>NC_090446.1:637618216-647618216 GCF_031143425.1 Pleurodeles waltl | reverse complement strand
AGTCTAGGCCAAGGCGTTGCTTTCGATTGGTTTTCTTAGAGACCCACACTAGTCGGCACAAAAATGAATCGTATTCTTCCTGACATCACACACCTTAGTGTATGACCCAAGACAATAGCACCGCACTGCTTGCTTACACAAAATACTAATATGTTTCTAATGTAAGCCAAACTGGAATTCAAACTTACAACTGAGCACTATTCTGCCATGCAGCTTGCTATCTGTCTTCTGATTTACTTCAGCAAGAGTAGGAAAAGGTTTATAAAGCACTACAATAAAATAAATAGTCCTAAAAAGGTGAAAAAGTCATTACACATATAATGGAATGCAGCGCGGGCAAAGCAGCAAACTAGAGCGCTACTTGGTACTTGCTGAAACTTCGGGTTTACAGCTTAACTGATTACGAAATGGCCGCATGTAAAACGTGGTTACTCAAGGAAAATGGTTCCATTTACAAATATTAAAAATGGTTGCATCCTGTGTTAGCCCACAACTGTTGTGTCTTAAATACGTAAATTAAGTGTATTACACGGTATTAGAATTATGAGCCTGTGAGAACTATGGTGGAAGAGGTTGCTACACGCTGTGCAAGTTCACCCCACCCAAATGAAAACAAGAGTATTGACGGTGGGGTGTAATACGTCAGCATGGTATTGCCTATATCTCACAAAAAGTGGGTGCCAGTTGTCACACATGGATGCAGGGGTGCGGAGGTGTTCATCAGCCCTCAGAGTACAACTGTGGGCAGCTGCTACCACCTCTGTTTGCAAGAGGCGGGGCGTGGAAGGCAGCAGCCCCTAGGTGCCAGGGAGAGGATGGAAGTCTTCAGCCCTCTGGGTGGATGAAGCATCCTCTTGGTGCTGGTGGGTGTGGAAAGCAATAGCCTATGGGTTCAGCTGCAGATGAAAGGCAGCAATCTTTGGGTTCAAGGGGTGAAAAGCAGTAGCCACTAAGTGCAAAGGGTGGTCCCATTGGGGCTAGGATGAGAGCGGAAGACAGCAGCCTCTGGTTTCAAATGGGAAGGAGGGAATCATTCCTCGGCTGCAAAGAGGGACGGAGCCCAAGAGACCCGTGGACGCAGACAGGAAGAGAGCACACAATATAACTCTGGGTGCACCTAGAGACGGAGTGCATCAAGTACAGTGGGAAGACAGAGGTTCCTGAGACAGTGGTAAGAATAGAGAGGAGGGGCCAGACGTTGGGTTGTTTGGTGGAGGAGAGAAAGGCGTATAAGGACGATCAAGTCTGTTATTTAGTCTCATTTTCCCTTCATGGTGCTTTTCTTATAATCTCGTGACACTGACAGTTCTGATGCAGGTTACAGTGAACTAAGTGCTTGGACTGGGTTGTGCGCCCTGTCTATGGTGGGCACTGGTGACGGGAGCTTGCACACACTTTCTTACCTGCGAAAGTCGAAGCCCATGGCGCCCCCTCTCTCTTGCCGGGTCTACTCCGCCTCCACCCGGATTCCCCTCTTCAAGCCTGCCGGCTACACACTGACCGCCGGATGTGACATCACGTATGGACGCTCGGCTGCCTGCCATTGGCCAGCAATGATGCGGCTTGGGTGACAACTTCCGGCACTGATTTAAAGAGACTGTGGGAGGTCCACGTGGGAGCAGCCCATAAGGTACTGACAGAAAGGGGCGTGTCCATGAACAGGATGGTTCAGGACATTTCGAACACTTGTTTACCTTTGTAAATTCCACTCAGCAGCCGAGTTTCAAACGGCTTGTACTTTAGAGTGCATTGAACCAAAAAATAAACGATCACCTTTATGTTTGATGTCGCATTACTGCCGTTTCACGCTTGAGTAATGAGTTTTTATATTTCCATTGCATTCTGGTACTTGTAGGTATTATTAATACAGGACTACGAGTAGGTGAATACGCAGAAAAACTTAGAATTGAACGAGGTACAGTTTACGTAGGTGGTTTTTCGAACACCATATATTTCTGTGTGCGTCAGAGCGTATCATTGCTTTGCATTTTTTTCCTCATGTGTGATGAAAACAACAAACATTTATAGTTCTACATTTAACGAATGAGATTTAAAAAAATCTTTTGCAATACACAGACTGACATTGCAAACCTATTTTTAATAATTGGTGTTAGTTTTTTTTATTTATTATAAAGAGGATACCGTGGTTGCAAATAAATTATGTTGACATTTTGTAATTGGCGCAAAATTAATTATAAGCAGTTTGTCACTTTTGAAAGCAGCTGTGTTTCAGAATTATAGAAGCAGATACATTCCCTTGAGCAGGAGCAGTCTGTCTCTTTATTAAATATTCGCTATACATTTTAGGTAAAACATTTTCGTGGGTCCATTTTAGCTAGTTGCTTTGGCACGGTGATAGCTCTGCTTAGGCTTGTGGCCTGAACCCCTTTACCCATATTCATGCTCCATATTTCTGTATTAAATTTTATTCATTTTACTGCTTCTTTTTAGTGGCATTGTTTTAATTTCATTATCGACTGCTATCCTGCGAAAGCGTCATTATCAGTGCTAGGAATTACATACTTTGCATCATGTTCTTTCCTCGGAAATACAAGAACAGTATGCGAGGCACACATAATAAGATTTTGGATTGCCGGCCCCGAAACTGTGTAAACAGTCCCAGGACCGCGTAAACAGTTCAGCGCTTAGATACATACCCACGTCAGGCTTCTGTGCTTGAACATAAACATGTCCCCTATAAAAACATCTTGTAGGACAAAGCATTAGCAGGGGTTCCATTCAGAATTTCCATCCATGCTGATTTTTGGAAGGCCTCAGCCTTTGTATGTGCACGGATTTTGACCTATAGACTGACAGCCTAACCTTGTACCAAGGTAACAGGGGTGGGATGTGCTTCTCATGGACACTGTATGGACAGATTTGGCATACATCACCATGCTCTTGATTAGAGGCTAGAGATTAGGCTTTTAGGCAAAAACTGTATTCTTTTATTATGACAATATGTTCAGGATGTTCATATTTACATTTCTAATTTTCACAATCCTGATTTTGTTATTCCTCATTATCCTAATCATTGCAGCTCATGTATTCTATTGTAAAATGCAGTCCTTTCAATAAATGTATTGAAAATTGCCCTGCATCTTTTTTCTTGCCTCTGTGTGTGTAAGAGACTTGTATGTGTATAAAAAAGAGCAAGGCTTGTTTCATACAATTTTCCCTGAGGGTTTTTTCAGAGTTCCATGCAAGGCTGCCACAAATCACTTTTACCGGTTGGGTTTTGATGAGGTGCTGCTGGTGAGCTTGGACTGACAGCTACCAACTGGTGTTGGAGTGACTCAGTCGCCTACAATGCAGAGGTGCTGCAACCCGAAATCCAGCAGTCTTGTAAGAGTATGAGAGTCCTTATGACAATCTGTTCAGATGAATGAGGTGAAAAGATGCGTATTCTTATACTGCTCATATGATAGCTCCATTCTCCTTATTGGTCTTTCTTTCACACTGAGTGCTGCACGTTGCAGCAGCATAATTTGCTGTCTCTGGCAGCAATGCCGTTTTCGTTTTACAGATGAGTATTAATGTCCTATATAGGACATCATAAGACTATTAGAGGCCACTTTTGATATAAGAATATCACTCATATCCACATTGAAACTATAGAAATGTCACACATCAGCAATCTGATAATTTGGCACTTGTGCATATACACATACTTGTATCAGTTTACCCTCACCACCCATTCTTAACCCTGAGTGTGATGTTATTCAAATGGCAGGGGAGTTTAATGACTGGGTTAGTGATGCTTTAAACTCCATTTTACTTCTGGAATATAAAAGCATAAAAAGAAAAAAAACCTTAGTCTCATATTACTCTGGGAAGTTAGCAGCTGCTAAGAGACATTGCAAAAAACAAGAATGGAAATTGAGGAATACTTATACTGCAGAAGGAAAAAATATATAAACTAAAATT
Organism: Pleurodeles waltl; assembly: GCF_031143425.1. Lineage (NCBI taxonomy): Eukaryota > Metazoa > Chordata > Amphibia > Caudata > Salamandridae > Pleurodeles > Pleurodeles waltl. Next base: position 647,614,289 of record NC_090446.1, on the reverse strand, counting down.
GAAAACTAACATACTTTTCAGATCAGAGAGTGGCTGCTGAAAATTCAGACTACAATGTTTTTAAGGTGGTCAAGAGTTTGTGCTTCCCTTCAGTCGAGAACATGGAAGAACTCAGGTCTGAGAAGTTACATGAATCTGCGTTTTTCAAGGCAATATAAATAAGATGATGACTAACTTTAAGCTCTGGAAAGTAGAGGAAATTGATTCTTCAAATTCTTCAGCTGCAGAGATCAGTCTGACCACCATTTAATAATCCTTTGAACTATCACAACCATAAGAGGTCCTAACTTATATGCTAACAATAGATTCAAAATGTTCATTAGGACCATGCCCAGCCTCATACTTCCACCTAGCAATAGACATTCTTGCATCCATTGTTATCAGTTTCTTCAATCTGTCAATTGAATCAGCTATCTACCTGCAAGTGTGTAAGGAGGCTTTGATTCCCCAACTGGAAAAAACAGCCATCCACTTATCTTCTACAGTTTCTAAATGTAGACGTATCTCTCATCTACTAATTCCATAAAAATTTTAGAGAGAGAAATTAAAAAACATCTGAATCCACATCTAGAAACTAATAGTGTGCTTGTAAATCTCAAGTTGGCCTCAGGCCACAACATGGCATTGAAATGGCACTTGTGTCAGTCCTTGATGAGGTAGGAATACTCTTAGTTAAAGGCTGCAGTGAGGCACTGGTATTGTTGGCCCTCAATGCTGCGTTAGATTTGGTCACACACTCAAGGTATCAATTTACCCTAATTCCATCCATAAAGGAGATCTCACGTGCGCAAGGCCAGGATAGTTTGTCAGCAGATATTTTTAAACTTGATCCTGACCTGTGACCCCTAAAACTCCTGATGGCCACGGGTGTCCATAGTAATAAAATTCTAGGGACTTGGAGGGAAGCATACCGGTCCCTATTTTAAAAAAAGGGGTCATGACTGGCTCAAACAACTATAGGATGACAACTTTGATAGGCATTCTGAATAACATTTAGGCAAAGCATCTTCTGCAAGCCTTTGAAGAGTGGGTCCAAAGTGAGATGACCTTGCCAAAAGTGCAATGAGGATTTAGGTGGGGTCCCTCAATAGTGGACAGGTGCTTTGCATTGACATTACTAATGGAAGAATATGCCTTTAACAGAAATCAAACAATCTCTGCTGGGTTCATAGATGTATCTTCAGCTTTTGATATTCAAATTGCTTGTTTGGAAGATACAACCTAGAATTTTGAAATTAATAATACAACTCCATACAGGAGCTTTGACCTGTGATGAACTTGGCAGTAATGGTGCCTTATCAAGGAAATCAATTTGCCCAATAGGCTTAGGCGGGGACGGGGTATCCTTGCTCGCAACTTTTGTCTTCCTACATTGCAGATGTCTTGAAAAACTTAGTCCAGATCATGGCTATCCAACGAAATTGGGAGGCAAGTTAATCCCAGCTATATTCTGTGCTGACAGTACCATCCTATTAGATTGAACACCCTTGGGTCTCCAAAGAATATCTGATGCTTCTGAAGCAAATGACTCGAAAATAAATATCACAAAGAAGAAAGTAATGATATTCTCCAAGCCTAGGAAAAAAGACAAATATTCTGAAGTGGTGGCTTAATCGAGAGAAACTAGAGACTGTAAAAAAATCTAAATATCTGGGTAGTCTCTTCAAAGAAAACCTTAATTTTAAACAATACATATTGTTGTTGCAGGCTCCTTAAAGAAGATGGATTCAGTCTTGGGGCACAAGTCTTTCAAAGTGCTAAGGGAGATCTACAAATTACAAATCGTAAATCTGCTGCTCTACATTTGTGAAATATTTGTTGAGCCTAACATGATTTGATTGTAGGCAACAGGGATGAACTTCTGGAAAGGTTGGCTTGGACTTCCAAAAGGCAGAGTAAATAGAGCGCTAAGATTGGAGTTGGGTCATGTGAATATTAAATCTAAGTATTGGCAAAGAATCATAAACTATTGGATTTTTGTATGGACAGCACCAGATGGTATATTTAGTCCTTTGATCAAATGTCATTTACAATCCCAAATGGCAAATCCGTGGTTAACAAACCTAGACAAAATTGGGAATGTTTTAGACTTACCCACTTTGGAAGTTACTTCAAGGCTTCATAAGTGTGAGCTATAGGGCGAGTGACAATTTAAATACAATGCTTATGTTCATGTCATGATATAGGCATGTCACATTTTATGTAAGCCTTGATATAATGATAGGTTTGCTGTTCATTATGTGATCATAAGCCTCAGCTTTGTGTAGGTCCTTAAAACCTAATCTAATAACAATACAAATTGTTACTTAAGTGATCAGTTTAGGCCAGGAATTTAGAGATCTCTGCTAATTATAGTAAACTGTATGAGAGTTTGGGTCCTGGCTTTTAATCTCTTTTATATATATATGTATATAAATTTGTGGGTGTTTGAGTTTTAACCTGTTTCTTTCTCGTCAACAGGCTTTTGGATTCTGGTTATTTAATAGATCATTTATTAATTAATATGATGCAGGTGTTTATAATTGTATTCATCTATGTTATTTGGATGGTATAGTGATGGATACTTTGACTATTCTGTTCTTGTGCCTTTTGGCTTGATTCAAACAACAAACTTAAAGAGTATCAATGTTGGTCCAGAAACTGAACTTAGTAGGGGTTCAAGGAAATGCTCTAACCTGGTTTGTATCCCTTCTTTCAAACCCTACTCAAGCAGTTAGGATGTATTTTTCTTAGAATAACAGAGCTTTGAATTGTAGAGTTCTGCAGGACTCCATTTTGTGTCCCAGGATATTTAATGTGTACATCTCATCTTTGGATATAATTATCAAGAAATTGGCTGTCAAGGACAGAAGAGGCAGCTGCTTCCCATTTTCATTAATTTATGCAATCAGCGGCTCAGAGTATGTGCAGGAATGCACTAAAGTTGAATGGAGATAAGGCAGATCTTGTGTACTGCAGGTCCGCTCTATTTTATGTTCACCAAACTGATGACCAAAAGACTTGGTGGAGCCCCCATGCCATCTTTGTCAGAAAGATACCTTGGTGTACTTATTGACAAGGAATTATACCTGGATGAACAAAAAAACAATGTCTCCATCTGTTGTTTTCTATATTCGAGAATACTGTCATGTTACCAGAAAAAAAACTCTCAAACCAGCTTTACAGGACACAATAATATTGCACTTAGACTACTGCAATGCACTGTATTTAGGGCTACTGGCCAAAGCCAAGGCAAGACTGCAAATAGTACAAAACTAGGTGGCTAGACTCAGTGGTATAACATTAGCACCCACAGCATCTGTGGTGCGAGGGACTCACAGGCTCCAGGGGACCCCTCAGCACAGCCAGCTCTGTGCATGGGCAGCAGGCCCCTGGCCTGAGATCTCCTGACGGGTTTGGGGGGAAAGCCTTTCCATGTACTTTTCCTGTGTTCTCCTCAAGTTTTGTTATTCCACTGACTAGGCTTTTGCCAGAATGAAACACCAATATGCAGTCTCTCCAGCATTAAACTCATTACACTGGTTGAAAGTAAATGAAATAATTATGTTAAAAATGTAATGTTTGGTGCACAGGGCATTTTTTATAAACAAGAACCGAAGATTATAGAAGAGACACTTCAAGCCTAGAAGAGTCTTGACCTTGGTGGTGCTGGTTAAATTATCCAGAAGGGAACTCTCTAAATCATGGGAAAGTGCCTCACTAAAAAGATATGTCAATGTTGGGTGGATACCTAGTAGACTGACAATTATAATTACACCCACATATGAATATCCACATCCTGAACTTTTTAAAGAAGAGGTGGAATATAATGAAGATGAACGATGTGTTGAGGGAGCCTTATCAACAGAAATTACAACATTAAATATTGATCAGAAAGGTGCCTTGAAATTTAGACCTAGGCCTAGACTTGTCCTACAGTCTGTTAGGGATAACATATATGTTTTTTCAGAGTTAATGCTTAAGGAATTAAGTGTTATAAGCCACAGTTCTATCAACCCAGGGGAAAGGTTTCATAGTGAAGATAGAATATACAGGCAAACAATTAAGAGGTTACAGGTTTTGGAGTACAGAACTGTACAGAACTCTGACAAGGGTGGTCATGTGGCACTGTGGCCAAAGGAGATGTTTATGTTGGAATCTTATAAACAACTTAATGATTTGGAGTGTTACTTAAGGACTACAGATTATTTAGATGTAAAAAAGGGGCTTGATAAGGAATAAAATAAATGGAGTGGTGAAGGTTTAATCTTTTATTACGAATGCAGATTTTTATGGGAGGAGCACCCAAGACTCCCCATTTTTTAACCTTAGCCCTAAGGTGCATAAGAATGTTAATACTCCTCCTGGGCACCATATAATTGAAGTGCAGTGAGGCATGTTTGAGAATGACTCCAAATACATAGATTCCTACTTAGTCCGACTGGTAGCTAATCTAATTTTTGTACATCAAAGATACCTCTGTTTTTTTACCTAGGATATTTGATGTAAATTGGGAAAAAGAAATGTTAATACTTTATATGCACAGTCAGGGGCTACTTAGCATGATAAAATGGTGTCTAATGAATAGCATATTCATGTTTAACAGGGAAATAGTTTGCTAGTGCAGGGGAACAGCTATGGGCACCTGCTTTGCCCCCAGCTATGCTAACTTGCATATGGGCTGGTGGGAGGAGCAGGCGATAGGAGTAACTATGAGAGAAAAATGGGTTAAGAATGTGATGGTTTGAGTTTGTTTCATTGATAACCTTTTGATAATTTGCAATGGTTTTAAAACTGAGGTGCATGCATTTGTGGAGGAAATCAATTGTAATGATCTGAATCTATCATTTATTACTAAAATCATTGACACAAAGATACAGTGTTTGGATGTTCTGTTACTTGTTGAAGGTTAGACTTCCATAACTATTTTGTTTTGGAAGCCCACTGCAGATAACAGCATTTCACATTCACAAAATTTCCATCCAAGTCCACTTGTTAGGAGTATTCCCTTTGGCGTATTATAAAGAGCTATATGAATATGCAGTATGGAACAGGAGTATCAGAAAACTGTCAATGACATGTTAATGAGATTTAGAGCTAGAAGGTATAATGGTAATATATTGAGCACAGCTTACTTTAAGGCAGGCAAATGTAACAGAGAAACTGCACACTTTGGGAGCAACATCTACATATAATACTCAACATAGGCTAGTGGGAGCTGCACTGACCAAACACTGGCACCTAATCAGGAGTGATCCAGGACTGACAAAGAGCTATCTAGAAGGTCATTGATCAATTTTGGATGTGCCAGATTAATGAGAGACCAATTAGTAAAAAGCAACGTAATGTGTATAAAAGGTAGAGAGACTTAGCTAACCCCAAAGGAAAGTTTCATTGAGTGCAATAAGTGTAAAGCATGTCAGATAGTGAAAAAAATCACCTCAATTTATGTATCTTCTGGAATAAAGATTAGAATCACAGGCAGGTTAACATTCAAGAGTGATGTTATGGTATTACTTGGTTAAATGTCCTTGCACAAATTTGTATATATAGTCAGAGCAAAATTACCATTGAACAAGCGTAATTCTGCAGCAATTGAGAGCAATCCATAATACAACTATAACTTACCCAGTAGTCATGCATTTTAAGCTTATGCATGGAAGTGAACCAAAATTAAAATACAGTGGGATAGCACATATCCATTAGGATATGAAGGGAGGAGATAGGGAATATAGTTTATATTCATCTTAGAAATGGAATGTAAGGAACCTTTCAGCATGAATGTAGACAAAGAACTTTCCTCTAATAACAGGACAGGTTATAATGCACTATTTTAGCAATAGTGCCTATACTGTTTTGATTTTTATGCTTATTTGGTTATGGTTCTATTTTCTTCTCTTCCTTTTCAGAGTTACTCTATGAGGAGTTGTATGACGAAGCCCACTTAGGCTACAATGTCTTGCAAAGAGGCAGTAGTGGACAGCAAATAGAAGACCACACTACTGACGTTCTCCTACTTACAATGATGAGTTGCTTTTATAACGATGATTTGTGCCAGTGAACTGTTTAATTTTTAATATAGTACTTTTGCACAATTAGGGTGATAATTATATGAGTTGAATATGGCTTTGCTAGTTCTTTGTTAAAGGTGGCAGCATTGCGGCGAGTGGAAGGAATGTTCATCACAAACATGAATAAAAGATGAAATTGTAATGGTACTAGGTATTGTGAACAAGGCTGTTGCACAGCCAAAAAGGGTTGATTCTTTAGCACATGTTTGTTCAAATAATGTATCGGTTAGCAGGTCCTGTAGTGCCAACTCATCCTTGGAAATCAGAAGAGAAGTAAATATTTGGTACTCGTGAAGGCAGAAGTGTGTTTGCTGGGCACCACTAGTGGTTTGGTGAAAGCTGGCAACTGCACACTGTTCTGGTAAATATATATATATATATATATATATATATATATATATATATATATATATATATATATATATACATATATATATATTTCCCCCGTTGTTGCCACGCACATTAGTTTCATTGAAATAATTGGAGTCTCTTTTTCCTCTAAATGTATGAATTGTGTAAATCGTAGTCCAACATGTTATTGATTGCCGGACCATGTCAATTTTGCATATATACGCTCCTGCCAATACAAGGTAAATTCATTATAATAACAACTTTCTCAAAAGGCAGATGTTTCATATTTCTTCACCACTTTTCGTATCATTATTTTGTGCACATTCATTTTTGCAGGACTGTCCCTGTCGGAGGGCTTGGCAGAAATATGACATTGGAGGCTTTTCTGTTTTCTGAATGATGATTTTTATTAAATACACATTATGCAAGGAAAATAAAAAATATATATACTTTCGTATGCACAAAATAACTAATTTCAATCTTTCTTCTTGTATCCAGTTCTTCTAAGGGGTAGAGATATTTGTGGCTTTTATCAATCCGGTCTTTTTCCTTCCTTCTTTCACTTGGTCTCTCTGGATAGTCACCACCATTACTCTCGTAGGAAGCAGAAAAAACATAGCGGTGAGTAAAAAGGTAGGTAGGTTTTTCTCTCCTAGTCTTGTATCCATTCTACTCCTCAAGGTGTTTCCTTGGCATGGTCAGTAATCTGTCACCAATCAACTGTAGGGAGAGAAGAGTGGGGAGAGGATTAGAAATCCACCCTTTTACAATCTGACACATAGTTTTCCCTTTTTCTAAATAACAGGGTCAATGGGATATTCGGAAGGAAAAAATATTATACGCAAATTTAGGATCTAAAACAAGTTGAGCCTTTTATCACATTTAGTTTCATGAGCAAGCAATATCCCTTTCACTTACTTGCAGTGGCGGCCCGTCCTTTAGGGCGGAGGGGCCACGGCCCCCCACCTTTTGTCCCTCATGAAGAGTGTCTGTCAGGCTGAACAAAGGCCAGCCTGACAGACACTCTTCATTTTCAGCTCAGACAGCCAGGAGTGAGCCATGCCCGATTTGCGCAGACTCCTGGCTGCCTGAGCTGAACTTTGCTGAGCTGAGGCGGTCACAGCTCCTATGGGCATGACCTCCTCGGCTCAGCAAAGGTGCCTCGAGGCCCTCCCCTGGGTGATGAGGAAAGCGCCACCCATTGACACTCGCCCTGGGCGCTTTAGGTTTAAGCCCTGAAGCGCCCAGGGCGAGTGTCAATCAGTGACACTTCGTCACAGAGTGGGGTGGGGTGGGGTCAGCAGTCTCACTGACCCCATCCCACTCTGTGACGAGGCTGGGACTGCTGCCTTCCCTCATTGGCTGACCTAAGGTCAGCCAATGAGGGAAGGCAGCAGTCCCAACCCTCCTGGGACCTGGAGGCTGAAGGTAAGTGTGTGTGTATGTGTGTGATGTTTTAAATTGAATTTTTGGTGCGCGCGTGCATGTTTGAGTGTTATGAGTGTTGTTAATGGATGTGCATGCGTGCGCGTGTGTGTGAAAGGATGAGTGTATGTGATCTTTTCAAATGAATGTTTGGTGCATGCATACATGTTTGAATGTTATGAGTGTTAATGGATGTGCGTGCGTGTGTGAAAGAATGAGTGTGTGATGTTTTAAAAGGAATGTTTGGTGCGTGCATGCATGTTTGAATGGTATGAGTGTTGTTAATGGATGTGCGTGCGTGCGTGTCTGTGTGTGAAAGAATGTGTGTGTGCTTCCCACCCGCCACCTCCCTCCTAAAGCTGCCGGCCGCCACTGCTTACTTGTTCTCACCATGTCTCTCTCCCAGTGAATAATATGTACATGCAAAGCTGCAGGTGCCCAAAGGTCTCCCCTGAAAAACACGGCTGCTGTATTTAAATGTCCAAGCACCGAATACTGAGGCAGCGTAATCCTAAAGCCATCTCAGGCCTCTTTTACCTGTTTACAACTACTCCCTGAATCTCTCTCCAGCAGCTTTATGCTTTCTCCATGTGTGAGGTTCTTTTTGTTTTTCTCTTCTTCCATCTTTCCCATATGTGTCTTTTGCTCTCAATAAATGCTTGAGGTGGGAAAATAAGTGCTTGCCCTCAAATATAAGTGACGGTGCCAAGCACCGCAAACCACCGGCTCAAATTAAACACTGCTCCCTCCCATACACAACACCAAAAAAAAAAAATTGGTGAAGGGAAATAAAGAGAAAGAAAAAAATCTGCATTAATTTATACCCCAGCTGAATGATTTCGGGAAGACAAGCTCTCAAGTCACTCACCCATGTGGCCACAGCTCTCCTGAGTTGTGGTGGGTTGAGATGTGAAAGCTGGCGGTGTCCACCAATCTCACTCCCCTCTTCTGGCTCCTCGCTTGGTTACCCCTTGTTATCTGGTTGCATCTCATCTGCTTCCATTCGGTCTTTCTACGTTTCATGGTCTGCTGTTATCCTGTTGCCGGTTCCTTCAGGATTCCTCTCTTTGCTCTCTCCTCCAACTTCGATATCTTACTGATATGCTTGACCCACCCCTTTCTTGTCCTTCGTTTACTGTATTGTCTGCAGTCCTGTCACCTGCTCATGGAAAACAGAGTCCTTCCTTATTTACAGTAGGTGGGTGAATGATGTCAGCTCAATCCCTTCTCTAACGCTATGCTTCCTCTCTTCTTTCAGGTGCTGTGGTGTGGCATCTGGATCTGTGAAGGAGCAGATTCACTCTTGCAGGTAAGTCCAGGGGAGAGTTTGGCCCCTTTTCACAGTCCCATAATACAGCAATTTTTTTATTTTTAAAGTTATTGGGATGACCTTTACACTCCCATTAGAGATACCCTGAATATTGTTCTACAGGCTTATTTCCAAATTTACTCACAGGTAATATGTCATCTATTTAAGGGTACCCTAACTTGATGGCACTCCAATGGCCCGACTCAGTTGCTCATATTCATTAGACTCTCTACAAAATATTTAATATGTTATTATTCAAAGCAATAATGAGAAAACATTCTAAGTAAGTAACATGATAGCAGACATTTGAAAACAAAACCATGCATGTTACACAGTAGCTCTAAATGTTCATACAAATGTTTATATATTTAACGTATAAGGCAAATTAAGTATTACATCAATGTTTTGATGTTACATGATCTCACAATGTGCAACTGATCGTAGCGTAGACAGCCCATTTAGCATATCTTTTGGACTTGGCCCTTTGTGGATGGTCTCTCCCAGAGTTTCTTGCCTTCTGTTGCTGATACTGTTTTTTGATTGGCATTAGGACTCTGTACACTTTATTACTACTAACCATTGCTACTGTGCTTCTGTTCTCTCTTTTAAAAATGGTAAAGTTGGCTTACACCTGCAGAGTCAAACACAGTAAAGCCATTTTTCACTGTTGTAAGATCTATCTCTCCCATTAACTAACAATGTGTTTCCTTCTTATATTTAATAAATGATAGTGCTTGATTCGGAGCCTGTAGATATAGGGTGTTTACAGTCAAATTAATTGAAATTTTAAATCCTCTTCAATTGTAAAGTCAGATTTTAAGTCACAATTTTAAAAACACCACAAAATAACCATCTGTGGCTTCTGACATGGCCTGAGTATCATAACTGTCAGTGGCTTTACTGTTGAGGTCTGTGTATTTCTCCCAGACAGTGACACAAAAGGATACTAGATCTGGGGAGGATGGGGCATCTTGCCAAGGTGGCTGGGGCAGAGATGTGCTTTGCCCCACTCAAACTTTAAAGGGCTTGTCCCCAGCATACACAAATACGATGACACTACTCTTTTGTCTCCCCATGTTTCTTGGAGGCACAACAGGTGAAGGAAAGCACTTTCCAGATCCAGGTGTGGCTGTAGTATAGGGAACCCTCCCCCACTTCAAAGACTGGTACCAGGTATAAATATTGGGCCCCAAAAGCCACTTTTCAGCACAACTCTGGAACTCTGGACACTACAGAAGACCGCCCTGCTGATTGAGGAATGATTGACTCTCTCAGAAGGAAGAATGGACTGGATCCTTTCATCCCAGACCAACCTGAGTAACTTGAAGGATCATTTGGCTGACCTCCTGTCTAAGTTACAGGATCACAAGAAGCTCCAGAGGCCTCCTTGGAATTGCACAGCTGACCTATTGCACTTCACCTGCCTGGGCCTGCAACCGGACCTTCCTGAGCTCTGCTGGCCTCTGCTGGAGTGCGTTCCTGATCCTCCAGAGGTGTCTTCCAAGTCCCTGGACTCTTGGCTGGCATCAGCTGAGCTCCACCTGTGAAGAAACGTGAAATCCCGAAGTTTTAGTTTGTTCGCGAGCGGGCCCGTTTGCTTAAGGACTCTGCTGCCTGTGATAAGGAACAAGCTCTGGTAGTAAGTTAAACTCTTTGCGCTACAGCGACGGCAAGAGACATCCAGCCTTCCCTTCGCGCTACAGTGAAGACCATCCACAGTGCTGTTCTTGCTCCTCTCGGCCTACTGTACTGCAAACAGAACTCTTCGCATCAGACTTTGAGAAGGTAACTGTAGCAGTGGGTGTGGCGATAATAAGGACTAGGAGGCTTGAGTGTGTGAGAAGTAAGGAATTTTATTTAAAGTTCTTTGACGTTGTGGAAAAGTCTTTAATATTCTAGGGCTGTCGGGCTCTCCCTGATAGAATGTCTCTTCTCTCCTTTCTAGGTCTCCTCTTGACTGGCGCAGATATTTCCCGTGGACTCCCAGGCGCACCGGAAAATAAGAGGAATGGAGATATGGGTAAGTCGGGGTGGTATATATGTACTGTTAGGACTAATAGTACAAGAAGGTAAGGAGAGAGAGAGAGAGAGAGAGAGAGAGAGAGAGAGAGTGAGAGCTCCGTCCCTTGTGAAAGGTGTATACTGTGCAAATCCGAGGTCAGGAAAACAGTCACCTCTTAGTGTCTTCCCAGTGATAGGTTATAGTCGCTTGGTGCCTTTAGTTCTTTCTTTGTGATGCCCTTAACTTCCACATTTCTATTCTTTCCCTTCTTTTCACCCTCTTAACTTCCCTTTCCTTCCCTTCTCCCTCCAAAGTCCCCCTCCCCTCTCCCTGGATCACCTCTCTCCTCTCCTGACCCCCCTCTCCCCTTTAGCCCGAGGTTGTCCTTCAGAAAGGACCGTACCTGGTGCAGCCACGTGGCGGATTTCTCGTCCTTCGGGTCTTCCCTGGGTCTCCAACCGGCCTTGGTCGCTGGTTTCCTGGATTTCTTCGTTCTTCGGTCTTTTCCCTGGGTCCCCGGGTCCTGCGTCTCTCCTCTCTGCTCCTCCGTCGGCGTCTTCGCTTCTCTTCGCGTCCCCTGCGGGAAGTCCGTCTTCCCCTTCTATTTCTTCGGGAACCCGGATATCCGGGTTCCCAGTGCTGGTGTCGGCGTCTCCGTTGTCATGACGCCCGGGTGGAACGGCGTTCTCGAGGGAGAATCGGGACGCCGTTCCCGATTCAGCGCCGCCAGTACCCGCTATATCCGATAGCCGGCTACAGTAACTTTTTCAGCGGTTCTAACCTGGTGCCTGTATCCAGCTAGCACTCCATCATGGTCAGCCTGAACTTGTCAAATGACCGTGAGTGGCGCTCTGTGTTTTTAGGCGCTATTTTTATCTCAAACTTTAAAACTGAATTTCTCTGAGTCTACTAAGTGGATTTTTGTCTTTGAGGTATCATTTTATTTATTACAATTTACTCTATTTGTTGTAAGTTGGTTTGGGTTTTTCCTAAGTTGTGTTTTCACTTTATTACTGTTTGTGTACTTCATAAATACTTCACATTTTACCTTTAAGTTAAGCCTGATTACTTAATGCCAAGCTACCAGTGGATAAAGCACGGGTTAATTTAGTGACAATTTTTGGTTCACCCAGGCAGGAACTGTGGTCATTGCCTGAGTGGTGCCCCCACCCCCTCAACCAATAACCCCATTTTCTACAATATAAATGTAATAATGTGTACAAAAACCTCCTCATCCTGGTTATGGCTCACCGGATCCTTCGTTTTAAATGTAATATTTTTATTAGACTCCCATGCTTCATCACTGATGACTGCACTCCATTTTTTACTATTCTGCTGCAAGCTGATCCCACTCCCTTCTGAGATTCACCGCTGGTCCTCTACCTCTGTCCTCCATCATTCATACAGTAGTCTCTTGTGAAGGTTAGTTCAGACAATGTCCTAGCTAGTGGTTACAGACCATTCAGACCTTTTTTTATCCAGGTCAAGCACCCTTTACCTAGAGCAGCAAGTCTTCTTTAACTTGTGTGTGTTGCCTGGTCCCTAGGTGATGTGGCTGTGGAAAGTCAGTGAACCGCATCCTGACAATGACCGCTTCCCCAGCCCCATCCTGTGCTGTGCTAGCTGATACAAGCATAGTTTTTTTTCCATACTATACTGTAAATATTGCCTAAATTGCATCTGTGTCCCCAAATGCACATTTAATTGATGTGAACTGTATTTATTTGATTACATAGAACCAAGTTGTAAATTGCTTGCTCTCTTCTGAGTGTATGTTTTGCGCCCTCTTTCAATCAAGCTCGGCTCCATCACTTCTAGGCTGTGTTTATCCTTCCCCTTCCAACCTTCTTCCAATTATCCTCAAGTTCCTGTTTTGAAAGGGCTGCACATTGCTCTTTGCATTCTCAGTGCGTTTACTGTTTGGAATAGCATTTTGCAACTGTATTTTGTGTATGTTTTTTTGATTGTTGGCATAGTATAAATCTTCATGTTCATTAAAGTACTTATCCTTTATTTAAAGTAAAAGCTGTGACCAAACAAGGATTTATTGATTATTACTGTGTGCACGACTAAGTTTTGAGTTTCCAACCCATATTATCTGCCTGTTGGTGTCTTGTGCAAACCTGCAGTTGCTACCTTGAGAGTCAAGTGCACATAGAGCGTGCTTGGTTTTTAATTTGTGGCAACAATAGAATGGGGACCCCTGAACTCGAGTGGTAAACAACCACAATTTAAATGATTGAGATTTAGTGACCCTCCCACGAAGTTGCATCTCCAGTAAAAAGGGGGATGAAAAAACACAAAATTACCAACACAGTTGCTGGCCTGGAGAGAGCCTGCACCGGCTCCCAGTCTGCCTGGTATTGCCCGGCTGGGCACTCCCAGACGATCCTTATTGGCTGCAGGGCAGGCTGGGAGCCTGTGCCTGCAGCGATGAGGCAGAGGAGCGGAGTGTTTTTTTTATTTTGTTTATTTATTATTTATTTCAATCTCTGTGCGCCGGCCCCCCCTTTTGCTTGCCGCAAGCCGGGACTGTGTAGTTTTATTTTCACAAGCAGAAGTATGATCTTAAACATCAAAGCATGCATACTATTCTTCTTTGTAGCGCTATGGCTTGCTAAAGGTGTCATGTATGGCAGGTTCAACAGGCCGATGTGACATTGCAATTCAGAATCAGCTGCTTATGTAAAGCTGTGACATCAGCCCCGAGCTTACACTCTCCGTTGAAGGACGGACACACTGGAACTGTCCATCGAATTAAAGTTCCATTATAACCACCCCGTATATGCACTCTGTCGCAGAGCCCTCTAAAGCGGCCTAAAGGAAGCATCCTGGCACTACAGAAAACACCCAAACAAGAAGATTCTGAGACTATGCAAAACTGTACAGTGTTTGATTTTTGAGAGTCAAAAGTTCTCGGTTTATCCTATGCCATCCATGAGCATCTTATCTAGTCCTGGTTTTTATTTTCCTTTTTGGCACTTGTAGTTCTACATTTACAATGAGCTAAACAAAACTACAAGTACCACAATGCAAAGTAAATCTCAAAGACAGAACACTTGACCTTATGGGGTACGACTGCAGAGTTTTGGTTTCAAAGCAGGAACAAGCACAACAAATAAAGGTGTGTTTCCCTAAAAACACACCAGGAGGGGTGTTGAAGCAACACTTGCCAAGCAGGAAGAGGACTGCTCTAGGTGCTGTTGCCTTATGGTTAGCACTCCTAGATGTATATAGGCTGCTTAGGGAAAGTGTGAGGGCAATAATTGTAAAGGCATACTGGTTATCACCTCTCCATAGCTGTCAACTGGACATAAGTGACTTCTGTCATAAATGACACACTCAGCCTGAAGGCATCACTATATTTCAGCCTGAAATAGAGTGGTACCTATAGTGACTTACTAAAGTCCTGAAAATAAGTTTCGCCGCTTTACTAAAATTTGGCCATTATAAGCAGCGAGTTTAAAAACGGAAGCATGCAAAGCGCACAGTTCCCTAGTGGACTTATGTTATATGTTAGACTTTGAGTCCCCTCAGTATTTTTGACTGCCACAGATAGCATGTTGCAGCCTTTAGAGCCACGCTTAATTAGTAAAAACAAAAGTACAAAATCCAGAATGCAAAATACTGTTGTCTACACAACAAATGTTGTTGGCTCAAAAACTTGCGCAATACACTGATGCACTTGCAGTTAGGTCTTTCCAAAGTGTTAACTGCTTATCTTTTTACTGAAGAACTTCCAGCAAAGTTGCTTGGTCTTATTTACAGTAGGAATTCATGTACGATCTCAGAGGAAAAGATTCCCTGGACGTTCAGGGACATAGGTTGCACGCTGTTTATATCACCATCATATCCTGATCTGCACCCACAAACCCCACTATCAACCATTATCCCTCTTCTCCAACTTGACTCTCGTCTTGCAATAAATTATGTATTAGTCCAAAGAACTCAAAGCAAAAGGTTGGGAACCACTGCACTAACAAATCTGAAGTTGTTCCCTGTTCCAGAACCCAAAGAAAGACATGGGACTCAGTATACCTCTAGGCTCTTGATATCTTCACTGGGACAGTCACTGAGTTAATTGCTCTCATATGTCTCTGGAGAGCAGCTTTCAAAGTTGAGAGGTTGCTGCAAAGTTTGAAAGAAACAACACTGTTTTGGGAATGTGTTAACAAGGCCCTCGATGTATATGTTGTACACCTCAGTTAATGAATATTCCTTTCACATGGTACTGGAGATCAGATTCACATACATAACAGGCCACACAAAGAGGTGCATGCCTTGTCACAGTGTTCAAGTCACTGCTATAGTGATAATGGCCAACTACTGTGGGCAGGTCATGGCTATAGTGCCAGAGTATAACTTACTGTGTGTAAGTCCCCTCTATGCATTTACTGATCCTGTCACGTGTGCTGGACTGCTGGCTACCACAGTGCAGGTACAATGCTGAAGTGTTGCGTGGTCACTTCCTCAGTGCACAGGTCCTAACAAAATGTGTATGTCACTGTAGCAATACAGTTCCAGATAAACGCTGCAGGTTACTGTAAGCATGCAGCTATTTTCTCACGAGTGTTCTTGTCACTCTAAGCACAACGCATCCAAGGTTGGATGTTTCAAGTACCGCGGAGGATCCATTGAGGGCCCACAGTTGTGATAAAAGAATACTCCACTGCTTTTAAACCCCCAGCAATTCTCGAAGTGTGTCATCAGTAATAGTTTGAAGACAATCCAGTTTAAAATAAGCGGATAATCCACCCACTGCTGAGCATTTTGGAAGAACCCGCGGTGTCTCTTGGATATAAAACAAAAAACCACATCAAAGACCTCATACAGTCCTTATTACCGCGATGTCTTTCAGCCCATTTTAAATTACATTAAGCATTAGGTCAGCAGCTAGTACGGGTTACCTTTTGTGCCGTATCCCTGCTGCCCATGTTCAATCCAATATGGATACTAGGCCAGCATTCCCATTTGTAGGATTCATACAGTCAGGCCCTCGAGTAGCATTATACATGAACATAAACACTTATGGCCATCACTTTTTGCAACGCTCCGGTGGCATCATATCTACAAGGCGGCGCTAAGCCACTTTTCCTGGCTTAACGTGGCCTTGTGTATATGGGCCACCCAACACAGTTTTCTGCAGCTAAGGGGCGTGCAATGGGTGTTTCTGTGGGTGTACCCACGCAACACCCGTTGCTTTTTGACACTGCCTCATATTTACGAGAAATTGTAAACCTGAGGCAGCACCAAAAACCTAACGACATCCCCAGGGGAGGCATTAGAGTGGTGCAACGAGAAGAAATACTTTTATTTCTCCGTGTTTTTTGCTCTTTCTTTGTGTGCTGCATCCTTACACCATGACGTAAGGGTGGCTGCGTTGGCACTAAGAAGCTAATTTAGCGCAGGCACAGGACGAATCAGGATGCACGGTGTCCTTTTAAATACAGCGCACCCTGCTGTTTGGCAATGACACAACTTGGCACAGCAAGATTGCTTGCACACCGCCGCCATTGTCTTGTAGATGACCTCCTTAGGGCCTCATTTACGAGGCTGTATTGGCACACTGCGCCACCGGCACCGGAGCATAATTTTTTTATGCTCCTGCACCATCCCACTCATTAAAGGCCACGCAAAGCCACCCTGCATGGCTTTGCATGGCCTTTTAAATATGGGCCCCTTTCACGCATAATACTGAGTGAAAGGGGTGTTCCATCGGTGTTGCAGTGGGTGTTCCCACATAATACCCATGGAACGTGAAGGATTCTGACACATTACCAGATTTACAAGTCTGGGAATGCGTCAGATTCCTACGCCACCTCAGAGGTGGAATAGAAGTGACGCAACAGGGAGGAATATCTTTATTTTTCCCTGTTTTTTTCCTCTTGATACGTGTGTTTCATTCTGCAACACACATAGAAAGAGGGAAACTCCTCTCTTGATTGACTTTGTGCAGGAAGGTATCCCCACAATGCAGGCATCCTTGCACCATGGTGCAAGGGTGCCTACGTTGGCGCTAGGCAGCAATTTGTGCACCAGCGCAGGGTAAGAGGACAGAAATGAGCTGTATCTTGTAGATACAGCACGTTTCTGCTCTTTCCCGGTGGTGCAGGACAGTACAGCAAGACACTTGCTGCACTGCCCTACGCCACAGGACTTGTAAATAAGCTCCTTAGTTTGATACTAACCATTTCATGCTTGCCCTTTAGGTGGAATGTTCTGCCACCTGTGTTCGGTAGATTGACTATGATTCACTTCCGCAGATTTTTCCCTTTCATTAGTAATATTAAAAGTGAGTAAATAGATTTATGAATGTATTAGCTGAACATGCATGTGCAAATGTGACAAAATCCCTTTGTATTCACTTCCTGACAAGCATTGGTAAAGCCAGTAAGTTTTGGGTTGTCGGCCTGCCTTTGGCCAATTCTTGTTTTGTCATGGTTTTTGCAAAATATTATGGTTTAGGAAGCTGCCAGGTGTTTGACAATCCAAAAAAACAAGGCAAAAATGTTTTTGGATCTAAAGAAAACGCATATTGCCATAGCACACCTTGGCACTGAAGGGAACTACTTTGTTTGGTGACAGGCTCATGGAAAGGGCATCATGCCATAACTCATAGTAAAGTCAGCCAGTGGCTGAAGTGGGCTGATGCATGCATGCTTGAGTGGGTTGGAGAAAAATGTGAATGACACTACCACAGACAAATGGATGAAGTGTGGCTGAAAAAAATATGTCATACACATAAATTTGTGGAATTAAAAGGTCTTGGTAAATAAACTGGAAAGTAGGAAAGAAAGAATGAAAGAAAGTAGCCGGGAAGTAAAAGAGAAAGAAAAAAGGAAAAAGAAAGGAATAAAGAAAGAAAAAGAAAGGAAGCAGGGAAAGAAAGAAAAGGAAATCAAAGAAAGAAAGCAGGAAAAAAAGAAAGAAAGAGAGAAAAAAGAAAGGAAGAAAGAAAGAAAAACAAAAACATTTTTTAAAAAAGTGTTGCAAGTGCTGCAAATTAAACACAAAAAGGCTGATTTTCTTCCTGGGCAAAGCTTTTTAAAGAACCATTGGTGAAAATGAGTCCAGAATAAACGTGTGCTGAAGAACTGTCAGCTTATGAATTCGCAAGTATAATACTGAAGCGTTAATTTTGTGTACTGCATGCATGGTGAAAAGAGGATAACTTAATACAGTACAATTTCAAATGGATGCAATCTGTTATGCTGTGAAATACTAGCAGTCAGACAAAGGACACTTCAAAAGGAATTTACCATAGCATTATCAGGCAACAGGAATTGATAAACTTTGGAATGCGGCCTGTACATACATCTGGTAGAAATGTCCTGCTTTCACCTCAGACTGTAAAAACAAAGGCATCACTGAAGTAATTATAAAGTAAAAACAAAAAAGCACTGGCACTCAAGGGAGCTACCTTATGTGTGGATGTGCTCATTCTCAAAGAGCAAAATTCAATCACTCAAAGTGGAGTGATTGCGGTGACTGAAGTATGCTGACCCATTGCCCCATTCTGTTTGCTGTAGTGGGTGGAAGCAAAATGTAAAAGACACATCAACAGACCGTTGGATAAAAATTAGGTGGCTAAAATCCACTTTAAGTAAGTATATTATACCTATAATATTAGTAAAATCAAAAGGTCTTGGATAAAACCACACATAAAAATAGAAACCTTTGCTTTCCCCTATTTTCCCCCATTTCAGCTACTGGTAGTGCAATGATTGTGCGAAAAGCCATTGCATGCACATGTTTGTAAATATCCACTAAGTTACAGCAATGTTAGTGCTCCCTACCCTTGCAGTGAAAAGTCTCATGGCACCCCTATGGGAGCATCCTCTTTTTAGACAGTAGCTTTAAATTTACCATAGATTTTCCACAGTTTATATTGTCATTTGTTCACCACAACTCAGCAGATTTAGAATTGCTGCTTTTCATGCACATACAAATGTGCACATTTGCACATATGTAAAACTTGTTTGCCCACATCCTTTTATGTCTGAGAGTTATACTGTTACAAACTCATTACTTTTGTGTAATTAGGTGTTGACATGGAAGGGCCAAATTGCATAGCAGAGGCCTGGAATACTGCCCTAAACTTCTTCTATAATCTGAAAGGATATTTATTTTGAAAAGGACTATAGGATGAACAAACAGTCAAACAGCACTGGCAGGAAACACTGGCACATGTCCCATGGCACAGACTAGTCTATGAATAATAAAGTAGGATAAAAAAAGGAGTGGGAGAAAAAGAAGTGGATCTTACACAACCATGCCAAGGTTTTGATTACTTTTAGGGTTTTACTACTGTGCTTATCACCAAGAGCATGAAACCCAAGAGAGAGAGAACATCTGTACACACCTAACCACCGATTAAGATATAGATTTTTTTGCTCAGCAGACTAAATAGATTTCTTAGGTCCTGATTCTAAGTTGGTTGGAAGAGGATGAGGTATTTAATGTGCCCGTGAATAAAGAAATAACTACCTCTTATTCGGGTTTTTCCAGAATGAGGAATTCAAAATGTGTCAGAAATTAGTACATGTATTCACCCGATAAATTTCGGCAGATTTTACATGTCAACAGAGATACATTGCCGGAATCCAGTATTTACCATACATTTGGTTATTACACACCAGGAATCAGGGTCTTAAAGTGACAGAATTAATCCGCTTCTAGAGTGCTTTGGAACATAAAATGTGATAAAGGTAAGCTAAATGGAACACTCTGATGTGCAAAGGAAGTAAAGTATGTGGCCGGGGTACAAAAACGCCTGCTAATGTTTCTTAGACACCCATGCCAAAATTAATTTAAAAAGTACATCAATCTGCACTCATGTATCTATTTTCAATGTTTATGAATGTTTAGAAAACGAGAACATTAAAAACTATCGAGTGTTTATCCTCTTCACAGAAATCTCTGTTCAGTTAGAAACTGAGTTCTGAGTCTGCCCCACACAACCCCTGCACAAGGTGATCTGTCAGCTGCCCAGAGGAGCTGAAATGTGTCAGAGTAAGAGTGTGAAAATCTTGTAGTTATCCCTAGTAACAAGTTGACTAGTTACTTCCTGTAATGAGGTAAATGCCAGCAAAAATGCCATTCGATTTGTGCAAACAATAACTCATAGTAGCTCATGGATTAACTGTCTACTTCA
The DNA here is from genome assembly GCF_031143425.1 of Pleurodeles waltl. Classification (NCBI taxonomy): domain Eukaryota; kingdom Metazoa; phylum Chordata; class Amphibia; order Caudata; family Salamandridae; genus Pleurodeles; species Pleurodeles waltl. Next base: position 647,593,998 of record NC_090446.1, on the reverse strand, counting down.
CAAGGGTTGAGACCTTCATAAGCGCCATCTTTCTAAAGGACACGCAATAAATGGTTAGACTCAAATTAAGTTTTCATGTTCATGTGGAATACTTCATGAGCGCTTGATTGTACAAAACATACAAATGGGAATGCTGGCCCAGCATCCAAGTTGGATTGGTCATGGGTGGCAGGGATATAGCCCAAAAGGTAACCCAGACCGGCTGTTGACCAGTTAATACTTCATTTGTCAATTTTAATGTGATTCCCTGTAAATTGTAGAGGATGTTACAAAGAGTACACCAGAGATAATACCAGACACCTTCCCCAGACCACAAAAAAGGACAAAAAAAACAAGAAAAAAAGATATACATTAACGTTATTGAAAATAAAGACCTCCTACAATTCCTTAAATGCTATTCTTGTATAGCACCACATGGTTAATATTCCATCTTCTTGCATCATCTACTTTCACAGCTTTGGGGAATAACTTCAAACTTTGCGTGAATCACAAAATTTAGAAACCTCTGTAAAGCAAAAGGAGCCTTAATCATAACTATGTCTCCAACCTTAAAGTCAAGTAACTGATTTGTGAACATAATAATTATTCTTTTGATCAATCACAAGCTTTTCTTCCTTGTTCTTCCCATTTCAACTTTACCAGTAAACACTGCTCTTCTTCCTCCGACATCCATCCTATCCAAGCTTCAATATTTCCTTTCGTACCCTAAAATAATTTAAAAGGGAGTGCTCCAGTTATATTGTGAGGGGTAAAACGTTAATCATACAAGAACATAATCAAACCATCCTTCCGATTCCTTCCCACACGCCTCTCCAATGATATACACTTTTGATCTATCTGTTGACTCTCTCCACAGTGCCATTTCCTTCTGGATGGTACAAAGCATTTCCTATGCCTACTCTCTCTCAACCTTATAAATTATTCCCTCTTTTAGAGACAAGTTGAGACCCATTGTCTTTCAAAGTACAGTTTTAAAGTCTTTCTCTATAGAAAACCTTGCTTAAGAAATCTGTGACCATTTTTGTCTCAATGCTGCCTATAATGGTAATTTCTACCCAATAAGAGACCTGATTAACCAAAACCAAAAGGAAAGTACTCAACTTTTCAACCTGCAAATGGATCGCATTATTCAAAGTAACATCCCCCAAATACTTTTTTGGCACAGTTCTGCATTCTGTGGGTGGATTTCTTGTAGATTGTATCACTATTCATGCAGTCACTAAAATACTTCATTAATCTCTCAGTTTAAATATCTAAGACTGGTCAACAGTGACCTAATCTAATTCTTCCTTTATTTTCACTCATCAATTGATGACCCTCATGACCCATTGCCATAATTTTTTCTCTTAGTGACTAACTAACTAACCTTGTCCCTCTCAATACCACACTCCCAACTAGTGACAGCTCAGCTCTTAGCATTGAATGGGCTACCAACATATGCGATCTCCTCTTATGCATCCATCTTTAATGTGTGGCCACACGTAATGTGACTCTGCTGCACATAAAGACCTAGAAATATAAGATATATTCATTCACCTTTCTGCAACAAAACTGCACCCAACTCCAAAGTGCTCAAGTTCATCACTATCCAGCACTCAGGATTAAACACTGTAGATCATCTATGTTCACAAAGGTAATTTTATACACCCTAAAATTATCTCTTGCACTCTTCTGACCAAACGTATGCCATTCTTTTCTTGAGTTGTACTCTCATATTAACCGTCTTGGAGGGTAGATTGGTTTTGTACTTTGCATGAAATTGTAGCATACCAAGAAAATACATCAACTCTCCTTATGTTTTTTGATGGACTCTGCAGATTGACAGTAACTGACACCCGATCCCTCTTTGGACTAGGTCCATTTTTCATAATGCATGGCAATTTCTCACTTAGCAAATTTACATTTGCTCGACTTCAGAGTCAAACCTTTCTCATAAAGTTTCTGTAGAACCTGTCTAGTTCTCAAGTCATGTATCTCTAAGGTCTCCCCAAAAATTAGGATGTGATTCTGAAAAACCTTTATTCTTTACATATTCCCAAATAAGTCTTACATATTCCTTTCAAGTATAGCTGCACTTGATACCAGCCAAAAATGCATCATCATAATAAACTGAAAAGTGCCAAACAGAATTATGAAAGTTATAACATCTTTTGACTCTTGATGCAATCTAATTTATTAGTATGCTTCAGTGAGATCAAAAGAAGAGAAAAATGTCTCCTCATGCAGCATTGTGAGCATGTTTGTTATTTTCAGAAGCTGAAAATGGTCAGTCACTGCATTCTAACTGAAAGCCCTAAGATGCACACACAAGTGAATTTCACCAGACTGTTATAGTACCACCACTACATGGGCAACACACGCTAAACACTTAACACTTTCAGTCCTGTTTGATACATCCTTTCCAATTCACGTTTTGCTGCTTCTGTCATTGAAATCAGAATGCCTCTGACATTCTTGAGGCACCCCAATATGTCAGAAAAGAAATCAGGTAAATCCAACACAAGCTTTTTATCCACATTGACTTCAACAAAATTTAAATTCACCACAGTCTTCTTGACTGGAGAATTTGCTTTGGGATTCAACAAACTGCCAAGATCCCTTTGATAAGGCAAACTTATTACACTGTCTCTCTACGGAGAACATTACATTCACTAATGGCTTTATGACACTGAAACTCAATCTCTGACTGGAAATTTCCCCTCAACTCAATATTTTTTCCACTATACCCCCCAAATACAACATAATTGCCCTTCAATTGGATTTTACCCTGAAAAGTTGTATCGAAGATATCATAAGATATCAGGGTCAACCATACCTCAGAATCAAAAAAGACAACACTGCCAAATGCCCCCTCTTGTTGCATATCTTGCACACAAGATTAAGAGCATGACTCTTTTTTTCATAAGCATCTATGTGCCCAACAATACTACATCTATAGCAAGCACCTTTGAACATAGGTGTTGTTGATTGATGACTTATTTCCTTTAAATCACCATCTTTCATATTAATGTTAGTAATAGGTGGCTTACATTTTTGTTAAGTTCGTCAACACATGCCACTAAGTATTCATTTTTTTTGGCAAAAGTAATGACTTCAGTCAATGTGGGGTCATCTTTCAACCATACGTCTTGCCTGACGTTGTCAAGCTGCCATTTAAGTATAAGTTGGTCCTTAATGCATTTTTCAAGTAGAAGCTCACATTTACAAGATGATGACAACCTCCTCTTCAAAGCTGTAATACAGCCCTCTACACTTTCTCCATATCTTTGATCTCACATTCCAAAACGTTATCACTCTAATAGACTGCTAAGTTTGGGTTAAGAAGCTTTTATACATACTTTCAATTCATTCAAATCGTCCACTTCCTCATCCTCCAAACCTTGTAAGTTTTCAAACACTTCCTATCCCTCAACTCCCAGTCACTGCATGTGTTTTCCTCTCAGTTGACAGTTTGGTACCCTACGCCTTTGCATAATGGCTGAAAGATATTTTCCTTTCCCCCATTTAATAGGTGGTTATTCCAGTGAAGTAAGAAACTACGGTGGCCCTATTACAATCAGCATGGTTCCTGTAAAGAGGACAATCAAGCTGAGCACACTGTTCCTAAAAAGAACCGAAAGAAAACACCTGGGCACTTCTAAATTTAGAAGCTAGAACCCTCACACATCCACTGGATGTCATGCTTCATCATCGGGTCTGCTCCTCGTCGGGCTGGCTCTGCAATGCCCGACGGGCCCATACGAGGGGGCTCTGTGCCAAAGATCTTTTAAGTGCGTACCACAAGGATAAGTAGGAACAAAATCAGACCAACTCGGAAGAGTAGAGAGCTAGAACTTTAAAATTGGCTTGGGAACCACCCAGCAACAAAGTTATTGTGAATGATGGGTCTCGGACAAGATTAAAAACACGGGGAGTGTAAGGAAAATAATGTTCCTATACTCTAACCATAGTAGGGCACAAAGAACATTGGCTCTCACTCTAGCTATAAGGTCGACATGTTTCACGCCTCAGCTGTCCCTGAGGATCAATTGGCGTTTCATTAGGACCACAGGAACCTTAGCTACTCACAAAAAAACACAAAAACACACATTGGGCAAAAGTGAAACAAAAAAACTTACATGAACAGCTACGCAAAAAAGAAAAAAGCCACAATCGGCATAAACCTGTAACAAGAAAACAGACCACAACAAACAACGTGAACGAATTGTATGAAAAACCACAAATGTGATAAAAAGTGGTAGCATGCTAACATGCTGTAAAGAGGATACTATAGTTAGCTAGAACAATCACATATGCATAAAGAAGAGAAATGAGGGGATGTTTGCAGGATTTGTGGGAGTGCCAGAGTGAAAGTGAGTGCTGTGAGCTATATTGTGGCACAAGAAGGATAAGACATTAGGTTATTAAACTGACCAGATAACTCTTTGGCATGAGCACCTTTTACATGGCTCTTTGAGTAACAGACACATAATTGAATATTAACAAAGCTCACTCAAATTTGTATCTCCTTGAGATTGTATTGTATTGCAATCTTTCTATAGTGCTTACTATCCCTATGTAGGGGGCTGAAACACTTGCCTACATGGGTAGCCTAGTAGACTGTGCATGGTGTGTTGTTGGAACAGTGTTGCTTTTGTTTTCAATCGTATGTGGTAAAATGTTAGCAAATTGACCCTCTATGAAGGGTCACCCCAAATGTTTTTCCTTTCTCTTTTTCTGACCTCGTTTTTGTTAGCTTTGGGACGCTGTTCACTTAACCAATGCTAACCTGTGCTAAAGTGCTTGTGCTCACTCCTTAAAATGTGGTAACATTGACTTGTCCACTATTGGCATATTTAATTTACTTATAAGTCCCTATTAAAGTGCACAATATGTGCCCAGGGCCTGTAAATTGTAAAGGCCTGTAAAGTCCCTGCAGCACTGATTGTGCTACCCACTAAGTAGCCCTTTAAACATGTCTCAGGCCTGCCACTGCATGGCCTGTGTGTGCCTGTGTGTGCAGGTTGACTGCCATGTTGATCTGGCATTTAAAACCTCTTGCCAAGCCCTAAACTCACCTTTTATTACAAACATGTCACCCGAAGGTAGTCCCTAGCTAGTCAACAAGGCAGGGCGCTATGTAACTAAAAGGTAGGAGATGTACTTTTAAGTTTTGCATGTTGTAGTAGTGAAAAACACCCAAATTCGTTTTTACTACTGCGAGGCATACTCTTCACAGAAGATAACATTGGGAATTCCTTATTACTCTTTTAAGCTGTAATTTCTGATTGAGAAGGAGTAACTATGTCATGATTCATATTATTGAAATAGTAATGATAAACCCTCTTTACTGGTAAACTTGTGTTTAACATTAATATTTTAGAAATGCCACTTTTAGAAAGTGGACACTTCACTGCTTTTACAGCTCCATGTGCCTGCTGTCTGTCTTCAATACGCGTCTGGAGTAGGTGACAGTTACACTTTGTGCATTTCCTCTAGACAGCCACAAACACAGGAAGGTTAGGGATGCTTAGCACTCATCTGCATTCTGATGGCTATTCCTGGGCAGAAAAGGGTGGGGGCTGACACGTACACCTGACTAGGCAGTGCCTGTCCCCACACAAAGAGCTGATTACCCCCTACTGATAGTCTGGAGCCAGGGATGGGAACAAAGGGCCCCGGTGCACTCCAAAGACCCTTCTTCAAAGTCACCCTCACATCAAAGGCACAATCGGGTGTAAGTACTGGAGGGCCTCTGACCCCACCAAATCAGACACTTTGGGACCTACAACTGGACTCTGTCAGAAGAAGTCCTGTGCTGCATTAAGGACTTTTACTTTGCTGGACTGCTGACCTGGAAGGACTGCTTTTCTGCTGTTCTGCCCTGTTGCATGCTGCTCTCTGACCCTGGGAGAGTTGGACCCTGCCTTGCAAATGAAGTGATCTCCAGGGGTTGTTGGCTTGCCTCCTGGTGCTTGAGACTCAGGGATATCAAAGTCTCTACCCCTGCTCTTGTGACTAGTTCACTGGAAGTGGACCCAGATACTTGCAACACAGAAATAAAACACATTTCTAGTCTGCTTGGAGCAGAACCGGGACATCGACCCTCTTGCAGTAGTAGAACCAATGCATTGCTCTCAGAACGAACACATCACCTTGTGCATCCTCATCGCATCAGCTTGGAGAGACTGATGCATCCACTCGACTGTGCGGAGAAACCCAGTGCATCGCACCTCAGAACCAACCATCTTGTCTTGGCGCTTTGTCCTTGGAACTGACGCATCACCATCACTGCATGAAGACAATCGGTTTATTACCTTGACTGTGGGCACAGTATCGACACATCGCTAAACGCATCTTTTATCTGCAACCTGCATCTCGCTGTTGTGACCAGGATCAAGGTGCTGTGTTCAGTGGGGCTGTGTGGCTCCTGTATCCAGTCCACGCTCCATCACAGTATACCTAAACTCTTGACTTTGCCATGGTCCGGCACGACCAGAATAACCCGTATTGGTACTTATTGCCTCTAGGTGCTACAAAACTTTTTATTCTTTAAAAATTAATATCTTGACTTATACTTATTTGATTTTTGTCATGATTTATTTATAAAATGATTGTCAATTTTCTAAGTCGGTGTATAGTCTTTTTTGGTGTTTTCATTGTGTTACTGTGTGTTGTGTTGCATAAATACTTTACACATTGCCTCTTTAGATACTTGCTTTGTGCCAAGCTACCAGAGGGTGAGCACAAGTCATATCTTAGTGTGTGTCTGAGTTACCCTGACTAGGTTTGTGATTCCTGCTAGTACAAGGTGCATGCTATGAAGAGAAACCCAGTTTCTAACAGAAGTGTTTTCATACTGTGTGTAATAACCACAAGGTGTGGTTATTATGTTATGGGGCACGGAGCTTAGCAGTGTGATGGATGAAGACGTGTGAGAGAGTGGTTTTCCGTAAGTTGGCAGCTCTGCAGCCCCCTTTGGTATTTCCTATGATCACTTCTCTTATGATCACTTGGCTGGTTACTGCCTTGGTATGTTTATTCTGAGAGGTTTTTGTTTAAATTTTATGGTCCTGAGCAGGCATAGGTTGGATAGAGAAATGATGGGGAGATATGCTGTCAAGGACTTTGGTGCTACCACACTGTTTATAATTGTCATTGTGGGATGTCAAGTAGTATTATAGTATTTAATGAGTTGGACTCCAGTAGTAGGTTAAATTAGATGCTTCTGTTGGTCAGCGGTATGTGGAAGATTTATTCAAGTAATTCATACCTATACAGTTAGTGATGGATGGATTATTGCTGTGGACTGGTACTGTACTGGGTGATGGACAAGAATTAAAGAGAAAGATATGATCTAAACGTACAGCTCCTCAGTCCAGGAAGACAGTTGAATCTTCTAGAATACACAAAATATATATGCTTTACATAAAAATACAGTGAGGCATTCTGTAGAGGCTTTAGAAATGTAGTAACCTTTGACAAAGAACTCAAAGCACAGGTTATGGAAAAACTAAAAAGCTGGTGTATGAAATACGCAACTCTGGTTTTCTGAAAAGTTATAAGATATGCTATTTCTGTATAAAAATGATGTAAAAAGGGTTCCAAAGAAAATAAAAGGTAATTATCAAAGAGTAGAGAAGCTGAGGCTTTAAGACACTAGGGACCAGATGTGTGACCACATTTTTTGCGAGTCGCACAACCAAATGCACTACAGTGTCAATGACACTGTTTGGGATTTCCAAACGGGTCGCAAATGACCTCCCTCACTAGTATTCATGAGGTAGGTCGCAATTTGCGAACTCATTGAGAATGGCTGCACTCACAGGGATGGTGGCTGCTGAGGACAGCAGACCACCATGTCTGTGACTGCTTTTAAATAAAGCAGTTTTTTTCTGGCCGTGGAATAGAAGGTGGGAATGCCTGTGCTAAGCTAATACCTGCTCTTCCTGAGCTAGACTGCAATTTCCCTTGAGCCATGGGTTCAGGCTGCTCCCTATAGGAGGCTACCTGTGAAGGTCTAACTGGATGCACTCCTGGGGTATCTGACAGCTGAGATCCTTAAGCCGTCTGGCAATGCAACAAGAAGAAGACCAGCATCTTCCCCAGGCACCTGCAGCTCACCATGCACAGTAACGAGAAACTCAGCAAACTGCTGGGCAGAGTCACTGTAACTCAAGGAGGTGTTCGCCCCAACAACCAGGCACCGCTGCTGCCAATGAAAACTGAGAGCCACAAGGCAGGGAGCAAAGTTAACAGTAAAGCCCAACAACCAGTGTTACAAGTATATGCCTATACCGATGCAACGAAAATTAACTGTTGCATGGGCTTCCATCCTGGAATTCCGTTCTGCATAGTACACTATGTAGATCAGCATTTGTAGATGCCCGCCACATTTAGGATCAAAGTGTATCCTTGTTTTACCATTCCAAGATGGCCCCATTTTGATTCTAAAAGTGGTGGCCATCTTGGAAGAGTAATCCACTGACACAGCATGCAGATTACTGTCCAAAGATGATCATGTGATTTACAAGACGTTGGCACACTTGCTGCAGCACACAGCATATCTATTGAGCAGCCCAGCAACACTAGCTGGGGAGGTGCTGAGCATGTCGAAAAAGAAGTTAGTGACCCAGTAATACTGGCTATGGTGCTGACGGGTACTTTAATAAAAAATTCAGTGGCACTATGGAAGGAAAGCTGCTGTGGGCACTGTCAAAGCAAATGGATTGAATAGGGGAGCTTGTGGGCACTTGTAAAAATAAAGAGTGCACTACCAGTCCTGCAGTAATGTACACTAATTTTTTTTTAAATTAACAAATGTTATTGGTATTTTGACAGGAAGGCAAAATCATAGCGGTACATACATTATGAAGGACATTACATCCTGCATTTTTATAGTCAAGTAACATAACGAAAGAAAAAGAGAACTGGCACAGTCAACCATCTTCCCACCCATCCAGCAACACTACTGCAACATATTTACAGACAACCGTCATAGCCATCTATATATGATATCCCAACATTCATGTAGGTCTACAGTTCCTCACCTCGGCATCTAACAGTAGGGTGGTGGGGCAAATCGGCTGCAGCACCAGACCCCGATAATCGGCCCAACACTGCCATATTTTTGGGTGTTTGTCTGCCATACTTCTGCAGTTGGAGAGGATGTGTCCTTCCACAGCCTGGCAATTTACCTCTTGGCTAACATAAGGCCTAAATATAATAGGTGGTGTTTATATTTGTTTCCCCCCACCCCTTCCGTGCTGTGGAGGAGGATGACTTTAGGTTATTGCGGAATGTGCCAGTCAAGTATTGTGCCAAGGCTGGATGTCACCATCCTCCAATAGTGGTTTAGGGCAGTGCAACTCCAAACTGTGTGGAAGAATGTACCTTCTTCCACCCTGCACCACAGGCGTTGCCTTATGTAGTGTACCTTATGTAGGTTTTTGAACTGTATGAGTCGGAGGGGGCCAGTCAACTTCATCAGATATGCCTGCCTCCCAGGCAGTACGTAGGGTATGAATGTTGGTTGGGATGGGTGTAATCAAGGATCTATAAATGTTGGTGATCTTGTGTGTGCATACGTCACCTGTAAGAAGCCATGCCTCCAATGGACTGAACTCAGGCAGGTCTATTATGTTCTGGCATGACAGAGTTTTAAGTTCGATAAAATTGGGCACAGTGCAACTGAAACTCATATTGAAGCTCTTGGAAGGATTTCAGGACCGTCCCTTGAACCACGTCGCCCAGAGTGGATATACCAATATTGTTCCAGCCCCGGAAGTCCTCCTGGAGGGCCACTTGTTGGAGGGTGGAGCACTGCCCAGGGGTGTCACGTGAGTCACGCTTCCCCACCACCCAATCTGACAGAGAGAGTGCCTCCAAACATCAATGACTTGGGTAGTAGGAGGTAAAGGTTTGATGCTTTTATTACTATAGAGGTAATCTAGTATGGAGGTCTCACCATGGCCCACCACTCCAATGCATATGCAGGGTTCGAGCAAGAGCAATGCCACCAGTCATTGATCACTTGTAGTTGGGAGGCTGTGTAGTATGAGTGTGTATCAGGAGCAGCTATACCCCGCAATATGTGGATTGAAAACAACTGCAGGGTGCCACCTGCACCTCACCTCCCCCCCAAAGAAATGTATTTAGGATGGCGTTAAGTTGTTGGCACCACGAATGGCGATCTTGTAAGGGTAAGTTTTTAGTTGATGCAATAGGTGAGGCAGGGAAACCATTTTTAATATGGACGACCTACCAAAGAGTGACAGAAGTAAGAGGGACCACCCATTTATTTCTTCTTTCATCCGTGCGAGAATCAGAGCAAGGTTATGTGCCCATATGTGTATTGGTTCTGGGGAAATATACACCCTAAGGCAGCAGAACCTATTGGTGGCTATAGTAAAGTCTAATGCCCATTGCAGAGCCTCAACCCCTGCCCTGGACAAGAAATACAATTGGTTTAGCCGGGTTGAGGTATAGACCAGAGGTCTCGCCGAAGACCTGCATGATTTGCAGAATTCAGGGTCCCGAAGATGCAGGTTCCATGAGTTTAAAAGGACATCTTTGATGTAAACTGCTATCCTGTCGGACAGGACGTGGACCACTCAAAGCCTCTTACCTGGGCGTCCACCTTAACTCATGTCGCTAAAGGCTCTATAGCCAGGGCGAACAATAGTGGTCAATGGGCATCCCTGGTGTGTTCCTCTACCTATGGGAAATGGATCTGATTGTACACCGGCAACGTCATCGTCAACGTTGCTGTTAAGCCTGTGTAGAGGAGGGTGTATATATTAAAAAGGTACTGCCCAGGTTGAGACATTCAAGGAGCATGAAGAAGTATTCCCAGTTAACTGAGTAGAAGGCTTTATCTATGTCGGCCAGTAGCAACATTGTCTGTCGTCTCAGGCGATCCGTCAAGACTAAGGCATTGTATACATGCCGGATACTGTGGTGGGTGATGTACACTAATTTTAAGGTACACGTCCACGAGATGAGGACAAATGCTATCATTTACAGGGCCTGGAGCCAATTGTTGGCTGAAAAGCAGTGACATAACCAATGGCTGAAGTGGGCTGCCCACTGCTCCATGCTGTATAGTGTTTTTTGGGCAGAAGCAAAACGTGAGTGACACTTCAACAGAAAAATGACTGGATGGGCTGACCCAAAGCACCTCTGTGTATGTAAATGTATGTATTATTTAGATTATTATTTTTAATTACAAGAGCCTGGCAGCAGCTAAAGCTGGGCGGCCAGAACAACAATAATAGCTTTGTTCCAAGGCTTCCAGTTATCAAATAATACCAGCGGCAAAAGCATGTGGTAAAATGTTACTGAGATGTATTATGTATGGGCTTTAATAGCGAAACAAAAGAACATATGAAAGGGACAAAGATACTTTTGGAAAAATCATCAGTCACTAGAATTACATTTCAATTTGAGCACCATGCAACACATTCAAGGTTGCAAAATTCCAATCTGCGCACCGCAGAACATGTTCCACAGAGTGCAAATTGGAATTGCACGATTTGTAAACAAAATTCCTGTCAGGTTTTACCCATTGAAAATTTGCGGGCAAATAGAAAATGTAGGCAGTTTTCACACAGCTGAATAGCCTCTGGTGGCTTGGTGCATTCATCCCCGCTTCTTAAAAGGAGTGGGTACATCCATGTACTATGGAGTCTCCATCAGGGCAACTTATCTTTATTTCATCCTACACCTGCCCTCTGTCCGCAGATTTCATCACACCACACCCTAACTCACTCCGTTCTTGTCACAAACTCTGGCTCTCTGGTTTTAATGTCCATCAGTCACCTGACAGCGTTGTATTTTATCGTATTTTTATAGTTTTGTAATAGTTGTATAGCCATTACAAGTCAAATGTGAGGCGCTGAAACGCTGGTGTTAACTCCTCTGCTATGGAAATTAAGTACATCATAGATTTTACCAGTATGTAAGAAACATAGGGCCAGATCTACAAGGCCCCCGCGCCACCAGAAGGTCACTTTTTGTGACGCTCTGGTGGCGGTGTGCAGTGCACCATATGTACAAGGTGGCGTTACGCCATTTTTTGTGGCTTGACACCACATTATAAATACGGCCTCTTCACATGCAGCAGTTTGCATGGAAGGGGTGTGCAATGGGTGTTGCTGTGGGCTTTCCATAGCAACACCCATTGCATTTTGATGCTGTCCCATATTTAAGAGATTTCGTAAATCTGAGGCAATGCCAAAATCAAACACCACCCCAGGGGTGCCGTTAGCATGGTGCCACGAGGAGAAATGCTTTCATTTCTCCCCGTTTTTTGCTCTTTCTATGTGTGCTGCATCTGCTGCACCCATAGAAAGAGCAAATTGCCATAGAAGATTGTTTTTGTGCAAGAAGGTGTCCCAATCTCCCCCTGAACGCAGCCATCCTGTGTTGGCACTCTGCAACAACTTTATAGCAGGCGCAAAGGGAAACACCATATTTACAAAGTGGCGCAATGCATGCAGTGTCCACTTTGTAACCCTTTGCGCTACATTATGCCTGCACTAGGCATAATGTATGCAAAGGAAGTCTTCCCCCATTAGGGGGGGCTTAAAAAATGGCGCAAAGAAATGTAAGAGATTTCTTTGCATCATTTTGTTGGCACTTTTAATGCCTGCTCAGGCGTTAAAAGGGGGCACACCATTGTTAACAATGGGCCTCAATGGGCTTTGCAGATTAGCGTCAAAATTTGATGCTAATCCTGCAAAGCGTCGAACTAGCGTCAAAAATTCTGATGCTAGTTCCCCAACTACCACCATGGTGTACCGTATCTAAGAAACGGCACACACATGATGGCATTGGGGGGCGCTAAGGGGCGCAAAAGTAGCGCTACACTGTGTGCAGTGCCACTTTTCCTAAATCTGGCCCTTAGTATATAGAAGGTATTTCTTCTAGACTCGTCTAGACAAATATTGCACATGTTCGTTTGACTGTGTTACTCACTCCGACAAACGATGGAAAATCTTAAACTTTGAACTGATATTCACAGGTCTCCTCATTGAACTCGCCCTTCTTACAGAATAGTGCACATCTGAATTACGAATCGTGTTGATCATTTCGTCTGGTGCTCCACACAAATTGGTTTGTCGATTGGCCTTTAGATAAAAGATTTTATTATTAGCAAAGTCGCGTTTACTAGTAAGAAGGGCTTGGGTGGGATTCCTTAGGCTGCCCATCAGAAGACAGTGGATACTCCCCTTCAATCCCTTCTGTCCCAGAAGACGGTAGAATCAGGGGTGTAGCTTAGTCAGTGATATTCAGGGGTTGTGAATCCTAAATATCCCAACTACATAAGTGTTAAAAACCAATAAAGACATAGCAGACCGGACTCAGGACCCCTAGACCCAACTAGGAAGCTGGGAATACATTTATTTGGGTGGGTCTCACACCACAAACCCCGCCACTGAAGCTACGGCCCTGGCTAGAACCAATTTTAGCATATAATTTCTAGCAGCAGCCTCACCTGATTTACGTGCCTTGATTGTACTCTCAACACTGGTCAAATGAATTTTGTGGTATTTGTATTTTACTTAGTAAAGAAATCAAATGAATTTGTCAATGTATTACAGAAATCTGTGGAATGCCATAACTTTACCATTTCACGTGTACCCCAGCAAGAATGTCACCGTTTAAGGTGACAAAATACCATAAACATGCAGTGAGAGGAAGGAACAATAAGCCTGGCTCCCTATGGAAAAAAACGTTACCTGTCTTTAGACAATTCGTACTTGGACGCACAGTAAACACTTTCAGACTCATAAGTAAAACCTCTCTATTGCTAATTCTCCATCTCACCTCCAGGCAAAGAGGAGGGTGCTGTGCCCTACTGCCCTACTCCCTAAGCCTCTGATCTACCCGCTTGGCAGATTCCTTACCCAGAAGAGTTTAGCAGCTCTCAGAGGCTGATCCATGTAAACTCTTCCCTTCTTAGTTGAACAAATATGCAGCGTGTGGAACTCAGCAGTATCTGAGAGGAGCTATAGACTTTCTCTAGGTCCAGGTCACGCTCAGGAAGAAGTCGCAGATGCGGATTTGAGGGATTCAAACTTACTTGAGACTTGACTTGAGTACACATGTCCAGCCCTAGGAGAGTATGAGGGCAATCCGAGGTAGAACAAGTTGCCAATAATCTCTCTCGACCTACCCTACAAAATCCATACGTGCCTACTCAGGACTTTAAGTGGGATGAAAAAAGTGTGAGGCCCCTAAACAGGGCATGGGCAGTGTAATTAAAGGCATGGCTTACATTTGCAAACAATTTCTGCGACTCCCATAGCATTCCACTCAACCAGTAATTTAGTGCCTCCCTGAGCTTTCTGTTATTGCATCCAGGTATATAACACAACAACAGACATGCATCTCACACCAGTCAGGACTATTGGCTTTGCCAATGGTTGTTAGCTGTTTAAGATAAATGAGTAATAACAATGATTTTGTTGCTAACAATACTGAACACGTTTCAATTCGGAAATTGAAACTGCGAACTAAACATTACTGAGGCCTGGGGAAAGAGAAGTGGTCTTCGAGGTGTCTCAATAACTCCTTTAATGTTCACTCTGTGTTAGATCTGTACAAACCCTTTCTGCTCACATTTTCAAAAGCAAATCTTACACCTCATCTCCCTCCTCTTCAACACCCTCGTCTCTCTCTACTGAAAGCCCTTATTTTACTTCACCATCCACCAGTATTCAACGCTCCTACTCACTGGTAAGCACTGTAGCTTCTTCCACGTTCACCTTGTAAATAGTTTGACAACTGTGTACCTTCTCCATGTGTATGCACTGAACCACAATTGAACTGAAATACACGGCCATTGCTCTGTGCACTCTGCAGAGGCGCCAAGGGTTGGATGACCATGTATCCTGAACACCTTGTTTGGCCCACTGATAGAAGCTGAGAGGAAGCCACAGCTCCAGACCCCATGGCCGCTGTAAGGACCTAGTTTAAAGTATGCACCATACAAGTGTAAGAGGCTACTCTAAAAAAATACAGAAACGCAGCTTTCTGGACATAGCTTACATTATCTTACAGTCCCTAAGAGTGTTAAACATGATAAATATATCCAGAAATGAAATCGCTGACAAGGATACTTTAATGATTTTTAAATTCATTGTTCAGAAATGTACCAGTGTCTTTTTTCCAGTAAGGTTAAGGGCATGAACATGGGGCCGACAGGCACTCGTTTCAAAGTCCGTTTTTAACTACTACTGGGTCTGAAACCCGGATGGACCCGGCCCACTTAACGCACTACCCCAACTGTGGAGCAGAGTTTTCAAATTTGTATTTTTAAACAGTGGGTATGCAAATATTGCCAATGTCTATTGTGACTAGCCCATTCATTTTTTATTGTGCTTAGGAACAAAGGATCGTAATGTTTACTTAAGGAAGCAGAGGTGCATTTTGGCAGGTGTGGTTCTTATGCATATATTAGCAAATGAGGCATAGTTGTTTCTAGGGTATGCAGTGTTATGAGTTATCCTTACTGAGTAAAACACAATGCATTATCAAATCAAATCAAATGTATCAATTATACCAGCTAACAGCCATACACTAATCATATCATTCTCTAGAATATTTAATGTACAAACAACAAGAAGTTGAAGTAAAAATATGAACATTTGAAACACTAAAAATACTAAACAGGAGTCTTTTAGTCATCCATCCATCTTCCATTCTCCCAGGTTGACTTCTTGAAAGTTGCCATAAATACAGAGGAATTGCAAGACTGGTACTTTTTACTCCACAGTATTTAAATAGAGGAATTAATGTTCGTCTTCACAGGGCCACAGTTAATGCACAAGAGATCAGATCTCTTCCTGCTGCCCAATTAATGGCCTAATTTAGATGCTGGTGGTAAAGGTCCCACTGTAAAAAAAAAGGGTTGAATATCCTGTCCGCCACCTTGGCGGTCTGCCAGCCCGATTTAGATGATGTCGGGACCATAGGTGAAATACTGCCCGAGTCCCACCGACTCTGCCATGATTCTTGATGGTGGCATTGGGAATAGGGGCTGACAGCAGGACTCTAGCTCCCTTTACTGCTGAACAGATTTAGATGCCTTACCGCCCATCCGACTGTGGAGGTCCGACCTCCATGTCTGAGTTGGCGGATTGGCCCAAAATGTATCTTTTCCTGTGTTTACACTTCCTTTTTTGAGTGGACACAACTGGACAACACCTTCCATCGCTGCTACCACTGGACCACGGAGAAAACACAACACCAGACCGCAAGATAGGGAACCTGCATTGGCTGTATACGTTGTGTGTGCAGCGCATATGGTCATGGGACTTCTGCAGTCAAATACATGCCACAGTAATTATTTTAATTCCTGTGACATGCATATGTCTGGGACACATTTGGTGTGGGCCATGAATAGGGACACACTCGTACATGACACATATCGCACATATACACAACTGTAATTATGGTGTCAGTATTCACTGCCAAGTGAAAGTTGGCACCAAAATGACAGTACTTTCACACCCATAGATTACGTCTATGTGTGCACATTGCAAGGGGACGTTTATCTATGATGTTATGCTACAACTTGTGTATGTGAGTATGTATGTGTGTGTGTAATGCAATGGGCTAGTTGAGGGGGAGGCAGCTGGAGTGGGTGATGTAGTTGTCTGTGTATGTGGGTTCGATGTTGTGTATGTTTGGTTGTGTGTTGTGTTGCTGTGTGTCACATTCAGGTGAGTGTTGTGTGGTTGTTGTGATGTGTGTGGTTGTGCTTGTGTGGGAGTGTGTTTGTGTGATGAGTGTGTAGTTGTGTAGTTTATTGTGTTGTATGTGGGTGCAGTGTCTATAATGTTTGTGTGTTGTGTCATGGATGTATGGCAATGTGTGTTTCCAGCATGCCTGTGTTGTGTTGTGGTGCAATGGTAATGGATTATATTGTATGAGTTGTGTTGTGTGTAGTGCAGAGGGACACATATAGCTAAGGTACAGTGTGTACGCGTGACTTACCCCATTCCATGGCCAGGGCCATTGTTTGATGTCCATTGGGTCCAGCAACCATCTCCCTCTGTCAGCAATCCTTTGCCAGTACACCACCTTCAGGACTGTAACATCTAAATATGCACGCACTGGGCCACAGAGAATACATGAGGGGCCACCTGCAAAGGACAGTTGTAAAGACTTGTGTGAATATACACAGGGGAGTAGCTTGGTCAGTATGATTTGGGGGTGTTAGCTTCAATGTTCCCGACAATTACACTGGCACATGATGTTAAAATACATTACAGACAAGCAAGGCACACTAGAGAGGCTCAAGAGGCAGTGGAATGGGAGAGGAATGCAGCTTGGTAGGTCTACTAAGTGAGAGAAAGGGCATTATTTTGTGAAATAATTAATATTTTTTCAGTCTTTCCAAACAGAGAGAGGGAGACAGTGTGTGTGCGTTTTTGTCTGTGTGTTTAAAAATTCCTGGTGAAATCCACACATACACACACGGTTAAAGTGATGTTATAGTTAGGTCTGTTAATATTGTACTTCCAATCAAAAAAGGAAGGTCACAGTACATTACAGTTAGGTAAGACTGACAGTTAAACATACCATTTTGAACTAAAAAACACTGAAATTCACTAGTTATAGTTTACTGAGCTAACTATAACTTGCGATCCCGCCATGGAACAATTTCGTGATAACTTGTGTACTGCTAATTAGTATATGCTTTTCAAATGCTTGGCCTCCTAAAAGGACTTGCCTATAAGGAGGGAATGGGCCCTCTGTCAAGAGTTGTCCATAAAACAAAGGCTTTGCATAGTAGGGGCTTCACCTCCATGCAATGATTATGACCTCACATATTATATTACTCATGACATGATCAGTGACAGACATTATCAGTGATGTCATCAATTGAGATGTCATGAGTGATGTAATTTAACATGTCATGAGTGATGTAATATTTGAGGTCATAAGAGGTGCATGGAGGGGGGCACAAGTTATAACTAGCTCAGTAAAATATAACTGGTGAACCAGATTGTTTTTTTAGTTTAAAGCCGTATTTCCCATAGAGCTATTGCTTGCAGGAAATGTGTGTGACAGTCGAGATTTTCAGACAATGGTGCGGTTTCCTGGAAATTGATTAGAGAGCTGAACAATGAGCAAGGGTCACTGCTAAAACTGTATATGTTTCTGGAAAGCATATCTGTTGCTTGAACTTTCTCTGTTCAGTAGCCGCAAGAAGTCTGTTTAGGAACACTTTGGTAACTGAACATCCAGCAGGAATCAGACCTGAATTTTCAACCTGTGTTGTGCATGTTAAAGAGATTCACATGCCTTCATCACTCTGTTTCGCTTATGCATACAATTCATAGACTAAAATAGCCATATGCACAAAAATGCAAAACATAACAGGGTATAAATCTGACTCTGCATTGGTAAGACACTCTCAGACAGTGCCAAATACCTCATTTTAAGTAAGTGAAAATCCTTTCATTTACAGAATAGTGATGGAAGATCTTTAACTGAGACCTTTTCTTTTTTCTGTGCCAACTCCACTTGTGCAGTGTACAGAACCTCTACCAAGACTGGGATACTCCAGACCATGTGGATAAGGGCTCTTCTAGGCTTGACACACAACAGGCTAGGGCTTTTAATGTTTAAATGAATTGTACACTCAGAATTGCATGTTTAGTCTGTCGCTGATATGGAGGATTATGTATGATGTTGTTTCTTTCTGCAGCTTACATTCTCTGATTGTTTGCTATCTCATAAAACCTTCTCCTACTATATTCCTAAAACCCTGCATTAAAAATTTACCATCACATATTTAATTTCTTCAGAGGGACCCTTTTCTTACTTACTATTCTCTGCGTGCCTTCTATTTCCGAGGATAGCCTCCTCTCAGTCTCAAGCCTGCCTTCTTTAATTCTTCTTATTGTAATTCTGCCTTTGGCTGATACCTCATATCAGAGATCAGAACCTCCCCTCTTTAAAACCCTATCCCTGTAAGTTAACAGTACCCTAATTTCCACAGGCCTACCTATCTCACCAAACATTCACTTGCAACCACATAGCCTCCACAAATGATCACCTAACTGGTATTAATATATCACAAACTAACTGGAGTAAGTGCATGCAATTTTTTCTTGAGAACTTTTCACTAATTGCAATAACCAACAATAACCACTACATTATCTACTAACCTTGCATTCCAGAGAGTTGTGCTGCTCATGTAAAGCACTTCAACACATTGCAAGGGTAGTAAGCACTGTATAAATCCAATTACAATGACAATTTGACATATCACGTCACCTTAACCCTTGTTGTTTTCAGATTTTCAATGAATTTCTAAGGTTTTTTTTTAACATAAAGTATATTATTATCAGACTAACTATAACATCTCTTTAATCTTTGTTTTTTCTGAGTGAATTGTTTTTATATATGTACAATGCAAGATCTTATAGCCCTACCTAACTATAATGTCACTTTAAAATTTGTTTTTTTCAGTGAATCTCTAAGGGTTTTTTTGAAGTATGATCTTACATCACCAGGGGTGGACAACCTTACTCCCTCCACATGCACTGCAAGCCCATGAGAGAGCTCATCACAACAGAAAAGAGCATACATTTAAATAATGCATATCTACTGGCTTTCTCAAGGGCTATCAACGTAAATATATATCAGGCAGGACTACTGTTTTTGTCCAGAGGTGACCACATCAAAAAACAACGGCAAGCCTAATGGCTTTGTCAATGGGTTATCACATCATTATTAGGGCTCCCAGTTTTATGGTATTTATTGTTTTAACATTTCCGTCTGTATTTATACATTTTTATTTTTTGTCCATCTTATTAGTACTTATCCATAGTTATTTTGTGATTTGCGAATAAGTGGAGTTACAAATGGTACATTTTCATATGAAACTGATAAATTTGCATTCATACTTTGATTATTGATGCGTTTTAGCAAATCTGGCAGCAAAAGAGCAAAAAAATACACCCATAAGTAAATATTAGCAATTTGCTACAAATATCTTTTAACATATGCCTGTATTTAAAGATGTCTTAGGGGCTGATTAGGAGTTGGGTGGTCAGACCACCACCACTCCAATACGGAGGTGGTGCAACCACAATCGGAAAGGCAGACGGAAAGGGAAGTCGTGATCAGCATGGTGGTGCCAAACTCATGGCTGACCATGACTGTGACTGCTGCCAACCTGTCCCTGTCTGGATCCCTGATCCGGGCGGAGGCAGCAGGATTACCAGGAGTGAAGAGGTTCGACCACCACCGCAGAGACTCATTAAGAGCAAAATATTCAGTATTTTACCATTTAAAAAAATAAATACAGAAAGGAAACACTGTCTGTATGTAACTGTAAAATAACAGAAAACTGCTACTCTCAATCATTATATAAAGCTCCAGCTCCAGGAATGCTTAGAAACACCATCAACTTTCCCTGAGGCCATGTTGTATACACCCCAGGAAACATACTGTTACTTTTAAAAAACAGTTTCCGTGATGCTGCTGATCTCCCTGCAGCCACTTACAACACTTTTGTATCATGTTTTTGGTGCCCCTGTCAGGGATAATGCAAAGCAAACAAAAATATGCAAATTAGCTTACAAAAGTAATTATTGGGAGCTCCTAGCCAGGAGAAGTGAATAATCATTCAGAAAGCTTGAATTTTTGAATTTCAGCCCAACTGTCAAGATATTTCTACATTTTGAACCATAATTTCTCAAAAATGTATGAACCGAATTACACCAAATGACAAAAAACATGCTTCATGGGTAAAGATCTAGTTTTCTGTTTTTGGTGTAATTCTGTTCAGCCATTTGGGCTACTGCGTCGAAATTGCATGGGTAAATTGCATTTTGGGACCCCCCCCTATTTTTTTTGCTCACCCCTTCATGGATGATGCAGAATCTATCTATCTATCTATCTATCTATCTATCTATCTATCTATCTATCTATCTATCTATCTATCTATCTTTCTGTCTGTCCACCCGTCTGTATGTCTATATATATATTATATTTATATACATATATATAAACAAAGGTAATCGGGACGTTATAGTTAGGTTCTGAATTTAGATGCAAAAAACATAGAAATTCAGCTGTTACAGTTAGAGTTATTTCAAGTAACACTAAATCATGCCCTAAGGTAACTATAACTTGTGCCCTCACCATGCACAATTTTCTCATCAATAATTTTATTGCAAATGTTGGAGTGATATTATCAATGATGTCATAGAAGATGTCATAAGTGATGTAACTGGGGTATTTAGCAGTGCATGACGAGGGGGGTAATAGTTACCTTAGGGCATGAATTATAGTTACTTGAAATAACTCTAATAGCTGAATTTCTCTGTTTTTTGCGTATAAATTCAAAACCTAACTATAATGTCCCTCTAACCTTTGTTTTTTCGAGTGAATTTCTAAGGTTTTTTAAATGCTAATTCTTAACTCCTGTAGGAAAGTACCATCTTTCTTGGCATGTTACCTCAAATGTCTGCCTGTTTGTCAGTGTGTTTTACCTGTCTCACTGGGATCCTGCTAGCCAGGACCCCATTGCTCATAGTTTGTGGCCTAATGTGTGTGTTGTCAGTATGCTTAACTGTGTCACTGAAGTTCTGCTAACCGGAACTCCAGTGCTTATGCTCTCTCTAGGTGCAAAGTTACTAAGTGTGAGGGCACCCTTGCACTAGCAAAGTTGCCCCAATGCTGTCCAGGGCCAATTCCCCAGATTTCGTGAGTGGTGTAGCTTTACAATGGTAACTCCTAATATGGCCTTGTGAGGTGTCTAAGATCATAGAATTGTCCCCCAATCCAAATCTGGTATTGGGGGGCCAATCCTATGCATCCTGGAAGCTCCACCATGGATCCCCAGTACTTCTGAACCAGCTCTCGGAGATTTCCACTGCAGCCTCAGCTGCTGCCACCTCACAGACAGGTTTCTGCCCTCCTGGGGGCTGAGCAGCGCAATCCCAGGAAGGCAGAACAATGCATTTCCTTTGGGAGGAGGGTGTTACACACTCTCCCTTTGGAAATAGGTGTTACAGGCTTGGGAGGGGTAGCCTCCCAGAGCCTCTTGATATGCTTTGAAGGGCACAGATGGTGTCCTCCTTGCATAAGCCAGTCTACACCGGTTCAGGGACCCCCAGTCCCTGCTCTGGCATGAAACTGGACAAAGGAAAGGGGCGTGACCACTCCCCTGACCATCACCACCCCCAGTGGTGGTGCCCAGAGCTCCTCCAGTGTGTCCCTGGCGTTATCCATCTTGGATTCCATGAAGTGGGGACACTCTGGAGACCTCTGTGTGGCCAGTGCCAGCAGGTGACGTCAGAGACCCCTCCTGATAGGTGAATATCTGGGTAGGTAGCCAATCCCCCTCTCAGGGCTATTTAAGGTCTCTCTTCTGGGTGTTTCCTCAGATTCAGCTTGCAAGACTCCTCCAGGAATCCTCTGCATCCTCTGCTTCAGCTTCTGACCGTCGGATCAACTGCAAACTGCTCCAGGAACCACTGTAACTGCAACAAAGTATCCAGGACGACTCCTGTGACCTGCAACTTCAGCTCTAGCCAGCATTTGCAACAGTTTCCAAGGTGTGCATGCTCTGAGGACTGCCTGTCTTCATCCTGCACCAGAAGAACCGAAGGACTCTCCAGTGGAGTGATGGAGTCACTTCCCTGCTCCTGCAGGCACCCTTCTGTGACGACGACTGGTACTCTGGGGACTCGTCTCCTGACTACAAGTCTGCTCCCTGGAACACAGGTGGTGGACCGACGTGACCCAGACTGTCCTAAGGTCCAGCTCTCCAAATTTGGTGGAGGTGGGAGCTTGCCTCCCCGTGCTGCAACAGTACCCCTGTGCACCGTGTCATCTCTAGCTCCTTGGGCTTCTGTGCACTTCTTCTGAGAATCCTTCGTGCACAGTGTAGCCTAGGTCCCCAGTAGGGTGACTTCCTGGCATTGATGCAAATTCTGGACAGGACTGTAAAATAATTCAGGACAAAGTGTCAAAATTCAGGACAAAAATTCAGGACAAAGGGTCAAAATTCAGGACAAAAGTTCAAGAACAAATGTCAGTTTTACAGGCACACGCAAGAGAGGCCATGTCTCACTATGTTGTCAGTGCATTTATTTACTCTTTTTTAACATAGCACTATTTATTCACTGTGGTATTTTTGTGATTGCCTCCTGGTATGCTACATTCAGGTGTCACTTTACGTCCTTGTTCAGTAGTAAATTAATGCCCTTCAGTACTGCGGCAAGGCCATCTCCCTTACCCAAATCTATCCAATCTTTCTTGAAGAGAAAGTGACAGCAAATTTTTTCTTATGTTTCCAAACATTTGAAAACCCCTGGCAAACAGTTTGGGAAACATTAAGGTAATTAACCCTATGCTAGTTTAAACAAATTGAACAAAAACATCTGGCTTACCCCAACCGCTCATGGACCTTCAACCGAAAGAAAATTAAAGAGGCAGGGCAGATGGTGTGGGCGACAGTCTCCCACCTAATGTCAGGATATGAGGTACCCACAACTTGTCTGTAGTCTCACACGCTTGAGTGTATGTCTGGGACTCTACATTTATCCCACATGAGTCTTCTCAGCACTCTATGACACTGCACCACTCTGCATTACTGCACTCTCTGCCACTCTATTGTATGTACTCTACTCCACTGCACTCTTTGATACTCTACCCCATGCCACTGTATGCCACTGCACTCTGTGCCAGGGCACTCTAGACAACTGCACTGTACGCCACTGCCCTCTACTCTGCACCACTGTACTCTACGCCACTGCTCTGTGCCACTCTACTCCACTCTACATCACTGAACTGACACTCTACTCTGCAACATTGCACTCTCCGCCACTGTACTTTACACCAATCTACTCTGTACTACTGCATTCTACGCCACTGCAACCTATGTCACTGCACTCTATGCCACTCTACTCTGCATAACTCCACTCTACATGACTGCACTCTACAGCATTATACTCTGCACTGCACCACTGCACTCTCTGCCACACGAGTCTACTCTGCACTCTATGCCACTGCACCACTCTACACTACTGCACTCTCTGCAACTCTGTTGTATGCCACTCTACTCCACTGCTCTCTATGCCACTCTACTCTGTCCCACGCCACTCCATGCCACTACACTCTACACCAATGCACTCTAAACAACTGCACTGTACACCACTGCACTGTACCCTGTACCACTACGCCACTGCTCCTAAGCCACTCTACTCCACACCACTATGCCACTAACTTTTAGCCACGAACAGCAGCCACTCTGGTGTATAACATGGCTTAAACACATTGACAAAGCCAATAACTCTTGCGTAGACAAGACCTATTTGCTTTGCCGATGTTTGTTAGTACTATGAGGTACTGAGGCCCCTGAAAGAACTGTGAATGTGTAAGTCCTTATTTTAAACATGCATCCGACACCTCGTCAGGGAGAGTAAGCACTATATAAATACAATTACATCATAATATAGGCTGCTACAAAATGCGCAAATACATTTCGGTTAAATAACAAAAAAGTGCTTCTCAAATACAGATTTGAATAATATACAGTTTATACCTAGTACTAAAAAAATTTATAACACCCCATTAAAACCACACACTCCACAGCTCACCTTGGAACACCATTGCAGTGCCTCTCTAAAAGAAAGTATCTTTGCCATCAGAAAGCTTCAAGTGACTCCTTTGGTTAAAGTGGATGCAGGTTTTCAAGCCCCTTTACATTTGCAGATTTACCAGTTGCCCACATTTGTATTTCTTTAGGGAAGGAGACACCCTGGTAAGTTTCTTATCTGTCTGGCCCTCCCTCCCTCAGAGCACAGGAGACTCCCTGCCTTCCACTCCAGCTGGGGAAACTAATCTGCCCGTAATTTTGCCCTGCTGTCCTTTGTCCTTTTGATGAAAGGCTAAAATGATGGACAAATGCCATCCGTTAAGCCTTTCATCACGGACAACGGACGGCATGGCGAAATTACAGGCAGTCCGTGAACTTTACAGATGGGTGGTCACTCTAGTCCCCAGCACTCCATCCTGCGACGCACAACTCACTGAGTTGTTCTCCGGCGGCGTGGGACCTTCCTTTGTTGTGCTGCGATGACTGCACTTTGCATCTTCTTTGTCCCCGTGTCCTGGGACTCCCGTGGGTACTGCCTGGTCTTCTGTGGGCTCTCTGAAGTGCCGAGAGCCCCCTCTGTCTCTTCAGTCCGAGTTGAGACCCCCAGGTCCCTCCTGGGTCCAGACAGCTCCATTTTGACGCAAACTGCATACTTGGGTGAACCAAGGCTTGTTGGCGGAATCAGCGGCGCAAACAGCCTGCATCCAACAACTTGACATGGGACATCTCCTGCACCATGCAGGAACCTGCAGCCATCTTCTTTGGTGCTCTTCTGTACTCTTCTTCTTACTGGAAATCCACTTTTGCACCATCTTCTAGGTTGGCAGTGGCTCCTGTCCTTCCTGAACTCTTCTTCGACTTCTGGACTTGGTCTCAAGTCTCCACAGGTCTTCAAGTCCAGGAATCCACCGGTTGTTGATTGCAGTCTTGCTTGGTTCTTGTAAAATCTCTCATCACGACTTGTAGTGTGTCCTGAGGTAACTTGCAGTACTTTACTCCTACTTACTTGGGCTCTGGGGTGGGGTACATTACTTACCTTTGGTGTTTTCCTACACTCCCAGTGCCACTCTACACACTACACTTGCCTAGGGGGGATTTTGGGATTCGCATTCCACTATTGTAGAATATGGTTTGTGTTGCCCCTAGGCCCATTGCATTCTATTTTATTTTCTATTTTTTGCACTATTCTATGACTGTTTACTTATCTGATTTTGGTTACTAGTGTATATATGGTGTATAATACTTACCTCCAGAAGGAGTATTGTCTCTAAGATATTTTTGGCCTTGTGTCACTAAAATAAAGCACCTTTATTTTTAGTAACACTGAGTATTGTCTTTTATTATGTATAAGTGTTGTGTATCTATAGGGGTAATGCAGGAGTTTTGCATGTCTCCTAGTTCAGCCTAAGCTGCTCTGCTACAGCTACCTCTAGATAGCCCAAGCTGCTAGAACACTGCCTACATTTCACTAATAAGAGATAACTGGACCTGGTATAAGGTGTAAGTACCTTAGGTGCCCACTACAAACCAGGCCAGCATCCTACAACTGCCTATAACCTTTGTTTTTTCAGTGAATTTCTAATGTTTTTTAAATGCTTATTCTTAAATATAACATCTGTGAGTGTCTGGTTGGGTGTGTAAGTCTCTTAGTGGGTCTGTGAGTGAGTGTGACTGTCTGAGAGGGTCTTTGAGTGGGTGTGTGAGTCTCTGAATAGACCTGTGAGCGAGTGTGTGAGTTTCTGAGTGAGTCTGTGAGTCTCTGAGTGGCTGCGTGAGTGGATGTGTCAGACTCTAAGTGGGTCTGTAGGTGACAGCATGAGCCTCTGAGTGGGTCTGTGAGTGGGTGTACAAGAGTATGAGTGCATATGTGAGTGCATTAATGTCTGAGTAAGTGTGTGAATGTTTTTCACCCATATTCGCGAATGAGTCATGTCGTTACACGACGGACGCGCTGAGCATTGCGATGCATTTGTGAATATCGCACATGGGAAAAAAATCTGTTTTTTGACGTGTTGTATGCATAAGGTGTCCCACAAACACCCCTATATGCCATGCATGGGGTCAGGGTGCCTTTATCCTAACCCCTTATTCCACTTTAGTTACAGCCCCGGGGAACGTGTCCCATTACTTAAAATGGCAGCTCCAACTTCTGCTCAGGTTGCGGTCAGTCAATCACGGCATTTCTGTTGGCATGCGGATTTGCAATTTGTCATGATATAGTTGCGATGTATTCACGCACCTATATATACAAATTTGTTTTTCATTAAATATCTTAAAAACTACTGAACGGATTTAACCAAAAAACAAAAAGGGCGCTTTTTGGACCAAGAGCTAACTTTGTGCCAAATTTGGTGTAATTCTGTCCAGCTGTTCGGGCTGTAGTGGTGTCTAAAATCTCTATGGGAATTAACATGGGAAACACATTTTTTTTTGATCCACCCATTTTCTCCACCCCCGCTTGACGGATCACTCCGAAACTTTCCATGCACGATAAGGCCCAACTTGACACTTTTTCTGGAAAATTTACAGAAGATCGTCAAACGGCGCCAAAGATACAACCAAGTCAAAAAATGCTTTTCCTATTGAAATTAGGTCCTACCTATAACCATCTACTGGCAACCGCTGTGGGGCTGGTCTGGTTTGAAAAAAAAGTGCTTATATGCTGGAAAAATGTAATTCTTTTTTACTTACCAATCCAAGTGGGATCCACCATCAGGATCAGTAAATTAAAAAAGAAAATGGCACTCACGCCAATCTGCCAATCACTTCTGTGTGCGTGCCTCATCAAGTTTTATCGAATGACAGTCCACTTGAAGTGTCATGACATGTATGTGCTATGTGCATGCCAAATCATGATGCATTTTTTTCTTTCTCTTTGCTGATGCTATACAGCATCACCAAAAACATTGGCATAGCCAACACGTCACAAGTGCAAGACATAGTTGCTTTTTTAATTGAGGCCTTCTGAAGAAGTTCGTCATCTAGCTCGGAGCCTCCCCTAGGATCCTGTAGAGAAAAAAAAAAAACATGTTTGTGAGTTTCCTGTAAAATTAGGTTTAAAAACAAATTCATCCAAATACAGGGCTCATCTTCTTAGATCGAGAACAAGAAAAGAGAACATATTATAATGTGAGCTCTTCAAAAGGAATGCCTGGATAAATCCCACATGAACTAGGCAGTAAAGATTCTTTTGATTGTTGCCATTGGACAAATTCAACTACATTCTACACTTGGTGTATACTAATGCATACAACTCAGCATGCCAATTTCCACCCTAACAACTGCATAGGGAGCTATCAAACTGTGTTAAAGCAGCGTTCATTTAATGGATCAGTCAGATTCATTTTGAATATCAGAGTGCAACTTTAAAAGACAACAATGAAGATAGTTAAGCCCAGAGATTCTTCCAAGGATCTTCAGAAAACTGTTGCTGCTGGCAAGTCTTTATTAGAAAGTCACAGTAAAAAGGGGCTGCTTGGACCATCTAACTGTACTATGGCCTGTGGGTGACAATAGCGGGGTGCAGCTCCCATTAGGGGTACATTACTTACCTTTGGTGTTTTCTTACACTCCCAGTGCCCCTCTACACACTACACTTGCCTAGGGGGGAATTTGGGATTCGCATTCCACTGTTGTAGTATATGGTTTGTGTTGCCCCTAGGCCCATTGCATTCTATTGTATTTTCTATTTTTTGCACTATTCTATGACTGTTTACTTACCTGATTTTGGTTACTAGTGTATATATGGTGTATAATACTTACCTCCAGAAGGAGTATTGTCTCTAAGATATTTTTGGCCTTGTGTCACTAAAATAAAGCACCTTTATTTTTAGTAACACTGAGTATTGTCTTTTATTATGTATAAGTGTTGTGTATCTATAGGGGTAATGCAGGAGTTTTGCATGTCTCCTAGTTCAGCCTAAGCTGCTCTGCTACAGCTACCTCTAGATAGCCCAAGCTGCTAGAACACTGCCTACATTTCACTAATAAGAGATAACTGGACCTGGTATAAGGTGTAAGTACCTTAGGTGCCCACTACAAACCAGGCCAGCATCCTACAACTGCCTATAACCTTTGTTTTTTCAGTGAATTTCTAAGGTTTTTTAAATGCTTATTCTTAAATATAACATCTGTGAGTGTCTGGTTGGGTGTGTAAGTCTCTTAGTGGGTCTGTGAGTGAGTGTGACTGTCTGAGAGGGTCTTTGAGTGGGTGTGTGAGTCTCTGAATAGACTTGTGAGCGAGTGTGTGAGTTTCTGAGTGAGTCTGTGAGTCTCTGAGTGGCTGCGTGAGTGGATGTGTCAGACTCTAAGTGGGTCTGTAGGTGACAGCATGAGCCTCTGAGTGGGTCTGTGAGTGGGTGTACAAGAGTGTGAGTGCATCTGTGAGTGCATTAATGTCTGAGTAAGTGTGTGAATGTTTTTCACCCATATTCGCGAATGGGTCATGTCGTTACACGAGGGACGCGCTGAGCATTGCGATGCATTTGTGAATATCGCACATGGAAAAAAATCAGTTTTTTGACGTGTTGTATGCATAAGGTGTCCCACAAACACCCCTATATGCCATCCATGGGTCAGGGTGCCTTTATCCTAACCCCTTATTCCACTTTATTTACAGCCCCGGGGAACGTGTCCCATTACTTAAAATGGCAGCTGCAACTTCTGCTCAGGTTGCGGTCAGTCACTCACGGCATTTCTGTTGGCATGCGGATTTGCAATTTGTCATTATATAGTTGCGATGTATTCACGCACCTATATATACAAATTTGTTTTTCATTAAATATCTCAAAAACTACTGAACGGATTTAACCAAAAAACAAAAGGGCGCTTTTTGGACCAAGAGCTAACTTTGTGCCAAATTTGGTGTAATTCTGTCCAGCTGTTCGGGCTGTAGTGGTGTCTAAAATCTCTATGGGAATTAACATGGGAAACACATTTTTAGGGTCGAGCCTGCTTTGCATGCGCTCGCGCATGCGTATAGCAGGGAGACTCTTTAGTATTTAGAAAAGGGCTCCGAGCCCTGTCAACTTCACGTCAGTGCTTTTTATTGGTTCGTGGGCTTCCCCAATTAAATCGCTTGCTTTCATTAGTCGAAGGCACGCATAGGTCATGCCTTTTCCGGTGGCTAGCCCTCCTCGAGCGCAGCGACCAAGTACAGAAAACATGCGAGGCTCGCTGTTTTCCATCCGGCTGGTGGACTTTTTTTTAAACTAATTTACGAGCCCGATCTCGCTTGGCAGAAGTCGAGCGCCTTACCTACTTGATTTCACTTTTTCGGGTTACGTGCATAAATGCACTTTTGCCCGATAGGTGAAAAGTCGGGTTAGGAGTTTACAACGCGATCGGCTCTAACACGAGCAAACGCGGGACCCGATGCATTGTAAATGCTTGTTTTTTTATCCCCCCATTTTCTCCGCCCCCGCTTGACGGATCACTCCGAAACTTTCCATGCACGATAAGGCCCAACTTGACACTTTTTCTGGAAAATTTACAGAAGATCGTCAAACGGCGCCAAAGATGCAACCAAGTCAAAAAATGCTTTTCCTATTGAAATTAGGTCCTACCTATAACCATCTACTGGCAACCGCTGTGGGGCTGGTCTGGTTTGAAAAAAAAGTGCTTATATGCTGGAAAAATGTAATTCTTTTTTACTTACCAATCCAAGTGGGATCCACCATCAGGATCAGTAAATAAAAAAAGAAAATGGCACTCACGCCAATCTGCCAATCACTTCTGTGTGCATGCCTCATCAAGTTTTATCGAATGACAGTGCACTTGAGGTGTCATGACATGTATGTGCTATGTGCATGCCAAATCATGATGCATTTTTTTCTTTCTCTTTGCTGATGCTATACAGCATCACCAAAAACATTGGCATAGCCAACACGTCACAAGTGCAAGACATAGTTGCTTTTTTAATTGAGGCCTTCTGAAGAAGTTCGTCATCTAGCTCGGAGCATCCCCTAGGATCCTGTAGAGAAAAAAAAATACATGTTTGTGAGTTTCCTGCAAAATTAGGTTTAAACACAAATTCATCCAAATACAGGGCTCATCTTCCTAGATCGAGAACAAGAAAAGAGAACATATTATAATGTGAGCTCTTCAAAAGGAATGCCTGGATAAATCCCACATGAACTAGGCAGTAAAGATTCTTTTGATTGTTGCCATTGGACAAATTCAACTACATTCTACACTTGGTGTATACTAATGCATACAACTCAGCATGCCAATTTCCGCCCTAACAACTGCATAGGGAGCTATCAAACTGTGTTAAAGCAGCGTTCATTTAATGGATCAGTCAGATTCATTTTGAATATCAGAGTGCAACTTTAAAAGACAACAATGAAGATAGTTAAGCCCAGAGATTCTTCCAAGGACCTTCAGAAAACTGTTGCTGCTGGCAAGTCTTTATTAGAAAGTCACAGTAAAAAGGGGCTGCTTGGACCATCTAACTGTACTATGGCCTCTGGATGACAATAGCGGGGTGCAGCTACCATTAGTGCAGCAGGTGCAGTGGCACCGAGGTCTATAGTGCTAAGGAACCCATTGAACCCTGATAGCTGCTGTGTTTTTCTACCCCAACAGTAGTCAAAGGGGTGATTTTCCTTGCTTGCACCAGGGCCCATTGCATCTTTGCTAGCAATTGGCCAGAAGTGAACATTAAGACCTAACGTGCGTACTGGCCAGGAAACACTGACTGCCCAGGATCCAAAGTAAAAGCCTCACATTGACCACATCAAAATATTGGGAAGCTAGTCCAGGGGGGATGAACTGGAAACCCCAAGAATCTGCAAGATTTTACCTCCTTGAGGTTTAGACCCTGGGGTTCCAAGCTGGCTAGTTTCAGCCGAACAAGAAGAGCGAAGTAAACATTATAGTATGCCTTATATCCATATATAGCTTGCTGACATCTTTTTTGGGGTTGTGTAAGTGCTGGTGCCTTAGAGCCATGCTTCAGCCGTCATTGACAAGGCCCGTAAGTGGCAACGCTGGCCGAGGTGTTCTCTCCTAGGACCGACCTGAGATGCTTGTTGTGAGTGTGGTCTGGTGGAGCACAGCTGCCATTTAGGTCTTCCATTTGAGAAAACTACGTTGGTGGCGTGAGTGGCAGCTGGGATCAAAGACCTCCAGGATGTAACAGGATGACCCCGATGTTCAGGGGCCAGCAGCCTGCTGGGGCAAAAGATCAGACGCTAAGTCAATATGCACTTGTCCTGACCCTGCCTGCTTTCATCGCTCAAGTGCCAGACAGGATATTGAACAGATGATGCCAAGTTCATCCCTCGAATGTACGCGTCTACAAAATGGCCGCGTTCCGAAAAAAACACGATGGACGATTAAATAGCCCTGTGAACTTAAATACAAATACTGAGAACTACGCTAACACAACCGACAGACTGCTTCTGGAGTGTCTGGCTAACGTGCAGGGGCTAGATATGTTCTGCTATGAACCAACTACAAATGTATTCGTGTTTCACCCTGACGTGGATGACAGACTGTGTGCATTCATAGGGTCCACTGACACGCAGACCTGTTCAGCCGGCGCATGAACACACCGCGCTATGTTGCCGCAAAGGAGGGTGTGTTAAACGAGCAGCCTTGAGTCGTTTAAATAACATCACAAATTATGTGAGAGCGTTAAACAATTTCGTGTCTGATGTGCTAAATAAACGGTTATTATTATAGAAGTGATGTTTCGCGTTCCGAGTGGTCCAATGCATTTTCATGGCTTCTACCCTTTCTCTGTAGGTGAACGAGCACTCTTATCGCTTGGAGGCGGCTCTACTACTGTAATCCTAAATAAATATTTAAATGGATGGCATGTCTGCTTCCTTTTACCGCTCGTAATTAATGTTCTAGTTTAGCAGATAAACCCAGCTCCATTCATAAAAACGAATCAAGATGTTTACAGTGTCACTATAAAATGAATTCGTTGTTCTTGCTTTTTTTTCCAAAGTCAAATATGTCCAAACAACACCTTAATTATTAGAACTATAACAGATGAGATTTACCTTTCTTTCTTCAACTCACCGAAGATCCTCAAGCAGTGCAAGAACATGTCTGTGATTGTTGAAAATCACCGAGAGTCGACCTCTGTGGCTTGGAAAGTCAGCCTGGCGGCGGAGCCCGCTTCTGACTGTGAGATTCATTAGAGACTTTTCTTATGATGAAGTTCCTCAGGTAAAGAGCAGGTTCCTGAGAGTTGTGCAAATACCACAGAGAAGTAACAATTCCTCGGTTTAAACACTAGCCTCCAATTTACCTCTGCCATAAGCACATTTTGGGGGTAATTCTGCTGACAAATTCTCGGCAAGAGGAGATTCCCTCAACACTGCATTTAGCACTTCCTGCACAAATCCGACAGTTTTCTTTTACCACCCAACCCCGAATCTGGTCCACGGCCATTCAAAAAGGTGTCTTCTCTCTCCAGTGGGGGGACAGGGCACCTCCATGTTTATCATTCTGTCAGTGCATGATGACATATGTAATATGTACCAGTCCTTGCCTTGATATATTATTTTGTTTGTGTTGGCCCTGCCTTTGAATTGCCCTGGTTTATTTTGTTAGCTGCATTTAAAGCTTGCGAGCTCCCTCCAGTCGCGGGCACACGGCACTTTCTAATCAAACTTAACATAACCACGTTTGAAGGGAAGGAAGAGCCACGGGAAGGAAAGAGAGGCCCGGGAAGCAAGGAGAGTACGTGGTGTCTCAGGGACAGGCTAACACCCGCTGGGACACACGTACTCTTTACACACACGAAACAAGCGCTGACAAAGTCTGTAGATATGGCCTTGGCAAGTAAGCATTTTTTGCAAACACACGAAATATGCAAAACATATTTGGAAAACGTATAAAAAAATCTAAAACAAAAAAGGTGGTCTAGTAGCCTAGGCACACCAGCCCTGCCACAGAAATGGATGTGCACATGTGATCTGGAAAATGCTGTCACTCACATTGCACAAGAGCCAATTGCTGAAGTTGGCTGATTCATTGCTCATGCTGTAAGCTGTGGTGGGTGGAAACAAATGTGAATGAATTAACAGGAGAGAAAAAGTGTATGTGAATCAGTGTGTTTTTATGTTTTTCATAAAACATGAGGTGTCAAAACAGTTAGAGCTGTCCCTAAATCAGAACTAAAAAAGGTTTTCCAGATCAATCTTACTAATGTTCAGCCCCATTGCTTCTTTGCACAGCAGAGGGCAGACCTGAAACATAAGCATCACGGTGTCCTGCTCCACCTTACACATGAACCAATGCCTGCTCTGAAGGGTGCAATAGGGTGTGGTAACCTTAGATCCGGCATTGCCCAGGAGAGGCTACAGGTACAATTTCTGCCGCTCTATTCTCAAGCTTCCAAGCTCAGGCTGACTGGATGGGATTTAAGAGCACTCTCAAATGACAGTGGCACCGTAGTTCACTACAGGTCATCGAGTCCGCCGACATTCTCCTAGGTCAAAAGCATGGGTGGCCATATTGATTTCCCTCTGTTTCTGCGGTCACATATATTGTGTCTCAAAACTTGCATTTTTA
Source organism: Pleurodeles waltl (assembly GCF_031143425.1). Taxonomy (NCBI): domain Eukaryota; kingdom Metazoa; phylum Chordata; class Amphibia; order Caudata; family Salamandridae; genus Pleurodeles; species Pleurodeles waltl. The sequence continues at coordinate 647,559,854 of NC_090446.1, read as the reverse complement.
GACTTATAGTTTTGAAAGAAAGTCTGCCCACTACTTTCCTTTGTGTGTATAGAGGATTTTAGACTGCCCTAGTCCAGGTCCAGTACCACAGTCGGGGAATTTCATCTATTTCAACTGAATTGGGCTCAAGATATCTTGGTGCCTGCTTAATGAGGTACAAAGCTTGAGCTGATAGCTACAAGCCTGCTGGCAATGTTCAGATAGTATTTGTCTCTCTCCCGAGGAGCCGTTACAAAATGCAGAGCATTTTCCTTGTTTGCACCCGGCGCACCTTTCGAAAGGTGTATCTGGTGCAAACAAGGAGAGTGAGCCGTATTATACTGAATGTGCTGCCCCCCAGGGAAGTAGAGAACTTGCGCTGCCCCAGGGGCAGCGCATTCAAGTGAAAAATGGAGCAGCTGATTTAAACCTGCTCTGTGTTTCACTGTGCAGAGGGCAACCTTCCTGCATTTTTAAAGGGATTAGTGATGCCCTTGCAGGCAGGTGCAGCGAGTGACTGCACCCGCCTGCAAGGGGATGCCCGGGGAGTCTATAGGACCCCCTTTCCCTCCTCCAGAGGCACCAACTTTTAGGCGACACACTCTCAGTGTGGCTCAAGACAGCTTCTTGCAAATGAGGGAACACCCTCTGGTGATAGCGCTGACGCTATCTGTGCGACATCTCTATCTGTATTGCAGAAAGGACTGCGCAAGTTTATGTGGCCCTTTCTGTAACACCAAAGTGGCCTGGTTTTAAGACTGCTGTTTGAATGGTCTCTGAGGCGTGGTGACCCAAACGTATTTGTGCTTCCTGCTGGCAATGGAGAAATACGGCAGTTAAATTCACTATGGCCTGTATTTATACTTTTTTTGCGCCGCATTTGCGTCGTTTTTTGACACAAAAACGGCGCAAACTTGCAAAATGCCATTGTATTTTGCAGGTTTGCGCCGTTTTGCGTCAAAAAGCGGCGCAAATGTGGCGCTAAAAAAAGTATAAATACGGGCCATAGGCCCGTTCCTTCCATATCAAACAGATAAAAATGCTGATTTACCCCTGCCCTTCTAAGGGTAATTTTGTTTATCCATGCTGTATTAACAGTCAGCACAGTGCCCCTTGCAACTGCCACCTTGTCATTATTTAGAGATGTTTACAACAGCCACAAAACCAACCCATCACACCACAAATCTGGCCCATACACTGACCTGTTAGACTTCTCCCTCTGGAACTGCCCAGTCCAACCCTGCTCTTTTATGTCTGCTGGCTCTGTCAAAGTCATATGTCCTGATCATGAGTGGCTTGGTGTATTCTGACCCGTATTAAACCCCTGTATGCACTTGGGTCGGAATTATGAGTTGGAAGGTACTTATCATATCCAATAATTATTACTGTGTTAAATACCTCAACCTTAATTAAAATTCAGCAGGCTAAATTTGCCAAAATTTAACAGTGGAAATGTGTATGGTATTTACCACTTCACCAGATTTCGGTGTGTTAAACATCAAAATTTGAATGTTATTCCCTGTTAACATGTAATATGAGCTATTTATTTATTGCACCTAATAATAATGTGCCCTAGGTAAGCATCATTTATGAGGCCTGATAAGTAGGACCATCTCTCCCAACTCACTCGTAATTAGGCCCATATTATGAGGAATGATTTGGGCAACTTTATTATGCCTCCAGAACGTGAAACATCCAGCATAACTGAACGAATGAAGCAAGCGACAAATGTTTGATTTGGTGAAAATAATTGTCATAACTTTATTGAAAGACAAGTTGGATTAATTTAGCAACAGCCAACCAATTGCTGACAAAAAGTTTAGCTGCCATCTATACCAACAAAGCCAAATCATCTGTCACATGGGGAATAACTCCTGTGAGATGTGTTAGACTGTCCAGGGAGGTGCTGCTATAATATTTAGAGGTGCTGTTTACAAAAAGGAGGTGATCTAATGGCTTCCTATAACATATTCAATGTTTTATTTGAGCCGGTAGTTGCTGGTGGGGGCAGCATCACTTACTTGTGGGCACCAGCACTTATTTTTCTGCATCAGACATTAACCAAGAGCAAGAGAGGGAAAAAAAACCAAAGAGTAAAGATGGCGAAAAGCGAAAGACAAAAACGACACAAAAGAGGAAAGCAGGAGCCTACAAGAGTGAGATGAAGGGGCATGGATACTCTGCTTGGGAATTAAAGAAGCACCAGCTGGTTTTAAGACTAGGGAGGCCTTGGATTTTCATGCAAAGACATTTAAATGCACCGACCTCTTCTTCTGAACCGAGCTTCATGCACCGGGACTCTTTCTTCGCAAATTAAACACTTCACACTTCATCTAAGCAGTCTATACACCCCTTTATACAGAATACCATCATTGGCCCAAGGTACTTCCTGCCCTAAAGTCCTTGTAAAGTTTTATTTACGTTCTTTCCAGTGTTAACCAATGCTCCAGGCCCAATATGTGTTTAAAAAATCCTATTACTATTTTACAGAACTGATCTTTAATGACCAACTACAAAAGTGTATTTAAATTAAGTTCACTTATCACATGCTACTGTTGTAACATGCTTTAAAAACATTATATGTATTGCGTTGTACAACTTTTCAATGGGCCAGACCTCCAAACCTCCTCTAACGTTTTTCAGTTTACGCCCATTGAGCGGTGCATGAGATGTTGATGCAGGTCCCCCTCCCCATTCAGAGTGGGTCGCCCTCACATTTGATACAGTCTTGACAAATGTTTTAGGCCCATTGTCCTTTAAAGTGCACAATTTATCTCAATTAGTCAGTTACTTTCCCCAAATATTGTTTGTGGTAGAACAGACCATCATACAGAACTGACAGCCCTCCTCATTCAGTAACATTCTAGCTAAGACATTGCAGCTAGTCCTCCCACTGAGGACATGTTCCCTCAGCTCTTGGCACAGAAATTACGCTACCTTCACTTTATTAGAATATTGCAATCTTTCCACTGCTGTGTACATTTCTTGAACAACTTATTTTCGTTATTTCTGTAATGGTTTACCATTCTGTAATTCTAGATCTTATGCAAATATATTTTGTAATTGCGGAATCCTTTGTAACTATCCATGTGCAACTTATGTCTTTTATAAAGTACTCTAGCACCTTTGGGTAATATCAAAATGCACAATTAAACAGTAATAGTAAGTCCCTATAAAATGTTTCACATGGTTTTTAAATTCCAGCATATTGCAATGTCTTCACATAATTTTTTCATGGGGAGAACCGACCTTTCACGGTTCCCTTCTATGCTCCTGCAGATGACTGGACGTGCCTCTTAAATATACATTACCTGCTACAGACCTGATCTCACCTCTACAGGAAGGGACCCCGGGTCCTTCTGCGGCGCCTGTGCGTCAGTGCCGCCAGCCTACGCTGATTTCAGTGTTTACTGAATATTGCGTCTGCACCCTGCACGTCACTCCCACCCATTGTTCAGTGATCTGGGCAGAGAGCAGCCGGGCCCTCGGAACTGTCTGTACCAGCTGAGATGTGGCCAGAGGCCCAGGGCTTTGTCCGCTGTCCCCCGTCCTCTGTGCCGTGCCAACTCCCACCGCTCTAATCATTTACACGCTGACGTTAATTACGTTACCCATCATGCCCTTTACTTCCTCTTCAACAACCCCGCTGCGGGCGCATCTGCCGTCCTGTTAGGGTTAGACCCAAGGACCAACAGGGCTGGGACAGGGCGAGTAACAATGTCAGGCACTTGCTTCTGACATCGAACTGAATCTGCCCTCCCAACAGACTTTCTGAAGTAGCGCCCTCTGGCACTGTGGTAACTCGCTTAATGGGTTAATCGCTCGCTGCTGACATCTGTGGGTGACCTTCTGGTCACGAGTTTGTCCATGCCGGGGGCAAGTCAACGTTTCATCCTTTCCAGGGAGCTAAAATATGTCTCGTGGAATGAATGCGATAGTAACTGCTGTGCACAGGGATTAGAAATAGAGAAAACAGCTAAATGTTGATTCATATGAATTCACTTACCATTCGGGGCGCTTGGCGTTTTTCCACCATGCTTTTTGCCAACTATAGTGGTAAGCAGTGCATTTATTAACTCAGTGGAGCAGTAAGGTTTGTTTAACCCGTTAGTATTTGACGACCACTTGACTCTAAGCTTTAGTGGCACTTCTCCAATGAATCTGGAGCGAGGTCCGTGCAAGTGTTGTTTAAAGGCACACTTGATCAAACACTCGGGTCAAAGCATTGCAGGATTTAAATGACATTCAAAATACTCTCACACGACTTTTGGAAAGTGGTGGCCTTGGTGGAATACATTGTTAAGGAATCATAGCAGACGACCTCAGGTGTGACATTACATATTTCTTAAAAGAGACTCAATAAAACCCAGTATGAGTCAGACTCAGTTTCCTTGCTAACAAATGTCCCATTTTCTCTCGGCTACTCACACGTGGTCTGTACTGTTGCTCAAACCTGGGCCCAAATTTATACTTTTTTAGCACCACATTTGCGTCATTTTGTGACGCAAAAGTGGCGCAAACTTACAAAATACAATTATATTTTGTAAGTCTGTGCCGCTTCTGTGTCAACAAAGTACGCAAATGCAGCGCTAAAAAATTTATAAATATGGGCCCTGGAGTGTTACCATTGCATTGCAGTGGTTGCATCTCAGGTAAGTGCATCACAGGCATTGCACTGAGGTAAGTATTTTGAGAGTGGGTTTTCACTACCTTAACATCTTGGTACTTTACCTCGCAGGTATGGTTTTTATGGTGCGCATAATAGAGTGACGCATAAATTATGCAAAAAAGAATAAAGAACTCTGGGTAGTTCCCAAGTTTACGTGGAGAGCAGCTCTAGTAAGGAGCACCCTGCAACACCAGTGACACTCTAGATTTGCTCACTTCAAATGTCTGTTTATCTAGCAAAGTTTTTAAGCATTGGATCAGCACAGTGCTATCCACGGCAAGCTAGATAGTGACAAAGGTTTTTGCCATTTGTACAGCAAAGTCTTTAAGCATAGTTTTGACACAGTATCAACCTTGCCGAGCTGTAAAATTACAAAAGCCATTTACCACTCCAGGCCCAGATTACAGCTTTGAATTGGTAAAAAAAAAATGTGGTGTATAAATGGCAAAAGACTTTGTCCCTATCTAGCTCGGCGTGGATAGCACTGTGCTGATCCGATGTTTAAAAACTTTGCTAGATAAACAGACATTTGAGGTGAGCAAATCTAGAGTGTCGCTGGTGTTGCAGGGTGCTCCTTATTGGAGCTACTCTCCACCTAAACTACCCAGAGTTCTCTATTCTTTTTTGCATATATATATATATATATATATATATATATATATATATATATATATATATATATATTACTTTTTAAGGTTATGTCACTTAAGTGAGGAAGTGGATAAGATGATTTAATGAGAGGTAGTTTAAAGAGTAGAAAGGGGCTTTTAGTAGTGAGGGAAGGATAGTGTTTTTTTTAAATATCTTCGTAGTGCCGTTTATGCATAAAGAAGAAAAACAGTCTCTCACAACCAGGGACAGTACGTATTTGGGAGGGAGCGTGATATAAATGTACCTCTCCCCAGCAGTCGTGTGGGTCATGCCCTACACGTTGTCTGCTGCCTGTTCCTTCTGTTCTTTGAGGCCTTCCTGCTGGGATGCAATGCAGCGCACCTATGTCCATGGATGCTCAGTAATTCCGATAATCTGCCGGTGTTCGCCATATTTTCTCCCATTGCTTTGGGCAACCCCGCCCTCATATACTGTTTTTTGGCTACCAGGGCTCAGCCCATGTCCTTCCCCCCATGTCACTAAGGGCTGGCAATTCACCTATATCCTATTTTCAGGAAATGTTTTGTTTTGCTACAATTAGACCCAGGGCCGGCCTTCTTTTCTAATATTTAGGAGCGGCATCTTCGTCCCATATGTTTATAAACAGAGTCATTCAGGTTCAGTCATGTTACTCGAGGCATGCATCCCAAGATCTCCTTTCAGTGTCCCTGTAGCTGTGAACAAGACCAAAGAGTTGGAAAGAACTCTAATTCCCCGAGGTCACCCTCCCAGGCCACTTTGAGATTCTTTAAATGGTTAAAAAAATTGTTCATGATTCACATCTCAATCAATATCTTGCCTGGTGGCCAGTGGTTAGAGACATTCTGAGCATGATGCTGGTGTGCCGCTGGCTAGATGGGCTGTCGGAGCTGTGTATAATATCTGTGTGATGGTGGAACAGTGGAGGTCCCGCGCAGGACTGTAAGGGGCCTGTGTCCCTGATTCAGATTCATCAGAGTAAGCTCTGCAGATTGTTGACCCTTTACCTTGGCACACACTACAATCATGCAGATGCGTTGGAGGCTTTTTTGTTATCGGCACAGCGACCAAGAGTGGTCTGTGTGTCCTGGGGAGGGCACACCAAGTCCACACTATTTAATGGCAGAAGCAGCAGCGATAAGATTGCAGTGGCAAGACAGGCCTTTTATTCTCTCTGCCAGGGAGCATCAATTACACATCCCTCCCACATTTTTAAATTGGTCTGCCAGTCCCCTGAAACCGGGTTATTTGTCCATATATGTATTACATTGATTTCGCAGGTGTATATTTTACTTTTGTGCATAGCGGGTGTAGGTGGGGTGCGTATGACACATTTGGCCATGCACACACTGGAATCATTTTATTTTCCTACATCCCAGTGGTATCTAGAGTGGAGTTTAGAGAAAGATTCAGATAGCAATCTGAATTGCAGGGATCCTCCTTGACATTCCACTGATTATTTTTAGGTGGTCAGGTCTAAGCAAGTGTCAACAAGGAAGTTGGTGTGGAGGGCCCCTTTGGAGCGTAGGGAGTTTTATTTGCCAATTACAGTCCATTTTTCACTGAGTGAGCCAGCTCACAGGTTAACAGATATTTATGTAGGGTGCCGTTTTCTCTCTTTGTTTACTTGTTTTGGGACTTCCTTGACTGGAGACTTCTACTCCACCTTAACAAAGCTGGTTTGGTATCAGTGAAATAAGGTAAAAGGGTGAACTGTCCAGAACAGGCTTCATAGCTCACTGTTCTGTAGTGTCTGAATAGGAAGGTACTTTCTCTTTCCATGCAAAGCATCAACTACATACCGTGTTAATAATTTCTAGTGGGTGTTTTTTTTTTTAGCTCTGAGTTTAACCCCACCCCATCTCTCTGTGTAACCTTAGGATCGTCGACTGAGGGTCAAGTGCCAACGGGGTGCACCTGGTGCTCAGCTTTTGATTTAATTGTACAGTTATGTCCAAAGTCACCAGGAATAATAAGCTCTGATTGTCACAACCTGAGCCCAGTAGGTCCTGTCTACCCTGGGACTCCTGAGACCGTTCCCACATGTGATGTTCTGTTCATTATATTGCTTGCACTTATGATGCAGTGCCTCATTAGTCGTTAGGGGGTATTGGAGTGTCTGGGATACGTTTTGAATAGAACTATGATGGATATTCTATTAATTGTGTTTTTTGTGGTTGCATGAGGTCTCGCATAGTGGACTTAGCTTTAAGTAACAATGTAATTGACCACAATATGATGTTATATTGTATGTAAGAAAAATGTTGCATCTAATGAGTTCTCCAGTGACTTAATAAGATGTGTTGTGTTGCTGTTTTTTTCTAACTGGTGACTAATAAGGTTTGCAATAAATTTACAGCTACCCACATAATGAGATGTTTTGCCTATAGTGGTCTTTGTGAGTGATGTGTAGTGGTGGATATTGTTGCTGTTATATATTTTAATGGGAGATGTTCGCTCCAGTGCTTAATTAGTAAAAGAATGGATGCTGATGCCCAAAGCTCTGCTCAGAAGCCCATGCCAGTGCTATTAAATGTCAGTGGTCGAATACCAAGGCTTGTAGTCTTGAATTAATTTCAGGTCTCTTTTATTCACGAGCATACTCTACGTGCCTCCTTATCTCAATCTTGCTGACCCCGGCTTTCTCCTGTTATGACGAGTTTTATGTTTTTCTCTTTCTCCTTTCCTTTCTGCGTGTTTTCCCTCTCTTGCTCTCTGTCAATATCAGTTGAGGAAAAATAAGTGCCGGTCCCCAAATATTAGTTCCAGTAGACCCCACTGGCAACGGCTTGCTCAAATTAAGCACTGGTTCTTTTTAACCCCTTCGCTGCCAGGCCTTTTCCCCCTCCTGTGCCAGGCCTTTTTTTGCCTATTTGGGGCAGTTCGCGCTTAGGCCCTCATAACTTTTTGTCCACATAAGCTAACCAAGCCAAATTTGCGTCCTTTTTTCCAACATCCTAGGGATTCTAGAGGTACCCAGACTTTGTGGGTTCCCTTGAAGGAGGCCAAGAAATTGGCCAAAATACAGTGAAAATTTCGTTTTTTTAAAAAAAAATGGAAAAAGTGGCTGCAGAAGAAGGCTTGTGGATTTCCCCCTGAAAATGGCATCAACAAAGGGTTTGTAGTGCTAAACTCAGCAGCTTCCTAGCTTTCAGGAACAGGCAGACTTGAATCAGAAAACCCAATTTTTCAACACAATTTTGGCATTTTACTGGGGCATACCCCATTTTTGCAATTTTTTGTGCTTTCAGCCTCCTTCCAGTCAGTGACAGGAATGGGCATGAAACCAATGCTGGATCCCAGACACCTAACCATTTCTGAAAAGTAGACAAAATTCTGAATTCAGCAAGGGGTCATTTGTGTAGATCCTACAAGGGTTTCGTACAGAAAATAACAGCTGAAAAAGAAAAATATTGAAATTGAGGTGAAAAAAACATCAATTTTTCTCTACGTTTTACTCTGTAACTTTTCCCTGCAATGTCAGATTATGGAAAGCAATATACCGTTACGTCTGCTGGACTCCTCTGGTTGCGGGGATATATAGGGCTTGTAGGTTCATCAAGAACCCGAGGAACCCAGAGCCAATAAATGAGCTGCACCCTGCAGTGCGTTTTCATTCTATACCGGGTATACAGCAAATCATTTGCTGAAATATAAAGAGTAAAAAATTGCTATCAAGAAAACCTTTGCATTTCCAAAAAGGGCACAAGATAAGGTGCTGAGGAGCAGTGGTTATTTGCACATCTCTGAATTCCGGGGTGACCATACAAGCATGTGAATTATAGGGAATTTCTCAAATAGATGTCTTTTTTACACACTCTCCTATATTTGGAAGGAAAAAATGTAGAGAAAGACAAGGGGCAATAGCACTTGTTTTGCTAATCTATGTTCCCCCAAGTCTCCTGATAAAAATGATACCTCACTTGCGTGGGTAGGCCTAGCGCCCGCGACAGGAAACGCCCCAAAGCGCAACGTGGACACATCCAAAATTTGGGGAGAAAACAGAGGTGTTTTTTGCGAAGTGCCTACCTGTAGATTTTGGCCTTTAGCTCAGCCGGCACCTAGGGAAACCTACCAAACCTGTGCATTTCTGAAAACTAGAGACCTAGGGGAATCCAAGGAGGGGTGACTTGCGGGGCTCGGACCAGGTTCTGTTACCCAGAATCCTTTGCAAACCTCAAAATTTGGCTAAAAAAACACATGTCCCTCACATTTCTGTGGCAGAAAGTTCTGGAATCTGAGAGGAGCTACAAATTTCCTTCCACCCAGCGTTCCCCCAAGTCTCCCGATAAAAATGATACCTCACTTGCGTGGGTAGGCCTAGCGCCGGCGACAGGAAACACCCCAAAGCGCAACGTGAACACATCCTAAATTTTGGAAAAAAACAGAGGTGTTTTTTGCGAAGTGCCTACCTGTAGATTTTGGCCTCTAGCTCAGCCGGCACCTAGGGAAACCTACCAAACCTGTGCATTTCTGAAAACTAGAGACCTAGGGGAATCCAAGGAGGGGTGACTTGCGGGGCTCGGACCAGGTTCTGTTACCCAGAATCCTTTGCAAACCTCAAAATTTGGCTAAAAAAACACATGTCCCTCACATTTCTGTGGCAGAAAGTTCTGGAATCTGAGAGGAGCTACAAATTTCCTTCCACCCAGCGTTCCCCCAAGTCTCCCGATAAAAATGATACCTCACTTGCGTGGGTAGGCCTAGCGCCGGCGACAGGAAACACCCCAAAGCGCAACGTGGACACATCCTAAATTTTGGGAAAAAACAGAGGTGTTTTTTTGCGAAGTGCCTACCTGTAGATTTTGGCCTCTAGCTCAGCCGGCACCTAGGGAAACCTACCAAACCTGTGCATTTCTGAAAACTAGAGACCTAGGGGAATCCAAGGAGGGGTGACTTGCGGGGCTCGGACCAGGTTCTGTTACCCAGAATCCTTTGCAAACCTCAAAATTTGGCTAAAAAAACACATGTCCCTCACATTTCTGTGGCAGAAAGTTCTGGAATCTGAGAGGAGCTACAAATTTCCTTCCACCCACCGTTCCCCCAAGTCTCCCGATAAAAATGATACCTCACTTGCGTGGGTAGGCCTAGCGCCGGCGACAGGAAACACCCCAAAGCGCAACGTGGACACATCCTAAATTTTGGAAAAAAACAGAGGTGTTTTTTGCGAAGTGCCTACCTGTAGATTTTGGCCTCTAGCTCAGCCGGCACCTAGGGAAACCTACCAAACCTGTGCATTTCTGAAAACTAAAGACCTAGGGGAATCCAAGGAGGGGTGACTTGCGGGGCTCGGACCAGGTTCTGTTACCCAGAATCCTTTGCAAACCTCAAAATTTAGCTAAAAAAACACATGTCCCTCACATTTCTGTGGCAGAAAGTTCTGGAATCTGAGAGGAGCTACAAATTTCCTTCCACCCAGCGTTCCCCCAAGTCTCCCGATAAAAATGATACCTCACTTGCATGGGTAGGCCTAGCGCCGGCGACAGGAAACACCCCAAAGCGCAACGTGGACACATCCTAAATTTTGGAAAAAAACAGAGGTGTTTTTTGCGAAGTGCCTACCTGTAGATTTTGGCCTCTAACTCAGCCGGCACCTAGGGAAACCTACCAAACCTGTGCATTTCTGAAAACTAGAGACCTAGGGGAATTCAAGGAGGGGTGACTTGCGGGGCTCTGACCAGGTTCTGTTACCCAGAATCCTTTGCAAACCTCAAAATTTGGCTAAAAAAACACATGTCCCTCACATTTCTGTGGCAGAAAGTTCTGGAATCTGAGAGGAGCTACAAATTTCCTTCCACCCAGCGTTCCCCCAAGTCTCCCGATAAAAATGATACCTCACTTGCGTGGGTAGGCCTAGCGCCGGCGACAGGAAACACCCCAAAGCGCAACGTGGACACATCCTAAATTTTGGAAAAAAACAGAGGTGTTTTTTGCGAAGTGCCTACCTGTAGATTTTGGCCTCTAGCTCAGCCGGCACCTAGGGAAACCTACCAAACCTGTGCATTTCTGAAAACTAGAGGCCTAGGGGAATCCAAGGAGGGGTGACTTGCGGGGCTCGGACCAGGTTCTGTTACCCAGAATCCTTTGCAAACCTAAAAATTTGGCTAAAAAAACACATTTCTGTGGCAGAAAGTTCTGGAATCTGAGAGGAGCTACAAATTTCCTTCCACCCAGCGTTCCCCCAAGTCTCCCGATAAAAATGATACCTCACTTGCGTGGGTAGGCCTAGCGCCGGCGACAGGAAACACCCCAAAGCGCAACGTGGACACATCCTAAATTTTGGAAAAAAACAGAGGTGTTTTTTTGCAAAGTGCCTACCTGTAGATTTTGGCCTCTAGCTCAGCCGGCACCTAGGGAAACCTACCAAACCTGTGCATTTCTGAAAACTAGAGACCTAGGGGAATCCAAGGAGGGGTGACTTGCGGGGCTCGGACCAGGTTCTGTTACCCAGAATCCTTTGCAAACCTCAAAATTTGGCTAAAAAAACACATGTCCCTCACATTTCTGTGGCAGAAAGTTCTGGAATCTGAGAGGAGCTACAAATTTCCTTCCACCCAGCGTTCCCCCAAGTCTCCCGATAAAAATGATACCTCACTTGCGTGGGTAGGCCTAGCGCCGGCGACAGGAAACACCCCAAAGCGCAACGTGGACACATCCTAAATTTTGGGAAAAAACAGAGGTGTTTTTTTGCGAAGTGCCTACCTGTAGATTTTGGCCTCTAGCTCAGCCGGCACCTAGGGAAACCTACCAAACCTGTGCATTTCTGAAAACTAGAGACCTAGGGGAATCCAAGGAGGGGTGACTTGCGGGGCTCGGACCAGGTTCTGTTACCCAGAATCCTTTGCAAACCTCAAAATTTGGCTAAAAAAACACATGTCCCTCACATTTCTGTGGCAGAAAGTTCTGGAATCTGAGAGGAGCTACAAATTTCCTTCCACCCAGCGTTCCCCCAAGTCTCCCGATAAAAATGATACCTCACTTGCGTGGGTAGGCCTAGCGCCGGCGACAGGAAACACCCCAAAGCGCAACGTGGACACATCCTAAATTTTGGAAAAAAACAGAGGTGTTTTTTGCGAAGTGCCTACCTGTAGATTTTGGCCTCTAGCTCAGCCGGCACCTAGGGAAACCTACCAAACATGTGCATTTCTGAAAACTAAAGACCTAGGGGAATCCAAGGAGGGGTGACTTGCGGGGCTCGGACCAGGTTCTGTTACCCAGAATCCTTTGCAAACCTCAAAATTTAGCTAAAAAAACACATGTCCCTCACATTTCTGTGGCAGAAAGTTCTGGAATCTGAGAGGAGCTACAAATTTCCTTCCACCCAGCGTTCCCCCAAGTCTCCCGATAAAAATGATACCTCACTTGCATGGGTAGGCCTAGCGCCGGCGACAGGAAACACCCCAAAGCGCAACGTGGACACATCCTAAATTTTGGAAAAAAACAGAGGTGTTTTTTGCGAAGTGCCTACCTGTAGATTTTGGCCTCTAACTCAGCCGGCACCTAGGGAAACCTACCAAACCTGTGCATTTCTGAAAACTAGAGACCTAGGGGAATTCAAGGAGGGGTGACTTGCGGGGCTCTGACCAGGTTCTGTTACCCAGAATCCTTTGCAAACCTCAAAATTTGGCTAAAAAAACACATGTCCCTCACATTTCTGTGGCAGAAAGTTCTGGAATCTGAGAGGAGCTACAAATTTCCTTCCACCCAGCGTTCCCCCAAGTCTCCCGATAAAAATGATACCTCACTTGCGTGGGTAGGCCTAGCGCCGGCGACAGGAAACACCCCAAAGCGCAACGTGGACACATCCTAAATTTTGGAAAAAAACAGAGGTGTTTTTTGCGAAGTGCCTACCTGTAGATTTTGGCCTCTAGCTCAGCCGGCACCTAGGGAAACCTACCAAACCTGTGCATTTCTGAAAACTAGAGACCTAGGGGAATCCAAGGAGGGGTGACTTGCGGGGCTCGGACCAGGTTCTGTTACCCAGAATCCTTTGCAAACCTCAAAATTTGGCTAAAAAAACACATGTCCCTCACATTTCTGTGGCAGAAAGTTCTGGAATCTGAGAGGAGCTACAAATTTCCTTCCACCCAGCGTTCCCCCAAGTCTCCCGATAAAAATGATACCTCACTTGCGTGGGTAGGCCTAGCGCCGGCGACAGGAAACACCCCAAAGCGCAACGTGGACACATCCTAAATTTTGGAAAAAAACAGAGGTGTTTTTTGCGAAGTGCCTACCTGTAGATTTTGGCCTCTAGCTCAGCCGGCACCTAGGGAAACCTACCAAACCTGTGCATTTCTGAAAACTAGAGGCCTAGGGGAATCCAAGGACGGGTGACTTGCGGGGCTCGGACCAGGTTCTGTTACCCAGAATCCTTTGCAAACCTAAAAATTTGGCTAAAAAAACACATTTCTGTGGCAGAAAGTTCTGGAATCTGAGAGGAGCTACAAATTTCCTTCCACCCAGCGTTCCCCCAAGTCTCCCGATAAAAATGATACCTCACTTGCGTGGGTAGGCCTAGCGCCGGCGACAGGAAACACCCCAAAGCGCAACGTGGACACATCCTAAATTTTGGAAAAAAACAGAGGTGTTTTTTGCGAAGTGCCTACCTATAGATTTTGGCCTCTAGCTCAGCCGGCACCTAGGGAAACCTACCAAACCTGTGCATTTCTGAAAACTAGAGACCTAGGGGAATCCAAGGAGGGGTGACTTGCGGGGCTCGGACCAGGTTCTGTTACCCAGAATCCTTTGCAAACCTCAAAATTTGGCTAACAAAAACCCATGTCCCTCACATTTCTGTGGCAGAAAGTTCTGGAATCTGAGAGGAGCCACAAATTTTCTTCCACCCAGCGTTCCCCCATGTCTCCCGATAAAAATGATACCTCACTTGTGTGGGTAGGACTAGCGCCCACGAAAGGAAAGGGCCCAAAACACAACGTGGACACATCACATTTTTTTATAAAAAGCAGTACCTACCTGTGGATTTTGGCCTGTAGCTCAGCCGACACCTGAGGAAACTTAGCAAACCAGTGCATTTTTGAAAACTAGAAACCCAGGGGAATCCAAGATGGGGTGACTTGCGGGGCTCTGACCAGGATATGTTACCCAGAATCCTTTGCAAACATCAAAATTTGGCCCAAAAAACACTTTTTCCTCTCATTTCGGTGACAGAAAGTTGTGGAATCTGAGAGGAGCCACAAATTTCCTTCCACCCAGCGTTCCCCTAAGTCTCTCGATAAAAATGGTACCTCACTTCTGTGGGTAGGCCTAGCGCCCACAAAAGGAAATGGCCCAAAACACAACGTGGACACAACATATTTTTTCACAGAAAACAGAGGTGTTTTTTGCAAGGTGCCTACCTGTGGTGTTTGGCCTGTAGCTCAGCCGGCCCCGGGGGGGGGGGCAGAAATGCCCTAAAATAAATTAGCCCCCCCAGCCCCCACCCTCCCCGGGAGCGACCCTTGCCTACGGGGTCGCTCCCCCTGCGTGACATTGGCACCAAAAAACAAATCCCCGGTGCCTAGTGGTTTCTGCCCCCTTGGGGGCAGATTGACCTAAACTCTGCCAATCTGTCCCCAGGGGGGCAGAAATGGTCTAAATACAATTTGCCCTCCTGGGGAGCGACCCTTGCCTGATGGGTCACTCCCCATCTCTAAAAAAACAAAAAAACAAAAAAAAACACAAAACAAAATTTGCCCTGGCGCCTAGAGGTTTCTGCCCCCCCCGGGGGCAGATCGCCCTAATAATAGGCCGATCTGCCCCCAGGGGGGGCAGAAATGGCCTAAAATAAATTTCTCTCCCCCCAACCTCCACCCCCCCCCCCGGGAGCGACCCTTGCCTACGGGGTCGCTCCCCCTGCGTGACATTGGCGCCAAAAAACAAATCCCCGGTGCCTAGTGGTTTCTGCCCCCTTGGGGGCAGGTTGACCTAAACTCAGCCAATCTGCCCCCAAGGGGGGCAGAAATGGCCTAAATACAATTTGTCCCCCAGGGGAGCGACTTTTGCCTGATGGGTCGCTCCCCATCTCTAAGAAAAAAACAAGAAAAAAAAAATTTCCCCTGGCGCCTAGAAGTTTCTGCCCCCCCCCCCGGGGGCAGATCGGCCTAATAATAGGCCGATCTGCCCCCTGGGGGGGCAGAAATGGCCTAAAATAAATTTGCCCCCCCAACCACCCCCCCCCCCCTCAGGAGCGACCCTTGCCTTACGGGGTCGCTCCCCCTGCGTGACATTGGCGCCAAAAAAACAAATCCCAGGTGCCTAGTGGTTTCTGCCCCATTGGGGGCAGATTGACCTAAAAATTGGCCAATCTGCCCCCAGGGGGGCAGAAATGGTCTAAATACAATTTGCCCCCCCCCAGGGGAGCGACCCTTGCCTGATGGGTCGCTCCCCATCTATAAAAAAAGAAACAACAAAAAAAAAAAAACACAAAAAAAAAAATTGCCCTGGCGCCTAGAGGGTTCTGCCCCCCCCTGGGGGCAGTTCGGGCCTAATAATAGGCCTATCTGTCCCCCGGGGGGGGCAGAAATGGGCCTAAAATAAATTTGGCCCCCCGGGAGCGACCCTTGCCTACGGGGGTCGCTCCCCCTGCGTGACATTGGCGCCAAAAAACAAATCCCCGGTGGCCTTGTGGTTTCTGCCCCCTTGGGGGCAGATTGACCTAAATTGGCCAATCTGCCCCCAGGGGGGGCAGAAGAAATGGTACTAAATACAATTTGCCCCCCCCAGGGGAGCGACCCTTGCCTGATGGGTCGCTCCCCATCTCTAAAAAAAGAAACAACAACAAAAAAAAAAAAAACAACAAAAAAAAAAATTGCCCTGGCACCTAGAGGGTTCTGCCCCCCCCTGGGGGGCAGTTCGGCCTAATAATAGGCCGATCTGTTCCCCGGGGGGGCAGAAATGGCCTAAAAATAAATTTGCCCCCCCCAACCCCCCCCCCCCCCCCCCCCCGGGAGCGACCCTTGCCTACGGGGTCGCTCCCCCTGCGTGACATTGGCGCCCAAAAAACAAATCCCCGGTGCCTAGTGGTTTCTGCCCCCCTTGGGGGCAGATTGACCTAAAATTGGCCAATCTGCCCCCAGGGGGGCAGAAATGGTCTAAATACAATTTGCCCCCCCAGGGGAGCGACCCTTGCCTGATGGGTCGCTCCCCATCTCTAAAAAAAGAAACAACAACAAAAAAAAACACAAAAAAAAAAATTGCCCTGGCACCTAGAGGGTTCTGCCCCCCCTGGGGGCAGTTCGGCCTAATATTAGGCCGATCTGTCCCCCGGGGGGGGCAGAAATGGCCTAAAATAAATTTGCCCCCCCAACCCCCCCCCCCCCCCCCCCCGGGAGCGACCCTTGCCTACGGGGTCGCTCCCCCTGCGTGACATTGGCGCCAAAAAAACAAATCCCCGGTGCCTAGTGGTTTCTGCCCCCTTGGGGGCAGATTGACCTAAAATTGGCCAATCTGCCCCCAGGGGGGCAGAAATGGTCTAAATACAATTTGCCCCCCCAGGGGAGCGACCCTTGCCTGATGGGTCGCTCCCCATCTCTAAAAAAAGAAACAACAAAAAAAAAAAACACAAAAAAAAAAAATTGCCCTGGCGCCTAGAGGGTTCTGCCCCCCCCTGGGGGCAGTTCTGCCTAATAATAGGCCGATCTGTCCCCCGGGGGGGGCAGAAATGGCCTAAAATAAATTTGCCCCCCTAACCCCCACCCCCCCCCCCCGGGAGCGACCCTTGCCTACAGGGTCGCTCCCCCTGCGTGACATTGGCGCCAAAAAACAAATCCCCGGTGCCTAGTGGTTTCTGCCCCCTTGGGGGCAGATTGACCTAAAATTGGCCAGAAATGGTCTAAATACAATTTGCCCCCCAGGGGAGCGACCCTTGCCTGATGGGTCACTCCCCATCTCTAAAAAAAGAAACAACAAAAAAAAAAAAACACAAAAAAAATAATTGCCCTGGCGCCTAGAGGTTTCTTCCCCCCCTGGGGCCAGATCGGCCTAATAATAGGCCGATCTGCCCCCAGGTGGGGCAGAAATGGCCTAAAATAAATTGCCCTCCCCCCCAGGGAGCGACCCTTGCCTAAGGGGTCGCTCCCTTTGCGTGAAATTCACGCAAAGAAAAAACTCCCTGGTGTCTAGTGGTTTCTACCCCCTTGGGGGCAGATTGGCCTCATCAAAATAGGCCAATCTGCCCCAAGGGGGGCAGATATGGCCAAAATATAATTTTCCCCCAAGGGGAGCGACCCTTGCCTAAGGGGTCGCTCCCCACCAAAAAAAAAAAAAATATAACACAAAAAACAAAAAACAAAAAAAAAAGGTCCCTGGTGCCTAGAGGTTTCTGCCCCCGGGGGGGCAGAAAAGGCCTTCCCGAAAATATGCCCCCCCTGGGAGCGACCCTTGCCCAAGGCGTCGCTCCCTTTTGTCAATAACAATAAAAAAAATAAAAATCCCTGGTGTCTAGTGGTTTCTACCCCCCCTTGGGGGCAGATTGGCCTCATCAAAATAGGCCAATATGCCCCCAAGGGGGGGCAGAAATGGCCAAAATATAATTTTCCCCCAAGGGGAGCGACCCTTGCCTAAGGGGTCGCTCCCCACCAAAAAAAAAAAAAAATGAAACAAAAACAAAAAAACAAAAAAATGGTCCCTGGTGCCTAGAGGTTTCTGCCCCCAGGGGGGGCAGAAAAGGCCTTCTCAAAAAAATGCCCCCCCTGGGAGCGACCCTTGCCCAAGGGGTCGCTCCCTTTTGTCACTTTCAAAAAAAAAAAAAAAATCCCTGGTGTCTAGTGGGGTTTCAAAAGCCGGATTGCAAGCAATCCGGCTTTTGAAACCCTCGGAGGGACTTCAAAGGGAAGGAAATACTTTTCCTTCCCTTTGAAGCCCCTCCGGGCCTCCCAGTGATTGAAAAAGAAATGCTTTTGCATTTCTTTTTCAATCGCGCTGGAAGCAGAGCTTCCAGCGCGACTAGGGAGGCCCCTGTGACACATCAGCGCGCGCTGCGCGCGCTGACGTCACGGGGGGGGGTGGGGGGGGGTCGGGGGTGTAAGGGGAAGGTCTTCCCCTTCCATCCCCGACTTGGGGGGGGAGGGGGGTGCACGGGGGGCGCGCTAGCGCGCCCCCAAGTTCCCCTGTGCACAGGGGAACTGTAGCCTTGGACGAGATCATCTCGTCCAAGGCACAGAAGTTATTTAGTTTGAGGTGAACTGTCCTTTGGGAACCAAGCTAAAAATGCAAACTTGATACTAATTGGACGTCATTACTATGATTTGCTTACTACAAGCATAGTCTGGAGCTGAGGCTTTCTTTTTTGGATAAAAATCATAAAGATGTGGTGTAGTAGGGGGTAACCTATAGCAGGAGAAGGGGCAGTGCTGTCAAGAAGGGATGGAGAAACCAATAGATCGCTTGCAACAGACCAAGCGGGGGAATCCCGTGTGACCATGAGGATGCTTCTTGATAGGCAAAGGGTATTGCTGGTAATAAGTAGCTGTTGCTTCTACTTCCCTGGCAAATATCCGGCAAGAGACTTGCCCAGCCCATGATCAGCTTTGCTTAGCACTAAAGTGTAAAGGGAGATAAAAAAAAAAGGCTGTGTGGAAATAGAATATAAAAAAGTGCTGGTACTGAGATCAGAGGGTCATCAGATGCAACAAGGAAGCATAATGCTAAGAGTCTAGCAGAATGGAGGCACTATGGATGGTATATCGTCCCTTTTCTCCTGGTTTTGCTTTGTTATTGCCATTTTTTTACCATAGTGCCACTTCCATAGCTGTCCACCGTCCAAAGAGCCTTCTGATGCCCAATCTTATCTGCCACTTTACATCCTTCATCAATTCAACAAGAGTGTTAGCGTTCCAGCCCAGCTCCAACACTCAATTCAATGCGTCAGCTAACAGCACAACCCCATGGCTACTGAAGAGAAGCAGGCCAAGTTTGGCCCTCCCATCAGCCTTCAGCTCTCTTGAACATGCCTTTTTCTCGTTATTTGGCACATTACAGCCTCGAGTTCAAGCCCAGCCCTAACCACTCCATCAAAGGATGGCTGACACATATTAACATATATTAATGGATTTTAATGTTTTCTACTACTACCACTAATGATAATAATGATGATGATTGTGGTGATAATAACACTTTGAAGTTTAACAAAATTCTAAGAGCTATAGATAGAATACCCAATAATGCAATTTATGCAACTCAATTTTTCAGTCTCAGGGACAAGGGAAGGTGAGTAGACATTTCCAGGAACTACATATCAAGTGAAATCTCCAATATTCTGAAGGACAAGTGAAGGCTGTGTTGCATCTGCCTTTGCTTGAACCCTTCTCTGCGAGGAAGGCCTCCCTTCTTCAACGTGTGCTGTGTCTGGTCTTTTTTATAAGGAAACTTGCAGTGCTGCTGCTTTCAGGAGGGCGGCAATGACTTCAGTCGGAGAGTGCCCACACTTTTTACCACCCTGCCAGTTTAAGGAAAAACACCCGCACTTAGCAGCAGGGTTGCCATTTCTTCAAGACATGGTACTAACACTTCTAACAGTTGTGCAGCTAGTGTGCTATGGGCCCTGAGCAAAGAATTATATTCACCCCCAGCTGCTCTTCATAAAATGTAGTATTAATCAGACTTCAGATGCAACATTCTCTGGGCCCGGCATCACTGCACCTGCTGCACAGTAGTCGCAACACCCCTAACTTCTAAAAACAGGATTATCGTGACCAGTGATATGTGCGGTATGTTGAGAAAAAGGGTATTATTCAGAGATTACCCAACACGCAGTCCGTTATGATGTAAATGTTTTGTAACTGGAACTTAGCAGCGTACCATGTTCCAGACCTCTGTTATAACTGAGCGCGCCAGGGATGTCAGTTGGAGCCTGACTGGCGGAGGAATAGCTGTGTGTAGTCGTAGAAGAAAGAAACCAAATAAATATATCAGTTGCTTACCTTCAGTCATGTCAAGGTTTAGAGGAAGTAGCGTCATAAAAATTCAGCGGTGAGTTAGCCAGTCAGCAAATCTACAACTCGCAGCTGGAACCCATTGCATGCCTTCACTTAGGTCCATACAAAGTTGAGCAGATCAACTGAGTCTAGTGCAGTGCAGGTAGGAGTAGGTCGACTTTGGATCCCATGGCTAGTAACTGTATCCAGGGGTCATTCATAATTTGGGCATTGAGATCAGCGAACAAAATGTTTGGCTCGAGCAGTGGCGTGAGTCACACTGTCCCTTGAAACACATATGAATGCACTCCTGTGTATGCGTGCATGTCATACGTATGTTCAGCGTGTGGTTGCCATCTTGGTTGCGAATCACAGCGCTGATACGCACACCACTCTGTCCGTGTTTGTGGTTGTTTCAGACCACTTTGCTGCGCGTGTTGCCTCAGTGACAGGCACACCCTTTTTTAGGCATACATCATACATATGTTCAGGGTGGGGCCTAGTTGACTTAGTTGGGGCTCACAATGGTGATACGCACACCCTTCTGTCCATGCCTGTGGCCATTTTGAAGCACTTGACTGCATGTGTTCCTTGGGTGACACACACACCCTTTTAGATATCGCACTTTGACTATAATGTATACATATTTAATGCCAGATGGCATGTTTGTTATTTATTGAGAACATTTCCTGCATGGACTGCAACAGTGACACGCACACCAGTTAAGTAAGTGAATAATATGCTCAGCGTCCTTACATTTCAGTGGTTCTTTTACGAACATTGTCCCAGGTTTAGGAGGGCCTCGCGCCTCCTTACGCCACATTAGTGCCATTTTTTAATGCTAACGTGGTCCAACAAGGCCAAAATCAACACGCAGATTTACAAAAGGCATAATGCAGGCATTGCGCCAGTCTGTTACCCCTTGCTCAACATCATGCTTGCGCCAGGCATAATGTATGCAAGGGGGGTGTTCCCCCATTGAAGAGGCTGCAAAAATGGCAGAGGGAAATCTAAAAGATTTCCCTCTGCCATTTTTTGTGGCACTTTTAATGGCATTTAAAGGGGGCACACCATTGGTTACAATGGGCCCCTATGTACTGTTCAGGTTAGCGCCAAAGTTTTGGTGCTAACCCTGAACAGTACCTCAATTAAGTAAACATTTTTTATGCTATTGTCCCCTACCCTGTGCCATGGTGCACCATATTTTAAATACGGCGCTCACATGGTGGCATTAGGAGGGCACTAAGGGGCGCAAGACAAGTGGTGCTGCACTGGGTTAAGCTCAACTTTTCTTAAATCTGTCCCATTATGCCTACAATTACGACAACAGTTTTTCGCATACTTATTAATAATCTTTATAGTATTATTCATTATTATTATTCACCTGAATGTGGTGGTGGACACATACCTGTTGCCGGACATAAATGAATTGGTTTTGGCTCTAGGAAGGGGGAGGCATTTCTCCAAATTGGATTTAAAGAATGCCTCCCACCAGATCAAGATACATGAAGAGTCTAAACCGCTTTTGGCCTTCATTACCATGGGAGGTACATTTCAGTTTACACAGTTGCCATTTGGCTTGTATTTGGCAGAAAGTGTATTCCAATGCAGGATGAGTGAACTATTCAAGAGTATGTCAAACATCCCTTTCTTTGAAGACGACATATTGGTATGTGGGGCCTCCATTGAACAGCATAACATGATACTTATGCAAGCTCTCCACAGAAAAAAAGGCCAGATTATTGCTAAAGTGGGATAAATGTACATTTCTGGTGAAGCAGGTGAAATACCTAGGGTATACTATTAGTAGTGACAGTGTGAAATTCTAAAAAAAACTTGCTTAATGTGAAAAAGTTGACCCACACCATCTGAGAGAGATCAGTTGAAGTCTTTCCCAGGCCTCATAGAATATTATGCAAAGTTTGTACAGAACGTCTCAGACAAGACAGGGTGTTTAAGGCTTCTACTAAAGAAAGGTGGGAGAAGGAGCAACAAAGGTGTTTTGAGTGTGTCAAGAGAGAAATTTGTAGAGCTGACATTTTAACACAATTTGGCGCTAAGCTGAAGTCTATTCTCACCGTTGATGCAAGTGCCACTGTATTGGAGCTGTACTTTTACAAGTACACCACAAACAGGAGAAAATGTGGAATTTGCATCTAGAACCTTAACCACTGCTGAGAGAAACTATTCTGTAACGGAGAAAGACGCTCTTGCGTCAGCATTTGGAGCAGAGTACTTTAGGACTTACTTGTGAGGTGCAAAATTTGTTATATGTACCGACCACAAACCTTTGATTAAGATCTTGTTACCAGTTGGACCAGGTAAAGGTTCCACGAGGTTAGCTAAACCAGCTGCTCGCTCACCTGCAAGAGTGTAATTACACGGCGGAACACATTCAGGGATGAAGGAATTGTCCAGAATGTCCTTGAACTGGAGAGAGGTGGATGGTCTCGTACTTTTGACAAAAGATAATGAAGGTGCAGTGGCTTCAGTGTTGGCTGTGTTGAAACTTCGTAGTGTCCATACCATTTCCACGCAGAAATTGGTTAAGGGGTTTGAGTCTGATGCTGGATGAATTATCGGTTTGTGAAGGCATGGTGATCATGATAGGGGAACAATTTGCTCCTCCTCAGGGTTTACATCAGACACTTGTAGGGATGGCACATGAGGGTCACCTAGGCCAATCCAAAACAAAGAAAAGGTTGAAAGCCGAGTGGTGGTGGCCTGTGATGGATGAGCAGAGTGGGTAGGTAAATGTGGTATATGCAAGGAGGGAGAGAAACGCCTGAGAGTATGAACACAGACAGATTTAGGGCACATAAAGGATCCAGGGAAAGCATGGTATACAGTGTTTAGGACTTCATCGGACCCATGAAAGAACTGAGAGAAGAGCTGAGGTATGTCATGGTGATTGTGGATGTACACAATAGGTGGACAGTGGTTAGGTTCACAAATTAAATCACTACCAAACATATGGTTGTACTGTTGGAAGAAGTGATGTATGAAGAGGGTGTTCCATTAGACATCATTACTGACAATAAATGCAGTTGACTTCACATGAGATGCAGAGTTTTCTGAATGGGATTAAACATGATTGCACCTCACTATACAACCCAAGGAGTAATGGAATTGTGGAAAGGGTCAATAGGGAGGTCAAAGATACCATTCAAATGGCAATTACCAGTCGACTAGATGATATCAGGATGGTAAGAGAGATGGTCTGGGCTTATCGCATGAGGGCACGTAGCACAACGGGCAAAACCCTCTTTGCAGTAATGCATGGGAGAAGGCCCAGAATAAAGTAAATTCCTGCATAGATAAAGGAGGTGGTAAACCAAGCTCAAGGGGTTGGTGAGGATGAGAGTCAGATTGTGAGGGACAGGATTAACTAATGCATATGAGTCAGTGATGATGTGCATGGAGAGGAACTGGATAGTCTAAGTTCAGAGGTCAAAGTGGTACGTGTGTTTTGATTTTGTGTTGAACTGGACACCGGAGAGAAATGGAACAATAGGTGGGTAGCCTTGTATCAAAGAGGGGGGCAACCTGGAGTGAGAGACCAGGAAGAAGGAAATAGTGCATTCATGTTGATGACAGATGGAGAATTGATTTGGTCATCCCAAAACAGGGGGGGGACAGGAGTGATGGTACGAGACGGGGTGATGCTGAAGGACAAGATCTGGGTGGTTCTGACATAACAGACATGGGAACAGATAGGGCAAGAATCAGACAGAATATTCATCCTCCTGGGTATTTATAAGATTTAATTCATTAACTGTGTGTATCTAATCATTACCTTATGGTGTGGTAACATGTTTTACTTTTACCACCTGTTTTAAGAGGAAGTAGGATATTTGTTATTTTTATTTCTTACTGTTTGTAAGGGTGGAGGATATGTTATGATGTAAATGTCTTGTAAATGGGACTTGGAAGTGTACCATGTTCCAAGTTCCAGACCTCTGTTCTGACTGAGCATTCCAGGGATGTTAGTTGGAGCCTGACTGGCAGAGAAATGGCTGTGTGTAGTCGTAGAGGAAAGAAACCAAATAAATATACCAGTTGTGTCGTTATTTAAAGGAAGCAGCGTCACAAGACATTGTTAGGGGAGGAATACTGGTGAAAACTTGATGGGACTTCAAAGACCATTTTGCAGTGGCGGCACATGTTCCCTTTGAGGGAACATTTACGGAAATCAGAGCCTAATACTCTGTAATAGAGTGTTGATCTATGCCTTCAGTGTAAACTTGTTAGCCTTTAAATTTCTCTACAGTGAGTCCAGCTGTTCAATCCCTCATACAATTGGTGTTGAATGCAGAATTTGAAACACATTTTGAAAGTAACATCGATTAAAAACTGATTTTTAAACACACTTTAAGGTGGATTATGGAGTATTCTAAGAAATGTTTTACAAAATTAATACAATCTTTTGCGTTTGAAAGAATGTCATCTTCACATATTAATAATGGTAAGGATTTAAACACAACCCCTAAATGTTTTTGTTTTGTCCTCTCTTTGCGAACGTCTACTAAAAATAAACATTTGTTGCACAATTTTTGAATTGAAAGGCTGTGTTATTCATATATTAACATTAATGTTACTTTAAATGGGCATCCATGTAGTTTCCTTTCCCCCCTCTCTCGTTGCTTGTCCCTCTTTGTTACTCTTTGTTTCCGTGTTCTCTCTCTCTCTCTCTCAACATCAAATCAAAATAGGCCTTGAATCCTTTCTCTTTTCAAACCACCTCGGCATTTCACCTCTTCCCCTTTGTTCCAGTTCTATTACTATTTTACTTTGTAACAATCTATATGTATTCGCCTCTCGCTCACTCTTCATCTGTTAAAAACTTTTTCAGTTCATTCTCACTCTCTCCCTTCCTTCTTCACTTTGACTTTTTATATATCATTGTCATCCCCTCCCTTTCTGTCACTTTCTTATTGGCCTTCACTTCTTTTCCATCATTTCTTCATCCTCCTTTTACTGTAATGTTTACACATTCTTTGTATCATTCTCTGTCTATATCTTCTCCCACTTTGTCTGTTTTGCCTTGTGCAACCCTTCATTCTCGTCCTTTTTTTCTTATCTATCTATCTATCTATCTATCTATCTATCTATCTATCTATCTATCTATCTATCTATCTATCTGTCTATCTATCTATCTATCTATCTATCTATCTATCTATCTATCTATCGATCTATCATTATCCCTCACTCACCTTTCCATCTCATATTCTCTGGCTTACTTTTCAATCATTCCTTTCTGTTCTCTTTCTTTATCAGATAGATTTCTATATATGTGTTCATCTTTCCAGCATCTCCCTCTCCTCTTGAGTTGTTTCTTTCTCACTGCTCTACTCTCTACCTGCAACTGTATGTCTCTTACCTTTTTAGGCTACAGCTAGACAGTGCATGCGCTGTCTCGTAGAGACATGTTGTTATACTTTGTGGGCTTCTGCCCGCCTATAGGCTTCCCATTTGCTGTCTCCTTTGATGCTCTCTTTTTCTTTCTCTCCATTTGTCCACGGCATGCATGTAATTTTTCAAAACGTGCATTGAATTGTTTAAAAAAATACATTTTACAGAAACAGAATTCCTGCAAGTACTTAACTTGATAGGCCGGTAAACATCTCATCGCATGTTTATTTTTTCAGTTTTATATAGTGCAATCTTCACTCCAGGGCATTGGAGCACTTTACATGAGCATCAGATTACATTACCCATTTTTCTTAGGCATCAGAAGATTAAGAGATTTGCCCAGAATCACAAGATGTTGAGCAGAGCCTGGGACTCAAAACTAGTTCCCCAGTTTCAAACTTGGCTGCTCTGGCTGTTGGATCACATTTCATATCCTATTTAATATGTGTTTATGCATGATGATTCATGAACCCTTATGCATGATACCACTTTTTAAATTAGTTTTGCCAGTGCATTTCAGCATTGCTCAGACAGCAAAATCCAATTTTTGATTTCTCTATAGCCGCCCTCCACCCCCTCCGGTGTTGTGTTGCTTTCCCCAGCCGCCATGTTGTGTTTATTGTCCCACCCCTCTTTCCAAACAAAAAAGCTCTATGCCATGGTCAGCATTGGCAGTGTCAAAGCGCTTTTTTCCACGCCTTCCTGCCATGCTGAAAAGCAGCTGTGCTGCTATACACATGGCTAAAAAACATTGACATTGACAACGCCAAATAGTTCTCGCATTGCTGAGACCTTTTGGCTTTGCCAATGATTGCTGTGAGTAGAAGGTAAAGAAGTTTAGGAACTGTGAGCCAGATATACGTAGCTAATTGTTTGCGATTGCCAGATAGCAAATTTGTGTGATTTTTTATTTGGGAATCACAAAGACTCATGTACAAATGTGTGTGTTTTACACATTTTGTTAATCCCAGTGGGTAGCAAATATGCCTACCTCAAGAATATTAAAGAGGCAGGTCTCGTTTGCGATCGATTGGGAATCACAAAATCACAGGGATGGTGGCCTGCTGGGGTCAGCAGACCACCACGTCTGTGATACCCTTTCAATAAAGCAATCTTTTTTTTAATGCAGTCTGTTTTCCTTAAAGCAAACTGGAATGTGTTCCAAAATGAAAATTGAAAAGTTTCTTTACATTTTTTAAGAGTTAAACAATGTTTTTAATCACAATTTGCCAATGGGTTACAACCAACTTGAAGTTGGTTGCTAAAATGTGAATGTTTTGCAACAGCATTCCGGTCGCAAAACATTAATACTTGCCACTGCGATTCGTTATTAGGAAGGGTCTCCCTAAACATGCACCTTCCTACTACCGAATCGCAAACCCAAATTGCTAATCAGTAACCGGTTACCGAACAGAAATTTGGGCTTGGTACATAGGAAAATGCCTTTTTCATTCACAAACAGACCGATTCTATGAATCGGACCTTTTGCGAAAACAGAAACGCTTCGTACATCTGGCTCTTTGTGGCCGGGGGAAATGACAGAACAGAATAAAATGGTTACGTTTGGAAAGGTAATACTGTGCTTATTCTACAAGGTTATTTACCCTGGAGCTGGTGACAGCAGAGGGACAGAGCCAGCCCTGCAGCAAACCTGTGATGTTCTGCTACTGTTACGTTAATCATAATGGCGAAACAAAAAGAAGTGCCTAGAGTGCCTCATTAGAGGCTTCGCAGCACTGCTGAGACAAGCCCTTAAAGCGATGGCATCCTGTCCATGTTATTCCTCTCTGAGAAGCGCAAGTCTCTTTACCATAAGCATCAGCAGTGTCAGTCCTCTCCCACCCGGTGGCTGCCATCACTGCTTGCAAGGACTGAGTCGGTTCATATGAACGTAGCGTACCCCCGCAGTGAAAGGGTGGGCCGCCCAATTTACATATAGCGGCCTTGTTGAGAACCATTTGTTCTATCAGGTACAGGAGCCAAGTTAACACGTCACTGCGTCATTAAACGTGTGCAGTGCTGCTGTAAAATGTTTGAAATGCTTGATTGAAAAATTAATTGCCCTTTTGACCCGTGTAACCTTGGAAGTGATGGTATAGTTTCCTAAAACATTTCATAACACTGCTTTTGTGTGAAAAATCTTCTGCTGTCCTCGTATACATCACCTCCTGAGCAGGTTGCTGTCCCTTGAGCAGTAAACCAGTCATGCAGAGTTGACACAAGCCAATTGTGAGTAATGCAGCTGTGTTGAAAGCACGAGGTTAACTGGGGTCATCTGGGAACCAAAGTACTGAGGTGTAGGTTAGAGGCAGACATCCGCAGCAGGCACATTAACCTACCGAACTCTCACGCTTGTATCAGACCGTGGGTTTTACAAATTTCAAACCGAATGGCTGGAAGAGGTGCGCAATATTAACCCACCAGTCTATTTTCTGATAGAGTGGGTACCTCTCAAGGCAGAGCATGCCTTCCTCTTCAGTGCGCATGCTGTGATTATTTGGAGGCAAATTCCGTCCATTTAATATCACCGCGCAGCACTGTCACTTCTGCTCTCTGCAAAGTCAATATGTGCTGGCCAAGGCCTAAACACCCCCACCCACCTTCCTCTGTCAGTAGCCACTGCTATGGGTGAGATCAACAGTGCGGGGATCCGGGTTGTCTGGAGGATGGGCCGTGCTACAGGAAGAATTGTCTAGGCCATGAGCAAGACTTACTGCAGAGGCCCCTGTTCTATTACCAATTTCCTGTACTTCAAGCCCCGATGCCAAACAATATTGAATGATACCTTAAAGGTCGAGGGGGCTAAATAGACAGATGCGAGCTTGGAAGAAATTTCATTTTCCCATAGATCCCTTTGAATGTGGGGGCCCTGGGCAATTTACCCATGCCTTAAAATGTCTCTGAGACGCGTTTCTTAGCATCCTGACACCCGGGTTAAAATGATTCACGCTGGGCCTCTGCAGCCCAAGGCTTGGTATTACAACACGTGCCATAGTTTGTAGCAAGTATTTCTCTAGACACTTGGAAGACCGTAGTGTGCATGTCTAGCGTTCTTCAAAGGTGCAGAACTGAGAGCAGTGGTGGCCCCTAAGGAAGTGACATTTCTTCACACTCCTACAGTGGCAGATTGCGACACTGCTCACCAGTGCCAGTGTCTTAAACACTCCTTACCAGCACAAACTTCTCGCATTGCCCAACAATGCTGACTCCTCACACTGGTCATTGGGGCAGCCCGCCGGTGCCATCTTCCCATGGCGCTCAAAAGTGCTTTACATTATGTTGTCCAGGTTCTTATGCTGATTTCCAGTGTCAGTTTCACAAATTGCACACAAGTGCCAGTTTTCCGCATTGACCTCTGGCGCTAATCTCTCTCACACTGCTCCCCTAAAACAGCTTCCCGTGCTGCCCCTTCTGAGAGCGTTTTGTAGAACTGCCCACAGGTGCAAGAGTCACACATTGCTCACCAGTGCCAGCGTCTCATGCCGCCAACCAGGGCCACCTCGAGGACTCACTCGTGACAGCCTCCGTCTTTGTTCAATATGCCAGAAGTTCTGCCAAACCCCAATCGTGAAATTCTCACGACACGTTGACCCTGGTTCACTCACTTCTCCATGCAAGCTTCTCACACTATTCACGAATTTGAGGGCCTCAGACCGATTTTTGTGCAAGCTTCTTTCACAGTGTGACTTCTCTCATAGCATATGGCAGTACAGTCTCTACTTTCAGGTACTAACACCAGCTTCATGCTCTGTCCACTAGGGCCACCTCACATTGTTTGCCAGTGCCAGCTACTCACACTGTCCACTAATGTCACATTCTCAACACTTAGCCATTACAGCTTGTCACGGTTCAACCACTGTCAGTCGAACCAGCTCAGGAAGCCGAGAGCGAAATTCACGTTTCACGTTACATCCATCATCAGCCACTAAGCAGAGACTGCCAACAGGTCTGATAACTCTGTGCCACTTTAATTGGAAAATGTATCACCGCCATTGAAGCAGAGAAGGGAGGCATGGGGGAGGTCATGGAGTGACGAGTATTGGTGACTATTTACTGAAAAGTCATTTCAATAGCATGCACTCGAAGTTCCATCTCCTCAAACGATCTCCTCATACGCCCCTAGCTTCTCAAGCTCTCTACGTGCTACAAGCGCCATCCACTAAGGCCCATATTTATACTTTTTTAGTGCCGCATTTGCGTCATTTTGTGACATAAAAGTTGCGCAAACTTAAAAAATACAATTGTTCCCTGACACCTTCACGATGCATTTAATTTTAGGATGGGGAGTTTGTGGGGTGCAGTTTCCATAGGGCACATCTCAATTAAATTACAATTTGGTGCTAGCATTTGGTATTACTTCTTATTGTTTTCAATACACCTAGATGTGTGGGAACCATAATAAATCAGCCATTGCCCCGTCGACTCTTAGGCCATGGCCTCGATGTAAAAGAACTAGTATGTGGAAACGTTATGTTGGGGAGATGCCCTGATTGCCAACCGGCTGTCCTCAGAACAAGATGTCCTCACAGCCTGTTCGAATTAATTCACCTCTCCTCTGCCTCCCATTGTCGCCTGCTATTTGCCTGGCTGGACTTTACTGCTTGGATGTGGTTTAGTACGTGATATAGAAAGAGTTGGTGGTAATTGTACAACCTCAGTTAGTGACAGTAATACTGGTAGAGATTGTCCACCACACTTCTGGACATGTGCTACATGATTGTGCTGCCAATGTTGAAAATGTTGAGAGCCCCGAGTGATTTTACTCCAGGCTCCTGACTGTACTTGTGCATGTGCCCATTGCCTGTGTGAAGGAAACATGCAACATTGGCAACAGGGTGCTTTACTGTGGGTATGCCAAGGTAATATCAGTGCACTCCATAAGTCAGAGACGTTTAAATGCATTGGCAAAGTGGGCAACTTTGCTGCTCACTTTCTAAGGGGCCCTCTGGGAAACTATTTTTTCTCTCTATTTCACCCGTCTATCCTATTTCTCTATCTAAACCTCTCTCCCTCGATGTCTACTGCTGCCTCTAACTCTTTCTCAACCTCCTGTCATTTTAAGGTTTTTTTGAGGTCCTAAGTAAGGCATAGTTGAACTGTTTTTGTTTGACCCTGTTAAAGGTTAACATATAACTTAGTATTGTTGGGATTTACGCCATATAACTTAGTGTTGTTGGGCATTACGCCAGCTGTAAATAGCAGGAAATGGATAATGCAACCACACACTGTTTTGCCCAAGCTCCCAAAATCCTTAAGATAACATTGCCCGAAGTAACACAGAAGCATGCTGGAATGTTGCCTTCTAGAAGCATCTTAGCTGGTGTTGAGGATGGGGGACACATCATGACTGGTTGACCGTGTGGGATTTCCCCTCTGAGACCTCATCCATGTCTAGTTTAGATTATGCTTTTTGTCATGTGGAATTTTGGGCACTGGATCTGTGAAGCCAGTTGGGGCTGAATGGCTCCTAGATGGTTATGGGCTGTGTAAAGGACGAGATTTACCCACCATGGACCATTCTCTTTGCCTTTTCTTTTAAATTGCATTTATAAAATGCTTACAATGCCTGACGAGGCGTTGGTTCTTTACATCCACGAGTCAGCCCAGTGTGTGCAGGGACATCTTAAGGATTTTGGGGGCTCTGGGCCAAACTTATTTTGGGGGCGCTGTTCAGAACAGCTTTGAAGATATGATACAATTTCGACTCTTTCATGCCTCTTTGGCCAGGTCACTGACGGTGCACAGGCCCACTGGTCTAAATTCTAAATATGTTTACATCTAATATAGAATGATAGTGGTGTGATTGCAATATTGGATCGCAGCAGCAGCTCTCTAAAATTACTGCAAACAATCTCTGCACTGTGAGAACCTCCTATTCCTCATATGTGAAATCCTCTTTTTATATAAAAGACCCTTTTTTGTGGCTATTGCTTGAAACATAAACACATTTCTCTGCAAAATGTCTATAATACACTTCACATATCATCCGCATTCAAAAATGAAAGAAAACGTATTTAAAAAATCTGTTTACCAACTATTCAAGGTCATTAGGGAAAAGTCTCTCTGCGGCGCTGGGTCTATCAGGGGGCCCCATGAAAGTCTGGAGCCCTGGCCCAGAGTCCACTTTGCTCATGCTTTATTTATAATGTCTGAGTGTGTGACGTCATTCTTTTCAGGCAGCGCCCGCGCTTGCTGCTGCTTGTGGGGGAGCACGGAGAGACGCCATGACGACCCCCTGCGCTTATAAATTGTCAGTGATGTGTTTGGCTGATTATAAAGCCCCTTTCGTTCCTATCCGTGCCCAACTGCCCCTCGCTCGAAGGGCATTCTTTCCATTTCCTTTAAAAAAATGATATATATGGGGTTTTCACTTTCTTCATACTGTGCTAATGTAGCGCTTCTAACACCCGACAGGTTAATGTAGATTGTGGGTCTTCCCCGCCAACTCGAAGCTATTGGAGCAAGATGAATTAGCGCCTTAAAGTCTGGAAATCACAGCTGCACAACACCAGGACGTAACCCAAGAAAACCCCAACAATGACTCACGGCTTGAGAATTAGGCAAATCGGGTTTTACTGGGCGTCACTTCCTCTTCCCCAGGCCTGTGTGCTGAGCTGTGCAGCTTCCTTAGTCACGGCCCGTGCCGTCCTCCCTACGCTGCCCCGAGCGCGGACACCCTGCGGTACATTCCGAGGGGTCCTGGGCCGGCGCTCCCAGTTAGCGCCTTGCCGGGATGCCACGGCTGAGTCACCAAGGGGCGTTTAACAGTAGCCCTGGTTTGTAGCGGGGAGAAAGCCATGGAGCGAGAATGGCTGGTCCCAAGTCGTATCTGGGCCTTACAAAGAGGAACTGAGTTTCGATGTCATCACCAAGGCTGGGAACTAATCTGTTCACTGAACGCTGCCCTCAGAGCTCGGATCAATTCAGGGCACTTTAGTGTGTCACCAGTATGTGAGAAAGTTGAGGATAATAGTGGGTTTTTGTTATGATGCGTCCTGACTAAGTCAGCAGTGGAATGTGGACTGTGAAATGTGGAGGGGGCCAGCTTGTGTTCTGCTCCCATAGCAGGAAGGAGTTGTTGCTGCTGATGATGTATATTGAATTTACTCATTAGAGGCCTGCATTTTTGTCTCAGTCGCTCCTCGTCCCCAGTGAAACAATGAAGGATGACGAATAAATATAGGACTTTATTGAGTTCGAGTCATTCGTGGGGCTCAACAGACACTTCTGGTCGGCTAATGTGAAATACTTTTTAATTCGGAATTAGTGATAGGCTCAGTCCATCAGACATTGGACATTGACATGGAAAAAACATTAACATCAGTAACCACTGAACTAGGGTGACCACCTGGCACTGAGGCAAATTCTGGACAGGACTTTAAAAAATTCAGGAAAAAGGGTAAAAATTCTGGACAAAAATTCAGGACGAAGGGTCAAAATTCAAGACAAAAATTCAAGAACCAACGTTTTTTTTCAGACACACGCAAGAGAGGCCATGCCTCACTATGTTGTCAGTGCATTTATTTACTCTTTTTTTTAACATAGCGCTATTTATTCACTGTGCTCTTTTTGTGATTGTCTCCTGGTATGCTACATTCAGGTGTCACATTATGTACTTGTTCAGTAGTAAATGAATGCCCTTCAGCACTGTGTCAAGGCCATCACCACCTCCCCAAATCTACCCAATCTTTCTTAAAGAGAAAGTAATAACACAATTTTGATTATGTTTCTGAACATTTTAAACCCCCGGGCAACAGTTTGGGAAACATTACGGTAATTAACCTTGTGCTAGTTTAAACAAATTGAACAAAAACATCTGTCTCACCCCAACCGCCCATGGACTTAAAACCTAAAAAAAATGTAATGAGGCAGGGCAGATGGTGTGGGCGACAGTCTCACACCTAATGTCAGGATGTGAGGTACCCAGAACTTGTCTGTAGACCCACAGCACTAGAGTGTATGTCTGGGACTCTACATTTATTTCGGAACTGGGAGCCCAGACTACCAATCAAAGATAATAAAAGAGGAGGATGAAATCAAGATCAAATGGGAGGTTGTTGCTAAGACCCGGATACATAAGGAAGATAAAAACGAGGTGGAACAATTCCTAAAATCAGACAAGATGGGTTTGCCAAGACTATTGAAAGGTATTGGGTACCTGGGGAATTGTCTCTGCAGACTGCAGAGAAGCAGAAGAGGCACTGTCGAGTGGTTGAACAAGCAGCACCCACCTTGGCAAACTCTTCTGGTGCAATGGTCCGCTGTTTGTGCTTGTGAAGGGTGAGTAGGGGCCAGACCCCTTGCAAGGTTGTGCAAAGCAGTGCCCGTTTTGTCCATGTCTTAAAATGGTGTTAAATTGAGCAAAAGCCGAACTAGTGATCTGGGATATCCCTAAGTGTCAAGTACACATAGAATCTTCAAAATATTTGGGAT
This sequence comes from Pleurodeles waltl, assembly GCF_031143425.1. Taxonomy (NCBI): domain Eukaryota; kingdom Metazoa; phylum Chordata; class Amphibia; order Caudata; family Salamandridae; genus Pleurodeles; species Pleurodeles waltl. The sequence goes on along the minus strand of NC_090446.1, from coordinate 647,525,819 downwards.
CTAAATTGCACAAACAAAATGTAAACATTTAAACATTTAATTAGTGTTTCTTTAACATATGGCACTGTTTTCCCCCTTATATATAATTAGACCTCAGATTGAACTGGGAACCAGTTACTTTTCGATACCTAGTGATTAATATCTACCATTCTCCCACTGATTTGCAGGATGAAAATCTCGGCAGAGCATCACGGTCACTTAGAGTCCAGTTTGCTTTTTGGTCTTCTGTTCTGCTTTCTGTAGTGGGCCATGTGGCACTAGTGAAGATGATGTGCTACCCCGATGATAGTATTATTTAGCAAACCTTCCCCTGCTCGTCCTTCTTTCCTTCTTCAAACATGCCACACATCTGATTTGGTTGCTAGGTAACTCTTTCCACTCTAAAGCTACCCGTGACTGCGGGTGGAATAGGCCTTCTAGACTTAGAACGCTATTATTCAGCTGCGCAGGTCTAATGGGTGGCTTGCTGGCTTTCTACCTGCCTCCTGCATGAGATGGGGTTTAACCATGAAGACTTTTAAGGAGGGCTTACTGCACTGCTCATTGTTTCCTACTGACCATTGTATGGATCACCATCCAGGGTTATCACACACAGCTTTCTCTTGCCTTGCTAGAACCTGCAAAGTCACTGACACAAAGAAACCCTGTGCTTCTGCACTACCATTGATAAGCCTTCCCACTCGCACAGGACAGCTGTGCTCAGAGCAACTCCATCAGTGGCATGCTTCAGGTGTCTTAAAATTGGGTGATTTATTTCTGGACGGCAAGCTACTTAATTTCCAAACCCTTGTGCAGACTCCCATCTTCACCCTGGTCAACTCCTTACTTACAAGCACCTTAAAAAAATCATTAAATGCCCTATTTCATGTCTGCCACCTAGCACTAACCCTACATGAGGTGTGCTAGAAGCTCTACACCATAGTGACTGGTGGCAAAATGATAGAATGGGTGTACAGACCTTTCCTGCAACATTAAGACCACTCCAAATCTTTTTGGCATACTATCTGGGTATTGATGTGGCCAACCCTCTGCAAGATATGGACTGGACTAAAATACTGGACTTTCCCCACAAAGTATCCCACGGCTGTCACTTTAAGTACATTCATAGAGCTTTTGGAATATATTCGGCCCGTTGCTTGCCATTGGCTTTGTAACTCACATTTTGTTGCTTTCACTTTGCTGGCTTTACTTGTTTTAGGGTATGGAGCTAGGGTTCATTTCTTCCCTTGTCCAAACCTTATTTACAGTATCCTTCTGAGTGCTCCTTTTCTGTAAACAGGCCTGTAAATCTTGTTCTTCTCATCACATTTGCTGTGCATTCAAAGAACAAAGTCAAGTGTCAGGCTCTGCTTTCGGTGGGAACTTAGGGGGTCATTCTGACTCCCGCCGGCCGCGGTAACCGCGGTGCCGGTGGAAGCCGCCAGAATACCGCTGCGCAGTCAGAAGACCGCCGCGGTTATTCTGTGTTTCCCGCTGGGCGGGCGGGCGACCGCCAGAAGGCCGCCGCCCGCCCGCCCAGCGGGAAACCCCTTTCCACGAGGATGGCGGCTCCGAATGGAGCCGGCGGAGTGGAAAGGGTGCGACGGGTGCAGTTGCACCCGTCGCGAATTTCAGTGTCTGCTATGCAGACACTGAAATTCTCAGTGGGGCCCTGTTACGGGGGCCCCTGCAGTGCCTATGCCATTGGGCATGGGCACTGGGCACTGCAGGGGCCCCCAGGGGCCCCACGACACCCCATACCGCCATCCTGTTCCTGGCGGCCAAAACCGCCAGGAACAGGATGGCGGTATGGGGGTCGGAATCCCCATGGCGGCGCAGCAAGCTGCGCCGCCATGGAGGATTCCCCTGGGCAGCGGAAAACCGGCGGTACACCGCCGGTTTTCCGTTTCTGACCACGGCTGTACCGCCGCGGTCAGAATGCCCAAGGGAGCACCGCCAGCCTGTTGGCGGTGCTCCCGCGATCCCCGGCCCTGGCGGTTTTTACCGCCAGGGTCGGAATGACCGCCTTAGTGTTTACTTTTCTTTCTCGGACTTTAAAGTGAGAGGATTTATGCAACAATCTTGCTGGAGACTGGGGTTAGGAAAGAGTTTTTGCTATCACATGACAACATTTAAATAAACTTCAGAATATATTAGAATTAGGACTACAAATAAAGCACATTTTTGTTAATTCTGAACTGTACTGGAAACAATAACTTTATATGAGTAAAACAAATCATTGCATTAGGTGATGCAATTTCCACACATCATCGTCTGTGCTCTGTATAGTTTTATTTGATAAACTGTATGTCTGAGCAATGTGGTGGTCATTTCGATTAAAATGTGTTGTCTGTAATGGCAGTGTGTTACCACACCATGCATACTCCCCTCCACGCTGCTCTGCACCACTCCACACCACAGCACCCTACTCTGCATCACTCCACTTTACACCACTCCATGCCACTGCACTGTGGGACACTGCACTCTTTTCCAGTCTTCTCCACTTTACTCTATGCTACTTTCCCACTACGCCTCTCTACTCTACTCTGTATCACTCTACTCTATGCCAATGCACTTTACACCTCTCTACACAACTGCGGTCTGCATCTCTGCTCATTATACCATTCCAGTCTAGGCAACACCAATATAGTTCGCACAACTCTACCCTATGCCACCCTGCAACACTGCACTGTACTCTACTGCACTCTATGCTAATACACTCTATGCTAGTGCACTTTACTCTATGCCATCACACTCTATTCCACTCTATGCAACTCCACTCTACCCTGCACCTCTCCGCTCTCTGCGACTTCACTCTACTGTGAAACAATCTACTTTATTCCACTGCACTCTGCACCACTGCATTCTATGCCTGCACTCTACACTACACCTCTCCACTCTATGCCACTGCACTGTACTTTAAAACAATCTATTCTACACCACTACACTCTACGCCACTCTTCCCCACTCTACCTTAAACCACTGCAGTCTACTTTAATGCACTCTATGCAAATGCACTCTAAACAACTGCACTATACGCCACTGCACTCTGACACTATACTCTGCAACACTGCACTTGCCGCCACTATACTGTATACCACTCTACTCTGTACTACTGCATTCTGCACCAATACATGCTATTCCACTGCACTCTATACCACTCTACTCTGCATAACTCCACTCTACATCACTGCACTTTACAGCACTATACTCTGCTCTGCACTGCACCATGCTACACTACTCTACTCTGCCCCACTCTACCCCACTGCACTCTATGCGACTCAAGTCTACTCTGCACTGTATGCCACTGCGCCACTCTACACTACTGCACTCTCTGCCACTCTATTGTATGCCACTCTACTCCTCTGCACTCTATGCCACTCTTCCCTGCCCCATGCCACTCTATGCCACTGAACTCTACGCTAATGCACTCTAAACAACTGCTCTCTGTTCCACTCTACGCCTATCTACACCACTGCACTGACATTCTACTCTGCAGCATTGCACTCTCCTGCACTGTACTTTACACCACTCTACTCTGTACTACTGCATTTTACGCCACTGCACTCTATGCCACTGCATTCTACAGCACTATACTCTACTTTGCACTGCACCACTCTACACTAACCCACTCTGCACCACTCTATGCCACTGCACTCTAAGCCACGCAAGTATACTCTGCACTCTATGCCACTACACTACTCTGCACTACTGCAATCTCTCCCACTCTTCTCTGCCCCATGCACCACTCTACACTACTACTCTCTGCACCCCTCTATGCTACTGCACTCTATGCCACGCAAGTCTACTCTGCACTCTACGCAACTACACTCTACGCCAGTACACTCTAAACTGCACTGCCCTCTACTCTGCACCATTGTACTCTATGCCACTGCCCTCTGTGCCACTCTACACCACTGCTCTGACACTCTACTCTCCAACATTGCACTCTCTGCCATTGTACTCTACACCACTCTACTCTGTACTACTGCACTCTATGCCACTATACTCTGCATCACTCCACTCTACACCACTGCTTTCGACAGCATTATACTCTACTCTACTCTGCACTGCACCACTCTACACTACTCAACTCTACTCCACTGCACTCTATGCCACGCGAGTCTACTCTGCACTCTATGCCACTGCACCACTCTACACTACTACACTCTCTGCCACTCTATTGTATGCCACTCTACTCTACTGCAATCTATGCCACTCTACTCTGCCCCACGCCACTCAATGCCACTACACTCTAAACCACTGCACTCTATGCCAATACCCTCTAAACAACTGCACTGTACCCCACTGTACTCTACTCTGCACCACTGTGCTCCACACCACTGCTCCTATGCCACACTACTCCACTCTACAACACTATGCAACTAACGTTTAGCCATGCTGAACAGCAGCCACTCTGGTGTATAACATGGCTAAAACACATTGGCAAAGCCAATAACACTTGCGTAGACGAGACCTATTGGCTTTGCCAATGTTTGTTAGTACTATGAAATACCAAGGTCCCTGAAAGAACTGTGAACGTGTCAGTCCTTATTTTAAACATGCATTGAACACATCATAATATAGGCTGCTACAAAATGCACAAATACATTTTGGTTAAATAAAAAAAGTTCTTCTAAAATACAGATTTGAATAATACACAGTTTATACCTAGAACTAACATTTTTTTTATAACAGTCCAATAAAACCACAAAATTCACTGCTCACGTTGGAACACCCTTACAGTACCTCTATAGAAGAAAATATCTTTGTCATCAGAAGACTCCTTTGATTAACGACAATGCAGGTTTCCAAGCCCCTTGACATTTGCAGATTTACCAGTTACACACATTTGCATTTCTTTTGGCAAGAAGGCCTTTTCTTATCTGTCTGTAACTCCCTCCCTCAGAGCACAGGAGACCCCCTGTCTTTCAATCCAGCTGGGGAAACTGATCTCTCCTAATTAAATTTTGTCATATAGGTGAAAGGCTAAAATTACGGACCAATGCTGTCCATTAAGCCTTTCATCACAGACAACTGATGGCAGGGGGAAATTACGGGCAGTCCTTAAAAATTACAGATGGATGGTCGCCCTACAGTGAGCAACACTTGTGCGAAGGGTAAAATCCAGTCCCTTTCATGTTGTATGGGCAAAAGGAGACTGAGGGGGTCATTCCAGGGTCGGCGGGAGCACCGCCAACAAGCTGGCGTTGCCCCGCAGGGCATTCTGACCGCGGCGGTTTGGCTGCGGTCAGAAGAGGAAAACCGGCGGTCTCCCGCCGGTTTTCCGCTGCCCACATGAATCCTCCATCTGCGCCGCCATAGGGATTCAGACACCCCATACCGCCATCCTGTTCCTGGCGGTTCGCCCGCCAGGAACAGGATGGCGGTATGGGGTGTCGTGGGGCCCCTGGGGGCCCCTGCAGTGCCCATGCCAATGGCATGGGCACTGCAGGGGCCCCCGTAAGAGGGCCCCACAAAGAATTTCAGTGTCTGCTTTGCAGACACTGAAATTCGCGACGGGTGCAACTGCACCCGTCGCACCTTCCCACTCCGCCGGCTCCATTCGGAGCCGGCTTCCTCGTGGGAAGGGTGTTTCCCACTGGGCTGGCGGGCGGCCTTTTGGCAGTCGCCCGCCAGCCCAGTGGGAAACCCAGAATAACCGCAGCGGTCTTCTGACCGCGGTGCGGTATTCTGGAGGGGGGAACTCTGGCGGGTGGCCTCCGCCGCCCGCCAGGGTTAGAATCACCCCCTGAATTTGTTGCAGCATTTACAGAGAGTTGGTTGAGTCAAGCCTTGATGTGTGACAGTGATTGGGTCCATGGATTCTGTCTGGGGAAGACCCATAGAACGAGTGAGAAGAACCAGCATTGGCAAAGCCAATATTCCTGCCAATGTGTTCATGCTGACAAAGTGGATTTTTAGTTTGTGTCACTTTATCATTGAGCACAGTTCGTATTTATCTTTTTGCAAAAAATGTGTGGGAAAATGAGCAGAAACATCAGTATGTGTTGTCAATAGTTCTGCGATTAGACAATTTAGTTCTATTGATTATCAATGAACAGGCATAGTTTTTACACTGTAAGAAGAGGAAAGACTTAGTTATAAATTAAGCAGTTTCTAACATTTTGCAGGAGGCAGTGGGCATGGACATGGGCACACAAGCCATGTATCTCTGGGCAACTCAGGTTTCTGGCTGCTAAATTTGAACGGTACATGCCATTGCATGCTCAACCTGTTTCTATGGGTTATCCCAAAAGCCGGGTCTGCTGTAACCTGTGATTATAGTTCTTGCTTCACTGTGGTAGCAAACATCTGGAACTCTATACCACTCAATGTACATGCCGAGCCAAACCTTTTAAGCTGGAGAAGACATGGCTAGTAACCTAATGATGTCCTCCTTCTATGATTGATCTTGTGGCATTTCTCATTCTCTTTCAAATTTAGAAGGATGTTCTCATCTCCTAGATATTGGAATGAACCAGCTCAAATGTTTGTGATGGAGTACCCATCCATCAAACTCTAAATCAGGCCATAAGTCTGGAAACCAAATGCCTATGGTCATTTTGGAATGGACCTTTGTATATTCTCAATATGGTGGATATGGTACACAGGTAAGCAAAAGAACAAGGATAGAGAGTCAAAATGAATCTGTTAAACGTGTTGACAATGCAACACAAGGACCTCAGGAGATATATGGTAGGATACTAGGCATCTTTTGGAAGAAAGCTTCTTTTGTCTTTTTGTTCATTATATTGTATTGTATAAGGTGCTTTTCATACCCCTTGAAAGGAAAGTCCATGTTCAAGCTGCAGTCTACGTTCTGAAGGAAAGACCTTACTCTTCAAATAGTTATCAGTGAGGTTTTATTGCCGGGTGGGCCCTTCAGGATTGTGGCCACTGGATCTGTTAAAGTTCTAGGCAAAAGACATCTCTTTAGGACAATCTGTGATAAGACATGTTCTTGCTGCTTATTCCTCAAGTTAAGATAGCTCTGTACAACATTACCACAAATTGTTCTGGGGGCAAGGAGGACTCCCACATGGGTGCGAAAGGAGGAACCTATTTCTCTGACAGTCCCAAGAATGGAAAAGTACATGTGCACAGGGAAGCAGTGAGAGGTAAGAAATGAGGACTATGTAGAGACGAAGAGGGTAGAAGGAGGAACACTGGCAACATGTTGAACAAGACTACTATTAAAGGCAGTAGCCCAACTCTACCAACCAAGTCACACTCAACAGGATCAAAACCAAATCGTATGGGTGCTGTACATGGGACCAAAAGCAAACAGATGCTACAGGCTCAAACCTTAATACGTACACTACAGGATGGTACCCATGACATATCTGTTGCAAACTGGATGCTAACACTTATGTGTGCTACTTGGTTGGGCCAAGGAGGTATAGGTGCAACAGGCTGAAACCCACAATATACGCACAATACATGATGAACCCAAGACATATGGAACTGAAACCCTAGGTGTAATTTGGCTATGGGGTGAACTTATTCACATAAGTGTGCTACTGAACCCAAGATGTACGTGTGGCATAGAATGGAACTTAAGTTGTACGTGCGCTGTGAAAGGAGCCCATGGCATGCAGGACGTAAGTGGCACAGATAGCAGTTCTTGCACAATGCAGAACAGCTTCCTCCAAGGAAGGAAGGACGTTGGCAAGGCATCTGATATATGCATTCAGATGTTATCGTTGCCCAATTAAGCTTGTGACAGCCAAGCCACAGAAACGTGCATTACACAAGTTCACACGGAGTGACAGTGACTATGACTTCCTGACCCGGTCGGCCAACTTTTGAAAATAATTTTAAAGGATATTGTTGAAAAAATATGGTGGTCACACATGCTGGCCACTAGGACAGACAGATAGTTGGGTGCCTTTTTTTATGACAGCCATATGGCTAAGCCCCCAAGTGTCTCCATTCCTGGGGTGGCGGGAGGCAAAGGCCCCTCCCTGCCTTCATGCAAGACAGCAACTAGGATAGGTCCCGGTAGAAGGAAGAGAAATGTCCACATTCCAAAGGCGCAAGGTTTGAGAGTTATGGGCCAAAGATTAGTATTCTAACTGAAAAATAATGATTTGCAGGCATGAGGCTGTATTACTTTAACTGAAATTCCTTACTTTATTAAATAATTTAAATGATCCTCACAAGCAACTTTTGACAGAAAACAATCATAACCAAGCTTAATATTCCACAATCATAGTATTATCACTGAAGTGTGCCATTCAGCACCTATGGATGCATGGTGACCCTACAAAGAACCATGTTACCGGGTGCAGTGAATGGGTAAATAAAGGTGTCCTGACCTTACTACCCATGAATAGGGTCAATCATTGTTAGGATCCTGGCTGGCTGTGCACCACGAGGTTTCATGCATCTCCTCAAGCAGACACCACAGTGGCAATGAGGATGGTTTTCCAATCATACCTGGAGCAACTCAGTGTCTCATAACAGAAAATCACATCCTGTTGGCTCCAAGCCAATGGGCAAATGGAGAAGTATATGTGGACACTCAATAACGCAGTACAAATAAGGGTTGAACGTGACGAGAACCTTGAGTGGATTATCCGTAACTTCCTACACTTGTACTCTTACTTGCCGTACAGTTACACACACACATGCTCGAGAAACCAATAGGTGAGATCATCCCTGTGGCCAGACACTCTGCCCCCGAATCTATAGGCCAACAACTCAGCCAACGCAGACAAGCCAAAAACAATACCGATACCATTCAAATAGATGAGCCAGACACAAATTGGTCATAAGAGGAGACAAATTACTGGTAACCGACATCCAGGTGGAAATACAGGACCCCTTCAAGAGTAGCCCCTGAACAGGTACCGCCATAAAATAAAATGTGGTAACTGCCCAAAGAAGACATGACACGACCTGACTATAACTATGTTCTGGCAACTGAATGAGCTTTGCCAAGGAGAAGACCAATGAGAAAGGGTCAAATGCAAGATTGATGAGGATGGAGAACTCATGGAAAGGGGCAACTCCATTGACCTCAATTGTGGGTGGGACCAACAACTCTCCCCATATGTCCCTATGCTGACACAACCTGCAAGTGAGAGCCCTGCACCGAAATCCAACACAAGGCCCAAGTATCATGGAGAGCCTGTCTGGTTCATTGTCCTGTGTAGTAGGGCAATGCCAAACTGGCAGGCACAGCTTGAGGTGGGTCTCCTCCTGTTCTTAGTGTCTGTGCGTGAAAGTGATGCCTCGGGAGTGGCAGTGCTATATTGGAGCATCAGAGCTAGCACCAGTGTCATGTAGGGATGAGGAGAAAAGGGGCTTTTCAGGGAGCTAGATTACGAGTGGTGTCCATTTTTTCTGCGTTTGTCACCAGCATATAGACAAGCGCAGGTACCTGCTGCCACCTGGTCAGCTTAAAAACTGCGAGGGGACTCCCGTTCTCCATTGAACAAAAATAAAAAGTAACACTAACAACCCAAATGAGCAAAAAGAAAACTGTTTTTTTAAAGAATTACTGTGAAAAACATTAATTTTGGGGCAAAATGACAAAGGGGTGGGAGAATAGACATGGCGGGAAAGTAACAAAATGGATTGAGCGAGGAGCGCAATGTAGAGAGAGAGAGACAAAAGAAGAAGTGCTATGGACAAAGTGGAGATAAAGGACAAAAAGAGAAAAACATTCAAGAAAGGGAAGCAAGGAAAGCTAGGGAATGAGAATAAGAAGGCTATAGATGCAGAGTGACAGAGGCAGGGGAGACATTAGAGAGCATGATTTATGGAAGATAGTAGAGCAGGGGCGGCTCCTCTGCTAGGGCGGAGGTGTGTTGCCCCCCACCGGCAGCAGGAGCTGCACAACATTTATAGAAGAAACATAATAAACATAGTTTATTATGTTTCTTCTATAAAAGTGGGCAGCATGGCGTGGACAGACGGGGAGTGCAGAGCACTCCCCCTCAGTGTGCAAGTATACTTGGCCGGGCTGTCTCAGGCCAGCCAAACACACATGCGCACAGGGATCTCTCCAGCCCCGCACTGTTTTGCCGGGCTGGAGAGAGCATACACGGGCTTCCAGTCTGCCTGGGAGCCTGTTCCTGCAGCCTGCAAAGATGGAGCAGAGCGGATGGAGCGGTGCGGGAAAAAGGAAAGTTTTATTTTTATTATTTTGTTTTGTGCCCCGCCACACACCACGCTGCCCGCCCCATTTCCCTTCTGCGAGCTGAGCTGCGACTGTAGTAGAGAGAAGGGTAGAAATTGATAAAGATGGAGTAAAAGCAGGAAAACAAAAATGGAGAGGCAGGGAACAAGAAAATGAATGATGAAGGAGAGAAGACGAAGGCAGAAGAGGGTGTCATGATTTCTGGTCTATGAGAACAAAGGGAGGAATGATACTAAGTAACATGCACTATCCTAGTTCTCTCCTTCAGGCAAAGATTTAGTTTAGAGGTCGTTGGCATTGTGGGAGGTAGTGTTAAATGCACAGTACAATCCAGTAAAGGAATTTCTTCCATCAGAGGGATATTATTCGTGTAGTTCAACTATGATCCCTTCAAACAGCATACTCCACATACCTCAGGCAGCACAGTGTATCTGCTTAAATGTAGCTATCACGGTGCACATAAGTGCATCCCAGAGGCCAGTGGGGAGGCACAAAATGGGGTAGGATTCCAAGCACTGTCCAAACTTGCTATATGGCTGTGCTTCCAGTCCTATCAATAAGCTGGGAGAGAGCTTGAGATGGGGTTTCCTCCTAAAGCTGGCCCTGCTGCTTTCTCTGGCTCCTCGTTGAGAATTATGGCTTGGTGTTCTCATGCCCCAAACCAGATTCATACTCTGCTGCTGCCAAGGATCCTCCAAGCTACCATCTAAGGAAGAAAGGTAAGTAAAAAAAAATTGTTTTTCTGTACGTTTTTATGTGTGAGTGTGTTTGTGAGTGACGGCCAGTGACTCAGATTGAGTTAGAGTGTGTGCAAATGTGTTTGAGAGTATTAATGAGAATTAAAGTGAATGGGAATCTGAGTTTAAGAGAGTATATGAATAAGTGTAAGTTAGTGTGAGAAAGGGGGTGAGGGAATGCACGTGTGTGGGTGATTGTAGATTGTGACAGCGAGAGGGAGGGCATTAGGGCCCGTATTTATACTTTTTTTGCGCCGCATTTGCGTCGTTTTTTGACGCAAAAACGGCGCAAACTTGCAAAATACCATTGTATTTTGTAGGTTTGCGCCGTTTTGCGTCAAAAAGCGGCGCAAATGCGGCGCTAAAAAAAGTATAAATACGGGCCAAGGTGTTTAGCTGTCAATGTTACAGCAGTTGCAATTGAACCAGGGTGCAGAGTCCCAGAGTGATTGAGTCTGAAAGGGTGAGTTGTGTGTTTGCAAGTGAGAACCAGTGACTATGAGTAGGTCTGTGTGTGAGTAACTGTGAGTGGGAGTGAGCACGAGGAGGGGGTGAGTTACAGTGAAATGGTGGAGGAAGAAAGTGATTGCAAGGGGGAATAAGTATGAGTGAGAGGGTGTGTTTGTTTGCATGCTTACGATTGAGAGCTTGCTGTTCACCATGACATATTTAATATAAGTCTGGGCTTATGGTGGCACCCAAGGTAACATTTTGCTGCTGCCATATTGGAGATAAATCTTGCCATAAGAAATGGCACTCATAGCAAAATAAAGGCCCTGACATACTAGAAGTAATTCTTGGCAAGGCCTCTGTGGAAAAATGCTAGAGCTTGCATAATGGAGGAAAATTCTGGGCATGGGCACACCTTTCGCAAAATGCTCTAGCTGGGACTGTGGTGGTAGTTCTTGACATAAGGGAGGGCACTCAAGGCAAAATGCAGACTCTGAAATACTGGAAGAATACCTGACTTAAAGGGACACTTATGGCAAAATGCTGGTTCTGGTGCTGGCATACTGGAGACACTTTTTGGCCTTAGAGGTGGCAGACAAATATCTTTGAGACGGGTTGGAGAAAGCAAACCATAATAAAATGCTACCTCTGAAGTACTGGAGGTAATTTATGACCTACTGTCCACCAATAGAATATGGGCACTATCATTGGCAAAATTCTGGTACTGAAATATTGTATGTAATCATTGGCATAAGGGGTACCCATAACAAAATGTTGGCATTGGCAAAATGAAGGTAATTCTTAACATATGGGCAACTCTCAAGACAAATTCCACAAAAATGGGGTGATCTCCTGGCAAGTATTATGCTCTATTACTTTCAATGATCACCAGCTGCCACTGCAACAGAATATAACATTAGGTGTTGTACAGGGCACAAAGAATTTCAAAGGGCAGAGGTAAGTGGTTGGGACTGACAAGAAGAATGTGGCTGGAGCAAATAGAAAGTTTGCAAAAAATTAAATAAAACTTCAAGGAGAAAGGCAGAGGAGGAGACAGATACATTTGGTGTTTTAGATGGATAGACATCGAATCACATAGATAGTTGCACATGGAAGTAGTGGAGATGAAATGAGGGAATCCAGAACAGAGTTAGAGAATAGAGGCAATGTATATTTGTTTCTTTGAGAGAAGGTAAAGGGACAGATAATATCTAGGAGGTGAATTTGAAGGTAGCATTTAGAGAGAATTCCTGCAGAATTTCCAGGATCAAGTCATGACTCTACCCAATACAAAAAACGTCAAGACCAACGTTTTATGCAATCATCGGTGATATCACTTGCAGAGAGGCTTCTGAGTGGCAACCAAGAGAGAAAGCCTTGGCCAACTCTGATGTGTACAACTGTGGGTGCCTGCTTCAACTTCCCAATGGGTGGCAGCAAAACATGAACTGAAGGCAACCAAGAACGCCAGCGGCTCAACAATGAACAGTAACTTCAGGGTCATGAAAGTGAAGTGAGTAGGATCTTCAGTGACCTAAGGATTGCGAGGAATCTCTGGCGTCTAATGGGAGCAAGAACACCAAGGACATTTGTCCTGAGTAGGACCCTCTGAGAGACCTGAGAAAGGCCAAAAGCTTCAGTAAAACAAACGTGAGCAGGGACCTTGCATACCTGAGGGTGACCAGGAGCCCAGGAGAATGGAGCAGAGGCCTGCGGACAACCACGAGCAATCAGGGGCATGAGAGTGAGCAACAGTTTCAGGAAAATGAAGGTAAACTGGAGCATCAGGGACCTAAAGTGAGCAATACTTTTAAGCTCATGCCATCTCCATTGTCTTCTGTGGCAATTGAGGAATTGGAAATCCAAGCATGCAGCTTAATAATTTCCTAATTTTCATTTGAGCACTACCTAAACTATCACCCATTGACTGTCTGACAGACTTTGACCTCTTGGATATAAAAGTATTGCACAGTGTTTGAAACTGCAATAATGTCAACAGGAGCACATAGACTGGCTATGAGTGAAGCTGTGCTACAAAGTATGCGTTTTACACCCTCTGAGTATGGCTGAGTTTAAGGTGCGATAACCAGTCGGTGCCACTGTGCCACAAGTTGCAACACTCCACCCAGTCAACGAATGAAGGATCTGAGGAGTTAGTTCCACACCCAATGAGTGAGATTGTCTGTTGGGACGTGAGACTCGATTATCTTTTAGAAGAGACTCTGCCCATGGGTGTGAGACTCACTCCTAATGAGTGAAACATTGTTCCTTGGCTGAGGCTGACAACGAATGAGGAAATGTGCTTTCTGGAAGTTGCAGGCAGCCCTTGCATTACATCCCTTGTTTGCTTAAATACACAGATTGCCTCACAGGGGAGTGGGGTGGAAGAAAGGTTTGTTATGAGGATAAATGGAGTGGGAATGGGAAGTAGGAATGCCATGCACAAGTGCGTGAGTGCCGAAGACGAGCAGTAGAAGGGGAGTAACAAGATGGATGAGCAAAGTGAATTATTAGCTATCGAATATCACAGCAAAAGTGACATGAAGCCATGTCGCTCCATCATGCCCCTTCCAATAGATGTTCAACCCAAACAGACAACACTATTTTGGTCAGGTTGTATCCTATCCAAGGCCTCCATTAAAGGTCAACGTGCCCCACTTTCATTATGTGCTTGATTGGGGGAGTATCCATACTTCTCTGCCAATGCTTTTCCTAGGAACCCATGATATACCTAATAAAGTGGCCCCATAAGAAAAATGTATGTAGAGTTTGGGATTCATTATTGAGTTGAAAACATGCTGAACCATAACTACTGCATAACTTTAATGACTGAGTAATATTTAAGAGAAGCTGGACTCAAAAAGCACTAACCCCATGATATAACACTTTGCTCTGCAAGCCAGGCGTATTTTGAAGAAAGACTTCAATTTAGTTTGGTCCACCCCAAGAAACTAAGACTACTGAAACAGAGGCCCAGTCTCAACGATCCCATCACAATGCAGCATTTGAACCCGCAATGCAAAGCTGTGCCGAGTCGAAAGCCCAACTCCATCTATTCGTTCTCACATTAGAGAGGGTGCAAGCACACTGTTCCTCACTGGAAACTATGAACCAATGAACATAGAGTGAAGGGGACTGAAAGGTTTCTCTTGCTTGAGATGTTTTAGTTCATACTCTACAGGGACTCAGCTTTCTGAACACAAATAGTGGAACAGCTGAAAAGGCTTCATTTTCTGAAGGTACATGTCATTTTGGTGGTCATTCTGACCCTGGCGGTCTTTGACCGCCAGGGCGGAGGACCGCGGGAGCACCGCCGACAGGCCGGCGGTGCTCCAATGGGGATTCCGACCGCGGCGGTAAAGCCGCGGTCGGACCGGCACCACTGGCGGGCTCCCGCCAGTGTACCGCCGCCCCATTGAATCCTCCACGGCGGCGCAGCTTGCTGCACCGCCGCGGGGATTCCGACCCCCCCTACCGCCATCCAGATCCCGGCGGTCCGACCGCCGGGATCCGGATGGCGGTAGGGGGGGTCGCGGGGCCCCTGGGGGCCCCTGCAGTGCCCATGCCACTGGCATGGGCATTGCAGGGGCCCCCGTAAGAGGGCCCCTACATGTATTTCACTGTCTGCTGCGCAGACAGTGAAATACGCGACGGGTGCAACTGCACCCGTCGCACAGCTTCCACTCCGCCGGCTCGATTCCGAGCCGGCTTCATCGTGGAAGCCTCTTTCCCGCTGGGCTGGCGGGCGGTCTGAAGGCGACCGCCCGCCAGCCCAGCGGGAAAGTCAGAATTACCGCGGCGGTCTTTCGACCGCGGAACGGTAATCTGACGGCGGGACTTTGGCGGGCGGCCTCCGCCGCCAGCCAAGGTCAGAATGAGGGCCTTTGTCTCTGAAACTGGCGATTACAGTCCCAAATCAAAATCCTATTTCAAAGCACAACTTATTTCCTGTAGTTTGGACTTGCCTTGGTATGCAGTCTCCTCCAATCCATTTGAGTGAAAAAACATTCTACATTCCGAATGGATGAGTGGAAACATGTTTTAGCCTTTAGCCAAGGCCTGTGTAAGCAGCTCGTAATCGACAGCTAAGCCTGTTGTCTTCCTGATGCAGAAGCTGAAATCCTCTGTAAGTGGTCCATGATTGAAAGGACATGTTATCTCTTGGACATTTAAAATGGGGGGAGGTTAGGGACTCAGATAAGTTTTTCACTCAGTGCATAATATATGGGAGACGTCTCGAGATGAAAAACAGGTTGTTCAATCTGCTCTAATCAGCTCCATATCTAGGAGCATGGTTTCTGCTTCAAACAACATGCCTAAAGATCAAAGCTAACACAGAACTGGTGTGGAAACCCATAAAAGACCAATTCTTATCATTTAAAATATTGTCAGGGGCAGTTGCGGCTTATTAATCTGTAAAGGAGCAAAGTGGGTGCCGTGCGTGGGGGGTTACACTTAATTTAAAATGTGCCACCTCCGTTGCTGCGCCGCTCCTCTCTCCCTCGTCATCACTGCAGGTAGGCACAGGCTTCCAGCCTGCCCTGTGGCCAATCCTGATGCTGCTCAGAGCAGTGCCAGGATTGGCTGGGAGTGCCCTGGCTGGGCGCTCCAAGGCAGACTGGGAGCCTGTGAAGGCTACATCCAGCCCGGCAATACAGTGCTGGGCGGGAGAAAGGCCTACAGAGCATGTATGTTTGGCCAGTCCAAGACGGATGGCCAAACACATATGTGCTCTGAGGGCAGTGCTCTGTGCCCTCCCCTCACTGCCTGTCACCTCCATGGCTCCTCCCCTTTCACCACAAAGGGATAATAATCCTGGTTTATTATCTCTTCGTGGTGAAAGTTTTGCGGCTTCAGCTGTTGGTGGGGGGTTGATGGGGGAGCGACACTCCTCAGCCCTAATGGAGGAGCTGCCCCTGGGCAGGGGATTATATACTCATGTTCAGTGGATGATGTTACAGCACGTTTACGCGGTGGGTTATTGTGTGTAATTTTTTCAGTGATTTCTGAGGCATGCTAGAAGTGGGAGGGGATCGCCATTTCTGAACTGTGTATGTGTTCCTAATTTGTCATTACGTGAGCCAGTGGTCTGCCTAATGGTATTTACTTTAGATACATACCCTGGGCTGACAGAGACATCCAGTTTCCACATCTTGTATCTGTGCTTAAGATTCTGAGTAAAAGAGATGTTAGGATGCCTACTCCACTTGTGAAGTACCACTTTCAAAACGTCTACTCAATACTTTCCTACCAGAGAGGGCCTAGGGTGTGCAGCTTCATCTGCTGTCTCCAGGTAACACCTCCTCCCAATTGTAAGGTAAGGAAGAAAAAACATGAAAACACCAATATTACATCAAGTCTGGATGAAGCTTTTTGCTACTTAGTTATTTTCTTTCAGTTTATTTCAGGTTTTGTAAAGTACTACAAGTCACTAATGTAGTCTCAGAGAGATGTGTTTTTTTATGTGCGGGGAACAGTCTCTGTGCCTACCTCTATATCCATCACTCTTAAACCCCTCTCTCTGCCTAGCTGTCTCTGTAGCTCATTACTCTCTGTGTGCCACACTGCTCTTTTTTCATCTGACCTCCCTGTATTACTCCTCCATCTATTTCACACCCAACACAATCCCATCACTAAGGGCCTGAATTAGATGTCGCAGAGGGAATACTCCGTCACAAAAGTGATGGATATCCCGTCCGCCATATTACAATCCCCACAGGATATAATGGGATTGTTATACAGAGGGCAGGGTATCCGTCACGTTTGTGACACAGTATTCCCATCGCCGACATCTAAATTAGGCCCTAAATGTACCTCACCTCTTGGTTTGTCTCCATGTCTCTACTACCGTACCTCATTTTACCTCTCTCTCAGCCAATTCTCCAGCTCACTGCTCCCTCTCATCTCTCTCTCAGTTCACTCTCTACCTCGTATAACCCTTACTACTGCATCTTTTTCTACGCCATAACTTTCAGTGACTACCATATCTCAGTGCCTACCATAACTCCCATTTGACCTTACAGTTAATTCATTATCTCTCTTCTCCACAGTTCCTTTATCTCAGTCTACCTCTCTTTCCTTTTTTAAAATGTCTTATTTCTTTGTAGCTATCTCTGTTCATCTACTTCTAAGTTCAAGTATCACTCTCTCTCTCATGCTCTTCCTCCACCTCTCTCTCTCTCTCTCTCCCTCTCTATCACACACACACACTCACACACTCAGGGTCTCCTTTTCTATTTAACTCACCCCTTCAACCTCAGCTGCCTTTCTCTACTTTTTTCTTTATAGATATCTCTACCTCCCTGCTCCTTCCTCTGTATCGGTTTCACAGCGCTGTCTACTGGCTGGATCAGCGTCATTTCTCTTTGATGTCTCTCAACTTCCTGTCTTTTCTTTACTTCACATTTCTATTTCTATCGTTCATCCTCTCTGCCATTCTCTCCTCCCCACTTCCCTCTTAACCGATCCATTTTTTCTACACTTCTTCTTAATCTGCAGTCTGTCATGCAGCTCATTGTTTTGCCTTAAGTCTCTCCAAATGTCTATCCCTACCTATTGTTGCCCTAATTTCTCTCTAATCCACACCTTCTTCTTACATTGCCTATTTCTGTGCCTCACTCCCTTGGAGGACAGCACTACTCTGCCTCTCTCTCCATTTTCTTCTTCCTAGTTCTTTCTGAAAACATGATGTTTTGCTGAGTGACCGGAAGGTAGGCTTACAAGGGGGCTTATCATAACGATCTAGATTGGAGTTGCTTTGAAAGTTCAGTTATTATATGTTTTACAAAGGGACATTGCAACAGAGTTTTCTCATCTGAAATTTATGAAGCATATATATGTGAAGATTGCAATGTTCCTTATTATTACAAATCATGATTGCCCTGAGACAGTTCACTTGTGGTGAACAAAATGTGTTGGCTGCTTTTCGTTGTAAGAAGAAAATAAAGGCTGTGTTGGAAGTGACCTGCTTGGATGATTCAACCTTTTTTTTAAATTGTTGTTGGTTCTCCTCCAATTGTGTTATATATTCATTCTGGAATTACACCTATTTCTCTACCTCTCTTTCTCTCCCTTCATCTTACTCATTCTACCTCTCTTTAACTACAGGCTACCACACCGTTCTCTATATACTTCCTTCACTATGTCAAATATCTTTTTATATCATCTTTGTCACCTTCTGCATCTGCTTCATGTCTTGCCTTCAACTCTTCTCTTTATGTCTCTGCCCTTCTGCCATATCTTGCCCTGTCCAATTTCTGTTAGTCAGTGCTTTAAATGGAAAAAACATAAGTGCAGGTACTCACCAAATGGACTTGCGGACCAGGGGTCGTGTGTGAGGTGGAGTTTGGGACAGAGCAGCGGGTGGGGCCATGGTTCTTACTTTTTAAGCTTTATATGCAGGAAACCGGCATGCATTGTAATAATGTCAGATAAGAAGTGGACAAATAAAATCACCTCAGCAATTCACCATGCAATAATTATGACTCACACCCTATGTTTAGACACATACAAAATCAACATCTGGGCTTGATGGGGCTAGCAACTCTAACTGAAACATTCAGAAAGCAACTTGGCAATTGCAGAACGGTGCTGGAAGTTGAGAGAGTCACCAAATTCCTGAATTAAATAAATGACAACGTCCTAATAAATATGGCCAACTGCATGTATCCTTGTTGCCAATTTCTTTTGGGCAGAGTTAAAAAAAAAATCTGTCCACAATCACATGATGTTGAACTGATGCCAGGAGTGGACCTTGTTCTACAGTTATGAAGTTAGCAGCTCTGGACATTAATCCACATCTCCTTTGCACCCCTACATTGTTAGCTCTCTGGTGCCTCTGGTTAGAGTTTGGTGCAGGGGGATGATCACTGACACTGTTTGAATTAGTGGACGTCTTACAAGCCACATAGAGCTGGCTAACCCCAATGCACTTCTTGCAGTACAGCACTTAGACACATTGCAGGATGAATATGTAAACAACTTGTTGTTTTCATTCTTGTTAAGAAAGTGTGTCACTTTACCAAAAAATGCAGCTACTGTGCCAATGGCCAACACATGACTAGTTTCCTGCAGTTTATCAGAAGAAGAAGGCGTTCTTAGTTTTCCTGCTTCCTCCTGGGGTTCGATTGGTAGTCGGTCTGGTCCACCAGCTAGCTGAAGTTAACTGGATTAAGTGCGCTCAGTCGATCTCAGGAGGCACAGGGACAGTCTGCCTGAACAACAGAGGTAGATCAGACAGGCAGAGACTGTGCCTGCAACAGCCTAAGCATTCTACCTTGCTGAACCTAATTAGCCCATTGGAAGTATAAGCAACCCAACAAGAATTATGGAGCAAATGCTGCGTAACAACAGAGCGATGTATACTGCTCTCTGCGTGGTTCAGCCTTAGGTTGAGGGATGGTCAGAATATATACGTTTCTGATCACAATGGTGCCTGCGTCCGTCCATTGTGTTTGTTTGCTTTTGTCGCCATAAGTGCGCCGGGTATGCCCAGACATGGGTCCCGGGCTCACTGTGCCACTGGATTCAAGCTAGCCTGGCTGATGAAGGGTGATACCCTGAAACTGGTCCCAGGATGCTTGTTTCCGGTCCAGGGAGGACCTGTCCTGGCAGTTCGGGCTGGACTGTTCCCATGAGGAACAGGGTCAAGACTGATTTGCATATAGCTGGGTCCAAACTGAGGTGGCTTGGTGATTAAAAGAATTGATGGATTAAACCCAGATCTGTGACTGGGGGTGATTATTTGATTGGTTCCACATTCCGTCCATCGTTTATGTTTGTCTTCTTCTGTCGCCATAAGTGCACCGGGTATGCCCAGACATGGGTTCCAGGCTCACTGTACCACTGGATTCAAGCTAGCCTGGCTGATGAAGGGTGATACCCTGAAACCGGTCCCAGGGTGTTTGTTTCCGGTCCAGGGAGGACCTGGCTTGGCAATTCGGACTGGACTGTTCCCACGAGGAACAGAGTCAAGACTTATTTATTTACATATGGCTGGGTCTAAACTGGGGTGGCATGGTGAGCAAAGAATTGATGGATTAAACACAGATCTGTGACTAGGGAGGAATGTTAGATTGGTTCCGCATTCTGTCCATCATTTGTGTTTGTCTGTTTTTGTCGCCATAAGTGTGCTGGGTATGCCCAGACATGGGTCCCGGACTCACTGTGTCACTGGATTCAAGCTAGCCTGGTTGATGATGGGTGATACCCTGAAACTGGTCTCAGGATGCTTGTTTCCGGCTCCAGGGAGGACCTGGCCTGGGAGTTCGGGCTGGACTGTTCCCATGAGCAACAGGGTCAAGACTGATTTGCATATGGCTGGGTCCCAACTGAGGTGGCATGGTGAGCAAAAGAATTGATGGATTAAGCCCAGATCTGTGACTGCGGGTGAATGTTTGATTGGTTCTGCATTCTGTCCATCATTTATGTTTGTTCGGGAATTCTAGGTCACTGTGAGTACCGGTACCCAGGAGAACTTTCAGTACTCAAGGGGTAAAAAATAAAAAGTGCCTGTACTCAGTAGTGGAGAGTACCAGCCCATTTAAAGCACTGTTCTTACTTAATAGGGTCACAAGTAACCATTTACCCAGAGAAGCGCACCCACCTGAAAAGGAGAAGAGGGACATGGCAGTGGACTAAACATTTGGAGATATTTATAAGATTTTAACCTATGGAATTGTGAAAATCCTCTAAGTAGCACTTTGATTTTCACTGTTTGCAGCAAGGACAGCGGCACATAATGGAGACATATATAGAAGATATATATAAACACAACCACCCAGCAACTAAAGCTACAATTTATTGTGCATATGCCTTAATTTAATAGTAAGCACTAGTCCACTAAATATCTTCTAAGTCAACCCTAACAAGTTTTGCCTACAATGCAAGCAACACTTAACACTACCTAAAATATTGCTGTTGGTAGTCCAATATCTATATGCAAAGGGTAGGCGAAAATGTTTTATCAATGCTTGTTCAAGCTTTCTTTTGGTACTATTTGGATGGTGGACAGGCAGTTTGAGCATTCAGCTGTTTTTGCAAGCCTCCATTTCGGAGAGCCTAATATATAACTCAATGTTATGTAGTATCCCAAGGGCTTGAACGAGCTGAAAAAGTAAGAAAATCTAAGGTGTTCCAAATAAATGGTCTGAAATATATCTTGCCCGGAGCCCCACTGCTCCTTAATACGTCGCTGTGAGGCAACAAGTGTAGTAACCATGGCCCATATTTATACTTTTAGATGCAAAACTGCGTTTGATCAGTTTTGCATCAAAAAGTATAGCACCAGCTTGTCCCATTTCATGACGTCAGCCGGGCACCATATTTATGAAATGGCGCAATCCGGCACAAAGCGTGGGCTTGCGTACAAAAAATGACGTTAACCGAAGGGGGTGGTGGTATGGGAGAAGGGGGGTTTGCGCCAAAAAATGGCGTTGGGCTGGTTAGAGGCAAAGAAATGCCTCTAACCAGCCTAAAGTCATTTTCTGATGTAAAACCATCCATACCACATGACTCCCACCACCCCAATGCTCAGCACAGGGGACAAGGGTCCCCTGGGTATGGCCATTACACCCTGTGCCATGCAGGGGGCCCCAAGTTGGGCCCCCGGTGGTACTTCAATTTAAAAAATAAAATAAAATAAAATACCAGGTAGCCTACTTACCTAGGATGGGATCCCCATTCTCCGGTATCCCTCTGGTGTGGGTGGGGGTGTTCCGGTGGCTTGAGGAGGGCACCTGTGGACCCATTCCATGGTGTTCAACCATGGAAATGGGTCCACAGGTCCCCTACCGCCTGGTCTGACCCAGGCATTAAATAATGGTGCAAAGCAAGATTTGCACCATTATTTAGTCCCTCATCCCACCTGTGCGTCATTTTAGCACGGGGGTTGGTTAAATGTGGGCTATGGGGTCAGCAACATTTTTTAGATGGGAACGCCTACCTTGTATCTCAATGACGCAAGGTAGGTTCATGCATCTACAAAATGGTGCAAACTCCAATATTTTGACGTTAGACATGTCTAGCGTCAAAATATAAATATAGAGTTAGTTTTGTACCGAATTTGCGTTAAAAAAATTACGCAACTTTGCGCAAATGGAGTATTAATATGCCCCTATGTGTCTCCCGCTGTGTTTACTGTCCATAATGTTTTTTCTGCCTTTTAGAAAAAATGGGATCGGAAAAAGTCACGGTGCATTACTCCCTGTGAGTCCATTTCGTCACACCTTCCCATTCCAGACCTCTACAGGGCCCGGAACAGCACGCACCATCTGCGGTCTGGCATTCAGGTCCCATTGCCCGTGAGGCATCCCTGGTCAGGATTTAGCCGAACCTCGACTCTTGGAAAAGGTGCCTGGTAAAAGGATTTATTGTTGAACGTGCAGTCCAGACCTCACAGGTACTGGCCAGAGTGACGCAGCTTTTCCACCTCCGATAACGGTGACCTTCCGTGTTTTGAATGCAGGCTCTTGGTACACCTGCTGGTATATTTTTACAAGGTAATCAAATTTACAAACATGTTTTAAAAAATTTCAAAAACTGGAAGCTATAAACTGTATTAAGTGAGAAAACGTTCCATGCTCCAGTTCATTTTTGGAACGCGTACGAATTTCTGTATAAAGCATGTCGATTCAAAACTGTCCTTATTAGGCCTCGTTGTTTCGATGCTTGAGAGGAATGGGTGGTGGCATGATCACATTATTGCTTGAGTTTTAGGATGGGGTGTTTCCGGTTGACCAGAGGGCACCATTTGATTGACAGGACCTTTATAGTTAGGTATTTTTGCAACTATTCTTATTGCAATGCAGTTCCGCTGACTGTTGCATCGTTGTGACCGTTTCACAAATGCCAGATATCTCGTCTACCAGAGAGCGACGTAGCACATACCGCAGGACACAGCGTGTAAGCAGTCAAATATTTGCACAAGGCCTCTATGGGACGCTCATACAAATCAGTGAGCCCCTACACCCTATTGCCCAAAGTGACACTTCGCAATGATTTTCTTGCTTGGACTCTCATAAATTTAGTTTCCTACACTATTCCAGAAAAAGAGAGTTCAGAAGAAGTATTAATTTGCTTTAGCAACTGTGCTAATGCATCTTCAAATTGCCCATTTGCAGGATCACTCCAATGGAAAATGACAGGTAGGCAAGCCAGCAATTCACATAGGGAGCTGAGCCAGAGGCTGTCATGACCCTAAGAGGTATAGCACGAGCCAATCATAAAAAAGATATACTTTGTAAATGTCACTGAGTAATATCATCTAGACACTCAAATCTAAATAAAGAAGCACTGGCAAACCCAATAGGTCTCGCCTATTCAAGAGTTATTGGCTTTGCCAAGTGTTTGAGCCATGCTATATACCAGCGTGAATAATTTTCAGCATGGATAAAGGTTATTGGCATAAAAGAGAGTGCCGTGGAATGTTGTGGAGTGTCGTAGAGTGTAGTAGAGTGTTGTAACGTGGTTTATAGTGGCTTTACAGTAGAGTGGATTGCCCTGGAGTTGCATAGATTAGAGTGGCTAGAGCATTGTTGAGTGTTGTGGGGGGAACAAAGTGGAAGAACATAGAGTGAAGTAAAGTGTTGTGGAGTTGAGTGGAATGGAGCAGAGCATCATAGAGTGGCACAGAGTGTCAGAGTAGAGTAACATAGAGTAGAATGGAGTTGCTTAGAGCAGAGTGGCGTGGCATACAGTGGAGTAAAGTAATGTGGAGTAGAGTAGGGTAGGGTGGAGTAAAGTGGCGTAGAGTGGAGTAGATTGTCATATAGTGGAGTGGCATTGAGTGGTGTAGTGTAGTAGAGTGGAATGGCATGGAGTTGAGTAGAGTGTTGTGGAATGTCGTAGAGTTGAGTGACAGTGTCATAGAGTGGGGTGGCATAGATTGGCATGGAATGGCTTAAAGTGGTGTAGAGTGGAGTGGCGTACAATGGAGCACTGGAGTGAAGTAGAATGGCATGGAGTGGTGTACAGAGTGTTGCATAGAGCATCATAGAGTGACATAGAGTCATTGAGTGTCGCATAATTGAGTAGAGTGTTGTAGAGTGGAGTGGCGTAGAGTGGCATAGAGTGACGTAAAGTGTTGTGTAGTAGAGTAAAGTGTGAGAGTGTAGTGGCGTGGAGTAGAGTAGAGCGGAGAGGCATAGCAAAGAGTGACCTAGAATAAACTGTCATAGTGTGTCATAGTGTGGAGTGGTGTGGAGTCGAGTTTAATGAAGTAGAGTGTCAGAATGAAGTATTGTGGAGTGGAGTATCGCAGAATGAAATGGTCTAGAGTGCAGTGGTGTAGAGTATTGCAGAGAAGAGAATAATGGCACAGAGTGCAGTGGTGGAGAGTAGACTGGCATAGAGTGCGGTGGCACAGAGTGCATCCATTTTGAGTGAAGAGGTGTACAGTGCATTGGCGTATAGTGCAGTGACATAGAGAGCATTGTCGCAGCGTATAGTGGTGCAGAGTAGAGTAGAGCAGCATAGAGTGGAGTGGTGCAGCGTAGACTGCAGT
The DNA here is from genome assembly GCF_031143425.1 of Pleurodeles waltl. Lineage (NCBI taxonomy): Eukaryota > Metazoa > Chordata > Amphibia > Caudata > Salamandridae > Pleurodeles > Pleurodeles waltl. The sequence continues at coordinate 647,501,002 of NC_090446.1, read as the reverse complement.
AGAGTAGAGTGTAGTAGTGTAGAGTAGAGTGGCGTGGAGTTCTATGGCATAGATGACAGTGGTGCAGAGTGAGTGTCGTAGAGTTCTGTGGCAGAGAGTGCATTGTTGCAGAGTAGAGTATTGTAGAGTATAGTGGTACAGAGTAGAGTGGCATAGAATCCATTAGCATAGAGTGCACTGGCTGAGAGTAGAGTACTGTAGAGAGCAGAAGTTTAGAGTATAGTGGTGCAGAGTATAACAGAGTGGTGTAGAGTGCAGTGACATGGAGTGAAGTGGTGAAGAGTAGAGTAATGTAGAGAGCAGTGGCATAGAGTGCAGTGGCATGGAGTAGAGTATTGCAGAGTAGGGTATGGTGGCACGGAGTGCAGTGTTGTGGAGTAGATTGGCATAGAGTGTGTTGGTTTTGAGTAAAGAGGCATAGAGTGCATTGGCGTAGAGTGCTTTGGTGTAGAGTGCATTGGTGACATAGTGTGCAGTGATGCAGTCAAGTTGCGTAGAGTTTTGTGGCCCAGCACAGATTGCAGTACCACAGAGTATAGTGGCACAGAATGGAATGGTGTAGAGTTGAGTGGTGCAGAGTTGAGTTGTGTAGAGTGGAGTGGTGTAATGTAGAGTGGAGTGGTGCAGAATGGAGTGGTGTAGAGTGCAGTAATTTGAAGTGCAGTGAGGTAGAGTGCAGTAGCATTGAGTAGAGTGACGCAGAATACAGTAGAGTGGAGTGGTGCAGCATAGACTGCAGTAGAGTAGAGTTGAATGGTGTAGACTGGAGTGGTTCAGAGTGGAGTAGGGTGGCATAGAGTGCAGTGGCGTAGAGTACATTGTTTCAGAGCAGAATGGTATAGAGTGCAGTGTCGTAGGGTGCAGTGGTGCAGGGAGATTAAAGTGGATTGGCCTAAAGTGAAGTAGGGTAAAGGGCAGTGGCATACAGTGGAGTGATGCAGAGCGGAGTGGATTGGTGTAGAGTGTACTAGAGTGGCATAGAGCTGAGTGCTGCAGAATTGAGTTCAGTGTCATTGAGTACAGTGGTGTTGAGTGGTGTAGAGTTCAGTGGTAGAGAGTGCATTGTTGCAGAGTAGAGTGTCATAGAGTGGAGTGATGTAGAGTACAGTGGCATAGAGTGCATTGGCATAGAGTGCAGTGGCACAGAGTAGAGTAGCATTGTCATAGAGTACAGTGGTGCAGAGTAGAATAGAGTGGCATAGAGTGCAGTGACATAGAGTGCAATGATGCAGAGTAGAGTGGCATAGAGTGCTGGTTCTAAGACTATAGTGTTGCAGAGGACAGTATAGTGGCATAGAGTACAGTGTTGTAGAGTACAGTATAGTGGCATAGAGTGCAGTGTTGCAGAGTAGATTTGCATAGTGTGCAATGGAGGTGAGTGCATTGATTTTTAGTAAAATAGTTTAAAGTGCTTTGGCGTGAGTGCAGTGTTTAGGGTAGAGTGTGGTGGTGTAGATTGGTGCATAGAGTGCAATGGCATAGATTAGAGAGTGGTAGAGTAGATTGTTTCAGAGTAGAGTGAAGAGAATTGGAGTGGTGCAGGAGAGAGTGCAATGGCCTAGAGTGGCAAAGAGTGCAGTGGTGTAGAGTAAAGTGGTGTAGAGTGCAATACTGCAGAGTAGAGTGGCATAGAGTGCAGTGGTGCAGAGTAGAGTGTAGTGACCTAGTTGGGAGTGGTGTAGATTGAAGTGGTGAAGTGTGCAGTGGGACAGAGTAGAGTGGCATAGACTGCAGTGGCATAGAGTAGAGGGGTGTAGAGTAGGGAGGCGTAGAGTGAAGTGGCATAGAGTGGGATGATGCACGGTAGAGTGCAGTGACACAGTGAAGTGACGTAGAGTGCAGTGGTGAAGCGTAGAGTGCAGTGGGGTGGAGTGGTGTAGAGTAAAGTGGAGTGGCGTAAAGTGAAGCATGTAGGGTGCAGTAGCGCATTGCTATTACAGACATAACATTTTAAGTTGCAATGACTGTTACATTTGTACAGACATACAGCTTTATCGATAAAAGTATGCTGTGCACAAATTAAAATGTATAGAAATGCCATCACTTAGGATTTTGATTACACTATTTGTTACCACCCAACTTCAGAATAACCAAAAATGTGCTTCATTTGTGCTTTTCTAATTTAGATATATTCTGAAATATCTGCACAGTTTATTTAAAGACAAATGTTGATGTGTGCTAGCAAAAATAATATCGCACAGCCTTCCTCTAGCACATTCCTAGTACCCAGCTTGATCGTCACATAAATCCTCTCACTTTGAAGTCAGAGAAAGAAAAATAAACACCAAGCTTGGAAGACAGAGCCTGACATTTGAGCTCTGTCTCTGAATGCCCAGCAAATGTGATAAGAACAGGATTTCAAGGCCAGTTTACAGAAAGGAGCACTGGTGGGAGAAAACAAGGAGTCATTGTAAACAGGCTTTGCTCCATGGAAGGACAATCTCAAGCTGGACAGTCTAAAACAAATAAAGTCAGCAAAGAGAAAGCAAGCAGGTGTGAGTTATTAACCACAAAGTCAGTGGTAAGCAATGGGCAAATGCATCCCTAGCGGAGCTTTCCGAACATCCCCAAGATGTCTTTAGCAAACCAGAGCGCGCAGCTCGACTTCAATATAAAAAGAATATTTCTTCAAAATATGTGTTTCAATTTAAGTAATTAAAATATCCCACATTTATATTTATAGAAATTTTCTAAACAAAACTGCATTAGAAATGGAAAGGTGCATTTTCCCTATACACTATTTCAAGAGAACATATAAACACAGAAATTATCTCCTTTTTAGAGATCACCTACCTAGTGCAAACTTTTTCACTTGTGAGAGATGTCGTTTAGATTAAGGAGGTTGGATCCCTCCCATTAACCATTCATTGGCTTAATTGTCACTCTCACTTGCTGCCTCCTAATTGAGCGAAAAAAAAGCAAAAAGCACAAATGATAGCCAGAATTCTCAGCAGTGCAAACATTCACCCCCCAGTCACAATGATCTGGGTTTAAGCCATCTTTTTTTGCCCACCATGTCACCCCAGTTTGGTCCCAGCCATAACCTAAACAGTCTCAACCCTGCTCCCAATGGGAACAGTCCAGCCCAAATTGCCAAACCTGGAACGAAAACAAGCACCCCAGTTTTGGGGTATCACCCTTCATTAGCCAGGTCAGCTTGAATCCAGTGGCACAGTGAGCACAGGACCAATATCTGGGCACACCCTTCCTATTTAGGGCAACAAAAGCAAAAAGAATAGATGATGGACGGAATGCTGAACAATGCACACATTCACTCCCAGTCACAAAGATCTGGGTTTAATCCATCATTCTTTTGCCCACCACACCTCCTCAGTTTGGTCTCAGCCATATGCAAATTAGTCCTGACCCTGTTCCCCATAGCAACAGTCCTGCCCAAACTGCAAACCCAGGTCTTCCCTGGACCAGAAACAAGAATCCTGGAACCGGTTTCAGGGTATCACCCTTCATCAGCCAGGCTAGCTTGAATCCAGTGAGCACAGGACCCACATTTGGACATACCCTAACCACTTAGGCCAACAAAAGCAAAAAGAACAGGTGATGGACGGAATGCTGAACAATGCAAAAATTCACCCCCAGTCACAAAGATCTGTGCTTAATCCATTGTTTTTGTGCCCACCACATCACCCCCAGTTTGGATCCAACCATATGCAAATCATTCTTGATCCTGGTCCCAATGGGAACAGTACCACCCCACCTGCCAAGATATGGCACTGTTCTGCTCTCTACCTGATCTGGCACACTTTTGACAGCCATGCACCAATGCAGACACCCTTGTGCCAGAGTGCAAGGGTGTCTGTGTTGTGGTCAGCATAGTTTTTGTTCAGGAAGGGGTCAATTTCTTTACAGAAAAAATGCTTTAAGGCTTTTTTCCTCCTTGTTTGTGTACTGTAGAATGTGACACAAATGCAAAGATGAAAAAATGTGTAGAAATAAAATATTTCTCCTCATTTTCCTTGCTTAACGGAAGCACTGCAAGTCTGAGTAAATCTTAGTCTACAATTCATTGTAAGCATGGATTTGCACCAAAACTCATAGGTGGCTTCATTGGAACACTTAAGCACCACCCGTGGAACAACTCCCTCATGCTAAGTAACAAAAGGTAATGCATTGTACTGCGTTATTTTGGAATCCAAAGAGATTTGCATTGGTTTGGAAATATCAACCCAATACATTGCGTTGGGTCTGTGTTAACTTGAAGTTTGTGGTAATCTGCAAATGTTTTGTGACAGCATTCCAGTTACAAAACATTCATACATACCAGTGCGACTCGCTATTCAGAATGGACACCCTTGGCACGCCCCTTCCTAATAGCGCCTTGCAAAAACATTTTGCAATTCGGTAATTGATTACTGTATAGCAAAATGGGGTCCTTACATGCAAACATTATTTTGCATTTGCAAACGGCCCTATTCTGTGAATTGGACCATTTGCAAATCTAAAAATCTTTGTACATCTGACACTAGGTCCGCTACAAATGATGGAAGTGGACATGAGCGCGGGGGCCATTTGAAGATAAAAGAGTAGCTCACATGGGGCATTGGGGGCCTAGCAACAGAAGTGTTCTTCCCCCTTGTTTTTCTTTCTTTTCCTTGGAGATCGCCAGTGGCAGTGTGTTATCTTGTAAGATTTATATAGCGCTTCATAGGGTAGATGAGCTTGCCAAGTGCTCATTGTGAATCCGGCTCCTGTCCCCTGCCTTATTGAAAATGCTATGATTTTATCTTAATCGCAGGAGTTGGATGAGATGCAGTAAGTTTGAAGACATGCTCTAACTATGGTGCATCAGCATCACTGCGCTTAAGCATAAGGTATTGAAGATATATGTGTTTGAATAGACAGGACCAAGTGTGCGGATACCTTTTTCATTTGTGAGGACTTATTAACATAAGAGCACTCATGATCATGGGAACAGCTGGGTTTCTAATGCTCTCTGGAATTTGAGGTGGTTGTGAATTATTCTTTTTCCTTCAAGGAGTTAGTTCTATATCTTAGACCTTTGAACTGAGAAAACATTTCCACCAGTGCAAGATTTATTGTAGGGTGTCTCAATCACGAGTGAACCAACCCAGAATGGAGAGCTCTGGTTTTGTTATAGGTATTGAATTTGTGCCGAGGAAACACATGAGCCATGGCAGACACAATTAATTAGCCACCTCAATTTGAAAGTAATAAAAACTGGCCATAGGTAGCCGCCATTGTTCACACTGAAGTGCAACTGAAATGCAAGACCTGACCTTCAATTACGTTGAAGTTGTCTTGCTACTGGTTTCTGGGTTCTCTTTGGCTCTCAAATTTCCTTAAGAGATGCTCCAGGGAACACACTTTTGGCAAGTTCTACATGGGAGAATATTAAGTCGTTTATTTCAAATAGGTGAATAATAAGTTGTTGATTCTAGATGGGAGATTATTAAATTGGGGGAGTTATATTTTCTAGTGGAAATGTAAATAAGGGAATACTCAAAGTAGGTATCTCATCATGTAAAATGATCCCCTTATCACTTAGTAAGGATAGGTTTCTCTTAGAATCTCACCGCCTGTTGGATTTTAGGTTCATTAACCACAGAGGCTGGGGTATACCTGATTGGTATATTGGGAAGTAAGGAATGCTCACTTTCTCCTAACAATGCAGTCATACACAATTTAAAGCAGTGGTGTACAATGTAGGTCAGAACTTTATCACAACTACAATCTGTTTAAATTAGTTCCATTTAGATAAATGGTATCTGAATTTGTTTGACATGAATATCCTCAAAGTATGGACAGGATGAAGCCCTCTTGGACCTCTGTTGGATACACTTGGGACTTGCTCCTTTAACCAGATTGTGTATGGGTTGAAGGAGGTCCATGTACCACAATCTAGTAACTCGGTTTTTTATGCTTATAGCTTGCGGTGATTCATTCACATCCAGTGGCCAAAAGGTAGTAGGTAGTGGTTAAAACAAGCTCAGATGGTATCTCAAGTTTTAGTGTCATTTGAGTATCATCAGTAGTTACTGTAATAGTTGAGGCTGAATGGGTGATCATCTGTGGTAGTTGAAGAAAAATACCCATAGTGGAAAGAAGGCAGTGATAAAATGAGGTTTTGTTCGTGAGTATATAACAGTTTCCCTATAGAGCTGAGTGTCTGAAGCAAAGCAGGATTATAAACCATATTAAAGGCGGTCCAATTGCAGAAGTGCCCATCTCATTTGAATCAACCGTATTCTTGCTGCTGCCCTATGTTGCAATCACTATAGAGTCTGTTCTTACAAGTGAGGCAGAATGAGAGTTCATAATTGAAAGTAGGCATCTATTTCAATCAGTTTACTTAGGAGAGGACTGTTGTAATTGGGCAATGGCTAGAGGGGGGCACAGAGTCAGTGCCGAGTTTTTCAATCTTGGTTAGGTGCTAAATTGTAGAATTATTTTGGAATTGGTCCAATTCTGGAGAGAGGTGGGATGTACCTCTGTCTTGTCTTGGATGACAGCTGAGCTATTGATGAGGATGTCCTTGAATATATGTGCTTGACATAGGTCCATTTGTGAACCTGATGGGCTACATGCTTTTGTGGTGATATATGAACTCAGCAGGACAAATATAGGTTGAAGAGAAGTTGTTTTAATTTGTGAAGCGGTTTGAAAGGTGAAGATGTTTGACTTCTGAAGGCCTGCTTTGGTTTTTGGGTCAAGCTAACTTTTCAGGTCTTTGGTTTTAGATATAAAGTACTCTGCTGAGGAGTTGCATAGCTCATGTGTCTGCATGATTTTGATGTTCAGCATTCCGGGTTAAAGAAGTTTGTGATGCTCATGTGCAGTTCCTTAACTGGGTAAGTTGGTACATAGTTGTTTCAGAAGTGGTGAAGTCTGCCTTTTTATCAAACATTTCGATTAGTTCTATGGTGATATTGCAATTTTTGTTTGTCAATGGAAACGTTTGGCTTGGTCCAGTGTCTTCAAAGATATTTGGCTAGATAGGAGAGATTTCATCCCTGGCGTCACTCAACAAGGTTCCTAGAGTTGATGGGAGGTCGTGGTGGTCTGCGTTAGGATGATGTTGAGTATGACATCAATAAATGATGTTGTTGAACTGAGATTGTTGGGTACAACGATTCCTGAGGAGAGATTGTTGTTATCCCCCGACTTAACCCTGTATGAATGGGACATATTAGTGTTCAATTCTTCCTCCTAGCCTTGACTGTCTAAAAGGAGAATTGGTGTCTCCCATTAGTAAGGGGCACCTTTGAATAATGGTCTCAGTGATGGCTGAATTTTGACTTACCCTCTTTGAAAATAGTCCCGCTCTTCCTCATTACCCTAGATCTCTCTGACATGGGTGGCTGCGGGATCTGGTGATTCTGCTTCTTTTTCCTTCTCTGTAAGGATTTACATAGAGAAACAATATTTAGAATATGTGAGCTGAAAGCGTACTGGTCCTCCCATACTCACCACCACTCTCCCCCTCCAAATGCCACAGCATTGGGCCCAGCCCGGGGGATGCTAAGTTGCTAAGATGTAACAACATAATGTGACATTGTGTTTATCTGTGGCCAAATGCAGCCGCAGGCGGTTCACCCAAAGGTGAGGATCACGTGGCGGATGAGATAAGTTTTTAATCAGACTGTGGTCCAGGCGGTGTGCGTCGGTAGGGGAAGGGAGGAAGGAGGCTCAATGAAGGTCTGAGAGGAACATCAGGGACACCGAGAGAGAAGGAGGAATGAGAATATGGGAGATCAAGAGTTGAAGATGAGAGTTTGATGGAAATGGAGAGGTAGGTTGAAAGATAGGGTGGGTAGAAAGGAAATTATGTGGAAATCATTTTTTGTGTATGTGAGGAGTATGTCGAAAAGGTAAGGATTATGTGCAAAGGATTTTTTTGCATGCATGCATGGGTGAAATGAAAAGGCACCAACTTTAGGCACTGTTAGTTGTCAAAATTTGTCCTACTTTAAGTAACTATGCACACATCGAAAAATGAGCACATGTCCAATTTGATGCTTCGCCTTGGTATATAAAGCTGTATCTAGCTATGTAAGACTGTATTGTGGCATATGACTTAATATTGGGTCCTAGTGGTTTTCATGTGAAGTTGTAATGGGTACACAAAGCTCATTTGGGTCAGCAGGTAAGAGGCTGTATTCGAACATACGAGGCTGCACTAGGGACATGAATCTATGCTAATGGCCTTAGACTTTGGAGGTATCCTGGTCTTGTGAGGCTGTACCTGGGCGTTTAGGGGATACCTGGACATGTGAAGCTGTACACAGGCACATGAGACAATATTGGGTTTACAATCACTGAACCAATGGATAAAGCTGTAACTTGGCATTTAATGGCCTATGGTAGTTGCGCCACTGTCATATTATGACATGACCTCTGCCATGACACCATATCATGGACACGCCGTACTAAATATATGAAGGTTAGATAAAAAAGATGACAATCTTTGAGAATGTTCCTATTTTATGAATCTTACACTTATTTTGGTTCATTTAATTAACTAAAGATCCGTAACTATTTTCAGTGAAAAATAAATCATGTGGTGTGAGTTCTGGTGATGTAATCCAGCAATCGTCATGTGATGTCAGTTCTTGCTACGCGTGGGAGCATTTTGAATGGAATCTAAAAGGAACATGAGATAACTTCACAACTCCTACGTTTTGGATAATTGATGCAACTGCCCCCTGCTCTTGATTCCTCAAAACATTGTCAATATCACCCCCACAGCAGAACGGAAGAGGAAAAGAATGGGAAGCATTAATATGCTGATTGACATTAGGAAAATGAAAGACCGACTGAATTGGCAAAGGATGTTCAGGGTGTAAATAGATGGCTCACACTCCTCAGCGTTGCCCACCCGCCAGCAGCAGCAGCTGCAACACCTTTTACAAGAAAACCATAATAAACTCTGTTTATTATCGTTTTCTTGTAAAGGGGCGTGGCCACGGGGTGACGAGCAGTGATGTTTGGCTGGCCATCTCGGGCCAGCCGAACACACATGCACAGTAGGCTCTATCCAGCCCAGCAACACAGTTGCTGGGCTGGAGAGCATGCATACACTTGCAGTCTGCCTGGGAGCACCCTGCCTGGATGTTCCTAGCCAATCCTAACACTGCTCTGAGCAGCTTCAGGATTGGCAGCAGGGCAGGCTGGGAGCCTGTCCCTGAAGCAGAGGAGTGGATGGAGCAGTGCGGCGGCGGTGATTGAGGTAAGTGTTCATTTTTTAAAATATTAATTTAATTTTTATTATCCCCCCACACACCTGGGCGCACCGCCCCACCCCTACCGCGCACTGTGAGCTGCAACTGCAAACACCCCCTCAGTCAAACACAAGCCAAAGACCCAGTTATCATTATTAACACAGGTAAATCGTGAATGTCACCAAATGCCTGGCAGTTTCTTCGATCAACAACAAAAGCAAGCAATTTCTGACCACATTGTGTACACTAAAGCTCCCTGAACAGGCCATTATGGCCCTTTGTGTGATGCAGAGCAAGGGGGGGGGGGTTACATAGCATTGCCTTATTTCCCCTGCACAAGGAAGCTTTTAAGCTCCAGGCAAGGGCTAATAGGTTATAAAGCTTTGGTGTGTCACAACCTCACTTGATAAGAGGTTCCTGGGTGTGGGAAAGGGCAGCAGCGACAACAAACCTCTTATCAAACATTGATGTGGATAAATTATTGTATGACCACGTCACAGGGCATTCTCGCCTTTTAACAGATAAGAGTACAAAAAACAAGGTAAAAGACTGTTGATCACATGACTGACAAATCTCACGGATGTCACACTGAGGTATGAGTAGTTCGCAATAGTTTAGTAAGCCCTGTTAGTTATTCCTTTGCATTCTTTGATTTTATACTACTAAAACAAAACTTCAGACATAAACCATGCATTAACAACATCAATAGGTCTGTGTAGGAAAGGGCCACTTTTGGCATGGCTACCTCCCCACTTTTTGCCTAGTGTTGATGCCAACTTTGACTGACAGTGTGCTGGGACCCTGCTAACCAGGCCCCAGCACCAGTGTTCTTTCCCTAAAACTGTACCTTTGTTTCTACAATTGGCACAGCCCTGGCACATAGTTCAGTCCCTTGTAAAAGGTACCCATGGTACCAAGGGCTCTGTGGTCAGGGAAGGTCTCTAAGGGCTGCAGCATGTATTATGCCACCCTAGGGGACCCCTCACTTAGCACATGCACACTGCCTTGCAGCTTGTGTGTGCTGGTGGGGAGAAAAATACAAAGTCAACATGACACCCCTCTCAGGGTGCAATTGTTGTAGTTTTGACTCTTGCTCCAGGCAAGACTGCTGGTTAAAGGATGACAGTACTTTTGCTTGTAGGCGACTATGCCTATCCTACAACAAGTCGCAACTGTTGTCCCAACCTTACCGGCTCACTAGCAGCACCTCACCAGAAACACAATAGTAAAAGGTGATTTGTGGCAGCCTTTACGCATGGATACGAGAATAAGACATCTCAGGGAGTGTTGTGGTTAAACAACGATTACCCCTTTCTCACAGATATACCATGCCTCATACAAACACAGGCAATGACAAAGATGCAGTAAAGTTTCAATAGTTTTTATTTAACATATCTGCAACTTGCAATAAGTTGCATGGGCTGCAATGATTAGGATAATGAATAATGCAAGGAACAGAATTGTAAAGACGAGAGTCATTATTACAAAGACCCCCACCATCTTGCAATGCATAAGAAAGACATATGAGATGTAATATGCCCTAATACCCTAATTTGAGAGACCTAACCTCCTACCTAAAGGAGAGCTGGGTTTGCTAAACCTAATCTGCCAATGCCATGTCCATGAGTGGAGCCCCCAACCCTTGTTACCTTGGAATGAGGTCTCTATCTCAGACTCCGCAGGGACACGAAGACTGGGTCAGCGTCAAGACGACGTGCAGCATCGATATCAGCGATGGTGGCGATGCCCTCTGGTCGGAATCCCTCTGATTATCTGTGTAAAGTGCGATGTATTTATGAAGATCTACAAGGACCCCTGACGTAGGTGTATTCCCAAACAATAGATAACAGACATGCTTTGGACGGCAATTACTATAAACAATCCCTCGAAAGTATAGAGAGGGAAAATCCCAATGTGTGAACACCTACTGTTTGTTTATCTGTTTTGCTTGATCTTGACGCCTTAGCGAGGTGGCACTGATAATGCAAAGCATAACAAGTGGCCTAACTATAAACAAGGTAGCCATCTTAGAAGAATTAAATAATTAAATGGGCTAAGACAGAGCAAGCTAAGTAGGTTAAAAGTCACTAGGTGACGGGGGCACGAGTCTGCAAGCCAGAGGCTAAGCTAACTCCTGTTATCCCATTAAAACAAACTAGGATTCACTACACCCTCCCCATTGCCGTAACAGGTATGACAAAGGTACAGGAACCCAAATGCTAAAATTGCTCTGAACTAAAAAAAGCTAAAAGCATAAAAAAACAGCTGAAAAGTCTTTAAAATAAGTTAAAAAGGTAATAAAAACAATTCCGCTAAAACACATACAGAGATGTTAATGTCAACCATGAAAAACACAGCATGCCAAAGCAAGTTAATTTAAATGCATAATTTTGAATCAGGAATGGCAAGTCAGTTCATCAAATTATTGGCTGTACGCATGATCTTATAGAGTGTCATCGAAGTCACCAACCAATGACCTAAAAAATGAGTCAATATCATCTGATGTTAAATCGAGTGCAGGGCCGACAAACGGATCCACAGAGCAGTAGTGAGCAGTACTTTCTGGTGTAACGTCATTCTTTGCAGTGCCCTTGTCCATGGTAGATCTCAAAACGGAAGGCTCATAGGTGGCCTCGCGGAGCAACCTCAGTCTCAAGGGGGATGACCGTGTATGAACCCTCATCGGGGACATCAGCAGTTCGTGGTCCACAGGAGATGTCGGTGCAACAGCAAGACAGACCACAGGCAGATGTTCAAAGAGGCACCATATGCAGCGGAAGACTGGTTGTACGTACCAGAGAAGGGGCCGAAATGACAACGACCAGTCATGCTCCAATTCCACCAGCAAGGGTGCACCGAAGATCTGAACCATGCGCTCACGGCACAGTGGAGTTGGTGGGAGCGGCTCCATTGCTCTGCATAGCTGGAAAGAAACAACCAGTGCGAATCAGAAGAAATAGCAGTAGTAGTCCGCCAATCAAAGCCAAAATAATTGAAAAGCCACCAAACACACTTGAAAAGAGCGAATGGATGGCTGATGGGATGACTCCGAAGAGAGTCTGGAAGATGGACACGAAACCAGACCCGACAGCTTAAAGAAATGAACAATCCCAGTGGTGCTCGAAGCATTGAATATTCTGGATACCAGTTCTCCAAAGTGCTTGGGGGAGTTAGTATTTAATAGGGATTGTATCTCGGCTGATGATCTCGCAATCTGGAGAGCATACGTCTCTTTTGCGGATGTCAAGGCGACCTGTTTTTGAAACAATAGCGCCTTTAGTCTGCTCAGCTTGTCATAGTTCACATTAATAGTATCTATGTGGGGCCACATGTCAGATACTCTTATCTCTCGTGTGGGGGGAACAAAACATGTCCACAACACGTAACGACCTTTGAGACCGAGATTGCGTAGGCAATTCCTGGTCGCATCCCGCAACACCTTTGATCATTCAGTACCACATAACTTCCATTGGAAAGTACATGAAATACCGGGCGAATCAAAGGGACGAGAGTACCCTTCAGAAAACAGGCCAAATTCGCGACCCCCGCATTGCAAAGACCGTGAAGGTACACCTGCTTGCATATCATGGAATGACTAACAGCAGTCTAACATTTGCTTCCGCTAAGAAAGACCTCTGTTTTGCCGTTCAGACATTTGTAGTCAAAAGGCAGCTCCCACTCTTCCTTAATAAAGCTATTTCCTAGTCGCTCCTACCTTCCCATTGCAAGATGTTTCAGGCAGCTTGAGAAACGAAAGGTCGAAATGGGTAAATTAATTACGCCATGTAAGAGCCAGATAGTTGAAGGACTCTCTGCTACTGTGAAGGGCAACTTAACTAACTTTTCTACGTGAAGCATGGTGAAACTAGCCTCCCTTTTAGCCATTGTCTGTTGTTCTCTGGAAAAATTAAAAACAGTGAGGAATTCACTCCCGTTAATATACTTCCATGGAATGCGGCCATTTTTCAGTGTCTGTAAAGTCCAACCCAGCTGCATGATGGAACGTAGCTGTGTTTGCCCATGATCTAACCGGGACAAGTCTGCCTGAGTGATATCAATAGCAGACAACACTATATTAGATAGTGAATAAATCCTGTTGGGCAGAGTATTCATGCCGTTATCGACAACCGCTAAAGCTTTTTCTAAATTTTCCTTATCCAATTGCCTTAAACGCGCAGCAGCCTAAATCTGTGAAAGGTTCCAAATTTCATTGTACATAGCATGTAAAAACCTTTTAAAAGCTTTTTTCTAGGACCCAGCAGAAAATCCTGCAAGTCTACATCTTAGGAAAGGGTGTTCAGGTGTTGCTTAACTGCGTCTAACGTGTTGGTCTGTACCCATTGCTGGCACAGCTTACCCACACTGTATGTTGACACTATACCTGTATGTTGACCCGATACAAAGCGAGTGTCTGGCCTGTTAATTGAAAAAAATCCTGAAGAGTTCAAAAACCGCGCTTGACACTCATTTGTGTCAGTGGGCCATATTAACCACCCGCCGGGACTGGAAAGTGAAGAATTATAGGTACCAGCCTTGCATCTAGCCTGTCCTCGGTGATATTAAGGAAGTATTGCCAATCTTTAAATCTTGCCGGAGTGGGGATATTGGGCGTGTTCAAGTCTTTAATTTTTGCTAACCCCAGACAGGATGTCTGCTGTATAGTGCCATTTAAGAAAATCATTTGCACAGGAATCAGGCATGCTCGAAATAAAGCTTCCCTACCCTGTATCTGCCAATCCTGTGTTCCCCATACACTTTTCAAGTCAATAGTGCTCTTCCAGTATTCGTAACCTTCAACTGCGAGCCAGGAAACAAAGGGATCTAAAAAAATCAGTTTTGTATCAGTTAGCAAAATCTTCCTAATTTGTGCTAGAGGTATTTTAAAATAATACAACTCTGCTTTTTTTGTGTCATGCCCAGAAATGTATGTCAATTTATCACTATAGTATTTTGGGCTTCCCACTGGTGGTGTAAAACAGTGTTTTATAGTTTAATACTGGCCTCTATCTAGTGGCACGGTGTAGGTAGTAATGTCCCCAATTGTTATAGAAGAACATTTCCCCATAATTCATTGTATGTTCATATATATCATCACTTTCAAAAGCGGAATAGTCCTTCATTTCAGTTAGCATGGAATCAACTGTTTGGACATCCCAATCTTCAGAGACAGCATCAGGTGTAATTACATCTGTCATAGAAATTTTGAACACGTATGGTATTTGAATAATTTCTGTATGCCCGTATATATCAAATGGAACTTTGTCCCACACAGTCCCATCAGAAATCGGTATTGCTGTAACATTTACAGGTGACAAGTCTCTTCGGACCTTATGTGAGGAATGATATGGAATTGAAACTTCATCAACAGGCTCCACAGAGGAGCGATCAGGAATATAGTGACCATTTATAAGCAAAAAGAAAACAGTCACAAAACCAATCCATAAAAAAAATGCAAAAAATGGCAAACAGAACAATAAATAGTTCCATGGGTATATCAAATAGTTCTTTTTAAGCCATTGATACAGCTTACTCCATTTTGAAACATTGACAATCACAGTAGTGGATGAGTCTGAAGAAAAGTCATCAATGTCAATGAAATAGCCAGAGGCAGTCTCTGCAAACACGGGAGCCGGTGCACTATCCGTACTTTGGTCCACTTCACGTGGAGGCTCTTGGTAGACGGTGTCATTAGTCTGTGATGCGTTTGTGTAAAAAACAGCCAAATCTTGGACAGGAGTTGTTACTGAAGTGGTGACAGGAACTAACAAGAGCTCATTTTCTGTCCTCCCCATGGACGAGGAGGTATCAGGAACAGTGTTGGACATTGTTGCATAGTCCGCAGTAATGTTGTGCATCCTAATGTGTAGATGTATGTCCTGTTGGGTAGTGAGAGGGGATCGGGAAGCATCCAAGGGACCTCTTGATCTATTGTGAAGGATCGGCCACATGGTGTAGTTTGATGTCATCAAAGGAGATGAATCTGTTCGTTCTAGAGCCAGACAGCGGTGGTAAGATGACAGTCCTGGTGCCTTGAACTCCCAAGACCGGTACATGTGCTCTGTATGATGGACCGAAATCCTTCTTCACTGTGATCTTCTCACAAACCAGATCCCCAACTTTAGGAATCCAGACAGTCAAAGTTTTCGCTAAATCCCTTATTCCTAAGGTGGCAGCACTTGCAGATGATTTATCATCACGCAATTGCTGAACCTCCTGTAAAACAGTGAGACGTTCATTTATGTCAAATGGTGTTTCTGGTGCCACCATACCAGGGGCATCAAGATCTGGGACATACATAGGTATCCCAAAGAGAACCTCATATGGAGTGTGTCCCCCCAAGGACCATCTTGGCAGATTGTTCAGTGCTCTCTGGACCTCTGGACCCCTTATAGGTGATCAATCAATCAATCAATCACTGCATTTGCAAAGCGCGCTACATACCCGCGAGGGTCTCAAGGCGCTGGGGAGGGGGGGGGTGCTACTGGTCGAAGAGCCAGGTCTTGAGGAGTCTTCTGAAGGCCAGCAGGTCCTGGGTCTGTCGTAGGATGGTGGGGAAAGTGTTCCAGGTCTTGGCGGCGAGGTAGGAGAAGGATCTGCCGTCGGCGGTGGTTTTTCGGATGCGGGGGACTGTGGCGAGGGCGAGGTTGGCTGAGCGGAGGCTTCGGGTGGGGGTGTGGAAGCTGAGTCGGTTGTTGAGGTAGGTGGGTCCGGTGTTGTGCAGTGCTTTGTGTGCGTGGATCAGGAGCTTGAAGGTGATCCTTTTGTTGACGGGGAGCCAGTGCAGGCCTCTCAGGTGGAGTGTGATGTGGCTGCGGCAGGGGACATCGAGGATGAGTCGGGCCTAGGCGTTCTGGATGCGTTGGAGTCGTCTCAGGAGCTTGTTTGTAGTTCCTGAGTAGAGGGCGTTCCCGTAGTCGAGTCTGTTGGTGATGAGGGCCTGGGTAACGGTTTTTCTCGTGTCGAGGGGGATCCATTTGAAGATCCTGTGGAGCATACGGAGGGTGTTGAAGCAGGACGCGGAGACAGCGTTGACTTGCCTGGTCATGGAGAGAGTGGAGTTGAGGATGACCCCCAGGTTACGTGCGTGGTCCGTGGGTTCCGGGGCTGTACCTAGTGACGTGGGCCACCAAGAGTCGTCCCAGGCTGATGGGGTGGGTCCGAGAATGAGGACCTCTGTCTTGTCTGAGCTCAGCTTCAGTCTGCTGTCCTTCATCCATTTGGCTACGGCCTTCATTCCTCGGTGGAGGTTGCTTTGGCGGTGTGGGCATCTTCGGTGAGGGATATGATCAGCTGGGTGTCGTCGGCGAAGGAGATGATGTTGAGGTTGTGTTGTCGTGCGAAGTGGGCGAGGGAGGCCATGTAGATATTGAACAGTGTCGGGCTGGGGGAGGATCCCTGTGGGACGCCGCAGATGAACTCGTGGTTTTGGAGCAGAAGGGTGGGAGGCGGACGCTCTGGGTTCTGCCGGAGAGGAAGGATGTGGTCCAGGCCAGGGCCTTCTCTTGGATACCGGCGTCATGGAGGCGTGCTGATAGGGTGCGGTGGCAGACCGTGTCAAAGGCTGCTGATAGGTCCAGGAGGATGAGGGCGACTGTTTCTCCTTTGTCCATCAGGGTCCGGATGTCGTCAGTGGCGGCGATGAGGGCGGTCTCGGTGCTGTGGTTACTGAGAAAACCAGATTGGGACGGGTCAAGGAGGTTGTTGACTTCAGGTAGCGGGTCAGCTGTTTGCTGACAATCTTCTCAGTCACTTTTGCCGGGAAAGGGAGCAGCGAGTTACATGGGCGGAAAATGCCCGGGCTATTTTTATAGCCTTGAGGTAAACGACAAAAGCGTTTTTGAGAGCCAAATGAGAATGCACTCAGGTCCCGACTTTCATGTGCTAAATTCTGGCAGAACAAGCCATTACAAATGTCTAATGTTGTTTTATATTTTTTACGCACTATATTGTTTATTAGTGCTGTGCTGTGTGAATTTTGTATAGCATATGTACGTGTATGACTATTTAAATGTCCATAATCAATGACTATTCTATATAAATGGTCCGGCTTTGCAATGGGGAATAATGGATTATTCATTGCAGATGCACAGGGCTCAATCACTCCCTGGTACTCAAGCTGGGTGAGGATTTCCCTCACTGGAGCTTTCACTTCATGTTTGACATGATATTGTGGCTGCGGTTAGGGTGTAGACCTAACGGGAATAACATGACAAGGAGACTCCTTGTCCCAACCTACATGATTGCGATATAACGCAGGTGCCTGCGCTAAAGCCCATTCAGCAGCATAGGCTTCTTTTTCTGCTTCTGGAACAAGATCGGAGAAAGAAGGCAAAATGACATCTTCCCCATGCGGGAGCTTGCGGCCGTGTTCAGGTGGCCAGTCTCTTTTGGCCAATAGGATATCACCAGTAAGTTCATCCCAAAATATCACACTAATAGTGCGCTCCACATCTCCCTCTATCTGAATTTTTAAATCATAAACCCTATCAGGGGGAGAACGCGGCCGTCCGCTGTTTCAACTGCGATGAAATCGCTAGTTGCTGTCGCATGCAGATGATCTTTCAGACTCTGGAGACATATTGTGACCTCTGCTGCGCTGTCTAACAGAGTCACTGCTCATGTCTTGTTCCTCAACAGTGTTCTCAAGTATACTGGCATTTTTAGCTGTCAGTGCTGCCACCTTCTTCTTTTTAAAGTATGGCTTTTGCTGAGGAGTCTTTTCCTTCTTTTTTAATAGTAGACTGCTGCGAGTCTTTCTTTACTTTCACGTATTCAGGAAGTCGATCTGGACGGCCCCCTCTCTCGCTACGTCTATCCGGTGCGTCCTGAAAGGAACGAGAGGGATGTGAATCAGTATTTCTGTCTGGAGTTTTAATGTTCTCCCTATTTCTGAGATTGTATCTCCTTTCGGAGTTCTCCGGGTGTGGAGAATCAGCTCTCTTATTTCTCCTATCTTTAAAATCATTTTGTTTGTCCCAGCGCTTCTTAGGGCCCTCTTGTGCCTGCTTAGTACTTTCCTTATTGGTGGTACCTTGTAACTCCAATTTCTTTGGTTTGGCTCCTAAACTATCCTGCCCTATACTAGTATAGGTATCGGAAATAATTTTCGGTAGCTGTCTCTCTTGTTCCTGGTGTGGAGGTTCCCGGAGATGCTGGCGTATTGCCAGTGCTACCGCTTCCCCTTTAATGTTACTGAGTATTATTGAGGAAACAGCGTCAAAGTTACGCATTAAAGTTCATCCCCAAATCCAAGGCTGGTGCAGCCCCGTGCTCATTTTGTCTTTGTTTTAACACTTCCGGTAAATTGGCTAGTGTCGGGGTACCATGTGTGGTAGTATATATGGCAGCAAAGACTGTACCCCATGTGGCACAGTCATCCACTGAGGGAACCATTCCAAATGACAAGCACATAGTGACCAGTCTATGGCCCTCATTACAACCCCAGTGGTAAATGCCGCTTACCGCTGTGGAGAAGACCGCCAATATACCGCTGCGGCAGCGGAATTCCGCTACAGGTATTACGACCCACAGCTCGGAATCCGCCATAATAGAGACACCCATACAAGTCCGCCACACCAAAGGTCAGTGATAAACTGGCGAAAACAAAACCAACACGTCACGCCAACAGGAATACGCCCACACTATCACGACCCACAAATCAATGCAACGGTCTTTCAACCGTGGTAATCCATTGGCAGTACACACCGCCGCGCTCAAACTACACACACATTTACAAAACACAACCATATTGGACAAATCGAAATACACACACCTGATACACATACACACACCACACCCAATCCAATATAAGGCACACACCCACATCACCCACAAACCCTTACTACCAGAATTTTGAAACCACGCCAGAGAGAGACACTAGCTAAAACAACACCAGCATCCACAGACACACAACACCATCACTTACACAACACCCACGCACCTCAAACAACACACAACACATCCCCTCACACATCACAACACACACCACCTCACACATCACCCACACCACATCATGGCACCTCAACGACACCCCAGGTTCTCTGAGGAGGAGCTCAGGGTCATGGTGGAGGAAATCGTCCGGGTAGAGCCACAGCTATTCGGATCACAGGTGCAGCAGACATCCATTGCAAGGAAGATGGTGCTATGGCGCAGAATTGTCGACAGGGTCAACGCAGTGGGACAGCATCCAAGAACACGGGATGACATCAGGAAGAGGTGGTACGACTTACGGGGGAAGGTGCATTCCGTGGTCTCCAGACACCAGATTGCTGTACAGAGGACTGGCGGTGGACCCCCACCTCCCCCCCCCCCAACTAACAACTTGGGAGGAGCAAGTCTTGGCAATACTGCATCCTGAGGGCCTCACAGGAGTAGCAGGAGGACTGGACTCTGGTAAGTCAAATCTTTACTACCTTATCCCCCCACCCCATCTGCATGCCATCACATAACCACACCCTCACCCTCACCCCCATCACTCCAACACCTCACATATGCCCCACTATCACAACCCAGCCATCCCAATACCAAGCCCTGCATGCAACACCAAAGCATGGACACCCATCACCAAAGCATGTCCACTACAGATACCCACACAGACCCCAAAACAACTATCACACAAGGACCAAGCCAAGAAGGCAAGCACTGGAGTAGAGGGTCACTCACCCATTGCACACGATGGCACACACAGATGCAATAATCATGCCTTTACACCCCTGCAGGACCCCTACCCAACGTCACCGGACAGGTGGTTCCAGACATATCCAGTCCCCCCACAGAAGAGACCCACAGTGATGACAGCAGCTCTGCACAACTGGTTCAAGATGACCAGCCCGGCCCATCAGGAATCTCGGGACAGTCTGTTCCCCTGACACTGGCACAAACCACCACAAAGCCTCCTCCCTTAGGAAACCCCATCACAGCATCCACCCAGCGGGCCCATCCCTCTGTCCCCAGGACACATGAAAGCAGCAGTGTGTCCACCACTGCAGGGAACCCAGGCAACCCCAGTACCACAGGACGATCAGGGACCTGGGGCAGTGGCAGTGGGCACACGGTTCAGGGGACAGAGGCACAGGAAAACTGGGAAGCTGGGAGGACTGCTGTGCGACAGGTGGAGGACAGGCCCAGGGAACCCACTCTCCACTAAGCACTCTCCAACATCATGGGAGCTTACCATCATTCCCAGGAGACGATGGCAATGGTACTGGCCAAGTTTCAGGAGACCCAGCAGCTGCAGGAGAAACACACTTTGGGGATCGGGGAGGACCTGAAGTCCATTAACAACACCCTGGTCACCATTGCAGGGGTGCTGGCAGACCTTGTCAACACCAGGAGGGACACAGTGGCACAACAAGGGGCCCCTGACACTAGCCTGGGCGATGAATAGCCCTCCATCTCCGCTAGTGGACAGGAGGTACCGCCACAGGAACATGACACCAGCACCCCAACCCCTGCAGATGGAGAACCACCCCGCAAACGGTCCCTGAGATCCAGGAACAAGAGAGAGAACATTGCCTAGATCCCAGCCAGGAAATGAGACCCCCCTGAATGTCACCCTTTTGTCCCACTTTGTCACCCTGTCCATCCTTCATCTGCCATTGCTCCACTTCTTATGCCCCTTTGGACAATGCACCTGTGAAACCAATAGACTGGACTCTGCCATGGACATTCCTCCTCCATCTCCCCAGCCAATTTTACAAACCCCTCTACTTATTTGCACAGAAATAAACACACTTCAATCACAAAACAATCTGGAGTCAGTCTGTGCTTTCACAAACGTGTAATTGCAATAACCATGGAATATAGCAATGTCAATTTACTTGTGCACATACCAATGTAACACAGCTGTAGGCCTAGAGGAAATATAGCAGAGTGCACAAAGTGGGACCCACATCTGTGAAATGGAAAGGCAAAGTGACAAGTCAGGGTCCATACACTGAGTGAAAATGACAGACTTATGCTAGCTCCAGAAAGTGTATGAGATGTGGAACGCAGTGACATCTTCTTACTTGTGTCTCACTGGAAGTATTGCATGATTATGTTGTTTCGGTTGTCGATATCCTCTTCATCTGCCTCCTCTTCTTCACTGTCCACAGGCTCCACAGCTGCCACAAAACCACCAGTTGGACCATCCTCCTGCAGAAAAGGCACTTGCCGTAGCAAAGCCAGGTTGTGCAGCATACAGCAGGCCACGATTATCTGGCACACCTTCTTTGGTGAGTAGTAAAGGAAACCACCTGTCATATGGAGGCACCGGAATCTGGCCTTCAGGAGGCCGAATGTTCATTCGATCACCCTCCTAGTTCGCCCATGTGCCTCATTGTAGCGTTCCTCTGCCCTTGTCCTGGGATTCCTCACTGGGGTCAGTAGCCATGTCAGGTTGGGGTAACCAGAGTCACCTGCAAATATCGAGGGACAACTGTTATACACACACTAACCCTTAGGGACAACCTCATACCCAGACACCTATTCACACTGTATAGGGTCCTTGGCCTCACCTATTAGCCACACACGGTGCCTCTGGAGTTGCCCCCATCATATAAGGGATGCTGCTATTCCTCAAAATGTAAGCGTCATGCACTGAGCCAGGAAAGTTGGCATTCACATGGGAGATGTACTGGTCTGCCAAACACACCATCTGCACATTCATTGAATGGTAGCTCTTCCGGTTTCTGTACACCTGTTCACTCCTGCGGGGGGTACCAATGCCACATGTGTCCCATCAATGGCACCAATGATGTTGGGGATATGTCCCAGGTATAGAAGTCACCTTTCACTGTGGGCAAATCCTCCACCTGAGGGAACACGATGTAGCTGCGCATTTGTTTCAGCAGGGCAGACAACACTCTGGACAACACGTTAGAGAACATTGGCTGGGACATCCCTGATGCAATGGCCACTGTTGTTTGAAAGGAACCACTTGCCAGGAAATGGAGTACTGACAGGACCTGCACTAGAGGGGGTATCCCTGTGGGATGGCGGATAGCTGACATCAGGTCGGGCTCCAACTGGGCACACAGTTCCTGGATTGTTTCACGATCAAGTCTGTATGTGACTATTATGTGTCTCTCTTCCATTGTGGACAGGTCCACCAGCGGTCTATACACCGGAGGATGCCACCATCTCATCACCTGCCCCAGCAGACGTACCCTATGGAGGAGAGCAGCGAGCAGAGAGTCAGCTAACACTAAGGTATCACAAAATGTAATTTGCACACATTTATTAATCCGCAATGTGCCTGTAACTGTGTGTATTCCAGGCCTACATAGGTGTGACGCAGTTATTATTCATGCCATGTGGCCCCCTGAAATGGCGGCTGGGACAAGGGGATATGAGGTAACTGCGCTGGCGATGTACACCGTCGCGGTGGGCGGTCGAAGACCGTGGCGCAATTCTGCATTGGTTAACATTGGGCCCTATGGGTCAGAGGAGCCAATGACGATGTACGCCGGCGGTGACGGTACGCACTGCCGCGGACGTGACCGCCATTTTCTGTCTGTTCACTCACTTGATACCTGACCTTCAACAGGAGAGGACCTACACTGCAAGTGCTGCTGTGACCTGTGTCTGGAACCTACCATGGCTCATGTGTCTAGGGAAAGGGCCTCTGCCTTCACTTCGGAGGAGTTGGAGAAACTAGTTGACGGGGCCCTCCCCCAATACAGGCAACTGTACGGTCCTCCAGACAAACAGGCTAGTACACTGTGAGCATGCTGCATGGGAAATGCCTGTTTTGAGTGGTGTGGATGGAAGATACATGGGGGGGGCGGCTGAGGCCTGCATGTGCGGACGGAGAGTGTATGTGCGTCAGGGCGAGGGTGGGAATGTGGGGCAATGAGTATAACAGTCCGGGCGGGTAATTCATTTCCTTTCCCCCTGTACCACTCCTCTAGGTCAGCGCCCACCAGAAGAAGGCTATTTGGCGTGCCATCGCCAAGGACGTCTGGACACTGGGGGTCCACCACAGACGGAGCACCCACTGCCGTAAAAGATGGGAGGACCTACGCTGCTGGAGCGAGAAGACGGCAGAGGCCCAGCTGGGGATGGCCTCCCAACGAGGGAGGGATGCCCATCGCATCATGGCTCCCCTGCTGTTCCAGATCCTGGCGGTGGCCTATCCGGAGTTGGATGGGCACTTGAGGGCATCCCAGCAGCCACAAGGGGGTGAGTACACTCTCATTCAGCTGACTTTGCACGCATTACGAGGTGTCTGGGTGGGGGAGGTGGGCAGTGGGTTCTCCTAGGCCAGGGCGATCTTGGTAGACAAGGTCCCTTGTGAAGCAGGCTATGTGGCACCTCAACCCCACTAGTGGTTAGAGCCATCTACACCTAGTCAGGTTCCTGTGACTTCCAGGTGTGCAGCAATTGGGCTTAGGCCTCGTACCCCATGGGCATGTGATTAATCTAGGAACCATAAGTGCATGGCGTAGTGCAGAGGGCTGCTGTGTCTGTTGTGTCGTCTGCCAACGGTAGTGGTGTTGCATGCACTGAACATGTCTTTCTTCTGTCTTACCCCCCCTTTTTGTGGTCTCCCTGTTCTCGTGTACAATAGCATCATCAGGCGGAGGAGCATTGGCACCGGAGCAGGAGGGAGCTTCATCCCACTTGGCCCTGGAGGGTGAAGCAATGGAGTCTGAAGCCACCAGTGGGACGGAGGGCGAGGGGAGCTCCACGGCGGGGACAGGAGCAGAGACCAGCGACAGCGACTCCTCCTCTGATGGGAGCTCCCTTGCGGTGGGGGGCCCCTCTGTGCCCACCGCATCAACAGGTACAGCCGCCACCCCCGACCAGCACCGGCCTCCCAGCAGCCCCTCAGCATGTGTCCCGTGTTCGCTCACCCAGGAGAGTGGGCATCTCCTTCGCCCCAGGCACCTCAGGCCCTGCCCCAGTCAGCCCTGCTGCTCTCAGTGAGGAGGCTATTGACCTCCTGAGATCCCTCACTGTTGGGCAGTCTACCATTCTGAAAGCCATCCAGGGTGTTGAGGAGCATTTGCAACAAACAAATCCATACCTGGAGGGCATTCATTCTGGCCAGGCAGCCCAACAGAGAGCATTTCAGGCGCTGGCCTCAGCACTGATGGCAGCCATTGTCCCTGTGTCCAGCCTCCCCCCTCCAACCTCCTCCACCCAGACCCAATCCCCTGCACCTCAGCCTATTCCAAGCACACCATCAGACAAGCATGCACACACATCAACACACAAGAGTGGCTCAGGCAAACATAAGCACCACACATCCCACAGGCACTCACACAAGCATCATACACATGCACACATACCAACATCCACTTCCTCCACTGTGTCCCCCTCCTCCACGTCTCTCTCCTCCCTCCCACTTCAGCCGTGGGCAGCTGTCTGAGGCTGCAGGAGACATACTGCTTTCTCCCTTAGCAGGTGCTGACACATGCCCCGCCACCACAGACCCCGCCGCCAGCACTGCTGCCACAGACCCCGCAGCCAGCACCGCCGCCACAGACCCCGCAGCCAGCACCGCCGCCACAGAGCCCGCAGCCAGCACCGCCGCCACAGACCCCCGCTGCCAGCACTGCCGCCACAGACCCCGCAGCCAGCACCGCTGCCACAGACCCCGAAGCCAGCACTGCCGCCACAGACCCCGCAGCCAGCACCGCTGCCACAGACCCCGCACACAGCACCGCCGCGACAGACCCTGCACCCAGCGCCACCATGACTTACACTGCTGCAAGCACCACCAGCGGCCCGCGACGTCCTCGGACAGTGGCACCACCGCAGACATGCCTACCATCCCCAGTGGTCAGTTGTCCGAGGCTGGTGGTGAGTTGCAGGACCCTGGGCAGCTTCCATGAAGCATTACTGTCATCACAGTTGTCACCTGCATATGGAATGCGAAGCCGCAGCAGTGTGGGGTATGTCTCTGCCTCCATGGCGTATCATGCTACCTGTACCTCGGCAATCTCGTGGCACACACACCCAGGTGAGGGAATTGTACCGGCCACACTGCACGTGGAGCACTCTGGGCACAAAGCCCCCTCCAAAACCAGTGGAGAAAGGCATCCACTACCTCAGTCCTTGGCAGGATGAAGCACTCTGGACACAAAGCCCCCTCCAGAACCAGTGGAGAAAGGCATCCACTACCTCAGTCCTTGGCAGGATGAAGCACTCTGGGCACAGAGCCCCCTCCAGAACCAGTGGAGAAAGGCATCCACTACCTCAGTCCTTGGCAGGATGAAGCACTCTGGGCACAAAGCTCCCCCCAGAACCAGTGGAGTAAGACATCCACTTGAGAGACTGTGGCTTTGCACTCCCCAGGATAAAGCAGTGGGCAAACCACCCACTGGAAAGACTTGAGAGACTGTGGCTTTGCACTCCCCAGGATAAAGCAGTGGGCAAACCACCCACTGTAAAGACTTGAGAGACTGTGGCTTTGCACTCCCCAGGATACAGCAATGGGCATGGAGCCCCCTTGTGCAGCAGTGGCGTCGTGCGCTCATCTGGCTGAGGTGCCCCTCCCTCCCCCTGAGGTGCCTGTTTAATTTCGATCTCATGCCCCTGCAGTGTTCTCTCCGTTTCCAGTCAGGTATCTAGTGTGGGCATCGCCCATGCATTTTGGGCCCAGTGGTCCATGGACAATGATTGGTGCACTATCCGGACTTGTGTAGTTGGTGTACATAATTGTGTTTACTGGATTTTGAACTTTGATAATGAGATTACACATGATTACATTTGTTCAAATCAATTCCTTTTGTCCTTGTGTTCTTCCGGGGGGGGGGGGCCGGATGTATGTGTACTGTTGCTGCATGAATTTGTGTGTATGTGTTGTCGGTGAAGATGGGGGTGTCGCATGTTGCGTGAGTGTGTCACTCTCTTTTCCCTCCCCTGTGTTGTAGGTGCAGTACTCACCGTGGTCGTCGCTGCTGCCGTCGTTGGAGCTCCTGATAGAAGAGAAGGAAGACCATCATCGGCAGTATCTGGAATTCGGGCTCCATGGCGTCCTAGTTCCTCGTGGGGTGTGGAGAGGTGAGTGTTTTCCCTTCTGTGTACTGTTTCCGGCATGTTTTTGTTCGCGTTGGTTCCGCCCTGGAAAAGGTGGTGGATAGGCATCTAGTGATAGGGTGGGCGGTACATTGTCTTCCGCCTGTCTGTTGTTGGTGTCCGCTGCGCTGTTTGTTTGTACCGTGGTGGTGGTCGGAGTGTTAAAGTGGCTGTCTATGTTGGCAGTTTCCGCCACGGTCGTAATCCAATTTTTTTTCCTCCGGCCTGTTTGCGGTATTATTGCCGCTTTAATACCGACTGCCAGGGTTGTAATGAGGGCCTATGTTTTTCCTGTGGTCCCGTATGGGGAAACACAGCTTCCAGCTGATTATTTTTCTCGGCAATCCAGAACAGTATTTTTTCCCGTTCCGCGGGCACTTTACCCATAATAGTATGCACTGTTTGTGGATTAATCCCAGTAGCCAATTGATAACCGCCAGGTGCTGGCGGTGCTGGACACGCTCGTGTTGTGTTCAATGTTCGTATTACGAACTGAACTAATCGTCTATATAATCTCACCAATTCATTATATAAATCTTGCAGATCTGCTATTGGCATATTTTGTATGCCTGGGTGAGGTGTGTATGTGGCAAACATAGGCCATGTAGGTCCGTCATTACTTAAGGGACCTAACCTCACTCTTTGTAGTACATGTGGTAGGGCACCTTCAAACCAGTTCTGATGCTCTTGGTATGTGAGCGATATTTCATGATACTGGTATGCTCGGTACTGTAAAGGTACGTTTGCAATTTCATATGTGTGGAATGAATGTGTTCTTTGGTCTAACTCAGGGAAGGTGACACAACAGTAAAATGTTTCTGTTTGGTATGCTTTGTTAGCTTCTACTATAAGAGTAACATCCCCGCTCTCATCTGTAAGGCCATGCATTAATAAATGTTGTGTTAGTGCTTGTCTAGCATTTTCAGGAATGTCTATGGCAGCAGACATTTTTGTTTAGAAAAACGGAACACCAAAATGGGGATTATAAGTCCTTTTAAGAGTTCGACCTCGAACAACCTACAGCTTAATCGGGTGTTACCTGTTCAGCTGAGGAGGATTTTCCCAAAGACCACGGACGTCTCCGTATAATGGTACTTAGGGTACCTGTTGTCTGTGAGACATTGATAGTTGGGGTATCTGTAAATTAGTGCCTAAACACCATCGTTGGTGGCGCCATGTCGTAGTTTTGACTCTTGCTCCAGGCAAGACTGCTGGTTAAATGATGACAGTACTTGTGCTTGTAGGTGACTATGCCTATCCTACAACAAGTCGCAACTGTTGTCCCAACCTTACCGGCTCACTAGCAGCACCTCACCAGAAACACAATAGTAAAAGGTGATTTGTGGCAGCCCTTACGCATGGACTCAAGAATAAGACATCTCAGTGAGTGTCGTGGTTAAACAGAGATTACCCCTTTCTCACAGATATACCATGTCTCATACAAACACAGGCAATGACAAAGATGCAGCAAAGTTTCAATAGTTTTTATTTAACATAACTGCAATTTGCGATAAGTTGCATGGGCTGCAATGATTAGGATAATGAATAATGCAAGGAACAGAACTGTAAAGTTGAGAGTCATTATTACAAAGACCCCCACCATCTTGCAATGCATAAGAAAGACATATGAGATGTAATATGACCTAATACCCTAATGTGAGAGGCCTAACCTCCTACCTAAAGGAGAGCTGGGTTTGCTAAACCTAATCTGCCAATGCCATGTCCATGAGAGGAGCCCCCAACCCTCATTACCTTGGAATGAGGTCTCTATCTCAGACTCCGCAGGGACACGAAGACTGGGTCAGCGTCAAGACAGCGTGCAGCATCGATATCAGCGATGGTGGCGATGCCCTCTGGTCGGAATCCCTCTAATTATCTGTCTAAAGTGCGATGTATTTATACAGATCTGCAAGAATCCCTGACTTAGGTGTATTCCCAAACAATAGATAACAGACATGCTTGGACGGCAATTAATATAAACAATCCCCCGAAAGTATACAGAGGGAAAATCCCTAAGTGTGAACACCTACTGTTTGTTTTTCTTTGTTGCTTAATCTTGACGCCTTAGCGTGGTGACACTGATAATGCAAAGCATAACAAGTGGCCTAACTATAAACAAGGCAGGCATCTTAGAAGAATTAAATAATTAAATAGGCTAAGACAGAGCAAGCTAAGTAGGTTAAAAGTCACTAGGTGACGGGGCACGAGTCTGCAAGCCAAAGACTAAGCTAACTCCTATTATCCCATTAAAACGAACTAGGATTCACTACACCATGTCCACAAACCACTTCCTATGGCATAGGTAAGTCACCCCTCTAGCAGGCCTTACAGCCCTAAAGCATGGTGCACTATACCACAGGTGAGGGCATACCTGCAGGAGCAATATGCCCCTATAGTGTCTAAGTCCATTCTTATACATTGTAAGTGCATAGTAGCCATATTGAGTATATGGTCTGGGAGTTTGTCATTACGAACTCCACAGCACCATAATGGCTTCACTGAATACTGGGAAGTTTGGTATAAAACTTCTCAGCACAATAAACCCACACTGATGCCAGTGTGGGATTTATTGAAAAATGCACATAGAGTGCATATTAGAGATGCCCCCTCTATGTTAGCCCAACTGCTAGTGTAGGACTGACCGGTCTGTGCCAGCCTGCCACTTTCAGATAAGTTTCTGGCCAAATGGGGTGATTGCCTTTGTGCACTCTGTGGTCAGAAACAAAGCCTGTCCTGGGTGGAGGTGCTTCACACAGGAACTCTGTTCCCTAAAGGAACTGTAATACCTGGCGGTGAGCCTCAAAGGCTCAAGCCTCAGGTTACAGTGCCCCGGGGCACTCCAGCTAGTGGAGATGCCCGCCCCCAGGACAAAGCCCCACTTTTGGCAGCAAGTCCTGCTGGAAAATTTTCGAAAACAGGGAGGAGTGACCACCCTAGCCAAGACCACCCCTAAGGTGTCCAGAGCTGAGGTGACACCTCCCTGCAGAATCCTCCATCTTGGTTTGGAGGACAGGGACCAATAGGGACAGGAATGTGCTCCCTTCCCCAAAGGGAGTGGGCACAAGGAGGGTGTAGCCACCCTCAGGGACAGTAGCCATTGGTTACAGCCCTCTGACCCCTAACACACCCTACATCTAGGATTTAAGGGCCTCCCTGAACCCAGCTCACCAGATTCCAGGTGACCTACAAGAAGAAGGACTGCTAAGCTGACACCCCCAGCAGAGAGGAAGGAAGACGACAACTGCTTTTACCCCAGCCCTACTGGCCTGTCTTCTGCTTCAAAGAACCTGCGAAAAGACCAGCAACGCGTCCAGCAGGCCCAGCGACCTCTGCCAACTCCAGAGGACTGCCCCGCACCCAAAAGGACAAAAAACTCCCAAGGCCAGTGGCTCTGTCTGACGAAACCTGCAACCAAGGACTCCCACCTCACTCCGGATGCGTGAGTCTTGACCCCTGCGCACCCGACATCCACGGCCCGAGTCCAGGTGGTCAACTCAGCAAGAGAGGGTCCCCAGTCAATTGAAAGCAAGTGACCACCCTTTGTTGACCTCTCCACCCCTCAACAACAACGCCTGCAGAGGGAATCCTGAGGCCCCCCTGACCGTGAGCTCCGGATGAAGATATCCAACGCCTAAAGAACACACTGCACCCGCAGCCCCCAGGCTATGGAGAAACCGACTCCCGGTGCCTCATCATTCAGCAGGCAGCCCTCTCCCTTGTCCAACCAGTGGTGTGCCCGAGACAGCCCCCCCCCCAGACCTCACCTGCAGCCTCTGAGTGACCCTCAGGGCCTCCTCATAGACCAGCATTGGAAACCTGACGCCCAGTTTGTACCCTTCACCCGGTCTCCCTTGTGCCGCTGAGGGTATGTGTTTGGTGCCTACTTGTGGCCCCACCAGTTCTCTTCTACTCCCCCCCGGTTTGCCCTCCGAAACCATAGGTACTTACCTGCTAGCAGATCAAGTTCCGTGTGCCCCCTGTCTCCATAGGAGCCCACGTTAATTTGGTTCCTCTTTGACCTCGGCACCCCAACGGCCCTGTGTCGCTGGTGGTGGGTGTTTGAGGTTAACTTGAACCCCAAACGATGGACTATCTAAACCCCGGAGATAAGAACTGTAAATTATATACTTACCTGCAAAACTGTACTATCTTTTTCTTCCCACAGGAACTGTTGAAAAATGCAGTGTCCACTTTTAAAATAGCTTTTTGCCATTTTAAGAAAAACTGTATACATTGTTGATTCAATTCAAAGTCCTGATCATTTATATGCAAAGTGCCTTTTATTTTATGTACTTACCTGCAAACTGAATCTTGTTGTTCTAGAAATAAATTAACAAAACATATTTTTCTATATAAAATCATATTGGTCATTGAATGTGTGCTTCTTCTACTGTCTATGTGTGTATAACAAATGCTTTGCACTATCCTCTGATAAGCCTAACTGCTCCACCCCACTACCACAAAATAGAGCATTAGTATTATCTACTTTGGCCTCTGTTAAGCCACTGGGGAACTCCTGGTCTCTGTTCATACTATATCTCACTTTGATATAGTATATACAGAGCCAGCTTCCTACAGTCTGCCTTGGAAAGCTGGTGCTATGATTATTTTTTATGGCAAACATATTCCACAAAAATAAATAGGAAACAAGACAACATACTCCTGCCTAAATGAGTTAGCCAATTGCCTCCAATAAAAAATAATAGAATGACCTGCTGTTTTATTTAACAGACAGGTGTACTAAGGACAGGAATAGGAACACCATTTTTACTTTTAACATATGTTAGACCTGTAAGCCTTAAGGTCTTCCCCAAAACGTTTTCACCAGCTCCCAACCTTTTTGCTGAAATTTGTTTTTGTTTGTCTTAGTACTCTGTGCACTTTAACACAACTAACCATGGCTGAAGTGCATGTGATCACTCTTTAAAACATGGTAAAATTGACTTACAGCTAATTTGTATATTTAGTTTACTGTTAAGTCCGTAATAAAGTGGTACAACTTATACTCATGGCCTATAATTTAATTGCTACTAGTCAGCCTGCAGCACTTATTGTGCCATCCACTTAAGTAGCCCTTCAAACCAACTCTTGGGCCTGCCATTGCAGCCAATTCACAGTTTTAAACTACCAATTCAACTTCTTAAGATAAACTCTTTGCTAAGCCTAAACCTTCCTTTTTAATAACCATAAGTAACCTGTAAGGCAGACCCTACACAGCCCTTACAGCAGGGTGCAGTGTATTAAAAAAGTTGAACATATACTTTTAAATTTTACATATCCTTGCAGTGAAAAACTCATTGATTTGTTCTTCCCTACTGTGAAGCCTATGTTTCCCAGAGGATAACACTGGGTTACCTTATTAAATTTAATAAGTGATAATGTTCATTTGACAATAGGTACACATGTCATGTTTGGTTACAGTTCTAAAAATGACACTTTTAGGAAGTTGGCATCTTCTTGTGCTGGTGCCTGCAGCTTGTGTCCTGGGACACATGACTGTGAGCAGCATGGCAGTTGGCCTGTGTGTCTTCCTCTCTGACAATGACACAAAGAGGAACTAGGTGTTGGCCCGATGGGCCATCATGTCAGCATGGGAGGAGCAGAGCTGTTCCCTGCCCTACTTACATTTCTAAGGAGCTGCCTCAGCACACTCACAAAGAACTTCACACTATCCTTTTGTCACCTCAAACCTCTTGGAGCTGGGGCAGGGAGAAAAGAAATTCCTGAGCCATCTTTGGAGGGAAAACGCCAGGAGTTTCTTCCACTTCAAAACTGGCACCAGGTATAGAAATAAGACCCTCAGACCCACTCTTCAGATCATTCCTTGCCCTGAGGAGGAGACTTAGAAGGCCTACCTTGTATTTTAGAACACCACCCTACTGCTTGAGGCCTGCATTCTGCCTAACAAGACTGCCCTGATGCTACCAGGGGACTACCCTGATGGTTGAGGCCTGCTTTGTACACTCTGGGGACTGCCCTGCTGCTTGAACCATGCCTTGCTACTTGAACTCAGGACTACCTGAGTGACTTCAAAGGCTAGTTGACTGGCCTCCTTTTTCTGAGCTACAAGGGCACAATAATCTCCAACAACTTTTGGTTTGTACCTTGCACCTGCCTGAAGTGAGTCCTCCCTTCATGTGGTGCACACCCAGACCTGGCGCCTTGGTGATGAAAGTGCCCTGTTGGTCCGAAATCCAAAACTTGTGACTAAGAATAATGGCAAAAAAGTATTTTGAGAACCAACAGCATACTAGGACCATCCTGCTCGCCGATCTACCCAAGCTGTATTGCTGGTTAGCCTCACTTCTTGGTAACACCCGCTAGGTTCTTCTCCGCAGCAGCAAATCCTGTTCAGTGGCTCCTCTTTGGAAGGAGCCTTAGTTGGCTACAGCCTATAATACCATCCCGCTGCAGATTTTCGACTTTCAAAAAAGAGAATGTGTCCGAATGTAAAAATCTTCTTCGTCGGAAAGTAAACAGAAACTGGACTCAATCCACCTTATGTACCCATTGGAGCCTGCCATAATTGTTGACTTCGCCTCAGTCAGTCCGCGGTTGGCACTTTGATCTTTTAGGTGCTAGTTTTTTAACAAAAACTTTTAAAAAATCATAACTCCAGTCTACTAATTGGATTTTTGTCATTTTGAAGTCAAGTAATTTTTTTAATTTACTCTATTTTTCTAAATTGGTGTGGGAGATCTATTGTGTTGTGTTTTTACTTTATTACTGCCTGAGTGCTGCATGATCACTTAACATATTGCCTCAAGGATAAGCCCGCTTGCCTTTGTGCCACACTACCACAAGGTTAAGCAGAGGTAATTTAGTGACTTTTGATGGTTTACTCTGACAGGGGTTGGGGCTTTTGCTTGAGTAGTTTCTTCTCCCCCTCATTCAAAAACCCATTTCCTACAAGGTACATCTCAGGAAAGGCTACTATGGTTTTTACTTACTGGAATCTGAAGACATAGTTTAAACAAGCATTTGCAATGCAATGGGTGTTGCATATGCACGAGCTAGAGCTATTAGTGTTGTAAACTCTTAAAATATGCATACAGAAAGAATTAGCAAAGCAGGTATTGACCCACTAGCTCTGACATTTAAGTGCATTTCCTTCTAGATGGATATGCACTTATGGTCAGGAAAAGAAAGCCAAAATGTAAATAACAGTAGAACAGGTGAAGAGAGCTGATCAGATCCTCTCTACGTGTGAGTGTTTATGTGAGTATTTGCATATTTTATTTTTTACCTTTTTATTTCATGAGGCTGACAAGGTGGCTTAAGCTGTCTCTATGTCACACTTAGATAGGAAGGCCAAACTTAGGTCTGGGTGGTCGAATCACACCTAACGCGGGATAAATTGAGATGACTACCAGAAGGCCAGGCTGGAAAATGCAGTGAGATTAACAATATTAAACAATATTCTAATTTAAAAACCGTGACAAAGGTTTGAATGTTGAGTTTCACTCTTTTTAAATCATGTCCCAAACCTATCCCTAGACCAGGCCCCAACAGGGCCTGAGACAGAAATACAGCTTCGATGCTCCTTCTTGTCTGGTGCAAACCCATAGTCAAACACATTCACCTACAAAGGCACAGATTGGGAAAAAGACAAATGTATTTGCAACGATGGGTTGTAGGTTTTTGGTTTCTGCTTTCATGCTTATTTTGCTCTTCCCAATATTTGGGTAGATGAGTATACATTACAGCTAATGTAGTTTCACTTTTCTAAAGAACTACAACAAAATGTGCCATGTTAGGTGTGTCACCTCTAAATCTATATATTGGAAATTTGCTAATGTCATTTCTTCGCATCCACATACATTCCTGTCTCAGTCACATGCGGCTGCAGGGACTAGTGTGTTGCACAACTGCTACCTTTAGGCAGTCTTGGCCGCTCTTTCGGTGGGATGTTTGTGTGTATGTCATCGTCTCTTCACTGTTAATGTGGAACGGGCATGGTTTGGATCAGTTGATTTAATTGTATGGTGATGAAGTATGAGTGTGGTCTTTCCACCTGGTTCCTGTATGAGTCATCAGAATATTCATTTGAATGCTTCCACCATATAGTTTGTTCATTATGGAAATTCACTCTGGGTGCTCCCTCTTCGTGCCCTCACCCCACGAAATCGTGAACTTAGCGACTCTCAAAACACATAGAGCCTGATTGCAGTTAGCTAAATTATGATTTGTGCGCAAACACCTGTTGCACAGGCATTGTAATTGCCAGTGGTAGGATGTTTATTAGAGCTGGTAATTATCAGGTATGATGTAGATGGCTTTGTTTGTTAAATTTCAGAAACTCAAACTTGCTTCAATTTAACAAGGTCCTATATTTATGAAGAAATGCGGATTATGCTTCAGTAGGCACCAACAGTTGTATGTTAGTCTCCCAAAGCCAAAATAAGCAGCAACTGTCGCATCCAATAATTTCTGAACACCTGCTGTAGGTTTTGTATCAGATGTTATAATTATTGACCTACTCATAATCAGGCCTACTGTCAATCCTTGCATAGATTGTGTGTTGTATTTATAAGAGCAATTAATGCAAGGTTCACCTTTACAACAAACAGCGTTCAAGATAATCTTCCACATGTGCAGTTACATTTACACAGTGCTCGTCTTAGACTGAATTTGGGTACATTAGGCTTTCTCTTTTGAGCTCTTGCAATACCTTTCGAACCAAAAATGCCCGTAATGAAGTGTGCATTTACTATTCTAACTCCACGCCTGCTTTGATAGTAGGGGAGGTTATAAAGAGGACACACACACACTATTGGTGTCAGGTACTTCTTGTAATAGATTACCTCACAACTGTGTTTAATAAATTAATATTTTACACACAGCAAATTTAAGTGAGATTTCCAGGATCACACAATTTTTGTTTGAGTGGTGAGGCCTAGATTTGAATACAAGTTTAGAGGTCCTAAACCTCTAAACTAGACTTCATCCCATCTTGGTTTTTTAAATATGGCTTTCAACTTTGGAACAGCAGATGTATTCCTAACTGGATGACATGCTGTTTTATTTGCCTACAACATCTCCCCCAGTTCATCCATCTATTGGTGCTACCTGTGTTTGAATTGAATGTCAAAATATTATTATCAAACTTTGTTCTTACTGAAATATTGTTTACATATTGTTATACTTCTGGATGTACATCTCTTATTATTAACTACAATGGGGCTATATTTCCATAAACACAATATTGGACACAATATTCTATCAGAAGATATTTTGGTGGTGATATTCTTCTACCGTACCTTAAACCTACGCTCTCATAAATCCTAACAGCTGAATTGCCTTCTGCTTTGCTTGCAGAATTGAAAAACATGAGCAAGGTGCATTCATCTTCTGACTTTCTGTTTGTGTTTGTGATGGACGCGGTTTACTTCCATTCTTCTATGCACTGAACCATTTGGACATCCGAGAAAGGGAAATTACTAATAAAATTGTAAATGCCGAATTTCTATAACTACCTGTGCCAAAAAGAAACCCAAGCTCTGTTTGCAAAAAAGCCTAAATAACGGAAAAACTGCACTTTAAAAAGCAAACCTGACATCCTTCTCAAAGCATCACCCTTCAAAAAGATATTCATCGTCAAGTGCACTTTTCGGGTGATTACTCAAGAATATGGAATGCTATTTCCACTGATATAAGACTCTCCGGCACATTCCAGATCTTCAAATTGACTATTAAATATAATTTGCTTAACCAAGAAATTGTAGCTAAACTTAATCTATCTATGTATCTATCTATCTCTAGATTTCTATTAACACCCATTACTGCCTTGGGGGTGCTGAACGCCTTGTGTTACAAAGCAGAGAGGTGTCCTTATAACTTTCCGAACACCATGTAGTTGTTTGTTAGCCGAAAGTGTTCTGACTGGCAGTTCCACAATGTCGTACACAGGTTAAAAGATTCCACCTTCTTTCAACTTCGCCTTGATACAGTGGATGAAAAGAGATTCTGTGCCCGACTGCGAAGTGTTCTTGTAGGAGAGTAAGAGATAGGATTGGGCAGACTTTTGAGGGCTAGGCTATGCCTGACTTAAATATTCAACAAGCTAGTTTAAAGATAAATATATCCCATACAGAAAGTGGGTGGTTCTTCTAGCAGATATAATGTGCTCTTTCTTTGTAAGACCCTTATGCTGAAATGTTGGACCCCCTCTAGTTGACTGGTCTGCTTTGCCAGGAGATGCACATAGAGTCAGTTGTATTGAACCAGTTTGAAGTTAGCCGTGCCAAACCTTTGTGCGAGGGAGATGTAAGAGGCACAAAATAGGGCTTAGTTTGGCGAAAATTTAAAACCAGCTGCTACTGACCATATTGTAGATCTGAGTGCTAGAGGATATGTCAGCGTCAAAGAGGATCCCTGGGATTTCGACCTTTAAGGCTTTCTATCGCTGATCTATTATAAAGAACCAAATCCTGCACTAATGTTTGTAACTCTTTTACATATTGTTCACTCCAGCTCTCCCTATCCGACATGTATGCCTGTGCTTTGTCCAAAGCTACTTGCTTCAATATTCTCTGTAAATGCATTTTACCCTCTAAATGCTTTTCTCGGATGTCTAATGTACTGAATTATATTACGTTGTAGACTATTGTATATTGCCCTAACTGTTTTTCTGTGTCATACCTATCAGTGCTAAACATCACACTTCCACCCTTATGGGATGGGTTGTATGGCAACATGTGGAAGTCAAAAAGATCGACCTACAATAACATTGATTCCAGGATTTCGCCAATTAATGTTTCATCAAAGCAGGTATATACAAGGAAGTATTGATTTCTATTCTTTTGCCCACTTCTACGTACCTTGAAAATAATGATTTCTTTAAGATATGTAGATGAAGAAAACTTAGAGGTGGAGCTATAGGTTGATGTGAAAAACTCGATATTGTGGTAGCACAACATGGGATCTGGCAGTGCTATAGCAAACCTACTATACAAAAAACAACATATAATGTAAAATAACTGTGCAATAGCAAAGAAAAGCCCACAGTAAACTGGATAATAGACAAGGGTGTGAATCCATAGCATGTTCTATACTATACTCCTTGTATATACCAAGCCTTCATTCACTTTCTGGTGGCGAATCCAGTCAAAGGGGTGTAGTTTTATCTTACAGAGCCTAGTGCAAAGAATAACCTGCATTCAGCTAATGGCAGAGGGCTGGGAGGTGTGTGACAGGAAATGTCTTTATCTGAGAGGTATGAGTGGGATTTGGTCAAAAAGCATTGGCAAACCCAATAGGTTTCGTTTTTATAATGTAAGTGCGAAGCCATGGGCTTTGACAATGCTTGTTTGAAAATCCTTGTTAAAATAATTAATCAATATATAAACTTTTGCATTGTTTAAGAAAACCTGTTCCAAGATACCCAGCGTTTTGTCACAATGCGTGTACAGCCGTCTTCAAAGACGTTTTCTGAAACAAGCATTGGCAAAGCCAACAGTTCTTTCCTAAAGTAGGTCTATTGGCTTTGTCATTTTTTTTAAGACATGTTGCACAGCAGCATGTGCTGTTATGCTACAACACTTGAAGGCAAGATTCAAAAAGCACTATGACACACCCAGGGTTGACTGTATCATATCATTTTTTTGAAGCCATATTACACAGCAGCCTAAGCTGCTGTGCAATATGTGAAAAAAAGCGGGAAGGGGAAGCAGCATGAGGGAGGTGTGGGGGAGGAGGGTGGGAGCAGACCAACAGGAGTTGGGAAAAGCAACACGAGGGAGTAGCGGGTGGGGAGAGCTAATTGGGGCAGCAAAATGGAAAAGGGATGGTTTCGAGGGTGATGCAGCGGAGAATTAGCTGTCAACTTTGACGTCACAATGTTGATCTATATTTGACCATAACGA
The DNA here is from genome assembly GCF_031143425.1 of Pleurodeles waltl. NCBI lineage: Eukaryota > Metazoa > Chordata > Amphibia > Caudata > Salamandridae > Pleurodeles > Pleurodeles waltl. Next base: position 647,462,934 of record NC_090446.1, on the reverse strand, counting down.
AGACATAATGGATTAATTCTTGTTTATTAAATGGCACACTCGAAGTCAGTAACAAATTGTATTCATTGTAACATTAGAGAATTTTATATTGTGTATCATAACCTTATTAAAATAAATGGTACAATTGATTATGATTTCACAACCATCCTCGCGTTATTTGAGACTGTTTACCCTTAAAACAATAACAGCCCATGTAATTTGTATGCTAATATTGTTGATTAATGTTGAGAAATGTAGTTCCCCATCATATTCATTTACATGTATCATTTGTTTATATCAAGTGTAAAATGAACTGACATTCTAAAGTGTGTTCCACATATTTATTTTAATTATGGAATTAATGCTGTGCAACATAATGTGAAGCTAAATGTGCCTTTGCTAAGTGTTAGCATCACTACGCCTGAATTTCTTTAACGTAAGAAACCATTTTCCAATTTCTGCTAATGTGTCATTTCATTGCAGGTATTTTTCTAGAGAAATGTTAGTTTGGAAATAGATGTGCTATTGTTTTACAAATACAGAGTCTGAGAAACTAACCTTAGGGAAAGTACACAAAGAGATTGAGAAAGAAAGGATTGTTACTATTCATGCATGTTTCAAAAGATGTCCAGAAAACCAAGGACAGCCACCTTCCCAGGACGGTCTTGGGAACATAGAGCACTGTTTCAAATTTGTTGTGCTATGTGAGAAGATTGGACCACCTGATTATTGGGAGTTGCCAAATGGGCTAGTTACAGTATTAACTAAGACCTTCACTGATCAATAGTAGAGCAGATTCCTTTGGATTTGGAGAGGTAAAGACCTCTTTAACTTTCTCCACTTTCCCCATGCTTTCCTGAGTGTGGCTTAGGCTTGCGAATGACCCTCTGCGAAGACTCTTGAGCAGGCTTCTGAAATGCTGACACCTTCCTTTTTTTAATTGCTTTTTGCCTTCACTGGTTAGCTCACTTGTGCTCCAAAAGTCCTTTTTCCAGGTTCTTTTTTGTCCTATATTTGCTTTTCACCTTTTGTCCACGTGTTCTAAGTAAATAAAATGACAAACATTACTAAGGATACAAAAAAACAAAGGAGCAAGAGAGCTGATAGCAGTAGGCATCTGCCTTTCTTTCAGAAAAAAAATATTGTTTTAAAATAGAAAAATGAAAAAAAATTAAACCAGGAGAATTAAATGATGTGGGAGCAATGGAAGAGTAGCAGAAACGAAGAGAGGGGTCTGGTGGGGAATGAGCAGGCTGGGACAGGAAGGAGAGCAATGTATATGCAATGCTTCAACAAGCAGCTCTTAAGGGTGCTGCTGGTAGGCCATCATTGAAATGTAGACCACTCACTAAACCTAAAGTGGGTCGAGGAATGGGGCGGGGAGCACAACGATGAATGGGAAAGAGAGCGCAGGCCCTTGCAGAATTCATTTTGAAAATAAATTTAAGAAATCTATTTTTAAAAAACAATGAAGCGGGGTAAGGGACGGACGGAAAAGCAACAGATATGTGGTGGAGGTTGAAAGGGTGGTGGTGAGCATGTGGAGAGAGGGCTAATGAAAGAGGGAGCTAGAAAGACAAAGGGAGATATTGCAAGGTTTGGATTTTGCTGAACTTGAATGGCAGAGTCTGATGACAATCCATCCCACTCCCCAAGCTGTGGTTCGCTTCATATGTGAATAGGAATGGCTAGCAGAACCAAACTCTGAAGGGAAGGGGAAATGGAAGAAAGAGAGAGAAAAGAGACAGCTGGAGCACCACAGTCTTATTTGGTGTACGTCTCTCAAACTTGAGGGAGCTCAAAGTAGTGTTTTTACAGGTTAACATGACGCGTTCATTTCAAAAGAGAAAAACAAACATTTACTATAGTTCACAGCCCAAGCAATGAAACTACAAAGGTGATTTTCATTATTATGCTTAAGGGCTTCAGTTGGTGGGCCACAGTGAACCTAAGCCAAATTGTAGGTAGTCGGTATCGGAAATGGTGAATGGCTGGCTGAAAGCAATCATGGAAAAGTGGTAATTGGAAGCAAAGGACAAAACACAGCAAACAAAGCCAAATTGTAATCCCCTAACAGGTCAACTATCAGGCAATAAGCCAGAAAACCAAGGGAACCAAAACAAGGAGCAAAACAACAAACATGAAGGATGAGTACAACAGTGAACAAACTACAAAAAAATTAAGGAGCCAATACAAAACGAGAAGAATGCCAGGCATCGTCCCAAGGTTAGTGAACTGTCTATAAAGCACTTTTGCCATTCGTGACTTATAAGATTGAACCCCCATGTCCCTCCAGGTCCAGGCGCCCCCTGCTGCCACATGCCAGCATTCCACAGTCTCACCGGGCTTCAACTGCATCTTCTTCCCATACCAAGTTCCAGTCTCTTCAAGCCCTTCTTATTCCAAAGAGAGAGCGAGAGAGAATAGAAAAGCCATACTGTCCCATGGAGTGCTGAAAGGAAAATGAAAAAATAGTTCCTTGATGTCCACCGTGCAGGATACAATGTGTCCAATCTACAGAGTGCAAAAGAAGAAATCCTCAGGCATGGAGGAACTCAAGAAGTGGTCGGCGAGGCAACAAATTAGAAGCATGAAACTGAGATAGACAATAAAGCTACCAGTCATGAGCAACAGCTGAATCACAGCCCACTGTAATACATTGTGTATAGGAGGGAACAAGCATAAGCAAAGCCAAGGGCTTTGGCAATATGGTTTTGCTAGGTTATACAACAATGTGGCTAATGTACAGGATGGCTAAAAGTTAGCGGCGTGGAGTGTCAGAGTGGAGGGGGGGGTGGGATGTCGTAGAGTGGATTTGTTGGAGGGTTGTAGGTTGGAGTAGTGGGGAGCAGAGTGTAGTAGAGTTCAGTAGAGGGGAGTAGAGTTCAGTGGCAGAAAGTCTCTTAGAGTGGAGTGGGGTGCAATAGGGTGGAGTGGGTTGGAGTGGATTGAGGTGGGGTGGAACGGATTGGAATAGAATGGGTTGGATTGGACTGGGGTATAGTGGGGTGAATTGAGTGGAATGTGGTGGGTTGGTGTGGGATGTATTGGATTGGAGTGGGGTAGATTGAAATGGGAGAGCCGGATTGGGGTATATTTGATTAGATTTGATTAGATTAGATTTGGTAATAGATTAGATTGGGGTGGGTGGTTTGGATTGGGGGGTGGGTAGGGCGGATTAGATTGAACTGGACTGGGATGGATTGGATTCAGTGGATTGGCATGGGGTGGTTTGGACTGGAGTGGAGTGGACAGGACTGGAGTGGGGTGGATTAGATTGGACTGGATTGAAGTGGGGTGGGCTGGCTTAGATTGGAGTGGGTGGACTACACTTGGATGGGGTGGACTGGATTGGGATTGAGCAGGGTGGATTGGAGTAAAGTATGGTGGATTGGAGTAAAGTATGGTGGATTGGAGTGGTGTCGGGTAGAATGGAGTGGGGTGGATTGGATTGAGGTGGACTGAAATGGGATTGGACTGGAGTTGAGTGGGGGAGTGATTGGATTGGAGTGAGGTGGTTTGGATTGAGTGGGATGGATTGAATTGAGTTGGGTGGATTTGGGTGGGGTGGATTGGATTGAGTGTGGTGGAATGGATTAGGGTAGACTGCATAGGGGTGTGGTTGATTGGATTGGGGTGAGGTGAGGTGGACTGGAGTGGGTGGGGTGGTTAGGAGTGGGGTGGATTTGTAGTTGATTGGACAGGAGTGGGGTGGAGTGGACTGGAATGGGGTGGATTGGATTATAACGGATTGGATTGGAGTGGGGTGGATTGGATTGGGGTGGGGTGAATTCAATTGGAGTGGGGTGGATTGATTGGAGGGAAGTGGATTGGAGTTGGGTAGATTACGGTGGTTTGGAGTGGTGTGGATTGGACTGGACTGGGTTGGGGTGGATTAGATTGGTGTGGGGTGGAGTGGATTGGCTAGGGGTGGCATGGTTTAGAGTGGGGTGGATTGTGGTGGATTGGAGTTGGATGAATTGGGATGAAGTGTGTGGATTGGTGAGGGGCAAGTTGGATTGGAGTGGGGTGAATTGAAGTGGGGCAGACTGTTTTGGATTGGAGTAAATTGTTTGGGATTGGAGTGGGGTGATTTGGATTGAGGCAGGTTGGAGTGGGGCAGATTGTTTTGGATTGGAGTGCAACAGAATGTTTTGGATTACAGTGATGCAGATTGAAGTGGGACAGATTGTTTTGGATTGGGGCTGAATGAAGCGAGACAGACTGTATTGTATTGGAGTAGGTCAGATTATTGTGTACTGAAGAGGTCCAGATTGGAGTGGGCTAGCTGAGAGTGGAGCATATAATTTTGGATTGGAGTAAGGTACATTGTTATGGACTTGAGTGGGACACATTGGAGTGGAGCAGATTGTTTTAGAGTGGTGCAGATTGTTTTGGAACGGAATGGGGTGAATTGGAGTGGGTCAGACTGGAGGAGCAGCTTAGATTGAGGTGGGTTGGGAGGACTGGAGTGGGGTGGATTGGAGTGGATTGGATTGGGGTGAGTGGTTTGGATTGCAGTGGGGGGACTGGTGTGGGGTGAGGTGGGATGGGGTGGATTGTCGTGGATTGGACTGGGGCAGATTGGAGTTAGGTGGGTTGGGATGTACTGCACGATTATGTGTTGCAGCATAATTTCAGAAATTATAGATAAGAAAGAAAAAATTTCATTTTGTAATATTTAGATTAAGAAAATCATAATCTTTTGAGAACAGCGCCCACAAGCAAAAACAAATGAAAACAGGAGTGCAAAGTGAGAAAAAGACGACTTCACAAAATAAAAGAAAGTTAGCTATAGAAAATAAAACTTTGCAATTTTTTTGTCCTGCTGGGCATGTTTTTGCAAGTCACAGGCCTTCTGTTTGCAGGGGCACTAGAGCTTTAAAAAATAAAACAAAATAGTACCTCAATGACATCGGGAGCAGCGAACGGGCACTGATTAAGTTGAATTAATCGGTGTTTGGTCCCTGCTCCACACAGAGGAACGGAAATTATGTTTGGTCTGCAGTGAAGAATTACGAGGCTGTAAAGAATTGTGCCATGCAAGCCAACAAATGGCAAATAATAGGTGGGCTCCAAGACCTTTACTGTACCCAACAGTCTTGCAAGCGAGGCCCATGTACTTGCAGGCTCTGGACTGCTATAACTGCCTGTAGGCAATACCTAAAAAGGGGGGGGTGAGGATTATTAGAATGTGCCTTTAATTGCAAGGATTGGTGAGGGTGAACACATGCAACACCCTTGGAGGGTGTTGGAGGTGCCAACATAACTCTCCCTTTCTTTCCCACTAGGAGGAGTCCGCTGCTTCTATCCCGATATTGTCCTACCAGCCACATCCTCCATAGTGCCCTCTGTCGGCTCTGGCACATGCTTTGGTCGGTGTATTCCAGCATTGAACCGTGCTATTGTGAAATCATCTGATAAGTGACAGGCTCTACCACTCTTTAAACAACCTGCTTACTAGGAAGTCTCACAATTTCCCGATAGCCAAGTCAGGCTTTGGCAACGGTTGGCAAGTATGTCCACAAAAAAGGTAATAATGTCTGGATGAAGTAATGTATTTATTTCATATATATATATATCACAGAAACTGTGACTTCTGTGATAACGATATCAGCTAGAGATACACCAGAACAATATATGACATAATCACAACCGTGCACTGATTAACAAGGGAAACAAGTTAGGACACAGCAATTAAAGCTGGCCTTCTGCTTCAAGTAAAGAACATTCCCCGGAGGTTGATAATTTATGTTTTGTTTATTTAAGATTAAGGTAATGCAATTGAACTCTGTACTAAATTGGCGCTGACGCTAAGGGCCAGATGTATCAAAGGATTTTACCCATTCTGTGTCTATGGGAAAAAGCTTTCGTACATATGGCTCTAAGTCCGGTGTAAATGTCTCCTCCCCTGTTTTACACTGACCTGGGTAGAAGGTGCTGCAATGTAGCAGTCGGGGACATGGCCGACTAGATGTGCCTAGTGACTGTAGCCTTTGTCTCTTTAGCAAATATGACACCATTTATAGAATTGGTTTCTTGAAAAATGTAATAGCTACTCTGCTGATGTTACTTACAAGTTCACAAGCTCTAAAAGAAGATTGCTCGCAGCTGCATTCTGGCCTGTTTTAGCTCTGAGCATGGACAGCACAGCAGTCAAACAGACCTATTGCTAACAAAATACATAGAGTGAGCTTTGAGTCCATCTTCTTCAGGCGTTGATCAGCCTCTTTCAGCCATTAGCTTGAGACATTGTCACTCCCAATGGTTAATTTGTAAATAAATATGTGCCGGTGCCCAAAGCCCTCCTCTTAAACATGCAGCTGCTGCAATTGAATGTAGGAACACGGAATACTGAGGCAGCTTAATCCTGAAGCCATCTCGGGCCTCTTCAATCCATATAAAGCCACTCCCTGCCCTTTCAGCTCACTCCTGCAGTTTTCTACTTTCTTCCTTTGTGACACTTTTCCGTTTTTCTCTTCCTCCGTCTTTCCCATATGTGTCTTTTGCTCACAGAAAATGCTTGAGGCAGAAGAATAAGCCCCGGCCCTCAAAAATAAGTGCTGGTGCTCAGCACTGGAAAAAACAAACACAAATTAAGCACTGGTCACTCCTGTCTTACCTCAGCCTAGTGGAGTATTCACCTTTCACCTAAAGCTATTGACTGTTTTGGTCTCTCCTTCCACTAGAGTGCTTTCAGTGAACTGCATGAGGGACTACCTTAGAACTATGGACTCACTCTAATTTGCTATCGCTGCCTGCATTATTACATTAAACCTTGATCGATTGGCTTTGCCAATGGCTGTTTATTCATTACCTTTTTGTGAAAAGTCGCATGCTATTTAGCTACTCATTCATTTATTGTTCAAATGTGCACTTTCTTCTGGTGGTGTATGAGGAAAATCAGAGACTCATCTTATATCATTAAATCCATCAAATTATTTTCACATTATAGATCAACATTTTCTCTTCACCATAGGCTAAAACCAAGGAAGGGAGAACGTAAGACGTGACATTTTAACTGGCGGCAGCTTAATATATGAATCATGTTTTAATTTCCAAAGGAACAAGAAAATTCTGAAGAGTATGAGCTGACTTAAATAGGTGCAAATAACGTTTTATTGTGCAAAGGTGGTGTACTCGTGCAGAACAGTTCGATTAGAGGAAAATAAATATCACATACAGCACAGCAGTAACGTGGAGCAAGTCACGGAAATGAAATGTCAAATAATAATAGGTGCTGTGAAGTGAAATAGAAGAAAGGAGAGGAAGGAGAGAGTTGGCTCTCTTATACACAATGGGGCAGAGTTCAGAAAAGCTGTGCTGCACCTAGTGCAGTGCCACTTTCCTTGCGTCCCTTACCACCCCCTACCACCAGCATGTGCGTCGTATTAAAAATACATTTTACCATGGCACAGGTAGGGGGTGATAGTGTCATTGTTTTACGCTACTGACGTACTTTGTAGGAGTAGCAACAAAAGTTTGGCACTACTTCTGCAGAGAACATAGGGGCCCTTTATAAATAATAGAAGTCCCTTTTAACGCTTGCTCTGAGTAGGCGTTAAAAGTGTTGAAAAAATGTTGCAAGTAAATCTATTAGATTTCCTTGCGCCATTTTTTCGCCCCCCATAATGGGGGGACCGCCCTCCTTGCATAAATTATACCTGTCACAGGCATAATGTGGTGCAAGGGTTTACAAAGTGGCACATGCATGCATTGTGCCACTTTGTAATTATGGTGCAGGGAAAATGTCACTTTAGCACCGCCTTTGCGTCAAAATAATGATGAGATGGCAGCGCTAAGGTGGCGGTAGGGGCTGTTAAATCTTCCCCAATGGGTTTATGGAAAGATGAAGAGAGGCAGCAAAGTCACTTGCAAGAGGACTTGTCAAATGGAGCAGTATGGACAAGTGGTGGGTGGAGACAGCTGATTTTTGGATGGACATCCACCAGCGAGTGACTGGGGCATGGTAATTATTACCATCCCCTCCCTCTATAACATCCAAAAATAGCTCAAGGCCTGCAGATTGAATCTCTATAGTCCTGTAGTGTGCCTCACGGCACTCTCAATTTCTGAAGAAGGTTGTCTACTCCCCCTTCTGACATACCACGGAGCCCCATCACATACTGGACTCCAGTCAGTTGAGCTTCGGACTAGGATATGGTGCTGAGATGACACTGTTAGCCTATAGTTACCTCAGAGAACTTTCTTACCTTCACTTGAAAATAATATTTTCCGTTGTCAAAATCTTCCGCAACTTATCTTCTACTCTGTTGGGACAGAAGAGGTGTCCTGCATGGCTCTCGAGTGTATGCAACCCTGCCCTACATTTCCCATAGCTGATGATGATTTTCTGAATTTGGGCCTTAATCAGAAATGTGCCTATGCTCTGAGGGCCCACTGTAACACGGAATGCGACCCTAAGTGGGACTATTTTGTCTGGAAGGGCACTCCGTGTGCATCCTTCTTTATTGAGTGACTTCCATCAGCTCACAGGGCAGTGAAAGACTGACTGCTCACAGCAACATAGTGTAATGGCAGGACATATTTTTCCTGCAGCAGGGAGAATTGCCTACTGACCTCTCGTATTAAATTGTTTTGTCTCTCCCCAGCATCTGCGCTCTTCACTCCATCCTTGTGGGGCGTAAAGGACACATGTATGGATACGCTACATATGGGCAATGAGAGAGAGTGGAGTGTATACGCTGTACATGAATTATGTCAGCCAGTAATGCAGTCGATTCCCTGCCTGCGGCTGGTGCATACAGTGGGGTTTGAGAGAGGTATCAGACAGTAATGTAAATTGCAGGGCTCTCTGAGCCCCTTTGTAGACGACCAGATTCTAGGATGTGGAGCGTAGAAGACAGAGTGTGCCTTCGTAGTATGCCTTACCATATCCTCCACTGTTCTTCCACAAATGACTTGACCACAAGTTGAGAGCTAGTACAATGGGGCAGCATTTTCTTCTATGTGCGTTTGTTTTGTTCTGCCCTACGAGAGAGCGACAAACTTCACACCACCATCCTGCGCCATCCAACAGAGAAGGACAGACAAAGACTGTAACTTGACCAGTCAGGGGTACACAAAAGTCAGGAACTGCCCGATACAGATCCCACAGCTGGACTTTTGGAATGCGCAATCTCTGTTGCCAAACTTGGTATAAGTACAGGACAGAAACCCTTGATCAGGGTGCCAATACTTCTCATTAACCAGAATCTGATTTTCCACAAATGTGGAAACTGAGGAAACGTGTCTGTGCTGTAGGGTTTCGGGTCACTGAATGCCAGCTCATCTTTGCCAGGTCGGGAACAGGAACACGGAAGTTCTGCAGCCTGCCAGGAGAAGTGATCCATTGAGTCTGCCTGGAGGGAAGGAAAGATAAACAGTTGTAGACATCTGCTGGCACTACAGGTGCATGGAGCAAAGGCTGCCTGTAAAAGGAAGTCTGCGAGAAGCTTGGACAGGCAGAACTGAGAGCAGCCAGAGGCTGCCCAAGGAAGTTCCTTCATTGCAAGGGAGGTCTTGAGACCCTTGAAGCACTGCTGCAGGCACAGAAACAGTAAACCTATCACGGCTTTGCTCTTATGGGAAAAGCAACCATGACCAGCAGTTTTCGCTAAAAAAAAGAAGAGGCACCTTTAACAATTTAAAGGCTAGTAAATTGTAACTGCTGTTGTTAATATCAGAAGAAACCAAAACATCTGGGGACGTGTTGGGCTAGGCCCTAATTGCTTGCCACAGTCAGCCACTGCCTCAACCTCAGGTTTGATCATCACTGTGACCTTGGGTGGGCTACTCGCTTTGGTTGGGTGATGGGTTTGTGCCCAAGGGAGATACAATAGTAAAAATCCACCTGACCATGATCAGATTGAGTAGAGTGAAGCCTCTTCCTTGCACCACTCCACCTCTGTCAATCACAGCCATACATGGGCACACCAGACAGGGAGACAGAAGATGCAGCGGTGTGAGCCAGACCGTGCCGCTGTCGCTCCCAGCGTTCTGTGTAGAACAACGCACCACTAGGAGCTGCACAGCCCCCACCATAAGCTAGCAGGACCAAGCCCTGCCTGTGGAAGACAAAAAGGATTACAGGTACAGTACAAACGTGGGACATTGCAAGAAGGACTTTAAGTTTGGGCAATGTATGCTCTTCCTAGCCACAATCATTTGTAAGGTGTACACTGGAAACCCATGGGGGTGTCAAAAGAGCCTTACCGACCACTTTACGTTCTCAAAAGGGCAAGGTGTCCTAACTTGCATTTAATGTATTTACACAGTACCCTACTAAAGATAGGGTACTCATTCTGGCTCATTCTCTTGCACAGTCATTATTACACTGACATCTGGGTACCACATTGGTGTCCTCTGATGTTTATGTAGAGTTTGTGTTGTGAGGTAAAAGTAAAGTACGTTTTCTATTAAGTAAAAGCACCGGCTTGACAATGAGTTATTGACTGAAATAAGCCTCAATGATGCATGAGGTTACACTCTGGCCCAGTAACTCCCGTTGCGCAGGGGTTCCTGAAAAAGTTCCCACACTCACTGTCGGCGACTAAACCTTTCTGAACTGTGCCATTGCCAACTGCAGTCTGAAAACTGTCACAACAAATTACGTCACGCCTCTCAAAACAGGAAGCAGGAGTACCCCTGGGCCCATTCCTCCCTCCTGCCAAACCCGTAGACTGCGAGAACCACGGACCTGTGTACAGCCTGCCTAACCTGGAGACGCTCAAGTACCTGAGCCTAACGTTCCTCTCCTTGGCTAATGAAACCCAAATCTGCCTGCTTGTCCCAAGGACACAGGACGTTTTAGCTGCCATCGCAGAAACCCTGAGAGTTAGCGAAGGGAGAATGTTCTCGGATAGAATGAATGTAGGACTGGCGTCTTGCCTTTTCTCCTTCCTCCTTCTCTGCTCAGTCCCACCCTGCTTTCAATCCCTGGTTGCCTTCACTAAGTTCACCAGAAAAGTGATTTCATACCTCAGCAGCACGCTGGGAACAAACTCAAGCTAGTGCTATGCATTAAGGAGCCTTTTTGATACCAAATTCCTCCCGTTCACACCTCTTGACCTGCAAACTGCCAGAGCAACTGTGAATTGAGCTTACTAAACTCGCACCTGCATATCTGAGCTGAACTCCCTACAGAATGTCCAACAGACGTCTGTCAGCATAATCAGCAAAAGGGACAAGGGAACAGGGTCAGCAGAGGCCTGGGGTTCCTTGTGGATACTCTTCTGTCTGGAACTCTGCAAAGGCTCATAATTAAACGTAAGTGGGTGGGAGGGAGGTTAAGTGAGTGGAGGAATGGAGGAATTTGAAGTGGTGGATGGATGGGTGAGTGAAAGGATGGATAGATAGATGCATGAGATGGATGTCAGGATGGATGAGTGAAAGGGAGGAAGAATAGATGATGGATGTATGGCTGACTGAGTGAAAGGGTGGATGAATGATGAGACGACGTTCGGATAGATGGAAGAGTGAAAGGGCGGTATCTGATGAAAGGATGGATGGATGAGTGAGTGAAAGGATAGATGATGATGGAAGGGTAAACGGTTGGAAGGATGAGTGGATGGACAGACAGATGCAGGATGGTTGAATGAATGAGTAAAATGATGTATGGAGAGATGAATATGAGGATAGATGTAAGGATAAATGTGTGAAAGAATGGATTGAAGAGAAATGGATTTATAGAAGGATGGATGGATGAAAGGGTGGATAGATGGATGAGTGAAAGGGTGAAAGGGTGAATGGATGGGTGAATGAGTGAACAAGTGAATGGATGGATAAGTGAGTGAAAGGATGGATGGATGAGTGAAAGGATAGATGAATGGATAGATAGATGGGTGTTTGCATGAAATAGTGGATGGATGGGCAAGGTAAAGGGTGGATGGATAGACGCAAAGACAATGAGTGAAAAGATGGATATAAGGATGGATGAGCGAAAGGGAAGAAGGGTGGATGGATTGATGAGTGAAAGGATAAATGGATAGATGGATGAGTGTAAAGGTGGATGGACAGGGGATAAAAAATAGATGCATAGATGGATGAATGAGTGAAAGGATGGATGATGAGTGAAAGGGTAAATTGATGGATCAATGAGTGGATGGATGGATGAATGATAGAATGAAGGCTGGGTGGATGAACAAAGTGAAGGGGCGGATGTATGGACGTATTGAAAGGATGGATCGATGAGTGAAAGTAGTAGAAGTTGCATTGCCCATTATTCAATTTTTCCCCAGGCAAAGCCATATCACAAGACAGTGACCATTTGGTAATGGTATTAACAGTACAGGGATCTTATTTGCATGCGATAAATGATCACCTTGGTCTCCAACGAGGTAATTTCCCTCACAGAGTATCACTCTCCAAATATTTGTCCCAATCTCTTCTGAATTCCATGGTACCAGCAAGGACACATGTCAGAATGTCTTGTGGAGTTTATACTCCTTTTGCCCCTCGACCGAGGCGCACGTCACCGGCACATGCCGTCTGCACACAGGTGCGTAGGAGGTAGAAGGCAGGCCGTGCATTGACATGCCGGATGTAAACAGCATATTAATATGAGTCACTTTATCGCATCACAACACATACAGCCCACACCACAGGCCGCCACCTGCGGGCCACGGCCTTTATATCCGGAGCTGTGTGGGGAGAGGCATTTTTGTTGCCGAATTTTCAGAAATGCTGCATTCTGCTAATGAAGACATCCTGTGCTGGTGTGCAGGCGAGAGCGCGGGATTACGGTAATGCGTCACATATTTGCATGCACATATCTGGTTTTTAGATGGTTTTGTATCATCAAACAAATGACATCGAAACATATGCAGAGTACAGGTTCTCAACCTTCTGTGGCAAGGAAATACCAGAGTAAAACAAGCATTGCCAAAGCCAAAAGCTCTCGCCTTTGTAACCTCTACGCTTGCCAGTGTAACAACGCTACACAGCATTCCAGTGATGTACAGTATGACTAACGTAAAAACACTTTTTTACCAATCCGGGGTCAATAACTAAAACCAAAACATGCAAAAGCGTTTTTAAAATTCTTTTACAGCGGGCGAGGGTAGCTGAAGCAACAGGTGGGCAGGGGGTCAAAAGTAACACAGGAAAGGGCAGGGGTCACAGAAGCAATGCAGGTGGGCGGGGGCAAACGGGAGCAACAGGCGGGGCGGGGGGGAGTGGGGGTGGCGGGCTTGATAGGGCTGAATTAGGAAGCCAAAGCAGCCCTGGCAATTTTGTCCTAGCATCCCTGGGGCGGGTTTGTTGTCAAGTAGGAAGCACTGCTGCCTTTGTTATTGGAGGCTGATATAGCAGCACAGGCGCAAAACCGGCACCCAGCAGAAAGACCGGCTGCCCCATGCCCACTACGGCCAGTCCAGCTGTTGGGCTGGAGACACAGAAGCAACGCGTAATCAATATGGGGGCAAGGCAGATACACAGAGAAGCACACGGGTGAGTTCATAGGGAGATGACAGGGAGAAGCACTTGACTACAGGCAGCAGCATGAGGCGGGAAACAAGTGCACGAGCTAGACAACTCAGAAACACATGCACGCTCTGTGAGTGCTAACACAAAAGGAAGAAAGCAGTTCCCTGACACTAGGCAAACACACACGGTAATTAGGCAGAGCCATAAGGGAGGGCAGACACAAGGTTGACAAGCTGGGACATAAATAAGAAGCAGGATAAGAGTGACAAGGAATGGCAACCAATGGTAAACAATGGGCTGGCTCCAAGCCCCTCTATGATCATGGTAAACCACAATATGTTTTGCAACAAGCAGCTCATGCGCTCTCCAGTAGGAGATATATTTGCTATAGATGGAGACCATGTACAGTCTGTATGTCTACAGACGATACCAAGCTGCCTGAACAAAAGGGGAGATAAAAAAATAGGGAAAACCCTCCACTGCATAGTGCTCTAGAAAAGGAACACTTTGAAAGAACACCCGTACAACACAGAGCCATCATCAGTTTGTCATAGACCAGTTTCACTTTTGAAGAAGGCTAATGGGTATGCAAAACCTCAGTGGGAAAACCCCACTTTAATAACATAATTTTGTGGTATCTGAGATACATTGATGTGATGTCAGTAGTTCACAACCCTTGCAAAATCTAGCTCTAATCTATTCCAACAGGCAGAAACCTCCAATCATCGGCTGCTTAAGATGGTCCAGCAATGGTTGTTCAATTGATAAAAACATTGGTCAGATCCACAGCAGTACGGCTAACAGGGGCATAGCCTGGTTAGAAAGACTTGGGGGGGGGGGATGGGTTGAGCTTCAGATTTCCCAACAATCATGCTGGCATACAACGTTAAAAGACATCATAAAACAAGTGGGGCACATGAGAGAGACTAAAGCAGCAGTGGAAAGGGAGACACATGCAGATTAGTAGGGGTACTAAGTGAAGAAAACACAATATGTTTAAAATAACCAACATTTTTGAAGACTTTCAGAGCAGAGAGGGAGAGCGTTGTGTCTGTGTTTATATAAAATGTTCTTATGAAATCCAATAGACACTGCACCATATCCAACTAAAAGCATTTGTACCAAACTATTTTCCAGAAAATACACTTATTATGGGGGTGTAACCTCCAAATACCACCTTGAAACTACCCACTTGAGGGCAAAGTTACAGGACTCTTGTTTATTTTGGAGGGATGTTCAACATTAAGCAGCCATTTCTTAATTTGAAACAGCATTTGCTGATGGACTAATTTTAGTGGAGCAGCAAATTTTTTTGCTCAACAGGCTATGATCCAGACCAAGAGAGAGAGAGAGAGAAAGGTTAAAGGGGAAAAGGAGACATATGGAAAAAAGTGACACATGGAGAAAGCAGAGATGAGAAAGAACCTGCAAGAGTTAGTTACAGACGGAGAGCTGTCCAAAACACACCCATGCCTTTAGATGGATATAATCAGATATTATTTCATAACAGTCCTGGTTATTGTAATAAAGCTAACATCTCCCACTCTCCTCAAAGAAGTTCAGTTTCCTATTTGAACTATTCATCTTTATCAACGTTCACTAAATTATGCGATTCTGCTGCAGTGGCTTTCCACACGGTTAGGAATTTACCACACATCATATACTGGCATCATATGCTGCAAAATGTGTACATATAAATAATACAAAAAACTATAGATTAAACAGATCAAAGGTAACTAAAAATTAACCAGACATGAGCTGCCACAGTGTGACAGACACTTCGCAAATGTATCTGGTCACCTTTCACTTACTGATTTCTGTATTCAGGTTTTAAACTATTACTAATGAGGCGACACCTTTACCCCTAAAACAGTAAACTAATACTGCAGTTGAATGTCCTGCATTATGCCGCTTGATTTGTACATCATTTTCTTGCACATCATTTATTCAACCCTACCCTTGGTTGTCACATATTTCCAGCGGCTCTGACTATGAAATAATGTAGATATTGAAATCTTTAGGAAAAAAATTTAGTCATTTTAAAAAAAAATTGTATTTAGTATTGCACAACAGCAACAGTGTAGTCATTTACAGTGTGTGCAGTGCAGATCCGCGTATGTACTGTACATAACCATTTCACGACCTGCCTTCCAAAAATACAAACATATGTGTTATATAAGCACTTGTGGTGTGGAGGGAATAAGAAGAGTTACACAACAAGTAGTATATTGGGGCATGGTAGTATCATGCATTAACAAAAGGTTAATACAAATCTAAGCTTCAGTATCCATGAACCTTGTGGCCCTGGCTGTATGTGCAGTGTCTGTCGCACACTGGGTTTCAACAATGCAGGGGGCCTGTGGGTCAGTCATGTCGCCCATGTGTAGCAGTACTCTCTGTGGACATGGAATGTTCCCCTGAAGGTGGGCAGGTGTCGTTTTTTGCTTCAATATTTACGATGTAGGTGTCTCAATTCCCGCCCATCCTGGCCATCCCCTTAGCGCACCTACTTGTGTGTGTGCCCATTGTAGTTGCATACTCAGCCACTTAGTCACCGAGACCTAGGGTGCTTTCCACTGCATTGTGATTTACCATTTGAAAAGTACAAAAGCAAGGTTAATAAACCTGTGTAGATGTTTATCTCCTTTGGCCTTGAGACGGAAGCCAAGGAGGCAGGATTTGGAGTGGGTGTCAGAAGATGGCCTGATAGTTCCGCTGTTGTGGCTGTAATTTCCACTAACGTCAATTGCAATGGAGGGTATTCCCAAACCATTTGGTAGAACCCAGTCTTGCTTGCACCGCAGGCTTTTGGGCGTGGATGCAGGGAATAGATGCTTGATGTGTTGGAGGGAAAGGTATGGGTGATGTAGTAGCTAAATTGTGTAAAGCGGAATCTGCGATTTCTGGATACCCCCTTTACATGTTGAAGAGCCCGTACCCAGACTTTATCTGTCAGTGGTTGGAGAACAACACAATTCAGACTGGGTCAGTGACTTCCCCACATCCACTAAAGCACTATTTGTCAGTGCCCCATATAGCACTGAGATGGAGTGACGCGTTCTGCTGTGTGTGAGAAGTGCATGCAGGTTGGGTGGCTGGGGCACTCCACCTCTCCAGCTTCTCATATGGTTATCACTGTGTACATAATGGAGTGATAAGTCAGGAAGCGACTTGCACCCATGGCATATGTGTCCATTATGTCCCTAAAAAACATGAGGAGTCTCTCTTGAAAAAGATTCCCTAAATTTTCAGTTGTCATGTTGTGTTGTTCAGCTAGCTCTTGCATGCCTTACCAGGTGTTCCAAATTGATTAATGGCGAGTAGGGGATGGTGGGGCTCTGCCCATGGACAAACTGACTCCAGTACACCTGTGCTGTTATCACCAAACTTGAAACTCTTTTCAGTGGGCAATTTGCGATTAGACAGCCAGTTGTAGACACCCGTCCCGCCCAGTCTTGCCCAGATGGACATCCATTCAGCAATTATGTGGCTGCATAATATAATTTGAAATTAGGTGTGCCTGGTCCTCCCTCGAGCAGTGGCTGCTGCGCTATGGCTAGGGCCCTATGTCGGCGAGCCACCACCCATATCAGGTCCAATAAGAGACCATTTGGCTCTCAGACAAAGCATTTAGGGGGCACGAATGCAGCAAAAAACACAACAATTTGGGAAGCACTAGCATCTTAGCAATTACTAGCCACCAGAAAGGGAGGGATCCACGTACTGACTGTAACACTTGATCGACGTTACCCTCTTTGAAGGCCCCTGGTGTGTTATATTTGAATGCCCAGATATTTAAACGTGTCATAAAACCCTCTGAGTTCCAGGGATGCAACTCTGTGGGGTTCAGGAGTTGGAGTGAGAGTTTACTCTAAGGCCAGAGATAGCTCCGCAGTCGTTTAATAATTGCATCAAGTCTGAGAGAGAGAAGCCTCAACATCATCTGCATAAAGTGACATGCTGTGATGGATGTCCAGTTCCTGAATCCCCCAATCCTTCGCCTACAGTAGCAAGCAGCAGCCGAGTGGCACCCTGGCAATCGCAAAGAACAATGGTGACAGCGGGCACTCCTGCCTAGTACCTCTCAAAATTGGGAAGCTGTCCAATCTCCACTGATCTGTTCTTACACTAGTCATCAGGTTCGAGTACAGTGTATGAATCCACCAAAGAAACCTCATCTCGAACCCTGTACATTGTAATGTTGTCAGTAAAGATTCCCAGCTTAGGGTATCGAAAGCTTTCTCAATGTCAAGGGACGCCACCACCCGGTCATACACTTCTGGGACTTCTGCTCCATATGTATTTTGACAAGTGTGGTTTTTGGTGTGCCTTTAGCAGCGATCAATAGGGTGTGAATGTTTTGGGGATCTTCATATCTACTTCTCAGGGACTTTAGTACTGCGCTTTAGCTTGAAGAATAAAGGTCTGCTTTTTCTAAATGTTATTTGGTGAATTTCATCATCACATCTACTATGTGGTCCCTGACTTTGTTCAATGGGTCTGTCAGAGAGGTCCCTTCAAGTTTGGTTGCATGAATGTAATTTAGAACTGTATTTTTGTATTTATGCACAGCATCGGCGTCCACAATTTGTGCATTTATGTAACTGATTAGTAATGATTGCACAAATAAAATGAAACAGCTGAGACACGCGTCAGCGAGGAACAGGGGCTTCTGTATCAGGATCACTTACTTAGGTGAGCAGACTTTACATTACAGGAAGGCAAGCAAACAGATGCAGATATATGGCATGTGAAGCCGAGATTGATTGATTGAACCAACAGCCATGATGAACAGATATTGATGTTTCCCAAAAGGGTGAGAATGGAAGACTAGGGTGTGTACTTTAGGGACAGCAGTCCTAGGTAGTAAGTGATAGCAGTTCTCTCTTCAGACTAGAATGAATAGTTCTCTTCTTAGTTCCCTTTCCGGCCTTACACTGTGGGCGCTAATCCCTAATAGTGCACCTGGGTGGTAACTCTAAAGCACTTGCATCCAGCTGGTTCTCCAAGTTGTTGTCAGCTAGTGAGAACCTGAAGTACACAGGTTGTGCCAAGGTACTGATGCACTGGCCTTCCCATGGATTTACAACTCATGTAATACCCTCTAGAGGGCCCCTGATTTCCCCATCGAGCACTGAGTGCCATAAGAATGCATAGCATGGAGTATAATTGGACAGTTCAGCACTGAAAGGCTTAGATATGTCCTAGATGGACATGATTATACACAGAACCACCTCCTCAGAGCCAGCCAACACAAAATAGTACACTGTTTGACTCCTTCTGGAGCTGGATGACCAGAACATACAAATGTTACCGGCAAATCAGCTTTTTCAGTTTCAATGGGTGTCTGCCTGCAAATATATACTGTGTATGGAGTAGCCAGAAACGTTAATGTGTCTTCCTGATTGACATATCTGTGGCCACACCACAACTCACAGACTTGTATACATTCATATCCCCATACATCAGTACTTTCGCGTACATTAAAGACCCAAGATTCAGTGTCACCCGGAGGACCGGAAATTTTTGACACGCCGAAACTGGATTGTGGAGTGCCTTCCACTAACCACTATCAAAGGATGTACTCTCTTTTTCTACCCCCATGGATTACTTATCTTTCAATTGAAAGCATACCTATAACGCTTGTCTTAGTTCCACCCTTTGTTGGATGGGTTAGAAAGTGCAACAGCAAAGCCAGGACTCTTTGAGGCATGGCAAAGGTCATGTTTAGTCCTGCCAGTCGAAAATCATGCCTTTCTTTCCGTGTGCATTGTCACTGTGTAGCCGTGTTGTCCCCGGGGAGTTTTTTTTAAGAATAGCTGCAGTACCAAAACATTTCCCTGTACGATTCCACATATATGCCTGAAAGCTTGAGATAAATTAAGTTAGTACCAATTTTCATTAGCTAAAGTGCCTTTCCAGACACTGACTACACATTCCAGATACATATCTCATCCAGGGACAATGGAGGTGTGCCCTCGAATGTCTGCACTGGCTGAAGATGTCAACCTACAGAATTCGTACAACTGCAATCGGTGGGTGTCTGACTATCTCTGGAAACTAGATGCTTGCAATATATAGGAAAATTAACTGATCCAAGTCCCTCTTGTCCTGAAACGTAAAACATCATACTCACTCTGTGGCTATCAAAGTGAAAGTCACAGGTTACAGGCATGACCCTCTGCTTCGGCTTTTGGCTGCTTCCCACACTGCCCAGAACTGACAAAATGCTGCCGCGTCTTTGAAGGAAGCTGGGCAGCCTAGTTTCTCTGTGGTAACATGGTAGAGGACATTAAAGGGAAAACCTATCTATAGCTATACACGTGTGCCTATCAATGGTTAAATGCTTGGACAGGAGCTTATTTCTGTGAAACTTAGAAGTACATGGTTCTGATTTGAATTTCTGGATGGCGAATAGTGCAGTGTGCAAAACAAATCACGGGGAATTCCTCTTTTAACTACGAACCTTGGGATCAGAATGAAATACCGTCCAGTATTAATAGTGTATAGTAAAAAATCGTGCTGCCCTCGCCCCATACCACATGATCCCAATAACTTCTAATCTAAAAAATGCGTCCGTGTCTGTTGCGTGGGATGCTCGGTTCCATATGTTCCTCTTCTCCTAGAAGAGATATATTGCATCAACAACCACCCAGTTGTTGCATTACTAGCATTGCATTACCAGCTAGCAGCTGCCAGCGGGATTCCAAGGCACTGGGGCGTGGGCGGCAGCCATGTTTATCCATGGGCGGGAATCCCCGCAGGGCAGTTGTCGTGTGGGCCTGCTAAGACAATGGTTCCACAACGGACCACACAGCTGGGCCGTATCCTGTACTGCGTGACCGAGGCGGAAGATTTAAATCATACCCAGCATCTAGAAAAGTAGAGAAGAAAAGACTACTAGTTATAGCAGTACTGCTTCTACTTCTAATACCAATAATAGGCATTATCATTAGCATTATTACAATACAATAGCAGTGCTACTCTTAATACTACTACTAATGATAGGTAATATTTAAAAAATATATATTACAATAGAACAGCAATGCTACCCTTTAATGATACTAATAAAAAAGATAATTCTTATCACTAGTAGTTGTAGTAGCAGTAAGAGAAGCGTTGTTGTTATATGTCGCTGCCCTGTGCAGTGACAACATACCATCTTCCTGCTGCTTCTGAATGTTTTGGGTCAAGTAGATGAGGATAAATTCAAAATTCAATATAGATAAGAAACAACACTCCCCCCCACCCTGACTTGGCAAAAAAGTGTCACTATTAATGAGACACGTGACTAGCTCTTCCCGTAGCATTTCTGGCTTTTTTTTTCAATAAGTTGGTCTGAGTAAATTCTTCGTGTTCCACCACATCCGTTAGCTGATACTCATTGTTCCTCCGTACAGTTCTTGCAGATGAAGAGATCCTCCTGGGCATTTCCACAGTCTAAACAAAGTCCTAGAGGTGGTCAGGGACATGTGCTCCAAGGGCGAGAATTCTTTATGACGTATTGGAGCGTGCAACAGGAAGGCTTCCTGTTTGGAGCACTAGCAGGAATCCAAAAGACGGCACTTGTATCAGGAAGTATGAGAGCGGCAACATGAAAGGTGAGCATCGCTGGTCATCTTGTTTGAAGTATGACCAAGAAAGCTGAACACGGAACTTCCTGTGTGAGGTAATAGGGGAAATGCTGAAGGCACGACTTCCTGTCTGATAGAAGCATGTATTCAGAGACACTGAAGGAGGGACTTCTTTTATCAGTCATTTATTCAGGAACATTACACATAGATCTGTGTCAATTTAAAGGTTTTCTCATGGCACGACAGGCTGTTTTGCTATTGACAGTTCAAAAGTGAGAGTCCCGAATTGTGGATTAGCAGGAGACCAATCTTCTCTGTAGCAAAACACCCTGTCCGATATTTGTCAATCCCCACCATCAGTTTTGTGGTTTAGTCAAAGATTAGCTGAATTACTTTGTTTTAAAACTGTCCTGAAGTACAGCTACGTGGGTTATGCTCTTATCATCAGATTCGGAGAACTCTACATGCTCAACAGCTCATGACCTTGAATTACTTGGGATCCGTCTCCACGTTTTAGTCACTTGAAGGTTTGTTGAGTGATCCAAATTATGCAGATGATAAGAGAATCCTGGTTAGGTTGTAATGGGGAAAACATTTTACAAGTACGCCAGGCTTTTACTCCAACATGCTTTACATTTTAAACTCGATATTCTCTTTTGTCTGCAGCCGAATTTATTCAATGCTGGTTTTATGTGGCGGAGCTTTTGGAGATTTATGCACAGGATAGATAATTGATTGGGTTATCATTTCATTTTACAGCCATTTTTTATGAACCACAGTATGTATCAAAAAGCATTAATTTAGCAGTGCCCTAAACAAAGATCTCATCAACTCTACTGAATGGATGAGGTGGAGCAAGGGCACAAGCCGTCGGAACTTGGAAACCTGCAGACTGACGCTACTGACCACAGCTTTGATTTGAGGCGAAATTTGCTCGAGGTCTGACATCGAAGAGAACTCCTAGATTTTTGGCCTTCATGGATTAAAGTGGCAATCTTCACAGATTCTGTGGGAGTTTGAGTGTGATGACTTCTTGGGTGGTGTGTTTCGCCAGCCAAGAAGTTCTCAGCCTTTGATCCACTGAAGCAAAGAAAACTATCCTGCATCCAATAGTAAACATTGTTAAGGTAATTTGTGATTGTATTCTGGCCTTCTGGGATATACATACTCATTCTACCAGTGATACCTTGGGATTCCTGGAGTCTTTCCAAAAGTATTGCATGGTGTGCCATATGCAGGAGAGAGGTTAAGCATTATTAGAGTGATTGACAATGTCCATCCATTAAAGTTGGAAATTCTCTCTGTCTTTGGCAGTGTGTTTTCTCTGTCTGTTGATCGTTGGAATACTGACAGGTGATTGTGTAGAAATTGGTAAGGAGGGAGTGGAATTAATGGAGCAGGAATGTGTCTGTCGAAACTCATATAAGGGCTCAGATCAGGCTTGCTGAAGGTGGATTTCCTTTTTGAGTTATCAGAGCAGAGACCTAGGTACTCAGTGAGTTGTTCTTTGGCTGCTTTTGGTGAGCAGGCATGCTTTTCCTTACATGGTCTGGCAGTTTTTTCAGGATTGTTCCTATTGATACAGGGTCAGTATCAACAGATACAGGGTAACACTGCTGGTTACTGTCTGAAATTCATGATGGGAAAAAAAGAATAGACTGCTATGCAGTACTTTAAACGGAAATGGAGCTAAATTTGCATGTCATACGTCCTTGTGACTAAACATGGTGAAGTATCATCCATGCAAATAAGTGTTTTTATACTTCACTCCCTTGGAACCAGAGCTGTAGTACAGATAGCCTTCTCAATTTTTCACCCTTCCTTGCAAACTATGCCATGCAACCATCAAGCACACGCGATCATTACTTTCAAAACAATTCACCTCTTCCTCTCTTCAAATCCACCCCTTGCATTCCATCCCCAGCCAAACTCTACTAAACACACAAGAAATTACGAGCACAAGTCTAACACAACTAACATACAAGTAAAAAAACAAAAGTAAAATTGCACTAACCTACTAACTAGTAATCTTGGGTTCTGGAGTAGTGTGCTACTCAGTGCAAAAAAAGTACTTAAATAACTCATCAGGGGTCGTAAGCACTATATAAATACATTTACAATTATAATTACATGTGCATTTTATCAAAAGAGTTCTACCATCTGTCTCTGCCCACTTCTTCATACATGGTTTCCTTGCCAGTTCATTATATGTTACAGACGCTCCTCCAAGCACAATATGTGTGGCGTCCATTTCAAAACAGTACTTTTTAAATACGTTTCTCATCCCTTTTCCAAAAACAGTAAAGACAGAAAAAGAAAAAGCACAAACAAATGATAAGGAAAAATAGCAGGTCGCATTGTTGCCATCAGAGACTTACCAGACACAAAGAACCAAGAAGAAACAGAAGGGAACAAACAAAGAGGCAGAGGCAAGAACTGGGAACAGGCTCAGGCTGAAGTAAAGGCAGGACTAGGACTTGAAAACAGGGTGCAAACTTCTGGCCGGAACAAACAGAGATAGGACTCACACACTTATCAAATAAGGAAAAGACTCACTAACCATCCTCTCTTTTCCCTAATATGTTGCCATTAGTGGCTAGCAATACTCTACCATTATGGTGGCCACCCTGCTCATTGAGCTAAAGACAATTCTTTTGTTGTCACTTGTTTCAGGGTGTGTAGCTAGGTGTAGAAGTCAATTAGGTGTTTACATGCACCAAAAGGGCATTGTTTCCATTCAACTCACAATAAATTCTAAGGCGTCATTTCTTGCACTTATAAGCCGTGACCATCACTGCCAAACTCTCAAAACCCCAAAACACCCTGAGCGCGTACAGGAGAAGAGTTACCACTGCATGCAAGCAGTTTAAAAATGAACAGTCACATAGGTTATATTACGAAAATCAGAATACATGGTTGCAAAAGCAAAGACACATATGAATTATCACGGGGGGCAGTTTGTGTCAAGGAGATTTATAGTAATCAAGATAAGACAAACGGTGGGGGGCATTTTTTTACTATAAACATCAATGTTACGTATGAGGTAGTGATCTGCATGGTGAATTCTGCTTGTTATTCTGTTCCTTTGTGATAAATGAAGTCACCAGAATGAGCGCGGTCCAGGGATGGGCTACATAGCAAGTTAGCAATATAGTAATTATGAATCAGTTCTCAGAACACGGCCACCTACGTGCATTACTCTCCTGCAAGGATGAAACTGTTTTCCCTCTGGTGTCTCTGCATTGCCTCGCCCTGGCTCTTCATCACTATACCACAGCAAACGCCAGGCTATGCCTGCAATGTGACATCCCGAGCAGACTGTGGCAGAGGGATCCCCTGAGGAGCCACCTCATCTTACTCCGTAGGATGGTAGTCAAGGAGGCTCCATGTGAGCGCCCTCTCTCCTTTGCTATCTTAGTACGGAAGCCATGCTCCTTAATGAGCACCAGACAAGGTAGTCCTTTTGCCTATGATGAACTCAGGTGGACCTTTTCCCAACTATCTTACTACTGAAAGAAGAGAGTAATAATGAGGGGCTATTGTGTGCCTGTCCTGAGTGCCTTTCACATGGGCAAAAAAAAAAAAACAATAGTAATCCTCGTATGTAGAAGGCTCAAATTGTAAATGAAATGTATCTAGTCTATGATGCAGCCAGATTTGGAGGTATGGAAAGTCCAAAAAACATTACATATCCTTTCATATTTTAATTATAGACTTTCAAAGTGTTACCAGTCTGTAAACATGGTTTTTGAATCAATATGCCATTAATTTGAATATTATTTTATTTTAATGTAACTATTATGTTCTGTCAAAAATGTCCATGTGTGTGGCCCTGTTACAAAAATGTTAAAGTATAAATATGTTGCGAGTTAATAAGTTGGTTATGTATTGTCTGGTTTAATAAACATAGTTTCATTCTGCTGTCTTTTCTTAGTTTGGCGAATATCCATTCAAGTGTAATGGAGATATAAGGCAAAATGCCAAGTTCTAATACAGGGGTCTCCAACCTTTTCTTTAGTAAGAGCTACTTATGTTCAATGAAAATAATTCAGAGCTACTAATATTATTAGTAATGTATTGTTACAATATTCACCACATAAGACAAGATTATGGGCCTGATTTAGAACTCAATGGACGTATTACTCCATCTCAATGGTGACAGATATTCCGTCCTTCGAATTCTAAATCCCATATACTATAATAGATTTTAGATTTCGGCGGACGGGATATCCGTCACCATTGTGACATAGTAACCCATCCTCCGAGTTCTAAATAAGGCCCTAAATTAGTGGACACCGTATTCAAGATGAGCTACAGTGAACACCTCAGTTCCTCAGGCAGGGCTGCTAGTAATAACTTAAACAAGCATTTGCAATTCAATGGGTCTTGCGTTTGCTTGAGGTGGAGCTATTAGCAAGGTAAATTCCTATCTGGATTTTTTTTGCCACACAAACTGAAAATAAAAGTAAAACAGTTGACATAAGTGAGCCGATTCAAAGCGCCGCCGTGAGCGCAAAGAGAGAGACAAATGGAAAAGGAAGTTCGTACGCAGTCAAAGTTATCGGCAAAAGTGCAATTATCCATGTAACAGGGTTGCTGGCCAAAGCGGTAACAAAAATGCCCTAAGGAGGGAAAATTGTAAAGCAGTTACTAATGAAAGCAAAGGATTTTTGAAAGGCAAGCCCACAAACGAGTGATAGTGATGGGAGTGCAGTGGGCATGGTTAAAAGCAGGGAGTGCAGTGGGCATGGTCAACACGTCAAAAAAGCAGCGCTGGTGCGCTGCTGTGCTCAACCTAAGAGGATTTGTCAATATGGAATCCTTTTCATGGACAATACCTAACAGACATAGCTGCAAGGACACTGGCACCAACGTAATATTTTGCAATGTCTCCTCAACGCAAAATTATTTATCACTCAAATATCAGCCATAAATATATTTTGAAAATTCAACCATTTTTCCCAAAGATCTGCTAAGAGTTCTAAGGCTATATTTTCATCTAAAATACACACTTTTATAATTTTGGTATACAAAATTAATTCAGACAAACTAAATCTTTTAATTTAGTATACTAGTCTTCCCTTAGGAGAGCTATTTACAGGTAGCTGGAGAGCTACCAGTAGCTCCTGAACTGCTCTTGAAGAAGTCTGTTCTAGTGTGTATGTCAAAGTGTGTGTATTTCTTAAGAAGTTCTTGAATATCTTTCCATGTTCATACATGTGCAGTGTTGAAGATACATACATACATGTTATGAATGTTTTACAAATTTCGGAAGATTCAAAATGTGGGCTCCAGAAGGAATGCAAGAAACCAAGGATTTTCTTCAGAACTGGAAACATTACTCAAGAAGTTGTCTCCAAAATTGGAATGCAAGCTTGAGGTGAGATGTCTGACAGTGAAAATGTCAAAAGGGCCGAATAACCTGTCACTGCACACAACCCATTTCTTTAAGTGAGGCCTTTTTTTGTTTTGTGCACTATTTACAATGAACACACAATCTTATATTCCGGTAGTATTACCTTATACACTGCACCCCAACATTATGCTTGTGGCCTTGTCATTTTTCTGCCCACTTTCAAACCATCCGCTACGAGCACCAATAGATCTGCTGGAATGAACAAATATTTGACAGCTGCTGCTTGTGCAGTAAGTGTTCTGTATATGCCCGGCAAGATTATACTCCTGCTGTCTATTCTGTACCGACATGGAGGCCGAGTGAGTTAAATACTCGGGATTGACACCAGGAAGACCTGCTGATTGTAGCAAGACCATGTAACTCTTTCATCCTTCTGAGATTGGTAAATTGAAAAAAAATTACTTTGAGTAGTACCAACGTCTTTTATGTGCAACACGTAAGACCTTATTTAGAGTTTGGTGAACGTCAAACACCATCACAAACACGGCTGATGTCCCGACCATCGTGTTACCAGTGCATTATATCCCATGGCACTTGTGATATGGTGGTCGGGGTAATCAGTCTGCCAAATACTAAATCAGGCTAGAAGTTCCAAAAGAAGTGCATTCTAAAAAGTTATTATTCCCAATGTAGGAGATGCTTGCACTTCTGCTTTCCACGTGGTATATGTTCCATATGTCTGATTGCTTGACTGAAGTATGAGAGGCTGGTTTTGTTATCAAAAAGGTATTATCAAAAAGCTTAAACGATTAGCTGTGCCAAAGCTCGATAATGGTGGGAATGATCACTCGGACTGTTTGTCCCAGGCTTTATGGTTTTTACACCTTCTCCCTGATAAAACCTCAATTAATTCAATGCTCGTAAGTGGCACATGAGGACATTTCTCCGAATCCAGTGCCTGATAGTCAGTCTATTTCATGAATAATGTGCACCTGGCAACAGAAAGCTCAAGCAGCTTGCATACACTCGGTGTCACGGTGACATGAAGGCCGCGCGCTCTGTGTAACCACACGTCTTGCTGCCTCCTCACGTTAGTCACGCAGGCCTTTGTTAATGATTGTCCAGACTTCGAGCTCGCTATCAGTGCTTGCCACACCAAGGTTAAAGTCCAAAGCCACACAAGGCCACATCCCTCTAGTACACCCTTAACTCTTTGTAACCTCTACCACAGCACAGTCCAGCCACTCACAGCAAGTAAGCCTCACACCTGCTGTAATCCAGCCCCAGCATAATACGGCCCGCAAGCCTAAATCAACTGTTCCACAAGACTAGGCAGAGCAAAATCCATCCAGCACGCCTAAAACACAATGTATCCCAGTCACAGTAAAATTAAGCCGACAAGCTTGGCATCTACCGTACCCCATCCACAACAAAAAATTCACGTACCAAGCTTTTAAGTCAGGGTACCACTCTCACAGTAAAATCCGCTGAGAAAATCTTTACTCCAATTCCTGTTCAGAAAATAGCCAAATGCACCTTTAATTTGCTACATACCTATCCCAAATTGCAAGATAGCAAAATCCACCCAACAAGCCTTAAACCACTGTGCGCCAACCACAGTAAAATCCATTGAGATAGCTTATAATCTAGTAACATCTACCCAAGACATAGCAAGATCCACCAGGGGGCCTTAAACTTACTAGGACCGAGCCACAGTGAAAACCAGAAATCCACCCATCAAGTAAGTCCTAAATCTGCTGTAGCACAGCCACAGCTGAATCCACCCAGCAAGCCTTTGCCCTATTGTACTCCAAATCCTGGCATTGTTCAGGACTCCACCCTTCGGTAAGCCTCTAACGTACTTATGGGCAACTCTATCTTTAACCCTTCATGTCTAGCAAGTCCCTAACCTTTTCACAAACCCAGCCACAACAAAACTGACCCTCTGTATCCAAACCTCAGCCACTGAAGAATTCACCAGCTAGCTTTAAAACTACTACTCTATTGCCATGATCAGCTGGTATACGGAGGAACTTAGGCTGATGAAATGCCACTACAAACAACTGGAGTGCAAATTGAGAATGAGCCAGACAGTGCAGACAGCAAAATGTTCAAATCCGCCGTAAGACACTATCACCAAATGATCAGGATGACCAAACGCACTATGCTGGCAAACCGCATTAATGCCAGCAGCAACACATGCAAAGAAATCTTTGCCATTGTGTAAGATTTCACCTCACCATTGGCTGCCTCCAACTCAATGCCTTCTATCAGGAACTCTGCAGCAATCTTTCTCAATTCTTATGCAACAAAATCAACTACATTTACAGCATACTACAACTGGACCCAACAGACTTCACCAAACACCTCCAGATCTTATCTAAAGAACCAATGCTAACTACATGACCTGTCATCACCCAAGAAGAAGCCTCCGCCACCATGAAGTCCTTCCACTCAGGGGACCCATTCGACCCTGGAAATCTGAATGCATCAACCTCTTCCATGATCTTCTGAGATGCTTGGAAACATGCAACTGTCCTTTTACTGAAGAAACCTTCTCTAGACCCTTCCACGCTTCCCAACTACAGATTGCTTGCTTGCCCTGCTACCGTTCGCGACCAAGATCTAGAGAAAATTATCAAAAGACACCCTCACCGAATACCTAAATGGCCATCAACTCCTCAACACCACCCAGTCTTGTTTCATACCCAAACACAACATAGAAACTACCCTTATCGCCACCACAGATGACATCTGTGTGAATATGGATGCAGGAGACACGGAGGCCTTCATCCTTCTGTATCTCTGCACAGCACTTGACAAAGTTTCCCACCCAGTCCTCATCCAACAGCTACATGATTTTGGAATCCAAGGCCATGCACTCCGATGGATCTTCATGACTGGAAGTCAGTCAGCCTGACAAGGTACAGCTCGGACACCTGCGACCTCATCTGAGGGGCTCCACAAGGATTCTCCCTGAGCCGACCCTCTTCAACCATACATGATCCCGTAAGCCAGTAACATCCACTAACACAACATCAACATCCTCTCCTATGCCGATGGCACATAACTAATTCTCTCCCTGTATGAAGCTCCACACTAACAAGACCAAAATCATGATCTTTAGGAAGAGGACATCACAGATGGACTCTACCTGGTGCCCAACAGAGCTAAAGACAACACCCACCCCACCACTCACACCAAGAACCTTGGAATCATCATCAACAGCAAACGCAGCATTACATCTCAAGTCTATGCCAACGCTGCCTCATGCTTCCATAACCTGAAGATGCTGAGGAAGATTTTCCAATGGCCCCCAAGCAGCACCTGGAAAACCGTAACATATGCCTTAATCAAAAGGAGGCTGGACGGGAACACCCTCTATGCTGGGATCAACTAAAAACTCACCAGAAGGCTTTAGACCATTCAGAACTCAGTGGGTAGAATCACCTTGTGGCTCCTACGCCCCACTCATATAACACCACACTCAAAGGTGCTACACTGTCTACCAGTTCACAAACATGCACAATTCAAACCCCTCACCCACACTTTCAAGGCACTAAATAACAATAGCACAGCATATCTCAACAATTACATCAGGGTTCACAAATCTTTCAGACACCTCTGTTTGTCTGGAATACTATTTGTACACATACCACGCATATGGGAAACCAGATACAACAGTCAAGCCATCTTTTATATCATTCCTAAAGTCTCAAATGACCTACACATAAGAACCCCTTCTCACTTTTTGAATTCTGCAAGAAGCTGAAGACCTGGCTTTTTGAGTAGTTGCACTAGGCCGTATATATGAGAAGACTCACAACTGCTCAACACCAGGTACCCTCATAGTATTCTGGTGTTCAGCAGTGCACTTTACAAATCTGCATTACATAAAATTACCTAACAATGTTTATCCTTTCTAGAAAGCCCACAGTTCTCTTCCTATAGCCAGGGCTAAAATCCCACCCCTCCAGCAAACCATTTACCTTCTTTAACATCGGCGCTATCCAAAGTCCCAACCATCTGGCAAATCTTAAGTCTATTGTTTCACCCACACCAGGCATGGTCTACCTCACTGCCAAGTATCTAGATTATGGTACCACCATTTTCAGTCCCATCTAATGATTCCACCAATTCAGCCATACTCTAACATAGAGTGTGAATAACTTGTGACATACTTATCCAACATGTACAGCGTAGGAAAGTAGCCTCTTTCTAGCCTTGTTACCCCCACTTTTGGCCTGTTTGTGAGTATATGTCAGGGTGTTTTCACTGTCTCACTGGGATCCAGCTAGCCAGGGACCAGTGCTCATAGTGAAAACCCTCAGTTGTCAGTGTGTTTGTTATGTGTCACTGGGACCCTGCTAGCCAGGACCACAGTGCTCATAAGTTTGTGGCATATATGTTTTCCCTGTGTGATGCCTAACTGTCTCACTGAGGCTCTGCTAACCAGAACCTCAGTGGTTATGCTCTCTCTGCTTTCCAAATTTGTCACTAACAGGCTAGTGACTACATTTGCCAATTCACATTGGCATACTGGTACACCCATATAATTCCCTTGTATATGGCACTGAGGTGCCCAGGGTATTGGGGTTCCAGGAGATCCCTATGGGCTGCAGCATTTCTTTTGCCACCCATAGGGAACTCTGACAAATCTTACACAGGCCTGCCACTGCAGCCTGAGTGAAATAACGTCCACATTATTTCACAGCCATATACCACTGCACATAAGTAACTTATAAGTCATCCATATGTCTAACCTTCACCTGGTGAAGGTTGGGTGCAAAGTTACTTAGTGTGTGGGCACCCTGGCACTAGCCAAGGTGCCCCCACATCGTTCATGGCAAATTCCCTGGACTTTGTGAGTGCAGGGACACCATTACATGCGTGCACTATACATAGGTCACTACCTACGTATGGCGTCACAATGGTAACTCTGAACATGGCCATGTAACATGTCTAAGATCATGGAATTGATTGGAATCAATTCCATTCTTGTGTTGGGGGGACAATTCCATGATCCCCCAGGTCTCTAGCACAGAAGCCGGGTACTGCCAAACTGCCTTTTTGGGGTCTCCATTGCAGCTGCTGCTGCTGCTGCCAACCCCTCAGACAGGTTTCTGCCCCCCTGGGGTCCAAGCAGCCCTGGCCCAGGAAGGCAGAACAAAGGCTTTCCTCTGAGAGAGGGTGTTACACCCTCTCCCTTTGGAAATAGGTGTGAAGGGCTGGGGAGGAGTAGCCTCCCCCAGCCTCTGGAAATGCTTTGATGGGCACAGATGGTGCCCATCTCTGCATAAGCCAGTCTACACCGGTTCAGGGATCCCCCAGCCCTGCTGTGACGCGAAACTGGACAAAGGAAAGGGGAGTGACCACTCCCCTGACCACTACCTCCCAGGGGAGGTGCCCAGAGCTCCTCCAGTGTGTCCCAGACCTCTGCCATCTTGGAAACAGAGGTGTTGGAGGCACACTGGACTGCTCTGAGTGGCCAGTTCTAGCAGGTGACATCAGAGGCTCCTTCTGATAGGCTCTAATCTCTTTTAGTAGCCAATCCTCCTTCCTTGGTAGCCAAACCTCCTTTTCTGGCTATTTAGAGTCTCTGCTTTGGGGAATTCTTCAGATAACGAATGCAAGAGCTCACCAGAGTTCCTCTGCATCTCCCTCTTCAACTTCTACCAAAGGATCGACCGCTGACTGTTCAGGACACTTGCAAAACCGCAACAAAGTAGCAAGACGACTACCAGCAACATTGTAGCGCCTAATCCTTCTGGCTTTCTCGACTGTTTCCAAGTGGTGCATGCTCTGGGGGTAGCCTGCCTTCACCCTGCACCAGAAGCTCTGAAGAAATCTCCCGTGGGTCGACAGAATCTTACCCCTGCTACTGCAGGCACCAAAAGACTGCAACACTGGTCCTCTGGGTCCCCTCTCATCCTGACGAGCGTGGTCCCTGGAACTCAGCAACTCTGTCCAAGTGACGCCCACAGTCCAGTGACTCTTCAGTCCAAGTTTGGTGGAGGTAAGTCCTTGCCTCTCCACGCTAGATTGCATTGCTGGGTACCGCGTGATTTGCAGCTGCTCCGGCTCCTGTGCACTCTTCCAGGATTACCTTCATGCACAGCCAAGCCTGGGTCCCCGGCACTCCTTCCTGCAGTGCACAACCTTCTGAGTTGTCCTCCGGCATCGTGGGACTCCCTTTTGTGACTTCACGTGGACTCCGGTTTACTTTCCTTTCAAGTGCCTGTTCAGGTACTTTTGCGGTTGCTGCCTGCTTCTGTCAGGGCTCCGTGAGTTGCTGGGCGCCCCCTCTGTCTCCTCCTCCAAGTGGCGACATCCTGGTCCCTCCTAGGCCAGAGCAGCACCCAAAAACCCCTACTGCAACCCTTGCAGCTAGCAAGGCTTTTTTGTGGTCTTTCTGCAGGGGAACACCTCTGCAAGCTTCATCGCAACGTGGGACAGCCATCCTCCAAAGGAGAAGTTTCTAGTCCTCTTCTTTCTTGCAGAACTCCAAGCTTCTTCTAACAGGTGGCAGCTTCCTTGCACCCTCAGCTGGCATTTCCTGGGCTCCTGCCCACTCTCGACACTGTCGCGACTATTGAACTTGGCCCTCTTGTCTTACAGGTACTCAGGTCCGGAAATCCACTGTTGTTGCATTGCTGGTGTTTGTTCTTCCTGCAGAATCCCCCTATCACGACTTCTGTGCTCTCTGGGGGTAGTAGGTGCACTTTACACCTACTTTTCAGGGTCTTGGGGTGGGCTATTTTTCTAACCCTCACTGTTTTCTTA
Organism: Pleurodeles waltl; assembly: GCF_031143425.1. Lineage (NCBI taxonomy): Eukaryota > Metazoa > Chordata > Amphibia > Caudata > Salamandridae > Pleurodeles > Pleurodeles waltl. The sequence continues at coordinate 647,429,817 of NC_090446.1, read as the reverse complement.
CAGTCCCAGCGACCCTCTACAAGCTCACATAGATCTGGGGTCCATTCGTGGTTCGCGTTCCACTTTTGGAGTATATGGTTTGTGTTGCCCCAATACCTATGTGCTCCTATTGCAATCTATTGTAATTCTACACTGTTTGCATTACTTTTCTTGCTATTACTTACCTAATTTTGGTTTGTGTACATATATCTTGTGTATATAACTTATCCTCATACTGAGGGTACTCACTGAGATACTTTTGGCATATTGTCATAAAAATAAAGTACCTTTATTTTTAGTAACTCTGTGTATTGTGTTTTCTTATGATATTGTGCATATGACACCAGTGGTATAGTAGGAGCTTTACAATGGATAAGTGCAGGCAGACAGTTTCAATAAATGTTGTTGAGGCCCAGGCCTACAGGGACACAGGTGCCAGTATCACTTTGGTGACTGAAAACCTAGTGTCTCCTGAACAACACATCATTGGACAACAGTACAAGATTACTGATGTCCATAACTCCACTAAGTTTCTTCCCTTAGCTTTAGTTCAGCTTAGTTGGGGTGGAGTTACTGGACCTAAGCAGGTGGTAGCGTCACCTAGTTTACCTGTAAACTGTCTCTTAGGTAATGACCTAGAGACCTCAGGTTGGGCTGAGGTAGAGTTTCATACCCATGCAGCCATGCTGGGTATCCCTGAGGAATTGCTTCCTCTCATTTCTACTGCAATGAAAAAGCAAAGGAGAGAAAAAGGCCTGAAAACTCAGGATCCTTCTCCAACAACAGGTAAAAAGGGTATCAAAGTATCCCCTACCCACCCTGCCATTCAGGATACCATTCCTGTGGTGGGAGAAACCTCTCCTGGGGTGGCACTTGTACCAAGGGAATCATCAGCTGGCACAGATGAACTCCCTGAGGTAAAAGTACCTCTCTGTGGGATAACTAATATTGGTGAGGAAAAGGGCACCATTTTAGTTAACATGAAGCATCCCTCCAACCCTCCCAGAGAAACTTTGGTGCAAAAACCCTGCACTGCCTCACAACACTTAGGACAGCAGCCCTGCCCTAGTGTGGAGCTCATAGGACAGCAGCCCTGCCCTGCTCCAACTCAAGCGAAACAGCACCCCTGTTCTCTCTGACAGCCATATGGACAACGTTTTTGCCCAGCTATGGCTTTGTTGAGACAACAGCCCTGTCTGGCATTCACATCACTTGATATAGGTTCAGTGGACAATTCCCACTGTTCTAAACTAAAACTTACTGATAGGAACTCTGAGAACATATCTTCACATTGTTGGCTAGCTAAAACACTTCAAACAGGGTGGTTTACATCCCCACAGGGAAGCAACCATATAGTGGATGATAAAGGGAGTAACCAGTCTATTGCAAAGCTACTCTCCACTTATCAGCACTTAGACAATAAAGACTCAACTGGCCAAGGTTAGCCTGATTGTCCTTCGTTTGGGGGGGGGGGGGTGTAGGAAAGTAGCCTCTTTCTAGCCTTGTTACCCCCACTTTTGGCCTGTTTGTGAGTATATGTCAGGGTGTTTTCACTGTCTCACTGGGATCCTGCTAGCAAGGCTTGTTTGCAGTCTTTCTGCGTGGGAACACCTCTGCAAGCTTCATCGTGACATGGGACAGCCATCCTCCAAAGGAGAAGTTCCTAGTCCTCTTCTTTCTTGCAGAACTCCAAGCTTCTTCCAACAGGTGGCAGCTTCCTTGCACCCTCAGCTGGCATTTCCTGGGCTCCTGCCCACTCTCGACACTGTTGCGACTATTGGACTTGGTCCCCTTGTCTTACAGGTACTCTGGTCTGGAAATCCACTGTTGTTGCATTGCTGGTGTTTGTTCTTCCTGCAGAATCCCCCTTTCACGACTTCTGTGCTCTCGGGGGTAGTACACCTACTTTTTAGGGTCTTGGGGTGGGCTATTTTTCTAACCCTCACTGTTTTCTTACAGTCCCAGTGACCCTCTACAAGCTCACATAGGTCTGGCATCCATTTGTGGTTCGCATTCCACTTTTGGAGTATATGGTTTGTGTTGCCCCAATACCTATGTGCTCCTATTGCAATCTATTGTAATTCTACACTGTTTGCATGACTTTTCTTGCTATTACTTACCTAAATTTGGTTTGTGTACATATATCTTGTGTATATAACTTATCCTCATACTGAGGGTACTCACTGAGATACATTTGGCATATTGTCATAAAAATAAAGTACCTTTATTTTTAGTAACTCTGTGTATTGTGTTTTCTTATGATATTGTGCATATGACACCAGTGGTATAGTAGGAGCTTTACATATCTCCTAGTTCAGCCTAAGCTGCTTTGCCATAGCTACCTTCTATCAGCCTAAGGTGCTAGAAACACCTCTTCTACACTTATAAGGGATAACTGGACCTGGCACAAGGTGTAAGTACCTCTGGTACCCACTACAAGCCAGGCCAGCCTCCTACATACAGCAATTGAACAACTCGTCTATACGGAACTTACCTATTGAAAACCATCTCCGGTCACATCTGATGACTTCTCTCATCCATCAAACCACCAAAATATGGTACCACTAACTCACATAATGGCTGATGCTTCAAGTCATCCAAGTCAATAAATAGTAGTATCACAGGACAGTTTATTACATCAGCTCTCTAATCTCTGTTCTTATAGAGCCCAGGTTTGTGAGGCAAAGCTCATACACTGTTCTTTGCAATTAGTCCAATCACATTTTAAGACCTTTGGAGATCGACGACTCTGGCGCTTTATTTTGAAAGAAGTGTTCTCAGTCCATTACATTAAACCTTCAGGCAATGTCCTTTCAAGAGGATCTCAATCTCAAACATGCAATGTATCTGTATATTATATCATCTTGCATTCGAAAATGCTTGCATGTTAGAAGATTGGGCTCATTCTCCTCTGTTCGAGCTTCCCACTAGATTATCACCAAATGTTTGCCTTGCCTGATCCTCAGCGTAATCCATATATGGTCAATTAAGGTTGAAATTGATATATTCTTTTTTATTTTACTCCACAAATGCTGTAAGGATGGGCATTATTACACATTGAACATCCCCATTATCCTAGCACCTTGCTGACCCTTTCGGTGGAAGATATGTTGTTGTTAAGTAGACAGTGTTTCGAGGCTAACATCCCAATTGAGCATTATTGCTATGATTATTACAGGCGGGGCGATTCTTGCTGAGGTTCTCAATAAAAGTAATTAAATGTTAGCTGCTGAAAAGAATGCTTTGGCCCCTTTTAACAATGGTGAAAGTGGATGGTGGCTATTAAGAATGACATTCCCAATCCTTTCTAATGTTACAAGAACAGTTACCATAGTTTTTGTTTTTTTAAATAACAATTCCAGAACGGTTAATGCTTGCCTTGAGGTGCTTCTGACTGAAACTGATGCCAGGGGACTTCTGTAACTGTGACGCTAAGGGAAAGGCAGAGAGTGGAAAAAAGACACAAACCTCACCAATGTGACTTCTACCTGAAAGCAATGTAAATGTATGCAATTGTTTAATAGTCTGATTGTGTATTATTAAAAATATACATTTTGAAAACACGTCTTTCATATTAGACACCAAGGACCTGATTTAGAGTTTGGTGTACAAGTTACTCCATCACAAACATAATGCAGACAGTTTCCACCTTATGACATTGCATTATATCCTATGGTACTTACAATAAAGCAGTTGGGATTTTTGTTACACTTGTACGATTTGCAGCAGCCTATCGTAAGCTGTGTGAAATTTAAAATAACTACTTTCATACTTCACAGTGGTTTTGGTCTCATGCTGGGACCTTGTATCACTGTCAATATTGCTGTTTTCTTCTCTGCGCCAACCAGGATTCAATTCTGTGACTGTCGAGTTACACAAGGGTTAAGCAGTTGAGCATTGCATGATGTGAAAGAGCACATTTCCACCACTCACTGTAACTTGCATTAATTTTTCTTTTAAGGTGTGTATGTAACTTACATTTGATATGAATTTATTTATTTGAAGGTGAAAGGCCAACTAGAAATTTGCATATTATTTGATTATTCTTAGCCGTGTCTCTGACCCCACACTCACAATTATTGGCCTTACCCCCACTGCACTTAAAATCACGGTTCCTATACTTTTTTATAACGTAAACCTTCTGTATTTAAACTCAGTTCTATTTTATCTGAAAAGGGACTGGTGTAAACCTGGCACATTCCATGCCAGTTTCAATTGTTTTCATAACAATGTTTTTTTCTGCAGTACTAAAGTGGATCTGATTATGCCCGATGACACTGTTATCTTCCAATGCTGCTGATCACTGTTTATTCCACGAATATCTCAGTAGCCAAAATCAGCAAGGGCAATATAATGCTCTGAGGAGTTACCCCTGAGTCGCATTAAATCTCATGTCTAGCTCCCGACCAAGAATTCATTCAGAATGCTTATAAATTTTATAGTGAGTGCTGGGGCCCTCCCTATGTTTACCCACGATCCAGATCTCTGAGCCATGATACATATTCACCTCACTCACCAAGACCTATCAACCTGGAGTTGACTATGGCTGCTGAATAATTTAGAGTGCATGACACATTGGTAGATGGGACATAAGAAGATATATTTGGTGGCACAGGCTAATTATTTGGCTCATTCTTTTCAGGACCAATGACAAAAGTTTTGTTGCCAAAAGGAACAAAATCCCTAAGGAAAGTAGTTATGAACCATTCCCCTCATCCAAAAGTCACGACGCAAGGTAGCAGTAGAGGATACCGAATTCCATTATGTTGGCCTTTAGTGAATCCAGCCAGATCAAACAGCTGTCTGAGGTTATAAAATATGGGAAATCCAAAAGTAATCAAAAGCAAGGTTTGTGAGAAGAAAAAATGTTTGTGTTGTCACGAATCTCTTATTTTCAGGGTACACCCAGATAGATCACCTTACTCCCAAGAGGAAATATACCTCTAGTATCCATTTCAAAGAAAAGGCGTGGTGGCAGGTGTCTCACATTTCTGTCTCTAAAGCACTGACTTTTTTTGGAGAGGGAGTTTTAGAGTAAGACAACCCTATCAGGGTATCTCCCTCTGTAGGGGCTATTTATAAAACACTGCCCAATCCTGGTTCACTAAAACAGTCAACACACAAAAGGTGATGGGAGTAATGCTTCCACTGAGGCTAACCACTGGCAATCACTCGAGGTAGCATTCCAACCCATTGTTATTTTGTCCACTATGCCCAAAACAGTAACCACACACAAAGATTTTGTGAATAACAGAATTTACATTGATACAATGATAAGGTATTTATTATGCACAAATCATCTAAAATATATATATATATATATATATATATATATATATATATATATATATATATATATATATATATCAAAGTATCAAATTATGCTAGTTATTACTAAAAGCTCAGCATTCATAACTAAAGACAGAGCTAACCCCAAAAAAGCCCAAGAAAGTTTCATCACACATCACTAAAGTATTTTCAGCCATACATTAATTTGTCTGCATCACCTAATATTTAGCATCACAAGTCATGCGAGTTTCCCCCGCATACCTTTCTTTGCTGCTGGGCCTGCAGTCGGAATACGATCTTTCAGCAGGTCCACCTCAGCATCTGGTCAGTGTGTCTAACCCTTCCCTTTTCTGGTTTCTCTTTCTATTTTAGTTTACAATGATTTCCTATATAGAAGGGAGGGGGCACTCCTGCTCAGCACTTTTATTGTTATTTCTGTAAGCAAACAATGCTCTTTTGCAGAAGTCCACAGAAGGCAGCAATGCTTTCTTCCAGGCTAATTTTGTACAAGGAGAGACTGATTTGTGGCTACAGGCACTGCACAAAGCTCAGGGTCATAGAAAATACCTTCTCTGACTGGATTATGGGCACACTATCAAGTTGGAGTTCCAAAAATAAAAACATGCTGATCTTCCACACATTTGTTAGCACTACCATTTAAAGAGGAAGGCCACGATTTACAATTATTTTGCGCTGGGTTTTCTGATGCAAACCAGCGCAAAAACAAAATGTAAATTTAATTTCCAACGCAAAACTCGTTGTGCACTGGTAGTTAACTGAAAGTAATGCAAAGATTCTTCATCAAGGGGGTGTTCCATGGGTGATACATGGGTATTTCCATGCAAACACCCATGATTTCTGATGCAAAATCTATCTACTAGCAAGAGTAGACAGAGTTTACAATAGCAAATAGAGTTTTGCACCAAAAGATAATGAAACTTGAAGCTCTGGTTAAAAGGAGAAATGCGTTTATTTTGTCTAACATTTTGGACTTTGCTTGTGTGCTGCATTGTACTGCACACATCCAAAGTGGGAAAAGTTTTCAAGTTTATCTAGGAATAACATTTTTACTAGGCTGGTACCATTCCAGTACAAAAGCACTGCTAGACATCACCCTCATACCCTTGCCTTATTGTGAAAAGGTGTGTTTGTGATGGTAGGGAACATGATTCTGTGGCAGGGCTAGGGAGAGAGCATTATTGTGCCATATCTCTTTAGACAGAGCGCCCTCCTACTGTCTCCCTGTCATGCAATGCAGCGCAGCAACTTTGGGTGCTGCACTGTGTTCTGTGACATCTTTTTAAATCTAGGTCTTAGTTTGTTTTCTAGGTCCTATGCCATATACACAAATACCCTAAAATTGTATGCTTGGCCCATGTTGGCATACAATCAGGCCTGTCTTGTATGTAACATGTATGTGTTATAAGAAAATCCCTTCCATGCATGAGATTGTAATGTAAGCACCTGGAAAGACCTTTCACCAATTTAATCCTATGTGCATCCCTATGTCCTAGATTAAGCTGCTTAGGTTTCATTTTATACGACTGATGTACCAGTTACTACAATAATATCACTGCCTTCTAGCCTTAAGGGGGCTATTGTGTGTGTTTGTGCCCGATCAGTAGTGAAAGCCTTGATAGACATTGTGTGTTTGTGTAGCAGCATGGGAAGATCGTGATGCTCCTTACACTGGCACAGCCAGTAAGGTCCGCTCTGCTATGCCTTTTCCCTACAAGCGGGATACAACCATCTCAACCCGCTAATACACAGACTCTATTAAATGCTCACTACCTCCTGAAAGTATTGATTAAAGGAAAGAGAAAAATTTGGTTTTCCCTACTAAATTTTCAAAATTGAAATATAAACGTTAGCTACTTTTTCTCATAAGACTACAGCACAGTGGAAAGAGCAGCAGTTAGAAAATAAGTGATAAGAAAGGTGTTAAAGTGTGTATTATTATAAGTATTTGTCTTTCCAATGGGAGAATTATCTTGAAATGATTTCAGGCCTAAGTGTGTTGGAAACATTTCAGAATTTTAACAAGCATTGGGATGCAACTGTATCTAGAGAAGTCCCATTCACAGACATAAAGCTTGTACTTGAAAGTTAGGATGATGGTGGTCATTATGCTGTACCTTCTCTGGAGTGGTGGAACTTGACCTCATAAAACAAAATATTCTTGATAGTAAAGGATCTAAAGGAGCCATACTGTGGAATACAGGGCCAGAAGTACAAACATTGGACATTTTGATTTCCTAATTGTGATTATCTATGAACCGCAATTAGGAAATCGGTAATCCTATTGTATGAATTGTTGTATTTCCAAATAGCACTTCCTAGTAGTTAACAAATAGACCAACCTCAAGAATAATAAAGAGGTATTTTGCAATTTTTCACCCAGTAGAAATTGCCACCATCACAGGAATGGTGGCCCTCTGGGGTCAGCAGACCACCATATCTGTAACTGCTTTTTAATAAAGAAATCTTTTTTTAAAGTGCAGCCTATTTTCCTTAAGCGAAAACAGGATGCACTAGAAAAAATAAATGTTTAAGTTTAATTTTTTGGGAGCGGGCAGTGATCCTTGGACCACTGCCTGCTCTTCAAATCTTTTACTTTTTCACAAATGGATTACTGCCACTTTTAAATTAGTGGTTAAGAATTACTGTTTTGCAACCGGAATTCGGTTGCAAAACAGGAACACATAACCCACCAATTCGGTATTTTGAAAGGACACTCCAAACGCACACCTTCCAAATACCAAATGGCAAATGCAAATTGTGATTAGGTAACATTTTACCGAATCACACCTTTTCTTTTATACATCTAAAATGGCATGTTTGCAGTCGTAAATGGCTCAATTTGGTAGGGTTTTTCCAAAGTTCTGCTTCTATCTTTATTCATTACAATAGACGTTTGACAGACATGTGTGGACCTTCTGCCAGAATCGCCACTTAGGAGCTGAGGCAACCAGTGAGGCAAGTGAAGTAAATTCTGTAACTCCAATTGTAGCCTCTGGAAAAGGCATAACAATAAGTGTGATGAGTACTTTGTAACCTGAAATGTTATAAAGAGATTCTTAAGTTGTTGCTTGTAATCTGTTGGTTATGGGAATATGGGACGATTTCCACAAACCTGCTAAAGATCATGCAGGCTGATGGTCTAAATGACCCTTCACACTAATAAGCCCTTATCTCGTACTGAGACTTCTAGGTTAGTAGGCACACAGGCCCTTCCAGATCAGAGTGTCTTGGTTATTCCATGCTTAGCTCCCGTCCACACTCAAACCTGGCACTTCTCTCATGCTGTCAACAGCATGAAAGAAGCACTGGGATTGGCCTGAGTGGGAAGATAAGCTTCTCAGGGAGGCAGTGGAAGCCTGCACTTGGTCTCCGGCCCTTTTGTGAAACACAGCCAGGTGGAGGGTTGTAAGTGTGCCTCGGGCAGATGGCCAAACGGACATGCGCACTTAGAAGTGCACATACCATTCCTCCACCCTGGTGACATGGGGGTGGCTGGCCCCACCCTCACTAAGTGGAAAAATAAAATGCTTTTATTATCACTTTATTTTTCTGCTTTCAGCAGCTGGGTGACGCTCCTCCCCAATAGCCAAGGGGCTGCCACTGGAAACACAACTCCTTCAATGTAGGAAGGGCCTTCATTGTATTAAGTGTGCGATTTGTTTGATGTTCTACAGGGTATTGAGTAATGTCTGCATTCAATGGTAACTGAAAGACCATTTCATGTACTGCTAGCTATTACTTTCTGCTGACCTTGTTTGATCTGGTAATTGTGCCTATATTCGCTTTCAAAGCAGTCTATGGCCCTCATTACAACATTGGCGGTAAATCCCGCTTACCGCTGTGCAGAAGACCGCCAACACACCGCCGCGGCCGTGGAATTCCGCCACAGCTATTATGACCCACAGCTCGGAATCCGCCAAAATCTAGACACTCACACAAGTCCGCCACACCAAAGGTCAGTGATAAACTGGCAATAACAAAACCTCACTGTCACGCCAACAGGAATACGCCCACACTATCACGACCCACGAATCCATGCGGCGGTCTTTCAACCACGGTATTCCATTGGCGGTACACACAGCCGCGCTAAAAATACACACACATTTACAAAACACTACCACATTGGACAAATCGAAATACACACACCTGATACACATACACACACCACTCCCACACACCCAATACAATATAAAACACGCACCCCCCCACATTCCCCACAAACCCTTACAACCAAAAATTTGGAAGAAGCAGAGAGACAGAAAAGCAAAGACCACACCATCAGACAGAGGCACACAACACCATTACTCATACACATCCACGCACAAAACACCACACACCCCTAAACATCACCCCACACATCACAACACACACCAACTCACACATCACCCACACCATCCCATGGCACCGCAAAAACACCCCAGGTTTTCTGAGGAGGAGCTCAGGGTCATGGTGGAGGAAATCATCAGGGTAGAGCCACAGCTATTCGGATCACAGGTGCAGCACACCTCCATAGCTAGGAAGATGGAGCTATGGCGCAGAATTGCGGACAGGGTCAACGCAGTGGGACAGCACCCAAGAACATGGGATGACATCAGGAAGAGGTGGAACAACCTACGGGGAAAGGTGCGTTCCGTGGTCTCAAGACACCACATTGCGGTTCAGAGGACTGGCGGCGGACCCCAACCTCCTCCCCCACAACTAACAACATGGGAGGAGCAGGTCTTGGCTATACTGCATCCTGAGGGTCTCACAGGAGTAGCTGGAGGAATGGACTCTGGTAAGTCAAATCTTTAACTACCATATACCCCACCCTACCTGCATGCTATCACATACCCCCACCCTCACCCCCATCACTCCAACTCCTGACATATGTCCCACTATCACAAACCACACATCCCAACACCAAGCCCTCAATGCAACAACAGAGCATGGACACCCATCACCAATGCATGTCCACTACACATACCCACACAGATCCCCAAACCAAATATCACACAAGGTCCTACACAAGAATCTAAGAACTGGGGTACAGGGTCACCCACCCATTGCACACCATGGCACACACAGATGCAATAATCATGCCTTTACACCCCTGCAGGACCCCTACCCAACATCACCAGACAGGAGGTTCCAGACATGTCCACTCCCCCTCAACAGGTACAGCTGCCACCCCCCCCCCCACCAGCACCGCCCTCCCAACAGTCCCTCAGCGTGTGTCCCGTGGCCGCTCACCCAGGAGGGTAGGCATCTCCTTCGCCCCAGGCACCTCAGGCCCTGCCCCAGTCAGCCCTGCTGCCCTCAGTGAGGATGCTATTGACCTCCTGAGATCCCTCAATGTTGGGCAGTCTACCATTCTGAATGCCATCCAGGGTGTAGAGAGGCAGTTGCAACAGACCAATGCATACCTGGAGGGCATTCATTCTGGCCAAGCAGCCCAACAGAGAGCATTTCAGGCTCTGGCCTCTGCACTGATGGCAGCCATTGTCCCTGTGTCCAGCCTCCCCCTCCAACTTCCTGCACCCAGACCCAATCCCCAGTACCTCAGCCTATCCCAAGCACACCATCAGACCAGCATGCACGCACCTCAACACACAAGGGTGGCTCTGGCAAACATAAGCACCACACATCCCACAGGCACTCACACAAGCATCATACCCATGCAGACATGCCAACATCCACTGCCTCCACTGTGTGCCCCTCCTCCATGTCTCCCTCCTCCCTCCCTGTCACGCCTCCACTCACACCTGCATGCACTACATCTTCAGCCACTACCTCCATCACCAGCACACCCATCACCACACACTGCTCACATGCAGTCACCACCCCCACTACCATTCACACATCCTGTGTCCTCTCCCAGTGTGTCTGTGAGCCCTCCTCTCAAACTACACAAACGCAGCCACACACCCACCCAACAGCCATCCACCTCACCACAGCCTCCAGCCCGTGCACCTTCACCCAAAGTCAGCATACGAGCACCTCCTACAACCACTACCTCTTCCTCCACTCCCAAACCCCCTCCATCTACCTAGCCCAGTGTGTCAAAAAAGCTTTTCCTCTCAAATGTTGACCTCTTCCCTACACCTCCCCCCCCCATCCGTCCCCTAGGGCCCGCCTTTACAGGTCCCAACCCAGCACCTCAGCCACCACATCACCGGGCACAGTGGTGCAAGAAATATCCAGATTCTGAAGTGCACCAAGCAACAGGGCTGCCGGTATCCCAAGGAGCGAGTCCAAGGACATTCCCCCACCTCCAAAACAGAAGAAGTTGCCCACATCCCGGAGGGAGAAGGCCAAAACACCTGCCACCAAGGGCTCAGCCAAGACAACAGTTGGAAGTGGCAAGACAGCTGCGCCACCATCCAAGGTGGGGAAGGGCGTGAAAAAGAAAGGCAAGTCAACGTCGCCGCCAACCTGCACGGTGGACAAAACCGCCACTGGCACCGCCACTTGCACCGCTGCCACGGGCACTGCCGCCAGCACCGAGGTCAGTGAGCCCGCCACCAGCACCGCCGCTCATGACACCGCCGCCAGCACCGAGGTCAGTGAGTCCCCCACCAGCACCGCCGCTCATGACACCGCCGCCAGCACCGAGGTAAGTGAGCCCGCCACCAGCACCGCTGCCCAATGATCGCCGCAAGCACCGCCGCTACTGAGCCCACCACCAGCACCGCCAGCGGCCATGCCACATCCTGAGCCAGTGGCACCACCGCAGACATGGCTGCCATCCCCAGTGGTCATTCATACGAGGCTGTTGGTCAGTTCCAGGGGCCTGGGCAGCTTCCATGTTGTCCCACCGTCTGTGGACTGTCACATCCACTACCTCAGTCCTTGGCAGGATGAAGCACTCTGGGCACAAAGCCCCATCCAGAACCAGTGGAGATAGGCATACACTACCTCTGTCCTTGGTAGAATGAAGCACTCTGGGCACAAAGCCCCCTCCAGAACCAGTGGAGAAAGGTATCCACTACCTCTGTCCTTGGCAGGATGATGCACTCTGGGCACAAAGCCCCCTCCAGAACCAATGGAGACTGTCATCCACTTGAGAGACTGTGGCTTTGCACTCCCCAGGATAAAGCAGTGGGCAACCCAACCACTGGAGAGACTTGAGAGACTGTGGCTTTGCACTCCCCAGAATAGAGCAGTGGGCAACCCACCCACTGGAGAGACTTGAGAGACTGTGGCTTTGCACTCCCCAGGATAAAGCAGTGGGCAACTCACCCACTGGAGAGACTTGAGAGACTGTGGCTTTGAACTCCCCAGGATAAAGCAGTGGGCAACTCACCCACTAGAGAGACTTGAGAGACTGTGGCTTTGCACTCCCCAGGATAGAGCAGTGGGCAAACCACCCACTGGAGAGACTTGAGAGACTGTGGATTTGCACTCCCCAGGATACATCAATGGGCATGGAGCCCCCTCGTGGAGCTGGCATCGTGTACTCATCCGGCTGAGGTGCCCCTCCTTCCCTTCCCCCTGAGGTGCCTGTTTTTTTTCATCTGATGCCCCTGCAGTGTTCTCTCCGTTTCGATCGGGTATCTTGTGTGGGCCTCGCCCATGCATTTTGGGCCCAGTGGTCCACGGACTATATTGGTACAGTACCTGGACTTGAATTCTTGGTGTACATATTTGTTTATAGTTAATCTAAAATTTTGACTAATGGATTTTACATGATTACAATTGTTCAACTCATTTCCTTTTGTAATTGCGTTCTTTCAGGGTGGTTGGGGTGGTGTAAATGTAATGTTTCAGCATGTATTGGTGTGTGTGTTGTTGTGGGTGAGGGTGAGGGTGGGGGTGTTGCGTGTGTGTGTCCCTCTCTTTTCCCTCCCCCTCCCCTATGTTGTAGGTGCAGTACTCAGGCCCATATTTATACTTTTTGACGCAAAACTGCGCTAACGCAGTTTTGCGTCAAAAAAATGAGCGCCGGATAACGCCATTCTGAAGCGCCATGCGGGCGCCGTATTTATTGAATGACGTTAGCCGGCGTTAGCCACCGGCGCCGTCTGGTGTGCGTTAAAAAAAACAACGTACACCAGGCAGCGCCGGCGTAGGGGGATATGGGGCTTGGGCGTCAAGAAACGGGGCAAGTCAGGTTGAGGCAATTTTTTCGCCTCAACCCGATTTGCGCCATTTTTTTTCACTCCCAACCCCCATAGAAATGACTCCTGTCTTAGCAAAGACAGGAGTCATGCCCCCTTGCCCAATGGCCATGCCCAGGGGACTTCTGTCCCCTGGGCATGGTCATTGGGCATAGTGGCATGTAGGGGGGCACAAATCAGGCCCCCCTATGCCACAAAAAAAAAAAAAAAAACACTTACCTGAACTTACCTTAATGTCCCTGGGATGGGTCCCTCCAGCCTTGGGTGTCCTCCTGGGGTGGGCAAGGGTGACAGGGGGTGTCCCTGGGGGCATGGGAGGGCACCTCTGGGCTCCTTCAGAGCCCACAGGTCCCTTAATGCCTGCCTTTTGCAGGCGCTAAAAAACAGCGCAAAAGCGGCCGTATGTCATTTTTTTTTACCCGCCCACTCCCGGGCGTGAATTTTGCCCGGAGTATAAATCCGACGCACATGCCTCGGAGTCGATTTTTTAGACGGGAACGCCTACCTTGCATATAATTAACGCAAAGTAGGTGTCCACGCTAAAAAATGACGCAAACTCCATGGACTTTGGCGCTAGACGCGTCTAACGCCAAAGTATAAATATGGAGTTAATTTTACGTCGGAATTGCGTCAAAAAAAACGACGCAATTCCGGCACAAACGGAGTATAAATATGCCCCTCAATGTGGTCGTCGCCGCCGTCAGTCGTGCTCCTGGTAGAGGAGCAGGAAGACAATCGCAGGGCGTATTTGGAGTTTAAGCTCCATGGCGTCCTGGTTCCTCATGGGTTGTGTAGAGGTGAGTGTTTCCCCTTCCAAATCCTGTTTCCGACGTGTTTTTGTTTGCGTTGAATCCGCCACGGAAAAGGTGGCGGATTGGCCTGTCATAATAGTGTGGGCGGTACATTGTCTTCCGCCTGACTGTTGGCGGTGACCGCCATGATATATGTCTGTACCGCCGTGGCGGTCGGAGTGTTAAAGTGGCTGTCTATGTTGGTGGTTTCCACCGTGGTCGTAATCCCATTTTTTTTCCGCCAGCCTGTTGGCGGTATTACAGCCGCTTTAACACCGACCGCCAGGGTTGTAATGAGGGCCTATATGTTGTTATGGCTTGCACAGGTGCAAATGTAGCACTTATCACCTGTGAGATCTAGAATGAGCTCCACATTGTTTAGTTAATAGCTACCACATATGTACAATTTTTTAACCATTTTGAAGCTCTGACAAGGTCACAGAGCGCTCTCACTTACATTGGTTTCCTGCACCGTCAATGGTATGCTATGATATGTAACCCCAGTTTTGGATAGTGCGACTTTTGCGATTGCTACTGTGTCTTGACACTGTCAATGTATGCAGATTGTTGCCTGTCATATTCACAAGAAGTGTGGTATCATCTGGTGACCTTCTAGCCGGGGTCTAATGAAGGCCCCTGCAGCCTGTGTGGTGAGGGAGGCCCACAGCCCTAGAGGAGGCCCCCATTCAGCCAAAAGCATATGAATATTTGTGAGCTATTTGAGTATCGGGACCTCTTATTACATTCTTCAGGGTGGCTCCATAATTTTGTGTCATGCCACTGCTTCCACCAAACCTGTATTTGGGTATGAAAGGGTCTTTGTTTGGGTTACACTGTGTCAATAGCCCTCTTTTAGTCTCTCTCTGCCCCAGTGTGGGAGTCATGAATACCCCGTGTCTCAATAGCAGTGTGTTTCCGGATACAGAGTTGGTATATTGCCAGAACTCTGTTGATAAAGCCTACACAGACAGTGCCTTCCTGCTCCCTTCATTGAATCTATGCATGTACCCAAAGAGCCCAGAAGGTGAAGAGAGTTGAGTTAAGGTAAGACAATGAGAGTTAGTGGAATACCAGCTGCAACCTCCGTGTTTCCATAAATATTAGGGCTTCTCTGAGGATAACGACGTAGAGGTTTTAGGAAGAAGCCATCTTTGGGATGTTAATAGTTGTAGCCTGGCTTTCTCTAGCCTAACGCATACCCTGTCTAGGATGTCGGTCGTCAGGATTCCAGGCATGCTCATAAGCTGTTGGGAATCAAACCACTACCAGTTTTGGCAGCAGTACAGTATGTAGCAAGTAGTACTTTACACGATGGTGTCGCAAGCCCCTCTCTTTAGCAGCTACAGCAGGGGTGGAGATCTTTTGGGACTCTTCTGTCTGCAACTTGGCAGATAAAAGCTCATATTTAACACCAAAAAATGAAGGGTTGATAGAAAATTTAAATATAGATACAAGGTTGAAAGGGAGGATGAGTGAAAGGATGTGTTGATGGGTGAAAGGGTAGATGGATAAAAAGATGAATGGCTGAAAGAGTAGATGACAGAAAGGATAAGCGGATGGGTGAAAGGATTAGTGAAAGAGTGGATGGGTTTAAGAATGTGTGGAAGAGTCGAAGGATGGGTTTAAGCATGGATGGGTGAAAGAATGGGGAAAGAAGGATGGAAGATTAAAGGAAAGGATGGATGAAAGGAGTGAAAGGGTGAAAGGATGAGTGGGTAAGCAAGAGGGTGGTAGAGGGATGAAAGAATTTGTGTGTGGGTTAAATGATGGGTGACAGGATAATGTGAGTCGGTGAAAGAGTGGATGAGTGTAAGGATGTCTGGCTGGAAGGATGGGTGAAAGGGTGAATGGGTGAAAGAAAATGTGGGTGGGTGAAAGGATGGGGAAAGGTTGGAAGGTGAGAGAATGCATGGGTGACTGAAAAGATGGGTTAAAGGGTGGATGGGTGAAAGGATGCATGCGTGGATGAAAGGATGTGTGGTTGGTAAATATGTGAAAAGATGGATGGGTGAAAGGGTGGATGGATAGATGGATGCAATGGTAAAAGATTGAATAATGGATGAAAGAATGGACGAGAGAATATAAATGTGAAGTGGTGGATATTAGCAGGTGGATGAAGGGGTGAAAGGATGGATGGATAAATGCTTGGATGGAAGAGACAAGGGGACTCTTATGTGGGGTGTTGGAATCACTTGCTTGGTGCCTTCAACCCCTTTGTCCAAAGTGGGGTATTTTAAGTTTTGGTTACTCCCTTGACTTTACACCTGTCAATCTATTTTTTTCCTGGAAGAACAGAAGGTAAACAGAGCAAGCTGCCAGTCACACAGGTCAACCGCCGCCACACACACAAACACAATTAACCACCACTGTGGATTAAGCACAATTAAGCACTACTTCTCCCTGTCCACCCTTGCCTAACATGGCTTAAGATGCTGCACAAAGATTGGTCTCAACTACAATAGCAAATATTCTTCTTGTCCAGTACCTCTGAAGGTTGGGAAGCCCGGGGAGGAGTGGCTGTCTCTATCATAGATAGTTTTACCCCCTTCCCAGAAATAATTACAGGCCATTTGTTCGCGTTTTAGATTTTGAAAAGACCTAGACATGATACGTAAATGTAACTTTATAGAAAATTGACTGCATTCGTTGTAAAAATTGCATTTCTGTCTTTGTTTACTACAATTATCAGTCGGGGATCGTTAAGGCTGCTCAAGAACACTTCTTAAATTACGTTGATTTTTACGGTTTAAATTATGTACTGATGGGGGAAAAATACCAGCTTCTGGTGATTTTCCTAAGTTTTGTACCAGGTAGTACATTAAACTACGCGTCATGTCAGTACCGGCCAGGTGAACCATAGCCCTGTTAAACTTTCACCGACACAGGCCTTACCTGCAGGCCAATTTTCCACTCACTTTGAAAGCCACTCCATCCGCTATCTTGACTTAATGCCTCTCTTCTCCAACAACCGCAGGCGCTCAGAGAAATGACAGAATATTCCACGAATAACAAATCACGTCACCGATTTACAGCAGCGATAACTGCGCCATAAAGGGCGCACCCCTGTGCTCAGGGACAGCTGTTAATGAAACGAGATAAAGGCCTGCGAGTGAGGTAACTGCAGGACACATGGCGGGGAGTGCCTGCGCGCGTGTCCCGTCGGCAGGGAGGCCTGGGAACACTTGTTGGGGGCGCGAGGGTGCCGCACACAACACCAACAGTTGCTGTTGGAATGGAATCCGGAGGCTAATTTGAAACTTGAGGCACCTGATCCATCCACATCCGACAACTGACACCCGCCCTTGCCCTCTTCTGCAATGTCTGCTCCCACCGCCTCCAGAGTCCCTCGCACTTTGTTTATGTGCATCTGCTTTGAGCCTCCCAGTGGAAAATCCCCACACAAATTAATATTATGCCTTAAAGTTGTTGTCTATAGAATCTGGGTGTTTGGAATTGTAGTTTTAGCAGCATGTTGTTGGCTCGATTTTTGAAGAACGATTGCGTGAATGCTACCTTCTGTCACCAGGGCCCGAGGATATGCGAGGTCAAATGATTTGATGGTTTCATGAAGGGGGTTGAACGGTCCTTCACTGTCCTATAATTTTGGTAAAATGACGCTGCGGACAAAAGTGCAATCAAGCCGAGGTATTTTAAATCCGATCAAATATTGCTCAAGGGGGGTTTCTCAACTTTCTTGTAAACATGTTAATTAACTCATGTCAAAACAAGACACTCTCTTTGGCTGGAGTTTTATAATGCGTCCTAAAAGGAAAGTGTTAAGAGGAAGTTAGGAGCTGTTTTTTCTCACGTGGGATCTAGGTTATTTTGTATTGTTTATGAAACTGTATAGACATATTTTGCACTGTACTTGGGATTTTGCACACAATGAATACTTAGTTTAAAATGTTTTGATTTTTGGTGTAAACCACTATTTTATACCACTACAGTCAATGTTGCACAATAACAATAAAATAATGATGGAAAACAGATATATCTAGGCAATATCTACCTATTTCGATACAATCCATGGCTTTTTGATTCTCCGGTGTGAAATAGTATCAAACTTGAATCATGACAAACAATAGTAATTATCTTTGGCATTCGCCAAAAGACCAAAAGCTCCTTAACACACACATCATCATAGGTAAACATAGGAATGAATTTAGTATGAAAAGCAGTCTAGAGAGTTTTATATTGTAGATGTTTAATCCAGGATTACAGCCGAGAAGGAACTTTGAGCAGGGCTACCTAATGTTACTGACTGATCTAAATGTTTTCTTCAAGAAACATTTCGATCTATAGTGACACTGAACAGAGCACACACCTGTAGGTGTGCACGTTGTTATGGGGTGGACACTTGTGGTGCCGTGCTCCTCCCCTGCTCTTGCGCCTCTTTGGCCCAAGACAGGGGATACACCATGGGTGGTGGCAGGAAGTGCTTGCCATCCCTTGTCGCGCAATGTGCTGAACTGGGGACAGGAAATCACAACCACTAATAGCATGTCACTTCCTGGTTGTGGTGTTGCAGGAGCATTTAGAGGGGCCCTCTCACGACCTCCACCTCTTTGCTCAGCACCAGGACAAGGAAGCGGTTCTACTTGACCATCATGTTTGTGTGAATTGTGAATAAACATGACTTTGTACCCATGGCTAGTACAGTGCCTTGTCACTGATTCAGTTGAGTTGGAGGGAGGCCCGTCTTAAGATTTAGCTAGGACATCTGACTCTCTTTAACATGAGGGATTCAATGCTCTAACAGCAATATTTTTCCAAAATCGTTATCAGACACACGACATAGCACTAACATTCTGTAATTTGACTGGCTTTTTGCATCGTTCGTTTTATGTCTGGTGTTAGCGAAGACCTTTTAATTTTACTAAAGTATATATATAATATACATAGTTATGGAATCTTTCATCCAGCACTCATCATCCCTCGGACTACTATTATGTTGTTCATATATTTATTCCAGCCACTTCAGCGTTGGGCTTTTGTGAGCTCACTTCAGTCACTAATTAATTTGACCGTGAGTGACAGCATTCTACCCTTTCGCAAGGAGCACATTGGTATGCAAAATAGTTCCCTTCATGCTAGAGGCTACAATCGCAGTGTGAGCCTTTGAGGCCAAAAATACTTTTATTTTAGGATTCTTTTTAGGTTTAGCAATAGCCAAGATTCTTTGAGTTTACTAAATGTATATATATACTCCTCATCCATTGACTTCTTATTGTAGCATTCACATTTTTTATTCAGCTTACAGCAGGGGCAATCTGTCTGTCTACTACAGCCATTGGCTAACTTTACAGTGAGTGACAGCCATCTCGCTTTTCACAATGTCCCATGCCCACACAACGTAGTTCCCTTAAGTGCCAGAGGCTTCGACATCAATGTGTGCTTTTGTAGACCAAAATATATTTTTTGCTTACATTTGCTTTGTTTTAAAGACTGACGAATGCCCGACTGCTTCCTGACAAAGATTTTAAAAAACATGACAAAACAAGTCAAGCATTCACGAAAGCAAAAGGTTAAAAGTCAACTGCAGACCTATTGGCTTTAAAAATGCTTGATTTAGGCAGGTGCAGGCCCAGCTGCTCCCCAGTAACAGAGTTTTACTAAAGGCATAGCAAAGCAAAATAAGCAGTATCAAAACAAAAAGGCTGCCAGCCAAAGCCAACATATTTGCTTTTCCAATAGCTGTTAAAAATAAGGGGCATAAGGCTACCTCATCAAAAATCAGGAATAAATACATCTTTTTAAATACAGCAAAATAGTGGAAACCCCTTTCACAGAAAATGTAACTATTTTTATGAGTTTCATTTGAACTGATTTTAGCCAAGGTTGACAGAGAACATTGTTCAAAACCTACTTTTTATGCTTGACCAAATTGTGTAATTCTGAGCAAATTGCAACCTCTCTCTGTGCCTCACACATGGGAGCCAGAGGAAACAGCTAAATTGCATTATAAGGCAGTAAAGAAAAAACAGAATTCTAAAATTGAAATACATTGATGGGCAGTGTGAGAAGCTGGCAGAGCTGTGGAGGACTTTAAAAGGCAGGGCCACAATCTGATACCTTTCTCCAGGACTACATGTACACCACATAGTCACTAAGTGCTAAGAGAAGATTCAGTCTGCTGTGTGCTAGAGGATAGAGGAAGCAGTGCATTACCTTACTGTCCCTCCACAAGATGAATAGGAATTATGTAAGTCTCAAGGTAAATAGAACATGTCCCACTTTTGCCAGGAACATCTCCCATTCTGGATTTTGTCCAGGTCCTGTGGCAGAACCTGGTAGCGGGCAGCATCACAGTTTGGAACCCTGCTTTCTTCTCGCTGTCCCAGCACCTGGATGTTGTTTCTTGTAATAGTTAGCCAGTCCCTCTACCATCCCTTCACACCTGTGACTGAGAAGTCGAGCAAATTGGTGTTTGTGGATTGGACTTGGATAGGTTATACGTCAGGAGTTTTCTTTTCCCGTAAAAATCAGTGCTCATTTGTAGACATTTAATCGAAAAGGGATGTCTTTAACATACCAGAAACTTATCAAAAGTTAAAATGAGAACCGGGTGCCAAGGAGCTGAGGAACGTAAGACCCACAGCAGCTGACATAGGTCCAAAATGTGACTTGCTGATAAACTATGTGATCAACCCTAAGCCAGTGCAAGTCTATGGCACCAAGTTTATCAGAAGTCAAAGGTTTTTCGGACTCAAGGGGTTTAGCATTGTGTTTGCTGTCCTACTAGCAGTCACCACATGGATCTACAGGGCTTCCAGTAATTTATGTACAACATTGCAGTAGGACTTTAACGTGTCAGAAGGTTTGATTTCAGCTGAAGAGCTTTGGTTTGATTGTTAGGAGGGTCTGAAAAACTGTGATGGGACAAAGTTAGGGTGGCTATGTGGTACTGGGCCGGTTTCATTTAATGTTGGGAGTTGAAAACTCCTCTGGTGTGGGGGGCATTAGTTAAAACATTTTCACTAAAATGCTCCAGCTTTGGGAGTTTGTTTTTTAAAAATGGCAACTCTTGTAAATGTTTGACAGAGGACCTTCATGTTTGATGGAGCCGTCCATCACACTTTTACAACATTGAAAAGAACGGCTGTGACAGATGTTTCTGCCAATGTTAAGAAATGTCTGCAGGGGCGGTAGACATCTCTAACTTTGGTGGAGTATTTTACTATGTCACCCTGAAGGAGACACAACCGTCTGCTAAAGTATATAATTCAGTCCCAAAGATAACACATTTTCAGCCACCGCCCTACATGGCATAGCATGCTGCCCATGCAGGCCACAGGTTCAGTGATACACATATGGATAGTAAGGGCTATAGAAATGCTGCAATACAATACAGTACAATAGGTCCAACTTAGAAGAACCCTGTCTGGAATATGTTAAAGGGGTTATGTACATCAGTAACCCCACAATGAGGAGATCTGCTGAGAAACAGTTTCTAGAGTAGGGGGTCATGCTGCAATTCTCACAAATAGACTCAGTCGCCTCACATCATTACTGGTAGAAGTGTTTTCTGAGCCACAGGCAAAATAGCATATTGACTTTTGTATACTCCCACTACCTTAGTGGAATTGTCATATTTAGATCATCTGTTGCAATCTGGCAACCTCATGTGGTCTCTTGTGGTGGCCGTGATGTAGCATTGGCAATGAACCACACACAAAGAAAAATGCATCTCACTATGATGAACAAACTTCGATTTACATAGGGGGTCACTATAACCTCCATGAATACAGAAAAAAGATTGTACCCAACCTTCTACTATCGAGTAGTCACACGTAATTTACGAGAAAGCTTACTTTGTGAGGACAAGAGCTCCACGTGTGTGCCCTTGAGAGTGCAAAACATTGATAACAGGAAGTTTTTGGAGGGAAAGGCAAAATGTGGCGGGATGGAACAGTTGCCAGAGGGAGCTCTGGATGTTCACCAGTACCCCCCAATGGTGTCGTTTTAGGAAGAAGGACTTAAAAAGAAGTAGAATTCTGAGTTACTTAGACCATACTCTCAGCCACTGCAAAATGCAAGAGGTGTAAATAAAAACAGTATCATGAAAATTCGTTGTTCCTTGATTTCTTCATGTCAGAGGAATCCCCTGACTGTATTTCAGTTTGTGCGGGGAGCAGAGCCAGCTCTTGGAAATAAATTGAGAGAATTTAACTGGTCACAAAGGCTGCTGGCACAAATATGTATTGGTAAATTGAGTGTATAGAGAGGTGAAAGGGTGTTCCATGTGTCGTTTCAGAGGATTAAGCAGTGGTAGCAAGGTAAAACCGGCGGTGCTGATAGATGGGCAGGAACCATGGTTAGTGGTTGAAAAGTTTGGACCTGATTGAGTTTGGCAGGTGGGTACTCCATCACACATGCGACAGGTCCCTCTTCCACTTATTACAAGTGCATTAGAAAATCAAAATTAGGCCTTTGGCTTTTGCTGCTACTTAGATATTTGTGGGTTTATAATGGAAGTGCTTCCAAGTCTAGTGTATCTACCTTTTGCAACACTGTAGAGCTTACAGACAGCCTTCCCCTGAGTCCAAAGGAATACTGTGCAGTCAAATCTACCAGGAAAAATTTGACACTGCATCCTACGTTATATCTCAGAGCAACTTTACCAGCCCATTCTACATTTTTCAGGTAAAAATTGGAAATAACATGCAGTTGTGTTTTTAACTGCATCTGAAATCCACACTTTTTCTCCATTACCGACCTGTTTACTGTGCACAGATTTCTCCAAGATTTACCTGGAGGAATTTGTACAGGGAAGAAAACGAGGAGTGCGGTAATTTTGGAAACCTTGCAATGTAAGATTGGATTCAAAGAATGGCTCCACTTCATATCCTATAGCCTGCTACACTCAGAGTAAGGCCTTTGGAGCCAGTTTGTATTTGTCATTAGGTCCTGTTAAATAAAGTCTGCCAGCACTCCAATTAAAAGTTTGCAAAGTATTTATTTGAAAAGGAAGTATAAGACACAAATGAAAAGATTTTCATAGACAGTGCTCCAAAGATGATCTTGTGGTGAGGCTGAAACAAAGGAGTTACAGGAATTTAAAGTCATGAGATTCGACCTTCAGATAAATACAGAAATATAGAATGTCACTGCCGAGAAAGCTAATCAGAAATCCTAATGAGCCACTAATAAGCCAGGCATGGAAACAAGGCCTTCTTTACATGTTAGAAATGGGCACGTCTTAACTGCTTGGTTAGCACTGAGCAGGAAGATGGCTGCAACAGTTACAGGCAAATTAAAAAATGTCCTAGTCCTCATTTGAGAGTGACCTCTTAATATTAATTTGTTTCGAACCAGGAGCTTCCACCCGAGATGGAATTACTAGTAATGCTGTAATTTTCCATTGAGTGTTACAGGAAACACCACACTTGTCTTAAGCGATGAATTTGTAGAGTCAGACCAGGAGAATCTAGTCCCTGTAAAAGTGCTTGGAATTCAGCAGTGGCCTTCATAATCAGTGAAAAGACTAAGGGGCATATTTATACTCCGTTTGCGCCGAATTAGCGTCGTTTTTTTCGACGCAAATTCGGCGCAAAACTAACGCCATATTTATACTTTGGCGTTAGACGTGTCTAGCGCCAAAGTATGGGCAAATAGCGTCATTTTTTTGCGTGAACGCCTTCCTTGCGTTAATGAGATGCAAGGAAGGCGTTCCCGTCTAAAAACAGACGCACATAGCGGTGCGTGGTATTTATGCTCCAGGGCAAAAATCACTCCCGCGCGGCAGGCGGCGCAAAAAAATGGCGCAAAGCACGAATAGCGTGAAATTTTAACGCCTGGGTCAGGGCAGGCGTTAAAATGGGGCAAACACACCTGTACTTAATCAGAACACACAGAACAAACAACAGAGCAGCAGAGCAGCAGAGCAGCAACAGGGAGACATGGAGGTGCTTTTTCTTCAACGTGCACGTAGACGCAGAGCCCTGCAGCAACAACAGCAGCCACAACAACAACAGCAGGGACCCCAAAGACAGCGCAGAAGGCAGGAGAGGATATTCCGCCCAGGAACAACCCTGCATGGCCTCAGGGAACGAGACATCATCCAGAGGTACCGGTTGAACTGGCAGGCCATTCAGCAGCTGCTGACAAATATTGAACAGCAATTGGCCCCCACTTTAGTGACTCCACGCACTATCCCAACCGAAACAAAGCTGCTTGCCGTACTTCACCTGCTGGCAAGTGGCTCCTTTCAGACAACTGGTGCCCTGGTTGGTGGAATCTCACAACCATCTTTCTCCGCATTCCTGCCTAAAGTACTGGATGCCATCATTGGACTGACACCCCGCCACATCTGCTTCCCTAACACACTGCAGAAGCAGCAGGAAACAAAACAGTGGCTTTCCGCACGTCCTTGGTGCAATCGACTGCACACACGTACGCCTTGTGCCACCTGCTGCGAGTGAACACCTCTACCGCAACAGGAAGCACACACATTCCATCAACGTGCAGGCCATAGTCGATCACCAAGGACTGATCAGCAACATTGTGGCTAAATATCCTGGGAGTGTACATGACGCATTCATCTTCCGTCAAAGCACCATCAACCAACACTTCCAGGATGGACGGTATGGCAATGGACTACTTGTTGGTAAGGACAAAAATCTACTTATATACTCACTGCACAGAAACCCTCTAGGATAAACAACCCATACACCACAATAGCAACACCTAGACAGGAACACACTGAGGTACTCACATCACTAGCCATGTGTCACAAGTCACCATTGAACCTCTCATACATTTGAATTTACTCCACAGCTTAGTGTGAAGACATTCATGACTGTGGTTGCCTAAATGTCACCTTGCAAATTGGAAGTCTCACAATAACCTGTACACTAATACAATGCATAACTTTTAAGGGATGGGATGGCCTGGCTATGTTCATATGAACGTTTCTAATACCCTTTCATGTTTCAACTCTGCATGGAACTATCATCACACCCCCAGTGAGGACACATGGACACCTGTGTCACAAGTCACAATGCAAGGGAGGGCACACTGTACTTGAGAAACCAATACATCCTGCTGACAAACAGTTAGACAACAAACACTTGCTCAGCCAAGGAAAAAAAACAATGCCAAAGTTTCCACCAACAACCATAGGTTGTCACATTAGTACACAAAATAGTCACAGACAACACAACACAACTACTGCCATCAAAGATACGTACAACAGTGCCTCCTACATCTAATTGATACCATTCTGTGTTTCTCTTTCAGCTGATCAGGGGTATGGCATCCAGCCTTGGATAATGACACCATATGGGAACCCAAATACTGCTGCTGAGCGGGCATACAATGACGCCCACAAGAGGACACGCAGCATTGTGGAGAAGACCTTTGGGATCCTAAAGTCAAGGTTCCGCTGCCTTGACATCACTGGCGGAAGCCTACTATACTCCCCAGAGATGGTATGCAAAATCATACTCACTTGTGCCATATTACACAATATTTGTGTACAAAGGAACATTCCCCTCCTTGAACCGGACCCAGACATGCCTGAGGATGATGATGAGGAGGATGCTGGCCTGCAACAGGAGGGGGAACAACCTAACACCGCAGCAGGAGTGCGTAGGCGCCAACAGCTTGTGAACAATTTTTTTACTTAAGTTATCATAATCACTTGTATTCCACACTTGTAAATAAACACAGATCACAAACACCACATCATGCTTTGGCCTATTCATTTCTGACCACCTTTAGTTTGAAATAGCTGAAGATGAATGTCGTCTCATTGATCAAGAATGCCATTAAAATTCATCACACCAAAAATAAACATCACAACTGTATGCACAGAGGGTAGGATGTGACATGTTACATTACCATACACAGAGTCCAACAAGAGTACAAATGTGACAATTACACATGCCGGATCCAAACAACTGAAACAGTCTCTCATCCAGCCCAAAATTGGAGATCATTTGAAAGTCACATCACACGTGTTCAGAGACAGGGTGGGACCATCCATGTGTACGTGAACATGTCATCAATGGCTTCTCTCAAGTGTATGATGTGAGCAATACACAATTGCAACAACATCAGCTGCCACTAACTCAGGAGGAGACCTTGAAGTTACAGTGACAACATACACACAGACAGGTCATACTGGATCCACATTCCCACACACATGTACACATATGTCATACAACCAACCTAATATTTGAAAGTAGACCATCACAGTTGTGTCCCAGTTTGAACCTAGCAGGAAGATTGTAACATGACACTAAACCAGTTTATGCAGAAAGGGACACAGACAAGCAAAACAATCTTCGCATTATCACATCGTGAACGCTGAGAGTCTTGCAAACTTAGGGGGTCATTCTGACCCTGGCGGTAATTACCGCCATGGCGGAGGTCGGCGGTAGCACCGCCAACAGGCTGGCGGTGCACCGATGGGCATTCTGACCGCAGCGGTTCAGCCGCGGCCAGAAACGGGAAGTCGGCGGTGTACCGCCGACTTCCCGCTGCCCTTGAGAATCCGCCATGGCGGCGGATTCTGACACCCCCTACCGCCATCCTGTTCCTGGCGGGTCTCCCGCCAGGAACAGGATGGCGGTAGGGGGTGCCGCGGGGCCCCTGGGGGCCCCTGCAGTGCCCATGCCATGGCATGGGCACTGCAGGGGCCCCCGTAAGAGGGCCCCACAAAGAATTTCAGTGTCTGCTTTGCAGACACTGAAATTCGCGACGGGTGCAACTGCACCCGTCGCACCTTCCCACTCCGCCGGCTCCATTCTGAGCCGGCGTCCTCGTGGGAAGGGTGTTTCCCGCTGGGCTGGCGGGCGGACTTTTGGCGGTCGCCCGCCAGCCCAGTGGGAAAGCCAGAATGACCGCCGCGGTCTTTCGGCGGGAACCGCTTGGCGGGCGGCGACCGCCGCGGTCAGAATGACCCCCTTAGTCATATGAAAATGGTATGCAACTTAGCTCCAAATCATCAATACTGCAAACGTCAAATGGGCTAATGAGATGAATGAATGGTCAACAGTCATTCATACCATATGGCCTTACATTCGCCCGCTGCTGCAGGTTTGCCAGGATATGATAAAAATACTCCATGGATACAGTAGCTATTCTGGATGGTCAAATCCTAGGGTGCTGGGGGCCTAACTCCACATCTACCACCCCCAAAACATACAAGAATCATGTACTTGTGAACTAAACACATGCATAAGGCACATGTGTGGCCTCCATGTCACAAGTCCTACACAAATATGAAACACAAAATCATAATGGGACATGGTCAGCCCCATAAAAACTGAAAGTGACTCTCCCACTCCCTGTTAGGACTACAGATAAAAGCATCCCCATCATAAAGGTGGGGACATTTTGGAGACGGAATACATAATGGTATCAAAAACCTCATTTCAAAATAGCCATCAGCAATTACACCAAATATGTTGTCAAATATGGTCAATACATTAGTTAACGTATCCCAAACATCACAGTGTGAAGGCCGTCTATACATAAAAGTACGGACATTTGTCATATACAAACACAAATGTGTCTCACATCGCACCGTTTTACCATGACAAATCACCTTTCCAAAGCTAAACACATGAAGACATTTGGATAAATTTGCTCCATATTCTACGCATACAGCATGGCCGTCATAATTTGTTCATGTACATGAGTGCACACAATGCAGAGTCAGATACAAATGTATCCAAAAGTGTCTTGATATTTCACCTTCAAATTATTATTTACATCCACAATATTTTTGACTCTGCATCATGTGCACTACTGTACGTGTAAAAAAAACCACGCCCATGATGTATGCGTCGTGAAATTGACGCTATATGCACAATATATTGGTCATTTCATGTACAGTATTAATTATTAATATTCATACCATATTTTTTCACTCCGCATCATGTGCACCACTGTACGTGTAAAAAAAATGACGCCCATGATGTATGTGTGGTCAAAATGACGCTACATGGACAATATGTTGGTCATTTCATGTACAGTATTAATTATTAATATTCATATCATATTTTTTGACTCCGCATCATGTGCACCACTGTACGTGTAAAAAAAATGACGCCCATGATGTATGCGTGGTCAAAATGACGCTACATGGACAATATGTTGGTCATTTCATGTACAGTATTAATTATTATTATTCATATCATATTTTTTGACTCCGCATCATGTGCACCACTGTACGTGTAAAAAAAACGACGCCCATGATGTATGCGTGGTGAAATTGACGCTACATGCACAATATATTGGTCATCTCATGTACAATTTGAAATATTAATATTCATATCATTTTTTTTCACTCCGCATCATGTGCACTACTGTACGTGTAAAAAAAATGACGCCCATGATGTATGCGTGGTAAAAATGACGCTACATGGACAATATGTTGGTCATCTCATGTACAGTATTAATTATTAATATTCATATCATATTTTTTGACTCCGCATCATGTGCACCACTGTACGTGTAAAAAAAACGACGCCCATGATGTATGCGTGGTGAAATTGACGCTACATGCACAATATGTTGGTCATCTCATGTACAATTTGAAATATTAATATTCTTATCATATTTTTACACTCCGCATCATGTGCACTGTAATGCGTCAAAAAAATATGACGCACATCTGTGTATGCGTGAAAATATGACGCATTACGCGAAAATAAAAACGGCGGCCATTTTATGCAGGAAGTGATGTAATAGGATATCCTGTTTACCAAATCTGTACTGGGAGTTGACTTTCACTTTCACTTTGCAGTCTCAGAGTTATCTAGACTGTGTGGTTGTGTGAAAGGTGTTGTCCTGTGTTTTACTGCTTTAGTGTCCTGTGTGCCTTGTATTTTGTCTTTGTGTCAATCTTTTATTGTTGTCTAACATTGTCTCAGTCTGTTTAGTGTTATTTTGTCTATACCTGTGATAGTTTGTATTGTCTGTGGGAGTCTGTTGTGGGTAGCATAGTTTGGGGGGTTAGTTGGGCTATTTTTCTCCTTCTTTTTCTTTCACACCTCTACCTTTCCCCATTTCCCACTTTTTCTTTCATTTTTCTTTTGTACTTTTTTACACCTCTCATCATGTCAGGTAGGCCTCGCCTGTCCAGGATGGGTGAGGACGAATTGGGGGGCTTCATATGGCTCGTAAGCCATTTCCTCCCACTGATGCTGGAGGCTGGGGGCCGTGTGATACAGGGGTATCACACGGAGGCGAGGAAAATCCGTTGGGAGAAGGTGCGCCATCACCTGGTCCGGGTCTACGGGAGTCTGAGGAATATACATCAACTCAAGCACCGCTGGGCAGATCTGATCAGCAGGGAACAGGACCTGCTGGACCACCTGGGACTCCGGATTGGTGGCTATGTTGGTGAGTACTAATCAATTACATGGGAATAATAGGAATGTGTGCGTGAACATGTGATGATTGGTAGCCAATCTGCAAAATAAGTAGCTGACTGCGTGTTATACTAGGGAAACCTAGGCCCATGGGCATATACATAAATCCCCATTTTTGCTATACATGTACACCCAATAACAGCAGTAAAATGCAACATCTATTTGTATTTTGCTAAGTAGCCCCCTCTCTGCGTCACAAAATGATGCAAATGCTGCGCTACAAAGGTATACATATGTGTCCAAATGTGTATTTGTTGCAGGATGTGTATGAAGACCTATGCTACCAGGCCGATGCCTCATTTTTGCAACACATACCAGATGGCTGTAGCTGCATGGAATGTACTGTTGCATTTGTGTCTGAAAAGCAACACGTGAACTGCTCTATTTGTACTCTACTGGTCATAATGGCCAGTGAGTACGTCATGTAGAAACAACATACCTACATATGTAGACGCCATAGCTAGACCGAAAATTGCAAACACATGATGATGCTACACCTGTGTGTTGCCTTCACGTCACATGAAGTTAGTCATGTTGTCCACACATATGTCACATGTGTGTCTGGTTGCTGTGTGTTGAACCTGTCCACATAGCCTGTTTGATTGTGAGTGGTCATGCAGTCCTCATGGAACCAGTTGTGGAATGTTTCTCTCTGGGATGCACATGCTGAGATGTATGGATCACATGATTGTTCGGGCCTACTAATGGAGGATTAACTTGGACGACACATGACTGTCCTGGCCACTGCATGAGTGTAGTAGGGTGTGTCACTGGAGCAGGAGACTCATCCAATGATAATCTAGAATACAAAGTCAGCCAGGCAGGATGAGCATGTGTGAAAGTGTATCATTACCATGTAATATTCACACACTGTCATTGTAACAGAAATTATTTGTCTGTTCACCCAGTCTGAGTATAATCTTCCTTTCATGCTTTACAGGTGGACCAGCCCCGTACACCGTTGGTGAGGTGGCCCATTTTGACAACCCCGATACCTACAGTGAGTGTTGCCTAAGTGCTATTTACATTGTTTGGAAATGAAGCATGATGGATTACTGTGTGTTCAGGATAATTCATGATTTGATGTGCTGGCCGTTCATTGGATTTGTTGTTTTGGTGTGATATCAAATTGGAATAATGTTTCTGTAAAGCAATACCTAGTCATCTCTCAGATTGAGGGGCAGTAGGTCATTCAATTAGTGCGACAATTGGGAATAGCATGACTCATTTTGAATACACTGGTCAATGTTAGACTTGGTCAGGAACTTCCCATTAACTGAGTCAGCATATCAGACTGACAGTCTCCCAGATAGCTTAGGCACATGGCTTCGATGACAAGTGCTTCTTCCTAGTTGAGGATGGACTGTGTACACTGTAGGTCGGATCTTCCGGGGGCATGTACTTCCACAAGGTGACCTCGAAGTGTGTGTGACTTGAGTGCAATGGCCTAGGTGTTCTGTTGAATCATGTGAATGGGTGTTCTACCTCCTCTGTGTGTGTTGTAAAACATGCCTCACTAATAGTATGTTATGTTGGGCTAAGTCATATCATTTTGACATGTGTGGACCTGGGATGTGACAAGGTTGGGCTGACTCCAACGTGTTGCTAGCCCTTCATAGGTGTTGTGTGTGAAGGCACATGCTTGTTGAACTTTCTGTACACTCCTGGTTGTGCATTGATCATGGGATTGTTGTTTGTTCTTCCCACACCACCCACAAAGACTGGGATGTTACTGTGAAACAGGGTACCTAGGACTGTAGCAACCAGTATGTTACACGTACTTAACACCTTTTGTGACTTGAGTTTGTACCTAGGTCCAGATGTAGCAAAATGTCTCCACATTGCAAATAGCATAATTTGATGTTAGTGAGTTGCAAACGTCTGTTTCCTAATCCGAAATGTTTTTGGTGGTCATGTACATATTCGCAAAATGCTTTTCTAAATGAAAAAAATAAAGGAGTTTACCAGCCCTACTTGCAAATCACAGTGGTAGGCAATCCCATTTGCTAACGAGTACGTGGTTGCAAAGTGAGTAGCTGTTATCATCCACTTGAAGTGGATGCTAACCAACTTGCTGACTGGAAGGGGTCCTCATTGTGAACCTTCACCTTTGTGAGTGGACCAAAATACTCCTGCACAAAACAGCCAGTGGTCTAGGGGAGCAATAATTATTGTGTAAATTACGAAAAATCAATTGTTGTGAATTTAAACAAATCGCAGCTCATTTTCCTTTCAGATAAAGGGCCTACACTTGGTGAAAAATAACTTGCTTCATTTAAAAGCAGTCACGTCTATGGAGTTCTGCTGTTCCCAGCAGGCCTCCATCCCCGTGAGTGCCCATAGTTGCTAAGGTGGTGCAAGTTGGAACCCACATCATTGATGTTCATGAGGTGGGATTTAGGGACCCCATAGTGACTCGCAGACGGTGTCAGAGACACCGTTCAGCTTTGCAATTTGCTAGTTGATTTCCCATCAATTCCTACATCTGGCCCATAGTGTCGACATATGATTCATGGCCAGGGGTTCAATCTTAGCACACAACTATTTCGAAATGCCATTGAGTGAGGAGTGTGATTCTTATCACATAGAATGACATATGTAGTGAAGTCAGTATGCGGACGAGCTGGTGCCATAATGTATAATGCCTTAGGTATGAATTGTATGAGTAGTTTAGGGTGATGTCATCCATCATGTAGAGACATGGATATGCTATATGTGATATGCCCTTCAGTATGCATGATTCACATGTACTTCCTCTGAGCCTTCCCGTGAACTATGTTGTAACAACTGCTGCAACCAATACATTGCTAGTAATGGACAAATTACCCATTGTGGTATTCAACCCACTGTAAATTCTATGCTCAATATTTGCCTTTTCTCTTCACAGCTGCAAACCTGAGTGCCGCAGCTCGCAACCAGTTTGAGCGCCGGGCAATGAGGTACAGCCACATCCTGCAGGTGCAGTGTGGGTATCGGAGGATGGCCCGCAGATACAATTCGGAACGGGCCTCCGGGGCGTGGTATGCCACACCACAGGCTCCCCCAACGGTGCCCCCAACAACCCCCGGCACTACATCCACCAGGTCTGGCCAAGTGGACCCAGCAACGGACCAGGCATCCTCATCCAGACCTGGACCCAGCCGTGTGGTGGGAGCAGGGCAGTCCCGTGCCCACACCACTCCACCAACACAATCCACCTCCACCGGCACCCAGACCTGCACTGACCCTCCGATGAACCCAGCAGACTTCCACGCATTGTCAAGGAAATTGGACAGGTTGATTGGAAAAGTTGACACCCTGACGGAGGACATGGCTGAAGTGAAGAAGAAGGTGCGCTCCATCCGGCGAACACTACGGAGGCCAAATCAGTAGACATTTTGCCCTCCAGAACTTTTACCCCTCCCCTCTCACCTCTTTCCTATTTCATACTGTTAGTTGGGTTTGGGGGGTTAGTTATAGGATAAGTGTAGGAAATTAGCTTAGTTAGTGTTAGGTAAGAGGGTGGGGGGTCCTTCTTCTTTATATCTTATCTTTTTGTGTGGGTGGGTGGGTGGGGGGCAATGCTGGGATTCCTGTTTAAAAAAAATAAAAAATAAATAAAAAAACGATAAAAAAAATAAAAAAAATATATATATGTTTGTTTAGGATAGTGTAGTATGTGTGTAGGTTAGTAAGTGTTGTCCTGCATGTGTCTTGTCTCATAATGGTGGGTGGGGGGTTGATGTTTAGATCGTTTCGTTACATGTGTAGAGTAAGTTTAGCTTCGGTTAGTTAGGGACAGTTGTGGGTTAGTAGTAGTCAGGTTAGATTAGTGTAGGTTTATCTTTCCCTTAGTTGCCTCTTTTATTACTTATTGGAAATACAAATTTTGTTAACCCTTTACCTGATGCGTTAGGTGCTACCTTTTCATGGCCTTGACATCAGTGTAGCAGAAAGTTTTAGTATGACATTTGTGTCCTATGCTCGCTATCCCCAGGCTATTGAGGTTTAACATGCCAGCTACCCGTGTGCTAACTTGGTAAGTATCCACCATGTGGGAGAGCCACCATTGGTAGTGTGCATAGATCATCAAGATTTGGGGTTGGTATGTATCCTACTTCACAAAGAGTGCTTCCAGAGTTGATTTTGTAGGTAAATAGATAGGTCGGACAGCATTGTGAAGTTCAGGGAGAGCTTTGTAGATGAGTATTTGTTCACACTCTTGTCTTGTTGCTGTCATTGCTGACCTACATCATGTGTGTACTGCTTGAGCATGACTTTCCTTCATGGTAGTATACGCTGTAAGGGTGATTGATGCAGTGTAATTTGGTTATCATTCCTTTCATTTTACAGCATAATGTCTTGTTTTAGTATTGCAAGGTGCCTACATTTCTCAGCCACCATTAGTTGTCTAGAATAGCTATGGATGGGGCCTCATTCTGTACAACACAGCATGATTGTGTGTGCTTAGTCCCTACATCAGTTATTTTCCTCAGTCTAGTAAAGCTATGATGCAATCCTGGCCACTGCACAGATGTTTCAGTATACATGAAATCAGGAGAGTAGTATAGAGAATCGACATGGTTGCCACACAGCCACTTTGGAGTTATGTACTGCACAGTTGAAGTGTGAAATGACACAGAGACACAATAGGTGTGCAAGTGATATTTATTTTTAGGTGGAGTAGTGCAAAAAGTCCATTAACAATGTTAGGTGAGTCCGTTCTGGTGCATTCTTAAATGGTGATCCTATTTACAGGGTGTGGATGATGCTCCTGACATGCTGGGGTGATGTCACAGACGGTGCAGAGGAACAGGAATTGCCAAATGGTAGGAGAGAAACATTTACAGCCAATGTGGACAAGTTAAACAGTAGATTGCCGAACAGTCATTGAGGGTAGTTGGAGTGAGGCTGGCATGTGTCAAAACGTAGGACCTTGGTCAGAGTAGGGCATGGTGCAGGGACTAGGGCTTCCGGGTACTCTTGCGAGTGAATGTTATCTGTTCCATGTCTTCTTCTTCTGATGTGTGTGTTGCCTGGTGTGTCCTTGTTGTTGTTGGTTGTGAAGGGGCAACACACACCTCAGTGTCAGAAGACATGGAGGCAGACATCCTGGGGGCTGATCCCTGTCCAGTTATGAAGGGCAGTACTGCAGCAAGGAGAGCGTGCTGGTTTTTCAGAATGGCAGCCACATCCCGATGGTAGGCAGCCAGGTCGGCCCTGAGGGGTTCGATGTTGCATTCGTGCACACGCTGACTGGCTTGCTGTTGGAGTTGTTTGGTCAACTGGATGACAGCTGTGCAGATTGCCTTCTGTGTTACTAAAAGTTCCTCCAACAGCGATGTTCTGGCTTGCATTGCAGCTGCCTGATCAGCAGTTGACAGCATGCACGAACGCACCCCCTCAAGGCTGGCTGCCATAGTTTGCATCCCCACCCGCACCTCCTTGGCCAGCTCCCGCTGGACCCCAACGACTGTTCTTTCGAAGCTGGTGCCAGTGTCGTCAGAGTCCTCAGCTGTGTTGGAGCTGGCAGGTCTTACAATTGGGGTGGCGGGTGGTTCTACTGTGGTGGCTGCTTCTTCTTGGCTCCTCCTTGTTACTGAAGGGGGGGTTTGGAGGCTTTCGAGGACCATGTCAATGGTCTCTTGTGTGAGGTTGATGGTCTCGTCATCCATGTCATCAGGGAACTCATGGACAGGCATATCGGCAGGAGATCCGTGTTCCTCTGCAAAGAAACAGGGTACAATTAGTGTGTCTGTGTTGAGATCATTTAGCACTAAGATACAAGCCTTTGGATGCCTTAACTTTGTACTCTGATTTTGTCTTGGTATCTGCTGTCCGTCATAGGGCATTGTTGTAGGCCTATGGCCCACCTGTGTGTCACATGTATGATATGGAGCTATCAGACATGCCTGCCAGGTCATCTCTAGGTGTTGATTTGTAATTATTTCGGAATATGCATTTTTTTGTCCTACTCCTCCCTCGGTGTTTCACTATTGTTATGGAGGGACATTTGTTTGGGTGGGCTCTCATTATCCTACATGTGATTCTTGGCTTTCTAGGCAGCAGGATAGCTAATGGTGTGGGGGACTAAGTTTGACCCACATGTAAATAACTCTGTCACCCAGATATTCTATTTAGCTCAGACAGACTAGCAGTGCCTCTGGGCTCCCACAACAGAGGAATGTTTAGAAGTCCAAGCCCATGACATCTTTGGGACTTCTCAGGGAAGTGGTGGTCACTCAGGTCCTACACATTTCTATATTTTCCGGTATGTTCCCATACACAAATGACACAGACAGTATTTGTTTGATATGAAGTTTCATTGTACAACTGACTTGTAGGAATTTAGGTGTGAGCCCCAATAACCAAAACAATACACACAGTTAGAACAGAAATAGTCCGCAGGAGAGTAATACATTGGTACACAGCTATCATGGTGCCTAACAGTTTCTACTCTCCCTCTGCTTGTTCTATATATAGCACTGCATGTTAAGTTTGGAGCTTGGCTGTCTGAATCACAGGAGAGACATCATCCCTCATATCAGAGGAATGGGCTGGGATCTGGTTGTGCATCAGCAGCAAGGCAGGCAGCATCTAGATGTGATTTTCTGTTTGTAAACTCCCCCATGTGTGTCTTGGGACGAGGAAGTGAATTTAAAAGACATATGTCATTGTGATGACAAAGTTTCCCTACGCAGGAATGGCAAACCTTAACCCCTACCACATCTATCATCAACGAACCAGACGGTATCCTTGACTGGGGCACAGAGTGAATATGTTCTGGCAAACTCCAGTGCAGAAGTAGGCAAAACAGGGTGATTTGACTAATTGCCAACACCTTAGGAATGACTATTTGCTACATTAACTGATAGGAAGGGCAATGAGATTCATTTAGTGCAAAGTGCTCTGAGGCACTTAGATGTGAGCAAATGAGTATAAGTACATTCAGGGTAAGATGCACAAAGGCCTCCAGCCTGAGGCTATTGCGCAAAGTATACGTTTCACTTGCCACGCTACACTTTGACTGACTGTGGGTGTTGTGACTGCCCTGCCAGCACACTTGCCTCACAGGCCCTGCACCATACACTTTTTATTCACATTGCATGATCTGTACATGTTAGGTGGCATGACCTATGTATGTCAATGTTAGGATGTGGTATGGATGTAAACATTGTTGATGTTTGTATCTGATGGGGTCTCATTTGTGTCTTACCGGATTGGCCTGTTTATCGTATGAATGTCCTATTTTTTGGTTAGACTGTGCAGATGTGTTTCATTGACCAGTTGCCTGTGTCCCCTCGTCAATGTTGTTGTCTGAGCAGTATGACATTTGTGATGTAGCATTGTTAGGCAGGCACGTGAGGGACCCTGACGTATGCAGCATGTGTGTGTCGTTAGTGCTGTGTGGCTCCTATTGCTGTTTACTTAGGCTTATGTATGTGTCAGTTATGGACATTCGGCATTTAAGTGTACTGGTACCTTTGTCTTATTTCTAGGAGTAGTTGCAGATGTCATCCTCACCCCCTAATTTAGGAATGTATGTTCCAGGGTGGGGTTCCTGCCATTTGGTACTATAGCTGCCCAGAGATGAGAGGTGTTATTGTCAACTGTGGTGGCAGTTAAGTTGCAGTTGTTGTATTTGCTACTGCATTACAGGTAGGGACCTAGTTGATGGGGAATAGTTTGTGCAAAACAAGTGCCTGGATGTGGATTCAGGGTAGTGTCCTTCCCACCTGTCACTGGTTTCCCTTGGCTCTCTTGTTGTAATTACAGGATGTCCCCGTGGGACTGTAGTGGTGGCAGTATTTTGTCGTGCCCCGGCTATGGTCAGTACTGGCCATTCCCCCCTGCTGTGCCCCTTTCCCCATGCCACTTCATATATGTGCTAAGTTACATGCATTGTGTAGTAGGTATCCCCCCCCTGCTTACAGTCCCCATTATTGCATTGTAATTCCCCATGCGACTTACCCTGCATGTGCGTAGTGTCGTGGTAGTCTGCGCTGTCCAGTCCTTGTATCCCTGTGACGATCTCCTCCGGGATGACGGCTGCGACCATCTCCTCCATGTGGTCCAGGGCCTCCTGTTGTGCTGGACTCCCCCCTCCAGTCTGCATTGCTGCCTTCCTGTTCCTGGCCATTTTCTCTTTGGTCCTACGTTTACAGTCATGCCAGCGTTTCTTACACTCGGTGACTGTCCGGCGTTCTTCAGCCACACTGTTTATCTTGTCCACAATTTCTTTCCAGGTGGCCTCTCTCCTACTGAGTGGCAATTTTGAGGATATGAAAAGTTGGTGCTGGTGTTCCGTCACCTCTTTCACCAGGATTTCCTGCTCCTCTGCACTGAAGCGACACTTTCTTTTTTTCTTTAACATGTCCTGGTTCCTGTATGCTTCCTCCTGGCTGGTTCCTGGTCTGCTCTCATCCTCCTGGGGTCTGTTGGGGCATCTAGGATCCATTTTGGGTCTCCTCTCCTGTAAGTGCAGTTTTCGCGCAAAAATGTCACGCAATAGCGTGAAAAAAACCGGCGTTTTCACGATTGCGCTGTCGTAAATCGACCCACAGTGATTTGCGTCACTTTTACGTGGGTTTCCCTTACGACAGACCGACGCTGTTTGCGTCACGAAATAATGACTCCCACCTGTTGGTTGCGCCGCCGTACGTCAAAGTATAAATTTGACGCCCGAATGGCGCATCCAAATGGCGTTAGACGGCGCAAATTTTTTTTTACGCAAAACTGCGATAGCGCAGTTTTGCGTCAAAAAGTATAAATATGGCCCTAAATGTTATTACCCGTTCCATCGGGATTGACCTGCGATACTACAGTAATTCTGTATGCCGAAATTACTGATTCCTGCGTTATTGGTCATTTCAGGTGCACAATTACAGCACCGCATTATCTTAATTCTTTGACTGTGTGCCTGGGGTTTTGTTTATGCCCTTAGGTCTTCTCCAGGCCCCAGGGGCGTAGCTTCAGGGGAGTGTTTGGGGTGTTAAACCCCCTAAGAAATGTATTTTGTGATAAATAGTTGGGTGCAGGTGCTTTCAGTCAGGCACCATAAGGTGTCTGTCGGATTTCACCAGGAATTTGTACACACAGACAAAAAGGCACCCACATCCCCCCCAATCGAACTGACCAAGCTGCGCCCCTGCCGGCCCATGTGGTTTCTGTTGTCCAACCTTATCTATGATGAGTGAGGGGAACCCCCCTTAGAGTGTAGAACATTCCAGCAGCAGGCCTTGCGGGAGGAATGGGAAGGCTGAGAGGAATGTGGATGAGGGGCGGCGGCAGCAATTGGCCATGTAATGCACAATTAACGGAGGTATGTGGGAGTGGGGAAAGCAGTGAGCTCTCTACCTAGGGACCAGAAATTCTCCAACCCACCAGGGCCTGAAATCCAAAGCTTCTGGAAGACTCCACACACGTGTTTCTTGGCAGGGTGCAGTCATGTCATTCCACGCTTTCGGATTGTCTTCATATATGGAGATTACGGCACGAGGGCCTGTCACAAGAAAATGCCGTTGTCTCTACACGAGGGCTTTGTTGGGCCTGCTTACCGTCCTTCCAATCCCAAGAAAATATTAAAAGCATAATAATTAGGGAAAAGAAAACAGACTGCCTTTCTCCGTACATAATATTTGAATAAATCACTAACACACGGATTCCACGGAGAAGCGTTCTACCCGTCTGCAGAGTGCTTCAGCACCTCGTCAGGGGCACTAAGCGCTACATAACATACAATACAATCCCACGGAAATGCCAGGGGCTCAACTAAACCGGAGCGTCTCTACATTGCTAGGACTCCACTCCCCCATCCAACTTGGGCTTGAACACAACTGCCTGAAATTCAGGAAATGTTTCCTTAAACCCTTGAAAGGCTTGACGTGCCCCATTCTCCTCTGACATTTTAGACACTGTTCATGTTCATGGTGCCCGTTGACTACCATGTTCTTGTTCTTTTTTTTTGGATATAAGCTTTACGTGAGCATCAGTTACATAACACGAGGGCACATTCATTTTGTTTTCTTTTTTTGAGGCACTAGGAGGTTAAGTGATTGAGGCTGGAACAAGTTCCAAAGTCGGCAGCTATGACAACGCCACTTCCTCTCCTGGTTCTTGCAGCACTATAAAATGATATTTAGGGCCTGATTACAACTTTGGAGGAGGTGTTAATCCGTCCCAAATGTGACGGATATACCACCAGCCGTTTTACGAGTTCCATAGGATATAATGGACTCGTAATACGGCTGGTGGTATATCCGTCACTTTACCGTCACTTTTGGGACGGATTAACACCTCCTCCAAAGTTGTAATCAGGCCCTTAGTGTGATACAAAAATAAAACAAACACAAAAACATTTGAAAGAGCGTAAATGCGAGCGAGGTCCACCGATCCTGCCCATTTGTGTTGAGAACAAGGCTAAGCCCACCCCTCGTGCACCCTGTTCTGTGTGCCTAGTGTTTCACCACTTCACTTACAATCACTCCAGACATCATTCTGCTCCTAATGTCCCCTTCAGTGGGTCTGGAAAAAATCTAGAATCAGATAGTGTTTCTGAAATAGACCGATGGGTCTACCTCAGAAACACTGCCTGAGTCTAAAAATAAATACCAATGGATTCCGAGGTTGGTTTTACGGGTGACAGAGGTCTGTGGAAACCCACCACTTTCCAGACCACCACCAGCTGAGTGTTCTCATAGCTCATATGTGCTGCATATCCATCAGTTATAAATGTGGTAGGCCTTTCACTAATTGTGGTACTAAACACTAGAGGCACAGAAGGGGCAGACAGAAAGACATGGGAACGAAGCTCTGTGTGTGCCACAACCCCAATGTTTTGGCATAGCCCTCTCTTCTGATGCTACCTTCCATCACCAGTCATTCTCTGGCTGAAAGACGGCTTGGTGAATTAAGCGCTCACCGGTGACATCTGCAGTGATATGCATGTCACGAGGTAGAATCTTGAAAAGGTCAGCTCAGCCTGCCATCTATGTGAGGTTGACAAACTGAGTACCCATACATTGGGCAACAGTAACATTTGTTTCTAAGAGTGCTTAGAAATGATGAAGGAGTATAAAAGCTGCATGTGATAACACATTACTATTATTACGACTGCATCATTGAACTCCCTGTATAGTCATCTTTGCGACATAGAGAGGGTTCCTGGGAGTTTGCATGTGCATGTGCAGGACAGAAAGTTGAGGCAGCTGATGATGGTGCTGAATATGTGGTGACTTCTTGATCTCCTTGGTGCTTTGCTTGAGGAGACTAACTTTGAGGCTGTTCAGGAGCAACTAACGCAGGAAAATCACATATTTTCTAATGGACTGTGGGCCTTCCATCCAGCCTTGGACTTAGACAGAAAAGTAGACCCTACCACCAAAATAAAAGTAGCCTTCGTTAGATAGCTAAAGAAATGTCCCATATCTGCAAATAGGGGCCAGTTTTGAACTTACGACTCGCTGCATAAGTGCTTCACAATATATGGATGACTGCGTCAACCTGAGCTGCATGGATCTGAGCTTTTTTTGTTTAATGTCAGGGAAATCAACAGTAAAAACTGGACCAGCATACCATAAATAGGCTCACAAACTGTTCAAAAACTGGCTCACACACTGACCTGTAAGACCAGCCCATCGGGGACTGCCTGACTACCCTATAGGCCAGTCCGACTCTCCTTTCACTGGGTACAGCATGGAGACCCCAAGGCATCATTGGGCGTGAAGTCCATCAGAATTTGGGTCTGTGCAAAAGTCCTCACTGGCTTTATCCTAACATGCGGAATACACCACCCTCATACAATGGATGGAGTGGTCTCAAAGCTTTGCTCTTTTCCTATCTAACCCTGAAGACAGAAGGCATGGGTTAGGGCCTCTGTTGAGTCCTAAACACTCATGTAGCTGTGACGTGCTGAACTAGGATGAGCCATTGTCATCTCACAATCTAACCGGTTGAAAGTAGCCTGGCATCCCCTTGTCTCCTTATGGCGCTGTGGCAAAGGATGCCTCTAGCTAACGATTGAAACTGGAGTATTTCCTACTAGTTTATAGCACTGCTTCTTTGTTGTTTAAATGTTTCCTTATTGTGTACCTTGATATTTCTCTCTAGGATTTTTTTCTTTGTTGCGCACAGTAAAGTTTCTTTGATTTAAATAGCAATGTTTGCTTCTTGTGCACAGCAAGGCATTTGTTTTATGTACATCAGTATTTCAATGTTGTGCACACCCAATATTTTGCTGACTTGTACGCCAAAATGTCCTTGTTGCATGCACCCTGCTCATGAACCCGCAAAGTGGGAATTCAAACATGCAGAAATGTTTGAGCACGATTACAGACATGCACACTCTTGGGAGACTAGGTTCATGGATGCTATTGGGGTTATTGGATGCTACTGGAGTTTGTTGATGCTCATAGGGGTTGTTGATGCTTCCGGGGTTTGTTGATGCAACGTAGGTTCCTGAATACTACTGGGCTTCTTGGATGCTCTTGGGGTTTGTGGATGCAACTTGGGTTAGTAGATGCTATTGGGGTTTGTGGATGCTTTTGCAGTTCGTGGATGTTATTGGGTTAATGTATACTACATGGTTTGTGGGTGCTATTGGGGTTCTTAGATGCCTATGAGGTTCGTAAGAACCAAAATCCCCAAGAGAGAATGGTGGCCCTGAGGATCTTCTGACATCCTCCTCTAAGAAACCAAGAAGTACAGCAACAACAGGCAGCAGCACCAGTCGCCTTGCTCAATATTCTATACATGCCACCTGGGGCAGCTGCATAGAGCATCATCACTATTGCTCCACAATAAAGGTGACCAGTGAAACTGCTTTCACAGAATGCTGACCTTCACTGCAGACCACGGCCCACACTGAGCCAGGGGAGGAACCGGCCCCTGAAGCCCCAGTGGTAACCTCAATCCTTCAAGGGGCCCAATCTGACCCAATGCCAACAGGTATCTGTGAGACATTGGAGACTCTTCTCATTCTGCAGTGGGGATCCCTTCAGTTTGCCTCACGCTCCTGCGTAGATCTCCTGGTAAATGGTTCAGAGGACATGCATGGTTCGGAGGCAGGCGCATTCTGGCCTTTCTTCTTCCATTGCCGTCAGTATTGAAGCACTGTCTCTGCTCGATCTCTGCTGAGAGTCCTCATGAAAAAGTTCTCTCCATGTGTCCGACAAGGAGCTCATGGTGGGATCAGAGTTCAAGAATCGCTTCTTTGACACAAAATGTTTAATGACATCAGTTGTTCTCACTCAGTGATCAGCCTCACTCAGTTTGAGGGTGCAATTTGTGTAATTTATAACACTTTGCACTGTGCTGTGGGGGAGGCCCACCACGCTAGGGGAAAAGGATTAAGTTAAAATGGTACCATTTAGTCATTGAAGAAAAGGGCAGAGGCCGGCACCCAAAGGGGGCATAAAGGGACCTGCGGATTAAACCGCACCAAGGCCCAGGAATTGGGGGTCCAGAGAGAGATAACAAAAACAACAAAGGCAGGGAATGGCACCTCCACCCCAAGAGGGAGAGAAAAGGCGGTTAAGGGAAACAGAGCTAAAAGGAGGACATATTGTGCCAATCATGCCAGCCAATGGCAGGGCTGAGTGGGACTCAAAAAGGACCCCTGGGGTCCAGCTAAGTCTACTTAATTGCTGCACGTGTCTGTGTCCTTCACTTTTCACTAGGAAAGGCTTGGCAGCAAGATGGTTCCGAGAAAGGGTTTTCAATTCCATTCACTGGTCACACAGGGCGGGAGACAGAAAAACCTCCACTCAGCTCTCCAACATTTTGCGATAGTGCCTAGGAAGATTCAAAAAGAAAAGGACTGGGTGGAAGGGCCCCTGGACATTGTGCGACCACCAGGCATGGTGAGTTCCACCCTGGGGATAGTACCCAAGAAAGAACCCAACCAATACAGATTGCTACACCACTTATCTTCTCTGGAGGGGGAGTCAGTAAATGATGGGATCAACCGTGAGGACTGTGCAATAGGCTATGCATCCTTGAATAATTCTATTGAGTTGGTGCACGCGGCCAGGTGGGGACCCATGATGGCAAAGGCGGACATTGAATCCACTTTCAGGCTCCTACCAGTGTTTCTAAAGAGCTACCACCTCCTGGACTTCCAATTTGAAGGGGAAACATTTTGACAAAGCCCTTTCCATGGGGTGTTAGGTTTCAGGAGCATAGTTTGAACAATTCAGAACCTTCCTTGAACTGCACAAAAAACAC
Organism: Pleurodeles waltl; assembly: GCF_031143425.1. NCBI lineage: Eukaryota > Metazoa > Chordata > Amphibia > Caudata > Salamandridae > Pleurodeles > Pleurodeles waltl. Next base: position 647,386,053 of record NC_090446.1, on the reverse strand, counting down.
CTGGATGTGGGTAAGTTCCACTACCCGGACAACTTACTATTCATAGGTGAACCATGAGGGTGGAGTGGAGAAGCCTGATGGCCAAATTAGGTGTACAATTGGCTGCAGACAAGACATTGGCGCCCACGACCAAGATCAGTTCCCTAAGCATAGAGTTAGACTGCAATGCAGGCATATCCCACATCCCATAGGACAAAGGGATGTCACAAGAGGGATTAAGGCTCTGGTATCCAAAGAGATGGCCAGGCTGAGGGAACTACAGGAACCCATAGGAAAATTGAACTTCGCAGCAAAGATGATCCCAGCAGGGAGAGTCTTTGCAAGACACCTCACCCATTTGTCTAGGGGGCAACAAAAGAAACAACACCATAAAAGATTAAGTGCGGGGAAGACGCAGGACCTGAAAACCTGGTTGACCTTCCTAAAATATTTCAATGGAGTGTTCATATGGACGAACGGTTGGGTGTCAGATAGGCGAATTGCACTGTAGCCTAGTCTTTGGGGCAATCCTAGGAGACAGCTGGTGCGCAGAAATGTGGCCCCAGGAGGTGGCCACAACAGGGATAAGCATGTACATAACATTTCTAGTGTTATTTCCAATAGTAATTGCACTGACAATATGGCAAGGCAGCTGAGAGACCCGAAGCAGACCCTATGGTCAGATAATCAGGCAATAGTGCATGCTATCAACAGTGGAGCAGCCAGGTGCCCACGGGTGCTGAAGATATTTTTTTAAGGTCCATAGTGAGGATACAGTTAACAAGCAATCTGGAGCTGAGGGTGAGGCATGTCCCAGGGGATCAATAAGCTCAAGCAGATGCACTCTCTCAATTCCAGATAGACAAATTCAGGAAGCTGGCCCTTGCAGCAGCGCAAGCAATGACCCCTTTCCCAGACGAGTTCTAGTCCCTGACAGATGGGACCTGTCCCATCTGATAGAACGTACCCTGGCACGTAAAACAGCACAGCGGTATGTAACATATGCAAAAACGGTGCACAAGGTCACTGGGCTAACATCGTTTGAGGACACAAGAAGCACTGCAGGGGCCGCAGAACGCATTGTGAGGTGGGCTTTTGAGATTAACTCATCAAAATCAGGGGAGCAGGCAAATCTGCTGGCAATGGCGCATTTTTCAAAACTAGCCACCTGGGATGGTCCCACTTGCTCACCCTACTTCAGGGCAGTGTTGAAACGTTGTCAGAGTCTGCAGGGTGAAAAAAAAGATACGTGGCTACCCACTGATTTCGACAAATTGCACATTTGGTGGGGGTGCTGGCCGAAACTTGAACAGACACCTCCAAAACTATTTAAATCAGCATTTATATTAGCATTCTTTGAGGCATTTAGGGCGAGCGAGCTGGTAGCGTAATCCAAACACGAGGGAGGTGGGGCTTGTCTCCAGGCTCAAGACATATGTTTGGGCATGGGGCAATTCTAGACAACACTAAGAAGGTTCAAGACGGACCAGCAGTCCAGGGGGACACAAATAAAGCTACAATGCCTGTCCGGCCAAAATGTATGCCTGGTACGCTGGATGCGCGAATACTGGGCAATACACCGACAGGGGAAGAGGAATGTGCTAGGCAAGGCTGGGCTACTTGCAGCAGTATTTGTTAAACATTCTTTCTGCATTGGGGCAGCAACAATGGCAGCAAGGCTTGGGATACCCGTGAAGGGCATCAAAGGGTTGGGTAGGAAGCACTTCTCAGCATACAAGAGTTAAATAAGGACCTTACAAGAAGGAGGGCCATAAAACAACCCCCCAATTACCCCTTCCCAACTTTCTCCTCCACCACGACAGAAACAAGCTGATGCTGTTTGTCATTTGTCTTAGCAGGAGCCAGGCACACAACAGCGTTGGTTGTCGGACACTCCTTTATTGGACCCAAGCATGGTTGATGCAAGGGGGTGGAGTTGAACTTCCCAAGCCTGACAAGATGGACATCTGATGGATGGGGTCGTCTGGACTGGGCTGGGACCAGCTGGAGCTACTCTGAAGAAGCTGCACAAGGGGCACCCAGCCGAACTGGGCCTGCTCATTGGGCATTTAGTGGGGACCGACTTGGCTTTGCTGGGGAGAAAGGAGCAGCAAGGGCGCATCAGGAACAACCTAACCATGGCTGCCAGGTTATTCAGCAGCAACAGCCTGATATGATTAGAAATTATCCCCAGCCTGATCCATCTGGGCTCTGAAAAAATTCAGAAAAAAGCTCAATGTGGCAGTTACCAAATATTGCAAGGCAAATGGGTGGGAAACCCTCAGACAGGGCCTGATCAACCTGAGGTGTCCTGAATACTTCAGCAGCAATAGGGTGCACCTCTCGGATGCAGGAGCTAAGGTATTGGGCCAACTTATGGGCTGCCATGGCGCTGTCAGCGTGCAGCTAACAAATGACGAGCAAAGGGGGAGGTGCCCGAGAATGTAAGCCCACGAGCAGCATTGCAGTAAAGGAGATAAAACGAGAGGACCTTAACGAGGGTTTGAAAGGCCACACCTGACCACGGCAGGGAGGCAGACCAGACTACTTACCCTGCGATAAGTGGTGTACGGTGGACCACACTGAGTAGATGAAAAATAAACTCCAGCTCTAAGACTCCATTGACATCCCTAACCGTTAAAATTATTTATGGCGTGATTTATTCATTTATGACAAGCAAGCAATATTCATGTTTACTTGGTTTATTGCATGATGTATGATGACAGGACTAGCATAATGGAGTGATTTATGAGGCCAATTACAATGACAGTTAATGATGTATGACATGCAATCCGTATGAATGACATATGGCCCCAAATAAAGTTGGCATGGGGTGCCTGTTGTGAAACCATGTGAACAATAAAACACTTCCAAATACTTCCAAACACATACAAGTGGTGTGGTGCTTCATTATAATGGGAATGGCCATGTAGAGGTTCATGGCTGAGGGGATTTTCTATTCGGAAATTTCTAGTCTTACCTGGGGTGTGAACACCATCAGGACAAACAGTAATCATTAAGGGGAGGGTGTATCTTCACTAGATAAGCCGTCCCTCCATTTGTCAATTACCATTTTGTTAATCAAATACACCCTACTTTACATGAGGCCTATAATTAAGCCACTTATAGAGATTTAGTCTGACTCTCTGGCCTCTTAAAACTAATTAAGTTTTGAAAGCATGCCAGCCTAGGAGGGCACACCAGGAATAAAACCAGGCGAGCAGGACAGAAACCCAGCAGGGTAGAACAGGGGTCCCATTCGACAGTATTAACCCTAAAGGAAGCCATGCCATGCTCCCGGGCCTGCAGATTGGCCACATAATTCATGGATTCTGAGGGGGTGGGCACGCAGCTGGTATGGGTTGGGAAATTAAATCAACTGTAGAAAATATTATGAAAGTTACTCTTGTTAGTTGCTTACTCGATAGGAGTGTTAAGTCGAATTCCATAAAATTCCTTCACAAGATCCATTAGACTCTGGCCATGGTGTATGCGCCCGCCTGGCAACATCCTCCCCTCGTCTAGGGCACAACTGTAGGGCTTTCCCTTGACATACGTTTTTAAAGTGCTGTTTTGTATCGTGACGGTCAGAATTCTGGATGCTGGTTAAACTGTTTTTTTTTAAAACTGTACACCTTGCCAAAGCATCTCATATTCTTGCCCATGCACTTCTTCAGGATGTGATCATCATCGTAGTTAGTTCACCATCGTAGGCGGAGTGGAGGTGGAGTGTGTAAATACAAGTGAAAGCACGTGCTTTATTGTGTGCTGGTTGTAGGCTTTCCCCAGGGGTTTCTTTTCTGTAGTCTTAAGTGGCAACTACATTTCAAGATTGTAGATGTACTGTCAGAGTTGTTATCAGTAAGTACAAAATCCCAATATGCCTTACACTTGTAGTTCTCATATTGTTGGAGATAAGAAACTACTTGACACATTCCATTATTTTAGCCAAGTGTTGTTAACTGACAATTTAGCTGGAATAAAACAACATTATGGCTTTTTACCATTAACAAATACTGACTCATCCATAGACCGTCGGCAAAACGACCACTTATGATCCAGTGGTTAATGCTACATTTTGAAAAAACGCAGGAGAGCTGTTAGGAATTTAAAACCTTTCTACTGCTAGGAATTACAAATTGCACCAAAGCATCCCTCATTTTTTTTATAAATATCTAAGTTCAAAAACATATTATATTTGTCTTCTTCGTGAAGCTAATAATTTAGGCTGTTAATGTTTAAGGCCACATACATAATTTCTTTGATAAAACTTTTATCTCTGAAAGAACCCTTGGCCTTTTTTTTGTGCTTTTTCTAAATAAAACCCAGTGCTTTTCTTCTGAGTATTATTTCAAGCAGAGGGAAAGCAACAATGACTAGATACCAGAGACAACACAATGGAACTGCTGACCATCACCTAGATGAGCATCATGCCATATAATACAAGACACTAGATAAGTTTCAATTCTTCATTTTTGTGAGTCTTATTTAAGCTTCAAGGGGAGCGGTTGCCTTCCAAAAAGGTAAAGCCTTGATAGCGAAGAGATGTTCCTCCAGTCCAGAAGCAGACTCAGGGATGCTGACATTGGGCATTTGGTTGGATGATATGTCCTGGGGATTGTGGTTGGGAGCAACGGGGCCCTCCCATCCAGAGCCTTGTAGGTGATATGTCTGGGTTTAGAACATATTATTCTGTTTTATGGATATGCATTGCAGGTTCCTACTGCTGTGGTGATGTAGACTGATCAATGCACTCTCAGGACAAGAAAGGCAGAGGGATTTTGAGACCATTGCAGCATGCTGTAAGGATTTTGGCTTCAAGGTGGGAGTAGGTGATGCTGCAGTAGTCAAATTTAGATACTGCCACATGAGGACTAGTGTGGTCTAGTGTAAGAGGGTAGGCAGCGCTGGTGTACACCTTGGTAAGCAAAGTAGTTAGAAGGCAATTTTGATCTCATTGTTCACTTCACGGATGTATGAGTGGTCAGAGTCAAATGTAACTCCCAGCTTCAAAGAGAGACTGGGAGTTTGATCCAGACTCAAAATATCAGACTTGAGAGCACTGGGACCAAGGCCTGTATGGGTCATACAATTATGGGTCATCTTCAGGCATGACACAATTTTGTTTTCATTGCCATACCAAATGCTGTACATTATTTCAATATGTTCCACACCAACAGAGTGCTAGACCCTGTTAGGTGATAGAGATTTACCCAAAGTGATCCTACTTTCAATATTGAGGTTTGCCGTCCAGGTGTACAAGCTACAACACTATTAAGGGTTGGTGGTAACTGATTATTGCAGTGGTTCACAGTGCTGTTTACCTGCACCCAGTGGGAAACCCGCCTAGTGGTACTTCCTGATAAATCTGTGTAATGTAGCGTGACTGGAGCCCTTGACTCCTGCGATTGTATGTCGTGCGCATCAGTGCTTAATTTGTAAATAAAAACGTGCCGGTGCTCAAAGTCCTCCTCTTAAACATGCGGCTGCTACATTTAAATGTGGGAACACGGAATACTGAGGCAGCCTAATCCTGAAGCCATCTCGGGGCTCTTCAATCCATATAAAGCCACTCCCTGCCCCTTCAGCTCACTCCTGCAGCTTTCTACTTTCTCCCTTTGTGACGGGTTTTTGTTTTTCCCTTTCTCCGTCTTCCCCATATGTGTCTTTTGCTTGCAGCAAATGCTTGAGGCCGAAGAATAAGCCCCGGACCGCAAAAATTAGTGCCGGTGCTCAGCACCGGAAACAACAAGCACAAATTAAGCACTGGTGTGCATAAGGGTGCTGGAATACATGGGAAGTGACAGAGTCCCGATGATGGGATTTCCCCTGGATGTATGTACCCTAATGTTATGGGGTGCTCTTCCGGGTTGAGTGATAGCAAGTGCTTGTGTCTCCCTTTCTCCTTCCTTGCATGCTGCTCTCCTCCCTCACCTAGAGTCCATTGTGAAGTCAATTTGTTTGTCTCCTTTCTGATACACGCCCACTGAACGTAGCAGGAAGGACCTTACATTGCTTTATTGGCCAGGACTAAGCTGGTTTCAGAGGGTCAGGCGGAGATGTCACTAGAGCAGCACCTGAACAATGAAGTGGTCAAATGCACAACTACGCATGCGCACTTGACACAAAGAAGCTCGGCTGGCTGCTCAACCCATTCTCTGCTGCAGTTAGGGCGCCCTGCCAATGTTATAGAACAGTGATTCTTAACCTGTGGTACGTGGACCCCGGGGGGTCAGCGACACCTCCTCAGGGGATTAGTAAATTTAATAATAATAATAACTGATTAATAAAGTGAATATAATAATGCATCAAAATGTAATATTGAATATTTTTAAATGATTTGTAAATGTGAATACATTTGAAATTGGAGGCTAAAATGTAATCGGAGTGATTCTTGGGAGGAGTGCCAATGAATCATACAGAATATAGTAAAGATGGTGGGTGGCCTCAGTTGCGTTTAGAAAAGCCCCAACCTCCCATTAAAATAAAAACTTGTCTTTTTATTTTTGTTTGCAAATGAAATGAAATATTTCATGATTTGTGTATTTTTTTATGAGTGCTTGTTTCTGTTTTTTGTGTGTTGTTTGAGCTTAAAATCATTAAAGTTGCTAAGCCGTGATCCCCAGCTTTCATGAATAACTCATTTGGGGTCCCACGGGCTACAATAATGATTCAGTGGGGTTCTGTGGGTTGCAGCAATTATTAAGTGGCTATCCAGAGGAGTCAAGAGGTTGAGAACCACCGCTATGAAATGTCCTCGGTCTGACATCTTCCTCCAGTGTGTGTGTGGAGGAAGCTTACACAAAGCACTGTCAGTACTGTCCATGCAGAATTTCCTACAGGCCGCAAGAGCACTTTGGGGAGTGAGGGAGAAAAGAAAGTGGCATGGATGGTAAGTGCATGGCATTTAAATGCATATAAAATCCAAACCTGAACAAGGGAGGCCAATGTTATGGAGCTGAGCTCAGGAAATAGCACAGAGTGAGATCATAACCAATTTACTCCAGTTAAGTGATGTTGCCCAAGGGACATATCCCCACCCACCCTCTTTCCTCCGTTTTAAGCTCAAGAGGCAATCTGATTGGCTGCTGTCTTTGTGTTGTTTATGTCTACAGATTCTACCAAAGGGTAAAAAAAATTCCTGTACTGGTCAGCAGTTTGTACCTCTGGAGAGGTGACGTAGCGCATGGTTGTCGAAATAATAATGTGTGCGCAACGGCACGATGACAGTGCCAAAGTAATATTAGAAAAATATTTTGCAAATAACAGGCCTTAAAAGGGAGGGAAAAGAAAAAATTGCTCATAATTCTGCAGTGATCTAAATGTCAAAAATGCAGAAAATATGTCAGGCACTCAATACACGTGCGTGAGGGCGAGCGCTGGGCCAGCAATCTGGGCCAGCAATCTGGATTTGTTTAACGAAAGGAGAAACATATGAGCTTTTATCCGTGGTGGTCTGTGGGGTATTACATATGGGTATAATAATCAGCACCTTGGAAGAGAGCACACATTCTTTAGTCAGTGACATCATGGGACACATTCCAGATACACTGTAGCGTGGCTTGTGTGCGCAGCAATGGCTGTCTGGTGATCACAAATCGAGCCTCAGACAAACACAGACCTCTGCCTGTGATTGATTGGTCTTCGTCCTGGACATCCAGAGGCCTCTCTGATATGCTCTCTGTAGCTAGTTCTGCCTCGAACAGAGAAATGTGGTCTCAGATTCCATGTTCGCCTTAGGAATCCAGAAGCTTCTCTATTTGATTATCTGAAATTCAAGGCATGGAAAACCATGCATTGTTGAGTTGTCCTTATCTTCTCCACAGGCATCTAGATGCTTCATTTTGTCATGGTCTTCACCCTTGGTACCCGGAGACATCACTCTCTGGTCCTAGTCTTGGGGCTAATCAGGCCTTCCTTTTTGATTGATCCTCAAAGAGTGGCATGAAGACGCTTCTCTCAGTGGTTAATACTACCATGCGGCTTGCAGAGGCATGTCTCTCTCCCTAGCCCTTGTCTTAGCCGTGACGGGTTCACTGTTTGTGATTGTTTCTTAGGCACCCAGGGAAATCTCTCATTGGTCATCCTCACTGAGCAGAGACACCTTTGACATTGGTCTTGAGAATCAGGTTTCTTGCAGCCCCCGCTATGACTGGCTCTTACCTCAGACATTAAGGGGCATAATTACTCGAAAGTGGTGCATCAGCTCTGATGCACCACATTTCTTGCGTCGCCCTGCACCCCCCTAACATCACCATGGTAGCGCTGTATTTACTATACAGTGCACCATGGCGCACTATAGTACAATAGCATAATAATTGATGGCGCTATTGTGGTGCTTTGCTGGAATAACGCTATAATTATGGCGCTAGTCTACCAAAGCACAGGGAGGCCCATAGGTTATTATGGGAGTGTCACTTTAACACCTACTCTGAGCAGGTGTTAAAATGGCGCAGAGAAATCTTGTAAATTTCACTGCGCCATTTTTTTTGGACCTCCGTGCATAGGAATGCCCTCTTGCTATACATTATACCTGGCACAGGTATAATATGGCACAAAGGTTAAAGTGGCGCAATGCATGCATTGGGCCACTTTGTAAATATGGCACGCAGTGGGGACATCCTTAACACCTCCTTAGCGTAAAAAGACAATGATGCTAGGGTGGGGTAAGGAGGGGCAAGGGGCTTGTAAATATGCTCCTAAGTGACGCCGCTGTGATTTTCCTCACTCCAGATGAGCTGCTCACAGGCCTCTCGTTATGAAGGTTCCTCCAATCCGCATCAAAAGCCTCAACTTCCATTCTCAGGATTCCCTATCTCTCTATGAAGGTTCTACATCTGAGGCTACAAATGGCTTTTCTGTGACTCGCTCAATCTGTGCTAAAGAGGCCCTTCTTCTCGGCTTTTTGTTATCTATGAACCCATGCGGTTCACTTTTGTTTGCAACATAGGTAAGTCCTTTTCCCAGAGCTTGTAAGGTACAGTTACATCCATTTACCTAGTAGTCTTTACAATTAGTAACGTTATACTTTGGAAGCTACTGTGGGATTGCCACACACTTCTTTACTTTCTTTCTTGTGTTTCCAGACAATCCAACCCTATATTTTGCTGCGATAAGCAGTAGTATCTTCTCTCATATCTGTACACCACAAGGAAACATCAGGCCTACACATCTTGCAACACAGACATAGGTCTGCTGACAGAACATTCATCTTTTTCTTTCCTAATTATCAGCATTATACTATTTTACAAGCATGCACGTGTGCTTGAAAACATATCCCCCACACCAATCTCCGCCATTAACTATTAACTATCCATTGCTGTTGATTTGTGCCTTGCAAACGAACGCTGGACTTTCAGCCACGAGGAACTGGGTGAGGAATTGATTACTGTTGTACTAAACAGGACTGATTCTCCTCTGTAAGAGGAAAATACATGTTTGATAAATTCGAAGATGTATTTGTCACTTATCCCTTCCTGTAGCTGAATACAGAACATTAACTGGGACAATTGGACCTGAACATTTGCACTTCACCATGACTAGCAGACCATTTTAACAACATTTTGATACGTTCTTTTTTATTCAGTACTAAGTGAAAAGTAATGTTTAATATGAACATGTATAAATAAATACGGGTAAGCAATGTTTCTTTCCTTACATCACACGATGTTACTGCTGACGTCATTGGTGATCTTTTGTGTCTCGTTAATTTCACTAGTGAGGTCACATGATCTTTGATGCCACCCATTATATCGCCTGCTGTGGAATTTTGTGGTGCGTTTTTTAAGGTCATCAAGAATGTCATTGAAAGCATCACGATGTCAATGTTGATGTCACTGGTAATGTCATACATTGTGTGACCTGAGATGTCAGCAGTGATGTCATCGGTGATGTCATGAGCAATCTCACTGAGATTCGCAAAAGTGATTTCATTAATGGACTAATTTGCTGCTGCTTATGTGTTATTGTAGTGGTGGCATTTGATTGGGTCAACAAACCTAGCAGACCAGTTTACATTATTTTCCTTCCTTGTGTTTTGTAGCGGTTTTACTTAGGTGCAAAGTGTCTCAAATTATCTGATTGAGGAAAAAGAGAATGGTGTCTCAAAGTAAAATCCACTGTTTTCTTTTCCAGATCTTCTCCTCATTCAGCTGTTCCCTTATCCCCAACTTCCTAGTCACCAGCTCTTTATCTCTAACAAACAATCAGGTATGTTTTAGGATCATGGAAAGTATTAATAAAGGGGAAAAAACAGAAATTATAAATTCCGAGTCACTCTTTCTCCTTCCTTATTTTTTCGAAATTTGCTTCATTAACCCTGTAAAGGTCTTACGTATCCTGTTTCTTTTGCTTCTATACTGGACCTTCAGTTGCCACACCTGGCTCATTCCTTTAACATACACCTTTCTCTTTCTTTCACCTTTACCAGACCCTCGTTCATTCACTATACTTTCCTTTCCTTTCTCTCTCTCTCTTTGTTCTAATGTTGTCTCCTTAAAGTTTCCTCTGATAAAGTTTCTTCTTTTCCTCAAGCTGAGATCTTTATAATCCGTCTTTCAAAATAATCCATACTACTTGTTCTGGTCTCTGGTGTTCCAAAACCAAAAGTATAGAAGAAAACAAACTTGTATTCTTTTTCCACCACTTATGCTCCACACACCTGGATGAGCCATAGTTCTCCATTGTGCAGTGGTGGGAGATCTTGCTGATCCGTGGGAGGCTCGAGACTTCAAACCAGGTTTTCCACTTCTCCAATCATTCAATTTCAATGGGATCCGTGTTCTTCCCTGCTGCTTTAAGGTTTATCCGCTGATACACTTATTTGCTGGTTGGGTGTTGGCTCCTTTCCTGTTGCGACATGTCCCCTTAACTGGTTCTGGTCACTTCCTCAGAAGTCTGTGATGTTCAATCTCAGTATGCCTCTCTCCATGCTGTGAGGTTCCTTTTTGCCAGTTCCTTTTTATCATTAACAAAAATTACATCAAGAAAGAAAAAGTTTATTGAAAGTCCTGTATGGTATCCTTACATAACATATTTTTGGGTCCGCCTACTAGACAGCGCATGCAGTCTGTTGTGACATGCTTTGTCAGCTCACACAGGGATTAGAGCTCACCCATTGCTTATCATTGGATGACTTAATTGTCACTCTCATTTGCTTGTTTCTTATTCTTTATCTTGTTGGTCTTCATGCATTTGTCCCTTTCAAGGAGCATGGATGCATTTTTTGTGTAATTCCACAACTCACTTTTTATGCACTACTTTTATCTTTTTGTTTATGCACTCCATAAGAATGCATGTGTTTTCCCACTGTCTCCCTTGTGTACTACCCCCTCCGCTACAATTGTGTTATTCCTTCTCCCTTCCCTTCTCCCATGACGCGCTCAGGCTTATGTGCTCCTTCCCCATGTTGCTTTCTTGCATTTGTGCTTCTCCGCCAGCTCCACGTCGTGCTCTTTCATCTGTTTGATTTCCAGTCCGCTTCACGTTCCTCTCTCGCTGTATGTTTCCCTTCTATGTTGCTTCCCGATCCGCCCACCCGTTTTTCTTCCACCTGTCCTCTGTGTTCCTTCCTCCTGCTGCTTCCCCTTCCTTCCTTCCATGATTCCAACCCCCAAGTATTGCTTCCGGCACCCGCATTGCCTCCCCTTGCCTGCGTTGCTTCCCATACCCACTTCATTTTGTAGGCATGTGCACGCTTGGTGTGCATGACCACAAACTGATTTTTTCCATAATACACAGCATCGTGGATGCTGTACTGCAGGCTAAATTAATTGGCATACCCAATAAGTCATAGGCATATTAGCTTCGAAAGTGCTTGCTTTGAATTGTCAGTTTCCAACAAGAGAAGTATTTTTCATCTCGGTATTTTGTCGACAGCGTCCTCAACTCCCAGCTGCAGCGGGGATAGGGTTCTTTATGGGCCCTAGGTATGGAACTCGGCAGACAAAGGCTCATAATTTAAAGTAAGTGGGTGAGATGGTGAGGGACGGGATAAATAGATGGATAGATGAATTTGAATTGGTGAATGGATGGCTGAGTGAAAGGATGGATAGATGCTTCGATGAATGAGTGAAAGGGAGGAAGACTGGATGAATAGATGGATGGATGGGTGGTTGAGTGAAAGGGTGGATGAATGATGAGACGATGATTGGATGGATGGATGAGTGAAAGGATGGGTGGATCAAGAAAGGATGGATGGATGAGTGAGTGAGTGAAAGGATGGGTGATGATGAAAGGGCAAATGAAATTATGGATGAGTGGATGGATGGACGGACGGATGAAGTGAAAGGCTGGGTCGATGGATGGGTTGAAAGGATGGTTGAATGGATGAGTGAAAGGCTGTATGGATGGATGGATGAGTAAAAGGATAGATTTAAGGATGGATGAGTGAAAGAATGGATGGATTAGTGAAATGGAGTGTAAATGGATGTTTGGATGAAAGGGTGGATTGATGGTTGAGTAAATTGGTCACTGGATGAATGGATGAGTGAAATGGTAAATGGATGGATAAGTGTGTGAAAGGATGAATGGATGAACGTAAGGATAGATGGATTTTATTTTGTAATGTTGCCATGTCCGCCCTAAGTGGCTAGGGTATGTCCAGTCGTGGGTCCCTTGCTTGCTGCACCACTGGGTTCAAGCTAGCCTGGCTGATGAAGGGTGATACCCTGAAACCGGTCCCAGGATGCTTGAATCCTGTCCAGGAAGGACCTGGCTTGGCAGCTCGGGCTGTACTGCTCTCATTGGGAGCATGGTCAAGACTATTTGCATATGGCTAGGTCCGAACAGGGGTGACGTGGCAAGCAAAATAACAATAGGTTAAACCCAGATCTGTGACTGGGGGTGAGTGTTTGAAAAGTTTCAACACTCCATCTATCATTTTATTTTGTGATTTTGCCGTACGGGTAGATGAACAGATAGTTGGGTATGTGAGTGAAATAGTGGATGGATAGGTGGAAGAAAGGGTAGATTGATAGATGCAAGGATAAATGAGTGAAAGGTTGGATGTAAGGATGAATGACTGAAAGGGACGAAGGGTGGGTGGATGAGTTAAAGGATAAATAGAAAGATGGGTGAGTGAAAGGGTGGAGGGATTAAGGGTGGAAGGATGGATGGATGGATTGATGGATGAGTGAGTAAAAGGGTGGACGGATTAATGAGTGGATGGACGGAGGAACAATGGAGTGAAAAGCAGGGTGAATGGACAGAGTGAAAGGGTGAATGTATGGACAGGGTGAAAAGATGGATTGATGAATGAAAAGATGGATGGATTGATGGATGGATGGATCGAAGGAAGGATAAGTGAGTGAAAGTAAGGGTAGATGGGTGGCTCGGTGAAAGGGTGGATGGATGAGTGAAAGGGTGAATGGATGGACGAGTGAGTGAAATGCTGGATGGGCGAGCGAAAGGGTGAATGGATAAATGCATAGATGAATGGGTGAAAGGATGGATGTAAGGATGGATGAGTGAAAGGGAGGATGGATGGATAGATTGATGGATGAGTGGAAGGGTAGATGGATGAGAAAAAGGTGGGTGGATGAGTGGATGGATGAATTGAGTGAAAGGCTGGATGAGTGGACATAGTGAAAGGGTGGATGGATAGTTGAGTGAAAGGATGTTTGTGAGGATGGATGAGTGAAAGAATAGATGTATAAGTGAAAGGGAGGGTAGATGGGTTGCCGGTTGAAAGAATGGATGGATGGACGAGTGAAAGGGTGGATGGATGAAAGGGTAACAGATTGATAGATGAGTGGATGGATGGGTCAAAGGGTGAATGGATGAATTAAAGGAAGGGTGGCTGAATGAAAACGGTGGAGGGATGGATGAGTGAAAGTGAGGATGGATGGATGAAGTGAAAGTGTGAAAGAAGGGATTAATTAATGGGTGGATGTGTGAGCAAAAGGATGGATGACTGAAAAGATAGATGGATTGATATGTTTGATAGATAGGTTTGAAGATGGATAGATTTGGCTATGGATAGGTGTTCAGTTAGATGAAAAGGTGATAGACTGAATGTTGGATGAAAGACTGAATAGATGAGAGAATGTACAGGTGATACCGTGGATATCGGCGGGTGGATTGTAGGAAGAAATGTGGGATAGATTTTTGGATGGAATGGACAAGCAAACTCTTCTAGGGAGGGTTGCGATGACTTGCTTCACTAGCTTGGTGCCATACGAGTTTTGGTTCAACGTAGGGGGCATTTTAATGTTCTGGCTACTCCCTTTAGCAACAGCAAATACCTTAGACCTACTCTGGTTTCCTGTGCATCATAATGGTAAAATGGCTTAGCGAATTAAAGCTTATTTCGGATCTGGAATGGTAGATTCCGCCTTTCATCCTTCGGAGGTCGATAATTTGAGCATGTTTTTAATGCTTAATAATAACATCCATTATAATCAATATTTAGTAAAAACAAGTTATTATTGTGAATTAGCCTACTTTACATGCAAATCAAGGGTTCATGCAAATGCATGACTTTGTACCTACAAAAAGACCAAATCCAGTAAACAGTTCACTTCCTGTTTTACTGTAGAAGTTTAGTTTCACCATTTAGATTCCACTGGCTGCCTCTTACGGGTAAAACAGTCAAAAAAAGACTTGGTGACTCATCCCCTGCTCAAAGAGGCAGACTGAAGCCAGCATGGCTCTGGCCTGTATTACGCCATTATTATTTCCCTGTTTCGAACCAAGTGATTATTCATTTCATACAACTTTCATAATCTGCTGAACTTTCAGAAAATCTAAATGCCACCCTGTTCCCTTTTTCACGAAGAAAGTCAGCATGCCAATGGCTGGTACGTCTAGCTATCAGTTTACAGGTTGAAATACACATTTTCCAGACTAAACTACTATTGGAAAGTTCAAAACGGCAGAAGTATAATAAAAAAAATCTGTAATGGCAAAGGTAGTCACAGATTAGGTAACTGGCTCATAATGTTTTTCATTCCCTTTTTCGGATTTTAAAATGAATCTAAATATAATGTTACAGAGCAGTGATAGTTGACCCGTAAACTATATTATATATTGTAATATAGATGTGCACAGCTCTGTATTCCTATTAGCACGATCTATCAACACGATCGGGTCCTGGTACCTTCATGACCTGTTCTTGAGGATTCCTTTAGAAACCTGAGTATGTTTTCTGTTTGTTTGGGATAATCACTAGTGTAGCTACAGTTACTCTATCTTGTGCATGTTTGGTTGTTGTGGTTTTTTGGTGTCTTTACCAATACCATCTGAAGGACTTGCATGTGCATTGTCCTGCTCATGGTGTGGCCAGGAGGGCACAGCGACTCTGGCGACTCTGGGTCACAGCATTCCATGAACTCATTCTACCTGTATTATACGTGTGTTGTGTATTGTCTTTGAGAGTAATACTGTTTAATGAGGAGTGGACTATTGTGTGCTTGGTGAGGCCTAGCCACATGATGCTTCTGAACTGTGTTGGGTGTGTGCACATTGTTCCGACTGATGTGCTCTATTTAAAGTCATATGTATTAATAGTACTGGTATTCTGAGCCCTGTGATCCCTAACTGGATGGATAATATGGTATGTTCTCTATGTGTGCTCTGTATTCTGTTTAATGTGTTCTTATGGCCTTTTTCTGTTGCCTACTGGAGCATCTGTTGATGTGTGCACAGCAACTTCTATGTATCAGCCACATCCAAGTGTAGCCCTAAGAAGGATGCCCTGTTGTGCCAGATGCATGTGTTGTACATTATGGTGGGTGATGTTGTGAGCTTACTGATACAAAACAGTATAGAGTATTGGAATTGTGTGTGAAGGGCGAGCAGGGTATTGTGGTGACTGCTTTGCAATGTATTTCCTCGTGGGGACATGGAACAGCGTGGCATCATTGACATGATGTCACTGTGTTCTATGTTCCTTGCTAGGCGGTTATTTCCCTCTGTGCCCCCGTTGTTAAGATGAACCTTCTCCGTCTCTCTTATGATATTAAATGAAGAAAAAGGAATCGTTTCATTGAGTTTCATTTCCCTCACTTCAATGGCGACGAGGGTGAAACTCGCATTGTGCTAAATCTGGTCTCCAAGGTTTGGCCCTTCAAACTTCAGTTTCGGTGATCATCTGTTCAGTCCTTCTACTCTACACGGACTTCTGCGAACTGCTGTGAGTTTGGCCGAGCTTACTTCATTTTTGGTTTCGTGGATTGCTGGGGCACAGAGGTCATTGACACTGGTTGCACTACGCACCCAGTGCAATTTTGTTTATTGCGAGCGTTTATTACTACGCGCATTTGTGGCACACAAACGAATCGGCATTCACGGCTGTTGTCACAGCGCGTGTGAAGACGCTAGCACAGCTGAGATCCGCCGCGCACAAACAATTCTAACGAACGTGTTTTGTCATTTTTTTTTTTTTCTCTCCTTACTGTATTTTGAAGAGACTGTTGTCCAACGCCACAGTACAATCTAAACAACGGACTTCTTTAAAAAAAAAAAAAAAGAGAAGGGAAAACAAAAACAGAAAATGGACTAACTTAATGTATTGTCAGTTCGGCCATCTTTCTGTGGGACATAAACATTTCAGTACTGCTGATTCTTTCTGTCCTTTTCTAGTACTTCTTTCAATCAATTTTTTTTTATGGTACAATATTAACAGCGTGCATTTGTACATTAATACTCTGGTCTATTTTATATATTCTGTGCGTTCTATAGGTAAATATGCAGAATGTTATACCTCCAGCGCCCTTTCTGCAAGATCCAGGCGATCCACCTCTTGAATGGAAACTTTGGTTACGGTCGTTTAAAGCATATCTAGGTGCCATTGATGGTCATAAATTCAGACCAGAAAGAAAAAAAAGTTTATTGTATTATTATTTGGGAATTGAGGGCCAGAATATTTTTGATCATCTTCCAGTCTACGAACTCGCTGTTGATGAGGAGTTAGATGAGTTTGAAATGGCCATTGCTCAATTGGACAGGTACTTCATTAAAACCAAGAACATTGTTGTCCACCGTTATAAATTTTTCACGAGGTCACAAAGCCCCAGTGAGAGCATCGATACCTTTATTACTGCGCTGAAAGTGCTTGCAGCTAAATGTGAATTTGAGAATTTCACTTCGCAGCTCATCCGTGATCAGCTGGTTGCCAAGTGTTCTTCAAAAAGAATTCAGGAAAAGTTACTGACTTGCAAAGATCCATCGTTGGATAAGGCTATTGACATTGCCAAAAGCATTGAATGTTCCATGGAGGATGCCAAACTACTAGAGGCTTCCATGGCCAGTGCAACCATTTCAGGAGCGGTTGTAAATGCACAAAATGATAGCAACAATAAGCGCTTAGAAAGAAAACAGGACAATTCGTTTTTTAGAAGTAAAACCAATCAGAAACTTACATGCTACAGATGTGGTTCTTCCATGCACGTATCTTCGTTCAAAAACTGTCCAGCTTTACAACAACAATGCAGAAACTGCAATAAATTGGGACATTTTGCGAGAGTGTGCAGAAGTGCAAAAAAGAACAATATCCGTTGTGTAATCAGCGGTGATACAGAGAATGTGGTGGAAGAACAAATGAATGAATATGTGTTAGTGGTTAAAGATTGTGCCAATTTTAACAGAGTTGTTGTTGATCCTGATGTGGATGTAATAATTGATGGAAAAAACATTAGGTTATTAGTAGACACAGGGGCTCGCATAACTATAGTGGCTCAGGAAAAGTATATAGAAAGCTGGATTTCTAAAACTCTTTACCCTCCACATGTTTCCACTGTTGCGTTTGAGGGTAGCAAAATTGATCTGATGGGTTACTTCTGGGCCTCGATAACTATTTTTGATAGAACACTGTGTGGTAAAATCTATGTAGCAAAAAAAGGGATTAATGTTCTAGGGTTGCTTCATCAGGCTGAGTTCAATCTAACAATCAAGCCGGGTCGAGACAAACCTGTAACGTTAGACGAAGAGAGTTCAAGTCCAGTCAACTTGGTCTCCAATCCAGTGGAGGTATGGCAACATAAATTTACCAAATTATTTCAGGAACGATTTGGTAAGATCACTAATTACTCTCACACGATAAAACTCAAACACAATGCTATCCCAGTTAAACATAAGCTAAGGAATGTACCTCTAAGTGTGAGATCTGAATTGTCCAAGTTACTAAAAGAAATGTGTGATCAGGGTGTGATAGAAAAGGTTGAGGCAACTTTGTGGTTATCTCCCATAGTTCTAGCTAAGAAAAAGTCAGGTGACTTGAGGATGTGTGTGGATTTGAGAAGTTTAAATGAGGCGATTTGGGTGGATAGTTTTCCTCTCCCAAGAATTGATGACTTGATTGCGAAGACTGGCTCTTCTCAGTGGTTCACCAAATTAGACTTAAAGTCAGCATACCACCAAGTAGATTTAGATGTAGATTCTAGACATCTTACTGCATTTATTAGTCCTGATGGTACTTATCAGTTTTGCAGACTACCTTTTGGTTTAGCCTCAGCGGTTGCAGCTTTCCAGAGACTAATGTCTGACATGTTTATGGACAATCCTAACGTTGCAGTCTTTCAAGATGATATTCTAGTGTTTGCTAAAAATGAGGCTGAACATGATAAAGTTTTAGAGCAAGTGTTGTACACATTGGAAAACAGAGACGTTACCTTGAGAAAAGATAAATGTGTTTTCAAGGTTGATGAGATTGAATACCTTGGCCATGTTTTTTCAAGGGATGGCATCAAACCCAAGCCAAGTTTAGTTAAAAGCATACTAGAGGCACCTCCTCCCAAAACCAAGGACCAGCTACTGTCGTTTCTTGGGTTATGCGAATTCTATGCTAAATTTTTGAAGAACTTTGCCAAAAATACTGAGTGTTTTAGAACTATATTGAGAAACCCTGTGTTCTTTTGGTCCAAGGAATGTAATGACATGTTTGAGCAAATCAAACAAGAAATTGTTAGTGTTCCGGCCTTACAGCCATTTTCCGAAAACAAGAACACCATAGTTACTGTAGATGCTTGTGAGTATGGGCTTGGTGCTGTCATATCTCAAATTTGCAATGATGGAAAGGAAAGCACTGTGGGATTCGCATCTAGAACTCTAAGGCAGGTGGAACGCAAGTGCTCAGTGATCGAAAAAGAATTATTAGCCTGTGTCTGGAGTATTGAAAAATTTAAACAGTACTTGTGGGTTAGACAATTTGTGCTGAAGACAGACCACAAACCCCTGGTAGAAATTCTATCAGGTAGAAAAGTGAAACGTTCAACAGCGCGGATTGCAAGGTTATCTGCCAAGCTGTTGGAGTTCACTTTTACAGTAGAGTACATACCTGGTGGGAAAAATAGGAGGGCAGATTGTTTATCTAGGATACCTATTAATGATAATGATGAACAAGAATGGGAAACTGAAATTGAAAAATGTTTCATTGCCTGTGTTGCTGAAAGCACTGTGCCGTTAGATGAAAGAGAATGGGTGAAGGCTGTACAGGATGATGAGATTCTCTGTGAAGTGATGCGTTTGGTCAAATCGGGTTGGCCCAAGGAGAGGGGTCTACCACCTGAGTTACAATCATTTTGGAAGGTATCTGATGAGCTGTCCATTGAAGGAGATAAATTGGTTAGAGGCAAAAGGTTGGTCCCACCAGAAAGCGTAAGGAGAAGGTTGATTGCGGCGTCTCATATGGGTCATTTGGGGTCTACAATCACCAAAAGAAAATTGAGATCCGAATTTTGGTGGCCCAAAATGGATACTGAAATTGAAGACTATGTAAAGAATTGCACAAGATGCTGTACTAGTGACAAAGTGTTGATCACGGAAGGAATATTGGAGACTTTCGTTCCTTCTCCAGCAAGGGCTTGGCAGAAACTTGGTCTTGATCTTTTGGGTCCTTATCACGTTTTGCCTCCCAATATGAGATACTTTGTTGTAATAATTGATCATTTATCCAGGTGGGTGGAGGTTGAGCCTGTCAGGTTTCCCACCACTCGTCTAGTAATAGAATGCCTGAAAAAGATATTTAGTCGTGAGGGTTTTCCTGAACAAATTCTAACAGACAATGGTGTTCAGTTTGTCTCGGCGGAGATGCTTCAATTTTTGAATAAGTGTGGTGTGAAGCATATCAGAACACCACTTTACCATCCACAAAGTAATGGCATGGTCGAACGGTTTAATCGAGTGCTGGTAGACTGTATTCAAGCTTCATATAGAAATCACCTGTCTACTGATCAAGCTATTAAGGAATTGGTATGGTCATATCGCACCACACCTCACACTGCCACAGGGAAAACTCCATTTGAACTTATGAGAGGGAGAGTGGCATCTACTGAGTTGTGCCCTTTTTGGATGGTAAAGTTGTTCCATGTAGGTTGTGATCTTAAGGAACTCTGGCGGGTTGCAGAATTTAACTCCAATGTCTGTGGTCTAAAAAGGGCAACTGGTAAAGGCAACAAGGAAAGTAAGTTAAAAGTTGGCGATTGGGTGAGGGTGAAAAATCCTGTTTTAGTTAAGAAAGGATTATCTAAGTTCAAGGATACTCAGCAAATACGTGAAGTGCGGAAGAATGCTGTTAGGTTGGCAGATGGGAGCTGGTGGAACAATTCTCGCATAGCACTGGATCCGACTTCACAAAGTTATTCTGATGTTGTTGTCTCTGGCGGTGGAATTGTGCCAGGCATCAATGGTGAACACAAATGTAGAAAAATCACCAGAATATGTCAAACGCCAAAAAAAATTCAAGACTTTGTTATGTCATAATTTACTTTATTTGTTCTCATAATTTGCTTTATTTGTTCTAATTCAAAAAAAAAAAAAAAAAAAAAAAGGGAAGATAATTGTGGTGACTGCTTTGCAATGTATTTCCTCGTGGGGACATGGAACAGCGTGGCATCATTGACATGATGTCACTGTGTTCTATGTTCCTTGCTAGGCGGTTATTTCCCTCTGTGCCCCCGTTGTTAAGATGAACCTTCTCCGTCTCTCTTATGATATTAAATGAAGAAAAAGGAATTGTTTCATTGAGTTTCATTTCCCTCACTTCAGGTATTATCTAATGTCTTGTGTGGGCTGACTAGCCACACGCATTGCCTTGTGGCTGTTATAAATGGCTTCCACAATGTTTTAGAGAACTGGCTGACCAGCTTAAACATCCCTTGGTTAAAGATGGAGCCCAGATGCAGTGGCATAGAATAGGTCCTCACAGCACCCGTGGTGCGGGTAGGGGAGGCTGAGCTCCAGGGGGTCCCCTCAGCAAAAGTGGTTGGTGGTGGGCCGGGGATGGGAGGCCCTCCATGTACTTTGCGGGGCGCTCTCAAGTTTCATTACGCCACTACCCAGATGAAAAGTATTTTTGGACCTTTAAAATCTTTGTCACTGTCTTACAAAATTGTGGGAATGGTTTCAAAAGTCTGATTCAACCTGATTAACTTGAACTTTCGGAGTTTTGTAAAGATTCATCAAGGGAGGGAAAGGATTATAGGGAAAGGAAGAAAAGTGATAAAAGCGTAGATTGATTTACATCAAACTTGGATGAGATCAATTGCCTAGTTAGAGCTCACGTTTATTTTAATGGTTTTATAAGACTCTGGGAAGATTGTTTTGTAAATGAAAAGTAGTGAAATGCGTTAAGATATGAATACTATTTCCAATTAAAATCGCAAATTTGAATTCGCAATCTTTGTCACTTAAAATTAGAATTTTTGAGAAATGTGATTGTTTGTTGAAAGTCTGTGTTTGTCTTTACCACCATTTTGAAATCACAATTTTGCATTTTACAAAACAATCTCTAGACTGCAAGTAGTTTTCACACACTAAATATGGCATCTGACTTGTGGTTTAGGTGTATAAAACTTCCACACGACTTCTTTTTTCCACTTCCCTTCTTCCCCTTCAGGAAATAGAGTTTGGGTGCCTTGTTCCTTTAATTTGCAGCTCACACAAGTGCTTTGGTTCCCAGCTTGTGTCATATTCGAGAAGGGATCCGTGTGTTATTGGACGATAGTCACAGTAGCCGCCTGGGAGCCAAAGGAAAGACTAACTCCCGTTACTTTGATCAAATTAGCTCTCCTTGAGAGACTATTAAACGGGTACTGTCTCTTTTCCAAGCATTGTTACCTAAAGTGATATTCTTGCTTCCGTCACCCAGCCGTCCTTCATCTCGACCAGTGAGGTGTGTAGTGTGCAGCTGTGTTAACCAAACACAGTTGTATCGCTCTCTTGCTTTCCCTTTTCACCCGTGGGCCTTACCTTCGACCATATAGGTTTTAGTGTTTAGCCTAGGTTAGGATTACCAGGAGAACTTTGGTTAAATACGAGTTCACATGCTTTCTCCAGTCGGAAACTTGATAGTTAAATGCGCCGCTTGAACAAGTTACCGAAAATCAGCACTCGCAATGGCTTATGGGGAAAAGAGAACTGCTGACAGGTCAGATCTCCTGAATAGCCAGGAGAGCTGCAGCTCAGTCTTTGACAAAGTGCACCGTCTGCTTCATCCCTCCAGGCCACTCAGAAGATACTGCCAACGAGGCATTCTTCTGATATTCATGCTAGGACACTTAGGGATGAATGAGCAGTGAGTGGTCTGATGTATGATAGATAATACCTTCACTGTAGTTCCTAAAACACTTCCACTTAACAAAACATGCTGACATTTAAATATCTTGAACCCTGACTAAATCAGCTATTACTCAAATTAAGAAAATGTAATTCAAAAATACATTAAAAAAACAATATAATGAACAGACACTAAACCTAAGGCCGAACTACCAACTTAAGCCTAAGGCTAACCTTAATATCTTGGCTCACCTTAGCTCTGAGTCCCTGCTTAAGCAAGCCCTAAATCATGGCTACTCACAAACATTTTCCCAGGGGCCACAAAGTTTGGTCTGTGGTGCGACCGAGGGCCGCATTGATGCTAGCAGCATGCCAATCAAAGGAAGGAGGGGGCTCTGGTTGGGGAGAGTTTGTGGTGTTATGGTGGCGATAGGGGGGTAGCAAAGCATATGGATCTAGTGGCTGAATCGCACAATGTGAAACCAGAAAACCTGGCGTTAATCCCAGCTTCCCCACTTTACCAAACTGCGTGATCCTAGGCAATTGTCTTATTTCACGTTCCCTTCTTTTTCTTCATTATTGTATTAAGAGGACCTCACAATGCATGACTTTGGCATGTGCGCTTTGCAAACCTTTCTCCTGTGTTTGATTTCATAAACTATAAAGTTGTTCATGTACAATAGCAAATCAGACCAATCAAAGAGTGCAGATAACAACTGACTTGCCTCTTAGTTCACTATTGGCATTGTTATCAAGGTGGGGTTAAGAATGAATGTCGGTTGGGAGAAAGAATGAAAGTTTCTGAATTTATGTTTGAAATTTCTCGTTTAAAAAAAATACTTCTCTGTGCACTGATATAATCTTATGTACTTAGATTAAATGGTTCTGTGTGTAAATGAAATACTCTTTTAAAATTTTTAAGAACACTCATAATTGTAGACATTTGGTGCAAGTTTTCTTAAAGAATAAAAGTGTTCCTGCAGTTAACACGGTGCAGGACAAATTCCTTACTTCCTTTCTGTATCTTCAATCATGTTTAAATCAAGTGTCCCCTGTTAAATCTAGTAAACAGTAGCCTAGTGCTACTGCTGCCCTGGGGGCCGCATGTAAAGGTCAAAAGGGCCGCATGCGGCCCCCGGGCCGTACTTTGAGTATCACTGCCCTAGATCGATCTCTAAGGACAAACCTTACCTTCTCGTTGGGCCCTGATCCGGAGACTCATGTTAACCCACAAACCTCAACCTAAGACTAATTCTAAGGTTACATCTACCCTGTGTCGTAAACTTGGACCGAATGTTAACCATGAGAGATGACCAAGCAGTATAAAAAGCTAGATGAATTCTTGTATCTTTAGTGGTTGGACACCCTTTCTCTTTCTCCTTCAGCCTCCTAACCCCCTGCACTGTATTCTGTCTGGCCTGGTTCTGAGCAGTTACTTTGGGTTCACATTCGTTTTAATGCTACCAATTTTTCACTGTGAATATTTGTTATGAGTTCTATGTTCCAGCTGTCGCATAGTCTTCATTACAGCACTATTATTTTTTTGGCTGTATGCATTATGTTTCTGGCTGTGGCTATTATGTTTCTGACTGTAGCTGTATGCTTAACAGAGACAGAACATGATCTCACTAATCTTCCTTTAAGAACTTTAGTTTAGGTTCAGCTCATTAAAAGAGGTGATGTCATGGTGACATTGAAGTAAGGCTGGGTTCTATTTCGATACTTGAAAAAGAACAGATGAACCTTTGTAAAAGCTTTACCAGGGGTTTAAAGGGTCAGGAAGAAAGATTGGTAAGATATCACTAACAGCAGATATTCTGCTTGCAGAGCCAAAAAAGTCCAATCCTTAGCAGACTGGCGAATGAACATAAATTTGTAGTGGTATTGACCCAAAGTGTGGTGTTATGGAGGAAACTCAGAAACAAATGCATGGGGTTTCCCCCTATATAAAAGTCCCAGGCATTGGAGGATGCACGGTCCCAGAAGCACTTTTAGTGCTTCCAGGCCATGCATACTGGATGCGCACATCGACCCTGCCCATAAAAGGGGTCACGGTCGCAAGCAGGTATTTCCAGTTAGAGGGGGCCTATTATTTTGACAAAGTGTATGCTGATAGGCTGCTTGGTGTCTTGTTCCTATTTTGACAATTTTAGCATGTTTCTTGAGTGGGTTTTTAAGCACACGTCACAACACCAGGGGTGCTTCACTACCATGAAGATCATCTGCCCCCTAGCTCTGATCAGTGTGCAAAAGCTTTGGGAATCTTTCAGAAACTGATGGGTGAGTTTGGGGTCCCTCCACCATGAATGAGCTCCTATGTATCAAATAGGATTCTGTGGCAGGGTGTCCAGGCTTCCGATGGGCCAGGTTGACCCTTTCTCACAGGCCTTACGGGCATGTCTGAAGTCAAGTAAGGTCATGCTCCATCAGTTGCAAGGAATTGTTGGGCAACTTAATTTCACTCTACAGCTGATTCCCATGGGGCGCCCCTTCTTGTGGTCTAATGCTTATGCCATGTCGGGCTTGAAAGTCCAACATCACCACACCAGGCTCTCCAGGAGGGCATGCAGGATAGGAAAATTATCAGTCATTCCTGCATGACTTTAATAGGATAGTCGTGTGGCTGAGTCAATCTAGGTCCAATGAAGAGCTAGGTTTCTTTACAGATACAGCAGGCAGTGAGGGGATTGGTGCCATCTTTGGCATGGCATGATGTGGACAGTGCTGGCTCATGGAGTGGGTGTGGTCTGGCTTGGTTGCAAATATTATTTTTCTGGAACTGTTCCCGATTCTCGTAGCTTTAATAGAGTGGCTTGAGCGTTTTTGCAATCAGTCTGTGATTTTCTGGTCGGATAACATGGCAGTGGCAGAGTGTATCAATCAACAAGCTGCAACGTGCAGAATGGTCCTGAATGTGCTAAAAGAAATTGTGCTCCTGTGTCTGCGGTTGATTGTCCTTTTTAGAGCTGCACATTTGCCTGGTGTTTAGAACAATGTCGCTGATTCCCTTTCCCATTTTAAGATGAAGGCTTTCTGGTTCTACCATCAGGAACAGGAAGAATTCCCAACACCCTGCCTGGAGCATCTGTGGCAGATTGGTGCCCAAGATTACCAGACCTCGTGGCAGCCAATTTAGCATCCAGGACCAGGAGGGCCTATGTTTTTTTTTTTAATGTCTATTCAGAGTTCCTCTGGTGTGTGGAGGTATCTGACTGGTCTGATGCATCATCAGGTATGGCATTCTTGGGGGCACTTAGGAGTAGGGAAGGTTGGTTGCATGTGTTAGGAGCCACACCGCCTCCATATCTTTCTTTGCTCAACTGTTGGGGTCACCTGATGGGACAAAATCTTTCCTGGTCAGGAGGGCTTTATATGGCTGGCAGCAACTTGAGGGGGCCAGACCAGATTTTAGGTGCCCCATTGACATGGTCAAGCTAGTGGGGTATAGGGGGTATATGTTGGTCGGTTGGAAGTCCCAAGAGTTCTGGTGTATGCAGGAGCTGCAGGGATCACAGATGCGTAGGTCATCGGCCAAACTTATGTGTGGTGAGCAGGTGAACTGTATTCAAGAGTGCCTTTGCATTATGCACATTACAGGCAGGATACCTCATTGTTTTCTAAGGTCGTGGAGGGCTCCGACTTGCCCACTTGAGGCTGGTGCTGGACTCAATGCTGCCTCGGGGGTGCTCACATCCAGGCATCATTATTCTGCATCGAGGTTGCTCCCGTAGGGCTGCAGCAGCTTTTTGAGCTGATGGTCTCAGAAGTTGGTTGCTTGGCTAAGAGATTTCCACATGCAGTGCTTGCCTGGTCAGATATGATCCCACGGTTGCAGTGGTGGGGCAGCATTTCAGTAAAGGATCTTAAAGACTCAATGAGAAGGAAAAACAACAAGGTTGCCAAGTTGTTCAGGCCCCTTAAGCTGGCTGTCACTCCACATGGTTATATACAAGGGAAGCACTTCTTGCTGTAGGATGTGGTGTACCTATCGCAAGCTGGCAATGACATGTTTTTGGAGAACTTCTTGGGTTGGTTAGTTCTCCGCCCATGGTAGAAGATCGACTGCGAGAGGCCAGATAGTAGGTCTACTATGCTGGTCTGTGGCGTGGTGAGATCATGATAGGTGGGGCATTCGGGCTTACCTTTTCTTACCTGAGCAGAACACCAAGGTAATGGGATCCTTCAAGGGTTGCTGGCCTCTGAATTGAAGATGACATCCAGGGGCACAGGAGTTCCAAGCAGTCACTGGCATTTGCTCCCGAAGGCCAACCACCCACACATTTGCAAAGGACTAGAAGCTAGCACTCACCCTTGTTGGGGGGAGTCCGAGGGTGAGGGTGTACCCGAGGTAGGTATCATGGCAGGCAGGCCCCTGCAGAGGAATTGCACCCATAGGATTTGAGGGGTGGAGTAGGGTGCTCCCATATGGAGGGCCTTCCCCAGGGCCACCAAGCCATGGGATGGAGCAGGGACTGGAGTGTTTTCACATGGATCAATCATGATCTCATCTGCAGTCACTGACGTGGATACGCAGGAAATGATTTTAGATAATGCTAGGAAACCAGGGGGCAGATTTATGAAAAGTGGCACTGCACCTGGTGCAGCATACTTTTCTTGCACCCCTCAGTGTAAACAATGTTTATGCTAAGCCTGCAAAGCACCCAAAGGTCATTGAAAACAATTGGAGCGTCCATTTAACGTCTGCTGTTAGCAGGCATTAATAACGGCGATAAAAATGACGCAAAGAAATCTCTTGGATTTCTTTGCAGCATTTTTTCAGCCCCCTTAGCACCGGAACGCCCCTCTTACATACATTATCCTGGCGCAGGCATAATGTGACGTAAATATGGCACAGGGTTTTTGCCCTTCCAACGCCACATTAGCGTGAAAAAAATATGTTAAAGTGGTGTTGGAATGGCGCTAGGCCCTCTTAAATCTGGGCCCAGATGTATTAGCGTACTCTGTTAAGGCTAGACATCTACAAATGTAAACAAATCTGTAAATATGTTGGGGTTACTGTCGAAATTGTGTTAAGGGATGACTGATTCATGATTTTTTGTTTGAAAAAAACACAAGGCGGACCCAAAGGACCTCAAGAATTTCCGGCCTATCTCCCTGCTCCCCTTCCCGGCAAAAGTCATTGAGAAGGCTGCCAACAGACATCTAACCCGCTTCCTCGAGGAGAACCGCACCCTGGACCCTTCCCAGTCCGGATTCCGTAGCAACCACAGCACCAAAACCGTCCTCATTGCCGCCACCGATGACATCAGAACCATACTGGACAGTGGCAAAACCGCAGCCCTTATCCTCCTGGATCTCTCGCCCGCGTTCAACACCATCTGCCACCACGCCCTATGCTCACGCCTCAGCAATGCTGGAATCCGGGACAGAGCCCTGGACTGGGTCACCTCCTTTCTCAAGGGTAGAACACAGAGAGTCGCCCTCCCCCCATTCCACTCGGAGGCCACTGAAATAATCTGCGGCGTACCCCAGGGTTCATCCCTCAGCCCGACCCTCTTGAACATCTACATGGCCCCGCTCGCTAACATCGTCCGATCCCACAACCTCAAATCATCTCATATGCCGACGAGACCCAGCTGATCCTCTCCCTCACCCAGGACTCCGTCAAGACCAACCTCCATGAAGGAATGAAGGCCAGCGCCGAATGGATGAAGAGCAGCTGCCTCAAACTCAATTCTGACAAGACGGAAGTCCTCATCTTTGGCTTCACCCCCTCCGCATGGGATGGCTCCTGGTGGCCTGCCACTCTTGGAACCGCTCCGAATCTCACCGACCACACACACAACCTAGGATTCATCTTGGACCCTCACTTTCCATGACCCAGCAAGTCAACGCCATCTCCTCCTCCTGCTTCAACACCCTCTGCATGCTCCGAAAGACCTACAAATGGATACCCACCAAAACCAGAAGAACAGTCACCCAAGCCCTTGAAAGCAGCAAAATGGACTATGGCAATGCCCTCTATGCAGGAACCACGGCCAAACTCCAGAAGAGGCTGCAATGCATCCAGAACGCCTCCTCACGCCTCATCCTGGACATTCCCCACCACCGACACATCACAGATCACCTGAAAAACCTGCACTGGCTCCCAGTCAACAAGAGAATCACCTTCAAACTCCTCACCCACGATCACAAAGCACTGCACATTACCAGACCAGAATACCTCAACAGATGACTCTCCTTCTACACCCCGACCCGTCATCGGTGCTCCGCCGACCTCGCCCTCGCAACCAGCCCACGCATCCGCAGGGCTACAAACGACGGTAGATCATTTTCGCACCTCGCCGCCAAAACGTGGAACACTCTTCCCACCCACCTGTGCCAGACCAAAGACCTCCTTACCTTCAGGAAACTTTCAAGACCTGGCTGTTTGAGCAGTAGCAGCCCCTTTCCCCCCTTCTCCCCTCTCCCCTCCTCAGTGCCTTGAGGCCCTCACGGGTGAGTAGTGCGCTCCACAAATTCCTGATTGATTGACTGAAAATAAACTACAGCCTGGGAGGTTTACAACCTCTAACCCAAAAGATGTGATTTTATTCTTTGAAGGTGATTTTGGGTCACACGGGGGAGGACTTTGATGTTGGCGGGAGGCGTGCTAGATGTGGTTTTCACAATCTGCCTGTTTTCTGTACAGTGCACAGAAGTTCCCCGTAACCACACAGTGCTTTTTTTAGACCTTGAGGAGCTATACCTAAGTAGCTGCCAACCTCCTCCCATAACCTGTGCTACAGCACGCCATAAGGTGAAAAAGTGTTATATTCATATTTTTTTCGGCAGGCCAACTTTGAAGCTGTGTTTGTTTTGCTGTGGAAAACAAACCTGATTATTTTAATAACAAGCTTTGCCAACAACATTTATTTTGGCTTTTGTGTGACAGATGTTTTTTAACCAAGGTTCATGAATATATTGGAAAGACATAAGCAGCAGTGCAAGAATTCAAAGACAAA
Organism: Pleurodeles waltl; assembly: GCF_031143425.1. Taxonomy (NCBI): domain Eukaryota; kingdom Metazoa; phylum Chordata; class Amphibia; order Caudata; family Salamandridae; genus Pleurodeles; species Pleurodeles waltl. The sequence goes on along the minus strand of NC_090446.1, from coordinate 647,356,618 downwards.
TAACAGGTCACTGTAGGTGGCAAAGTGTCCTTGTAAACTCACATGTGGAACACAGGTAACAACAGTGCAGACTTCCTTATACACACAGAGCAAGTACTGTATATATATGTATATATATATATATATATATATATATATATATATATATATATATATAAGGTGTGTGGCCTATGCTATTAAGCTCAGGGCTTAAACATGTAAACTACATTTCTATGATTCCCATAGTGTGCCACCTATCCCGTTTTTTGGTTCCTCTCTGAGAATTTGGTTATTGCATCTAAATAATTAATATTAGAAATGTTTTAATTCTGAAATTGTGTAGCTTTAAATTAAACATTCCAGAAGTCTTTGGAAGGGGTAGAGGTCTTTAGAGTGTTCACTTCCGTTACGTTCACTTTATGTTAGACATTTACACACTGTCCATGCCACTTCTCGCCCATCTGTATATCTTACGCTGCATCTCTTCCCCTCTTCAGTACTCTCTTTTCACTCCCTCCTAAATGTACCTCCCTGCACCTCCTTTGCTTCACCGCCCCCAAACGCATAGCCACTATTCTGTAAGCACTGCTATTTTGCTTTAGTAAACCGTGCACCTTGCCGCCACACATTTGCACGGAATCACAATTGCAATTGGAAGATGCAACCACTGCTGTGAGAGACTACGGAATAGATCATCATGTGTCCTGAACCTCTTTTTGACCCACTGATGGGCACTGTGAGAACCTGCCACTGTCTCCTGCCTCAACTCCTGAGCTCCCAATCGTGGCTCATTATAAACACCTGGAGGGCGGTGACTCAGTTCCAAGTATGCACCACACAAAGGCAACATGCCAGAAGCACAACATTCTGGAAACAACTAACACTTTTTTGTATCAGAAATTAAAAGGGCAGCAATATTTACTTTGTCCCACTATACAGGCTTTCCCGGTACCAAGGAGAGCGTGGAGTTGGAACAGTAAATACGCACTTCATTCACTCAATGGCTTGTCCACATATTGGGGGTCATTATGACCCTGGCGGACGGCAGAGAAGCGGTGGTAAGACCGCCAACAGGTTGGCGGACACATTTTTGCAATTATGACCATGGCGGTTACCACCATGGTGATCCGCCTCTTCTCCGTTCCGCCCGCCAGGGCAGAGACGACCGCTGGGCTGGAGACCTGGGTCTCCTGCCCGGCGGTCGTCACTATACCGCCGGCGGTATTTGGACCCGGCTGACCGCCATGGATTTCATGCGGTTTGGAACCGCCATGAAATCCATGGCGGTAAGCACTATCAGTGCCAGGGAATTCCTTCCCTGGCACTGATAGGGGTCTCCCCCACCCTGACTCCCTCCCCTACACCCCCCACCACCCCTGCCACCCCCCAAAGGTGGCAGGACCCTCCTCCCCACCCCTACCCCCAACATCACATCACTCATACACACCCGACACGCACGCAGGCACCACGAACACACATACACACACACACCGACATACATGCCAACAGCCACACACACAGTCAGAAACGCACATCCACATTCAAACATACACACACACATCCATACAGACATACCTACAGACATACAGGCACTCATTCCCAAGCACACAACACCCACGCAAGCATACACCGTCAACAGAACACCGCCACGCCGAATCACAGGACGTGATTCGGGAGGCGGTGTTCTGTTGACGTGGCAGTGGAGGTGGAGCAACCTCCACTTCCCCGCCGACCGCCAGTATGGCTGTTGGAGGCTCTCTGTCCGAAAAAGGACGGAGGGCTGCCAACAGTCATAATACGCCAAGCTGAAAACCGCCACCACTGGCGGTCTTCAGCACGGCGGTCCCTCGGAGGTCTTGACAAAAGACCACCGAGGTCAAAATGACCCCCATAGTGTGTGTTTCTGCACGTGTGTATTTTGAGTCTGGGTGCACCAAGCCTGGCCTCGCATCACCCAGTACTTCCACCAGCAGTATGCGCTCAGTAGCTTTCGTCACAGTGGATTGGATTTCGGCAATGTACTTAAGCACCTATAATCGATTAAGACACACCTGATTTAGCGTATCTAATCATGTTACCCAGTCCTATAATGATTATTCGCTAGAGAAGGGTGGTGAGGAGACACCAGGCACATAAAAACTATGTAAAATACACAAAAATATAGGTTTTGCAATCTATTGTTGGTACATAATCTTGGATGGATCATTATTAAAGATATAAGCCAATTTTGCAAAAACGCAATGCAACAGTAATCTGTGGTAAAAATGGCCGAAACCGGAAGAGATTGTTGTATTCCCTCCGGAGCGTGGCACTTCGAACCTGATTGATCCTGTTGAAGCAGGGACAAGGATGTGTCTGGAGTGAGTATTGAAAAAAGTCACCAGTGGCGGGTCTAATTCCAGCAAGTCAGTGGTGTTCCTAGCCTTGACAACTGTCATCAAAGAAAAGAGGTGTGAAATGGGTCAACAGTGGCCATTTCCCTTCAGAGTTAAGAGCTCCACAGATGCCTCCTTCTGGGCTGCTCTCAAGTATATAAGGAGGGCGTTGCTGGTGTTGCCTGGTGGGTTAAGATCCCAGCATGGGGCCACTTTCCAAATATATGGGATACCGAGCAATCAGCTTCATGTGTTCAGCGGAGGCAATCAGCGCCCCAGTGTTATTCCTGGCTCAAAACACATTGGCAGAGGTGACGAAGGGTTGTGGAGGGGCCAAGGGGAAAGTGCAAGGAAAGGGTTAAGACAGAAAGGCTGAGAACTGGCATCAGAGTGAGAGGGCAAACACTTTAAACCCGCTGTGTAAAGCAAACATCAATGGAGAAGGGGGGCGGGGGGTAAGGAGCGCACAGTGACAAAATCAGAATTACACGAAATGGAAGGGGGCAGAAAAAACGAGATGTCAAGAGCGGTAAAAGCCTGCAAGGGGGCGGAACGAATAAAGAGGCGAGGGGGTCAGGAGAATAAAGATGGAATTGGAAGCGGTACTATCACGGCCGGGGCTCCCGGGCCGATTCAACCATGCGTTGACTGTGCAGCTCTGAACTACTTCCAGGCACCCTACTAGGGTGATCAGACGTCCCGGATTTTCCCGGACAGTCCCGGGTTTTAGAGGACTGACCCGGTGTCTCGACGTTTCTCTTAATTTTAACGAAATGTCACGGTTCTTGGGGCAAAGGCCAGATTATTAAATACATGTCTCGGTTTTTAGGCCCTGTTTTTGGGACAAAGGTCAAATCATCTAGGGAAGGTAAGTTAAAGAGGCCTACAAAGTATGAAATAATTGAAGTAATGTATCTGTTACTGTTAGGCAACAAAGTCCCCTGTCGGCTCCCAGCAGCGAGATGGCGGAGAGCAGAGAGAGGTGGGGGGTGCAGGGTGGGAGGTCAAGCCATAGCTAATTTTATATATGTAGTCTTGTAAATGTGTGTGTACATATATATATATATATATATATATATATATATATATATATATATATATATATATATATATATATATATATATATATATATATATATATATACACATATATTTATGTGTGTGAAAAACGGGATAGGCCAGATATTAAAATGAGAGTAATATCTTTAGTCCTTCATTTATGTCTGACCTGTTTCGGTTTTTGCTCCTCAAAACCTGCTCACCCTCCCCTACACCCACGCCTCCTATGTTAGGTGATCGCCCTGTTCCTGTGCATGAAGTGAGAGAGTTCGACACCAGTGCACACAGTGCCAGATCCTCACGCGTGCATTGCGGCAGAAGCACTCCCTGGCACAGCAGGGTAATGAGGTATGTTCAGTGAAACTCTTGAAAACAATACTTCAGTTTTCCCCCTGCACCATTAAAAAGTGTTAAAAAAAATATATAATAAAACGATAACCAGTATCCAAGCTGGCAGAGGCCTGGAAGACTACTAATACATGAAATGAAACTTTGTAAAACTAAAGGTGTTCCTAGTGGGGGGCAATTGAATGAACAGCATCTTTGTCAGTCAGGTATGACTCTTCCCCCATTCAGTAACAACACCAGGAAGGAAGGTGGCATTTGCTGCCAGGTGGTATACACGAAGCTAGGTGGTGTTAAGTTGCTACCTTGTCCGGGCCTTGGGGCCTACAATGTCCAAGTTGGGAGAGGGGAATGGGGACACTCAATCACGAGAAACACGCACTGCAGTCGAAATAACTCTAAGCAAAACTGCAGGGATAAACCCATAAACAATTCTTGATCTCTTGGAGCCTCCCTTCCTATCTCTGGACCCCAGAGCTACAAATTACCAGCACAGCATAACATGTGATGTTCACATGTAGCACCTGTAGGCAGCCTACAGTGACTTCAAATAATTTCTAATTTACACGTGAGAGAGCAAATCTCAAACTCTGCCCAAATGAGATTCCTCAAGATCAAGCAGCAGGTGAGGTTTCGCACACTGAATAGTTATCAAATTGGTGTGAAATTCATGATGCGATCCTTGCACTAATAAAGTAAATCACACACAAAACGACATGCCTAATCATATTACTATTAATTAGACAAGTCACAATTGCAAACCATAGTAGTTGACTATGAATCCATGGATAGAGACAGGCAAGGGATAGCTGGCATCCAAAGCCCTCATTTGCACTCCCAAATGGGAAACATTTTTTGGTTAAAATCAGCCTGTGCCCATTAAAGGACCAACGCTCCCTAGATCGCCCAGTATAAATCCATAAGGAAGACTTCATCTCTTTACCCACTTCTCCTTTGCAAAACTATTACCACCACACCTCAGGGCTGGGTAACCAGTCAGTGTTCTGCAATCATAATGACAGTCGCAAATCATGAATACATAACTTTGTGGATCTATTGATAAATACCTTTGTGAATTGGAAATAGGAGGTGGATGCCCCTTTCACACTCTCTTCTATACCTGCAATAAGGAAAGTCTGGCTAAAGCCTTTTTCCCATTTCTAAAAAGGCTTTGTTCTTTGTACATGCCCTGTAATTTGCAAATCAAAGGCCAGTCAAGGGCCCTCAGCCATCTCAGGAAGAAATATCTGGCAAACCCAGCTTTTTATCGCTAGTCCGCTTCTTTGGGAAAGAAAAGTAAGCGTCTGACTGGAATTTGGCAGATAGGTTAGTCAGACCACCTGATTTCAAGTGCATTATACTATACAGCACCTTTGATGAGACGAGTGGGGTATCTGTTAAGTTTGTGATGGAGTTGCCCATCCACAAACTCTAACTCAGGCCATCAGTTATAGGTGTTAAGAGCCCAGTCAAGGGAATAAAAGCTAGAATATTAGTAAGCACCATACAGATGCACAAAGCTGAACAAAAGCAATGTAGAAATCACAGTGACTTCTATGAAGGCTTCAGTTAACACCAAATATTGCAAAAGTTGGAAAATAAAAAACATTTTTGCGAATGGCACCACAATGCTGCTTTGGTGTGATTATGGATGTGCAAGTGCTGGGCCACTTAAATAAATAAGCAGCATTTGAGTTTATGTGCACAATATGACAAGTTCAGTAGAGGAAGAATTTTGTTTCAGTTCACACACGCAGAGGGAAGAATGAATAAGAACTGTAGCAAAGGGGCGAGCCCGGAGCAAGAGAATGAAATGTCAACAACTATGAGTAAGCACAGGGCATACCAGACAGTTTACCAGCAGAGAGGATAGTGTTTCCAAAGGTGGCTTTTAGTAGCACATGTGGAAACCGCTCCTTTCCACAGCCTGGGGTGGCACAAGGGGAACGTGCTGTTTTCTGTTCTGTGACTAATGTGTTCTAAGTTGCTTTCTCCTAATCTATTCTGTGACTAATGTGTTCTCCGCTCCCCCCATTCACCTTGTGGTTGCTTACACCACATTCTTGCTTGGTAGTGGCCTGTCACATGATGATTACCTCACCCGGGTGGGGGTGCTGCCTGGAAGGGAGCAATTAATCACATATGTGTTTAGAAGTCTGAAACTTTGTCTAATTAGTAGTTTGTAATCAGGAAGGTGTAACGGGATAGAGGTTGGAAATCCGTACAGGGAGGGAACCAAAGTCCTGCCTCCTTTGGCTGATACCACATGCATCAGACCAATCACAAAAGGTAAGCATGGCAGCTCACATAGCACACCTGCCAATAAATGGGACCATGGCACCATGCGGGCTCCACCCGAGCCACTACAGAGGAGCTTCACACCACACGGGCCCCACACCGGGCACTACACGGGAGTGCCGCACCACACGTTTCCCACACCTGCTGTTAAAGGAAAGTGTAGTCCACACTTTCCCCACTCCTGGCACCATCAAACCTTGATTGAGCATACGCACGAAAAGTTACAATAAAGGGTTGTATGACACAACACACATCTGCCAGTGAACAGAGAAACAATCTAGGCCACACAGCTGCCACCAAAGGAAAGTATAGCAGGAGACAGGCACCATAACCACCTCTAAGAGGAACCGTGACACAAGACAGTCTCCCTAACTGGCTCTAACACAAAGCTTGGGGGATCACAAGATCTAGACGTGCTATTAAGTGAAGCAAGGCACTTCATATGCCCCACACTTGTTAATAATGAGATCTTTGATTCAACACAGGGGATACACCTTTCACGAAAGAGGAGCATGGCAGAACACAGCCCCTACACGAATCACTAAAGATAAGCTTGGCGGATTACTAACCTAAGAATTGCTACCAAAGAGAAGCACAGAACAACACAGACGCCACACTTGCCACTGGAGAGAATCATTGAAAAGTGAGCCGCATTGCAGCCCATGTTTTTGTCCCTCTATTCCCTAAACAGTGACCAGCCAAATGCAACCCGGTCTTGATCCTGCTACAATAGAAAGAGCTGAGATAGAGCTGGAGGGTCAGTACTAGTTTTGGCTGATATGAGGTTTCACTATTGGAAGGGGGCTACTTAGTCTATGGCTATCAATATCCATATCTTTCTCTAAAATAATGGTGTGCGATAGGCACCTCCTGGGTCCCAGTAGTAAAGCATTGGCTGACGTCAGGTCCAGGCCTGTGGTTAGGAGAGATGGCAGATGATGGAAAAATAGAGGTCACATGATCCATAATTGGCACTGAATCAAAGAATTGGACCGTGAGGGGCCCACATTTGTCACATTGGTGAGAGTGATAACTCACAGTGCTGGACAGGTCAGCCAGGGAACCTGGGCTGGTGGAGCTATGTTCTTAGCCAGGTGGCATATGCACACATCTAAAGCAAACAAAGTGTGGCTCCTTTGGTCCGAAAGCTGCTTTGTTTCCCTCTTCACCAGCTCACTGGCATACTTGGTGGATGTTGGGGTGGGTGGGGTTGATAATAATCCAACAGCATTAAGGAAGTAGCTCTCTCTGAAGAATGAGTCATTGCCGGGCATCACTCACCAGGCTGCCAGTGAGGTGGGGAAGAAAGGAAGATAAGTGAAGGGGTGCTCTCCTTGACTAGGCAAAGTTGAACAGGCATGGTTATGGTGATGTTTCATCAGTGTGAAAGCACCGTAGCAGGACCAGTACATCTATTGTTCCAGAGGGTAAGACTCCGTAGCTAACCCAGTATCACTTGTGCTCCAGTCTGTGTACGCCTTGAACACTGTTCCTGGCTATGGTGCTTCACAGTGTCTTAGTGAAGCTGGACCTCGGAAGGAACATGTATCACAGCTTAGCAATTAATTTAATGCGCACCACAAACCAGATAATTTCTCTCACTTGAATAATGCTTTCACCAGCACACAATGCATATGTAATTGTTTCTAAGGCACATCAGTAGATGTAAAAAGCTACCCGGGTGCTGATAGGCAGCTCAGTGCGAACACTTCCTGTGATTAGCAATTAGTTACCCAAAAGTATGCAAGAAATACTGAAATGTGACAAAAGTTATTGATTCATTATTATCACTGATTTGTGCTATATATGGGATAAAGTATCTCCTGCCGTACATTATAAGGATAGACTTTACAGGACTTGGTTGTGAGACATGCCCAATCAAATAGAATCTGATGAAGTGCTTGGACGCAGAGTGACCCATGATGTTGCATATAGCCTCCGAAAGCTCTAACAAACCTAGATTCCCTGTGCATTATTCTGGACTAACTAGAGGATGTATCAGACCTCTACACAAATATGGACTGGCATTAGGCAGGGGTCACTTGACCTGCCAGAGTGGGTTGTAGGCAGTCGGTGTATGTCCATCTCAGAAAAGGAATTTGATGCTAATGTCAAATGTGAATTCCAAGGCAGTATTTATTTATGCTCTGGCCTACACCTGTGTTGCTGGAGCTGTGGCTTTGCCTGTTCTCTCTCTCTTGGCAGTATGAGACATCTTGGCATGACCAGTATTACTCACCTGTAAAATTCGATTTGTGGGGATGTTGTTCTGTTTAGCTTGTGAGTTTCGATGAAGAAGGTAGGACTACAAAGTCCTGTCCATACCTGTTGACAATCAACAGCCAGGCGTGAAACAGAGATTGGGGGATGGGAGTACTGTTAGGGTAAAAGATGTCAATGAACAGATCAGGAAACAGGACCTCTCTGTCACGGCTCCTTACGGCAGTCTTTGGACAGCTACTGAAACATCACATACTGTGCTCAGAGGGAATAAGACAAACAAACCAGGACCTGGTGGAATTGGTTTATGAGGTCTTTGCTGAATATCTAACGAACTCTATAAGGGGACACTATGCATTCCTGCAACACCACAACTAAGTTTGGCAATATTATATCAAATACACAGGTTTGCCTTCTTGCATCTTACAGAAATGTATACAGTCTCTTTAGGTCACAGAGCTTATACCAACCTAGAAACTGAACTATGCCCCTCAAGGGACACATGAAATCTCCTTCCTGTTCTTCATTCACGTTGTATGTTGAAAGCTGTTGTCCTTTTCTTTGGAAATCACTCAATAGGACAATATTTTGAAAGGTCTCTGGATGAGTAACTCTTTCCTAGTGAGGTCAGCCAAAGGCCTTCAGAAATGTCGACGCCCTTAGAACAGAGAACAGTTCGATATTGAAAGTCTCGTGGTTTCCTAGGCTTACAGTTATTTTTCCCTGAGTACGTGCCCTGGGTGGAAGGGGGCAGCACTTTTAGGTTGGGGTGGATGGGTACTACCCTTCTGCTTACCGACTCTTAGAACATGAAGTCAAGGTGGGCAATCGTGGCATGCAGGGATTTCGAGAAAACTGCCTTCCAGTGAGCCACTTCAGGCTCCAATACAGGAGTACCGCTGAATGTACTCCTCGAGAACTCATTCAGACTTGCGACATCTCAGCCTGGAACTGGCACCCAAAGGATCTCGGGCACATGATCCTCTCTGCCTCCCACTCTGGAATGTACGATTTCAAATATATAAAACGGTTAGAATAGCATGTGAAATATCTTTGATAAACAGTGTCTTATTTTTTTTTTCTATGCAGCTACTGTTCTTTTGTCGTTTTTAGTTGGTGGTCGGTTAAGATCACTTTGATGAATATTACTGAACAATGATGGCAAGTTTAGCTTAATAACACTGAGGGAGTTATCTGGGTATTTTCATTCCGTGCTTGCTTTTTCTCCCAGCAGAGGGGTAACCGAGTTTCACATATGGTAACGCCAGGGGTTGCTCTAGCCACTGAACCCTCTGTGTGGGAACCTTGGATTATATGGGTGAGGTGAGATGGGTCTGGGGCGGCATTACTTAGGATCGGCCCCAGGTGCAGATACACGGGTGGTTTTGCCTGTGTGTGTACACTGACAAAATGGGAAATACAACTTATTTTTCCTGGTTTACTGGACTATGAGTTATATCAGTTTGCTTCTTAATTTATAACTTGTTTGAATGTCTTAATACGTACGACCTATTTTAATACTGCAAGAACGTTTGGGTTGTGTATTTGTCATTAAGTTTCATGCGAAGAGGGGGGGCTGCTATGGACAGTCCTAGCCTACGGTTCTAGGTCTTTACTGCCTCAGAGTCATAGAATCTTCAAAAAGTGTGAAACAATCCTACTGAGTTTGATGTTATGGTTTCAGGTGGCTTTTATAGAGCCTGTGAATGATTTGGTGTATCCCAGTAATTCAAAGTACAAACTAGAACAACAGGCACCAGGTCACGGGGCGTCTTCCTCTTTCATGACGAGCCACAACCCAAGACCACAGCCGAGTCTTGCAGGAATTCAAATTTCTTTTGTAATCCCACGAGACCCTCCACAGCGATGCCACGTACCTCACTGTGTTGATCATGAATTGGCCTACAGGTGTGACACTGAGAGCAGTGCTCAGGGAGTCCTGCCTGGGTTGCCTTGTATGCACCCTTTGGGGTGGCCATAAGAGACGGATGGATCTGAACAACCTTCAGGACATGACGGCCCCCACCAGGACGACACTGGTGGCAGCTGAGCATGCAATCATATGGCTCCTGAGGAGAGTCTTTCACTGGTAATCTAAACTGCACATTACTTTGGCTGGTTCATAGATCCTTCCAAATACCTGTCTCTTTCCCAGAGCAAACTTGTGACAGAGTCTGTGAAGAAGTCCCTTACTCGCTTAATGAGGTTAGTGTTCAGTAACACCTGACTGAAATCATAAGAAATAACCCCAATCTCAACGCACTCTATTTTGTTGGCCATTTTTTAAGCCACTATAACTACAGAACACTTGACGGTGTCCACCTCCAATCTGCCAGTGCCCATACAAATTTCCCTAGCAGATGCATTTTTCCTTGTTACAATATCAACATTTGCATACTACATTTCTGTCACATCTGTGGTTGAAGAGTGCCTTGTACAGTCTGGAATATCTCAATGACACACTCTGGCTTACGTTGTGTTGTGTGGATGTGGAATGACCTTTCTACTTTGTTCAGCTGCATCTCTAAGTATCTGCATGATGATATGGTCAGTATGTCTATTAAGTGGTAAATCATTCTCTGTCCATATAGATGGTCTCCAAAAGCTGGTTGTTGATTGTGGGCTCCGTGGAAAGGATATCTGCATTTTCATCAATATTTCTGAGGGTGGTCCATATTATACATTTAATGTCAGAATAGCAGACCAGATATCACTGGTCATCCCTAGGAACTTGAAATGACCTCTTGAGTGAGAATTGTTCAACTAACCTCTCACCCTCTTATATGGTTCCACCCCTTGGCCTTCTATCCTTGTTTGGCGCCTTCAAGTTATGTGAGTTTTTTTAGGGGTGTTTGGGACAGTACTTCTGATGTTCTCTTATCTCCAGCCCGTTTTAGTTCAACACGTTTGCTGTTTACTTTCCTTCAGGCAAAGCAAGCTAGCAAGGATCAGTGGTCTAGGTGTTAGCCACGTCAGGCAAGCACCCCTTATGAGACCCTGGAGCATTACATAGCTGTAGGTGGGTATTTTTACTTCTTCTCACACACCCATTCATTCTAACTCTTCATTGTGTGCTGCTGCCCAAGTTTCCTGACGTAGTTGCGTTTTCTTTCAGATATCGCTTAAACTTCATTGGTACTTGGTTAGAGGCATACACAAGTTCTCACCATTGCTTACGTCATTTCACCTACATCTTTTCTTCACTCATATCAAGTTTTATAAATTCCACTTGAAGGCAGTCACTGTAATGAATAAGCAGACTTTTTTCTCACCAATCAACTTCTGGATGCAGCATTTTAGCTCAAAGGTTACCTACCAAGCTAACACATCCACGACTATGGTCTATCTCTCTGTTAGGTCTTTGGGTGAATTTAGGATGCAGTTTTGGGGTGCCTGAGCCAAGGCCTGCCACACCATCCAGGGTACTGGTTCATTAACCTATCTTTTCTTTTTTGTCAGAGGGCTAAGAAAGAGTGAAACTGGTTTCATAAACTAGTATCCCTTTCTTTTTCTGTGATCTCTTTCTCATCTGTAGCTCTTTCGTTGCATGCTTAGCCGCCTGTACTTTTTTTTATAAAGCCTCCCTGAGTTGCACTAGTTAGTATTTGTCCATCTTTTGAATAATCTCATGGTGCTTCATCTCTAGGGCTATAGTTTCGAGAGAGGGGGCTGGGAATCTCACAGAAGGGCCGAGGAGTACATTTGCCTAGGATTAGTGGCTAGAACTGTATTTACTGATTGATAAGGTATGCTCCCACATCCCATTTGTTCCCGTAGATATCAGTCCTTTCACCATATCCTTATTTTGAGTGCATAACAGTTTCAAAGGTGACACTATGTGTCCTCTGCATTAGCTTGGATGGTGTGTACTGTATCTACAATGTTCAGACAGAACCATAAAAAACACAATATTGCCACATTCACTAAAGATCAATGTCCAGTGGGAAGTATTACATTTGAAATGGAATACCTAGGTCCCAGGCCCTCATTCCAGTGGCACTTCAGTGGAGCAGTACTGTTCAGGGCAAAGGGTGTTGCCCCCCCACCCCCCTACTCCCCCAAGTGTGGTATGAGTTCTGCAGTTCGAAGTGGTGTATAGTGCAGTAATAGACCATGTCACCCCTTTCTGGGCAGCTAAACTCACCATTTTGTGTTTTCTTCCATATATATACCATCAGCAATTACTTTAACAAGTATGTGTTCCGAATTAGTGGAGAATCAGTGGAAAATGTAAACTTAAAATGGTATTTACTCAAGGTTCAACATTACCTGCCAACTGTGAATGAAGGCCTAAAAATTATAGAGCCAGAAACAAGCATCTATCAGAAAAACTCAAAGAGCTCTAGCCTTAACTACACACTAGACATGAATATCGTCGAAGACTGCCTATGATCAAGTGGTGTCCAATACGCCAATGTTTTATAAGTAGTTCAGTACAATACATTGCTTCAGCAATTTTCTAAGTGCTGAGGTTACAAATGATGGCCCCTGTGGTTTGGACCTTTGTGTTCCAATAATTTTGTGTTCCCAATTCCTTCTCAATTTAGTGATTCACAATTGTTGTAGTAGTAAGCCAGTGAGTTAAATGGGGTTTTCCTGTTTTCCTCATGATTTTGCCAAGTTTGTCTTGCTCCTAATGGTCACCGAGCATCAGAGGGCGTGTGCAGGTTTGGGGGTACTGCTGACATGACTGTCAGTCCTTATGATAACAGGCTGGATTTCCTAACTCCCCAAACCCCTTAAGCAGGAGAACTGCTTGCCCTCAGAGACTACCTGGGACACAGGAGGCTGTGGGATACTGGTAGCCAATGTCAAGATTGTCAGTGCTCTTTTAGCTCCTCCTGCCATGGCCGCTTCACCTTTGGGGTCTGAAGCCACAGGTGACACGGAGAGCTGCCCTTGGTGGTGGTGGCCACATTCTTTTGCATCATGGTGGAGTAAAGATGATGTTCGTGGGAAGCCTAATTGGTGAGTAAAAATACCAGCATCATTTGGCACTGGGGGAGACTCTTGACTCCATGGCTGATGCGAAGTAAGAAGATGGAGTGGCGCAACATAGGGGGGATCACATGACCATGCACAGCAACACAAAGCGGGGTGCATCAAGATCAGGGCCTGGGGTGAAGTGCCGCACCTCTCGCAGGTGCCAGAAGCTGAAGCAGTGAAAAAAGAGGGAGAAGTAGGAAAACACATGGGGTGGCGCTCATTTATTTATTTATTTAAAACATTTATAAAGCGCACGGTCACCTAAAAGGTATCGTGGCGCTGCTAGACTTGTATAAGGTCACACTTTCATATTTAAGCACAGGGGAGGACTATATCCTAAGAATCACATTTTAGATCCTTCCTCCTTGCTTTTATTCGGCATTATTGGGTTCCTGCAGTGTCTCAAGAGGAAGTGGCGGTGGGTTAATTACTTAAGAAATCAGTGGGTCTGGGCTTTCTTCCACACGAAGTGAGTACTTCTTTGTTACCCACAAAGTATTTTTAAGAACTTGGTTATAATTCTATGCTTTAGCGCCTTTTGTTATTGAATTTGCCTTTGTTCTTTTTACACGAATACATTCTTTTATAATAAAGCAATGTGTTTTGCCATAAAATCAATGCTAATTTGGGGGGCGAAATGTGAGTGTGTGGTGTTTCTCAATTCGCTGCAAAGGGGGTTGGCCCCATTTTCTTTTGGGGGAATTACATTCATCTACATTAAATGGGGAGGGCTAAAAGTTGATTCAGGCATTCCAGGATTTGCACTTGTGACCAGCAGGTTGTGCAGAGATCGCTATGACCCACTGAGCTATGTTACTGAAGGACAGAATATAATGAGCGCGGTGACACGTCACCGGCCTTGTGTCCTTTCTCTCTGTCCCTGAAGTCCCAACGACTTCCGCAGACTCGAGTCTTACCCTCGGCCGAATGGAGGGGATTCGGCACGCAGTGCTATTTTAGGTTTTAGGAGACTGGAGGGATATTATATCCTGCTCCTGTGTCCATCCAGTTACAGCACCCAGCGTGTACCTGCCATGGGCTCCGTCATTCCCCCCTGCAGAGGCATCAAACATGGGGGCAGGGAGAGTTGCTAATAATGAAATTACTGCCGTCAATCATTAACAGCACTTGTTGGCCACGTCAGAAAATAGATAGTACGTGTGTTTCCAAAGGGACAGCAGCCCGGAGACTCTTCTGGTCTCCTCTAGCTCTTATTTTTCCAGAATATTCTTGTCTTTACCAGGATAGTGTCCGCATTGGCAGTGAATGGTCGTCTTTTTTTAGTTTATTCTCGGCTTTTCCAGTATATTCTTTTGCAGTGTCACCTTGTTTTTCTCTGTAGAGTAGTTTCCTATGTCTCTGTGCCCTTTTCTTCCAGTATATTCTCGTTTCAGTATGTTTGCCTTATTCATTTTACTGTCTTCTATTCCTGTATATTGTATTCTTTTAATATATTTTCCTCTGTTCTTGTGTATCTTGTTTTCCTATATTCTCTTCTCTTCCAGTGTATTCTGGTCTTTTTAAATATACTTTATTCTGTTCCAGTGCATTCCTGTATTCTTCCATACATTCTCCTTTCAGTGTATTCTTATTTTTTCAGTGGATCTGTTTACCTTTGAACTTCAATTCTCCTCTGTCCCCGTGTATTCTGGTCTTTTTCATTACATTGTCTTCTGTTCAAATTCATTCTTGCCTTTTTCAGTAGACTGTCTTCAGTTCTGGTGCATTCTTGTCCTTTTCAGAAGATTTCCTTTTTATTCCAAACATGATCTCCTCTTTGTCAGAGTGTTTGTTTTATTTGCAGTGTATTATGGTACTTTTAAGAATACGTAGGTATTTTCCTCTCTATTCTTGTCTTTTCCAATGTGGGTTAATGTTTCCCATTGTATTTAGTTGTTTTTTAATTATTATAGCCGTTCCAATGAGGGAGAGGCTAACTTTAGGGTTAGTATTAGAGCTGTGGTTAGGTTTGTTTGGGTTAGGGTAAGAGCAGTGGTTTTGTTAAAGGTATTCTAAACGTTATAGTCACGGCCACTGGAATTATGTGGCAAGAGACAGACAAATGATGTGGCAGGGTTGACTGAATTATGAGGTAAGATAAGGCAAATATTTTTGGCGTAATTCAGTACATTTTGTGATAGTATTATTTCATTATTTTGTCATTTTTACAAATAATCTGGGCTTAGGTTGAATTGATACCAGTTTAACACCTACATATAGAAATATGCAACAGAAAGGTGACAAGTAAACATTTGCAAAGGGCCTTCCACTATGCAGCAACATGTGTAGCTGCATTTGTATTAGCTTTTGAACAGATTGAGCTACAAAACATATGTTTTGTTAAAATCTGCATATAATTAATTATGTGTCAAATGCAGCAATTCTATTCGTATGCAAAAAATGCCCCAGCAACAAAATCACATAATTCTGTTGGCTCTGGCTACGGCTATCACCTTACTGTGAGGACTTCTGCAGTGAACTGTGTTTAGCACCTTGATATAAAATGTTATATTATTTTTAGTTTCATAATACTTTTTGTTTAATTTACATTCTTAATTTACATTGAAGTGTTTTAATATATTTTTAAGAATCAATAAAGCTTATTATTTTCCCCTACACTTTACTATACGTAGATCTCTGTCCCAGTAGTGGAAAACACTGCCTAAAAAGAGAAACATCACTAGTGGTAACTTTACACTCATAAATTCTTAGACATATCCATCTCCTGGCATCAGGGGGTAGGGATATGTTAGTCTATACGAAGGTGTAAATCTGCCCTCAGAAATAGTGAATAGCAAAAAATTGCAGTTTTACACTGAGGTGCAAGAGCATGAATAAATATAAACATTCAAATTTCCATTTGTGGCTGGAGCGCTGAGCGTTTACAAGCAGACAGCATATGCTGTGGGAAAGATTGGTCTCAGAAGAACCTATCCCTGGGAATTTTGAGAGACTTAAGGCGAAACTGATTCATTTATAGTAGTTGGTCATAACTTGTAAAGACTCTCTAAGGGTGTGTTGCTGGGTATGGGAGTCTACATGCTAACGTGTGTGTTGCAGGGAATGTTTGTAGTATTATCACGGAAACAGCCCCTTCAGAGTGGTGGGGCCTTCGAGCTTCAGGGTGCCCTCTCAGCACAGTACCCTGGCCTGACAGCTCCTGACTGAGTCTGTGTGGTGGGCCCTGCATGCTCTTTGCAAGGTTGGCCCATAGATGTCATTTCGGGGTCGCCAAGGGTCGCAACTGCGACCCCTTTTTATGGGCGAGTGCAAAGCGCTCCGTCCCATGCTGTAATCTCTCTTTGGGCTTCCAACCACACCCATGTCACGTCAGTCACTTACATTGGTTCGTGGGCTTGCCTTTTAAAATCCGCTTGCTTTCATTTGTGAAAGGCATGCATATATCATGTCTTTTCCGGTGTTTAGACCACCTACACAGCACCGGTAAACTACTAAAAACATACAAGGCTCAATGTTTTCAGCACGGTGTCCGGACTACTTTATCTGTTTATTTTCCACAGAGCGTGATCGCGCTGCATTTTACATAGTGCGATCGCGCTGCGTTTTTTTTTCTTTACAACGCTAATAGCTCTAACTCGAGCAAATGCGAGACCAGTTGCATTGAAAATGCTTGTTTACCCTTTGCTACCCATGACACTGCCTTTGCTACCCCTGGCCTCAGAGGTGGCAAATTCAGTGCCAGGAACACAGTGGCAGCTGGGGCTTCACTCTCTTTGTTTTCTGACAGTTTTTATTACACTAATAGTTAACAATAATATATCATTCACTATTAGTGTAATAAAAAATAGAGTACAGTCAGCTGGAATATGCCCTTCCATGGCAGCTGAGGTAATAAAAAATGCTTTAAAATGTATGTTGTGTTCGTGCTTGCGGGTGAGAGTGTATTTTAGTGAGAAAGAGTGTATGCAAATCTGAATTTGTGTGTATGCGTAAGTATGCGTGTAGGGGTGAAAGTGTTCAAAGGGTGTGTGATGTCACTTCTGCAACCCCTGGCATTTCAGTGTCACGTCCCCCTCCCCACACACACATAGGTTTTGTTATGCCACTGCTGCCAACTGTAATATATAGCTGCTTTCAAAAAAAGATTTCAAGACGAAGTGCTTCAATCAGCGCTAACGTGTTTAAAGTGCCGATTTATCTAAGAATGTTACCCTCCATTTTGTGCAAAAAAAGGTGTTTAGTATGAATAAATTCTATTGCACATAGAAAAGAAGGCGGGGACTTTAGCCCAGCACACCAATAACAAATATTGAAAGTGCCTTTGACCAGTAGTCTGCTATGAAGATAAGAGTGCTTTTAAATGGCTTGGCGCTTTGCTTGACAGATAGGAGATGTGGTCCTAGCCTGAAAAAGGTTTCCTTTAATAAAGATATGTATCAACAGTTTCCAGCACCTCACAGCACCACAGCCCATGGGTACCTCCTAAACTTTTTGATGTGATGGTGTGCAGGAAATAATTTTCCCTGGGGAGAAATATTGCCCCTATGGGAAGGGCCGTGTATATATTTGTTTGCTAATGCTCTGCTTTATTTACAGGCAAACACACCTGTTCAGGTTTCCCCCGAGACAGCGCAGTCGCTGTCGCTTGCAGGACCTTTTGTTAACTTAATCATAAAGGTGGCCTAGAGACTGCCTGCTCCTTGCCTCTGGGTGGCCCCATCTATACACTCGTTTCCTTGCTTCTCATTGGACAGCATGTGACGTTTCACTTTCTCGTTGTTTGCCCTTTCGATCGATTAGGGGCCAAGTACTGATACATATCTTTATTAGTGTCCTTCTTCTGCTTGTGCTTGGATGCAGCTACTTTCTTCAGGGCACTGGACTGCTTTTACAAGGTGAGCTCAATTACGTGTTTAAGATAGTGTCTGGAAAGCAGTGACTGGATCACAGTTACCTTTCTGCCAAATTGTCTTTTAATTTCAGAAAATGCTTTTTGGGAATGTCATCTCGGTCAATGTGTAGGTCACCAGATGGAGGCCCCAGTGGCGTAACAGAAACTTGAGGCTCCCCTACCCTAAAAAGTACATGGAGGGGGCCCCTCTCGACTCACTGAGGAGGTCTCAGGCCAAGGTACTGTGCAGAGGGGGGACCTGGAGCCCGAGCCCACTCAGTCGCATGCTCACACACTGTCATTCACTCAAACAGCCACACTCACTGACGGATTTGCACACTTATTCAGCAAGCCACTTGCACACTCACTCACAAGCTACAATACTACGCATGCACATCCTCTCATTCATTCACTGTCAATCCATAACACACTCGTACAGTCACTCATTGACTGACACAGTCACTGCCACCTCAGTCTGGTGATGACTCACTAATGTGCACACTCACGTACACAGTCATATGCTCAGTTGCCTAGTCACACTGTGCCATACACAGTACAGCGCTGGATAGGCTCGAGCCCTTGACAACACCTTCTAAGTTTCATTCTGTTACATAACCTCCCTCTGTGCGCCCTTTGCACAACACCCTGTGTAACACGTCTTTTCACCACACCCCGGGGCACATTCCCTACGCAGTCAGAAACGTCATGCGGGACAGCAACACAGCGCGCACTGGGTGATTTCTCCCCGTGTGTGTTCGCATGTGTACATTTATATGTGAATAGATGTATATAGCGCCTACCAAGGTAAAATGCATCGAAGCGCTGTACAGTGGTGCGGGTAGAGATTAACACGATTCACCTGTGGGATTAAAGTGATAAAACACTGTCCTCTGGTTATACGACCAAATCAAAATGAGTGCACTTTCTGCTCTATGCCAGAAGCAGTGTCTGGAGTACTGCGGTTGAAGGCGCTATCGTCAACGCCGGAGAAGCTCCTTGACACCCGCCAATGTATCTTTGTGACAGGAAATTATAACAAATACGCCGCCTCTGTGAGACTCTCTCTCTCCCCCGTGGCCAACGAAGCGCTAAAAGTCGCTCACTATCAAGACGTGACACAGGGCCATGTACTAGGAATCTGAAGTATAAATTTGACCTTCTGGTGATCGGTAAAGAAATGATCGACCATTTGATCGGAATGGACAGGCGGGGAAAGAGACTGGTTCCCTTTTAAGGTCTCTGAAATGTTTGCTGATCTCACGGTTCTGCATTTGTGGTGTTCCTGTGAGGTGGGAAGTGCTGTGGAATTACACGTTTCCTGTGAGATCATATGACTGTCTGTGGGGCTCGTGGTCGCTAATCCGTGAAATAACACGCATTACCATGATTTGGCATGTGTTGGCCTGGGGTGGAAACAGGGCTTTAAGTGGGATGAAAAAACTAGGTGGGTCTCTCAAAGGGGCGTAGCTGATGTAATTAGGGTAAGGCTTAAAAACGTAAGCTAACATCTCTGCTTAGAATAGTGCGCTGCCCGTCTGGCATTGTGCTGCTTCTTTCTACCATCGCATTCAGATATATAATATAGCAAGTAACATTACACCTACAACGAGCCAGGACTATTGGCTTTGCCAGTGGTTATTAATTGTATAAGCTAGCAACAACAATGGCTTCGATATTGGAAATGCTTCAGTTCTGAAAAGATGTAACTGGGTCTCTTTGAAGTCATTTCAAAGGCAGCGCAGGGCGGTGGTATTCATTGCAGAGTTATTTATTTTTTAACACCCTTAGGGCGAGGGCAAAAATGGACAGCCCGATAGGAACCCGTCTCAGCACCTGCTTCTAAGCACTGGCAGAACCCCGTCCACTTAAAGCCCTGGGTGGAAAATAGCTTTTGCTCTGTTACAGGACCCAGAGGCCGAATGCGTGCACGGAGCTGGTTCTGCTGCTCACGAGCGCCGCGAGACAAGGAGCGGTGGGCGATGGGAAATACACTCTCGGGCACAACGGTACTCCACACTCACAGGGAAGCGGAGACACACTGATGCAGGGAGACATGAGAACCAAATGCATGTGATGGACACTCCGCCTTGTAATCAAACAGGAAGCACACACACAGGCAGGAAAGAAACATACACACTGATACACGGAAGCACACAGGTACAAAGTGACACATAAGCACGAACAGGCACAATTATACAGGGAAGCACAACGCTCTGATGCACAGAGCATACACACACAAACAAACATACTGACAGTGACACAGTGATACACACTCGGGTACATGAAGCACACAAAGTCAGAGGAGAGAAGTCCAAACGCACACACAGACACACATATTAGTACACGAAAGCACGCGCACATACACATTGAGGACAGCATAAACATGCACAATTTGCAGAGTTCACTCACACAAACATATACACTCTGATAAATGGAAGAACGCAAACACACGTTTATACAGTTAAGCACACACACAGATACAAGGAAGCACACATAGAACACAATACACAGAAGCACACAAACACAAAAACGTACACACTCATGCGAATTAGATTACGTTGACGCACACACAAAAAACACATGCAAATGCACATGGCCAGTGACAGAAGCAAACACTCGTACGCGAAACCACACATGCATAAACACACAGAAACGAACGCACACAGCACACGTCCTGAACACGGCTAGGGGAAGCACACATTCCTACAAGAACACGAAGGTCCACAGAAAAATATATACATTATCGTATACAGATGCCCAAACACACACAAACTGCACCATGATTCACCCAGGCTTACTTACCACTCACCTACCCATCAGTACATCTCCTCGCCACCGTACAGCGCAGCATAAACATCACCGTGAATGGAAACACACGGGGACAGTTAACATGGAGTAAGTATGAAAAGTAGACCGACGCAAAGTATCAAAAGGACGAATGAAGTTTAAAAATTACTGGGCTCAAGTGGACTTCTATTTTAATTCGCTTACATGAGAACTTTAGTTTTCTCAATTCCTCCATTACACAATTATTGTTACAAAATGTTTACAAAATAAACACTTTTCATTGTATTATAAGAAAATATTTGTGTTAAAGGGTAAACCACGAGGTTGCAGTGAAGGGATGCTTTATCCTAATTTAAAACAACTGACACGAAAAGTTTGAAAAGGCGTAATGAGACTAACATATCTATCTGTAATACGCAGGTTCAGGCCTTGGGGCATCTGGGCGCTAAAAAGAAGGTGTTTATGAGGAAGTTTCCCAGCTCAACGGTCCCTATTTCATTTTTATTGACCTCTTAGTGATGAAAGGCCGAGGGGACCCGCCGGGATTTGAACCTATGGTCAAGAGGGCAAACACAGCACTGGGGCGCAGATGCAGTAGTCGGCTGAGAAAATAGATGCGGCTGAAATAATATACATAAGATAATTAAATATAAGCAGTATGTGGGGAGGAAGAAGTCAGCTACAATTTCCACTCCTCTGTCCGCTACAATCCCCGTCATACAAACCCTATTACTGAATACATGAGTAGTTTCTGGGCGCTAAGTAATAACAGCTCACGTCTGTCAGAAGTTCAAATGTCAGTCCCACTCACATCTCGTGCGAATATTTTTTTACTGCTCCCACTCCACATTTTCATGTGTAACGTTTTATTCCCAAAAAAACACAATCCTGAAAATAATTTGACGCCTCGGCAGGGGTAGTAAGCGCAATATAAATAGAATTACACATAATTTTCACACAACCATAAAGGCACAGATTTGAAACACTCTCCCGATCGGTCACCCGAAATAAGCCTGTTGTAAACTCTGTTACGAGCTTGTTTCAACACTGAGCTGACTGATGGAGTAAAGAATGTGTACATTCCTGGATGAACAATCATATTAATTTTCCTTGTTTTGTTTTTTCATTCCCCTAATCCTCCTCACATTCCAAAATTATGTTAAAATCCCCGAGCATACCGCTTTGTGGGTGCATTTTTCTGCCGTTGGGTGACTGTCCATAGGACAGTGTGTGCCTTTAAGAGGGGCGAGCTGTCCCAGTGGGGGAGCAGGAGCTTGGGGTTACAGCAGTTTATTTCCTGCTCAACGCGCGCGCCTCTCCCCTCCCCCTCCCCGTTGTTTGCACTGAGTTGACTCGCTGCTATGGGGGAATGACGTGCATTCACTTGGCAAAGGCCCAGGGAGGCGTGTCCTCCCTCGCGCCGCAGAGCACACTGACGTCAGGCAGTACCCCACGTGGCCCTGCCTCATTCACAAAAAAACAACAACCCCGCCTACCGCTTGATTCATATAAAAGGGAGCTCGGAGCGGAGAGAAGCCAAGCCAGAGCCAGCAGAACCCAAGGGTCTGAAACTGCTAAAAAGCAACACAAAAAAGGAAACTATTTTTAAAGCTGGCTCTTGGGACCTTTAATTCACCCAGCTACAATCTATTCAAGGCATCTAATTGAAACTTTTAAATAGAAATAAGGAGAGAGGAGACAAACACCTAGAAATTACACAGCTTGGATTCCACAAAGAAGAAAAAGGAGGGAAAATCAGAGCCGCCAGCCCAGTATCTGAAGACCGAAATTCGCGTTTTCCTGGACTGTTTACACACAAGGCTTGTGAAAAAAGACAACAAGCGAAGAAGTTTTGCGGGGTTTGTTTTTCTGAACGGAGCCCTTGTGACACGAGCCCTGCGCGACCATTGCCCTCCTCGGCGCTCTGAGCTGAGTATGGTCAATATGCAGGTGTGCGCCATGGACTGCCGTACCCTGGGTGCGCTGCTCGCGGACCGGGCCGCCTCCTGCCTGGTGCTGGACTGCAGGTCTTTCTTCGCCTTCAACTCGTCCCACATCCCGGGCTCCACCAACGTGCGCTTCAGCAGCATCGTGCGGCGCCGGGCCAAGGGCTGCATGGGCCTGGAGCACGTCGTGGTGTCCGAGGAGCAGCGGGAGCGCCTGCGGGCCGGGTCCTACCAGGCCGTGGTGCTGCTGGACGAGCGCAGCGAGGCCCTGGAGGCCCTGAAGAAGGACAGCACCCTCCTTCTGGCGGCCGGCACCCTGTGCCGGGAGTGCGCCGGCAGCAGCCTCTACCACCTCGCAGGTAGGTGGCGCTCAGCACCGTGCCAGGGAGGCACCTCTCGCCGGGGTGGGAGACGGAAGAGGGTACTTTGGACTGGGATATGGGAGCCGGGTGCCTGCTCAACTTGTCCTGGGCTGGGGTGTGAGATGCGTCTGCTGCTGTGAACTGTGCAGCAGGAGCCTGCGTTGTCAATAATTCGAGTGAATGTCATTGTACAAAATATTATATGGACGAGTGTCACTTTCATAATTGAATGACACTATCGGAACAATGTAAACGAATTGAATGAATTAAGTACACCGACTAATGTTGCCCTCCCATGTACATGAACGAATGTTGATTTAATAAGTGAATCTTACTGTTTGCAATTATGGATATACTGTCCATAGGAAAGAATGTTACCTCCGTGTATGATCAAACATTACTGTTCGTAGGAAGTAGTGCACAACAAGATTAGTTGTTTGTGTACACAGATAGTTGGCACAAATTTTAAGAATGAAAGTTGCCATTTTGACGACATTCCTGCGGGAAGTTGTTATTTAATTACTCGGATGTCTGGTGAGCTCTGTCTGGCTGGTACAAACTGGCAGCCGCTTCAGCTGTTGTTTTGAGAGTCGGGGGTCTGTACGCATGTGGTGGGAGGGTCGCACAAAAGGTTTTTTTGAATTTCCTGCAGTCTAACGGTCGCCTCTCTCTTGCTTTTGTTCCTTTCAGGCGGTTACGAAGCCTTCGCCAGCGAGTACCCAGAGCTCTGTACCAAGCCGTGCCCCCCAGCCGGGCTGAGCCTACCCCTCTGCGCCCCAAGCAGCCCCCCCAGCAGCGCGGACTCAGGGTGCAGCTCCTGCCCCACCCCCCTCTATGACCAGGTCAGTACATTCAGCAGAGCAAACGCGTTTAAAAACAGATATGAAGTAAACACTGCACTACAACACGTACCCCGTTTAGAAACACCTCACAAACAACGTGGTCCTTTCTAGGGATTTAATACGGTTGACACTGGAACCAGAAATAATTTCATTTTAAACTGGGCAGTTTGCTACAGTAAATTACGTCGATCCTATTTCACAGTAGTTTAGAATTGCCCACAAAATGCTCAATTTAATTCGTTTCACTTAAATCCCTAGCTATGACTAGTTTTTGATTATTAATTATTTATCATCTCATTTTGAATATTATAATTTTGAGAGGGATTATCCATTTGAAATGCTCATTTTATAGCTACAATAATTCCTCTTGATAAATCGGTGACTTGTTTTTAGAGGCATCACACATACTAACATTAATGTACGTCTGTATAGGTACAAGGCGTGCACTTTTCAGCAAACGCCATCAGTAGCAGACTATATATTTTAGTTCATGTTTTAAAATAATTTTGCTCGAATTATATACTTTATAGTGTAGTTTAAGATACATTTGCAGGTGTTAATATGTGAATTATATAATGTTTAAATATGTCGCTTTAATTAGGGGGTTCAAACCGTGGTAACATTTATAGCGCCTTGTGAATAATGTGTATGCTTTCGCTGTTAATACCCGTGCAGCTGTATTAATGGACTGTTTCATTTTTTTGTGTTCTCTAGGGAGGTCCCGTAGAAATCCTGCCCTTCTTGTACCTCGGCAGCGCCTACCATGCATCGCGGAAGGACATGCTGGACGCACTGGGTATCACCGCCCTCATCAACGTGTCCGCCAACTGCCCCAACCACTTCGAAGAGCACTTTCAGTACAAGAGCATCCCGGTGGAGGACAGCCACAAGGCTGACATCAGCTCCTGGTTCAACGTCGCCATTGACTTCATCGGTACGTTGGAGTACAGGCGCCGTAGTCTAAAGCGCTACCCACCCCTCCACTACACCTTTGCCCAAAACAGTTATGAGAGATGGGTGCACGTTGTAGGTAACATAGTGTTACTGTTCCCAATGCCCCACTGCTGTCTCTGCCCCCCATAGCCAGAACCTGGGTTTCAGGGTGTTTTTTTGGGGAGGGGGGTGTTTAGAAGTGAAATTTATTTTGGTCTTGTAAGTCCCCAGATGTTTTCCAGCCTACAGTATTTTTCTTGGGCCTCTTATTCTAGCTCCGTCATCCCCTTCTCCAAGCGTAAAGCAGAGAAGGGACATCTTTGGGTGTTTACTAGGTCTGAGGGACACGGGCACTGATGCTGGCAGAATAAAAATCTTGTGTTAGACTGTGAAGGTGGCATAGATCTGAAATGTAACCCGCTGCACGCCTTCTTTTCCCAGATTCTGTGAAGAACGCCGGAGGCAGGGTGTTTGTCCACTGCCAGGCTGGGATCTCTCGCTCAGCCACCATCTGCCTGGCCTACCTCATGAGGACCAACCGCGTCAAGCTGGACGAGGCCTTCGAGTTCGTGAAGCAGCGGCGCAGCATCATCTCGCCCAACTTCAGCTTCATGGGGCAGCTGCTGCAGTTCGAGTCCCAAGTCTTGGCGCCATCTTGTTCGGCAGAGGCGGGCAGCCCAGCCATCTCGTCCCTCGACCGCGGCACTACCACAGTCTTCAACTTTCCAGTGTCCATGCCCGTTCACGGGCCAGGCAATGCGCTGTCTTATCTACAGAGCCCCATCACCACCTCCCCGTCCTGCTAACGGCCACAGTGCTCTTTCGAGCAGACAATTGACTCATGTTGTTCAAAAAGTGCAATAACTTTCTTGTAAAAGGTGGACGTTTTCTTGTTGTCCTTAGTGCCTTGAATGGGCAGGTCCTATCGGGCTCTAAGCACACACTCCTTTAATTTCAACGTGCTGGCACTTCTTATTAGAACGTCAATGTTAAATGGGACAATATGACATCTCTCAACCGGCCTGCTATAATTTAGCGTGGCAATGCCTGCACTTATCAGAAGAGAGCTGGCACCGCGAGACGTTGAGAACCGCTGCTGCTTTTATGTTTGTTTTTACATGCACTGGTTATTTTATTTCGAGCTTCCCCATGTTGTGGCACCAAAACAAAATGGCGGCTGCACCAGAGACGCGCGGGCGAGGTCAATAAACCCTGACTTACACCAGATACATGCTGCCAGCATGTTCGTATGGGACCAGGACTGCCCTAAACCGAGACCTGTCGGTGTTTCACAACCCCTTGAATCCTTCTCTAAGCACTTCAGTGACTCTATTTGAAAGCTAAGACTGTGTCACTTTTTTCTTGTGTCAACCCCAGTCTGTGTATTTATTTCTATGTGTGTTTGGCAGCTGTAAACCCCAGCTTGTAAATTCTTTCACTTGCAAGGAATTGAAAATACCTCAGTATGTTTTGGTACTGTATTCCTGTAAATATGTATCGGCCGAGGAACGATTGTTTCGCCCGAGCACTGACAGCAGGGCCCCGGACTTAAGGGCCCTCGTGATTTTGCCAAGTGTTGTATATTTGATATTATTATTTATGAATCCATATAATATATTTCCTTTTATGAAGGAAGATGTTCTTTTTGTTACAAGACCTGAATTTTTATACGGATAAAATAAATTATGATATTTGTAACTAAGCTCAGTGTATTTGTTTGGGGACTTAATCACATTATGGCATCCACATGGATACAGTGGGTCCTTGTGTGCTTGTCTGTCCACAGATCGCACTGCCCATCTTTGCATCTATCTTGCTCATTCACATACCCATCGATTAATCCAGCCACAAAGCCCACCGACACCTGCTTTTCTGTCCTTCATACTGCTCAAGGTCAAACATAGGGAATTGTGTCAGAACGGAAACGATGGGGCGCTCTACACCTCATATACCGCTCGGGTTTCCAGAAAAGCTGATGTGACTGGAGGGGAGTCAGTCGCATATAAGGCGGCTTGTCTCTGCCCAGGCTCGATCGCCCTTTCAGCAGTTCCCGCCTCTCATGTCTCCCCATGCAGATCCCTTCCCTTCTGGGTGACTTGTTGCAGTGCTGGGGGTGGGGCGTAACAGGACAACAAAGACAACCCTGGAGACTAATGTGGGGCCTACCGTGCCCTCGCGCGCTGGCTTGAAGAGGAGAAGGGCCTAGCGCACTTACATGCCTTTCAGATCTTTGTGTGCTTCTTGCAAGGAAGGATTATTTTCCCCCGAGAATCTTTTAGCCCATGTCAACCTATACCTCTATCAGCACAATGTATAGTAGACGTTGGCTGATTCGTCCGAAGTGTCGTTTGTTGACAACAATGTGCCAATTCTGATAGGGCACGTGCTTTTTCATATGTGGCCATATATAATAACAACGGGTCGAACAAAAGGAGGGGGGCAAGGAGATTAATAAAGGTCCAGTGTACGACCTCCCATGAACATATCAAAAAGAGTACACTGTTCCTAAGAAGCAACGATGAAAACACAGGCTGTGCACTGGGAGTTCCAGTACTAGAAGGAGCAGGCCCTCACACATCCGTAGGATGTCATGCTTCATCATAGCAGGGCCAGTCTGACGTGGAGCAGGCCCTATGATGAAGCATGACATCCTACGGATGTGTGCGGGCCTGCTCCTTCTAGTACTGGAACTGCCAGTGCACAGTCTGTGTTTTCATCGTTGCTTCTTAGGAACAGTGTACTCTTTTTGATATGTTCATATATAATAGCGGACACATTGTTTACCTATCATAAAGCGCATAATTTAGGAACATAATTGTGTCTGTCATTAAAACTAATATCTTCGCTAAAGGAGGTATTCTTAGTTAATCTAATAATCTCAGTGTCCATAAATCATAAGTCATGGGTGCAGTTACTTTATGTTTTTTTCCATTTAATTTCACAAAAATTCTTCAAACTCCAACACTGCCACCACGTGTTTTGAGGTAAACACCTCCTGTTTCAAGGCATCAAAAAGAAGCTTATCAGGAAATATCTAATGTAGAACGAGGTCATCCATTCTACATTTTGCACTATACATATATCCCCCCAATGATTGTTCTCAGGAGTTTCCCTCAACAACGTAGCAAACTGGTTACAGCACACAAAATATTTTAGGAAGTCCTTGGATAAACTCTAGTCACCCACGTTAAGAAAGATGTGAGTGAATATGCACCTCACCAATGAGATTTGCTGCTTCATATTTAAGATGCCAGGCTCTTTTTCACCTTACACCAGTTTCTCAGAACTTGCATTAAAAGTAAAGCGTGCAGAGGTGTCCGAAACGGTGAGCTAATTTAAAGGCACAGTGGTGTCAAGCAGCCGGCAAATACATCATCTGACATCTATACACCACGCCCCAACATGTAGACACGTCTAAAGGCTCAGGTTATTCTAGCCTCCATGGTTTCAAAGAAGGTCCCAGAATAGCGCTGCCCTGTAGCTCTACACCAGCACCATGTGCCTCACCTCTTTATTTTGAGTCACCAGTGGGCCACCAGCGAGATCAGTATATGGCGACTGATGCAGAGGGCTGCCATACACAGTCCAACCACAGAAGACATAGGCCCGTATTTATACTTTTTTAGCGCCACATTTGTGCCACTTTTTGACGCAAAAACAGCGCAAACTTGCAAAATACAATTGCATTTTGCAAGTTTTCGCCGTTTTTGCTTCAAAAAATGACGCAAATGCAGCGCTAAAAAAGTATAAATATGGGCCACAGTGTCTGGGTGCACGCTCGACCTTACGTGCCCTATGGGTGACAGACCCGCAGAAGCCTTGCACAGCAGCGGGACCCATGACATCAGGATGCAGGCTCCCCAGGAAGGTCTTTCCCATCCCCGCCAGCAGCGCCAGCTGCAACCCTTTTCCAAAAAATACAATCAGAAGCTATGCTTATGATTGTTTTTTTGGTAAATGGGTTGGGGCCACAGGGATGACGAACAAAGAGGGGGAGCGCACCCCCCCTCAAAGCGCATGTGTGGTTGGCCAGCCGTCTGGGCACAGGACTCTCTCCAGCCCAGCAACAGGGCTGGAGAGAGCCTTCACAGGCTCCCAGTCTGCCTGGAAGCTCCCCCAGTCAATCCTGACGCTGCTTTGAGAAGCATCAGAATTGGGCGCAGGGCAGGCTGGAAGCCTGTGCCTGCGTGCAGTGAGACGGGATGAGGCAGAGGAGTGGCACGGGAGCGCAGGTAAGTGTTTTTTTATTATTATTTTTAGTTTCTCCCCCTCCCCTGCACGCGTTGCCCCACCCCTTTTAGTCTCCCCGAGCCGCAATTGAGACTCACCCCATCACACGCATGTGATCAGCCCCCCTCGTGCACACGTGTGATCAGCCCCCCTCGTGCATGCATGAGATCAGACTCCCCATTCTACTGTGTGCAGGCTCAGCCACCTGAGAACGCATGTGACCAGCTCTGATGAATCAGTGTGCAGCCACATCCATTGTGTCGGCCCAGCCTCCAGTGGGTGGGTTTCAAACTCTTCTGTGTGCAGCCGGCCACCTGCAGGGTTCAGTCTCACACCCAGCACGTGTGGTCATCGGACCACCCAAGGCTGTCCGTGCAGCAACCTGCAGGGTGCAATCCCGTTCTCTGGTGCTTGTATTGGCCCGACCCGAAAATCCTCTGTGTGCCTCACTAGTGGCTGTCACCATAAGCAACGAGGCTGGGTCCTGGGCCTATAATACCTTTTCGAAGAGGCTGGCACTGTGTGCCTGTCTAGAGCATAGTAACCTAGACTGGTGGCGAAGCTGCTGCAAATAACAAGGCCTTACGTGTCAAAGCTTGAATGCCAAAGAATCAACACAAGCAGCAGGTCTCCAAGTGACAGCAGCAGGGCTTTTGGAATTCTTTAGAATACTCTTAAGTGAGAATAGTGTCAGAACTCGTATGTTCACTAACTCATCTAACTATCCTTTCCTGTCAGTGAATTAAGCACCAGCTTCAGATATCTGTAACCTACATGTCACTCATGGCTTAATTGCACTGTCTCGGTTAAGGAGGAAAGCTTGCACTAGTCAACCCTGCTGGACCTATTCTGCAGGATATGAAAGATTGCACTTACTGCCTTCTGTGAGAGAAGGAAGCTTGCTTTGCTGCTGCCACACTGTCACTATTCTGTGAAGCAGAGAAGCTTGCACTGCTGCTGCTGGTTATTCCTGTCCTGTGAAGGAAGAAGATTGCGCTGATGTTACCAGGGAGAAAAGCTTGCACCGCTTCTGCGCAAGCAGTGCCTGTTCTACGAAGAGGGGTGTTTCCACTGCTGTTGTCTATTCTGGTAAAAACACAAAGGATCTTTTGATAGCACTTGCATAGCATGCCTAGCCCAGGCAGAAGCTTTTGTTGGACCCAGGGCAAAAAATTGTTGTTGGTTTTGTTGTAGAGGCCCTGGTTTCAATCACCGGTTCCCAGCTTTACCAAATCATATGAACCTGGGCAATTGCTTTTCCTCCCTCTGTCTCCATTTTTATGATCATCACATTTGTGGGCACGTTGAAATAATTCAGTTCAGAATGAGCACAGCGGAAAAACCTCTCTTGCATATGGTTTAATAGACCATGATGTTGTTTCATCTTTAACCAGGGCACTGGAATTATGCATCGGGGGAAGACCAATTCAGAAGGCAATATTGCCTAAATTGTGCGACAAGAGAAGACACATTACTTGGTATATTATGGCACATTTTGTGATGGTATTACTTCATTATTTTGTCACTTTTATACTTGTAATCACTGTCTGGGCATTGGGGGCACTTCATTTGTACCAGTTAACACCCAACTATAGTAATAAGCAACAGAAGGGTGGCCAGTCAACCTTTGCAACAGGCCTTCCACTGCACAGCAATACAATGCTATATTTTCAGTAACGTTTGAACAATTTGAACTAGAAACAACATTTTTTGTTAAAATCTGCAGATCATGCAGCAGATGATGGCCTATGTGTCATAAATGTGGCCAATCTATACTTGTGTGAAAAAGGTCACAAGCCCATAATTCCAGTGGTCCTGACTATAACAATAATGGGCTTGTACAGGAGGCACAAGCCAACTGACCTGTCTCTTGGGTTACTAATAACATTGTCATCAGGACAGAAGGAGGAAAGAATGTGATATCCATATAGGATCTGAATTATACAATGTCTAATCAGCAAATCTGGTTGAAATCCTAGCTTCCAAGCTCGACCAAACAGTGCGACCCTAAACAATTACTTTTCTTCACTGCATCTTTTTTTCATCCTCCTCACTTTTGAAAGCATCTTGAAATATTTCATTTCAGGATGCGCAATGTTCGAAAATCTTGCTTGTGTATGGTTTATTAGACCCCAATGTTGCTACAGGTATAAAAATAAAGACATATAGGAGAAACAAAACATCTGACTTGGCCCTTGATTAGTTAAACAACATTGTTAGAGCAAAAAGAGTGTGTTTCACTAATTCTGATAAAGGCCACTCTGCAGTTATATATTTTAAGGTGCTAAAGCAAAACAATCCAAAATATAATTTTTCACATCAATGTTGGTACCCCAGCTCTAAATAAAGTGGCAGTCATTGACACTTGCAGCAGGGTAGAGTGTCCAACTGAGCAAAGAGCTATTTTCCTCAGCCTTCAGGGTACTACTTTTCCACATAGTGTGCAACACAGATGGGGCCGTGGAGAATTATTGAACCCGTCCGTCACCGCCTTACCAGCACTGCCCTGTTGCCACTGGTGGCGAGGCAGTAGATGCTTTAGTGCTAGGAGCGTATTTGGCGGTCTCAAGACATATGCATTCCCACAGCCCGCACCCTATAAGCTGTGAGTGTGGCTTAGCAGCACTGGCGTGGCCTTTGTTCATAGCACAGGCTACCACTGCAGCGATTGCTAGACATGCTGAGAGCCGCGCCAATAGCGTGTCACAAGGCCTCTTCAAGGAGCCGGGCTGGAGGACACTTGTCCCATTGCACCTCCTTCTGAGGCTGATGAAAATGACCTATGAAGCAGGCACTGTGTCACAATATTTGGTGTGAGGTCTCTATATATTTCTTGAGAAGACCCCTGCCTTCAATGGGGCATATACTTGAGCACAAAAACATGTAGATGAAAAAGAGAATAAGGGTCTTTTACTCAGCCCTTCTGTGTTTAGTCTTGTATTAGGGAGGCAGCGGTGAACAACATTTTTAGCTCCCCGCATACAAGTTTAATATACATCTGACAGTTCAAAAAGGTAGAACATAAATGTCGACATATGTGACATAACGTCACCCAAACAAGGGAAGCTCTAAGAAGGTTACTATACAACCAGTAAACAGTAGTACGCTCAAATTCTTCCCAGTTCAAGATATGAAACCCACTGATGAAGCATGCAATACTAGTTAGGTGAGCAGTCATCCTATACAAGTACATAAATGCACGGTAATTGCATTTTTTTTCCAGGAGTTTTTTATGTCATATATGTTTATGTTTGTTTATGGAAATCATGCAGCAGTCCTTTAGTGCCCTCACTCACTCTGTAGTGTGTTGTACTTGTCCTGTATATGTGAGAATCATGTCACTTTCCTTCTGCCACCTGTCCTTGTCATTTGTGTTAGGGAAGGTTGCGCTGCAGCTGTTCATGTTGCACTTATTTTGTGTTGTGAACTTCAGTATAACACTGCACATAAGAAACAAGTCCCATTGCCAGTGAGTAGACAAGTGAACCCTCTCTAAAAATTCTGAGTTTACTTTTAGTTTTACACCTGAGACAAGCAGTTTTTGAAATGGAGTAGGCCACTTGTAACATAGCTGGGAAGGGACTGCATGTCATGTATACATTCTCCAGCACATTCAGCTGTTTTAGATAACATCACTTTGCATGCTGTGGTTTAGAGCCCATGATGAAACTGGTAAATTCAAAACTACAAGCCTCACAATGCAACATGCTGTTGGCTGAAAAAAAGCAAAAATCAATGAGGACATCCTATGTTGCAGCGCCAAAACGCAGAGTTGTGAAATGCAAAATAAAATGTTGTTTCTGGCTTTCACCTTCTCTACTTCTCGCCTAATCTAGCACATGTGCTGACTCTTGGGACTCCTCATCCCTACTTCTCATCCCTGCTTCTCATCCATCATTCTTGCTTCTCTTCCATCATCCCTACTTCTTATCCATCATCCCTACTTCTCATCCATCATCCCTGCTTCTCGGCCATCACCCCTGCTTCTCATCCATCATTCCTGCTTCTCTTCCATCATACCTACTACCTATCCATCATCCCTACTTCTCATCGATCATATATCATCCGTACTTCTCATCCATCATCCCTACTTCTCACCCATCTTCCCTGCTTCTCTGCCATCATTCCTGCTTCTCATCCATCATTCCTGCTTCTCATCCATCATACATCATCCCTACTTCTCATCCATCATTCCTGCTTCTCTTCCATCATCCCTTCTTCTTATCCATCATCCCTCCTTCTCTGCCATCACCCCTGCTTCTCATCCATCATCCCTACTTCTCATACATCATCCCTGCTTCTCATCCATCATCCCTACTTTTCATCCATTATATATCATCCGTACTTCTCACCCATCATCCCTACTTCTCATCCATCATCCCTGCTTCTCTGCCATCATCCCTGCATTTCTGCCATCACCAATGCTTCTCATCCATTATCCCTACTTCTCATCCATCATACATCATCCCTACTTCTCATCCATCTTCCCTACTCCTCATCCCTGCTTCTCATCCATACTTCTTTTCCATCATCCCTACTTCTTTTCCATTGTTCCACTTATTCCTCATCCCTGCTTCTCATCCATCTTCCATCATTCCTACTTCACATACCTCATCCATCATCCCTACTCCTCATCCATCATCCCCACTCCTCATTCCTCATCCCTCAGTCATACAACACATTTTCAGTTTTGTGAAACACACCTTCATATTGAATGGTTGGCAACAGCCAATCAGAGTTATGAGAGATGGCTACATTCGATTTCACTGAAAAGCAGCCTTCTCATTGCATGTGCTTGGTGAAGACGGAGAAAAGAAAATGCAACTGTGTGTATGTAGCCAGTGAATTGAAGACTGTACCCACCAGGTCTATTTGCGACCCACCGGGAATCGCAAAAGAAACTCAATGGAGTTTCTTACATTTGGAATTGCGATTCCATAATTGCGATTCACATGGAACCGCAATTAGGGAATCACAATTCCAAATATACGTACATGTGGCCCTAAATCTGTAGAATAAAGAACTTCACCTGTGGTGATTGTGGCTACTTTTGAGTGATAAAGCAGTCCCTCATGGATTACTATGAAAGCATCCTTAAGGCCAAAATTATTCATCAAACAGCCAATGGCATTAGGTGAGGCAGTCCTTAGGGGGATGCCAAAGCCAATCCATCTATATTTTAAAGACTTATTAACAATAGGTCCTGGAGACAACTTCACTTTCAAATAAAAACAAGCATTTGCAATGCAATAGGTCTCACATATGCTTGAATTAGAGCTATTCGTGTTGTATATGCATACCTGGACTTTTCTTGCCACATAAATTGGACAACCCTGCCACATAATTTGGTCCTCTCTGATACATAATTCTAGTGGCTCTGCATAAAACGAACATATAACGAACGTACTTCCATTTACCTTCTTCCTCTATCTGCCGCAAAAAATGAATTTATTGCCATTATTTATTATACATTGTTTATATTATTATTTTGCCCCTCCACAACCTAGTGTGGGGACTTAGAGATGACCTAGACAGAAAGAGCCGATCATGTGGTGAGTTATGGTAAAAAGAAAATAGCAAAATGAATGTCCTGCAAACCAAGTGCAACAAATATTGTAGTTTCTTGACTGTAATGCTCAGAACAGCCCCTAGATGTCACCAGTATGAAAATAACACTTGTAAGAAGAATGGTGAGGGCATAACTACACGAAAACAGAATAGCAGAAAATAATGCAGTGTAACTACCCCAAGAGAGCATAGTGCCATACACATTTCAGGCCTACTATAATATTATTACAAACAAGGCCTTTAAAACACAAACTACTCCTAGCTGTGGAACAAAAGTTCCAGCCATGAGTGATCTTAAAAAGACACTGAATAGTGGGAGAAGTTACAATTTTGAGGTCCCCCCACAACCTAGGGTGGAGCCCCAGATATGACATAGATAGAAAAAGCAAACAATGCTGAGCAGTTTGGTGGTGGTCCCATTGTTGTAGGACCACCACAGGCTGAGTTATGGGCAAAAATGTCTTGAAAAAGAAATGCCCTGCAAAGCATTATGGGGAGAGTTTCACAAGTGCCACGAATATTGTAGTATCAGCTCTCCTGCTGTGCCTGGACAGCCGCTTTCAGGTTTTCTGTGTTTATTTGTGTTGTAAATGCTCCAGTTTGTATATTTTGCAACTGCTAAATTTGTAAAGTGGTCCTCATGTAAACCGCTCCTCTGATAGAGGCCGCGCTATGTGAAGCTTCACATAGTCATGTAAAGCGCTCCTCTGATTGAATTCACACTATATGAAACTTCAGCGCTCCTCAGATCGAGTTTGCGCTATATGAACCTTTTAAAAATGAAATATTAAATAAATTAAATAAAAATAACCCCCTCCAGCTTGCAGCCTTTGTGTACAGACACCACAAAGAAACAGCAGCGTGCCCAAAACAAGGAAGCAGAAGAAACAACATATGCCCACGAAGCGCGGAGCAGCGAGGCAAAAGAAAAATATAGGCCCAGATTTATTGTGGCCTTGAACCATTATAACGCCACATTGGTTTCATTTTTTTACGGTTATGAGGCACTGGAAGGGCAAAATAGCTGCACCATATTTACAAAGTGGTGCGATGTGTGCATTGCGCCATTTTGTAATCCCTTGCACCACATTATGCCTGCGCCCGGCATAATGTATGCAAGGAGGGTGTTCTGTCGGAAGGGGGGCATATAAATGGCGCAAGGCAATCCTTTGCACCATCTTTATCTGAATTTTTTAACGCCTGCTAAGTGCAGGCTTTAAAAAGAGGCTCCCATTGATTACAATGGGCCTCTGGGTGTTTTGTAGGATTAGCGTCATCATTTTTGGTGCTAATCCTGCAAAGCGCTGCAGTAGCATCCCAAATTATGACACTAGTCACCGTAACCACCGCCATGGTGCGCCATATTTTAAATACGGTGCTACCATGGTGGTGTTAGGGGGGGCGCTAAATGGCGCACTGGGTGCAGCGCCAATTTTCATAAATCTGCCCCATAGTGCGCCACACTAACATATCTAGATCTTAATACAATAATCCATGTAATAGGGTCAGTCTGCAAGGCATAACAAAGCAGCCTCAAGGTGGAAAAAAAGTAAAGCATTTACCTACAAAATCAAGGGAATTTTGAAAGGCAGATCTAGGAACGAATGAAAGAGACTGGCATGAGATGGGCACGGTTAAAGCCCACCAATAAGATTAAGAGCAGTGCTTATGCGCTGCTAAACTGGACCTAAAAACAAAAACGTTTGTTTTCTATTGGTATTGGATGTGTGATACAAATCATGTAATGTGAGATGATTCTGTATAATTTTGAGCTGTAAAATAGGACACAATGCATTGCAACACAACCTCTTAATAGGGTGGAATGATACACCAAACAACCATTAATTTGAGGTGAGACTAATGCTCATCTGGAAGGAGCCATTTGCAATAACTGTTAAGAATAGGTCAGGCAGAGAGCTGTGCTGGCAAACCAGACCATAAAACTTGGGGACCCTGCACAATTTTTAAAAAACAAATTAAGCACTCAGGGACTTAATTACCAGTGGTGCGCCTGTGCAATGGTACTGGGGCCCACAGGTCTAAGGAGCCCAACGAGTGCCTTGCCTGGGTACTCTTCCTTGAGGATAGAGGAGGGATTTGGGTCGAAGGTGTAGTACAGCAAAAGACGAGCGAGGATCAGAAGAATAAAAAGAAACCAGAGCAAGCAGGAGAGAAAAACAAGAAATGCCAATAGGACTTTTATTGGCTGCGAGCCTTGGGGCTTCGTCAATGCTTGTTTTCTTTTTTTTAAATGTTTTGTGCAAAACATTTGTTTGAAGAAACCATCAGGCTCTTGTTAACGTCCCCCCACAAAAAAATTGACTAAAGGCAAAAATATATATATTTTTATATGTGTATGGGCTCACATACAGTGAAGTCGGTCAGTGACCGAAGTGGACATACCCATTGCCCCATGTTGTATGCTGTGATGAGCAAAAGAACATTGGAATAACACAATAACAGACCATCAGATGAATATGACTTGCTGAAAGCCCCTCTCAGGCAGTATATTATACAAATAATTTTTGAAATAAATCAAAACGTTTTAGCTAAAGCCATACCTAAAATAAATAGCAAAACAATAGAAGAGAGCACAAAGTGAATGAAACAAGAAAGACAATGGAAAAAACAAAACAGAAATAAAGGCGGGTGCAAATTTGAGGGGCAATAAACAGAACAAAATGAGTTTGCACTTAGTTTTTCCACAGCAGTGGCTTTAAACTTCAGCACGTGGCCACACTGGCAGTAAGACACACTGGTTCACTTTGCAGCTGATGATGCACAAAGTCAAACTGAGTAACTAAAGTAGGCCTGGGAAAAATGCTCAACCCAGTCCTGCTTCCCTCTTCTCCTCGCGCATTCTCTCACTTTCCATCCATTCGCTCTCTCTCTCCTTCTTTCCTTCATCTTCTCTGATTTCATACTCTCTGCCTTCCTGCTCATACTCTCTCTCATACTCTCTCTCTCTCTCTCTCACTTCCCACCTACTGTGCTCACAGATCCAGTTAATAAAGGAATGGATTCAGACGTTGCAATCTATGATGATTAAAAGGTCCTTGGTATGATATCATGAGGATTCCTACAGATTACAGTAAAGGTTGTAAACGATGAATTAATAATCTTGCACTTGAAACATCTTTTAGGTGTTTAGAAGTGTAATTATTATTATAGTTTAGCTGTGCCATATTTGTGCAGAGACAACATTTTATTAATATGGATGCTGTTTTATGTTCTGTTCATCTTGCTCCTGCCCATTACCCCTCCCAAACAATTTCGCTCTGCGACTTCTCTCCCCACAGTCTTCGCAGAGCATAGGATTATGAATAAAACTTGCTCCATATACTTAAAGCATCATTCTGAAGGATACCTCAGCTGGAAGGTCTGATGTAGACTGCTAGATACACTAGTGTATGAGTCCTTATTTGAAAATATTTCTTATTGTGTTGTACATCCCAGAGTTGTGTTGTTGCTGTTGTCTTTTTTCCTTATAAATGGGTCAGTGGTATATTTTATATTTTTGTTGAGGCGATTTTTATACTGATTTGCTCAATATGTGCTATTACTAGTCACTCCATGCTGAATTTGCAGTTTTTGCTTATTATCTATTGATAAAATGTATATAAATACCCATGGTTATGGGGTAAACCAGAGGTTTTCCTGAACATTCATTAGCTGGGGTCTCTGTGTCTTCAATTTAAGATTTTTGTTCAGATTTCTGACTATGTACTTTGTATCTGAGCCTTCATAGCATATATTTTGCATTTCTCTGTACTGCCTATTTTGAGATTTTTTGTAATAAAACCCTTTGTCTTTTCATTGATCTAAAACTCGGTTATTGAGTGATCTGTAGCACTATTTTGTGCTCATTGTCAGGCAGAGTGTGTGGCAGATAAAGTTAGCACTTGCGGCTGCAAATTTTGATAGAGAGGAAGGCGTAGGCCTTTGAACCTTTATGAGGCATATTTAAGTGAAGGCCAACAGCCAGGTGTGATCCCAAGTTATTCCCTTGGACTGTGTTGTGCGTCAGTCAGAACTGGAGCCACTCCTGATGTAACAGACTGTCACTTGGACAAAGGGGAGTAGAGTTGAGAGAGAACTTTAAAGGAGCTGACAAGCAAAGCCTGAATTTCAAAGGATCAGACACTAAATCAAAGTTCTGTCTGGAGTTGGACTATAAAGAGGGAGAATGAGACCCACAAGTGGTTCAACAGCACTGTTCAGCAGAAGAGAAGATCCCCACAACATCCCTTTTCTGGAACCAGGACTCAGGAACAAGTTCTATTAGCCTCCCGCTTGGTGAGGAAGCAAAATGTCCTACAGGGGCCAAAATAGAGAACCACAACTTTTTAGACTCCAGCCTTTAACGATTGACTTCTGTATGGAACTGCACAAAATGTTCTGAAAAATGTCCTGTAGCTGCATACACTACGAGAGCCAGATTATGTGCAGAGCCACCCATGATGACTGAAAAAATAGTGATTAAAAATATTTTTGGGAGGATTGAAGAGGTTAACAAATGAGCTATATAGTCTGATAAATAAAATTGAAAAAGGACCAAGGGGTGGCGGTCAACAGAGGAGCAGGTGTGGGGAGGAGGGTAAAAGCAACACACGATGGAAACTGAACAAAAGTGTGGGTGGAGAAATACACAATGAAGAACAACACGGGGTGCGGGGGTCGGAGAATTTGGCAAGTAAAAGAACAAAAGAGATAGATAGAGAGCAGCACATGAGGGAGACAGCAAAACAAGATGGTGGGATAAACACACTAGGACGACAGCCATAGGGAGTGCAGCATAATTTGGGTGAGAAGCACAAGAGAGAGAGAGCACAAGCAGCACACGAGGAACAGAGTAACAGAGTGTATGGGGTATTTGGCGGCAGAGACGCACATGTGGCAGAGAGCTGGAAAGCACATGCAATCTTTTGGAGTTCTTCACAGAAAAGAAAAAAGGCGTTCTCTACAAGTGAGCACTGGAAGGAAACAAGTTAGCTAATCAAAAAAATTGGTAAATGGACTTTGGTCCAGGAGGGGGATACATACAACAAGAGGAAAGCAAGCCACTGAATAAGAAGCAAGTAAATGAGAATAACAACAAAATTAACCCATAGAAAGCAATGGGTTGGCTGTAAGTTCACAATAGGTGTATCGCAAGTAGATACCTTCCACTGTCCAGCAGGCAAAACCTAAAAAGGCTTTCCTGTGCCACCAGACACTGCATGCCCTACACCAAATGGTTCTAGTGAGAGCTTTAGGAGTGAAAGCACAATACATGTGGCCGACAAGCTGGGTGAAACACTTATGGAGGATTTCAAATTCCTTATGCCCATCAGTCTGTGATGTAAAAGGACATTGCAAAATAGTTAGAAAATGTAGAAGTGATGATTTAGCAATCTTGACAACTTTATGATGATTATAGCCAGAACTCGACCTCTTGAGAATTTCCAAGCATGCTGTCATTCTGAGGTGCGCTGACTTGCTTGATTTAGATGCAGAATTCCTTATCAGACAGAATTTGCCCTACTATTCCAGGATGTACCTGTATAAGTGGCAGCAGTAATTCAGGGGGGAGTGGATAAATACTCTCTATTCAGAGATTTAGGGCATAATGTGGGAATCGATTCCCGCATATGTTAAGTATGAGACATATTTGAGAGCTCTAGAGTTGAGACTGAAAGAAGTGCATGTTTTTACAGTGCCTGTTACTGGGTTGGAAAAATATCCAGACTACTCGACCATCTAATCCTTGGCCTCTTTGCAGAGTACAGCAAGAGATGTTGCAGATAAGGAAATGATTACCCCACCGGCCCATTCCCTCAATTTTCCCTCCTTGTTCCACACTCACCCATCCCATCTCACGCTTAGTGAGGCCAGATGGAGCATATGCTGACCAGATGACTCTTGAGACAGAATGATGGTCACATATGGGCCCATTGAAATTCTGATTCTATAAAAACTACAGCTGACCTCATTGCACGCAGGGTGACATAGAGGGGACAGCATCCTAGTGTTGCTCCCCTGCTAAGATGGTAGCTGAGCACAAGGAGCCACCACAGGTAAAGAGGGTTGGTCACCCCATAGTTTTTATTGTTTCAGGC
This sequence comes from Pleurodeles waltl, assembly GCF_031143425.1. Taxonomy (NCBI): domain Eukaryota; kingdom Metazoa; phylum Chordata; class Amphibia; order Caudata; family Salamandridae; genus Pleurodeles; species Pleurodeles waltl. The sequence continues at coordinate 647,315,738 of NC_090446.1, read as the reverse complement.
ACCAGGAGTGGAGGAGTAATGCCAAGAGGTGTAGGGCTGGCTGTACTTAATGGGAATGTGAGGGAAGCAGAGGTAGGGTTGGTTATTGCATAGTGACATCACCGAGGCTTGGCAGAGTTACATGACAATCCAAAAGCTTTAAACAACTAAAAGGCATTCATTTAGTGAATCTTGGAGCCTAACGCAATCCCTCAGGTCACTGGGAGTCATTACAGTGGGGCCTGGGATGACGTGATGGCGATTCTTAACCCCTTTAATGCGGCACACTACCTCCCTGGTGCGGGTCACGACCAGTGGCCGACACCAGGAAGGGGGTTAATAAATCCTCTGGTGCATCGCACCCGAGGTGTTTTTTTTTTAATACCCGGGAGACATGGAAGCTTTTACGTGTCTCCCCCTGCCCCCCACCCGCCCCTTTGTGACAGCGCACTGACGTCACCTAGTTGATTTCCCCATCGGAGCAGGAAGCGGCCATAAGGCCGCTTCCTGCTCCGATGGGGAAAACGGCCCCAAACGGCCATCCCCACGTTCGGGAAGGCCTCGTAAGAAAGGGGAGATTCTCCCCTTTCTTACGAGGCCTTCCTGAAAGTGTTTCCTGGCCCCCGATCGCAGCACAGCTGCGATCGGGGGCCAGGAAACACCACTAGACACCAGGGATTTCACTTGGGGGGGTCGTCCCCCTCGGAAAATGGGCCAGCCCCCTCCCCCCCCTCCCCCCCGGGGCATATTTTTTTTAACAAAAGGTAGGTGTCAGAGCGATCGCGCCCCCCCAGGGGCGAAATTTTATTTTAAAAAAAAATGAATACAAAAAATAAAAAGAAATGGACAAGGGGTCGTCCGTGGGCAGGGCGACCCCAAGTGGGGGAAATATTTTTTTTTAGTTGTTGTAGGGTTTCCCTGGGGCTCATTTTGGCCCCCATGGAAACCATACAACTACTAAAAAAAATATATATATATAGATCTATATATATAGATATATCTATGTAGATATATCTATCTTCATGTATAGATCTATAGATAGATCTATATATATATATATATATCTATGTAGATATATCTATATATATATATATATGCATATATATATATATATATATATATATAGATCTATCTATGTAGATAGATGTAGATATATGCATATATATATATATATATAGATCTATCTATAGATCTATCTATGTAGATAGATATATCTACATAGATATATATATATATATCACTTTTGTCAATACATGTGTGGTTTCCCTGGGGGCTGCGATCGTCCCCCAGGAAAACTAGACCCACATATAAAAGTGATCTATATATATATATATATATATATACATATATTTGCCACCAGTTGTCTTGCAGTTGCAGCTTGCGTCTTCAAAGCAATGCACATACTTCAACTGACGCATTTCAAATGTAGCTTTTAGGCAGCAATAGAAAAGTCAAGTAAGTATTGTGATTATGTTTCTGCTACAAAAGGATCAGACTTTTGTCTAGTGGCAGTTTTAGTGCCATAAAGAAGCGCAGAAGGTTTATATTCCTACTGCAAAGAGCAAATCTGTATTTTATGTAAATAGCTGAGTACATTAGTAAAGTCAGCCATTACCTGTGCTATAATACAAATGAAATGTATGTGCGGGGTGGGAGATGGCTATGGAGAGATGAAGGGCACTTTTGCTGGGTGGTAATGAGGGAATCCGAGGAGGAGGGAGTGGGAGCACCAATAATGATTGTTGGACTGGGCGCAAGAGGTGCTAAAGACTGTGACGAATGGTATGTGACAAGGTGTTTTTTGAGTGTCTTGAAAGAACGTGCTGAAAGAACGTGCTGGTTCAGGTAAGGTGGCCTCTACTGTTGCACGTATCTCACACACACCATCGATTTTGTGACTGTCTACGTAGGCAAGTGTTTTAGAGCAACAGTTTAGCCAATAGCAGAGATGGCATCTTGATGGATGACTGCTGCTGTCACTCGGGTTATAGAGGACAGCTCTGACATAGGATCAGAGACTGAGACATCAGATACTGAGACAGCATCTGAGGGATAGGACAATGGTGCAGACTCTGTGAGTGATTTTTCAGTCGGAGGAGTCCCATTCGATAACTCCTCTTCCAGTAAATTATGAGGGAGGTGATGAGGACAGTCCTGCTGTCCCTTCGCAAGCACAGTCTGTGCAACGGGGTAATAGTGGGTTAGCCCAACCCAGAGAGCAGGTGAGTGTGGCAGCAAGCAGAGAGAGAGAGTGCTCTCTTGGGAGTTCCCCAATTTATTTAAGCCCTAAATTCCACCGCCCAAATTGTATTGTGGAGACATCAAAATTATCTATCACAAAACAAAATAGTTTTGTAAGGCAGGCAGCTGTGTTTTTGGTCCTGGGTTCGGCCGCCATATAGAGAAACATACTAAACCCAAACATTTCTGGAAACTAGACATCCGGGGGAGTCCACAGAGGTGTGTCTTGTGTGGATTCCCCAAAGTTTTCTTACCCAGAATACCCTGCAAAGCTGAAATATTGAATAAAAACTCTATTTTTCTTGCATTTCTGTCACACAAACTACAGGAATATGCTGGGATCCACAAAATTCCTACCACCTAGTGATTCCTCACCTGTCCTGATAAAAACACTACCCCACTTGAGTGCCTATACTTAGTGCCTGCGTCAGGAATGGATCACCCCAGGGTCAACAGCTGCCAATTGGGAGGACCAACCTTGACCGTTGTGTGATCTATTCCTGTCGCGGGCACCAGGCCTACCCACACAAGTGAGGTACCAATTTTATTGGGAGACTTGGGGGAACGCTGGGTGGAAGGAAATTTGTGGCTCCTCTCAGATTCCAGAACTTTCTGTCACCGAAATGTGAGGGAAAAGTGTTTTATTTAGCCACATTTTGAGGTTTGCAAAGGATTCTGGGTAACAGAACCTGGTCAGAGCCCCACAAGTCACCCCATCTTGGATTCCCCTAGGTGTCTAGTTTTCAAAAATGCCAAGGGTTGCTAGGTTTCCCTAGATGGCGGCTAAGCTAGAGGCCAAATTCCACAGCTAGGCACTTTGCAAAAAACAGGTCTGTTTTCTTTGGAAAAATTTGATGTGTCCACGTTGTGTTTTGGGGCATAACCTGTCGCGGGCGCTAGGCCTACCCACACAAGTGAGGTACCATTTTTATCGGGTCACTAGGGGGAACGCTGGGTGGAAAGAAATTTGTGGCTCCTCTCAGATTCCAGAACTTTCTATCACCAAAATGTGAGGAAAAAGTGTTTTTTAAGTCACATTTTGAGGTTTGCAAAGGATTCTGGGTAACAGAACCTGGTCATAGCCCTACAAGTCACCCCATCTTGGATTCCCCTAGGTGTCTAGTTTTAAAAAATGCCAAGGTTTGCTAGGTTTCTCTAGGTGCCGGCTGAGCTACAGGCCAAAATCCACAGCTAGGCACTTTGCAAAAAACAGGTCTGTTTTCTTTGGGAAAATGTGGTGTGTCCATGTTGTGTTTTGGGGCATAACCTGTCACGGGCGATAGGCCTACCCACACAAGTGAGGTACCATTTTTATCGGGAGACTTGGGGGAACGCTGGGTGGAAGGAAATTTGTGGCTCTTCTCAGATTCCAGAACTTTCTGTCACCGAAATGTGAGTAAAAAGTGTTTTTTTGGCCAAATTTTGAGGTTTGTAAAGGATTCTGGGTAACAGAACCTGATGAGAGCCCCACAAGTCACCCCATCCTGGCTTCCCCTAGGTGTCTAGTTTTGAAAAATGCACAGGTTTGGTAGGCTTCCCTATGTGCCGGCTGAGCTAGAGGCCAAATCTACAGCTAGGCACTTTACAAAAAACACGTCAGATTTCAATGTAAAAAATGTGATGTGTCCATGTTGCGTTTCCTGTCGCGAGCATTAGGCCTACCCACGCAAGTGAGGTACCATTTTTATCGGGAGACTTGGGGGAACACAGAATAGCAAAACAAGTGTTATTGCCCCTTGTCTTTCTATACATTTTTTCCTTCCAAATGTAAGACGGTGTGTAAAAGAGACGTCTATTTGAGAAATGGCCTGTAATTCACATTCTAGTATGGGCACCCGGGAATTCAGAGATGTGCAAATATAACCACTGCTTCTAAACACCTTATCTTATGCCCATTTTGGAAATACAAAGGTTTTCCTGATATCTATTTTTCACTCTTTATATTTCAGCAAATGAATTGCTGTATACCCGGTATAGAATGAAAACCCATTGCAAAGTGCACCTCATTCATTGGCTCTGGGTACCTAGGGATCTTGATGAACCTACAAGCCCTATATATCCTCGCAACCAGAAGAGTCCAACAGATGTAACGGTATATTGCTTTAAAGAATCTGACATTGCAGGAAAAGTTACAGAGTAAAACGTGGAGAAAAATGGCTGTTTTCAGCTCGCTTTCAATATTATTTTATTTCAGCTGTTATTTTCTGTAGGAAAACCTTGTAGGATCTACACAATTGACCCCTTGCTGAATTCGGAATTTTGTCTACTTTTAAGAAATGTTTAGCTTTCCGGGATCCAGCATTGGTTTCACACCCATTCCTGTCACTAACTGGAAGGAGGCTGAAAGCACCAAAAATAGTCAAAATGGGGTATGTCCCAGTACAATGCCAAAATTGTGTTGAAAAATGTGGTTTTCTGATTCAAGTCTGCCTGTTCCTGAAAGATGGAAAGATGGTGATTTTAGCACCAGAAACCCTTTGATGATGCCATTTTCAGGGAAAAAACCACAAGCCTTCTTCGGCAGCCCTTTTTTCTCATTTTTTTTTAAAAAACTAAATTTTCACTGTATTTTGGCTAATTTCTTGGTCTCTTCCAGGGGAAACCACAAACTCTGGGTACCATTAGAATCCCTAGGATGTTGGGAAAAAAGGACGCAAATTTGGCATGGATAGCTTATGTGGACAAAAAGTTATGAAGGCCTAAGTGCGAACTACCCCAAATAGCCAAAAAAGGGCTCAGCACTGGGGGGGGGGGGGGGGGGGGGGGGAGGGGGGTGGGAGGGGGAGGCCCAGCAGCTAAGAGGTTAATCTCTTAAGGGACGGTTGAAATCCTCAGCAACTGTGGAGACTGGACGGGGTCTCGCTCAGACTTGTGAGAAGCATGGCAAAAAAGTAAAGAGTAGGGTGGCAACCCTTTGGAAATGAACGAGCTGTGAAGAATCTAAGGCCCATATTTATACTTTTTGACGCAAACCAGCGCTGGTTTGAGTCACAAAATTTACCGCCAGCTAACGCCATTCCAACATGCCAGGCGGGCGCCTTATTTATGGATTGACGTTAGCCGGCACTGCAGGCTGGTCAGAGTAAAAAAAAAAAGACTCTAACCAGGCAGCGCAGGCGTAGGGGAAAATGGGGGTTGTGCGTCCAAAAATGGTGCAAGTCAGGTTAGAGTCCACAATCTTGGCTCTAACCGGACTTGCGCCATTTTTTGACACACAACCCCCATTGAAATGACTCCTGTCTTAGCAAAGACAGGAGTCATGCCCCCCTGCCCAATGGCCATGCCCAGGGGACTTCTGTCCCCTGGGCATGGCCATTGGGCCCAGTGGCATGTAGGGGGCCCAAGGTAGGCCCCCCCATGCAACTAAAATATATTTTTTTAAATACTTACCTCAACTTACCTGGAATGTTTCCCCCCATCCATGGGTGTCCTCCAGGGGTGGGTGGGGGTGGCAGGGGGTGTCCCTGGGGGCAGGGAAGGGCACCTGTGGACTGCTTCCATGGTCAGAGACCATGGAAATGAGCCCACAGATCCCTTAACGCCTGCCCTCACCCAGGCGTTAAAAAACAGCGCACATCAGGGTGGGCGCCGTTTTTTAAGGCCCGCCCCCTCCTGTGCGTCAAAATGACGCGGGAGTATAAAAAAGGCGCACAGGCCTTAAAGTCATTTTTTGGACAGGAACGCCTACCTTGCATATCGTTAACGCAAGGCGATTTCCCGCATCTAGGAAATGACGCACACGGAGGAATTTTGACGTTTGCGGGGTCGGGCGTCATAGTATAAATATGGTGTAAGGCTTGCGCCAAATGTGCATGCACGTTCGGCACAAACAGAGTATAAATATGCCCCTAAGTGTGCTAGTGCTGAAAACACTGACAGAACAGCTCTAGCTTTCTCAGGATGAGTGTCAGCTGTCTAAGAACTCACCATGGACAAATGGATCACCCATAAACTAACCCAACCTGTGTATTCAATAGACTTGCAACATTTTGTATCCACAACGAGTGTCACTATCATTTATTATGTTTCATGCACTGTATTGTAATTTCAAGGGTCCTCACATTCTCAGGGGCTAGGGGTAGCAAAGCTATGAAGTGTGTACACCGCTGTAGAAGTATGGACAGCACCAAAGCAAAATATTGCATAATTTGATGTGTGCGTGCGGGAGAGGGGAGTGCTGCAACAGAGATGGCTACAACGGTCGCCAGGATTCACAAGCACCATCAAGTCTCCATGGCAGGTTCCCTGCTGAATTAGGGCTGGATCCCTCATGTGTTGGCCTACCCGCTTAATTCTGCTAGCAGGCCAAGGCCGCTCTGCGCAGACAGACTTTCTTGCCAGAGCTAAAGGCAGACTTATTTATAGCAGTGTCTGTCACACCAACCTTACTGCAGTGCCTGCCTCCCACATACACAGTGCAAACAGGCCCCTGCCTCACAATGGCGTGTGTGTGTGTGGTTCGAAGCCGCGCTGCACTCTGCACAGGCTGCTGTTGCTGACTTCTCCTGCCATTGCGTGTCGCACATTGGGTGTGCTGAGACTGACTGAGCTTTCTACTTCTGTGTTCGTGTATCCAATTCTTTTGCGCCTGGTGTGCCCCAAGCAGTTCGAAAGCAGAGCAAGTAACACCTAAAACACACAAACAACCTCGCTCCTAAACTACGGAGTGTACGTGCGCGGCAGGCCCAGTCCTGGCCTACCTTACATAACGTTCTGACTTTCCCCTTCACGTGTAACAACACCACACTGTGACGGCCCCTCCCGCCCCTCCTCCATTACAGCGCCCTGGGCTTGCACGGAAGTGCACCGCCCAGAACCGGTTCTCTCCTTTCACAACACCCCACCTCTCGCTGTACAGAGAGTTCCAGCGCTGGGATGAAGTAATGTTACCCTTAGCACAACAAAGCTGGAATGCGCCATCAATCTGCCGGCCAGATGTGGAGGAAAAGTACACCCTGGCAAGAAATTGCTAAAAGAGAAAGAATGACAACATTTTCTTTGAAAAGTGAGCTAGCTCCGCCTACTTTGCTGTGCTCTCGTTGCTTGTTATATAAGCATTTGATGGATTACGTATTTGAAAAGGTGATGTTGGCTGCGGGCCTCGCAGTGAGCGACCCTCCCGCGTTGTATGTGTCGGCACAGGCACCCCTCTCTCTTTTTGTGTCGGGGGGCTGACAACGTTTGGCTATTGGGGTGTACAGCGTGGTCCGCAGGGTGTTAATTTCTTTATGAGACTAGGTGAAAATGAGTCTGCTGCGGGATGCCTATAGTTATTTTATATTGTACTGAATATTTCTGTAGCACTCTGAAAGGAATAATGGGGAGCCACGCAGAGGCAGTGGTCTTTCCCAACAAACTAATATTACACCAGGCAGAGAGATATATCGTGGCGATGAGCCGGTTTTCGGTGTTGATTGGTTGGGTGGCGAGTGAGCAAGGACCGGTGGTCGAAGGCAGTTGAAGATGGTGGAAAAAGGATGTATGAGCTGGAGTTGGATGTGGGTGAGGAGACTTAGGATAAAAAAAGAGCTAAACACGTGCATTGCTTAAGAGATATTGGACAGACGACAGGGTCTCTCCCGGGACAGTTTGTGTGATCATACCTCACACGCAGCCTCTTAGCACTGTATGACACTATCACGTATATAATTCCTACTCAATCTGCTTCATATATCCCAGAAACAAATGTAAGAATCGATTGCATCATCTAAATAGGTCTCAACGTTTGCATGAATTTACTTCATTTTCCATTGTGTTACATTTCGGTTTTTAGCAGTCTGCATATCATAAAGGCAAGATTGTTTTTTAAATTACAACAAGCTTTTTATTATTTGTCCTTAAAAAAAGGGGAAAGACAGCCATCACCAGTGAGTGATTGTGGTTAGTGTCTGACCTTTAAAGAGTGTGATAAAACATTCTTATATTTGATAAAAAAATGTTTTGGGGTAAAACGAGAACATCATTTCAGAACGTTTTGATATGCCAATATTGAGGGGTCTTGTCCAGGATAGGATCTGGTGCTCTTCTTTTGGAACAACCACAACTTTTATTACAAAAGGGAATATCCTAGATCTCGTTCTCATTTCTATCATGTTTTATTTCACATGTTAGAATATGTTTTAAGCAACCTCAGAGGGATATCGATATGCGATAGGGCACGGGCCTGGACTCAGAGAAAGGCTGATAAAAGAAAGCAGGAGTACAAGATGAGCACCACCAAAAGGGTGGAAAGAAATGAAACTGCTTTAGCCATTGGCCATGTAACCCCAACTGATGAAGCGCAACACACTACCACATCAGAAGAAAGAATCAATGACATTAACAGCTGCTGCATAATCATAAAATAAAAAATAAAGGAAATAAAAATGATGCAAATTCTAGGTCCTGTACACCTTCTACAAAGTTTACTTGAGTGAAGGCTCACAATATTTGTAGAAACTACTCCCTCACTGCTCACCCATCCAGATTCATCACATCTGCATCCACCCTCTTGATCCCTCATTGGCCATTAAAGAGATCAAAAACTAGAGCAGATTCTGTGGTAGGCAGGGCCCTAAAGTGTGGAATACCTTCAATCCCTACCTGAGTTCTAAACACAACTACTTGTAATCCGGGAAAACAGAAAGATTGACACCTGCTTTTGAATAAAGTTCTTTGCTGATCAAGGGTCACCAAAGAAGAACATTGACTACAGGTGTCAAAACATCCTGTCAGAGTAAAATCGCCATTCCTTGTTTTTCAACCAACTGTGTGTTATGAGCTCTTTTAACACTCAGCAGTAACCTCTATATAAAACTCACATTAAATACATAAATATTTTGAGGTGCACAACAAAATATGGGACTGCAGTGAGTTGACTTTCTCCAGTTAGGAGGATTTCGTTTTTGTAGTGAAAAAAACAGCTAAAGTAGGACAAATTAGTGTGAGGGGGAAGTAGAACTCTGGATGTTAGCAGACTAAAGAACTGCCCTAAAGGTTAATCCATTTTGGGAGGACAGCGAAGCAGCCTATTAGTGGCATAAAGCACTGCCTAAAATAGCATTTTGACATAGTATGATCTGTAGACAAAGAAGGGGACACAGAGAGCCCTAGATTGCAAATGTCTTTTCAGCTCTATAAATGTGCGTTTATGACTGAAAATACCTCCTTTTACATCTGCTAGAAATTCACAGCAGGGTTCCCGACAAGCATAAGTGCATTTATTACAGAGGATGTTTTTATCTACAAATGCGAGGCAATCCACAGGTGTAAATCACACTGTAGGTATAGCGAAGTGTGGCTGCTTTGGAAGCTTGGTCATGTCAATAAACATGTATGTTCATTGACTTCCTCAAACTTCCATCAGACCCCTTTCTACCCGGGAAACGGTCAGAGATTTAACCCCTTCGCTGCCAGGCCTTTACCTCCTCCTGTGCTGAGCCTTTTTTTGGCTATTTGGGGCAGTTTGCGCTTAGGCTCTCATAACTTTTTGTTCACATAAGCTACCCACACCAAATTTGCGTCCTTTTTTTCACACATCCTAGGGATTCTAGAGGTACCCAGACTTTGTGGGTTCCCCAAAAGGAGGCCAAGAAATTAGCCAAAATACAGTGAAAATTTCGTTTTCATCAAATAAATGGGAAAAATGGGCAGCAGAAGAAGGCTTGTGGTTTTTTCCCTGAAAATGGCATCAACAAATGGTTTGCGGTGCTAAAATCACCAGATTCCCAGCTTTCAAGAAAAAACAGGCAGACTTGAATCAGAAAACCCAATTTTTCAACACAATTTTGCCATTTTACTTGGACATACCCCATTTTTACGATTTTTTGTGCTTTCAGCCTCCTTACAGTCAGTGACAGAAATGGGCATGAAACCAATGCTGGATCCCAGAAACCGAAACATTTCTGAAAAGTAGACAAAATTCTGAATTCAGCAAGGGGTAATTTGTGTAGATCCTACAAGGGTTTCCTACAGAAAATAACAACTGAAAAAAAAAAATATTGAGGTGAAAAAATCTGCAATTTTTCTCTACGTTTTACTCTGTAACTTTTTCCTGCAATGTCAGATTTTTGAAAGCAATATACCGTTACGTCTGCTGGACTCCTCTGGTTGCGGGAATATATAGGGCTTGTAGGTTCATCAAGAACTCTAGGTACCCAGAGCCAATAAATGACCTGTACCCTGCCTTGGGTTTTCATTCTATACCGGGTATACAGCAATTCATTTGCTGAAATATAAAGAGTAAAATATAGCTATCAAGAAAACCTTTGTATTTCCAAAATGGGCACAAGATAAGGTGTTGAGGCGCAGTGGTTATTTGCACATCTCTGAATTCCGGGGTGCCCATACTAGCATGTGAATTACAGGGCATTTCTCAAATAGACATCTTTTTTACACACTCTCGTATATTTGGAAGGAAAAAATGTAGAAAAAGACAAGGGGCAATAACACTTGTTTTGCTATTCTATTTCCCCCAAGTCTCCCGATAAAAATGATACCTCACTTGTGTGGGTAGGCCTAGTGCCCGCCACAGGAAGTGCCCCAAAACACAACGTGGACACATCCCATTTTTTGACAGAAAACAGAGGTGTTTTTTGCAAAGTGCCTACCTGTAGATTTTGGCCTCTAGCTCAGCTGGCACCTAGGGAAACCTACCAAACCTGTGCATTTTTGAAAACTAGAGACCTAGGGGAATCCAAGATGGGGTGACATGTGGGGCTCTGACCAGGTTCTGTTACCCAGAATCCTTTGCAAACCTCAAAATTTGGCTAAAAAACCCCATTTTCCTCACATTTCGGTGACAGAAAGTTCTGGAATCTGAGAGGAGCCTCAAATTTCCTTCCACCCAGCGTTCCCCCAAGTCCCCCGATAAAATTGGTACCTCACTTGTGTGGGTAGGCCTAGCGCCCACAAAAGGAAATGCCCAAAACACAACGTGGACACATCCCATTTTTTGACAGAAAACAGAGGTGTTTTTTGCAAAGTGCCTACCTGTAGATTTTGGCCCCTAGCTCAGCCGGCACCTAGGGAAACCTAACAAACCTGTGCCTTTTTGAAAACTAGAGACCTAGGGCAATCCAAGATGGGGTGACTTGTGGGGCTCTGACCAGGTTCTGTTACCCAGAATCATTTGCAAACCTCAAAAGTTGGCTAAAAAACACGTTTTCCTCACATTTCGGTGACAGAAAGTTCTGGAATCTGAGAGGAGCCACAAATGTCCTTCCACCCAGCGTTCCCCCAAGTCTCTAGATAAAAATGGTACCTCACTTGTGTGGGTGAGGCTAGCGCCCACAAAAGGAAATGGCCCAAAACACAACGTGGACACATCACATTTTTTCACAGAAAACAGAGGTGGTTTTTGCAAAGTGCCTACCTATGGATTTTTGCCTCTAGCTGAGCCAGCCCCGTGGGGGGAGGGGGGGGGGCAGAAATGGCCTAAAATAAATTCCCCCCCCCCCCCCGGGGAGCGACCATTGCCTACGGGGTCGCTCCCCGTGCGTGACGGCGCAAAAAAAAAAGATCCCCAGTGCCTAGTGGTTTCACCTAAAATCGGCCGATTTTCCCCCAATGGGGGCAGAAATGGTCTAAATACAATTTGCCTCCCTGGGAGGCAGATTGACCTAAAATCGGCCAATCTGCCCCCAAAGTGGGCAGAAATGGCCTAAATACAATTTGCCCCTCTAGGGGAGCGACCCTTGCCTAAGGGGACGCTCTCCATCTGTAAAACAACAACAACAAAAATCCCTGGTGCCTAGTGTTTTCTGCCCCCCTTGAGGGCAGATCGGCCTAATTAAAATAGGCTGATCTGCCCCCCTGGGGGGCAGAAATGGCCTAAAATAAATTTGCCCCCCAGGGGAACGACCCTTGCCTAAGGGGTCGCTCCCCTTATGTGAAATTCACGAGAAAAAAAACTCCCTGGTGTCTAGTGGTTTCTGTCCTCCTTGGGGGCAGATTGGCCTCATAAAAATAGGCCAATCTGCCTCCAAGGGGGGCAGAAATGGCCTAAATATAATTTGCCCCCTATGGGAGTGACCCTTGCCTAAGGGGTCGCTCCCCACCTCTAAAACAAAAAAAACTAAATTATCCCTGGTGCCTAGAGGTTTCTGCCCCCGGGGAGGGGGGCAGAAAAGGCCTTAAAAATAAATGCCCCCCCTGGGAGCGACCCTTGCCCAAGGGGTCGCTCCCTTATGTCAATTTCATTTTTAAAAAGACATCCCTGGTGTCTAGTGGGCGTGTTGACAGCCGGATTGCTTTCAATCCGGCTGCCAAAACGCAGAGAGAGCCTTCAAAGGGAAGGAAATAACTTTCCTTCCCTTTGAAGCCTCTCTCGGCCTCCCCCACGTGATCGGAAGAGAAATGCAAAGCATCCCCTTCCATCCCCGACTTGGTGGGGTGGGGGGGAACCCCACAGAGGGAGCGCTAGCGCTCCCTCTGGGCTGTGTGCCCAGGACGTAATGGTTACGTCCTGGGCACAGCAGCACTGTGCCGCAGGACGTAACCATTACGTCCGCGGCACAGAAGGGGTTAATGGAGTAAAGGGCTCTGAAGGGCAATAGATCTTCGCAACATGCATTGGGAGAGCAGGGGAAAATGACTTCCCTGTGAAAAAAAAGAAAACAAGCATTGGCTTTGCCGATAGGTTTTGCCTATGCAAGAGCTATTGGGTTCGTCAATGTGTTTTAGACGTGTTGTAGACCAGCATGGCTAAACGGTAGTGGCATAGAGGAAAGTGGGTTTGAGTGTAGTAGAGTGGCGTGGAGTAGAGCAAAGTGACTTAGAGTGGAGTGGCATGGAATAGAGTGACCTAGATTGGAGTGAAGTGGCATAGAGTGCAGTAGAGTGGCACAGAGTGGAGTAGAGTGGCATTGTGTGGAGAGGCATAGAGTGGACTGGAGTTGCATAGAGTGGAGTAGAGTGTTGTATAGCGAAGTGGCATAGAGTGGAGTGGCCTAAAGAGGAGTAAAATGTTACAGAGTGGAGTGGAGTGATGAAGAGTGGACTGGCACAGAGTAGAGTGACACAAACCAATCAATCAATCAATCACATGTAAAGCGTAACTTATCACCGGTGGGGTGTCAAGGTGCTGTTGCAGACATGCTGCTCACTTGAAAAGCCAGGTCTGAGATCCTTCCTGAACTGCTTCTGCGAGGTGGCCTGTCTGAGGTTGAGTCGGAACGTGTTTCATGTCTGGGCTGCGAGATAAGAGAATGATCTGCCTCCAGCTGTGATCTTCCTGAGTCTGAGGATGGCGGCAAGGGCAAGTTGGGAGGATTGGAGCTGCCTGGTGGGGGTGTAGAAGGTCAGGCGGTGGTTGAGGTAGACTGGTCCTATGTTGTGCAGTGCTTTGTAGGTGTGCGTCAGTAGCTTGTAGGTGATGTGTTTGTTGACCAGGGGCCAGTGCAGGTCTCTGAGGTGGGTGGAGATGTGGCTGTGGCGGGGGATGTCCAGGATGAGTCTGGCTGCTGCGTTCTGGATTCTCTGTAGTCTTGTTTGGAGATTCTGTGTGATGCCGGCGTAGAGTGCACTGCCATAGTCTAGTTTGCTGCTGAGAAGCAATTGAGTGACCATCTTTGTAGTCTTGGTGGAGATCCACCTGAAAATCTTCCAAAGTAGGCGCAGAGTGTGGAAGCAAGATGAGACAGCGTTGACTTGGTGGATCACAGAGAGTGTGGAGTCCAGGATGATGCCCAGGTTGCATGCGTGGTGAGTTGGCCAGCAGGAGTCATCCTAGGTGGAGGGGGTGGAGCAGATTATGAGGATCTCTGTCTCTTCCAAGATGAGTTAGACGCAGCTTGTTTCCATCCAGGCAGTGATTGCTTGCATTCCGTCGTGGAAATTTCTCTTGGTTGTTGATGGGTCGTCGGTCAAGGAGAGGGTCAGTTGGGTATCGTCAGCATATGATACGATGTTTAGGCTGCGCTGTCTGACAATTCTAGCAAGCGGGGCCATGTAGATGTTGAAGAAAGTTTGGCTAAGTGAGTACACTGCGGGTAATCCGCAGCATGTTTCTTTGGGTGCCAAGGTGAACGTCGGGAGTCTGACACTCTAGGTTCTTCCGGTGAGGAAGGATCACATTCATTCCAGTGCTTTATTTTGGATGCCAGTGTCGTGGGGTCTGGTGCAGAGGGTGGAGTGGGAGACTGTGTCAAAATCGGCAGAATGATCGAGGAGGATGAGGGCAGCCATGCCTCCGTGGTCCAGTATGACGTGGATGTTGTTGGTGGCTGTGAGGACGGCTGTTGAGGTGCTGTAGTTGCTCATGAATCCGGACTGGGAGGGATCTAGGACCTGGTTTGCATCAAGGAACTCCGTGAGTTGCAGATTGATGGCCTTTTCGGTTACCTTGGCTGAGAAGGAGAGCAGAGAGCTTGATCTGCAATTCTTCAAATGCTTGAGTTGGCGGAGGGTTTCTTTAGGAGTGGGTTGATCTCTGCGTGCTTCTAGGCGGATGGGACGATGGCTGGTTAAATGGAATGGTTGATAGTCTGGCAGAGCTCTGGTGTAAGGTGGCGCTTGCCAGGTTGAAAATGTGATGTGGGCACGGGTCTGAGGGTACCCCTGAGTGGCTGGACTTCAGGAGTTTCTGGGAGTCTTCTGTGGAGATAGGGGCCCAATGGTTCAGGGACTAAAGTGGAGTAGGGTCCGTGGTGGTGCTGTTGGGCGGTGGGGGCTGGGTTTGGTTCTTGAATCCTTCATATATATGACCTGGATTTTCAGGTGAAAAAAAGAGGCAAAGTCGTAGCAGAGGTCTTGAGAGGGGGGTATGTCTGAGGTGTCAGTTCCGGGGTTTGTGAATCCCTTGACTATGGTGAAGAGCTCCTTGCAGTTGTGTGCGTTGGTGTTGATGCGTTCTTGAATGGCAGCTTTCTTGGAGACTCTGATGAGCTGGTGGTGAGTGGTAACTGCGATTTTGTAGGCTATGTGGTCTTCAGTTGCTTTTCTGTTTCTCTACTTTCGTTCCAGTGTTCTGCAGGTCGTTTAGAGTCTTGGAGTTCTGTTGTGAACCAGCTTGGTTTCTTGTGGTGCTGGTTTCTGGTGTTTTTTTTTTAAGGGGCTATGCTGTTAGCACATTCTGTGATCCAGCCGTGCAGGTTGCGTGCTGAGTTGCTTATGTTCACGGCATCCAGAGGGGGGGGGGGGGGGGGGGGAGTGGCTGAGTGCGTCAGTGAGCTGCACTTCGGTGACCTTGCCCCAGCTTCTGCCGGGGCGACATGTTGGTGTGCAGTGGTCTTTGTAAAGGCGAAATTGTCGCATCAGTGGTCAGCCCACTGGAGTTCAGGGGTTTGAGAGATGGTGATGTTGTTTCCTGCTAAGAAAACAGGGCTGATGGGCTTGCACTTGACGCGCCAGAGGCCCAGCTGCGCTGCAGCCACCATTAAGAATGGGAGGGGAAAGGGAGGGGCTGGTCAGCTGGGAGGGGGGAAAGCGCTTCACAGGGAGGGGGGCAGGGTCACAAGGTCAGCGGTAGGGAGAGAGCGCGGGGAATGGCGCAGCACGAGAGTGCAAAAAGAGAGAGGAGAAAAAAACAGACAAGCAGGCAGATTGAAAAAAGAGGAAAAAGCTAAAAAGACAGAGACAGACAGAAGCAGAGGGCCACTATGCCACCAGGGATGAGGTACAGGAGGGTGCCTGCGGGTAGAGACGGGCCTTGATCTCAGAGCCGGCAGGCTCGTGAGGAGATTGGATGCAGAGGCAGCAGCAGGTGGAGCTGGGCAGGAAGGAGCGAACAAACACTGATCAAAAAGTCAATGGAGTCGACCTTCACTGAGCAGAGGCCAGCATTAAGAAGGGGAGGGAGGAGGGAGAGGATGGTCATCTGGGAGGCAGGAGGGCACGAAAAGCGCTTTGCAGGGAGAGGGCTGGCCGCAGCAGCAGCCGCTGGGAGGGAGCGCAGGGAACGGCTCAGCACCAGTACAAAAAGAGAGAGGAGAATGCAAAAAGAGAGGGATGGGAAAAAAACAAGCTGACAAAAAGAGGAAACAAAAGAGGAAAAGCAGAAAAGACAGAGACAGACAGAAGCAGATGGCCACTAGGCCAACAGGGATGAGGCACAGGTGGGTGCCTATGGGTGGAGGAGGGCCTCGATCTCAGAGCCGGCAGGCTCGTGAGGAGATTGGATGCAGAGGCAGCAGCAGGTGGAGCTGGGCAGGAAAGAGCGAACAAACGCTGATCAAAAAGTCAATGGAGTCGACCTTCACTGAGCAGTAGAGTGCCATAAAGTTGAACAGAGTGTCGTAGACTGAAATGGAATAGAGTGTCGTAGTGTGGAGTAGCCTCTAGTGGAGGAGAGTGTGAAAAACAAGAATTAAGTAAAGTGTTGTAGAGGGGAGTGGCATAGCATGAACTAGAGTGGAGTATCCTAGAATGGAGTAGAATGTCATAGAGTGAAGTGACGTAAAATGGTGATAGTATGGAGTGGTATAGCGTGGATTGGCAAGCCCGCCAAGCGGGAACCGCCGAATGACCGCACCGCGGTCAAAAGACCGCGGCGGCCATTCTGGCTTTCCCGCTGGGCCGGCGGGTGACCGCCAGAAGGCCGCCCGCCGGCCCAGCGGGAAACCCCCTTCTACGAGGATGCCGGCTCCGAATGGAGCCGGCGGAGTCGAAGGGGTGCGACGGGTGCAGTGGCACCCGTCGCGATTTTCAGTGTCTGCAAAGCAGACACTGAAAATCTTTATGGGGCCCTGTTAGGGGGCCCCTGCACTGCCCATGCCAGTGGCATGGGCAGTGCAGGGGCCCCCAGGGGCCCCACGACACCCATTACCGCCATCCTGTTCCTGGCGGTGAAAACCGCCAGGAACAGGATGGCGGTAAGGGGGTCGGAATCCCCATGGGTGCAAGCAGCGCCGCCATGGAGGATTCCCTGGGCCAGGGGTAAACCGGCGGGAAACCGCCAGTTGCCCTTATCTGACCGCGGCTTTACCGCCGCGGTCAGAATGGCCCAGGAAGCACCGCCAGCCTGTTGGCGGTGCTTCCGTCATTTTAGCCCTGGCGGTCGCCGACCGCCAGGGTTAGAATGACCCCCACAGTGGAGTATGCATGGTATGGTAGCGCACTGCCATTACAGACAGCACATTTTCGATTAAACTTATCATTCTACTTGCACAGACATACAGTTTTACTGATAAAACTATACAACACACAAATGATAATGTGTGGAAATCTGCATCACCTAGTGTGTTGATGTGTGTTGATGATATTAAAAATATGTTTACAACATATTTCAGAGTTACAAAAAAAAATCTATTTCATTTGTGCTTTCATAATTGTGATATATTCGAAACTATTTGTACAGTTCATTTATTAACATTTAAATGTTATTGTTTACTAGAGAAACCTTTTCTTTCCACCCCCAGTACCAAGCAAGTTTGTCACGTAAATCCTCTCACTTTTCAGTGAGAGAAAGAAAAGCAAACATCAACCTTCCTCAGAAGATAAAGCTTTACATGTGACCTCTGTCTTTGAATGCCCAGTAAATGTGGTAAGATAAAGCAAAATGTATGGCCTGTTTATTGCTCATTCACTTCTGAACTCCATTTTCCTAATTCCAACGCCTATGGCATGGGTGTGAAATTGAGGTAGAAGATTGTTTAGGTTATTGGTACAGTGCACTGATGAACTGGTAGTGGCAGAGATAAGTAGAATTCCTCAAGCAGAAAGATAAGAGGCAGGACATTTTTTCAAAGAAATACAGTGTGTTTACTGCTTCCAGAACTAACATCCAAGGGAGACAACTGAAAACACTTGAACTCTTGTGGTGTGCCTCATAAAAAAAGTTTTAAAAAAGTACCCAGAAAGCAAGCACTCTTGGAAAAATACAAGGAGCCAGGCAGAGAGCTGGTAAACAGGCTTTGCTCCGCAGGAAGGACAAAGGCATGCTGGATAGCCTAAAACAAATAAAGCCAGTAAAGAGAAAGCAAGCAAATGTTACAAAGTAGTATACCAAGCCAATGGTAAGCAGTGGTCAGGATGCATTCCTTTGCAAGCTTTCAGTGTGTCTCCAATATGCCTATGCAACCAAACAGCTGTGCCGTCTAGTAGGCTTCCACCTAAACAGTGTGTGTTTGCATAGAAGGTATGATTCTTAAGAATTACTCAGTGTGCAGAACCTTACATGGAGAAATAGAATCCCTCTGGTTTAGCCACATGACAGTCATTGAGGCATGCCTACAAATCTGTACCTGGGTCAAGTTTACAGGCGTACTTGTGGAATTGCTTGTGAATGGGAAAAAAACATGAAAGTAAATTCAGACAGAGATGTAAATCTCCACTATTTCCGCGAATAGGGTCCACAGTGGTTGGGAAACATTACTGGAAGACGTTATCTAAGGGACAAGTAATGATCCGTTTTACCCTAGGTTCCCGCTACACAAGGCTGTCCGATTCTGCACAAGACATTATCTAATAGTGGAGAATGGATGTCCTTTCATTTGACTGGCAAAACGTGGAATACTTCCTAACAGGTAAGCCCAACATCAGTGTCATTTTAAGGATTTTGAGGACCCCATATTGTGGGGGGGGCTTGTTTGGAGCAACTTTGATAATTCAAGCGGTATGTTGTCTAACAATACTAAATTATAGTTAAAGGTTAAGACAAAAATACACAGGAGAGAGCTAGAAAGAAAGTTCACTTTCCAGGGGGGGGCCCTTGGAAGGCAGAGGCATTGGGCTATTGCCCACTTAGCCCATGCCTTAAAACGTCACTGCCCTACATAAATAAAACTGGCTATGGACTCAGCACGTCTGTTTCTTCGGCAGGCTTTTATTTCTTAATGAAGGAATACACAGAGGTGTGTCTGTAATGCTCTCCTTTCTAGGAAGTACACCCAGGGGTAGCAGTAAACGCACTTCAGAAAATCCCCTGTTATCTCATATCTGTTCAAGATTAGATGTTGCCTGACGCAGTCAGTCTAGCTCGGATAGAAACCGGAGGTTATTGAGCCCGTGAAAAGGCGTGTACGGCAGGGGAATAACCAGTTGTCCGACAGACAAGCTTGGCTCCTATCTGCAGCTCGGAGAGATGGGAAACTCTTTTGAATGTGGTTAAAACTTTGTGAGTATAGACATTTTTTTAAAGTTTGAAAATAAGTTATATTTGATACATGACACTAACTGGTATATTTTCGCAAGAACTGAACTATATTCCAGGATTTAACTACTTAACCACATTGTGTGATCCTGGGCGAATCATTATCACCTCCCGTTTGTGTCAAAGTTCTATTATCTTCTGAAAGGAAGGGCTTTGAGAAATGGGAGGGCTTTGAGAAATGGATTAACATCAGTGCTGGAATACTGGGAGATCCAGACGAATTTCGCATCCGGCAGATATTCTTAGGCTGGTCACAAGAAATCGTCCTATTTGAGTTCAGCTGGGCTAAGAACGGAACACCGCAGCCACGTCATTGTGTAGTCACTGCACTGTTTGCTTAGCTGTGCCTTCAGGGGAGGTGCAAATGCCTCCCTCAGCAGGCCATAAGCCCCCTTTCTCTGAGTTTTGTCCTGGCTGGGAGCATTTGGGGCTCATGATGAGAACAGCTGGAGCCTAACGCCTGGCCTGGCTCGTCAGTTACCTAAAATACTCCTCTCACATGTCACTTACAAGTTGCCAAGAGATAAAGTGAGATGTGAAAGTTATTTTTAGACCTATTTATGTAGGTCTATGCATGCTATGTCAGAATGCCAGGTGTGCCTGTTTCGGAGTAAGTAAGCACACTAGTAATAACCACTTATACAATGCTCAGTACAAACTGAATGTTTGCTGCGTACTAATAATTGTTTAGTACAACCCAGCAGAATCAATGTGACCTGCAGGTAATACTAGGATTCCTGCCACACTAACTTGCTGAGATACCTTAGGTAAAACACACATCTGCTAACCAGACCCCAGCACCAGTGTTCTTTCCCTAAACTGTTCCTTTGTCTCCACAAGTGGCACAGCCCTGGCACACAGATAAGTCCCTTGTAAATGGTATCCCTGGCACCAAGGGCCCTGCAGCCAGGGAAGGTCTACAAGGGCAGATGCATGTATTATGCCATCCTGGGGACCACTCACTCAGCACATGCACACTGCCTCACAGCTTGTGTGTGCTGGTGGGGAGAAAAAGACTAAGTCGACATGGCACTCCCCTCAGAGTGCCATGCCCACAACCCACTGCCTGTGGCATAGGTAAGTCACGCCTCTAGCAGGCCTTACAGGCCTAAGGCAGGGTGAACTATACCACAAGTGAGGGCATAGCTACATGAGCACTATGCCCCCACAGTGTCTAAGCCAATTCTTAGACATTGTAAGTGCAGGGTAGCCATCAAGAGTATATGGTCTGGGAGTTTGTCAAACACAAACTCCACAGTTCCATAATGGCTACACTGAATACTGGGAAGTTTGGTATCAACCTTATCAGCACAATAAATCCACACTGATGCCAGTGTGGGATTTATTGAGAAATGCACACAGAGGGCATCTTAGAATTTCTGCGAGCCTGCCATATCCAGACGGGTTTCTGGCCACATGGGGTGAGTGCCTTTGTGCACTCTGTGGCCAGGAACAAAGCCTGTACTGGGTGGAGGTGCTTCACACCTCCCCCTGCAGGAACTGTAACACCAGGCAGTGAGCTTCAAAGGCTCAAGCCTGGTGTTACAGCGCCCCAGGGCACTCCAGCCAGAAGAGATGCCTACCTCCCGGACACAGGCCCCACTTTTGGCGACACGTTTGGAGGAGATAATGAGAAAAACAAGGAGGAGTCACCCTCCAGCCAGGACAGCCCCTAAGGTGTCCGGAGCTGAGGTGACCCCTGCCTTAGGAAATCCTCCATCTTGCTTTGGAGAATTCCCCCCAATAGGATTAGGGATGCGCCCCTTCTCCACAGGGAGGAGGCACAAAGAAGGTGTAGCCATGCTCAAGGATAGTAGCCTTTGGCTACTGCCCCCCAGACCTAAACACACCCCTAAATTGAGTATTTAGGGGTGACCCTGAACCTAGGAAACCAGATTCCTGATGACCTACACCAAGAAGAAGGACTGTTGACCTGAAAGCACTGCAGAGACGACAGAGACAACAACTGACTTGGCCCAAGCCCTACCGGCCTGTCTCCAGATTCAAAGAACCTGCACAGCGACGAATCCAGCGGGACCAGCAACCTCTGAGGACTCAGACGACTGCCGTGTACCCAAAGGACCAAGAAACTCCTGTGGACAGCAGCTCTGTCCAAACAGCAATAAAGAAACCATCTTTAAAGGGACTCCAGCCTCACTCCGGAAGTGTGAGTCCCCAACACTCTGCACCCGATGCCCCTGGCTCGTGCCCAGAAGAACCAACACTGCAGAGAGGACCCCCAGGTGACTCCAACGACATGGACACCCTGAGACGACCTCCCTGCACCTCCACAGTGACGCCTGCAGAGAGAATCCAGAGGATCCCCCTGACCGCGACTGCCCGGTAACAAAGAACCCGACGCCTGGAGGAAGCACCGCACTCGCAGCCCCTAGGCCGGAGAGTAACCAACTACCAGTGCCCTCACCCTTGCCCAGTCGGTGGCTGGCCCGAGAAGCCCCCCCTGTGTTCTGCCTGCATCGCCAAAGTGACCCCCGGGTCTCTTCATTGAGTTCAACCTAAAAACCGACACCTATTCTGCACACTGCACCTGGCCACCCCAGTGCCGATGAGGGTGTATTTTGTGTGCCTGTTTGTGACCCCCCCCCAGTGCTCTACAAAACCCCCCTTGTCTACTCCCCGAGGACGCAAGTACTTACCTGCTAGCAGACTGGACCCGGAGCACACCATGTCTCCATAGGCACCTATGCTATTTGGGCCCTACTTTGACCTCTGCACCTGACTGGCCCTGTGTTGCTGGTGCTGGGTGTTTGGGGTTGACTTGAACCCCCAACGGTGCGCTGCCTATGCCCCGGAGACTTGAAGCTTTACTTACCTGAAAAACTAACCTTTACTTGCCTCCCCCAGGAACTGTTGATTTTTGCAGTGTCCACTTTTAAAATAGCTTATTGCCATTTTTGCCAAAACTGTGTACATTACTGTTTTAATTCAAAGTTCTATATTTATCTATGCCAAGTACCTTACAAATTATGTTCTTACTTGAATTCTGAATCTTGTGGTTCTAAAATAAATTAAGAAAATAATATTTTTCTATATAAAAACCTATTGACCTGGAGTTAAGTCTTTGAGTGTGTGTTCTCATTTATTGCCTGTGTGTATAATATAAATGCTTAACACAACCCTCTGTTAAGCCTACTGCTCCCACCACACTACCACAAAATAGAGCATTAGTATTATCTGATTTTACCGCTATCAACCTATAAGGGGAACGCTTTGACTTTGTGCACACTATCTCTCACTTTGAGAGGGTATATAAATTGCCCACTTCCTACATTGGTGGATCAGCGTTGGGGTCTAAGACTTTTCATTTGCTGAACTACTCAGCTAATACCTAATCACTCAACAAAATTCCAAAATTTGTAATTAGAAATTGATTTTTGCTATTTGACTATTTTTGGAAACTTTTAAAATTCCTGCTAGGGCCTTGTGTAAGTCCCTTGTAGCATTTCTTTTTAAGTTTAAAAGTTTGTAAAAGTTAGGATTTAGGTACTAGAAGTAGTTTTTAGTTTCTTAAAAAGTAATCCCAACTTTTAGAGTCATAATGAGTAATACAGACGAGATTGTGATGGAACTCAATCTCACCCCTTACCTGCATCTAGGTATGTCAGAGTTAAGGTCTCTCTGTAAGACAAAAAAGATAAAAACTGGGTCCAACCTACCAAGGCAAAGCTCCAGGAGCTCTTGGCAGAGTTCACAAGAGACCACCCCTCTGATAGACAGGATCCTCCCTCAGATGGGGACATTAGTGAACAGGAGGATAAACTCACCCTGCTGTCCAAATTAGGGGGGGCAGGGCTCGTGGAGCAACCCTGTCCCCACAAATCATAGTCAGAGAGCCTGGTTCTTCCACAGGGGAGTCCAGTACCTCTGTAAGCATTGAGGGCAGCCTCAATGAAGAGGACATCCTTTCAGGAAGGATGGCCAAGAGATTAGCTTTGGAGAGGCAGCTCCTAGCTATAGAAAGGGAAATAAAATAAATGGGTATAACACCCATTAATGATGTCAGCAACTTAAATAGGGTCAGAGAGAATACTGATATCCTAAAAATTCTCAAAGGCATTGTAACTAAATGTGAAGAAGGTGATGACATCACCAAATGGTTCACAGCTTTTGAGAGGGCTTGTGCAACCAGAAAAGTAAGCAGATCTCACTGGGGAGCTCTCCTTTGGGAACTGTTCACTGGAAAGTGTAGGGATACGTCCTCACACTCTCTGGTAAGCATGCAGAATCCTATGACCTCATGAAGGCTACCCTGATTGAGGGCTTTGGATTCTCAACTGAGGCGTACAGGATTAGGTTCAGGGGGGCTCACAAAACCTCGATCCAGACTTGGGTTGACTGTGTTGACTTCTCAGTTAAAACACTTGATGGTTGGATAACTGGCAGTGGTGTAAGTGATTATGATGGGCTGTATAATTTATTTATGAAAGAACATCTGTTGATAATTGCTTCATTGACAAGGTGCATCAACATCTGGTAGACCTAGGTCATATTTCTCCCAAAGAATTGGGAAAGAAGGCAGACCAATGGGTCAAGACAACGGTGACCAAGACTTCCACAGGGGGTGACCAAAAGAAAGGGGTCACAAAGCCTCCCAGGGGAAGGGTGGTGAGACATCTAAGGACAAAAAAAGAGTCTTTTACAGGGCCCCAAAAACCTGCTCAGGATGGTGGTCCCGAGCCTCTTCACAATCCACAAGGGTAAAAACTTTGATCCCAAGAAGGCCTGGGGTGTCAACTGTAGGCAGCATGGACACCAAACTGGAGACAAGGCCTGTTCCAAGAAAAGTCCCACAACTACTACTCCAGTTAGCACTGGAATACCCAGACTCCAGGTGGGATTGACAATGTGCCCAGAGCAAATCAGGGTCCACACTGAAGCTACTTTAGTCTCAGAGGGTAGGGTGGATTTAGCCACACATGCTGCCTGGCCACCTAACATGAAAACATACAGACAGCAGCTCTTGATAAATAGGAAAAAGGTAGAAGCTCTGAGGGATACAGGTGCCAGTGTCACCATGGTGACAGACAACCTGGTTTCCCCAGGACAGTACCTGGCTGGACAGACATATCCATTCACAAATGCTGACAATGAAACTAAAGTCTA
Organism: Pleurodeles waltl; assembly: GCF_031143425.1. Classification (NCBI taxonomy): domain Eukaryota; kingdom Metazoa; phylum Chordata; class Amphibia; order Caudata; family Salamandridae; genus Pleurodeles; species Pleurodeles waltl. The sequence continues at coordinate 647,291,326 of NC_090446.1, read as the reverse complement.
TTCCATGGCAATGGTAACTTTAGAATGGGGAGGGGTCACTGGCCTGAAACAGGTGGTAGTCTCCTCTGCAATCCCAGTAGAGTGTTTGCTAGGGAATGATCTGGAGTCCTCAGCATGGGCTGAGGTAGAGCTCAAGACCCATGCAGCCGTTCTGGGTATCCCTGAACTGGTGTGTGTCAAGACTAGAGCACAATGCAGAGCACAGGGTGAAAAAGAAGTGAAGGGATCTGGAATAATGTCCCAACCTTCCAAGAGGAAAGGAAAGAAGACTGGGGGATCAGCTTATTCATAGCACAAGAAACAGGACCTCTCTTCGCAGAAAGATGTCCTATCCCTCTGAGGGAACTGAGTCCATGGAGCTGGGACCTTACCAGATAGAGCTCTTGGGCCCAGGTGGACCCTAAAGGGAACAGCTGCGTCAGGGACAAAAGACTTGTCCCACTCTTGTAGGCCTAAGACAACAAGCAGCTGAGCAAGAAAAAGGTAAAGTCAGTGGAACCCACAGGATCTATAGGGAAGATGGACTCCTTCACTCTGAGGCAAGAGATCCTAAACCTGGTGCCACTAGGAGAGTGGTAGTGCCTCAGGAGTTTAGAGAGTTCATTCTGACCTTAGCCCATGACATTCCCCTTGCTGGGCATTTGGGACAAACCAAGACTATTGGCTCAGTATGTCCCAGAAGGTTAAGGAGTTTTGCAGCTCCTGTGTCACCTGTCAAGCAAGTAGCAAGACAGTTGGCCATCCAAAGGCACCTCTCATTCCACTTCCATTGGTAGGGGGTCCCCTTTGAGAGAGTGGGAGTGGACATAGTCGGTCCACTTGAACCTCCCACAGCATCAGGGAACCAATATATACTGGTAGTAGTGGATCATGCTACCAGGTACCCTGAGGCAATTCCCCTTAAGTCCACGGCTGCCCCTGCAGTAGCCAAAGCACTCCTAGGTATTTTTACCAGAGTGGGATTTCCTAAGGAAGTGGTTTCTGACAGAGGTACCAACCTCATGTCAGCTTACCTGAAACATATGTGGAATGAGTGTGGGGTGACTTACAAGTTCACCACACCATACCATCCACAAACCAGTGGTCTTGTAGAAAGGTTTAACAAGACATTGAAGGGCATGATCATGGAGCTCCCTGAAAAACTCAAAAGGAAATGGGATGTCCTCTTGCCTTGCTTGCTTTTCGCCTAGAGAGAGGTGCCACAGAAGGGAGTAGGGTTTTCCCTCTTTGAGCTTCTGCTTGGTCATCCTGTAAGGGGACCACTGGCACTTGTGAAAGAAGGCTGGGAGAGACCTCTCTATGAGCCCAACCAAGATGTAGTGGACTATATACTAGGCCTCCGCTCCGGGATGGCAGAGTACATGGAAAAGGCAAGCAAAAACCTTGAGGCCAACCAACAACTCCAGAAGTTGTAGTATGACCAAAAGGCAGCAATGGTTGAGTTTCAGCCAGGGCAAAAATTCTGGGTTCTGGAGCCTGTGACTCCCAGGGCACTCCAGGACAGATGGAGTGGCCCTTACCCAGTGCTAGAAAAGAAGAGACAGGTCACTTACTTAGTGGACCTGGGCACTAGCAGGACCCCCAAGAGGGTGATCCATGTTAACCGCCTTAAACTCTACAATGATAGGGCAGACTTAACCATGCTGATGGTTACTGAGGAGGATCAGGAAGCAGAGCGTGAACCTCTCCCTGACCTCCTCTCAACTGACCCTAAAGATGGCTCAGTAGATGAAGTTGTCAACTCAGACACCCTCTCTGGCCAAGAGCAAGCTGCCTGCAGGCAGGTCTTAGAGCAGTTTGTGAGCTCTTTCTTAGACCTCTGGTCAGACACACCTGAGTACCCATGATGTGGACACAGGATACAGGTTACCTGTCAAGAATAAAATATTCAGACAGTCTGACCAAGTCAAGGAAAGCATCATAGTGGATGCCCACAAGATGCTAGAACTGGGAGTGATAGAGCACTCTGACAGTCCCTGGGCTAGCCCAGTGGTCTTGGTCCCCAAGCCTCACCCCAAATATGGAAAGAGAGAGATGAGGTTTTGTGGGGACTACAGAGGGTTCAACTCTGTCACCAAGACAGATGCTGGCCCCATACCAAGGGCAGATGCCTTGATTGACAAGTTAGGTGCAGCCACATTCTTAAGTACTTTTGACTTGACAGCAGGGTACTGGCAAATCAAAAGGGCACCTGGAGCAAAAGAAAATACAGCATTCTCTACGCCTGATGGGCATTATCAGTTTATTGTTATGCGCTTTGGCTTAAGGAATGCCCCTGCCACATTCCAAAGGTTGGTAAATCAAGTCCTTGCTGGCTTGGAGTCCTTTCGTGCAGCATATCTAGATGATATTGCTGTCTTTAGCTCCAACTGGCAGGATCACCTGGTCCACCTGAAGAAAGTTTTGCAGGCCTTTCAAGCATCTGGCCTCTCTATCAAGGCTACCAATTGTCAGATAGGGCAGGGTACAGTGGTTTACCTGAGACACCTTGAAGGTGGAGGCCAAGTTAGGCCATTACAACCCAAGATCCAGACTTTTCTGGACTGGGAAGCTCCAAAAACCCAGACTCAAGTCAGGGCATTCCTTGGCTGGACTGGCTACTATAGGAGGTTTGTTAAGGGATAGGGATCCATAGTGACACTCCCTCACAGAATTTACCGCTAAGAAAATGCCCAGAAAAGTTAACTGGACCTTGGACTGTCAAAAGGCCTTTGACACCCTGAAAGAAGCTATGTGCTCAGCACCATTTTTAAAAGCTCCAGATTATTCTAAGCAGGTAATTGTGCAGACAAAAACAACAACTGATGGACGGAATGCTGAACATTGTCAAACACTCACCCCCAGTCATAGATCTGGGTTTAATCCATCGTTCTTTTGCTCACCATGCCACCCCAGTTTGGACCCAGCCATATGCAAATCAGTCTTGACCCTGTTCCTCATGGGAACAGTCCAGACCGAACTGCCAAGCCAGGTCCTCACTGGACTGGAAACAAGCATCCTGGGACCGGTTTCGGGGTTTCACCCCTCATCAGCCAGGCTAGCTTGAATCCAGTGGCATGGGAAGCACGGGACCCAAGTCTGGGCATACCCTTCCCACTTAGGGCGACAAAGCAAAAACAACAAGTGATGGACGGAATGCTGAACACTGTCAAACACTCACCCCCAGTCATAGATCTGGGTTTAATCCATCGTTCTTTTGCTCACCATGCCACCCCAGTTTGGACCCAGCCGTATGCAAATCAGTCTTGACCCTGTTCCTCATGGGAACAGTCCAGACCGAACTGCCAAGCCAGGTCCTCACTGGACTGGAAACAAGCATCCTAGGAACGGTTTCGGGGTTTCACCCCTCATCAGCCAGGCTAGCTTGAATCCAGTGGCATGGGAAGCCTTGACCAGCCTGTTGCTTTTATTAGCAGGAGGTTACTCCCCATGGAGCAGCGTTGGAGTGCCATTGAGAGGGAGGCATTTGCTGTAGTTTGGTCCCTGAAGAAGTTGAGACCATACTTGTTTGGTACTCACTTCATAGTTCAAACTGACCACAGACCTCTCAGATGACTTATGCATATGAAAGGCGAGACCCCTAAACTGTTGAGGTGGTCCATATCTCTACAGGGAATGGACTTTGTAGTGGAACACAGACCTGGGACTGCCCATGCCAATGCAGATTACCTTTCCAGGTTCTTCCACTTAGAAAATTAAGACTCTCTTGGGAAAGGTCAGTCTCATCCTCTTTCGTTTGGGGGGAGTTGTGTAGGAAAATGCAGATTGTTGGCATGGTTACCCCTAACCTTTTGCCTTTTGTTGATGCTCGTTATGATTGAAAGTGTGCTGAGACCCTGCTAACCAAGCCCCAGCACCAGTGTTCTTACTCTAAACTGTGCCTCTGTCTCCATAATTGGCACAGCCCTGGCACACAGATAAGTCCCTTGTAAATGGTACCCCTGGTACCAAGGGCCCTGTGGCCAAGGAAGGACTCTAAGGGCTGCAGCATGTATTATGCCACCCTAGGGACACCTCGCTCAGCACATGCACACTGCCTCACAGCTTGTGTGTGCTGGTGGGGAGAAAAAGACTAAGTCGACATGGCACTCCCCTCAGAGTGCCATGCCCACAATCCACTGCCTGTGGCATGGGTAAGACACCCCTCTAGCAGGCCTTACAGTCCTAAGGCAGGGTGCACTATACCACAGGTGAGGCCATAGCTGCATAAGCACTATGGGGCTCATTACAACATTGGCTGGCGGCAACCGCCGCCCGCCAAGTTGTAACTGCTGTGTGGCCGCCAATGCGGCCGCACTCCCACTGTTCCCATTCTGACATCCCCGCTGAGCCGGCGGGGATGTGGGCTGCAACATGGGAACCGGCTCCAAATGGAGCCGGTGGTGTTGCGGCTGTGCGACGGGCGAAACTGCACCTGTCGTGCTTTTAAAAAGCAGTGTGGGGCTGTGCCCGGGGGCCCCTGCACTGCCTATGCCAAGTGCATGGGCAGTGCAGGGGCCCCCATGGGCCCCGCGACTCCCCTTCCCACCAGCCTTTCCATGGCGGTTCCTACCGCCATGGAAAGCCTGGCGGGAAGGGGACTCGTAATCCCCTGGGCAGCGCTGCAAGAAGCGCTGCCCTGGCGGATAAAAACCACCGGGACAACCATGGCGGTAAGCCGCCGGTCCCGGCGGTGCGACCGTGCCGCTTCCGCCACGGTCGCAATCCGCGAGTTTGTACCGCCAGCCTGTTGGCGGTACAACCTCCAAAACAGCCCTGGCGTTCTTTGACCACCAGGGTTGTAATGAGGGCCTATGTCCCTACAGTGTCTAAGCCAATTCTTAGACATTGTAAGTGCAGGGTAGCCATCAAGAGTGTATGGTCTGGGAGTTTGTCAAACACGAACTCCACAGTTCCATAATGGCTACACTGAATACTGGGAAGTGTTTGGTATCAACCTTCTCAGCACAATAAATCCACACTGATGCCAGTGTGGGATTTATTGAGAAATGCACACAAAGGGCATCTTGGATATGCTACCTGTACACCAGCCCAACTACTAGTGCTAGGCTGATCGGTTTCTGCCAGCCTGCCAAATCCAGATGGGTTTCTGGCCACATGGGGTGAGTGCCTTTGTGCACTCTGTGGCCACGATCAAAGCTTGTACTGGGTGGAAGTGCCTCACACCGCCCCCTGCAGGAACTGTAACACCTTGCGGTGAGCCTCAAAGGCTCAAGCCTGGTGTTACAGAGCCCCATGGCACTCCAGCTAGTGGAGACGCAAGTCCAGAGGAGATATTGAGGAAAACAAGGAAAAGTCACCCTCCAGCCAGGACAGCCCCTAAGGTGTCCTGATCTGAAGTGACCCCTGCCTTAGGAAATCCTTCATCTTGCTTTGGAGGATTCCCCCCAATAGGATTAGGGATGTGCCCCCCTCCCCACAGGGAGGAGGTACAAAGAGGGTGTAGCCACCCTCAAGGACAGTAGCCATTGGCTACTGCCCCCCAGACCTAAACACACCCCTAAATTTAGTATTTAGGGGCGACCCTGAACCCAGGAAACCAGATTCCTGATGACCTACACCAAGAAGAAGGGCTGCTGAACTGAAAGCCCTGCAGAGAGGACGGAGACGACAACTGACTTGGCCCCAGCCCTACCGGCCTCTCTTCAGACTACTAGAACCTACACAGCGATGCATCCAGTGGGGCGAGCGACCTCTGAGGACTCAGAGGACTGCCCTGCAACCAAAGGACCAAGAAACTCCTATGGACAGTGGCTCTGTCCAAACAGCAACAAAGAAACCATCTTTAAAGGGACTCCAGCCTCACTCCGGAAGTGTGAGTACCCAACACTCTGCACCCTACGCCCCCGGCTCGTGTCCAGAAGAACCAACACTGCAGAGAGTACCCCAGGTGACTCCAACTACGTGAATACTCTAAGACGACCTCCCTGCACCCCCACATCGACGCCTGCAGAGAGAATCCAGAGGCTCCCCCAGACCGCGACTGCCCGGTAATAAAGAACCCGATGCCTGGAAGAAGCACTGCACCTGCAGCCCCCAAGCCTGAGAGAAACCAACTACTGGTGCAGGAGTGACCAGCAGGTGGCCCTCATCCTTGCCCAGTCGGTGGCTGGCCCGAGAAGCCCCCCTGTGCCCTGCCTGCATCACCAGAGTGACCCCGGGTCTCTCCATTGATTTCAACCTAAAACCCAACACCTCCTTTGCACACTGCACCCGGCGTCCTCTGTGCTGCTGAGGGTGTATTTTGTGTGCCTGTTTGTGACCCCTCCAGTGCTCTACAAAACCCCCCTGGTCTGCTCCCCAAGGATGCAGGTACTTACATGCTAGCAGACTGGACCCGGAGCACCCTTAGTCTCCATAGGCGCCTAAGCTATTTGGGCCCTACTGTGACCTCTGCACCTGACCGGCCCTATGTTTCTGGTGCTGGGTGTTTGGGGTTGACTTGAACCCCCAACGGTGGGCTGCCTATGCCCATGAGCCTGAACTTGTAAGTGCTTTACTTACCTGAAAAACTAACCTTTACTTACCTCCCACAGAAACTGTTGATTTTTGCAGTGCCCACTTTTAAAATAGCTTATTGCCATTTTTGCCAAAACTGTGTACATTACTGTTTTAATTCAAAGTTCCATATTTAAATATGCCAAGTACCTTACAATTTATGTACTTACTTGAATTCTGAATCTTGTGTTTCTAAAATAAATTAGGGAAATAATATTTTTCTATATAAAAACCTATTGGCCTGGAGTTTAGTCTTTGAGTGCGTGTTCTCATTTATTGCCTGTGTGTTTACAACAAATGCTTAACACTAACCTACTGCTCGACCACACTAACAAAAAATAGAGCATTTATTATTATCTAATTTTGTCACTATCGGCCTCTCGTGGGAACCCTTGAACTCTGTGCATACTATCTCTCACTTTGAGATAGTATATACAGAGCCAACTTCCTACACCTTAACCCGTGTGTTTTCTTTGGACTTATCCTAAATCCATACGGGCTCTTTTTTTCTGTCCTCTCAACCCCCTGCTCCATTTTCTACAGAAACTGCAAAAACAAAAAAAACTGAGTGGCAATCTTAGAGTTGGGACCTGGGTGACCCTCCAGAGTAAGGGATGGAGGAGGTGAGAACTAGAAACCACAGGGGGCCGATGAGAACTAGGGCCAAGAGTTCCAGGACCAGCAGGACAAGGAGAATCACCACCAGAAAGACCAAAAGTACCAGGAACAAATAATCATGAGACTATCATCCACAGATCAGAATGACCAAGACAAGGAGGACCAGGGGAATCCAGACAAAAAATTCAGATGTATCAGGACCACGTGGACCAATGGCAGAAGGATCAGGACACGAGGACAAGGACTACGGGTGCCAGCACTGGTGAACCACGATCAGGAAGACTGGGATTCAGAGAACCATGGGGATCAAGTACAGGAAGCCCTGGATCAGGGGGAGCAGGAGGACTAGGACCAAGAGATCCAGGACTAGAAGGTTAAGGACTATAGGGACACAGCCACAAGGACCAAGACTGGGGGAACCGGGACCAGCACATAGAGGAGAGGAAGAGCAGGCTGCAACAGCCAAGAGGAATAGGAGTAGCAAATAACTCTTCAAAAATATAAACTTCCCTCTATATAGTCCTTTCCGTCTCTCTTCTTTCCTTATCTGTCTCTTTTTTAATTTTTTTTATAAACCACATAAAATACACTGAATTCACCCTTGCTCCACACCTCGGGAAGTGAGGGTGGGATAATGCTAGCCTCCTTGTCTTTGTACAGTAAACCTCTAAGAATTGCCATTTTATGTCAAGACAGGAGGCTAGCATTATGCATGTGTAAAGTCATACAGCACACATTTTGAAACATGTAGTTTTAAAATAGAATTTTCTAAACATTTCTTCTGAAGACTAATCTGCAGCCTTCAAAATAAGATCCAGATTTCCTCCCAACATACAAATCATACTTGCTATAGCTCCTCTCGCCGAATGTGCTGTGAATTTAGAGATATCCACACCAGCTTCCTTCATTGCACCTTTCACCCATCTTGCAATAGTAGCGTTTGATAAGCCTTTGAAGGGTTTTCATAGGAAATTATGAGTTGCTCAACCCCTGCTCCACTTCTTTCCAACATTCTTGATTCATATTCTTTCAAACAACGGACTACACTAATTTTTGGATATTCATCAAAAATGGATAAAATATCGTACCAGACATTGGCCCTCATTCTGACCCTGGCGGTCTTTGACCGCCAGGGCGGAGGACCGCGGGAGCACCGCCGACAAGCCGGCGGTGCTCCAATGGGGATTCCGACCGCGGCGGTAAAGCCGCGGTCGGACCGGCACCACTGGCGGGGTCCCGCCAGTGTACCGCGGCCCCATTGAATCCTCTGCGGCGGCGCAGCTTGCTGCACCGCCGCGGGGATTCCGACCCCCCCTACCGCCATCCAGATCCCGGCGGTCGGACCGCCGAGATCCGGATGGCGGTAGGGGGGGTCGCGGGGCCCCTGGGGGCCCCTGCAGTGCCCATGCCACTGGCATGGGCATTGCAGGAGCCCCCGTAAGAGGGCCCCTACATGTATTTCACTGTCTGCTGCGCAGACAGTGAAATACGCGACGGGTGCAACTGCACCCGTCGCACAGCTTCCACTCCGCCGGCTCGATTCCGAGCCGGCTTCATCGTGGAAGCCTCTTTCCCGCTGGGCTGGCTGGCGGTCTGAAGGAGACCGCCCGCCAGCCCAGCGGGAAAGTCAGAATTACCGCCGCGGTCTTTCGACCGCGGAACGGTAACCTGACGGCGGGACTTTGGCCGCCCGCCAAGGTCAGAATGAGGGCCATTGTGTTCGTACTTTTACACAGTTCAAACAACACTCCAGTTGGTTGATAAAATCTATGAGAAACTTCCAAAGCCCTTATATCTGAGACCCTTCTAAAAGATATCAGACTAAGTAAAGTAGCTAACTTCCAAGAAAGCGCTCTTTCCTCCAAATATTTATTTGCTGCCCACCTTTGGAATACAGGGAGTGCAGAATTATTAGGCAAGTTGTATTTTTGAGGATTAATTTTATTATTGAACAACAACCATGTTCTCAATGAACCCAAAAAACTCATTAATATCAAAGCTGAATATTTTTGGAAGTAGTTTTTAGTTTGTTTTTAGTTTTAGCTATGTTAGGGGGATATCTGTGTGTGCAGGTGACTATCACTGTGCATAATTATTAGGCAACTTAACAAAAAATAATATATACCCATTTCAATTATTTATTATTACCAGTGAAACCAATATAACATCTCAACATTCACAAATATACATTTCTGACATTCAAAAACAAAACAAAAACAAATCAGTGACCAATATAGCCACCTTTCTTTGCAAGGACACTCAAAAGCCTGCCATCCATGGATTCTGTCAGTGTTTTGATCTGTTCACCATCAACATTGCGTGCAGCAGCAACCACAGCCTCCCAGACACTGTTCAGAGAGGTGTACTGTTTTCCCTCCTTGTAAATCTCACATTTGATGATGGACCACAGGTTCTCAATGGGGTTCAGATCAGGTGAACAAGGAGGCCATGTCATTAGATTTCCTTCTTTTATACCCTTTCTTGCCAGCCACGCTGTGGAGTACTTGGACGCGTGTGATGGAGCATTGTCCTGCATGAAAATCATGTTTTTCTTGAAGGATGCAGACTTCTTCCTGTACCACTGCTTGAAGAAGGTGTCTTCCAGGAACTGGCAGTAGGACTGGGAGTTGAGCTTGACTCCATCCTCAACCCGAAAAGGCCCCACAAGCTCATCTTTGATGATACCAGCCCAAACCAGTACTCCACCTCCACCTTGCTGGCGTCTGAGTCGGACTGGAGCTCTCTGCCCTTTACCAATCCAGCCACGGGCCCATCCATCTGGCCCATCAAGACTCACTCTCATTTCATCAGTCCATAAAACCTTAGAAAAATCAGTCTTGAGATATTTCTTGGCCCAGTCTTGACGTTTCAGCTTGTGTGTCTTGTTCAGTGGTGGTCGTCTTTCAGCCTTTCTTACCTTGGCCATGTCTCTGAGTATTGCACACCTTGTTCTTTTGGGCACTCCAGTGATGTTGCAGCTCTGAAATATGGCCAAACTGGTGGCAAGTGGCATCGTGGCAGCTGCACGCTTGACTTTTCTCAGTTCATGGGCAGTTATTTTGCGCCTTGGTTTTTCCACACGCTTCTTGCGACCCTGTTGACTATTTTGAATGAAACGCTTGATTGTTCGATGATCACGCTTCAGATATCTCACTATTTTTGACTTTTCTGAGCCTGTCAAGTCCTTCTTTTGACCCATTTTGCCAAAGGAAAGGAAGTTGCCTAATAATTATGCACACCTGATATAGGGTGTTGATGTCGTTAGACCACACCCCTTCTCATTACAGAGATGCACATCACCTAATATGCTTAATTGGTAGTAGGCTTTCGAGCCTATACAGCTTGGAGTAAGACAACATGCATAAAGAGGATGATGTGGTCAAAATACTCATTTGCCTAATAATTCTGCACTCCCTGTAAATCAAGGACCAAACTGACATTCCAAAGTACATGATATTTAAAAGTAGATTGACATTTCAAACGAGTTCCCTTCATAACCCTGCAAATCAAAGGACTCCTACCATTGGAAGCTTCCTGAATAAGAACATGGCCTGCAGCAATAGCAGATACGTAACAATTAACTGTTCTATAAGACATACCCTTATCAAACAGTTCTGCAAAACAAATTGCTACTTGAACATCATCTGCCTCCACGGGATCCAAATTCCTTTGTAAGCACCAACGAGACCAGACTTTCCTAATACTTCTATATCTCTTTTTTGTCCCTGGAGCCCATAACTCATCCTATATCCCTGCAGCTGATTCTGAAAGATTTGTGAATCATCCTGAATCCCTGATATCCTCCAAACTAGAAGGTTAAGGGAACCCGACATCACTAGGGGATGCTCTTCGCCATCTGCCCCTGACAAGAGACCCTTGCCACATCTTATTAAAATCGGATACTCAACGGTCATCTCCATTACCATTGGAAACCAAAGCTGCGTTGTACAAAATGGAGTTACTAGAACTAACTGACATTGTTGACGCCTCACTTGCAACAAGACCCTCTATATCATTGAAAAAGGAGGAAAAGCATAACACCTCATCCTGCTCCAACCCTGCATAAACGCATCCACTGCCATAGCACCCGGGTCGTGTTTCCAACTGACATATCTTGGCAACTGAAAGGTTATCCTGGAGGCAAAAAAAAGATCTACCTCCAAAGGACCCATAGCAAGATTTATTTCCTTGAATAAAATCTCTCTTAATTTCCAGTCGCTGAAGTCCCTCATCTGACGAGAAAAAATTATATTCTTCTCATAAGGATCAACACAGCTTTCTCCAGATTTATAATGAAACCTAATTTTCCAAAAATCCTTTACTAGACACAAATGCTCCTTCAAGACCCCTATTTCCTGATTCAAAATCAGTATATTGTCCAAATAAATAATCATTCTCACACCTCTTTCTCTGAGAAAGCCAACCACTGGTCTCAATACTTTCATGAAACACTAAGGCGCCGAAGCTAGACCAAAAGGTAGGCTTTGAAACTGATACAAATGTCTCTTCCACGTGAACTGCAAAAACCTCTGACTGCATTGAGCTATCGGAATTGTAAAGTACGCATCCTTGAGATCCAATTTCAGCATCCAATCCTGCTCTTGTAAAAGGTCTTGTAAAATACAAATTCCCTCCATCTTGAAATGATTGTAAGTCACAAACTGATTCAATTTCCTCAGATTGATCATTGGTCTCCAACCCTTGTCTTTCTTTTCCACCAGAAACAAAGTGCTTATGAATCCTTTCTCTTGCTCTTCCAATCTCACAATCACATTCTTTGCCAGCATCTGAGTTATTTCAATATGAACTATCTTTTCTAAATCCTTTTGAAACACTAATTCTCTTGGCTCTATCTCCTGCACTGGGTTTTGTTCGAACTCTATTACGTAGCCCTGTACCGTCTGCAAAATCCACATATCCTGAGGGATTATTTCCCAATTTTCTTTTAAATACTTCAGTCTTCCTCCTACCCCGATAGGGATAGAAGTAGAAATAGTCTTCATACTCACCCTGATTTTGTACATGTCCAAGGCTATCACCTCTCGTTCTTGAAGATCGTGCACGTCCCCTCCCTTTCTGGGGATAAAATTGTGAACCTCCACGGTTCCCTGTGAAGAAGCCTGATTCATGATATTGGGCTCTAAAATTTGCTCGGCTACCAGCCCTCCCATATAAATTGAAAAAACTCTCTTAATTGAGAAATGAGCTTTATCAAGACTAGTAAACATGCATACGTATTTTGACAAAGCCTCCTTTGGCATTTCCAATAAAACAAATTGCTCTCTGACACTAACCCCGTAAGAGGTGCACACTCAAAGTTTTCGCTTTTAAGTATGCATCCTTCACTGTGTGAAAAATCATTCCCAAAGGACCCAACACATCAAGTAATTTGTCCTGAACCTGTTTCAAGGGCTTCTACAAACCCTTTCTTGGATCTCTACCTAACTTAAATAAATAAGTTATCATTTCTGGATCCAAATTAGGTGTTAAACACACCTTTTTATCAATCACGGGCCTAGAACACTCAACCCTCATTATATTCCTCTCATCCTTCTCCAAAGGTTTGCGAAGCCTAACTTTTATGTAACTTGCAACATGTTCCAATGGCCACCACTCTTTTCCTTGAGGATGCCTAATATCCTTGGGCTCAAACAACTTCTCCCCTAATGGATCTAATAAATACTCTCTATTTCTCGTTCTAAAATTATTTCCTGGTTCGTCCCCAAGTTCATTATTATATACCAGATCTAAGACATATACGTCATCATCTTCATTATCGAATTCGCCACTAAAATAATCTTTTTCAGCGTCAAGCTGACTCTCCATTGCACTGCTTAGGGTACCTTTCTTTTTTGTGCCACTGTGGACTCAAAGCTTATCATGCATTTCCATTAAATGCCTTCTTTTACTTAAACATTTACCTCCTTGACCTCTAAAACGGTCCTCATCCTCCGATAAAGAATAAAATTCTTCCTCATCAGCACCTTTCCTCTTGCCCAAGGCTTGCTTCACATGCTCCTGGACCACTGCTTTAACTTCCTCAGAAACAATCTTTCTAATTAAATCCTCTTCTCCAAGTTACCCTCAGACATAGTTCCAAAATATATATAAATATCTATATACTTCTTCTTTTAATAACACAATATCTTAAAAATCATTTTTCATCAAATATATGCAAACTCAGCCAAATACAACGTTTCCCTCGTAACAAACCACCAAAGGTGATAGAAACGCCTAAACAACTACAATCAGCTTTAGAAATAAGTTGAATTGCTTAGTAATATGCCCAACTCCCTCTCAAAACCAAGGAAAAAAACAGCTTCCTTAATGTAAATAGACATGCTGACCTGCTCGCGTGTTCAACCTCAACATGGACGTGCTGATCCGACAGCGTGTCCATCAACTAACCAGATGCACTGATCTAACAGTGCGTATCGTCAGCGTACAACATCAAAGAGTACTGACAGCGCGTTCACCTACAAATCAGATGCACTGATCTTACAGCGCGTCTGAAACAAAAATAGACGCGCTGAACTGACAGCGTGTCTAGCAGTAATAGACGCGCTAATCTGATAGCGCTTTACTTTTTTTTTTTTAGAAAACGTAATGTGCTTCCGGATAAAATCCGACGCGCTGACCCTTTCTCGACCCACAACAGAGGAAATGAACAAAGAACGTTCATTCCTCTACAGCGGTCGTTCACTTCAAAACAATACTTGCCTCGCGCTGACAGCGCTGCAGTTTAAATTAAATTCCCACTAACCTTTCATACAAAGATTAAAATGCCTACCCTTCGCCTGAACAACCTAACCAAAACAACTCATTAAATTACTAAAACAGACCTATACCTCTACCTTTAATTTAAAAAAATTTAAATTATAAATACTTCCTAAAAACAAATCTACCCAAATTGGGTAATAACATTAAAAAAATTAACACATACTGTAATACTATCATAAAACAAACATAACCTCCATGTGCATATACTTAACTGCTCAGAAGCAGCAAACAAAAGAGGAAGACAATGGAGGACACAGTTTATATGGAGCTGAACATTCTGTTTTTTCATTGTGATGTTGTTAAGGTTCGATTTGGATACTTTTAATGGTTTGCTGCTCAGAAGAAGTGAATAAAAGGTTATGCATAATGGTAGCCTCCTGTCTTGACATAAAATCAGGTGTAAGCCTAGGAGGACCAGCACAAAATTGATTAGAAAGATGAGGGCCAGAGACCAGGTCCAGGGAGAAAAGGACTAAGAGGACTAACAGCTGCAACAAATACCGAACAGGTCAGGACCTTGAGAATGACACAATCCAAAGAACCAAACCTTAGAAGGTTATGAGGACACACACACTATTTATGGGACTCCAGATAAATATTCTTCCATCTCTAGCACTGGTTAGTCTCAAGTAATAACTGCCTTTTATAAACTGGACGTTTATTTTTACCTTGCGGGATTATGGTGTAAATACAATCACAAATTCTGTTTTGAATAAAAAGGATGGTGCACTGCAAATATGTTAATCATTTAATAAAAATGATTTGTGTCACAAACATATAATTCCTTTAGCACATAATGCATCCAGTACCTGCTAAGAATCATTGTAGTGTTTTTGGCTTATCCACATCTGGATTAAACTAAGAAATAAGTAGGAGATGGGCGATGTACAAATTTCATCAACCTCCAGTTACACATCTTTTGAACTGTCTCTGTAAATTTTACGTGCTACAAAAAACTTTTGTACAACAAAAAAATGAATATAATATGTTGATTCTGAAAAGAATAAATTCAACATAACATATGCAGATGTACAATGAAAAGCCGTAATGCTACAGATGCTAAAATAAGTTTCCTGACTCAGTGTTTGTGATTCAGCAGCAATAAGGTGAGGGCGGCATTCAGAGTTTATTTTTAGGTACCACATACAAACAAGAAGTAGCTGGGCTTTGAAATGCAGATGGAATTACATCATCTGTTTACAGGAATTGCAATTATACCAAAAAAGGGAAAAAAGGCAAGAAGGGTTGGACTGTGTTGAATTGATGAGAAAGATTCGAATTTTACAAAACCTAGAGTTCAAAAAGAATTCGTAAACATTCTTTTGGGAAGGAGTGAAACAGCACGACGACTTGTTTGTTGTGTGAAAAAGGCCTGCTTTAATGGAACAGGTGCACCTAAACATTAAATCACCTTGGCCTGTGCCTCACAAAACTAAAGCCTCACTAGACATGGAATCACCTATCAAATTTTCTTCCCCCTCCCCCACTATAATCTCGTCCTGCCTTCCCTTTAACCACTCTCGCCTACCTAATTTTCTGTCCTACCCGCTTCTTCTGATCCTGCCGCTAATGTCATGCTCCCTGCCTGTCCGTCGCTACCTAATGCTCCTCCCCCTATAAACCAGAATCGCCTGTCATCTCCGTCCTCCGAACGAGTTTCATTACCAGCCATGCAGGTCTCACTGCTTGACCCGCACCTGCTCCAAGTGGCAAGCTAACCCCCCCACCCCCCAACCTGCACCTGCTCCAAAAAGCCAACCTGCTGTGGGAACATCCCCCGCTCTGCTGAAGTAATGGGAGGGACGAAGGGCAAAATTGACGCCCTGCTGTAAAATGCTCCGGCCACCGGGTCACCTTCAACAAAATGGTGGCCGTGAGCATAACATGTCTGCCTATATATGTCCCCCCACCCATCCTAAACTGACACCCCAGGCACCCAAACGCATCGGGGGCGTACCACCCTTCCCAAAGACCCCGGGGGGGAACTCCTTGTTTCTCCTCCCCCTTCCCCAGGACCACATTGGGAAGGAGTGAAACAGCACCACAACTTGTTTGTTGTGTGAAAAAGGCCGCTTGAATGGAACAGGTGCACCTAAACATTAAACCACCTTGGTCTGTGCCTCACAAAACTAAAGCCTCACTAGACATGGAATTACCTATCCAATTTTCTTCCCCCTCACCCCCTATAATCTCGCCCTGCTTCCCTTTAACCACTCTCACCTACCTAATTTCCTGTCCTACCCGCTTCTTCTGATCCTGCCGCTAATGTCAAGCTCCCTGCCTGTCCGTCGCTACCTAATGCTCCCCCCCCCATAAACCTGAATCGCCCTGTCATCTCCGTCCTCTGCACGAGTTTCATTACCAGTCATGCAGCTCTCATCGCCACCAGAAAAAGGCCCCTTGACTTTTTCTGCCCCCCTCCCCAAAACTAGACCTCCCTCAGCAGTGCCTTCAGGCACTCCTTGAGCTGCAAAAGATATAGCTCCATCCCCAAGAACGATAGGTGCACACTGTCGTCTCTAAAAAATTATGCATCTTCAAAGCGCAAATCTGTGTGCTCCAAGAATGTCAAACCCTTCTCCAAATAAAAACTTCTCATTTCCGTATTCAACGTATGACGCGCCCTCTCTATAGCCCCCGGCTTCCTGGCCCCCCTCCAAACCCAATGCGAGACAAAAGCCGTAAAAACAACATGGCAACCCCTCCACTGCGTCGCAATAACTTGCAAATCCTGCTTCATGATTTTCATAATATTGGGCCCTGTCGTAGCTACTAGATCATTCTCTCCCAAATGAATGCCCAAAACATCTGGGCACTGCCCCCTCACTGTTGCACTTGGCAAACGAGACAAAAGATCTCCCCAACGCATCCCCCCCTTTGCCAAACCATCGCACTGTCAGGGAGACCAGATCCTCGTGGCCCACGCACGTTCCCAACATGTCCACCACTAGACAGCTCCAAAGCTCTGATAGATATATCACAAAGCCTGAGAGAGTCCAAGTGGGGGAAAAGGGGATTAGGTAGGGAACAGCTGGGAAGGAAACCTGTAGGAAGCAAGAGGTTAAACAACACACTATCAAGATATAATCACATTGACTTTCAATAGACTATGGTTCTAAGAGTTCTTATACTGTAATCATGGATAACCTAAGAAATGACTTTAACTACACCTCAAGAAATCGAGGTACCTGGAAAAATCAAGAATGGGTTAATACAATGTTTCATATGAGCTTTTCATGAAATACCACATACTGTCTAGAAAACAAGAACCTTCTTGAATAATGTTTCAGAATAAACGTTGCATTTTTACATGAGGACAAAGGCTATCTGAACATTCCCTGAAAACAACAGTAACTGTACTAGGAACTTAATATGCACAAAGAATGTTGCGCTTTGATTTAAGCATTTTCAAAGAAATCCAAAAGCTTGGGATAAATGTGTGCACCTCAACAAACACGGCACACCAAAGTTTTCAATGTCATGAAATGATCGCGCACACTGTCGATGTAAGAGCCAAGCGTTTTATGCCAGGGTTGAATCCCGCACACTGTTGCAGATTCGAACAAGAATATGCAAATGCCATGAAATGATTGCGCACACTGTTGCTGATCTGAATGCCAAGGTTTACATGCTGGGAATGAATCGCGCACACTGCCGATTCGAACAAGAATATGCAAGTGCCATGAAATGATCGCGCACACTGTTGCCAATCTGAATGCCAAGGTTTACATGCTAGTTATGAATCGCACACACTGCCGAGTCGAACAAGAATATGCAAATGCCATGAAATGATCGCGCACACTGTTGCCGATCTGAATGCCAAAGTTTACATGCTAGGAATGAATCACGCACACTGACGATTCGAACAAGAATATGCAAATGCCATGAAATGATCGCGCACACTGTTGCTGATCTGAATGCCAAAGTTTACATGCTAGGAATGAATCGCGCACACTGACGATTCGAACAAGAATATGCAAATGCTGTGAAATGATCGCGCACACTGTTGCCGATCTGAATGCCAAAGTTTACATGTTAGGAATGAATCGCTCACACTGCCGATTCGAACAAGAATATGCAAATGCCATGAAATGATCGTGCACACTGTTGCCGATCTGAATGCCAAGGTTTACATGCTAGGAATGAATCGCACACACTGCCGATTCGAACAAGAATATGCAAATGCCATGAAATGATACTCATGCACACAGAAAGTTTCACAACTAGGCCCAAAACTCGAATGTCTTTGAGAACAGGGGTCGGGGGCCCAGCCCGACCTCTGCCTTACTGCCCTGCTCAAGGATCACCAATATAATGAGGGCAGGCCTGGAATATCAAGGTAGGCCTCTGGAACAGGAGCTCAAGAAGTTGCTGCTGCTCTGCACCAGGACCTCTGAATAGTGAGCACGTGGAGCTGGGCTGGCTCCCTTATATAAAGTCAAGCCCAGCCCACAAACCACACCCAGTCATGCTGCAGGGAAAGCTTCTAGAAGGTCCTAGAAAGGGACCACACCCTAACACACTCAGCAAGCCTGCAGCAATACCTTGCAAATGAACAGTTATTGCAAACATCATTAATAGTGTCTTTCAAGGTTAAACTCTGCAATGCAAAATGTTAACATACTGCATATAAACACAATGCATGAATTATGCTCTTGCGTAAAGACTGGGTTTTTGCATTTTTGTCGCCTGTAGAACGCGAACTGTCCTGATGTTGAACCGCACATGGTAACGAACTGGTTCAAAACCTAAATTTTCCCCAATAACAGTCCTCCGGGCCGTCCGCTGCGCCCATTTAATGAAGGAATGTCCGACCAGCCAAATGGTAATGTACGCTGCCTCAGAACCCCGCACCACACCTGCAAAAGAAAAGACAATGAATACACATATACATACTCAGGGCACCCCAAGTAGCCTGTTATACCCAAAACTCCCTCCCCCTCACGTAGCGATAAAAGCAATCCGATCTCCATCTCCCCAAAGACATCAAATCCTCCCTACCCCAACCTTTCCTCCCAGCTTCCGTAGCAACCCCAATCCGAAAAGAATGGGTGCCAAACTGCGCCGCACCTAATCCCAAGGTGCCCAGCCCCTTGCGCATAACTGCCAGCAGCTGGGGAGCAGTCACTCTGCTCCCATCGTTATGGCAAAAAAACGTGCCCCCTCAAACCCGACTGCCTTCTTCAACTGACCACCCAAAACCCTTGGACAAATCGCCACATCCGTATATCGGCGAAGATAAACCTCTGCCCCTACCCCTTTTTGGTCAGTCTTGGAACTCCGAATCCTTAATGACACACCTTTGCCATTCATGTGCACATCTTGCCATTGGACACCCGGGCTCCCCGCCAAACCCAATAATTCAGATACCCGCAGAGCTCCAAAAAACAACCATGACATCAACGTCCGGAAAAGTAAAGCCTCCCCTGCATTAAAAAATCGATCCCATGACAGCTAACAGCCTCTTTAATAAATCCAGTGACAATGGCCGCCTAATGCGACCCCCTTGTCCCTTTTCCTTTCCCCACCTTTCCAGAATCCTGTGACCCAATTCCCCCGCCAACGGTGGGTAGCCCAAAAAACGCTTACCCACAAATCCCAGCACCGCCAACTTGCCTGCAATAGTAAGCCTGGACTGACCTTTGTCAATCAGAGTCATAATGAACTGCACCACATCCTCCACCATGTCCTCCTGTCTTACACGTCTCTGCGCCCCGGATCCTACAAACTCCTCCCAAGCCTTCGCATACGCCCTTCTGGTGGATGGCGCCAATGAATTCAATACCAGCCGGAGCATCCTCTTGCGCCTATTCTCCAGAGTTCTCTCAGCATATCTGTCCTGCGCAGGTCCACGCCCATGACTAACCCATCGAACCACTCCCACTGAGAACGAGACAAAGCATCAGATATTTCATGGTTCACCCCCGGAACATGACACGCCCTAAAGAAGATGTCATTCTGTAGGCAGCATAGCACAAAAACCCGAAATAGCTGTAGCACCTGCACGTCACGTGCCAATTCACCAACTGAACCACCGCTATGTTATCCACCCGAAACAGTACATGTTTATGCCGTAGTGTGCTGCCCCATAGGCACACCACCACCACCAACAGAAAAAGCTCCAAGAAAGCTATACTGCGGCCACCATTCTTCCATTCAGACAGCCATTCCTCCGCACACCATCGCCCCTCCCAATATATCCCAAAACCTGCTGCCTCCGAGAATATCTATATATCCCACTCGCAGTCCTGATAGCTTTCAAAGGAATTTCATTAAATGTGTCCAAAAAGTGCTCCACATCCGCAAATCCTCACGCACACCCACTTTCAACCGCCCATGATAGGGGGGAGGCGACTGCCCTGCCAGCGCCAAAGCCAACCTCACCACTCGACATGCAACATTTAAGTGCCCCAGGAGCACCTGACTATCACGTACTGTGACCTTACTTTTCTGCAGCATGTCATGAATTCTCTGCATCAAGACAATCTTCTTGTCTTCCGGCAGTCGAGCTGCGCCCACTACCGTATCCAGTTCAATGCCCAAAAATGACAGTGCAGTACATGGCCCCACTGTCTTTTCAGGAGCCAAGGGCACACCATGGTCTCCCATAATCTCAAACTGTCCCAGCATCGCCGCACAATGCGAGCTGCCCGCTGGAGCTGCAAAGAAAAAATCATCCAAATAATACATCACCTGCCTGTGTTCCGTTCTCTGCGTGAATATCCATTGCAAAGCGGTGATAAAGCACTCAAAAAGCGCACAGGAACTAGAGCAGCCCATAGAGAGTGCCTTGTCCATTTACCAGGCCCCCTGAAACTGGATCCCCAGCAGCTCAAAATCATCAGGGTGAACCAGCAGCAGACGAAAAGCTGACTTGATGTCTGTCTTTGCCATCAATGCTCCTTGGCCCAGCTGCTCTACCATGTCAATGGCCACATCCACTGACGCGGAGGACCCTTTTGCCACGTCATCTGGAATGAAATCATTGACTGACGACCCCTCCGGCCACGACAGATGGTGGACCAACCAAATTTGCCTCCGCTCCTTCTTTGGCACTACACCAATTGGAGACACAATGAAATTCTGCATCGGCCAATCTGAAAAAGGGCCAGCCATGCGACCTTCTTTCACTTCCTTCTCCAACTTCCGATGCACCATCTCCTCTTTACCACGTACCGACCGAAGGTTAACCGTCCACCGCCGCACCCGTGGATCCGCGTATCCCAATCGAAAACCATATCGGAAAACCATATCAGAAACCACGTATCAGCAAGTTAGCATCGCTCAGTTTTTGTCATATCCCGTTAGGCAAAACGCTAGTCTGTCCACCTCAACCGGAGTAAGCGCCTTTTCCCGTAATGCCTTGTTTCTGTCTCTGTCCATCTCTGCCCCCATAGCCAGCTGACTGCCCCCGCCAACAGCCTCTCCTTGTGTCTCTCCCGAGGTTGACGCACCTTGTTGGCCCGAGCAATGTATGAGGGGGTGATGGCCAGAGCACTTAGAGCACTCGTGCCGAAATTTACAATATTCGTGGGAACATATTCCCTTGTAATCCCAGCACGCACCGGATCGTCCCATACTGGTAGAACTGGAGCTAGTGTGGCCAGTTCCTCCTGTCCCCACCGCTTGGGTGGGGAGCTCACAAAAGGGCCGATAAGTGATAGGCAAACCACTGGCCGTGAAAACAGTTTTACCGAACTTTGCCAGACTCATGGTGTGCTGCCATAAATCAGAATCTATCTCTCCCCACTTTACCTCCGGATTCGCCGCCATACGAGCCCTAAACTCCTCATCATACTGCCGCCAGGCATAACCCCCATAGTTGAGGTGGGCCTTGCGTTTGATGTCCATGTACTTAAATAACGCCACAGCCCTTTCCGGGAAACGTTCGCAATATACGCTAGCAAAAATCAAAAAGGCTGTTGTCCAATTTTCAATATTGACAGGTACCTTGGGCCTCTTGGACAGCTCTCATTCTTCCTCTTTGGAGCCCTCCATCACGCGGATCTCCCTATGTAGCAACTTCGAAATGTCTACATACTCACCTTTCCAAATTTTGTCTTTTGTTGACTGCATCAAATGAGCCCCCAACGGTTTTGCTGTGCCCATGTAGGGCAACTTCACCCTTTTTATGGCAGGCTCCTCCTCCTTTTCCCCTTTCTTGGAATCTGTCGCTACTCGTCTGTCCGTCCGTCTTGGAAACCAACTTACGCCCCTCCTCTTAGGCGATTTATTAATTCCCCACTCTCAGTTGCCACTCCTGCATCCTGCACCTACACGCCCTTCGACAAACGCACCTCATCCTCTCTCGCCTCGGTCGGCACCGAAACCATCGAGCTTGTCAGCCCCCTACCTGGAGACAACAACGGGGGCTGCTCCTGAACTGTCCGTTTCTCCACACGGGGTCCACCTCTCTCCCGTCCAGCAGACCGCACTTGCAACTGCTTACCGCCCTGTAATGACTTAAACACATCATTAGCGACCCCCGCCCCTACCGCACTCCCACCACTCTTGCTCGTCACTGCCTTCCACCAACTCCCCTTCCTCAACACTACTCCCTTCTGACCCATCCACCCCCATAGATTCCTACACAATCTCGCCGTCACATCCATCAGAAAAATCCGCTATCGACTTCTCTATACCTGATGGGCCCGGACGCTGCTCCCCCTGTGCGGCAGCCTCAGCGGGCGCAAAACCCGTACTACCACACCGCTCAGCGGAAGCGTCCGCAGCCTTGCGCCGTCTTCTACGCACTCCTGCTGATGCCATCCGGCAGGCCGCCCCAGGCCCCGCCTTCTCTTCCCACCAGGGCTCCCGAGCTGCAACTGCTCGCCTGGCTCCTCGTCCAAATCCAAGACCTCCTGCCAAAAAAGGTCTGATGTGCCAGGTTGTAAAAGTGTCTCCTCGCACACCCCTTCCGATGACCCCCTATCTCCCCCTGCCTCCTCCTCTTCAACCTGCACCTCCCACTTACCTCCCCCTTGCCTCACTGCCTGTGACCCACAAACTCACCTTTGCACCTTAATATTAAAGATAGTTGAAGGGTCCTCCTCTTCCTGCCCCCTATCCTCCTTTATCCCACCGTCCTCCTCCTCCTTACTCCCACTCCACTGGAATATGGTGGGCCATTTGCTCGATACTGGCACCTGGGGGTCCTTCTCCTGTGCCTGTCCCCCTCTATCTCACTCCACTTCCCTACTTGCGGGCTGCCCAAACATGCCTTTTTTTGTTGGCAGGTGAAAATCCCTCTTATGAATGTCCCCCCCCCGGTCCCCACCCCCCGTAAGGGCCCCGACTCCCTTTGGGGTAGACCCCACCCAGCTCCACACCTCCTTTTTCTAGTTGCCGGACCGTTCCTTTGATGTCGCAGCCTTGCCGGCTTTTCCCCCCTCCCCTACCACCCTCCGTGGGCGTCGCGCAGGCCGCGCCTGACTCGGCTCCCTTCCCCCCACCCCCCACCTCACTCCGACCGCGGTAAACTTCAGGCCGACGGGGATTCCCTTTTGGGCCTGCCCCTGCTGGCCCCACCTCACACGCACCTCCCGCCGCCCAGGCCGCACCCTTCCTCCACGGCCCCCCCTTGCCCCGCCCACCCCTCCTCACCTGTGGCGAGACCATTCTGGTGGTACGCGGAGGCGAACACGCCATACCCGCAGCCGCCACTCCTGCAGACGCTCTGCGCGGCAGGCACAGCGGCCCCAACGCCTCCTGGCGCACTATATCCATGTGCCCGGCCTGCTCAAGCAGAGCCAGCGCTTTCCGAACCTTGTCTTCTGCCATTCGCCCAGGTATTGCGCGCTGCAACACCGTGCCTGCCTGCGTTATTGGGGGGGGGGGGGGGGGAATATACTTAAAACTAAACACCTTGTTTGTATTTTACTGTACGCGAACAAAAACCGCCACTACAAAATTGACGCCGTGCTGAAAAATGCTCCGCCCACCGGGTCACCTTCAACAAAATGGTGGCCGTGAGCATAACATGTCCGCCTATATATGTCCCCCCACCCATCCTAAATGGACACCCCAGGCAACCAACCGCACCGCGGGCCGTACCACCCTTCCCAAAGACCCCGGGGGGGAACTCCTCGTTCCTCCTACCCCCACCCCCGGGACCCCATTACAGACAGTGCTCTCAGACATCATCTTTTTCTTTAACTTGGCTCATCTCTCTACCAATTTTGACATGCCAGATCTCCGGGCACCACTTACCTCCATACCATCCATTAATACTCAGTCTGTGTCCCCACACACAAGCTACGCTTAACTAGTCCATCTTTTTCTGGATCAGACCAAAGATAGGTTACAAAAGTGGGGAATGCCACTTTATGGCACAATGTGCTCCTTTGTGTGAGGTCACAAGAGAGAGGCAAATGGTTTAGGAAAGGCCTAAACATTACTGTTTAAGCAGTACATTGGTTGGTAACGGATGAACTCCTCTTCTCACCCTTGCAAAGAGGGACTGTGCCCTCAACATGCTCATAACATTATACTACATGCCAAATTCCAATAGCGCCCATTCAGACTGATTGCTGAAATTATGCTTAGCACGACCTGAATGATATTAACTGGCAATAAAAGCACCTAAGAGCACTTGCTAAGGTGAGCTGCTTAACAGACGTATACTTTTACTCTACAAAGATCACCAACACCAGTGAGGAACTGAATACGCAATTTGGTACACTTACCACCAGTCTCACCCATCAAAAAACGTACAACTCATTCAAAATGGCAGATTCATCCGAATCCCCACACACCTCCAAAAACCTAACCAGACCGGAGTATGCAATGGTAATGTTTTGAAATTTTGCAGAATTGATTTCCTTTACAAATCACTGTGTTTCTGTTCAAGTGTTCAAGAAAGAATCCACTAAATCTAAGCTAATATCGTTTCAAATGCAATCTGTTCAACAAATTGTCAAAGGGCGGGTACATGGAAACTATGGAGACAGAGTGAGTGAAGATAACAGGGAGGCAGGAGGTCTGGGAAGATCTAGGGAGAAGGAAGAAGAAAGGTTGCTCTGCCTGGTGTTTCAACTGTTGTGAATTGGGGCTCTGGAAGAAAGTTGTCCGAACCTGCTCCAGAGTTCACTTAAACAGCCTGAACAAACTGACTACCTCCATCCCCGCTGGATTGATACGTAACCGTATAGGGCAGTTGGAGGAGAGATGGCAGCTCTGTGAATGCTTTCATTCCTGAAGATCAAAATGAGACATACGCAGGACCTGTTATTAATGGAAAGCCCCTCTTTCCTTATTGATGATTGTGGTAGTCATTCAGTTCCGAAACCCTTAGAATTTCCTACTTTGTCCTATTTTTTCTCTATCGGGCAAAACTATTGATGCAGTTGGCTTTTTTAACATGCGTTCCTAATTGTATTTTTGCTAATATATCCATTTCTCCATGCTCAACATTCGTTCCTCTGTTGTGTTCTAATTTGGCAGCAAGCCCCCTGTGATAATGCAAGCAGATTTGTACTGCATTGTGTGCCTGTGATGGTGTTTCTTTGCATGTACTCACAGAAAAACATGCTGATTCAATTATCCTGTGTGAAAATAAAGAACCATGGGCATTAAGAGCCATGATCCAAAGATAGCTGTGCTGGCCCAACATGAAGAGAGCACCAAAAAGGCCATGCAGATCAGGGAGCGTAGCACCATCTGCATCTTTGTAGCAGCTTCAAACAAATTAGCACAACACTTTTTTACCTGGAGGGACTGGAGAGGACAGGCAACAGAGGGGGAGGGAGTAGATGGTGGACAGGGCAAGCACCAACAAGGCAAGGGAGGGGCAGAAGAAGGAAGGGGTGCAAGTATGAACAAAAAAGTACATTTGGAAGCGGTGAGCAGTAAAAGGACAGTGGGCAAGGGAAGCTGAACTTGAGCCATGTCCAAGTTAGAGACAAACACACAAAGAAGTGAAGCCAGCACACACTAACCAAAGTCAACAAGGAAATCTGAGTGATGATGAAGCCAACTAATGGTAGGCAAAGGATGGGCTTTGAGTCACCTGTAAGTAAACAAACTATGAAAAGTCAACACTACCCGCCAAACATACTGAAGGGCATAAAACAACCAACAGTGCCTCAAAACATTTAGGCTTGCTAGAGCGAAGGCAGAAGAGTGTTCAATGAAGGGGCCGGCATGTGTTCTGCCTTAGGGAAAACAGCTTTTGTCATGCAGCCAGTACCATCACA
Organism: Pleurodeles waltl; assembly: GCF_031143425.1. Taxonomy (NCBI): domain Eukaryota; kingdom Metazoa; phylum Chordata; class Amphibia; order Caudata; family Salamandridae; genus Pleurodeles; species Pleurodeles waltl. The sequence goes on along the minus strand of NC_090446.1, from coordinate 647,265,236 downwards.
ACATCTACCCTGAAGGCAAGTACCACAAAGCTACATTTTTGTACCTTTACGAGGAAGTACTTTACCATGCAGGCGTTGGACCTGGTCCTCTCTGTAGGGACACTCTCAACTTTTTGCCTTTACCCCTCCTATTCTGCTGAGTTTGTTTTAGGGCTCAGTGCACTTTACCACTGCTAAGCAGTTCTTAAGATCTTGTGTTGTCTCCTTTAGATAAGGTAAAATTGGCTCACATCCAATCAGCACATTTAATTTACTTATAAGTCCCTAGTAAAGTGGTACTACCTGTACCCAGGGTCCGAAATTTAAATGCTACTGTGGACCTGCAGCACTGATTGTGCCGCTCACTTAAGTTGCCCTTGCAACCTGTCTCTGGCCCACTATTTCAGCTTGTATGTGCAGTTTCAAACTGCCATTTCAACCTGGCAAAATAAACTTTTTGCCAGGCCTAAATCTTTCTTTTAAAAACTCATAAGCCCCCCCCCCAGGGATGCCTTAAACAGCTCATAGAGCTGGGTGCAGTGTATTTAAAAAGTTGGACATGTACTTAAAGTTTTATATGTCCTCTTAGTGAAAAACTCTCAAATTAATTTTTCAGCATTGCAAGACCCATCTTCCCCATTAGATAACATTAGATTACCTTACTACATTTTAAAAAGTTTACTTTTGATTTGATAACTTTTGTTTGGCAGAAGGTAGGAAAGTCATGTTTGGTTTCTGAGGAATTGTAATTTAAAATCGTCTTTATTGATACTTTTGGATTTTAAGTTACAATTCTGAAAATTCCACTTTTAGAAAGTTGGCATTTTCCTAACCATTTTGTGCCTGCAGCCTGTTCCTGGGTCAGATGACTAGGTGTGGTTGGCAGTTGGCTTTTGTGTATCCCTCCCAGGAACCATCACAATAGAGGGTCAGGAAGTTGGCAGGATGGGCAATCTCTGGCAGACTGGGGACGTGAAGCTGTCATTTACCACCCTTGAACTTTAAAGGGACTGACTCAACTCACACACAAAGGGCTTCAACTAGACTATTGTGCCCCCAGACAGGCTGGGACCATGGCAGGGAGGCAGGAAATTCCACACACCTCTTTAGGGGGGAAACTCCAGTTTTCCTAGTTCAAATGGGGCAACAGGGTAAAAACAAGTATGCACAATGCAATAAGTCTCACATTTGCTCGAGTTAGAGCTTTTAGTTATATAAATTTCTAACTGGACTTTTCGTGCCACTTAAATTGTAAAATGAAAAGTAAAGCAGTTGGCATAAGTGAGCTGATTCAAAGTGGCATGGCTGACATGAGCGCAAAGGAGAGAACCAGGAAGGGAAAAGATGTTCGCTCGCAGTCAAACATATCAGCAATCGTGCAATTATCCATGTAATAGGGGCAGTCTGCAAGGCGGTAACAAAACTGCCCCAAGGAGGGTCAACGTAAAGCAATTACCAATGATAACAAAGGATGTTTGAAAGGCAAGCCCATGAACGAGTGAAAGTGATGGGCGTGAGGTGGGTGTGGTTAAAAGCCCACAATACTTACAACAGACTTAAAAAGGGATCCCTTAGACCTACTCTTCAGTACGCTCCTGGACCTGTGGATATTAAAGAAGGACGCCATGCTGCTTGAGATCTGCCCCACCTGTTGAGAAGGAAGACTGGATCTGAACCCTTCATCCCAGGTTGAAGTGACTCCGAGGGTCATCTAACTGATCTCTTGTTGAGAGCTACAGGGGAACAACAAGCTCCAAAGGCCTCTCTGCAACTGCCCAGCTGGCTTGCTGTAACTGGATGTGCCTGGACCTACAACTAGACCTGTCTGAGTCCTGCTGGCCTCTGCTGGAGTGAGTTCCTGATCCCCAAGAGGGGCCTTCACGGTCCTGTACCTTTTGTGGGGAATTAATTGAGCGCCTCCTTGAAGAAAAGATGAAATCCTGAGGTTTTCGGTTCTTCATGGATGGACCCATAAGTGCCAAGATCTTGCCACCTGTGCTGACTGCCAACACAAAGCTCCTGTGAACCTGACTGTCTATAGTGACTGCCAGCAAAATCTGCACTTCGTGCTACAGCATTGACAGCCTGCTGTGATCACCAACCACTGCATGCAATGCCTGACAGTATCTTTGCACTATGGCGATGATCGTTCACAATGCTGAGCCTGCTCTTCACGCTACAATAACAACTATTCGTGACACTCCCAATTCCGTGCGACCGCTCCATCACGAACTGGACTCTTTGTGCTGGACTTTAAAAGGTGACTTTTTCACCAGGACTAACCTGGTCCTTCTATCCAGTCTGTGCTCGGTCAGCCTGAACTCATGACTTGCTCCCGGTCTTGCACGATCAGATAACCACAAGTGGCACTTTGCTCTTTAAGACATTATACTTACCTCAAATTTTTGTAATTGCATATTTCCAGTTCTACTGATTGAGTTTTTGTTGTTTGGTGTCAAATACTTTATTGAATTGGACTCTATTTTTCTAAATTGATGTGGGATTTTTCTTGTGATTTTCATTACTGTTTGAAGTGGTGTATAAATACTTTACACATTACCTATACATTACGCCTAACTGCTTTTGTACAAAGCTACCAGACAGTGAAGCACAGGTTAATTTAGCAACTGTGTGTGGTTTTCCCTGACAAGGATTGTGGCTGATGCACATCCACCTCAACCAACAACCAAATTTCCCACGGCAGGTAAGTATTTTTTCAAAATAACTGTTTATGTTATTTAAGAAATGAAAAGTGGTTTAGGGATGTGTAGAGTTAAAGTAAAGTGAGTGTGATTTGAGGGTTCAGGGGTGGGTCGAGGTAAAGGGAGGTGAGGGTGACCTGAGGGTTCAGTGGTGGTTAGAAGTAATGGAAGTCAGGGTGGCTTTAGGGTTCATTGGTGGATAGAGGTAAAGAGAGATGAGAGTGTCTTTAGGTTTATGGGGTGGGTAGAGGTAAGTTGTGATGAGAATGAGTTTAGGGTTTGGAAATTTGGAGAAGTAAAGGGATTTGAGGGTGACTTGAGGCTTCAGTTGTATGTAGAATAAGGGGAGGTGAGGGTGACTTGAAGGCTCAGGCTGTGTGGGTTCAGGTAAAGGGAGCTGAGGATGGCTTGAGGGCTCAAGGATTTATTAAGGTTAAAGGGAGGTAAGGGTGAGGTGATTTTTAAGGACTGGGTGTGGGTAGAAGTAAAGGAAGGAAATTGTGATTTTAGGGTTCAAAGGTGGGTAGGGGTAAAGTGAGGTAATGGTGAATTTACGGTTCAAGAGTGGATAGAGGTAAGGGTAAATTAAGCTAGTGTGGGTAGAGATAAAGGGAGGTACAGGGGATTTTAGGGTTCAGGGATCAGAAGAGGTCATGGGAGGTAAGGGTGATTGTAGGGTTTAGGGTGGGCCGAGGTAAAGGGAGGTCAGGGTGAACTGTGGGCTCACTGCTGGATAGGGGTAAAGGGAAGTAAGGGTGACTTGACGGTTCAGTGATGGGTAGAAGTAAAGGAAGGTGATGTGGCTATTGAATTATGGGGTTGGCAGAGGTAAGGGGAGGTGAGGGTGACTTGAGTGATATGGGGTGGGTAAAGTTAGAGGAAGGTGAAGGTGAGTGTCAATGGTGAAAGCCTTGAGGGTTGGGTAGCAGTAAAGGGAGGTGAGAGTGACTTTAGGGTTATGGGGTGTGGAGAGGTAAAACGAATTGTGGGTGACTTGAGGGTTTAGGATGCTTAGAGATAAAGGGAGATGATGGTGACTAGAGGGCTTTGGGGGTAGAATTAAAGGGACAAGAGGGTAACTTAAGAGTTCAGGGGTGCGCTGAGGTCATGGGCGGTGAGGGGGACACGTGAGGATGACCTGAGGGCTCAGGAATGGGTAGAGGTAAACGGAGATGAGTGTGACTTGAGGGTTCAGGTATGAGTAGATTTAAGGGAAGGTGGGAGTAAGTTGAGAACTAAGCAAGGGTAGAGTTATATGGCAGTGAGGGTGACCTGAGGGCTCAGGGCTTAGTAGAGGTAAAGCCAGATGAGGGTGGCTTTAGGGTAAAAGGGTGGGTAGAGGATAGGGAGACGAGGGTGGTTGGTCAGGGTGGCTTGAGGTTTCAACAGTGGGTAGAAGTAAATTAAGATGAGGGTGATTTGATGGATGCGTTGTGGGTAGAGGTAACTTGAGGTAAGGGTGATTTTAGGTTTGGGGTGGGTTATATTATTAGAGAGGTAAGGGTGATTTTAGGATTTAGGGGTGGGTAGAGGTAAAGGGGGATGAGGCTGACATGAGGGTTCAGGGGTGTGCAGAGGTAAATAGTGGAGATGACTTGAAGGTTCAATGGTGAGTAGAAATAAGGGGAGGTGAAGGTAATCTGACATTCATGGGGGGGTAGCAGTAGAAGATTGTGAGGCTGACTTGAGAGTTCAGGCATGGGATGAGGTAAAGGGAGTTGAGGCTGACTTTAAGGTTCAGGGGTGGATAGAGGTAAAGGTAGGTAAGGGTGAATTTAGGTTTCAGAGGTAGGTAAATAGACGTGAGGTTGACTTGAGAGTTCAGTGGAAGCTAGATGTAATGGAAGGCGAGTGTAATGTGGAGTTATGGGCAATGGTGAGCGTGATCTGAAGGATTGGGGTGGATAGAGGCAAGGAGTGGCAAGAGTGGCTGGTGAGGGTCCCTTGAGGTTTCAGGGATAGCTAGAGGTAATGGTGAATTTAGTTGTTCAGAGAGGGTAGATGTAAAGGAAGGAGGTGATGTTAGGGTTCAAGGGTGACTAGAAATAAAGGGAAGTGAGGGTGATCTGAGGGTTCAAGGTGGGTAGAAGTGAAGAGAGGTGAGGGTGATGAGGGTTCAGAGGTGAGTAGAGTTTAATGGTGGTGAGGGTGACTTGAGGGTTCAGAGTGTGGTAGATGTAGAGGGAGGCCAGGGTGGCTTGAGTCCTCAGATCTGAGTAGATTGATAGGGAAGTGAGGGTGACTTGAGGGTTCAGTGGTGGGTCGCGTTAAAGAAAAGTGACAGTAATGACCGATGTATGGGTTTGGTAGTGGTAGGGGGAAGTGAGGGTGATTTGAGGGTTACAGGGTGGGTAGAGGTACAGGGTGATGAAATGTACTTGAGGGCTCAGGTGGATGGAGGTAAAGGGAGGTGAAGGTGGCTGGTGAAGATGACTTCAGGGTTGAGGGATGGGTACAGGTAAATGGAGGGTAGAGTGACTGGTGAAAGAGACCCAAGGGCTAATGGGTGGATAGAGCTAAAGGGAGGTGAGTGTGACTTGAGAGTTCAGTGGTGGCTTGAGGTTAAGGAAATTGATGGTGACTACTGAAGTATTGGGTTGATTGAGGTAAGTGGAGGCAAGGGTGTCTTGAGGGTTGTAGGGTGGATAGACTACTGGGTGGTGGGGATGAGTTGAGAGTTTAGGGTGGGTAGAGGCAAAGGGAGGTGGTTGTAAAATATGGAATGTAGGGGTGCCTTAAGGATTCAGGGGTGTGTAGAGGAAGGGGGAGATGAGGGTGAAGAGATGGTTGGCGAGAGGTAGAGTTAAAGGGATGGGAGGTTGCCTTGTGGGTTCCTGGTTACGCAGAGGTAAAGGGAGGTGGACCAGACTTGTGGTGCTCGGTGGTAAGTAGAAGTAAAGAGAGGTGAGGGTGACGTGAGGGTTCAGGGGTTGGCAGAGGTAAAGGGAGGTGAGGGTGATTGATGCTGACTTGCTGATGGGTGGGTGTAATTAAAGGGAGGTGGCAGTGACCTGCGGGTTCAGGAGTGGGTGAAGTTAAAGGGACGTAGGGGTGATTTTAGGGTTGAAGTGTTAGTAGAACTAAAGGGAGGTAATGGTGATTTTGGGGTCTGGTGAGGGTAGAGGTAATGGTGAGTAAGGGTAATTTTAGGGTTCGGGTGGATAGAGGTGAATGGCGATAAGTGTGAATTTAGAGTCTATGAGTAAGTAGAGGTAAAGGGAGGTATGACTGATTTTAGAGTTTTGTGTGGGTAGAAGGAAAGGGAGGTAAGGCTGATTTTAGAGATTAAAAAGTGTGGGTAGATGTATAGGAGAAACATACACGTTTTGAAATCACTGCATGTTATATGATAAATAAAACCTCAAAATTATAAAAGAGGTAACCAACAAACAAGTAAATGAGACATAGTGGCAAACATTAATTCAGAAAAACCCACACTGTATGCCAACTGTTTGAAACGATGAAAGTATGTTTATATCTTCATCACCAGTAAAAGCGAAATACGCCATAAATGTTTGTTTCAGAAATTGGTTGCATGCAAAGTTTAGTTGTTAGACTCATTGTTAGCCTTCAGCTCTTGGAAATACTGGGAAGACTGAACTTCATCTCTGGTGGTCTCAAGCTTTCTTGCAAGGAAAAGGGAAAAAAAGAAGAAAAAAAGTATCACAAACCCTGCTGAAGCAGCGTAGGAGAACAATAACTAATTAAGAACTCGATCAGTACTTGGTCCGTGCTCCAGGGAAGAAAAGAAATATGTGAGAGAAAGTGAAGTGAACAGGCGCTGACAGCCTCTAACCAATGAAAACGAAAAAAACAGGAGCAACAATGACGCCAGCCAATGATAAGTAATGGATGGGCAAAAAGCCCATTTTTCGTTGTTTTTCTTTTTAGAAACAATAGATCGTCACAAGGGACAGTGCATGCGGTGTCTCGGGTGAGTTCTTAAAAGGGGAGTGATTAGAGAAGGCCTAGTAATCTATATGGCAACATGCACCAGGCAGAGATTGTGCTGAATGAGTAAAAGGATGCTTAAAGGGCAAGAATGGGGATTGGTAACATGAGCTGTATCAATGCACATTTTCTTAATTTTTATAAAGCAAATATACTGCCTGTTGCTGAATAAATATGCCCCACGGACGAGGAAGGGGCAGAAAAGCAATTAGAGCTAGAAACCTGAATATAAACTACACAATCTGGAGAAAGGCCTAGACTTCACCTATGGATGCCAACGTTCAGTTGTTATAAGGATGTTTACACTTGCCTACCACCTCCCACACCAACACCTGGTCATCGTACTTCTCGTGTCTCTACTCATGCACCTATGCCTTGCCTCTCGTTCGTCTTCCCTATCTCCAATGACCATTTATTTACATCCTTGTTTGTTGTCTGCGTGTCACCCTTCCTTTATTTCACTGCCCATCACCGTGCCTTACACAGTGCTCCTTATCTTCTCTTTCTTCTGGTCTGCAAATTTTCATTTTTATTGTCCCTCCTGCGACCAAAGTAGAAAAATAAGAAAAAAAACTTCTGTGATGCAGGTGCCTTTTTAAACTTGTTTCTTTTTAACCTCTCCTTCCAGTATTAATTTGATTATGTTTTTCTGTTTATCCAGACAATTCGTATTATCTTGGTAATTGTAATGTATTTTTATCGTTAAAAATCCCCACCAATAGAAATACTTTCTGTTTAACGACTCCCTGCATTCTTACTCTTCACCTTCGCCCACCACCCTCCCTGACAGACATAGTTCTCTCACCCTGACATCTCCAGCTGAACTGATCCCTCCTGTGCTCCCTCTGTTTTTATCTCCCCCAAAACGTATTTAAAAAATAGACTAATCTTCTTCTGTCCCACGCCTTTTAATTATTTACTTCATGTCTACTATATGGGTGGGGTGCATCAAATATCCTGTTGCCCACGTCTTATTAAACAATCCCTGGCAAAGCCGACAGGTCTCTCCTATTGGCTTTGCAAATGTATTTTAGCCATTTTGTACACCAGCTACTGTTCAGCAGGGTTAAATGTTAGTGGCATAGAGTGGAATGTTGTGGAATGCAGTGTCATAGAGTAGAGTGGAATGGAGTGTTGTGTAGTAGAGAGTCTTGGTGGGAATTGTCATAAAGTGGAGTGGCGTAGACTGTTGTAGAGTGGGGTGGCATAGAATGGAGTAGAGTGTTGTAGAGTGGTGTGGCATTGAGTGGACTAGAGTACCACAGAGTGGAGTGACATAGAGTAGAGAAGAGTGTTGTGTCAAAGAGTGAAGTAGAGTGTTGTACCTTGGAATGGAGTACGGTGTTATATAGTAGAGTTGTGTACAGTGGAATAGAGGGTCGTAGAGTTGAGTAAAGTTGAGTTTCACAGTATAGTGGTGTAGAGTAGCATAGATTGTTGTAGCGTGTAGTAGAATGGAGGGGAGTAGAATGTCGTACAGTGGGGTGGGGTGGAGCAGAGTGGAGTGATGTAGAATGTTGTAGAGTGGAGTGGTGTAGAGTGAAATCCATTGACATAGGGTGAAGTGGCATAGAATGTTGTGGAGTAGCAGAGAGTGGAGTAGCAGAAAGTGGAGTAATGTCATAGAATGGAGTAGTGTCGTAGTGTGGAATGGCGTAGAGTGCAGTGTTGTGGAGTGTTTTAGAATGTTGTGAATTAGAGTGGAGTGCTTTAGAGTGTAGGGGCATAGAGTGGTGTAAAGTGATGTGAAGTGTTGTAGTGAAGTATCATAGAGTGGAGTGGTGTACAATTGAGTGATGTAGAGTGGAGTGGTGTAGAGTGTCATAGGGTGGTGTGAAGTAAAGTTGTGTAGAGTGGTGTAGAATGGAGTGGCACATGGTGTCATGGCGTGGAATATAGTGGAGTGTCATAGAGTGGAGTGCCATGGAGTGAAGCTGTCTTGTAGAGTGGAGTGGTGTAGAATGGAGTTGAGTGTCATAGAGTAGAGTGGCGTAGAGTGAAATAGAGTGGCAAAGAGTGGCATAGAATGTGGCAGTGAGGAGTTTCGTAGAGTGTAGTATTGTGGAGCAGAGTGTGGTAGAGTGGAGAGTCGTAAAGTGAAGTGGAGTGTTGTAAAATGGAATTGCATAGAGTGTCGCAGATTGGAGTGGCATAGTTTGTCATTGAGTGGAGTGTCGTAGAGTGGAGTGTTATAGTGGAGTGGAGTGGCGCAGAGTGGAGTGCTGTGGAGTGTCAGAGTGGAGTAAAGTGTTGTTGAATAGGCTAGAGTGGCTTAGAGTGGAGTGACGTAGAGTGGGGTATAGTGGTGTAGAATGGAGAAGAGTGTCACAGAATAGAGTGTTGTAGAGTGGAGTGGCCTAGACTGAAGTAGAGTGTCAGTGAGTGGAGTGGCTTAGAGTCGAGTGGCAAAGAGTGGAGTAGAGTGTCGTGGGGTAGAGTAGCATGGAGTGGTATAGAGTGGAGTGGCCTAGAGAGCAGTACAGTGTCATAGGGTGAAGTGGTGTAGAGGGACGTGGCATAGAGTGTCATAGACTGGAGTAGCGTAGACTACAGGAGTGTAGAGTGCTATGGAGTGGCACGGAGTGGTGTAGAGTGGAGTAAAGTGGCATGGGGTGGCATGGAGTGCTGTAGAGTGGAGGAAAGTGCCATGGAGTGGTGTGAAACAGATTGTCATAGAGTAGAGTATTGTAGAGTGGAGTGTCATAGAGTGGAGTGGCGTAGAGTGGAATACAGTGTCATAGTGTAGAGTGGTGTAGAGCGGAGTAGCGTGTCGTGGAGTGGCACAGAGTGGCATAGAGTGTTCCAGAGTGGAGTAGATTGTTGTGGACTAGAAGTGGAGTGGCATAGAGTGGAGTAAAGTGGCATGGAGAAGCTTAGAGTAGAGTGTAGTACAGTGGAGTGTTGTAAAGTGGAGTGTCATAGAGTGGAGTGGTGCACAGTGGAGTAGAGTGTCATAGAGTGAAGTCACAGAGAGTGGAATGGAGTAGAATGAAGTGGTGTAGAGTGGAGTGGCACAGAGTCAATGTGAGTGTCCTAGAGAGGAGTGGAGTAGAGTCTTTTAGAATGGAGTAGCAAGAATGGGGTGGGGTAGAATGAGGTAGAGTAGAATGGCATAGAGTGGAGTGGCATAGAATGGAGTTGAATGTCATAGAGTGGAGAGGTGTAGAGTGTCATAGAGTGGAGTGGCAAAAATTGGCATAGAGTGGTGTGGCGTAAAGTGGACTAGAGTGGAGTGGCATAGAGTGTTGTAGAGTAGAGTGTTGTAAAGTATTGCAGAGTGCAGCAGAGTAAAGTGGAGCAGTGTGTCATACAATGGAGTGGTGTAAAGTGAAGTAGAGAGGAGTGGTGTAGATTGCTGTGGTATAGAGTGCGTAGAATGCAGTAGCTTAGAATGGAGTATAGTGGCATAGGGTGGAGTGGCTTAGAGTGTCGTAGAGTGGAGTGGCGTAGAGTGGAGTAGTCTCATAGACTGGTGTAGAGTGGAGTGGTATAGAGCGCAGTGGAGTGTCATAGAACAGAGTGGCATGGGGTGGTGCCACAGGGTCGTAGAATGTGGTTGAGCGGAGACGCTTAGAGTGGAGTGCAGTAGAGTGGTGTACAGTGTAATACAGTCTAATGTCATAGAGTGAAGTAGAATGATGTTGAGCGGTGTGGTGTAAAGTGAAGTGGATTGTCATACAGTGGAGCGTTGTGAGGTGGTGTGTCAAAGAGAAGAGTAGAGTGTCCCAGATTAGAGTTCCATTGAATGTCTTAGTGTGGAGTAGCGTCGTAGAGTGGAGTGTTGTAGTAGAGTGAAGTGGCACATAGTGGAGTAGCATGGAGTGTCATAGAGTGGAGTACAGTGTGTGGAATATTGTGGAGTGGTGTAGAGTGGGGTGGCGTAGAGTAGAGCAAAGTGATGTGGAGTGGCTTAGACTGGGCTTAGAGTGGAGCAGAGTGTCATATAATAGAGTGTTGCAAAATGGGTGTGTCATAGAGTGGTGTGGTGTAGAGGGTAGTAGAGTGTCATAAAGTGGAGTGCCGTAGAGTGGTGTTGAGTGGCATATATTGGTATAGAGTGAAGTGGTATAGAGTAGAGTACAGTGTCATAGCATGAAGTGGTGTTGAGTGCAGTAGAGTGCTGTAGACTTGAGTAGTGTAGAATGGAGTATAGAAGAGTGGGGTTGAGTGTTGTGGAGTGACGTGGAGTACAGTGGTGTGGAGTGGAGTGGCAGAGAAGTGGAGTAACGTATCATAAATTGGAGTAGCGTCTTGTAGAGTGGAGAGACATAGACTTAAGTTGAGTGGAGTGGTGTAGAGTGGAGTATAGTGGAGTGCCGTAGAGTGGAGGAGTGGAATAGAGTGAAGTAGAATGGATTGGAGTAGCATAGAGTTTCATAGAGTGTACTGACCTAAAGTGGAGTGACGTAGAGTGGAGAAGAGTGGAGTGAATAATAGAGGGGTATGCATAGTGTGGTAGCACACTGCCATTATGGACTACATATTTTCTATTGAACATTACGTTATCACAGACATGCAGCTTTACTGATAAAAACATACAGCATACAAACAATAATGTGTGGAAATCAGCATCATCTACTATATTGATTTATTTTGATCATATTCAAATTCTTGTTTCCATCACACTTCAGAATTACAATAAAATATGCTTCATTTGTGCGTTCCTAATTCTGATCTATTCTGAAATATGTGTGCAACTAATTTACTGGCACTTACGTTTTGTTGTGTGCTATTAAAAAAATTACATCCCACAGCATTTCCTTTCACCCACAGTGCGCAGCAAGACTGTCTCATGAATCCTCTCCCTTTGCAGTCAGAGAGAGAAAATTCAATACCAACCTCTCTTAGAAGACAGGGCCTAGTATTTGCCCTCTGTCTTTGAATGTGCAGCAAATGTGACAAAATAAAAATAACCTTTAAAGCAATGTGTATTGCCCATTCACTTCTGAACACCGGCATGGTTGTTTTAGGGGTACTTTAGCACCCCTGCCCCCACACTCCCCTACTTCCGGTGCCCAGAGCATGAAATTGGAGAAGAGGTTTGTTTAAGTTAAACTATTGGTAAAGATCACTGTCCAAATAAACAAGCTTGTAGAAAGAACAATGTCCCTCACTGCCATGTTAGTTTGATGAACAGGTGATGGCAGAGATAAGGAGAATCAGTCAAGGAGAAGATTGGAGGTAGGAAATCTTTTTAAAGGCACACAATCCGTTTACTGCTGTGAACTAGCATACAAGGGAGACATCTGAAAACACATTTACTGTCCTGGAGTGCCCCACGAAATTTGCCAGAAAGTGAGCACTCACGGAAGCCAGTCAGAAGGGTGGTGATCAGGCTATGCTTCACAGAAGGGACAAAGACATGCAAGACAGACTAAAACAAATAAATCCAGCAAATGGAAAACAGTCAAATGTGGGTTACAAAACAGATAAGTCAATGGTAAGCAATTGGTGGAATGAATTCCTAGGTAAACTTTCAGCATGTCCCCAATATGTCTTGCAATCAGACAGCTGTACTTTCAGGTAAAAAGGATGGACCCTGCATGCTTACTCCCTTTTTGCTCCATAACTCATTAAAAGCTAGTGTTCAATCAACATACCCATTATCCTTTAACCCCACAGTCTTCTGTGATCTGGATGCTTCAAATTCTGCTTCATGGAAAAAGCCCTCGTGCATGTCTTGTGTCCACACATCATAGTTTGCCATTCTCCCAGACTTCATTTCTGCTATTGACACTGTTGACTATTGCATCATGCCCCATTGTCTCCATTGGCATCACTGACACAGAACCTAATTATTTCAACCCCTGCCTCTTTAAATGCTCTTTTTCAGTCTCTGCATATTCTTTGCATATTCCTTGTTCTCATTGTCACCCTCCTGCGAGCTGACATCCTCAACGATGAGAACTGGGTTCTCTCCTGTTGCACACTACACCAACTTCCTTAGAAATATATATCGTTTACCCTTTTGGTTTCTCGTCTCATTGAAACAGATGGTTCACGGCATAATCATGTATTCCCTTCCTTTCTGCAAACAAAATGTCAGACTATTTGTTGACTATTAGACAGAGAATGGCATTTTGCTTCCTTGTTCTTCCTTAAGGCCAAAAATCTACTCCTGAGCTTCATAGTTCCTTCATACTATTCTCTGTTCTGTCAGTATCACTAGCAACATCCCTGCACAGACAACAGCCAGGAAGCTTTCAGTGTAGTGCGGTTAGCCTACTTCAAGTCACATGCCTGCTACCCTTAATCTAGTATTGTCACATTGCCCACACCTCATTTCATAGATCACATTCTCCCCTTCTTTGAAACCATACCTCTGCAGCCTAAGAAGAACCTATTCGCTCTAGCCTATCCATTCATCTCACCAACCATTTGCAAGAGCTCTCTGAGCCCCACTAATTATCAAGTATAACTCCTGTTCATCTAATCTTCCACAAAGAAACTGGGGTAATAGCATGGAATGATTCCTTGAGAGCACAGGGCTAATCCCAATATTTAACATAATCAGTAACCACTAATCTTGAGCTCCGGAGTGTGATGCTTCTTACTTTAAAGCACTACAAAGCACCTTGATAGAAGTAGTAAGCACTATATAAGTGCAATTCCCATACAAATATAATAGGAGTGTGGATGCCAAAACAAACGCACTCCCTCGGTGTCTATAATTCTTAGTTTCTCAGCTAAGGATAGAAAATAGTTGAATACATGCACAGAGTTTTTGAGAGGAGGCTGTTTGGATGATCTTTGGGCCAGTAAGATAAACGGGGAGGCAGAACAGCCAGAGGCAGGTAAAGTGGCAGGCGTCTTACTGCAGGCCTATTCATTTCTAAATTCCTCAAGAAACTTAGCAGTAGTCCAGGGAGAAAACTCCAATCAAGTTTTTCCCTCTCTAAAAGTCTCCTCTTAAAAACCCAGAGACCTGTAAGTGGGCTCCTCTATGCCTCAGAATGTTTTAGAATGTCGTAGAGTGCACCAAAGTAAGGTGGAATACTGTGTCATACAACGGATTGCTTAAAGTGGAGTAGAGTCGGGTCCACCTTCCTATTCAATGAGAGCCGAGGAAGGTGCTAAATTGAAAAGAAAGCACTAATCACATCACTTCATTGTCCATGCCCTGTCACCACACAGAGTGACTAAGGAAGCCAATAGAGGTCCAGCGCTTGTCCTTTCTTTATTAACCAATGCACCTACACTTTTATGAAAAATGGCCTACCAGTGGCTGAAGCTAGCCTTGATCCGGGGCCAAATCAGTCACCCAGGAGCCTACACTGATGAGCAGTGGATTCTACCTGTGCCAGCGGCTGTGGGCTACGCTGGGGCCTGTAATGGCTCCCTTTCTACCTGCCCTCGAGACCAGAGGCTGGCGTAGGTGCACATCCTGCCTCTCTCCTGAGTGGGATACCGAAGCTACTGTGCACGGCAGCCCAGCTGTAGATGACAGTGGTGCTTCTCTTCTTAAAGGGATGGACATGTGGAGAAGTGTCCAAAGCAGACCTGTGCAGTGGCAGCAAGGGATGGGTGTTTGGACTTAGCCCAAAGGCACTTGCACATAAACTGGACCAATCATTATAAGTCAATGCGCTAGAGCAGGTGGGTTTACGATACAAATCGCTGGTAGGTTCTACATGTACTTGGGAGCCAGATAAATGTCCAGAGACGCAGCTGCCAATTTTCTTTTGTAGACCTCGTTGTATTCATCCTTGTATCCCACGTCCTGATTGGAGGTGGAGTTATCACTTGTCCACTCCTGTCCCACACAACCTAGCTGTGCACCACACATACACAAAACCAACTACCTCTTTGAGAATGGGCGGTTACTTCCTTTTCCGAAGGTCTACTGTGCATAAATAAGTATTTTACTCCCAGAGATCCTGTCGTTGATGTCATTTTTATCAAGGAACAGTGAACACTTCCTGGTAAAAAGGTACTGGGCTTATATTTGTTTAGGAAGTAATCCTCTCTCAGCCGCTGTTGTGTTCAAGGCCAAAGAAAAGAAAGCGGTCTTTGTCTTGCCATAGTTGTAAACTTTACTATCGCATTTCAGTGTCTGTAGGAGCCCCACCCGCTCAACAGTTTTAAATCTCTGTACATCCCAGCACGCAGGTGAGTTCAGAGGTGTACTGTGGCTTTAAGATTATGAAATCTCTGTAAAGATATGATAGGTTCCCACGGCAACCGCTTGGAGTTTCCCCCGTTGTGAGGAAGGAGCTTTTGTGGCTTCCTGATGCCGACAGCTAATTTTTTGTCGTTAAACAAAAAAAAAATCTCACGCCAGTAACCAGGTTGCAAAACATAAACAAACACTTGAACAATGGCATTTCCACACAATTTTGATAGTTGCATGCAGGAAAGAAGTGCATATTCACGAGTCACGTGACTCCACGTGCTCCTCATTATAAAGTGAACCACCAGGTGAGGCCAAGATCACTCTCAGCAAGGACCCCGCATTGCACTAGCAGGCCCACTCAAGGCAGCCTTAGGATAGCTCTACAGGCAAAGTGATGTCATCATCCTCCAGATTTGTATAGTGCCACACACCCATAGGCTTAAACTAGTGAGTTATATAGTTCTTTGTGGAGGCTCTTGGAAAAAAAATCATATGTTAATCTTTTGGAAGTTCAGTGAAAGTCACTGGTCATACCAGGAAAGGTAAAACCTCCCAATTTACTTTTCTAAACTTTAAAGTTTAATCATGCCTACAGGTTTAATAAGGCCTCATATTCTTAGGACAGTAGTCTGTCTTTGATTAAATCTGGGGCAGATCCAAACTTGATTTCCGGACTAAAGCGAGTGTCTAAATTAACTCCTTTTTCTGTTTCACCTGAGACAGCATGCATGCACTAACACTTGCAACGATCTCTTGTTACTTATAAAACAAAAAAATCTAAAAGGGGGATACTAGTTTATTCATTAGCTACTATTGTTTGGCTTCGTCGTCACTACATTTTTTTCCTTTTCACTTGATGAGCATGTACAGCACCTTTCAGCTTCACTGTGTGTCCTTGTGTTTCTTTTCTTCACTGGAGCATGGACCAAGTACAAATTGGTTTCTTGATTAGTGTTCTTCGGTGATGCTTTTGCTTGGATTGTGGTCCTTTCATTTGCTTTTGCTTATAGGACAACTTGAAAACATCAAAGTTGAAGCTTGCGTTTCCCTGTATTTCCAAGAGCTGGAGGCCTCCCTCTGTGCCACTTTTACCTATGTGTTGGTTACCTCTTTTACAATTTATAAGACATTTTATTCATCTTTAAACCTGCTGTGATTTCAAAATGTGTATGTTTCACCTTTACCTCTGCCTACCCCTAAACCCTGAAATCATCCTTACCTCCCTTTACCTCTAACCACCCTGAACTCTCAAATCACCCTCACCAGACACACTCACCTCCCTTTCACCTCTACCCACCCCGAACCCTCAAGTCACCCTCACCTTCCTTTACCTCTATCCACCCCATAACACACAAGGTACCCACATCTCGCTTTACCTCTTCCCACCCCTGAACCTTGAAGTCACCAACGCCAGTCACTGTCATATCCCTTTACCTCTACAGACCCCTAAACTATCAAGTCACTCTCACCAGCCACCCTCACCTCCTTTACCTATATCCACCCAAATGCTCATGTCACAGTCACCTTTTTACCTCTACCCGCCACTGAACCCTCAAGACATTGAGTGGGGATCGTAGTTTAACAGACCACTTTTTATCGAGCACAAAGTCTAAGAGCAGTAGAAGGGGTTAGCTGTGAGACACTTTGCAAGTAGACGAAAATGTTGGTTCCAGGTTAATGGCTAGATTCTGATTCCTCAGCAAACATGAGTTTGTTTTCAAAGGGATTGGGATTATGACTTGTGTAAAAAATGTTTACACCCTTGTAGTTTTCTCCTGATAGACTACATAAAATCAAATATATGAAAACCTATTGTAAGAAAAGGCCTGGAAAGGAGACAAAACATGTGAAATTCAGTGTGGAAAAAAGCAAAATATGTGAATTTAGGTGTGCTAAATAGGGTAGACGGAGCTCGTAGAGATTCACTCCCTGGAATTCCATGAAGTTAAGGACAAACAGTGCCAGATTCTGAGGAATTCTGGCAACTAGAGGAAAATATGCAACTGCGTTACAACTTAGGTCTGGTAGAGAGAGCAGCACTGAAAATAAGCGTGAAGGGCACCATGCGTTGTGCAAGAGCTGATGGCCATTCGAGATGATTTTGCTGCCCCATGAGTAGAAAATCTGTTTGAGCGGCAGCAAATCTACTTGAATGATAACCTTTTGACCGCGACCTCTTGTCAATGCTGGCAAACTCCTGCTTTAGAAAATTGCGCAAAAAATGCGCTAGGGGAGAATGGTATTTAAACATTTAGGGAAAATATAGGCTGTGAGAGCAAGAGAGAGGAGAGTGAGATTTAAAAAATCCACACAGAACAGGATATGAAACAGAAGACGGACCTGTTGAAGCATAAGGATGTGGTACTACGGCTGGGGCTGACAACTTTGAAGCTGGGGAACCAGGTTCAAGTCGGCATCACTCAACATCATGGTGTCCTGGGGAAATCACGTAATTTCCCCATGGAATAAAAAATTATTGTGTCCTTGTGTAATGTAACTGGTGCTCAAATAAAGTGCTCCATTCCCTTCTGGTGGAGTTTGCACTATATAAAAATGCAAATAAATAAATAAAACTTATGGAGTGGCCGTTATAGAAAGGTTGAAAAAGTGGCTTTTGGAGCAGAAAATGGTCCAAGTAAACATGCGTTGGTATTTCCTTCTCATGAGCTCTGTATGTGGAAAGGAGAATGTGTGATTTTCCATGCTGCGTACGATACATTTGTTAAGGTTGGCCTGTCTTTGGGAATTGTACTTTTAAAGCAAAGTATTGCGGTGATACACACCAATAAAAGAGACTGCGCAATTCTGTATGTTTTACCTCCAGCCTATTTTTCCTGTGTCGTGTCACGATTGTGTGGTATGGTCGAGCGAGTTCTGCTAAATGTGTCAGCTTTTTTTCCCCTTACATTTCTCAACATGATCTAGCACGTGGCTCGCTGAGTAAATCAATCTGGGCATTCGTGAGAAAGGCGCCAATGCGAGCCTTCCGCTGTCGCTCATCTCAAAATACGGCAGCACTGACAAAGCCAATAGTTACAGCATTTACATATCGAAAAGGCTTTAACAAGGCTGGAAATTGGCAGAATGGTATAATTACTCATGGGCAGCAGTAGTGCAAGCTTCTGTTTCGTAAAGTACACAGGACCAGATGTACGAAGCATTTTACCGGTCGCAAACGGTAAAATGCATTTCGTCATCTAGAAAAGCTAAATGCAACCGGGTAACTTGTTACCGAATCGCATTTTGCTTTTGCTATTGGGTATTAGGAAGTATAAATGTTTTGCAAACGGAATGCGGTCGCAAAACATTCATACTTTACCGACTATGTAGAGGAGGTGGTAACCCATTCACAAACTGGAAGGTGTCCCCAAGGGACCCCTTCCCCTTTGTGAATAGGGGTGGCAACATTTTTTAAGAGCAGGCAGTAGTAAAAAATGAAAACAAAACTTTTCATTTTTTTGTTTCAAATCTATCCCATTTTCCTTTAAGGAAAACGGGATGCATTTCAAAAATCAAAACTGCTTTATTAAGAAGCAGTCACAGACATGGTGGTCTGCTGACCGCAGCAGGCCACTATCCCAGTGAGTGCCGGCCATTACCAATGGGTTGCAATTTGCGACCTGCCTCATTAATATTAATGAGGCAGGTCCCTTATGACCCATTTGGGATTCGCAAACGTTGTCTTAGAAGCAGTAGTACATTAGGGTTTCTGAATCGCAATTTGAGAGTTGCTAAAAATCGTAAATTGAGAGTCACAAGCACTGAGAGTCGTACATCAGGCCCATGGAGTGGTGCACAGGGTAGGCAGCAGTAGTGCACGGTCCATTACGGATTATGGACATTTCCAAGCGCATCAATATGCACAATGAATAATCCCAGCATGTGCCTGCCTGGGATTTTACGTAGAAGTGGTGATTCTGGTTTAATAACATTGCAAATGCACCTATCACACTGCACACCATATTGCACGTAGGAATTGGTCATGATAAAACGAAAACAGTGTATCTAGGTCAAGAACGAGCATGCATCTTAAATTGCAAGATGTCTGGATCAGTGAGGAGAAGCAACAACAGATGTGTGACACGTTAAATAAAAATGATTACAAGCAAAGGAAAGACATTAAATCAATATTACGGGATAATTCTCACAAATTGACCCTTGAGTGCCTGCCTAGATAAACTAGGCAGACACAGACAGAATTTATGTTTTCCAGCATCACACTATTTGATCATATATGGAAGCTGGGATTTCAGCCTAGCCTCTTGGTGCTGTGATGTGTTTCTTAGCAGCTGAATGGCATGTCCTACTACTCGACCCTTCCGAAGAATTGTAATGCTATCCCTCCACTTTCTACTCTCCTTGAAAAATTTGTGAACATTTTAGAAATAATTTTAAGGGGTTCATTTTTTTGTGACGGCTTTGTAATTCATATGCTAATCCAGATATTTAAGTAGCATACATGCATCTAACGTGAACTTTTTTATATATTCTCCATGTATTATTTCGTATGTTTTGTTTAGTTTATTAAAGCTTTCTTGTTAGAGAGGTATAAAGTATTGCATTGAAACACAGTCATTTGAAAGTACTGTTGATTTTTCAATAGCAAGTTGCTTTCACACTTGGCTGGACTTTACCTGTGACTAGTGAAGGAAATCGACCTTGCAATTTCTTAACGTTCATTTATTAAGTATAAAAACAATAGGCGTTTTAGGTTACTCTAAAGATGGAAAGAATATGGCAACTAAGTCATTGTTTGATCCATAAGATAATTTCAGGCATTTTTTAAATATTGGGAAAAGAGGGTGGTATTATGTAAAAGGGATCTGTAAATATCCACTTTACTACTTGCGGGAGTGTGGCTGTAATGGCTGTGGTGTAATTCCTGTTGTGTGGTCCACCCTACGCTTCACCTAAGAATCCAGAAAAAACACCGCAGCTACCCCGGGGTGCTTCTGAACAGTGTGCCCTCGTATAGCGCACTGAAATGGTTGTGTTCTCTATACCATGCAGCCAAAATAATAACACTAGACCCTAGCTGACCTTCTGTGCCCTGTCCCTTCGGTTCCTCCCACTACAAAAATGTGGGGTATAAATACCCCCTTATCAACCCTCCCACCTTCATTCCTACACCCATGTGTTAGTTGGAAACAATAAGGCCTCAAATCGTGTTCACTGCTCAGTTGCCTCTGAAAAGCTGGAAGGGCTGCACCATCCAACATGAACAGAAATGCAGCGCCAATAGCGCTACAGAACAGCCTGTGTTGGCAGTAATTAAACATACACAAGCTGTCCCATGCGATTGGGTCAGTCTGTCGCTGTGAGAAGTGCTCGGTGGAACCTGGCAGAGCGAGGGATCCCAGTCTGACAGTTTCATCTTACTATCCACATTCTGTCTGGGTCCCACAGACTTTTGTCACAGCTGTTATGGAAACTCTGGGAGTGGAAGACGTTGCATTTGACCAGGGAAACACCTCATCTGTTGGCGAAGGCCTCCTCCTCTCTTCTGTCCTCAGCACCAGACACTCATGATGCCCCAGTCACATCACAACTGGAAGTCTTGCATCTTCTCACCATTGCACCTATTGATCCCCATTCTGTAATCAGTTCAGTGTCTCTTCTCTCCCTTACTCTTCTGTATGATGAGCTGCGGCCATGCAACGAAAGCTTACTCTGCGAAGCAGAGAGGCAGACTTATCTTAGGTACAATATAACACAATAGGTATTTTAACCAATAAAGGTGAATGTTCGACCATAGTTATTTTTTTAAAGTAATTTGTCTTTTATTCAATAATTTAGATGGTAACCAGCTAAACTAGAACATAATCATGGAAACGTAGTGCACAGCACTCAGTGTTGGGGATTTATACTGCCACCTATACTCCAATTTTGCTCGAAGGGGCCAAAGCACAACTCGCTGTATAGGACTGGTGTTCGGAGCCCTTAACAGCGGGCTTGCATCGTCATGTTATGATGGTCTTAACATTTTCAAGTAACACTCACGAAAGGGAGCAGAGTGGTAAGAGGTGGAAGCACAGTCTAGTAGTAAGAAAAGCCTTGGCTTACCTTAGTTCAAAGCAGTCTAGCAAGTAAGGCTTTTACGGCTGGTAAAATCAGAGTTGTTGAGGCTACTGGGTTTTTACAGATACCCCGGAAACTCCTTCAGCTCAACAGTAAAGTTTTAGGCTCCAGCTTGGACTTCAAGGCCATTATTTGGGACATATAATTGTGGCTGAATATTTCTGCTTCACAGGTCCAAATCTTGAAAGAGTTAGTCACACTCTACATTTTTTGAGACCTTGAGGTCCATGAAGATTGTAAGTTCAACGATCTATATCTCAGGAAACACCCGTGGCAGTAGGAAAATGCTTTTGTTAATTGCCCTTAAGAGGCTTCATCTTGTTTTCAAAAGGGTCTGAAGTCGCTGGGTGCAATAAGTCCTTCTAGCATCCAAAACATGTGAAAAAAACACAGATCTCACTATACAGAGCTCGCACCAATAGGCAGATGTTGCAGGGAAACTCTTTTTTCCAACGAGGATAGCAGCAGGAAGAGGAACTCTCACAAAGTATGGTACATTAGTCGACAGTGCAAACATATTTCAATGTAAACGTCTGCAGGTCCACAGTCAAAGTTCTCTCTGGATCATTGGATCAGCATTTCCATCACTGTCCTATGTAGCTTGCTGGTGCAATGTCATTGATGCACGTGATCTGGGATGACAGTCTTGGCTTTTCACTGGCTCTCCTGGAAACTTTTCACCAGGCACCCGGAAAGTCTGTCTTCTTCACTGGCTCTGTCAGAAACTTTTCACCAGGCATCCAGAAAGTCCATCTTGCAGAACACCATTACCATTGTCTCTGAGCTGGACTTGGATTAGCCCTAGAGTTTTTCACGTAATCAAGGACCTTACACCAGCACACAATTCACACAGTTCTTTGTGTGGTGGCCAGGGCCTCCAGGACACATTGTGTTTTCAGGAATAATTGATCAAACTTGGAGATCTGATTAGGTTCTATTCTGGGTTAAAACTGTGAGGTGAAAGCCGAACAGAGAAAACCATGGATTTGTAGACTGTTTTCTGAGTTTTTCATGTGATGGACTGGCTGGAGGTTGATTCCAGCACTAAGTTGCACAGACGTGGCCAAAGGCAGCTGTGACTGAAAGTAATAAGGGCACAAGAACTACAGAATCCCTTCCTGGACTGTAAGGACAGTCATGCGCAGCAGTGATCCCACCAAGAATAAACACAGGACATGATGCTGAACACACTCTAAGAAGGGGTGTTGAAAGCCTAGAAGTGTGGGGGGATGCACAGTCTTGTGCATCCACCCCTCATCCAGGGGTCATTGCAGCTGAATTATGTGGCGAGCCAGCACATAACCATCTTAAGAAATACATAAAAGCTGTTGAGTATTTTAAATTAGTGTGCCACCAAGTCCATCAACCATTGCCTCCGGAGATGTTACTCTCTGGTGGATAAAATGAGGTTCCAATTTGAGGATTCCATCGCCTGGAAGAGTCTAACTCCTGCAGGTAAACCATCAAAGCTGGCATCTGTCTGGGTCCTGGACTGCCAGAAGCGGCAAGATAGTCAGGCACACAGTGCAGTCATATCCCAAATAATATAATTTAATATATGTAAAATAATATATATAAAATAATATAATTTACTTGCGGGCCTAAAAGGGTAGTAATTTAAAGCTCCCTCGAGGGATACACCATTAAAAAGACTAGTTTCAAAAATATAGATCACCCCCCCAACCACTATCTCCTCAGAGATCAAACGGGAATATAGTGCACCACGAGCTCCAGGGGCCTCCCTCAGCACAGCACCTGGCCTGAGTGAGTCCGGAAGTGGGGGGCCCTCTATGTTCTTTGCAGGAGGGGGTTCAGTTCTGTTACGCCATTGTGCAACAGTTTGCTAGTGTCTACATTTATACTTATGCCATTTTAGCATTCCTAAACAAAACCTTAAATTAGAAAATCAACATCTAACTTCTTTCCCTGAGCACTGCTAGCAGACTTTTCCAAAATAGATGCCTTCGTGCACAAGTTATCGGATCTGCTTCGAGGGACCGGGACCGGATGACAAGCCTCGAGCCTTCATTCCTTCCCTCTTTCGGGGCCTGCTCTCCGTCAGCCAGACTCCCAAGGAGAGCTTTACGTCACTCCGCATGGCCTGCTGCACGCCGCTGCTGTGGCACGCGTGTCTCCTAAATCCCTGGAATCTGAATGCTCGGGCCAAGCGCGGCGTGGGAGTAAAATGGGGGAGGATTGGCAGTGGAGTCTGCAAAAGGGGAGAACTGCATGACATCGGCAGACAGACGTCGACGAAGTCCTATTAGTGGCGCGCGCCCCACTCTGGTCATGTAGGGCCTGGGGTCGGCCGCCCCTGCGCCCATTGGTTGGCCCAAACGCGCGCTTGGCATCAACGCGGACAGCAGAGCCGGGGTCAGTGATTTAAAGATGCTATTTTTGCGTTGCTGGACCGGGTCCCGAGAATAGCTCATTCTATTCTCGGAGCAGTGAGAGAGGCCTGCAGATTTTCGGATATGGTTTTGTTTTTAATGTGGAAAAAACATGGTTTTGATTTTAACCTAGCTATTCAGGTTAACTGCTTATTTTTATGTTTTCAATAATCGTAAAACCGTATTATTCTCCAAGGCCACTGCTGATAATTGTGATCAGATTTGGCAACCATATTTAAGAAGGGGTATTGGCAGAGAAAATAAGTGTGCATGCTCTTTCGGAAATGAATTTAGTTTGCCAAAATGGTAGACGTCAAGAGTGAGACAAGGGTGATATCGCTTACACACCACAACCCAAGCAGCGGATGCTCTGCGATGGCGGAGGAGCGTAGCCACGCTAGCAGTAGCAGCTGCAAAACTATAAAACAATGCTAAACTATGTTTATTACTGTTTTATTTTTCAAGGGGGCGGGGCCATGGGAGATGACAGGCAGGGAGGGGGAGTGGTGTAAACTTCCCTCAGTGCACATGTGGGTTTGGCCAGCCGCCTCAGGACGACCAAACCTGCATGCGCACTGAGCTCTCTCCAACCCGAGCAGTGTTGCCGGGTTGGAGACAGCAGGCACAGGCTTTCAGTCTGCCTGGGAGCGCAAATCGAGGGCTGTCAGGCCAATCCCGATGATGCTCTCATGCTGCCAGCAGCATGAGAGCAGCATCAGGATTGGCCACCGGGCAGGCTGGGAGACTGTACCTGATAAGCGGCGATGCGCTGATGGGCAGGTACGTTTTTTTTCTCCTGTTTTGTGCCCCCCTCCCTTGCCCCACCACTGTGCCCCTACACCAGCTGCGACTGCACAACCCATTTCACTGTTGCTTATTTCAGAGAAGTGCATATATTCATCTCCTTTCTTTAGAATAAAACAATATATTTACTTTCATTCTCTCTACTGTTTTTGTCATTTTCCTTGTTTTTTCACTTATTTTTCTGTCTTCTGCTTTTATTCTGCATTCACTTCCTCCTTGTTTCATTTATATGTTTATGTGAATTTGTTGGTTCTATTGTGCCATTTCTTTCCTTCTGTTTTCTTTCATATTGTCATTTCCCTTTTTTTTACAGTGGTCAGCAGTGTTATCGCCAGTCACTTTGATACTTGGCGGCGACATCCTCTGGGGAGATAAGAGCAGACACTAATAACTGTTGGTATTTCAGGTCACTCAAGAATGTAGACTTGTAGATATCAATGCCATCCTCAAAAAGCCTCAGCTGACCCAAATCCAAATGCTCCATAGTCCAGCCAAAATGACTCAGAAGGGCATCGACATGCAACTCACAACCCGCCTGAACTTCACCATCTTCTATACAAAACACAATCAGGATTCAGAAAGAGCTGCAGTATTGAAACAGCACTCATATTGGCCACTGACAACATTCGAATCATCCTGGACCAAGGAGAAACAGCAGACCTTTTCCTGCTTGTCTCTCTGTGGCCTTCAACACTGCCTCCCATAAAACCCTCACCTGAAGACTATATGAGATTGGAATACAAGGATCTGCTCTCAAATGGACCTGTTCTTTCGACATGGGAAGAACCCAAAGGGTCAGGCTGTCACCCATTACATCAGAAACTATGACATTGAGATGCAGAGTCCCACAGAGATCATCCCTCAGCCCCACCCTTTTCAACATATACATGAAACTGCTTGTCAACATCATCCGATCACAAGACATCACCGTCATCACCTACACCGATGACACCCAACTCATCCTCTCCCCGATGGACAAGACAACCACCACCAGGACCATCTTTACCAACTGCTTGACCATGGCAGCAGACTGGAATGCGAACCGCCTGCTTGCAGTTCAACTCCAACAAGACAGAAGTACTGTTATTTGACAACCACACCTCCCTGTGGGGCTCTACCTGGTGGCCGTCAGAGCTAGGACCAACACCCACAGGCCACGCAAGATATCTAGGGATTATCCTAGATGACAAACTCAACATGATGGCTCAAGTCAATGCAGTGTGTACCTCCTGCTTCCTAATCCCATGCAAGCTACAAAAGACCTTCAAATGCATGCCTCCAAACACCAGAAGGACCATCATGCGAGGCACTCATCACCAGCAGGCTGACTACAGCAACAGTCTCTACGCCAAGATCTTTAAACAATTCTTACAGAGACTCCAGACAATCCAGCACACCCTACAAGACTCCTACTCAACCTCTTACACCTCCCCTACATTACACCACTCCTCAAGAAGCTTCTCTGGTTCCCCTTTCACAAGCACAGCCAAATCAGACTTCTCATGCCCATATACAAAGCCATACACAACACAGGACCAGAATACCTGAACAGCTGAATACACTTTCACCAACCAACCACTTACACTCTCCCTCACGCTCACACATTCCTCTCATCTGCAAAGGCAGGACTGGAGGTTACTCATTCTCCAATATCGCAGCCAAGACATGGAACAACCTCTCTCAACACATCAGAACCGCCTTCTGACTTCTTGAGTTCACAAGAAGCTGAGGTCCTGGCTCTTATAGCAAGCATCTCGAGCAGTTCACACCTACACACCTGTCCAAGCACTTGGAGAACCTCTCCGCTGATTAGTGTGCTATACAAATCAATATAACACATAACATAACATTTGCTGATAAATGTGTTTCAAGTCACAGTCACTCATTGCAGCAGGTACTTCAGGTCATGGTAACTTGTAAATGTAGTACATGGAAGCAGATTTTCACAGCAGGGGTTGTGCTTTTTGCAGGATAAATGACTTACTTGAGATAAAGAGGTCGGGAGAGACCCTCTCCGAATCTGGATCTTGGCCTAACAGTCCTGGGCACAGTGGATCCGCTTCTCCTTCTTGACAGTTGTGTCCCTGCAGGAGAGAGACACTCCATCCCCTCTCTCAGCATGCCAGCAGCTCCAAGATCGCAGGCAGACCCATAGCTCCTCTAAGCAATGTTGCAGGCTTCAGGTGATGGCCCTTCAGTTCTAGTAGACTGCCTCTTCTAGACATCAACCCTGGATTTCTTCAAATATCCTATAGAGTACCTTCTCCCTTGGAGACATGAAAACAAGTGGGAAAGTTTGGGACCCACTTTTATCGTCATTTTCCAAACAGTACATGTGGATCCCACTGTCAAAGACTTGGAACCAATTTGGAGAAGATCCTTTTCTTTGTGTATTCCAATTCCATGAAGCAGATATGGTCTTAGTCTCTAGTGGGGCTCCTCTCAGTTGGTAGTGACTAGGATGTTGCTAACAGGAGCACCTACAATGACAGCACAATTAAGTGTGAAGCTCTGCACCTGACTGGTAACAGCTCTTTATGGAGTACCACTACTAGGGAGACAGGGCCGGGCAGGCCCATCCAGAAAGATTCCCATTATACCTCAAAATAATCTGCTGACTCCCTTTCCCTTGCCCACTATCAGCCCTGACCACAGACAGTTCTTTGAGAGATGTTCTGCAGACCCTCCAGCAAATAGTCCCTGGTGCATTTCTAAACCAATACTGTACATTCACCCACACTCCGTTGTCTGCAACTGTTCCCTTGATTGCAGGAATGCAAAGAATACACTTTCTTGTCTTTGTGGTATAAGACAAAACTTACATCTTGTACTAAGTTGTATAAGCTCTGTCCTAAATGTATTCGTGTTCTGCATAAACATATACATTTTACATGAATCCCAACCAACAGCATCTCATACACAAAGTCCAAGCGCACATACACTCTGTTTGTCAGGCAGGGTTTGAGGACTACATACAACCGGAACTTTACAAGAGTGGGGCTGGTAGGCATCACAATTTCCCTATATCGGAAAAAGGCCTGTTTATGACTATCAATTGGAAAATATACAGTAGGCTCTCACCACCACTTAATGTGTGTGTCCTAGGACACAGGCAGTGGTCTGATGTCAGCTCGAGTGCAAGATTGAGGTGCACCCCAGACCACAGAGCTAGGCTCTTGGTTTCTCAACTTTGAGGATTGCCTTTGCCACAGTGTGCATGCATGTTTATTGTGTGCACCGGGCCATAAGTAAAAAGTCTGGACACAAGAGACCATGCATCTTAGTTACTCAGGGAAGGGATTGCTATGTGGGTGACAGTCCCATTCCCTCTTTCCTTCCATTTCTTCTATCTTCCACCCTATTCCATTCAGCATTTCCTCCCTTCTGTCTATTCTATATTCACAATGCTATCTTCCTTTATGTTTTCCTTCATTCTATTAAAGGTATCACCTTTGCTCTCTACGTTCCTGCTGACACCACAAAGGGAAAAAGTTAAATATGGAACTTGTAGCGGACAAAAAAAAAGGAGCTACATATTACAACTTCAGACTTTTGTCCTATAAGCTTTTGAGTAGTGCCAGCTTGTTGGGGAATCTCCAGATTTTACGGGGTGTGCCACAATATAGATCTACGCAAAAGGTAGAGACTTTGCCACATAGTTTAAATAGTTATGTTTGCTTTACAGTTCATGTGCTTGTTATTTTAGATTGCTCCTATTGAATTCGGAGTGGCAAGTACCCTTCTATTTCCAAGGAGTACACATAAAGTGGTGTGGGCATGTGGATTCAGCCCACGAGCTGCTCCAAGTTTGCCTTTATTTCACTGTAATCACCAGATGGCAACCGTGGTGCACGCCCTATACTAAGCCAGGGTGTGTCCCATTGTATGAGGCCAGGTAGTAACAAGACTTTCCAGGTGTGTGAAACCCCTGGGAGTCATCCAAACGGTTTAGGCTCCAGACAACACCTCAGCATCCCTCACGGGGAAAGCCTAGCTCATCTGTCTACTCGGAAGTGAGCAACCACCACAAACACAATAACTTATTTCAAACTATAGGCCGCATGAAGAAGGGTGCGAGGCATAGATAACTCACTGGGAGAAGAGAGACAGCACGGGGGTAGGTTGGGAAGCAAGTAGAGAAATAAAAGGAAAGTCAGTGAAGGGTTTGCAGCGAAAGAGAGAAAGAAGAGTTAGGTGGAAGAACGATGTATTGTGAAAGAGTAAAGAAGTGATAAGTGAGAAAAAGAAACAAACATTTGCAATACAATGGGTCTCGCCTTTGCTCAAGTTAGAACTAATAGCGTTGTAAACTCCTAACCTGACTTTTCTGGCCACATAACTTGAAAATCAAAAGTAAAACAGTTTCACATAAGCGAGCCGATTCACAGCGCCATGACCGCCATGAGCAACAGCCATAAGGAGAGACACAAAAGGAAAAAGAAGTTTGCTTGCAGTCAAATTTATCCGCAAAGTGCAGTTGGCCATGTAACAGGGGCGATAGCCAAGGCGGTTACAAATAATGAGTGATAGTGATGGCCGTGCGGTGGGCGTTGTTAAAAGCCCAGATACATACCAACACGTCCGAATAGTAGCGCATGTGCGCTGCTATGCTCGACCTAAAAAAAAGTGAGACTAAGTCAAGAAGCGTAATGGAAAGCGCGAGAGACCAGAAAAAGGCAACGACTTAGGACAAGCATTGGCTGCGGTGTAGCTTAGGAGTGGTGGGTGGGAGGAGCATTTGGGGTGTTACACCCCCCTTAATAAATGTTTTTCTGCTAAATAGTTGGGCACGTGTGCTTTCAGTCGGCATGTTGAGGTGTCTGTTTTCAACAGTAAT
Organism: Pleurodeles waltl; assembly: GCF_031143425.1. Classification (NCBI taxonomy): domain Eukaryota; kingdom Metazoa; phylum Chordata; class Amphibia; order Caudata; family Salamandridae; genus Pleurodeles; species Pleurodeles waltl. The sequence goes on along the minus strand of NC_090446.1, from coordinate 647,236,382 downwards.
TTTTACATGCACAGTGATAAAAACGCATGCACATTTTTTTCCCTCTCCGTTTTGAAAGACTTTAACAAGGTTGGTTATTTTACAAAATAATTTGTATTCCCTTTCCTATCCCTTCCAATCCGCATTCGTCTCCCACTGCCCCCTTCAGACCTTTGCATGTGCCCTACATGTCACATAATGTATTTTAACGTTGTATGTGAAAAAGCTGAGGATCTTACAGACCAAGCTACGGCCCTGAAAAGGAGAAGGAATGAAGAGAAACATATATAGGCCTGTTAGGAGAAGGCGGAGATAGCCAGCCAGACCGAGGCAGCTAGACCATGGCCGCGCCGGTGCCAGGCCTAGCAGACAGTAGTTAAAATGAAAGCAGGACTGGAACAGGCCAAACTCGAAGCTGGCAACACGAGATCACAGGAGGGGTGCAGGAAGATAGGGCGTACCTTTGCACACTCCAGTCCTGGGCCCCGAGCAAGGCTGACATGAAAGGGCCCGTTCTGGTGCCGCCCCGCCCCTTTCCCCTGTCGAGATGTGCTGCGGGAGGCGCACCCCACAGGCCTGAGAAGGCCCTGCCGGTAAGGCCTCAACCGACAGCAAGGCGCCAAAGGCAAGGCCTTGCGGGCTGAAATGACACACCGGGACACCGCACCTCACTCATCCACCTTTCCCGACACATTCATTGAGAGCTTGGTGCGTAATCCGTGAAAATACCTTCATGTGGCAAGACCATGACAGCACTTTCCGAAATACGATCGTTACCGAATACTTTCGCGCATAAATTAGCACTACACCAGAGGTAAACTTCACTAACAATCATAACGATGGCAGAACAACATTCCACTGTCAGCGTTTACTTCCCTTCATTGTTTGAGCAAAGTGCATATTTACCATCTGCGCTGTTTCTGCGTTACACAATCGACCATAAACTTGTTATAGCACATTTGAGTGCAAACCTAGAAAAGATTACTGCGTGACCTGCTAAAATGTACATCATCACTCCTAATGATAATAGTAGTTGCCAGCAGTATGTTAGTAAATGTGAATGTGCCTTTCTTTTTGCATTTATTGAGGATGCTAAGAATTTTTCCTTTCCTTTGGGTGATGGCATATATATGGGATATTTTCACCAGATTTTGTGCAGTTGGACTGCATTAAAAGTTGTGGTTTTACGGTACGAGTTATTTTGGCATGTTGGGTAATTATCAATATTGTTTCATTTTGGGTAACACGGGCAGCATTTAAACTGGGATATGCTGAAAATTCCGGTGGTGGTTAATCACCACGATCCTCTACAGGAGGATTAAATTGCTTTCTAGAAGGGCATAAGGTCGGAAGACTTGTACCAAAGGCCTGCATATCTACACTTCCCTTCCCTAGTAGACAAGCTCAAGTTACAAAGAATCCACCTTTATGTCTGAAGAATGAAGCCTACACCCTTTGTAAAGTGTAAATGCCATATGGATGCCCTGCTTTGTTCTCTTTTTGGATGACACATCTCAAACACATGTATGAGTATGTAAGAGGGTAGATGGATGGTATCACATATTAAGTCTGTGGAGTTTGTTTTCTCACTGTATTTGCGCACATTAAACAACAGTTAGAAGTAACATTTACTCCCCCCGTGAATTACGTCAAGCTTAGATTGCTACTGCTTTTCCCAAGCTGATTAGGGTCGAGCACGCAAGTGCTCTAGCCTGCTGTAATCTCTCTGTGGGCTTTTGACCACGCCCATCAGTTTTGTTTGTTCGTGGGCTTGCCTTTTAGAAATCGCTTGATTTCATTTGTGAAAGGCATGTATATGTCATGCCTTTTCCAGTGTTTAGCCCTCCTCAAGTGCACAGACCAACTACTGAAAACATAGGCGGCTCGATGTTCTCCGCATGGTTTCTGGACTACTTTTTCTTTCCTACGCAGCACGATCTTGCTGGGCAGTACCCGAGCGCTATGCATGACATCGACCCTGTTACATGGATAATTGCATAACTGCTGATACGTCTGACTGCTAGAAAAGTTCTGTTTCCTTTTGTGTGCTCCTTAACGCTCATGCTTATGGCATGGCGCTTTAAATCGGCTCGCTTATGTAAAACTGTATTACTTGAAATTTTCAATTTATGTGGTAAGAAGAGTCTGGTTGGGACTTTACAAAGCTAATAATTCTAACTCTAGCAAACGCGCGACCCATTGCATAGCAAATGTTTTTTTTTTTTGTTGTCAGTGATTTTTTCCAATCTACTTAATGGTTGGTTCTGGACAGTAATTGACATACATAATTTCTGTAAGATATTTCTTAATACTATATAAATGCAAACACAAATAATAACAGCTGTTCATCCAACCACTATATCCCTATTGTTATAGCTTTCAATGTCACAAATCGAACTCGAAATAAACTTGCCATAATTTCAAAATCTGGGATTTGCAGCACTATAGGGCTGGAGGTTTGGGGAAATACAAGGTTCAGCAAGGGTTTGCTGCAGTTCAAGTCACTCTATATAGATTAATGCATGTTTTACCATGCCCAAAAGCGGACTTCAGCACCTCTGTCTGAACTCCTGCTTTCCGGCAGCAGATGAACGCAAAGTGGCGAAGCTAAATGGCATTGACTTGCGCTTCCTTGGCTCCACAGCACACTGAAGCTCTGAAGGTCAGTGTGCTATAGTGGAATATGTAATATGAACAGCACAGCCTAAGGAAACGTGCAAAACCAAAGGGAAAGATGTCATACTGTGATCCACGGAAGTCTGTTGGGATAAAGGGCCGTTGGTCCAATCAGGAAATTAAAATATTTCCAGGCAGGCCACTGCCTCTGAAAAGACAGCAGTGCTGGGAAACAGTATACATTCCAGGTAGGACTCTGCAGATAGGCGGCGAAGACTCAGACAGGGACAATCACACCATTTAAACCTTTCTAGTAGCTAACTTAAAGCTTTACCCAGCACACACTCCAGAATCCTTATACATTCCTGCTCGGTTTATCAGAGCAGAAGACTTTGCACCCTGCACCATTCCTCTTTCCTCATTCCGATCTTTGCTAATACACAACACTTCAAGTGTTAACCCCAACCAGGAAATGTACACTAATGGCAGAGGTCTGAGGACCCAAGACCAATTGTGCACCAGGGTTTGAGAGTTTTAACACCTTTATCGAGGGTGATTTGTCAGCACATTTTGTGAGTTGACACAGATGACACTTGATAGAGCGTTCCGTCCTAATAACTTACCTGTATCTGGACGCTCTTGGGTCGATGAATCTTTTGACCAAGTGGGGCTCTCTTCACCCGAGATTAATCAATTTAATCAAATCAATAATCAATAACGAACATAAGCAATGCCCTGATCAACATAACACTTCACAATTAATCCAGAAAACATTTCGGCGAACCATGACCTTCCGGCCATGAATAACCACACCAGTTTATTCAAAGTTAATGAATTTATTTCCCTATATTAACAAAGCTAGCACGATATAAATGTGTCTCAACACCAAATGATATATGTAAATGAACATTAATAGCTGTCCATAATGGCGAAAAAGATGCAATCTATGCAGCATTTGAATAACGATGCATTCGATGATAGCAACGCAAACTACTAAAACTATAATCTGAAATGGGCTAATTGCATACATTAGTCAGCATAACAAGGTCTCAAATTGCATCGTGCAACAAATGAATCCTCATCTAACATCAAATTAGCATCGGCATGTGGGATTTCATGCAAAAACAATTTAGCAACATTAATTTGGAAAAACTCCTAACTAGGGCTCTTATCAAAAATCAGCAGTTGGTTACCTAAAAAGAAACACAATGCAATTGTACATTTTCCTTTCATATTTACCAAATTCAATCAGCATTCAAGGAAGTCTTCGTCTCACAGGTACCGGTTTCGATCAGCATGGGACGGGGGCAAAGGGGCAGGGTGGACGGGGCAATTGCCTCACAGCGGCAAGATAAAAGGACAAAACTACTATTTTATGCAAAGGGGCAAATCGAAGTTAAAGTCTCTAGGGCGAGAATTATTTAAAGTCTCTTTCTCTCGATTAGAGAAAGCATCAAAGTCTCATTCAAAATGGTGTCGAACATCAATTAGCATCGTAGACGATGGCAAAATGACGAGGTCGGCAAGATAGGCCATAATGTCTGCAATGTCTAATGTCCTCAATGGGTGCAATGGGTAATGGCCAATAATGTCTGCTTTCTTCTTGTGCACCAGGTTTAAATAATCAACAGTTCAAATCCAGTAGGGTCTTCCATTGGAGGGTTCATAGGTTGGCTTCAAATTGTCCAATCAAAAACAACAATTCACAAGCTTCTACCTAGGCATACATTATCCTTGGAGTTGGGAACGTAAGTTGCAACATATTTTACCAATTAACTCACCTTCAGAGCTTCCATTGTCTGCACCTGCAGATTGACCTTGGAGCAAAGAAGAAGATGCCAGGCTGGCACGAAACCTTAAAGATAAGCATGTGAACCGATCTCACTGGAAAAGTACAGCTTCAAGCAAGAATACACGTTTTATTAGCACATTAGAAAAATACGAGCATCTAAACCGTGAGACAAGGCAACTAGGCCGAAGCCTCCACTAAAGTTATGCTAAGTTAAAACATTTCAAACAAGCAAATCATGGCACACGTTTACGGTTATATCAGATTAGTACAATTCTAATACATCACGTTATATAAAGCACGCTTATAAATGTTGGCGAACTACTCTGAGGGCACATTTGTCCCCGTACAATCTATATTAGTTCGGTTAAAGTCACACTTGATTATTGCAGCACTACGTTTATGCGCTAATAAATGTAAAACCTTCGTTTCTGCGTCATCAATTCCTCCTCTGATGACTATTTGTCATCACACAAAACCATTCCCACAAATTTTATTCCATTAAAATTCTGTCAGTTCTCTATGCCTTTTAGTTCCCCTTGTTCTTGCCTTGTATTCTTCTGCCATTCTTTTCATCATTTTCTCTTCCTTCCTCCTCTTAATTCTTGCCATGATCATTAGTATTCCCCTCTTTATTCCCCAAATCCCAAAAATGCAAATTAGTACTATTAGTATTCCCTGTATTATTTTTTGTAATATTCCATTCCAAATGCCACCAAGCCAATTTCCCACTGAAGCAACTCCCTTTCCAACCTTCTCCCAAACTCCTGGTTCTTTCAATTCCTTCAAGTCTGCACTCTCTTTTGTTAGATTTGCAAGCATTGTTTTAATCTTCACACTGTTGTCTGGTATATACGTGCAACAGTGACGCGCACCAAGCATTTTGCAAACGCCGCCATCCTTTGCTAAAAGAATGTCTAGGGCAAGCCTGTTTTGAAGAGTCATAGCTCTTTCTGCTGCAAGTTGAGCATCCATCAGGATTATAGCACCTGAAAACTTTGTCAACATGTTATCCACTATAGTAGACAACTTTCTTATTTTGATGGAATTCAACACAACTCCCAATGAAGGAATCATGGCTCCAAATATATCTCCTACCACAGCAGCTGCGGTCTCCCTTTTCTGGATACGATGAGATCCAGGCGTCTTTGGAATCACCGATAGGTCATCCAGTTGATAAACCTTTGGGAACACTATACCCAAATAACATCTCCCCCACCATCCCTTTGGAAGACGATAATAGGCATTATGCCCACAAATGTAATATACACCAGGTATGACAGGGTCAAGTCCGTTCAGCATGAATGTCCATTTGGCCTTAAAGATAAACGTATGTTTACATTCACTCGCTCCCACGAAAATGTTATCATAATAAGATTCACCACGATATATACAAAATTTCCCTACATGCCAAGCGTCTAAAGCTATTTTTCCTTGTGTTTTTATTGCTGCAAAAGCATAATTATCTACTGAAGTCCTCTTACTTAGCTCCTTTTCTAATTTCGCATTCATTTGTGCCCTTCTATCATCTGTGCGATTTAAAAAGCTTATTTCTACTGCAGAGAGCGAGCCGGTAAGATTTTCCCTATGAGCGTGAGCTGTTTCAAAAGGTTGCATTGGCTCGAAAAATTCCCTCATTATTTTAGCATCCCAATCTTTAGCAATCTGGCTTAGTTGCGTTATTATAGGAACATATGCAAAGGTAACATCATAATTGGAATAAAAATACTGTATGTTAGTTTGACCATAAAATCTAGAAGTTACTAAACTACATGTAATCCCATATGTAAGAGGCATGTGGTGATAAGTCACCCCTTCTGTTACCGATGTCGGTATCTGTGTACACACATAACAATCTTTCGCATCCATAGTCTCAACATATTCTGTTAGTAGGCGATAGAAAACATTATACGAAAGTTCCTTCTTATCATGCAAGTGTCTCTCATCTAATTCTAGTCTTTTCAATGCGGTTAGTTCAGTGACAGTAACAGGAGCAGAAGTAGAAGCATCAATTTTCTCATTCTCACCCTTACCACGCGTTGCAAGCACTATTGCCATTATTATTAGTACACATGCAGTTATCAAGCCTATACACGCATATTTACAATATTTCACTCTACTGTTTTGTGTAGCGTACTTAGTAATGATCTGTATAGAATCAGAGAGCTAGAAGCACTTATAAAAAAACGATTTAGCAATTAGTTACAAAGCTGAACGAGCGCAATGTTCACACAGTTTTCTTCAGGAGCCCAGTCACTTATCGGTTAGCAGCATTTGTCTCAATTCGGCAATAACTCAGTCTTTTATCAGTTAGCAACGTTGTCTCAAATCGGGTTTAAGAGTCAATCAGGTTATCAAAGTCTTATCAAGTTAGCAAATGTCTCATCCGGTTTAGCAATGTCTCAGCTGGTTGTATCACGTTAGATTATAGCAAGCAATGTCATTTATCAGTTTTTCAGTCAATAGTGTCCATAAAACTTTTCTTTTCTATTGGTATCTCTTCTTCTTCGTTCTTGAGGCTAAGAGATACAAATTCATCGGTCCAATCGTCATTGACTACATATGCCCATTCTGGACCGGAATATCTCCTGTTTGGTATCCTTTTCCTTTTCAATTTTGCATCTCTCTTTGATTCTGCCTCACTGGTACTTTCCTCTTTGGCCAAGTCTTTTTCTTCACTTGATGTTGGTATCACGACAGACACTTCCTTTCTTTTCTCTTTCACTCTTGGCCCTTCACTGTCGTTCAACTTTTCTCTAGTTCTTAGTTTTACTGGTGATATACTTGGTCTTCTCTTTGCACTGTGTCCACTTGATGGACCTGCGATCTCTTCTGAAGAAGTTTGAACAGTTTCGTTCTGTTCTGCCTTATCCCCTCCTTCTGGGGAGTCAATCAGGTTTTCCTTTTCTTTTTCTGTACCGTCTGCTTCTGGGAAAGCCCTCCTCTGATCAGGCTCTCCTGCTTCTTCACCTCTTTCGAGCCCTTTGTCACCGTTACTTTCTTCAGGCTCTTTGTCACTTTCAGCTGCTTCAGGCTCTTTGTTACCTTCAGCTGCTTCAGGCTCTTTGTTACCTTCAGCTGCTTCAGGCTCTTTGTTACCTTCAGCTGCTTCGTCGCTGTCTGAGGTTTCTCCTTTGTCTTCCCCAAGTGAATCTGTTATTTCGTCCTCAGAGAATATTTCTCTCTCCTCTATTTCTGCCTGTTCGCTTCTAGTTCTGTTTTGCTGTGTCTCAGCGCTCGGCACTTTGTTATCAGGTACTGGCAGTTTCAGCGCTTCAACTTCCTCATCTGTGGGACACAACACTTTCTTTGTATGACTGGCGTGAATCCAGTTGGGAACTCCCGCACACTTCACAGCGGTAGTGGTCGTCAGGATCACTTGGAAAGGGCCTTTCCAACGGGGTTCCAGACACGACTTCCTCATGTGCTTCTTTATCACGACCCAGTCACCTGCTTTCAGTGTGTGTCCTGGACCTTGGATCGGTGGCAAGGTGGTTGCTTCCACCTGGTGAGAGAAAGAGCGAACCACGTCAGCCAGACCTTTGCAGTAGTCTAACACCATATCATCTGTAATATTCAAAAGCGCGTTTGCGGGAACTGCAGGAAGTCTCATGGCCCTGCCCATGAGAATTTCGTGCGGGGACAATCCAGTCTTTCTGTCAGGGGTGTTTCTCATTGACATTAACACCAAAGGCAATGCGTCAGGCCATTTCAAATTTGTCGATGCACATATTTTCGCCATTCTTGATTTCAGTGTACCATTCATTTGTTCCACCAGTCCTGAGGCTTCAGGGCGATAGCTACAATGCAGTTTTTGCTCAATGTTCAGCACTGCGCAAAGTAACTTTATCACCTCGTTATTGAAGTGACTTCCTCTATCTGATTCTAAAGAGATCGGGAATCCGAAACGTGGTATCAACTCCCTCAACAATAGTTTTGCAACTGTAAGGCTGTCATTTCTACGTGTGGGGTATGCTTCAATCCAGTGACTAAAAATGCACACAATCACCAACACATACTTCAGACCTCCATACACAGGCATCTCAATAAAGTCCATCTGCATTCTGCTGAACGGGCCACTCGCCCTGCCAATGTGGCTCATGTTCACAACCGTTCCCTTTCCTGGGTTCATCTGCTGACAAATGACACAACGATGGCAAACTGCTTCTGCAACTTGATGGAATCTGGGGTTAAACCAATCATTTTTGAACAATCTTATCATGGCATCTCTCCCTAGGTGAGCCTGCCCATGATAGAACCGCGCTAGCTGCGATAAGAGACCATTTGGTAAAACAAATTTTCCTTCATTTGAAACCCATAACTCATCTGGTCTCCTTGTACATTGTGACTTAATCCAGGAAGCTCTTTCATCCTCCCTGACGCTAATCTGCAATGCTTTTAGTTCATCCATTGTATCCACGACCTTCAAGGCAAATGCTTCAGCTGGTTCGAGCTCTGGCTCACTTATCAAATTCCATTCATCCCTGAGCAATATACAGTTCAAGGCACAAAATCTTGCGACTTGATCCGCATATGCATTTCCCAGGGAAACATAGTCCTGTCCTTTTGTATGAGCACTACACTTTACCACTGCAATTTCGGCTGGCATCTGAATGGCGTGTAACAATTCCCTTATTCTCTCCCCGTTTTTCACTGGAGACCCTGAAGAGGTCAGGAAACCTCTCTGTGACCATAGTTGCCCAAAGTCGTGCACAATTCCAAACCCGTACTGACTGTCAGTGTAAATGGTAACCTTCATCAATGTAGACAGTTGGCATGCTCTTGTAAGGGCTACAAGCTCTGCTACTTGTGCGGAATAGACTCCTTGAAGCCAGGACGCTTCCAAGACACCTGTTACAGTACATACAGCATATCCTGCTTTCAATATTCCCAATGCATCTCTTAAACATGACCCATCAACAAAAACAATTTGGTCATTTTCATCAAGCTTAGTATCCTTAATGTCAGGTCGGGGTTTTGTGCAAAATTCAGTCACCTGAAGGCAGTCGTGCTCGACGTCTTCAGCGTTCTCAATTTCAGCATTTTCACCGGGAAGCAAGGTTGCTGGATTCAACGTAGTGCACCTTTTCAGCTGCACATTCGGTGAGCCCAGAATTATTGTTTCATACCTTGTGAGTCTTGCTCCAGTCATGTGTTGCGTTCGGGAGCGGGTCAAAAGTATCTCAACTGAGTGAGGGACCATGACTGTTAATGGGTGTCCCATCACTATTCCTTCACTCTGAGTGAGGCTGATACCAACTGCTGCTATGGCGCGCAAACACCCTGGCAGTGCTGCTGCGACCGGATCCAAAGTAGCTGAAAAATACGCTACTGGTCTGTTTATGCCACCATGGGCTTGGGTCAAGACAGACAAAGAACATGCATCACGTTCATGACAAAACAATGTGAAAGGCTTTGTGTAATCAGGCATACCTAAAGCTGGAGCCCTGCACATGCATTCTTTCAATTCAATAAAAGCATCCATCTCATCTCCTTTCAGCTCAATTTCATCCAAGGCATCCTTCTGGGTCAGTTTCAGTAAAGGCTTTGCTAGAGTTGAGAAGTTGGGAATCCACTGGCGACAGTAGCTCACCATCCCCAAAAACTTCCTCACCTCCCTCCTCGTCTTTGGTGGACTCATTTGAAGTACACTTGTTATTCTTTCCTTCATTATTCTCCGTGACCCTTTCTCTATTTGATGACCCAAGTATTTCACTTTCTTCTGACAGAACTACAACTTTGAAGGAGACACCTTGTGTCCATTCCTTCCCAAGTGGTTCAGTAGAGCAATGGTGTCGGCTGTGCAGCTACTTTCTGTCTTAGATGCAATCAGTAAGTCATCAATGTACTGTACTAGGGTTGACTCGAATGGCAATTCTAACGCTTCCAAGTCTTTCTTTAGAATCTGATTGAATATTGACGGTGACTCCGAAAACCCTTGAGGAATTCGACACCAACTGTAAACTCTGTCTAAGAATTTGAAACAAAAGAGAAATTGGCTGTCCTCATGAAGAGGCACCGAAAAGAATGCTTGTGACAAGTCGATGACTGAGAACCACTCGGCATCGCAAGGGATTTGAAACATTATCACAGTTGGATTCGGTACTACAGGGCAGCATTTAATTATGATGTCATTTATTTTCCTCAAGTCCTGCACAATTCGGACCTTTCCACTCGGCTTTATTAGTCCCATGATTGGTGAATTACATGGACTGCTTAACACTTCTTTCAGTACTCCCTGTTTTACAAACTCGTCAATGAGTTGGGCGACTTTCATGAGGGTGTCTTGTGCCATGTGGTATTGTGGGGTCTGGGGAAAGGTTACATTGGGTTTTACGGTCACTTTCACTGGTTCCACTCCTTTCACCAATCCCACCTCTTTTCCTGTCATATCCCACACTTCCTTTCCGACTGTTTCCCGTAATTCAGCTGGAATATCCTCTTCAGTTATCATCGGAAAAAGGTTAATCAGAGGATATTCTTCATCGACAGTTTCCATCTCATCCCCTTCTACACTGTCCTCTTCTTCCCCATCACTGCTCGTCTGAATTCTAATTCCATCGTTCGAACACATAATCGAACATCCCAATTTGCACAATAGGTCTCTCCCTAACAGTGCTATCGGGCTTGAGTCACATACCACAAATTTATGTGACCCTTGATAGTTACCAATTCTGACTGGTACTGGATCTGTGATTGGGTTCGTCAGGTGCCTGTTTGCTACTCCCACTACTTGAACTGTTCTCCCTGAGAGTGGCAAATTTGGTACTCCAATGCTCCTAACAGTTGAACGTGTGGCTCCTGTGTCAACCAAGAATGAAACACGATGACCCATAACTCTTCCCTCCACATATGGACCCTTTTGATCAACTTCCAAGGATGCTGCAAGCACACAATTTCCCTCCTCATCTGAACTTTCACTCTCCCATACATTGTTTATTCCATTCTCACTGTGTAATGGGAACTGTTGTACTGTGCCATTTGTATTCATCACCTGACCCGAGACCTGTGGAGGAACCATCACTTGCTGCTGACTCACTGGTGCCAAAGGTATTTGCATTTGCTGATTAGGTACCATGGGAAACTGCTGTTGCATTGGCTGCATTTGCGTCATCTGCATACGGGGCATCTGCATCTGCTGCGGCTGCATGGGCTGTAATCCCTGCAGCTGATTTATGGTCTGAAAATTTGGGTTTGGACCTCTCATTTTCGGTCCCCTCATTGTCTGGAATGCATTGACATGATTGTTTTGCTGACCAACACCTGCACCTTCCTGCACCACCATCGGACACTCGCGTTTCCAATGTCCGACGATTCCGCACACGTGACACGGCATCACCCTTTTCATTGCCTGCACACCGTTCGGAATCGCAACAGTGTTCAAATCCGGACCATTACTCCCAAAGCCTCCTCTGCCTCTGCCTCTCGCCTGTGGCTGAAACACCATATTTCCCTGCGGCTGCGGCTGCGGTATCTGCTGTTGGAACCCTTGCAACCCTTGCAAACCTGTCTGAGCTGCTTTAAGTTGCATCATCATCACTTTCTCTTTCAACCTTTTCTGTTTCACTTCAATTTCGTCGCTACAGTATTTCGCATAATTCAACACCTCATCAATAGGTTTCGACTGCCCACAAATCAAATGCGTCTTTATCATCTGACTTATCTCTGGTCTCAGCCCTTCCACAAATCTAAACACAAAATGGAGCATGTCCTTCGCCTCTATTGTTTCCGTGCCACTGTAGTTCTTGAACGCCTTCAACAACCTCTCATAGTAACCATGAATCGACTCTTTAGCCTCTTGGGCAGTTCGATCAATCTTCTGCCAATCCACATTTTTCGCGGCAACCTTCGTCTTCAAATGCTCAATCACCTTATAGTACAAGCTCATTACCATAGGTGATGGTGCACCCGTATCCCTGTCTCTCTCTGGTTCACTTGTCGGCCAACCTACAGCCCTTTTGCAGTCTTCCCACAAATCTGCCGGAACCACAATCTCAAAGATGGTGTTCAGGTCTTCCCAAAGACATTTTGCAAGCTTCACAAACCTATCAGTCTGTTGATACCATTCAATCGGTTTCTCTCTCAGTTTGGGAAAATCATCCGTAAAAGACTGAATGTCGCTCCTGTGCCACGGTACATGTATTAATTTTCCCCCTGCTGTCTCCCTCATTGGTAACATGGTTATTGCATCACTACTCTGTGGTCTTTTCTCCTTGTGCTCTGGGACACTGTCTTTCCTCTTTTCCTTTTTCTTTGCCCATCTGCTTTCCCATTTGTCTAAGCACCTCCACACTTGTGCACTCTGCAGCAATTCTCTAAGGTGCGTTTTCATGCCTGCTGACCTCATGTGTTCGAAGTCTGTGGTCCCGAAATCCAATCTATAGCTCCTGCTCAAGTGTTTTGTCTTGTCTATCTCAACCCCGTTTTTGTCAGCTATTTCTTGCAACCTTCTATGTACCTTGTTCACTTCTCTCGTAATCCTGGGACATAGATACCTCAGCTCTTCTTCCGAGTAGGACTCTAACCTATTCAAACCCATAGTCCCTTCCACCAATTAGTCTGCTTCCATGTTCAACCTGACCCTATTCAGATAGTCTTCTCCCTTCCCACTGGCTGAGCTTTGTGTGGAATTCAGACTGTTGAACCACTGCGTCAGCTGTTGCGCATTCAACCCCATCAGTGTAGCATTCACATCGACTGCCGTTGATGGTTGCGGCAACTTTTCAGTGTTCGATGATAGCGGTTTCATCAGTGGGGGACTCGACCTCACCACTGTTGACTGAGCACATATGGGACTAAACTCCATCAAGGACCCAGATCCAGTTGGCTGAGCCGCTATCGGAGTTGTCTCTGGAGTGTTTTCTATGCACCTCCTTTCCGTCCCACTCTGCACCATTGATCCTTGACCGCTCATACCTGAGTTAGGCTGTACGTAGAAAGGTACCGGTGGACCTACAGTAATGGGTAGGGATATCGCATCTGGGTTCTGTCCATTCCCCAGGTTCTGAGGCATGTTCATTCCCACACTATGGGTCATCATTGCCGGCATGCCCGTCTGACTCCCCGTCATCTGAGCATGTGCGGTTCCCCCCTGCATCTGCTTTTGAGGCATCAAAAGCTGGGTTGACTCAGCTTGTGCCAATGTTGGGTTGCGACCATTCTGTACTCCCATTACGGTTGGATCTAGAATCATTCCCGTACTGTTGTCACTGCTGTAGTACCTTGGGACCTGCGGCTGATAATTTTCTGCTGTTTTCAACATAGGCACATCTGGATATATTCTCCTAACCTGCGGTATCTGCGGGGTGAACAGTAAACTCGGGTCCTTAGATCCCGATGGCGTTTCTGAATTCGGAGTTTCATTATTCTGTACCGGTGCCGGAGGGGCAGAACTGGTACTTGGACCTTGTTCACTCTCTGCATAAGGTGGTGGACGGTCGTTCAGCAATTGCATAATGAACTCCTCATCCTCTGACTCGTCCTCTCTATCTTTGGAACACCTCCTGTTTGTCTTACAAGTAGCTTTCTTGCCTGTCGCCTCTTCTTCCTTAGCAATTGCGGGAAACAATTTTATCCTCTGCAATATATCTGACCTCCACACCTTCTGTGCATTATCCCACCTAGCGTCCGCTAGTGTCTTTTCCACCTTTCTTATCCTGGCCTCGAACTTCTTTTGCTGTTGCTGTCTAGCCATTAGTTCCCAAATCGCTAGAGCCTCAAACTGTGCTGGCCTTGGAGGTACCTTCATGTCGTACATCGCGAATCTCAAATTCTCTAGGATCCTTATATTGAATGTCCCATGGATCGGGAACGCTACGCTCCCATGTCTCTCTGTCAGCTTGTGCCATTGCTTTAGCCAAAGGCACGGAGCTACCCCCCTTTCCTCCATTACAATGTAAGCTGGTGTACCTTCGGGTGGCGTCTCCTCTCCTACGCTCGCTTTAATGTAAGACTCCCCCTTCATCGCACTCTTTAATGCTTTAAAAAATTTCATTTTCTCGTCTTTTATTTCACAAAATTTGTAATCAATAAGTGACTTTAATTCCCGGAATACTCGTCGCTTGCCTTTCCCCTTCCAATCGAGCCCCACGGACTGCGTCCAATCCGTGCGCGACCCTTCTCTGCAACCAACCTATCCCAGCGCGGCTCCTAGTGACGTCACACTCACACACACTGCGGCTGACAAAGCCTCGCGGCTTGTCCTCCTTCACTCAGCTCCTCTCGTAACAACTTCTGGCATGTATCGCGAGCAACCAAATAATAATAAAACAGATCTGTCGGTTTACTACAGGAAGGGTAACACAATCGCTTCAGGACCTTAGGGATTTTTCACTAGCCTCGGCAGTTATTCCATCTTTCTCGGTTCCCACTTTCGCAAGCAAATTCTGACCCGCAGACTCTGCTCTCAACTTGTCAGTGATCTATTCTAGTGCACTTAGAATTTGTCAAAGCCCGAAGTCGAAGTTTTCTTTCACTCCCTTAACACACGTACCGACTCGTTGACCACGCCCGGTCAACCTATTAAACCGACCAGACCACAACATAAAACAAGTGTCTCATACACTTTTCAACATACTCCGGAGTCTCTTGACCTCGCAGGGCCCGTCTCAACAACAACAACCACGTGGACCTTTTTCTGCACAAAGCGCCACATGCACATGAAGTTCGACGACTTCCCTACTCTCACACTCGGAGTCGCACCTCCGCTATTCTCTAAAATCCTCGCAACCTTTTCAAACAATCTGCGGCAATAAGCTGTGCAAGCGCAAAACCCTAACTTCACTCATACCGTCACTAGTACCGCCAACGCCGATTTCACACCTCCATTCTCTCCATTCGCAAGCTCCGAGATCCCGGGAAAGTCGCGGGGGACTTAGGGCATCATCATTCTCTCAATCTGTTTTACCCAAGAAAAATCTAATTCAACACCATATACCTCTCGAGTGGGGTCCCAAAAGTCGAAACCGTCAATTCAATACCATATACCTCTCGAGTGGGGTCCCAAAGGGCGCAACCGTCCTCTGCTACCATCTACTGATAGAGCGTTCCGTCCTAATAAATTACCTGTATCTGGACGCTCTTGGGTCGATTAATCTTTTGACCAAGTGGGGCTCTCTTCACCCGAGATTAATCAATTTAATCAAATCAATAATCAATAACGAACATAAGCAATGCTCTGATCAACATAACACTTCACAATTAATCCAGAAAACATTTCGGCGAACCATGACCTTCCGGCCATGAATAACCACACCAGTTTATTCAAAGTTAATGAATTTATTTCCCTATATTAACAAAGCTAGCACGATATAAATGTGTCTCAACACCAAATGATATATGTAAATGAACATTAATAGCTGTCCATAACGGCGAAAAAGATGCAATCTATGCAGCATTTGAATAACGATGCATTCGATGATAGCAACGCAAACTACTAAAACTATAATCTGAAATGGGCTAATTGCATACATTAGTCAGCATAACAAGGTCTCAAATTGCATCGTGCAACAAATGAATCCTCATCTAACATCAAATTAGCATCGGCATGTGGGATTTCATGCAAAAACAATTTAGCAAAATTAATTTGGAAAAACTCCTAACTAGGGCTCTTATCAAAAATCAGCAGTTGGTTACCTAAAAAGAAACACAATGCAATTGTACATTTTCCTTTCATATTTACCAAATTCAATCAGCATTCAAGGAAGTCTTCGTCTCACAGGTACCGGTTTCGATCAGCATGGGACGGGGGCAAAGGGGCAGGGTGGACGGGGCAATTGCCTCACAGCGGCAAGATAAAAGGACAAAACTACTATTTTATGCAAAGGGGGAAATCGAAGTTAAAGTCTCTAGGGCGAGAATTATTTAAAGTCTCTTTCTCTCGATTAGAGAAAGCATCAAAGTCTCATTCAAAATGGCGTCGAACATCAATTGGCATCGTAGACGATGGCAAAATGACGAGGTCGGCAAGATAGGCCATAATGTCTGCAATGTCTAATGTCCTCAATGGGTGCAATGGGTAATGGCCAATAATGTCTGCTTTCTTCTTGTGCACCAGGTTTAAATAATCAACAGTTCAAATCCAGTAGGGTCTTCCATTGGAGGGTTCATAGGTTGGCTTCAAATTGTCCAATCAAAAACAACAATTCACAAGCTTCTACCTAGGCATACATTATCCTTGGAGTCGGGAACGTAAGTTGCAACATATTTTACCAATTAACTCACTTTCAGAGCTTCCATTGTCTGCACCTGCAGATTGACCTTGGAGCAAAGAAGAAGATGCCAGGCTGGCACGAAACCTTAAAGATAAGCATGTGAACCGATCTCACTGGAAAAGTACAGCTTCAAGCAAGAATACACGTTTTATTAGCACATTAGAAAAATACGAGCATCTAAACCGTGAGACAAGGCAACTAGGCCGAAGCCTCCACTAAAGTTATGCTAAGTTAAAACATTTCAAACAAGCCAATCATGGCACACGTTTACGGTTATGTCAGATTAGTACAATTCTAATACATCATGTTATATAAAGCAAGCTTATAAATTTTGGCGAACTAATCTGTGGGCACATTTGTCCCCGTACAATCTATATTAGTTCGGTTAAAGTCACACTTGATTATTGCAGCACTACGTTTATGCGCTAATAAATGTAAAACCTTCGTTTCTGCGTCATCACACTCCATCCTTAAGAGACCACTTCATTGCGTCAAACCTTCATTGCCCCTCACGTAAGCCAGAGCTAACAATTTTTGTTGCGTCTTTGTCTGAATGGGTTGTATGTCAGACTTTCAAATGCAAAAATATTGTTATGCCTGTTTGATGTGTTGGACGATCATGTTGTACGGAGAGAACATTCGATATCCTGAGCTTCCTTATTAGTGATGGACAGACCTGATCTCCACGATTATGGTCGCCTGCCAGCGTAAAGTGTGCTGCAGGTTCTCAGCCTTGGCAGTGAATTGTATGCCTGAAACTATGGTGGCCTCAGGCTGGCTACCCCATATGGAAATGGAACGTTTCCAGACAGACTGCTCCCTCTGAAAGGCCAGATGGCCTTGTTTGGACTCTAGTAGAACACCACGAATGGCAAATACACCAAAAGGATTATGGAGTACACACATGCATAATATGCACACACTGCCCAGGGAGAACCCACATGGCTGGGACATGTAGGTCCACTTAGGTGTAAAGGAAATTGGGCTGAAGGCGGCATAGCATCTTGTGCTTTGGTACGCCTTATAAGTCACAAAAACCTGTACCTTTCCAGGCTGCAGCCACAGTGTTGAACTTGTCATAGCTCTGTATTATGATGGTTGGAATGTGAAGGCAGGCGGGTGCAAAATATATGTCCTTGGCATTCCCTGGTGTGCAGGACTTTAGTAGTTTACATGATGGGTCGCACACTCCATCCATAACCTGCTGCAAAACATCATATAGCAAGACAGAAGTGCTTTAACGCACTGGGCACTAGATGGCCAGAGGACAGAGCAACATTTAACCTGAACACTGGATGCCATTCCAAGGGTCAGTCCAAGACATATGGATATCATGGTGGGTGCAAACTTCCCAGAAGTAGAGGAACCAATGCATTGGTGAGGGCAGCAAGAAATAACAAAGAGGTTAAAAATATTTCCCATCTTTGCGATTTTCATTACATATAGTTTCAGTAACTTGTCATGAAGGTTTCTGAATTTTAACTGTGAGCCAACTGCCGTATGTTCTACTGCTGAAGAGGTAAGTGGGTCATTGAGGAGGTTTGACTCAACCGAGGTTTGTTTTGAGACCACCGAAGATTTGTAGTGCATCAAGGATGTCCTAAAAATATACAGCTCTACGAGATATTGAGAAGGGCTTAAGCCTACATTCATTAGATGTCAAATTAAATAAAATATATTTGAAAATACTTCAAGCAGACCTAAGCAGTATTGTCAATAGCTCCCATGATTCAGATGAATACCACCACAATGTTGAGTTGTATATATAATGGTAACAAATATTGTGATCTATCTATCTATCTATCTATCTATCTATCTATCTATCTATCTATCTATCTATCTATCTATCTATCTTTATAAATGTAGACACACATACATATTTGTGTGTGTATATATGTATATATATTTATATATCAACACTTGATTCGGCAATTCCCTCGCCGCACCTAACTGCCAATGGTGCCTGGATTTGACGCGCACCACTGCGTCTAACATGAGAGCAGTACCTTAAACATCAATAAAGCAACCGGCACTCCGTGAATGTGAAGATTAGGTTTAATTCAAACAAAACAGGAAAGCGTTTCGGCGTTACCGCCTTTCTCAACCTGCGGGCCGCCATTTTGGCCCCTTTATATATCATGTGTGATGTGTTACAATTGGTTCACTTAAAACAACATAGTGAATATAAAATGTAGTGAATATAAAATGTGAGATGTGAAAAAACGGCCCATAAATGAAATATATGTGTAAAAAACAAAATTAAATCCGAATTATTACATCATATCTATGTGACATATTTATCATCTGTTTAGTACTTAATCTAGAAATAATTGTAATTGATACTGCCAGCAATAGAGATTAATAATTAAACTACAATGAACAAAAATAATGATTTTTGATGTTCAATTTTTGTCGATATCTAATCTCCAGGGATTGTACTGATCTATTACAGACTTTATGTACAAAAAACATACAGATAAAGTATGTCCGTTATCACAAACATAATTCAATGCTATGTTATCATTTACTGATATACAACTATTAGATCGTGGGTGAGAAACACGTGTTAGCTCAAATGTATATATAGTTCCTCGCTCAAATTCAACCCCACTGGTTCTCTTGAATCTAATGTCAGTATGTATCTGGACTCTAATTTTCTCAAATTTTTCTCCCTGTCACCTCCACGAGCATCTTTACTTATCCCATCAATTACACAGTATTTGACATCTTCTACTTGTCCCCCATGGAACTCGTGTACATGTCTAGCAACCGGATAAGAATCGTCTTTGTTGACGATTGCCCTAAGGTGTTGTAGTATCCTTTTGTGTACTTGTAGTTTAGTACTACCAACATATAATTTATGGCAGCTGCATTTTAAAATGTAAATAACGTATTCACTCTTACAGTCATATCTGCCTTTTATGATATGTACAGTTCTATCTCCTTGCCTAATAGTTTTGATGTTTTCCCCATTTTTGCACGGTTTACATTTTGTGCATTTGAAAAATCCATTTTGTGATTTAAGCCAACTGGTTTGGGAAGTTTTATGTTGTCTCACCTCACTTTTCACCAGTACATCTCTCATGGATGCCCCTTTTCTGTATGTTATCGTTGGCCTATTCTTTAGTTCTGTACCTATAACAGGATCACTTTTCAGCATGTGCCAATGTTTCTGTAACAACTTTCTTACTGATTCATGTGCAGTGTTGAAGGTGGTTATAAATCTCACATTTGCAGTGTCCTTATGTGTATCGCTTTTCTTACTCACAGTTACCCTTCTGATCTGAGGTAAATAATTCGGATTTTATTTTGTTTTTTACACATATATTTCATTTATGGGCCGTTTTTTCACATATCACATTTTATATTCACTACATTTTATATTCACTATGTTGTTTTAAGAGAACCAATTGTAACACATCACACATGATATATAAAGGGGGACAAAATGGCGGCCCGCAGGTTGAGAAAGGCGGTAACGCCGAAACGCGTTCCAGTTTTGTTTGAATTAAACCTAATCTTCACATTCATGGAGTGCTGGTTGCCTTATTGATGTTTAAGGTACTGCTCTCATATATTTATATATATGTATATATATGTGTATATATCTATCTATATATATATATATATATTTATATATATATTTATACACACACGCACGCATATATATATATATATATATATATCAAAGGCACTTCTTTGCATGCCGGAAGGTTTTTGTGCAGAAAGGGACAACTTCCTGTACAAGAAATAATCAGAGGAGGCATTTTCCTCTTTCATTTCTCCTCATTGCACCTGCCTTGGGAGGCGTAAGATTTTGATGCATATACAGGTTTACGTTGTCTTGTACATCTGGGAATGCGTCAAAACCCATGGTTGTTGCATGGGAAAACCTACATAACGCCAGTGGAATGCCCACATGATGCAATGTAAGGTAATTCAGTGACTTGTACTGCGTTGCCTTACACCATACCTACGAGGCCATGAAAAGCCACACAAAAGAGGCTTTCCGTGGCCTTGTAGACATGTATCTGCAATCTGCACTGCCGCTGCATCAAAAAATCTGATGCATCAGTAGCACAAGGGTCTTGTTGCCTGCTGGAAACCTTTTCTGCAGTACCAAAAAACTTGTGTGGAGTATAATGAACACAAGTCGGCTGTCACCTGCAAGCGGAGTTACTCTTCAGTACTAACATAACTTTTCAATAACTCTACTCACCTATGGTGCATTAGGAGCACATGCGTTTTGGAAACACCTATACCGATTAGCTGGACACAGGCTATATAAAATTAGGTAATATGGGTGTTACTCATACTATGTAAACTATAAAACAAAGTAGCACACTCATTGGATGATGTCATCAATGATGTTATTTGAGATGTCATAAGTGATGTAAATAATGTCAGAACATGTGACGAGAGATGTCATGTCAGGTAATAAGGAGTGCATGCCGAGGACGCAAGTTAAAGTAAGCTCTGTTAACTATAATTGGTGAATTTCTGTATTTTATTTAGTTCGAAACTTTAATGTTGACATTGTCACTGACAAATTCAGGTATAGCGTTACCTTATCCTTTGTTCTTTTCAGTTAATTACTAAGGTTTTTTTTTTTAAATAAAAATAAATCTTTTTGTTACACCTAACTATAACGTTCCCTTAAAGTTTTTTAATGAATATATATATATGTGTATATATAAATATATATATATATATGTATATATATATATATATATTTATATATACACACATATATATTTGTGTGTGTGTGTGTGTGTCTATATATTTTTGTATATATATATATATATAGAGAGAGAGAGAGAGAGAGAGAGAGCGCGAGAGAGAGAGAGAAATAGATATATCTTGAGGATATGTAACATTTTAGTTCTTCATATTTAGGCCACATTATATGAACATCACAATATTTGTGTACTTGATATTCTGACCTATAATTGAAGTCAGAAATGATATGCTAAAATGTTAAAACTTTAGCAGAAGTAAATGTATCACCTGTTTCAAAACATACACAGTGTTGCAGGATGTTACCTACACGGAGGAGACTATGAACTAGTGAGAAGGAAGCGAGAAATGTTTCTATCCATCCAGGGCCTCCTTTAGGGCAGTGATACTGGTTTGGCTGCAATGGGTGCTCACCTGGAGTGGTGGGGGTACTGGGTGGGAGGGCACTTACCTTGGCAGGGGGGCATGGTGTGTAGCAATACGTTAAAAAAGGCAAGATAGCTCTTGTGATTAATATTCCTGCTAAAGAGAGATCTAGCTTTGTCTAGTGTCAATTTTGACTGGCCTTATAGTAGCGCAGTTGGTTGATATGCCTACTGCAAAGAACAGATTCGCATTTTATGCTGATAGCTCATTGAATTAGTAAAGCCAGCATTTACCAGTGCTTTAAAACAAATCAAATGTATGTTAGAGAGGGGTTATCGAGATAAAGGGCACTTTTGCCAGATTGTAGTGAGGGAATCCGATGAGGAGGTCATGGAAGGCGGAGACACCAGATAAGTTTGTCACACCAGGCGCCACCAGCGCTTAAGCCGCCCCTCTATCCAGCTACCGTTGAACAGAAACCAAGCTTGGCTTCAAAACCGGCATTTGGAATGATTTCAGCATTTGCAATGATCAAAAACAGTTTGGCCTCTCTGGATAAATGGGCACTTTCTGACAGGCCTCTAAAATGCCAGTGGGTGTGGTTGCACCTGAACCACCCTGGTTCATCATGGCCTGCAACATTTCAGTACAGACGATTAGTTTGTTTTCGTGCACCTGCTCCGTTGTCCAATCCTCCCTGAAAGCTGCAGATGGAAATGTTCAAAGACTTGAGTTCAAAGTGAGACGCAGGATTTTGCATCATCTTTCTTGTGCAAAACCCACCCGGATGAGGCGGAAATTCTGCAGGTGATGCTGGCTTCTATGCTTAGATTCGTGCTTTGAACCTGTTACGTGCTTACCCAATGCACTTCAAAGAGGTTTCTCTCCACCCCAAAACTGGTCTGGCCATCCTGGACACAGGGATAACCCATGTTAACTGCAGGACAGGGGCATGTATGGGATGATTTTTCCTCAGGGAGAAACCTACAGTTTTCTCCGAGGCACGTGCTTGATTGGCTGCTGCAGATAAATGATGCTTCTGGGTAGTGAAATAGATTGACTTTTTGTCAGAAATAGCTGTAAAATGTTTAAACCAATATATTTGAAAATATGTGTTTTAAAAGAGTCATTTTTCCTAATTTTTTACATTTAAAAAAAATAATTCTTGCAGGGATCACCCCCTTCACGTCTCTATCGATAATACATTTTTGGCGAGAATCAGACGAGCTCACCACCCCCTCTCACTATGTGTGACAATTGTATGGTCACGGGTATGAAACATTTTACAATGCTGCATATATATCTTAACCCTGTCCTGGGTGAGTTCAAGGCATGAATTACCTAGTAATTTCCACCCAGTGCAGCTCTAGCTGGAAAAGCTTGTCTGCAAATCTGGAATGCTAAATTGATAACCAGGACGGCAAATATTTTTTGACACATAACACTCTATTTTAGTATATTGTTCTTCAGCCTAAAGTAGTTTAGAAGATATAACACTCCAGACCTAAAGCTACTCCTATGACCAAGGAGTAAGGATGAAAAGGTTCAAAGAAGGAGTATTTGGCAAGAAAATATGGTGATGGTCAATGGCCTATTTACACATTCATTACAAACCAATGTAGGTAATGAGGAAAGATTGTAAAGGGTCCTTATCAGTTCCCCATTTTATAAACTTATAACCAAAAGGAGAGGGATACCGAAATCCTGGATGTGAGTCGCCTGGACTCACAAGATCAAACTGTCTTCGCTCAGATTATTGCAATACAATTGAGGGAACCTTAAGGTTTTGTATATATATATATGTATGTATATAGATGTATGTATGTATGTATATATATAGATATCCAGTAGCATGCTCTATCAAGGGACCTCAGCCAGATGGTACTAATGGGTGGGCTGTACCAGTTTTGTGGGAGCTCCTTACATTGCAGGGACAACAAAGATTGTGTTTAAAATATCTAAGGTATAATCCAAAGAACAATTCATAGTCAAATACATAGACAAAAACATACAAGTAGATGTGCACGTTTATAATTACACCTACACATTCATACAAAGAAACAAATGAAACTCAAAGATCACTCAGTGCAGAATAACCATTGAATTAAGAAATAATGCTTTCTCTGGAGATATTTAATTTTGAAAAGCATTGTATGGAAATCGCTGACTCAGTATTGAGGAACATGAGTGATCCAACAATAAATCACCCACATTTGTAAGGGTAGACATCAATCTCTATATATTTTATTGAAACTTCAAATTATAAAAAAAATAAGTGATGTGTTAAAGTCTTGACTGCAAATGGGCAAATAGTGCATTGAGCCACAAATAAATTTGTATGAATTCATTTGCAAGTAAAACTTTCTAACAGAAGGATTCCTATGTGAAGTTTAGTACACAGAACCTTTGCAACGAATAGTTCAATCCTGATCATGTAATTTACAAAACAAGCCAGAGCATGAGCAAGAAAAGAAAACTCTCTGAAATTTGAAAAAATTGTGGGGTTCTTCATTTGCTGAGGCATAATTCACAACCGAAATTCATTCTTTAGCGAATTTAATGCAAGTTATACACTTTATGTCATCATTGGCTAACGTAGACCAGGCAGGACGTTTCTAAAAACATGGAAAAGCGGAGACTACTTTGAGGCCTAGCACATCTTTGTCAGCATTCCTCTTATATGACCCTTAAGCAATCCAAACCGAAATTGGCCCTAATCAAGCCTCCTGTTCCAGGCATGTTACACCTCAATACCGTATCCTCAGAGGGATCTGGGTGCTTTGTGTTCATGGATCACTCGGTGTATTATCCAGTGGATCAGCATGAAAGTTTGAAACCATACCTGACCAATTGTTGAAAGCCACTGAAACCTTACCAGAGTTCAGATGAGGTGATAATGCTGCTTGTGATCAGCCACCACCTAGATCTGACATTTTGAATTCTCTGTAGTCAGGTTAGAACTTTTTAGGGACCCCACAAACAAGAGGTTTCAATAATCAATCATTTCCTATGATGGCCCTGCCCTGTAGAGCACGGTGTAAAGCAGTTCAGTCATTCAAGGCACACACCAGCTATTTGCTGTAGTTGGTTCGGTCGAGTAAGAGGCCATGGTCACCTGCATCAGATGCAGCCAAGAGGAGAACGGAAGAAGTGGCACTGTCAGCCCTGTTTCACCACATGCAGCTGCCTCTTCCTCTCTTATTCATTGTCCTCTGACTGGGGTTTCAAACCTCAACATAGTACTCTCAGGAGAGCTTTCTCCTTCGGATGTGGGTGACCTGCTTAGTTACCCACTTTTCTAAGGTTTTAGTACCAGAGGGTTTGGCGGTACACTTCTGAGGGTATTTTAAAGAGAGGAGAGATCGAGCCATGTACTTACTCTCAGATGGAGGCACTGGCGCTCTCCGTTGTCATTACAGATAGATATGTTTAATGAGGATGGGCATTGAACTCCAGGGAAATGTAGTTATGAAACCCTCGAGCTTAAACAACCGCTTCAGTTAAGTAAAAAACAAGAGGTACGAACTTAACCACATCCTCCCGTTCTGATGGGACAGAGTACATCTGGCTTTTAGCCTCTCCTTAACAGCCTCATCTGATGTAATCCTTTCCCAGATCAGGGACCTTAGTCTGAGCGGAATTCCCAACAGCCTAGACTGTCTCCACCGCTTGCTAGGGCAGGACTGGCATTCCCTGTGATCATCTGGACATATTCTTTTCCAGAGAATATAAAATATCTCCTTCCAGTTTCTGGACATCTAGAGCCAAAATCCTGCGTTTTCTTGACGCCTCAGTATCACACTTACAGATTTTCCATTTGCAGCCTGCCTCTAACTTATACCTCTAACACTTTTTAGCGGCAGCGTGATTCTATTTGTCCCAGCTCATTGATATACCAATTTTGGAATATCGTTTGTGTGTGGAACCACGTGTTTAGGTGGAGAAAGGTGGTCACAGAAAACCTTCAGGGATAGATTATAAAACAGGAACTGCCACCCACTCTTAATAGTAGCAATGACTATAAAATCTCCATAGGAAAGCCTGAAGGGACTGCAGACTTAGTTTCCCTTTATCTCACTTCTTCACTCCCCAAAAGCCACATAAACACGTCTTTCTACCTCATTTGAGTTCACAAGAGATGATACAAGATTAGAGCTTGCACAAAAATCTGTTACTAAGTTTGTGGGGCTGCGTTAATATTGATGTGGGGTGCAAGCCTTTTTAGGTCGAGCCTTCCAGACAGCACAACACTCTGGTTGCAAAAGACATACTGTGGGCTTATGCGGAACATGCAGGGGCTTGGAGTCCACCTATTGCTTAACATTGGCTGGCTTACACCATAGGCAACTAAGTTTACATCTACATAATAATCACCATGACACCCTGCATCACAACAGAAATCAACAGAAATCAGTATCACATTCTTTATACCATTCTGACGCATAAACCCTTCTTCGTTCACTGATCCCTCCCCCTCCTCTCTTTCTCTCCCTCCCTTCCTCCTCCCTTCCTCCTGCGCCTTATTACCCCCTTATTCTACCATCACACTTCCCTCCCATCCAACTTTATTCCACCCCTTCTTTTTTCCCCTCCCTCACATGTCTCTTTACTTTATTTTATTTTATATTTTATGTTTCGTATCCTAACATACAATATATATGTTTTATCTCTGCTAAAACAATGGACATGTCAACTGAGAACCTAACCTATGTCAAATTCATATGGAAGTTGTCCTGTACTGCGTACAGCATCTTGTATTATTTTGTATCTTTTCTCAATTCTCAATAAAAAAAATTATTTAAAAAAACAAACAAAAAAACATTGGCTGGCTTTCCTGTCACCCTCATTTGCCTAGTTCTTATTAGTGTCCCAGCTTTTCAGTCATGTGTTTGTCAGTCCCTCTTATGGAATACAGCTTCCGTACAATCTGTTTTGATTGGATGGCTTTTACTCTTCCTCAGCTTGCTTAAGAAGCACTACTGTTTTGTTCTTTAAGCACTTCACAAGAGTACATGTGTTTTTCAGCTGTCTCACTCGTACTTCTTTTCCCCTGCACTCCGTGTTGGTCTCTCTCGCCTGTGTGCCTCTCCAATCCCTCTCCGTGTTGCGATCTCTCTTGTTTCTTCCCCAGTTGCTCTCTCACCTGTGTGCTTGTCCCTCATCGGCTCCAAGTTACTCTTTCACCCGTTGCTTCACCCTCAAACCCTTGACCTCCGTGTTCCTTTCTCCACTCAGTCCCTCCTTCTCTGTTACTCATTACTTTTCATTCCTGCCCCCACCCTCCGTGTTGCTTCATCCACCATTGCCCTCCATGTTGCTTCTCCTCACCCACGTGTTCACTCTGTCTCCCATTTGTTGGTTCTCCTCCCCACCCCCTTCTTTGCTTCGTTCCACCCACAACCTCCATGTTACCCCACGTGTGCTCTCCATCTTTCTCCCCTATCTCCCAGGCCCTTCATGTTGCTGCTCCTAACCTAGGCTTCAAAAAATGACTTCATGCCTTTTTCGGTTACACCTACAACTCACATGCGCTGTCAGCAAAAGCTATTGTTCTTAAAAAAAATTAAAAGAGGCTTAGAGCCCGGTTATTACTTACCTTCGCTTACCATTGGTTGGCTCCCACATCACTCTTTTTTCCTTGCATACTACGGGCAGAGCCTTCTCCCCGCCTCCAGCTTCCACCTGGGCTTCAGCCTTCGCCCCTTCGTGCTCCTGCCTTGGACCATGGGCCTAGTACTGCTTCCTGTGGCCAGTGTCCTTCTAATGGTGACAGACTCCTTAAGGTATTCGTTTTTTCACTTATTTACTTGTCAGTGCCCCTCTTGTTCTCTTTAACTCACCCACCTTTTTTCTCTTGTTGCTTTTTAAAATTTGTTTTCCACAAGTTTTTAGCACTAGACCCATAGTTATTGCAGCACAATTTACTTTACACAGGCCACATTCTTTTTTTTTAGCCTGGGTAGTCTCAGTGATTTGCCCAGAATCACAAGATGTTGAACCAATGGTGAGAATCGAACCTGGTCCTGCAGATCCAAAGGCGGCAATTCTGGCCGAAACACCGCATCCTCTTTAAAAGACATTAACAAACCCAAAATAGCTCGTGCAGAGCTCTTTGGATTTGTTAATGTTATTTTAAAGATGTTACACAATGGCACAGAAATCTGTGCAACACGACTCAAAGTAAACAAAACAAAGTGCTATGACAAGGTCAACGCTGGCCGATCTGCAGCACTTTGTTTTTAATCTTCTTTGGGTCATTTTGACAGTAGCCCTAGTTGATGTGTATCATATTTAAAAAACATTGACACTCCCACCAGCTCTCACATAGGCGAAACCTTTAGGCTCCGCCAATGCTTGTTTCTTTTTATTTACCAATCCAAGTAAGATTGGAAAATAAAAAGGAAAATAAGTGGCCACATCCTTTTGCAGCTTACACATGACCGGTGCATCTGCCTAAAAATTGACTCAGGTGGCCTGGTTAAAGGCTTATGTTCTTAACCCCTTCGCTGCCAGGCCTTTTCCCCTCCTGTGCCGAGCCTTTTGTTCGGCTATTTGGGGCAGTTTGCGCTTAGGCCCTCATAACTTTTTCTCCACATAAGCTACCCACCCCAAATTTGCGTCCTTTTTTTCCAACATCCTAGGGATTCTAGACGTACCCAGACTTTGTGGGTTCCCCTGAAGGAGACCAAGAAATTAGCCAAAATACAGCGACAATTTCATTTGTTTCAAAAACATTGGAAAAAGAGCTGCAGAAGAAGGCTTGCGGTTTTTCCCCTGAAAATGGCATCAGCAAAGGATTTGCGGTGCTAAAATCACTATCTTCCCAGCTTTCAAGAACAGGCAGACTTGAATCACAAAACCCCATTTTTCAACACAATTGTGGCATTTTACTGGGACATACCCCATTTTTACTATTTTTTGTGCTTTCAGCCTCCTTCCAGTTAGTGACCGAAATGGGTGTGAAACCAATGCTGGATCCCAGACAGCTAAACATTTCTGAAAAGTAGACAGAATTCTGAGTTCAGCAAGGGGTAATTTGTGTAGACCCTACAAGGGTTTCTTACAGAAAATAACAGCTGAATTAAAAAAATATTGAAATTGAGGTAAAAAAACCAGCCATTTTTCTCCACATTTTACTCTGTAACTTTATCCTGCGATGTCAGATTTTTTAAAGCAATATACCGTTACGTCAGTTGGACTCTTCTAGTTGCGGGGATATATAGAGCTTGTAGGTTCATCAAGAACCCTAGGTACCCAGAGCCAATAAATGAGCTCCATCTTGCAATGGGTTTTCATTCTATACCAGGTATACAGCTATTCATTTGCTGAAATATAAAAAGTGACAAATAGGTATCAAGAAAACTTTTGTATTTCCAAAATGACCACAAGATAAGGTGTTGAGAAGCAGTGGTTATTTGCACATCTCTGAATTCTGGGGTCCCCATACCAGCATGTGAATTACAGGGCATTTCTCAAATAGACGTCTTTTTTACACACTGTCTTACATTTGGAAGGAAAAAATGTAGAGAAAGACAAGGGGCAGTAGCACATGTTTTGCTATTCTGTGTTCCCCCAAGTCTCCCGATAAAAATGGAACCTCACTTGCATGGGTAGGCCTAGCGCCCACGACAGGAAACACAAAATGGACACATCACATTTTCAGAAAGAAAACAGAGCTGTTTTTTACAAAGTGCCTACCTGTGGATTTTGGCCTTTAGCTCAGGCGGCACCTGGGGAAACCTAGCAAACCTGTGCATTTTTTAAAACTAGACACCTAGGGGAATCCAAGATGGTGTGACTTGTGGGGCTCTGACCAGGGTCTGTTACCCAGAATACTTTGCAAGCCTCAAAATTTGGCCAAAAAACACTTTTTCCTGTCATTTCGGTGAAAGAAAGTTCTGGAATCTGAGAGGAGCCACAAATTTCCTTCCACCCAGTGTTCCCCCAAGTCTCCCGATAAAAATGGTACCTCACTTGTGTAGGTGGGCCAAGTGCTTGTCACAGGGAAGAGCCAAAAACATGTCGAAATTGAGGGGGAACCAAAGCGGGCCCAAAAGGGCAGTTTGAAAAAAAAAATGTTAGGCTGACAAGGGCAGCAGAATGTTTATCAGTATAGATGAGACAATACTAGGTGGTATGAATTTGGTGGATTCCTGCAGATTCTGGAAGGTTCCATCACGAAAATGTGTGATTCCCAGCAAAGTTGGAGGTTTGCAGGGCATTGTGGGTAAAAAACATGGAAGCACACCACCCTGGAATCACCCAGATGTTTAGTTTTCAGGTGTGTCTAGGTCTTGTGGATTTTTCTACCTGGCAGCGTCCCAAAGTCCATAAAGTGAAGCCCTCACCATTACAAGTGGGACGATTTTGAGAGTTAGCCAAGCTCTCATGGCCCAAATGTAAAACCAAAACCCCAAATAATCAAATGTCCTCTTGCTTGCCGTGGGATAAGATGTTTTAGTGTGCGGGGGAGAGCTGAAAGACTGTTACCCCCTTCAGTTGGGGTGGGGGCATAACCAGGCCCACACTGGTTGGTAGCCACCACCCCACTATTTCTTTTTTTAATTCCCTGGCATCTAGTAGACTTTCTGCCCCCCCCAGGGTGTGGATCAGGGGTAATTGCCCAATCTGCCCACTGGTGGGCAGAACAACTTTGTCCCCATTTATTTGGGATGGGGGGCTATACCCCTATATTTTGAAAAAAAAATTCCCTTGTCTCTGGTGGGCTTTCTGCCCGTCTTGGGGGCAGATGGGCCTTCCAAAAATAAGCCAATCTGACCCCAAAGGGGGCAGATATGGCCAACAGTGATGTGCCCCCATGGGGAGTGACCCTTGCCCAAGGGGCTGCCCCCCAAACAAAACACAAACATACACACACACCAATCCCTGGTGCCTAAGTGGTTTCTGCCCCCCCCGTGGGCAGATTGGCCTAACAGAAATAGGCTGATCTGCCCCCAAGGAGAGGAGAAATGGCCTAAAATAAATTTGCCCTCCCCTTGCGTGAAATTGACGCAAAAAAATAAAGATCTCTGGTGTCTAGTGGTTTCTGCCCCCCTTGGGGGTAGATTGGCGTAACAAAGATTGGCCGATCTGCCCCAAAAGGGGGCAGAAATGGCCTAAATACAATTTGCCCCTCCAGGGGAGAGACCCTTGCCTAAAGGCTCGCTCCCCATCTGTAAAACAACAACAACAAAAAATCCTCGGTGCCTAGTGGTTTCTGCCCCCCCTTAGGGGCAGATCGGCCTAATTAAAATATGCCAACCTGCCCCCAACGGGGGCAGAAATGGCCTAAATATAATTTGCCCCCTAGGGGAGCGACCCTTGCCTAAGGGGTCACTCCCCTTGCGTGAAATTCACATAAAAAAAACTCCCTGGTGTTTAGTGGTAAGGGGCAGATTGGCCTCATAAAATATAAAGGCCTTAAAAAAAAATGCCCCCCCTAGGGAGCGACCCTTGCCCAAGGGGTCGCTCCCCTTATTACAATTTCTTATATTCTGGTGTCTAGTGGGCATTTTAGCAGCCGGATCGCTTCGCAATCCAGGTGCTAAAATGCTCAGAGAGACTTCAAAGGGAAGAAAATTCCTTTCCTTCTCTTTGAAGCCTCTCAGGTCTCCTCCACGTGATCGGAAGAGAAATGCTGAGCATTACTCTTCCGATCGCGCATGGGAGGAGGCCTCTGTGTGGTCAGCGCGTGAGGTCAGCAGTGGATGTCGGGGGTGGAAGGGGTAGGGCTTCCCCTTCCATCCCTGCCTTTGGGGGGTGGGAGGGAACAACACAGAGGGGGCGCTAGCGATCCCTCTGGGCTCTGTGCCCAGGACGTAATGGTTACGTCCTGGGCACACGAGCACTGTGCCGCAGGACGTAACCGTTACGTCCGCAGCACAGAAGCGGTTAATTGGTTATGCTGCACAAAATTGGAATGTTGTACAGCATGAATAAAAAACATTGGCAAAGTCAACAGGTCTCAGAGGTGTGGTCTATTGACATTCCTAATGCCTGTTTTATGTATGAGGTCTATTATCTATAACATTAACCTCACCACGCCCTATGCTGAGGTTAGGGATGGCTTAGGTTCCTGTTATTTCATAGATTTTTTCAGAAAATGTCTGGTCAGAGCCAATGTGACGGTAGTTCAAAATCATAATACGAACGCCTGACAGTGCCCTATGGAGAACCAGTGCAGGACCCCTCCAAAAATCCAAAGGCTTAGGGCCTCATTATGAGTTTGGGATGAGATGACCCCCAAACCTCTGGGGAGGATGCTGCCGTCATGACGGTGGCATCTCCCCTGTCGTATTCCAATGTTCCTGCCAGGCTGACAGGTCCCCGCCATGAAAAGGCTGGTGGAAAGTTGAGTTGTAATCAGCATGACGGCGCTGATTGCAGGGCCACCGTGGCTGATCGGAACTCAGACCGCCTTCAGCCCATGGAGAACCATGTTCCTGGTGGGCACGGCGGTCCGACTGCCAGGGTCGTAATGTGGCGGTTGAACCGCCTGCAGTGAGGTGGTCCGACCGTCACCACGAGGCTGGCGGTCTCATGACCGCCATCCTCGTAATGAGCCCCTTTGTCATGCTTTTTTCGTAAATATGGCAAATACTAATGGCAACAAATCAAAGTTGGATAAAAGTGAAATTGTTTCAGGGCCTCATTTACAACTTTTTGGTGCAGGGCAGTGCCGCAAAGCTCCTTGCTTTTTGCCCTGCGTCAGAAAAAAGATCAGGAATGCACTGTATTAATGACATACACCACATTCCTGTCCTTTCTGCCTGGGCTGACACCCAAATTGATGCCTAGCACCAAAAAGGGTGTTTGTGCTGTGGCACCATTATTTTTGTGCAGGTATGGATGCCATGCTGCACAAATACAATCAATGGAGGTGTTTTCCTCTTTCTGTGTGTGCTGCAGAATGCTCCGGCGGCGCCGGTCTCTTGCAAATTAGACCCTCGGTTTATGAGGACCTCCAAGGTTTTTGCCAGACGCAGAGGAATTTTCCATTTCCCCTGGACTTCTGAGGTGCTGGAGGAGCTTCCTGTTTATGATAGACAACTCCATCATTAACAGTGTCAATATCTCAGAAACGGATGGTTGTGGTGAAAAAAAACTCCAACCATATGTTCTCTGGAGCAACTATTTTATCTATTGTCTCCCTGCAAGAAGTAGGTCCCTCTACATGCAAGGATTGTGTATCTCCAGTAATTTAGGTGCTGGACTCTGGATCAGTAGTCCTGGGTTAAGAGGGATTATTTCTCCTAGAAAGGGGTTAGGGATTGCTCTAACATCAGGCTGGAAATATGCAAGCTTAAATGGGGTGAGATCACAAAGCAGTCTTTGAAGTCACGTAGAACAATCTTAGGATCTAGAGCCTATGGCCTGTAGATAGCTGTATCACTTCACACCCAATAGAACCGAGGGGGGCCCTACTTCGATATAAAGACATTCTTCTGTCAGCTACTCCCAAAGCTGTTTGGGGAGCTACGCTCACCAGTTGCAGGGCAAAAGTTATTGTGTGGTAGACATGATACAAGAAGAATCAGGTAATTCCTTCCTTGATCAAAATATCACTTGATGGCTCATGGCCACGTGCTGATCAGTCACCACTTTGCAGATCAGCTCTTCTGCACTTGTTTGTTTTAACACAGCTCTCCCAAGTCTCTGGGAAGGCACTCGCTTGAGGGCAGCTAGGCAATAAGTGGGTTTATTAATGTCTCCCTCTGCTCCATGGAGGTCCGCACAAGGAATCTACAGTCAGACAAGCAAAACAGGAAGGCTAGAGGCCTATTTCTAGGCTTAGATCCAGACTAGGGGAGCTACAATGTACCCTGTCTATTATGCAGGAAGTACCAGAAGTCTAAGCAGTGCAGGTTCGAGGGTTCTTTAAATTGAGCATTTCACGAGCAGTGATGCCGCATGTGGGCTATTAAGAAGCCTCTGGAAACGAGGGTGTGGCTACATATAAGGTTTGGACAACAGACAATTAAGTCATAGAGCATCTAGACTTTTTGAGACTTTGGAGAGCTCGAATTGGCTTAGGCAATGTACGTGTATATTCCAGACAGAAGCCAGACATGAGATAAACAATTAATCATATGCTGGTCACGTTCAAAGAGATTATCTTGCACCATAAGGCTTCACAGAGCAGAAAAAAGAGGGGAACGGGGTTGGGGATGTTACCATGCCACATTGCACACATGCACCATTTACAGGCACATGCGACTGTTTTCGAAGTGGTACATCTCGCAACCCACAAACACTCATGTCACTAAAAAGAAGATCCTCTTTATTGAGGTTACTATACTTTTACAGGGGGAGTCAGTAGGCTGCATCTGGGGGGTACAACAGGACTGTACTTCCAAAATCTGCCAATGGTACGGAACACCCAATGGCTTTAAGTTAAGTGAAGAGAAGTATTTTTTTTTAGTTTGGTGTTTAATTCGACAATACTAAGATATAAGTAAGGAATGACGGAGACACCAACCTTCCATATCTTTTCTCCTCCAGCAACCATCTCAAAACAAATCCCTCCTCCCCACACCTTCCATATTCTGCTTCCATATTTTCATAACCTACAATCCACATGCAAGAGCGCATTACCATAGTAAGGAGGTTGCACAGTCATACACACTGACGAGTTTCATTGGGATTCTTTCGGCTGTACTCCCTTCCCCCAGCACCACGAGCATATAGCTCTGCTAGGAATCACTGCTGATGGTGGCCTGTGTATTCCTGGGGTTAGTGGCCACATGAACGATAAAATGGGGGAATTGTCATGTTGAACATTTTTAAAAGGACTGGTCATGACACTATTACAAACTGCTGCACCTACAAACTTTGGGCCGTATTTGACTTGGGTGATGGGTTACTCCATCACAACAGTGACGGAAAGCCCATCCACAGAGATATAAATCCCATTATTTCCTATGGGATTTATATTTCGTCAATGGGCTGCCACGATTGTGACGGAGTAAACCATCAGATGACAGCTAAATCAGGCCCTTTGTGAAGCAGGGGAATGCTTTATGTCCTCTGTAGTGCTATAACACATCAGAGAAGGCTCTTCATGTATGCTTAGCCCTCATGTACAAATAACCCCCGTTTCCGGGCAAGGATCAGGCAACAGGATGCACTGGCAGTCTTGTTCCTGTGAATCGTGAAATTAGTATCCATTACCCATGAGCTGACCTCGTATCCTGAAAGTGAGAGAGCATTTTTACTAGAGAAGAATAATAATCATTAACCTAGTGCGATGTGTTTAGTAGGCCTAAATCAATTACTGCACATAAACATGGCTTTGCATTCAAAGCTTGCAGAGAGGCATGCATTTAGTTTAGACTGCTGACAAATACACACTTTTCACTTTTTTCTTGACTCTTCCTTACCTCTTTGTTAGTTCGGACCTTTGTCGTGGTCATAAGTGCATTTATTTTCATGATGCAAATGTCTTATTGCAACAGTAGAATGAATAGAGAGTGTGTTAAGTCTTAGCATTTTACCCATTAAAACCATGTAAAAATGTCTGCAATGTTAGATTAATCTTAAAAGTTGTTTCTTTATGATTAGGCTGTGTCACAGAAGGCATAGTGATTTCATTGCGGAATTAACTGTACTTACCTTGACTTGTTTTTGTCTTATAGAGCTTAATGATGGGAGAGAACAATAGAATATCGATAATGTTGCAATGAATAGTTAAATTTATTTTGTATTTAGGGCATTTTTTGTTAAACTTGCAGAATCAACAGACAATTTACTATTCCCTTGCAGATATCAACATCTCATTGACTGAAACCAGAAGTTATCTCTGCAAGACTTGCAACTTGTTTCATTTTAGTGTTGTATACATGCTCTGTTCCCAGGCTAGACGATATAAATGCCAGCGGAGGGGAGATGTAGATTGAGATTTTAGATGAGGGAGAAGAGAGGAGGATATGCCAGACGAGAGCCCCTACCGCATATTTTCCTGAGAGCATTTCTACTCAAACACATCCCAACTTTGACTCTTTGCTGACGCATCTCAGATTCACTTTGAGAGCTACTACATTTCTGTTCCAAATTTTTGCCGTTTGTGACTCTGTTGAGTCTCTTGGATTTCTGTTTATGGGGAGTTCTATTACAGCTCTAATGCTTTCAATTCTTGAGGCAAAAACGTTTTATGCGTTCTGCTGATGTTTCTTAGAATAGGGATAAGATTTTATGGAACATGCTTCATGCATTGTTCTGTAATTGTATTGAGAAATGGCGCATCACTAATAAAATAAATTAATTGCTAAAGCATTTAATAAAAACGTTATTAACATAATCAAACCCTCATTATTGACTCCTACGAATGAAATGTTCTAATTGATATTGTTGATTTGCAGTTCCTTGTTAATTGTACATACCCCTACGACTATCTCCTCCTGGGCTCAGTGGAGTGGGGGGACTTCGTACCACTTATTGAATCTAATACTAAATAATTGAGGTTGCCAATAGGCTCCAGGACTGGATTAGTATAAGTGTTAGACCACTAGCACTGGCTTTGAACTTACACTTTAAGTGGTTAGAGCGCCCCCTGTGATCATGTGGTCACTGTTCAGCACTCTCTCTCAGGATGTCTGCCTTCTAATGCCATGTTCATCAATGGGTGTCCTGTCAGTGATTGCGCTCCCTCAGGCATATGCTTTCATAGAATGTGCTCTCATCCTAGTTTCCTTCCGGAAGGTGCAGTTTGGTTCCAGCACTGACTTCTTTTAGGCTTCAGTAGTGTGCCTAGAAGGCCTTTAGAGAGCCCTAGGTCTGTCAGTATGGAAACACTCATGCTGTTTCTCATTAGGCAACTTTGGGATCCCCTTGTTGTCTTCCCTACGTACTCCCCTCCCTTTGAGATCTTGGCTGAGGTGGATGCTGGCATCCAGTCTCTTAAGGTCTCAGTGTGGGAGAGGTCCCTATAAGTCACTTGGTGTCTCTACAACCTGAGGCTGGTGGTTTGCCATCAACTTTGGAGTTTTTCTGAGAAGGTGGCTTTGTATGGCCTATCTGAAAGGAAAGGTGGCAAGGCATGCTTTTTAAAATAATTTATATGAAAAAAAAGTATAGCCGCTGAGTGTCTTTCATAGGAGGTGTAGACTCATCTCTACTCAGTAATGCCTGGGACTGAGAAAGCGTCCCTTGGATATTTAAAGTAAAATTGCAATTCTTGATCATCCTTGAAAAGATGTCCATCAAGCGAACAGTTTTGGTAAAATGCTTTTAAATTCATTTTCCAGGGTTAATTCATCAATATTTTCAGTAATTCCTCAATAAACCAGGAGTTTCAGTAGGAATTATACTGTTGGCTCACCTGGTAGTTTATGTGCTGCTGCTGTATGACATGACACTAACTTGCTCTCAAGTGGTCCTTGCAAAGCCTTCAGCAGAAAACTTTCCATTTGACAGCAGCCGGCTTACAGCTGCACTATGGGGACAACTGGAGGAATTGGAGAATGTTACATACAGATCATTTTATTTTTTATGGAACAACTTGACAATTGGTTGTGCTCAATGAATTTCTTCTTCGTAGAATTCAATGCAGGAAGCATGTAGTGGATGAGGCCTCTATTTCTTCCCTAATCTAACATAGGCAATTCCAGTAAAATTCTAGCATTATTTTCCAAATCAAAATGGAGGATTCAAGGAATTATGGCACACCTTCCACTACATAAGGAGAAGTAAGTCCCCTGGGCCACATTGCTATGTGAAAAGTATTTTTTGTCACTTTCATTTGACCCAGACTATCTTTCTTCAATTTTTTTTCTGGGAATGCCACTGATTTTTTTCAAGGATGTTCAAGATCCAGAGAGTTAGTTGGTCTTGCCATCATTCATCTTCAACCATCTACTTGGAAAAAGTTCCCAAGGCAATTCCTTCTTGCTGCACCGTCTTGACAGGAGGTTATTTGCCAACTGGCTTTTTAGGTCGAGCCTAAGCGTACGACCTCTTGTATACTTTTAAGTATTCTTCTTCTGTGGACTTCTAGCTATTTCCTATGTTACTTTCAGTGTCATTTAAAAATCCTTGCTTGCTAGTGGTCAGTCATGTATCTTTTCCCCTCCTTCTGTGTGAGAGCAGGGAACAACTACTGTGTAGTTACGCTTTGTCCTGTTTATCTGTTCTATAGGGGACCTTTTTTTAACTTTCTTTTCTGCTCCTCTCCAGGGAAGCTACCCTTTTCATTTGCAAAGCATTCTTGCTCTGAGCTTAGCTGTAAACAAGGCTATAAATCAGGCTGTTATTTTGTTCACATTTGGTCTTTGTGGGCTCTCTGCACCCCTCTCTCAGCTGCCAGGCTCCCGCCCTTTCTTGGCTTGGATTTTCTTTACCAAGTGTGCCTGCCTGTGTGGTGCTGAGAGCCGGGGCGGAGGATTGCTTGTAATTGCTTATCCTTAGAGACAGTGCTCACTTCTGCTCCATACTGGGATCCCACTTGCAGCTCCATCAGTGCACCTTAGTTCACACACTCCAAGCCCTCAGTCGTGCCAGTGCCAGGAACCCCACATGCACTGTCTGCCAGAGCTCCTCAGTTCTTCCAGTCAGTACACTCTGCTGCTCCAGTACTCTGACCTCGGGTGCAGCTCCATCAGTGTGCCTCCGTTCACAAAATCCAAGCCCGCAGCCGTGCCCGGAACCCCACATGCACCGTTTGCCAGAGCACCTCAGTTCTTTCACTCAGTACACTCTGCTGCTCCAGAACTGGGACCTAGGACGCAGCTCCATCAATGAGCCTCAATTAACAAAATACAAGCCTTCAGCCATGCCAGTGCCAGGAACCCCAAACGCACAGTCTGCCACAGCACCTCAGTCATTCCAGTCAGTACACTCTGCTGCTCCAATACTAGGACCTCGGACGCAGCTCCTTCAGTGTGCCTCAGTTCACAAAATCAAAGCCCTCAGCTGTGCCAGTGCCAGGAACCCCACATGCACTGTCTGCCAGAGCACCTCAGTTCTTGCAGTCAGTACACTCTGCTGCTCCAGTACTGTGACCTCAGGGGCAGCTCCATCAGTGCACCTCAGTTCACGAAATCCAAGCCCTCAGCCATGCTAGTGCCAGGAACTCCACATGCACGTCTGCCAGAGCACCTCAGTTCTTGCAGTCAGTACACTCTGCTGCTCCAGTACTGGGACCTCTGGTGCAGCTCCATCAGTGCACCTCAGTTTACATACTCCAAACCCTCAGCCGTGCCAGGAACCACCCACACACCGTCTGCCAGAGCACCTCAGTTCTTGCAGTCAGTGCACTCTGCTGCTCCAGTACTGGGACCTCGGGCGCAGCTCCATCAGTGCACCTCAGTTCATACAATCCAAGCCCTCAGCAGTAACAGTGCCAGGAACACCGCTCGCTCTGTCTTACACAACACCTCAGTTCTTGCAGTCAGTACACTTGGCTGCTCCAGTACTGGGACCTCAGGCACAACTCCATCAGTGCACCTCTGTTTGAACACTCCAAGCCCTCAGCTGTGCCAGTGCCAGGAACCACACACGTGCTGTCTGCCAGAGCACCTCAGTTCTTCCAGTCAGTACACTCTGCTGCTCCAGTACTGGGACCTTGGGCGCAGTCCATCAGTGCACCTCCGTTCTACCCGGGAAGGTCACTTCCTTTCATATACTGGGACCCCACTCAGTTCCATTACAGGAGCTCAATTCTAGTATTCAGTCCCACTGACAGGCCAATACTGGACCCAAAAGAGCAAAAAACAGCTCAGCCAGTGCACCTCAGGTCTGACATCCGAAGCCACAGTTGATGGGAACCATCACAGCTCTGCCAGAATCCATCAATTCTAACATTCAGGACCCCTTGCTTCTGTGCTTTAAAGGCTGTGCCACTCCCGTGCTGGGCCCCACTCACAGCTTCACCAGGGCACCTCCAGCTAACACTCTTCCACACTTGCTCGACAATACTAGGTTTCACACATAGCTCCATTAACATACCACACTTCTGACCTTGTGTGCCCGTGAATATTCCAGTACTGCAGCCTACATACAACTCTGTCAGTGCACTTCAACCCTAACCACCTGCAGCGCCCCATTATTCCAATACCAGGAATTACACCGTGCTTTGTTTCTCATTCCTCACCCGCTGCCTTTCTGTTATTCCAGCACTGGGCCGGGACACAGCTCTGTCTATACCCCCAGTCTAGATCTGAAGCGCCTCAATATTGCTATATTGGGTTCCACATACAACTCTGTCAATGCAACTTCTGCTGTGCTGCAGTGCCCCCTGCTATTCCACACTCTGACTTCTGTTTAAGGACCTGGGGGAACCAATTAAATCTATTCTTAGCTGCCATCTTTATTTGGGAGAGTCTGTTTCACCTATCTCACTCAGTTCTTTCCTTTTCTCTGTTTACTCTCAATGTTTTCTTTTTCCCCCAATTTTCTATTTCCAGCTATTGAAATCCACATTCGCTCTTTCTTTCAACTGTTTTTTTCCACGCTTCTTTTTGTATTTCCCTCTTCCTCTTGCTACCTCCTCTTTCAAACTCACAAAAACTTGGTTATTGCTTTCCTTGTTTCGTTCCTCTCTTTTTTCTTCATCTGGCATTCATTCTTTCACTATTTTCTTCTCTTCCCTTCATTCTTTCTTTGTCTTTTTTATTTGCTCTTTCCTTTGACTCAGTATGCCTCCTTTCACTTTTTTTTAGAGATTTCTTCCTTCCTTTCTCTGGTGTTTTTCTTATCTTTATCTGTCAATTCATGTTTTACTATAAATTCCTCTCTTTCCCGTCTGTAGGTGGAAGCCACAAGTTACTTGTTGGATCCGAAGTCTCAAAATGGTTTTCCCATTCTGTGTCTGAGAGAAAATTGTCAGTACATACATGCACAGGTTCTTTTGCTGCTTGTTTCTTGTTTCTTTCACCATCTCTCTTTTTTCTCTGATATTCATTTTTTCTTTCTTTTCAAACTTCTTTCATTATATTTTCCTCTTTTTCTTTTGTTTGCTAGCTTCCTTCCCTTTTTTCTTTTGACTCACACATTTGCTATATTTCTTCTCTTAGTTGTGCATTCAATTTCTTGTTCTTTCTTCCTCTTTTTTTCTTTGCACCCCTTCATTCTTCCTTTTTTCTTCTGCCTTTTTTTTGCTTTTTCTGCCCGCACTCTTTCTATCCTGGGGCATAGTTATCAATGGAGCAACAGCTGCAGTGGCACGGGGTCCGGAGACCTAGGGACCTCACTCAACTCTAATTACTGCTGTATTTCACCACTGAAATTCCAGTCAACCATATCCCTTTCTTGCTCCAGGGCCCATGACACCGTTACTACGCCACGGTTCCTCTCCATCTTTACTCCTGACTCCCTCTTTCCTTTCACCCTCCAATCTGTCCCAAATTTTGGGGGTCATTTCGACCTCGGAGGTCTTTTGACAAGACTGCCGAGGGACCGCCGTGCTGAAGACTGCCAGTGGTGGCGGTTTTCCGCTTGGCGTATTATGACTGCTGGCAGCCCTCCGTCCTTTTTTCGGGCGGAGAGCCGCCAGCAGCCATACTGGCGGGCGGCGGGGAAGTGGAGGTTGCTCCACCTCCACCGCCACGTCAACAGAACACCGCCCACCGAATCACGTTCTGTGATTCGGCGTGGCGGTGTTCTGTTGATGGTGTGGTGGCGGCGGAGCAGCCCCCATGGATCCCGTCCCCTCCCGGAGGATCAACGGACCAGGTAAGTTGATCGTCCGTTAGGGGAGGGGGGTGCGGGGTGTTGTGTGTTGTGTGCGTGCGTGTATGTAGAGGGGGTGTGTGAGTGCGTGTATGCATGCGGGGGTGTTGTGTGTTTGGAAATGAGTGCGTGTCTGTCTGTATGTCTGTATGGATGTGTGCGTATACAGGGAGTGCAGAATTATTAGGCAAATGAGTATTTTGACCACATCATCCTCTTTATGCATGTTGTCTTACTCCAAGCTGTATAGGTTCGAAAGCCTACTACCAATTAAGCATATTAGGTGATGTGCATCTCTGTAATGAGAAGGGGTGTGGTCTAATGACATCAACACCCTATATCAGGTGTGCATAATTATTAGGCAACTTCCTTTCCTTTGGCAAAATGGGTCAAAAGAAGGACTTGACAGGCTCAGAAAAGTCAAAAATAGTGAGATATCTTGCAGAGGGATGCAGCACTCTTAAAATTGCAAAGCTTCTGAAGCATGATCATCGAACAATCAAGCGTTTCATTCAAAATAGTCAACAGGGTCGCAAGAAGCGTGTGGAAAAACCAAGGCGCAAAATAACTGCCCATGAACTGAGAAAAGTCAAGCGTGCAGCTGCCACGATGCCACTTGCCACCAGTTTGGCCATATTTCAGAGCTGCAACATCACTGGAGTGCCCAAAAGCACAAGGTGTGCAATACTCAGAGACATGGCCAAGGTAAGAATGGCTGAAAGACGACCACCACTGAACAAGACACACAAGCTGAAACGTCAAGACTGGGCCAAGAAATATCTCAAGACTGATTTTTCTAAGGTTTTATGGACTGATGAAATGAGAGTGAGTCTTGATGGGCCAGATGGATTGGCCCGTGGCTGGATTGGTAAAGGGCAGAGAGCTCCAGTCCGACTCAGACGCCAGCAAGGTGGAGGTGGAGTACTGGTTTGGGCTGGTATCATCAAAGATGAGCTTGTGGGGCCTTTTCGGGTTGAGGATGGAGTCAAGCTCAACTCCCAGTCCTACTGCCAGTTCCTGGAAGACACCTTCTTCAAGCAGTGGTACAGGAAGAAGTCTGCATCCTTCAAGAAAAACATGATTTTCATGCAGGACAATGTTCCATCACACGCGTCCAAGTACTCCACAGCGTGGCTGGCAAGAAAGGGTATAAAAGAAGGACATCTAATGACATGGCCTCCTTGTTCACCTGATCTGAACCCCATTGAGAACCTGTGGTCCATCATCAAATGTGAGATTTACAAGGAGGGAAAACAGTACACCTCTCTGAACAGTGTCTGGGAGGCTGTGGTTGCTGCTGCACGCAATGTTGATGGTGAACAGATCAAAACACTGACAGAATCCATGGATGGCAGGCTTTTGAGTGTCCTTGCAAAGAAAGGTGGCTATATTGGTCACTGATTTGTTTTTGTTTTGTTTTTGAATGTCAGAAATGTATATTTGTGAATGTTGAGATGTTATATTGGTTTCACTGGTAATGATAAATAATTGAAATGGGTATATATATTTTTTTGTTAAGTTGCCTAATAATTATGCACAGTGATAGTCACCTGCACACACAGATATCCCCCTAACATAGCTAAAACTAAAAACAAACTAAAAACTACTTCCAAAAATATTCAGTTTTGATATTAATGAGTTTTTTGGGTTCATTGAGAACATGGTTGTTGTTCAATAATAAAATTAATCCTCAAAAATACAACTTGCCTAATAATTCTGCACTCCCTGTATGTCTGAATGTGGTTGTGTGCGTATGACTGTGTGTGTGGCTGTTGGCATGTATGTTGGTGTGTGTGCGGGTATGTGTGTTGGTGGTGCCTGCGTGCATGTCGGTGTGAATGTGTAATGTAATGTTGGGGGTAGGGGTGGGGAGGGGAGTCCTGCCACCTTTGGGGGTGGCAGGGGTTGTGGGGGGTGTAGGGGAAGGACTCTGGGTGGGGGTGGGGGAGACCCCTATCAGTGCCAGGGAAGGAATTCCCTGGCACTGATAGTGCTCACCGCCATGGATTTCATGGCGGTTCCAAACCCCATGAAATCCATTGCGGTCAGCCGGGTCATGATACCGCCGGTGGTATTGTGACGACCGCCGGGCTGGAGACCCAAGTCTCCAGCCCAGCGGTCGTCTCCGCCCTGGCAGTCGGATCGGAGAAGTGGCGGATGACCATGGCGGTAACCGCCATGATCATAATTCATACATTCATACAGCCTGTTGGCGGTAAGACCGCCGCTTCTCCGCCGACCGCCAGGGTTGTAATGAGGGCCTATATTTTTGAAATGGTGTTTTGAGCATTACACTCTAATGCCAAAAAGTTATTTCTGATAAAGGTTTATGTGATAATTGTATATGTTTTACGATAGAGGAAAAGGGTAAATTGAAGTGCTTTAGAATGCTTTAGTTAAATGCTGGGCCATTGGAATTATATGGCAAGAAAAGATGAAATTATGAGGTATGGTTAACCATTTATGTGGCAAGAAACG
The DNA here is from genome assembly GCF_031143425.1 of Pleurodeles waltl. NCBI lineage: Eukaryota > Metazoa > Chordata > Amphibia > Caudata > Salamandridae > Pleurodeles > Pleurodeles waltl. The sequence goes on along the minus strand of NC_090446.1, from coordinate 647,192,543 downwards.
TCCAGTTATGAATTTACAATGCCAATAGCTCTAACTCAAGAAAATGCGCGTCCTATTGCATTGCAAATACTTGCCCTCCTTTAGGGCGCATAAATGGAGGCACCTGTGGCTCAGTGCCTGGAATCAGGAGTTGACAGGATTTTGGCTGGAGGAAGGGGGTTTTTCTTTCTTAAGGCAGTCTCAGCTATCCAATACACCGAAATGTCCCTGGGCGCCGAAAAAGGAGCATTGCAAGACAAATCAGTCAGGGATGCACGGAGTTGAGCCCTCGGCGCCTTGAGCTGTGACAGGACACGAATATTGTTCCTTGCAGCCTGTCTATAGCGCGTGCTGACAGGACGTGCCGCCGTGTGCTTCCGGCCTGTGCCTTGTGAAGGTAGATTTAGGGCAGGTGATTATGGGATTACTTTAATAAGGGTTTGTGCAGCCCTCTGAGGTGTAACCTCAGGCTACACGTCTTGAGAAAGGCCGCGAGACAGGGCTTTGCGACTAAGTCGCCGACGCTGCCCATAAATTAGGGCACATGTTTGGCATCGACTGAAAGCTGATGTAGCAAACTAAACCACGAGAGAAGTAATAATGTGCCCAGATGCATAGAAGAAAGGAGGAACAAGAACACCGATACAAGGGAAAGCAACCAGAAAATAAACATGAGAAACTTCCGTCAGTGAAGTATGACTGTGAGAGACACTTTGCAAATGGTAGAAGTGTAACAAAACACAAAGGTCATAAATTGACCGAGGGGAGGTGTGAGTAACTCGTCCATTCTTGGTATTTTAATTTAATTCAGGTGGTCGTTTTTGTCTTTCCTTGTTATAGAACTACAAGTACCAGATTGCAAAGAGGAAACATCGTCTGGAAAAGATAAACGCACCTAACGGACTATTTGAGATTTCTGGAGACAATGTAAAGCATAAAACTTAAGAGGGTGGGGCAACGGGCGAAGCACGTTCTGGAAGGCCGAAGGAGGAGACTAGAAGTGGAATGAGATAAAGGTTCCATACTTCAAAGCGGAGCATTGTCATATGAGACATTTTCAACTACTCTTGTCTTTTTACCAACTCCATTTTGTACATTAGGAATTGTAGATTGGGTCTGGGCGGAGTTCGTGGCACTGCACTATGCGGAGTTCTGCAAAGCGGCTGAGTGTGTCTGGTTGCACCATTCACAGTGATTTTTAGCGCCGGGTATTTGCCCTCGCTGTAAAATCAGCGCAAACAGCAGCACGCATAGCACAAAAGGGCGCTGCTTCTTTTCTGGCGCTCCAGTATATTTTCTACTCAAGCGACAGCTTCCTCCATGCGAACGGAAGGTTTCTCAATGCGAGCTTTAGCGACCACCCGCAACTACCCGCATTGAGAAATGCCGCCAGGACGTAGTCTGGAGTAAGATTTTCCTCACTCGCAAACGTAACATTGTCGAGCAATGAAAAAAAACTCTGCTCCACAGAGTTTTTGGGAACTACCCACTCAAAGTGGAGTGTGGAGTGGGAAAAACTCAGCAAACTCAGGAGCAGAGCAGAGTTCCCCTCCCACCCCTATTGTAGATCAATCCCAATAGCGGGAAAATTAAAATGACTTGTGGAATGCAACAGGTGCAAACTAAAAAGGGAGGTTTGGTTAACATGACATGGTGTCCACTGGAAGCTGAAAGAGAAATGCAGCTACCTCCAGACATGATGGAGCATCTGGAAGTCAAATTGTGTGCAGTGACCAATAAGTGACCATGAAATGAAAATGACTGTCCAAGTAGAGAAGAAGGGAAAAGGAAAGAATCCAGTAGGAAGGGGAGCGGGAGGTACACGGAGACGGAAAGAGGTAAAGGAGACGAGAGAGATGAAAGAATAGAAAAAGAGGGAGCAAAACAAGGAAGCAAGAACTAATACTTTGCACATTACCCATTATAAAATACACATTATCTACATATATGACCCTTATTACAAGAGCTTGTTACAAACTCTAGGATGTCTTCCCTTTCTCAATAACCATTCTACTGGTTACGTTGTATAGCTCTTACATCCCTTGAGGGGATGTTGACGCACTTTGCTGTGAGTAGCATACCACACCAGGACACACAGAGTTTAATAGTTTGTAGATTAGCAATACGTGTTTTTCCCTTGTGCATTAGTTGTGTTAGATTTGTGCTCATGATTTTGTTTGTGATTAGTAGAGTTTATAGTAGGGATAGAATGATGGGACTCGATTGGAAAAGGCAAAGTAGTAAGTTAGTTTTGAAAGTAGTGATCATGTGTGCCTGTTAGTTGCGTGAACTGGCTAAAAGGGAGGCAGAAGTTTGAGAATACTGTTTGGGAGGTTATACTAGTCAGAAAGGTTTGGGATAGGTAAAGGTGTGGAGGAATGGGGCAAAGGTTGAAGGGAGTATTTGTTATAACAAAATTGAAATTAACTTATACACACATATATACTCATGACACTTGATAAAGTTTTAGTGACTTGAGTAAACCCCTCTATAGAAGTACCCATATGTATATAGAAGAAGCAAGTTTGATGTTATCTTGTGGTGAAGTAAACACATTTGTTTAAAAAAATAACCTGTTATTAACATATATACCTTTGTAAACATGTCACTTATTAAGGTTTAATAGCAGGCATAAACCCATCCTACATGTATATAGAAGCAGCAGTGTTGACATGGTCTAATATACACATGTATCTACTTGGGGCGATTTATATTTTACCCCTTATACAAATATATCTGTTGTACAATGACACATGTATAACAACAATCTCATCTTCATATCGTGATGGTCTGTCATGTCTGACTATACTTTTGTGGTACACTGCTGTGTTGTGAGTGTAGTCATCATGTGGGAAAGAGCCTGCTGTTGACTATTTTTTTTACGCTGAGATGGTTGCCAGAGGATCTTATGCTTGTGGGTAGCAAATTCCATTTTTTGGCTGCTTGAACAGAGAAGGGTGTTCCAACCATGTATTCTTCCTCGTATGTTGCGATTCGGGGAAGGGAGGTATTCTTGAGCATAGGTTCCTTTGTTGTATGTATTTGTTGATTTTCTTCCTGATGAAGAATGGTCTTTTACCATGTATTGCTTTGTGTGTAATACAAAGCAGCTTGAAGGTGTTTTATCTGGCAACTGTTAACCCCCAAGGCGGAGATGTGTGTTTGGTCCTTTACAGCAGCATTCAGAATTCTTTATCATTTTCTCATACTTGATAAGGGTGAGCCATGATACAAACGATTAGCGTCAACCAGTTTTGACAGGACAAGAGAGATTGTCTCTTGAAGCGTGTGAGTAAATCCTAGGTGCGTGAATATGTGTTGCAGTGTTTTCATTGTGAGAAAGCCTGATTTGGCTAACCTATCCACTTGTGCATTCATTGGCAGATTTGCGGCCATGGTACTCCTGTGGTCTCTTACCTCCGTAGATATTTTTGGCAGTGGTTCTAGCTCTTCAGGCCAAGTGCAGATAGGGTCATAGGTTTTCCAGTCATCCCAAGTGAGTATTTTGGCTTTGGAAACATTCAGTTTGAAGTGGCTTTGTGTCATCCATTGGTCAAAGGCCTGGAGGCAACTGAGGATACCCGATGTTCCAATATCCCTGTGTTCTGATGTTACAGTGCTGTTGTGCTCCTGTTATGTGAGCTTCAATCTGCAGTGCTGCATGACTGAAACAGTGTGAAATTCCTTCAAGCAGTGTGCATTTATATGAATACTTTTCAGTTATGCTGCTCTTTTACAGGTGGAGATGCACGTGTCTTACATTACAGGAAGCTGTCTAGTTGCAGGAGTGAGTCGTATTGGCTTTGGGTGGCAGGTGCACTAGAGGTTGTGTTTAATTGTCTTTAGCTGGGTTTGGAATGACTGAAGATGTATTTGCTGATTTTGCAGTGTGCCTTTCTAATTGGGCCATGACTTGCGGATGTGTGTAGACTATCATTTCATGAAGGGTGGATGTGGCAAAGATGAGATTGTTTTTAGGTGTGGCATCCTGGGTGTGCATCAGGAAATGGTCCCTGCCCTTCCTGGGAAGATGTTGTTGCCAGTGTAACACTTTTCGCTTTGCATCAGATCTGTCTGTGCATGTGTCTCAAGGTTGTTGTTGTGGCTTCTGTATTTTGTACACATGTGTCTGGTAAACGTTGTGTCATGAATCACTAGGTGGGCGGCAGTTTCTAATTTATACATATGCAGCAGTGGCAGTTGTTCCTGCATTTTCCCCTTAGTTAAAATACTGTAACCTGTGAAAAAAACTCATAGAATCTGGCTGCAAGGCTCGCATGTTCTGATAATAAAATAATTTGTTCCGCCAAGCGCAGTGTTGTCAATGATGGTATTTTAGATGTTGTAGTGAAGTTATCAGTGATGTCATAGATCATGCTAAGAGTGGTGTAATATGTGGGGTAATTAGCAATGAAAGCTGACATTTTCACTTAACTATAACATCCCCTTTTTTTGTGTGAATTACTTAGGTTTTTTTTTATGTAAAGTAACATATTATTACAATTAGTAACTATAATGTCACTTTAACCTTTGTTATTGCCAGTGAATTTGTATGTTTTTTTAACGTAAAGTAAAATGTTCATTGCCATGAGTGCTACGGGGTTCGAAACAGGGCCTGGCCTCCTTCGGCCATGCTCGGTGTGGTGTTGGGTGCCCAGCCCCCCACTACTACACTTGGCTATGTTATGTAACAAAATAAGGAGTGTCATTGTAAGTAAAGCAGATTTACTGGCTTTGTAATTCAAGGGTTTCATTTTGAGTAAGACAGGCCTACTGATTTTATTCACTGGTCAGAACACCAAAATACAAATAGAAGTTGGTCGATTGGCTTTATCATGGGGTTAGCACATCCACATCTATAAAGCAGACCTATTGACTTTGCTAAAAAGTCACCAATAGCTATAATAAATTGTATATTTTATAAAGATAGTGATTGGCACAAAATCTTTTCAATAAAGCATTTACAAAACGTTCAACATGTCTTTGAGTCTTGTTTTTGATATTTATCAGGCCACAAAGTTGAACCATAGAACCAACCACAAGCGGTCCCTCACTCAAGTGAAGAGCATTTAGCAGCCCTCCACAACACAATAAAATGGTTGGTGGTACCCATGCCACTTTGAAGAGCACCACCAGAAAGAAAAAGTATAATTTCAAAAAGCATTGCAGTGCATTGTAGGGTGCTCCTTGCACAGAGCAATGAATAATAAACGAGTGGCTCCTAACTCTCATTTACTATTCTTTTTTAATATTTTTTTCTTTTTTTGGGGTGGCCCGTTCCACCCTGTGACACCCAGGTAGTCACAAGGCCTCTGCGGCCTCTGCTGGCTCTATTGTCTAAGAACAGAAGGAGGCTATTATTTGAAAGTGAGTGCCCACAGTGCCTACCCCTAGATACCCACATCAAGAGAAATCGGAGGCTGCGGGGGGAGCCCCGAGGCCCCCACAGCTTTCGCCGCCTCCCTAGCCAGCACTCATAATGGGTTCCAGCAGGATCCAGCTATTATTTGAAAGTGAGAGTCCCGGTATTCACCCAGGGAACCCACACCTGTCCAGGTCATTTGGGACTGCGGTGGGAGCGCTAAGTACCCTGCAGCCCCTGCTGACTCCCCAGCCAGCACCCATTCTGGGTACCAGTGGGAGCCAACCTTGATCCTTTGCTTATAGTAGGATGAGAGAAGCTTTTTTCTCTGCTCCTGTCTGGCAGGAGTAAAGTTGGGTTCCCTGCACAGGAGAGTGTAGGTTACATTCCCTGCCCAAATGTTTCAGAGCAGGGAACCCAGCACTGTCACTGGGAATGGGGTCCCTGGGACATTGCACTCATCAGGCCCTGGGGGATGGGATCCCCTCCGGGCCGATGTATCACTCAGGGAGGGAGGCCTCACACTCCTACCCAAAATTTAAAACTGGGCCGCAGGGCATGGCTTCCCCAGAAATGGGACCGCACACCATCTCCCTCAAAAAGTCATTTGGCCTGGGAAATGGTATCTAAGGGGCCTAAAAAGGCTCAGGAGGGGTTGCCCAGCATTTCTCTACCCCATTAAAAGTAAAACACCCCGGGGATGTGGTCCCAGGGACTGATAAATGGCTTGAGGAGGGACTGCACAACCCCCTCCGCAAAGAAAACAATTGCCCTGACCCTGCCGGCCTGGCGGGAGCCTGCCATGTTTTATTTTTAGCATACCTCCATGGATCCGTGGTATTGCCTACATTTTTTTACTTTTTTGGCCCAGGGGTAGGGAAGGTCTATTCAAGCTTCCGGTATCACTGTTCAATTTTCCTCTGAAAAATTGCCTGGGGAAATCCTCCCCTTTTTCTCAGCCTGTACTCAATGGATCACCCTGAAACTTTCTAGGCAGTAGATGAGATAAATGAACACTTTTTCTTTTATTTTATTTTTGTGAAGATTTGTTAAATGGTGCCAAAGTTATTGGAAAACCAAACACTGCTTTTCCTATGGAAACATGGTCCTAATTATAACTACCAAGTGACAACTACCTCTGGGTTTATACATATTGTTAGACCTGGCAGCTCTTAGCATGGTTTTCCTGTACGTTTTTACTTCTGTCTCTCTATTTTTGGACCCTGTGCTGTAATTTGTTTTTGCTGGTTTTGATATCTGGGCACTTTACCACTACTAATTAGTGCTAAAGTGCAAGTGCTCTCTGTCTAAAAGATATTGGTAATTGGTTTTCCATATTTGGCACATTTGATTTACTGGTAAGTCCCTAGTAAAGTGCACTATGTATGACAAAGGCCTGTAAATCAAATGCTACGAGTGAGCCTAAAGCACTGATTGTGAGTAGCCCTATACACATGTCTTAGACCTGCCACTGCAGTGTCTGTGTGTGCAGTTTTGCACTGCCAATTCAATCTGGCAATTGTACCAACTTGCCTGTCCCAAACCTTCCCATTTACTACATGTAAGTTATCGCTAAGGTAGGCCCAAGGTAGCCCCATGGGCAGGGTGAGTGTATTTAAAAGGTAGGGCATGTACTGCTGTGTTTTACATGTCCGGATAGTGAAATATTCCCAAATTCGTTTTTCACTTTTGAAAGGCCTATCTCTTCCATAGCTTAACATGGGGATTGCCTTTAAATATTGTTTAAGTGCAATTTTCCATAGAGATATGGAGTTAGGGGTCTCTGAACTCACAATTTAAAAATACATCTTTTGGTGAAGTTGTTTTTAGATTGTCTGTTTGAAAACGCCACTTTTAGAAAGTGGGTAGTTTCTTGCTCAACCATTCTGCGCCTCTTGGCTGCTGACACCTGCACTTGAAAGGGATGTGCCTGCACTCACACAATACAGACTCCAAATCCCTAGTGTGTGTCTGGGGTATGGCAAAGAAGAGACAGGGTCCTGTGCACTACAAAGACTTTCCTTTGAAGTTTGCCTACTTCAAAGACAGAAATTATTAGTATAAGTAGTGGACCCCAAACCCCAGACTTTCGGATTACTTCTGGATCAAGAGAAACCTCTGCTAGGAGAAGAGCTTGATGCTTGAGGAGGACCTGCCACTCTGACTGTTGCTTTGGGGTGCTGGCCTGGTGCTGCTGTTTCTACCTGAAGAGGGAAAGGACTGGACTTGTCTTTCTGAAATCCTGCTTGTGAAGTTTCTCCAAGGGCTTGGACTGAGTTTGCCCCCTGTTCTTAAGTCTCAGGGACATCAATGTCTTCATCTGCCAGTGCCTGGGCACTTCTGCTGAGAGTCCTGATTTGCTAAGTGGTGCCAAGTCCAGTCCCTTGGTCCTTAGAAGTGGAAGCAGGTAACCTGCGGGAGAAAATCGACGCACTGCTGTATGCGCGTCAGAAAAAATCGACGCAGCCCCTGTGAAGCAGCTAAAAATTCGACACAGCACCTGCCTCGCGGCTGGAGAATCAACGCAACGTCTTTTCTCAACACGGACTCTTTGCACAGCGCATCGGAATTTTCCACGCACAATCCTGGGCATCAAAATCTTCAACATCATGGCACGTACCTGAGGCTGCTTGTCCGGAAATCGAAGCATCCGTTCCCTGCAGGGAAAAAATCAACACATGGCTTGCCCGTCGGAGAAAGAATTGACACACAGCCTCACTTGCGAATAAGGAATTGATGCATTGCTTGCTTTTCCAATGCCCGCTAGCCCGTGCAGCTTTATTTTGATGCATACCAGGTACTTTGTGCTAAAACAAAGCTTCCATTGATTTCTATGTATTAAAACTCTTTTTAATTTAAAAATTCATATCTTTACTCGAGTATGTTGGATTTTTGTCATTTTGGTCTTGTTTGATTTAGATAAATATCGGATATTTTTCTAAAATGGTGTGGAGTCCTTTTGTGGTGTTTTCACTGTGTTACTGTTATAAAATGGTGTGGAGTCCTTTTGTGGTGTTTTCACTGTGTTACTGTGTGTGTCGGTACAAATACTTTACACAGTGCTTTTGAGATAAGCCTGACTGCTTGTGCTAAGCTACCAAGGGGGTGAGCAGGGGTTATCTGAGCTGTGTATCTCCCTTACACTAACTACAGTGAGGGTCTCTACTTGGACAGGGTGTAAACTGGCTGCCATCTAGAGACCCCATTTCTACTATGTGTATATATATATATATATATATATATATATATATATATATATATAAGACCTCATCCACAGAAGCACTCGCACACCCACTCACACCCTAATACAACCTCTCATACACCCACTTGCACACCCACACAACCACTCACATACGCATTGACAGACCCATAAAAGTACTCACACGTCCATAGAGCCACTCACACCCACACTCACTCACTAATACAGGCACTCACATAACCACTCTCTCACCCATACAGCTACTTATTCAACCAATTACTTACCCATTAGCCACTCACAGATCCACACACTCAGCAATACAGCTACTTACACACCCATTTATTCACTTATAAAGCCACTCACACACCCACTCAGTCACCCACAGAGCCTCTCAACACAGCCACTCACTCACCCATACAAGCCCTCACACACTCACTCACACACCCACACAACCACTTACATACCCATTTACACCAGGGTTAAAAAATCCACTGCCTTATTTGATCAGGTCCAGCTATTTTTCATACTAACTCCTCCCTTCTGGCAAATTGACACTGAACAGGTATGCTGTTCAGTTGAAAAGTGGAGGGGCAATAAAAGATGACTTTAAAGCTTGTTCTTATGTCAGGTCAAAAGTCAGTATTTCTTACAATTAATTTTCCTTCTGACTGGAGAGTTCCAGGACTTTGTCAGGTGAACTGTGTGACCTGCTGCTTAGAATGTAAAATAAAAGGATATAGGGTGTCAGGTTGTCAGGTTTTGCCTAACACACAACATTTAAATGACTAAGTCAACTGTGCAAACATTTCAAAATATATTTCAATAGTTGTGAAAGCCCCTTTTTATATTTCTGTGTGATGAAAATTATTTAAATTGGATGAAAACAAATCAAAATACTTTACATGTTGATGTGCAAAGGATATGTTTTCTGAAACCCAATATTCACAGATTGTTAACACGCTATATAGTTTTTTTCAGTAAAGCTGCAAGTTAGTGGAGTGTTTTTTGGCCATTTCTTGGAAAATTACTGTTTGTAGATGATAAAATGTTGCCACATCATGGTTTAGTAATATATTTATTAAAATTGAGTGTTTAAACAAACTGAAAAACACTCCTGCCCTGATGGCAATGTTGTTAGTAAACTAAAAGAAGTCCTAGGTTATGTGGGCTAGAGCTCATGGGTATGTGGGCTAGGTTCTTGCGATGCATGCAGCAAACTTTAGTCTACTTAATCAAACAAAAGAGGTTTTTTTGTACTGCAGAAATGCTGAGCTCCCATATTTGAAGGTGCAGTCATATGTGAGAATGAAGAAAAAGGTGACTCTGTAAACTATTTGCCTAGGATCACACAATTTGAGACCCGTTTACAGGTCAAGTACATTACAGTTAGGTTGAGTAGATTATTTAAGTTACTCGATCTGCAGGTCTAGTAAAATTTTTATGGTTTTTCGAGCCCTGTACACATCACTCACACATCCACTCACTCACCTATACATCCATTCACACAGACACTTACTCTACAATACAGCCACTCACACACCAGCTCACTTAACCAAACAGCCACTAAAACAGGCACTCACTCATACAGCCACTTCAACAGCCAGTCATTTCCTCATACAGCCATTCAGACACCAACTCACTCACCCATATAGTCACACACCCATTCACCCACCCATACAGCAAGTCACACTGCCACTGACACACCCACCGACTCACTCACCAATGTAGTCACACACACACACAGCTACTCGCACACTTATTTATACACCCATACAAGCAATCACACACCGATACAGGTACTCACACAGCCACTCACACATGGATACACACATTCACACAGCCACTCATGTAATATATGTTATAAATGCTATCACCCATTTAACTTTTGTAGTACCTTGGTATATATGCTTAACACTCATAAACCTTTAGAAAACACACTCACTGGATGATGTCACCAGTGATGTCACTTGAGATGTTATCAGTGATGTCATTAGTGATGTCACTGACCATATCATGAGTGATATATGTGAGGTCATAAGCAGTGCATTGTGGGGGCATAAGTTGTATTTAGCTTAGGTAACTATAACTGCTGAATTTCACTAGTTTTGTATGAGTGAAATGTGAGCATTTCTATAACGTCTCTGAAACCTTTGTTTTTTTCACTGAATTTCTATGGCTTTCTAAAATGTATTTTCTAACTATATCATCCCTGTAACAATAGGTTTTTTTTCAGTTAATTTTTAAGGTTTTTTAATGTTGTTTTCTAACTATAACATCCATGTAACCTTTGTTTTTTTTTAATGTATTTCCTAACTGTCACCACTGACCTTTGACAGTGAGTGTGTGATTTAGTGCATTAGTGTCTCAGTAGGTCTGTGAATGGGCGTGAGAGTGTCTGAGTGGGTCTGTCATTTGGTGTGTGAGTGTCTGATTAGGCCTGTGAGTGGGTGCGTGAGTCTCTGAATGGGTCTGTGAGTAGATACGTGAGTGTCTAAGTGGGTCTGTGAGTTGGTGTGTGAGTTTCTGAGTGGGTCTGTGAGTGGGTGTGTGAGTTTGAGTGGGTCTGTGAGTGGGTGCATGAATGTGTGAGTGGGTCTGTAAGTGGGTGGATGAATGTGTGAGTGGGTGCATAAGTGTCTAAGTGGGTCTGAAAGTGAGTGCACGAGTCTCTAAGTGGGTCTGTGAGTGGGTGCATGAGCCTGAGTGTGTCTGTGAGTGGGTGCATGAATGTGTGAGTGGGTCTGTGAGTGGGTGTGTGAATGTCTGAGTGGGTCTGTGAGTGAGTGCATGAGTCTCTAAGTGGGTCTGTGAGTGGGTGCGTGAGTCTCTGAGTGGGTCTGTGAGTGGTTGCGTGAGTCTCTGAGTGAATCTGTGAGTGAGTGCGTGAGTCCCTGAGTGGGTTTGTGAGTGGATGCGTGAGTCCCTGAGTGGGCTTGTGAGTGGGTGTGTGAGCCTCTGAGTGGGTTTGTGAGTGGGTGAGTGTCTGAGTAGGTCTGTGAGTGAGTGGCTGAGTCTCTGTGTATGTGAGTGAGTGCATGAGTTTCTGAGTATATCTGTGAATGAGTGTATATGTTTCTGAGTGGGTCTGCAAGTTGGTGCGTGAGCCTAAGTGGGTCTGTGAATGTGTGCAAGATTGTCTGAGAGGGTCTGTGAGTGGGTGTGTGAATGTCTGAGTGGAGCCTTGAGTGGGTGTGTGAGTGTCTTTGTGGGTGTGTCAGTAGCTGTGTGAGTGACTCAGCCACAAAGGAAACTCACCTGCCCTGCGACAAGAGTCCACAGTTTTGCACAAAATATCTATCCAAGTGGATTTCTTTCTGCCCACTTGGGTAAATGTCCAGTACATATCCTACACTATAGCTGCGTAATGGAGCACAAGGAAATGTCACCAGTGATTTTCTGTGTGTGTTGGCAATATGATTGTTCCTGGTGCATCTTTATCCACATATATGTGATAACATGAATCCGCCTGTAGACAACAAGAGTACAAAGAGGTAAATCTCCACCAAAAATGGTCCTTCCAATTCACTGTATGAATTAAGTGCTTCTTTGTTTGGAGGAGATGTCCTCATGTCCCTCGACATCAAGAAGTGTTTACCGAAATCGGCGGGTAACGCGCTTGGTGGACTGCTTGTTAAGCTCTCCATCATGCTGGCAAAAGGCAGGAAGAACTTTGGAGACTACTAACTTTGGTGGGGCAGGGCCAAGCGGGGGAAGATTCCAGGTAGTTTGCACATTTGCATACTCCTAGCAATTTAAAGGGAGAACCATGGACTGTGCTCTCACCAGTAGAAGACAAGAAAGAACCCACTTGTCACAGTCACATACAGATTGCACTCCAATAGATCAACAATGCATTCACCTGCTGTCCTCCTTTTTCTCCTTTGTCTTTGTGCTCAGCCCAGTTTTATGTGTCTCTTCCTCCTTCTTACTGCTTTCTCCTTGTGCTCAGCAGGGTTTTGCAAATGCCTACTACCTGTCTCTCCCTCATTCTCACTGCTTTCTCCTTGCTCTCAGTCCGGTTTTATGCATGTCTGCTGTCCTCCTTTCCTTCTCACTGATTTCTGCTTGCGCTCAGCCAGGTTTTCTGTGGGTCTGACTCCCCCTTCTTTTCACTGATTTCTCCTTTGTCTCAGCTCCTTGCCTGCTGCCTGCCTTTACCTCCTTCTCATTGCTTTTTCCTTGAGCTCAGCCAGGTTTTGTCCTTGCCTGCTGACCTCCTGTCCCTCCTTCTCACTGCTTTCTCCTTCCTCTCAGCCCGGTTTTGTGTTTTCGGGTGGGAAGCCCGGAACATAGTAGGAGCCAGCCCTGGGGGGTGGTGGTTCCCAGGGCCATTATTGGTTCCACGAGAAATGCCATGCGGCCTCCCTCCAATGTTTAATTTTGCCGTGGGGAGGTGGTGGCCCTCGGGGCCGGGGGTCCATGATGGACCCTCTTCATTATTTTTTTTCAGGCCTGGGAGGTGGCGGTTTCCCAGGGCTGTGAGGAGTCACACCCCACCCTTAATTTAAATGAATAGCCATGTGGACGTGGCAGTCCCCAGTGATGCAGGGGGGCCACACACCCTGTGCATTAATTGATTGTTTAGGCCCAGGCAGGTGGCAGTACCTGGGGCTGCTGGGGGGGGGGGGGCACGTGGCTCCCGGGCATTAATTGATTGCTTAGCCCTGGTCAGGTTGTGGTCCCTGGGCCTGCAGGGGGGCGTGCAGGCCCCCTGCATATATTTACATTGAATTCCCCCAGGAAGGTGGCGGTCCTAGGGGCACTGGCGGGCCGAGCGTGCCTACCTGCATACATATAATAAAATACCTCTGGAAGGTGATTGTCTCAGGCCTACGATAAGCCCTATGATGGGGGGACCCTCTGTGCCTCCCTCCTTTTATTTATCCCCCCCAATGCCCGCAGACCTGATCCATCCCACAGGGGCTATTTTCAACACAAGCGCAGGAGCCCACATTTGTTTTTTTTGTTTTTTACTCTCAGCAAAAAAATATTTTAAAGTGCTTTCTTGTCCTGGTGGAGGGCGGAGGGAGCAGTCCTACTCGGACCCCAGCACCAGAGCTAAGGGTCAGGGTGTCTCTATCCTGGATCCTTTTCTTATATATTTTTTTTTTCAGGGACTCCTTTGAAACTGAGCTCCAAGGCAGATGCCAACACTTCCTTGTTGCAATCAGATCTCAGCAGGAGATCAGGGGGGGGGGGGGGAATGCGGAGCCTTTGCTTCCCTATATATACAAATTTTAATTTTCTTCAATTTTGCAAAAACTACTAAACAGATTTACACCAAATAACAAAAAAGGGCGCTTTCCGGATCAAGAGCTACCTTTCTGCTAAATTTGTTGTAATTACATTCAGCGATTCAGACTGTAGACCTGTACAAAAACCCTATGGGAATTAACATGGGGGAACACGTTTTGGGACCCCCCCTTTTTCTCACCCCAAGACTTTCCAGACCAAAGTTGACGTGAGCGTCACCTTTTTTAGGAAAATTTGGTGAAGATTCATTAACCGTCGCCAAAGACATAGGCAAGTAAAAAAATGCTTTTCCCATAGAAACTAGGTCCAAACTATAACTACATGCTGTTTGGTGAATATGCTCAATACATTTAACAAATGTTCATCCAATTGAGCTTGTCATGGAAACAGATTTGCTTAGTAGGAGCAAAACAAGATTGAAAAACTGTATTTCCTCTTTTAATTTCCAGAGGACTCTTTGAACTGCACTACAGAATACGCAGCTAAACGGGATTTCACAAAACGTGACATGGAAGTGAACTTTACTCAAGCAAGTGCCTTTGCTTTTTTGGTGCTCTTGAGTAGTTTTTGAGAAATTTGTGTTAAAAAGTGATTTTAGTCCTTAAATTGAGACAATCTCTAATTCATGATGGAGATTTCTATACTGTTGCTGTTTGGATGGCCTGCAAACCCTGGTTTGAGGACCATCTGCAAACCTAAATTTTAAAGTATACTCACATTCTATTAAACAATGGAGCTTTTCTCCAGTCATCCATTTTGGGCACATGGACTCGAAACAGAGACCACATATTTGGGTCATCTGATCGGATATCTACAATTGAAAATGTTTCAATATTATCATAGTCCCTGTATTCTTCAGACATTTTGGAAATGCCACATAAGGAGGCACGGTGAGCACAACCTGACCATCTCGCCTACGTTAGAGACCCCGAAGAGGCCCGAAATATATATTTAAAAAAACCCAAAATTGGCTATGTCACAGGATCCATGAAGCCTTGTGGCACATGTGGACCCCAGCTGTCATTGACCCCCAATTCTGTGGCCTATCTTGCCTCCATTTTGGATACAATGCGCCACACCTGCATTTTGCATAATAACATATTTCAAATCCATTTTTTGAATTTCATATAATTTCCATAAAGGAAGTTAGGCAAGTTTCGCCAAGCCTTATTCATGATACCTAGACGCTGAACTACTTTAAATGTACTGCATCCATGCCCTCGATGACATGACTGTGAACTAGAAGTACTGATGTTGTGTCCCATTCTATAGACTTCAGCCTCAATACCGAGGCTGCAGACTATGACCTGGAGACTTGGGGATTACATGCCTGTGCTTTGTCTATTTAGTACTAATGTTGTGTCCCATTCTATAGACTTCAGCCTCAATACCGAGGTTGCAAACTATGACCTGGAGACTTGGGGATTACATGCCTGTGCTTTGTCTATTTGTCAAAATCCTGGTCTATGGGTGCCTTTTTAGTTGTGCTTGAAAAATGTCAGCAGACTACCAACACATTTGGAGACCTCATACAACTAAAAACCAACTTTTCCCTTATGAAATGTAGCTTATGGTCATACACAGCGTGGTAGGCCACCCGTGGTAGGTTGGCAATACAGCCAGGCTGAAGACGGTCTGCAGTGGGAATACTTATTGTAGGTTGGCCGCAAGGAACTTTTTGGAGCATATTGTACCTGGTAAAAAAAGGAATAAAAAAACACAAAGGTTAACAAGTAGGATTGTTAGCATTGGTTATAACACATTAACATATGCTTAATAAATCTTAGACTTTCACTTAAAAAAAAACATATCGGATATCCTGTCCGCTGTATCACAAGTGCATTGTAGTCAATGGCACTCCAAATGCGGAGTCTGCCAACCAAGGCTCTGAGCAAGGTCTCTGTGCACTGCAATAAGTAGGAAAACAGGCAGACTTGAAGAATCCGATGACAATCTTTCACTTTCTACGAACACACGGGTGGAAGTAAACACGGTGGCCGTGGACTCTATTTCCAGGAGACGAAGGACCGGATGGCGGCAGGCACCCTTGGACATCCGTCTCCAGCAAGCACTGGAAGGAGGTGACCGCCACCTTCGGATGTCTCTCTCCAGACTCCCCACGCCTGCCGCCAGCTTGCAAGAATGCCACACATCCTGTCTACGCGAACAGGATGCCTAGTCAGAAAGGGGCATACGTGCCAACATTTGGAAACACCCTAAGTAGACATTTTGAAGCAGAAAGAACAGTAACATTATGTTGTCATTGACCTGCTCTGGATATTTACTAGGGATAAATACAAACTGTAGCGAAACATCAACTTTTTTTGGATGAAATGATGGCATATATCATAGTAGTAAGTATTCCATGTAAGGGAACTAAGAGGTCCACCGAGAGGATTACGCACCAAAACCAAGGGAAAAAAATAAAATATAAATAAAAAAGTTGGGGTGGCTGATAGCATGGTTTGTGCAGGACACTAAGAATATTTCTCTGGAGTTAATCAGCCTTTTATGGAGTACCGATCAGGCCTAAACAAATGGTGTCCGATTAATAAACGTCTAACAACAAATTATGCAAAACGTAAACTACATGCAACACTAATGCCTAGGTAGTTGCTGTGTGATAATTGACGTAGATGTCTGTGGCATGTGCATAGTCAGTGCACTATGTTCATTAAGTAGATGACTGCATAGAATATGTGTACTTGGAATACTAAACCTATTGTGTTATTGCTATCATTGCACATTAAGGGCTTGTGTGCGTTTCAAACGAATAAGATTATCAAAATGGATTAATTCCAACATTATTTTAATTTTCTTATTTCCTTCCTCAATTATTGATTTTTCCCATACATGTCAGCCTTTGGAAAATATATTTTGATTATAGTGCATTGTTTAGTAGTAGGGGTGAGCAGTGAACTCCGCTCTGCTTGCGGATTTTGCAGAGTTTTTCACACTCTGTGCTCTTTTTCGAGCACAGAGCTGTGAAAAACTCCACAAAGCGGACTATTTTCCTCGTTCACACTTGCCCTCATTTAGTTGGCATCTGTGAGTGCGGAAAATCTGACTCCAGACCACCTCCCGGCGACATTTCTCAACGCAGGCGGTCACCGATGGTCGCTACCGCTTGCGTTGAGAAACCTTCTGTTCGTGTTGAGGAAGCTGCTGCTCGAGTAGAAAATGCACTTGAGCGGAAGAAAAGAAGCATCACCCTCTTGCTTTGCGCATGGCACAGTTCGTGCTGATTTTACAGCGCAGGACAAACACCCAATGCTAAAAATCAGTGCGAACAGCGCAACCTATTGCATGCCGCCACGTGTGAAACTCCGTGTAGCGCGGCAGAGTTTTTAGGTCACTTCACCGAGTTCCACGTAGCGGAACCCCACAAACTCCGCCCAGGCCTATTTAGTACATGAAATTTCCTATACATTTTGCGGAACTCATGAGAGTACTGCTAAAGTTACTGCTTTGCTGGTGTGAGCTAACCATGGGACGCAAGGCTAGTGTTTCTTTGGACCCCCTGAGTTTGGCCACTTGTGCACACCCATCAAGTGCACCTAATGTGTAGCTTACTGAACAAGAGGTTTGACGTGGTCCTCATGCATACCTGCCCGTTTGTCCAAAGAAGAAATGGTATAGAGACAGAGGTGGGGGGGCGGCGTGATTGATTCTTGCTTGAGGCAGATGACTGGCTCTGGCTCGGCCCTAAGGGTCCTCTAGGACCATCGTGACAAAAGCGAGTGAGAGAGGGAGGGGAAGAGCTGTAGAGAAAGAAACAGTGTAGGAGACAGGAAGAGAGACAGGGCCGAGGAGGATGGACAGTGGTTAGGAAGGGGTAGGGCAGAGAGAGGAGGGCAGGTGACTGCCTGGAGAGGGACAAGAGTGAGAAAGGAGAGGAGGCTTGGCAGGGAGAGCTTTGAGAAACAAGATGATCAAAAAAGCAGATCGGGTTAGTGCAGAGTCTGTATTGTGACATGTGACTGGCTGACTGTGATTGCCTCTGATATCGCCCTAACAGGGGACCAGCCTATTGCAGTGTCCCACGTCCTCCAATGAGCCAGCCTGCAGCTGCCCCATCCCTGCGCATCCCTCACACGCTCCCTTCTTGTCACCACGACTCGTCACAAACTGACAGCGATTTTGCTGGCTCTGCTTGTACTTTGGCTCCTAGAGCCAAGGCGGACCCTTAACTCGACTTTGGGGGGCTCTGGCTCAGCTCTCCTTATAAATTCTCTGCTCGTCGACCTCTATACAGGGCCACCCTCCAGTCGTGGGGGTGCCCAGCAGCACCTAGGGTAGTCACAGAGTGGATGCCCCCCTAGAGTTTAATGGATCACTGCAGCGATTGCCACACCTGCAAAGGATGGCAACCAGAGGCATTGCATGATGTTCAAAATGGAAGGGTTAAATGGACGAGGCAAGAAAACATGACCTATATCTGCTACCCCTGTGGACAGACCTTTATGGCGGGGTGGACTAGTCAAGTGGAATGCAGGAAGGACGAGGGGCTCATTTTAGGGCCACATTGAATGAGGTATTCCCAGTTATGCAGGGACAACGTTTTTATTTAGGGCGTAGAAAAATAATGCTCCTGGGACACGTGTGAAAGCCTGAATATTGCAATATTTTATGTACCCTTTTTGAGAGTTACATGCAAAGCTTATCACTTCGTAGCCAATTATTTTTAGGCATGGTGTTAGCTATGACCTTTTGACTTTGTTATAGTTATATTTACAATAATGTACTTTAAGGGGCTTTTAGCTGTCCCACTCCATCTATTGGTCTGTTATTAAGTTAGTCGCATTTTTCTTCTGCCCGTTATAGCATACAGCAGTGGGTGAGCCCACTTAAGGCACTGGATCATTTCACTGTAAGTGACGACATTCTGCCCTTTCACAAGGAGCACAGCCACATACAAACAAGCTCCCTTCACTGGAAGGGACTCGTATCTATATTGTTTTGAGCCAAAAAGTAATGTTTGGTTTTAGGCAATGTTTTTTTTTTTAGATTGACGCGGGCAAGCAACTTCCCCAACAATAAAGTTTTACAAAGCCATGACAAAACAAAGCAAGCATTGACAAAGCCAAAGGGCGGTGGTCAATGCAAGACCTGTTGACTTTGCCAGTACTTGTTTAAAATGTTGCTGCAAAGTTAATATTTCATTTTCATTTCTTTTTAAAATTCAGGACGTGAGACCCTCATTATCCAGCTCACCGTTAAAATGGTGACCTGTTATGTGAGACTAGACTCAAAATATGTTCTCGTGCTGCTTTGGGTATCCGTCCCGCCTCCCCGAGGGTACCCTGTCTGGGAGAACCAAACGTATTTCATATGCAGAGAGGGTTAAGGGTATGCCTGCCAAGATGTAACAACATGCTCAGCACACAGCGTTAGGCCACTTTGTATGTCCTCGTTCTGCTGCCCCCAAACGTGGTCGGACTGGGACAAAAAATAGGCCCTGGCACCAAAATAAAAGTTGACAACATTGTCGAAGCATATAATGTAAACAGTGGCAATATATGTGGAAAACTGTAAAAACGGCCCACGTAGCCATGAAACCGACCCAAAACGTCTAAAAAACGGGCCCACACTTAGACCAGACGGACCCAGAGCAGATGCCCCAAAAGCAATAACGAAGGAGTGGAGGTTTGGGAGATGGAGTAGACGGTGGGTTTTTGTGCCAGCTTTCCTTTCAGTGAGGCTCTGACGTCAGAGCCCCCTCTCACAGGAAATAAGCCAGCATTCCGGTCATAGCAAAGAACATATTCTACATGCTCAGCCCCACTCCCAGGCATCGCCTCAGACAATCCAGCAAGTAATGACAGATAAGGCCCCGCATGGCGCCGGGTTTCATTAGGCTGTCTTGCAGATGACTTTATACAAAAAACATGAACTTTTGCTTCTATAAAATGAAATAGAAATTGAAAAAGAAGATTGAATGACTGAAAGGTAAACTGCAATTGTATGGGGCCCATTAGAAAAAATTAACAATTTTGCAAAATTACTCGACAAAATTAATTGGATGATTACAATTCCCATTTAGAGTTTTGTGCATACATACAGTACTCTAAAAAATCAAGCATGATCGATAAGTGTAAAATTACTGAATCATCAAACCCAGAGCATTACATTATTTGCTCTGCTTTCCAGCAAATATGAGCTACTGAGGTGTGAATGTGGGAGTTTTCCAGGGATGGGACACAAAAAGGGAGAATTACTTGCCTAATTACTCGCATCCCTACCATGCACATTTTTCTCATCAATAATTTCACTGCAAATGTTGCAGTGATATTATCAATGGTGTAATAGAAGAAGTCATTAGTGATATAATAATAGGTGGGGTAATTAGCTGTGCGTGACAAGGGTGCAAGTTATTAGTTACCTTAGGGCACAAGTTATAGTTACTTGAGATAACTACTGCTGAATTTCTATGGTTTTGTGTGTGTGTAAAATTTGAATTGAACCATGAGGTCATTAACCTTTGTTTTTTTCAGTGAATTTCTAAGGTTATTTTAAATTTTATGTCCTAACTATATCGTCCCTGTAACCTTTGTTTTTTTCAGCGAAGTTCTATGGTTTTTTTAATGCTATTTCCTAACTATAACATCCCTGTAAACTGGGTGATAGAGTGTGTGTGTGAGTGGTTATGTGGGTGTGTAAGTGGGTGTGTGAGTGTGTGTGTGGGACTGGCTGTGTAG
Source organism: Pleurodeles waltl (assembly GCF_031143425.1). Lineage (NCBI taxonomy): Eukaryota > Metazoa > Chordata > Amphibia > Caudata > Salamandridae > Pleurodeles > Pleurodeles waltl. The sequence continues at coordinate 647,172,052 of NC_090446.1, read as the reverse complement.
GTCTGTGAGTAGGTGTGAGAGTGGCTGTGTGGGCGTGTGAGTGGCTGTATGGGTGGTTTTGTGGGTCTGTGAGTGGGAGAGTGAGTGGGTGTGTGAGTGGCTGTATGGGTGTGTGAGTGGTTTTGTGGGTCTGTGAGTGTGTGTGAGTGTTTAAGTGAGTATGTGTGTGGGTCTGTGAGTGAGTGTATGTATTTTTTTAATTGGGGTCTGGATCCGTGGATCCACTGGAGTCCACCTGAATCCATGAGGATCCAGGAGGAAACATTTTTGGGCAATTTCTTGCCCCTGGGGGATCTCTCAAAGACCCCTCCATTAGTCACATGGAGTTAGGCTAATTTTACCCTGTACCCCTGTTTCACTTTTTAATTTTATTTTCCCCGCTGGGAATCAAGTCCCAATGAACAACATGGCTGCCAGCCAATCACAGCATTGCTGTTGGCGCATGGAACCATGAATCCACCCGGTTCTGCAGAGGATCTGTGTTGGATCTGCATCCCTAGATATCTATATTTCTTTTTCCTTTAAGAACTCCAAAACTACTAAACGGATATGCACCAAATTACAAAAAGCACTCTTTCTGGACCAAGATCTAGCCTTCTGCCAAAATCTGTGTAAATCTGTTTAGTGGTTCGGGATTTAGCCTTGTCTAAATTCTCTTTGAGAAATTGCCCTTTTTCTCAACCCCACTTGACAAATCACCTTGAAGCTTTCAAGACAGCAGCTGAAGTGAGTTGGAAACTAGTTTTGAAAATTCCATGAAGATTTGTCAAATGGTACCACAGTTATTAGCAAAAAAAAACACTTTTCTTATAGAAACTAGGTCCTAACTATAACTACCTACTTACCTATTTAAGTTTCTGCTCCAAAAACGTATCACGTTACAAACTTTTAGTGAAATGAGAACAACCAGAAAAAACAACAGACATAATTAACCTGACCCTGGTCCCCCAGTTCCACCTAACAAGCCATGAATGCATTTGGGTGGGAGTCACACCCCAAACACCGGCCCTGAAGCTGTGCCCCTGCCTGTTGCACCCGGGTCTGGTAGTCCTCCCTGGGAACTCATGACTACAATCACATACAGCACAGCGGCCTGAAGTTCCTGGCCTGGCATCACATTCTTTTTTATGTATTTCCACTGCACTCACTCTCATTTGTTTCTGCTACAAGAAGCCTTGAAGTTAGAGTTGTCAAATCAGTGCCAGTAAACAGGGCCTCAAGTTTCCAGTTTTCACCTTTTACAAATCATTTTATCAAGTGATTGATGGACCTATGTACTAGCCCTGCATCACAAATAGAGGTAGGCACGCCAGCAAATAATAGGGCAAGGTGCGCCAGGGCCGAGCTAAGGGTCTGGTTTGGCTCTAGTTGTCCATACATGAGCCAAAGCCATGAAAATGTTTGGCACATATACCGTGCAACAAATAAAATGTAAAAATAAGACACAGTCCTTTCAAAATTAAAAAAAATGTATATCTTTAACATGCAAATGCGTTTTGACTTAGTACATCGAATTATATCACTGCATAGACAGAATATTTATTAAATGTTACAGTTTTTAAACATCTAATTTGTGCCCCCGCTTTGATGACAATGCTAATAGTGAACTAGGAGGTGAGTCAATAGTCATGTGAACTCTTAACGTGGCCTAGACTCTTCTTATAGATGGAGCAACAATATAGTTTGCTAAATCAAACACTATAGTTGCTTGTACAGGGGGCGTGTCCAAGATGGCGACCGGGTCGAACGCATAAGCTGCAGCTCCGACCCGGCCTACAACTAAAATCCTGAAAAAACAACGCCGGGTGGGTGAAAACGATCCCTACCCGGTTTGGAAGCCAGCGTGGCGGTGGCGAGGGCGTGCACGGACCCGGAGGAGCTGACCGGGCTGCCCAGTGTGACCCGAGGGATCCTAGCATCGCCGCTCTCGGCCGCGCTGCTGCGCGGCCGCTCGAGGAGACGCCCGAGCGATTCCAGGCTGGGGATCGGAGGCGGCTGGAGCCGCGCTGGTATGCGGATCGTGTAGCTGCTTGAAGAAGAGCCGGGGCGGCCCCGGGCTGAAAATTGGAGGCGGCTTGAGTCGCGCTGGCCGCGAAACACGTGGCCGCTCGGAGAGGCGCCTGGGCGGACCCGGGCTGAAGGCCAAAGGCGGCCGGAGCCGGGCTGGCTACGAATCGCGGTGCCCTAGGAAAATCGTGAGTAAGAGACTCGCATGTAAAGACGTCCCGCTACGAGAGTGAGGGCCATCCGTCCCTGACTGTAATACTGGTGAGACAGAGGCGTGTGGGCGCGCGGCCCCGGGGGGTCTGATTGGGACATATGCCACAATTCAAACCTGAAGGTGGACTGCAGCGTGACACCAGGTCGATTGTTCGCGCAGGGAGGCACCAGGGTGCTGATGACATTTAAAAATAAATAACAGTTGACTGATTTAACCTCGAATAACAAAAATGGCTGGGAAACAATAGGCTCGAATCTCGAGGAGCCCCGTTTTGCCGTGCTCACACTAGAGGGATACTGAACGGCCTGAGCAGCGTACCCTACAGTCTTGCTGGATCCCTAAAAAGGATAGGTAGACCTCTAGACGGTAGACCAATGCTCGGAATGCCTCTGCACACATAGAAGCATAGATTTTAAAAAAAAGCGTAAAGGGGACGTGTTGGATCCTGAATAGGCGATAGCGATGTGAGAAAGTGAAGGATCAAAGTAATTAAGGCATGGAAAGAAAAATAGTACCTACTAGGCAGTTTGCAGAAGCTCCGTTGCTATAATAGCGCAGAAATAAACAGTAATAAAGTCGGTCCTTGGCAGTGCCGTACGGTGAGTGTGCGGTGAGAGGAGGAAAGTAAACTACCTGACGTCTACAGGCATTGGGCCTACTCAGCGCCAGAGATAAACTGTCGATAATCTCTGTGTCACAATCAAACAGTGCTAGGCTGAATTCAGAGTTCAACAATAACTTTAAACGCGAATCACCTGATGGGAAAGCCAAAGACCCCACGTGTGCCACCTGAAAACATGGACCCAACTAAAATGCCTCCATCATCTGAGACCACAGTCACGCACCAAACCCTTCAAGATCTAAAAGAGACACTGCAAAAGCACTCAACACAATTTGAAAAAGTGTTGCAAGCTATACTGGATACCAAAACAACTCTGGAAGCGAAAATTGGCTCAATCGCAGAAGATGTTAACTTGCTTCGGGCGGATCAACAGGTGCTGGCGGAAAAGCTCGCCGAGCTTGAAAAAGATACGTCACACCTCACACCAGACATGTCAACAGTTAAATCCCAATTAAGTGTTATAACAACAGAAGTCGAGACACTCAAGCGAAGAGCCGAAGAAGCTGAAAGCAGATCGCGCCGGAATAACATCCGATTCGTTGGATTCCCAGAACGAGCCGAAGGCCCAAACACAGAACTCTTTATTGAAAAGTGGCTGACTGAAACGGTGTTCAAGAAGAATGTTCCGAAGTTCTTTTCAGTGGAGCGCGCGCACAGGATACCAGGCAGACCCCCGCCACCAGGTGCCTCTCCACGCCCCCTAATAGCAAAATTATTGAACTATCGTGATAGAGACCTTATATTACAACTATTTCGTAAATTTAACCCAATGCACTTTGAGAACACACAAATAACCGCTTACCCGGACTTCACAATGGAGGTACAAAAGAAACGTAACTCATTCTACCGGATCAAGGAGCGTCTTAGAGAACACAATATTAAATATTCTCTGCTGTTCCCAGCTAAACTCCGAATACAAGATGCCTCCCGTACTTTATTCTTTACTACTCCTGAAGATGCATGGACATGGCTTCATGCAAAAGGCCTAGCTGACCCTCCATCTCCTATTGATAAAAGTCTACCCCAGAGAAATAAGCACAAACCTCGCAGTAAACAAGGCGGCAGACCTTCCCCTGAACAATCTCGAGCTGAGAGATCGCATCTGTTACAATCCGCGCAACGCTTTGCCAATGTGTCACCGACACATTACTCTGAGCAATCAGAAGCCGAACCTGATCTAGAGTTAAATTCAGACTCCACGGAAACTGACCGGGGTCCAGCCCTCACTCCACGCGCAGCTGATGACATTTGTTAAAAACTTGCTACCAGATACAGGATACTATACAACCTGCTGTCCTTGGTTGGGCACTGTCGTTGTTTGAAATAGAATAAACCCTCCCGGGGAAATGTGTGCCCGCACCGCCGCTGCTTAGATCTGGCAACGTCTACAACATACGTAAAATAGGCCGGTTATACATCATTCAACTACCCGTAGCCATGGAACACCCTCCGCACCATAAGGACTGTTACCCCAAGATGACAAGTTCTGTCACCCCCTTGTTCATATCATATCCGCTACTGTTGTTAAATATAGCGGATCTTGTAGTTGTAGCAGAACGTTCAGTTTTATTGTTATTCGTATTGACATGTATTAATTACAGAGCGTCACACCATAATGTAAACTACAAAAATAAGTCACATATCTCAGGAGCCGGGAAGCTAGTTGTAGGGTATAGATATCAAAGCACAAAGAAAATTTGGGCATACATAACCACGGGTGGTAACCCCACCAAATATCTAACTCAAATTCCATGTCATCCCAAAATAAGAGCTATGCTACTCAATATAAAATCTTAACATGGAATGTAAAGGGCATGGCTTCCGCAAATAAAAGACAACGGATTTATACATACCTTAGGCGGCACCAAATACATATTGCCATGTTGCAAGAGACCCATTTGGATAAATCCTTGCTTGCACTAACTAAAACAAAGTGGAAGGGTCAATTATATGGAACTACCTTTTCGTCATATGCCAGAGGGGCTGGAATCTGGATAGCCCCAGGGGTCCCATATGTTGTGCTCCGTATACAGTGCGACCCAAATGGGCGGTACGTAATTTTAGAGGGCGCGTTAGATGGCGACCCATTAGCCCTGATAACCTTATACTCCCCTAATACAAACCAACGTGAGTTTCTTAGGACAATGGGCAGCAGCCTGCTCAGGGATCCTGCAATCGATACCATATGGGGCGGAGATTTCAACGGTGTTATTGATATCCTGAAAGATCGCTCCACCCCCCCACTTGAACAAGCCCCTGCTAAGCGAGCATCGCTTGATTTGATGGAATGGGCTGCCAATAACAGGTTAACTGAAATATGGAGAACCTCTCATCCCACTTCACGCGAATACTCGTTCTATTCACCAGTACACAAACTCTACACTAGGCTAGATATGTTTTTCACTACGTCTAACATAATCCCAAAGGTGACTACATCTGGGTACTTAGCCCGCACTATATCAGATCACAATCCACATTACTTAACGCTGATCTGGGGTTATACTCATGCTCGCATCCCAATGTGGCGCTTACAGCCAGACGCCTTGACTGACCCCCCTTTCAATACAGAATTAGCATCATGCCTGTCGACCTATTTCTCTCTTAATAAGAATACAACGGCAACTCGAGCTACTGAATGGGATGCCCATAAAGTAGTAGTCAGAGGACATTGTCTGGCAGCATCAGTGGGCATTAAGAAAATGCTGTCCTCAGAATTATTAAAACTGGAAGCCAAAATACGCAAGGCGGAGATAGAGGCCTCAATAAATAAAACACCGTCAGAAACACTTATATCATTGAAAGCTAAGTATAGAGAAGCAGACAACAGTCTTGGCAGACATGACTATAGGCACTTTAAAACAAGACAACACGCAGAGGGAGACAGATCGGGCAGACTATTGGCATGGTTGGTACGACAAACACCGGAATCATCGCCGATAGGGGCCATCAAGTTACAAACAGGAATAGTAGTCAACACTCAGGCCGACATCAATAAGGCATTCTATACATACTATAATGCGCTATATCAATCCCCTACTTCTCCCACAGAACAGCAACTGGCCGAATTTCTCACACAGATTCCCCAAAATTCGAACATTGTCAACAATGCTGATATTCTAGACGGCCCTATTACTATTGAAGAGCTTCGTTTAGCTCTATCTCAAATGGCGCGAAGTAAGACCCCAGGCACTGATGGCTTACCACCAGAATATTATAACTCGCATAGCACTCACCTGCTACAACCCTTGGTAGAGGTGTTTAATGAAGCGCGGAATAGAGAACAGTTACCAGACTCTATGAGGGAAGCATTAATAGTGGTGCTACCAAAACCGGGGCGAGACCCTACGGACGTTAGATCATATAGACCGCTCTCCTTGTTGAATACTGATTGCAAACTTTTGGGAAAAATCCTAGCAAATAGGTTGCTCCCCCATGTAGCAAGCTTGATACATCCCGATCAGTCGGGATTTATCCCGGGTAGAAACACTTTTATTAATATAAGACGCCTAATCCGCATCATGCATAACACCACTGATCCAGAGAGTGTGACTGTATCACTTGATATCGAGAAGGCGTTTGATACGCTGGGCTGGAAATACCTATTTAGCGCACTCAAAACGTTCGGATTTCGGAATGGCTTCATCAGTTGGATTACCACATTATACTCCAAACCAACAGCCCGAGTTAAAACAGGTCGGGTAGTATCAGAAGCCTTTCCTGTGAATAGAGGAACCAGACAAGGATGCCCGCTATCGCCATTGCTATTTGCAATAGCTATGGAACCACTTGCCATTAAGCTTAGGAAATATGCACATAAATGGGGCATAAGGGAGTTCGATACATATCATATAATTTCCTTGTATGCAGATGACGCCCTGATATACTTACGCAACCAATCTGACTCATTACCCAAGATAATGCATATATTAGATAGGTTCGCTCTTATATCTGGCCTACGAGTGAACTGGACTAAATCCTGTATCTTCCCCCTTACTTGTTTGCCCCCTGAGCAACAAGCACCTCCCTCTATAGACCATTTACCTTGGTCGTACCAAACCTTCAAGTATTTGGGTGTACAGGTGTATCATTCTATGGCAGACCTAAGGGAAGGTAACCTAGACAGATTGCTCCGCTCCACCCGAGGCTCCCTGGAATTTTGGAGCTCCTTGCCATTATCACCCATGGGCCGGATAGCAATAGCCAAGATGCTAATACTGCCGAGATTCTTGTATTACTTCTCAGCACTCCCGTTGGCCTTGCCACGTTCTTTTTTTCATAAAGTACATTCCCTCCTAACTGACTTACTCTGGGGCCGAGACAGACGCAGGGTAGCCCTAAACATGACGCAATATCCACAAGAAGAGGGAGGCCTGGGCATGCCGAACCTCGAGCTCTATTATGCAGCAGCCCAACTTCAGTGGGTCACTAAATGGCTCACTGAACCGTCTAACACAGAGGCTACAGCAATAATGGACAACATAAAACCCACACAGATATTGTCATGGCTATTAACAGGTCTTCCTCAACAACGACACAATACTCCCCTGCTTAGTGCGGCCAGACATTGCTGGAAGAGATATGTACAAGGAAAACTGCTACCTCCTCCCTATTCTCCCTTAATTCCAATATTACAGCTCCCGGGCTTTCACTCCCTATCCCTCTATCATGACACACGAATGGTTAGTACTCTGAATACAGGGGACCTATATAACGAAACCAAAGCCATTTCGTTTGCAGATTTGACGGCGACAGGGGTAATGCAACCACAAGCTTTTTTGACATTCAATGCCATCAATAGTCTCCTTCGCAACATATGGGGTTGCGGGCAAAATGAACCAAATGAATCCCTCCTACTTTCTGCAATTCTATCTATGGGGGAGGCAAAACATACTGTTACTAAATTGTACAAAATTCTCCTGATAAGAAATAGTAAAACCCTAACACAGGTCAAACTTCGCTGGGACTCCGCTCTTACTACACCATTAGCACAAAAAACCTGGGACACAGCCCTCACGTCGATTAAATCCGTATCTCGCAATTTTAGACTAAGATATACGCAATTTAATTATGTGCACCAGGCTTATCTTTCTCCAGCCCGCATTCAGAAAATATACATGGGAGCTAACTCCATATGTCCAAGATGTGCCGCTCCTGCGGCAACCTTCTATCATATGGTCTGGGAATGCAACACGATCAATACAGGCTGGAACCAAATTGTAAATACAACTATAGACCTAACAGGACATCCGCTTATCCAGACTCCAGAATCCTGCTTGCTTAACATACGATACCGCGCAAAAAAAGACAAGCATATACACAAGTTTGCAGATCTAGCATTCGTGACATATAAACGCCTGATAGCTACACATTGGAAGGCCCCTGGTGCTCCTCCCCATTCACTTTGGTTACGTGACCTACATGATTATGCACTGGCGGAATCTCAAACCCTGAAGCAATCACAGTATGGAAGTCAATCAAGAGATGGGATTGAAAATTGGGATCTTTTTGTAGTCAGGATTGAAGCTAGGGATGACAAATATCCACCTTGAGGTACACCGCTTAATAATTTTTAGATTACCTAAAAACATACACATTAATTGCGGCTGCCAAAAATAGATCCAAACTTTAACATTGCTAGGCCTAGTACATATCACATTTACCCTTTGAATGACCCATGATACAACGACACCTCTACACTAAAGAACACATGCGGAAGCACAACCCTTGAGATAAATATCGCTCTACGCTTCCCTCACCATCATGGACGCCAAAATACATATCTAATAATATCAATCATTATGTCAAATGTTAAATGTTGTGGAATGTTTATGGAAAGCCGGGGCATCGTAATAAAGTTATGCTGTGCAATGTAATGTACAATTGCTAGAAGATAGGTGAGTAATCACCAAAGCATATGTAATGTACTGCCATTTCCAAAACCTTGTTCATGTTAAGTTTAATAAACAGATTTAAAAAAAAAAAAAAAAAAAAAAAATAGTTGCACATCCTGAACTCAATTATCTAACAGTCTCTCATATGTGCTAATAAAGAAAAAGGAGGAGCTGTGAAATACATTTTTTGCTTAGGATCACGCAATTTTGACAAGTAGAAAAGCTGTTATTGATTCAAGGTAATCTGCTGTCACATTTTTAAATTCATCCACTAGATGTATATCTCAGTCTCTCTCCCTCTCATGTTTTACATACATCAAAGGTCACTTTTGTCTTTTATTTTTGGCCTACAATGACAGTTTATACCATCTGTGAAGTAATTTCCTTAAGTGGTCTACCCTATAACCTCCTGTCAGTTGTCAAACGGATGCAGCAGGGCACGGGACAAACATTAAAATATTTTTCAGGTCTGGTTTTGCCAGTCAGTTCAGCATTTACACATGGAAGGGTCCTCATGGCTAGAGACTGTTAATAAGAACACACTTCTCTTCAACCCCACCTCCTCATACACACGCTCCACTAAGGCCAAAAGGAGAGCGATTAAATCTCTATTCCAGGCTATTATGTACAGAGTGAACTTTTACATTGGAAAAAATAGTCTCAATACACACTTTCAATTGAAGTCACAGATACCCTAGCTCTTTACTGCCCATTGACCTTGACCAGAATTTAAGAACAGGTTGAACATGTGTTAAAAAACACAATGACATGGCAGGGGCTAATTTATTTTGCTAAACATACCTACATATATCGTGACCGCTGGATGTTTGAGTGGTGTCTGCAGGGTGGTGGAGTGAAGGCACAATTCTGGTGTTCTTTCACTGGAAGTAGACTGGCTGGAATTACAAAGTTGTTGTTAGGTCTGGACTTAGCCAAGGCATTTTGATTTAATTCGTAGCGCATACACACACACACGGACTTAGCCAAGGCATTTTGATTTAATTCGTAGCGCACACACACACAGACACACACACACACACACGGCCTTAGCCAAGGCATTTTGATTTAATTCGTAGCGCACACACACACACACATTTTTTGCTTATAGCCAATTAGGGACAGCAGCTTCCCCAACAATAAAGTTTTGTGAAAACCATGACAAACCAAAATAAGAATTCAGAAAGCCAAAAGGCTGGAAGTTAAAGTCAGAACTACAGACTTTCTCAATGGCTATTTTTGTAGCATCAGTAGAAAGTTCCTCAGACTGTCTGTGATAAATAAATACATTTGGACTTGAATGACCTAGTTTATTCTGCTCAGTGCATTGTGTACCCATTGAGTAGCTGATGCTGCTTATTACATTTTTAAAAGATGTACCATATGCATAGTGGGCTCATCACACAGGGCAGGTTAGTTCCATTAGCACATCTTGGCCTGCCGGCTCAGGGCTACCTTGATATTTTTCAAGCCCCACGTGCTTGACTTGCAACATGCAACTGCTTCAACTGTAAATTCTGCGGGAAACTGATCTTCCAATATCTGTGTGTAAGGTGCAGGGCCAGGACACATCAGAGTTCGCTCAGCCTTTTTTAAAGGCATTTGGTTGATTTTAAAGAAATCAAAGCACAAAAGCGGATACCATACACAAAACTGAACATCATGCTTGATAACAGTGGGTATTGCAGTGGCTCTGCTTTTCACTCCGTTAATGTTGCTAAAATGGGTACCAGTTCCTTTTGAGGAGTTAAAATAATAACATTTTGAGTTTTTATTTAGTATGTGGTGCCACAGTGTTGTTCATCTCAATTAAGCCTCCATGGATGATGCAAGGCTCCATCTTCCCAAGCCTCTGGGCTGGGAGTCGGCCTGGGAATCTGACAACTGAGCCGTGTGGCTGTTGGTTGTACTCACATAAGGTGCTAAATGTTTGCTATTTTAACTTCAGTTATATTGCACTGTGTACAGACTGGAGTGGCTATAGCTGAAAGGTGTTGTACAGGAAAGTTGGAATAGGAAGCAGAATATATATATATAATTTATATTTTGTGTAACATTAAGAATGTGCAAGAGGCATATCCACATATGATTTTATATCTACAGACTAAAGGAGACCTAATTGCAATGGAAAATAGTTTCTTGGGATGTGCAAAATAATGTTTATTAATGTGTTTTAGATTGACCACATATGTGTAAACCCCCATTTAAAAAAAGACTTGTGTCCCCCACTCAGGCACACCTTCTTTCCCCACAGGCTCCCCAGCATCCAGTCAAGCTAAAGTCATATTAGTTTATTTCCACTGATGTTGTGCTGTTCAGGTGAACCTTTAATGATGCGGATGTGAAATTGTTACTTGTAGCTATGTTTTTGTTTCCTCACTGGGTCTATTGATTCGAAGAAATGTTTCATATTTGTTCGAAGAGCTCCAGATGACATAAGCATACAAGGTGTTGAATAATTATTCAAGAAAAGGGCATAGAGCTTGTGTTAAGGTAATGACGTTATTTTACTTGTGTTCTGATTTGCTGACGAAATGAGACCTTTGCTCACACCATGATGATTTTGCAAACATTCTAATTTTCTATACAAGTATTGTGTATAAAGACTCTCAATTTTGGGGGTGAGCCAGAAGACATTCCTGTTCTACTAGTGATGCTGCCCGATTATTTCCTGATTTTGATGCTCACTGGAAATTACACTATTTTGTGGTTTGTGGGTACTCTGTATAATTCTGCATTTAACAGCCTTTATGGCATTTGCTCTTGTTAGAAATGGCCCTTTTTGCAGGGTCTTCCCCAGTCTCTTTGCCTCCTTTCTCCTATTTTTCTGACCTGTTTCTGTTGGCTTTAGGACTTTGGGCACTTTACCACTGCTAACTAGTGATAAAGTGCATATGCTTTCTGTGTAAAGTGTACGGTTGATTGGTTTATCCATGATTGTCATTTTTGATTTACTGGTAAGTCCCTAGTAAAGTGCACTAGAGGTGCCCAGGGCCTGTAAATCAATGCTACTAGTGGGCCTGCAGCACTGGTTGTGCCACCCACATTAGTAGCCCTGTCACTGCAGTGTCTGTGTGTGCAGTTTTAAACTGCCAATTCAACTTGGCAAGTGTACCCACTTGCCAGACCTAAACCTTCCCTTCTACTACATGTCAGGCACCCCTAAGGTAGGCCCTAGGTAGCCCCAGGGGCAGGGTGCAGTGTATGTTTGAGGTAGGACATATACTAGTGTATTTTATATGTCCTAACAATGAAATACTGCCAAATTCGGTTTTCACTATGCAAAGCCTATCTCTCTCATAGGTTAACATGGGGGCTCCCTTTAAATATCCTGAAGGCGCAGATTCCCTTTGAGAGCAGATAAAATATGGACTATAGGGTCTCTGAAATCACAATTTAAAAATACATATTTGAGTGAAGTTGGTTTTTAAATTGTCTGTTTGAAAATGCCACTTTTGGAAAGTAGGCATTTTCTTGCTTATATCATTCTGTGACTTTGCCTGTTTGTGGATTGTCTGCCTGGATCAGTTTGACAGTTGGGCTGTTTTGCACTTCTCTAGACAGTGACACAAAAGGGGGCAGGGGTGTAGCCTGCATATCCTGATGAGCCATCTGAGCTAGAGATTAGGGAGGAGTGGTCGTTCACACCTGAAAGGACTGTGCCTGCCCTCACACAATGCAGTTTCTGACCCCCTGGTGTGCGTCTGGGGACATGCCTGGACAAGGAAGGATCTTGCAAACAATTTAGACTTTGCTTTGAAGTTTGCCAACTTTAAAGGCAGAACTGGGTATAAGAAGAAGACCCAAAACCCCAGAGTTGTAGAATCTTTCTGGAATCAAGAGGAACCTCTGCAAGGAGAAGAGCTGAAGAGCTGAAGAGCTGAAAGAGGAGTACTGTCCCTTTGCTGTGCTGCTTTGCTGGACTGGCCTGCAGTTGCTTCTTCTGCCTGAAAAGAGTACAAAGGGTGAACTTTGATGTGTGTCCTGCTTGACATAATTCTTCAAGGGCTTGGAGTAGAGCTTGCCTCCTGTTAGAAGTCCCAGTGACACCAAAGACTTAAGTTTCCTCGACCTGCAGCACTGGGAACAGTGTGTTTTGTGCTGTTCAAGAGGAGAAACCACTGCGAGGCTGCCAACGACGCCGCTGGCCTGCATCGTGACCTGCCGACGCCACACAGAGTTGCATTGCCCGCTACGCACCACGACCCTGGTCTCCTCAAAGCCATCATCGGACGACTTCACCGAGCCGCTGCTCGCACTGCGACCTGTGGATCCCGCACTCCAGCATCGCCTGCTCACACCTCCAGCCTGGGCATCCCCGATGACGCGCTGCTGCGGACACTGGCGCCGCTGCTTACTCTGTGGCCTGTGGACACCGCTCGTGAGGTACTCGAAGCACCGTCCCGCAACGCAGCCCCGGTCCACCGATGACAGCACCATCAACTCCTGTGTCATCACCAGGCATCCTGCTAGCACCGTGGCCTGTGGACACCGCTCTTGAGGGTCAAGAAGCACTGTCCTGTCCCGCACTGCTGGCTCGGGCCTACCGATGACAGCGCTTCAGCAATGACGACGACACTGCCTGCACCGTGACCTGCAGACACCGCACGTCGCACCGCCCCACTTCACATTGCAGCCCTGTTCTCACCGACGCCGCTGGACGCCGCCACCGAGCCGCTGCCTGCACTGTGACCTGTTGGCACCGCACGTCGCATCGTCCGCCTTCGCACCGTAGCCCCGACGCCATCCACGCCGGCGCACCTGATCATCAGCTTGGAGTTCGATCCGCAGCACATGTGAACTTCAAGGGCCCGACGACTCCCGCACCGTCTCCGGGACCAACACTGCGACATCAGCGACGCCGCTCTCTGGAGCTCACCGTGAGGATCACGACACCCTGCAAATCCAAGGTACTGTTTGCGGGTCTTCCCGACAACATAGCTGGCCCGCAACGCCGCGGCTGGACTAAACTGTTGGTTTTGTTGCTCACTATGCCGTGATAGCCCCAGGTGGAGCTATTGACTTCAAGGAACTGTATTTTTGAGTAAATCTTGTAGAATTCATATTTTTGTTACTGTATGTTGGGTTTTTATCGTATTAGGTCTTGTTTTAAATAGATAAATATTGGCTATTTTTCTAAAACTGGTGTGGTATCCTTTTGTAGTGTTTTCACTGTGTTACTGTGTGTTATGTGCAAATGCTTTACACATTGCTTCTGAGATAGGCCTGACTGCTCGTGCCAAGCTACCAAGGGGGTGAGCAGGGGTTATCTGAGTGGGTATCTCCCTTATCCTGACTAGAGTGAGGGTCCCTACTTGGACAGGGTGCAAACCGACTGCCAACTAGAGACCCCATTTCTAACAGCTTGGTACTGCTTATTTTGAATGTTTGCAATAAAACCCTTTAACTTTCCTTGATCCACAACTCAGTGATTGATTGGGCTCATTCAGTTTAATGATTTCTTAATGAACTGTGTTTTAATTGATTTTAATGTTTTGGGATGTGCCTTAACGCTGAGACACATTGCCTCATGAAACTGAGACTTAACACCATATCCGTCCCAGTAAACTGTGAAAGGGCTGAATGAGGTCAATTTGGGGAAATATTTTTGCTCCTATGCATGTAAAGAGCTAAATGAGTTGCTGCACGGTATGAGGGCTGGGTGCGTATAAAGATGGATGAATGAATGAAGCAGGTATGGTGGATGGATGGGTGATTAGGTAGCTGGATGGGTGGTATTAGGCGGGTGAACCTAGTGATGAATGTATGAATAGCTGTAGGGCTAGATGGAGAGAGTCGAGATAAGAACAAAGAAAGAGGAGGTGAAAGAGACAGGCAGGAAGATGGGTGTGGGCATGTTGGTATAATACATATACCATGAGAGGACGTGGCGTGACAGCCAGAGCTGATGATTTTGGAAGTGGGGAACCAGGTTCCAGTTATGGAGTCAGCTCAATATTCTGAGATTCTGGGAAATTACATAATCTCCCTCTGCTCTAAATGAATGTGTAATGTAACTGGTGCTCATGTAAATTGCTCTAATACCTTCGGGTCAAATTTGCGCTGCATAAAACTGTAAAAAGTAAAAAGAAATGCATGAGTGAGGCACCGTTAGAAAGAAAGCAACTAACAATGAGGAAGTTGTGAAAGATTTAGTGATTGACAGCAGTGGGGAAGTGTACAGAAGGAGGTGTGTTCTGAGGTGGCCTGTGTCTGACTCTGTCCACATGTACCAATCACCTATTGGTGATACAGATACAGTACTAGTTATTGGAAAGCCAGGATCCTATAAATACGATGATAAGTGGCTCCACTTTTCATCCTCCATAAGTACAACATTTGATTTCATTGCACAATGTAAATGTTTTATATCTTTACCTGTCAAATAAATGTAGACTCGACTTGGTCACACAGGAATTTGTTTTTATAATCAGACACTATACTTATAAGGTGTAGCACAATGACCGGCGTCTATAGGCTAGAAGGAGACGAGCACAACAGACACCACAAGACTGATGCAGGCTCCAGGTGCAGAAGAAAGCACCTTCTGACATCTACTCTTTCCTTCCTAGTGTGTACCTTTGCGCTAGGCAGTGGATGGGGTAAGCCAGGAGAGACTAGCAAGAAAACTCATTGTCAGATTCGGCCACTACTCAGCCTTTCATCATTCTTGAGATAATTCAATGAATTACTATTGATCAATAAAAACACCCAATTTCACCAAAACATTTGAGAACATGTACAGTATGAATGGGCAATTTCCAAAGCACTGCTTACCTTTTTAGGTCTCGCCTAAGACAGTGCATGGGCATTCTCTATTTTACACCTTTTGTTTTCTCCATGTTCTTCCCTCCCCATCAGTGTTGCTTGTCCCCAACTGCTCACAGTGCCTCCCTTGGTGGCGTTGCTTGCCTTCCCTCATCAATATTACTTGTCCCCACCCTCCCTCTCTCCGATGCTGTCTGTGTCATTGCTGCCCCCTTCATTGTGGCTTGTTCCAGCGCTACCACCCTCTGGTGTCAGTGGGCTTGCTCCCTGACTCACACATCCACCCCCTTTCCCATGTTGCGCCTGAACCGTTCTTTACTTTCCATTCTCAATACCACTGCAACAAAAAAGTGCTATGACGTGGCCAGAGCTGGCTGCACCATAGCGCTTCCCCCCACTGTTCATTGTCCATGTTGCCCCTCTTACACACCTTACCTCCCTCCCTCTTGCCTCAGGTCCTACCAGCAATAAAAAAGAAGATTTTGGGCCATGCCTAACGCTACCCAGGTAATTGTGCATTGTTTTAGTTTCAGCCATTCTGCACAGCATTCACGCTGTTGTACAACATGACCAAAAGACAGTGAGTGGGAAAATAGCTTTCTTGCAAGAGATCTATAGGCTTTGCCAGTGCTTGTTTTGCCATTCTTAGGCTCCCTACTAAGGCCCATAATTATACTTTTTTAGCACTGCATTTGCGTCATTTTTTTATGCAAAAGTGGCACAAACTTACAAAATATATTTTGTATTTTGTAAGTTTGCGCCGCTTTTGCGTTATAAAGCGGCACAAATGCAGCGCTAAAAAAGTATACTTATGGGCCTAAGTGCACCAAGCGGTGCATTCTTGTTACTGCATAAGTAGAAGTGGATAGAGTTGGTATGCTCAGCGCTCATGCTCAACTCACCTTATAACTCTACAGGTGGGTACCGCTAGCAGTTTCTGTAGTTTACACAGTGATGAGGATAAGGTTGCTTATACCAGCGTGCCACTTAAAAGCAAGTTTAAAGCTCTGGGATGGCAGATATATGGAAACTTGTGAAGCAAGATCCTTTCTTTTTTATTAATCAATCGAACATGGTGGGTTCCATTTAAATTGGTCAATAAAAACGTATATATGCACACTATTGTCTTGGAGGGCCTACAGCTTCCTGCCTTCCAAAAAAAAACTATATTTTATTTTAAAAAAGAACGTCTCAGTGAGAGGGGCAAATGGAGATGTTGGTGGGGAGGGAGTTAGAGGAAAGCAGGGTATGCAAAGGAGACAGCAATATGGGGAGAAGCACATAAGGGAGAAAGCAACTCAGGGTTTTGGGGGAGAAGCACACATGGGACACAGCAACAAAGTGGACGGGGGTAGAAGTACATGGGAGGGAGAGTGAGCAAGCGTGAACAAGAACAGATGGTGTTTTGCGAGAAGAAGTAAAGAGAAACACAAGAGGGAGAGAACTGGAAAACACATGCACTTGGATGGAGTGCTCAACAAAAAAGAAAAAAGTAGTTCCCTAAAATTAAGAGGCTATGTCCCAGACGAGGGATACAAACAAGTTATAAAAGGAAAGCTATTAAATAAGAAGCAAGCAAAGAAGTGTGGCAATATAGCCAACCTATGGTAAGCAAAGCACCTTCACTATGCCACTGTAAGTTTTATGTGAGTCCACAATAAGTTTTTCGCAACCAGAAAGTTTGTGCTCTCTGATAGGCCCATCCTAAAAAGGGTGTGGCAAGTGAAAAATGAAGGAAGATCAAGAGGCAGTCAATGCAAATCATCATACACACACAGAAGTGGGGAAATTATCAGGAAGGAAGTTGAGTGCATTAATTAAAACATACGCCCACTCAAGAAATACTCCTGCTTAAAGTTGTATTAGCCAGCTTTGAAGTACGTCATGCTACACATTCAGTTACTGAGATTACAAAGGATATGCTGCCAACCCTGCTTTTGTTTCCCACGATCAATTCAAGGGTTTGAAGTTGTGCAACTCAGCTGCAAGCCCTCCGAGTGACAGGTCTTAGAGATCAAATTTTATTAATACATTAGTGGCATAGAAGTTAGCATATGGCGACTCACTAGCTTCATTTAAAAGCCTAACTGAGAAATTACCATGAGATGTAAAACTGTACATGTTTGAAATATGGTGGACATTGTGATCTCCACTTGTTTTCAACATCATGTTTTACATTGAAAGATGTTGCACATTTATATTCTAGTGAATTACTGACATGAATTAATGTAAAAATGTATTATTTTTAGAGAAACAGTAGAGATGAAAAGTATATTATGAGTTTTAAATGACTATGACTTAATTATACTTGTATTGGAATAAAATAAAGTTATTAACGTGAGTTATAGGTATGCAGAAAAATAGATGCATGTTTAAACTGTTTATATGGAAATGCATAACAATGATTGCAATTAAATATTTTGCTTTGTATATTTGATTTAAATTGTAAGGAGCGCAAAGGTTTATATGTATTGATTTCTGTTAATACGCTTAGGCTTTCTTAGCCAGACACCGTAGGCATTGAAATACATTTCGCTGTACTAATGGAACATGCCATCTCAATATTATTCCTTTTAAACTGAATATTTTTCCTAGGCTGCTGATGTATTTGTGAATGTTTTATTGTATTGAAGGCACAAGAAGCTTTTAGTCAAAACAATTGTAATGCTCTTTGTTACCTGTTTTACTTGTCCCTGTATTCACGCTGTTCAGTACGTACTTATGCCCTCTTTACTCTGACCTGCAAACCTGTTCTATTGTGCAGCCTGTGTTCTGCACTGCCCAGTTGCTGCTGTCTTCTGATGCTGCGATGCTGCAATGCTGCGAGTGCTCTGATCGACAAATTCTTCCTGCCTGCTGTACCACGAGGAGAAGTATAATATCTATTGTTGTTTTCCTTGTTTCCTTTTCACCTTAGATAACTACACCAGTGGATTTGTATAGTTAGTTACCCTAGTTAGATGATTTTCAAGATTATTTTGTCTCTTCTTTTGCCCGCATGTGGAAGCCCACTCCCACACATTCATGTTAAAATTCGTAGTAGCGATAAGGATGACCCAGCCCCGATTATTGATTGTTAATAATTGACTTTGTTGATTATTAATATCACTATAATCTGCTTTGAAAACTAATCTTGATGTGCATATTATTATTTTGTTGTTTTGTGTTATTCTTTTGGAGTGTTTAATAGTATTCATGTTTAGTAGGCGTAAGCTCGTTAGAGATTTCAGTCGGTCTATGATTTTTATGTATGTTTATTATTTAGTCTTGCACATCATTTACGTTACTTTGGTTTTCTGTTTGTTATGAAGCTTTGAAACTTTATTTAGTTTGGAGTTTTGTTTCCGTGGCCAAATAGGTCATGGTGTATAATATTATTTGTGTTTTTATGTTATTGGTTTATGTTGATTGAATCTGACTACCGCACTCTTCACTAAGTCCGTATAACCTGGTCGGCCTCTGTGTGGGTGGAACGTGTTGTGGTGTCTCACCAGAGCGCATGCAGTTTCTGGACCCGGGTGGGAAGAAGACTTCAGTGACGGTTTGCGCTCCAGCACAGGTAAAAACTGTGCATGTCTGACTTATCAGTATGCGCAATATATGCTGTTTATGTTGACTAGACTCTTGAACGTCAGATCCAGGCCACATTGGAAGCCCCAGCGGTGTGATTAATGATGAAGCAACCCTATAACCCAGTCACATGGTGAATGGATGTGTACCAGGGCCTATGGAGTCAGTCTCACTTTCTAAGTGAAGCAAGGCATGCCGTGGAAATGACTGCTCAGCCTAGTCAAGTGTGGGATGCGAACTTAGGAGTACATCTCAGAAGTCAGTCAGGGTAGGACCTGCCCCAGGGTAAGGGTAAGTATATAAAAAGTCCTGAATGGTTCTGCTGCTTCTGTTGACAAGGCTTTAGGTATTCCAGTGTGTATGGGTGGGATTTTGTCATGTGCGTGGTTATTTATGGTAAAGCTTGGAATTCTGTGGGCACCAACTGCATGAATATCCCTCCTCTTGGTATAATGCTAGCCGTGGCATAAGGATGGTAATACCTGGATATTGTGGGCGCCAATAGAATGAGATTGTGCTACATGGGCATTTGAAGGGAACCTCTGTGTTCCACCCGGGGGTCTGTGTAGAGGTCATGCTTTCATTGTCTACGTGTAATGTTATGTTCACGCCTGGAGAAGGGAGAGTTATTCAGTGTTTTATCATAGGATATGCACACGGGACAGAGCTAGGGAATAGGTAGGAGAAACAGTAAGGATGTGGTGTATGTAGGATTGAATGGAGCTGGAAGAACCCCATTCCACGTGGGACACCTTAGCCAAAGCCCTGTGTGTGTTTGCCATGCTGAGATTCGTACGCCTCTATTTATAATGAACAAAGTCCAACTACATATTCCAGAACGGAAATCATTCTTGTCCAAACACCAGTGCTTAATTTGAGCCGGCGATTGCCAGTGGGGGCCACCAGCATTTGTTTTGGGGGGCTGGCACTTAGTTTTCCACATCAGACATTTCTCAAGAGCAAAATAGGGGAAAATACAAACATCGGAAATAACGGAGGAAGTCAGAGGTGGAAAAGTGTCACAAAGGGAGAAAGCAGGGACGTTGGAGGGAGTACTTGGTAGTGAATTAAAGAGGCCGACGTTTAATTGCACTGGGTGCTGACTTCTGAGTTGTAGCTCCGGGCACCGGCACTCTTTCATTCACAAATTAAGCACGGCCAAAGACCCAGGACCACCTGAAGGTGTGACATGTGACCTTGGGCCTCTTGACAGCAATGCAGAACGATGTGAATGGACTTTGTGCGGTGCATAGAACCTACAGGGCGGAGAGAGGGGGCCGTGGAGAAGAAAAGGTGCAAAAGAAGAGGGGCAAACGAGAGTGAAAGTGCATGACTGTAAAAGGTGGCCATGGAAATACTACTGGACAACAATTAAACCTCCTTGTCATGAATACTGTGTCTGGTGGCCGGGGAGACCTCACCAACTGAACAGAAACTTGTGACACCTCTTCACGTCACTGGTGGCATAGCCATGAAATGGGAATTGGAGCTCACATCAGCAGCAGACCGCTTCCCTTTCCGTACTGGTCATGTTATGGTAGTTACTGCTGAGGGTTCATGTCAGCAGCTTCTTTGGAGAGGACCAGTGGCGTCACAGCAGCATCTCATAGCCCAGACAGTCCAGTTTCCCCCAACAGGTCCTGTAATGCCTGCACAGCCACATCCAGCAATGCAGCAGCGTGCCGCAGAACACACTATCATGTGTTGACTGCACTAATCTCACGCTACAGCCGTCCTGGCACTCTATCAGCATTAACGCCGCTGGCATCCACCAGTGTGCGAGCTGTTCGCAGTGCCAGGCAATACTTCATACTTATGGATGCCAAGTTCCCTGGAGCAACACATAACAACTTCATCTTTTGCTGAGCTTGATGTGAGCATCGTTGCACGTCAGCAACTGCAGAGACGTGTGGCTGCTTGGCGAGCCTTTGAACTACACCTGTTAAATGAATGTTAACATAGCGCATGTTAACCTACATACTAACAATGTTTCCCACAGCTCACAGACACTCAGAGCAGCATATGTTGGAACGCATGTATTATGCAGCCAATGTGTATTTTTCCACTGTAACTCACCCCTGTCAATCTATATTGCATGCTGATGAGTGATTCTGCAAATCGCATAACCCCAGCCCCTGGATGTGCTCCATGTCTCCATCAATGTACCTCAGCTGCTGTACAACAGAGCTTGTGGTGTGTGGAGCACATCAGAGGTGCTCCACTATAGTCCCTAGATGTTGTCCTCGCGGATAGTGGTGACCGGCCGTGTATAGCACAATATCTCACTCTCTGGCTATGCATATGAACCCACACGTGTTAAAGGGTAGACTTTGGGATCTGTTTGGCTGAGTCCTATTTCATCCCCGGCCCCCACCCTTTGAGGTCTACCACAGAGACGAAATGTGGCCTACAAAGGCCACCCGTCGTACTTACCCCGAGACACCATTCATAGCCCGCGCGTGGTGTGTAACTCGTAGGGGCAAACTGTGCATAACACGAACTGCATCAATCGCAGTGACCTGCTGTTCAGTGTCAGCAACGGCATGTGTATGTCTGCACCGTATCACGTCTGCATGCTTCGCTTCTAATTATATGTAGGCAGCGCTTCGTCCGAGCCTAGGCGCAGTGTACGAGGGCTCTACCTTTGTACACATTCACA
Organism: Pleurodeles waltl; assembly: GCF_031143425.1. Taxonomy (NCBI): domain Eukaryota; kingdom Metazoa; phylum Chordata; class Amphibia; order Caudata; family Salamandridae; genus Pleurodeles; species Pleurodeles waltl. Next base: position 647,150,324 of record NC_090446.1, on the reverse strand, counting down.
CATGCACGTTCAGCAGATATTCAGTGTGACACACTAAGAAACAATTGCCCCTTTATTTAACAGTAGATTAGCGTTAAATGTGTAAGCACACAAATGTGTTTTCATGTTTCTGGTATAGCATGGTATATTGACACAACTCCTAATGTGTTATGCAAATGTAAATTTAGAACTAAGGGGCGAAATAATGGAAATCTGTTACAATGCCCTTCAGTCCCTTCCCTACATTACATGAAGTAATTTTTATATTTTTCGCCAATCCTTACTGACTGAGCACAGTGGTCGTGTTTTTCCTGTTTTTGAAAACTTCTCTTCCATAAATGTAACCTATATATATTAACTTTATGTTATGTCTCTGTAACCAGACATCAACAACGGAAGTGGAAAAACGCATTTCCCACGTATCTAACCTGCAGTGCGGACAATTCATGTCAATTCTCTTACTTTTTGACCATCTGCCGATGTAAATGTGGGCGAGGAAAGAAGTATGAGCTCCCTGAACTTCGTGGTGGAGTGGGATTTTTGTAGATGAGATGTGCCCTCGTGTTGTATTTTTCAGGCTATATACCCGCCATGCATATTTCGCTTAATACACACAGGGGCATATTTAAGAAAAGTGGCACTGCACACTGTTCATCGCCACTTTTCTTGTGGCCTTTACTGCCCCCTACCGCTACCACGTGTGCGCTGTACTTAAAATACAGTGCACCATGGTGCAGGGTAGGGGGAAATTGTCTAATTTTTTATGATGCTATTGATGTACTCTGCAGGAGTAGCGCCAACATTTTGGCGCTACTCCTGCAGAGTACATAGGCACCCATTGTAAACAATGGTGTGCCTTCTTCTAACGCCTGCTCTAAACAGGCGTTAAAAGTGCCGAAAACAATGACACAAGGAGATCTGTTAGATTTTCTTGCATCATTTTTTCGTCCCCCGTAACGGGAACGCCCCCGTGCATACATTATGCCTGGCGCAGGCATAATGTACCGCAAAGGGTTACAAAAAAGTGGCTCAGTGCATACATTGCGCCACTTTGTAAATATGGCGCAGGATTTTGGCCATCTAACGAACCATTAGCGTAAAAAAAATGACACTAATGTGTCAGTAGATGCACTATGGGGCTCTTAAAAATGCCCCACACTTTTGTTTAATCTTCATGAAAATTAGGTGTGTTTTTCACAAAAAAACACATTTTCCCACTGCTAATCACTACACCGACAATGCTGGTATGCAGGAGTGTGTGGCTAAGTTATCAATGGCTGGCTGTAGTATCCTATGTGTCCCCATTCCTAGTATGCCAGAGCAAGTATCTGGAATGATGAATGTGAATGATTTTACAGCATGTTGACGTGGAGTGTAAATAGGAGATAGGAACAGTTGGAGGAAGGATGTGACATTGATGGGACATATCTGCTGTTGAGGTATCCTAAGGGCCTAACATGGAATAAAAAACGTACCTCCTAACAAAGTAGCTCGACTCTTGTGTGAAGACCCTGCCCCAAGACTTCAACACTGCCTTGTCGTCATTTAATTTTCTCTTTCTCTTCAGTGTTGGTGTCTCCATCCTGTGGGTTTTTGATTTCAGAATACTGAGATGCTGCAAAGAAAGAGAGCCATGGTTTCCATTGTACAGCATTTTGTGTGTTTAGGCATTAGTGCTCAAAATCTTTTCTGAGTGGGTGTGTTGCCATTAATCATATATCACAAAATCGGTGGAATTTGTAAAAATCCAAGCATCATACAGAGAGCAAGTGTATCAACTGTTTTCAGCAGAAGATTGGTAAGAGAGTAGTAAGTGTCTGGTGGTGCATTTTGGAGGACATTGTCACAAATACATTGCTAAAGCATGATATGGCTTAGGCACTGTCTTTTACAGATTATAAAACTATAACACATATGTTGGACCTGCCCCTTTTTGCAGGGTTATCCACAAACCTTTGGCCTTCTTCCTCCTATTTGTATTGACCTGTGTTTGTTAGTTTTAGGACTCTGGGCACGTTACCACTCCTAACCAGTGTGAAAGTGCATATGCTGTCTGTCTAAATAATTGGTGATTGGTTCATCCACAGTTGGCATATTTGATTTACTAGTAAGTCCCTAGTAAAGTGCACTATGCGTGCAGAGTGCCTACAAACCAAATGCTACTAGTGGGCCTGCATCACTGATTGTGCCCCCACAAACATGTCTCAGACCTGTCACTGCAGTGTCAGTGTGCAGTTTTAAACTGCCATTTCAATCTGGCACGTGCACCCACTTGCCAGGCCCAAACCTTCTTTTTTACTACATGTAAGTCACACCTAAAGTAGGCCCAAGGCAGGCCCATGGGGAGGGTGTAGTGTATTTAATAGGTAGAACATGTACTGGTGTGTGTCACATGTCCTGGAAGTGAATACTGCTAAATTTGTTTTTCATTATTGTGAGACCTGTCTCTCCCATAGGGTAAAATGGGGATTGCCTTGAAATACCCTTTAAGTGTATTTTCCCATTGAGGGCAGATAGAGATATGGGAGTTTGGGGGTCTCAGAAATGCAAATTCAAAAATGCATCTTTTGGTGAATTTGGTTTTTGCATTGTATGCTTAAAATGCCACTTTTAGAAAGTGAGCATTTTCTTGCTTAACTATTCTGTGCCTATGCCCATATGTAGAATACATATCTGGGTCAGGATGACAATTGGACTGTTTCTGCATTCACTACTAGACAGTCACACAAAAGGAGCTGATGTATGCCCTTCCTATCCTGATGGCACATCACCAGGCTGATGGGTCTTCCTGAGCTAGAGTGGTGGGAGGAGCTGACACTTGCACCTGAATAGGGCTGTTCCTGTCCTTACACAAACCAGTCTTCAACCTCCTGGAGTGTTTCTGGGGACAGAGCAGGGAACTTGTCCACTGCAGTGACTTCTCTTTGAAATTTGCCTACTTCAAAGACAGAAATAGGTATAAGTACTGGACGTCTGGCATCACATAGTTAGAATCCTTTTGGACTGTGGACATTCTGCCGGGAAGAAGAGCTGGAAGCTGTAGGAAGGACTGCCACTATGCCTCTTGCTTTGCTGTGCTGGCCTGCTGCTTGCTGCTTCTGTCCTGGGATGAAAGGACTGGACTTGGTTTTCTACATCCTGCTTTCCAAGGTTCTCCAAGTGCTTGAACTGAGCTTGCCTCCTGTCAGGCAGTGTCAGGGCCATCAAAGACTTCCCCTTCCAGCGCCTGGGCTCTCTAACTGAGAGACCTTACTTGCTAAGTGGTGCCAAGTCCAGTTCATTGGCCCTTGGAAGTGAACCCTGTGCAACCAAGAAGAAACTAAGCACATTGACTCCGGAGCGACAACGGAACCAGTGCATCTGTCTGACCCTGTGCCGCTGCCTGTACCGGGGCTGTGGTCCCTACTGAGTGCAATGACTGCAACCTGCAACATAGGACCAATGCTGCCGCAGCATGCCCCCAAGTCCCTTCACAGCATGAGCCTTGAGTGGCGTGTCACTGACGTCCATGACATCTGACTCTGACTCCGCCGCAGCACTTGTGGCCTGTGGCATGATTGTGACACCACAAAGTCGATGCCTGGTTCATAGACCCCGCTTTGTCATAAGGAACCGATGCTTGCCACAGACAAGGCATCACCTCCCCTGTAGCCGTAAGGAACCAAAACCTCCCCTCCCCTGCCTAGCAGTAAAGAGCCGATGCCTCACCTCCCTGGTAGCAGTAAGGAAATGATGCTGTACAGGTTTCAGCGATGCCTCACCTCCGTGCACCTCCGTGCACCTCCGTGCAACGTCTTTGTTTCCTCATCATTTTCCAAGGTACTGTACTTGGGGTCCATGCGATTCTGTGACAGGTCTGCACTCCCTCGCAAGTGGTGTTGGACTGTTTGAAGCGACTTGGTCAAGACACCATGATAGCCCCATTTGGAGCTATTGTGTTTCTAAGCATTTTACTAAGATTCAATCTTTCAAAATGTGTATCTTTATTTGTGTATGTGGAATGTTTGTCCTTTTGGTCTTGTTTTACTCATATACATATTGGCTATTTTTCTAAACTGGTGTGGAGTACCTTTGTGGTGTTTTCACTGTGTTACTGTGTGTGTGTACAAGTACTTTACACATTGCCTCTGAGATAAGCCCAACGTCTTGAACCAAGCAACCAAGTGGGTGAGCAGGGGTTATCTTAGCTGGGTGACTCCTTTTCCCTGACTAGAGTGAGGGTCCCTACTTGGACAGGGTGCTAACCACTGCCAACAAGAGAGCCCATTTCTAACAGCATACAAATAATAATGTGTGGAAATCAAGTTTCAGTGAATATTTAAGTTGTGCTTCCCCAAGTGAATTGATTTGTTATTTCATTTACACTTTGAAATTCCTAAAAATGTGCTTCATTTGTGCTTTCTGCGTTGTTGTTTTATTCTGAAATATTTGTACCGCTCATTTACGGTGATTTAAATTTTTGTGTGTTAGAAAAAAATGATACCCTAGATCCTTTCCATTCACACTTTCTGCACCCCAGTAGGATTGTCACATATGGCCTTATTTAGAGCTTGGTGGGTGGGTACTCTGTCACAAACATGACTGATTAAAAGAGCCATTGGATACAATTGTAATTGCAATTGTAAATGTATTTATGTGGTGCTATGACCCCTGACAATGCATTGAATAGCTTTTTTGGAAAGTAGCATGCTACTTCGCAACCCAAGATTAGTAGTTAGTAGGTAGTACAGATTGTGTCTTGTGCATTAGTTGTGTTATGTTTGTACTCTTGATGTCTTGTGTGTTTAGTAGAGTTTGGATAGGAATAGAATGATAAGAGTGGATTTGAAAATGGGAAGTAGTAAGACTTTTTGTAAGTAGTGGTCATGTGTACTTATTAGTTGGGTGGCATGGCTAAAAAGGAGGGGTGCAAATTTGAGAAGGATGTTTGGGAGTTCATATTGGTAAGAAAGGTTTGGATGAGTCAGAAGAAGGAGGGATGGGAAACGCCGAAAGTTTTTTTAAATAGCCAAATGAAAATAATGTATGCATACATATATATATGTTCACATGATGCTTGGTAAAGTTGTGTTTGCTTGATGAGCCCCTCTATATAAACTCACAAATGTACATTGAAGCGTCATTATTTGCATGATCTGCTGTCCACATTTTTCATGCTGTACATTTTTTATGGTTTCAAGTAACTGTAATTCAGTTATATATAATAAATATATTTATTGTTATTATACCAACAATGCCAAAAAGGAAGTTACAATTATATTCAAGTTTGCCAAATTGCCCAGGTATTTCCATGTATCGACATTTATCCCTCTTAGTTTCACATGTTAACAATACAATTACCATTTGTCATGTAGGCAAGGGGTTTGGAGACATTATGCACGCAATAATCACTGTGTAACTTGTAACATATGTAAAAAAACAAAGAGAATACAAAGAAAATGCAAACGACTAAAGATGAGGAGGAAGAAGAGAGAAGTTGAGGTCAAGAGACATCAAAATGGATGTACGTGCGGGAGGAGAGGAGGAGGGAGGAAGGAGGGGGAGAGTGGCGCACACGCCGTGCTCGAGCAGACCCTTCGTCATCCTTCGGGCTGGGATGATATGTGCTCTTGGAGTGATTTCGGGTCCGGACAAGCGGGGGCGGTCCAGCAATCATACAGGCTAGAGGGACGATGCCAGCGAGGTGAACGTGTCTGTGGACTAAGGCCTCCCCACCCGAGCCGGCAACGATAGGTAGTGCATTTATGTCCTTCCATCCATATGTTCTAATTTATTGCAAGATGCGTTTGTAACGCGCCATGTCTTCCAAGATGTATTCCTATGATTCCTGCAGTTACAGTTCTTGTGTTCTGTGTGGCTTCCACCCTGCATATACTAGTGTGCTAATTGTGTCGTCATTCCAAGTATGTACTATGATTTGTTAGTTGTTATCTGTTCGTGACGTTTGTTCAGGGGGGCAATTTATCATCTTTGCCATTCTAAGAGTATCACAAAGGAACTCCAGGTCTCTACACCCTTGACCTGGATCCCCGTGTCCTGAAGTGATTGCAGTGTTTGTTCTTCTGCCTTTGCCCAGCGTAATAGCTCAGTTTGCCATTGATGTATGCTAGGCGCGCTGGGTGCTTTCCAGTGCATAGCTATCAGGCGTCTGTACATCACTAGTGCTAGTGCTATGCACCTGTGTGTCTGTTTCCGCCTTTTAGATCTTACCCCTATACCCAGAAGGCATAGCTCAGGGTTAGGGGATATTGGGATTTCAGTCCACTCAGACAACAAGTTTATTATATCATTCCATGTGTGCTGAATTGGTGGACATTCCCATGTCATATGAAAAAAGGTAGCTTCTGTGATGCCGCACCTAGGGCAACTCTGTGGCGTTTGGGGGAACATGCGTGCCAGTCGGTGAGGTGACAAATATGCTTGATGTACATAATTGAACTGGGTGTAGCGGAATCGGGGATTACGTGACACTTCATCAATCATTTTCATAGCCTGGTTCCATGCTTGTGTCTGGAGCGGCTCTGAGAGTACCTGATCCCACTTATTTTTTGCTTGTTCCTGCCCATGTTCAATGTGCGTTGTCAGGATGTTATATATTCTGGATACGTTTAATGGGATTGCTGCGCTATCTAACAAATCGTGTAGTATAGGGGCAGTTTTTGGTTCATTTTGCCCACAGTTCCAGGTTGAACGAGCTAAGTGTCGTAATGCACTGTATGCTATGAAGCTTCCCTGCCCCCAAATTATGGGCATTGGCCAGTGCATCGTATGTTGAGAAGCGTCCTTCGCTATAGATATCACCCGCTGTTTGTATGCCCTTCTATGGCCATATGTTCAGGCCTACCTTTCCTGGTATGTTTTCGATTTTTGGGATGGCAGTAGTGGGATCTTGGGGTAGTATTGCGGCTCTTTGTCCCCAGCTAGTGCGAAGCGTCCCCATGTCCAGTGAGCGATATTTAGTAGGACGTTTTGTGTGTGCGTTGATCCTTCTCGGTTCATCAGATATTGTAATATACTAGTGTGACCTAGATCCGTGAGTATCGTCTGCGTTTCTGCATTTGTAAGATTTCCAAGCCATTTAAACACCCATTGTAGCTGGGCGGAGGCATAATATAATTCAAATCTTGGTGCCCCTAGCCCTCCCACTGTGAGTGGTTGATATATTTTCGTTAGCGCCACACGCCGGCGGCCCTTGCCCCATATTAAGTCTATTAGTATGCTGTTCAGTGGTTTGAAGTAAGAAGCGGGTAGTACCAATGGGAGCGCCATGAAGAAGTACAGCAGACGCAGTAGTATTATCATCTTTGCTATAGCAACTCTACCCATGGGAGAGAGTGGGAGCGAGCACCAGAAAGATATTGAGCCCCTAACGGAGCGTATCACTTGTCCCAGGTTTCCATCTTAGAGATGATATACATTTATTCCCAAGTATTTAAAAGTAGTGTAACACCACTTCAGGTCCCCCGGGCTGGAAGTCAAACGGTGTATTTCGGGTACCGGTCGCATAGGAAATAGGCAGGATTTCGACCAATTTACTGTTAACCCAGACACCACCCCAAATTTGTGTAGTAACCCCAGCAAGTCAGGCAGAGATTCTGAGTGATTTCGTAAAAATATGAATGCGTCGTCTGCGTACAGTGACACTATACGATGCTCGTGTCCGTCCAGGGTGCCCCATATCAGAGCTAATGTGTGTAGCCGGGCGGCTAGTGGTTCGATGGCGAGGGCGAACAGCAGTGGGGATAGTGGGCAACCCTGTCTGGTGCCCCTTTCTATGGGGAACTTCTCTGATATTATATCGCCTGTCTTGACTCTCGCTGTTGGGCTAGAATACAAGACCCTAACCCAGCTGATGTATGTCTTACCAAATCCCATGCGGTTTAGAGTTTCTATAAGGAAGGGCCATCCCAGAGTGTCGAACGCTTTTTCAATATCTAATGATACTGCTACTTGATTGTATTCGCCCTCTGGGGTATTTGCCATTAGTCGCAGTAGATTCCGTATGTTGGTAAAAGTACTGCGGCCTGGTGTGAAACCGGACTGATCTTCGTGGACCAGGTCCGATACCCATGGGAGCAGCCGGTTTGCCAGGATTTTACCAAGCAACTTACAGTCTGTGTTCAACATTGATAATGGTCTGTATGAGCGCACATCTAATGGATCTCTACCTGACTTAGGTAGTACCGCTGTCAGTGCCTCCCTCAGAGTGACGGGAAGCTGACCGAGTTTCAAGGTCTCAGTCAGCATTCCCAGATATGGGGTTAGTGTTTGTGCAGAGAATGTACTATAGTACTCTATGGGAATGCCATTGTTGCCTGGTGCTTTACCGTGTGCTAGTTGTTGCAAAGCTTGCTGTATCTCTGCCAGATCTATAGGTTTTTCTAAATCCTCCACCTGATCTGGAGTTAAGCGTTTTAATCTATCCCACTGAAGAACTCGTTTAACTGTTCTGTTGATGGAGGGGGTGGAGCCCTATATAGTGTGCTGTAATACTCTTTAAAGGCGTTATTTATTTCCACTTGTGTATTTACTATTATCCCCGTGTCGAGGCAGATGGCCCCTATTGGGGAATCCCGACTTTCGTTCTTTAGCAGCCATGCTAATAATCTACCAGGTCTATCACCTTCTGCGTGTGCACGAGCCAGATAATGACGGTAGTCATACTGCCTTAGGCGCCGGTCCGCCTTGCTCTATTCTATTCGTAGTCTATCAAGATCTGTCACAGCGGTGGTGTCCTCTGCTTGTTTGCATTCTGCAGTTCTGACATCCCGCTCCAGCTGACGGAGCTCCAGCATCAGTGTTCGTCGTATTCCCACTGCCATCGATATACATGTGCCCCTTAGGACCACCTTGTGTGCGTCCCATTCGTTTGCTCTAGAGCTTGTAGTCCCATTGTTTAGGGTAAAATATGAGGCAATATGACTAGCTATATCTTTTCTAAAAGGGGGGTCTTGTAGCAATCGTGGTTGGAGACGCCAGGTTGGGATACAAGCATGTGGTCTACCCCATTTAATGTGAACGACCAATGGACAATGGTCTGAGATAACCCTTGCAGTGTATTCTGCGCCCGTAATTCTGTGCGTTAAGTCCTGTGAACTGAGTATTAGTTCTATACGGGTGTGTAACAAGTGTATGGGGGTGGTACGAGTATTCCCTTTCTTGGGGATGCAGATGTCTCCATACATCTGTTAGGCGACGGTCTGTTATCCATGACTGTAGCATTTCAGAGTTTTTTCTTACTGGGGCGGCTACCGGTGGGGGGTGTGACCTATCCATATCTATTTGTGGGACGCAGTTCCTGTCCCCCCCCATATGCTGGGTGAGGTTAAGTCATTTGATAAATGTGAGATCGTGTTTCGTAGGAACTCGCCCTGTCTGATGTTCGGGACGTATATCCCATTAATTACTAGCGTTTCACCATCTAGAGAGCCTACTATTTGTATAAACCTGCCATCTTTATCCGTTGTGCTGTGTTCTACTATGTATGGGACCCCTGGGGCTAGCCAAATCAGTACTCCTCTTGCAAAAGTTGATGTCCCTGATCCATATATTAGTCCCGTCCATTTCTTCCCTATGTGTTTAATGTCTTCCGGTGTGAGATGTGTTTCTTGCAATTTGGCAATGTGGGTGTGATGGCGTTTTAAGTGCGCGTATACTCTATTGCGTTTGGACATTCCCGCCATACCCTTCACATTCCAAGTTAGTATGTTATAGATAGACTCTTTGTGCATTGTACTTTATAATGTAACCACTGCATATCCACATTGCGCGAGAAGCCCCCGATCCATGTCCCCCACCGCGATCCCCCCATGTAAGCCTGCCCCCATACCCGCGCCCCCATACCGATCCCCGCGCAGAAAGATACCGACCTTAATGAGGTGGGATAGACCCCGAGATAGGAAAAGAAGAGTGAATAAAACAACATGAAAGGATATTTGGGCAGATGCCCAGCTTTAAACAGAATGGCACAACTGGTGCCTAAGCTTAAGTCTGTACAGTTCAGTTCCATTCGGGTACCGTCCAGGAGGTGGGGGACGTGGATTGATTGGGGCCAGGCACTTTGACAGCCCACCATCACAATGCTTTTTTCCACTGCGATGACCCTGGATATGTTCGTGTTATCTGGCTTTAATTTCTTGCAACTTGTAAAATCTGCACCGGGTCCAGTCACGTTGTGGGATGCCCATGTGTGTCCGTTCCCACATGTTGGAGGGGAGGGGCTTGGCCCCTATTGTCCTAGGGTTAGCGAGTTCATTCCATTCAACTTCTGCGAGTCTTCAGATTTCGTCCGCCAGGCGCGGGGTGAGGTCAGGGCCACCCAGTAACTGAGAGAGGGAGGAGCTGGAGCCACTGCGCAATGAGCCACTTTCGTTTAAATCTGTTTAGTCTTTAGTGTCTGATAGCAGGCGTGTAAATATGCTAGTGTCACTCAAAGTTTTCGCTTGATCAGCCGCCATTTGTGATTTAGTTGGACGTGCTGTAGTGTTTTTCCTTTTCTTTTTCTTAGAGCTGGGAGTGATCCATTCCTCTTTTGCTGTATCCTCGTTGGACGGTTCGGCTAGGCCCTTAGCATGTAACCATGTCCATGCTTCTTCAGGGGTTGGGAACATGAGAGTTTTTTCATCCATTATTATTCGGAGGCGAGCTGGGAACATAAGTGAATAAGTGATTTTGTGCTCATGCAATATTTGTTTGATTTTGATATATGATGCTCTTTTACGTTGTACTTCCATTGTGTAGTCTGGGTAGGCATTAACTTTGCTATTCTCCAGGCTGGCTGCGCCTGTAGTTCAAAAATGTTGGAGTACAAGTTCTCTGTCTCTGCGCTATCAGAGGACGAGGTGGAGCGCCTGGCTGCGGAGGTCTGCCGGGGATTCTGTGCGTCCTCTCTATCACAGGTATTTTAGTGGAGTCTTGTGTGTCCATCATGTTTTTCAGCCAGTTCTCTAGGAATTCCTCAGCATTGGGTGCTTCTTTTCATTCTGGTATACTGAGGAATCTGATGTTGTTACGTCTGGAGCGGCCCTCCGCTTCCTCTGTCTTGCGTTGTAGTTGCATCATTTCCATTTCCATTTGCTGAATTTTAGTTTTCATGTCTGCGATCTCAGGTTGGACAGTTTTTAGTGCTAGTTCTGTGTTGTTGACCCTGTCCGATAATTTGCAATGGTCTGCACAAAGTAGTGTAACCTCCATGACCACCGTGTCGATTTTGCACTCCAGTGAGGACTTGGTGTCCATTATTGCCTGTAAGAGTTTGTCAAATTGCAAAGAATGGGTGCGCAATGTTTCGTGATGAAGTTTTGCAGTTTGTGTGTCGGACTCGCTTGCGGAGGGTGGGTTACCACCGTCCATGTGATTCCCTGGTTTGGGGGGTTTTGGTTTGACCATTGTGGCCAGCGGCATCAGTCACTGCTGGGTTGCTCGTTGAGGCTGGTTTTGATTGGAATTGCCTGTAGGACGCAGGATGTGCTGGTGTTTTACCCTGATTGATTTCGTAGGTGTGGACTACCTTGCAAACTGTACGTGCCTCTTTGATTGTGTCTCTCTCATAGATTCCAAAGAGCTTATTACGATTTGGCGAATTATTGAGGAGATTCTTGTTCCGCTATAGTGATTGGTATGGGCTTATTTGCCTGCAAGAGGGGTCAGAGGGCATTCCACCGTTAGTGACTGGGTACTGAGGAGCCAGCGCCAAGCTGTGTATCATTCACGCTGCATATCTGTTGAGTTGATATGTTGAGCCTCCCGTCTATTAGACCATCTTATGTTCCGTTTCCTCGTTGCTTATTTCACTCTTTAGATGTTTAAGGAGTAACAGGTTGAACTTCCCGATCCAACGTGGTGCCTTGATAGTGGATAAGCAGTTAATAGGATTCCTGTCAAGACGTGTGTGCGCTTTACGACCTTTACATAATTCCATATGTTGGACTCTGGGAGGACAGGTGGGATCCTATTTGCTTCGAACCTGAGCGTATGGTTCTCTTTATAATGGTAAGTAGCTTTACTTGGGTTTATGGCGTGTTTCTGTCTCTTTTTTTTTTTTTTATATAATTATTTTATTATTGTGCTTCTAGGGCTCCTGCCCAGCTCGCTCCACTCCCCTGCCTCTCCAAGGGTGGGACGTTCGTGGTTCTCCACCGGGGGTGTTTGCTCACGGTCACGGCTCCCTCGGCGATTCCTCCAGGGGGGCCCAGGCTCGGGTGCCCGCGACTTGAGAATCCCAATCCCGCCCACCGCCGCGGCGGGAGCAGGCTCAGATGGGGAGCTGGGAAGTTGCGCCAGGTACCGCCAGCGTCCGCTCCGGCTTCGGACAGTGCGGACCAGGCTCTCCCGGCTCTGGAGAATCCAGGTAGGCACGGCTCACTGGCCCGATCCGGCCCCCCCACGCAGCGAGGGCGAGTACGGGCAGGGACCCGGAAGTCTTGCGCCCAGCAATAGTCTGCGCCTTCCTCCCAGTCGGGGTCCGCAGTCCAGGCCCCTCCAGCGCCCGCATCGGTTGCGTCGATCCCGTGCGGTTGGCGTTATTTTCCACTGAAGCTTGCAGAGGCCCTACATGTGTAGGGGTCTTCTCCTATTGCGCGGATTAGTGTCGGGCATCGCAGGGATCAGGATTACGGCAGATTTTGGTGAGCCGAGAGCGGAGCTCTTAGTTCAAGCGTCCGCTCCGGCCGCCATCTTGGCCACGTCCCCATATATAATAAATATCAACCTGACATCTATTGTAATTATTTGTAGCAGGCATAACCACCCTCTGTATATGCACCTATATATACATAGAAGCATCAGTTTTGACATGGTTTGATATACATATAAAATACACGTGTAATAAGGCAGATGGGTTATCCGTCACATTTGTGATAAAACAACCTGTCCATCAAACTCTAAATCAGCCCAGTAGTTCACTTTACAAATCCACTCACTTTGCACTCAGAGAAAGAGGAGTAAACACCAATCACCTTCTTTAAAGAATAAGCAGCAATTTGTCAGAAGACATAGCCTGCGATTTGACTTCTATCTGTGAATGCACAGCAAATGTGATAGGATATAATCTAAATTTAAAGGCATCTTTATTACACATCTATGTTCTGAACTCCAGCATGTTTATTTTGAGGGTACTGCAGCACCCCTGCACCACAACTTCCAGCGCCTACATGTTTCGGGGCATAATCGCTTTCTGATTGTGGTTTTTCTTGAGTGTGGCTGATTTACTCTTACCACAATTCCCACCGTATATGGTGCATGTATAATGCAGGTGCCCCACAGTTTGTGTTTCTAAGAGTAAATATGTGTATGCTTTTGAGCATATATCTTTGAACTTGCAGGATAACAGCTACAAAACTAGGTGTATAGATGTTCAACTCGGTATACATATGCCTATGTTGGATAGTTTAAAATAGACCTCTGTATGTGTGGTATGAATAGGGAAGCTCTGAGACTTACCCAATCGAGTTTGCAAAATTCATCATGTGTAAATCTCTGATTGCATTTTTTTGTGAATGATATATAATGCCAAGAAGAAAAGTATCTCACATCATAAATCAAATAGTCACTATAATGTGCCGTTGGTAGGAGCATTTATTTAAAAATCAAAAACAGAGTTCTTTGTAACAGTCTAATTTTCTATCACTACCCTTAAAGTGTTGCCTAATTCGGTCAAAAATGACAAGCAGTGCTCGATAGTTGACAAGGTTACCCTACAGATTAGGCAAGCTTGTTCCTGCCTTGGAATGCCGTACCATGCCCCTTCACCCACATAGCTGGGATTGGTGAAATAGAAACAGCACCCACTTACACATTAGCAGGTTTTTATGGATTTTAGCGAAATATCTTCTCCAGCTTGACCCAGGTGTTGTTATTATACTCACCTTTTTTCCAGTGGCGGCTCGTGGGAGGGAAAAGGGGTGGCGCTTGGTGAGGAACTGAAGAAAATATCATTTAAATTAAAACGTAGCTTTATTACCGCGCTGCGCTGCACCAATCCGCTCCTTCGTCCTCGACTGCAGAAACAGACTCCCAGCCTGCTCAGCATCCAAACCTAACGCTACGTTCATGCTGCTGGCAACATGAAAGAAGCGTTCGGATTGGACAGAGCGCCCAATCAGGGCACTCTGAGGCAGAGTGAAAGTCTCTGCCTGCTGTCTCCAACCCAGAAACGCAGTGCCTGCGTTGCTAGGTTGGAGAGAGGCCAGTGCGCATGTGTGTTTGGCCGGCCCGAGACTGTCAGTGAAACATACATGCGCACTGAGAGGGAGTGCTGTGCTCGTCACAACCCCATGGCCCCATCCCTTTTACAAGAAAACCATAATAAACACAGTTTATTATGGTTTTCTTGTAAAGGTTTTGCAGCTGCTGCTGGCGGGGGGGGGAGGGATGGTTGGGGGGGGCGACGCTCCTCTGCCATAGTGGAGGAGCCGCCCCTGCTTTGTTCTGGATCTCTTTGTAAGCGATGCCAATCGTGTCAGGTGATAGACATGGAATACAGGGAAATGATCTGCCCGTAATTACACAGTATGTTCCAATGTTAAGCTAAGATGAGAAGGCAGTCCTCCCAAGTCTTTGGGAATCATGTGAGTCACCAGGCGATTGACAGGGAGCGGGCAGGCGAGGAAGGCCCGGCAGCCAGCCCTCAGAGTCCTCTTCAGCCTCATGGAGCCCATTTTCTGACTGATTTGCTGTTACGCCTTCCCTCGGCAACGCTTCCGCTGGTTACACAATTTCAGACAGTGGGTTCTCTCTGTCCAGGACGCCATGTGCCCTTTAGTACCGTCTCGCTTCAGGTACTTCATTCTGACCACAGATCGGGCGCCCTGCTTCCCTGGTCTCCCTTTGCCACACGGCAGACTCTCGACATCAGGCTGTGCCCTCTCTGTAACACACCATCCAGCTTTGTGGCAAGTCGAAGACTGCGCGCTATGCACATCACGCGTCATTGCAGCCACTGAAACAAAAACAAATAAAGGTATCTCTTCAAAGGAATGTTCTTGGCAAACTGTGAAAACATTACCAGAACACCTAATCTCCTCGCTGGCTGCTCCCTGAGAAGACGAGTGCCGCTTTCCAGGTGTTACTGTGTTTGTTAATGTGTCACACTTCATTTTCCTTTTTGCTTGAGTTTTTTATGAGATTGTGGTAAAAAAGCCCTCCAGCGTGGCATATTCAATAGGATTTTTGAACTTGCACTCCTCCTGGTTGTGATGTATCTGCTTGTTTGTTTGAAGTATTTTTAGGTCCTGCCTGCCAACAGCGCGGGTGCTGTCACATGCGAGATGTCGTGTGTAGTACAAGGGGCTTGGAGCACGACCGTTGCTTACCATTCATTGGCTTTAGTGTCACTCTTATTTTCAGCCTCCTAATTGGCCAGCACTTGACAATGTTGCTTTCTGTTCTTTGGTTTGCAGCATCGACCAAGTACTGCTCGATTAGTGTCATTCGGCTGTTCATCCACTGTTCGATGTGATTTAGGTATTATTCTTTTTCCGTTATGCTTTCCCCATATTGCTTCTTCCCATCTCACCCCCCCAATATCCTCTTTGCTAAACCAATACCTAGCATGGACCTCCTCATCTTTTTGATCTAACAAAGTCACCCTGGATCTGAAAACACCCCTCTATCCTTCCTTTGTTGGGCTCCAAAAATCAACAGCCTCCTTACTACACCCTAGAAGGCAGCCATTGTGAAAGACTGCAATGAACTTTGGGCCTTATTTCATACTTTGTGCCTGATCACCACCTGCTTCCAACTGAGTGTTTTGCAAGTGCAAGGTGCTGTGTTTTTCCGAACGACCTATTTGTGAATGTTTAACACATCAAAATAGTGGTTCGCTATTTGGTAATTGAAATTAGTGATTCGGTATGTTTTCCTTTGCAAAAAAAGAAATTGATAGGGATTCAGTGCGGTGTGCAATTATAGGAACGCACCACTAGTGATTCTTTGTGCGCCAATAACACCTGATTTAGGAGGAGCAAAAAAGTATGTGACTTGTTTACAGCTCGCTATGGTTTCTGCGTCTGTATGGCAACTGGATAAACTCAGTTTGAAGGACCATGTCACAAAGGTAGAGTTCCAATTGCTTTTATCAGAAAGGCCATTTCTGACCCTTTCACCATAATAGCAAGTATTCTGCCTCTGTATCCTTACCAACCCCGCCCCCACTGCCTGCGACACAATAATTGTTTGGCAAACTGAGTTTTTGAAGTCCTAGATATGCCTACATACCAAAAATCAATGCAACGTTGCAGTGTGAGCTTATCTTGTTTCAACACCCAGCATAAAGAGAACTTTATAACACATTCCTTGCACATTACTTTCTGTTCACATCACTGCTTTTCATAGTTGTTTACATAGTTCAGTCTGTAAAAAATAAATGCCACTTTGACTGGCCCAGTCGAGGTGAATCCAAGATAAAAATGTTGCCCAGATATACCTCAAAAGAGCTTAGCAAGCCTCAAATCACAAGTCCTAACAGCTCACAATTTGCTAAACTTCATGCTACATGGTAGGTAGCATAGATATACCAGGATAGCATAGTGAATTGGTAACATACATAGTGTGAAAATGAAAATTGGAAAAATGCGATTCACATGACATTTGTGCTTGTCACTTATTTTGTGACTAATAGCAGTTTGAGAATACAGTCTACATACAATTATCTACCTGCTAACCGAGAATCTCTGTTTGCAAGTTGGTACTTCATCTCAATACTTGTGATTTTTGCTGTGCTTTTCTAAATTATTAAAGTGGCCTTTTTCTTGGGTTTTATACGTTTCTTTGGGTCGGGTGTATCAAAGGGTTGCACCCATTCTGTGTCTATGGGAAAATGTGTTTGTACATATGGCCCCTCTGCTGTTTCTGCATTGGCAGAGCAGCCTCAGACCTCAGGGCCTACAGCCCTAACTGACTCTTTTCTTCTAGGTACAGTCACTGTCATGTCAGGACGCAAAGAGGCGCTAGAACCATGGAGATGCCTATTTGATTTCCTGTGTGGAAAGGGGGAAAGTCAGGAAGTGACAAGAACAATGGACGTCCAGTCTAGGGCAGCACCAGAGAAGACAGACTCCCAGTACTTGAAATGAAAAAAATTTAGAGGTGTAGGTGCCCTATACTTGAGTACCTGCTTACTTCTCAGAAGTGCTAGCACTATCCAGTTAAAATATTGTACCTCTGCTGAGAAGTCCAGGTACTCTCCATCTCCAAATCTGGAAGTGCATGTACCGAGTACCTGACAGTACCTGGATATTTAAAGCACTGCAGACTTCCCAGCAGTAGGGAGCAAGTGCTGAAGCATAAGATGATATAATAAACAACATGTGCCTCCATCTTGCACCTTCGACTCTTTGGGTAACTTGATAAACAATTTGTGAAGTTACTTGCAAGTGACCATCCGTTCCAGGTGGAACTCGAAAGCTTGTCTAGCAAGGCAAATTACAAGTAACTTACATAGACCTGGTTTTAGAGATTCTTCATGGTCAGCATTTCATGAAACTCCCCAATTTTAGCAGTCAGAAAGGGAGGCTGAGGAGTGCCTTTGAGCAGGGCGTGTAAAATAACACATTTAATATGTGGTTTGTGGCTCTTTTGACTTTGAATGGAAATATTGACTACCCAGCAGAAACTCTCAAATACCCCGCGAGTTAACTGCACGAGGGAGCTGAAGCCAGCATGGAATCAACTGCAAAAAGAGAGCAAGAAAGGAAAGGAGGGAGGGCGGGATCGAAAGGTAGAGGAATGGGGACTGGAAGGGAAGCAAGGATGGGGTGGAAAGGAGGATGGATGGATACTGGGAGTGAGAGACTGATTGATGCATGGAGAGAGGGATGGCAGTATGCTGAGATCGCTGGAAGGATGTAGTGCCACATGCATTTAAAGATGGAGAGACTGATGGATGACTGAGAATAGTTGGATGGATTGATCAATGGAGAGAAGAAAGGATTGAAGGACAGAGTAAAGGATGAATGAGAGGGGGAAGGATGGATGCAGAGAAGGACAGAGAAAGGAAGGGTGATGGATAGATGATACATTAATTGAGAATTGAGGCATAAAAAGCACCATCAGGCCAAGTTGTTTTTTGGATTCCACGGGGAAAGCAACCAAATGAGAGCTCATTTGCTCACTTAGTGTCATTTGGTACATGGTTCAAAGTCGTGGGCATTTTATTTTTTTAGACTTTTCATCCTTGGCGTGGTCTCCCTTAACTTTTTGCCTCTGTTCCCCAGGTTCTTGATGTGTGCTGGACTCTGATTTTACTGTTTTTGTTACTCTGGGCACTTTACCACTGCTAACCAGTGCTAAAGTGCAAGTGCTCCTGTTTAAAATGTGTACGTAATTGGTTCTCCATGAGTGGCATATTTGTTTTACTGTTAAGTCCCTAGTAAAGTGCACTAGAGGT
Organism: Pleurodeles waltl; assembly: GCF_031143425.1. Taxonomy (NCBI): domain Eukaryota; kingdom Metazoa; phylum Chordata; class Amphibia; order Caudata; family Salamandridae; genus Pleurodeles; species Pleurodeles waltl. The sequence continues at coordinate 647,131,960 of NC_090446.1, read as the reverse complement.
GCCCAGGGCCTGTAAATCAAATGTTACTAGTGGGCCTGCAGCACTGATTGTGCCACCCACACAAGTAACCCTGTAATCATGTCTCAGACCTGCCACTGCAGTGTCTGTGTGTGTATTTGTACACTGTAAATTCGACTTGGCAAGTGTACCCACTTGCCAGGCCTAAACCTTCCCTTTTCTTACATGTAAGGCACCCCTAAGGTAGGCCCTAGGTAGCCCCAAGGGCAGGGTGCAGTGTATGGATAAGGTAGGACATATAGTAATGTGGTTTATATGTCCTGACAGTGAAATACTGCCAACTTCGTTTTTCACTGCTGCAAGGCCTGTCTCTCTCATAAGATAACATGGGGGCTACCTTTAAATATGATTAAAGTATAGATTCCCCTAGAGAGTAGATGGACATGTGGAGTTTGGGGTCCCTGAACTCACAATTTAAAAATACATCTTTTAATAAAGTTGATTTTAAGATTGTGCGTTTGAAAATGCCAATTTTAGAAAGTGAGCATTTTCTTGCTTAAACCATTCTGTGACTCTGCCTTGTTTGTGGATTCCCTGTCCGGGTCAGTTTGACAGTTGGGTTGTTTTTCACCTCGCACTAGACAGTGACACAAAGGGAGCTGGGGTGTAACTTGCATTTCCTGATTAGCCATCTCTGCTAGGAGGGAGGGGTGGAGTGGTCACTCTAATCTGAAAGGACTGTGCCTGCCTCTGACAATGCAGGCTCCAACCCCCTGGTGTGTGTCTGGGGCCTTGCCTGGGCAAGGCAGGATTTCACAAGTAGGTGTGAGTCCCCTTTGAAGAAAGGTGACTTCAAAGACTAAAATGGGTGTAAGAAGGGCACCCAAATCTACAGACTTTAGAAACACTTCTGGAACTAAGAGGAACCTCTGCCTGGAGAAGAGCTGATAGCTGAGGAAGAAGTGCTGCCCTGCCTGTGACTGTGCTTTGTGGAGCTTTCCTGCAGTGCTGCTTCTGCCAGAGTAAGAGGGCAAAGACTGGACTTTGTGTGCCTTCCATCTTGTGAAGAAATCTCCAAGGGCTTGATTTAGAACTTGCCTCCTGTTGTTTGAAGTCTCAGGGACAGCAAAGACTTCTCTCTGCCAGCATCTGGAGTCTCTGGAGAGACTCCTGCTCTGACAAGTGGTGCCTGATCCTGTCCCTGGGCCCTTGAAAGAAAAGCTGGTGGAAATCCAAGGAAATCGACTTCGGACGACTCCGGACCGATGCCGCTGCTGAATCCGGTAACGCCACCTGCACCTGACGCCGTGACCTTTGCTGGAACGCGACGCTCTTCGCAAGCCCGACGCCGCTGCAGCCCCGCTGAAGTCCACACCCCCGTGGAAGTCGCCGCACCACATCGTGACTGACGCCGCTCGAAGTGCACGGATTCAACGTTTCGCACAGACGCCGCGATCCCCGACTTCGCGCATCGGCTTGTTTTCACTCTTCACCAAAGGTACTGTACTTGGGGGTCTACGCGACTCCGTGTCCGGCGCCGCTGGTGTCGGCTTGTTGGGAACGACTCCGTCACAACGCCGTGTTAACATCTCATCGAAGCATTTTTGTTTCTAATGTGATGCCCTTTGGGATGAAGAATGCCCCTGCCACCTTTCAGAGGTTGGTCAACCAGGTGTTGGCAGGACTGGATGAGTTCAGTGCCGCTTACCTGGATGACATTGCTGTGTTTAGTTCCACATGGGAGGAACACCTGCAACACCTCTGGAGAGTGTTAGAGGCCCTGCAGAAGGCAGGCCTCACTTTTAAGGTGAGCAAGTGCCAAATAGGGCAGGGTTCTGTGGTGTACTTAGGACACCAGGTGGGGAGTGGCCAGGTGGCACCCCTACAGCCTAAGATTGACACGATTCTGGCTTGGGAGCCTCCCAAGACCCAGACTGAAGTGAGAGCCTTTTTAGGTCTCACAGGATATTACAGGAGGTTTGTTAAGGGATATGGTACCATTGTTACCCTCTTAACTGAGTTGACTTCTAAGAAGCAACCCATGAAAGTGATCTGGACAGAGGCTTGCCAGAACGCTTTTGATGCCCTGAAGGCTGCCATGTGCACAGCACCTGTGCTGCAGGCACCTGACTACTCCAAGGAGTTTGTTGTGCAAACAGACGCCTCAGAGCATGGTATTGGAGCAGTACTCTCACAGCTTAATGAAGAGGGCCTAGATCAACCCGTAGCCTTCATTAGAAGGAGGTTACTACCCAGGGAACGTAGGTGGAATGCCATAGAACGTGAAGCGTTTGCTGTGGTCTGGGCACTGAAGAAGCTAAGACCCTACTTGTTTGGGACTCACTTCCGAGTTCAGACCGACCCCAGGCCCCTTAGATGGTTAATGCTGATGAGGGGTGAGAATCCAAAACTGTTGAGGTTGTCCATTTCCCTTCAGGGGATGGACTTTACGGTGGAACATCGTCCTGGTACAGAGCACGCCAATGCTGATGGTCTGTCCTGGTTCTTCCGCATTAGTGATGAGAACTCCCATGAGGTTGGGTAGTTGCTCTCCACTTTTAGCTGGGGGGGTACACGTGTTAGACTTTTCATCCTTGGCGTGGTCTCACTTAACTTTTTGCCTCTGTTCCCCAGGTTGTTGATGTGTGCTGGACTCTGATTTTACTGTTTTTGTTACTCTGGGCACTTTACCACTGCTAACCAGTGCTAAAGTGCAAGTGCTCCTGTTTAAAATGTGTACTTAATTGGTTCTCCATGATTGGCATATTTGTTTTACTGTTAAGTCCCTAGTAAAGTGCACTAGAGGTGCCCAGGGCCTGTAAATCAAATGTTACTAGTGGGCCTGCAGCACTGATTGTGCCACCCACACAAGTAACCCTGTAATCATGTCTCAGACCTGCCACTGCAGTGTCTGTGTGTGTGTATTTTTACACTGTAAATTCGACTTGGCAAGTGTACCCACTTGCCAGGCCTAAAACTTCCCTTTTCTTACATGTAAGGCACCCCTAAGGTAGGCCCTAGGTAGCCCCAAGGGCAGGGTGCAGTGTATGGATAAGGTAGGACATATAGGGGGTCATTCTGACCCCGGCGGGAGCACCGCCGACAGACCGGTGGTGCCCCGCAGGGCATTCTGACCGCGGCGGTTCGGCCGCGGTCAGATGCGGGAAACCGGCGGTCTCCCGCCGGTTTCCCGCTGCCCTGCAGAATCCTCCATGGCGGCGGAGCGCGCTCCGCCGCCATGGGGATTCTGACACCCCCTACCGCCATCCTGTTCCTGGCGGGTCTCCCGCCAGGAACAGGATGGCGGTAGGGGGTGCCGCGGGGCCCCTGGGGGCCCCTGCAGTGCCCATGCCAATGGCATGGGCACTGCAGGGGCCCCCGTAAGAGGGCCCCACAAAGTATTTCAGTGTCTGCTATGCAGACACTGAAATACGCGACGGGTGCCACTGCACCCGTCGCACCCCTGCAACTCCGCCGGCTCCATTCGGAGCCGGCATCCTCGTTGCAGGGGCATTTCCACTGGGCCGGCGGGCGCTCTTTTGGAGAGCGCCCGCCGGCCCAGCAGAAATGTATGAATGGCCGCCGCGGTCTTTTGACCGCGGTGCGGTCATTTGTCGGCGGGACCTTGGCGGGCGGCCTCGGCCGCCCGCCAAGGTCTGAATCAGGCCCATAGTAATGTGGTTTATATGTCCTGACAGTGAAATACTGCCAACTTTGTTTTTCACTGTTGCAAGGCATGTCTCTCTCATAGGATAACATGGGGGCTACCTTTAAATATGATTAAAGTGTAGATTCCCCTAGAGAGTAGATGGACATGTGGAGTTTGGGGTCCCTGAACTCACAATTTAAAAATACATCTTTTAGTAAAGTTGATTTTAAGATTGTGCGTTTGAAAATGCCACTTTTAGAAAGTGAGCATTTTCTTGCTTAAACCATTCTGTGACTCTGCCTTGTTTGTGGATTCCCTGTCTGGGTCAGTTTGACAGTTGGGTTGTTTTTCACCTCGCACTAGACAGTGACACAAAGGGAGCTGGGGTGTAACCTGCATTTCCTGATTAGCCATCTCTGCTAGGAGGGAGGGGTGGAGTGGTCACTCTAATCTGAAAGGACTGTGCCTGCCTCTGACAATGCAGGCTCCAACCCCCTGGTGTGTGTCTGGGGCCTTGCCTGGGCAAGGCAGGATTTCACAAGTAGGTGTGAGTCCCCTTTGAAGAAAGGTGACTTCAAAGACTAAAATGGGTGTAAGAAGGGCACCCAAATCTACAGACTTTAGAAACACTTCTGGAACTAAGAGGAACCTCTGCCTGGAGAAGAGCTGATAGCTGAGGAAGAAGTGCTGCCCTGCCTGTGACTGTGCTTTGTGGAGCTTTCCTGCAGTGCTGCTTCTGCCAGAGTAAGAGGGCAAAGACTGGACTTTGTGTGCCTTCCATCTTGTGAAGAAATCTCCAAGGGCTTGATTTAGAAATTGCCTCCTGTTGTTTGAAGTCTCAGGGACAGCAAAGACTTCTCTCTGCCAGCATCTGGAGTCTCTGGAGAGACTCCTGCTCTGACAAGTGGTGCCTGATCCTGTCCCTGGGCCCTTGAAAGAAAAGCTGGTGGAAATCCAAGGAAATCGACTTCGGACGACTCCGGACCGATGCCGCTGCTGAATCCGGTAACGCCACCTGCACCTGACGCCGTGACCTTTGCTGGAACGCGACGCTCTTCGCAAGCCCGACGCCGCTGCAGCCCCGCTGAAGTCCACACCCCCGTGGAAGTCGCCGCACCACATCGTGACTGACGCCGCTCGAAGTGCACGGATTCAACGTTTCGCACAGACGCCGCGATCCCCGACTTCGCGCATCGGCTTGTTTTCACTCTTCACCAAAGGTACTGTACTTGGGGGTCTACGCGACTCCGTGTCCGGCGCCGCTGGTGTCGGCTTGTTGGGAACGACTCCGTCACAACGCCGTGTTAACATCTCATCGAAGCATTTTTGTTTCTAATGTGATGCCCTTTGGGATGAAGAATGCCCCTGCCACCTTTCAGAGGTTGGTCAACCAGGTGTTGGCAGGACTGGATGAGTTCAGTGCCGCTTACCTGGATGACATTGCTGTGTTTAGTTCCACATGGGAGGAACACCTGCAACACCTCTGGAGAGTGTTAGAGGCCCTGCAGAAGGCAGGCCTCACTTTTAAGGTGAGCAAGTGCCAAATAGGGCAGGGTTCTGTGGTGTACTTAGGACACCAGGTGGGGAGTGGCCAGGTGGCACCCCTACAGCCTAAGATTGACACGATTCTGGCTTGGGAGCCTCCCAAGACCCAGACTGAAGTGAGAGCCTTTTTAGGTCTCACAGGATATTACAGGAGGTTTGTTAAGGGATATGGTACCATTGTTACCCTCTTAACTGAGTTGACTTCTAAGAAGCAACCCATGAAAGTGATCTGGACAGAGGCTTGCCAGAACGCTTTTGATGCCCTGAAGGCTGCCATGTGCACAGCACCTGTGCTGCAGGCACCTGACTACTCCAAGGAGTTTGTTGTGCAAACAGACGCCTCAGAGCATGGTATTGGAGCAGTACTCTCACAGCTTAATGAAGAGGGCCTAGATCAACCCGTAGCCTTCATTAGAAGGAGGTTACTACCCAGGGAACGTAGGTGGAATGCCATAGAACGTGAAGCGTTTGCTGTGGTCTGGGCACTGAAGAAGCTAAGACCCTACTTGTTTGGGACTCACTTCCGAGTTCAGACCGACCCCAGGCCCCTTAGATGGTTAATGCTGATGAGGGGTGAGAATCCAAAACTGTTGAGGTTGTCCATTTCCCTTCAGGGGATGGACTTTACGGTGGAACATCGTCCTGGTACAGAGCACGCCAATGCTGATGGTCTGTCCTGGTTCTTCCGCATTAGTGATGAGAACTCGCATGAGGTTGGGTAGTTGCTCTCCACTTTTAGCTGGGGGGGTACACGTGTTAGACTTTTCATCCTTGGCGTGGTCTCACTTAACTTTTTGCCTCTGTTCCCCAGGTTGTTGATGTGTGCTGGACTCTGATTTTACTGTTTTTGTTACTCTGGGCACTTTACCACTGCTAACCAGTGCTAAAGTGCAAGTGCTCCTGTTTAAAATGTGTACTTAATTGGTTCTCCATGATTGGCATATTTGTTTTACTGTTAAGTCCCTAATAAAGTGCACTAGAGGTGCCCAGGGCCTGTAAATCAAATGTTACTAGTGGGCCTGCAGCACTGATTGTGCCACCCACACAAGTAACCCTGTAATCATGTCTCAGACCTGCCACTGCAGTGTCTGTGTGTGTGTATTTTTACACTGTAAATTCGACTTGGCAAGTGTACCCACTTGCCAGGCCTAAAACTTCCCTTTTCTTACATGTAAGGCACCCCTAAGGTAGGCCCTAGGTAGCCCCAAGGGCAGGGTGCAGTGTATGGATAAGGTAGGACATATAGGGGGTCATTCTGACCCCGGCGGGAGCACCGCCGACAGACCGGCGGTGCCCCGCAGGGCATTCTGACCGCGGCGGTTCGGCCGCGGTCAGATGCGGGAAACCGGCGGTCTCCCGCCGGTTTCCCGCTGCCCTGCAGAATCCTCCATGGCGGCGGAGCGCGCTCCGCCGCCATGGGGATTCTGACACCCCCTACCGCCATCCTGTTCCTGGCGGGTCTCCCGCCAGGAACAGGATGGCGGTAGGGGGTGCCGCGGGGCCCCTGGGGGCCCCTGCAGTGCCCATGCCAAAGGCATGGGCACTGCAGGGGCCCCCGTAAGAGGGCCCCACAAAGTATTTCAGTGTCTGCTATGCAGACACTGAAATACGCGACGGGTGCCACTGCACCCGTCGCACCCCTGCAACTCCGCCGGCTCCATTCGGAGCCGGCATCCTCGTTGCAGGGGCATTTCCGCTGGGCCGGCGGGCGCTCTTTTGGAGAGCGCCCACCGACCCAGCAGAAATGTATGAATGGCCGCCGCGGTCTTTTGACCGCGGTGCGCTTATTTGTCGGCGGGACCTTGGCGGGCGGCCTCGGCCGCCCGCCAAGGTCTGAATCAGGCCCATAGTAATGTGGTTTATATGTCCTGACAGTGAAATACTGCCAACTTTGTTTTTCACTGTTGCAAGGCATGTCTCTCTCATAGGATAACATGGGGGCTACCTTTAAATATGATTAAAGTGTAGATTCCCCTAGAGAGTAGATGGACATATGGAGTTTGGGGTCCCTGAACTCACAATTTAAAAATACATCTTTTAGTAAAGTTGATTTTAAGATTGTGCGTTTGAAAATGCCACTTTTAGAAAGTGAGCATTTTCTTGCTTAAACCATTCTGTGACTCTGCCTTGTTTGTGGATTCCCTGTCTGGGTCAGTTTGACAGTTGGGTTGTTTTTCACCTCGCACTAGACAGTGACACAAAGGGAGCTGGGGTGTAACCTGCATTTCCTGATTAGCCATCTCTGCTAGGAGGGAGGGGTGGAGTGGTCACTCTCATCTGAAAGGACTGTGCCTGCCTCTGACAATGCAGGCTCCAACCCCCTGGTGTGTGTCTGGGGCCTTGCCTGGGCAAGGCAGGATTTCACAAGTAGGTGTGAATCCCCTTTGAAGAAAGGTGACTTCAAAGACTAAAATGGGTGTAAGAAGGGCACCCAAATCTACAGACTTTAGAAACACTTCTGGAACCAAGAGGAACCTCTGCCTGGAGAAGAGCTGATAGCTGAGGAAGAAGTGCTGCCCTGCCTGTGACTGTGCTTTGTGGAGCTTTCCTGCAGTACTGCTTCTGCCAGAATAAGAGGGCAAAGACTGGACTTTGTGTGCCTTCAATCTTGTGAAGAAATCTCCAAGGGCTTGATTTAGAATTTGCCTCCTGTTGTTTGAAGTCTCAGGGACAGCATAGACTTCTCTCTGCCAGCACCTGGAGTCTCTGGAGAGACTCCTGCTCTGACAAGTGGTGCCCGATCCAGTCCCTGGGCCCTTGAAAGAAAAGCTGGTGGAAATCCAAGGAAATCGACTTCGGACGACTCCGGACCGACGCCGCTGCTGAATCCGGTAACGCCGCCTGCACCTGACGCTGTGACCTTCGCTGGAACGCGACGCTCTTCGCAGGCCCGACGCCGCTGCAGCCCTGCTAAAGTCTGCGACTCTGTGGAAGTCGCCGCACCACGTCGTGACGGACGCCGCTCGAAGTGCACGGATTCAACGTTTCGCACAGATGCTGCGATCCCCGACTTCGCGCATCGGCTTGTTTTCACTCTTCACCAAAGGTACTGTACTTGGGGGTCTACACGACTCCGTGTCCGGCGCCGCTGGTGTCGGCTTGTTGGGAACGACTCCGTCACGACGCCGTGTTAACATCTCATCGAAGCATTTTTGTTTCTAAGTGCTATTTTTGAGTTTTTATCTTTAAAAATTCATAACTTGACTTGTGTATGTCGGATTTTTGTCGTTTTGGTCTTGTTTTGTTTAGATAAATATTTCCTATTGTTCTAAACTTGTGTTGTGTCACTTTGTAGTGTTTTCATTAATTTACTGTGTGTTGGTACAAATACTTTACACCTAGCGCTCTGAAGTTAAGCCTACTGCTCTGCCAAGCTACCAAGGGGGTAAGCAGGGGTTAGCTGAGGGTGATTCTCTTTTACCCTGACTTGAGTGAGGGTCCTTGCTTGAACAGGGGGTAACCTGACTGTCAACCAAAGACCCCATTTCTAACAGTACTCATTAACCTCCGGGTACAGGCACAAGGAGTTATTTTTTCAGTGTACATCAGTCTTGGTCATAGCTTGTTGAAATAGGGCCACTGGAATTATGCAACAGGGGAGGATCAATTCATGCAGCAAGAAAGGGCAAATTACGTGGCATATTTTGTGATATTATTGCATCATTATTTTGTCAATTTTACACGTTACCAGTGTCTGTGCAAATGTTTAATCCCATTTGTACCATTTTAACATACAAATACAGGAATATCCCACTGACAATTGACCTGTCAACTTTCTGAAGGGCCCTCTACTGCAAGGCAATACGTGTTAACATGTTTTAGTAACTTTGATCCATTTGAGCAAGAAACAATTTTATTGGTAAAATCTACAACAGATTATGGATTATGTGGCAAGTGTGGTACGTCCATAACTATGCGAAAACACCACAGCTGCAGAATTGCATAATTCCTGCTGCACAGCTTGTAAACTCCCCTATAAGGAAAGTCCAAAGAAGTGCATGTCTTTTAGCTGAGTCCACTTAAGTCAATGTAGTTAACAGTAAACAAAAATCATATACCTGTTTGCTGGAGTAAGCCAAATAGGTCATGTCATCTGCAGCCTTCAACTATCCCTTGACTTTATCTATTTCTAGCTTGTTTTTGAGGAAGCAATCACTGAGCACAAGAAAAGTGCACAATTACGAAAAACATGCCCTGTATAGTGGCAGCTTGCTTACGGTACCAAATATTACATATTATATATTTGTGGGCAACATCTTTTAAATTAATCCATATTATTCAGAAAAACTCACTGTAGGAAAGCATCCTTTTGGCATGGTTAGCCCCCACTTTTTGCCTAGTTCCTGATGTGATTTTGACTGAAAGTGCACTGGGTTCCGGCTAACCAGGTCCCCAGTACCAGATCTCTTACCCTAAAACTGTACAGTTGTTTCTCTCAATTGGCACCACCTTTAGCACCCACTGTAAGTCCCTAGTAAATGGTAGCCCTGGTACCTAGGGCTTGGGGTACTAAAGAAGGTCCCTGAGGGCTGCAGCACAAATTGTGCCACCCTCAGGGACCTCGCACCCCACACACACACAGTGCTACCATTGCAGGCTGCGTGTCTTGGTGCAACTAAAAGCGAAAACACAGCCTGTCACACATCTCTGTTTTCCAGGTCCCCTACCACTGCATGTGATATCTGTAAATCACCCCTACAGAAGGCTTACAGACCGAAGGCAGGGTGCAATATATCAACTGTGAGGACATATCTGCATGAGTAGATATTCCCTTACTATTTCTTTGTCAATTCTTAGACATAGTAACTGAACAGGGAAGCCATTGTGAGTACATGTGCTGGTCACTGGTCATTACAAGTTCCCCAACTACATGATGACTTCACTGAAACTAGGGATGTAAGGTATCAAACATCTCTTATTAATGATTCCTCACTGAATCCAGTGATGGATTTATTAATATGTGCCACCTGAAAACCTACTGAACTGCTAGTGTGTTAACTGACTGGTCTAAACCATTACAGCCACCCTAGGCAGATTTCTGACCTCCTGAGTTGAAAGCCAGTGCTCTCAGAGGCCAGGAACAAAAGAATTCCCTGGGGAGACATTTTATCACCTCTTCCAGACAGGATGGACATTCCAGGGTGGGAAGGTTCAAAGGCCAAGCCGTCTTTGTAATGTGACCGAGGTCTCTCCAGATGACAGAGATGACCAACCCCCTGTCCTGACCCCACTTTTTGGTGGCAAGACAGGCAGGAAAATTATTAAGATTAGGAGGTGTTCCCACCTCATGCCAGTCCCACCCCTAAAGTGGAGCAGCTGATGTGGACACCACTTTTCAAATTCCTCCATCTTGTTTTGGATGGAATTAGTATTATAGGGTCAGGGTTATGCCACTTTCCAATGGAAGTGGCCAAATAGAGGGTGCAATCACCCTAAAGGTACTCAACCCATAGAGGGCTGCCTTGCACGCCCTGTAACACCACTAAATTGAGTATTTAGATGGTGCTCCTCAACCCAAAAACTCAGATTCGATGAATCAAGAGAAGAAGGACAAAAAAGAGCCACAGCCTGGTGAGAACAGCAGAAGAGCTGTGGACATTTTGGCGTGAAACACTGTTTGCCCGCACCTCTCTCGACAATCACGATAGAGTGACTCGTCCTGTAAACTGAAGTACTACCAAAGTCTCGCGTAGCCTGCCAACACTTCAAAACCACCGCCAGTCTCCCTTGGAGTGGAGGAGCTACTTCCCTGCAGCCCTTAGGCACCAAAAGGCAGAGTCCGGTCCACTGCTTTGCAGCTCCCTTGGCCCCGACCGACACCGCAGATGACTAGGAGAAGGTACCCGTGCTCTAGAGGATCAGGACTGTTACCCCACCAAGTTTGAAGACAGCAGGACCCACTGAAGCTGTGCAGCACAAATCCTTGGGGTGCCAATAACCCTGAACCAAGCATCAACAGTGAGAGTCCAGTGGAGATTCTCACTGCACTAGGACCAAGCAGCCGTCAAAGGACGTCAGAATTACTGAGACTCACTTTGTGAGTGACCCAGCCGTCCTGATTTTTCCCAAACTGGGGTGGCATGGTAGGCAAAAGAACAATGAATTAAACCCAGTTCTGTGACTGGGGGTGATGGTTTGAAAAGTTTCAGCACTCCGTCCATCATCCCTTTGTGTTACTGATTTTTCCCCTGCCAGCTGGTTGACCGTGACCACGAGGAGCACTTTTGCGCATGGAGCCCATTTGCCCTATCCACTCTGTACCTGAACTGTCCAGCCCAGGTTCTGATGAACCAGCTGTGCCCTCTGCTCTAAGGCCCCTTGCGACCAAGCTACTATTTGGGAGCTCTCAGACCTCCCCTAAGTCCCCCTGTGCAGCCTGTTTTTAGATGGACCCCCCCTTTTTTGTAGCACCTAGCTACAACTGTACCAGCACTCTGCTCCCAGGGGAATTCAGGGAGCTTCTCATGAGCTGCTGGTTGTACTTTGGACCTTGGGGCCCTACACCTCTGATTCCAGAAGGTGAAGAACCCAAACCGACTGTACTTACCTGTATGCATTGTTGACTTTGCTCTCCATAGGACTGAATTGTGCGTAAAGGCGCACAGGTTTGAATTGTTTACTTACTTGTAACTTTTAAACATGAGATCAGTACTTACTGCTTTGCAACGTTCTTGGTTTTAAAATATACATAAAAAGAAGAGCTATTTTTCTAAATTGGTCTCGGATTTCATTTTTGAGTGTATGTCCCATTTTATTGTCTCTGTGATTACAACAGATGCTTAAGACTACCCTCTGATAAGCCTGACTGCTCGCCCACATTGCCATTAAAGAGAGCGTTAGTGTTATCTGCTTTTGCCTTTGTCAACCAATTGGGGATTCAAGGCTCTCTGCATGGTGTACTTTTTAGTGCATCATATAGAGAGCCAGCTTTCTACACTAGTCGACGTCAATGACATTTAGTATTGGTAACAAGCTAATACCAGGAATGGGCCACAGAAATCTGCAAAGCGTTGGCACAATCGCGCCTGGGCCACTGACGTCTTATTTGAGTAGTCAAGTAGCACAGACATAATGGGAGTGTTGTACTTAATTATACGAAAACATGAGGTAAGCTGTTGCTCAATGTGGCCTTTTAAATGGTATTTACGTATTAGAACAGGCAGCTTTTAATGATACGCCCACAAAGTTGTCAGGGATCCAAAAGAAGCAGGTCGGCTTCAAGCATAAACTGGTTTGAAGCGCTTTCCCTTCCAGAAAGCAAAGTTGGCATGTGATGTTGTGCCAGGATCCAATGTCAGTTGGATTAGGGATTCTCCAGGGTGTGTCGATGGAGCTTTTTTCAGTTGAAGCTTACCAGACAGCGCAGCTGTCTGGTTGCAAAGACATATTGGGGACATGCAGAACGCTTACCTAGCAATGTATTAGGTATGGATGCCCCAGCATATGTGATTGAAAAGTAGATTTATTGATCTTCATGTCACACATCGACCAACACCTGGCAGATCAGGACAGTTAACCTTCCCGGAGTTCGGGAATCCCCACATAACTCCAGAACATCATAAGGCTATGATGACTACATGACTGTACATGTACCAAAACATAACATAATGCATTCTGACCATTGCTTACCTTTGGCTTTGTGTTTTGTCACTCACATTTGATTGCTCCCTATTCCCTGACTTTATAGGGCACCCAGCATGTGACTGTTTCTATTGTGGAGCATAGACTGATTGGTCCCTTCTATTCTTCCAAGAGTGCTTGATTTTCCGGAACTCTTTTTGTTCTCATACGTGAAGCACACCCTGAGAATGTATTTATTTTCAAGCTGTCTCTCTTGTATACTTTTCTGCCACCCATGCCCCATGTCACTTTCAAGCGTACATGCTTGAGTGCACCCTGGCTCACATGCCCATACGCAACATTAATGTTTTACTCGTGTGCTCTCTAATACTCTCTCTCACTTCTGTGTTCCTCTGTCTCCCAACGCTCTTTGTATTCCTCCGCCTCGTCTGGGTGCTTCTCCGTACCTTCAGAGTTTCATCAGCCCCACCCCTGGCATATTTTCTAGTTAGAATTTTGTTTAAAAAAAACTTTTTTTCATCTACCTATCCATCTCGGAGCAGTAAATAAAACAGCAGCCGCCTCCTTTTGTAGGCGCGTATGTATTGTAAGCACAACAAAGTCAATAGCTCCTTAAGCCGAGAGTGTTGATTTTGCCAATGCATTTTTAATATCGTGGTTGCCAGCAGGAAATGACGGAGGACAGAGCAGCCTCATGTGCAGACCATTGTTCAGAGCAACACAATGTAAGTCTACAAGGAAAACAAAGTGGTCAAAGCGGAGGGACCGTGGAGTAGTAACCAGAGTCTCGTCCATCCTGTGTAGGCAACCATCTCACTCTGCCAGGGCCCACAGAGCTCTGGGCACTACCACCAGGGCCGGCTTTAGGGTGGAGCGAGTGGTGCGACCGCACCGGGTGCTGACCTGGATTGGGGGGGCTGTGTTTAGCACAGACTTATGAAACTTGCGATTTGAAAGCACCTGCTGAAAAGTTCCTTGTGCATCCAGCCTTCAGGAAGCAATTAAAATGTCCAGATACCTCTTGTGATTAATGTTCCTGCTAGGGAGAGAGATGGGAATTTTGTCTAGTGGCAGCTTTGACTCGCCATAAAGTAGCACAGAGGGTTAATATGACTGAAGCAAAGAACAGAACTATATTTTATGAGGATAGCTGAGTTGATTAGTAGAGGAAGCCTTTACAAGCGGCTCAAAACAAATGAATGTATGTGAAAGGGGGCTATGGAAAGATGAGGGGCACATTTGCCAGGTGGTGGTGAGGGAATCCGAGGAGGTGGTCATGGAATGGGGGGAGCGCCAAAAAAGACTGCCGCATAGGGCGCCTCCAGCACTAAAGCCGGCCCTGACTACCATTGTGCGGTCCCATCCCCCCAAGATTACGTAGTGCTCACTTACCAACAGAAGGTGAAATGAAGAATGTTTTGGCTGGTGAGAGGAGCTCTGAACGAATTTCACAGCCATTAGATTATCCAGCAGAAGAAATAACGCTTTAGGCTCAAATACCGGACTAGCCATTGCTAATTCAATTACTGCAGTGGATGCCATGTGATTGGTTTTGGTATCTAATCTTCAGATCCAGCCAGTTCTTTGGGTGTGCTACTCAGCATTTTCCCTCTTCTTGGTATATCAATTTCCTTGTGCAGGTTGACTCTTGCCGTGTGGGGAAGTAATCTACTATGTGGTACATTTGTGTCCCTGTTGGTTATAGCCACGTGCTGGGCAGTTCTTCCACAGAGCAAGATTGTTTTTACCCTCTGAGAAGTCCTATCCCTGTGAAATGATGCATTTTCTTTGTATGAAACAGTTTGCTTTTATGTGGACTTTGGTCTTTTCCTATTATGTGCATTTATTTCCTGAGCTAGGCAGTTCTGCCATAGCCCAGGCTGCTTTCTCCACCTGTGAGACACATTTTCTCCACAGCAGCGGTTTCCCCTTCTGAGGCAGTTCTGAAACTGTGTGTAGTGGTTCAGTTCCTCTGCAGTGAGGTTCTGGTTACTTCTTCCCCTACCGGAAGCAGTTCTTTCCGTCAGTGACCCGTGCAGAACACCTTTTCCTTTCATGGAAAAAAACATTTCGGTGAGGTCCAATTCTGTCTCAGTTCCAGATGGAACCGGTCTGATCCTGTGCTGGTAGTTGTTCCAGTGTCTGAGGCATTTCTGTCTAAATACGAGTTGGCGTTTTCATTGTGCAAATTGATTCTGTACATTTTACTGGTCGTTATGAAGTTTTATATAGCATATACATATATTACCCAGTGGCAATCTCCACTGGTTAGTTATAGTTAGGACCATGTTTCCTTAGAAAATTGATGTTATGCTTTGTTAATAAATTTGGTGCCAGCTAATGAATCTTCACAAAACATTTCAAACAAGGTCTCATTCACTTTAGCTTCTGTCTGGCTAGTTTTAAAGTGATTCACAGTGATCCATCAAGCAGGGGCAAAGACAAAGGGATGTTACCAAAGCATGTTTTCCCCATACAATTTTCCATAGGAAAATTGAACAGTAATACCACAAAAACAACTGAGAGGAATTACACCAAATTTGGCAGAACGCTTAATTCTGATCCCGAAAGCGTGGTTTTTGGGACTTGGTGTAAATGTGTCCAGTAGATTCAGAGACATTAAGGGGGCTCAATAGGAGTCTGGAGGTCACTCGACCGACAGATTCACGTATGGAGGTCGGACCTCCTTCAATGCGGCGGTCTGAGTGCCATATTACCACCCTGGCGGTCGAGCTGCCAGGGAGCTGCCAGCTCCGCCAGGATCGACGATCCAGGTGGTCTGGAGATGGTGGCAGTCCTAATCCGCCAGGGCAGTGCTGCAAGCAGCGCTGCCCTGTGGATTATGACCCCCTTCTCTGCCAGCAGTTTCATGGCAGTACCAGCACCATGAAAAGGCTGACGGAGAATGGGTGCAGGGAGCCCGAGAACTGCCCATGCACTTGGCATGGGCAGTGCAGGACCCCCCTGGAAAGCACCATCACAATGTTCACTGTCTGCTTTTCACACAGTGACCATTTCGAGAGTGCTGGTGCACCCTCAGTTCAGCATTGCACCAGCTCGTATACGAGCCGGAGACTATGCTGTAGCCTGTTTCCCGCTAGGCCAGGGGGTGGAAACTCAGATTTCTGCCCTGGACCTAGCAGGAAACTCTGAAAGGGGCTGGCGGGGAGGTAGCCTGTGTGGCAGCAACCTCCCCGTCAGAAGTTCGGCAGACGGTAAAAACCTCCTCTAAACTCAAAATGTATATATATTTCAAACTGCTGAGGATCTGCTGAGACAACAGATCAAAATATAAGATTTGATTGGCTGCCACAACATCAACAATGATGTTGTGACAGCCATTATAAGATTCGAAGATTCGAGGACTCAGTCCCATGTCCTGTTAAAAAACATATAGAGGGGTAGGCTAGGCCTGGTGGGGGTCACAATGAGACCCTCACTGGGACCAAAAACCTTTTTTTTTGTGCTGGGACCACGAATTGGAAGGGCGTATCAGGGCAGGTGGCTGTACAGAATTTGTATTTATGGAGATGGTGCATGTGGCTGCGCCTCCCCGAAGCCCTACAGCTATCTGGAGACCCCGTAACCTAGGGTGCCATGATTATTTTTATTGGAAGTGGGCATGTGACCCCCCCTCCCTGAATCCTTACAAGGCCCCGGGGGACCACATCCCCAGGGGGCCACATCATACTATTAAGGGAAAAGGTTGGTGCGGCCCTCCTCCCTTGGCCAGTATAGGGCCTCAGGCACCCCATCCCCTACGGCAGAAATTAAGTGTCTATGGGTTCCCTGTTCCCACCGAGAGACCAGCAGCAATTGCATGCCTGGGTGCTGTGGGGGGAGCCCCAGAGCCACCATGGCACCACTGGCTACCTTGCCTGCACCCATCCTGGGTATGGCAGGAGCTGCCGTAATTTCTCTGCTCCTGTCCGGTGGGGGCAGCTTTTTTTCTGATCCTGCCAGGCGGGAGTAAATCAGTGTTGCCAGCTCAGGGGACTGCAGAAAGGGAGTTGAAATCCCCCTGGGCAGAGACCCTCGCAGTGGCTCAGGGAATGGGTTCCCGGGGCCACTGATTCCATTGGCCCAGGGGGAAGGGGTCTCCAAGGCCTTCAAATGGCTGGAGAGTGGGGGCTCCATGCCCACCTCCCCAAACTAAAAATATGTTTGCTCTGGGGGATTGGACCTCCAGGGCCTTGAAAAGGTTTGTGGAGGGATGTGCCCCTTTTCTGTTAAAAATATATCAGCCTGGGGGGTGGGCTACCTGGAGATTTGAAAAGGTTCTGGGAGTGTGACTGTATGCTCCCTGCCCCATTAAAAAAGTTATTGACCCCGGGGAATTGGATCCACAGAGCCTTCCAAAGGTTTGGGGAAGAGGGGCACATGCTCCTTCCCCAGATAAAAAATAAAAATAAAGCAGTAATTAGATATGAGTGGAGGAGACGCTTATTTCACATTCACTGCTCCAGCTGGGGAGCATCCCTTAATGCCCTGCAAGTGCTTTTTTGAAATATATTTTTATGCTTGTAGTTCCCCTAGGATGCACCAACCTTCTTTTGTATATATGTTGTGGAGGGCTGCAGGGAGCACAGAAGCCCCCTTAACAATATTTAAAAAATAGAAAAGCTACTTGGTTATTTAATCTATGACCCCAGGAAAGCTTAGCATTATTTTCAAATCTTCCCCAGCTGAAGCTGTATGTTCTTCAGCTGGTGTGCAGTGACCCTTTCTAGTTAGTCTGGGACCATTGCTTCTCTTAATATCTCATTTGTCGGGTTAGAAGCTAATCCTAGCTGCACTTTATGGACTGACAAATTAAAAGAAAACTCAGATATGTTCATTTTGTATTTTAAAACATGCTTTAAAAAAAATATTTTGTGATAATCACTAATTATTAAACATTTTAATGTGTGTGTTTTAAAAATATACATTTTATTATATTCATTAGTGACTTTCTGTCAGTCAGAAGGTCTACTTTATATATGTTGATGTGCTCACCTTCTGTCTGACTTTTATGTTTATATATTTAAAGAAGGGGGTTGGGTGCTGTGGGTCATTGGACATAGGGCCTGCTGAATTTGTCTTCTGTGGCATGCTGGACATCTGGAGGGGCTGCATGATGAGCGGCATCTTATGTTATGTTAAAAACACCATAGACATTCTGGGAAGAACACAAAGGTTAAAGTGACATTATAGTTAGGAAGTGAAATAATATCTTATTTTA
Source organism: Pleurodeles waltl (assembly GCF_031143425.1). NCBI lineage: Eukaryota > Metazoa > Chordata > Amphibia > Caudata > Salamandridae > Pleurodeles > Pleurodeles waltl. The sequence goes on along the minus strand of NC_090446.1, from coordinate 647,114,006 downwards.
CATTCAATAAAACCATAGAAATTTACTGAAAAAAACGAAGGTTAAAGGAATGTTGTAGTCAGGCGAAAACGTCAATTAAATATAACATTTTAAAGTAACAGAACCACTGAAATCTAACAGTTATAGTTTTCTCAAGTAACTATAACTTGTGCCCTAAAATAACTATAAGGTGCACCTTCACCAGGCCAAGCACTGCTAATTGCCTATCATATTACATCACTCATGACATATTCTGTGACATCATTGATAACATCACTGCAACATCTGAAAAGGCATCATTAACGACAACACTGTGCATGGTGGGGGCACTAGTTTAAGTTACTTTAGGGCACAAGTTATAGTTACTTCAACTACAGTGAAATTAACTATAACTGTAACTGGTTAAAGTTTCAAAGTTTATTGACAGATCAAAATTAATTATTCCATTGCAACACAATAATAAAAGCAAAGCCCTTTCACGTCAACATTGAAGCGCATTGGTTAAAAACTGTATAAAATAACACATAAATAATTAAAAGCTCTGGTTTAGCAACATTCTTAAAAAATCAGATACTTTAAAAGGCTAAAATGATAAACATTTTGCAGTAGCACTCAAGGCTTCTTGTCTTAGTTCATTGTAGTTTCAGTATTTTTTGTGTAACGGCCCAGGCTGAGAAAAGAAATTTAGAAACTCAAAGCACTATCACTGAGGTGGATTCACTCTTACAGATCCTTAGGGCATTGACTTGATCTGTGATTGTCAAAATCCTACATAAAGGATCAATCCACCCATGTCTGGGCATAACGCATTTAGTACAAACGTAAAGTAGGTGTTTGTTCACCTGTTTCGTCAATAGTGGTACAGAATTTGCTACTCTTAGTGCCATCTACAGAGGAAGCCCAATGTGCAGTGAAGGCAGCAATAGGGAGGGTATCATACCTAAACTGTACTAACAGAGTAAGGGTGCATATTGGTCTATTGTTATCCTAGAACTCCTTGGCCTTAGATACAACTTTATGCATTAAAAAACATCTAGTCAGTGTTCTTTTACAGCTTGCCTATTCAGTTCGGGACCATGCCTTCTCCCAATATCTCATTTGTCGGGTTATCATCCCAAAAACCTTTGCTAATCCTAGCTCACCATTGAACTCCTCAGATTCCTTAATCACTGAATCTTCTGCAGAGCTTGCCAGCTTGCTTGCCCCACATAACATCACTGAGGCTAGACCTGTAGCTTGGCAATTTGCCTGTGGTCCAAATACAACCCAATATTCTATATATATATATATATATATATATACACACACACACACACACACACTTATATATATATAAAACCTACTGGTGGTCGGCAGTAGGTAGTTATAGTTAGGACCTTGTTTCCATAGAAAAAGTGTTTTTTGACTTGTCTATATCTTTGACACCGTATGGCGAATCTTCACAAATTTTTCCCAAAAAAATGTTTGCTTGTTGCACACGGAAAGTTTGGAGGTGATCCACTGAGAAAAAGGGGGGATCAAAAAAGTGTTTTCCATGTTAATTCCCATAGAACCTTTGAATACGACTACAGCCCAAACCACTGGACGAAATTACACCAAATTTGGCAGAAAGGTAGTATTTGGTACACAGGTTACTCTTTCACTTATTTGGTGTAGGTCCATTCAGAAGTTTTTGAAAAATATAAGGAAATCCAAATATCTCCAGTATATCTCTGGCCACGACGACTTCAAGACCACTTTACAAATAATGACGAGCTCATGCAAGGAAATGCACACCTCTGACTAGCTGCCAACACTTCAACCAGGAAGTGTTGGCAACCATCTTAGGACTCGGGTTCAGCTGAGCCCCTCAAAAAAATGTGAAAAGAAAGAAAAGGGCCCAAGGTAGAGACACCACAACCTCTTAGCCCTGGTGCTGGGATCCTAGAGGGACCCCGCCATTGCAAAAAGGGCTTTTTCTTTGCCTCACATTTGCAACATTTGTGAATTGGTGGCAATTTGTTTTTTTTAAAGCAAGCACGGGCTCCTATGCTTGTTTGTTTTTCCAAGCCCTCCGGTGGGTCAGGTCCTGGGGGCAAAGTATAATATAAGGAGGGGGCGCACGGACCCCACTCCTGGGCTTTTTAGTGCCCCAGGGACTTCCACCTCCCTGGGGCTTATTTTCCATTTAAAGCGGGTGGGCACCTGCCCCTCCCATAGCCCCGGGTGCCTCCACCTCCAGGGGGCTTGATTGTATTCAAATGCGGGGCCATGTGGCCCTCCCGCAGCCCCAGGGACTACCACCTCCCCAGGGCAAACATGGGAAAAAAATAAAGGGGGTCTGTTTCCAAGCCCCGGGGATCGTCACCCCCCAGGGCTGCCTCCTGCTATGTCCCGGGCTGCCCACCCCCAGGACATAGCTGTTTGCTTTTGCTTGGTGGGAGCTGACAGAGAGAGATTGTTATTTCAATGGTCTCTGCATGCAATGACTTTAAAGCATCAAACTGGCAAGCTGTTTGGTATGAATGTTGTATTTACATTTTTATGTAGAGCAGAACAGAATCACTTCTGGTCTAATGGTCAAGGCCTTGTGTTTTTATTCAGTAGACTGAAAGTTCAAACCCTAGTATCGCTCCTCAGTGTGTTTGTTTATTCACTAGTGTTTTGACTGTTTAACCTTCCTACTGATGGAACATTTATGTGTCTTCCCTATCACATGTGTGGGTTGAATGTCATAGGTATGTCTGGAAACAGCTGTGTAAAGAGTCACCTGTGGTGTAATGGTTAAGGTCACATACTTTCACACTGAAGGTTGAGGGCTCTACTCCAGGTGTGTCTGTGGTCTTTTTCCTTCTTAAATTTATTTTAAACTTCAAAAGTTAAAGGTTCATACTGAAAGGTGATCTCACTCATTTTAAATGACAAATACGCATTTCTTTTTAATTTGTTCTACAATATCTCATTCTACGTATCTAATTTATCAAAGCCTAAATCGCTCTCTCTCTCTCTGAATCTCACAATTACTCTCTCTCTCTCTCAGGGTTGGGTGGTTAGGTGGGGGTTGGCTTCAGGGCCTGGCTGCAGGCTAGACCCTGCGGCCATCTGCTGTTGCGCAAGGCCAAAGGACATGCGTGACAGTGATTGGATTAACCTATAGTAATGAAAATTACTTTACGTTTAAAAAAAACATAGAAGTTCACTGAAAAAAACAAATGTTATAGGGACGCTATAGTGAGTAAATAACATTTTGAAAAAACATAGCAATTCACTTAAAAAAAACAAACGTATAGGTTCTGAATTTACTCTAACACATCCATAGAAATTCACCAGTTATATTTAGAGTTATCTAGAGTAACTATAACTCGTATCCTAAGGTAACATTAACTTGTGCCCTCTCCATGCACTACTAATTACCCCACAAATTCCAGCACTCGTGACATCTTTGATAACATCATTAGTGATGCCACTATAAAATCTGCAGTAAAATTATTGATCAGGTAACTAACTGTGCATGGCAACATTTTTTCTGGGATGTGCTTTTTTTCCTTTACTTATTTTCGGTGATTGAAACGTATTATTTCTGTATACTTCACTTGGATTGTTTGTTTATGAGCATTTGAAATATCCTTCTAAAATCGTGTGTGAGTTGATGTACTTTAGGACACTTAGGCCCATATTTATACTTTTTTTTGTACCGCATTTGCGTCATTTTTTTACGCAAAAGCAGCACAAACTTACAAAATACAATTGTATTGTGTAAGTTTGCACCGCTTTTGCATCAAAAAGCGGCGCAAATGCGGCGCTAAAAAAGTATAAATATGGATCTTAGAGCCAAATAAAAAAAAAGTTGTTGTACTGCGCCCCTTAGCACCTCCCCTAACACCACCATGTGTGTGCTGTATCTAAGATACGTTGCCCACTGGTGGTAGTTAGGGAACTAGCATCAGAATTTTTGATGCTAGTTTGGAGTTTTGCAGGATTTGCGTAAAAAATGTTGACGATAACCCTGCAAAGCCAATGAGGCCCATTGTAAACATCGGTGTGCCTCCTTTTAACGCCTGCTGTGAGCATGCGTTAAAAGTGGCAAAAAAAATACACAAAGAAACCTCTTAGATTTCTTTGCACCATTTTTTCGCCCCCCCCAAGCAGGGGAACGTCTCCTTTGCATACATTATGCCTGGTGCAGTAATAATTTAGCGCATAGGGTTCCAAAGTGGTGCAATGCATGCATTGTGCCACTTTGTAAATTTGGCACTGCGATTTTGGCCATGTTGGGCCACATTGTGTCAAATAGAATTACGCTAATGTGGCGCAAAGAGGTGCTAGGGGCTCTTAAGTCTATCCCTTATTTTTTTTGTTAATGTTGTCTGTTCTTTTGCCCATTTATTTATTGTAATTTTTATGTGAATCATAGAAATAGAGCATCAGCATGGGGACGACAGCAGCAGGGCAATCTTAGTAGATATTGCTCTGAGCATTGCATACATACCAACATTTACGAAGCAGAAAAGGGAGGTTTTAAAAAAATCCAATTGATTTGTACTGAAGTGGGGACAAATTCAGGTGGGAGAAAGCTAAGTTCAAGCCATTTGTGGCTTTAAAATCTGAGTCTCACACCTGGTCTGTTTGCAGGTATGGCGGTAGCTTTCCTCTTGTGCAAGGTAGCACTGCAAATTTGATTTCTGCGCTGCTTTGAATGAAAAATTTATAATTCTGCCCGAAGTGCCACAAGACTGTACTGTTATATACACTCTAGTACAAGAGAGGAGCAAGCCATTGGTTTGCCATGATGGATTGGGATGAGTTTCCATTCATGCATGGGCTGTTGCCATCTTGGCCTTGGCAATTGGGAAGAGTCCCTGTAATGAATCACAAGGAGGTGAGTGGCATTTCGTTGTAACACTCTGAAGACAGGGTAACCCTCTGGCTCCAAGAGCCATTCCTGTGCCACTGCCAATTTTGCCTTCAATACCAGCAGCTAACAGGCAGCGTTGCTGCACATTGTATCTCTCCAGCACAGCAAAGAGAAACCCGGTGCATCACCAGATTCATCTTAAAGAGGCATCCTTCCAGCACAAGGTACTACACTAGCCGTAAACATCTTTGAGCAGACTAAGGGGCTGATTTTAACCTTGGCGGACGGTGGAGGCCGTCCGCCAAGGTTCCGCCGTCAGAACACCGCACCGCGGTCGAAAGACCGCGGCGGTGATTCTGAGATTTGCCCTGGGCTGGCGGGCGGCCGCCAAAAGGCCGCCCGCCAGCCCAGGGCCAATCAACCTTCCCACTAGGATGCCGGCTCAGAATTGAGCCGGCGGAGTGGGAAGGTGCGACAGGTGCAGTTGCACCCGTCGCGTATTTCAGTGTCTGCTAGGCAGACACTGAAATACTTTGTGGGGCCCTCTTACGGGGGCCCCTGCCGTGCCCATGCCAGTGGCATGGGCACGGCAGGGGCCCCCAGGGGCCCCGCGGCACCCCCTACAGCCATCCTGTTCCTGGCGGGCGAACCGCCAGGAACAGGATGGCGGTAGGGGGTGTCAGAATCCCCCATGGCGGCGCAGAATGGGGGATTCTAAGGGCAGCGGTAAACCGGCGGGAGACCGCCGGTTTGCCTCTTCTGACCGCGGCCGAACCGCCGCGGTCAGAATGCCCTGCGGGGCACCGCCAGCCTGTCGGCGGTGCTCCCGCCGACCCTGGCCCCGGCGGTCTTGTACCGCCGGGGTCAGAATCACCCCCTAAATGCCTTCAACATATCTGCAATGGAATAATCAGGCCGGTGCAAAATCAGGTAAGACATTAAACCATCAGTGTGTAAGTCTCCAATGACACTGAAAGAGTTTCTGATTGCTGTCAATGTATGCGTTTCTTTGCTGAAGTTGTACCTAGCCTAGTAGGGTGTTGCATTTTCTAATAAACCCACAGATGTACTGTGACAAACTGCTGGTTACACTGATTTGTCCACATTTTAACTATGGACATCACCCTTGCAGCACTATGAATCTATCCCTCACAGCATGTGGAGCGCAATGGTCTCACCAGCGGAGTCGACAGGCAACTCTGCGGTTCCTGGCAGGGAGCTCGATGTACTAGCATCACACCACCGAGCTGGCAACCTAGACTGTGAATCACAGGCAGCACCAGGAGTTAATAAAATAGGCGTGACTCACCTCATCCCGCCGAGTACATAGCATTTGGTTTCCACCCTGGCCAACAACACCAATGCACCTACGCTGAAACAGCTGAGACACATCCAATATTTATGAAACAAGCACGTAATGCCACAACAGTAGGATGATGTTTACCAGCAACTACTGAGCGAGGAAGTACGTCATTCTGGACAATGCAATGGTTTGTAGCTCTGTCTCAACCTGTTTTGATCTATCATATTTAAAATTCATATGGCTCCTGCCTTGCTCTATCTTCCTGTGACTCATCAGCCAGGTGTGGTTGTAAGTTCTTTGAAGAGTATTAATTGTCTTCCGCTCCCAACCCTAGTCTAGTTCGGTCTCTCCTTCCGCAGACAGCTGCTGGTTCTTTCCTCTCCATTCTTCCTGTCACTGATAATCAAAAACTGTGTAACAGTCATTTACAACCAAAGCACAATTTCCTACTGTTAGAAATTGGATTTTGTGGTTGGCTATGGTATGCACCTAAGCCAGGCAGAAACTACCACTCTAGTCAGGGCGAGGGAGTTACACACCCAAGATAACCCCTGCTCACCCTCTTGGTAGCTTGGCACGAGCAGTCAGGCTTATCTCCAGAGATAATGTGTGAAGCATTTGTGCAACACACTCACACCAGTAACACAATAAATACACCACAAAAAGAGAGTCCACTCAATTATATAGAAAATGTATTATACATAAACCATACACCAAAACATCACAAATCAGTGAATACTTCGCCAACTAGGCAACTGTCAACCCATCACAGTTAACACAATTAGATAAAACGTATAAGTTACACCAATCATTAAAAACGCCCTCCATGTGCATACAAGGCATATCTTGAAATAGGCGTGTTATCCCAACAAGCAAAAACGATATATACCATAATACCAGATTATGAAATGCAGCAGGTAAGTTGGAACAGATAGCCCATGAATCCCAATGTAACACAAGCACTGGGCATATTGTGTAATTATCAAAACTCTCCTGGGACATGACTCTGGGGTGCCGATGGGGTTGGCAGTCAGCTTCCCCAGTGTCGGACGGCTTGCAAACCTTCCTCTGGGCTCGCCTCCCACAGGAGGATTCCTGGCTGCCGGTACATGGTCCGGATGTGCCGGCGGGCCGGGAAACAGAAAGAAAAGGGGTTTCCCAGCTTCAGACGGCCTCTCCTAAGTTGCGGGCTCTGCTCGCTGCGTCAGTTGTGGTGGGGGGCACCCGCAAGGGAGATTCCAGGTGGTCAGGTGCTGAACGATATAGAGGCTCCTCCTCTTCCAGCTCCTACAGGAGATGCCCTGCTTGCATATTGCCAGAAAACACTTCCTAGGCACCAAAATCAACTAGAAAGGAACAACGCTCCTCACAACCCAAGAGGAGGGTAACAGTGCTTACCACACTCTGGGCATAGGGAATTGAAAAATGAAGTACTCCATGCATGATTAGCAAAGAGCAGCGATGCTCATCCCCCCGGTGTCCACCAGGTTCTTGTTTCAAGGTGTCAAGGGGCCCTAAACAGCACTCCCCATGCACTGGGACTTAAGGAGGACAAAAAAGGGGGGCAGGCAGGCCAGCACAACAGGGCCAACAACTGCGGTTCCTCCTGGCATTCCCACAGCAGTGTCCAACTAGACCACAATCAGGGAGCAGCAGGGCAACAAACATAAAAGCACCCCAGTGAGTCATTTAGGCCACCCAATACTTCAGGCAGCAGGGAAACAACAGAAGAGCAGTCCAGATTAGTCATTTTGCAGCTCAGCAGACCTTCTGGCAGAGATTTGGTCCCAGGTTCAAAAGTACTCTAAGAATTATGGGGCAAGGGCCTCTGTACTTCTACTCAAAACGTCTTTGATCTAGGGGGAACTTCAAAAGAACTTTAGAAATGCACAACACACCCTTTTTTACTCCAGCCCTGGCTTCAGACATCAGTAGGGGGTAAACAAACCCTTTGTGTGAGGGCAGGACACAGCCTTTGCACATGTAAGTGCACCCCGCCTCCCTCTCACCCAGCCTAGGAAGACCATTTAGTGTCCAGATATAATCTTGTTACACATCTACTGCCTTATCCCCCGTGTGATGGCTGTCTGGAAAGTATGCATAAAGCCCAGCTGTCATTCTACCCTATACCTGGACTAGAGTCAGGCTACAAAGCACAAGGGTCATAACCACAGTGAAATTACCACTTTCTAAAAGTGGCATTTTAAAATAGTAATGGGAAATACACCTACACCAATAAGCAGAATTTCTCACTACCATTCCAAACATACCACACTACTCCTCACAGATCAGAAATTAACACTTAAGTACCTTTAAGGGAATTCCCAATAGAAGCCTATGAGAGGTGTAGGCCTCACAGCAGTGAAAAACCAAATAGGCTGTTTGTCACTACCAGGACATGCCACACAATGAAGGTACATGTCCTGCCTTTTACCTGCACAGCACGCTACCCATAGGGCTACTCAGGGCCTACCTTAGGGGTGACCTGTATGCAGTAAAAGGTGTGTTCTAGGCTTTGCGAGTGACATCAGATGCCAAGTCAATGTCCCTGTAAACTGACCCTGAGGTGGCAGGCCTGAGACAAGTTTGAAAGGCTACTTCTACGGGTGCCACAAGCTGCGCTGCAGGCCTACTAGTAGCATTTCATTTACAGGCCCTGGATATTGGGGATACCACTGTACAAGGAACTTACAGGTAAATTAAATGTGCCGAACAGGTGCAAGTCAATCGTGCCAAGTTTAAAGGAGCGAGCACATGCACTTTAGCACTGATCAGCAGTAGTAAAGTGTCCAGAGTCATAAACCCAACAAAAAGAGGGTCAGAAAAAAAGGAGGAGGAAGGCAAAAAGTTTGAGGATAACCCAGTAAAATAGGGCCAGGTCCAACACCCACCAAATGCTGACCACCATACCGAACACAAGCAGCATGGTAATTGCCAAATGGACTTATGCACCACTATATCCCGGACATGACTGGTCCTCGCTTCTGCTGATGCTGTTCGAGGCACCAATTGTCTCAGTGACCCAGACAATGTCACATACCATTATACACCTTAAGACCTGAAAACTACTGATGCATCATATAGAGCATGGTATCAGCTGTCACCATCAACTAAGTCACTGTGTAAGAATGCAGTCCACCACACTGACATGACTGATGCCCTGTCTGCTGATACAGTGCACTGGTACTGTCACCACCGATGAAGTGAAAGCAGGATCCCATTATGCATATCCGCATCGCGACACCAATGATAGCAATATGAAATGCACAAAAACCATTCCGGCACCACTGATGCCAGCCATCATGCAATGCTCAGCCCCATCTGACAGCATCGTAGCTGTCACTGTCTGAAGCTACATGCACAGATCCAACCACCACTGATGCAGTCATCATCTGATGAGGTAACACAAACATTAGCAAACATTGCTTGAGGATTGAGTGCAGAGCACAAGACCACCAAACCAAATACATCATTGCTGATTCACAATTAACTAAAGAGCATGGGTGCAACCACTGCCCTCTCAGGCACAAGCTGAGAAATGTCTAGGGATGCAGCACACAGGATAAAGCCTGATTCAGCGGTCAAACCATAATCTGGAGCTACCAGGCAAACATTAACTATGTCAGTATTCTAAGCACCAGGCTGAAGAACAACTAAACAGCCACTGAATTCTGATACATTTCAGATTACCCCTCCCTTGGATAAATGAATCTATGCGTGTAGTAAAGCTGCAATAAAGTTCATTGTCCCCTATGTGCTTGCTGCAGTCAATGTGAGGTTTTAATGTAAAGAAAAGTCTGTTTCTTGAAACCACAGCCCATCAGCTGCTAACAAGTATTTATTAAAAAACCTAATGCTGTTTTTAAACTTTATTTATGCATTAAGAAAAACACTGTGTGGCCAGGGGGTGTGCAGCCAAGTACCCCAATAGTACACAAGTCTAAATATGGTAGATTTTTCACCATTGGGATGGCAGATCTAACTAGTGCTTAATTTGAACTGATAGTTGCATGTGGGGCCCATCGGCTCCCTTATTTTGGGAGACCAGGACTTATTTGTCCTTAACAGACTCAGATCCAGATCAACAGAGAAAAACACAAAAGGGGGAATGATGAAATAAGAGGAAGACAAAAAAACAATAACAAAGGCAGAAAGCAGGGATGAACTGAACGTGTAAGAGTGAGGTGAGGAGTCAGGGATTGTCTGGTGGTGGATTATAGGGGTTTGAGGTGGAATCAAGACTACCCAACATTTGTATTACATTAATAGAAAAGGGCAGCCCGGCATATCCTTGTTGGCTTGGGCATTGACAATATAACAGGTAAGAGTGCCGAAAGGGAATGTATTTCATAAGAAGTCAGTAAATTCAGTTAAGTCGATCGATGTCCTGAAGAGACACCTGTCTTTCATTTACTGCAATTTTAAGGTCAACATTATTTCTTTAAACTCCACCGATATGAATAACAGAAAAACTCACCAAAACGGTATATCTTCGAATATTATGTAGTAGGAGACAATTATAGAATCAGACATAAAACACATGTAATTGGGGCTGCTACCCATTCTAGAAGGGACTTTCACGATTTCATGTGAACAACTTCGTCCTGAAGATGGTCTCTTTTATTAGTCCTTTGCGAGACTGTCTGAAAACTGTCTGGAATCTACTCATGAACTGATGTTATGTCATTTGGACTGGATTTTTACTGTAATACCCAGAAAGTGGGCATTGAGTACATTGTCATCTGCCTTGAATACCATGTTAGAACTGTATATCATTGTATTAGTTTAGACAATGTCAATGTATTAGAAACAACAGATATAGAGCCCCTGACTACATGTGTTACTATGTCTAATTCTATAATTGTCTCCTAATACATATTATTTGAAGATACGTCTGCTTTGGAGAGTTTTTTCTTGATTAATTTCTGTGTAGTGTAAATAAATTATGTTGACCTTATAATTGCATTAAACGAAAGACAGATGTCACAGCAGGACATTTATAGACTTTACTGAATTTAATGGCTTCTTATGAAATACATTCCCCTGTATCCACTCTTACCTGTTATACCAACACTGGTATAAGGATCCCAGATTTTTGACAGCAAATCTTTGGGCCCAGCACTTATTCTTATACAAATTATGCAATGGATCTGACTAATCCACTAGCTAGCATGCTCACTGCTTGCTTATCGAGCACTATATTAGGCTCACTGTCTTATGATACAGCACAAATCATCATCCAATAGTTATTAATAACAAGTCATGCCTACTGGTCATGGATAAAGCATCTATCATGAGGTACCTGCTCGTAAATGTAATGTACGGAGCTACTAGATGCCAAGGGGAGCATCACCTAGCACCTCAGCTAGTAGAATTTGTTTTGCTACCAAAGCTACAACTACTAGGGCAGCATTGGTGTACATACAAAATGAATCATATACTATTATGTTCCTTTCCTTCTTAAAAAGCTGATCTTCAACCACACCTGCACTTTGTTGCAGGTACACCATGGGTGGTGAAAGGCTGAAGGCCTTTGCACTTGTATTAGCAAACCATGCCCCTATTCAGGTTACGCTACAGAGGGTAGGTGGAGGCAGTGACATTTCCACCACAACCTAACAATGTCCACTGATTGGCAGAAACTCAATTTTGACCATAACATTGGGAAATGGCTTTCTGTTCCTGTTAGGTAGGAGTTGTGAAGCTCTACTTATCTGGCTTCGCGCTTTGGCGGAGGTTACTCTGTACAGACTGTCTGGTGAAACAAGTGGTTGTGCTATTTTAGAGGAAGCTAATGTGGGTGGGTGAACAATGGAATGAAAGGCTTGATGAAGTTCTGGAAGTTTGAGAATTTAGGGGGTGATTCTAACTTCTCCGCCGAAGTTCCCCCACCAAAATACCGCTCCGCGGTCGAAAGACCGCTGAGGGTATTTTGGGATTTGCCCTGGGCTGGCGGGCGGCCGCCAAAAGGCCGCCCGCCAGCCCAGGGCAAATCAACCTTCCCACGAGGACGCCAGCTCAGAATTGAGCCGGCGTAGTGGGAAGGTGCGACGGGTGCAGTGGCACCCGTCGCGTATTTCAGTGTCTGCATAGCAGACACTGAAATACTTTGTGGGGCCCTCTTACGGGGGCCCCTGCAGTGCCCATGCCATTGGCATGGGCACTGCAGGGGCCCCCAGGGGCCCCGCGGCACCCCCTACCGCCATCCTGTTCCTGGCAGGAGTCCTGCCAGGAACAGGATGGCGGTAGGGGGTGTCAGAATCCCCATGGCAGCGGAGCGCGCTCCGCCGCCATGGCGGATTCTGCAGGGCAGCGGGAAACCGGCGGGAGACCGCCGTTTCCCGCATCTGACCGCGGCCGAACCGCCGTGGTCAGAATGACCCCCTTAGTTGTTTGGGAAATTGACTAAGGAGCTGTTCTTGTTTGAAGGTTCCACAGCCTACATTTCCTTTCTGATGTTTCTTGTGTGGACAACGTGCCGTAACCACAGTCACTTTTGGATTACTTTGCTGAAATTCCACCAGGGGAGGAAGAGGTTAATACCATCCAATCAGTAAAGGTGGCCTTCTACTATCCTGGCTCCAGTGTTTTACAGTCATTGCAGGTTGCAAATCTACTGTTTTTTGGAAAAGTCGACACATGGCATGGGGGCTTGTCAAGGTGGCAAAATAGCAGAATCATGCCTGGAAGCTTAGAGGAAATTGTATCTTTTAGGATGTGGAGTCTTTTAATCTGTATTCTTAGTAAGTCTTGACTAAATATGTATTCTTAATATGTTGCTTCAAACAAGTATAGTCTCACCCCTTTTCTCTCGCGCTTCCACTTTGGTGTCCATCGATATCCGAGTTTCTTGAAAGTGCTTTGAGACATGTTAGCCAGAGTTATCAATTTTCCCGAGCCCATGGATCATTGGCTTATCCAGAATTTTCTTTGAATCTTTGGACTTGTAGTCTTGGTTGTAATGGGATAAACAACACTACAAATCCCTAAGTACAAATGAGGACAACCTGGCCCAGTCACTCGTGGAACATGGTAACTTGAGAGCTTTGGTGCTGGCCTGCCTCGCTTGTGCTCTACTTACCCAGATGTAGGAAACATTCCTAAATTCCCACTTAAAACGTGTTTTGTGATGTTTTTAGGACTTGTGTTTGCGGATCTAAAACGCAAGGTATAAGTATGAAGTTCAAGCAAATCATCACCTTGCCCTACTAATATATATGTACCTCTTCCGCCCTCGAGCTCCACCTGACGACTTCCTGCCCTCGAGCGCTGACAGGATTACTGCTCCGTGCTCGCTGAGCGCGAGATGTAGGCCAGCCTTTCAACCGGAAGCCTGAGGCATCGGAACACGAGAACAAGGTCAGCGGCTCGTTTGTTCTTTGCCGAAGGCACCCTGCGATCACCCCCTGGTACTTACAGGCGGAAGCCAGGGGATTTGCGTGTCTTTTTAATTAGTATTTTGAAGGTTTTGCTTGGAATGCAAGTGCGTGGAGAGAGACGTTATACACAGCTAGATCCTTGTGGGAAAGCTAAGCACACAGCGTCCATCACGGCAGGGGGTACCTGGGAGTAGTGGAGAGTTTGGGGGCAGGGGCGCTGGTGCCGTGGCACACTGCCCTATATCTCTGAGGGGCCTTCTGAACGCTGAAATTTGCTGTGTTTTACTACCCCAACAGAAGTCAAACAGGCCGTTTCCCTTGCTTTGCACCTGGGCCGGTGACATCCCTACTAGGTTGCTGGTGAGAGGAAATAAATGCTAGGCTGAAGGTCAGTTGTAATTCACCTTCATAAAAGTTCAGAAGCCTGCAGCTAGGTGCACGACAGCTCCGCCACATGAAACAAATATTTGTCAAACACAAACGTTTACTCTTTCGCCAGTAAATAAACTTATCGAAGTGGGCTGGAAATGAGGTGACAGTAAAAAATAATGCTGCAAACACATCTGCTAAACAGTCGTAGCTCCTCATCTGGGGACAAGAAGCATTATATCAATTAATTTCATACAATTCTCATCTTTTTACAAAAGACTGTCCTCTTTATTAAAAAGTATGCGATTTTATAACATTTTGCACGGCATTCATTCTACAGACTTAAGTGGCACTGCAGACATAGTTATTGTGGGATACCAAAATGATTTAAGTAGTTTGCAAATAGGGGCTTTCATTATTTTCCACAAAAAAAGTTTTCATGCCCCTAGTAATCTTATCTTCGGTTCATATGCCCTGACCCCTTTCCCTCCAGAATCACAATATATATATTTTCAGCAGCCGCAGGTCTTCCCTCCATACATATCATGTCCACTATTTCCACTACTTTTCCTCATTAGCACGTTGAAAGGCCTAAAGGCACCATAAGCACTAAGCAAATAGTAGTATTTAACACTGCTACACATTGGCACCCACAGTGGGCAAACAGACACTGGAATGGAGACACTGAAATGGGTACCCTACGACTGCGACACTGTCACCAGGCCATTGCCTTTCGTACACGGAACAATTGCACAGCAAATTAGTGACACACCAACAAAAGGGCACTGACCCTCTCGCAGGGGCACAGCCACAAGACTGATGGGAACATGGACACAGGAAACCATCTGACACTGGGACCAAGTCAATGGAACAAAGTTGAAACGCTGATACTATCACTGGAAGATTCACACATGGTCACCAACCCCAAATCAGGGGTAGTGACAGTGCAATGCTGCTACAGAAAGAGCAACATTGACACGGACACCAGGGCAATGTCAGACGCTAACACTGGAACACCTGGTGACTGATATGACACTAAAATGTACATGACACTGCCATTAATAATGCAATGCTGCCAGATGGACCCTGACTTAGGGACACTAGCATTGACAACAGAACCCCGACACAAACATATTGATTCTGGGGCCTGCACTGGGAGATTGACACTGGGTTACTCCTGTGGTGTAATTCACACTAATATACCAAAAATGGACACTAGCCCTGGCTCACCAGGGCATTGATACCAGTGCACTTAACCGGAGGCACTGACACTTGGGCCCAAGATGGCACGCAGGCTCTGACAATAACTGAATACAGAGACAGGCGTTCAGTATCTGGGATGGCTCTAAGAGCTTCTGCATGAGCTAAGCCATGAACATTTTTGGCATGTATATCGTGTAATAAATATCGTGTAAAAATAAGATAAAGACTCTTCAAAATTAAAAAAAAGTGCTTTTCTTAAAACGTGGAAGTGTTTTACCTTAATACATCAGACTATATCACTGCCATGAGAGGCACTGGTTAAAAGTGACAGATTTTAAATATCAACTTAGAAACATTCATGCCTCCCATGGACCCAACGACAGTGCCGTTAGTGAACTAAGGACCAGATGTAGCAAATAAAATATTTGCGAGTTGCAAAGTGCGAGTCCATGCGACTCGCAATTTGCAACTCGCAAATTGGTATGCAGTACGGTGTCTCAGACACCGACTTCGACTCGCTATGTGGTCGCAATGACCCACCTCATGAATATTCATGAGGTGGGTCGCAAATTGCGGCCCCATAGCGAGTCAAGGCACTCGCAAACATGGAGGCCTGCTGTAGTCAGCAGACCTCCGTGTTCGTGACTGCTTTAAATAAAGCAGTTTTTTTTTTTAAAGTGTAGCCCGTTTTCCTTAAAGGAAAACGAGCTGCACTTAAAAAAAAAAACGAAACCTTTAGTTTCGGTATTTTTTCAGGGCAGGGAGTGGTCCCTTGGACCACTCCCTGCCCTGAAAAAATAATATGGGGTCCAGTCACAAAGGGGAAGGGGTCCCATGGGGACCCCTTCCCGTTTGCGAGTGGGTTACCATCCACTTCAAGTGGATGGTAACTGCGACTCCATGGAATTGCATCCCACTGCGAGTCGCAAATAGGAAGGGAACACCCCTTCCTATTTGCGAGTCGGAAATGCATTTTGCGAGTCGGTCCCGACTCGCAAAATGCATTTCTGCATAGGAAACTCACATTTGCGACTCGCAAACGGCCATTTTTGCCGTTTGCGAGTCGCAAATCGTTTCCTACATCTGGCCCTAAGTGCTATGTCAGTTGTAGTGAACCTTATATGTGGGCTAGATTATTATTACAGATGAAGCAATGTTTTAGTCTATTAAATTAAACACTAGAGGTTTCAGCACACCACGTCATGAAGTCACTAATTTCTGCTCTCAGGGATGTAACAAAGGCCCCTGCAGCCCCCACTGTGCATGTGGGTTCCCGAGCTCCAGGGGGCCCCCTCAGTACAGTGACCTGGCCTGAGAGCTCCGGAGTGAGTCCGGAAGTGGGCCTCTCCATGCACTTTGCAGGGGGGGCCCTCAAGTTTTATTGCGCCACTGGGTGCTCTTGTATGCAATAAAGAAGTAACAGGAGGCAGAGTTAAATAAAATATTTGCTTAGAGTCACACAGTTTGATCAAGCTGGGAAGCCGGGACTGCTCCCTGTTTTTCTGGTTTCACTTTATGAAATTCAGCCACTAAATAATCATCCCTTTCTTTTTCCTGTTTTACATTAAAGGCTATTGCTTTGTCTTTAATTCTTGGAGCATGAGGATATAGCACAGGTGGTAGGCATAAGCCATAAAACTAGCTCAGCTCATTTTGAGCCCAGGGGCCGAAGAGGACCTTGAGTTGTGCCAGAGCCAAGCATCTGGGTAGAGCCCTTAGTGGCTCACACACATAGGCTGCATATACAGGAAGAACAGAGGAAATCAATTGCACAGAGAAGCATCACCCTTTTTCATAGCAGTAAATTCCTTAAGTTTCCATTTGGAACATTTTGTTCAAAGCAGACAAATTAATAACGCACTCCAGATCCTTCTTTTCTGTGCAAAGTTTCATCAGATCCACACCGACGCAGGTTGTAATCACGCAGGTTTTACTTCTAACCAGAGTAGGTCTCCCTAAACCTGAACTATTCAGGACAAACCTAGACAGGTGTCAACTCTAACGTTCCTGTGCCTCGTGAAAGATCATTCATTACTGTCTTACATTTTCAAGTCCATTCTAAAATATGCATTTTCCACTTCTTGCTATTTTCCTTTGTAATACTCCAAACTAAGAAAGAGCCTGCTCCTTCCCACCATTTTTAGGTGCTACATGCTGCATTGCAGGTACCCTGCCATAACACTGCAGGTTAAGCACTCTAGGCTGACTGGAGTCAAGGCAGTATATCTGCCATCTGGATATTTTGAGGTCAAGCGTGCAAGCGCTTTTCGACCGGTTGTAAGTATTCTGTGGGCTTTTAACCATACCTATCTCACTTCCATCACTTTCACTTGTTCGTGGGCTTGTCTTTCAAAAATCCCTTGTTGTAATTGGTAAATGCTTTACGTTTGCCCCACCTTGGGGTGGTTTTGTTACCACCTTGCAGACTGACACCGTTACATGGACTATCTCACGATTGCTGATATACTTCAGTGTGGGCAAACCTTTGTCTCACCCCTTCATGCTCCATGGCAGCCATGGCCCCCACAGTACGAACAGTGCAGAACACCCCGAACATCAGCAGGATTGAACCGCTGGTCACATTGTTCACACTGTTACCTAATCAGAGTGATTTCTTTTGGCTGTCCCATTCACCCTCCACAACTTTCAAAAAAACACTTGTAATTGATAAATGCTTTAAGTAAAAAACACAGAAATCCTCAAAGTGGCACTCCAGACACAGCGGGAGAGCCGATACTACAATATTCACCGCCCTCAGCAAACTCACCCCATAATGCTTTGTTGGCCATTACTTTTAGAAAACATTTTTGCTCATAACTCAGCCTATAGTAGTCCTAGGACGATGGGACCACTACCAAAACATTTACGACAATGTGTCCTTTCTATCTACATAATCTCTTGGCCCTCACGCTAGGTTAGTAGGGATCCTAAAATAATAACCCCTGCCACCATTGTATCTTTTTAAGCTCTTTCATGGGTGGAACTTTTGTTTTACGACTGTGAGTAGTTTGTGTTCTAAGGGCCTTGTTTATAATATCATTGCAGTAGGTCTGTTAGCTCAGAAAATGGGTCAGTGGAGTCATTGGAAGGGGGATGTGCATTCCTCAGCCACTTCTGCCTTGAATCCAGAACGTTTTCCACAAGTGTCCTGGGATGGGTATATTAGACAGTTTAAAAAAGCTTCAGCTGAATTGTCATCCAGTGAGTCTCCTGTTAAGTGTATAGGAGGGAGGGGTAGACATCTAAAGACACGTTCTTGCCAGGGTGCCTGCTTGCCTGAAAGAAATGCAAATATGCACTACCAGTTAATCTGCAAATGTAAACTGTAATCTGCAAATGTAAAGGATGCTTGCAAACCCGTACTGATCGAATTACTGGAAGCTTTGCGATGACAACGATTTATTCTTTTTGAGTAGTAGTAAAAATAGTTAACAACTGAACTGTGTGCTTTTAATTGTAATTGTATTTACATAGCGTTTACTACCCTTAAGGAGGTGTTGAAGGGACAGTTATGTAAAAACAATTGTATTACAATATTGTCTGCGTATTACTAAAATATATATTTTGGAAGCAATATTTTATGGTAAAACATTTTGCACATTTTTTTTAGTAGTCTATTTTATACTGTGTGTAATGCAAATATAAAATAATGACTTACATATTCACAATGCTGTCTGTCCTCTCCGGTTACACACAGACCTCTGCGTTGCATTAACTAATAGAGATTTCATAATGCACACTGTGCATTTCCACTGAGTACCAATTTTCTTTTATTTATTTTTCATTGAAGCCGGCTGTCACTTTATATGTAACTACCTGATGGTGAAAGACCTAAAAAACACGTACAGAATATTTTGGGGCTTATTTAACAGAGGCTTCCATCACCAGAGCATCATGTTTTTAACGTTCTGGCAGCACAAGCCTCTCAATCATACCTATGAGGCAATGTAAAGCCACCCTACATGGCTTTGCATTGTCTCATAGATATGGTGTAAGGCGAAGCAGCGCAAGCCACTGCATTGCCTTACTCTGCACCAAGGAGGCGTTCCATGGGCTTTGAGGGGCTGTTCCCACGCAACACCCATGGATTTTGACGCTGTCCCAGATTTTCAGAATCACGTAAACTGGAGCAGTGCCAAAACCTTACACCTCCCTGAGCAGACATAATGAGGAGAGATGTTTTCATTTCTCCTAGTTTTTCCTCTTTCTATGTGTGTTGCATTCGGGAGCACACCTAGAAAGAGGAAAATGCCTCTCTGGATTGCTTTTGTGCAGGAAGGTAATCCTTCCTGCACAAAAACAATCCTGCCTATATTGGTGCTAGGCAGCAATTTGTGATCCAGCGCAGGGGGAAAGGCCAGGAATGTACTGTATATCATAAATTCCTGCCCTTTTAATTTGGCGTAGGGCAGTGTAGCAAAAAGACTTGCAGCGCTGCCCTACTCCAATTCCTCATAAACGAGGATCTTTGTTTTTAGCCACACCTTTGACCACTCCACCACATTCACTGACCTTTGGTTTTCTAAAAACTGTTTATAATATTTCTTCACCATAAAAATGATTTGCTGTGGGAATTGGTGACATTTGTGATTGTCGATGATGAGGAGTACCAGGTTCTAGAAGGTTTTTTTCAGGAGGGGTCCTTGCACCTAAAAATTCATGAGGGGGGTCCCGGCATCAAAAGGTTTGAAGACCTCTGCTCTAAGGGCTAACTATATGGTTACAGTGCATTACTTTCTGCAATTTTCTTTTTATGTGGTTATGCCCTCTAGGGGCTAACTATATGACCATGTTTCTTGCAAATGCTATTTTCATTGTGGTATCCTCTAGGGGCTGTTCTAAGAATTACATTCAACATATCAACATAGTAAAATATTCACAGCACTTAAACCCGCCCCATAATGCTTTGCAGTGCATTACTTTTACAATTTGTTTTGCTTATAACTCAGTGTGTATTGGTGCTAGTACAATCGGATCACCTTCACAACATTCACCACAACGTACCCTTTCTGGCTACATTATCCCTGGGTCCCCACACTATGTTAGTGGGTACCACAACATAATAAACCTTCCCATCATTAAGTGTCTTTTTGAGTTATTTCGTGGCTGGAAATTTTGTTTTTTCAGCTGGCAGTAATTTGTTTTAATAGCCTTGTTTTTCTGTCTATCCAGTAGGCCTGCTAGTCTTAAAAATGTGTAATGTATAATGTCCTCTGGGTCTAAATATATGATTACACTGCATTACTTTCTGCCATTCTCTTTTCAAGTAGTTATGTCCTCTAGAGCTAACTATATGGTTACATTACCATGTTTCTTACAAGTGCTATTTTTACTGTGGTGTCCTCTAGGGGCTGTTCTGAGCATTAAAGTCAACATACTACAATGTTCGCAGGCACAAAACTCGCCTCATAATCCTTTGCATGGCATTACTTTTACAAAACATTTTTGCTCATAATTCAGCAAAGCCATGCTAAAAATGAATACAGATAATTGTACATAAATCCTATGTAAGTATCATGTCTGGACCTTTGCAAACTCCTAAAGCATGAAAAAATGCCCTTTTTTTCACTGGGGAATGTAGCATCTCAGCTAGTCAGTAAGGCAGCCTAGTGTCATGTTTCAGGGAATCAAGAAACGTCTGTGAGTGTCTCAGTGCAGTTAGCATGCCTGAGTGTCCCTGAGGCTCAACTTCATGTGGGTTTTGAGGTACACAAGTTGTGAGCTGAATCCATGAGGGTTTGGGGCCGAATTATTTTTCTCTGAGATCCTCCTCATTTCTAAAGAAGACCCAAGCCCATAACCCAATCTAACCTAGTGACTTTAGTCCTTGGGAGAGTCACTCTTTGAGGCGGTAATGATGATGGAGGGGGGATCAGTGTCATGCCTTCCACTGGAGTAACAAATATCACATTTTCTTTGGCTCTTCATTGCAGCTGGGATCACAAAATGATTGTATGTGAGAATATCAAAGTCAGAACTATCTTCTCACATAATATTTTTGTCCTAAATATAATTTATAAAATCAAAGCTCAGTTGGTGTAGATTTTCTTTTATTTACTCCAATGCACAATACATTTGTAAACGATAATTAGGACCTGAAATTTAAGTAAGATACATTTCTGATGACAATATTCTGATACAACAACCTTGGCCCTCATTATGACATTGGCGGTGACTGTACAAATGGTGGTAATACCAAATGAATACCATGGCCGTGATAACTCCCATAGACAGCCAATGTACCACAGCAACCGCCAGTGCGTTAACTCCTCTGACCACAGTGGTAGACATCAACTGCCAGGTGGAAGACAAGGTACCGCCTACCATATCATGACTTCCGGGGTGGTACCAATGCCATCAAAAGCCTGGCGGAAACAGAATACAAAAGACCCAAGGCTCACCAACAGAGGCACAGAGAAGATCAACGCCGCCATGGCATCGGACCTGCAGGTCTTCCTGATGCTTTTCTACGCCATTCTCCACCTG
This sequence comes from Pleurodeles waltl, assembly GCF_031143425.1. Taxonomy (NCBI): domain Eukaryota; kingdom Metazoa; phylum Chordata; class Amphibia; order Caudata; family Salamandridae; genus Pleurodeles; species Pleurodeles waltl. The sequence goes on along the minus strand of NC_090446.1, from coordinate 647,092,453 downwards.
GAACACCAACGCTGACGAAGACATGGACGTGAGTACAGCCGTCTAGCACACAAGGGAGGGAGGAAGGAAAAGGAAAGTGACACACACAACACACACCATTCACACACACACCATACACACAACCAGCTGCAGACGTAAACCAATGGCATAGGACACACGGCATAATAATACAAGGACTACAGGTCGGCAGTACTGAGATTGTAATTGCATGGCAACAGCCACCATATGAACCAATTGGAGAGCAAAGATATATGAACAATTGTCCAGAAAGGGCCAATGCCCATTCCAAAGTACAAAAGGCCCACATGGCCACAGGGCACAGTCCAAGCCCCAACTTGATCCTGACTAACTCCAAACAAAACTGTGCTGGGGCACCGTCTCGAAGTGAACAGGCACCTCAGGGGAAAAGGAGGTGGGGGGCATCTCAGCTGAAGTCGTGAACTTGCCCACTGGTTCTGGAGGGGGCTCCATGCTCATTTCCCTTTGCTGGGGAGTGCAAGGCCACAGCCTCTGAGGTGGGGAACTTCCCCACTGGCTCTGGAGGGGCCTTCTTGTACATCAGTCCCTGGAGGGTGGCCTACATGCCCTCTGCTGGAGGTGAGGGCTGTTGTGTCTAAGCAGGGGATGAGGGCCCAGTGTCCAATGGTGGTGGTGGTGTTGGTACCCTGCCAGCCTCTACAGGAGGTGAGGGCTGCTGTGTCTCAGCTGGGGAGGGTGCCTCCTGGGCAGCCTCTGCTGGAGGTGAGGGCTGCTGTGTCTCAGCAGGGGATGAGGGCCCGTGCCCACTGTTGGCGGTGGTGTTGGTACCCTGTCAGCCTCTGCTGGAGGTGAGGGCTGCTGTGTCTCAGCAGGGGATGGGGACCCCATGCCCACTGGTAGTGGTGTTGGTACCCTGCCAGCCTCTGCAGGAGATGAGGGCAGCTCTGTCTCAGCAGGGGATGAGGGCCCTGTGCCTACTGGAGGTGCTGGTGTTGGTACCCTGCCAGCCTCTGCAGGAGGTGAGGGCTGCTGTGTCTGAGCTGGAGGTGAGGGCTTCTTCCCTTTCCAGGCTGGTGGATTGGGATCCTTCCCTTTCCTGGCTGGTGGAGTGGGATCTTTCCCTTTTCTGACTGGTGGAGTGGGATCCTTCCCTTTTCTGACTGGTGGAGTGGGAGGGATTGTTCCCTTTCCTGGCTGGTGGAGTTTGATCCTTCCCTTTCCTAGCTGGTGGAGTGGGATCCTTCCCTTTCCTGGCTGGTTGAGTGGGATCCTTCACAGTCTTGCTTCCACAACTAGGAGGGGCCTCCACTGTCCCCGTGGACTGTTTGGCTGGTGTGCTGGGCTGGGCCATTGGGACCCTGCTCTTACGGGCAGGACAAGGGGGGGGGGGGAAGAGAAGGGAAGAGGTCAAGTTGGGCAAGGAAAAGCTTCTTAGGGACGGTGGGGCCGGATGAGGGAGGAGGGATGGGAGTGAAGGTTGAGGGAGTGGTTGTTGGAGGAGTACGTCTGCTGGACTTCGGTGCAGGTGCATGGGCAGTATGCAGATGTGAGGTGGATGGCTGTTGGGTGTCTGAGTGCCTGCGCTTGTGTCCTTAAGGAGGGGGGCAGACAGGGTGGGAGAGGACACAGGGGACGCGTGGATGGATGTTGTGGAGGTGTCTGCTAGTGAAGTGAGTGTGCTGCTTGTGGTGGTGATGCTGGTTGTGGCTGTTGAAGCAGTGCATGCAGGTGTGAGTGTGGAAGTGACTGTGAGGGAGGTGGAGGAGGAGGAGGGGAGACAGTGGAGGCAGTGGATGTGTGTGCAACTGTCTGTTGTTTGTGTGAGTGCTTGTGGACTGAAGTGTGGTGCCTGTGTTTGACTGTGCCACTCTTGTGTGATGTCTTGTGAGCATGCTTGTCTGTATGTGCGCATGGGATGGTTTGGGGTTGAGGAGACTGGGACTGGGAAGTGGTAGTTGGTGGGGGGACGGTAGGAACAGGGACAATGGCTTCTATCCGAGAGGAGGCCAGAGCCTGAATCGATCTCTGTTGGGCAGCCAATCCACTGTGGATGCCCTCCAGAAATGCATTGCATTGCTGCATCTGGGATGCCAGCCCCTGGATGGCATTCAGAATTGTTGTCCGCCCTACAGAGATGGATCTCAGGAGGTCAATAGCCTCCTCAAACAGGGCAGCAGGGTTCACTGTGGCAGGGCCTGAGGTGCCTACGGTGAAGGAGATGCCTACCCTCCTGGGTGAGCGAGCACGGGCAACTTGCTGAGGGGCTACTGGGAGGACAGTACTAGTACGGGGTGGCGGCTGTACCTGCAGCTGGGATTGTCACAGAGTTGTCTTCCACCACCAGGGAACTCCCTTTGGAAGAGGAATCAAAGTCTATATTTTCACCTCCTGTCTCTGCTGTGGTACTCCCCTTGCCCTACGTCCCACTGGTTCCCTGGGCGTCGCTGAACTCTGCCTCCTGTGTCCGGTGGGATGAAGCTCCCTCTGTCACCGGTAGCCCTGCTCCTCTGCCACATGATGCTAATGCACACATGAACAGCATGACAGAAGGAGAAAGGGGGGAGGGAGTGAAAGGGAGCACTGGGTCAATTACAGCACCAAGACCACAGTTGGCATACACAGTACCATCGCACAGGGGGATCAGAACTGAGCACTATGCATTGCACTGGCATTCAATTGGCTATATGCCACAGCAAGATGAAGGCCAAATACTGCCAACTGCACCCCTCGTGGGACCCACAGAGCCCTGACTGAAATGGAATGCAACCAAGCTAGGTTACCTGCATCTGCTTTACACCCATTACCCTTGAGCTGGATCACGCTGCAATGTCTGTCCTGGCATTAAGCGGCACCCATTAACTTTCACCCACCACCTGGATCCCATGCCACCTACCAATTATTGTAGCTGCTGTGATGCCCTCAAGGGCCGATCCAGCTCTGGGTAGGCCACCACAGTATGCAGGCCATCCGAGGGTCAGATTCCGACATGCACCCTTCCTGGTTGGGAGGCCATCCCCAGCTTCGGCCTCCATGGTCTTCCGTGCCCAGCGACTCAGGCCCTCCCACCGTTTCCTGCAGTGAGTGCTCCTCCTGCTGTAGACCCCCTGGGTCTGCACGTACTTGGCAATGGCACACCACAATCCCTTCTTTTGATGGGCGCTGACCTGCAGAGGTAATATAGACAGGAGGACAGTATTACACATACAAACCCAGCCTGTCACACATATGGCCCATAAGTCCTGTTTCGAACTCCATTGTCACACACATCGCCCATTGCTCACCATGTACACTACCACCAGACATCCCACCCCCAAATGACACGATGCCTGCACACACATCTCCAACCTTCCCACATGCATCATGCCCAAGGTGTACTTACCTGTTGGTCTGGAGGCCCATACAGCTGTTCATACTGGAGTAGGACCCCAACCACCAAGCGCCCCAACTCCATTGAAGTGAAAGCAGGGACCATGGTATGTTCCAGACACAGGCCGCAGCAGCACATACTATCTAGGTGTTGTCCTGTGGAGAGTCAGGAATCAAGTGAGGATTTAGATGGAAAATGGTGGTCATGCCATCGGCGGTGTACACCGTCACTGCCGCTGCTGATCCCCATTGGCCACTGTACTTCATAGAGCCCCATATTAGCCAATGAGGAATTGCACAGCGGTGCAAGACCGCCTTTCGCCATGACTCCCATCGTCAGCGGAGTTACATCACTTCCACCTGTCCCTAGATACAGGCAGGCGGTCGCCATTTCATGGTGGTGGACAACATTCAGATCTTCCATAACTGCGTCATTGCGTAAAATTGCACATACATTGCCATTCCTACTGTCCCATCACATTAATGCTGTATGCACACTGAGGTGGTAGTTCCATTGTTCAAATTGTGACAGCCTACTCACTCTTGTGACCCTCGGATACCTACCACTGCAGATGAATAGGAGGAGAAGACAAACCCCCATGCACAGACCCCTTGTGGACTTGGCTACCCTGGGGGACAGGCAGATATTACTCACCTTTAGACTGGACAGGGCCACAATCACAGAGCTGTGTGCCCAATTGGAGCCTGACCTGATATCAGCTATCCGTCATCCCAATAGGACCCCCCCTCTTGTGCAGCTTTTATCAGTGCTCCATTTCCTGGCAACTGGTTCTTTCCAAGTGACAGTGGGCTTGGCAGCAGGAAAGTCACAGCCAATGTTCTCAGTCGTGCTAGCACACATGTGCAGCTACATTGCTTTCCCCCAGGTGGAAGATCTGGCCACTGTGAAGGCGGGAATTCTATGCCATGGGACATATACCCAATATTATTGGAGCGATTGACGGTACACATATTGCGTTTGTCCCACCCTGGCAGAATGAACAGGTGTTCAGGAACCAGAAGAGTTTCCACTCACTGAATGTGCAAATGGTGTGCCTGGCGGACCAGTACATCTCCCACGTCGCTGCCAAGTATCCTGGGTCGGTGCATGACTCCTTTCTTCTGAGGAATAACAGCATCCCAAATGTGATGGCCCAACTACAGAGGCACAGGTGTGGCTAATAGGTGAGCCAGAGTCCCCACCCACTGTATGTCAGTGTATACCTTCAGGTGTTATCCCCATAGCATTGTGTAAGGCTAATGTTTGTCCCTCAATACTTGCAGGTGACTCTGGCTATCCAACCCTATCGTGGCTCCTGACTCCTGTGAGGAATGCCAGGACAGGGGCTGAGAACCGTTATAATGATGCACATGGGCGAACCAGGAGAATAATCGAAAGGACCTTCGGCCTCCTGAAGGCCTGTTTCAGATGCCTGCATCTGACAGGTGGATGCCTGTGCTACTCACCCGACCAGGTCTGCCAGATAGTAGTGGCATGCTGCATGTTGCACAACCTGGCCCTCTGGTAACATGTAAATATATAGAAGACCCCCACAGGTCACGCTGATCCAATCACACCTCACTCACACAGACGATGAATCTCTCTATTACTCAACTAAAAATCCAAAAAAATCAAAGTTAAATATTTAATAAAATTCCAAGTAAATCCTCACATCATATAGTAACAAGATAAACACATAAATATTAAAACATCAAGAATATAAAATTGACAATAAATACAATCACATAAAGGGGAAACAGACAGAAGACATGTACAATCATCTATAGAATGGAACTGTCCCAATGTTGATAGGAATCGGCCTATCGATAATTATCTATACTCCTTATTCGATAGAGTCCTCCTTCTATGGGTCCAGTGAAGAGAAAGCATTGACGCGTTTCAGTGGGCTTCCAAACTTTTCTTCACCACCTTCTTCAGGACTAAATAATGTACTCCCCAAAATTATTCATTCAAACCTCCAAAAAGGCCAGTATGCAACAGCCACATTCATTTATATAGAGATACTTTCCTTAACATCCACCGTCTTTATGGATTGTGTTTCATGGAGTCCAAAATATATGTAAATAATTTATGGCAGAACCGAGTATTATTCATCTGGTTCAAACCTTCATGTCGGCATTCTTTTTCATAATCTTATTCAACGCTTAACTTCTTATAAAAAAAGGTAACATGTGCCTTTTCTGCAGGAAGACGAGACTGGCGATGAAGCTGTGGCAGCTGAGGACAGTGAGGATGAGGAGGCAGAGGATGCGGATGTGTACTACAGAACATCAGTTAAATGTCAATACTTCCAATGACACACATGTGAGACAGTGGAACTGACCATTCCTCCAACTATTGATTTTATCTGTGTGGCTGTTGCATGAAGGCATTCACTTTCTTTGCATCTCAACTTACTGTCACCTATGGCTTGTCATTTTACAGATGTTGGTGATATGACAACAGTGTCCTGATGTGATTACTACAGACAGTTAAAGGTCATTATTTGTATGCTATCACAGTGTTCAGATCATTTGCACTAGATGTGACTGTTCCCATAAATGCACATTTTCAATACATAAAACGGTGTCGCTCAAGTTGTGTTCAAGGGTGTTTATTGTAGTGCAAATAATTGAGGGAAAGGTTCAATGGAATGGGGTGATGGTAGAAGAAAGTCCAGGGTATTGTTCCAGTCTGTTTGCAGCACTTGTCCAGTGTCCAAAGGGCCATAGGAGGGGGAGCAAAGGCAGTTCAAAGTGGACAAGGTAACAGGGTGGGACACAAGGGGGACAATCAGGAGAGTAATTTCCTGGCGGTGGTCTTGGTCTTGGCAAGTGTCTCTGGCTTCTGTCTTTGTCGCAGGGAATGTTTGTGGGGTGGTTCTCCTTCTGCAGGGGTGGGGTGGGGTGCTTGTGGCCTGTGGGTCCCAAAACAGGTCCTCCTGCCCACTAGCTGCAGCAGAAGTGGAGGGCTGGTCAATAGACTGGCTAGTGATAAGGGCCCGCTGGTGTGCTGTCGATTCCCTCATGATGTTGGCCATGTCTGCCAGCACCCCTGCTATGGAGATCATGGTGGTGTTGAGGGCCTGCAAGTCCTCCCTGATCTCCTGATGGTGTTCCTCCTCCAGCGACGTGTTCTCCTGCATGTTGGTAAGGATGTGGCCCATCATGTCCTGGGATTGTTGGTAGGCCCCCAGGATCTTGGTGAGTGCCTCCTGGAGAGTCTGTTCCCTGGGCCTGTCTTTCCCCTGGCACACAGCGGTCCTCCCTGTGTCCCTGTTGCCCTGTGCCTGTGTCCCCTGAACGGTGTGCACATTGCCACTGAGCCCAGGTCCCTGATTGTCTTGGGGGCAGGAGCCAGTGTGGACTGGGGTCCCTGTACAGTTGGGCACACTGCTGATTGAAGCGTCCTGGGAACAGAGGTGTGGGGACGCTGGGTGGGTGCTGTGGTGTTGGATACTGATGGGGGAGGCTCTGTGGTTGACTGGAAGTGGGCTGGGTGACCGACTGACTAGTGGTCCCTGATAGGCCAGGTATTTCATCCAGATCCAGAAGTACAGAGTTACTGTCATCACTGGGGGCATCTTCTGTTGGGGGACTGGTTTGTTGTGGCACCTCCTCTCCGCTGACATTGGCTTGGGCACCTGTGGGGATGTGAGTGATGTATTATGCATCATGTCTGTGACATATTGTACATTCCTAGCTTCCTCTCTACCGTTGCTGTTGCCCTGCCACCTTTGTATGTGTGTGGTGATGTATTGTGGGATTGTTAGATCACCTATGCTGTGCATGATTTTCTGATGGGTGACCATGCAGGGCTGGGGGGCTGTCCATGTATTGATATAGCATGCAGGGCTTGGCATTGGGGTTAGTCAGATGTGTAGTTGCAGTGTATGGGATAGAGTGGAATAATGGGAGTGGGGGGGGGTGATAAATAGTAAATATTGACTCACCAGTGTCCAGTCCTCCAGCTACTCCAGTGAGTCCCTCAGGATACAGTATTGCCAAGACTTGCTCCTCACATGCTGTGAGCTGTAGGGGAGGAGGTGGGGGCCCACTGTCAGTCCTCTGGATGGCGAGCTGTTGGCTTGCTGCCACGGAACGTACCTTCCCCTGTAGGTTGTTCCACCTCTTCCTGATGTCATCCCTTGTTCTTGGATGCTGTCCCACGGCGTTCACTCTGTCCACGATTTTCCGCCGTAGCTCCATCTTCCTGGTAATGGATATTTGGTGTACCTGTGCTCCAAGCAGCTGTGGCTCTACCCTGACTATTTCCTCCACCATGACCCGCAACTCCTCATCTGTGAAATGGGGGTGCTTTTGTGGGGACATGGGTGTTGTGTGCTGTGTGTGTAGGTGTGTGGGTGTTGGATAATGTGTTTGGGTGTTGGGTAATGTGTTTGGGTGTGTGAAGTGGGGTGCGTGAGGGATGTATGGGTATATGTGGTGTGTGTGTCTAGTTGTCGCAGTGGTCTTGGTGCCAGTCTTTTGACAATATTTTGTATTCGTAAAGGGTTGTGGGTAATGTGGGTGTGTGTTTTATAGTGCTGTGGGTGGTGGGTGTGGTGTGTGTATGAGCGGCTGGTGTGTGTTTTTGGTATTGGCCAATGTTGTGTAGTTTAGTATTTGGGTGTCCATTCTGAGTGCGCTGGTGTGTACCGCCAATGGTTTACCGCCATTGAATGTCCGCCGTGGTGATTCGTGGGTTATGATGTGGTGGGCGTTGTTTTGTTGGCATAACGGTATGGGTGTTGGTACCAACACTTTACCACTGACTTTTGGGCTGGCGGATTTGAGTATGTGGCAGTATTCTGTTGTATTGGTGTGTGTCAAAATTATGGCGAACGGATGCTCACTTCCGCAGCGGTATGTTGGAGGCCATCACTGTGGCAGTAAGCGGCATTTACCGTCAATGTCATGATGAGGGCCTTAATCTCTCCATCTCACTGAGCACATACCAGCTCCTTAATGTTTTAGGCTCTTATGATTGTGACTAGGTACTGCTGAGTGAGTGAGAGGTGGGTATCAGTGTTTCGACAATGGCTTTCAGAGACATTTGGAAAAAAGGTCAGAAGGACCCCAGACTAGCAATCACCATACTGAAACCTGGGATCAATGCAAAGGCACTGGCAGTTTGCATATTTGATTTTGTTGCATCTAACTTTTGTTGCATCTAAAAAATGGATGTAAGCTGTTTTTTGATCATCCACTTCAACCCTTTAGTGAATTCAGAAATGCTTCCAATCAAGTGTCACGGCCTTAATTTAATATGTGATTGTAGATTGAGTTACAATTTACTGTTTGTGATTAGGTATTTACCAACACCCTCACCACTGTTTTTCTCTGTTCTGACTGGAAATTCATGTACCTGCTTCTCAGGCCCATTAGCTTTCCCTCTGAGGCTGACGCCCTTGGTAGCGTGTGAGGGTGCAGCAAAGAATAATAAAATGGCTCCTCAATTCAAATCAAAAGATGGTTTTGAATGGCAAGGAGGAATGTTGAGATGCATATGACATCTAGCCGGAGCTTTGGTGAGCCCATCCTAACTTCTGCAGTTTACGGGGATGGTGAGCGGGATGGGGGTGAAGTCCATGAGTCCAGATTATGGCCAGCATGGAGACTGTAGACTTAGCAGAAGCTGACACTGAACCTCTACAGGGGATCTCTGCAGAGGAAGGTTACACCTTCAGCCAACATGGAAGAGCACACTGTTGGGGTCTCTTGTAGACCGGGTTTAAGACCACTGAAATTACATTATGAGGGCAAGTCAATCCATTGGCTCAAGAAATGTTTACACGGGTGCACAGCATTAGAGCTTTTGTGCTTTATGATATTTTGGAACATATTTGAGCCTAAAAATTCACAAGAATGTGTTGGAGAAAATGTGCCTGAAGAGGAACGGAAAAAAGAAATCAGATTAAGTATGCACCACTGAGCCAATTCTGCCTTCCAGTTGGCTTTGTGTAATATATGTCAACAAATCCCAGACCCAACGCATGCACTGAGAGCCAAACGTTTGGACAAAATTAGTCACTCCAGCACCATAGTAACGCCGACAACAAGCAGAGAGGAAAGTATAACATTGCAGCTTGTATTTATGCAATCGAGATGGCTGATAGTCACGCCGGAAGGTGAGGCCGTGCCGCCGGTTCCTCCCACGAGCTAGAGTTGGCAAAGTCAGAGGAAACATGGCAGCGATAAGAGTAGTTTAGGGTCACTGGAGGCAGGAAAAGGTTTGCTGCTGTCCCCTCTAAACTCAAGGCCATCCGTGGGACCGAGGCTAATGCCTGCTTCCATGGGAAAGAGCAACCTGTCATGGAAAAAATCTGAAATGTGTGCACAAAGCTATGGCAGGTCAGCATTAACACTTGGAAGGGAGGCTGTGAACCTCGCGATCTTGGCCTTTACTGGGGGACACCGTGTATTCCTCGCCCACTGCCTGTCCAGAACAGACGTAGATTGGAGATCAAAGAGGAGCTTGCAATGCTCTGTGCAACGTGGGTGCCAGAGAGAAGATGACACGGCTCCATCACAGCTACAGAAGAGCAGATAGAGAAGGGCTGAGTCGTGCACCATGGTCCACTGAGAGTAGGAGTTCTCATATATGCACCACCTTTGCCGAGTGTGACCGACAATCATTCCCTTTCCCATCGCTCTCAGTCCAGGGGTTATTCTTTGGTTAAAGGTCTCTTCTGCTGTTACAGACTTTGGCCCATATTTATGCTTGTGTTAAGCGCCGCATTTGCGTCATTTTTTGCGTTAAAATGCGGCGCTAAAAAGTATAAATACGGGCCTTTGTCTTAATTATCACGATCATATTTATAGTGCCCATCCCTCTGCAGAGTAAGTGAGCAAATGTGAATGATGGGCCCAGATGGGCAGACCTTCCATTGGCAGGAGGTTGATTTGTAATTGAGTGAATGCTCCTTTTGAGCCCTTTGGTGGGAGTGGTGGGCACAGACTGGTATTGCCGTGATCAGTGACATTGATCCCTTATCTGCAGGCGGGTGGTCTTATTAACTTTCTGTGCAAGGCATGGTTGCCAGTGTGCCGAATGTGACAGAGTGATGGATGAAGTGGATGGATTGGCATGCCTGAGGTCTACCTGGACTAAAATACTCTTGATGGGAGAAAGAGCTGAATCGAGAGTAAGGTTCAAGAGGACTGCTGCAGCATATTGTCTACCTTTGATGAGCCCGCATGAAAGAGGGGTCCAAAGCTTGGCATATGGGCATTAGACTCTTCCCAGGCATCTGGTAGGTGATGCTCTGGTAGAAGGCCTAGTGCCAGCCCATGATTCCTAGGGATATGCATCATAACGATGCATTGACCTAGCTTGTACCTTGGAGGGGAGACACTGGGGAGTGTTTCCCTCCTGGGAGCCCATGCACTTACTCTTGAATATGCATGATACAGTTCTAGATTCTTTTGGTTGATAGGTGCACTCAGAGGTAGGGATACCACAGTACCTAAGACTGCCTAGAGGGCCAGTGACGAGAAATACCTCTAGGAAATCAGATCACTCACTGACCTTCTATTCTGTCTCCAGCTGTGTGATGGAACAACCAGGTCTGTATGTGTATGTGTTATGCATCCCTGATTAAATGTACATGTGCTGATTGACCCAAAAAGTGACACTCTCTATGTTTACATCCCTGTGGGAGTGGTGTCCGCATCGACAAGCCTATACCACATGTACAGGTGTCTTAGCACAGAATCTGTGATCTTGTCTTTCTTTGGGGGGGTTGCTGATCTTAGGGATCAGTTTGTGGACTAGGTAATCACCTAGAGGAGGCTATTTGTTCAGGTGATGTAGACAGCACTCTAGATAGGGTACACTGCAAAGCACAGTGCAAACCCACAAACTCATCAATATTAGTGTAGACCTATGTGCTATCACGGTTACACCGCTCTGGCTCCTGTCATGGGGGACAGGGAAATTTGCCTCAGCCCATATAAGAGGACTGGGAGGAAACAGGTAGATAGTCATCTGTCTCCCCATCCCTTTGGTGCACATATAGATTATGAAGTGTGCCCCACTTCTTACTGATAAGGCTGTGCAACACCTTTTTCACCCTCCTCTGGATTGGTCTAATCTGTTTACATCTGCCTTTAAATGCAATCTGTAGAACTGCTCATAAAATTCCACACTATTTGTAAGAAGCTGGTCCTTTATGTGGAACGTGAATACAGTGAAAAAGATCCAAGGGTTTCCCAGTGAGCGTGTAGTGCTTGCTAGGCAATCCCAAAGTGCTCTATTTAGGGGTGGTGTGGTCAAGAAGCCTCAGGCTAAACACAGTGGAGTGCAAGAAATCTACAAGAACACACAATAGTCAACAAATGAGATACCCACTCAAAAAGGGGATCCACACCAATTTATAAAAATAGCAGGTATCTTACTATATGCTTAGGCATCAGAGAAAAATCGTTCAGGGAAGTACTTCTTTAAATAGGTATTCTTTTGACTTTAAAATAGTGCACACAGTGCGCTTTCTGAGTTCTGCAATGTTATCATATGGGAGGAAAAACAAGTTCTGTAAACAGGTAGAGTACAGTGACTTACAAGACCAATCTCCACGAGTTAAGCTGAGTAGTAGGCAAGGTCCAAGGCAGCACCAGCAATACACTCTCAGCGGCACGGGGGCTGCCGGGTTCAGAGTGCAAAACAGGGTCAGGTGGCTAATGCGTTCCAATAGAGATTAGTCACAGCGAAAAGAGAAGAGGCCTTGACCAGGAGACCATGTGGGGCTGAACCAAAAACGGGGCTCAGGCCTCACGATCCTCGGGCACAGGTAGGTACCCTTTGCTCTCTTCTCCACAGCTAATGGGCAATGGTGCAGAGGTGTTCTGAGGTGTCAGGTTTTCTGTACAGGAGTAGTTGGGGTGGAGGGGGGGCTGTGTGCACAGGCTTCAGGAGTCATCGGGGAGTCCAGGAGGGGTGAAACAATGATGGACTCGGACTCTGGAGGGCTGGGGAACCTTGTTAGCACAGGTGTTAGGATTTGGCAGATCCAGAGCTCCAGAGTCCCTTCTTTTGGAGTTTGCTGGAGCACAGGTCCGCTGTTCACGGGAGGACTTAAGTATTGAAGGCAGGCAGTCCTCGCAGGTTTCTGGAGTCACAGCTGCAGTACGAGCCGACTTTGGTGTAGATTTCGTCGTGGGAAGCAGACCGACTGGTGGGGTTGGTACCAGTCAGCTGCTTCTTTTCCCCTCTTCTGGTTTCGCGGCTCTGCTGTATCCTTGGTCTTCTTAGGCATCAGAATCTGCTTCTCTGGTGCCAGGAGCTTCCCTAGATACTGAATTTAGGGGTGTTAGGAGTATGTAGAGTAGTAGCCAATGGGCTACTGGCCCTTGGGGTCACTATGACCCCTATATGACCACTTTCTGTGGGAAGTGAACATAACTCTGTCCAGAATTTCTAGGTATGCCATCTCAAGATGGCTCCCTCTCAAATGTTGTGTCCACCTTGCAGTAACCCACCTTAGGGGTGGTCTTAGCCTGGAGGTGGCAACCCTACTTGACTAGCTAATTTTCCCGCCTGACCAGCTGCCAAGTGGCCTGTGGATGGGGGAGTGGCTTCCTCTCCTTTGAGGGAAGCCAGATTCCCATTTGAAAGGAGGCATCCTTTTGAGGCATACCACCTTATAAGGCTAATCAGCAGGTCATCATGTGGGAGGGGGTGTTACACACTCTTCCCAGCCAGGCTTTTATTCTGGGTCACCTGAGAGCAGAAGGCTGTCACCCTAGGGGGGCAGACCTGTGTCTCCAATTGCAGCCTGGTAGAAACCAGTCATCAAGCACACCAGAGGCTGGTAGGGCTTCAGGGGGCACCTCTGATATCGATACAACTTCTATTTTTTTATAATAGCCTTTCATACGCACCAACAAATGCTCCCCCACTGCTTTATTGCACAATATTCCTTCTTTGAGGTCATAGGATATTATAGACCCTTTATCGTTCTTGTCTTCCATGGCCCTCATGACCCCCACACTACATCTTTTCCTGCTCCCAAAAGGCATCCTGCTAAAAATAAGCGCCTTACAAATTGGCAGTCTTAAATGTTACTGTCCTCCCACCACAGTAACTACTTCGAGCGTGAACGTTGGAGGGCATGTCTAAGCACACAAAGATTAGATGTTATTAATGGAAAAATACTGACCGAAAGAGTGTTGAATGTTCCAGAAAATATTGTCCTATTGTTTGGGTCTACAGTGAGATCGACAGATAGGGTATGTGGACGCAGTATCAAATGCCATCAAAACCTGCAGCTGATATACTCATGTATGTATTGCTTTGAGAGCACAAAAGATTAGTGGATCTATAATATCACCCGGTGTAGGAGGCTGGACTGGCTTGTAGTGAGTACCTAGGGGTACTTGCACCTTGCACCAGGCCCAGTTATCCCTTATTAGTGTATAGGGTGTCTAGCAGCATAGGCTGATAGATAATGGTAGCTTAGCAGAGCAGCTTAGGCTCTACTAGGAGACGAGTGAAGCTCCTACAGTACCACTAGTGTCATATGCACAATATCATAAGAAAACACAATACACAGATATACTAAAAATAAAGGTACTTTATTTTTATGACAATATGCCAAAAGTATCTCAGTGAGTACCCTCAGTATGAGGATAGCAAATATACACAAGATATATGTACACAATACCAAAATATGCAGTAATAGTATTAGAAAACAGTGCAAACAATGTATAGTTACAATAGGATGCAATGGGGACACATAGGGATAGGGGCAACACAAACCATATACTCCAAAAGTGGAATGCGAACCACGAATGGACCCCAAACCTATGTGACCTTGTAGAGGGTCGCTGGGACTATTAGAAAATAGTAAGGGTTAGAAAAATAGCCCACCCCAAGACCCTGAAAAGTGAGTGCAAAGTGCACTAAAGTTCCCCAAAGGACATAGAAGTCGTGATAGGGGAATTCTGCAGGAAAGACACAAACCAACAATGCAACAACGATGGATTTCCAGTCGAGAGTACCTGTGGAACAAGGGGACCAAGTCCAAAAGTCACAAGCAAGTCGGAGATGGGCAGATGCCCAGGAAATGCCAGCTGAGGGTGCAAAGAAGCTGCTACTGGACAGTAGAAGCTTAGGTTTCTGCAGGAACGACAAGGGCTAGAGACTTCCCCTTTGGAGGACGGATCCCTCACGCCGTGGAGAGTCGTGCAGAAGTGTTTTCCCGCCGAAAGACCGCCAACAAGCCTTGCTAGCTGCAAATCGTGCGGTTAGTGTTTTTGGATGCTGCTGTGGCCCAGGAGGGACCAGGATGTCGCCAATTGCGTCAGGGGACAGAGGGGGCGTCGAGCAAGACAAGGAGCCCTCTCAGCAGCAGGCAGCACCCGCAGAAGTGCCAGAAACAGGCACTACGAGGATGCGTGAAATGGTGCTCACCCGAAGTCGCACAAAGGAGTCCCACGTCGCCGGAGAACAACTTAGGAGGTCGTGCAATGCAGGTTAGAGTGCCGTGGACCCAGGCTGGACTGCGCACAAAGGATTTCCGCCGGAAGTGCACGGAGGCCGGAGTAGCTGCAAAAGTCGCAGTTCGCAGCAATGCAGTCTGGCGTGGGGAGGCAAGGACTTACCTCCACCAAACTTGGACTGAAGAGTCACTGGACTGTGGGAGTCACTTGGACAGAGTTGCTGGATTCAAGGGACCTCGCTCGTCGTGCTGAGAGGAGACCCAGGGTAACGGTGATGCAGTTCTTTGGTGCCTGCGGTTGCAGGGGGACGATTCCGTCGACCCACAGGAGATTTCTTCGGAGCTTCTAGTGCAGAGAGGAGGCAGACTACCCCCACAGCATGCACCACCAGAAAAACAGTCGAGAAGGCGGGAGGATCAGCGTTACAGAGTTGCAGTAGTCGTCTTCGCTACTTTGTTGCAGTTTTGCAGGCTTCCAGCGCGGTCAGCAGTCGATTCCTTGGCAGAAGGTGAAGAGAGAGATGCAGAGGAACTCGGATGAGCTCTTGCATTCGTTATCTAAAGAATCCCCAAAGACAGAGACCCTAAATAGCCAGAAAAGAGGGTTTGGCTACCTAGGAGAGAGGATAGGCTAGCAACACCTGAAGGAGCCTATCAAAAGGAGTCTCTGACGTCACCTGATGGCACTGGCCACTCAGAGCAGTCCAGTGTGCCAGCAGCACCTCTGTTTCCAAGATGGCAGAGGTCTGGAGCACACTGGAGGAGCTCTGGGCACCTCCCAGGGGAGGTACAGGTCAGGGGAGTGGTCACTCCCCTTTCCTTTGTCCAGTTTCGCGCCAGAGCAGGGCTAAGGGGTCCCTGAACCGGTGTAGACTGGCTTATGCAGAAATGGGCACCATGTGTGCCCATGAAAGCATTTCCAGAGGCTGGGGGAGGCTACTCCTCCCCTGCCTTCACACCATTTTCCAAAGGGAGAGGGTGTAACACCCTCTCTCAGAGGAAGTTCTTTGTTCTGCCATCCTGGGCCAGGCCTGGCTGGACCCCAGGAGGGCAGAAGCCTGTCTGAGGGGTTGGCAGCAGCAGCAGCTGCAGTGAAACCCCAGGAAAGGCAGTTTGGCAGTACCAGGGTCTGTGCTACAGACCACTGGGATCATGGGATTGTGCCAACTATGCCAGGATGGCATAGAGGGGGCAATTCCATGATCATAGACATGTTACATGGCCATATTCGGAGTTACCATTGTGAAGCTACATATAAGTAGTGACCTATATGTAGTGCACGCGTGTAATGGTGTCCCAGCACTCACAAAGTCCGGGGAATTGGCCCTGAAAAATGTGGGGGCACCGTGGCTAGTGCCAGGGTGCCCACACACTAAGTAACTTAGCACCCAACCTTTACCAGGTAAAGGTTAGACATATAGGTGACTTATAAGTTACTTAAGTGCAGTGTAAAATGGCTGTGAAATAACGTGGACGTTATTTCACTCAGGCTGCAGTGGCAGGCCTGTGTAACAATTGTCAGAGCTCCCTATGGGTGGCAAAAGAAATGCTGCAGCCCATAAGGATCTCCTGGAACCCCAATACCCTGGGTACCTTAGTACCATATACTAGGGAATTATACGGGTGTTCCAGTATGCCAATGTAAATTGGTAAAATTGGTCACTAGCCTGTTAGTGACAATTTGTAAAGAGAGAGCATAACCACTGAGGTTCTGGTTAGCAGAGCCTCAGTGAGACAGTTAGGCATCACACAGGGAACACATACCTATAGGTCCCAGTGACACATAACAAACATACTGAAAACATAGGGTTTTCACTATGAGCACTGGGCCCTGGCTGGCAGGATCCCAGTGAGACAGTGAAAACACCCTGACATACACTCACAAACAGGCCTAAAGTGGGGGTAACAAGGCTAGAAAGAGGCTACTTTCTCACACCCGGTAATAGGCAATTGTATGTGGGCCATTTGGCAACATATGGTTGATTGATTGATTGACTGAAGTCAAAAATACTCAAGAAATGGGGTATTCTGGTGCTAAAAATGACCAACCAGCGAACAAAGCTTACTGAGAAAATAGGGTTTTTACCAGTTTGCAAAATGTTAGAAGATACTTTTAAAGTCACATAGACAAATGGAGTTGGGGGTGCATTCCAGGCTTGTGCTGTAATAATCTTAAAAGAAAGTCCACCAGCACTGGCTGTCTTAAATTTAGGAATGTTGGCGGAATGAGGGTGCCTCATGGGGATATAACACACGCCATGTAGTTATCTACAGGCTATAAAGAGACTTGTGACAGAACCAGATTGCCTTAAAGAGGCAACATTTACATATACTTAGCTAATGAAGCTCGTACGAGACCCTAAGCACATTACTGGACACACCCTGTACCCCATCTTGTCCTCCAGTGACAAGGTTGAAGTCAGCCACATTACTCTAGACACATGGACGGACTACTCCATTGTCCACTTCTACACAACAGGGCCACTAACCACCCCTGTGGAGTCTTGTAACACCCCAAGCTTCTGCTGGAAGAAAGTTACAGAAATGGAATGGCTCAACGTCCTTCATCTAAGCTACCAAGACCCTACCAATGACCCTACCAATGATCACCACCTGTGTCAATACTCTGATGCCCCTGGAAAACAGCAAACCAAAAAGACGCAACAAACAAGCTAGCTGGTACAACGCTGACCTCAGAGAATCCAAGAGAGTTTGCAAACAACACAAAAAGAAATGGAGAACCACTAGAGGAACTACAGTAACAAACATCTACAAGGCGACACTTAGGCCCGTATTTATACTTTTTGACGCTAAACTGCGCTAACGCAGTTTAGCGTCAAAAAGTTTAGCGCCGGCTAACGCCATTCTGAAGCGCCATGCGGGCGCCGTATTTATTGAATGGCGTTAGCCGGCGCTAGCAGACCGGCGCTGCCTGGTGTGCGTGGAAAAAAACCACATACACCAGGCAGCGCCGGCGTAGGGAAAAATGGCGTTAGGGCGTCTTAAAATGGTGCAAGTCAGGTTGACGCAAAAAAATCGCCTCCACCCGATTTGCGCCATTTTTAACGACGCCCAGACGCCATTTACATGACTCCTGTCTTAGTAAAGACAGGAGTCATGCCCCCTTGCCCAATGACTTATGTCCCCTGGGCATGGTCATTGGGCATTGTGGCATGTAGGGGGGCACAAATCAGGCCCCCATGCCAAAAAAAATTATAAAAAAATATATATATATACTTACCTGAACTTACCTGAATGTCCCTGGGATGGGTCCCTCCATCCTTGGGTGTCCTCCTGGGGTGGGCAAGGGTGGCAGGGGGGGTCCCTGGGGGCATGGGAGGGCAGCTGTGGGCTCATTTTGAGCCCACAGGTCCCTTAACGCCTGCCCTGACCCAGACGTTAAAAAGAGGCGCAAATGCGGGTTTTTTTGCCCCGCCCACTCCCGGGCGTGATTTTTGCCCGGGAGTATAAATATGACACATTTGCGTCGCAGTCATTTTTTTAGACGGGAACGCCTACCTTGCATCTCATTAACGCAAGGAAGGCGTTCACGCAAAAAAATGACGCTCTTTCCTCCTACTTTGGCGCTAGACGTGTCTAACGCCAAAGTATAAATATGGCGTTAGTTTTGCGCCGAATTTGCGTCAAAAAAACGACGCAAATTTGGCGCAAACGGAGTATAAATATGCCCCTTAGACACTATCACCATCAAGTAAAAGATGCTAAGAAAAAGGCCCTGACCCTGAGAATCAAATCTAACTCTGACAACTGCAAGAAATGTGTTTCCATTGTCATGGATTCATCAGCCCAACAGCCACAAACCAAACCATCACCCTTACACAAGGACTCTGCAACAACCTCTCCAATTTCTTCCATAAAAAAATCACCAAGATCTACAGCAACTTCAAACCACAGCCACCCCCCCATCAACCTACCCAGTCTGCTAATCTAATCAAACAAAGAGTACCAACTGAAAGCATGAACCTTCCATCCATCAGGACACTCCACCAATAATGAAGACAGTCCACTCAGGGGCTCCCTCTGACCCCTGCTGCACCTTATCTACAACTTGGCAAGAGCCACGGTCAGCACTACAATCACTTCCATCACCAACACCACCCTCAAGGTAGCCACCTTCCGAGATAGCTAGAAACACACCGAAGTCATTGCCCTCCTCAAAAGCCTTCAGCCAACCCCGAAATACTCATCAACTATTGACCTTTCTCATTGCTCCCCTTCCCAGCCTAAGTCATTGAGAAGACCATTAACTCTCTGACCACTTAGAACTACCTAGAACTCCACAAACTATTGGACGATTTGCAATCAGGATTCTGAATCAACCACAGCACTGAAACAGCCTTATCGCTGCCATTTATGACATATGCACCATCCTTGACCATGGACAGAACTCCACCCTCATCCTCCTCAACCTCTCAGCCGCTTTCAACACTGTCTCCTACCACACACTCATAGCCAAACTACACACAGCAGGAATACAAGGAACAGCATTCAAATGGATATCTTCCTTCCTTTTAACCCAACAAGTCAGGCTCTCGTCGTACTCATCTGTGGAGTCCACAGGGATCATCACACTTTTCAATATGTACATGGCTTCTCTGGTAAACATCATCAGATCCCACAAAATCAACGTCATCTCCTATGCTGATGACACTCAGTTCATATTTTCCCTTTAAGATGGCTCTGTCACCACCAAGACAAATTTCAAACAATGCATGACCGGTGTGGTCAGTTGGATGAAAGATAACTGCCTCAAGCTCACCCACAACAAAACAAAACAAAAGTGCTGATTTTCGGGAATAAGAGGTCACCTTGGGACTCCACCTGGTGGCTCACAGATCTTGAACCCACACCCACCCCACCCCACCGTACCTCGCTAGGAACCAAGCCTCATCCTAGACACCAACCTCAACATGAAGCCCCATCTCAACTCTGTCACCTCCAAATGCTTCCACTTTCCCCGCATGTTATGTAAAATCTTCAAGTGGCTCCCACTGTACACCAGATGTACTATCAAGCAGGCCCTAAACATAAGCAGATTGGGCTTCGGCAACGCACGTTACACTAGCATCCTAACCCATCTTCTTCACAGACTCAAACCTATCCAAAAACCACTGCCTGACTCATCCTCAACCTCCTGCACCGAACCCACACCACACCACTCCTCAGAGAGCTCCACTGGCTCCCCATGTAAGTTACAACACAAACGGGACCCTCACACCTCAATTGCCAGCTTCACTTCCACACACCCACCAGACAACTTCACTCAGATTTACTCTCTCTCCCACACATAGTCTGCATCTAAAGAGGTAGAATGGGAGGTCGATTATTCTCCTACTAAGCAGCAAATCCTGGATCAACCTCCCCGAAACATCATGCCTCCTCCTTTCTTCTTGAATTCTGCAAGAGGCTGAATACCTGGCTAGTCAATAAGTCTTCTTACAAGATCATCAAGACTGCCTGTATTTAGGCCCAGCCTCACCACACGCTTACACTCACCTACTCAGCATCTTGATACCGTCATGGGTGACAAACAGCATTCTACAAATCCACCTTACATTATAATACATTGCATTACAATGAAGAGAAGAAAGGTGAAATAAAATGCTGCTTTTCCTCCTTAATCCCAAAATAAAGCGAGCTACCGCATTCTGATGTACTGCAGTTTGCAGGGAAGATAACTAAGAAGTCCTATGCAGCAGTCCAGCCTAGATATGATAAGGGTCTGGACCAGAGTTGTCCTGTAAGAGCAGGGAAGCATTGAAACCATTTTCCTGATAACTTTGAGCATGAAATAGCAGGTAGAAGTGAGCTTATCAACAGTAGCTTCAAAAGAGAGTTTGTCATCTAAAGTCACCCCAAGATATTGAGCTCTAGGAGTAGGTGCTGGAGAGGCATCAAGAAAGTCAAGCCACCAGTTGGTGGACCAGATAGAATGCTTTCCAAACACAATGACATCAGTATTATCAGCATTAAGCCTTAGGTAATTAGTGCTCGTCCAATTGGCCTAGAGCATAAACAACTTTTGAACTGGTTCTACAGATGGTCAAGACCTTCACCAAGATGAATAAAAAGGTGAGTATCATCTGCCTATGTGTAAAATCAAAGGACAGAAGATGAAATATGTGCAGAAAGTGGAGTGACATAGATGTTAAAAAGCACAGGGCTTAAAGAAGAGCTATACGGGGCTCCACAATTGATACATTTAAATTCACTACAGATGCAGAATACAGTGCAATGGATGCCAACAGCAGCAATTCTGTTCAATAAGATCTTGTGTGGGACTGTATCAAAGACTGCTGTGAGTTCTAGAAGGCTAAGGGCAGCTGCACCGCCAGAATCTAAAATCAGCCGGGTGACATTGATTGCAGCAAGTATGCAGTATCATTGCTAAGAATGGGGTGCAAGCCAGACTGTTAATGGGTTAAGCAAAGATTTTCCTCAATATATATAGACAGTTGTTGATTCAAACAACTTTCCATGATCTTACCGGTCAAAGGAAGGAAATAAATCTGCCAATAGCTGCCCTAGCAGAATCAATTGTAGAATTTTTCAGACAGGAAATATTAAGGGCTTTTCTCCATGCATCAAGTACTGTACCAGTACTTCATGAAATATTGCAGAAGGAGGTTTTGAAAGGAGCTAAAGAGGGGGCTCCTGCTTTAGCAAGATGGGGATCGAAAGTGGAGCCTGATGAAATAGAATGAATCCTGGAGAGAATATCATGTAAGACTACAAGGTCAAAAGAGGACTAAGTATGTATTGAAATATTTGAAGGTATCATAGGAATGAAAGGTTGTGCCGAAAAGGAGTGCAGCTTGTCAGTGGGAAATGAATTGAGTATCTTGTCCTGAAATAAAATCAGAAAGATCTGAATTGTTTTTGGCCTTCTAACATCACATTAGCACACACAAAATTATACTAATGTGGCATTACAATGGCACTAGGGGCTCTTAAGAACGTATAAATCAAAAAAGTATATACACAGTTACAACACACAAAACGTAACCATAAATCACAGGTCCCTTGGAGTCAAAATCTTTGAAGCAAGAGCCCTCACTCACCATTTGGTGACATGCTTCATCATAGGGCTCTGCTCCTCGTCAGGCCGGCACTGCAATGCCTGACGGGCCCCACAGGGAGGCTCTTTGCCGGAGATCTTTTACAGATAATGACAAGCCGGTCAAAAACGAGTACTGGATTGGTATGAAGAAAGAAAAAACAGTTAAAAATGACTAGAGGTACAATGTAGTTTAATTAGATATTGCACCTCTGACATGATTAAAAACATAAATTGGGGAGAAAATGGAACAATGTCTAAACTCCCCTAAAAAATCAAGAAATGTTCTTGGTAGTCACTAAGTCTCACAATATACAGGTTAGTGAAAGTAGACACAGGATCCCCTGTACTACTCATGCATCTTGGTCAACATGTTATTCGCTAGTAGTCAAAAAAATTATCTAGTGCGATTCTTCAGGACCGAAAAAACCTACCTAATCCTTAAATACTTAGTAGCCCGTAATAGGGAATATTTTGATTATGGAACCCTCCATAATTTTAGAGGATGGGCCCCTTGAGAGAAGCACCAAGCTTGCGTGGTCCAACAGGGTTGTGGAATTGCCACAAATCGCGGTTCCACCTACATTTCTTCAGTGCTCCCTTACGGGGCATATTTAAAAGAGTGGCGCTGCACACAGTTTTCTTGCGCCCCTTAGCGCCCCCCTAACGCCACCATGTGTGCATCATATTTAAAATACGGCGCACCATGGCAGTAGTTAGGGGACTGGGTCAGAATTTTTTTTGCTAGTCCGGCGCTTTGCAGGATTAGCATAAAAAATGTTGACGCTAACCCTGAGAAGCACCCAGCGGCCCCTTTGTAACCAACTGAAACCTCCTTTTAATGCCTGCTCTGAGCAGGTGTTAAAAGTGCCGGAAAAAAATGATGAAAAGAAATCTGTCAGATGTATTTGCGTCATTTTTTATCCCTCCTAATGGGGGGATGCCCCCTTTGCATACATTATGACTGGTGCAGGCATAATGTAGAGTAAAGTGTTACAAAGTGGTGCAATGCATCCATTGCACCACTTTATAAATATTGTGCAGCGTTTTTGGCCGTCTAACGCAACATTAGCTTTAAAAAAATGACACTAATGTGGCGTTAGAATGGCACTAGGGGCTCTTAAATATGCCCCTATGGGGCATCTTTGAAAAAAGCGGTGCTGCACACAGTGCTGCACCACTTTTCTTGCTCCCCTTAGCGCCCCCCCCCCCCATGTGTGTGCTGTATTTAAAATACGGCTCACCATGGCGGTAGCTAGGGGACTAGCGTCAGAATTTCTGACGCTAGTAAGGCTCTTAACAGGATTAGCGTTAAAAACTTTGATGCTAATCCTGAAAAGCACTAAGAGGCACATTGTAATCAACGGAAGCCTCCTTTTAATGCCTCCTCTGAGCAGGCATTAAAAGTGCAATTTTTTTGGCCCCCCACAGCAGGGGAATGCCACCTTTACATACATTATGCCTGGCACAGGCATAATGTGGTGCAAAGGAATACAAAGTGGTGCAATGCATGCGTTGCGCTACTTTGTAAATATGGCACAGCGTTTTTTGGCCTTCTAATACCACATTAGCGTAAAACAAATTACACTAATGTGGAGTTAGACTGGCGCTAGTGCTCTTAAATATGCCCCTATATTTTATGTGATAGCTGAGTGGATTAGTGAAGCCAGCCTTTACGAGTGCTTTAAAACAAACAAATGAATGTATGTGAAAGGGAGCTATGGATAGGTAAGGGGCACATTTGCCGGGTGGTAGTGAGTGAAACCGAGGAGGAGGTCATGAGGTGTGGGGCGCAAAAATAAACCGTTGCAGAGGGCGCCACCAGTCCTAAAGCTGGCCCTTGCAATCTTTCCCTAAACCAGCATAGCGGGTAACATTACTGTCCTTCCAAACTCTTAATTCAGAATACACTATGGGAGACTTTAACACCACCATCATCATAACTGGGGTAATCTTTAACCTTCCATAAGCAAAATGTGCACTTTCTCACTCAACACAGTTATTTGAAAACATTATACAATGTAAAATCCAGTTTAAAAACAGTGATAGGCCTCTATGCCCACACGAGCCCCTTGGGGATCTTTCCAGAACTCAAAATGTTGTTACCTGACAGAAAGCCAGTATTCCTGTTTCACACTAAATCACTCTGTTGTGCAGTTCCCAGAGTTTTTTTCTGAACACATAAATAACCATGGTGGTCCAGTACAGAGTATTTTCTCGTTGTGCTAAATAAACACAGACCTGTTGTTATTCACAGCCAGTTACTTGCAGCCAGCTATAGCAACTTTTAATTATGTAGTTTTTACCTTCTGCAAACAGCTGACCACTTTGATGAAAACCACCCATTCGCCAACCTCTACCGAGTTACTGCCACAAACTTCCTTTTACACCACTGCCATTCTCTACCATTCATCACCCCTTCATTTTTGCCAGTATTGACTCTGCCCTGTAGGAAAGTAATGCCTTTCTGACATAGTTATACCCACTTTTTTCCTAGTGTCAGTGTGTTTAGACTGTAGTATACTGGGTCCTGCTAACCAGTGCCCCAGTGTCAGTGCTCTCTTCCCTAAATTTAGTGGGTAACTTTCACACCTCACAATTGGCATACTGGTGCACCCATTTAGGTCCCTAGTATATGGTACTTAGGTACCCATGGCATTAGTACACCAGAGGTCCCCCACGGGCTGCAGCATGTATTGTGCAATCCATGGGGACCCATGCAAACTGGGACTGCAGTGTCTACAGTGACTGTGACTACATTGCAGCCTTCGTGAAATGGTGCATGCACATTTCACCCCAGGTATAAGGTTTACCTTATATCATGGTCTCTACACTCTGACCCAAGGGCAAGGTGCATGGTTCTTAGTGTGATGGCACCTGTGCATGAGAAGAGGTGCCTCTACAAATCCCAGACTCAATTTTCTGGGTTTTGTAAGTGCGGTGAAGCCATCTTAAGGTATGTAGTGGACACTGGTCAACACGAGATGTCCAACTACACATTGGCTTCACCAAACCTAGGCATGTTTGGTATCAAACATGTTGGAATTATGCAACCACACCAATTCCAGTGCTAGTTGCATGATACCATGTACTCTGGGGGTTCCTTGGGGAATCCCCCATGTCTGCCTGTACAGCCTTGCAGAATCTGCATGCTAGCCTGTGCTGCTGCTGCTGACCCCAGACACTGTTCTGCCCTCCTGCTGCTGAACCTAACTCAGGCAAGGCAGAACAAAGGCTTTCCTATAGATGAGTGGTTTAACCACCTCTCCCTTAGAAATATGTATCGCTGGTGTGGGGGGTGCCTCTAAGTACCACCAAACAGCTTTGAAGGGCACATTTGGTGCCCTCCTTACAAAAACTGGTTTGCTTCATTGAAGGAGCCTCTGGCTCCGGCTGTGGTGCGAAACCACATAAAGGACAGGGGAGTGACCACCCTCCTGTCCAGTTCCTCCCCTAGGGAGGTGCACAGAGCTCTGCCAGTTGTCCACTTGATTCTGCCATTTCTTAAATAAGATGAGCGGAGGCCCCTGGGAGCATCTGACTGGTTAGTCCAGTGGGGTGAGGCCCCTGACCCCCTCTATAGGTGTGTCACTTCAGAAATTATCGAACCCCCTTCCTGGGTTACTTTAGAGCTCCCCTGAGGGTGAGACCCCAGATTTGTTTGCAAGACTTTAAGATCCGTCTCCAAGTCTCCTCTGCAAGACACCTTTGCAACCTTGACACCATAACCGCTGCTGGTCTTTGCTGGGACTAAGAGCAAAACTGTACCAAGTAGGAGAGCTCCTACTGCAACTTTGTTTCCAGGTTCTGCAACACTTCCGCAACCTCCATGGCCACGCATCCTCCACAGTCAGAAGGACTCTGCCTGCACTTGGGAAAGCAAGAAGGAATCTCTCTTGGGGTGAAGGAGTCACTCCCCTGCATCCATAGGCACCCCAACGTCAACGACCGGTTTATGGATCATGCTGTCCCATCGACTCTTCAAGGCTCTACAACACTGGTAGTGGTTCTGTGGCTCTCCAGGGGTCTGACCTGTCTTCTTTGCAACTGAATTGAGAAGTCTGTGGCCCCTCGTTGGTGCTGCTTGGCCTGAGCCCCTGTGCACCACACCTGTTTGTCGTTGCTAAGGCTTGTTGGCTCTCCAATCTGGCGACCTCCTAGCTTAACAAGCCCTAGCCTCCAACACTGCACAGCTCCAAGAACAACGTCCTCCCTGTAAACTCCTGCGACGTGGGCATCCCTATTGGCTGTGTTGCTGAGGCCTCCCTGCAACTCTCCTTCTCTGCTGCCAGAGTGTCCCGCTTGGGGCTCCATCAATTCCTGCTGGCTCTCCTGGTTGCTGAGGGCTGGCCCTGACTTATCTGCAAAGTTAGAGTCTCCTGGAACTTTCTGGTCCCCAAAATCCTGCAACACTCCATGCAATGCTTCCCTGCATTTGCCAAGGTTTATTGGTGTTCCCGCTGACCAATGATCCCTCTGCAATTCGACGACTGGCATGGCACAGCTCATGGATGATTCCTGGGATCCTCCTGCATCTCCTGGACTCCACAGCTGCACTTCTTCGACCACTGTCTTACAGGAAAGCATCACCCCCTGAACCACCTGGGCACCCCTGGGTGGTCTGGACTCTGTCCACTCTTTCCTTAGGTCCTCTTTTTCTAGAATCCATGCTTGGGTTCCACTGCCCTGGTCCACGGGTTGCAACACTTGTCACCTCATGTCCCCCATTGACTTCAATAGGAAGTTCCAACACAACTTCATCCCTATGCACCTGGGCTCCCTTGTGTAGGTACTCCACTTCTTTGGGTATCCACAGATGGGGGCACTCTTGAACCTCCCTTGTCCCAACAGGTTTTCTCTGGGTTCTCTGGGAAGGGTCCCAGAACTCGAAAACTCCAACAGCAACTTCCCCATGTCATCCTACGGACACTGACCCGGGGTTACAACTCTGCACACCGGTGCCTGGGGAATCCTATCTACTTACCAATTGTGGTTTAGTACTTCCCCAGTCCCAAGGGTCCTTGGGTCGTAGTTTGGATTGGTAGTGATTTTTACATTCCATTTGTTTGTTATATGGTTTGGCCCATGGGGGCCATGTTATTTTATTCTGTAACTTACCTGTATAATTTTGCATGTTCATATCTCCGGTGAGGAGCTATACCAAAGTTAGTTTAGTGTGTGTGTTAGAAAAATAATGTAGTATTTAATATAACAGTGGTATGGTTCTTTTCTGTGTGTACATCACTGACTGACCTATGTGGTATTTGCAACTGCTTTACACCCTCTTGCATAAGACTTAGCTGCTCACCACAGCTACCCTTTGAGAGCTCTGGTTACCTAGAACCTCGTGCACTATCACTAAGGGTTGCCTTGACTCAGTATAGGGTGCCTCACCTGTAGGTGTCCACCATATACTGAGCCAGCCTCCTACGTACCCTGATACCAATGTAGTTAAACACTGTTTCACCAATCTATACTACCAGTGCTGATACTACTCAGATGATGTAATCAAACTCTGGAGATGGTGCCCTCCGACAACTATTCAGTTGTGGTACCTCATTCACTCAAGGTACATAGTGCATGTATATCAGCTACTTACTGCTGGCAATTTAACACCATTTCTGATGTAATCATCCTGCCATGCATCATGCCTTCTACTGTGTTAGTGGCACAAAAGCTATCTATAACATGAAACTGAAGTGTGCACGATTTTCTCTGAATAAAATATACAGGTTAACAATGCAGGTATAAGGCCTTCTGCAAAAGTCTACCCGATGCACCCAATGGAACACTGAATCTAGAAATTATGTAGTGATAAATCAATGGAAAATAACTTTAAAAACCAGGAGTAAAATAATTTAGGAGTTCGTTCTCACACTAGACCCTAGTGGGTCCTTGTCGTGCTTACTGAATTCCACACCTTGAAGTACATGCATCATAAAATAATCAGGTAGTCTGTTTCAAAAGGGTGAAAGATGGACACATTAAGCACCATATCAGAGCAGTCAATGTTGCAAAGAGTGTTGCAAAGCCCACTTAGGGATGTCCCTGGCCGTGTATAAGTGGCATACCTTGAGAACTTCCTGATAGACTCCATGGTCAATGCAGGTGATGGATGCACAACTTCTTCCTCATCCCTAATAGCCATCTTACAGTTTAACATAACTACTTACAAATTTACCCATCAGACATTCACCTGGTTTGATTCACTCCAGGTCATAGGGGAGGACTCTGATCAGTCTGACAAACAGCTAAACTAGTTCTTGATCCGGCTGCAAGACTGTGTTTCTAACTTGAAAGTCACAGGTTATAATCTTCCAGGACACAACCTTTTATCCTTCTGAGTTCAATAAAATGTATAATACTGGGGAAGGTAAAACGGGATCTGTTCTTTGAACACTATGAAACAATTAAACTTTGGTGCACGCTATGTGATAAATAAAGGTTTTTTGCAGCTTGTGTCAGTCCAGTGGGATTGAGCTTCAGCCTGGATCTTTTTGCATGTGACTTCATATGGTTCATCTCATTCCCCTTGGCTCTTGTCCCTCTTCCCCCAGCTGTTTGCTGGTAGCTGCTGAGCGTAGATGCTTGTGCACCAGCCAAAATGACAGCTCATCCCTTTCCCTGGAATGTCTGTGGTCAAATCAAAATGCCTGGCGATATACAGAGCCTGCGTCAAGGCATGAGTTGGACATAAATGGTACTCCTACACGGCAAAACATAGCAACAGCAAACCATGAACCTAAAACACACAGAAGCCTGTCTGTACTGCGTTTTCTCAATGTTAGCTGCAAAGCTGGGTACAGGACAATAAGAACTTTGAAAAAGCCCAGAGTGCGCAAGCTGTTCTGTGTTAGGCTTTTTTTATCATTTGCAGTTTTTCTTCTCTAATTAGATACTCGGGACAGCCAGTAACAGAATGAAAAAAAAATAGTGGGCTTGGGAAACATGAAAAGGGAGAACTCAGAAAACTGGATAATTGGCTGTGACTGAGAATCTGACGCAGCTGGGGAAAGTTTTGGAAAGAATGGCGTCATCCAAAGTTTAATAAGCAGACACTTTTTGTAAAAAATAATAATTATATTGACTTTTTCTAAAGCATTCCACAAACTAAATAGTTTCTTAAATACACGGTTTTGTTAATCAGTGGAATTGCGTTTATTTCATCGACCACAAAAGATTATGGATGAGGGATCCATGAGGATACTCTCAGTTGTCACCAGGCATAAAGGAATTAATTCGTGACTTGCTTCGGGACAGTCAAGAACGGAAACATTTGTGCGCGGTTGTGCCAGTTACAATGGCCCATGGATATCCCAAGGGCATGTCCTAACTTACCAAGCAGGGGTCGCAAGTCTTTTAAAAAACCTCTTTATTCGGCTAGTTCTGGTCACTAGCCTCTTCCGCCGCTCTGTCCGTCTGTACTGCTTCCATTTGTCTCAGCTTCTACTCAGGAGACGTTGCCATGGGTGGACAGGGAGCCACATTCAGACTAGCCACCAGATATGCCCCGCTTCCCATGCTCTGGAGAGGCCGGAAGGACAGATCACTGCTTATTTCCAGCTTGAGTAGGATTTAGGAGAAACTGAGGCTCAGCCCACACACCAGAGTAGGGTTGCTAGTGCTGATGTGCAGCTCCAGTTGCCTTCCATCGAGTAAAAACATCTGGTTCATCAATAGGGTATCTCCTTGGGCATGTAGTTCTTCTACTTGACACTCTATTTGGAGAGAGGAACGCATCCAAGGTAAGCTCACACTGAGAAAAAAAATAGGCAAGGAAAAGTGAAAGGGCAACCTGCCTTGATTAGTTTCAGATGTCATGTTGCCGCCTCTCATTACCGAAACTTTTAAAAACATTGCACCCAAGAGAAAGATGTTCTCGGAGGTGGTCTTGACATGGATAGAGAACCTCAGTTTTACCAAGTGCTGATAGTTGAACTGCCAGTTGCCTTAGGAAGAGAAGAAGAAGTAGAGCCCTTCAACCCAGTCCGCTGGCTTTAGGGCGCACGGGTGTCAAGCTTGCATAGGCACCACTTGTGCGCTTTTCTGAGTGCTATTGTCTCTTCCATTTGCATGACCTTGGCCATCTGCAGCATTGCAGTGGTGCAGCGTGGCGTAACAGAAAATCCACTGGGTTGCGCATGCCAGGCTGGTATTCAATAGTGAAGTTGAACTCCTGCAGCTGCAAAATCCAGTTTTCAATTTGTGAGGTTGTTTTGGTTTAAGATCGTTTAAATAGCAGTACCAGTGACTTATTGTCCATGAGGATAGTGAACGGTTGACCATACAAGTATATATATAGAAATGTTGACACGCCCAATGAATTGCAGTGGGTTCTTGTTCGATTTGAGAGTACCTTTGTTCAGTCGGTGTGAGAGTTTGACTCGCATAGGCGACCAGCGCCCACTCACCATTTTCTTGCTGCTTGGGATCGAAGTATACTAACATTGTGTTTGCAGACAGGGCTTCCTTGAACTTCTTGAATGTTTGGGTTTGTTCTTCACTTCACACGCAGAGACTGGTGACCTTATTCAGCTCGTGGAGAGGGCCAATGAGATCCAACACATTCTTCATGAAACATCTAGTGCGTCACTATGCCTGGGAAGCCGCAGGCACCTGACACGGAAGATGGGGCTGGAGCATCCTGGATATCTTGGCCGTCTCCAGGACAGGACCTAACCCCGGGCTCAGAGAACCAGTAGCCAAAGAAACAGATGTAATTCCTTAGGAACTCATATTTTTCCCATGTGGAGAGTCAGGGTGTGCTCCTTCAGTCTGGTGAATACATCCCAGAGTCCAGTGAGGTGGCTCTTCAGCATTGATGCATGTATTGGAATGTCATTACTCATGTTTAATACGCTAGGGAGACCGCTCAGGACTTCTTAGTTATGTCCTGATACACTTTGGCGATGCTAGAGATGCTAAAGTTCAGCCAAGTGTATCTCCAGAGGCCGGTGTGCTTGGAGAATGTTGTGATTTGCAGACGGTCTGGATGTAGTGGGATTTGGTGATAGCCAGACTGAAGCTCCATCTTAGAAAACCACTTTGAACCAGTTTGCCAATGATGTTGTCTGTGGTTGGGGTTAAATGCATCACACACCTTATGGCTAGGTTGAGTGTCCTCATATTAACGCAGATGTGCACAGAATTTGGTTGCATTGGACTCTTTGCAACCACAATGGGGGAGAGCCAGGGTCTAGGGCCGGTCACCCTCTTGATGATGCCAGATGTTTCTACAAGTTGCAACTCTCCCTCAACTTTTGGGCAAAGGTGGAAGGCAGTCTGCTAGTGTCGTACTGCCACATAGTCATCTGAGTGCAGGTGTATAGAGTGAGCTCCCAGGCACACTATACCATCAAAGAGGGGTGCAAATTAATGGATCAGTTTGTCAAGGTCAGTGGTATGCACACTGAAGGCAAGCTCTTTGGAATTCTGGCAGCTAAGGAGGAAGCCAGACCCTTCCTGGGAGTTGTAGACTTTGGTGTTCAGGCTTGCGGAGTTATGGGTGATATCTGCATTGAACATGCTTTCTAATTGTAGAGCTGAGTGGTTGCCGAAGGTGTAGACCTGAACTTGCATGGCACGTAGGGCTGGTGTATTAGACAGTTTGTGGTATATTTTGGCAGTTGTGAGGTTTATGGAACAGGAGACGCTTCCTGTCAGTGGCTTCTGTATCAAAGTAGGTCTCCATGTGCTCAATCACGCCTTCAAAAAAGCCGCCTGTGTAGGTGGGGCCCAGTGACCGTGAAGGTCCAAGGGCGAGAATAGCAGACATGAAAAGGCCCTCAGGCAGAGCAAGGTAGAGCCAATAGGTGGCTGGAAGTGCACTCACGGTAGCGAGGTGACAGCTGCGGGCCCGATGTTGGGCCAACCTTCCACAGCTGCAAAGGACACTCTGGAACCGCCTCCTGGCTATGAAGAGGCACCATGAGGAAACAGGAGCTGGGGTCCGGAGAATGCTGGCTTGACTGGATGAGCACACTGCCAGGGACGATGAGCAGACAGCCTGGAGGAAGCAGCCACAGTAGGCCGGGCATGTGCAGAATTAGGGGTGCTGCCACTTCCGGGCTGTTGAGAGGCTTTAACCTGAGGAATGGAGCAAGCAGGCGTGCGTCCTGGGACCAGAATGCTGCGGGGACTCCACACGCCTGAGGATGGAGTAGCCAGACAGGCAACGCAGTGGATGGATTGCGACAGGCCACATCTTTGGGAGACAGCCAGGGGGTGAGCAGGTAGGCCACGTCAGGCCGAGTGGATGCTGCAGGATCGTGCCGCCTGGCGGGCCGCTAGAGGTGGGCGGCAGCCGTTGTGCTGGCGATGTGGGCCAAAGCCAGTGCAGCTGGCAGTAGGCCGCGACAGGCTGCGTGCACGTGGCAGGCACCAAATGCCAGGCTGCTAGTGATGGCCAGCGGCCATAGTGTGGGTCAAACCGCATGTGGCTGACGGCTGTGCAGTGGTAGAGGAGATACTGCTGGTGCGAGAAGGATGAGGTGAGGCAGGGGCACATGTGGAAGGTTGCCGGGCCTCTTCGTCGCCATGGCGCAGCTGGCAATAACCCAGGCAGGCATATATGGTAGAATACTCGTTGCCTCTCGTATTAACCACACCTGATTTCCAGGCTTAACTTTTATTCACATTCTGATGCACATTCAGCTCAAACCACGTGTAATTATGTGTTCCGGGGAATCACTCCTATTTCTCCTCGCTGGTATCGCACCTTGGTCCCACCCCTCATGGGACGATACTACACCGTCCTGGTAATTGAAGACTTACATTTGGTGCTTTGCGTTCACAGATGGCACAATCCAAAATAGAAATAATTTTCTGGTACTGGCCGGTCAGCAGGTTAGTTACTGTGTGAATTACGCACTGCAATGAGGGTCTGAGAGTTACTCCTGTCCCCTTCTTCCTGCACAGAAGTCCTTTAAACTGAGGGAGCCAGTTTAGTGCTTGGTTCAGCTCCATCCCTCGCCACTCGGATTCGGGCCACATCTGAGCGCGGCGTTGCCAGGACCCAGTGGCGGTTGGTGAAGTTTGAGAGTGGTGGGGCTGGGCTTGGCCCAGGGTTGGGGGAGGAAGAGGTTCACATTGTGGGGGGTGAGGAGCATGGCAATTTTTGGGATGCTAGTCACCATTTCAGTGTTTTCAATTTGGCACCAACCCATTTTCCTAAGTACAATCCATGTTATTTCCACATTATTGTGGGCTACTTAACACTGATCAGCGGATGGGGGCTAGTGAAGAATCAGCTTTCCTTTGCAATATTACGTGATTACTTTAGTACACCCACTACATGTTATCCTATAGAGTATTATGTGCACTACATTGGTTAGCATGGTTTTAAATCACATATATCATGTTAATTGTACTGTCTGTTTTTACACCAACACTAAGATGGTGTCTGGAGAGAATCTGTCTCCCTGGCCACACAACATGTTTGCACTAATGGATGAATCCATCACTGCCCCCTAAACATGTTAATGGGCAGTTTCAACATATACCGTGTTTGGCATGTTTTTTCGGCCACAACTGTGCGCACACTTGGCACCTTGCCGTGCAGGAGTTTTAATTGGTTTGCATGCCCTTTGGGGACTTCTGGCCCAGCGTTCACTATATCTGCTCTGTGGCTGGTTCAAGGGAGAAGCCAGAAAATTGAAACACCACACACTTCGAACAAAAGCTCTTACTATATGGCACCAAGCAAACAAAGCAAGTCATCACATCCCTTCCCAAAAGAGCGCTCCTGTTTTAATTGTATCCATTCCCCATTTCCTCCTTCCATTCGCCTGCTGATATCCACCATTTCATTCTGTCATTCATTCATTCTTTCATCCATCATTCAGTCTTTCACCATTCTGTCCGAACACCCATACATTTCCAGTCTATCCATTCATCTCAATATGTAGCCATCAAACCTATCCATCCATGCACCTATCATTCATCCATCCTTTCACACATCCATCTTTTCAGTCACTCACTCATTCATCCATCCACCCTTTCATCAATCCATCGACCCTACCTTTCACTCATCCATCCGTTATTTCCCTCATCCATCTATCCACCCTTTAATCCATTTATCAATCCACCTTCCCTTTCACTCATCCATCCATACTTTCACTCAGCCATCCTTTCACTCATCCATCCATCATTTTATCTCTCATAATCTTTCCATCCATCCATCCATTATCCACCTATCCATCCACCTTTCACTCACCCAACAATTCACTCTTTAATCCCTCTATCTACCCTCCCTTTCACTCATCTATCCATTTTTTCACTCATCCACCCATCCACCCTTTAATCTATGCATCAACCCACTTTCACTCATCAATTCCTTCTTCTACTCATCCATCCTTTCACTCATCTGTGCATTCCTTCGTTCATCCATCTATCCACACTTTCACTCCATCCATCCATACCATCACTCAACCATCCATACCTTCTCTCATCATCCATCCACCCTTTCACTCATCCACCCATCCATACATTTACCCTTTCACTCTCTCTTTCATTCATCCATCCATTTTTTCATGTATTCATCCATCCACCATTTTATCCATCCATCCACCCATCCACCCTCTCTTTCACTCATCCATCCTTTCTTTACTCACCAATCCATTCTTTTACTCACCCATCCTACATCCATCCTTTCGCTCATATACCCACCCACCCTTTTACTCACCCATCCATCCACCCTTTCATTCATACATCCATCCATCCTCCCTTTCACTCACACATCCATCCATCTGACTTTTCACTCAACCATCAATACTTTCACTCACTCAAGCATCCATAATTTCTCTCATCATCAATCCACACTTTCACTCATCCATCCTCCTACCCTTTCACCCTCTCTTTCATTCATCCATCCATCATCCATTCTTGAACTTAATCATCCATTCGCCCTTTTACCCATCCATCCATCCTCTCTTTCACTCATCCATCCATCCATTCTTTTACTCATACATCTATCCACCCACCCTTTCACTCACACATCCATCCATCAGCCATCCATCCATTCACTCACACATACACCCATTAACCCTTTCACATTATTTATGACCCCCAGCTGACATTTTTGTTGCCTCACCTGGTGACATGGAGGGAAGCTTCAAGCCAGGCGAGTCGGGACTGACTAGTTAAAATAAACACACGCACATGCAATGTGCAACACCTTGCTCTTTGCTTCACTGTCCCCACGAGTCTGCTTGCTGGCAGTAAATCTAAGGCATACCGGAGCTCAAAAGGCATCCAGCATAAACTGCAGCGTGGGAAGCAGCACCTCGAGTCTGCGCAGTGTGTCTTCAAAAGTCCAGCTCACACACTGCGCACACTCGATTTCGTGGCTTCCTGCTTGTAGTCTCTACCACACTCGTCACAGGGTCTGGTACCACCCCACCCTGTGACGAGTTGGAAAAGGGTGTGGTGACAATGGTCTCCTCTCACTGATTGACGTGGAGGCCGAGAGCTCGAGGGCTTGAATCTGAAACGCCCAGAGCTAACTCTACCTCCACGTCATCAGGGGGTGGAGACTGAACCTTGATGCAGTGTCTTTGCCGAGTTGTGACCTCACAGGCCTCAGGGATGTGAGATTGTCAGCCCAGCAAAAGTCTCTAGACTTTGTGCCTGCCCAGGAAAGCGTCACTCCACTGTCATCACTGCAAGGAGTACAGTTCGTAGTGTAGAGCAGCCTTAGAAAGATAATTTAACATGTACAGTATATACACTGTGTTCACAAATTGTTTTAGGGAAGCCGTTTCAGCTTTGTTTCAATGCATTATTTTTCACCGAGAATGTAAAGGGGGCGGAGCCCCGACGCCCTTGAGGAGAAACCGCCACTGCCAGGACCTGCACTAGCAGAACAGAGAGCACGGCGCAGGCGGCAATCCCCAGATGCAGAGCGGGGATCCGTCTGTGTCCGAGGCGCGCACGCGCGGCTGGGTCTTGGACAGTGCTGAGCATGCTGCTGCTCTGGCAAATCTTCTGCCTTTGAAGGTGCCCGCGTGTAATGTAAATGGGGCTCGTATGAAGCGTTCCAATACCTTCGGGTCGAGTTTGCGCTATACAAGACTGTAAAGAATACAATATTCCTCTGGCAGCACTGATGGCACAAGTGAAATGCATGAGTGCGTTTGCAGTGTGCAGCACTGAGCGCAGCGCTGGCAGAGACAAAGATTCCTTAAGCACAGCACCGTCCAGATGCACTGCTCATTCACATACACATCACATACTTCTTGCGGGATGCAATTTCCAATGTACATCACCAAGCACGGAGGCAGCTGAAAAAACAAGCATTTGCAATACAATGGGTCTCGTATTTGCTGGAGTTAAAGCTAATAGCGTTGTAAACTCGTATTCGGACTTTTCTTGCCACATAAACTGAAAATGAAATGTAAAACAGTTTCACATAAGCGAGCCAAAGGCCACCATGAGCGTGAAGGAGACACAGGAAAGGAAACAGAAGTTTGCTCGCAGTCAAACGTATCAGCAAAAGTGTAGTTATCCATGTTACCGGCAAAAGTGCAATTATCCATGTAACAGGGTCGATGTCATGCAATGCACTTGCCTACTGCCCAGCGAGATCACACTGCATAGGAAATAAAAATAAGAAGTAGTCCGGAAGACATGCAGAAAACACAGAGCCTCATATGTTTTCAGTAGTTTATCGGTGCTCTCGAGGAGGGCTAAACTCCGGAGAAGGCATGATGTAGGCATGCTTTTCACTAATGAAATCAACCAAATTTTAAAAGGCAAGCCCACGAACCAACAAAAGTGATATGGGTGACTTGATCGTAGTTAAAAGCCCATAGAGAGATTACAACAGGGGCAGAGCGTTTGCGCGCTCAACCCAAAAAGACAGGTGTCCTGACTTGCTAGGTGTATTGGTCTGCTGTATTTTCAAGTTGTGCAGTGATGGGCATTAAGGTAATGGTGGGTTGACAGCCAGTGGCACTTTTGTTTGTTTTCAACTCTTCCCCAGCCTATCTGAAAACCCCCCATTAACCTCTCATCTTCTTCCTCCTCGTTCCAGACCTAAACAGTGAGGTGACTCTGCGCCCGAAAGAGGTGTATACCAGACCCTGGGTCGAAGACTCTATCTTCATACAGAAGTCTTTTATTTTTATAAGTAGTATAAATAGCTCCCTCGCCCTCCTTGGCTGTGGATGGAAGAAACCCTTTTGCACATTGCTTCTTGCGCACTCCCCAACCATGGGCTGGGCTGGGGCGGGGATTGATTATAGTGTCAGAGCATGGGCCACGTAAGCTCTATATCCTGACCGCTGTCGTGCACTTTGGACACATAACTGACTTTGGCAGGCTGCACATTTGTCAGGTGCTGAAATATCACAAGAACAAGATTTGCTCACCTATCAACAGTGTATAAACCAGAAGGACGCTTCCTAGTGCATCACATGCCAGTTTTTAGGTCGCAGCCTACCAGGCTAAAGACATCTTGGGGACTTTCACAAAGTTGACCTAGGAAGGCATTCTGCTCGTTGATCACTATTGGCTATGTGGTTTGTAACTCACATTTTCTGGCTTTCTATTTGCTGGCTTTATTTGCTTTAGGCTCTCCAGGTTCAATTTATCCCTTCCGTTGCCTAATTTGTGTTTACTGTATTCCTTCAGAAACTCCCTTTCTGTAAACAGGCCCTTAAATCTTGTTCTTATCTTGTCACATTTGCTGTGCATTCAAAGACAGAGATCAAGTATCAGGGGCTGTCTTCTAAGGACGCTTCTAAACTTTCTTTCCCTGACTTTAAAGTGAGAGGATTTATGTGACAATCTTGTCGGTGGGTAGGAAAGAGGTCTTTTCTAGCACACAACACAATTTAAATGAACTGTGTAAGTATTTCAGACTATATCAGAATGTGGAACACAAATGAAGCACATTATTTGGTATTTCTGATGTGTGTTGGAAACAAATACTTTAAATATGATCAAAACAATCATTATTCTAGGTGATGCAATTTCCACACATTTTCTTTTGTGCACTGTATAGTTTTATTGGTAAAACTGTAGCCCGTATTTATACTTTTTTTGTGCCGCATTTGCGTCGTTTTTTGATGCAAAAACGGCGCAAACTTGTAAAATGCCATTGTATTTTGTAGGTTTGCGCCGTTTTGCGCCAAAAAGCGGCGCACATGCGGCGCTAAAAAAAGTATAAATACGGGCCTGTATGTCTGTGCAAATGTAATGGTCATTTCAATTGAAAATGTGTTGTCTGTAATCCTACTGTGATACCATACCATGCATACTCTGCTCTATGCCACTCCACTCAAATCTGCACCACTGCACACCACTGCACTCTACACCACTCCAGTCTAAGCCACACCAAGCTGCTCTGCGCAACTCCACTCTACACCACCGTACTCTACGGCACTCTGCAGCATTGTACTCTACGCCACTCTGCAGCATTGCACTCTACTCCACTGCACTCTGACAATACAGTATATGCCAAGGCACTTTACACTGTAATATTCAACTGTATGCCCCTGCACTCTATGCCAATCCACTTTATGCCACTCTAATTTACTCTGGATCACTGCACTCTACACCACTTTACTCTACGCCATTACACTGTAGCACTCTATGCAACTGCACTCAACCCTGCACTACTCCACTCTACACTATACACCACTTCACTCTAATTGGAAATAATCTAACCTCCGCCACTGCACTCTACTCTTAACCTCTGCACTCTAAGCCAGTGAGTGCACTTCACACAACTGCACTGTATACCACTTGATTGTACTCTACACCACTGCCCACTGCATCGCTGAATTCTACACCACTCCATACCACTTTATGCCACTCAACTCAATGCCACTGCACTCTGCTCCACTGCACTCTGCACTTCTCCACTCTGTGTTATTTCTCTCTGCACAACTCTAATCTACACCACTGCATTCTACAGTGCTGCATTGCATGCCGCTGCAATCCATGCCACTGGACTCTAGGCCACTGTTCATTGCAACACTCTATGCCAAAGCATTCCACTCTACTCTATACCACTCCAGTGTATGCCACCCTACATGACTCCACACTATGCCACTCCAATACAAGACACTCTCTGGCACTCTCTGCCACTCTACTCCAATCTTCGCTATTCCACTCTACGACACTATATTCAAGTGACTCTCCTCAACACTGCTAACTGAATAGAGGCCACGCTGGTGTGCTACATGGCTAAAACACATTGGCAAAGTCAATAACTCTTGCATAGGTGAGACCTATTGACTTACCCAATGCTTGTTCATTATGAATGGCAAAAAGAATGCTCACAAGGAGCATTTTGTTGAAACAGAGCAACTGCCTGAAGAGGAGCATGAGGTTATTCAGAATTCTTGGGGTTAGCTTCAGGCCCTAATTAAGGAAGCTGTTGATTCTGCTTTGATTGATCCCCTGTCCGCAAAGCAAAAAAATGATCATGATAATCAATCAGTGTTTGTGTAGTGCAGCACTGTCACCCCTAGGGATAACTGGGTGCTGAGCTGCTGTGTCTCTGTTGAAAAGCCAGGTCTTGAGTTTCTTTCTGAAATCCCCCTCTGTTCATAGGTGAAGGGGCAGGTTGTCCCAGGTCTTGGTGGCAATGTAGGAGAAGGAGTGGCCCCAGCTGCAGCTGCAACAGATGCGGTAGGTGTGTGAGGACGTGTGAGTGCAACAAAGGTGTCTTGCGGGCAGATGGAAGTTCAGCCGATGGTTGATGTAGGATGGTCCTTGATCATGTAGGGCTTTGTAGGCATGAGTGAGAATCTTGAACTGGCATCTCTTCTGGATGGGGAGCCCAGGGAGGCTTCTGAGGCGGGGAGTGGCGTGGGTCTGTTTGGGGAGGTTCGGGATGGGCTTGGCTGCAGTGTTCTGTATGGTCTGGAGTCTTCTGAGGAGCTGGATGGAGATACTGATTAGAAAGCGTTGCTGTAATCAAGGTAGCTGGTGATGAGGGCTTGCGTAATGGTGTTCCAGGTGTTGATTGGGATCCATCTGAAGATTCTGCGGAGCACGGAAAGGTCCTGGAAGCAGGAGGAGGCAACTGCATTGACTTGTCGTTTCATGGTCCGTTTGCTGTCGAGGATGATGCCTGGTTGCATGCATGGTCTGTCGGTGTGGGTGATGATCAGGATTCAGATCAGAGAGGCAAATGTATTCAAGACCCACAACTATGTATTCAAGACCCACAACTAAAAGAGATCTTAAAACATATTTGAGACGTTTGGAGCTTTGAAGAGACAACCAGACAAGTAGATGTGTTCTGTGCAGAAGCAGATGACTTACCCTTGAACAACATCATTAAAACAATGCTCCATGAGGATTGGAAGGATCTTCACAAGTAATCTATTCCATGTTTTCTCAATAAGAGATACCTTATCAAAGACTTTGATGAACAATTTCCTCGGACACCAAAGTGGATACCATGTTAGGATGTATGGCTTCTAAATCAAGTTTAGCTTCTGAAGATATTACGCTTTCTGAGGTGGTATACCAGAAGGTAGAAGCATTCTTCAAAAGATCTGCAGTTTTTCTAATAATGCTAACACATATGCAGCCTACACCACTCAGACATTGCTAAGGACTTCCAAACATTGTATGATCCTGTGTAGAATAATGAGGAGGATCCCATGGCTCTGTTGTCTATTAGCCCAGTTCTTCTCTTATATCCCATTTGAGAAACTCTGGGCCACTTTGTCATCTGCTAGGACTGCTGTGGCAGGCCAGAGGTTGTTATGGATGAAATCATGGAAGCTTCAATACAGTCAGAGATGTTTGATTCAAAAAAAATATTTTACTGGGCATATGTGTTTGGTCCAGAACTGAATAAGAGGATTCAGAAAACTACAGAAGAGAAGATATTATCAAGACCTTATAGGACCTTTCAGTTTGTGGTGGGGAAGATGTCCTTCATTGAAAAGAAATAATTTGAATTGGCGCAGAACAGACATCCCTTTCAAGGCCCATGGTTGGGGCACTAAGTTTGGTACCAAACGCAGACCTACAATTCAGGATAGTCAAAGTCTAGGCACAAAAATGAATATCTGGAAGTTGGGGCAAGTTTAGGTCGGTTTTATCCTCAGTGGGAAAAGTGCATTAAGGACAGATGGGAATAGGAGAGAATCAAAAGCGGTTATCAAATCCTTTCCCCAGTGAACCTCCTCAGGACCTATTTTTTTCCTTCTCCCTTGTCAAGAGACAATATTCATAGACAAGCAATTATACAAGGTGTTCAAGCCCTGGTGGACAAAGGAGCATTGATTCTAGCTCGATTGAATCAAAGAGGAAGACCGTTGTATTCAATTCTATTCTTAGTTCCCTGTCAAGAACCTAAGCTTGGCAGTCATCTGGATGGGTTGCAGAAGACCAAAAGGGCATCTCACTAAAAGAAATTGCAATGGACCCATCACTTACCTCTTTTGACGAAAACAAAACAAGAATCTCTAAAATGATTCCCATAACAAAGCAATCATATGAGCAGCGTTTTTCCCGACATGGCGGCCACCATGTTTTGAATTTTAAGGTCAGCACTCTAGTCTTTTTTCAGTGCAAATGCTCAACTGAGTCCTGTACTGACAGCAGGGTCTCCTCACATAACCTTCTCTGACAGGGATTTTCTGAGTGGAAATTCCTCATTTTTGATATCCACCCACAGTTCTTTCTTGGTGTGCACACCAGGGTTTTTTCATTTGGAGTAGTGTTCCAGGAAGAATTCAGCAACAGAATAAAGGGTTTGCTGCACTAGAAAAAAAAGTTAAAAGTGAAGAGAACTAATTCAAGTAACGTGACTGTAATATAACACAAGGAAATTATTGACAATTGAGAAGGTTTGTATATGTGTATGTATATATGTATATATATAAGAATCCTCACAAGAATGCACAGATTTATTCAGTTATCTCCAGTCTATCAAACCACCATCTTTGAGAAGAACTATAGAGAGAAGCTAATTCCTCATGAGGTTTAGGTTAAGTTAAGGGAGAACTAGAAGCGAAAGAATGAAAGGGTAATTCAGAGTGAGATAGAAGAATGAATATATGAAAAGGGCGACTGATTATTGAAGACGACATAGCTGACTGAGACAGTCTCTTTTATTTCCCCAACCCCCCTCGTTCCCCCACCCCCATGGAGACTTGCATTGCGAATGAACAGATTTCTTTGCTGGTTGACATAGGAAGGAATTGTGGAAAAATCATCTGTTCCCATGGATTCTGGCAGAAGATTAGTGACATGAACTCTTGTTTTCTTCAAATTAGAAGCTGAATGTAAGTATAGTAGATCCGTTCTCATGAAGTTCGACTTGCTTGTAAGAATATTTTATCCAAATGCAACAGTGTAGATTAACGCTATGTACAAGGTCACCTAAACCGGTACAGACAATGGAGCTACTGACTGAAGATGCGCAAAGAATTACAAAAGGATGAAATCATACCGGACATTCTACCTCTAAAGACGTCAATCATATGGACCAATAAAATACGTGAGAACTGTTATGGGGTGACAAATTCAATGACCTAATTTAAAGTTAATTGGTTAAAGATAGTGGGGTGCAACCCCTTGTCCAATTTGATTTTAGGGGAATGTACAACGAAAAGGGGATAAAAACCCTTGACACCAGGAAGTAAATCAGAACAGGAGGGATAGGAGAGAGACTAGGGGAGATGCTGATGCGAAATGCCATGATCTAGACACTTTGTCACTTTGACTAGTGACTTGTTAGTTTAGTTAGAACCATCCTTGACCTTAGATTGCCCGTTTATACTTTACCTCCTTATGAGGGAAGTACCCTTTTACCCTTTCTGCCTGAGCTGAGTTCCTGACTGAAGGCGAATCAACTGATGTCCTGAAGACGAAGACCGAACCTGAGTGCTGACCCAAACTTGGAGGGTAACTATATGACAATGAAATTGTGATTGTCTGTTTGCTTTTCCTTTCTAGGTACCAACTTCTTTTCTTTTGACAGCGACCATAGCTAGATGTTTTCCAAATTGATGTTACTAAATTGTTTTGCATGAAGCCCAACATGCCAATGCTAATTCGAGGTTAGTTAAGAGGGGTTCACTAAACTGACGCAAATAGACAAATGACTGAATTCATGCTTGTTGAACTGACGCATTAATGATACTCTGCTGAAGTTAACCTATGTTGACGACGTGTTATGTTCTAATAATTGTGATTCTTGCTTTGATGAAGTCTTATTCGAGTTTCCAAATCATGACAATGTTGATGAACGTTTTGCTATTGAGATTAATAATTTTGCTATTAGAATTATAACCAATAGGGAATACATATCATAAAATCTTATTAAACTGGTGTGGTTTTTCATGACTGGTGTTTTACATGGTGGTGTCTTGAGTCTTGTTAAATGTCATTGACTAAGGTGAAATGCATTGTTGTAGTAAATATTGATGACATTATTGACGTATTGATTGACATGTTGATTAGCTAACTCGTCCTAAGGTGTCTTCAATCAGAGTAAAAAGATTAATTGGCCTAAAACGAGTCCCAATGTGTATAAATTAGTCATAAAGGGGCGCGTTAGCAGTTCTGGTAGCAGAGCGACGGTTTGGCCCTTTGGGGCCCTAGGACGGAGAATTATTGTTTAATTTTGTTTTTCGAGATAATGCAATTTGGAGGTATGATGTGTTTCTAAATTCCCCATGACTTTCCCGGAATCTCAGAGCCTGCCTAAGTGAGTTTGATATGTTCTTGGCGTTTTAGAATGTGTGGTATAGAATTTGTGCTTGCTCAGCTTATGCATATTGCAGGTGTTTTGTGAAGTTTGTGTGTTTAGGCCAGGTAATGTTGTTTTAGTAGGAGTGGGCGTACCCTGTAGTATGAGAGTAGGGAAGTCGGCGTACTTCATATGAGTGTGGTGCTTTGTGCTAAAAAATTATCCACGTGGTTGGTTGGTAATCTACGGACCCGTCGTGGTCTAAGACTCCGGAGTATATTGACAAGTGTAGGAGACACTTGGGTTCATGTTGTAATTTGTGCGGTTTAAGTAGGTCAATCAGGCGTGGTTGACAAGTCGAGATTGAGTCA
Source organism: Pleurodeles waltl (assembly GCF_031143425.1). Classification (NCBI taxonomy): domain Eukaryota; kingdom Metazoa; phylum Chordata; class Amphibia; order Caudata; family Salamandridae; genus Pleurodeles; species Pleurodeles waltl. Next base: position 647,048,554 of record NC_090446.1, on the reverse strand, counting down.
AATTGTGTGAGTGAAAACCTTTGATGGAGATTTGGCAAGTTCTAAAGTGCACTAGGACGAACCATTGACAAGTCGAGAGTAGGATTTGCGGGTCGAAGTCTGCTTGCGTATGCAGGAGCTGAGAAGGAGAGAGTAGTGGCCGAGGCTTCAAGTGAAATCTCTGTAAAGTTGTGAAGCGATTGTGTACTCTTCCTGTAGTAAACTGGCAAATTTGAGTTATTGTTGTTGTTAAAGGTGCTCGCAATATATTGCATTAGTTTGGTGTGAATCTAGAGTGAGGAGGACAAGCCGCAAGACTCTGTCAGCTGCAGTGTGTGTGAGTGTGACGTCAGTGGTGCTGCGCTGGGATAGGTCAGTTGCCGAGAGGGGTCGCGCACGGATTGGCAGCTGTTTGTGAGAGGCAATAGGTTGAGAAAGGTGGTTGAAAAGTGTTCTGGGAATTAAAAGTCATTTTGTGATTAGATTCTAAGCAAAATAAAAGACGCAAAAACAAAGTTTTTCAAAGCGCTAAAGAGTGCTTTGAAGGGAGATACATATATTAGGGTGAGGGAAGGGGAGCCTACACCGCCTGAGGGTACTCCAGCTTATATTGTAACGGAGGAGAAGGGAGTCTTTGAATGAAACAGTGGCGCAAATTAACAGAGAAGGAGGGATGTTTAGCGTTTCCAGAGCATGGAACGTTCAATACAAGAATCTTAGAGAACTTAAGGTGGATGTTAAGTGTACAAAAGCCGCCTCCGAGACCAGCTCAGTATGAGGCATTAGCAGTCTGGGATTTAATGGCCATACGACAAAGAAAACAAAGATTTGAAAGGAGAATGAAAAAGGCAGAAAAGACGCTAGCAGAGGCTAGATGGGACAATGAGAGCAGAATGTGGAGAGGGGGAATAGATGACGGGCTTAAACTGTTTCCGGCAATAAGGCAGGAAGACGAGACACAGGGAAAGAAAGCAACCTGTAAAACAGACAAGGGCTCTAGCAAGCCAAAGGAGGCTCAGAGATCTTGGGTAGATGAAGATGATTCTGACGATGAGGAGTTTCTTAATCAGTTGTTACATGACCACCCGCCACCATATAATATAAGTGACACCGTTCCGAGCACTAGTGCGGGTCCTGAGAATCTGGCACAGGGTAAGGGAATTACAAATACAGTGCAGACAATTGAAACGGTTTTGATACAAAATGGTGTCAGTGTACCCACTGCACCAGACGCGCAGATACAGTTGCAACCTCCGCCGATACAGAGGCTCTAACCAGACATCCCAGTACTAGAGACAAGTGCGAGTCTGATGGTGCCGCCTGATTCGATATATACAAGATCAAAGTTAGTGCAGATTGAGCCAACTCCGCAATTGCTGCCCCAGCCGCAGCAACAGTTGATTCCAGGATACAATCCAATAGCAGGCCCTCAGTCAGTACCTGCACCAGCCACGGTGAGTCAAGCTTTGGGAGTTACTGCTCCACGGGGTTTGGGACCAGGTCAGACGCCAGCTGCCATATCATTAACCATTACTGTTGGTCCGTCAGTACCGCTGTATGCGCAAGGTAAGCCTGGCACATGCGATCAGGGAGTGAGGACCCAAGAGATAACAAGGGGAGGGTTCAAAGGAAATCCCCAGCCCGTTCTACCAAGAGAACAAGAAGCAGAAGGACTCCGATCCGATTGGAGCTCCTTTAGAGGCAATGCGACAAGCAGGGTTAAGTGTGCTAGCCCCACAAACAATGAGTGCAGATACATCACAGTCACCATTGATGCAGTCAGGAAACATTTTGTTTCAAGGCTTCTCCGTGCAACACTTAAATGAGTGGTTAGAAAAGACTCATGCTTCGCAAACTACTGCGGTGACCACAGAGAGGTCAGAGAGGGATGAATATCTGAACTTTGTAAGATTGGGTGTGGAAGCTGCCGAACTAGTAGAAGCGACAATGGAAGTGAAAGAGATTAGAGTCAAACACAGAAGCAGAATTGAGGTAGCTGTGCCCCAAAATCACTAAAGAACTGAGCAAGATGCACCAGAGGATGGCAAACCTGGCAGACAAATATGACATAGACATTGAGAATACTAAACATTTGAAAAGAAGCTACAGATTAGACTTCGACTCTAAAGATTTTGACCACATGAGGTCTACCGGAATGAAAGCACATCTTAAAGAAATATTGCAAAGTGCGGAAATCTGGGGAGCCTTAGAGAAATGGGAAGGCAGATGGGCAAAGAAGAGAGATAAAGAGAAAAGTGATAGTCCAGAACCAAAGCAGGCTAAAGTCGCACCGGACACGTAGACAGTAAAAATGCTACCAATGAGAGAAACAGCCGGAGGGGTGCTAGTCCACGTACCGTGGTCTAGAGGTGACATCCTATCATTTACAAATGATTATCCCAGGTTGAGGGAGAAACAGATAGTGTGGTATCAGCAGACAGACAGGTTTGTGAAACTTGCAAAATGTCTCTTGGAGGACTTGAATACTCTGTTTGAGATTATTGTTCCAACTGATTTATGGCTTGAGTGCAAGAGAGGTGTGGATTGGCCGACACAGGAACCAGCAAGGGATAAGGTGACTGGATCACCATCTGAGGAGGTGATGAAGTACTATCATAAAGTGATTGAGTTTTTGAAGCAGAAAGCGTTGCCGAAAGGGACTGATTGGCAGAAAATCGATCGAACCTCACAGGAGGCCAAAGAGTCGATTCATGCTTACTATGAGAGATTGTTGAAAGCGTTCAAGCACTACAGTGGCACTGAGACCATAGAACCGAAAGACATGAATCATCTTTTGTTCAGATTCGTTGAAGGGCTGAGACCAGAGATTGGCCAGATGATTAAGAATCATTTGATCTGTTGGCAAGGAAAGCCGATTGACGAGGTGTTGCAGTATGCGAAATACTGCAGTGACGAGATTGAGCCGAATCAGAGAAAGTTGAAGGAGAAAATGATGGTGATGCAGATTAAGGCAGCGCAGGCAGGTATCCAGGGAAATGGAATCCGTCAGATGGTACAGCAGCAACCGCAGGGAATCGGGGTGTTTCAGGCACAACCAAGAGGACGAGGTCGTGGAGGTTTTATGAACCGTGGTCCGGACCTGAATACTGTTGTGGTTCAAAATGATGTGCAGGGAATGAAAAAGGTATCACCATGTCACGCGTGCGGGGGTGTGGGGCGGTGGTTCAGATGCAGGGGTTACAGCCCATGCAGCAAATACAAATGCAGCATGTCCAACCAGCACAAATGCAGCAAGTACAACAGCAGGTTCCCATGGTATCTAGACAGCAAATGCAATTACCATTAGCTCCAAAGGGCCAGCAACAGGTGATGCTTCCTCAGCAGGTCACAGGCCAAATGATGGTCAAGCACATCTTGGCAGAGACGCAATGATCAGGTTGTTTAAAATCGACTGGTTCAGTCCGAAATTCAGACAAGCTGCAGAGGTTATCTGTCACAGGTGCATCATCTGTCAACGGATGAATGCAGGAAAAGGGACCGTGGTGACTTTGAGCCACATAGGGAGAGCTGGATGTCCGTATAGCAAGATGCAAATGGATTTTATTGAGATGCCTGTATAGGGAGGCTTGAGATATGTATTAGTGATTGTGTGTGTTTTCAGTCATTGGATTGAAGCATACCCTGCACGTAGAAATGACAGCCTCACAGTAGCAAAGTTGTTGCTTAGGGAGTTAATACCACGTTTTGGATTCCCGATCTCTTTAGAAACAGATAGGGGCAGACACTTGGACAATGAGGTGATTAAGCTCTTGTGTGCTGCATTGGACATTGAGCAGAAGATGCATTGTAGCTACCGCCCTGAAGCATCAGGACTAGTGGAACAGATAAATGGTACCTTGAAGTCGAGAATGGCAAAAATGTGCGCAGCTACCAATTTGAAGTGGCCAGATGCATTGCCCTTAGTGCTGATGTCAATGAGAAACACACCCGACAAGAAAACAGGACTATCTCCCCACGAGATACTGATGGGTCGAGCTATGAGATTACCTGCAGTGCCTGCAAATGCTCTAGTGAATATCACGGATGATATGGTGTTGGACTACTGCAAGGGTCTGGCTGATGTGGTCCGCTCTTTTTCTCACCAGGTGGAGGCTACCGCATTGCCACCGATCAGTGATCCAGGTCACACCCTGAAGGCTGGTGACTGGGTAGTTGTCAAGAAGCACATGAGAAAGTTGTGTTTGGAGCCGCACTGGAAGGGCCATATCAAATAATACTGACAACAACCACTGCTGTGAAATGTGCAGGCATTCCAAACTGGATACATGCCAGTCACACAAAGAAGGTGACGTGTCCAACTGATGAGGAACTCGAAGTGTCCAAAACAACGACAGAAAAGGACGTCTCAGGGCCGGAGAGTATTTGAAGGGGAACTGAGACTGAAGGAGAGCCCACTGAGGACCGCTTAGTCCCTCAAACAGTAAACGAGTTCAAGAGAGGTGACAGTGAGCCTATCTCAGCGGAGGCAGCAGGAGAACCGAGACAAAGAGAGGTTCTCCCAGAAGAAGATGGATACGGGTTGGAAGTTGAGCCTATAATAGACCCTGAAGGCGAAGGAAGTGAGGCAGAAGAAAGTCAAGGTGTTCTGACTCCTCCTGAGCCGCTTGCAAGTCCATCAAGAGAAAACACCATAGCACAAGAGGAGGGCGCTGTTCAACGTTCTGAGAGGCCAAGCAAGAAGAAAACACATAAAGGAGACAACTGGCCGAAGCCACAAGCTGCAATAGGGAATGTGGTGCCTGGAGACAGATTAGAGGAAGAAGTTGAAGGGCTGAGACCAGAGATTGGCCAGATGATTAAGAATCATTTGATCTGTTGGCAAGGAAAGCCGATTGACGAGGTGTTGCAGTATGCGAAATACTGCAGTGACGAGATTGAGCCGAATCAGAGAAAGTTGAAGGAGAAAATGATGGTGATGCAGATTAAGGCAGCGCAGGCAGGTATCCAGGGAAATGGAATCCATCAGATGGTACAGCAGCAACCGCAGTGGAAGCGGGAATGCCCAATGGTGGTGCAGGATGGCGTTGTTCAACAAAGCAATGATGTCAGTACATTTCAACATGTGAGAGGTCCAAAGATGAGGGGCCAAAATCAAAACTTCCAGAATAACATGGTTCAGATGCAGGGGTTACAGCCCATGCAGCAAATACAAATGCAGCATGTCCAACCAGCACAAATGCAGCAAGTACAACAGCAGGTTCCCATGGTACCTAGACAGCAAATGCAATTACCATTAGCTCCAAAGGGCCAGCAACAGGTGATGCTTCCTCAGCAGGTCACAGGCCAAATGATGAGTCAAAATAACACAGTACAGCAGTTCCCATTGCGTGGTGAGGATGGAATAAACGATGAATGGTCGGATGATTGGTCAGATAGTGAGGAGTGTAGACTTGCAGCGTCCTTAGAGGTAGATAAAAGGGGTCCCTATGTAGAGGGAAAGGTGATGGGTCACAAAGTTTCATTCCTGGTTGACACGGGAGCTACACGCTCTGCAGTCAGAAGTGCAGAGGTTCCGAAATTGCCACTTTCAGGGCATACCATAAGGGTGGTAGGAGTTGCAAATCAATATTTGACAAATCCGATTACAGATCCAGTTCAAGTTGAGATTGGCAACTTCCAGGGATTACATAAATTTGTAGTCTGTGATTCTAGTCCAGTATCCCTACTGGGAAGAGACTTACTGTGCAAAACGAGGTGTTCAATTACCTGTTCCAATGAGGGAATTGAGGTGCAGACAAACAGTGATGATGAAGGGGACGATGGTCAGTTTCTAGAGTTAGAAACAAGACTGCAAATGAGGAATACCCTCTGATAACCTTATTCCCGATGCTTACAGTGTCTGATTTAACAGCTGATTGCAGGGAACAGTGACAGAGACAGTGTCGGATCTGTCAGGAAAGGAAGTGGGACTGATAAAAGGAGTAGAACCGGTTAAAGTACAAGTAAAACCGAATGCAGTGTTTCCTCAAATACCGCCGTACCACATGGCACAAGATGTCCTCATTCAGATATCACAGATAATTGCTGACTTTGTGAAGCAAGGGGTTCTGAAAGAGGTATTGAGCAGTCCTTGTAATTCACCAATAATGGGTTTGAAAAAGCCTTGTGGGAAGGTTCAAATTGTGCAAGACTTGAGGAAAATAAACGAGATTATGGTAAAATGCTGCCCCATAGCGCTAAATCCGGCAGTGATTATATTTCAGGTTCCGTGTGATGCAGAGTGGTTCACAGTTGTGGTCCTGTCTCAAGCATTCTTTTCGATGCTTTTTCATGAGGATAGCCAATTTCTTTTCAGTTTCAAATTCCTGGATAAGGTGTACAGTTGGTGCAGAATTCCTCAAGGGTTTTCTGAGTCACCTTCCATCTTCAATCAGATATTGAAGAAGGACTTGGAGTCGTTGGAACTGCCTTTCAGTTCGATTCTAGTGCAGTACATTGATGATTTGTTGATTGCGTCCAGAACAAAAGATGACTGCAGGTATGACACAATTGTCTTACTGAACCATTTGGGAAAAAACTGACATAAAGTGTCCCCAAAGAAGCTGCAATACTGTCAGAAAGAGGTAAAATACTTAGGTCACTTGATTGAGAAGGGTTCCAGGAGAATATCAAAAGAAAGGGTGACAGCCACACTGCAGATGAATCCCCCGACAACAAAGAGAGATGTCAGAATGTTTTTGAGAATGGTGGGCTACTGTCGTCAGTGGATTCCCAACTTCTCAATTATCTCTAAACCATTAGTGAAATTGACAGGCAAGGAAGTTCAGGATGACCCGGGTACCATAATCTTGTCTGAGAAAGAGATGGATGCATTCAGGGAGCTGAGAGAGTGTATGTGCAGGGCACCAGCTTTAGGTATGCCTGCCTACACGAAGCCTTTTCTACTGTTTTGTCATGAACGTGATGCTTGTTCTTTTTCTGTCTTAACACAGGTCCATGGAGGTGCAAACCGCCCAGTTGCATATTTTTCAGCTATTTTGGACCCAGTTGCAGCAGCCTTACCGGGTTGTTTGCGCGCAGTTGCAGCAGTTGGTCAAAGCCTCACACAGTGTGAAGGCATAGTGATGGGACATCCCTTAACAGTAATGGTTTCACATTCAGTTGAAATCCTGTTGACTCGGACCAAGACACAACATATGACAAATGCCCGACTTACCCGATATGAAACCGTTATCCTGGGGTCACCCAATGTTTCCTTGAAGAGATGTTCTGTATTGAACCCGGCAACTTTACTTCCTGTTGAAAATGCTGATATTAATAATGCAGAGGAAGTAGAACATGATTGTCTTGAGGTAACAGAACTATGCACCAAACCAAGACCTGACATCAAAGATACCCAGTTAAAAGAAAATGACTACATTTTGTTTGTTGATGGTTCATGCTTGAGAGACTCATTAGGAGTACGGAGAGCTGGTTATGCCGTGTGTACAATCACTGGTATTTTAGAAGCCTCCTGGCTCGAAAGAGTTTACTCTGCACAAGTGGCGGAATTAATTGCCCTTACTAAGGCATGCCACGCAGCTGAAAATCTGAAACTCACTATCTATACTGACAGCAGATACGGATTCGGAATTGTACATGACTTTGGCCAATTGTGGTCACAGAGGGGCTTCATGACCTCTTCTGGTTCACCAGTGAAAAATGGTGAAAAGATTAAGGATTTGTTGCATGCGATTCAGTTACCTCTTGAAATTTCTGTGGTGAAATGCAATGCTCATGTTAAGTCACAGGACTTTGTGTCAATGGGAAACGGCTATGCAGATCAAGTCGCAAGGTTTTGCGCACTGAACTGTATATCCTTCAAGGGTCAGTGGGAATTGTTACCGGAAACTGAAAATGAAACCTGTCTAAACTTTGCATGAAGAGTGGTTGACACATTAGATGAGTTAAGATCACTGCAGGGTCGTGCCAGCAGAGAGGAAAAACGTTCCTGGCAAAGAATGCAATGTGTACAGAGGTCTGATGACTTGTGGGTCTCAGAGGAGGGGAAAATGGTTTTGCCAAACAGTCTTATGTCACAGTTTGCAAGGTTTTATCATGGTCAAGCACATCTTGGCAGAGACGCAATGATCAGGTTGTTGAAAATCGACTGGTTCAGTCCGAAATTCAGACAAGCTGCAGAGGTTATCTGTCACAGGTGCATCATCTGTCAACGGATGAATGCAGGAAAAGGGACCGTGGTGACTTTGAGCCACATAGGGAGAGCTGGATGTCCGTATAGCAAGATGCAAATGGATTTTATTGAGATGCCTGTATAGGGAGGCTTGAGATATGTATTAGTGATTGTGTGTGTTTTCAGTCATTGGATTGAAGCATACCCTGCACGTAGAAATGACAGCCTCACAGTAGCAAAGTTGTTGCTTAGGGAGTTAATACCACGTTTTGGATTCCCGATCTCTTTAGAAACAGATAGGGGCAGACACTTCGACAATGAGGTGATTAAGCTCTTGTGTGCTGCATTGGACATTGAGCAGAAGCTGCATTGTAGCTACCGCCCTGAAGCATCAGGACTAGTGGAACAGATAAATGGTACCTTGAAGTCGAGAATGGCAAAAATGTGCGCAGCTACCAATTTGAAGTGGCCAGATGCATTGCCCTTAGTGCTGATGTCAATGAGAAACACACCCGACAAGAAAACAGGACTATCTCCCCACGAGATACTGATGGGTCGAGCTATGAGATTACCTGCAGTGCCTGCAAATGCTCTAGTGAATATCACGGATGATATGGTGTTGGACTACTGCAAGGGTCTGGCTGATGTGGTCCGCTCTTTTTCTCACCAGGTGGAGGCTACCGCATTGCCACCGATCAGTGATCCAGGTCACACCCTGAAGGCTGGTGACTGGGTAGTTGTCAAGAAGCACATGAGAAAGTTGTGTTTGGAGCCGCACTGGAAGGGCCATATCAAGTAATACTGACAACAACCACTGCTGTGAAATGTGCAGGCATTCCAAACTGGATACATGCCAGTCACACAAAGAAGGTGACGTGTCCAACTGATGAGGAACTCGAAGTGTCCAAAACAACGACAGAAAAGGAAGTCTCAGGGCCGGAGAGTATTTGAAGGGGAACTGAGACTGAAGGAGAGCCCACTGAGGACCGCTTAGTCCCTCAAACAGTAAACGAGTTCAAGAGAGGTGACAGTGAGCCTATCTCAGCGGAGGCAGCAGGAGAACCGAGACAAAGAGAGGTTCTCCCAGAAGAAGATGGATACGGGTTGGAAGTTGAGCCTATAACAGACCCTGAAGGCGAAGGAAGTGAGGCAGAAGAAAGTCAAGGTGTTCTGACTCCTCCTGAGCCGCTTGCAAGTCCATCAAGAGAAAACACCATAGCACAAGAGGAGGGCGCTGTTCAACGTTCTGAAAGGCCAAGCAGGAAGAAAACACATAAAGGAGACAACTGGCCGAAGCCACAAGCTGCAATAGGGAATGTGGTGCCTGGAGACACATTAGAGGAAGAAGTTGATACAACCAGAAAAGAGGATCTCAGTGAAGGAGAGTTGCAAGGTGAACGCAGACTGAAAAGAAAAGAGTTGCAAACAGAAGGTAAGCAGGTCCTGAATGGGTGTATGCAACATCAGCTGAATGGCAACAAGAATTCTTGGCGTTCTGTTTTGATCGAGAGGTACCAGGACAATACTACGGTACCTGAATTCAACTTTAGAAAGAGACTGTGTTAAATTGAAATTGAAATCGAATGCTGAAAAGCTGAGAAAAGAGACTGATAAACTAACGGATGTGATACTGAAAACCTGATTTTACTTTGAAAAACCAATTATGCTAAACCTGATTTGACAAAAGGGGTCCTGGAGTGAGTGATACGCCGTAAATATTCGTAGAGAGAGAGAGAGACTTTGCATTAAGAAAAAAAAAAGAGCTTTTATATCATCCACAAGTGTTTGCTTTGTATTCTTCTGCTGTCTGATTCTTTACAGATCATGGGTTACAATAAGAGTAGAAACGGTAGGATGTGTGCTTGGTTGAGTGTTATCTTAGGAGTTGTATGTGCAATAATAGTTATAGGTGTGATTGTGGGAATGCCGTGGTTGGATAAGAAAGCGACTAACAATGCTCCAAAACCTGAGACTGCTACACTAACACCGTGGGAGAAGTTTGAGCAGGATGCAAAATACTTACATGCAGGAACCAATTTAAAGGGGGAACTGTCTACTAATGTCTTCTATCGCTTTCTGAATGAGTATGTTGATACAATGGATGTGAGAAATTATTATGTGTGCACAAAGATTCCTTCGTCAGTACAAGAAGGGGTTACTTACCATAGTCTTCCTCTAACATACGGGATAAGATGTAGTCTGCTACTAACAAGATTCTATAATCAAGAACATGTGCAATATTCTTATTCAAACTTAGATGTAGTGTTTTCTTTTGTGCCTGTGATTGAGTTTCTGTACAAGTTAGCTAAAGTGCATAACATTAAATTAGTTAGGGGTTTCTTTGAGCCAACACTAACATTTGGGACAGCTTATGCGCACCGCAACAATTTAACCTGCTTACTAACACCTGTGGAGAAGAGCTTCTTAGATCACACTGATGATAGACGCAAGGCATTGAAAGAAAGGCTAGAAAAAGGGTTAGAAAAACGCACAGCTGCAAATGATTATGTTTACACTGCAATAAAGACACAAGGCAAATTAGCTATAGATGCATTACATGTAGGTAGGCTTTGTATATATAGGCCAAAATCTGAGCATGACACTTTATTTGTGGGAACGAGTGAATGTAGGCATGTGTTTCTGTTTCAGAGTAAGTGGACATTCATGTTAAATGGACAGGATCCAGCGATCCCTGGGATCTACTATATTTGTAGGCTTAATGCTTATTACGGTCTCCCTAAGGGATGGTACGGGACATGTTATTTGGGGATAGTTTTCCCAAAGATCTACCAGATTGATGACTTAAAGCAAATACCTAAAATGTCTTAATTACAACACACTAGACAAAAGAGAGAGACAGCGGCTGCTGTCGTTGGTGACATATTTGGAGCCATAATTCCTTCAGTAGGGGTTATCTTAAACTCCATAAAGATTCGAAAGTTGTCTGCTATTGTGGAGAACATGCTGACAAACTTAACAGGGGCTATACTCCTGATGGATACTGAACTTGCTGCGGAAAGAGCTATGACTCTTCAAAACAGGCTTGCTTTAGACATTCTTTTAGCGAAGAACGGCGGAGTCTGTAAGATGCTTAATGAGCGCCATTGTTGTGTGTTCATTCCTGACAATAGCAAATAAGATTAGAAGTATGCTTACTAACCTAACGAGAGATAGTGCAGATTTGAAGGACTTGAAGGAACCTGGAGTTTGGGAAAAGGTTGGGAAAGGAATTACCAGAATAGGGAATTGGTTTAGTAATATTTGGAATGGGGTTCTTGCAAAAATATTAGGGGGTCTATTGATTGTTCTAATTTGCTTATTGGGCTTATGGGGATCATGCAAAGTTAATGAAAGAATAAAAAGAAATCTGACAAAACGAAGCAAAAGAAATGAAGAAAATGAAAGGGAGAAAATGTTTAGTGAAATGTGGGAAAGTTCACACAAAGGTCAAGATGTTGAAATGAGGGTTATGAGAAAAGTGAGAGGTTGAAAAGGAAAGGTTCGTGTGATGACAAAGGTCATCAGAGGAGGGACTGAGAGAGCGTAGCAATATAATTAATGTTAACATGAAATGTTTATGAACTAATGTACAATAATGCTGCATAGAAACTGTATTAATGTGTTTTGTTAAAACGTGCACTTGTAATGTGCCCACGGGGAGTGTCAGCCAATGTATACGGGGACTAATGAAATTGACTAATGATGATGTAAATTATTAATAAATATGGTTTTACACTAATTATTAATGGTTATGTTGTTAAAGTTTTGCTAATAAATCTTTTAGGCTTTAGTTAGCATGTGCCGAGGCCTAGCTGCCTGACTCTCATATTAAATGTGGGTTTTTTTTCTAACGTGCAGTGTGCTGACTTGCTAGAGGGCATGAATTCTTGTTTTCTTCAAATTAGAAGCTGAATGTAACTATAGTAGATCCGTTCTCATGAAGTTCGACTTGCTTGCAAGAATATTTTATCCAAATGCAACAGTGTAGATTAACGCAGTGTACAAGGTCACCTAAACCAGTACGGACAATGGATCTACTGACCGAAGATGCGCAAAGAATTACAAAAGGATGAAATCATACCGGACATTCTACCTCTAAAGACGTCAATCATATGGACCAATAAAATACGTGAGAACTGTTATGGGGTGACAAATTCAATGACCTAATTTAAAATTAATTGGTTAAAGATAGTGGGGTGCAACCTCTTGTCCAATTAGATTTTAGGGGAATGTACAACGAAAAGGGTATAAAAACCCTTGACACCAGGAAGTAAATCAGAACAGGAGGGATAGGAGAGAGACTAGGGGAGATGCTGAGGCGAAATTCTATGATCCAGACACTTTGTCACTTTGACTAGTGACTTGTTAGTTTAGTTAGAACCATCCTTGTCCTTAGATTGCCCATTTATACTTTACCTCCTTATGAGGTAAGTACCCTTTTACCCTTTCTGCCTCAGCTGAGTTCCTGACTGACGGCGAATCAACTGATGTCCTGAAGACGAAGACTGAACCTGAGTGCTGACCCAAACTTGGAGGGTAACTAAATGACAATGAAATTGTGATTGTCTGTTTGCTTTTCCTTTCGAGGTACCAACTGCTTTTCTTTTGACAGAGACCATAGCTAGATGTTTTCCAAATTGATGTTACTAAATTGTTTTGCATGAAGCCCAACATGCCAATGCTAATCCGAGGTCAGTTAAGAGGGGTTCACTAAACTGACGCAAATAGACAAATGACTGAATTCATGCTTGTTGAACTGATGCATTAATGATACTCTGCTGAAGTTAACCTATGTTGACGTTGTGTTATGTTCTAATAATTGTGATTCTTGCTTTGATGAAGTCTTGTTCGAGTTGCCAAATCATGACAATGTTGATGAACGTTTTGCTATTGAGATTAATAAATTTGCTATTAGAATTATAACCAATAGGGAATAAATATCATAAAATCTTATTAAACTGGTGTGGTTTTTCATGACTGGTGTTTTACATGGTGGTGTCTTGAGTCTTGTTAAATGTCATTGACTAAGATGAAATGCATTGTTGTAGTAAATATTGATGACATTATTGACGTATTGATTGACAGTTTGATTAGCTATCTCGTCCTAAGGTGTCTTCAATCAGGGTCAAAAGATTCATTGGCCTAAAACGAGTCCCAATGTGTATAAATTAGTCATAAAGGGGCGCGTTAGCAGACCCTTCAACTAAAAGTGGCAAAGATGGCACATTGGTAAGCACAGCAACATACGGAAAACTCTCAGGAGGTAGATTTAGATGGGTGGGATTCTCCTTTCTCCCAGAGGGACCTGGTCCTTCTTCTTTCGAGATACAGCAAGATCGACGAGAACCATGCACTGGCTCTGAGATGGGTTATGACAGCTGCCTGCACATGTGTGTGGAGGTACACACGTTGAGACCCTGGAAGGCTTAGAAGACACAGACTCATTCCTTCTAGACCCGGTAACTGTAGGGACTCTGACATCCTGGGTCCTCCCATCACTGAATTTGGGTACAAATACTTGATTATGTAGGTTAATTAAATCTACGATCTTCATTTCCAAGTTACTTATTTTATCCTTTGAAGGTGTCAGGCTAGCTTCAATGAGTTCCCTGACTTGTACCAAGAAGTCACCTAGGGAGTATATAACAGAATCGGTAAGTTCCATGCTAACAGTATTACCTCTGCCACTGGAGGTGGCTGAGACATCTATGTCCGGGCAGAAGGGCTCCTTCCTGGAAGTTTTTTTTGTTTGTTGTTTCCTTTTACTGGGAGGCTTCACCCCACTGTCTGGAGAGAAAGGTCCTCCTTCTGGGCGGGGTCTCTGACGTTGATTCTCTGAGGTCTGTAGAGCCAGATTAGAGCCCGCCTCGGGGGCCGCTAGCCCCTTGGGCCTCCACAAAGTCAGACTATCTGATGCAGGTGGGGCCGATCTACATTGATGCTCGCAGAGCTCTAGGGAAAGTTGCTCTGCCAGATATATTTATTTACTAACAACCCCCACTGCTCTAGCCAAGAAAGAATGAAAAGATGAACTGGGGATGTTCCTGGAGGAGCTACCAGAGTCCTTTGCTCCTATGTTTATTCTTTTTCACCATCTTTTAGGAGTAGGTGACACTGTCCAGTTATAAGTGAAGCACCCAGCCCCCTCAAACTGCAAACAAGATGCAACACCCAGATGTCAGACTACAGTCAGGGATAGGGTGGTAGAATAATAAACCAACAAGGTCTTCCAAATATATAAGCTGGAGGCTGGTGATTCCAATTTAGAGGAATAAAATAAATTCCTTTCGACTTGCTGTGTCATGCGGATGTATATTCCAGAGTTAAGAGGTAAGACCCATCCCAACCTCTTCCGGGTGATGGGCAAAGACGGGCCTGGTGCATCCAGCTCTTCGGGAGCGCTGAAGTACATTTAAACCAGGCACCTACAGGTGCGCAGGGGGCAAAGGAGAGTAAAGTGCCCCAAGGCAGGCTGGAGCCTGCAGTTCAGTGGTGCGGTGCAGCACAAAGGCTTCCCCATGCTGCGGGTGCACCAGTTGTAAATTTAAATCAAGCGCTTTCAGGCGGATAGGGGCCAAAGGTGAGTAAGCTGCCCCAGGGCAGCTGGAGCCTGCAGTCCAGTGGTGTGGTGTGGCGCGAAGGCTTGCCCACACTGTGGGTGCGCCAAAGTAAAGTTAAACCAAGGGCCTCCAGGTGCATAGAGGACAAAGGTGACTGGACCTCACAGCGCACCGATCCTCACAGAGCTAGTGTTTGTCTAGTTCTGACACTACGAGGACCGATCTAGTCACCAAGGTGTAGGTTACACACACACCTCACACAGACAGAAAGACACATAAACGCCTCTCTCCCTCTCCTCTCTTTTTTTACTCAGGGGGCAATTATCATCATCCTTATTTCTTTCTTATTTTATAATCAATTAAGCCATTTCTACCTGGGCCAGCAACCCACCAGGGAAGAGTGCAGGTGTGACATGCTGCTACACGACTCCTTCCCAGCTAAAAACACGTTAAATAGTGTTGAGAAGGGTATGCTACAGCAACCTAGTCAACTTCTCTTGAATAGTGCAGACAATGGAGATAGGGCATTACTTACAAAAAGCAGTGCAAGAAATGTTAAAGAGACAGTCAACAGTGTCTCCGGATGAAAAGGAGATGCGTAGGGTACAGTACTTCACCCACCTAGAATGGATGTACCGAAGGCGCTCCCAGCGTTTAATTTGTAAAGTGCCGTGCCCAAAACTCTGCTCAGAAGCCTCACTCGGTGCAATTAACTGTTGGCATACCCAAAACCAAGGTTGTGTAATCTTCAATACACCTCAAGCCTCTTCAATCCCATACCAGACACTCCTTTCCCATTTATCTCACTCTTGCATGTTCCTGCTTTCTCCCTTAATGATGGTTTTTCTGTCTTTCATGCCCTCTGTCTTTGTTTGTTTTTCCCTGGTTAATGCCTGGTTCAGAAAAATAAGTGCCGGCCCCTAAAAATGAGTGGATTGGCTTCCACTGGCAGCCACCGGGTCAAATTAGGCACTGGGTGCTCCTAGGCAAGACGCGCCTAAGTTATTTTTTGATACAGACCAATGTGACGGCAGGCATTAGGCAAGCCTGTCAACAATTTGAAAGTCTAGAACTTTGACACCTTTAGGATTGTTGTGCAAACTGCAGTACATATACATTCTGGGGAGGTATATGGGCAACTCGCTACTTCAGACGGCCTGATTTTAAGGTTTCTTCACTGGCCTTGGTGCCAAAGAAAGAGCAATGAACATTCGAAATGATTCTTCATCTATTGTACCCCAAGGATGGCGCTAAGAAGTAGAACTACTCAGTGACGTATGCAGCTTTCCATAATGGAGTCGACATAAAAGAGGTATGCCCACTGCATTCTTTTTGCCACACGATATTTATTTCAAATTAATTGTTTGAGCTAAAATGTCATAGAAATATGACCGTTCGCAAAAAACAATTGAAATACATGTGATCCCTCAAAGTTAATTCATCCAATTGAGTGTAAATGAAAGTGCCAAGTTTGCTTGTAGTCCGTTTGACCAATTAGTTAAAAATGAAAGTTAAAAATAGTTAATATAGTTAGAAGTTAAGATGGAATCCATCTGGTAACATAGTGACAAGGCCTCCTTGCTAAGGACCTAATTTAGATTTCGGCATACGGGTTACTCTGTCACAACGGTGATGGATATACTGTCTGCCAAAGTATAAATCCTATGGTTTCGGTGGACTGGATATCTGTCACTGTTGTGATGTAGTAACCAATGCCAGATTACCAAATGGCAAAGTAGGCACCTGCCTAAGGGCCCCACTCCTTTGAGGGGGCCCGCGACAACGGATCTTGAAAGAAAATTACAATCAAGCTTTCTTTAATTGTTTCTAATAGATAGAAAAAAATAAACCAACTCAAAGAACTGTAATCTTTACATTAGCGAGCCTATAGAGAAAATACAGCATTAATGTAATGTACCCATTAACAACTTAATGTACATTAACTATAGACATCAAATTCACATAACAGTTTGTCTCTTAAAAACTCAACTTCTGTCAGCTTGTAAAAACACATTCTGGCAAACTACATACGTGTAATGTTTAGTTTTGTGTAATTAAATTGGTTTATTAAAATTGCTAGTTGTTAAATTAAAAATGTATTAGGAGATAATTTACGAGCCCCCACCCCAAAGTTCAACTGCCTAGGGGCCTCCACAGGCACTGGGAGTAACCTGTCCACTGAAATCTAACTCAAGCCCTGAGTCTTGTGTTGTGCTTCATCAGAAGGGGATGAAGGTTCTGCCTTCTTGCAGACAGGGTTTTAGCTAGAAGCATGAAGTGCAACAAGGTATCTTTGCCCTTTATAATGCAGTTGCAATGGCCTAGGCAGTTCTTTTTTCACATTTGTGATTTATTACACACGGGAAAATACACAAAAGCGGCAATCATATCATCTCAATATTTCATAGTTACAGACTATTCCATCATTGCACCGTCCCAAATATCCAAGTGAGCATCTATTTACCGTTTCCAAGCTCATTAGCCCAGATTTTCACCCCTCTTCTCTTGCCCTTGCGGGCCTACAAACTAATCTCCAAATAATTCATTGAGAGTATTCCAGCCAACCATTGGTTGTAAGATAGGGGACCAGGTATTAATCAACCAGATGCAATACAGCTCCGCACCACGGACATAGCCAAATATACAAAGCATTGGTATTGACCAATATTCTCACCATAATCAATCCCTAACTATATAAGTTGGGCTGTTAAACATATTTTTTGACCCAAAATAGCTTCCAGAAATTTAGAAATTTCGGTTTTAAGTACTTCAAGTTTATCACAAAGGAGGAACATAGAGACACACGTCTGCAATTGTACTATTAAATCGCAGGCAAGTGACACCAACAGTGCGTCCCCACTTGGCTTTTATAGCAGGGGTGTAATATAGATTAAATTACTTCTTATAATGCTGTGCATGTGTTCCAGTGGGCAGCAATACCAGCTGTCCCATTTCTAAAGATGCTAAAAATAATGCCTCATTAGAGCCTACCAGTTCTCTGCTTGTTTCACCAAATCATCCTGCATGGATCTCATAAGCAGCTGACAGAGATTGCTGATATTGCAGTCCATCGAGCCCCCAAGCAGCACCATCACTGGAGCTTCCTCACCAAAGGACTCTCTCTAGAATCTTTCTACAAAAAATCTCAAAACTGAAGACATTTAATAATCATCCCCGTTGTCAAGAAAAAATTATCTTTCAATTCTCCAAAGGATTTCATTTGTCCATCAGTAAAAAAATCGCCAATTATCTGAGCTCCACTGTGTGCCCATTTTCTACAGTATAATCTCGAAAAATACCAGGAGTATTGGGGTATTCCATAGTGATGTATAATAAATATAACGCCCAATTCCTATTTTGTGCTTCACTTGCAACTATAACTTGAATGCAGCACTTAATGTTTTGAATTTAACTTTTTTCAAATAACTTGTTTACACTATTCTAAAAAAAACAGCATCCACTGCATTGCCCCAGATCAAACTATAAATTGGCGAAGGACTTCCCCTAGCACTTTACCAGCGTGATCTGGTATTAGTAATGTTCACATGTATTGTAGGGCAGCAGCCCAATAATAATATCTGAAATTAGGCACAGCCCATCCACCCCTTTCCCTTGGTAACACTAAATACTTAAAAGCACTTCGAACCTTAGCAAATGACCATATAATACTACTGGCTATCTCTTCCATAGGTTTAAACCAAATGTGTTCAAATTTCATTGGAATAGTCCTAAAAAAATAGAGGCAGATTATTCATTTGCTGCAGTTCTCTCTTAGTATTGGCTAACACTGGAGTCAAGTTACTTTCAAATATGCGGCCCATATTGTTTGTTATCTTACCCCCAGGTATTTCACTTGATCAGTCCTCCGCTCGTCCTCCAGGCATACCATTTTATTAGTCAGTATCTGACACTTATTCCTATTTAAGAGATATCCCGACACCTTGCCATATCGTCCACACAGGCTAGTATCTTTGTGCTAAACCCATATGTTTCTATTGGCACAATTAATTTATTGTTTAATAACATTAG
Source organism: Pleurodeles waltl (assembly GCF_031143425.1). Classification (NCBI taxonomy): domain Eukaryota; kingdom Metazoa; phylum Chordata; class Amphibia; order Caudata; family Salamandridae; genus Pleurodeles; species Pleurodeles waltl. The sequence goes on along the minus strand of NC_090446.1, from coordinate 647,029,852 downwards.
TGGGTCAATATATGGAGCAAAGAGCAGGGGTGAACAAGGATACCCCTGCCTTGTGCCCCTTAAAATTGGAATAGCTTCTGATTTTAGCCCCACAATTTGAAGACTTGGTGTGGGATTGTTATAGAAAGCCTGGATAGCCCCAATAAAACCAGGGCCTATATTGTTCCACCTAAGCACCACCCATAAATATTCCCAATTCACCCAATTCACCCAAGTGAAAGCTTTTTCAGCATCAAGTAAGATCAGGGACATGGAAGCCCTGGCAACTTTCATAGTATCAAATTGTGCTATTACCCGTCTGACATGATTAGTAGTCCACCTTCCCGGGATTAACCTGTGTTGCCAGGGGGAAACCAATTTACCATGCTCAATCTGGGGGGAGAACCTTCGGATACAGCTTAGCATCCCCATTAATTAGGGAAATAGGCCTATAAGACCCTGGTTTAGTTAGGTCCCCGTCTTTTTTCATGAAGACAATAATATTCGCTGTCAACCTAGATGCCGGGGCCTGGGATCCACTCTGAACACCCTTGGCCCTTAATTTCTGAAAAAACACCAGTCCTGCAGACTTCCCAGTGGCCAACGAACCCAGAGCTGCAACAGTTTTGTCCAGAGTCACTGGAGCTGTGAGCTGCTCCCTTTCACCATCATCCAGCTGTCCTCCTGGGACACAGCCCAAGACTTGCTTTATCCCATTATCCATGGGGTTAGTCTCCTGCTGATATAAGTTTGTGTAAAAGTATCTAAACACCCTGAGTATAGCTGGCTTTCCATTTACTAGTTGTCCCTGTGTATCTTTAACTTCTTTAATATTACTATGAGCCATCCTCTACCTGGTTCTAAGAGCTAATATTTTTCCACCCTTTTTGCTAAATTCGTAGCACTCCTGACGGCGTGCCTTGAACTTTCCCGCTCATTCTCCAAGTAAAATTGGGTGATTCTGGCCATCACCGCCGAGATTTTATCTAGTGTCTTGTGTAAGAGTATATTATCTCTGGTTGTCTTCACTAACTGAGATACCAATAATACCAACTCTTCCCTGGCACCCTCATTTGCTGGGACTGAGGGAGTCCCAGGCCACCTTACTGGGGGAACTCTCTCTGTTTGTGCCCCCATTGTGCCCCCCTGATTGCTGTCTCCCCGATCGTGTATTGTGCCAGTATTGTATTTCTTATTGTGTGGTTTTTCTTATTGTGACTGCCTTTAGTTTTGCTCGTTTTCTGTGTTTTTGCCCCTTGTGCGCTCCCCGATCCCTGCCGCTGCCTCCCTGTGGCCCCGCCCCCCTCACGCCCCCATTTGCCGCTCCCTCCCGCCTCCCGCCTCCCAGCTGCTCCTCCCTCCCCCCTCCCTTCTTAATGGCTGGCGCTGCGCGTCACGAGTGAGCGAACTCTGACCTGTTTTAGGTCCTGAGCTCGCCCCCCACGACCGCAGCACCAACCTGCTGCCTCCTGCCTCTGTCCCACGACCACGCTGCCGTTTGCGTGTTCGAGGCCCTCCTCCACCCGCAGGCATCCTCCTGCTCCTCATCCCTGGTGGCTAGTGGGCTCACTTGACCCGTGTGCCGCTTCCGCCGTCCCGTAAGTTGTTTTCCGTTTTTTCTGCGCCTCGCCACCAGCGCTTCTGCCCCCATTGTGCCCCCCTGATTGCTGTCTCCACGATCGTGTATTGTGCCAGTATTGTATTTCTTATTGTGTGGTTTTTCTTATTGTGACTGCCTTTAGTTTTGCTCGTTTTCTGTGTTTTTGCCCCTTGTGCGCTCCCTGCCGCTGCCTCCCTGCGGCCCCGCCCCTCTCGCGCCCCCATTTGCCGCTCCCTCCCGCCTCCCGCCTCCCAGCTGCTCCTCCCTCCCCCCTCCCTTCTTAATGGCTGGCGCTGCGCGTCGCGAGTGAGCGAACTCTGACCTGTTTTAGGTCCTGAGCTCGCCCCCCACGACCGCAGCACCAACCTGCTGCCTCCTGCCTCTGTCCCACGACCACGCTGCCGTTTGCGTGTTCGAGGCCCTCCTCCACCCGCAGGCATCCTCCTGCGCCTCATCCCTGGTGGCTAGTGGGCTCACTTGACCCGTGTGCCGCTTCCGCCGTCCCGTAAGTTGTTTTTAGTTTTTTCTGCGCCTTGCCGCCGGTGCTTCTGCCCCCATTGTGCCCCCCTGATTGCTGTCTCCCCGATCGTGTATTGTGCCAGTATTGTATTTCTTATTGTGTGGTTTTTCTTATTGTGACTGCCTTTAGTTTTGCTCGTTTTCTGTGTTTTTGCCCCTTGTGCGCTCCCCGATCCCTGCCGCTGCCTCCCTGCGGCCCCGCCCCCCTCGCGCCCCCATTTGCCGCTCCCTCCCGCCTCCCGCCTCCCAGCTGCTCCTCCCTCCCCCCTCCCTTCTTAATGGCTGGCGCTGCGCGTCGCGAGTGAGCGAACTCTGACCTGTTTTAGGTCCTGAGCTCGCCCCCCACGACCGCAGCACCAACCTGCTGCCTCCTGCCTCCTGCCTCTGTCCCACGACCACGCTGCCGTTTGCGTGTTCGAGGCCCTCCTCCACCCGCAGGCATCCTCCTGCGCCTCATCCCTGGTGGCTAGTGGGCTCACTTGACCCGTGTGCCGCTTCCGCCGTCCCGTAAGTTGTTTTTCGTTTTTTATGCGCCTCGCCGCCGGCGCTTCTGCCCCCATTGTGCCCCCCTGATTGCTGTCTCCCCGATCGTGTATTGTGCCAGTATTGTATTTCTTATTGTGTGGTTTTTCTTATTGTGACTGCCTTTAGTTTTGCTCGTTTTCTGTGTTTTTGCCCCTTGTGCGCTCCCCGATCCCTGCCGCTGCCTCCCTGCGGCCCCGCCCCCCTCGCGCCCCCATTTGCCGCTCCCTCCCGCCTCCCAGCTGCTCCTCCCTCCCCCCTCCCTTCTTAATGGCTGGCGCTGCGCGTCGCGAGTGAGCGAACTCTGACCTGTTTTAGGTCCTGAGCTCGCCCCCCACGACCGCAGCACCAACCTGCAGCCTCCTGCCTCTGTCCCATGACCACGCTGCCGTTTGCGTGTTCGAGGCCCTCCTCCACCCGCAGGCATCCTCCTGCGCCTCATCCCTGGTGGCTAGTGGGCTCACTTGACCCGTGTGGCGCTTCCGCCGTCCCGTAAGTTGTTTTTCGTTTTTTCTGCGCCTCGCCGCCGGCGCTTCTGCCCCCATTGTGCCCCCCTGATTGCTGTCTCCCCGATCGTGTATTGTGCCAGTATTGTATTTCTTATTGTGTGGTTTTTCTTATTGTGACTGCCTTTAGTTTTGCTCGTTTTCTGTGTTTTTGCCCCTTGTGCGCTCCCCGATCCCTGCCGCTGCCTCCCTGCGGCCCCGCCCCCCTCGCGCCCCCATTTGCCGCCCCCTCCCGCCTCCCAGCTGCTCCTCCCTCCCCCCTCCCTTCTTAATGGCTGGTGCTGCGCGTCCGCGCGCAGCGGGCGCGCCGCTGGCGCGCCAGAGGCAAGCCCGTCCGCGCCTGGACCGCGCCCAGCGCCACCCCCTCTGGTCCTCGCGCCCCCGCGTCCGCTACTCAGCCAACGAACTCCGCGCTTTCAACACCGGCTCCTCCACGGAGTGCTTCCTGGCGTCCCCGAAGCACACTAAAGGACCTTTTTCCTGCCGCTCCTGCAACTTCTCCTGCATCAGAACGACAAAACCAACAATAGAATCACTCAACCCCAACCACCTGAACTGCATCCTCATCAACACCCGCTCCGCACGAAAACACGCCATCGAGCTCTGGGATTTGCTCGACTCCACTGCACCCGACGTGGCCTTCCTGACCGAAACCTGGTGGAACGACTCCTCGGCTCCGGACATCGCCATCGCCATACCGGACGGTTACAAAATCACCAGAAGAGACCGAACCAACGGAATCGGCGGCGGAATAGCCATCGCTCACAAAGCTTCCCTCAAAATTCACACCCACACTGATGACACCCTCAAGACAGCCGAACACCTCCACTTCCAGATCCACACAGACCCCAACACGAGCCTCAGAGGAACCCTCATATACCGCCCTCCAGGACCAAGAGCCCCCTTCAGCAACACCATCGCCGACCTCGCAAGCACCCACGCCCTCGCTTCCCCGGATTACATCCTCCTGGGAGACCTAAACTACCATATGGAAAATATCAACGACGTCAACACCGCAGCACTGACCTCCAACCTCCTCAACCTCGGACTCCGCCAGCTGGTCAACACTCCCACCCACATCGCTGGACACACCCTCGACCCCCTCTTCACCTCAAGCAACCACATCTCGTTCAGCCACACCTCCGAACTCTACTGGACCGACCATCACTGCGTCCATTTCTCCTATAAGAAAATTACCGAGCAGCACCGCATCCATCTACCCCCCTACCGCCGCTGGGGCAAAGTCACCCAAGACCAACTGACCAGCACCCTCGTTAAAAACCCTCCACCCGACGCGACCGACCCGAGCACAGCCGCCATCAACCTCCATCAATGGATCCTCGACTGCGCCAACACCTTAGCCCCACTCAAGAAGCCCACCGCCAACCAAGGAAAGAAAAAACCAGCCTGGTTCACAGACGAACTAACCACCTCCAAAAGCCGTTGTCAGAAGCTCAAAAAGAAATGGATCCTAGAACGCACGCCCGACAACCTCGCCTCCCTCAAAGACGCAAACCGTGAACACCACCAACGGATCCGCGTCGCCAAGCGCGCCCACTTCACCGAACGCATCAACAACAACGCCCACGACTGCAAAGAACTCTTCGGCATCGTGAAAGAACTCTCAAATCCAAAAGCCAACGCCAACGACATCCCGCCCTCCCAGAAACTCTGCGACGACCTCTCCACCTTCTTCCACCAGAAAATCGCTACCATCCACAACAGCTTCAACACCGGCCCACCGCCAGATCCCCCCCCCGACGTCTCCAACCGCGACTGCCGCCTCACCGCCTGGACCCACGTGGACGACGCAGAAACCATGGCAACCATGAACACCATCCACTCAGGCTCCCCCACGGACCCATGCCCTCATCATGTTTTCAACACAGCCAACGCCACCATCGCCCCCAAACTCCGCAAGATCATCAACCTCTCCTTCACTTCCGCCACCTTCCCGGACAGCTGGAAACACGCTGAAATCCAACCCCTCCTCAAGAAACCCAAGGCCGACCCCAACGATCTCAAAAACTTCCGCCCGATCTCTCTCCTCCCTTTTCCAGCAAAAGTCATCGAGAAGATCGTCAACACACAACTCACCCACTTCCTCGAAGACAACTCCATCCTGGACCCCTCACAATCCGGATTCAGACGAAACCACAGCACGGAGACTGCTCTCCTCGCCGCCACAGATGACATCAGACATCAAATGGACAACGGCGAAACCTCGGCCCTCATCCTTCTCGACCTATCAGCCGCTTTTGACACAGTCTGCCACCGCACCCTACTGACCCGCCTCCAGGATCCGGCATCCAAGACAAAGCCCTCCACTGGATCTCATCCTTTCTCTCCGACAGAACTCAGAGAGTCCGACTCTCCCCCTTTCGCTCCAAAGCCACCAACCTCATCTGCGGCGTCCCCCAAGGATCCTCCCTCAGCCCTACTTTGTTCAACGTCTACATGGCCCCCCTCGCAAAACTGGCCCGCCAGCATCACCTCAGCATCATCTCCTACGCCGACGACAACCAGCTCGTCCTCTCCCTGACCAAAGACCCACTCACCGCCAAAACAAACCTCCACGAAGGACTAAAATCCATCGCCGAATGGATGAACAACAGTCGCCTGAAACTCAACTCCGACAAGACGGAAATCCTCATCCTCGGGCGCTCTCCTTCGGCCTGGAACGACTCATGGTGGCCCGCCGACCTCGGACCCCCACCCACCCCTGCCAGCCACGCAAGAAACCTCGGCTTCATCCTGGACTCTGCACTCACCATGTCCAAACAGGTCAGCACCGTCTCCTCCTCCTGTTTCAACACCCTCCGCATGCTCCGCAGAATCTTCAAGTGGATTCCAACAGAGACCAGAAAGATGGTGACCCAAGCCCTCGTCAGCAGCAGACTTGACTACGGCAACGCACTCTACACAGGCATCCCAACCAAAGACATCAAACGACTCCAGCGTATCCAAAATGCCTCCGCCCGACTGATCCTCGACATACCCCGCCGATGTCACATCTCCCCTCACCTGAGGGAACTCCACTGGCTCCCGGTGGAGAAGAGGATCACCTTTAAACTCCTCACCCACGCTCACAAGGCACTTCACAACGCCGGACCCTCCTACCTCAACTCCAGACTCAATTTCTACGCTCCCACACGTCAACTTCGATCCGCCAACCTCGCCCTCGCCGTCGTCCCCCGAATCCAGCGCAAGACCTGCGGCGGCAGATCCTTCTCCTTCCTCGCCGCCAAGTCCTGGAACTCTCTCCCCACATCTCTACGCCAGACCCAGGACCTCCTCACCTTCAGGAGACTCCTCAAAACCTGGCTCTTCGACCGCTAACTGCAGCACACCTCCACCCCCCCCCCCCCTTCCCCCCAGCGCCTCGAAACCCTGACGGGTACATAGCGCGCTTTATAAATATTGTGATTGATTGATTGAATGATTGTTAATTTCCAGAAAGGCTGGTGTCCATTTCTTCATGTGTTGAACATACTCCTGGTCTGACAATAATGCCCTATCAAATGACCACGCCATGGACTGTTGTTCTTTGCTCAAGGCTCATTTCTACCACTTAAGGGTTAAGATCCGACATGATTCTATGGTGTTTTTAAATATTTGACCCCCTTTGCACAATTTGGATGATACAAAATATAATCTAACCTGATATGCTTCTTATGGGTGGCTGGAAAAAAGTGTACCGTGGATCAGAAGCCTTTAATTGTTGCCAAACATCGACCAGCCCATAATTTAATATGAGAGTCTGCACCGCCCAAAACAGTTTGGGCTTTCTCCGATCATACCAACCAAGGTGCTGAATCAGCAAATTACAATTAATGTGCATGTTCAGGTCACCATAAACAATAATTAGCATTGCCCAAGATTCTAGCTCAATATTAATAAAATCAATTATTGCTGGATCATCAAGATTGGACCCATATATTGAGCATAATGTGACCTTACACCCATCAACTAAAAGCTCTAGCAGCACCAACCGACCCAATTTGTCAGTGGACTTTTGGGTCAGATCTACCATTTTATTATGGACCACGACAGCTATCCCTTTATCAGTAGTCCCCTTGTGTGGTATATGCCAAAAGTTGATAACCAGAATACTCCAACAAATGTTTCTTGGAGCTTATGATGTGTGTTTCCTGCATGCATATAACATCTGCTCTAAGAGATTTAAAACCTTCTACCACAAATCGTCTTTTATTACTGTCGTTCAATCCACAAATGTTTAATGTAGCAACATGTAAACTGCTTATTCGTGTCATATATGTTTTATAAGCACCACCCTCCCGAAAGTAAGATGTATCTGTTTTGCATTGCCGTCCAATACAACTTTACCATATTTTGACCATACTTTTCTTGTGCGTCCCTACCCCACTCCAAGCCCTCTGTCCCCTTCAAATCCCCAACCCCATTCCCTTTCCTGAGGCCTATGAAAACCTCACCCACCCCCAAGCCCACCAAACCCCCCTACCAACCAGCCACACAAGACAGCCAGACCACTAGGTCTGTAAGATGGGTTGCTTGCCTCCCCCCCCCCAGCAAACACTGGTCCCACTTATTGGCATTTAGTCATTAGGTAGAGGGCAAATTCTTACCCACCCTCATAATGTCACCCCTTCCTATTAAGGGGCCTTCAACCATACATTGGCTCTGTAAAACAGATTTTCCAAGTACTTTTTAGCCTTAATTTCAGAAGTAAACACATGAACAATGCCTTTATACACAGTTTCTAGTCGAGCGTGATTCAAAAAATATGCTTCTGCCCCTTGCTCCTGAAAGGTGCTGGTGAGTTGCCTCAGTCACCACTGTTTCACCACTGTGATGAGTTCAGGTCGATTTTGTGACGTTGACGATTAAAACAAAAATCTCCAGTTTCCACTGGATATCTGAAATCTGTGACTCCTGCGTGGAAGACTGTCTCAACACAGCACTTACATCAGGCCTGTAGCACGGGCTTCAATTGCAGTTATACATTCACCAATATCTCAATAAGCCTTGCCAATTCTCCTCACTAATGCCTGAAGTTTCTTATTGGCAACCCTAGCTTTTCTACTGTTGTGTTGCGTCTGTTCATGCTGTCGCATATTGGTACGACAAATCAAGTCAAGAAATGGAGACTCTGAAAACCCGGCCAGGTGCATGAAGGAGCCTTGTGGAGGTTCCTCATAACTCACATAGGTTTGCTGAATCAATGAATAGCCTAAAGGCAGCAGGCATTATAGTCCTTCTACTGTCTGTTTTCTCCTTCACAGATTTCTCAGAGGCAACTTTCTCTAATTTCTTCTTAACACAGACTGTATCGCTAAGTCCCCCAGTGGAAGTACTTCAGCTTCCATCGGAATACTCCTCTGCCAGACAACTGGAGTCATCTGCGGCCCTAGAACGATCCGAGAAGGAAAAGAAAGTCTCTCCATATTCTGTCTGCCCTGCATCAACTAACTGAGCCATTTTAGCCCCAGTAACACTGGGCAAGCCACTAATCTTGATTTTTTTCAGACTGCAAATTACCCATGCCAATGGAAATCCTGCCCTTAGAGCTCAGAGTTACGGACTCAGTTTCATTTTGAGCAGTTGTTACAGCTATGATCACAAGCAGGGAGACAGACATCTAAGGCTAAAAATAAACTATCATAAGCACTAACCTGAGGAGATATGGCCACAGTCTCCATTTGAAAACATAGGTCCTAGGTTACTTGATCCATGTTAGCTCCATCAACAGGGTTGGGTTCACCATCCTTTATCGCTGCCAGCTGCTGGTCCAACGAAGGGGTAAAGCACAGACCAACCAGCTCTTTCTCTTGTGACTCTGCAGTGCATTTCATCTTCTAGGATCCTTAAAAATGTTTGCTATTGAAGATCCCTTTCTGTGCTTCACGGAAGTTGTCTCATTGGATCTCACCTCCGAACAGGCGTTCTCAACCTGAGGCAATACTTTCTCGGAACAAAGTCCCCTATAGCCACCCGCTTGGTTCACAGCTGCAGTCTCTCGCTGCAAATGCAGTTGCCTTTGTTCGCTTGTTCCTCTTACTGCTTTACCCAGTGAGCACAGGGGAGCCTTCTGCACCATTCTCAACCAGCGGTCTCTGGGGCGGATACCCTTCAGCCCGTCTGTACCTAGAGACCAATCACACTACAGCAGCCCCGAACCTGTGGGTTTGCCCACAGCTGCAAGCCGCTGAACCAGTGCTCTGCCAAGGCTCTGTATCCCATGAAGGCTAAGATTACCCCGCCTGTACCATGTGGCAAAATAGAGGACCACATTGGCACAAACACAGGTTCCCATTCCAAGAAAACACCAATTGTGTCATTAAATCAGAATGGCAATTCGTGCTAGGAGAGCGGGGACTCATACACAGACGCTCACGCGGCTGCCATCTTGCCCCTGGCCTGGGCCGTTCTTGTTGTTGGACCACTTGTTTGTATAGGCCAACGCTGGAAGTATTTCTAGTATGAATTTTATGCACAGGCTCCACTTTGCTTTCGGAAATATACGGTCTCTGAATATCTTGTAGGTGCACAGTGGGGGTCTTGATGCTAAAGTACTGCGATAAAGTACTGTGTGTTATCAGTGTCGGCTCCCAGTAACACCTTTTCATTATTGTGAGGCATGATTAATTAAACGAGCCCGAATTCTTTCAAAACTCACAATACAACAAGATGATGGACGGAGTGCTGAAACTTTTCAGACACTCACCCCCAGTCACACATCTGGGTTAAATCCATTGTTCTCCTGCTCATCATGCCACCCCGGTTTGGACCAGCCACATGCAAATCAATCTTGACCCTGCTCCTCATGTGAACAATCCAGCCCGAACTGCCAGGCCTGATCCTCCCTGGACCAGAAACAAGCATCCTGGGACCGGTTTTGGGGTATCACCTATCATCTGATGCACATTCCTTCTTTATCAGAGCCCATTGTCTGTCAGTGGTGTTGTAAATTCCTTTTTGAATTGTTTTGCTTTTATGACTGCTTCTATTTCACACTTCAGATTGTGTCCATTTGAAACTGTTTGTATCATTTAATATCGTTTTACTTTTTTCTTTGTCTATTTTCCCTTCGTTCTTTCGTAATGTCTTTCTTTTTTCCAATACAAAACAAAACAAGAATTGCCAGAAGGCTTGTGCCCAACAGCAGACCTATTGGTTTTGCCAATGCTTGGTATGAAATGTATCTATAATTGCAGTTATCCAGGAAGATGGAAATTCTCAGTGTTCCCAAATTGAATTAAATGTTATATTCTGGATCAGAGCCCAGAGTGGTATATTTGTGTGGAAGTTATCCAAATGGATTTGTAGTAAATGAAGCGAGTACACTGTTGGCAGCTCAATTTAAGTTCCTTTTTAAACGACCTACTTGAGTGGTATTCCCGTTTGCCAGCCCCGCTCCAACCGCTTTCCTGTTCCCAAACAAACATTCTACAGTGACTTTTTAAGAACACCAGTGCTCTTGAATGCGAGACAAGCGCTCGTGAACAACAGTTCCAATTATGACACATCCTTCTCTGTCGTTAATTTACACTATAAATGATAAACAATATGTATTACATAAAAGTCACAATATTGTGAATAATATGGCTAAGGAAAACAGACACCAAGTTAATGAAAACCAAAAAAAAACGTGAAACAAATACAGGGATTTATACAAATGTCAAATGCAAGTTATTTTAAAAAAACAGGATTCTCCCAAACAAAACTATTTTTTAGTTCAACAAACTCATATATTAATTTCAGTTCAACACAGTTTTTTCAAATATAATCTTTCTTTTAAGAAAATTTTGTTTTAACGTTTGATTCTCTTATATAATCATCCAAATATGCAGGTGGTCTTCTCTCTCTCACTGCTCTGCTTTGGCTTCTGCTTCCATCCTCCTTTGTACTTATTTGCTCACTCTGCCCATTTCTGTCATCACAATACGGAGACAAACCTGGAGAGGCGTTGTCACAAAATGATTTCTCAACTTCATTCTCAGATAACATAAACACTGCAACCTTCTTCAACATCACTAACATTTTTCCTTGACCTGTCACTTACACTTCCCTTCTGATACAGAGCCACTCTGCGTTTATTCCATTTGGTTCCATTGTCTAAAACCACACAATAATCACTCACTTGCTTAACCTCGAAATGACCAAGGAACTTAAACCAACTTCACCCAATCACCCACTTGTATACCTGAACGTCTACTCAACTGTGAAATATCCACTTGGCTGTCCACCTTTACTAAACCATCCTCCAACTAACTAGGGACCAACTTTGTTCTGGCTTTACGTCCCCTCATGAACTCTAAAGGTGTCTTTCCTTTGTCTCTGAGTTGAGTAGTGCGATGAGCCCAAACTGCCTCATGTACTGCTATATCAATGTTATGATTACACTGCACAGCCAATTGAATTGTACCTTTAATCATACGGTTCATACGTTCAACAATGCCATTTGTTGAGGATTATATAATGCTGTACTATTGTGCGTGATGCCATAAGCCATCAAAAACTCCTTCATTTCAACAGATGTCCATTGTGTACCATTGTCAGTAATAATAGTATGAGGACAACCTTCCCTCCAAAAAATATCTTTTAAAATGGCAATGGTACTCCTTGTCGACATCTCTCTCATAAACACCACTTCCATCCATTTAGAAAACACATCCACCAAGACTAAAGCAAATCTCCGACTATAACCTAAATTAGGTAATGGCCCTATGAAATCTAAACAAACTGTGTGCCTCGCTTCGCCCGGATCTTCAATATGACCTATCAATGACTTCTTCCCCAAGTTTTAATCTTTTCTCACTCTCCCTACAATGTACACAAAACACTTGCCCCCACTGGGCAGTTTGCACGTCAATACCAGGCCACCAAAAATGTTCTTTAACTCTCCTTTGAGTAAGCGTTTGGCCTAAATGTACTTTGTGTGCCAATTGAATAATTCTCCTTCTTACGTTCTCTGGAGGTACAAACCTGTCACCGCTCATCACCACTCCACCACACTCAACGACAGTTCATCCAAAACTTTGATATAAGGTCTCACCGATACACAACTGTGCTCTCTCTCTTCGCACCCTCAACAATCATCTTGCTGACACACCGTAAAACAGAATCATTCAACATCCCTTGTAGCCATTCCGTTTTAGAAAAAACGCCCAATCCATGTTGTACTATATCTTCCATCCATGATACCGCTCCTTCTTCTTCTTTTATCAAAACTGCCTCACCATCAACCAACTTCCAATCAACAGCAAGCCTTGAAAGAGCGTCCGCTTGAACATTTTGCCATCCCTGAATGTACTCCACATTATACACATACTCCTCTAAACGAGCCGCCAACGTGGCCAATCTTGCAGAACCTTTGCCCGCACCTCCTGCTGACAATACTTTTATTAGAGGCATGTGATCTGTTCTCAATTTGAAACTGATGCCCCACAAAAACGTCCTAAAGTATTCCACAGACCATGCAGCTGCTAAGGCCTCTCACTCTATCACTGAGTAATTCCTTTCACTTTCAGTGAGTGATCGCGAGGCAAAAGCCACCGTCCATTTAACACCTTGGTGCAGTTGAGATAATACTGCACCTACACCAGACGCACTTGCATCCACAGTGACAATAGTAGGGAATAAAGTATTGAAGGGTACCAAAGGTTTTGCAGTACATACTTCGCATTTTATATTGTCAAAACACACTTGTTGTATTTCTGACCATATGAAACTGCAACCTTTGCGCAACAACACTCTCAACCCCTCTGTTTTGTCCGCAAAGTTTTAGACAAACTTTGAATAATACTTTATGAGTCCCTGAACCATTAACCGATCTCTAATCATTTCTTCACACATGCTACCAAAATGGCATTTCACAGATAACTCTCTCAATCTGGATAGAAACTCATCAATGGACTCGTCCACCCTCTGTGGTTGTGTATAAAACGTATACCTTGCCAACACCAGATTAGTCTCCTTTGCAAACCTATTGCTTAATCTCAGTCTAGCTTCTCTGTATTCATCAGTAATGCGACCTCCATTTTCTGTGGCCAAAGGCATACATTTAAATAGTCTCTGCTCCTCTGACCGTAACCAATTTAACAAAATTGCTTTTGCGGGAAGAGCTAAAATCCTCGCTATCTAATGCCAATAAATAATTATCGAAAATATCTATCCAGTCTTCCCACTGGATTGCTGGGACGCCCTGATGTGGTAGGAAACATGGTGGTGCAGAAATTGAAATGTGTTCCATAACGAGTTATTACCAAATAAAAACAGTAAAACTAAGAAAACAGATCCCTCAACGTAATGCCACTTAGCAATAGCGTCAACACGCAAGTTCATTGACCTTGACAGTAGTATTTGAAGGTGTGCATATCATCGTGTATAAAAATTAAGTGCATGCACTGATGATCCTAGAATATGAGGTGGGCGTGTCACCGTACTTAGAAATTTAAAGCTGAACACGTCGGGTTTCCAAAATAAATCAGCGGTGCTTTGAGCTTTAAAATAAGTGTTGCCACTTTAAATCTGGATTGCTCCTTTAAGAAAATAAGCGTTGACCCTTTAAGTTTGGATTGCTCCTTTAAGAAAAACAGGTTGCCGCCCCTTTAAGTCCTGAAGTGTTAAGGGCACACTGCAGCAACGTCGAGGCAGACCGTCCACTCCCAATCATGCTGCTCCTCACATTGCTCCCGCAGTACCTGATATGCACATACAGACAGGTATATACAGTGAGAAACACCCAATCCTGCCGCCGATCCTGCGTGCGTTGCCGTCGGGCTTGTTGCTTGCTGCTGGGTTCGTTCCGCTCAGTAGGCCGATATCGTCAATAACCACTCGTAGCCAAAGATAATGTAATAAATTAAGCGAGTACACTGTCGGCAGCTCAATTTAAGTTCCTTTTAATCGACCTACTCGAGCGGTATTCCCATTTGCCAGCCCCGCTCCAACCGCTTTCCTGTTCCCAAACAAACATTCTACCATGACATATTAAGAACACGAGCGCTCTTGAATGCAAGACAAGCGCTTGTGAACAACAGTTCCAATTATGACAGGATTCTATTAGGGCCTGGAACTATTAGCAGTCCATGACTGTTTACTGCTTCAATGTACTCCTCTGTGAATTGAGGTACTGATATATTGGTTGTTGCTAGGCATAGGTAGTTAGACACGTCATGCGTTATTGGGGCCTCCTTGAGTGCTGAATTAAAATTACAAACTGTCTAGAACACATATGAAAAGTCCTTGATCCATTCAGCTGAGCTGACTCCCACCTCCAGGTTCAAAGGGCAGGGTATCGCATCCCATCAAACCAGTTTCCAAAAATGTAAAGGGTTGTTTTACTTTGCTGAGACAGAGGCTTTGAGTGCCTCACAGCCCTTATTTTGGAGCTGCTTTTTAAGTTTCATTAGCCATGTATAATCTTGCCTAGGCTATTGAGAGACTTCAGTACATTAATTAGTTCCGTTTGTGCCTTTTGCATTCTCCATCAAACCACTAGGTGTAAGAAGCCCATAGCTTGGTAGATCATCATCTTTAGTAAGACTTGGTAAAGGTAGAATTAATGGAGTCTTATGCCAATGAATTGCTCCTTTTATAGGTGCAGCCTCCGTGTTAGTGTTTCCAAATATTTGTATTTCCAGTACTCACTCTGTTTATAGCAAGACAGCTCATGAGGTTAAGATTCCCAACTAATATTTTGTTTGGTTTTGTTGGCTCGGTCTAAGTGCCAAATTAACAAGTGTAAGATAATGCTGTTTTTAGACGAGCAGATTTAACAAACAGACAGAAAAATATAACAGTTAATAGTTTGTAATCAATTCTCCTTTTCACAATCATGTCAGCAGCAAGGTGCCATGACTCTAAGTTCAGGAGCATGTAAGTAATTAGACTTGCACAAGGTTTTCTTTATTGGCATGTCAGATGGGGTACATTGAGTGTGCAAGCGGCAGCAATGTAACAAAGATCTGATCTAGCTTCATGTTTCTGAGGTCATTCGAAATGACCTTTGTGACACCCAATACTGACTTCTCCTTGCGTAGCTCATGCTCCTGCATCATACAATGTGGTCTGGTATTCAAATCGCTGCAAAAACATTTATTAAATTTGTTGTGTCTATTCTTCTGGCTTCTGCTCCATACCGTGTTGATTTCTGTTTTGTCTAGATGACAGTCAGCTTTAATTAATTTAGCATTGGATATATTGCTTGGTGGGAGATATATGTTGAAGATAGTAAATGTCCAAGTATTCCTTTTTAGATTAGAAGTTGTATGTTGCTATTAATTTTGATACCTATTTAAATTTTAGCTCTAAGACTTGTACAGACCCAAATGATTAATTCGCCTTTGGATCTGCGCTTGCTCAATTTAAGCACTGGGACACAATGGGAATAAATAATCATCCAGTTCAACTTCTTTCATAGACCAGGTTTCTTGAAAGCAAAATATACCATAGAACTTTATGAGACTGACCCAATCTTTGTTGTCTTTTTTATGTAAACCATGTGATATTCCAGCTGAATACTGGGCAGGGTATTAAGCCAGGCTCAATTAGGAGTATTTGATGTGGCTGATTTTTCGATGACTCCGATAGTGTTTCTGATAGCCAACAGCAATCTTTGTTGGTGGATTGTGCTTAGGGGATGTGATGATGCTTATATTTGTGGACAGGATTTCTTTGTCTCTGTTGCTTTGATGGATTTCAATTTTCAAACTATATAGA
The DNA here is from genome assembly GCF_031143425.1 of Pleurodeles waltl. Classification (NCBI taxonomy): domain Eukaryota; kingdom Metazoa; phylum Chordata; class Amphibia; order Caudata; family Salamandridae; genus Pleurodeles; species Pleurodeles waltl. The sequence continues at coordinate 647,014,021 of NC_090446.1, read as the reverse complement.
TCGTCATGTTTGAGTGTTGTGTGCCGCTCTTAGGTTTTCCCCCTTTGAGGTCTTCTAGAATCCCTGGGTAAGGCTCTTCTTTTCCTGCAAAAATTGTTATCCTCCAGTTCCCTAGTGGTTCCTGATCTGTCAGGATTGTATGTGTCAGGTTCCGGTTAGCCCACAATGTCTCAGTGGAGTCTCTATCTTGCTCGGTCTGGGGTTCCGAATTATTACACATACCAAGCAATTTGTTGGATGAAACTGCCTGGTCTGGCCTGGTAGAAAATTGATTATTTTTGTAGTATATTTCCCTTATTCAAAATGCCATGATGGTCAAGCTATCCTCTCCAAGAATTCTTGGGATTTCCTGGGTCTGCTGCTTCTTCATATAATTTGCTAGTGTTCTCATCCTTTTATTGTTTCCTAGGGGGTGGTCTAGTCTAGGTCATTACGCTCACCTTCTCTTCTTGTGTTAGTTGAAATTTCCACTGATCTATGCAGCTGATTTTTGTTTTGCTTTAGAAGTGTCCCTTTTTGAGCTTCACAAGTTGCATATACTCCGTTGATTAGGGTCATTGGCCTTTCGTGTATCTTCAGCAGGTATTCCAAATGTGTAATATTTTTCTGTGGTTTAGTATAGGCATAGTAAAGTTCTATTGCTACATTTAGGAATGGTGTTGAATGTAAAGTTTTATTTTTTGATTGAAAGTTGTCAATAAGACTGGCTAATTACTGGGGGTAGAGTTAATGTGGGGGTAAGTCTGCTTGGGTTCCACCAGTCCCATGAGAGCTAATTTTCATCTAATTAAGTCTCACCCTGGCATTGGGTGGTCTCCAGTATGGATGGTTCATTTGGAGATGTTGAGTCAATAGGGTGGATTGAATTTGGTGTTGTGGCCACTGTGACTTTGAGACTCTTAGGCCAGTCTGGACTCTCTGTACATTGGCGTGCGCTGTGTAGGACTTCTCACATTGTAATTCTTGATTAATGTTCACAAATGTTTTTTAGCCAGGGTCCATATTCAGCCTTTTACTCATGCACTCTTCTTCTTGGGCAACTTTGGAAGGAGGTGAGATACCCTAATTTAGTTTTTTTGTGGCTTTCATGTGTTGTTTGTTCGTGGAGGTGTTAATTCTGTTTTTTAGTCTCTGCTTTTTCATTTTATTTGGAATTTTTTTGTGGATGTAATTTGTGTAATTACTTCTTAATTAATCTCAAGCATTTCCTCCACAATGATTGGGTCCAGTCGACCTGGGTTGCTTTCTAATGTTAAATCTTAACTGGGAATTTTATAGTGATTTTTCCTTGAATAAATAAGGTCATCTTGAAATCAGATAATATTGATTGACCAAGTGCTATTACGTCTGCCCCCCTCCTGCTGCCAGTTTACCCAGACACCCAGATTTAGACTTTGTGAGAGAAAGGGAATTTTGACTTGTGCTTGCACATGCGGTGTGACATTTAAGACACAGGGGTTCGGACTGTTCGGAGAAGAATGATAGAAAGTAGGCTAAATATTCCATTATCATCTTGTGGCTTTAGATGCAAACTTTTTTCATTATCAGCCATCAAAACCCTTTCTCCAAAGCAATGGGTTTCAATATCCAGGATTCAGACTAGGGCAGACTAGGGCTCTGGTGGTATATTTTCTCAGGGAATCCATCAGTGTTAAGTGTGGATTAGCTATACTCATTCCTTCAAATAGTAAATGGGGGTTTGAAGTGACACACACAGCCTAAGTGAAGTTGGATTTGAGCTGTGTATTTGTATTTCAGCTGATTGTGAGTGACACTGAGACAGTTTAAGCCCTCCTCATACAGCCATATATGTAGGGCGTAAGGTTAGAGTGGGTTTTTTCTGAGTCTTACCATATCACTGCTTGAGGTGGAGTTGAAGTAGTCTGAGGCATATCTCACACTTGCAAACTTAGAGCTGTGCAAGGATACTTAGGCCCTTTTTATGACCCTGGCGGTCGGCAGTAATATGGTGGAAAGTACTGCCAACAGGCTGGCGGTACTTTTCACCATAATATGACATTGGCGTTTTGACTGAAGCCAAACCACCAATGTACCACACCGACGGCCACAGCGGTAATGGCCGCCAGGGTGGAGATATCAATTTCCAGTCCGGCGGCCATCACTTTACCGCCTGTGGGATAATGACCCCGCCTACCGTCATGGTTTTTGTGGCTTTCTTACCTCCCCGAAAACCATGGCGGTAGGCACTATCAGTGACAGGGAATCCCTTCCCTGTCACTGATAGAGGTCTTCCCCACCCCAACCCCCTCCCCAGATTCCTCCCCACCCCTCCTTCATCTCCAACCCCCCTTCATTCACACCCCTTCCGTCACACACGCATACACACACCCATACCCACATTCATCCACACATGCATACATCCATTCACACACACATCCGCACACACTTTCATACATATATGCACACCCGCATTCACAGAACACAACATACACGTACTCACAAATCCATACATGCACACACATACGACACAGAACACACACCTGCATACACACACGCACATACATTCACACACCCTCCTAACACACACACAACACCCCCCACACCCCATCCCCTGTTGGAGCACGCACTTACTTGTGTTTAGGGGGTCCTCCAGCAGGAGAGGGGACGGGGTGCTGCTGCCAGCAGCAGCATCCGCCAGCAGAACACTGCCAAGCCATATTATTTCTCATAATATGGCTGGTGGCGGTCTACTGGCGTGGAGCTTCTGCTGGCAGTAGCACCACCTTACCGCCATCCGCCGGCATGGCCACAGCCGGATTTCCGCCATCCTTCTAGCGGAAATCCGGCTGTGGTCATGATAGGGTGGATGGCTGGTAGCCGCGGCGATAGTCTTTTGGCAGCCGTTGCCGCGGCAGTAGGCGTTTTTTACCGCCAATATCATAATGAGGGCCTTAATGTCTGCAGAGGGGAAGGTTTGAAATATATTTCTGGATCCCATCTCAGAAAGAATCTATAAGAGTGGGATGGACCAGGATATTATGGAAGGTGATTCCTGTGAGGATGAATATTTGCTGCGTGGAATGCGACGTGAGACCTGTGACTTCCAAGAATGAGAAAAACACAAAGCTGAGAAAGGGGTAGGAGCATTTGGGAACATGAAAAGATACTGTGAGGTGAAGTGACATTCCACTGTCAAGGTACAGAAAGAGAGGAGACAGATGTGACTTATGGTAAGCTTGCAAAAATTTGTTTGCCTTTGCTGTGGACTCCTAAGGTTTCTTCCAGGCATGTGGCATGACCCTTACACCCATATTCTACTGACTTGCCCATATTAATTCCACAGATGATTTCTTTAAAATTATCCTCCTAAAGAGCCACCTAAAATTGAAATAATCCTCTGTAGCCAATAGAATCAATTTCAAAGGTTAGCCCTCGAATCCACACTTTTTGCCCTCTTGACTGGTCTCTGTTAGGCTTAGAGGTAATCTATATAAAGTTACCTTTTGTTGGTCTGCACCTTTTGGAGCCTTGTTTCAGGGAAGAGGCAACATTGGTCCGCCACACAGCTCCATGCACTGAATACAGCCCCTTAAACTCCTTGTGCTATGTGACTGAAATCTAATGCTTACCAGGACTAGAAAACTATGGACCCTCCTTTTCAGCTTCAGGCGGCCTCTGCTCAGCCTTTTTAAATGCTCTACAACCTCTCAAGTTGATAGTGAGAGAGCCCTGAACAGGCAGCACAGCAAAGTAAGTAAGAGATAGTGTGCACAGAGTCCAAGGGTTCCCCTTAGAGGTAAGATAGTGGCAAAATTAGATAATTCTAATGCTCTATTTTGTGGTAGTGTGTTCGAGCAGTAGGCTTATCAGAGGGTAGTGTTAAGCATTTGTTGTACACACAGGCAATAAATGAGGAACACACACTCAAAGACTTAACTCCAGGCCAATAGTTTTATATAGGAAAATATATTTTCTTAATTTATTTTTAGAACCACAAGTTCAAGATTTGAAGTAAATACATAAAATGCAAGGTACTCCATTGCCCTCTGGGTGCATTGTACAATAAATTCCACACTGGCATCAGTGTGCATTTATTGTGTTGAGAAGTTTGATACCAAACTTCCCAGATTTCAGTGTAGCCATTATGGAACTGTGGAGTTCGTGTTTGACAAACTCCCAGACCATATACTCTTTGTGGCTACCCTGCACTTACAATGTCTAAGGCTTTGCTTAGACACTGTAGGGGCATAGTGCTCTTGCACATATGCCCTCACCTGTGGTATAGTGCACCCTGCTTTAGGGCTGTAAGGCCTGCTAACGGGGTGACTTACCTATGCCACAGGCAGTGTGAGGTTTGCATGGTACTCAAGGGCAGTGCCATGTCGACTTAGTCATTTTCTCCCCACCAGCACACACAAGCTATGAGGCAGTGTGCATGTGCTGAGTGAGGGGTCCCCAGGGTGGCATAAGATGCCGCAGCCCTTGGAGACCTTCCCTGGCATCAGGGCCCTTGGTACCAGGGGTACCATTTACAAGGGACTTATCTGAGTGCCAGGGCTGTGCCACTTGTGGAAGCAAAGGTACAGTTTAGGGAAAGAACACTGGTGCTGAGGCCTGGTTAGGAGGGTCCCAGCACACTTTCAATCATAACTGGCATCAGCAAAAGGTAAAAAGTCAGGGGGTAACTATGCCAATGAGGCATTTCCTTACAACATTTAAACACATTTTTTACTTACCTCATCTGCCAGCGAAGGTCACATTCCAGCTAACTGTACTCCATTTTTTATTAGCTAATAGTGAATAATGACACTGCTCAGCTTTCAGGGCGCACTGGGAATGGCAAAATAATCCTTGTTAACTGCACCTGAACGTTGAAGCTCGTGTCCCCTACAGTTATTTCCGTTGCCTCAGAAGGCATCTGATAATCAGTGTTGATTGCAAGACGTTTGCAAGAACTTTGTACAGTTGGTTTTAATCCTGAACACTACTGGCCCAAAGTAGGGCACTGGAGATGGAACAGATAGGCACGTGGCATGCTGTGAAGGTTTTATTGCGGGGGTTGTTTTTAGATGCTGCGTATTTGATTCTGGCGCGTTTAATCTCATGGACTGGGGGTTCATCTAGGAGCCAGACTGCACGCGGCCCCTTTAGGCTTGTGGTTGTAAAAAGACCTAGGGCGTTTAACGGAAGTATTAGGAAGGGAAAGTAAGGGACCTTCCGCGGGTACTTCCCTTGTGTTAGATACCTTTAACTCAAGGAACATCAGAAGATATTCCCTGAATAAGTAGTGGGAACATACTAATCCGCTGATGTTACAAGTAAAAGAAAAGAAAAAAGTGAGCTAAAGTGAAGCAAGCATTCTGTTGCCCACGAGGCACCAGAATGAGTAAGAGGGCTTACAGAAATACTTCAAAATAATATCTAAAATTATACTTGCTCTTACCAGTGTGTTTAAAAAGAATTCGTCTATTTTTCAATGGCATGCCGGTTCGCTTCAGTTAATGCATCGTGGGCTTTTTTCTCCATCTGCTGGATTTTATGAGGCACTACAGAAAGGTACACGTCGGGACAACAGGTTTTGCACTCGGAAGCAATACCACGCTTCAATGTAACTAGCGGTCGAAGTGCATAAAAAGATTGGGAACTGTGAAGCTGCATGCAGAGGGGGAGGGGTTAGTGAGCATGGGGTCGGAGTCTAAGGAGTGGCTAAAAAAATATTCTGTAAATTTTTTGGTCTTTCAACGTCAGGTAGCTACATATAAAATAACATGGAGCTTGTCTGGAACCTAAATAAAACTAGCTACCGGAAAAGGCATGACCTATGCGTGCCTTCGACTAATGAAAGCAAGCAGATTTTATTAGGCAAGCCCACAAACCAATAAAAAACACTGACGTGAAGTTGACAGGGCTCCGAGCCCTTTTCTAAATACTAAAGCGTCTCTCTGCGATACGCATGCACGAGCGCATGCAACGCAGGCTCGACCCTAAAAAAGTTGTTACTTACATTATGAAACCTTTGTAAGTTGATTAGGGTGACCACCTGGCATTGAGGCAAATTCTAGACAGGACTGTAAAAAATTCAGGACAAAGGGTCAAATTTCAGGACCAAAATTCAGGGCAAAGGGTAAAAATTCAGGACAAAAATTCAAGGACAAACGTAAGTTTTACAGACACACCCAAGAGAGGCCATGCCTCACTATGTTGTCAGTGCATTTATTTACTCTTTTTTAACATGACACTATTTATTTACTGTGGTATTTGTGTGATTGCCTCCTGGTATGCTACATTCAGGTGTCACAATACGTCCTTGTTCAGTAGTAAATTAATGCGTCTAGGCCATCACCCTTACCCAAATCTATCCAATCTTTCTTGAAGAGAAAGTAACAGCAACATTTTGATTATGTTTCTGAACATTTTAAAACCTCTGGCAAACAGTTCGGGTAAACATTAAGGTAACTAACCTTATGCCAGTTTAAACAAATTGAACAAAAACTTCTGGCTCACCCCAACTGCCGTGCACTTTCAACCTAAAAAAAATATTAATGAGGCAGGGCAAAGAATGTGAGATACCACAACTTGTCTGTAGTTTCACAGCACTAGAGTGCATGTCTGGGACTCTACATTTAGCTCAGAAATGGGAGCCCGGACTACCAATCAAAGATAATAAAAGAGGATGATGAAATCGAGATCAAATGGGAGATCCACAGCAAGGGATTCAAAAGGTTGTTGCTAAGAACTGGATAATAAGGAAGAGAAGAACAAGGTGGGACAATTCCTAAAATAAGACAAGATGGGTCCACCAAGACTATCGGAAGGTCTTGGGTACCTGGGGAGTTGTCTCTGCACACAGGAGAGAAACAGAGGAAGCACTGTCAAGTGATTGAACAAGCAACACCCATCCACCTTGGCAAACTCTTCTGGTACAATGGTCCGCTGTTCGTGCTTGTGAAGGGTGAGCAGGGGCCAGATTCCTTGCAAGGTTGTGCAAGGAAATTGCCTCCTTTGTCTATGTCTTTAAATGGTTTTGAAATCAAGCAAAGGCCAAACTAGTGATCTGGGTTATCCCTAGGTGTCAAGTACACATAGAATCTTCAAAATATTTGGAATGTAAATTGCACAAACAAAATGTAAAAATGTTAAAATGTAATTAGTGTTTCTTTAACATATGGCACTGTTTTCCCCTTTATGTACAATTAGATCTCAGATTGAACTGGGAACCAGTTACCTTTTTAATACCTAGTGATTAATATCTACCATTCTCTCAGTTATTTGCAGTATGGAAATCTCGGCAGAGCGTCAAGGGTCCCTCCAAAACCAGTTTGCTTTTTGGTCTTCTCTTCTGCTTTCTGTAGTCGGCCATGTGGCATTAGTGAAGATAGTGTGCTACCCCAATGATAATATTATTTTGCAAACCTTCCCCTGCTTGTCCTTTATTCCTTCTTCAGACATGCCACACGTGTTTGGTCGCAGTGGCGCCGTTGGGTAGCTCCTTCCACTCTGAAACTACCTGTGACTGCGGGTGGATTAGGTCTTCTGGACTTAGAATGCTATTATTCAGCTGCACAGGTCCAATGGGTGGCTTGCTGGCTTTCTGCCCACCTTCCTGCATGAGATGGGGTTTATCAGTAAAGACTTTTAAGGAAGGCTTAATGCACTGCTCATTGTTTCTTACTGACCATTCTACGGATCACCGTCCAGGGTTATCATACACAGCTTTCTCTTGCTAGAACCTGTAAACTCAGACACAAAGAAACCCTGTGTTCCTGCTCTACCATTGCTATGCCTTCCCACTCGCACAGGACGGCTGTGCTCAGAGCAACTCCATCAGTGGCATGCTGCAGGAGCCTTAAAATTGGGGGATTTGTTTCTGGACGGCGAGCTACTCAATTTCCAAACCTTTGTGGCAGACTACCATCTTCACCCCGGTCAACTCCTTATTTACAACCAACTATAATAATCATTAAGTGCCCTATTTCATGTCTGCCACCTAGCACTAACCCTACAAGAAATGTGCCAGAAGCTCTACACCATAGGAACTGGTGGCAAACTGATAGAATGGGTGTACAGACCTTTACTGCAACATGGAAACCACTCCAGGTTCTCTCGTCATACTACCTGGGTGATTGATGTGGTCAAACCTCTGCAAGATATGGACTGGACTAAAATACTGGACGTTACCCACAAAGTATCCCATGGGTGTCACTTTAAGGTCATTCATAGTGCTTCCTTGGGAATGCATTCCGCCCATTGTTTGCCCTTGGCCTTGTGGTTTGTAACTCACATTTTGTTGCTTTCAATTTGCTGGCTTTATTTGTTTTAGGCTATGCAGCTTGAGTTTGTCCCTTCTCTTGCCCAACCCTTATTTACAGTATCCTCCATAGTGCTCCCTTTCTGTAAACAGGCCTGTACATCTTGTTCTTATCTCATCACATTTGCTGTGCATTCAAAGAACAAAGTCAAATGTCAGGCACTGCCTTTGGTGGGAACTTAGGCCCTCATTACAACCCTGGCGGTCGATGATAAAGTGGCAGTAACACCGGCAACAGGCCGGCGGTAAAAAAACTGGAACCATGACCACGGCGTAAACCGCCAACACAAACAGGCACTTTAACACACCGACCGCCACGGCGGTAGCAACAAACACCGCAGCAGTAACCGCCAACAGCCAGGCGGAAGACAATGTACCGCCCACAGCATTACAACACGCCTATCCACCAGCTTTTCCGGGGCGGTACCAACGCCATCAAAAGCACAGCGGAAACAGAACACTGAAGGGAAACGGCTCACCTCTCGACACTCAAGGAAGAAACACGACACCATAGAGCCCGAGCTTCACTTTTTCCCAATGCGGGTGTACCTTCTCATACACTAGGAACAGGAACGACGGCGAAGACGACCACGGTGAGTACTGCACCTAGCACACAAGGGAGGGGGGGAGGAAAAAGAGAGTGACACACACACGCAACATGCAACACCCCCACCCCCAACACCATACACACAGATGCAACAACATTGCATATACACCCCGTAACCCTCAGGAATAACGCAAGGACAAAAGGAATGGTGTAAAATGGTGTGTAGTAGTACAGTTTTAGAAAAGTAAGTACTTAAATCAATAAACAGTATGTACAATATATACAATATATACAAAAGGAGGGACAATGCCCACTCCAAAATGTCCGTGGCCCACTTAGCCATAACACATAGGGCAAGGCCACAGTTGACTCCTGCCTCAATACGGAGAGAACACTGCTGGGGCATCAGGTTGAAAACACACAAGTGCCTTAGGGGAAGGGGAATGGGGGGCACCTCAGCTGGAAGATGGTACAATGCCACAGACCTGGAGGGGGCTCCATGCCCACGGATTGCCCCTGGGGAGTGCAAAGCCACAGTCTCTCAAGCGGGTGTTTGCCCACTGCTTGGTCCTGGGGAGTGCAAAGCCACAGTCTCTCTAGTGGGTGGTTTGCCCACTGCTTGGTCCTGGGGAGTGCAAATCCACAGTCTCTCTAGTGGATGTTTTCTTCCACTGGTTCTGGAGGGGGCCTTGTGCCCAGTGTGCTTCATCCTGGCAAGGAGCAGCTGAGTAGATGGCTTCTTCCACTGGTTCTGGAGGGGGCCTTGTCCCCAGTGTGCTTCATCCTCGCAAGGAGGGGCTGAGTGGATGGCTTCTTCCACTGGTTCTGGAGTGGGCCTTGTCCCCAGTGTGCTTCATCCTGGATGGGGCAAGGTCACAGTCTCTCACCTGTGTGTTATACCGACAGGTGTTGCAGGGGCCAGGACGCACTGCAGCCCATGTAGTCACCACTACACACTGCTCGCCGGCAGTGATGGCTGCTCAGTGGATGCCAGTTGCGTTGCAGATGGCGGTGTTGGCAGTGGTGGTGGTAGCCTGCAGGCCCTCACCCGGAGCCTTGGACAGCTGCCCACTGGGGCTGCTGCTGCTGGCCGTGGTTCTCCTGGTGGCGGTGCATGTGGCGGTGCTGGCCTCGATGCAGGTGGCGGTGCTGGCCATGGTGCAGGTGGCGGTGCTGGCAGTGGTGGTGGTAGCCTCCAGGCCTTCACCTGCAGCCTCGGACGGCAGAAGTGCCATGGCTGGTGTTGTGTGCCCCTTCCTGCCCTTGGCAGATGGTGATGCCTCCTTGCTTCTGCCAGCTGGTGTCTATTTCTTGCCCTTGCTGGCTGGTGGTGTCTCCTTCCCTTGCTGGCTGGTATCCCCTTCTTGGCCTTGCTAGGTGGCGGCCCCTTCTTGGCCTTGGCAGGTGGTGCTGGCATACTGGCTGTGCTGACGGGTGCCTCCTTGGAGCCTCTCACACCTGCAGTTGCTGTAAAAACCACAGTGGCCGTGGACTGGGTGGCTGAGGTGCTGGGCTGGGTTCTGGCCACCCTGGCCCGAGGTGAAGGATGGGGGGGAGGGGTAGGGAATAGGTCAATGTTGGCGAGGAAAAGGTTCTTAGGGACACTGGGGCGGGAAGAGGGTGAAGGTATGGGTGTGGAGGAAGAGGGAGTGGTTGTAGGAGGTGTCAGTCTGCTGTGTTTGGGTGGAGGTGCATGGGCTGGTTGCTATTGTGAGGTGGATGGCTGTTGGGTGTCTGAGTGCTTGCGTTTGTGTACTTTGGGAGGAGGGGTCATAGACACAGTGGGAAAGGACACAGGGGATGTGTGCATGGATGTGGGGGTGGTGAGTGCCAGTGAGGGGCGTGTAGTGATAGGCGTGCTGGTGATGGAGGTAGAGGATGTAGTGCATGCAGGTGTGAGTGTAGACGCTACTGGGAGGGAGATGGACAACGAGGAAGAGGGGGACACAGTGAAGGCAGTGGATGTTGGTGTGTCTGCATGTGGATGGTGCTTGTGTGAGTGCCTGTGAGATGAAGTGTGGTGCTTGTGTTTGCCTGAGCCACTTCTGTTTGTTGATTTGGGTGATTGCTGGTCTGAAGGTGTGCTTGGCATAGGCTGGGGTTGAGGGGATTGGGACTGGGTAGAGGAAGTTGGAGGGGGAAGGCTGGAGACAGGGACAATGGCTGCCATCAGTGAGTTGGCCAGAGCCTGGATTGCTCTCTGTTGGGCCGCCACGCCAGAGTGAATGCCCTCCAGGTATGCATTTGTTTGTTGCAAATGCCCTGCTACACCCTGGATGGCATTCAGTATGGTTGACTGCCCAACAGAGAGGGATCTCAGGAGGTCAATAGCCTCCTCACTGAGGGCAACAAGACTGACTGGGGCAGGGCCTGAGGTGCCTGGGGCGAAGGAGATGCCCACCCTCCTGGGTGAGCGGGCACGGGAAACACGCTGAGGGGCTGCTAGGAGGGGGGTGCTGGTACGGGGGTGGCGGCTGTACCTGTAGTTGGGGTGGGCACAGAGGTGTCCTCTACCGCCAGGGAGCTTCCATCAGAGGAGGTGTCGCTGTCGGTACTGTCCCCTCCTGTCTCCGTCGTGGTGCTCCCCTCGTCCTCCATCCCACTGGTGCCCTCACTGTCTGTGGATTCAGCCTCCAGGCCCATGTCGGATCCAGCTCCCTCCGTCGCCGGTGCCCACGCATCATGCTCACAGTGTTCTCACCTGTTTGTCTGGAGGACCATAGAGTAAAGTGTACTGGGGTAGGACCCCATCCACCAGTCTCTCCAACTCCTCCGAAGTGAAGGCAGGGGCCCTTTTCCAAGACACTTGAGCCATTGTCGCTTCCAGACACAGGTCACAGCAGAACTTGCAGTGTAGGTCCTCTCCTGTTGAAGGTCAGGTAGCAAGTGAGTGCACAGATAGAAAATGGCGGTCACGTCCGCGGCGGTGCGTACCGTCACTGCCGGCGTACATCGCCATTGGCTCCTGGAATTCATAGGGCCCAATGATAACCAATGCGGTGTTGCAGGACGTTCATCGACCGCTGACCGCAACGGCGCACAACGCCAGTGGAATTATCTCATTTCCAATTGTCCCTCCTCACAGGTCAGGCAGCCGCCATTTCAGGGGGGAACATGCCATGGCACCTAACTGCGTCACAGCAGACATTGGCACATCAACTGACTTACGTGTTCACATACTGTTTCTGTAAAGCAAAAACTGCATATTAATGTTGAAATATGTGTGACTATGACCTTCTACTCACCGTTTTTCACCCTAGAGTTCAACCACTGAGGATGAATAGGAGATGGAGAAATCCCCTCCATGTACAGACCCCTGGTGGACCTGGCGACAATGGAGGACAGGCACATTATCCTGACCTACAGACTTGATAGGGCCACAATCCAAGAACTGTGTGCCCAATTGGAGCCAGACCTGATCTCAGCTACCCGCCACCCCACAGGTATCACCCCTCTAGTACAGCTCCTGTCAGTGCTCCATTTCCTGGCAAGTGGTTCCTTCCAAGCGACAGTGGCCATGGCATCAGGGATGTCACAGCCTATGTTCTCAAACATGCTGACCAGAATGTTGTCTGCCCTTCTGAAACACATGCACAGCTACATCGATATTCCCCCAGGTGGAGGATTTGGCCATAGTGAAGGCTGACTTCTATGCACTGGGACATATCCCCAACATCATTGGTTCCATTGATGCTACACATATTGCATTTGTCCCCCCCCCCCGGAGAAATGAACAAGTGTTCAGAAATAGAAGAAGCTTTCACTCTCTGAATGTGCAGATGGTGTGTTTGGCGGACCAGTACATCTCCCATGTCAATGCCAAGTATTCTGGCTCTGTGCATGATGCCTTTATATTGAGGAATAGCAGCATCCCATATTTGATGTCTCAACTCCAGAGGCACCGGGTGTGGCTAATAGGTGAGCCCATGGTCCCCAACCAGTTGATGTAGGTATAGGGGTGTGGGTTTGGTCCTAAGGGTGAGTGTGTGGCTAACAGGTATCCCTTGATATTTGAAGGTGACTCTGGTTACCCCAACCTCTCATGGCTACTGACCCCAGTGAGGAATGACAGGACAAGTGCAGAGGAACGTTACAATGAGGCACATGGGCGAACAAGGAGGATCATTGAGTGAAGGCCAGATTCCGGTGCCTCCATCTGACAGGTGGATCCCTGTACTACTCACCCAAGAAGCTGTGGCAGATCATCGTTGCATGTTGCACAACCTGGCCTTGAGATGCCAGGTGCCTTTTTTGCAGGACATGAGCCTGGGGATGGTCGTGTGGCAGCAGTGGAGCCTGTGGACAGTGACGAAGAGGAGGCAGAGGAAGAAGATGTGGACAACAGAACTACACTAATTCAACAGTACTTCTAGTAACACACAGGTAAGACACTGTAACTTCACCTTCCATTGCAGTTTTGTGTTGGCATTGAACATGGCAGCCTGAATTCCCTATTTCTATGGCCACTTACTGTACCCTTTGGCATCTCTATTTTCGATCTCTGTGCCCCACTCTGGCTCCTGGTGTGTTTACTGCTGCCCACTACAGGTCATACCTATGTAAATATTACAGTACATTTGAATTGCAATGTTTACAGTTTGTGAAACTAATACATTTGTCAATCAATTGACAGACTCCATATTTGATTTTGTTCCAAGGGTGTTTATTTAGGTGCTAATGAGTGGAGGAGGTATTGCAATGGCCTGGGTTGCTGATGGAGGAAAGTCCAGGGTAGAGTCCAGTCTATTTGTATCACAGGTGCATTGTCCAAGGGGGCATAGGAAGGGGAGCAATGGCAGTTCAAGGTGGACAGGGTGACAGAGTGGGACACAAGGGTGACAATCAGGAGAGTCTTATTTCCTTGCAGGGGTCTTGGCAATGTTCTCTGGCTTCTGCCTGGATCGCAGGGACCGTTTGCGTGGTGGTTCTCCTTCTGCAGGGGGTGGGGTGCTGGTAGCCTGTTGTTCCTGTGGCGGGGCCTCCTGTCCACTAGCGTCGGCGGAGGTAGAGGGCTGTTCTACAGTTTGGCTAGTGTCGGGCCCGTTGGTGTGCCACAGCCTCCCTCATGATGTTGGGCATGTCTGCCAGCACCCCTGTAATGATGACCAGGGTGGTGGGGATGTCCCTCAGGTCCTCCCTGATCCCCAGGTACTGTTCCTCCTGCAGCCGCTGAGTCTCCTGCAACTTGGCCAGTATCTGGCCCATCGTCTCCTGGGAATGGTGGTATGCTCCCAGGATGTTGGTGAGTGCCTCGTGGAGAGTCGGTTCCCTGGGCCTGTCCTCCCCCTGTCGCACAGCAGTCCTCCCAGCTTCCCTGTTGTCCTGTGCCTTTGTCCCCTGAATCGTGTTCCCACTGCCACTGACCCCAGGTCCCTAATCGTCCTGTGTTTGTGGAGGTGCCTCGGGTCTCTGTAGTGGTGATCACACTGCTGATTGACGTGTCCTGGGGACAGAAGGATGGGCCCACTGGGTGGGTGCTGTGGTGGTGTTTCTTGAGGGGGAGGCTCTGTGGTGGGTTGGGACTGTGCCTGGGTAACCCACTGTCCAGAGGCCCCTGATGGGCCAGGTTGGTCATCGTGATCCGGGCGTGCAGGGCTGCTGTCATCACTGTAGGCCTCTTCTGGGGGGGGGGGCTGGATGTGGCTGGCACCTCCTCTCCGGTGACGTTGAGTGGGGGTCCTGTGGGGATGTAAATGCAGTGTTATTGTTTCTGCGTATGCCATCTTGTGCATGGGTATGTTTCCCTCTATGGTTGTTATTAGCAAGGTAGCTTTGGCTTGTGTGAGTTGTGATTGGTTTGGCTAAATTATTGTCACTAGTGTGCATGCTGTGGTGATGGGTGTCCATGCAGGTCTGTGAGTGGTGTCCATGCATTGTTGTTGCATGTAGGGCTTGGTATTGGGATGGGTGGGTTGTGATGGTGGGGTATATGCGAGGTGGTGGGGTGATAGGGGTGTGGGTAGAGGTTGTTGTTTGTGATGGCATACAAGTAGGGTGGGGGATAAAGTAGTAAAGATTTGACTTACCAGAGTCCAGTCCTCCTGGTACTCCTGCCAGGCCCTCAGGATGCATGATCGCCAAGACTTGCTCCTCCCATGTTGTTAGTTGGGGGGGAGGAGGTGGGGGTCCACCGACAGTCCTCTGTACAGCTATCTGGTGTCTTGCAACCACGGAACGCACCTTCCTCCATAGGCTGTTCCACCTCTTCCGGATGTCATCCCTTGTTCTTGGGTGCTGTCCCACGGCTTTGACCCTGTCCACGACTCTCCGCCATAGCTCCATCTTCCTTGCAATAGATGTCTGCTGCACCTGTGATCCGAATAGCTGTGGCTCTACCCAGATAATTTCCTCCACCATGACCCTTAGCTCCTCCTCTGAAAACCTGGGGTGTCTCTTGTGGTGCCATGGGTGTAGTGTGAGTGGTATGTGTGAGGGTGTGTGGGGTGATGTGTTGGGGTGTGTGTTGTGAGGTGCGTGGATGATGGTTTTTTGTGGCTCAGATTCAGTGGGTGCTCCTGGCTTGTCTCTCTCTCACTTGCCAAAATCTTTGCGTTGTAAAGGGTTGTGGGTAGAGTGTGTGTGTGTTTTATATTTGTGTGGGTGTGGTGTGTGTATGTGTGTCAGGTGTGTGTAGTTTGAATTGTCCAAAGTGGTGTTGTTTTGTTAGTGTGTGTGTATTTTGAGCGCAGCGGTGTGTACCGCCAATGGTTTACCGCAGTTGAATGACCGCCGCAGTGATTTGTGGGTCATGATGCTGTGGGCATATTTCTGTTGGCGTAACGGTGTGGGTTTTGGTACCGCCAGTTTATTACTGACCTTTGGTCTGGCGGACTTATGTGTGTGTCTGTATAGTGGGTCATAATACGGGTAGCGGTATACCGCCGCGGTTGCGGTATGTTGGTGGCAGTCATCATGGCGGTAAACGGAACTTACTGCCAATGTTGTAATGAGGCCCTTAGTGTTTACTTTTCTTTCCCTGACTTCAAAGTGAGAGGATTTATGCAACAATCTTGCTGGATAGTGGGGTTAGGAAAGATTTTTTTCTATCACATGACAACATTTAAATAAACTTCAGAATATATAAGAATTAGGAGTACAAATGAAGCACAGTTTTGTTAATTCTGAACTGTTCTGGAAACAAATACCTTTATATGATTAAAACAAAACATTGCAGTAGGTGTTGCAATTTCCACACATCATTTTCTGTGCACAGTATAGTTTTATTTGAAAAACGGCATGTCTGTGCAAATGTAATGGCCATTTCAAACAAAAATGTGTTATCTGTAATGGCAGTGTGTTACCACACCATGCATACTCCACTCCGCTCTGCTCTGCACCACTCCACACCACAGCACCCTACTCTGTATCACCCCACTTTACACCACTACCAGCCACTGCACTCCACTCTTCTCCATTCTGAAGCACTCCACATTATGCCACTGCACTCTATGCTACTTCACACTATGCCTCTCTACTCTATTCTGTCCCACTCTACTCTATGCCAATGCACTTTATGCCTCTCTACACCACTGCATTCTGCGCCTCGGCACGCTATACCATAGGCAACACCAATCTAGTCGCACAACTCCACTCTATGCCGGTCTTCAACACTGCACTGTACCCCACTGCACTCTAAGCTAATACAATCTATGCTAGTGCACTTTACTCTGTAACACTCAACTCTACGCCCCTGAAATCTACATCAATACACTGTACGTCACTCTAATCTACTCTGCACTCTATGCCACGGCACTCTACACCACTTTACTCTATGCCATCACACTCTATGCCACTCTATGCAACTCCACTCTACCCTGCATCTCTCCACTCTAAGCCACTTCACTCTACTGTGAAACAATCTACTTTACCCCACTGCACTCTGTGCCACTGCATTCTATTCCACTGCACTCTACCCTGAACCTCTCCACTCTATGCAACTGCACTCTACTCTGAATCAATCTATTCTATGCCACTGCACTCTATGCCACTCTGACCACTGCACTCTAGTCCAATGCACTCTACACCACTGCACGCTGACACTCTACTCTGTAACACTGCACTGGCCGCCACTATACTCTACACCACTCTACTCTGTACTACTTCATTCTGCACCAACACACTCTATTTTGCTGCACTGTATGCCACTCTACTCTACCCCATGCCACTCTATGCCACTGCACTCTATGCAGTGCACTCTAAACAACTGCACTGTATGCCACTGCCCTTTATTCTGCACCACCGTACTCTATGCCACTGTTCTCTGTACCACTCTACACCACTGCACTGACACTCTGCTCTGCAACACTGCACTCTACACCACTTTACTCTGTTCTACTGCATTCTATGCCACTGCACGGTGCATCACTGCACTCTACGCTACTGCACTTTAGGCACCATACTACACTCTGCACTGCACCACTCTACAATACTCCACTCTGCACCACTCTACGCCACTGCACTCTATGCAACATGAGTCAACTCTGCACTCTGACACTGCACCACTCTGCATTACTGCACTCTCTGCCACTCTGTTGTATGCCACTCTACTCCACTGCACTCTGTGCTACTCTACCCCATGCCACTGCACTCTGCCCCAATGCACTTTAAACAACTGCACTGTACACCACTGCCCTCTACTCTGCACCACTGTACTCTACAGCACTGCTCTCTGTGCCACTCTACTCCATTCTACATCACTGCACTGACACTCTACTCTGCAACTTTGCACTCTCTGCCTCTGTACTGTACACCAATCTACTCTGTACTACTGCATTCTACGCCACTGCACTCTATGCCACCCTACTCTTCATCACTCCACTCTACGCAACTGCACTCTACAGCACTAGACTCTACTGTGCACTGCATCACTTTACACTATGTCACTGCACTCTCTGCCACGCGAGTCTACTCTGTACTCTATGCCACTGCACCACTCTACACTACTGCACTCTCTGCCACTCTGTTGTATGCCACTCTACTCCACTGCACTCTATGCCACTCTGTCCCACGCCACTCCATGCCACTGCACTCTAAACCACCGCACTCTATGCCAATGCACTCTAAACAACTGCACTGTACTCTGAACCACTGGGCTCTACGCCACTGCTCCTGTGCCACTCTACTCCACTCCACACCACTGTGCCACACACTTTTAGCCATGCAAACAGCTGCCACTCTGGTGTATAACATGGCTAAAACACATTGGGGAAGCCATTAACTCTTGCGTAGACGAGACCTATTGGCTTTTCCAATGTTTGTTAGTACTATGAGGAACCGTGGTCCCTGAAAGAACTGTGAATCTGTAAGTCTTTATTTTAAACATGCATTTGACACCTCGTCAGGGGTAGTAAGCGCTATATTAATACAATTACATCATAATATAGGCTGCTACAAAAAGCGCAAATACATTTTGGTTAATTAAAAAAAGTGCTTCTCAAATACAGATTTGAAAATTATACAGTTTATACCTGGTACTAACATTTTTTATAACACTCCATTAAAACCACACATTCCACAGCTCACCTTGGAACACCATTACAGTACCTCTATAAAATAAAATATCTTTGCCATCAGAAAGCTTCAAGTGAATCCTTTGATAAAAGTCAATGGAGGTTTTCAAGCTCCTTTGCATTTGCAGATTTAAAAGTTGCCCACATTTGCACTTCTTTAGAGAAGGAGACACCCTGGCAAGAAGGTCTGTTTCTTATCTGTCTGCCCCTCCCTCGCTCCCTCAGAGCCTTCCAGTCCACTGGGGAAACTGTTCTGCCCGTAATTTCGCCCTGCCGTCTGTTGTCCTTTTGGTGAAAGGCTAAAATTACGGACAAATGCCGTCCGTTAAGTCTTTCATCACGGAGAGCAGACGGCAGGGCAAAATTACGGCAGTCCGTGCAATTTATGGGCGGGTGGTCACCCTAAAGTTGATGCACTCTAGAGGTCTGTGTGTGAACAGAGAGCCACTGAATTAAGTCTTGGTTGGTCAGTGCAGAAAAATGACTTGTATATTTTTAGTGCTATGAGGTCACAGCCTGTGACAGAAAGCACTGTGAATATGAAATATATTATTTTAAACGTACATTACATACAGTATTTGACCGAGTGTAAGTAGTACAATTTGTTTATATTACTGTCCCTTGAACATCTTCAGGTGTACTAAGCATGATAATAATACAACTAAAAGCACACACTTCACAGCCTAGTTGTTAATTTTGTGCACTACCACTCAAAAAGAATAATTCTTTGTCATCCGAAACGAAGGATCATTTACATTTGCAGATTAACTAATAGCGCACATTTGCATTACTTTCAGGGAAGCAGACACCCTGTCAGGAAGGCTTGCTTAGATGTCTGGCCTGCTCTGGTTTCACCGCACAGGAGACTCAATGATTAACACTTCAGTTTATGCATTTAAACTGTCGGAAATCGGAATTAACTGCCCTGGGATGGTTATCTTTTTACAAAAAGTAGAGGAACGCAGTTTCATAAATCATAAAAGTGTTGTGACCCTCCAATCCCTCCCACTTCGACCACTGCAGGTAAAAGGAACAAGGGCCAGAATGAGAAAGAAAATAAGCAAAGGCAGTAAAATAAAAGTGCCTCCCTCACACCGTTGCAAATTAGATAGCAAAAAAAAAGTGTCCCACATTTTCAAATTAGTTCTGTTTTGAACTTGTAAAGTCATGCTATATATAAGTGTTTTGTGGGCCATGGGAACACATGCATTTGCACTTGCTGCAGGCAATGTTTGAGGTAATATCAGGAAGATCAACTGAGAAAACGAACGTACAAGAAAATAAACCAGGCCTACAAACAGCCCAAAAATAGTCCCACACACTGCCCTTTCAGACCAGCCCTTTGGTCTCTGCCAGATTGCCCCACGGGCCAGCGCGACCCTGAGGAGGAATATCGATGCATGCCTCTGAGAAATTGGAAATTAGATGTAGAAAATGTTCTCTCCTCCGTTTTTCCATTCTGATATTTCACTGCTCACAGGTGGGAGCTATAAAAGGGTCGTGTCCCATGAAGCGTAACTAGGAATCCTTTCCAAGAGGTTTGGACTATATAATTCAGGGCTTGACTTGAAATTTATAAAATAAAATCCTAGACTTCTCACAGTGTTCTACACAATCAGTATTTTGGTGCTCTTCTATAAGCTTTCTGTTATGCATGCAGTCATATTTCATTGTATAATGAAGCTAAAAGAAGCCAAACACATTGGCTTTACCAATGCTTGTCAGCACTATCAGATACATGATTAACAACAATGATTTTATTGTGATTAATTAGACTGAAATATGTTTCAGTTCTGAAAATATACTGTGAATTAAACATTACTAATGTCTATTGAATGAGTTGTAGTGTTCTGAGGATCTGTCACTCCGGTTCTTCCCTTCTCACCACTTCCCTTTGCAGTTGCTCTGTTGGGCTCTTATGCCCTTTGTCTCCCCACATCTTTCTGAAATCCTCCATGTGTCGATTCTAACAGCTTTGTGAAACTCACCATCTGCACTTCTCACTCCTCATTTCAGAGCTGTTCAGAGGCCACTTTTGACTCCCTCCTACATGGACTTCCTTGCATCTCATTTATTTCACTGTCCACCTACACATACAGTTCACCCACTCACCTGTACTGTAAGCCCTACATTTTCCTTTACCTTTGTCCTGTGTACCTCCTTCACAAATGTTTGCATACAATCACAATTACTATTGCCACATATGGCCATTGTTCTGTGCGATCTGCATAGAGGCCAAGGATTGGCTGAGCATGTGTTCTGGGCACCTTTATGATTACTGACATGCACTGTGTGAAACGTCCACTGCCTTCGCCCTCAATTCTACAGCTCACAATTGTAATTGTAATTGTATTTATTTACTCTGGAACCCAAGAGGAATTAGTGGTGGATTAGTATAGGGAAATGTGAGTACAGTATTCGTATTATTATTAGTTAATTTGAGCAGAGGATATGTGAGTTTGTTAGTTGGATTGACTAGAGAAATGGAGGGATAGAGGAGGGAAGAATCCAGTAGTGTTAATTGGGAGTTTATAGTAATAGGATGAGGCTTGGGATGTGTAGAGGAGAGATGGAGGAGGGAAGAGTCTGTGGAAAGGGGTTAGGGAGATCATAGGAGCAGAAGGGGTTTTGGATGAGTCAAAGGTGAGATAAATGTGGGGGAATTTAGTAGGGTTGTTTGGGAGATCATGGTAGTAAACTGGGGTTTGAGGTGAGCTAGATACGGTAGAGGAGGGAAGAGCTTAGGCAGGGTTATTTTGGAGATGAAAGTAGTAATTGGGTTTGGGATGAGTCAGAGTGGGGATGGAGGATAGATTGATAGAGACATAGGGTGATGGGGAGACAGTAAAGTTTACGAGAGAGTAAAAGTTATATTATTTATTTATTTATTATTTTATTTATGTATGTATATATTTACTTTATTTAATTATATTTTGAAATGTATTTATAGATTTAATTTTATTTATTTATTTTTCTCAGTCGGACTAGTGTAATAAATAAATAGATATGTAAATACATAGTAAGGGAATAAACGTGCAAGGAACATAATAATGGGTATAGTAATATGAGAAGAAAAGTAGTATTGTATAAACACAGACTTTCATGGGTTGTAGTCTTTGAAGTTAATTATTAAGTGTACTTTTCTAACATTCATTTATCTTGCCTTAATTTTTGAATAGCAAAATGCTTGCTGTTAAATAGTTAAAATAACATTTGCTCATTGTGATATAAAAAGGAAAGCAGGGATGGGGAGGCCTGGCCTAACGCTGATGGCAGAAGAAGTCTCTCTGTGAGGCTTCCGCCGGTAATGCCCCTCCCTGTAGAATCCTGCTACCCAGAGAGCCACCGGTCCCACACCAAATACAGCCAAGAATGCGGGAGGGGCCCCTGAGGCAGTTGGGAGACGAGAGACAAACACAGAGATAGGAGATCTGACTAGAATTGTCGCCACTGTGAAGGCCGTGAGGAGCACAAGATAGCGACTGGGACCTTCGAAATGAAGTTGCCCGTCTCCGACGCGAGCACTGCAGCCTGAGGCCACAAACCGACAACGAAGGGCTGGTGAGAGCGCGCAGGGTGAAGTAGAGAGTGAAAGGCGGCTCTGATTGGCATTGTGTCCAGCAGACAATGCGATACCCGGGGAGACAGGGAGGGCCCTGTGCTTTGCTGCTGCTGAAGAATAAGGCAGCACTCCACCGGCGGTGGGTCCAATAATGACGATCCTGGGGTTATGCGACCAACCGCACAGGAAGGGGACTAGATAAAGAAAAAGTAAAAAGGCATCGCAGAGAGCGGGGGTGAGGTGGTCCACATCCCTTGCCCTGAATAGAGTACAGCCCGACATCCTCTCAGGTAAAGGGAGACGGATCACTGCACTTTGTGCACCCCATAACAGCGCAGACCCCAGCACAGCAGAAAGGGAGAGCGCTGCTGAGCCCTGAGCCCACCACAGCATAGTCACCGGGGAGAAGAGCGTAGTGTGGGGAGCAGCGGACGCCCGTCGCTGTGCGTGGAGGGGTGAAATGGGCCCTGCGCTTCGCCTGTGAAGGCACAACTCGCAGCGCCACAGGGCAGGAGGAGAGGTGGGCAGCAGTAGCCGGGAAACACATAGGATTTCGGAGGCCTGGAGAGTGGGCAACATGAAGGGAATCCTTTATCCCTCATGGTGGACCGACCTTGAAGCCATCATTAGAAAGAGTGGCACAGGCCAGCAGAGACCCAGATATTGGACGAACAGGGAGCAAGAAAGAGGATGAGGCGAAAGACTAAATTATTGTAAGTGCCTCGACTGGACCTCAGGGAACCAGAAGCGCTACCTCATGGAGAAAGCTGGGGACCCCACCCTCCAAGACACTCTACAAGCCATTACAGCCTTCTGTTAAGTTTTAGAAGGGAAAATTGATGCCTTGGCAACAGACTTAACTATACTCAGAGATGACCACTGTCGCCTGGCAGAAAAGG
Organism: Pleurodeles waltl; assembly: GCF_031143425.1. Classification (NCBI taxonomy): domain Eukaryota; kingdom Metazoa; phylum Chordata; class Amphibia; order Caudata; family Salamandridae; genus Pleurodeles; species Pleurodeles waltl. Next base: position 646,991,235 of record NC_090446.1, on the reverse strand, counting down.
TATCTATGGCGGAAAAGCAAGTTAAAGAGATCCTTCCAACAGTTAGTGATGCAACCAAGACCATTAGCAAGATAGAGAGGTAAATTCACGACCTGTGACTACGAGTAGAGGATGCGGAAAATCGTTCAAGAAGAAACAATACCCGCATGATCGGAATACCTGAGCGCATAGAAAAATATAACATGGTGGAGTTTCTGGAGCGCTGGCTTAAAGAGGAAATGGCGGGGGACGGGCTCTCGCCCTTCTTCGCACTCAAGAGAGCGCATAGGTTCCGGCACCCCTTCTGCCCCCGGGAGCCCCACCAAGGCCGGTTATAGAACGTTTGCTGCATTACAGGGACAGGGACTATTTGCTGAGCTAAGTGAGGAAAAATGGGGACTGCACAGTAGACATTAACACGGTCGCACTTTCCCAGACTTTTTGCGGGAAGTGCAGAAACAAAGGGCCACCTTTAGAGAAGCTAAACAAAAACTGCGGCAAATGGGGATACAGTACAGAATGATGTTCCCGGCAAGACTGAGGGTGACGACCAAGGGGGGAACACAATTCTTTACCTCACCTGAGGAAATATGGCAGTGGGTAGACTTTCAATCCTCATCTAATGAGATTCATCCCCCAAGTAACCTACAGTACCGACAACATAGGCGATCCCTGCTCAGAGTGACCCACAGACTGTCAGCCCCTTCTAACAAAGAGGTGCAACAGAAACGCCAAAAGGTAATGGAAGCAGTGGCTTCCCTACGCGGACCGGACCCCAGCTCTTCCCACACGTTGAGCAAAGAGATTGAACATTCAGGGTCGGATTGAGACTCAGACATAACACGCACATCTGAAGAGGCAGGACCAGAGGTGACTCCTGGGACATCGAACTGCATCATCTGACCCAATCTCCCCTGAGTTTCTTGGTGATCCATATCGGTGCCATGCAGCTGCCGTGACATGTTCAGGAGTTATCCTTTTGCCCCAAAGTGATTGAGACGGTGGAACCTGATGGAAGGGGGATCGGGCACAATAACATAGTCACGAAAGTAAGACAGGGGGGAGAAACAGGCGACACGGCAGACTCCTCTAAACGAACTACCCCCCGATTCAATAGACTAGTTGACATAACTGTTTAGGTTTGTGTGAGAGGTAATAACCCTTTTGTGCTGGGGAAGGGGAATTGGTAATTTAATTGTTGGGCTAGTTACATAGGGAAATATGAATCTCACTGTTTATTACGAATCTAAGTGTGTGGTGCGGGAGGGTACAGTTGCAGGTGTCAGGGTGGAAAAGATGGATGCAGAAACGCCCATGACCTAGACAGTAGACTGGCTACATTAGACTCATATAAATTTATTTCATGGAATGTCCGGGGCATGCACATAATGACTAAAAGGTATAAAGTATTCTCGTACTTACAGAGGAGGGGAGTCCAGGTGGCAATGCTACAGGAAACAAACACTTAACACAAGCAGAAGGGAAGGCTATACAGAAATGTTGGAGGGGCCAAGTCTACTACACTACCCACTCCGCTTATGCCAGAGGGACCCTGATATGGATAAGAGCAGGGTTCCATTCCAAATGCTGGACAGCCTCATAGACCCAGAAGGGAGTTACGTAGCTGTACGAGGGAGATTGGAGGGCAAGGAGCTTGTAATGATGAATGTTTATGCACCCAACTCGGACCAAGGAACATTTTTTCCACAACTTTCTACCTGCCTGGTCTCATTCCTACAACAATCAGTAGTATTGGGAGGAGATTTTATTTGCGTGGCTGCTCCCACTACAGACCACTCCCAGCCCCATTACACAACTCCCCAGTCACTAGAGTGGCACAGCAATTTACAGCCTTGCAAACACATTCGGGCCTGGTTGACGTATGGCAAAGGCTGTACCCAGACACCATATTTTTCCTACCTACATGAATTACATGTTCAGCTGGATACATTCCTTTGCACAGAAGATGTGTTCTCTTATATACATAATGCTGAATATTTGGCTCGCACCATCTCAGATCATAACCCAATATTGCTATCATGGAGGCAGGGTTTGGCTCTCCCCCATTTTCCCCCATGGAAATTAAAACCAGAATCGGAGGAGGATACACAATATCAGGGAGAGGTAAAACAACATATTGCTCAATTCTTTGTGGATAACGAGGCCACAACCAGTAGCCCATTGATAGAATGGGATGCTTTTAAACTAGTATTGTGGGGGAGGTGCTTAGCGAGCTCAGTGGGGGTGCGTAGAACATTATTCAGAGACACCATAGAGGCAGAGAGCAACTGAGACAGGCAGAAAAGGCTAGACCAGAGCAGCCAGACCATCAGCATAGAATTGTAGAACTAAAAGAATCAAAGCCTTCGCTGCTTTGACTGGTCTTGAATTACATAGCAAGAGCTCACGTAGAGAGAGATAAGGCGGGCCGTATGCTGGCATGGGTGGCGTCGCCGACCAAGAGAGGATCGATGATTATGGAAATGAAAATGGGTATGGGGAATAGTCTCTATAAACAGGAAGAAATGAATGCATATTTCCTATCTTTTTACGAGCGGCTATATAAATGCACCCTTCAGTATGATAGGGAAACCACAGATGTATACTTGGAAAAGATACCACTCGCCGCACTTACACCTGAAATAGCAGAGCAACTGGGGGGGAGCCATTACTCAACAAGAGATTAGGTGGCCATTAAAGAATTTGCTAGAGTTAACAAACCGGGGACTGACGGCTTCCTAGTTGAGTTTTATGCCATGTACGTTGATCTGTTGACCCCAAGGCTGGAAACTCTCTATATGGCTGCAAAAGAGAGGGGAATAATGCCAGCAAGAGAGGCAGTGGTAATACCCCTACTAAAACCTGGTAAAGATCCAACAGAATGCAGAGCATACAGACCATTGTCCATGCTGAATCTGGACTACAAGATTCTTAGTAAGATCTTGGCGACAAGACTTCTCCCTTACATGTCGAAGCTGATACACCCAGACCAAGCAGGCTTTGTCCCAGGAAGGAACACAGCAAGTAATATACGCCAACTGTTGGCGGTCATAAGAGACCCTTCCTTTAATGACATGACGGCGGGTGTGCTGGCAGAGGACATTGAGAAGGCTTTTGCTAGCCTAGAGGGATCGGTCCTTTATGCGGTGATGGCAAGTATGGGTTTGGAGATTGACTAAATTGCATGGGTACGACTACTATACACTAAACCAACTGCTAGAGTTTGCACCTGTTGGGCAATATCAGAAAGATATACAGTGAAGCAGGGCACCAGGCAGGGCTGCCCCTTGTCTCCATTGCTGTTTGTGATAGCCATGGAGCCTCTAGCAGCTGTGGCTCGTAGTGGGGAGGGATGCCAAGGAATACGAGCGAGTGGGAGAAGACACTGCATAGCACTGTACACTGATGGACTGCTGATTTGTTTGAGGAATATGCATAGGGACCTGCCGAGGGCCCAGCTGATACTATCAAGGTCGGAGATATTTTGGGACTTGGAGTAAACTGGGACAAGACCCGATTGTTCCCCCTGGGCCTACTGGCGCACCCCCCCTGAGCTGAATACTGTAACATGGGAACCACGCTGTCTTTCCTACTTAGGGGTTAAAATATATCACGACCCATAAGACATCCTTGAGGGGAAATGTAGAGAGAGCCTTGAGATCCATCCAGACCAGTATGGCCTTTTGGCAGATTCTACCATTGTCAGTGGAAGGTAGGGAAGCGCTTCTCAAAATGATAGTCCTGCCTAGACTACTATACTATTACACAGTATTGCCGATATCGATCCCCAGGGCAACCTTTAGGGGATTGGATGCACTAGTAATATCATTCCTATGGGCAGTGGGCGCAGATGAGTGGCCCTGGCTAATCTTCAAAGGCAATCTACAGACGGAGGGTTGGCTGTCCCTGACTTTGAGGCTTACTACCTAGCGGCACAGCTCCTGTGGCTCACACAATGGATAGTGAGCAGACATGATCCCGAGGCACTGGGGAACCCATTCCTCCCTTCACTGACAAGATTAATGGAGGTATTATTGGAAATCCGACGTAACAAGAGAGAGGACTCCCCTGAATGGAAAACAATCATATAATGCTGGACAAGCTACTTGCGCAAATCTAAGATAAGGACTCCCAGTTCCCCAGACCTCCCCCTGTTGTCGGTATTAGCACTGCCCCATAGAATTAACTGGGAGGGTCTCCAAACCTGGTATGCAGCGGGAGTGCTGACTGTGGGGACTGTCTGTAGTGATTTTATGAGAGTCGTGTGTGGCCGGCTCACAGGCTTGTATATATATATATATATATATATATATTTTTTTTTTTTTTTTCCCCTCATTCACCTCAGACTCCAGGGCTTCTCTGAGAAGTTTCAATTCATGCCCCTCAGCTTTCAAAGCAGACCGTTGACCAAGGAGGCTGCATGCCCAGTTTTGGAAGCTGCGTTACCTTTGCAGCCAACAGAGCAGAAAGGAAGGCATAATCATTGGACAAGATATAAGCTCCTTGCCTTATTGCCCTATGCGACCTGTAGTTCCCCAGTCCACCTCATCAAAGGCAGCCAGAACTTCTTCACCTTAGAGATACCACCAGCTATATAAATTTTTGAAGTGTAAAGAAGTGTGTCTAGCCATCATGCATAAAGGGGGGGATTCCCCTACCCATTTTTGACATATTTCCCTCCTGGCCAGGAGTATAGAGTAAAAAAGCAACTTTCTCATATTACCAATCAGCTCTTCTGACCCCTCCATTATCCCAAACATAATTAGAGAAAGGCTTAGCTTGATATCCACCCCCACCATGCTTGAGATGGTCTTACCCACTTCTTCCCAAAATGAACGTATTTCTGGGCATTCTATAGACATGTGGATATCTGTTGCATTCTCTAAGCCACATTTTGCACATTTGGCGACTCCCACTTTCCTCATTTTCAAAATCTGTTATGGTGATAGGTAGGCTCTGTGAATTGAAAAAGGATGGTTTCTTCTTAGTGAAACATTTTTGACAACAGCAAATAAAGTGCGCATCAATACTTACCAAAGATCTTGTAGCTGATCCCTCGGCAAGCATCCTCCCCAGAGATCTTCAGCCAGCTTTCAATCCCCATCCAAAGTCTCTAAGATTTCCCAGTACCAAATGGGTTTCTCCTCCAGAAAGTTCATGTATCCCAGGTTCACTGGAATACTCTGTGACCAGCCTTTCAACTATAAGTATTTTACCCTAGACATTTAACCCCCCTTTTCCTTATTTAGCTTGACCCATGGGAGAAACCTACCATCCCAGAAAAGATTTCTTCTGTATTCCATGCCTGCATTCCTGATCAGTAAGGCCAACTTGTCTTCAGGATACTCCGGGGTACCTGGGGAATCCCAGATAGGCACCAGATAGCTGTAGTATTCTGGCTTCATCCCTCGCCTAATGCTCAACCACACCTTTGCTATGGCTTGCAGCACTTTCAGTTTTACTTTTTTGAAGAATTTTGGGTCTCTGATTTTAAACAAAAAGTTAGCTTTTAAACAAAAAGTGAGTTGCCCTTTGACTCCTCCTAACATGGCTTCAACAGACACCCAATCTCTGAGGATTCTGGAGATATTGCAAGTCCGGCAGTGCAAGACCCCCTTTTTCTCTCCTTCTGTGCAGCTTTTTCCACAAAACCTAGGCCCCTTATAAGCCCATTTGAAAGAGTATATTGCCTGCTGAATCAACTCTAAACAAGACATTCATTTCAAATGGAATTGTATTAAAGATAAAACTAAACTTGGGCAGGACCACTATCTTCACCAAGCTAGTTCTGCCGAGTATCATCAAGGGGAGATGTACCCACCCTTGCATCAGCTTGCTGGATTTTGCTAGAGCTTTCTTTAAAATTCGCCTCCAGGATCTTTTTAACATCTTGCATGATCTTAAGTCCCAAATACCTAATCTCACTTTTAATTATTGGGGTGTCCCTCATCTGATAACAACCCATAATGCCAGTCTTCCCCGCATTCATATGATATCCCAACACTTTACCAAAATTTTTGGCAATATACAACATGACAGGAAGAGCTGATAGCAGATCAGATGAGTACACCATGAGGTCATCAGCATAGGGGGAGACTTTTTTCCCATCCATGATAGCTGAAAGGGGAAGCTGAAGGACTCTGTCTGATCCTAGTGTCAAAAGGTTCGATATAAAGGTTAAACAATAAGGGGGGCAGAGACATCCTTGCCTAGTTCCTCTAGGTATAATGAAGTTCCCATTCTACAAAACCCTTGCAGAGGGGCCTTGATAGATCTGACCGGCCACCCTACAAATATTTTCACCCAAGTTATATTGTTTAAGGGTTGTGCTCAGACAGGTCAAATTAACTCTATCAAAAGCCTTCATCGCATCCCATGTCAAAACTATAAGGGGAACATCATAGGTTGTAGTGAGGTCAATAGCCCCAATCAAATTATATGTTAATTCATGGAGGAATCTAACTCTTACTACCCCCTTCTGATCTAAGTGCAGGAGTACCTCCACCACCCCACTTAACTTATCAGCCAGCACCTTGGCAAATAATTTATAATCACTATTTAGAAGCGATGTTGGTCTATATGATTCACAACACACCAGGTTCTTCCCTGGTTTTAGAATCCAGGGGATGGTTGCTTCATTCCAGGATTTTGGCAATGGAACTTATTCATCCATAATGTTCCCGAACAGGGCTGTCGTCGCAAGTAATATGGAGTCCCCCAGAACCTTTTACAAATCCACTGGTATACCATCAGGGCCTGCCGCTCTGCCTCCCTTACTTGCTTTTAATGCTGCCCATATCTCTCCCTGGGAAACGTGTTGGTTCAAATGAGGCTGTTCCCTAGGTGCAAGACTAGGCAGGGTGTCCATCTTCAACCAGTCTCTCACCTCCCCTTCAGTCATTCGCTTCTTTTCAGAGTACAACTCTGCAAAAAACCTCAGAAACACCATCTTTATGTCTGAACAACTTGTCCACTTCTTCCCAGTCCACCCACATACGATCTCTCTGATAGCATTTTGGACTCCGTCTGTCTTGATTTTCCAAGCTAACAGCTTCCCTCTGCACTCTCTGTACTCAAAATGAACATGCTTACTTGCTTCCCATTTCTTTGTTATCCTGGCCTGTATTACTTCCCCAAGCTACATCCTCAGCTGTCTCAACCTTTTCCCTAGAGAAAGCTTTTCTTCTGTATCTATGGTTACCATCAGTTGGTTCTCACACTTAGCCATCTCTGTCTCTAAAATACTCACTTCATTCCTATACTTCTTATTTCTAAAGCTTGTGAAACCTGTGAGTTTTCCCCTTATAACAGTTTTAAAAGTGTCCCAAACAACAGTTAGGTGAGCTGATCACATGTTAGCCTTCTTCTGTCTCAATACAGAGTTGGGAAACAACATCACTGTCCAGCAGTAACGTGCGATCAAGAGTCCATTTCCTTACCTCATCCTTCAGAGAGGGAGTCATCGTTAGTATCACTGCTGAGTGGTCTGATAGATGGGTGGCTAAGTAAGCAATATTGTCAACTACATCGCTTAATACCTGGTCAACCAAAAAGTAGTAAATCCGGGAGGTATGCCCATACTTTTTATTATGAAAAGAAACACCCTGTTGTGCACTAGCTCTTTGCCTCCACACATCACACAGTCCAAATTACTTCATCATCCTTTTAAGATACAATTACAAAGAAAGGGAGCACACTGCCAACACTCCAGCAGCAAAGTCCAACCCCCAATGCATCATGGTAAATGCAGTTGAATTCGTAGTCCGTTCAGAAAGTAATAAAGTATTTCACCTCCAAAGGCGCAGCAAGTGCTGTATATCCCCGTACACGTGTTGCTGGGTTTGGCCCGTCATCAGCAGGGAGCAGCATGGTATAGGGGCTTGCCTGAAATGCCGCCAAATGTCTTCTCGGGCTTATGGACCACTCATGGCGCACAGGTGCCTCCCAAGGCTCGTCAGCCGTGGCTCAAGGGAGCCGTCTTAAAGACAAAATTACAAAGAAAGGGAGCACACTGCCTACACTCCAGCAACAGAGTCCAACCCCCAATGCATCATGGTAAATGCAGTCAAATTCGTAGTCCGTTCAGAAAGTAATAAAGTCCTTCACCTCCGTAGGCGCAGCAAGTGCTGTATATCCCTGTACACATGTTTCTGGGTTTAGCCTGTCATCAGCAGGGAGCAGCATGGGATAAGGGTTTAGTTGAAATGCCGCCAAGTGTCTTCTCAGGTTTATGTACAACTCATGGCGCACAGGTGCCTCCAAAGGCTCGTCAGCCGTGGCTCAAGGGAGCCGTCTTAAAGACAAAATTACACAGAAAGGGAGCACACTGCCTACACTGCAGCAACAAAGTACAATCCCCAATGCATCATGGTAAATGCAGTTGAATTCGTAGTCCGTTCAGAAAGTAACAAAGTCTTTCACCTCCGTAGGCGCAGAAAGTGCTGTATATCCCTTTACACGTGTTTCTGGGTTTAGCCCGTCATCAGCAGGGAGCAGCAAGGTATAGGGGCTTGCTTGAAATGCCACCAAATGTCTTATCGGGTTCATGTACCACTCATGGCGCACAGGTGCTTCCCAAGGCTTGTCAGCCGTTGCTCTAGGGAGCCTTCCTAAAGGCAAAATTACAAAGAAAGGGAGCACACTGCCTACACTCCAGCAACAAAGTCCAACCCCAATGCATCATGGTAAATGCAGTCAACTTTGTAGTCCATTCAGAAAGTAATAAAGTCCTTCACCTCCGTAGGCGCTGCAAGTTCTGTATATCCCTGTACACGTTTTTCTGGGTTTAGCCCGTCATCCCCAGGGAGCAGCATGGTATAGGGGCTTGCTTGAAATGCCGCCAAATGTCTTCTCGGGTTTATGTACCACTCATGGCGCACAGGTGCTTCCCAAGGCTCATCAGCTGTGGCTCAAGGGAGCTGTCTTAAAGACAAAATTAAAAAGAAAGGGAGCACACTGCCTACACTCCAACAACAAAGTCCAACCCAAATGCATCATGGTAAATGCAGTCAAATTCGTAGTTCATTCAGAAAGTAATGAAGTCTTTCCCCTCCGTACGCGCAGCAAGGGCTGTATATCCCTGTACACGTGTTTCTGGGTTTAGCCTGTCATCAGCAGGGTATAGGGGCTTGCTTGAAATGCAGCCAAATGTCTTCTCAGGGTTATGTGCTCCCATCACCCTCTTCCTGTTTAAAAGACTCCCTTGAGCCAGTGAGCTGACGAGCTTTGGAGATGCACCTGTGTGCCTGTGAGTGGTACTTGACCCGAGAGGAGTTTGGCAGCATTTCCAACAACCCCAGATGAAATTTCTTTGTTCTCTTCTCTCTACTGATGAAGGGATGAACCCAGAAACACGTGTCTAGAGATATACAGCAATGTCTGCATCAACTTTGGTGAAAAACTACAGATGATTTTGAAGTAAGCACTAACTGTGAACTGCATTTACCAGGATGCATGGGGCGAACTGTGCTGGGATGTGAGGCAGTGTGCTCCCAAACCCCCCCTTCCTGTTTAAAAGGCTCCCTTGAGCCAGTGAGCTGACGAGCTTTGGAGATGCACCAGTGTGCCTGTGAGTGGTACTTGACCTGAGAGGAATTTGGCAGCATTTCCAGCAACCCCAGATGAATTTTCTTTGTTCTCTTCTCTCTACTGATGAAGGGCTCAAACCAGAAACATATGTCTAGAGATATACAGCAATGTCTGCATCAACTTTGGTGAAAAACTACAGATGATTTTGAAGTAAGCACTAACTGTGAACTGCATTTACCAGGATGCATAGGGGCGAACTGTGCTGGGATGTGAGGCAGTGTGCTCCCAACCCCTCCTTCCTGTTTAAAAGGCTCCCTTGAACCAGTGAGCTGATGAGGTTTGGAGATGCACCTGTGTGTGCCTGTGAGTGGTACTTGACCTGAGAGGAATTTAGCTGCATTTCCAGCAATCCCGGATTAATTTTCTTTGTTCTGTGCTCTATACTGATGAAGGGCCGAACCCAGAAACACGTGTCTGGAGATATACAGCAATGTCTGCACCAACTTTGGTGAAAAACTACAGATAATTTTGAAGTAGGCACTAACTGTGAACTGCATTTACCAGGATGCATGGGACGAACTGTGCTGGGATAAGAGGCAAGGTGCTCCCAACCCCCCCTTCCTGTTTAAAAGGATCCCTTGAGCCAGTGAGCTGACGAGCTTTGGAGATGCACCAGTGTGCCTGTGAGTGGTACTTGACCTGAGAGGAATTTGGCAGCATTTCCAGCAACCCCAGATGAATTTTCTTTGTTCTCTTCTCTCTACTGATGAAGGGCTCAAACCAGAAACATATGTCTAGAGATATACAGCAATGTCTGCATCAACTTTGGTGAAAAACTACAGATGATTTTGAAGTAAGCACTAACTGTGAACTGCATTTACCAGGATGCATAGGGGCGAACTGTGCTGGGATGTGAGGCAGTGTGCTCCCAACCCCTCCTTCCTGTTTAAAAGGCTCCCTTGAACCAGTGAGCTGATGAGGTTTGGAGATGCACCTGTGTGTGCCTGTGAGTGGTACTTGACCTGAGATGAATTTGGCAGCATTTCCAGCAACCCCAGATGATTTTTCTTTGTTCTCTACTCTCTACTGATGAAGGGCTGAACCCAGAAACACATGTCTGGAGATATACAGCAATGTCTGCACCAACTTTGGTGAAAAACTACAGATAATTTTGAAGTAAGCTCTAACTGTGAACTGCATTTACCAGGATGCATAGGGGCGAACTGTGCTGGGATGTGAGGCAATGTGCTCCCAACCCCCCATCATTTGAAGATACGCCTGTGATTTAGGGGAACCTGTGAACAATAAAGTCCACAGCACACAACGTACAGAGCAATAATGCAAAAATAGTAACATCCAAGGTATGAAGAATTCGTTGGTGAATAAGGCACATTAATGTTCCATGTTCCTCATAGAAAATCTCTTTATTTGAAAGCGCAGTTTGCTTCAATGAGAAGGAACGTCCATCAAACACAGCCAACGCGTGTTTCGTCACACAGGTGACTTTTTCAAGGCTAGAAATTGGATAGAAATGTAGAAAATTCCAAGTTGGGATGTAGTAAGCAAATTGGAATCTGTGATGCGCAGGTAAGTAAACGTGCCTGGATAAGAAGTGTAGAAACAGGTAATAAGTAACTGGATTAAAGGACCTTGGTAAGTCCTAACGTAGTCCATGTGGGAACGGAGTTCCATGAGGCGTATATTCTTGCAGTGTTGGTCACCGCAAGAACATATGCCTCAGGGTACTCCGTTCTCTGCCGAAAATCACATTGAAATCACTCACCAATATAACTGGTTGAAAAAAATCAAGGAGACTAGAAAAAAATGCCTTAAGTGGTTCGATATTGTCACAGTTTGGACTGTAAAAACCAACTAACGCAAGGATCCTATCATATAGTTGAAGCTTTGTTTTAATCCACCTTCCTACTTTGTTAGACATTACCCCCACAATAGTTGCTTTAATCTGCTGGTACACCAGGATGACAACCTCCTTTGTGTTAAAGTTATGATCAGTGCAAGAAAAAAATTTGACCCACTTTTGGGACTTAATCAATTCCTCACATTCAACTCTAGTCAAGTGTGCTTCCTGCAGGATTATTATATGGGCTGGAGAGTCCCTTAAATATTGTAAAATCTTATCCCTTCTCTCTTTTGTGTGCAATCCATTAACATTCCATGACATGATCTGGATCAATCTACCTCCTTCCTCTGGCCTACATCAGTTCTACACATATGCTGTATCCAGTAAAATACCAGCTGAGGTGTTTCTTTTTTCATCTAATGCTCCCCACCCTGTGCTCCCCACTTCCCTCACCTTCATGACTTCCCCACCAACTCTTGGAGAATCCTCCTACCCCCGCTCCAACATGGACCTGGTGTTAGTCCAATTTTATAGCGCCGTTGGAAAGACCTGGCCTTTAAATAAAAAGTAATGATAATATTCCTTACTCGAAAGCCCCATCTTAACACCAAAATAATGAACATAAAACAACTCATGAAACGCTTTATTTCATACATTTAAAGACTTGCAGGCATCAGAGCTCTCTCCCTTGATGACCGCTGGCAACACATCCGCTGCTCTTGGATCTCTCAGGTTTTACATCTTATTATTGTACATAACTCGAAGGGAAGCCGGAAATCTGAGCTGAGCCGTTGCACCTAAACTTTTCAATTCCTCCAGCTGCCTCCCCAACTTCCAGTGCCTATTGATAGTTGCTTGGGACAGATCCAACCTAATTTCAAAAGAAAAGTCCTTCCCTCTCAGAGATTTCAGTTTTAATGCTTTTAGTAATATTTTTTCTTTTAAGGTATAGGTCTGAAAGTCTAAAAGAATTGGGAATGGCTTTGTTTTATTGGGATTTCTCCTGAAAGTTCCCTATGAATCCTCTGCATATCCTTTGCAATATCTTCCTCACTGTCTTCTGTTGATGTTCCTGTCTTTATGAGGGAAACCAGGTATGACTTTAAGTCATCACCCTCCACCCCCTCTGGAACATTTAGAATTCTTAGGTTGTTTCTTCTTGAGCTGTTCTCTAACCGTTACAGTTTGTCCTGCATTTCCTGCTCACTACACTTTAGCAATTGAATTTCCTCCTGGTTTTTCTCCACTTTCACGACTCCTACTGTGTCTTCGAGGGCTTGGGTTTTGATGGTTGGAATGTCCAGCTTTTTCTCAAGTGCTCCATAGGCATCCTTTATTTCCCCTTGGTTTGCTACAGAAACAGCAAAGCCCCTTTTAATCCTAATCTGAAAAGGATTAAAAATCATAGTCTCCAGGGAAGCATTTAACTGTGCAGTTGGTCGATCAGTAGACTCCAGGGCCTTTAAGGAGGGTACCTCCTGTATAAGCTCCTGTGAGGAGTCCTGAGATGTTGCAACACCTGCAGGGGTGGAAGCAGCTGCTGTATGTTTGCTGAGCTGATTGCTGATTGTCTCTCCCCTTGCCCCACTTGCACACCCAGGGCTCCCCTCCTGCATTTGCAGAGCCTTAGGCTTGTTCTTCTCCCACTTTCCTAACCCTTTCATCTCCACTAGCCATGGTTAACAGAGTTTCTACCTTCTTTCTCGCTTCTTCTTTGGCTTCAATGGGGAGGTCCCCTGATATCCACCACTGTTGGCAGAACCTTAACGTATTGCAGCGAAGGAGTAATTTTTGATTTGGCTACAGGAACAACTCTTTTACCTGCTTTGCCTACTTTACGACCAATTAATAAATGACTTCTTGCACAGGCTTTTCGTACCAGAGGTACAGGGTAATGTGAACGCAGGAGAGACTCACACCTTTAGATTCTGCAACTGTAATTGTGGGAGGTGGTTTTTCATAACTTTTCCTAGCCGAGCTATGCCCTTTCCAACCCCCACCCTTGCTGGTGAACTCTCCGACTTGGGCAGCTGTTTCACAAGTCTCTAATCTGATTTTTAGGAATGTGCACCTACCAGGTATAAATCCACTTTGATTTACATGGATCAGGCAGGGAAGACCCTGTTGAATATATTTAGCTAGAATCTTGCTCAAGGTTTTATAATCAATATTCAGGATAGCTGTGGGATGGTGGGATGCAGGAATGGTAGGGTCTTACACCAGTAATGCCTAACAGAGAGTCTCAGAGAGGCTGCCTGTACCAGTGGGGAGTCAACAACTTAACCAGTTTCATCACCAGGAAGCCTGCAAAAGTTTATAGACTTCTGTCAGGAGGTGATTGGTCCCAGGTATTTTCCCAGAGGCCAATTCAGTAATAACTGCTTTGATATCCATAGCCTTGATAGGGGCTTTTATGTCTTCCTGTTCCACTGCAGTTAGTATAGGATGACGTATGTCCTTCAGGAATGCCTGGATGTCAGTCTATGAGGCCGTGGGCGGGGAGAATACAAAGTGCTATAGAATGTTATGAAAGCCTCGTGGATGCCCCCTGTGAATATAGTATAATGCTGTCTGACTTAGCGAGCATTGTAACCAGAGTTTGTTTGGACTCATTGTTAATCACCCAGACCAATAAGTGACCAGATTTGTCTCCCGGTGAGTGTGAACAAGTGACATTAAACTGAGTAGTCTAGGTATCTCAATATTTCTGTTAACCTGGCCTCTTCTTGGTGTAGCTGGGACAAGCAGGGTCCCAGTGTGGGGTCATATACAGTGAGATGCTCAGTGGTTATGTATGTGTGTTTGACTTTAGGGGCTCTCTAACAAGATATTTACACTCATACAGGGCAGAGTGGATATATATGACCCCCTAATGACCACCTTGAAGGCCTCCCATTCTACTGCCAGGCAGGCAGCAGATCCATTAAGTTCAAAATAGTCAGAGATGTGGTCAGCCAATGTGTCCCTACAGGTGGAGTCTTTGAGGACCATGGCTTGTAGCCTCAGCTGGGTATAGGGGAGAGAGACCTGGCCAAAGCTAACAGTAGAGGATTGTGATCTGACAAGTCAGGCAAGGAAATTAAAGGACAAAGCTCAGTTGAGCATACTGTTCTATCCAGGTGAACCTACAGGATGTGAGCTGAATAATAAAATAAATAAAGCTTGACCCTGGGATTAAGATGCCTCCAAGCATCTTAAAGCGACCATTGCGGGAGCCATGAGACCAAACTGTGGGTGTTTTACGAGGTAGGAGCAGGCGGTTGTGGGGGGTGGAAAGTGTTAAAGGGAAATATCCATAACACAGTTGAAATCACTTTGAAAACCCGGCGGGATAGGTGTCCATTTCACCAAGGGTGAGTAAAAGCGACGAAGGATTGCAATTGGGTCAGAATTAGGGATGTATATGCTACCTATTAGTATGAGCTGTCTGTCCAGTCTGGTTTCCAGGAATATAAACCAACCATCAGGGTCTACCTCGTGTGCCAGGACCTGGAGTGGAGTTCCCACCCTAACCCAAATAAGGGTCCTGCTAGCATATGCTAAATAATTGGTAGTGTATACTTGACCCCACCATCACTTCTGAAGTCTGACCCATTCTGACTGCCTGATATGGGATTCTTGCTCTAACGCAATGTGGACCTTCTTGTGCTTCATGAATGAGTGGATTTTGTAGCATAGCACTGGGATGGTGCCTGCATCCCCTAACATTCCAGAATATTATTTGAAATGTCTGAGTGTAGATCATTGAGAGTGTGGAGTACCCACTAGTTCCTATGTGGGAGTGGGGGGCCAATGCCCCAAAGGGTGCTGGGAGCCCCTGGGAGAGGTATGTCAGATATGGGGTGGAGGTCCCCACTCCAGGGTAACAAAAACTAGGAGAACAACTAACATTCTTAACTTCAGTACCAATACAATGGAGAGCAGGCAAATCACCTGCTGTCCAAACTAGGTAAGAGTACCCCCACAAGGGGAATGGGGCTGGCTATGACACATGGCTAGAGCACCACACAGCCAAGACTCTCTCTGATGAGGGGACTATATTGGGTAAGAGGGACACCACCCGGCGAAAGGGTTGGGGGGCCATGTGGCGGGCCTACTTTTGGTCTGGCTGAGCTCCTGGCTGTTCCCTCCCCACGCCTGGACTAGGCAGCAGCATGGTGAAGGCAGACATTGAGCGAAGACGGACACTGGAGCACCCAGGGATACTTTTTACAGTCTGGCTGTGCCCTGGGAACCTTTATAGAGGTGGCGGGCCCACCTGCAGCTGCTCTGTGATCGAACCTGGCCTGATCTGGTGGTGCGAGGACACCGCACCTGGCCCGCATTTAGGCCTGAATTGAGAAGTCATGGATTCTCCCATGTGTCTTCTCAACTCGTGGGTGCCTTGTGCAGCCTTTGGTCGCCCCTCCTGGGAATGGAGTTGGCCCTTGAGTGCCATTGACCTTCTCAACCTTTACCGGGTGTCAAAAGGAGCAAAAATCATTTTTTTAAAGGAGGGAGGTACAGATACAAGACTCCGGGGCTGGGAGAGCTTCAACTATGCAACTACCATTGTAGCCACGCAAGTCATACCCCGATACACACTCCTTTGTGAAGCCTTGTGCTCTTATTTGCTTGAAAATATTTAAGATGAAATTGACTCATCTGGTGTCCTAAGACTATAGGAACAAAGAGGGTTTTTGCATTTGCAAACCTTCTGATTCAGTAAATCAGTGGGGTTTCAAACGATAAAACCCTTTTAAATTTGTACTAAACCCATTTAACAATTCAGAAATGGTTTTCTGAATTGTTAAATGGGTTTGGAGAATCATAAGGAATCGGTATTTGGGGGGTGTGTTAAGTGTGTCCCTGATGCTATGCAGCATGGCTAAAGAATAAAACAATACAAAGTTTTTGATGTGGATGGCTTTGTCATTTTGTAGGTGAATGCCCCACACATGTGCTCGCATATAAAAAATGTTTTTTTTACTTTTATTTACTGGTCCAAACTAGATTGGTAAATAAAAGGAACAAAGTGCTGCGGAGGGACACACAAGCAAAATGGGGACATGGAGAGATGGGGAAGCAAAACCGGGGATACGGGCAGTAGGAAAGCAACATGGGGGATGGAAACAACACGTGAAGGACAAACAAGCCATGGTGAGAAAAAGCAACATGTGAGGAAGGACTGCTAAATATGCACTCATACTTTGATGCCTTTAGCGTTTTAGCAAATTAAGCAGCCATATTTGAATAAATACTATAAAGACAGGTAAATATTAGCATTATATACAAATATATGATAACATGTACCTGTATTTAAGGAAATCTCATCCTGTTTTTAAATCCCCATTGTGTCTGTCTGCTTAGCAGTTGGTCTGGAATTCATGAAGGACGAAAAGGAGAGTCATTTGTAAGAAGCACAATTTTCTGTATTTTTTAAAAATAAATACAGACAGGAAATAGATCGTTTTCTTTCTGTATTTATCAGTAAAAATCAATAAAAACAGAAAACTGGAAGCCTTATATGTAATAATTTTTCAAAGGCCATCATTCGCGTTAATGTTAGTCATTCTAAATATCTGGCTCAGACTGGCTAAAAAAACTCCATAATCTATCCAGATTCTTCTCCCAAAAATTATTCCTTGATTTGGCCACTTAATCGTTCCAAGGTCTCCATTTCAGTATCGCCAGACTGGGTCGAAAATCAGCCCGGACCAAAATATTCAGATTGATCCCACATTGCGGAAGCCAGCCTGCTCCTCTCCTTTGGGTTAGGAGGGCCATCTTTCTTCCAGAGAAAATGTTAATAAAAGTGGTTCCAAACCAAGTATAACAGAGTACATTTTAAAAAAAATGTTGGATAAGCACTTTTAGGCTGGATCATGGCAACCCATGAAGCCTTCACATTTCCTAGTGGGCAGCCCATTGGAAAACACTTTCTCATGCCATATTTATTCAGCAATTTCTAAATCCAACACGTGGTAGTTAAGAAAAACATCTGGCAATGCTTTGTACTGGATCAGAGAGATTATAAAATGCCCTTAATGCATACATGCATTAAGAGCACAAAGGAACCCAATTCCCATTAGAAAATCCAGTGTATGGTTCTGAACAGAGTAGAGTTTGGTGTAAATTGATAACATCTGGCAAAATAAATGTACCTTTGGCCCTGCACATCAGCTGTTGAGTGGACGGCCTGGCCAGCTCCACTTGGTCACAAACAACTGCACACTGCTCAAGCCCACGCACAATAGGAGTTGCTGCAGGGCCCACACCCAGTTCCCATGTGGACAAAGCGCAATGTGTGGCGGAGTTTGGATGGTGGGCTTCTGGCCCCAATCCATGTGTGATCAAATTCCACATGGGCAGTGCTCCTAGTCCACTGCAGGCATTTTTGTACATGCAAAGTTGCATTGTGTTTGTTTCTTTTTTTTTTTACATATTTGATCTGAGTATCAAGATTGAGCTCTGTAGCTCCAAAGTAATTCCATAGGTCCATGGCTGTGGCCAGCTCTATGAATTGCAGTTCGGATCAGGGGATCATCAACAAGCAAAACAGTGAGTTCTAGAATCCATGGATTCAGTGGTTGGACGCTTGGATCCTGTCGTGGAATTGTTAATTTTTTTTGTCTTTTTAGGGGAAGTATCTACCCCTTTAGGGCTAGCCCGCATGCTCCCTGAATCACTGAATCTTCCTGCTGCTCCATCAGACTCGCCATATTAAGTTTGCTGAAAAAAGGGATTTGCAGATCTTTGCAAATTAATTGCATCGTGTAATAGAGGCTGCAACAACAAAAATCAGTCACAGGCTACTAATCAGAATGAGCGGCTCTCTGAATTCGTAGATCCCACAAAGGATGGAGGGAAAAATTATCCCTTGTTCAGTTAGATTTATTTCTTTTTCAAAAGTATTATTCATGGATACTGTGTAGATCTGGATCCTCACAGGGCTTGGAGATTAGTGGCCAAGCTATCTATAAATGTAACCCTTTGAACTAATCTGACAAATACATTAAAGCAATACCTTTGAATGGATTTCCAATAAACCACGAAAGGTTTATATTTTCAGTAAAATTCTCATAATGAAAACTTTACTGAAAATAGATATACTGTAATTGCCAAGCTCTAGTTTCATGCCAAGCCTGGTCATATTCAATTCAGCAGTTTCTGGAGAGTCAAAATTTCTATCACTTCTGAAATTGAATAACTTATTTTTTAACAAATGGATCCAGACGCAACTTGAAATACTGAAACCTAGGTGCTCATTTTGTGATAAATTTTGCAAAGATTCATCAGAGCACCAAAGTTATTAACAAAGCAAATATGACCTTTCAAAATGCAAGTGGGGCTTAGCCATAACTACACTTGCTATTTCTGACTTCAAAGTATAATAGGGAGGAAGAGAGAGAGAGAGAGACAGACAGAGAGAGTGAAAAAAGTGTGTGTGTGTCTCGAATTTTAATGTTTTACTTGATGTGTATTTTTTTGCTTTTATGGCTAATATGCCAAAATAAAGGGTCATATTTATGAGCCCCTAGCACCACCAGAGCGTCACTTTCCTTTTCGCTCCGGTGGTACTACGCCCTGCCCCGTATTTACAAGGTGGCGTTAAGCCACTTTTCGTGGCTTAACGCCACCTTGTAAATACAGCGCCTTCACATGAAGCACTTTGCGTGGAAGGGGGGTGCAATGGGTGTTGTTGCTCTGGGCATGCCACAGCAACACCCATTGCATTTTGACGCTGCCCCAGATTTACATGTTTTCGTAAACCTGAGGCAGCGCCAAAATCTAACGCCACCCCAGAGGTGGTGTTAGCAAGGCGCAACAAGGAGGAATACTTTTATTCCTCCTCTTTCTTTTGCTTTTCCTGTGTGCAGCATTCTGCAGCACGCATAGAAAAACTAAAATGCAAGAAATTATTGTTTATGAGTGGGAAGGTGTGCCTTTCTGCACATAAATAAGCATTTCAAAATGAAGCTTTGGCACTTCTGTGTGTGCTGCATTCTGCAGAAGTGCCAAATCACCATTAGTGATTGTTTATGTGCAGGAAAGGGCAACTTCCCGCACATAAACAATCACACCCCTCATCACAGGCATTCTTGCAGGATGGGGCAAGGGTGCCTGCATTGGCACTAGGAAGCATAGTTTAGCACCATCACAATTTAGCACCTGTGCAGAGAGAAACACAGGGGTGTGGCAAATTCTAATAAATACGGCGCATCCCTGCGTTTCTAAAGTGACGCAGACCTGCGCTGCCATTTTTGGGGCAGCACCGCGCTGCTCCACTTTTCAATAAATTTGGCACAAAGTATTTGATGATGATATTATAAATCATTAAGAAAGGAAAAAAACAAAAAGAGAAATTACTCAAACAGTGAAACCAGATATACAAGGGAAAAGCATTTAAACAGATTAACTCACAAACAATAAAATTATAAGGCCGCTGCAACATTTTGGCCTCTGTGTTTCAGAGGTAATAATACAAGGTTGCCTTCTCAGCTGTTCAGTTAGTTGTCTGTACTGGATTAAAAAACATAAAAAGAAAGAACTATTCAGCACCACAAGAGGTCACCAGCAGCACAGCAATTAGGATCAGACCTATCCAAAATTGGAACCAAATCACCCACAAAAATCATAGGCATGAGCACATATGTAACTGGAGCACACACTCCATTACTCAACTCTGCTTCTCAGTACTGACCCTAATTTGCAGCGATAGGATCAGAGCACCAAGCAAAACATGTATTGCATGATTGTGAGCAGTAATTTAAACAAGCATTGGCATAGCCAATAGGTCTCGCATTTGGGACCTTCTAAGTGTTTATCCTTGCAGCACATTATCCTGGGTGTTGTGCCGCCAGGGATTGAATAGCTGTACAATTACTACACACTGGGCATGCATTCTGATTTAGGAATACATGCTTGCCTCTGCCATGCATTTCTTCTTCCTGGGTGGCATTTGGGAATTAAAAGCAACAACGGAAGGGTGGGGGTGAATTGAAAGCAACTACAGGAGGGTGGGAGACCACTGAAAGCAACCTTGGAAGGATTGGGGGAATTGAAAGAGGTGATAGGAGGGTGGGGGGAACTAAAAAACGACAATGGGAGGGAGGTAAGGTTTTGAGACATGGGGCCAGATGTAGCAAAAAGCAAAATTGCGACTTGCAATTTGCGAGTCCATCCGACTCGCAAATTGCAAGTCGCAATTTGCTATGCAGTACGGTGTCTCAGACACCGACTGCGACTCGCAATGGGGTCGCAATGACCCACCTCATGAATATTCATGAGGTGGGTCGCAAATTGTGGCCCCATTACGAGTATAGGCACTCGCTAACATGGAGGCCTGCTGACGTCAGCAGACCTCCATGTTCGCGACCTGCTTTTAAATAAAGCAGTTTTTTTTTTTTGAAGTGTAGCCCGTTTTCCTGACAGGAAAACGAGCTGCACTGCAAAAAAAACGAAACCTTTTGTTTCGGTATTTTTTCAGGGCAGGGAGTGGTCCCTTCGAATATTTTGGGGTCCTGTCACAAACTGGAAGGGGTCCCATGGGGACCCCTTCCAATTTGCGAGTGGGTTACCATCCACTTGAAGTGGATGGTAACTGCGATGCCATTTGCGACCGCGTACGCGGTCGCAAATGGTATTGCATCCCACAGCGACTCGCAAATAGGAAGGGAACACCCCTTCCTATTTGCGAGTCGCAAATGCATATTGCGAGTCGGTAACGACTCGCAATATGCATTTCTGCATGCCAAACCCACGTTTGCGAATCGCAAACGGCGAATTTCGCCGTTTGCGACTCGCAAACGGGTTGCTACATCTGGCCATGGTTCCCAAAACTAATGGTTCCAACCTGCAGCAGTTCACATGTGCATCAGGGCAATCTAGTGATTTGCAGATACATCATTTAGTCAACCCTGCTGCATTATTTGCCCCCACCGCCGCATAATTTCAGTGGCCCTGATCTTATGCTAGCAGTGATGTAGCAATCATTTTAAATACTAAAATCTGAGGGTTTAAGTAAAAATCTTGTGAATTGTGTTTTAGAAAAGAAAGCAGAGATTCATCCCTATGAGCTACCATGAATTATTCTTTTTGGGGTCGCGCAGATTGGGAGATGTGATCTAATGACAAAGTGGAAGATTTTGGCACCAATAGACCTGTGTCACAATAGCAGCTCTTCAACTTGAACAAACTATGTGCCCCCCCCCCCCCCGCTGCCCCCCGTCAAGTACTGCATTTCCTTCTGTTTCATTCCACTTTTCAGTGTTCATAAGACAAGAAAATACTTTCATGTTTATTCAGGTAAAGGAAATTCTGCAACTTTACTCAAACACGAGGGAGTGAAATTTATTCACAATAATCACCAAAGCGCCCAAATTTAGAGTCTTCAAGTAATTACACATACCTATACCGGGAGGGGTGTAATTTAAGTTTATCGACTTCTCTACAAACACATGAATTCACTTCATGCAGTCGACCCGATCCTATTAATGGCCACTTTACATCGCCAACTGGACATTGAGGACAAGAAACTGAAAGTTCACGGAAGAGTGTTACCTTTGGAACAGTCTGTCCTCAGATGGCAAAAGTACAGGCTTTCATGCATGGCATTTCTACAGCAAAAAATTACGTTTTGCATCTTTTTCCTCCTGAATTATTATTTTTGAGATATTTGCTACATAAAGCTGTAAACATTTTCATATGGAAAATGGGTCAGCTCTAGTGAAACGATACAGATGTTAGGGCTGTTGATTTGCTCATGCTAGCTAAAAAAGACAGGGAGGGGTTTGTGTATTCCTGGGATCCTGGGTAAACAAAACCAAAAATGGTGGCGAGCACAATTTACTTACTACTGTCAATGCAGATTTCCTCAAAACCAAACATTGTTTTTATGTTTTCAACTTCGCATCTCTGAGTTTCGCCGAGCACGGTGTATTCTGCAACCCCACAATGACAAACTATTATTGCAAATATCGTGACTTTTGCTTGAGATGCGAAAATGAAATACTACGGCTGGTTGAATTCATTCACTGAGTCTTAGTTTTCAGTGTATACATTATTTAGATACTGAGCTAAATGTACTTAGCCCTGTCTACGTGTTCACAAACAATCTACCATGGCACTTATTGATGTTTGCACTACTGGTCCACCTCGACTTCAGGGGTGGTTTCTTGCGCTAATTCCCTTATAGTATCGGGAGCATGAGCCGTTCGCCAGATTGAGGTCAGTGAAGCTACTCACATCACCTGGGGCGCAGCAGTAATTTTGTGAACATGCTTTCTTGGCCGGCTACAGAGTCCAGCCAGTCTCTGAGTGGGAGAGAGTGGATTTAAAATAGTGGGCAGATTAAAAATAACAACAAGCGGGAGTGGGTTTTAAAACAAATAGCGGAGAGTGGGAGGCCACGTAGGGTGGGTTTTAAAAAAATAAGGGCTACTGGAGAGATGTTAAAATAAGGGAGCTGAGGAGGGCATTGATGCTGGGAAATAGGGTTTGAGTCTGATGGGAGGCTCAACAGCATGTGGTTGGTGTGGGGGAGAAGGGAGAGAGGGAGCAGGCAGAATGGGCAGTGAAGAGGCTATAGTGTAATGGCTAGCGTGGCCTTTGAAGCTGGGGAACCGGGTTCGCGCCAGCGGAGACTGTGGACAAAAGTTAAACGAGTAACAGAGTATGCAGAAAAAATGAAAAGAAAAAGCAATTACTCAAAGCGAAAGAGAAAACAAGCGATGGGGTGGGAGGGACATGCGAGCAAGATGCAGTGGACAGGAGGCATGACAACAGCAACCACGGGAGCAAGAGAGTGTGCAGGATAATTAAGTGGAATTAATCTGTACTTGATCAGTACTCCTCAGCTAGGTACAGAAGTGAACTATAGACTGAGCTAACCAATTAGGAGGCAGCAAAGAACAGTAGTGGAGACAACCTTTGGATAGCAGCAGGGGGGATCAAAGTCCTTTTATTGAATACAACATGTCTTGCAGACAGCCCTGCCTAAACTAGGCCTAAAATTGCTTGGTCAATGTGGAATGATTCTTCATTGGTAATAAATAACATCCATAGCTGTAATACCTCGGGCCCCAGGGCAATATCAGTAACATGTCACAGCACAATTAATCATTACTCAAATATCAGCTTTAAGTGTACTTTGAATATTCAGCTATTTTGATCCAAAAATCTGTTTATGAGTTCTGAAAATAAAAACATTTTTTTCTTAAATACAAAGTTTTCAATTTTGGTACACATTTATTAATTCAACCAAGCAAAAGCTTCTAAATTAGTAGGCTGGGCTGCACACAGGAGAGCTACTTTAAGGTAGCTGGAAAGTTACAATAGCTCATGAGCTTCTCATTGGAGAAGCCTGGCCTAGGTAGACATTAGCTCAGTTGTCTCAGAGATACAGGTGCTGCTCTGATGACTGCAGCCCACAAAGCAGCTACTCCTGGGATGTATCTCAAGAGGAATGCAGGCTTATAAAGTTGGAGCCATGGAGCATGGCGTAATTCCAGATTGGAGACTTGGTGGATGTGGTCAGACTGGGCATCAGTGATGCACTCTCTGCAGATTTCCTAGTAAGGACCTAGCGCTAACTTGGTCATGGTTGGCCTACCAGCCATGTGACTGTATGTGACAGATAGCAATGAAAGAGCGCAGGGTGCTTCTGTAGCCTAGTTGCCTAGAAGTCTAGAGAGTTGTCTAACATTAAATCATGTGGAACCGGATTTCAGCTGTAGAGGTTGTTGCATCTCCAAGAACTGCAAGAGTTGGGTGCTGCTGGTGTTCTGTAGAAGGCCGAGTTCTGCAGTTACAGGAGGATGGCTGCTGGATATGCCATGGCTCAGGCAGTCCAAATGTTAAGGTCTTCCGGTGAGTTAGTCTTCTCTACAGTGCATATTTGACTACTGACTTTGGCGCAAGGGAAAGGTTGCTAGATCCTTGATACCCTTGAAACTTACTTCTAGAGCTCCTACTATTGCCTCTTAGCAAGAAGCTTCAGGGACAGGAATACCCAGGACATGCTGAGTACTCATTCCTATGATCCCAACATGGGAGCTGTGACTGAGAAATATTGCTGGTACTGCCTCACTAGCCACTATACCCAGGAGGATGATCCAAGGTCTCTCTTGTAGCACTAGCACTGGTGAGTGTTCCCTTTGATATTTTAGAGACAGAGATTGTTAATCTCTTAGACCAGTCAATAAAGTCAAGGAAGGAAAGAAGTGTTCAAACACTTTGAAGTTCTCTCTTCCTGATTGAAGAAAAAGTCCTCTGAGTATCCCTCATTTTCTAGAGCTGCCCAGCATGTGAATAATGTATCTCACCTAAATGGATCTGGATTCAACTCCTGTGAACACAGAATAAATACTGCACACATTGGCCCAGTACTAAGAAGAGCAGCACCTTGATCGTGGACTAGAGGAACTTGTGCTGGTGCTTCTCACATGTAGAGACCTGCGAGCTGCCTATCCCGCTGCCCCCCGAGTTGGGACTATGCAAATAGCACCTGTTGCTGCTTGCTGAAGGAACTGGTTGAAGCGCCAGAAGCACTCCTAACATGAGTGCCGATGACACCTCCAGGACTCTGGATCATAGACTGCAGAGGTTACCACAAAAGTGAGGGACAACAATGAGAGAGGAGTGGATCCATTGGACTAGACGAACGATGATGGCAAATGATCATGGTTTGCAGATGACAAAGGTGAAGTAGTTAGGCATCTTAGCTATCTTAATATGATGTTCCAACATGAGACGTTTTATTGATTACATACAAACACCATCAGGAGGCCACAGAGACAGAGCAAAATATCTGTAAGTTGCTGGCATCGAACAAGGGTCAGAGAGCAGCCTCAGGTGTACTATGAGGGTTTGAAGAGATGGTATCCAGACTTTGTACTGCACCATTTATTCATACTGGAATTTTGCCACCTGCACTGAAGCGGCTAATTAAACAGTGCTGCAGTTGTAGGTGGTGAAATGCCCTTACGTAAGGTTGGAAGGGGAGTGGTGGCATGCATAGTGGAACCCTCAGAAAAAAGCAGCAATCACCGCTGGGCAAATACTATTGTCAAGAGTGGCTTGTTGTTTGCCCCACCATGAAATGTCTGGAAATCTTAAGGGGCATCTGGGCCCACCTTTTGAATAGGACTAGTACTGGTGTTGAGGCCCAACATCTGGATATCCATCATCAGATCTAGAAAATAGAACTAGGCTCCCCTTTGTCCCTGGAGTCATCGTACGGGCCCATTTTTGAAAGCCCTTCTGATCTAAAACAATGGTTCTTGAGATATTAGCCCTTACAAATGAGGCTGCTAGGACTCCAAAACCACCAACATATTGTGTCTGTACCAGCTGTTTCTGCGATAAGGGCACATGAAGGTGGCTCAGTACCCCAGTCTATGAATGCAGCATTGGCTCCTCTAGAACCAAAAGTCCTAATTTACAGATAAACTTTGTCTTTTCAGAATTTAAAGGACCTTCATTGACCTTTGGACCAAAACCTCATACTAGTAGTTAAATCTGTTGCTAGTCCTAGACTCCCTAGCAAACACTTGTAGACTGTTGTGCGGAACCTCTGGAACTTTCAACTGACTCCCATTTATCGATTGTCTTGATAAAGTAAGCGTAGTCTGGATTTCCAAAGACCCGTGTACTCATGAAGTTTTTCCCATATGATAATATTGCTCATCAGAGCTAACGCATAGGGTGTAGCTGCCATATTTTCAAGGACATGCTATAATATGTGTATTTTGGTTTTCTCTGTTGTTTTATTTTAACTGTGCCAATTTAACGGCATGTTAAAGACATATGGGCTCATTTAGTGCATGCCGCAGGGGTGGTGAAGGAAATGCCTCCACCTATCCAGCAGAGACCTACCTGCTGTATTGTGACTTCGCTGCCTCGTCTGCATGGAATGTTTGTCCAAGGAGCTGCCAATGACACCACAGGTCCACTTGTGACAGACAGGCATTTTTTGTTTCAGTTAAACAGATAAGACAAGTTCCTAGGGCACAAGAGACAGAAAGACAGAAAATGCAGAAATAAGGAGGAAGGGAAATATATAAAACGGTGACATAGACGATTCTGCAAGGATGCAGTACAGAGACAAGAAGTGTAGGGAAGTTGAAGGAAGGGTTATGAGGTGGAATCAAGATTAGGCAGCCTTGTTGTTCGACCGCCCTGGAATTTTATGTCAAGACCGGAGGCTCTATTATGCGTTCTTTTCTTACTTTAATTCAAACAGCAGCAGTCAAGAAAACTACAACTCCCAGGAAGGTTAGACAACAACTAACCAATGGGAGCGAAACCATAACATGAACTGGACCAATAGGAAAGGCCCATAAACCATAGAGAGCACACTTGACTGCAAGCAGCCCTCTTTTCTTGCTGCTCGCAGTCAAGATAAGTACTCTCATGCGTTTCTCTTGTTTTCTTTGTTCTCATATTTAAGGTTTTTAAAAGCTCTATTATATTTATCAATGCTTAAACACTGTTTTATATACAGCCTGTGGTTTACCGCTTCGCGGCTTATCCCGTGTCCCCCCCCCCCCACCTTCCAGTTCGGCCTCTCGCGCGCGCTCCGTCGAGCGTTCTATTTGCGCAGACCGTTTATCTCTGCCAGCGCGCGTCTCCTTTGAACGCGCCTGACAGAAGAATCAACTTACCGATTCGGCGTACAGGCCGACGCGGCGCGTCTTCTTTGTGAAGCTCTTCAAGCTTCATTGCTTCGAGCATCGACGCCGGAGAACAGCTTCTTCTCCGCTGTCTCCTCAGTGCTGTCACGTGTTCTTCCGGTATTCCTTCCCCTTCAGGACTCCGCCTCGGGGAGGAGCCGACACAGTTTGGAGCGTGTTGCTCCGGTTAACCATTTACTAGCCTGCATTCGTGGACAATCTTACTGGAACTTTGCTTTCCTTTCAATATTACTTCTATCCTATCATGGAGTCAGGGAGTTCTCCCTCAAGGTCTTCCTCTCAGGAGGATGAGGAATCTTTTCAAGATTTAAACAAATTTATCCAGTCCTCAGTAAAACACGCTATGAAAGCGTCTATGCAAAAGATGTCTAAAAATATCGAAAATTCTGTATTGTCCGTCATGTCCAAATCTATGGCCTATTCTGCGGGGGAAAGCAGAAAACGAAAATTATCCTCTTCCAAATCACGCACAAACGCACAGACGGGAAGTGAGCTTGACTCACACCAGACTGAGGACTTGTTTCCTCCCAGGCCTCCTTCAAAGGAGGGGATTTCCGCCAAAAACACGGCAACCCATTTAAAATGCAAATCTAAAATAAAGCATTCCTCTGTGCCTAAAAAGATCGTGATATCAAAGATTCTGGACTCGGACGAGGAGGACTTGGACGAATTATCCCTTTCTGATAATCCGAATGATACACTGTCTCCCCCTTCCTCCAAACGCATCAAATCTGCGTCCAGTGGTCCTTCTACCAGTATAGTTGACTCGGAGGGTGTGCCTATGTTCGATCCCTCCCTCATTCAACACCCTAATTCAACGGAATGGTTGCCACTAGACCATGTAGGTGATTACATCTCTTCCCGCCTACGCCTTCCGTTAGACAAGCAAATCAGATCTAAATTAAAATCAGAATGCCCTAGGCCATCATTACCATCCAACATTACAGTAACCCCTATTATTGATGATTCTCTCATCACTTTCTTTACCAAGTTCGGTAAGGATCCTCGTAAGGGAGTGGACAAGGCTTGGACCACCTGTCAGGATAAGCTGTTAGACGTGGTGGGCCCTCTAGCCAGAATCTTCGACATTGCCGAATCAGCCAGACTTGAAGGATCCACTATTGATCCCTTGGACCTTTCTCTTTGGACTCAGCGGGCCTTTTGTTTTTTGGGCAATGCCAATTCAGCTATTATCCACGAAAGACGCAAGGGTCTTTTACTCAAAATGGACCCCAAGTTGGCTAACTTGGCCACTAGAGACCCCGGCATTCAGGCTGACGGGAAACTTTTTGGAGACCACTTTATAAAGGATGTTAGCCGTTTTGTCTCAACGTTTTCATCCCTGGATAAGGCCCAACAAAACCTTAAAAAGGTATTTAACCAGCGTGTTTTTCCCCGGGCCGGTAGAGGCAGGAGCCGCTTTACCGGCCGTTCATACAGGAACCAAGGCTCCAGAGGTTATGCCGGTTCATTCAATACCTACTCTCACGAGTTCAAACCCCAGTTCTATCCCCAAAGATCCAGGGGTTTCCGCACCCGTGGCCAGCGCTCCTCCAGACCGCCCATTAACCAAGGTAAGCCAACCTTCTGGCCCTCCTGTAGGAGGTCGCCTCCGTTTCTTCCTTCAAAAGTGGAAATCAATCACTGCAGATCCTTGGGTACTCTCAACTGTTCAGGGATATCTAATCGAATTTCTTTCCCCCCCTTTCCAATCTGGCCCTCCTCCTCTACCAAAATTTTCTCTCGAAATGTCCTCTTTAATCTCTTTAGAAATACAATCTCTTCTAAGAAAAGAAGCCATCCATTCTTGCACTCCAGACCCATCCGGGTTCACCAGTTCCATTTTCCTTGTCCACAAAAAGAACAAAAAACTCAGACCAGTAATCAACCTGAAATATTTCTACCAGTTTGTCATTTATCGACACTTCAAAATGGAGACTATTATCCATCTCAGGGATATTTTGCTCCAGTCCGACTGGTTAGTCAGACTAGACCTACAGGACGCATACCTGGCTGTGCCTATTCATCCTTCTCACAGGAAATTTTTACAATTTCTTTGGAACTCGGAATGTTACCATTTTTCCTCTCTTCCTTTTGGCCTATCTTCCGCCCCCTGGTGCTTCACGAAGCTATTGAAACCGGTTGTAACCTTCCTTCGCTCCCTAGGTGTCAGACTGATTATCTATCTAGACGACATCTTGATCATGCACCAAAACAAATCATCCTTACTATCCCATCTGCAGATCACATCCTCTCTCCTCTCAGACCTCGGTTTTATTATAAACCACGAAAAGTCAGTTCTTCTACCTTCTCAACAAATAGAGTTCCTCGGTTTTCAAATAGATTCAGTTTCGGCAGCTCTGTTCCTTCCCCGGTCCAAAGTCTCCGCTATAAAAAAAGAACTAATCTTAACTCTTCAAAAAGACGTTATCTCTCTCAGAACCCTCGCGAGGGTCGTCGGCCTTCTCTCGTCCTCCATCCAGGCCATCTTTCCCGGTCCTCTCCACTACCGCGCCCTCCAGCGCCTCAAAATCCTTCATCTTCGTCGAGGCCTTGCTTATTCCGACCTCGTTTCCTTAGATCGGGAATCCCGGATGGAAATTCTTTGGTGGATATCCCATTTAGAAGCTTGGAACGGCAGGTCCATCTTCCCCTCTGTGCCCGATCTTGTATTAGAATCAGATGCAAGTCTCACGGGTTGGGGCGCCCGCTGTGGTTCAATCTCGACTGGCGGTACATGGTCCACAGAGGAGTCCAGATTGCACATAAATTGTTTAGAGCTTCTTGCAGGCTCCTTTGCGATCCAAAGTTTCACAAAAAACAGAGCACGATGCTCCATTCTGCTACGTATGGACAATATATCGGCAGTACGTTACATCAACCGTCTAGGGGGCACCAGGTCCAAACCGCTGGCCCTCCTAGCCAAGAGTCTCTGGGATTTTTGTTTGTCCCACAATATTTCCCTAGTAGCAGAGTACCTGCCAGGATCTTTGAATTCCAACGCGGATTGGCATTCTCGCCACCTCACAGATTCCAGCGACTGGAAATTACACCAGTCAGTATTTCATCTGCTAGAAAGGAAATGGGGCCCTTTCCACATAGATCTCTTTGCGTCCAGACTCAACACCCAGCTTCCTCATTTTTTCAGCTGGCGTCCCGATCCACTGGCTCTGGCTACGGACGCCTTCCTACAAGATTGGTCCGGCTCCCTCAACTACGCCTTCCCTCCTTTTATCCTGATCAACAGGGTCCTGAACCACGTCAGACGCCAGAAAGCATCCATTGTCCTGTTAACCCCCTTTTGGCAATCGCAGGTTTGGTTCCCTCCCCTTCTCGAACTGACAATAGATTTCCCCATTCTTCTCCCGACATTTCCATCCCTCATTCTCGATCCGTTCGATCATCCCCACAATTTGATCATCGACCAAACTCTAACTCTTTCAGCCTGGCTCATCTCCGGTCTTCCCAACAGTCCCATGCTATTTCGTCAGAGGCTACAGAGTTCATCAATAACGCATGGGCACCTGGCACAAGAAGAGCCTATAAATCAGCTTGGGCTCTTTGGTCAAGCTGGTGTCTGGGAAAGTGTTCAAATCCCTTTTCAGCGGATCTGAGTCTTATTATTAATTTCCTAGCCGCCCAAGCGGTTCAGGTAAGTCTTACCGTACAATCAACCTTTACAGATCGGCTATTTCTCTGAACCACTCTTATATCAACGGAAACCCTATTGGGTCTCACCCGCTAATCTGCCGTCTCCTGAAAGGAGTCAAGCTCTCTAGGCCCCCTTCTGCGAAGTACTCTTATCTCTGGGATGTTTCCCTAGTCCTCAATTTCTTTCTCTCCTTGCCAGATAACCCTAGCCTTTCCCTCAAAATGCTCTCCGCTAAACTTACCATGTTGTTATGCTTAATTTCTATAAAAAGGACTTCAGACGTCAAGTCCTTAGATGTCTCTGCTCGACAATTCTTACCTTCAGGGGTTCTGTTTCACATTTCCAAACGTACCAAAACTAATTTACACTCAGTTTTCTACCCTTTCTTTCCAGACAAGCCTAAGTTATGTGTTGGTTTTTGTTTAAAAGAATACGAAAAAAGAACTGTCAACCTGAGAACGTCCTCTTCTAACCAATTGTTAATCTCTTTTCGAAAACCTCACAATCCAGTGTCTTCGGCAACTCTAGCCCGCTGGATCAAATTCATTATGTCCTTAGCGGGTATAGATGTTTCTGTTTTCGGAGCCCATTCCTCCAGAGGAGCTATGGCCTCGAAAGCTTTCGCTGTTGGGTCTTCATTGG
Organism: Pleurodeles waltl; assembly: GCF_031143425.1. NCBI lineage: Eukaryota > Metazoa > Chordata > Amphibia > Caudata > Salamandridae > Pleurodeles > Pleurodeles waltl. Next base: position 646,959,899 of record NC_090446.1, on the reverse strand, counting down.
AGGACATTCTCAGGTCAGCTGATTGGTCAAATGATAATGTTTTTAAAACTTTCTACTGTAAGCCTGTCAGAACTGCTTCTTCGTTAGTTGTGGAACAGCTTTAAACGCGCATAATAGAGCCTCCGGTCTTGACATAAAATGTAGATTTTCCTAGTAATTTATGACGGAAAGTCTTAATTTTATTAAAGACACGGAGGCGAATATTATCCCACCACAGTACTTCTTCTAATATGTACTTTTATTTCCCTCCCAGCGACTCCTGCATTGCCTCCAGCTTCCGGGTAATTCTCTTTACTCAATTGGTTCCATCGTCAAGAAGAGTCTTCTGGAGTCGTCTTCACAACCTGTCCGGAATCAACTTCCTCAAGCATCATCCTGTCGGATCATCGCCCTGGTTCAAGACTTGTGCTCCTTTATTTTATCAATAACAATTGTTGGCCTCATTTATCCTTTGTTACATGACTCTATCTGACTTGCTCGTTCAAGAAAAGAGGGCTGCTTGCAGTCAAGTGTGCTCTCTATGGTTTATGGGCCTTTCCTATTGGTCCAGTTCATGTTATGGTTTCGCTCCCATTGGTTAGTTGTTGTCTAACCTTCCTGGGAGTTGTAGTTTTCTTGACTGCTGCTGTTTGAATTAAAGTAAGAAAAGAACGCATAATATTCGCCTCCGTGTCTTTAATAAAATTAAGACTTTCCGTCATAAATTACTAGGAAAATCTACATTTAGCGCTGTTTCTGGCCGGCTGCTAAGAAAAAACTCTACTGGGTTTCTAAGAAAAAACTTTAGGCTGTTTATTTATTTATTCATTTGTTGATTTATTTTATAAGTTAAGCACTGATACTGGTGATTTAAATAAAAACTGAGCGAGCCTTGCCCCTTATACAGAATTAGCAGACACGGCCCTGGGGTAGTAGGAATAACCAAAGAACCCGCACTGTTACACCTCAGTGCTCCGTCTGCCCAGAATCTGAAGGGGAAGGTCTAGCTACACAATAACAGTCTGTGATGGATTTCAAGAACTTATGTACTTAGGTGCTGTATGAACATATTTACATTCAAGTCCTTTCTGAAAGACCCAATGCAACTTTTGCCTGTTTTGAATGTAAATGTTTCCAACGGTTATACCTTCCTTTAAAAACATCTCTAAGTAACTTTACAATGAAGCAAAGGTTGTCAGTAGCACATTTCGTATCTGAGACGCCTACCCCCTTAACAAACCTGAAACATTGTTAACAAGGAAGTAATGAAACTATGACCATTTAAAAGGAGAGCAGAACAGAAACTGATAGTCAAAAAAGAATGTCATAAAGATGTCGTTAACACTGCTCAGTCTTTTTTTAAACATTGAGATTCTCGTTGCATTGTCTTGGGAGATCTAGTGGTGAGGAGCTTTGAACTGATGAGTGGGGGATGTGAAAAAACACTGGAAACTGGCAAAGAGTTACCATCACCACACCTGTCCTGTGCACCATGAGGAACACACGTGTCAACACTGTCTTTGTTCCTGTGGACAGAAGAATCCTGTAGTCCTTGCAACACGTTTCTTCTTTGAACTGAGTTACCTCCGAACACCTCATTACCATTTATCAATTACAGTCTTTTTGGGCCCTTAATACATCCCCAAAAGGGAAGGAAACATGGCTGGCTAGCCAAGATTGCGGATGGTAACCAAATAAGCCCGATCAAAATTTCCCAACATCTCACTGCCCGCACGATCCCGGCACAGGAACAATGGTGAGAGATGGTGCATGCGGGCCCATGCCAGCTGGGGTGCTAACATTCACGACAATGTACCTCGCATCACCTGCCACACCACTGGGCCTTGTTTAGCCTGCAGCCTATTGAGTGGTCACAGAGTGTGATGGGAAGGAATGGAAGCTGGGACCAAGATATCGTGGATTTGCTTGTTTTGGGGACTTTTAGGTCCTGTTCATAAGATCCTGGACCTGCACAAAAGTCCAGGGGGGTCTCAGATACACCCTGGTGATGCTGTTCTACTGGGCCGGTGGCTGCAAGCGAAAGCGAAGTGGCTGGGGGCATTTTGTTGGTCCCTCATTTGCCAGAGACTAACTTTGCTGACTGTAGTATTTAAAAGGGACTAATTGCTGCAGGGAGAAGGAAAGTGCGTTCGATGAGTAAATGTGACTGTCGAACTTATGCCGGTTTTGATACCACTACTACTGAAAATAAAACTAATGGCAGACCCTCCTTCCCATGTCAACTACCGACTTGTCTCTCAGCTTTCTTTGCCACTACAATCTTGCCGACATTCAATAGGCTCACCAAGTTCTGGCTCCGACTTACTAGCTGGATCCACCCACTCTGGATTGTCGGCTTTCCACTCGATGGAGACACCCCTCTTTATTTCACTATCTTTCTCACCCCAGCTTAGCACAATCACCAATCGGCTTCATCCGATAATTTAGATCATTTCCACTCTGTTGGACACTCTTACTTACCTCAGTATCACATGACACAGACTTTGAAAGGGGCTCTTAACTATCACACGCCCTTTTCCGTCCCTTGGTGCTCATCTCAGTTCTGCCCACAGCCTCTGACGTGGGTGCCCCAAGAGCTGCCATCAGTGCTGAATTTGTGCTTGTTGTTTCCGGTGCTGAGCACCAGCACTTACTTTTGCGGGCCGGGGCTTATTCTTCTGCCTCAAGCATTTGCTGCGAGCAAAAGACACATATGAGATAGACAGAGGAAGGGAAAAAACGAAAAAGCATCACAAAGGGAGAAATTAGAAAGCTGCAAGAGTAAGCTGACGGGGCAGGGAGCGGCTTTATATGGATTGAATAGGCCTGATTTGGTGTCAGGATTACGCTGCCTCAATATTCTGTGTTCACACATTTAATTGCAGCAGCCGCATGTTTAAGAGGAGGGCTTTGGGCACCAGCACCTTTTTATTTACAAATTAAGCACTGGCTGCCATACATCGTTTGTTGTAGTCACTCTACAGCTCCTCTCTGGGAACAAACTCAGCCTTGGACAACTTCTCGGCCATCTATATGCTAAAGAAACCTCTTCATGTGTGAAACAGACTGAAGGGAAAGCAAAAACCATTGATGACATTAAGGCCCATATTTATACTTTTTTTTGTGCCACATTTGCGTCATTTGTTTACACAAAAGCGCACAAGCTTACAAAATACAATTATATTTTGTAAGTTTGCACCGCTTTTGCATCAAAAAATGATGCAAGTGCGACACAAAAAAAGTATAAATATGGGCCTATGACTGGTTTCAAACATGATGGCCAAAGTGGAACCGAACATGATGCCCAAAGTAAGACAACTTTGGCCATCATGGGTAAGAGCACTACTCCCATCATCTGCGTTTTTTGTTTCCCTCTAATGGGCTCAGACACAAATTTTCTTGCTGCACGCTTTGAGCCGATACTCCTAAAAATGTAATTAGGTAAAAGACAACACTTATATCCTAATATTGTCTCACAGTAGGCAATTTATAATGTATTTATATAGGTTTCAGTGATACAGCTACCTTTGGCTGGAAAGCCCGCTCTGTTGCTCAAACTGTTGGCCAGCAATAGAAATATTTATTTTTATTGATTGATTTTTATTTGTTTTTCCTTACAATTGATTGGTAGAGATAAAAATGGTCCATTCTTACTTCCATAAAGAGAATTCTTTGACTAGTGTTTGGACACATATAATTGTCAATCTAACTACCTTGTACGATTTTAGGGCCATATGTAAGAACACTTTTTCCCATAGACACAGAATGGGTAAAACCCTTTGCTACATCTGGCCCTTAGTCTCATTGTCTTGAATATCTGAAGAACTTTCTGCCCTAATGCAGACTCTAATGATTAAGCACAGAAGGGGTCGAAACTGCTACAACCATTACTTTAAACGAATTAGTTTGATATCATCTGGTTTTAAAAAAGAGAATAGGAAGAAGTCCTAGTCTTGGAGCCCTTTATAAAAACGCAGCCTACATGTTTTTAATGTTTTTATGTGCTATACAAGTATGATTCACAGGAGCACTGCACAGTCTGTGTCTCCTAAATTACAGTTTCCTGAATCCGTTAAAATAGTTTGGTGTTAAAATAATTGTTCTGTTTTGTGTGCAGTCACATTGACTGTAAGCATATATGTCTGTGCAGACATCATATATGTCTGTGCAGAGACATCTGATTCTTTCCTAAATGTGTATTGTTTAAAAAGTACTCTACATATGGCCTCTACTTTAAACTTTTTATCAAAGATTCTCGGAAAAAACGCACTGTTGTTGCGCTACAAAAACTTTCAACAAACGTCACTAAATGCCGACAATAATTTAACATTTTAAAGGCAGTAGACATGCTGAATAAATATAATTTTTTAATTGTAAGAGCTTTGGCTATATTTTTATACATTTGTTGCGTGACGTACAAGCCAAATCTTTTGACGACTCTGCTCGTAGTTTGGCTATGAGGGCCAAATAAGAACACAGGCTCAGATTTTTCTGTAAATTTGCTGGCTTTATCACTTGCGTAGGAGAAGCTAACAGAATGGACAGACAGGTCTGTAAAATAGTAAGCTTTATCACAGACAATTCCAAGACTGTCCACTAGATGTCAGTGTTTCCACGTGTTGGTGAAAACCGGGGCCAGACAATTAGTACCACTGAAGGTACTGCTCTAAAACAGATGAAAAATATATTTGTCAGAAATGTGAAGAGATCTGATCGAGGAATATGTGGAGCCAAAATCAGAATCCACACTTAAAGGCTTAAAGTTATAGGACGTTTGTCTTTTCTGTCAGGACACGGTTAAACAAATATAGTAAACTTAAAAAAACACACAATTGTAAGTTTTGTGCACTTTTAAGGCCTTGGGTTCAAACCCAAATCGTCATACCGAGAAGGATATAATCAACTAATTATGGAGGATGATAATATTAATGCGCTTTTAAGTCAGAAATGAATAGCTAAATAAAACTGCAACTATGGAGGTTCAAGAAATCTGACAATTTACAGAGCCGAACGTAGCAAAAGCAGCATGAAATTACACAGTGTCACAAAAGCAGCTGTCAGCTCCAGGCCACTGTCAGCTGTTAATGCATGCAACGGTTTCTAGTCAAGATGGAAAAGTCCTCACCCCCATAATTTGTGTGGTTGTTCTGCGCTTTAACACAGGCTCTGCCAAGCTGGAAGCTGACAGTAAACAGACAGCAGCAGTCTGGAGCCTAGACAGAGGCCTCCAGGATGAACCCCTTCACGTTCAAAGAAGTGCAGCTCTTTCGGGAGGCGGGGTTCTGCAACACCAAGAGCACTTCTTTCTTGGCACAGGGGCTCTGGCACGGCCCGCGCTCTAAAAGAGGTGGGGGCAGTGCTTAATTTGTAAATGAAAAAGTGACGGTGCTCAAAGCCCTCCTCTGAAACACGCGGCTGCTGCAATTAAATGTGCGAACACAGAATACTGAGGCAACGTAATCCTGAAGTCATCTCGGGCCTCTTCAATCCATGTAAAGCCACTCCCTGCCCCTTGAGCTCACACTTGTAGCTTTCTGCTCTCTCCCTCTTTTCCATATCTCTTTTGTTCGCAGTAAATGCTTGAGGCAAAAAAATAAGTGTCGGCTCTCAAAAATAAGTGCCGGTGTTCCCCACCGGAAAGAACAAGCACAAGTTAAGCACTGGGTGGGGCCAACAACTAACTTCATGAGTTTACGCTGCCTCATGACTGCATGCTATGTGAGAAGAAAATGAGTGCACCAGGCGCAGCCCGTCCCTTAGGGCAGAACGGCCACCCCGCCCACCTTTTGGCGTCCATAAAGAGTGTCAGTCAGGCTGAACAAAGGCCAGCCTGACAGACACTCTTCATGTTCAGGTCAGGCAACCAAGAGCAGACATGCGCGATTTGCGCATACTCCTGGCTGCCTGAGCTGAACTTTGCTGGGCTGAGGAGGTCATAGCTCCTATGGGCGTGACCTCCTCGGCTCAGCAAAGGTGCCTCGAGGCCCTCCCCCGGATGGTGAGGAAAGCGTCAACCATTGACTTCGCCCTGGGGGCTTCAGGTTTAAGCCCTGAAGCGCCCAGGGCAAGTGTCAATCAGTGACACTTCCTCACAGAGTGGGGTGGGGTCAGCAGTCTCACTGACCCCATCCCACTCTGTGATGAGGCTGGGACTGCTGCCTTCCCTCCTTGGCTGACATAAGGTCAGCCAAGGAGGGAAGGCAGCAATCCCAACCCTCCTGGGACCTCCGAGGCTGAAGGTAAGTGTGTGAGTGATCTTTTAAAATGAATGTTTAGTGCGTGCGTGCATGTTTGAATGTTATGAGTGTTGTTCATGGATGTGCATGCGTGTCTGTGTGAAAGAATGAGTGTGTGTATGCTTCCCACCTGCCCCCTCCCCTTAAAGCTGTCGACTGCCACTGGAGTGCGCCACATTCTGTGGTAGTATTACTTCACCATTTTATCCTTTATACACATGGTAGCAGTGCCTGGGCAAAGATTTAACCCCATAGTACCAGATTAAAATCAGATACAGCAATAAGCAACTAAATGATGAGCAGTCAGCCTTTGCAGAGGCCTTCCATAGCGTGAGAAAGCACGTAGTCACATTTTCATTAAGTCTTGATCCGTTTAAGCTGCTAATCGAAATGTTGTTAAAGTCAGCAGATTATGTAGCAGATGATGGATTATGTGGCAAATGCTTACCTATGTGGAAGACTGCAAAATTGCATGAAGCGGGTGGCACAGCACATGGTTGACAGAATGGGCGTAGGCAGTCTGACCAGTGGTGGCTGCTACGGAACAAGGGTAGCGGCGCAGGGTGGATGAAAAAAAAATACTTACCTGGACACGGGTGACGTCTCTCTTTTGTCCTCTTCTCTTCCCCGACTCCTGGTAGCAGCACGGAAGTACACAGGCTCCCAGATTCCCCTAAGTCAATCACAACGCTACTGTCACCAGCATGACAGCAACGTCGTGATTGGTCTGAGCGGCCTGGTTTGGCACTCAGACAGGGAGTGGAAGCTTGTTTATGTTTGAATGTCTGTTTGGCCAGCCCAAGACAGCCGGCCAAACCATCATGCGCACTTATGGTGACCATACCCCTCCACCCTGTGACACAGCCAGCCCGTCCTAACCTGGATCCACACTGAAAAAAGAAACGATAATAACATTGTATTATTATCATTCTAGTTTTCCTTTTTTGCACTGCTCAGAGCAGTGGGACAACACTCCTTCGCCTTAATCGAGGAGCCACCTCTGAGTCAGACAAGTGTGAAATAGATGACAAGGCGAGAACTGCATAAAGTTCTCCAGGATTTCGAGCAAAGAAGATCAGCTAAAGTCCTTTACAGTTGCATGCCCTGGTTTTGCAAGGAAGATTTGCACCAAATATAACAGGTGCAGACAAAGGAGCAAGGGAAAATCGTGTGATTTTTCTCATATGGAGTATGTGCAATTTCCACAAAAGTGCACAAATTCCATGATTGACATATCAGCACTTTTCTTTGTGTAGAAATTTGTACTCAAGAGTGTTCCTTAAGCATATGTTTCATGCAAGACTTTGCTCATTTGCCTGTATGCCATAGTGGCATGCCAAATTGTTTTTACAATCACACTACTGTTAAAGCAGAAATCTTGGTTATATTTTAGTCATAGAAGACTAGATAGCAGATTTCATACACTGGGTTGATGAACTTAACCGGATCTGCTTTAAAGAAAATTTCATAGGAAATACGCCATAAACAATCAAATTAAGCATATAATAATCACTTTGAACGTCAATAATCACACCTGTTTATTAAGAAGTTAAACATCTATTTCTCTATATTAACAATGCTAAAGTGATGAAAATAATTCTCAAACTCAAATGATACATGTATAGAAACAATAAAGGCTGATTTAGTTGGCGTATAAATCTGAGCTAAATCAATGCAAAAAGACAAAATACCTCAATGGTTATTACACAGAACCATAGAAATAGAATCTAAGCAAGAGAAATAGAATACATTGAAATACCAAACCAAAAGAAATCAATGACCATTCATGTGTATGAGGTAACACCTCACTAACCACAAATTAGCATTAACATGTTGGACTTGATGTAAAAGAATTTATTAACATGAATTTAGAAAACATCTAGCTATGGTGCAATAAAAAATAGCAGTATTATAATATTAGCAGTTGGTACCTGAAAAACAAAAGACAAATAATACACAGTTCATACATTTATCCAATCACTAAGGTATTCAGCAACAACGTGTACTTCATCAGGGGGACAGCAACATCAGCATCAGAACAGGAACAAGGTAAGGGGAGATGGTTTAGAGTTTGGACTATAAGATTACTAAACCGTCAGTACATTAGTTCAGTATTGAACAGACATAGTAAACTCAGAAAAAAAGAAACACCAGAATGTCAGTAGACTGTCTGGCAATGCATGAAATGTCAAAGTGACAGGTCACAAAAAGTAATGTCTCTGGAGCCCGTGATACAAGCACGATCATGGACGAAAGAACGACAAATGATCCCAAACCAATGGTGACTGAACATTAAATTAAACTTGTTAAATCCTAATGATTGGTTGAGAACATCAGTTGAGAAAATGATGTCCAATCAGAACATTAACAGATATCAAAATTAGATAAAATGTTAGCTCTAAGCTCTTCTATTTGCTGTTATTCCATTGACGACACTCAAACTAATACACGTTTACTTGTTGGCAGCCATTAAGAAGGTCAGATTTTTCGTAAACACAATATTATGATCAAATTAAGTCACACATTAATATATGAGTATAATTATGTAAAGACAAAATATTAATGACAAAACTCTGCTCTCACAGTCCCCCCTCTGGTGACTATATATGTCATCACACAAAACCCCAAATACATTTATTTATTACATTTCAAAATTCAGAATTAAGTCACATTCACATTTTTATAAAAAATAAATCTCAAATTTTCCCCATAAAGTTTTCCCATCTGAAAATCTCCCCTCCTCTGATTCTTTTAAAATCTTCTTCTTTTGATCATTTGAAATTGTTTGTATACTCCCCAAATTCCAATTAGACAAAACACAGTAATTGAAATCCATTTAACTAATTTTAATATAATACCTCCTCCTAGGTTGCCAGTTCAATTTCCCACTGAAGCAATTCCCTTGCCAGCCTTTTCCCAAATGGTAGTTTCAGCTAATTCTTTTAGTTTTGTTTTATTGTTTGTTAAATTGTTAATCAAACCTCAAACTAACTCACTATTGTCCGGTATGTAAGAACAACAGTGATGCAGACCAAATAATTTACAAACTCTGCTCTCTTTTGCTTAGTGAATGTCTATCTCAAGGTGGTTCTGAATAGTCATAGCTCTTGTCACAGCCATTTCAGAATCTAGGAGTAAAATAGCTCTTGATTGATCTGTTAACATGTTATCCACAACTGTAGACAACTTCTGTATCGTTATTGAATTCAGAACAACTCCCACTAAAGGAATTATTGCTCCAAATATGTCACCCACAGTGCTAGAAATTGATTCCCGCTTGTGTCTTGTTTGAATTGCAGTAAATTTAGGAAACTTACTCAAGTCATCCAGTTGGTACATTTTTGGAAAGACTATTCCCAAGTAACATGTGCCATACCATCCTCTAAGAAGACGGTAATAAGCATTCTCCCCACAAATATATTAGACACCAGGACAGGAGGATCCTGACCATTCAACATAAAGGTCCATTTACTCCTAAACAAAAACACATGTCTACATTCACTTGTTCCCACATATACTCTACCTACACTAGACTGTGGCCTGTATATTGAAAGCTTGCCTACATGTAATACATCTAAAGTCAGCTTCCTTTGTTTAGTAATGTCAGTGTATGCATGATCAGTTCCGGGGCTTCGTAAAACTAATCCCTTATCTATCTTAGCTTTAATTGCTCTTCTCCTATCCTCTGTGTTATCTAGAAAACTCTTCTCTACAGGTGTAAGTAAACAGGTAAGATTGTTGTGATGGGAAAAAACTGTCCCAAAGGTTAATGTACGTTCAAAGAAACCCTTTTCTATCTCTATGTAGTGATCCCTACCTTCCTTACTAAGACCCATAACACTAGTCACAAACAAAAACACAATGTCTATGTTTAAGTAGAAATATTGAATATATTCTTGGTTATAGAATCATGTTAGTAAAAGACTACAACTTATGGCATAAGTAAACAGTAAACTATGATAAGCAATTCCCTCCTCAACAGAGGCTGGAATCTGCGTACAGACATAACAATCTTTCACATCCATTACATCAACATACTTATGCAATGAGCGATAGAACACATTTGGGGAATATTATTTCTCTTCGTGTAAGTATCTCTCATCTATTTTAAACTTATATATTGCTGAAAGAGTAGGAATTGATTTTTGAAGGAGTAACAGTTGTATGTGTAGCTATAGTATGGTTAGCTCCACTTGAATCAAAGACAATCACACTCACAATCAATAACAAACATACTATTGCACACACAATTGCCAAACCAATACCTATAAATTGACAACGACTATTCTTAGTGTGTTGAATACTGAAGTTTCCCATAGTCTGTAAAGAATCAAAAAGTAAGAGCCAAAACAAAATATGGCTATTGGCAGGTGTCTCTAATGTCTGCTCTGGGTTGTTTGCATAACTCTGTAATTTCCATACAATCATGTTCTGTATTGTGAGAAAACAGGGCTGATTGCAGAGGCCCCATAACTTTTTGCCCCCATTTTCCTCTTTTTGCTGGTGTTTTCCTGACTTTGATGGTGCCCTGGGTACTGCTAACCAGTCCCAGGGCCTGTGCTCTGTGTAAAAAGGATATGCAAATTAGGCTAATTATAATTGGCTAAGTTAACCTACCTATAAGTCCCTAGTATATGGTAGGGCATGTAGGTTTAGGGACCACAGCATAGGTGGTGCACACCTAGGTGCACTGCTGAGGTGCCCAGTGTCATTTTAAAAGCAAGCCTGCCTTGCTGGCTGCTTTTAAATTAAAGTTATATGCAAATTCGACTTTGGAATTAAAGGTACTTCCAAAGTCTTAAACTACCTTATTTTTACATATAAGTCACCCCTAAGGTGTGCCCTATGTGCCCCTAGGGCTGGGTGCCATGTAACTATAAGCAGGGACTTTATAAAAATAGATTTATAAGCCCTGGTGAGGTAAAAACAGCCAAATTCGTTTTTCCCTCATTGAAGTAAATGGCCTTCATAGGCTAGAATGGGCAGACTTTATTTTAAATTTTAAAGTCTCCTTAAATGTTACATACCAAGAATTTGGTATCAAATTGATTGTTGTAATAAATCCCACAACTTCCAGTTGTTGGATTTAATATAACTTGTCCAGGTAAAAAGTTTAGACTTTACCTAAAAAGTTGCCAATTTCAGCTCTGCATTGTTTTTGCTGCTGTGCTCTGATTGGCCAGCCTGCAGTAGCTTCTGCCAGGCTGCCTTGATGAGGTGTGAAGTGGCCAGGCTTCACAAAAAGGAATGTGCTTGGGGGAGAGAATCTCCCCTCAGCAGATGGTGAGGCAGGAAGGGGGAGGGCTGCCAAACTGGTCTTCAAAGGCAGAGAAGGACATTTGCAGCACCCAGCAACACCCCCACATCCTGCAACCCCAGACAATTAGGTGCCCCCTTGATTAGATTAGGAGAGGGCAGGAGAGGGGTGTGTTTATGATTTTTAGCCACACCAGTGGGTGGGCTCAGCCAGATGTAACCTCCAAAAATCAGATTCATCCATGTTGGATTTTTAGAGACTGTTGCCTTCTGGGATGGATTTTTGCCACACTTCCCAGGAAGTGGTCATCACAGGGGGACAACCCTGTCCCTGATTGGAGAACCAGGGCCCCCCCGCTTTTCACCCAGGAGCAAGGATAAAACTGGCAGACCTGCACCCACGCCTCAGATCCCCTCCAGAATTCAACAAGAAAGGAACTAAAGAAGAAGAAGGACTGCCCTGCTGGACCCCTGGCCTGCACCTGGACCCTGCACTCAGAAGGACTGCACCAGCTGCACACTTGGGCTTCACCACAAGAAGGACTTTGCCTGGCTTCAACTGGTTCAAGGAGGGACTCCCTGTTTGCTGCAGGTGAAAAATTGCTAAACCAGAGTCCCCTGCACCAACTCCTGAAGAAAGCGACCAGCTGACCACTGTCCAGTGGCCAAAAAGGAGTTTGCGCCAGGTGCATTCTGGGAGTTGAAGTCCGCACCCCCCAAGGACCATCACAGAACTTCTGGACCCTTGGGGTGAGCTGTGGACCCCAAAAGAACCTTAAAAGAACATCTGGGTGAAGCCCCAGAAGTTTGGAAAAGATTTGAGAATTTTTGGAAAAAAGCTCCAGAGAGGGACCGACCCGCCGCGGAAATTCTAGCCGGCTTGCCTCAACCGCGACCCGGCCTGACTTCGTGGTTCGTCCCGGTAAAGAAAAACATCCAAAAAAGAGACTAAGTCCGAACGTAAAAAGTTGACCAGGACATCGTATCCGAGAAGGGCTCCATGGACGTCGGATCAAGATCCAGGTTTACCCCGGTCGAAGGATTTTCATCTCGAAAAAACGACTAAGTCCGAAGGTAAAAGTCTCCACCGAGGAAACCCGCATCGCGTATCCGGACAAGGGCTCCAGGAGGTCGGATTCAACTGGCAGGTTCGTCCCGGTGAAGAAAAACTTCAAAATAAAGACTAAGTCAGAAGGTAACTTTTTAACCGAGGCCTCCCGCGACCTGTAGCCGAGCAGGGCTCCATCGCGGTTGGCCTGAAAGTTTGACTTTGCCCCGGTCGAGGTGCAACCAGATGACCCGATTGGCGCTCTTTGTTTCTAAGCGCTAGAAAAGTAATAATTCTTTAAAAATTCATATCTCCGGTTCCCCTGAACCGATTTTAATTGTTTTTGTGTCATTTTAAAGATAAAAATATAAACTATTTTTATAAATTGGTTTTGGATTTTTAAACTGTTTCCTGTGTTTTATTTAATTACTGTTTTGTGATATTTGAATGCTTTACACTTTGTCTCCTAAGTTAAGCCTTGACGCTCGTTGCCAAGCTACCAAGGGTTGAGCTGGGATTAATTTACTGAGACCTAACTGTACCTACGTGGAGGTTAGTGGCTTGTTGCTAGGTGTAGGTACCTACCTGCCCTACCAATAACCCATTTTCCAACATGTATCATTCAATTTGTCTGAACCAATGTTTTCAATCAGGAGTAAGGTTGCTGGGTTAAGCACTACACATCTCTTGATTGATACATTTGGAGCCCCAAGATTGCTAACTCATATCTAGTCAATCTAGAACTGGTTAAGTACTGAGTCTTAGATTGTGTAAGCAAAATCTCAATAGAGTGAGGTACCATTATAGTAAGGGGATAGCCCATTACTATACTTTCGCTGTTAGACTTGGCATCCTTGGTGTGGTCTCCCCTCACTTTTTGCCTCTGTTTCCCAGGTTGTTGATGTGTGCTGGACGATGTTTCTGAAGTTTTTTTCACTCTGGGCACTTTCCCACTGCTATCCAGTGCTAAAGTGCAAGTGCTCCTATATAAAATTTGTATGCAACTGGCTTTCCATGACTGGCATATTTGATTTACTGGTAAGCCCCTAGTACGGTGCACTAGAGTTGCCCAGGGCCTGTAAATCAAATGCTACTAGTGGGCCTGCAGCACTGGTTGTGCCACCCACATTAGTAACCCTACAAACATGGCTCATACCTGCCACTGCAGTGACTGTGTGTGCAGTTTCAAACTGCCAATTCAACTTGGCAGGTGTACCCACTTGCCAAGACTAAACCTTCCCTTTTCTTACATGTAAGACACCCCTAAGGTAGGCCCTAGGTAGCCCCATGGGCAGGTTGCAGTGTATGTTTAAGGTAGGACATATACTAATGTGTTTTATATGTCCCGACAGTGAAATGCTGCCAAATTCAGTTTTCACTGTTGCAAGACCTATCTCTCTCATAGGTTAACATGGGGACTGCCTTTAAATATGATTAAAGTGTAGAGTCCCTTTGGGAGCAGAAAGACATGTGGAGTTTGAAGTCTCTAAACTCACAATTAAAAAACACATCTTTTAGTGAAGTTGGTTTTTAGATTGTGTGTTTAAAAATGCCACTTTTAGAAAGTGGGCCTTTTCTTGCTTAAACTATTCTGTGACTCTACTTGTTTGTGGATTCCCTGTCTGGGTCAGTTTGACAGTTAGGCTGTTTGCACCTCTCCTCTAGACAGTGACACAAAGGGAGCTGGGGTGTAGCCATCTGGGCTGAGGGGAGGGAAGGAGTGGTCACTTACACCTGAAAGGGCTGTGCCTGCCCTCACACAATGCAGTCTCCAACCCCCTGGTGTGTGTCTGGGGCCTGGGATGGGCAAGGCAGGATCTTGAAAACAACAGAGACTTCTCTTTGAAGTAGGCCTACTTTAAAGGCAGAAACGGGTATAAGAAGAGCACCCAAACCCCTGGAAATTAGATCACTTCTGGAAATCAAGAGGAACCTCTGCCAAGGAGAAGAGCTGAAGAGCTGAGGAGAAGTACTGCCCTGTCTGTGACTGTGCTTTGTGGAGCTATCCTGCAGTTGCTGCTTCTGCCTGTGAAAGGGGACAAAGACTGGACTTTGTTGTGCACTCCTGCTTACGAAGAAGTCTCCAAGGGCTTGAACCGAGCTTCCCTTATGTTCCTGAAGTCTCCGGGCCATCAAAGACTTCCCCTACCACCTACACCTGGACTCTGCTGAGACTCCTACCCTGCCAAGTGGTTCCCTGTCCAGTTCCTAGGCCCTTGAAAGGTGAAGCTGGCAGACCACGACTGAAAATACACGCACGGACGGGGAAAATTTCAATACACCTTCTAAGACGCAGCCGTAAAACGATGCGCCGCCAGCTTCCCGGCTGAAATCTACGCTCCACCTGCATCGCGGCTGGAAGATCAACGCAACGCAGCTGGAGAAATGACACGCAACACCTGCTGATGGAGGATGTTAACGCCGCAACCCCACATAGCGTGGTTTTCTGATACCATGCAACCGTATTTTCAACGCAAACCTCGCTGGGTGTGGAAAAACAAAGCAAAGCGTGCCCGGACCCGAGGTGCCTGTCCGGATCGACGCATTGCTCTCTTGCGGAGAGGAAAAACGACGCACTCCGACCCGACCCGACCGGAGGATGAACGACGCACGGTCTCGCTTGCGAGTGAGAAATCGATGCATCGCTGGCCTTTTTCCGATGCACACTCGCCTGTGCAGTGTTATTTTGACGCAACCCAGGTACTTTTTCACGCTAACAGTGTTCTCACTGTTTTCTAAAGGATTTAAGACTCTTTTTGCGTTTTAATTCATAACTTGACTTGTGTATGTTGTATTTGTGTTGTTTTGGTCTTGTTTTGTTTAGATAAATATTACCTATTTTTCTAAACTTGTGTTGTGTCATTTTGTAGTGTTTTCACTGAGTTACTTTGTGTGTTGGTACAAATACTTTACACATTGCTTCTGGAGTTAAACCTGCCTGCTCGTGCCAAGCTACCAAGGGGGCGAGCAGGGGATAACTAAGGGTGATTCTCCTTACCCTGACTAGAGTGAGGGTCCTTGCTTGGACAGGGGGTAACCTGACTGCCAACCAAAGACCCCATTTCTAACATTCGCTCTGAGAAATGCTCTGCTCAACTGCTGCAACGGACCGCAAACAACCAGTTAAAGCTTCTGCGACCGGATCCAAAGTAGCTGAAAAATATGCTGCTGGGCGATTTACACCACCATGAGCCTGAGTCAAAACAGTCAAAGAACATGCATCACATTCATGACAAAACAATAAGAAAGATTTTGTGTAATCAGGCAAACCTAAAGCTGGAGCTTGACACAAACTTTCTTTCAGACCAGTAAATGCTCTCATACAAGCTGCATCCAATATTATAGGATCAGAAACATCTTTATGAGTCAGCTTCTGTAATCGTTTCAAAAGAACTGAAAAATTCAGAATCCACTGATGACAGTAAGCAACCACTCCTAGAAACATCCTCACATCCTTTTGTGTACTCGGTACTTTCATCTACAAAATTGTAGCTACTCTTTCTCTCAAAATTCTCCTAGTTCCTTTCTCAATCAGATGACCCAAATATTTCACCTCCTTTTGACAATACTGCAATTTAGCAGGGGACACTTTTATGTCCATTGTCTCCCAGGGAATTCAACAAAGCAATCGTATCATATTTACACCCTTCTTTTGCCTTTGATGCGATCAACAAGTCATCAATGTATTGCACCAATGTCAATTGGTATGGCATCACTAACGACTCCAAGATGTGGTTGAAAATGGATGGTGACTCTGAGAATCATTGTGGAATTCTACACCAGTAGTAGACCTTGCTCAGAAATTTAAAACAAAAGAGATATCTGCTGACCTCATGAAAAGGCACAGAAAAGAACGCTTGACGTAGGTTTAACACAGTAAACCATCCAGCATCACATGGGATCTGAAACATAATCAACGCTGGATTTGGCACAACTGGACAACACTTAATCACTATGGCCCTCATTACAACCCTGGCAGTCGGTGATAAAGTGGCTGTAATACCGGCAACAGGCTGGCGGTAAGTCCTGCCAAATTATGACCATGGCGGTGAGAACTCAGATAGACAGCCACTTTACCACACCAACCGCCAGGGCGGAATCAACAGGCACCACAGCGGTAGCCGTCTACAGCCAGGCAGAAGACAATGTTCCGCCCACTGTATTATGACAGGCCAAACCGCCACCTTTTCGGGGTTGGTACCAATTAAATCAAAAGCTTGGCAGATACAATGCACATAAGAGAAACGACTAACCTGTGGTGACTCAGGAAAGAACCAAGCCGCCATGGAGCCTGAACTGCATATATTCCCAATGATTTTCTACGTCCTGCTCCACCACGAACACCAACGACAGCAAAGACGACCATGGTGAGTACAGCCGTCTAGCAAACAGGGGAGGGTGGTGAGGAAAAAGAGAGTGACACACACATTTAGCATCCAACACCCCCACCCCCAATACCATACACACAAGCAGATGAAGTAACATAACATATTTAGCCCACACCCCGCAGGAATAATGCAAGGCCACCACAAATAGATGAAAGTGAGTGTAATAAAAGACACAAATGGGAAAGACCGAGGAAGGGAAAAACGAAAAAGCGTCACAAAGGGAGAAAGTAGAAGGCTGCTAAAGTGAGCTGAAGGGGCAGGTAGTGGCTTTATATGGATTGAAGAGACCCGAGATGGCTTCAGGATTACGCTTCCTCAGTATTCTTTGTTCACACATTTAATTGCAGCAGCCGCCTGTTTAATAGGAGGGCTTTGGTCACCAGCACCTTTTATTTACAAATTAAGCACTGGTCCATCCTCTGCAGCCTCGGACGGCTGCCCACTGCTGGTGGTGGTGATACTGGTGGTGGTGGTGGGGGGAGGCTCCAGCCCATCCCCTGCAGCCTCGGACAGCTGCACCACCATGGTTGGTGATGGGGGCTCCAACCTAGTCCCAGCACCAGGACCCTTGTCCTTTCTGCCTGCTGGTGCAGGCCCCTTGCCCTTCCTGGCAGCAGCTGGGGATGGCTCCTTACTTTTCTTGGCAGCAGCTGGGGATGGCTCCTCGCTCTTCTTGGCAGCAGCTGGGGGTGGCACCTTGACCTTCACGGTAGCAGCTGGGGGTGGCACCTTGACCTTCCTGGCATAACTTGGGGGCAGGCACCATTTCCGTGTGGTTGCCTGGTGCCCGGGATCCTTTCCCACCACAAGTTGCTGTGGACACTACTGGGCCCGTGGACTGGGTGGCTGAGGTGCTTGCCTAGGTTTTACACACCCTGGCCAGATGTGAAGGATGGGGGAGTAGGGAAGAGGTCAATGGTGGAGGGGAAAAGCTGCTTAGGAACATTGGGGAGGGGAGAGGGAGAAGGTCCGGGAGTGGAGGAAGAGGGAGTGGTTGTAGGAGGTGTCTGTCTGCTGTGTTTGGATGCAGGTGCATGGGCTGGATGCTGTTGTGAGGTGGTTGGCTATTGGGTGTCTGAGTGCTTGCGTTTGTGTACTTTGGGAGGAGGGGGCACAGACTTAGTGGGAGAGGACACATGGGATGTGTGCATGGCTGTTGGGGTGGTGACTGACAGTGAGGTGTGTGTTCTGATAGGTGTGCTGGTGATAACGACGGTGGATGAGGATGTAGTGCATGCAGGTGTGAGTGTAGACGCAACTGGGAAGGAGGTGGGGGAGGAGGAGGGGGCCACAGTGGAGGCAGTGGGTGTTGGTATGTCTGCTTCTGGATGGTGTTTGTGTGAGTGCCTGTGGGATGAAGTGTGGTGCCCTTGTTTGCCTGTGCCACTCTTGTGTGTTGTCCTGTGTGCATGCTCGTCTGCCTGTGTGCTTGGGATAGGTTGGGGTTGAAAGGTATGGGATTGGGTAGAGGAAGTTGGAGGGGGGAGGGTGGAAACAGGGACAATGTCTGCCATCAGAGAGGAGGCCAGAGCTTGGATTGATCTCTGTTGGGCTGCCAAGCCAATGTGAATGCCCTCCAGAAATGCATTGGTCTGTTGCATTTGGCCTGCCAGCCCCTGGATGGCATTCACAATGGTAGACTGCCCAACAGAGATGGATCGCAGGAGGTCAATAGCCTCCTCACTCAGGGCAGCAGTGCTAACTGGGGCAGGTCCGGAGGTGCCTGGGGCGAAGGAGATGCCCACCCTCCTGGGTGAGCAGGCACGGGCAACTCGCTGAGGGGCTGCTGGGAGGGCGGTGCTGGTACATGGGTGACGGTTGTACCTATAGCTGGGGTGGGCACAGAGGTGTCCGCCAACACCAGGGAGCTTCCATTGGAGGAGGTATCCATGTCCGAACTGTCCCCCCCCAGTCTCCGCCGTGGTGCTCCCCTCGCCCCCCGTCCCACTGGTGCCCTAACCGTCGGTGGACTCTGCCTCCTGGGTCCTGATGGATGCAGCTCCCTCTGTCACCGGTGCCTCTGCTCCTCCTCCAGATGATGCTAATGCACATAAGGACAGGATGACAAAACAAAAAGGGGGGAGACAAAGGATACACTTGGTCAATGGCTGCACCTACACCACAGTTGGCGTACACAGCACCCTCACACACAGAGAACAGCCCTACGCACTATGCAATGCACTACCAGTAACAATGCATACCTGGGACCCACACACCCCTTCCGAGTAGTGGATGCCTACTAGCTAGGTTGGAGCAATTTCACATCAGAATCCTGCCCAACATGGGACTGACTCCGCAATGTCAGGCCTGGCCTATGGGCACCCACAGGCACACATCCCCACCCGGATACCACCTTACCAGGCGTAAGTAGTAATGATGGGCACTGTACTTACCCCCTTGTTGCTGCTGTGATGCTCCCAAGCGCCCATCCAGCACCGGATAGGCCACTGCCAGTATGCAGGCCATCGGGGGGTCAGGGTTTGATGGGCACCCCTTCCTCGTTGGGAGGCCATCCCCAGCAGGGCCTCCACCGTCTTCCGTGCCCAGTGTCTCAGGTCCTCCCACTGTTTCGGACAGTGGGTGCTCCGCCTTCCGTAGACCCCCATGGTCAGCACGTTCTTGGCGATGGCACACCATTTACCCTTCTTTTGATGGGCGCTGACCTGCAGAGGAAATATACAAAGGGAAAGGTATTAGTTAGACCATCCTGCCTGTTACACTCATGGCCCACCATATCCCTTCCCATCCCCTTACGCACAGATATGGCCCAGCTTACATGCTGCACGCTGCCCAGGGCCCATCCACCAACCCCCCTCCTACACGAGGCCTTCACACACACCACTCCATGCATTCATGCCCCATGCATCGTGCGCACAGTGTTCTCACCTGTTGGTCTGGAGGCCCATACAGCAGTCCGTACTGGGGTAGGACCCCATCCACCAGTCGCTCCAACTCCGCCGAGGTGAAGGCAAGGACCCTGTCCCCAGTCACACAGGCCATGGTAGGTTCCAGACACAGGTCACAACAGCACATGCAATGTAGGCCCTATCCTGTTGAAGGTCAGGTAGCAAGTGAGTAAACATATTGAAAATGGCAGGGACCCTGTCCCCAGTCACACAGGCCATGGTAGGTTCCAGACACAGGTCACAACAGCACATGCAATGTAGGCCCTATCCTGTTGAAGGTCAGGTAGCAAGTGAGTAAACATATTGAAAATGGCGGTGAAGTCTGCGGCAGTGTATACCGTCACCGCTGGCGTACATCACCATTGGCCACTGTACCCCATAGGGCCCAAAAATAATGAAAAAGGAGTTGCACGGCGGTTCCCGACCGCCTACCACAACAGCGCACAACGTCAGCGGAATTACCTCACTTCCACCTGTCCCTCCATACAGGACAGGTGGATGCCATTTCTGGGGGGGGGGGGCGGGGTGCAGGCCATGGATCATAACTGCGTCAAACGTCACAATTGTACATACAGAACATATGCCACTAATACATTCAAAAATCACATCATGCATTGAACTGTAGTGGCTACAATGTACAGATTATGACCGGCTCCTCACTCTTTTGCCCCATAGAATGCAACCGCTGCAGATGAATAGGAGATGGAGACGTCCCCCTGTGTACAGACCCCTGGTGGACTTGGCAGCAATGGAGGACAGGCACATTATCCTCACCTACAGACTTGACAGGGCCCAAATCACGGAGCTGTGTGCCCAACTGGAGCCTGACCTGATATCTGCTATCCGTCACCCCACTGGTATCCCCCTATTGTGCAAGTGCTATCAGTGCTCCATTTCCTTGCAACTGGTTCTTTCCAAGTGACAGTGAGCTTGGCAGCAGGAATGTCACAGCCAATGTTCTCAATAATGCTGACCAGAGTGTTGGCTGCCCTGATTAAACACATGTGCAGCTACATTGTATTCCTCCAAGTGGAGGATTTGGCCACAGTGAAGGCTGACTTCTATGAAATGGGACATATCCCCAACATCATTGGGGCGATTGATGGAACACATATTGCATTTGTCCCCCCCGCCCTGCAAAATTAACAGATCTTCAGAAATCGAAAAACTTTTCCCTCGATTAATGTGCAGATGGTGTGTTTGATGGAGCAGTACATATCCCATGTCAATGCTGAGTATCCAGGCTCGGTGCATGATGCTTTTATCCAGAGGAATAGCAGCATCCCAAATGTGATGGCCCAACTACAGAGGCACCGGGTGTCGCTAATAGGTGAGCCTTGGTTCACACACAGTGGTTATTGGTGTATGGGTATGGTGTGGGCCATAAGGGTTAGTGTGTGGCTAACAGTTGTCCCTCGATATTTGCAGGTGACTCTGGTTACCTCAACCTCTCATAGCTACTGAACCCTGTGAGGAATCCCAGGGCAAGGGCAGAGGAATGTTGCAATGAGGCACATGGGTGAACAAGAAAGATAATTGAACGTACATTTGGCCTCCTGAAGGCCAGGTTTTGGTGCCTCCATCCCTGTGCTACTCACCCAAGAAGGTCTGCCAGATAATTGTGGCATGCTGCATGTTGCATAACCTTGCCTTGAGACACCATGTGCCTTTTCTTCAGGAGGAGGAGGCTGGAGATGGCCGTGTGGCAGCAGTGGACGCTGTGGACAGTAAAGATGAGGAGGCATAGGATGAGGACAACAGAACTGCAGTGATTAGACAATACTTCCAATGACACACAGGTAAGACAGTGTAACTTCACTTTTCATCGTCAGTTTGTTGTTTAACATTGTCACTGGCAGGCTGTTAATTCCCACTTCTATGCCCACTCACTGTACCCTTTGGCAACTTATTTTGCAGATGGTGCCCCTGGTGTGTTCACTGCAGCCAACTACAGGTCATTCCTATGTATACATTACTGTATAGTTGAATTGCAAAACCTTGTTAAACAAATACATACTTAAATCATTTGACATACGCCATATTTTTCCAAGTGTGTTTATTGCAGTGCTCTGAAGAAAAGGGAGAAGTGCAATGGGCTGGGGTGATGATGGAGGAAAGTCCAGGGTAGAGTCTAGTCTATTTGTAGCACAGGTGCATTATCCAAGGGGGCATAGGAAGGGGAATAATGGCAGTTCAAGGTGGACAGGGTGACAGAGTGGGACACAAGGGTGACAATCAGGAGAGTCTTATTTCATGGTGGGGGTCTTGGCAATAGTCTCTGGCTTCTGCCTGGATCGCAGGGAACATTTGCAGGGTGGTTCTCCTTCTGCAGGAGGAGGGGTGCTGGTGGCCTGATGGTCCTGGGGCGGGGCCTCCTGTCCACTAGCAGCAGCAGAGATAGAGAGCTGTACAGTAGTCTGTCTAGTGCAGGGGCCCTCTGGTGTGACACTGCCTCCCTCATAATGTTGGCCATGTCTGCCAGCACCCCTGCAATGGCAGTGGTGTTAATGGACTTCAAGTCCTCCCTGATCCCCTGGTACTGTCCCTCCTGCAGCTGCATGTTCTCCTTCAACTTGTCCAGGATCTGGCCCAGTGTATTCTGGGAATGTTGGTATGCTCCCAGGATCGCGGTGAGTGCCTCCTGGAGAGTCGGTTCCCTGGGCCTGTTCTCCCCCGGCACACAGCAGCCCTCCCAGCTTCCCTGTTGTCCTGTGCCTCTGTCCCTGGAACCGTGTGCCCACTGCCACTGACCCCAGGTCCCTGATTGTCTTGGGTTTGTGGTGTGGCCTGGGGTCCCTGTAGTGGTAGACACACTGCTGATTAATGTGTCCTGGGGACAGAGGTATGAGCACGCTGGGTGGGTGCTGTGGTGGTGGTGTTTCCTGAGGGGGGAGGCTCTGTGGTGGTGTGTGACTGTGACTGTGCCTGGGTAACTGACTGTCAGGAGGTCCTTGATGGGCCAGGTTAGTCATCCACATCCAGGCGAGCTGTCATCACTGTGGGCCTCTTTTGTGGGGGACTGGATGTTGCTGGCACCTCTTCTCCGGTGACATTGGCTGGGATACCTGTGGGGGTGTAAATGCAGTGTTATTATTTCTGTGTGTGACATATTGTGCATGGGTAGGTTGCCCTCTATGGTTGTTATTGCCCTGGCAACTTTACCTTCTGTGAGTTGTTATGTGGTGGGCTAGCTGAATCTCTCTGGTGTGCATGCTTTAGTGATAGGTGCCCATACAGGTCTGTGAATGGTGTCCATGCATTGGTATGGCATGCTGGGCTTGGCATTGGGATGAGTGGGTTGTGATGGGATGTGTGGGAGGTGGTGTAGTGATGGGAGTGAGGGTAAGGGCGGGGGTATGTGATGGCATGCAGGTAGGGGGGTGAAAGTAGTGAAGAGTTAACTTACCAGAGTCCAGTCCTCCACCTACTCCTGCAATGCATGATTGCCAAGACTTGCTCCTCCCATGTTGTTAGTTGTGGGGGAGGAGGTGGGGGACCACCGCCAGTCCTCTGTACTGCGAGCTGGTGTCTTGCTGCAATGGAACGCAACTTCCCCCGCAGGTCGTTCCACCTCTTCCTGATATCATCCCTTGTTCTGGGCTGCTGTCCCATGGCGTTGACCCTGTCCACGATTCTCCGCCATAGCTCCTTCTTCCTAGCAATGGATATCTGCTGCACCGGTGATCCAAATAGCTGTGGCTCTACCCGGATGATTTCCTCCACCATGACCCTTAGCTCCTCCTCAGAGAATCTGGGGTGTCATTGTGGTGCCATGGGTGTTGTATGAGTATTGTGGTGAGGGTGTGTAGGGTGATGTGTTGGGGTGTGTGATGTAAGGTGCGTAGGTGGTGAAAAGGTGATTGTGGTGTGTGGCTCTGGTTGTGTGAGTGATTTTGCTGTCTCTCTCTGTTGGCAATTATATGTAGTCGTAAAGGGTTGTGGGTAATGTGGGTGTGTGGGTGTGGTGTGTGTATGGGTGTCAGGTGTGTGTAGTTTGAATTGTCCAATGTGGTGTTGTTTTGTATGTGTGTGTGTATTTTGAGTGTGGTGGTATGTACCGCCAATGGTTTACCACCATTGAATGCCCGCCGTGGTGATTCGTGGGTCATAATGTTGCGGGCGTAGTTCTGTTGGCGTAATGGTGTGGGTTTTGTTACCGTCAGTTTATCACTGACCTTTGGGCTGGCGGACTTGTGTGTGTGTGGCTAAATAGTGACGGATTGGTATGTGTGTGTCAAAATATGGCGAACGGATATCCGCCCCGGCCGCGGTATGTTGGCGACAGTCAGCATGGCGGTAGGTGGGATTTACCGCCAATGTCATTATGAGGGCCTTGGTCATTTATTTTTCTTAGATCCTGAACAAGACGAATTTTCCAACATGGTTTCTGTAAGCCCTTTATTGTTGAATTACATGGGCTACTCAACACTTCTTTCAAAGTTCCTTTCTCCACGAACTGTTCTATCAAAGGTTTTACATCTTCGATTGCTTCAATTGTCATTGGATATTGTGGAGTCTGAGGGAAAGCTGCATTAGGCTTGACTGCTACTCTCACTGACTCTACTCCTTTAATCAACCCAATGTCCTTTCCTGAAAGAAACTAATCAAAGGAGCTTCTTCAATGTCTGGCTCATCAAAACTAACCAAAGGAAATTCTTCAGACACCATTGCTGACAGTAAGTGTTGGTTCTTCGTCATCATCACTGTTTGTCTGAATTTCAATACCCTCATCTGAACAGGTAACCGAACATCTGGATTTTCACAATCTCTTCCCAGTAGTGACACTAGACTTGAATCACAAACTACAAAGTTTTGCAAACCTTAAAAATTACCAATTCTAATCAAAACTGGCTCTGTAATGAGGTTCGTCAAATATTGATTTGGAACTCCCGCAATCTGAATTGTCTTTCCTGATAAGGGCAAATCTGGAACCTCTTCAGATCTTACTGTTGAGTGTGTAGCTCCTGTATCAACCAGGAAAGAAACTTTGTGACCATGCGCTTTTCCCTTAACATAAGGACCTTTCTGATCCACTTCTAATGAAGCAGCCATCACACTTTCCTCCTCATCTGAACTATTTGACAACCATACATCATTTATTCCATTCTCATTATTTAAAGGAAATTGATGAACTACATAAGTACTATTATTCTGATTTTATTTCTGACCTGTGACCACCTGAGAAGGCTTCATCTGTTGCTGATCCATAGGACTCTGTGGTATTTGTAATTGTCTAGGCATTTTAATTTGTTGTGCAGGTACCATCTGCACTTTGGCTGCATCTGCTGTAAGTGAGGTAATTTTACTTGTTGTACTTACGGTTCTACAATTTGCACATGCTGCATGGGTTGGAAAGGTTGGAAACCATGCATCGGATTTACACTGTTATGAACATTTTGAATTTGTCCTCATTCTTGGTCCTCTCATATTCTGAAAAGCATTGACACCATTCACTTGTTGAACAACACCTCCTTGATTTAACATTGGACACTCTCTTTTCCAATGCCCGATTCCTCCGCCAACATGACAAGGCAACATTCTTTTTCCCTGTGGCTCTCCTTGCATCATCACAGAATTCTAATCTACACCTCGATTAACAATTGGAAGTGTCGTTCCACCATGACTTCTACCTCTGCCTCCATTCTGAAACATACCGTGATTCTGAAACCTGCCATTTCCCTGTTGCTGCTGAGGCTGAAAACTTCCCTGAATCCCTGTCTGTGCAGCTTTGATCTGCATCACAATCACTTTCTCTTTCAACTTTTTTGTTTCAATTAAGTCTTATGACTACAGTATTTCGCATACTGCAACACCTCATCAATCAACCTTGCTTGCCAGTAAATCAAATGATTCTTAATCATTTGGCTAATTTCTGGTCTTGATCCTTCAACAAACCTGAACACAAAATGAATCATATCTTTCGGCTCAATTGTTTCTATACCACTGTAATGTTTAAATGCTTTAAAAACCTCTCATAGTATGCATGAATCGACTCTTTCACCTCTGTTCTATCTATGCGTTGCCAATCAATGTGTTTCAGCGAAATTCTCGGTTTCAGGAATTCAAGGACCTTATAGTAATACTTCATTACTTCAGGAGATTGTGCACCTGTTGACAGATCTCTTTGAGGTTCACTTTTTAGCCAGTCTACACTCCTTTTTCACTTGATCCATAAATCTGCTGGAACAACTATCTCCTAAAGAGAATTCAAATCCTCCCACAGGCATTTCACAAGTTTCACAAACCTATCTGTCTGCTGGTACCATTCCACTGGTTTCTCTCTCAACCTGGGGTTGTCATTTGTAAATCAAAATATATCACTTCTGCTCCAGGGGACATGTACCAAAATTCCCTCCTGGAATCTCTCTCATTGGTAAAACTTTTACTGGTTCTCTAATTTGTGATACATCTATCAGAGGAGTATCTGAAACCTTCCTCGGTCTTTCTCTTTTCTTGACCCATTTGTACTTCAGCTGCTCCTTCTGTAATTAATGGACACAAATATCTCAACTGGGCTCTGGAATAAAATTCAAGTATGTTTATTCCCATTGTCCCTTCCAGAAGCTCACCTGCTTCCATTGACAGTCTTGGTTTGTTTATGTACTCCTTTTCCTTGAACTGACTCACTGGAACACTTTTGCACTGGCTCTCTGGAATGCTTGAAACACTTAATTCTTCCAACTACCTTGTTAATTGCTGTGCATTCAAACCCTGTAATGAAATATTACCGGGTCGTGCACTCGGTAACTGCTTTTGCATTGGGCTCACACGTTGAGGTGTTAAACCTTTTAACTCAGGACCGTTACTTAACCAGTCATATCAGAATTTCTAATAGGAGTTAAATCTAATAATGACCTTGATCCATTTAAAGTCTATCTTATAGGTGACATTAACCTAATGTTTTCATTCTGATTTTGAACTCTTTGATTGTCCTCGGTCTTTTTATCCTGAGCATACAAAGGCACAAGTGGACCAAATGTAATTGGTACTGATATTGCATCTGGGATCCTGGTATCTACATTCTGAGAATTCTCTACTCCTGCATTCAAGGCTTTAACATTGGAGTGGGCTCTGTCTGAATTTGGGCTCCTTTGAATTCTGACCCAAAGATACTACTAGATGAGTAGTTGTGCTCACGGTCTGTACTTCTGGATACATCTCAGGAAAATTAATTTGTGGCAGCTGTCTATTGTCTGTCGACCGATTGAAGCTGCTTTGCATCAGTATTTGCACTGAGGGACTAGTCTGAACTGAGCTCTGGTTCACGTTAGGATTAACATGTATGGAACTCTCAGTTAAATCATGGTTACTCTGTACTGGACTCTGTGTCACTGCAACTGGTATCGGTGCAGTAGGATTTGTACCAATAGTACTTGAACTTTCTTGAAGCACATTAGGTGGTGTACGATTTCTCAAAATCTGTGTAATAAACTCATCCTCGTCCGATTCCTCATTATTAATCAAAGGTTCTTTTGATGTCTGTTCTTCGACTGCTGAAGAAGAACTCTTTTTAGATTTCTTTGAAACCTTCTGACTGTCTTCAGTCATTGCAGGAAACAATCTAACACCCTGTAAGGTATCGAGTCTCCACTGTTTCTGCTCACTGTCCCATCTAGCTTCCGCTAGTGACTTCTCTGCTCATTTTTTTCTCAAATTTCAATGCTTGTTTCTATCTATCTACTAGCTCCCATATGGCTAATACTTCAAACTGAGCTGGTCTTGGTGAAGGTCTTAGACCATACATCAAATTCTCCAAAATTCTTAAATTAAAAGTACAATTTTCAGGAAACACTAGACAACCTTCCTTCGTCTTCCTCTTTAACCCAATGTTTTAACCAAAGACATGCTCCAGTACCTTTCTCTTCAATTACGATGTATGCCGGACTACCTTCTGGTGGACAAATTTCTCCTTGCCTAGCAGTAGTATATGTATTATACTCATCGCATCTAAGGGCACTTTTTAAAGCTTTGAAAAACTTCAGTTTCACAAATTTTATTTCAAAATTCAACAATCAGGAAGTGACTACAATCTCTCAATCCTCTTCGTCTTCCTTCTCGACCAATTGTGTTTCACGATTGTCCACCAATCCGTGCGTAACCTTTCCCACTAACCAACCTATCCCAGCGCAGCACAAAAATGACTTCACACTTACACACAGCAGCTGACAAAGTCTTGCGACTTGTCCTCCTAAACTCAAAAACATTCAAAACTAATGCAAAATTAATTGCAAGCACTTATTCAAAACCAATAATAAAACAAATGTGTCTATTTACTATAGGTAGGTGTGATGGGTCTTTCCAATCCGACCCACACTCTTCCCTGACTTGTGCTGACTCTGCCTTTGTCGCACTGGAATTAGCCCAGGATAACAGCGCTGGCATTGGATGCCTCACAACACCCCGGGAGCTGAGGGGATTTAAAAGACGGCTTCCTCCTCTTTCGGAAGCGCACGCCGGGAATAGGAGCTGGGAGACACCGGAGTTCGTGGACACAGAAGACGCCGAGACAAGAAAATAAGAAGCCACTCCTTGGAGGAACGGAATGCCGCTGGAGTCGGAACCTCCAGAAACCCTGGAAGACGGCCGCTGACCCCGGGGAGCTGAGCGAAAGAGCCGCCACGCTTCAGGAGAAGCGTGGCCTCTCCAGGTACGGGGTGCGCGACAAGGGGAAGCGGGCGGGAGGTGGGAGGTACGAAAAAGGGCAACGAAGGGACAACAAAGGGGCACGGCACGGGGAGCACTGGGAGTAAGGGAAAACAAAGGGGGGGGGACGACACGGGGAGCACTGGGAAGAAGAGAAAACAGACGGGAGAGCGAGAAGGACAAAAACAGTGAAGAGAGGTATAGATGTATGTGAACCTAGAACACAAATCCAAAGGGAAAACAGGAAAACGATAGGAAAAGGAAGGAAAAGACAACAAGGAAAGAAACAGAACAGACCCAAAAGAGAACCAGGGAAGAATAAGTAAGCAAAGAAGAAAAGACAGGAGAAAGATACATAGAGAAGGAAAGAGAGGGAAGAAAACAACGAAACAAAACCCCAACCCCACACTCACCAGTTCTATGTTCTTCTTTTTCCACACGCTTCCCGCGAGGTCCTGGGAGGGACAGAAGAAGAAGAGGACGCGAGTTATAATCCAAAAGGAGAAGACGCCACAACCTACCAGAACTTAACAATCATATATGACTGTTTTCTATATATTACCTATTCGACCAATAAATCAAACCTACTAAAATAAGGAAAACCCGCGCAGTCTGGTGTTTATAACAGCCATCCTCGTACAAAGTGGTGTCAGAAGTGGGAACATGGAGGAAAAACCAACTATGGCCGATGTTATCGCACAACTTGCAGAAGGACAACGACATCTTCAGTTGATGTGGGAGCAACAAATGAAGGAGGCTAAAGAGGAGAGAGATGCATTGCAAACCGCGCTTAAGAGTCAGGCCACAATTATGGCCAACAATCAACTCGTCCACGAAACTGCCCTAAGTAAGTTAACAGAAACCATTTCTCACACAAAGGTACATCCCAACGTACCCAGCAGCGTACTTTTTACAAATATCAAGAACAGGAGGATCCTGACTCCTTCTTTCTAAATTTTGAGAGGGTGGCCAGCTCAGCCAATTGGCCCGAAGATAAATGGGGTCAATATATTGCTCCTCTATTGACGGACAATTACAGGCAACTTATCAGGCAATAAACCCTACGGGTACCCTACTGTATAAGGACATTAAAAAGACCATACTGGAAAGAGTGGGCTTGGA
Source organism: Pleurodeles waltl (assembly GCF_031143425.1). NCBI lineage: Eukaryota > Metazoa > Chordata > Amphibia > Caudata > Salamandridae > Pleurodeles > Pleurodeles waltl. Next base: position 646,930,321 of record NC_090446.1, on the reverse strand, counting down.
CAGCGAAAGTTATCGACATAAATTCAGACACATGAAATGGATGGTACAGGAGAGCCCTCGTACTTTCTATTATCGGGTTCAACACGCTGCAGGGTGCTGGCTGCGACCCACAGAAAAATCCCGGGGAGAGATGTTCTATGTCGTAGTACTGGAACAATTCCTGGATGCCCTACCATCTTCCACCAGGAACTGGGTTCGCCAACATCCCGGGTTAAACAATGAAACGGGCATTGAGTTGGCATGTGCTTTTCACAGGAGCCCAGAGTTTAAAGCCAATCCCAGCAGGAATCCTGTACCAGCCGCTATGCACCCAGGAGTGGGGAAGGGACTGCTTCCTCGCCCTCCGGTTTCTCACGAACCGGAACGAATTCGTATACCCCATCCAAATCCAGCCTCATATCCCACAAATGGACCACAATGCTATAATTGCTCGGAATGGGGTCACATTGCACGGTTCTGTCCACAAAAAAAGGATGTAGAAGAGCCAATGGAAATCGGAGTTACTAAAGGAAGGGTATTCTGGACTGGGGAGACCAAACCCACATATACTCTACCCATCCTTTTGAACGGGCAGGAGAGAGTAGCTCTGGTTGATTCGGGTTGCAGTCAGAGTGTGATAGGACAAGATCTGGTGAGCCCAAGACAAATAGTGCCCCAGGCCCGTGTGTTAATCGCCTGTGTCCATGGTGACCAATCCTATTATCCTGTCGCCATGATCAAGTTTCAGTGGAGGGGTGAGGAGGAACCCCTCAGGTTCGAGGTGTTACCACATCTCGAAGAAGACATTATCATTGGGACTGATTATACAACCTTTACACAATTGTTGAGTAAAGCTGTGGAGGAACACACCATGAGGAAATGGTGGGAAGAAATACCTTATGATACGGAGATAGCCGAAACTCGTCCCCTCAAACCCCACTTAAGTAGAAGACAGAAAAGAAATCAGAGACAATTACACTGGGAAGAGAACTGTGGGACCAATGATGAATCAGAAGTCACAAGAAAGGTATATACCGTAGCGAGTGACTTTAGACAAAATCAGAGAGAGGAACCCACACTGAAAAATGTGTGGGAAAAAGCACTTAGTAACGAGAGTACAGGAGCAGGACCCTCATTTCTCATCCATAATAATCTGCTGTATAGGAAACCCCAGGCAGGTGGCAATCCACAACAACAATTGGTAGTCCCTAACAGCCATCGACTACAGGTACTGCAGGTAGCACATGGGGGAGCAGGAGAAGGGCATCTCAGACGGGATAAGACTGAAAAGGCGGTCCTAAAACGGTTTTACTGGCCCGGAATATATGGGGAGATACGCAGGTTCTGTCAAAGTTGTCAGAAATGCCAGCTTTACAATCCAGTCACACAACCCCCAGCCCCGTCACAGCCCCTCCCTATCATAGAAACCCCTTTCTCTCGGGTTGGAATGGACATTATTGGTCCCCTCATTCCATCCACTCGAGGGAGACAATATATCCTAGTACTAGTTGACTATGCAACTCGATACCCTGAGGCAATGCCCCTCCCGAGTATGCACACCAAAGTAGTTGCTCGGGCTATGATTGAGTTTTTTTCACAGGTCGGGTTCCCTGAAGAGATCTTGACTGATCAAGGCACCCCATTCATGTCCCGACTAATGGGAGAGTTCTGTAAATTATTGGGAATAAAACAAATTAGGACCTCCATTTACCACCCTGAAACCGATGGTCTAGTGGAACGTTATTATCGGACTATTAAGTCGTTGCTTAGGAAAAGTGTTGCGGAGGACGGAAAGGATTGGGAAAAAAAATTACCCCTTGTACTATACGCAATACGTACCCACACTCAATCCTCCCTTGGACATAGCCCCTATGAACTATTATTTGGCCGAACCCCTCGTACGCTCCTAGACATGTTAGTAGAACAGTGGGAAGAGACAGATGAGGAAACAAAGGATCTTCTGACTTACACTAAAGAATTAGGAGAGAATTTACAGTCAGTTTGGGATAGGGCACATGATAACCTCCGAGAAGCTCAGGAAAGACAAAAGAAATACCATGATACTAGAAGTGTACTTCGTACACTTGATGTTGGGGCAAGGCGCTGATCCTCCTCCCCAGTAGCGAGAATAAATTGCTGGCCCGATGGCAAGGACCCTATGAAGTAATTGAACGAATCAACCCCACAACATATAGATTGGCCCTTCCCCACAGACCTCATCGAGACCAGATTTATCACATCAACCTGTTAAAAAAATGGCAGGAGACAGAAGACAATCAGAAACTCCAATATATCACAACCGATCATAGGGACGACATTCCCTATCCCTCCTTTCACCCCTCCCTAAACCCAGAGGTAGACATACCTCAGATCAACTCCAGCTTGTTGGACCCCTATAAAAAGTCCCTCGCCCAGATGGTTAAATCCTACACCGATGTTTTTTCCCAACAACCCGGCCACACTACCTTAACTGAGCATAGCATCCGCACTAAAAGTGAGGCAATAGCAAGACAAAGGCCTTACAGAATCCCCGAGGCCAAAAAGCGGTAATGGAACAAGAAGTTCAAAACATGTTACGGACAGGTATTATTGAACCTTCCAATAGTCCCTGGTTCTCTCCGGTGGTATTGGTACCCAAGCCGGATGGGACTACCAGGTTTTGTGTAGACTACCGAAGAGTCAACGAGCTTACTTATTTCGATGCATATCCTACGCCCCGCATAGACAAATTATTAGAGAGGATAGGTCATGCCAAGTTTATGTCTACCCTAGATCTAACCAAGGGGTATTGGCAGATCCCTCTAACCAAAACAGACCGAGAGAAAACCGCCTTTGCAGCACCTTCCGGGTTATATCAATTTACCGTGCTACCCTTTGGGGTACATGGAGCCCCCGCCACCTTTCAGAGATTAATGGACATGGTCTTACGACCCCATTACAGGTATGCGGCTGCATACTTAGATGAAATCGTGATATTTAGTGAAACATGGTCCGACCACCTCCAACACCTAACAGCGGTCTTACAGGCATTACGAGAAGCCCACTTGACCGCCAATCCAGAAAAATGTAAACTGGGATGTACGTCTATACGATATCTGGGATACATCTTAGGACAGGGGCAGGTCCGTCCCCAAATAGAGAAAGTGGAGGCTATCCAACATATCACAATTCCCTCATCAAAAAAAGACGTACGTGCCTTTCTAGGTCTCGTCGGGTATTACCGACGGTTTATACCCGGGTTTTCTACCATTGCCGAGCCCCTTACTAACCTCCTGAAGAATACATCCCCAAAAACCTTTACTGCACTGTCCGAGGCTTGTAAGCGTAGCTTTCTCCAACTCAAGAATGCCCTTTCTACTGACCCCGTTTTATGTTGTCCTGACTTCAATAGCCCCTTTTATTTACAAACTGATGCTTCCGGAGTGAGGTTAGGGGCTGTGTTGTCACAACCACAACCTGATGGTACTACCCGTCCCATCCTCTACATAAGTAGAAAGCTACTTCCCCGGGAACTACACTATCCGACCATTGAGAAGGAGTGTCTGGCTATTAAGTGGGCCATTGAGTCCCTCTGTTATTATCACAATGGCCGCTCCTTTACCCTCGGGACTGATCATGCTCCTCTCACCTGGCTCGCTCGTCATAAGGATACCAACCCTAGAATCCTGAGATGGTTTCTTTCTCTGCAACCTTTTTCTTTCCAGGTGCTACATTCTCCTGGCCGGGCCACGGTCAATGCAGATTTTCTCTCCCGTCATCCCGTTCCAGAGCGTCATCGGCAGACGCTCTCTAGGGGGAGTGTTTGTGATGGGTCTTTCCAATCCGACCCACACTCTTCCCGGACTTGTGCTGACTCTGCCTTTGTCGCACTGGAGTTAGCCCAGGATAACAGCGCTGGCGTTGGATGCCTCACAACACCGCGGGAGCTGAGGGGATTTAAAAGACGGCTTCCTCCTCTTTCGGAAGCGCACCCCGGGAATAGGAGCTGGGAGACACCGGAGTTCATGGACACAGAAGACGCCGAGAGAAGAAAAGAAGAAGCCGCTCTTTGGAGGAACGGAACGCTGCTGGAGTCGGAACCTCCAGAAACCCTGGAACATGGCCGCTGACCCCGGGGAGCTGAGCGAAAGAGCAGCCACGCTTCAGGAGAAGCGTGGCCTCTCCACGTACGGGGTGCGGGACAAGGGGAAGCGGGCGGGAGGTGGGAGGTACGAAAAAGGGCAAGGAAGGCACAACAAAGGGGCACGGCACAGGGAGTACTGGGAGGAAGGGAAAACAAAGGGGGGGCACGACACGGGGAGCACTGGGAAGAAGAGAAAACAGACGGGAGAGCGAGAAGGAGAAAAACAGCGAAGAGAGGTATAGATGTATGTGAACCTAGAACACAAATCCAAAGGGAAAACAGGAAAACGATAGGAAAAGGAAGGAAAAGACAACAAGGAAAGAAACAGAACAGACCCAAAAGAGAACCAGGGAAGAATAAGTAAGCAAAGAAGAAAAGACAGGAGAAAGATACATAGAGAAGGAAAGAGAGGGAAGAAAACAACGAAACAAAACCCCAACCCCACACTCACCAGTTCTATGTTCTTCTTTTTCCACACGCTTCCCGCGAGGTCCTGGGAGGGAGAGAAGAAGAAGAGGACGCAAGTTATAATCCAAAAGGAGAAGACGCCACAACCTACCAGAACTTAACAATCATATATGACTGTTTTCTATATATTACTTAAATATAGGTACACTGTTCCAATACAAATAATATACCAGGAGACCTGCGATCTCAGGAGCTAGAACCCTCAAGCATCACATTGGATGGCTGGCTTCATCATTGGGAAAAGCTCCTCACCAGGCTGGCACTGCAATGCCTAGTGGGCACCCCAGTAAGGGGGGCTCTCAGCCAAACTGACGTGGTAGCGACTGGTACGTTCAACTATCCAATCGTGATGCTCAAAGTCACCACCAAAAGAGTGATAGAAAAGATTAAAATTGGTTATTCATCCACTAATACCATCATTTAATCAGTCTGAAATAACAAGGATGAAGACCAAGGTTAAAACATAGGAAGGCTTGAAAGAGGAAATGAGGATTATGCTCAAGTCTTTCAAAGGTGAAAAATCTAGTGGAGAGTCCTTAATATTGAACGGACCTCCGTTCACTGGTCGACATGTTTCGCGTCTGTTGGTCCAGCCAGATCCATTGACGCTTCATCAGGACCTATACAATTCAATAGTAATTTTAACCTTTTCTATCACTCTTTTGGTGGTGACTTTGAGCATCACGATTGGATAGTTGAACGTACCAGTCGCTACCACGTCAGTTTGGCTGAGAGCCCCCCTTACTGGGGTGCCCACTAGGCATTGCAGTGCCAGCCTGGTGAGGAGCTTTTCCCAATGATGAAGCCAGCCATCCAATGTGATGCTTGAGGGTTCTAGCTCCTGAGATCGCAGGTCTCCTGGTATATTATTTGTATTGGAACAGTGTACCTATATTTAAGTACTATTGTTGGGAGATTGTACACTGGACCAGAACACTCCCGGTCCCTCTTTCCCTTTGTTTTGTGTTTTCTATATATTACCTATTCGACCAATAAATCAAACCTACTAAAATAAGGAATACCCGCGCAGTCTGGTGTTTATAACAGCCATCCTCGTACAGTAGGGTAATACAATTGCTTCAGGAACCTTACGAAATTTCACTCTTGGCTTTCGCTCTTGCAGTTATTCTTCTTTCTCAATTCCCCAGATTTGCAAGCAAAATTTGACCTGCAAATTTCACTCTCAACTGATCAATGGATACTGTTCTGGTGCACATTGAACTCATCAAATCTAAAAAAAATCCAAACACTCAACTTAACTCACAAACTCGACTATCCAACCACACCCGATTGGTCTACTAAACAGACAAATTACAACAAAAACCAAGTGTCTCCATTCACCTTTAATATACTCCGGAGTCTTAGACCTACCCTGTGAGGTCCATCTTACCAACAACCACGTGGACAATTTTTTCCGAGCACCAAGCACCACACACATGTGAAGTTCGCCGACTTCCCTACTCTCACACTTCAGGGTACGCCAACTGTTTATTTGACATTGTCTTCTCCTGGAGTACGCCAACTCCCCTAAAATCTCACAAACAACTCAATCAACTGCAAATTAGCTAAAGCTGTGCAAGCGCATAATCTGCTCCCATTCAATCTAACAACAGAATGCTAAGAACATTCCCTATCAACCTAAGGAGACTCGAAGAACCGGGGAAAGTCACTTTGGGCATTTAAGAACTCATTTTATTTAAAATGGACAACATCTTCAAAAACAAATCAATGTACACTACTTATGATGCAACCAATGATGTCATTTAAAGAGATACAAATCAAACTCTGCTAACGAAACTGTTAAAGCAGAAATCTTGGCTACATTTTAGTCTTAGCAGACTAGATAGTGGATTTCATATTCTGGGTCCATGAACCGAACCGAATCTGCTTTAAAGAAAACATCATAGGAAATATGCCATGAACAATCAAATTAAGCATATAATAATCAATTTGAATGTCAATAATTATACCAGTTTATTAAGAAGTTAAAGATTTATTTCCCGATATTGACAATGCTAAAGTCACGAAAATAATTCTCAAGCTCAAATGATACAAGTATAGAAACAAAAAAGGCTGATTTACTTGGCGTATGAATCTGAGCTTAATCAATGCAAAAATACATAATACGTCAATGGTTCTTACAGAGAACCATAGCAATAGAATTTGAGCAAGAGAAACAGAATACATTGAAATAACAAAACAAAAGGAATCAATGACCATTCATGTGTATGAGAGTAACACCTCACTAACCACAAATTAGCAATAACGTGTTGGACTATGTGTAAAAGAAGTATTATAATATTCGCATTACCCAATCACTAAGGTATTCAGCAACAATGTCTACCTCATCAGGGGGACAGCAACATCAGACATCAGCATCAGAACAGAAACATGGTGAGGGGTATGGTTTAGAATTTGGACTATAAGATTACTAAACCATCAAAGCATTTGTTCAGTAACAAACAGACATAGTAAACTCAGAAAATAATAAAACACTAGTATGTCAGTAGACTAACAGGCAAAGCACGAAATGTCAAAGTGACAGATCATAAGAAGTAAGATCTCTGGAACTCAGGATCACGAACAAAAGAATGACCCCGAACCAATGGTGACTGAACATTAAGTTAAACTTATTAAATCCTAATGATTGGTTTAGAACATAGGGTGAGAAAAATATGTCTAATCAGAACATTAACAGATATCAAAGCTAAATAAAATGTTAGCTCTAAGCTCTTCTGTTTGCTGTTATTCCATTGACGAAGCTCAAACTAATACACATGTAACTTGTACATCCTCTTCTCCTGTTGCATCTGTGGACTCATTGTTTGGCATCTTCCGACTATGTTGTTACAGGATAGTGATTACAAAATATGGAAACATTTCCTCGTCACGCTATTTTTCCTTCATGGAAAAACATAAGATAGAAACATAACTATCAGCAAAAATGCAAATACAATTAATGAAGTCTGTTAGGCTGCGGAAATGCAGCAAGAAAACAGAACACACTAGAAACATTTAATACAGATAACATTGCACAGTGACCTTGCATCTGCTTCTGCCTAGCAGAGGCGACAAAATACTCATTTTATTCCAGCATTTATTTTAGCAAAGAACACGCTCTTAAAGAGACTGAATAATTTCATCTAATGTTAGTTTATCATAGGAAAGCAAATGTAGTCCTTTTATTTGTTGGCGGCCTTTCAGTAGGTCGCATTTTTTGTAAACACAATATTATAATCAAATTAAGTCACATGTTAATAACATGAGTATAATTATGTAAAGACAGAATATTTATGACTAAACTCTGCTCTCACACTGCCATGGAATCTTGTGCACAAGTGTGACTAGTAACATCATTGCTGTGGGATGTCTATTGCACGTGGCACTGCTCTACTTTTGTATTTAGTGAAACACTGCACTGCAGATTTCCATGAGGAGCCTCACTGTGGTTTTCATGGTAAATCTTGGGCGGCATATAAAATCGTAAGGTGTGATTTTGTTTCGATAGAAGGGGTGGAAGAAGAGAAGCAGGGAAGGGCTGGGGTTTTGAATAGTAATCTGCGTTGTCCTATCTCAGTTGGAAAGATTTTGTGAGCCACAGAAAAATTTGAGCTTTCCATTGTGACTCAACCCGCCAGCAACATGGCTCTTGTGAAATCTGCTCCTTCTTGTAATGACGGTGTTAGGCAGCGGCCTTCTGTGGTCTTAATGTAGCACAGAGAGTGTGTTTTTCACTAAATGGTGTATTTAGAGCAAGTAGCAGTGGCATGAAACAATGTTTGAAATCGTCAATGGAAGTAATGCATTTCTCAGTGCTGTGTCCTTATCGATTATACATTTTCCTTCCTGCCAAGTTGACTCGTGCCAGGTATGGATTTATTTAGTTATCCTTAACTATTAGGCTTTCTGCATTTTTCATGTTATCAGTTTTGGTTTTGATTTTAGCACTCTAGTTGTGGGCAGGACAGCCCCAGCATTCACAGTACTGTTGCCTAAAATAAATTATTGAAGATGTCACACATGACATTGGACAATTAAGCAGAATACTTGCAGAGTCTACACATGAACACCGATATAGGTCTGTAGATGGGTCTATGCAGTTTTACACATATTTGCTTCCTGGCTGGAGCATCTTGTTACTCGGAGAGCATGTGTTATGGGATTCACAAGATCTTTGGTGTTTGTTTTGGTACTAGTATATGTATTCATTATTTTGACATTTCTAGCCATGGTAATACTGTCTGGGCAAATATTTCATCTCATTAGTACCAGTTTAACAAACATACAAAGCAATAAGCAACTAAAAGGTGACCAGTCAACCTTTGCGTAGGGCCTTCGAAAATCGCAGGAATACATGAAGCCCCATTTTCATAAAATTTTGGTACATTTGAGTTAGAAATCAAAATGTTGTTAAAATCTGCAGATTATGCAGCAGATGATGGATTATGTGACAAATGTGGCAAGTCCATACTTGTTCTGAAAATCCAGCGGCTGCAAAATCACATAATTCGATTGGTCCTACATATGGTTGACAGAATGGGTGTAGGCAGGCAGACAAGTGTAAAGTAGAGTTAACAAGAAGTGGCGGCTCCTCCGCTAAGGCAGAGGAGCGTCGCCCCTACTGCCCTGCGCAGGGCAAAAAATGGAAAAATAAAATGATAATAACAAATTGTTATTATCATTTTATTTTTCAGTGCGTTATTAACATTTTATTTTTCAGTGCAGAGACAGGTTAGGGTGGAGTGGGTCGGGGCTGGGTTCTGTGTCACAGGGAGGAGGAGTGAAATGTGCACCATAAGTGCGCATGACAGTTTGGCTGACTGTCTTGGGCCGGCCAAGCAGACATGCTCACTTAGCATTTCACCACCAGCTGTATTGTATAGCTGGGTGGAGAACATGCACAGGCTCCCACTCCCTGGCTGAGCACCAAACCAGGACACTCAGACCAATCATGACGCTGCTGTAATGCTGGTGACAGCAGCATTATGATTAGCTTAGGAGAGTCTGGGATCCTGTGTGCTTCCATGCTGCCAGGAAGATAGGAAGATGGAGAAGAGGCAGCGGCCGTTCACATGTAAGGAACGTTTATTTATTTATTTATTTTTTAAATTGAGCACCCCCTCCCTCCCTCTGCCCAACCAATACTTTTCCCTGACTGAGTTGGAAAACAAAAGCATCTAACAAAAGCTGAACCCATCAACCTTCTTTAGCAGCTTCCCATTTTGTAAAAAAAATACATGGGAGGAGGTCCAACTTCCTGCTCAGTGGGGCTTCCAGAGTTCCCACCTTGTTTATTGGAATGCTATTGAAGGATTCCCCAAATCTATTGGTCTTGGGGTGATATAAGGCACAGACCCTATAGTTCAACGCAACCCTATTCCACATGGACTTAGTTGTGCAGGACTGTGTCAAAGTAACAAATATGGCCGACCACGATGGAGCGTGGGTCAGATACAAGAAGTAGATTGGACCTGGTCGGCACTTACCTTCCAAGTTAGAAGAATTTTTTAAGAAAATGTTCTGAGAATGTAAAGTTCAGCAGGCAAGACTGCAGTTGGTGTCCGAGGTGGAGGTGTCATCGCCGATAAGCCATTGAACTGTAGCTGAAAAGAATTCCAGGAGGCCGGATACCCCTTTGGGGAAGGACCACTGAACAGGATTTTCTTCGGCAGAGAAGAACGTAATGGGGGCTACTATGAAGTTAGGCTGATGGGCGATGCACCTTGGACGGATAGACAAGCACATTTTTCCCAGTCTTCCCTCAGTTCTCAGAGCAGTTTTTAGACAAATATTTCTAAGTCACACATTTTGGATTTTGCGTATCTGGACACCTTTAACACCACACCAATTGTCCAGAACTGCACAGGCACCATTAGGCTGTTTAGAACTCACTCGGGCTGCGTTCAGATGCAAGTTCTAGCTGAAGGAAGGCTTTTATGTCCCCAAGGCTCAGATAAGGAGGCCACAAACAAGCCCTTGGAGTCATTGTGATAGTTGTGGGTTAGGGCTTAAGCAGTAGGGCAGGCCTCTGAGGGTTCACAAAAGGCTCAAGGCAGTCCTTTCAGGGGCAGCCAAACAGTCTTGTGGAGTACATAGCAGGCCACAGCGGCAGGCAGTCCTTTGAGAGTTTGTCCACAGGTCCAGAAAGTGAACTTAAGACTCGGCCTGAGGATCCTTTTTGAAACCTGACACCTTCTTTGCAGTAGGCGAGGTTTCTAGAGGTTTTCCTTTGAAATGCGTAGAATTTCAATACCTGGCTCCAAGCTGGCTGCAGGGACAATACAGTGGTGACAGGTCCTTTGTGTGTAGGCAGAGCACAGCATATTCAGGTGGAAGCTGGGCTGTTACCTGCTCCGCACATCCCCCTTTCTTCCAGCAGATGATCCATTCAAGCACACTTCATCCCTCTATTATATGACTGTAGGGGAGAAATAAAAAAGTCCAACTGCGCACTACATCCAGTTATGTGAAATAGGCTCCAGGCACCAAAAAGCAAGGGCAGGAAAATGCCAACTCTCTAAAAGTGGAATTCAGGCCATGGTCGTAGGCAGTGAAAGCTGCCATTTCAGGCTTTTTGTGCATCGGCTTGTCCCATTTGCACTGCACACTGGACAGGCTGGTGCACAAGAGGCCTGAAATGGCAGCTTTCACTGTCTACAGTCCTCTCCTGAATGCACCCGATCTCAAAAGTGCTAAGAAGGGTCGGGCCTGGCTGACCAGGCCCGACCCTTCTTAGCGCTTCTGAGGTTGGGTGCATTCAGGACTCCACGGGTCACAAAACTCCGCCTCTGCAGAATTCCACTGATTGTTTTGCAACTCTGCAGAATTTCGATGAGTCGGACTCAGTAAACTCCACCCAAGCCTACTCCTATGTATCTTTCTCCAGTGTCTTCCCCCTGCTCTATCCAATCACCTTTTCTGTTTATTGTCCTCTTGTCGATTGTGCTTTTCTCCTACACCTCGTCAGTTAATCTTTCCACTGTGTTATGCGCTTTTTCTTACCTCTTTTATCTCTCACTTTTTCCTCCTTCCCTTCTCCGGTTCTCTTTCTTAATTTTCCTTTCCACATCCTCTCTAGCGCTTCTACATTTGTTTTCCTATTTCTTCTCTTACCGAATTCCTCTTTCTCCCTCCTCTCTATGGTGTATTTTCCCCACCATTTGTCCAGCCTTTCTCCTCTCACAGTTTTTCTCCCCTTTTTCGATCCCTCTCAGAGTTTCCTCTTGCCCTGGTCTCTTTTGATATTTTTAATCCTTTCCAATATGTCTTCCTGTACCTCATTTCTCTAATTTACAACTGTTTTCTCCTTCTCCCTTTGGTATTTTTATTTCTTTCTAGTGCCTCTCTAATTCCCCCTCCCTCCCTGAGCTGGTATCTTACTCGGGGTAGCCTGTGAGCTCTGCTCTGCTGACGGAGCTAACAGAGTTTTTGTCACTCCGCATTCCACTAGGAGCTCACCGCATGCGCACTGCAGCCCAGTTAAGGGCCATACAGCGCAAGCGCAGAAGGTCTCACTTGAGCCGTGTGGCCCATAACTGGCCTGCAGTGCGCACTCTCAGCCAGCATGGAGCTGCTGCTAGCGCCAGCTCTGGGTCCAGGCCTCCGTCTGCCAGCAACCCGGGAGCAGGGGGCAGAGAGCCATGGTAACACTTTGCTGGTTATCTCTCTCGCATTTTGCATGTGCCCCGACTGGCTTTTCATAATTCTTATCCACTGTTCATTTGTCCTACATAAGCATTTGGCAAGAAAGCTTGCACTGCTGCAGCCCATGCTGTAATGTTCCTTGTATAATGAAAATATGAACTGCCTCTTACTGTGTTCTGTGCCTGGAGGAGATATTGCATTCCTACTGACTATGAACTAAGGCTCATATTTATACTCTGCGCTGAAGAACGTCATTTTCTTTTACGCTAATTCAGCGCAAACTTAAGTCCATATTTATACTTTCGCGCTAGACATGTCTAGCGCCACAGTTATGGAGTTAACGTCATTATCTGGATGTGAAAACTTACCTTGCGTCAATGAGAGGTAGGCGTACCTGTCCAGAAAATGGCGGTATGGCCCTTGCACCATATTTATCCTCCGTGCTAAATTCATGCACAGGGATGGGGGCCTTAAATAATGGCGCTAAGCTTGCTTAGCGCCATTATTTAATGTCTGGGTCAGGGCAGGCGCTAGGAGACCTGTGGGCCTATTTCCATGGTCAGAGACCATGGAAAAAGCCCACAGGTGTCCTTCTCTGGCCCCAGGGACACCCCCAGCCACACCAGGAAGACACCTAAGGATAGGGGGGGAACCCATTCCAATTATGTATTTTCCTTTTTTTTTTAAGTGCCATGGGGGGGAGGAGGCGGCTAACTTGGGCCTCCTTACATGGCACTGTGCCCAATGGTCCTGCCCGGGGGGCATGACTCCTGTATTAACTGAGACAGGAGTCATGTCCATGGGGTTTTAACATCAAAAAATGACACTAGTCTGGGCAGAGGCATTTTTTTTGCCTCTGCCTCTACTAGCGTCATCCTCTGACGCTAAACTCCCTGTTCTCCCTACGCCTCCCCCCACCCTGCTGGCGTCCTTTTCTACGACTCTAGCCGGGACTTACCGCCGGCTAGTGTCATACCATAAATATGGCACCTGGCAGGAGTCTTGGTATCGCGCTAGTCAGCGGTAAACTTTTTGATGCTGAACTGCATTAGTGCAGTTCAGTGTCAAAAAGTATAAATGTGGGCCTAAGTGCTCTTTGCTTGTGAAAGAAGCTTGCATTGCTAATGGGCTAGCTGTGCCTCTACGTGTGAGTGAAGCTTGGCACTACATGTTTACTAGCCAAAATGCCAGATGACTGACTTTGTCAGTTCTGTTTTCTTCACAGTAAGAGCCTGATTTATACTTTTTAAACGCCGCATTTGCGTCATTTTTCTATGTAAATCGCATAGTATAAATCAGGAACTTAGTACGCTCATTATAATGCAGAACTACAAATACCAGATTCCCAATTAAAAAAAACACCGAATGAGCCGCTCATATGGAAAGGGACACGTGTGCTCTTTAGAGGAGGAGAAGTTGGAAGTAGAGAGTAAAGGGCAGCGGAGTGTGGAAGGAGGGCAGCGAGAAGGTGGAAAGGGAGGTAGAAGGCGTTGCGAGTGGTCAGAGAACAAAAATGAGATATTACTGGTGAGAAGAAACAGGGAAAACTGAAAATTCACTAAAGAGGAACGAGCAATGGGGAAAAAAAAGTAATGAGAGAAAAAGAAGAAACGGAACTTCGGTAAAGAAGGGCTTAGTGAGAAGTATATTCTACGACGCTTTGAGAGCAGGAGTGGAAACAGAAGGAGGGGTGGAGAGGACGGGGAGGTACAAATGGAAAGAAATAAGACAGATGGCTGAAAGGAAGGAGAGACGGAATAACTCATGTAAGCCCGGGTTCAGTGAGCTGTCTCCAGCCCACCCCAGGCTGCCGAAGAGTCTCCGCACAAATTCAGAGCCGGAGCCTCCTCACCACCCCTTCGGTACCGACAAGGGGTTGGGCTGCGCCTCCCGCCCACACCCCCGCCAGCGCTGCACCCATTGGCTCGTTCGTCCCATGCCAAGCCATCCACGTGTTCCAGGCAGCTTTTCAAACACCGTTCAGGCGGGATTTTCTTGCTCAACAATAACCTCGAGTTGCCAAGTTTTTTTTATTGCACAGCTGAAGAAAGGAATGAGCTATACAGCAAGCTAACCTCCCGCGGAAAGGAGAGCAGGTTCTTGGAGGCGAGCTGTCCCGGCTGCAGCACGAACCAGAGGACGCTGAGAAGAGTGAACCAGAGCTTTCACACGACCCACAGTGCGGACCACGTGACCAGAGCTCTGGCATCAGGGAGGTTCACACTGGGACCTATGAAGCCCAAACCAGGGGGTTAACAAGACCAGCAAAGGCTAGAAAAAGGCAAAGTGCGTGGAAACATGCCACAGGAACTGAGAAGGGAGTTGTCTTGACATCACTACAATCACAGGAGCTCTGAGAAAAAAAACAAGATTTAACTGGATCCAGAGTGGGCATGGTGACTGGTGTGCTTTAGCAACATCAAGCAAGGACATCAACAGAAGTGACAAGTCACTATCTCAAATCACAAACACAATCTAAAGCCGGCTTACTGACCGCTCAGTTGACTTGTCATCAACAATATCCAAGGAGGGACTAGAAAGACACACGGAAACTCTGCAGGGAAGCTGTGGTTGTTAAATCTGCCAAGATCTAGAACAGATATTAACTATTTATAAAGAGGGCATTAGCACGATCCATAAGTAACGTGAGGGTCTTGAACCCCTTGGATTCCTGGGGCAGCCGGCTGTGTGTCTATCCTCGGGGAGCAGCCATGGGAAACGGGGAGTCGGTGTCCATGAAGACCACGCCTCTTTTCTTTAGCACCTTGGACCAATTTGGTCATCAGCCACCAAGAAGAGAAGGGCTGAATTGTGTCCGACGTGGGAGCAGCGGCCCTGGTGAGTAAGATTCCAGTTTTAAGAGATCAGGGACAGGAAGGAATCTCAGCCCCTACTATTGTTCTTTTTTTGGTCACACTGCCAGTGTTTGGGTTAAGAGGGTATGCAGTTCAAAATTACATGTTAAATTAAAAAGTGTTTTTATGATTTTCAGCAAAAGCATGATTTATTACACAAGAGCTTGTCCTCCATCACTGATAAGAGCAGCATAAGGCAGAGTAATATCACGCCTGAATTTAAAAATATACACACCTTAAAGAGAACTATATTCGCAAAAAAAACGTCAAAACCATAATGCACTATGGGTTGAGTGGACAAAGTAGAGAGAAGGGGTACGAAATGGAAAATGGACATAGAGCCTACAGCAAAATGACACAGACTTGAATCGTTGTGCCAAGACCATACGTGATATTTACTAAAATAGGGATATTTTAAGGCATTAATATATGATGATCCATGAACCATACAATGAGAGTTCACAACCATAGAGTTCCTCTGGTTGTAGGTTCTTCTTTGGACTTACTCTCCTGCAGTTCTTGGAAGCTGCTCTCTTTTGGCATATTGCTATAGAAATACATTAAATAAAAAGTATAAAAATAAATATGACAACAACCTCACACTGTGTCACTATGAAAACTGCTTCCAGTTCTGAACTTTACACCCACAAATTATAGCTACCAGGTGTGATACTGTAAGCAGTTGATTGGAAGCATACCAAGGCAGCAACACCCGCAATGCTTCAGTTTGCCACACCCAGGTCTGTAATGACACGTAGTGAGGTTCTCCACCCTATAAATAAATATAAATTATTACAAAACATCTTGTATCAAAGAATAATGTAAAACAGAGATATAGTGATATTGAAAACTGTTGGAGAAGGTAGCCTTTGACACTTTGATCCTGAGATCACACCAAAGTTCATTATTTCTCAGGAACAAACCCTGAGAATTCACAGTTATAGGCCTCACCTGGTCTCACGAGAGCTGTAAATCCTTCCACTTGTTCTGCTTTTTCACGTGGTGCCAAGGGAGGTGTAACATTCTGAACCAGTCTTGGCTTTTACCACGAAACACTTTGCATGCTGGGATTTTCAAACACATAATTATCATGGGAAAAAGTGAAACTGCACAAACCAGAATGCAAAGTGACCTTGACCAGAAAGGAATGACTGCCAGGAACTGTCACATATGAGGTGACCTCTTACCAGCAATGGACTGCTTTCCGGCGCTGAAAGTGAGGGGTGGGCGCGGTAATTCCCTACAGCTGTGAAGATGGGGAATTTTAAGCTCCACACGTTCAGCAGAGGCTCCACTTTAATTGCTTGAATCCTATTCCCAATCCACGGAGGTCCCACCTGACTAGAGAGAATGTTGCCTCTCCAGTGGTACTCACACCCTTTTGGCAACAGGCAACACAATAGCTGATGCACAATCTCTTCTCTTCCTTCCTTCACTGCCTGATGTCTTTCTCCAGTAGGGTAGAGAGAGGCGTGTGGGGTCACGATAAAACAATGGCTGCCGAGCTGTGGCCCTGTGGCATTGTGCACATCCCATTTCAGCGCATGGTTCCCTTTTACTCCCATTTTTAGTTCTGATATTAGCCAAGACCTTTTGACTTTACAGATGGTATGTGTACAATATACATACTTACCTAATCGCCCTTCCACGCAGCCTTTTTCATCCACTGTTTTGTTACTGTCGTTCTCATTTTCCCTCATCCCAAAGCAGCCTGTAGCATGTACCAGTGGTTCAGCCCACTTACACCATTGGCTATCTCCACTGTGAATGACTCTACTCTGCTCTTTCTCAAGGTACACGTCCACACACAAAGTAATTCCTTTTGGTGCCGGGGACTACAGTAGGAATGTGTTTTTTTTAGAAAAAATATTGTTTACTTTTAACCAATGTTTTCTCTTTTGTATACGCTTTAAGGCTAAGCAGGTCCTCCAAAAATAAAGTTTTACATAAACCATGGCAAAGTAAAATAAGTGTTGAGAAAGCCAAAACGGAGGCAGACAACACCAGAACTATTGTCTTTGCCGATGCTTGTTCAAAGCTTCACCAGTTTTACAGCTAATCTAGTTAGAAAATACAAATTGTGATTTCCAGGACCTGCATCTTCATCCAACAACCAGTTGCAGTTCTTAATTTCTGATTATGAATAAAGAACTAAAAGTAGCGCAATGCAAAGAAAAATTCAGGCCTGGATCAGTTATACACACTTAACGAAGGGCACATTGATATCTGTGTTTGCCATACCAAAATCCCTCCATTTGTGACACACATTAGTATAAATGTGTGTTTTTCTAATGAAAAAAGAGGAACCATAGTCCTGAATAAAATCACAAGAGCCACAATCAAAACACTAACAGCTCCACTTCGTTAGTGGACTTTGCCCCTGCTAGGCAGCCAGTGCTTTGAATTTTGAAGTGTACACAGTCAAAATCCAAATGCAAAACTGTTCATTGGAAGGTCTCTGCAGGTTGTGAGATTCAGCTTCTGTGGTGATAAGTGGACCGGTCACCTGCAGCAACCTCTGCGAGCGCGGGAACTGATGCTTTTGCCAAGATGCATGAGAACTTCGCCCCTGTTGGTTGCGACACATCAGCAGCCGCCTGCTTCTAATCAGAGCAGTCACACCGCTGTGGGACCTGCTGTGGCCAAGTAGTGATTTGGAGCGAAGACAATAACATCCTTTGCACAAAACACAACTCACTAGCGAAAAGGTGCAGTTCCGAGGGTACCTCTAAAAGAGTTAAGTCTGTAGATGCCTGTATGGAGATTAACAGTGTCTCTGCCAGAGAGCAAATGAAAAACCTTGGGACTGCAAGTCAATTGTCTAGGCTAATGTTCTATCGACCAAAATGAGGGGTCTTTCCATTTATGGGTCTAACATTACAGCACAGCTGTTATATAATCAGCAGAAAAAGAGCTTTAAGAAGTACTATGGAGAAGAGGGTTTTTGGCTCCATTCAAATGATGAATTCTTTGAGGACAGAATTTAGTAGGACAGAAATAGTGTGCTTCCGCTGAAAAAGAGTGCTTGGTTCACACTTTTTTTGCCCTGTGGGAAAGCGCAACACAGCAGGACTGAGTTTGTTTCGAAGCAAGCCACTGATCAATGCTGTATGTCTGATCTGTTTATTGAGAAAGATTACAACAAAAGCTGTAGGCCTGACTTTCTTATTATGAAATGTATTATGAATTATTTGCTGGCCTCACCTGGAAGCCGTTGCTCTTCTTTACGGTATGTACTGGTCGATTTGCATAGCGTCATGTAAATATGAACATAACCTCTTTATTTTGTATGGTGTGTGTGATGGAGGGGTGAGGTACAGAGTTGATTGTCAGGCAAGGAGAGAACATGGCTCTAAAATGAGGTTGAAATAGAAGGTCATGGATGGGGCTAGGTCCCTCTGCAGAAATCTGTGGTGGTTACTGTATTTTAGCAGTTGGTTGACTTAGCTTTGAATGAAAGCTTGTTTTGAAACTGACTCATCAGTTTCAGGCAGTGACAAGAAGGAAGGGAAGATGTTGGGCCATTGGAAAGGTAGGGCAGCTGAGTGCTGCAGGCTCAATTGTAGAATTTGCATTTTTCTCCACTGAGGGTGAATTAGTTCTGGGTCATAAATACCTGCATGCTTTGAGCATTTTTTATTTAACATATATATATTTTTTTTTTATCCTCCATTTTAAACATAGCAATTAAAAAAAGGGTAGCAAAAACCAGGGAAAGATTTCTTCACCACTGCACGTGTAGATTGTAGTCAGGTTTGATACGTTTCTTCAAAGAACGAGGTTCAATGAGCACCGTATAAGCCGAGGTTACATTAAAATGTATGCACTGGTCACATTTTAATTTTTAATATTTAATATTTTGATTTATTATTTTCTTTTTCAATCGCTACTTCCTCAGTCTCGTTATAAGATATTATTCAAGACCAGTGGCAGCCGGTAATTTTAGAAGGGGGGGCGGATGGGACACACAGGCACACATGCACACTCATTCATTCGCACATGTGCGCACACACACACCCATTACAACACTCATTATCAAATATTCAAACATACATGCATGCACGCACCAAACATTCATTAAAAAAACACACATACACCTACCTTTAGCTCTGCCTCGGAGGTCCCAGAAGGGTTGGGACTGCTGCCTTCCCTCACTGGCTATCCTAAGGTTAGCCAGTGAAGGAAAGCAGCCGTCCCAACTCGTCACAGAGTGAGATGAGATCAGTGGAACTGCGGACCCCACCTCACTCTGTGATGAGGTGTTGCTGATTGACATTCGGCCCTGGGTGCTTCAGGGCTTAAAACTTAAGCAACTAGATCCGAAGCAATCAGTGACATTCCCCCTTGTTATGAGGGAGAGGGCCTCAAGACACCTTTGTTAGGCTGAAGTGGTCACCCCCACAGGGCTGTGACTTCTTCAGCCCAGCAACGTTCAGCTCAAGCAGCTGGGAGCCTCCGCGAATAGTGCATGTCAAGCTCCTGGATGCCTGACTGAAAATGAAGTGCGTCTGTCAGGCTGATCTTAGCTCAGCCTGACAGACACTCTTCATGAGGGGCAAAAGGTGGCGTGGCATGGCCCCTCAGCACCAAAGGACAGGCCGTGGATGTTCAAGACCAAAGTATCTCTTCCATGGTCCTTATATTTATTCACATTCTCAGAGGGCTGTCCCTCATTGTAACACTCTGCCATTGTTAGCGATGCTTTAATTCAGTGAATTGCTGTAAGTGATGTATACCTTTCCCAGAATACTGAATCCCAAGCTACATTTAGTTAGCGTACAGTTGGTGCTTCAGGTGGATTTGAATAGAATGAGGGTGAATAATGATCTCTATGAAACTGCACTCAAGCAGCTGGTTTAGAAGAAGAATGTGCCAATAATCACATATTATGAATGACTGTTAAGTAAAGCGAGGCAGCTATTGTTTTACCCCTTTTTGGAGTAGGTGTTGATCAACCTTAGTGATAGCTGTTGATAGATCTGTAAGGATGAAAATGGCGGATTGGCCTTGATTTCATTCTCCAAGGCTACTTTAACCGATTTCAAGAAGTACATATACTTGGTATAAGTCAGAAACCTGTTACTGTCCGGGAGCTGAGAGATACATCTTGCAGATCTTAGCAACGTTTGAGAACGGATGGGAAATAGCTGAGATAGCAACAGTGTGGGACCACCATGTGTTTAAACCAAGTTTGGATTCCACATCCTAAAACAGTAAGTTGATGATAAATGAGGGGTCTGAGACCAATGCACTAGCTACACAGGCAGATATGGAGGGCAGGCAAAGATCCATTGGTAAGGTAAACTACCTGCTTCCCTAATGGAGCTGAAGGACTCCATACTGCAAATCCCATAGAAAAGAAGCCAGTTGTCTGCTTGTTTGGGTGCATAGTGTGGATGCCTGACACTATATTCAGGTTCACCTTCTCCCTGATAGCATGCATTTGTTCAAACTGTCTTGTTGCAGACTTCTTGCAGGGCTCGTATTAGCCTCAAAATGCATGTGAATTTTGTGAGGTTGTTGCAGACTTGCAGACTAATTTTTCACTTTTGCATGTTTTCTGCAGTACGGCAGTGATGGAGTCTTTTTGTTGTAATAATGGTTGACATCTTCTCACAGACACATTTTCTGCCTTCGATGTTCCAGTTGAAAACATTTACTTTTCTTGTCCATACTTGATGTAGTCATTTAATTCAGCATTGCCTCATATTAGTATTTGTGTGGGTTGTGTGTACAGCTTTGCTCTCCGTGTGAAGGTCTTAGCTTTTAGAAGCGCTCTTGTTATGGCCCTGTCTCTCCATATAGAACGTTAGGAGTGTTTAGTTTTTAAGATGACTACCTCATGGTTGGCTGAAGGTCAGGAGGTTATGGTGAAAAAGGCATTTCGCACCCTGAGGTGACTGAATTCAAGGTTGTGGTTGAACATAACAAACAAGTGCCCTTTGTGGTGAAAGGGCCGGATCAATGGCAGGAGACACACTCATTTTCTAATGTTTCATTTATGGCAGTGGCAGCATTTTTTCAGAGGCCATTGGTTCAAATGCTGACATTTCACATTGCTTAGTTTCTTTTTCGTAAGTATTTGACTTTATGAAGATAGAAAACGTGGTCTTGGAGAAAGGTGGTGTGTCTTCAGGGAGAACGCTATGTGTTGTCTTTGATGACGAGTGACATTTTGATATTAATACATTCGGAGGTCATGTGTTTGAAGGAGGAGAATTGTTCTGGAGTGGAAGAGGTCTGAGATGATCAGATAGTGCTGAGATGTGGTAGCAGTGCTCCAACCTATGTTCCTCTTTGATAGACCCATTGAACAGGATATGGTTACATTTGGCAATAGGAGGATAACAAAAAGGCTGGAGTTGTGGGGGTTGAGTTGTGTGTTTATAACACTGGTTGAAAGATATCTATGAGGTACAAGGTTAGTTAAACAGTCCAGGGCCTGAGAGGTCTCAAAGCTCATTATTAATTTTCTTTCTGTCAGTGAGTGTGGACAACAAAAGCATATTCTGGATTATTGGTCCATGTGTTGTCCGGCACAGGTCTTCGACGTCTACCACTTAAAATGTGAAAATAATAAGTAAGCATGAGGAGTTCAAAGCTTAAAATTACATGTATTTATCTGCAGGGCTTGTATGGCCTGCCTTGGACGCCATGTTTCAACCTGGGCCTTGCGTCTGAATTAGGAAGATGGACAATTTTCCTTCTGCAATGTGCTCACCATTCAATGCATATAAACAGCTTGGCCTCAGAGATATATACTGTGAAGCATACTCCTGCACAGGACACCTGTGTACATTATTTTAGCACCACCACTTTTTTCAGTACGGCTGGGGTAGCTTTTTTGTGTAATAATCTTTTTCTCTCCTTTCCACTGTTGTTTTAAAAAAATATGGGTTTTTATGGGTACTTCCTCCAAATTGACTGCTCCAATTTAGCGTCCAATCTTCTTTGCTTGAAGAGATAAGTTTGTTTGTCTCGTGTACTGGAAAGCTATAGACTGTCAAGCAGTTGTTTACTTCTGTCATGGCCAAAAGCTCTCGCTGGACTAGACTGACATCCAGAACTTCCTCGTTTGCAAATTTCCTAACCCCAGGACTCATACTGGAAGCAGGACTAGAGAACAGCCTACAAATCAAGTTGATCAGGTGATTTTCTTTACAGTAGTTGGACTGGTCAGAGCACTCTAAATCCTGATGTCCCCAGGTCAGCTGTGAAGTCAAAATGAGAAGCAAAAGTGGGGTTCAGCAAGCAAGGGCCACAGAAACAGGTGCACCAAGAGTTATAGCAGGTTTCCTTGTGGCACACTCACTAATGGTGTCTCTTTCAGAAACAGGGGCCAAGAAGGTGCAAATAGCATCTTTGTCAACACAGATAGATCTGCGGGATGTTTGGCTGATTAACCTCAAGCACAAAAGCCTCTATAGATGTTGCAGAGACTGTGACTGTAGAGTGCTTTATGAATTCAAGCTTGAGTGAAGTCCTACAAGATGACTGAAGCTTTCATCTCCAGCAACAGCAGCTGGCAATGACACACTGATGGCCCATCTAAGGGCACTTTCTATCAAGCACACCTAGCCAAAGTTTTATGTTATCCTTCTAAATAGGAAACTTTCAGACCTCCTTCTAGTTCTGGTTCAGTGTGGTTCATCGCACGGGAACACTTCTTCCTGTCCACATCACGTGTAGCTCCTTCCTATGGTGGCAAATGCCTTGGAGGGCTGGCTCTAAACGGCCACTCCCACAGCACTTAAAGCAGTTTTATTCACCAGTCTTTCCCTTCAGGGGGTGGAATTAGTTCCAGGCAGCAAGGTACCGAATTCCTTAAGGAAAAATAGAACATAAATATAATTTTGGAAGTTTTTAACGTTTTTACTTTTTTGGTTAATTATTTTTATTGCCCTCTTTCCACAAAGAAAATCAAAAGATTTTCCAAGGTGCAGTAAACTTTCTATTTGTATACACTTGTTCTGCAATCAGTCGCACACATCTCTCCTGAATCCCAGGTTCTGGCATATCACAACTATTATTTGAATGTTTTACATATAATTTTTTTCCACAGTGCCTGCAGTCTTCGCTAGATCTAACAAGACGTCTAGTTTAGCTGTTAAGTCTTTTTGTTCTCTTAGGATAATATTCCTTCTTTCAGTTTTGTAATGCTTATGAGGATTAATATTTCTTGCCTTACTGTGAACATTCAGTATATTGTACAAAGTATATAAACAGCATGTGCGCGATTGTAGTATTTTCTACTGTTCATCCGTAATGAGGCTTAGTACACAAGCAACACTGTGTCCTTCTTACGTTTGTAGCATTCAGCAATGTATGCTTGAAATTGCTTTTTACACCGTTCTGGAACTGACAATTGTCTTTAAACAAAGCGTTGTATGCTCTCGAATGTTTATGTCTTTAAGACTTTAGATTTTTCCTTAGTTGCAGCTCTACATCTAGCAATATTATATTAAACGTTCATACTGCATTTTTTAGTTGCTGTAAATTTTGATCTTCTTTCCATATTTTCTTTTTTTTACTTCTTCTTTTCTGGTTTCCTATTTAAAACGGTCTCATTGATACAAATGTTAATGTTGACATTTTATATTGCACCTTTTCACTTTGTCGCCAGCAAGGAGGTATTGATTGCTATGTATAACTGCATGCAGTATTCTCTATTTTCATTTTAGTCTTGGTACGTTTTCTAGATTTACTTTAATCTTGGCAATAATTAGTATAATATTATGATTTACAGATGCCTCTAGTTTCTTTATTTTCGTCATTCTTGGATAGTTAAAGGGTTTGCACGGGCCTTTGGGCTATAGTTAAACAACAATGTTTGCATAAAACGTCCTTAAACATTGGTAAATCCATAATATGTTCTTCTTTAACTATAAAGGCAGTTACACTTGTTAGTCAGTGAACGTGTTGGTGCACTGTTGCCTAGCCCAATTGCAGTTTGCATTATTTAGCTCCAAAACCTACTTGCCTTCCTCGTGATATTCTAATCTGCGTACCTGTACCTGCATTACATTACAGAAACATCACTGCTTTCGGTTACCATCCACCGCCATCTTCCCATCACTCTCACTCTCCAGCTTATGCTCCTAGATCTCTTGAGAGCTTTCAGGAACATTCGGACCCTATTACTCTGAATTTGCTCTCCCATTATGGCCCATCTGCTCTTAACTTCCCAATGGTTGCTATCCTCTTCAAATTTTGGTTACATCGTTGAGCAATTCTGCATTCTGTCTCATTACACCACTTTAGTTGCTGTCAAACACTTCCATTGTACTAAAAATGCACTGATACTTACCAAATCAATTTAATCTTTCAATTTGCTTGTAAGTTACTGTATTTAGCTGTGCTTTTCGTAGATTTGCGGAACCATTTAGATTTTGTGGATGCAGGGCTTCTTCCAAAAATGGTTGTGACTTTCCAAACGTATGGTTCTGCTGGGTCATTTACAGGTGGGGGAATCTCAGAGTCTCAAGGAGAAGATCCTCAGAGGATTCTTGAAAAACAGCCCATTTACCAAAGTGCCACCGTGAGAAAGGGCCTCTTTTGACTTGGTAGCCCCCCACTTTTTGCTTGGAAAATTATGTGGCTTCAAACTGTAGGTGCCCTGGGCCCCTGCTAAACAGGTTCCCAGGGCCAGATCTCTTCCCCAAAACTGTACTATGTTTTGCACTTGAGCCACCTTTGTAAGTCCCTAGTAAATGTCACCTCTGTACCTAGGGCGAGGGTACTAAAGAGGGCCCCTCAGAGCTACAGCACCAATTGTGCCAGTCTGAGAGGCCCCACACCAGCCTCATGCAGACTACCATTGTAATTGCATGACAAGGTGAATATAAATTTGCAAACTCAACATGGTACTAACTCTGAGTGCCATGCCCACTAACAATGCATGCAATATAGGTAAGTCACCCCTCTGGCAGACCTTACCACCCTAAGGCCACCATAATGCATTTGAAGACATTTGTGTGCACGAGGAAATATGCCCCTACTATGTTTTTGCTAAACCTTAAGACATAGTAATTGTACAGTGGAGCCATAGCAAATGCATGTGCTGGACACTGGTCATTACAAGTTCCCCAGCTACATGATGGCCTCTCTGAACCCTGGGTTGGTTGATATCAAACTACTCAGAATAATAAACCCATACTGCTGCCAGTATTGGTGTTTATTACACAAATGTACCCAGGGGGAACCTTAGAGGTGCCCCCTGCAAAACCTAATAGCCCTGGCATGGTTGCTGGCTGGTTTTAACCAGCCTTACACCACCAGACACGATTCTGGACTCCTGGGGTGAGAGCCTTCTGCTCGCAGGATCCAGAACACAAATCCTTTCCTGGGTGGAGTTGTTACACCTCCTCCCCCAGGCAGCCACCCTAAACCAGTGGTCAGCTTCAAAGGCGTTACTGCCTTTGAAATCTGACCTTCGCCTCTGCTGCTAGCAGCAGATGGCCACCCAACAGTTTTATACCCTGTTTAGGTGGGAAACCCAGCGGAAAAACTAGCAAGAACAGGAGGAGTGGCCAACCTCAGCCTGCACCAACCCTCGGGTGTGGCAGGTGGAGTGACCACTCCTTTTCATTTTCCTTTATCTTGGATGTCAGGAAAATAACCAATCTGGGTTAGGGATGCGGCCCCTTCCCACAGGAAGTGGTCACACAGTGGCTGTAGCCACCTTAAGGTAGGTGGCCATTGGCCACTACCAGGTACTTCCCCTAATGCCCCCTAAATGCAGTAATTAGTGGGCATCCCTAGACCAACAACCAGATTCAATGGACACAAAAAGACCAGGAACAAAAAAGACCAAAGGCACGAGAACAGAAGTCCTGCTACACAAAGAAAAGAGCCATAACCTGCCTGCTGCTCCAAGGACTCGACAATTGCTGCTGAGGTGTTGCCTGGAAACCTGAAGGACTCTACAAAACCCCAGAGCACCACCAGCCT
Source organism: Pleurodeles waltl (assembly GCF_031143425.1). Lineage (NCBI taxonomy): Eukaryota > Metazoa > Chordata > Amphibia > Caudata > Salamandridae > Pleurodeles > Pleurodeles waltl. Next base: position 646,904,302 of record NC_090446.1, on the reverse strand, counting down.
TCTGAAAATCACCAAGAACCTCCCTCACAGTGAAGGCATCACTCTACTGCACCTTGCAGGCAAGGAACCAGTGACTTCCAGTTCACTGACCGGCTACTGACCAATGAACCGGATCTGGCAGCCTGAACAAAATTCACACGACTGACCCAAAGGACAAAACCTACCAGTTTGCCAAGTTTGGTGGCACTGGGACTTTCAGGGCCTGAGATGTACCATTATCCTGTGTACTGGACCCCCAACATAGGACACCCAGAAGCAAGGTCCACCCCAGACGCCCAAACACCCAGCAGGAAGCACCAGTTGAGGTACTCCAGGACACCCAAGAACCAACCCCCAGAGTGACCCTGCTGACCTGCAATCTACCCTCCAAGTGACCTGCTGGTGACTCCAAGGACTCCAAGACGCATAACTCCTGGCTGACCTATCTGTGCTGAACCCGGTCTCCCTGGCCCCTGGATCAACAGACCAGCTGTACTCTAGAGGTCCCTAACCACTTGCGACCTCCACCTTCCAATGAGACCCACCGGACTTACCTTTAAGTCCATCTGTGCAGTGTGTTTCCAAGTGGTCCCCCCTCTGTTGTGCACCGGCTCCAAGACTTTTAGCCGCTGCTCCCGCTTGAACAGGGAACCGCCTGAACTTCTGCGGCTGGCCTATAGGACCTAAATAAACCTATAGGTCCTATAGGACCTAAATAAAAGGTGACATTTGTGAGAGCATTGCCTGATTTTATATGCATTTTTAAAGATTTTCCTATTCATTCCCATAGTGCGTAATTATGCACAAAAACAGAACATTTTCTAAAATGTGAAATGTCATAACTAAAAAAAGTACTTACCATAAATTTATGATCTTTGGTCTTAAACATTTTATTAAAATCTGAAGTATTTTTGTAAATAGGTCTTGAGCTATTCATCTGAGTGTGTGTCCACGTTTATTGATACTGTTAGTACAACAAATGCTTAGCACATCTCCAAGCTAAGCCTAACTGCTCGCCCACACTCCCACGAAAACAGAGCATTAGGTGGTCTGCTTTTTACCTCTGGATACCAAAGTAGGGTTGCATGGACGCTGCACAGTGCACGCCATTTTCATACACTACATAGCTAGCCTCCTTCAGGCACCAGATCACATTAACAGCAATCCTACTTTATTTAGAGCTGGGGGTTGCCAATGAATTTCCCTGCCTGGGACCACCTACTTGGCACCTAGCTGTTCCAGGAAGAAAAATCAGTGGACCCTATGCATAGGAAGAAAACTTCTGCACAGCAGGGACATTGTTTTTTCCATATTGTAAATGAGTTCCAAGTGAGCAAAGCATATATGGTGCCTGTTCTGGAGTTCATCACTGCTTACAGTGTAGCTGCCATACCAACAACTGTACTGTAAGCAAAATCCACACCATGCAGCTGGTGTTGATAAACATGCTGAGCGGTGCTGTAGGATGGTCACCCAGCATACTCCAAAAGAATCATCTTCTATCTAGCTTCCCTTTTTGAAAGATGACTTAGGACATGATTTAGATTTCGGCAGAGGAGTAACTATGTCACAACAGTGGCGGATATCCCATCTGCCATAACCTAATGGGATTTAGATTCTGGTGGACGGGGTATCCATCACCGTCTAGGAGTAACCCCTCTGCCGAAACCTAAATCAGGCCCTTAGTTGGCAGCATCTGTGTCCCTCCCTTGAAGTAGTTTCTAAGGCAGGTGTCAGACACAGCTCGCTCGTGTCGTTTAAAAGTTATTTTAATGCTGTTTCTACAGAAGTATTTTTCTGAGAAGGCTCTATTGAAAATCATTGCCTCATAATGCACTCCCTTTGTAGACACCTCCCACTTACTCTTGTTGTGCAGCTAAATTAGTTACATCCCCCTCCTTGGCTAAGGAGTACACTATCTTCCTACCAACATTCCTGTGCTATCACCCTAATTGCTGTTTCCATTCTGATGATTCGTCATAAAAGGTTTAAAATGTCCACTCAGTGGACCATTGTTCTACGTGGTCACTCACCCATCGCGCCCCACCATGACTCTTCAGTAGCGCCTGATGTTTTCTGGTCCCCGCTCGCTCCAACATAGTAATGATGTCTGACTTTCTAGACCCACATTTACTCCTTGTATCCAAAGTGCCATTCCTTTATCAGTGATCTACATGCCCCATATTAGTCTCTGTGGGCCTCTCTATGATTTAGTATTTCGAGTGCTCATTATCAGCATAATGCAACCTGCCTCTGTTTTTCCCCAATCCAAGATGGTGTCAAAGTTTTCGGAAATTGAAGGACCTCATGCTGCATGCTCTGAAGGCACTGGCTTCCCTTGCTAGGTGCTAACTTTAGAATCATGCGTTTCAAAATTGTATTTCTTTACTTAATATGGCAACGTTAACAATTGTAAAAGCTTATTGAACAATCAACATACATGTATTCATAAATAAATGAAGGGCAATAACAATGAATGAGTGATCAATCAAATTGGTTGAAAGCAAATTAATCTTTCAAGCCTATTGTTCTTCAGCAATGGCACAATTTTATCCTTTATTCGAAAATAGTGTTCATCTTTAATTTACAACCTTGTGTAATATTGCACGATTAAGATGGGTGGTGTTCTTGTCCTAGCCATTTTCAGCCAAAATATGTGCCGAATCTAACTTTGGAATTCTCACCTTATATTACTTAATATAAGGAAAAAGTGCAACAAAATATGCATGTAAATGTATTTGTTCGATTTCAAACATTTACCTCGTACATATGCTAAATACATTTGTTAGTTGTCGGTCATGCTCTTCTATGTAACTTTTCAAACTACTGCTCCTGTCTAAAACTTTCATTCAGGACCATTATGATTTTGCTGCACTGGAGGGCCAAAATATGAGGCACGATTTATTGAATTATGCGGCAAGTGAGGGCAAATTATGTGGCATAATGTGGACATTTCGGGGCAGCATTATTTCACTTTTACATCATTATAAGATACATTCACCCTGTTTGGGCCAACGTTTCACTTCTTGGGTACCAATTAACGCCCGAACGCAGCAATCAGCAACTAAAAGGTAAACAGTTAACGGGCCAGTCACCGTGCGTCACCATGTGTTGTGCTTTTCCAGTAAATTTTGAACCGTTTGAGCTGGAAGCATTTTTTTGTGAAATGTGTAACTGTATAAATTATGCAGCAGTTGGTAGATGATGTAGTATTGTGTAACAACTGCGGTAAATCTATAATTATACAGAAATACTGTGTACGCAGAATCGCATAATTCCAGTAGCCCTGCTTTTTGCATTCTCTTGCATGAGCTAAAGAGTAACCTATGAAGTTCAAACAAACAACGAAGAAATGCAACAACAGCGCCGGAGTCTAAGCCTCATGGGTAACCCTAGATGGTTGGCACTTGCCCTTTTTTCTGTACATCTTTAATCTACCAGTTCACTCGGGCTCCTCAGTCTTGGCCTTCTCGGGGCGACGCTACCCATCTTTAATTCATTCGTTAATTTTCTGAAAGAAATTGAGCTGTGAGGCAACAGCGGACAGTAGATATGGCGTGCTGCAGTAAACTGAGAAGAGGATGACGGAGAGACGCAGTCAGTACGTTTGTTAGACGCTTTCTGGAAGATAAGTTTGCTGCTGTTCTGAGGTGTAGAAGGCCACGAGCTGGTAGCTTGTCATGACCCATGCAAGGTTGCTTGCAGGTGGGCCTTCCTCAATGGCCCACTAGTGTGGCTGGTGAATTTCACCTGGAGGCAGAACCTCTCATTACAGAGTTGAGGAGCAGGGGCTTGTATGAAAATGACCGCTAACTTAACTCAGACCGGGGATTGGTAATGTTGCCATAGAGCGGGTGTGGGGTAGTTTGCACTGTTGCTGTGTATGGACAAGCATTGACCTGCCATATCTACCATCAGGCAGTGCTTTAAATGTTAAAATAGAAGTGCAGGTACTCTGTACCAGAGTACCTGCTTGTTTCCGAGAAGGGCCGTACTCTCCAATTAAAAGTATTACGTTTTTCTTGAGATGTGCCTGTACTCTCCCTCTCAAAATAAGAAAGTGCCGGTACTCAGTACCGGAGAGTACCGGCCCATTTACAGCACTGCCATCAGGTAAATAGGTCATCCGAAACATGCTTCTCCTTGCACTCAGTGACTGCAACTTGTCCTTGTTGTTAGTAAGCCTTTGCTTCACGTTTTGTATTGTATCATGACTGTATTTTAATTTATGAAGCACTTGCTACTCCTGGTGAGGGGCTGAGTAGCAGTGAGTAGCACACTACTGCGGAAACATACCATTGTCAGTAGGTATCTTAAAATTAATGGTGAAATCCTCCGAGGCATGCCAAATAATATCTTGCATCTTGGCATCTCCCAATGTCCTCTACCCCTCCATAATAGGCGGGGTTGGTTACGGGCATGGTGCAGTTTAAGCAATACCAGAATTCAAGACATCCTTGATCTATATGTGTTCTTTATACGGGCCACCTTTATAAGTATGTGTTTAAAGTCCCCTGGGTTCAAGGAGGATCCTCTGTACCAAGCAACACAAGCCACACATCATAATCATAAGTGGGTGATGGCATACTCGCCTTTTTTATTGTTGTATCAGGGATGACTACCTCACATAAGGAGCTATTTCTACCATCAGGTAGTAACTCTGGACTGCAATAATTTTTCCAATCTCCTGAATGTCATTCCAATGGCGGGAATAATATTGCTCTTGTACTGAAGGCAGCCCTGATGTGCCTGACCCCTCATTGCCCCAGCGTGTAAAGCACAATTACCAAGGCAGTAGTGTACATTCACCTACCGTGTAAATCACTGCTGCTATTATAGGACTTAATTTGCTTTCACCACGTAAACCATGTCAGAGGCCACAGCCATATTAGCAATCCCCATCTTGTAAAACAACATTGCCTTCGAATTAGCACTGGCCACCACTGATTCCTGCGGTAAAAAAGCACACCGCTGCAGTCCTTTGCATCCTCTATGCAAGCATGGCGCCTCTACCATACACAGTAAGAATCAAACACTGGGCAAAATGTGATTACTACTGCATCTCATGTGCCATGAAGAAACTCAGCCCATTTTTGGCTTTTTTTTTTTTTTGTTGACATGTGTGTCGCCTGACAATAAATGCCCTGGTCTCGCTCCTGGCATTTTTAAAGGTAGCCCGTAAGTTACATTGAGGGTTGTAGGACCCTGCCTGATTGCTGGGGGAGAGCTGTGTGCATAGAAGCAGTTGCAGACAGGCTTGGGGAGTAGGCTACACAGCACTATGAACCAACCTCAGTGGAGAAAGCTGAGGTCACACCTGCCCAGACCAGGCTTTGCTGAGAATACCTTTACATTTCTTATGTATTTGTACTGGATCCATTGACACTTTAGCTACCTTTAGTTAGAAGGATACCAATTGCTCAGACACAATGGGGTCCCATATGGAAAAGGTGAATAGGCGTGTTTGGGTACAATTTACAATATGTACAGGTTTGACGCGAGCGAGCGGGTTATTGTAGTGTCTACACCCTTGGAACACCAAGCATCTGTCTACCCTCCAGCCTATTGGAGTCTGGTACATTCAGGGTTTTTTGAGTGGAAGTTCATGCAAGCTTCATACGTCTGTGTTATTTGTATTCCAGTAACACGTCGGACAGCCTCATTAGACGCGGCCCATCCCAGCCCCCAGGATCATTGCATCACTTGTGGAACGAATCCTTTAACTCCACTTTCTGCATCTCATAAGGATTCAAATAACTGGTTTTAGAGTGCTGCAGGTTTGCAGGTTCCTTCGTTTACCTGTTTTTTGTAAGCCAATCCCAACTCTTGTATAGCTACACTGTTGATTTTTGAATAGTGTTTGGTTGGGACATGTTCTGTCTCGTTCATGGATCATCCAACTGAAGGGTTATAATTTATGTATGCCACCTTTTGCTTGCAGGATAAAAACGTCTACACGTGTGATATTGTTTAAAGCCATCATGATTTACGCATCTTTATTCAAATCCTTATTTTATAGCAGGAAGTAAAACAGTGTCATGTGATGCAGTGTTCTTAATGCTCTCACGGCCTCCTTGGGATTGAATTATTTGTTGGTTTACTCAGAATGATGAATTATCCTTTTTTCTGAGAAAAATCAGATTTCCGGCATTCACTGCTGCAAAGGAGGGTTTCCGAATAAATTGAGGGCTTCGTACATAGACATTAAAATACATGGAAATGAAGGATGCCTCGTATGTTCTGCATCATGGTTTCTCGTTGACCTTCCTCGATGGTTTAACAGAGTTGGGTTTTTAGTGTAACCAATGAAAATTCAGAGCACCTTATGTTAAGAAGAGTGGGTCCACTCATGAATATTCATTCTAGAGACTCAAAAAGCCCAACTAGATTATGTCCAAGGAGACAACCTGTGAAAACATGTGTCATGGAACTTTGTGAGTGTGTTGCTTAAAATGAACTCAGTTCATCATGCACATGTGTTCAGAAGGTTTCTCAAAAATAGATTAATAGATACAAGTTTGCTGTTCTATTGAAAGAGTTGGTTGCCTGAGGTTGGCGGTGGTCAGACAGCTGTATATAAAGTGGTTTCTCATTTAACTACAGACTGCATGTATTCGTAGATGTAAATTTGAAGGAACTGCCCGTGAAGTAATGAGCCATAACTTAGCACGTTGTGCACCCTTGCACTTGTGGTTCATAAATATTGAGTGTAAATAAAGCACTTTTGGTAAACACAAGAGCTCCAAAGTGTTTTCAGTTGTGGTGTGAGATAAGGTTGTTGCAAGAGACTTGACATACTTGGTTTCAACACAGGTATATCGAAGGTATTAGAGGAGCACAGCATTTTCATAGTTTTTGACTGCATTGCCTTTTTAATGACTCCACTCTTTGTTCTTCAAATCAAGTGACGCCTCATCAAGGGAGAGTACTGAAAAACTCGCCAAGAAGCACTATAATTATTTTTACAATAGTCAATGACTCCTTGTGCACCTGAATTATACATCTGGTCTGTCATTGTTGGCTTACTCCAGGTCTTACATCAGTGGGTGTTTTTGAGATCCCACAGCCGAGCGTCAGCACTTCCTTAGTGCCCTGGTGAAGAATTTTTCTTACCTGCTTGCCTCAATTCCCGATAGCGACAATGAGATGGCTTAGCGCAAGGTGATGGGAATGCTTATTAGCTGTCCTCCCTTTATAAGTATGAGTGACTACACAACAGGTGTTGGGTCACATTCAGCAATAGCATTAGAGAAAGGAACTGAACACATGAAAATGGACTGAGCTGCTCAAAACACACTTGTTTTAGCCTGAAGTGACTGTGCTGCCTCTTTTCAGTGTGGAGGAGCTAGCGATGGGATGCCCAATTGGCTAGCAATGCGCTCTACAAAAAACGTATAGAGTAGAATAGAACATGTATTGTGATTGTCTTACGATCTTCAAAGCTACCTTTGAGACAGCTAAATGATCACATTCCTCGTCTCTGTACACCACACTTGTTCTAACCCTGGAAGAGTCCTGAAACTCTACAATCGCAAAGTAAACCGTCAATTTTCCTCCCCAGCTAATTTAAAAAAAAAAAATAGAACAAACATAAACATGCACAATCTGATTTACAGAGATTCATAGTGACATTTTGCTGCAGTTTAAAGAAAATAGCTGGATCCAGAGGACATCTCCATTAGTATCCATCTTTCAAATTAAATCCTCCTCCTCCCTTGCTGTCATATCACAATAGCCAACAAAAACATGATGTGACATCTGCCATTATTATCCTCAACTTATTTTCACTCAGTAGTACACTTTGGAAGTCACTTGATTGGCACCAAATCATTCCATAATTGCTTTAAACTTTGCATCCATTTTACTTTATTCACAATCCCCACACAGTATCAATTATCTACGCAATTATCTAGAAATCAGCGTCCTATTCCTCAGAAATGTGCTTGTTGAAGAATGCGGAGAATCCCTACAGGTGCATGAGATCACCCTGATGTGCAGCTTGAAAAGGTACAGATTACTTCACACTGATTGGATGCAATCCTTGGTAAAACTGTACACTTGACCTTTTCTGTTTGTCATTAATGAGGGTGGTGGATGTTTGCTTGAGGAGGGTCAATTGTGCTTCGTTTTCGAATCAATCTACCTTCTTGCAAAACAAATTTCACACCATAACCACTAACCTTTCTGATGGCAACCATCTGCTGAAACATTGAGTGACTCAGTCCACTTTGATGCATTGAATTAGTTTAATTTCTGCCCAAATAAAGTGAATACCCAGTTCAGTTCTGTTTCAGGGCGGGGAAGGGCACCATGGAGCAATGCCTGAACTTGAACTTATTGATGGGCAAATATGTGGTGGCTAAGCAGGTGCCCATTTTTTTTTAGCCTTTATAGACCTCAGTTGTGCCTTTGACCGTGTAGTAGGTCCAAGCTTTGGCACAATCTTGTAGCCTTTGGGATACCTACTCCCCCTGTTGACCTTCTAGGAGTTATATGGGGGCTAATGCCTCCGTTAGGTATGGAGTTGGGGGGAATGTACTGAACCAATTAATCTCCCACATGGGATCAGGCAGTGTTGTGTTCTGGCACCTATTATGTTCCATTTATAGATTAATGGATTAAATCATTATTTGATTTAGAGTGGGAAAGACTTGCACAGAGTTAAGTCCAGCTTTGTCCCCTCTCTTTTGTATATGTGGATGATGCAGTTTTACTGGCCTGTACAGCAAATGGCCACAAAGGGATGGTGGACTCATTTGTAAATTTTATGGATGAGTTGGGGTTAGATACAAACACTCCTAAAACCCACTACATGGTGTGTGGGAAACAGAATCCAACAATTAGACCTATAACCATTAAGGGTGAGGCCATTAGAAGGGTGGCATCTTTCTCCTATTTGGGTGTTACATTTGATCAGGGTGGCAATTGGCGGCCCTGTCTTCAAAATCGATGTACCTCCTTTAGTCAGGCGTGTGTCGCTTTGTTTAAATTTGTGCTCAATGCTGGAAGTAAACCCATTTTGCTATTACTGCAGGTATATAGAATGATGTGTCTCCGTTTGCTGATGTATGGAGCCTCAATCTGGGGCACCAGTAACAGCAGAGCTATACAAACTGAGGAGAACCAGTTCTGTAGAAGGCTTTTGGGGGTGAGCCCTTCCAGCCCAACGTACTTTGTTCACCAAGAACTTGGCTTGAATTTTGTAGTGGACCAGGTGAGGACCAGGTGAAGTTAGCCCCACTGCTATTATGGCTCTGTGGAATGGGAATGCCCCGGACCTGAACAAGGACATTATAGAAGATTCTTTGGTGTGTTAGTACGGGATGAATGAAGATTTCCTGGCTAAGGTGCATCTATTCTGTCACCCGGTCCTTAGGATGTCCAGAGATGTTCAATGAGATAGAAAATATTTCACGGAAGCTTTTTTGACTCATGCAAGGGAACTGAGGGAAAATGATGTTATTGTAAAACCATCCTTCTCTTGCTTTTGAAAATGGTGGCTGGCCCAGAGCCCTACCTTAGCTTTGTCAAGCGTCCCTGGGATAGATCACTCCTAACAATGTTTTGGCTGGGCTCCATCGCACTCTCATATGTTTCCCACCGGGTCAGTATGACCCAAATATGATACAGGTGTGGTCCTGTTGTTCACCTCTTTTCTGTTTCTGTAGTTATTATGAATTGTTATAACACAGGTTTTTGGTACAAATCCTGAAGGCCAGAGGCTTTCAGCAGTTTAAGCTAGCCTTCCTGTTTTTACAATTGCTCAATTCTGAAGTGGTGGCTTTTGCAGGGCAGAGCAGTGTTTTGTTCTGAAGGGTGCGCTGGCTTGGCACAAGGTCACGAATTCTTAATGTATAGGATTTAATATATTTTTATATGTAATGTGTTTGGTTTTCATGTGTTTTCATGCCTTTTAATGATTATAATCTTATAATCGAATAAAGAATAAAGACGAACATTCAAAGACAAGTTGAGAGGCAAAATAGTAATTCATGTTACAAAGTCCACAGATATTTTTTTAAAGGGATGTATCAAGCACTTAACAGGACAAATGACAAGTATTTGTTGCCCCTGCCGCTTACACGCAATTTGTCATCATTGCTACATTTCCATATCCCTTTTCAACATCTCCTTAATTTATACCTGGTCACTATCTGTTTGCTATGCGTGTGATGTCCCCCATGGATTGTCCTTCACCAAGTATATTAAGCATCGGCATAAATGTCGCATTAACACCTCTCAAATGTATGCTTTGTTCCCTTATAATTTACAAATGGGTGCATTATGCTTTCAGTGGTACTGACCATAACTGGCTAAATAAGTGCTTTTTAGCTCTACCTTACCATTCATTAACATGATTTTTCAATTTTTATGCATTATTTAATTTAGATATTTGTATTAATATAACAAAGTTTACAAACCTGATCGAGGGATTTGTAAATTGCCTATCATAATAATTACTTTAGTGATTCCTTAGGGCAGTGAACCTGATTTTCTTGTTCGTGAACCACCAGATAACTGATCTCCATGAATATGCAGGTGATTTGTTAATGCCTCAACCAGATGAGATGATCTCATTCAGTATCTTGTTTCTGAACCTCTGTTTTGCTTCTTGGCTATCTGTTGCAGTGTGATTTTTTTAACACTCTTGTTCGAGTAATAGAACTTTTTGTTGGATGTTTTCTAGAACTGTGGCGTTTTTAAAAAAGGGGAGTTGCAATGAGGACTGTGGCTGAGGTGTTTGATGAGAGGAGAATTTCAACCTAGCTGCAGCTTCAGGTCAACTTATTCATGGATTCCACACAGGCAATGAGAGAACAGTCCTTTACACATCCACACAGCTTTCCAATCTCCATCCATCTGACCCTTCGCACTCCCTGTTGTAAAGATCTTCACAGGACTTTCGCATCTTATCCAGGCAGAGGTGGTGAAACCTCCTGCTTCTCTGGGTGGAGCAGGCAAACCGCCTGCTTTTCTCAGCTTTTTCGGACCGTGGTGGAGTGGTGTGTAGTCGCTGCTTTACCCATAATGATACCACGTAGTGATGCTCTGCATCATGGGGAGTGACATTTGTGCCTGTGTCTATGCATTCATTCATCCTCGCAGGTGTGTTCAAAGCACTATCAATGGTCTCCTATGAAATCTTCTTGTGCTTCTCAGCCATCCGGGTCAAGTCACAAAGGGTGACGTGTTTATTCCTGCACTTTGCCCACACAGGGGCACATAGTTTCTATGCGTTACGTTGGTGTTGGCTGTTTTAAAGGTAACAAGCACGCCAACAAGATTGTTTAGTGTGTCACCTTTTCATAGTGACACGCACAACTGTCTCCAAATTGAATGCAAGCTTCTTTAAGCATGTTTGTGTGTCACCTCTAGTCACTGATGTGCAAGACTTTGGGATGCTGGTTCATCTCAGCAGTACAGACACCTTATCTTCTTTGCATCCTACTGTAGCATCAGCACACGCACAATAAGAGGGTTGCACATTGAGTATCACTTCAACAGCACTTCCACTTGGTAATACATCTCTCAGGCAATTATGGGCAGGTTGATCTTGGTGATACACATAACTTGTACATTATGTGTACTGTAACTGCTTTGTACTCTTTCTTTGGTTAAGCCTTGCAGGGTGTGGCTGCTCCGCCCTTCTTCCTAACTAATTGGGAACCACTTCTAAAATGGCCCAAGTGTAAAAAAAAGTTTAAATTACTATTGTAAAATTTGGGGCAGAAAAATGACAACTGAAAGGAACATATTATTGCATTGCCCGGGGCATCAAGGGCAGGAGGTTTTCGCCAATCTACCTGATTTAGCAGAGCAGGATTCAAGAGAGCTCAAAGAGCATAACATTTGAGTACAGAAACTGGATCTACATTACCTTCCAAAATGGAATACTGTGATGGAGAGGTATATTTTTGGTGTAAGGTCTCAATTTGAGGGTGTGTCAGTAGAAGATGATGTCACTGAACTTTGCATCTTCATGCAAGTTTGCCTTTTTTTTGGCCAAAATATTCAAGATAAGTTTATGTTACATTGTCCTACACACAAAATCCAGGAAGAGTTTTGGGTCAATGGAACCCCTTCTCTCTTGGTAGCAATATAATTAGCCGAAATAATTGAATAGGGTTTACTTTGTGTTGACCAATTAAAGAAACATGCCCAGTCACCTTATAATATTAACCTAGTAACTGCTGAGAGAAAATAAGAACGGAAGTTAGAGGAACAAAGAAAACGTAAAGGTTTTCCTTTCAAATTGGGTAGTCCAGGGCGCTGTGCAAAGTTTAAAGACTGTTTTGCTCTGAAAGTAATATTTAACATTTGTAAGTAAAAGGGACATTTTAGTCACTTTCGTAAATCAAATGGAAAAGAAACAAATATTTTAGCAATTTGTGAGGAGACCCCCCTCTTTTCTTCTCAGTTGCATAAAAGAAAACAAGTTGTAGCCCAAGGATTTTGTGAAAATAAATGGGAAGACAGCATGGTTAACATTTGTATTAAAAGAGGTATCTTCTAATAATTTAAGAACTCTGATGTCACTCTACAGAATTACTGTTGTACTCTTGGGGTATTTCCCACCAACATTGAACTCAGAGGTCATACTTCCATTGCAAAAGAGTATGCACCATTATTTTAGATCCAGGATTGCAAGCAACTCTAAAACAAACTCCCTAGTCACCAGCAAGCTGGATTGCAGGAACACCCTCTATACTGAGTCACCAAGCAATTCACTAGAAGACTACAAAGCATCCAGAACTCATCAGCCAGACTTTATCCTTAACTTCCCACACAAAATTCACATCTCATCACACCTCATAGAGCTCCACTGGGTCCCTATACACAAACACCCTAATTTAAATCTCCTCACACACAAATCCAAGGCACTACACAACCCAGGCCCTACCTACCTGAACTGTGACATCTCATCAAGCACCCTGACATCTACCCTCTGCAGAACAAGATCAGGAGGATGGTGTTCTGTTACATTGCTTCTAAAGCATGGAAAGACAAAACACTCCACATCAGAGCCACTCCCTCTCTTCTTGCATTCCACACCAAGATGAAGACCTGGCTTTTCAATTAACCAGCCTACCATAGAGAGGGCGAGGCACACACACCTTCTCAGCACCCTCACAGGTGATAGTGCACTTTGCAAATACACATAGCATAACATCCATAGAGCCCATACAACTAAATCCAGATGTTAATAATGTTTTACATTAATAATGTTCTAACCAACAAGAAATTACTACAAACATTCCTAAAGAATTTCCTATATTCTTTCAAATTAATTTAGGCTGTTTGTAAACTACATGCAGAAGGTGTTTACTTGTGTCTTTGTTTTCAATTTCACATGAGGAGTTACTGGGGGAAGTGATTAAAGATGCAATCCAGGAGGTAGTTAAAGCCAAATTAAAGTGTGGATAGGAATAAAAAAAAAGTTATGTAAGCCAGAGTTTTTATGTTCCTGGGTGGTTAAAGAGTAGTTAGGTCTGCTGGATGGCTTAGTTGCGAGAGGAACAAAAGTAGTACAACCTGATTCTTTATGGTGAAGGGCATTTGCAAGACAAAATCCTAGTGTTGTTGCGACCACTGGTGGCCTGGAACGTATTCACTTGTGGAAAGAAAGATTAGGGATTGTGCAGAGTGTTGCATGAGTGACAAAGTTAGGAAATTAGGGACCCATCCCATGACATGCTGCAAAATTTCAAAGAGCCTGTGGGAAGAACTGTCATTTGATATCATCGCTTAGGGGTGAGAAGGGACCCGTGTACATTTTGTTTGTGATTGATGTATTCTCGTATAGGCCTGAGGGAAAATTTGTGAATGATATGGAAACAAAATATGTAACAAATGTGCTGCTTGAAGTTTTTATTAGGAAAGTATTTCCTGGGAGCCTGCTCACAGGTATTGGGACACCATTCGTTTAATGTGTAATGGAAACATTTTTATTTATGAGAGAAATACTTCACAAAATTATTCTACACCACTTTCAAGCTTGAACTGACAATTTTATAAATAGCAAGTACATGGAACAGTGCAAAAAAATATACAACAAACCACATAAAAGTTTCTATTTTTACACAAAATATGGCTTCATGATAGGTTTAGGCTTCTGTGGGTCCAGTTGTTTTTCTGCAGTGGAGAGAAAAAACTTTACGTGAGCATTTCAGTCCCAAAAGGGATTTTCTTGAATATGTTCTCAATCTCTTGAACATCCTGTGGCAAAAGCAGAGTAAATAACGAAAGCTAAGAAGACCGAGAGTGTTATTATGAGTCGCCTGGCAGAAATGGAATAATAATGCTGGAGTAGTATTGGCACCTAAAAAATGTAAAATTAACTGAGTGGTTTGCAGAGAATAAACATTGAGAAATATCCTTTGCACAACTTATAACAAAGCTCCACATCTGTTGGATTTCATGGGGATTAATTAAACAGGTTTAGAGCTAGACAATAGGACTTCACAACTCAACTACGGCAGAGGTGCCATCACTATTCTGTAATTTATAGAAAGAACAATATTTTGAGCATCTTCTAATGTTTCACATGTGCTATCATTCTTCCATGTCATCCTCTGGAGCAGCCTTTGAAATACATTATTGCAGGGATGAAGGAAAAATTAAGATCATCTCTTGTTTTCAATAGCCGCTTTACGCTTTTGTGTTTTGATTGTTGAGCCAAGTGTCAATCAGGAGCGTCTCCAGTAACCTTTTCTGAGGACTCATAGGAGGAACACATTTGTCATATATGTTTAGTGCTCAGCAATCTACTCTCTGAGGATCATTAAATGATGACATAGCTGAACAGTCACACAACCCTATTGACCTGTGTGCTTAAGGCCACAGCGGTATAATTAAGTATTTGCCTTTCCATAAGCAGCATCTGAATATGCTTCTGTTCGCACTTGAATATTTCATTAGTGGAACAGCTGGTGACCGGATACACAGAATCCACATATACCATAATATTTGCAGACTGTTTGGCCATTTCCAAGATCCTTGAAATTCTAGGCACTGCCAAGCAGACTGAAGGATGGGATTATGTGTGTTATTACTGACCAGCATTCTGGATGTTAGACCTGCACTGGAAAACCCAGCTCATACACCCCCTTAAAACATTGGCTTGGCTCAGTTGTGCATTTAAGGCCCGGCTCAAGGAAAGTGACGTGAAGGTTGATATCTTGACCTCATATAATATAACTATCAAAACCAGAATAAAGGTAGAAAGTCCGTCCAGAGTTCTTATTTTACTAACATGTTAAACATTTCTAACGTTAGCAATCAAAGCAAAGAGTAGTGGTCTTATTTTCCCTACATTCATTTTCACATATGCACGGCCTTAGGTTGTCTAGATTAATGGTGATTTGAAAAATGGTTTGTGCACTGCACTTGCGTAGACTAGTATGTTCTGGGAATCTCTCATAGGAAACAAAGAACCAGTGATGCTCTATGGATTTTCACCACCACCCTGTTGTCCATCACATAGACTTGGAGGTTTCCACGGACCTCTTGTTATTTCACTAGGGAACCTATGGAAATTCTGCTGAGGTCCTTTGAAGTAAACACACACTGTCAGAAGTGTCACTGGGGACTGTAGTCCCTGTAGCTTAGTTCCTTCTTGTCACTGTAAAATCTCTATTATGTCACCTGAGTACTTCACCTCTGTCATTGATATTTCAGGATCTGCAATTTGTGTCTAAAACATTCAACTGTGATGGATAACAGGCTAACCAGTGAAATTGTGTGGTAGCCCAAAAATATTTAAAAAACAATATTTAAGGAACTGCTGGTTGCAATAGAAAAGTTCCAGTGAATGATATCACCAGGGAACCTTGTCTTTGGATAGCAATGTCAGCGTCTAGAGTAATGATTGAAAACTCCAGCTGTGAAGCAAATGGGAATTCAGGTCAGCTAAGTGCAGTGCTTTAGTATCCCACAAAATGTTTTTAAAAATCTAATTTCAGGAATTGCTGTTAGCTGTCATACATTTCCAGTGCTTAGATCGCTCAGGAGGGCTTGGAATGCAACAGTCAGGCCTTGTCATAGGGACTACCAAGTGTGGGTTTACTGTATTCAGCCCAAAGGCTGGTGATGGGTCTGTGCTCATGCAACAGAGAACATCGGGTGCTTGTGACCACCTCTTGGGATGAAAAGTGATCCCTAATACTGAAGAGCCCTTTAAATTTCCACTGAGGTTCTTAATGAAGCAGCCAGTTATTACTCCCAAAAGCTAACATGCCTCACACAAAATAAGACTCTTGGGAAATCATTTACAAGCCCCTTGTGCCACTGTAGTGTCATTTTTTCTGACGCTACGGCGGCACTGAACATTCCTTCACCCCGTTCCATAATTACAAACTGGTGCAATTGTACCATTGCACCAGTTTATAAACCCTTGCGCCACATTATTCCTGCACCAGGTATAATGTATGCAAGGGAATCATTTCCCCGCAAGGAGGCCCTTAGTTATGGCACGGTGAAATCTGCAAGATTTCACTGCGTCATTCTAGCTTCATTTTTTAATGCCTGCTTGGTGCAGGCGTTAAAGTGACACTGTGCTTTGTTCTATGGCCTGGTGCTTTGCTGGACTAGTTTAAAAAATGTTGACGCTAGTCTAGCAAAGTGCCACAACTGCATCAGAAATTCTCATGCAGCTGCGCTAACGACCGCCATGGTATGTAAATTCAGTGCTACCATGGTGTCATTAGGGGGCACAAGGAGGCGCAAACGAACTGGTGCGTTGTGAATGATGCACCAGTTTGTAGTAAATGAGGCCCTAAGAGCTCTAAAAGGAAGAGGGCAATATTTGTGGATCATACCTAGGTCAGGCGACAGCAAGAGTGTTTCTGGGGAGTCAAAAAAGCAAAAATAAAACAGATTTTGAGGGAGTCAGGTTAAACGGTGGGATGAGATAGCCGAAAAAAGGTTGTAGATTTCTTTGTTATGCCGATGCCTACTTTTTGACCATTTTTATACAGCAACATTGATAAACAGAGTTTGTTTGTATTCTTGCCCACAGAAATGACCCTGAATAAGTTGAGATTCATGAAGCATAGAGGTCATCCGAGCCACACAGTGCTGTGTAGAATAGCCACACAACAGTGGTAATATCAGTGTATTAAATCCAAAAAATGAAGGTCTATCCTCATTGTGTAGGGTAACTATGCTATCTCATAAATATGATTATATAGGCTTCCACGTCACAAGTGCAGATTAAACCTACGTGTTCGATCACTGAGTAATCGCTTCCACTTGTTTTAGTGTCTGAGTTACAACTAAAACCATAAACTCATTGACATTATCAAAGTGGGGCAGGTTGAGATTTATACTGAGGTATATGGATAACGCGCACTGTCATCCACCATCACCACAAACACAAGACAGGCACTGACTCCTCTTAAACCAAGTCATAATTTTTATGCCATCTATAATTTCACGCATCCACTACTTAAACACATTTATTGGATGTTTACTCTTTGAAGCCATCCTCTTTACAGACTTAGCAATACACTCATACATTTTTTTTTAATCTGTTTATTATATAACATAGAATATGCGAACAAATCAAAAGAAAAGATTACATATCACAGCCCATTACACATTCGCCTTAACTGTCAGTTGGTGTGTACATTTGATAAGTTGTTTTGCATGACTCAAAGTGTTTATAATGTTACCTGGTACATACAGTTATAGGAGAGGTGAGGAGGCAGTGCATATGCATTTAACTATAAATTCTTTAGTGTGACCAGCCATTTCTGTTGATATCAGATATATATAGTCTTCCTTGGGCTACATCAATACACTCATACATAAACAAGATAGAGAACACTTGGGGCCTCATTACGAGTGTCGTGGTCATAAGACTGCCACGTCCGAGGTTTCGGTATTACTGCTGCGGACCTGGCATTAAAGACTGCTGCATTACGAGTACGGCAGTGTAGGCGAAGCCACACCTCCACAACACCGCCTGGCCAGCCGGTGCACTCGCAACAACGCGGCCGGCGGTGAGCTACTCTGGGCCGGCGACAGGTCTTATACCGCTACCCTTATTAGGAGCCAGCATACTGCCAGGCTTTTCAATGTGGTCGCCCGCATGAAAAGCCTGGAGGTAGCACACCTGGCAACAGGAATCCCCATTCCTGTCACCGGCACACGCACCCCACACATGCACACATCCCCATGCACCCCTCCATACACTTGCAAACACCCCCCACCCAACCCCACATATCCATACAAACACACACACCCGCTCTCACACTGACATACACGCACACCCACTCGCACTCACACATATGTACCTCCCCTCCGCAGTCATTCACACCCCACCCTCCTCCACAATCATTCACAACCCCAACCCCCTCTGCATTCAAGCACACCCTCATCCCTTCCACGCATGCATACATTCACACACTCCCCCCTCTGCATAAACATAATTCACACATCCCCCCTCACCTGCACATTTGCACCCCATCCGCATACATGCAGACACACACCCCCAACTGCACGCATACATCCAGACATCCCCACTTGCTCACTTACATACATGCACTCAGACACCCCCAGTCGCTCACATACTCGCACTCAGATACCCTCACCCCTCTGCATACAAACTCACAAGCACTCACACCCCGACACCCCCCTTCCATTCGAACACGCACAACCTCCATGCACACGTGCATGCACACACGCACACACACACCCATTCCATTACACATACACGCACACACTACACACATGCACCCAACACCCCTCCCACTTTTGGACAGTCCACTTACCTGTTTCGGTAGAGGTGGATGTCTGGGAGGGGACGGATTCTGGCATCTTAGTGCTCTATGTTGAGCAATGTCGTTATGTGACATCACATCAAGGCATGTGCCCAAAAATATAAAGGCCTTGGGGTCACAAGCATTAAACACTATTATTTGCGATAACACAAATATCGGAGATTTATGCACACAAAACAGCTTAGTTCTGAGGTGGTATCCTTGAGATGCAAGCGTGAAGGTATTCAATTCCAACAGTGCTACTAGGTCAATTTCATGGCAGAGGAAAATGTATAAATGTCTGTCCGCTAGAATGGAACAATGCCCTCCTAATCCCCCTTGAATACTACACGCATCCGTCTTTGAAAATCTTAAAAAACACATGTAAGTCCAGATGCTATTATCAGGAATTACTCTGACACTGTTTCACACTCTCATCTGTGAGATGCCTATGGCACCAACATTTTCCCTTCAGGATAGTGTCAGCTTGGGGAACATTATCGTATTTATTTAATAGAAGATCAGAACAATATATTGTGTTTGCTTCCCTAATAAACACATCTTTGATTCATAATTGAGCACTCAGCATCAAAAAATTGCATAGTCGCTGGTGGTAAACTCACTGAGCCCCCTAAATCTGTTTCTCCAAACAGATATCTTTATAACATTCCCTGTTGATACGATAAATTTGCCACAAGGGCTCTGGTTCCAGACTTGCCGCCCATAACTTGTCGGTCTCCACCTCACTAAACGGAATCTGGTTGTTTTGCTCCCTTGTGGAGTCGCCAAATATAAACCTTGGCAAAAATAAATTCACAGGCTGTGTTTCTTTACGCGTGTCTGACTGCTTGGACAGGAATTGTAAACTTTCCCCCAACTGTGTTAGTGTTAGAAGTGACGTTTGTCAGATTAATCTTCGGCTGTTGTGCGGGAGCCAACATAAATCCCAGTTGAGCAATGCGACCGCCGACTCCTCTATTGTACCATGGCTCCATTTTAAGAGGCAAGGAATGTTACATAATTCTGGCTGATACACAGTTTTTCCATATCTGGGGGTTGTTTTACTACATTTTTGTGCTGGAGTTCACGTAGTGCTATGTGGCGCAAAATATAGTGCCTTTTTCTATATATAATAAAAACCTGTGTGCACGGCACGAGATTGCGAGGTTGCGTTGTGCTGCGCAGGCGCTAGGTTAACTGTGGTAAATGTATCCCCGCCCCCTCACGCAGGACCAAGTGTCTTCACAGTAGCTCTTCTACGCCCAGAACACAGGAAGTGCTGTAGAGTCCCTTTCTGCTTTAACTCCACTTTTGGCGACAACTTGCCGACTGCCACCAGTTGTCTTCCCACATTGTGTTGCGGCACTTTGAGATCGCATTGGGCAAGCATTCGAATATTCACCTTTCCTGTTAGAACGATTGTCATTTTTCTTGGCTAAAAGATAGCAGTAGGGTTATTTCAAGGTCGCGTGGTTCTCAGTGCATTTTACGTTTTCTTAGCAGACGGGGGTAGTTCGTGGTGCTGAGGGTGTTTCGTAGGTCAATGGCACAGCCTTGTTTAGAACGTTCTGTCTGTTTGGTTTCCACAATGGTATCAACAGGACGAGCATAACCGGTACAAAATTTCCAAAGTAAAATATCTAAATCTGGTTTGATGGTTCATTTGGGAGATAAGCACTGGCGAAAAGTTTTTAAGCACGATTTAAAGAATTGACAAGACGGGATTACATTTTGTAATGCGCATTTGACACACAAAGTAGTGTTTTGCTTTTGGGTGGCAAGTGCACTTGTACATCACAGAAGGGCTTTTGTGCAGCAAAATAGGAGCTCTCGGGTGGCATTAAATGCTTTGGTGGAAAGGACCTTTTTGGGCTTGTGTGCAACTTATTGCGTCATTGGGATTCCCGTAGGCAGGGGGTCAGGAGAGCCGAGTGGTGTAATTGTTGCTCCTGCAAAGGGGAGGGGGGGGGGAGGTGCTCTCAGCGCAGCTGGCACTGTGTGCACGGGCTGCGGGCCCCTGGCCTGGGAGGTCCTGGGGAGAGGGGCATCCATGTACTTTACAGGGCGGGGGCACAAGTTTCGTTACGTCACTGGGAGAGTCCAGTATGGTTCTTGTTACTATCAGCGATTATGCTGTGAAATAATGCAGCCCACTCAGGAGGAGTCGTTACAGGGGCCTAAAACAGGCCTCTACGACGGGGTTTGGGGGCGGGTGTTCAATGCTTCAGAGGGCCCCAAATCTTCAGGTGGCCCCAATTCAGCCGAATGCCAATATATATCTGTGAGGTATCGGGGACTCAGGGGCCGCACATCACATTCTGCAGATGAACCCCATCATTTTTCGCTACGCCACTGGGACTGCTGTGGACTGCAGGTACAAAATTAGTGACAGCAGTGACCTTAGCACCGGTAGGTCAGATGACATTCATTGCTCTATTGAAACGAGCAATTTTGCCTTGAATATAGTGCAATTTTGTACCACAACGTAATCTAACAAACTCATGCAATTTTACTATTCCACTGACCAATTAGGACAAGATAGACATTTATACTGACTGAAAATGACATTTTTCACTGGTCGCAGAGCACAAATGCCAGTGGAAGATTTCCATGTCAATAGTAGAAAATTTCTGTCACTGATGCAGTTTAATGCATCCATGCTGTTGATTTTTGCACTGGTGAGCAATATACTATCATACATAAGAAAATCAAAAAAAAAAAGGTAAACTTCCAGAGGAAAAAAGTCAACAGGTATCTTCCATTTTGGGTAGGTTTTATTAAATTGAAAATTACCTTGCTTTGTGTTCATTGTTTTAGAAATACAAGTTTTTTTGTATTAAGGTTTGCTCATCTTACATTAAATGCAGTAATTGATTCAATCCGTTAGTGTACATTTCAAGCAGAGTACCTAACAGTATCAACTCTAGAATGACAGTCATTTTGTGTGGGGACATAAAGCAATGGAGAAACCTCCACCCCCCATTGTTGGAAATGGCCCCATGAAAGAAGCACAGTGGTGTCAGATTTCCCGCCCTCCCATGCCTACCCCAGCAGACTCAACAGCATCCGCAAGCACGCCAGTTGCCCCATACTTTTTCCCATTTCTGCAGGCAACCCCTGCTCTGATAGGCCACCTTTTCTACCTGTTGACACCAATCCATGTCAAACTCCTAATCAGTTATCGTGGGGGCTGCAACTGTACTCCAAGTGCACACTATGTTACGTTTAACCACCACCGCGCCCACCACAAACAAGATTTTCTGGTATGTAGGCCACGTCACCTCACCTGCGAGGTTTAGTAGGAACCATTTTGCATCTAGGGGAACCACCAGGGTGAGTGCACTGGCCATTATTTGCACATGTCCTGCCCAATAGCGCTGGATAATCAGGCAGCCCCAGAATATGTGAAAGAAGTGTCTACCTGCCCACAACCCCGTAGAGTCACCCCTTCCCTTCCTGCGTAAAAGCACTCTAGAATAGTATTTATCTATGCAGGGCCCACAATTGTACCAGTCTGTAGTGGGCCCGTATCGCCACCTCCCTCGGGCTTTACAATGCCTCCTCCCGGTCATCGTCCTTCTGTGTCCTGTTGTCCCTTTCCCAGGCTTCTCTCAAAGATTTCTGGGGGCCTGGGGTGTTATTGATTTTTTGTATATATCAGGGAAATGTATACAAGGCACATTGTTCTACTATGTTTAGCCAATACCAAGAACTAGGACATAAACGTTGTCAATCAACAATTGGGCATCCGGAAGGAGGGAGAGGGAAGAAAAGGCGGAAAAGGGGAGAAAGGGAGAGAAAGAAAGGCGGGGGGAGGTGGGTAGCCCTGGGGTGGGGAGAGTGAGAAGGTGTCGAGATAGGAATAGGGACACTCCGGGAGGAGGGTGTATGTAAGCTGTATCATTATGCTGTGCCTTGGAGTCAAAGGGTGCGGCAGCTTATGGCACGGATTATCAGTCTATTCGATGTGGTAGCAGACCTATCCCGGTCAACATGGAGGATATGGTACTGGCAGCCGGGGGTGGGAAGGAGGGGGTCTATGGGTAGCTCACGGATCCCTTATTCTGTCGGCCAACCCCAATATTGCAGCGCTTCTCGGGACTGTGCTAGGTTCGGGTAGGTATGTAGGAACAATGACCAGGGGGCGAGGCAGAGGCCGTAGGGTGAATCAAGCGAGAGTATAGAAGAGGAGCAGAAGATCTAGAAAGGCCACAAATAGTATAAAGTGGAGGAGCGGGGAGGAGATGGGGAGGGAAGGGATGGGAAGGGATGTTATGGTAGAGGTAACCAGCGCCGTGGTCTGTGTGAGGGAAGGAGGAGGGGGAAATATAGAGGCGGGGCTAATAGAGAAGCCGGGAGGAGGAGAAGGGTCTACAGTAGGGTTAGCGTAAAGGTGAATAAGTTCGTAGATAGAGAAATAGATGAGAGAAGGCGAGATGATACAACATGATGTGGAGGGCACCAGTCTGAATTAAAAAGGGAATATACGTGGATGAGTGGGTTTATTCTCTGAATGTGCCAGTGCATAGTCTGTGAACTTCTCATAGATAGGTCGCATATTTTCTATGAATGCTTTGTGAGTGAGTATACTATTCTGAGTTATGACGTTCTATGGAGGAAGGGTATCCAAACCTGTGTAAATAGGGGGGCCTGGTCCTGCAAATTATATATGACGCGTTCATGTGCCGCAGTTTGCGTCATTGCCACTATCTACTCCTCTGATGTGGGCATGTGGACGGGGTAGGTTTTTGATAAAACTTTGCAAACTCTTGAAGTATGTCTTGTGGGCGAGTGAAGAGTTCGTCGGTGGAGGGGAAAGGCGCAGGTATGGCTTGTGCAGCTTCCCGTTGGCGGAGATGAGCCGGGGCCTCCCTGTTAACCCGGTAGGCATGTTCAGTTCGGCCTGCATTCACCTTGACTAACTGTGTGACCTAATAGTATTTGAGTATGTCAGGACTGCCAACCCCCCTTCATATACACCCCTCTGACGTTTGTGAAGTACGATCTGGGAGCGACCCCCAACCCAGAGGAGAAGTCTTACCTCGTGGTCAATTTTTTTGAAGAAATCCGTTGGAACCCTATAGGGCAGAGGTCTTCAAACTGGGGAGGCGGGCCTCCCTAGGGGGGCCTCAAGTGATCCCAGAGAGGGTGCCAAGCTCTGCCCAAAAGAGGCATTACACAGATAACAGTGTTTTTTTTAAGCAGAAACATGTTATTGCACTTTTAAAAAGGTAACAGTACTTAAGTGCAATGTTTAAATACGTCTGGACATATTTAAACATTGCCATCTTTATAAAATAATTGTGAAAAATTCTGAGGTGGGGCCCAATGATTTTTATTTTTCAACTGGGGGGGCGCGGTAATAAAAAGTTTGGAGACCACTGCTGTAGGGTGTACTGTGGAGAACATATAGGAGGTGGTGTAGGGCCATCATTTTGCAGAGGGCAGCCCTGCCTATCAAAGAGAGTGGGAGATTTCTCCGGTGCCCGACAACTCGGCAAAGCCTGTGCAGTTGTGGAGCCAGGTTCCTGTGCAAGAATTCCCCAGGATCCCAGGTAACATAGATACCAAGGTATCAAAAGCCTTTCAGTGCCAGCAGCACCATACATCACAGGGAAGTCTAGGCACATCTCCCACCAGGGAGTAAATAAAGGACATACCTCAATTGATATGGTGTCCGGAATGGTCCTCAAAGATGTTGAAAATTTGCAGTATTCTCTCTATGGACGATACTGGCTAAGTAGTGCATAAAAGGATGTCGTCAGCATATAAGGATGTCTGCTCTTCCCACTCCCTGTTGCTGCTTGCCCCCTTTATCAGGGGATCCTGATGAACCCAGGCTGCCAATAGTTTGAGCACGAAAGCGAATATCGCGCCCTTCTGGAGAGCAAAGACTCAGGACACTGCATTGTTAACCCGGACAATGGCTAGTGGACCCTGATATAAGAGCCTCACACAGCCATGGAATTGGGGTCAAATCGTGGCCTATCAAGGACAGTGAAAATGTAGTTCCATTCAACCCTGTCCTGGCATCTAGGGACCGCAGCACGTCCTGCTCAGATTGGGGAGTATTGGTCATGTGTGACACACCGCAAAGGCGCCATAAGTTTAATCTGGTCTCCCTGTGTGGCATAAATCCGGATTGGTCCGAGTGGATCACTGTGGTGATCACTTTCCATAACGTGGTCGCTAAAGCTTTTGACAGTACCTTGACCTCTACATTAAATTGGTAGATGAGTCTTTTTAAAGCACACTCATCCGGTGGCTTGTCCTTTTTGGAGATAACCACTATTGTTTCAAATCTCTGATCTTCCGGCAGCCCCAACCCCTCCAGTGCTGCATGAACCAAGGCCAACACTTGTTCCCATAGCTCATCTGCCATTCCTTTTATTGTCCCACCTGTCAGCTGTTAGGCCCTGCCACCTTTCCTGTTTGGAGGTCCCATATCACCTTGGCTATATCCCCAGCTGTCAGATCCCCCTTCATGGCCCTCCTGTCATTGCCTAAGGGTCTTGGCAGTTCTCTGTCATTCAGAAGGGAGGCAAAACCTGTGCTTGTCATGGTAGTCGTGGAGGTATACACACACTCATAGATGGAGGCAAAGGCCTCTGCTATGGTGATAGTACTTGTCTGAAGCTCTCCATGTTAATTTAGGATTTCTAGTACCCAATTCCAACTCTTATTCCTCTTGTCTAGCCTCGCATGCAGCTTGTTATCTTTATCGCCACCCTCATAAAGGCGGTATTAGGCTGCTAGCGCATGGCCGCAGGCCTTGTCTTTGGCTAGTTCTCACAAATATTTTTGTTTGAGGCACAGTCGGTGTTGGACCCACAGTCGACACCACCACTCTCTCAGTGCGCCGAGACCCTCACCTTTGGCCCCCACCAGTTGCAAAGTCCTTGCAACTCAGCCATTGAGTCATCTTCTCTCCTACTATATGATCGAATGCAGCAGATGTGGCCCAGGAAACCTCGGGCCCCAGGAGTTGACTCACTAGTGTTTGGTGCTGCAGAGTTTCTGGGTCAAGAGTATCCGCTGTCCCCTGTCGAGATGTAGAGACACAGTGTGCCCTTCATTGTGTGCCCAGACAAAGTGATGCTCTCTCAGTCCACAATAGCGGCCCACAGCAGTCTCACAGCAGGCATCGTATCCCCTCTGCCAGGCCCCCAGCAGTCGCTCCAACACTGGCCACTCTTCTCTCTCAGAGCCCTGGGTGCTGCAGGCCCCAACAACGCAGCCTCTCTTTCTGTTGTCCCCTGGTTGCACCGCTGCACACCGCAGATCGAAGCAGCTCTCCTACTGCTGTGTGCCTCGCCATTTGCCCCTTTGCCGCATGGCCCATCTCACTGCTGTCCAGCCCTGGGTCAGCTCTTCAAGGCCCAGTCAAAGGGAGCCCGGCCACCCCAGACTGACACATAGGCTCTCTCTCAGGCCCCTTCATGGTTCCTTGACAACTCTTCCTTTGGGCACTGCCGCTCAATGTTTCTTTGCCGGTATCATCTTGTCAGGGGGAGTTATGAGGGCCCCTCCACGCCGCACCTCAGGGCCTCAGTTCCCAAGCCCACGCTCACCTCATGCCACAGTCTTGCGGACCCCGGCATCATCAGCCTGGCAGCACGGTTTCAAGGGATGGTCTGTCCCACAACAGCGGGGTTGTTACAAACACCAACACTCATTGCAACCATCACAGAGACTGGCAGGATCGGAGATTGAGAAGGATGGCTGGTATTTTTTTTCAGCGGCTGCATAGCCCGCTTAGCTTGCAGCCATCTTTGCTGGTAGCTGGCAATCCAAAATATTTTTTTTACGCATAGAAATAATTTATAAATTAGTTGCATGGGCAGAATAAACTGTAATCAATTTTTCAAGAAGCAAAAATCAAAAGTAGTATGATAAAAAACCTTTGCACATCTTTATGTGAGATTGATCAAACTTGACAGTGCAAACTGACTTTGGGCTTCATTACAAGTTTCGCAGTCCATGGCCCGCCATGGTAGCGGCCTTACCATTGTAATTTTGGCGGTCGGACCGCCCGATTATAAATTTGGCGCTCCGACCTCCAGAAGACCACCATCGGAATACCGGCACCACCATAGTCAGTGTGGCGGTGTCTGCAGTGGTCTTGACTGCAGCAGCCAATGTTGGAGATCCCGGCATTGGGACCGCAACGACCATTACGACCTGCAGGACCGCCAAGCTTTCAATGACGATCCCACCACCATGGAAAGCTTGGTGGTCAGCCAGGTAAGGGGCCCAAAACAGGGGGCTCTAGGGATATTGGCCCATGGTGGGTTGGGCAGGGTCCAACATATTTGGGGGTTTGGCAGCGCACTGTGGCCCGTGCAGAACGTGGTGCTTGGGCACAGTCCGCCCGTTGCGATGACAGGTAGGGAGCATGGCCGGCCATAGCTCTATTATGCTGCCCCTTGCCTCTCCCCAACAGTCACGCCAGCCCCTCGGTGAACTCGTAATCCAGTGGTCTTGGGACCATCGGCCTGGCGCCATTTGAAAGACCGCCACCATGGCGGTCTGGCGGTCCGACCACCAAACTCTTAATGAGGCCGTTTGTGATTAAGAAAGTGAAAAGGCTTTAGAAAGAAGAAGAAAGAATCAAGTCAGAAGACATCCATTCTTGACTATCAGAGAGACAGAAGATCAGGGCGTGGAAACTCATAGAAGGAGATGGGATAAAAATCTGACAGTCCTTGGCATATAAACTGCAGCCTCATGCATACCTGAAAGGCATTGCTGGTGCCTTAGTCGGGGCACAACCTATTTTATGAGTTTCAGGAGCAGCTCTGAAAAGAGCCTGCAATTCGATTGGCCAGAAGAGCTATTGATTGCCTGGAAACACTAGTATCTATATGAGTGGATATGGATCCACAGGAAGCTATATAGGTGATTTTCGGTGGGAGTAGATAATGGGCCACAGATAAAACTGGTGTGTGCACCTGCAAAGGGCAGTCGTATTTCTATGTGCACGCATTTGTACATTATATTTCTATGTTATATTTCTGTGATATACGCGTCTATATACGTATTTTAGCCAGTTATAGTTATAACTATACATTTTATCTTCACCATGTCCAAACAATAATATAACTTCAAAACCTCACGATACAGTACTAACATAATGTTTTACACACCACATGAAGTATGCCTCACCCCTTCTATATGCAGTGGTTATACTTCTATCAATAGAAATAACAACCACAGTCAACCTTTCCATTCAAATCCTGTCAATACATCAGAATATATATATATTTATGTATGGATCAGAGGGAGGAGAGCTTAATTTTTCCTCTTGATTTTTCATTACAAAAGTAGATTTTCACATTTTAAGTGCTTTATTATACAAAACATTAATACACTCTCAACATAGGTCTCAGTTACTTTAAATTTTGTTTTATATAAAACAACATCTTGTCTCATCCTCAAACATTCATACCCCATACACATTCATTCTTCCATCCATTTGTACACACATTTAAATAATTCCACATATCAATACCAGCATAGGTCTTGAAAATTCCACAATATCTTAATCACTTGATTACAATAATCTAAATCTCATGTTTTCCTTTCTATTTTGTACATTTCTTTCTTGCTTTTTTGTTGCTGTGGCTTACAAAAAAATACTTTCTTTTTTGTTGCTATGGATTATGAATAATAGTTTCAATGCGCGTTTCGGAGTGAAACGTCTTCATCAGGAACACCACATAACCAAGAGATCACTCCATTTCAGGGGACCTGTAAGAACATAACATCAAACACTACTGAGCAGCACAACCAATATTGTAAAATAAAAAAAAAAAATTATAAGAGCAGGAAAAAACGCCTGTCGGACCATCCCACACAAAATGGAGGACACCATTCCCCAAGTGAAAGTAATCATAAACTATCACCCGATTAGTTGCACAACGAATACATTCAAGCTATATTGTGACTTGTGTGATGCACCAAAGCTTTGCCAAAGGAAAGACAAAAGGCAACCTCAATATTTTAATATCCATGCCTATCGATGAGGAAGGAAATATTTTATTTTGAACTATCCATAAACAATCTGTTTCATAAAATCCGAGAGGAGGAAATACGAGGATAGTCCAATGGATTTTGCCTACAACGTCAACAAGGTAAATGAGAAAACACACATCTTAGTGGTGCCATAAAAAAATTAACTGGGTTAATATGATTACATTCTACCTGCGTAACTCTTCAAAATGATCGAAAGTACTGAAGAAAATGCTTTGGCATTGCGTGTTGTTGAATATCGCCCTAGAAATGACTGTAAAGAATATGAAGTTAAAAGAAATATAATTTATGCAAAAGTGCAACTGTAAATGGGGGTCCAGGGTGTCACATTTATGCTGCACCCTCCCCTCCTGAACTATCAGAAAATGGAGGAGAGAGAAAAACGGAGGCCCACTGCCTCTACTGGAGTGACATGCATTACGGGGAAAGCAGCACCCAAGGTCCGCTTGCAGGGCCTCTCCCTGAGAACGAGTGCTACAGATAGTTAGCGTTACATGATCCAGTGTTGGAGATCCCAGCATTGGGACTGCAACGACCATTACGACCTGCAGGACCGCCAAGCTTTCAATGACGATCCCACAGCCATGGAAAGCTTGGTGGTCAGGCACAGCACAGTGCGTCCTCTTAAGTACCATTCCATTACCACGCCATGACTAAATCATCCTATCTATGGGTAGTGCTTTAATACTGGTTATTGGCTTGCACAAAGCTGTGCCCCCACTCAAAGAGGCCCACCTCACTGCACCCCCCCCTCCCCCGGACAGGGTCATATGAATGGGGAAAGCTCCTCTATACCAGCTTAACATCCGTTTTGGGAAAAGCGGCACTCAATGTCCGATTACTACCGCGCTCCCCCATGAAAGACGTGAAAACAGTTGCATGCACTACTTACTACACAAGTAAATTATTTATTGTAGTTATAAAAGCCAAATTGAAAAAACACAAGCATTACAAATTGCACAGTTATATTTAAAAACCATACATTTTATCTTCTACCATTTCCAACCAACAATATAACTTTAAAACCTCACAATATAGTGCTAACAAATTTTACACACAGGACGAACTATAACTCGCCCCTTTTACATTCAGTGGTTTTACTACTACTATGGTAGTTTGCAAATTTTTCTAACACCTATTAAGGGGAAACAGCCTTAACAACACGGGCTAACTTTTTTCTGGCGGCCCAGATGATGGACCCTGAGAGTCGCGCTGCAGCGTTTTTTTTATGCCACAAAGGCCTTTGATTCTCTCGCTTGGCCTTACATATTTGCACTGCTCACGCGGTTGGGTCTGGGACCTAGATTCATTCAATTGATTCGACTCCTTTACTCGAATCCAGCTGCCACATTGAGAATCAATGGGTGCTTCACTGAACCCTTCCTAATCTTGAGGGGCACCAGGCAAGGATGTCCCCTCTCGCAACTGCTATTTGCGGTGGCGATGGAGCAGCTAGCAAGCGCGCCTGCGGTAGCATCACAATGACAGACCGGGGCTGGCATACCGGCAACGTCCAATTTTAGTGTTGATGTATGCGGACGATGTATCCTGTATGTGTGTGACCCTCATGTACATTTAGGCCGCATTATAAATTGGACAATGGGCCTTATTTATGAAAAGTTAGCGCCGCCTTTGCGTTAATAAATGACGCAAAGGCAGTGCTAACTTTTCATAAATCAGGTCCTAAGTCCGTACTCTTTCCAAGAGCTACAACTCCACACCTCTCGGAATATCCACTACATTGGGCATCTAAGCCAGTTCAATACTTAGGGATCTATTTGAGCAGAAATGTGAATGATGTTTGGACCAAAAACTATGGGAAGGCCGATCTCTTGGCAGAAGGATAAATTTGTGGATTAGTGTTCTCTCCCACTTTCGCTCGCGGGTCGAATAGCGATTGTCAAGATGATTGTTCTGCCCAAAGTCTTGTATTTATTCATTAATATTCCCATCTCACTCACATCCTGTTTTATTATTGCTCATTATTAATATTGCTGGTTTGGGTGGGCAGGCAGCCCAGGATTGCATGGGATTTGGTGACCCAGCCCTTTGAAATGGGAGGTTTAGCAGCTCCAGACCTGGAGCCCTACTGTAACTGTCCCCAGGCACACTTCTCACACTTCTGGATCCACCCCATTAGAAACTTACCACACTCGGCCCCTGCATAAGATTCTATATGGGTGCGTGCGCTTTCCAGAGTACTATACTACCCTCTGTGTCGGCCTCAGGTGGGCATTGACATGTGGCATGCACAGTCCTGGCCTGGCAGGTGCTGGTCCGACATACGGGAGCATCAACTTTATATGCACTCTCAATGCTGTTACTTGACCCACCTAGGTTGCAGGTTGCGGGGGAGGGCAATGTATGCATATGCCTCCGCAACATGCAGCTGACTACCATGGGCTCCCTGTATCCGGATGGTTAATTTATTTCCCCAACGACAGCGCTCTGTGAACCCTATAATACTGCACTATACTGCCTGACTTATTTTCAGATTAGAGCAGCAGTGTGTGCCTGGAGTGCTGACTTTCCCTCTCCACTGTGGACATTTCAGGCGCTGGAGCTGCTATATATGCCCCGACGCCCAGGGGGCTATTCACTGGCCTATATGTTATTATGCAGACCACTGTTCCCTCCACGAGACCGTGCGCCAGGGCACAATGGGAAGTAGATTTGGATGCGCCCCTGTCTGAGGAAGTCTGGAAGTACTGCTTTGCGCATATGCATGACCTTTCTCCCAATTATAGGCTACGGCTAATCCATTTCAAGTTTATAAATCGCTTATACCAGTGGTTCCCAAACTTTTTTGACCTGCGGCTCCCTTGACCTATTGCCCATTGGCCGTGGCTCCCTATTATGTTATTTGTTTTGGCGGGTGGGGGATGTAAGCCCCGCCTCGCCAGTACTTCCATTTTCCTCCCTGAAAATAATTGTTGATGTAACAAAATAAAAAATGTAACACTTGTTTAAGAAAAAAAAAAACTTGAATTGGTAAAGTCAGAAACAATACTCTTCATCACATGGATGTACATAGGAATTTTTTTTAACAATTTTTTTTTAGTTGCCTCTAGGCTAGGGACTTACTCCTGAGAACCAAGTGAAGGGTGAGATGGGTGGGAGAACAAAATAAATAATTTTCATTGGCACCTTTCATGCGATTGCATACGGAGCAGGCCATTTTAGTTGTTGAGGAGGCACTTTTGTTATATAAGAGCGATAGAACTAAGGTTGCGGTCACAGGTGAGCTACGTAGCAGCTCTTAAACAAGGTTGCGAATATGCACAGGGAATACATAGGGCTGCTGTCAGAGCTTAGAGGTCATGGAGAAATACAACTGACTAATACGTTTTGACTGCAATAAACATGCATACACTTCGACCATCTTCCAGGTCTCAAGAATGGCGGTGGAGATTGCTGGAAAATGACAAGTGGAAGTTGAGCCATCTGTACAATGCGAAAGTCACAATCTTTGTACAAGTTGATGACAGTCAAACAAATCATACAAATAACTAATAACAAAATAACCAAGTAAGCCGACAATCCCAAAATGGTGCTACAGGCTACTAATAGCTACGCTAGTTTTACGCGGTTACCTGTGAGCATGTGGTGGCAGCAAGCTTGAAGATAGTCTTTTCGACCTGGTCCTTAGCAGGCAGGGCTGATGAGGACTTGCGTCTTAATCCAAGCAGGACTGCTTACAAGCTAAAGCAAGAGCCTCAACAGGATCCGCAACCTGTTTTAGTTTCACCAAAGTACAGCTTGAAAGACAGGTAGCACGGTAACACTCTCCATGAATCTCCACTGGAGCGCCTCTTTGTGTCTATTTAATTCTAGGTACAAGCCAGGTAGTTGGGCCCTGTGTTATAATGGGATCTCCATACAGAAGCAAAAGCGGGACTAGTAGGAAGGCTCCACTACATCTGACCTGGGCTGCTCGTTACACTTTTGAAGACTATGGGTCCTTTTTAAGGTCTCCACTGTTCAATGCGTCTCAAGAAAAAGGCATTTGGGGTTTGTATTCACATACAAATCCTTTAAGAGGAACCTACATGGAGTTGCAGTGAGGGAAAAAAAAAACAACATGAGATATATACTTGCATGATATTTCTGCTCCAAAACACGTTTTGCAAGAAAACATCATGAAACCGTTATAGGCATGAGAAAAATGGGAAACCATGCTTACTACAGATAGCTGATTTATGCGGATCAAAGTGAGATTAAATTTGCATAGTAAACCTTATGCACACCAATAGTGAAGCAATCTAATACTTTTTCCAGATCGGTGCAACTGTATATGCAAGCCAGGCTGCTCCAGAAAGTCTACACAATGTTGGTAGCGCAGAATATTTACTCTCCATACACAAGCATCCGAGATTAGGAGAGTAAGCAGCTGTAAGCAGGCAGTAGCAGTACATGCAGTACTTGAAGCCAGAGTGCTTTGGCATAAATTAACTAATCTGAAGGAAATTGTTGGGGAAAGTCAGAAAAAATAGACCCAAACTGGGCATAGGAATGGTGGTTAACATGATAGAGGAATTTTCTGGGATGAGAAAAGCAGATTGTTTTCCACACCAATGTGCAGAAAAAAAGGAGTGAGCCGGAATGTATTTGTTCAATTAAAAACATGAAGCTGCTTACACTCTACCATTGGGCAACACTCTATATTTAATCAATGTAAGCAGTTTCCCCCTCAACTAGCAGGTAGCCCACAAGTTGAACACTGGAATAACCGAGAACATTAGGTAACCATGTTAAATATTTCGTCCGGGAATAAATGGAGTCCTTTTACTTGAACTTTATTCAATTTCTTTCCAGTAGGTGGCATCAGAGCCTGTGAAATCCTGTCTATGTGACTAGCTTAATCCTCGATAAAACCCCCAAATTAGGGCTTTAGTAACTTTTTGTATGTTTTAATTATGTCACTGTTGTGCAACGTATTATGTTCCAGTAAGAGAGGAATGAACAAAAAGACCGATTATTATGTAAATTTACACATTATAAACCTGATATCCTAATAAGTCAAAAGATTTACTATCACCATCAGCACATAATTGTTTCATAAAGTGCATCTGTTCACGGCTCCCCTGGCTATCTTTGATGGCGCACCCGGGTGCCGCGGCGCACAGTTTGGGAACCACTGGTGTATGGGACTGTGCCATAGGTGCACGACACCTGATGCAGACTTCCTTCACACTTCGGGCTACAGCAGGATACAGGCATTCTGGCAGGAATTGTTTGATGTGATTGGCGATATGACTGGCCTGGTAATCCCTCAAACCCACTGGTTGCACTTCTAGAGTATGTAAATGACATACAGGCTGAGGTCGGCAAGCTAGTCAGCTTGATGCTCATATTAGCGAAGCCCCTCACTAGTGGATCTCTGCTTGGGAATCACCGCAGGAGGGTGATCATCAAGCAGGGATCCATCACTAGACACCGGGGGGAATGGCCCCTTGGGCAAGGGATTTTGCTCCCCTTGTTTATGTGGGGCATATTTAGGGGGTCATTCTGACCCTGGCGGCCGGTGGCCGCCAGGGCCACCGACCACGGGAGCACCGCCAACAGGCTGGCGGTGCTCCCGAGGGCATTCTGACCGCGGCGGTTCAGCCGCGGTCAGAAAGGGTAAACCGGCGGTCTCCCGCCGGTTTACCACTGCCCTTCAGAATCCTCCACATGGGGATTCTGACACCCCCTACCGCCATCCTGTTCCTGGCGGGTCTCCCGCCAGGAACAGGATGGCGGTAGGGGGTGCCGCGGGGCCCCTGGGGGCCCCTGCAGTGCCCATGCCCATGGCATGGGCACTGCAGGGGCCCCCGTAAGAGGGCCCCGCAAAGTATTTCAGTGTCTGCTAAGCAGACACTGAAATACGCGACGGGTGCAACTGCACCCGTCGCACCCCTGCAACTACGCCGGCTCAATTCTGAGCCGGCGTCCTCGTTGCAGGGGCATTTCCTCTGGGCCGGCGGGCGCTCTTTTGGAGAGCGCCCGCCGGCCCAGAGGAAATGTCTGAATGGCCGGTGCGGTCATTCAGCGGCGGTACCTTGGCGGACGGCCTCCGCCGTCCGCCAAGGTCAAAATGACCCCCTTAGTCTTTCTGCACCCCCTGGGGGCCAAATCGAGGCAATAGCCCCCAATTTGTCCCCTCTGGGACTGGGCAGAAAGCCCACTAGAAACCAGGGATTTGTTTTTTGTATACATCTAGGGTGGGAGCCACCCTAAATGGGCATTGTGTTGTCCCCACCCCTCCCAAAAAGCAGTACAGTCTTTCTGACCCTCCGCGGGGGCAGTGTGCATGGACAGGACTGGCGCTTGGCTGGCGGTGTGGCTTTCTTGGATCCCACAGTGTTTTCTTACCCAGAATCTGCTGCAAAGCTAAATTTAGCTAAAAAGTCACACTTTCTTCACATTTCTGTATGGAAAATTTGTGGGATCACCGTTCTGCCACAAATTTCCCACCACCCAGTGTTCCCCTTGGCCTCCCAATAAAATTGATACCTGACTTGTGTTGGTGCCCAAAGCAGAGTCAGTCAAAAAACGTATTGTAGGAAGTTGGCTCTGTATGTACTATTTCAAAGTAAGAAATAGCATGCACAGAGTCCAAGGGTTCCCCTTAGAGGTAAGATAGTGGCAAAAAGAGATAATTCTAATGCTCTATTTTGTGGTGGTGTGGTCGAGCAGTAGGCTTATCAGAGGGTAGTGTTAAGCATTTGTTGTACACACACAGGCAATAAATGAGGAACACACACTCAGAGACAATTCCAGGCCAATAGGTTTTTGTGTAGAAAAATATATTTTCTTAGTTTATTTTAAGAACCACAGGTTCAAGATTTACAAGTAATACTTCAAATGAAAGGTATTTCATGTAGGAACTTTAGGAAATTTGAATTAGCAAAATAGCATATACAGTTTTCACATAAATGACATATAGCTATTTTAAAACTAGACACAGTGCAATTTTCAACAGTTCCTGGGGGAGGTAAGCGTTTGTTAGTTTTTGCAGGTAAGTAAACCACCTACGGGGTTCAAGCTTGGGTCCAAGGTAGCCCACCGTTGGGGGTTCAGAGCAACCCCAAAGTTACCACACCAGCAGCTCAGGGCCGGTCAGGTGCAGAGGTCAGTGGTGCCCAAAACGCACAGGCTTCAATGGAGAAGGGGGTGCCCCGGTTCCAGTCTGCCAGCAGGTAAGTACCCACGACTTCGGAGGACAGACCAGGGGGGTTTTGTAGGGCACCGGGGGACGCACAAGTCCACACAGAAAGTACACCCTCAGCAGCACGGGTGCGGCCGGGTGCAGTGTGCAAACAAGCGTCGGGTTCGCAATAGAAATCAATGGGAGACCAAGGGGTCTCTTCAGCGATGCAGGCAGGCAAGGGGGGGGGGCTCCTCGGGGTAGCCACCACCTGGGCAAGGGAGAGGGCCACCTGGGGGTCGCTCCTGCACTGGAGGTCGGATCCTTCAGGTCCTCGGGGCTGCAGGTGTCTTTACCAGGCGTCGGGTCTTTGAAGCAGGCAGTCGCGGTCAGGGGGAGCCTTGGGATTCCCTCTGCAGGCGTCGCTGTGGGGGCTCAGGGGGGTCAACTCTTGCTACTCACGGTCTCGTAGTCGCCGGGGAGTCCTCCCTGTGGTGTTTGTTCTCCACAAGTCGAGCCGGGGGCGTCGGGTGCAGAGTGCATAGTCTCACGCTTCCGGCGGGAAACGTGTGTTGTTTCAAAGTTGCTCCTTTGTTGCAAAGTTGCAGTCTTTGGTGAACAGAGCCGCTGTCCTCAGGAGTGCTTGGTCCTTCTAGATGCAGGGTAGTCCTCTGAGGCTTCAGAGGTTGCTGGACCCTGGGAGCGCGTCGCTGGAGCAGTGTCTTTAGAAGTGGGGAGACAGGCCGGTAGAGCTGGGGCCAAAGCAGTTGGTGTCTCCGTCTTCTCTGCAGGTTTTTCAGTTCAACAGTCCTCTTCTTCTTAGGTTGCAGGAATCTATCTTGCTGTGTTCTGGGAGCCCCAAAATACTTGATTTAGTGTGTTTAGGTCTGGGGGGTTAGTAGCCAATGTCTACTAGCCCTGAGGGTGGCTACACCCTCTTTGTGCATCCTCCCTGAGGGGAGGGGGGCACATCCCTATCCCTATTGGGGGAATCTTCCATCTGCAAGATGGAGGATTTCTAAAAGTTAGAGTCACCTCAGCTCAGGACACCTTAGGGCTGTCCTGACTGGCCAGTGACTCCTCCTTGTTTTTCTCATTATCTCCTCCGGCCTTGCCGGCAAAAGTGGGGCCGTGGACGGAGGGGGCGGGCAACTCCACTAGCTGGAGTGCCCTGGGGTGATGTAACAAAGGGGGTGAGCCTTTGAGGCTCACTGCCAGGTGTTACAGTTCCTGCAGGGGGAGGTGAGAAGCACCTCCACCCAGTACAGGCTTTGTTACTCGCCACAGAGTGACAAAGGCACTCTCCCCATGTGGCCAGCAACATGTCTGGTGTGTGGCAGGCTGCTAAAACTAGTCAGCCTACACGGATAGTCGGTTTAAGGTTTCAGGGGGCACCTCTAAGGTGCCCTCTGGGGTGTATGTTACAATAAAATGTACACTGGCATCAGTGTGCATTTATTGTGCTGAGAAGTTTGATACCAAACTTCACAGTTTTCAGTGTATCCATTATGGTGCTGTGGAGTTCGTGCATGACAGACTCCCAGACCATATACTCTTATGGCTACCCTGCACTTACAATGTCTAAGGTTTTGCTTAGTCACTGTAGGGGCATAGTGCTCATGCACTTATGCCCTCACCTGTGGTATAGTGCACCCTGCCTTAGGGCTGTAAGGCCTGCTAGAGGGGTGACTTATCTATACCTATAGGCAGTGTGAGGTTGCCATTGCACCCTGAGGGGAGTGCCATGTCGACATAGTCGTTTTATGCCCACTAGCACACACAAGCGGGCAAGCAGTGTGTCTGTGCTGAGTGAGGGGTCCCCAGGGTGGCATAAGACATGCTGCAGCCCTTAGAGACCTTCCCTGGCATCAGGGCCCTTGGTACCAGAGGTACCAGTTACAAGGGACTTACCTGGATGCCAGGGTGTGCCAATTTTTGAAACAAAAATACAGATTAGGGGAAGAACACTGGTGCTGGGGTCTGGTTAGCAGGCCTCAGCACACTTTCAAATCATAACTTAGCATCAGCAAAGGCAAAAAGTCAGGGGGTAACCATGCCAAGGAGGCATTTCCTTACACGTATTTAAAAAAAACTGTGCTTAAGAGCACACTTTGGTGCCCCCCCGAATCTCTACACGTTTTTGGCCCTTCTCTGTTGCAGGCACTTGGCCGACCCACACAAGTGAGGTATCCTTTTTATCCGGAGGCCGAGGGGTACGCTGGGTGGTAGGAAGTGTTTGCCAGCACGATGATCCCATACAGAAATGTGAATATTTTTTTTTGCTAACTTTGAGGTTTGCTGGGGATTCTAGGTAAGAAAACTTTGTAGGATCTATGCAAGCCACACCTTTCTTGACTCTCCCAGATGTCTAGTTTTCAGAAATGTCTGGGTCTGGTAGATTTCCATAGATGACTGACACGCCTGGGACCAAAAACGCGGTTACTCCCTTGCAAAACCAGGTTGTTTTGTGATAGATTACTTTGATGTCTCCACAATATGTTCTGGGCCATTTCCTGTTGCAGGAACTAGGCCTACCCACACATTTGAAGTGCCATTTTTATCTGGAGATTTGAGGGAATGCTGGTTGGAAGGAAGGTTGTGGCTCACCTCAGATTCCAGAACTTTGCATCACGAGATGTTAGGAAAATGTGTTGTTTCATACAAAATTTGAGGTTTGCAAAGGATTCTGGGTGACAGAACCTGGTGAACGCCCCACAAGTCACCCCATCCAGGATTCCTCTAGGGGTCTAGTTTAAAAAAATGTACAGGCTTGCTAGGTTTCCCTAGGTACCAGCTCAGCTAGAGCCCAAAATCCACACGTAGACACTTTGCAAAAAAGTGTTTTTTTTCTGTTTTGGGGCGTTTCCTGTAGAAGGCAATAGGCAAACACATACAAATGAGGTACCATTTTTATTAAGAGAATGAAGGGAACAAGGAACAGCAGAACTAGTGTTATTACCATTGTCTTTCTATGCATTTGCGCCTTCCAAATGTAAGACAATGTGTAAGAAAGAAGTAATTTGAGTAATGCCCTTTAATTCACATGCTAGTAGGGAACCCCCAAGTTCAGAGATGTGCAAAAAACACTGTTTCTCAACTCTATATCTTCTGCCCATTTTGGAAATACATATGTTTTCTTGATACCTATTTTTCACTCTCTATATTTTAGAATATTAATTGTTCATTTATTGGCTCTGGGTACCTGGGGTTCTTGGTGAACCTTCCAGCCTTATATATCCCCACAACAAAAAGGGTCTAGCGGACGTAACTATATATTGCTTTTGAAAATCTGCAGTAGTTAGAAAAAGTTACACATGAAAATGTAGGCAGAAATGGCAGTTTTTTTCAACTCAATTTCAATATGTTTGTATTTTAACTGTTACTTTCCATAGGAAAACCTTAAATGATCTACACAAATGACACCTCACTGACTGGAAGGAGGTTGAAAAACACAAAAAAATGCGAAAAATGGGTTATGTCCCACTAAAATGCCAAATCTGTGTTGAAAATGTTGTTATCTGATTCTAGCCTGCCTGTTCCTAAAAGCTGCTAAGAATATCATTTTGGCATTGCAAACTCTTTGTTGATGCCATTTGTATTGAAAAAAACAAATACTTTCTTCTGCATCACTTTTTTCCCAATTTTGCCACCAAGGGGAATCCACAAACACTGGGTATCTTTAGAATCTCCAGGATGTTGCAAACAAACAATTATGGGGGCCTAACCACAAACTACCCTAAATAGCCAAAAAAGGCTTAGCACAGGAGGGAGAAAAAGGCTTGCAGCAAAGCAGTTAATATCTGGTGCTTATAAATATAAGTATTTTTTAATTTTTTACATTTAATTATTTTATTTTTTAATCTTTATTTCTGCTTGTGATTACTTACAAATATATATTTCTATTTCCAGTTTTGTATATTATACATTTTTGAAATATTTCATATATTTAAAGTATTTTTTTAAACAAATATTATTTATACATTGAATAAATGCTTTAAAGTTGTTATAGTGTATAGTCATTGAAATTTAATATGCTTACTGCTTTTATGATGATAGTGTGGTCTTCTATATGTCTATATATTAGATTTTATATTATTCGCGGGCCGCTGGAGCACATGACTGCAGCAACACCTTTGTGGGCTCCGAGTTATTTGTAGGCCTCAGACCACGTAGCAGGTCTGAGATTACCCTGCTGTGCGCCCTGTGCCCCCCGAGTGTTTCGCCAGGTCGAAACTCAGCCAGCATTGCCGCTGGCAACACTACAAACTGGCAACGAGTGTGGGATGGCCTGTCACTCGACGAAGCAGACTACGTGTGCGGCAGAACACCGCGCAGGTAAACACAGGCCACACCGAAAGCTGAAAAAAAACAATAAATGAAAAGAGGAGGAAATAAAGAAGAGGCAGAATGCCACAGTAGCCCTCCTTCCACAGGTGGTGAGTGAAAAGAGATGCAGTGAAAGGGCCCATAAGCCAGCAGCAAAAGGGTAGGTGACCACCCCCTGAAGCAATCAAAAAAACAAAAACAAAGAACAGACAAGGAAGAATACCTACCTGCACCAGTACACAGGTGCCTAAAAGTGGCAAATAAGGCAAGGGAGGTACATCAAGACAAACATAAAGTAAGGGAGAAGCACAACACGTGAAGAAACATACCCCACATAGAGCTGTTCATCATAGAAGGGGCCCCGTCGGCACAGGCCTCTAGGTGGAGAGACTGGGTAGAAAGAGTAACCCTGTACTTTGGCGCAAACAGAAAGAGAGCCATGCTCCTGCATCTGGGAAGTATAGGATATCCAAAACACTCCCAGAAGCAGACCCCAGAAGACATGCAACCCTGATAACCTTGCTCAATGCGTACTTTGCGGCGATGGTGAACCGGGATTACGAACGATTCATTTTTCTACAAGCCAGACAGCAAGAGAGTGAATTCCTGGACGTGTTCCACACTCGCCCCAAGGAGCTAGCAAGAGATAAGAAGTCAGATCATCCAGGGCTGTGTCTCAGACAAGCTGAGGGAGCGCATTATGGAGGAACCAGGCAAGTCCCTCACCGACATTCTGACGATGGGGAGGAACAAAGAGCTCTCCAAAGTCAGAGCTTCTAACATGGAGGCTGCCCTCAACGAACCCATCAAGACAAAAGCCATAAATGCCATCATGTCAGACAACTCCCAGAAGATGCCCAAGAAGATGGAAACACCACGGAAGTTGTGTGGATACTGCGGGGGTCCCTCTCACCGAATGACGATTTGCCCGGCATAAGTTAAAAAGTGTGCAGCCTGCAGCAAATACAATCACTTCACCAAAGTGAAAAGGGAGCTACCTCAACCCGTGTCAAGACACTAGTAGACCAACAAAGCGATATGGACGATGACGAGTTCGAACACACCGTCCATGCTGTGTTCACCGTAGGCAGGAAGTTGGGAAGGCACTCACATCTCCCACAATGTCATCTACAAGTGGGCACCCAGAAGGTGTTAGCAACGGTAGACAAAGGGGCATCCATCAACCTGTTGTCCAGAGAAATATACAACAGCTTACGCCCTCTTCTGCCGCTAGATAAGACAATGGTGAGAGTCTTTGCATATGGACAAAGCCAACCTCTACACATCCACGGGAAGTCCTATGCACCATTCACCCACGAATCAGAGGTATGCAACTCAACCATATGTATCACAGGAGAAGGGCACGGGATGCTGCTGGGAAGCCAAACAGCTGAAGCCCTGAGAATAGTCACCTTTGCTCTCGGGGCACACCAGGAAACGGTCACGCACATTCTTGAGGAGTTCCCTGACGTGTTCAAAGGAATCGGATGTCTAATAGGGAAAGAAGTGACCCTTTATATTGTCCAGATAGTGAAACCAGTGGCCCTAAGGCACCATTGGATTGTGTTCCACTTGAGACCCCAAGTTTAAAGAGAACTGGCCAAACTCAAAACAGAAGGAATCGCCGAGAGAGTGGCGGGCCCACACCATGGGAATCCCAGTAGCAGTGACAAGGAAACCGAAACAGCTAGGGGAAGTACGCATATGTGTGTATATGAGACTGCCCAATGTTACTATCAAACGAGAACGACACCTCACACCCACCGTCGATGACCTCCTCTCAGAGTTGAACGGTGCATGCTGGTTTTCCAAAGGGGATCCCGGCTCGGGATCTCATCAGCTCACCCTGGCTGAAGAATCAAGGCATATCACTATCTTTTTGACGCACCTAGGACTCCGACGATATCGGCGGTTGAATTTCAGCATTTCTAGCGCGGCTGAAGTTTTTCAGAACACAAGATCGTTGGAGGACTGCCAGGGGCCATTAATGTCAGTGATGATATCCTGATATATGCCAAATTCCAGGATAATAGTCGACTTCGGGGAGTACTCCAGCACCTACAAGAATTGGAGCTCCTGCTACACCGAGAAAAGTGTGAGTTTTTGACTCAGTGGCTTACTTTCTTTGGATACAAATTTTCTGCAGAAGGGATCGCCGCAGACCCTGAGAAAGTCAGGGACATTAAAGAGGCCGCAGCGCCTACCTCAGTGTCGGAGGTCTGCAGTTTCCTGGGGATAGTGAACTACTATGAGTGATTCATCCCGGATCTGACAACGCTAACTCAACCTATGCGAGATCTGACCAGAACTGCCACCCCGTTGCAATGGGGTCCTGTTCAACAAAAGGCATTTGAAGCCACCAAAGCAGCCCTTTCAGCAGATACCACCTTGCTGTATTATGACCTCCAAAATGAAACCACGCTCGCCGTTGACGCTGGACCGAAAGGTTTGGGCGCAGTGTTGATGCAACAACCGACAGATGGAGAATGGGCTTCGGTGGCGTTAGCGAGCAGATCGCTCACAAGTACTGAGCAGCTGTATTCTCAAATTGAGAAAGAGGCCATAGTGGTCCACTGGGAGTGCCGTCACTTTCACCTGTCTATTTATGGCCGGCCCTTTGTAGTCACTACTGATTACAAGCCACTAATACCGCTCTTTCGGGACCGCATCCAAACCACCCCCAGGATAGAAAAGTGGCTGCTCCAATTGCAAAAAATCCAATTGTCAAGTGAAGTATCAACCAGAATCTAGCAACCCAACAGCCTACTTGTCCAGACACCCTCGAGCGGCTACCCCAGCCAGCCGAAGAAGAAGAAGCCCAAGGGACCGAAGAATGCGTCCGATATGTAGTGGACCGGTCTCGCCCTCTTACTTTGTCGTTAGAACAGATACAGCAAGCTACAGCCCAAGATGAGTGCCTGCAGCAAGCATTGAAAGCAATAGAGACCAACCAGTGGCACAAGTTCAAGGAAAGCTGGGCCCCGAAAATACCTGAGTCCGACACGTTCTGGAGAGCCTATAGCATGTTCGGCAGGAACTAGTGGCGAATTCAGGAGGATGCTTAATGAGGGGCCCTCAGTCATCCCGGCTAGTCTCCACGCCCAAGTGGTACAGCTAGCCTATGCCGGTCACCAGGGCATGGTGAAAACCAAGAATAGACTGCGGACAAATGAGTAGTTTCCCTTAATGGATGAGCAAGAATAAACTCTTGTTCGAATGTGTCTATGCTGCCAGGTCACCGGAGCACCCTCTCATCCAGAGCCCGTGATAACCGAGGAAGGGCCGCAACAGCTGTGGGTATGTGTCGGTCTTGACTTCGGTTGTCTTCCAGATGGGAGGCACACCATGGTAGTCACTGACGACTATTCCGACTATTCCAAATACACGGAAGTAGAGATACTAATCTCTCTCACTCCTCAAGAGGTCTTACCCAAGCTAAAAAAAATAATGGCCACCCTTGGACTGTTCAAAGAACTGAGAACAGACAATGGACCTCCTTTTCATAGTGACGAAGTGCCTGACCATTTGAAGTCCTGGAACATCCGCCACCGA
The DNA here is from genome assembly GCF_031143425.1 of Pleurodeles waltl. Lineage (NCBI taxonomy): Eukaryota > Metazoa > Chordata > Amphibia > Caudata > Salamandridae > Pleurodeles > Pleurodeles waltl. Next base: position 646,860,523 of record NC_090446.1, on the reverse strand, counting down.
TGCATCACTCCCCGCTGGCCACAGTTGTCACGGGCTACTCGTTGTTTATGACTTTGGCCAACTAGAATTGCAGAGTGGTCTCGATCCTTGTAGGTTCTCCCTTGACCAAGGTAAGGGTGGCCCTTTCTGGTAGCCAGAGTGCTGCTTACGATGGAACGCCAAAGGTAGTTTGTGCCCTCCAGAAGGAGTCCAAGAGGAAAAAACCCCAAAGGGAAAAACCTCTACGGCTGGAACTCCCTGGAACAAAAAAATAAGCAAAAAGGTAAGTCTTCCAAAAAGAAAACAAATACTGGAAGAAACTGGAACAGGAGAGGAAAAAAGATGGAGAAAAACAACCGGAGCGATGATCACCACCTGTTGGATTGGGAAAGGACCATAGGAGAATATAGAGAAAAGTGCCATTTTGGAAAAGGGTCCTAAAGCATGCAGGGAAAAATGGGTAGAAGCAAGGCATGCAGGGATAAAAAAGAACATGGCTTCTAAGTGTAAAAAAGGAAAGAAAGAAAAAGGGAGAAAGAAGAGAAAAGGAAGAAAAGAAGAAAAGAACAGGCTGCACCAGGTAAGTGAGGGGTCAGAGGGAGGGAGTGCCCACTCATAATTTCGAGGGCCCACTGCGCCCAGAACTCGCCGAGGCCCAATGCCCACTTTAGGGCCTCTTGCGAGAAAATACAAGACAGAAGGGGCGCAGCACGCCTGCCCGCCGCGAATATGAACTGTGGCTGCAGCTGCGTCCTGAGCCGATCGTTCAGCTCGGGTCGCGGCGCGACAACATGCAAGTGGAGAGGTTTATGCGCACCATCAATAAAGTGATCAGGATCGCTCATGCCAATCTCCAGCCATGTGAGTGGGCCATATATGCTTTCTTGTGGGAGTACCGACAGACACCTCATTCCACGACTGGTCAAGCCCCTGGACACATGTTGATGGATCGAGTAGTGCATGACTCCATTCCTCATCATCCTGACTGGACTCCAGCCCCCATAGACCAGATGAGATCTTTTTCTCAGCGCCAGAAGTCAAACCTCTGGGTCAACCGCCAGCGCATGGCTCGGCCATCACGACTCTAAATAGGAGATGCAGTTCTCCTGAAATGTCGAAGCCCAGGCAGCAAATTTCAGCTTCCTTTTGAACGGTCTCCATGGACCATTGTCCACATTCGTGGCACCAAAGTGACTGTGAGGCGAGGTGAGGAAGAAGTGTCCCGGAATATTTCACACTTCAAGAAGTTCCATGGCCCTTTACCACCCTCGTGGGAGGGTGCTGAGCAGAGTGGTGAGCCAGGAGACATCATATCCCTGGAGATTCGTCCGAAAGAGCCAGGCCTCGAGTGATAAGTGATGCCCAAAGGGGAAGCCAAGATCTAGCTGAATCGCAGTTAGCCGGCGGAGAGACTACTACTCCAGTGACCAGAGGAAGGAGTGAGAAGACTGGCTATAACCTGAGGGCCAACCCTACACCATCATCAATGCTGCAGCATCACACAACGTATGATTGACTTTGGATGTGCAGCTGAAGTGAACTAAGCAGTGTGTGACATGACTGTTTGAAATGTTTTTCAACGTTGTTAAATTTAAGGAGGAATGTAGTGTCGCGCTCCGTGACGCAACGGAGGCACGCCACGGGAGGCATCACTGTGGTGCTGCCTCAGGGGTGCGAGGTGAGACACCCCTGCGCTGCTGACCCAGGTGGGAGAGGCCCTGGGTCAGCGAATGTGAGAAAGGCGTGACTCAAAGGGGCGGCGGGTTAATTGCGCCCCGCCGAATCGCATGACTGCAGCGACATCTGGGTGGGCTCTGAGTTATTTATAGGCCCCAGACCAAGTAGCAAGTCTGAGATTACCCTGCTGTGCGCCCGTGCCCCCGAGTGTTTCACCATGTCGAAACACAGCCAGCATTGCCGCCAGCAACACTACAGAATGAACATAATACAGTCTGCGAGCATTGGCTTTCTGCACAAAGCAACCTCTCCAAGCTTGAGCAATGTGGAGCCAGACAGCAAAGGAGCAGGAAGATGTGCCTTTATTTTGAAGTACACAACAATCGGCCACTTTCTTTATTGGCTGCCAGGGATTTCTACAATCATTTAGTGTGTGCAAGCCTTGCAGACAGCTGAGCTGTGTGTCCCGGAGCAATGGTGCAGAGTTTGCTTGCCTTAAATAGTTAAATGGCTTCATTAAAGTGGCACTACAGACAAGGTGGCTACTGCAGCAGGGAGCACAGTGTGGGTCTTTTAAAAAGCTGACTCAGACTTCCTTAATTACAGAACAACAGTGTGTAAAACAGAAACATTGAGAAATCCCTTATATATTAACATGTCCACAATTGTTAACCAGTCACTTCATAAATGTTAACATACGGTACAAAGCTAAGCAATGTGAAAAGCTATGTCAAAAATGAGATGTTTATAGCTCACAGATTCGGAACATCTTAATTTAGCTAAGGCATACCAGGCCAAGGGCCAGAACATAATGTGCAGACTGCTGAAGGAAAGAAGATTCTTGTGGAACCCTACAACTGTGTCAACATAAAATGCTCATTTCACACGTGAGGACAGTCTTTTTGCATTTCGGTCTAAGACTGTGTGCGTTTTAAATTATAAATATGTCACAAACTATTTCTAGTTATAGCTGATGTATGTCCATGTGCGTAAGATTTAAAACACATTGGGCCTGATTACAACTTCAGAGGAGGGTGTTAATCCGTCCCAAATGTGACGGATATCCTGCGCACCGTATTACGAGTTCCATAGGATATAATGGACTCGTAATACGGCGGGTGGTATATCCGTCACATTTGGGACGGATTAACACCCTCCTCCAAAGTTGTAATCAGGCCCATTGTTTCTTTTAATAAGTACAACAGCTTTTAGAGAAGTAGAGTATGGACAACCAGGTCCCACTATACTTGCAACATGTATGCAATGAATATCCAAGTGGAAGGACACTACCATAGGCATGCAGTAAGTGGGTGAATTATGATAAAGGCATAAACGTTATCCATCATTTACCTATTTAAGCTGTTCACTACTGCGCCTCCCAAAATTTCAGAGCTAGGTTAGGTTGATTGAGAGGTGCTCTGATTAGTTTGGATAGTAAATCTTTACAATGTTTGAGAGGTGAATTATTTAGTATGGGTGATGTATAATGGCACTGGTTGATGTGCTGTTTAGTTTGGGTGATGAATTATGGTAATGTAAATATTCTCTGCATAAATTTGCCTGCATAATGAATATGGAGACATTGAACTTGAAGCCTGAAACCTCCTTGGGTCCATTGGTGCCACCTGCTTTGCTGCAACCTGCGGGTGTATGTGAGGTCCTTTCCAGTTCTTCTTTTATTGATTTCGCTGTATACTCCTTCTATATTTACAAGTAATGTACCTGAGCCCAAGCAAATCATTTAATCTTTAGAGTTGTGTGACCTGATTTATTTTCTCTTTCATAAAATACCGTCTCCTCCCATCTAACATCTGTTCCAAATTGTGAACCATACCTTTCCTTGTATTTATGGAGCAGAATGCCAGAGTTGTTGTGCAAGCTAGTATAATTATATACGTGATAAAGAACCTGACCTCATATTTGGCAAACTTAAGAGATAGTTCAGGTTTGGCACAATCATCATCATTATGGCTGTGCCCTTCCCAGAGAAATATGCACATGTTCACCCATTCACTGTTTCTTTTTATCTCCTAGCTTTTAAGTGCAGCCCTCACCATTCCAAGTGGGACAATTTTGAGAGTTAGACAAGCTCTCATGGACCAAATGTATAACCAAAACCAAAAATAATCAAATGTCCTCTTGATTGCCATAGGATAAGATGTTTTAGTGTGTGGGGGGAGACCTGAAAGACTGTTAACCCCCTTCAGTTGGGGTAGGGGCATAACCGTGCCCATACTGGTTGGTAGCCACCACCCCACTATTTTTCTTTTAATTCCCTGGCATCTAGTAGGCTTTCTGCCCCCCGGGGAGTAGATTGGGGATAATTGCCCCATCTGCCCACCAGTGGTCAGAACAACCTTGTCTCCATTTATTTGGGGTGAGGGTATGGCCATACCCCCACTGTCTTTTTTTTCAAAAGAAAATCTTCCCTGGTCTATGGTGGGCTTTCTGCCCCCTTGGAGGCAGATGGGCCTTACATAAATAGGCTGATCTGGCCCCAAGGGGGGGCAGAAAAGACCAACAGTAAAGTGCCCCCATGGGGAGCGATCCTTGCCAAATGGGCTGCCCCCCCAATCAAAACACACACACACCAATCCCTGGTGTCTAAGTAGCTTCTGCCCCTCTAGGGGCAGATTGGCCTAATAGAAATTGGCCGATCTGCCCCCAATGGGGGCAGAAATGGCCTCAAATAAATTTGTCCCCCAGGGGACGCTCACCATCTGTAAAAAAAAATATAATAATCCCTGGTGCCTAGTGGTTTCGTTCCCCCTTGGGGGGCAGATCTGCCTAATTAAAATAGGCTGATCTGCCCCCAAGGTGGGTAGAAGTGGCCTAAAATAAATGTGTCCCCCAGGGGAGCAGCCCATGCCTAAGGGGTCACTCACCTTGCATGAACCTGATGTAAAAAAAATCCCTGGTGTCTAGTGGGTTCTTCCCTTCCCCCAACCTCCTTCGGGGTAGATTGGCCTAATTAAAATAGGCCGATCTGCCCCCAGAGGGGCAGAAATGACCTGATAAAAAATTGCCCCAGGAGAGCGACCCTTGCTCAAGGGGTCACTCCCCTTCATTCATGACATTTAAAAAAAAACCTCCCTGGCGTCTAGTGCCTTCTGCCCCCACTGGGGGGCAGATCAGGCTAATTAAAATAGGCCGATCTGCCCTGAGGGGGAAGAAAAGGCCTAATAATAAATTGCCCCCCAGGGGAGGTGGGAGACCCTTGCTCAAGGGGTCGCTCCCCGTCATTCATAACATAAAAAAAAACTCCCTGGCATCTAGTGGCTTCTGCCCCCTTTGGGGGCAGATCGTCCTGATTAAAATAGGCCTATCTGCTCCCGGGGGGGAGGAGGGGGCAGAAAAGATCTAGTAATATATTGCTCCCCTGGGGAGCGGCACTTGTCAAAGGGGCCACTCCTCTCATACATAAATAGTAAAAAACTAAAAACAAAAACAAAGATGCCTGGTGCCTAGTGGGCATTTCTGCAGCCTGATAGCTTCACGATTGGGCTGTAGAAATGCTTACAGAGGCATGAAAGGAAAGGCCTTTTCTTTCATGCCTCTGCCTGTCCCCACCTCCAGATCGGAAGAGAAATGCTTTGCAGTGGGAGGCAACCTCTGATGAGGTCAGCTTGCAATTGTGCGCTTACGTCATCAGACATCACTAAGGGGGAGGGGCAGGCGTGAAAGGGGAAGCAATTCCCTACCACCCCTGATGAGGGGTGTGGGTGGGAGGCCGTGGGCCGGGTGCAGGACAAGCTGGTCTCATGCTCGGCACACGGGAACAGTGGCCGAGGATGAGACCAGCTCGTACCGGTCACCCAGGGGGTTAAGGAAAACGAGCTGCATTTTAAAAATTCCGTTTTATTTATAAAAGCAGTCACAGACATTGGGGTCTGCTGTCCCCAGAAGGCCACCATACCTGTGAGTGCGACCATTCACAATGGGGTCGCAAATTGCGACCTACCTCTGGAATATTAATGAGGTAGGTCATTTGCGACCCCATTGGGAATTGTAAACAGTGGGCTTAACACTGTTGCTCATTTTGTTTGCAATTCCCAAACGGATCACAAATTGCTAGTCGGAAAACAGAAGGTCATACATCTGGTGATGGGGAAGTATTCTTAAACTGATTTTTGAGGCAGTTAGGTGCTACGTTCAGTTCCTTTCAACTCTACATTTGTTTTTCCTTTATGCTGAATATGTTTATTGAGGGGGCTCCAAAATTCACCGTAGCAGTGTCTTCAACATGAATAATACCAAAGCGCTTTATTTTATATCATTATATTTGTTGCTTCATAGCAGTAACTGAGGTTTGGAGTTACAGGTAGGGGTGGGTCAAGACAAATAAAGGCTAACTGGACAAGCCTAGGAATATTGACCTTTGCGTCTGTCTGTAGCGAACTGCATTCTTTTGTGGTGCCTCCGGGATGAGTCAGTTTCACAGGAAGGTCAAACCGCAGACTGATAGGCAACCGGCTAGTGTTTTAGAGTTATTTAGAGTGAAGCCCTGTTATATGCAGTTCATATTCTCTGCCACAAGAGGACAGCATAAGTCTAGATATTGAACAGTAGATCCAGGGCATCCGTAACATGGACAATTGTGAGGTGTTTATCAGGCGCCCTACATGTACTCTTGGAACCACACGGTCACCAATCCAGTGCTGCTTCTTTTTCAAGGGTTAGATTACTGTCTGGTCTTGCAATTGAACGTGCCAATATGATAAAACATTTGTCTGTAACGTGTTCGTGTTTACATCTGGTTTTACATTTACTCTTGTTCTTCAAAGAGATGATCTTTCATAGGTTGCGGTCATATACGATCCTGCACCCACACAACAGAAACAGGATCGCTCTCACGGTCACAACACGCATCTACTTGCCCTTTGAAGGTCTTGTGAACTAGTCTTCTCATTATACTTTTCCATCTCATTGTGGTTTGTAGTGCTACTTTGTGACATAAAGTGCCATATGTATGAACACATTTTCCTATAGACATAGAATGGGTCAAACCCATTGATACATCTGGCCCAAAGTGACTCTTTTCGTATGTTTTTATAATGCTTTTTTCATCTTCCAACATGCATGAGCTTTCTAGACCAGCATTTTCCAAACTGTTGGTCGTGACCCGAGCCGATTTTTGGTGGGTTGTAAAAGTCATGGCCATAAACAAAGATGCCTTTAAATTATGTATTTATGTATCATATTTGCTGCACTTCAAAGACGGAGGTCAAATGTCATGCTATGTTTTCGGACAAATTGCTGGTTATTTTTTAAACGTGGGGATTGCTGTTTACAAACTGCTCTCACTTTGAAGTTGAAGAAAGAAAAGTAAAGAGACTTATGTGACAATCTTGCTGGAGTACAGGGATTGTGAAAGTAAAGTCTATAGGATACCTTTTTATGTAGCAGACAATAAAATGTAAATACCTATAAATGTACAGTACACATTCAGAAATTAGGAATGCCAAAATGAAGTATATTTTTTTGTAATTCTGAAGTGTGGTGGAAACAAAGGTTTTAATAGGATCACAGCAAATCAAGTCAAGACTCTTTACTGAGTGATGTACAAGTGATGACTGTTCACTGAAACCCAATGTCCAAATACTGTCATTTGTGTCTAATATAGTTTTATCACTAAAACTGCATGTCTGGCAAATTTTGTGGCCATTTCAATGGAACATCTGCTAAATGTAAATTACAATTTGCTACTGCCCAATGCTTTAGTTACATTAAATAATCACCCTCCCCATGCCCATTAAAGCTAGATGGGTTGAAAAAGTTGGTTGTTCTTAAAAATTTGTTGTGGTTCTGAACAATTTAGGAAGCCCTGTTCTAGACTTTATTTTGATCAGTCATTCTTATGCAGTGTGAATCTAACGAAGCTGCAGTGTTTCGAAATTACCCTTGTTAAGTGTAACATTTGATCCCAAGATCTAAATTGCCTGGTGGATATTGTCTCTTGGTTTGACTATTACATTCAAAGTGATAATGCAGGTATGTGGAGATTCCGCTCCACCATGTCTGAAAACCTTCATGATTGAAACTGCATGAATGAATGTATGAGTTGCAATTGGATGTATCGTACATATGTATTGTATGTGTTGGATTGAAAAGGGTGAACCTGTCTGCAAACCAACAGAGTGCTGTAAAAGAGAGCAGGTGCACTTTCCGTCTATGTGTAGGGTGCGAAGATATGGATTGTGAGCAGATGAGGTGTTGCAAGAGTGTGCTGAGCCCATAATGGTACACGACGACCAGGACTGGAGAAGGTGGCATCACGGTGGAAGGTTGCGCTCTAGCGCAGTGGGTATTTGTGCGGTAACAAGGTGCTGTTTGAAGAGATGAATCGTCTGCTCCTTCCGGAACAGAAAAAGCAACATGGTGCCAGATTTGTATTGCGATGGACTTCCACATGAGTTTGGCATTTCATTTAAGGTCCGAAAACCTAGTATTCCCTGCAACTAAAGGGACTCTATAAGCACAGCTAATGTGAGGCGTGCATCTCTGTGGTATCTAATAAAAACTGTTACATGAACGTTGACAAGGCACCTTCCATTGCTTGATGTATTGCATGAAGGGCCGCTGGAATTATGTAATTCTGCCACAGAGCATGTCTGCTTAGCTACGTATTTGTTGCATTTACAGCGTATCCACCATCTGCTTCATGATCTGTAGATTTTAACCAAAAAACGTGTTTCTAGCTCAAACAGATCAAAAGTTACTAGAAATGCAGCAACGCATGTTATAGTGCGGTTGAAGGCCCTTTGCAAAGCTCGAATGGTCACATTTCAGTTGCTTAGTGCTGATACTAACAAAGTTACATGTTTCTCTGAACAGTGTTAACATTTTAAACATTACCAAGTAATGAAATAACACAGGTACAAAAATATGCTGCATTACTCCGCAAAGATTGCCTTTTCTTGATGCATAATTTAGTCAACCCTGCCACATTATTTCATCCTTCTCCGGGGAATAATTCCAGTGGCTCTGATTACATGTAACTCAACAAAGGTGATTTATATGTTAGAGTGTCACTGTAGACTGATACAGTTTGGTCCTGTGGTAGGTACATTGAAGGTCTGGATCTTGTAATTGAGGCAGGCAGTGATAAGTTATACACAGTCATAGAAAAAGTTTATCCTAATACAAAGTACAGTTTCTTGACACAAATGTAAGCAACATTTTAGGGTATATCTAATTACTGCTCTGTATATCGATATCAAGGCATATTCTTAACTTGGACTCATATTTCCCATTTACCCTCACTGTCACAGAGGCGGATTTTCAGTCAGCAGGCATCCAACTAGCAGACACAAAGATAACCACCCAGACAAGGGGGTCACGTGTTTTGTAGGAGTTGGCAGTTTAGATTTCTACACCCAATAAGAGGAAGAGGCAGTTGTATTTTTTCCTTGATCTAAATGCATTGCTGTGTGTTGCATTGTTTGTTTTGGAACTGGGAAACTTCTTATTGCTCTGCTGGATTTAAAGATTACGAGGTAGGGTTCCTTCCTCAAGTCTCTGGTTTTGGCTTTGAGTGTATTAGTTCTCCCAGTGTGCAAACAATGTGATCTGTGTCCTCTAACGGGACAGGGTCACAACAGCAAGAATGTGGCACATTGTGGACAGGACATAGTGAGAGCATGCGTCAGTCGAAGGGACTCGTGGCCTCGGCTGCCTCTTGTCTAGTGAACATGGTTCTTCACAGGCAGCGTGTACTTTGTGAAGTACCTCTGACTGACAAAGGCATTCAGAAGCCATTCTATGACTTGGATTTGCCAAATCTGTTGGAAAACATTTGAACATATCCTTGCTTGTCACCAGAGGAGGGCTGAATCACAAGGACTTGTAGTGCATACGCTGAGAGCCAATGTGCCAAGTTGAATTCGTGATGCCCTTTGGTACACTGCATTAGACATTTTGCTCAGTGCAGGCTCCAAACCAAGCCACTCAATGGAAGCAATAAATAACACTGACTATGGTTGATATTGTATTGGACTGCAAAATCAGGCCAAATGGTTTTCAAAACTGGATCGTAACTAAGGCTATCACCAACTAGAGCTCACCCCAGAGATTCACTGTATCGCAACATTCTCAAAACATTTGGGTCTCCGACGCTACCGAAGACTCGTGTCTCTGAGGAGATAAATAAATGGGCATAGGGTCACTCAAGACCACTGGTGACACGTACAGTGAGAGTGCTGCGTTATGTGTGTCGCACAAAACATTGCGAGGCCTAATCTGTGCTGCCACGAGGCCGCTGCAGGACAGGGCCTTCAACAGCAGCACCGGAGTTTCTTCCTCAGTCTACGGTATGTTTCTGAACCATAGAATGATAACAGCTACATGGCCTACCTCAGGTCCTGGCCTTCCTCTACTTAGGTGTCTCAGAGCTTCTGGCTGTATAAGGTGACCCCTGCATATGCTGGAGGATCCACACCATAACCAGCCCTGGGTATAGTTAGCCCAAATCAAATGTTCAGTGAAAGTCACAGTTTGCCCCAATGCTTGAGTGGCAATAAATTACTGCAGAGTGTATTTTTTCTGTGGTCATCAATCCATGGAATCCATGTTCAGGTTGTAGATTCCTCTTAGTTCCTGTCACAAACCTATAACCTGGAGAACGGACAGGCAGTTCATGTTTTTGAAATGTTTAATCTTGGCCTTGCTTCTGGCCACACCAGTTGTTCTGGAGTTGCTGTGGCCCAGTTACACTTTGACCATATGAAGGGGTTTGGTTTCAGTGTAGTTCACCTTTCTCTGTTTGATAATTCAAGCCAGAGAGTGCACTTGGCTTTACAAAGGGCAGGATAATCTAAAAGGTGATTTGTGAGGAGAGTAGAGACAAGAAACACTGATCACCATTAAACTTATGCAGCACCTATGTTTTATAAGGGATACATACAGACAAAAGGACCCCGGCATGGGTTCTTCACCTCACGTGTCCTATTCCATTCATGCCATGAAATGGCTCAGAAATAACATTTTACTCAGAATTACAAAGGAGGTGCAGATAGGCATTTCTACTTAAATACTCCTGGAATTCAGATTGAAATACTTATGCTTAACTATTATAATTCACAGCCACCACCTATTAAATTGCTGTGGTCAGATCATGAGGAAGGTAATCACATGTGGTAGAAGAAGTACCACTTCTAGTGGACCCTAGTCACCTATCTGAGTCTACCAGTCTCTGGGGTGGCAGTCACTGTTGAGCACTTGTCAGAAGGCTTATGACATCGATCTTGGCCAGTGGTACCATCTTACTCCATCGAGGGAGGTCGCCTATGATGAAGCATGCCATGATACGTTATGTGTGAGTCTCCCTCTTAGATATCTCTATATGAGCCTGCAGGACTGTCTCAGGATAAGATTTTGTTCACATGTATCTCTTCCAGTACTCAAGTACCTTGTGTGTTAGTATGTTATAATTAGGAGGACATACTTGGATTTCTTCCTGTTAGCTCTCCTTGGGTGATTATATTATTGGAATATTAACTGCTTTTTACGATTAGTGCCCTTAACTTCGAAAAAACCATTAGCACCACCTTATACAATCTTCATAACATATGCGCTGTCTATGATGCTTTCTAAAAAAAAAAAAATTAAATGGTGCAAGGCTTTGCTGCAAATCACATTCTTCAGTCTGTTTCCTATGGTCGCTTTACCCATTCTTGAAAGTCCTTCACTGGCCACCAACCAGAAGTGTAACCAAGTTTCAAGGCCTTTGCCCTCTTCGCAGGGCCTTTGGAGAGTGGGAACAACCTACATTCAAACTACAATCTACAACTGCATTCGGTGTGGACCTTACGCTCCGTGAGGTTTCTTCAAACATCCATCTTTGTCGTCAAGAATACAAAATTCAGTGGCTGGTCTCCAGACTACCACTGAACTATATCATGGCATGCACTGCCCTATGACATCAGAAGTAGATTTCAAGATGAGCTGCAGAGGTCGGCTTTCTTAGCAGCTGCTTTCATTTATGCTAACTTGGTCAACGCCAAGTTCCCTGCGTCTAGCTACACACGCTAAAAGCAACCATCTGAGATGCCATCACTTAACCAGGACCTTGTGGGAACTCCTTTGGTGGCTATTATAAATAAGCTTCTCAGTACTCCGTTTTTTACTGATTTTTACAGATCAATACAGTCAGAAAACCATCTTTGTAGTGTATGTGTGTTTGTTATTAAATATGGAAAAAGTAGAAAATAAAACTCTGAGCTGATTTCCAGTGCTGTGGGGTGCTATGCACTGAAAATCAGGGCATTTAAAATGGTATCCAAATGAAGTTTAAACAACTCCAGATGTGCATACATTCTTGCCATAATGTGCATGTTTTTATATGTATATTGCTGTTTAATCCATGGCTGATTTTAATGCTAAACCCCATCCGGCTTCCAAGTATGAGTGTAGATTAATTTACATAAATGCAGAAATGTACGAATTGCAGCTTAATTTTTGTTTAACGAACACAAAATTAAAATTACAAAACACGTACGAGCAATAGTGAAAAAAAATACTTATGGATAAATATAGACAGAAACATAAAGCAATAAATATAAAACCTGGAGCCTTATTTATAAAACCATAGACCAATGTTTTTTTCATATCAAGTTGTTAGATGTATTCTCTTAAGCCATAGAGCTTCCTTATGTAGACTCTGACTCAGATCTACCATTCTTTGTGAGACACTGTCTCTAGTAAGATGGCTATGTCTAAAGCAAAACTAATGGCGAATTCCAAATGTAAATGTTCTGGTATAATGTGTATAAGGTGTTCTCATTCACTTACATTGAAGTGTCAGAATGTCTCCAGGTATTCAAATGAGCTTTTAAGAGTCCCAGAATCGTAGTGACCTGGCGGGTTGCCCAGTTGGAACTTCAAAGGTAATTTTACATTTGTTTGACATCCAAATTACATATATTCCGATATTTTCAAATTTGTAGAGACATGCTGAGATTTCAAAATGTTTTGTGGTCAAAACCTGCAATAAGGAGCCTTAAACCACAAAATGGCCTCTCGACCAAGTTCAGGGTGGCTGAGGCTGCCTAGTATGTGTCATTATGGTTGGTGGGTGGGATTCACAGTCTGAATTAAGCAATGAAATAAGTGGGAGGATGAACATTTTGCACACCAGTCTCCATACTACATACAGTGCCCGATGATGCATTGGCAATGTGCACCCGTTTTCTGTGGGCCAGGGCACAGCACTATAACAGAAGCAGGCGTAGACTCTTGTGTTCCCCTTTCTGTAATACAGATTGCACTGGTGCACATATAGCATTGGTGTTATGTTCAGGGGATTTCCCTCATTAGAATGGGGTGCAGCCCCATTCTGTGGAGGAAAACACTTTGCCTCTGCGCACACACAATTATGGATGTAGGTGCAGAGGTAAAGAAGCAGTCAGGAGGTGCACTAACTGCACACCACAAAAATGTGCCACACAGTCAGTGTGTATTCTGAGGGAGACCCCTCCATGGGGAGAAGCCAGAAAATTAAAATACACCCTCACCAATTTGAACCAAAGCTATGATGACATTAAGCAAACACAGCAAGGCCCAGCCCAGAAGAGCTTCCTTGTCTCTTTCCTTGGTCAGACATCTATCCATTCATACTTTCATCCTTCCTTTACCCATCAATGTCCACCATTTCAGCTTGACATTCTATCACCCATTCATTCTTTGACTATTCCATCCATCCATTGAATATTCCATCCATCCGTTCACTCCCACATCCATCATGTGTGCATGCATCCGTCCATATATCCATCCACTCATACATCTATCATTTGACTTACCCATCCATTGGTAAAGCCTTTCATCCATCAATTGATATTTTTGTCCATCCATTCATCCCCCGTCCTCTCTGACTTCTATTATTGTATCCAACCAAACGCTCTGATTTCTATTGCTCTGCCATCCATCCATCATCTCACATTTCAATTTACTCAGCCATCCATCCATCCTGTCAGATTTCTATTTACTATGCTATTTTTCACCTACCCACCAATATATCCATCAATGTGCGCCTTCTGATGTCCATTTACTCTGCCATTGTTTCCCCACCCCTCCATCCTGTCAGATGTCCATTTGTTCAGATACCCTTTCTCCCATCCACCCACCTATCCATCCTCTCCGAGTACCATTTATTTTACCATCCTTTCACCCACCCATCTTAATAGATTTCCATTTACTCTGCCAAATTTTCCCTACTCATCTACCCATCCTCTCAAGCACTCATCCACCCATCCATTCACCCGTTTACCTATCCATCCTTTCACCCTCTTGTACGCCCACCCTTTCCCCCACCCATCTATCCAGACATCCTTTCAATTACCGATCCTTTCAACTAGTCATCCATAGATGCTTTCACCCACTCATCTTTTCACCCACACACCTATCCATCCTTTCACTCTCTCGTTCACCCATCCGTCCATCTTTCCAATCACCCAGTCATCCCTGGATCCTTCCATCCACCCTTCCTTCCATCCACTCATCCATCCTTCTTGCCCTTTTCTGTCCATCTTTCTTTCTTCGTTCCTTCCTTCTAGAACTAATTATTAGCTTTTGTCTGCGAGGTTGCAGACAGAAGAGGCCCATAAAAACTGGACCCCTGATGTACCTCCTAAAGCGGAGGGTGGGATGTTCACTATGTCCTTGCCAAGGACCCTCGTAGTCACCCCCCTGCAGGCGGGTGTAGTTACTAACTGCATACACCTACTGGGAGATCTCTGGTGCTCCTTTGGAGTGCAGACAGCCGCCGCCTTCTCAGAGAAAGATTGACGTCTGCTTCAAACAGATTTCCCACCTTTCACTAATGTAGTGCCCCAGGGCAGCTCAAGTTCGCAGCTGCCTTGAGGACGGCGCAGTATTTGTATCAGGGCTCACTGTACCTGTCTGCTCTCGGCGCAGCTGTTGAAAGATGCACCACGGCTCAAACAGGCACAGTGCGCCTATTCAATAATATGGGTCTGTAGGGGTTTGGGTACCCGAGAAGGGCACTGGACAAAAAAATGTTTGTAGGGAATGGGGCTTTTGGCAGAGAGGTTCAAATGGATGCCTAGCAGTGGAGACCTGATGCTCTTTAAACCCCAAAGGACATCATAGGTTGGCTCATATGTGGAAAATGAGCAGCCTCTTATGTGCTCCTGATCCACTGGAAGGAAAAGTGGATACTAAAAGCGAACAGGGAACTAAGAGTTCCATTTATTTTCGGTTTCTGCGACCACATTCGTGGCTTTTGAAGCCGCGTGCAGCAAGACCAAGGCCAGAGGATTCTATGTGCAAGCCATGGATAACCCCAATTGACGTAAAATTGAGCGGAATGAACTTAAACACACTCCCTCCCCCTAAGGACGTATGGAAGCTGTGGAATCGTTTGAGAGTTATTTATTGACCACTAGATGGCAGACTTCACATACTTTGTCGTATATTTGGCATAGTCCTAATCGTGAAGACTTTTTTGTGAGACTAATTAGATATGATACAATAAAAGCCCACTAGACTCCACAGTCAGATGGGTTCGGATTGCGAGGACGAAAGAGAAGTGAAGATCCAAGAGAACTGAAAACGTGCCTCCAGTCAGTGCAATCTGAAGGATTTTTGTTACCTCCCATGGCAAAACATATTTTGGGCCCTACTTGTTGAAAAAACTTTTCATTTTTTACACGTTGTATTCAAATGTAAAAAAACACATTTTCAGAAGTAAGACTCACACAAACCGCTGAATGTATAAGCTGGCTGTTTGCAGGCGAAATAACACCAAAGTAAAGCTTGAACAATCATTGATAAAACCATTTCTTTTTGCACTTAAATCTAGTTTTTTTTTTGTCGTACAACAAAGATATTTTTTGTGGAATTCGATCACAAACCAAACTGTCAATCCCATTATAGGAAAGATGTGGTTAGTGTGACTTAATGGGTGTTTGGTGGGCAAGTGCAGAATGTTAAAATCAGACGTATGCACATAGCGCTTGAAATTGAAATTGTGGCCTTCATTAACTGATGCTTGTGAGCACAAATATTCCATCCTTCCAGCGGCGTAACAAAACGTGAGGGGGCCCTTCAAGATAGGATAGGCTAAATCCCCCCCACCCCCACACTCACATCAGTTGGGGCTGAGGGGGTCCAGTTCAATATGGGTAACCCTAGGGGACCCAAACCACGGGGGCTGCGGGGGCCTCGGTTACGCCCCTGCATCCCTCACACATGGTGTTCTAGATGTAACAGGACAAAACACAGCACTGCTTTGGGGACTTTTACCATTCCAATGAGTGAAATCTGATAATTTTCTCCTTAGTGTTCTTCCCTTTTTGAATCCATTCTCATCATTCTATGTGTACATGTCTCTGGCTGGACAATGACCTTCTGCTATTCTGAGTAACAGAAATGGCAAGGGGCAGGGGGCCAGAGAAGACCAGAGATGTGAAGAGAATTGAATAGAAAGAGAGGTAATTTAGAGGCCAAAGGGAGTGAGAGAGATAGTGAAGTAGTGAGGGATGTAATGTAATGAAATAGCGGTGATGTAGCCAGAAAGACAGATACGGAGAGAATGAAAGAGGTAGGTAAAGAAAGATACTTAGATAAGATTTTAGAGTGAGGTGAAGAGGTAGAGAGCGAGAGACAGGGAGAAGGAAACAGAGGCAGAATAATTGGTTAAACTGAAGGGAAGATAGAGAAAGGGATAAGGCAAAAAGGAAGGTGAGTTAGAGAGAATTAGGAGGTGGAGGTAGACAGAGAAGTGGGCACATAATAAAAAGTCAGGTAAGGAGAGCAGTGAAGCAGAGAGGGAGGGATGAAAACTTAAGAGAGGTGAGATTTAGAGAGAAACGTTAGGAACTATGGAGACAGATGTGAGGTAGAGAAAGAGGGATGAGATTGATACAGTATTAGAGAATCTGAAGTAGAGCTTGGTGAGATAGGGCAAGAGGTAAATACTAATAAACGAGGTAAAGATATGTCTGAGCTAGAGATGTGGTAGAGAGGGTGAGTTGAACCAGTCAAGGAGATACAGAGAGATAGAGAGAGAGAGAGAGAGAGAGAGAGAGATGAGAGAAAGAGAGAAGATACTGGTGGTCTAGATAGGTAATAGAGACAGTGGTAACCAAAGAAGAAAGGTAGAAAATGACATGTATTTAGTGATTGGTGAAGCAGAGAGAGATGAGATCTACCAAAATAAGGAGAGTTGAAGTAGATAAAGGTAAGGTAGGAAGAGAGGGGAGGGATAGAGAGAAAATGCAGAGCGGGTGTAAAGGGTAAATTAAAGGGGTTAGACAGAGAAATCGAGAAGTACATATGTGTGAGCAGGACAGGGAGAAAGATGATAAAGCAAGCGGTAGATGAGCAAGAGATATAGATTGAGAGATAGAGAGTGGTGCACTGGGGATAGTAGAGACAGTCAGAAATAAAAATAAGCAGATGGACACAGAAGGAGAGTGTGTCTTTCCACTAATCTGATCACTTTACACTGGGGGCTTTTGGAAGGTGGGGTCCTTGGGCAATTGCCCACCTCCCTATCCCTTAAAATGCATATGCCTTCAGTGCCCTCCACCCTAGTGCAATTTAGGTAGTACATTGAAGGCTGGGATTCCCTCTTCAAACTTTCAGGATTTAAACAGCTTTCTGCAGTGAGCGGTCAACGCAGTAAATCACTTTGCCTGTTAACTGAGTAAGCATTTTTTAATCTTGTTTTTCTCGGTATATGGCTTTGCTACGTTCAGATGATATCATACATATAGCACCAAATCATATGAAACAATGGGTGCTTCATTTCAATTTGGTTTTGTGCTTTTCAAAATTCTGTGTGTTTGGATTTAGAACAAAGTAACAGTGGAAGGGAGTTCCCATCGTTTGGGGTCGAGGTGGGAGAAGGTTGGGTCATTCATGTGAAAACACTTGATGCAAGGGATATGTAATAACAGTGCATCTGATGATCTTAATGGTCCCTGCAATCTTGTGTGACGTATCGCAGGTCTTGCTTATAAAAGGATCTATGGCTAATACAAAAAAGCCCTTAACTTGCTCTGTTATTTACCAGGGGCTGGTGAAAGGCTCTATGGTGCTGGGTAGTCAAGAAGTTGCATGTGGAGTGATGCTTTTGTACGCTTCCAGTTTTGATGCTGAGGCTGCAGTAGCAAAATTACACATATATGTATGTGCGACGACACGTGCACCATCAAAGTTTTTTTTGCCAATGTTGTTCTACATCAACAATAAACATTGTTTTTGTTGTTCCCGAATGCCATCGGCAAAAAAGCATTGGCAAAATAAATAGGTCTCTATTGGCAAAGCCAAAAGGTGCAACAACCTACTGGCTATGCCTATGCTTCCTGGGCAACATCTGTGATGCTATGGAAGTTCTTTGGTGAATCTCTTCCTGACAGTGACCTATCTGTAGCACTATGGCTGATCGTGTGCATGTCTGGCTTTTATTTCAGTGTGGTCCATATGGTTTTTGTCTTGGACACTTACTATGATCTTATGAAGTTTGACTTCTCTCTATCTCAGACTCTTGTATTTCAATTTTTTTTGCATTCTGTGTAATTAAATAATCTTTACTGCTTTGTGCCAGGTTGTGAAATTGCTACCAAGACACACAAAGTGTGATGTTGTGGAAGTACATTCGACTTCTTTTGTCTTCCTTCTGCAACCCATCTGTAACACTGACAATGCTCTACTGTCACCCAGTTTTCATCTACAATGGGAGAGAAGTAAAATAAAATCAGGATTTTTGTCGCAGCTGGAAAATAGCCCTGAGAAATCCGAGCCTTGGTTTTTGAGGGCTAAATCAAACCAAGCCTGCTCCAGGGGAGCACAAACCACACAACTATGTGCCTGTGGTGTCATCAACTTCCTTACTGGAAAAGTGCCTCTCCAGACAGTCTGCGTCCCGGGGCCCGTGAGGGCACCACACTGGCAGACATATTATGAGCCACACATTAAGCAGTCTCACCTCGTCTCCCGTAGGCCCCATGCAGGGGTGTGGGCCTCCGATAAGGCTGCTCCCGTTCCCACCACCACGCCAGCCCCCGCTGCACTTCTCTTGTCCCTGAAACACTCCAGCTCCACCGCAGTGGCTGGCATTAGCGAGATAAACGCCGAACAAATGGAGCCCTCGATAAGGCCCCGTCTCAGTCTCCACACAATGGAAGGTCACTAATGGCGAGGGCTTTTGTTAGCGCGAGGCGCGCGCTGCGTGGATGAGAAGGTGCCGAGGCGGTAACCTGTGCCAGGGGGCCCGCGAGCCGCCACAGCCCCTCCTGCATGGCGCAGCGTGTGGCGCTCTCCGAACAGAGCGCCTCGACGCCTTTCGTCATCATAACTAGCAACTCTTGTGCTACACAAATACATGTAGGGCCTGACGGGGAAGCATGGATTTATATAATTCCTGCCCTCGTCCTCTCTCTTTCCATCCGTCCATTCAACCTCCGTCTCTGTCAATGCTGGAAAGGAGGGGATCCAGGTCGGTCCCGGATCCACAGACTACTGAGCGGGATCTGCTCTAAACTGGCTCTGGTGAAACGTGTTAACGTTGCCCCGCTGCAATTTGTCAAAGTCGGGGCACATTCAGCATCACCCACACTTTGTCTACTTTACGTTCAGAGTACAACCTTAGAGGGTGAGGGGGGATTCTTATATTGAATTTCAGCTGGGCCACTTAAAGAACCATCAGCGCTTTTATTGTTCACGTCTCATCTTGGCTGGGGGCTGGCTCGATCCTAACCCTTTAAAGCCAGTACTATTTAGTAAACAAAGGTATTCAGATAGTCAGTTCACAACTGTTACGCTTAAGAGATAAACTAAGATTTGGGGACATCGTTTTGAATTTTCCAAACCTAAATGTAAGAGATATGCGTCAGCTATATATGTCAATATGGGTAATTTCACCAATAACCTTTAATATAGCACTTGCTGATAACTATGTATTGCTGCCTAAATGGATCTTTTAAGCAACCTTAGAATAATGAAAGATTGAGTAAAATAACAGAAATGTTCTAAACCATAGATCGACCTGTCAAGTCAGTGACTTGCATGCTACATGTTGTGATTCGAAGCTGGCACATTAGTCCTCTATGCTATTTTATGATGAGTCAGACCTGTGACCAGACTACACACAGATCTCTCCAGCAAGTTATTTAACCACCAGAACTATTTCTTGTTGTTGTACCCCTGGCATTGCTGAGAACGCAAAGATCTCTGTGGCAGGTGCCTTGACCCTGTAAGATATTTTAAAATGCAGTGAAGTAAGCAGAACAGACTTACCATCACATTTTTCAAGTAGTCAATGTCTTTGGGGCATACGTGTTTAAGATAATAAATGTGTGCGTTCACTGTTAGTGTCTGCTCCTTGTGACTCCGCCCCTCCTGGCTGCACTCCCTTTCTTCGGCCACTCCTCTGCCGCCAGTCCCCGTGTGCATTTTTTTCATTTCCGGCACTGGCCTCCTCCCCTACCCTTCTGTATCTCTCTCTTCCCACCCTCCCTTACATGTCTACCTCTCTCTCCTTCGTCTCCCTGACTTTGCCCCCCATTATGCTTGCTGGAATGAAGCCTGGGCAGGTGGCAAGAGTAACAGAGGTGCCAGTCATGACCCTTCAACAAGCATTGGCAAAACTAGTAGGTCTTGCCTTTAGACTTTGCCAATGCAGACCTACTATCTTTGCCAACGCTTGCTACTGATGATATTCAGCATCAGCAGAAAGAAAAAAAAAATTATTGCCAAAGCTGGACAGCAACTCTAAAAAACAACAACACAATAATGTGTAAGCACACATCATCATGCAAGCACCTGTATGCGTGATGATGCTATGACGTCACAATGTGAGGACGTACATCTTTCTGCACATGCATCACCTGCACACATCATGATGCAGTAGTTTTTTTTGTTAATTTACCATTTCAAGTTGATGGTTATCCATCTTGGAATGGTAAATAAATAAAATGTGAGCAAAAGTTCCTTTCCACAAAAGAGTGGCCTGGTAGCAAGTTGCTTTTTCCAGACCCTCAAAAATAATTTAAAAAGATTGCAACAGGGAGAGGCAAATGAGCAATGGTGGAGCAGTGCAGGACTTGGTGGACAATTAAATGGCGCTGAGTGATGAAAGCAATGAAGAAGCTGGTGGAAAAAGATGAAATAACAACAAAGCCAAGAAAGCACAGTGGCGCTGGGATAGATGAGGGAAGCAATGGACATGCTTGCGGGGAAGGCATCATAGAGAGTGTAGCAGCATGGTTGTGAAAGGATAGCAGCACACGATGGACAGAATAAGAAAACATGCACTCCCATGGAGTGCCAGAAGAAAATGAAAAAATTATGTCCATGAAGTGAGCTGTAGAAGGGTTCAAGTTATCCAGTCAAAAGAATGGTACGGAAACTTACTCCGACGTAGGGTCAAACAGAAGAAGAGGAACAAAACCATCAAATAAGTAGCAAACAAATGAGATTGACAAGAAAGCCAACCAATGAAAAGCAATGGACTGACCCACAGCCAACACTAAATGTTGGTTATGTACACAATGGGTATTCGACAACAGACAGCTAAAAGCTATATTTTACCTGACCTGAAAACTAGCCACTAATGTATTTCTCCACATTGCAACCCACTTCCCATTATAGTCCTAAATGTTTTTTCCTCACTTCTCCAAAGGAAAGTCTGGGGCAGAGGGTGTATGTTGACCCCTCCCCGGCCCTGCCTGGGGAACCTCTATGCTAATTTGGAAGCCCTTACTTTTGTAGGACGATTTTCATTTGACAGGCATCCTCCTCAGGCAACTGCAGAGTTCAAATAGGTTAGCTGCAGCATGACCCAGAGCCACTACTCTTCCTGGTACTGCGGGTTGACTCCGGACTTAGGAACATAAATATGGCATCAATTGGTGCTGGCTTACACTTTCATTTGAGAATTGCAACCCAAAGTCTGACAGTATAATGCTCACTCTAGGGCGTCATTGTACAGGTCATGTGCATTGAAAAAAACACCAGCCACTAAATGCAATTTCAACCAAAAATATAGCTGAAACTGTTCTGTTCTAATGTGCTTTGGGGAGGTTAGGGTCTGTGTGTGTGTCTTCAGACTGGAGGGACTGCGTTTGTGGATTTGGTACGAGGAATGCTGTTAAGAAGGAAAAGGCCTGTGTGGGTGGCCTGAGGGGCTCTGGGTTTATACCTACAGTGGCAAGAGGTAGATCCAGCAATGGTTGCGGTACGAGGTGCCTTTGGGGAAATACCCATTTGGAATTGCAAGAGGGCACTTTTTTGGATGGGGGCAGGAAGGTCCTTGAAGAGAAACTGAATGGTGACAAGATGTGGGCAGGTTTTTGGATTGGGCATGAGAGGACTTTTAGAAGATATTAAAGGGGACACAAGGTGGGCGGATCTATGTGCTGTGGTATGGGAAGCCACCCCTGTCCATAAATCAGTGTTTCTGGCAAAGATTTTCCTGACTTTCACCTACTGCCCCATTATAAATGCAGTGGGACTTAACTTATGCCTTTTACAAACACTCGTTCCAGTGCGTTAAAAGACAAAGGCGCGCAACTTCTTTTGGCTTGGAATTTTCCATATGTTTATCCTGCTGTACAAAGTTTTAGGGGACATGACACTGAGATGGGACTTAAGTTGCCAGTGATATATGATCTATATCGCATTCGGAAAAGAACTCCGGCGCAACATCACTCTCACAGATGCACACATTAGCAAGTAAAAGCAACAAAGCACCAAGTATTGGTGGACACATTCTGCATACCATTAAATCCAGTCCCTACTGCCTCTGCTGGAAAGTCAATCTCAGATTCCTGCAGCATGGTCTTTATTCAGGTAACAGTTGGTTACTAACCAGGCTATCATTTATTAATCATAGTCGGCAAACCATAACCAAATTCACACCTATGACAGAATCAAGAAAGTTTCTTTATCTTTGTGCTGAACATTTTAGCAGTAATGTCTCTAAATTAAAGGCCAGGTGTCTCCATCATTGATGGTACTCGTGCTACAGGGATTTACTATGCACTTTTTTAATGTGGTGCTCACTGTAGGGTTGCAGTTCAAGATTTATAAACTAGAAATTGTTTTAGGAAATTTAATCAGCTTTTTACATGTTTGAAAGACAGCCGTCTGAGATCAGATGATAGATGGCAAATCAAGACACCAACATAGCATTTTAACAATCACTTCTTTTTTGGTCAACTAGATACAAATCTCTTAAAAGTGTAAAATTTCTGAAGGATGCCTGTAGGAGTAAAGTAGAGAATGGCGACGTCATGTCATGACATATTGAGGTCTCTGACGAGCCATCAACCCACCACTTCCTTCTTTTACAAACAGTGGTATTTTCTGGAAAATCTAAAATTCCAGCATTTTTGTCTTCCTGCACCCTGATTACATTCCCTTCCTCACTTCCCCACTTTCCTGCTCAAATTGCAGCCTTTAGAAAATGGACACACAAATACTAAAGTTTCTGTTTTCAGACAAATGGACATCAGGCATGAGACCCATCAGATAAGTCCTATTCTTCTAGCTTGGACAAACAGACCCTGCTGTACAATAACTCATCTCACCATTTCCCAGAAACGCTCTGTCGAAAGCTTAAATGTTTGTGTGACGTGAACCATGTGTATCAAGCGGCCACTGAATCTTCCAGATCTCTCTCCCCATTTTCCATTCCGTTCCAGCTCCTCCTAACAAAATTCACTTGGCTGGGAAACCTGGACACATGGCATCGTCCCAGGCACCGGAATGTTCTTGCAGCACATACTAGTTGGTACCATTAATTTTCTTCTGATAACAATGCCATTTCGAATTTGCAAAGCCAGTTGTTAGTTCTAGACCTACCCTTTGTATGTCTTTTATGATTACACTAGCAGTGGTAAGAGATTATGGTATTTGCTGTTGGCTAAAACTAACTTTCTGCTACACAAGTTGGAGATATCATTTTCTCCCTTCGAGATTTGAGATTTCCTTAAAGACAATTCTATGTGTGTAAGAACACGAAGTTGATTCTGCTCTTACAGAATGATCCATAATTGCTGTGACCTTGCTTTCGTGTTCTCAGGCAGTTTACAATTGTTTTGTCCTAGATTTCGGAATATCTTGTTTGGGCCACCAAACTCTCAGATATCCATCATTTATCTTATTCGCAGAAATACTATATAATATTAGCAAGTATAGGTAACAGGAATCTGAAGCCCTGCAGTTTGCCCCCTGTAGATTAGAATGAGTGCCAACCACATGGTTAGGCAGTCAACACTGTATGGATTAACATCTTTGTTAGTCCTGTAACCAGGTTTATTTGCAACTACACCACTTACCAAAGTGTGATGACAGCCAGATCCAGCTGCACACTGACTCTTCTAACCCGCCGCAGGTTATGTGGTGAAGTCCTGTATAAGGTGGTAGCAGAATGGGTGCATTTTACATTTCTAAAGCTATCCAGCAACAACACCCATTCTTTATCTGAGGAGATCACTGCATTTGGACTTCAGGTCTGTTCCCTTCCTAAACTAGTGGCTTTTGTTTTTTTAAACTGAATTTTTGCTGGATGAGAACTTATCAATGGCAGCACATTTGGGATTGGGTTGAGTTCATGTCACTTGCAACTGAAAATCTTGTGCTGTGCCCAGCATCAGCGGATTCAGCAATTGTCTTGTATCAAGATCAACAATCACCTCCAGGCTGGACTACTTTTAAACACAATTCTGCGTTATCTCCATGGTCTGCAGAAAGCAGCTTCCAGTCTGATCACAAAAAGTCAGTGTTCCAACCCCACAGAGCTAGTAGTGCTCGTCCAGCACCTCTCTTTCTGGTAGAAGAATTTATCAAATGTAAGGCTCACTGGCTAGTGTATAAAGCACACCAAGGTAGAGGGCTCAGTGTTTGGACCACCTGTCCTTTCAGGAACATGCGTTCCTCGGGCCAGGGTCTTTTCCAAACCCTCCCTTACTGCAGAGTTGGACAGAGTTTGTGCTACAACTCGTTTCTCCACCTCAGACTGCAGTCTGAATATCTCACCTTCATTAACTGAAAGAATAGCGTTTCATCTCCTAATTAGACCTTTCTTTTACAATAGTCTATAAATCCGTCCATGTTTTCGGTCTTTTCATAGTGCCATTAAACCTTCTTGTGTGTGAGTGTTCCATAAAAAACAGCACAACAAATTCAAATCAATAAAAAAGAGTCTACCCTTAATGAACAGATGATTCAAGTACTTAACCTTTAGTATATTTAGGGAACTAATGATACGAGTGGATATGTGCAATTGTGCATTAGGGGTAGAAATGTATATTTCCAAAGATAATGGAAAGGGACCATAAAATGGGAGAGGGTATCAATCAAGAAATATGCAAAGCCCTGAATAGAATACGCGTGGGACCAGTTAGGATGTCATGGAGGAATACTTGATACACTTTGGAAAGCAAATTGCACCCTCAAACCATGCCATAAAGTGATTTAGCATGTGAGGGACATGGCAGGGGATGCCCATTTAGAAATGGATTACTTTAATAATAATTGTTGAGGTATCAGCTGAAGAGGACCTTATTGATTGTCATATACTTAAATTACATTGGTGTGATTTTGCTGCTTAAGGAAGATCTGGTTGAGTACTGCTGTGTATGATTAATACTTGATGGGATTTATGGAACATGTTATTAACATCTTTCTGTGCAGCTTTTTAGATATGGCACTGGTGCTAAGAGTTACTGAGGTGGAAAAGTAGAAACATAACAGAACTCCTTGTAAATACATCTAGTTTCCTTGGCGATGTCCAAATATATTTAACCCACAGAGTGAGGACTTTTTCAGGGGGCTCAAGGACATAGAAGGGTTGCTGAGCCTCAATTGTGACAACAGGTCGTCTACCATTGGTGGCCTGGGGTCCACAGACTGTTGTTATCTCAAATTGAAAAAAAAAACAAATTCACACTGTTTCAGCACTTTTGTCTCAAGGTAGTGATGGCCATGCCGCACAATGCCCCCTCAGGGAGTTGATGTAGGTTGGAGCCTCAGAACTCACTAACACACATAGGTGGTCATTCTGACCCTGGCGGTCTTTGACCGCCAGGGCGGAGGACCGCGGGAGCACCGCCGACAGGCCGGCGGTGCTCCAATGGGGATTCCGACCGCGGCGGTAAAGCCGCGGTCGGACCGGCACCACTGGCGGGGTCCCGCCAGTGTACCGCGGCCCCATTGAATCCTCCGCGGCGGCGCAGCTTGCTGCACCGCCGCGGGGATTCCGACCCCCCCCTACCGCCATCCAGATCCCGGCGGTCGGACCGCCGAGATCCGGATGGCGGTAGGGGGGGTCGCGGGGCCCCTGGGGGCCCCTGCAGTGCCCATGCCACTGGCATGGGCATTGCAGGGGCCCCCGTAAGAGGGCCCCTACATGTATTTCACTGTCTGCTGCGCAGACAGTGAAATACGCGACGGGTGCAACTGCACCCGTCGCACAGCTTCCACTCCGCCGGCTCGATTCCGAGCCGGCTTCATCGTGGAAGCCTCTTTCCCGCTGGGCTGGCTGGCGGTCTGAAGGCGACCGCCCGCCAGCCCAGCGGGAAAGTCAGAATTACCGCCGCGGTCTTTCGACCGCGGAACGGTAACCTGACGGCGGGACTTTGGCGGGCGGCCTCCGCCGCCCGCCAAGGTCAGAATGAGGGCCATAATAACAACCAAATCACTGCTCAGTCAGTGTTTTTTTTTTTTTTTTAAAAAGGTGCTTTAATGTACACAAAGCTAAACACTTTGCACAAATATGTACACATTATACAGGTGGCAAGACAGTAATCACAATCACAGTGGAAACAACGTTTTAAAATCACTTCTAAAAATGGCCCTGTACATAAGCAATGAAAAGTTAGACCTATAGACTGAGGGCCTGAACTTCATATTTAGCGGTCGGGCTGTCTGTCCTCAGGGCGACAGAGTAAATTACACTGTTGCGCTGACAGAGGTCCCGACTGACAAATTTTGAACTGCTTGTTGAGCTAGCGGACATTTCAACTATTGACAGGAACCACTTGCAAGGTGGTTAATGCCAGTGTATTGTAACTTTTGTGTAGAGTTCCATTAAACATGATGGACCTATGTGGCAAAGTTACCGATTTTTGTTATTTTCAAAAACAAAATCCAAATGCTGGAATTTGTTTTGAACTCCCAAGGCAAAGGGAGCATTTTGCAGTTTTCATTATCACTTACCACCATGATTTTCTTGACTGGGATGGCAGTGAAAACTGACCTCCTTGTCTGTCTATCAAAATTAAGTGCGCAGACATACAGGTCAAACTTGAACGGTCCTTATTCTGTCGGGTCATCGGATGGATGTAACCATGGTGTAGACAGATTCATCTCCTCCATGGTTCCACCAAATATCCATCCTCATTTAAATTGGGTGGGTGAACCATTATGTTGGCAGAAAGGGTACTCCATTGTGAGGGAGTACCTTTGCCGCCATCATATAAATTGGGCCCTTAATCTGGTAAGCACTCAATCAGTAATAAAAACCCAAGGCCCATATTTATACTTTTTGACGCAAACCTGCGCTAGTGCAGGTTTGTGTCAAAACGTTTAACGCCAACTACCGCCATTCCAACACGCCAGCCGGGCGTCATATTTAATGAATGACGGTAGCCGGCGCTGTGGCCTGGTTAGCGTCAAAATAATTGACACTAACCAGGCAGCGGAGGCGTAGGGAAGACTGGGAGTTGTGCGTCAAAGAATGGTGGAAGTCAGGTTAGAGTCAAAAATATTGACTCTAACCTGACTAGCGTCATTTTTTGATGCACATCCCCCATGGAAATGACTCCTGTCTTAGCACTTAGGTCCCCTGAATAACCACCACTAAACAAATATGCATTTTTTTTTAAAGTGCCAGCAAGGCCTTTGTTCACAGGCTGTGTTCTTCCTAGGGTCTTAGACACAGCAGCCTCGGTCCCAGGAATTTTTTTGTTTCTGTTTTTTACTTCATTTTAGAGTCTTCACCTCAGGTGTCTGTCAAAAATCTCTTTCCTTGGGGCACCTGTACACAGGGGAGTAGCCAAGAACTTAAAATACTCCCTCGCACTTTGACATAAAGCTCTGATTGCATCACGCAAATGAGCCCAACCCTCCCTCGAAGATCACCCATATCTCTTCCAGGCAAGCATCTATCCATTAATCTTTTCCCCTTTCCATCCACCTGCTGATGTCCACTATTTAACCTTTCAGTCTGTCATCCATTTATTATTTCATTCATCATTCAACCTTTGCCCATTTATCCATCCCCCATCCACTCCACCCTCCATCCACCCTTCTATACATCCACCCATCCACTCTTCCATCCATCCATCTGTCCATTCATCCATCTCATCTGCCTTCCTTTCATCTTTCCATCCACCTATCCACTCATTCATCCATCCATCCATCCATTTACTCAACCATCCTTTCACCTTTCCACCCACTTGTCCATTAACTCATCTGTTCACCCAATCATCCTTTCACCCACTGATCCAGCTACTCACTCATCCATCTACTACTCATTCATCCACCCACTAAATCATCCATCAACTCACCCATCTTTCCACCCTTCCTTCCATTAAATATTCCTTAATTCTGTCCCTTATTAGGTCGAGCATAGCAGTCCGCAAGCACTGCTTTTCTGACGTGTTGATTGTGGGCTTTTAACCATATCCACCTCACGCCCTTCACTTTCACTCGTTCGTGGGCTTGCCTTTCAAAAATCCTTTGATGACATTGGTAAATGCTTTACGTTTGTCCCTCCTTGGGCCGGTTTTATTACCGGCTTGGGGACTAACCCGGATGCATGGATGATTGCATTTTTGCTGATATGTTTGACTGCAAGCAAACTTCTTTTTCCTTTTGTGTCTCTCCTTCGCGCTCACACTCATGCGGCCATGGCACTTTGAACTGACTTGCTTATGTCAACTGTTTTACTTTTCATTTTCAGTTTATGTGGCAAAAATTCCAGTTAGGAATTTACTCGAGCAAATGCGAGAACCATTGCATTGCAAATGCTTGTTTATATAACCATCTTTTCTTCTTCCTCACTCTTGCTTGCTCTTGAGCATTTGTCTGCCGGATTGTAGACAGAAAAGTCCCTCCTTGGGCAGGTTTTATTACCGGCTTGGGGACTAACCCGGTTGCATGGATGATTGCATTTTTGCTGATATGTTTGACTGCAAGCAAACTTCTTTTTCCTTTTGTGTCTCTCCTTCGCGCTCACACTCATGCGGCCATGGCACTTTGAACTGACTTGCTTATGTCAACTGTTTTACTTTTCATTTTCAGTTTATGTGGCAAAAATTCCAGTTAGGAATTTACTCGAGCAAATGCGAGAACCATTGTATTGCAAATGCTTGTTTGTATAACCATCTTTTCTTCTTCCTCACTCTTGCTTGCTCTTGAGCATTTGTCTGCCGGATTGTAGACAGAAAAGTCCCACAAAGAACCTCACACCCACTGTAGCTGCTAAAGCTGGTGGTTCACATTCACGATACCGGTGCCTGGACACACTGCGAGCACTGCGGCGAAGGCAAGCTGCTCACCCACCCCGGCACGGGTCCTCAGACCCCAACGGCGGAGCTGACTTCTCCGGTCTTCCTCTGCCTGTTCAGTTGCTCCTCAGCCTAGTGTACTGGAGGATGTGGTCGGTGCACTCACGCCTGGGGGCGCTCTCTCTGCAGGGCCATGACACTCCAGGAAGGGGCTCCCGGGCTGGTTGGTTGGTGCTGCCAACACCTCAGCAGAGGCTAAAATGGTCATAAAGCCAAAAACTAGGAGGTTTCATGTCTACTACTCATTTTCTAAAAACCCAACCCGAAAACATAGTGCTAATATTTCGACAAGTTTATAAAGTCTTCCGGTTATACATGCCTATTTTTACACAATACTTTGTTCGAAGTATGTCCTAAGTGCAACCACTGCTGAGACCATAAATAATAAAAACATTCAAATGAGTAACTTCCATTTAGAGAGCAATAGCAAACGTCACCTGTGAGCCATGAACCCTTGTCAGTAAAAGAACCCCTAATCACTAGAAAAATATCTTCACATTTCAAAATAGCGTCATTCAACTTGTTCAAAATTGCCATTGATTAGCAGCAACACAAAGCAATCCACTTCAAAATGAGCTAATGTGGACACAAACCCTGTTATGTGGCCTTGTCCACGATCTTTTTCATATCTACCGGAGCTAATGGCAAGACGCACAAACACCCATCTGCAAACCTGTACACCAGAAGATGCAATTTGCACACAGGCTGGTTTGTGAATGTGTTTGAATCGAGGTCACCATGTAAGGCCTTCATTTAAAGGTGGTTGCAAAATGAGCTGCCTAAGGAATATTGCATATGTATTCACAAACATCAAACGTTTTTTAAAGCTGCCCATCTATATTGAAGCAATAAGTGTTTTTAAATGAAGTGTTTCCTGCTTGGGAACACGTCGGTTGAAGAAAGGAATGGTCCTCTGGTCTGAGGCCTGCTCCCGCTAAGGCTGGCTGATAACATTCGAAAAGGGGCTACTGTGTCTTCCGCCATGCAAACCAGTTGCCTCACAAGCTCGGGAGGTAGAACAAATCAATTTGTGTCAGAGATCTGTCATAAGCCAATGGCACATACCTACTGTTATATGTAATTTGAGTAAGATCACAAAATCCTATTTTTCAGCCTCATAAAAAAGATTTTTTCCATTGTAAAATGCCCTCTTTTGGTTGCACATCCTGTGATTTTTGCGAATCAACCGCAAAGAGGCTTTGTATGTCAGATCCTTAAATATTTGTAGTTTTAAGCTCTTCATGATATACTAGAAGCCAGTGATCCACTATGACTCACTTTAATGGAAATTACTACTAAGGCCCTGTTACGAGTTGGGGTATTTGACCCGGAAAGGTATTTCACGAGGGTGAAAGGCCCAAGGTCACAGTTAGAAGGTGGTCCAGAATTTGGAATTGACAGGTTTAAAAACTCCAGACCAAAAATTATCGTCCCGGATACACTTGACCTATCAAAGGTGTTGCAGGGTAGGGCTGCGGGCAGCAAAATTATCACCAAATCACCTGCCCCCTGAAGCAGTCAAGGGGGAGCAGACAGTGCTCCCCCTGAAAAGGAAATAATGTACCCTTAAACACTGGCCCCTGCCTGCCTTTCCCAAATGCTCACTGGTCCTCCTGATACTTTCTGCCCCAGTCTCAGAGTAGGTGGGAAATGTCAGTTTCTTTTTCAGTGACATTACGAAAAACTGCCCGATTGAGCATACAGTAGCTCCAGGTTCCAGCAGGATTTTCCCAATTTTGGGGAGAAAACTCATAATTGCTAGACCTTGGCACAAAATTCCAACCAACTCAGTGGACCTGGCCTGGCTGTTCGGGTTGAGCTGTTCTTTTGGGTGCAAGGTCAAGACTAATTTCCATATGGCTAGGTCCAAACTAAGGTGGCATGGTGTGCAAAATATTGATGGATCAAGATGTGACCCGACTATCTACCAGTGGCTGTGATTAATTCAAGCATTCCACCCATTACCTTTTTGTGTACTTCAGTGCAGCTGTTATCGAGGCCATACGTAATTAAGAAGTGTAATATTCATAAAATAATATGGGAAATAATAAACTCCCAAGAGAGCAAACCAAATGTCTTTATGGACTGCTTTGAAACCGTGTGTGGCAGGATTCCTTATGTCAGTCTGAATGAATCTGTGTTTTTACTTACAAAGAAAGGTTTTTAAAAAAATAGACAAAGCCAATGGGCCTCCACCTAAAACATAAGTGCAGAAGACAAGTAAGTTACTCACTTTTGTTGCCCATTTACATTTAAAATGTGTATGTGTGAAGCAGACACCCAGAACCTCTAGCTACCCCTGTAGGTGGAGTCGAAATCTGCTTCACAGTTGCTAGAGACATAAATACAATTAAATGTTGGGTGTCATGTACTTGATCATCAGACACATCAATCTGAGTCTACTTTAATTACAAAAGAGCACTTACGCCCAGATTTATTTGGAAATGTTAATCCCGCTACAAATAAAGGATTGATGTACAAACTGAAATGACATGCATGAGACTGCCAAAGTTATTCTAGGTATTAAATGTAATCAAGGACTGAACACATACAATGCACTTACATAATAGTCTAGTGTTTTTTTGGTAGACAAATGCCATGCAGATCACTTCGGTGATACAGTGATATCTGCTGCCAAAGAACTAGTCTCGACAGGTCCGCCTGGGCAGATGCTCCCGAGTCTGAGGTACCACTACACTCAGTTAGCCTCGATTTCTTGGTCTTATAAGCCAGATCTTAATGACGTGTCCCTAGCATCAAAACCAGAAATGGCTGTTCAACATTTCAAAGGTCTCAAAAGTATATGGATTTTTATAGCATATTGGTGTAATATTCCCAAACATAACACATAGAACACCCCAGATTTGGGAGTCAACAGAGATTTATTTGGAGAGAAACATTCTTTGGTTTAATACATTGTTACCTTAAAAGAAACTCTGTATGATCTTCCGCAAAGCTTTATTCGTCATCTAAAAGTACAGTCCTGTTCTCTGCCATATTTTACAAATTATCTCCGCTGTCACTTTAAGTTGTAGAGAGATTCTTAAAGTCTTCATCAAATAGTAGTTTCTATGGCAAAATAGTTGGCCTTTATCCAATTGAAATCATGAAACACACAATGAAATTATCTTGAGAGTTAGACTAGGATGAAAATAAACAAAATCCTTCAATTTCATGCAGAAACTGCTGATACCTCTAATTTACAGATGGAACACTTTGTGCAGTCTCAACCACAATAAATTATTTGAGCGTCCAAGCGTCCATTTTATTGTCTTGTAAAATATGCTCCACACAGTCAGCAAGTTATTGCTGTGTGTCCTGTTATTAGAAAATATTGGAAGGCTATTTTTAGCAGAATTTCAAATCCATGTGAATGTAGACTCTTATGATCAACTCTGTGATAGCTGTTGACTACATGGACCCCCACTCTTGGAATATGGAGGCATATTTATAGGCCCCTAGCGCCACCTTGCGCCACATTAACGTCATTTATTCTGACGTTAATGTGGCCCAATGCGGCCAAAATCCCCACGCCGCATTTACAGGGTGGCTCAATGCATGCATTGCACCACCCTGTAACCCTTTGTGTTACATTATGCCTGCGCCAGGCATAATGTATGAAAAGGGAGGTTCCCCTGTTAGGGGAGCTGGAAAAATGGCGCTAGGAAATCTATGAAATTTCCTTGCACCATTTTTTATGGCACTTTTAATGCCTGCTCGAGGGCAGGCGTTAAAAGGGGCCTTCCGTTCTTTAGAATGGGGCCCTATGTACTCTGCAAGAGTAGCACTAATATTTTGGTGCTACTGCTGCAGAGTACATCAATAGCGTCATGAAAGATGACGCTATTGCCCCCTTCCTTGTGCCATGGTGCGTTGTGTTTTAAATCCGGCGCACACATGGAGGCAGTAGGGGGGTGCTAAGGGGTGCAGGGAAAGTGACGCTGCACTTAGTGGAGCGCCACTTTCCATAAATCTGCCCCATAGTACTTTAAAACTACAGCTGTTTTAATTCACAGCCTTAATTTTATAAGGACATAGTTAAAAACTGAAGAACTTACAATACAGATGGATGCAAGGGCAACTTGAAAATGATCCTAAAAAAAAAGGCAGCCTCTCCACCAGGAGCCACTTAGTAGAGAGGTAGTCTGACATTATTTGTTAAAAAAAGCGAGCATTGCAATGGTATAAAGTGAATGTCTTTTTCATTTTGTCAGGAAAAGGAAAAGACCAGTTTCGTGAATAGTCCCTACATGTTTACTGGCTCCAATATTCAAATGTATACCTTTCAGAAAGTATTGATTTGCAACTCTGATTTTTGTTATATTCTGTATTCCATATTTAGATAATATATTTGCATGTATAATAGTAACAATTTCCTTTAGTAATCTGTAGAAAGTTACTCATTTTGTAAAGTTAAAAATGTAAGTGCAATGAGATAGGAAATGTAATCTTTCTTTTCTCAGTACTGAGTTGTTTAGCTTAAAAACAATAACTCCAAACAATTTATATTCGGGGAATGCAGTGGAAACTAAACGACTGTTTGAAAAACATGATGTATGAAAACACTTGCTGATCATTGTTGTGATACAAAATCTAAGGGCCATATTGATAGCCCGGTTTTAATTTTTCTTGCACTATGGACGTAGTGCAAGAGCACAATCTTTAGGTTTTTGAAGCCACAAAAACGAAGCAGAAAAAGTGGCTTTAGAAATCTGGAGTAAGGCAATGCAATGCAAGTCACTTTCTGACATTACCCTGTTCCAGGGAGGCCTTTCCATGGGTGGCGGGTGGGTTTTCCCACACAACTCCCATGGATTTTGACGCATTCCCAGATTTACAAGACCTTAGGGGAGGCATGATGAGGAGAAATATCTTTATTTCTCCTCATTTCTTCCTCTTTCTGTACATGCTGCGTTCTGCAGTACACATTGAATGAGGAATATGCCTCCCAGGATTATTTTTGTGCAGGAAGGTTCCTGCACAAAGTCAATCCTGCATGCAATGCAGGCACCCTTGGACCACTGTGCAAGAGCACCTGTGTTGCCATTAGTCAGCCCACTGTGCACCAGCGCACGGGGAAAAGTGAGTAATGCAACGTACGTTATAAATACAGCACATTCTTACACTGTCCCTGTCACGCATTGTAGCGCAACAAGGTTGCTTGCTGCACTGTGTGACATTCTGATAAATATGCGGCTAAATGTGTTGCCTTTTGTGAAATGTATGTTAAATGTCTAAGCAAATGGAAAGCTGGGCATTGTGTGTATTGATTCTACTAAGGACCGAGCTTCATTGTTAGCATCCAGTAATGCTGAATTACACACAAGTGTGGTGGGAGTAAAATGTTTATTCAACAAGATTTTGAGATAAGATGAAACAGAGATTTGATTTGTCATTCAGTTAGGCTGCAGGCATTATAGATTTTAGATTAGTGGCTTAGTGCTCTACCCTAGCACGAGATCCTGTAACCCACAAAAAAGGTGAGCAACTTATTAGAGACAGGATCTCCTCGTTGTCCATTTTGCTTACATTATGTACAAGTGGGTGAGAAGTGGAATGATGTTATCAAATACATTATACGGAAGGGCAATAGGTTTGTGTTGCAGACACCTTGATCTAAGGATGTCTGATATGGCCATTTTTACAGAATAAAGGCACTCTAATTAAAATTTAATTATAGAAAGTACTGTCAGATGCACACATAATTTTACATCGAAGAACTCCCTCACCTGATCTGTATTAAGCAGGACATGTTTATTCTCCTCAGTTGTTGGAAACCTGGTATAGGGCAGATTAAACTTTTATCTGGATCTTGCCTTAAATACTTCAGTGTCGGAATAACTGCTACTGCTACTCT
Source organism: Pleurodeles waltl (assembly GCF_031143425.1). NCBI lineage: Eukaryota > Metazoa > Chordata > Amphibia > Caudata > Salamandridae > Pleurodeles > Pleurodeles waltl. The sequence continues at coordinate 646,825,474 of NC_090446.1, read as the reverse complement.
GCTTCATCACTATATTTCTCATAATAGCTTTCTACTATAGATTTGAGGGGCTGACTGACATCCATTCGATAAGCAGCTTAGAGTCGTCACTCACTATGATAAGAACTGCAGCATAGCCAGTTGAGGCACGGTCATTTCTGTCCATCCACAGCTGGAAGAGAGCAGGAACCTAGGCTACTCACTGATATATGCTGTTTCAAGCAGGTTAGTGTATCATTCCTTAGCTTTGTTTAGTACGTTCTCGGTTTAGTCCAAAACATTTTCAATAACTAATCAGTTAACTTTGGATCAGAAAACTGTATCACTGAGTCTTCTAAAATATTGCTCCTCAACCATCACTCCTTCTACCCCCTTCATGTGAATGCATATTATTCACAACTCAGTAACGCTAGGATTTGGTCAAACATAAATAAGACATCCATGATGTTACCATCACTGAGCACAATAATGTGCTCTTTTTCACCAAAGCATGACTATTGGATTATTACTTATGATTCACGACCTCTGACCTTCAAGTTACTGATGAGTGTGCAATCTTTGCTGATTCTTACAAGAAGGGTAGCAGCAGCTACAGAGAGGAGAGTGAGCCAGCCATTCCCTGCTTCTTCGCAAGATCAGATCGAAGTTTTGGGGCAAAGAAAATTGGTCAAGCAATATTTACTGGCGTCAAAGTTGGAGATTTTTACCATTGTACAGGGTGGACACTTCATAGGTAAAGGTCAGAACAAGATGCGGCTCACACCAGATCAATAGGATTGAAAGCATATTACAGTAACCACGCCCAGTAAGGTCACTACCCATTCAAAGTTAAGGAAGCAGGAATCCACAGAGATCCAGCCTCCAAAAATCCCTATATGGGACCAGAGAAGGAGAATGCATTGAAAAAAGAACATGGACAAGATGCACTCCATCTCCACTGCACTTTTACTTCCAAATGCAAGTGCTCCATTAGGGGTATAGTTTAGGGTATGCCAGAGAGAGCATTGGGGGTTGTGGGGGAGCCCACAGACCTATTAGAGGATGGGGCTGTTGTTTTCTCTTTTCCTTGGGCAGAAGACTCCTACCCAGAGAATAGTTAAAGCCTTAGCTCTTGACCTCAATGGCCTGACAAAATCCAAAGTTACACAGAAGACCGAGATGCCACAGTACGGAGCAATACCTTTCAAAGACTGTTTCTCAAAATTATGAGGAAATAACTCAGAGTGATTGCACTGTGATAACCAAATGCTGATTTTCGATGACAGAAGTTGTTGGAATCTCAATATCAGCTATACTTCTGTATGTTTCATAAATATCTTTTTACCTAATACCACTCACTGAGTGTGATTTTGTAACAATTATAATGATAATCAGTTCAAAACATTGGGTGATTTTAGCATTTACATATGCAGATCAGGTTTATCTTGTAGCCAGACCATCACTCAAGAGTGATTGACGTATTAGATTACATTTTTAGTTCAGCGGTTCTACTTGTAGTTCACTCTCTTGTTTACCTCTTGCCACTCAACCATGTGGAAATTCCTTTCCAGTTGCTATGCTGCAGTGTAATCTGCTAGTCGAGCAATGTGGATCTGTAAACTTGATAATTGAGCATCATTGGAAATGTGATGTTTAGGTAGATATAATTAGAGGTAGGCGAAGCTTGTGGAGTTTCATTACAGAGAATTCGGCAAAGTGGTTATGCCAGCAAACAGAGTTGCTTGGCACGCCCATTCGTGCAGCGTTTATCACGTTCAGGAGTGCAATTTGTGTTCTCCCTTTGCAAATATCACGCGAACGACGCCACTCGGTTCGCATGGGTGCTCCCATTTTGTTTTCTCTGTTTCTCTGTGCATGGTGATTGGCCGAAGTTTAATCCATCCTTCATCTTTTCAATCCCACCCTTTTCTCAATTATCGACCCCTCATTTCCTTTATTTCATCAGTGTGTGTCTTTGTGTTTGTGTATTTTACATTTCTGCCATCTTTTTTTGGTGTGTTTTTTTTGTGACTTTTTGATTACTTTCTTTTTTTGGCTTTTTTTGTATATTTTCTTTCTTTCTTTTCCCCACCCCGCGCCATGGCAGAGGGCAGCAGAGGGAGTGGTGCCGCCGATGTGGCTGCTAGCAGCTTACCTCATGGGCGTTGGAGCAGCCAAGGGGCGCAACCCCACCCCATTAAGCACTGAGGTGGAGGTGGCAGGACAGGTCTTTTTTGTGCAGCGCCACTTCCCTCCCTGCTGCAGCAAGCGACATACCTTGGAGAAGGTTTGCCCTCTAGGAGCGTAGACTGCTGTGGGGGAGGGTGCGCCGGTTGGTCAATTGGCACACTGGGGTACAGTGCACCCAGCAGTAGTTCATGCACCATCGGGCGGACATAATCGACCATGAACAGTATCTGCTCGACCTGCTGGGCGTCGAGGTATCAGGGCTCGGTGAGTAATAGTTATTTATTTGTTGTGTGTGTTCGACAGTGCAATCTTTTTTTCTAATAGCAGTGTTGACTCTCAGAGGTATGTCACGTTTACATTATGATGAATATTTGTTATGTGATCCAGTTTGAACTAGCCAGGTGCTCATTTAGCGCTTCCTAATTGAACTCGCTAGACTGATTCATATTTAAGAAGCCATGCAGACAGAGACTCCTCCTGTCAACAAGAATAAGATAGTGGTACTAGTAATAAGTAATATCAGTGAATTAGCATTCCCTTCACTGTGCCTTTCTTTATGTAGATTATGCAGTCCCTATCAGTCGCAATCTCCCGGTGATGTGTAGTATGATATCATCATAGTATGTATGCATCCATGCATTGAAAAACAATTGAGGTTGAGTCACCCCATCAAAGGTGGTTGAGAAGCAAAGATCAATTTTTGCAAAATGAATGCTTTGTTAGTGGTACTTAATTGTAAATGTAGGGCCATATTTACAAGGTCCTTTGTGCCGCTGGCATGTCACGTTTAGTGACTGTCTGGCGGCGCACAATGCAGGGCCATATTACAAGGCCACATAAACCCACCCTGCGTGGCTTTTCATGGCCCGGTAAATATGGACTGAGTCAACGCAGCGCAAGTCACTGTGTTGACTCACCCTGCGACAGGGAGGCGTGCCATAGGTGTTACCGTGGGTGTTCCTACGTAACACCCAGGGCATTTGACACATTCCCAGATTTACAAGATTTTGTAAACCTGGGAATGCGTCAAAAGCTTACGCCTCCCCAGGGCAGGCATAAGGAATACTCAGTGAGAAAAATTCCTTTATTTCTCCTTGTTTTTTCCTTTTTCTATATATGCTGATTTCTGCAGCACACATACAAAAAGTAAAACTCGTCTTGTGATTGTTTTTTTGCAGGTAGGCACTGTGGTCCAAGGGTGCCTGCTTTGGCGCATGGCAGCCCATTGTGCACCAGCACAGGGGACAAGAACAGGAATGCGACATATCTTGTGGATACAGTGAATTCCTGCCCTTAAGTTTTGACCCAGGGCAGCGCAGGAAGAAGGCTTGCGGCAGTGTCCTGCATCAAAAGTTTGTAAATGTGGCCCGTAGTTTAGGAAATCTGGAGTAGGGTTTAGGTGGAGGAATTAGGAAAATAAAAATAATAGGTCAGCTCGAGTTGAGTTGATTGATTATAGGCGATCTGATTTAGAAAATTACAATTATTATTATTATTTCCCTAATTCTCACCTCTCCTCATTTTGAATATTTTTCTTTTTACTGTGCCTGTCTAACTTTTTTGTGCTTATTTTTGTTCTATCTAATCTTTGTCAAATTCTTCCTGTCCCTGAAGTTATTTATTTTTCATGTTTCTGTACCTGACTTCCTCCTGTCTGTACTAGCTTCATTCTGCTTTGTTAGTAAGCTTAGCTTTCCCTTCTCCCCTGATATATCTTGTGGACTGGTACTTTAATACTAAGCAGACAGATTTTTAGAACAGGTACTTTACTGACAAGATCACATGCCAAAGTCAGCTTTGCATGTTCGTGAAGACCTTATTTTTGCCTTGCTCATTCACATTGCATTTACCAACCAAGACCTCACCATAGGTTCTCCTGGAATGACCAAAGTATTTCACCCCTTTATTGCGCTACAGTGACTTAGCTCTAACCCTCCATTCTGAACTGTTTGCGGTTGATTTGCCTTCCTGGCTTTTCTAACAACTGACAAAGTTCCTAAAATGAATGATAGAAGATAGAACTGTAGTGAACTATTGTGGTTGTATTTTGTTGGAATCTAAAATGTGTAATGTTTTTTCCAGCTGCACCCACCACCAGTGCAGGGGCCAGTGGAAGCACCAGTGCACCCGGCATGGCAGCGGTCAGAGGTGGAGGACCAGCGGCAGCAAGGACGGGCATTGGTAAGTCAAATTGTTCTTGATCGTTGACAACTACTAGTATACTCACTGCAAGAGCATGGCTGGTGAAGCCCCTAGTTTAGCAGCTACAGTAGGGATTGAGTTCTTAGTGACCTCCTCGCTCTACAAATCAACAGACAAATGTTCATAATGAACGGACGGTACAAATGATGGCTTGATGGAAAAACGAATGAAGGATGGACCGCTAAAAGAAAGAGTGGGTGACATGGTATATGAGTGAAAGGATGTGTGGGTTAAAGGAAATGATGCGTAGGTGAGTGATAGGAGATGCATGGGTGGGTGAAAGGATGGATGAAGGGGCGACAGGATGACTCAGCAGGTAAAGGGTCGATGGGTAAAAGGATGCTCGGTATGGAATGGGTGGATGGTAACAAACAATGGTGACAAACGTTGTATGGGTAAATGGATGGATAGGTGAAAGCAGGGTGTTTGAAAGGGTGGATACTGGATGGGTGAGTGTGGGTGAATATATGGATGCCTGGACTGGAATGGTGAAAGACTGGACGAGAGAGTGCAAAGCTTATATGTTGGCTTTCAAAGGGTGAATAGAATAGATAAATGCAGGGATGAACGTATAGTTACTTGGATCAAGAAGTAAGGGAGCTCTTCTGGAGGAGGACGTGTCTCTTCACCTACTTCACTTGGTTTGCATAGTTATCAAAACTTTGGTTCAAAGTGGGGATATATTAATTTTCTGTCTTCTCCCTTAATGCACTGTAGTTGAAGCAAGGCTGATATGTATCCCCCCCATCATCATACCTCCCTCCCCATTAGTCACCCATGCTACCATGACGTAACTGCAGCATTGCTCAATTCATCAGTACAATAGTGTTGTCTGTGCAATGTGCATTTGCTTCAGTTAATGCAGCATTTACAAAGGTGTCAATGTATTGCAAACTTAAAAGGTGTGTTTCCCTTCACAGTGCCTACTCTATCACCTCCTAGTACTTCAGTCCTTTATTCTTTCCAAAGTTCTGTCACAGCCACCCATACAAAATTTAAAAATCCCATTTGGCATGCGCCTCATTAATTTTTACCCTTTTCATATTCATCAACTACAGTGAGGCATGTATGGGTAAAAAAAAGCCCTGTGACTTACCATAATCATCCACATCAAATTCCAATGGCCCTAGGGGACCAGCAATTTACTATTACTGTGCCATTCTACTTTTTTAAAGCAATTGTTTACACAGAGCACTGTTTATAATTTGTCATTTTCTTTTTCTCCTCCTGCTTTAGCTACTCCTGCTGGACATCCAACTTGCCAGGAGATAGCATCCTGGCTGCGGTGGCAGAGGCTGGAGGGCATCCACAATGAATATAGGTGGCTGGTGGCCCTTCAGGAGGATGAGGACATGGCCCGGGCAGTAGTCAACATGCCTGCCGGTCCTAGCTCCTCCAACCAGCCAAGCAGCACCTCCATCCTCCCAGCAGCACCGTTAGTGCAGCCACCAGCTGGCATGTGCCCATCCTCATTGTACCACTGCTGTCCACCCCAAGGTCGGACTACAACTTCCAACACCGCATCCTGCAACACTCTGCGTGCCTGGACCACCGGGTGGCACACATTGAGGCAACCCTGTATGGTCTCCAGACCTGCGTGGAGAACACCCTCTTCTGACCCTTTTTAAAAACAATTGTTTGGTGGGAAGGGCACTTGTTGTGGGTGGAAAGGGTGGCGAACGGACTTGGGAGAGGTTTTTTTTGCACTTTGGACTGTCGTTGTGAACTTTAGTTTCTTTTGTTGTGGACTTTCATTTGACTTTTGTGGACAGGGCTATTTGTTTGGGTAGAGGGGTAGCCCTGTTTTCGGTGGAAAGGGTGAGTTTTCTATTTGAAAAAATTAAAGGGTTGATTTATTTTACTTCATTTATGCCTCAAATCTTTATTTTGATGTTTTGGTTTGCACTGCTGTCTTTTAGTGGAGCCTGTTTTTTAAATCTGCTAAAAAAAGTGTATTCCATTTACTTAGACCATTGCCCTACTGCCCCATGTAACTAAATTGACCACTAGGGTATGACTGCATTGCCAATTTTGCCTACAAAAACATAGATAGACACAAAAACATCTTCTTCAGTAGACAGTAATTACTATCTATTCTCTTACCTGAATAGGTGAAGTAAGGGCTGGCACCTCATTCTTTTTACTGCAGGTTTTGCCCAGGTTGGCAGCTTATCTCTATAGTAGGGGTAGTAGTAGTATCAGGCTAGCATGCTAACAGGGAAGACACAAATTGGCACTCCCACGTATGGGAAATCCAACTACAGGATTAATCAAAGGGTTATCCATCACTGTCAACTAGCTTGAAAGAAAACATAGAGTTAGTGGGTTATATATTATATCATAACTTTAGAAAGACTGAGACCAGACTACCACGATTACAGTATTTGACACACACGAAGACCTGATATGATAATAAAAATTGTAATATCAACTTTTGAGCACTGGGGAGCTAATATTTAATGAAAACTAAACTTAGGAAATGAAATCCTCAAGTCAGGAGAAGTGGGCTCAGAGTCAGAAGTGGTTGGACAAGGCTAAGCCTTTGCGCAACACAGAACACAAGGCCTTAATGATTATGTTGATGGGACAGGTGTGTAATATTGCTCAGGTAAATGAAGGTCATGCAGTGCGTTGGTGTCGCTTTCACCACATCTGCCCCAGCAAGTGTGTGATCCATTTATTGTGGACAGTTAAGTCACACCCCAGTAAATCACACAGCCCGGGGGAAGAGGGTCAGGGGCTCGATTAATGCATGAGAAAGGGGATTTGGGGAAAGGTATGACAACGACCAACACAAACACTACACAAAAAAACAATGACAATATTCATCGGGAGCTGAGCCAGCACACCATCATCAATCTGTTGTGGAAGGAAATGAGGAAAGGATAAGTATGACACAGTTCATTTAAATGCATTGCAAACATCCATTCAGACTCAGAGAGACACAAGAAAGTATATCTCTAAATGTTCTGTCTCCTAGGTTTAAAAAACAAATTATGGAGGATTGACGTTAACCCACCCAGTTCTAAAAATTCTGATTGTTAAAAAACGGAAAGTGATACTGTATTGCCAAAGTGGGTGGTGCATCTCGGAATGTCTGTCACTCAAGAGTGCCCATCTGAATCTGTCTGGTAGGTAAGCTGGAGTGTTGAGATTTCACGTGTTTTTTTTCATGCAAGAGACGACTAGAGAAGGCCTGCGTATTGAAAAACAGTCACTGTATTGTAGAGTAAAGGAGAGGAAGCTAGGTAAGCTTCATGAGGAATCAAGAGTGTACCAAGCAGACTCAAAGGCAGAACAAGAACATAAAGAGGAGTTTCACGTGTGAGTCAGCAATGCAGCAAACACTCAGTCAGGCACCTCTCTCCAGTCCACAGAGCTGAGTGAATACTAGGCCTCGAGTCTTCACCATCATCATGGTTTGTCTATGAAGTTGGTAACTTTCTCCTTGTAGCTGTTGAGGTAGTCCAACCCTGACTCCCTCCCTCCTCCTCCTCCTCCTCCTGACTGAGTACTCCATCAACTCCCAACTAGTAGTGGGCCTACTGGCTAGATGGCCCTTTGGAAATCTAGGCCACATAGTAAAATAATATTGCAAATGTTACAAACATGTAGAAAAGGTACTGAGCTGTGCAACAATTTTCCTTTAGAAAAGATGAAAAATCAGTGAAATGCAAAATAAATTATAACTTGGTCCATACTTAAACTCCAGGCCACCCACCAGTATGAATATTTAAAATCAATTTAAAGTACAAGGAAATATTTGTGCATGCCCAAGCAAACAAAGAACACCCTTATTAAATTGTTTTTGAACTTACTTGTGTGATTTCACAAAAACAAAGTCCTTAAATTCAAAGCTATATCCAGGAGACAAGGAGAGTGATCCTTCCACCTCGAAATCTAGATGAAAAGTGACCAGGAGATGGACAAAGCACTGGGAGGAGCCTGCTGGACAGGATTAGGAAGTTGAAGTCTCAGGGGCACTTCCTTCCTGTTTGAAAAAAAAGGGAAAAAAGGCTTCTCACACTAAAAAACAACTTCTGGAGTCCATTGGAGAAGAAAATCCACTCAAAAATGTATTTTTTATGAGATTTAGATGTATCTTGAGTAGAGAATCTACTCCAGGTGCATTCGCTCTCATGAGTGGGACTGTTTTAGCCGCAGTTGCATCAGGAAGCAGCACGGGTAAACGTAAAGTCTTAAGCGAGCGCACAGCCGTAAATTGTGTGAGCAAATGCAAAGTTTCATGCTCGCTTGCTAGTGGCCCGAGAGTATCGTGGCACTCATAAGAGAGCACCAAAGCGAAATTTCGTACACACAAACAAACTCCCCTCTGCACCAGATTTCGGAATTCGGTAACTCTGCACTAGTCCGCGTAGCGCAAAGTGCCTGAATTCCACAAACGTTGCCGGCGGAGCACATTTGTACGCCTAGGCCTACATATAATAGGGAGTTTGAATTACTTAAACTCAAATACAACACACTGTATAGCTTGAATCAAATCCAAAACTCTGCCAGTATACAGGAGCTGCTCAATGAGTTTGGGAACCCGATGGTGAGGGCTTCTGAGATCCTACCTTCCCAGTAGCTCACGGTCAACAATAGAACATATTTCCAAAGGAAAGAACAGCTTATCTGCAAACACATCCAGGCAAAACTCTGCAGAGTAATTACAGAAGTAAGGCACATCACTAGTGATTCTTTATTCCTCTGTGCTATTTTGTCGCCATTAGCAGCCAGAAGACCTAGTAACAGGTCCAGCAAATCTGAATCCCCTGTTACCAATAACAATATTTTCTGCCATATGTATTGAGAATCACCTTTGGAATAGCAGTAGTAGCCTATAAAATTGTGCACATACATTTCAAAAAGACTCAGACTCTTTCACCAAATATGCCCCGAATTGTAATCTTTAGGACCACTCCCTAAAGTTAAATTTCACTTTCTTGTCTTGTAAAACGTATTTACATATTAAAGGCTTTTACTTGATCACACAATCTTTAAATATATTGTCAAAAAGGTACATCCAGAAAAAGACTGATTGTCGTTTAGAAAGTGATTAGAGACATACCAATGACAAGTTTGTAAACTCTAATGTCTCTAGTCCATCATGTTGGCAGAATACATTTGCCATCTCAGAGCTCAAGCTCCATGCAGTGCCATGAACCTAAAAATAACATAAGATCTTAAACAAGCTTTTCAAGTACCCAAGCTTTTCAAATATCCAACAGAAAAGGTTTTTGTTAGCATGTACGTTTTTATGAGGAATTCTCATGGCTGATTCAGTCTTGTTCAACTATCAATGCCACATTTGCTAGATCACAGCCTTAACCTATGGGCCATCTTTAATGACCTTGGTCATGGAGTGGACTCTACAGCTACATATTATCCATGGTCTTCATCTTCTCTTCTATACCAATAATTGGTAGTCAAGTGGCCCATATGTACCCAAGATGATGTGTCCTGGTTCAGTCTGACCTCTGCAATACACACCCCTGTAGAGTGCTTGATTTCTCCTTTGCAAGTAAGTATGTGCAACATTTTTTACAGCAACGTTTAAGCCCATTCACCATCTTAGCCACTCTATCCAATGTTGCTTTGCTTACCCAATCCACCCTATCAGAGACATGGTTTGCTTGCGCTGTGCTCCCCGTCTGACAGAGGAGTGTCCCACCACCTCAGTTTTCCTACATCCACTCCATAAGATACAGGATTTGCCAAATTAATGTTGGACTTGACAACTGGACCTTGTGGACCTATAAGAGGGCTGCCTTACCTGAGCATGTATGGACTGCATCTCCCTTGAGTGGACTGTCTTTAAAGCTGAAGAATCAGACTAGCCAGCGCAACAGGACCTACAGCCTCTAGCACTGACTGTGGTCTTCTGCCTCATCTAAGGCAAGGCTGGGGACTCTGGCCAGTGAACTCCAGCATCAGTGAAACTTTTTAGAGCTTTTGGCAAAATCTTATTTCCTGCTTCATCACTCTTCCTCCCCAAGCCAAAAAAGGTAATTGGGTACAGTTTGGTTCACATATGTATTCTCTTGTGGTGTTGTTGTAAGGATCAGAGTCAACTTAGTGAAGTGCGGGCCCTTAATACAAGATTCATGAGTTCCATTACAGTTCCAACTAAGGTACATGGAGACCAGATCACACCCATCTATAGATCAGGTAAAGGGATGTGATACAGGTCTGTGAGGTAAGTGAGGTCCAGGAACTGCTGAGGAGGTTCACTGTGAACTGTCTATGGTTAGAGGAAGAGAGGACTAACTTCTTGCTCAGATTCCTAAACAACTGCAGTGCCTGCCTGCGATCAGCTGTTCCTTCTAACAGTCACTCCTGCTGCCATGGATTCTTACTCTTTCATCGGTGCACTTGGCATGAAGCAGATCTCCTCGAGTATTTCCTGGGGAACCAGATCTCTCTGGTGAGGCACATCCCGAACATACCCACGCTCCATCAGCACGGGTAACATGAAAACTAGTCATTCCACACAGCTTTGTGTTCTACCCTCCATTGCTGAACCTTCACCATCTCAGTACCCTTCCCACTACTGGAAGTGGCGACATAGAGTGAAACCCAACAACCACATATCTCAGTCTACAGAGATTGACCTTCCATCCAGGCGACATTCTCAAAAATGTTCAGACTGTGCCATACAGACTTTCCAAGTTGTTCACCAGTCCCTAAGACTGTGACCCCAGGACAGCCTGCGAGCATTGCTGGAGGATCGTCTTCACATCTTCTGCTCTTTCACCCAGATCTGTACACCCCAGGTCTTTCTCATCCATGATGGAAGTGGCGTCTTTGCTTCTGCCTAATCTATTGCCTTCCAGGACCCTTGTCATCTATGGAGCCCACACAGTTAACCACCCCCCTTTCATTCATCATCTGGTTGGTTGCCTGCAGGATCTCTGCACCCCACTCTCCCAGCCTAGTACATTACCTTTGCTAGTGAAAGATCGTAGCTTGGATGTGCCACTATGTCTCTGAAACAAGAAAGTGAAAGAGTGGTCGCTTTCCGCTAGTCACAATTTGGTGGTCAAATTTTGTATAACATGATGAAGTGATTTTATATAATTACTGCACTACAAAGTATATTAGTGGAGTGCACCATTAGATATAACCTTTAAGTGTTTGAAAATAACGCTTTGAAAGTATTATTCTGCATAATAATTTTGTATATTCTCACATGTAATGCTTAGAATTCATTTAAACAGAAATATATTTGTGTTTTATTTACTTGGCTGGAGTGAAGGCCTACACACATATTTTTCTTTTCACAGTTACCTTTCAATGTGAGATGTTTTTTTATTGTTTTTTCCAGTGTTGCAGGTGTTAGGAGCTGAGTCGGAGTTAACAAGAAGCTTATTGGGAGTGAGAGATAAGAAAGCTTGAGATGAGCTATGCAAGGACTAAGAGAAGCATTCTGGAACTTGGCAGTCGTAACAGTTTTGAAATTGCTGAATCCAAAGATTATCAAGATTGGATGTGTTAGGTCTCTGAAAGTTGTAACTTCTAATTAAAATTTTGAAAAGCTTTGACTTTGCTGTCATTGTCTTGGGAAACTTTGATTTAAAAAAGTTTTAGTTAGTGACAGAAGCAGATTCTTTTCACCCTTTGAGCTGAACGGACCTTTCTGAGGTGCAGACCTCATATTTTGTAGGTGACTTGACGCCACTGCATCTCTCTTAACAGAATATTCTACAGAATTTCCGATTGTAGACCATTTCTCAATTACTCTTTTAGATATAGAAGAGTTTAGGGTTTACTTTAAAAGGTTAGACAGGAGAACTTGGTCCTGGTGCCCAAGAACTGCATGCTTTTTCAGATTTTCTGTATTGTGGCAATTGAAGTCTTTGTCTTGTATATGCTGACTAAGTTTAATATTTACAATGTTGTAATTCTCCTTTGGTGATTTTATATATCTATGCTATGGTTTTGAGACTCATTTATTTAACGTTGACTTTGAGTCTGTAATAATGTCCCCATGAATCTCTGATTCAACTCCAGATTTTATTGTGTGACATTTGGGTTGCACAGAAATTGTTTCAATAATTTGATAACTGTTACTCACACCCCTCAGAAATGAAAAGAAAAGATTCATCAGACCCCAGAAATAGGGCCCTAGACTCTATCACTAGCAAGGCAAACTTTCCTCGTACACCAAACCCCATGGTGGAGAACCTGGGGCAAACTTGTCTATTGTTTCTTTCCCTTCCATCGTGACTCATAATGCCTGGGTGCTGCTTGGCACAAGCTGTCTACGGGGGGAGACTTTAGGAGATGCTTCTGTTTAGGTAACTGCAAATCCTTGCTGCAAGTAATCCCTCCACACTCCATCAGGCACAGGTATTGCCTGTCCCTTTTACTTCATCAGACACTCAACTTGCCGTGGATGCTGAGCCCGTCTGCTGCTTCATACAGAATGTTTTCCCAGCCTATCAGCTGTAAGAGTTGCAGGGTTTGCCAACTCCATGCACCCTATCTGATACCAGACTTACAACTATGCCCACTTCCCTGCTAATACCGACAACATAAAAGTGCAGAACCAGTCTCTATTATAAGCATCTCAGTAAGGCTGTGCCAGTACTCCTGGAGTGTTCTTCCTAACTCTGAAGAAGGAAGCCATTGTGTTTTCTGTAGCCTCGAATTACAGTCCACCACACACCGACAATCCAGATTCCTGTCTTACAATGAATCCACATTCTCATTGTTAGCTCCTGGCATGTTATGTTGACTCTGATGTGGATGCCCAGTGGGGTAGTACAGCACGTGCAATCATGTCTAATGTGTACACGTCTTTGGCCATTAGAATTATCCACACCCCTTTTCTGCATCTAATACTGCTATGATGCTGCTCCAGCAGTAACCGTGACTCATGCCAGGGCTGGTATCTTGCCCTTTGAGGGGATGTCTGTCAAATAGCCTCGGACTTCAAGGACGTTTTCACCAAGTTTTTTAACCACCCAATGGGAGCCTTAAAATGTGCGTGGGCACTGTGCCAAAGCTGTCTTAATTGATCTATTTCTTATCTTCAAGGAGCTACATCCAGTTCAGTGATGACATATATGGTGGAGCATGGATTATATATATGTGTTCTTCTTAGTGCTCTCTAACCCCCTAGCCCATCCAGTATCCAGCCAAGGCAACAATCAGAAAAAAAGAATTGCATTATTGAGGCATCTGAGTATTTTATTAAGAAAGAAGTACAGTCCCCAGCTCTGAAAACACATGAGTACATTCTAGCTCCTAAACTCTGCACTGAGCCACCCTAAGTAAGGCTATTTGGAGTTAATTCTATCTGAGGCTTCCAGGCCCAGCTACAGAGGTCAAGATAGTTAGACGTCAAGTAAGATGCATCTGTGGAAGCTGAGTATGTACGCCTTATTTCCTAAACCATACCCACCACACATTTTCCATCTCGCCAGTGCTTCCCCGTCTGTTGGGGAGTTTCTACAACCGTAGAGGGTCTTCAAGACCTGTGCTGGCTGTAATCTTTTACTGATGTAGATCTTCCCTGGTCAACAGTGCTAACATGGAGGAGTAGTCTATGGGTCCACTGCTGTAGAGAAGAGCAACTAGACAGTGCTTAATGAAAATGAGGGGCATGTGGCCATCAGAAACAGTAGAGGTTCTAGTGCAGCCCAAAAAATACAGCTTTTTATGCTATCACTTATCACATCGATGAGAACAGACCATACACCTTATTGGAACTAAACGACAACAGCAATTTCATTAAGTGTGTTTGTTGCATTTCTTTCCAGAGTTTCATTTAGCTGACAAGAAAAATCACTTTGATTTTAAAGACTTTATCTACTGAGAAAACTCACAAGAATGAATGAAAGATCTGTAGCTTACGCTCATCCTATTAAGAAGTGCGTTGGTTAGGAAAGGTTAGAAAAGTACAATCATGGTCCTGCACTCTTTCATGTCTGTTTTTCAGCTAACGGAAATTGATGAACTACAAAGGAAAATTTACAAAGCAGACAGAGAATAGGAACACTTTCTATCGAACTATAAAATTAATGAGTCCAAAAGATATATATGTATATTTATCTTGAAAGTACATGATTGTGGTGTTAGAATCGTAAAACTATAATTGTCCATCTATAGCAATATACCATGAAGATATAGTGGTAGTCAGTATTCAGGATTTTATTTTTTATTGGATTAACGTAAAATAATTAAAATTACTTAACGTAAACACAAATCAAAGAAATTCACTGAAAAAACTAAAGGTTACAGATTCGTTATAGTTAGAAAAGATAATTAAAAATCCCTATGGGAATTATAATGGGAAACACACTTTTTTTAACTCCCCCTTTTTCTTGGCCCCCTCTTGACGGATCACCCTGAAACTTCCCATGTACATCAAGATTCTCAGGGAAAAAAAATTGGGAAAAAGTTTGTGAAGATTCGTCAAATGACACCAAAGATATTGGCAAGTCAAAAAGACACTTTTTCTATGGAAACATGGTCCTAACTATAACTACCTACTGGCCAGCGGGTAATACACACACATATATATATATATATATATATATATACATATATATATATATATATATATATATATATATATATATATATATATATATATATATATATGTGTATTACCCGCTGGCCAGTAGGTAGTTATAGTAGTAGTTATATATATGTATATATATATATATATATATATATATATATATATATATGTGTATATATGTGTATATGTATATATATATGTATATACATATATATATATTTGTACATACATATACACACACACCTGTCAACAACATTTCGAGCATCATATTGTGGTCACTATATATTCTGTGCTCGATATTCCAGATCTACATTGTAACCACAATACCTATGTATATTGATCATTGATCCCATTCTACTCGTTCTTTCCCGCTGTACAAATACTTCTTTTATGCCCAGGTATTCCGTATTTCCTATTCTTTGCTCTATACTGTCCAATCTTTCTCATACCAGTCACAGAAGAACGCTTTTGCAAACATCTAAACTCACCTATCCCTTGCTTTTTCAGAGAGCCTGGTTCATAGAGGGCACTTAGAGTGCTTGCACACAGTGCTCATCTCAGTCTAATACCAGTCGGAAGAAGGGGCTGGCTTTCTCTGAAAACATCCTCCATTTTAATCAGGGTGGGAGCGTTGCATGGTCAGTAAGATTGGGGGATGCGAGTCTCAGATTTTCTGACAATCAGCCCGGCATATACTGGTTAAATACATTATAAGACAAGCAGCGTTTATGTGGCAGTGGAAAGGGAGAGGAATGGGGATTGGTAGGAGTACTAAGAGAGAAAACACACTATTTAGTAAAATAACCAATATCTTTGAGGTCTTTAATACCCAACTAAAAGCATCTGTGCCCAACTATTTATCAAAAAAGTAATTAAATTATTTATTAGGGGTGTGTAACACCCCAAACACCCCCCGCCAAAGCTACGCCCCAGGCACAGCACATATCTGAGCGCCTTCATTCCCGCTCACATCCGACTGACATCTCACAATACTCAACTGAATGCACCTGTATCCACCTATTTATTAAAAAATACATTTATTTGGGGGGTTGGAACACCCCAAGCACCACCCCACCCCCTGAAGCTACACCCCTGGCCCGGGCACGCTGCACATATCTGAGTGCCTTCATTCCCGCTCATCCTGCCTCCAAAGGTCTGCCTCTGTGAAGAGACGGATCCTCTTGGCGTACTTATAGAGTTTCACCGAGGAGTGAATGCTGTAGGCAGGCTGAAAATACCAGATTCATGTGGGATCCAATACATGGGGCAATGACATTCAGAGATAAGTTAATATTTCATTTACCAGAGTAACAAGGCAAGTTTTAGGAGCTGTAAGAGTGTGGAAAACTGCAATCCGTAGCACTTAAACAGTGACAAGCACAACTGTCTGCCTCCTTACCCAGGGGCATAAGAGATACATTATGACCCTGTCACAGTGGCAGTCAGACTGCTGCCAAAGCTTTTCCCTTCGCAGGAGGGACTGGCGGTCTGAATCCTCCAGGGCACGTTGCAAGCAGCGCCACCCTAGGGATAATGACCGCTCACTTCGCCAGCTTTTACATGGCAATAGCACCACCATGTAAAGGCTGGTGGAGACAGGGTGCAGGGGGCATCCATGGCCAGCCCCATTGTGCTGTTCACTGTCTGCTATGATGGTGCACCCTACGCCCTCCAGCATTGCCACCATCTCAATTATGAGCCGTCGTCAATGTTGTGGGCTGTTTCCTGCTGGGCCAGTTGTTTCCGCCTGCTCACCCAGTGAGAAACTCTTAATGGGGCCTACGGGAAGGCGACCGCACTGGCGGCAATCTGACTGAAGGAGTTTGGCAGGCAGCCTTTTGCGTCCGCCAAACTCATATTGACCCCCTGAGTTTCTGGGCGGGGACAGGGACAGCTTTAGGAACTCTCCATTGGCCCTGTACGAATTTCCCGTGGTCTTGGAGCAGTAGGCTCCGATAACCGTATAAAATCTCATAGTTCTGAATTGAAAAAGGGTAGTAATGATAAAGGCGGCAGGTAATAACAGTTTGCCAGCATGCTTTATTGGGTTTTATATTCTGCAAAGTAATTAAAAAATATGTGAAAACACATTAACTTTTCATCTTCATTCACCGAGAAAGAATGGTTGGAGTGTAAAAAAGGAATAATAAACAAACTTTTCTCAGTGACTGTTCCTAAACCTCAAAATGACTTTTCAGAAAAAATGTATGTAGTAATAGCTCCAAAAATCTCAAAGAACAAATGATAGTCAATAGTTGCAGTAGATTGAGACCTATGTGCAAATTGAAGTTAAACACAATACACCGCAGATCCGATACATCAATCAGATCTGTCTAGGTCAAAGATTTTACCTTCTGACTTTATTCCTTTAAATCCCACTCAACCACAGGAGTAGATTTCTAAAGGCCCCTATTGGACATAGAATTTTCCTAAAACGTTTTACTTTTTTCTCCCAGTCTTTGCTGGCTCTCTCAGGCTTTGCTTAGGACTCTGGGCACTTATCCACTGTATGGCAGTGGGAAAGTGTATGCGTCCTTCCTACCTATGGCAAGAAGGGGCTGGTATGGGCATGGGTGAACTGCTGTACCCAGGAGGACCCTTTAAAAAAAGGTTCCCCACATACCCGGGGCAAATACGACCATGGCTACTAGGGGAACGTTGCACTGTGCAAGCCACCCCCAGAAGACCCTGTCAACCATGTCGTAGGCCTGGTGGGATGGGCCGACAGGGGCGCTAGTGTGCCTGTGCTCAGGGTGGTAACCCCTTTGCAGGATCCAACCCTGAGCCAGCCTTACTCCTGCCCGGGAGGACCCCGAAGACTGGACAGGTGGTAGGCGTAGGACAGGGCAGGAATACGAAGGGTACTCTTCTCTGGTAGGGAAGACTCCCACGTGGATGTCCCCTATCTAGGGGAGGTCAGCCTAGTAGTCGCCTTTGGGCCCTGGGCACTGTCCCACTGTAGGTGCAGGGTGGAAGTGCATGTGCATATCCTCTACTGAGTAGGAGGTGGCGCTGACCAACATGGGCGAGACCAGCCACGGCAGACCCCGGGGTGCGCACTTGCGCCAGAGGACCTTTGGAGGCACAAAGCCTGGCCCAATAGGCAGGAGTGTGCCCCCTACACAATGGTGTTTTTTTTATACATTGAGTCTGACATAGCTGGCCTCTAGGTGCCTACCTGCACCAGGGCGACATATCTATAGTGAGTCTGGCGCCAGCCCGTGTGTGCATACTGGCACATGGGTGGTTTTCCATATGGATATTGGTTCTGGCATCACAAGCCATGGTGTGCACACTTGAACGCAGGTATTCCAAATTAGGGGCTGAGCCTGTTAGCACAGGCCAGCATATGTGCACTTGTCGCCTTATGGTGGCTGCAACCTGAATGTGAAGCCTGCCTCTGCAGGCTTGTATGTGCACCAGGGCACATTTGCCTAGGGGGTGCGGAACTCCCATGCGTGTTCGCACTGCCCATGACAGCTGCTCTGCCCATAAGGTAACAGAGGAAAAAATAGTCTTATTAGGTCTAGCTGCAATAGTGGATTGCAGAGAAGCAGCCTCATGATGTTTGGAATCATTGGATTGAGAGGGACAAACTCTATCTAATGATAAAGGTGGTTTTAGTATTAATGCACTAGAAATACAATTTCTAGGAAGTGGGCATTTCTAAATTCAAAAATGCTTTGTGTGTCCTATGAAGTCAGCTGTAAGCCTCTGGTTGAAGGGGAAGAGCACATTTGTCCATTCCCAAAGCAACAGCTATAAAACTTGGGCATCCAGAATGACAGACCCCTGCCATTTGAGGCCTGGGACAGATTGATTGAAGGGAGAAGTTTCTGACACTTGGCCTCTTGGAGCCAGAGCCTGGCCCCACTAAAGATAAAGATCTACAGTCCACGTCCTCGAGCGGATGGAGAGGAAATTTAAGGGATACATCTGTGGTTCTAAGGAGCCCTTTGAACCACCTCTAACATCAAAGGCACATGTTAGTATAACTAGGGGCACTATCCTTTAGCAAGGCAGAGTTGCAGTGCTGCTGGACCACGTGGTGCATACTGCCAGAGGAATTGTTGTGCACATGGCGGATAACTGAGGAAGGGATCCGCGCACCCTTCCTGTATTGTGGCTGGTCTGAGCCGACTGCCTGCTGCTGTGTCGTAACCTGAGGTGTGCTCTTCAAGGGCAGGTTGGCTTCCCTCTGTTCTCTTTGGAGGTTTCAGGGACATCAAAGACCTCCGGTGAGGGATTTACATCATCTTCTGGTCCTATCTGGAGAGCGGTACCCTCTTCTGGGCCTACATTGTGTGCTGGACTCCACTGGACAGCAGTAGGGTGAGCGTGGGATAAGTATTGTGTCTGGAGACCGGAATTACTTGGTGCGGAGCCTGCAAGCTCTGCCTGCACTTCAGTTGAGTGGCCCTTCATTGTGGGGACCATTGCATACCGAGACATCTTGTGGTGTGAGCAGGATCACCTGTTGCTGGACCTCGCATGGCTCACTGTTGTTGAGTGAGTTGCATTTCTATTGTGTGACCCTCTGCTGCCCAAGCATTGCGGGTGCAACCAGAGTTGTGCTATACACTGCCTCATATGGTGCAGCTGAACTTGCATTGAAGTGTGTGACCGGGGAGTCTGGTGCGACTAAAGTCATCGCGGACCAGATGTTGTGCCTGATTCCAGGGAGGTACGTAAAAGAAGTTCCTTGTGTGACCGGAGGATCTAGACCAACTCAAGTCATGAAGCCCTAGACATTGTGAGGTGTGGGATTTTCATTCTTCATGGGAGAGTCTGGGATTGTCTGATGTGGTTAAAGTCATCACACACCAGACTAGTGATTCCTCCTTAGGAGGTACCACATTGGGATCTGTCTTTGGAGTGTTCGAATTGTCGGGTCCATTTCAGGTAATAGGGCCCTTGACAATGGGCCTCATTTTTATGGCGGTACAGCACTGAGCACTTTTCACAAGGAAGTGTAACTGTCTGGTGCAACTCAAGTCTTTGTGCATCAGACACAGCGCCTCTTTGTAAAGGGTGTGCGGATCTAGTAACTCATTGTGTGCAGTCGGGATTGTCGAGGGCGACTCAAATCAACATGCCCAGAGGTACCTAAATTGGTAACTATTTTGAAAAGCTGACTGTGTGGCAAGACTGGGCTCTGCGGTGGCTAATTGGTGGTCCAGTGACTCTCCCCCTGTGAGTTGCAGACCTCTAAGTGAACCTTCTACTTGGAGCCGAACTGTCAACTTGCTAATTACTGCCAGATTGTTTTTTGTCTTTCCTTCCCCCTTCCCATCTTGTCCCCAGGATCTTGCATAGTGTGACTAGGGCTGCAAGTGGCCTAGTATTCAGTGAGAAGGTTGACCCAATCTATGGTATGTGGTTGTGCGGAATAGCCAAAACTCGTTGCTGGGTTGAGGGCGGTTTGGAACCCATGGGAACCACAGTGCCTGCTAACACAGTGGCATCCCCTAGCTAGATATCAGGGCACTGCATTAGGGTGCCAGGAGTGGGTGCGTATGAGTGTGAGTGTGCACGAGCCAACTGATACCCGTGGCATTATCTGGCAGTGCATAGTGGATGTGCGGAAGTGAGTGCGGGTGATTGTGAGGGCAGCATCGTGGTGCTGGTGGTCACATTCTTCCACCACGGGGTTTCCTGAGGTTGGCATTACGATTTACTAGTGCGGCCTAGGCCACAGTGCTATGTGAAAGTGGTACAGCCCTTGTATGTACTTGTTGCTGCTAGCGTTGGTAACCAGGGTGCTCCTTGAATTTAAGTGTTACATCAAAGTTGTTAAGATCTAGGGTAGGTCTTGTGCTGACAACATTTGGCACCACATGAGGGTGCGGGCGGGAACGTATTGTTTTCTCACTTGTACATATTGTTGGTGATGTTACACACAGATAGGCC
The DNA here is from genome assembly GCF_031143425.1 of Pleurodeles waltl. NCBI lineage: Eukaryota > Metazoa > Chordata > Amphibia > Caudata > Salamandridae > Pleurodeles > Pleurodeles waltl. Next base: position 646,804,683 of record NC_090446.1, on the reverse strand, counting down.
GAATATTGTGAAGTCTATTGCTAAATGTGATTTATGCCCAGATTTCCATGATACTCATGCTGTGTTAACAATATGTATGTTGAATATAATTTTTATATTCCTACACGGTGTGAAGTGTCATTTGTGCCGCTCAGTGTGGTTATGGTGGGGAAGTGCTGTGCTTTTTTTTTACACATTGCCTCTGTGATAAGCTTGACTGCGCTGTACCAAGCTACCCAAGGATGAGCGCAGGTTGTACAGTGTGTGTAACCACCCACCTCTGAGGGGAGTGGCTCGATTCTGCCTGGCAGGGGCCTTGTTGCAGCCAATTAGAACGTGCCACAAATACATTTGGTGTAAAAAAGACTACTGGATCTATAACTAAATATATATTCCTAACTTTTCTGTAAGCGAAAGGTCAGCAAAATGATTAAATTATATTATGTTATTTTTTATATGTCTCTAACCCCGCCCCCACTGTAGTCACAGTCACAGTTCCCATGCTTTTTATGCACTGAAAAAGGAATGAACTCTAAACTTCAAGTGTACATGGGTACACTCCAACATTAATTTCACACCTGGCAGTGGATGTCTAAATTGGAGCAGGAATAATTTTCACAATGGGAGTACTGGCCATTGGAGTCAGATCACGCTAATAATAAGGTTGAAAGTACCTGTGTCCTGTTTGATTGAAAATAGCCTATGAATCAACCCTTTACCTTCTCTAGCATGCGGGCATAGCCTTCACAATTCTTTTTATAAATAGTCTCTAGTGATGCACATATTGCTTAACATAAGGGTGAGAGATAGTTTAAATAGGACACAATATGGTCTGCCCATTTATGGTAATATATTTATCCTTGGGTGCACTGCTCAGTATATTAGTGTACCCTAACTTGTTTTTAAGCCCTACTTAAAAGACTGATTCACAAAAGTAAACTTACACTTTTGTGTAAATGTACGATTGTTTGCTACTTAAAATTTTTTAAACTTACACAAAAGTGTAAATTTACTTTTGTGAATCAGGCCTGGTATGTCTGGTTATTAAAATGCAGTATGACTGATTTGTGCGTCCTGCCATCAGTGGTAACTCCCTATTGATGAGACAGTATGAATTATACAAAAGCTGAATAATATATATTTGTTCCTTCAATTGAGAGGTGCTGTTTGATAACAAATATCACAATACAATGTGTCAGTTCTTTGAAAATGCCCATGCTTTCCTGGAAGACAAATGTAAACATAGATTTACATGCTAAGAGATTTATTTGTAATTTGTGACAAGCAGCTGATTAGTTCTGTTAACATTTGACTCTTTCAAATGCAAAAAAAGGAACCTCATCTTGTTACCTATTCTTCTGCTTACTCTTTGCAGATTGCTTTCCACCCTAATTCGAGCACCACTGGAGGTCTGCAGGAGTAGGGCAGGTGGCACTTTGATCGGCCTCTTTGTTATGGAGAAACTGGACGTGAATGAGACAGTCAGGACAGGGCTGAGGACGCCCGGGGGGGCGGGGGAGGGGGGGGGTTTGTATCCCCCTCGTCCCCTCAACCTTGTCCCCTGTGCCCCCCCACTCTAAAATCTGGGGGGATTAATCCCCTGTGTCCCCCACACTTCCTACGCCCATACAACCTTACCAAGAACATGTCTGTAACAGTTAACAGCGTCAACGCCCTTCACTCTTTGTACATAGAGGCCTCAAGTGGCCATTACTGTCAAAGTTCTGTGGATACAGATACAGTTAACTAGACCCAGGTTGAAAAAACAAGGTACTGCATATCTTCCTACTTTACTCAAAGCAAGCCTATACTTTCAGAAGCATCGGATGAAAGCAGCAAATTGCAAAAACATGAACAACTACAGCATCACTGCAACCTCCAAGGTAAGAGGACAGTGGCTTGAGGTTTTTCCATGTAAATGAGGGTACAGTGGAGATACGCCGACCTCGGGGTCGTGAACTGGTTTACAGACATAGCTGCTCAAGAGTTCCCGTAACAGGCCAACTGGCTAGCCAATCAGGTGCCAGCACGCAGTGCTAATCAAGGTCAAGGAAACAACAAACGAACTGTTGTTTGCCGCTAGTGAAGGGCATAGGTAGAGTGAAGAACATATTAGAAAAAGGAGACAGAAATACGCCAGAAAGTTGTTATATTACAACTCACATGAACACACTGTAATCCTGTAAAGCCGAGTATCCCTGACTCAGACACAAAAAACACATTTTGGAGATGCTGAAGAGTATTCAGTCAATATTGCCAGTATCAGAGTGTATCTTTTACGAGCCCAAACATTCCAGATTTATCATTATATATGGGTTAAAATACCCACTTCCATACATTTAAAGGCCTTTGCAAGTCACCAAGGAGTTCTATGACTATATAGCCCTAAGAGTTAGCAAAGATGACTCAAACCCCTAAAATTCATGATGAACCAGCAAAAGAATAAAAGAAGGAGATAAGAGTTTGGGTGTGAGAAACCTGACAGTGGTCCTGACATTAATTTGTTCCTCATTTTTTAGATCAATTGTGAAAAAAGAGTAAGCAGAGGATACAGGTTCTCCTCTGTCAAAGCAGGAAAGAGATGAAGTAAAAAGAGAACTAAATGACTTCAAGAAGGTCTCTGGTGATGTGCTCTCGTGACTCAGTGCTCCTCATTTTACCACTGGGGCAGACCTTATATCTTTCTTCTGAAGGAAAACCAAGTCACACGTTTCCTCACAAGTGCTCTACAATGATTTTGTATGTTGCCAGCCAAAAGAATGCTGACTCTGTTGGGTGGGAGGGTACAACTCAAAACAGTATTAATTTTGAGATATTTAGCTAAGATCCAGATGTCCAGACCATGAGCCTACTAAGTGCTTGTGGTGGCTAATTATAGCACTGGTGCACAAGCCTCCTCACCTGCACTCTCATTGAGAAAATGCCTGCTGGCTGTCCCCTGTAGTGTGGTAAATCTGTGTAGTATGTTACGACTGGTCTCAAAGGTTCCCCCAGATTGTATATTGTCGGCATGAGAGTCTTTCCTTACTTGAGATGTAGGGTGCTGCTGGACTGGGGCCTCCCTGGTTTATATAGCCACAGGGTTGTAGAGTGCTCCATAAGGTTCTTGGTAGTCACTGCTACTATCTCCTCTTCTTCCTATATGTCAAAATGTGCTGCTTTGCCGATCCTCCTACCTTCCACACAGACACATGCCTGCCAGACAGACCAACACACGCACAGGTGACCACTATCAGGAATTCATTGCAAAGCCAAGTGCATGGGTCTAGGTTTGGATACACATATAGGGAATGGAACAGGAAGAAACGTGTGTTGCAGTGGATAATAATGCAGTACCAGCAGCTCAGCTGGTGGCCTGATGAGCAACACCTCAACAATGGCATGGCTGAGAGGTCTGACCAAGTCTGTACACCTAGTACGAATAATTTGGGCTACTCGCCTCACACTCACATTCTGTGTTCTTGGAGACTGAAGGCCCAGCAACAACACCTGATGGTGCACGAGTTATATGGAAGCCGAATCACAAAATGTGAGTTTTCTATCTATGGTGGTTCCTTTCCCTAGAACTGTGGTAAACCTGAAAATAAATTGTCATTTGTCAGGATTGTCTCCCTATGATGTTTGTATCTAACTTTGAAACTGAGGTGACAGTTGGATTTGGGCTAGCTGACCCAAGACTAGAAACACACTGACTCTTTTGTTTTATCCTGTCTGCACGATCTATTTCAGGGAGATTCTCTGTAGAGGAAGCTGCGGACAAGAAAGAGACTTTTGGCTAGTTTTCTTTGAGGGTTAAGAACTATCCCCAGGACAGTAAAAATCATTTTTCTGGTGGTGATGGAGGTGACCTGCCCTGCAAGTAGAGTACCAGCTCTGTTTATCCCAGACCTAAGTCCAGCATTATTTAACCTTGCCATGAGGCAGTCCGAGAGCCCGAGCCTGCAAAACCGGAAGCCTAAATATTTTGCCCAGCCCAACCTAGACTTCCCTCTCATGAGCGGCCAGAATGCCAGGTGCCCCACCATCCTGCTACGCTATGGTCAGCACTTGTCCTACATCTTGCAAATCCGATTACATTATGACAAAGTTTATGCTAACATTTATGGTTTACTCTAACTTTGGTTTATAGGAAAGGTTTGCAACACCTTATCATAATTAAACTACATTAATGTTCAGGGGCGGCTCCTCTGCTAAGGCGGAGGAGCGTTGCCCCACTGGATTGTGGGTAAAGGAAAAATGAAATGATAATGTTACATTATTATCATTTTGATTTTTCCTGGGAGAATGGGCAGGGCTGGGCTGGAGGGAGGGGGCCTGAGGAGGGCTGTGTGCATACAAAGTGCACATGTCTGTTTGGCCGGCCATGTTGGGCCGGCCAAAAAGACATGCACAGTTGGCATGTACTCTACCCAGCTGTATGGTACAGCCCAGTGGAGAACATGCCAAAGCTCCCAATCCTTGTCTGAGTGGCAAAGTAGGCCGCTCAGACTAATTACGATGCTTCTGTTGACGATGACACACAGCACCGTGATTTGCTGGGAGCCTGGGAACAGGAAGAGGACGAGGATGGAGGGGAGATGAACGTGTCTCCCCTGCAGGTGAGTTTTTTAAAAGCTCATGTTCACGAATAGTTAGACCAGCCATGAGCACACGTAATAGTCATTAACATTACATTTAATCAAAATAGAACTAAACACAAAATGACCCCTATCTTCTCGGAGCAACTGGACATTTTTGGGATCGGAACACCAGAGAGCTGCTCATTTTGGCACACCCAGATACCCCAAAAATGGGTTTATGCCAAGGGAGTCAGGGAGGGGGACTGCCATCTTGAAAGTACACATGGGCTAACCACTGGAGGTTTTCTGCCTTCTCATTGAACACCAAGGGTATCCTTGAGACACACCAGACCTGGAGTTTGAGAAGTCCTTAGGAACGATACACCCTATAATCTCTTCCAAAAATGTGAAATCCAAGGAAAGAGGTGTGAACAATGGAACAAATGTCAGGTATGGCATAGCAGCTGTGCTGGTTGGTACTGGCCGTTTGTCACTAAAGATGAGAAAAAGGGCTCTGACAGTTACAAATAAAAATCGTCACTGGACCCAAGAAGCCTCACGTCAATATGCACTCTGGTAAATTAGATTGGACGTCATAGATTTTTGACTTATACTTAGCCATTCAATTACTTAAAGATCAATCAGCATTCAAGTAATTCAAGCATTCAAGTAATTGCTACCAGAAAACTGCAATAAAGTGCAAGTGCCTTATCTACAAAGCACAAGGCAATCCGAATTGGAAGTCATGGAACGGTGTTCATTAAAGTTCTAATCAATTTAGCTTTTGTGGTGTCACAGTGAGGAAAAACAAAAAATAGGAAAGAAATTCAACCTCATAGTCACCAGAGCAATAGAAGAATGATTAATATAAAAATCAGAGGGCCTTGTGGTAGTATAGGAAGGTTCTCAACCTGGATTTGACACTTATATTTATACTTTTTTAGCGCCGCATTTGCGCCGCTTTTTGACGCAAAAACGGCGCAAACTTAATTGTATTTTGTACGTTTGCGCCGTTTTTGCGTCAAAAAGCGGTGCAAATGCGGCGCTAAAAAAGTATAAATATGGGCCTTAGACACCTCATAAAAAGCAGATAAATAGAAATGGGATACAATTGCTAGCTATTTTATAAGTCTAAAATTCAACAACGAATGGGAGGCTTTTTGAACTTTAAAACTAATATAAACAAACTGATTGAGTGCTGAGGAAGAGGAAAGGAGGGGGAATTGTTACATTCCGGGGCATATTTATACTCCGTTTGCGCCGAATTTGCGTCGTTTTTTTCGACGCAAATTCGACGCAAAACTGACTCCATATTTATACTTTGGCGTTAGACGCATTTAGCGCCAAAGTTCATGGAGTCAGCGTCATTTTTTTGCGTGAACACCTTCCTTGCGTTAATGATATGCAAGGTAGGCGTTCCCGTCTTAAAAAATGACTGCGATGCATATGTGTTGTATTTATACTCCCGGGCAAAAATGACGCCCGGGAGTGGGCGGGACTAAAAAACCTGCATTTGCGCCGGATTTTAGCGCCTGGGTCAGGGCAGGCGTTAAGGGACCTGTGGGCTCAGAATGAGCCCAGAGGTGCCCTCCCAAGCCCCCACGGACACCCCCTGCCACCCTTGCCCACCCCAGGAGGACACCCAAGGATGGAGGGACCCATCCCAGGGAAGAAAAGGTAAGTTGTGGTAAGTATTTTTTTTAATTTTTTTTTTGGCATAGGGGGGCCTGATTTTTGCCCCCCTACATGCCACTATGCCCAATGGCCATGCCCAGGGGACAGAAGTCCCCTGGGCATGGCCATTGGGCAAGGGGGCATGACTCCTGTCTTTGCTAAGACAGGAGTCATGTTAATGGCGTCTGGGTGCCCAAAAAAAATGGCGCAAATCGGGTTAAGATGATTTTTTTGCCTCAGCCTGACTTGCCCCATTTTTGGACGCCCAAACGCCATTTTTCCCTACGCCGGCGCTGCCTGGTGTACGTGGTTTTTTTTCACACACACCAGGCAGCGCCGGTCGGCTAACGCCATTCAATAAATACGGCGCCCGCATGGTGCTTCAGAATGGCGTTAGCCGGCGCAATTTTTTTGGGCGCAAAACTGCGTTAGTGCAGTTTTGCGTCAAAAAGTATAAATATGGGCCTTCATGTTTACTTTGTTGAGGGACAATTTAAAGGAGACCTTTTGGGTGGTCGTTAAGGGACCAAACAGAATGTGACACAATGTTTGGTTACCTTCCATCTTGTGTGCATGAGAACTACAATAAAATTAGGTAAACATAAAAAACAATTAGCTGTGAGTTGTCCCTCCACTGCTAAACTATCATCCTCTATTTTAGAGCAGTTCGAGGACTTGCTTTGTTTTATAGCAACAGAAGTCAGGATGTCTATATTACCCCACAATTCATTAAGTCTTGTGTCTGACAAAGTACCGTTGTTTTGGGAAATCTGGGGTAAATAGAAATAGTTGTGGAATGCCTCTAGGCCCATTAGTTGAGATATGAAGATTGTTGCCAAGATAGTCTGGCAAATAATGAAAGAGAAATCAAGATGAGACATCAAAGGTAGCGTGTTTGTGGCAGAAGGAAGTTGGATTACAAAATGTAAAAAATGCAGGATCCACTGAGAGATTAGTGAGTTTGGAATTATCCCAGAGTTGCTCCCCATGAAAGGTGCACAATAGTGGTAATGCCATAGGATGATGATGCTTGAATGGAACAAAAACTGTGCATGTGCACCAAATATTCTACTGAAATGTTGAACTATAGTTGACCCCATCTTCTGAGCCATTGTTGTCTGCTGTATTGGTGAAACGCAAGCCCTGGGCCAAGGTGGGCCCCGTGCTGTTATTTGTAGGTCTTGGCTGTAGACGGCACCCATGCATTGTGTCGAACCGAGACATTATGTACATCATGTGCTTCAATCCGCCCATAGCCTTCCCATTTGGTGGCACCATAGACACTTCATTTTGCAGTATACCCATTCATCAAAGGCATGCATATGTGATGCCTTTTCCAGTGTTTAGCCCTCCCTGAGAGTACCGGACAACTACTGAAGCAGCCATTTTTTAGCCATCACTTTGAGACTTCTTTTTTATTTTGTTTTCAATGGTTGAGCGGTCCTGCCACACATTAGAAGCGCTATTGTTCCTGTCACTTTCTTTGTTTCATATGGCTGATTTCTGCTTGTTTCTTGCCCTCTGTTTGTGCCTTTTTGCTTGTATTCTGCTTGTTTCCTGCTCTCTGTTTGTGCCTTTCTGCTCATTTCTTGCCCTCTATTTGTGCCTATCTGCTCGTTTTCGGCTAGTTTCTTGCCCTGTGTTTGTGCCTTTCTGCATGTTTCCTGCCCTCTTTGAGCCTTTCTGCTCGGTTCTTGCCCTCTGTTTGTGCATCTCTGCCCATTGTTTGTTGACCTCTGTTTGTGCCTTTCTGCTCGTTTCTTGCCTTCTGTTTGCACCTTTCTGCTTGTTTCTTGCCCTTGGGTTGTGCCTTTCTTCTTGTTTCCTGCCCTCTGTTTGTACCTTTCTGCCTGTTTCCTGCTCGTTTCTTGGTCTGTCTGTGCCTTTCTGCTCATTTCTTGTTATTATTATGCTGTGTACCATACCCCGTCTCTTGTGGCTTCTTTTCGATTAACACCCAACTCACCCTGTCCTTTCTTCTTCACCCCCAACCGCCCCTGTTTCATCTACTCCCCACCTGCCCTCCTTCATGTCTGGATTTTACAACTCTTTCTGTGGCTTCTCAGTGGCCCGGGTGACCAGAAAGCACTTACTCCTGCAGTGCAGTTATCTTTGGGGCCCACATACAGACAGCGTCTCATTGCCTCTGTGCCCAATCCGTGCTCCACCTTCAGCACTCAGCAGTGATGGAACTGGGCCACTTGTTTCTCACACCGCCACCTGTCCTCCCGTTCGCCACCCCCACACCCTCCTGTTCACCACCTCCACCCTATTACCAAAGGCAATAGGTCAACCATTGCTGAGACCTATTGGCTTTGCCAATGTTTGTTTGTCATTTGTTTCTCAACCCCGAAAGACACTACACTGAGAAGTACTTCTTAAAAGTGATAGTTTTGTACAACTGATAGTTTGAGCTGACTCCAAGACTCGAACCTGGTGCTACAGTCGGCAGCTGTGTATCTACGCCACATCCGGGATCAAGCGAGGGAAGGAGAGAGGCAGACAGAAGTCAGATGAAAGCTCGGTTTGTTGTGAGCTCAAGGTTCCAACAGGGTCTCAGGCTGAGATAGAGCAGGCTCCAGGCACGAGTGTGGCTCGAGCTTTCAGTGGATCGCACACCTCCATAAACATAACATAGAAATTGAATTTCAACCAAGAAATGCAAGAAAAGTGGACCTTTTCAGTGTGTTATAAATTCATAATTTTAACTTTAAGCACAAAGATTTTTTTCACAGGTCATAGATGAAGATGCCCTAGTTTTTTTCTCGCATAGGACAATGAGTAGGAAGAGAGAACAGAACAACCTGTTCTCAAGGCAAAATCCAGAGCCTTATTGAGAAAGAAGATCAGGACAGACATTTTTGTTTGATTGAGCAGTTCATTCATCGCACGAGCCAGAAAGCAATAGTGAGCCCGTCACAATATTGTGCAGTCAGCTAGAGGTGGGTGAGCCACTGAATAGTCGGGTCGTGCAAGATGCCTGGCTCTTGCTCAGCTCAAGTTCCTCCTAGAACCTCATGCCGAAAACGAGCTGAACTTTCATGGAGGCAATGGGGCCTAGTGTGTACAGCTGAAGACATATAACATGGGGAGCCACATTTGCATCCCGCCCTGGCTCAGCATCCCATGAATCCCTTCAAATCTCCATGTGCTGAAAAAATAAAAAGAAACATGTCTGCTGTTAAGCACCCTTATGTCCCTGGGCAAGGTAATGTAAGAGGGCCAAAAATAAAATGTGGATTATGGCTGTCGCCGACGCGCTAATCTAATCCTCGAAGAGTTAAGGATAAAGTTTATTTCACTGTGCCTCCTTTGTATTCATTATCACATAAGAGAGAACCTTCAAATACATGAGTTCAAGATGTGCTCTGCACAAAACCTTCTCTTATGTATGATATAATAGTCTATAAATTTGCACCATCTTTAAAAAGAATCTAGGCCACAAACAGAGCACAAATGACTGCCAAGTTGCCTGTTAGTATACTAATAGTATTGTGTTCAGGGCAGGAGCAAGAATATTTTTGGGTTCATGTTTTAAAATCTCTCACTTTTAACTACTCCTCAATTAATCTGATGTGCCAGAGTAAAACGCTTCATAAAATACAGTTTTTTGAATTTTTAAGACATCTTATTATATTTTAACATGATGTTTACTACGTGATTCACGTGCCAAGTACTCTAAAGGCTTGTCTTGTGCATGAGCGCTTTTGTTATGCTATGTTATGCAGATTTGTAGAGCGCACTATCTCTCAGGAGGGCACTGAGCAGGCATGAGTATAGACACACTTTGGGCCTAGTGGTACTACTCAAAAAACCAAGTGTTCCATTTCTTGCGGAATTTAAGAAGTGAGGAGGAGGCGCCTATATGTAGCGGCAAGTCATTCCATGCCTTAGGAGCAATGCAGGAGAAGGCTCTATGCTAAATCTGGTTTTCTGTATGCATGGATTTGTGTAATCGTCCAGACGAGCAGAGGTGTCTAGAAGGCTTGTGAAAGCAGATGCGATTGTTGAGGTATGCTAGGCCACCGTTATGTAGTGCCTTAATTGTGTGGGTGAGAAGTTTGAATTGTGCTAGTTTGTAAACGGGGAGAAAGTGGAGTTCCTTCATGTGTGATGTGATGTGAATGTGGCATAAGAGGTTGAGAATGATTCTGGCCACCGAGTTCTGAATGGTTTGCAGCGTTCTGGAGAGCTTTTTGTTGATATTGGCATAGAGAGTTTTCCCATATTCCAACTTGCTTGTGAAGGTTTTTCAGGTGCTGATTGTGAGCCATTCATAAATCTTCCTCAGCATCTTCTAGCTGTGGGGCCAGACGCAAACACCAGGCAAGATAATGTGAATAGATACATAGAGGTGGAATAGATGGTATGCGATGGGAGGAGAAGACAATTCAATGAAGTATAGGAACAATGGAGCGCCGTTTATAGTTAAGATGATGAAGTAGTGGTCCTATCCAGTAGTGCTTCCCCAGTGTACAACTCTTAGCTGTGCCATGAATAGGTGCACCTTTTGGGGTTGGGGAAGTGGTCGAAGGGTGGGACCTAAAGGGGCTTGTTTCTATGTCTCAATTGTGAATGATTACTTGTTTGACCAATCTGCTTTGTTTCTGGTGTTGCTGTAAAAAACAATAAATATACATTTATAAAAATGTTGTTTTTTAAATAGCTACTCTTTGACGTTGAATCATCCAGCTCACGTTGTTTGCATCACACCAGTGGCAGCTGGGGCCAGCTGCTAAAGACATACTTTACTGGTCAAAGGTAGGGACTGAAGCACTAGCTTCCCACTTCATAGGGTTGGGTTTGGAGGTGGACATTCCTGGATTGTGCATCTAAGGAACCCCTATACCTGTGTGCACATATATGTTGATACAATATCAGGGCTAATCACACTTCTACATCCATGCTTAGTGTCTGCTATATGCACGTTTTTGTTAGCACAGTTAAACACTAAACACTAGAGCCATTGAAATCATTACTTGAATGGCTGAACACGAGAGGCGTACAGGTAGGGTATTATCATCTTGCAAATCATTTCATATGCTTATACACATTTTGTGTGTGAGGCAAATCTGTGTGGGTGGGGGGGTCATTTTGCCCACATGAAAACTTCAGAATACTTTATTGGGGATTGGGGAAGGTGGAGATATGTGTTATGTAGCTAATGTTGAGGGTAACCCTCCTCTCAATCAGGCCCTTTAAGATATATATATATATATGTGCGTGTGTATATAGATATCTGATTTCTGTGTTATGCTGTATTTGAGTTCCAAGCCCTTTAACACCACCTGGAGTAAGCCTTGACTCCTCACGACTAGTACCATTGGAGAGACAAGGTTACAAAATGACAACTCCGTCAAGAATTAAATGATCTTAAGACCTGAAAAACCAATGCTAAACAACAACAGTTATTTGAAAAATATACACCCAACCAAATTTGTCAGCACATCATTCAGTACTACCTACAAGACAGGTTCTAGTCTGGTGTCAGACTTGGACACATTACCAAAACAGCCATCCTGCACATCATGGAAGATGCCCTCAAATCCTGGACCACAACAAACCCTGCCTTATTATCCTCTTCAGTCTGTCCTCTGAATTTAACACAGACAGCCACCACAACCTCGTAGAGCTACTAGAACACAGAATAGCACAGTCAGGAATCACTCACAAACGGTTTTCCTACAAAATCCCTCTCAACAGATTAAGATTGGCAACTCAAGGTTTAGCTCATCCCCAGTTAAACTCATAGTCCTACAAGAATCCACCTTCTCCCCCACATTATTCATCCTCTACATGGAACCACTCACAGAGATCCTCAAACAAGTGAACCTAGCATACCACGTATGCTGATGACACTCAGCTTTACTTAATGATACCATCCAGAAAAGACACTGTTCTGCTCAATGAGACTCTTACCCCAAAGTTGGGTGGGAAAAACACCTCAGGCTGTACTCACTAAAAACGGAGTTCATACTCATATCCTCCACTTCCCATCCCCCCAAACAGCTCCTCCCTTACATGAATGGCTTGATCAGCTGGATGCCTTCAAATGCAAAGCTCTCAACAAAATCCCTTGGGATTTCCTTAGACAAAAACCTGAACATGGAAGCTAATATCTGCAAATGGACACTGCTTTTCTACAACGCAGCCTTTTCAAAAAGTTGAAATACTTCATCTCATCGATGGATTTCACAATCGCAGTACAGTCATTAGTATTATTCGGAGTAGACTACTGGTGTGCAACATCGACAGGACTACCAAAATAAAGTCTTACATCCATAAAGGCCACCCTGGATGCATCACAGGACTGATAACAGGAACAAGATGCTTCAATCACATTACACCCTCACTCAACTCGACATCGCCATAGCCATCCCCGACGGCTACAAGATCACCAGGAGAGACCGCACCAACCAAGTCGGAGGAGGAATCGCCATCGTATTCAAGGACTCCATCAACGTCACCACCTCCACCGAAGACACCCCCCTCGCCGCCGAACACATGCACTTCCAGATCCACACCGACCCCAGGACCACCCTCAGAGGAACTCTCATCTACAGACCCCCTGGACCACGCGCCCTCTTCAGCAAATCCATCGCTAACTTCATCTCCCCGCACGCCCTAGCCTCGCCGGACTACATCCTCCTCTGAGACCTCAACTTCCACCTGGAGCAGAACAACGACCCCAACACCACCACCCTGCTCGACAACCTCGACAACCTCGGTGTCAAGCAACTGGTGAACAACCCCACCCACATCGCCGGACACACGCTCGACCCCATCTTCTCCGCCCACAACCACGTATCCTTCAGCCACTCCTCCGTAATACACTGGACCGACCACAGATGTGTCCACTTCAGCTTCAGACGCAAGACTCTCCACCTCCGCACACAACCCATCCCACGCAGACATTGGAACAAAATCCCCACGGAACAGCTACTCTCCTCTCTCAGCGACAACAAACCCACCTTCTCCACCGACCCCAACAACGCAGTCCTCAGCCTCACTCATTGGATCACCAACTGCGCGGACAACCTCGCACCCCTCAGACGCCTCCCAAGACAGACCAGCACCAGGTAACCTCAATGGTTCACAGACACCCTCAAGGAATCCAAAAAAACCTGCCGTACCCTCGAGAAAGCCTGGCGCAAAGACCACACCGTAGAAAACATGTCTGCCCTCAAAAACGCCACCCGCGAACACCATCAGCTGATCCGCGCCACCAAAAGAACTTCCTTCACAGACAGACTGGACAAGAACACTCACAACAGCAAAGAACTCTTCAACATCGTCAAAGAGCTCTCCAATCCTAACGCCAACTCCAACTCCATCATGCCCTCACAAGACCTCTGCAACTCCCTCGCTACCTTCTTCCATCGTAAGATCACCGACCTACACGACAGCTTCGGACACCAGACCCAGCCAACCACCACAGAACCTACAACCCCAGCCATCACCCTCAACACCTGGACTCACATCAGCGCGGAGGAGACCAAAGCTACCATGAACACCATCCACTCCGGTGCCCGCTCAGACCCCTGCCCCCACTTCATCTTCAACAAAGCCGACGACATCATTGCCCCTCATCTCCAGACCATCATCAACAGCTCGTTTGCTTCTGCCACCTTCCCCAAGAGCTGGAAACACACGAAAGTCAACGCCCTCCTGAAGAAACCTACGGCGGACCCCAGCGACCTGAAGAACTTCCGCCCCATCTCGCTCCTCCCCTTCCCTGTCAAAGTCATTGAGAAGACCGTCAACAAGCAACTGACCAATTTCCTTGAAGACAACAACCTACTCGACCCCTCCCAGTCCGGATTCCGAGCCAACCACAGCACACAAACCGCCCTCATCGCAGTCACAGGCGACATCAGAACTCTGATGGACAACGGAGAAACAGTCGCCCTCATCCTCCTCGACCTCTCAGCTGCCTTCGACACCGTCTGCCACCGAACCCTAATATCCCGCCTCCACTCCACCGGTATCCAAGGACAGGCCCTGGACTGGATCACTTCTTTCCTCTCTAACCGCTCCCAAAGAGTCTACCTCCCTCCGTTCCGCTCAGATCCCAACGAGATCATCTGCGGCGTCCCACAAGGCTCTTCGCTCGGCCCGACTCTCTTCAATGTCTACATGAGCCCCCTCGCCGACATCGTACGCAAGCACAACATCAACATCACCTCCTACGCCGATGACTCTCAGCTGATACTTTCCCACACCAAGGACCCCACCAGCGCCAAGACCAACCTGCAAGATGGAATGAAAGATGTCGCAGAATGGATGAAACTCAGCCGTCTGAAACTGAACTCAGACAAAACGGAAGTCCTCATCCTCGGAAACACCCCTTCCGCCTGGGACAACTCTTGTCACGGTTTCTGGCGGGTCTGATCAGGACTTTGGTTGGGACACCCCTTGAGGTCACCGAATATCCTAAAGAGGTAGTACACTGGGGCAGAGGAGCAGCTAAAGGCATACACGGAAAGGACAGCTATGGATAGGCACAGGAAACAGGAAAGTAAAAGCAGAGCAACCCTTGTGTGAACAAACAGGAAACGGATTACCAGTGGACAAACACGCTGGGGTTGTACACAGAGTAAGGCGCAGAACCTCCCACAGTGACAGGGAATCTCAATGCCTCTGTGCAGTTTGCTCTTACAGATAGTCACCCTGCCAGCCCCATAGAAAGGAGGCAGCAGAAGTGATTCTGTCTCTGGACCCTAGAGCACAAACAAGGATAGTACTTACATACACAGGACACGCTCTTGTGGGTCCAGCTGGAAACACAGTGGCGATTCCTGAGAAAACAGCAATAGCACACTGTCACTGTTAGGCACGAAATACAACGTATAACACTGGACAAGGATGGGGGCTGGAATTGCCTCCTGGAAACCAGGAGCCAACCCCAGTACACAGGAGGACACGTATACGCTGGTGAAGACTGATAGAACACTTACCAGACACAAAGAACCAAGAAGAAACAGAAACAGAAGGGAACAAACTAAGAGGCAGAGGCAAGAACTAGGAACAGGCTCAGGCTGAAGCAAAGGCGGGACTAGGACTTGAAAACAGGGTGCAAACTTATGGCTGGGACAAACAGAGACAGGACTGGGAAACTGAGAGCAGGCTCTGGCTGGAACAGGCAAGGACAGGACTGGAATACAGGGAGTAGGAATGAGTAGTAAACAGGACTGGGAAACAGAGAGCAGGTTCAGGCTGAAACAAGGCAGGAGCAGGGCAGAGAAACAGGGAGCAGGCTCTGGAAGAAACAAACAGGTACAAGGCTAAGAAGTAGGGAGCAGACTCTGGCTGGAACAATCAGGAACAGGGCAGAGAAACAGGAAACAGGATCAGGCTGGAACAGAACAGGAACAAAACTGGAACACCATCCAACAAGGGGTCTGTAACACAAAGGAATTGAAGTCCAATGCACGACAAGGATCTTGAGGAAATGGCTGCTTATAAGCAGTTCCAAGCTGGGCTGAACAGGAGAGGTTTCAGGTGTGTGTGGTTTCGGACACTTGCAAGTCCTGGAGGAGAGGATCCAGTGAAAAGGAGCAACTGGACTTCTCCCATTGGAAACAATGGGAAACAGAATCCGGGTTTTCCTAACTACCAAGCTGTGCATTATGGGATTTGCAGTCCCAAGAAGCAAATGTAGTCCTACACAAGTGTACCATGGAGAAAAGAGAAACAAACAGGAGTCTGCAAGGGACTCTAGATAGGTGTTGAAGGTGATTCCCAGGCTTCTGACAGTCCCCTTACAGCGCCCCCTGGAAATGGGACGACCGAGTCGTAACAACTCTTGGTGGCCCACGGCCCTTGGCACCGCACCAACCCCCCTCAGACCACGCACGCAACCTCGGATTCATCCTGGACCCACTTCTCACCATGACCAAACAAGTCAATGCCGTATCATCTTCCTGCTTCCTCACTCTCCGCATGCTCCGAAAGATCTTCCGCTGGATCCCCGCCGACACCAGAAAAACTGTGACCCACGCCCTCGTCACAAGCCGCCTGGACTACGGAAACAACCTATACGCAGGAACCACCGCTAAACTCCTGAAACGTCTTCAGCGAATACAAAACGCCTCCGCCCGCCTCATCCTCGACATACCCCGCAACAGCCACATCTCCGCCCACCTGAGACACCTGCACTGGCTTCCCGTCAACAAAAGGATCACCTTCCGGCTCCTCACCCACGCACACAAAGCCCTCCACAACAAGGGACCCGAATACCTCAACCGTCGCCTCAGTTTCTACACACCCACTCGCCAACTTCGCTCCGCAAACCTCGCACTCGCCGCCGTCCCTCGCATTCGCCGCACTATGGCAGGTGGGAAATCCTTCTCCTACCTGGCGGCCAAGACATGGAACTCCCTCCCCGCCAACCTCAGGACCACCCTGCATTCCGGAGGCAGCTCAAAACCTGGCTCTTCGAGAAGCAGTAGCCCCCCTCCCCTAGCGCCTTGAGACCCTCACGGGTGAGTAGCGCGCTTTATAAATGTTTTTGATTGATTGATTGAACTTGCTGCACTGGCTTCCTTGCAAGACCAGGATTCATCTTAAGATTGCATGCCTGATGGACACAGCATTGCACTACAACCCTAGTACCTTGTCCAGAATATCTCTATAATCAATGAGATTCTGCAATCTCTGTATAAAAAACATCTATATTTATTTTTAATTGGCGACTTGTGATGCATCCAGTTACCGATTATAAAGAAATGACACCAGAACTGAACTGTAATAAATTATTAGAGTTGCATTCTGACATCACAGTGCATGCTGCCAGAGCCAGTAGCCTAGGGGATGGGCAGGTAAGATCACAGAGCATAATCAAAGGATCTGTTTAAAGAACGAAAAACGAAACCTTACTTCTCTTTCTCCTGCTCTGTTTTTGTAGCTGTACATTGACTAGAATAAATGTGATATTTATGGCAGCATGATAATTTTTTGCACTCCATGCCCGATTATAGAAAGATTAGAATGTTCCTGCTTTTTTTCTACTGCACTTTTTTTTTTTTTTTAAACTAACTTGTATTAAGCTGCTTCTAATATCTTTTTAGAACAAATATCTAACCGCTTTTTTGATGTGTTTAAATTGCCACTATAGATTTTGATTTCATTCTTCATGGTTTCAAACATGCTCTTTCTTTCATATGAAAGAGCTACGAACCAAGGATTTAAGTGGGTTTGTGGAAAACGTGATGTTGTGATCATATACTATAAAGACTAAAGTAAGGCAAATTGCAAGTCACCTCAGAGTTTCATAATCTTATAAAGGAACTTGCATAGAGACTCGTTCCTCTCTATGGTCACAGAGCCCCTCAGTGACTTGCAATATCCTTATAATGTTTGGCAGGGTGTACTTTATCCCAGATATCTCAGAAGGTAGCTGCTCTCTATGAAGCAGGAGTTCTCTTCTGTTTGAACTACCTAGATTCATGAAGAAGAAGACCTAAGCTTGGACTTTCTATGATTCTGCTACCACACAATTTGGAACTCGCTACTGTTTGAGGTTTGGACGCCCCCATCTACTGTCACCTTCAAAAAAGCAACCACAAGATTTTTCCTCAATAAATTCCTCTCTGACTGATCAGTTCAGTTGTCACTAGCCCCGCTACCTTTTATTTTGCTAACAAAAGAGTGAGCATTATTGAAGAATGATAAGTAACTAAACACGTTCTTGTATGTTGTGATGCGACTCACAGGATTAACTATGTTTATGTCGCAATGGTCTACTGTTTCTATGAACAGCGCTCTGATAGAACATATTCACAAAAAATAGCAGGCAGGAACGAATCTAAACATTAATTCAACCAACCAATAAATTCACTTTTGGTTAGTAGGGTCAATTACTTTCCCCATATGTATAAATTTATTTATTTACAAAAATAGCAGTGTAAACTTTATCATGAGCACATATATAAAAAACCTCCATCAATGTCGACGCGTTTCGGCCTTTAAACTTGTGGCCTCTTCAGGACAGTCGAAGGACACTGGCTCCACTTCATTGAGTCAACAAAGCCTCATGTTGTGTCAAACCATCAGGTCAAATTAATTATTTGGTTATTAGCATTATCCTACCGTCTCTGGTTAAATTAAACGGTAATGGCACCATGCGTTTGGATGTCTGTGTCATTAGTGAACGGTTAGTTTTTCCTTTGCCTCAGCAGCATCCCCGTTCGTGCCGATAAATCAGATTTAAGAGGCCACAAGTTTAAAGGCCGAAACGCGTCGACATTTTCCTTGTGAGATCAAGGGTGTATAAATAACTAACAGAACGTATAAATATTGTATAAGCACCAGATAAACACCTTAAAAGAGTTTTAGGTGTGTGTAGAGGAGTGCTAACCCCTTGGTCACCCTAAGTAGACAGGATCACAATGAGAATTGTACCAGAGTGACCTGGATGAGTTATTTCGTTGGGCATTTTCTTTTTGATGTGTTTTGTTTATGTTTAGTTGTAAATACTTGTATAGTACATTTTATGTTATAATTCCTTGATTTGACTTGTGATAATTGGAGGTTTTTTATATATGTGCTCATGATAAAGTTTACACTGCTATTTTTGTAAATAAATACATTTATACATATGGGGAAAGTAATTGACCCTACTAACCAAAAGTGAATTTATTGGTTGGTTGAATTAATGTTTAGATTCGTTCCTGCCTGCTATTTTTTGTGAATATGTTCTGTTAGTACCCTAAGCAGGGTGGGATGAAAGGGTACTCCCCCTTTTTTCGTGTAAATACAGCGCTCTGATAGAGTCATGTTCCCGTTTTATAGAACTCTCAAAATAAATACATAAACAAAGGAAACATTATCCACCACAGACTCTGCCCAGTAGCCCCCACCTACACCAGGACCTGAAGAAAAGATCTCACAATCTACTTCTGCCTTTTTTTCATAATAGGAAATATTAGAGTGGCTTAGCAATTGGCACATTACAGGTGGTAAGTGCCATATAAAATACCAAAGTGCTATAAAAAGGCAATGACAGGACCCTTAACAAGGTGGGCATTTCACTGCGGTGGACAGACACTGCTACTAGGCATAACATTTAAACCTGGTTTTAACACTTCACTTAATTATGCTAAAAAATAAGCACCAAATTATGAATGTGGACTGGGCTCCAATCGTGATAGAATGTCCTGGGAATTTTAAGCTTTGGCCTTTCCATCAGAATCACTGCTACTCGAGTTGTGGTTTAGCAGGATAGTTGGAAACTGGTTCCAGGGGACATTGTTGTCAATCCTGGCCTCCCCATTCGACCAAATAGTGTGCTCTTGGGCAATCCACTTTTGAACTTATTTTTCTGCCCCCATTTTCGTCTAGGTTGGGAATATTTAGAATCAATCTAAAAGCCATTTGCATGAAACCAACTCATTTGGCTTTCCAGTCTTTCTTAGTCACAGGGTCACCAACTCCCCCGGGGCATCTGAAGCCTTGACAAATCCAAACCATAACCATCACGATGTGAGATGCATGGTTTTCTTGCTCTTTGATACTCAACCCTAACTGTAAGATATGTAAAGTCACAATGACCATGGGATCACTGCTAAATCCTTGTTACAGTGTCAGGTTTGTGTGATCAATTACAGTGTACCAGTCATGTTTTGTCTATTTCCCAGAACTATTAGCTTTATTTCAACCAGCCTGGTAAAAAAAATTGTGCCTCACAGTTTTACACCTGACATTGCCCTCCCAATTTCTTTGACTCAGCAGAGAATGACACCATCCCTACTCACTGCCCACAGCTTGTTAGATGCTTATTTAGATTGCTCTTCGTTCCATAGTCAGGGCCCCTGAAATTTTGATTCTGCAGTTGCTGCATTTTACGCAGAATTATGGGTTGGTCACATTTCCCACATAATCCATGATCTCCTGCACAATCTGCAGATGTTAACAGAAAAAGTGTTTCTAACTCAAACGAAATCAAAATTGCGACGATCCATGTTGCTGCACAGTGACGGTCCTATGCAAAGGTTGACTGGCCATCTTTCATTTGCTTATTACTGTATTTGTATATTACACTGGTACTAAAGAGGTGAGACATTTTACTAGAGATTGTGTTAACATATCAAAAAATGAAAAAATATAAAGTAATGATTTCACAAAATATGCTGCGTTAGGTCGCCTAATTTGCTTTTTGTTGCCTCATATTCTAATGATCTCTGCCGCATAATTTCGTCCTTCCCCTGCCCATAACCCCAGTGGAACTGTCTATAGTGCTCCTGACATGTTAGAAGCTCCTGATTTCTATAGAAACAAATTCACATTTGGCTTCAACCAATTTCCTGTTAAATAATTGGATTGAACACGTGTCCAGAAAATACTTGTTGCGCATGGGCTCTAACAGAGAACCCCCTGGGGAATGAGAAGAATCAAAGAAATAAAGAAAAGCCACAGAGAGAGACCAGCTCCCAGCTCGACTTTCTCCTGGCTTGCAGTCCCATTCTGGTAAGAGTAGTTGACTAATGTTCCAACTGCAGTAGGAGTGTGAAGGTTTCCAAAGCAACAGCCCTCCATGCACTGTCGTCTGTCGGGCCTAAATTAGTTCTTTTGAAAATATCTGCGTAATTACACCGTTCCGTTATTTCGCCTTACGTCTCAATCGAAGAAGCATCCTAAATGGAACAGTGACTCATCGTGAGCATCTGACTTGATGTTTCGTTTCTGTGCTGCCTGGAGCGCTCGAGCTCTGAGAGGCCTCCTACGCAGCCTCCCGCGGAGGCCGTACGCCTGCGCGCGTGCGCCTCGCTTACCAGGTACACGTTGGCACTACTTACTGGCCGTGTCATCTTCCCTGGTTGTGACTAGATCCTGAAGTGTTAGTCAGCACCGGGTGCACTGCTCATCTGTCTCCAAGCTCTTTGTTGCCTACTCAAGCTCCTCTGGGACTCTGAGGGCGGGTTCGTGTAGGGTGATCTTCAGGAGGCTGCCCACGTGCGTGTTCTACCTTTCACGCAATATTCGTCACTTAGTGTAATAACATTTTTATGACGTTGGCGCTCAAAACAAAATCTTTGCACTAACGCATAACCTCACTCTAATAATCGTCCTTAAACCATGCCTATTTCAAGGGATAAAATAATTCCGATGTGAAACACATCGGTAGTTGTATGACAAAATATATTTTTAAAATGTTGATGTAGAAAAGTATTAAACCCCGAACATTGACTACCACTGTATCTTTAAGATAAGTACATACAGATAGCAAATATGTGTGTGTGCGTGTGTATGTGTGTGTCGTACGTAGATGTGGAGGCTAGAATAGTAAATCTACACTTATTTTGACAATATTGTGGCAGTCGATATTCTGGATTCAACATTTTTGTACATCAAAATAAAACATGATATCTAGTCATACAATATCGATATGTTTCACATCTGAATTATTCTATCCCTTGAAAGAGGCATGGTTTGAGGACGACTATTAGAGGTTATGGGTTAGTGTCAAGGTTTTGTTTTTGATGTAATAAAAATGTCATTAGATTACGTGACTAATTTGCATGATTCATACGATTGTCTGTGAATTGAACGCAAACCATGCTCAGAACCAGAGAAAAGCTGTACATTTGAGTGTTCACTTGTCCCACAGTGCTAGGTTTGGGGCAAGCTGATCAGTAGTGTTTCAAAGTCTGGTAGATCCGAAATGGGTATACATAAACTGTGGTTTCACCAATTTAACTATTGGATCTCAGAAGAGAACTATTACTCTAGAAACATCCTTAAGATAAATTTAATGAATGCTGACCATTCCTCTGACATCGGAATTCGACAGGAGAAGGATTGAGGTGTCAGTGGCCTGTAAAGCCTTTGCTCTTCCTGGTGTGGAATCACTCCAAGACTGAATGTGAGAAGGATTCCATCACTATTCCTCTGTGGAGATGTTGCAGCATTGATCCCGGAAAGATTCGCTGCATTGGACTGGCATGGATGCACAAGTTCCCAATTCTGGACTGCTATGACCCCGGTCTTGGCTTTAAGTGGTGTACGTCCCACCAGGTCTGTGCACTGGCAGCAATTAAAAAGGGTGACTGGACGGATCCCTTTCAGGCTTCATATTTAGCCCTTTAGTTTTCTGAGCTGAATGTAGGAACTCTGTACGCTAAACAGTGCTAGGTCCGACAACGAGTTGAGTAATGGGAATAGATGTAATTTTTTGGTTGTAAAGTTTCTCCTTCCTCTCTCTGCAGCAGCACTGTGCTGAATCTCCAAAGGGAAATGGCAAATGTCAATATGAATATTTCCTAATTGGAGCAGGCCACATTTCCCCTCTGATCCCCGCACGGATGTTCGGCCAGCCCTCTGTTTATTTGCTGGCATGTTCCCTGCTGTCCTTGCACCTCATGCGTTTCCAGCACCATGCTTACAATTTGTGAGACATAGGAGTCTATATTCACTTGATTTAGACCTTACCCTTAGTTACAAAGGCAACATCTCTTGTAAAGGACTCCTTGTCAAGACTCTTTGGCCAAGCCCCTTTAAGAGATGCCCCCAGTTTTTTCATCATCTCACATATACAACTCATTCGCTGTGCTGCAAGATGTATTGTTTACAAGTCAGCGGGCTCACAACCCACCCACAGCATTCCATTATTTTATTTTCATTGTCCTTCATTTGCAATATTTAAATTGCTTGGCATCTGTAGGCTCCATTTCCTTTCTTGTGTTAGCTCCTCCCTGGAGCATGGACCAAGCACTTGTGTTCTTCCTCACTTTTTTGCAACACAATATTCTTTATTTTATAATTATTTTAATATTAATTCTGATTGTGCAATGTGCTTTCCCACTTTTAACACAGGCATACGTCTTCTTATTTATGTTGCTTTCACCCTATCGGCCATCTCTATTGACCCTTTAGTTACTTAAACTTACAACTGTACTAGCCTATGTCACTCTACTCTATGGTACTCCACTCTACGGCACTCCACTTCCCTCTATGCATTTTTACTCTATGCTACTCCACTCTATGCCACTCTATGTCAATGTATTCTACACCACACTACTCCACTGTATGCCACTCTACTCTACACCATTCAACTCTAGGCCACTTCATGCCACTCTGCTCTACACCACTCCCCTCTATGCCATTCTACTCTACTCCACTCCACACAATGCCACTACGGCACTCTACATCACTCCACTCTGCACCACTCTCTTGTATGCCACTCTGTGCCATTCTACTATATGTCACTCTATGTCACTCAAATCCATTCTGTGCTGCTCCACTCTATGCCAGTCGACTCTACTCACACCACTTCATGCCACTGTGTGCCACTCTACTGTACACCACTCCACTCTATGCCACTCTACTCCAAGACACTCTAATCCATAACACGCTACTCCACTTCATCCCACTCTATGCAACTTTACTGTACAACACTCTATGCCACTCTATGCCATTCTGCTCTACGCCACTGTAGGCCTCAATTCTAGGCCACTATTTTCCAATCTACCCCACTGTATGCCACTCTGTGGCACTCTACTTCTTGCCACTCTATTCTTCTCTGTGCCAGTCTACTCTTCAACATACCACTGCACCACACACAATGCCACCCTATGCCACTCCACTCTGTGCCACCCCCTCTTTGCTACTGTACTCTCTGGCCCTCCACTCTATGCCATTCTACTTTTCTCTGTGCCCCTCACCTCTATGCCACTCTACTTCATGCTGCTCGATGTAACTCCACGCAGTTCTATTCCCCCACTCCATGCCACTCTACTCTATGTCATTCTACTCCACTCCACTCACTGTACCACACTCCACTCTACTCAAGGCCACTCCACTCTATGCCACTTCACTCTACTCAATGCCACTCTACTCTATGCCACCCTAATGCCACTCTACTCCACTTTACTCTAGGCCACTCTAAGCCACTCCACTATACTCCACCCACTCTATGCCACTTTATTCTATGCCACTGACTCTACTCTTTGCTACTCCACTCTACTCTACACAACTCCTCTCTATGCCCCTCTCTCCTCCACGCCAATCTACTCCCTGCCGCTCTACTCTACATCGCTCTACTCCACTGTACTCTATGCCACTCCACGCCACTTTAATCAATTCCACTCTACTCTATGCCACTCCATACAATGCCACTCTCCACAACTCTACACCACTCTACTTTATGCCACTCTGCACCACTCCACTCTACCCTATACCACTCTATTCTGCACCATTCTACACTACTCCACTTTCCGCCTCTCCTCTCTACTCTACGCCACTCTACTGTACCCCTCACTATGCCACTCCACTCTGCTCCATACCACTACTCATGCTACTCCACTCCAGTCTATGCCACTGTACTCCACGTCATTCTTCTCTACACCATTTTACTTTGCACCACGCCACTCAATGCAACTTTATTTCACACCACTCCATTCCACTTCAGTTTACCCCATTCTGTGCCACTCCATTCTACACCATTCCATGCCCACTTACTCCACACAATGCCACTCTGCAGTACTATATGCCATTCTACTCCATGCCACTCCACTCTGTGCCATGCCAGTCTATGCCACTCTACTCTGTGCCACTCTACTCCAGTCTGCGCATTGCTACTCTACGCCACTCTACTCTATTCCTTTCTACTGTACGCCATTCCACTCTACGTCACTCCACATTACATTACTCTACCCTACCCCCCTCCACCTGTACCACTCCACTCTACACGTCTACTCTACTCCACTCTACAGCACTTCACTTCACTCGACGCACTCCACTCTACAGTGCTTCACTTTATGCCACTCTACTCCACTCTTCTCTATGCCACTCTTTCCTATGCCATCCTACTCTATGCAGCCCCACTATCTCCTAGTCATGGTAAACAGCAGCCATGCTGCTGGACAACATGGCTAAAAGGCATTCACAAAGCCAATAGCTCTCACGTTGGTGACACCTGTTGACTTTGCCAATCCTTGTTTTAGTCCACTTAAGGCCCTGTCCCAGGTACTAGGTCAGAATTCTACTGAGTTCATGCTGAACTGAAGAAAAATTATGAATCCATGATCCTGCAAAAGAAAGACAAAAGAATGTGTAGAAGTGTGTAGATGGGTGACTGAAAAACGGACATGTGTTTTTTACCAAGGTGTTCTGGGTGACTTCAAATTGACAATGAAAGGAAAGCTAGAGTTGTTTATGATATCACTCAAAACTCCAAGATGAAAAAATCCCTGTTATCCACAGTATAGCCATATATAATTGTATGTTTTTTATGGCCCCTCCAAATTGTACGTCTATGGTTCCAACATGTATGAATGAGCAGAGGCGTACTGGAAGAGCGATATATAAAATGGTCTGCTCTCCAAATAATAAAAAACCTGTTGACCTGCCACCCACTGCCACCATCCTCCACACATATCCTCCCCACTAAAACAGGAAAATAAATACGTGACCTCCTGCCACCCACTCCCACCACCCTCAAAATATACCCCCCCCCCCATCCAAATCCTGATATAAGTCGAAATTTATGGGCTCCGGGCCCATTACCCTCTGTGCCATCCTGCCCCCTCCCTGCTCCTTGCTGACAGCGGCAGTGAGAGAGCCGCTGGTCAGAAGGTGCAGTTTCCTCTTGTCAGCATGTGGTTGCCGAGACCCGCGCTGACAGGGAAGGGAGTTTCCATCTATCTCTGGTCTTTGGAGCCCCAGGTGTGTAAGAGCAACAAAGGGGACGAGTGCGCCTCCCCTTGTGACATCACACCACTTTCAGTCTTCTTTTGTTGCCCATTATTGTGACATCACCATAATGAATAACCTATCATGATCGGTTTGCACATGATGATTGCGTTCAGTGGACGCCATTTATCACAACAGAATTATTGCTGTCCTACAAATGATCGAATTATTGTGTAAGTGAGAAAATAATACTCATAAGCTTCTTTGTGCAAACAAGATAAGAGAAAGATGTCCACATCGATAACACCGTCCTGTGCTGTTCCTAGAACGCCGTCAGCACGAGTTCAAATGAAGAAGACAAAGAAAGCTCAGATCATTCTTGAAGAAACTAGACACTGCTAAAAGGCATAAGAGTGCTTAAAAGCATTTTTTTGTTTGTTTGAGTATTTATGGAAATTCTGAGACTTAGCAGATTTCAAGTATTCCTGGCATTAACCGAAACCCCCATACAGTTTGTAAATTTACACCAGGCATAACTATACATCAGCAGATTTCCACCTCTTTTGGGAACTGCTCTTTTTTTGTAAATGGCGCCTCGGGCTCCCAGCGCGTGAGATCTCATTGTGGGAATAATCAGGAGCACCAAGAAGCAAGCCGACGCTCAGAACTACACACTGTAAAATACGGACATACGGATATAATCGCAGAGGCGCTAATCGAGTTACAGTTGGGGGAGAATGCAAGGGAGACATGACTAAGAGAGGGAACAATTTTCCCACGCTCGGGGCCGCACCCACCTCCTCCATTGAACCACCCACACGTACCTCCTCAGGGAGCCAACATTAGACAGTATTAGTTCCCCAAATATTGTCCGAAGTCTGGGAAGGCCGCAAAATAGTCTAAAATTAGATATCTGTTGACAGGAAAAGGCAGAAAAAAACAACTTTTTCTGAAAATAAATCAGTGGCGCTACTGTAGTGGCCTTTTGCAGCAGGACTCGTAAGTCCATTATGGGGCCCAGAGATGTGAATGCTGACTCGTGGTTTTAACTTACATCTACACAAAGTAGGGAGTTCGTATATAGGTAGCTGTTGTTTCGCCCTAGTCTTCAGACTTTAGCTAATTTTACAAATATTTATCTTAGCTTTATGTATGGAAACATGCTGAAACTCCCCATGGATGGCTTACATGCCATTTACACTGCGAGTTTTCATGCAAAGGTGTTATGTGTATTCAAATATTCTGTGATGGCTAAGGCCTTTGGGCAATGATGGAGCATAAACCAGATCACTGACTACAATCTTGAGTGTGAAAACGGCCGCTTTGTTGAAACAAGTGTGCATCAGCGTTGAATACCCGGGCCTCTGGCCTTACAAATCTATACCCCTCATTAGACATAAACTGCCTCCTACTCTTTACCCCTCACCCCTAAAACCCACCCTCCCCTTACATTTTCAAACCAAGGTGTACAACATGACCTAATGCACTCCTAGAAGTTGTAAACTTGAACTTGTCCAAATATTACCTTGAACCTTTGAAATACCTACAATAACCTCCTGTGAGGTAACTAAACGTTCTGCGCTGCTTCTGTTGCGAATTTTCTGATCCCCCCCTTTCCAGTCTGCACTTCCCCTGGCAAGAAACCCCATTAACCTTCTGTGAAGCCCTGCAACTTGTGAGCCACCTGCCACTAGAAAAAAAGGGGGTGGGGCCCATTTTTTTCTGCATCTTACCCCACGTATGATTCTTCTACCTTCTCTAGAGTTTCAATGTCTCCTTCATGAGCTCTTTTATCTCCAGCAGATATAACCGCATCCCAAAAAGCGATAAGTGCACCCCGTCGATTTGAAAGAATTTGGATGCCTCGTAGCGCAAATCCTTGTGAGCTACCCTATCTACCTCTGTGTCCCTACTGAAACGCCTCATCTCCCTGTTTATTTTACGCCTGGCCCTGTCAATCGCAGAAGGCTTGTGAGCACCCCTCCAGACTCTCCTAGGCACAAACTCTGTCCAAAAGACGAAACAGCCTGCCCATTGCCGTTTGATTTCACAAATATCATGCTTCATGTCTCATAAAAGCGCTAAACCTTTCTGCACAACCTAGTCATTCTCCCCTAGGTGAAAAAGCAATACATCCGGGGGGATAGTTCCCTGCATTAATTAATTTAAAACTGGCAGTAAATCTTTCCACTGCATCCCCATCTACCATGCCAGGAAACAGAGCCGTTCTTGCTCCCCAATCCCAGGTCACTACCAAAACTGTAATTCCATGCTTCTGTTGCCGCTTACTTGATAAGCGAGTGCCCAACAATCCAAATCGAAATACATGCAGACTCTGGCCCCCGCCCCATACCTGGAAAAGATATCAGAGTTAGCATGCTGAGTAGTTTCTCTGCTGACCCTCATCCTGCTCCCCATTTCAAATGTAATGCTGATAACAATTGGAGGACCACCTGCCCTGTCTCATTATCCTCTCTCATGACCAACCCCATTGCCCCACCTCAGTTGCCGCTCCAATACTGAAGGTATGTGTACCATACTCCTGGCCCTTCATGCCCCAAATCGCTAATGCTTTACGCAAAATGCCTAGAAATTGACTGGCTGTGACACGCCTAGAAATTGACTGGCTGTGACATCCCCTCCCGTGACAAAAAACCTGGCCCGCTTCTGAGCATACCACATGTTACTGGGGAAAACCTCTTCTTGCTTGTGCTGGCAGGAAAACTGACGCTCCTTGATACCTTTGGTCTGTTTTGGAGCGCTGAAGATAAATCCGACCCACCTGTGTCTGCATGCTGACATCTTCCAAACTCAACCTTTTGTGCCTACGGTTCCCCAGCAACTCAGATACCCTGACTGCCTCCAGAAACATCCAGGTCATGAGCCTAGTAAATACCGTGGCCTCAAGACTTGTGCTGCAAATCGCAGGCAAAATGTCCACTAGCTTCTTGCAACTGTCCAATGTCAATGCCTTCGTAACAACCTGGATCTCCCCTGTTCCCTAGCCCAGCCTTCCAAAATCCTCCTA
This sequence comes from Pleurodeles waltl, assembly GCF_031143425.1. Taxonomy (NCBI): domain Eukaryota; kingdom Metazoa; phylum Chordata; class Amphibia; order Caudata; family Salamandridae; genus Pleurodeles; species Pleurodeles waltl. The sequence goes on along the minus strand of NC_090446.1, from coordinate 646,775,814 downwards.
CCTATTTCCCCCGCTGAGGGAATATAACCCCAGCAGAGTTTGCCTACAAATGCTATACCTGACTACTTTCCTCCTATTGTATCCCTGGATTGACCTTTTTCTACTAACACCATAAAGAACTGTACTATGTCTTCTACCTTTCCCACTCTGTTGTTCTCCGTCTCTCCCCCGTTTCCAAAAACATCACCTAAGCCTGCACATATGCTTTCCGAGTGGATAATGACAGTTGAAGCATCCTTTGTCACATATCTTCCACATTTTTGGTGGCATCGAAGTCTTGTCTCCCTCCACCTCTGTTGCTAGTCCAAGGAACCTCTCCCACTATGAATGAGACAAAGCATCGTCAATTTCATTGTCCACCCCTGAGATGTGTCTGGCTGTAAACACCATGCCATACTTGAGACATGCCAACACGAAAACTCTCAGTAGCTTGAGCACTTGAGGGTCCCTGGCTGATTGCCTGTTCACTACCTGTAGCACTGCCATGTTATCTATTCTAAAGATAACGTTCTTGTGCTGTAGCAATGCACCCCACACATGTACTGGCACCACCAGTAGGAACAGTTCCAAGAATGCAATACTTCGCACTTCCTATTTCCAAGAACTGGGCCACTCTTCTGGGCTCCATTTTCCCTGCCATTAAATGCCAAAACCTACCCCTCCTGATGCGTCAGAAAACATTTGCACATCCCATTCTATGTACTGGGAACTGCAAATGGGGATCCCATTGAAGGCATCCAAAAAGAAACTCCACATTCTTAAATCCTCCTTAACTTCTGCTGACAATCGTATTTGATGATGATGTGGCAGGGAGAGGGCAGAAAGGGCAAGGCCGAGCCTCCTGCAAAATGTTCTGCCTGGACAACCCTACATGCAAAGTTAAGGTGCCCTAAAGTGCCTTTTACTGTAACTTTTTGCTTTGTCAACATTATTGTCTTGCAAAAGCTGCATTGCCAACTCTTTCTCCATGGGGGAGATGCACCTCCATGTTTTCGGAATCCAATTCAATGCCCAAAAATGAAATAACCTCTGTTGGTCCTACTGTCTTTTCTGGGGCTAGTGGCACTCCAACGTCCACCATGAGCTCTTCAAAACTTGCCAAAAGCCTTTGGCAGTCCGCAGAGCCGGTGTCAGTGACCAGGAATAAGTCATCCAAATAATGAGTTATTTCTGCAGGCCCAGTATGCCAAGTAAACAGCCATTGTAAGAAAGAACTACATTTCTTTAACAGCGCACATGACGTGGAGCAACCCATGGTCAAAGCTCTATCCACATACCACTGACATCCAAATTGTGTGCCTAGAAGTTGAAAAGCATCTGGGTGTACTGGTAGCAGCCAGAATGCTGACTTGATGCCACAGTTTGCCATAGCTTCCACCCGTCCTGCCTTATCAATAAGCCGCATTGCCACATCAACTGAAGAATCTGACACTGATGTAAGCTTGTTGCTGATAAAGTCATTCACTGATGAGCCCTCTGGCCATGACAAATGTTGAATAAGCTTGTACTGACCTGGTTCTTTTTTTGGCACTACACCTATTGGGGAGACAATCAAGTCCTGCATTGGCCAGTTGTGAAATGGCAGATCCATCCGGCCATCCTTGTCCTCTTTGGACAGTTTTTCTTGAACCTACTTTGGGTGTTCCTTGACTGATTTAAGATTCTCAGCCCATCTCTGTGTTCTGGGACCTGTGCAACCTAACCTAAAACCCTCTTGAAAACATATTAGCAAATGTTGCGCAGTCTCCCTGTCCGGAAAAAAGGATAACCAATACGCCAGCCTATCCAGTCTAACTGGAATAATTGCCTTTTCCCCCAGCCCCTTGTGTCCCCCTGCCCCCCCTGTAATTATTGTTTCCTGTCGGTTGTTGTCATGAGGTTGATGAGTGCCCTGTTTGCTGCCCTTGAATGGTCCCTGCCGCCCCATAGCATTGGACCAATGCATGTTTACCTGAACATTTTGAGCATTCATGCTGGAACTTACAATATTCTTTGGCATACATCCTTTGTTGAAGTCCCAGCACACACCTGTAATTCCTCCCTGTGTTTTCTTCGGTGTTCCCACCCTACCCCAGGTGGGATGGGCATGAAAGGGGTGGTACACATTTGGCAGCCTACTGGCTGTAAAATTAGTCTTGCCAAATGTTGCGGGGCCTATCGTATTCTGCCATAAATCATTATCAATTTCCCCCCGGTGTACCTCTGGGTCAACCGCCATTCTCGCCCAAAACTCTTCATCATATTGCACCCAAGCGTTGCCCTCAAATGATAGCTGTGCTTTCCGGATCACATCTATGTATTTGAAGAGGGCAGTGCACCTCTCCGAGTGTCTCTCACAGTGACACTGGCATATATTAAAAAGGCCGCCGTCCAATTTTCTATTGTCATAGGTACGTGGGGGTGCTTTGCCAGTTCATACTCTTTCTCCTTGGGGCCTTCCTTCGCCCTCACTTCCCTATGTAATAACTTGAACATTTCAACGTACTCCCCTTTCCATATCTTCTCTTTTGTTGTTAACATAAGGTTTTGTCACTCCCATGTATGGGAGTTTTTTTTAAATTTTCAGTTCTTTGCTTTCTTTTTTTCCCCTCCTTGCTTACTGTTTCCTTCTTCGACTGACGCTGCAGCCTGTTTCGTGTTTACCTGTGCTGAGCCCAATGCCTTGGGTCCGTTCTCCATGTTGCTGTCTGTAGCTCTGACTCCACTCCCTCCCCAAGAGTCCTTACCCCTGTGTCCTTTACATATTTTCTTCTGTTCAGCCGGCCGTATCATGTTTCCCTTTCTCTCGAGATGTGTACACCGCACCGTGCTCGCCGGAGTCCATCTGTCTGCTCACTCCTGGAACCTGCAAGAAAAAAGGTAAGCCCGGTATGCAATGCCCCTCACCTTCACTGCCTCCTTCCTCCCAGCTATCAATTTGGGCTAAAGGTGGTGTCTCCGGCCTGAGACCATTTTCTAAATGGTGCAAATTAGTACTCCTCTTCTGAGCGTATACCTTCTGAGGTCTCCTTCTTCCCTCCCAGAAACGTGCCACCTCCCCTTCATTCTCACTCCATTCAAGAGTTGCTACCTCCTGTGCTGCTTCCCACCTCCTGTGTCTATCACTTCTGTGACTGTGCCCCCATATGGCCCTGCTGTCTCTGTGGCTGACCCCCCCCAAAACCTCTCCATGCAGCCACAGGTCCCCCCATGCAGCCTGCTTTCCTCCACTTATTCTGCATCTCTACTGGAGCCCGTGCCAACCATTCCCAATAGCCCATAGATGGGCTCTACTGACTTGCTTGTCATCCTGGCCCTACAATGTTCCCCCTTTCTGCTTCCCTGAAGCCTGTGCTGTCTCCGCCACCTGTACACACAAGGTATTGTCTTTCCCCAATTGCCTTTGCACCTTCTAGGCCTCCCAAGCTGTAAGACAATCTACGGTCTAGCTCTCCGGCATGGACGGGGTTATCCAATCCCCCTGAGGCTTGCCCTGCCCCGCCCGCCACTCTTTTGCTGTCTCCCGCATGCCTGACCCTGCTGGAGCAAACCCGGCCTCCTTGCTGTGCCACTTATTGCCCGCAGCCCCTCCCTAACCCCGCCCCTCTGTCTCGCACTCGACAGGGGTGCGCCCACAGGCGGCCCCACGCTCCTACCTCAGACCTCATAGAAACAGAGCTACAACACGTGGCGGTGAGCATGCTATTACTTCTGCTGCAACGCCACTGGAAGCGCATCATGCCGGTCGCGCCGGTGTGCTCTCACCAACCAGCATGTCCAGACGCCTGGCCTCCGACAGCAGCCGCAGCACCTCCTGCACTCGCGGATCCGGAGAATTGTTGGAAGCCATAACTAAGTACTTCACCCCTTATTTTATTTATTTATTTATTTTTCCATTGAAAGGGGGGGCTCTACTCTTAGCGATGACCCTGAAAGGCCGCCAAATGCCTGGCACCTAATCTCACCAACTAAACAATACCACTGGAAGACGCTACCCTAAGGCTAAGTCCTGACTGCAAATTCACAGAAGATCACTGACTGGAACTAACTACTGGGCTGCCACTGAGTACACCTACCCAACAAAAGGGTTGGTGGCAGCCCAAAAATGGAGGATACATAACCATTGGGCTACTTCCTTTACCGGACGTAACCCAAAGGTAGCACAGTCGTCTAGAAGGTGCAACCACATGCCCAAATTCCCCTGGGGGACAGACCTCCCTCTGGTCGGCTGTCCTCCAGGTCCCCCATTCTGCTTGTGTAACTGAACATAGAAATGTAGTTGTGGGCATGCTTCGAAGAGTATCGGAGGGATGAAGAAAATGTGATGTAAATGACGTGATCACCCAATGAAGTGAACACCCACACTGCCCTAAATTTTGCGGTATTCACAAATTTTTGCAATCTCCTTCGGCACTTCCAGCATTACACCCCATTAATCCAAATAAAAGGAGTACAGAAAATAAGGGAAAGTTCACCAGTGTTTCCCATTCTTAAATCAGCATGGAGGAAGAAGAGTTTCCGTGGAATATAATATTTTATGAGAAGAAAAAAATATATATTTGAGTGTATCTGATTTCCTCAAGCTAAAAATAGAGATAAGTTCCAAATCACAGACGCTGTACGCCTGAAGTTTGAAACATTGTTTTCCAGAACTGTACGTAAATGGTGCACAGTTGCGTGTCCACTACCCCTTTAATTATATGTTTCAGCGCCGGAGGATGGGGTCCCTGGGCTTCTGAGCAGCTCACAGAGGGGGGCTGTGTGACCCTCCCTTTCAATTATATGTGTCGGCCCTGGGGGATAGGGTCCCCGGGGCCTCCTAGAGGCTTGGGAGAGCAGGCTACATGTATGTATATATGTATGTGCAGCTCCCTCGGCACTGGCCCACCCTGAGGTTGGTGTTTCAAGCACAGAAGCCTGAGAGTTTTTTTTTTCATTTCATTGTGCATTAATAGATCCACCACAAATACATGACAACGTTTAAAAAACAAAATATTTTTGGCCACAGGGAGAGATGGGCCATCTGGCAACCCCCTCCAGGCATAGGGTGACAGGATATCCCTACCCTGGCCCTTATATTTTTTTTAACTTGTTTTCTAGGACTCAGGACTGAGCCCCGAGTCCTAAGATGGCTGCTGCCCTCATCATCATTGATGTGTGGGCTGCCAATCAGATCTCTTCCTGAGATCTGTAGGCTCTGCCAATCCTCCACGGCATGAAATATACAATGTATTTGAGACTCTCTCCAAAACTACTGAACAGATTTACACTATATCACAAAAAGCATGCTTTCTGGACGAAGATATAGCTTTCTGGCAAATTTGATGTAAATCCTTTGAGCCATTTCGGTTGTAGCTGTGTCTAAATTTCCTATGGAAAACCGAAAGGGGAAAATGTGTTTTGGGACCTTCCCCATTTTCTCTGCCCCAGCTTGAAGGATCACCCCAAACTTTCCAATAAGGAGCTGAGGTAGATGAGACTATTTTTTGTAATGTTTCGTGAAGATTCATCAAACACCTCCAAAGCTATAAGCAAACTAATAAATGCATTTTCCTATGACCTCCACTGTGTAATATATATATTCACTAAAAAATCAAACGTTACATGGACATTGTAGTTAGGCTGAGATTTTACATGCACAAAACCATCGAAATTCAGCTGTTATTCTTAGAGGTATTTCAAGTAATTAGAACTTGTGCTGTAAGGTAACTATAACTTGTGCCCTCACCATGAACAGTTTTCGCATCAATAATTTTATTGCAAATGTTACAGTGATATTATCAATGATGTCATAAAAGATGTCATGAGTGGTGTAATATCTTGGGTAATTAGCAGTGCATGGCAAGGCCACAATTTATGGTTACCTTAGGGCATGAGTTATAGTTACTTCAAATAGCACTAACAGCTGAATATCTATTGTTTGGTGCGCATAAAATCTGAGCCTAGCTATAACATCCCTGTAACCTTTGTTCTTTTCATCAATTTCTAAGGTTGGTTTTAATTGTTTTCTAACTATACCGTCCCTGTAACCTTTGATTTTTGCAGTGAATTACTAGTTTTTTTTAAATGTTAAGTAAAATGCCCGTCGCAATGCACAGTGGGGGTGGAGAGGGTTGGATGCAGGGCCTAGCCTGCAATTGTGCTGCCCGACTCTATGCACCAGCCCCCTCCCCCCTGCCCTGCATGGTCTGATCTGCTGCCACTGCCCTCCATTTAGCTTGATGTTCCAGCCCACTCCTCCTGCCCTCCGTTGCCCAATTCTGTGTCCCATCATTGCCCTCCTGCTTAGACTCTGTGCTTAGCTTGCCGCCCCTCCTTCCCCCTGCCCTCCACTGTCTGTGTGCTTGCCCATGCTCCCTCCTTTTTATCCACCATGTTCCTTGGACCTGCCACTGCCCCTCCTATCTACTCTGATTGTTCTGTTGAGCTGCCAATACCCCCCACATGCCTAGTGTGGTCAGATGACTGCCACCAGTCCCTGCCACCTCCACCCTGCCTGCCTGAGTTCCATGCCCCTATCCCCTCCCTCCTGTTCTCCATTGTCAATTTTGCTGCCACTCCCTTCTGCCCTCCATTCTCTGTTGTGCTGCAATTGCTCCAACTGCCTACCCCACGTGGTCTGTTGTTAAGCCCCTGCCCTCTCTTGTCTGTGTCCAACTCCTATACATCCCTTCTGTCCTCCGTGGTCCTTTGTGCATGCCCCTTCCCCTCCCTCTTGCCCATCTTGACCGTTGTTCTGCCACTAACCCTCTGGCTTGCCATGCATGGCCTTCTGTGCTGCCACTGCCCCTCCCACCTGCCCTGTGCGGTCAACTTGCTGCTTCTGACCCACTTCCACCTTCGCTAATTTTGTCTGTGTGTATGCCATTATAGTCTCACTGTTCCCCTGCATTGTGTGTTGTGCTTCCAGTGCCCATCCGACTGCCCTCCATACTCCGCTTGCTGGCTCAGCCCTGCCCTGGATCCCCTCCCCTCCGTTTTCCATGTGCAGTCCCCTATCCCCTCCCTCTTGCCTTGTCTGATCCTTTGTCGTGCCCCTGCCACCTCCCTCCTGCTCTTCATGGTCCGTTATGCTGCAACTGAACCTCCTGTCTATCCGGTACGGTCAGCTTGCTGCCCTTGCCTCTTTCCCCTCTGCTCTCTGTTTTCCATATGCATGGCCCTGTCCCCTCTCTATCGCTTTTCATAGTCCGTTGTGCTGCATTGCCACCCCACTTGTTCTGTGTGGTGCATTGTGCTGCTGTAACCCCTGACACCTGCTGTTAAAGGTCAGTTCGGTGCCCCTGCCCATCTCTCTCCTGCCCTCTGTTATCCGAGTCCACGTTACTACCTCATTCCTCCTGCCCTCAGTGATCCAATGTACCATGCTTGCCAACATTTTTAACTTGGTAAGAGGAATATTTTGAAAAAAGAGGAATTGATTTACCCCAATTCAGGAGTCTCCTACATGAATCAGGTCTGTTGGTATGTGTGGTTGTACTGCCGCTGCCTCTTCCCTCTGCCTTCAGTGGTCTGTTTGTTGCCCCTGCCCCCCCTTTTCCCTGCCCTCCATTGTCCATTGTGCTGCTACTGCCCTCCCATCTGCCCAGCGTGGTCAGTTTGTTGCCTCTGCACCCTCTCCCCACCCTCAATCATCTTAGTTGGTGACACTGACATCTGCCGCCCCACAGTATTCTAATGAACAACTAGATTGCCTATTGTAATGAACAAGTATATTGTTAACATTCTATATTTATTACAAAAGTGTGCCATGCCTGACGTCATCTTGATGTAATCAAAATTGTAATACCTAAAGTATTTTACTTTAGAAATTATAAAAATGAAAGGGCATTGTTTGCATAGAAATTATGGCTAATGCACTAAAAAACTAAAATGAGGACATATTTTCTGAGTTCTCAAATAGCGACAAAGCACTTTTAGATTAAATAAATGCAGAATATTAGTACTTTAGTTGCTCACTAGAACACTGTAGTAAACTCCTCATCGCCAGGGAGTTAACTGGCAGTCTGCTGCTGGTGTTGAAAGTGCATGTTTCAGTCTACATGTCAGAATGTTTTGATGGCATAGAAGAGGAAGATATTTGAGAACTCATTCAAAATGTGCCCTATTTTCTCGTACTACAGCTCTAACCATAACTTCTATGACAAAATAAAAACCCCTCATTTTGTTCCTTTCTAGATTAAGGGACTGATTTAGATCTGGGCGGAGGGAATACTCTGTCACAAACGTGACGGGTATCCCGCCCGCCCTATTACGATCCCCACGGGATATAATGGGGTAGTAATACAGCGGATGGGATATCCATCACTTTTGGTGATGGAGTATTCCCATCCACCATGGTCTAAATGAGTCTCTAAATGATTTAAGTTTTACCAGTTTGATTCAATCAGAATGGCTTCAGGTGTGTCATGAGGTAGACTGTTAGCGTTCTAGTTGTTCTTTAGAACACTGGGAGGCTGCAGTAGCATCCAAGGGAATCAACTGACAGGGTGCTTCTGTTAGAAGTACGTGTTTTACTGAGAATGTCAGACTTCATTCTCATATGGCGGAGAAAGACAGTGCAAATTTACAGAAAATATGCTCTCCATTTATTCATGCATTCAAACTTTATTTGAATATCAAAGTATTAATAAAACTATCAAACAAATACGGATAAAGTATAATAATATCGGTAAAAATCAGTAGAAGTAATTACAAAACGATTTAAAATAGCATACAACAGTCAATTAATATACAAATGTAAAACTTCGAAAACCCTTAATCCAAGTGCATAGAACGCCAGACACGCACTGCAGCTGTCAGAAATGCTCCAACAGGAGCAATTACCTCTTTATCAGCCAGGTCAACCAAAGTCTTAAACGCTTCCCTGCAATTGTTGATATCAGGTCTCTTTACAAGAGGTATCAATAAAAACCTAGGGTACATTAAATAATATTTACAAAAAAATGCAAAGTGCAACATTGTTTGTCCCGACGTCCTGTCACCCGGGAAAGGTATGCGATCAAGACCAACATTATAATCCAGGGGGAAACTTAACAAATAGTTCATCGTCCCAGCCCTAAGATGGAATAGCAGGCTCTGCTCCCATCGTTTTTTTCATGTATCCTGCCATCTGATGTGACATAAAGGAGTCATTGTATGCAGCCACTCTGGCTTTTCCCTCTCTGAGGACAGTCTTTCAGTATCCCTCAGATAACATATTGCCCAATATAGTTTTTTTTGTTGACATTGGAGACAGCCTCAGGGTGCTTAAAAATGTCATAAAAGCCCGACTTGTGCAGACATTACCCCACATAGGATAACCAAGGATTCTCCATACCCTTGTCACAGCTAAGGCAGTCCTTTATGATATCCCTTGTGAGACTTCTTTGTTCTTCCAAATGGCAAGCCATAACAAGGGCGGGTGAGTGATGATATAATCCTCCACAAAGCAAAGGCCCAATTCTCTATGACAGATCATACTAGGGGAAGAGATGGGATCAGCCACCACCCTCCTGCACAGTGCTTAATTTGTGAATAAAAACGTGCCAGTGCCCAAAGCCCTCCTCTTAAACATGCGGCTGCTGCAATTAAATGTGCGAACACGGAATACTGAGGCAGTGTAATCCTGAAGCCATCTCGGGCCTCATCAATCCATATAAAGTCACTCCCTTCCCCTTCAGCTCATTCTAGCAGCTTTCTACTTTCTCCCTTTGTGACGATTTTCTGTTTTTCTCTTCCTCCGTCTTTCCCATATGTGTCTTTTGCTAGCAGAAAATGCTTGAGGCAGAAGAATAAGCCCTGGCCCTCAAAAATAAGCGCTGGTGCCACACACCGGAAACAACAAGCACAAATTAAGCACTGCTCCTGCAGAACCTATTCTCCTCAAGTTGAATCGCAGCACATTTCTGAAAACCCCACAACGCTGCTCTGTACGTTACAGAGGCTAAACATTGTGTTATATATTTCTAAGAGAGGGACGAGAGCACCTCCTCCTCTGGGTTGAGGTAAAATAAACAGAGAGCAAGTAGCTTTAGCTAACTTCGTCCTTCTATGGGTGATATGCAGAGCCTAACTGCCCGTGTTTACAAATAACACCCCTAAATAAGGGAAAGTGCTAGTGCATTTCAAGGTGTTGGAACCAACTATCTTAGTGTGCAAATGTCGTTTCTTGAAACCACAGGCCATAATATAAGACTTGTTAATATTAGTTAATAGGTCTAAATCTCCCATAAAATCAACAAACCCATTAACTAAAAGATGAAGTGCTTTAGGGGTATGAGCCATCAAAACTGCATCATCTGCATATAGCAACAAAGGTAGTAGGGAACCAATGATTGCTGGAACATCATGGGTTATATTTTTTTTTAAAGATAAAGATTATTTATATATAAAATAAAATAAATAAAAGCAGGGCAAGGACACATCCTTGTCTCACTCCTCGATGGACCTCTATGTTGTTTGTGACCTCGCCATTCTTAATAAATCTGACCCTGGCCTTCATATCCATATGCAAGTAGGCCAGAAAGGGGACTAGTGTTTAATCTATCCCACAGATTAAAAAATTGGACCATGGCTTCATACAATCAAATGCTAAGGTCAGATCCATAAAAGCCAGGAACAAAGGGGAGCGTTTGGCAATCGTATATTTCCCAATCACCTATTCCATGGTCTCAACATGATTCCTAAACCCATACTGACAGGGGTACAAGATGGACTTCTCTTCAGCCCATTCCCTTATTCTATTGAACAAGACTCTACCTAAAATCTTAACTGTTGTATCGATTAGTAAAATGGGCCTGTAACAGTTTGGCTGCGAACGATCCCCTTGTTTAAAATGATAAATTATTATGGATGTAGACCAAGAACTTGCTAGGGGACTATGGGTTAAGCTGTTAAAAACATTCAGAAGCAGAGGAGCCCAAACGCCAGGGACTAACTTTATCAAATCAATTGGAACACTGTTGGGTCCAGGGGCCTGACCGCCTAGACTCTGGGTGATTACCTTGTAGACCACGTCCACAGTTACTGCAGGCCCACTCAAATTCAGTACAATCATAAACCCGCTTGTGACTTGAGGAGCAGCAAAAATATTTGCAAAATGAGATTCCCTACACCTCTGTAGAAACATGACAGCTGTCTGAAGACACTACCTGACCTAAAGGCTTCAAATTATTCAAAGCTGCCCAGAAGATTCTTTGAGGCTGCTGAGGCCAGGGAATCCCATTGAGATTGGAGTACTTCTGCCTTCCTCATATTTACAGCCTGCTTATAAGCCATACGCCTAAATGCCACCTCTACCCGGTCCCTGTGCAACGCCCAACGCAACTAGCGGTTGTCCCTTCTACATTCCTGATCAAACCACCCAGGTAAAATACTACCTACATGCAAAGAGTGCATCAACTTGATGCATTCACACAGCTTAGAGAAGGTATTGATAATATTTGCATGAGCTCTATTTTCATACAAACAAACCTTTACCAAATTAAGATTCTCCGCTACCGTATCCTTGAAAAGGCGCCAAGGGTCTGACACCCTCCAAACAAGGCGCAAGCATCAGTAGATGGCTGAATTGTAGTAATAGAACTCTCTTATCTATAATTGGGTCTAGAAGGTAGCATAAAAGCTACTTCTATCAGGTTGTGATCCCCAAAAGTGAAGGGAATAACCTTACCATACAACAATAGGTATTCTCTGATATAAAGATGTAATCGATTATCGAAGAGCAACCTCAGCCCCTAAAAGTTGGTACCAGGAGCTTGTCCAACAAGGCCACTTCCAACACACTGTTAAATTCATAGGCTGCCAGATAATCCAACAGCTCCACCCCTCGAGAATCTACGACTCCCAGGGACACCATGGGGTCATAAACTGTTTCTACTAGATCCCTCAAGGGCTTAGTATGATTGCCTATTTACAGCTGCAAGACGATATTCTGCCAGCTTCCCCTCAGTTCCAACCCTAATTTGCAAAGATGAAATAAAGTCAAATTGGCTCTCAAATCTAAAATTCACAGTGTTACTAAAATCATTATTATAAAAATTAATTAAATACAATATCACATCCCTCTTAAGTTCACTAGCCTAAAAGCTCTCGTTATTGTTTTCAATAACTTTCAAACGCCCCCCTCCAACAGAGAGATTGACCCAAATTGACTAACTGCCTACAGCCCACTCTTTGAGGGGGATGGGGTGGCTGGAATACTGAAACATTCATACCCATCAAATGACAGATTGCACGGTCCCCAAGTTTCCTGAAACATGGTTACATTATAACATCCTATAAAAGTTACCCATTCTGGATCTAAGATCTTAGAATGGATACCTGCTATGTTCCAGCCCAATACCCTAAATTTTGTGACACTAGCCCCCAAGGGATTTTTAGGAACATCAATATTATCATGATCTAATGGAACTATGTATGATGCTGAAGAATCTAGCAAAACCTGCGTATCAACAGCCACAATACCCACCAGTCAATCTAGGTCATCTATACTATTCAAAAGCTATTATCAAATTGCAGGACGGTCCGTTGAATACTGCTACTATCCGTATGGTCTGCCACTATGTCAGGCTCATATAAATACCCAAGGGAAAGAGCACTAATCCCCATTTCTTTTGGGCTAAATTCTTCCTGCAGTTTTAGCATTTTTTTAGCATAGGAGGGCTTCCTAAAATGTATTACAATGCAATCCCCGCCAATAACATTTTTGGAACGCTCCACCCATCCCACTTTCCAGGCCATTATTAGCTCATTAATTTTATTCAAATTGAAACGCTTGTGTTTAACTAGCAACCTGCGCACTTGTTATGGCGCTCCGGCCAGGTTTCAGTTTGAATAGTTTTAAGAGGAGGAACCCCTGCCAATACCACAACATATGTGTAGGAAGCTTATGGTAAATCCAAACGATCTCTGCTTGCTTCCAGCCCCTGACTGGAATTGCTTTGCATAGTGGAGCTAACCCCTAAGCCCTTCTTCAGAGACCCGACCAACCCACTCTGTGCACCGACTGCTATCGCAGAGGTGAATCCAGTGGGGTTATTAGGGGAGCTGCTTTTGTGAGCAACTGATTGCACAGCATCGGACCCAGTACATGGAAGGGATCTACCACTGTTAACAGGACCGATCATTTTAGCCTCCATTAGGGGCATTTTAGCATATGAATCAGCTACATTCTTTACAATGCGCTGCAATTGGTTCCGTATTTGAAACAACTTCTCCTCCAAGGTTGCACTAAACTTCATACAGAAGGAGTCAAAATAAGGCATGCTCTTGGCCGAGGATACTTCAGGCTCAGTCTGCATCACCCGGGTGTTATATTGCTTAAAGCCCATGAGGATAGCTGACTTTGATGCTTTACACAAAGTTTACTACTCCCAGTGGGATCTCTCCTTAAGAACTTCCTACGTTTCACAACAGGTTCTGTTTCAGGGCACCTCCTGACCGGATTTACCACCAACTGAGCATCACCTAATCCATTACCGGCTACATCCGTAACAGCATCTGGAGCCTGAGGCTGTGAACAATAATCCAACAGCTCAACAGTATGAGGACCTTCCATAATCCCTCTATATGACATATCGTCGAGGGAACACTCATTATTAGGTCCTTGACCCAATGAAATCCTCCAATCTGTCAATATGATCTCCTTTGAAATAATGTCCACTGCTCGCTCCAACATATTGTCGATGGTTGTAGTTGGACATGAAGAGACCAGTATCCCAGCAGGGCCCCCACTCGTCTCATGTTTACCCATGTCAAACCACTCAAAGAGGAGGAATTATAATGCGCTAAATGTGAGTGAACTTACTAGGCGATAGAGAGTGGGCCCAGCCCAGCCACAGTCGGCTACAGACGGGTGCAGACAGGCACACTCCTAGCCCGGTCTTTGCCCAGCCGTGTCACCGCTGCAGGATATCGTGGAGTCTTTTATAGCACCTCCAGGCACAAAGCTGGTGTGTTAGCAATGGCGGCCTTTGCCGCTGAGACACCTGGCCCTGGTAATCATGACATCCCCCACCAAGCTGCACGGGTTGACAGCGCTCTCATTTTAGCTTCTGAAACATCTTCCATAACCTCTATGGTAATATCATAAGAAAACAGTTTTCTCTCAAACACGATTCATGAAATCCCAGCAGACAGCTTCTTCACAGGGTAAAATCAACTTAGGAACAAATGATTTATATTGTAACTAAAATCTGTTATCATCCTTTTTACGTTCACATTTTTGTGACCCTCAAAACCTGCTATTCACTACAATGCATTACAATGGGTGTTATCATGGACATTGATCCCAAGATGGCTGCCAGCACTTTCTGGTTAAAGTGTTGACAGCCAATCAGATCTCACCATTAGATCTGAGGTTAGTCTCTGCCCAGATATCTATATTTCCTTTCCTTTAATATTTCAAAAACTGCTGAATGAATTTACACCAAATCACAAAAAGCTCTGCTTATGGACCAAAACTGGTATCATTCTGTATGGGAATTAACGTGGGAAACACACTTTTTGTAACCCCTCCTTTTTCTCAGCCCCAGCTTACCATGCACAATAAGACACAGTAGGACACTTTTTTTTTTAAGTGTTTTGAAAAGTCATTAAACTGTGCCAAAGTTATAGGCAAGTCAAAAAGCGCTTTTCATATGGAAACTAGGTCCCATCTTTAGCTATCTAATGATGTGTTTTTATATATATATATATATATATATATATATATATATATATATATATATCAACAACATTCATGAAATACTTCACGAACGACCGCACTCCGGGATCTCTTATTTCACAAAATTCATTTATTCAGGCTCCGTTAACTTCGTTTACAGCTCAACAATCACCTGCCCTATGCGTTTCGGTCTGAGAGACCTTGATCATTGATTTCATGAATGTTGTTGATAAATTACGGAGTGTCCTGCCGTCACCAGCACCACTGCTGAACTAAGCGCGCTAGTACATGCCAAAACAGGGACAATCTTTGAAATGCTTGCATATATATATATATATACACACACACACATATATATATATATATATATATATATATATATATATATATATTTTTTTTTTGTTTTGCTAAGAACTGTGGCACTGTTTAATGAATCTTCACAAAATTTTAAAATCTATTTTCCCACTGACTTCAGTTACTGTCTTGAAAGTTTGATTCATCAAGGCGGGGCATAGCAAACGGAGGGGTGCCAAAATGCGTTTTCCCCAGGCAATTTCCCATAGGGATTTTAGGCACAAGTACAGCCCGAACCGCTGAAAGGAACTACACCAAATTTGTCAGAAAGCTAAATTTTGCTCCAGTAGGAACTCTTTTTGCGATTTGGTGAAAATCTGTTGGGTAGTTTTGGAGTTATTAAAGAAAAAGGACCTATGTGCATCTAGAGACCCGGAAGGTCCACAAATCCAACTGATCTCATAATTAGATCTGATTGGCTGCCACCCCTTCAATCAGAAAGTGGTGGCAGCTATCCTAGGACTCCGACTCGTCCAAGTCTCAAGAAAAAGCACCAAAAAAATAGGAATACCCTGACACCCCAGGCCTGGTGGTGGGGTCCCAAAGGGTCCCCCAGGGGCCTAAAATGTTTTGTTTTTAAAAACAATTCCCACAAATCCGTGGATAATTCATGCATCCAAATGAAGATTTTTTTTTAAAAGCAAGTCCGGTTACCTGCTCTTGCTCTTTGTGGCCCCAACTGGATGGGCCAGGTCCCAGAAGGAATATATTTCTTCTGTTATGGGGAGTGGTGCACGTGGTATCCCCACAGGCCAATTGCAGCTCCGTGCACCCCATCCCTTGGGCCAAGCCAATTCTGAAAACTGGGATGGGGCCGCGCTGCCTGCTTCCCAGGCTGATTTTGGCCCCATGGACCCCATCCCCTGGGGCCCGGCCACTTTTTTAAAATGGGGAGGGAGGCTGCACTCTTCCCCCTCCTCCCCCCCAGCTAATTTTGACCCCAAGGACCCAATCCTGGAGTCTGGCTGTGACCTGAATGGTGATACATTAATGGCCCTGGTGACCCTGCCCGATGGCCAGCCCCTGCTACGTCCTGGGGTGCCACCCTGGGACATAGCAGTTTCCCAGCCCACACTGGCACGGGCAGGGAAACCTGTGTTTGCTCTCGCTTGTCGGTAGCAGTTACAAAGCTCCCTTTTTGGTCTGCTGCATTAGCCTACAGAGCAGATTTATCCGTCTTCCAGGAGAAACTTCATTAAGTTTTCACTCATTATACCTTCTGCCTCAAACCCCACCCGAGTGAATAAAGCAGCTGGCTCCTCCCCTAGTGCCATACAAGCCTAGTTGTGCTGAGATTAGAGCTTTCTTGCAATATGTCGAATGAAGGATAAGAAACAAAAACAAACCTTGAATTCGGCTCTCTGGATCTAACCCTTGAAAAATATACCTTTTGCTGAGCCTTTACAAACTAGCTGGTAATGGTGGGGGGCAACACTAGGAAGGTAGGTGTGGGTGCGGTAGCATCACATGAAGGAAAGCGCAAGAACTCTCATAAAATGCCTCAAGAAAAGGAAAAACTCAGCTCTTTGGGAATGGGCAGTGGAAAAATGCAAGTCGGCCAATAAGCAGGAATGGTAAAAAGGTTATGCTTCAAGAGAGGGGTAAATAGAGCCTGAGGAAGACAAGCCATTGAATAAGCAGCAATCAAGCAATAATAATATCAATATGACCAACCAATTGCAACCAGTGTGCGGCTCTAAGCCCACTGTAAGTTTTTTACATGGCCCACAAAGGCTTTCAAATATCAGGGAGGTATTTATTGCAGTTAAAATTTAGTTGTGACTTTGCCATGTGTACATACTAGCTAAAGGTATGGCAGTTGACCCTGTTGAAGCTATGACAAAGCATAACTTTCTATGTCACAATCTTTGTCAATCTATTTCATTTCTGGACACAACAGAAACAGAATGTTAGCAGCATGCACTGAATCAAAAACAATCCTGCAATTCACCAAAGGCAGATAGTCACAACAAAGAACATGTATGAACATCAGCCTGTTTGCAGGGTACTGAATGAAGGGAATGCAATATTACAATTTAGGCCATAACCTAACACCATTACAGTAGACTGTTTAGCTTTTAGGTATGAAAATCGTGCAACCGAAAATGGCCCCTAGACTATAAAAATGCTAAGGGACTAAGGCCCATATTTATACTTTTTGACAATGAAACGATGTTGCAAATGTAAAGCCACGCCAGGAGGGAAGGGCACAACGTCAAACTGGCATCCCGTCACACGTCAGCCACTATACTCCCTACATTAACTAGGGCCCAATTAACAACCTCTAGCCATACCGACAACTGGAATGTAACATTGACAACAGTTGCCACTACCACCTCCGCTGTGTGTGCTGGTCAAGTAGGCAATGGCAGTAACATCCCCATGGATCATACACACCCAAATTAGAGGGTTTAGGATGACAACGTTAACAATCCCCTGAAACAAGACAAATACTCCAGTCCTGTCAAATGTGAATGTTCAAAGTTGCTGCAAACATCAGACAATGTCATCCACATTTGGAGGTACACATCAGTAATGTCAAACCCATGCTGCATATGTCAGGGTCCATCCTGTGCCTGGGTCACAATGCAACAGCCCGAATGTCATACTGCTCAGACAACAGCATTGAGGGGGAGGACACATGTAACTGGTCACAGAAATACACCTGCACAGTTAGAGGAGGAACTAGGACACTGCTACGACTATCAGGGCAATCCAATGTACCACACATTCCCCAACATCAGCAGTACACATTAGCAATGCTGACATCCATATTGTGACATAGCAATGCTATACATAGTATATGCTATACATAGTATACGCTACATTTCAACTACATATAGGTGGATGTGAAAGATCAGAGACTGGGGCAGGTCCAGATTGTTAAGTGTGGTGCTAGTGCCATCAGAGCACCCACAGCCAGTGAAAGGCCTCACCATTAGAATGGAAGTAGGGAAAGGGTTGAATAGGACAAGAAGGTGGCCATTTACTATTTGGCCAGAACCAACACCTAGAGGAGATGATGCTGACAAGTCCACAAACTGACCACAATACATGTGACATGCAGGTGGGGCATAGGCCTGGGAGAATGCCCATCTGAAGGACTGGAGCAATGAACAGGAACCAAGATCACAATGTGAAAATCATCACAAGGCAGGCATGTCACATTACAAAGCCCACAACACTGACACACTAATTGTACCGTATTTCATTGCAGAGGACGATGGCTCTCCTGCGGATATGCCTGTCCAGGACTACCCTGATGACATGGATGACGAGCTGACAAAAAATAGCCACCAGACCCTCCAAGAGGTCCTTGGAACCCTCCAGACCCCACCTTCAGTCACAAGGAGGAGCAGAGATACAGCAGCCATCGCAGAGGACCCACCCACCACCCCAAATGTACGACCTGCCAGCTCCAATACAGCTGAGGACTCTGACGACTATGGCACCAGCTTTGAGAGAACTGTAGTCGGAGTACAGCGGGAGCTGGCCAAGTAGGTGTGGGTGGGGATGCAAACTATGGCAGCCAGCCTAGAGGGGGTGCGTTCGTGCATGATGTCAACTGAAGAACAGGCAGCAGCTATGCAAGGGCAAACAACTATCTTGCAGGAAGTAGAAAGAAGGCTGAAGGAAATCAGCACAGCTGTAATACAGTTGACCCAACACCTACAACAGCAATCCTGTCAACGTGTGCACGAATGCAACATAGAATCCCTCAGGGCCGACCTGGCTGCCTACCATCGTGATGTGGCTGCTATTCTGAAGAACCAGCAGATCCTCCTTGCAGCAGTACTGCCCTTAAGACCCCCACAGGTATCAGCTACTGGGATGTCTGACTCCACATCTACACACACTGAGGTGTGTGTTGCCCCTTCACAACCACCACCAACAAGGGCAGAGGAGGCAACACACACATCAGAAGATGAATACCAGGAACAGATCACCTTCACACGTAAAAGTACCCGGTAGCACTAGTCCCTGCCACATGGCCACCTATTACCAAGGTCCTGCACTTTGTAACATGCCAGTCTTGCAACAACTATACTGAAGCACTGTCCTGCAAACCACTGTTTATCTTGTCAGCCTGCCCAGTAATTGTCTCTCACTAACTCATTGGCAAGTCCTGTCCTTCTGCACTGTCTGACACTTCACCCCAGCATGTCCAATGACATGTCCTTTTGCACTTGTGTAGGATCACAGTGGAAGATGTCACTATAATGGACTCACAATCATGGACAATGTACATATAGCACTACAGCACTTTTAAATAAATAGCACTTACACCAGCACTTTGTCTCTGTATAATGTCCTTGCAAAGATAGGTGATGTAACAGTTACTGCTGTCAAGGGTGTGGCCATACATTATTGTTACTGTTGCATTTGCACATCCACTGCCTCATGTATGTTGCCTTTGGTTCCATCATTGACTGATGGTGTCTTAGTTGTGTGCCATTTGCTGCAAAGAATCATGTTGCCAACATGTATGTGTTAAATAGGTGTGGTCCGCTCCTATTGCCCTTCAACTGTGAAATGTACAGGATATATGTCATTTACAGTGTGTGTGAATGTGACTGTTGAATAATACGCATCACAATTGCTTTGGAAATTTCTGTGTCCTGATTGGTATATCAGCAATGTTCCATGAGGTTACACTCTTATTCTGAGAGTTAGAGATAAAGGTGAGCAAAAATGATTACCCAGACCATAATATGGTGATTATTATAGGTGTTTATTTACATATGTTAATACAGTGGTGATGGTGAGTTGATTCAAAAGAAATTGTTGACAATATGTTGGCGCCTACGCAATCCTGCAGCTGTGTTTGGTTGGTCCCCCTCATGTTGATGGCCAGCATCCTCCTCTTCCACCTCTTCAGGCATTTGTGTCTTTGGTTCTAATAGGGGAATGTTCCTTCGTACACAAATGTTGTGCAGGATGTCACAGGTTAAAATGATCTTGCAGACCATTTCTGGTGAGTATAGGAGGCTGCCACCAGTGATGTCGAGGCACCTGAATCTTGACTTCGGGATGCCAAAGGTCCTCTCGACTATGGTGCGTGTCCTCCTATGTGCCTCATTGTAGGCACGTTCTGCTGCAGTGCTTGGGTTGCCAAATGGGGTCATAATCCATGGCTGGAACCCATACCCCTGATCAGCTGAAAGAGAAAATGATTGAGATCATGTAGATGTAGCTTGCCCCATTAATATCACCTTGCAAGGCAGAAGTTCTCTTGTGTCGTCTGTGACTCATTTGTGTTTGTGTTATTGTGTCGATTCCTTGGCTTCTTGGATGTACCATCAGCATTGGGTTGTTTCCTTGGCTGAACGAGTGTTTGGCTGCTGGCCGGTTGTCAGCAGTATATTTTGAGAGTTGCAGTACAGTGTGTACTCCCTAGCATTGTGACTTGTGATACAGGTGTCCCTGTGTCTTAACTGGGGTGAGATGATAGTTCCATACACAGAATCAATTCGACAGTGGTGGTAACACGTTTGCATCTATGTACCCTGGACATCCCATACCTTTTGACATATGCAAATGGATTAATTTAAACATCAGTGAGACGCTTACATTTGGCAAGGTGACAATTAGCAAAACTTCTCCATACGTTATGATCATTGACGTCTTAACATTTGAATGTACACTAATTTCGCATGTGTGACAAGTTCACTGCAGACCTATTTCTCTGCCCTTGGCAAGTTGACTCAGGTTGTAACGTCTACCTAGACTACTGCACATGGTCTAGTTCAGCTGGTTAACTTGGTTGTGAGGTTGTCGTTTTGAGTTTCAGAAGGTCCGTATGGCAGTACATCTGTTGTGTGTGTGTTAATTTGTCACAATGCGTATGTGTAGGAATGTACACCTTCCATATAGTACCATCAAGATGTGTTCTTCGCACAGTCCACTTGCCTCTTGGTAGTGGGCAATGTGAGAGCAGGAGTGATGTGAGATATTGGAATGGCCTGAATGATTGCATGTGACCTTTATTGTAGTCATCATGATGCTATGTGAGTCACGGTGTTTGACCTGCAGCAAATTACATTCCACACCCCTTACACAGTACGTATTGGCTGGAAGGGTGTTTGTTTAGGTGTTATTGATGTGTTATTGGAGTTTTATCTTCACTGATGTCATGCCAGTTGGCACCATGTGTTAGTCATTGTGTTGTTTTACATTTTCCCCTTGTGTCTGTGGAGTGGCATCAGTTTTTATTTGTCCCTAGGTGTGTCTCCCATTGGGTGAGGATATCAAACATGCCTAGCGGTGTCACAACCTCAGTGTGTTCCTGTTCACATGTTGCTGTCGTGGTGTATGTGTTGTGTGTCCTAGGGGGTTGCTGTGCAGTGTGTATATAAGTAGTTTTCTGTACTTACCAACAAGTAGTCCATTTCCATATCGTCCATGGAAGTGTTGATTGATGGTACAGTGACGGAAGATGAATGAATCATGTACACTCCCAGGATACTTTGCCACGATGTTGGTGATCAATCCCTGGTGATCCACAATGGCCTGCACACTGATGGAGTGTGTGTGCTTCCTGTTGCGGCGTAGATGTTCATTTGCAGCAGGTGGCACAAGGCTTATATGTGTGCAGTCAATGGCACCAAGGACGTGCGGAAATCCATTAATGAGGTAAAACCCCTGTTTGGTCTCCTGCTGCTTCTGCTGTGTGTTTTGGAAGCAGATGTGGCGGGGTGTGAGTGTGATGATGGCATCCAGTACCTTGGGCAGGAAGGCGGAGAATGATGGCTGTGAGTTCCCAGCAACCAGGGTACCAGTGGTTTGAAAGGAGCCACTTGCCAACATGTGTAGTACAGCTAGCAGCTTGGTTTCTGGTGGGATGGTGCGGGGTGTCTGCAAGCTGGGTGCCAACTGTGGCTCAATGTTGCGCAGCAGCTGCTGAATTGCCTGTCAGTTCAACCTGTACCTCTGGATGATGTCATGTTCCCTGAGGCCATGAAGGGTTGTCCTGGTGCGGGATATCCTCTCCTGCCTTCTGCGTTGCCTTTGGGGTCCCTGCTGGTGTTGTGGACGCTGCTGTTGTTTGTTCCTGTGCTCTGCATCTGCGTGCACGCTGGATGAGAAGCACCTCCATGTCTTCCTTTTGGAGCTCTGCTGTTGCTTCTGTGTGGTTTAATTAAATACAGGTGTGTTTGCCCCATTTTAACGCCTGCCCTGACCCAGGCGTTAATTTTTTACGCAAATCATGCTGTGCATTTTTTTCCGACTCCGTCTCCCGGCCGTGCACGATTTTTGCGCGGTAGCATAAATACGGCGCACGGGTGTTTGTGTAATTTTTTGGACGGGAACGCCTACCTTGCATATCATTAACTCAAGGCGGTTTCCCGCATCCAGAAAATTATGCACACGGCGGGATTTTGACGTCCGCGGGCGTCAAAGTTTAAATATGGTGCACGGTTTGCGCCGAATGTGCGTCAAAAATTTTGACCCATATTCGGCGCAGACAGAGTATAAATATGCCCCTAAAAATGATAGAACTTTGATGTACAAATGCTGGCGACATTCCATTACCTGACTTAAACATAACTACATATAGTTGTGATATATCTAGCTTCATGGCACCTCACAGCACAAACAATACACATCGACAAACCTTTTATTTTAATTTTTCCAACCTACTCCAGCCCAGTCAGATTAACAAACCAATTTATATTTTGCCTTCACTATAGTTACGCAGGTTGAGGATGTTTGAACTTTCTTTTCCTTTATTGCTCACCACTTGACGTATAGACTAGACTATTTTCAGATGGAAGCTTGGAATTTTGCATTTTATGTAGGACTGTGCCCCACTAGGAAAGGGTATGCTACCCTCTTTTTTTATGCCCCTCACACATTCCTAAATGTGGACACATTCACACAGGGCACTCCATGCTCCCGTTATTATTTGAAATAACTGATCGTTGAGGGGGTATTTATGCATTGGTCAATGAAACATACTTGATTACCCTTAAAGAAGTCTAAGAATAATAGTTAATCTGAATGGCGGTGGGCACCAGCACTTATTTCTGTCCAGTGCCTACTGTCTTTTTTAGGTGTATTCCCAATGATGTAAATAGGAACAAGGTTCTTGTCCATTTTGGCATGCCCAGGACCAGGCATCGGCTTCACTTGGGACTTCATTAGGAGGGCATCACCAATGTCCCAAGGCCCTACTGACTGCTTCAGTGGTCACACGCCAACCTCAGCCCAGGCTCAGGCTACCTGAACTGCTGCCCACATCCAGTAAGCAGCCTGTTTGCCTGCGCCTACCAAGAGTGAAGGCCTGCAATTGTGAGTGGTGAATCTTCACTCCTCCTCCGGCCTGCATCCTGTTACCAACCTGACGGCTGCTTGCTGCACTTCCACCTCAGCTGGCAGTTAGCTGCATGTGCCGGGTACTGCAGTGCTGGTCCATCCTGACCTGCCACGCGGGCCGGAGTTGGGCCACGGACAGCCGGACCAGAAGTGATGCACCGGTAGTAGGCTGAACACCTTGGCTTGCCTTGACTGCTCCAACCCCAGCTGCAACATCTCTTCTGGAAGTGGGTGATGGAGGAAGCAGATGGTGGTCTCCTGAGAAGAAAAGTGGGCATGTTCACTTATTTTCTAATTCGATTGTATTGTTTTATTGTTGTATTTATTGATTTATTTTTATTATTATTATTATTATAAGTCATGGCTTCAATAAGAAGCTTCTATCAATTTCAACAGACTATAAATCTGCTAACTCACTATTATGACAAAGCAACAGTTGATAACAAAACTCCAAAACTCAATGCTCATGGTAGGACATAAAGGCCTTCCAGGGCTCTCTGAGAGCCTGTCAGCGCTGCTTATCTGCTTTGACTGAAATTAGAAAGTACAGGAGGGGGAAGAAAGACGTGGAAGGTAAAATACCATACCTGCCATCCTTAGCCAAGGGGGGTTGGTTAAGGATGGCAGGTCGGGTACGTTTCACATTTGTGTCAGGGAGGAGAAGCCATGCTACTCCTCTGCACCCATTACTCCCCTACCCCTGCGTAGCAGTTGAAACCAGGGGCAGATGATTGAGGGCACCACACATATCATAACATAATAAATGAGACACGAGTGATTTACAGGGATGTTTTTCAACTTGTGGTTCTGAGTGACATCATAGACAACCTGAGCTTCACTCTCATTGTCTATTTCATGTCACAGAACCTCACAGCAAAAAGATCCCCTAATTCACTGCTACCCATTGATAATCCTCTATAATATTTTTATTATGATTATTATTTACAAATTAGACACTGACAAGGTGGCCCAGCTATGCCAACAACAAAGGTAGACGTACATGCAGTCATTGGCCCTCTTATGTAGAGATAGAGGACGTTTGAAATACCTGTGAGACACAGATAGAAAGTGCAATCACATAAAACAGGCACAGAGCTCTGCTCTGTGCGAAAGAATGCATTCATGGAATGGTCACTGGTGCTTTCTTTCCACAGAAAACTGGAAAAATAGTTGGCAGTCTGGAACAGCATGTTGTGATCTGTTTCATATCTAGGAAGCATTGAAAATCTGCATGGGCCCCAAGTGTGTTTGGACGTGAAGTCTCATTCTTGTCAAACCTAACTCGGGCTTCATAGCTTGAACTAATTCTTCTTCCAGAGCTGAGCATCCCCAGGCACCACATACACATACACTCATTCCAGCCCATAAAACATACTCCAGGGGCTCCAAGTTTGTGTCGACTTAAAATATAACAAGGCAAACAATTGTATGTTTTTCTTTCTAATTCACCTGCACCGACAGTTACTTCACCCACCCAACCACCATGTATATTCAGCTTAGAGACTCTAAGGTGCGATGATTTGTAATGTTGAAGATGATGGGAGCCATTTTGGAAAGATTGCAACATAGCACGTGTTTAAAGGACTTTTGATATGCAGACCAAGGTCATAACCGGACACAAAAATACCCCATTAGAGAATCAGATAGTTAGAAATGTGGCCCAAGTTTGCAAATCAGGGCAATTTTGAACTTGTAAAGACATTCCGTAAAAGTGTTTAGAGATGGGAGGTTGCATGCATTTGTGCCTGCTGCATGTGATGTTTATGGTAATATGTATACATGCATGTATATGGTATTTCTGTAGCTGAAAAATGGCCAAAAGGCAGCAGAGAGCTGGTCATAGTCAATCACAAGCTTAAAGTTGGCTAGTAATAAGAGAGAAAGCTGAATAGTGGATGTTAGTGCATTGTGGCGTACTGTACTTTAAGGAGGTGAGTCTTTCCTAAATTGAAGTAACGTTGGCGCAGTACTAATGGATACAGGGATATATTTCCAGATCCTGGATGCATAAATAGAAAAAGCCTATTGCCTTGTTTTTTCATTTCTTATACTTCTTAGTTTGCAGTCTGATGGTGTCCTGGCTGCAGAGAACAGCCAGAGATGGTGAGCCTGTCGCCAAGATAAGCAGGGGGCGAAGGTTGTGACAGCATTTTACATGATGCAACTGATTTTGAAGATGGTGCTGACAGGCAGGCAAAAGGAGCAAATTGAGTGTTCCATCAGGGTGGGATAAGCAAATCAACAGTAAAAATCGTGCCACCAGCTCAGCTCATAAAACAGGCCCACAAACGACCAAAAAATAGCACACACGTATCTTTCAGAACAGCTGTTGTGGCACTGCCAGATTGCCCTATAGGCTAGTCCTTCCCTGACCAAGGCCCTGCGGAGGAAGGCAACTCCAGCCAGCACTACTAATGTTTTTTTCTTTATTCAGTTGATAGCATGTACTTTTTTTGCATTTACATAAGTGGAGAAAATTCTAGTCGCTTTTTGGCTCCTAGCGGCATCAGTCTATTTGATTTGCTATTTTTATTTCACCAGTAGACTTATTCTCCATTCCCATTGGACTCGTACTGTGCAAGGTTCAAAACCCTGCGTGCCACAAATGGATCCAGTGGAATCCACTCATAACTGGTCAGTTGGGTCTTTCCTGACATAAACGCGCAGTATTGTTTTAAGGTACTCTTTAAACAGATTGCCACTGGTTTTTTTCTTCTTTGTCATCTATATTTTTTTGTCTTGTTCATATTTCATCCTGCTACATTGGGTTTACAGTGTTTCGCGACAGGACTGAAACACGTAATTACGACTGTGGGTCCTGGCATTGCGTCGGAACAGACGGAAGATGGCCGCCTGTCGACGACTGAGGCTGCAGGGGAGGCGGGAAGCCTCTGAGCTTCTCGCGAGAGATAGCGGCGAAGGAATGGCGTTGTCGAGCAAGGCCTGCACCTTAGTGAGGCGTTTCCTATGGGAACCTACTGGCTTTTCCCAGTTGAACCCGTGGAAACGAGGCTCACGCTGAAAGGCTTCTCAAGGTCACATATTTGTAATGCTTTCTAGGCTTCAGAGGGGCGAGGAAGAAGAGTGGGCGGTAGGGGCTTTGGAGGAGAACAGTAGTTTGATGTTTTTGGCCCATAATTTGTGGATGAGTGTTTTTTGCAGCTGCGAATCAGGATTTATGACCGAGGTCATAAAAGCAGGAAGCAGGCGAGTAAATACCCCGGAGCACTAAATGGTGAATGCGTATTGTTGTGATTTCATGTGCCGGAGAATGTCCTTATGTCCATGTCTGACTTCTGCTGGACGCATATAAACTGTAAAGTACACTATCCTTATAACGTACCAATATTTATTCAAAACATGAACAGCACCTAAATGCTAAAAGCCGTCAAATAACCCAGAGTCAAGCCAGTGAATAATGCCATATCCTCGGTTGTTTTATTTCAGTGTTGATGATATTCTGTACCCTGACCTGTTAGTTAATTTATGACTTTGTAATATGGTCCATATCGTCATTGGCGGGGTTCTAGTGCCATTATAAAACATGGCGATGATTAGTAAAGTAGCGTAAGAAAATTGGCAATGCTGTGTGGGATATCACTGTCATCTGCCGAGCACCTAGCAGGAGTACAAAAATTACATGCTGAATAGACAAGTATTCCGGGAGGGGTTCAGTCAACGGTGAATGGACACCAGGATGAGGGGGCCTGGCAATGGAACTGTATAAGAAACTGGTTGATATTTTGCATCCTTCCTCTTCACAACACATTGGAAAGTGTAGTTCGATCACTAACTCATCAGGATGCTATAGTACTCATTCTATTCAAACTGGTTACTACTCCTCATTTTGTGCCCTTTTAAAGGAGTGTATCAATGTTTGATGTGAATCGAATACAATCGTAAAATTCTCTACCTCTGTACTAGACAAAAGCCTTCCTTCTAAAGCCCAAACCTTATCAAGTATTACTTGTGAAGTGATTAAAGGGAAAGGTCGAATACACAAAATGGAAGTCATCTGTAAGGGGTCTGATGCAGGCGAGGCGGGTTAATGCTGACAGTGCTCTGTCAACCGTAACGTAGAACCTGTTGATGAAAACATGACTGACTACAAATATTGCAAGTGCATGTCCTCGGTGATTAAAATAACATACCAAATATGGTTTGATAAGATTTCCTTTCTTTCACAACTTCCAGCGCGAGCTCCGAAACTCACTACCGAGTTGTAAATACCTATATTTTATAGAGCTGTTAGGAATGGGGTTTCTGGTTGGCTAGGGTATGTACCTAAGCCAGGCAGAATACACCACTCTTGTCAGGTCGAGAGAGATAACCCCTGCTCACCCTTTCGTAGCTTGGCACGAGCAGTCAGGTTTATACCAGAGGCAATGTCTAAAACATTTGCACAACACACAGAAAACAAGTTACACAATAAATACACCACAAAGGAAACAGTACAACAAGTTATATGAAAATAAACTGTATTGCATAAAACATCATTAGACCAAACACATCATGTATCAGTAATATCCTGCTACATAAGCAGTTGTCAGAACATCACACATGTTTGTACCTTGCGAAAATAAGCAGTAGTCAGGTAAACATATAGGTTACTGGTATTCTGCAACACAATCAGTAGTCATGTTGTTATTACCACCAAAAGGCACATATCAGAATAAGCACAGCATGAGTGGCAGGCATAGTCACGGATGCACGTATAAGAAGGTACAACTCCATATTGCCTATGTCATAAACACAAACATTGCTGCATCAGAGTGCGAGGGCATGAAATATAGCAGACTAGGAAATAAACCTGGGGGGAGAGGTCAGGGTGTCTCCATCAGGCTGCCAGGCCCTCCTTCCTTTAGCGGCAGTTGCGTCGCTCTCCGGGGCCCAGCGAGGGTTGGGCCCTTCTCTCTGTGCTCCTCATAGCAGAGGGGTCCACAGAAGGGTTCCAGCCCTCGGCGATGGTCACTGCATGCGGGGAAAAGGTGTTGGGATATCGGCATTACTCTCGACTATGCCAAAGAAAAGTGAAGGGAGATTAGGAAGTGCTTCTCCCATGCGTAAGGCAATAATTAGAAAAATCGCTCTTTACATGCTTTCTGATATGAAAATATAGCACTCGCTTTGTGGTGCCAAAAGCAAAGCGGTCTTCTGGCACCAGCTGCCAATCCAAACGAGGAGAATTGAAGCGGTCCTCTGGCGCTATATTTGTAGAGAGATCAGGAGTATCCCTCTAGTACGGGGTTTAATGGGAGGACAAAAAGTGGGGCTAGCAGGCCAGCACCCAACATGAGATTCAAGTGGTGGTTCCTCCTAGCCGCCCCACAGAACCTTGGCAGTCAGAGTCAGGAAACAGGCTGGCAGCAGGGCAACATGCAGAAAAGCAATTCAGTTGAGTCCTTTAGTCCACCCATCATCCACTAGGCCGCAGGCCAACAAAAGAAGAGCAGTCCAGATGAGTCCTTTGTGGGGTCAGGTAGTCCCTCTGGCAGAGGTTTGGTCCCAAGTCCAAAAGTGCTCTAAAAATGTTGGGGACAGCCCTCTGTACATATACACATTTTGCGCAGCCTCCATAAATGGGGAGAAGGGGCTCCAACCAGTACTGACTGGTTCCAGGAGTGTCCCCTTTCTCCTCCAGCACTGGCTCCAGACATCAGTGGGTGGTAAACAAGCACTTTGTGTGAGGTCAGGGCACAGCCTTTACAGATGTAGGTGTGCCTCACCTCTCGTTCTCCCAGCCCAGAAAGACCATTCAATATGCAGATGCACTCTTGTGACACCTCCGCTCTCACTGTGTACAGGCTGTCTGAAAAGTATACACAAAGCTCAACTGACACACTTCCCCAGACGTGGATTGAAGGCAAGTTGCAAAACACCTGAGTCATAAGCACAGAAAAATGCTCAGTCTAAAAGTGGCATTTCTATAATGGTAACAAAAAGCCACCTAAACCAGTAAGCAGCATTTCTCACTGCCATTCCAACCATACCAAACATGCCTACACACCACCCCTCAAAGTTTAGATGATACCACTTAGACATATGTTAGAGCATTCCCAATTCAATCCAATGAGAGAGGCAGTACTCACAGCAGTGAGAAACTAGATAGGCTGTTTGTCACTACCAGGACATGTAGTAAATAAACACATATGTCCTACCTTTTACATACACAGCACCTTGCTCATAGGGCTAGCTAGTGCCTACCTTAGGGGTAACTTATATGTAGTAAAAGGGGAGTTTCAGGCCTGACAAGTAAATTTAGATGCCAGGTCCCTGTGGCAGTAAACTACGCACGGAGGCTCTGCGGTAGCAGGCATTAGACAGGTTTGAAAGGCTATTTCTGTGGGTGGCACAAACTGTGAAGCACCCCACACTAGTAGCATTTAATTTACAGGCTCTGGGTATAGGGATACTACTGTACAAGGGACTTATAGGTAAATTAAATGTGCCAATCAGGTGTAAGCCAATCATAGCAAGTTCATAAGGGAGAGCATATGCACTTTAGCACTGATCAGCAGTGGTAAAGTGCTCAGAGTCCTAACATCAACAAAAAGGGGTCTGAAAAGATAGGAAGAGGAAGGCAAAAAGTTTGGGGATGACCTTGTGAAAAGGGCCAGGTCCAACAAGAGCTCTGAGTATAATGGTACCCAAAACCATCTCAGCCAGGCCCAGACTTTTTGTACGATATACTGGAGCATAAACACTACAAAACAGTCCTTTTACTCCATCTGAATCTTAAGAAAAGTGACCTCTCTCAGAAAATTATCACAGTAATGTAATAAATATCTCCTCCAGATGTTACAAAAATTGTCTAGATTTCCACCTTTTTGCTTTCAAAAGAGAGGCTAAAAACACTCTATACAACATGTGGATTAAAAACGCTAACTTCTTAACACATGTTTATGTCAATGGCATTCAAATATAGTCATCTAGAATGGAAAGGTGGCATTGCCACTGCAGAGTATTTATTTTACAAGTGGGAGGGAGGTTTATTCCTTGATGGGTCATCTGTGGAGCTCAAATATACTTGTATAATTGAATTTGTCCTTTGATTAAAATGGAATTGTTAAAATTGCTAGATATGCCCCAATGTCTGCTCGCCCCATCTTTCATATCATATGGAAATTAATAAAATCACTATGTCTGGAGCTTATAAGGTGTAGCTGACATACAAGTTGATAGCTGCATAGCTAGAAAATCAGATGATAATGTTTGTGTGCCACTGGCTCCAATGTCCCTGATTAAATTAGAGTCTGGCATAGTCAATAATAAAGTGTATTTCTAGGACTGGCATCCATATATATGGAACATAATCACTTAACTTAACTGGAATTTGCTGACTCAGTGAAGTCTATACCCCAGGAGTAGGTTGCTGAGTAGCATACAGTGGTATTTTATTTGGGGATCTGTAGATATGAAGAAGTACTAATGATGTATCACTGGCACGTTTACTGATGTAATGTGACTCCATCCCTGTCAGTCCTTTTAGTATATCTTTGGGAAAGCTTGCATTTATGCTTAAGTACTGCGTTAAAGTTAAGTAGAAAGCCTTGTAGAATGGAATACATCATCCCCAAAGGGTATATTATAGTTTTGATCTTACATGGAACCACTGACACTCCAGATTGTGGGGTTAAGGGTATATATCTATCAGTAAGTAGATGGTACCCAGTTGTGCCTGTGATTTTATAAAATCATTGACATTTTCCTCCTAAAGTTTTGTTTGAAAGTCACATGAATTCATTCAGCACCTGTGCAAAACAGAATCCCTATGCATAACTATCAATTTTGGACCTTTCTGCCTACTGAGGCTAAAAGTAGTCAGCTTCTCTCTAAATATCTCTACTAATACAAAATCCCTAGGATGTACGCTAAACTCCCACTTCAACATGGATGCTTATGTATAACACATCTCAAAACAACCCAAGTGCCAACTTCCTCTGTTAAGAAAATCAAGCTTCTTGCTCAAACAATTGACTCCTGGAGAAGTGCAAAAGCTTTGGTCTTATTTCAAACTGAAAAAGTCTGATGCAGTTTTAGAGTCTGAGACAATTTTAGAGTCATGCTTGGTTCCTTTAAGAGTGCCGCTTCATTTACAAGGATTCCAAAACATGTGATCACATAACCCCGATTCTCAAAAATCTTCTCCGGCTATCTTGGAGGCCAAAATTAATTTCAAACAACTCAGTACCACATACTCTGTACACCTCACTATCAGCTATATTTGGACAGAATGTATGCCTTCTCTGGTGGTTCCCATTAGGGACTCAGAAAAGTAATCCCTTTAACCCCTTCGCTGCCAGGTCTTTTCCCCTCCTGTGCCCAGCCTTTTTTGGGCTATTTGGGGCAGTTTGCACTTAGGCCCTCATAACTTTTTATACACATAGGCTACCCATGCCAAATTTGCATCCCTTTTTTCCCAACATCCTAGGGATTCTAGAGATACCCAGAGTTTGTGGGTTCCCCTGGAGGAGACCAAGAAATTTGCCAAAATACAGCACAAATTTAGTATTTAAAAAAAATGGGGGAAAGGGCTGCAGAAGAAGGCTTGTCTTTTTTTCGCTGAAGATGGCATCAATAAAGGGTTTGTGGTGCTAAAATCACTGTCTTCCCAGCTTTCAGGAACAGGCAGACTTGAATCAGAAAACCACATTTTTCAACAATAGTTTGGCTTTTTACCGGGACATACCCCATTTGTACTATTTTTGTGCTTTTAGCCTCTTCACATTTTGGTGATAGAAACTTCTGTAATCTGAGAGAAGCCACACATTTCCTTCCACCCAGCATTCCCCCAAGTCCCCCAGTAAAAATGGTATCTCACTTGTGTGGGTAGGCCTAGGGCCTGTGAGAGGAAATGCCCCAAAACACAACACGGACACATCACATTTTCCCAAAGAAAACTGACCTGTCTTTTGCAAAGTGCCTACCTGTGGATTTTGGCCTCTAACTCAGCCGTCACGTAGGAAAACCTACCAAATCTGTGCATTTTTTAAAACTAAACACCTAGGGGAATCCAAGATGGGGTGACTTGTTGGGCTCTCACCAGGTTCGGTTACCCAGAATCCTTTGAAACCTCAAAATTTGCCCCCCAAAAAAACACTATGTGGACACAACAAAATTATAAAATACAGAACTACCTGTTTTTGGGCCTGGGATCAGCAGCCATATACGGAAACCTGCAAAACCCAAACATTTCTGAAAACTTGGCACCCGAGGGAGTCCAAGGAGGTGTGACTTGCATGGATCCGCCCTGTTTTCTTACCCAGAATCCTCAGAAAACCTAAAATTTAGCTAAAAAAAAAAAAACATTTTCCCACATTTCTGTGTGGGATCACAGCACCGGCACAAATTTCCTACCACTCAACGTTACCCTTAGTCTTCCGGCAAAAATGATACCTCACTTGTGTAGGTGAGTCAGGTGCCTGTGACAGGGAAGAGCCAAAAACATGTTGAAAATGATGGGGATCCAAAGCAGGTTTAAAAGGGCAGTTTGAAAAAAAATGTTTTTAGGCTGACAAGAGGGTCAGAATTTTTATCGGTATAGGTGCTACAGTGGTGGATGGTAGGAATATTGTGGATTCCTGTAGATTGCGGAAGATTCCATCACCAAAATGTGGGATAAATGTTTGATTTCAAGCAAAGTTGGAGGTTTGCAGGGCATTGTGGGTAAGAAAATGGTGTGGGGTGCATGTGAAGCACACCACCTAGGACTCACCCAGATGTTTAGTTTTGAGATGTGTCTAGGTCTCGTAGATTTTCTACATGGCAGCGTCCCAAAGTCCAAAAAGTGCAGCCCTCACCATTCCAAGTGGGACGATTTTGAGAGTTAGCCAAGCTCTCATGGCCCAAATGTAAAATCCAAAACCCAAAATAATCAAATGTCCTCTTGCTTGCCATTGGGATAAGATGTTTTAGTGTGCGGGGGAGAGCTGAAAGACTGTTACAGAAATGGCCAAAAGTAATGTGCCCTCATGGGGAGCGACCCTTGCCCAAGCGGCTGCCCCCCAAACAAGACACGCACACCAATCCCTGGTGCCTAAGTGGTTTCTGCCCCCCCCCCCCAGGAGCAGATCCGCCTAATAGCAATAGGCTGATCTGCCCCCAAGGGGGGCAGAAATGGCCTAAAATTAATTTGCACCCTCCCCCCCCCCCAGGGAAGCTACCATTGCCTAAGGGGTCCCTCCCCATCTGTAAAAAAATTTTTTAAATCCCTGGTGCCTAGTGGTTTCGCCCCCCCGTGGGGGAAGATCGGCCTAATAAAAATAGGCCAATCAAATAAATTTGCCCCCCAGTGGTGCGACCCTTGCCTAAGGGGTCGTCCCCATCTGTAAAAAATGTTTAAAAAAAATCCCTGGTGTCTAGTGGTTTCTTCTCCCTTTGGGGGTAGTGTAGCCTAAGAAAAATAGGCTGATCTGCCTCCAAGGGGGGCAGAAATTGCCTATACAAAATTGACCCCCCAAGGGAGTAACCCTTGCCTAAGAGGTCGTCCCATCTGAAAAAAAAATTGTAAAAAATCCCTGGTGTCTAGTGGTTTCTTCCCCCCTTGGGGGCAGAGAGGTCTAAGAAAAATAGGCTGATCTGCCTCCAAGGGGTAGAAATGGCCTAAAAAAAATTGACCTCAATGGGAGCAACCCTTGCCCAAGGGATCGCTTCCCACATGCAAAACAACAACAAAAAGATCCCTGGTGTCTAGTGGGTTCTGCCCCCGGGGGGCAGATTGGTTAATTGAAATTGGCCAATCTGCCACGGGGGGCAGAAAAGTTCTAAAATTAATTGCCCCCCTGGGGAGCAGCCTTTGCCACAAGGGCCACTCCCCTTATGCATAAATAAATTAAAAAAAAAATCCCTGGTGTCTAGTGGGCATTTCTGCAGCCCAATTGCTTCACGATGGGGCTGCAGAAATGCTCAGTAAGACATCAAAGGAAAGGAAAGCCCTTTCTTTTCCTTTAATGCCTCTCTGCCACCCCCAAACGGAAGAGAAATACAAAGCATTTCTCTTCTGATTGCGCTGGAAGCGAATGCGTGCTGACATCATCAGACGTCACTCGGTGGCGGGGTGGAAGGGGAAGCGATTCCCTTTGCATCCCTACCCTGAGGCGTGGGGGGAGGCCCACAGGGGAGGGCTTGCGCTACCCCCCTGCTCCAGTGCCAGGATGTAATAGGTACATCTGCGGCACAGGAGCACTGTGCCGATGATCATAACCATTACGTCCGCGGGACATAAGCAGTTAAATTTGGAAACTGTCAATATCTGAACCAAGCGCGATTCACATCAGTCCTTTTTAGGAATTAAAATCTGTAACTAAAAACTGGGACCATCTACCTTCAGACCCACCCACTCAAACAAGGCTCTTGTGTCTTTTATCTGAAAAATAATCTAAAAATGTTGTTCGTTCACCATTTTCTTGGTGACTAATATGTTCTATACCCTCTATTTCTCTGATGGATCAGCTTTCCTTTTCTCTCCTGTCCCTCCTTTTCTTCATTTTATTACCCCCTGACAGAGAGGGGTCATAATCTTAACTGCACCTATATTGACTCCACAATATTGACTACCAACATGTTGTCAAGCTAAGCAGTTGTGGAGTTAGAATAGTAAATCTATATTTCCCTAAATGTGCCTACTTTTTTTTCAAACCATCTTTATTGACGGTTTGAAACAATGGAAGCACATGACAATGGAAGAAGTTTTCTCCACAATGACAACATGTGAATCAGCGCCCACTCTATTGGGCACATGTAATTAACAGCAAAGAAAGTTTTCTTACACATTACTTGATATACAGGCTTTTGTTGGAAAAAATGGCAGTGGATCTCCATGCATTCAAGTTTTGTCTGCATGCAATTTAAGACAAAGCTCTGAGTATTGCAACTGTGAACAACAACGTTAAACCATTTATGTTTACCAAGGCCAGATGACAGACAGTAATACTGGAGGTGGTCAGGAGGGTAGGTCATTGAGGCAGCACAAGCCAGCTGTATCTGGGAGGTGCCTGAGGCCCTGCACTGGTGTAGAGTCAGAGTCTTCGTATTGCATAAGAATATCTTCATTTACAACAGCAGAGGCTTGCTGAGTGTCAGCTCCGCGTCTCTGTCATCCAACTCTGCCTTGCATTCCAACAACGAATTTGGAATCACGAACGCAATAATTGGAACGAAAGAGACTTACAAAGAAAAACAATCTCAACACGTACAAAGATCAACACATGTACAAAGATAATAACTACAGCTACTTAACTAAACATTACAATAGGCCTATTATGGAAGGAAGAGGGGGGCAGTTAGGGATAGAGGGCTGTAGGAAAGTACCATCTTGCCTGGCATGTTACCCCCATATTTCACTGTATATATGTTGTTTTAGTTGTATATGTCACTGGGACCCTGCCAGGCAGGGCCCCAGAGCTCATAAGTGTGCCCTGTATGTGTTCCCTGTGTGATGCCTAACTGTCTCACTGAGGCTCTGCTAACCAGAACCTCAGTGGCTATGCTCTCTCTGCTTTCTAAATTGTCACTAACAGGCTAGTGACCAATTTCACCAATTCACATTGGCATACTGGAACACCCTTATAATTCCCTAGTATATGGTACTAAGGTACCCAGGGTATTGGGGTTCCAGGAGATCCCTATGGGCTGCAGCATTTCTTTTGCCACCCATAGGGATCTCTGACAATTCTTACACAGGCCTGCCACTGCAGCCTGAGTGAAATAACGTCCACGTTATTTCACAGCCATTTACCACTGCACTTAAGTAACTTATAAGTCACCTATATGTCTAACCTTTACCTGGTGAAGGTTGGGTGCTAAGTTACTTAGTGTGTGGGCACCCTGGCACTAGCCAAGGTGCCCCCACATCGTTCAGGGCAAATTCCCCGGACTTTGTGAGTGCAGGGACACCATTACACGCGTGCACTATACATAGGTCACTACCTATGTATAGCGTCACAATGGTAACTCCGAACATGGCCATGTAACATGTCTAAGATCATGGAATTGCCACTCCAATGCCATCCTGGCATTGGGGAGACAATTCCATGATCCCCCGAGTCTCTAGCACAGACCCTGGTACTGCCAAACTGCCTTTCCCGGGGTTTCACTGCGGCTGCTGCTGCTGCCAACCCCTCAGACAGGTTTCTGCCCTCCTGGGGTCCAGCAAGGCTTGGCCCAGGAAGGCAGAACAAAGGACTTCCTCAGAGAGAGGGTGTTATACCCTCTCCCTTTGGAAAAAGGTGTCAGGGCTGGGGAGGAGTAGCCTCCCCAGCCTCTGGAAATGCTTTGATGGGCACAGATGGTGCCCATCTCTGCATAAGCCAGTCTACACCGGTTCAGGGATCTCCCAGCCCTGCTCTGGTGTGAAACTGGACACAGGAAAGGGGAGTGACCACTCCCCTGACCTGCACCTCCCAGGGGAGGTGCCCAGAGCTCCTCCAGTGTGCTCCAGACCTCTGCCATCTTGGAAACAGAGGTGCTGCTGGCACACTGGACTGCTCTGAGTGGCCAGTGCCAGCAGGTGATGTCAGAGACTCCTTCTGATAGGCTCTTACCTGTGTTGCTAGCCTATCCTCCTTCCTAGGTAGCCAAACCTCCTTTTCTGGCTATTTAGGGTCTCTGCTTTGGGGGATTCTTTAGATAACGAATGCAAGAGCTCATCAGAGTTCCTCTGCATCTCTCTCTTCAACTTCTGCCAAAGGATCGACCACTGACTGCTCAGGAAGCCTGCAAAACCGCAACAAAGTAGCAAAGACGACTACTGCAACCTTGTATCGCTGATCCTGCCGCTTTCTCGCCTGTTTCCTGGTGGTGCATGCTCTGGGGGTAGCCTGCCTCCTTCTTGCACCAGGAGCCCTGAAGAAATCTACAGTGGGACGACGGAATCCTCCCCCTGCAACCGCAGGCAACAAAAGACTGCATCACCGGTCCTCTGGGTCCCCTCTCAGCACGACGAGCGTGGTCCCTGGAACTCACCAACTCTGTACAAGTGACTCCCACAGCCCAGTGACTCTTCAGTCCAAGTTTGGTGGAGGTAAGTCCTTGCCTCCCCACGCTAGACTGCATTGCTGGGTACCGCGTGATTTGCAGCTGCTCCGGCTCCTGTGCACTCTTCCAGGATTTCCTTTGTGCACAGCCAAGCCTGGGTCTCCGACACTCTAACCTGCAGTGCACAACCTCCTGAGTTGTCCTCCGGCGTCGTGGGACTCCCTTTTGTGTCTTCGGGTGAGCTCCGGTTCACTCCTCTTCCAAGTGCCTGTTCTGGTACTTCTGCGGGTGCTGCCTGCTTCTGTGAGGGCTCCCTGACTTGCTGGGCACCCCCTCTGTCTCCTCATCCAAGTGGCGACATCCTGATCCCTCCTGGGCCACAGCAGCATCCAAAAACCCTAACTGCGACCCTTGCAGCTAGCAAGGCTTGTTTGCGGTCTTTCTGCGTGGGAACACCTCTGCAAGCTTCTTCACGATGTGGGACATCCATCCTCCAAAGGGGAAGTTTCTAGCCCTCTTCTTTCTTGCAGAATCCACAGCTTCTACCATCCGGTGGCAGCTTCTTTGCACCCTCAGCTGGCATTTCCTGGGCATCTGCCCAATCTCGACTTTGTCGCGACTCTTGGACTTGGTCCCCTTGTTCCACAGGTACTCTCGTCCGGAAATCCACTTTGGTTGCATTGCTGGTGTTGGTCTTCCTTGCAGAATTCCCCTATCACGACTTCTGTGCTCTCTGGGGAATATAGGTGTCCTTTACACCTACTTTTCAGGGTCTTGGAGTGGGCTATTTTTCTAACCCTCACAGTTTTCTTACAGTCCCAGCGACCCTCTACAAGGTCACATAGGTTTGGGGACCATTTGTGGTTCGCATTCCACTTTTGGAGTATATGGTTTGTGTTGCCCCTATACCTATGTGCTCCTATTGCAATTCACTGTAACTTTACATTGCTTGCATTACTTCCTTTTGCTATTACTGCATATTTTTGGTATTGTGTACATATATCTTGTGTATATTTGGCATCCTCATACTGAGGGTACTCACTGAGATACTTTTGGCATATTGTCATAAAAATAAAGTACCTTTATTTTTAGTATATCTGTGTATTGTGTTTTCTTATGATATTGTGCATATGACACCAGTGGTATAGTAGGAGCTTTGCATGTCTCCTAGTTCAGCCTAAGCTGCTCTGCCATAGCTACCTTCTATCAGCCTAAGCTGCTAGAAACACCTCTTCTACACTAATAAGGGATAACTGGACCTGGTACAGAGTGTAAGTACCCCTTGGTACCCACTACAAGCCAGGCCAGCCTCCTACAAGGGCTGATATAGAGTGAGGGCTGAACTGCTAGGAAAGTTTTGCTTGAGCATCAAGGCCATGGCCCTAGAGCCTATATCCCCACCAGAGCTGGGAATATAGTGACCGCAGGTGTCTCAAGGAAGGCCAAGTACTGAAGTTGTGGTGGCAGATATCATCTTAGGGTCCTTTGTTCAGATTTGTAAACATGTTGTCCTAGTCGCTGTCAGTCAGATGAGTCTGTAGGCTCCTAGGTTACTCCCTATTGACTTGGTGCCATGCCCAAATGTGCGAGGGACCGTGGACTTGCATTTCATGGTGACTGCTCGCTTGGCAATCTGTAAGGCAAGATATAGAAAACAGGCAGCTATGTTATACTTTCTTGGTTGCTTATGTATTCCCAAAACATAGGCTTTATATCATGTGGGATGTGTTGAATGCCCTGTTTCAACCCGAAGCCCTGTCAAGCTGTTCCCTTGTTATATCCAACAGTGCTGAATGATCCCAACAGGGGAAGGTGGTGTGAGCATGGAACAACTCACTGGAGCTTTTGGCAGCACATACAAGCTCAATCCATACTGAAGCAAGTCTTCATGCATGGGTGGAGGTTCATGCGGTTGAGAGCCAAGAAAACTATCAAGGATGCACCCAGCAGCTTGATGCAGTGTTACTGTAAGCTCTAAATGTTTTGAGAGGAGGTACTATAAAAGACAATCTTATCCCTCTCAGGATGATCTGAGGAGGGACCTCTCGGTTACCTGAGGCAGTTTGCAGTCTGAGGAACCACCAGTGGGGAGGACCACAGGTCTCGGAGATGCATGGGATGGGATCAGCTGTCATCATTTTCAGAAGCCTCAACTGAGGTGGAAGCCGGAGCTTCTGACATTTAACAGAAAGAGGCTGCAGCCACCAGTATCGTGAGTGTGCTGTCTCGCGAGGGAACTGTCACTGGACCCACAAGGGTTTCTGGCTTCAACTTGGTTCTCCTGCGCCTCCTCCTTGATTTCCGATGTGGGGAGAGTATGCCAATAATTAAGTTCCTTGTAGTTCAGCCTAGACCAATGTTGTTTTTTGTTCAGAAAAAAATGGCATTCTGACCCAAAAGAATGTAGAGTTTGACCAGTAACAGTATTGAGTATTTAATTCCGACTGCGCTGAGCTTTCTCTTTACACCAAGAAAGGATATTCATTGATGCTGATCAGCCAGCATGGAAAAAATTCAATTTTGAAGGGCCCCTGACTGTCTTGCCCCCTGAAATATTTCATTACTGTCCTTGAAGTGCCTCAGGTTGGCGACTATCAGTCTTGTTGGAGGGCCAGGTGGTGGTTGACATTCATGAACACAATGGGCTCTCTTAATAGAAAAATGGAGAGAGTTTGTGGGCTCCACAAAGCCCATTATCTAGTTCTTCAGGAACTTCACAGTGGCTTGCCCTTTGGAACCCTCAGGTACGCTGACTACGCCGAAAGCAGCCATCTGCATCCTCCTCCTGCCCTCAAGAAACTGCACTGGGTCCATAAAGTCTTGCACATTTTGCTTCAGGTCTGATGTCTGAGGCTGTAGTTCTTGTAAGACCTTCTCCGATTGAGTGAATCATTCAGCCAACTCCTTTTGATCATTCCTCAGCAGGCCATTATCCCATCGTAATGGCATTTGTTTTTGTTTTCAAGGAAGCCCCGGTTGTTCCTATTGCCTCTAGAACAATGTTGAGCTTGTCCAGTCCTAATGCATGGGAGTCCATTGTTTACAAATACTGACACTCCATTGTCATTTGGCCACTAAGTTTGGCTGATTTCAGTTCCTCATGTCTTCGAGAGGCCACTACATGAATTGGTTGTGAGGTGCCGCAAATGATCAAGCAGAAAAAGGCAGGTAGGAAAAGGGCCATACCAGCAAGTCAATGACTTTCACGCAAACATGGTCAGGCCCACTTTTCGCTGCCAGTCATCCCAAGAGTTAGAGTAGCTAGTGACCACAGCTTGAGCATCCCAAATTTGTGAGAGGTTTAGTCCACCGTGGCATAACCTATGATGTGCAGCAAGTACTGACAGAGATGGCCCCATCAATCCAGCTGGTAGAGTCATCACCGCGGCCAGGTGGTGAGCATAGCGAGGTCCATTAGCTGTGTGTGGGGGAGTAGTGCTTGAAGCTCCTAGTGGTCTGTCAACAATAATGTGTGAAGTTTGGCTGGGCTCTTTCTCTGCCCACCATGCAGGACCTGCTGTGAGGGTTTGTAGTAGGATGTCACTAGTGACTAACATCACTGTGGCAATGGTAGAGCTGTGTACCAGTGGAGGGGCACCTGGACGTAATGATGAGTCATGAATAGCAGGTGCTGGGCCCGCTTACCCTCACCAGCAGTGCCAGAGAAGAGAGTTTCCCGCGACCACAGCTCGATCAGCCTAACCCATTCCTGAAGAGGGGCTGTCCGTCATGCCGCAAAGGACACTGGGTATCAGTCAGCAGGAAGTCAGGACTATTTTCTGTTCAACGTGATGCGCACAGGTAAAGCCAAGACAGTATGTGACACAGTGTTCTTTCTCATCCGAAGGTGCATGTATATCACGGCTGGATGATGCCAAGGCCTGTGTGGCAACTGGGTCCTCTACAACCCACATGCAGGTCCTGTTGCCTGCCACTCACGAGAAAAAAGAGGCTGCCAGGACCCCCCTTCCACCCCCACCAGGGGAGTGGAATTTATTAAAATATCTACTTGTCCAGGGGACAGGTTGCTTCTCAAATCTACTTGTCCTGTAAAAAGATCTACTTGTCCCTTTGGTGCCATGTAGTGTCACGACAAATTATGGCAGCAATCTCATTATGTAAGAGATCTGATAATAGCCTCTCTGATTATGCCAGGGCTACTACCATAGTAGGGCTTGAATACTTGCAGTTTCAATCCCTACTGTAGCAATTTCCTTATTTTGCCACCTTTCTGAAGATCTGCATACTGGGGCTGGAGGAAGCAGTAAGCAATAGTTCCAGGGCTGGAATGCCTTTGAGTCTGCAAACCTACTAACCTGCATGTTTTAAAGATTTTCACCAGCTTCTCTCTAATATTTTCCCATAATAAGAAAGGTTGGACATTTACTCCTGACAATGGCAGAATTAGAACTTCTTCCAGGGTTGGGAAGAAAGTAGCCGGAGGGAAAATGAACTTGCAAATGCTCAATAGATTTTCACATGAGCAAATCTACATATGCGTATTTACCCATGCTAAAATACAGTTCACAAATATTTTATAGGGGTACGACATATACCATGGGTGCACTTTTGTGACTTTCTTTAAGAATTTGGGGCCACATGTAGGTAGGTTCAGATTTGCGACCCGCAAATTGCAAGTCAGAGTGACTCGCAATTTGCGAGTCGCAAATCCGAATGTAGGATGGTGTCCCTGACACCATCTGTGATTTGCAAGGGCTTCGCAAATGCCCACCTAGTGAATAATCATGAGGTGAGTCGCAATTTGCGACCCCCTTGCGAATAGCGGCCCTCACAGGGATGGTGGCCTGCCAGAGACAGCAGACCACCATGTCTGTGACTGCTTCCTTAAAGGAAAACAAGATGCATTACAAAAACAAAAAATGAAACGTTTTCGTTTCATTTTTTCAGAGCAGGCAGTGGTCTGAGAAAATGTTTACAGTGACATTCACAATTGGGAAGGGGTCCCATGGGGACCCCTTCCCTTTTGAGAAAGTGTTAGCACCCATTTGAAATGGGTGCAAACTGCGATTGGTTTGCACCCGCGTCCGCGGTAACAAGACAATCCTACATTGCACTGCGAGTCGCAATTAGGAAGGGAACACCCCTTCCTAATTGCGAGTCGCAAACCCGTTTTGCGATTCGGTAACCAGGTTACTGAATCGCAATACTGGGTTTGTGCATCGCAATGTGCTTTTTGCACGTCGCAAACAGCGAAAGTCGCTGTTTGCGACATGCAAAAAGCTACCTACATGTGGGTCTTGGTCCCTAATTAGGTCTGGTGTTAACAAAGACATTTTGTTTTTATTAAACTTCTATTTCTCTCCCTTTCAGCTGGCTTTACTGTGAGTGATCGCATTCTGCTCTTCCACAAGGAGCATATTGGCACACAAAGTAGTTTTGTTCAGTGTCAGGAACTACAGTGGCAATCAGTGACGTAACGAAACTGGAGGGTGCTCCTTTGCAAAGAATATGGAGGAGCACCCTCTCCAGACTCACTCAGGGCAGGTGCTGTGCTGAAGGGGCCCCCTGGAGGGAGGCTGCGGGGCCTTTGTTATGCTACTGGTGGCAACGTGTGCTTTTAGAGTTCAAAAACTTTTGGGTTTTTTTTTGCCAGTGTTTGTTACAATGTTGAGGGCCTGGTAGCTCCCACAACAATAAAGTGTTACAAAAGCCATGTCAAAACCAGACACGCATTGATGAAACTAAAAGACTTATAAAAATATGTCAGACCAGTTGGCTTTGTCAGTGTTTGTTTATTTTCATGCTTCCCATATTCGTGTTGAAAATGGTTACACTGATTTTCCATTAGAAATATTTTTGGGAAATACTAGCATGCATCAACACATTTTACTAAATGACACTTCATTTGCATCTAATCAGAGAGCATTCTGGGAGCATTATACTTAGCCTCATAGCCTAAACTTATCAAACATG
Source organism: Pleurodeles waltl (assembly GCF_031143425.1). Classification (NCBI taxonomy): domain Eukaryota; kingdom Metazoa; phylum Chordata; class Amphibia; order Caudata; family Salamandridae; genus Pleurodeles; species Pleurodeles waltl. The sequence goes on along the minus strand of NC_090446.1, from coordinate 646,732,610 downwards.
TGTATACAAGTTTTTTTTTTTTTGTACTGGAACTAACGTCAGTAGTGAAGTGTGACCTTAAAACATTTATTTACAGCACTCACCCTAATAATGAAGGTAATGAACCATAAATACAAGTTCTAACAGCATTATCTTTTGGAAGCACATTACCCCAACTGCAGAGAGTTCCACTCTCTGTAAACAGGCAACCAAAGGCTTTGTGCTGCAGAGGGTTGGGCCTACTTGTCACAAGGACACAGTAAACATAAAAACTTGTTGCCCTTGACCCCAAACAAGATGCCCCGGGTGTTGGGCGATAGGAATTCCACATCCCTGCCCACACAGAGGAGAAAAAAATGGCACAGTTAGGATTCCTAGGTGCAGCAGCTCAAATGCTTAATTTGAACCAGGAGTTGAAGGTGGGGACCACCGACACTCATTTTTGGAGACGGCATTTCTTTTTCCTCATCAGAAATGTCCCAAGATTGAGTGAGGGGAAAAACATACAAATGGCAAAGGAGGAAAAAAAAGATTGAAAAACCGACACAAAGGGAGAAAGCAGGGTGAGATAAAGGGGCAGAGAGTGTATGGCGATGGATTGAAGTGGCCTGAGATAGATTAAGGACTGTGCAGCCTTGGTATTCAGTGTGCTAACATTTCATAGCACCAGTCTCAAGCTTCTGAACTGTGCTTTGGCCATCAACACTCACAACTTAAGCACTGAGCATCTTGAGAAGGTCTTGGGCCACAAATGGAAGGACTGGGAGTGGTGCTGAGGAGAGAGATAGCAAGGGGGTTGCTTGTCAGTCTTGCATTGCTGGATGAAGGTGCATCCGTTAACTGATTTCCGCAGCCCCTCATCACCATCAAGGTCTTGCGCCTGCCTATGCTGTCTTGGCCTTGCGCTCAGGAGGAATCATGGGTGTAGGCATCAACCGAGGGCCCCGCCCTTCCTGGTGCACCAGGCAGGACCTGGGAAAAGAGGTGTTAGACATCCCAGTCGGTGGTGCCCTCTGTGCCAGCTGTCAAACATACGCATTGAGAGTAGGAAGGACCTGTAAGGTTGATTAAGGCCACACGTACCAGGCCAGGCTGCTGCAGAACTACTGGCTCCCGCACTGCAATGCATGGCCATGGCTGAGTTGGGCACATTCTGCAACCCAGCAGGCGGGGCCAAAGCACACGGCCAGGTTGCACAGGCTTCTTCTTCTACAGTTCCACCCCGACCTCCATGGGGACCCACAACAGTTCTCCCGGATGCCCCCCCATTCCATCTAAACCCCATGTGGTCGGATGCGGCAAGGTTAAAATGTATTGCAAAAGCACTCGCCAGGTCAGTCTGCCCTCTTTTATGCCTCGGCCACACTCCCCCATATATGCTTTCCTTGAAGATATATTCTTCATGCTGGTCAATATCATTGACCTCGGTATGGAGATATACACCCTCCTCTGACTGGATCTGTAAAGAGGGTCTTCTAGACTGCAGCCTGTTTATTTTCACCTGCTACTCGTTCTTTTGCCTTTTGATGTGTAGTGCTCCATAACATAAAGAATAATGAATACAAGAACAAGTTGCGCACATTACCTTAAGGATGGACAGGGGTAACTGATTAACCAATGTGTACCACTTTGTTCTTTTCTTTCATTTTGTAGCTCAATTATCCTGTGCCGACAAGAGCACTTTTCATTGCTAAGCCTGTTAACCTTTTCCCTCACTAACATTTATCCTGATTTTCATGCAAGGACTGAAAATAGACCAGAGTCCGCTGTAAAAATGAATTATAACTTAAATGCATGGAAGACTAATTGATTACCATCGGTAAGAATGAGCCTCTACACCTATTATGGTGAAATGCAAATACACTTCTTTAAAATGTAGCATTGCGGCTTGTGTGAAAAGGGGCTGCTTTATCATGGCTACACATTAAATAAATTGTGTGTTGTGTGGTGTACCTATCACAGTTGTTTAGTGTAATAACAGGGGACGTTCATCCTCTGCAATTCCAACATTTTGCGCACAGTGGGAGTTCCTTTGGTCTGGGGTTAAGCAGAGCCCCATGCAAATTCGATTTCATCCCTTTTATAACTTGCCATCGGATGAATTAGGAGTATTCATACAATTTATTACACTACTTTTGGGTGGAATAAAAATCGATCCATGGAGGGTGACCACTGAGGCCATACCAAGGGCAGATGTGCGCTGTACAGATGGTGGTAACCAGGGGTGCACCAATCATTAGTGCAGTGTGGTCAGTAAGACGCCTGTGTTAAGAGTGTAAAGGACCCACTTCAGCCCAGCTTTACCATCCAAGCCAGGTGTGCGGCGGGTCAGAAGGACCATTTTCCTTGCTTCCATTAGAGACATTAGCACCCTTCTTATATATTTTGTTAACAGTAGCGGCTTGAGGGGCGCTGAAGGGGCCAGGGCCCTCCCAGGCAGACTGGGAGCCTATGCAGGCTCTCTCAAGCCCAGCAACTGTGTTGTCAGGCTTGAGAGAGCCTACTGCGCATGTGTGATTGGCCGGCCCGAGACAGCCGGCCAAACATACATGCACAGTGAGGGGCAGTGCTGAACACTACTCTTGCTGCTCTTCACCCCTATGGCCCTGCCCCTTTAACCAGAAAACGATCAGAAAACGAGTTTATGATCGTTTTCTGGTAAAGGTTTTGCAGCTGCTGCTGCTGGCGGGGGTGGGGGGGGGGTGATACTCCTCCGCCCAAACGGAAGAGCCGCCACTGGTTGTTAATATAATTTAGCGATGGACTCTATGAGCCTCCACACTCAGGTAGCTTCATTGCAGGGGGTCTTTGAACTTTTGCCAAATGCAGAGGTTTGCCCAGCTCAGTAAAAGAGCATTGCACCTCGGGTCTGTTGTAAGACTGAATGCTGCTAATGGGGCTGGACAACGCTGCAACGTAATTTAAGTAAGACCACGCAGAACTTGTGATCTTACTGATTTCATATTTTATTGGTGTTTAATGTGCACCTCACCATTGAGCATGTGACCTGTGTAAATTTATTTTTATGACTTTTGCTAAAGTGCTGTATACCCATCTTAAACAAAATCAGACTACAAGACTGTGCTGGTGAGGTCACGGAGGCTGGGGAGACTCACACCCAGGCCCATATTTATACTTTATTAGCGCTGCATTTTTGTCATTTTTTGACGAAGAAGCGGCGCAAACTTTCAAAATACATTTGTATTTTGTGCGTTTGCACTGTTTTTGCATCAAAAAGCAGTCAAATGCTGTGCTAAAAAAGTATAAATATGGGCCCTAGTGTGGTAGAACTGTGTTGTGCTGACTGTGAAATTCCAGTTTTTAGGAGTACGTCATACCAGAGAGTGACACATGGAGGTGGTGCCTGGAGGAAGAGGAAATTGCAGAAAGAGATTTTGATTCATTGAAACATCTGTGTAGACCACCAAGAACAAGCAGTTTTCGGGTCCTTTACATTTAAACTGGATCGATGAGAAGTTACATTCAAAACATTTTGTAATATTAAAGGGAGCTGTGAGTCAGGGAATAGGCTAGATGACTAAGAGAAGTTCTCCATGTTTCCCAGAGGTGAAGAAAAAAATGTGAGGGGGTTAGGAGTGTTGTAGGAAATTGTCCTGAACATTTGATTGTAAGAGAGTAGGTTAAGATTGAAAAGAATAGACAGCAGAAGACAACGCACCACCTGAAGTAAGGTTTGAAAAGGTTAGTTTTGAGATCCTTCCTGAAGGTGATGACAGAGGATATTTTTTACAGTTTCGGTGGAAGAGAGTTCCATGCTGAGGTGACAGGTCTTGTGAAGGATTGTTTGGGAACTAGGGTAGTATTGAACTTGAACTATGCAGTGCAACTTGAGTTGAATTTCGGCTGAGATTGGGAGCCAACAGATGTTTTTGAGAATGGGCGTGATATGATTGTATATTTAGCTGAGCTTACCATTCCAACATCCAAGTGAAGGATGGTTTTGAGATGGGTTACTTTTTGCCAAGATGGTGTTTCTGCCTTGATATAACTAGAGTGTGAGCACCTGTTAGGAGGTGGTCAAATGGGTTGAGAGTGCTGCTTTTGCCTCATTGTCGACGTGAGGGATTAGTGTAAGAGCTAACTCTATAGCGACGCCCAAGGATTTACCTGAGGGCATAGTAGATGGGGAGGAACGTCTAGATTTTGCAAATTCAGTAGTGAAGGATTTATTTATTTATTTTTGAGGATGTGTATAGCAAGAGTTTTTTTTGCAGATTAGGGTGAAGAAAGTTATCCAGCATCCATGAGAGTAGATAAGATAGACATCTTAGGGTGGCAATGTCTGTGGATGGCACTGTCTGCGGATAGTTAGAGGGTGGCTGTGGGAAGAATCGTATGATAAAGCACCTGCAATAGGGAGGGAAAGGACCAAGGGAAGATTTGAAAAAATGCAGAGAAAGTAAAATTAAAGCCTAATCAAAGGATAAATGATCCTACTTCCCCTGAATGCCTGCCTGTCCAAAGCACGTGGGTGCACACAGAGCTTGGGGTTATTTAAAATGGTCAACGTGGTCTCCTGTAAACAAACCTCAGGTGGAATGGGTGCAATGTGGGACACTACAGTCCTACAATCAAAGGCTATATGTAAACCTTCTTGACCTCACAAGAGTTTCACTTCTCGTAAGACAGTGCTTAATTTGAGCCAGTGGTTGCCAGTGGGGAGCACTTTCACTAATTTTTGGGAACCAGCAAGAGAGGGAAAAGCAAAGGGGAAAGAAAGAAAACGAGAAAGACTGTAAACCGTTGTAAAGTGTGAAGGCAGGAACCTGCAAGAGTGAGATAAAGGAGGCAGAGGGTGTCTCGCAGTCGATTAAAGAGGCCTGGGATGGATTCCAGACAATTCAGCCTTAGTATTCGGTTTAAAATGTAATTGTGCCATCCACCGGCTTCTGAGTAGAGCTTCAGGCACTGGCACTCATTTATATATAAATTAAGCACCGCTGACAGTAAGGATCAAAACAACTCGAGTGGTCTGTATTACCGTTGCTATTTGAGGCAAATGATAGAATTAAATGGTCCTCTTCAATGGCGCCTGTAAGTCAATGACAACAAGCGAATCAGCATTGAGAGACATTATGCCATCGAATGCCTAGATACCATGTAATACAGCTAGGGATGTGTTCCACTGCCATGGTGGCATGAAAGTTCTGCACATATTTTAGGAGAATGAGAAATGTCCTCTTTTGCACAAGTCTTCCTGCACCAAAAATCGTCAGCTTTGGGGCAAAAATTGCTCAAATCAATCATGTCAATTTCTTTTTCCTGAGGAATGTAGAATGATTAGTGATTGCCAGTTGTAGGTTCTGGCATATTTACTGAGCAAGAGATTACTTTATTCTTTTCTAAAACTTTGGTACCAGTCGCCCTGGGCATGACAAGGACAAAGAGAGACCAACAGGTCAAATTCAAATCCAATCAACAGAGTTGAAGATATACTTAGCAGAAGGTGTCTGAGACACCGCAGCTTCAAACTTGTGTGCGATAATCAGTTCGGGTTCAGTAAGAGATCACACCAATTCTGATATTAGGTCCTGTCAAATATAAGTGTGAATTATATTTGGTTATTCGCAAATAGAAAGGGGAGGGAATATGATCTGACCTACATAATGGTGCTCAGAAAGTCTGAATAAAATCAGGTTATTACTTTGTTGAATGATGATTGATTTGAGTTTAATTCTAAGAAACTCTTTTTAGGATTTTGAGCTGTGTATGATATTTTAAGGCAGCAGATGCTCAAGAGTGCCTCCTTTTAAATTTTAGTCAATTGAACTGGTCTACGTGAATGCATGGGGTGGTCCTTTCTGTGGATGTGATGGATGAGGACATGTAGTGCTGATTTCAGAAGAGATGTTATTTGTTGTCAGTGCCAACATTTTATCTTCGGTAAGAGTACAAAGGCAAGCATTATGCTCAAGATCACAAGCAATGGTCACTCTCTTACATAGTCACCAGCACTGCTGATCCTTGCATGCCCATTTCTACAGGCAGCTAGACATCATTCCTTTGTTCCCTTCCATCTTGTAGTACGTATGAGGAATGATCAGAGATTGCCAAAACCACACGACAGGCCTGAATGTTTGCATTGCCCTGCTTGATGACTGCTTCAAACAAACCTTTTCACTCTGCTTCGGTCTCTTCTCACCGTACCAAATAGAAGTGAAATGTATTGCTGCTCGGGACAGTGACTCACATGGGGTTATCCTAGAAGTGCTGCTAACACACTGTGGCCTCAAAACGAGGTTCAGAGCTTTCGGTGATTATTTTTTCATTGCTGCTCTAGAACTTGCAACTTACTTGCATTCTCTCTATTGGGAGGATGTTGCCAAGAAATAGAAGTCATTGGGCAGTAAGAACAGTACCAGGTCCTTAGAAGATACCTTGTGCGGTAGTGACCCTGGGCTTCTCCACTCTATGAACTGAGACTGTCTGCTTGCTTCCAAGGGCCCTGGTTCATTCTGCCTTCATTAACCCAGTATATCATGCTTACGCCTTTGTATAGCTAGTCTATTCTAACCCCTTGAGGAATGAAGCAGCCCTTTACCCCGGGTGATGGATATCCTAGAGGGAGTTACATCTGTCTGTCAGTGCTCAGTGATGGAAAGGGACCTGGGAGCCTCTGAATCCTTGTGTACCAGTGTGCTACCAGTAGTATTAATTTCAAAAAGAAAGTTTCAAAATACTAAACCATCACTCACTCCAGGTGTTCTAGTTGCTACTCTACACATGGCTTCTGCAAAGCGTGCCTTTTCAGAATGAGATCACGGACAATATTCAGCCGGTGGGGCACTGTTTATGAAGGATTCACAGTCACCTTTATGTCACCTAAGGAGTCCTTGATCAAGCAACATTTTTTCTGAAATTACTCTTTACTCCGATGTTGTTGCTAAGCCCTGCACTTGTTGGCACTGACCTCTGATCTACCAGCTCCAATCCAAATCTTTCATCTGCCATGTCCAGAGGAAGGAGGACATTCAAGCTCCCGCTGTGCTAGGGCGATCACACGAGAACCCGTCCATCACACAGACAGGAAGAGCTCCAAGAAGGTGGAGGACATGCTGCAGAAAGCTCACGTGTGTGTGCTTCTAGGGAAGACTTTGTTTTGTTTCAGTCTACTAAAGGCAGAATCCTAACCAGAGCAACCCAAGATCACCATCAGTTCGAAGCAAGGGCCCCTTAGGCACATAACAGGGACATCCTTCGGCTGGCGAAGCACGTTTGGGGGAGCCACAGTCCTGCAGCACGGTGGCCAGGAAAGAGGACAGGAAGTTTGGTGATCTGTTTGATGAGCAGGTATGCGTCTCTCCCCCCCCCCCCCCCCGTACCCCCCCCTTCTCGCAAGCAGAAATGCGGGTATTTTTAAAGATCATGAGCAAGGGCAGGAGACCCTGGTCACAGCTTCACTAGGTAAATAATTAAAGTCCTGATCCCAGGTATTAATACCTCCTCTTCCCCGCCGAATAGAGGTTTGGAGGGGGCAAGCTATTGGATGAGGATGTCAGCAGGTTATGGAATTCAAGATGGCGAATCCTGACTATGTTGTAAATGAAGAGCTGCCATCAGGGAGTTAATGTGGATGTTGTCATGCGTCTGCGTGCTAACCTGAGGGTTTCACAGCACTGTCTGGTTTAGCGCTGTTGGAGAGATTGCCAGTGGGAGAGGGCAAGAGTTTGCAAGCAAGATGCGCCTCTCCACATTCACTCTCCTGACAGCTCACCCACTGATGCTGTGTTTCTCTACAATGAGCTGAAAAGAAATGATTATAATGTGGCCTTCGAATATTAACAATGGGTCGCGCTGCGGAGGCACTGCACATTTCTAAGACCAGGATTAGTCACGTCGGCTTACCTTTGTACATTTTCTGATCGGCTCGGGCTCCCCGTCCCCGAACTGTCAGGGCCCCTTGTTCTTACGTCCCTGCAAGCCCCACAAGTGTGGGCGGATACAGTGATTCCAAAACCCGATTATTAAAACATGAACAAACAACACAAATCGAGCTGAAATGTGTGAGCGGAACACATTCTCGGCACATCCGGCGACAGAAGGAGATGCAAGCCGCTCCAAATGCCCACGAAATGTCAGATTCCAGGCAAGCTGCTTCTTTTTTTGCTTTCTGAAAATGAGTTTTTTTACGAAAACCGCAAGCCGTCGAATAAGGTCACAGGATTTGTTGCTTCTGTAAAAAAAATAATCCTAAAGTGGAGTACAACAAGTTCTAGGAGATGCGTTTGCGGGACAGCCCTAGGATATTGTGAAAAACAACAAATTCTGCTATTGCACATAATCTTCAATTTAAAACAGATTTATCTTAAGCAGATTTACTTCATATTTTTCTTTGTTTGCCATATTTTGTAAAATGGTAATTGTTTAGCAAGATATTATTTTGTTAGATTCACAAACATAAAAAGGCCTGTGTCATTTTTATTTCATGTAAAAGCAGAGCCATAGAGGGAGGGAACTGACCCGTGGGTCAAGTTAGCATCTCTGGAAGTGACATCACATTACCTTTGTCTGGAAAGAAGGTGGGTGTCTTTTTTGGAAACAATCTTTATTGAAAGGTAAGGAGACTGCAGCATGTTAACAAATAACAACTGAAAACAGGTGGTAGTAACATCTAATAAAAACTAGCAAAAGGAAACGATATTCTCATTTTTAAATATCTTTTGTTTGCAGAAATAGTACAAATGGGCTGTTACAGCCAGCAACAATACAACATAATTTCTATTTTGCCTGAGGACGTGTCAAACCTATTTACTGAACTTGAAATGTATTGTTCATACATTTCCTATGTCTTCCTCTGTCTGCAAATAACCAATGGGTACCCGGCCAGGCCATACGTGGTTGGGTGGTAGCTGGGGGCTCTAGAGGGGAAGAAGGAGAATGAAAACAAGCATTTGCAATGCAACGTGTTTCGCATTTGCTCGAGTTAGAGCTATTAGCGCTGTAAACTCCTAGTTTCTGGCCGCATACATTGAAAATTAAAAGTAAAACAGTTTCACATAAGCGAGCCGATTCTCAGTGCCACGGCCGCCATGAGCATCTGCGATAGGGAGAGACACAGAAGGAAAAAGAAGTTCACCCGCAGTCAAACTTATCCGCAGAAGTGCAATTAGCTCATGTAACAGAGGCGATGGCCAAGGTGGTAACAAATCCTCCCCAAGGAGGGACAAAGGTAAACCATTCATTAATGCCATCAAAGGATTTTTGAAGGGCAAGCCCACGAATGAGTGGCAGTGATGGGCGTGAGGTGGGCGTGGTTAAAAGCCCAGATACATACCAACACGTCGAAAAGCAGCACTTATGCGTTGCTATGCTCGACCTAAAAAGCAATTAGTCAGACATCCACCAACATTGTACTGTGAACTGATAACTCTTAATTCTAGTGTCTTGGTCCTCACCTTCTCCCTCATAGTTCCCCAGTACTTCTGCTCTTCTCTGTGCCCGTTCTGCACACCACTCTCACAGGCAAGTCCAACTCATCCGTCCAGCAGTCTGTTCAATACTTAAGACCCTTTGAGCCAATCATACGTGTGTGTACTCTGTACAAAAGCAGATGTAGACTAAAATATACATTAGGTATAAAATAAGCATATAAAGTAATGTCTTACGAACATGTTTCATGCGTTAAATATACATTATCAAATTGTAAGTAAAATTAGTTTCAGGTCTTAAACATCCTAGCATTTTTTTGGTAGCGCTATATTTGCGCTATGGTTATTAGCAGACAAGAGTAGGTCTTTAGCATTCTTTACTGTACTACGATCACCTTTATAACATGATTATTAGATATTTTCTCAAACACGGAAATCGCCACAAAAACAAAGCATGTTGGGAAACCGACAAGCACCTTTTTGACAGTGGTGAATACTGTTTGATTTTTCTTTCAGAGAATATTGGTGAACCTGGATTTTTTCACTCCTGTGAATTAATTCTTCTCATCGACGCCATTACATATTCATTGTACAGTTCATGTGATTTCTTTCACTTCTGTCTGGCAAAATTAAACTGGAAGCGATGCGCTTGAATAGGTACTTCCATATACCGGCAGCGACTGGCAGCTTACCTAGCACCTTAAATATTGATTCTCTCAGCACTGACCTTCTGCATGCACTAGGGGCGTCTCTGTGGGCTAATGGTGGGTGGTGAGTGAGTGTCTTGGACAACAGAATCAGATCAAGTGGATCGCCATCTGAGTATACAGGGAACGCATGAGTGATATTCCGTGAGTGGTCAGAAAGAAATGGATTGAACAGTATCATGTGTGGATGGTTAGTTGAAATGATTTGTGAAGGAGGTCGGAGTTGTGTTTTTTTGTACGCCATGGTTAGATTTGTTTATAAACTAGGGAAGTAGCTGAGGGAGGTAGTGATTGATTTGAAAGGGTGACTAAAAGGTAGGGAACTGGACATGGTGGGTAAGGGTGAAGACTGCTGGGGATTGGAGGAATGGTCAAGTACGGATTGTGGGTGGCCCATGTGATTTTGTGGAATGCACTGCAGAGAAGGGGGGCGGAGGAATGGTCAAGTAAGGATTGTGGGTGGCCCATGTGATTTTGTGGAATGCACTGCAGAGAAGGGGGGGCGGAGGAATGGTCAAGTAAGGATTGTGGGTGGCCCATGTGATTTTGTGGAATGCACTGCAGACAAGGGGGGCGGAGGAATGGTCAAGTACGGATTGTGGGTGGCCCATGTGATTTTGTGGAATGCACTGCAGAGAAGGGTAAGGGAACATAATGGCTCTAAATATAAGCATGAGCTTCTGGACAGAGCGGTAATGTGGGATGATTTGATGCATTTTAATGCTTTTCATGTGTGGAAATTTAGCTGGATGTAACAGGGGTAAGCCCATTTCACAATGATGCTGCAGCTGACTGCGCTAAAACCTGTATAATTATAAAGCGCAGCACAAACGGTTATAAGTGTGAGAACCATTTAGGGGGTGGCAGTGAATACACAAACTCCCCTTTTCATAAAATTAGGAATGGTAATCCTAATTTTGCAAGAGTTTAGAATGTTGGCATCTACATGTTTAAGAATCAGTGATCAATTTAGTATAGACGGCCCCGAACCAAGGTGCAGTTTATAGTGTGGCAAATGGAACTGAAGCACAAACCATGACAGCTAATGTTTCATTGGACATGGAAACAATGTAAGCTAACTACAGAGGCAGGTGTGACTTAAAACCAGGTATACCTTGTCATTGATAGAATTCAACATGCATCTGTGCGAAGAACACTTAATCCACCATTTATAAGGAACCTCCAAACGCCAGCAGCTTAATTTAAGGAGGTGTCCTTCTCCCATTCATCTCCTCCAGTGTGCTCAAACCATCTACCACCGCACCCCTTACCTTCTTTTACATATACACAAGGTTCATTTGCTGTATTCACTGCTGGTGGTCCAGCATTGTGTTCCTCTGCATCGCAATTTGTGCTTTCTCAGTGTAAACATCAGTAACTTCTTCCTACGTTCGTTGTCAGGAAAAAAATTACCTCTGAATGCCCAACGCCTTCTTACCAAGTACCCTGACATTTTAAGAATTGATAACTCAATCCTTGGCCGAAAAGCCTTGTCAGTTGAGATTCAGAGTTATCCAGTCGCTGGTTCCTGGTTCAGCAAAACAAGAATCCGCCATCGTCACCAAAAGTGTCAAAGCCGCAAGAACCTCTATGCCTGTTTAGGGAGCAGGAAAATGACTGCACAACCTCAGAGTCAAAAGGCTCCAATTTGTGTACTGCTCAGTTCATCAGCCATACTGTTCTTTCTTTAAATTCATTCTCGACAGAACAGCCACTCAACAGACCAGTCAGACCACTTTTTACATAGCAAAAATTGAACAGCCCAGTGCTGGTGGCGGCCAATAGAAGGAACTGAGGCTTCCTCCCAGATCTCTACAAGGCCTAGGTTTAACTAGTAGGTATCAAATCGCAGGCATTCCCCAATACCACAGTCAAGTGTGCCCTTTGATTGACCACTAATTGTTGCGTTTGTGAAACGGTTCAATGTAAAAGACTGATCTCCAGGTATTACTGCATCCATCACTGAATCAGAAAGTTCAGGAGCCACATTTTGTTCATCCGAGAGATTACAGGCCCTCACATGCCTATTACAATGCTGCATTATTGCCAGTCCCAGGTCAGTAGGTGTGATTATCCCCATAGCAGAAATAGATGCCATAGCCAAGGGCCACTCTAAATCCATGCTCTGGCTAGGCTCCTTCCTGAACAGTTACTATAGGAACACTGAAACACCCTCTGAGGAAATGCCTCCTTGGCATAGTTACCCCCTGACTTTTTGCCTTTTGTTTATGCCAGTTATGACTGAAAGTGTGCTGGGACCCTCCTAACCAGGCCTCAGCACCAGTGTTCTTTCCCTAAACTGTACCTTTGTTCCCACAATTGGCACAGCTCTGGCACACAGATAAGTCCCTTGTAAATGGTATCCCTGGTACCAAGGGCCCTGGTGCCAGGGAAGGTCTCTAATGGCTGCAGCATGTCTTATGCCACCCTGGGGACCCCTCACTCAGCACATGCACACTGCCTCACAGCTTGTGTGTGCTGGTGGGGAGAAAATGACTAAGTCGACATGGCACTCCCACAGAGTGCCATGCCCACCTCACACTGCCTGTGTCATAGGTAATTCACCCCTCTAGCAGGCCTTACAACCCTAAGACAGGGTGCAATATACCACAGGTGAGGGCATATGTGCATGAGCACTATGCCCCTACAGTGTCTAAGCAAAACCTTAGAAATTGTAAGTGCAGGGTAGCCATAAAGAGTAAATGGTCTGGGAGTTTGTCAAACACTAACTCCACAGTTCCATAATGGCTACACTTAAATCTGGGGAGTTTGGTATCAAACTTCCTAGCACAATAAATCCACACTGATGCCAGTGTGGGATTTATTGTAAAATACACACAGAGGGCATCTTACAGATGCCCCCTTAATCCCAGTCCGTCTCCTAGTGCTAGGCTGACCAGTTTCTGCCAGCCTGCCACAACCAGACGAGTTTCTGGCAACATGGGGAGAGTGCCTTTATCACTCTGTGGCCAGGAACAAAGCCTGTACTGGATGGAGGTGCTTCTTACCTCCCCCTTCTGGAACTGTAACACCTAGCGGTGAGCCTCAAAGGCTCATGCCTTTTGTTGCAGCACCCCAGGGCATCCCAGCTAGTGGAGATGCCCGCCCCTCCGGCCACTGCCCCAACTTTTGGCGGCAAGGCAGGAGAGGATAATGAGAAAAACAAGGAGGATTCACCCACCAGTCAGGAGAGCCCCTAAGGTGTCCTGAGCTGAGGTGACCCCTGCCTTTAGAAATCCTCCATTTTGAGTTTGGAGGATTCCCCCAATAGGATTAGGGATGTGCCCCCTCCCCTCAGGGAGGAGGTACAAAGAGGGTGTAGCCACCCTCCAGGACAGTAGCCATTGGCTACTGCCCTCCTGACCTAAACGCACCCCTAAATTTAGTATTTAGGGGCGACCCAGAACCCAGGAAATCAGACTCCTGCAACCTACAACAAGAAGGACTGCTGACTTGAATGCCCTGCAGAGACGACGGAGAAGACAGCTGACTTGGCCCCAGCCCTACCGCCCTATCTCCAGACTCAAAAAACCTGCAAAGCGACGCATCCGAATCCCAGGACTTCCCTGAACCCGAAGGACCAAGAAACTCCAGAGAACAGCGGCACTGTTCAACAACAGCAACATCTTTGCAACAAAGAAGCAACTTTTAAAGAACTCACTCTTCCCGCCGGAAGCGTGAGACTTCATACTCTGCACCCGAAGCCCCCGGCTCGAGCTCCAGAAAACTAACACCGCAGAGAGGATTCCTAGGCGACTGCACCCCCCCCAGCGACGCCTGCAGAGAGGATCCAGAGAATCCCCCTGACTGCGACTGCCTGGTAACAAAGAACCTGACGCATGAACCAAGCACTGCACCCGCAGCCCCCAGGACCGAAAGGAACCAACCTCCAGTGCAGGAGTGACCAGCAGGCGGCCCTCTTCCTAGCCCAGTCGGTGGCTGGCCCGAGAAGCCCCCCTGTGCCCTGCCTACATCACCTAAGTGACCCCCGGGTCCCTCCATTGCTTTCAATAGCAAACCCAACGCCAACTTTGCACACTGCACCAGGCCGCCCTGTGCCGCTGAGGGTGTGTTTTGTGTGCCTGTTTGTGTCCCCCCCAGTGCTCTACAAAACTCCCCCTGATGTCATCGGCTGCGGCGATGAGGGCGGTCTCGTGCTGTGGTTGCTATAGAATCCTGATTCGGAGATGTCCAGCGTGTACAATGCCTGGTATAACCTAGTAGATGCTACATAGCACTCGTCGCTTAATAGAGTAAAACACTATGATGGCCCACTGAGTAGCCGACTGTAGTGCCTTCGTTGCTCTCTGCCAATCTCTAAGAGTCACTGATGCACTTGGGCTTTACTGTTGTTCAATTTCTCAGTTATTTCGGCGAAACCAAGTCAGTTTTTAAAATGGAATATCGGGAACCTAGTGCTCTATGGTTGGCATAAACATGTTTTTCACTAAAAAATATATAAATTTAGGAAAGTTGTGTTTTTTTCATACGTTGTCTTCTATGTTTTAAGCAGTTGGATCCTTTTGCATGGGTCTGGCTTTTATGTGCCTTTTGTGGTATGCAACGAAAAACACACAGTTTATTTTTCTCGACCCCCTACCCTCACATTTTTTTAAAAGCATGCATGTTGTGAAAGATTGCCGTGTAATCAGTTCTCCACGCCCGCCTTGTGCCGCTGCGGTTGGATGTCCCTGTAGTGGAAAGGTGATACGCTGCTGATGCAGCCCTGCAGGCCTTGGCTGCACATACATACGCAGTGCGGATGGGGTCCTCGGAAGCGCCAACAAACAACTCGGGTCCTGTTCCCTAACTCATATTTCCTCTCCGCAGCTCTTCTCGGTGACTCCAGGAGAGCAAGGCCTAACTTGGCGCACGGTATCGGTGTCTGGAACTTCTACCTCGTGTGGTTTCAGATTTAGAGAAGCCGGGAGACAATTCATGGCAGGTTTCCTTTCGCGCTTTACGCAGCTTTTTCCTCGGTTTTTACGCCCCATCTCAACGGGAGGCTAAAAATGTCCTCGCCGTCACAGTCAGGGGTCCGACTAAACTGGCAGGGCACCCAAAACCACCTTTCTCGCATTGCCCTCTCTGCTTAATTAAATCAAGAGCTATGACGTACCGTACACATAATAATGTGAGATAAAAGGCAACGAACCTCTTTTAACCCTAACAGAGCAATTGGCTGAAAAGCACACATACTACTTTGTTATATACGAATACTTGTTTGAAGCAATATTTTCCAGAACTACGATTATTACACACAACGGTAGTCTTAATAAGACAGATGTAACAGACCAATCACAGAAGAACAGCAAAGTAGATTCTGTGACTGACTGCCGAAGAACGGAGCCTAAAGCCGTTACCCCTCTGAGATTCCACAGCGAGGTAATTTTAATGGTAACCCAGTCAGTGGCATAATTAAACTTAGGAGGTCCCACCTGCAAAGTACATGGACGGGTCCCTCTCCGATCGCACTCAGGAGCTCTTAGGACAGGTTACTGTGCTGAGAGGGGCCCCTGGAGCTCGGGGCCCTTCCGCACTGTGGGGGCCTTTGTTACACCAATGAAGCCATAATCTTTGCATCATACGTGAATGTTACCACCACTCTTCAGCACACGTCAAGCAAACTAGACATGTAGTCCTGAGGGCCAAACCTGCCTTAAAAACATCTTTCGCTGTCAACCGAATCCAAAACTGCAGCTCTGGCAATAGCAGGAACAGCAAGGAAACAAGCATGGACAAAGCCAATAGATCTCACCTATGCAAGAGCTTTTGGCTTTGCCAATTTGTTTTAGCCATGTTGTCCATCAGTGTGGCTGCTGTCCAGCATGGCTAATAGGTAGCAGCTTAGAGGAGAGTGGTGCAGAATGGCATAACGTGGAATGGTAAGAGTGGAGTAGAGTGTTTAGAGTGAAGTGACAGAGAGTGTCATATATTGGAGTGCCATAGTGTGGAGTCACGTTGAGTGACATACGTTGGAGTAGAATAGAGTAGAGGGGACTGGTGTAGACTGCATTGACGTAGAGGGTTGCAGAGTATAGTGGCGTAGAGTGCAGTGGCTTTGAATTCCATGGCATGCAATGCAGCATTGTAGAATCCAGTGGTGTTTAATAGAGTGGTGCATAATAAAGTGCTGTGGTGCAGCGTGGAGTGGCACAGAGTGGAGTGTTGCAGAGTATACTAGCACAGAGTAAAATAGTGCAGCGTAGAGTAGCATAGAGTGGAGTGGTGTACAATGCAGTGGCATAGAGTGCCGCAGAGTGGAGTGGTGTAGAGTTGAGTGATGCAGAGGGCAGTGGGGCAGAGTAGTGTCAAGTGGCATAGGGTGCAGTGCTGTAAAGTGCATAGTAGAGTTGAGTGGCATAGAGTGCAGTGGTGCAGAGTAGAGTAGCATTGACTGGTGCAGACTAGAGTATAGAGCCATGGAGTGCACTGTCATAGAGTTCAGTGGTGTAGAGTGGAGTAGTGTAGAGTTGAGTTGAGTAGAGTACGATACAGTTCATTGGCAGAGAGTGCAATGTTGCAGAGTAGAGTGTCAGAGTGCAGTGGTGTAGACTCGAGTAGAGTGGTGTAGAGTGCAGTGATGCATAGTAGAGTGTAATAACATACAGTGGAGCGGGGCAGAGTGGAGTAGAGTGTTGTTGAGTGCAGTGGCGTAGAGTAGATTGTTTCAGAGTAGAGTGAAATAGAGTGGAGTGGTGCAGGGTAGAGTATAGTTGCGAGGAGTGGCATAAAGCGTAAATGGTGTAGAGAAAAGTGTTGTAGAGTACAGTGGTATAGAGTGCAGAGTAGATTAGAGTGGCATACAGTGGAATGGCATTAGGTGCAGGGGCATAGAGGTGACTGAAATAGAGTAAAGTGCATTGGCGTAGAGTGAATTGGTAATAGAGCGTAGTGTTGCAGAGTGGTGTAGAGTACAGTATTATAGAGTAAAGTTGGGTGGAGTATATTAGTGGACTGGAGTGGTGTAGAGTGTAGTGGCGAATAGTGCATTGGCATGGATTAGAGAGATGTAGCATGAAGTGGCGAATAGTGCAGTGGTGTAGTGCAGTGGCATGGAGTGGTGCAGTGTGCAGTGGCATGAAAGTGTGTAAACCTGAGTTGTGCAAAGTGGTGTAGAGTGGTGCAGAGTGGAGTGGGATAGAGTGGAGTATTCATGGTGTGGTAGCACACTGCCATCACAGACAACACATTTTCAATTGAAATGACCATTTATATTTGCACATATATATGGCTTTACTAATGCAACTATACAGTGCACAGACGAAAATGTGGAAATTGCATCACCTAGTTTAATGACACATTTTGCTCATATTAAAGTATGTGTTTCTAATACAGTTCAGAAATAACAAAAATGTGCTTCATTTGGTTGTTCATAATTCTGATATATTCTGAAATAGTTCTACAGTCATTTAAATGTTGCTGTGTGCTACAAAATATTGTTCCTACCCCAAGTATCCAGCAAGAATGTCTCATTAATCCTCTCATTTTGAAGAAAAGTAACCAATGGCCCTTAGAAGTCAGCGCCTGACATTTGACCTCCGCCTTTGAATGCACAACAAATATGATGAGATAAGAACACGATTTAAAGGCCTGTTAACAAAAAGCGAGTTTGTGGAAAAATAGGAAATCATGGTAGAGGCAACAGGAGGGACAAACTGAACCAGGAGAGCCTAAAGCAAATAAAGCCAGCAAATGGAAAGCCAGAAATCGTGAGTTATAAATCACAAAGCCAATGGTAATCAACAAGCAGAATGCATTCCTAGGTCAACGTTTTGAAAATTCGCGAGGTGTCTTTAGCAAATCAGACACCTGTGCTGTCTGGTAGGCTGTGACCTAAAAATCTGCTATGACTAGAAGCTACAGTCCCTTACTTAAAACAGCATTCAAAGAAACCGTGCACAGCAAAACTGAACTTAAGCCTGTACAATTACTTCTCCAGATTCGTAGATGACTCAAAGTCCTACGCAGACTGGGCCTGGGTGGAGTTTGCGGCGTTCTGCTACATGGAACTTTGCGAAGTGCAGAAAAAATGATGCCTCCCTACGCAGAGTTCCACGAGTGGCAGTGTTTGGGTAAGGTGTGCAGTTTGCACCGATTTTCAGCTTGAGAGTTTCTCCCGCGCTGTAAAATCAGCACAAACAGCATCACATGGAGCGCCAGAGGGCACTAACTTCTTTTTGTTGCTTGAGTGGCAGCTTAATCGACGCAAGAGGCAACTTTCTCATTGCGAGCCGTCGAAGCATATCGTGACCACTCATGTTCACAAATCTCGCTCTCGCTCGACAACTTAGTGATTACTCTCACTCGCGTCGACCAACTTAAAGTTGGCGAGCGTGAGAAAAATTCTGCTCTGCGTCACTTTGCAGACTTTTTCGAAACTCCGCGCCGAGTGCAGAAAAAACTGCAAACTATGCTGGCGGAGCAGAATTCTTCACCCACCTCTAGCGCAGACTACAGGCTGAAAAGGTGAGAATCAATTCAGGTAATCTGGCACAACAATGGAAATAAAAGAGCTGGAGTCAGGGTCCTCTTTCCCAGTTCACAGTGTTGCCAGTTCCCATTCCCAGTGACCCTAACTCTTCCCTTTCACACGAAGGTTACTACTAGGCAATGCCTCCATGATTGCTAGAAGGGCTTAACCACATTCCCCTCTTGCCAGCAAAAAACTGAGATAGCGTCTGAAAGCGGGCCTGGAACCAACCCCCCACATAGCAAAGGCAAGGCCTTTCCCCCTTCGAATGCTTGTTTCTGCCATATTTCTACCAATGTGGGCAGTTTCTTGACTTTGAGTAATCGCAGTTTCAGCCAGCCCAGTTACCTGTGAGTAATTCACTTGGTTAGGTGGAGTACTACACAGCTTCTTTTTATAATTAACCTTGCCATTGCAGTGTTGATATATGCTAAGGTAAGTCCTCCAGTAACTGAAATAAGGGTTTCCAGTTTTCGTGAACTTAAAAAATGTAACTTTAATCAGAAAAATGCACAAAGTTAATATTTTCACTTGCTTGACCAAAACCAATTTCCATGGGGGAAAATCCAATCCAGAAAACATTCTACATTACAAATGCAACAGCTCCAATTTGGGAAATCAGTGGGTGAATGGGTGAGAGCCCATGGTTGGTCTGTACAAGTGGCATGATGGTTGTCATGAGCTTTTGATGTGTTCGATGGGCAACGCCCCTGTAGGCTAGAATAGACGGTTTGGCGAATGAAGTTCCATATTGGGTGCTCCTCATACTGTCAATGATTTGGAGGATGCACCCCTTCTCTCCCAAATGGAAAATGGAAAACAATATAAACCCTCCCATATCTTCAATCTGACTTCTTGCTAAAAACTCTTTTTTTGAGGCACTCTGTGCTCACAAGTGTCTTTCACAGTTCTTGGATGAGGTTTATACTTGTGCGGATTAACCTATCAGAAACAATCATGGTGCAAGGGATTTAAGCAACATGTTTCCCAGGGCGGCTGGGAAACTGCTTGTCCTAGACTATTGTAGTTGTTTTCTCTTCCACCATTTTGTGGCCCTGACCCATTTGGCACTTTCTCAGAAGGAATCAGCACGTGGCACTCTTGTCGCCTGCATCCCCAGCAGATGACCAGACGCTTGAGGAGTGTCACTGATGTGGAGCATCCCAGTTCAGGTGTACTTAAGCCGTGTATTTGACCATATCCTTAGGTATCGCTTTTGATGTGGCACCAGCATCCCTTCCCCTCTGTGTTAATTAGAAACAGCCCACACTGAAGCGGCATCAGAATGTTCAGGGACCAGGCTGAGGGGATGCTTCAAGCGCGAGGACGCACTCGCGAGAAATTGTGGTATCAGCTAATAAACAAAAGTGCGTGAATCCACTCACTGACATACTCCGCTCGTCTTCACACTGAACTGCCCCCGTTTCTTCAGCAAAGCAGCCCGCTAAAGAAACGCGTAAAACACTACAGGCCGTGTTGTCCCACATTTTAAAAGCCGAAAGGCGATCCCTTCTCTCACCTGTCCAGACATGTCCATATCTAGCAGTAGTATGCGTATACCGAGCACATGGAAAACACACGTGGCTAGAAAAGAATTCCACTCTTAAGACCCTCCATACATGTGCAGGAGTTTGCATGCCAACTTCTGAGAGGCCAATCCTTCCAAAATGCCCCCAGCACCGAAAGTGGCTCCCCACCGCTTGACTGACCCTACAGACTTCCACACTGGGGTAACGTGCCAAGTCCCAGAAGGCTGATGTCTGGTGCTTAATTAGTGTTTACGTTTGTGCCGGTGGTGACTGGCGGTGGGCACCAGCACTTACGCACTAACAGGAGTTATTTTTCATCAGCCATCTTTGAGCTGTAGAAAGTACGTCAGAAGAGGGAGAAAGAAGGAGGATATAAACCTCGAGAAAGGGAGAAAGCAGGGATGAAAATGAAGATGCGCGAGGGATGGAGACAGTCCCTAATATTCGGGGTATTTCTATAATACGACGGCCTGCTGCCCGCAGGGCCGATATATTGACCTCTGCTAACAATAGCACAAAGTGTTCAGTCTTTTTTTAGCCCTTGCTTCGGTTTCCCGCCGTGGGAAGCAAAAGAAACACCAGCCGGGCTGGCTCTGAACTTCACAGGGCTGATGTGTCACTTCTAGCAACATGGCTGCGTCTGAGAAGTTACTATTACACTGATGGGAATGCAGCCTGGGATTTATTTTAACGAGATCATTCCAAGGGCAAGCTGTGTTACACAATGACACACAAGTCCTACTGTTTTTTTATCGTGAGTTGGGCATATATTTGATGATCAAATAATGTAAAAATATCTATGCTATTTGTTACATGTCTGAGAATTCTATTTCCTCAGTTTCTGCATCTGTAATAATCTAGTGATTGCACCCTCCAAAACCCCCAGGAAAGTTCTCTTCGCCCATATCATGTGTGCTAAAGTGCAGTCATGTACCAAGGTGTGCATTATCTCTAGCTTTGCCCTTTCTTTGCGGTTCTACTCACCCCCTTTCCTTGCCTAGGCCGCCTTCATTCATTTGCTTTGCTTTCTCTGGGAAGTTCTTGGTGCACTTCCTCCTATATCTGTAGAAAAATCTTCTGGCAGCCCCCTTCACTTGTTGAATAGAGTCTTCTGGGGCGCTCCTTCTGATGATGAATTAAGTCTTCTGGCGACCCTCTTCACTTGTTGAATAAAGTCTTCTGGGGAGCTCCTTCTGACGATGAATAAAGCCTGCTGATGACCCCCTTCCGTTGAAGAATAAAGCTTTCTGGCACCCCCCTTCAGTTGATGAATTAAGTCTTCTGGTAGCCCCCTTCCGCTGATGAATAAAGCCTGCTGATGACCCCCTTCCGTTGAAGAATAAAGCTTTCTGGCACCCCCCTTCAGTTGATGAATTAAGTCTTCTGGTGGCCCCCTTCCGCTGATGAATAAAGCCTGCTGATGACCCCCTTCCGTTGAAGAATAAAGCTTTCTGGCACCCCCCTTCAGTTGATAAATAAAGTCTTCTGGCGAACCCCTTCCATTGATGAATAAAGTTTTCTGGTGATCCCCTTCCATTGAAGACTAAATCCTTCTGGCAGGCTTCTTCAATCGATGGATAAAGTCTTCTGGCAAATTCCAGTAGTTGATGATTAAAGCCTTCTGGCGAGCCCCTTCAGTTGATGAATAAATGCTTCCTGTGAGTCCCTACCATTGATGGGTTCTTCCTCTTGAACAATATTTAATTATTATAGGAATTAGATTTTTTTTGTCAGAGCTGGACACCCACGCTTTCCTTTAAAAGATATGTTCAGTTTACAACATAGGTTTTCTGACATATTGTGGGAGCATGATCCATGCCGGATTTTCAGGATAACTAATAACACATCATGAGATGACTCTCAATTCTGATTCTAGAGGTAGTAGTTAACAGCAAAATCGAATTATGAATGATGCAGGAGCACCACATGCCTGATATTTTCACTCTCGGACTCAGGTTTCTTAAATAGGGCCAAAATGGTTTTAAAAAGCATGCAGAAAGCTATGTGGGAACACAGATTTCCAATAAGCTGTTTCTCATTTCCTATGTACACTCTTGTAAGTGGTAGGGATTGCCCCAACACTGATATTGCTTCCCGTTATGGGAATACCATTGTAGTATTACCACATCAGACATAAGTATCTATTGTGAAAATTCTGGAAATATGTTTGTATCCTCCTTGTAAATGCCTGTGATTGGTACCAGATCATGCTCTATATCTGCCATGGAATCTAGAGAGGTAATCCTGCATAAAGAGTGCACAACTACAGTCAGAAAGGCACTGTAACTCGGCCAGCTGTACATGCTCCTCTTTGAACATGAGGGAATTGTGAACAGAGTAATGACAACAATGTCTAGGCAATCCAAATTGAAAAGAAAGCAAATGTTACAATAGTCTTACTAAGGATGAAGCAAAATGCTAATTATACTCGGTCTGAAAATTATTTCCATATCATAATGTTCAAATGTCCAAAACTGGGACATTAATTTGATGGTTTGCGAGAAAGAGAATTCAACAGTAGATCGATCTGTGTCTAAATGAACCAAAATCTTGTTTCAGCCTTCAATTAGTTTTCCCTTTTTGTTTTTGGAGATGGCATTTTTTGATTTTTGCTTTATACCACCAAACACCTATGTGTGCAGAGGCACCACAGACAAAGCCTTCTCAAGCAAACACTACACAGTAACTCCAGATATTCAATCAGCAATATATTATAGAGAGCTTCTTAATTCACTTTGTCGTTTTGAGCAACAGACAATTCTAAAAGAGATTTAAGATCCACTGCCGCCCCTTTAGCTGCAGCTTCAAGTTTCCCCTCAATTGGAGAGCAGCCATCAATGTACACATCCTACAACTATAAGAAAGGAATATCTCCAGAGTACAGGAAGGGACATATTAGCATGCTTTGTTTATATACCACACATACACATTTGCGGACAATGAGCATCTTTAACAAGCATAGACATACATAAGCATTTAAGTACAGCTTTTCAGTCTCACGCTGCAAAAAGGCACAACTCATGAGAAAAGGCTCCGGCAGAGCCTTCCAAAGGGAGATTTCTGACTTCTTTCAAGGTAGATTGACTCATCTGGTGGATTTAATATATAAGAGTGTTGAGGGGGAGGAATGTAGCTCCCCCCAAGATGGCACAGCAAGACTTTGAAAGTCAGGAAAGTGTCTGGCTTGATGCAATGCTTTGTGCACTAGGCACAAGACTTTTAAAATAATACAACCCCAAGAAGGTACACCATGCAAAGAGGACAGTGTCAGACTAATGTGTACTCAGCATTTCAAACTGAGAAGAATGTTCACTGCTGATTCTTTTTTTATTAACTAAATACAGTCTAACTTTCATTAGCATTTAGAGTCTCACAGAGGCCCAAATATACCATATTGCAGTAATGCAAGTAAGATGTGGCATAGATATTCACCATAGAAACCCATTGAAGGATTATGCTTAAGAAGACATAAAACAAGAGATTGCATTGTCCTCCCTATTTAGAAATAAATCAGGCACTTATAGAGACCTTGGCATTTATTTAGAATTTGCAAGTATGTCTGAGGAGTTGTGACCTAACAGCCAGAGAGAGGTGCCTATTTAGGAAATGGGGAACCAAATTTGAGTCCCAGCCTCTGGCCAACATCTTGGTAGTGTAATATGGTGCTCATGGAAAGAGCTCTAGTGCGTTCAGGTCAAGTTTGTGCTACATAAAACTGCAAAAAAGAGGAACCGCCATGATGACACAAAAATCTTAGCCTGTCTAGCAGAGAACTATTAATAGGGTGGACTGTAGTATGCCAGGGTAGTGGAGTACATCGCTTTGCTGACCTGGCAGAACAACAAGGGCAAAATAAGTGTCTTAGTTGTAAAATAGCACAGAGGAATCACTTTATAACAATGCCTTTCATACCAGCCATCTCTACTAATCTGGAAGCAAACATAAGTGTCAAATGCTGTAGAGCACTTTCTCTATCAAGCGAGGTGCTAAGCTGTTCTTCTTGATTCTGATGACATGGAACGTAGTGCCTCATTAGGACCAGAACCTATTGTACCAGCAATTCAACAGAACTTAAGTTCTCCTGAAGTTCTAGCATCAGAGTTCCTACTGTACACTTTATAAACTTAGGGCCAGATTAAGAGTTTGGCAGTTCGAGGACCTCCAAACTCACAGTGGCAGTCAGACCGCTGCTCTCCTGATGGTTTGACCACCAGATTATGATCCTGGCTTTTGGACCGACAGGACACCGCTGCCTCCACCAGGATCAGGGACCCTGTGGTCAGAGCTATGGTCAGCTACGGTGGTACCAAGTTCGGAACCAACGTGCTGATCACAACTCCCCTTTCTGCCATCCTTTCCATGGCGGTTGCACCAACATGGAAAGGCTGGTGGAAAGGCAGTGCAGGGCCCACCCCGCCAGCACCCTCAGAAAGTGCGCTGTCTCTTATGCAGACAGTGCGCATTCCTTAGGTCCTTGTGTGCAACGGCATTGGCTTGGCTCCCTAAGGGAGCTGAGGCCAATGCCACCACACTGTTTCCACCGGGCTGATCGATGGAAACGTCGTTATACAACGTTTCCAGTCGTCAGCCCAGTAGAAACATTATAATACAACAGGGATGAGTCCACGCCCCTGACGGCAGCCTCATCTGCCATATTGGTGATACCGCCGAGATCGTAATCAGACCCGTAGTTAGGTTTAGGAGTTTGCAGTGCTTAACTTGAGCCAGTGGCTTCCTGTGCTCGGTACGTAATGGTCAGCACCATGTGCTTCTGACTGTCTGCCACATGTTGCCTGTGCCTTCCAGATTTAGGTATGAGCTCAACAACAGCTGTTTATTACTTCAATATACTTTAACAGCTTTAATATACTTTAACAACTTTAACTTACCACCCTTAGCAGTACTTTAATATACTCTAACTTGCCACCCTAGCAGCTTTGGGGCCTAGTATGAATTGTCACACTTGAAAGTGTGTGATTGTTAGAAGTTATGTTGGTAGTATCCATTGGCAGTGCTGGCAGAAGCAATGGATGGTGCAAGCTGCATTGTCTTCCTGACAAGGGCCCTGGCACTTATTTGTTTACAAATTAAGCACTGGAAGTTTGGATTTAGATCTCCAGTGAACCATCTTGTCTGTGTTCAATAAGGACATCTTCAAGGATGGAGCAACATGGACCTGTTTCCTATTATTGTTGTACATACTTAAGAAGTCTTTAACTACTGTTAATGAGTTTCTTTGAATGTAGGGCATTAGAGGAGCTGTAATGTGGATGCAGATGGCCATAAAATTTGATGATTTCAATAATGTCTTCTATCTCCAAAGGCTGGGAAGCAGGAAATATTGATGTGTTTGCAATCTCGCCAGACTCCATTGGGTGGAGATTTAATTTGAAACAATGTTTTTTTATTTATATTGGTCCTCATTATGACTTTGGCGGTATTTTCACAACACCGCCAAAGCCATGGGTGCCAGAAGACTGCCAGTCTTCTTACCACCATATTACGAGTACTGAAGGATTTCCACCACAATTTGGGCAGAAATCCTCCAGTAGTCGTGCTGGCGGTAGAGGCGCAGAGGTGGTCCCATCACAGCCCCACCCCGCCAAAAGTACTCCGCGAGCCGTATTACAACCTGTAATACGGCCTGGTGGTGTCCTGATGGTGGAGCGCTGCCGGCGGTGGAAGCGCCTGTTTCCGTTCCCTGCTGGATGACCTCTTCACCGGACAAGGTAATTTGATCGGGCGACAGGCAAGGATGGTGGGAGGGTGGGGGTGTTGTGTGTGTGTGTGTGAGTGGGTGTTCTCTGCGTCTGTGAATGCGTGTTTGAATGCATGTCGGCATGCGTGTGTGAGAGTGTGTGTTGGAATGTTTGTGTGGACGCGTGTATGGATGGGTGTGTGTGAATGCGTGTATGGATGCATGTGAGTGAATGCTTGTATGTAAGTGTTGGTGAATGAGAGTATGCAGTGTGGGTGTGTGTGTGTGCATTTGCATGTATCTGGGGAGGGGGTGCTTGTATGGAAGGGGGGCTAGGGGTGCGGTTCTGGAAGGGGGTGGGAGAGGTAGGTGCTGGTATTTGAAGGGGGCATGGGGGAGTATTGGGATTGCAAGGTGGGGTTCGGGGAGTCGTCTGCCAGTCACAGGAAATAAATTTCCTGTCACCAGTAGCCATTCCACCAGGATCTTCAAGGCTGGGCTACCGCCACGAAAACTCTGGCGGAAAGCCGACTCGAGATACCGCCGACGGTCTTCAGTGGACCGCCGGGTGGGAGATGCTTATCTACAGCCTGGCTGTCGAACCGCCCTAGCAGTACAAGCGGGGTGTGGCGGGTTGGCAGAGGCCAACTTGCCACACTCATAATGTGGCAGTCTTCACCGCCGGCCCGTCAGCAGTGAGACTGCCACTGTGACCCTGGCGGTCTTCGGACAGCCAGGGTCAAAATGAGGGCCGTAGTATTTGTCATTCCATGTATTTCACCTGTGCTGATTGGCACTTCTACGCACCCCTTATGACAATGATGTTAAATTCTTTTCAATTGTGTGGTATAAACTCCTTCTAATTTAGTAACTGTACTGTAGAACAAAGGTTTAATTCCAGTGTATTACTGCTTTTGTATCCCCCCTTAAGATCCCACCAGTCTTTGTCTGTTGGCGTAAGGTGAATGACTGCAAATGTCAGTTACAAGGATGGTGACCTCCAAGTGGTAGTCAGTTCTATGCAGGTTTGCATTAATACACTGTGCCATCTTTATAAACTCTTGCTAAAGTTTGGTAGATTTTCCTTCTCGTTTTGCCAGAAATCAAGACACTCAGTTTTATATGAATGTATATTCTTTTTATCTTTAAATCTATTAATGAGCAATGTCACTTAAGCACCAGAAAATTATTACCCAAGAGTAAAGTCAGCAGATAAATCCACAGCCAAAAACCTCAAATTTGCTGAGCCAAGGGTACCTCTAACAAAAAAACCCATAAATGATTGCATTTTTTATAAATTGTATACAACGATAATGAGATGACAACAGGAGTGTGGTAAAAGCAGTCCCACATTCCTATTACTTAGCCTTCCAATTAACGTTTAAAATTCCTGCTGGATTGTTTCCACAGGAGCCAAACCTGCCTCTGTTGTAAGAGGAGCTTAGGCAAAAAACAGTGTTATGGTAGCATGGCAGCACTTTTTAGGTTGAAGCCTACCAGACAGCGCAGCTGTTTGGTTGCAAAAAGACTTCTTGCGGACATTCTGAAAGCTTCCGTAGGAATGTATTCTGCCCGTTGCTTAACATTGGCTTTGTGGTTTGCAACTCACATTTTCTGTTTTTCCATTTTATGTCAAGAACGGAGGCTCCTATTATGCTTCTCTTACTTGCTTTAATTTAAATAGCAGCAGTCAAGAAAACTACAACTCCCAAAAGGCTTACCACACGGAAGCCAATGGGAGAGAACAAACGTAATAAGTAATACACCAATCAGAAACCATGGATGGTAAGTGTAACCAAGCTTGACTGCGACCAGCCCTCTTTCTTGCTGCTCGCAGTCAAGATAAGTCACGTTCTTTCTTTCCTTATATATATACTTGTTTTACGGTGACTGTTTTGTCCTAATTGTTACAGTATTTTCATATTTGCATTCCGTTGCCTCTACCGTTGTTATTTCTGTGTTGCTGGCAGCTCGCTGTTCTTTTCCCGAGTCTTGTGACCCGGTTTCGGCTTGCGCGCTCGCGCGCGGCTCAAGCAGGTCATTCGGAACGTTCTAACGGACGCGCTGTACTTCAGACGCGTCCGTTGAACGGTTATTGCTGGTACGAAGAGCTCGACGCTTACCTGCTCGTCGGCTGCTCTTTCTCCCGCTTTGCCGGGGGAGCGTTTTTCTCATCTTGGGACCTCGCATTACGAGGTGACGACTTTCCGGTTTTCCTTCCCTCACTGTAGCTCTGGAGGACACGCCTCCCTGGGCGTGTTTATTCCCTCCCTCAGCCTTCTTTATATTTTAACCCCTTCCTGTCAGATTTTCGTTTCCCTATTACATTATAATGGAAGGGCAAGACCCTTTTCCTGAATTATCCAATACTAATGAAATCGGATCCTTTATTAATGAGGCTATAACCAAGGCAATGTCTGCCACAATGAGCAAAATGTCGAAGAACATCGAAAATTCAGTACAGAATATGGTGTTTAAATCCTTTTTGGCCCATTCTGCGGGGGATAGCAGAAAGAGAAAAAATAAGGATTTGGTAATGCAAAAAGATGGTGCTTTGATTGGTGAAAATTCTTCACCCTTGACTGAGGATGATATGCCTCCCAGGCCTCCTGCTCAGGAGGGGAATACTCATAACGTTTCTGGAAAACGTAAGTCCAAAGTAAAGAACATTCTTTCAGCACCAGAACAAGTGATAATCACACACATTTCGGATACCGATAATGATTTCGGTGATATGGATGAAGATGACGATGATTCTAATGTAGGGGGCTCGCTCTCGCAAGTTTCCCCCATGAAAAAGCCTAGATTAGAAAAATCTACCCCCTTTTCCACTAAAATCATTTTAGACTCAGAGGGCAATCCCATGTTCGATCCATCCTATCTCCACCACCCTAACTCTACGGAGTGGTCGCCTGCGAGCCATGTGGGACAATATATAGCTTCCAGATTAAGGCTTCCCCTGGACAAGTAAACGAGAGCTAAGTTAAGGTCAGAGTGCCCCAGACCTTCTCTTTCTTCCAACATCACTTCTACCCCAGTAATTGATGAATCACTCTTGACTTTCTTTTCTAAGTTTGGCAAGGACCCCTGGAAAGGGGTTGATAAGGCCTGGTCCAATTGCCAGGATAAGCTCCTTGATCTGGTGGGTCCTCTAGCTCGTATTTTCGATCTCGCAGAATCAGCCAAATCAGACAATGCAGACATCGATCCTTCAGAACTCTCCCTATGGACTCAGAGAGCATTCTGTTTATTGGGCAATGCTAATGCTGCCATTACCCACGAAAGAAGGAAGGGACTATTACTCAAATTAGACCCTAAATTATCCAATCTAGCGTCCAGGGATCCTGGTATGAAAGCCGAGGGTCGTCCTTTTGGGGACTCATTCATTAAGGACCTGGGAAAGTTTGTTGCAACTTTTTCCTCCATCGACAAGGCCCAACAAAACATTAAAAAAGTGTTTAATCAACGGGTTTTTGGCAGGGCCGGAACAGGCAGGAGCCGCTTTACCGGCCGCTTCACCCATCCACAAGGATTCCGAGGCTCTGCATTCTCCTATTCCAACTATGGGTATCAGTCCTACAAACCCCAGTTCTACCCTCAAAGAGGCAGAGGATACAGGGGCCGTGGACAACGTGGATTCAGACCCAACAAAACCCAAGGTAAGCCTTACCTCTGGCCCTCCTCCAATAGGGGGCAGACTAAAATTTTTCATTCAAAAATGGCACTCTTTAACTACCGATCCATGGGTTCTGAATACGATTCAGGGATACCAAATAGAGTTCTATTCACAGCCCCTCCAAGTTTATTTTCCCCCTCCACCAGTTTTCTCAACGGAAATGTCTCTCCTTATCTCAGAAGAAGTAAAGTCTCTCCTTGCCAAAGACGCTATTCAAATCTCTCCTCCAGACCCCTCAGGTTTCCTCAGTTCATTATTCTTAGTCCAAAAGAAAAACAAAAAGTTCAGGCCAGTTATAAACTTAAAATACTTCAACCAGTTTGTTGTTTACCGACATTTCAAAATGGAAACGATCCTCCATTTAAGGGATATTCTCCTCCCATTGGACTTCATGGTACGATTAGATCTTCAGGATGCGTACCTTTCGGTTCCTATTCACCGGGATCATCGCAAGTACCTTCAATTTCAATGGCTTGGTCGAACGTACCAGTTTTCTTCCCTTCCATTCGGTCTCTCGTCGGCACCCTGGTGCTTCACAAAACTGATGAAACCACTAACAGCGCACCTCAGATCTTTAGGCGTCAGGCTACTGATTTATCTGGACGACATCCTCATTTTACACCAGAATCGCGGCACTCTTCTCTCCCATCTACAATTGACTTGTTCTCTCCTCTCCCAACTGGGGTTCCAAGTCAACAAAGAGAAATCAAGTATGATTCCCTCTCAAAGAATCCAGTTTTTGAGGTTCGAAATAGATTCCTCTTCCTCCACCCTTCATCTTCCCCTTCAAAAAGTGAATTCCATCAAATCGGAGATTTGGAGAACGCTTCGAAAAACTCAGATCTCTCTAAGATCTCTAGCCAGGATTGTAGGCCTCTTGTCCTCTTCAATTCAAGCCATATTTCCCGGCCCTTTACATTATCGGGCTCTACAAATATAAAAAATACGTCATCTCAGAAAAGGTCTAGCATATTCAGATATAGTCTTTCTAGATCAAGAATCCCGTCTAGAACTCCAATGGTGGATAGACCATTTAGATGCCTGGAATGGCAGAACTATCTTTCCGTCAGCCCCAGATCTTGTGTTAGAGTCCGATGCAAGTCTGACGGGTTGGGGCGCCCGCTGTGGACCAATCTCGACTGGAGGTACATGGTCGTTAAGGGAGTCCAGATTGCACATCAACTATTTAGAGATGCTTGCAGGCTCCTTTGCAATAAAGAGTCTGGCAAAAGGCAGAGTGCAATGTACCATCCTCCTCCGTATGGACAATGTTTCGGCTGTTCGATACATAAATCATCTAGGAGGCACCAGATCAAAACCGTTAGCAGACCTGGCAAACAGTCTGTGGGAATATTGTCTAAACAACGAAATATCGCTCACAGCGGAATATCTTCCCGGTTCTCTAAATCTGACAGCGGATTGGCATTCTCGCTTTCTCAGGGACTACAGCGATTGGAAACTTCACCCTTCAGCGTTTCAATCTATCCTTCACAAGTGGGGCCCCTTCAGTATAGACCTCTTTGCCTCCCGTCTCAACACCCAACTTCCTCTTTTTTTCAGCTGGCGTCCAGACCCTTCAGCCTTAGACTCCGATGCATTCCTTCAGGATTGGTCCCAATCAATCAATTATGCCTTTCCTCCTTTTCTTATGATCACCAGAGTGCTGGCCCAAGTCAGGCGTCAGGAAGCGACTCTGGTCCTAGTGGTACCCTTTTGGCAATCTCAAATTTGGTTTCCCCCTCTTCTGGAACTGGCAATCGACTTTCCCATCCTCCTCCCCTCTTTTCCCTCCCTGTTGCTGAATCCCTTTGGGAATCCTCATCTGTTGGTACTCAACAAGACACTCACCCTTTCAGGGTGGAAGGTTTCAGGAATGCCCCATCTACCATCCCAATTTCGGAAGAGGCTTCCGACTTCATCAATAAGGCCTGGGCCCCCGGCACCAGGAAAGCATACTCTTCCGCCTGGTCTCTTTGGGCTAGCTGGTGTATGGGAAGGGACCTCAATCCCTTTTCAGCAGATTTAAATTATGTAATCAACTTTCTTGCAGCGCAAGCCAGTGCAGGTAAGTCCTACAGGACAATTAATTTATATAGATCGGCTATTTCTATGCATCACTCCCATGTCATCGGGAAACCGATTGGTGAACACCCTCTACTTTGTCGGCTGTTGAAGGGAGTAAGATTTTCAATTCCCCCATTACCTAAATATTCTAAATTATGGGATGTCAATTTGGTTCTGAATTTGTTTTTGTCTTGGCAGGACAATGCTGACTTGTCTTTGAAAATGCTTTCAGCGAAACTCACTATGTTACTTTGTTTAGTCTCTATTAAGCGACTGTCTGATGTTAGAGCACTTGAAGTTACTTCCCGACAGTTTGCCCCCACTGGGGTCTTATTTTCAATTAATAAACGTACAAAAACTAACTTACGTACAGTGTTTTATCCATATTTTCCAGCTCAACCTAAGCTTTGCGTAGGACAATGTCTCAAATGTTATGAAGAACGTACAGCTGATCTCAGAAAGTCCTCTGTTTCCCAACTATTAATTTCCTTTCAAAAACCTCACAATCCCGTGTCTGCTGCAACTCTTGCCAGATGGGTTCGATGGGTGATGTCCCTTGCGGGTATTGATAACTCCATTTTTGTGAACTCACTCCGTTAGAGGTGCGATGGCCTCCAAGGCCTTTTGGGTTGGATCCAGGTTAGAGGACATTCTGAGATCTGCTGATTGGTCCAATGATAATGTATTTAGGACATTCTATTGTAAACCAGTTCATACTGCTACATCTATAGTGATTAATATGCTTTAAAATAGCAGAATAGGAGCCTCCGTTCTTGACATAAAATGTAGATTTTCCTAGTAGTCTATGACGGAAAGTCTTAATTTTATTAAAGACACGGAGGCGGGTATTATCCTGCCTCAACAAGGAGATATCTCTGATTTATCTTGTTTTTTCCCTCCCTTGCAGTTACTTCCACTCCAGCTCAACCTTCTACATGATCAGAAGACGATTTGGTCAAACACCAACATATCATCTGGTCGGTCGGATTCCCTCCGAAGTTTTTTCTCTGCTCCCTACAGCACACCTGCTTCGCTTCAGTTTTGTCTAGCATTAATTCAAGACTTTTGTTCTCTGACTTTAGCAATTGCTATAATCTTTGCAATTTTTCCACTGTTTTCTCGTAACTCCTAGCCTTCTCGCATCAAGAAAGAGGGCTGGTCGCAGTCAAGCTTGGTTACACTTACCATCCATGGTTTCTGATTGGTGTATTATTTATTACGTTTGTTCTCTCCCATTGGCTTCCGTGTGGTAAGCCTTTTGGGAGTTGTAGTTTTCTTGACTGCTGCTATTTAAATTAAAGCAAGTAAGAGAAGCATAATTCTCGCCTCCGTGTCTTTAATAAAATTAAGACTTTCTGTCATAGACTAGTAGGAAAATCTACATTTTCTGCCTTTATTTGTTTTAGGCCTTCTGCTTGTGTTAAACGCTCCAGTGGAGCAAACTCTGTTTACTGTATCCTTCTGTACGCTCTTTCTGTAAACAGTCATGTAAATTTTGTTCTTATCTTGTCACATTTACTGTGCGTACAAAGAAGGAAGTCAAATATCGGCTCCTCTTCCGAGGGAGCTTGGTGTTTACTTTTATTTCTCTCACTTCAAAGTGAGAGTATTTATGTGACAATCCTGTTAGGTTTGTGGCTTTTTTATAGCACACTACAAAAATGTAATGTTTGTAAATGAACTATGCAGGTATTTCAGAATATATCAGAATTGAGAAAGCACAAATGAAGCAAATGATTTGGTAATTTTATAGGATGGTGGAAGGAAATATTGTAACCAAATCAGTCAGTACACCAGGTGGAGTCATTTTCAAACAATATTGTTTTTCTGTGTTATTAGTAAAACTGTATGGTTGTGCAGTTGTAATGGTCATAACAATTAAAATGTGTCTGTAATGACAGTGCACTAACACATCAGGCATATTCCACTCTACCCCATTCCACTCTACTCTACACCACTCTACTTTACACCACTCTACTCTGCACCCCTCCACTCTGCGCCACTCCACTCTACGCAACTCCATTCTACACCACTCCACTCAACGCCACTCCCCTCTGCTCCATTGCGCTCTGTGCCACTCTACTCTACTCTGCACCAGTCAACTCTACACCACTGCATTCTGTCATTCCAATCCAAGCCTTTCTATCTCTTTACTTTGTAACACTCCACTCCGCTGCACTCTACACCACTCAACTGTATGCCATTCTAATCTACTACTTGATGCCACTGCACCCTATGCCATTTCTCTCTTTGTCGCTCCATGCCACTGCACTCTATGGTGCATTACTACACTCTACTACACTCTACTCTGCACCACGCTACTGCACTTTACACTACTCTACATCACTCTAATCTATGCCACTATACTCAGCTCTGTACCAGCCTAATCTATTCCACTGCTCTCTACATCAATGAACTCAATGACTACTCTGCACCACTGCACTCTCAACAGCCTCTGCTGTGCACCACTGCACTCTATGCCACCCTACACTGTACCACTACACTCTGTCATTTAACTTTACTCTGCACTTCTCTACGCCACTGCACTTGATGCCAGTCTACTGCACTCTATGCCAGTGCACTCTATGCCACTACACTCGACGCCACTTTAGATTGCATCACTGCACTCTACCCCACTGCACTCTATGCCAGTCTACTTTGTAACTCTCCACTCTGTGCCCCTGCATTCTACAACACTCTACTGTATGCCACTGCTCTCTATGCCACTCTAATCTACTCTGCACTACTGCACTCTGCGCCACTGAACTCTGTGCCACTCTACACCTCTGCACTCTACACAAATGCACTCTATGTCACTGCACTCTACTTTGCACCACTCTACTCTACACCACTGCAATGTATGCTACTATGCCACTCCAGTCTAAGCCACTGCACTCTACTCTGCACCACTCTGCTCTACGCTGCTGCTTTATACACCACTGCATTCTATGCCACTGAACTCTACGCAGCTGCTCAATACATCACTCTACTCTGGTGCAGAGTGGAGTGGTGCACTCTATAGTACACCACTCTACTCTATGCCACTCTATTCTACGCCAATCCACTCTACTCTATAGCACTCGGTTACACTGTACGCCACTCTACGCAACTCCACTGTATGCCACTCCACTCAATCCCACTCTATGACACTATACCATATGCCACTCCACTTTACACCACTACATCACCCAGTACCACTCTAGCCACTCTATTCCTCTCCACTTTACACTTTGCCACTCTACTGTAGGCCATTTCACTCTATGTCACTTCACTGTATGCCACTTTATTCTATGCCTCTCCAAATCACTACACTCTATGTCACTCTACTCCACTCTACACCATTCTCCTCTACTGTACTCCACACCACCCTACGCCATGCCACGCCACTCTACTCTGTTCCACTTCACTCTACGCCACTCCACTCTACTCCACTCCGCTGTACTCTAGATCATTCCACTCAATGCCACTCTACTCTATGACACTGTACTCTATGCCAGTCCATCCTACTCTATGCCAATACACTCTATGCCCTTCCACTCAGTGCCACTCTACTCTGACACAGTACTCGACGCAAGTCCACACTACTCTATGCCACTCCACTCTATGCCAATCTACTCCACTCTATGACACGCTACTCCACCCTACGATATTTCACCCTATGACTCCACCATACAACACTCTGTGCCACTCTTATCTACTCCACTCTATGCCGTTGCACTCTACGCCACACCATGCCACTCTACACCACACAATACCACTCTACATCACACTACTCTACACCATGCCATTCTCTGACACTCCACCCTGATCCCTTTACTGCACTCCATGCCACTCCACTATATGCCACTCCACTCTATAACACTCCACTCTATGACACTTTGCTCCACTCTATGGTACTCCATGCTAATGCACTCCACTTTACAACTCGCCACTCTATACCAGACCATTCAACAGCACACCACTCAATGTCATTCTCCACCACTCCATGCCACTCCACTTTCTTCCACTCCACCATCTTCAAGATATGCTGAATAGCAGCCAGGCTGGTGTACACCATGGCTAAAACACATTGGCAAAGCCAATAATTCTTGCATATGAGAGACCTATTGTCTTTGCCAATGCCTGTTTTCTGAGGCTGTAGTCTTTGTCTACCCCTCCCCCCACCCCCCAAACAAAACAAAACACTGTGTCAGACTAGGAGTCTTCTCCTAATGCATTGGAAACATTTGGTTGAACATTTGTGTTTAAGGAAATTTCCTGCGGTATAAGAGGTGAAGGACATGGCATGCGGGGGGGGCAGCTTAAACAGGGCAGTCCTCATGATGAAATGAACACTGGTGAGCGCCACACAAAACAGATTTGCATAAGTAGAGCCAGCATTGGCTCTGCAGTGAGGATATTCTCTGACTACCTTTAAATAATGTGTGGGGTGCAGCTGCTTGGCAGCGATGACAGCTGTCCTGTTTAGGGAGCTAAGTTGTTACCAGCCGACCTTATTCATTAAGCCAGACCTTAATAATGACTCTTAAGATGCTGGGCTGTCATCTGCTCTATTGTGCTCACCAGCTCCTGTGGTGTTTAGCTTGTCCCACTTTGTCACGAGTTGTCTTAGTTGCTGCTTTCTTCAGTTCCACTGAAGTGATAGGAAGTCACGTAACAACACTGGATTTAATGGGCTGCTCATACCTATGGCCACTCGAGTTATGTGGCAGTGGTGGACTAAATTATGTGGCAGCATTAACTAAATTATGCGGGAAGGAAAGACAAAGGGGCATATTTATACTCCGTTTGCGCCGAATTTGCGTCGTTTTTTTGACGCAAATTCGACGCAAAACTAACTCCATATTTATACTTTGGCGTTAGACGCGTCTAGCGCCAAAGTTCATGGAGTTAGCGTCATTTTTTTGCGTGAACACCTTTCTTGCGTTAATGATTTGCAAGGTAGGCGTTCCCGTCTTAAAAAATGACTGCGATGCATATGCGTCGTATTTATACTCCCGGGCAAAAATGACGCCCGGGAGTGGGCGGGACTAAAAAACCCGCATTTGCGCCAGATTTTAGCGCCTGGGTCAGGGCAGGCGTTAAGGGACCTGTGGGCTCAGAATGAGCCCAGAGGTGCCCTCCCAAGCCCCCAGGGACACCCCCTGCCACCCTTGCCCACCCAGGAGGACACCCAAGGATGGAGGGACCCACCCCAGGGAAGAAATGGTAAGTTGTGGTAAGTATTTTTTTAAAAAAAAAAAATTGGCATAGGGGGGCCTGATTTGTGCCCCCCTACATGCCACTATGCCCAATGACCATGCCCAGGGGACAGAAGTCACCTGGGCATGGCCATTGGGCAAGGGGGCATGACTCCTGTCTTTGCTAAGACAGGAGTCATGTTAATGGCGTCTGGGCGCCCAAAAAAAATGGCGCAAATCGGGTTAAGACGATTTTTTTGCCTCAGCCTGACTTGCCCCATTTTTGGACGCCCAAACGCCATTTTTCCCTACGCCGGCGCTGCCTGGTGTACGTGTTTTTTTTTCACGCACACCAGGCAGCGCTGGTCGGCTAACGCCGGCTAACGCCATTCAATAAATACGGCGCCCGCATGGCGCTTCAGAATGGCGTTAGCCGGCGCTAATTTTTTTGGCGCAAAACTGCGTTAGCGCAGTTTTGCGTCAAAAAGTTTTAATATGGGCCAAAGACCCTTATTTATACTTTTTTAGCGCCGCATTTGCGCCGCTTTTTGACGCAAAAGCGGCGCAAACTTACAAAATACAATTGGCCCATATTTATACTTTTTGACGCAAAACTGCGCTAACGCAGTTTTGCGCCAAAAAAATTAGCGCCGGCTAACGCCATTCTGAAGCACCATGCGGGCGCCGTATTTATTGGATGGCGTTAGCCGGCGTTAGCCTACCGGCGCTGCCTGGTGTGCGTGAAAAAAAAACACGTACACCAGGCAGCGCCGGCGTAGGGAAAAATGGCGTTTGGGCGTCCAAAAATGGGGCAAGTCAGGCTGAGGCAAAAAAATCGTCTTAAACCGATTTGCGCCATTTTTTTTGGGCGCCCAGACGCCATTAACATGACTCCTGTCTTAGCAAAGACAGGAGTCATGCCCCCTTGCCCAATGGCCATGCCCAGGGGACTTCTGTCCCCTGGGCTTGGTCATTGGGCATAGTGGCATGTAGGGGGGCACAAATCAGGCCCCCCTATGCCAAAAAAAAGAAGAAAAAAAAACAATACTTACCACAACTTACCTTTTCTTCCCTGGGGTGGGTCCCTCCATCCTTGGGTGTCCTCCTGGGGTGGGCAAGGGTGGCAGGGGGTGTCCCTGGGGGCTTGGGAGGGCACCTCTGGGCTCATTCTGAGCCCACAGGTCCCTTAACGCCTGCCCTGACCCAGGCGCTAAAATCCGGCGCAAATGCGGGTTTTCTAGTCCCGCCCACTCCCGGGCGTCATTTTTGCCCGGGAGTATAAATACGACGCATATGCATCGCAGTCATTTTTTAAGACGGGAACGCCTACCTTGCATATCATTAATGCAAGGAAGGTGTTCACGCAAAAAATGACGCTAACTCCATGTACTTTGGCGCTAGACGCGTCTAACGCTAAAGTATAAATATGGAGTTAGTTTTGCGTCGAATTTGCGTCGAAAAAAACGACGCAAATTCGGCGCAAACGGAGTATAAATATGCCCCACTTGTATTTTGTAAATTTGCGCCGCTTTTGCGTCAAAAGACTGACACAAATGCGGCGCTAAAAAAGTATAAATAAGGGCCAAAGTACTAAGCATAATACTACACAATTGCACCAACTACGAGTTTTGTCACTTTAAAATAAAATAAAACAAAATAAACAAAACTATCTGGGCACATGTTTCACCTTATTCCTACCAGTTCAAAACCGGAACACGGCGATCAGCAACTAAAAGATGTCCCGTTGCTCGCTGCAAAGGATCTTTCACTGAGTGGCAACATGTGTTTTCTAGTAACATTTATCCTCTTGAGTTAGAAACATTTTCTGTGGAAACCTGCAAATTATGCAGCAGATGGATTAGGTGGAAAGTGGTGTACATCCATATATATGGTGAAAACGCCCAGGGTGCAAAATCACATAATTCCCTTGGTCCTGCACCCACCTAATGACTTGGGTATAGAGCTGACTACCAAGAAGCTGGAGTAATAGAAACATATCATAAGAAACCCTTTCTCACACAGAACATGGAACAACCATCAGATACGAATGAGAAAGTGTTGACTTTTGGCACTCTGAGAAGGAAAGTCATGATTGTGCTGGGAAAGAACAAAGACTATCTAGTATAAACACGCAGCATGTTTACTAGATATGGTGTGTGCATTGGCTGGTCAGATATCACGGAACAAGGAGCTACTGTGCCGATTACACAAAGACTCAGATGCCTTTTAGACTACTGCAATGAAGGTCATGTGGCAGGTTTCTGTTCCAGACACGACTGCAGTTGGCCGCTATGAGCTGTGTCATTTACGCCTCTGCATGTGGTGGAATATGAAAAATAAGCTCTTAAACCATGTTCTCTCACCGTTTGCCACTTGTTCAACCACCAATGACGATGCAATTCCTCACACCTACTTCATTGCCTACACCCAGTGCCCATGTTTCACATTATGTGACATGACGTACTTGCAGCAGCTGTGACCCGTGAAAGTGATATCTTTATTAACCTATGTCCTCGAGCAGGCACTCTAAAATGGTGGCACCAACGCATCCCCGGATTTAAGGGTGGAGCAGCAAATCCAGGAAGGATACAAATCTGTAAAGTGAATCTCAGTGGCTCCTATTTAGTGGGGTAGCATTATCCCCCGCAACCCCCAGTGGTGTGGGGTGAGAGCTCCAGGGGCCCCCTCAGCACACTTGGCACTGTGGACGTGGGCCCCTGGCATGAGAGCTCCTGACTTAAAGAGGGGAGGGAACACTCCATGTCATTTGCGGGGGGGGGGCTCCACTTTTGTTCCAGCACTGCTCCTACTTTTTGAAGTCCTACTTTAGGAGTAGGAGGCATAGTTGCCTCCTTTAGACACAGGTTGAGCCTAAACCAGTTGGCCTTAGTGATGGCAACAAAGGCCAGGAAAAAGCCTGGCACAGAACAGAGCAGGGTAAAGTCTCTTTACATGGAACACATAAAGGGTGAACATAGCCTGTCCTGGATGCATCTCATTCTGAAGCTCCCATGGTGATTTCTGCCCTCATTGCTAAGCGGAAAGGAAAGCCTAGAGCCTATGGAGACTTGACAAGGATGTCCTAACTTCGTGCTTTACGTTTACTCAGCACATCACTCTGCTGCCTCTTGACAAGCTTCATGCTATAGAAATAACACACACATCCACACATAGATATCACCGATTGTTGCTACTAATTTTATGTTTATATTGGCACCCGCTATGTAGGATATAGCAAGCTCACATAGGCCACAGAGGAATAGAATCTTTTGGTCAACCAACTGAAAATATCTCAATCAGTTCCTAAATATGCTTTGTAACCATTTGTATTTAACCTTTACAGAGTACATATTCAACCTGGGGTTATATTCACCCTTATTCTGCATTACTCCACTGCCATATGGCCAGGTGAACTGTCCAGAGACACCGTAAACACATATTTTCAATTATAGCAAATACACTGTACTAGGCTTGTCCATAAAATGTCACATGCGCTAAACCTTTTGTTGATGGTGATCCAGTTATAAATGTTCTT
Organism: Pleurodeles waltl; assembly: GCF_031143425.1. Taxonomy (NCBI): domain Eukaryota; kingdom Metazoa; phylum Chordata; class Amphibia; order Caudata; family Salamandridae; genus Pleurodeles; species Pleurodeles waltl. Next base: position 646,692,380 of record NC_090446.1, on the reverse strand, counting down.
TTATAAGGTAGTTATCACTGTTATTTACCCAGGGAAGGTTTCCAGTTTATTGGTAATTACTGGATCAACACTATTGCCATTTTCTTAATGCCGACTCTGCATCTCCCTTTTTTACTCTACTTTACTTACTGACTTATATTGGTGCAATAGCTGACGCAGCCTCTAACAGTCTTACCACTTTACGCAATGTGACCTCTGTTCGAATATGGCTGCCACTGTGCCAGGGGTCTAACCTCTGCCGCCCCCAAGTCTGGAAACGCTCACAGCTTCCCAATGGACCGTGAATACATACAGAAATTAGAGTACTCGCACTGCGAGCCAAACACCCAAACCCAGACGTGGGCAGTTAAATAAGAAGCACCAGACCACACTAGTCTCCCTTAGACCTAGAGGACGCCCCCCCTCATGCCAACTTGTATCATGGTAAGATGGGACAACCTAACCCAAATGCTACTTGATCAAAAGCATCTACAACTTCTCATAAAGGGTATATTTGATCTCATAGACCCATTTCCCATTTCTCCACCCCCTCCAAAGGACTCACATTTACCAATGTTCAAGAGGCCTCACTTTATAAAACACAACTGACAAAACTGCGTTCTCTTAACATATGCGTTAATCATGCTTCGCTGCTCTGTCGGACAACAAAACATTGGACTCTTTCCTAATATTCTCGAGATGCTGTGCGACCACTGTCTATTACAGTATTCGGTTTGCAGCCTCGTTCACTTTAAAAGCTTCTTTCTTCATTTGACTAGTAGGTGCAGTGTCACCGGTTCTAGTACCGCCAAAACACGTGTGTAGAGACATTTTCTTATTTTATTTGTGTTATACCAGTAAGCTCTATAACTTCATAGCTTATCTTACCCCACAACAATATTATTTAAGCCTTGAGAAACCCTGGGCACATCACACAGAGGAAGTGAAACAAGTGTTGGCTGATGTGCTCCCACTAAATCACAAGATGAAACATAACTGACTGATTTCTTTGAAGTTGGAACTGGGTAAAAATAAATCTATACAGCTGCAGTTGCATGCCTCTGTGAAATTAGTCCTTGAAGGGAAAAATACAGCAGCCACAAGCTTCCTACACAAGAATTTTCGTTTTCAGTTCACTAAATATGCACTTTTCTTCAAGCATTTGGTTCATTGATATCTCTTTAAATGAATGACATACACATTTGCACATGTAAAACTGTTATTTGTGGTGTGCTAGAGTACATTAATACTCTAAAGGCCATGTTTACCATTCAGGAAATGCAGAAAGCCAACATGCTGCGCTGTGCTGCGTGAAAGGGCAGGAATGCGCCGTATTTGACATTTCCTGTCCTTTCCCATCACTGGCACACTTTTGGCTGCCTGCACCAATGCAGGTGCCCTTGCACCATAGTTCAAAGGTGGCTGTGTTGTGCAATGCAGCACATGCACAAAGAGGAAAAAACAAGGAGGAATGAAGATATCCCTCCTCATTACACCTCCCCTGGGGATGCGTAGGTTTTTGACACATACCCAGATCTACACCTAGTGATAAATCTGGGAATGCACCAAAATACATGGGTGGATGTGTGGGAACAGTCAGGCTCCACCCATGTAACCCCTCCCTGGGGCAGAGTAACAATGCGGCAATTTGCGCTGCCTTGTGTTACTGCAGATTTACCAAACCATGCAGTGGCACACAAGGTGGCCTTGCGTGGCTTGATAAATCTTACTTAGGGGATTTGGTCCCCCCTTGTACCCTGTTGCCTGGCGTAAATGCAACGCAAAACCTTAATATATCTGGCCCTGAGTTTAAGTTCTTGTCTGGATTAATGTGTACCCAGTTGGTCCTTCCTTACTTAGGCGTACATATATGAGAAGAACTGGTGAAGGCTCCACACATCAGAGTCCTTTACTCTTACTACACAACAACTTCACCTGTTGAAAATTCTGCCATTGGACCATGCACAAAACACGCAGTCCTGTGTTTGCGTAATGCGAGTGTCATGATACCTGTGACAGGAGCGAAACAAATTGGCAGTAACAAGCAACAACGGATTGGTGTGGGATAGAGAGCTGAGTGTGTGAGGGTATGGGAGCAGCACGAATGCTGGGACCTAAATATTAATGTAGAAAAGGGATTGGAAGTTTGACATAGCATTTTATTTCAGGGATACTGGCTAACAGCAACTAAGCAGTAGAAGTGGAGATTACATTTGGGAGTATGGAGGGTACAAAATGTTCTCGTGGTCCACTGAGGGACCACCATTTCTAAGGTTACCACCATCTAACCAGCACACCTAGGGCCCATATATATAATTTTTTTGCGCCGCATTTGCGTAATTTCTTGACGCAAAAGCGGCGCAAACTTACAACATACAACTGTGGCCCATATTTATACTTTTTGACGCTAAACTGCGCTAACGCAGTTTAGCGTCAAAAAAGTTAGCGCCGTCTAACGCCATTCTGAAGCGCTATGCGGGCGCCGTATTTATGGAATGGTGTTAGCCGGCGCTAGCAGACCGGCGCTGCCTGGTGTGCGTGGAAAAAAACCACGTAGACCAGGCAGCGCCGGCGTAGGGGGAAAATGGCGTTAGGGTGTCTTAAAATGGGGCAAGTCAGGTTGAGGCAAAAAAATCGCCTCAACCCGATTTGCGCCATTATTTTCGACGCCCAGACGCCATTTAAATGACTCCTGTCTTAGTAAAGACATGAGTCATGCCCCCTTGCCCAATGGCCATGCCCAGGGGACTTATGTCCCCTGGGCATGGTCATTGGGCATAGTGGCATGTAGGGGGGCACAAATAAGGCCCCCCTATGCCACCCAAAAAAAATTTAAAAATATAAAAAATTATACTTACCTGAACTTACCTGAATGTCCCTGGGGTGGGTCCCTCCATCCTTGGGGGTCCTCCTGGGGTGGGCAAGGGTGGCAGGGGGGGTCCCTGGGGGCAGGGGAAGGCACCTGTGGGCTCATTTTGAGCCCACAGGCCCCTTAACGCCTACCCTGACCCAGGCGTTAAATAGTGGCGCAAATGCGGGGCTTTTTGACCCGCCACCTCCCGGGCGTGATTTTTGCCCGGGAGTATAAATACGACGCATTTGCGTCGCCGTCATTTTTTTAGACGGGAACGCCTTCCTTGCATCTCATTAACGCAAGGAAGGCGTTCACGCAAAAAAATGACGCTATTTGCCCATACTTTGGCGCTAGACGCGTCTAACGCCAAAGTATAAATATGGCGTTAGTTTTGTGCCGAATTTGCGTCGAAAAAAACGACGCTAATTCGGCGCAAACGGAGTATAAATACAGGCCTGTATTTTGTAAGTTTGCGCCGCTTTTGCGTCAAAAAGCGGCGCAAATGCGGCCGTAAAAAAAGTTTAATACCAGTTAGTGCATTCTGCCGACTGTGAACTAAGCGTACTCTGGTTGAATTAATTGCTCCAACAGCCCTGACAGGCTATGATTTGTCAAAGAGAATCCCATGGGTGGAAAAAACTATGTCCCCGTGTAATAGAGCAATCTGGTAACCAAGTGCACTTCAGGACAGTTTGTACCAGTGTGGAATGGGGGTATTTTTGACTTCAGACTGGAATCACCAGTGTACGGGTACCTTCCTGTTGAGTGTCCCTTTTAAATCAAAGTCCCCGGCCTGCATTTCTGGTTGGCGCCAGAGAGAAAAGCATTTGGGTACCATGGCAAGCAGGGCAGGCCTTTGGGATTCAAACGAAATCCGACTTCCTCAAGACATTCGCGCAAGCAGGCAAAAGGTAGCCGCCACAAGGCCTGTGGGAAAGCCGCCCTGTGGAGAGGCTGCGTTATAAATTATAAGTGATCCAGGCAAAAATAGCAGCAGCTAAAGGACTAAAACATTTTTCCTTTTGAGATTTGTTTAGATTTTGCATTCTCTTCCACGAGGCCCGCGCCAGGGCTCTGCCCCTCTTCATCGGTTCGCACTTTTTTCAACCCTTAAGGAATCTCCTGGGACTCAGCATGCTCCGCTATTCGTTGTCTGAAGGTCCTCATATATCTAAATAGCAATGGTCCTTGTAGATATGTCCAGGTAATCACATAAGAGAAATAACAACAAAAGTAGGATTTTGGCCACGAATACAGGTGTGTTCCTCTAAAATAATACATTAAAAAAAAAAATTCACCCGCACCATAGTACTGGCCCTTCGCTCGTGTGGTCGGGAAGCAATTTGCAAAAATGTTTTATTGTCATTATTGCATTCAATGAAACGCGGAGACTAGAGTCAACCCTGACCCAAACCGTATACCTTTTCTCAATTTCTAGTACTTATTGCCTGGCAGTCTGGGTGGTAAGATTTTCAGTTCTTCATGCATAACAACACATTGCCCATTTGAGTACTCTCAATACACAAGAACAAGCATTGACAAAGCTAATAGGTCTTGCCCATTCGAGAGCTGTTGGCTTTGGAAATGTGTTTTAGCCATGTTGTACACCAGTGTGGCTGCTGTTCAGCATGGCTCAAATTTAATGGCGTGGAGTGGGTGTGGTGGGGTGGATTAGATTGAGGTAGAGTGAACTCGGGGTAGAATAGAGTGGGTGTGGATTGGAGTTGAGTGAAGTGAGGTAGATTTTGGTAGATTGAGTTGAAGTGGAGGAGATTGGGGTGGAGTACGGTAGATTGGGGTTGAGTGTGGTAGATTGTGGTAGATTGTAGTAAGGTAGATTACAGTGGGGTAGATTGGAGTGGGTTAGGGGTCAGTGGGGTAGATTGGGAAAGAGTGGGATATTTTGGGCTACATTAGAGTGGGGCCGATTGGGGTAGATTGGAGTGGGAGTAAATTGGGTGGATTATAGCATGGTATATTGGAATGGCATAGAGTAGATAGGGGTAGTTTGGATTGGGATAGATGGAGGTAGATTGGAGTGGAGTGTGGTAGATTGGGGAAGTGAGGTTGTTTGGAGTGGTGTGTGGTAGATTAGGATTGGGTGGGATAGATTAGAGTGTGGTGGTGTGGCACAGATTGGGGTAGTTTGGGGTAGAGTGTGGGTATATTGGAGTGGAGCAGCCTGGGTTGGAGTAGATTTGGGTTGACTAAAATGAGGTACTAGGGTAGATTGTATTGGGGTAGATAAGAGTGGAGTGGGATAGATTGGAGATAAGGGGGTAGAGTGGAGTAGAGTGAGGTAGATTAGAGTAGGGTAAATTCAAGTGGTGTGAATTAGAGCAGGGCAGATTAAGTGTGGTAGATCGTGCTACAATGAGGTGGGATGTATTGGGGTAGATTGGAGTGGAAAAGGGTAGATTGGGGAAGAGCGGAGGGTGGTGGATTGGGCTAGATTGGAGAGGCATGGGGTAGAGTGGAGTGGAGAACGGTAGAGTGGAGTGAGAGATTGGGGTGGAGAGGAGTAGATTAGGGTGGAGTTGGGAAGATTTTGTGGATTATTGTAGGTTAAATTGGAGTGCAACAGGGTGGAGTGGACTAGATTGGAATGGAGTTGGATAGAGATGTGTGGGGTAGATTGTATGGGCTGAGGTAGATTGGAGTAGGGTGGAGTAGGGTAGATTGGGATAAATTGGGGTAGATTGGAGTGGAGTAGATTAGAGTAGATTTACATGGGGTAGATTGGTGTGGGCAGATTGGGAAGTTTGGGGTGGGGTAGATTGGAGTGGAGTGGGTTAGATTGGACTGGAGTGGGGTAGATTTGTGTGGTGTGTGGGAGATTGAAGTGACATGTGGGTAGAATGGAAGGAGTATGGTAGACTGGGGTAGAGTGGAGTGGGGTCGATTTGGTAGATTGTCCGCCTGCAGAACACCGCCAGCCCGTATCATGGGTCATGATATGGTCTGCCGCGGTCTACTGGTGTGGCGCTGCTGCTGGCAGAAGCGTCACCTTACCGCCATCCGCCGGCATGGCCACAGTCGGATTTCCGCCATCCTTCTGACAGAAATCCAGCTGTGTTCAAATTCCGGCTGACAGCTGGTAGCCGCGATGAGGGTCTTTTGGCGGCTGTTGCTGCAGCGGTAGGCAGTTTTCAATGCTGGGGTTGTAATGATCCCCATAATCTGCACCATAAATTGCTTTAATGTCAATGTCTCTCTGCACCTGTATATCACAATGTCCCCTGACCTATTTTATATTCAAATATGAATGTTGTTTCTTTATTAATCTGAATTGCCCTTCAGTATCAGTGCACCTTCTAAGTTTCATAGCGCTAGAAGCCATGGTATTTGTGGTAGTACATTTGCTGCTTCTGGTAGTACAGTGTGACCTCGCTTTCGATATTGGCAGACAGAAGCGAGATTAAAAAAAAAATAATTAAATCAGCAGCGTGCCCATGAATTGTCCATCTGCTTCAAGGGAGTCTAGCATTTTCTGCATGAGATTTTGCCACCAGCTCATTAGCTAAGTTTTGCTGAAAGTAACTAGTTTTGTAATCTGTTCACGCTCCTTAGACTTGTATGGGGGGAACAATATATATAACCCATTCAATTGTGCATGCATTTTAGCTTTACGTGCTCCAACTGGCCGCTTAACATCACATCTTAATCAAAACTTCATTAAATCAATAGTCCAGGTGCCTTATAGGAAAAGTAGAGACATTTAAAATAAGGTTTTATAAAAATAAAATAAAACATTTCCATAGTTACTCGTTTAAAAAAAAATATATGCAACAAAGTGCACTTAAAATAATGGAGGGAAGTGCTTACCCTTTCTTGTGTCATTATTCTCAGTGTTTTGTTTATGTAGCATCGTCTACCAAACTTAGGCCAGTGCTTAATTTGTTAAAATGAAAAGTGTAAGGGCCAAATGTTTTTCTTTCTGTTGCTGAATGTCCGGATCGCTGAATACCTGTGGCTAGTTGTGATTCCATCTCATTCCTCGCCCACCATACAGCATTTCCTGTTTCTTTATCTCTGTTCAGCAGACTCTTTTTCATCCCTGCTTTTACCCTTCTCCACTATTTTCCTCCATTTCTCTATCCCCTTTTCTCGTTTGTGTGCCTTTTACATTCTTGCTCTGAGTCAAATTCTGATGATGAAAACTAAGTCACATTCCACACAAATGAGTGCCACCAAAGCCCACCTTCCACCACCACTTAAGCACTGACTTTTCCGTTTCCTAACATTCTAGTAGCCTTAGTTAACAATACTAGTGTAATGCTGCTCATTCTTTTCAACATCTTCGGAATTAAAAATTAAATCATTCCTTTTATAATTTAATTTATGACCTATAGCCGCCGACATAAATCAGCAGCAAGTTCCCAACTCACAGAGATCCTTCAATTCACCACTTATTGTGGTGACTTTGGCATAATTCCCTTCAGTGTAACTAGTAAGCAACTTCATCTAGGGTCCCCTTTCTAATACTCAGGTCTCTGTTCATTTCCAGGCTCTTAATATGGCAACTCATAATTCTAGAATAAAACACTGGCAACAATTCTGGCATTTCAATATTATTCAACATCTTTAAAGGCGAGGCAGCAATAATGTTGGTACTACTCAGAAATACTTCATATTTTGTTCATTTTGTGTTACCTTCTGATTTACTATAGATTCTAATTATTGCACATCTTTCAGTGCCCCTTTAAATACCAAGATGTAGGAAATAGTCTCTTTAAATATCAAGATTCCGAAAGGGAGCTATGGAAGAGATACAAAGAACATATCACACTTGAGTTAGAACAAAGAGGCACATTAGCATTCCAAATGAACCCACAACAAGGAAAAACATAATTTCCTCTTCTGCTTGGACACGTGAAGTTTCTTGAATATTGATCAATGATTTTAAATGTAACTAGGGTTCATTCACGGAGCACTATATTGATTCATTAATCCCAGTTTTTATTGGGAAATGTGTTGGATTCGTAACAAATGCACTGTACAAAATAACAAATGGCACATAAGAACATTTACAGTTGGTTTGCTCAGAGAGAGATGGATACGTTAAGGGCGAGTGAAGCAACTTCAAAGTGAAAACACGGTGCAAAAGTAGAAACGCTATCTATATTGCATTAAACTGAAATTCATTAGCCCATAGCACCCACTTAGACCACTGACGCACTTAAATAATTATGAAAATATTATTTTAATAAAAGACTCCCTTTATTTATAATTCCGACATGTGTAAAAAAGATCAAAGCCACAATTGGTAGAGGTCTGGAAAACTAAACGTTCTGCAAAAGCACTTGTGAATTCCTGTTGGCTGCTATCAGGACCTAATGACAGCTGCAGCGAATTGATGCTTTGCTTCTTACCTCAGCTTCCTTGGTGCAAAGGCCATCAAATGGCATTGCCATCTTTTAATTCACATGTGTTTGGACGTGAAATTTGGTGAACATTGATCAAGGCAGTGCTTTAAATGGGCCGGTACTGTCCGGTACTGAGTACCGGCACTTTTTTATTTTGAGAGGGAGAGTACCGGCACATCTCAAGAAAAACGCAATACTTTTAATTGGAGAGTACCGGCACTTCTCAGAAACAAGCAGGTACTCTGGGACAGAGTACCTGCACTTTAATTTTCCCATTTCAAGCACTGGATCAAAGACTTCAGATATGTAGTTACGAATACCTGTTTGTATACTATCAGGATTTAATGACATGCATCCAGAACACTCAACCCGAAAAAGCCCATACATGTCACCAAACACAATATGACCGAATGTGTTATTCAGAGCGAGCTAAGTTTATCGTATAGCGCTATTGTAGCTTTCTCTGGATACCTCCTACTACCAGGAAGCAGCCCAGTATTCTGTAAAAGGCTTCTTTGTTTACATATCACAGTTGATGTTGGGAACAGGATGTGCCACCGTCAGCAGGTGACAAGCCAGCTCATCCTCTGACCCTACGCTGGGAAACATCCTGACCCAAACTGAGCCTGAAGCCACTCTGTGACATCAGATACTCCAGAGCCAGTTGTCCCAACTCACACACTTCGCTCTTCTTCACAATACACAGAAGGTGGAAGATCCATCCAAGACACCATAGATATGGTGTGTTTTTGAAAAAAAAGAAAGTTATCTGGAAACATTTTTTATTGTTGTTGTAGTCTGCGGATTGTCATTTTCTGCTCACATCCTAAAGTGTTGTATGAAAAACATACAAATTCCCATAGGGTATTCCACAGAATGCCATAATGGTTGCATTTTAAAACCTAACCTCCTCCCTGAAATGCACTCCTTATGGTAGCTAAGCAGCTACAGTTTCTATCAGTGCGCTACTGTTCATAGTCTCACGTACGACATCACTGGTGACATCATCATTTATATCAATGATATCACAGAAGCAGCAATTGTTTGCTCTGTAGGCTGGTGCTCTACATATAGCCTTGCTTCCCTATGCATTCCTTTCCAGGAAATTGGAATGCTGGAAGGCCTATGGTCATGTCTATGTGTTGTGTCAAAATAACCAGCGACACAAGGTAAGTACAACTCTCTATTCAGACCTGGAAAATACTGTGTGGTCTCACCCTTACAAGGTGCTTCTCTTACACCCTTACCAGTTCTGAATTCCTTTCCAGGGCCTTCCAAATGACATATTACCCATCTAAATGGCAACAGGTAAAGATTAATTAAAGGGCAACACACAGATCCCCTCCCTTCATAATTAAAACTCTATTTGCATATTTATATGAGAACACACCACAAAAGAACCTTGCATTGAATGCCAAAACGTTTAGAATTGACATTAATAAATTGAGAGAGACAATCCTGCAATTAAGTTGAACGTATGATATTGTGTCCCAGTCTGTTTTTCTGGAGGACTTCACTGTCTGAATCTTCCCTATTCCTGTTTGCATCATCAGTACCATCTTCACTGCCCACATCATCAGTACCATCTTCACTGCCCACATCATCAGTACCATCTTCACTGCCCACATCATCAGTACCATCTTCACTGCCCACATCACAAGTACCATTTTCCACAGTTTCGCTCAAACAAAAGTAACAACTCTTCTTCCCGTTTGCACGCTCGACCTCTCTTATTTAATTCAATTTCTACACTTTGCAATTCTACTACCATGCTAAATATTTCCATCACTTAATTTCACTGAACTAAGAAATACATCCAGAACTTTCAAGGGATTGTAAAATACACTCTCACTTTTTCCGAACTTGGCAATTTTTTTAGATCGCACTAATTCTGCTTTTTTTACCTGACCAATTTTCTTTCCTACCTTTTCATCAAAACATTTCTAGTACCTTCTTGGTGCCTGTTCAATATTTTCTTTGGCAATTTCAGCTGACTACTTAACTTGCTTAGTTAGATTCATTCAAGAAGTGAGCCCTTCCTCTCATAGGAGTAAATTGGCTAAACCATGCGTGGACAGCTGTTGTGTGATACATCCAGACCATTCTTTTCATTTTCACTTCCCATTTCCCATTCTTACAATTAGCCATTTATAGAAAGCTTTCAATCACCCTGTTAAACCTTTTAACGCCCCCCTTACCTTCATGGTGATAAACAGACATGTACTTATGTTCTATAACATTACACTTCAAAAATGTTTCAACTTCTTTAGATTTAAATTGGGCTCCATTATCAGTTATCACCTTGTTAGGCAAACCTTCCCCTTGGAAAATTTAATCAAGAAACGTGACAAAACAACCAGCATTAGCATTTCCACAACAGCTATTGCCATTTGGAAATAATCCATGGCCACCAGAATGTAATTTTTCTCACCATTCTCATCTACAATGGGACCTACAGTGTCCATACCAACCATTTCTCATGTCATCTTCAGGCATTCAATGGGAGGCAAAGGTGGCTTTAAATTGACTTGTGATTTGTCTGCATTTAAGTACTCTAGGCAATCACGAACAACTCTTTCTACTTCTGCATCTGTTCCAGGCCACCAATGCCTTACCTTGACATTCTCTTTACTTTTTGCAATCCCCAAATGTCCTCTATGGTGTATCAAACTAATCTATATCAAAGGCTTCCTGGGGAACCACTCTGTCTCCTATCACTAGATTCAAGCCCTAAAGAGAAAGTTTATCACATACTTCTCAAACACCAGACTTCCTTACTAATCCCACTCTTTACAGGCTATCCGTTAGTAACATAATGTATCACTTGATTTAGGATCTCATCCCTCTCACATGCTGTCTTCCATTTAGTCTTTGGTCATTCCAAGCCAAAACAGAGGTGCCTTTCTTGGCAACATACAATTTGCCCACAGCTCTCCTATTTTTAAATTCAAACTCACAGTCTTATACTCAAATATCAGAATAGGTTCACCTAGGGCGTGGCTGGACCCTGAAGACTATTGCGCCATTGGGCTAGTGCCTCAGTGATGCTAAAGGACTCTGAGCTGCAAACGTCATGGAATGCCAGTAAACATGAGTGAATGCAGTTTGGAGGGGGTTGGACAACCTCTTGAGAACACAGTGTGCACATCTGTGGGGCACAGCAGAGTTTTTTTTCCAATGTTTCTTTCTTTTTGAAGCTGGACGCTGAGAGGAGGGGAAGGGCTGTAGGCCACCAATGCATCTGAGAACCTGGGGATGGACAAGCCTAGTCTCCTTCCTTAAGGTGGATTTTCTCCCCCTCATCCATCTTTGCTACATTATAAAATCCATCTGCACCTACAGAGGCACCTGAATATGATCTGTGTGACCCTCATTGAGCTTGCTCTGTGCATAGCAACCCTTGGGCCTCACATGAATGGGCTGCAACTCTACTTTTTATTGGTCCCAGTGTTTTGTGGGGAGCATCCCTCTGCAGGCAATTGTCAACCAGGAAAGTTAATGCCCTGGCTTGGCCTCTGCAATATCTCCGTGGGCATGGACAGAAGACTGAGGTGACGTACTGAGGTGGCCATCCTGGTTGAGTTCTCTTCACCTTCCTTGGTGTACTGCTATGTGATTTTGACCTGCTTTTCCATCCGGCTTTATTGCACTGTGCTTCACCAACGGTACAGAGGGCAAGCTTGTGGATCCTTTCCTCATGCTTGAAGGTTGATCCATTAATGGCTTTGAGACAGGTACTTGCATTTTTGCTTGGGGCTGTAGGAAGCTGGCCCCCTATATAGTGTGCAAAGCTAGGCACACTGTGCAGTGGGTCCAGGCAACCAGATGTTTGTTTACATAGGTAAAAACTAGATCACCTAATGCTTTAACATTTTAAGGTAGCTTGACCGAGCAGTTTGTCCAGCCTTGGAGAAGTGCAAAGCATTTGTTGTTCTCACAGCATCAATCTTGCAACTCACGCACTCAAAGGAATAACTGGAGACCTACTTATAAAAATACTTCCGATTTTTATGTAATTTTTTAGACCAAGATTATCAAAATTGGTTAAATACTTTTTGAGATATTAATTTTTGAAGTTTAATAAAAATAGTCTTTTTGTGTGTAATTATGCACCATAGGAATCAATGAAAGATCACATTTGAAAATACATATAAAATAGTACAGTTGGTTTACCAAGTTCTTCTTTAGCAGGTTGGTCGAGGTTATGGGTGGGCACACTGTGCCAGCTGGAGAAGTTCAGGCGGCTCCCAGTTCCGGCATGAGCAGCAGGAGAAGGTCTCTAAAGCTGGTTCAAGGCCACTGCGGGAGACCACTTGGAAAAGCACTGCACAGTTAAGTGTAAAGATGGTTCCTAGGGGTCCTCTTGGACTGTTGGGGTTGCAAGGGGTTGGGGACCGTTAGGACACAGCAGGTTCTTCAGTGTAGGGCACAGGACAGCCGGGTGCAGAGCGAATTGGTGAGCCAGGAGCTGTGCGCAAGGATCCCCTCAGAAGCAGTTAGGTTGGTTCAAGGGGTTGTTTGCAGGGTACTGTGGCGGGAGGTCTGGGGTTTTCCTGAAGTCCCTTGACTGGGGCTTCCTCCTGGCCTTTTTCAGCCCCGGGTGGGCTGGTTTCTTTGGTGTCCCACTTTAGCTGACCAAAACTCAGGGTATTGAAATGGTTTGACCACTGAAGGGCACAGTGCCACCAAACTTGGTTTGTCCTCACGGTCATCGGTGTGTCGGTGGGTCCAGCTGTAGTGTCTGGCTCGGGAGTTAGTGGCTGGCCAGTGAAGTGACTCTTACTGGCTTGCTGGTTTCTTGCTGTTGTAGAGTGGTACCTCCCCTCTGAAGGGAGTTCTATGGTGATTTGCGAAGCCTGGAGGTCCTCTGGGGTCCTTTTTAGCTTTTCCAGTTATCCAGCAGCTCCTCAGCTGCAATTGTCGGGTCCTGGGTGCAACAGGAAGGCTTTGGTGCCTTTTCTTGTTGCAGCACGTCCACAGTTCTCGTGCCTTGGATCTTCTTGGTGCTGTCTTCTTTTGTCCATCAAATCTGATTTCCTGATCTAGGGATGCCCACTAATTAATGTATTTAGTGGGCATTTTAGGGGAACCTGGTAGTGACCAATGGGTCATCTACCTTAGGATGGCTACACCCACTAAGTGACTACTTCCTCTGGGGAGGGGTTGCTTCCCTATACCTAGCTGACTATTTTTCCTCCATACAAGATGGACAAAGTGAAAAGGAGTGCCCACCTTCCAGGTTATACCTTAGGGGTTGTGCATGCCAAGTTGGGCCTCTCCTCCTACCCTATTTGTATTTTCCCACTGCTGCTCCCACCAAAAGTGGGAATGGCAAGGTGGTCGACCATCTGCTGCTAGAACCAGGCCTGGGGTTTGAGTTTCGAAGGTGGCAAGCCCTTTGAAGCTCACTACCAGGGCAGTGCACATTCATGAGGGAGAGGGTATTACCACATCCACCCAGGAATGGCATTGTTCTACAAACCAGAGAGACTGATCTCTCCTCCAAGGTTGAAGATTGGACATCTGGCAGTGGCATGCTGGTTAGGATCAACAACCATGCCAGGGTAGTTAACTTTCGCAGGGAGCACCTCTAAGGTAACCTCTGGGTACATTTAGGGATGAATCCAATACTGGTACCAGTTTGGATTTATCATTCTGAGTTGTTTGATGCCAAACAGCGCAGGGTTCAGAGTGGCCATCATGTAGCTGGGAAACTCGGATTGACCAGTGTCCAGCACATGTATTAAAATGGCGGCTCTGATCACTCACTATATCCCAAATTTGGCAAGGACACAATGGGGACATATTGCTCATGTAGCTATGTCCTCACATATAATATGGTGCCCCTTGCCTTAGAGCCGGAAGGCCTGCCAGAGGGGTGTCTTATCCATAGTGTATGCAGTGTATGGTGGACAGGGCACACAAGCAGTGTGGCATGTCGAGTTTGTGTTTTAGGCTTGCACCAGGACACCCAGCCTGCATTGGCAGTGCTGGGTGCATCTCGATGCATGGCCCTAGAGGGTGGCACAATAAGGCTCATATTTATATTTTTTAGCGTCTCATTTGCATCATTTTTTTATGCAAAAGCGACACAAACTTACAAAATACAATTATATTTTGTAAGTTTGTGCTGCTTTTGCTTCACAAAATGACGCAAATGTGGCGCTCAGAAGGTATAAATATGGGCGTAAGTGCTGTTGCCCTCAGGGGCCTGCCTTTAGTACCCCATGCCCTGGGTACCTAAGTCCCTTTTACTAGGGACTTATAGTGGTAGCTAAAGGTGTATCCAATTGTGCCAATGCATCACAACAGTTTTCGGGAAATACCTCTGGCCCAGAGAACCTGGTTAGCAGGGGCCTTGGGCACTACAATTTCTAGGTTACATCGTACATCAGGCAAAATGTGGGGGCTAACCATATCGAAAAGAGGCCCTTTCTGACAGGGGCCTTTTAGCATTGAGCTGACAGATAGACAAAGTGCAATTCACTAAGATTATGCATTATTTTCTGGTGCTTTCTAACTGACCCGAGGGGTCTCTACTATGGATTATTGGTCGTACTGACGCTTGGCCTGTGCCCAGTAGCTGCTGGTTCCTCTGTGTAACTCCTTCTTAGTTTTAACCTCTAGGAACTCCACCCTAGCCCTCACCTGATCCAATTTCTCCTGCCATTAGCTGGAAATTGGGACGGGAGAAAGGCGATGGGGTAGCACAGCAGGGTTTGTTCTCTCGGGAGGGATTGGGTCACCACAATTATCCATGGTCACCAAGGAGTCCATTACACTTTGGAGTGACCCTTATGTCACACTAACTGAAGCCAGAACGTGCCTGATAGCTAACATTTGTGGAGGCGATGGCTGGCAAAGGGAAGACGAAGGCTCAACCTAATGAAATGGCATTCCCAGAATCCGCAGCGGTCTCTAACTCTGCCTTAGTTACATTGATGAATGAACTTGCAGATATTATAATCTCTATAATTACATTCAACGATGCAATACAGATGAGTCAGCAGACACACTCCCTCCATGAGGAAATCACTACATTCCAATCCAAACTGGTCACACAAGAACAGAAGGTCGCGGTTTGAAGACAAGCTGGCATTACAGACCTGAGTGGGTTCCTGGGATTTGGGAACTGCAGTGGAAGATAATTGATTTGGAGGACAAAAGTAAGAGACAATTTCATTTCTGCATTTGAGGAGTCCCAGAAAATTCTGAACAAGAGGGTATGTGCGGTTCCTTGGAACTTTGTTTCTGAATTTCCAGGGCATTGCCTTTGTCCAATCTCTGGTGTTCCAGGGAGCACTCAGGGTCATATCCTGATTGAAGACTTCCCTGACTCGACCACAACAGATAATTGCATGCTGGTTGCTTCATCAATATGCCTGTCTCATTCTTGCCATCGCAAACAAATAACCATGGCCTGTACACGTATGAAAACAGCCAACCTCTCGTTTGCTACCAACCTGAAATGGAAACGATTTTTGGCACTCTAGCCTCAACATAGTAAATAAGACATAAAAGGAGGCCTGTTGGAGCCAGCAAAGATGCTTGTCACAATGGATGCCCGTACAGCCAAATATGATGAACCTGAGGATCTGGAACATCTGCTTGATAGGATAAAAAACAATGACGAGGCACAGAAGGACATTACACACTTAAGAAGCACCAGGATTATCTTAGTGAGGGGTAGGAAAGACGTGAACGCACAGGATTGCAAGGACTGCCACTTTGTGGAGGATGTGGTGCAAAAATTGGGTCTGGATACCAAGGCATATCCTCGAGTTGCCAAGCTGGGAAGAGACAAATTATGATTGCCTACAAGAACATAGTGGTATATCCCCTATGACAGGGAAATGTTTCTGTTGACTTTGAAGGATACCTCTCATTATACATTGTTGATATGTTTGACTTACTTTAGAACTACATTGTGGTTATTCACAAGTAAATGCTAACCGACTAATGGGGATGGAGCAGGGAAAGTTTGTTTCTGGCAACTCCTCCTCCCTCAGGTTGTCAGGTCTTGAAGGGATCTGAGTGGTGTCAGGGCCTGCATACCGCTGATTGCATTATGAGGGGAAAGAAAATGCCTGAGTTGGCATATTGTGAATATCAGATTTCTCAGGCCTGGGTTTGTGGTACATAAGGTGTTGTTGATGACTATGCCACCACTCCCTTGCCTGTGTGAATGGGAAATTGAAATGTTTTTTGCGCCCGGGGGATGCTCGAAACGCTAGTAGTATCTTATTGACTGGAACACCCATTCACAGACGTGGGTTTTTGTATATGGTTCGCTGTTGCTTGTCTGTCACATTGTTGATAGCCAATGGCATTGTTGGTATGACTGTCCCATTGCGCCATGTTTACGGATAGTTTAGTAGTTTCTTTTGGGTTAATTTTAGATATACATTAAACTACCTGACAATTCTCACTCTACACACACTTCTGTTCTTCACATTACCTGGCAGGGACCACTATCTATAGTGTTTCAATAAGACCGACTCCCACATACCAGTGCCACCCCTCTTCCCCCCACCCCAACGACCATGAACTATTCTTTGGGCAATCACCTTGATAACCTTGCGTGATTGGCTTCGCAGCGGAAGTTCAATCTAGCTACCCTCTTGGTGTCCACCCCAAGTCTTGGAACAGCCTCTCGGGACGGCCCCCTGCCACCTACCAAAGCTCAGTATGCTGTTTGTGCACTTCGGCCCATATTTATACTTTTTTGGTGCCGCATTTGCGTAATTTTGTGACGCAAAAGCAGGGCAAACTTACAAAATACAACCGTATTTTGTAAGTTTGTGCCACTTTTGCATAAAAAAGCGGCACAAATGCGACACTAAAAAGTATAAATATGGGCCTAAGTACTGTAATCTTACAGCATCCTTCCACATATATCAGTTAGTAACATCTGTTGTCTGGCGGCATTGCGAAATGCAGGGTGTTACAAAACCACTCATTCTTGTATCCCTAATGTGAATCGTCTAACCAATTATGTGAAAAATGAAAAAGTGCTTTCTTTCATTGATAATCGAAAACCTGATATAGTTATTCAGGAGACCCACATGACCAAAGCTGAATGTGATAAACTAGGTAGGGAATGGCTGGATAGGGTTCTCTATGTATGCCCTGTAAATCAAATGATCTTGTCCATGCTACAATACTTAGTCAATGGAAAAAGGGAGTTGCTATAACTTTCCACAAACACCTGACATATTGGTTGTCTCACACTTAGGCAGACAGAAGATTTATCTTCGTCAAGTTACAAGTGAAGGATACCTTCCCTATTGCAGGGTCGGTGTATACCCCGGTTGGGGATAAATGTGTTTTCCGTATATTGGCCAGACTGATAATGACTTTCAGTAAGACCAATGTGGTGATTGGAGAAGACTGGAATATTACTCCAGATCGAGTATTGATAGCTTCTGAAATCCAGATTCTCAAAATAATAAGGACCAATGTTTTTTGCAAGACGCAACCTCAGACTATGCTCTGGTGGGCCTCTGGAGGCTGCTGCACCCCAAAGAAAGGTATTATGGGGCATATTTATACTCCGTTTGCGCCGAATTTGCGTCGTTTTTTTCGATGCAAAATCGACGCAAAACTAACTCCATATTTATACTTTGGCGTTAGACGCGTCTAGCGCCAAAGTTCATGGAGTTAGCCTCATTTTTTGGCGTGAACACCTTCCTTGCGTTAATGATATGCAAGGTAGGCGTTCCCGTCTAAAAAAATGACTGCAATGCTATTGCGTCGGATTTATACTCCCGGGCAAAAATGACGCCCGGGAGTGGGCGGGACTAAAAAACCCGCATTTGCGCCGGATTTTAGCGCCTGGGTCAGGGCAGGCGTTAAGGGACGTGTGGGCTCAGAATGAGCCCAGAGGTGCCCTCCCAAGTCCCCAGGGACACCCCCTGCCACCCTTGCCCACCCCAGGAGGACACCCAAGGATGGACGGACCCACCCCAGGGAAGAGAAGGTAAGTTATGGTAAGTATTTTTTTTACATTTTTATGTGGCATAGGGGGGCCTGATTTGTGCCCCCCTACATGCCACTATGCCCAATGGCCATGCCCAGGGGACAGAAGTCCCCTGGGCATGGCCATTGGGCAAAGGGGCATGACTCCTGTCTTTGCTAAGACAGGAGTCATTTCAATGGGGGATGGGCGTCGTAAAAAAATGGCGCAGATCGGGTTAAGATGTTTTTTTTGCCTCAGCCTGACTTGCCCCATTTTTGGACGCCCAAACGCCATTTTTCCCTACGCCGGCGCTGCCTGGTGTACGTGGGTTTTTTTCACGCACACCAGGCAGCGCCGGTCGGCTAACGCCGGCTAACGCCATTCAATAAATACGGCGCCCGCATGGCGCTTCAGAATGGCGTTAGCCGGCGCTAATTTTTTGGGCGCAAAACTGCGTTAGCGCAGTTTTGTGTCAAAAAGTATAAATATGTGCCTATATTTTTACTTGACGCGTACATGGGACACAATCCAGTACTGATTATTTCCTGTTAGGGCCTAGTGCTCAGATCACACCCGGTGCGGCCTCGGACCATGACATGGTGGACCTCAAACTGGACCTGAACCTGATACACCAGCCCCTAGGACCTTGGCTCGTGAACATGTTCAAGTTTAAAGACACAGGTGATAAAAAGAATGCTGGAGTATGTTCAACGCTTTCTGCTTGAGAATAAAAACTCGGTTCAATCCCCCTCTATATTATGGGGAGTAGGAGAGGTATGTATTGGGGAAATTGATAAGGGATTCTGCTCTAACTAGGAAATAGGGTGAACGTACGGAATGGGCTAGAGAAGGTAAGATTCAAAACTCACTTCTATATATATAAGCTCGTATTCCCAGCCCGAATATTCTTAGGGAGCTGATCAATGCCAAATATGATTTAAATGGTATTTATACAACGTGGGCTTAGACGGCTCTGTTTCATCTGTGTCAGAGACGTTATGAGAGGGGGGAAAGGGTAGGCCGACTGCTGGTGACCCATCTTAAAATGATGGAGGTGAGTAGAATTATTCACGCTATTCAGAACGGGAAGGTGGAATTGCTGCCACACCCCAGTGACAATATCTGAGAATTTCATGGCTTTTACAAACTAATTTATAGCTCTGAGACTTCTGAATCTCAGGTGGGGGAACACACATTCATTAATGTGCTAGATATTCTGACATTCACTGAAGAGCAGGCTGACATCTCTGAAAACCGGGAAGCCTCCAGTCAGTGCTTAATAAAAACGTGCCGGTGCCCAGAGCTCTCCTCTTAAACACGCGGCTGCTGCAATTAAATGCGGGAACACCGAATACTGAGGCGGCGTAATCTTAAAGCCATCTCGGGCACCTTCATTCCATGTAAAGCCACTCCCTGCAATTTCTGCTCACTCTTGCAGCTGTCTGCATTCTCCCTCTGTGACGCTTTTTCGTTTTTCTCTTCCTCCTCTTTCCCGTAAGTGTCTTTTGCTCGCAGTAAATGCTTGAGGCAGAAAAAGTGCTGGCCCTCAGAAATAATTGCTGGTGATCCGCACGGGAAGCAACAAGCACACATTAAGCACTGGCTCCAGTAGAGGATGGTTATCCTATTGAATTTTACAAGATAACTAGCTCTCCGACTGTCCCATTACTTTGTAAGGTTTTTCGCAAAGCACTGAACTATGGCTGGCTTCCCCCATTTCTAACATAGCCTGTATAATACGAATTCAAAAGCCCGGCAGGGATTTATTGGACTGCACCAACTATAGGCTGATATCTCTAATTAATGTGGATGCTAAATTCCTGCTTAAAGTCACAGTTTCTCGCTTGCAGAACTGCATTACAACCCTGATTCATCCGAATCAGGTGGAATTTGTTTACAACTCTTGTCTCATATACTCTGGCAAGTTAAATGACTTAGATGAGAAAGTGTTCTTCTTCCTCAATGCCGAAAAGGCAATTGATAGGGTGGAATGGGGGTATCTTCTTTGTACCATGGTCCTGATGTGGTTTGTTCATAGATTTTAGACATGAGTTCCGGGAATGTATTGAGACCCCCTCAGTAATGTTGTGATCTGGATCTTTCACGTCTTCAACCTCTTCGATACATCATGGAATTAATATTTTCAACAAAAAAAACATGTATCCACTTTAGCTCTATCATGGGAAATTTTGCTCTAATCTATCAAGTGGGAGGCAAGAAAAAGTGGGTCCTAAATGTGAGATTTTTTATTTAAATTCTTTAATTCCCTTAGGAAAGATTGCTCTTCAATACAGAAAAAACACCAAAACAGAAATACACCAAATTTAGCACTATGTTCGAACTTTATGCAGAAACCGTGCTTTTTGTGATTTGGTGTAGATGCTTTCAGACGTTTTCGATAAATTGGCTTTTAAGGAGAGGCTTTGGTGTTCATGAAGGGTTAACCCTGAGAAAAAAGATCTCCCATAGTAGCAATTTAAAAAAAAAAAATTGTTGCATCTGATTTGTGGCTGGAGCATTTTGGATCCAGAGAACTCGTGGTACCAAAACCATATAATTGTCTAGCCTCAATATTGAAGAATAATTTGTGGCTGCCTTACAGGGCTCAGAGACTCAGTCCTCGAGTACTGAAAAAAGGGAGAAAGAGCAGATAAAGAGACACTTTGAGCACACCCAGACTCCTGGACCCACTTGGGGGGGTCTCAAAGGGACCCTCCATTAAGTTAAAATAAAGAAAAAAATATATCCAGCTATGTCAGAGGTACTTGATGAGGCATCTTGTGTGGCACAGCACTCCCAACCTGGTACATGGGACCAGTAAACATAAACAATTTTTAGAATGGTCTGGTCATAGACCACACCCTGCGGCCAATCACCATTATGCAGGCTGGAGGCGGTGCACAGAGGAGGTTAGCTGCTTGTAGTTGGTTGGGTTGAGGGCTCACAACTGCACAGGCCCAAGACTCCAGATGGGAGTTTTATTTCACAAAATGCAGTGGGATAAAAATCATGCTTCACCGTGAAATATGGAAAATATTTCACAGTCTTTGTGGAATATGGATTTCACAATTTTAATGTCAGCCCCAGGACCACTTTTCTATTGTAAGGGCTACTAAGAGTATGTGGCATGGAGTACCAAATTATGCAGTAATGTTAACTAAATTATGCAGAAAAATGCAAATTATTTGCCACATTCCCTGGCACATTTATTTTTATCCACTTGAGATAGAAATAACATTTTTGGTGAACTCTTCAGATTGTGTGGTAAATTATGAGGTAAATGAGGTACATCCATAATTATGTCTTAAACGCTGAAGCCACGGAATTGCATTAAACCACTCACCATTGCCTACCTTTATATGAATATACATCATTGCATATTTTGTATTAATACATTTGTCTAAACATTCTCAGTGTGCATTACTAACAGTGCTTTGAATAACGCTGCTTTTTAATCTAACTACGCCAAAATGTAATGTAATGAATACATACCAAGTAAAATGTGTAAAATGACATTATATTGTCATCTCAGGACATTTACAAACCACCCAGACTTTGGCCACGTAGTTTATAATGTCACTAGAATTCGTCATTGACAGTATTGGCCCGTATTACATGGTTACCTGTTATGTATCCTACGCTTATACATACATATTATTTTTTGACTGCATGTGTAATGTCTGGAGCAGAAACTAATGGGTGTTATGGTTGTATAGCTAACAATTACTAAAGAGTGTTATTGGGGTTTAGCTTTGGTATTGTAAGCACACGGGTTCTTTAAATTAAGCTTTTTTAGGGATTTGTTCTTTTAGTTTTTTATCTCATTGATTACAACTTATTGAAACTATACCTTCCCATAATGAAGATTTTTCAGTTATTCATTCCATTTCTGGTGTTTGTAGTATTATCATTTTACCCCAGTAGCCCTTTTCCTGCTCTTGGACGCTCCTGCCCAGTGCACGAATATTTAATAATTGTATTGGCTGCTCCATGTGCATACAGCCCTTGAAATACAGGGCATAATTTGCAGCTCTGCACATGAGGCCTTTAGGCATAGAGTGTAAGTTTCACCCACACCCGGTTGCCACTCCATCTGCCCCCTAAAAGTAAAGCACCAATTCCATCTGCCCCCAGAGCATCCTGTGCATGGCCTCCCTTCATCCTCGAACTCTTGATGCCTGGGAAAGGGCATGTTTTGCTGCAATGTTCTGTAATCTCTTCACCTATCCTCTTAACCCAGTGGGCACAGCCTTTTGCTCTGCTCACCAGCACTGGGCAGAAGTGCGCCCAAGTCCTATAGTCTAGAGGGGGTTTGCTTTAGTTGTGCCCATTATGAATAGACATTCTGGCTTTCTTCCATACTCTGTGCTTAGCCAAGTCATAGGATCTTTATTTCGGCCCAAAAGCCATAAAAGAGCATATTAAACACAATAAATAAAAATGATAAAATCACCAATATAGTTTGCATTTCATATTCAAATCCATCATGGAACATATCATAAAAACTCAGTTAATAAGATTTAGACAATAAAAAAGGAGAAAATACAATTAAGATTTTTAAAATAAATATAGCAACATGGAAAACCCCAATTCATCAAGCAGCGTCTTCTGTCTAAGCCTCCACATATACATCAGGAACCTTGAGACAACGAAAATGACACATTGTCTAGTATCGTTTCTTAGTATTCTGTATACTATACTATAGTTCCTAAGGCCCAGGTTGCGACAGGCTGGTAAAATCCACTTATTTTAAAAACCGAAGTATGTTCGGCCAAAAGTTCATCATGCTCACCAGTTTCCACCACCCAGGGACAGAAGGGGCAAGATCCATTAGTTAAGATCATCACACATCTATACAGATGTAAATGAGCAGATATGTAGAATCCCATGCGAAATTTGATATATAAGGACTTCATAAAAGAAGGCTCAATCTCATCCAAAAAACTCTCCAAAC
Source organism: Pleurodeles waltl (assembly GCF_031143425.1). Classification (NCBI taxonomy): domain Eukaryota; kingdom Metazoa; phylum Chordata; class Amphibia; order Caudata; family Salamandridae; genus Pleurodeles; species Pleurodeles waltl. The sequence goes on along the minus strand of NC_090446.1, from coordinate 646,669,269 downwards.
AGTTATCGACTCTGAACTCCGAAAAGGAAGCAGTGAGAGAAACAAACCTAGAGAAATTTGGGGTTAGATGGTCAATATATCACCATAAGACGCCTTTTACTTCTAATTTTGAACTAATAAGGCATCTTCTGGGGTGGACCAGAGATTTTCGAGCCCAATCTGCCTCAATCGATCCTTAACTACCCTAAGTCAAATTATCTTACTGGCCCCAGGCTGCCCCATTACATCCCCTAAGGACCCAGCGAAAGGGTTTAATCCCAGGAACTGCCCATAGACTCTGCGAATACAGCAATGGTTTCAGCCCATTATGTTGTAGATATGTCCGAGGCCACAGACTAGCCATATGGGACGTAGTGGTGTGCTAGTTGGAAGATTACTCAGGCTGCTCATGAATCGATTTTCTAGTTGCTCAAGTGCTCAAGGGCTCTAGCATCTAAAAAGCCCCACAGTCCTCTGCCATAAGGGGTAGACCCTAGAGCTTGGCACAGATCTCAAGAGCTGGGGGTGATTGGGCAAAATGAAGAACTACTCTCGGCCCTCAAAATACCCCCACATTATTGCTCTAGCTTCAGCCTGCGCTTCTATACACGGGATTTCCAATCAAGATGTTCTGTGAGAGTAGCCCCTAGATAATCAAACATCTGTACAGACTTCAGAGTTACACCCTTAAGAGGTGGATTTGAGCGGGATGTTGGACAGGGATTGAATACCATATATTAAGGGACATATTTATACTCCGTCTGCGCCGAATGTGCGCCAAAAATTTTGACGCACATTCAGCGCAAACGTTGCCCCCTATTTAAACTTTGACGCCCAAGCCCGCGGACGACAAAAGTCCGCCGTGTGCGTCATTTTTTGGATGCGGCAACCCGCCTTGCATTAATGATATGCAAGGTAGGCGTTCCCGTCCAAAAAATGACTTAAACGGCCGTGCGTCGTATTTATGTTTTCGGGCAAAAATGGCGCACGGCTGGGAGGCGGACCCAGAAAATGACGCACAGCCTGATTTGCGTCAAAACTTAATGCCTGGGTCAGGGCAGGCGTTAAAGTGGGGCAAACACACCTGTATTTAATCAGAACACACAGAAGCAACAGCAGAGCAGCAAAAGGGAGACATGGAGGTGATACTTATCCAGCGTGCACGCAGACGCAGAGCCCAGCAGCTACAACAGCAGCCACCACAACACCAGCAGGGACCCCAAAGGCAGCGCAGAAGGCAGGAGAGGATATTCCGCCCCAGAACAACCCTTCATGGCCTCAGGGAACACGACATCATCCAGAGGTACAGGTTGAACTGACAGGCCATTCAGCAGCTGCTGCGAAACATTGAACCGCAGTTGGCACCCACTTTGCTGACACCCCGCACCATCCCAACAGAAACCAAGCTGCTTGCCGTACTTCACATGCTGGCAAGTGGCTCTTTTCAAACAACTGGTGCCCTGGTTGCCGGAAAATCACAACCATCATTCTCTGCCTTTTTGCCCAAAGTACTGGATGCCATCATTGGACTTACACCCGCCACATCTGCTTCCCTAACACACTGCAGAAGCAGCAGGAAACAAAACAGGGGTTCTACCTCATTAGTGGCTTCCCACACGTTCTTGGTGCAATCGACTGCACACATGTACGCCTTGTGCCACCTGCTGCAACTGAACACCTCTACTGCAACAGGAAGCACACACACTCTATCAATATGCAGGCCATAGTCGATCACCAAGGATTGATCACCAACATCGTGGCAAAATATCCTGGGACTGTCCATGACTCATTCATCTTCCGTCACTGCTGCATCAATGAACAAGGATGGACGGTATGGCAATTGACTACTTGTTGGTAAGTACAAAAACCTACTTGTTTGCACAGCAAAAGAACACACAACACATACACCACAACAGCAACATGTGAACAGGAACACACTGAGGTCGTGACATCGCTTGCCATGTTTCTTAGGTCACCATTGAACCTGTCGCACATCGGAAATTAGTGTACAGTCTAATGTTAAGACGTCAAAGATCACAACGTGTGGAGTGGGTTGCCTAAATGTCACCTTGCAAATTGTAAATGTCCCAATGACGTTTACATGAATCCATTGCATAAGTCTAAAGGTATGGGATGTCAAGGGTACATTGATACGAACGTGTTAACAAAACTGTCAATCTTAACCTGTGTATGGAACTATCATCTCACCCCCAGTGAAAACACACGGGCACCTGTATCACAAGTCACAATGCTAGGGAGGGCATACTGTACTGCAAATCCCAAAACATACTGCTGACAAACGGTCAGCAGCCAAACACTCGTTCAGCCAAGGAAACAACACAATGCAGATGGTACATCCTACAAGCCTAGGATGCGACAAAATAACACAAAAGAGTCACAGACAACACAAGACAACTACTGCTATGAAAGTTGATTTCAATGGGGCTAGCTACATCAACATGATCCCATTCATTTTCTCTTGCAGCTGATCAGGGGTATGACATCCAGCCATGGATAATGACACCTATTGGCAACCCGAGTACTGCAGCAGAGCGTGCCTACAATGACGCACATAGGAGGACACGCAGCTTAGTCGAGAGGACCTTCGGCATCCTCAAGTCAAGGTTCCGGTACCTCGACATCACTGGTGGTAGCCTCCTATATTCCCTGAAGATGGTCTGTAAGATCATCCTAACATGTGCTATTCTGCACAACATTTGCATCAAAACGAACATTCCCCTTCTGGAACCAGAGCCACACATGCCTGAAGAGGAGGAAGAGGAGGATGCTGGCCTGCAACATGAGGGGGAACTACAGAACACGGCCGCTGGTATACGCAGGCGGCAACATATCGTGAACAATTTTTTAAAAAATATAATCACCATCACCACTTTAATGAACTAATTTAAATAAACACCTATAATAATCACCATATCATGGTCTGGCTAATCATTTTTGCACACCTTCATCTCTAACTATCAGAATAAGAGTGTTGTCTCATGGAGCATTGCTGATATACCGATTAGGACACTGAAAATCCCAGAGCTAATGTGATGCGTAACATACAATGGTCACATACACACACTCTGTAAATGACATATATCATGTACATTTCTCCTTTGAAGGTCAATAGCAGACAGTAGGCACATTTCAGTTATCTACTGCACAGTTGATATGTCACATTACCCAGAAACAGATTTGTAGTGTAAGTGCTATTTATTCAAAAGTGCTGTAGTGCTATCTGTACATTGTCCATGATTGTGAGTCCATTAGAGTGACATCTTACATTGTGATCCTACACAAGGGGTTACGGAAATGCTTTTGACATGCTGGGGTGATGTTTCAGACAGTGCAGAGGGACAGGATTTGCGAATGAGTAGGAGAGAGACAATCACTGGGCAGGCTGACAAGATATACAGTGGTAAGCAGGACAGTCATTAAGTAGAGTTGTTGGAAGACTGGCATGTTACAAAGCGCAGGACCTTGGTAATTGTTGGCCATGTGGCAGGGACTAGTGCTTCCGGGTACTTTTCCGTGTGAATGTGATCTGTTCCATGTCTTCTTCTTCTGATGTGTGTGTTGCCTCCTCTGTTCCTGGTGGTGGTGGTTGTGAAGGGGCAACACACACCTCAGTGTTAGAAGACGTGGAGTCAGACATCCCGGTCGCTGCTACCTGTGAAGGTCTTAAGGGCAGTACTGCAGCAAGGAGGATCTGCTGGTTCGTGAGAATAGCGGCCACATCACAATGGTAGGCAGCCAGGTCGGCCCTGAGGGGTTCAATGTTGCATTTGTGCACGCGTTGACAGGATTGCTGTTGTAGGTGTTGGGTCAACTGTATTACAGCTGTGCTGATTTCCTTCTGTTTTTTTTTGCTGTTCCTGCAAGATAGAGGTTAGGGCTTGCATAGCTGCTGCCTGATCTGCAGATGACATCATGCACGAACGCAACCCCTCTAGGCTGGCTGCCATAGTTTGCATCCCCACCCGCACCTCCTTGGGCAGCTCCCGCTGTACCCCAACTACAGTTCTCTCAAAGCTGGTGCCTGTGTCGTCTGAGTCCTCAGCTGTATTGGAGCTGGCAGGTCTTACAATTGGGGTGGTAGTGGATCCTCTGCAATGGCTGCTTGTTCTGTGCTCCTCCTTGTGACTGAAGGTGGGGTCTGGAGGGTTTCAAGGACCTTTTGGATAGTCTCCTGGGGAATGTTTATCAGCTCGTCATCCATGTCATCAGGGTAATCTGGGACAGGCCTATCCGCAGGAGATCCATCTTCCTCTGTAATGAAACAGGGTACAATTAGTGTGTCTGTGTTGTGGCATGAGTAATGTGACATGCCTGCCTTGTGATGAATTCACATTGTGATCTTGTTTCGTGTTTATTGCTCCAGTCTTTCAGATGGGCATTCTCCCAGGCCTATGGCCCACTTGCATGTCACATGTATGTTATTAAGTTATTGGACTTGTCGGCATCATCTCTTCTAGGTGTTGGTTTTGGCCAAATAGTGAATTGCCACCTTCTTGTCCTACTCAACCCTCTGTCTACATCCATTCTCATGGTGAGACCTTTCACTGGCTGTGGGTGTTCTGATGGCACTGGCAGCCCACTTAACAATCTGGACCTGCCCCAATCTCTGATCTTTCACATCCACTTAAATGTATTTGACATGTAGCATATCCTATGCATAGCAATGTTATGACATGATATGGATGTTGGCATTGGTAATGTGTACAGCTGATGTTGGGAATGAGTGGTACATTGGATTGCCCTGATAATCGTATCAGTGTCCTATTTCCTCCTCTGACTGTGCAGGTGTATGTCAGTGACAAGTTACATGTGCCCCCCCCCCCCCCCAATGCTGTTGTCTGAGCAGTATGACATTTGGGATGTTACATTGTGACCCAGGCACAGGATAAACCCTGACATATGCAGCATGGGTATGTCCTTAGTGCTGTGTAGCTCCTATTGTTGTTGACATTGGCTGATGTTTGCAACAACTATGGGCATTGACATTTGACAGTACTGGGGCCTTTGTCTTTTTTCAGGGGATTGTTGAAGTTGTTATCCTCAACCCTCTAATTTAGGTGTGTATGATCCATGGGGAGGTTACTACCATTGGCTACTTGAGCTGCACACAGAGCGGAAGTGGTAGTGGCAACTGTTGTCGCAGTTACATTCCAGTTGTCGGTATGGCTAGAGGTTGTTAAGAGGGCCCTAGGTAATGTGGGGGGTATGGTGGCTGACGTGTGCCGGGATGTCAGTTTGACGTTGTGGCCTTCCTTCCTGGCGTGGATTTCCCTTTGCTCCATCGTTGGCATGTCAGCATGCCCCCATGGGACTGTTGTTGGTGTAGTGTAATGGTGTGTCCCAGCTTCTGTCTGTGCAGGCCATGCCCCCATGCCGTGCCCTTTTACCCATGCCACTCCATGTATATGATGACTTACATGCAATGTGTAGTCGGTATTCCCCCCTGGTTGCAGTTGACATTAGTGCATTTTAATTCCCTATGCGACTTACCCTGCATGTGCGTTGTCTCCTGGTAGTCTGCGCTGTCCTGTCCTTGAATCCCTGTGACGATCTCCTCAGGGATGACGGCTGCGACCATCTCCTCCATGTGGTCCAGGGCCTCATGGTGTGCTGGACTCCCACCTCCAGTCTGCAGTGCTGCCTTCCTGTTCCTGGCCATCTTTCCTTTGTCCTGCGCTTGCAGTCATGCCAGCGTTTCTTGCACTCGATGACTGTTCTGCGTACTTCTGCCACACTGTTAATCTTGTCAACAATTTGTTGCCATATAGCCTCTCTCCTACTGATTGGCAACTTTGAGGTGACAAACAGTTGGTGCTGGTGTTCCGTCACCTCTTTAACCAGAATTTCCTGCTCCTCTGCACTGAAGAGACACTTTCTTTTCTTCTTATAAGTGTCCTGGTTCTTGTGTGGGTCCTCCTGGCTGGTTCCTGGTCTGTTGTCATCTTCCTGGGGTCTGTAGTGGCATCTGGGATCCATTTTGGCTCTCCTCTGGTGAAATGGCAGTGTTCGCAGGGTTTTTTGACACTATTGTGTCAAAAAACGGCGCATATCCGGTTTGCGGGGTCATAAATCGACCCACAGTAATTTCCGTCGCATTAACGTCGTCTTGCTTTACGACTTGATGCTGCGGTGTGCGTCAAAATAAATGACTCCCACCTGTGGTTTGCGCCGCCGTGTGTCAAAGTATAAATTTGACACCCGCACGGCGCACCAAAATGGCGTTAGCCGGTTGTAATATTTTTGACGCAAAACTGCGCTGGCGCAGTTTTGCGTCAAAAAGTATAAATATGGCCCTTAGTCTTTCTGAGGTTAATCTCCAGCCCCGCTGCCTGCAGAAGGACCCGAAACAGGCCAGAAGCCTTTGAATTACTATAGGTATTTAGATAATAAGAGAGTGTCACCTACAAACAGTAAGGCCAAAATCTTAGCTCTGGCAAGGCACGCACGAATCATCAACCTCACATTTTTCCAGCTGGGATACCAGATCATTGATGTAGAGGAGAAAAAGGGTTGGGGCCAACACACACTTTTGCCTCACCCAGCGAATTACAGAAATTAGGTCAGTTAGCTCATCGTAGGACCCGCATCTGACTTGGATATAGTTTTTAGAGTGTAGTCTAATTATAATTTTTAGGAGGTTGGCAGGGAACCCCATCGCCTTCAACCTAGGGACGAGGTCAAAGGTAGACCGAAGGTCCACAAAAATCACATAAAGTCTGCCTCCCGTCAGAGAAACATACTTCCAATACGGCAGCTGCAGGCAGAATTCCTGATCGTTTGTTCCAGTACCAGCCCTAAAGCCAGTTTGTAGTGGGGTCAGGACATTCAAACCACTCATCCACTTGCTCAGCCTGTTCAAAATTATACGACTGAGCAGTTTTTGAGAACTGTAGATGAGGCTAATTTGCCTATAGTTGGTGGGTAAAGACCTGCAACCATTCTTAAAAATTAGAACAGTTTCTGAAATAGCCCAAGTGGGAGGCATGGGTGCACTAGTCAATAAGGCATTGAAGTATAGGACAAAATAGGGACATCATATATCTTTCAATAACTTAAACCAATCACCCATAACTTTGTCCAAATCTTAATAGGTATGATCGTATCTAGGACTTTAGAGATGTGAGGATCCTCTTACAGCGCTAGTTCAGTAAAGCATTCAGCAGAAGCCGCACTAAAACGCTTACTACACTCCAGCCTAGTCCTCTGGCTGATGGGTTTAGCCCAGATTAATTCCTCAGTGGACTTAACCTGAGTCAGTTCCCGTACTGCATCTCCTCTATATAACAGGGTCGGATTCTGGCCTATATCTTCTGAATATAACTGAGAGAAATACTCAACCCACGCAACCACAATGATATTACTATCAAGATGAGCATGGGTTCCTGAGTCACCAAAAAGTGCACTAGTCTTACTCTAATGTCATTCAACATTGAGACCCATTTGGTGCGTTCCCAGGATCTTTTTGCTTTTGAGATAGTGGCTTTACAAATCGACATAGCTGCCCAAATGGCATCTCTGGACTCTGCTCTGATGGACCCTGGCAGAGCTCGTCTAGCTACACTGCATGATTTAGTGTATCAAGTGGCCTCTTTCTTTCTCTTCCGGATACATTTAGACTCTTTCAGTAATAGGTTCCTAAGGGGAGCAAACATAGAAGTATGAATCACACACAAATTCAACAAGGAATCTAAGTGATCACTGGACACATTCTCAGTTAACACAGCATCCATTCCAGCAGTCACAACCTTTAACACTTTCCCCAGGGTTACCTCTGACTCTGCCCCCACACTCCTTCTAAGTCAACGCCAATTTCTTGCGGTGACCAGCCTTTTGTTTAAGAGCTTGTGTGAGATTTCTTCAAGAGTATCTTCCAGTACTCCCAATGTCAGGGCCAGAGCGTTATAGTCACTATCTTGCCTTGAAATTACGGCCATGTCAAACAGGACCGGCCATAACCCAATGTCCAAAAAATATAATCAATTAGGCTGGTGAACTATGGGTAATGATACATTATGTCTCATCTCCCTGTCAGATTTGGTTCTCCCATTACACGCCCTAAGGACATTATTAACAATGAATGCATTCAAGTGCAAAACTACAGCAGACCACCTCTTGACAGAAAGTAGTGTAAGACCAGGAACACCGCAAACATAGTCCTCATCAATGCTACAATCCTCATGGAAGGCGGACATTGGCTCGTATTTGCAGTTAAAATCGCCTGCAACTATTTTAAAAGAATGTATTTGCAAATCTGTCATATGGGTACTAATCTGGGTAATTACTTGCAGCTCAGCACTAGTACTCTGGGTGTTCGATGGGCGGAAATTGGGGGCTTCACATTTCCCAACAATCACGCTGGCACATAATGTTAAAATACATTATACAACAAGCTGAGGCACAAGAGGGGCTTAGGAGCATCAGAAAGGGAGAGGAATGCAGATTAGTCGGGGCAGTAAGTGAGAGAAAGCACATTATTTTGTGAAATAACCAACATTTTGTAGGTATTCCCAAACAGATTGAGGGAGAAAGTGTGTGTGCGTTTTTGTTTGTGTGTGTAAATCCGACAGACACCTCATCATACCCAACTAAAAGCCCCTGTACCCCTATTTACCACAAAATACATTTGGTAGTGGTGTGTAACACCACACAACCCCCTGAAGCTGTAACCCGAATGTATACCTGCTTGCAACTGAGCCTTGATGGTGTTTTTGATCAAAGCTGACCGACAGTTCCCTTCATTCTGCTTTGAGTCTACCTCAGTCTTCCACAATTACATACCGGTAGTAGTGGGGCATTTTGGGGAGTGGTGGGCACCTACACAGAGGTAGAGGGGGTAGCCACCCTTTATCTTCTTTTGCCAGGTAATTCAGCACATTTACAGCCACTATAAGAAGCTTGGGGCACGGGCAGATAATGAAGAGATGTAAGTGGCGGGGCATCATTCTTCAGCATCTCGCACAAGTCAATGCTTCTCTATGATCACTAAAGTGGCTTAAGGGCAAAAAATGCATTATAAGCATGGTGGTTCCCATGATGTTCATATATAATGGCCTTCCAGGTAACCATATGGAACTATCCATTCTGTCATATCTTTTCATCATGATAATTCACTAAAACTATCATCACAATGGGCACAACATTCATACACATACTTCCTATCTCGGCCAAAGACTGAGGGAGAGTAATATTTGCCTACATTACATGAAATTTCAGGTTTAATGCACAGTGGTGGGCAGCATATGGCTGCCTCTGGCGGACAGCGTGAGAGGCTGGCACTGATGTGGTCTGGGAAGAGATGTCACTTGTGAGAGGTGTGAGATGTTGAGGCCGGTGAACAAAGAGAAGCCTTGCTTGCTCTGGTGCACAGTATGCAACACTTGTACTGGTGGGCAGTGTAAGAATCTCCTACTGACGAGCAGTGTGAGGCCCTGGCACTGAGGATAGTGTAAGAAGCTGGTACTGCTAGGCAGCATGAGAAGGTGGCATTGGGAAGTTCCCAATGTGGGAAGTGTGAGAAGGTTACGCACTATGGGAAGGAGTGCTTTTGTAGAAGAGCTCTGAGCCCTTCTCTCAATCTGGCTACTTTGACCAGTGCCAAATCCGTACTCAGGCTTGTCCCATGAGTCGATTGAGTTGGCACTGGACGATATACAGGCATGTTTACTTATTTACATGTGTCAAGAACATTTTAAATCAAATCACACTATGAATGAAACAATCAGTGCATGAGCACTCACCCATCTTGCATTTGAATATCTTGGAACTCAACCAAGCTTGGTTAAACGGAGCTTATTGTGCCTGAATGTTCCCCCCCCAGTGCTGGGAGTGCAATAGAGTCTGAACAATACAACTGAAAAATTAGAAGGTCGTGGAACATCTGGGATTGGAGAATAGCACATCCCCTGGGTCCCTCAGGGTGAGATGTGTTTTCAGAGCAAACCGGGGCTCCTTGGCATGACATCATGTGGAAGAAAACCTTGGGGGGACAAGCCCTCCTCCTGCTTTTCCCTCATATAAAATGAGTGCTCCCTCCCCGGGCTCGCAAAACGGGTCTCTGTTTATATCAAGTCCATCTGCGCTTGATTATGAAGTATAGAACATGAGATGGATGTAAACAGAGATCTCCCGCGCCAGGTTTACTGCGAGCTCGCACGTTGCAAAGTGGAACCATGTGCCAGGGCCGAGGTTAGGGGGAGCTCTCACTGCCAAGGGTAGGTCCTCCCTGCGGGGGGCGTCTGGGCAGCACTGTGGCATCTTGTGTAGATGGACTGGTCCTGCTTTCAGATCAGGGACCAGCTCCAAAATTTGTTTGGGCTCTGGCATTGCCCACTTTTTAAGGACACCCTATCTGCTTCTTGAGAACAGAAATCTTCCTCTAAATGAAACATAGATTTCCAATTAAACATTAGATTTTTTGTCAACCTTAGAGCTTAGCTGAAGGCATTTTCTTGAAAGTGAAGAAAATGTTATTTTCTTTCCTGACATCACTCATCATCCTGAGAGGAGGATACATAAGTGTGGAGAATGTCTTCTTACAATCTTCTAGAAATCACAAACAGAATAAACTTTGACGAAGGAACTTTGAAATGCAAAGTTATTTGTCACAAATATTATCTTCTGCACAGGAAAATTTCACACAAAAAATCATTAGAAGCGCTATATCAATTATTTGTTCTCAGCTGACCCCCCTGAGTTCAAAAGGGCTTCAGAAGCTCAGATAAGTCAAAACAGAGAATCTTTGGAGAGTTACTCATTCCTCCATCTTGGCAGGTGAGGAGGTCATGAGAGTTTTAGAGCCTTTCCTTTGTGCCTCTGTTGCTCGAATGCTGATTTACCTTAGATAAATTAAAGACAAAAGGCATTTGGCAAAACAGGAACAGTTGTTTTAATTAAACTCAGCAGCCAGGAGAACACAGTACAGAGTCGGGTTTTGATGACTGACTCTAAAGTTACAGAGCTCTGAGTGCACTTTTTTATAATTATTGAAGGGTTATAAAACAATTCAATAATTCTTTGTGGAAAGGAATCCAGACCTAGTTGTAGTGTCGTAAATCTGATAAAGTGCTCAGGTGGGTCTCGGCCTTGCATGGATAAAATGCAGGCCAGTAGGTAACATGTCCAAATGTCCGGCATCAGGAGGGCATGATCACTGCGTGTTGTGTGTGTTGTGAGCTGATTGGCTGAGTGTTCCTAACTTCATGTGGGATCTAATTTTTATGGTGTTTTGTTAACACGCGCCCCACCGGCCAAATGTGTTTTATTGGGGGCCAACCTTTTATAACTATTGTGGTGTTGCTGCCTGTCTGAGGGATCGATCTGGGTTTTCCTATTTGAGCATTTGTTGATGGGCTATCTGTCACCCCTCCTGTGATCTGTTGTTCAGTAGCTTCAGGCATAGGCCACAGGGCTTGCCTGAACACGTATTTCTAGTGCCTGGTTGCCCTTGCAGGTGACAAGCCGTCCTCAACAAATACCTGATTGATTGACTGATTGATTTCTGACTCGGGGTTGATGAGGAGGTCACATCGGATGGAATCGACAATAGTAATGCAAGTTTGTTGTTATGTGCACACGTATCATGGCATACATTTGACATTGTTTTATCTCTACCAACATTCCCCCCAGTTGAATTTTCAACTACTTTATCTACCCCATACTTCATGAAAGTCACACCATTTGAGGTTTGACGTGTTTCTGTTGGGTCCATTACTATTTCCCTAGTTACTTACATACTACCTAATTTGAGGACTGTGTTTTATAGCAAGAGACCCCCATTTGCAGGAAACAATACAAAAATAGCACAGGAATGAGAATTGGTAACAACAACATGCACAGTCTGGTCACCCACCAGGGAGTCAGGAAAACCAATTAAACAACTAGTCCTGCTTAGGGGCACCTCCATCCTTCTTCATGTTGGCTTGTAGACAATGCAGTGCTTCGATGGCAAAAATCAGTGTACCATTGTCCAGGTCTTAGCGCACACCCCACCCTTCGCTGCTGTCATCAAGTTCAACACATACCGATGTTACGTCATCATGAGGTGCATGGCTCTTAGTTCCTCCCTGATAGTGTTTAGGCTGAGCTCAGAATTGTTGATCATTTTCAACATTTCCCACCTGGATACCGGCAACCATACCTGCGTTTCCCTGTAGGATGAAGAAGGGTATGGACCCTCCCACGTTTACTTGAGGATCAGTGAATAGTTTGAATTCTTCCGGAATGTCCTTGTACTGAGCCAAACCAAAATAATTGGCAATTATTTTTTCTCGAGACTCATGCAATAGAGTTGTTTTCTTCTTTAGTGGATGTTGGAACAACTTGGACAGGTCTTCTCCAGGGATAACCAGCGTTGGGGTGTAGATGGTCATGAGGGAGTAGAGGCCCCACTCCGAGGATGAGTTGGGTGTAGGCAAATTCTCCACACTGCCAGAAGAAGTCCATCAGTGTGGAGGTGCCACTGTGCATGTCTGGTACGTTGAGTATTTCTCTGCAATTCTCATTTGTGCAGAGTGGGTTTGTTCTTTTTCCTCTGGAAAACAAGGAATACAGTGTACAATTAGTGATTGCCTCTTCCTCTCCAACCATGTGTACCTATCTTTCTCAGCATCCCAGACTTCCTGACATGTGGTATCTATTCTGGTGTTCAGTCTTCTCCTATGAGACTTGTTTACCCTTGTATCATAACGTGGATGACCCTACACAGAAACTTCATGTTTGGGGTCCATTTGTTATTAAACAAGACTGACCCAAGCATGATAAGAGCTGCCCTGGGACCACAGAAGGAGGACGGGTGGACTTGTTTGTGCACTGGTGCATTGATTTGCTACCACCAAGAACCTCTTTTCTGGAAAGTCTTGGGGCAGTGTCCTCCCCTACAATGCCTCGACTGTGCATCCTGCCTAGCTCAGTTTATATATCACTAGGCTTGGTGTAAAGGTAAAGTGCAGTGGGATTGGTCTTCTATTGAGTGACATTTACTAATACCTTATGGAGTTACACTCTACTAGATTGTAACTTGGCCCTGATCCTACATAGGTACAGATGGATGAGGTATTTTTCTTTCTCGGGGGCTATCTCCTGGGATGAATAAAGCCTATCTGCACGTATGGCATGCGGCATCAGTGAACAAATGTAGCAAACTCTGGCCAAGGTCTGGCCGCCCACAGCAGTCATTTGCTGATACCATGTGTTGTATAAGAGTGTGCTGTGTAGTGCATGTGGAATATTAACATTAGGTTCAGTGTAATTGTAAGTGATGTGAGAAAGGCCCCTATTCAAGCGCTGTAGTAATGTTGAGGTGGACTCTGTGTGACTAGGCTGATTTATGGCTATGGATGGATGCGACCACTCCTACAAAAACAGAGAGTATTCAGTGGTGTAAGAATACATAACTTTTGGAATTTTGCAGGTCTTGGGATGGTTTTCTGGGGAAACATCTGGGGTCTTCTGGCGATCGGGGATGTTTCTACTCTGACAGATGCTGCGGTACCAGGGGTGTCTTTGCCTTGATGGAACTGTAAACTTAGTTTGTAGAAGAGTATTCACCAAAAAACAGTCCAAAAGCAATCCATGGTTTTTGTCTTTACACACTTGGGTCTTGTCAGAGTTCTGGAAGTTGTTGCTGTGGTTGTGGCGGGCTGCTGTAAAGGTAATGCACTTGTGGTTGGTTTGGTCGCAGATATGTTGGAAAAGAGTTGTGGGTTGTAGGTTAGCTTTAGAAAAACATACATCATTATTTAGTCTCATGAGATTTCTATGCCTTTCTTTTTTGCTCATGTCCTGTGCATTAATTTTGGAGCTGGCCCCAGTTGGGCAATTATTTTAGGGAGCAGTGAGTGTTTTAGTCATAGGTCATCTGAGTTTTATTTTAAGGGTCATCTGGACCTCTCCTCTCATCATGGCAGATGAGAGTGTTTCTATGGGGTGACCTTCGTGGGGTTATTTCTTAGCTCTTCTCCCTAACATGTGGGTGTGTGCTTTACCAATGAGAAGGAACCTTATGACCTACACATTTGTGGTGCAATGTGAAAGGAAGGGGGCATGTTGCAATTTGGGGGTTGGTGGTGGGTGTAACATGTTCTGAGGACATGTGTATGCCCCTCGAGTTCCTGCATGTGACGTGCAATGAGGTTCTCCCTAACAGCGTAAGATGTTTTTGTCCACGTCCCTTTTCTGGAAACTTCGTTTTGGGCTACCTTTTGGCCTTCTTTGGCGGGTTGCTGGGCGCTTCCCTATATCTTCATGCAATGCTGTTTTGTTGAGGTATGCTGAAGGAGATTGGAGAGGTGCTCCATGGCCTTCGTATGAGTTTGATGCAGCAATGACTGGAATCAGGCCTATTCCTTCCCCGGTGGGTGTGTTTGGGAGGCCTTGTGTGATCTGTCTGACAGGGCGGATGTGTTCAGTGAGCATATCAGTGTACCTCGCATGGGGCTGGGATGGTGATTTACAGAGTCCCTTTTCCTCCCGGCACCCTCCTCTCCTCGGATCCAGATTTTTTTAGGCCTGCCGCCCCCAGCCGTGGTTAGGGCCTTCTAACCGGCAACGTACTATTCTCGCTGTTTTAGAGGGACATGATCTGATGAGTTTGGAAGTTGTTTTGGAGAGAGGAGGAGGCAGATCATTTGTGTATGGTAGGAGTCAGGCTCACGGCCAAGACTAGTTGAGATTTGCCGATAAGGGTTATGAATTGGGACAGCTGATTGCTATGGTGAATTTCCTGACTAACTTGATGCCATGTTGTTGCTTCTTAACCTGTTGGATTTGCGTTACTTCAACGTTTTATGGGGACATCATTATCCCAAGTGTGCAGAGAACCTGGCTCCAGGCAGAGTAACATTACTTCATTATGGAACTGAAAGGAGGCCTTCTTTAGCTGGGGCCTACTGGTTTTGAGGTGCTGCAGATGGGACTGCGTACCCTGTGGGAACTTCAGTCCCGGGCTGGGTATTCTCGAATGGGGACTATTTGATCTGGTTATTGGAACCAGTACCAATTTGAACTTGGATGCGGTGATCTGGGTGCTTGCTTTTATAATGGCTGGGGGCTGCCCTGCCCGCTCATCAGACTGCCCTCTCCCTGGGGTGTGGCCAGCCAACCCCGCCCTAGGGGACCAGCAGCGGAGTAGGGCCTAGGCCCCCTGCAGGTAATAAAAAATGCCAGACTCTAGTATGGATTCCCAGCCAAGAAAACATACAGCAGCCCGGAGATTTCCCAAACGCATGTGAAGGCATGAGTTTTCTTCTAATGTTATCACTAGTCGTTATATTTGAGATGAGGTTTGAAGAGGATTTGATTTGAATCTAATCTTACTGGGGATTTTGGACCAACTGCGATTGTGTAAAGGCACTGCCTTCCCAGACAGTTAGCCTGCCCTGCGTGGCTGTGGCCCCCATCCTAGCTGGGCTGGGTTCCCTGTCTGTTGTTGCTGTTGCGATGTACTTGGCCAACCACTTGGTCCCTACTGGAGTGGTGTGGTGGCTGTCTGATTTCCCTGCGGCTGAATGTAGGATCATTTGGGTAGACCCGGTCCTGGTTCTGTGGATGGAGATTTTGCAGGGACTGACTAAAGCTTATCTCTCTTTGCCCATGGTACGCCTTTAGGCGGCATCAGTCGGCCATGTGGCCCATTCGGTAGCAATAGTAGCACTCCCTGAGGTCTGGCTGCTGCCAGCCTCCCTGACCTCTGCCACTAGGACTGGGTGGAAACCCTTTGGGGTTCTGAGGTGAATCTCCCTTCAAGACTTGTGCACGCTTGCAGCCAGCGCCATTCCCTGGGGGGCAGTATTTTTTAAACTCATGTTGGACCAGCTTCGTGGTGTCTCTCTGGGTATGCTCCTGTTTTTTCTCTGTCCTTTTTCTGTTTCCTTCTATAGTAATGTAATATGTGGGCCTGGATTTCCCACCAAGGTTTGGTACCTAATCCTACTACACTGTCCAGTCCACCCTATATTTCGGTGGGCAGTCCCTTTTTGAGGATGTTGGAAAAGAATGCCCATTTCGCTCTATGGCTGTTGTTGGAAAGTGAATTATTGGTAAGGGCATTTTAGCAATAGGCCACTAACCCCCACTAGGATCAGTTAGGTCTCAATAAATTAACCCCAGCTTAAACCCTTAGTAGCTTGTCAACGAGCGACAAGGCTTAATTTAAGAGACAAAGTATAAAGCATTCAAGTATCACAAAACAGTAATGAAAGAAAACACAGGAAACAGATTAAAAATCCAACACTAATTTATTAAAATAGGAAATATGTTTAGCTTCAAAATGACACCACAACAAATAAAATCAGATAAGAGCAACCGGAGATATGAATTTTGAAAGAATTAATGTTTTTTAGCACTTAGAAACGAATAGCACCAATCCGGTCATCTGGTTGCACCTCGACCGGGGAATAGTCAATGTTAAGGCCGACCGCGATCAAGCCCTGCTCGGCTACAGCAAGTGAGAGGCCTCGGTCAAAAGTTTACCTTCGGTCATAGTCGTTTTCTTGAAGATTTTCTTCAGTGGGACGAAGTCGCCAGTCCGATCCGACCTCCCTGGAGCCCTTCCTCCAATGTGTGTCACGGGAGACCTTGGTGAAGATTTCTACGTTCGGACTTAGATGATTTTTCAAGATGAAAATCCTTCGACCAGGCCGAACTTGAAGCCCTCTTCGGATACACTGGTCAACTTTCTACGTTCGGTCTTAGTCTCTTTTTCAGAGATTGTCTTCAGCGGGACAAACCTGCAAGTCAGGTCAGGTCGCAGTTGAGGCAAGCCGGCTAGAGTCGCCGATGCGGGTCGGTCCCTCAATGGAGCTTTTTCCAAAAAGTTCTCCAATCTTCTCCAAACTTCTGGATCTTCTTCCAGAAGGCCTTTTAAGGTATTGTAGGAGTCTACAGCTCACACCAATGATCCTGAAGCTCCGAGTTGCTCCTTGAGGGTGCAGACTACAACTCCCAGAATGCACCTGGCTCAAACTCCAAAACGGTTACTGGACGGTGGTCAGCTGGTCAGTTTCTTCAGAATCTGATACAGGGGACTCTGGTTTGCAATTTTTCACCTGTAGCAAACAGGGAGTCCCTCCTTGAAGCAGTTGAAGCCAGGCAAAGTCCTTCTTGTGGTGAAGTCCAAGTGTGCAGCTCGTGCAGTCCTTCAGAGTGCAGTGTCCAGGTATAGGTCAGGGGTCAGGCAGGGCAGTCTTCTTCTTCTGATGTTCTTTCTTGTAGGGATCTGAGGTGTGGGTGGAGATCTGCCATATTTATCCTTGCTCCTGGGTGAAAAACAGGGGGGTCCTGGGTGTCCAATCAGAGGCAGGGTCCTTCCCCCTTTGATGACCACTTCCTGGGAAGTGTGGCAAAAGTCAATCAATCATTCCTCAAAAATCCAACATGGCTAAAAGTGATTTTTGGAGGTTAGATCTGGCTGAACCCACCCACTGGTGTGGCTAAAAATCCTAAACACACCCCTTGCCTGCCCTGTCCTAACCTAATCAAGAGGGCACCTAATTGTCTGGGGTTGCAGGACGTGAGGGAGGTACTGGGTTGCTCCAAATGTCCTTTCCTGCCTTTGAAGACCAGTTTGGTAGCCCCTTCCCCTTCCTGCTTCCCCATCTGCTGAGGCAGATCTCCTCCTCCAGGCCATCCTTTGTGTTCAGCCCAGGCCACTTCACACCTCATCATGGCAACCTGGCCATGTTGCCAGAGGCTGGCCAATCAGAGAAGGGCACTCAAGAGCTGAAGTTGGTAACTTTCAGCAGGTAGAGATTTTAAACCCTTTACCTGAACTAGTTATATCAAATCCAACAATTGTATGTTGTGGGATTTATTATAACAATTAATTTGCTACCAAACCCGAGGCATCTGACACGTAAGGGGACTTTGTTAATTAAAATAAAGTTTCCCCATTTTAGCCTATGGAGGCCATTCACTACAGTGAGGGAAAAACTAATTTGGCTATTTTACCTCACCAGGGCTTATAAAACAATTTTTATAAGATCCCCGCTTATAGTTACATAGCACCCAGCCCTAGGGGCACATAAGGCACACTTAAGAGGTTGCTTATATGTAAAAATAAGATAGTTTAAGACTTTGGAAGTACTTTTAATTCCAAGGTCAAATTTGCATTTAACTTTAGTTTAAAAGCAGCCAGCAAGGCAGGCCTGCCTTTAAAATGACACTGGACACCTCAGCAGTGCACCTATGGGTGTACTACCTATGCTGGGGTCCCAAAACCTACAGGGACCTATAGGTAGGTTGATTCTGCCAATTATAATTAGCCTCATTTGCATATCCACTTCACACAGAGCACTGGCCTTGGGAGTAGTAAGCAGTACCCAGGGCACAGCCACGAGTCAGTAACCACCAGTATCTGTCCAAAAAGATTGGGGGTGACCAGGGCAAAAAGGAGGACTTTCCAACAGCTGTCCTGTCTTTTGTCCCCAGTGTTCAGTCATTCTGTCTAGAAAGTCAGTCATGGTTTCCCCAGGCTTCATAATTTCCACCATCCATCTTCCTTCGTCCGGGCAGTCAGGGAACATTTCCCTCAGGGCCATCCATACCTGGTGTTTGAATTAATTGAATATGGCCCGTTGTGCTCTGTGTTAGTCACTGTGACTGCTGGGATGTGGGCTCAGGGAAACACCATGTTTGTTTGCTTTCCGATGATGCTGCTGAGCAGACTCTTGACACCACCTATTGCTAGGTTTATTCCTGTGGTGTTTTTTTCAAAACATGAGATTCATTTTCTGCCTCATCCATCATTGAGGTTAGTTTGGTCCTGAGCACTTCTTTGTCCATCTGTGCCTATGGCAGATAGATGGTCCCTAATGTGCCCTTCTGTAACGACAGGCATATTTTGGCTCAGAGCAGAACCGCAGGTTTTTCCTCAATATAGCACTCCCATCGTCTAGGGCATTCCTGCATGTAGCATAAGTTTCACCGGGCATCTCCCGTCCCCATTCCGGATGCAGCCTTCCACCACGGCCATTTCCACTGGTTCAAAGGATCCCTCCTTTGGTCACGGTTTATCATACTGACCCCCCCTTCAGTCCAGCAGGCCAGCAGGTGGCAAAATGGTTGCACAAGGGCCTGGTCTTCTTCTCTAGACACTATCTCCTAGGGGTCAGTCTGTCTGACCTGCTCATTTGGGGGGGGCAGTGGATGTCTTCATCACTGCTCTCCTCATGCATGCATAAAGGTGCCTTCCTGCTTCTCCTATGCCTTTATTGGGTTTGGTCTAGGCTACTCTGATCCCTTATTTTTTGGTCGGCCCCTCTCTATATGTTGTCGGTTTGGTGGGGTTTGAGTTCTCTATGGGGGCCTCCCTTCTGGTTCTGCTTCGGGCTCTTCTTCCTGTGGAGCCTGGGACCCGGCTCCACTCTCCTTTGGGGGAGGATGTGCTGCTCTGTTCTCCCTTTGCTCTTCCCAGGTGAGAGCTCTCTATTTCTCCTCAACCTGCGCCTTTCTTCTAACTCCCAGCTGGGCTGCCTCCTTCACGCCATGCTGTGCGTGCTTCTCCTTGGTGGGAACGTATCCTCAAGCTCACTTTCTGTCATCTCTTCAACTGCCTGGGCATACTTTGGGGGAGTGTACCCTGTGGCTCCCTCTTCCAGGTCGGACCCTGGAAGCAGGGAAATGCTTCCTTCCCCCCACTGGTGGTGTCACTGCCCAGGACTGCTATAGACCTCCTTGTCACTTGAGAGTGTTTGACCAGATGGGTTGCAGTATATGCTCCCTGTGCTGCTAGGATTCAAACGAAGAAGCGTGGCAGATGGGGGGTCAAACTTGGGGGAACCGTAGTGCCAACCTGGTCTGGGACTGGCATCCCCCATCCTTGGATCCAGCTGCTCAGTGCCCGGCAGGATTCTCTGAGCTCCACAACCGGTGGATTAGTGAAGCCTAGTGCGGGAACTGTGAGGATGGCAGGCATCAGAGAGAGCATCTCTGTACCTACTTATGGTGGAGGAGGTGCAGAAACCTTACTTGTGGGTGGTTACAGGTTATGGCCGCCTTGAAAATGGTCCGTAGTTCTAACAGTGCCTCTCTTTTGGCCTTCTTTCATCCCAGACATTTAGTCTGAATGTGTGTCCTTGTGCGCTCTATTGTGTTGATGTCGGAGGTTCCCACCTCTGGCCAGGAGAACGCTTGTGCCTTAGTATGTGCGTGCCATTCATGGCAGAATTTATGTCGCTTTCTAGCCTGCGTGGGGAGTCTAGTTTGCATGTGGCTTAACGGCGATTCCATGATGGGCTGGGAACCTTTTTTAGGGGACTGGTACGCTTCTAATTTTCTTTGGCTTTAAATAATCCTAAATTCTACTCTTATCATGGGGAAATATGTACACAGGATTATGCCAGCAATACCTATTAGCTACAAGCTCAACTTTAGACATGGATGCATCGAACAGACTTTTCACAATACATAAACAACACATATGAAAAGAAAATACAACCTGTAAGAAAGTGAAATGGTTATTTCAAAACATTATGAAACATAACATTTCAACATGAACCTTTTTTTAGCAGCAGTGTAGCAGATATGGAATAACAGTTTGTGAGAGAAAGTTAGCGATTTCTTCATATGCACATTAAATAACTTAATGAGACATAAAATATCAAGATGAAATATAGTTGCAATAAGTTATCAACACCACAACATCAACAGTGAATCAATTGAAAGCCACAATGGAAATAAAGGGAAAAGAGAGGAAAAAATGACAGGGAAAAAATGATGACTTTTTCCAAAAAAAGCCTTAGTCCACTCCTAGTTCATGCAGCCTGATGCTGAGTGGAAGCTGTGCACAGTACACAGGACTAAGGAAGCTTGATAGTCTGTCAGTATTGGCTCAGGGACATTGATAGCAACAGTTTACACAGAGAAGAAGGAACTCAACAACTACAGGCCCTCCTCGGCCAAGCACATGTTACAACTAATCTCCAAGGTCCAAATCTTTCCCTAACGTCCGAATTTCACCCTGTTTCAAAACCAGGGCCTTAGCGTACGATCTGTGTCACACCCATCGGTCCAAGCAAATAGCACCTCTCGCTTCTTTCAGACACCAACAGTGTTTAAGAAACTGGTAGTGCTGAGAAAACCTTTTTAGACTAAAAAGTAAGATTGAGGTGTTGGTCCTATATCACACCCAGAGCCTATGCGTACCATCTGTGTCACGCCCATAAGTCCAAGCGTTGAGACCTCATTCCTATGTCACACTCAGAGGTCAAGCGTACCATCTGTATCATGACCAATTGTGGCGTCTGCTCACCTCTCTTGTTTGCGCACATGTGAATCTGTAAGGGTGGGGTTCCCTACCTTCGGCTGCAGGCTAGGCTCAGAGAACCGGTCTCTCCTGGCTGGCTCGCCAAAAATGGTGCTCAAATGTGGTTTTACCTTAAAGAAATTAAAGACAAGAGGCGTTCAGCAAAACAGGAACAGTTGGTTTAATTAAAAGCAGCAGCCAGGAGAGCACAGTACAGAGTTGGGGTCTGATGACTGTCTCTCAAAGTTGCAGAGGTCTGAGCGCCCTTTTACGCGTTTAATGAAGGGTTACAAAACAATTCTGTACATTCTTTGCGGAAAGGAATCTGGGCCTAGTCATGGAGTCGTAAATCTGATAAAGTGTTCAGGTGGGTTGTGTTTTATTGGGGGCCAGTCTCCTGTGACTATTGTGGTGTCACTGTCTATCTGAGGGATCAATCTGGATTTTTCCTGTTGAGCGTTTGTCTACCGGTTAAGTGTCAACCCACTGGTAATCTGTCAATCAGTAGCTTCAGGCCTAGGTTGCGAGGCTTGCCTGACCAAGTATATCTGACTCAGAGTTGATGAGGATGTCACATCGGGTGGAATCAACAATACTAATGCGAGTTGGCTGTAATGAGCGCACATATCATCGCATTAGCCGGCTGCATTTCACAGAACAAGTGAAACTTCCTTCATCACAACCACACATTGGTGTGTTTGCACATTAGGGTCTGACGGCTTGCAATATGGATATTTACATCTTCTTCTAGACTGCTGTAATTCTTCAAGAAATAAAAGTGTCCTCTCTCCAAAGTCTGGTGCATGAGAAAGGGTTTCAATCCTCTTGCGTTACATATGGAGTGGGTGGCTCTTTACACTTTACAAAAAACTGAACCAGGTTTACAATATTCATTAGGGATTCCAAAACCCAAATTACTCTAACCTCTTCTAAGGGTATATTTTTAACACTTTAGAAATGTTTCAACCTCACCTTTGCCGGACTAACTCTAGTTATTAACTCTTGTTGATTCCCAGCACATCATGTGAAGGTTAGTGATTCTTTTTTTACTGCATATTCACTTCTTTATGTTTGCCTTGTATCATTTGTCCACTACTACATTTTTATGAATTTTGCAGGCTCCCCTTGATGTTCTTTTATAGATTAATCTATAGAATTTTATGTATGTTGGAATATTGCTGTTAACTGGAAAGGGCCAGTAATGTGTCAAGAAAGTTCCTTTTTATATTACCTTTCACCACTCATCTAAAAACTCATGGCATAACACCCAATACCAGAAACCAATATCATTTTATTTGGAGCATAGCCAAATTATACAGTTAAAGTCCCTCATCTGTGGTCCACATCAGAGGTACATCAGTATTTCCGTCCTTCATTATTATGTACATATCAACTATAGCTATGCAGAATCTCTTTATGTTTAACTACACAACTCTTTAGCTGCAGAAGATTCTCTTCTGATGTGAAGAGTGCCTCAAGAGGTTTCTATTTTCATAGCTTTGGTGCCTCTCATGACATTAGTGTTGGTTGCTCAAAATTAATAGCACAGAAAACTCACAGTCTCGTCCCCAGTGTTGCACCAAATATTCATCTGTTTATAGAAGCTAATCAATTTTCATTTATAGTAAAAACATTCACAAAGCAACAATAAAATGTGGTTGGAGCAGTTTACCAAAATTAGACTATAAATTGCACATGCTAAGTATATGTACTACACTAAACAAGATTTGTCGTTACTTACCAATCACACTTCCAGTAAGGCTAAAGGAACTATATAGCAAAGTACCACCCTGCTAGGCTATAAGGATATATAAACAGTCTTTAAGGGGAACCAGAAATGTATAAGCAAAGATTTATAAACCTCTTCTGCTGGGATTGTGTCACAAAAGTGAAGCAAACCTACGCAAAACATATTTTGTTGGATTAACTTTCCTGCGCAAAATTTATTGTGTGCTGGAAAGCTGTCTAAAAGTAGTGCAAAGCAGCGTAAGGTGCTGCTTTGCCTTACTCTGCATCAGAGGGGCCGACATGGGTGGGCTATGGACATATGCATGCTACAACCCATGCTTCTTGATACAAATTCCTATGTACCAACACAGTAGACAGTTTGGTGTCAAAAAACGAATGCCACTTTGAAGTAGGCATTAAAATGAGAGATACTTTTATTTCTCCTTTTGTGACTTTGTGTGCTGACATGTGTGCTGCTCTGCAAAGCACGCACAAAGTACAAAAAGTTTTACAGTTTGTCTAGGCATAGGTTTTTGTACTGCAAGAGAACCTTTCCTGTATACAAACCTATGCTAGACTCATGCAGACACGCTTGCACAATGGTGCAAAGAAGTGTGCGTGGTGCTCAGAAGCAAGGTTGTGGACAAGTGCTAGGGAGAGGGGAGGGGAGTGCCATATCTCTGTAGATAGGGCACCGCCCTCGTGTGTGACAGGGTTGTAAATCTCGCCCATATGGTAGTACTAATTTAACTAAACAACAACAGCAACAAATGGCAAAAAATATATAATAAACAAGGTAAAGAAATCCTGTAGTGATCAACTATTTAAAGGCAATAAAGTGCAGAGTTAATTGTAACCATATTAAAATATTTTCACAGTTCCACGTAGAGGCTAGATACTGTTTACACCAATTATCAGTCTCTCTCCCCAAGAGCTCACTGAGATGAGATTGAAGTTGAAGCACTCAAGTTGGAAAATGGCATTCTGCCCACGCCAGTCGATTAATCTTACTAAGCTAAAAACTTTCGATTTAAATTTACGTACCAACTGTTACTAGATAAAGTTCCCAGTCAGGAAGTTAAGAGTGTTTTGATGGGAAAGTCCACTTTCAGTGCATCAAGCTTAAAAGATGAATCTATAAAGGTCTTTTTGGATCTAGTGTGGAGGGAAGCAGAGGAGAGTTTTCCATAAAATGAAATGTGAGTCTAATCAGTACAGTATCTCTATAAAGAAGTATCTCACAGTCAAGACATTATCTTATCATCGCATCAGTGACAAAGGGCCAGATGTACAAACCCCTTTTGCATTTCTTAATGGTCCCAGTGCTTTAAATGGGCCGGTAGTGTCCGGTACTGAGTACCAGCACTTTTTTATTTTGAGAGGGAGAGTACCTGCTCTTCTTAAGAAAAACGTAATACTTTTAATTGAAGAGTACCGGCACTTCTCAGAAACAAGCAGGTACTCTGGTACAGAATACCTGCCCTTCTATTTTTCCATTTCAAGCACTGAATGGTCCGAATCGGTATTTTGGGCCGTTAAGAAATGCAAAACTGCCTTTTCTGATGTACAAAGGCCTTTAGGATATTGCTAATGTAAGAATCACAATTTGCGATCCCCATAATAGGAAATCACAAATAGGGATTACCAATTAGCGATTCCTATTCTGATGTACAAATTGTTTCCTAAATGCCATTTGGGCATTTAGGAAATGCAATTACCATCGCCTTAAAGTCAATGGTAACCATGTGCAATTTAAAAAAAAAATCACAAAATGCTTT
Organism: Pleurodeles waltl; assembly: GCF_031143425.1. Taxonomy (NCBI): domain Eukaryota; kingdom Metazoa; phylum Chordata; class Amphibia; order Caudata; family Salamandridae; genus Pleurodeles; species Pleurodeles waltl. The sequence continues at coordinate 646,644,525 of NC_090446.1, read as the reverse complement.
TTTTTTAAAAATGCAATAGAGAACACACATGCCCTTTGGGCATGTGTGTGCTCTACATGTGCAACTCTATTTTTGGGGTCCACCATGGGGGGCCTTTTGCCCATTGCCATCCTTGGATTTTCATTTGCCCCATAGCAATTTACTAGGGAAACAGCCTTTCCTATGCGGCTGGAGCAACGCGAAGCGTAGCCACGCAAGCATTACAACACTTGCCTTAACCAAGCATCTGCCTGAACCACGCAAAAGCGTGGTTAAGGCACCCTGCATATGCGTGGTTCAGGCACACAGCAGGAACAACCGGGAGAGGAACGCAGCGGCCGCATAAGTGGGGCTGGGGCGGGTGAGGGGATTTTTAAGGACAGGACAGAGTAGGTTTTAGAGTTCAGGGTGGGGGCTGGGGGCTTGGGCTAATTTTTAGGACAAGGTGGGGTAGGTTTTAGGGTTCAGGGCGGGGGTCAGGGTAGTTTTTAGGACAGCGTGCAGTAGGTTTTAGAGTTCAGGGCAGGGGTTCGGGTTGTTTTTAGGACAGGGTGGGGTAGTTTTTAGGACAGAGTGGGGTAGGTTTTAGGGTTTACGGTGGGGGGGTCGGGTAGTTTTTAGGACAGGGCAGGGTAGGTTTTAGGGTTTAGGGCAGGGTCAGGGTCGTTTTTATGACAGGGCAGGGTAGGTTTTAGGGTTTGGGGCTGGGGTTGAGGTACTTTTAGGACAGGGTAGGTTTTAGGGTTTAGTGCAGGGGTTGGGGTAGTTTTTAGGACAAGGTGGGGTCGTTTTTAGGACAAGGCAGGTTTTAGGGTTTAGGGTCGGGTCGTTTTTAGGACAGGGCAGGATAGTTTTAAGGGGTTAGGGCAGGGGGCCAGGGTAGTTTTTAGGACAGGGTGGGGTAGTTTTTCGGAGAGGGTAGGTTTTAGGGTTTAGGGCAGGGGTCGGGGTAGTTTTCAGGACAGGGATGGGTAGGTTTTAGGACAGGGCAGGGTAGCTGTTAGGGTTTAGGGTGGGAGATCAGGGTCGTTTTTAGGACAGGGTAGGTGTTAGGGTTAAAGGCAGGGGCAGGTGGTCAGGGTATTTTTTAGGACAGAGTGGGGTAGTTTTTAGGACACTGTAGGTTTTAGAGTTTAGGGTGGGGCGAGGGGATGGGGGGTTGTATCACACAACCACACATGGTGTTATCAGTTATACCTTTACTAAGCATGCTTTTATAGCAAAATTTGTTGTAAAGGCATGCGTGGTGAAGACGTGCATGGTAAAGACGCGATTGTGGCTCCGACCTGCGTTGTTAAGCCATGTGTGGTTCTGCCATGCGTGATTCTCTCATACAACCATTTATTGGCCCATTGACACAAATGCAATGGGATTCCTTATTTGCAATTTTCTAATAGCGATTCCTTCTTTGTAGGAATCGCTATTAGGAAATCGCTGTCTCTGTACCTAAAGTTTTGCATTTCCTAAATAGCGATTTCTATGAAGTTGCTATTTCGGAAATGCAGAATTGCATTTTAGTACATCTGGCCCATTGACTCTCACATAAATGTGGAAATGTTGTGATCTGGAGTACGGAGTTACATGTGGGAGAGGCTGGATAGTAGCTCGTCAAAACTATCTATTACAGGAATTTAAAGAAAGATCCAGTTACACACCTAACTTGAGGGCATATTTACTATTAATTCACTCAAGGTGGCGCAGCAAGGGAACTTAATCTGTAGTGTGTGTTTGTGTGTGTTTGCGTGTAAGTGGTCCAAACGCAGGTTTACAAGTCCTTGTAAATCTGGGTTTGCATCAAAATCCATGAGTGGATGCTTGAAAATGCCCATAGTCCAACCTTGTAAGGCCTACACGGTAAAAAGTAATGCAAGGCACCATTTTGATATTTTTAATAAACCGCACAAAGTTGCTTTGTGTGGCTTAGTGCAAAATACCAAAAATGATCTTGCATCAGGGCTGCGCCACAGAAGTGATGCATCCCAAACTATCTCACAGTAATTCTGAGCCCTAATGTGTAAAAGCAGAAGTGAGTACATTTAAGATTAGATTGAGGGATATTAGATGTTGGTTATTTGAGATACAAATATCCTGTTGTCATGGGTGTAGGAAAGTGGAGTATTATGTGGTGTGGCGGTTAGTCCTCACCATGTAATGCTCTCATAATACCCCAAAGATGGTCCTTAGATTCACACTAATAAATCCTTAGCTCAGTCATGGTAGTAAAGCAAAGAGCAGTCAGGCTTTACTAGAGGAACATATATTAACCATTTCAGAGTACCAACGATAAGTAATTGGTACAACATGAAAGAAGTCCATCACTTATTTATGAAATAGAGCTTATTTGTATTTGAATTTAGACACCAAAACAAACAGAATTACATCAGTACAACCGGAGTTTTAGATTTTAGAAGTAAGATTAAAACACAGCAAAAATAGGCATTTAAACTTAATGTTGAAGACATTGGAGAAAAACCACTATTGACAAACGGCCACTTTGAGGGTGGGTTATTTGGAACCCTTGCAGGGTTAAGGTTGTGCGGGTTCTAGGACCAGGCCACAACACTCAGTTTAGTGTTACCTGGCCCATGTCATCTGGGTGCAGAGTCGTCCTGGCCTTGGTGGTGAGTGGGACTGGCACTGGTGGTGATATTACCTCTTACACAACGTTGAAGAAAACAAGAAGCAAAAACTCATCAGGGGCTGGGTTGTCGATATCAGATGCAGGCTGTACAGTGTGCCCTATAGTTTCAGTGATGAGTGTAAGAGTCAGTTACCAGTCTGGCAACCAACAAGCCTTGACAGGGTTGAAGTTGAAGAAAAGCTTTGGGAATTTCACTGGGTCTGGGGGAGCCATGTAGCAGCCTGAAACTTTGGGGCAGGTGAGACTACAACTCCCAGAAGACAATGGGACACCTGAATTTTGGCAATCCCATGGAGGGCCCGATGGGTGGTGAATCTTTGGATCCAGCATTTTTACCTGCAGTTTGCAGGAGACTAGTGCCACTAATCCAGGGGTGACATGGGTGGTTCGGGTATCCACAGAGTTTCCTCTGGTCAGGTGTACTGAGTTTGAGGTAAGGACGAATGTCCGTTATGCAGTTCCCAGTCTATTGTCTCAGGGGAAGAGTATCCCTCTTTTGGTTTGTTGCAGTGGGCTTTGTCCAGTTGTCGGCAACACAGGGCTCCTCTTGTTCCTTCTTTGAAGTCAGTTGTTCAGACCTGAGGTTCTGGTGTCATGGGTGACCCTTAAATCCTGGATTTAGGGGAGTTAGAGGTGTGGCCAATGAGCAGCTACCTTCTGCAGCTAATCCGCCCCTCAGATCCGGTGGAGGGATCACCTTTTACTACCCAGAACTATCTAATCTGCCACTTCTGAAATGGCAGAAATCAAAATTAAGTGCACAGGCCGGGCTACTCACCCTAGAGATGTAGTCAGCCTTTTAGGTGTGTGCACTGTCCTGCGTAGCTAATTTCCTGCCCGACCACGAGCAAATGTGTCTGGGGAAGGAGGAGGGGTGTGTCCTTCTCTGGGGAAAAGCGCATGTGCAGGAAAGTGTGGGCTGGCCAGCCAGAGCACAAAGAAGCTGTGGCAAACAGGTAGGTAACCTCTAAAGTGCCACCTGGGTATATGCCAGCCATCCCTAAACACCATATTTGTGTCAGGGGAGAGAAGGCACATTGTTTGACATCAAACTCAACATATCTAGGTAGTGTTATATAGGATCTAGCAACCCCAGTGTGTCCGGGTGCAAGTCCCATGTTATCCAATAGACCGGCTATCAAGTATAGTGTACTTTAATGAAAAAGACACTTTAGAGACATATAAGCGTGTGCTTACATGCCTATACCTTAAATATAAGAAACCCTGCTTCCTGCATTGCAGAGGCATTCCTCAGGGGTGTCTGACATATATGAAAGGCAGTGCATGGGACTGTGCCACCCTTTGCCACCTTTGCCTTGTGTACCCTAGGTACCATTTACTAGGGACTTATAGGGGGCAAAGTCTTGACAAATTAGAGAATTACCAAGTCGACACATTAGTTTTGGGTGAGAGCACAAGCACTGGGGTCTGTGCACTAACAGTCATAACCATCAGGATTGGGGCAAAATGTGGGGAGTGACCATACCCAAATGGGCACTTTCCTACAATGCCCTTATATTTTAAGCCCATAACCTGACATATCTTCTCTTGTGTGAAAAGTTGGTAAATATGCCAACATGATGTCTGTCATGTTCTGTAAGATGGTTTGAACTGTTAGAGCACCAAAATGTCAAGTAACCTTTCCTGTAACAGCTGAATAAATTGGCTACTGCAACTATGTAAGTGGCAAGCAACAAAGGTTTGGCTCAAAGAGAACTAACCAGAACGCTAAAATATTCCAAAAAAGAAACAAACTAGAACTTAGAAAAAGCCATAATTTCCAAAGATCTTCCTATTTAACAAAATACCAATAAAAACGTTTAGAGGCGAATAATTATGCAAGCCTCTACATTTAACTAGAGTCCAAAGCTTAAATATGTGGATGCCTAATGAGACTACAAAAGAAAATAAGGAAAGTTAAGTGTTCAATGAGTCTTAACCTAAAAGTGGTAAATTTGTGGATCTGAACATCATCCCGTGCCAGATAAATAAATAGGGGTCCCATTCTTTTTCGAAAATAATCTCGTAATAAAACCAAGAGCTATAATAGTATACAACACTCTGTTGCTCTGCAGCTACGTTCCAGGTATATACATCTATACATACATGCACTTATTTTTTAAAGTTTCATTAACTCATCCATCAGTATGAGCTGTCATGTGCACGGATATTGTCCCTTGGTGCCTCTCCCTCTTTTTATTGGCTGGTGATGTCACAAGTAATACTTGTGTGCCTAATCTTGTACTGCATGATGTCATGCACAAACGCGCCAACATGGCAGCTCCCAGGCAACCAAAGGAATGGTAGGGGAGCTGCTTAAAGAGCTATAAAAACAATCAGATCAAATCAAATAAACATTTTAATTCAGACATATTGAGCCTGGCTAATGTTCATGCAAACGTTTCAAATGCTGCCAGATGCCGTGGAAGAGGAGAGTTTTCTGTAAAGGGATGTATTGAAATCTTAAAGTGCAGAGCCTCCAGAGGCGCAAAAGGCCCTCTTACCTCCCTTCAGATCTTCAAGGCAAGAACAGCAAACAAAGATGGGGCGCCATCTGGTACACGCAAGAAAGGTATGCTGCAAGTTTATTTTTACGCCATACAGCGCACTGCAGCCTGGCAGTTCTGCTATTCTAAAGAGGAGGTGATGGGCAACAGGCTCTAAGTTTTAAGATTCTTTTTCAGAGGGATTTTTCTTCTTTGAAAGACCGGCTTCAGCGGACCAGCATTAACAGGTCACCAAAGCGCTCTCATTATCTGGCGGCACCCTGGGAAGCAGTAGAACATTGAGACAGTAGACCTATAGCTCAGGCAGACATGAAGTCAATGGTTCCTGTTTGATGAGGCAGTGGAGAGATCCAGAGGAACGCTGTGGTGCCTCTATAGAAAGTCAATAGAATGCCTGAATTAGTGTGTGGAGTCTCTAGTGAGGGTAAGCTCACTAGAGGCAATAACATCCCAACAGTGTAGTGCCTGTAGGGAGGGCTAATGGATTACAGGAAGTAGTGCTCCTGTTGTGTGGTTGGTTTAGAGAAGGTAACAGGGCAGGAAGTAGTGTGTGGTGTGTCTAGGGAAGGTTCATAGAATACAGGAAGTAGTGTTCCAGTTGTGTGGTGCCTCTAGAGACAGTTAATGGTTTACAGGAAGTAGTGTCCACACTATGTGGTGTGGCTCGATAAGGCTAATAGGACATTGCAGGTAGTGTTTCCACTGCGTGGTGCCTCTAGAGAGGGTTAATGGAATACAGGAAGTAGTGCTTCAGCTTTGTAGTGTCCATAGTGAGGATTAATCAAATATGTGTTCCACCGAGAGAGTACTGGAAGACAGGTTTCTGCTCTGTTATTTGTGTAGGGAGGGTGAATTGAATTCACTAAGCAGCATGCCTGCTGTGTGCTGCCTCTGGGGAAGTTTAATACAATAAAGGAAGTAGTGTTCCCCTTGCTTGGTGCTTGTGCAGACAGTTGATGGAATACTGGAAGGAGTGTCCCTACTGTGTGGTGCCTCTATAGATTTTTAATGGAATTCATTAATCAGTGTTCTTGCTGTGAGTTGTCTTTAGAGACTTTTCATAGAATAATGGGTGTAGCTGTGTGGCGCCTCTATAGAGCTTCATTAGAGTATTGGAAGTAGTGTTCACACTCAGTGATGTGTCTAGAAAATAGTATTAATAATGCTGGAAGTAGTTCCTCTGTTGTCTGGTCTGTCTATAGAGGGTTAATAGAATACCGAAAGTAGTGTTCTTGCTGTGTGGTAATTCAAGAGTTCAGCTCTAGGGCCACGACTGTTGAAAAACACATGTTCAAATGTGTGGAATGCAAACCCAGGACAGAGGTCAAATGGGGTGTAAAATGACTCCTTCTCCATTGATTTAATAAGGAATGAGGCTTTAGGCCTAACAACTGATTAGTTCATCAGTTGCATCACAAAATGGAACCCAGGTCACAAACAAATTGGTGTGCGAACAACATTGACTGCTTTGCGATCCGGGCTTGGTGCGTTGAGCTGTAGAATACGTGTATGTGTGTGTTTGTGCGTTTGTGTGCATTTGTGTGCGTGTGTATGTGTGTGCCTCATCCTATCTGTTGATGCCTGTTCATCCCATCTCATTTATCAATGACGTAGTTTTGAACATGTTTATTAAGTTGAAGCATACGTTCCCATTATATTATTTTTCTTCCTTTGGATTATCAACTAAAATGCTGTGATTTACTAATGCAGATTATCTTTTGTGAATATGGAACCTTCTCACTGGAACATAAATCACAGTTATAGAAACGCTCACAATGACTTAGTGTAGGAAGTTGGCTCTGTATGCACTATTTCAAAGTAAGGAATAGTATGCACAGAGTCCAAGGGTTCCCCTTAGAGGTAAGATAGTGGCAAAAAGAGATAATACTAATGCTCTATTTTGTGGTAGTGTGGTCGAGCAGTAGGCTTATCAAAGGAGTAGTGTTAAGCATTTGTTGTACATACACACAGGCAATAAGTGAGGAACACACACTCAGAGACAAATCCAGCCAATAGGTTTTGTTATAGAAAAATATATTTTCTTAGTTTATTTTAAGAACCACAGGTTCAAATTCTACATGTAATATCTCATTTGAAAGGTATTGCAGGTAAGTACTTCAGGAACTTTAAATCATTACGTTAGCATGTATACTTTTTTCATAAAACACAATAAGCTGTTTTAAAAGTGGACACAGTGCAATTTTCACAGTTCCTGGTGGAGGTAAGTTTTTGTTAGTTTTGTCAGGTAAGTAAATCACTTACAAGTCTCAGGTTTGGGTCCAAGGTAGCCCACCGTTGGGGGTTAAGAGCAACCCCAAAGTTACCACACCAGCAGCTCAGGGCCAGTCAGGTGCAGAGGTCAAAGAGGTGCCCAAAACGCATAGGCTTCAATGGTGAGAAGGGGTGCCCCGGTTCCGGTCTGCCAGCAGGTAAGTACCCGCGTCTTCGGAGGGCAGACCAGGGGGGTTTTGTAGGGCACTGGGGGGGGGACACAAGTCCACACAGAAAGTACACCCTCAGCAGCGCGGGGGCGGCCGGGTGCAGTGTGCAAACAAGCGTCGGGTTCTCTGTAGATTTCAATGAGAGATCAAGGGATCTCTTCAGCGGTGCAGGCAGGCAAGGGGGGGCTCCTCGGGGTAGCCACCACCTGGGCAAGGGCGAGGGCCTCCTGGGGGTCACTCCTGCACAGAAGTTCCGTTTCTTCAGGTGCTGGGGGCTGCGGGTGCAGGGTCTTTTCCAGCCGTCAGGACTTTAGGTTCAGGCAGTCGCGGTCAGGGGGAGCCTCGGGATTCCCTCTGCAGGCGTCGCTGTGGGGGCTCAGGGGGGACAACTTTGGTTACTCACGGTCTCGGAGTCACCGGAGGGTCCTCCCTGAGGTGTTGGTTCTCCACCAGTCGAGTCGGGGTCGCCGGGTGCAGTGTTGCAAGTCTCACGCTTCTTGCGGGGAGTTGCAGGGGTCTTTAAGTCTGCTCCTTAAAACAAAGTTGCAGTTCTTTTGGAGCAGTGCCGCTGTCCTCTGGAGTTTCTAGTCTTGCTCGAAGCAGGGCAGTCCTCTGAGGATTCAGAGGTCGCTGGTCCTTTGGAAAGCGTCGCTGGAGCAGGGTTCTTTGGAAGGCAGGAGACAGGCCGGTAGGACTGGGGCCAAAGCAGTTGGTGTCTTCTGTTCTTCCTCTGCAGGGGTTTTTCAGCTCGGCAGTCTTCTTCTTCTCGTAGTTTCAGGAATCTAAATTCTTAGGTTCAGGGAAGCCCTTAAATACTAAATTTAAGGGCGTGTTTAGGTCTGGGGAGTTAGTAGCCAATGGCTACTAGCCCTGAGGGTGGGTACACCCTCTTTGTGCCTCCTCCCAAGGGGAGGGGGTCACATCCCTAATCCTATTGGGGAATCCTCCATCTGCAAGATGGAGGATTTCTAAAAGTTAGAGTCACCTCAGCTCAGGACACCTTAGGGGCTGTCCTGACTGGCCAGTGACTCCTCCTTGTTATTCTCATTATTTCCTCCGGCCTTGCCGCCAAAAGTGGGGGCCGTGGCCGGAGGGGGCAGGCAACTCCACTAGCTGGAGTGTCCTGCGGTGCTGGCACAAAGGGGTGAGCCTTTGAGGCTCACCGCCAGGTGTGACAGCTCCTGCCTGGGGGAGGTGTTAGCATCTCCACCTAGTGCAGGCTTTGTTACTGGCCTCAGAGTGACAAAGGCACTCTCCCCATGGGGCCAGCAACATGTCTCGGTTGTGGCAGGCTGCTGGAACTAGTCAGCCTACACAGATAGTCGGTTAAGGTTTCAGGGGACACCTCTAAGGTGCCCTCTGGGGTGTATTTTACAAAAAAATGTACACTGGCATCAGTGTGCATTTATTGTGCTGAGAAGTTTGATACCAAACTTCCCAGTTTTCAGTGTAGCCATTATGGTGCTGTGGATGTCACGACTCACGTGCTGCTTGCGCCTGGAGTTTGCAGATCTTGAGGCGTGGATCTTGAGAGTTCGACTTTGGCCCAAAAAGGGGCGACTCTTTCTGGTAGCCACGGTGCTGTAGGCAAAGGAAATGCCAAGGACAGACCGTGACCGTGAGAAAGTAGCGCCAGAGGGAAAAAACCCCTTCAGAAGAAGAGGAAAAAACCTCCAAGAAGATTCGCAGAGGATTCCTGGAACAAGAACAGAGGAACAAGAATCAAAGGAACTGACGAAATAACACAGAAATGGCGAAATCCAGAGCCAAAGGCTAGGAAATCAGGAGCGAGGACACTAACTGAAACAGAGAGTGTTGCAGCGCAAGGAGGAAAAGAAAACACCACCCTTAAATACCATAAAACAGGAAGTGACCCACAGGAAGAAAAAGGACACCATCTTGGATAGGGAAAAGTAGATAGAATAGACTGGAGCAGAAACCATAGAGAATAGGGAAGGAGGAATGCTGGGAAGACAAGGGTAACCTGGGAAGGGGAAAAGACATAAAGGAAAGAGTAAGAAACAGACCCAAAAAAGGAAGAAGACAGAAAAAAGAAGAAAAAGGAGCCCAAACAGGTAAGAGGGGTCAGGAGACCCCAACAAGACGGAGGGAGAGAGCAGCGCGAGGCCCCAAGTAAGCCCTGGGGCCTCGTAGGGTGCAGGAAAGGCTCGGGGCGCGCCGCGTCTTAAAGACGCGAAGCGCGGCCCGAGCCGAACGCGCGGCTTGTGCCGAACGCTCGGCTCGCGCCGCGCGGTGCGGCGCGACAGTAGGCCCCCCTCCCGAAGGCCCTGGTTTGAAAGGAAATAAACGGTGAAAGCGCTGAGTCAGAAGAGGAGCATGAACAGAAGATGCATCTTCCCAAGAACATTCACTGAGAGGATAACCCTTCCAATGAATCAGATACTGCAGACGGGTGTGAAAAAGACGAGAGTCACAAATCTCCTGAACCTCATATTCAGGAACATCATCCACTAAGACAGGAGGAGGACAGGGAAACTGATGAGAATACGGATCTGGTACATAAGGTTTGAGTTGGGAGACATGGAAGACTGGATGAATCTTCCACGTGTGAGGCAAGTGAAGACGGACAGTGACAGGATTAAGCAACTGGAGAATACGGAAAGGCCCGTAGTAGCGAGGTGTGAATTTGTTCTGAGAAAGACGTGAGGGTAAGAATTTAGAAGAAAGCCAAACTTTATCCTGTGGACGGTAGTCCGGAGTGGCCCTACGTTTCTTGTCTGCTACTTTCTTCATATATCTCTTGGTGTGTAAGAGATTAGAACGAATCAGTCTATGGATTTGTAGAAGACGTTTGGAAAAATGAGTAATAGCGGGCAAGGGAGTGGGAGACAGAGAAGAAGTAGGAAAAGAGGTAGGATGAAAACCATAAGAACAGAAAAAAGGAGTGGTCTTGGAGGCACTATGGACTGAGTTTTTGTAAGAGAATTCAGCAATAGGGAGATAAGTGTTCCAGTTGCTTTGAGTTGAGTTGCAAAAACAACGAAGGTATTGTTCTAAGCCTTGGTTCAGACGCTCGGTCTGTCCATTGGTCTGAGGATGGAAGCCCGATGACAGAGCTCTATCGATGTTTAGTGTCTTACAAAAATACCTCCAAAACCGGGAAATGTACTGAGGTCCTCTATCAGATATAAGAGTATGAGGAAGTCCATGAAGACGGAAGATATGTTCGATGAATATCTGGCTTAATTCTTGGGAAGTAGGTAGCTTTTTCAAGGCAGTGAAGTGAGCCATCTTAGTAAAGGAGTCCACAGTGACCATGATTACCCGGTTTCCTGCTGAGAGTGGTAACGAACACATGAAATCAGTAGAGATGGTGTGCCATGGAGTTGGCGGGACCGGCAAGGGCTGGAGTAATCCTGCAGGTCTGGTTCGGGGAATCTTGACTTGAGCGCATGTGGGACAAGCCTGAACGTATGTTTCAATATCCTGTTTCCAAGTAGGCCACCAGAAAAATCGTGATAACAGTTCTTGTGTGGCCTTGATGCCTCTATGACCAGCAACCGGTGAATCATGACACATTTGTAATGCCTTTTCTCTCACTCTGTTAGTAGGGATGAATAACAGATCGTGATAATAATAATATCCTTGTCTCTTATGTAAAAGAGGCCTTAAGTTCTCTACTTCATCATCAGATAGATTGGGGTATTCCAGTTGTACCTCCTCCAGAAAAGACTGAGCTACCCCAATGATCTTACTAGGTTCCAGTAGGGGTTGAGCTGGGACAGGAGTACAATCTGGATAACGACGCGACAGAGCATCAGCCAGAATGTTTTGGGAGCCAGGAATATATGTAATGTAGAAATCATACTGGCTGAAGAAGAAGGCCCAACGAGCTTGACGACTATTTTGGCATACGAAATTTCGTAAACATTGTAAGTTTCGATGGTCTGTTCTCACTTCAAAAGGTTCCTTGGAACCCATCAGAAACTGCCTCCATTCAATACAAGCTGTTTTCAGAGCCAACAATTCTCTTTCCAATACTGAGTAATGTTGTTCTGCAATAGAGAGTATATGAGACAAATAGAAAACAGGATGTTCAAGACCATCATCCTCTTGTTGTTGGAGTAGGACGGCACCAATGGCTTTTTCAGAAGCATCGGTGACGACAATAAATTGTTTGTTGGTATCTGGATGTCTTAAGATGGGAGCTTGTGTAAATGCCTTCTTTAAATCCTGAAAGGCTGTTTCGGCAGCTTTAGTCCAGACAAACCCTTTAATAAGATTTTCCTTCTTTAAAGTGTGAGTTATATGGCTAGTTTGTTTTGCAAAGTCTGCGATGAATTGTCGATAGAAGTTCGCCAATCCTAGAAAGCATTGTGTTTCTTTAATAGAAGATGGAGAAGGCCAATCTAGGATAGCTTGTACCTTTTCTTGATCCATAGCTACTCCGGTGGTACTTAAATGATATCCTAGATATTTGACTTCCGTCTTGTCAAACTCACACTTTTCGGGTTTGCAAAATAGTTGATGTGCCCGGAGTCGTTGAAGGACTTGTTTCACATGGGAAGAATGGAGTTCGGGATTTCTGGAATAAATAAGAATATCATCAAGGTAGATTACAACTGTCTGATTCAGGAGATCCGAGAATACTGAGTCCATAAATCTCTGAAAGATTGCCGGGGCATTAGTAAGACCGAAAGGCATTACCCTGTATTCAAAGTGACCAAATGGAGTCCTAAAGGCCGTTTTCCACTCATCTCCTTCTTTAATGCGTAAGAGGTGATAGGCTCCCCGTAGATCTAGTTTGGTAAACCGTTGGGCCCCTCTGACTGCCTCTAAAATGTCCCTTATGAGAGGCAAAGGATAACGATCTTTAATAGTTATTTTATTCAGGCCTCGAAAATCCAGGCAAGGGCGAAGATCCTTTGTCTTCTTGGGTACGAAAAAGAGAGGAGCCCCGGCTGGAGAAGACGATGGAACAATAAGACCACTTTGAATATTTTCATCCAAATACTCCTTTAGTACTTCCTTTTCAGTTTCCGTGAGGGAATACATCCTGCCAAAAGGAACGATAGTGCCAGGTTCCAAGGGAATAGCACAATCGTAATCTCGATGTGGAGGTAACACAGGTTTGGAAGGTTTTTGGAAGACATCTTGAAAATCCAAATAGTGTTCAGGAACTCCTTGGACTGTATTTATGGTCGAACCGGTAGTACCCTCCGTGATTATTGATCTCTTAGGCGACCAATACTTGTCTGAAGCAAAACAGTGCTTGTGACAGAACTGTGAAGACAAGGAAACCGTCCGGGTAGCCCAGTTCACGTATGGATTATGTCTGATGAACCACGGGATTCCAAGAATGATGGTATGGTTGGGGGAAGTTATAAGATCAAAGGAGATGTGTTCCTGATGGTTACTGATCTGTAGATTCAGCATCAGGGTAGTTGTATCTACTGGACCCGATGATATCAAAGATCCGTCCACCGTGTGTACTTGTTCTGGAATCTCCTTAGGTTGTATAGGAACTTGTTGAGTGGTGGCCCACTTCTTATCCATATAAATACCACTAGCTCCACAATCTAGTAGTGCCATAGTCTTCTCTTGACGGCCATCAGGTAATTATAACATTACTGGTAAAATGAACAAGGATGTGGTATTGTCATTGAAAGAACTGATGGAAGGTATAGCTGCTAATCCCGTCCCCTCCCTTCTTACAGAGGACGGGAAGCGGCGTTTCCCGATGGCCTTGATGGACGTACTGGACAGGTACGCAGTATGTGGCCGGCAGAACCGCAGTATAAACACAAACCCTTCTTTCGTCTATCTTCTCGTTCGCTAGCGGAGAGAGGGCCTCGAGTTGTATCCACCTGCATGGGTTCTCCTTCGGTGTCTCTGACAGGAGGGCGAGGTTCCTCAGAACGATGCGGAAAAACTCGTGAGGTGCTTGGTGGAAAAGACCCTCTGCTCTTTCTCTTCTCTGCTCTCCGTTCCTGAAGGCGATACTCGATGGAGAGGGCTTGATCCATCAGGCCACGAAGATCTTCCACTCTGGTGGAATGTACTAGTTCGTCTTTGATTTCTTCTTTGAGTCCTCTACGAAACAAAGTCACCAAAGTACGTTCCACCCAGGTGGTCTCTGCCGCTAGTTGACGAAAGCGTGTAATGTATTGAAGGACATCTTGTGAACCTCGATGAATATCGCATAAGGCCTCTTCCGCTGAAGCCTCCAATCCCGGACGACTAAACATCAGCTTGAAGCGGTTCACAAAGGCGGAATCATCCGACAATACCGGATCGTTAGATGATACCATCGGGGTTGCCCAGGCCAAGGCAGGACCAGATAAGGCACTGATGAGATAACCCACCTTTGTTCTGTCATGGGAGAATTGGGTGGGTCGGAAGGCGAAGTACACTGTTAAGGAATCAAGGAACTCACGCAGCTTGGTTGGTTCACCCGAAAAACGATGGGTAGAGGCGGAGAGCGTCGGGACATCACCACTGCGGAAAGCCAAAGCCTGTCGCAGCGCAGCATTCTCACTGCGTAGTTGCTGTAATTCTTGAGCTTGTTGCTGAATTGTAGTTAGCAGAGCTTGATCCGGATCCGCAGCAGCTACCACAGTGTCTTCCATGGTGTTAGAAGACGTCGGGATAGTTAGGCGCTGCAATCTGTCACGACTCACGTGCTGCTTGCGCCTGGAGTTTGCAGATCTTGAGGCGTGGATCTTGAGAGTTCGACTTTGGCCCAAAAAGGGGCGACTCTTTCTGGTAGCCACGGTGCTGTAGGCAAAGGAAACACCAAGGACAGACCGTGACCGTGAGAAAGTAGCGCCAGAGGGAAAAAAACCCTTCAGAAGAAGAGGAAAAAACCTCCAAGAAGATTCGCAGAGGATTCCTGGAACAAGAACAGAGGAACAAGAATCAAAGGAACTGACGAAATAACACAGAAATGGCGAAATCCAGAGCCAAAGGCTAGGAAATCAGGAGCGAGGACACTAACTGAAACAGAGAGTGTTGCAGCGCAAGGAGGAAAAGAAAACACCACCCTTAAATACCATAAAACAGGAAGTGACCCACAGGAAGAAAAAGGACACCATCTTGGATAGGGAAAAGTAGATAGAATAGACTGGAGCAGAAACCATAGAGAATAGTGAAGGAGGAATGCTGGGAAGACAAGGGTAACCTGGGAAGGGGAAAAGACATAAAGGAAAGAGTAAGAAACAGACCCAAAAAAGGAAGAAGACAGAAAAAAGAAGAAAAAGGAGCCCAAACAGGTAAGAGGGGTCAGGAGACCCCAACAAGACGGAGGGAGAGAGCAGCGCGAGGCCCCAAGTAAGCCCTGGGGCCTCATAGGGTGCAGGAAAGGCTCGGGGCGCGCCGCGTCTTAAAGACGCGAAGCGCGGCCCGAGCCGAACGCGCGGCTTGTGCCGAACGCTCGGCTCGCGCCGCGCGGTGCGGCGCAACAGTGGAGTCCGTGTTTGACAGATTCCCAGACCATATACTCTTATGGCTACCCTGCATTTACAATGTCTAAGGTGTGGCTTAGACACTGTAGGGGCACAGTACTCATGTACTGGTGCCCTCACCTATGGTATAGTGCACCCTGCCTTAGGGCTGTAAGGCCTACTAGAGGGGTGACTTATCTATACTGCATAGGCAGTGTGAGGTTGGCATGGCACCCTGAGGGGAGTGCCATGTCGACTTACTCGTTTTGTTCTCACCAGCACACACAAGCTGGTAAGCAGTGTGTCTGTGCTGAGTGAGGGGTCCCCAGGGTGGCATAAGATATGCTGCAGCCCTTAGAGACCTTCCCTGGCATCAGGGCCCTTGGTACCAGGGGTACCAGTTACAAGGGACTTACCTGGATGCCAGGGTGTGCCAATTGTGGAATCAAAAGTACAGGTTAGGGAAAGAACACTGGTGCTGGGGCCTGGTTAGCAGGCCTCAGCACACTTTCAATTCAAAACATAGCATCAGCAAAGGCAAAAAGTCAGGGGGTAACCATGCCAAGGAGGCATTTCCTTACACTTAGTAATTACATTAATGACTTGAGGCCTGATTTAGATCTTGGCGGTAATGGTCATGCCGTCAGTTTTCCGACTGAAATCCCGTCCACCACCTTGGTGGTCTGCCCCCCTGATTTAGATGTTGGTGGTCCCACAGGGAAAAGCCCACCAGAGTCCCACCAACTGTGCCAAGGATTTCCATCTGCCTCAATGGCGCCGTAGGAAATAGTGGGTGATGGTGGGGCTCCAGCCACCCTGCAGATTAGGATGTTCTTTACCACCAAGCCATCTGTTGCGGTCCAACTTCCACATGTGAGTTGTAGTATTGGGGGTAAAATCGGTTGAAAACTCACCTTTTTTCCAGAATCTACTTCTGTTTTCGACTGGACACGACTAGACAGCACCTTCCATCTCTGCTGCCACTGGACCTCTGAGAAAACCATGACCCCCTACACCCCCATTGCTGGACTCGAAGGTAGGGAACCCACATTGCCTGTGTACATAATGTGGGCACCGCACATGAGCTCGGGCCAATGCAGTCATATACATGTTGCAGTCATTTTTTTAAATTACTGTGACATGCATTTGTTGGGAACACGATTGGGTCAGAGATGGATGGGGACACACTGGCACTTCACACATATGGCACACATATACAACTGTCATTTTGGTGTCAGTATTCATTGCTAAGTGAATGCTGCACCACAATTACAGTACAGTCACACTTGTCAACTGTGTCCATGTGTACACATTGTAAGAGGACCTGTTTCTGTCATGTTGTGCTTCCAGTTGTATATGTGAGTCAGTACATGTATGTTTGTGTGCGCTGTGATTGGCTGGTTGAGGCGGAGGGAGCTGAGGTGGGTGATGTGGTTGCCTCAATATCTGGCCGCTTGCATATGGGATTGATGTTGTTGTGTATTTTGTGTTGTGAGTTGTGTTGCTTCGTGCAACATTCATGTAAATGTTGCTGTGTGGCAGTCATTGTCATGTTGTGTGTAGTTGTACCAGTGATTGTGTTTGTATACATGAGTGTGTAGTTGTGTCGGTTGTTGTGTTTGTGTTGTGTGTGGATGCAATGTCACTAACGTGTGTATGTTGTGTTATGGGTGTACGTCAGTGTGTGTTTGCAGCATGTACGTGTTGTGTTGTAATGGAATGGCAATGGATATGAGTGTGTATGTGGTGTGTTGTGTCTGTAATGCAGGTGGACACATAAGGTATAGTACAGTGTGTGTGTGTGTGTGTGACTTCCCTGTATTCCATAGCCACTGCCAGTGTATGATGTCTGTTGGGTCTAGTGATGGTCTCCCTCCATCAGCAATCCGCTGGCAGGACACCTCCTGTAGGACTGTAATGGCTAAATATAGTTGGCAGGAACAAGCCCGCTCAGCTGCAATATATCTAAATACAGCATGCGGAATACCATCAAACTGACAGAGTTCTCTTGGTTGCCACTGCGGCGGATTGGTGGTCAGACTGCCAAGATCTAAATTGGGCCCTTAGTAGTTAGATTTTACTGTGTTTCCTCAATATTTAATATTAGTAGTCAGATGATGAGTGTGCGAGGCATCATTAACATGCCTACTTTCCACATATGACCAGAAGAATATTCTATGATATGCCATCTAATAGTTTCCATTAACTGTCTTTTTATCACACAATTTGTGCTTGTTGCATTTTTGATTGTATTGATTTTTATCTACTGATCAAATGAAATATTTCTATCTGGGTGGCAAAAGAGAGCCTATCTTATTAATACTGTTTCTAGTACTAATGGCCTTTCTTCATTTTTATTGGTTTAATGAGGAGAACACTACACACAAAGTGACACCAACAAGGGGAGGTACAGAGATAGCTTTGGTGATCTTGTGTGGCTCATGAAACTCGGACTTTCTTTTACGCTCGTTTTGTTTTTTAAATGGGTATTTTCAATACACAAGTGTGTTTCACGGGTGTCGCTCTAGGATTCTTTCTCTCCACCTCAAAGGCTACATAATCCTACAACTTTTTTTATTTATTCATTTGGGGTTTTCCTGGTGACTTTAAATTTTTAAATTTCCAAATTTTTAATTTTGAGCATAGAAATTGGTATTTAATTTCACTTAGTGCTCACCCTCAATATAGTTTGGCACTTTGGGTGATAGTTCAAGTAAGATTTTCTATTGTGATTGTAACTTATTGTTTTAATTCTTTATTTGTTATTAATAGAGATTTTCAAAGAATTAAGTTATAAGCCCTGAGGAAGTCGATGGGAATATTCTTCTCTTGACGAAACACGTGTGGGCTGTGTTTTGAAGGCTGTAAATTTGGACTTTGGCCAAGGGGAACATTTGGCTGTGTTTTGAAGGCTGTTACTTTGGACTTCGGTCAAGGGGAACATTTCAGAGTAAATAAATAAGAAATTGGACTCAAGCTGCTGATTATTGTTTATTTGGTTCTTTACAACAAGAAGAAGATGTATGGACACTCGAGATATGGACACTAATATTTTCTTTATTTACACGTAGTGCCTTGGATCTTTTGTGTTGTTCTTTGACATTCTCCTTGGAGAATTTCAGAGGAGGTGGCAGGACTCTCCTTCCAGCAGCACCGTGACAATATTGGTTCAATGACTAATTAATGGTGTAGTTGCTGTGAGCGCCATCCATATATATATTTTTCTCCCTTTTTTTCGGAATGATGTACAGAGACACACATATCACAGGGTAGCTAGTGCAGATTATATAATGTAATATCGACATATGGGCATACTGTTTGACAGTGTCTCTGGCATAGTTGGGGTGTAGGTATTGTAAGACCACTCAGCAAAATCTAAGGTGAGGCAAGAGATTATTAAGTTAGCCCACATCAGCCTCATTAGTGTCCCTGGGGTCGTCACCCTTTGATACGAGGTGGTGTCCTGTGCCACCAAGTATGTAACCAGTGGTGCCCAAGTGACCTTATGCCTCAACCTTAGAGGCATCAGCTCCCAGTATGTGTTGAGTTGCTCCTGGTAGTAAACTGCGTCCTTTTGCCAGTGAGTAAGCCTGGAGAGCGGGGCACCTGCTGGCAACTCTTCTCTTGGTCAACAATAGCATGACAGTGATCAGCTTTCTGGCACACAGTTCAGGATACAGTACTGCGCTTTATCCTGCATCGTAGTGTATATTCTTGTCATGAGATTGCGTAGAGATGGATTTGCTATTAGTTGCTCTAAAGCTTGCAGGGTCGGAGGGGCATTAGGAGGACCGCTCGCAGCTGGTGATAAATAAGCACTTTGAGAGGTGTATGGGCAGGGGTCTTCAAACATATGTTTTGGGTCAGAAAAAGACTGTCTGAATAAAGGTCCCCTAATGTGTAGAATTGTAATGTGGTATCGAGGATACTTGTATCATAGCAACGATAGAGTTCGAGAATGTCGGGGAGAGAGATGCCAGATGGACAGTTGTGAGGGAACGGCAACTGAGGACAGTGGTTGTACCGCTTGCTCATGAATAAAAGTACTGTCCAGCTGGCATCTCGCTCACCGACCTTCTAGAACTGTATCGTTGCTACGATACAAGTAGCCTCAATACCACAAGTACTTGCTGCAGATGTCTGCGGGCACCAGCGTCATTGAGGACAGGGAGCCTATGTGCCCTGCCACCCCGATATTCGGGCTATACATGAGGTGAGACCTTCACACAAGCACACCCTATTCCAAGCCCAAGTTGTACAAGCAACAGTGTCAATTACTGCCTGAGGTCGCCAGGGGTAGGCAGGTGGTGTAAGCAGACACTTAAGGGCAGTGGTGCATATGTTCATGTTTGGGTGGTGTGGGAGGGGGGAATAGGGTGAGATGCAACCAGAAGTAGGCAAACTGTGCTTTTCACAATAGAAGGTACGCTCCATGTCAAAAGCGTAGAGTCTGCCCTGCTCAAATGGGAGAATCAGAAATTCCCAGGTCAGCCCATGCCAGAGTGATCACGTTGGTCCTAAAGCATTTTCTAAAGCGGGCTGTGAGCGGAAATGAGAGGTTGATGAATAAACACAAAACATTTGGGAGTACAACCATTTTGGCAACAGCAATTCTCCCTGCGATGGATATCATCAGCCGTGCCCATGCAAGCATGTGGTTCATGCGGTTTTCAAGACATGGGAGTAACATAACTAGCCCTCAAGTATCTCTGCTGAGTCACATACTGAGGTACCTGACTGGGGCCGTTGCCCATTGCAGAGGATAATCCGCCACAAAAGACAGCTCATGGGGTGATAGAGAAGATGATGGATCTGGAACAGGTAATGGTTACCCGCATAACCTCCAAAGCATATCATTTCCCAGATGAGTGGATCAATATTGATGTTGTGCTCCCGGACATATAAAGCGGCATCAACTGCGTACATAGAGACCAGGATTCTTCTGAGGTAAAGGCCAGGCCATGATTGGAGTGGTGTTGATGCAATCTTACAGCATGAGTGACAGTGGCACAGCCAAGCCGACTGCCCCAGGATACAGGAAATGACGGAGTAATCATGCCATTAACTCTAAAATGAGTTGTGGGTGCAGCATATAGTAATTAATTCACAAACAATCACTAATCCTTATAAAAGATAAGATTTGAAGAAGTATGCCCACTCTAAGGAATCCAATGCTTTGGTAGCATCAACAGAACTGCCACCACACCAAGTCGGGGTCAACTGTATGAAGGAAAGTGAATAAAGTGTGTAGGTTGTGCACATTGAGTACCCCGGGACAGAGCCAGACTAATTTGGGTGAACAATGTGTGGGAGCAAGGAAAGAGGACTGGAGGCTATCCGTTTTACAATAACTTTGTTATCAACATTTGTCACAGAAGATGGCCTGTACAATTTGTAACAATGTGACTGCTTGTCTGGTTTCATTCTGGTGACAATTAAATCCTCACAAAGTGAAGACGGCAAGGTGCCATGGAGCAATGACTCCTCGTACATTGCCAGGAGATGATGGGCATGGTTTGGGGCATATTTTTTGTAAAAGGCCACAGTCAACCCATCCAACCCTGGTGCCCTGTCACCGAGTATGCCTTGGAGACCTATATTATGTCTTCAGCCATGAGAGATGCATTCAGAAATTGGCAGTGTGTGTCATCTAGCCAACGCAATTGAATCATGTCAAGAAGAAGGCCAGGGTGGAATAGTCATGCAATAGCAATGAGGTGTATTAATCGGAGTAAAACATGAGCATAACACTTTGAATAGCATCTGGGCTTGTATGGACTACCTGCTGGTTGTAGATGAGTTCCATAATGTGGTCACTTGCTCACAGCTTCTGGAGCAGTCTAGAAAGAGTTGTAGTTGCCCCGTCTCCATCCTCTTAATGCTGGACATCTGCCTCTCTACCGAGGTAATGCATTTTCCTAAGTGCCGCCTTATATTCCACTAGCTTGCTCCTGAGGGAAGCCAGTGTAGTTTGGATCCTAGTATCAAAGTATTGAAGTTCAAAAACGTGTATGTCAGTTTATAACTGGA
Source organism: Pleurodeles waltl (assembly GCF_031143425.1). Classification (NCBI taxonomy): domain Eukaryota; kingdom Metazoa; phylum Chordata; class Amphibia; order Caudata; family Salamandridae; genus Pleurodeles; species Pleurodeles waltl. The sequence goes on along the minus strand of NC_090446.1, from coordinate 646,623,524 downwards.
TGAACTGTGCATAGAACCTGAAGCACTCCTGCCTGTTTGAATGTACATGTTCCAGGAATCACTAACTTGAATACCTCCCACAGGGTAGAAAGCAAGTCAACAGAGGGCCCGTTGAGCTTAAAGTATTAAAAAATGACGGCCCTGACGTTGGCACCCGGGTCCGGCGAGGAGATGTCTAGTAGGACTAGCGATGGTCTGATAGCATCAGAGGAAGGTGAGCTGTTTTGGAAGTCTAGGTGATGACGTCGTTGGTAACCAGCCTGTAGTCAGTTCTGGATGAGGTGTTGTGGGAAGAGCTGATGCATGTGCCCTCTATGTTGCCACCATGTTTGAGGCTCCAAATGTCCCTGAGATCAAAGTGCTCAGAATGTGCTCCATGTTGTCTCTTCATTGATGACAAAGGTCACCCCTTTATGTTCATAGCTATAATAGGTGGAGACATGAAAGTCCACCAGCCAGCCCGTGTGCAGGCCCGAAGAGCTTGTATGAGTCAGGTGCATCTCTTGCAAAAGCATATATCTATTTAGTGCCTGTTTAAATATGCAAACACCAGGCAAGTTTTTCACCGGTCATTCAGACCTTGGATATTCCATTTAATTGTAGCTAGCAGGAACTAGTGGAGGGGGCGTGGCTTTCTCCTGGAAGGTTCGGGACACATGAGTCTGTAGCCCCACGCAGGCCCTGCCTTTCTTCATATCCATTCTCCTGTCCCAGCCACATGTACAGCCTTTCTCATTCTGCCCTGGACCAGAGACATCATGGGCCACTGCAGCTGGGCAGTGGAGGCAGCTAATGGAGAGTTGGACTATCCCAGCTACTGACCGCCTGGAAGGCCCGGGCCACTGTGTACATGACGTGAGGCTGGTGAGGTAGGGCCACTCTGAAGGCCAAAGACAGATCGCTGCCCCACACAGTGAAGCAGCCTTTTCTTACCAAGGACTTGCTGTCAGGGATATGTATGGGGTTGATTGAGCACGGTCTGTGCCTACGGGAAAACAAAAATAAATAGAAAAAAGACAAGATGAACTAAAACACCATTTTACCCTTCCTCCAGGCCCTGTCATTGGACTCACAAGGGGGCCTGACTCATCAGAACTGCGGAGCAACTGATCGCCACACTGTTGGGACAATTTGACTCTGTGGAGGCCCAAAGCAATCTCCTGGAATGTGGAGCTTCCCCAGGTGAGGGTTTGGTGCCTGGACATTCAGAATGCCGGGAGCAGGGGCCTGCAGCTTGGCGGCAGACTGGGGGGGAGTTGGGTAGTGTACGAGGCCTGGGAGGCCCAGTTCGGCCAATTTGTAGTGCCCTCAACAGGGAACGCTTGGTGGTCCTTGTTTCCCTGCTCCTAGGAGGATTGTTTGAGCAATGAGCTCTACATCTGGCCTGGGGCATGGCACTCGGGGTCCCAGGCCTTGGATTGCGAAGCCTATGACCTCCTGTTGGAGTGGACATCTCCGGATAGAGTGTTGGAGAGTGACTCTACATGTCTCCACCCTCACAGCCTCTAGAAACACATTGTTGGAGCTGCAGAGGAGTTCTGAGGCATGGACTGATGCCTGGTGTCAGCTGCTTGGGTGAAATCCGCTGACCACGGTGTTCACTGCGTGTCTGGGCGTTCATTTCTGCGGCAAGGGGCACAGGAACCAAGAGCTTGGCTGGTTGATGTGTCCTATGAGTAGACTCCACTGCTTCTGACAGCCTTGTCTGCTTGGCTGGGATGGATCCACCTGGCCAAGTGTCTAGTGGGACCGTGGCTTAGAGGTCCAGGAATAGGCAAGGCTTGGGTGAGTGACCCTGGCCCATCTGTGGGGTCAATTGAAGTGCCTGCTGAAGAGGGGGACACCACCTGGAAATAGTGCAGAACATGTGTCCCATGCCCTGCCACCAGTGCTTAATTTGTGAAACAATAAGTGCCAGTGACCTCACCAGGAGATTATTACAGTTTGCACCATGCATTGCTCCTGTCAGTGCTGGCAATGACAGTACTAACACAACTATTAATCATTATTCTCCTCCAAGTGTCCCAATTCAGACTTTTCTGGACCCCCCAAAGCTATAGGAATGCCTTGCGAGGCAAGTACTAGTCATTTTAAGGTATATTGAATTAACAAACAGCTTTTGTTGTGCAAGACTCTAAATTAGACAAAGTGTGCCTCCATGTAGCAGACTATCATAAGTGCCAGTGTTGACAATTAAGTGCCGGTGCAAAGCACTGGAAACCACATGTTCACATTAAGCAGTGTCTGCAACAGACGCTTGACAGAATCCTGGCAGCCACTGTGGCCTCTAGGGACACTGTACAGGCCCAGATAGGCAGCATGTTGACAATGTCGGTCCTGCTTTGGCAGACCATCGGAAGCTGGCTGACAAAGTCAAGAAGGTGGAGGTGGTGGTTGCAGAACTACGACTGGCAATGAACGATTGAAGATCCTGGAGAGCAGGACCGTAATCAATTCAACAATACGCGAATCTTGGGGACGCCTGAGGGGGCAGAAAGGGAGGCCCCCATTCCCAGGAAGGCTGCTGAGGCCTGTTGTGAGCCGACTCCTACTCTATCAGGACCATGACACACCACTCCAAAAGGCATAGATAGATGCCCCTTCCGAATTGACAATGCAGCTGTGACCATTGTTCCAGACTTTACTGCAGCAGCGCAGAATAAACAGGCTTCCTTTCTGGAGGTTGAACATGCATTGAGAGAGACGGACTACAGATACTGCCTTTTGTTCCCTGCTAAATTACGAGTTATGTTGGAGAGGAATTAGCAAATCTACCTAACTTCTTATGATGTCTTGGAGTGGCTGGATAAGTACAAGGTGGACGGGATGAATGAAGGTGCACTGGTTCTGCGCTCTTGCCCACAAAAGAGGCTGTGAGGGTTTGCTGTCCGAGCAAACATGTGCCGTGCATAGGGACCAGCAAAGGCCCCGACAGAATAGGATAAAGCAGCAGCCTTGCTGGCAGTGACTAGCCTCAACTGTGACAGAACATCTAAGTTAGACACAGGGACCCATTCTGGTGATCGTTCTGTGGACTCCTGCTCGGACGATACAGCTGATAATAAGCAGAGCATGCCATGTGTGACCCCTCAAACAGTGAAGGACTTGCATCTGAACTTTTAACTGAGTGATGGTAAGGCAGGGGCAGAGGTGGGGTTGAGGTGAGTGGAGTGGAGACTTCTTTGATGATTGTACTCCACTGTGACCCTGTACCTCTGTACTGTACATGGAGCGTGTTCCTCCTGAATGTGGGAGCGGTTTTTGGATATTCACACATGCCTTCTGTTAACCCTTTTACTATCAAAGTGCACAGGATGGTGGGCCCTGAATGCATGTTGGGGGACATGACCTTGCCTTACACACCCTATCTCTGATAAACTGAGATGCACTTAGGTGGCTGTAACGTTGTTGGGCCGTTGCGAATGTTGTGCACTCCCTGCACGTGCCATCCCACACACAGCCATATCCACCAGTAAGTGGAGAACGGGTTCAAGATACTTACGGTTTACATTGCCTCATTGAGTTGGAAGCCTTTAAGACAGTTGTCAGGGGCCACTGCATGGGCGCAACAGTGGGTGTCCAGAGGAAACTTGATTGGGAATTGGTGGCATTAGACTGGACTATTCATGATATGGAACCACGTGCTACCACAGATCCTGCTTTGGGAAGGCATCTGGTGGAAGTTAGGAAATGCTATAACACCCTATTAGAGAAGATCAGGTGTCAAAAGTACAATGACTATGTTGCTAAAGTGCATGACATCAAGGGTAAAGCGGGCACACTGCTGGTGTGGCTGAGATGTTGAGTGCTGCTATTACATTCCTGGCCCAGTAAGAAGGAAGGCAGGTATTCTCCCAAATAGATATTAATTATGTCTTCCTGGAGTACTACACTTGATTGTATGGGCAACAGACTGAGGGGTCGAAGGAACTGCTGGATGCTTTCTTGTCTCCCCTGACATTGCAGGGACTGACCCAGATTGCTGCAGAGGAGGTAGGAGGGCCCATAACTCATCAAGAAATCAAAGGTGCTAATAAAGACATGGCATGGGGCAAGACGCTGGTGCTTGATGGCCTACGCTTGGCCGATATGTACAATAAAGCCCTGGAATGGCAGGAACTGCCGGCTACCACAAGAGATGCACTGGTCACCTCCCTCACAAAGACAACTATGCAGTGTGCACCCACCAAGGTGTTTCAACCATTGTCCATGTTGAACATGGATTTTAAAATCCTCTGCTAGGTGCTAGCCTTGTGATGGATCATGCACATACAAGCACTGGTCCATCCAAACAAATGTGGATTTATTCCACAGCAGAACACCTCCCTCAATCTGCGTAATTTGTACTCAGTGCTCTTTACGCGGAGATGGGATGGAGATGTTGATAGAGCGGGCTTCATAGCTGTAGACCTGGAAAAAGTGTTGACACTGGAGAGGGTGAGACATAATGTCCTGAGCAGCCAAGTTCAGAGCTGTGGGAACCAGGTTCAAATCTCGGTGTCGGCTCAACATGCTGTGATTCTGGGAAAATCAGTTAATCTCCCCGTACCTACAGTACAGCGCCTTGAGACCCTCACGGGTGATTTGCCACTTGTACAAATCCTAGACTTATCTATTTATTTAGCTGAGCCTACCTGGAGGCCATTATGGGTGAAGATGGGAGACTTTTGGGTGGCGTGGGTTTGACTGCTGTGCACAAAACCCATGCCGTGGGTCCGCACGAGCAGAACTGTGTCAAGCTGCTATGATGTGTGCCCTCAAGTATCCCTGATGAGTCATGTACTGAGGTACCTAACTAGGGCCATTGCTCATTGCAGAGGATATTATGGTAGGAGTGCTCTAAGTTCCCCCTCTTGTTCGCTCTTACTATTGAACCACTTATGGAGTTATGTAACACGGGGGCAGGGTATCCAGGTGGCTGGCATTGACAATCTGATATCACTGTATGCCGAAGGTCTGCGGCTGTATGTGGCCAACATGGACGTTGACATCCCTTTTAATGTTACAGCTTTTATGCAAGTTTTGCAGGGTGTCTAGACTTCTGGTGAATATGGCAAAAACGTGTGTTTTTCCATTGTTACTTGGAGCAGTTAGACCGTGGAACCTGTGGTTGGTAATTAGCTGGGCCCCTTCAATGTTTTGGTACTTAGGGATACAAGTATATTCTTGCTTTAGAAGTTCTCCGGGATGGCAACCTGGGGGTGGTGGTGTGCGCCCTGAAGGGTTGTGTGGCCTTCTGACATATGATGTGGCTCCCCATTATGGCACAGATTGCTTTAACTAAAATTATCATGCGGTTGCTGCTGCTTTACTATTTTAACAATCTCACTACCTGGGAGACAGTACACTGAATCGGTCACCTGGACTCATTGTTGAGAGAGCTTGTCTGGGATTGGGGTGTGACACAGGGTGTCTCTGGACACACTTCAGCAACCTATCTTTGAGGGAGGCCTGGTTGTACAAGACTTCGAGCTCTATAATTTGGCAGTCTACCTGCAATGTATCACGGTCCGGCTGGATGGCACAAATCTGACTGGGGTGCTTGGGGTTGGTGCCTAACCATGGAGCACTCCTTGCCTGACTTTAACGGTAAATTATGCAAATGGGGGGGAGATTATTTAATCTTGGAAATTGCTCTTTGGAGGTGGTGCTGTAGTGTCCAGAGGAGTGGGAGTGCCCGTTGTAAACCCCTGCTCTTCCATTGATGGGGTCGCCATATGGTGATCTTCCCCCGTTGTTCTCCTCGTCACAGTTGGTGACATAAATGGAAGTGGGGCGAGTGACGGTTGGCTATTGTTATGAGGCAAATACATTAATACCCTTGGCGGTGTTGGGTGAGATGTATGGCTTGCCCAGGGACAATTCCTAATCAATGCGACATTGACCGGAACGTTTACGGCCCTCTGGGATGCAGGGGTGGCCAACCCTTGGGCACATGCAGTCCTGTGTTTACTGCTGTCCCTGGGAAGGAGTAGACATCTTGTTTGGTGGCTATATCATGCCCTTAGTGCAATGGTGCAGAAGCCCCTATCTGCTTTTTAGCAAAAGTGGAATAGTATATTGGACAGGGAGGTGTCGGAATGGATGCGGATGCTAGCATACCCACAAAAAGTCTCTTGAATACCCGGTTTAAGATGATCCAGTTTAATTACCTTCACCAGACCTATCTCACCCCAAGACGCTGACTACGAAATATGGGGAGAAGCCAAATGCTGTCCCCTCTGGGCACTGGAAGAGGTGGCTATCTGCCATACGATTTGGTCCTGTGCCACTATTAGGATGTTTTGGACATCGGTAGTACAGCAACTGGGTGCAACACTAGATCGGGTTAGTCCATGCAACTTGGAGGCATGTCTGCTGGGATCCTTCCCCCACTCTCTTTACAAGAAATGTGGGAAGCCTTTATATTAGCCAAACATCAGATTTCCATAACATGGAAGTCGACAGTCCACCCAGTGTTGACCAGGTGGGAGGTGGTTGTCAAGGAGTGGGCTTGGGCGGAGGACCAGGTCTTGCAATGGGAAGAGGCATGAGGGGTAAGGAGGAGACAACTGTGCCCCTATGGACATAAGTGTTGGACGCCTTTGAGAACCCTTGGGACTGCAGCAACCTGCACACCCCCACAGGGGGCTCAAACTCTGGGAATGATGATGGGATGACTGCCTAAGGATGAGGTCTGGCTGGGAGCCCCGGCTGTGGACACAACTGAAATCAGACATGAGTGGCCATTGTGACCTGCACTCTGAGTAGGCTGCTGTTGCAAGTAATGAGAGTGTGGGGCCCTCATGAGGTGTCGATGTGTTTTTCCTGGACAGGCCTTACCCTCCCCCATCTCCCCGGCCATGTTCTCAACCTCTGTTCTGGTTTGATGTGTTAGTTGATAGCCCGTTGAGAACCCACTGTTTGCATTGTTGATTACCTCATTGTTGTTCCAGTCTATTCATCTCAATTTATGTCTGTACTGGATCCGAGTTCTGTACAGTATGGCCAAGAGTGTATCACTAGTGGGTAGAGTACTGCAGGTAGTACTGTGTTTATGATTAACAATGTGCATGCACACTTCCTGTTTGCCTAAGGTACAACCCCAGCTCTGTGGGGCATGATGGAAATGCCATATTGATGGACTTCTATATTATGTAAATAGGCAGTACTATGAAAAATGCAAATGAAACATTAAAAAAAATCCAAGGCCAATGGAGGTATATTAGGTGTGCCTGCAGGTGTAGCCGACAGGTGTTGCACACTAGTATGGTTGTAGTCAGTGTGAGTATGAGTATTGAAGAAACAAATGGTAAACCAAAAATAAATGTCTTGCTCAATACTCAAGACCCCTCACCTATGTCAACTCTCCAAACAGGTTGAATAGCATACTCCCATCCCCCATTTCTAACATAGCATGCCAACAATCAGAACATTGGAGGAGAATCATCCCTGGAGGTGCCAAAAGGTCCAGGCCTACTCCCAGCCATGGAGTAGCTTGGTGGCTCGGAGAAGTGGACGAATGGGGGAATGTAGGAGAACTGAGCAGACAGGCTCCCATAAGAAGGGGTAGAGGCCCCCAGCACCCCTGGAGTAGCCCAGTCACATAGTGGTGGATCTCACCGTGTGGGCCAACGTCGATCCAAAGGGCACGCTGCTCCAGGACCTGAGCCACCATCAGAAATGTGACCACTCAGACATCAGGTCTGAGTTAGGCAATGTTTCTAAGGTGGTCACCACACAAGTGTCCAGGGAAGGGTGTGCTCCTCGCCGGCTTGGGTGCCAGGCTGTGGGAGAACTCCAAAGCATCCTTGGGGTTTGTGAAATGGTGAGGTTTTCCTTTGTGGCTGATGTAGAGTTTTCACTAGGTGCAGCAGGGAGTAGGTGACTCAGGCCTGCTTCAGAATGCCTGTAGCAGGCCCAAATTCCAGATGCTCCATTTGTGTTGCCAGAGTGAAATTGGGATAGACGAAAACAGTATTTTCTTGGAAGTGGCGTTCTCTGGTGAGGTGCAGTATGGTGTCTCTATCCCTGTATTCAATTGTCGGGTCACAATAGGTCTTGCTGGGGCTCCAACAAGAGGGCTGAGGGCCTAAGGAGCGATGAGCGTGTTCCACTATGAACACAAAGGAAAAGGACATCCATGAACAGAGGGTGCAGCATGGTCTCCATGTAATATTCCATCTTGTCCATGGCTGTGGATTCTTGGATCCCCTATATGCAGGGGTTGTTTCAGCGGGAACAGGCCTCAAGATCTTAATTTTTGTTTTAGGTGATCTCCAGTACTTTTTTCTATGTGGAGAAGCTGTTCTCCAGCAGTTGTGTGAGTATCTTGGATGTCTGAAGTGCAGTGTTCCAGCTGGCTGATGCATTCCTCCTGTTTGTCACCTTTCTCCTTGAGGCAATCAAATCTGTTGGTGAAGAGGTCTATTTTGGAATCCATCGTGGTTAGGTTGTATTTAAGGTCAAGGAAAATGGTCTTAATATCTTGACCAGTGGCAGCACTATTCACATCCGGAGCATCCAAACCACTACTCTCAGCCTCCAGATCAGCATTTTGCACGAGGCGTCTGGATTAAAAAGACAACTTAGATTGCCTGTTGTCACTTTTGTGCATGGTAGAGTGTGGGAGATCTTGTGGCACTCTGCAAGGCCCAGGGTGTACAGCAGGTCTGTAAGTTTCAAGGCAACCCTGGTTTTAGAAAACAGGAGCCGCCACTCCCTAAAAAAGGATTAGTGGGGGGCACGAGCAGGCCCAAGTCACAGCCCAAGTGTCACCGCCACTGCCACACTCATGCTACTGGATCGTGCAAAACATTCAGTGTGTGTATCCATGGATCAGCTCCCTATGGAATCATCAATGGCCTTCCAGAGAAGAGGTGTTGTAATTTGTGGGCTCAACTGTTCCTAACGGCGTTATGGGCTTCAGTGCCCTACCACGAGTCACTTAGGTAGTGATCTGGGGTCCCCCAGCAGTCCATCAGCAGTCTCAGTGTGCAGATGCCCCCTGCCTTACTGAACTACACACATTTAACATGTTGTTGGTGTACAAGGGCTGAGGGGATGCCCAGGCGGTCCCTGCAATTCAGGAGGCAGTGTCTTTTCTCAGTTGGCATGGTGGATAAGATGATTTAAGCCTGGAGGTGAGGGCCACACATAGATACCCCTTGCTCACCAGCGATGGGCCCACAGTAGGCGCAGAGGGCAGCCATGGTCAGCAAGGATTGCCACTCTCCTGTCTGGAGGCCATCAGTGTCAGCTGCGGAAGCAATTAGCCCCCAACTGCAGCCCCGCAACAGCCTCTCCTGCAAGCTGTAGTGCCCGCAGCCAGCGAGGCAACACAGCTCCAAGGTCGGTGTAGGTAGGCGAGGTTTACCTCACCGGGATCCCAGGTGCTGGTGCACCCCAGCACTGCAGAGCAGTCCCAGCAGGCCCAGTGCTTGACATTGCAGTTGCTGCTGCCCCCCCTCATCACTGAAAGGCCACCTCATAAACAGCAAGCAATGGAGCACCTAATCTCACCCTCTCAGGATGATTGTCCCCATGATATACGGGATAAAAGGAGGATTTCTCGCTGCAGCTGACAGAGCCTCACTATGTGGTGGCCATGTTGCTTTTGGGCTCTCTGGCACCCTGATGGATTTTATATTAAAAACACCTTTGTCCTAATTTTTAATATGTAGGCAAAAATGAATAGTCTCTTGTCACATTAAATGCTTTAGATAGCATCCTGGCAAAAATGTTTCCCTTTCACGTCTAGTTCCTTCTCAGGAAATGATTTGTGTCAGAGACATTGGGACATATGTGTGGAGGTCTCAGAATTTTGAATCCTCTGAGGAAGTTGATTGTCATAGTGTGGTTTTAGATCCTGAGTCCAGGTGTGGCTTTAATACTAATAAACCTGGATCTGACCATTCTGAAGCTGATACTGCATTATCACCTGGTGAACATGAACATGGATTCTGCCGGAAAAGAGCACTGAGAGCAGTGAGGTTGTGTGTATGTTGTGAATCCTTATAGCTCTTTCTGAAGGAAAATAGGAGCCCAAAGCTGTTGGCATACGCATTCAGCACTGATATATCTCTGCAGCTTAATCCTCAATGCAGACACGTCACCAAGCCCAGGCGCTTAGAACTCCCTGTTCTGCAAGGAATGTAATTATCACAGGAGTGGGTGGAAATTAGCGGAAATTCAGTTAGCAAATGTCAGAACAAAATAGCTTACTTCCAAGAAATCTTATTGGATGGAAAATTGAATATTAATTATATTCCTTAGAAAGAGTACACAATTCTGGTTCCTTCTAATGTTAGGAAGAAAAAGATGAAGTATATTTTAGCTTTTCTGTGTCATTGTGCCAGATGCTCATCCATTTACATATTTGATAATTTACTTGCAGCACTAGTAAGTAGCTAGTGCGGTCTGCTTCCTGGTACGGGTCTGAATATTGACCCTCAGGATATCATGGTACGTGAATATCAAGGGAACAATATTGAGGGGCAAAATATCAAAAGTTAAGTGCATATAGGAAGCATTGATTTATTATTCTTAGCTACAAACCTATATATATATATATATATATATATATATATTTGAAGAAAGAGTGTGATGTATGATAACGTCACAGGAAAACGCGCTCTCCAGAATTCACTTTCAAGAATTTTAATCGCAGGCAACACAAGTTGAAACTGTAAACGTAATCCTTTATATGGCGTTTGTTTACAAAAAAAACTGATATTGATTGAATTAGAAGATGTTTTTTTCTTGCTTTTTCATTTTGTTTGCACAACACACATTTATGTCTTATATGTCTATGCCTTGCCTGTGATTAAAATCCTTGAAAACAAATAGTGGAGTGCGAATTTTCCCGTGGTGTTATCATACAGCACACTCTTTCTTCATTTGATTAGCAGGTGCAGGTTCCACAAGGCCCTGTGGTCAACTGCCATCTATTGCGCAGCGGTAGTTGTATTAAGATATAGTAATGAAAATTACTTTATTTACTGGTGGAAATCCGTTCAGGAGTATTCAAGATATTAAAGGAAATTCAAATGTATGTAGCTGGGCGGAGCCTAAGCACAGATCTCATGGTGAGATTTGATTGGCTGCCAACACTTCAACCAAAAAGTGCCAGCAGCTACCTTGGGACTAATGTATGTGATAGCACCCATTGAATGGATTGTAGTGAATGGCAGGTTTTGACAGTCACAAAAAGCCAAACATATAAAGGGTGATAACAGATTTTAGTTACAATATAAATGATATTTTGCTAAGGTGATTTTACCCCCTGAAAAAGCCTTCTGCTGCGATTTCATGAATCATGTTTGAGTTCTCATGATTTTCCCATAGAGGTTATGGAAGGTGCTCCAGAAGTTAAAATGAGAGCATATTGTCTGTAAATTCACACTGTCTTTCTCAGCCATATAAGAATGAAGTCTGACATTTTCAGTAAAACATGTACTTCCAACAGGTGCAGCCTGTCAGTTGATTCCCTTGCGTTCTACTACAGCTTCCCAGAGTTATCTAAAGAACAACTAAAGAGCTAACAGTCTTACTTATAATAAAAGTGTGGCACACCTACAGCCATCTTGATTGAATCAATCTGGTGAAACTTAATACATTCAATTTATAAAGGAACAGAATGAGGAGTTTCATTTTGTCATAGAAATTATGGTTAGTACTGTAGAAAGATTAATTAGGACACTTTTAAGTGAGTCCTCAAAAAACTTCCTCTTCTGTTTAATTTCACAGACTGATACATGCACTTTCAACACCGGCAGCAGGTTGTCAGTTAACTCCCTGGTGATCAGCAGTTTACTGCCCTGTCTAATGAACAACTACAGTGCTAACATTCCAAAATGATGCGAAAGTGTGGCTCATCTGACCACTATCTTAATTGAACTGAAGTAGAAAACTGAAAGCTTTTTCTACAGAGGGTACTGCAGTAAATAGGGAGATTAGGGAGCTTCATAACAAATTGGTCTCCCAAGATGGTAACCAAGAAAAAAAGAACCCAAATGTAGAACAAATATCACCCAAGTCTACTCTATGTATAGCCCATTGACAGAAGTGTGCAAAACAGGTAGGGGCAGATTTAAGGAAAGTGGTGCCGCACCCAGTGCAACGCCACTTTCTCTGTGCCCCTTAGCGCGCCCCTACCGCCACCATATGTGCGTTGAATTTAAATACAGCGCACCATGACGCAGGTTAGAGGGTAATAGCATCATTTTTTGCGCTACTCCTGCAGAGTACATAGGGGCCCATTATATATAATGATATGCCCCCTTTTAACTCCTGCTCTGAGCCAGTGTTAAAAGTGCCGAAACAAATGGTGCAAGGAAATTTCTTAGATTTACTTGACCCATTTTTTCGCCCCCCCCCTAACTGGGGAACGCCCCCTTGCATGCATTATGCCTGACGCAGGCATAATGTAGAGCAAGGGTTTACAAAGTGGTGCAATGCATTCAATGCATCACTTTGTTAATATGGCTGGGAAATTTTGCCACTTTTGTGCTGCGCTAGAGCAAAAAAAAATGACGCTATGGCGCTGCTAGGGTGGCGTTAGGGGCTGCTTACTATGCCCCGTAATTGTTTTGTTTTTCGCCGTTTTATATGGCACAGACTTGACCTGAAGGTATTGGAGTGCTTTACATGAGCATCAGTTACATTTAACAAGGACACATTCCTTTTGGGCTTTAGGCATGGGGAGATTAAGTGATTTGGCCAGAATCACAGGATGTCGAGCTGACACCAAAACTCACACCTACTTCCCCAGTTGCAAAGTCTGCAGCTCTGGCTGTAACACCATCATCTCTCCCCTAAGTGCAAAATATAATCAAGCAATCAACTGTATGAAAAAAACATCAAGATAGCAAATAATTCAAAAGTGCTTTGTAGCTATTTGAGAACTCAGAAAATATGTCCTCCTTTTAGTTTTTAGAGCACTAACTATAACTTCTATTAGAACAAAACAGTCTCATTTTTATAATTTCTAAAGGAAATGCTTTAGGTATTACAGTTTTGATTACATCAAGATGAAGTCAGACATGCCACACTTTTGTAAGAAATATAGAATATTAGCAATCTAGTTGTTTGTTAGAATACTGTGGGGAGGCAGATGTCAGGGGCACAAACTCGGAGGACAATACAGAGGCAACAAGTTGGCCACGCTGGGCAGGCAGGAGGGGCAGTGGCAACATAATAGACCATGGAGGGCACTGGAAAGGGGGGCAGGGGCAACAAAACAACCATTCAGGACAGGCAAGAGATGCTGTGGCAATATAACACACCATTGAGGACAGAAGGAAGAAGCAATGGCAGTACACCCATACATGCCAGCAGAACCAATTCAGGAAGGAGATCCCGAAGTTGTTAAGCCCAAAAGGGCTTTATTTTATCTGTCACTTGCCTAAAATATCCTCTTTTTCAATGTGAGTTAATAGAGAAAATCAATTCCCCAGTTTTTTCAAAATCTTCCTCTTACCAAGTTCAAAGGTTTGGCAGTTATGGTACATTGGATCACTTAGGGCAGGAGGAATGGGGTAGGGACATGGACTGGATAACAGAAGGCTGACCTTACAGGGCAGGCATCAGGGGTTGCAGCACAACAGACCATGGAAAGCAATAGGGAGGGAAAAAGCTGTGCACATGCGACAACAGAGAGCAGAGGGGAAAGAGGCAGCAAGCTGACCATACCGGACAGACAGGAGGGACAGTTGCAGCATATCTGACCATAAAGGGCAGGGAGGGGGCTGGAGTACGACGATGGACCAGACAATGTAGGAGGGAGTGGATAGGGGCCCTGCACATGGAAAACGGAGGGCAGGGGGCAAGGCGGCAGGCTGGAGCAGCAAGCTGACTATAGAGTGCAGGCAGGATGAGTACTGGAGGCACAGCACACCATAGAGGGTAACAGTGAGACTATAATGGCATACACACAGACAACAGAGGGAAGGTCGGAGGGGGTCAGGGGCAGCAAGCTGACCACACAGGGCAGGTGGAGGGGCTATGGCACCACAGAAGGCTAGGCATGGCAAGCAGGTGGGTTAGTTAGTGGCAGCACAATGGCCATGGTAGGCAAGCAGGAGGGGGCAGGGCCACGCACAAAGGACAATAGAGGACAGAAGGGATGGGTTGTGGCTGGACACAAGCAAGAGTGGGCTGGGGAAGGAGCTTTACAACAGACAAACAAGCGAGGCAGGTTAAGGAGTTGCAGCACAACAGAGCATGGAAGGGGGATAGGAGGGGCAGTTGGAGGTCCTTGCAACATGGTGAGCAAAAAGGAGGGAGCAGGGACAAGCACACAGACATCGGAGGGCAGGGGGAAGGAGCATGGGCCAGCAAGCTAAGCACACAGGCTAAGCAAGTGGGCAATGGTGGGGCATGAAATTGGGCAACAGAGGGCAGGAATGGTGGACAGGGACATCAAGCAAAATGGAGGGCTGTGGCAGCACATCAGACCATGCAGGGCAGGAGGGGGGCTGTGGTGCATGGATTAGAACAACAGAGAGTAGGGAGGAGGTGGGTGGGGCAGCTGTCTTACTGTTCAGGGCAGGCGGGATGGGCAGTGGCAGAACAACGGCCACCAGGCTGTAATGAGGGAGCAGGGGCATGGACATGGAAAATGGGTGGCAAGGAGGGGGGCATGAGCAGCAAGCTTGGGTATTGGCAGCTCAATGTCAGTCCAGGTCTTGTGTCCAACTTCCTCCCACCGTCACAGGGACATTATAGTTAGTTTCAGATTTTACATGCACAAAACCATAGAAATTCAGCTGTTATATTTAAAGTTATTTCAAGTAACTATAACTTGCACCCTCGCCATGCATTGCTAATTACCCCAGACATTATATCACTCATGACATCTTCAATTACATCAATGATAATTTCACTGTAACATTAGCAGTAAAATTATTGATGAAAAAACTGTGCATGGTGAGGGCATGAGTTATAGTTACCTTAGGGCACGAGTTACTAGAAATAACTTTAACCGCTGAATTTCTATGGTTTTGTGCGGGTAAAATCTGAACCTAACTATAACATCCTTGTAACCTTTGTTTTTTTTTAGTGGATATATATATATATATATATATATATATATATATATATATATATATATATATATATATATACATACATATATTTTGTACTCAACCTTGTGCTATTGATTTGCTGGTTTCAAAATTCAGGGTGCACATCTCCAGGCACTATGTGGAATGACAATTATATGGCTCCTGGATGAGCTTATTAAAAGGAAGTGTGTTTGGCAGATAATTGAGTGAAGAGCAGAGAGACACTAGAGACATCTTATGGTGGCTGATGGGAAAATTTGTGGCACTTTATGAAAAATAATGTCCTACTGGTTCTTGAAGATATTGAAACACTTCATAGTTCCGAGTTCAAAGAACAAGTATTAAAAGGCTTCTGTATGTAGCTCCCAAAGATTATAGCAAATATAGATTTTTTTAATTTTTGGGTCTGTGGCATGGACAAAAATTGCAGAGGGAAAGGATCACAATTTCATGGTTATGGAATGTTGTATTCCAAATATATAATGGACATTTTTCCAGAAGAGTGTATGTTATGTTATGTTGTGCTATGCTATGTCTTGTCATGTAATGTTATGTTATGTTATGTGGGAAATATTTTAACAACGCCCATTCTACCATTAGTATATTTTCAGAGGCAATAATTGATGCAGAGATCTGAAGTTGAGTCTGCTTTCAACATGGGATCATGGATTCTCATTTAGGAGAGTTTGTGATCTGAAGTTGAACTGCGCTCTGAAGTATGAGTTTAAAAAAAATATAAAAGTCCTTATGTGATGTGTTTTGAGGCTTCACCAAGAAGAAAGCATTTCAGTGATCAGTTGCAAGTTTCAAGTTTATGTTTATTTATGATTAGAACTCTAAACAAGGTCCACATAAAAAAGACATAAGGATTAAATATATACATACCCGATCAAATATCTTACCCAACAAACAAGGACTTGACCCATAAAGTGCATCATGATAAAAACTCCCTAACCCCTTGTATTAAAAGGAATCCCAGACTGCCCCCTACCCTACTACCTTAAGAAACAGCACACCGTAAAACACCATCTTTAAATTTCAAATGCTTAAAATAAACATAAGAAACATTTTTTAAAAATTAAAAATTCTAAAGCAGAACAATTCATTGGGCGGATCATACAAGGCTCGGAGAAACTCTGGTACAAACAGTATGGGAAGCTGGAGATACATGGGTCTTAGCCCCTTACGTCAAAACAAAACAAGGGATGGGCAGGCAAATAGAACATGATTTAAGTCTTAGGTTTCAGATAACCAGAAGTTACATTCCTTAGCTGAGCCATGCATTTTGCCAGAAGCGCATTCAAAGGTAGCAATCCCTGGCGAAGTAGCATCCAAAAACACCTAACCTCATGTGGTAGAATCCATGTGATATAAGGTTGTGCTTTTTTTTACTATTAAGGAGTCTGCTAAGTTCAGAAAAGATCTTTTTTTTGCACAACTTTCTATGTCCATTCGAAAGCTTAAAGACCGCGTAGCCTGTTTCGAGCTAACTTTCAATTGAGAGGGGGTAATCAGGGACCTGATTGCAGTCTAATTCCATCCTTTCCAAAGTGTAGGAGAACTTCTTACAGACGGTATACCTGGAATTATTGTTTGCCAGAATTATTTTCCTCAGCAAGGACCTTAAAGTATTATCCTCACTCCTTGCGAGGCAAGTGACCCAGCATGTAACCCCTGCTAAGTCCTGAACAAACACACTTCTTAAACCCAATTCCAGCCTTAAGGCCACCACAGAAGTAGCTGAATTAACAGAAAAACGTTTTCTAAGGGTTTTGACTTCCAACAGATTCAACTCCCATTAGAGAAATCAATCCATTCCAAACCATATAGGGGAATGCAGGAATTTTTGCTCCATAGACCGCTAAAAGGTGTGCAAAGTGCCTCCTTCCAGTGGCCATACACAAGGCCCCTAAGCATCTTGCTTGACAGCCAGCTTTGGAATTATTATTTCTATGTGCGTTTTATCGCTAAGATTCTCACAGAGTATTTTCCCCAAAAAAGTGTAAGGGTTCACAATTTCCAGCTTTTGAGTGCCTGGAGACCGTGGAAATTAGGGAACTTCATGTTTTTGTTTCCATGGAAGCATACAACCTTGCTTTTCGAGGCATTAACCTTTAAAAAGTGGGTCTCAGTGTACTGTGACAAAAACTGAAGAAGGTTATTTAGGCCTTTGGGGGTTAAGTCGAAAATTATGATATCATCTGCATATAGCAAGCAGCAAACATAATTCCCGCCTATTTGCAGGGGAAAGCCCTTGTTCTGGGAGAGGTAAGAGGGGAGATCTGAAATATATATAGAGAGAAGAGCAAAGACGCCAAGAGGCATCCTTGTTTTAATCCACTCAGAGTGGGTATCTTTTGGGATAGACCTTTGCTCCTCCCCCCAAATGTATTTTACACCACGGAGAGGAGTGGAGCGCTATCACTAGCTCAAGAAGAATATTAGGCATACCCAAGTTAGCCAGCTTTCCCCATAACAGGTCTCTATTCACTTTGTCAAAAGCTGTTGAAAAGTCAATAAATGCGTCATAGACCACTCCACTCTTACTTTCACATACTTTTTGGTGATGACTTGTAACGCTGCAATATTATCCAAAGTGCTATGATTACACCTAAGCCCTGTTTGCTCCAGGGGAATTATATTGTTCCCCTCAGCCCAAATAGTTAGTCTGAAAAGCAGACATTTACCAAAGATTTTCCCCACCTTGTCCAGAAGGGCGATCTACCTGTACTTCACTGGACAGTTACAATCACCCATCATAAATAAAGGCACAATAATACTACCAACCCAGAAGGGTGGGATACTTCTGGAGATGAAGCACCTTCTAAAAACCATGAATAAAATCTTACTCCATGAGCAAATATCCTGTTTTATTACCGAATGGGTAATTTGTACATCTCATTGCGGCGGAGAGGCGCATAGCTCGAATGGCCAGCTCTATGTCCTTTACTGTAGGAGGATCAATGGAATGTGGCCTATCACTTTCAGGAAGCCAGGGCAATTCAGCCCCATTTGATGCATAAAGGGTGGCAATAAATTCAGTTCAACAAGCTTCAGCTATGGCTACAGGAGAAGAACGCATTCTTCACCCGCAGCCTTCGCCAACCAATGACCAAAAACTTTACTGCTGCCCCCCTGAGGTGGATCCAAAGCCTGTCCCAAGAGTCTCTTGCGAGACGGGCCTTCAAGTGCCTCCTTCTCCTTTTTAACAGGGCCATCCTGGAGTTGCTTTCAGATGAATAATCTAAGTACTGAATCCTAACCATACAATTTATTTCCCTATTCAGATCCAGTAATGGATGAGGAATCAACTTGTGTCTACTTTTGGGAGATCTTAAAGAGGAGCTAATTAACAGCTGCTTCATAAGTTTCGTAAAGTTTTGTAATTCATTCCCCTCCCAATTATACAGCTCTGCAACAGCAAGTTCTAAGATCTCTAACACGCCTGAGATCTTTCTGTGATCCCCTGTCTTTTTATCAGAAATGGGGATTGACCCACCCAACTCCCAGGTCCCCGTCATTGGCATGTTTAATTCCAATGAGAAGAAAAGCAAATTGTGGTCACTAACAGACGTATTTATAATCTTTAAGTCTGAGAAAGAGGTGTAATTTAGCACCAGGTAATCTAATATTGCCTTTCCCTCCTGGGGAAACATACGTAAAGAAAGCAGGGGAATCCGTTAGCTATGACATAATCATTTCTCCTAAGAAGATCAAGTAGAAGTTTCCCTCTCCTATTTGTTCTTATCGAGGGGGGAAAAACACAGGATAAAATTTGCAAGGCTTCCTCTCTCTCGATCCTTGTGGACTTGGCATAGAGCGCGTGGACTTGGCACAAAGCGTGATTGGAAATGTTGCAGTTTAAGTCCCCAACTAGTTGTACGTAGGGGGGATACTCACTATCTAGAGCATTTTTTTATATAAACAAAAACGTTCTGCAACAAGGCATCATAGACCACTTCGGGGGGTATGTAGGCATTGACCAGTAACAAGGGGTAGAACCCCGGGACGGATTATGAACCTGAAGGTTTAAGGCCATAAAAAGGTTGCTAGGATCTTTATAACAATCAAAAATGCCACAAGTTTGGTTGACAGCAAGCAGGTGACTGCCCCCTTAGCATGCCCCCTTCTAGAAGGGGTGGCCTTACAGTCTATAACATAATAATCGTCCCACAGTAAATCCCTATCAGACCAAGTCTCCTGGAGTAAAACCAAATCAGGATTTAAAGGACTGCGACAAGATAACTTCTCCCTACTATAGTTTACCCCTGCAACGTTCCATGAGGTAATTTTTAGGCCAACACTAGTTGAGGGTTGAAACAGGAACCTAGACCCCCACGCATTGTTTAAGTCACTTGGGAGCCAACCCCACCCATCAAGACCATTAATGTTTTCTTGCTTCTGGGTGGTTGATGCTTCCCGCAGTGACACCTGCCTGCCATTCCCTGCAAGGGAAACTTTCAGGTCCTGCAAATCAACCTTGGGCCTTAACTCATACTGGTCCTTAGACTTGGGTGACTCTTATGACAAATAACAATAATTGTTCTTTTCCATTACCATCACTCCACTAGCGCTAGCCTGATTCAAGCCCAAAAAGGGGACCACATCAATCCTGCAACACTGCAAAAAATCAGCATTTCAAAGGACCAGTTTAGCCAAGTACTTAAAGTGAAAGGAAATCCTTGACTTAATACCTACATTAGAATACAATAGAGAAACAAGGTGAATGTCACAGATTTGAATTGACCTCAATGGGCCAGACTCCGAGAAGCAGTTTAACAGAGAAGATTTATTTAAAATTAAATCTGCATCAAAGATTGGAATAAAGTCTACTACATATGTGTCCACATTGCATCCAGTTACAGGAGAGCCTTCAGAAGATACAGGGCCATTAGAGTCTTCCTTCAGCCTGGGGAACGTAAATATGGGAGTTGTTGGGTTCAATGCGGGAGGCGGACCAGGGGAGAGAACAAAGAAAGGCTCACTCTCAGGCTGCCTCCCAGATTTCCTGGCGGCTGCTCCAATAGTTCCAGATGCTATCCCTGCCACCAAAGAGGAGGGAGAAATCATGCTAGATACCTCAGTGCATTTTTGTGTGGAATCTATCATCTATGAGAAATGTCATTTCCTTCTGCCTTTCTTAGTGATCATTCGAACTGGTCTTTTCAAACGTTTAGATTTTTTCCTCTTGTTTTTCTCTCCCACTCTTGGCAGAGAAGCAGGCGACTCTGGAGAGCAATTCTTTTGATTAGACAAGGCTTTAAATATTGGGAATACCCCCTGTTCAGGTTGATTAGACTTTACCGACTGTTTACTCTTAACCGGGGAGGGGTTCAAAAATGAAGTCCACTGGGCTATCATGCGGTGCCCTTTTATCTCTTTACCCTGGGATTTACCAGCCTGCATGCTCACTACCATGCAAGAGTGTACCATGGGCTTCTTTGGCTCATTTAATAGCAACGGGGGGACCAACAGTGACCCTGAGAGGACTTGATTAAAACTCCTGTTTTAGTTATCTTTAGACAATTCTTTCAAGATGTCTGTCAGGGAATCGAGGGTACAGTCAGACCATCCTACAAGTTTCTCCAGAAGTTTTAAAATTGAGGAAAGGAGATTTTCCAAGCTCTTCAGAGAAGTAGAGAACCTAACATCCTGTTATGGAGGTTGACTAGGCAAATGACTGCTTACTTCCAGAACTGGGGGCCAGAGATAGCTGAGAGTACACAGAGTCTTGTATGGATGGGGTGCTTCTAAACAAATGGAGACCTGTCAGTGGGAGCATAGGCATGGATCACCAGGAAGTGAAGAATAGTCCTTGCCCTGATACCCATATCTCCTTCAGAGATCTAAGTCCAAATCGGTAAGGGTGAAGTCTTGAAGCCCAGTGACAGGAGTCCCTGTAGCCCTCAAGTGTACAAAAGAATCCTGGGGAACTTCAGCAGACTTAACTAATCCTCCAAAGGTCTTTACAGGCGGAGGTGGGCTAACTAGCAGAAGGGGGGGGGGTGTTTGAAGAGCAATGCGGTGGCACCCTGAGCGAGTTCTGGATGCTCGGTAAAAGGGTCTTCTGGGGAGCTATGTCCTCTGTTTCCCCCTCAGTCTACTGTCGGCAGTGTAGGACTCCTTTGAACCCCCCTTGAATAGGGATCCACTTAACTCCATGCCAGCTGTCATGCTGAGGGGGATGTCGAGCTTTGTCTCCACATTAGGTATTTTTTCTTTTTCCCATAAGATAAAAATTTGATTCTGGCCCTTCACCGGTAAGCCCCGATTGACCTTATTCCAAAGGAGATTGGATTTCTTTTTTGTGCATGTCCTTCCTGGGAGCAAGCACCCTGAGCGTAATTTCTTTGGGGTCATAATTTTGCCTCTCCTCCAAACCACCAGAACAAAGTCAAAGCAGAGGAGTGATGAAAAAGTCTCTCACCTTATTCAAAAGAAATATCCAATATGGTCTTGAAAATCAGTCTGCCCAGATTCGAAGGCCCTCCCCTCTTTTCTCCTCTCCGGACTGGTCCGAATTCGCAATTCACTAAGAAGCGGGGCAAACCACTTTCAACCCACTTCCAGGGTGCTCAGCAGTGTCGTATCCATCAACAGCCAGGGGCGAGTGGAGCAGGACAGCAATGTGTGGTAAGCCACATTGGCTTAACGCCAGCTGCTTCTGCTTGTAGCAGGCTGCTGCGGACTAGTGTGTCCCGCTGGCCACAGGTACTCCAAGGGCTCCAGGCACAGTGCCTCTCACCCGGATCTCACACCGGGGACAGTTGCACCTTTTTCCTGTTGAAATTTCAACCCACTCCTTAGTCCAATGATGTGGGCTGGGCACCGGTGGAGGCACACTAAGAGGCTGACTGGGATGATCACCGTCACAAGGCCACTGACCCCCCCACTCTGCACCCCTATGCTACTGCAGAGGGCGCAGGCGGGTTGGTAAAAACAGCTGGGTTGGTCCAAAAGTTAACGTGGCGGCTGTGGGAGAGGGTGACCAGGAGCAGAACGTCGGATAGCCAGGGACGCAGGAGACTCACCCCTACTTCTCCCTGCTTCTAGCGGCAGGATAGCAAGACAGCAGTCAGGCTGGCGACAAACACTATCAGGGAGACTCCCTCTTTTTCCCTGCTTCCAGCGGCAGGGCAGGACGGGTCAATGGGCCGGACCGGGTAGGCAGGTCGACAGACAAGGGGTTGGCAACAAGCGCAGCACGTCAAGAGCAGCTCGGCCAAGATTTGGCGAAGACTCGGCCGTGGCAGTTGAAGCTGCTCGACCGACGCTCCACCTTCTTTCTCCTTGTTCTACGCTCTGCACTCCTGGCGGCTTCCCAGCAGCTTCCCAGCGGCCCGCTCCACACTTCCTTTTCCAGCAGCCTCTGCTTCTCTCTGCGTCACACCAACATCAGTGATTAGGTATTCATCCTCTTTAGAGCCTGGGCAGATTCTCTTTCCAATAGGTCCATAAGTTGAATTTGCACAATAGCTGTTTTTTGTTATTGAGCCCCTTGTATGTAAAAGATCCCATGTAGAATTTGTAGTTTGGCAAAGACGCAACTCTCTGGAACAAACTTAGCTTGGTTTTGTTTTGAATGCTGTTTTTGGTTTGTTTTATTATGTGTGTGTCTGTTAGTACTGAATTAGCTACATTTTATTGCTTTCAATGCGTAAACTGAATTGTTCCCAATAAACCAGAATTAATCATTTGGACAGGTTGGAATGTTGTGCATGTTCGTCATTTGTTTCTGCTTTCTGTGTGTCGCTATTTATGTCATTGGTTCCTTACCTTGCTCGTGGAATGTATCCTGGGTACCAGAGGATGTTTGTGTGGGCGGATTCCAATACTGGGAGCCATTGTTTTTCGGCTGTCACTTCTTTTTTTACTGCACAAAAAACAAGAGTGAGAGGCGTTTTCCTCTTTCTATGTGTGTTGCAGGATACAGCGCACATAGAAAGAGGAAAAAACAAGGAGAAATAAAGATATTTCTCCTCGTTAAGCATAACCTGGGGCGGTGTAGATCTTTGGTGCATTCCCTGGTCTATCAGTTCTGGTAAATCTGCGCATGTGTCAAAATCCTTGTATTTTGCATGGGAACATCCACAGAACTTCAATGGAAACACCTCTCTGAGGCTGAGCAACGCAACACAGCGATTTGCGCTGTGTTGATTACGCAAGATTTATGAAGCAACTCAGGGTCGTGCAAGAAGGCTTCATAAATCTCACTTAATGTACCACATAGTGTAGGGCAAATGCAATGCAAACTGAGTCACAAATACGGCCCAGTGTTTCCTTTCCTATTCATTTGTACTGCTCAGAGACCGTAGTAAGTGGCATCACTGGCAGCAGGCATCTTGCCTCCCATCATCAATATGAGGGCCTCTGTGATGCACGACTTCACCTTCTTATGCTCTTTTCAACAACATACTGACCATGTTGCCAACATCATTGCTTAAAAGAATTCCACTCCCCCCTCACCCACCAGGGCACAAATATTCTGACTACCTGGAGAAAATGTTCTCAAAAGATGCTCTCTTCTTCCCTTGGACTCCTGCCATTGATGAGAAAGTGTTACCTCTTTCATTAATGCCTCATCAGCCAAGTATATAAATACCTTGGCACTTTGCAATTTCCCTACAACAAGGGGAAAAATTATCTTTTTCCCAAATGTCACACACATCACCTTATCCGTGCAGAGCCTGGGGTACAAGGCAGTTGTTGGGTTCTACTGTAGTAGTAGTAGACCTCTCCTTTTCTTCCTTGAGTCTGTTTTTTTCTATTTCACTCACTTAGCTTAGGATAAATCCCACCACTATGTCAACTGTGATCAACTTCTCTGTGCTCAAGCCCATCATAAACCAAAAACAAGCTCTGCTCTTTCCTGGTCCACATTTGTGGCATAAACCGGTTACGAGCACGCATATCTTGCATGAGCCCAAGCTTGCTAGCTGTTGTGTGCTAAATTTAAATTTATCTATGTTACCCCAAATCTAGGTGGTACTTTTATAGTGTTGCATTAATGGATAATGCAGCATTATGAAGTTTGTCAAACGTATTTTCTTACTTTAAAGCCATTGTAAGCATGTCCCTGCAGGTCTTCACTCAAATCAATAAGATGTTCAAACTCGAGCTCATTGGAGTGGCGAAGACTTTTTCGGGATTCCGAAATTAGGTCCAAATTCCACCATTAGATGATTCGAGGAATTCCACGGATATGTGTTCAATATTTGGATATAGGATGTAGGACCAGACAGACCGTTATTTCCTAAGAACAGATTCAAACACCATAGGGACAGAATGGAAAGAAACAAAACTCACAGGTGTCCGACCAGGCACCCAAACCCACACATTTCTACCAGTTAATAACTCAGTGTGGCTCTTGATGTCCACTGAGTGTACTAAAGCACACGAATCTGCAATACCATCATTCCGCAGTTTGCCTCCCAAGGTATTTCACCTACATACGTTGAAGAATAATATGGCTAAAGGCAATTAAAATTTAGATTTTGTGTGATCCAGTGTCCCATCAAAGGACTCTGCTTTGCAGTAGTACAGCGCTCAACGTGCAATTCCAAGTCTCCGCGCTTAACAGATTTAAGTACAATTCTGCTTCCGGTTTGATGGACATAGTGATCACACTCATATGTGATAAGAATCATGAGCTATGTCTCCTGGTCTTGTTAACGTGTTGGGATCAGAGGCAGTGACACATCAGGATCCTACATAGCCTCAAGCCGGGGTAGAGCAGACCCCTTGCCGTCTTCTTTATTATTCTGCATGTGCTTCAGTAGTCAGAACAAAGGGTGATCTCAGATTGTAATGATTCTACTGCATCTGCATCAAGACCAATGTTACATAGTCGTGAGCCCTCTAACATCCTCTGTTTATGCGCACCGCCCCATCATGTGCACAAGCCAACACACTGGGCACAATACTGCATATTTTATTGATGCACTACTGGAGAAAATGACTCGAACAGTTGTGGTTGATGGAACTGACCTGTGTAGAAATGTTATGACTACCATCCAACTTGAAAAGCTGGAATGCAGATTCTTCAAAGAGACCTTGATGGTGGCCAACAGCCCCTCTGATGGGCTCTGCTAGAAGGTGGAGGATCAATGCTGGGATTAATACGTTGTGTGGGAACTGACCTGGGAACGAGTAGCACACCTGCTACCTTGCAGTGCTCTTGAGATAGAAGAATGGTGGGGCATTCGCAAAATGTAATGATCCACAAAATTAAAGGAATAATATTGGGAAAAAACAGAAAAATTGCCACAAGCCAGCTAATCTGAATGTTATCCAATAGAAAAAGATTTGTTCATGGTTACAAACACCACATATAAAACTGGGCTCACCACAATAGAGGCAATAATGCTTTCAATGCTTTCCAGCAAGCCAAGAGCAACTTAATCCTCTGATAGCAATGCAGAAAAGATGGCCTGGGGAAACAGATGATAAATGCAAATGCGCTAGAGGGCAAAAGTATTCATTTCTACACTTTGCCCGCTGTATTGCACTCCTCTGTAAAAAACAACTGGAAACTACTGAAAACACATGGTGTCAATGAGAGTGCACAAAGCAACAATGTTCCTACTGTGTCATGAATGGCCAGAGGTAGCTGCAACAGTAGCTTGGCTCCCTAGAGAGGCCAAGAACTTAAAAGGGAGATATCTCACGTATCTCCTGAGT
Source organism: Pleurodeles waltl (assembly GCF_031143425.1). NCBI lineage: Eukaryota > Metazoa > Chordata > Amphibia > Caudata > Salamandridae > Pleurodeles > Pleurodeles waltl. The sequence continues at coordinate 646,597,800 of NC_090446.1, read as the reverse complement.
AAAGAGAAACACTGTAGCCCAGTGAATTCCAGAGAGCAAACGAAAACAGAACTAACTAAACTGAGCTGAAAATATGTTTGTTGGAGTGGATATTGGAGTTGAAAATTTGAGTGGACTTAGGACGATCTGTTGGAAAAAATGGACAGTCTGAATGCTTCCCATTTGTTTAGATTAAGACTTGCACCACATTGCTGACTGTAGGACAAGTCAAATAAGCATTTGAAGTTGAGAACGAACATTTGGAATTTCGTCTTAACTGAAATTTGTTTTAGAAAACTTCCCAATGTTGAAATCGGAATTCAGAATGGATGTTAGATTGCACTGCAGTGAATGCCATTGCGATGTTTGTGTACGAGTCCTATAGATTTTGATCTGTCGCTTGAAATGTGATATGAAGGAAGAAAGGGGGGAGGGACCGGGAGATTAAGTGGTCCAGTGTACACTCTCCCAACAACAGTACAAAAATCAAAAGTACACTGTTCCATAAAAAGAAACTAGGGAGACCTGAAACATCAGGAGCGGGTGCCCTCAAGCATCACAATGGATGGCTGGCATCATCATCGGGTAATGCTCCTCGCCAGGCCGGCAGTGCAACGCCTGACGGGCTCCCCACAAAGGGGGGGCACTAAGCCGTATTGTTCTGATAGTGACTGGTAAGTTCTAAGTATCTAAACAGACATGCCTACATTCTTTGTTCTCTCCTTCGTGCACTGGTGCTTGAATGTAGGCATGTCTGTTTAGATACTTAGAACTTACCAGTCACTATCAGAACAATACGGCTTAGTGCCCCCCCTTTGTGGGGAGCCCGTCAGGCGTTGCACTGCCGGCCTGGCGAGGAGCATTACCCGATGATGATGCCAGCCATCCATTGTGATGCTTGAGGGCACCCGCTCCTGAGGTTTCAGGTCTCCCTAGTTTCTTTTTATGGAACAGTGTACTTTTGATTTTTGTGCTTGAAATGTGATGCCAGATGCATGCTCAAAGTTTTTATCATTTGCCGATTTCTTGTCTGTTCTGCACAGTTCACAGGAGCCGAATTTCCTGAAACAGAAGATACTGGCCCTCATTATGACCCTGGCGGAAGGGGGAGAAGTGGTGGTAGAACTGCCAACAAGCCGGCTGAAAAAAATGAAATTATGACCATCGCGGTTACCGCCATGGTCATTTGCCACTTCTCCACTCCGACCGCTGGCCTGGAGACGTCGGTCTCCAGCCCAGCGGCCGTCACCAGACCGCCGGCGGAATCCGGACCCTGCATACCGCCATGGATTTAGGGTGGTTTGGAACCACCACGAAATTCCCTGGCACTATCAGTGCCAGCGAATTCCTTCCCTGGCACTGATAGGGGTCTCCCCAACCCCCATCCCCCACCCCTGAGTCCTCCCCCCGCAACCCCCACCCCCTTGCCACCCCCCAAAGGTGGCAGGACCCCCCTCCCCACCCCTACCCCCAACATGTACAGACACACACCCCCTCCCCACCCCCACCCACAACATGCACAGAGACACACCCCTACATGCACACATACACTACAACAACACATACATGCACACATACAAACAGACATGCACACAGACCGACCCGCACACATTTCCCATACACACAACACCCCCCACATGCATACACGCACTCACACACACCCTCTACATACTCACACGTACACCCCCATGCACGCTCACAACACCCCCACCCCCCTCCCCTAACGATCAACTTACCTTGTCCGTTGATCCTCCGGGAGGGGACGGGATCCATGGGGGCTGCTCCACCGCCAGCTCCCCGTCACCAGAACACCGCCACACCGAATCATAGAATGTGATTCGGTGGGCGGTGTTCTGATGATGGGGCGGTGGAGGTGGAGCAGCCACCACTTCCCCTCGACCACCAGTATGGCTGCTGGCGGCTCTCCGTCTGAAAAAGGACAGAGGGCAGCCAGCAGTCATAATACGCTGCACTGAAAACCGCCTGCACTGGCGGCCTTCAGCACGGCGGTACCTCGGCGGTCTTTGAAAAAGACCGCTGAGGTCAAAATGAGGGCCATTGTTTTTTCTGCTGGGTCTAGCAAAGACTGCAGAACCCTCCGGCCGCTTGGCGCTGTTCTTGGCGCCCACGACCTCTTTGCTGGTGCCATAATAGAATACACGTCCTTTCCCATGGAAGTACTGCCAATATATTGGCACGGTAAATATACATAGCTATGTACAGGTTTACTATACTTAACCAGGGTGTATCACTGCCTGCGGCCCCAGTAGCATGAAGGTGTCAACTCTCCAGGACCGCCAAACCTTCAGAGTAGCCCTTATTTACTCCAAGGCAATATACTGGTCATTCCTGTCCTTTTCCCCTGCACTGGCGTTCTTTTGGCAGCCTAGCTCCAATGCAGGAACCCTTGCGTCATGCTGCAAAGGTGGCTGCATTGCATGTAGGATTTTTTTTTTGTGCAGGGAGGGACACCTTCCTGTATAAAAAAAAATCCTGTGAGGCTGTCTCCTCCTTTGATCTCGTTATGCCTCTCCTGGGGAGGCATATCTTTTTGGTGCATTCCCAGGCTTACAAGTTTTTGTAAATCAGGGAATGCGTCAAAATTCATGGATGTTCCCTGGTAACACCCATGTAATACCCAGGGAAACATCTCTCTGGAGAAGAGTAATGTAACGCAACGGTTTGCGCTGCGTTACATTAATTGAGATTAATGATGCCACGCAGGGCCACGCAAGGTAGCCTTGTGTGGCTACATAAATCTTGCTTATGGTTTTCTGTTGCTCTTGCATCATGTTTGCCCTCGTTCTCTTTAGAGCCAACTTTCCATTGGACTTTGTGAATAACTGTAGCATACCTGAAATGGACACACCACTGTTCTGTAGTTGTCCTGCAGCTTGTGACCTCGGAGATCAGATGCCTGGATGCCCCATGACAGTTTGGAAGTAGGACACACTGTATGAAGGAACCCTGTGCACAGTTCAATAAGAGTGAAGAATGTTTCCAAGATGTTGAAGAACGCCACAATTACCAGGAAAAAGTGATGTTCACCCATAAAAACAAAATGGAGAGTTGGAGAACTGGTATCAGAACAGCCATATCCCTTTCTTTAAAGACCCTCAATCCTCCCATCCTCTTTGAGCAATCACTGAAACCACCAGCCTCTTCTTTGTATGTTTTACGGTTCTGGCATCTGTCTGATTTGTGGACAATTCACTGTGTGTTTTAAAATGACTCACTCTCAACATAGGTGTTTGCTCTGTATGTTTTAACAAAGGTGCCCACCACCTCCTGTGGTGTTCATTCGAATAATATGGTTATTACATTATGCATGTAGAAGTGTGCTTGCTTTTGCTTGGTGTTCCGACACTGAAGGTTGATCAAGAGTCGATCGGTGACAGTGGACAGTTGCAGCTGGACTACCAAGCGGACCAGTTCATCCAAGTCATGGGCATTTCTTTGTGAAATACATGTCCGGTTCTTTGTCACCTGCTTTGCCAATTCTTATTCTCACTACATATTGGCAACGAGCGGGACAGGCGCTTGTGCCCACTGACTTGGTTTTCCCTGTTTGCCTCTTCAGCAACCTTGTCCACTGTGTGAGAATCCATGCCAAAAGTGAGACAATTTATTTTATTTATGTTACCCCTACACCACTTTGGGCTTTATAGTACTGAAAATTACATTTACAGACATGTGGAACGAGTAAGCGAGGTTTGTTTGGCTGCACTACTGATGTGAAACATAAAAGAAGTCTCCTGGAAATATATTTTCCGGTATCGCATCTGTGTTGTAAGTGCACGGGAGGCTTATTGAATATAAATACCTTTAGAGCGTGAATGACTCTGCTCGAGGAATGAAGCATGCACACGAATGATAACGTGTTGATCATCCCCTAGAAGCAATCTTACAAATTTGTGGCAATTCTGGAAGAAACAAGCCCAACCTCCATTAAAAAAAACCACGCCTAACGACACAGTGATAGCAATCTTTACACTTTGGGAAGCCTGCAATTGAAATACATTATATATCAGTGGTTTGCTAGCATATTTAAGAGGTTATTGAGGATACAACAAAAGTGCCTATATCGAATGAAGTATTGATATGGTGATAGGTACACCTTATAAAACACTGTATAGCGGTATGGACAGAGCATGCTCACAGAGTGTACAGCGTAAGTGCCTACAGTGTGTTAAGTATAGACACGTTTCATCTCGACAGCAATCATTAAACACAGATTAAATACTTATTTTGTCTGTTATTCTCAACAGTGCTGAAGTAAGTAATTTATTCTTTATTGTGACTACAATGTTCTTCATATATAATGGCAAATTCGACAGGACAACATTTTGCCCAGCCTCATCCATTTCTAGATTCGCCGGGGCAAAACACAAATAAAATGGAAGTGGAATGGTTATGGCTGTTTGAAAACTATCTTGTGGCAATAGATGCTGTTGAGTTTGTTCCTGCACACAAGTTAGCCTTATTATTTGGATGCTTGGTCCACGCAATGCAAGACGTTTTCATAAACTTAATACCTAGCCCACCTCAACAAGGGAATTCAGTTGATAATGACTCAGATGTCTAACAAAGAAGCTATACAACGTCTAACAAAGCAATATTCAGAAGAACCGAGCATCCTATTAGAGAGACATTTTTTTCATAAAAGTTAGCAACTCATGGATGAAAACATAGAAGGATGTATCTCTGCATTAAGAGTTTTGACTGCAAACTGTGACTTGGGGGAAATATAGATATATTTATTCATGATCAGTTTGTTTCCAATTGCTACTTCAACAAAAGTTCAAGAAAGATTATTAAGCTGTAGAAATCCTTCTTTACATGAAGTAATAGATCTAGCCAAAAGTATAGAAAGATATCTTCAAAAGTCATAAATTCTAATGAATCCATTAATGATGTTTCTAATTCTGACTTTGAATAAGGGACAGATATGGTTTCCTAATTAGTACTAAAACTAAAGAAAAATAAATTCTCCAAAAGCAATCTAATTACAATTGTTACAGATGTGGTTGAAAATCTCACATTGGTAATAATCCTAATTGTCCCACCATTGGTAAACCTTACATGGTATGCAAGAAAATTGGGCATTTTCAAAACATTTGTAAAGGTAGTAATAGGAGAATTTTCAGAATAACTGCATTGATGTTCACGAAGATTCAGTAAGTAAAGTTGTATGTACTGTTGAGTGCAATTTGGTTAGCAATGAAACTCCAGTCATAGGACCATTATGTGAAGCAACGATTAGTAGTATTTCATTACAAATCATAGCTATTTCTTGTTCAGCTGTTACAATTTTGAGAGGCAGAACTTTTTATGATCTGTGTGGTTCATCCACATCACCCTTACAGACTGATATAAATCCTAAAGTATTTGGAGAAAAAGATATAGACATGTTGGACTATTTTGTCTTATTTTTAGAATGTTTAGGGAGGTGTACCAAAACCAAAGTGTATGTGGCTGTTAAAGGAAAGAATATCATGGGTTGGCAAGATCTAGCAAAATTAGGTTTCATCTTGAACCTGGTTCAGACAACCCCATAGTAGTTGGTGAAGAACCCATTCCATGTATTTCAACTGAAAGTTGCCACAATGACATTGACACTATCTTGTCAGAAATAAAAGATGTTTTTAATGAACAAGTGGATAGTGTGAAAGGATTTGAGCATCAAATCCAGTTAACTCTGCAGTACCTGTCATTCATAAAGTTCACCCTGTTCCACATAGCGTCAGAAATTAATTGAAAATAATGCTGAAAAAATACATGTAGAAGGCATTTTCCAACCTTGCAACCCATCACAATGGGTTTCTCCCAAAGTGGTGCAAAGAGAAAAGCAGGAGAGATCCGTTTATGTGCGGATCTTAGAGCACTTAACAAAAGTATATTAGTTGAGTATCATTCCCTCCCCAAGATTCAAGAGCGTGTAGCTAATTTAGGTGATGCTAAATATTTCTCAGTAATTCCAAGGAATTAACAACATTTGTTACACCCTTTGGGGCATACCAGTACTTGAGGCTACCTTTTGGACTTGCATCATAAGCCAGTGTCTTCCAAAAGATAACAGATAACCTGTTTGGGTATATAATAGATGTACAAGCTTATCAAGATGACATTTTGATCTATGCAAAAAATGTGAACAAGCATGATAGTATTCTAAGAGAAGTTATGTCTTTTTTGTTACATACCGTTATGACCATTGGGAAAACTAAATGCAAATTTTGGATACAAGAGTTGGATTATTTAGGCCACACAATCACTGCATCAGGAGTCAAACCTAAAATGTCTCATATTGGAGCTCTTAGAGAAGCTGCAGCACCTAAAGATAGAGATGCTCTTCACTCGTTCTTTGGATTAGCTGAATTTTATGCTCGATTTGTTCAAGGGTATGCACAAATAGTAGGACCCCGGAGAGCAATATTGAGAAAAGATGCTAAATTTATTTGGTCAGATAAGGTCAATTCTGCATTTGAAATAGCAAAGAAAATGATTGAAGAAGTCCCTGCTTTGCATGCTTTCAAAGAAGGTAGCAAGTGTATCATTGCCATTGATACCCATTTCTATATTTTGGGCGCCATACTTAGTCAGTGGGTGGGTAATAAAGAACAGACTGTAGGTTTTGCCTCTAGGACTCTCAGGGATTGTGAGAAAAATTACAGTACAGTTGAACATGAAGCATTAGCCTGTACCTGGGCAGTTCACAAAATCAGAATGTATATATGGGGACAAGATTTTGAATTAGTTACTGACCATCAACTGTTGGTGTATATGTTAAGTGAAAGAAAAAACAATAATGTATCAGCCAGATTAATAAGAATAATAAAATAAACACATAGCTGGAGGCAGGAATCTCCAGGCAGACTGCCTTTCCCGCATGCTTCTTGACATTATGGATGATAAGGAATTTTCAGAAGAAGTGGAATGTTTTGTAACTGCGATAGCTGCGGTGGCTGTATGTAAACAAGTCATTTCAGAGGAAAAATGGATGATGGCCTATTCCAGTGATGAAAGATTTCAAAACGTTTAGCATTATGCTCTGAATTGATGGTCTGAAGTTGGGTGTCTGAGTAAAGATTTGAAAATATTTTCTCAAGTTTCAGATCAACTATTTATAGTGAATGAAATGGTCATGAGAGATAACCTCTTTATACCACCTGAAAGCTTAAGAAATGACCTTATTTTACTGGCACAGCAAGAACATTTAGGCATTAAAAGAACATGCAAAAGTATTAAACAGTTTTATTGGTGGCCTTATCTTGAGGGACAAGTAAAATAATTGATTGAAAATTGTGCTCAATACCTTATCTTGGGAGAAAGTAGCAATGGATATTTGAGGTTGTTTTGTAATTTTACCACGCAACGTGCGTTATTTAGTAGTTCCTGTTGACTCTTTTTCAAAATGGACACATTACACTTTTATAGACTCCCTTAACACCGATGCTGCCATAAATGTTTTAGGAAATATTTGAAGTTTGGAAGGGGCCCCAAAAGAAATAATCACAGACAATGGCACACAGTTTGTTTCAAAGCACATGTCTGCCTTTTTTTAAAAACATGATGTTAAACATTTGAAAGTTGCCCTATACTCTCCTTCATCTATTGGCCTGGTGGAAAGGGCAAACAAAGTGTTGAAAGAAGGTATACAAACTGAAGTTTCCTCAGGAATTGATGTAGCTAAGTTTCTGAAACCAACGTATGGATTAATAATGTTGCACCACACTGTACTACAGGTATATCACCCTTCACATTATTGAAGGGTAGAGGTGCTCATACCATCCTATTTCCTAGTTGGCTGGGAAGCAAAAACAACAAAAACAGAGATAAAGACACTTGTGAATATGATAAAGTTAAACCCAATGTAGCTCATAGACAGTAAGCAATGAGAAAATATTTTGACCAAAAACACAATCTCAAAGAAGCTCACGTTGGAACAGGTGATTGGGTTTTGATAAAAAAAAACAGTTATGATGAAGAAAGGTGAATCAAAATTTTCCCTGCCAGTTCAAGTAGTCCGAGTCGGTAAAAGTGCAGTGTTATGCGAGGGTAAGGCATGGGGAACAGAAGACAGCTAGTAAATATCACTCCGCAGCAACCTATCTCTATTAGAGAAACTAGGGCCCGTATTTATACTCCGTTTGCGCCGAATTTGCGTCGTTTTTTTCGACGCAAATTCGGCGCAAAACGAACGCCATATTTATACTTTGGCGTTAGATGCGTCTAGCGCCAAAGTATGGGCAAATAGCGTCATTTTTTTGCGTGAACGCCTTCCTTGCGTTAATGAGATGCAAGGAAGGCGTTCCCGTCTAAAAAAATGACGGCGACGCAAATGCGTCGTATTTATACTCCCGGGCAAAAATCACGCCCGGGAGGTGGCGGGTCAAAAAAACCCCCATTTGCGCCACTATTTAACGCCTGGGTCAGGGTAGGCGTTAAGGGGCCTGTGGGCTCAAAATGAGCCCACAGGTGCCCTCCCCTGCCCCCAGGGACCCCCCCTGCCACCCCTGCCCACCCCAGGAGGACACCCAAGGATGGAGGGACCCACCCCAGGGACATTCAGGTAAGTTCAGGTAAGTATAATTTTTCTTATTTTTTAATTTTTTTTGGGTGGCATAGGGGGGCCTTATTTGTGCCCCCCTACATGCCACTATGCCCAATGACCATGCCCAGGGGACACAAGTCCCCTGGGCATGGCCATTGGGCAAGGGGGCATGACTCCTGTCTTTACTAAGACAGGAGTCATGAAATGGCGTCTGGGCGTCGTAAAAAAATGGCGCAAATCGGGTTGAGGCGATTTTTTTGCCTCAACCTGACTTGCCCCATTTTAAGACGCCCTAACGTCATTTTTTCCCAACGCCGGCGCTGCCTGGTCTACGTGGTTTTTTTCCACGCACACCAGGCAGCGCCGGTCTGCTTGCGCCGGCTAACGCCATTCCATAAATACGGCGCCCGCATGGCGCTTCAGAATGGCGTTAGACGGCGCTAAATTTTTTGACGCTAAACTGCGTTAGCGCAGTTTAGCGTCAAAAAGTATAAATATGGGCCTAGATGACAAGATACTGATGAATCAGTGGCAACTGATCGGGATTGGCCAAATTGGTTGCACTCAACATAAGCCAAAAAAGTGCGGGAATAAAATATTGATGCAAATACAAGTAATGCTGTGGTAGTGCTAGCTAAAAGCTATAATCACTCTGCTAAGGTCAGTCCTATACATCACACTTCTCGTATGGTTAGAAAACCACCAAAATGCAATGAATATGTATTATATTGAGTGTCATACAACAATATTTCATTATATTGTAATATCATTTGTTTAAGTATTTATTTTTTATCCTTGGGGGAAGGTGTTGTAGGGTTCATTCGAATAATATTGTTATTACATTATGCATGTAGAAGTGTGCTCACTTTTGCCTGGCGTTCTGACTCTGGAATTGGAGGTTGATCAGGAGTCGGACGGTGACAGTGGACAGTTGCAGTTGGACTCCCAAGCGGACCAGTTCGTCCATGTTCTTGGCATTTCTTTGTGAAATAAGCGTACCTGCTCCTTGTCGTCTGCTTTGTTGGCTCTTATTCTCTCACTGCACCTACCAACCTGCTGAAAGGCATCTCCCAACCTACAACTTTAGCGCTATTTAATTAGGAGCTGTAGTGCGGCGGTGAAACAACACAGCCAAAGTCCGCATGCTGAGTATAACTAGGGATTGGTCTTGATAATCATTTTTGGCCCCTTCAAAAGTAAATGGCCCTGTTCAATGGGCTGATGCTTTCAGAAAAACCCTATGCCCCTCTTTTTGAGATTATACAGCTAGTCCCAGCAATTCAATGCGAATGTATAACTGAATGCAGAATAACGTAAGGAAATGGTATGTTGGCGTGCCTTTCCACAATTGGGGTCCAAATACTGGTGTAGTGGAGTGGTATTGCCTGTGCAAGCCACCACTCTGCCTAATTAAGACTGGCTCAGGAAACACAAGGCCCTATCTCACCCTGTGTTAATATCAATAAAAACTGAGCTAGCAGAGGTTCTAGGCCAAGTGCAGCCCAGTCCCAGCCCAAAGTCCTTCTATGGAAAGGGTGAGTACAGATGAATCACCCCTGCCACAATCCAGCCTCCCCTGCCCATGGACAGCCCCCCGCCCAAACCTCCCTCAGCCCTTACCACCTCCTCCTCTATTTCCCACCTGTGCAATACAGGTGATGGTCGGAGGCATTAATCCACAAGGCATTGGGAATTCCATGCGTAATTTGATCGTGAAAAGCTGTGTATTTTTCAATCTGTGCGAACTCACTGGTAAATGCATGGTACAGGTGGGGTGTTTCCGCGTGGTTCTGGTGTTTTTATGTGCGTAGTATGCACCACACCACCACTACGCATTCATAATCGAGCTTTTAATTGTGCAAAACTATCGTCAGATTTTTCGCGGTTGCAAATGGGCGCGAATTCCCTGTGTATCAGTGGTAATACCACATTTTTGATGCAGTAATACCCGTTGTGTTAAACAGACAGAATATCACTTCCTGTGTATTAGGTGTAATCGCGCATTTTTTGTGTGGCAGTGTTCTGCCAACCTCTAAATGAAGACCTGTGTTGTGCATCATTCACTGAAACTCTCCATCGATTACACTGTTTGTGGTGTGCCACTGAACTCTGCCATGGCTAAGAGCTCCTCGCTGTCACTGTCATCACAGACGCGTCTCCATCACTATCCTGCCCGCATCCCACAATGCTTCACGCCTTACAGTACAACTGCCTGCAGAACTGCTAGCGAGGCTGCTTGGAGAGCTGCTGCATCATTAATAAAGTTTAATGCACCTCCATGATGTTGCAGTTCCCTTTGCCCAACAGCACCTCTCCACAAAGATCAGTGGCTTCGTCCTGCCCTCCGAACATCACTGAATCTAGGTGGATCCTGCGCGCGAGACGTGCCTTGTGCCCATTCTGAATGATATTCTAATACTATGCAATCCCGGATGACTGTCCTGCTTGGTTTCTCTGTTCAACCCAACTTCAGACAGGACAATTCAAATAACAGTTAACTTGGAATTCATTTAGCACGCAGGGGTGTGATTAGCAACGTTGGGGCAGATTTATCAACATTTTAAGCTCCTGCCTAGTCAATCAAAGTGACACAAAGCAGCGTAAACCTTTTTGTGGTGGAAAGTCGCCACTAAAGTATTTCAAATAGTGCTTTGTGCTACTTTGCATCCACAAGGATTGTCAGACCTGGCGCTGCAACAGAAAATAATGCTTCCATGAGGCAGGGTTAAGTGGGAGAAATACATTTATTTCTCCTAAAATTTCACATATTGCATGTGTGTTGTTCTATACAGCACACATCAAATGAGTGGAATGTTTTAAAGCTTTTCTCGGCCTATGGTTTTGTACTGGAAAGAAACTATCCCTTTGCCAAATTAGTGCAAACAGCACACACACTCCTTTTGACTGAGCTAAGCAGCCCGTTTGTGTGCCTGCACAAGGAAGGGAGAAGCACCAGGCCATATATGTTAAATATGGCCCTGCACTGCGTCCTCCCCTGGTAATATATTGCAGCACAACAACTTAGGTTGCTGCAAAGTTGATGACTGCATGGCCCTCTAATTTACTAAATGTGCTCCGTTAGTGTTAATCCTATTTCAAGTGCAAATTCCCTAATCGGGCGGGATTTGCCCATGTGCTAATTTCACATATTCTATCTGCTGCCCATCCCTATTTGTTTTGGTTTTTAGCTGGCAAATCTTAGCAATTTTTTATCCGTGATTAGCTTGCAATTCCAATTTTTGCGCTCCCTATCACAAACTGGTGTTGTAATGTGTGCAACCGTGAATGTCTGCACCCATTTCAGATTGCGCAACTCCAAATTTTGAAACATCTGTCAACAACATTCTCGGCTCCTTATTGGTCCTTATTTTACCTGCTGAAAACTTGTGCTCGAGGAACCAATTTGCACCTAGTTGGACAGCACATTTCACACTACCCCTTGCACCTAAAGAGGAATTTGCACTAATTTTGTAATCAGGGCCTATGCCTCCATTTTCTAAACTGGGAATGTTAATGAACTAAATTCAAATCGACGTGTTGCTTTAAAAGGTACCCAGCTTGTGTAGATTTAAATAGTCTTCTTGGGTATTACACACGTTTATAAAATGTACAAGCTCATTCGGAGTGTAGTGTAAGGTCTATACGTACAAAAACCACACACTAGTGTTATTTTTCAGTCTTGCCTCACCCTACAATTTCATAACCTGACCTCTAGTTCTGAAAGCATCATACAGCTGAGGTGTCAGCATATTTCTGCCGCCAGGGAATTTCCCCACTGTCTTGCAGCACGCACATAGTTGTATTCCCGAGACTATCCTCATCTGACTTGTGGTTTATGCGGTAAACAAACTGAATCATCCGTGCCTATGCGATGGACTCTGTTCCTCCATAGATTTATGAAGCGACATCGTTTAATTTTACCGATGCTAATGAGAGGAACAGCTGCCGAGGGATCCCCGCTGTGTCTGTTCTTTTGGTTGTGACTTTAGACGGTCAAAAATTCAAAGTTATGATGAAGTTATAATTTGTTTTATGTCATTAACACTGTTTATTGTATGTAGGTGTGCGTGTTTGATATTTGCCGTTAATTTTATTGCACGAAATTAAATGTTATAAAAACCCTTATTTGACGAGGAAACACAAAATGTCATGGTTCCGTGTTACATTATCATAACGAAAGTCCCCGAACTACTATTCAGATCTTTATAACTGCCAGGCTACGGGCATCATGTTGTAGTGGAGGCCCAAATTATGCCACAAGGGTTTACAAAGTATGTTGTAAGAAGGCAAATTATGCCGCACCTTGACAGGCACCATTATGTTCATTATTGTCATCCATTTGAGCAGTAAACAACAGCTTTCAAGAAATCGAAATAATCAGGCATGTTATGTGGCAAATTATACGGCAAATATGTGGAATTCCTATATTGGCACCTTGGGGCTCTGGTGACGTGCACAAACTACCCAGCCTTCTGCATCGTGATTTATGACACCATGCACTTATCCGCTTAAGTGTGATACTTTTGATTTTGCCTGCCCTACCCAAGGTTTAAGTGGTGATGGAGTTGCTGTGCCACAATCGGACGACATAGGTTGTATTCTGTGGCCTGTAGGCGGTATGGAACAGGATAAAGAGCGCTGCCGTTTTATCTTCAACCGCTGATTTCTTTCAAGACACCCGCAGAAGTTTTTCAAATTTTTATGGGATCTCAGCCCAGATGTAGGGGCGCCTCCTCCGTTAGGGTGGAGGAGCGTCGCCCCCCCCTGCCGGCAGCTGCAAAACCTTTACAAGAAAACGATAACAAACTGTGCTTATTATCATTTTCTTGTAAAAGGGCATGGCCACGGGGGTGACGAGTAGTGAAGGGGAGAGCTCAGCACTTCCCCTCAGAGCGCATGTGTGTTTGATCGGCCGTCTCTGGCCGGCCAAACACACTTGCACAGAGAGAACAGGCACAGGCTCCCAGTCTGCCTGGGAACGCCCTGACTGGGAGCTCCTAACCAATCCAGATGCTGTTCTGAGCAGCGTCAGGATTAGCCGCAGGGCCGGCTGTGTGCTTGTGCCTGCAGCCTGCGACAGAGGAGCGGCACGGCGGCAATTAAAGGTTAGTGTTTTTTTAAATTAAATGAAAGTTTAGTACCCCCTAACCTCTTTGCATGCCGCCCCTTCCGCGCCCCGCAAGGTGCTGCTGCCCAGATGCCATGTTTCGTATGGAGACTTGGTTTCATGAGGCATCCGCCCCTGACGTAATTGCGACTCTTCCTCCTGACTATACCATAGTGCGTAAAAATAGAAAGGGTAGGCCTGGTAGGGGGATCGCCATTGTTTATAAGAATAAGTATAGTTGCAAAATTGAACATATGGCTATCTCTGACTGCGAATCTATGCTTTTTGCACTATCTTTCACACAAAAATTTACATTACCAGGTGCTCTGATTTACTTTCCTCCGGGAGTTGCAGGGAAATGAATTACGTCTTTTTCAGACTTAATATCTTCTCTTATATTCAAATCTGCAAATTTCTCTGTGCCTGGTGATATTAATCTCCATTCAGAAGATACTAAGTTTAGTCAGAGTGCCATTTTGAAATAGGATTTGGACGTTCTTAGCTTGAGCTTGTGTACTTCAGCTCCCTCTCATGTGGCTGGACATCTCCATGTCCCGATTATTTCTAATGAGGTGGATCTGTTAATGAATCCCTCTATCCCTTTATTGTGATCCAAGCATTTTGCAGTACCATTCAAGGTCAGAATCCCCCACAACCTTCATACTACTCGTCCCAAGCCTTCCTTTATTTCTAGAAACTGGTTGAAACTGAATATATCTACTCTTGATGAAAGACTTGAGTGCACCCGACCTACTTTAAATTCGACAATTGAGGAAGATTGGCAATGGTCCATGACTGCCTTATAAGGACTGAGGAGGTAGTTTTACTGCTCACAGAAAACCGCTCTAGCCAATGTCATCTACCAGCGCCCTGGTTTAATGATACACTGAGATTGGAAAAACAGTGTAAAGTGTTGGAGCACCGCTGGAGAAAGGACTATGCAGAGGAGGACAAAGATTTCTATAAAGTAGGGCTTAAGAAATATCATGGGGTATGCAAAGCGGCTCGTGCAGCATATTACTCCAATGTTTTAATCTCTCTGAATTGCCCTAAGTCACTTTTTAAAGTAGTGCAGGAATTGTCAGGTCACAACAAACTCTCCCCCTCTCACTTTCCGTCCCAGACACGGTGCGAGGAATTGGCCTGTTTTTTCACCAGGAAAGTCGATAATATACATGCTCAATTAGAGAATGACAATACTAAGGGAGTGCATTCGCCTAATCTGGCAGTAGATGATGATTACTGAAATCCCATTTTAGCAGATTCTAGCGTTACTCTATCTAGTTCTGTTCAAAACCTCTCAATAGGAGCACGGGCTAGATATGGCAACTTTCATGACTATTCACTAAATCAGGATCTCCGCTGAATCCTCTTCCGCCCAGTAAACTTGGATTTTTGGAGTTCAGCCTACTAATAACCATCTTGGACTCCTTGAATTCCTCCCTTTGTGAAGGGCACATTCCACAAAATGGAAGCATGCTATGGTTCTTTCACTGCTGGAAAAAGCTCAGTTGGATTCATCTATTTTGTTGAATTATCGCCCCATCTCTGTTCTATATATATTCTCCCAAATTTTGGAGAAACATGTTCATGCTGAGCTTACTGCGTTTACAGAGGCGCATAATGTTTTGCAATCCTCTCAGTCAGGCTTTCGGGCTGGCCACAGTACAAAGTCCACCTTTTTTTATGTGACTGAAGACCTGAAGCAGCCCTGGGATGGAAGCGCTACTGCTGCACTGATTTTGGCTGATTTGAGCGCTACATTTGACACCATGTCTCATTCCATCTCTCTGTACAGACTGGTGCCATTAAGGCTCAAAGACTCTGCCTTGGCGTGGATTAGTTCATTTTTACAAGGACGTCTATTCCATGTTTTTTCTTTGCGCAGTCAAAATAGTTCACATGCTCTGGATTCCCATAAGTCCGCTACTGTTCAATCTGTACGTCTGCCCATTGGCAGACTTATTGGAGAGTTGTGGCTTGACGTTATTTAGTCATGCTGATAAAATGCAGATTATTTTTTCACTTGCATCAGCACCGAGTAATGTACCTTCTGATCTTAACCTAGGCTGGGCAGAGCCAGATTGCTTTATGGATGAATAAAAACATGCTCACGCTTAACATGGAAGTCATGATCCTGGGTAACCACCATTCACTATGGGGTTTGCAACACTGCCTGGCCTCCCTTTGGGCTCTACCAACTCCCTCATTTAAAGTTTAATATGTAGGTTATCTACTGGATGACACACTATTTATGAAACCCCAAGTGTCTAAAGTGGCCCCCACATGCTTTGCGGTGCTTAAATGGCTCAGGAAGATCAGTTGGGTGATTCTGGTTTCAGGCCTAAGGACTGTGATTTCAGCCTTAGTGTTGGATTATGGAAAAGTACTTTAGTTGGACAAAGACAAGGCATTTATGCGCCGTTTGCAGGTGGTACAGAATACGTCTGCCAGACTACTCTTCCACCTGCTGAAATTGTCCCCAGTGTCACCTTTTCCATGAGCTGCGCTGGCTTACAGTTCCAAACACATTACTTTTAAAGCCTTGTGCAATATGTTTAAGGTCAGAGTTGGTTCTGGAGCCCACTATATTCACAATTTGGTGATCCCTTGTTAACCTCCTCGGTCCTTGAGATCCTCCTATTGTACTCTTTTCTCGGTGCCTAGATTTCACCTGTCACCCATAAAGACCGCTCTGTTTCTTACATTGGTCCGAAACTGTGGAATTCTCTTCCAGATCACCTAAGAGCTTGCACGTCACTGCTTGTTTTTAGGAAGGGCTTGAAGACCTGGCTTTTTAAGCTGTGATGCCCTTATTATTTTTGCTTTGCTACTTGCACCAGGAAACCTCTAGGGGTAGCTGTGCACAATATAAATCTACTAAATAAATAAATAAAATAAATACCATCCGCCCATTCACCCACCCCACCATCAATCAGGTGTTTTTAAAGTGCACTACTCACCCATGGGGTCTTAAAGGACTGAGGTGTGTCCCCAGAGATCAGTTGAAGAACCAGGTCTTGAAGTCCTTCCTGAACTGAGGCAGCAATGGCGACTGTTTGAGATGAAGAAGTAAGGTGTTCCAACCTTTAGTTGCCAGGTATGTGAAAGATCTTCCTCCAGCCAAGGACTTCTTTATGCAGGGTACGTTGGCGAGTGACTGCTGGGATGAGTGGAGAAGTCTGGAAGGGGAGTACCAGGTGAAGCAGTGATTGAGGTAGCTCGGTGCGCTGTTGTAGAGGGCTCTGTAGGCGTGCATGAGGAGTTTGAAGTTGACCCTGTTCTCGACTGTGAGCTGGTGGAGGTGTTTCAGGTGTCCTGTGATGGGCTCTCGACGGGGAATGTTTAGGATGAGTCTGGTGGCGGCGTTCTGAATCTGTTGCAGCTTGCTCAGGTTCTTCTTGGTGCTCCCAGCGTAGAGGGCATTGCCATAGTCAAGTCTGCTTGTGATTAGTGTGTGTGTCACACTTTTACAGCAGTCGGTTGGTATGCATCTGAAGATCTTCGGTAGGAGTCAGAGGGTGTGGAAACAGGTGGAGGCGACGGTAAGCGTTGAGTCAAGGATGATGCTGATGTTTCGTGCATGGTCTGTGGGGTGGCCTGCTGAGTGTTGAGGGCCACCAGGAGTTGTCCCAGGCTGAGGAGGAGAGTCTCAGGATGAGGATCTTGGTTTTGTCGGAGTTAAACTTGAGGCAGCTCTCCCTCATCCAGGTGGCAACTGCTTCCATCCCGTTCCTGAAATTCTTTGTCACTGTTGAGGGATTTTATGTCTTGATCCATCCATCTATCTATCCACCCACTCACCTATCCATCCATTTGTTTATCACCTCTAGCCCCCATCAGGTTTCTTACAAATATGAAGGCAAAATATTATTCAGTGTACATTGTTTTCTTTTATAATGTTTTCTTTGGAGTGTTCAAGATTAGAGAATAGTGCAGAACAGTCAGCCCGTAATCAGCAGTAGCAAGGCCATTGAAAACTAAGAACTCTTGCCTTGTCTTGTGCCCTAAGGGATTGGCTCTAGTGTTCCTAAAAGACTTAAGTGGATGACTGCAGTGTGATCACACGTATTCTCTCTGGTATCTCAGCAGCGTTTGACACCTTTGACCATCCACTCCTTTGTCACCAGTCTCTTGTAGTTAAAGTTAGAAATTCAGCACTGATTTTAAATAAATCATTTTGGGTGTTTTTACACTCCGTGTGTGAATTCAGCTTGTATTGTGCCTGTCAAGTTTTGCACCAAACTTGTGTGAAAGAACCAACAGAAGTGGTGTTCTTTTACATATTTCACTGTCCCCGTCAATGACTCACTATACTAGAACACGAGCGCCAGTGGCAGAAGCGGGGAATAAGATGGGAGAGAAAACAGATTCACAGAACTTGACATTCTGCTTAATGTCTTGTGGATTCAGTTAAGGCTGCAGTTTGTCGTGGATCCCTACAAGACAAAAAAAAAACACTTTTAGTAAACTGCCATTGAAGACTGCATATACCTGTAAGTGTGAAATGATATATTGTAGTAATATCTCTGCACATCCAACTCTCAGTTCCTGACAGGGTACTGGGAATTCCTTGAACGCTAAACATAAATAGACATATTTATCCTGCTAGATACATATATTACCACATTCCCCATATTAGAATAACTACCTCAAGATGTGTTAATCTATGCAGTTTTGTGAAAAATAAATATAGGTTGTACTTGACTGCTGCCAACTAAGAATATTCTGTGAGTCCCGACACTTAACAATATATGCATACTGAAATTATAATACTTTATACACTCATGGATTAACATGTTTATACATATGAAAAAACCTTTTGGTCCTATTCAGTCATATTCCATCAAAGGAGCTTTTGCAAAAACACATTGCCCCAGTCCCTAGAGTTCAAACAAATGCTCACAAATAGTTCACAGTTCGTTTTCAAATCAAACACGACTTCAGGATAATTCTCTGATAGCCGAAATATCCATACTCCAATCCTTAGGGTACTACAGGCCTTGACACCTGAAAATCCACATCTATGGAGCAAGGTCCCGCACTATTAGTGCCGTAGCACAAATGGCTAAACAAGGATGCCAAGCTCCATGATGAACAATAGTCCTGAAGATCCAAGATAGCGCTTGCTTTCCAGATGTGCTAGAGTCCTTGGCCCCTGGGAAGCGTAGTACACTGCCAAAGCTCTACAGTGCAGGGCCTTCACAATATAAGCACAACTTCAGTATAGTTACCGACCACACTCTGCACTCGCCCAAACCATTCCTTTGCTGAAAGGCCCTCCTTGTAGATGATCTCAAGGTGCTGCTTCCTTGCACACAAACCTGACATGACAGTAAGCAACACTTCCAGCCCTGCATCCAAACTGTGTCCACCTCTGTGTCAATCGTGTGTGGTGTCTCGAAGGTGTCACCCAACCTCCTCTCTTTTTGAATTAGCATATGCATCTAACGGCTGCAGGTCCTCATTTATACTGCCTACATATTTTCATGTATATTAATAACACAGAGTTTATTTTTAGCTTGGAGACTGGTCATAGTCAATTCTCCCATCAAGATGTCACTGTTAATGGCTTCATTACTTGATAAACCCTAAGAGATAAATGAAGCCCAAGGGTGATCATGCAATTATCTGATTGATTGTCTACATGAACCCTTAATGGATAATGAAGCTCAAGGAGATAGACCTTAACTCAAAAACTCTTCTCATGCAACCTCTGCATCGATCGATTATGTTGACGGAGAGTCTGGATAATGAACAGGACTCAGAAACAATGGGAAAATGCACTTCTGATCTACCGTCAACTGCTCCACAAGTGGAAACCACTGCCTAGGCCGATAAGCCAGAACTGGTAAGACTTGGCCTTGTCCCTTTGGATCTTTGCTAATAGACTCAGAGATTAGGCAGTTGGAGGAAATGCAAACAGTAGAAGCCTTGACACTGACTTGTAACGCATCTGTTCCCATTAGTAACAAATTGTGGAATGGGGGAAAAATTGAAGAAGCTTTGCATTGTGACAAAGAGGTTCACCCAGAAGACCAAACTGTTGTAAGGTCTGCTGATATATAGTACTACCAACCTGAGCACTTGGGAGGAGGGAAATACTCTAATCGCATTGTCTACTAACGCATTCTGCCTCGAATAAGAGCTACTCTGATAGAAACACACACATACAGCATGCATAGCATTCACATTACACCCAGATAAAACTAATTCTGTGTGAATTAAATCCTGGACCCTCATCCTCTAAAATGCTCTCTTATAGATCATTTATAGGTCTTGGCTAGAAAGTGCATGCACGGTCTCTTTAAGACATTTTTACATATGTAGGATTCATCCCGCCCATAGGCTTATCATTTGTTGCCTGCATTGTTGCTCTTATATCCTTCACTCCTGTGTGTCCTTGTCATGCATGCGTCATGCCTCTTCTTGTGTTTGGCCCTCCTTGAGACCAGAGACCAAGTACTAGTGTCCATCCACTGCTCTCGTTTTAGGACCTACTTTTTTGTCTTTGAGCACTCCAGACAAGTGCTTGCGTTTTTACTCGCTCCTTCTCATCCCACAAGCCCCCTTCCGTTGCTCCTATCCCCTCCCAGCTTGTTCTGTAATGTGTGCCTCTCTTTATCCCCCTCCTCACCTGCCACACTTGCTTGTATTTCTTTATTCCCTCCCCTCAATCCATCCTCACGCTGTTTCTGGTGAGGAAAACCAAGACAATGTTTGTTTCTTCTTTTAATGACTGCAGATGCTTGTAATGTAAAGGGCAACACTGCAGACAAGCTGCTGCTGCCACGGTCTAGCGGGAGGAATACAATAACTTTATTTAAAACAAACATGCTGCAACAGTAAAAGAAACGTCACTGAACCCCGTTGAAACTTCAAAGTAGTGATAAATCCAACCACCTGAAGCCGGAGTCATCTCAAGACTGGAGTGCCCTTGTAGAGGAGGCAAAAATAGTTGCTGGATGCCATTCACACTGTTTTAGCCAATTTGAGGGTGGTGAGAGGACAAACAAGCATTTGCAATGCAACAGGTCTCGCATTTCTCTGAGTTAGAGCTATTAGCAGTTGTAAACTCCCAACCGGACTTTTCTTGCCACGTTAAATGGAAAAAAAGAGCACGATCATGCTGCTACAGTTCACTCGTAGTGAAACCTATCGGCAAAAGTGAAATTTTCAACGTAACCGGCAAAAGTGCAATTAACTATATAACAGGGTCGATGTCATGCAAAGCGCTCGACTTCTGCCAAGCGAGATCGCGCTGCAAAAAAATATAATAAAAAGTAGTCCACAAACCGGACTGATAAAAGCGAGCCTCGTATGTTTTCAGTACTTGGTTGCTGTGCTCCCGGAGGGCTGACCACCGGAAAAGGCATGACGTATGCATGCCTTCCACTAATGAAAGCAAGCAGATTTTAAAAAGCAAGCCCACGAACCAATGAAAGACACTTACGTGACATGGACAGGGCTCCAAGCCCTTTTCTAACTACTAAAGCGCCTTGCAAGCGATACGCATGCTAGCGCAGGCTCGACCCTAAAAAGAGAAGCAACATCATCTCAACTTCTATGAAGTCTGCTCCTTTAGCACTTCAATAGATATGTTGCCTGCAACAATTTAAGCCCCGCAGAGATCACTGGACAAACTGGCTTGTGAAGACATCAGCCATTCAACTCCACATAATTTAACACAATTCCACACAATTAATTGCCACACAATTCCACAACACACAAGCCCACACCATATAAACACAGCACTTTTAAACATTTCATAATTCCATGCCACACAATCCAACTACCCACAATTCCACTCCACATCATTACACTCCATGCCACATAATTACAATCCAACAAATTCAACTCCACATTTCCACTCCACTCCATGCCACCTAATTCCACTGCACATAATACCTCTCCATGCACATAATTCCACTCCTCGCAAGCCAATTCAACTCCAGATAATTCTACTACACATAATTCCACTTGAACCTACATAATTACACTTCACACCACATAGTTACACTTCTCATATATCCACTGAACTAAAAAAAAAACATATAATTACACCCCACAAATTTCAACTCTGCAAGATGCCACATAATTCCACTCCACACCAACCACATAATCCCACACTATGCCACACAATTCCACATCACACAATTCAGCACCACCCAGTCCCACACCTTGCAACACAATTACACTCCACATAATGCCACTCAATACCACATAATTCATCTCCACGTTATTCAGCTCCACTCTCCTCCAATACACAACACATAGATCCACTGTATGCCACATAACAACACTCCACATAAATACGCTCCACACCATGCCAGATAATTCCACTGAACCTAATTTCACTCAAAACCACGCAGTTCCACGCCATGGAATTCAACTCCACACAACTTCATTCCACACCACATAATTCCACAACAAACCACATAATTCTACAACACATAATTCCACTACACACCACGTACATCCAATCCACACCACAGTATTGCACATCATGCCACAAAATTCAACACCATACCACATAATTCCACTCTACTACATGCCACTTCGTGACATACAATGCCACTCCACATAATTACACTCCATGACACACAATGCCACTCTATGTAATTCTGCTACACTAAATACCACATAATTACTGTCTACATAATTCCACTGCACAACATGCCACATAATTCCACTACACATAACTCTACTCAACACCACACAGTTCCAAGCCACACAATTCCCCTCCACACAATTCCACAACAAACAATTCCACTCCAACCCACTTAATTCCACCACACTCTATGACACCTGGCTGAAAGACATTGATATTGACAGTGTCAATATATCTGGGATTGCCGAGACCTTTTGGCTCTGCCAACACCTGTTAGATTCTGCACTGAGTAGAAGTAAAGTGTCCCAGCCTGGGTACCAACGTACCTTCTATCTTTTGACAAGTCAATGTTTCCCAGGCACTGGGCGGGACAGACGCGCGGATGTTAACGCAGAAACACGGTTTTCTTACCCAGCGTAAATTACATGTTTCTTTTCATGGTGTTTACACATCCAAAAAGAGTCATCTTTTTTGGCTCTCTCTAGAAGTGCTTTGTGTGGGCGGATGATGAGACAAGCATGACCTCATCCAGTCGACACCTTTATTAAAAGAGAAAAAATCATTCCTTCACATGAGCATAATAACAAGTTCTGCAGTTACTCAAGAGCCTTTGTAAATCTTAGTCTCTTAAGGCCTTCAGACTCACGTCATGGCCCGGGCCAACATCCCACACAGCTGCTGTAACACACTACATGATATAGCTCCCTCAAATGCCTCAAACGTGTCTTCCTTAATGGTGTTCTAGTTTATTCTTTCTGCTCTTACTGCCTATGTTTCATATTTATTTGGCCTTCTGCACCAGGGCTGATTGAAGAATTATCTGGAGTGAGGAGCAGGTGGCTCGTTACTTTTTCACTAAAGCAGTGCTCTGGCCAAACGGTGCAAATGCTGCAAGTGTCTCCCCGGTTCATCCTTCTGTTGAAATTAGCTGTATAGTGCACCTTATACAGGAGGAAGAAAGCAGATCCCGGACTGCAATATTGTACTCTTACCACCACCAATTGGGGGACGGTGGGTAGTCCAAGTGGATGGCAGAGGATATTACCTCTGTCATCTCAAGGGACCGCCACCCCCAAATTTAGAGCTATCTGCAGACCTGCAGTTGCATCTGTACATTTACAGGAGCTGCCGTCACATCGGTTCCTGTCAATGTATGGAATGTTTGATGGAAAGTACCATCATCCTTGGAGGCCAACCATCAAACTTTTCAAAAGGTTTTTGTATTTCAAAAACAACTCCAAACTGGGAGTTTGTGTTTAAAAACAAATACAATGAATGACTCCCACACCCTAGTAGCTTTCTCCCAGGATGTGGGGGTCATTATTGTTTTTTCCCTATCCCTTTCCACCAAGATTTTCCTGGCATGATAAAAAAAAGTCAATACACCATCCGTTCTAAATGGGGCTGATGGAGTAAAGTCCTTTCTCTGATGGCTCAAACCACATCAAGTCGTCAAAGGAAGTATTCCGTCGGCAGAGCCAATGGTGGCTCTGTCTATGGCATTTTTACAGTCCACTTGGACCATCAGTTTGGCAGACTGGGTACTCCGTCACGTTTGTGACAGAGTACACTCTCTCACAAAACTCTAAATCAGGCCCTAAGTATCACTACTGCCTATGCGTCAATCATCTCTACGCAATCTATCCTGAGGTAAAGGTCTTCAATCCACTCTCCCCAGGTTTGAACTAGAAAGAGCCTGCACAAATGTTCTCTTCTATGCGTGAACAATGTGTAAGAAATTCTCTATAACTATACCCAAAACCATATTAGTACTTGATCTCTCTAGTCACAGCACTGAGGACCTGCATGATTCTGATTTATGCCTTCTTGGATGTGGACCAGGTGAACCACAAGTGAGGACAACTAGGTGATTATTAAGGGCAAGTGAAGGTCAAGAGCCCAATTTCTGAACAAGCTTGATGGACATATTCACCTGGAAGCAAGTGATTGTTTTTGACAGATTCTGAGACATCGGTCATTTTTGTTGTCCGTTGCTCTATCCAGAACTACAAGTATCCAAAGCCATAGGTGACCACGGAGCACAGGAGAATCGCAAATTCAAGCTGTAGATTCCAAAACAGTGGACTGGTCCATTGTCTCTTTCTTCTAACCGAAAATATGAGTCGATGCAGGATGCCTGTTACAAAAGAAAAACTCTCCAACAAACTCAGCACTTCATAATTAAAAAAAACTTTGTAGCATTCTGTTTCGCTTGAAGTTGTGTTGTTTCACCCACCAATACTTTAACAGAAACTGTGTTGCTACCCAAAAATAACCTTGTTTCTGCTGTGGCAACAATGAATGAAAAACTAAACTCTTGATCTTGGACCAACTCACAAGTGTGTAGGCATTTAAAACTCTCAAGGCAAACCAAGCCTTGCCTGCTCCCACCCTTGCATGTAGTTTACGGTTGTGTCATTTTACACAATTATTACAAACAATTACATAGAGTAAAACGATTTGTGTCTGCCAAATAACCTTTTGTGGCTCCCTGACTGGCGTAAATGCGGCCATTGGTGGTAGTAAATGTACATTAATGGCTCTTAATGGCTTTTTGAATCAGGCCGTCACTTCAGTCCCTCCAAGACTTCTCGAAGACTTTCTATGATATAACGTGATATCACAGCACTAAGTGGTAGCCCTGCCTTTCTGTAACCTGCAGCTGCTGTGTATTACATTGTCTTTGGTACCAAACTTCTGACCACTTCCAATGAGTTAGACTTTGACAGCATCAGTCACAGCTTCCACTCGAGCGCTGAGGGAGCTACAGATTCAGTTTAAAGGTAGGAACCAGAGTCTTGGACAGTAGCAGGAGGACGAGGTTGCACCTTTGTAACTTAAGTGCTTCTCTAGAACCACCTAATCTGAAGGGAATCCAGGCGCACAGTATCCCACGTATTGTTCCACATTTGCCTTGGGTTTCAATAATACTGATAATCAAAAAATACTCTAAAATGCAATACCTTCTTAAAAATCTAAAAATACTCTAAAATGCAATACCTTCTTAAAAATCTAAAATTATTCTAAAATGCCATGCCTTCTTAAAAATATTAACATATTAGCATTGTTTCTAAAGAATTGAAAAAGGAGAATCTAGTCTTACACCAACCTATCATCTACGGTATTGTTATTGATAGGGTGAGCAGGCTCACTCAAACATGCACTTTTAATGGGTCTGGCTCTAGAATATATACTTGCAATTCTTTTCTGCAATTTATCAAAATGTGTCTTTTGTGCTATGACTCTATCCAACACGATTTACCTCCCTGAACATAACTAGTGTTTCTCTGGAGCTTTTAGTGAAGAACTATCACCCAACACCTGTCACCTTACACAAATGGATGTGTATTGTTTTAAAGTCTATTATCAAATTCAGGTGCCTTATATTCCGCTATCAGTTCACCAGTGATGAACTGTTTTACTCCGTTTACAGACTCGATTGGAAGGAATGATAGTAGTTAATCAGCGGCAGGTACAATTCGGTGAATAATAGATATGTTACCAATTTCATGTTTGTCTTTATGAATGTCGCTTGCAGCATTTATATTTCAAATCTATTTGGGAATATATTAAGAATAATGGATTGTATTCTAATTTTTTGAATTTCTTTGTGATTAGTTGTAGTCCCTCTCATTTTTCTTGCTCTCTCTGCTCTGCATATCAGTCTCTTACCAGTGGCCTCAGGGGTACACGCAGTAGGTCACAAGCAAATCACATGACACAAGCCAATGCAACATAATACAAGCATTTTTAATGCAATGGGCCTCGCATTTGCTCGATTTAGAGCTATTTGAGTTGTAAACTCCTAACCGGACTTTTCTTCCCCCATAAACTGAAAATGAAAAGTAAAGCAGTTTCACATAAGCGAGCCGACGGCCGCCATAAGAGCAAAGCAGACACACAAAAGGAAACAGAATTTCATTCGCAGTGAAACGTATTTGCAAAAGTACAATTATCCATGTAACTGGCAAAGTGCAATTATCCATGTAAAAGTGCAAATATCCATGTAACAGGGTCAATATCATGCAACCCGCTCGAATACTTCTCAGCAAGAACATGCTGCTTACGAAATAAAGAGAAAAAGTAGTCCAGAAACCATACGGAAAACATGGAGCCTCGTAGGTTTTCAGTAGTTGCCTGGTGCACTTGAGGCGGGCTAAACACCGGAAAAGGCATGACATGTGCATGCCTTTTCCTAACTAAATCAAGCGAATTTTAAAAGGCAAGCCCACGAACCAACCAGACTGATGGGCATGACATGGGCGTGTTTAAAAGCCCACAGAGAGATTACACCAGGGACAGAGCACTTTGCGCGCTCAACCCTAATAAAAAGCATGATACAGGCATTCAGTGGCTTATTTTGAGAAACTGGTTTAGAAACTCAATGACAGACTGTCACAGTTTGAAAGGGTCTGGGGAAAATGTATCTCCTGAGACTTGTTCCATTCTCAGTTTCGCCGGGGGGATTATATCGTGGACGGGAACCCCTTCCACCATTAAATTCCCCTCAAAATATCCCATTCTTTTCTTATCACTGCGTAATATTTCCCAATCACCTATGGACTGGGTCCTTAATGTGTCATCAAAAAGAGTTGTGGTTGGGCGCTGGGACGTCTTCAGTAAATGAGGGCTAGTTATAGAATGCATAGGATATCATATACCCTTCTGGGGCAATATTTGGGAAGTGCTGCCACCCATTCTGTTGATTTTAAACTAGTCTGTAGGGAGGGCTCCTCTGGTATGGTGGATGAGTGTCGCTCCCCCGCCAGCAGCAGCTGCAAAACCTTTATATAGTAGAAACATAATAAATTCTCTTTATTATGTTTCTACTATAAAAGGGGCGGGGCCATGGGTGTGACAGGGATGGAGGCCTCAGAGCACATGTGTGTTTGGCCCCTTTTCCCTCCCGCGAGCCACACCTGCTAGTCTGTATACTCAAATGTATGGTCTATGTTTGCTAAAAGGTGAATATGCATACTCCTACTTTATCCAAGACCATATATATAATGTTATTAGATATCGTTTTACCATACTCGACTATAACGTCATAAAATCTCAATCAACAATTGTTATTACAAAAAACATTACATGCAAATACTAAAGATGATAAGAGTCAATGCCATTTGTCGAAGGATTACACTTCCCTTCTAGCTACCTGGGCTCCAATAATCAGTCACTTTGTGCGTCCAAAATAAGGAACTGCTTTCCAAAATCTTCCATAAACACTATTTGAAAAAATACAATTACAATCTCCAGGGAAGATGAAAGGGTCTGATTCAGCCACTGGTGTCCTATATTCCATTCCACAAGAACACCAGGATGATGTTCTATACTGCCCTGATAGACTACAGCTGGCCATGGTGGCTTCACTGAAGACATTGTACCTTTGCTGTATGGATGCCATGCCTAGTGCACCCGTAGAGATCTTTGTTTTCAATCACAAACTCCCAAAATGGGAGTCTGTTTCTGGAAAACAAAAACCAAATGTTCCTGGAAGCTTGGAAGTTTTCAAGTTATCTTTCACCATGTGAGGGTCATTTCTGTGGATTCCTCTTCAGGATTACCTGTCTTTCTGAGACAATGGCAAAAAAGAAAAGAGTATATCAGCATATCCGGTCTAAACGTAGCGGACTAGTAGACTAATGTCCATGGGGTTGTCGGTCTATGGCTTCATGGGTGGAGCAAAAGGATGTTCTACTGGCAGAAACATGACGTTCAGCCAACTCTAAGAATAGTGGGTGAACTAAGAGTTTGGGTGGCCATGGTACTCCACTACATATGTGGTATATGTCTTTCAAACGCCAAATACAGTCTTAAATCTTACAGAGCTTTCACTGTATGTGAGACCTTGGGGCATGTGCTGCCTTCAAATCAAGTGTCTTGCCTCACTTCTCAGAAGACCTTCTCAGGCAAACCACACCAGTTGCAGAACGTGCACCTTATATATACTCATGATATCACAGAGCAGGATTCTTGTGGATGACTCATCCACCCTTCTCAGTGATTTCCCTACTCTCTCCTCTTTGACGCTTTCCTTGTTTCACCTTTTGACAAAGCGCCCATGCCGATTCATCTCGCTCGGCCCCACTGGCTGTTTACTACTTGTTTAGGAACTGAGTTCGCATTGGTGTCCAAGTTGATTGCCTCCTCCATCTTTGTGCGTAGGAGAGGCAGCTCGGATCTGGGGGGATATATCACAAATCTGCAAAACACTTCTGCTGCCTTCTATTCCCTTATTTAAAAAAAATTCTTCTTTTTTAATTCTAGAAGCTAAGCGGTACTTAAAGCCTAATTTCACCTTTTCTTGGCCCATTTTGGATTTTTGTGAATGACTTCATTTCCATGATATTCCACTAATGTACATTTTGTAAACAAGGCTTGTCTGACACAAATAAATTACCGTTTAGTGTTGCTGAGGTGTAATATAGAAGGATACGGAGAAGTTGTGCGTTGCATACTGATGAGTTGTGGGTTGCCTACAGTGGCTTTGCCAGTTCTGTCATAGAGCCAGCATTCTGACAAGCTCTGTGACTGCGAGCTTTACCATACTGAACTTCTCTGGTAATCTGAAGAGGTCATTCTTGTTAAGACGGGAAGGAAATTCAAGGAAATATAAGCTTACAATATGTCTTTGTGCTTTGCTATGTTTGCAAAACCTAACCCTTTCATTTAAGTAAAGCTTTTCACGTATTTATGCGCACCAGCCAAAAACTTACTTTCATCTAGGTTAGGACCTCAGCATAAGCTTTCATAGCTTTTGAAAGTGAATTTTTCCAGTTTCAACAACTCAGAATATTGCTATATGTTAACTTTAACCAACACACACTAGTCATAGGTAATCTAATTGCAGTCAAAAGCCCACCCCTCCTCAAGCAAAAACTCAACTGGATTAAAAAAGTTCAGAACTCAATAGGCCAAGCGAGAGATATGGTTTGATTTTTTCCATGTTTGCACTGGCTGCTAGAAAGGGCCAGGCCTTTTCTGATGCTTCTCCCTAATCAACACACCACCCACTCAACCTCCTTCCTCGTCTCAGTCCTTAAATACATGAGGTGCTAGGCCTCGCAACAGAGGTTACCCTGTACTACATAGCTGGGAAAAATACTTTTTATTCCCCAGCAATCTTCCTTCTCTTTCTATGTCCCTATTAACCCATCCACCACCATTCTGGAATACCATTTTCAGTTGTCTATTTGCGATGATTACTGGTCTTTTATGGAAGTAGCTTTATATTTTCTTTATCAATTATTCACAAACATTTCATTTTCCAACAATACCAAATGATTCTGTTTTGAGTATTTTATCAGGCTCCACTCTGCACTGAAGCCTAGGACTTGGTTACTGCCGGGATCATCATAATGGATCACAACTCTCACACTTTCCTCCCAGGACCATTTCACTCCACTAATGTGGGTTAGTTGGCGCAGTGGAGGTACGGTTACTGTCTGGGTTAGATGGAGGGCCACTGTCTTTTATCTCCAGAGTGTTTTTTCAAAATAGAATATAAAGTGATGCTCTAGCGTGTCATGAGCCAGTAATGAAGGTTACGGATGACCTTTATGTCTAATATGAGACTCCACTACTGATTTACCCCTTTTCATCACATTTTAAGGTTAAAAAAAAGAAAAGAAAAAAGGCACATGCTGCTAGCATATGCCAACCAGCAAAACTGCTCTGGCGACATTTGCTTTTCTTTTTTATTTCCCGATGTAAGATGGAAGACACCTCTTAGATTGGTAAATAAAAAATATACTTTTTGCGTGAAAGTACAATATAAAAAAATATGTCTTCAGGTGGTGGAGGCAAAAGAGGAGTATCTGATGGAAGGAGAGGGAAAGCAGTACAGAAGGGAGGGAGCAGCACAAGGCTGGGGAAGGAGCACACAATAAAGAGCCCCACATGGAGCCAGAGAGTTTTGTGGGGTGACAAGCGAGCAAAAGAGCGAGCAGCACATGAGGGAGGGATCCGCGTGAGGAACTTAATATTTTCAGGGTGTTTATCAATGTATTGCAGCCAGTATGCAGTATTTTAGGAACCTTTGATCCATATAAGCTAGATATATTTTGGCGGAAATATTGTCAACTATGCTTGATATGGTGGATTATGTGGAAGATATGGCAAATATATATTTACATGAAAAATGCTGTGGTCAAGCAAGTGCATAATTCCAGAGGTTCTAGTTGTGCGTTGAATGGCACCCTGCAAACCACCCCTTGCACACGACAATAATCAATAAAAAAAACTACAGGGATTAGTAATCACTATGAAAATTAGACCACTGACATACGCTTAACATAGAAAAATTAGAAGTGTAACTTGCCATGCCACCTACACAGGGGAAGCAGGGAACCTAACCCTCACTTAAGGAACCTGGGGTGCAGGATCTCTAATAAGTTCAAAGCCTACCACAAGAAGTGAAGGCTAGTGTCACTGCAGACAAACAAAAAGAGGCAGACAAATAAATATGTTAAATATACTGAGAATAATACAGATGAGAGTTAGGTCTTTAAAATGTATATCTAACTTAATAATGGTAACATAAAATTGGATAACCCTTGTGAGAAATGAGTTCTGCTACATTGAGTCCTCCTGCATTTTTTTGCTTTTTGGACTACTTGGTTTATGGAATTCTGCTGTGGGTGAGTCTCACTACCTAGGTATCCCTCACAGTAAGCTCTGCTGCGCACCATTTAAGATACGGTCTGCTCCTGCACAACTAGGGTAAGAAATTCTGGCCTGGTTGCACATAAACATGTGCATGTATGTGTTGTCACATGTGCACAGGCTACGTATGTGAAAAAAACATTTTAGAGCATAAGCACAGAAAAAAATAAGCATTGGCAAAATTAACAAGTCCGGTACTGGCTGCCAGCCTTTGCACTTTGTCTATGCTTGTTTTGTCATGGCTTTTATAAAGCTTTTGTTTGGTGAGCAGCCAGGCCATCACCATTTCTTTTTAAACATGGCTAGTGGCAAAAATATATTTGTTTTTATTTTCAAAAACCATGCATTACCAAAGTAACCTTTGGTCCTGAAGGGAACTACTTTATGTGCAGATGAGGTGCTTATGAACGGGCAGAATGCCATTGCTCTCAGTGAAATTAGTCAGTGGCTGAAGTGGGCTGACCCACTGCCACATGCTGTAATCTTTAGTGGGTGTCCAAAAAATGTGAATGATAAAACAGCAGACCAATATATATAATATAAATCATTTAGTAAAATCATGTTTGGTGCAATAGAGGAGCAGGTTAGAGGAGGAAAGGAAAAGCAGTATACCAGAGGTGAATAAAATGGAGGTGTTAGGATAGTTTGAGGGAGTGACACGCAAGAGAGAGCAACACAAAGCGCTGGGATGAGGAGTTTGGCAGGGGAGAAGCACACAAGCTGACTGTACATCCCACAATACAATGCTGAACATGGGCTGTGACATCCCTGAAGCCAAGCCCACTGTAAACTGGAAGGAACCTGTGGCAAGGAAGTGCAGCACCGACAGCACTTGGACCAAGGGAGTGATGGAATTGGGATTGCGGATGGAAGGCAGTAGATCAGCCTTCAACTCAGTACAGAGTTCCATGATGGTGACACTATTCAGTCTGTAGGTCTGCACAATGTGTCTTTCCTCCAAGGTGGCAAGGTCGACTACCGAACGGTACACTGGTTCATTCCTCCTTCTCCTCATTACATGGTATCTAGGATGGTGAGGGAAATATTTTTTCATGTGATGTGCAGGTAAAACATGGTATCAGTCCAATACATCATGAAACACACTAACCAATGCAGACATGACTGAACGGATGAGTTACTAAATAGGGTATGTAGGTGTTCCATAATGGAATGCGTGCTGGCAATATCTGGTCCTGTACATAGTATGTGTCAACCAATACACGTGTGATGGTGCAGGTCGTGTGCACATATGTGTCCCACATGGGACATGCATGTACATATGACAGTGATATAGGAGGCAAAACAGCCAATGGGACAGCATGCAGGGGTATATTCACTTCATGTTACATACGTGTTGTATCTGACTTGTATGTGGCCATGTATGACGTACATACATGGGCCGGCGCACTTATCAGGACATTTGAGTGACATAACACACTTACATTTCTAAGATAAACCCATTAACAGTACATAAAATGGCAGCCGCCTGTCCTGCAGCACAGGATAGTTGAAAGTGACGTAATTCCACTGGTGTATGCCATCATGGCGGTAGGCGGTCATAATTGTTGTGTAACTTCTCATTGGTTGACAGTGCTACCTATGGGGGACTGGGGCCACTGATGATCACCGTCGGTGGTGATGGTCCTGTACGTAGAGGCCATGACCGCCATTTTCTGCCAACTATCTCACTTGACTCCTGACACTCCTGCAAGCAAGACCTACAGTACGTGAGCTGCTGTGTACTGTCTCTGGGAGCCATAATGCCACATCCTGCAGGTGATAGGACCTGGCCTTTACCCAGGAAGAACTGGAGAAACTGGTGGAAGAGGTCCTACCCCTGGATCGACAGCTGTATGGGGCACCTGAGGAACAGGTGAGCCGCAAGCCATTGTCATGTGTGATAGGGGTGTGTCGCAGTGAGTGGCGGTGGCCATACAGGCCACAATGTGCATACATGCTGGGGCATGGATATATATTGAGTGTGATCCATTTGGATAGATGTGGATGGCGATGTGTGTGTGTATGTAGGCCACTGCTGTCAATGTAGTGCCATTCCTAATCACATTCTCCTCCTGTCTGTGTCACCCATTCAGGTCAGCGCCCATCAGAAGAAGGGGCTTTGGAGGACCATCGGCAAGCAAGTGCGGACCCTGGGGTTCCATAGCCAGTGGAACACCCATTGCAGAAAGTGGTGGGAGGACGTGAGAGGCTGAGCTCAGAAGATCGCGGAGGCCCTGCGAAGGAGGGGTGCCCTTCGGACCCTGACCCCCCTAATGACCTGTATTTTGGCAGTGGCCTACCCTGAGGTGGATGGGCGCTTGAGGGCAACACAGTAGCCACAAGGGGATAAGTACTGACTGTAAACTGGCACCTGAAAGGCCTTGAATGGGATTGGGAGGCTGCATACTGGCACACTGTATACATGTACACTAGAAGGTGCAGAACGACAATGTGTATAAGTGACCCTGCCAGGGTAACCATGGAGTAAGTGTGACAGGCAATGGTGCTAGTGAAGTGCACTTCCAAACTTGACATAGGTGGGCCTGTTTCGACAACCCATTCATTCAGCTTGACCAGCTCCAAACAATTCAATTATTGTATTAGAACTGTCAATGCTATTCCATCTATGTAAGTCCCCTACTACAACTGTGTTTGCATTGGCATGGTACAGTAGCTTCCTTTGACTGTATGTGGGTCTGGCTTAAGATGTCTTCCTTAAGAAGGACCTAAATGGGAATGGAGTATTGGCATGATAGCTGACTATGCAATCATGCCTCACAGTCAGAGTTCAGGGATGTGTTGTGACACAACAATGGAATTCTGATAATGGCTCTAAAATGAGCGCTGATGGTACAGCAAGTGTAGCTCATTTAGATGTCAGTGTGTGGACTACACCTTACTAAAATGGAGTGCTACCAGTTAAGTCGATAGCCCAGGGACCTAACTGAAGTGACAACTTAAGGAATCCATGTGAATTGTCAAATGTTCTAGGCATATCCTATTAGTACAGCAAAGTCACAGCCTCCACGTGGCCATATTCCTAGCTGTGTGCACATATGATGTAAACTCTGACTTACAGCTTTGCATGTGCAATAGGTATTGGCAGACTTGGAGTGGATTGGCAATGGCATTCCCTGACATGAGATGTAAAGTGTGATATGTACATGTTCATATATGTCAATGAGAGTTACGTTTTGACCGTTTCTCTACCTCTCTTTTTCGCGCCCCCCCTTTTCTTTCTATCGCTTTGTGTGCATCAGCATCATCTGGCGAAAGAGAAGGGGCAGAGGCGAGTGGGGATGCGGCAGGCCACTGGACCCAGGAGGCTAGATCCAGCGAGGCCGAGGGACCCAGTGGAACGTAGGACAAGGGGAGTGCCACGGGGGAGACTGGTTCTTCAACATCATCATTGGATTCTTCCAGTGGTCACTCCCTGACGGCAAACCCATCGGGGACAACCCTTGCACCATCTGTGATGACCACCCCCCCTTACTACTACCACCCTCCCAGTAGCTCCCCATCCAGTTGCCCGTGCCCGCTCATCCAAGAGGGTGGGCATCTCCTTCGCACCTCTGCCCCTGCCCCAGTTAGCCGTGCTGCCCTCAGTGAGGAGGCTATTGACCTCCTGAGGTCCATCTCTGTGGGTCGGACCACCATCGTGAATGCCCTCCAGGGACTGGCAGCTCAGGTGCAACAGAGCAATGCATTCCTGGAAGGCATTCACCATGCTCTGGCTGACCTACAGAGATCGTTTCTGGCTCTGGCCTCCTCCCTGACTGCAGCCAGTGTACCTATGTATACCCTCCCCCTCTACCTACTTCATCACAATCCCAACCCCCTCTTCCCACACCCATCCAGAGCCCAACTTCTCACACACAGGCATTCACTCCAACGGACACAGTTGCACATGACAAACGCAATGCACCCAGACAACACACATCTGCATACATGGCAACACCCACTCCCTACAAGGGCTCCCCCACTAACTCCATCAGCACAGCCACTACACCACTCACACCTGCTGGCAGTACATCACCACTACTGTCATCTTACCCACAGACACCACAGTAGCTGACCCGCAGATATCCACCCCAGTCACCATATCCACACTCACCAGAACCACCAACACCCCACATGTAGCACATCCACCATCCCTGCAGCCACCACCCCAACACGAAGTCACCCATCCAGCATGGCCATTCCCAGGACCTCCTCCCACCCTCCCTCCTCCTAAGACATCTAAACGCCTTCACTCACCCATCCAACATACACCCAGTACACAAGCAGTTCATGCACGCACCTGCACCCAAGGCACACCCAATCATACATCGGACAACCACTCCCACTTCCTCCACTCCCAAACGCTATTCCCGTGACCGCCCTTGTGTACCTAAAAAAACTTTCTTTTTTAAATTTACCCAGACACCTACTCCTCTCCCACCCCATGACTCCCCAAAGAGCCCTGTGTCCCTGCCCAAGTTGAGCCCTTCCACCTCCACCTCCACTCCTGCCCCCCTCGGGTTTCCCATGCCCCTCCCACTGCAAAGAAGACAACCCCCTCAAACCCAAACCAGCCCCTCTCAAGTCCATGCCTAAAGCCCCCACAACCCAAACCAACCCCCCCTGCCAGAGCCACACCCAAACCCAAGGACCCACCTCCCAAGCCCAAACCCACCCTCCAGCATCACCCCCTCACCCCTAAGGTGCCTGCCTGCCCCATTTTTGCCCATGCCACGTGAAGGAATATCTAGCAGTCAGGAGGCAAGTTGGGGCAATAATATGTGCGTTGCACACAGACAATCATGGACTGGCCAATGGCCTTATTGCTTGTATATATTTCATTTTGTTGTCAGATTTTTAATATATCTTGCCCAATGTTATGTTGGAGTTGATGGTGACATACTTGTCCTGCCTTTCCTTCATCTCGTCTGTATGGTGTTTGTGTGAATTGGTTTGTGAGTGTTGGGTGTGCTGGTTGCCATGCGTGTGCATGTGTGTGGGTCGGACATTGGCCCAGGTGCAATTGATGTGTTTTGTGTGGGCTGATTGTGTGAATCTAGGCATCTGTGTGGCTATGTTGTGGATTGTACATGGTGTGTTGTGGTAGTGTTGTGTGCCATTGTGTGCTTGTTGTGTGTCTGTCTGTGTGTTTGGTGTTGGCAAGGTTTTCTGCGTAGTGTGTTGTGTGGGTATGGTGTGTTTTGTGATGTTGTGTGGGTGTGTGCTGGTGTTGTGTGGTTGTGGAATATCTTTATGTGTATGTGTTGTCATGTGTAGGTGTGCTGTGTCAAGGGTTGGCAATGCATTTGTACTGTTGCAACTGTGAGGGTTTGTGACACTGTGGTGTTGTGTATATGTGTGTTGTCCTGTGGAGTAGTTGTGTGTGTGTCTGATGGTGTGTTTCAGATACATGTATGTTGTGCATTGTATGTGTGTGGTGTGTGTGTACTGGTGTGTGTTTGTTGAAGTCGGTGTGTGGGTGCGGGTGTGTGTATTGTTCGCTAGCCATCCCGTCAGTGTGTGTTGTGTGTACGTGTGTAGGACCCGGATGCCCTTAGTGGGCCCCTGCCCCAACACCCTTCAAATGTATACCACCAAAGTCTGATTGTCTTTGGCATTTGGTGAATTTATTATCAAATGACACTAGTTTAATTTACACTGTGCAGAATTAAACATATCATAACTCATAACAACACATATCCTGTCAATCAAAAAATTTTAAGCAGTCATAATTTTTAGAACACCCAACCAAGGATCTGGCCACGTCCTAAACCACTGTTGGACCACACAGGTGAACCGTACCTCACCTGTATCCCTGGGGGGGGGGGTTCAAACACCTCACCATACCTTGTCCCCGTACTCCAGGTTCTGCCCCCCCAAACACCAACCCTCCGTGAGGGTGCAACGGGTGGCAAGGAGCAGGAGCCCAATGCCCAACCCAGCGATCTGGGCACCCTAACCCCCAAGCTGGTGTGTACATCCGTCGGTTGGTTCAGGACTGCAGAATCCTACTTTTGGTGTTATCCAGGGTACCCTGCCTTGGGTAGCCCTCTGTTCCTTACGGTGCATTTTAGTATCTCATGTCATGCCACAAGGGTGACCAGGGGCCCAGAGGTCCTTCACCCTCCCCACCCCTAAACAAACTATGAGCAAAGGCCCATATGTCCTTGATGAAGCGGTCTGTGACCACATCCGGTAAATGCACCCATCCTTATGGAACATGTCTGTGCCTTTTAGCAGTTTATGCAGGATATTCTATAACCACCCGGTCCCGGGCACAACTTCGTCAGCTCAGAATTCAGACGCCACACAGACACATTCATAGTGCTAGCTTTTAGCTCATGACCCCAATTACGCTGGGGCACCATGTAGGACCATGCAATGGTGGTTTTTGGGAAATCCTTCGATAGCTGAGCTATTTCTGCTAAAATTGCTTCTCTGAGTGCCTTATGCCCAAGTCGAACCAGGTAATTTCCTCCAATGTAAAACAATGAGGTCCAGGAACTGGAGTCCCTCGCACCCTCTTGCAATCCTGACGAGTTGCTGTAGCTGATTGACCCTCAGCCCGCCGATCCCACACCACCGGAAGGACACGTTACGAAGTGACACTGTCTTAGGCCTACAGAGCAGTTGAAACCTGTAGGCAGCCCGCTGGATAAAGGAGTGCCCGAGGACCCACATCACATGGGGCACCATGCTACTGAAACAGAAGAAAAAAGCGTGAGCATGTCGTAAAGGTATGAAGCATAAACACAACAAATGAACTATGTGTTATTGCAACTCAGGCCGTATGTACCGCCTGTGGCACCTGGAGGACCATAGACCAATTGTTTTCACCTCCTCAGAGGACATGCCAGCACTTGCTGCCTCGGTAGCTGCCCCTATACTAAACAAATGTGGCGAATATCGCCCTGGGTCCACCTCCGCTGCCTCTAACTCCATCATCTTCTCCGCTACCTGCTGGTGAACCTCCGAAAATCTTGCATCAATGAGCAAGACAAAGCATCAGCCGCACTGTTATGATCGCCGGGAACATGCCTTGCCTGGAATGTAATGTTGAGCTTCAAAAACAATAAGACCGAATGTTTTAACATCCTAAGGACCAACCTACAAGAACCGCAATGCCTATTGATAGCCTCAACTACTGCCATGCTGTCAGACCAGAAGATTACTGATCTGTCTTTGAGTACCTGGACCGGTACTGTGACTGCCACCACAATGGAGAACAACTCTAAAAAAAAGCCTCATTCTTTGTAATGCCTTTATCATGCCACTCGGTTGGCCAATCACCCCCTTCACCAGTCAGGGCCCAATACAGCCTTAAACCCTACACTTCCAGCAGAGTCAGTAAAAAGACCTAAAGTTGCACTGGATACAGGGTGGGTAGGCCACAAGACCGCCCATTAAATTTTTCCAGAAGGGATGCCCAGATATGTAGATCGTCCTTTACTTCAGAGGAAAGCCTTGTGTGATGATGTTTCTC
Source organism: Pleurodeles waltl (assembly GCF_031143425.1). Classification (NCBI taxonomy): domain Eukaryota; kingdom Metazoa; phylum Chordata; class Amphibia; order Caudata; family Salamandridae; genus Pleurodeles; species Pleurodeles waltl. Next base: position 646,559,405 of record NC_090446.1, on the reverse strand, counting down.
CTTCAGGCCAGACATAGTCCTAGCAATGGACCTTGAGAAAGGGTGAGCCATGGGGATAATTTTCAAGGCAAAACTGAGCTGGCCACCAAAACTTGAAGCTGATGCAAGGTGGCTTTTCTCTGTGTTAAAACTGTGTCAATAGATTGTCTAAATGCCCTTATCTTATCTAGCGGAAGACGACACTCGTCTGATGCTGTATCTATCTCGATGTCGAGAAACGTTAGGCAGGTCGTGGGGCCTGCAGTTTTTTGGGGGGCAATGGGAACACTGAATTCCTCAAACTTAGTAGTCAATGCTTGTAAGGCCCACTGGCACCACCCAAACCGAGTGGGCCCAAGACCAGGAAATCGTCAAAGTAATGGATGACATCCTTATGACCTGTGCGCATACTGAAAACCCACTGCAACATGGAGCTGAACTGCTCAAAATAGGCTACACCCCATGAGCATGCACTTATAATAATATGACCCCGCAAGTTGAAAGCCCGGTAAATGGTAATCATCAGGGTGCACAGGCAAAAGCTGGAAAGCAGATTCTATGTCTGTTTTTGCCAAGAGGGCACCCCGGTCAAGTCTGCCCAATCTCTCCAGAGCATGGTCAACTGTTGCATAACAAACCAAGCATAGCTGGGGTTTGATGACCCCATTGACTGAAGAACCACGGGGCTGAAAGGTTATGGATCAGCTTGAACTGTCCCAGCTCCTTCTTGGGGACTACTCCCAGGGGGAGCACACAAATTCAACCAGTAGGTGGGAAGGGAAGGGGCCCGCTATCCTTCCCAACAACCTCTCTTTCTTCCCCTTCTTAGCCACTACCTCCGGATGCCTCTGGGCTGACAACAAATTAATACAATGCGGGATGGGGGCTACCCCTAGGGCTGGGATCCTGAAACCAGAAGAAAAACCTTTGAACAATAACTCCGCTGTGTCTCTTTGGGGGTATGACCACAACCATAAAGGATTCCTGAAATCTGTATGGGTGTGGGCAACACCACCTCAATTTGAGGGCTTACTCCCTTCCTTACCCTTCTTTTTGGGATTCTTATTACATTTGAACTATGGGTGGGATGCATGCCCGCAGAAGGAGCAATTATGCTTAAACTTGCAAGACCCTGTGGGCGAGAGCACCCCTTCCTGTTGAATGCCCAGCAGGAACCAATTTTGCCACCTGACCGTTGGTGCCAAAAAAGGCTGTTTCCCTGTTACCTTGCTATTCACACATTCCAACCAAACATTTACTTCAGTCTGGTCCCAACCTATATCTGGGTCCTCAGCTTTAGCCCACCTGAAGTCCCTATCGTACTCCAACCAAGCGCTACCCCCATAAAGGTGATGCGCTTTCAATATCTCATTGGAGTAAAATATCATAGATGGTGCCAACTCAGGTTTCTTTTCCAGGATAGCGGTCATGTAAACGGTAAAACCAACCAACCAGTTCATAATACTTTGTTCCACCTTAGGTTTTTTTGTCATTCGATGATGAACCCTTACCCTTCTTGTCCTTCTGGTCCACTTCCCTTCTCTTGATTGGCATTGATCTGCCGCTTGAGCTCGGCCAGTGCACTCTGCACCGTATCTGCGGCAGCCCAGGGGGTGGTAGGTAGGACCAGGGCAGAAAGGCCATCTATCGAAGACAGAAGCTGGGCTGCTGACCTTAACACTTACGCGGTTGCATCTTGCGCCTGCGCCTGAGGAGCAGCCGTTATAGGAAGGGATGTTAAACTCTAAATTTGGGCGGCAGCTGGAACAACTGGCTGCGCGGCAGGGGGCACTTGCATATGACCCTGAGCTGGAAGGGGCAATTGAACTGGGGGCGTGGAGGCAGAGGAAGCGACCCAGGAGGGGTGCTAACCCCAGGAATATTCAAAGACAGAGCTGCTAGTGCCTGCCGGATATCCCCCAATATCGTTGTGAGACTCAGGGCATCACCTGCAGATGCAACCCTAACCTCAGGCTGAACTGTTGCTAAGGAGGGACTACCTGGGGAAGGATTACGATTGAACTAAGATGATACCCCCACAGGGGTAGTGCTTCAGGGGTACTACGGTGGGCTGCTGTGCTGAGTTCGCAACCCCTCCCACTGAGGTAACTGGGGCCTGTTTCTTAGCCCTGCATTTGACTAGGATCAAGGCGGCATGGGGTACAAGAGTGCCTGGGACGGTCCCCAGGCCTTACAACTTCATGTCTGATTCGGAATCCGCACTCTCTGCCCCACCCTCCCCTAACTTTGCAAGAACTAGTATCAATGATTGTTACCCTTCCTCTTCCCAACCACGCTTCTATCTGAAGCCATGGCCAGATTAAGATGTGAGACATACTTCAATAAGCAGGCAAAACAACTTCACAACAAGTTTTATTTTTTTGTGGGGTTTGAACCCTGGTTGAAAGAAATATTAACCCAAAGAGCTAAACACTAGATCAAGCACTACAGGAATGCTAACACATTAAAACCGCCCCACCCTCCAAATTCCCACACTTACCCAAATTCCTAGTCCGTGTTCCTGGACCCGGGCCGGGGACAATGTTGGTCATGTTTCTGTGAATGACCTGCACCGCCCTGTCAGGTCGACGAAAGGCAGGCCAGTGGCAAGTGGGCAATAGGTCAAAATCGGGCTAAAACGAACCCTTGCGCCAGTAGGCATGTAAAAAAACAAAAAGAAACAGGGGCTGGGTAGCTCCACACAGGCTCACTGCATTAAATGCAAGCGGCTGAGTGAGAGTGGCGTCACGGTTGCCGGTAGAAGGACGACGGGCCCCAAAGACTGTGCGGGTCCCGCCAGAGAGCCCAAGCATGGACTTGAAGTTGTCCCGCACAGAGGAGAAAGCCAGGGGCTCAGGACTCGGGTTCCGACGAAGGTGCTTGAGACCTGCGACGGATGGCCCAACACACTCCAAAAAAAGGCCAGTGAGCGCCCAAAGCCACCTGCACTGCATCCACGAGAAAGGCTGTAGCCTGCTTGGGGGGGTACTTTCAAAGGATGCGGTGCCGGCCGGACGTGATGTGCCTCCTGCGCGACCCCTCCCCCCCCCCCGAATTTAACTCTTCTGCCTCTTCGAGGTGAAAGGGCGGAAGACCATTGACCAGCAACGCATGACCAGCTTACAGGGCCCGGGCCATGGTGGCCCCGCTAAACGCCGCGCTTCCCCATTTGGGGGCGCGCTCTGTCATATTAATCCCTTTTCCTCCAGTGTGTGCTGGGTGTATGTACTTACAGTTGTTGTCCTCTTCGACGTCGCTGGTTTTGAAGTTTCAGGGCGATCAGGAGCAGTGGGAAGACTTCAAGGTCTGGTTCCATGGTGGCTCCGAACGTGTCTGTGTTCCTGACGGCGAGTGTTCCCTTTTATATGCTTCATTTCGGCCAGGGTTTTGTTGGCTGTCTGACCGAGCCGGAAATCCTGACGGTGTGCAACTTCGTAATATGCTCGGCTGTAACATGGTCCCTGTTGGACTACAGATGCCTGTTGCCACGGCGGTCCGTCTGACTGGCGGTAGTGGCAGTGTATTGGCTGTGTCCCGTTGGGAACACCGCCATGGTCATAATATGGCGGTCTTCTCCGCCGGGCCTGCGGCGGTGCGACCGCCACTTCCTCCGTGGTGGTCCTCAGACCGCCAAACTCATAATGAGTGCCTTTGTCTAAACCCCACCATACTGACACCAGCCAAAACTGTCTCAGGAGCACAACAGACATTGCACTCACTTTTTGTACCCCTGGCCAATTTGGTATTAGAATAGGGGCCACAGACGCTTGTGCAACCCCTTTTGTAGTACAGATAGAACATGGGTGATTAAAGCGAGCACTCCCTCATTTGCATGCGGGAATAACCCCATGCAAATGAGGAAACACTTCACTGCTACATCTGTGCTATATTATAGACAAAGGCACAGAGGTAAAGGAGCTTCCAGGGGACCCACAAACAGGTGAAACACAGTCAATGCACGCATCCTCCAATGAGAGTAACTGGAGTCCTATGTGGCCACCTACTGAGGGTGGACGGGCCACTGAAAGCTCAAGCCAGACTTAAGAGAAATACCAGGCTATAGCTCAGCTCGAGGTCCCCATGAAACCTCAAGCCCAAAACAAGCCAAGCTTTTAGAGGCCAAGGCTTGGCTTCCTGGCTACAGTAGCTGGCTCTGCAGCTTGAGGGACCAGGATCAAGTCCCAGCCTTGACTCAGCATCCTGTCAATTGTGGCAAAATACACATTTTTGAATTTTGAAGCCAGTTTATCATATTCCAGCATGATGTCTGTTGCATGGTTAATAATTTTTAGGCTTTGTCTCCTGTACATGATCTTTCTGTCAGAGCCAGCCCTTGGCTCTGCTCTGGCTTGGCTCTCCCTGTTAATTTGTTGGCTCACCCACCTCTACCTCTAATGTACTCCACTGCAGGCAGGAAATGTGCGTCTGCCTGCACAGGGATTTTTTGTTCTTCTTTAAAGTGCAGGGCTGGTTGCTTCCTCTGCAGTGATAGGCAGACCAGTGGCAGTTCCTCCGTTATGGCGGAGGAGCCTTACCCCACTGCCGAGAGCCACCAGATGAAAAGTGAAATGATAATAAAATAATTTTATTATCATTTTATTTTTCACTGGCTGAGCCAAGTCTATGGTAGGGCTGGTCCATCCTCTATGGAGGAGGAGTGGTGGCATTGTAAGTGCACGTGGCTTTGGCCGGCTTTCTGAGCACGGCCAAACTGACATGCGCACTTAGATTTCTCCAAACCAAACTGTGCTCCCTGTGCCTATGCGAGCGGAAAAACAGCCTCCTCTCACCAATCCCGGCGCTTTTCCCATACTGGCTAATAGCATTACTAGCATAACAGCAGCATCTGGATTGGGTGGAGAGCCTCTGCACTGTGGCCCACGGACTCCCGGGAGCAGAGAAGCACCGAGGCTGCAAGCAGCTGGTAAGTACTTTATTTTTTAAATATTATTTTCCCTCACGCTGCCCCACCACTTTGTATTGGCAGCAGCTGCCACTGAGCCAGACTGGAGGCTTCAAAGAGCTAATCTGAGTTTCACTAATGCGCTGCATCCACAAAAGGTGTGAGTTCTTGGCTGTGAACTCTGCGCCACGCACACATTTGCGAGTAACCTCCGGCTGCAAACAGGGACTTGGGGTCATATCCCAGAAACCAGTGTTTCGAGTGCATGTGCGAACCAATGTCTGCACAGGAAATAGGACAATGGTGAGAGGAGGACTGGTTGCTTGAGGCTTTCACTATACAGGCGGCAACCAATCTGATTTCCAAAGATGAAATTGATAGCAGTAGTGTAGCAAGGGTCCCCACAGCCCCCGCAGTGCAGGGGGGCCTACGAGCTTCAGGGGGTCCCTCAGAACAATACACTGTTAATGGATGACAGGCCTCTGACTAGGTCCAGATGGGAGGGGGCCTCATGTATTTTGCAGGGGTAGGGGCGGCAAGTTTTGTTACGACACTGACTGATAGACTTTTTTAAGGAGTTGGAAGGAGTGACTACACCCACCTGCAGTTGAATGCCTGAGAGGTCCTTTCGCTCTCCAATGTGGGCCCCTCGGTAAATCGCCTGATGGTCTCTTTGCATCATCCTCTGTAATAAGGTCGTGGCGCAAAGGCAAAGTTTTTGTTCACATTCAACCCTCCCCTTTGCAAATGAGGGGAACCGCCTCTGCCCCCTGGCACCCATGTAGCACTGGCATGATTTGGATTGCCGAAGGGGTCTCATCATCACCTGCGACCCCTCCTGTGATATCAGTGGTCGAACACGCCGTTCTGGACCCGGAAGCGTTTCCTATAACACGGCCCCAGTTCTGTAGAAGGGCAACACCTGCACGGTAAAGCTCCGTGTATTGGGACATGCCAGGTGCGGTCACCTTCACTGGAGCCCCCCGTAAAGCCCCGTATCAGCAGCTGCCTCCCCAGAGAGAACCTCCGCTGAGAGGCGCTGTCCGAATCGAGGCCAGGGTGCGCGTTAATGGGTAATGGGGGTCCTTATCGACTCCTAGCAGATAGCACTGGTGTGACGGGGCTCTGCCGCCTCGCGCACGAGCGCGTCCTGTCTCAGGACGTTGCTTAATTAGGCGGCAGCTGATCCCGACACCTTGGAGCTACGGCCCACTCGGAAGTGCGGTTGGGGAACGGTTCCTTGGCCTCGATAAGGGATGGAGTGGAGCTGATAAGCGCTGGGATTGGAAGCAGATACTTGTGCCGCCGCTGGCCTTATCTGGTTACTTATTTCCAGAAGCATATGGCGCGAGGCTTTGGGGGCCATGAGTCCTCGTTCAGCGGGGGTTTGTTTACATACGCCCAGAAATCATTGACTCAAGCAGTATCCGCATGAACATGTGCGAGCACACGTCACGTTGCACCTGCATCCTCACCAGGTGGTCCCCTAGGCTGTCACCTCAGAGATAGCGCTTCTGCTTCATTTAATTGTCAGGAGGCGGCATTGCGGACACTCCCAGCAGACGGAATCTCAACTGCATTTATGGTATTACACAGGCTCCCCATCCCACGGATAGACCCTAATTGTCAGCACTTTGACATTTCGCCTACGTTATCGCCTCAGAGGTTGCATACAGAATGCTAGTGCCGTGCTGACATACACACGAAAGAACTTCGAAGTCTCATCTGTTGATGCAGACGTTGCACCTTGCAATCTGCCTCTGGTACCTGCACTGTCACCACAGGGACATGGCCTCCTGCCAGCAGATTCATTTTCTGCCTTCAGCACCCTGAATTAAGGATATGGCATCCTGAAAGAAGTCTCCCCCTCTCTAATACTTGCATTCTCATAACATGGACAGGCCATCCTGGCAGCAGTCTCCCCCTCTAAGACCTGCATTCCCACGCCAAGTACATGACATTTTGACAGCAGTCTCCCTTTCTGGCATCAGCGGCCTGACCATAAAGACTTAAGGGCATATTTACAAGCTTTTGGGACAGGGCAGTGCTGCAAGCCTTTTTATTGCGCTGCCCTGCGTCAAAAGAAAATGTCTACAAGATATGGCACATTCCTTTCCTTTTCCCCCTTCCATGCGCAAATGCAGGCATTCATGCACCATGGTGCAAGGGTGTCTGTGTTGTGGAGATGATTGTTTTTGTGCATGAAGGGACAACCTGCTGCACAAAAGCAATCATGAGAGGTGTCTTCCTCTTTCTATGTGTCCTACAGAATGCAGCACACATAGAAAAAGGAAAAACACAAGGAGAAATAAAGGTATTTCTCCTAGTTGCGCCTCCCTTACTCCTCTCCATGGGGAGGCAAGGCTTTTGATGCACTCCCAGGTTTACAAATCCTTGTACATCTGGGAATGCCTCAAAATCCATGGGTATTGCTTGGGAACATCCACAGCAACAGCCATGGAATGCCTCTTTGACACACAGTAAGGCAACACAGCTACTTGCACTGCGTTGCCTTACTTCATATCCTCAAGGCCACACAAAGCCATGCAAAGGAGCCTTGCGTGGCATCGTAGATATGGACCTGCAGCCTGCACTGTCGTTGCGTCAAAAAAAGTGACACTGTGCAAGACGCTTGTAAATGAGGTACATGGTTTCTTGGGAGAAGTGTACATTTCTGACAACTGTGCTCTCAATTCAAGGACAAGGCCAGTTCTTCAGTGGCAACTTTTCCACCACATCTTGAAAACTCTCCATATACCTGTTTGTCAAGTTTGTCTACCTCTCCCCAGCCCGCCCTCAACTCCCAGCCTTCAGCCACTGCAGTCTTTCAGAAGCCCCATCATCTCCTTAAATCCCTCCTTAATGGCTAGTAAGCAGCAGGCATTTGCAGAGATAGAAGAAGAAAGCTGCGGATGGCAACAGCAAGAAAGATTTTGAATAGCTGCAAGAGTGGGCACATGTAAGCCGGCAGCAAGGAAAGAGGGTGAAATGCCCCCACTCTGGGGTTACACACCCCATATTCCCCTACCGTCTCCCACCCACAATGCATCAGTCGCACAACCTCCAGATCTACTAGAACACCTCATGGGCATTCCATAATGCATTGCACCTCCCCTTTTACCGCACTTGAAATGCTGGCCTGGTCTTTGGAAAATCAAAGTCGTGGACCGTAAGTGTCATCACTTTCAAGGTCCATGAACTGAGCTTTCAATGCCCATTTACTGAACTGAGAAAGGGGGTAATTTTATTTGCATGAAAAATAGTAAACTGATCAAATGATGAGATCAAACATGTGATGGGCCTGGGAATGATTAAGGAGGGCAAGCAGCTTGAGGTAGCCAGATCGTTCTAGCCAAAGTATCAGTATCTTGGGCAAAGCCACGCTGGGATTGGAAGCAGATACTTGTGCCGCCGCTGGCCTTATCTGGTTACTTATTTCCAGAAGCATATGGCGCGAGGCTTTGGGGGCCATGAGTCCTCGTTCAGCGGGGGTTTGTTTACATACGCCCAGAAATCATTGACTCAAGCAGTATCCGCATGAACATGTGCGAGCACACGTCATGTTGCACCTGCATCCTCACCAGGTGGTCCCCTAGGCTGTCACCTCAGAGATAGCGCTTCTGCTTCATTTCATTGTCAGGAGGCGGCATTGCGGACACTCCCAGCAGACGGAATCTCAACTGCATTTATGGTATTACACAGGCTCCCCATCCCACGGATAGACCCTAATTGTCAGCACTTTGACATTTCGCCTACGTTATCGCCTCAGAGGTTGCATACAGAATGCTAGTGCCGTGCTGACATACACACGAAAGAACTTCGAAGTCTCATCTGTTGATGCAGACGTTGCACCTTGCAATCTGCCTCTGGTACCTGCACTGTCACCACAGGGACATGGCCTCCTGCCAGCAGATTCATTTTCTGCCTTCAGCACCCTGAATTAAGGATATGGCATCCTGAAAGAAGTCTCCCCCTCTCTAATACTTGCATTCTCATAACATGGACAGGCCATCCTGGCAGCAGTCTCCCCCTCTAAGACCTGCATTCCCACGCCAAGTACATGACATTTTGACAGCAGTCTCCCTTTCTGGCATCAGCGGCCTGACCATAAAGACTTAAGGGCATATTTACAAGCTTTTGGGACAGGGCAGTGCTGCAAGCCTTTTTATTGCGCTGCCCTGCGTCAAAAGAAAATGTCTACAAGGTATGGCACATTCCTTTCCTTTTCCCCCTTCCATGCGCAAATGCAGGCATTCATGCACCATGGTGCAAGGGTGTCTGTGTTGTGGAGATGATTGTTTTTGTGCATGAAGGGACAACCTGCTGCACAAAAGCAATCATGAGAGGTGTTTTCCTCTTTCTATGTGTCCTACAGAATGCAGCACACATAGAAAAAGGAAAAACACAAGGAGAAATAAAGGTATTTCTCCTAGTTGCGCCTCCCTTACTCCTCTCCATGGGGAGGCAAGGCTTTTGATGCACTCCCAGGTTTACAAATCCTTGTAAATCTGGGAATGCCTCAAAATCCATGGGTATTGCGTGGGAACATCCACAGCAACACCCATGGAATGCCTCTTTGACACACAGTAAGGCAACACAGCTACTTGCACTGCGTTGCCTTACTTCATATCCTCAAGGCCACACAAAGCCATGCAAAGGAGCCTTGCGTGGCATCGTAGATATGGACCTGCAGCCTGCACTGTCGTTGCGTCAAAAAAAGTGACACCGTGCAAGACGCTTGTAAATGAGGTACATGGTTTCTTGGGAGAAGTGTACATTTCTGACAACTGTGCTCTCAATTCAAGGACAAGGCCAGTTCTTCAGTGGCAACTTTTCCACCACATCTTGAAAACTCTCCATATACCTGTTTGTCAAGTTTGTCTACCTCTCCCCAGCCCGCCCTCAACTCCCAGCCTTCAGCCACTGCAGTCTTTCAGAAGCCCCATCATCTCCTTAAATCCCTCCTTAATGGCTAGTAAGCAGCAGGCATTTGCAGAGATAGAAGAAGAAAGCTGCGGATGGCAACAGCAAGAAAGATTTTGAATAGCTGCAGGAGTGGGCACATGTAAGCCGGCAGCAAGGAAAGAGGGTGAAATGCCCCCACTCTGGGGTTACACACCCCATATTCCCCTACCGTCTCCCACCCACAATGCATCAGTCGCACAACCTCCAGATCTACTAGAACACCTCATGGGCATTCCATAATGCATTGCACCTCCCCTTTTACCGCACTTGAAATGCTGGCCTGGTCTTTGGAAAATCAAAGTCGTGGACCGTAAGTGTCATCACTTTCAAGGTCCATGAACTGAGCTTTCAATGCCCATTTACTGAACTGAGAAAGGGGGTAATTTTATTTGCATGAAAAATAGTAAACTGATCAAATGATGAGATCAAACATGTGATGGGCCTGGGAATGATTAAGGAGGGCAAGCAGCTTGAGGTAGCCAGATCGTTCTAGCCAAAGTATCAGTATCTTGGGCAAAGCCACGCTGGGATTGGAAGCAGATACTTGTGCCGCCGCTGGCCTTATCTGGTTACTTATTTCCAGAAGCATATGGCGCGAGGCTTTGGGGGCCATGAGTCCTCGTTCAGCGGGGGTTTGTTTACATACGCCCAGAAATCATTGACTCAAGCAGTATCCGCATGAACATGTGCGAGCACACGTCACGTTGCACCTGCATCCTCACCAGGTGGTCCCCTAGGCTGTCACCTCAGAGATAGCGCTTCTGCTTCATTTAATTGTCAGGAGGCGGCATTGCGGACACTCCCAGCAGACGGAATCTCAACTGCATTTATGGTATTACACAGGCTCCCCATCCCACGGATAGACCCTAATTGTCAGCACTTTGACATTTCGCCTACGTTATCGCCTCAGAGGTTGCATACAGAATGCTAGTGCCGTGCTGACATACACACGAAAGAACTTCGAAGTCTCATCTGTTGATGCAGACGTTGCACCTTGCAATCTGCCTCTGGTACCTGCACTGTCACCACAGGGACATGGCCTCCTGCCAGCAGATTCATTTTCTGCCTTCAGCACCCTGAATTAAGGATATGGCATCCTGAAAGAAGTCTCCCCCTCTCTAATACTTGCATTCTCATAACATGGACAGGCCATCCTGGCAGCAGTCTCCCCCTCTAAGACCTGCATTCCCACGCCAAGTACATGACATTTTGACAACAGTCTCCCTTTCTGGCATCAGCGGCCTGACCATAAAGACTTAAGGGCATATTTACAAGCTTTTGGGACAGGGCAGTGCTGCAAGCCTTTTTATTGCGCTGCCCTGCGTCAAAAGAAAATGTCTACAAGATATGGCACATTCCTTTCCTTTTCCCCCTTCCATGCGCAAATGCAGGCATTCATGCACCATGGTGCAAGGGTTTCTGTGTTGTGGAGATGATTGTTTTTGTGCATGAAGGGACAACCTGCTGCACAAAAGCAATCATGAGAGGTGTTTTCCTCCTTCTATGTGTCCTACAGAATGCAGCACACATAGAAAAAGGAAAAACACAAGGAGAAATAAAGGTATTTCTCCTAGTTGCGCCTCCCTTACTCCTCTCCATGGGGAGGCAAGGCTTTTGATGCACTCCCAGGTTTACAAATCCTTGTAAATCTGGGAATGCCTCAAAATCCATGGGTATTGCGTGGGAACATCCACAGCAACACCCATGGAATGCCTCTTTGACACACAGTAAGGCAACACAGCTACTTGCACTGCGTTGCCTTACTTCATATCCTCAAGGCCACACAAAGCCATGCAAAGGAGCCTTGCGTGGCATCGTAGATATGGACCTGCAGCCTGCACTGTCGTTGCGTCAAAAAAAGTGACACTGTGCAAGACGCTTGTAAATGAGGTACATGGTTTCTTGGGAGAAGTGTACATTTCTGACAACTGTGCTCTCAATTCAAGGACAAGGCCAGTTCTTCAGTGGCAACTTTTCCACCACATCTTGAAAACTCTCCATATACCTGTTTGTCAAGTTTGTCTACCTCTCCCCAGCCCGCCCTCAACTCCCAGCCTTCAGCCACTGCAGTCTTTCAGAAGCCCCATCATCTCCTTAAATCCCTCCTTAATGGCTAGTAAGCAGCAGGCATTTGCAGAGATAGAAGAAGAAAGCTGCGGATGGCAACAGCAAGAAAGATTTTGAATAGCTGCAAGAGTGGGCACATGTAAGCCGGCAGCAAGGAAAGAGGGTGAAATGCCCCCACTCTGGGGTTACACACCCCATATTCCCCTACCGTCTCCCACCCACAATGCATCAGTCGCACAACCTCCAGATCTACTAGAACACCTCATTGGCATTCCATAATGCATTGCACCTCCCCTTTTACCGCACTTGAAATGCTGGCCTGGTCTTTGGAAAATCAAAGTCGTGGACCGTAAGTGTCATCACTTTCAAGGTCCATGAACTGAGCTTTCAATGCCCATTTACTGAACTGAGAAAGGGGGTAATTTTATTTGCATGAAAAATAGTAAACTGATCAAATGATGAGATCAAACATGTGATGGGCCTGGGAATGATTAAGGAGGGCAAGCAGCTTGAGGTAGCCAGATCGTTCTAGTCAAAGTATCAGTATCTTGGGCAAAGCCACGCTATTTGGTGTTTGACTTTATCATAAGAGGGAGACAGCATAGGATGCATAGTATTTGCACTTTGTTCGTGGGGAGAAGGCATGTGTGGGGAGATGTCCTAGTGGTCTTTTACAATTATGTAGTTTATACAGCACTAGGACATTAATTAGGGGCTTAGCAATGGGGAAATAGGAGATGTGGGGGATTTTCCATAAGATGGTATAGTTGGAAACTCATTACAAAGGCGGAAGAGGACAGTAATGATGTACAAGCACATGTTAGAGTTAAATTATACTCATAATTTACTGGCAGAAGGCGATCTGGTCAAGGTATCATCGGGAAATGAGATGGCAGAAGAGAGAAATTGCTTTGGAAGTAGGTGACCATGAAATAGATAACTTTGGTTTTGGAGAACCTGAGCATTAGTGAGCGAATAAGTGTCTTATGGCTGACAAAAAGGATCGCAAGCTTAGTCGGTGATCGACTATGACAAGAGCTGTGGAAAGATCAAGAATGATTACAAACTGAAAGGTGATTACAGTGAACACAGGTTGTGACATTTCAAAATAAATGTGTGAGGGCTATCTATGCAGATGGGTGTCACTGCAAATACTCCATTGGGGTAAAGCCTGACTTTGCAGTGCATGGAGTGCATGCATTCCAAACACGTATATGTGGGATCAAATCTACTATTTAAGAAATTGACAATACAAATAAGGGTAGTCATCAGGGATCTTGATGGTCCCGAAGAAGACTGATTGACCTATTAAGCAGCTTAAAGCCAGCTGAAACATATAGATCAGAAGGATGTAGGAGAACAAATACGTTCTGATTAAAGCCCCTCCTGTATTTAATCTGTAAAGGACGCTCTTACGGAAAAAAAAACAAGCGTTTCATGTATAGGAAATTTTAACCCACAACAGGATCTCACAGAAGTAAAATCAGAATACTCCCTCCAAGAGTGGGGTCGACCCAGTGATACTAGGTCCTCCTGGCGATATATCAATGAAGAAGCATGTCATACAAATTTGTGTGGCTGAGAGTCCTTTTAAAAAAGGATACTGTTCATGACATGCTCACCAATTAGATGAGAGGGAGTCAAAATGTTTTCTGCTGCAAAATGTGATCTTGTCAAAAACCATTTTATTCAAGCGTAAGAGAAAAACTACGAGGGAGAAAATCCAACTTAAGGGCTGTGCATTTCAGGTATGGATTGACGTTTTGTGAACACTCACAAACGTGACTTTATGGGTATTCACAAATCCCATTTTCACCCAGTTACATTTTGGAAGTTATTAGACTTGTACTCCTATCAAGGGTAGGTACAAATTACTTTCCAAAATGGGAAGGAGAACAGAAAACTTCTAACCTTCATGGAGGGCAGGAGAAAGAGTTTACGGAGATGAAAACAATCTCTGTTGAGAAAAAATAATACATTGTGACATTGAAAAAAGATGTTAATTTAAATTAAACTTTTTCAGGTCTTAACCTGGAAAAGGTAAAGCTTCTTAGGTGTACATTTGGAAAGTTTTATGAAACTCTAGCTTGTCTAAAACTATGTTGGTTGGTTACTGTAGCCCCGGGTGCTTGGGCCTTGGCCCTCAGAGCTGCCTTTGTTGTGTTCAACTATTTAATAACTTTGGCTCGCACACACCCTCCTCTCTGTCTCTTTCTTTGTTCAAGTCTCGACCAGCGTCTCTTGCTTTCGCTAGGGGCTTCTCTCCTTTTCCAGGTCTTGTGCAATCAGTTGCACTACTGAATATCGAGACCAAAAACACTGAAAAACAAAACTATTGTGAACAGAATATGAAGGCACAAAATATCGAAAGGTGTGCGCCTTTCGGGATGGATAGACTTACTTTTCCTAATTCCACTTGTACATACCTTGTACATACCTTGAAGATACCAAGACACCAAGATACCTATATGTGAAGTTATGTAGCGAAAACCTATATATACATACGATTGAATATTTTGGATTTAGTATTTTGTCCTCGATATTTACAGGCCTCTATATTTTGGATACAGTGTTCATGCTGCATAACTGTGAAATTGTGGATTGTGTTGTGATTATGATCGGGAAGGTGGGGCAAGGGCAGGACAGAGGATTCCTGAATGTTTCCAAATACCCTGGTGTTTTATGAGTACCCCTCGGTAGTTGATTTTTCCAAGTTAGTGTCCTTGGATTGCCACATCATTGGCAAAGAGTAGCGTTAAAGAGGGCTCTGAGGAAGCGAGCAAGTGGGTCGGTGTCTCCTGGTTAACCCCACAGTAACACACCCATCTCTGTCAAAAGTGGATCAGTGTATACACAAGACAAAAGGTGTAGCACATTGATTAGGGACCTAAAATGTAGTCAGAAATGTTATTCGTTCAAGTCTTAACTCATCAACCTGGTGCACTTTATGATCTTGACCCTGTGTCTCAGTTGCACATCTGTGACATTAGTGTTCTTCTAGGTGATATGATAGGCTGTATTGCTTTATTTCCTTTCGGTCTGTGAGTGGATAGTGCAGAAGTAGCAGCATACCTTCAGTAGCTAGCCCAATTCCTGCTTTGGACTCTTAAAACTATCTTCCCTCCTGGTTTTGGTGTGTGTCCACATGGATGCTTATTCATCAGGCCTTCAAACCCCACCCCATTACTGAGTGTACATACTATGCCATTCATTCACCCTTCTCTCTGCACTTAATCTTCCTCATGCTGTCATCGCCTTCACTCTACTTCTGACATCTAGTAATACCTAGGATTTGGAGAAATGCCCTGGAACTAGTAACATTATTTAACCAAACCCTTAGCTAAGCAGGAGTGAAATACACACTCGTTCAGCCCACGTAACACCACCGGAAGTGACATGAAAAAACTTTAGCCCAAATGAGGGACCACCGTACGATCTGTTTTAAACAATAGTGTTAGGTAGGACTGCAGCATGCTGATAGTGAGAGAAGATAACGGACACCACCTACCAGCTACTAAACCTTGCAAAAACTAAAAGTAAACTCTGGCAAATTTTAGACTGATGTCGTGGCAAAATAGGGTGTTAAAAGAGAGTAGGAAAAATTAATTTATATTATAAACATTTATAATTATATTATAATTCAGGAATTTATTACACGAGGCCCTATTTTATACGCATAAGCGCCATCAGCAAATGGCCAATTGTCAACAGACTACCTCGCGCTTTTAGGATTCACTGGGGGAATGGTAGAAACATGCAGAAATCAAATTCACAGAATCCACGCGTCGTTTGGTGGTCAGGGGCAGAGTGTAGTAATAATTCAGCACAATCGCAGGCCCTCTCGTTTTACCACATGGATGGCTGCCTGTGCGGGTAACTAACTGAAAGTGACATTCAGATGATGGCTTCCTCTCCTGGGGCCTCCATGGAAGCCTCGTCTGTTCATTTCTTGTCTGATTCATGTCCGCTCCCTCCTCTAGCTGCTGTCTGCTCATCTAACCGAGTAACGAGCATGAAAGTCTCTGCCGTGTCTCCGTGCATTCACCCGTAGCCAGAAATGGGCAGCCATGACACGGATGGCACGTGCCACCCCAGGAGGGGCATGAATGGCAGAGGGCAGTCAACGAGACTTTCTGGAAGTCTCAAAGCAGACCGCAGCCTAGTGCCATGCTGGGCACAGCAACGGGTAACTAGCCTATACTGTAATCAGTGATATTTTCGACAGGCCTAAAGATGGCTCCATGTCACAAGGACACATCATTTCCTGTGCCAGGCTTTTAATTAAAAACAAAAGCACTGCATTCTGGGAAAATGTAGTCCTGGTTCAGTTCGACCTAATACGCCTGAAAAGGTGATCAGATCAGAGGCTGACTGAAAACACTGTCTACGGTGAATTGAAGTCTCCTGGTCACCCCTAGTATACTGCAAACTTTAAGTGAGAGGGGCTTGGGCTAGCCAGCTTCAAAGGCTGTGGCCGTTTTGGGATAGCTCAGAATTAATCTGTAGGTAGCTGGCCTTTGCTTCAAAGGAGAGACCTGGCAGGGGAGACGCCACCATCACCCCGTGCCTGCAGTACCTTTAGTGTCCACTAGAGGTCACTGTACTGCCAAAGAGCTACCTGGTGCTATATGCACACAAGGGCACTTTTAAGTGCTACTACTGGAGCTGCTTCCTGCTGAAGATACCCGCCTTCTGAACCTGCCTGCTGTGGACCTTCACTTGTCTGCCGTGGACTTTGCCTGCCTGCTGGAACTGCCTGCTGTGGACTCTCACCTGCCTGCCGGAGCTGCTTGCCTTCTGAAGAGACTTTCTTGCCTGCTGGAGCTGCCTGGCTACTGATGTCTCTCTGCCTGTTTGCTTGCTGAGAGGAACCCCTGCCTGCCAAGCTTCCCTGCCTGCCTGAAGGGAACCACTGCCAGCCACCAGGGACAGGACCTGCCGTGGACTTCACCTGCCTGCTGGAACCGCCTGCTGTGGACTCTCACCTGCCTGCCGGAGCTGCTTGCCTGCTAAAGACTCTTTCTTGCCTGCTGGAGCTGCCTGGCTACTGAGTTCTCCCTGCCTGCCTGCCTGCTTGCTGAGAGGACCCCCTGCCTGACAAGCTTCCCTGCCTGCCTGAAGGGAACCACTGCCAGCCACCAGGGACAGGCCTGAGGAGTACCTAACTGCTGCAGCTCCCTGAAGGACCCTTCTCAAGGCACGCCGCAACAGCACAGACAGGATGAGCAGACCGCTGAACCCCTGGTTCCACAACACAGTGAAGCTGCAGAGGAAGATGGAGTCTGACGGCTCCACACCGCAGCTCAGCAGGAAGACCTTTACAGAGCTGCTGGTGACCAAGAGGGGGTTCACAGCAGCAGAGATCTGGTGCATAATGTCAGATGCACCCAAAGGCACGTACCTGTTGACGTTCCTGACGAAACAAATCTGCAGGAGATACTGGCAGATGTGCTGGTCAAATCGGGACGAGAAACCCTTCTCCGACTTCCACCTGGAGTGCCAACTCGTGATGGAGGTCAAGAGGATGACCGTGCACGTCTACAACCCGCACGTTAACATCCATGGACCTGACCACCTACCTACGCCGCCATTGCACAGTGACGAAAGAACCCTCCTGCAACCTGGACAGTGATGGCATATGGGATGGTAAATGGACAGTCATAGTAAAGCTGAAAGAGGACCCGGCGGCCTAGAATGGAATCCATCACCCTCCTTCCAGCTTCTCCCTAGGGCGGGACTCGGGCTACCTCTACTTCCCTGCGCAGCCCAAACTGTGCAACAAGTTCAGCAAAGCGGGCCACACCGCCAAAGATTGCACAGTGCAAGTGTGCAAAAACTGTAAAAGGGAAGGACACACCGCCAGGGCATGCAAAGAAGAAGCCCCCTGCAACCTCTGCGAGAAGGTGAGGATCCAAGTCTGCGTGCCGGTAATCGACACAAAGCCCTTGCTGCTTGGAAAAGCATTGATGCATTGTCTGTGTGCGCTCGTAGAAACCAACGCACACCTCCCCGTTTTCCATGCATCTCCTCCTCTGCCAGCAACAGTTGAGGAGGAAGAGGCCTCCATGGAGGAGGAAGCGCAAAACCGACCCGCCAACCTGGAGGAGGAAGAGCCCAAGACAAGCCAGGTGGGCAAGCCAGCCTCAGAGAAGCACCAAACAGCGGTGGCCAAGACAACATTCCCCGCACCGGAGACCTGCCAGGAGCCTAACCAGCCCTGTAAGTAGCCTTGTCACTGTATAAACAGCTAATTACTCTGACTTGATAGTTAGTATTTAAGCCTAAATTAAACTCTTAAACACTAATTAAGATGGCTATTTCATTGTTTTCCATAGTAAGAAGTATCAGAGACAAGCGCAGATGTACTAGCATCTTGAACTTTCTTGCCAGCCAGGAATGTGATGTGTACATGATTCAGGAATGCTCCAACCTTTTTGCAGCCTCATACACACACCTAGAACAGCAGTGGACATTTGGGCTTTCCTTTTGATCTGGGGGGAACAGCAATAGGTCTGTAGGAGTCGCTACCTTAGTCAGAGGGAGGTGCTTCACAATGGACTTGGTCACCGAGCTGGAAGACGTCAGGGCTCTTGTTATTGACAGCTTGTGGGAAGAAGAACCGGTTAGACTGATTAATGTGTATGCGCCTTCTGATGTAGGTGAGAGACGGGAGCTGTTCCAGCGCCTCAGACCACAGCTGGTCACCTCAAGAACAATCATGAGGGGTGGGGATTTCAACTGTATGCTAGAAAGTGGTGGTCGATGTGGGACCAGGGCTGGGGAAGGATAGCTGGATGATGCCGCGAAACTCCTGGCGGAGATGGTGGGTGAGGCCTCCCTAACAGACGTCATTGGATCCATGGGGCCGGATGCCAGGAACTTCACCTGGAGCCACCCTGATGGATCCGTACGCTCCAGGATAGACTTCGTTTTCACCTCTAAATCAGTGAGGATCAGGCAACACTCCATGGTAACAGTGCATTTCTCTGATCACAGGGCTATCAGATTCCAGGGGGAACGGACAGGTCCAGGCACCTGGAAGCTGAATAGTTCTCTGCTGGGGAGAGAGGATGTACAGGAGGAGCTGAGGGGGACTTACAGTGAGTGGCAAGGCATGAAAGACATCTTCCAGTCCACAGGGGAATGGTGGGAGTGGGTGAAAGGTAGGATTCAGGACTTCTTTAAGAAGGTGGGCAGGAAAGCAGAAAGGGGGAGAAGGAAGGAGTTCAGTAGACTGCAGCAACAGCTGCAGGAACTGTACGACCTCCAACTTCGGGGATGGGACGTCATGAACCCTCTGGAGGTAGTCAAGAAAGAGCTGAGCGAGCACTTTCATGATGAATCCAGGAGGATCATCTTCCGTTCTAAGGTGGAGAACCTGGAAAAGGGGGAGAAATGCAACTCCTTCTTCTTTAAAAAAATCCACTCCGCGCACACCCCTTTGGTTCAACTGCGCAACAGGGAGGGAACTTTGTGTGACACCAAGGAAGACATTAAGAAGGCTGTGACAGACTTCTATGGGGACCTCTACTCAGAGAAGAGGTCAGATGGGGATCAGACAGAAAGGTTTTTGTCCAATATCCCGAGAAAGGTTTCCGCACCAGCAAGGGAAGTCCTGAATGTACCCCTCACTTTGGAGGAGCTACACCTTACAGTTAAATACTTCAAGTCAGGAAAGACACCAGGTAGTGACGGTCTACCACTTGAATTCTACACTTCACTGTGGGACCTAGTGGGACTAGACCTTCTGGAGTTGTATGAGGAGATGGAGCAGGAGGGAGTCATGCCCCACAAAGTAAGGGAAGGAATGATCGCACTCCTGTCTAAACATAAGGGGGAGAGATGTGACCTCAAGAACTGGCGTTCCATCTCTCTCCTGAACGTGGACTACAAGATCCTGGCAAAGACAATAGTGAATAGACTCAAGGGCGCTATGGGAGGGATAGTTCCCCCAGACCAGACCTGCGGGGTTCCAGGACGCAGGGTCGCGGACAGCCTAGCACTGATCAGGGACACGATCCAGTACATCGTGTTATGGAATATCCGTGCTGCGCTGGTCTGTCTCGGTCAGGAAAAGGCCTTTGACCATGTCTCCCATGAGTTCATGGAGATGGAACGTTGGGCGGGGTGAGCAGTTCTGCAATTATGTTAAAATAATGTATACAGACATTTTCAGTTCAGTCATGGTAAATGTTTGGAAAACAGACCTCTTTCCTATCAGGCCTGGGGTAAGACAAGGCTGCCCGCTCTCGCCCTCTCTGTTTGTTTTGGTTATAGAGCTACTCGCAGAGTACATAAGGAAGAACCCGAACATCAGAAGGATCCCGACGCCAAGAGACGCAAAGAAAGAAGTCAAGTGGACGCTGTACATGGACGACGTCACCCTCTTCTTCATGGATGGGATATCGGTCCAGTCCCTGCTGGAGGCATGCAAGAACTTTGGCAAAGCATCAGGAGCAAAGATCAACGTGGGCAAATCACAGGCAAAGCTCTTCGGCCGCTAGGACCTATGTAACGAGCCTCTCCCTTTCCCCATTGAGGCAGGACTTGTAAAGATCCTCAGTATCTGGTTTGGGGGACCAGGAGCAGCGGCAAAAAGCTGGAACGAACGCCTGGCCAAAGTCAAGCAGAAACTGGGATTCTGGAGCTTGAGACACCTGAACATTGAAGGAAAGGCTCTGGTGCTCAGGAACGACGCACTGCCCGTGCTGCAGTATGTGACACAGGCCTGGCCACTCCTGGCCAATGTAGCACAGGCTGTGAACAGCATGGTTTTCCACTTTGTTTGGCACTCAAAGATGGACAGGGTGAAAATGTCAGTCATGCACAAGGAGCATTGCAAGGGAGGGAAGGCAGTCCCTGACATCCAGACAATCCTCAGAGCCTTCTTTGTGTGTGGCTGCGTCCAAATAACCCTGCTAAACGAGAACAAGGACTACTCAGCCTACAGGATCTTCCACTTTTTCCTGCTCCCGGTTTGGAGAAGACTGGGGTGGGATAAGTGGGAGAATACAACAATGTTCAACTGGGACCTCCCCTGGTACTACAAGGAGATTAAGAAGTTTGTGGTGGAATTTGGGCTGAACTGTGCCACACCAAGCCTATGAAAGCCCAGGACAATCCACAGACTAATCAGGTCCAGGGACACCACAGAACCAGTGAGCGACCTACCACCCGCTACAGCAACACAGGTGTGGGAAAATGTATCTTCCCCATCCCTGACCAACAGACACAAAGACATTGCATGGATGGCCGTGAAAGGGGGACTGCCAGTTCGGTCATTCATGCACAGCAAGGGCCTGTGCCCACACAGAGAATGTCCAAGGGGATGCCCCACAGAGGAAACTGCATACCATCTGTTCGGGCCTGCCCTTTTGCCCAGAGACTGCGGGCAGCCTTAAGACAAGAAATGGAAGCACACATCCCACACCCAAACATCACTCACCATTCTGTGCTGTATGGGCTGTTCCTAAAGATGCATTCAGTGGAGGCTATCCAAGGATGCTAGGGAATCCTCTGCTGCATTAAGGACATCTCCCTGTATGCCAGGTCCCGACTGCTGACCAACAGGGAGGTGGTGAGCAGGGAAGCATGCAGCAGAATGGTACACAACCTGCTGAGAGATTACCCAGACAAGGACAACACAAGAGTGAAAAGGAGGATGAACTGTAAATCCTATCCCCTCTTTCCCACTAAACTCCTCACACTGCCCCAAGAAACCAAACCCCCCCTTTACTACTACTTTCACATGTAAACCAACTGTATTGTTAAAGTATGTTTGAAACAAAGTTGAAGTGGACTGCCCTTCCTAAGGGAAGAGGTACCACTCTTTAAAAACCTATGTATCGCCTACTTAAAGCACTTAATAAAGGTTTTTGAAACTCACAAAAAAAAAGCTGAGAAAAGCTGGGCTTCGTACTGGCTCCATTATTGGGATTGGCTGTTAGCCAGAGACTGCAACCAGGAGCTGATCCTGGAGAAACGCCGGAAGCTTGCGAGACTGGATGCTGGATATTTTTAAAATACCATATATATAATTCCATGGAAAATGAAACACTATGGAAAAATTATAATTATTGGAAATTTCCAGCAAAGTTCAGTTTTTCTACTACTGATAAAATGTCCTCTTTCCAGCTCAGCTGCCTGGTGGCACTTCCTGCACCTGCTCTCAAATGGAAGGACTCATTTTGCCTTCCTTCCTTCCTCTGTGCAGGTTTTCCGCACACTGGAACCAGCAATATGTTATTATTTCTAATCCTAGAATATTGGAGAAAAGTGCACGTTTTCCCAAAACAGATTAGGAGGTTTATTTACTTGCTTAGGTCCAATCCTGCACTATTTAAGTAAAAACTAAAACTGGCGTAATGCAGTAAAGCTGTTAAAATAGTGTAATTTAGCCTCCTAGCGTAGTCTCACTGGCTGTTAGCGACAGAAAAAACAAGGAATACCCGAGATTGCACCAAGAAAACAGCCCATGGTGTCCTAGTGACCACCAAGAAAGAGATAAAATAAGTTCAAGTACCATTTATGCCTATTTTGCCATTTGCTTACATTAGGACTGGCTCCTGCTTTGCCGTGGCATTTACAACCAGCTTGTAGCTGATGGTAACAGCTCCTGCAAAAGACTGTGTGCAACATCAGTGTAAAACCATTTTTGCACACTAACCTAATTTTTTTATCAGATTGTTAATGAGACACAAAACCAAACCGATACACAGCACCAAATGTACTGGTATGGTATTGAACCCATTATTCGCACATGGGCCTGGGGATGTCGCTCATCCCAATTTGGATGGGTGGTGTTCTGGTCTCCTGATAAACAATTAAAAAAAACATTAGTTGGGTGATAATAACTCCTATTAACATTGTCATTAATCTATAATAGTAAGATGTAGGTAACACATAAACAAAGGGTGTGCGTGCAACTACATTTGTTAAAAAATAAAAGGTGTGTGCAAAGAGATGTGTCACTTTGAGAGTGTAGAATCAGTGAGTAAGCCATCACCAGTAAATAAACTATAACCAGTAGGTAAGCTAGAATCAGTAGGCAAGCTAGAATAAGTAAATAAGCTGGAATAGAATCAGTAATTAAGCTAGAATCGGTATGTGGGCTATAATCAGTAGGTAAGCTAGAATGAGTAGGTAAGATAGAATCAGCAAGTAAGCTTGAATCAGTAGGTAAGGAAGGATCAGTAAGTAAGCCAGAAGCAGTAGGTAAGCTAGAATCATTGAGTAAGCTAGATTCAGTAGGTAAGCTAGATTCATTAGGTAAGCTAGAATCAGTAGGTAAGCTACAATCAGTACATAGCTAGAATCAGTTGGTAACCTAGAATCAGTAAGTAATATAGAATAAGTGGGTAAGCTAGAATGAGTAAGTAAGGTAGAATTGGTAGGTAAACTAGAATCAGTAGGTAAGCTAGAATCAATAAGTGACCTAGAATCAGTAATTAAGCTAAAATCAGTACAGAAGCTAGAATGAGTAGGTAACCTAAACTCAGTTTGTAATATACGGAATAAGTGGGTAAGCTAGAATCAGTATATAAGCTAGAATCAGGAGGTAAGCTAGAATCAGTAAGTGACATAGAATCAGTAATTAAGCTAGAATCAGTAAGTAAGCTATAATAAGTATGTAAGGTAGAATCAGTAGCTAAACTAGAATCAGTAAGCAAGCTAGAATTGCTAGGTAGGCTAGAATTAGTAAGTAAGCTAGAATCAGTAGTTAAGCAAGAATCAATAAGTAAGCTAGAATTAGTAGGTGAGCTAGAATCAGTAGGCAAGCTAGACCTGTGAATTAATGTGCTCACTGCAGAATTCTGTTAGGCGATACATTTAAATTAGAGAAGTTTGCCTTGGGCTTCCATCCTTCTGAATCAATGGTAAAGCCATTACACTGAGTTTGGAAATTGTAAAACCTGTTATTAGGCGGTCCATCAAAAGGCTACATTTGCAGGGAAAAGGCACTCTATGTGGACACATTATAATAATACCATTACACAATTGATATCAACACACATTGAGTTTATACAGTGGGATTTGTGCCTTGTACATAAAATTGAATAGGTAGATTGTGTGTCTGTGTGTACATAAGTATACTTATCACTGTGGTTATTTCGCTTTACATTTTTATATTATATTTTTTTTACTGAGGGGGAAGTGGGGAATCTCCCTTTCAACCGCTGACCGTACCTTCACTATCTGACTCAACCAAACCTCTTGGACTCCTAAAAACCCTTTCCAAACTCTTCTCTCCTTTATCCAGTTCATCCATTCAACAGGCACACATGCCCACCATTCCCAATAACAACTCACATCTTCCCCTTACCAATCCAGTTCAATTAATCTACCCCTTTCAAAACACTACCATAAATGCACAAGATCTCAATGGGCACTAATTTAGCACACTTACCACAACTAATCTAGAAGAAAACAAAAAAAATCACACACTTTTTAATAATCTATTAGCATCTCCTATCGCAAACCGTGGGTTCCGGAGAAGTGTGTTACTCATCAGAAAGCACTTCAATGTCTCATGAGGGGTAGTAAGTGCTATGTCAATACAACTTAAAATTACAATTACAATTACAATTGAGATTAAACAGCTTTCTGATATGTGCTCTAAAGTGCCTGGCATTGAATGTAATGAAGTCCAATTTTCCTGAACTTTCTGACTCACAGAACATTTCTGTCATTTTAGGTGGTACCCTAAATCTCCATGATACTCTTCACATAATAAAATTGAAATATAGGTGAATAAAGTGATACATCTTCTCTCAATCGAATTCCCATAATTTTGGTGTTAATCACTGGAATTTACATGGTAGAAGGATGAGGATAAGCAGTGTGAAGTATTGGCCTTCCTATTCTTCGTGACATTGTCCTTTGACCCTCAATGTTCTGTACATACTTAAGGGGTGAGTTCACCCAAAAGAACCTAAAATGAGAACTTAAGTGCTCTGTAGGTACTTGTGGAGTATATCCGGAGTCCATTTGCCATGGGATTGCAAACAGTACAGTGGCAACACGCTCAATAGTTAGATTCCCTTCCTTAGGGCAATATTTGTTTTTGTTCCCGATGAGTGAGGATCTTCGTAAATCCTAAAACTTTATTACAGGTTATATGTCAGAATATCCTGCACAGAAATATTGTCTGACAAAAATATACTGTCCTAAATGTTTCTTACAAAAATTCAGTTTCATAAGGTGTAGATTTTCTTTTGCTGACGTCCTTGGAGCGATATTTTGTAAATGATACTTAGGATGCATTTTTTAAGTTAGGCTATAATATGACTATGATATTTCAATGTCATACGTTTAGTAGATAAACCCCAGTGACTGCAATCAATTAGTGCTCAGGAACAGTATGTTTTGATTGCAAGTTTGTTATTTAGTGTTGCAAATTATTGACACTTTTAGTGCCTTTTGCATTGTATACTGTGTGCAGATCTGTAAAGTGTTTTTGAAGTGCTGTTCTTTTAATATTCAAACGTTATTGAGAGAGAGACACTTTAAAGTGTATTTAGGCCCAATTTTCTTACTATATTTGACAAAGTTGTCTTTGATTACTCGACCTGGATACTCTGTCCAATCAAAAGGGCTTCTGAGCCAAGGGCAGCCTGGAACTCACAAATGCGCATGGGGAGCTCATTCAGTGAAAGACAAGCAGCTGCCTAAAAGCCGCTCCATGTGACTGCACCCTTTGGTTGGGGAATGTCTGGGAGGCCATGGAACACCATTTGACCCCTCAAGAGAGTAGATTTCAGGCGGTGCACTACAAATGTGCCACCTTTTTGTTGCGTGCTATCAGTGCGCCGCCTAACGGTATGTTTGTCTCAGTGCTGCACTCGAAATAGGGCGCGGGTGCACAGGGAAAGTGATTCCCTCACTTGCATGAGGCTGCACCCGCTCGCAAGTGAGGGAATACCCGCTCCAGGATGTGCTGGGGCAAAATATGCACTATCAATATTACAGAAGCGGCAACGCAAGTTTTGCGGCCCCTTTTGTAATACCATAGTGCCGCGTGGGCACACAAATGTGCACACAAGCGCGTTGTTCCCCAGGAGCATAATGCATAATACAGCCCTGTATGTCAGTCCGGACTTTTTGAATTCTGTTATTGTAATTATTCAGTGTGTGGTACTGATTGTTTAAAATGTTTAATAGAGCGAAATCATTTCATACAGGCGCATCCCGTTTTCAAAATGTATCACATAAACAAAGGGCATGCCCAAGTGTCTGGAGCCCGCTTGCCTACGTTCCTGTCACTACCTAGAGTGTCTCCTGCCAGTGGGATATTTTTCTGAGCTTGTCCATTTTCGCAATGGATGCCAGGTTCGGCCAAAGAATTGGTGCATCACATGTACACAGTTCAAACACATAAATACAAAAGTAATCACCTAAAATAACCACTAACTTGTCCCCCCACCCCAGATTTATGTGCAGACTGGTGTGCAGGCTCACAGTGCAGCGTAACACTACAGCCGTCATAGTGTTACACTTCCTCAGAAAAAAATTCCGCAGACACCCATGGTTGCACCCCACTGTTCTGTTGCCTATTGCCTGAGAAACCAGGTGGAAGGTTTCTCCAGCTTCCTGGGCTCGCTCCAGGCAGCGGTGGCCAAGACAACAAGATCCTGTCAAAGAAGACGAGTTAGTGGCAGGATCCGTCTAATCCCGTGCAAACAATGTCTGCAAAGCCATAAAAGCCTTGAGCTTAGAAACCTCAGGGACTTAACAGGTCTTTGGCAATCCTAGGTGCGTACTATATTTTTCTTTGTCCAAAAAATAGGCCTGTCTATCTGCCTGCCTGTGGTTTTGGTACCACACCACTAAGGTTCATATGATGCTGCTTCCTGTGGCTGAGATGTCGTGAGTGTGGAATCTGACCGCTCGGCAAAGTAAACATGCCTCTCAAAGTGGCCCTTCTTACAGTCTCGCTTATGACTTATTTTGGTGCAGAGGAGGAGATTCTTAAAGTATAAAAAACAAACCTAAGCTCCTGGAAAATGAAGGTGAACGACTTGCCCTCATTAATAAAACCTCTTAAAATTTTATGTTACCTTATGTTATGTTGCATTGCGTTGCATTACCCTATGCTATCATACGTTTCAGAGATTTCCATTGAATGGTCATTTATGGTTGTTTGGTTGACTTTGGATCGCTAAGTATGACATAAGTGCATTAAGGGGGTCATTCTGACCCCCGCGGGCGGCGGAAGCTTCCCGCCTGGCGGGAACCGCCAGAAGACCGTACCGCGGTCATTCTGACTTTCCCGCTGGGCTGGCGGGCGACCGCCAAAAGGCCGCCCGCCCGCCCAGCGGGAAAGTACCAGCAATGAGGAAGCCGGCTCCGAATGGAGCCGTCGGAGTTGCTGGTGTGCGACGGGTGCAGTTGCACCTGTCGCGATTTTCAGTGTCTGCCAAGCAGACACTGAAAATCTTAATGGGGCCCTGTTAGGGGGCCCCTGCAGTGCCCATGCCAGTGGCATGGGCACTGCAGGGGGCCCCACGACACCCGTTCCCGCCATCCTGTTTCTGGCGGTGAAAACCGCCAGAAACAGGATGGCGGGAAGGGGGTCGGAATCCCCATGGCGGCGCTGCTTGCAGCGCCGCCGTGGAGGATTCCCTGGGGCCGTGGGAAACCGCCGGGAAACCGCTGGTTTCCCTTTTCTGACCGCGGCTGTACCGCCACGGTCAGAATGGCCCCAGAAGCACCGCCAGCCTGTTGGCGGTGCTTCCGCGGTCGTTGGCCCTGGGGGTCCATGACCGCCCGGGTCAGAATGACCCCCTAAATGTCTAATGTAGTATTGGTTCCTGTTGGCTAATGTGAAAGTAAAATGAGCTTGATATAGATAAAGATCTTTGTACTGTGTTAAATGTTTCTGCTTTTTACTGATATTTTCATATTTGTAGGGACAAAAACATTATGTTCCCTGCCTGAACGTATTCATAAAAATAACAATGTGTCCTTTAATTAGCTCTTCGAGATTTCACAAATTTTTCAAGGGCAAAATCTTTGAATACATAAGCATTGCGAAAGCCAATAGCTCTCTCCTATACAAGAGATATTGTCTTTGGCACTGTGTTTTGCCATATTGCACACCAGTGTGGCTGTTGTTCAGCATGGCTAAAAGTTAGTGGTGTGGAGTGTCAGAGTAGAGTGTTGTACAGTGGATTTGTTGGAGAGTCATAGTGTGACGTAGGGGGAGTAGAGTGTCAGAGTTGAGTAGCAGGGAGTAGAGTTCACTGGTTCATGGCAAAGAGTGTCACAGAGTGGAGTGGGGTGGAATATGGTGGAGTGGGTTGGAGTTGATTGAGGTAGTGGGTGTATTGGATTGGAGCAGAGTGGGGTGGATTGGATTGGGGTGAAGGTGGGTGGATTTAGTGGGGTGCGGTGGATTGGTGTGGGGTAGATTGGAGTGTGGTGGATTGAAATTGGATGAAATGGATATGAAGGGGTAGTAGATTCGAGTGGGGTGGATTAGATTAGATTTTGGTGGGTGGTTTGGATAGGAGTGATAGGGGTATGGTTGATTGGACTGGGTTGGAGTGGGGCAGATTGGATTGGAGTGGAATGGGGTGGATTAGATTGGACTGGAGTGGATTGGAACAGAGTGGGGTGGATTTGATTTGATTTGATTGGAGTGGGTGTGTGTGTGGTGAATTTTATTGGACTGGGGTGGATTGGACTGGAGCAGGGTGGATTGAAGTGGGGTGGGCTAGATTGAAATAGGATGGATTGTAGTGGGATGGGGTGGGCTGAATTGGATTGGGATAGAGTGTGGTGGATTGTAGTGAGTGGGGTGTATTGGAGTGGGGTTGGGTAGGAGTGGGTGGATTGGATTGGAGTGGGGAATTAAAAAGGGGTGAGGTGGATTGGGGTGTGGTGGGCTGCAGTGGGATGGATTGGATTGAAGTGGGGTGGGTTGGAATGGGGTGTGGTGTGTTGGATTGGAGTGGGGTTAATTGGAGCGGGGTAGATTGGAGTAGGGTGGATTGGAGTGGAGTGGAATGAATTAGGGTGGGGTGGATTGGATTGGGGTGGATTGGAGTGGGGTAGGTTGGATAAATTGGATCGAAGAGGGTTGGACTGACCTAGGATGGGGTGGGTGCATTAGATTGGGGTAGAATGGGGTGGATTGGAGTAGATTGGGGTGAATTGGAGTGGGGTAGATTGGATTGGGATGGAGTGGATTGAAATGGGGTGGGGTGGGGTGGGGTGAACTCGAGCAGTGGATTGGATTGTTGGGTGGATTGGGGTGGGGTCGTTTGGGGTGGAGTGAGGTTGATTGGAGTGGGGTGGATTGCATTGTTGTGAGGTGTATTGGACTGGTGTGGGGTGAATTAAATTGGCTTGGTGGGGTGTACTGGAGTGGGGTGGATCTGATTGGGTCGATCAGATTGCACTGAGTGGGGTGGATTGTATTGAGTGGGGTGGATTAGGGTGGGGTGGGGTGGATTGGATTGGGCTGGGGTGGGATGAGATGGATTAGGGTGGATTGGAAATGGGGTGGATCTGATTGAGGTGGATCGAATTTGATTGGATTGAGTGGGGTGGATGGCTTTGAGTGTGGTGAATTGGATTGGGGTGGATTGGATAGCGGTGGGGTGAATTGGATTGAGTGTGGTGGGTTGGATTGGAGTGGGGTGGGGTGGATTGGAGACGGGTTGATTGTGGTGGACCGGACTGAGAGGGGTGGACTAGATTGGAGTGGGTTGTGTTGGATTGGATTAGATTGGAGTGAGTTGGATTAGATTGTAGTGGGGCAGATTGGAGTGGACGGATTCGAGTGGGACAAAGTGTATTGGATTGGAGTGTGGGAGATTGTTTTTGATTTATGTGAGGCAGATTGGAGTGAGGGGGATTGGAGTGGGGCAGATTGTTTTGGATTGGAGTGGGACAGAGAGGAGTAGGGCAGATTGTTTTGGATTGGAGTGCAGCAGATTACAACAGGGTTGATTGTTTTGAATTGGGCAGAATGGAGTGGGGCAGATTGTTTTGGACTGGAGTGGGGCAGATTGTTTTGGATTAGAGTGCAGCAGATTGCGGGGGCAGATTGTTTTGGAGTGGGGCAGATTGTTTTGGATTGAGTGGGCCAGATTGTTTTGGATTGGAGAGGGGCTGGTTGGAGTGGGGTAGATGGGAGTTGGACATATTGTTTTGGATTGGAATATTGGAGTGGGGCAGATTGTTTTGGAGTAATGCAGAATATTTTGGATTGGAGTGGGGTGAACTGGAGTGGGGCAGATTAGATTGGGGTGTTTTGGGAGGATCCGAGTGAAGTGGATTGGAGTGGATTGGATTGGGGTGAGTGGTTTGGATTAGAGTGGGGCGAATTGGGGTGGATTGGAGTGGGGTGGATTGGGGTGTACTGCAGGATTATGTGTTAAAGCATCAAATCAGAAATTGCACATAATAAAAAGCAATGTTGCTTTGCAAATTTGGCACAACATATTCGTCATCTTTTGAGAACATTGCACACGAGCAAAAACAAAAGAAACCATGAGTGTAAAGTGACAAAAGACGACTTGGCAAAATAAAAGAAAGTTAGCTAAAAAAAATAAAACTTTGCAATTTTGTTTGTCCTGCTGGGCACATTTTAGCCCCTCATTAGCCATCTGTTTTGAGGGCACTAGAAGTTAAAAAGGACAAAATAGTACCTCAATCACGACAGGAGTCACGGTCAAGCACTAATTAAGTTGAATCAATCAGTGCTTGATACCTGCTCCACACAGACAAACGGAAATAACGCTTGGATTGCAGTGACAAATTATAAGGCTGTAAAGAAGAGTACCATGCAAGACAACAAATGGTAAGCGACAGGTGGGCTCCAAACCCTTCACTGCAGACAACAGAGTCTTGCAAGCGAGACGAATGCGCTATCGCATGCACTCACAGGCTCGACACTGAGAAAGGAGGGAAGGGGAAATAGAAGTCAATAATCCCATGTATGGAACCTTTCTCTGGGGTCAGTACATCCCATTTTTCATTTATCCTCTCACCTCGTTAGTAAAGTTTTCTGTCAGAATATCAGAGGCTTAACATAGCATTCTACAGAAATATTGCGGCCTAAATATTATTTTCTGAAGTGCTGGGAGCCAAGTGCATTAGAAGTGGCAATAGCATAATATTATTATGATGGAAAGTGCATGTAGGTAACTATAGGTTTACTATACTCATCTCCACATCTGGGTACATTGACAATATAGATATTGTCAAGAGGCACATATGTGAAGTTAAGTTTAGTAAACCTATACTTGCCTATATGTACTTTCCTTCAAAATATTGTGTAGTGGGAATTTAGAACACGATAATTTGTAGAACGTTATTTTTTCTCAATATGTTGACATAGAACTGAATCTGAGCTCTATCAACTACACTATGCAGGATGTGGTACTTGTAAATTATGGTTAAGTTAGTACTATTTGTTTAAAAAAAAGTAATCCCCCTAAGTGCTCTCATTTATGATACTACCAGAGCCTAGGTGTATCAGCAATTTTCCACTGGAACAACTTAGCTAGCTTCTCGATCTGAGAAGCAGGTTCACTGCATATTGATGGGCAATGTGAGCAAGCGCCCACTTCGTTGTAGAATTCATTTGTCTTCTCTTAATCCAGCAACGTGCCCGTGAGTGCTACCATCTGTAGTTCTAGGAGATATTGTGCTTCAAGCACAGTAGAAATGCAGTGAAAGTGATCACAATTTTTGTTTAAGACAACTGTAATAAAATGCATATCTTCGGTGGCTTTGTAATATACTCTATAGTTATCGTGCTGAAAGTGTTCATTTTTTGTAGACATAAGTATTGAAAATTACAAGTTGCAACTTTATTTTTTAGGAAATAGAAAAGAAACATGGATAAATATGTATAAAATCAGAAAACATAAGTAAGGATAGAAATGAAAATGTAATTTAAACATTATTGGTAAGAAGGGAGGTTTAATTATATCGACTTAACAAATCATTACCATTTTCCACAATGCTCACTCAACAGATCATAGTGTATTACTGTTGTACTCAGCTAGCATAGTATGATCACAGTTCACTCCAACCACTCATTTACCACCACTGGCGGCCGGTAATTTTAGAGGTGGGGGCGAAAAGCACACACACACTCATTCATTCACACACGCACGCACATCCATTCACAACACTCATCAACATTCAAACATAAATGCACGCACCAAACATTCATTTAAAAAACACACACACACTTACCTTCAGCTCAGAGGTCTCAGGAGGGTTGGAACAGCTGCCTTTCCTCTCTGGCTGAGTTCAGCCAGAGAGGGAAAGCAGCAGTCCCAACTTCGTCACAGAGTGTGATGGGGTCAATGAGACTTCTGACCACATCCCACTTTGTGACGAGGTGTCACTGATTGACACTCGCCCTGGGTGCTTAAGGACTTAAGCCTGAAGCGCCCAGGTCGTTGTCAATGGGTGACGCTTCCCCTCGTCACCGAGGGGGAGGGCCTCGAGGCACCTTTGCTGAGCCGAGGAGGTCACACCCATAGGAGATGTGACCTCTTCAGCCCAGCAAAGTTCAGCTCAGGCAGCCAGGAGTCTGCGTAAATCACGCATGTCTCGCTCCTGGCTGCCTGATCTGAACAAGAAGAGTGTCTGTCAGGCTGACCTGTGCTCAGCCTGACAGGCACTCTTCATGTGGAGGAAAAGGGGGGGCGTGGCCACCCTCCCTAAAGGACAGGCCGCTGCTGTTTACCACACCGTGACAAGTTGCCTTTATACCCAGTTAGCACATCATGCCTAGTTGCCTGTTATGCCCAGCTAGCGTATCATACCCATTACTAGTGCTTAATTTGGGCTTTTTCCCCCGGTGCAGAGCACCAGCACTTATTTTTGAGGGCCGGCACTTACTTTTGTGCCTCAAGTATTTACTGCCAGGAAAAGACACATATGGGAAAAGCTGAGGAATAGAAAAACAAAAAGGCGTCACAAAAGGAGAAAGCAGAAAGCTGCAACAGTGAGCTGGCAGGGAGTGACTTTAAATGGATAGAAGAGGCCCGAGATGGCTTCATGATTACGCTGCCTCAGTATTCTGTGCTCGCACATTTAATTGTAGCATCTGCGTGTTTAAGGGGAGAGCTTTGGGCACTGGCACGTTCTTATTTACAAATTAAGCACTGCCCAGTACTCTCTATGATTCTTCATACTTGACTTATGCCATGCTGTTTTTAACAAACAAGTGCAATTAACCAGAACCAAAACACTAGTTAAATCTGTGCAGTGACACAAATGCTCTGAATGTGCACCTCGTCATTTTCCTCTGTACAGTGATGCCAAAATACACTCTGTGACAGGATAAGCAGTGGCTTCTCAACTGAGTAAAGTTGTACTCTGGTAATAACTTCAGAATTGACTTTTACACTGTGGTATTAAATGTGGGAATATTCATTTAATCATACACTTGCTCTAAAAGACATGTCTTGTTGGACCACTTTTATTACCACTGTCGTATTTGTGAGTTACCAATCATTTTAGCCAAGAAAACACACTTTCCATTACGCCTTCGTAGCACAACATTCCCAATTTCCAGTCTGCACAAGCAGATCCCTATTACCATTAATCCGAATTAGCACATCATCACAAGCTGTCATCATGCTCTTTGCAAACCTGTAATATGCATATGGGCACTCATGGGGTTTTCACATGCACTGGACACTGATATCTGCTTAAAGCAAGTGTACATATGAGTGAATGCAGTCCCAGGGCCACAGCATACCTAAAACCGTGAATGTGCAAACTAAAATTCTGCACAAGCCCATTCCTAAAGTGCCTACAAGAATAATCTGATCAATTGCACGAATGCAGTGCCAAGGATAGTGAAGCAGACACAAGCCTCGAGCTACACTTGAGCAAATAGTAACCTGCACACGTTTAACAATTGTTAGGCACTACAATCCCCAACGTTTCCCCCCCCCAAATAAAGCAATCAATTAATCCAAAACACAAAAAGCCACAGGCAGGGCCTGGCCTTCTAAAAATTTGACTTAAAGTACATCTCTCACCATTTATTAATTAACTACAATACAGTTACACATCAATATCAAACATCAGAAGTCAACTGCAGTCCCACTGTTGTAGTTCACAATGGAGTGTCTGGAAGCATTCGCCGGTATTATTCCTGCACTATTTGATAGCTGAACCCAAATCTGTGGAATGACTTATCCCTACACCCAAATATAACACAGGGCACTGAGTGACGTGGCCCGATAGCAACAATTCACTTTTTGACTTTCTACTTCCCTGGTAGAAAAGTACGTACTCAGCATAAAGTGAGAAAAGTTCAGCCTTTGACCAGTAAAATATTTTTTCTCTGGATATTGTACTCCACTTGATCCAGGTTCACGCTAGGGATTTGGAAACTGGCAGACTAGCTCAGTCTGAAAGGTAGTGGTTTTCCACCAGAAGCGTAGACTTGGCATGAGTGCACGGGTACACTGGTTCACGTGTTTAAATTGAGTTTGTGTGACAAATTAAGCACAGTAGACATGTATCATGGGGCGGACACTCCCTATGTGTGCTTTTTCCTAAAGCTCGGCTGTTTGCTGGAGTTCCGACTTTGAGTTCCTGGAAGCAGAGCTTGCGTGCAGTATGCGGCTGATTATGGGGGTAATTACTGTCACTCATGCTGACATCTCTATCATTACATGAAGAACTACTGTACGCGACATGGTTTTCTCTGGGCAATTTTTCTCGAATCTGGTTTGATAAGATGAAACAACCACAACACACAAGGTTGAACTAGATCTAAGCACATCTTATAAGTACATCCACCTATTTAGTCTAATATTCCTGTTTTCTGCGCTTAAAATACGTTCTTGGCGACGTGAGCACAGTCATCAGGATAACAAAATGCTTCACTGACCTAAAAATCCAACAAGTGATACAGAGTCCAATGGGCCGGTGGACTATTTTGTTTGGTGGTGAAAGGATGTTAGTCTGACCACCTACTGGATCAGCATAAAGTCCATGAAGAGGTTTCAAATCCTTAGGCCCGTATTTATGAAAAATGGCGCACAACTGTGCTAACGCAGGTCTACGTCATTTTTTTTTTTATGCCGGCTAACGCCATTCCTTAAAGCCATCCATGCCCCATATTTATGAATTGACGCACAATGGCGCTACGGAATGGCTAGCATCACAAAAAAAAGACCCAGCCATTGGGGGATGGCGTTAGGGTAAATGGTGCTAGTGGGTCAGAAATGACATTAGGCTGGTTAGTGGCAAAACTTCTGCCGCTAATCAGCCTAGCGTAATTTTTTGACGCACAAGCAGCCAAAAAATTATTCCTGTCTAAATATAGACACGAGTCATTATCACCACCCCAATGCCCACCACAGGGGACCATTGTCACCTGGGCAAGCTCTACATACCCAGTGCTGGACACGGGGCCCATGTAAGGGGTCCCCGGTGGCACACCACACACATACACAAACACTTACCTGCAAATTACCTGGGTTGGGCTCCCTCCTTCAGTAGTGTCCCTGTGGTGTGGGTGATGGTGTTGCTGTGGGTTGGGGTGGACATCTTTGAGCCCATTCCATGGTGTCTCCCCATGGAAATGGGCCTACCTGCACTTTAACGCCTGATATGATGAGGTGGTAAATAATGGCGCCAAGAGGGCTCAGCAACATTATTTTGGTCTGCCTCCCACCCGCGTGTCGTTTCTGCACCAGCAGTTAAATATGGCATTGGGGGGCTAGCGCCATTTTTAGAAAGGGAACGGCTACTGTGCATCTCATTGATGCAAGGTGGGTTGGCGCTTCCCAGAAATGGCCATTTTCGCATCAAAATAAATGATGCTAAGGCGGCGCTATCCTTCCATAAATATGGGCCTTAGTTCTAGATGAAAGCGTGGTCGTCAGAAAGACATGTCATTGCATCTGGCAGCTACTCTTGCAATCTCACACACAGGAGTAATTGTCATATTCACATGGTGCATTTATTGAAAATTATTGAAAGAGCATTATCCGTTCAAGTTGTTTTTACCTTCTGAGATGTATTATTCATAGACTTAATTTACTACAGTCATTAATGATTAATTCACCCATGATGTAGAAATCATGGTTCCCTTAGTTTTGTTGCATACTCATATTTAAAAAGCTTGGGGTTTATTTCGATTTTGATGGGCATATTTTCCACTCCACTCAGGAAAGACTGACCACCATACTTAGAGATGCAAACCAGGGTGGCGGGCACCTCGTTGAATTCACCGGTTACAGCAGCACATAAGCTTTTCCAAACAAGTCCATGTTTAACTTGTCTGACCTGCAAACTTTTTAATTTTTCATGAAAATGAACTGGTAGTTTATTACTAAAAGACAGTCATTGGCACACTGCAAGTTTTCTCCAAGTCATTACTTTGGTTTCCTTTTGGGCCTGCCAGACTTTCCCTGCCATTCGTACATAGGGACAAGCATTTGCAATGCAATGGGTCTCACATTTGCTCGAGTTAGAGCTATTAGTGTTGTAAATTCTGAACCAGACTTTTCTTGCCACATAAACTGAAAATGAAGAGTAAAACAGTTGACATAAGTGAGCCGATTCAAAGTGCCAAGGCTGCCATTAGCGCGAATAAGAGACAAAAAAAGAAAAATAAGTTTGTGCGCAGGTAAAGATATTGGCAATGGTGCTATTATCCATGTAACAGTGGCAGTCTGAAAGGCGGTAACAAAACTGCCCAAAGGAGAGACAAACGTAAAGCATTTACCAATGATGACAAAGGATTTTTTTAAAGTGATAGGCATGCGGTGGGCGTGGTTAAAAGCTGACAATACTTACAACAGGTCAAAGCGCTTGTGCGGGCGACCTAAAAATGTATGAAGGAGCAGTTTCAAATATTGGCCACCTGCCCATGGTGGGCAACACATTGGTCAAAATTGACTGCCATTGACACCAGTGGAGGCTCTGCCTTTGGAAACCCAGTGCTTCCCAAGCTCTAGATGTGGTAAGACAATCAACTAGGAATTCACCACCCTGCTCAATACCTCTATCACCACCACAACATTTCCTGGCTCCTGGACACAAGCCAACGTCAGATATTTACTCAAAAAACCCTCTGCCGACCCCGAAGATCCCGAAAGCTACCAGCTAATCTCCCTGCTCCCATTCCCAGCGAAGGTAGTGTAAAAGATGATCAACAAGCAACTAATGACATACCTGAAGCAGAACCAGTGACTCAGAGCCTCCCAATCCTGCTTTCGGATCAATCACAGCAACACAATAGCCCTGATTGCAGCCACCAATGACATCTGAGCCCTCCTTGACCAAGGAGAAACAGTATCTTTGATCCTCCTGGACCTCTTGGCAGCCTTCTACAATGTATCCCACCACATGCTGATCAAATTACTCTACCACATCAGCATCCAAGGAGACGTGCTCAGGTGGATCACCTCCTTCATCACTGGAAGACCCCAGAGGATCCACCTCCCATCTTTTACCTCCATACCCAAGGAGATCACCTGCGGTGTCCCTCAGGGCTCATGCCTCAGCCCCATGCTCTTCAACTGACCCGCTGGCCAACATCGTTAGACCCCGCAACATTATTTCCTACACAGATGACACCCAACTCATCCTCTCACTCACCGATGACTCCTCCTGCACCACAACCAACTTCCACAGATGCATGACAAGCATCGCTGACTGGAAGAAGAACAACTGCCTGCAGCTGAACAAAGACAAGATGGTAGTACTGATATTTGGCAACAGCAGCAACCAATGGAAAGAAACTGGTGGCCACTAGACCTAGGACTTGCACCCACTCCCTCTGACCACGCCGGAAACATGGGAATCATCATTGACAACAAGCTCACCATGAAATCACAGATCACTGCCGTCTACGCCGCTTGCTTCCTCACATTGCGCATGCTTCATAAGATCTTCCAGTGGCTATCCCTACACATGAGAAGCACAGTGACACAGGCCCTCATCACCAGCTGACTGGACTAAAGCGACACCCTCTACGTAGGACTCGCGCACACCTCCTACAGAGGCTTCGGCCCATACAGAACGCCGCAGCCAGACTCATCCTCGACCTTCCCTGATGAACCCACATCACACCCCACCTCAGGCAACTCCACTGGTTCCCCGAACATAAGAGATGCCAATTCAAGCTGCTGACCAACGCACACACGGTTCTACACAACCAATGACCCAGTATATCAACCACCAAAGGAACTTCCACCAATCGTCAAGAAGACTACCCTCTACCTCCTTTTCACTTGCCCATACTCCCCGCATCTACTGAAGAAGAAGTGGAGAACACTCCTTCTCTCACATTACAGCAAAAACCTGAAACAGCTACCCCACGCACCTTCGGACCACCACCTCACTTCTGGAAATCTGAATGGCCCTCAAGACCTGGCTGCTCGAATAAGCCTCCGGGACCAGCAAGCACCTGGATACCATATCAGGTGATTAGCCCCGCATTATATATCCTGATTGATTAATTGAGGATATTGATTTTGGCTAATGTAATTTCTGTACCTTTCGAATGGATATTCTCATCTGTCAAACTCTCAAAAGGCCGCCTTGTTCATCCATTATTGCCTTTGTACAAACACCTCCAAAGGATAAGTGGCTCATGATTTTGAGACCCAGTCTATTAGTAACTAATCTTTTTCATCATGTCCCTTGCCTGCATGTTAAGAGCCTAATCTGTGTCAATGAACACTTTCCATGTCACATTAGCCCCCATTTTAATGACTAACTTGAATGTGCAGTATTCTTTGGAAAAATATACCCTGCGTAATATACCTTAGTTTGATCAGCTACATTATGTTTTAGGTTACAGGTGTTCTCATTACATTACTTTTTATTTTTCATAATAAAAAGTGTGGCTTCAATTTACTAATATCTGTCCTCTAAAATGAGGGCCAATTCACAAAGATTTTGCTGTATATGTGAGCTACCCTTGGAGTACCCATGACTTATTACTGAATTCCTTGAGTACTCCAAGAAGAGGTCACAATAAAATCGTTGCAAATAGAGTCCTGAGTCTAAAACTTAATTCTGAGTTGTTGCTGTTTATAATTTACATGCACGCTTTTGTAATTTCTTGAAAATCAGCACTCTGACCGCGGTAAAATTATCTCATCCAAGTGAGACTTAAGATAGGAGAAGGTTCAAAGAAACACAGTATGTTCTTCCACCTTAAGAGGAGTCGGCATGTGTCTGCTCACTCATTTAAGATTTCCTCCCAAAGATTAGCTTTTTTAAAGTTCATATTTTTTGTAATCAGGATCGACATTCTCGATTATTCTGCAGTTCTCATGAGTCAGTTGACACATTTAAATGGTTATTGAACAACAAATCTATTAACTGAAATGCATGTTATGCTAGGTTCAATTGCACTGTTCTTGGTGTATATATATATATATATATATGTATTTTTTTTTCAGTTATACGGTATGAAGTTATCTTGTAGAAACTCATTATCATTCACAAGATGTAAAGTCAATAGTTACTTCCATCAATAATGGCTTACCTTAACCTGTCTTCCTTTTCTGTTTCCAATCTCTACTCACCCCATTGTACATTACAAGGATTTTACTGTTGATTTTCGGGACACTTACACTGCTATGAGGTTTCTAATATAAAAAGCCATTATGTTTTTCCCTTTTAATGCTTTTTTGTCTTCATGATTTCCAGATCCCTGTTACATGAAAATCCACTATTTCATACCACCCATAAGTAAACCCATGCCTTGTAGGTAATACAAAAAGATGGAATCATCTGAGAGGGAGGGACTGTTCACTGCATGGTGCTGATGTTCATCCGTGTTACCTCTGCCCTGAGTGTCCCATTGAGTGTATCTGGTATCTTGATTTTTTATTTTAGTCACAACCTCACACTAACCTAGTGTGTGTGCAGAGGCATGGGCCTGTCAATTGCGAGGCCATGGATCTGTCCTGGGATCTGAAGTAATGCACTAAGCATGCACTGATTGTACAGGCAGTGAGCTACTGTCCCTGTCATGCTTTGAGCATGTATAGCAGTGGTGGCAGTGTACCGTGTTTTGGAGATCCATAGTTGTGACCAGACCTTTTCATTTGTGTCACTGGATTGAAGGACTACAGGCCCTCTTGTGGGAAGTTCCACTTGTATCCAGTTGCCCATCTGCTAGTGCTAACACCACAATTGAATGGGTGTGTGTGTTTTATGGATGTGGTCTGCATGGTATATGTATCAAGTATATAACTGAGCCAAAGTAATGTATACCTTCAGGATCCAATCTAGAGCTCCAAAGCATGACTTGCTACACAAGTTGGAGGTGAGGTTGTTTTCCCTGACTGTGGAAGTGCATTGCTGACATTCCTGATGCTGGTGCGTGGAGACCTATAAAGTATGAGTAATGAACAACTGATTGGTCTTCCTGAAGCACTGACATTTGGCAGATGGTGGGGGGAAGTTTAGGACTGCAGACTCTGTTGTGCAAAGGTAAGGGTAGCCTTTGGGCCTCTCATGGAGCAAGGGAAGCCTTCTTCCAGTATTTAGAAATATGAAACACTTACCCCGGCCAGTAATAATAAATAAAAATGTAAATCACTCCAACCATTTTCAGGCCACCATAATTCTCCTGTATTCCAAATGTAATAAAAGGTTCTCCCACCTGAGTTCTTCGAAATACATCCTTCATATCATTATTTATGGCTATCCAATATAATTCAAGAGTTGTACAGCTCCAAAAGAGACACTGGGGGTCATTACAACCCTGGCGGACGGTGGTAAAGCGGCGGTAAGACCGCCTACAGGCTGGCGGTCTTTTTTTTTAGTATTATGACCATGGCGGTTACGCCATGGTCATCCGCCGCTTCACCGTTCCGCCCGCCAGGGCGGAGACCACCGCTGGGCTGGAGACCTGGGTCTCCAGCCCGGCGGCCGCCACAATACCGCCGCCAGTATTTCGACCCGGCTTACCGTCGTGGATTTCCAGCGGTAGGATCCGCCATGAAATCCATGGCGGTAAGCCCTATCAGTGCCAGGGAATTCCTTGCCTGCCACTGATTGGGGTCTCCCCACCCCCCACCCCGACTCCCGACCCTACACCCCCCACCACCCCTGCCACCCACCAAAGGTGGCAGGGCCCCCCTCCCCACCCCGACCCCCAACATGACATAACTCATACACACACGACACGCACTCAGGCACCACCAATACACATACACGCACACACACCAACATACATGTCTACATCCACACACTCAGTCAGACATGCACACCCATATACAGACATACACGCACACATCCATACAGACATACATACAGACATACACGCACTCATTCCCAACACACGCAACACACCCGCAAGCATACACGCACTCACACCCCCCCTCTACATACACAGACGCACACCCCATGCAACCACACAACACGCAACACCTCCCCACCCCCCTCCCCTAACGGACGATCGACTTACCTTGTCCGTCGATCCTCCGGGAGGGGACGGGAGCCATTGGGGCTGCTCCGCCGACACCACACCACCAACAGAACACCACCGCGCCGAATCACAGGATGTGATTCGCTGGGCGGTGTTCTGTTGGCGTGGCGGTGGAGGTGGAGCAACCTCCACTTCCCTGCCGCCCGCCAGTATGGCTGTTGGCGGCTCTCCATCGTAAAAAGGACGGAGAGCAGCCAACAGTCATAATACGCCGAGCGGCAAACCACCACTACGGGCGGTCTTCCGCGCGGCGGTCCCTCGGCGGTCTTGTTAAAAGACCGCCGAGGTTGTAATGACCACCATTATGTTGTTTTTTATTGTCTAAAAGCCAGAAATTAAATAAATCTTGTAATGGACAGAATTGAATACTCGTTGCCTGAGGTGGTGCCACACTGGCCATTGTATTGCTTTATTCTTCAGGTTGTTTCGGCAAGTCCTGGATTGTAAAAGAAGGAAACAAGGCAGTTTTATTTCAGTATACAACAGACATCTTGAGTAAAGACTCCAAGCCTGTTATTCTCTTTGAGTGCACTCCCCCACACCGTTTATAGCACATTGTTACAATTTATATAAACAATCCTTCACACTTTGGGAGGCACCTTCAAGTATAGAGCAAACAACACAAAAGTCTCAAATTTGTATAAAGTCCTTGGAGTGTATTCCTTAGGGCTTCCTTCCTCTTCCTTTGTGTACTTACAATATCACAACATCTCAAAATTGGTTCCCTATTTACTGATAGCTTTATCAATCTTTACATAGTCCTGTTGTTGCTTAGAAAAAATGTCATGTTTTTCTTTTTGACACCTCATTTCCAAGCTCTCACGTTGTACCATCACACGTTGGGCCTACGCTATTTTTTGTTTCAGTTCCTTAAAGTCGTAATTAATTCATTCTTGTGAAACTCTAAAAGGTATGACTAAGCCTTGAGGAAATGGGTTTCTTTATACTGATATTGATTTTGTGATACTGTGAATACACAAAGCCTGAAGAAGGGGAGAAAGAGTTTTATTCAAATATGGGACTTTTGCTTTTTTCAGTATACTTAATGGCAGCTCCAAAACTGCTCACAATACTTAATTTACAGTTACACCTTATAAACTCGTTATTTGCCTCCTTGTACTTTCTAGAATCAGGGACGAATGTGTATATTCAGCTTCCCCCATAATCATTCACCCTATACCTGCTTACTACTGTTCCATGTTTTCACATGTTATGGAGTCTGTAGTGACACCTGTGCAGCTCCTTATGCAGTGGTCATTCTACAGCAACACCCAGGGCATAGCTGCACACTGCTTGCTATAACATACAAACATTTTCAATAACGCCAAAGGAACCACCACACAGTATTCCCTGTGATAAACATTCCTACCTTAGGGAACTCCATCAGAACCGAAAACGTTATTTTATTCAGATTCATTTTGGATTGAGGATCTTTGTTTTATACTTAGGGCCTCATTATGAGTGTGATGGTCCAAGGACTGCCCCATTCTCATTGAGGGTCAGACTGCCACAGCTGCCACAGCGGGCAGACCCGCCAAGGAACTACTGTCCCCGCCAGGAACGTGGTTCCGATGGAATGATAGAAGTCGGGCT
The DNA here is from genome assembly GCF_031143425.1 of Pleurodeles waltl. Classification (NCBI taxonomy): domain Eukaryota; kingdom Metazoa; phylum Chordata; class Amphibia; order Caudata; family Salamandridae; genus Pleurodeles; species Pleurodeles waltl. Next base: position 646,516,446 of record NC_090446.1, on the reverse strand, counting down.
TGTAAACAGCCAGGGTGTTGCTGACCTCAGCGCCGCCTGGCTGATTACAACCCCTCTTTCGGACACTCTTTTCATAGTGGGGACTCTGACATGAAAAGGTTGACGGAAAGCTAGTGCTGGGGGCCACAGGGGGACCCCTGCACAGCACCGTTGAAATGCGCGAAGCAGAATGTGTGCTTTCCAAGGGTGCTGGAGTGTTAGGATATTGACCTTGGCTCCTTAAAGAAGCAGAGACCAATATCCTAACACTGTTTCCGCCAGTCAGCGTGGGAGGAATGCGTATTAGAATGTTCCTGCCGGTCAGCCAGGCGGGAACATTGTAATACGCTTGGGGGGAACGTCACCGCTATGGCCGTGGCATCCTCTCCGTAAGTTTGGGGGTCCCGTTGTGGGACCGCCAAACTCATAATGAGGCCCTAGTCTTTATACCTTTGCTTAAAGCTATCATGTCTCTCGGTTATGTCTATTATGGTGTTGCAAGAAATTCTTCCTAGGACAAGGATTCAATAGGTAAAATAGAGACTGATTTTTGTAATAAAATATGTTGAGTCAGGCATTCTTTTCTGTCACTCTCGTCTCATACAATTGTGTTGCCATGCATATCTTTATCACATCCAGTAGATTTCTTTTTGCCCTCAGGTATACCAATTCACATTTTGGTGCTTACAGTTTGGTGCGCGAAAAACAGACAATTGTCTTGTGAGCCTCTCCCAATCTTACTTGGGGAAGGATCGTTTGTAGGGAAAGACACACCAGCGAGAAACAACTGATATATTTTTCTGGGTTCTATCAGAAGTCCAACTAGTGCAGAACACGTACAAAAAATGGTAGTGAATGTCACAATTATAATGGCAAGAGAGAATATGGCAAGTGTATCTATTATGAAAAGAGATAACAAATTATTCTTCTGACTTCCCTTTCATGTTGAGTCACTGCTAAAAAGAATTACCATCTACAGAGTTGTGAAAGTGGGGACCTCTCTGGAAAGGTTGGGCTACCCTTAGCTCTGTCAGCGAGAGCCGAGCTGGGTAGCAAGCCGGTGTTCTTGGAGGAAAAAGCTCCCTGGATGCAAATGTTTGCATCTTTCAGTCTTAGAGATCTCAAGGTGTTTTATGTGTGCTGTTTCACCTGACGACTGCGAAAGGTGTCAGTGTGATTTCTGACACAACGTGAAGAATCGCCTGACATTGACGGGTCTATACGAAAACACAAGGCCTAAGTTAACCTCTATGCCCTGACCGAATGTATGAACAAGAACACACCCAATAAATACATGAACAAGAGGTGCACTATCATAATACATTAAACATTAGCAAAACATAGCTATATAGTTATTGGGACGGTGTGATGAAAGTAATAAGAATATAGCATGATATATGACAGTATTTGTTTGCAAATCATTGTTATCCTTACACAGTAAAATCCGTCGTGGTCCAAAATAATTTTAACCAAGGAGTTTGTGTATGCTTTACTCTGGGAAAAACATCTCACAGTAAATAACTTAATAATTACACATTGATCCGGTGATCTTTCTGATTGACAGTCAACGAAAATATTCAATGTTTATGCAAGAGGCTCCGCATTCACTGTTTTACTTGTTTACTTAACAAGGAATAACAAAAGTCATATGATTCTAGTGTGGCCATTCAAAGTTCATGTTCAATAACGAATCACTAGTTTCTCCTACTGATTTATCTTTCAGTCCCACTCGATGTGTTACTGGTTGACAAATCCACTTCTGCCTCCACATAAATAATGTGCTGTCCACATCACCCTTCGGAACGACCCTTACGCAGATTTTGGCGTCAGCTTTACAACTGAATTATTTCACCCTTTGCGTTTTCTTAGCTTTCACAAAAAAATCTTGTGTGCAAAGCACTGACAAAAGGCTGGGTATTGGGTTTGAGATACACTGTATAGAAGAGCAATATCAGTTGTGTGTTAGCAACACCACTGCTGCATTTTGTTCTTACAGAAATGTAAAAAGTTACGTAAAGGATACCCTTTTGTTCTCCCCATGGAAAATATTTCATCCCCCTGGAAAATGTCTTTCTCCTAGGCCAATACCGAATTTAGGGGTGACCCTTTCTCCTTCCCACCCTAGAAAAGGAGTTATGCGAGCCCCGTGTTAGAGTACATTTATGGCCTTTACATGGTGGAAAAGGGTGGGGAGTTTGGAAATGCCACCAACATACATGTATGTGGAAGTTCCAAAACTTCCCATTCAAACCACGCCTTGGAACACCAACTTCTCAACCAGTGACTAGGATTTATGGCTGATGAGATCGCCACATTCGTGGCAGACATCTCTAGCCTGCCCAGAATCCCTTAGCGAATTCCTCAGCAGGAATTTAACAGTAAATCAGCAATAAATTTACATTTATGACCAAATTTACCTTTGAGAATTGGGACCAACATGAAAAGAATTGTGCATGTTAAATGGATAATCGCTTAAAAGTCTGAACTTTTGTTGAATATTTTCTTAGTAGGCAGTATTCTTTTACCTCCCTCTACTGGAGGACACTCCTTCTGCCAACTAACAAATCTATGTCATCAGACAACACAACCAGAATTTATAAGCAAAATACTTTAAACCTTTTTTACGTAAGAAGCAAATCTGATGATAAAGCAATCTGAAATAAATAAGGCTGTCTCCATTGAACCTCTAATTTGTTTTGGAGAAAGTACATATTTATTATACTAGGATAGGTGTGATCTATTCATCTTCCAATAGCATTTAATCTGCATCTTTTCACAGTGAATTATAATAATGTTGCTTGGATTGCGTTTGACCTTCATTGAATGCTAATAGATACCTCAGACCGTCATCAGCTGCCAACCTATCAAACATCGAAAGGCTGCTCCAATCCATCCACACAGAAAGGACTTTGCCAAACACTGCTCTTTTGTTTGATGAGATTTATAAGAGGTAACAGCAGAGGTGCCATCCTAAGTAGGCACTGCCATGTGTCCAGTCCCATACCTTGACCTATTCTTTCCCAGGCCCAAGAACTCCAAAATATTACATGTATGTTCTCTTCCAATTTTTGTTTCACAGATTTTATGCAAAATTCTGCATTCACTGCAGCAATTTCTCTAGACCAAGTTGACCAGCTTTTTGAAGTAGAGTAAGATTACCATTGTTCTACACAACCACTAACTAGAATACCTTTTTACCTTGAACACCACTAAAAAACGTGTTCATTCTAGTGTATATGTACAGTTTCTCAGAGCAACCTGTCCTGCTGGTTGCCATGTCAACAAACACATGGGTGAAGCATCATCTTTGTTAAGTTTATTTAGAAAGGGAGACTCAAAAAAGCAATGTAGTCTCTCTTTTCAGTAATTCATTTTAATGTCCAGTGTTTCAGTGAATACTTCAGCAACTTCAGTCCTTGATTACTGTTAGACCTGGCATCCTTAGGGTGGTCTTACCCCAGACCGTTTGCCTTTCACCTCCTGGTATGTTGCTGTATTCTTTTGTTGGTCTTAGGACTCTGAGCACTTTACCACTGCTAACCAGTGATAAAGTACATGTGCTTATCCCCTAAACATGGTAACATTGATGTATCCACAATTGGCATATTTAATTTACATGTACATTTCTTGTAATTTGGTATACCATATGCCCAGGGCCCGTAAATTAAATACTAGTGGGCTTGTAGCACTGATTGTGCCACACACTTAAGTATCCCTGTAAACATATCTCAGGCCTGCCACTGCAGAGCCTTTCCGTGCAGTCCCAGAAATCTCTTGCCAAGACTAAAACTCCCCTTCTCTTGCACATAAGTCACCCATAAGGTGGGCCATAGATAGCCCAGAAGGCAGGGTGCCATGTAAGTCAAAGGCAGGACATGTACTTGTTTGCTTTACAAGTCCTGGTAATGAAAAATTCCCAAGGTTGTTTTTCATTACTGTGAGGCCTGCCCCTCTCATAGCCCAGCATTGAGAATTCCTGAAAATACTTTTAGCTGTAATTTCTGATCGGAGAGGAGCAGCTGCATCATGTTTAGTATCATTGGAATGGCCATGATAAATCCTCCTTACTGGTACAGTCGGATTTATCATTACTATTTTTGAAATGACACCTTTAGAAAGTGGGCATTTTGCTGCTCTCACTGCCCTGTATGTTTACAGCCTATCTCCAATATATGTCTGGCTTAGGTTAGGTGACAGCTACACATGCATTCCCTTCAGACACCCACCACACAGGATACTCAACTGCTTCTGCATACTGATGGGTCTTCCTGGGGAGGCGGTTGGGAAGGGCTCCAACTTACATCTCAAAAGTAGTGGACAGAGCCCTCACAAAGGGGCTGATTATCCCCACTGATAGTCTGGAGATGGGGCTGAACTGAAAGGGGGCAAGCGCACTTCATAGAAACCTTTTGAAGTCATCCCCCACATCAAAGGAACTTTTTGGTATAAGTACTGGGCCTCTGACCCACTAAAATCAGTACACATCTGCACTCAAGAAAACTCTGCTGGAATAAAGACTGCTATGCTGAAGGATTGCCACTTTGCTGGGTCTGACAATTTCAAGGAACTACTGCTCTGCCTCCCTGAGCTGCCCTGCAGCCTGCTGATCTCTGCTCTGCAACTCAAGACTCAACCATCTCCCCCAGAGTGACCCCAAGGGCTTGGCGACTTGCCCCAGTTCTGCGCCATGTCTCCGGGACATCAAAGACTTCAAGTGCGAATGCGTGCAGCCTGCTGCTCCCTTTTAATCCATGCTTCAGTGTGGCTTTGTTGCCGCCCGCTGCTCATCTTACCAAGATTTAAGTAAGGCTTCACTACAGTTCGCTGTCCATCTGACCAAGATTTCAACGTGGCTTCGTTGCAGCCTGCCACTCCCTTTTGCTTGAGATTTTAGTGTGGCTTCATTGCATCTTGCCCCTCATTCAGCCGAGATTGCAGTATGGCTTTGTTGTGGCCCGCCCTTCACCCCAACAAGACTTCAGAGCAGCCTCGCTGCAACCTGCCTCCCATGTCACCAGGACTTCGGAGCACCTTCAGTGCGGTGCTGCCACCCATGTTACCAAGTGACAGATATGTGCGGTACACACTGGCCTTCCCCAACTGGTGAGTCATGCTCGGGCACAACCCTACTTCTTGCCCTCGCACTGGCCCTACTCAGATCACTTAGGTTCAACCCCTGGCCGCGCCAGGGTCCTCCCAGACTCATAGGCCCGAGAGCCCTATAAGCTTCCGCTGCAGCCTCTGCATACTGAGAGCATCATACCTTATTTTCTTCACCGGGCCCGCTCCCAAACAGCTCCGATCAACTTATTCTGCACTCCTTGCACAGGTACACTCGTATTCTCACATTGTACCATAAAAACTCTAAAATAACCCTCATACACAGTGTGCTTAATGTGATATCTCCTAAAAGTGAATACTCATTGAGCTTTTGTCATTATTGGTTTTGATCTCTTTGGATAAATAACCTCTATTTTGAATATACCCGTGTGTAGTCTTTTTTGTTGTGTGTCATGGTGATTACTGTATGTGTGTTGCACAAATACTTTACATGTTGCCATCTAAGTTAAGCTTGCCTGCGCTGTGCCAAGCTACCAGAGGGTGAGCACAGGTTAATTTAGGTTATGTAGGTGTCTTACCCTGACTAGGATTGTGGTCCCTACTTGGACAAGGTCCTTATTTCATATCAAATTCTTGACATTTCACAAGGTGAAAGCCAATGTTTTTCACTCTCATATTGATGAGCTTCTTCAGGGCAATAGATTAAAAGTGATACCAATAACATATTACCGTATTTGTCGGCGTATAACACGCACTTTTTCTCCCTGAAAATAGGGGGCAAATGATGTGTGCGTGTTATACGCCGATATAATGTTAAGGACCCGCATAGCTGCGCGAATATGTCATCGGCGCACATTGCAGTCCCCAGCAGCCTTCCTCTGCTACAAGTGGAATTCTTCTTGAATGGCATTACAGCAGACTCTTTTCAAAACGCCAGTGTCCAACAATTACGGTAATAGATTTGTGTATTAACCGCCCAAAGGGAACAAAAAGTTGTGTGAATGTACAACACTGCCCTCAGCAGCAAACAGGTTTGTATACACACAGTTGTGGAACTATAAGCTCCCCCTTTTTATTCTGCAGAACCCACTTACCGTACGTTTTAAAAACTGTCGGCAGTGTGGTGACTGCTACAGCCGCTCTACAGAGCCCTGGAAACATCTACCGTAATTCTGTTAAGAAAGCCTCACAAAGTGTGGTACTCTATTACCGTACTCAACTGTCTCACAAGCGGGCACTTCAGGAAATACGGTAATGCACCAGGCCTTAAAAAAAACACATCTAGGGTTTTTTAAACAGCGACTACCGGTATGTCTTGAATGGCGCGGCATTACAGACCTCCAGTGCAGCCTTCCTCCTTCCTGCTACAGGGGATACGTCACACCAGTAAATCTCACGGCCGTCGGAGCATAACCACGGCAACGGCTCTGCATTGCTCGCGAGAGTTACTCAGCGAGAGTTTCACTGAGGTACAGGCATTTAGGGAATGGCATTTACGGTAAGGAATTTCAAGAATGTGACAAGTACGATATTGCACACTGCCTGACAGAGCAAGGGGGAGCAAGAAACTACTACATACACTAGCTGACCCCCCTCCCTGCAGTGTGCATTGATTTTAAAGGGCACCAGAGTATTAAAAGAAGTCTGCCGGGGGGGAGCAAATAAACACTGCTGATGGCTAGTGTCTGTCTCCCTACCAGGCATGTTTGCTCCCCCCTGGCAGACTTCTTTTGATAATCCGTTTCACTTTAAAATCAGTGCACACTGCTGCCTTTGGGGGGGCTGTCAGCTAGTGTGTGTCTCTTAGCTCCCATCCCGACAGGCCCCCCTCCCTGCAAAGGCATCAGTGTGCATGGACCTTAAGTGCCGGTTCACACTTGTGCGATGCGGGAACGCTGCGAATATGCAGCTTGTTCCCGCATCGCATCCGCACCTCTGGCAGTTCACACTGCCATATGCGATACGCAGGGGATGTTACTGTAATTAAAAGTTAACAACACCCCCACTATGCGATCCGATTCTGCTGCGGATAAAAAAAAGGGTCATGTGCGTGTTCAGTGCGGATGCGGTGCAAATTCAGCCATACAAACTGTATGGCTGAAATTTGCACCGCACATGAGATCGCAGGAATTTTAGGAGCAGTGCGCTCCGAATTACAGTACATGCGATCTCTGTACTCTCACTAATGTGAACCGGCACTTAAGGGGACCAGAATGGCAAAAGAAATCTGCCCAAAGGGGGGGAGTAAAGAAACACTACCTGACGGGGGATGGGAGCTAAGAGACACACAGGACCCCATCCCTGTCTTTTTACCCCACTCCCCCTTTCAGGCGATGGGCGTGTTTGCATTGAGCCCGCCAGGAAGCCGACACTGCACCCTATCAATCATAGGTAGCGTGTGTATGTGAAGCTGACGTTTGGGAAATGCCTCACTACCTATGATTGGCTTCCTGGGGGGCTCAATCTGAATACGTCCAAGCCCATCCTTAATTTTACCATACCATACAAACACATGCTAACAAAGCCATCCTACAATACACACTACACATAGCCATCCTACAACACACAGATATAACAAGAGTACCAGTAAATTTACACACCCCTGATATTACCTTACTCTTTTTTAATTTAAACTTAGGTAAAAACTATACCACTGCAGTGTGACTCATCCTGACATTCCGACGCTGAACTCTGCACTATCATACGTGCATTCATTATTTCCCTACTACGGTATCCCTAATGGAATCAAAGCAAAAGCGTGCAGCATATACGGCTGGTTTCAAGTTAAAGGTTGTGGAATATGCCAAACAACATGGAAATAGGGCTGCAGAAAGGCATTTTGGAGAGTCACCAACAGAATGCACAATACGAGAGTGGCGAAAAATGGAAGAAAAACTCAAGACATTATCAAAAACAAAATGTAATTTTCGCAGCGGTAATGCTAAATGGCCAAAATTAGAAGAACGGGTGAAGGAATTTGTACTTAATGATAGAAAAGTGGGCATTGCATTATCAACAAAAATGATCATCATTCAAGCAGTGAAAATCAGCAAAGAGTTGCAAATACAAGATTTCAAAGGGACAGCATCATGGTGCCAAAGATTTATGAAGAGGCATGAGCTTCGGATGCGAACAAGAACCAGGATTGCCCAGCGTATGCCAGAAGATTATGAAGAGAAGATAATAAATTTTCATAACTTTATTATCAAACAAAGGAAGAGACAAAATTTTGAAATTGGTCAAATCGGCAACATGGACGAAGTACCACTCACTTTTGATGTTCCTTCAAATAAAACTGTTGAAGCAAAAGGTGCCAAGACAGTAACAATTAAAAGTTCAGGGCATGAAAAAAATCGTTTTACTGTGGTCCTTGCTGTCACTGCAGACGGAAACAAGCTGCCACCATTGGTCATTTTTAAAAGGAAAACTTTTCCTAAGGAGAAGATTCCAAGTGGCATACAGGTGCCTGTTCATCCCAAAGGTTGGATGGACGAAGAAGGCATGAGGCTTTGGATCAGAAATGTGTGGGAGAAGCGCCCAGGTGCTTTGTTAAAGAAACCATCCTTGTTAGTACTGGACTCATTCAGATCTCATCTTACAGAACCAACAAAGAAAGAATTTCAAATGTGCAAAACAGAAGTAGCAGTCATTCCAGGAGGACTTACATCACAATTGCAGCCATTGGATGTTTCCATTAACAAGCCCTTCAAAGCCTTCATGCATGAAGAATGGAATACATACATGTGTGATGAAAGCCAACATGAAAGTACAAGTTCTGGGAGAATGAAAAGACTTGGCATTTCAAAAGTGTGTCAGTGGATAAAGACTTCGTGGGACTCAGTTAAAGACAATATTATTATCAAATCTTTTAAGAAATGTGGCATAAGCAATGCTTTGGATGGTGAAGAAGACGAGCTGATTTATGAAGACAGTAGCAGTGAAAGCAGCAGTGTTCAGTTCGAAGATATTGAAGATAGCAGTGAAGATGAAGAGTTTCTTGGTTTCCCAGATAGCGATTTCTGAGTAAACTTTTGTAAAAAAACATATACGGTAATATCCAAGTTTCTTTGTTAACCTCTTAAATGCGGGCGTCGGCCACTGGCCGACGCCCACACACCCTCCCTGGTGCGGGTCACGACCAGTGGCCGACACCAGGAAGGGCATTAATAAATCCTCGGGTGCGTCGCACCCGAGGATTTATTTTTTATTTTTTTTCCCCCCCCGGGAGACACGGAAGCTACCGTGTCTCCCCCCGCCCCCCACCCGCCCCTTTGTGACGTCAGCGCGCCGCGAGGCGTGCTGACGTTGCAAAGGTGTTTTCCCCATGAAAGCAGGAAGCAGCCTTGCGGCCGCTTCCTGCTTTCATGGGGAAAACGGCCTTTTTCACGTTCGGGAAGGCCTCGTAAGAAAGGGGAGAGTCTCCCCTTTCTTACGAGGCCTTCCTGAAAGTGTTTCCTGGCCCCCGATCGCAGCACAGCTGCGATCGGGGGCCAGGAAACACTTTCAGGAAGGCCTCGTAAGAAAGGGGAGACACTCCCCTTTCTTACGAGGCCTTCCTGAAAGTGTTTCCTGGCCCCCGGTCGCAGCTGTGCTGCGATCGGGGGCCAGGAAACACTTTCAGGTTTCCTGGCTCCCCCGATCGCAGCTGTGCTGCGATCGGGGGGGTCAGGAAACATTTTGAAAAGGCCTCGTAAGAAAGGGGAGACTCTCCCCTTTCTTACGAGGCCTTCTGAAACTGTTTATGGCCCCCGATCGCAGCTGTGCTGCGATCGGGGGCCAGAAACAGTTTCAGAAGGCCTCGTAAGAAAGGGGAGAGTCTCCCCTTTCTTATGAGGCCTTCTGAAACGGTTTCCTGGCCCCCGATCGCAGCACAGCTGCGATCGGGGGCCAGGAAACCCCACTAGACACCAGGGATTTCACTTTTGGGGGGCGGCCCCCCCCCCGGAAAACGGGCCGCCCCCCCCCCGGCATAATTTTCCTAAAAAAATAAAAAGGTAGGTGCCCCCTGGGGAGGGGGGGGGCGCGATCGCCCCCCCCCCCCCCCCAGGGGATTTTTTTTTTTTTTTAAAAAAATAAAAAATAAAACAAAAAAATGAAATGACAGGGGGTCGCCCGTGGGCAGGGTGACCCCCCGTGGGGGCAATTTTTTTTTTAGATGTTGTAGGGTTTCCCTGGGGGCCATTTTGGCCCCCAAGGAAACCATACAACAACTAAAAAAATATATATGTATATATCTATATATATATATCTATGTAGATAGATATATCTAGGTACATGGATATATCTATAGATATATCTATGTAGATATATATTTATATATATATATATATATATAGGTAGATCTGTATCAAAGAGATTTATAAAGCGCGCTACTCACCTGTGAGGGTCTCAAGGCGCTGGTGGGGGGACGGGGGGGAGGGAAAGGGGCTAGGAGGTTCACTGTTCAAAATGCCAGGTTTTGAGGCCCTTCCTGAAAAGAAGTAGGTTTTTGGGTCTTGCGAATGTGGGTTGTGAGTGCGTTCCATGTTTTGGGTGCAATGTAGGAGAAGGATCTGCCCCCGGTGGTGGTGTGTTTGATGCGGGGGTCAGAGGCGAGAGAGAGGTCAGCTGAACGGACGTTTCGTGTGGGGGTGTGGAAGGTGACTCTCGTTGAGGTAGGCAGGGCCTGTGTTGTGGAGTGATTTGTGTGTGAGGATGAGGATCTTGAAGGTGATCCTTTTGTCAATGGGGAGCCAGTGGAGGGATTTGAGGTGTGGAGAGATGTGTTCGTGTCGGTGGAGGTCGAGGATGAGTCGTGCTGCTGAGTTCTGGATGCGTGTAGTTTGCACTTGAGTTTTAGAGTGGTGCCGGCGTAGAGGGCGTTTCTGTAATCAAGCCTGCTGCTGATGAGTGCGTGAGTGACAGTTTTTCTGGTCTCTGTGGGGATCCATTTTAATGTTTTTCAGTATACGGAGTTTCTTGAAGCATGAGGAGGTAAGAGCGTTGATTTGTTGGGTCATAGAGAGGGAGGAGTCTAGGATGATGCTGAGGTTGCGTGCGTAGTTGGCGGGGGTGGGTGCAGGGCCTAGCGTGGTGGGCCACCATGGGGGGTCCCAGGTTTTTTGGGTGAGGGCCAAAGAGGATTATTTCGGTTTTGCTTGAGTTGAGTTTCAGGTGGTTGGCTGTCATATATACATCACTTTTGTCAATATGTGTGTGGTTTCCCTGGGGGGAAAAGGGTCCGACTTGTCTAGTGGCAGTTTTAGTGCCATAAAGAAGCGCAGAAGGTTTATATGCCTACTGCAAAGAGCACATCTGTATTTTATGTAAATAGCTGAGTACATTAGTAAAGTCTATGGAGAGATGAAGGGCACTTTTGCTGGGTGGTAATGAGGGAATCCGAGGAGGAGGGAGTGGGAGCACCAATAATGATTGTTGGACTGGGCGCAGGAGGTGCTAAAGACTGTGACGAATGGTATGTGACAAGGTGTTTTTTGAGTGTCTTGAAAGTACGTGCTGATTGAGGGAAGAAGCGCAGGTAAGGTGGCCTCTACTGTTGCACGTATCTCACACACACCATCGATTTTGTGACTGTCTACGTAGGCTAGTGTTTTAGAGCAACAGTTTAGCCAATAGCAGAGATGGCATCTTGATGGATGACTGCTGCCTGCACTCGGGTTATAGAGGACCGCTCTGACATAGGATCAGAGACTGAGACATCAGATACTGAGACAGCATCTGAGGGATAGGACAATGGTGCAGACTCTGGGAGTGATTTTTCAGTCAGAGGAGTCCCATTCGAAAACTCCTCTTCCAGTACATTATGAGGGAGGTGATGAGGACAGTCCTGCTGTCCCTTCGCAAGCTGTTCGTGCAACTGGGTAATAGTGGGTTAGGCCAACCCAGAGAGCAGGTGAATGCGGCGGCAAGCAGAGAGAGAGTGCTCTCTTGGGAGCTCACCAATTTAGTTCAGCCCCAAATTCCACCACCCAAATCATATTGTGGAGACATCAAAATTGTCTATGGCAAAACAAACTGGTTTTGTAAGGCAGGCACCTGTGTTTTTGGTCCTGGATTCGGCGGCCATATAGAGAAACACACTAAACCCAAACATTTCTGGAAACTAGACATTCGGGGGAGTCCACAGAGGTGTGACTTGTGTGGATTCCCCAAAGTTTTCTTACCCAGAATACCCTGCAAAGCTGAAATGTTGAGAAAAAACTCTATTTTTCTCGCATTTCTGTCACACAAACTACAGGAATATGCTGGGATCCACAACATTCCTACCACCCAGTGACTCCTCACCTGTCCTGATAAAAACACTACCCCACTTGAGTGCCTACACCTAGTGCCTGTGTCAGGAATGGATCACCCCAGGGTCAACAGCTGCCTCACGTAAGGACCAACATTGACCGTTGTGTGATCTATTCCTGTCGCAGGCACGAGGCCTAACCACACAAGTGAGGTATCATATTTATCGGGAGACTTGGGGGAACGCTGGGTGGAAGGAAATTTGTGGCTCCCCTCAGATTCCAGAACTTTCTGTCACCGAAATGTGTGGAAAACGTGGTATTTTAGCCACATTTTGAGGTTTGCAAAGGATTCTGGGTAACAGAACCTGGTCCGAGCCCCACAAGTCACCTCATCTTGGATTCCCCTGGGTTTCTAGTTTACAAAAATGTGCTGGTTTGCTAGGTTTCCCCAGGTGCCGGCTGAGCTAGAGGCCAAAATCCACAGGTAGGCACTGTTTTCTATGAAAAAATGTGATGTGTCCACGTTCTGTTTTGGGGCATTTCCTGTCGCGGGCGCTAGGCCTACCCACACAAGTGAGGTATCATTTTTATCGGGAGACTTAGGGGAACGCCGGGTGGAAGGAAATTTGTGGCTCCTCTCAGATTCCAGAACTTTCTGTCACCGAAATGTGAGGAAAACTTGTTTTTTTGGCCACTTTTTGAGGTTTGCAAAGGATTCTGGGTAACAGAACCTGGTCCGAGCCCCGCAAGTCACCCCTCCTTGGATTCCCCTAGGTCTCTAGTTTTCAGAAATGCACAGGTTTGGTAGGTTTCCCTATGTGCCGGCTGAGCTAGAGGCCACTTTTTGAGGTTTGCAAAGGATTGTGGGTAACAGAACCTGGTCCGAGCCCCGCGAGTCACCCCTCCTTGTATTGCCCTAGGTCTCTAGTTTTCAGAAATGCACAGGTTTGGTAGGTTTCCCTAGGTGCCGGCTGAGCTAGAGGCCAAAATCTACAGGTAGGCACTTCTCAAAAAACACCTCTGTTTTCTTCCAAAAATTTTGATGTGTCCACGTTGCGCTTTGGGGCGTTTCCTGTCGCGGGCGCTAGGCCTACCCACACAAGTGAGGTATCATTTTTATCGGGAGACTTGGGGGAACGCCGGGTGGAAGGAAATTTGTGGCTCCTCTCAGATTCCAGAACTTTCTGTCACCGAAATCTGAGGAAAACTTGTTTTTTTAGCCACTTTTTGAGGTTTGCAAAGGATTCTGGGTAACAGAACCTGGTCCGAGCCCCGCGAGTCACCCCTCCTTGGATTGCCCTAGGTCTCTAGTTTTCAGAAATGCACAGGTTTAGTAGGTTTCCCTAGGTGCCGGCTGAGCTAGAGGCCAAAATCTACAGGTAGGCACTTCTCAAAAAACACCTCTGTTTTCTTCCAAAAATTTTGATGTGTCCACGTTGCGCTTTGGGGCGTTTCCTGTCGCGGGCGCTAGGCCTACCCACACAAGTGAGGTATCATTTTTATCGGGAGACTTGGGGGAACGCCGGGTGGAAGGAAATTTGTGGCTCCTCTCAGATTCCAGAACTTTCTGTCACCGAAATCTGAGGAAAACTTGTTTTTTTAGCCACTTTTTGAGGTTTGCAAAGGATTCTGGGTAACAGAACCTGGTCCGAGCCCCGCGAGTCACCCCTCCTTTTATTGCCCTAGGTCTCTAGTTTTCAGAAATGCACAGGTTTGGTAGGTTTCCCTAGGTGCCGGCTGAGCTAGAGGCCAAAATCTACAGGTAGGCACTTCTCAAAAAACACCTCTGTTTTCTTCCAAAAATTTTGATGTGTCCACATTGCGCTTTGGGGCGTTTCCTGTCGCGGGCGCTAGGCCTACCCACACAAGTGAGGTATCATTTTTATCGGGAGACTTGGGGGAACGCCGGGTGGAAGGAAATTTGTGGCTCCTCTCAGATTCCAGAACTTTCTGTCACCGAAATGTGAGGAAAACTTGTTTTTTTAGCCACTTTTTGAGGTTTGCAAAGGATTCTGGGTAACAGAACCTGGTCCGAGCCCCGCAAGTCACCCCTCCTTGGATTCCCCTAGGTCTCTAGTTTTCAGAAATGCACAGGTTTGGTAGGTTTCCCTATGTGCCGGCTGAGCTAGAGGCCAAAATCTACAGGTAGGCACTTTGGAAAAAACAGCTGTGTTTTCTATAAAAAAAATAGGATGTGTCCATGTTGTGTTTTGGGGCATTTCCTGTCGCGGGCACTAGGCCTACCAACACAAGTGAGGTATCATTTTTATCGGGAGACTTGGGGGAACACAGAATAGCAAAACAAGTGTTATTGCCCCTTATCTTTCTCTACATTTTTTCCTTCCAAATATAAGAGAATGTGTAAAAAAGACGTCTATATGAGAAATGCCCTGCAATTCACATGCTAGTATGGGCACCTCGGAATTCAGCGATGTGCAAATAACCACTGCTGCTCAAAACCTTATCTTGATCCCATTTTGGAAATGCAAAGGTTTTCTTGATACCTCTTTTTCACTCTTCATATTTCAGCAAATGAATTGCTGTATACCCAGTATAGAATGAAAACCAACTGCAGGGTGCGGCTTATTTATTGGCTCTGGGTACCTAGGGTTCTTGATGAACCTACAAGCCCTTTATATCCCCGCAACCAGAAGAGTCCAGCAGACAAAACGGTATATTGCTTTCAGAAATCTGACATCGCAGGAAAAAGTTACAGAGTAAAACATAAAGAAAAATGGCTGTTGTTTTCAGCTCAATTTCAATATTTTTTTATTTCAGCTGTTATTTTCTGTAGGAAAACCTTGTAGGATCTACACAAATGACCCCTTGCTGAATTCAGAATTTTGTCTAGTTTTCAGAAATGTTTAGCATTCCGGGATCCAACATTGGTTTCACACCCATTCCTGTCACTAACTGGAAGGAGGCTGAAAGCACCAAATATAGTAGAAATGGGGTATGTCCCAGTAAAATGCCAAATTTGTGTTGAAAAATTCGGTTTTCTGATTCAAGTCTGCCCGTTCCTGAAAGGTGGGAAGATAGTGATTTCAGCACCAGAAACCCTTGGTTGATGGCATTTTCAGGGAAAAAACCACAAGCCTTCTTCGGCAGCCCTTTTTTCCCATTTTTTTGGAAAAAACAAAATTTTCACTGTATTTTGGCTATTTTCTTGGTCTCCTCCAGGGGAAACCACCAACTCTGGGTACCATTAGAATCCCTAGGATGTTGGAAAAAAAGGACGCAAATTTGGCGTGGTTAGCTTATGTGGACAAAAAGTTATGAAGCCCTAAGCGCGAACTACCCCAAATAGCCAAAAAAGGGCTCAGCACTGGGGGGGGAAAGGCCCAGCAGCTAAGGGGTTAAAACAGTTGCTTTTACTGTCATTTTACGTTATTTACCTTATAAGTGTTAATATTATTAATAAAAAAAAGTTCTGAGCTACCCTTATTTTGCTTCAAAGTTCTTTATTTGAAATTTACGTTTTTTTCCCTGAAATTTCCTTCTTAAAATGAGGTGCGTGTTATACGCCGGTGCATGTTATACGCCGATAAATACGGTATGTCAATAATATATTAATATAACTTTTTTTGTGTAGACTTTAAATAATACAAATAGGATAACAAATAACAAACTGTCTAGTTTGTAAAATGCAACACATATCATCCCAATCGGACGAATGCCCACTAATTAATCAGAATATCAATATATCTAATACGCACATTTATCGACTGTAAGATTTTTTTACATTCTGAAAATCATGAGTCTAACACAGAGTCAATTGATGAAAACAAAAATCTGATTTATAAACAGTGAAAGAAATGAATGGTAAGTTCCAGGCCCTGTCTCAGCAGATATTGGTCATGTAGTGTACATGGTACAGGCAGAGATACCTATTTCTGTGTGTAGGCTAAATTTTAATTTATCATAAGATGCCAACTTTAGTTTTGGAACATGAAAGGGCCTATCTATGAAGAACATGATCAGCATCCAGAGTCCACTGATAGTAATCATATGAATTACATAGTGATGATACTAAATCGTTATTTATGTGGGTAGTAGACTATTTAGTTGATCCTAAGAAGTAACTTGAACTACAAACAAGACAAAGCCTACCTGTAAGGTGCAAATTCTTGCACCCGATGATCACTTTTAGGTTCACTGGAGGTCCAGAATTTTTCCTAAAGAAGCAATGAAACTTTAGAATACAACACGGCCCCTTTGACATTTTCGTTATTTTTCCGCTGATGCACTCCCCTCTTTTTTATTTCCACAGTTTACCACTGTGTGTAATTACAAGAGCGCTGACAAATTGTGTATTCTTAAACAATTGTTGGCTACTGGAAAACTAATTCATTTCATCATAACTTTTCATGGTGTGCACTTCAGAATCAGGAAATAATTTGTTTTTTGTTATGTACTCATCCCTTTGCAGCCATATTTCCTTTCAGCAGGTCTGACTGAATACTCAAACCATAGGATATTAGTTACAGAACTCTACAAAACGGAGTTCATTTATTTGAAAGTAACTTTCTGGAGAGTTAAGTGCAACTATTGTTCTCTATGTCTCACAAACTAAGGTTGCTGTCTGGCATATTGATTAGCCCTACCTTTTCCATAAAGTCAGCAAAAAGCATGCAAGTGCTTTCGAGCTGTGTTGTGTTTGCCAAAAATCCTTTGCATTACATGTGGGCAATGTTTGACATTTGTTGAGTTCGTTTCTCATCAGGGTGAATTAGGCCACTTGATTTGTCTTCATACTAAAGCCAGATCCACTGGAATAATGTGATTTTGTTGCCGCTGTGTCTTCCTCATAATGATGCATTTGCCAAATTTCGTACGTAATCTATCATTTGCTGCAAAATCTGAAGAAATTAACAAAAATGTGTTTCAAGCTCAAATGGATCAAGAGCTACTTAAAACGCTGTGACACCTGTTGCCGCGCAGTGGAAGGTCCTTCGCATAGGTTGACTGTTCCCCATTCTTTTGCTTATTGCTAGATTTGGATTTAAACAGGTACTAAGGAGGTGAAACTTTTGTTTAGATAGTGTTAACCTGTGCAAAAATGACACAATAAGGAATGTGTTATGTTACAGTGCCTAAATTGCCTTTATTTGCATTATAATTTAGTCAGTGCTAGAGCAAGTTTTGGTTCCCCCTTCTGCAATAATTCTAGTGACCCTGAGCATAGCCACTTCGATATCAAGACTCCGGGTGCCCCTTGGAAGCTCTTAAGGTGGTCTGAATCACTAAGCACGTCTGTGAATAATATACTCAGGCCATGGCTTAATTTATAAAAAAAAAATAAGTGCCAGGGCCCTCACCAGGAGCAGCTTGCACCACATTTTGTGACTGTCGGTGCTGCCAATGGCTGCACCTACTCCAAACCATCACACTGACACACGTGTGGCAATTCATACTGTTCGAGGCCCCGAAATCTACAAGAATGAATGGAATACAGGTACTAGTTGAATGTTAAATTAGTAAACAACTGTTGTGCCCCTCATCTTTAAATTACAAAAAACAGCGCCACACAAGTGCCGGTGTTGGCAATTAAGTGCCGGTGCCGAGCACCGGAAACCACTGGCTCAAATTAAGCAGTGATTCAGGAGAACACGCCCCTCTTCTAATCACATCTTTGAACTGGGTATCCACTTTCTCCCAATCTTCCACTCCCCTCGTCTCGTCTCCTCGGGTTCCTGGCCTTTAATGGACCGCTTCACGGCTGGAGTTAGAACTGCTAATGAATACCCCTCAGTTGTGCAGTAAATTTAGTCTCGTCCGCCAGCACTGGCGCGTCTGGATGCTTTACGTCTGCAATCCTGAGCCGCCTGTGTACTCCAAGGCAACGCAAAGAGCAAATAATTTAATTTGCAGCCATCACGATTCTAAATTTAGTTCTCTGAGCATCTCTGGGGGTGTTATGATACTTATCTACCCTCTAGGCTAATGGAATTTTCCACACAATGTCTCCCTAACTCCTGTGCGCACGGTTGGACTTTCACACGTCTATTTATAAAGAGTTTGATTATGATGTTTATTTCAGCCATTCGAGGGATTATTTTATGGGCTGCCGCCCTCATGGCGGGATATATCCGCATGCGTTTGGACCAAATTTCGACCCAGAGCAAACGCTTCTTTTGCTTCGCATTTGCGGGGGCGGGAGGAGGGGGCGTGCGTGTGCTTGCGTGTGTGTCATGCACCGGACCGCTCGTCTATGTGATTCCAAAGTCTGAATGAACCAACAGCATCTTTAAGAGGTCTCAATGCATTACGGGACCGGTCCTCATTTTGCATTATAATGTTTAATGTTTTTGAATTTTGCTACAGCGTAAACATTTAGGGCCACATTTATGAACACTTTGTGGCAGTGCAAAGTTCTTAAAGTGATGCAGTCTGGAGTAAAGTGTCGATTTCAGAGTTACTATCCAGTGCAAATATTTTATTTGAGCTTTAAAGTTACTTAAAGTAGTATATGGTGCGTTGCGCTATTTTGCCTCAAAGGATGTGTCCCATGAGTGGTAAATGCATGTTCTCATGCAACCAACCATGATCCTTGAGGCGAAGTCCTATTAACATTTGTAGGCAAGGCTATGTGCCAAAAAATATGCTTCCTTGAAGTAGGTACAAAGGAGAAAAGTTTTATTTTTTGCAATTTTTTCTAACTTTGCACGTGTGCAGTACTGTAAGGCACACATGCAAACTAGAAAACGTTTAAAAGTATGTGTGGGCAAAGTATACTGTACTAGATGGGTACACTTCCAGTACAAAATGTATGCGAGCAGTGGCGGCCCGTCCTTTAGGGCGGAGGGGCCACGCCCCCCCACCCCATGAAGAGTGTCTGTCAGGCTGAACAAAGGTCAGCCTGACAGACACTCTTTATGTTCAGGTCAGGCAGCCAGGAGCAGACATGCGAGATTTGCGCAGACTCTTAGCTGCCTGAGCTGAACTTTGCTGGGCTGAGGAGATCACGACCCTTATGGGCGTGATCTCCTCGGCCCAGCAAAGGTGCCTCCAGGCCCTCCCCTGGGTGACGAGGAAAGCGTCACCCATTGACACTCTCACTGGGCGCTTCAGGTTTAAGCCCTGAAGCGCCCAGGGCGAGTGTCAATCAGTGACACTTCGTCACAGAGTGAGGTGGGGTCAGCAGTCTCACTGACCCCATCCCACTCTGTGACGAGGCTGGGACTGCTGCCTTCCCTCATTGGCTGACCTAAGGTCAGCCAATGAAGGAAGGCAGCAGTCCCAACCCTCCTGGGACCTGGAGGCTGAAGGTAAGTGTGTGTGTGTGTGTGTATGTGTGTTATGTTTTCCTTTGAATGTTTGGTGCGCGCGTGCATGTTTGAGTGTTATGAGTGTTGTTCATGGATGTGGGTGCGTGTGTGTGTGTGAAAGAATGAATGTGTTTGATCTTGTAAAATGAATGTTTGGTGCGTGCGTGCATGTTTGAATGGAATGAGTGTTGTTACTGGATGTGAGTGCGTGCGTGCGTGTGTGTAAGAATGAATGTGTGTGAATTTGTAAAATGAATGGTGCGTGCATGTTTGAATGGAATGAGTGTTGTTAATGGGTGAGGGTGCGTGCGTGCGTGTCTGGGTGTGAAAGAATGAGTCTGTGTGTGTGTTTGTGTGTGTGCCCCGCCCGCCCTCCTCCCAAAGCTGCCGGCCGCCACTGATGCGAGACTCATGCAGACACCGACACCTTCACACTATAGTGCACAGGGGTGAGGAGGCGTGCGTGTGGGTCAGCCACGAGGTAGCCAGAAAGCATGCCAACACTTATAGGAGAGCAGCGTTGCCATATATTAATATATATGGCTCCTTCCTGCTCTCTCCCTTTCACTCCATACATTATAGCAACTTTTTGTGGTGCACTGCAAAATAGTAAAGGTGGCCTTTTGTTTGTTTCAGAGCAGCACTCTCTTCAGTACCTAAGTGGACTGAGTATTAGGGGTGGGCATAACTCACGAAATTTGCCTCTGCGGAATTTCACAGGTTTAAAGAAAAACTCAGTGAGATTCCACAGAGTTTATCCAATGGGTGGAGTTAGGCACATCGTGCTGTGATTTAGTGCTAGGAGCATAATCTGCACTGAAAAATCATCATGAATGGCCCCACACTGTATGCCAGAGGGTGCAGCTACTCAAGTTGATTTTGCTGCAGCCTGAGTGGATTTTAGCAGCAGCCTTCTGATCGCGAATGGTCCTGACCACCCAAATTGGAAAAATGTCACTGGATGTCCTCCTAGCAACTGAAAATCAAGCTATAGGATGCCAAATCGCACTTGCACTTGCTAACTTGCTGTTTTGTAGCCTCATGCGAGAAAGAATTTGGCCATTGGCGGAATTGTGCCAGAACTACACTTTACAAGCATAACCCACTGTTTTCAAAATTCCTCCATTCCACTGGCAGAATAGACTATATTACCCACCCCTACTAAATACCCACTTCACGATGTGTGAGATGAGTGCGAACATGTGTTGGTCTCACAGCTTGAAGTATACTCTTAGTCTTAGCAATTTCTCAGTTTCTTAGAATCTTGGAGGCTGGAGGAATCTAGATGAAATTTCTTAGCAGGGGACTACATAGATTTTCATCAGCAGCATTTCTGATCTGGCATGGGCTCCTCTATCCTCCTGCATCCACAGCTACTTCCAGCTGGATGTACTGCGTCAGCGTCCACCATCCACATTGTCGTTGTTGGACGGTTGCTCTAGGCAAGGCTGCTGATTTAGGGATGACAGCACTTCTGTTAGTAGGTAAGTAGGCCATTCCTACAACAAGTTGCAACTGTCAGTCCAACCCTCCCGGCTGACAAGCAGTACCTCACCAGACACCCAAACAGTAAAAGGTGATTTGTGGCAGCCTTTACGCATGGACCCAAGAGTGCGACATCTCAGGGGAGTCGGGGTTAAACGGAGATTACCCTTTTCTCACAAGAGCAACAAGTCTCAGACACACAAAGGCAATGAAGGAGATGCAGTAAAGTTTTCAATAGGTTTTATTAACAAGACTGCAATCTACTGTAAAATGCTTGGGCTGCAATGATTAGGGTAATGAACAATGCGAGAAACAGAATTGTAACAATGAGAGTCATGAGTATAAAGACGCCCACCATCCTGCAATAACATGAGATATGGAATATGCCCTAATACCCTAGCATGATGGACCTAACCTATAACCTAAAGAGAGCTAGGCCCCTCTCTGTTATGGGTCGGGCCTCAGTAGCAAAGATTGTGTTTTTACCCCGGTGCCTTTATCTGGTACAGAACTCCTTGTACCCGTTGCCTGTTCGGCTTTTTCAACGCTTGGCTAGCCTGTTGATTTCCCTAGTATGGGCGGGCAGGCGAAGCAGGGTGGTGCTGTCTGTGCTGCAGAATGACCTAGATGAGGGGGGAGGGGTCTCGCGATCCCCAGCATCAGACATTATATGCAGCGCAGCTACAATGTGCAACAAATTGGTTGTCAGAGGTTGATAATTGGGAAAAGAGATTGTATGCTGGTGTGTGCGATGGGCGATCTTTGGCGCACATTCTCATGTCCGGGGGCTGATCAGACCACGTGGCGCCTTATCTGGTGAGGACTACTGCTGGGATTTCGGAACAGGTGGTGAAGTGGGTGCTCCGGCTGGCTCCCTTTGATAGGGAATTAAGGATATGGGATCTTTCTCTATTTCGGGATATGGCAAGGACAATGTCAATGGAGGCCTGGCAATCGGGTGGTTGTGAGGTGGTTGGTGATATGTACCCTAATGGTAAATTTCTTTAATTTTCTGAGGCTCAGGAATTGTTTGAGTTGGGCTCTGGCCAGTTTCTGCAATATGCCAAACTTGAGAGTGTAACCTGAGAGATCAGGGATGGTTTCCCGTTGGCCCCCAGGGCCTCCTCGATTTTGAACGGTCTTTTTAATTGGGGCGAGGATACGCACTTGATTGCTTGGTTTTACAGGGCACTATGGGAGGATCAACCAGTCATGATTAGCGTGGGACGTAAGGCGTGGGAAGCTGATTTGGGGCTGCCTATTGAGGATGTTAACTGGGATTCGGCCTTATTGTTGGTCTGAACGGTCTAATGTAATCATAGGTTTAAATTGCTGCATTTCAACTTTGTGCAGAGAACATATATCACTCCTGTGAAACTAAATAAAATAGACCCAGGTAGGTGGGCCTGTTGTCTCGATGTGGTGAGCTTGGTGCTTCATTCCTTCATATGGCATGGTCCTGTAGAGCTGTACATGTTTTCTGGCAGGAGGTGACGGCGGCAATCACTGAGGTTACTGAGCTTGAATTGGAGGTCACTCCGTTGTCGTGTCTCCTGGGTGTAGTGCGCAGGCGGCGGGGTAGAGGGATTGTCTACAGGATGGTACAGTTGGCTTTAGAACTAGCCAAGCGTAGAGTAGAAATTGACTGTATGAGGGATCTACTGGAGTGGGGGGCGGCGGAGGAGCAACACATGCGCATAACACGTAGCGATGAGAGGGTGCTTACTGATGAGGTTGCATGGAGTGCACTTCTAAAACGGTTCACTGATGAGGAGGACATCTGCTCTGTGAGCAGCAACGTGGCGGTTGGGGGCGGGGAAACACACTCTCCCTCTTAGCACTTGTGACGACCAAATGTGGAATTGATCTATCTTGACTTGTTTATGTTATCAACTGCCTGGTCTCATTAGGTTGTGGGGCTGGTTCCTGGGATTGAGGACAGGATGGGGTGTTTGGTGATGTCTTCACCGATGAGGCAATGATGTGTGCGCCCCCTTGGGCATCATTACATGTCTGTGATCTTGCTCTGCTGAACCTGCACTGTGTTGATTTTTATTTTGGCCTGTAATTTTTCATTTGGGAAAATAAAAACAGATTAAAAAAAAAAAAAAAGGTTTGAGGTATTTAAGGCATCTGGTAATTATCAATGTGATAAATAGTTCCCAACTCCTGATTCCGATCTGTGTGCAAACGGGGGCTACGAGCAGGTCGAATACACCAACCCTCTTGTAATCAGCCTCTAAATCTGAAAGCAGGTTACAATAGATATTGCTATTAACTGTTTTTTTTAATTGTTACCACTTTTTGTCCATCTCAGTCCTATTGGCAAACGGTTGCACATTTTATCTCCAGCCGGCTTTGGATATTTCCCCCCGAAATCAGTTTGTGTCATATCAGTGCTGACGATTTTTGCTCTTTGTTGGTGAGGACGAATTTGGTTAGTTGATGGTAAGAATAAACATCAATGATATAATCGATGGCTTTATGATTTGCTGCTTCCTGTGCTAAGCCAAACTAACAGCAGTGAATATGTTGTTGAACTCTTAGCAATTAAAGCGGGCTCATACATGGCTGTCTTTTGATGGGCCAAAGATAATGCCAATTGTTTTATTTTGTACCATTTGCAGTCTGTAGATCTCTTTTTGGCGGGGCCAGCCAGGCCAAATTCAATGGTATATTCGAGATGGCACCACTGCCTCGGCTATCAGCTTCCAGTGCTCCAAGGACATAACTGATACCACTTTGGATAAAGCAAATGGATGGAAATTGTTCTCTTGATCATTGTTTGTACTTAAGGAACAAAGCACGTGTCTGAAGTGTTGGAGCAGTGAAAGTAATGGGAATTCAAGCATATTTTTATCAAATATCTCACATTTATTTAATATCTCATTTTTATCACATATAATCCCAATGCTTAAAATCTCCGAGTTTAAAAAACATAGATACATTTATTATGACACAATTTTTGTTGTTGTGTAGTGCCGTAAATAAATGTGCTATCACTACACAACTTAAAATTACTCAGTTCAGTAATCCCATAAAAGGAGTCATCCATGTCTCACTCGGATCAGTACACTACCAATGGCTATGGAGCTCATCAAGGATCACTTATCATCCTTTTTCACAGCTGTATCATCCCTCGCCAGTGTCTGCTTGCCCACAAACACCTGACCCATTTCACCTGTGTTGATACACATAAATTCTATCATAATTAACTTTTCAGTCTGGTAGGCTGCTGCTCGTGTTACCTGCATGCCCAAGGTTTCCAATTCCTTCACCCCCTCGTTAGATAGCACCCTAGCCGTGCGCCTAGGCATACAGCAATTCAACAGTCAGGTGTTTTTGATACCAATGAGAAGGGCTACATTCTGTAGGGGGCTGGACTGGTTTGTAGTGGGTACCCTAGGTACTTACACCTTATACCAGGTCCACTTATTCCTTATTAGTGAAATGTAGTCAGTGTTCTAGCAGCTTAGGCTGTCTAGAGATAGCTGTAGCAGAGCAGCTTAGGCTGAACTAGAAGCCATGCAAAGCTCCTGCAGTACCACTATAGTTACACAGTACTTATACACAATAAAAGACAATACTCAGTGTTACCAAAAATAAAGGTACTTTATTTTAGTGACACAAGGCCAAAAATATCTTAGAGGCAATACTCCTTCTGGAGGTAAGTATTATGCACAATATATACACTAGAGACCAAAATCAGGTAAGTAAATAGAGAATAGTGAAAACAGTAGAAAACACAATAGAATGCAATAAGATGCAATAGTCCTAGGGGCAACACAAACCATATACTAAGAAAGTGGAATGCAAATCACAAATCCCCCCCTAGGCAAGTGTAGTGTGTAGAGGGGCCCTCGGACTGTAAGAAAACAACAAAGGTGAGTAAAATACCCCACCTGGAGCCCAGGAAAGTAGGAGTGAAGTACTGCAAGTTTCATCAGGACACACTACAAGTCGTGATAAGAGTTATTGCAAGAACCAAACAGGACTGCAAGCAACAAATGGTGGATTCCTGGACCTGAAGACCTGTGAAGAGAGGAGACGAAGTCCAGAAGTTGCAGAATGTTCCAGAAAGGAGAAAGGACAGGAGCCTGCCAACCTTGAAGATGGTGCAAAAGAGGATTCTCCGGTTGGAAGAAGTCTGCAGAAGAGCACCAAAGAAGATGGCTGCGGGTTCCTGCATGATGCAAAGGATGTCCCACGTCGAGATATTGGATGCAGGCAAGTAGCAGCGCTGGATTCATCCAACAAGCCTTGTTTCAAGCAATGTCGTAGTTTGAGTCAAAATGGCACTGCCTGGACCCAGGAGGGACCTGAGGGCCTCAACTCAGACTGAGGAGGCAGAGAGGGCTCCCAACACTGGAAGGAACCCACAGATGATCAGGCAGCACCCACGGGAGTCCCAGGACACAGGGACAAAGAATGTGCAAATTGCGGTTGCTGCAGCACTACAAAGGAAGGTACCACGCCGCCGGAGAACAACTCAGTGAGGAGTGCATCGCAGGATGGAGTGCTGGAGCACTGGGCCACGCTGTGCACGAAGGGTTCTTGGAAATAGTGCACACAGGAATCAGGAACTAGAGATGATGTGGTGCACAGCGGTACTGCTGCAAACGGGAAGGTAAGCTCTTACCTCTGCAAAATATGGACCGCTGGACCTTAGGACAGTCTGAGTCAAAGGGGTCCACCACCCGTGTTCCAGGGAGCACGCTCGTCGCCAGGAGAGAAGTCCCAGAGAACCGGTTGTCGTCTTGGAAGGTGCCTGCTGGAGCAGGGAAGTGACTCCATCACTCCACGGGAGATTCCTTTGGTTCTTCTGGTGCAGAGTGAAGACAGGGAGTCCTCAGATCGTGCACACCTTGGAAACTGTTGCAGGTGCTGGTTGGAGCTGAAGTTGCAGAGTCACCGTAGCCTTCTTGGATACTTTGTTGCAGTTACCGTAGTTCCTGGAGCAGTCTGCGGTTGATCTGACAGTCAGAGGATGAAGCAGGAGTTGCAGAGGATTCCTGGTGGAAACTTGAAAGCTGAATCTGAAGAGAAACCCACAGGAGAGACCCTTAACAACCTAGAGAGGAGGATTGGCTACCTACCCAGATATGCACCTATCAGGAAGGGTCTCTGACGTCACCTGCTGGCACTAGCCACTCACAGATCTCCAGAGTGTCCCCACACCTTAGAAAATAAGATGACTAATGCCAGGGTCACACTGGAGGAGCTCTGGGCACCACACCCGAGGTGGTGATGGACAGGGGAGTAGTCATTCCCCTTTCCTTTCTCCAGTTTCGTACTAGAGCAGGGACTGGGGGGGTCTCTGAACTGGTGTAGACTGGCTTATGCAAGAATGGCACCATCTGTGCCATTCAAAGCATTTCCAGAGACTATGGGATGCTACCCCTCCCAAGCCTGTAACACCTATTTGCAAAGGGAGAGGGTGTAACACCTTCTTCCCAAAGGAAATGCTTTGTTCTGCCTTCCTGGGACTGAGCTGCACAGAATCCAGGAGGGCAGAACCCTGTCTGTGAGGTGGCAGCAGCTGTAGCTGCAGTGCAAGCCTCCGAGAGCTGGTTTGGCAGTACTGGGGGTCCATGGTGGAGCTCACAGGATGCATGGGATTGGCCCCCCAATACCAGATTTGGAATGGGGGAACAATTCCATGATCTTAGACACCTTACATGGCCATATTTGGAATTATCATTGTGAAGCTACATATAAGTATTGACCTATATGTAGTGCACACGTGTATTGGTATCCCCGCACTCACGAAGACCGGAGAATTGGCCCTGGACAGCCTGGGGGCACCTTTGCTAGGGCAAGAATGCCCTCACACTTAGTAACTTTGCACCTAGCCTTCAGTAAATGACGGTTAGATATATAGGTGGCTTATAAGTTACTTAAGTGCAGTGAAAATGACTGTGAAATAGTGTGTGCACTATTTCACACAGGCTGCAGTGGCAGTCCTGTGAAAGGGTTTGTCTGAGCTCCTTATGGGTGGCAAAAGAAATGCTGCAGCCCATAAGGATCTCCTGGAACTCCAATGCCCTGGTTACCTGGGTACCATATACTAGAGAGTTATAAGGGGGTTCCAATGTGCTGATTGGAATTGGTAAATTAAGTCACTAAACTATAGTGACTAATTTGGAAGCAGAGAGAGCATAAGCACTGAAGTTCTGGTTGGCAGAACTTCAGTGACACAGTTAAGCACTACTGACAACACACACACTAGGCCACAAACTATAAGCATTGGGGTCCTGACCAGCAGGATCCCAGTGAGACAAGCAAAACATACTGACAAACAGGTAAAAATTGCGGGTATCATGCCAAGAAAGATGGTACTTTCCTACACGCTCTGAGTACCAAACCAAAGTGGGAGCAAAACGGTCGACAGAGTAGAAGGATTTTAGGGCTGTATAATGCCAGAATCTAGGAATACAGCGGGCCCACCATCTGGCCTCCTTCCTCATCTACTTTCAGCTTTTAAAACTCTGCCTTGGTATATGCTGTGTTTATGTTTTTAGAAGGAAGGTGTGATGGGATGGGTTTCTATCTCACAAATGGGGTGTATATAATTATATGTTTGTCATTGATATTATATTCTTTCTATGAATAAAATTAAATTAAAAAAAGTTATACTTCTTTTTGTGGTATCTTTTCTTTGATTTTTTGACTGTGGTAAATAAAATGTGATCACTGAATCCATTCTAATATTTAATCCATGTCCAAGGGGCATTTCTTTAGCTTGATAATTTACTGTTACCCCAGACACTTAGTTAAATATTAAGTAGGGTACACCCTATTTGGTTTTGGACGAAAAAAACAAATGCCCTCAAAGTTTTCTTTGTGAAACGTGGTTTGTATTGTATTGAATAAATTGAGGAACTAATCGTCAGTATACCCAATACGTGTTTTGTCCCATTGGACTTCGTTTGGGCTGCAATCAAATGAACAAATGAAGTCATAGTCACATTGAATAAAGGTAATTCTTCTGAATTTAAATGATTCTACAGGCCTTACCCTTCTCAATAAGAGTACAGACGTGAACAGTTTTTAAATCAGTGTGTGAGAGTTGTGAGAAATATTAGCAGAGGTCAGATGATGCAGTATAAAGAAATGTGTGTTCGATAACAAGGATGCAGGCTCCATGACGACATCCTAGCCACAGTAACCTTCCAGGTCCCTTACGTTATTGAACAATCTTCTTGTTCCCCTGCCTTAGAATAATGCCCTATAATGGCATTTATTTTCTTCTTGGGGGAAAAAACAAGAAACTTGAAAAATGGTGCAGCAGTGGACATCCAGTCACATGGATGGGAAAGGTTTTCAATTGTGGGTGAACAGGGCAACAGCTCCACCATCCCGCAGGAGTGAAAATGGAGGTACTGAGGTAGAAGCAGCAGCCTATGAAGCTTTGCATCCACGGCAGTCATGGTGGAAAGGTCCTGGATTTACATGTGCATGCATTTTACAATTGGGAGTCACTAGCATCGAAGACAGCAGAGTGCCTCTCCCCTGAATATGGAATCAACATAATTGATGGGATAGAATATTGAGGACAGAATATCGAAAATGAAATATCGAGAGGTAAGTAAGTCTGGGTAACATGCTGGCAACACTTTCAAAACTGAGATAGGAACCTGTGGAGAACGAAAGAACAACCAACATTCAACCATCTGGCCCTAGGATCTCAATAACTCACTAGCAATGTTAAATTAAGTGAGAAACCTGGAAGTGATCATGGGCTCCAGCGTTTTCCTAAAGCCTCAAGTGAACTAAGTCACAAAAGTGCCTTTTACTACCGTATAAACTGTTTAATGTGTCTTCCTTCATATAGACTACCCTCAAAGGTGTCAGGCCACTGTCATCCTGTAGTGTGTTGATTACACTATACAAAAGGGGTCATAACGAGTTTGGTGGACAGAAAATGCCATCCGACAAACTCCTGCGGTCAGGTTGCCGCCAGTGTGGCCACCTTCCCACGGGCCCCATTAGGAGTTTCCCACTGGGACAGTGGGAAACAGCCCACAACATTGAAGCCGGCTCATAAGAGAGCTGGCGGCAATGCTGCGGTACGTAGGGTGTACCAGCACCCGTGAACAGCGCAACTGGGCTGGCCATGGGGGCCCCTGCACTGCCCATGCCAAGGGCGGTGCAGGGACCCCCATGGGGCTCCCTGCACCCTGTCTCTGTCAGCTTATACATGGCGGACCGCCAGATAAAATCTGATGGACAGGGAGGTCATAATCCCCAGGGCAGTGCTGTCCTGGAGGATTCAGACAGCTAACATCACCAGTCCCTCCTGTGGAGGGAAACTGGCGGTGCTGGCGGTCCGACTGTGGTGCAACCGCCATGGTCATAATGTGGCGGTCAGACCACCACCGCGTAATGAGGCCCCAAGTGTCTTTACTAAGAGATCCTACTCTGTAAACTGATTAGATCCAAAATGTGGCAACAACACAGCTTGCGATACATTACCCATACCAACACATTACATTAATGCTCCAAGGACCACACTGGCTCCCTCTAGCCAGATGGTTCACCTTCAAGGCACTCTGCGTTGCGCACAGTGCCCTTTATGGAAAAAGCCCTGTGACTATCCAAGCAAATTTCCAAAGATAGCCACAGAAAAGGATACTCCCTTCTAAACTGGTTCACTCTTCACTAATGAGCTTCAAAATTATGGAATTGCCTTGAAGCAATTACACCAAATATGTAAGATCACTTGGAATTCAGGAAGTAAACGTCTGTCTTTTCCTAAACAGGTGATACAGAATTACAATGAGCTAGAAACAAGTTCTCACAAGCAAAATATGAACTTCCCGCTTTGTGGCATTAAGTACGACGGCATGTTCAGCTATGTTCATTCTACTTCATTCAGCTCGAGGTGTAAACACAGTTACACTATCGCAGCAATACGGGAAATGCATTTCACTCCACATAAAGCATCAAACCAAAGAACTTCCTACATTGGTCACACTCAGAGCTCAGACCCTTCAATACAAATGTAGGAAAAATATAAAGCTCATGTGAACTATCCCCCATTCCTCATCTCTCCACTACTCGCTCAAGTGCTGCAACTGGTGTGAGAATAAGGGTAGCACTCTGGTTATCACGTACAACACCAACTCATTTCCCATCGAGGCCTCACTGTAAGTCAGGGGTAGGAAAACTAGGGGGCGGGCCCCCCTAGGGGGGGGTCTCAAGTGATCGCAGGGGGGGGCGCCAGACCCTGGCCAAAAGAAGCATGATACAGATAACAGGCCTTTGTTTTAAGCAGAAACATGTTATTGCATTTTTTAAAAGCTAACAGTACTTCACTGAAATGTTTAAATAGGTCTAGACATATTTAAGCATTGCCATCTTTATAAAATAATTGTGAAAAATTCTGAGGGGGGCCCAATTATTTTTATTTTTCCACTGGGGGGGCGCGGCATCAAAAAGTTTGGAGACCACTGCTGTAAGTGAACATTCGTCCTACCAAGCACTTCCTGGAGTGTAATGTGCTTCCCGGCCACTACCGTTCTTTAGCATCTGGCAGCGGTATGGAGTGCTATACAGTTGCTGCTACAATACTATTACACTGCAGTATTACTGCAGTATCAATACCCTAAGCCACTGAAACCGTGAGAAATAATCTGACATATTTGGTGGGTTCAGTTAGACTTGCCATCATATTATAATCAGTTAAGAAAATGTTGAAGATCTGTTAGCTGGGACAGGGAAAAGGGATGCATTATATCCTAATACAATATTGCACATTTTTCACATTGTGTCTCTGCACGTTTTTCTTCATGTAAAGCCACCAGAGCTGCATTTTTTGCAGGCTAAATGTAATGTTGGACACTATAACTTGTAAAGCTACAGAACAAAATAGTAACACCCCTTTGTGATGCGCTTAGGGGATACTGTATAAGATTGAGAGCTTTGCAAAATGCCTGAACATGAACGTGCTAGCTCCTACGTCCTATTGCACGTTTCACAGACTATCGCACATGTGACTTGCGCAACAGTGAGCACTGTATCGCTATCACATTGCGGCATCGCGTTGCGCGCGGCTTGATGTTGCCATAGTGTAAGGCCGATCCGCCATTACATGAATAGGTACGTGTGTCGCTCTTTTCAGGCAGAGCATTATCTTGGAATACGCCCTCAACACCTGTGACATACGAGTACCGCGGAGCTCCCTGGGGACGGCAGCCACCATATCTCATTGGCTTGGGTTTCCCCGGCGAGGCACGCGGTAACCCGGCTAACAAGGTACACCACCTGCCAGGAAGCCTCCCCTCATTAGCAAGAGAGGAAGCTTTGTTCTGGTGTCTTGGGCACGTAACTGGAAATATAGGCCACTACAAGGACACCAGAGAGTACCGAGGTCGTCGGAGGCCACAGAGGGCTCCAGGGGTACTGGGAGCAGCCTTGGGGTCTGCTGTGGACTGGATAAGCATCGACTCTGTGACCGGGGTTGAACACTTCGCGTTTGCTCAATGATGCACGGAGCCTGGAAAAAGCAGGACCCTGAGGTGCACGTTGCCGGTGGCGCGGCCCTGTCGCTCAGGAGTGAAGTGGGATGTCACAGGTGGAGCCAGCTTAAAGGTAAACTGCTTCTAGGGCACGAGGGGGGCAACGGGGCCACGTTATTTGTCCGTTCTGTACTCTAGCAATAATCCAAAGGCCTATGAAAGGCCTAGTGGCATCTGAAGCAAGCAAGGGCCGGAGACAGAGAGCTGCCTTTACGTATCCCAGGTGTGCCACACTGTACGCGGGACGTAGGCGTTTCACTCTTCCAAGCCGAGTGGCAGATCAAAGGGGATACCGCCTGGGCGTTGTTGCTAAAAAAACGGCAATGCAAATGGCATAGCTGCATGGCCGTTCAATATGCTTGGTGATGACCTCATTACATGGCTCCCGATGCACTCAAGGTGGGTTCGGTTTCGAATTACATATTGCTCTGGTAACTATAATACCAAGCAAGCACTGTCTCTGTTCACATGGATGGTTGGTACCGTGATGGCGGCGGGGTTTAATGGCCTTTTTGAGGCGTGAGAGGCGCATGTGGCCCCTTTTGGTGTGAGTGGAGGGCACATTTGTTTTTCGTCTGACCTCTGGGACACGTGCGTGTAGACATGTCTCTTGGGTAGTCTTTACTAGGCACATGCCAATCTCAGATCATTTCCAGACTGGGGACTGGTCAGAGAAGCGTTTGTGAGTTTGGAAAGGACCATCAACTCGTGAGTTTGTTGTGGTCTATAAACTCACAAGTCAAGAGTTCCCTTGATTGACCCACTCCCCCTTGCATGGGTTTACTAGTGCATCATTTACACAGTTAGGTTAAACATAATTACAATGTAAATAGAAATAAGATTTCAAGTATGTAAATGTGAACTAGTATAGGGGTCAAAACGCGGTTGAGAAATCTTTCTCAATCACTTTTTAGGTCACAGCTTACTATACAGTGCCACTACCTGGTTTGCTAAAGACATTTCGTGGACTTTCAGAAAACTGACCTAGGAATGCATTGCATTCCACTTGCGGATTACTGTAGGAGGCTGGACTGGTTTGTAGTGAGTACCAAGGGGTACTTGCACCTTGCACCAGGCCCAGTTATCCCTTATTAGTGTATAGGGTGTCTAGCAGCTTAGGCTGATAGATAATGGTAGCTTAGCAAAGCAGCTCAGGCTGAACTAGGAGACGTGTGAAGCTACTACAGTACCACTTAGTGTCATATGCACAATATCATAAGAGAACACAATACACAGTTATACTAAAAATAAAGGTACTTTATTTTTATGACAATATGCCAAAGTATCTTAGAGTGTACCCTCAGTGAGAGGATAGGAAATATACACAAGATATATATACACAATAGCAAAAATATGCAGTATAGTCTTAGAAAACAGTGCAAACAATGTATAGTTACAATAGGATGCAATGGGGAAACATAGGGATAGGGGCAACACAAACCATATACTCCAGAAGTGGAATGCGAACCACGAATGGACCCCAAACCTATGTGACCTTGTAGAGGGTCGCTGGGACTATTAGAAAATAGTGAGAGTTAGCAAAATAACCCACCCCAAGACCCTGAAAAGTGAGTGCAAAGTGCACCAAAGTTCCCCTAAGGACAAAATAGTCGTGTTAGAGGGAGAATGTAAGGAAAACACAAATCAGCAATGCAACAACGATGGATTCCTGTCTGAAGGTACCTGTGGAACAAGGGGACCAAGTCCAAAAGTCACAAGCAGCTCGGAGATGGGCAGATGCCCAAGAAATGCCAGCGGTTGGTGCAAAGAAGCTCTTACTAGGCTGAAGAACTGTGAATACTGCAGGAACGACAAGGGCTAGAGACTTCCCCTTTGGAGGATGGATCCCCCACGCCTTGGAGAGTCGTGCAGAAGTGTTTTCCCGCCGGATGGACGCCAACAAGCCTTGCTACACGCAAATCGTGCGTTTGGCGTTTTTGGACGCTGCTGGGGCCCAGGAGGGACCAGGAGGTCGCAAATTGGACCTGCAGAGAGAGGGGACGTCGAGCAAGACAAAGAGCCCTCACTGAAGCAGGTAGCACCCGGAGAAGTGCCAGAAACAGGCACTACGAGGATGCGTGAAACGGTGCTCGCCGAAGTTGCACAAAGGAGTCCCACGTCGCCGGAGACCAACTTAGAAAGTCGTGCAATGCAGGTTAGAGTGCCGTGGACCCAGGCTTGGCTGTGCACACAGGATTTCCGCCGGAAGTGCACAGGGGCCGGAGAAGCTTGCAAAGTCGCGGTTCCCAGCAATGCAGCCCAGCGAGGTGAGGCAAGGACTTACCTCCACCAAACTTGGGCTGAAGGGTCACTGGACTGTGGGGGTCACTTGGACGGTGTCGCTGGATTCGAGGGACCTCGCTCGTCGTGCTGAGAGGAGACCCAAGGGACCGGAGATGCAGCTTTTTGGTGCCTGCGGTTGCAGGGGGAAGATTCCGTCGACCCACGGGAGATTTCTTCGGAGCTTCTGGTGCAGAGAGGAGGCAGACTACCCCCACAGCATGCACAAGCAGGAAAACAGTCGAGAAGGCGGCAGGATCAGCGTTACAGAGTTGCAGTAGTCGTCTTTGCTACTATGTTGCAGGTTTGCAGGCTTCCAGCGCGGTCAGCGGTCGATTCCTTATCAGAAGGTGAAGAGGGAGATGCAGAGGAACTCGGCTGAGCTCATGCATTCGTTATCTAAAGTTTCCCCAGAGACAGAGACCCTAAATAGCCAGAAAAGAGGGTTTGGCTACCTAGGAGAGAGGAAAGGCTACTAACACCTGAAGGAGCCTATCACAAGGAGTCTCTGACGTCACCTGGTGGCACTGGCCACTCAGAGCAGTCCAGTGTGCCAGCAGCACCTCTGTTTCCAAGATGGCAGAGGTCTGGAGCACACTGGAGGAGCTCTGGACACCTCCCAGGGGAGGTGCAGGTCAGGGGAGTGGTCACTCCCCTTTCCTTTGTCCAGTTTCGCGCCAGAGCAGGGGCTAAGGGGTCCCTGAACCGGTGTAGACTGGCTTATGCAGAATTGGGCACATCTGTGCCCAACAAAGCATCTCCAGAGGCTGGGGGAGGCTACTCCTCCCCTGCCTTCACACCATTTTCCAAAGGGAGAGGGTGTCACACCCTCTCTCAGAGGAAGTTCTTTGTTCTGCCATCCTGGGCCAGGCCTGGCTGGACCCCAGGAGGGCAGATGCCTGTCTGAGGGGTTGGCAGCAGCAGCAGCTGCAGAGAAACCCCAGGAAGGGCAGTTTGGCAGTACCAGGGTCTGTGCTACAGACCACTGGGATCATGGAATTGTACCAACAATGCCAGGATGGCATAGAGGGGGCAATTCCATGATCATAGACATGTTACATGGCCATATTCGGAGTTACCATGGTGAAGCTACATATAGGTAGTGACCTATATGTAGTGCACGCGTGTAATGGTGTCCCCGCACTCACAAAGTTCAGTGAATTGGCTCTGAACAATGTGGGGGCACCTTGGCTAGTGCCAGGGTGCCCTCACACTAAGTAACTTTGCACCTAACCTTTACCAGGTAAAGGTTAGACATATAGGTGACTTATAAGTTACTTAAGTGCAGTGTAAAATGGCTGTGAAATAACGTGGACGTTATTTCACTCAGGCTGCAGTGGCAGGCCTGTGTAAGAATTGTCAGAGCTCCCTATGGGTGGCAAAAGAAATGCTGCAGCCCATAGGGATCTCCTGGAACCCCAATACCCTGGGTACCACAGTACCATATACTAGGGGATTATAAGGGTGTTCCAGTAAGCCAATGTAAATTGGTAAAAATGGTCACTAGCCTGTCAGTGACAATTTTGGAAAGAAATGAGAGAGCATAACCACTGAGGTTCTGATTAGCAGAGCCTCAGTGAGACAGTTAGTCACTACACAGGTAACACATACAGGCACACTTATGAGCACTGGGGCCCTGGGTTACCAGGGTCCCAGTGACACATACAACTAAAACAACATATATACAGTGAAAAATGGGGGTAACATGCTAGGCAAGATGGTACTTTCCTACAATTACCATCGGCTTTGTGGTTTGTAACTCACATTTTTCGGCTTTCCATTTGCTGGCTTTATTTACTTTAGGCTCTCCAGGTTCAGGTCATCCCTGCATTGCCTAAACCATGTTTTCTGTATCCTTTCACAAACTCGCTTTCTGTTAACAGGCCTTTAAATCTTGTTCTTATCTCAACACATTTGCTGTGCATTCAAACCAAGGAGAAATGTCAGGCACTGTCTTCCAAGGGCGCTTGTTTTCTTTTCCTTCTTTGACTCCAAAGTTAGAGGATTTATGTGACAATCTTGTTGGATACTGGGTCAGGAAAGAGTATTTTGTCTGGCACACGCAACATTTAAAAAAACTGTGTAAGTATTTCAGAATATATCGGAATTATGAGCGCACAAATGAAGTACATTTTTAATTATTTCTGAAGTGTGTTTTAAACAAATACTTTAAACTGTTCAAAACAAATCAATAAACCAGGTAATGCAATTTTTACACATTTTCGTCTGTGCACTGAATAGTTTTATTATTAAAACTGTACACCTGTAATGGCAGTGTGCTACCACACCATGAATACTCCACTCTATGCCACTCCACTCTACTCTGCACCACACTACTTTACACCATGCCACTGCATTCTACACCACTTCACTCTATGCCACTTCACACTACACCTCTCTACTCTACCCTGTAACACTCTACTCCATGCCAATGCATTATTTACCACTCTACTTTGCACCACTGCACTCTACACCACTCCAGTCTAGGCCACACCAATCTACTCTGCACAGCTCCACTCTTCGCCACTGTACTCTATGCCACTCTGCAACATGCCACTACACACCACTGCAATCTATGCCAATACACTCTACGCCAATGCACTTTACTCTGTAACACTCAACTCTGTGCCCCTGCACTCCACGCCAATCTACTGTACGATACTCTTATCTACTCTGCACCACTGCCCTCTACACCACTTTACTCTACCCCATTACGCTCTGTGCCACTCTACGCAACTTCACTCTACCCTGAAACAATTTACTCTATGCCACTGCACTCTAGACAACTCTAGTCTAAACCACTGGACTGTATGCCAATGCACTCTACACAACTGCACTCTGTGTCACTGCAATCTATGCCACTGCACTCTACTCTGCATCATTGTACTCTACACCACTGCACACTGACACTCTGCTCTGCAACACTGCACACTCCGCCATTGAACTTTACGTCACTCTACTCTGTACTACTCCACTGCACTCTATGCTACCGCACTCTATGGCACTATACTCTACTCTGCACCACTCTACTTTACCCTACTCTGCACTATTCTGTGCACCTTAACTCTATGCCACTTGACTCTACTATGCACTCTACGCCACTGCATTTAATGCCACTCTACTCTGAGCCACTGGTCTCTGCATCACTCAACTCTACACCTTTCTACTCTACGCCACATTACTCTATGCCACTGCACTCAATGCTACTGCACTCTATGCCACTGCACTCTACTCTGCACCACTCTAACTTGTGCAACTCTACTCTGTGCAACTCTACTTTGCACCAATGCACTCTACACCACTCCAGTCTAGGCCACACCAATCTACTCTGCACAGCTCCACTCTACGCCACTGTACTCTATGCCACTCTGCAACATTCCACTACACACCACTGCAATCTATGCCAATACACTCTACACCAATGCACTTTACTCTGCAACACTCAACTCTGCCCCTGCATTCCACGCCAGTCCACTGTACGCTACTTTTATCTACTCTGCACCACTGCACTCTACACCACTTTACTCTACCCCATTGCACTCTGAGCCACTCTACGCAACTGCACTCTATCCTGCACCACTCCACTCTACGCAACTTCACTCTGGTCTAAAACAATTTACTCTATGCCGCTGCACGCTACACAACTCTTAACCAATGGACTGTATGCCAATGCACTCTAAACAACTGCACTCTCTGTCACTACAATCTACACCACTGCACTCTGCCACTCTACTCTGCAACACTGCACACTCCGCCATTGAACTTTACGCCACACTACTCTGCACTACTCCACTGAACTCTGTGCTGTAGCACTCTATGGCACTATTTTCTATCTGCACCACTCTATGTTACCCTACTCTGCACTACTCTGTGCTACTTGACTCTATGCCACTTGACTCTACTTTGCACTCCACGCCACTGCATTTAATGCCGCTCTACTCTGAGCCACTGCTCTCTGCATCACTCAAGTCTACGCCTTTCTACTTTATGCCACTGCATTAAACGCTACAGCACTCTATGCCACTGCACTCTACTCTGCACGACTCTACACTGTGCCACTCTACTTTTCCACTCAACTCTGCGCCACTGTCCCCTGCTCCGCACCACTCTAATCTACGCCACTGCATTCTATGATCTTGCATTATATGCCACTGAATTCAATGCCACTGCACTCTACATCACTATACTCTGCAATACTCTACACCAGTCCACTCTACTCTGTGCCACTCCAGTGTATGTCACTCTACGCAACTCCACACTATGCCACTCCAATACACAACACTTCCCGACATTCTACTCTGCAATGATGTTCTCCACTCTTCACTGTTAGGCTCTATAACACTCCACATCACCCTCAACTATGCCATTAACTTGGCAAAGCCAGTAGCTCGAGCATAGGCGAGACCTATTGGTTTTGCCAGTGTTTCTTTTGCTCCCCACCACAAAACGGACAAAAGAGATTAAGAAAAGCCAGAATAAATCGTGGAATTGAGGACCATCTTTTTAACTGCAGTTGTTAGAGAATTGATTGTTATGTGATGTATTTTATTACGTTACAAAGATTTTCTTTATAGTTCAGCATTGCCATTTGTACGGACTTGCAGCACTGCCGTCATTTAGACATTTTCATGTCTTGGTCTCAAGGTATCAGTCACAGACTGGATTCTGATTTCAGTTTGACTTGGAACATCAGTAGTGTGGTAATAAGCTGTTTTCATGTGTTTGGTGGTTAGTGCTGTTAAGTTTTGGAGCCAGAGATCTCTACAGATTCAGAAACGAGTATTAGTATGTGGTTAAGGTACCTGACTGAGGTAGCTGAGAGAGAGTATTATGTCTTATTGGGGTCCATGGTTTCCCTTTAAATTAGACTAGCAGAGCGAGCTTGGGTGGTGTTGGTTTTGTAGGCAAATTGCTTTTTCCTGGTGGTGATGGTCTGCTGTCGCTTTTACATGTACTGTAGGGATAACATTCTTTTAATGCTGACATTATATCACGATACAATGAAGCTCTTCGATGCAATGTAACACCAATAAGCATGACAATAAAGATTGCTTCTGTGATTAGCGCCACACACAGGAGAAGGTGGATGGTCAGATACAGTGCGCTGGTAGGCAATTTCTAGTTTTTGACAGGTGAGAATCATTGCAGTAAGAAAAGGTTAGGCTGGTAGGCGGCCCTGACCAACCGAGAATGAACAACCGTTTTGTAAAGGTCTAGTATGTATAGTGGTGTGATTAAAAAAACCAGATAGTATTTGCGTTACCAGGCATTTTTGACACCCCAATCCATTGAGAATCATCTCCGGGATTACCAGAAGAAGCAAGTGTAATACGAAGATATGATTAAGTAGTACTGTACATGTCCCTGTAATAGTGTAGAGTTGGTGTGCAGTATTCGACAACGGAAACATACCAGAAACAAGATTTTGAACTGTTCTTCTGTGAAACATCTGTCTTCCTTCCAAGTATGGCTTCCCAATTTTAGTCATAATGTAGACAGCAAGAAAAGTGGGTGCAAAAACTGCCTGCCTCTGTTTTTCGCTCTGCACCTGGCTCTAAATGATCCTGCATGGATGCAAAGATTGAGGAGAAGGTGGCCACGTTTGTAAGGAATAAAGTACCTAATTTGCCATAAGGGAAGAGCAAGCTGCAATAGGGTTCTGTAACCCTACAAGGGACCCTCTGGCCTTGGGCCAGTTCACACTGCAAAGTGTCCTCCTATGGTCCATGTTGGAAGTTTATAAAACACTGGCCATAGTGTCCCCCGATGCTTGGGGTGAGAATTCTCTCCAGCATGGTGTCTTTGCAAAAGTATTTTTACGAAGAAAAAAAAACCAGACCATGTCTACACATTTTGAAATGCTCAGCACTTTGGCCTTCGACCACAAGAACCTCCTGTGTTTATTATGGTGTCTGGGAAGCGAGAATTGCACAAGACTGGAGTGTTGTCTGCGGCAGGGAAACACCAACTGATAATGACAGTACCCCCCACCACAAGCCTCAGACTTCCCACAGCCGCAGTGAGGGCTTCTGCAGAATTACCGGCAATCAGTGCCACTGTTTCCGCACACTCTGCATGTGATTCTTCAAGCGGGAATCCTTGTGAGTCTCACTTGAATTTATTTTTTCATCACTTTCAATTTATTTTGTGAAGTGTGCAAATGGAGACCCCTGGCACTGGCCTAGAGGAGAGTATCTGGTGTGGTAGTTGTGGTGTGCGTAGCTGGACTGTCGTACAGGTAGGGCCACTGAAATTAGGCGGCAATGGACGGCCAAATTATGTGGTTGGCTAGACTAATTTATTCAGCAAAAAAAATAGAGCTTTCTGTGGTAGTGTTAGGTGACTAATTTGTCATTTCTTCACACATTACTTGTGCTTGGGCAAGGATTTCATCTAATTAGTTCCAGTTTAACACATTAATATAGCAGCCAGCACGTCAGAGCTCACCAATTAACGTTTATAAAGAGCCTGCCTCAGAGGTGCTCCATGTGTATTGTATTTTTTAGTAAAATCTGATCCATTTGAGCTAAAAACGTTTTGTTGTTGAAACCTGCAAATTATGCACTTTATTTTTGAATATGTCACACGTGGTAAATCCATAATTATGCAGAAAACATAGAGGCAGGAAGTTAAGAAATGTGCAGTCTTAGGCGAACTCAATTTTATCTTCTTCCCTATCCACTAATTCCAATTCAGCATCATTTGTATGCATTTATCAACGGTGCAGTGGACATCCATGACACCCACGATCACATCTGCATTCACATGTACACATGAACATCTATGAGAGGCACATACATCTCCCTGGTAAGGGTCCACCAAGGTTAGAACAGGTAGTTACGAGGATATAGGGGAAAATTACTTAAAACAAGTCAATAAAACACATTGTCAGAGACATAGAACATACTGGCACTTGGATGCTCAGTGTAACTACCCTGAGATGAAACAGAGGCAATCATACATAGGGACAGCACCAGGCACACATCAGCACATGGACTGGGAGGAAAATGTGTGGGGCAGTGAATATGTCCACCATCAGGACAGGAAATGCATTGGGGCACAGAACGGCCTGACTCTGTGCCAAGCACCACACTAACAACGAGAGAAGGAATGCACTGACAGTGTACACGTGAAACATTTACACTGCACACAGACACTTATAGGCAGCTTAGAAATACACGATTGATGCACCACCAAGCCATCACTCCATGAAACAAACTCATATGGTACTGTGACTGAGATAGGGAGGCAATGTCAGAAATAATGCATACAGTGGAACAGTATTAGAATGTACTAACAGGACTGGATGACACCCACTCTAGAACCACGGATAGTTTTAAGTGGGACAGGGAATCCTATTAACTAAGAATCAACACACACATACTGGGCTCAAACTGCACGAGCACTGGGACCAATTACCACACTAACACTGAACCAGGGAACATGCTGCTGGGAGAGAGGTAGGCACTTGTAGCTGGACATAGACCAACCTCACTGGGACTAGGAAAGCCCTAATACTCAACATGAAGACATGCATAATGTGGCAAAGTACTGACGCTGGAACTTGGTGTACACACTTGAGCCCCAACTAGAACTTCCCCTGAAGGATGGCAGAAATGGCAGGAGTAATTTGTGCCATATTTTCAAGAAGCCTGGATAATTTGAGAATCTGTGTCTAAACATTGTTTCTGTCTCCCCTTATAGGAAATCTCCATTGGTATGGGAAAACATGCAAAGAAGGCAAATTTATATATATATATATATATATATATATATATATATATATATATATATATATATATATATATATATGTGCCACATTACACTTCCTTTGTCCTTAAGCTCCCTTGTGCGGTGGGCCACCACAGGGTTGCGATCCCCAAATATCCACTCAGTCAGTTACTTCTCACATGGAACTTAATCCACGATCCCAGCAGCAGTAACAGTCGTGTAGCGTTTTATTATATTATGGCATAGAAAAAAAACAACGTGTTTCAGAGATAACCTCTCCTTGTTCACAGTTCAGGACACCACCCCAAACACCTTAATTTACACAACACCCTTGTGCACATAATATAAACATTGACAACTGACTACTTTTTAGTTTCTAGAGAACCTGAATGCAAAACAGTTCCGCCATCTTGGCATAGACATTTCAAGCCACTTATCCATTCTACTCAATATTTTGTTTGTTTCACCTTCACTACTGTATGAATTCATACCCTACTCACCAAAAGAATTAAATGTCCAACACATTCCTCATTTTTAAGTCGAGCGCGCAAGTGCTTTGACATGTTGTAAGAACTGTGGGCATTTAACCACGCCCACTGCACGCCCATCACTTTCACTAGTTTGTGGGCTTGCCTTTCGAAAGTATTTTATCATCATTGATAAATGCTTTATGTTTGTCCCTCCTTGGGGTGGTCTTGTTACGGTCTTGCAGACTGCCCTTGATACATAGATATTTGCACAATTGCTGATACGTTCGACTACGAGAAAACATCTTTTTCTTTTTGTGTCTCTCTTTCGCGCTCATGTTCATGGCGGCCATGGCGCTTTGAATCATCTTGCTTTTGTCAACTAATGTTTTACTTTTCATTTTCAATTTATGTGGCAAGAAAAGTCCAGTTAGGAATTTACAACGCTAATAGCTCTAACGCAAGCAAATGCGAGACCCATTGCATTGCAAATGCTTGTTGAATAATGTATCCCTTTCTCCTTAAAATTATGTCTATACATATCAAATCAATTCAGCTGTAGTGGGCTAACCCTGTTCTCTGATCATTAAATGCACTTTAAATTTCTTTACAAATTTAAAAAAGGACCATTACATCATTACTTTTAAACCATAGTTCAATCATGCCATAGTGGGCAAAAGGATACATTAGCTCTTTTGCAGGAGTCTCTTTTCTCATGTAGTTTTTCAACCAGCATATTCCCTGTTCTCTCTTTGTAGTCTCCATACACCATCCTAAAAAACGCAAACAAATGATTAAAACCACATTTTAAAAAGCTATATGTCCTTCATCATTCTAGGAGTCCTAGTATGTGGTTAACTAACACATTCCTATAACATCAACCTTTCCATCTTTTCACCCTCATTCTTATTACCCCACATGGACTGCAGCTCATCAACAATGTTCAGATCTGTCAGTTGTGCTGTAATAAAATAAATAATCAATCTTGACTCCAGTTTCCCCAACTCTAATGTTCTATTCCCATCTCTTTCTCTAATAGGAATCCTATTGAACACCGCAAACTTCAATAAATACACTTTGTTGACATGTTCTATCTTAAAATGTCTTGCTACGAGATATGTTTTATCCACATGTCTGATTGCCCTCTTTTATTCCATAACTCTTTTCTTAGCTGTATGGATTGTACTCCCTATGTAAAATCTATAACATGGGCAACACAATGCATAGACACAGTAATCAGAATCACATGTTAAATGTCTCTTTATCCTATTATACTCTCTTGCTATTGTAGGAAAAGCTACAGTTTTACAAATCTCACTTTATTTACATGCTTTGCAGTTTTGCACATACAAAGAAGCCTCGAATGGACACCAAACTTTGACTCAGAAGACTCTTTTAAGGACATACTCCTTCTAAATATGAAACTGTGGTAACCCTCCAATTCTGTAGACAGGGTTTCACCTGTTTTCAGTTCATGCCAGTATTTATGGAAAATCGTTTTTACATCCTTAACTTGACTATGAAAAGTAGTGATGAATCTTAAAGGGTCTTTGTCAATGTTCATTCTGATATTTGGAGAAAAGATCTTCCCTCTTACTCGAACTGGCCCCCTCTACAGCTTTCTCTATCGTAGTTTTAGAATAGCCTCATTCTATAAATCTCCTTTTCATTATTTCCAGTTCCTTCAGAAAAGCCCCCTCAGAGATACAATTCCGTCTTGCTTGCAGCAATTCCCCAAATGGTATACTTTGTATAAGGTTATAGGGGTGACTACTCTCAGCATGTAGCAAGCTATTGCCTGCGGTTTTCTTCCTGTACAAGCTACTTTCCAACCTGTTGTTTTCCACATATACCTGTACATCTAGAAATTCAATTTTGTTTACCTCATTTTGACATGTAAGCTGTAAATTAAAAGAATTATCATTCAATACATTTCCAAAGGCATATGCCGACTCGTTGTCTCCCTTCCAAATACAGAAGATATTGTCTATATATCTGACCCAAAGGAACACTTGTTCATCAAATTGACGGATGTTCCCAATGACCTGTTCCTCCTACCAGCTTAGGTACAAACCCACATAGCTGGGGCAAAACCGGAGGCCATCATGGTCCCCTGGGTCTGGCGATAGATAGACGTATTGAAAATGAAAAAAATGTTAGTTAAATAAGTATGAATCATTTCTAGAATCATCTTAGTATAAAGAAGATAAGACAATGACCGTGCCCTTAAAAAATGCCTGACTGCTCGAATTCCACAGTCATGAGGTATACTTGTATGTGGGCTATTCACATCCAAACACATCAGTGGAAAAATGTCCTCCTATGTAATATCCTGTATACGTCTTAAGAAATCTGTAGTATCCTTTATATATGATGGAACTGTTTCTACAAACAGGTGCAGAAAATGGTCAAATAGTCCATACTTAGATGTATTTTCCAGTAGACTACCCCAGATGAAACTATAATACTGCCTGGAGGATTACATGGGTTCTTATGTAATTTGGGTGTTGTTTAAATTAATGTGTGTGGGGAGGTGTCCTGAACCGTGAACAAGGAGAGGTTATCTCCGAAACGCATTGGTATTTTGTATGCTATAATATAATAAAATGCTTCACGTTGGAAAGATATTTGTGGCCGTGACTGTTACTGCTGCTGGGG
Organism: Pleurodeles waltl; assembly: GCF_031143425.1. NCBI lineage: Eukaryota > Metazoa > Chordata > Amphibia > Caudata > Salamandridae > Pleurodeles > Pleurodeles waltl. The sequence continues at coordinate 646,471,765 of NC_090446.1, read as the reverse complement.
TTCCATGTGAGGAGTAACTGAATGAGTGTGTGTGTGTGTGTATATATATATATATATATAGTGGCTGTTGCCACTAGGTTGTTATAGTTAGGACCTAGTTTCTATAGAAAAAGTGTCTTTTTTAATTGCCCATATCTTCGGGCCGGTTGATGAATCTTCACAAAAATTTCCAAACAAATTCAATGCTCATGTCAGCTGCTGTATGGAAAGTTTTGGGGTGATCCATCAAGCAGGGGCCGAGAAAAAAGGGTATCTGAAAACATGTTTTCCCATGTTAATTCCTGCAGGGTTTTTAAACAGGTCTTCAGCTAGAACCATTGGTAGGCATTACACCCAATGTGGCAGAAAGCTAGCTCTTAGTCCAGAAAGAGCCATTTTTGTTATCTGTTGTAAATCCATTCAGTAGTTTTGGAAATATTGAAAAAAAAGCAAATTTTTATGTATAGGGACGCAAAGGTTCCGCAAACCCTCCCGAACTCGTGCTGAGATCTAATTGCCTGCCAACACTTCAACAAGTTAATGTTGGCAGCCATCTTGGGGCTCAGCTTCAGGCGAGTCCCAGAAAAAAAGATAAAAGAAAAAAAGATACAAAAAAGAGAAAGGGGCCAGGGTAGGGAACAGCCTGACCCCTTAGCTTAAGCCAGAGCAAACACTGCAGTTCTAGCAAGTGAGAGCTATCAAACAGCTCTTGCTTGCTGGAGGCAGAGGCTTCTTCTGTTTCCCTGTCTGCTGACATGTGGGCAGGGAAACACAGGAAATGATTGCTCTCACAGAGAGGGAACTGTATGTTTAGCAGCTCCCTGTCTGTGACAGCAACGCTGGCTCTCACAGGAGGTGGGTAGCTGATAGTGACCGTCGGGGCCTTCAGGCTTCCCACCACGGTTCCATTGCACACTGGGTCCTTTGCGGGGCACCCAGGACAGATGACCGGGCCCTGTGGGATGGGATCCCTAGGCCAAGATCGGCAGTGGGAAGGCTTAGGTCGCCCGCTTGTCAAAAAATGATACTTATCTTATGGCCGGCCCCAGGGTGATGGGGTCCCCAGGGCAAAATCGGCCAGGGTAGGAAGACAGCGCGGCCCTACTCCCCAAAAATATTTTTAAAAAAATAAGGCCGGGCCCCTGGGAGTGGGGTCTCTTGGGCCAAAATCTGCAAGGGGATGGGGGCACATGCCCCCCCCCCACCCCCCCCCCCCATGGAATCATAATGGGCTCCGGGGGATGGGGTCACTTTAAAAAAAGGTTACAGGGATGTTATAGTTAGGTTCTGAATTTACTCACACAAAACCAGAGAAATTCAGCAGTTACAGTTAGAGTTATTTCAGGTCATTTAGAGTTATAGTTGCTTGAAATAACTCTAACTTTGAACTCTGGCCGAACTCTGGAACCTTCTTTCTTTTTTGGCACCAGAAGTCAGTTTTTACTCGGACGCCTAGTTCAACCACACTGCCCTCCCGTCCATCACACTAGCACTTCCAGATAATTATTGCATAGGCAGACTCAGTAGAGAAGCTAGTATCGGAAGTTGAATTCCTATTGTTCATTTATTAACACCTTAATAGCAGATTGTATATTCTTGAAATTGAAATTGAGTTTTCTTCAGAGGACAATTGGAGCGGACCGCTTGTATACTGTCCTCCAGGACCTAAAAAAGAGTTTAGTGATCGGTTAACTGAATTCATCGCCACACGTACTGTCATCACTGAATTTTCTTTTATTTGGAAATTTTTATTACCATGGGGATGACTCTTCTAATCCCGAGATAGCGCAAATTATTATGAACTTGAAGATGTTGGGTCACAACCAGAAAGGTAAAGGCCCTAATCATTCATTAGACCATACCTTAGACTTAATTTTTGCTAACTCTAAATGTTTGACCAGTGATCTCACTCTACCTCTCACCTAGACGGATCGGGTCATGATATGTTTCCAGATTCTTAAAATAGTTGGGATAGAAAAGTCAAGGACAGCTGACAAAAGAGCCTCAAGGCAATGGCAGTTAGCATCCCTTGGCTCCTTCTCCAAAGTCTTCAAGTTCTCAATGACTACTTAGCACAATGATACCAACGTGGCGCTAGAAGAATATCACAGTTCCCTAAAGTCCGCATTTGATATTATTGCTCCTCTTAAAATAGGATCTTAAGCTCAACTTAGATCACATGCTCTATGGTACTCCAAAGAGCTGAAAATGGAGAAATCTTTTAGTAAAAAGTTGGAAAGAAGATGGTGTCAGACAAAAAAGGGATAAAGACGCATGACGCTTACAAAACTGTTGTGTCCTCATATCAATAGAAAATCAAACTAGCTGGGAAAATCCACATTATCAACCAAATTCATTTAGCAGGTAATTCATCTTAAGAATTATTCAAAGATTTTGTTAAACCTTATGCCTGCTCCCAGGTCATACCGGCTTTGCAAGAACTATGTAATTCTCTTGCGGATGTTTTTGAGGAAAAATTAAAATGATTCTATCAGATCTTCCCTAGCCCCCATGATCAGTCTGAAGATACACCAAACAACAACACTTCCCCCTCTTAAATAGTGCTTTTGGGTTGGAAAAGTTTGAAATATTTTCCCTTGAGCAAATTCAGAGGACATTAGAAAGAGCCAAACCTGGCTCTCCTTCAGACCTACGCCCTCCAAGGATTACAGCGAGTCTTTCCAACCAGATTGCACCTACCACTCATTTATCACTAGACACTGGGAGAATCCCTCATGCCCAGAAAACAGCACAGGTCTCCCCAATGCAAAAGGAAGCTAGTGTGGATTCTAAGAATTTAACTTTTGCCCATTTTGTTGCTTCCACTCATGGACAAGATGCTGGAAGGCCTAGTAAATCAGCAACTTTCAGCCTGCTTACAGGAGAATAAGATTCTGGACCCCTCGTAAACAGGGTTCAGAGCCTCCCATAGTACAGAGATGGCTTTGGTTGTTTTCACAGATTCTATAAGACTATCCTGAGATGCAGGTACTCCACTTATGCGGGTGTTGCTGGACCCGTCAGCAGCTTTTGACACTGTTTCCTATACCAGGCTGATTCACAGGCTTCATGAGATAGACATTTTTGGAACAGCTCTTTAATAGTTCAGAGACTTTTTGGAAAATAGAACAGAATTTTTCTTGGTTCTTTTAAGTCATGCACTATGTTGATCGATGAGGGGGTCCCGCAGGGCTCTTGTCTAAGCCCTACATAATTTACCATCTATGTGGCTCCCTTTGCCAAGAATGGTAAAATGTACACATTTGAAATGCTATCATTCGATGATGACGCCCAGCTTGTTATTTCTTTTGATAACGATCTGGAAGAAGTAAAAGGCTGTTTTTCTAAAGGCATGAAAGCGATTGCAGACTGGATTACAACAAATTGTTTACAAATAAACAGTGATAAAACCAAGATAATGCTGTTTGATAAGGTCCAACAACATGGGTCTTGCACCTATTCCCAGGCAGTCAGTTAAGGACCTTGGTGTTAAATTGGATCAGACTTTGAAAATGAAGGAACATGTTATATCCATTAGTGGTAACTGTTTCAATACAATGCGTTTGCTGAGGAAAGCATTTCCTTTTCTTCCTCTCCCTGCTGGGAAAGCTTTAGTCCAAGCACTGATAATTAGTAGATTGGACTATGGAAACCCCCTACTTGCATCAGAAAATGAGACTTTGATGTCTAAGATGCAAGTAATCCAAAATACAGTAACTCGGCTTGTTTGTAATCTTTCTTCATACTCAGCATCTGCACCTTTACTGACAGTCTTATATTGGCTGTCAGATAGTAAAAAAGCAGTCTTCATGCTCTGCTGCCTTGTGCATACATTCTTAATGGGAAAAGGCCCCAGTTACTTACATTAGAAGCTCAGTTATTATCGCCCAGTCAGGAACTTGAAATCCAAGGACAAAGCCTTACTTACCGTCCCACATATCCGCTTGGCTAGATGCGGAGGCAAGTCTTCCTTTTACCTTGCCCCTTCCAATTGCAATAAGCTAACATATCACATTTGCTCTACCAGAGATCATGTCAAATTTTGGAAACTTCTTAAGACAGCTTTAATTTAACCTAGCACATTGGTTGACCGGTTTTAAGCGAAGTTCTGAGATATACCTTCGGGTGTGATTCATGCACTATAGCAAGTTAAATTAACATAACATGTAGGGCAGGAAAAACAGGCTTAGTAGCTGCAGCTAAAGCTAAGTGCCAGAGTTATGTGATGATACACACGGCAGCATACAGGGAGGAACTGGACAAAGCTAAGAAAGCCTGGGAGAACACCACATGGGAAAATTAGCACTGTACAATACATAACAAAGATGTTAAAGCATTCTGGAACGTAGCTGTGATAAGAGTTAATGGTACACAGAGAGAACTGGAATATTCTATCCAGCCACGGGATTGGGTGGTCCATTTTAGTAATTTATATTCAGGTGTGGAGGAACTATGTTGGAATGATGTTGATCTGTCCCTGCCACCAAATTGGAAAACCAGAATACTATGAAATTTGGGCTGAGTGAAACCTTGGTGGCCATTAAGACTAGTCTAGCATCTAAAGTGCCAGATCCTGAAAGGATCCCTACTGACCTTAACCTGCCCACCTGGATGTGTCAGGCACTTATATTAACCATCTATCAAACTCAGTCTTCAAGGGCATGAAGATACTACTATCCTGGTAGATGATCACTCTAGATGTCTGCATTGTTCTAAAATTGTATTACGCATTGTATAACATAGGCTTGCACACAATGATTTTGTGTATCAATCAATCAATCATTTGTAGAGCGCGCTACTCACCCGCGAGGGTCTCAAGGCGCAGAGGCGGGGGTGGGGGGGAGTTGCTACTGCTCAAACAACCAGGTCTTGAGGCGTCTCCTGAAGGTCAGCAGGTCCCGGGTCTGCCGTAGGTGGATGGGGAGGGTGTTCCAGGTCTTGGCGGCGAGGTGGGAGAATGATCTGCCGCTGGCTGTAGTCCTGTGGATGCATGGAACGGTGGAGAGGGCGAGGTTGGCGGAACGGAGGTGTTGGTTAGGGGTGTAGAAGGTGAGTCGTTTGTTGAGGTATGGTGGTCCGGTGTTCTGGAGTGCTTTGTGGGTGAGGAGCTTCAAGGTGATCCTCTTGTTGATGGGGAGCCAGTGCAGGTCTCTTGGGTGGGCTGTGATGTGGCTTTGGCGTGGGATTTCGAGGATGAGGCGTGCGGAGGCGTTCTGTAAATGTTGCAGTCTTTTCTGGAGTTTGGCCGTGGTTCCTGCATAGAGAGCTTGTCTGTAGTCCAGTCTGCTGCTGATGAGGGCCTGGGTGACCGTCCTTCTGATTTCGGTGGGGATCCACCTGAAGATCTTGCAGAGCATGCGAAGGGTGTTGAAGCAGGATGATGAGACGGCGTTGACTTGCTGGGTCATGGAGAGCGATGAGTCCAGGATGAATCCCAGGTTGCGTGCGTGGTTGGTGGGTGTCGGTGCGGTTCCTAGAGTGGCCAGCCACGAGGAGTCATCCCAGGCGGAGGGGGTGGAGCCGAGGATGAGGATCTCCGTCTTGTCCGAGTTCAGTTTCAGGCGACTGCACTCCATCCAGTCGGCGATGGCCTTCATTCCGTTGTGGAGGTTAGTTTTGGTGGTGTCAGGGTCTTTGGTGAGTGAGAGGATCAGCTGGGTGTCATCGGCGTATGAGACGATGTTGAGGTTGTGTGATCGGATGATGTTAGCGAGTGGTGCCATGTAGACGTTGAAAAGGGTCGGGCTGAGGGAGGATTCTTGGGGAACGCCACAGATGGTCTCAGTGGCTTCAGAACGGAAGGGAGGGAGGCGGACTCTCTGGGTTCTGCCAGTGAGGAAGGATGTAATCCAGTCCAGGGCTTTGTAGCGGATCCCTGCTTCATGGAGGCGTGTGCATAGGGTGTGGTGGCAGACGGTGTCGAAGGCAGCCAAGAGGTCTAGGAGGATGGGGGCCGCAGTTTTGCCTCTGTCTAGCATGGTCCTGATGTCATCGGTGGCGGCGATGAGGGCAGTCTCGGTGCTGTGGTTGCTGCGGAAACCAGATTGGGATGGGTTCAGAGTGATGTTGTCTTCAAAGAAGCGGTTCAGTTGACTGTTGACGATCTTCTTGATGACCTTCACCGGGAATGGGAGCAGGGAGATGGGCCGGTAGTTCTTGAGATCTCTTGGGTCTGCCTTGGGTTTCTTTAGTAAGGCGTTGATTTCGGCGTGCTTCCAGCTTTCCAGGAAGGTGGCGGTCTCGAAGGAGCTGTTGATGATCTTTCGGATATGGGGCGATGATGGAGCTTGCTGTGTTGAAGACGTGATGAGGGCAGGGGTTGGATGGTGAGCCAGAGTGAATGGTGTTCATGATTTTGATTTTATCATCGTCGTTGACGCGGGTCCAGGAGGGCAGGAGGTTGGTGTGGCTGGGGTCCTGTGAGTCTGGGTTTGTGGTGATAGCGGCTGTCGTGAGGGTCAAGGTATTGAAGCTGTTGTGGATGTTTGTGATCTTGCGGTGACAGAAGGTGGAGAGGGACTCGCAGAGGTCTTGCGAAGGTGGAGTGTCGCTGGAGCAGGATCTGGGGTTGGCGAGTTCCTTCACGAAGTATGTGATCAGGGCCACAAATTATTCAGCTGTGAAACACCAAAATATGGGGGTCATTCTGACCCTGGCGGTCATTGACTGCCAGGGTCAACGACCGCGAGAGCACCGCCAACAGGCTGGCGGTGCTCTCAAGGGCATTCTGACCGCGGCGGTTTGGCCGCGGTCAGAAAGGGAAAACCGGCGGTCTCCCGCCGGTTTTCCGCTGCCCTTAGGAATCCTCCATGGCGGCGCAGCTTGCTGCGCCGCCATGGGGATTCCGACACCCCATACCGCCATCCTGTTCCTGGCGGTTCGGCTGCCAGGAACAGGATGGCGGTATGGGGTGTCGTGGGGCCCCTGGGGGCCCCTGCAGTGCCCATGCCAATGGCATGGGCACTGCAGGGGCCCCCGTAAGAGGGACCCACAAAGAATTTCAGTGTCTGCCTAGCAGACACTGAAATTCGCGACGGGTGCAACTGCACCCGTCGCACCCTTTCCACTCCGCCGGCTCCATTCGGAGCCGGCTTCCTCGTGGGAAGGGGTTTCCCGCTGGGCTGGCGGGCGGCCTCCTAGCAGTCGCCCGCCAGCCCAGCGGGAAACACAGAATCACCGCGGCGGTCTTCGGACCGCGGAGCGGTGTTCTGGAGGGGGAACTCTGGCGGGCGGCCTCCGCCGCCCGCCAGAGTTAGAATGACCCCCTCTGTGTCAGGGTTTAATAAATTATGTGGCAAGAAAAGGCAAATGATGTGGTATACTGGCAAATATTTTGTTAGTTTTACTTCATTATTTTGACATGTTTCACATGGTAATACTGTCTGGGCAAAGATGTCACCTCATTAATACCAATTTAACAACCAAATACAGAAATAAGCAACTGAAAGATAAACAGTTAAAGTTTGCGATGGGCTTCCACTGTGCGCAAACACATCACTACGTTTTTAGTAACTTTTGATCCATTTGAGCTAGAAAGAAAAAAGTATTTGTTAAAATCTGCAGTTTATACTGCAGGTGGTGGATTATTTTGCACATGTGGCAAATCCATAATTATGCGAAAAATGCTGCTGCTGCTTTCAAAGAATACATATCTGCAATAGCCTACCAGACTGTACCTAGTGCAGGCATTTTTTTACAAGTTGATTAATAGGACACTTTCCCAAACTCAGCATCCTCACATTACCTCTAAAAAATAATTCATTTTTGTCATTATGATGCTTCAAGTGACTCTTCCTTTACCTCTCATACAGAGGTACTTTCAGGTCCCCATTAACAAATTCTGATTGGTTGTCTTTAATAGGAAGTATGGTAACCGTTTTTGTAAAATTAAAAACACATGGCCATATTAGTCCACATACACCCTGCCTGCTTTGGCCTCGGTTTAGTAGAGATGCCCTTTCAAGTGAGTCCAGAGGGTGGAAGTGAGGAGGCCAAAAAAGTTATATTCAGAGCCTGATCAGCCAGACCCGTTAGTGTTTCTGGGTAAGGGCCCATGAGAAAGAGTAAAGGAGTGGATAGCAACAAAGATGGCCCAGAGGAGGTGGCACTATGTTGATTTTTTTTTATTTTTTATAAATGAGACAGCCTCTCCTCTTCCTCAGAGAGATGCCCTGGAGAAGGTGTTGAGAAACCCAAGCTCATTTTACTTTTTGTTAAAAGGTCATCACTGCCATTAATGCAGCAGGTGCATTGGCACTGGGACAATGGTGTGAGGGGCCACTGTACCCCAGCAATGGGTGCGGTACTAGCACAAATAGGTGGGAAGCCATATTCTTTGTTAGCATTTCGGCCCAGATTACAAGAAACAGGGGGTTATGGATATTTCCCCTTTTTTTAAAAAAAGAGAGGGACAAACAGTCTTCTTTAGTCCTCAGGCCTAGAAATAATGGTCAATGGAATGTGCAGAGGAGTAGTCATCATTGATGCTGCAGGTGCAGTGGCACCGGGACCCAGGGGTGAGAGGGTCCAACAAAACCCTATTATAGCTGCTTTACTCATTCCTTTCTTGCATTTGGGCTCAGTGCACCCTACCTGTGCCAGTTTATTCAGCATTGGATCAATGGCCCAAGAGAGGGGAGATCTGGAGCAGAATAGACATCTTAGCATTGGACTTCAAGGAGTTGTGAAAAAGGAGAATGGGAGGGCCCACTGCTTCTCAATTAAGACTCTTACTTCACAATAAGACATGTGGAGAGCATTAGGGATGACATGGGCCAAACAATGGGTGCTCATTTTTACTGAAAGGGACAGACAATCTGTTACAAGAAAAGAGTAAGTAAGTAAGTAAGTAAGTAACAGCACTTGTTAAAGCGCAAACGTTCACCTGTACAGGTATCTTGGCGCTATAGAGTGATGGGCAGATGTGGTGGGAAAGAGACAGAGGTGATAGCCTACTATTCAGGGCCGCAGGTATCATTAGAGCAGAAAGCACAGTTGCACTGGGGCCCGAGAATATGAGGACCGCAATTAATTAGAGTACTTCTTTTGCCTGACTCAGTTTTTTTATGTGTTTGCTCTTTTATATGTCTTACATTTAGGGCCTCATTACGACCCTGGCGGCCAGCGGTAAGCTGGTGGTAACACCGCCAACAGGATGGCGGTGTTCCGCCAGCTATTATGACCGTGGCGCAATAGCCACGGCCATTCCGCCAGCCCCTCCACTATACCGGTAGGCTTCTGCCTGGTGGTCATAATCCCCAACCGCCAGCCTGGCCACGGCGGGAAACACTGCCATGGAAAGGCTGGCAGTAAGGGGGACTTGCAGTGCCCCTAGGGGCCCCTGCACTGTCCATGCACTTGGCATGGGCAGTGCAGGGACCCCCAGGCACAGCCCCACCACGCATTTCACTGCCCGAATTACGGGCTGTAAAATGTGCAACGGGTGCTACTGCACCCGCTGCACATCAGCATTGCCGCCGGCTCTATTACGAACTGGCAGCAATGTTGATGTGACATTTCCGCTGGCCCAGCGGAAAAGTCCAAATAGGGAGCCAGAAATACCGCCAGCACTGGTGGTATACTGGCGCCTGCAGCGTCGGCGGTCTTCTGTGAAGACCGCCGAAGTTGTAATGAGGGCCTTAGTGTGGAGTATGATCTACTGAAAAAGTGCCTCTGATATTATTCCATAAGCCCCACCCCCAAGCTCTCAGCCCTACCCTTCCCGCTCCCCCATTAGATTCTCTAAAGATGTGGGTCGGGGGTGACTTCAAATATTTCGGGTAGGGGGCTTAGAGTAAAAAAGTTTGTAGACCTCCGCTGTAAAGTAAAACCTCGTTCTGGAATCTTTTTTTCAATTTTTGATTTAAATTTGAAACTATTTACTAGGTGCTTGTCATCTTTTCCAAAAAATAACAAGGCAGCCTAATATGAAATTGCAGAAGCCAGCAAAGCTAGGGAGAGGCAGCCACTCGTAGTATAACCGTAGCTCAGCAGCTCCATATTGAATTATGCATCAGGCGTTTACTTATTCAGTAATTACCACTGATGTGGAGTCCCAGAAAGCCGGGGGCCCTAAATATTGCATAACCTTTGTTTGACGTAGTTCCCTGGCCTACCTTTCTACACTAAAATCACGAAACTTTTCTAAGCTTTATTGAAGTTTATTTGGGACAATTTTTTTAGTGTCAGTGTGAGGGCAGTGCAAACGATTGGCCTCTCGGTTATTGACAAAGCGCACCAGTGTGTCATTGTACTAAAGAGTAACTTAGAGTGAGGAAAGTCAGCCACTCTGTAAGAAGAGCTTAGGTTCTTGTTAAACTAACCTATACTGGAAAGAGCCAGTCAGGTCTCAGACATAACTACTATGACAGTCCTGTTTCTTTAAGAGGTATGACATCTCTGGAGAAGCAGAGGTTAAGACATGATGGATGCTCTAACAATGGGCCCAGATTCTGCTAAGCTAGTAGACATCGGGCCTGATGGGAGGAGTAACACCCTTATAACTTAAATAACTAGTGGGGAGTCACATATACACTTTGAACAGCTGTTGACAGAAACACACCCTAAGTCCAGACATTCCAGGGTAGGAGGTGCTGGTTAAGGTTGTGTTAAGAGGAAGGGTCTTAAAGGAACATTTATTTTGGAATTAATGTAATTTGTTGAGTTATTTCATTTAAATAAAAGAAATAGTCCATACTGATGGCTTAATGAGAGGACGTCTTTGAGGAGTGAGTCAGATCTACAAATCGAAGGAAACGTGGGGCCTGATGCACAGAAGACTTTGCAAATGGAAAAAATCAATTTGCAGTGAATGGAACTGTTTGATTCACAATTGGTGTTGGGACTCGCAGTGCATGCGGTGCAGTCTCTCGTGAGGCGCAAGGGAAAGTGAGTGGCCCAGGGGCATTTCACCGCTCTTGCAAAGTACAATAGCATGCAGGAATGCGTCATGTCTGGCTTTCCAGTTCAAAGCAAGAAATGGTTTGCGCTTACCAGGTGCATGCTGCAACCACTCCTAAAGTTTTAAGTTGTCAATATTTGGCAACTTACATTGTGATTGTGTGGGCCAGGAAGGTCAGATGGAGCAAATTGCTTCATGCTCTCCCTGATGTGCTTCATGCTCTCCCTGACGTCAAATCAGTGTGCCACTTTTTTGTGGTGTGATTGAATCCTGGGTTCACAATGTCAGCACACTGTGAATTGAATGTTGGGATGGAGGTCTGCTGTCCCTTGGTGTTCTCTGCCTGGACATTAATATGAATAATGCCTGTGGTTTGTGCCTCATTATAAACAACCCCTTTGCTATAAGGGTTCTGAGCATTCCTCAGACACAAAGGATGAGCCCTGCCCTATGGCAATGCAAAGAACTCTGCTGCTACCAGTCTCCTTGTGTTTTAGGCACCAGGACCCTTCTGGATATAGGGACATTACTCCAGCGTTCTTGTGGAAGGGGCACATTTGAAGTCAGATGTTCCAAAGGCAAACATGGCCTAAGAACCAGAAAAACAGCTGTCAAAGCTCCTGCCAAGTCAGAGTAAACAGCTGTATCCCAAGGGTGGGCACTCTGGAACATAGCAGGAGCCAGCCCTGGGTGGCACCCCTCCAACATTTTAACTCAGCCCCAGGGAGGTGGTGGTTCTTGGGGCTGGGGGGGTCCACCACGGACCCATACATCATTTTATTTCAGTCCCTGGGAGGTGCCGGTCCCCGGGCTGCAGTGGGCACACAGACCCCCCACCCTTATTTGCAATTAATTGCCCCTGGGAAGTGGTGGTCCCAGGGGCCAGTGGTCAGCAATGTACGGTGCCGGTGCATGGGGCTGCTGGGGGGTGCATGGCCCCCAAGTATTATCAAAACAGCCCTGAGGAGGTGGCAGACTCCAGGGCATGAGGGGTCCGAAGGAACCACCTATTATAATTAAGGCATTTTGCCCTGGGGAGGTGCACGCAGCCCCCTCCTATACCACTGAATTTAATCCTCAGGGAGGTGGTGGTCACTGGGGCATAATAAAGCCCAGATGGGGGGACACGTGCACCCTCCCTCTGTTATTATTTATATGCTCCCCGGACCTTGTCCACCCAGGGGCTTACTAAAACAAGCACAGGAGACCGCGTTTTTTTTAAATTTTATTTTTGCTGCGAATTCCGTTACATTGTCACAAACTTGTGGCATTTTTGTTTTTATGCTTTTTTGACCTGGTGGGGTCCTTCTGGGACCCAGCACCAGAGCTAAGGGGTCAGGGTGTCCGTATCCTGCCCCCTTTTCTTTTTTTTTTTTTTCCCTTAATCTTTTTTCTGGGACTTGGCTGAAGTTGAGTCCCAAAATGGCTGCCAATGCTTCCTGGTTGAATTGTTGGCAGTTAATCAAATATCAGCAGTGCACGCCTCTAGCGGTTCAGGCTGTACTCGTGTTCAAAATCCCTATAGGAATTATAATGGGAAAAGCACTTTCTTTGACCCCCCTTTTCTTGGCTCCCGCTTCATGGATCACCCTGAAATTTCCCATGTACAACAAGATTCTCGGAACACCTTTTTGGGAAAATTTTGTGAAGATTTGTCGTAAAAGATATAGACAAGTCAAAAAATTGTTTTTCAGTTGAAACATGGCCCTTATTATTACTACCTCCTGGCGACCACCAGGAGGATATATATGTGTGTGTGTGTGTGTGTGTATATATATATATATATATATATATATATATATATATATATGTAAAGTGTTTTTACTTGCCTATATCTTTGTCACCGTTTGACGAATCTTCGCAAAATTTTGCAAAGAAAAGTGTTGCAGTTTTTCTTGTTGTGCATGGAAAGTTTCAGGGTGATCTGTTAAGTGGGGGCCGAGAAATAGGGGTTACTCAGCCGCTCATACACCCACTCAGGCTGACACACCCGCTCACATACCCACTGACATCCTCATGCACCCACTTACAGACCTGCGCACATACGGATGCACCCACTAAAACACTGATGTACACACTCTCAAGCCCAGACAGACACTCTGATAGCCACTCTGACCCCCAGATACAGCCTTTCACACCTATTCTCACGTGCAGAGAGGCAGCGGCCATCTTTCGCTGTGCATGGCTAAATGGCTGTGCACAGCATGGGGTTGGGTAGTTAGAGGGGTTGGCCGCAGGGACTGGCTGCAGGCCAGCCCTTTCTTGCAACCCCTACTGCACATGGGTGAAGGACGTGCATGGTGCAAGGTTGGGTGCTTATATGGGGTTGGCATCAGGGCCTGGCTGTAGCCAGCTGCCACTGTGATTGGCCAGAGGCCATGCGCAGTGGCGGTTGGATTAAGATATAGTAATGAAAATTACTAGACGTTAAAAAAACACAGAAATTCACTAAAAAAACAAAGGTTACAGGGACATTGTAGTTAGGTTCTGAATTTACTCGGACAAAATCATAGAAATTCAGCAGTTATAGTTAGAGTTCTTTCAAGTAACTATAACGTGCACTCTAAGGTAACTATAACTCGCGCCTTCGCCATGCACTGCTTATATCATTGATGGGATCTTCTATGCCATCTTTCATATTATCACTGCAACATTTGCAATAAAATTATTGAGGAGACAACTATGCATGGATAGGGCGTGAGTTCTAGTTACCTGAGGGCGATAGATAGATAGATAGCAAGGCTGCGCAATAAAACAAAATGGGGCAGGCTAGATATAAAAGTGAGACTAAAGGCTTTAGCACTTTTTTTATGTCTGACATGCTTCTATAAATGTTGTTACCCTAGGCTTCAGACCTGTTTTGCTGCGAGAGACATTATAGGAGCGGCTGTGCCTTCTGTTGTAGGGCGCGAGCAGCCTCAAGCAGATCATCATTGTGTACAACTATAGAACTAAAGGAACCTGCTTCTGAAGTTACCACGTCTTAGTGAGCTAAACAGCGAGCTGGGCTACAAATATGAAGGATCACATGAACTCGGTGAAACACAATACCTGTTGGCCGGGTTACCTGCACATGTAAGCCCTCTGTTCTCTCCCAGACTCTGTCCCGCCCACGCGGTGTCTCACTTGTGGTAGAGGTTACATCCGGCGGGGGGAGGCTCCCAGCCTGCCGTGGCCTGCACTGGGACAGCAGTAATCCCTAGTGTTGAGGTATTTTTAGGAAGACTATTTCCCTTGGCAAATATTTGCTCACTTTGCTGCTTGCTCACACATTGTCAGGCCTTCAATGAATTATTTATGTTTGTGGGGAGTTTGTTACACAACCATTAAAAGCACTGCCTTCAGGGGAGGGTGGGAGGCGGTTTCTATTTCTGTGGACTTCTCCGGGCTTGAAGCGCTGGTAGTATCTGTGGCAGTATTCAATTGGTGGAGAGTGAAGCAGGCTACATGTGACTGACTCTGCCCCAGCCTTACCGTCTTCCCAGAAGCACAACCAGCTTTTGAAGCTGAGGCGTGGCTGACTCAGCCTTACTTGAAGCTCCAAAGTATACTGCCAGAATACTGTGAGCGAATTATTGTAACAGAAAACATTATGGCCACAATATAGTGAAGATAAGAATATATAAGCATGTATACGTTTACTATGCTAAAGGCCCCATACATATGGCGTGGATGCAGAGTTAAGAATAGTAAATCTTTACTTACCTATACATGTTTACCTTCACGATATTTTGGTTCTTGATTTCTAGGTCACAATACGTTTGTGTTATGAAATGTCTGTCGCGCATACTCTGATGTACAGCCCTTTCAGCCAGCGAGGCCTATCAGGAAATCCCCCGGCTTAAGTAAGGGCCTGCAACCCTCTGAGTGTAAGTGGACAGACAGTGTTCTGCATAGTCATTAAGAACACATTTACAAAATTTTCCCTAGTGTGCTTCGCGCTAACGGCTCCTTTCACTCACTTCATTCTTCCACTTGGGTCTTGGCCAACATAGCAACGAAAGGGCATTGTTCAAGCCGGGCTACCATTGAGCGTTGGGTATTGTGTTTCCACACTTATGTTGACAGAATTTCCCTATTTACCTCAGAGTCCGGCTGTCGCTAAAAATATCCCGTAGGAGAGGCAAAATAAATTCTTGTTCACACAATGTGGGACCTCCGTTGGCGTCTAGACAGAACAAGAGATGCTGGTAGCCAGAGCGCCACTTTTAGCCAACAGCGGAAAGCGGAAGCCCCTTTCATTGTTCCCCTGCTGGTGGTCCTCTTCTATCAGCGGGGCGGGCACCCATTTCTGGATATTTTGAACACCGGGCTGGCCCCCATAGGTAGCGTCTCGTGTCTCTGTAATAATGTGTATGCGTAGGGGGTTGGTGATGGGGGGCAGAAGTGGAATATCGCTTTGAGATCTCACAACAACCCCTAGTGATATAATCCAGTTATACATTCCAAATATGGCCTGTTCAGTAGATATCGCCTAGTGTCTAACCTGTTTATTATGGAACTGGGAATTATAATCCCAGCTTTACCAGTGACCAAATTGTGCAATTCTGGGCATATCACTTTAGCTCTCCTTAGGCGCATTCCTTTTGCTGAGAAAAAGTGAGCATGATTAGAAAAAGGCTAAAAATAGAGGAGTAGATGTTCTCTTAATAAATTAACCTCCCTTCTCAGTGGTCAGGTGTTGTACGGACCTTGCTGCAGTGGATGTGTACTTTCTGCAGGAGCCATGTCTGACCTGTGCAGCAACCTGACTCATATCTCTCAACCTTTTGAATCTTCACGGAGGGTGAGATTTATTGGCTGTGGAGGGTGATACTATTGAGATCAATGGTGTTGGCAAGTGTTTGGGTAGTGTGAAAGGTTTTAATAGTGGGTTATCCCACTCAAGTCCATGGGATGCACTTTGCTTTTTTAGAAGGTTGGTAAGGCGACATCTAAATGAGGATGTGCTGAGAACTATGCTGACTGCTGATTTCTACAAAACATCTAGGTCTAAATTTAAACTCTTGGCCTTCCTGCGGGGCCTGGAGATAAACGCACATGCTCAGCAGCTTCTTCTGGCTATTTGGTACAAAAAATAACTCTTCCTTGGTCACAAGAGTGTAAAAGCCCTTCTTTAGTGGTAGGATATCTATCTGATTGTTTGCTCTACGTTGTTGAGTACAGCTTTTTATTGTCCATGGGTGATGTCCCCATGTGAAATATAGTGGAGTTCCATGGACCAAGGCTTTGTTTCCCCCGCCTTAAGTGTATGGTTTGTCTTAAAATACCAGTAATGCATGCAATAGAAAGTGTGGCCTTGTTGTGATGCGGGCAATGAGGTGTAAATACTCTCAGGGTTTCCGGAAAGGAAATCAGTTCATTTTAGCTGGATTACTCAAGCCACCAATATAAGTTTTTCAGTTTTTATTTGAATTTTAAATATTAATTACAGCTTTTGACAGCGATGGGCATGTTGTGACCAATTCACAAAAGCATTTATGAGTGTGTGAAGCAGTACTCCTCTAATACTTCTTAATGTACTCAAATAGCTTTGTGAATTATCCACAGCACCTCACATGGAATATTCAGGAAATATTAATCTGGAATTATTCCCTTTTACAACGGTCTGTGCTCTCCTTGACCTTTTTACTACTAGGGCGTTAGACATTTCGATGACTATACACAAGGACATTTACGAGTATGTAAAGTTGTGTAGTATTACTTCCCGTACTCATAAATGTAGCGTGATGTCCGTTGTGAGCCGTGTGTCCGCGTGCATGTGTATTTCTCTTTCCCCGTTTTACTTTTCCATTTTATTCCCGTCTCTCTCCTTTCTATCTCTTTGCTATCCCCTCTGGCGCCCCCTCCCGTAGGCAGCAGGTAATTGCGCCATCAGCACATTGTGTCCCCGCAGCGTGTGGGCCCGGGGCTGCCAGCGAAGATCGCTGCGGCCTTTAGTGCCAGGCAGGCCTGCCTTGGCGCGGCGGTGCCAGCCTGCAGGGGGGAGCTGGGGCACTGACAGCTCTCTCTGACTGGAGTGATTGCCTGCCCACTTACACGGCGCTAAATGTCTATGAGGAGGTGGGGGCGAGGGCTGTAGCCAAGGGGTGCGCAGGGCGCTGCCGGCTGGCGACCTACATACCGTTCGCCGTCCTGTCCCTCGGATTCAGCTTGTGTGCCGAGCCCGAGGGCGGCGCTGAGCACCGCTTTAACCCACGCCTGTTGCTAGCGGATCGCTGTAAAAATACACTCATGGAGGCCCCCACTGGAAGGGCGCGGGCAGAGAGAGCCCGGGAGGCTCACCCACTCTCTGGCTTTTGTATAGAAGTAAACAACTCATGTATTTATGTAGTCACAGTTTATGTAATTTCCAAGCGCTGTAAATAAAACCATATCGTTTTACATGTTGTATTGTAATAATATGATTTATAGCACTTACTACCCCTAACGGGGCATTAAAGCGCTTTACGAAGAATAGCACGTGGTTCTGGAACACAGTGTTAATGAGTAACCCCTTGGTTATTCATGTTGTTGGTTTTAGTCTTGTGCTCTCGACATGCTCCCTCCATGCGTGTTCTTTGCAGTAGGTTAGGTTTAGCGGAGTGATGTGTTATCACTAGTGGAGGCTAGGAGAGTTCTTGCACATGGTGTAGGCTGAACAGATGGGCTAGAGGACACTAGGTGCACTGATATGGTTTCAGAGAGGGGGGTTGGGGTCTATGAAATGAAGTGTAAGCGATTTACAGAAGTACGAAAAAGGTGATTAAGGCAGACAGGCATGAGACTTTGAGTTGGCTGTCATCAGCAGATGCATGAAGAGGACAGAGGTGAGAAGGGGGTCTTAAAATGAAAGAAAGAAGAGGGAACAATTGAAAGTTTTAGGTCAATGTAAAATTTTCATGAGGATTTAAATATATAGTTGGAATAGGCTTTTTGGGATAGCATGCAATCTGAGGATGTAAAACCGAGAAAGAGACTATAGAAACAAAACATAATTTGCTTGTGAGATAGCATTTTTGATGGGCAGTAGAATCAGACGAGTCTGTCCTACGCAAGGGTTGATTTTGTGTGGAACGGGAATACTCCCTGTATGGTCTGAGGGTTCGTACCCCTACCCAGAGTGCTTAACTGCGAGTTCATCGGTTATCCTGAATTATCTGGTATCCTGACATGACATTAATCTAACCTGTGCACAGAGGCTTATGCCTGTGTTTGGCAATGCAAGATCCAGGACCTGTTCAGGGACTTGGAGGGACTCACCAAGTGACAAAGGACGACTGTCCCTGCGCTGGGATTAACACATACGGCAGTGGTGGCAGAACAGCTTGTATTGTGATCTTATAGTTCAGCTGACCTTTTTATATGTCTGTGAGAGTGTGGCCTGCTAACCCCTCTTATGTAGAGTTCCACTGTAATGTGGCACACACAACCTTGTGCTGATATCCTGTGTGTATGTTAAGTGTATGTGCAGTACATGTATGGTAATGGTACTCCATGTGTTGTGAGAGTCTGAGTACTAGGGTCATTGGGATCCATTTTGGATGATCCTGGAGCAGCGTGGCACACAATGGATGATGTGGCAAATAGTGGAAATGTATTGTCTGCATTCCTGTGGTCAGAGGATGGGGATCTGGACAAAGAAATGAGAATGGAGACAAGATTACCTTATAAAAATCCATGAGGACTTTGTTAGCAAAGTGCAGCCGATTAGTGCTTCCTAAGCACTGCCATGTGGATCAAACATGAGAGGTGGAACTGCAGCCTCTATTGTTCAGGGTAAGAAAGTTTCTCAGTCAGACCTGCACCTATGTCCTCCTCTGTTGACTGCTTCAGGGAAGCTGATGAGAGAGAGGTGCGGAAATCTCATACTTCAATAGGCCTATGTCCTGTGTGCTTCAGTTTAGACACTGGCCCAGTGCTACCTACTGTGAGAAGCACTGTACGCAAAGCCTGTGCTTGGAGAGAAGCCTGAGAAGGATACTTGTAAGAGAACCTCCTCAACCCAGTTCTGAAATGTAGCTAACGTTGTTACAGGAAGACATCCATTTTCCTTCAGTGGACTATATTTCATTGCCCTCAATCCATTATCAAACATTTAATAAAAAAAACACCTATTATAAGCAAGCTGTGAATTACTAGCCAATACAACATTTACTCTGATAAGATATACCAGTCAATGCAAGAATGTACACCAAGTGTTCATACTCATGTGACAAGAATAAGATAACTGATTTATATTAGAGCAGAATAAACATGTTACAATGTGACCACACGCCTTTGTCATCAATAACAGACAGGCATTTCTCTTATTTGTCTCAGCTCTTTTAAAATGTCAGGATTAAAGGAGAAAGTACCCATTAGTCAAAAAAGTAGTTTTGGTGCGGGAAGCAGCAGATTCGGAGGAAGCTGAAGTTTTCAACTCCGCACCACACAAAGAATTAGAATCCTTGTGCCCAAAATCACCAACAGTAGAGCGCCTTTGCACCTGCTTCTGCAACCCGCAGTCACAGTCTCATGTAATCACTTGAAATCAGTGGCAGCTGGTGGCATTTCAAGATGGTGGGGTGTAAAAGTTGGGGTTCAGTGTTACGTAGCGAGTGACCTGAGAGAGCCAGACTGCCATAAGGAAGGTTCGGGAGGAGGTTCTAGCGATGAGAAAATCTGGAAAAAAAAGTGGATTTGTTTTTCTAAAATAAACTTTGAATAAAGAATTTAGTGAGAAAGCAAGACAGTTTATGAAGCAATTGTGAATATGCAGTCTTGCAATAAACACATGAAAACCTTCCTCATTTCTTACTGCATTAAATATGTCCAGTACTTGCAATTGTTGAGTTACTCATGGAAGATGTTATGGAAGGTATGCACTTGTGTATGAAATGCATACAAGTTACCATAGCAACCTGATTTCATGGTTTTCACAAGAGGAAGTAACATTCGCCACAAGTAACACAATGGAGAAAAAAGGTAAGCTTAGGCATAACCAATGGAAAATTAGGAAATTTCATGAATTAGTTAAAGGGCAATAAATAAGGAACAGTGCAAAATGTCACTTGCATAATTGAAAGTTTGCACCCCTAATATCTGTGGGGAGCAAATACGCTTGTTTATAGGTGGTTGTCTGCAAGACCTATTGTTAACAAGTCCTTGAAATGTACAGTATAGGCTTGGGCTCCGCTCGGAAGAAAACTTCCCTCTCACATGTTGAATTTGGTGTCATCCTTCTGCCACCTATGAAATCCCTTGCGTTGCAATGCATGAGGAACGATTTTAAATCTCAAAGTACAGTAATTCATCATAATGTATTCTCTCTCCATAAACATTCATGGTGCATGATAATGGTGTGTCCCTGTTGTGCTCTACATCTGAGAAATCTCAATTTTGACCACAGAAGGTCTGCACGAAGTTGGGCATGCAGGTGCAATTAGCTAGGACTGACACATTCACCTTGATTTAATTTGTTTTTCCCCTTTTAGGTTATCATTTCTGCTACTACTATGACCTTCATGTGCAAAAGCAAGTTTTGATTTCTCCTGAGGAGGCCATTGTCTAAATTGCTCATGCCAGACATGAGAGCTCATAATTGCCATGGGTGTACCTAACAATGTTTCATTCACCAAACACACATCTAGTAGTGTACACATTGAGTGTTCATTTTGTTTTCCTAATAACATTGGTGGTAATATTTTAGCACGCTGCTGTAGGTGGTAAGTACACTGCCCTCTAGCCCATGTATATATAGAGCCTTGCTAGATATGCTAATACACGCCGATCTGTCAAAGTAAATAGTGTCTGCTTTATACCCTTTCCATTGCCCATGACAAGCAGCCAGTATAATTCATTTCATGAAATAGATTCAGGAAAGTCAAAGATAGTAAACAATGTATTCCTTGGTAAAGCTGAGCCTCGTTCACTCATCTGTCTCACGTTTAAGAAATGGAATGACAAAACATCCTGACTAATATGGTTACAGTAAAGACTTTAGTCAGGATGATCTTGGTT
This sequence comes from Pleurodeles waltl, assembly GCF_031143425.1. NCBI lineage: Eukaryota > Metazoa > Chordata > Amphibia > Caudata > Salamandridae > Pleurodeles > Pleurodeles waltl. The sequence continues at coordinate 646,450,905 of NC_090446.1, read as the reverse complement.
TGTCATTCTTAATTATGAGACGTGTCTGGAGGCATCCCGCCAGAAACTCAGTATATTTGAAAAGCATTCTGCACCAGTAAGGAGAAGGTCTCGCATCTGCCAAACTGAACAACACTTTATTTGAATAAAAGAAAAAAGGTCGGATGTGAACTCTTCACATAATTGTGTCTGTCAGAGTGTTAAAAAACACAAAGTCTGGTACCTTGTAAACTTGTACTTGCAGTACTCTTTAAAAGGGGGGCCTCTGGTACTCTCTAAGCCCACAATACATGTTCACTTGATGGGGATGGCAGCAGGAGCAGGACATATCCCTCTCTGTTCTCCTCTGCTGCCTCGTGCGCAATGCGACTACGTGTGCGGGGGCGGAAAGTGAAGAGAATAAGGGACAAGTAGTAAATGGCCAATTACTGCATGGCTTCAAAATGAAGACATGCAGTGGTTGGCCATGTCCCCACCCTATAGCTTCCTCAAGTGTGGATTCAATAAAGGAGGCATACTTGCGTCTCCTGCTGCTCCTCAGCCAATCCAGACGCTCCTCCAGCAGCTCTAGGATTGGCTCGGTCAGGCACATCCAGCGTCCCTTAGGAAACTGGGAGGCTCTGGCTGTGACCCCCGGGCTCACTAATGTTGCCCAGGTAGGGAGAGGCCTCAAGTGCGTAAACAGAACAGCACCTGTCCAGCCTGACATGCGCACTTTATGACTGCTCAATCTGCAGACTGCAGAAGCCCCGCCCCGACTGCTAGTTGTGGTCACGCTGTGGATGGTTTGGGTGAAGTTGAAGGCCGGTTTGACCTAACTGGTGAAGGTTTTAGAATTCTAGAAGAATATTGGAGTTTTAGATGTGAACCCTGATTGAGCTTGAAAGATGCTGAGGGCGGACACCTTAAAAAGTGCCCACCTGAAAGTATGCTAATTCCCAGAATACACTGATGATGCAAAAATCGGGAAGAGCAGCCTTTTGTTTGCCCATTACCACACCCACCCTTACCGTGAAAAAGCCTTACACAAGGCAATTAAACACGCAGTGTGCATTGCCATAGTGAGCCAGACCTGTTCCCGCTAATGAGTGACCTGTCCGCAAAGATTGTGGGTTTCCCGTTCCCGGTTCTGTCTCAATTCTCAGTGATACCGGGTAGAAAATCACTTCTGAAAGGAAAGAGAGGCGAAGAGTAGATATTAGGGAGTGTAGGGTTATCCTTTAAACATATATTTATTCATACAGGGAGTGCAGAATTATTAGGCAAATGAGTATTTTGACCACATCATCCTCTTTATGCATGTTGTCTTACTCCAAGCTGTATGGGCTCGAAAGCCTACTACCAATTAAGCATATTAGGTGATGTGCATCTCTGTAATGAGAAGGGGTGTGGTCTAATGACATCAACACCCTATATCAGGTGTGCATAATTATTAGGCAACTTCCTTTCCTTTGGCAAAATGGGTCAAAAGAAGGACTTGACAGGCTCAGAAAAGTCAAAAATAGAGAGATATCTTGCAGAGGGATGCAGCACTCTTAAAATTGCAAAGCTTCTGAAGCGTGATCATCGAACAATCAAGCGTTTCATTCAAAATAGTCAACAGGGTCGCAAGAAGCGTGTGGAAAAACCAAGGCGCAAAATAACTGCCCATGAACTGAGAAAAGTCAAGCGTGCAGCTGCCACGATGCCACTTGCCACCAGTTTGGCCATATTTCAGAGCTGCAACATCACTGGAGTGCCCAAAAGCACAAGGTGTGCAATACTCAGAGACATGGCCAAGGTAAGAAAGGCTGAAAGACGACCACCACTGAACAAGACACACAAGCTGAAACGTCAAGACTGGGCCAAGAAATATCTCAAGACTGATTTTTCTAAGGTTTTATGGACTGATGAAATGAGAGTGAGTCTTGATGGGCCAGATGGATGGGCCCGTGGCTGGATTGGTAAAGGGCAGAGAGCTCCAGTCTGACTCAGACGCCAGCAAGGTGGAGGTGGAGTACTGGTTTGGGCTGGTATCATCAAAGATGAGCTTGTGGGGCCTTTTCGGGTTGAGGATGGAGTCAAGCTCAACTCCCAGTCCTACTGCCAGTTCCTGGAAGACACCTTCTTCAAGCAGTGGTACAGGAAGAAGTCTGCATCCTTCAAGAAAAACATGGTTTTCATGCAGGACAATGCTCCATCACACGCGTCCAAGTACTCCACAGCGTGGCTGGCAAGAAAGGGTATAAAAGAAGGAAATCTAATGACATGGCCTCCTTGTTCACCTGATCTGAACCCCATTGAGAACCTGTGGTCCATCATCAAATGTGAGATTTACAAGGAGGGAAAACAGTACACCTCTCTGAACAGTGTCTGGGAGGCTGTGGTTGCTGCTGCACGCAATGTTGATGGTGAACAGATCAAAACACTGACAGAATCCATGGATGGCAGGCTTTTGAGTGTCCTTGCAAAGAAAGGTGGCTATATTGGTCACTGATTTGTTTTTCTTTTGTTTTTGAATGTCAGAAATGTATATTTGTGAATGTTGAGATGTTACATTGGTTTCACTGGTAATAATAAATAATTGAAATGGGTATATATTTTTTTGTTGTTAAGTTGCCTAATAATTATGCACAGTAATAGTCACCTGCACACACAGATATCCCCCTAACATAGCTAAAACTAAAAACAAACTATAAACTACTTCCAAAAATATTCAGCTTTGATATTAATGAGTTTTTTGGGTTCATTGAGAACATGGTTGTTGTTCAATAATAAAATTAATCCTCAAAAATACAACTTGCCTAATAATTCTGCACTCCCTGTATATGAATCCCTCAGTTCCCTGGCTGCAGAGAGGAGTGGGAGCGATTGCCCTCTGGCCAGTGTGGGGTGTCGTGGTTAAGTGCCTTTCCTCCATTATCGTCTCCCCTTTCGCTGCTTTAACACAAGAGTGTTTCCTCACTCTCTATTATGGCTCCCGGCCCTCCACCCCATCATCTCCCTCTTCAGTATTCCCAGGTAAATGAGTGAAAGGTCCGACAGTAGACTCTTTGAAGAGGTCTTTAAAAGCACTTAAATTATGAATGCGGTCCAGGGGCTCTCCCTGTCCCGTCCATTGTCTTTTCAGTAGTGTACTGTGATTTCAAAATTGTAAATTCTCATTCTTCTCACTGCCACCTGTCACCTCATCTTCTATCATTATCCTGCAGTCCCACAGATTATACCATATTTTACACTTCCCAATGGGAGTCACAAACATTAACAAAACAAAGGGAGTACACATGGGTACTGGGGACTGATATAATGATAAAGGAAACAGAGGACCTTCAGTACTTACAAGAACGTTACATTTTCAGCTAAGCAAGCTAATCAGAAGCTCCTAGCTTCAAGATTAAAGAGGTGAATGAGATGCTGTAAGTATCACCGATGGGGGTGTCCTGTAGGCACATTTACCAGGAGCAAGAGAACATGGCTGCAGCAGTTACACCAAGCATCAAGGCAATGAGCGACATTGACGTGACCAAGTGCATAGTGGAGTTAAGGCTTGCAGCTATTGTCCCTGCAGCCCCTGTATTGTCCCTCCACTTCCGCATAAAGCCTTTGAATATCCACGAGATACAGGAGTATTGGACCCCTCACCACACTCTGCTAAGTGGCCCCATCATTTTGTATTAAGCCACAGGTAGAGTCCAGTGTTCTGCAGATGTGTTGCATCCAGAATTATACATAACTTTATATGAGGGTTAGTATTGAACCTTAGAGCTTGGTTGGACACATTTCAAACCCACCTAACCTCTAAAGCAGTTGGTTCTCTGCGTGAAGTGGTTATTGGTATTTGGAGTAGCTGCAGGTCCTGTACCAGAGACATGTTTGCTGTTCCACCTCTTCCTGCCTCTATCTGCATAAAGAAAGAAACTGCCACATTGTCTGGAATGTGAGCACATTCTCCCTGCACCAGCAGACACACCCCCAGGGAAACCTGTGGTTGTTCATGACCACTGCATACTCTGATAATTCACAGTCCATGCCCTCTGGGATTGGAAGACCCTTCCAAAATTCATGATTGCAGGAGATATGACTGGTCAGCCGTGACCATAAAAACTGGACCCTTTGACCAATATGTGGTTCCAGGATTTCCCTACATGGAAGCCTATGCTGCACATAAGTGAAACAGAGAAGTTCCCATGGTAGACATCTGCTTGAGACTAAGTTCCTTCTATGCTGGGGACAAGCCTGTGCCCAGAACTCAAGAAGAAGTCATGTTGAGATTGTACTGTGTGAGGAGGACTAGAGAAGATACTGGTATGTGCCTTTCAAAAGAAGTGCCAGCCAATCCAGCTGCATTGAAAAGACCACTAGGAACTGTGGTGGCACCTACCTTGCTCCATGAGACAAATCCACTCCCGCCACCTGCTTGAGTTTTTTATCATAACATCAACTGCCTCACTTGGGGCCCTCAGGAAGCGCTAGCACTTTGTGTGATCGTCCTTCTTTCAATATGTTTGACGCTGCAGCAAAGCCTGTGTACACCTTTGAGATGCCTCAGACTGGCTTGAGGACGACCTCAACTTCGCCCGCTGGCTGGGGTATTCAGAGGTAGGCGGAGACATCGCCTTAAGGGAGGACCCATTGTCCATGTCTTTCTGCCCACAAAGTTCCAGAGCTATTCACATTTGAACCCCTGGTCCATACTCATCAAGGTAAATTGCTGCCAGCTTTAACCTTAATGTTGTCTTTGGCTGCTCGGTTGGCCTGTAATGTGTGGGCATAGCTGGCACCCAAAGTCAACAAAATATGTTCACTGCAACCAATGGTTCTTATGAAATATGGCCTAGAACCATCTAGTTCTAAAACATTGTTTTTCTGGTATATAGCACCAGAACCAGCTTGTAACCTAGTGATTAAACAGTGGACTAGCAGGACCACAGTTGGGCGTGCCCCAAAATTTGGCTTTCCAAGCAATGACGGGCACTTTGTTGCTCCTGTAAGTGTTATTTTAGGCAGCTCTTTAGGTCCATAAGGATTTTATGGCAGGTGCAGTGAAACCAGATTAATATTCCGGAAAGCATAACCGAAACTGGAAGCACTGCTGTGCAAACAGAAAGATACATTTGTCATTGAAGTGACGCACTTTGAACAGCTACCCTTTTGAAAAGTATCTATATTTAAAGGTGTTTTGTTTTCTGCTACCGTTTGCTCACTATTTTTGGCAAAAAAAAACAGGAACTGGGGACAGATGTACTAATATACTGGTTGCAAAATGTTGCAAATTGTATATTCAGATTTTGCAACTAGTATGAACTATTCTTTGTGCGATTAGTTCATTCTGCAAAATCACCATTTAGCGGGTGTCACAGAAACACCTGCCTTATGAATGTTATTACTGGGACCAATGTAATTGGCAACAAACTCAGCGATGGTTGCCAGCGAGGGCCCCGCAGACAATCATCCCAATGTTTACATTTCACAGTGGAAAAACATCTGTTTTTTAAGCAGCCCATGCTCCCTAAAGGAACCAGTGTTGCTTTACAAAAAACAAAACTATCCTCCTTCGAACAAAACATCAGAGTAGGCTGGTACTGGCCCACAGGACCACTGGCTACTCCCCCTGAGGCGGTCACCTCGATTCCCAAGAATCAAAGAGGAAGGAGTCCCATTCCCTTGGTGACTCAGTTACCATTTGCTATAAGGTGTGCAGCGGCTTGTGATTGAAACCGCCATCGCAAACCATTGATATATAGCATAATAAATTGCAGTTTTGAAATAACGAAGCATTTTCGAACTGGGTTTTAGTAGTCGCAAGCCCAGTGATTTTGCAGTTTGCAGGGTCTGAGGTCACAAAATCCTTTAGAACAGTGGTTCCCAACCTGTGGTCCGGGGACCCCTGGGGGTCCGCAAAGCATTCTGAGGGGGTCCGCGACTGCTTAGAAAATTAAAAAATATTAACCAATATTGACAAATTAGGTCCCCAGCTTCCAGTAATGACTCAGTCGGGGGTCCCTAGATTACAATGATTATTCAGTGGGGGTCCCTGGGTTCCATTAATGTTAAAGTGGGGGTCCACAGAAATCAAAAGGTTGGGAACCACTGCTTTAGAACATCCAACCCTATGTTCTGAGACTGTCAACTTTGGGCTTTGCAAGCACAGTCAGATGATGATATTGCCCACATACTCCAGTGTTAAGGATATTTATGGATCATAGCATATCAGCACCTTAATACTTATAGGAGGTCATATCTCTGACACGCACAGATCTTGAGATTGCATTTATTAGCACTTTCTAATTAATGCAGTTTGTTAATGTGTATCAATGTACCTTTCCTTTGTAAAGTAAAAGATGAAGCAATTTTATTTAGTGGCATTGCTGCGTTAAATATGTTCTGAGTGGTTATACTTACTTCAAACTCTTGAATAAGCCTTGGGCTACTCCGTCTTCTTATTATTGAAAGAAGAATGGTCCATTAGTGCTGTGACCCCAGGTCACCAGTAGTAATTGTTTCAATTGGTGTGTAGTATCTAGAACGTTTCTCTTATCGAAAATCAACCCATCTATGACAATAGCATGTTAGCCACTAGTGATGGAACAATTTTCAGAGTGGGTAACTGGCATCAGTGTTACACCACTGAAGTCACAGGGACTGTGAAAAATCTAAGGGTCACGCAAAGAACGAGTATAGCAGATGAGCCTTGCAAGTTCAGCAGGAGAGTGGTATGGGTGTTGTATGCAGCCAGTGGTGCATTTTGGAGCACACTGCCCCAAGTATACATTTACCGAGCAGTTTTTCCATTAAAATGGCAAACAAAATTTGCACAGACTTTCAGTTTTACTGATAAAACTTTATAGCGCATAATGAATAATGTGTGAAAATAGAGGTTCAGCAAATATTTATCATTTACACTACACCATGTACAATTTCTTGGTTTGCTTTAATCCTATTAAGTCTTTGTTTTCACGCCACACTTCAGAATTACAAACATTTTAGAATTACACCTGTGCTGTCCTAACTGCCAATGTGTTTTGAGACATTTGTTCAGTTCAATTACAGGTATTTAAATGTTGTTGTGTTACAGGTCTCACTTATGAGAGCTGCTGGCTTTGGCAATATTTTGTAGCCATGCTGTACAGCAGCACAGACGCTTGCAGTGTGGTTAAAAACAATTTTGAAAAGTGCAATGATGAAGCTGGTGCTAACATACCTTTTTTATAGACGTTTAGCTCTAAATGCCTCATAGTGCTTTATTAGTACTACTTTGAGCAACGCTGCATAGCAGCTATGCTGCTATACAGAATGGCTACCAATCATTGCCAAAGTCGGCAATGCCCATGCTGTACAGCATGAAAAAACACAATGGCAGAGCGAGTAGTTTCAAAGGTGAGACTGGTTGGCTTTGTCAATGTCCGTTAGGTCTCACCACAGCGCCCCTGTGATTCTGAGCAAACCAGTTAATCACCCCATGTGTGAAAAAGAGAAAAATATGACTCTTGGTAAAAAAATATGACATTTGGTAAAAATTCTTAGAACATAAAGAAGGTAGTTGCACCCATGTCTTGGTGAAAATACATTTGGATGCAGCTAACATCTGTTGTCACAATAAAATCAGATAATGCCAGTTGTCACAATAAACATCTACTTCAAAAGAGAAAAGGGCTTTTTTGAAGTGCATGGGGCATAGCAAAACATAGCTACAACTGGCAACAGAGTCAACAAGGATGACGGGGAAGAATCAAAAATAAAAGTAGTAGCTCAGTCACAGAGCAGTCACTGGAAGAACAGCAATCAAGCTGAATCAAACAGTACTTGTCCATGCTCCAGCTGAAAGAACAGGAAGTGAATTCAGCATGCACATCTACATTGGAATGCAGCAGATAAAGGTGACAGTGAAGCCAATGAATGTTAGGCAATGGGTGGGCTGCAAGTCCCTTGTTCTATACAATATCTCTTGCAAACAAGAGCGCATGCAGCACGTGCGTTATCGCAGGTGAAACCTAAGACATTACAACATATAGCTTTTCCTTTCACACTCCCTGTGTTCCAGCAAGATTGCCAGATAGTTTGCTTTACAAAATCTTCTAACTTTGCAATCAGAGAAAGAAAAGTAAACACAATTCTCCATGGTAAAAGAATAAGCAGCCATTTGCCAGAAGGCGTAGTCTGACATTTGACCTCTCTTTTTGAATGCACTGTGAATGTGGCAAGATTAAAATAAAGTTTAAAGGCACAGGGGGCTGCAGGTGGGCTCCTGCAATGCCCAAGACCATCTCCTGGGAAGTGCAGGGGCAACCCTGCCAGAACCCTTGGAATGAGCACTGTCTGCTATGACAGACAGTGCACAATATGAGGGTACTGCGTGCGATAACATTGGCCTTGGCTCCCTAAAGGAGCGAGGCCAGTGCCACCACACTATTTTCACTGGGCTCATCGGCGGAAACGTCATAATTCGACGTTTCCACCCGTCAGCCCGGTGGAAACAAAGTAATAATGCAGTGGTGAGGCCGTCGGCTTGATGGCCACCTCACCACCGCCGTATTGGAGTTGTGGCGGTTCAACCGCCTAACTACTAATCAGGCCCATTGTATAAATGATTGACATTGACATTAGACTTCAATTTATGGTGCAGTCAGTCCTAGGGGTAAATTTATAGAAAGTGGTGGTGCTCTGAGTGCAGCACCACTTTCCCTGCACCCCTTAGCACCCCCCTACTGCCACCATGTGTGCGCTGTATGTGCGCAGAATTTAAAATACGGCGCACCATGACGCATGGTAGGGGGCAATAGCATAATTTCTCATGACACTATTGATGTAGTCTGCAGGAGTAGCACCAAGATATTGGTGCTAATCCTGCAGAGTACATAGGCCCCATTCTAAAGAATGGATGCCCCCTTTTAAAGCCTGCTCTTGAGCAGGCGTTAAAAGTGCCATAAAAAATGGTGCAAGGAAATCTCATAGATTTCCTTATGCCATTTTTCCGGTTCCCCTAACGGGGGAACACCCGCGTTGCATACATTATGCCAGCCACAAGCATAATATAGCACAAAGAGTTCCAGAGTGGCGCAATGCACGCCTTGCGCCACCCTGTAAATACAGCACGGGGATTTCGGCCTCGTTGGGCCACATTAATGTAAAAAATAATGACATTAATGTGGCGCAAGGTGGCGACAGGGCATTGTAAATATGCCCCCTAATTTCTTCCCTGAATAAGTCAACTTCTGTTCATCACTTGTTTTTAAATCTTTCTTAAATTATGATTGCAAAATGATTGACTTTTCAGGGTTTGCTGTATCCATACTACTTCAGGTGCTCAGGGGCTCCGTTTTCATAACCAATCTCTCATCCATTTATTTTTCCTTTCTTTATTTCCTTTCTTTTTCTTTCAGGTTTTTTATTAAATTTTAGATTTTTTTTTGTGCCTCTCATTTTCCTATGCTTTTCCTTTCTTGACTCGTTTCATTCTCTAGCTATGGAGTCCATTTATTGATTATTTAAAGTACTTTTCTTTCCTTTGTTTCATTTGTTTTATATTTATTTTCCCTCAGTCCCCTTTGTACTTTTTTATTTCATTTTTTTCTTCGATGTTTTTTTCTGGGGGGGTCATCTTTCATTCTCTTAACTTTGTTTTTGTTCTTTATCTGTTTGATTTTATCTCTCTTTTACATATTGTTACACCACATATTTTTCTCTCTGAAGCCGATTTGCATCATTTTTAAGTTACTAATTTTCCTCGTATAATTTGGCTAGCCAGTGAAGCTTCAAGCTGGGATCGAGCCAGATGTCAGGCTCTAGATCAGCTTGATGTCCCCTGGACTCCAAGCCCAAACCAAGCAGAGCGCTCATGTGGCTTTCGCCTGCCATACACTCTCTTATCTCATTTTCCAAGCCCTCCCCACCTATCCCTCATGCAGCAGAAGATGAAGGCCTGTGAAAGTCCTGTGAAAAAGCTCAGAGTTTCGCATTACGAAAAAAAAAATGAATGAGTCCCTGCCTCAGCATTTTAACAGCACTTTACAAGATCTTGACATTCGTTTTGCTTATACCACTAATTGTCCTCTCTGCAATATTGAGCCTCTCTGAAAATTGGTCATTGAGAAGTCAGAGGAAGCAGGTGATATCAACATTAAAAGAGGGTACACTGCCTTCCCTTCAGCTAACTTTGTGATTAGGGTCGAGACTGCGTCGCATGTGCTCGCGCATGCCTATCGTAGCAAGACGCTTTAGGTATTAGAAAAGGGCTCGGAGCCCTGTCGACGTCACGTCAGTGTTTTTCATTGGTTCGTGGGCTTGACTATTAAAATCTGCTTGCTTTCATTAGTCGAAGGCATGCATACGTCATGCCTTTTCCGGTGGCTAGCCCTCCTCGAGCGCATCGACCAAGTGGACTACTTTTTCTCTATTTTCCTAGTGTGATTTCGCTTGGCAGAAGTCGAGCGCTTTATACAGTTAATTGCACTTTTTTGGGTTACGTAAATAAATGAACTTTTGCCGATAGGTGAAAAGTCGGGTTAGGAGTTTACAACGCTATCAGCTCTAACATGAGCAAACGCGAGACCCGTTGCATTGCAAATGCTTGTTTTTCATGCTGCTTGTGTCAATATGATCTAGTTTACTATACCAATATTTATTTAACATAAAGTACTGATTTCTGTTCTCAAGAACAGTAAACAGCAATCACTTTTTAAAATGTGAAATGGGATAGCAAAAGGGATTCCTAAATAGTGACTTAATTGCACAATGTGAACTGAGGAAACCTGGGTGGAGTCCCAACTTCCCCTACTGAGCATACTGTGCAATCAATGTCAATTATTTAGTTTCAATATACCTCCTTTTACTCAGTGCTTAATTTGTAAATAAAAACGTGCCAGTGCCCAAAGCTTTCCTCTGAAACACACAGCTGCTGCAATTAAATGTGTGAGCACGGAACACTGAGGCCGCGTAATCCTGAAGCCATCTCAGGCATCTTTAATCAATTTACAACCACTCCCCGCCCCTTCAGCTCACTCTTGCAGCTTTCTGCTTTCTCCCTTTGTAAAAATCTTTCATTTTTCTCTTCCTCCATCTTTCCCATATGAGGCGTTTGCTCGCAGTAAATACTTGAGGCAGCAGAATAAGTGCTGGTACGTACCCCACTCCGGAAACCAACTGCTCAAATTAAGCACTGCTTTTACTTCATTATTACATTTGAGAGATCCTTGAAATATGTCAGTTCAGGATATGCGCTGGTCAAAAACATCTCTTGTGTTTGGTTTAATTCACTGTAATGTTGTTCCATTTACAGTAACAACCTAGGCACCATATAGGGAGCTTATGACAAGTGACTTGCCTTTTAGTTCACTAATTTCACCATAATAAAATCATGTGGAGGGCATGACGTTTTGTGAGTTGAAGTTAGAAACTATTACACCCACATAATAATTGCACTTTTTGAACATTAGAGAAATGTTATCATATTTTACATAGTGTTTGTGGCGTGCCGGATATTTTGATTGCTCTGCTTGTTCTTAAGCTCTTCAAGCCTAGCCATATCTTTGGTACAGCTTTGGCCCAGCTCCACCCTCCTACTGATTTGGTGTCCACTTCATCTCTACTTTGCAGTTCCTCTTGTACCTATGGTTTTTACTCCCTCTAACCAATTACTTCATTGGGTCTTGTGTGAAGCATCATGTTCACTGTTGTTTGCAAGACATTTTGTTTGCTTATAGCCTGCCCATATCTCTTACCATTTGTTGTCTTCATTCTCAGTTTTATTCACTGGCTCTGTTTGGCCAGCGAGTGTTGGCTTCACGTCCTATTTGTGTGTTTACCTCGTCCCTGGAGCATGGGACAAGTTTTGCTTCCTTTTTTTTGAGTGTTCTTCCACTGGTTCCACTTTCTTTTGTGGCCTATTTTTTTTCTACTTGCAGCACTTCATGAAAGTGTATGTGTTTTCACGTTGTCTTGCTCCTGGATTTGCTCCACGCTGTTGCTTTCCCTTAATCTCTTCCCGTGTTCTTGTTTGTCTCCATTTACTTTTCATTTTCTCCCCATTACCTTTCCGTGCATCAGAGCACCAGCACCCCATAGGTTGTTAGTGTCACTTTTAACAATGATTTCAAAATACAGGAATGGCTTTGTGCTATCGGTATTAAGTAATCACTTCTTTAGTTGTATCCAAGTGCTTTCTTGATATGTGTTTCATGATTTATAGGACGTCTTGAATGTGAATAAAATGTTCAGTGGTTCAAGTTTGCATGATTAAGAGTTGGACAGAACTTTCTAGTATGGAAATTACATTATATTGTAAAGCGTTTTTGCTTGTTTGGCCACTCGCCCTCTTGTAACTTAATGTGTACAATGTGAAAAAGATTAACATGCTATAAAATGACAGTCCATCAGTGGCGGCCCGTCCTTTAGGGCGGAGGGGCCACGCCCCCCCCACCTTTTGCCCCCCACGAAGAGTGTCTGTCAGGCTGAACAAAGGTCAGCCTGACAGACACTCTTCATGTTCAGGTCAGGCAAACAGGAGCAGACATGTGCAATTTGCGCAGACTCCTGGCTGCCTGAGCTGAACTTTGCTGAGCTGAGGAGATCACAGCTCCTATGGGCGTGACCTCCTCGGCCCAGCAAAGGTACCTCGAGGCCCTCCCCTGGGTGACGAGGAAAGCGTCACCAATTGACACTCTCCCTGGGCGCTTCAGTTTAAGCCCTGAAGTGCCCAGGACGAGTGTCAATCAGTGACACTTCGCCACAGAGTGGGGTGGGGTCAGCAGTCTCACTGACCTCATCCCACGCTGTGACGAGGCTGGGACTGCTGCCTTCCCTCATTGGCTGACCTAAGGTCAGCCAGTGAGGGAAGGCAGCAGTACCAACCCTCCTGGGACCTGGAGGCCGAAGGTAAGTGTGTGTGTGTGTGTGTGTGTGATGTTTCAAATTGAATGTTTGGTGCATGCGTGCATGTTTGAATGGTATGAATGTTGTTAATGGATGTATGTGCGTGCGTGCGTGTGTGAAAGCATGAGTGTGTGTGATGTTTTAAAATTAATGTTTGGTGCGTGCGTGCATGTTTGAATGGTATGAGTGTTGTTAATGTATGTGCGTGCGTGCGTGTCTCTGTGTGAAAGAATGAGTGTGTGTGTGTGTGTGTGTGTGTGCCCCGCCCGCCCCCCCCCTCCTAAAGCTGCGGCCGCCACTGCAGTCCATACCATACTATACAATGACTGTCCATATTATACCACAGTGTACTATGCTATACCATGATAAGCTATACCAGATCACACCATATCAAACCATACAATGACAGGCAATACCGTGCTACCACAGTCCATATCATACCATATAATAACAGGCCATACCATATCATAGAATGACAGGCTATACCATACATACCATACCATAACATGCTTTAACAGGGCATACCGTACTGTATAATGACAAGCTATACCATACCATATCATAACATGCAATGACAGCTATTCCATAGTTATACTATACTATATAATGACCGATCATACCATACTAAACAATGACTTACCATACCATACCATACAATTACAGGCCATACCATATCATACACTACAGTGACAAGCCATACCATACTATATACTACGAAAGTTAAAAAACAATGAAACACTATGATGTGCCCAGCACTGACTGCGACATAGCACATTTTTTTTACTTTCAGCCACGTGGTGCCTGTTGTACAACATGGCTAAAAAAACATGAACAAAACAGATAGATCTCGCATTGGTTAGACCTATTGGTTTGCCATGACTTGTTTCTCATGCTTCTCTCTCCCCCTCACTCATGATTCTGTGTTTTCCGTGCCAACTATTTCCTCTATCTGATTTCATCCCCCTTTTGCGACAAGGCCCTCTTTGATATGAATCAAAGACTTGGCGGCCTGCGGCCCTTGTGGCGTGCGCAGCCTCTGCCCCTGCTGAGTTGCCACTGAAAGGCACCCTTTGAGGTTCAATTGTGCCTTCTCCACTGACTCCTTTAGGCCTTGGCATGATTACAAAGACGAACATCTTAATTACTGCTGCGGCCAAATCTCAGCAGAACCCATCCTGTTAATTAGGGCTCTCAGACCTGCCAAATGAAGCTCTTTCATTCAGCAGGGATTAGCTTTCTAACGGGGAACTCACTGGTTTATAAGAGCTGCTAAGTCCACCAACCTAGTACTTCTTACGAGGTTGCTGAAATACAAGGGGTCTTAAACTGAGAGGTGCTCTGTAGGGGTGGGTGAAATATTCTGTTCTGCTAGTGGAGTTGGCGGAAATTTGGCGACTCTGCATTACTCTTGTAAATCAGAGTTCCGGCCAAATTCTGCCAATCACCGTCTGGCAGAATTTTTTCTTGCACATGTGCCACAGTCAGTAAGTGGACAAGCTCAATTTGGCATCCCCTAGCATGACATTTGGTCGGTAGGTGGACATACGGTAAGATTTTTCCAAAGCGGGCAGCCGTGTGCAGTTGCGGCCATTCACAGTCAGAAGACTGCTGCTCAAGTAGAAAATCTACTTGTGCGGCAGCAAAATCAGCTCGAGTAGCTGCACTCTCTGGTGCGTTGTGTGGTGCTGTTCGCACTGATCTTTCATGGAATGCTCTCCTGGCACTAAATCACAGCCCGAGCGAAAATCCACAGAATTTTGTGGACTTTTTTTGCAACTCCAGGGAATTCCGCAGAGTCAAATTCCACGTGTTCTGCACACCTCTAGTTCCCTGTAAAGATACAGTCACATATCTGTGGACATCGGAAGCAAGCCTCGTTAGTCACCTCTAGATCTCTGAAAACAATTTTGAAAATTGGGTGTGGCACCAAGTAGGCAGAGCCATGATGGGCAATATCAGGAGAAGCAGAACAATGGCTGGTATTCTATGCATTATTTTAAAAAATCTGTTCCCTTGAAGAATTTGGGAAAGAAATACAATGAGCCTTTTCTGGATTCTTATTTGATGATAAACAGGACTGCAACAAGAGATAGCTGAGAGGACTAAGTAGTTATTTACGTATGCTGAATAAAGTGTTGCTAAAGGAGGTGTGGCCTAAGAAAAAAAAGTAACTAAAATTGTTGATGAGAGATGTGACCTTTGTGACTACAAGAGTAAAGCTTTAATCTGGCAATTTTGTTCCATCAGAAATCTGTTGGGGCAATGACCATCCCAATAAGTAATTATTTTTTCCAAAGATACACAAGTATTTCAGCAAACTGCATTTATAAATGCAAAATAAGAAAACACACCAAAGTCTGCATTCTGTAACTTAAACCATTGATGAGAAAAACACAACTTGAAGCTGGATGGATAGGGAGTTTTTTACCACAAGCATCAGAAAGTCTAATGCTACAAAATGTAAATCTAGCTTCAAGTTTCACCTAGAATGACACAGAACACTGTGTATGGCGCCAGCTTTTAGCATCTTTCTGGTAGCAGGTTATTGTCTTGTCTTGAGTGTGGCAATTTATTGAGCCATATCTAACTGAAGCTTTTTAAGCTCCTATAGTGATTTTGCGTTTTACAAGCATCATCTACATGAACATTTGGAGTACATTTAGTGCTTGTGAATGGTGCAGCTTTCAGAGTGTTGTACTTGAAGCCTCACAAGTGTAAATTCACAAGACACATTTTAAATCTCTTCATCGCCAGCTCTTTCCCATGTATATCACTGACACTGTTCACTAATGATAGTTTCTTGTACTTTTCAACAATGCCTGACCTCACCTGCTCACCATTGCCAGCTCCTTATTGCCCAGCAATATGGGCTCCTCATAGTGCCCTCCAGTGACAGCTTCTCCTTGTCCAACAGAGCTGACTCTGCCCTGCCCGCCATTGCCATGCTCTTCACAATGTCCACCTGTGCCTTCTTACACTGCCCACTAATGTTTTCTCTTCACAAGCCACTCACACCATTTACTAGTACCATCTACTTACACTGTCTCTGTTTCTCACACTTCTCACCCTTACCAGGACGCATACAATATGTGATCCTCAAACTGTACACCAATGCTGGTACCTCAAGCTACCCTCCAGTGCTAGTTCTTAATATCACCAACCTGCAACAGTTCTTTCCATTGCCCACTGGTGCGAGGTCCTCAAATGTTCCACAACTGCAAGGCCTGCCCACCGATGCTAGTACCTCATAGTGGCCACCAGTGAATTTTATTCTATCGGTTTGTGTCAGCCGGCCTTCGTACTTCCTATTAGTGACATAAAGGCTAACTGACTACCAGTACCCTCTTCTTATATTGCCATCCATTTCTTACTGCTTATCATGTGATGTTCTGAGACTTGACTTTGGTGCCTGGTCCTTAGCTCCAGTCTAGCATATGTTATTTAAACTGCTCACCAATGCGAGGTCCTCGCACTGCCAACGAATGCTAATGCCTCACACTGTTTACCAAAGTGAATGCCTTACACTGCCCAAGTTCATGCATCTCACACTGGCAGCCAGTTCCAGGGTTTCACATTGAGACATGTAGCAGGTTTTCATTCAGCACACAATCGTTTTCCCCGCATACTGCCTGTCTGTGCTGCACCTCACACGACATATATCAACTTAATTTTCAGATGTTCGCCAGTGAGTCACAATGCCCATACGTACCAGAATTTTACACTCCCAGCCAGTACTAGTTCAACGCACTGCCCATCAGTGAAGGCATTTGGCAGTGCCCACATTTACCACTGGACCCTTACACTGTCAATCAGTGCAGGCTTTTCTTATTGCCAAGTTCATCACATAGCCTTCCATGAGCTCCAGGACACTATCCACCAGCTTAATTTCCTCTCACTATCCACCAGCTTAGTTTCCTCTCACTATCCATGACTACAAGGTCGATACAGTCTTTACCCATAAGTTCAAGCTTGTCATGCCACCTTCTCACACTACCAAGCAGTGAGTGCTTCCAGGGACCCCAGGGTGTGCTTCTCACAGTGAAGGCTTCTTACACTGGCTAATAGTACTGACTTCTCACACCACCCTCCTGTGCTAGCTCTGCACACTGATCTTCCATGTCTGCCCTTCGTACTGCTCACCTTTGCAAGCTCATCCCATTGCCCAGCAGTGCCAACTTCTCGCACACATCTCTGCTAGCTTTTATCCCCAGCCCACCATTGTTTGCTCTGTCAGCTCTGACCGCTGCCTAGCAGTGTCAGTTCTTCAACCAACACAATAGTGCCAGCTTTTCATATTGCACCCAAGAGCCTGCTCCTCATACCGTAGTTCCCTTTTGTGTGTGTCACCCCCACTCTGGAGGCTGATGGGTGAGACTAGAGACCATGACCAGCCAATGCTCAGTATGTTAACTGAGGTGGCAGCAGTCAGTTTCTCATCAAACCAAGAAGACATTTTGTGAGGGGCAGGCCATCCCGGGAACTAACACAATGCAAATGTAAATTGTTTTTTTATAGCTCTCGCCACCCCTGACAAGACGTTGAAGAGCTTTGAGGTGAGTAGTACCACTCTGGAACCCAAGATTAGAGGTTAATAGTTAGGTGATTGGTGTTTTTTTCTTTTCTTTGTGCATGAGTTGAGGCGGGGCCTACACAGAGACAAGGGACTTGAAGCTGGGGAAACTCTAACATGGTGTAGCACTGTAATGATATGTGAATTTTGACCACTGACTCCACGTTGCACTTAGCCTAGCACTGCACCATCATATTAGTGACCACCAGATTCATTTTGCCTGTTGACTTTATTTTAGCATTATCCACTGCCACGTTCTTTGTGTTTTTTCCCACCAAGGGCTTAGGCTGATAAGAATGTACTCAGACGGCAGGGACGGTCTTGTTTTGAAATGGCACCTTGGGATTGTGGCCAAGTCACAACATGTTATTTTCAAAGAAGGTCTAAAGCAATTAGCATTTTTGAATAAATAAACTTTTGCAGGGAGAGGAAGGTTGTAGAGTTTTCCTAGCTTGTTTGTTCAAAGTATAAGAGGCCGAGACCAGATGGATCGGGGACAGACAGTTTTTGCAAATCTCAGACACATCCAGTACGCTGGAGTGTGCCATCCTTCCCGTGAGGATAATTAATCTCTCTCTCCTTGATTGATTCTGGGATCTGGCACTCTGATGCTGAATAGGAAGGAGATGAAGCAGTGATGCCCTTTTCTCATGGTGATGCATATTTTTAATTCATTATTTGTTTTGCATTATAATATAGATACATATATTTGCTGTGTATATTGCAGTGGAGAATCATTTGTACATTCTTTCATTTCATTGCTGTGAGCATTTTTGAACGTGTGCTTTCAGCATGCTAATCTCCTTTTAGGAACTTTGCGTAGTGAAATAATAAACGTCTTCTGTGGACTAAGAAGTGCATTCCAGAGATCTTTGTTAGTGCATGAGTGTTTCGGTTCAGTCATTATTGAGGCAAAACAAGCACCAGGTTAGAAACACCAAAGAAGACAAGGAAAAGACGACTAAATCTAAGACGAAGAAAGCAGCAGGACACCAGATTTTTCTCAATTATAACGAGACAGGGAACAGGCACCAGACACAGGCTACTTAGAACATAGTCCAAGACAATACAGCCCAAGACAATAATCAAATGTTGCACTGCACACAACACACATAATAACAAATACCCGCAGAGGTCAATGGAAGAGCACAAGACCCTTCATACAAGAAGGTGTCATTCAAGATTCCTAAAATGAAACAGCCATTGCTACAGCTGCTGTTGGTTGGAAGTAGAGCCTCAAGGCACAAACAACCCACTGGAGAACATCCCACAGTAAAACCCATAGCACAATTAGTCCTAACACTGATTAGAACGTCACAAGGTCCTGTCACTGGCCCCAAGAAGCCGCACCTTATGGAAATTGATAACTGTATGACTTTACCCCCAATTGCATGAGAAAGCCTTTTGACCAGCCCTTCCACCCAAACCCACAAATCACAGACAACAGTTTGCTCAAGAACACATAACACTAAGAGTATATGAAATTGGAGAATACTCAACTATACAAACCTGTAACCTGTGAATCCGACCAGTCTTAAGGCTGCTTGTAACCCAGCTGTAAAGAGGGAGGATATGAGATGAAATTAAAGGTGCCTTGGCACAGCGACCTGCACCTGTTGTGTGCACTGTGTAGGACAGACTCTTAGGAAGAAACAGGACAGCTCCAGCACAACCTTCATGCACAAGTCTCAGGTGCCACTCATTTATGGCCTAGCATTATTTAAGCCACTTCCTTACAAAATATTCATCCAGACAGTTCTGTTCAGTGTAATATAAAACTTGCAAAGACACTGTTATGTTAGTTTTAGGCCTGCACCCCCCCCACTAGTGTTTTATCTAATGACCCTTTGATCTGCAACCACAACTCCACTGAAACATGTTATTCTCCTCCATGGCTAATGATAGCTCATCTCTTGCCTTCTTGTTCCTGCATCTCCGCACATATGGTTATCCAGTGAGACAGTGACAAATTTCCAGGCTGCCAAAATATAAATCCAATAGGATATAATAGGATTTATATTTCAGTGGACGGTAAATCTGCCACTCTTTTGATGGAGTAACTCTTCCACCAAGATTTAAATCAGACAGTTGATAAAATCATTATTTCTGCAGACATATTTATAGATGTGCTTTTTATTTGGGCGTTGTAGAGCTGAATGCCTTGGAAACAGTTGTTAGCATTGGGGTGTGCCACAGGTGGTCAGTAGGAAAGACAAGACAAAATGAGGGAGAAATCTATGGGAATACGGGGATGGGCTGAAAGGAAGAAACAATGAGAGAGATACGGGTATCTGAAGATGAGAGACTTGTCATGAGACACAAACTTTGGTTTTAAGACATAACAGAACCCTTTCTATGATCTTTCTGATGTCACAGAATCTAGATCTTATATGCTGGAGTTTTGGCTTTGTAACGCTGCAGGATCTAGGTGGGCACAAACTTGTTATGTAACAAACATCAACACCACTGCTGTGCCCCCAACAGAACCTAGCCTTGGACTTTCGGTTGTCGTCAAAAGTTGACCATGAGCTTCGGGATGTCATATAACCCTTTGCATATGCAACTCCACCACTGGGCTTCGTGTTTTCCTGGGGCACAGGTTCTGAGTTTTGTTTTGTTTCCTAACTACATGTTTGACATTTGTGAGATCACAAAAACTGACCTTAGGCTTTCTGAAATCCCTAAATCCAGGCCTTGGGGGCTTTGATTTCACAGTCACAGATTTAGGTTTTCTGATGTTCCAAGCCCCAACGCAGTGGGGCTTGTGATGTCACAGGTCCCTAGCCTTGCACATTGTGATGCACTAGACAAAAAACATTGATTTTCTGTTGCCATAATCCTAAACTGTAGACTTTGTGATGTCATAGGCGATAGCTCTGTGGTGATATGCATTTGTCTTGGTTAAATATTGAATGGTTCATTGCTCTGTTTATCCTTCATCAACTATTAAAGCCTTTTTATAATCACTGTTATCATAATGAGTCATGATATAGCATCTTCACTTGCAATGCTTCCCCTCATCTCTTGTGAGAGAGCTGTAAGGCGGCTTTCGCTATTTCCTGTCATTAGCAGCACCTTTACACCCACCTTCGCTTGTATACCAGCACGAGGACAGACCGCGACAAGAACGTCAAGCACATTTATAGACAGGGTGGCAGCCTCCGTGTGAGAAGAAAGAACATATGGACCCTGTGTGGTGCCAGCAGCTCATGGCAGACAATGTGAGAATCAGGAATATGTGAACGGTGTGAAGTGGTGGGCATACCTGAACTAATAGTGCGAAAATGTGGAAAACGTAGGAGACTTGGGTAGTGGTGCGAGGAGGAGCAGCACACTGACTGACATACAACGCGAGGAGCTTGGGAGCCTTAAGAGACCGCGTAAGGAGATTGGGGTACATGGACTGATAGCATCAGAAGAGAGGGGCACCTAGATACACTGCATGAAGAGAAGAGGACACGTGGATGTACTGTGTGAGGAGATAGGTACACATAGGCAGTCTGCATGAGGAGCGTGGGTCAAAAGGACGAGGAGAGAGGTTGACACCGACTTAGTGTGATGAGGTTGTCTACTTGGACCGACAGACTGAGGTGATTGCAGAGCTGGGTGTGCTGAGACAGCACGTGGAGCTTCAGGAACATGGACAGACAGAGTGGGGGGCTAGGTGTGCATGAACAAGAGCATGAAGAGATTTTAGTGCATGGACAGAACGTGAGGAACTGGAGACACTTGAACAGAGCACGTGAGGAGAATGGGGTGCAAGGAAAGAGCGTGATGAACTAGATGTACATGGGCAGGCTGCCTGGGGAGATTGGGTAAGTAGGGTGAAAAAAGAGGACCATGTGGAAAGAACACATGAAGAGACTGTGGCACATAGACTGCATGAGAAAAGAAGGACACATGGGAAGACAGTGTGAAGAGGGAGGGACATATGAAGAGACAATATGAGGAGATCAGTGTACATGGAGAGACAGTGAGGAGATTGGGACGTGTAGAAAGATTGTGCAAGGAGATTAGGACCATTGAACACTTCGAGGAGGTTGGGGGGTCATAGATAGCATTCGATGATGGGGCATATGGAAAGACCACTCAAGGAGACTCGGATAGAGTAACGGGATGAACGGCCTGGCTGAAAGGGCAATCAGACAATGCCTGATCCGCTGGTTTAACCGGT
Source organism: Pleurodeles waltl (assembly GCF_031143425.1). Lineage (NCBI taxonomy): Eukaryota > Metazoa > Chordata > Amphibia > Caudata > Salamandridae > Pleurodeles > Pleurodeles waltl. The sequence continues at coordinate 646,429,336 of NC_090446.1, read as the reverse complement.
CAGTGTGGGACTGTATTGTTTCAACTGTTTGTGGGCCTGTTTTATGGTTTGCTGGGCCAGTTTTTACTATTGATTTCCCTGATTTAAACATGGCCTGGAGCAACCTCAAAACCGCACAGTCTTACATACCGTGCAAAACATTTATACAGTATGTCTTTACAAGTTGAAAACTGACCCCATTTGCAAACATGGGCAACTTTTTAGCTATCTAATTCAATAATAAGGGGCACTTTTATTTTGCTGACGGGCCTATTGTTTGTCCCAGTTCGACCCTGCTGGTCAGCCCGCATGTGGAGAGTGGGACATTTGGACAAACAGCAGAAGGATAGATGAATGTAGAGACAGACAGCAGAAGAAGAGAGTGACATATCGACAGTCAGTTTGAGGATATAAATTAGCATGGAGACGAAGCATGAGGGGAATGGGACACACAGAAAGACTGTATGAGGAGACTGAGTGCCTGATTTAGAGTTCAGTGGATAGGTTGCTGTGCCTCAAACTTGAAGGCTATCTCGCCTGCCATTTTACAAGTGAATTATACCCAGTGGCACTTGTAATACGGCGGACGAGATATCCCTTACGGTTGTGATGGAGTAACCCATCCGCCGGGTTCGCACAGACCGTGTGAGGAGGGTGGGGCACATGGAGAGTGTGAGGAGGTAGGGACACCTACAGACAGGACGAGGAGTGTGAAACATATGGACAGTGTGAGGAGCTAAAGCGACAAGACCAGACCACATGAGGAATGTGGGGCACATACAGCGTGAGCAACCCTGATTATGACCTTGGTCTGAGGCCGCTTGCACCGAGTGTTCCATCAAAAGGATCCCTTTTGTATCTGGATTAGTTTATATCTCACAGGGGGGGGCTCATCTAATTGGGAAAAGTGTTAGGTAAACATACCCCAGTAAATTAAAAACCCACCCGCACACTGGTGAGTCCCAGCAGCACTTGCCTCCTGAGCAGATTTGATGCACATGTCTGTGCAGTGTGAAGAGCTCGCGGTGCTGCACGTCATCTTGCCCCAATCACTCTCTCCTTTGATTTATTTTTTCAGCAGCTGTTTATCAGCAACCAGAAGCTCTTTGGTTTTGAGGTTCGTGCTATTAGCAAACAGCTCCCCGTTCCTTCATTTAATCTCTCAGTAACTTTCCTTGTGTGCTTGCTGACGCATCTTCATGTCGAGAAATTAATATCTGTACTTCATACCCCAAATGAGTGGTCTGGGATAAGAACTCTGAGCAAAGAACCCTACAAAAATTGTTATTTTCCCCCTTTTGCAATAGCACAGAGGATAGCGCTGTCAGAAACAAATATTTGCTCTCCAGTGATTATGTATGGAGAGAATCAGACCTTGAAGGGCCTGCAGGGAAAAAAAACACAGATATTTCCTAATGTTTGGACGGAATGCTTCAAGAACCTAACATTGTCCAGATGGAAAGACCCGTTTCCTATCTGCAGTGATAAGTTGACAGGGCTGGAGGAGAAAAAGGGAGTATTCTGCCAACATCAGTCCCGCTCCACAGGCGAGAAGAAACATTTCCAGATCAAGTCTCAATTCCTGACTGACCTCGCCTGGTGGCTTCATATGCATTGCGGCAGCTGCTCAACAATATCTGAGCATGGAATGTCTGCTTGTGAATTGTGCCAGTGATGCCCTGCCACTGTTATCCTGGTTTCCACCACATTAATGACTTGAGATTATGGATGCGTTGGGACTCAGTGGGATTACCTCCAAGCGATGGGCAACCCCGTGAAAGGGTGTCAAGATTAAGGGCCATATTACGACCCTGGAGGTCCAATAACTGCCAGGTCACAGTGGGGGGTCGTGCTGGCAGTCCTAATCCACTAGGACAGGTAGATGTCATGGTCATTAGGCATAATATATTTACTGACTTTCCTTCTGCTGAAGGTTTAACTTTGTATTCTGAGTAAGCCAAAAAATAAAAAATAAAATAAACAGAACAGCAAAAAGTTCCCTTTTTCATTAAGATTATACACATAAATAACATGTCTTTTATGTAGGACTTCATAGTTTGCTCTGCGCAGTGGCGTAACAAAGGCCCTTACAGCCCCTGCGGTGATGGGGCCCCGAGCTCCAGGGAGCACCCTCAGCACAGTACACTGGCCAGCAAGCTCCTGAGTGAGTTGGGAATGGGGCCCATCCATGTACTTTGCTGCCCCCCACCAAGTTTCGTTACTTCACTGGCTTTGTGATTCCTGTGTGCTATCAATAACGGTGTAACTATTACCGAGCTCAATTCACTGACAGAAGGGCAGAAGGATGAGCCAGCCATGCTAGGACTTTCATCTATGACCTACAGGACCCCGCAGAGATCAGTGGTGAGCTCTGAACTCACTGAGCTACCCCTGCGGGGCAGCTCATGCATGTGTATTGTGTATAAATGTACTATTTGTTGTCAACAAGTACCGAAAGTACTCAGCAACATTCCCATTAGCATTGCTACCCTTTATAACGCTCAAAAATGAAATACGACAGTCATTTGCACTGACATATTTTGGATGCACTGAGCTCAATGTAAATATTTAACTGACCCCACTGACAGTGTGACCTTCTTCTAGCGCAAGCACGCTGTACTCCCGCCTACCATTCTAGCAGTGCAACTCATCTAGTTACTCCACTGTTACCCTCACACCCAACTCCACTGTGACCACATCATCGAGCTCTCATCCGTGGCCCTACATGAGGGAGCAGCATGCTACTCGTCCACTGATAGCTCCTTAATGCCTCGTAAGGAGTATGAAGTGAGGTATGAATGTAATACCAAAATCGAAAAGAAATTCCCGAGTTTCTCCTGGGGCTCGTGGAATGCCGCCACTGCTTTTCAGGCCTTGGCTCTTTGTGGTCCATCCAAAGACAGCAGGGATCAAGTCCAGGGATGGACGCTTAAGCCCACAGAATTCACTACAGACTACCAGGAATGGAACTCCGGAGCTCAGAGATTAGGATATTCCAAAATGACCAAGGCCACACAAGTTTGCATACCTGAGCCCAGAAATAGGAACAGCACCAGATTTGGAAGTTGTACTTCAAATCACTCATTTCCCATTGTAGTCACCCCAACAAAATCGAGAATGCTCCACATTCTCCTTTTCCACGTGCCTTGGTATAGCAATCCACACATTCACCGGCTGGGCTTGGTTGACTCCATCCGTGCTAAACTCACCAACCTCTGATCTCCTAGCACCCTAAATAGGGCTCTCCCTTTGCACCCGGAGATCCTTGCCACCACCTTCCTCATCATTCTTAAATTGGAAGTCTCTCTCTCTCAAACTGCTAAATTTTTTACCACCACCAATCGATTTTTAAATTGCTAAACCGTTATGTCTTGCAGTGGGGCGCCCTTGCACCATGCTCTTCATGTTATTTTACTATGATACTTCAAAGCTAAATGCAGTGGTTTATCTTTCAGTTTAAAAAGTCATGGGACAACTAGATTTGTTCTTCTCCAGCTCAGTATTGCATCTTGTTATTCTTCTCAATGTCTTCATGACTACTCTTCATTCGAATTGCAAGCTATATCTTGTCTCTCAACCCCTTTAGTACCTTCCAGCACAGATAAAGGAAGAGTGACTCAGCTTTCACCCATGTCTACTTCCTCATACCTGTCCATCCCAACCCAATGTCCTCTGTTCTCGTTGTCCTTGACCTTCTGACACATTTCAATATTATTAACTATGGATCTGCAGCCTTAGCCCCCCCCTCCCGTGGGCACCATTTGCCTTGGCTAAGTTATAAGTCAACTCTTGGACAATGCTCTAGCATGAGCTCTCCTAACCTTTCACCTACTTCTCTGCCCATAGTATCCCACACTCTCTTGAACCTGTGTCTTCTCCTGGTTAGTATGCCACTGGGTAGAATAAACATCTCCTTTTGTCTACTCCAGCTCTTCTTCAATCGACTCAAACACCACCCATCTTCATGCCAGAATGACTTAACTGCCTCACTGCCCCCAGCCACTGGATGGCCCCACCCTTCCTAATGCTATCCTCAACTACAATCGTAATACACCTTCCCGTCATCCACCTCTCTCTTGATCTGCCTTCTTCTCTTCCATCTTCTTTTTTACTAACATGAAAAAGCCCATTGCCGTCGGGCAAGACAGGTCTTCTGTGAACATCAGCTTTCTAATGACATTGCCCTTCATTGCTGCACCATACAGGGTATGCTGTTTTCACCACATCAGCATCCGTAATACCTGATCTCCCATTCACTTCACTCATAAACTGTGATGATAAACCGACTTGCTCTGAGGAAACAATATTATTGCAATAGACTGTTCTTCTCAAATTGGCCTTTCTCCCTACAGCAACCACCATCCCAAAGGCCTTGAAATAGGAGTGTAACTTTACCAGCTGCTGGCATGGATGCATTATATACCTTGAATGAAAACAGTCTGATAAAGCTTGAAAGAGGAGAACCTGAGAGAAGCGGGTGGTACGACAACTCACTAGTTTCATGTTTCTGATGCACAGATTAGTGCATGACCAAATTATGACAGGTTTGACCCCTGGCAGTACCAAAACAGTCACTTCTCTGAAGGAAATGCTAGCTGTGCGAGTTGAGAATAATAATACTTGGTGTTTACTATGCTAAGGTTTCCCAGTGAACCTTGGGGCTATAAAAAAATGTTTCATTAATACAGACTTGCTTTGTGTAGCTAGTCAGAGAGATTTGGAGTGGAACAGAGAGTGGAGGCGGTCTGCTTGGCACAGTTTTCCTCTGCTGAAACTCCAAAGTTGTATGTAGGAACAGTTCCACTCTGTGTTTTCAATCATTCCCTTCTTGGTTCCCCTCTTACTGTGGTCTGTAATGCCCTCATTGCGCTTTGGTGTTAGCTCCAAAGGATGTGTGCCAATAGTGTGCTGGCACACGTTAGGCTGTTGCTGGCTGGGGCTACCAATGTGCCTTCAATTTTCCTAGAGTGAATAATCTCACGTGACGACTTGCGGAGCGAATTCTTGCTTTGCTTCAGTTTATCTTGCTATGCCTATAGTCCTCTCCCCAAAGGAAAATTCTATGCAGCTCCCCAAAAATATACCGTCCCCTGGCCACCATGACTGTGTGAATGAGATTAATAAGCGAAGGCAGGCACCACACACCCTCGGGCCACCAATGCCAGACCAAACAATACCCAAATAAAGAGTTGCTCGTCTCTGCAAGGAACGCGACATATACAATAGTATTTGCCAAGCTACCCGTCCTGGTTTCTGTAAAAATGCAGTGGCATATGAGTGGCCAGCGACCTTCAAGTTCAGGCAATGCCCGGTTTCACCTGTAGCTCCAGCACAGTTAATATGGCTGGATTATTAGTGGTTCCAAATGCTAAGACTTTGACTCACATCAAGGACCTGATAAGTGACCTTATTTCTTGATTGATTCATAGAATGCTGATTCGTTATTGATAAGGGACACCTACAGCACTCCCATTCGAGATACCACGGTGGTATCCATTTGCATTCCCATGCACTTATATTTGATAATCACAAGAATATTGGACAGGGCTGCACTTCTAAATTAATATTCCCATTTTTCAAAATGATATTATTCATTTAGAAGTAGAGCGTCATCCAGGATTATTGAAATGTACACAACAAGTGCCTATTGTTGACATCACTACTCAGTCAAACGTTATAGTGATTGGAGACACTCTGACATCTAGAATTCCATGGATTGCAGGAGGGACTTGTTACAAGTTCTTCACGCGTTTAAAGAAAAAAAACAATCCGTAACTGTAAATACTGTGCCGATGTTGAGATGTCAGTCTCCGTAGAGTTCGTTCCGCTCGTCGCCAATGTTACAAGTTAACTTCTTGAAGATTACTTTTATTATAACTTTGAAGTACAGCCTGTAAAGACATCTTACCCTCTGAACCTCCTCTTCGCGTCTCTCTCCACCGGTCTCCCCTTTTCAAATAATAACATTCCTTTCAGAACCTAAGCAGGACAGAGTTCCACAATGGAGTGGTGCTAACCTCCAATATTGATATATATAACAGGATTCTTCCTCAAAAACTCCCACACAAGCATAGCTCCTTCAGAAGGGCCACGTGATCCTCATTAAAGAAACAGTCATGATAAAGGGAAGTAAAAAGATTGGCCAGGAGCTGAGAGCATTCACTAAGTTTGACCATGTAGTTAAGCCAACACTATTCTGGTGGCACAGCGTCTACACCTCATTGTAGAGGGGAAGTGAGGGTCCGCGGGTTCCATGGCAGAACAGGAGGATGGCGTCCCTTTTCAGAGACACATCGAAGAGTTGCAGAACAGATTTTATTGTTTTTCAATTGTAGCAGATGCATGAAGGTACTGCAATACAGCCATGCACAGAGTTCATTCACGCTTCTGGAATGGCCCTATTCACTAAATCTGAAGTGAATAGTGACATTCCAGAAGCCAAGAGTGGGCAGGCACGCTACATTATAGAGTGGAAAGTAAAAGTTAGGAGGACTATTTTTTCAAACTATTTTTCCACCTTATCGGATTGCACAACATAACAACATGTGATCAAGACATGGATTTAGAGAGGCTAATGCTGTCATTAGGTGTTGCTCACGACAAAGGTGCTGATTGCACCTATGCCGATATTGAGATGTCCATATTGCTGACAGCACCTTAAATCAGAGTAGAATACCATTAAGTACCATTTTCTCTTCCGCATTGTACTTATATTTTGCCAACTCTTTTACTAAAATGAAGAAAAAAATAACAATAACTGGCCATCAAGTGAGTAAATCATTTTAATCTACACAAGGTCAGTGGCGGCTCCTCCTTATGGGCGGAGGAGCGTTACCCCCAACACCAGCAGCGGCAGCTGCAAATCCTTTTAAACAAAACGATAATAAGCTATGCTTATTATTGTTTTGTTTAAAAGAGGGTGGGGCCACAGGGTGACATGCACTGCACTCCCCCTCAGTGCGCATGTGTGTTTGGCCGGCCGTCTCTGGCCGGCCAAACACACATGTGCTGTAGGCTGTCCCCAGTCTGGCAACGGTGTTGCCGGGCTGGAGAGAGCCTGCACACGCTTCCAGTGTGCCTGGAAGCGCCCAGCCAGGGCGCTCCCAGCCAATCCTGATGCTGCTTTGGCAGCATCAGGATTGGCTGCAGGGCAGGCTGGGAGCCTGTTCCTGTGCAGCCAGAAAGGAAGGGGAGCAGAGCGGCGCGGGACCTCGCGGAAAAAGGTAAGTGTTGTTTTTTTTTAAATTTAATTTTAGGGTCCCCCCCGCGCCTCCTCCCCGCCCCACCCCTTCCGCAGCCCGCGAGCCGCTACCGCACAAGGTATTTTGTTTGTACTCAAACAAATGTATAAGTAAGTTAGTGAATGTTCATCCTTGGTGGATGCATATTTCTGTACTGGGCAGTTTGGTGAATGTCTTCCTTGCTATACAGAAGCCAGAGATAAGCAGGAAATTGTGAGTCTGTGAATCCTAGCTGCAGCCTTACGCCTTAATTGACCGGTCACAGGCCAGGGGTAATTCATGGTAAAGCTGCCAAGAATGCTCACGGTACTGCAGTGTGCCCCCCAACAAGCTATTTCAAAAAGAAGCAGATGCCCTCCATGGGCCAACTAACTTAACTGCTTTGATAAATCTAGGTTACAAGTGTGCATTACATTTCAGTACTAATCCCCTTCAGAAACTGAGCAGATGATCAAGCGATCAAGCAAACCACTTTCATTTTGACCGGAAATTCAGGTCTACTCCCAGAAGTCCAGAAAATGATATGCTACCTGTAAGCCCTAGAAGGCACAGACCTTTCCCTCACACATCACTTTGAGTTTTGCCTGGTACCAAAAGTGAAGCAGTGCGTCCAGCGGCCAAGAGATCTTTTTTGACGAGTTGGAGGTTTTTCCTTCTATTCTACATGTTCCTGATGAGGTTGGGAAATATAGACATATTGCTTCCTCTGAAGGTCAAATTTAATTGTTTCAATGCCATTCACTGGTGAAAAATTAGTTGTTGTAACCTAGTCTCTTGTGCACATAGAATCCTGTGGAACAGCACTTCAGATTGCAGGTGTACAATTTTCTTCAACATATAAGACATTATGTAAAATGTTGTCAGGTTCGAAACATAGCGACTAACACAACGGCATTATAATCAATATGCTATATTCAGATATTGAATATATCCAAGCTAACATTAGTACATCCTACTATTAAAAATAATCTGTGTTATTTAAAAATAACAGGGCAGAGAAAAGAAAAGGATAAAAGAAGGAGAAGAAAAGCAATGTCACTAAGAAAATAATCATGAATCATTCACTAATACAACCCAATATAGATGTTCAATTAAAAGTAATATAAAACAGAATTAACAAGAATTACTTCATATCCTTACCTTTTCCTATACAAATTATCTACAAGGGGGAAACCATAAAAGTACAGTTTTAAACAAAGTTATCAGTATCAACTTTTATATTATTTATCTTTTGATTAAAGGGAATGGATTTCCTTCAAGTGGTATATAATATTTTGGAGTTATTCTTCCAATTAGAGGCAAATTGTTGGGTTGCAGAAGTTATAAAAATGGTAACAAGTTTACCTTGCATCGAGAGATAATGGCAATTTTTAATAAGACTACCCAGAAGTATATTATTTTTCTCAAAATAATTATTAGGTCATTTTTTAGACCATACTAAATTTCAAAACATTTAAACAGTTTTACATTCAGAGAATAGATGTAATAATGTACCAACACTCTTTGTGGCACAAGCAACAAATACTTGATCAAGGTTTATTGCATTTTTGCTAGGCACAAATGGTAATAAAACTTTTGTTTGAATAGAAAAGAGTTTTAGCCCTACCAGCTAATCCAGAATTGCCAAGACACTTCTTTCAAACATTGTTTCATGTCTCTTTGGGCCAGGTAATGCCTAAGTCAGTACCCCACTCTAATTCAGCTTTAGGTTTAGAAATTACATTCAAATTCACTGTTAGAGGGGCATATATTTTAGATGGCTTAATCAATAAGATATGAAAAGAAGCTTATTACGTGCTCAAATCCTGAATGCTGCTAAGGTTTACATCTTTTAAGTCCTTCAGCAATTCCTTTCCCAGATTCCAGAATGTTTAAATAATCAATTATACCTCTTGTGAAAACACAGCTGGTGAGAAAATCTTAAGTGATGAGATTTTAGTGTCTGCGAGGACTGCAGAAATTCTATTTTGTGGGACACAGATGAATAATTTTGAGCATGTTCACAAAAACTCTGCCTCACATTTCAGTTCTACATATTAATCATTTATTACAAAAAATAATTATCTGTAAATCGCAGAAATTGCAAGTGAGGGGATCCTCCATACTTCAGCAATGAAGGAATGCTTCTCAAGAGAAGCCAATACCCAAGTACATATCCCATTATGCACACAGCTCCAAGTATTCATGACATGACTAGAATTCTCATCAACAGAACTAACAGGCATCTATATATGAGCACCTGAGAATTACTTAATGACCCTAACGAATACCAACAATGTAAACGGTTTCGGTTGAGCAAGGTAGTTTGCTCAGCGATGGACGCACCAGGTAGGCTAAATTACCATGAACAGGAAAACATGGCTCCAGCAGGTTGCCGTTACACTAAAACAGGGCGTGGATTTAATCATGTAAGCACGTTTTTGCCCCTAGTATAATCTTTCTTGAAGTTATTTCAAGAGTCTGGCTTATCTAGTGCCACTAGAGAATGGGGAGTCAAGGATCTTCACTCAGGCAATGACACATAGAAACTAGCTCGGGCTGGTAAAGCTCTCTGGATGGCCAGGCAGAGGATCAGCTCATTTCTCATTATGACGGAGGATGAAACGAAAGGAGAACTGGGTAGTGCAGAGAACATTTGAATCACTTCAAAATGACCCGGGAATAATGTATTGATTTTACTGACTGTGGTTGGCAACACCCACATTGAGGATTTAAAGACTGGTTTAAGTGCTAGGCTGCCTAACCAATAGGACTGGATACTCTTATCACATGTACTCCTCATTCTAAGATTCCTTTATTTATTTAGATGTTTGCAACGTTGTAAATAGCTGCCACAACTACACCTGATTGGATTCAAATTCAAAAAGCAATTAGTTAGATGTTTGTCACGTTTATGTACATACAATTTGGATATGTTTCAAAATGTGCAATTAATTACAAAACTGAATGTATCTAACAAGAAGGTGGGGTGTGTGTTGGTGATTTTCTAGAAGTATTTTTTGTGATTGATTAGCTAATTAGAGAGTTATTTTTTTAACAGGTTTAATTCATGAGTATGTGGCTAACTAACCCCAAAATTGATCAGGGGTGTAGCTATGATTGGTGCAGCTGGATGCAGAGGCACAGGGGCCAAGTGGCCTGACGGCCCACACAACCTTGATTATTGCAGTTTTTTTCTAGCCAAACACCAGTGAGTGTTTTCCTTGCTTGCAGTAGGTTCCGTGGCAACTTTTCTAAGCCACTGATGGGGACAGTTTCCCTTTAACTATGAGCCTTCTGAGTGTATGCACAACACATGTGCACCCGCACGTGTGTACTGTGAAGCTGCAGTCATCAGGCTGACATTGAGAACAAGCATTTGCAATGCAACGGGTCTCGCGTTAGAACTCTTAGCATTGTAAACTCCTAACCGGACTTTTCCTGCCACATAACTAATAATCAAAATAAAAACAGTTTCACATATGCAAGCTGATGGTCGCCATGACATGCAAAGCGCTCGACTTCTGCCCAGCGAGATCTTGCTGTGCAGGAAATGAAAAGATAAAGTAGTCCAGAAACTAACAGAAAACATGGAGCCGTGTATGTTTTTAGTAGTTTACCGGTGCACTCAAGGACGTATGCATGCCTTTCACAAATGGAATCAATCGATTTTTAAAAGGCAAGCCCACAAAATAATGAAAGTGACGGGCGTTACATGGGCGTGGTTAGAAGCCCACATAGAGATTACAACATGGTCCAGAGCGCATGTGCACGTTCGACCCTAAAAAGAGACTGGGGGGCCTACTACAGTGACATCAATAAACATTTGACATACACTATAGAACAAACACAAGGCTCATTTATGGAGACTAAGCCCAGGGTCCATAACTGCTGATGTATTTAATGTGAAGGGAGACATTTTGAACAGTCACAAAACCCTGAAGGGGACTCAACCATACATAACGATTGGGATCTCAGCAATGTGAAACAGCACATGCAGATGGGGTGAGGCAGCTGTACACCCCCAAACTCTGATTGTGGGACTTACATTAAATTGTGTATGTATTTTTGTTCTTGTCCCTGCCTAAAAATCCATTCCGGACATCTTATTACAGTGTGGAAGTTAAATCATCCCATTTTTCCTGAGCTGCAATATTCCTTTTGCTCTGCTCAACTTTTTAACTTCCTGTGTGTACTTCGGGCCATTTTTACATTTGGTACTTGAGCAACATGAATGGAAACCTACGGGAATTTATTTCAGTTTTAATTTATGTTAGAGAGAAAGTGGAATCTGCTACACTGAACAATAAACATGGGAGACTTGACTACAAATAGCGTTTGTTGGTAACTCAGAGGAGTGGGTCCAGTGCAACACTAAAATGAATATTGACCGGCATCCCATTAGTGCGATTCCTTTCATTTTCCTGGATTCTTTCCAGGTGCCATTTCCCAGCTAAAAACATTTTTCTTACTTGTTTTTGGGAACATATTCGTCATGCATGCTCGTAAATATTTTGTTTTTATAAAATTGATTTAAGATTACCACGTGAATCCTATACAGAAATCCTCTCCACCATCTCAACACGGAGAAGTTTTAAAGAAAAATACATGTGGTTGAAATGTGGTAACATCAGTGTACCCAACAGCCTGGGTATATTGCACAGTGTGCATTACAGAATATCATGTTAGCTGTGTGTGGAACATGAGAATATGCAATGTATGACATATAAACACCTTGAGACTGCCACAGGTGTTGAGGACAACTTTTCACCCATGTTATGTTGATTATGTTTGTTTATTCGTACATGGGAACATGCGTTACACATCATCCTTGGTTCAATAAATATCTTAGTTTGCCGGAGTCATGCTCATACCTTGTAGATGAAATAACTACTATGAAGGGGAAAAGTTAAACTCTTTAACTAGTCCCTTGTCATATGTTGTATCTTTGTGACATTTAAAACTAAGGCCCAGATTTAAGAGGGTATAGCTCCATTCCAGTGCTACATTAGCATCATTTTGTTTTACACTAATGTGACGTTAGAAGGCCAAAAAACACTGCACCATATTTACAAAGTGCCACAATGCATGCATTGTGCCACTTTGTAACCCTTTGTACTACATCATACCTACGCCAGTCATAATGTATGCAAAGGGGGCGTTCCCCTGTTCCGGGGGCCATGAAAATGGCACAAAGAAATGTAACAGTTTCTTTGCGTCATTTTTTTCCAGGATTTTTAACGTCTGCTCAGAGCAGGCGTTAAAAGGAGGCTCTCATTGGTTTCAGTAGGCCTCTGCATGCTTTGCAGGATTAGCATCAACAATTCTTGACGATAATCCGGTAAAGCTCCAAACTAGCATAAAAAATTCTGATGCTAGTTCCCTAACTACCTCCATGGAGCGCGGTATATTAAATACGGTGCACACTTGGTGGCGTTAGGGGGGGGGGCACTAATGGACCCAAGAAAAGTGGCACTCCACTAGGTGCTGCACCACTTTTCATAAATCTGCCCCTAAATATTAGTTTCCTTGTCCCATGGCCTTGCCAGAGTGTTCTGTATATACAAATTCTTACTTTGCAAGTAGCCAGATCCTAAGTTCATATTTTAAAACTTCACAAAATTGCGTCTTTTTTTGGCAAGTCCCGCCTGTTTTTATGTCTCGATTTTTTAACTGCATATCTTGCAAAACAGACCTGTGCTAACAATATACATAGTAAAGGCTTTGGGTGCCCAACCTTTCAGCAATAGTTTTCTTCGGCTCGCCTTGGTTAGCCATTGGCTCAATGCTTTGTCAATGAATTGAACTGCATTTAACTTTACAGTATATACAGCTGGAAGGTGTAGGAGTACAGGGTGCCCAGATGAGTAGAGCTGAGGGTTGTGCATAAGGGCCAGATATGTGCTCAGATTATGTAGCTACAGACATGATGCAATGTCTCTATATGTTAATGTTTCAAGAAGTGTTAGACGGAAGCTGGTCGCATGTATTTGTATATATTGTTTTGATTGTAAGCATTCAGGCCGGAGCATGCTTTTATGGTTGGAGGGTGCTTATAGCAAGAGCCGGCTTTAGGGTGGTGCGGTCGCACCAGGTGCTGACCTGAATTAGGGGGCGCAGACCTCAGGAGGGGCCTGTGTTTAGCAATAACTTAGAAACTTGCAATTTAAAAGCACTTGCTGAAAAGTTCCTTGTTCGGCCAACCTTCAGAAAACAATTAAAATGTCAAGATAACTTGTGATTAATGTTCTTGCTTTAGAGAGAGGTCGGAGTTTTGTCTAGCAGCAGTTTTGACTCCATATAAAGTAGCGTAGAGGGTTAACATGCCTGCTGCAAAGAACAGAACTACATTTTATGTGGATAGCTGAGTGGATTAGTAAAGCCAGCCTTTACAAGCGCTTTAAAACAAAAGAAGGAATGTTTGTGAAAAGGGGGCTACGGAGAGATGAGGGACACATTTGCCGGGTGGTAGTGAGTGAATCCGAGGAGGTGGGCATGGGGTAGGGAGCGTCAAAAAAGACTGTCTCACAGGGCACCACCAACACTAAAGCCGGCCTCGATTATACATAACCTCTGTCCTAAATATGAAGACACCGCATATGGCAAAAACGTGGGTATTCAAAGCTCTATGTGTTCCCAATCTCTTTGACAGGTGCTGTGTTGAGACCCCCTTTAATATGGCTCCCGAAGAATTATTTACTGTAGACTGTTTATTCTTAAGTCCAGTAGCCAAAGGCTAGGAAAAATAAAGACATGCCGGTACCAATAAATGTTGATTGCTACAATTAATTGCAAATAGGCAATCTGGCGGAGTTCTCTTGACACCCGGAGAAAAATTGTCACCACACTCGAAAACAACTTTTTGTTCCAGTAACCACTTATGTAACTGCAGATCCAAGGCAGTAAGAAAGAATTCACCTAAGTGAACGAGCCAACGAAACACACATCAAGAGAGCCAACAGGTCTTAGTTTGGTGTATATTAAATGTTATTGTGTGTAGAGCACAAAGATGTGTTGTTTTGTGCTGGCCACGGATTATTTATAGTAGCTCTTTCAAATATCGGTAAGGTACGGGTAGACAGAAGTACAACTGCCTTGTTGCTGTGCCAGCATGTGGCTCATTGTTCTAAAGGCAGTGGTTATTACATCAGTGGCAGCATGTGCAGTCTAACAATAAAGACTGAACTGGTGACTAATACTGACTTTGTGATTGCAGCATGCCAGGGCAGTGTGCTTGGTTGGTCCTATCTGCAAAAAAAGTGATAATTTTGTGTCTGGCATTAGCCAAGACATTTTGATTTTAGGAAAATTATATATATTATATACTTAGTTTTGCTTGTTTGAGGGACTTTCAGCCAGCGTTCTTCATCCATTGATTTGTTGTCATGTAATTGACGTCTGTCCTCTGCTCATGACAGCATACAGTGTGTTGCAGAGTGTCAGCCCACTTCAGTAATTGGCTAACTTCACTGAGAGGGACAGCATTCTGCCCTTTCACAAAGAGAACCTCCACCCATAAAGTAATTCCCTTCAGTGCAAGGGGTTACCTGTAGCGATGTGTGCTTTTGGAGACCATAAAATATTTTTACTTTTAACTAATGTATTTTTCTTAGTCTGACAAGGGTCCAACATCTTCCCAAAAATAAGGTTTTGCAAAAAACATGGTAAAACAAGCACTTAAAAAGCCAAAAGACTGGCAGTCAGCGCCAGACCTACTGGCTTTACTAATGCTTGTTAGTAATAGGTGTCGTCAGCCAGTGTGGAAGAATGTGTCCAAGAGCTCAAACTTCACCTTGCCGATTGCAAAGAATGAGTCAGAAACAACTGGAGTATCGCTATAATGGGTCCTAAAATCCTGTTTTGCTAAGAGCTGACCAGTGCAGCAACTGAGTGTTGTGTGCAAGTTTAACTTTAAATAGAGTTTTTGTATATATTTGTTTCACAGCCCTGATAAAGTACTTGTTCAAGGGTGAAACGTGTTGGCTTGGCTGAATGTTCAATATGCGAAGAATAAAATTGTTTTGAAGACTCTACGTCTAGTCAGGATCTTTTTCTTAGGTGTAGCGCTACACAGTGCTTAATTTGAGCCAGTGGTTTCCGATGCGGGGCACCAACACTTATTTTTGAGGGCCAACACTTTGTTTTCTGCATCAGGCATTTCCTGCAAGCAAAAGACACATATGGGAAAGGTGGAGGAAGAGAAAAAATAAAAAGCGTCACAAAGGTAGAAAGCTGCAAGAGTGAGCTGAAGGGGCAGGAAGTGGCTGTCAATGGATTAAAGAGGCCTGCAATGGCTTTAGAATTATGCTGCCTAAGTATTCTGTGCTCGCACATTTACATGCAGCAGCCACGTGTTTCAAAGGAGAGCTTTGGGAACTGGCATGTTTTTATTTACAAGTTAACCACTGGCACTAAATAGTAAATCAGAACACTAGCACTTTTGCAATCACAAATGACTGACTACTGCTTTGGCTCGTATGTTTTAAAACCTGTGCAGCAAAAATGCTCTTTAAAGAGTTGTCTCATCCACGAAATTGTGGAGTCTGGGATGAAACATTCCCACAAGAGCTGGTGAGGGGTTTAGCTGTGTGTGGGGTTTCAAAGGCAGATGCATGTTTTTTACTCTAAGATAAAAATGAAAACAATATTACAGACTCCCTTACCTACACATGTCATATGCATCTTTGTCTTTTAAAACCAGGAGGCTCTTAGTTTCCTTTTATTTTCTAAACACTAGTGCTCCCTTTTTTTATTACCACGTATGTCTGTGTTATTTTTTAATTACTTTTTTCACATTTATTTTCAAAACCTGCATGTCATACAATGCACCCTTTTCTGGCATGGTGTGGCATCAGAATATCACTGTTGAAATATTAAACATAAATACTGTTGTCTAACTATGATCTACAAAAGGATTGCCCTATGGGAATTAATAATAAAAAAATCTACACCCAATGGAATGTTTTTTTATTGACATTTAGGACAGAAGATATTTCGGTAATATTTCTGTAGACAACATTCTGATGTGGAAGCCATGTCAAGTGCACACAGACAAGAGAACAGCACATAAAGATCAACTGAAAAATATTTCTTTGATATAGCCACCTTCTTTGAATACTTTTTGTGGAGCAACACACAGCGCTTTAAAGTGTAGCCCTTTCCTATTTAATCTATTTTTTTAAACAAATCAGGTGTTTTTTCCTTCAAAACTAGATTCATTACCTCAAATTTCTTTTTACTTTTTTACTTATTTTGAGTGTTTGATGTACAACTCTCCTAGTTTCAAGAAGCAGCAGGCTGCTTTACACATGGGGCATAAAGCAGAGGTTATGCTATTTGTATTTTGTATTTGAATTTATAAAGCGCATTCCGGCCGTAGCATTGAAGTGCTAAGAGGTGAGTAAAGCAAGTGATTCCCTAAGAGGCCCAAGGATCAGCGGGGCAGGCAAGTAAAGCCCGCCCTAGCTAGAAAAGAGCCAGGTTTTTAGCTTCTTCCGAAAAGGCAGGTGAGTGTCTTCTTTCCTGATTGGCAGTGGGAGTGTTTTCCAAAGTTTCGCTGCCGCCACCAAAAAGGCTCTGTCTCCCCATCCGGACTTTCCACAGGGGGGAATTGAGATTAAATAGAGACTAGATGATCTGAGCGAATGACTAGGTGCATACTGCTGCAGAGATGAACATAGGTCTTTACAGCCTTCCGAGTGAAGAGCCTTATGTGAGACAAAGTGTCTTAAAAATAATGCGCTTTCCCACAGGTAGCCAGTGCAGCTGCCTCAAACTGCTGCTGGCAGACGCTGGGTGCGGGAGATCCAATGCAAGGCGAGCCGCGGCATTCTGAATCAGTTGTAACACATAGAGGGACCCTTTGCTAATGCTTAGCAACAGGGCATTGCAGTAATCCAGTTTGGAGGTGACTAAGCCCAAAATTACCAAAATTCTAAGTTCCTTCTGAAGAAAAGGAAGGATTTTCTTAAGAATTTTCAAAGTCCAGTAACAGGTTTTGACGGTGTGATTCACCTGTTGCTCAAAAGATAGAGTATTATCAAATGAGATGCTGAGGTTTCTGGCCATAAGACTAGGAACTGGGAGATCACTGCAAGACTGAGGCCACCAGCAGGAGCTCCATAAGGCACTATCTAAGCCAAAGAAGAGAATATCTATTTTTTCTCCATTCAATTTGAGCCAATTGAGGCTCATCCACTTGCTAATCTCCCTTATACAGTTGTGGAGTCTGTCTGCTACCTCCTCCTAATTACTGTTGACAGGGATGATGAGCTGAGTATCATTAGCATAGGAAACACTTGAGAGCCAAAGGAACAGACCAGTCTGGCCAGCGGGGCAACATATAGGTTAAACAGAGTAGGGCTGAGAGAAGACCACTGTGGAACCCCGCAAGGGGGTTGAAATGGGTCAGCCCTGAAATCACCACAGCTTACTTTGATGGATCGATCCAACAGAAAGGATTCTAGGATGTCCAGAGCCTCATCTCTAACTCCAGCATGATAAAGGTGATGGATCATCAATTGCGGGGAGATGGTATCAAACGCCGATGAAAGATCTAACAGAACAAGAATGGCGCCCTCCCCCTGATCCACCATTCTCCGGATAATATCCGCCGTAGAGATGAGTGCGAATTCCATACTATGTGCTTTACGGAACCCGTGTTGGGAAGGGTTAAGGCCGCCACTGGCCTGTAAAATGGCAGCCAGATCAATATTTAAGTGTTTCTCCAAGATTTTGGTCGGGTAGGAAGTAAGGATATGAGGCAGAGATTTTTCAAGTCATTTAGTGTGCCACCTGGCTTCTTTATAACCGGAATCACAATGGACTCCTCCCAGGAAAGAGGGAAGCCCCCCTCCTTCAGGATTTCATGATAGTCTGGTTCTAGCATGGCTGAAACTAGGTCTGGGGCAAGCTTCAGTATCTTGGGAGGGCAAGGGTCATTAGAGACCCTGACCTAACCCCACACAGCAGTTCTTTGATTCTGTTTGCCTGTAAAGGTTGATATCTAGTGAGTTTAGGTCCATTATCCAGGGCCAAAGCTCCCCCCCGAAACCCCAAGACTCAGATCCACAAAAGGCTGCACAAAGTTTGCGTGGATCTGGAGTATTTTGGTTTTAAAAAAGACGGCGACCCTTTGGCAAAAAGCAGATGAATTCTCCAATTCCGGGGGTGGAGTAGGGGAGGTCAAAGAGCAGACCACCTTAAAAAGTTCCCTGGGTACATTGTCTGCTTCCTTAATTTTACGGGAAAAGTAGTCGGATTTTGCTTTTTTGATTGCTGATTTGTAGTCCTCAAGAATAGACCTAAGCTTAGCTCTCTCTGCATCATTCTGATGCAGCTTTCATCTACGTCCCTGCCATCTGTATAATCTTCGTAGATATTTGAGTTCCTCAGTGTACCAAGGAGAAGGTATTTTCCTACCCGGCTTAATTTAATGAGAGAGGCGAGTGAGTCTATGGCAGCCCTGAGCCTGTACTCAAAGCCTTCCAGCTTGGAAGTGCACTGTTCCCTGATCTGATCTCAGCCCGCCTTAAGGGCCTGTGCAAAGCTCTGCTCCTCAACCCTGTGCCATTGCCTGGTTAGCCTAGGGGCTGGCGTGACATTAGTGGAGGCTATCGTACTTGCTACCTTAAAGGTAAGCAAGTGATGATCCGTCCAGTCTAGAGCTGTATTCTCCAAAAAGGTGCAATTATCGTGATGGTTATGCTATGTTATGCTATGCTATCCCACACTATCCTATGTTATGTTATGCTATGTAATGCTATGTTATGTTATGTTATGTTAAACAAACTTGATGGAGAGTGCACATTCGCCTAAGGTTTTTATTTTGTGTTAAACAAACTTGATAAAGGGCACATTCGCCTAGGGTTTCTTAGCGCTGGGTACGGAATAGATTATGGCAATTTTTGGAGTTAGCAAGGCCACCAATTAACAGAGTAAGGCTGTTTTAAGAATATTTTAAAATGTCTTCTGAATATTCCAAATGTATATTCCTTGTGTAAATATTCCAGAAGATAATTCCAGAAGGAGGGTCCTTGCACAGAAAAACTACGTTTAACCATACCTTACCTTTATTCGATATCTGGGTATGCTCAGAATGTTGGGTAGAAAGATCCAAGAACATGATAAGGGGTTTGATCCTCCTGGCTACAAGACGAGGGGCCTTGAAAGCAAGTCAACGGGTTCTATATTGGATACTTTGTTTTACCAGTACCCAGAGAAGTTGCTTCAATAATGGAGTATTATGAGAGTTCCTAGAATGTTAGGCATTAAGTGAGCAGCCTCATTCTGGACCACCTGCAGTCTTTGAATCATGCTTTTAGGAAGGGCAAGATAAATAGAATTAGCATAATCAAGTCCCGAGGAAACCAAGGCTGCCAGAACTCAGGAGTGGCTCACGGCGTGTGGCAGGGGCGGGGCGGCGAAGGGGGGTTTGTGGAAAACAATGAATAGTAAAACAAACAAAAAAACTTACCTGAATCCGCCGCCGCCACCACCACTGCGCACCTCCTCTTCCCTTTGCTGCAGGCACAGGCACCCAGCCTGCCCTGCGGCCAATCTAAACGCTGCTGTCAGCAGTGTTCAGAATGGTCGGAGCACCCAGCCAGGGCACTCCCAGGCAGACTGGGAGAGTCTGTGCTCTCTTCAACCTGGCACTGCGATGCTGGGTTGGACAGAGCTTAGTTCTCATGTATGTTTGGCCGGCCTGAGACGTACATGTGCACTGAGGGGGAGTGCTGAGCACTCACCAACCGTGCTTGTGAGCCTCGTGGCCCCGCCCCTTCTGCAATACAATGATAATAAACATAGTTTATTATCATTGTATTGCAGAGGCTTGGCAGCTGATGCTGCTGGCGGGGGTGACGCTCCTCCGCCCTAGCAGAGGAGCCGCCCCTGCCACCACTGTTCTCAAGGTATCCTGCAGTAGAAACAGAAACAGTTTCTTCAGCATTTTTTGCATAAAATGATTTTCGATAGAACTGTTAAAATGTGAGTTTCATGCAAAGTTTACAGTCAACAATCAATTCAGGATTCTTTACACTTGTCGTAGGGGGAGATGCAAAGTCAATATATGCTGGTCAGTAGGGTTGGTTGCAGAAATTCACTCTGTTGTTTGAAATTATGATTTCTGTCTCATCTGCATTTAATCTTGGAAGATTAGGCCCCATCCATTCCCAGGAAAAGCTCAAAGCATTCTGAAATTCCAGTTGTGTGTTTACAGTTCCATCTAAGTGGAGTAGCAGTTTGGAAACATTTGCATAGTTATCTAACCCGCATCCTCTACCTGCTAATTCTTTTATCAATTGCCTTGTGTATATATTGAACAGGTGTGGAGAAAGAGACCCCACATTTAACCTGTGTCCCTTTAGACTGAAATGTTGGCAGCCGGACTGCTTGGGTTCAGTCTCACTGAAAAACTTTACCCAGTTCAGGGGAAAGCACTAAAGTCCAGCGGCTTCCAGACAGTCAGCCAGTATTTCATAGTCGGCCATTTTGAAAGCAGCGGACAGATCTCAGGTCAAAGCCGATGTCTACTCTCCATTTCCATCCCATTGCAGGTCATCAACCATGGACAGAATCACAGATTTGCGGAATCCTGCCCGAAGGGGTCAAGATAATCAGACCTCTGTAGATGATTACAAAATCCCTGAGCCACATTGGCTTCTGGATCTTTTGTAGTGCTTCGATTATGAGGTGATGAACGTAGAAGTGTATGTTTAATGGTGTCCAATGGAGGTTAAACTACGGAAACATGGGTGTAATGATGTGGGGAAGGAAGTGTAAGTGAGACTCTACTCGTATGGTTGTTTTGTCAAATATTCACATTATGCATTTGAACACAAGTTAAAGCAATTGTGCCCAGAAGCACACAATTAGTTGTACAAAAACTGTAAATAGAACACGGGTGACTTTGTTGCAAAGACTGCAAGCTAGCCATTGGATCTCATCTCCTCAAAAACTAGATTTTTTTTCTTCAAGTCCCGAGAAGATCACTGGGAAACAGGCAGAGAAAGATACTTTTGAAAAGGTTTTCAGTGGACACGAGACAATGGGCCAGATGTAGCAAAGTTTTTTTTTCCCATTCTGTCAGTGGGGAAATGTGTTCGTACATATGGCCCAATGTTGTTTCTTGCCGGACCTAAAGACGACCGCGTTTCTCAGTGACTGTCGATCCTGCGGCCTGGGCGCTGGGCCTGTTCTGGGATGCAGTGTGTAATCCTACATAAATACCTTTTCCTTTGAGCGCGGATTAGTAGACTTTTCATATCATAGAGGGGCGCACGAGCGATATTTCCGTCCTGGTCACGGGGGCGGGGACTAAGCTGCTGTTCCACAAGCCCGCGTGCACATGGCAGCGCGATGCAATGCTCGCTTCTGGCCTCTGCACAGCACTGTCCCGGCGGCCTCGTCGGTGCTTCCTTTTGTCACTGCTACCGGGGGGGAGAGCAGCTGGATCGGGGAGCGGCACATGGAGTGGTGCTGGCCCGTAGAGGCTCTTGGCACGGATGCAGGGCTCCAAACTCTCCAGGGCAAGGACGCTCGGACGTCCCGTGCCGCCTAAATTTAGTGAAGTGATTTCGTGCGCCCCAGGTCCAGGGATTGCTTATGTAGTATAATCATCCCAGAATATGCATTTGGTCATTCGGTGAATCCACCGGCGTGTTAAAAGTAAGGGGGGGGGGGGGGAGGGGTGTTGAACATAAGGCGAGGCAAAGACTGGCTGGGGCGTGGATAACCTTAGAGCTTGGGTAAGGCTGGAATCGCCCGGGAGACAGACCAGGCCCCAAAGCCACAGAAGTAGTACAGGACCAGAGTAACACCGAAGAGCGACAGCGCGGGAATACTTCAGGCGTTTCATAGAGCAGCAGTGCCAGGTACGCCACAGGAGATTCCTCGGGCAGGAACGCCACAGAAAGTTATTAGGGCTGGAATGGCTCGGGAAATTGTTAGGGCAGAAATACTACAGGGGATTTCTAAGGCGAGAATACCCCGAACAGCTGGTAGTACAGAAATACCACAGGCTGATGGTAGAGCAGGACTGCACCGAAAACGAGTAGTGCAGAATTACCAGAAGAGGATGTTGGGACAATAATACACACGTAGGTTTTGCTTAAATACCCCTGGAGGACGGCCAGACCGGAGTACCACATGAGTTTAGTAGGAGGATGTCCGAGCGGGAATGCCAAAATGAAATTCCTAATGCAAAGGTTCTACTGGAGGGAGGGAGGACAAGAATACCGCAGGATACCGGTAATGCAGAAATTAAATACCACTGGAGGTGATAGGAAGGGTCTACCGTCGGAGTCTGCGGGGTAAGAATACCACAGGAGGCTGCTAATGGAGAAACGCCCTAGAGGTGGCTAGAGCAGGAATACTGCAGGAGAGTTGTAGGGGTTGGGTAGCACCAGAGCGGAATAGCAAGGAAGGAATTATGCGTGAGTTTGTTGTGACCGGTCCACGGTGGGAGATTTCCGGGGCAGAAACGCTTTGCGACAGTGGTAGGACAGACCGACCATAAGAAGTTCGTATGGCAAGAACATTTCTGGGGTTGGTAGAGGTTGAATACTACCAAAGGCTTGTAGCAGACGAGTACCACCTGAGATTAGCGAGTGGGAAATAGGAACAGTTACTTTGTGGAAAACGCTGGGGGGGCAGCCACTGGAGAAATTGGGGATTATTGACAGCATGGCGGCGCCCCCAGATGTTCTTGTTCTACGTACAGTGTTGTGGGCCCAAAAATAGCCGGAAATACGTGAATTGCTCTCAGCAGCTGCGGTGTTGTTTTTGGCATATGCTGCGCTGCGGGAGCGTCTCGGGGCGTTATTTCTTGTGAGAATATAATGTAGATGTGTCAGAAGCAGGAGCAGAGGGAGTGGGAAGATGGAGAGACGCGAGGGCGTGGGCAGAGAGAGCAGCCGTGAGAGCTGGAGAGAGGCGAGGGGCGGGAGATGGAGAGATGAAGAGCTGATGAGTGGAGGAGATGGAAATGGGACGAGAGAGGCAATACCAGGAGTGAAAGAGACTGGGGAAAGGGAAATGGCACAAAACCTGACCAGAAGGTGTAGAGAAGTGAAGAACTGGAAGACGCGCTGGGAATTGAAATAGAAAAAGGGAGGGGGCGGAGCCGCACGAGAGTGGAAACAAGGGACACGGGGGAGAGAGAGAAGGGCGGGGAGATACGCCTTGCCTGGAAAGGGGGAGAAAGAGGAACAGAGGAAGTAGAGAGAAGAGTTAGAGATTGAATGGAAGGGAAGTGGGGAGAGAGAAAGACGTTGAAAAGAGGTAGCTGGCAGTACAGTCAGGAGTGCTGAGAGCTAATGAGATAGGCAATGAGACCGAAAACAGGAGAAAGAGGGAACGGAAAGTGAACGGCTACGAAAAGTTCTGAGACTGGGAAGGAGAAAAACAGAGGAAAACAGAGAAGGGGAGGGAAAAAAGAAGTGGGCATTGAGAATGGGAACAGGAAAGTAAGAGGGACAGAAAATAAAGGAATAGAAATAACAGCGAGATGCACGGTGCAAACAGCAGATCGTGGAATAGAAAGAAACACTGGCGTGGATGCTGCATGAACAAGGGAGAAGCATTAGAGATGGACGCTGGGTGTAGGGAACATAGGCAGAAAGAGAGAGAGACAAAACGACAGGCCAGAGAGACAGAGACAGGGGCACAGCCATCAGTAACGCAGCAGGTGCAGTGGTACCACCACCCAGTGGTGTAAGGGGCCCACTTTGCCTCAGAGTTTTTCACTGTGTATAACCACTGGATGGTGAGTCCAGTTTCCTTTCCTGTACCCTTGGTAGGATACTGGGCAAAGAGTGCGGACTGGAGAGATGCAAGGAAGACCTGGGGGAAGCCAGTACCAGAGACAGTAATTTAGAGAAAGTGAGACAATGATGTCTGGAAAGGAAAGTGGATAAAAGAAGATGTCAAAACAAACTTCATTCGTTGTCCCTCAGCTCTTGCCATAGTGCACAATTACTATCCAATGAAGATTATTCTCTAGTAGGTCAGAATACTATGAAGCCAACCGTTTAGAATTGTTCAGCTCCCTTAATTATGGAATGAGGCCTGTACTTGTAGAGCCTCAACTAGAGGCGAGGCCTACCTTTCACCAGCCCTCCAACGCTACTCAATACACCAATGTTCTGTTGAACCTCCAGCGCCTTCTTCTATCTCACACAGAAGAAACGCATTACATGTTCCACCAGAAACTCCGAGGCAGTCGATATGGCAATCCAACACCAAAAATAATGAACTGTCCAAGGAAAACTTTTTTGGTGTATTTATTAAATAAATAACTGATATTTAAGACAACTGTCCAGATCTTCAACCATCTGGTACTGGGAAAAATACAAGAAGGAAGAACTGGCATCTTTGAAATTCTTGGAATCATGGGTATAGGAAATGTTTTCTGCAGGTTAGGGGGATGGAGTAATCATCTATATAGCACAAAGTTGTCTGCACCAAATCTCCGAATGATTATGATTTATCTGAAAGCTTTGTGATAGGGCTATGTTTCTGATCCCATGAAGTAGTGGTCGTTTGTTCTGATTTGTATTTGGACTGTATGAATGATAGTAAAGCTGGGTAATTGGTCATAGGTCTCGTTTGTAGAGCTTTGTTACAGATTCTGTTGGTTCACCTGTAGGTAGAACTGTGATTATTCCCATTTCTTAGCTGCAGGGCAGTGGTTTGTCCCATGTCACAGATGCAGGGCAGTCACTGGTCCTTTAGCTCTGCTGCAGAGATGTAGTCACCCCCATGATTAAGTTGAATGAGCACAGAAACAAGTGATATGAACCTTATGTGGAGTTGACTCTGTAGCAGACCTGTCATCCTCATAAATGCCCTCACCTTTCAGAAACTCTCCTCACTGTTGTGACATCGGCCTACTGTAGCTTGGATTGGTCGTGTCTTGGAAGGCAGGAATGTACCTTATACTTTCCTAGCAAGTTACTCCCTGGCCCCACCTCCCTCTTGCTTGCTGTGAGTTGCCTGGGCTTGTGTCCCACAGAAGCTTTCTTCTTTTCACCCCTTAGGCTTTGATGGGCAGCGAAGATTATGGATGCCTGATTTGATAGTCGTCTAATCTCCTTGTACTCTTTAGCAAATTTCTGCATCACTAGGGGCAGGAGGCAAGTACTGCCACAGCAGAGCTCAGCTGGAAGGAACGCCTCATTGGGCATCCACCATCAGCCCCATTTACATTTGCATCCCTTTTTCCAGAAGGTCGGGTCAACCAAATACACGAGTTTGCTTTTCTTAGTTTTGTATTTACAATTGTCTGTGACAATCTAACAAAATACATTCATTACTCTCTTTTCTCACATCCGGTTATTTAGAACTGGCCATAACCAATCATATACACCACAGGAAAACGAGGAGGCCTTGAGATTCTATATGTATGTGTGTCTGTGGGTACTAGTATAATTTGAAGCTACCTCGGGACGTGGTTCTACATATGGCCTCATGGATTTTGACTAGATTTGATCAAATTCTTCTCTTAAACTGTATGTCTCCTCAGATCACTGTAGTTCTACATTGAGGTGAGAGTGGTTTGCATGTCCAGTGTGTTTACCACCAACAAATTGGGGCTGGAGTCTTAGTGCTGACAACAAGTGAGACCTCCAAATGTTGTCTCATCTACGTGACGCATTCATAATCGGCAGAGGGGTGCTGAAGTGTTTGTTTCATCTATATGACATCATTCCTTGAGTTTCAGTCTCTGTCTCCTTGGCATGATATAATATTATGGAATGCTTGCATCAAATGTTCAACTCAGCATCATTTAACAGGCAAGGGCAGAGTTTTTTGTTTCTCCTCAAATGTTTGCTGCAAGTATTCTCATATCAACCCTGGAGGAGTTTTCTTGACCTGCGGGCTAGAATGGGAGTGTCATAAAAGCCAGTGTGCAGCATCTTGAAGGAGGTACCCTCTCCAAAGCAAAGCCGCTAAACAGTCTGCACATACAGAGCTTCCCACATTGCCCATATAGGAAGATCTTGGCCCATTCCCTTATGTGTCTGAATCATGCCAGCAGATAACTCCTGGGCTTACTGAGGTGAGGTCTTTTTTTCTTTTTGATGGCATCCATCCAGAAGATTAGAGCTCAAAGACGATCCCACCTCACTGCTTGCGCTGCTTGGATGCAACAACGGTACTTCATGGTAGAGTGAGATCTTGCATTTTTCGCTTCCTTTCTATCGATGGGTAGCTGGACATTATGCTTCAGCCTTAACTTTGAGAAGCCTGGTCAGTGTGAGGATGGGTGCCATCCTCTTTGGGGATAGAAAAGAGCTGCAATCACTTTAAGACAATTATATCTTTTGTGTAACAAAGCTAGAAAAAGGGACAGCCACGGGAACAAACGTGGAGTCACTTCTGCTGGGACTGTAAATGGATGGACACACAGTAACCCAGGGCATAGAGGATACAGAAAAAGTGAAATTCATAAGTCCTACAAAACGTTTCCACTTCCATACCTTCTAAACAGATTGCAGGTATCAACCCCTATAGAAAAATAGAAAACTACTCCTCACACTTACCTCACATTGCTCCTAATATTTGGCACATGGCTGGGTTAGGAATATTAACAACCAGCCCCTTTTTTCAGGTAACAAACCCTAGGATTATCAAACTGTTTAGACCCCTCAGCAAAATACAAAAATTCTGTGAAGGACACCTCTCATTAGTGCCAAAGGCATGACCAGCTCTCGTGACATCTCACTTTTCTTCCCAAGGTTTTGCTCACAAACAGTTTCCCAGATAATGAAAACAAGCTAAAAAAAGTTTTTCCAACATGCCCTCTTAAATCCCAAAGTGTGTCAGCTGATAATACTGGCCAGCCCCTCCTCTATTATATACTACCTCTACACTCCTGACTGCAGTTTGGGAACTTAGAAGGCTGCTTCATTTCTGATGATTAATCTACAAAAATCTGAGTCCTTTCTCACCGACACCAAACAGAGGTGACCACAGAAGTAGAAGTTAAGGGCTGCTCACTCGCGCTTGCACCTCAACTCTAATGCCTGGGGTTCACCCTTGATCCAACACATCTCACATAACAAACACATGGCCAAAGCCACAGATTTCAATTTTCGCTCTCACAGGATCATTGATCTTACTTCTGCTTCCAATGTGACAATAGTCATTTTTAAACTTGTCATTGTACAAGGAATTATTTCAAATTTCACTCTTCCTCTTCAGGCTGATCTTCTCTCAGCAGTATGACTCATTGCCAACGAGAGGACATTTAATCACACCTCACCAATGCTAAGAGTGCCTTTTTGGCACCCTTTAAAAGAACAATGCATTTCTAAAGATGTTGCCTAGTGTCCAAAGCAACTCACCAAAACTTCTAACCTGGACTGTCGATTCACCATTTCTGGAGGGTTGTATGGCAGCATATCTTTGACAAAAATATTGCTTGACTTAAATATTCTGGCCTCAATATTAGTTACGAAAATATGTCTCGTTGATTGAAGATGATATAATATTGACTCCTAAGGGTGATTATTTTGACAATTATTTTAGATCACAATATTTTTGTCAGACGACAGAAAGTCACTGATATTATCGTATCATACATTCGGGGGGCTTGAGCAGCATGGCAGACAAACTACCTCTATCTCAAAAGACCAAACTCCAAAATCTCTGCATTCACTCTGAGTCCTTCCCTGGTGAAGCAACTGCCTGCTGGAACTCATTGCCCACCAAGTTCTATTCTTAGCACACTCTGCTTTTCTTTGGAAGATATTTGAAGAACTCAAACGTTCCATTGCTTTTTTGGTCAGATACAAACCCTGCTGTCTCTCCGCTGCTAAGCTTTCCTTCCATAAATGATACACAATCATCTTGTTCAATAAATGTTTCATCGTTCTGTCTCTTCCCCTCTATACTGCTCTGTCACTGGTTATATGGAAATCAGCATACTACTCAGTGGGGTTCAGGACTGCTATATAAAATAGTTGAATGAATGAATAAATAAATAAATAAAAATCATAACTGGAATTTATCACTGGCTTCTGTTAGTACTTCTTTCTATTGCCTCTTTCAAGCTCCTCTTCTTTAAACCTCGGCATTCTGCTTATAAGGGGTAGACAGGAGGCATTATACATATATATGTATATATATTTTAGGCATATAAATGAATACATTCATACATGTAGAAATAAATACATAATTACAGTAAATATAGTACTGAAGTCTGATCACTTGTCTAAAAGCTAATCAAAGTATTTAAAGGAGATATCAGATCTCAAAGCTGAACAAATAACACAACCCCAATCACAGAACAGACAATGGTAGAGCTTAAAGCTGATCAGCTGATTAGAGAACCCACACCAGAATACAACTTTAAAGACAGCTATTGAACTGTAAATCACAGTCAGAAGGCCTTGAGGCATACGTTGTATGATCCTCAAAGGCCAAATGCATGACTCACCCTCCCACCTCCTCAGCGGTGTCACCAAAGAATACTTGCTGCCTGCCAGCAGCATGACCTCATCCCATCAATCCCTTCTCCTGGGAGGAGACTTCATCTCTTGCTCAGAGGCAGGAGATAAACTTGAGTGCTAATATCTGTCCCTCCAGTAGGCCGAGGCTATGCCCCCCCAGGGATGTCACTTGCATGTAGTGGTGCATCCTGTTGACGTCTTTATCGATGGCACTGCTCCAACAAAGGGAGGACATTTCATCTCATATCCTGAGTCTCTAGTAATACTGCTTGTTGAAATATCCCCTGCACCTCTAGCAGAGCAGCTTCAAATTGATCTAGAAAGAACAGAACCTCCCAGGACAGCTCAGAGGCTTTTTCATGGAAATCCTTTTCCACACACATGAATAGGCCCATCTATGTGTAACTTAAAATATATAACCCATGGTACTATCTCGTGCAATTTTACAGCTGTGGCCACCCGTACACAATTATTAGACATTTTACGCAGAGTTTACCGTTTGCTAGAAGAAATGTTGGGCTGTGCAGTAGATGCACTGCTTTGCGTGAAAGGGAGAATGCAAGGTAGCACCATATTTGCTCAAATATAGTACTGCTGGTCCCTTCCAACGCACTGGCTGCCTAGCACCACGGACACTCATTTTCTCCATTGTACATAGGTGTATCTGTAAGTCTAGCATGGGTTTTGTATAGGAAGGGTGGCCTTCCAGTGCAAAATAGAATGCTTATACTAACTTTCAAACTTTACTAGCTTTGTATGTGTGCTGGACAGTGTTGACATACAAACTGGAAAAAGTTTAGAGAAATTAAACTTTTCTCCATACTTTGCGCCTGCCTAAAGAAGGTTTTTATTTTTGGCACAAACCACTGCATAACATTGCTTGTAGATTCGGCTTTGCATCAAAGTCCATTGGATGCCTCATTGGCTCCACAAACGTGACACCCCATTTTAACAAGGGAGCGCAAAGTAGTGTTACTTTGCTTTACTTTTAAATAACTTTCCAGCACACAAAAAATGTGTAAATCTCAAATCAACATTTTCTGCCAGTTTTCATAACTTTTGTGACTTTGCACTGGTGCTACTGGTTGATAAATCTGAATTGTTGTTTCTAGCTTGAGCTACAAAACGCTGCATGGAAAATACGCTGCAGCTTCTGATGCTCTTCTTCACCTTCCACCTCTTCCCTGCTGCTCTTCAAAGGGTCGAGCATCTCTCTGCACTCAAGGGTAACATCTCTAATGTGGCACCCAAAAGACTGCTGAGAATACTGTAGGTTGGTCAAAAATAAAAATGTGCACATTTGACTATATTCAAAACAGGATATTTTTTAATAAGGCTTTAACGAAGCATTGGTTTTCTTGCTATGTATACTTACATATACCCAATAACCAAATAGGACGAACGCCAGCATCGAACGTATAACAACTAAATGGCAGCGTAAGGACCTCAAGTACTGGACGAGTGTCATACTTATGTTATGAGTATGTTGTTTATTTATTGATGTTTCAGTGGGTTATTTTAACTGATGAAGCCAATTTGTCTTTGTCTCAATTTTATTAAACTATCAATTTTGGGACAGCAGTCAAAATTAAAATCGCTCCTCACTCCCCTTCAAATATTTGACATCTACTTTTAATGTCAAGATGTTTCCGCATATTTGCGTCTTTAAGTGAAATGTCATCCCTTGTCAAGCGTATCTCTGTCAGTCTCAGTCTTGATTTTTCTTTCTATTCTAATCTTTGTATTTCTCCATTTATACTGGGGATAAAAACTGCAAGTGCTACTTTGAACACACATATAGGAATTGGCACCTACACATACCTGGTATGCGACAACCTTTGAGCTGAGTTGAAATAAACAAAACGTAAAAACTAAAAAACGCACTGACCTTCCATAGCACACTTTAGAGGCGGGGACAAAATAAACAAAATGCGATTTTTCGTCTAAGACATTTATTGGTGAGTATTATTCTGAATACAGCGATATGAATGTGTATAATTTTTGCCATTCAAATTCTTTAAAACCCCTGTGACCTACTTTTATGTACCTACCTAAATGTGTTAAAAGTTCTGTGACATAAATTGCATTTTGTCACATGACTTAGGTCATCATTATATTTTTTCCAGGCTTAAAAGTTAAAAGGGCTCGTGGAACAAGGCAAACCTTGTTACAAATATTAGCATTGTTCCTGGAACCACAGATATAAACTACTACTGAGAACAAAGTGATTGCCAAGTACCCTCTCTTGCGGTTTAACTTTCATTAGTAGCAAGGTCAAACAGCAGCTTTTTCTCTTTGTTGTGTAGGGTACAACTTTTACCTTCGGCCAGCTCTTGTATCCTTCACAGAAAATATGGCCAGATTCTATTATTTTGTAAAAAGGAGATAAACCGTTATTTAGGTTAAGAAAAATACTTAGGACATGATTTATATTTTGGTGGAGAGGGTTCTCGATTGCCACTGTGAAGGGGAACCCATTCTCCAAACACTCATACCACTCCGTTGATTTACAGATGGGCCAACATTCAGTATCTCGACAACAGAGTCTACTGTACCTCTGTTGCAGAGATAGTGCTCTATTGACCAGACAGAGTACGAATTGTCTGAGTTTGGTGATTCGAGCACCCATCCAATTTAGGGTGGGCGGTCAAATGGCTAGTTTTCCCTATTCTTCACTGCTGGGTAAAACCTGACGATAAGGGATAGAGAAAATGACTAAATGACGCCCACGCCTTGGGAAACAACTTCTGTGGTGTTGGGTCATTAGTTTATGATTTTTCAAAAACAAACTCCCTCTTTGGGATTTTTTTTTCGAAAAACCAAAAACATGTTAAAAGTTTGACAGTTGTCCATAAATTTAACAGTATCGTCCATCAATTTTTTAAACACAAACTCCCACTTTGGGATTTTGTTTTCGAAAAACCAAAAACATGTAAAAAATTTGACACTTGTCCATCAATTTAACAGTACCGTCCATCAAACTTTTAACACACTAACACAGTGGTGGCTCGTGGGAGGGAAAAGGGCTGTGGTGGCTCGTGGCGGGGGGGCAACAAGATTTTGATTTTTTTTTAAACTTCCCTTACCCGCCGCTCCGATCTGGTCCTCTCCTCCACTGCAGGCACAGACTCCCAGCCTGCCCTGCGGCCAATCCTAACTCTGCTTTCATGCTGCTGGCAGCGCAGTGCCGGGTTGGTGGGAGCATAGTGTGCCTGTGCATTTAGCAGGCACCAGATGGCCAGCCAAACACATATGGGCACTGAGGGGGAGTGCTGTGCTGTGCACTCCCCTAGGTCCCTGTCATGCCCCATGGCCCTGCCCCTTTTAAAGTAAAATCATAATAAACTTAGTTAAAGTTTAGCAGTTTAGCAGCTGCTGGCAGGGGGCAGTGATGCTGCTTACCCATAGTGGAGGAGCCACCCCTGCATTAACAGTAACCACAATGAAGGCGGTTCCTGCCAATGACTAGAGATATCTGCATGGCCGATTGACATTTCTTATTGCGGAGGACAGGAACTCCGTTGACAAACAATATTCCACACTCTAAATCAGGCCCTTTGTGATTTAGGAAAGTTCAATTGCATTATTAACTGCTCTCAATAAAGTTCTGTGCATACTCTTTATCATAGGCTCACGATTGAAACATTTTGCACACAGTGGTAAGAGGAATACGGTTTTAATGTGAGACCAAAGTTTGGCCACATTGCATGTATGATCGTAAGGCTTACCGCTCAGTATCAGTCTCTCTCTTGGATGGGGAACCCTTGCATCACAATAGTCTGGCAATGAATGTAGCTTATCCTGTATTGCAAACAGTTGGCCATGCTGTGGCCTCTTTAACTTTGCAGATGTAGACCCATGGTTGCAATGTGGTGCTCCGAAGGTCACAGGATATTGCAGGTGCAGTTCATATGACTGAGAAGTGGCTTTAGGTGAGGAGTCAGGCTGTAGGACTCTCACATCTTGTGCTGACATGATTGGGGTTCAAGCATCATGAGGTACTGAGGCAAATGAGCCCTTTTGCATGGGTAAGCCACCACCAAAAGGTAAGATAATGTGGGGCTAGTGCTACAAAGGCCCGTGGGCCCTTCCTAGATTGGGCCAGAACCACCAACAAGGGAAACAGAATGGAGCTGCTGGAGTGGAAGTCGCACAGAGTTGGCAAACCCAACAGAGAGAATGGCGTGGTGTTCTGGGTATGGAGGCTCCATGGCTATCAGACACCAAGGTAACCTGTGGACCATGATTTGATATGAGCAAGATTTATGAGTGCAACAGTTGCCTTAGGTGTCACAGGGCTAAAGTCCTGCTATGCTGCTCGGTGATATGCTGGTCCCTAAAGATGCCGAAGGAAATAGATCTCCCTACAATGTGAAAAGCCTCGTCTTTAAGGCCCTTCTGAAGGTAGGGTGCAGCTTCAGACACGTGAAGTGATGAAGAAGAGCATTCCAGAGTCTTGCTGCCGTGACCAGTAAAGCTCTGCCTCCCCATCTCTGTGACCATGAATCACAGGTGTGTTTATTCTAGTACAAGGCACGGCAGGAGACAGGCTTCGATGAACCTTCACTTTTGCAATCTTCACTCTCTCCACACACCATGCATTGGTCACTTGTAGTGCAATCTGGGTCAGGCTTGGCAAAGGACACTTAGCTCTAGCTTCTGCAAACTCTGAAAAACAAGGCTCCTTACCAGTGCTTAATTTGTAAATATAAATGTGCCGGTGACCAAAGCCCTCCTCTTAAAGAAGCAGCTACTGCAATTAAATGTGGAAACATGGAATACTGAGGAAGCGTATTCCTGAAGCCATCTCGGGCCTCTTCTATCCATTTAAAGCCACTCCCTGCCCCTTCAGCTCACTCTTGCAGTTTCTGCTTTCTCCCATTATCACGCTTTTTCATTTTTCTCTTCCTCCGTCTTTCCCATATGTGTTTTTTGCTCGCAGTAAATGCTTGGGGAAGAAAAATAAGTGCTCGCCCTCAAAAATAAGTGCTGGTGCCGGAAACAACAAGCACAAATTAAGCACTGCTCCTCACAAAACACTCTGGGAAGCTGGATTCTGTCTCTGGGCTGAAAGAAGCCAGGCTCTTTTTGCGTCAGGGTATCTATATCCTTTCTTCAGGTTACAGCAGGAGAAAAGTGTTTTACTCAGTCCTTCAGCAGAGGGAGCTTGTCTTAGTCTTTCTCTGTACTGGTGTAAAAAAAGAATTACAAGTAAAAAAATGTGCTCTTAAAAAGCTAAAATGATTTGCCTATTTTTAGAAGAGTAGCACTTATTCTCAGGCCAGTTGACCATTCCCAAGTTGCCCCTAAAGTTTTGGAATCGACCAGTTCCAAACAAAGGGCATTGGTGCTATATATTTCTATGTTCACCAGCTACACAAGTTGCACTGTCACCTAGGTTCACTTAGTGACAGAAGGCATTGCACAATGTCTGCTATTTTTGGGTCTGGCTTTTACATATATATAGAGGGGCCTTTTGGTCAATGGGTGTCATCTATTGATCTTATTGTCATTCACATTTTGCTACCCCCACCAGAGCATGGGGCTATGAGCCAGTCCAATTTTCCCATTGGCTCCCTTCAGGATGAGAGAATCTAACAGATTTCACTTCCTCTTCAAAACAGTTCCTTTCCCTTCAGTGAAGGTTCAAAGGGCATTTTCTAATTTTATTTTTTTAAATACCTTTAAACACCCGCTGTTTTGACTACACTTTGGGTGTCCAGTTAAATTCTGGTTTATGTTCTGTGTCCTTTTTAGGTCGCAGCCTACCAGACAGCAGAGCTTCCCAGTTTGCTAAAGACATCGTGGAGACATTCAGAAAGTTCATCTAGGATTGTTTTAGGCAGGCCAGCTTGAGTTTGGTCCTTCCCTTGCCAACATCTTATTCACAGAATTCTTCCGAGTGACCCCCTTTTTGTAAACAGGGCTATAAATCTTGTTCTTATCTTGACACATTTTCTGTGCATTCAAAGGTTGAGGTCAAATGACAGACACTGTATTCTAAGGGCACTTGTTTACTTTCTTTCTCTGACTTCAAAGTGAGAGATTTTATGTGACAGTCTTGGTGGATAGTGGGGGTATGAAAGCATGCGGCAACATTTAAAAGAACTGTCTCTGATTTTCAGAATATATCAGAATTAGGAACGCACAAATGAAGCACATTTTTGTTAGCAAGCTTGTTGGAAACAAATACTTTAATATGATCAAAATTAATCATTAAACTAGATGATGCAATTTCCACATTTTCGTCTATGAACTATATAGTTTAATTAGTAAAACTGTATATCTGTGCACATGTAATACTCAATTTAATTGAATATGTGTTGTCTGTAATGGCAGTGTGCTACCACACCATGAATACTCCACTCTTCGTCACTCAACTCTACTCTGCACTACTCCACACCACTGCACTCTACTCTGCAGCACTCCACGACACTGCAGTCTGCACCACTACACTCTATGCCATTTCATGCTATGCCTCTCTGCTCTACCCTGTACCACTCAACTCTATGCCAAGGCACTCTTCGTCACTCTACTCTTCACCACTGCACTTTTTGCCACTGCACTCTACAGCATTCCAGTCTAAGCCACACCAATCTACTCTGCACAACTCCACTCTACGCCTCTGTACTCTACAACACTCTGGAACACTGTACTCTCCACCAATGCAGTTTACTTTGTGACACTCAACTCTATGCCCCTGCACTCTACGCCAATCCACTGTACGCCACTCAAATCTACTCTGC
Source organism: Pleurodeles waltl (assembly GCF_031143425.1). NCBI lineage: Eukaryota > Metazoa > Chordata > Amphibia > Caudata > Salamandridae > Pleurodeles > Pleurodeles waltl. The sequence goes on along the minus strand of NC_090446.1, from coordinate 646,393,933 downwards.
ACTCTGTCACTGTACTCTATGCCACTGCACTCTTCTCTGCATCACTGTACGCTGCCCCACTCTACTCCACTGCACTCTGATACTCTACTCTGCCACACTGTGCTTTCCGGAATTTATGCCACTCTACGCAACTCCACAGTGTGCCACTCCAAAACACAACACTCTCTGCCACTCCAGATTACAATACTCTAATCCACTCTTCGCCATTCCTCTCTATGACACTCCAACCCACAATGTTTTATGCCACTAACTTTTAACCAAGCTGAACAGCAGCCATGCTGATGTACAACATGGTTAACGCACATTGGCAAAGCCAGTGGTTCTTGCATTGGCGAAACCTATTGGCTTTCCCAATTCCTGTTTAAAGCTGCTGTTATAAAGTGAAGTGGACCATTGTAGCTGCCTGCGATTTGAGTAATTGGTTATGTGGAGATTTATTCCTCTCCTTTATGAATAATATTTGAATAAAATGCATGCCACTACTGAAAGGCTTATTATTTAAAAAAAAACACTAGCAAAGCCACATCAGTAAATGTATTTTAAATTTAAAATTTGTATTGCTAGCACACGAAGGCCCTGGTGAGGTGGCAGCCATGGTCTGGTGCTTTGGTGGCAGAAGACAGTGAGATTTGAAATCTATTTTTGTGTTTTTTTTTACCTTTAACTCATATAAGCGGTTTAGAGCTCACAGATACTTTAACGTGTTAATAAACATCATAATGTATTAGTGCATGATGAATAATTTGCAATAATAAATTGTTGTACTGCTGTAGTGACAGCTAAAAGTTGCATTCTTTTCATGCTGACAAATAATCATTTCTTTCTGTTACCAAAGGGACATCTCTGTTCTCATTTCCTTTCATTCCTTCATATTTATCCATGGCCTACATTTGTCTAATTGCGAACATTTTCTTTTTATGTAGTTCTCTGCATGTTCCACACTGTTTTCTGATAGAGCTACTTTGTATGCGGAGACAACGATGGTCTTCAAAGTTTTAAATCTTTAGAAAAAGCCCTTCACTAATGTTCTAAATGCAAGGTCATATGAGCCCATTTTAATGCGTAATTACTTATTGGTAAACACATTACACCGTGTCCTACTTCCTCGCTTCAATTCATCACAGTTTGAGGTCATCCTGCCTCTACAGACACCAATCACCATGCAGTCAGTATTTTAAAAGTAACCCCCATGGATCAGTCCTGTTTGTATAAAGCACCAGACACAACCAGAGTTAGGTGGCCAAGAAAGAAAAAGGAAGGAAGTAATGAATTAAAGAGAGGGAGTAGGACTCACAGTACTACAATTACCAGTAAATAATTGAAGCACTGCCTCCTCGTCACTCCCTCGCTTGAATTCATTCCAAATTGAGATTTACCAAAGCAGATTCAGTACAATTAAGGTTCCATGCAGAAACAGTGACTTAAGTGTTGCGTTTCCACTAGTTATAACCTTCCTCGGTTTACTTCATAGAGGAAATCACTCTGGAGCCAAAACTTCCTTTAGGTCCAACTCTTGAGTAATCATGTAATGATTTACAAAAGTACAAGGAGTAGCCATTGCGGCCACTCCCAAATTCCCCGCAATAGAGGTCCGTTGAAACTGTGCCAGAGACACTAGCAACCCCCCTTCTCAACTTGCCCTGAACCCCAAGAGGAGGCAGGTGTTCCACTGCTATGTAGGCTAAGGAGATTAAAGATGTTATTGATTTACTTAAGGAAGAGACCAAAGGCTTCTCCTTCCTCCTAACAGGACTAATATTAAAAAAAATTGAACCTGAAGCCCTAGAAGAAGGAACCTTCTCAAGATAAATGAGGGACTCTCTCCATACATCAAGGTTGTGGAGCCTATTTGCTTCCTCCGGAGATTGGAAAAATTAATACAAACTCACCTCCTGCTCTCTGTGAATGGTAGAATTAACCATAGGTACAGAAGAAGAACCAGTGTGAAGAATGTCTATAGTCAAAGATCTTACAGAATGGATGTCTGTATAACAGGGATCACAGTCCTCTCAGTCTAATTATTTTCACTAGAGCAAAAGTCTTCAGTACCAGTATCTTACATTTCCTGATTGTAGAGGCTGAAAGGTAGATCTTTCAGGGCTTCCGAAAGCAGCAAAATATCCCTAGCAAGCAGAACAGGAGCCGTCATGGGACAGATATGATTAAAACACCTGGACAAATGCTGAACCAATCCATCCTCATCTGTAATGTTTCCTCCGGAACTCCTCAAGGCTATGATTACTGGCCATTGAATCTTTAATGTGGACATTTTAAGACCCAGGTGAAACCCACCCTGAAGGAACGAGAGATTATGAGTCAAATCCACTATTTGAGAATCAAAATGGTTTGAGACACACCACTTGTTAAAAGACCTCAGTGCTTGACACAATATATTAAGGAGGATGCCCTTCTAGATGCCCAAAGAGTAGAAGCCAAATATTCCTGCAGACCTTTACTCAGACCTTAAACTTCCAATCTGCAGCCTCTAAGACCGAGCTTTAAACAAGGTTTCCTAATGCAAACTGGGAAACAACAGAGGAGGAGTTGTGGCGAATAGAAATTTCTGGGAGTCTTTTAGTAAGGATATATAAAAAGAAAACAACACAAGCGTGGCAACGCCTCTCCTCTCCTCTCCTCACTCTGATCGAAAATCTGAACATTAAATGCAAAGGAGAGAAGGCATAAAGAAGATCTAGAGGCCACCGGCAAGCGGAACATCCACAAGCAGGCTCATTCTTCAGGTACATCCTAAGGATTTTGGGGACCCTAAGCCAAATGTATTTTGGGGGCCCTTGTTCGAAACAGCCATGAATGTGTGATCCAATTTTCAAGCTCTCTTTTACCAGGTCACTGACAGTGCACAGACACAATCGTCCAAATTCTAAATGTGTTCACATCTACTATTCAGGAATAGTGACGCGTGTTTTCAGTGCTGTAACCCAGCAGCAGCTCACTAATATTACTGCAGATAATCTCTGTGATGCCTTCCCATTTCTCATACATGAGATCCTGTTTTGATCTACAATAACTTTTTTATGGATGTTGCATGAAACATTTCTCTGCAAAATGTCTGTAAAAAACTCTCACACGTCATCCACATTTAAAATAAGTTAAAGGAAAACAGTATTTAAAACAATCTGTTTAAGAATTATTCAAGGTCAACAGGGTATGACTCCTCTGCAGAACAGAGATGGCCCAATCAGGGGGCCTCCTGAAGGGCTGAGGCCCTGGGCCAGAGCTAACTTTGCCCATGCCTTAAAATGTCTCTTTCACTCTTCTCTTCCTCTTGAACAAAACCTCTCCACCTGAGCATTGAGAGGAGAGGCAAACATACAAATTATCAGTCATCCCCATTTCTGGAATATCAGAGAAAACTTCCAGGGATGCAAACAAAACTCCTCCGAAACCTGAATGGCCTTACTCAGGTTGTCCACAATATTGATGCAAACCCCCTGAATGTGAACTGCTGAAAATTAAATCCAGTTCATTTCTGCCCACAGAAAAATCTAATCCGAGCTCTTGGAAAGTACCAACAATCTTGTTCAACCCCTTCCCCCAGTTTGTTGATGAATGACTTTGCAGTCATGTTTTCTGTTCTTACAGGCACCGCATTTCTCTTCAGGAAGTGGGGGAGGAGGAGGACATCAGAGTCAGGCACATGGCCTCCAGCACCCTCCAATTGGAAGATCTGAGACTCCAAAATAGGGACTAAGGGCCAGATGTAGCAAAAATGCAGCAAATTGCGAGTCAGACCGACTCGCAATTTGCGAGTCGCAGTCCAGAATGTAGGATGGTGTGCCTGACACCATCTGCGACTCGCAAGGGGGTAGCAAAGGCCCACCTCATTAATAATAAGGAGGTGGGTTGCAATTTGCGACTCCCTTGACAGTGGTGGCACTCACAGGGATGGTGGCCTGCTGGAGATCACAGACCACCATGTCTGTGACTGCTTTTAAAACAGATTTTTTTAAAAGGAAAACGAGATGCATTACAAAACTAAAAAATTAAACGTTTTCGTTCCATTTTTTCAGAGCAGGCAGTGGTCCACAGCTCTGACACGCCATTACCCCTTACATTAGACACTTAGTCACGCTCCGCAATTTCAGTCCACTGGAGGGTAAATTGCTTTCTGGCGACTTGGAGGCCCAGATATACCACTCCTTGATGTTACACAGCACATACATTCTCTTGGTTCATTGGTTCATAGGAGCTTATGGGAGGCAGACCAAGATATGTTGACAATGATGACTGGTCTGATGCACTGCATGCGTACCGTGAGGCAGCCATTTCGGCTCGTCGCCACCTAATCCAACTTATATATCTTCATAGGGCATGCTATCACGACATCCCTTATGGCGCATGGGCCTGCTAAACTCGCCACTATGCTTGCGGTGTCAAGCGGAAGAAGCATGTTCTTACATACAGTTTGGAGTTGGCCTGTTCTGGATTGTCTCTGGGGGGGGGGGGGAGTCACCTCCCGCCTGGGTGAGGTTCTTGCCTTGTCCGTTCCCGTAGACCCGAGATTAATTCTCTTGCACACCACATACGGACTCAGTGGCAATAGCAAGGGCATGGAAAGAGGATCGTGCCCCCTACGGGGAAATGGGGATTGGATGTCTGCATAGGGCTGGAAATTGCAGTGTTTGAGGTGAGAGAATGCCCCCCAAAACACCCCAAAATCTAGGAGAGATGGACAGAAGATAGGAGTATCAGCTTGGAACCTATACAACCCCTCACATCTTGTCTGGACAATGAGGTCATAAAATATGGGGCTTCCCGCCCCTGATAAACCGCATGGCTTCACGCTCTTTATAAATGAGACTTCTGGAACTGGACTTTGGGACGGGGCTGGAGGGTGGGGATTCATATGTGCCGGTTTAGTGCTATTTGTTTGTTGCTTCTCTTATGCATTATATTTTTGTTATCCTTGCGGTCACCATGGCCGTGTCACCCTTGAGAAAGTCTCCCAGTAAATCATACGTTCAACAATCCAAGTAACAGAAGTAGGGCACCAAGTGCTTTTATCAAATATGTGTGTGTCCCTCTGGGACTGGCATGAGAGGCAGTGAGTCATCCCCGACAGAAGCCAAGAGTATCTGGGGCAATCAAATGTGTGCATGCCACAATGACACTCGTTGCACAGTACAGGCACAGTCCAACCGTTCTCCCTGGTGGTGGCAGCAGATCATGTTGTGGCCATTGTCAAACCGGGGAATTGGCTGTGAGGGAGGTAATCTGGCACAATCTTACCTCCCTGCTGTAACTGCAGGGAAAGAGGGAAGGCATCTTGGTCCGTGTGCGGACTGTTTGGGCACCAAAAGCCTTGCTCCCTGCTTCAGTCTGAGTCATTTGCGAGGCACAGAACCTCATTGGCGATCTCTGCTCTGAGCCCGGAATAGACCCCTTACACATCAGTCACAAATACCTCAGTACCTGCTGCGGGGTGTGGAAGATCTTTAGTTTTCCCTTATGCGTAATCCTTAAGCATGCCAGGTATAACATGGCGAACTGTATTCCAACCTGCGCAAGCTTATTTTTCACCGGGACAAAAATGTTTCCTGGACAGTTAATGTAAAGTTTGGGTATAGCGAGACCTCGTTGTTGTGAAAGCTGGGAATACTTTACTCAGGAGCGGCTAGCGGTGCTAACGGGGTGGGTGTGGAGGAGATGAAATGATTTTTTTTTAAACGTACCTTCATCGTCACCGCCGCGCTGCTCCTCTAATGCAGGAAGGCTGCAGGCACAGGTGCCCTGCGGCCAATCCCGACACTGCTCCGAGCAGCTTCTGGATTGACTGGGAGCCTGTGCAGGCTCTCTCAAGCCCGGCAACTGTACAACTGGGCTGGAGAGAGCCTACTGCGCATGTTTGTTTGGCCGGCCCGAGAAGTTAACAGCCCATAGTGCCCACACAGCTTGTCAACTTAGTTACGAGTGCACCGGTAGATCAGAGTGTTCTTGGGGAGGTTTACTTCTTGTTGGACAAGCTCCATTAGCAGGGTGGTTGAGGAGATTGGGGAGAAATTCAAGTCAGCCACTCCAGAGGAGGAGGTTCTAGTAAAGGCGTTCAATGTGTTGAGAGTAAAGATGAAATTTGAAGAGATTGTTAAAGGAAATCTGGAACTGGAATTTATACATGGGTTTTAAAAGTAATGGGCACAACAAAGAGGAACTTTTGTTCCTGTACAGAGCAGCTGCTAGGAAGGCGTGTGATGCTCACGAGTATCTAGAAGGGATAGCAGATGAATTTTGGGTTGATTTGTCGAAGAGACAAACTCTGCAGAAGAATTTTAGGATGTTCATGAATTATAAAGTTCCCAAGAATATGCAAACGCCCAAATTGAAATTATATCCGAGGGAATTAGTTTGTAACATTTAAAAGCTGAAAGGATTAAAGATTGGTAGGCTCAGAGAGTGAGGAAGAATAAGGATAATGATCCTGGAGGGTCATGAGATGAGAGCAGTAAAAGTGATTCAGATGATAGGGCTTACTCACTGAGGGAAGTACCTGGGGATGGTTATGTGCATGTACCCTAGAGTCGTAGAGATCTATTCACATTCACAAATCAATTTCCAAAACCTGATAAAAAAATCAGGACCTTTGGTTTACACAAGGTGAATTTTTGTGAAAATGTCAAAGGTGCTTTGGGAAGATTTGAATACTTTCTTTGATATTGTTGTCCTTAATGATTTGTGGGCTGAGTGCTAGGTGTTGGTACAATGGCCAACTGCAGAATCTTTGTAGTTTGCTCAGAAGAATGCTCCTTCTCAGACTGTGATGAAATAATATAATCATGTGATTAACTTTTTGAAAACTAAGGTTCAATAGAAAGAGATTGAGTAATTGAAAATATCAATAAATACCAAAAAGCATTGGTGCATGCATTTTACAAAAGGCTCTAGCAAATCTTTCACCAGCATAGTGATATTGAAAACCATGAGCAATTAAATCTGAGTTATTTTGTGCCACATGATGCTCTTGGTTTGCACCTGGAGACTAGCTTGTATATTAAGCAGAATGCAAAACTTTTGGCAGTTAAAGCCTGTGCATGAGGTACTGCACCACAAAAGAAGGGTACTCTGAGAACATAGATAAAGGAGCGGGACAGGGACAAACCAGACTAAAAAGAGAAAACAACCACCTCCAATTGAGGTTCCAATACTAGAATCCTTAGAATGATTCTCTAGGCATCAAGCTTAAACTTTATACATACAAAAACAATAATAAACATGATTTTTTTTTATACACATGCAAGTTATTATTCAATATCATTATATATGTTATTTCATAAATACAATGGCCTAAAATTGTACTTCCTATCGAAATCACTAATGCCAACATACTCTCTTCATGCTCACCAGTTAAAACGCTGTAAAAATACAGATGGCCTAACAGATATTTCTCACATGATCCCCCACTTATAAAGGAGAACAATAACATAACACAGAAATAATTTTGTAAATTCGACTATTGACATGTTATGTTCATTCGAAGTCTTAATAAATTGCTGTGAGCCAATCATAATATATTGATTCCATCCTTAAATGAATCGTCTAACTCTATTAATGTATGTTGCGGGATGCAGAGAGAGAAACATCAGGTAGGTTTGGAATAGTATGAGAATCGTGCCGACGCGCGTTTTGGTGTCATGTGACCAGCCAGTCACACACCTTCTTCAGGGCACGTGAATATCCACTCTTGCTAGTTAAAAGATGCACACTGGGAAGTCTGGTCCTATCTTTGACAAATCTACTGCTCCCCTGGGGTAAAGATCTCGTTAATAGTGGCAAACCACAATTCCTGCCACGAATCGCGGCTTCTGATTAAAGCAGGGTAAAGATTTAGGAGGAAGCCTCATAATGGTCTCATGGTAGGGGACTCCTCTAACTGGTGGCATCCGGCTCATGGGCCTCTCCGCAGAGTGCACGTCATCTCCCCATCTCGCCAAATAAATTGGTGGATAGTCGTGGATAGTGGACCTGTGAAAGATCAATAATATTGTTGTCCCTTGGTACTGAATCTGGCTGTGATACTGTTCCCAATACCCCAAGATAGTAAGTTGTTCACGGGCATCAACTGGTGCCAGCCATTCATTTCCATCCATTTGCATGAGGAGAGTCCATTCCTCCTTGCATTCCAATTAGAAAATAAAGTTCTTCCATGATGCCGCGTTCCACAGGGGCAGTCTCTTGATCTTCAATCAGATATTGAAAGAGAATCTGGAGACCTTGCATTTGCTGTGCAATTTGGTCATTGTCCAATATATTGACAATCTACTTGTGTTGTTGACAACACAAGAAGCATCTAGACAAGACAGACATTGACCTATTGAAGCATTTGGCTGAAAATAGACATAAAGTATTCTGACAATATTGCGGAGTTGTCAGAAGGCGGTCCTGTATCTATGAGAGAAAGGAGCTAGAAATGTGTCTCGCGGAAAACTCTGGAATACTGAATATTAACCCTCCCATAAAGAGGTTAGGTTGTTTCTGGAAATGGTGGGCTGCTGTCGCCAGTGGATTCCCATCTGTTCCCTACTGGCAAAGTCTCTACAGAGGCTGACTCACAAACCTGTGTCTGATGCACAGTCTTGGGACAGCAAATTAATGATTGCCTACCTCGCTTCTGCACGCCGGATCTAGGAGGGCCTGACTTTGAAAAGCATTTTGTTTTACGTTGCATTGAGAGAGATGAGCACTCTCTCTCAGGGCTCACACAGACCCATGGCAACTCCAAACATCTTGTTGCTTACTTCTCAGCCACTCGTGAGCCAGAAGCCCTCTATATTGTTTTGCTAGATTGCCTAAAGGCAGTTGCCATAGTTGGTGCCAGCATTCAGTAATGTTATGGTATAGCAATGGAAGTTTAAGAAGGATTTTTTGTTATATTGCACTGATTGTGATGGGCACTCTCTCTCAGTGCTCACACTAACCCATGGCAACTCCAAACATCCTGTTGCTTACTTCTCATTCACTCTTCACTCAGTAGCCAACACGTTGCTAGATTGCCTAAAGGCAGTTGCCACAGTTGTTGCCTGCATTAACTAATGCTATGGTATATTAATGGGATATTCCCGTACAGTTATGGTTCTGCATTCTGTTGAGATCCTGCTTACTTGCACTTGAGACCAACCCATGACCAATAGCAGACAAACATTTTATAAGCAGGTTATCCTCGCTGCTGAAAACATCATTCTTCGGTGGTACGACTGTGTCAATCCTGACACTGTTACCTTTGCATAAAAATAATGATGGGGTTGATCATAACTGCCTTGATGTTACAGAGTAGTGTGCCAAGCAAAGACCTGACATTCGAGTCGTCCCTTTAGAAGAGCTTTATCATATGTTGTTTTGATAATGGCTCTAAAGAGATGAACAAGGGATTGTAGAAAGCAGCACATGCCTTCTGCACCTTAGAAGGTGTGGTGGAATCCTCCTGTTTCTCTAATGTAACTTCTTCACAGGTGGCTGAATTGATTGCTATTACTAGAACTTGATGTGTCTGTAAAATTCTAAGAGTCACCATCTTTACTGATAACCTATAGGGTTTGGCGTGGTACATGATTTTAGACAGTTATGCTCCCAAAGTGGTTGACTTCCTCTGGCTCTCCCATACAAAATGTTAATTATGTCATGGATCTCTTGAAGGCATTACAGTTGCCTAGTGAAATAGCTGTTGTCAAATGTACTGTACACTGTAGCGGATGTGATTTTGTGACCGCTGGCCACAGCTTTGCAGATGAAGTAGCCAGTTTGTGCGCTTTTGAGTCTTGCGCATTTAATGCAGATTTCTCAATGAATCTAAACGCAATGTCACCCTCAACACTCTTGCTGACTGTTGCTAATACATAGGGAGAGCTCAAGGGGCTGCAGGAAGACTTTTCAGAGAGTGAACAGGAGGGACGTTTCAGAGCAGGCTGTGTGAGGAATCAGAATAAGAGCTGGGTTTCCACAGCAGGTAGACCTATCTTGCCGAATGCATGTCTCCTATGGCCAGACATTTTAATGGCCAACCCCTATATGGAGGGATGCAATGGTGTGCTTGTTTAAGATGCATCGGTTTCATCCCTGAATCCTTGTCATTGGTGAGAATCTATGTCCCCGATGTGCCACCTGTCAACAGTTAAATGTGGGCATGAGAACCGCAGTAACCCTAAGCCGTGTAGGGAGAATAAGTGGTCTTTGCAATAGTGTGCTGTTGAATTTTGTTGAAATGCAAGCATACAATGGGCTCCAATACATTAGTAGTGGTGTGTATTTTCTCAAGCTGGGCGATGGTGTATCCAACTAGGACATATCACAGTCTCACTGTAGCGAAGCTGTGATTGAGGGAGTTGGCCACTTGGTTTGGACTTCTGGTTTCTTCGAAGTCAGATCGCAGAACTCATTTCAATAAAGAGATGATGCGCATGTTGTATGTATCCCTGCAAGTGTCTCAAAGACTTAATTGTAGCTACAGGCCTCGAACTTCAGATATTGTTAAACAGATTAATGGGATACTGAAGTCTCAGCTTGCCAAAGTTTGTGCATCCACGTTCCTTAAGTAGCCGAATGCCCTTCCCCTGGTGTTGATGAGTCTTCTAAGCACTCCTTATTGGATGATAGGACTGCCCCTGCATGAAATCCTTATTGGAAGAGCAATGAGACTTCCCACTGTGTCTGCGGCTGCGCTTGTGAATATTACAAATGATATGGTCTGACTACTGCAAAGCACTGACTAATATGGTGCGTTCTTTCGAAGTGGCAACTCCCTTTGAGAGCCAAGAACAATGCCACAACCTTAATGTTGGAGACTGGGTCCTGGTGAAGAAAAATGTTAGAATGTCATGTCTTGAGCCCTGCTGGTGTGGCCCCTTTCAAGTCATCCTGGTGACCAACATGCTGTGAAGTGCAGTGGCCTTCCAAACCGGGTGCATACTTCTCATACCCGAAGTGTGAGACAAGCTAGTGCAGAGGTGGTGACCACAACCACTGATTTGTAGAGTCAATCTCCAGAGAACCCTGAATGTGCAGAGTGGGGAGAAGAGTGTGCACAGGTGCCTCAAAGTCAGTCTGAGACACGTGCTGAGTCTGTGGTGAATGAGCCAAGAGTAGCCACAGTGAACCCAGCTGAAGAAAATGTAAACAACAACTCTGATATGGACAAAGGAATAAGCAGTATAGCCAGAGGGGACCATGAAGAGACCGAGTGCCAAGAAAGGGTGAAAGATTCAGACCTTATATGTCATAGAAGCCCATTGCAGAGACAGTCAATCAAGAAACAGAGACAAGTGTGCAAAGTAACATTGAAGACAACTTTCAGTAATCAGGTGATCAAAGAGAACACAGATGCCTAGCTGAAGGTGCTCTGCTCCTGAATGGTCATACTTTGCTGAGAGTGAGCCTGACTGCCTGAGTACCATACCCCATCACCTTTCTCCTGTTCTCCACAGTTCATTTTGCTGCCATTTCCTTCTGCCCTCCTTGCACTGTTGTTCTACAACTACTCCTCCTGCCTGCAATGAGTGGTGTGTTGTGAAGCCCCTTGCCCTGTCCTCTATGGTCTGTGTCCAGACCCTCCCTTTGCCTTCTCTCCTCCATGGTCCTTTGTGCATGTTCCTGCTCATTAAACTGAAGATCGAAGGAAAAGTGTTTGATAGACCTCCATGAATAGGGCTACCACAGTGAAGAGTGACTGATTTTTTTACTTAATTCCAAGTGAACTGTTATAAACAGACTTAACTTTTCTGAAACATATGTAGAGATGTCATTTTAAAAGAAGCTGGTGAAGGGTTAGGGATAACTTTTGAAGACAATAGAACTCATGTACTCACCTTTGGCTTACTCAGTGATTTACTGATTTTCACAAGTAGAAGACAACTAGATTTTGCTTGCCTTGGATTTGAGTTCTTTGAAGTCTGACTGAAGAAACTATGGTGTCAAATTCACCCAAAACATGTGGAGTGAATTATAATAGCAGTTGGTCTTAGTCTTTTTCATGATCTCCCTATTAGTGGGCTTAAATTATCTTGTTGAGCAAGCTTCCACCATAGCTAAGCTTAACTCAAGTGACAGCAACTGGTCCTTGCTTTGTTCTTCACCTGAGCCCAAAGTCGTGCTGTGAAGAGGCAGTACTTCCGATGGCTTTTAAACTGGTGCCACTCAGAGAGAAGGATAGCCCTGATTGGTAGTGGGCAAAATATTTACATCTGCTCAGAACCATTGTCTTTGCCTTCCCCACCCCAACAGTATTTAAAGACTCTCAAGTTCCTTTGAGACATCACTAAATGTTTCAGTACAGCAGGAAACGGTCACCTGCTGACCAAACGTCGCAAAACTTGGAGTTTTCTGCCTTACAGTCAAAGTCAGGGTGTCCAGCAGTGCAGAAAGGCTGTTTTACAGGTCAGATTTTGGCCATTTTTTAGCTCTTTGTGGGTCTGTTGTCTGTTTTATGCTCTGCTGTACTGGTTTTTAGGGTCGAACCTGCGAGAGCAGGCTCTAGCGCATGCGTCTCGCTAGCAGGAGGGTTTGGAGCCTGCATGCTGCTTATCATTTGTTACATTGAGTGGCACTCTTCTTTACAGCCTCATAATTAATCACTGCAGGCTTGGCATCATTTCCGTTCCTCTCAGTGGAGCAGGGACCAAGCAATGATTGATTCAACTTAATCAGTGTCCGTCCACTGCTCCCGACGTGATTGATACTGTTCTGTTCTTTTTAACTTCCAGTGCCCTGCAAACAGAAGGCTTGTGACTGGCAAAAATGTGCTCAGAAGACCAAACAAAATTGCAAAGTCTTATGTGTTTTAGAGCTAACTTTATTTTATTTTGCAAAGTCGTCTTTTCTGACTTTGCACTCATGATTTCTTTTGTTTTTATTTGTTGTTTCTTAATTATGAGTAGTTTCTGAAAGTATGCATTACCACAAAATTGTGCAGTACACCCCAATCCACCCCACTCCAATCCGCTCCACTACAATCCACCCCACCTCTCCCAACATCAATCCACCCCACTACAGTCCATACCATTCACCCCAATCCACTCCAACCGACCCACTCCAATCCTTCCAACCAACCCATATCTAACATGCCTATTCCCATTCACCCTACTCCAATCCAAAACAATCTGCACCACTCCAAAGCAATCTGCTCCACTCCAATCCAACACAATTTGCCCCGCTGCAATCTGCCCCACTTCAATCCAACACAATATGCCCCATTCCAATTTGCCCCACTGCAATCCAAAACAATATGACCCACTCCCATCTACCCCACTCCAATCTGCCCCACTCCATTCCAAAACAATCTGTCCCAATTCAAAACAATCTTCGCAACAGCAATCTGCTGCGCTCAAGTCCAAAACAATCTGCCCCACTACAATCCAAACAATTTGCCCCACTTTAATCCAAAATAATCCTCCCCACTCCAATTGGCTTCCCTCCAGTCCAAAACAATCTCTCCCACTCCAATCTTCCCCACTCCATTCCAAACCAATCTGCCCCACTCTAATCCGTCCCACTCCAGTCTGCCCCACTCCAATCCAAAACAGTCTGTCCCACTCCAGTCCACCACACTCCAGTCTGCCCCACTCCACTTCAAAACAATACACGCCACTCAAATCCAATTCACTTCACCACAACCTAATCCACCCCACTCCATACCAATTCACCCCACTCCAATCCACTGCACTTTCATCCAATCTACCCCACATCAACCTAATCCACACCACTCCAATGCAATCCAATCCACACCACTCCAATCCATCCTAATACAATCTGCCCCCATTCCAATGCAAAACAGTCTGCCCCATTCCAGTTTGCTCCCCTCCAAACGAAAACAATTTGACCCACTCTAATCTTCCCCACTCCAGTCCAAAACAATCTGCCACATTCCACTCTTCCCCACTCCAATCCAAAACAGTCTGCCCCACTCCAATCTGCCCCACGTTAATCCAAAACAATCTGCCCTACTCCAGCCTGCCCCACTCCAATCCCAAACAACCTACTCCAATCCAAAACAATCTGCCGCACTCCAATTCTTCCCACTCCAATCCAATACACCTCACCCCCACTCCATCCCAATTCCCCCCATTGAATCCACCACAATCCACCCCACACAAATCCAGTTCACGCCACACTAATCCAATCCCCAGAATCCAGCCCAGTCCAGTCAACACCAATACAATCCAGTCCACCCAACCCCACTCCAATTTGATCCACCCCACCCATCCCCAGTCCAGCCTCCAACTCCAGACCAACCCAATACAACCACTCCAATCCATCGAACTCCAATCAAGTCCACCTCTACCCAATCCACCTCACTCCAATCCAATCTAGTCCACATTAATCCACCCTACTCCAGTCCAATCCACCCCACTCCAAACCACTGTAATCTACCCTAGTCCAGTTGTGTCCACCCCTGTCCAATCAGCCCACCCCACACCAATCCAATCCACCCCATCCACCCCACTCAAATCCAACCCACCCTGCTCCAATCTAATCAAATCCACTCCAATCAAATCCTCCCCACTCCACTCCAATCCACCCCACTCCAATCCAATCCACCCGACTCCAATCCACCCCTATCCAATACATAACAATCCAATCCACCACAATCAATCCAGTCCACCCCGGCCCACCCCAATCCACCTCACTCCAATCCAATCCAGTGCACAATAATCCACCCTGCTCCAGTCCAATCCACCCCCTCTAAACCACCTTAATCTACCCTAGTCCAACCCAGTCCATCCCTCTCCAATCAACACACCCCACACCAATCCACCTCGCTCTAATCCAATCCACCCTACTCCAATCTAATCCAACCCTCTCCGATCCAATTTACCCCAATCCACCACAATCCACTCCAATCCACCCCACCCTTCTCCAGTATAAAACCCAAACCCACCCCAATCCACTCCACCCTGCTCCAATCCACCCTTATCCCATCCATCCCAATCCAATACACACTAATCAATCCAATTCACCACACCCCACTCTATTCCACCTCACTCAATGCATCCAGCCCCACTCAATTCTATCCACCCCACTCACTCCAATCAGTCCCACTCAATCCAATCCACCCTACTCAGTCCAGGCACCCCACTCCACTCCAATCTGATCCACCCCAATTCAATTCACCCCACTCCAGTCCACCCCGTTCCAATCCCCTCACTCCACTCTGATCCACCCCACGCCAGTCAAGTCCACCTCACCTCAATGCAATTCACCCCCACTCCAATCCATCCCACCTCAATCCAATCCACCCCACTCCAATCCAGTCCACCTCCTCCAGTCCACCGCACCCTGTTCAATCCACTCAACCCCACTCCAATAAACTCCATTCCAATCCAATCCACCCCAATCAATGCAGTCCACCCCTCCCCACCCCAATCCACCTCACTCCCATATACTCCAGTCCACAATAATACACCTTGCTCCAGTCCATTCCACCCCCTCTAAATCACCTTAATCTACCCTAGTCCAACCCAGTCCACCCCTGTCCAAACAACACACCCCACACCAATCCACCGCACTCAAATCCCTTCCACCCTACTCCAATCTAATCCAACCCACTCTGATCCAATTTACTCCAATCCACCCCAATCCACTCCAATCCACCCCACCTTTCTCCAAAATAAAACCAAACCTCACCCCATCCCAATCCACCACACCCTACCCAATCCACCCTTATCCCATCCAGCCCAATCCAATCCACACCAATCAATCCAATTCACCCCACTACACTCTATTCCACCTCACTCAATGCATCCAGCCCCACTCAATTCTATCCACCCCACTCACTCCAATCAATCCCACTCAGTCCAATCCACCCTACTCAATACAGTCCACCCCACTCCACTCCAATCTGATCTACCCCAATTCAATCCACCCCACTCCAGTCCACCCCATTCCAATCCCCTCACTCCACTCCGATGCACCCCACGCCAATCCAGTCCACCTCACCTCAATGCAATTCACCCCACTCCAATCTACCACACCTCAATCCAATCCACACAACTCCAATCAAATCCACCTCATCCAGTCCACATCACCCTGTTCACTCCACTCAACCTCTCTCCAATAAACTCCATTCCAATCCAGTCCACCCCAACCAATCCACTCCACCCCACCCCAATCCACTCTACCTCACTCCAATCCAATCCAGTCCACAATAATCCACCCTGCTCCAGTCCAGTCCACCACTCTAAACCACCTTAATCTACCCTAGTCCAACCCAGTCCACCCCTCTCCAATCAACACACCCCACACCAATCCACCCCACACCAATCCACCCCACTCGAATCCAATCCACCCTACTCCAATCTAATCCAACCCACTCTGATCCAATTTACCCCAATCCACCACAATCCACTCCAGTCCACCCCACCCTTCTCCAGTATAAAGCCCAACCCCACCCCAATCCACCCCACCCTACTCCAATCCATCCTTATCCCACCCAGCCCAATCCAATCCACACTAATCAATTCAATTCACCCTACCCCACTCTATTCCACCTCACTCAGTGCATCCAGCCCCACTCAATTCTATCCACCCCACTAACTCCAATCAATCCTACTCAATCCAATCCACCCTACTCAATCCAGTCCACCCCACTCCACTCCACTCCAATCAGATCCACCCCAATTCAGTCCACCCCACTCCAGTCCATCCCATTCCAATCCCCTCACTCCACTCCGATCCACCCCACGCCAATCCAGTCCACCTCACCTCAATGCAATTCACCCCACCTCAATCCGGTCCACCCCACTCCAATCCAATCCACCTCCTCCAGTCCACCTCACCCTGTTTAATCCTCTCAACCCCACTCCAATAAACTCCATTCCAATCCGATCCACCCCACTCTACTCCAATCCACCCCACTCTACCCCAATCCAATCCACCCCATCCAAGTTCAGGCTACCACACTTCAATCCAGTCCATTCACTGTACACCACTTCAATCCACCCCACTCCAATCCACCCCACTCCAGTCCAATCGACCACAATCCATCCCACTGCAATCCACCCCACTACAATCCACACCATCCCAATCAAATACACTCATCCCAGTTCCGTCCACACCACTCCAATCTAACCCATTCACCCCACCCCAATTCATCCCAATCAAATCCAACACACCCCACCCCACTCCAATACAGTCCACCCACCCCACACCACTCCAGACCACCTCACTCAACCCCACTCTACCCCAATTCAATCCACCCACTACCTCTATCCACTCCAACCCACTCCACCCTATTCCACTCCACTCTACTCCACTCTCTGCCATTGAACCACTGAACTCTTCTCCCCTCTACTTAGTTATACAACACTTACCTCCCCCTACTCCGCTCTACAACACTCCAGCAAATCTACTTTACGACACTCTACTCCCCGACTCTACTCTGACACTCCACACCACTAACTTTTAGCCATGCTGAGCAGCAGCTACACTGGTGTACAACATGGCAAAACACCAGGGGCGGCTCTTCCATAATAGCTGACGAGCATCTCACCCTGCTAAGAGTCAGCCAGAGAAAAATAAAATGATAATAAAACAATTTTATTATCATTTTATTTTTGACTGACTGAGCCGATGGAATGGAGGGCGGGGCGGGCCGGGCCAGGTCAGGGAGGAAGAGTGGTGGGCACTGGAAGTGCACATGTCAGTTCGACTGGCCATCTTAGCACGGCCAAACTGAAATGCGCCTTACTGTTCTCCAGCCCAGCTGGGTGGACAAAAAGAAGCACAGACTCCCTGTGCCTAAACAAGCATCAGACCAGCATGCTAAGGCCAATCCCTGCGCTGCTCGCATTCTTGGTATAGCATAAGAACAGTGTCTGGATTGGGTGGGAGCCTGTGCGTGTGGCCCATGCCCGGAGGTGAGGAGCACCGAGGCAGCCTGCAGCGGCAGGTATGTCTTTTTTAAAAATGTTAATCTCCTAACTCCCCCAACCCCCCCATGACACTTTAGATTGACAGCAGCCGCCACTGCAAAACACATTGCCAAAGCCAATTGTTCTTGTATAGGCGAGTAGTTCTATTGGCTTTGCCAAGGCTTGTTACTGTTGATACCCCTCATATTAAACAAATACTGCTTGCAAACTAAAATCCATGCAGCCTTACCTCCCTTGTAAAACATTTATAGCGTGCCTTTGCAAGTTCAAAAATGCCATAATTTGCCAACATGGTGTACTTTTTTAGGTATCTACTTCACAAATGCGTGCCACTTTTATTGTAGTGCCCGAGACTATTTTCTGTCCCAGTCCGAGCTTGGTCGAAGTGTTTAACATCGCACAGCGCTATGCTTTTTTTTCTCTGAATGCAGTTTTGAAGTTTTATATAGTTAGGGCTTGGCAGAAGTGCATTAGAGTGCTTCACTGTTGCTAGCATGGTACACAGACAGGGCCGGCTTTAGGGTGGTGCTATTGCACCGGGTGCTGACCTGAATTGAGGGGCGCTGACCTTAGGGGGTGCAATGTTTAGCAATAACTTAGAAACGCTATTTAAAAGCACCTACTGTAAAGTTCCTTGTGCGTCCAGCCTTCAGGAAGCAATTAAAATGTCAAGGTACCTCTTGTGAGTAAAGTTCCTGCTAGGGAGAGAAATGGGAGTTTTGTCTACTGGCAGCTTTGACTCCCCATAAAAGAGCGTAGAGGCTGCAAAGAAGAGAACTATATTTTATGTGGATAGCTGAGTGGATTAGTAAAGCCAGCCTTTACAAGCTCTTTATAGCAAATTAATACATGTGTATGGGTGCTATGGAGAGATGAGGGGCTCATTTACCTGGTGGTAGTGAGGGAGTCCGAGGTGGTGGTCATGGGATGGGGAGCGCCAAAAAAGATTGTCGCACAGGACGCCATCAGCGCTAAAGCCGGCCCTGTACACAGACACAATGGGTCTTGTCGAAATTACAAGTCTATCTCTGTGGCACGCCTTTCTGCGTAGTCCTGCATCTGTCCAGAGACTCAGTCATCTGTGCAATCAAGACTGGATTGTTTTCCAGTCTTCACATAAAGCTGAAACTATTCAGTGCTCGTTTCGTAAAGTGTTATTAAAAGAACGTTGGAGGTGTCCGAAGGATCGCGGCAGCATAGATAATATCGCGAAAGAGAGTTACATGAAGAGGATGGAGGAGTGATTGCTCTGTAGAACCGTTATGGCGGTTAGATCAAGTAACCGCGGGAGATGGCAGCTGGTTGGTGTCCAGCCCAGAAGGAGGCGCGAGCTCATCTTAGCCCGTGGGAACCGGCGTCAGAGGATTTCTCTTTGGTTGGTGTCGAGTGACCTTGGAGGAGTCGGGGCTCTAAAATACCTCACCTCTATCTCAGCAGCCAGTCCTCCCTTACGTCACCAGAGAGTGAGACACTGAGTGACTAGATGGAACAGGGGTGTCGAGGGGAATGTGTGTGAATATATTCTGGGCAAACGAGACGGGCTAGCCATCCTTGAAAACCAATACCTCTTACTGTGAGGTGGTGGAAAGTTTGCGAAGATTGTCTGCTTTTCAGTACGTCATTACGAAAAGTAAAATACAGTTAGAATACGTTTCTGTTGAAACCTTAACCGCAGAGTTGTTTAAAAAAAGTCATAAAGCTGGTTTTGTTGTAGGGTTCTTTATGCATAAAAACTACTTGTTATGCAAGTTTTAAACCATTCTTTGTTTTTCATCGAACTTTGCAGGCTCCCTGAACTTACCAGCTGTTTGGCTATGTGCCCTGTTGTACTCATAATGGTGAGTGCATTTTGTCCGAGTATGACCATTTCTAATTGGGATTGTATGATTGTGTTGGATGGTGCTTTCTGAGGATAAGTTGTTAGCCTTCAGTGTCCTGGGAGAGGCAACGCAAACGTCATGAGGCACGAGTATGGAAATCCAACAGCAGTCATATGGTGAAGCTCAAGACATTAATTAATGCCGAGTGAGAGACTATCTAGGCATCAGTTGCTCAACTTTTGGCCACAGCATATTCATAGCAAGAACATCCAGCATGCCAGACCAGCCTACACATACATGTTACGTTTGTTATGTTATCGTTTACACTCATGCTGTTATGGGAAGGGGAGGGTGTCCCCTAGACGGATCTTGCGGAGTGAGCTGTTATTGGTCTCACAGCACTAGGACCGGAGTGCACTGTCTCTGTGCACTGTCTGTGTGTGTCGTGCCCTTGTCACAGGCTGGTAGATTAATCAGTGTGCTACACGCAGAAGGCTCAGCTGATTCTATTTATAGGAACCTGGATATACATACCTGTAAGTCAATATGGCTGGTTTAACTTTCGGTGGAGAGTGACAAGCATAGCACAAATACAGGAAGCTCTTCCTTGTCAGCCATCAGGTCCATGACTGTCAAAAGGTAGCAAGTCCCCCAGACATGGAAAACAACTGAAATGTGCCCAATCTCACGATTGGTGATTTGTTCCTTTTGAAAGCTGTGTTCTGGTCCACCCTTCCTTTTATCTTTGCTCATCCTTGGAAGAAGAGGCCTAGTGCATGATATGTCAACAGTGGCACAGGGTGGGGTGGGTTCGATTGCTGGATGACCCACTTGTGCTCACTTTTTTTTACCACAGATTTGCTAACATATACCACATTTGGGGTCGGAATGCTATGTGGCAAACAGGCAGTTTGCGTAAATCACAATAATGGAGTGTATTATGTATCGGATGTAAATGTTCTCAAAGTTGAGAAAAGAAAATAGAATTGTTCTACACATTATAATCAGTGTGTACTTTTTCTTCTAATATAGGTGTGGTACTTTAAGTATGCTCACTCTCTAGTTTATATTTGGTTGCCCACTCCCACTTCGCAGGAGTAGTTTTGATTTAATTTTCCATAATTAATTGTTGGAATCCTAAACAGAAGTATGGGACTTTTCAAGGAGTCCATTTGCAGTAATGGGTTAGTGGGCTTTAATCTTATCAACCAGAGCCTTTTACCCCTGGTGTCCAGCGGCTTAACCTTATTATTTGGCAGGACAAGTATTACCCAGAAGACGTCTTTCCCACTCGAGTGTCAAGGTAACAAAGGCGAGCAGTCCCAAGGCTTACTTTGGGAGGTGGTTTGAGGATATAGACTCAACACTCAGCATTCATCTGGTAAGAAGCAATCACTGTCTAGCCAGTACTTTAATTTGTAGAAAAGAAAATAATTTCATAACAAAAAAATTAGAACAACCATTGGCAATGTCAATAGGTCTATTTTATGAATGAAAGTGCCATATGTGTCATTGATGGGTGTAGGCACTTAATAAGTCATCATAAATGCACTATGTCACTCACGGTTGCGCTCATGTACCATTCCATCCACCCACTAACTCATTCTTTAATTCTCCCTCTTATACAAATAAAATACAACACACAATCTCAACAACACGTGGAAAATACATTAACCCCTTCACTGCCAGGCCTTTTCCCCTCAGGTGGGGAGCCTTTTTTAGACTATTTGGGCAGTAAGCGCTTAGGCCCTCGTAACTGTTTGTCCACATAAGCTACCCATTCCAAATTTGTGTCCTTTTTTCCAACATCCTAGGGATTCTAGAGGTAGCCAGAGTTTGAGAGTTCCTCAGTAAGAGACTAAGAAATTAGCCAAAGTACAGATACAAAAATGTTGTTTTAAAAAAAATGGGAAAAAGGGGCGGCAGAAGAAAGCACATGTTTTTTTTTCCTGAAAATGGCATCAACAAAGTGTTTGTGCTGCTAAAATCACAATCTTCCCAGCTTTCAGGTACAGGCAGACATGAATCAGAAAACCATTTTCCAACAAAAATTTGGCATTTTACTGGGACATTCCCAATTTTTACTATTTTTTGTGCTTTCAGCCTCTTTCCAGTTAGTGACAGAAATGGGTGTGAAACCAATGCTGGATACTGGACAGCTAAACATTTCTGAAAAGTAGACAAAATCCTTAATTTAGCAAGGGGTCATTTGTGTAGATCCTTCAAGGTTTTCCTACAGAAAGTAAGAGCTAAAATAAAAAAATATTGAAATTGAGGTGAAAAAAAGAGCTGTTTCTGTTCACGTTTTCTTCTATAACTTTTTCCATCCATGGTAGATTTTTGAAGCAATATACCGTTAGGTCTGATGGACTGTTCTGGTTGCAGGGATATATAGGGCTTGTAGGTTCATCGAGAACCCTAGGTATACAGAGCCAATAAAGAGCTGCACTATAAAATGAATTTTCATTGTATACCGGGTATACAGCAATTCATTTGGTGAAATAAAAAGAGTGAAAAATAGATATCAAGGAAACCTTTGTATTTCCAAAATGGGCACAGGATAAGGTGTTGAAAGCAGTGGTTATTTGCACATCTCTGAATTTCGGGGTCCCCATACTAGCAAGTGCATTACAGGGCATTTCTCAATTAGACATCTTTTTTACACACTGTCTTACATTGGAAGAAAAAAATGTAGAGAAAGACAAGGGGCAATAAAATGTATTCTTCTATTCTGTCTTTCCCTCAAGTCTCCCGATAAAAATGGTACCTCACTTGTGTGGGTAGGACTAGAGCGCAACAGGAAACACAACATGGACACATCTCATTTTTACATTGAAATCAGATGTGGTTTTTGGAAAGTGCCTAGCTGTGGATTTTGGCCTCTAGCTCAGCTGGCGCATAGGGAAAACTACCAAAAATTGGAATTTTTTAAAACTAGACACCTAGGGGAATCCAGGATGGCGTAACATGTGGGGCTCTCACCAGGTTCTGTTACCCAGAATCCTTTGCAAACCTCAAAATCTGGCAAAAAAACACCTTTTCCTCACATTTCAGTGATAGAAAGTTCTGGAATCTGAGATGAGCCACAAATTTCCTTCCACTCAGCATTCCGCCAAGTCCCCCAATACAAATGGTACCTCACTTGTGTTGGTAGGCCTAGTGCCCACGACAGGAAACGCCCCAAAATGCAACATGGACACATCACATTTTTACATTGACAACTGACGTGTTTTTTGTAAAGTGCCTAGCTGTGGATTTTGGTCTCTAGCTCAGCCGGCAACTAGAAAAACTTAGCAAACCTGTGCATTTTTGAAAACTAGACACCTAGGAAAACCTAGGATGAGGTAACTTGTGGCACTCCCACCAGGTTCTGTTACCCAGAATTCTTATCAATCCTCAAAATTTGGCAAAACTAACACTTTTTCCTCACATTTCGGTGCTGCAAAGTTCTGGAATCTGAGAGGAGTCACAAACTTAATTCTACCCAGCATTCACCCACATTTCCCGATTAAAAATGGTACCTCACTTGTGGGGGTAGGCTTAGTGCCTGCAACAAGAAATGCCCTAAAACACTACTTGGACACATCAAAATGATCAAATAGAAAACTACCTGTTTTTGCGTGGGGGGGCACCTGCTTTTTTGGTACTGGGCTCAGCAGCCATCTAGGGAAACCTACCAAACCCAGACATTTTTTAAATCTAGGCACCCGAGGGAGTCCAGTGGATCCCCCAGTGTTTTCTTACCCAGAATCCTCAGCAAACCTCAACTTTAGCTAAAAAATCACATTTTCCCCACATTTCTGTGTGGGATCACCACACTGGCATGAATTTCCTACCACCCAACGTTCCCTTCAGTCTACCGATAAAAATGATACCTCACCTGTGTAGGTGGGCCAAGTACCTGTGACAAAGAAGAGCCCAAAACTTGCCGAAATAGGAGGGGGAACCAAATCAGGTCCAAAAGGGCAGTTTAGAAAAAAAAAACGTTTTTAGGCTGACAAGTGGAGCAGAATTTTTATCGGTATAGATGCGACAATGCAGGTAGTAGGAATTTTGTGTATTCCTGCAGATTCCGGAAGGTTCCCTCACAAAAATGTGGGAAAAAGTGTGATTTCAAGCAAAGTTGGAGGTTTGCAGGGCATTGTGGGTAAATGGCCAACAGTAATGTGTCCATGGAAAGTGTCCCTTGCCCAAGGGGCTGTCTCCCCAAGCAAAACACACACACACACCAATCCCTGGTGCATAAGTGGTTTCTGCCCCAGCCTAATAGAAATAGGCCGATCTGCCCTCAAGGTGGGCAGAAATGGCCTAAAATAAAATTGCTGCCCAGCGGAGCGACCCTTGCCTAAGGGGTCGCTCCCCATCTGTAAAAAACATTTTAAAAATCCCTGGTGCCTAGTGGTTTCTGCCCCCTGTGGGGGCAGATAAGCCTAAGTAAAAGTGGCTGATCTGCCCCCAAGTGGGGCAGAAATGGCCTAAAATAAATTTTCCACCCAGCGGAGCGACCTTTGCATAAGAGACCACTCTCCTTTTGTGAAATTGTCGTGAAAAAAAATCCTTGGTGTCTAGTGGTTTCTGCCCCCCCGGGGGCAAATTGGCCTAATAAAACTAGGCCGAAATGTCCTAAAAATAGTTTGCCCCCCAGGGGACCCTTGCTTAAGGGGTCGCTCTGGCCTCTCCCAACCCCAGATCAGAAGCGAAATGCTGAGCAGCTTGCAGCGCGATGTCGGCAACCTCTGATGAGGTCAGCACGCGATCGGGCACTGACATCATCAGACGTTACTGGGAGGGTCGGTGGGTTCGGGAGTGGAAGGGGCAGAAATAATCCAAGCAAATGCCTGTTACCACTGCCAGACAGCCATTGTATCCTCTCAAGAAGACTTTAAATAAAACGAGTAGAAGGAAAGAGATAAAAGGGGAACCATAAAATGAGAAAATTGAAAACTAAATGACTGGCTAATCAGCCCTCTCACTGCAGTGCATTAATTTTCAGGTGGATGTGCACATGTGTTCAGAAACTGCTGTCATTCACAGGGTAAGAAATCCAATGACTGATGTGCACTGAACTAATACCCTAAGTCAGTGGTGCCCAACCTTTTGACGTCTGTGGACCCCCATTTTATCATTACTGGATCCCGGGGACCCCCACTGAATAATTATTGGAATCCGGGGACCCCCCACTGAGTCATTACTGAAAGCTGGGGATGTAATCTGATAATATTATTGAATTTTCTAAGCAGTCGCGGACCCCCTGAGGTGCCTTTGCGGACCCCCAGGGGTCCCCAGACTACAGGTTGGGAACCACTGCCCTAAGTGGTACACTGTTATGGATAGAAGCAGAGTGTAACTGACAGTTAAACACACTATTAGTAGAAGGCTAACCCAAAGATCTATCTATCTATCTATCTATCTATCTATCTATCTATCTATCTATCTATCTATCTATCTATCTATCTATCTATCTATCTATCTATCTATCTATCTATCTATCTATCTATCTATCTATCTACACACACATATATATATTTACAACAAAATACTTGATCCTGCACAGCGGCGTGCCTAACTGTGGGTGCTGTGTCAGGGTAAAGGACTAAACCCTACATATCATATGAAGAAAGAAATATACATATATATATATATATATATATATTCACTGAAAAAACAAAGATTACAGGGACGTTAAAGCTAGGTACAGATTTAATACACCCAAAACCGTAAAAATTCAGCTGTTAGAGTTATTTAAAGTAACTATAACTCACGCCCTCACCATGCACAGTTTTCTCATCAATAATTTTACTGCAAATGTTGTAGTGATATTATCAAAGCTGTCATAGAAGATGTCATGAGTGATGCAATATCGGGGGTAATTAGCAGTGAATGACGAGGATGCAAGTGATAGTTACCTTAGGGCACGAGCTATAGTTACTTAAAATAATTGCAACTATAACGGCTGGATTTATATGCTTTTGTGCGTGTAAAATCTGAACCTAACTATTATCTCCTGTAACCTTTGTTTTTTTTCAGTGAATTTCTAGGGTTTTTTCAACATTAAGTAAAATGCCCATTATAAAATGCACAATGGGACGGGGGTTGGACACAGGGCCTGGCCTGTCATTGTGCTGCCTCATCCAAGGTTGATACTCCTGATCCCCTCCTCCTTGACACCATTGTTCAAGTAGATGCCCCTGCTCCCTCATTACAGCCTTGTGTGGCTGTTGTTCTGCCACTGCCCATCCCGCCTGCCCTGAATAGTTAGCTTTCTTCCCCATCCACCTCCTTCCTACCCACTGTTGTCTGAGTCCATGCACCAGCCCCCTCCCTCCTGCCCTTCATGGTCCGACGTACTGCCACTGTCCTCCATTTAGCTTGATGTACTTGCCTACTATGGCCTTTCATTGCCCGGCTTCTTAGTCTCTGTGCTTAGCTTTCTGTCCCCACCCTCCTCCCCCCATGCCCTACGCTGTCTGTGTGCTTCCTCCTTTTTGCCCACCATGTTCTCTTGAGCTGCCACTGCCCCTTCCACCTGTCTAGGATGGTCAGATGACTGCCGTCTGTCCCTGCCACCTCCACTCTGCCTGAGTTCCAAGCCCCTAACCCCTCCTTTCTGTCCTCCGTGGTCCATTTTGCTGCCACTCCCTTTTGCTGTCCATGCTCTGTGCATGGCAGGGGTGTGTGTCTATGAGTGGGTCTGAGTGGATGCATGAGTGTCTGAGTGGGTGTGTGAGTAGGCGCATGGGTCTCTGAATGCATGTATGAGTGAATGAATTATATAATGAATGAGCCTGTGGTGTTTTTTTCAATTTTTTTCACGTTTGTGAATATTTTGCAAATAATTCGTGAAAATTCATGAATTTTTGCGAATACCACACGTGGTAATGTAAAATTATTTCAAACCCATAATTTGCCCCTAAAACACACCTATTTTACACCCCTGGGGTCAGGGTACCTTCACCCTGACCCCTTATGCCACTTTCAATGAGACTTTCACCCCAGGGAACCGTGCCCCATGAAATAAAATGGCAGTCGCAACTTTCTAGTCAGGATGTGGTCAGCCAATTACAGTGCTTCTTTTTGCACGCGCATTCGCGAAAATTTACAAATCTTCACGATTTATTCACAAAATAATCGCAAAGTTACAGCGGCCAGAGATATATCAATTAGTTTTCCCTTTAATTTTTCAAAAACTACTGGACGGATCTACACCAAATAAGCGAAAGCACAATCTGCATACCAAAAACAAGCTTTCTACCAAATTTGGTGTAATTCCGTCCAGTGGTTCGGGCTGCAGTCTAGCAGCTCGTGAAAACTTCCTTTGTTTCACAACAAGTCCAGACTTATCATGGTCTGCAGATACTTTTCTTAATTCATGCCATGCTATCTCGTTAACATCATTGAACATTGGAGTTCAACTACGCAATTTGATACTTCTGTTGGAGCCTTGAAAAAGTCAATTCTGACAAAACACGTGTCGGCTGTTGTTTTCCGAATATGGGAATTGTATTGGCCTTCTGACATCATGCCTATTTTGCTTCACCGGGTCAAGTGATGTGCTTCCCGAGACACCATAGAGAAATAAATCTAATACTCTACATACCTGTGATGTGCCATGGTTTCTCTTCTCTTTACAAATGATTTGTGGCCCTTCCAGGCGACAACTTACGCACCTTGTGGCTGGGTGCCAAACCACTTTGGGCACTCGTTTCACCAACATAGACTTTACTACCATGGACTTTGCACATATATGCTAGCTTAATTTCTGAAAGTGCGCACCATTTTCACACAGCCACAATTTTTGTTGTCATATACATATAGCACTAGGGAGGAGAAGCAATTTTCTGTGGGCCAAACTAAAGCTCCTCTGTAGTACTCCAGAAAGCTCTTTTTTTAGGTTAATCACATAAGGGGTGATGACGGCTGCACTGTTAAGCCAAACCTAACAAGGATCACTTGACGTAATTTAGCAGAGTTTTATTAATATGAAAATAATGAGAATATTGCCCTCAGTATGTTATGGAACAGTCTTTTCTGGTGCAGAATAGTAGCACTTGGCCCTGTACAGGGTGAGTGCAATACGTGCCTGGAAAGGGGGTATTGCCTGGTGTTCAGTGTACTTTCAGTCGGAGTCAAATCTTTTACATCGCTCCAATTCGGGTACACTTGTCTCTTCTTTCTTCTCAGTGTACTTCACATTACTTTTCATGTAGTTCATGAACTCCTTTCACTGGAGCTGCTTGTGTGAGACACAGTAATCAGAGGCTGCTCACCAGTGATGTTATTCTGGCACTGCTCATAAACTATGGTTATTTGCATTGGAGGTAGAGCTCTCACCTCATGTGCCACTCCTAGCTAACGGTAAGTCATGGCAGCACCAGCATTATCCCACTGGTATTGTGTGAGTGGTAACAGGCCTCATGGTCGCAGGAATCTTGTGGTTGATTCTTTCTTGAGGCCAGTCTCAAACTCCCCTATCAAACAGGCATGTGCCCATCCCTAGTGTCAGCTGTGAGACTCCTCTCAACATTATTGGGCTTCTCTCAGCACTCTGAGATTCTTGAAAGCCTGAGTGTGTTGACGGCCGAGGTTGCCTCAGCTCTTCACATCATCTAGGACATAGGCACCAAGGGCCCAATTTAAAGTTTGACAGATGGGTACTCCATCACAGATGTAACAGATATCTCATCTGCCTCATTACAAATGCCTTAGGATATAAAGCCCTTGTAATAAGGCAGACTGAATACCCTTCAATGCCATTAGGCAGATGACATATCATTCACATTTGTGACGGAGTACTCATCAGGCAAACTCTACACTGAGCCCTAAGTCTCAGAATGGCATTCTCTTTAGGATGATTCCCGGGAAACCCTCAGTCGCAGGTGTCTATGTAGCCTTCTCATTGAAGACACGTCCAGGCCTCCAGACCTTGATTCAGGTCACAACAATGTCATTGTGTCAGCATTGCCTTGCCTCAACTCGCCTTGGAACCTCTACTTCTTCTGAGCAGTCACTCAGCTTTCACAATTGAATTAGAAAGCATACAGCTCTCCTGGCAAGTTCAGGGTGTTTTCAATAGATTACTAGCCCCAAACTTTGCAATTGGAGTTGGTGGTAAGATCGTAGAAATCTCCCGGTCACCATCGGTGTTGAACACCAATCCTCTCATTAGGAAAGCTTGGCACCCTTGCTGGAAGTTTATGAACCATCTTTATATGCACGTTGCAGACAGTCCTTGTGTATTCAAGCATTTCAAGCAGTTCTCTGAACAGTTCTGTATTTTTTTTATTCCACACAAAATCGGCCAGCCGTGGTCTTGGTGAAAGTGTGAGTAGGAAGCTGGGTGGAGTTCGGAGTATCCTCTCAGGAGCAACCTAAAACGAGAGCATAAAGACAAGGGAGGCTGTCCCTCGTAACTACTGTGGGGTAGTCTCTTCCAGGAAACAGTGGGCCAGGAAGGAGAAGGGGAGCTCTCTAGCTCAAAAGGGACCCTCTGTCTCCTTTCTTAATTTATGTAACATTCCACTGCCTGACGTACTGAAAGAGATCCGTACAATATTCTGGATAAAGTCCTGCAATGTGCATTTGCTGTCGGGCTCTCCCTCCAAGCCTTCATCTTAGGTACTATATAGAGTATGCCGGATACAAAATGGAACCCAGTGTGGCTGTAGCCACATGCATTGTCTTGCCCTCTACATGTATTATTCACACATAGGCAATTTGCACACATACAACTACACATCTGTACTTTTAACATCCATTCCTCTTACAGTTGGACTAAGGACCCGGTTAAAGGGGACTAACAACAATTTCAAATGTGGGACAGGCTGGTAGTTCACTCTAACACTATATTTATCTGTCTGCCACCATAATCCGTCTTCTACAACAAAGGATGATGGCAGTAGTTACTTACCTAAGAATGGGACCTTCAGACCACAGATCCCCACCCTGTGTCTCATTCCACATCACAGAAAGGGCTCAGTGTGCAGAGATTATCATCATGTGTGCCGAGGTGTGGGTTAGAAACACAAATAAAGAGAAGGGATAGGAGGATTTTCTGGTCCAGTGTATATCCTCCAGTCAACCTGATAATATAATATAATACACTGTTCCAAAACTAACAAGAGGAAAAGGAAAGGAAAAGGAGTCCTGATAGTCAGGAGCAAAAGTCCTCACACACCACATTTGGTGTCATGCTTCATCATCGGACAGCTCCTTGTCAGGCCGGCGCTGCAATGCCTGACGGGCACCCCCCGAAGGGGGGCTCTTTGCCGGAGATCTTTTTGTTAACGATGATGCCGCGGAGCCAAGTATGGGTCCAAGAAAGAGGACGGAAAAACAAAAAGAAAAGATAAAATTGGCTCAAGACCCTCACTAAATAATTTATTATTTGCTGTTGGGAAATGGTCAAGATTAAAAAAGTAACAGCGGAGTGACACAAGAGATAATGCTCAGACACTCACACACTAATTAGAAAAGAGGGAGTTGGTAATTATCCGAAATCCCTCAATATTTGGTTAGTATACGGTCGACATGTTTCGCGTCTCTCATGGTCCAACAGGATCCCCTGACGCTTCTTCAGGACCTACTTAATTATTGGAATTTTCCAAGTGAAAAAAAAGGCAAAACAAAATTGCAGCTCCTATGATCTAGCACTCACAGTCAGAACGTCATCAGTCACTTACTGGAGGTCAACCGGACTGGCTTTCCTTTCCTATCAGTCACCCATCTCCATTAGAAAAGGGGCTTTATGGGATCACGCAGGCCTGTTGCCCGGTTCACAGTGAATTTGTTTAACTGCCGGCGTTTGGAGCAGCACCTACCCCTGCGTCTGCGTTCCCGGATGACTATCAGGACTCCTTTTCCTTTCCTTTTCCTCTTGTTAGTTTTGGAACAGTGTATTATATTATATTAGTGGGTTAGAAACACTACAGGTTGCTATGGGGGCTTCAAGGCAGGGACAGACAGTCTCCAAAGTCATGCAGGGGACCTTTCTCCATCCGCACGACAAATAAGAATTATTAAGGCATTCCAGAGTAAATCCGGGGAGACTGTCTTCTCTCTAGAGCTTTAACTTGGCTAGCCACTCTGAATAAAGACATGTCCAACATGACCCCAGAAAATGGGAAGTAGTATTTCTCCAACAATATCATGTGGCAGTCAAGTTATTTGCCTTCATTGATCCAAACAGGAGGCGGCCACCTCGACAAAACTACTTTCTCCATTCTTTTACAGTTGTATGTCATAATATCGGTAACAAAAATATTGCCTTTCATGAATATCGTGGCCTAAATATTGTTTACAAAAATATCACTCCATTAGGTATGTATTTTCTATTATTAACTCCAATGTGCTAAGAGTTCTATAAATATTATTTGGAGCACAATTTTGTCAGACAATATTTAGGCCAATGTATTCTGGTACCATATGTTTGGATACAGGGGACGTCCAGTGAAGTTCCTTTGTTCGATGATGTCTACTTGGGTTTGAGGTGTATTGTGACATAATCACCATAAAACCCCTTTAACGACTCATATTTCTGTTCCATTGTGACACCAAATGTAACATCAGTAACACACTGCCTTGTTAATTTTTTTAGATTTGCTCCCTTTTCTAAGTAGTCTCAGTGCTTGCTTCAAATGTAAGAGTTGGTGGCTCCAAGAGCCCAAAATTCTTGAAGGAGGCTTGCAGATCTGGTCCAGTGTTGCATCTGTGCCAGCCCTTGTCTTATTGTCAAGTGTTCCCAGTCATCCTTCTGTGAAGTCACTGGAGGTTACAGCACTGGGATGAACTATGGTGACAAAGCCATTGATTGTTGGTTGGTCACTGAGTTTTCAAGTATTCCAATTGTGTTTTCTAGCATCTTGGTGACCGTCTCATGGCTGCATCGTTAGAAATGAGTGTCTCTAGCTTACTCTTTGGCTACTAGAGTTTTGCAACTCTTGGAAGTCTGCATTACTCTATATGAGCAGAATTACTATCTCTCCATTGAAGTGGGGGGGGGGGGCAGATGCAACCTTTTCCAAATACAAACTCCACTCTATCCAAAGGGCCTGCCCCAGTGCGTCGCCCCTGCACCCACTGGCTGAGGTGCAGAAGCCCCTCAGTCTCAGGAGTTTTATCCTTTCACATCTGGATGGAGCCCTGGCTCTCACTTCCATTTGAGCTCCTCCTTTAGCCGCCAGACAGCCTGAGCTGCCATCTGGAATTCACCCTAGTTCGGCAAAGGGGCTCCTTGAAGCGAAGATGTCTCCCCATCACTGTCATAAAAACTTGGAGATCATTGTAGTCCTTTGGACTAGTTTCCATTGGGTATGTAGACACCCCTTTCCCAAAGGAGAATCCTGTTGAGTCTCTTACTTGAGGTTGTTTGTGCATGAAGAAAGACAGTAGTTAAAAGGATTACCATTCTACTCCATTCCCTGAGGAATGTGATTTCACGAGACCGGATGTGGTCCATCATTTACTTGTTCCAATTAAAAAAAAATCAAAACTCATTTTTATGTGCTTTTGGAGCTGAGGGCCCTCTTGGGCTGCATGGAACTCCGTTTTTGGTTTTGTCTCTCCTTAAAAGACATACTTTCTATTGCTCACGATTGGTTGGATTTCCTGTCCCTCTCATTTGCTTGCTTCTTATTTGAATGTTTCTTTGCTTCATTAATGACAGGTCGCCAGTTGGATGAGGGATGCTGAAAGATACTCTGCCTTCTGGTGAAGAGTACAACATGGGATGGGACATAGAATCGTGTACATCTACTGCTAGGCCTCTCCACCCCCACATACACTCTGTTCTTTGTACCATCTACCACTTACACAGGTCTAGGGGTGAAAGCACGGCATGTCTTCCGAAGCTGTGATCGTAAATCGTGACCACGAATGGCCTGCATTGGCAATCCTCTTTGTGCCCTCAGACGGCCCGGCGTGTTTAACGCCGTACTGCTCAAGGGTGCAAGGCACAGTTTTGCGAATATTTGTTTTCAGAAAGAGAGGTGGGTGCCAGGGCCTGCAGGAAACGGCACAAGATCCTTCTGGCTGAATCTACGCAGGAGAATGCTTCGTGTTTATGAGACTGGGCTTCCGAGCGACGTCGGGGTATGGATTCTGACCGGACCACACAGAAAGCGGCAGCCAGCGAGCATTGAAATGTTTTCCTTACTGGCATGTGCTTTATTTGTAATAATAATGCTGTAGATTGTGCTCTAGTGTGTTTATTTGAAGGGCTTTGCAGACATTTGCCTGTATACGGTTATTAGGGCCAAAGGCGCCTGAGCAGCAAATGGATTGCGAAGATCGGAGACAGCTCCTGGCACCGCTCATGGGTACAGGGCTATCAGGACGCATGTCACAGTTATTCCCGATATTAAACAGACACTGTACAGAAGTTCCAAGTAGAGGTAACTGTAAATCTGTGATTTATCCATTCAGTTCAGATTGCCTGGAAAGTACAGTGTGCAATGTTTTCTATTGATTTCTAAAGAACATATTCTGTTACTAGGTCAGTAGAATGTCCAAGCAACCGTAAAGAAGTACTATATGGAAACATTCATAGAATATGAGTATGACACCACATGTGAGGAGTAGATGTTATGGTCTTGAGCGGCCATATTGTTTTCATGGCGGGAAAAGAAAATTTGTGTTTCTTAATAAACCAGTTTTCAAACTGCTGTGCCAAATATTGGAGAACACTTAAGCCGAGATTTTAAAAAAGTGGCACATAAGCTGTGATGCGCCACTCTTTCTGCGCCCCCATACCGGCACCCAACAACACCATGGTTGCACTGTATCTAACATATGGCGCACCATGGCGGTAGTTAGAACAATAGCGTATATTTTTGATGTTATTGTGGCGCTTTGCTACACAAGCATCGAAAATGTTTAGGCTAGTATAACAATGTGCAAGGGATTTAAATGGGTACATCATTTTAATGTCTGCTCTAAGCAGGCGTTAAAAATGAGAGAAAAAATGATGCAGTAAAATCCTTTACATTTCACTGCACAATTTTTTCGGGCCTTCTAGCATCGGAACGCCCCCACTTGCATATATTATGCCTGGCGAAGACATAATGTGGCAGAAGGATTTACAAAGTGGTGCAATGCATGCATCGTGCCACTTTGTAAATATGGCATGGGGGAAATGCCACCTAAGCGCCATTTGCGTAAAAAAATGACGCAAATGTGGCGCAAGGTGGCGCTAGGGGCTGCTTAAATCTGGCTCTTATACTTTTACAGCATACTAATCCTAAAAAATGTGTTTATGCTAGCAGGGATTTCCTTAAAAAAGTTGTGTACTGTACCCTCCTGGTAGTTCTAAGCAGACTACCCTTGGTTAGAGTGGAGGGAGTGATCATTAGTCTGACCATTATGCAACACTAACATGTAAGAGGCCCTTTTGACTAGGCATGGGCAGGAGTAATGGGCAGGACTCTGAAAAGATTGATACATGAATGCACAAATCATGTTGATTCTCTGTGTGCTAAAGGGAGAAAGGCGATGGGTAACTGTTCTAAAAAGGTGGTAAAAAACTGTGTATGGTTGGGAATTGAGTTATTTCTTCGATGCTAAAGGATGGTGGCTGGCTGAAAGTCGCATATTGTTTGTTAGATGCTTTTGGGAGGTGAAGTTCTTTATAGTACTCTCACTGCAAATTAGTGAAAGGCTATTATGAGTTTTGTTGCCACTTAGTTGAAACTATGTGGTTGGCATCTATGTTTATTCATGTGTCCGGATGGATGCTTGGTACATTCTCAGCTATGTTAAATTCTATTGGACTGCAAGCAGGTTTAACCTGTATCAGTCTCGGGATTTGGTGGATATTTGGGGATAAAATGCATGATGGCAAGTCCTGCTATTAACCTGTTCTCAAGCATGGAGAGCAGTTGGCAACACAATTATTACATACATACTAATGGGTAGAAGATCAGTGTGGAATATTTTCCAGGAGCCAGCAGTTGTTTGGCGGTGGAAATGATGGCACTGATTAGTAGTGTTGGGCGTCATATTATGAATTTTCAAACTTGTAGTTTATTAGAAACTAGTAAGTGATGAGAAAGCTGTCCGGTGTAAGTGCACATCTTTTTGCCAGACATTGTTATTGAGTAGACACTAGTGCATGGAGACAGCACAACAGTTAACATTCTGGGAGAAAAAGTGACACATCATAACATGCAATACCTAAAACATTTCACTGCATTTAATTTTTGGATGTCCTGATAACTGCGTGACTAACACTTTGAGAGTCAATGACAATATGATTTGCATGTCATAGGAATATGAAAGTTAGTAGTTCAAATGCCAGGCAGAAACCCTCTTTTTAGACACAAGTTAGCTAATAGAATTGTTTTGGCTTTTGTGGCATGATTGCCTGCAAGAACCTTATTTATTTAAATGTATGCCTTTTGCCCAACATCAATGAGCTATTGTGTGTAATCAGAGACTAAATCACTCCCTTGCACCTAGGAAAACATTTAAGGGTAAAACATCTCCATCATTGAGTGACTCTGTGAGTGAATGTTCCACTTTAAAAATGCGCAGAAATAAATTATTTAATGAATAAAGATATGTTTAGTTTTCTGAAGCTGCAAATTATGTAAACACAATGCACTCATGAGAAGTCCTACAGTCTTGGCTCCCGATTGGCTGATTTCGCAAGCTTGGTGGCATTTTCTGGCCTGAAGACATTAAAAAACAACTTTAACTTTAAAGCTTTGTGGTGGTATGTGTAAACAATGCTATTAGAAGCGTTGTCATGACAAGTGAGTGGTGGTGGCCTCTATTATTGGCTTGTTGTTAGTTATTTGAATTGAGGGCGATTTAGGGCTGTTAGGGAGCAGAGGCAAGTTCTGCTAACTTCACAGGGAAGAAATGAAGGGACACCAGATTTAATTTTAGCCCCCAGCGTCCCAGAGAGGGCCCTTGGGTGACAGAGCTCAGATTTCCTCGGACTAAGTCAAGAGCAATGCAAATTAGCTGGGTCAAGGAAGGTCATGTGCCAGGATCATTGTACGAGATGCGCTACCGCGAGGAAGGAATTGAACGGAATGTAGGGGATCTGGTGACCTCACAGTGCACAGAAGGCCCGAGGAGACTAAAAGTTCAGAACTTGACATTGTTCCTCCTCTGACCTCATTTCCTCCGCCCCGAGCTCAAGGTGAAAAGACCAAGACAGCTGGAGAGGGGTTGAACAGGGAAGACACAGTGCTTTCGTGCAGGGCTGGCCCATAGTGTAATATGGAGAATTTAAGACAGACTGCATATCTCTGACATGTGCAACTGTGACTGACTCTATTCTGTCAAAGTCCACACAGCATATCAGAGGGTCAGGGGTGTGACACAGGCTCCTGCAGCCTCTGCCATTGATGGTGGCCTCCAACTCTTCATCCCCCACAATCCCTTCCGGATCCACCCATAAACCCAAAGGCCAATGAAAATCTATCTATGACAAATGGGAGACCCGCATGCCCTTCAGCATATTCTGCAGAGGGACCCCATAATTTTCCATGACGCCACTGTAGGGGGTGTGACCTGCCACAAAATCTCCCTGTCTGGCAGATTTCCCCTGCTGCCATTTAATGTCCCTAAATATGCCCACCATACAGAGACTAGCGATGAGGCACTTCGGTTGTCCGTTTTCCATCTCGTCTACAGTTGGCTTCATCTCTAGCCATCTCACTCCCAAATCTTTTGTATATGTGGTAGTCACTAACACACTAAAACACATACTTTTTTTCTATCTCTAATTGCTTGAACATTACCGCAGCCGGGTCAGTTTACTTTTTCCAGCCATTACATTTTATTGATGGTTTACCAAAAGGACACCAACTGTGTGAGATGATTTTAGGGAACATAACTTAAAGGTGATGCCAAAATACACAACTACTGCTATTTTCTTCGCTTGGAAGGCTGCTGGCCAATGTTAACATAGTTTTTCGTCCTCTCAGGGCTGCAGCAATATTTTGTGAAGTCCTCCACTGATAGAAAAGATTGTGCATCTCGATACTAGGGGCACGGACATTCGAAGATTAAGGGCTTGGCCTACTAAAGTTTCAATGCTTAAAAAAGCCTTTACATATATAGGACACAGACTTAGAGACGTGCATTTAATACATGCATCATTGAATAATGTACCCATTCTCACCTTTCCTCATAGTAAATACCATTGTTGTACCAAATGGAAACAGGCATTGGCAACGCCAATAGATACAGTCTTGGAAAGCTGTGCGTTGGTTTTTATTTATTATTTTATTTTTAATATCAGGCATATGCCATTAAAAATGGCCAGTACTGCCATGTACTTACACTGTAAATCTTAATATAAAAACATTCACGGACGTGGTCATTTTATCACTGATGTTTTGTTTTAGATAAGAAGTCTTTCAGTTGTGCCATACATTTTATTATTTATCATTGATATTTGTGAAGTAGACAAGAGTTAATCATCCCATCAACAAGCACTCAAAGGCACACAACTACCATGTTACTTAAAATTCAATAAGTTCTAAAACATGGTGGAAAAGAAAACATTTAACTGAACATTCAAAGTGCAGGAAAAATAGTGGACGTGGCCAACTGCCAAAGATGGCGGACAGCTCTCTCTAGACCTCCGACCGGGCACTTCCAAAATCCTGTTTCATCCGCTGAGACCCATGCAGGTGTTAATATAAAATACACCCGAAAAGTGTAAGGAGCGTTAGCGGTGCCCGCAGTTGCTCTGCAGAGTGCAGCTGTCGACTGGATACGGTGATGACCCACCCTGACTCACAGTTGGCGCGTGGTGTGGCCTACCCCCAAGCGGAGGCATCGGCCCAGTGATCACGCAGACGCCATTAGAAGGTCATCTGGGCCCCCAAAGCAACAACATAAACAGACCCAGGGCTTGCCTTGCCTCTTGTCCCGTCTCTTGTCCCCTCACCTGAAGTGCTGCGAGAGGCGCAGCGACTGTTACGGCCCTTCCGACCGCTGTGGCTCGGATTGGCGGTGAGTCTCTCACCCCAGCCGAGGGTCCTCCAGGCCTTGACGTACGGTGTGCGTCCAGTGGGACTGGGAGCAGCGGCATTGCTTCAGGGAGCCCTGCGTGCTCAGCTTCCCTGATAAAAGAGGACACGCATCCTAAGGCTGCAGACCAGGGCCTGGTGTTCAGAGGCTGTTCAGGAGCGGATCAAACCCCTTCACATCTTCAGGCCTCATTGGTACAATGCGCCGGCTTCAGGACAATGCAGGTACAAGGCTGTCACTTATTTAATGGGCTTTAATAGCCCACGGCTAGTACGGTGGCACGTTCCACACGCC
Source organism: Pleurodeles waltl (assembly GCF_031143425.1). Taxonomy (NCBI): domain Eukaryota; kingdom Metazoa; phylum Chordata; class Amphibia; order Caudata; family Salamandridae; genus Pleurodeles; species Pleurodeles waltl. The sequence goes on along the minus strand of NC_090446.1, from coordinate 646,355,964 downwards.
AAGCATTGCTTGTTGGATGAGGCAGATTTACCGAATAACTCCCTGGGGCCTATTCCCTACTGATTAGACTTTTGCTGCAAATGCCCGCATGACTTGATTTTCCCAGCTCTACGTTACCACGTTATCTATGCTGCCTAGGTCTGCAGGGACTTAGTAGGGATTTCAGTATAAATACTGCTGGTGCCTCCTGCAAAATATTTGAGACTGCTGTCACCTAGTACCTTCCTGTCTTCCTACGATATTGCTACATATTGATACTGCCTCCACTTTGTTGGGTGCTTACTCCTACTCTTTTGGGCATTACAATGGTGTGCATTAAAAATGCCAAACTGGCCTCACAGCACAGCAAGGGCATGTCACAGCATGGTCACTCTGATGCTTTTTCTACTCATACTATTGAGGTATGCCTTCCACCCACAGACCTGCCCCTCCCACCCAAAGATAACCTGGACATGGTTTTACAGGAAATCTGTGACTTTAGATCTGCCATCGAACATCCTATTTACACACTTTCTGCGGATTTAGGTCTTTTGAGGGACAATCACTAAAAACTCTCGGAGAAAGTGAGGACAGCTGAAACTACTTTGGCCTCATTGGCCCCCCAAAAGGCTTCACATTCTACTGCGATTACAGAACTTCAGAAGCAGTGATGGCGCTGCAGGAGAGAGCTGACGACGCAGAGGGCCTCGCACATCGCCATAATGGGCGTCTAGTGGCAGTGCCGGAGGGGGTGCAGGGCATCAACCCCACGCTGTTTGTTGAACATTGGTTGCAATCAACCATAGCCCCCCAGGCACTCTCCGCCCTACTCACCGTGGAACTTGCACACAGAGTGCTGAAGACCGCCCTTGGAGCACCACCGCCTCCCATGCTCGCACGTATCCTAATTTCCAGGGACCATGATGCCATTATTCAAACCGCCATAGAAAAGTCCCCCATACAATGTACAACACCACAATATCACTGTTCCCTGATTACACATGTGAAGTGCAGCGTTGCCAAGCCTCCTTCCCGTCAGTCAACTGGCAGCTATACAGTGAGGGACTCACATATGCCTTAATGTATCCAGCTAAACTGAAAGTAATACATGATCAAGCCACCATATTCTTTGACTTACCGGGCACAGTGTGGGACTGGCTGGGACAACAGTATCTCAATGCATGACGCCCTCCCCCACCAGACTGTTCTCAGAGGAATACACAGGACTCCCCTCAACGCCGGCAGCGCAGAGTGACTCCGGCAATATCGTCCAAGCCGCCACCATCTCTGAGGCTGGCATTCGATGGTCGAAGGGCTGTCCTGGTGATAATGTCCTCAGTGAAATCATAGTACCGCCCACCTTCCTCTAGCTCCGCAGCGAGTGGTGCCTTCGACTCAGACTCAAACGTCAGTGTGGCTCTTTTTCCATCAGTGGTGCCACAGACTGCAGATATAATGAACTAACTACTATTGAGGCTGGAAATGATGTAATGTTCACACTACAGCAATGAGTGATTGTATCAGATAAGTTTGCCACTAAGTCTTCGTCTCCTGTCTATCTTTCCTCTCTCTCCCACCCTCTTCCTACGTCCTTCCCTTCTCCTCACTTTCTTCCTTTTCCTACTTACCTTTTCACTATCCTCTTCCTCTATCGGGGCGTGATATGGATATAACCAAGTTGTTCAAAGGCGATGTAATTTGTTCCACAGCTGTTCTCCAGAGTAGGTGGATTATATTGTTATTTACATATGTGCCAATTATTACTTGCACTTTTTTCTTGCTTCTTCACATACTGTGTATTTTTTTGCTGTTGAATATCAACATTTACATACTCATACTTCAGCAGGTTTATACACTGTTATCCTGTACAATTGTCATGGCACCCGTGTGAGGCGCCTACACTCTAGTTGATGACTAATCACTATGTCACCCATACAAGGGTGTTGGCCCCCTACATAAGCGATTGCACTACATATCGTTTTGGTTTTGTTTGGTACTTGTTTGAGTTTTATTGGTCAAATGTGAAGTTTTTGTTGGACCCCGTATTTGCTATTGGTTTCAATGACTGTTTTGAGTTTGCTCTTTACTGCCACTCCCGCATAGATAATGTGAAGAACACCCCTCCCCACAGGGGTGATGTATGTCATATTACCGTGTCAACCACACCTCAACATTATAAAATACTGAGTTGGAATGCCATGGGCATGGGCTCAGTCCACAAAGCCCATAGAATCCTGGTGCAGCTCCATCGTCATAAGGCGAACATAGGCCCATATTTATACTTTTTTAGCGCTGCATTTGCATCATTTTTTGTTGCAAAATTAGCACAAACTTCTAAAATACAACTGTATTTTGTAAGTTTGCGCCGATTTTGCATCAAAAAATGACGCAAAAGCAGCGCTAAAGAAGTATAAATATGGGCCATAGTTTATCTGCAGGAGACCCACCTATAAGTTGTTGAAGCCAATAAACTATGCAATAAATGGAGGAGTCAGTTATTTACCACTACATACTCGGGGTTTGCTCATGGTATAGCCATATGGTTGAATGCTGACGACCCCTATGAGGCACAAAATACAAAAACTGATGTTAACAGGTGTTATGTCTTTGTTAAAGGGTCCCTTGATGGTGACCTATTGGTCCTGGGTAGTGTATTAGCATCAAATACTGACCAAGATATATCCCCCAAATGCGTATCCACAATATCAGCAGAGTGGTCCTATCTCCCCTGGTTGAAAGGTGACCATAATGCAGTCATGGATGTCAATCAAGATCGCTCCCATCCTCCCTTAGCGAGTGTGTGTGTAATGTCCAATGTATATTATAGACTGTCAGTCATACACACAACGAATACACTCAACGAATACACTCAGAAGGTGGTAGAGCTGAGGCATTGCTGGCCCATATGATATGCCCACCACTGTTTTCTACCCCAATCCTGTCTATCACAGCGCCATCCGGAAGAACATGCACTACACAAACAAATGTTAATGAGGACTTCTGGTCATACTATACTGCACTTTACATTGCCCAATTTATCCTTCCTCCCTCTGTTAGACATGAATTTCTCAACAGTCTTGGACTCCCCAAAATATCCCCTTCGGCCTGTGCATCATTAGAAGCCCCTTTAACACCTATTAAATTAAATCACGCAGTTAAGGAGACAGCACATAGCAAAACACTTGGAGTTGATGGTTTGCACATTGAATTTTACTCAACCTTTGCATCTTGTTTAGTTCCACATTTGGAGAAATTATATGCAGCATCCCTATAGGCCGATACCTTGCCCCCAACCACCAAACAGGTCCCCGTTACCTCCCTCCTTAAACCAGGCCTAGTTCCAGATTGACCTCTCCTCAAATTGACCACTTTCCCTTTTAACCTCGAAATATAAGATCTTTAGTTAAATGTTAGTCCTATAGGTTCTTCCTATTCTCCCAGAATTGGTCAATATTGTCCAATGTGGCTTTATACCATGCCCAAGCACCTCCATGAACATTAGACGTCTATATCAGGTAATGGAGATCGCACATGGTTTAATCCTGAATGCTGGTTATCTTTCCTTAGACCTTCAGCAGACTTTTGATTCATTGGATTAGGATTATATGTTCTCAGCACAAACATACCTCATACCTTTATCAACTGGATTAAGTTACTATATACTAGTCCCAAGGCAAGAGCCGAAACAAGCACACATGTTTCAGAACAATATCCTGTGTCCAGTGGTACACATCAGGGATGCCTGCTGTCACCTTTGGTTTTTATGTTAGCAATGGAACCTTTTGCACAAACATTTAGGCTAGAATCAACGGACTGGTCTATCCCAAGAGGTCCCCAAACACACGCGGTACCCCTTATGCTGATGACGTGCTGGTATACACATGGGATCTGGGAATGGATCTTACATCGATTGCCACGTTATTGCACTAGTTCGGGAGGGTGTCATGTCTCCAAGTCAATCACTCTAAACCCTACGCAATCTTGTGACACAGTCACTGTGGGTGACCAGAATATACTAGTAGCACACTCCACATTTTGCTAGCTAGGAATTCAGGTCTATAGAACCCCGAAGGACCTACTAGATGGAAATTTACTTAAAGCCATAGCAGGCCTGCATACACAGATGAAGTTCTGGATCACACTGCCTCTCTCCATAACAGGCTGTCTGGTTCTGTCCAAAATGGAAATGTTGCAGAATTTATTATATTACTTTAATTTGCCAATAATTATCCCGAATTCAGTCTTCACAATACTACACTCCCTTCTCCTAGACCTTATCTGGTGCCCTGGCAGATGTTGTGTTCGTCTTTCAAAATTACAATTGCCTATGACAACCAGGGGTTTAGAAGCCCCTGATTATCATTCTTACTGCCTCCCGGCCTGATTACAATGGCTTTCACACTGGCTGGCAGGAATACACTTGCAGGAAATTGGTAATACTCAATCATTGCTACGCTCCAATCACTTACACAGACACCTGTTGCCAGGCGTCGTGTGCCCTCCCAACCTCCCTACACTCCTACATAACACAATAATGTAATAATGTATTGAGAACAGGGATTCATTTATACCCGTAGTACTTCCCCCTACACCCCAAATATCCCTCCATGCATACTGCCCAGCCCCATGGGTACAGTTACGTCCGAGACACTGACACCATGAGAGGAGATAGGTGTTCCTGTACTCTGTGACCTATTTGAAGATGGCGAACTACAGTCCCATCAAAATTTCATACAAACCCACTATCTCCCCGGAGCTCATTTCCTCACACATGCCAATACATTATGTTGTGTCCATATTCACTGGACGCAGTTGGGTGTCGAACCTACAACACACACATTCGTACAGGCAATGCATGTAATGGGAACTGGCAGGCATTTAATTAAGTGGGGTATAAAGTCTGTTGCAACCATTTATATATCACACTCGTCCCATTGGGTACACAGTGGGAAACTGATTCTCATTCTCAATTCCACATGATGAGGAATGGAGTTTCATTGCAGAATATCCCAGTGTGATACCTCAAAACACGCGTTTTAAGTTAATCAGTTTATGCTTCTACTAAGAGCATACTTAACACCTTCTAAATTAAACAAGATTTTTCCCACACCTTCGGTGGCATGTCCACATTGCCGAAATGAAAAGGCGTCATTATTACAATGGCTCAGATCCCTGACAGGCAACGCATGAGGGAACACCGTCTTTTGGGCCTGTACCTGAGGCCTAAATGCTCAAAAGCAGTGGCACGATTTGTGGTTCTAGTGCTCCTCCTAGCTAAAGGCAAATAACAAGATGTTGGAAATCCCCCACTGCACCCCTTACTGCAAGCTGGCGCGACAAGGTATGGCGCTGCGGCTCCACGGAGAGTCAAGCGCTCCGCAGAGAGGAATACTGTGGACTCTGTAAGCATCCCATAGCCATGGCATGGGACACCATGTTATATGTTGCAGTGGGAGGAAGCAAATTGTGAATGACAGTTTAATAAACAACTGGGTGATGCCCTCTTACCAAGAGCCTCTCCAAGTTCGAATATCACATATTAATTAGAAAAATAACAATAATCTGACGAGACAGCTAAAGCTGTCTCAAGGGCCAGACCTAATAAAGCACTGGTTAGGTTTAGCACTCCAAATCGATATAGGGTGTATTCTACTGTATGGTAGCATGTGTTTAGGAGGCCATACCCCTGTTGAGGCCTGAAGGACTACTGGGTCATCCAGTAAAGTGCTTCTCAGTTTGTTGTCGATGGGTGGTAAGCTGTCATTTTACATAGACATCTTTATGGGAAGTGGTGCTGTCACGCCAAAGGTTTGTAGGAGAGCTCCAATTGTGTAGCAGTGAGTTGCGGCTGCACTGAAGCATGACCAAGAGTTGAGAGGCGTAGGTGATATAGGGTTTCACTAGTAGGTTGATGAAGAGGCTGTCCTGTTTGCTATGCATTGTTGGTAGAATGGGGGTTTGTCAAGTGGAATCAGTGAGTGTTGTAAGTGAGGTTGGAAGGGCCCCAGTCAGGTACCTGTGGGCTTGTAACTGAGCTTCTGCAAGGAGAGGAGCAGTGAGGTGTGCAACGTTTGAGTCCGGCTTGCAGATATATAATCTTTGTACTAGTGTGATCTCTACTAGAGCAGGTAATGGCTTCTGGGAATATCCAGTTATTTTACCTTTCCAGTATTCAAGATGGTTATGGATAATCCTTATTCCTGCTGGAAGTGATTCCAAAGCTTGAGTCACAGATATGAGACTTTCTGGAGGTGCAGATGGTCCATAGCGTGGCTACTGTGAATCAGAGCACCCTTCTTCAGCAGTAAATGTGAAGTTTGAGTTGAAGGAAGGTGCCCAACTGCACGGCTGGTGCAGTAAGCAATGCACAGAACCTTAAGTGAGCTTTATCTGGTCACAGGCAGCGAGTGCAGTGCTTGCAAAGGGGGAGTAAAAAACTGTCATGCTCCAAAAAAGGCTATTTAATAACAGCTGATTGCAATTCGCTGTTACCTCTTTAATCAACCCATAAAGCAGAAATGCAAAGCAGTTTTGTCATAAACGCAGTGGACCAATAACTGTACTGGGCTATCTAAGCCTCGGAGCAGGGTTATGGGGATTACTTACTGACGATCTGAGTACCAGAGGCCTCTAAAAACATTACTTGAAAGTGCGTAATGACGAGCTTTCCATCACTTTTAGAAGAGTCCCACGTAGGAAAGCGTAGGAATCTGCATATTCACCTTCAGTGAACCATTATAGGTACGTTTATGTGAACAACTAGTAAAATGCAAAGTGAAGATCAGAAACAGTTGATTGTTTCACATGTATTCAGATAATCGTTCAAAATCCCCACTTCCCATAGAAATACAAACCAGCAGGATCTGTTTCCCCTCAAACCAGGAAACATCTGCTCTGCCCCCTTCTCTACCTCCATGGGTCGCTGTTCGGCCTCCATCTCCCCTCATCCACCAGAGGTTGTGTCTCCTCTGCTTGCCCCGACAGCTTGTCCATCTACCCGTCACAGGGCTGTCCTTCCCCTTCTTCCGTTCACTACTGGCTCTATGTTGCCCCTTCTCACTGTCTCCTTCCATTCATAACACATTCATTGTCTCCCCTTCTAGCTCCGCCCCTCCATCTTGACAGGCCGTGTCACATGTGCCATCCTCCTTTTGGCCTGTCCCGCCATTCTTTTAAGGCTGTGTGAGTCGCCTGCCTCCGGTCACCATAGGCTCTCTGTCTCACCTGGCCTGTCTCCACTCAGTGACGTGGCAAGGTGCTGCAGGGTAGTAAAATATAGTAATATAGCAATAATTAGAATTCAAAGGGCCTCGCTTGGCTCTGGTGCCACTGCACCCACTGCGCCATTGGATGGTATCCCCCCCCACCCCCGTCTCTACTGTCAAACACAGGCTGTGCAGCGCCTAACCCTGTCGCTCCGTTTATTTCAGGCTCCCTGACCTCCTCGCCCTCTCTCGCCTGTTCATCGCAAGCCCTCCTCACCACACGTCCGTTCCTCACAGTCTCCCTGCTCCCACCCCCCGCTTCACAGAATGCGCAGCGCCCCCACACAGCACACGCCCTCTGCCCCTCTTTCTCCTGACTGTCCTGGACAGCGCTCCGTACCCCATCGGTTATGGCGCTAGGTAAGTACTTAAAGCGCAGACCACCATGTCAAAGCCAACGGGCACCTCCACAATGACGAGAGTTAAGCGGCCCTGCTGAATTGACTGCACTCGGGGGAAGCATCTCGCAGCCCTGCGCATAGCAACGGCTGAGGTTTCTACAGCAACCTGGATTTATTTTTAGCAATCCTCATATTTTTAACATTTAACAAGCCAGTAAGTGCTTGGCAGGCTTTTATGTATGCTTTTTTGTTCTGCGATAACAATGCGAGATTACCTCCGAGAACGTAGTGTAGTTAAAAGCACTTTACTTGCAAGGAGCGAAAATCTGTAATTCGCGTGGTGTGGGCGCGTTCGGCGACATTTACTCGGAGCGTTGGGGTGTATGTCAAGTGAGCTCGTGGGGAGTTGTAGGTTGCAGATGGAGCGAAAAGTGGGGGGCTGGCGTCCTCTTCGCAAAGAGCTGAAGCACAGCGGCGGGCGGTTTAGCCGTTAAAGAAGCAATCCACGTGCCAATGGCCTTCTGCTCCAAAGTGACTCAGATCACACAGTGCAATAACGATCCGATGTAGCGCGCTGCAGATAGCGCGAGGCCCTGGAGCTTCTCCAGTCCTGTTTACAGCGACGAGAAAAGAGGAGGAACAACGGAAGAACGTCAGATTGACAAAGCGTTCTGGAGTGATGTTACTGTGCGACCAAAGACGCAAAGGTGGTGTACTGGGCTCTTCCGGTTTCGCATTCTCAGAGTGCATTGTATCTCTAAAGTCGACTCTGTGTTCCTAAGCCTTGAATGAAAGGTTTGCCATGACTGTCCCTCTCCTTACTTTATACTCTCTGTATGCCTCGTCTCCCCGAGTACAACCTCCTCTAAATCATGAACATGTTGGCATTAATCTCCTAATGAGTTTCTGCAAATGGCTCACACCTCATCTCAAAAGGCGTTCTCTGCAGCCTAATACCTAATCTCATCTACTAATCCCATCAACTATCCTCAACAATTTACGTACCCCCAGTAATGATAACACCTACAGTCTACTAATTTAATCCAGCACAAAGACAGTGGAGTAAGTGCATGGAAGGGTCTCTTTGAGAGTACGAGACTAGCCCCAATAACAAATTCCCACTGAATTAACTACTAACATTGGAGTCTGGAGCAGCACGCTGCCTGGTGTAAAGCGCTACAACGCCTCTTCAGGGGTCATAAACTCTATATAATGAATTATTGTCACAATCTCTTTATCTAGGATGGAAACTGAAATGAGCTTTGGAAGAAGAGTTCAGAAAACTTGGAAATATATGTTACCAGAGAGACTTGATAGTGTAGCAAGTGGTCACAACCCTGTTCTGGGTAGATGTGAGCGAGCCAACAAATTAAGAGGGAGAGCCGAGTCAGAAGCGAGGTAAGGGTCTGGCTGGGCTCTCACAGTCCGTGCATGAGCTGAGCCACAAAATATCTGGCATGTAAATCATGCCACAAAACTCATGTTTGAGTATATCAAAAGACAGTTGAGCACACACACTGACAGTTTTACAGAGTGATCTAAAAAGTACAGATGTACAAGTCCATGAATCTGTGGTCCTCTCTGTGGTTTTTAATATGAGGCACCATCTAGTTGGGAAGAATAACAGCAAAGCCTCCAACAACCAACACATTTTTTTATCCTTTGGTCTTTTTCAATCTGTAATTACAATTACAAAACATTGAAACACTAACATGTCCAGATATTATTGTAGGTAATCCTCTACCAGTGGTGAACGTTGACCACCATCTGTGCCAGTTAAAGAGATTAAGTTAAGGTACACCTACACCTATTTAAGTGATATCTTCTCTTCATTCATACATAATGCCTAACATGCTAAAATGCATGACTTGTTCTGACTGTATAATGTTGTGACTATATATATATTAAATATATATATACATATATATATATATATATACATATTTATATATATATATATATAGTTGATCATGTTAGAATATGAAATGGTGTTATAAAAATTCGGAAAATCAAATTTCTTTAACATACACCTCAGTATTTGCATTATATCTTTGCATCGAGAAGTATTTAGTTTTTTTTGCATCGAGAAGTATTTAATAAACGTGATGCTTTTCTCAAACAGAAAATCACGAACATTCCTTGTTCCGCCGTGACGACAATGCCATTGGAGAACAAAGGGACGAGCAGATTGTCAAGCGTGCCCAGATTCTAATTATACACTGGGCAATGTTATAGGGGGTCATTCTAACCCTGGCGGTAAAAACCGCCAGGGCGAATGACCGCGGTAGCACCGCCAACAGGCTGGCGGTGCACCGCTGGGCAATCTGACCGCGGCGGTTCAGCCGCGGCCAGAAACGGAAAGTCGGCGGTGTACCGCCGACTTTCCGCTGCCCTTGAGAATCCTCCATGGCGGCGGAGCGCGCTCCGCCTCCATGGGGATTCTGACACCCCCTACCGCCATCCTGTTCCTGGCGGGGCTCCCGCCAGGAACAGGATGGCAGTAGGGGGTGCCGCGGGGCCCCTGGGGGCCCCTGCAGTGCCCATGCCAATGGCATGGGCACTGCAGGGGCCCCCGTAAGAGGGCCCCACAAAGTATTTCAGTGTCTGCTATGCAGACACTGAAATACGCGACGGGTGCCACTGCACCCGTCGCACCTTCCCACTCCGTCGGCTCAATTCTGAGCCGGCGTCCTCGTGGGAAGGCGGTTTCCCACTGGGCTGGCGGGCGGCCTTTTGGCGGTCGCCCGCCAGCCCAGTGGGAAACCCAGAATGACCGCCGCGGTCTTTCGACCGCGGTACGGTCTTCTGGCGGTTGCCGCCCGCCAATATCAGAATCACCCCCATAGTCTATTATATCCAACACAAGAGAGGTTTTTCTACAGTGCACATTCTGAACTCTTGTAGTTGAAGGTGCTTTGCTATGAACAAAAAGAAGGCTCGTCTATGGTTACTCTTTGGTAAAGCAGAGAAGCTGGGATTGATCTCTGATTTTCCAGTTTCATACTGCACAATCAAGCCCCGACTTTAAATGTTAATGCTTTGTCCTTAATTTCTGGAAGATAAGATTAGAGGGTGGGTTAAAGGCAGAACCAACAAATGAATTCCCTTGTGACCTCCTTGTATTCTCACAAGCTCTCAAAGCGCAGTTTTGTATTCACTGGGAAACTGGTTTAAAGCACTGACTAGATATATGACTTGGTTCTCTTGGCTTCATAAACAGACACCCATCCAATGTATAAATCTGTCTCTCCAAGTAAATGCTTTATTGTTGGCAGCTTCACATAGCACGAACCCTGCCCAAGAACACATCAGTGCTTCATACCAGACAGAGACTACGTTGCGCATTGGTTTTATGGCATAAAGGAGATTTGGCGGAACTCACAGGATGCGGCTTCGAGGCCAAGATTGGAATCTGTTTCCCTATGTTACATGGCCGCCATTTCTATCCACTAAGCCGCATGGCCGCCCATGAAAGAGCAGCTGCTTTTGAGCTCAAGGTTCTGAGAGGACCTCAAGGTGGGTCAGAGCCAGGCATATGGCTCGAGCTTTCAGTGGCTCGCCCACCTCCAGTTCTGGGTGGTGGTACCTGTCTCAGAGTAATTCCACCACAGTGTGGTTCTGTTACAGCATTGATATAGCACTTTTCTAACATTTGTATAGCACGTCTGGCAGCAACCCACAGGATGATGAGCAAACCTTAATTAAATAGTTTGCCTCCTCGTGGACAACTTTCCCAAGGGACCTCGGAATGGGCAAATGTATCATCATTCTGATTTCTTGAGTTTATCTATAATGTTTATCTAATAGATTCACACAATTAGATAATTTATATTTAAAAGGCAATCGTTTACTTCCAGTATTTTTCATTGTTCAGCAGTTTGACCCATTTCATTTATAAAAAGCCCCAAAGTATTTTTTCGGAAAAGCCCTTCAATGGGGAAAAAATGAATCATTCGGAAAGACCTATCATTGAAATTAATGAAAGTCAAACAGAAAAGAACAATGGAAAAATAAAATAAAATAAAGCCTCTTTGTCCATACATTGTGCTGTAAAACAAAACAAATCATGTTCACAAAACAGGTTTCATCCGAGAAATGATAACATTGTGCAAAAATAGCTTCCAATAAATTTAATAGTACTGGGCGTGAACTGCCACGAGTGTAAATTATTTATCGCAGACCATTGCACTAAAAAGGGATATTTATCAAAATATAGCCGAAACTATAATAAAACATCTTTAGTACTATAGAAAGTGGAAACGTTAGAGAGAGCTACTGTATGAAAAAAATGAAAATGGAAATGTTAGAACAATTATTACTAAAAATCTCCCTGTAAAGAAGCATGTGATTTGGAGGGTAAGGTGCACTTATCAAAAGGACTGGTCTAGAAAGATTGGTCAGAAATGGCAAAAAAGATTGATTATGGAGCAGAAATGTAAGGGTATCTGTAATATTGTGTCTGTCATCATAGACAGATAAAGTATGCCGCAAAAACATGTTGTATCTCCGTGGGATTGAAACCGACTAGTGATACATATATAGAGGGAATGGTGGTCTAGACCACCTGTTTACCAGAACAGACACTACATAAGAATGCAGGCACCACCTTGCAAGTACATATCTATAGCAACCCAGAGAATGTCAGAATCCGACACCTGACAGTGCATCACAGACCTGCAGATTGCAGCCGCCCCCTCATTTCAGAATATCCATAGTCTTCCTTAGCTGAGAAGCCTAAGGAATCAAGGCATTCAGGAAGAAACATGAGTAGAAGAGAAGATTGACTCAACCTAAACTACTGTTTAATTGCTATTTAGATAGCCCAAAGAAAGCCATATTCCACAGGTGCAACATCAGTAGTTGATACCATCAGAAAGTGGTCATCACTGGACAATATTGCGTTCCATATAATCTGCAATATATAGATGTGGTCTTGAAAGCCAGGAGTTCATTTTGGCTCCAGATTGGAAAAGGACACCTGGTGAAGCATCATGCAGTTAAATGGTGTGCACATGAAGCAAATCAGAAATACAGGGGTTCCTGTGTTTCTCTTTTGTGGTTTTGGTGGGATAAGAAGGCGGTGTACATATTGCCAGGTCATTATCCTTCTCTCCTGTACTAACCCCTGTTTAGAATGCCAATAAATTTACCTTGGCCCAAATGTGCAACTTCTAATCTTTCCATGGAATCTCTATTGTTAGACATTCAATGCCCCTAACAACACAACCCATTCAAACCTGAAATCAGTTGCTCTCATTTTTGTTTGTAAATTACAGGAAACTACAAATTCATTTGACTCACTCAGGAACATGAGCTGATATGGATTCACTGGGGTCCTCTGTGAAGCCTATAAGACCCATCACTAAGCAATACACTAGTTGCAACAGAAAAGTCATCAGACCCGTCACAAAAAATACCGGAAGGAGAAGCTAAGATGCCAAGTCTATTCTTGCTGCACTTCTAAATTCTAGAACTCGCTCCAAACCCAAATCTGGCAATACCCGGCATCTGCTCTTCTGGAAGGGGCCAATGATCCTCCTCTTCTAGCCACACATTATCTGTATGTAACCTTCAAAATGCTGGGCCTGGAAAATAGTAATTTTGTCCGACTAGCCTCAACTTCCCTATTTCCCTCCTGTCTAGTCCTCTGTTTTACTGTTAGACAAATCTCCATTGCTTTGCATGCGGTAAATCATCATAAATTCATTCGTACATACCACACAAAACAATTGTTTCACAGACACATAAAAATATACCAGACCATCATGACAATGGTCAATCAGAAATCAGAGAACTGTGCAAGATGCCTCTATCTGACTCCGCTATAATATATAAATGTGCTATACTGAGACCGATATCACTACACAACTTAATGTTTTGTAATTTGTGCAATGCCATTGTAAGTCAAACAGTTGTCTTATCATACGAATGAACGTTGATAGCCACATGATGACCTCTGATTTTCCAATGTATGCCAAAAATGAGTAATTCTAACTTGGTAAACCCCGTGCCATAGTTTACCCCTTGATTCGGTATTGCCTGTGTCCTTGAAAGACGACCTGGGAATCACTTGGATACATCCACGTGGTATGGTAAGAAATGTGATGCTGAGTAACTATAATTTAGCAGAATGTGAGGGCCTAGAGGCATTCTTTAAGATGCTGCATTTCAGGTTTATGGAATGTATCTACTACAGGAAAAAGGTCTGAAACCGGTGTTTTAGCTGCACGTGTCCTTGAAATGTCTCCCAATTTCTGTACAATGGGAAGATCAGATGTGTTAGATTTGCAGTCAATTCAAACCTAAGGGCTAAGGGCTAAGCAGGTCTTCTTGGGTGACTCTAAGTGCCGTGTCTCTTCTGCTGTTCTACTGCACATCCAACAGCACCCTCTGTAACCGAATAATTTTAGTCCTTTAGGTAGTAGAGATCACATTTCTTAAGTGTCATTATCACCCATTTGAATCGTATCAAGGAGGGTCTGAATCTTCTCTTCTCTCGCTGCGTCCGTCGAGAAGGGAAATTAGCAAAGCAGTGGACCATTTCTTTAGAAGACACATTAATACTCTCATATTTGTGAATGTATCATGCTACAATCAGAATATTTGTAGCTTATTTGAAGTTCTGTCTTAATGTTAATGAATGCTATTCAACCCTTTGTTCGGAGGAATGAAAAGCTGTTTTGGCCCTGCTACAATATGAACCCTTGCCCAGAATGTTACTCATGATTCCCCACAGTAGTCACTAAACCCATCAGGACACATGGCCAGTTTTTAGTCATAATATTCACTGCGCTATCCAAGCTGTAAGGCGTCCAAACCAGTGAGGAAGGGAATGTTAGGACTGGCTAGTAGTTGATTTAATCTTAGGGCTATATCATGTCATTTAACTAGTGGTAGGGTCAATATTTGACATAGACCAGAATTAATTGTAAGGGCAATTGACCATACTATGTGCAAATTACACAGTCTGGAATAAGTAGTGCAAGGGATGTCACTAATCTCTCCCTTAATTTGTACAAACTCCTTTCTTGTAGACAGGGTAAATAATTCAATTACATACTTGTTTTCTTTAAACTTGCTCTACTCAGGAGACACTGGCAATTCAAGACTAGCATGTTGAGCATGGTATAATGCCACCTTATCAGGTTTTTAATACTGACCTGCTGAAATACCCTAACTATCATATTGGCTATTGATATAACTTCAGGATATGCAAATCTGTACTTTCATATACATATTAACTTGACATATTGTTGTTGAAATGGATGCTATGATATTTTGGCAGGCTGATAATAAAACCATGATATTGTGACATACAATTTTTGAGTATGCATTTCACCAGGAGTAATGTGAAGTCCAACAAGGCATGTTATTTTGCTTTTCTTCAGTCTGTTGTGATGATGAAACACTATCTCAGACAATATCATTCCAGCAAAGAGGTTCTACTTTGTCAGTCTTGAGAATTAGATGAAATGTACAAACAATCTAGAATATGTTTGGATGAAGTTGAAAACAAACTGTTTTGGAGAGAGTTTACTTCTTTCTTTTAGCACAAAGTGAAAGTGTGAATTATGTGATTTTGAGGAACTGGCTGATAAGAGTAAAAGACGTTTTGAAAGATTTTACAAATGTTATCTGAGCTCCTATAAAACCCAGAGGTTTAGAGATTTGGGGGAGTCAGATGACCTCCTCAATTAATTTGGCTCCCAAATAGTCATGTTGGTTGAGTACAACGCTGGCAAAAGGGTTTGGGAGCCAGAAACCAACATGGAAAATCCCTTTCAACTAAGATAACGTACTGTGAAGTACAGACAAGGGTTCATAAAAACACATTTACAATAAAAACTATGCAGAACGTGCGACAAGGTAGAAGCAACAAAGACTAATTTGTAATCATTCTAATGAAAGCCAGAGAAGAACACCGTTAGCATGGAGGTTTATGCAAGTTCATTAAATTCTATGCTGAAGGGCTCAAGATTGGAAATAGTGACACATTCTACTTGTGTTTTTTTTCAGCAGGACTTGGAACCCATGAGAGAGAGAGACTCTATTGTAATTAGACCTAGGCGTTCTAGGAGAAGAGGGGGCCACTTTAAAAACTGTTGAGCCCCAATGTGTTTCAGATGTGGCTGTCCCAACATGAAGCTAAAGGAGACTCCAGGAAGCCAGATACGATAAACAGGAGCTCATGGTTTAAAAAATAAAATGGAACAGAGGGGACAACACAATGATGGATTTGGAGCATCAGGTATGAGTCGAGAAGTCTGGGGAGGAGGGGAGCAAAGAGAGAGAGAGAGAGATATGAATTAGTCCCTCTAGCACATTTAAAGCAAGATTTGATGTAAACAGTAGAAGGATTTCCTCATCCAGTCAGAACAATTTGAAACAAATGGTCCTATGTCGACAAACACAATAATAGAGGAAAACCGTTAATGAGAGCATTTTAGTGGGATAAACCGCCAAGCAATCCAATCATGAGCAAGCGACTGACCAAAACCCAGTCTAAGCAAATGTAATGTATTGGAAACAATTGATCTAGCCAAAAGGCTTTGGTCTAATAAACAAATAAAGAGTGAATACATGCAGAAGCTGAAAGTATTATGGAAGCTGAATGTCTCTGACTCTTCCTAGAGTTGACAGGGCTTTGTTATTAGGGACATACAAAGATGAGTAGCGAATTAGCATTTTCATAGCAGGCTAAAATGTAGTATGAAAAAAACACAGGGAAATTGATAGGTACTGAAAGTACTGAGTAACCCCACTTTGAAAAAGAGCACTTCACAGCAGGTCTGCAATATCATTGGTTTGAGATTTCTCAGGAGCTATCAGGTACTGTGACAGAGCAAGCTCTTTCACTTCGATATTTAACTTTTAATCACTGCTTTAATAAATAAATTAGACAAAAATGATATATTCCACCTCTAGGGTGTGCAAGTAATGAACAGGTGTTGTAAAGATGGTCACACAATGATTTAGTTGAAAGGAGGTTTAATCTGGAACCACCAACCGGAGCAGACCCACACATCCAATAGCTCCACCAACTGTCACAGAACCTCCAGCTTACAGAGTTCCCAAGATACCTTCAGAACCCTAATGTTGACAGAGTTCTCTGTCATACACCGAGCACTCAGTCAACCCATTACAAAGTAAGACATAACACATGCCCCTTAGCCACACTATTATGACTAACATTAGCTCAGAACAACAAAACAAAAAAAAAGAAAAGAAGAAAGGGCATAAATAAATTACAAAAAATTTAAAATGGACATTACAACAACACAAGACATGTAGGGCCTGATTCTAACTTTGGAGGACGGTGTTAAACCGTCCCAAAAGTGGCGGATATACCACCTACCGTATTATGAGTTCCATAGGATATAATGGACTCGTAATACGGTTGGTGGTATATCCGCCACTTTTGGGACGGTTTAACACCGTCCTCCAAAGTTAGAATCAGGCCCGTAGTCTTTCAAACATTGAGGTGTGCCGCGAACTCTAGAGCCTCTTTCCAACTTAGCTGGAACTTTGGACTTGTCAGAATGATGCACTGACACTTTGACTCCATTGGAGGTTGGAATGTCAGAATGATGCATCAGCACTTTAAGTCCATCAGACGAGTAAGATGAACCCGGAACAATGTCTGGGCACTTCCATCTCACAATCCGGGACATGCTCCAAACACCATTGTAGTCTAAAACAATTACATTTCTTTTCACTTCTTTGATACGGAAAGGACCCATGAATCCTGATCTCCCTTTCCTCCCAAATCCAGGTTTTTTCACCATCGCCATCTCACATACGACCCAATTAACCTCAGAAACACCATGCTTGAAATCATACCTAGATTTATATTTTTGCTGATAAGTTTTCCTAAGTTCATGCCCCTTGCTCAGCTTCTCACTTCGTTGTTCCGACTGCAACGATATCCTCTTCATCCAAGCTGGATTCATTTTGGTGCAACCAGCCCTGCCTCTCAAATACTCAAAAGCGGCAATCACAGTAATAGCATTAGGAGTATTGCGATGTGCCCACCACATTTCCCTCAGCAGGTCAGATAACGGAGCCCTAGTTTCAACAGCCTCCTGGACACATAACTTTACCATCATATTCATACGTTCAGCAAGACCATTGAACTGAGGTAAATACAGAGCCGTTCTCAATGAGCACCAACGACTTCAGGAAATCCTGCATTTCTTGGGATATCCATTGCACCCCATTATTCGTCACTAAGTGACTAGGTATGCCCTCACGAGAGAACTCTTCTTTAAAAAACTCAATCACAGTCCTGGTATCTAATGTGCTTACACATTTCGTCACTACCCATTTTGAAGCATAATCAACTAAAAGTATGACATAACGTTCATTGTCAGCTAATAACCGAAATAGACCCATAGAGTACAACCCTAACCTCATCCAAGGTCTCTCAGGTACTTCGACAGGGGGAAGTGGAGCCTTCACCACAGATTTGCACTTATCACTATGTGCACAAGATACACAGTCCTTCACCACAGCCTCCACATCACGATCCAAACCAGGTCACCAATACAGTTCTCTCAGCCTAGGTTTGGTCAAACTCCTGCCCATATGACCCTCATGATCCAAGTTGATTGTCTTTTCCCTCACACTTATTGGTGGAATAGTCTTGGTACCCCTGAATAGTTCAGCTTTGCAACAAAAAAGTTCACCCTCACATTCCAAAACCCCATCAGACAATCAGGGGCATTTCTAAAATCGGGCCAGCCTTTCACAATAACCTCCTCAAGTACTTTCCTTTCAACATCTTGCTCTTTCGTACACCTCCACTCCTCCTCAGAAATAGCCACTTCTCTCACCCAATTGATCACACAAACATCCTCCCCTCCATCCTCACAATCAATTGACGCTCATGACAAGAAATCTGCTACATTATTTCTTAAACCTGGTGTAACCGGGCGCCTCCAGACGCCGGTTCCGGGTCGGAGCAAACGGCCGCCGGAGGATACCCCGGGGGCACCCGAGGGATTCCTGACGTGATGACGTCCCACGTCATCCGTCAGATAGAAGGAGGAGGGACGACCGACGGAGGAGGAGAGTCGCGCAACCCAGAGAGAGACGCCGACGTCAGGGAGAGCCGGAGAGACGAACGCCGTGGACCACCAAAAGAGAAGGAAAACCCCGCCGTAGAGAAGGAACAGCGGACAGAGAGGGGAAACCCTTGGGCGCCTCCCGCCCCTGTTGAGACGAAGTCGGGAGATCGCCTACAAGCCGGCCACGTCCCTGGAGGGGCGTGGCCAAGTCAGGTACGAGCGTACCGGGACTGGGGTTCTGGGTGGTTGGCTGGGTTTAAAGGGGCTAAGTGGAGAGGGCTGAGGTCATGTAGGGAAGGGGATCCCATTTAAGTAGCACCACAGTTAACTGAAGGGTAACCCCACAAGGACCGTACCCAGACCAGTGGATAGAACTGTAAGGGGGTCACAAACAGGGCACAACAAAAGGAAGACACAAGAGAAACGTACCCCCCCCACATTCCTTCACCTCCACACAAACCCCCCCCCCTCTCACTCCTTACTAACCCCAATTAACCCTATATAGATAAATTTCCCCACTTACCTGTTCCTTTCTCCTTCTTTGTTTTGGGAAATCCTGGGGCCATGAGAGCCGGGTGAACAAGACCACTCCCTCCGGACCGGACCAGGCTGTCCCGGGAACATCAAGGAACCCTGAAAAGAAAAGGGATTTATATATTAGTTTGGACTTGGAATATAACACTTTGGCGGAAAAGCCAGTACTACAATCTCAACGAAGAAATAAATAAACGTACTACACCCTTAAGTGCCGCGTCTGTCCCCTTCTTCCAATATCCCCTCGACTCGGGATAAAGGACCCCGTCACAGTGGTGTCAGAAGTGGGATATTGGAATAGGTGACAGAGACTTCCCAACCATGGAGGAGAAGTGTACCATATCCGATATGATGCAACAGTTGGCCTCCGGACAAAGACACCTACAATTAGTGTGGGAAGAGCAACAAAAAGAGGCCAAATTGGAAAGAGAGGCACTACAAAATGCCCTTTAGAGTCAGGCCACCATAATGGCCAACAACCAGTTGGTTCATGAAACCGCCATTAAGAATCTCACAGATACCATCGCTGCTACTCGCGTACACCCGAATGTGCCCAGTTCGGTCTTACAACGATATCAAGAAGGTGAAGACCCCGATGCCTTTTTCACCAATTTTGAACGAGTTGCTACTTCCGCTACTTGGCCTCAGGAGCGATGGGGCCAATATATCGCCCCCTTATTGACGGGGACTCTTCAAGCCGCCTATCAAGCGGTAAACCCCGGTGGAATAACCCCCTATAAGGATATTAAAAAGAGCATCTTAGAACGGGTGGGTTTTGATTCTGAACATTATCGCATCCGGTTTAGAAAAGCGAAGTGGGGAAACAATGAAAATCCCCGGGCCCTATATTTTAGGATCAAAGATCTGGGTCTCAAATGGTTGGGTCCCATAGGGAGAAATCGGGAAGACATTATTGAGATCGTGCTCTTAGAGCAATACTTGGATGCTCTGCCTCCGTCTACCCGCAATTGGATCAAACAACATCCAAACCCGGATACCAATACTACCATCGAGTTGGCCTGTGCCTTTCATCGCTCCCTTGAATTCAAAGTAACCCCCCCCCGATCAACACCTAGTCCCCTGCGTCTGGGTTCGGGAACATCCGCGACAGCGGGACGAAGAATCAATGAGGACATAGCGAAATCCCGGGGACTAGATAGGCCCTATATACAACAACCTCAGTGTTTTAGTTGCGGGGAATGGGGCCACATAGCTCGAGGTTGCCCCCTGAAGACAGAAAAACCAGAACCCATGGAAATAGGGGTCACAAGGGGAAGAGTCTTTTATACAGGGAGAAGAGACAACCCTTATAAAAAGAGACTGAGTATCAATGGGAAAAGCACAGTGGCCCTCATCGATTCAGGGTGCAGCCAATCTGTGGTCAGGGCCGGGTTGTTCAACGCACATTACTATTCGGAATTCACGGTATCAATCTGTTGCATCCATGGGGAAACCAGAGAATATCCCCTAATCTGGACAACCCTCACCTGGGGAGGAAAAGAAATACCCATAAGAGTGGGTTTAGTAGAGCAACTGGTTGAAGAAGCAATTATAGGAACTGACTTTTCGGAGTTCCCGCAACTCCTAGACAGCCTTAGACAGCTCGAAGAAACCAACAACTGGTGGAAGGACGCTCCTTTCTCCAATATGCCTCTATCACCTCCGAGGGTACGACCTAAACTCACCCGGAAGGAGAAAAGAATAATTAAGAAAACCTATAACCAAGACCCCTCCAGCAGGACCAGGGTAATTACAAAGGTCCTCGCCCTCACTGCTCTTCCCAGCTTCCGGACTTCGCAAAGAGAAGACCCCAGTTTAATTCATGCATGGAAAAGTGCACGCCCACGGAACCCCCAGGATAAGGGTCCCTCGTTCACCATAGTTAAGGACCTATTATACCGAGTCACTTACAAAGACCAAGACGAAAAGAAACAGTTGATAGTTCCAGAACCTTATAGACAACAAGTTCTACACTTAGCACATTGCCAGCCCGGGGGTGGACACTATGGGAGGGAGAAAACAGAGGAGTATTTGTTGAGGAAGTTTTACTGGCCGGGGGTATTTTCCCAGATTAGGAAATTCTGTCAACAATGTCCAAAATGCCAATTGATTGACCCCGGCTCACGGAGAAAGGCCCCTTTACAACCCCTCCCCATCATTGATATCCCCTTCTCCAGAATAGGGATGGACCTCGTTGGCCCTCTTCTGCCCTCGTCGAGAGGCTATCGTTATATATTGGTATTAGTAGATTACGCCACGAGATACCCTGAGGCTATTCCCCTCTCTAGTATTAACACCAAAAGTGTTGCTCACGCCATGATAGGGTTCTTTTCCCGAATTGGGTTTCCTCGAGAAATCCTAACGGACCAAGGTACCCAATTTATGTCCAACCTGATGACACAAATATGTCAACTATTGGGGATTAAACAGTTACGGACGTCGGTTTATCATCCACAAACCGATGGTTTGGTGGAGAGATATAACCGTACCCTCAAAACACTACTAAAGAAAACTATCTCGGAGACTGGTAAGGACTGGGATAGGAAACTCCCTTTAGTATTATACGCAATCAGGCCACACGAACAAGCCTCTACGGGCCATAGCCCGTTTGAGCTGTTGTTTGGGCGACAACCACGGACCCTACTAGATATGGCCGCTGAGATGTGGGAAGAAGAAGACGGGGAAAAAACCATTCTAAAGTACGCCCGTGAGTTAAAAACCCACCTACATACAGTATGGGAAAGCGTAAGGGAACACATGGAGAGGGCCCAAGACAAACAGAAAAGGTATTATGATCGAAATACCCAATTAAGGTCCTTTTCCCTAGGAGATAAAGTGCTAGTTCTTCTCCCCAGTTCAGACAACAAATTGTTGGCCAAGTGGCAAGGACCCTACACCGTAACAGGACTAGTAACCCCCGTAACTTATAAAATTCAGCTTAACGACACTCCCCCTAGGTCACAGATCTTCCATGTTAACTTATTAAAAAGATGGGAAGAACCTCCGAACGACCCAAGGCACGGCTGCCTAGTTAATACCGTTAAGGAATTAGAGATAGGGTGGTGCCCCACTGATCCCCCTGGCGAGAGAGAGGTTCCTATCATTAATACAGAGATCTCGATTCAACAAAATAGACAATTGAAGAATCTCTTTGATAAACACGGTCGGGTGTTCTCCTCGGTACCCGGTAGAACACGATTGGTACATCATCAAATCCTCACACCACCTGGGAAGACCGTACGACTAAAACCTTATCGTATCCCTGAAGCTAGGAAAACCCTCGTAGAAAACGAAATCGAGAAGATGTTAGATCTAGACATCATAGAACCTTCCCAAAGCCCCTGGTGTTCGCCCGTGGTCTTGGTACCCAAACCTGATGGCTCTATACGTTTCTGTATTGACTTTAGACGGGTCAATTCCATATCACAATTTGACACCTATCCTCTTCCTAGGATAGACGAGCTCTTAGAAAGGTTGGGGAAAGCGAAATACATGTCTACCCTTGACTTGACCAAGGGATATTGGCAGATCCCGTTGGGTCCCGAAGACAAGGAAAAGACGGCTTTCGCTACCCCCTCAGGATTGTATCACTTTAAGGTTCTCCCTTTTGGGTTACATGGCGCCCCCGCCACCTTCCAACGTCTCATTGACACCATATTACGACCTCATACCCGATACGCGGCGGCCTATCTGGATGACATTGTTATTTTTAGTGAGACCTGGGAAGACCATCTGATCCACATAGACCACATCTTCTCGGCTTTAAGGAAGGCTGGACTGACAGCCAACCCCGCCAAGAGCCGACTGGCTTTTAATGAGATCTCCTACCTGGGTTATCACATTGGCAACGGTATACTTCGACCACAAAAGAATAAAATCGAAGCCATCCTACACACCAATGCTCCCACCACGAAGAAGGGAGTTCGTTCCTTTTTAGGTCTAGTGGGGTACTATCGAAGGTTCATTCCCCACTATTCCAGTTTGGCTGCCCCCCTAACCAATCTCTTAAGAAAAGGACAACCCAACAACATCACACGACTAGACCCGACTCAACTTCATAGTTATCATACCTTGCAAAGGTGTCTCACCACCCAACCGATATTGAAATGTCCTGAGTTTGACAAACCCTTTCATCTCCAAACGGATGCCTCCGACGTGGGGGTAGGGGCCGTTCTTTTTCAAAAGGATGAAGACGGAGTGAGCCATCCCGTCGTCTTTATTAGCCGTAAGCTGTTTCCCAGGGAGCAAAGATACCCCATTATAGAGCGGGAATGTCTTGCCATTAAGTGGGCTATCGAAAGTCTCCAATACTATCTTTTGGGCAGACCTTTCCTACTGTATACGGACCATGCACCCCTTACGTGGCTCTCAAGATATAAGAATACCAACAATCGTATATTGAGATGGTTCATGGAACTCCAACCCTTCTCCTTCCAGGTTTGCCACCTCCCTGGTGACCTTATGGGTCAGGCTGACTATTTGTCCCGGTTTCCGGATCTGGTGGGGCTCGATCAGCCCCATTCATGTGAGGGGATGTGTAACCGGGCGCCTCCAGACGCCGGTTCCGGGTCGGAGCAAACGGCCGCCGGAGGATACCCCGGGGGCACCCGAGGGATTCCTGACGTGATGACGTCCCACGTCATCCGTCAGATAGAAGGAGGAGGGACGACCGACGGAGGAGGAGAGTCGCGCAACCCAGAGAGAGACGCCGACGTCAGGGAGAGCCGGAGAGACGAACGCCGTGGACCACCAAAAGAGAAGGAAAACCCCGCCGTAGAGAAGGAACAGCGGACAGAGAGCGGAAACCCTTGGGCGCCTCCCGCCCCTGTTGAGACGAAGTCGGGAGATCGCCTACAAGCCGGCCACGTCCCTGGAGGGGCGTGGCCAAGTCAGGTACGAGCGTACCGGGACTGGGGTTCTGGGTGGTTGGCTGGGTTTAAAGGGGCTAAGTGGAGAGGGCTGAGGTCATGTAGGGAAGGGGATCCCATTTAAGTAGCACCACAGTTAACTGAAGGGTAACCCCACAAGGACCGTACCCAGACCAGTGGATAGAACTGTAAGGGGGTCACAAACAGGGCACAACAAAAGGAAGACACAAGAGAAACGTACCCCCCCCCACATTCCTTCACCTCCACACAAACCCCCCCCCCCCTCACTCCTTACTAACCCCAATTAACCCTATATAGATAAATTTCCCCACTTACCTGTTCCTTTCTCCTTCTTTGTTTTGGGAAATCCTGGGGCCATGAGAGCCGGGTGAACAAGACCACTCCCTCCGGACCGGACCAGGCTGTCCCGGGAACATCAAGGAACCCTGAAAAGAAAAGGGATTTATATATTAGTTTGGACTTGGAATATAACACTTTGGCGGAAAAGCCAGTACTACAATCTCAACGAAGAAATAAATAAACGTACTACACCCTTAAGTGCCGCGTCTGTCCCCTTCTTCCAATATCCCCTCGACTCGGGATAAAGGACCCCGTCACACCTGGTATGTACTCCACTTAAAAATTATTCTCCATCAGACCCTCCACCCATATTTCTATTCTAGGAGTTAATCCTTCACTTTTCTTTGAGGAAAAAATCTGGATGAGGGGTCTATGATCTGATCTTACAACAAAAGGTAAACCCCACAAATAGAATTTGAAATGTTTGATCGCCCATGTACACGCAAGAGCCTCCCTTTCTATGACAGAATAGTTATGTTCTGCCCCTTTAAGAGACTGAGAAGCAAAAGCAATGACCTTCTCCTCACCCTTCACCTTCTGGGTCAAAATAGCTCCCAAACCATTAATGCTCGCATCAGTATACAAAATGGTTTTTGCAGTCACGTCAAAGTGCCCCAAAGTGTGCATTTTACCAATACTGTTTTAAAAAATAACAAAAGCAGACATACATTCACTTGTCCAGATAAATTCACTCCCTTTCTTCAAAAGGGATCTCAGGGGCTTAACAATACTTGAAAAATTCACAATAAACTTGGAATATTACTCAGCCAAGCCCAGAAAGGACCTGACTCCATCCTTGTCTCTTGGTTCAGGCGCTTGAATAATGGAGTCAACCAACTCCAATTTGGGTTTAATACCTTCACTCGAAATAGTACGACCTAAGTAAGTCACAGAAGTAACCCTTAACTTGCACTTTTCTTTTTCAACAGTCAATCCTGATGAAGCCAATGTCCTCAATACTTCTTTTAAAATCCTACCATGGTCACCCAATGTCTTCCCATGCACCAAAATGTCACCCTGAAAGAACAAAATACCAGAAATTCCTCCCGAAACCTTTTTCATAATGCGTTGGAACCAAGCGGCTGCCGCAGCTAGACCAAACAGCATTCTTAGAAATTGATACGCTCCCAAGGGTGTGACAAATGATGTTAAATGCCTAGACTCATAATGTAAAACAATCTGGTGATAAGTTGACGAAAGATCCAAAACACTAAAAAATTTGGAACCTCCTAAGCAAGACAACTCTTCTGATATATTAGGTAAGGGTTGGCGATCCACCCATATATGTTTATTGAGGTCTCTAAGGTACACACACATACAAATCTGTCTCCCACCCTCCGTGGGTGCCAAAACAATTGGAGCCAACCACTCAGAAGATTAGAGTTCCTCAATCACCCCCAAATCCAGTAACCTATTGAGTTTTTTTTAAGAGGCTCTAACATCAATTTGGGAACCTTCCTCACCTTGTGTGCAGAGGGAATAGCATTGCTCTTGAGAATAATCTTATGCTCAAAATCATTCAAACACCCCAATTCATCACTAAAAACTGTGGGAAATTCTTCAAGAATATCAGAGTTTGTGTTCTCATCGTTCACCACCATGACCTGACAAGTGGAGTTGGGATCCAGCTTGATACCCATGTCCCGCTGATGATGCCAGCCTAAAAGGTTGTCCCCCCGCTTCGCTACATAGACCTTACCAACTATTGCTCTGTTTTGGAATTGAATCTTCATGACCTTGTAACCCACTACATCAATTTTAGTACCACCATAACTCACTGGGTTGATGTCAGGTTCCACTAAAGGACCATACTCATCACAAAATATTCTTTGCCAGTTCTTATCACCTATCATGGTGTAAGGAGACCCCGAATCTGGTAACACTTTGATGTCCCTATTGTCCAATTTAACCGAGCATTCAGGTATAATGATTGGTCCTTCATCCACAGCTGCAACATTCCCCACAACTTGGTTAATGCCAGGTTTCACTCAGAATATCATTTTGTTAACATTTCCTGTGACAGAATCAACATTCCATTGTTTGTCACCCTTAAAAACCCTTGCATAATGACCCTTATCCCACATTTCCTACATACAGAGTTTCTAGCATAACAATTTAAGCTATTAGCCATATGCCCAGGATTACCACAATGGTAACATCGCGCTCCAGTGTCTTTGTTATCCTTCCCTCTTTCCCTTGAGGAAGTAGAAGCTTTATTGTCAAAGCTCACTTTTGAGACCTCCTCATGATCATGAGTCATCTTTATAATGTCAGAACTAGGGGCACTGCGTGTTTCATGGTCATTCATCTCTTTAATCCAGTTACTAGTACTCTCCATTCCCTCTACCTTAGCAATTGCGTCCTTCAGGTCAGCATTTTTTGTTAGCAATTTCTCTTGAAAACGCCCGCTATTAGTACAGCGTACAAGTTGGTCTCAAATGAGAGAATCAGTGATGTTGCCAAAGTCACAGGTATGTGCTTGCGACGCAAAGCAGCGACAAAATTTCCCACACTCTCTGTTTTCCCTTGAACTCTCGCAAAATACTTGTGTCTTTCTAAAACTACATTGAGTTTAGATTCAAAATGTCCAGCCAACATTGTGACAGACATCTCATAAATATCTCTCGGTTCACCTTGTGCTGCACCAATAGGCAAAGTTTCCAGACTGTCATATATGTTCCTGCCTTCCACCCCCAAATTATGTAAAAGTACACCTTGTTTTATTGCTGGAGAACATTTTTCACCACCAATCGCTATCAAATATGAATCAAATACATTTTTCCATTGCCTCCATGGCAAGATCGGTTTACCTTTATCAGATAGAAACACAGACGGTTGTGACATTGTAGTAGTTGTGGACATTGTGAAGATAAATAAAATAGGACAGAAAATGTAGATAAAATACAGCGATCACTAATGTAATTCTGCTAGTAAAGTCTTAGGGCCAGATGTAGGAAGCCTTTTGCGCCTCGCAAACGGTGAAAAACGCAGTTTGCGAGGCGCAAAAGGCCTTCCACGATGCAGAATCACATTTTGCGAGTCGGTACCGACTCGCAAAATGTGATTCCGACTCGCAAATAGGAAGGGGTGTCCCCTTCCTATTTGCGACCGCATCGCGATGTAGAGTTGCTTTGGGACGGCGAAAGCCGTCGCAAACCAACTCGCAGTTACCATCCACTTAGAGTGGATGGTAACTCATTCGCAAAAGGAAAGGGGTCCCCATGGGACCCCTTCCCCTTTGTGAATGCCCACAAAAATATTTTTTCAGAGCAGGCAGTGGTCCTGTGGACCACTGCCTACTCTGAAAAAAACGAAACCAAATGGTTTCGGAATTTTTTCTTTTTGCAGCTCGTTTTCCTTTAAGGAAAACGGGCTGCAAATAGAAAAAAAAAATGCTTTATTAAAAAAGCAGTCACGGACATGGTGGTCTGCTGTCTCCAGCAGGCCACCATCCCCGTGAGTGCCTAGACTCGCTATGGGGTCGCAAACTGCGACCCACCTCATGAATATTCATGAGGTGGGTCTTTGCGACCCCATAGCGAGTCACAGAAGGTGTGTGAGACACCTTTCTGCATATCGGATTGCGAGTTGCAATTTGCGAGTCTCTTTGACTCGCAAATTGCAAGTCGCAATTTGATACGTACCTACATCTGGCCCTTAGTTCTTTCCGACGATAAATCCGAGGTACTCCAAGATAGCCACAAGGAGATGCAGTCTAGTTGTTCATTTTTCTAAAACGTAGAATCAGGAAGAACGTGTTTTTTTTCGGCCGCAAGGAGATGTGGTCTAGTTGTTCATTTCCTGAAACGTAGTACCAGGAAGAACGTGCATTTCATTCGACACAGCCCAGCAACCGTCAGAAGGCCAAAGTACTTAGGCCCATATTCATACTTTTTTTTGTGCCGCATTTGCGCCGCTTTTTGATGCAAAAGCAGCGCAAACTTACAAAATACAATTGTATTTTGTAAGTTTGCGCTGCTTTTGCGTCAAAAAATGACGCAAATGCGGCGCTAAAAAAGTATAAATATGGGCCTTAGTGCGCATGCACACCCACCTGCAAGCAACAGATTGACTCTGAATGTATGTGGCGATATAAATTCCTTTGTCGGTGGACGCCGATTCCAAACTCTCAGATGCCACGTAAATATTGAAACGTCGTCAGAAAAATGGGGAAGATGAAGCGACGCTCCTGAGAAATCAGCACACAACTCTATACACGACCGACAGGGCTGGCGAACATCAAACTGGACCACAAAGCACAGCGAGCCTGCTCAACACACCGCTCCACACCCTCATAGCAGGAGTCCAGTGAAACGAAAGGTAAGTTTCCTTCGTGGGTTCAAGGAAGGGTTGGTGGTAATGTCTGCCTCCTCCCAGGCAACTCGTTGCCAGTGTTGTAAAGATGGTCACACAATGGTTTAGTTGAAAGGAGGTTTACTCTGGAACCACCAACCGGAGCAGGCCCACACATCCAAAAGCTCCACCAACTGTCACAGAACCTCCGGCTAACAGAGTTCCCTAGATACCTTCAGAACCCTATGGTTGACAGAGTTCTCTGTCACACACTGAGCACTCTTTCAACCCATTACAAAGTAAGACAAAACAACAGGCTGCTCTTTTGAAGTGGACAATGTGGTTGCAGCCTCATCTTTTTTTAGCTGTGCGTGCAGGCAATTTCTGAACTATAAGCCAATTTCAGGGTTAAGGTAAAACCAATGATACCAGTTTGTCAGTGTCAACAAAGTTAGCGTTGAACTTTTCTACAACTGCAGATCATTTTAAATTAATTTTGGTACACTTTACCATTTTGGCTATCATGGTCAAACACATGCATTTGCCTGTTCACGGCCTAAGAAACAAAATTTACACATGCATTTACAAGCAATAGGTCTTGCATTTGCTTGAGTTCGAGCTATTGGCATTGCAAATTCATAACTGGACGTTTCTTGCCACATAAATTGGTCAACCCTGCCTCATAATTTGGTCTTTTCCTGCCATATAATTGCAGTGTCCCTGCATATAACTAAAGCACTACCATTTACCTTTTATCTGCAGCAAAAAATGGAAATGCTGCCATTTAGCATTCTAATTTAAATCTGCCATGCTAATTGCAATAGAATACCACTGTCACCACCCCACCATCAGACTTGCTGACTGGCTAACACAATTCCCCAAAAAAGACACAAGACAGCCACAGAGAAGAAATAAACTAGAAGGGTCACCCAAACATATCAAGAGTGTTCAAACAATCATAGTGTAATAGGGATGTTAAGATGGCCTGAATCATGGTCATAATTGTATTAAGGAGAGATTAAAACACACACAATTATCATATAAATCTTTATCAGAAATAAACGTTTGGCATTAGACTGTAATGCTCAAAGCAGCCCCTAGGGGGCACCATAACAAAAATATAATTTCTAAGAAACATGGTCATGTAACCATATTGTTAGCCCTTAGAGGGCATAACCCTAGGAAACAAAAACAGAAGAAAGTAATGCAGTGTAACCATATACTTAGCCGCTAAAGGGTGTTTTAGGAGTAGCTGGCCTACTGCAATGATATTACAAACAAGGCCTTAAAAACAAATATCTCCCCACAAAAGATCTAGCCATGAGAAAGCTTTAAAGACACTGAATGGTGGTAGGGGTTATTATTTTGGAGTCCCCACTAACATAGTATGGGGACCCAGAAATGATGTAGACCAGTGCTTGTAATGGAAAAATAGAAGTGCAGGTACTCTGTTTCAGAGTTCCTGCTCGGTTCTGAGAAGTGCCGGTACTGTCCAATGAAAAGTATTATGTTTTTCTTGAGAAATGCAGGTACTCGCCCTTTCAAAATAAAAAAGTGCCGGCACTCAGTACCGGACAGTACCAGCCCATTTAAATCACTGATGTAGACAGAAAGAGCATGTCGTGGTGAATGTTTGGAGGGTGGTCCCATTGTCTTAGTGAAGAGAATATTGTAGTATCGGCTCTCCTGCTGTGCCAGGAGAACCACTTTCCGTTTGAGGATTTAAGTTTTACGTAAATCATTTACCAATTTCAAGTGTTTAAGGGGAGAGCCACAAGAAATTACTCTAATTAGGTAACTGTGAACAATGCAACCAGCGCTCCAATACCGCAGATCGAGTTCACGTTGTGGAGGGTGTTCGCGGTGTGAGTGCCATGGCTGCCATGCAGCATGAAGGGGAGAGACAAAAGAAAAAAATAGATTGCTGATCCTGAAGTATCTTTGCAATCATGCAATAATCCATTTAACAGGAAAAGTCTGCAAGGCGTGACAAAAACAGCCTCAAGGCGGAACAAACGTAAAGCATTTACCAATGGCATCAAGGGATTTTTCAAAGGCAAGCGCAGGAATGAATAAAAGTGATGGGCGTGATGTGGGTGTGGTTAAAAGCCGACAATACTTACAAGAGGTCAAAGCTCTTGGGTGCTCGATCTAAAAAGCAAAACAGACCCAATATTTCTTGTAGAACTGTTGTGGTTTATTGTCACAAAAAGCCTGAGATGCCCACCAAAAATGGAACTTTGATGATTTGATGTTAAAAAGGTGCAGGTCTTTTCAAGGTCACTGAAACTTGGTGGTATGATCACACTGAGTAGTGTGAAGGATTAGATTGAATTAATGGCATAAGTATGGAGGGGTGAATGACGGTGAAAACTAGATGAGGGAATGATTGGAGTAACTAATGTGTGAACCTACTGACGAGGCAAATGAGGGAGTGAATAAACAAGATAAATGAAGTGCGAAATAATTAGTGAGGTGGCGACATGTGAGGAAATAAATGAAGTAGCTTATGGGTGGGTGGATTAATTTAGTAATTTTGAGTGAGTTCATTCCGGATGGAACACATGAATCTGTGAATAAAGGAGTTAACTAAGAATGAGGGCACTATTAAGGTGGTAATGAGAAGCAAATAGTGGTAATTAATAAAAAATGAATAGATAACCAGAAAGCATTAACTCAGAACATCACTTTGAAGTGAATTAATTAATAAGGGAACTCCCAAGTTAGTGAATGATCTCTAAGTTCTGGTTGACTGAATTGTTGAAAGTATTTATGACTCTGCAAATTCATGATACACCTAATCAGGAAGTAAAAAGAGTTACAGATTTAATGGAATGACTAATGCAGTAGAGAATAAAGAAGTTAAGTAATGAGGATGGCCATTATTAGAATCACAAGAATCATATTGTAGTAGTTAATAAGTGAGTGAATACATATGATAACCAACAAGTGAGTGAATTCATAAGATCGCTATTGAGTAACTTATTTAATAAGGGAAATAACTTGTGAAAGGTAATGTACTTAATGCTTTAGTGCATTGTTGAAGTTACGTATATATTTCAACAAATTAATGTTGTAACTAATGAGAAAATAAAATGGTTACTGATTTATTGAGGTGACCATTATGGGACCGAATAAGAGGATGCCAAGATCAATGGCGCTACAACTAATATAGGTTTGTTGTTCCCATCTATGTAATAGGCCTCCACTGGCCCAACTAGTCATGGACAGTGAAATCACTTGTGTCATCTTTGGCCCATTCAGTGACCCTAAAACCTGGTCTGACACATAAAACCATGACCACATCCAGTTAAAATAGGATAAATAGACTTTTATTCAACTTTAATTACCAGCAATTTGAGGTAGGTCAGGTATTACATAATAAATAAGGGGTTCGGATGTGATGGAATAGCTGACACAGTACTCCAGTGGTACGTTTTGATTTTGAAATCTGTATCTTTCCTCCATAGTATCACCAGGGCATTTCCATCAATCTTACGGTTACAGAAATTCTTCACTCTGGACAGCTCCAGAGCTATCTATGATGCACATCTCTTATGGGGTATCAGTGGTTTATTGTTTCCTCCCAGAGGTGTTCTGCCATAATGGAACCATAGAACAATACCTGAAGCCGGCTTGTGAATTTATGAACATGGTCCTTCCCAAAAAGTTATTTAACTGGTCTGTGATAGATCCTTGAGACTAATATACACTACACTTTAATTGTGTATGTATGTGTGTGTGTGTTTGTGTTTGTGTACACATGCATGTGTATATGTGCACAGGGAGTTTATTGATTGCTTAACCACGCTACGCAAGTTAGTCAAGCAGTCCTTGAAGGCCTACCTGCCTGCATCAGACACAGTACCCGGTATCTTTGAACAGTATGAGATAATAGAGTCTGCTTTGATACTGCTGGGTGGTCCCAACAACTTTATATTCTAGGAAAATGTCTGACACATTTGAGTCTGGATGACCAATAGGCGAGAATATCGTGTCAGGCTCGAGGTCACCAAACTAATGTATCTATTGTAAGGCCCTAATTTCAATGTGTAGTCAGGTGTTTGAATCCTGGTGGGTCATTCAACCTTTCATCCTTTCAAAGACAATAGATGAACCATAGTTTGAACTTGGGAATAATAAACATCAGTTATTGTCGCCAAGAAACAGGTTGGGTGGTGAAGCTAAACTTTACAAATAGAAGGGTCTGTTAAGTTTCCCTTTATGTAAAATTAATAATGTTGTGTGTGCTTTCCAAATTGTTTTCCACAAAAGCAGTCCTGTTGGTATTTGATGGAAGGAACAGGAGTGGGTCAAAGAACGCCCTGTCCAGGGCTTTTTGTCACGTTGACTCCACAGCAGCCATGAATATGTCTTCAAAGAGTGCAAGCAGACAGGAGCGAGGACTCATGGAAGAGAGAGGAATAATGAACAGAGTGATTCTTCCGAACACCTTTAAAGAACTGTCGAAGGAGCCTATGTGATTGAGAAAATGAGGCATCCCAAAAGCCATGATCAAACACTCTATTCTTTGCGTGGCAGACTGCAGCACGCTAAACCACAACACATAGGAATACATTGCTGCAGCCTCGAAGGCAGCCATGAGGACCATGGTGTCGCATAGAGGGACGGCTGTAGGAAAGGGGAGATCAGGCAGTCTATAACCTCGCTCCTCAAACATATTTTTAGAGGTATCAAAGCTCAGCTGTGAGTCACAGTTGGGAAAGATATCAATGAGGCCAGTTGCTTTCTAGCCCTTAAGTTCCAGCAGTGGAGGCTCTGGGGAAATGTGGGGAAATTTCTTATAAAGTTTTGATTACATAGAATGAGATATCATGGCAACATCTGTGGAGGTCTAAGAAAGGGTTGTGGGTAATCTGCACAAGGTCTCTGTTCAAAGTGGCCCTACTAAAAATATCCTTGCACCTGCCTCACAAACTGTAGAGGACATTGCCTCAAGTTAGTAAACTTCGGCACCAAATTTTTACTTGTTTGATTAAAGATGTTGTGGGTAGTGGGATTCTGTCTAAAATCAGTATCAGATCAAATTAAATACCTTATTCCTGCATGCAGGATCCTGCAACAGCCTGCCAGAATTGCTTGATATCTTTATTCAAACTACTGATGGAAATTGTGTTCTTGCCTGTGGGAATCTCCAAGAAATCTCAGATGTATGTGTACGATCTGCTGCGAGAACATGTAGGGATGACCCAAAATCTGTGTTAGTTTCAGGGAAAGACGGTGGTTGGAGGAAGCTGCAGGAGCAACCCAGAATCTATGTTAGATAGATTGAAGGAAAGTGACAATTGGCATTTAGGTATCTGCTTAATCTCTCAAATATTTATATTAGATACACTGAAAGAAAATTAATTCTAATCTAATGTTAGAGCTTGTAAAATGTACCCAAATTGTTCCATTAGATAGGGTAAGGTAAACTATCTACTGTCCTCTGGCACGCTACATAAAATGCCCTATATCTGTATTTGGCACTGAATGCAGTGGGCACTAATCAAAGAAGTAAATATACATGAGGAGATCTCTTCTCGTGTAGATCTACACCTACACCTTGCTGTAAATATCCTTAAGGATGGAATTCATGGTGGTGTAGTTTTACACTTAGATGTAGATTTGTAAGTCTTTATCCCTTCAAATGAGAGGGCAGATACTCCTATGCCTGAATTGTCCAAGTTTAAAGCTACTATCAGTAACTTTCTGCCCTTTTGGGGACATCTCTGCCACCAGACCAGATATCTCCATACAGAATGTAATATGGAATTTTATGAAAATGAAAATTGTAAATAATATAAAATAAATAGTAATGTTTTGATTTAAGATCATAAAAACACATTTTCCCAACTCCTGTTCACCTAAGACTACAACAGTAATCATGGACACAACACCTGTGGTAAATCATAACATATTACTAATGTTTTAATATTAATGGTGTTATTTTATTTTTTAATTGTTATTTGTTTGAGTCAATATGAATACTTAACATGTTAATCTGCCCTTCACCCTCTTGTTTCATTTGTGATGAATGTGAGAAAGTCTTGGGTGCAACAGATATATAATTTTATTTGTGATTGAATACAAATAAGTTCTAATTTTCAATAAGTTTTATTAATATGTTAACATACGTATTAAAGATAACATTTATAAACGTGTAGGTTTAATATATATTTAATAACAAAGAAAATAGTAATTTATATAAATTTGTCTTTAAAATTGTAATAACTATTTTTTACGTTTCCATATGTGTTAGTATTATTCCCGGTCTCCACTGATTTCTGAGAGTGTGTTGCAGTACCCAAGGTTGACCATGTGTGGTGCTTTACTTAAGCCAATGCTGGGCTGCAGTACATTTAAACGTGTCTTCTCATTACTGGCGTTGTAGTAAAAGTAGAAGTTTATTTTCTGAATAACAGTTGTCCTACTCATGTCAGTGTGTGTATCTTATTAGTATGCCCCCCCAAAAAAACCCCTTCTTAAATTTCTGTTAAGCCCACCTATTGTGTAGTAATTATTCTATATATATTTCACCACTCCTTATTGTGCCTCACATATTTACTATTAAATCCAGCAGAGAAGATATCTCAGGAGATAAGAGGATTGGAGAAGGGCGTGTACTGCAGTGAAAAAAAGAAAGCAAACATTTTTGATTTCTGTATAGAATGCATTTATGAGATAAAGACTTTTAATGTGTGATGAGTCACTACACTTTAGAGACGTAAAATAGTCCGACTTGCAAAGCTAGGCAAGCAATCCATAGGAGGCTGAATAATCCAACAAACAGTGACTAGTAGCAGGTGAGATATAGTTACTCCTCTTTGTGGAACCAAAGTCCACTTTATGTATATTTTAACAAATTGGTAACAACAGGTATCAGACAGCTGCGCTGACAAGCTAGACCTAAAAGTGTGTGTTTATAGTCCAGTGGATAAAGAATCCAGAAAGCAGGGCCAATCTTTCACTATATTGACCAT
The DNA here is from genome assembly GCF_031143425.1 of Pleurodeles waltl. Lineage (NCBI taxonomy): Eukaryota > Metazoa > Chordata > Amphibia > Caudata > Salamandridae > Pleurodeles > Pleurodeles waltl. The sequence goes on along the minus strand of NC_090446.1, from coordinate 646,320,275 downwards.
GTTATACTGACACTACAGAGCATCTGTTGAACAATGGTTACTAATATTATCCACCTCAATTGTACTTATATACCAAATGCAAAATGATGACCATCTTAAGTGGCACACATAGCAGCAGGCACACAACCAATTCAGCTATCTTATGGATTTCATGAGATCAGATACTTGATCTGCAAATTTCAGCAGTCGACAGCCCGAGCCTTGTCAAGTGTACAGCATTTAATGCACTCTGCGGGGTGCCAGACACAGTGTCTTGCCAGGAGTCAATTTGAATTCCAGTCAGGCTGACACAGAGACCTAAGCTGGCAATGAAAATAAAATTGCCAGAAATGTCAAGCGTTGCTGCTGATGGGCAATTACCTCACTGTAAGTCTACCAATGACCTTCTGGGTGGGATACAAGCTGACCCAAGGTCCTGGTGTATCTAGATCGTGAATGTGTTAAGGCCCCTCCAGACATCACTCTGCCAGCCTATCTCTTTTATCTGTTACTGTTTCTCACGCTTAACTCCTGAACTAAGACGCATCTGTTTCTCTGTCCTCGAGTCTTCTTTTACTCATCACTATGGTTTACTATTTCTTAGCATTTTTTGGCATCTCTCAATTTTTCATTCTGCCTCTGTCCTTCTTTCATTTTTTCTTCTTTCCCTCCTTTCTTTCCTTCCTCTATTCATTCCTTCTTCTCTCTTTAATTTATCTGATTTCTTTCCTCTTTCTACATCTTATAATGATTTCATGTTTGTCATTCTTTCTACCTCTTGGTTTCTTTCTTCCATCTTTACCTCTCTCCATAGGTCTTCCTTCATTTATTGTTTGCTTTCTTTCCTTTTCTAAATTTACTTTACCCTTGTGGCTCTTTCATCATCTCTGCAATAAGCTTCCTAAATCTTGCTCCTCTGCAGCTCCTGTCCCCCTCTCAGATGCCTGCCCCTGCAGTGTGTTATGTGAGCTGGTAAGGAGACCTCTGACTTGTTACATAAAAGTCTTTGCAAGCTGTAGTGCAGCCTCCTTTTCCAGAAGTTTCAGATCAGGTGAGACACAGAGGCTTCATCCACACCCCTACCTCCAAGAGAACCTCTTAGAGCCGCCATTTTTAACACCAGGAGATCAAGGTGCGCCATTGATGCATGAAGGCCTTGGAGGGGTGAGTGATGGAACAGAGATGCACTCTCCTGCGTTGCACAGACCTGGGAGAAACCCCTGACACGTGCAACTCACTGTTTGTGCAGGACAAGCCCTTTAGATGCAGGTTACATACGATGCATTTAGTGAGCTGAGCATAGGTGTTAATTCACCAAAATGCCAGGGATAGTGGAAGTGACATCATACACCCTTTGACCTTGATGTCACAGGAAGTGATGTCACATGGCCTTAATCCTCATGATATCACAATATATGCACTCACTCTCACCATGACTCACTCATTTACACTATCTTGCTCACTTTTACTCTCATTCACAAATACCTACTCACTCACTTTCACACACACACTATCTCACATACTAACATACATGCTCATGCATACTCATGCTGTATCACTCATTCTCTCTCACACATGACCTCACACAACATAAACTGAAAATCATTTTAATTTACTTCCCTAAGATGGCAGTGAAGGTTCCATTCCAGATCCTGCTGCTCCACCTTTTTTATTATATTAATAGTGAAATATAGGTTATTAATCACTATTATTGTAATAAAAAATGAGCATAGAAGGATGCTGGAGCTTTACACTGGTAATGCAACCCAGGATGGGTTTTTGGCACTTATTATTCCATCCCTGGGTCAGGGGTCACAAAGGCAGTGTCAGGTGTTACAAAGGGCTGCGACCCCTTCTGACCCCTAAATGACATTCATGGAGTGGAGCTACAAGTATTTCTCTTCCGGACATTCTTGCATGCATCTACCCCATCTCTTTAACCATCTTTACATCAGTCGCGACTCGCGTAACACTGAAGGGGCAGGGCAGCACGCGGAGGAGGAGATTAATGCGGGGAAGTGCTCCTCTCCTCTTCCGAATGCCTGCAGGCACAGGCTGCCAGCCTGCCCTGTGCCAATTCTGACGCTGCTTAGAGCAGCGTCAGGATTGGCTGGGAGTCTGTGCAGGCTCTCTCCAGCCCAGCAACCATGTGCCCTGTGCGCAAGTGTGTTTGGCTGGTCCGAGACAGCTGGCCAAACATACATGCGCACTGAGTGAGAGTGCACAGCACTCACCCTCATTGCTCGTCACCCCGTGGCCCCGCCCCTTCCCCCCAAAACGATAAAAGGTTTGCAGCTGCTGCTGCCGGGAGCATGGGGGGACCTCCTCCGCTCTTAAGGAGGAGCCGTCCCTGCTTTCATCTCATTATCTTTCTCATTTACTCCCTGACTTTCGTCTGGATCTTTCTCTGTCCATCCTATTTCTTTCGATCTTTATTTTCTCTCATTCACTTCCATACATCTTTCTTGCTCTTGTGCAGCCGCCCGCTCTCATTTAGTCCTTTTAGCATTTTGTTTATTCTTCTGTTATCCTCCCACCATCTAGCAGCAATGTACTTTCTCTCACCTCTCTTGTTTCTCTCTGACATTCTCACGCTGTCTTCCTCTCTCTCTTTTCACTCTGCTCTTTAAATTTTTCTCTTTCCTTTGCTTTGCATGTTCTTCTTCCACTTTCGAACTTAGGTCCCCTGCCCTCGTCTCCGTCCCCCCACTTCTCAGCGTTTAAAAAATGTTATATGTAAGTCAGAAAGCTATAAAACATCCACACATTGGAGTATTAAAAAACCGCATGGATAAATTGAATATTTGTCAGGGATTATTAAATTACAGCCCTCGCCTGTATGCGTTCACAGGCCTGCTGGCAGCAGCCTCTCAGGACGAAAGAGCTGTAAAACAGCAAAAGGGCCTGGGTCCAAATTAGGCATTTTTTCCCTTTGTATGAGGGGAAACGATTACACATAATGCTCTGCTGGCTTCAGAGAGCTTATTAAAAATGTCATGTCATCGCTGGGTGGTGACGTGGCTTGGCTGCGGGCATTAATGGCTGCTCAGGGAGGTCCTTGCCCGCGTCCAGCGCGACTGAGAACAATTCTGACGAGTGCACTTTGTAAAAATAGACCCGCGGCTCTCGATGAAGCCAATACAATGAGTCTGAACTCTCATTTCAAACCCCTAATAAGTTTTATTCCGCATTTATGAGATCCTAGGTATTTTGCTAGAAAGTCGAATTTACTTATTACAATTGCCAAACGTATATGCGTACAATATGTTGGTGGTTAAAGTGTGTCTCAGGCATTCCGACATGTTCAGGGCTTTGAGTTATCTCAGATTTCAATGTGCCAGTGTTTGTTTTTCTATCCGTCCCTACAAACGTTTACCATTTGAGAGCACGTCTGCTGAGAGGATCTGCTAGAGCCACCTAATCTTCTTCACATATTGTCAAACTGCTCAAATCCTTGTCTAATTGGGCTTTGTGAACCAAGTTGACCATCTCAATTCTGTTGATGTCTCTTGAGGTCCAAAGCATGAGCTGTTAAATTCTGCTCAAAATGGGGCAGATTTGACTGAGACCTAAACTTGTGACCTGTCTGGCACGAGTAGTTTACCTACTATTCCTTCTCTTTGCACTTGAGGAACTTAGAACAAGTACATTTGATGCCCTACCAGGAAACCAGAAAGTTCTACCTACCCTAAACGGTTTGAAAGAAAATACTCCAAACAACACTGATGCAAAATGGCGCCACGGCTCCCGTAGAAAATAATGTTGGTAATGTTAGCCTATGGAGTTACTTTTAGTCAAAGTTATTTTATGGCACATTCGAGTGCCAAAAAGAGCTCTGAGGATAGTCTTTGTGTTGATGTCTCTCAAATAAAAAATCTACAGGAAAGATTTTGCAGTGATGAAAATATGGTGCATGTCATTCTATGACCATTGGTGACCTTTGCTGTTCAATTTTTAATTCTCCTCGTACCTTGACTTTAGAGAATCGGTTTAGGACTTTCGAAACATAGTTATAATTAGTCACTTAATCACAACCAGGTTTCTTGTGCCCCCATGCCATATCAAGAGCGGTGAAGCTATCAGTTGGGCCACCACCAAATCACATTATCCTGTACCTCAGTTCTAGGCGGTCAGTGGAAGGCTTTTCTTGCTCCCTGTGGCAAGAAGTTTGCAGCCGGGAACTGTTGTAAATACTGCAATATCTCATTTTTAGTCAGATTATGCAGCCTCTTGGCTTCTCTTGGACCTGCAGATCGGTGTGTGGGGTTTGGAGCTCCATGGGAAGATAGGGACAGATGTCACTGGTGTTTGTTGTCTTGACGGTGGAGACTAATTTCCACTGACTACGTTTATTCAATGTAGACTGCTGAGGGCAAAGGGATACTGGCAGCATGAGTTACCGGAGTTGTTTATCTTCTGTGACATTGTTAGATGTGTATAAAAGTGCACACTCACAGCACAGGTGTGACAAAGCTCCTGAATTAATGCTGCAAAGTGCAGCACGTCCCACTGAGGAAAAGTCCAGACATGCATTCTTCACATAGTGGTGTGTCTAGGCACAGGATCCCCAAAGTGGATCCTTGAGCAAACAGTTGGCATGCATCAAGGTGCGGCTCCTTCACTATGGCAAAGGAGCATCGCCCCACTGGCTGTTTACTATTGTTTTATTTTTCTGCTTCTCCTTCTGGTTTAACAGCCAGGCTGAAGAAACTGCACAGACCACAGGGCTGTGTCTGAGCGGCAGTCCGAGCCGCTCAGACCAATCCTGGCACTGTTTTCATGATAAGTTTAGCATGAAAGCAGCACCAGGATTTCTGGGGAGCCTGTGCTGGTATCCCAGCAGTGAATGTTGGCACACCACAAGAGGAGCAACGACTGAGGCGGCAGGGACGGAGGCAAGGTAAGTGTGTTTTATTATTTTTATTATTTTCACCTTGTGTCCATCCCCCCGCCCCTGCCCTTGAGATATGCGGCCGCCGCTGCTGAATATATCAGGGGTGCTCCATCTCAGGCTGAAAAACACCTGACTGTACTTGGTGTGGTTAGAGTGAATCCACAAAGCTATGTCCTTACCCTTTCACCTTCACTTGGGGGGATGCCTTCCAGCAGGTCAGCTTCCCTGTGGTTCTGTCATCAGGAGGACAAATCCACGATCTCATGTGACTGGCTGGCAGATAGACGAGATCCTTGGATGTTCAGTGGTTGACATTGCAATTGGGTTGCACAAAGCAGCCAGAAAGAAGATCTCTAACAGCACTATAAGGTGGCTTGTCTAGCTTGTTCCAACTGGTAGGAACAGGTCATCACTTTGGAGGATCTTTGGTGGGTATTTTTGGCTCCACAGTGTGACGTAGAATGCTTGTCCGAGAGACTCAGCAGATTTATAGATTTAGGAAGCTGGGCCGGAATCAGAGCGCACAATCAGAAAGGGACACATTTCAAGCTTGAATTGACCTGACCATTCAGAGATATCCTCATTTTCACATTAGGGCATTCTCTACAGCAGTTTGTGTATTCCGGTCAGTCAACATCATACAGATATCTCCTTATGTGGTCATTTGCTTTTAACAGTAGCTCTGGGAGGTAAATGTCTGCACAGAGATAAAGCACGTCCACGAAGGGCATATGACCAGTGGGGTCACTCATAGTTCCATGCTTCCATTCCATCTGCCCAACATCAATCTCTCTTTTTTGGCTCAACTTCTTCAGTCCCTAGGCTTAAAAGATCATTTATATAAATGCCCTAATGACACGCAGGTTATCCTGAATTTTGGGAAGCCTAAGTGATACAGCAGCTGCAATCCAAAGTTGTGCTATGTGAGTCCAAGTCTGTTTGACATGCAATTGACCTAAGCTGACTAGTTAGACACATAGAACAGAGAGGTGCTCATTGTGGGGCAAAGCAAGGACTTCCCTGTGTCCTTCTGCTTGACCATTAAACGTGGGTATCCTATATATTCTAGCCGGTTCAGTTGTATTAAAGATTTCACAGGCAATTTGATTGGTAATCCAGGCCATCAAAGTTATATGAGCATACCTATTGTTTTTAAATCAAAAATGCATTTATTGTCTCATTGAGAAGCAGTGAAAACGATATTTAGTGCTATTGTGGGAGCTATGATTGAATATAGTAGTTGTTCCATTATTCCAGACCACTTTGCTCTGAAAGTCTGATCACGTTGGGAGTACTTTGTTATTATAAGAATTCTCTTGGAGGCATTCTTGGTACTTGTTCATGTTTCCTGAAATAATTTTCCCATGTCCTTAAGGTCAAATTCTAATTTGCGTTTTTATACCAAGCACTGCAGACATAATGTGTGCACAGATTTTCAGTCTCAAGTTCAGCAACTGTTTATTTTTAGGGCCAGGGCCCAGTTTGGTTTCAGCGCTTTCTAAACTAAGGAATTAGGCAGGGAAATTAGGTTTACAATTATTGAGACTAGAGCTGACAGACCCTCACAGCTCAGGCTCTTAAACGCTGCATTGACCAAAGCATTAAGAACCTCTTCAGCTTTGCACTTAAAGGGCGGGGGCTTTAGGATTAGCCAAATCGTAGCCATAACTATTGACTCTAGAACTTCCTTGTAACATATATCTCGGTGCTTGAGGACCCACTGTCAAGTTCAAATGTAAAATGCAGCCCACAAATTTGCATGAACACAGGTTCGATTTGTATTTGACCACTTTGAGTCAACAAATTGCATATTACTCACCTTTAACTAGCTCTTCTGCTTCAATACTGGGGTACTTTTTGATCATAACCTCTTTTTGCCTCAAGACAATTGAGTAACCTAGGCAACCCCCTTCATCTCTACCAATAATGAGGAATCCCTTTACCTCTTCAAAGAATTCAAAGCATTGTCATGATCCTTATAGACCTCAATTGCCACTAACATATGGATCTTCAGCAAAGCTGTCTCTAAGCGTTAGGCAATCGGAAATAATATGGTATAGCTCGTATTCAGCCTTTGTCACTTTTATCACTTCACTCCCACATTGGAGACTCCTCACTGGCTTCTGACAGAAGAAAGTTTAGGGCTCAACACCGTGTCATTCACCCAAAACCCTCAGATGGCTGGGCCTTCAGGTACCCTACAAAGATTTTATGACCATGCATACCAGCCTGCTGCTTACAGTCTACTAACTCTACCTGCTGTCCATTTGCAGGACCAGGTATAAACTGTTCGGGGGAAGGTTTTTACATGCCCAAGGCTCCTCACCTTTGAACTCGCTCCTGCAGCCATTATGACTCAAAGAAGACTCATTTCAATTCTGAAGATGTTTAAAAACACATTTTCTGCAGGGGCTTTAGCACTATTGAGCAGTGACTCTCTATGTGTCCTCAATATTCCGAACTGCAGCAAAGCCTCTACCCGGTGTTCTACTCTGTCTCCTGCCTAGGTCTGGATCTAGCTAACTGGTTATGCTTCAGACTTGCAGCAAAGGCTGTTTTCTTCTCCTAACCTCACCAAGGCATTGCCAAGTTTGTGATGGCCACTTGAAGGATTTTCCATGGCCTGGACCAGGAGACACCACTACTTACTAGAGTGCTTCAACTTGGTTTCCAGCTAAGATAGTCCCAATTAATGGGATCGTACGTTGTCTTTTGTGGAAATTTCTGGGCCTAAAGAATTCTATTCCTCTAGAAATAATGGGAATAGAATCTGGACTGAAGTCTAGTGGTAGGTGGTAGCCCTGGCCCAGGTATTGGATTGATTCTTTCCTGCAAGCTAGGCTTCTTTAAACCCTTTAATAAATTGGCTATTGTATATACATATATTACAATTAAAATACATTAATTGACTTGGCTTTGATTTTATCAGCCCATTTAATGTAAAAAACATTTATTGCTGATTTGAAAAGTGCCCTGGATAAAATGTCCGTGGAGTCTGGTCTCTTTCTCCTAAATATTAGTATCTATTTCTTTCTATATTTTGACCAAAAACTCTCAGACAAAACTAAACGTTTACTGATAGTATTCTAATAACCATGTTACCGATTTTTTCATTGAAGTCTGTCTCATTTAGATGCCACACAAAGTATTCCAATCTTTTGGTGGTTTGAATCTGATGCATTGGCCAAAGCCCTGATCATGTAATATTTGCTAAATAATACATTATACACTGGAAACCAGCATGACGTTATGTTATTTGAATTCACAATCATTGATTTCAGTGTGATTCACCAATTTACAGCCTTAAATGGCTCTGGCATCACGTGGAATAATAACCACAGTACTAGTTAACTTACCAGTACATGGCTTACAAAACAGCATAGGCCGCCCAAAAGCATCATGGGTTTTCATTTGGCAGGGCCCACTGGGGAACAGGATGAGAATTCAGAACAAGAGCACAGAGGTGTTGAGCGAATGTTTTCTGTCATTTATTAGGCCTCAGTGCTAAGAACTGGCATATAAAAGAAAAATAATGAAGTGCTTTCCGAGACGTTGCTTGGATTGATATACAGTCCAGAGGACTTCAGGGACCTGTGTTATGCTGCTAAAAAAAGAGTGGGATTGCCTATTGTAGGCTCCACTCAATACTAGAGTACTGTGCTTGCTGTGTTTGCATAATGTTTTTTTTCATGTCCCCACCCAAAGGCACTTAGCAAGACTCCATCTCTCAGCTTATGTTATCCGTTTTAAAATGGTTAGCCATTGTCTCCATTATTGAAACCATGATTAGTGCCGTACTTGTTGTCCTGTAATGAAGGTGTGCTACACGGTAGGTGTAAGGGAAGGTCGCTAGTCCCGTAGTGTGCAAATGTCACATGAATAGAATGCACCTCCTGCATAGACACACCGAACACCAGCTTGGTCCTTTCTGTCCCGGGTGAGCATGTAAGGTGCACCACCTAGGTCCTGGCCTAACGTAAGAAGGGAGCAAAATATGTATTGATTTCTACCCTGAGATGCCAGAGAGCTGCCATGTTTGGGTTAGTGGATGCATTTTCTTACCTTTGAATAATGTTCCAGGAGGGAGCGGTGGTGTGACTCCATGTCACAACCCTTCTTCATCATAACTACATTTGAAACCCTGCACACCCTGTAGATGGAGCGACTAACAAGGCAATTACTACTATTCTATCAATGAAACAACCCTGTTAATTAATCACACCAAAAGATGCAAACACTCATACAAAGTAAATGCTTCATCATAGAGTCGCTGATGGTCCTCAGCCTAGACTCAAATAGTGCAGGGTTGGCCGATATACCTAGTTAGGTTTCCCTACTTTTGTGTGAAATATATAACAACTACACAATTTTAACATTTCTGAACCTTTGTAGAGGATACATAAAATGGAAAAAAAGTGAGTCCCTCTTTGCAATTAGCTCACCTATGAAGGGTGCCAAAGAGCTTGAAGAAGGGCCACCCTAGAATTGCATCCATGGTGATGAGCGACCTTATGATGGAGTATGCTACCTCGAGTGAGCGAGGTTTGTGTCCTTTATTAATAATTAGTAGCAGGACCGGTCTCATTGATACAGTAGTGGAATTGGCCCCATTAGTCCCTCCAATGACTGGATGAACAGGTGCCCATATGTGAATATGATGTCTATCAAATTATGGGAGGACCGCCCTCTACACCTTTTCTCTCCTTCCCACCTGGGTTGCAGTAAACTCATCTTCATCCAGGCCCGGCTTTCGTCAACAGTACTCTGCATTCTGGCTCGTGTTTTCACATTAAAGTACGGCCTTCCAGTCACAGCATTCAAAGATGTGCGGGCTCCTTGGACAGTTATAGGCACCACACAAGGCATGGGGCAAACTGGCAGCTATGATCTGGTAAATTTAACAATCTGTTTTCAAGTCTTGCCACCCTAAGCCACATGCCCAAATCTATAGTTTTGCTATTCTTGTCCATTTTGCCTATATAAATGGTAAAAACCGCTAAGGCATAGCCGGTTCTTTATTTCCATGAATGAGCTACTAAGAATTCAATTTGTTACACTTATGTGGGGCAGGTAGCTTGTAGACTCTGTTCGCTTAGAGAGCACAAGTTTACTAATCATGTTTTAGTTAATTAAAACCTTTACATGATATACAAAAAAGACAGCGTACGTAGAAGCTAATGCTTCGCAAATAAAAATGAAATAAAAATTAGGCTTTCCCAGAATAAAATCACTTAATAAATATCCAGACAATTCAAGTATACACATGGTAGAAATGCTGTTGTGTAAATTCTTTGATATTTAACCTTAGTACTACTCAAAGATTAATGCACAGTGGGTAAGACTGACAAAAAAGTCTCAACTTGACAGGTTAAAGACACCTCAGAAAATGGTCTATATAACCACCTGCGGTAACATGAAAGAACTTCAGTCAATGTCCTAAATCATTCCTATAAATACAAATTAAAGTGCTATTGCGCAAGCTGTTCGCTACTTAATCTTAATACGACTTAAAAAGCTAATGCACAGTAAATGGAACTAGAGGAGAGGACGCACTTTAGCTAAATAGGGTCACTTCAATGGATGCCGTAAAGCACAAATATATACATGTACAATGGCAGTGCATGCTCTCCTCCAAAATTGACCTTAATTATGAGCACAGCAAATGAGCCAGTGAAAAGGATCATACTTCAGCAAAGTAAAACAAATAAAAAGTGCCATTTGCACGCTATTCCCTAAGGACTCTTCCTTCGATCTCCTTGGAAGAGAGGGGCAAACACACACTTTCCTTGATAATAAGCACAGCAAATGGAATGGTGGAAAGATCATATTTTAGCTGAATGAGGCGAGTACAAGGTGCAGTGTACGTGCCATTCCCTAGAGGATTCTTCGTTAAATCCCATTGGTTGAGAGAACAAACATACAAAGTGTCAGTGCATGGAATGTGCAGATGGAGAAGGGAGAGCCTTTAGGATATAGTTCCTCCATTGGACTGTGCCACTGCTTTAAATTGCTGTTCTACAGAAGTGATACATTTTACCACGCATTCTATTACTTGGGGGCTCTGGGCTTGCAAGCAGAACAACAAGGCTTGATGGCATGAACTTTCTGCACGCCGCATGTAAAATAGGGCATAGTATGTGCAAGGAAGATCAACCCAACCTGACACAGCCTGCATGACAGTGAAGTCAGTCTTGATGGCATTGCATCCTTTGTTGGTAACAAGTCGAGTTTTAGTGCTAAAAATGTGGATTCATAAATGCCTTTGATGGTTTCAAAGAGATAGCTCTGTGGCATTGGTAATTTGTAGGTATTGATGCAGAGCCACAAGTGTCTACGTTTGTGAAAACCTTCCTTGTCTTGCATCCAGGTTAATAGCCTTGCCTGTTTATTCACTGCAAGTTAGAAAGTGTGTTGTGGTAAGTGTGCTGCTCATAGATGTTGTGAGGCCAGTGCTTTTAAACCCTCAGTTTTCGCCTTTGACAATTTGTTTGACTGTTGGTCTGAATCTCCTTTCAGATTAGTGATTTTAAAGTATTCTGCAGGCACATTCTTACAGATGACAAATATTCGAGAAGGGAACTTGGTTGAGCTAGTCCTTGCTTGAGGAGCCCAGATTCTAATCAAATTTGTGCAGACTGATGTGTGCTGTGCAAGGTGGAATAGCAGGTGATAGACTATACTCTGGGCGTTAAAGAATGAGCTAATTTGTCCTGGGAAATCCACTGATCGATAAGAAAGCACTGGGATCAGTTTTGATTTGGATGCTGTCAAAGCTGGTTTCCAAGTTGGCGTAGGTAATTTGCATTGTAGTTTTTGAAAGGCCACAATCAGTGAAACCAGACAAGGTTTCAGGGAGTTTAGGTTGCACTTGGGTGAGTGCCGCTCATGTAGCCAAACCTCAAGATATCTGTAGTTGTTGCAACTTTCTACTAAACTGCTACCCAGGTACTATTCACCCTCCTTCTTGTGGCCATTCTCGAAGATGACTATTTTAGTTTTGCCTAAATTGACTGTCATTCGATTTGTTGAGCAATATAGAGCCAGTGTTGAGCAAATTTTGCAAACCAATGGGAGTTAGGTTCATAAGAACAATATCGCCTGCGTACTGAAGTGACGTCAGCAAGTACTGTCCCAGTTTTGAGGGGGTGAGTGCACCTTGTACAGAGCTGGGCTCAAGTCTGAGATCTGAGATAAACAGATTGAATAATTAGGTTCAAGGACACAGCCTTGTTTTAATCCTCGTCCTATTGGAATGGCTGTAGATACACCCTTAAGGATGCCCTGGCTAACCTTTGCCCAGGTGTCAGAGTACAATAGCTGTAGTGCCTGCAGGAGATTGGCTGGAAGATTCCATGAGGACACATTGCGCCAGAGCAAATACCTGTCAATATGGTTGAAACTTTTGAAAAATCAACGAAGCATGTATAAAGCAGTTGTTTTTCAGAGTTTTTCGATGTTAGAGTGCAGAACGCAACTAGGTTATCTGTCGTTCTCGAGCAGGGTCGGAAGCCTGTTTGATTATGTGAGAGCCGTCCTGATTCCTCCACCCAGTTTTCCAGTTCCTGCGGGGGGACGCCGGCAAAGATCTTTGCATCGGTGTCTAGTGACGCAATTAAGCGATAACTGTCTGGGGCAGAGTAAGGGTCTTTTGTTATAAATCAGATGGAGGATTGACCCTTGCCAAGACTCTGATAAACGGTTCTCACGAAGGCAGTAGTTGAATGGTTGAAAAAGCATTTTGCCCTCTTAATCCGGGTCTTGCTTGTATGTTAAGGCGGGAACCCCATTTGTACCAGGTGCTCCATTGCCGCAGTAGTGGCGTGGGAGATAACAAGGGCGGGCATGTCCACCCTATTGTTTATGTACAGCTGAGTTAGTTCGCTGCTCTGATATAACAATCCAATATGCACAAGCCAGGTTTGTTGCAGAACATTATTGCCTGCAGCGCAAGCGGGGCCATGCTCTAGCTGATTTATCAGGACCCACAAGAATTTGTTATTATTTGCTTTGCAGGCTTGTAGAATTTCAATCCAGTGTTGCTCATTTCTTGCTTGCTTTGCTTCCCAGATAGCTTTCTTGTATTCTTTCCAGATCTCTGTAAATTTTGGGTAAGAAGCTCCAGGTGCCTGCTGTTGTTGCGTTGTCTTTGTAGCTTTTAAAGCATGCTTCTGTTGTTTGAGAGTGCTGTTGTGCCATTTGTTGTTGCCCGAGCTTTGGTGGAACAAGCATTGACAATTGTTTGCTGCAAGGCAGTTTTTTAAGGCGGACAGTACGTTCGCCCAGTCAGCCAACGGGCTCTGTAGCTCCCATCTACCTAGTGGATTAGTCCATTTCCATAGTTCATATTCTGCTTGAGTGACTTCTGTCCATCGTGTTCGATGCCATGTTGCTCCCAGGTCTTGGAGACCTAAGTTGCACCTTTTGGTAACATAATCATTGTTGTTTATAATCCCTACCATTAAAGGGTAGTGGTCACTTGCTCTGCGGCTTTCTAATGAAAAAGCTTTGACCCTGTGAAGAGAGCACACACCTTGCACTCTCTAGCAGGTGGTAATTGCCATTACATGTGTGTATCACGTGCTGTTAGATCAATGAGATGGGCTGCCCCGTGGAGACCTTGTCAGGCCATTGCGTCCAGAAGGCTGCTGGGGATGGGGCAGGACCTGGCACATGTCTGGTGAAAACTTGAGACTGACTCTGTCCCAGCTGTGGTACCTTTCAGAGACAACAAATTCTTTGAAAATGTCCTTTATTTTCATGAATGCACTGCGGCTCTTTGGCGGATTTTCGAAATTCGAGCAGTTCTCTGGAGTTATGTCTCACTGGGTACCAGTGACTTTGGCGATGGTAACGTAGGTACTCACAGTGTTTAAAAACTGCAGAAGGATGGAATGAGGCGAAATATCAATCCATTACAATTGTTGTCATTGCCATAATTACTTTTGCAATTATTATATTTTCATTATCAATAATAGTGGTGTGTTGAAGTTACTGTTAAGGAGTCCATTCACTAAAATGATTTTACACCTCAAGATAAAAATCAGTATTGTCTCCTGGCAGAGTTTTCATCATTCATGTGGATTCATGGACTCCAAAAACGATGTGCACCTCAGAGAAACCACAGCTTATCCTTGCACTTTGATTCTGGGGTAAAATACCACGATTAAAGGTTTTTGTGAAGAGAGTAGTGGGGAATTTGTCCTTTTATGCAAAGCATGTCAAAATATGACATTTGAGATCTTTCCACAGCTCCTTAGAGTTGCTGCATATTTTATTATCTTTTCCTTCGACCTTGAAAATTCTGTTCCTACAGCAGTGGTTCGTGACATATGGTCCGTGGATTTATATTGATTACTATTAACAGATTAATTTTAAGTCATCTTGATTAATATTAGCAGATTAACCGAATATATATGTCTACATAAAAACCAAAACAAAATGGAGTTGGTATGCTTACCTTGATTCGTGGGAGCAGAGCAAGTACAGCACACAGAATCTAGAATGGGCGATGTATGGCTTTAATTCATACACTGGTATGCTCGAACAAAAATGGAGCATGGTTTAGGGGCAATAAAGACAATGTGTTATGTTAAAGTCTAGCATATCGTGTTATTCTTAGTAATAATAACACATTTTGAAAAACTCCAACATTCCTGTTAAAATAAATATTTAGATTTTTGTATACTGTTGTTAATGACTAGCTATTTAAAATGTGTGTATTTGTTTGACATATAAATGTTTCTATATTTGTGTGTATTGTTTTGAGGTTAATAGAATAGACATTGATTAGGTTGGAGTCCCTGACTTCCAACTGTGGCTCAGTCGGGGTCCACAGAAGTGAAAAAATTAAGAGCTGCTGCTGTAAGGCCTGCTTGGTTGGCGGCTGGTCAGGAAGTTTATGGGGCCAGTAGTATTTTGAGTGCAACCATTTAACTTGAAGAATTGGCTGGAGACTGTTCTGACCAGAATGACATCAACTAATTTTACAAGTACTTTCTTTGGGTTAATTTTTGCCTTGCTTGAAGCCGCAGCATGAAGGTAGTTAATTGCGCATGTTAAGAAACAGTTCCTCATTTTTGGTCAAAATGGTACACAATTATTGACACTACAGTGCATCAAATGCACTATCTTGGGAAACAATTATGGGTGAATTAAACATTAGGCCGCAAAAGCCTTCTATGTGAAGGACTTAGGGTGGGTCTTAGTAAGTTCGAAGGTGAGTTTTTTGTCAGGTGGAGCTGTATTTGCAATGGTAGCAGGATGAGGATATGTGTTTTTTGGTTCATGTATGTGCTTGGGATGGGGTGTTCGGTTTTGTAGAATGTCTGAGAGTGAGCATGTGGTGTGTGGGGTTGGAAAACTTTATGTGAAACCTACTGGAATGTAGTTTGGCACTGACAGTGGCTGGGCCTAGGTTGAGCCCAGAGGCAGGAGGTGTCCATGTTTTCCTAGCCCTGCCTGAGACTCTAATCCAGGTACACTGCAGGGGAGGGGTGACCGACATTGGTCCATGAAGACCAGTTCCACGTCCCACCGTGCACTTATTGTTCCTTACGAGTCTCTGTAGAAAACCTACTTGGCGACTACCACATACAAAATTATGTCTCTTGACACTTTAGCTAGTAGTGTGAGTGTGTTTACAATATATACAACTAAAAATACATAACAAATACAACTATCTAGAGACCACCATTTTGCTATGGTTCCTCTTCGATGTAGACCTCAACATGGTATTGAACTGAGAAGGTTTAATATTGTTATTATATGACACTCAGCAGCTCCCTATGATCTTTTTTCTTTCTTCAAGTGTCTTGCATCAACCAGATAGTTTCTCTAAATCCACTCAGGCATTAGTGTGCCATATGAAAAGAAAACAATGCACGAGAATAGACCGAGGCGGGAATCTGCCCCAGCTTGCTGAGCTCGTTTTGTTATTATTAACTTAGAAGAAAAGAGAAAGACACAATTAAAATGCCAGGTGATCGCCTTCCAAATTGGCATTGAGGTGCCCTGTCTATCTACGACTGTGTATTGTTGGCATGTGCCTAGAGGCAGGTGGCCTGCTTGAACGGTGATTTATGAGCCGCTGCCTCTCCTAAACCAATGTCTTGAGGTGTGCATTGAAGACAAAAGGCACCTCTGTCTCCAGTGGGCGTGGAGATGAACGCGGCGTCCTTGGCTGGCAGAGGCTCGAATTGGAAGGTAAGCTGATGGCTCAGTGGAGCGCATTCCTTGTTTTTGTCTTATTTTGTTAGGACATGAATTAGAGGGTTGAGAACAGGCAATATCTTTCTCAAAGCACTGGGGAGGAGGCTGGTGCCGGCCAAGATATTTGGTGCCCAGAGATGCATTCCGACAAAGACTGGGTTTTTTGGGCCTTGACTTTGAATATATGGGGCTTCACTAGATCTACCTCTTGGACCTCCCTTCTCTAATTTTCAGAGGTGTAACATTTTACCCCATAGCCCCTGCGGGGCGGGTGCCCCTGAGCTCCAGGTATCCCCTCAGCCCTGTACACTGTGCAAGGGTGGCAGGCCCCTGACTGGGTCCAGCAGAGGGAGAGGGCCCCCTCCATGTACTTTGCAGGGTGGCTCCCTCAAGTTTTGTTATGCCAGTGCTCCTTTCATGGTTAATCAGAACTTAACAAAGGGTATGCATGCACTACCTTCTTTTCTGACCTTATTCACATCAAACCTCACATGTGTATCCATTGATCCACACACCAAGGCCATTAATTCATCGCTTCATCCACCTTCCATGCATAGACGCCTCCATATGCCTTTTCCTAGATCCATTCCTATGAGGCAATGGTTGCGAGCAACTGCTGTGCCCCAAACATGCCTGCCAGTCAACAGATTTACAGGGAGCGGCGAGCCAAGGGACAGGCTCGGATCTTAGAACATGTGCATGAGTCGAGACTTGAAAGTGTTTGCCATGTAAATTACACACCAAACATCACGTTAAATATGATAAAATCGCTTCAAAATGCAAGAAAGTTAATTTCTTTAACATGTGAAACTTTTATATTAATAAATCACATTACAGCACTGCACCAAGTAATTATTTTTAAACATGAACCATTGGTGCACTAAAAGGCAAGACAATTGTCATGTAAACGTTAGCCAGATTACTATGGAGTAACATTATAGTCTATTAAATCAAGCACAGTATGTATTTATGCACCTTTTATTCTGCACTCACATAGCTGAAGAGGCTTTCATATGTGATAACGAAGAAAAAAATAGTTTTTGTGAAAGAAAACATTTGCCCATGGTCACACAATTTAAGCGGGAAGGTTGCGATTTATCGAGGTTTTTTGGTTTTACTTTATAAAGAGCCTGGAAATGGGTATCTATTTGTCCTTCCTTATATTAAGGCTTTAGTTTTAGCTCTTTGTGCATTTTTCTCCAGGTTGTATGTAGCAGGAACTTGGCCCAAAGGTATTGGAGCACTTTACGTGAACCTCTGGTACATTACACAGGGTCACACTCATTGTTTATAGATAGGGGGATTAAGTGATTTGCCCAGAAGCACAGAATGTTGAGCCAATGCCAGGACTCGCACCTAGTCGCCAGCTCTGCTAATAACACCACATCCTCGGTAGTGGGAGGCAGACAAGCAAACCTCATGAAAGCTTGGCTTGTTATGGGCTCGAAGTTTCAACAGGACCTCGAGCTGAGCAAGAGCCAGGCTTCAGGGTCGATTCGGGCTTGATCATTCAGTGGCTCATCCACCTCTAATTTCGGCTAAGCGAGCAGAAAAAGTTCTGTGGGCTGAGGAATAAAAAATGAGGCGGTTTGTTTACTACCTAAGAGCAGGGTCGCTGGAATTATGCGATTGTGCAGCCGTGGCGATTTTCACATAATTGTAGATTCACCACATAATCCATTAGCAGTTTTTAACAAAAAAAATGTTTCTAGCTCAAATGGCTAAAAGCTAGTAAATATGTAGCAACAGGTGCTGCCGCACAGTGGATTGCCCCTTGCAAAGGCTGACTGGTCATCTTTCAGTAGCTTATTGCTATATTTGGATGTTAAACTGGTACTAATGAGGAACAACTAATGCCCAGATAGTGTTAACAAGCTTAAAAATGACGATATAAAGAAATAATACTATCAAAAAATGTGCTGCATAATGCCACATAAATTGCCTTTTCTTTTCGCATAATTTACTTAACCCTGCCACATAATTTGACCCTCCTCCCCTGCATTATTGCAGCGGCCCTTCCTGAGTCATGTACATTTCAGACTGTGAAAGGGGCATTTTGTCTTGATCCTCCACTGATTAGTTGCTCAAGCAACCCTTAAATACAGAGTATTAATTGACAAAAAGTGTTTGCTTCATTGTCCGAAGTCCGGGAATAGAACTGAGAGAACATACAGTGCAAAGCAGTTATGTGAGTAGTCGCTTTCTGTGTGCGCAATGGCTTGTGCGTCACCATCACTGAATACAGATGTGCGTGACGTGTCCTCCAGAGATTCTCAAAGGAAACGCAGCTACACCCAGAGTTAATAACATGGTTGAGCAAACTAAAACCGATTACAATGTACATTCTTCGACAGCTCAATATCATAAAGCGCGAGAAACCTAGTTAAGTTGTAAATATTGCAGGGTGGCCATGTCAGGGAATTCGTCAGGTGCTGCTCGCGCAACGAAATTGTCGAAAGGTATAGAATTTCAGTGGTAGCTCCTTCGACCTCTTCCCGCTGGCCACAGTGACATAAACCCTCTGCAGGGTAATGAATGTCGGAATGAAATTATTCGTCTGTTTGACCAGACGTCCCAGCCTGCCATTTCTTCACCTGACCATCTCCTTATGTGTTTTTTTGCATACCTAGCGCTCCCTTACCGCGGAGGCCAGCCTAACCCTAAATGCAGCGCACAGACTGCCCCAGAACAGCCCAGGCTACGATTGGCGAACCTCAAAAGAGGCCGGTAGAGATGGTTCTCAAACGGGTTTTTCCTGAGCCCTCGTGTTAGGAGGATGCAGGCTTATGCCAGTTATTAGCAGTTTGTAGGGTGATAGCATAGCGGTACCTCAGGGGTAAGATTACCAACTCTTTTGCCTGAACGCCCAGTAGCCACTTTCTCTGTCCCGCGAGCCGAGTGCCTGTGTGTATGTGTGAGCGAGTGTTGCTTGGTGTACAGCTGTGCTCCTGTGGACAGAAGGCTATGTGTCAGAAGATGTAATACATATGTCTGCCAGGCCAACCCTTGGTTTTCTAGAAGTCTTGTTTCTTCTTCTTGCTTCTGTCTTGGGAGAAGATACAAACTTTCACAACAAGGCAGCTCCTCCGCAAATTATTGAAAGAAGCCAAAAATACGCCCTTCAATAGTTGCCACTAAGCCACATAAATACGAGTTGTTTTCTTCTGTATTCCTTGGGCATGTAATACACACAAGAATACAGCCCACAGCAGTCCCTGACACTCCAGGGCAGATGAAATCTTACGAAGATGCCCCATGTCCAGATTGGCTGGTACCCAAATTCATGAATTATGCCATCCCCTTCTCTGGCTGTGGGCACCTGCCTAGGTTTCCCGAACTGGACTTAAATGCTGCCCCTCCTCTTTAGCAATTTGACAGGCATGACTGACTTAACCTGCAAGGGACTGTAGTGCTTGATTGGCATTTTGCAGCGGTTTGAGTGTCTGAAATAGCTTGACACCAAGCGTGAAGATCTGCACCTCCTAGCCTTCCTCCAATATGACGTTCACGGTTGCCTACCAGTTTTAGGCGTAGGTTCCAGAGCAGTGTCTCCAGGCTATTTTAATGAGTTATCACTGATACTCGCCAGACCAAACTTCATTGACAATGACTGTGATGTCCATACCTTGACGCCAGTCATCATGGCTGGGAATACATTTGAAAATAATGAGGAATTTGGGCATTTTGCTGGAAAAGTACTTAACCTTTGAGACCTAAATGCAAAAGTTAGGATCCACTCGTTATGGTGTTATAAGAATACTTAGAAAGACTTTAGACCTCCTTCAGCCTCCTTCTCGGAGACTGTGGTGCAGTCAATGATTCTCTCGTCTTACTATGGAAACTCAATACAAAAAGGCTTTGATGTACTTGAACTCACAATGCAACCCTATACACCTAGGAGACCACCACCTAGGAAACTGCTGAGATCTTCCTCCCTAAACTTATCTGAAATCCCAAGGGTGCGAAAAGTAAGAAGTGGAGGTAGATCCTTACCTTTCCTAGTGGAAAAATTGTGGAACAACATGCCCATTAGGCTAAGGAAGATGGTGGAGGAAAGCTGCTTTAGAATACATTTAAAAACTTGACTGTGCAATTGGGACTTAATAAGCACTACATTAGGTTTGTGAGCACTAGCGGGTGCTTGAAAGGTAGCCATATGCCATATAAGCACAAATGTTTTAAAGTGAATTGAATCTACACTCATGAGCTCCTTACTCTAACAAAACTATAGCCATGTCCCTCTGAAACACAAATCAATTCAATGACTTGTATAAAACCAACAGTTATTAATTCATTGGATTTGTACCTTTGTTGTCGCCTACATCTAGTGGTTGAATACCCCAGTACTCCAGCATGGAGAGACACTTGAAATGGTCCATTGCACAAGGAAGTGAGGTATTTGTCCCTTCAGCTTTTGGCGATCACTTACCTAAATGGCAAGATGCCAGAAGACCCTCATTCTCAGAGAGTTCTAAAATATTTTGACTGCACGCAGCATGATTGGGATAGCTGCACTCATTTCCAACTGGTATTTGATTTTATTTAGTTTGAGCTTATTTTGTGAAAAAGATTCTTGGGGACGAGCAGAACCTTAGGCATTAGAGAATACATGACTTTGACACAGTTTGGTGGTTTGTAGAACTGAAGGCCCTGGGAAAAAGGTGTATAACAAAGAATGCACAAATGTGAAAGCATATCAGTGATAGCACGATTATAAATGACCAATAATGAAGAAAGCTTATTTTATATTGAATTGGCATGTAAGGAAAAATCATAATTGTCAGGCATTTTTCCAACTCTTGGAAGTTTGTATGTATATCATAAAATAGCAAAGGTGAGACTGCTGCTGCATTCTGTTGACCAAGGGGTGGGCACTAGGCCTGAGATGGACATTTGCTCTTCCGAATCCTTGCCGACTCTCCCGGGTACCTTGGTCAAGCATCCAGCATCCTTGGAGACGGGGTGAAGGATGAGTCAGATAAAGAAAAACATATTTATTACAATCACAATAAAGATGACCATGCAGTCAAAATTATCACTTCAAATGGAAAAATCTTAGTACAGTAAAAACTAGAAAGATAGTGGTAACCGGATGTTTGTGGCCCTAGCCACTGGGAACCAATAATGGCCTTTTTTATAACATTTTATTATGCACTCACTTCTGAAAGCAGTAAATGACTGTTAGTATTATTAACAGATGTGTAGAATTTACCTACATCTTATGGGTGAGTAGGCTGAGTCAGATTTGCTTGGATTCAATTATGTGGCATTCAAAGTGCACTAGATGTCAGCAGGCAGTGGTAACTAAACAAGCCATGTGATTGGCTTAACACATTTCAGTCAATATTCGTTTTTGGAAGAGTCTTAGTTCTAGAGTTTGAGGATAGGGTTGGACACTGTTCTTTGGCCTCACGGAACATCTCTTCTAGGACACTACAGTCCACTGTTTACTACAGGGGTTAAGCTTTATAAATAACCCTGGTCCTGTATAAAACGCTTAAATATGTTTTAGTATTGAACCTAATGGACGTTACTACAAAATCCTTTCAGATATGTATATTACCTTGATCTATGCCTGTCACTGTTGAAGGCGTTTGGTGCTGGGGTTACCTGCCCTAATTGGACCAGTATCTCAGAATATACCAGCCACAGTCTTGACATTTCACTTCTAATGGTCTTTGGGTTCAAGTGCCAATAAATCAGCTGTTGCTGACTTTGCAGGATTTCTACCAAGAAGATGTGGACTCGAGACTGACTTCCAGAAAGTCTTCAGGGGGTAATGTTGTTAAATGAAAAAACTGGTTTGTCATGTTGTCAGTAAGCACTGTAGTCACCATACCAATGTGCCATCAACAGCAACCGAGCCAGGAAAATTGTTCTGGTTAAAATTTTTAAATCTTAATTAAATAAATAACTCTTCTGAGGAAGACAGACTTGAGCGGGGAGAGGGTCCTGACTCGGTTGATAGTTGTAAGCAGCCTGTCATCCTTTATTCACACTCATAAGTAGATACATCCTCTTGATGAATGTGAATAGGATGGCAGTCCTTGGAGTAGTTGACTTTTTGTGAATGAGCCTTGGGTGATTCGATGGATTGATTTATATCTTTGATAGAAAATTGCTGACACCCTAAAGGGCTTCTTAACACTTTTAATAAGAATATACAGTGCAAGAGAGAGGAAAAGCCTAGTAAGTTTTTATTTTCTCAAAAACATAAGGATGGGCAAGTTTTTCACTAGAAGAGCAGGTTTTATCATGTTTTATATACAAAGAAGGAGAAAGATCTACCTCCTTTTGCATACCCATTTCATCATGGGAGTTTCGAGGAACCTTTTATTCCTGGGTCTAAGACCCAGGGCAACAAGGTATCTAGAGAGCTAGATTGCAAAAAAAGGTGGATGCAGCCCATTCATTCACTGGCAGATAAAGCGCAGTGCTTACCTGCACTGGAAGCCAATGCAATTTATTCAATTAGTCTGAAATATGATCACTGTGCTTGAGACCAGTCAATCATCAACATTCAGCATTTTGTTTCAGTCCAGTGCCCTGTCGCATATTTGGTAAGGCCTAATTAAATGGAGTTCTCTATTCAAATCATGCATTTATCATAGCACTGACATTAGGAAAACTGCCACCAACCAGTGACTGCATAGTTTGAGGTTTACCCTCGTGAGAATAAATGGCTAGGATTCCTTTTGGGGTTCCCCAGGACCCAGACATACAAAGGGTGTTACTATGGAGCACCATTGTTCCTCTTCATGTTGCTGGAGTCATAAAGGTCCACCTAAACATAGTCATCAAACAAAGAATGTGAAGAATGTTGGGGGAGAAAGCTAAATATGGCAGGAAACTATAGAGATTAAATGAACTTCCTCGACAACCCAGGCGTAAATCCTAATTGTAGCCCTTCCAGATAACAGCACTAACCCTAGACCAAAATGTAACCATAATCCTTATTCTACATCGAAATGTAATTATTCATGTAATCCTAGATAAAGCCTAACTACCTCTAGCCTACTTCTTCAGCAAAATTTAATCCTAACATTAACATCAACTCATATCCTAATCCACAACTTAAACATAATCATAACCACATGATAACACAGGATCACAATTGTAAATTGACCCTAACCATAATTGAAACCACCAATTGTATCCTAACTCTAAACTTAAATGTAACTCTAACTACAATGCTAAACCCATACAAAGCTCTAGCTCTAACATTTAGTTTTGGACTGACCTTATACATTTAGAAATAATTATAGCATATGACTATGTATTCATATTTAAAAATGCAGATTAGGGTATTTGTGATAGGGTGCTAAACAAGGAGCAGTCTAACAGAATTATTGTAACAACTCAAAAAAATAAAGCATAAGAATTGGCCTATCGGAGAATAACTAAACACAGGTTATTTGAAATTCTCTTATTCACAAGTTAATATTAATAAAGATTTCATTTTTTTCATTTTGAACTAATGCAGTCACAACCCCCTTTACATGTTATGACCCAATTATTTGTGTAGAACATGACTTGCTAAGAGACATTTTTTAATTCAATGAAACATATTTTGTTGGAGACAGTGTCTTGCCTGTAACATCTGACTGTTTTAAATCTTTAAAATCTGCTAGCGAGAAAGGGTGTAGAGTTGTAAGGACATTTACATGCCTCATCAAGTACCACTACAGTGGAGGAAGTTAGGATATCAGATCAATGACATGGTATACTTGAAAAAGGAGTCATAGGATAAGACTGCAGAGTTACGCCTGGGTATATAAGTATTACAGAAAAGGTGATAAAAGAACTATTTTCCAGCAGGAGTATTGAAGGGAAAATCAATAATAGTGTTCAAGAAACCCTTTGATATTGCCCTGTATATTTGCTCTGTATATTTTAAAAACAGCAACCAACAGGAATTTCACAGCCGGTACCTCATCAACGCAAAGAATACATCAGCGTGGTTTTCGCTCTGAAAAGCCCTAGAACTAGTTTTGTGTAGAGTTCTGGAGCTTAAATTTGGAGTGTTGTGCTTAGCTCAGGTGACTTCATCAAAAGCGTTGTGTCCATTTTCAAGAGTTCATTCCTGAGGCGATCTACAGTAGCATTTGTGATTCTGAAGACTCTGAATTGTAGTGTCCTTTCCAGGGAAAATCATAATTTTTCTGGATGATATATTTTGCAGTTATTATTAGCTGGTAAAAGTGACCCCGAAGAAGGAGATTTCTAGTATAAAATACATGTTGGCTGTACCCTGTAAGAAATAGCAATATGTAATGGTGAACATTTAACTTTTGGAATATTACTACAAGGATTCTTTTGAGAATGCGTATGATGATGATGTGGGAAATACATCTATGTTAATATAACTATCTACTCTTTAGACTGTGACACTTGAGACAAGTCAAGGAGTATCTTTTATAATTTTAGAAAGCAAATAACGATAAAGTTGGTTTTGAGAAAAAATTATATATGAAAAGAAGATTTATGAAGCATGTTCATGTACATGAAGAATAAATTGTATCTGATATAGTTCCACTTCCTCTAATACTAAACGTTTAAATCATACTTTTTGTCACTACTGCCTCGAATTTATTAGACAATTGAAGCTTGGGGAGCAAAAGGGTGTTTCCTCAGCTGCTTTGGAGCTGTTCCAAGGAAAAAGAAACTAATGGAAACACTCTCCTATCTGGACCTAGATCTAGAACTGCCATCCTTTTCTCCATCTAGCCATACCTTATTTTTAAATTCTATGACTGATCAATCATGTTCCCACTTTTCACATGTTTCTGAAAAAGACATTTGGAGCTTCGGGTCTCACAAATTGCCTGTTGTTGACCCAGTAGAGGCTTGTCCCATTGACTTTGATTGAGTTTTCCGTCTTCCTCAATTCTTAGCCTACAATGGAATGAACACATTTTATTCCCTCAACCCAATTTTGTTGATTTATACCACAGCCACATGTTTTGTGGTATAATTTTCTACTTTGAATGTGTGAGTTTTTACGTCCAGTCATACACAATTGTGACTGCCACCTGTTTAAAATCTTATAGCACCCCATGTGCAGAATTACTTACAGCCCTGACCTGACAAGACATCTGCGGTATTGTGTGCAGTTCTAACATCAGACCCTGAGCAAAAAGTGCAATTCTATAGGCCACATCTGGAGTTTGATGTCCACGTCTACCCCCTTCATCTGTAAATATGTGCCAATTCCATCTATGTTGCCCGGAGTATTGTGTGCAGTTCAGATAACCTATGCAGGATAATATATGAAGTTTTAGAAGACACATATGGTGAATATTGTGCACAGTTCCAGAGGTCACTTTTAGAGTATGATTATCATACTCACTTTAGATGCTAGCATGGGATATTTTGTAAAGCCACGGAGTCTAATTCTGGAGAGCTGTGTCCACTATTCCCCCAGACCAAGCGCAGCATCAATTTAAGCACTGCATGAGAGAAATTGCTAGATGGATGACTTCAAATTGCCTCCAGCTAAATAGCGATAAATCTGAGATCGTACTGTTTGGTAAGGCACTTGAATTGTGGTTACTAGGTGGCCCTCCGATCTCAGACCTGCTCCCCTTCCTAAGCAGGTGGTGAAGAATTTAGGAGTAAAAATTGATCTGGAGTTATCTATGAGATATCAGGTCAAAACTATATGTGGCACGTACCTTGCCACAATGAAATTGTGAAAAAACGTTTTTCCCTTGGTTACCTTCCACCTCCAGGAAATCGCTCGTCCTGATGCTGATTACAAGTCGCCTGGATTATGGCAATGTATTGGTGGCGTCAGCTAATAACTCGTTGTTGGCCAAACTACAGGTTGTGCAAAATACCGCCGCCAGACTAATTTCCAACATGCCAGCCCTGTCATCTTCTGCTCCTATCCTCAAAACACTGTACTGGCTGCCCATTAAATAATATTAAATCTTCAAACGTGCTGTCTAACTCACAAGGCTATGTATCAGGGCCAGCCCATGTACCTGCAACAAAAACTGAAGATCCACATGCGCACCAGACAGTTAAGATCTTCCAATAAAGCTCTGCTGCAGATCCCACGCATACATACAATTACATTTGGGGATAGGGCCATCTTTTATTTAGCCCCTTCCCTTGGAATGCCCTCCCTCTCTATATTCGTTCTTAATTTTAAGAATTTTAAGAAATTGTTGAAAACATGGTTGTTCTAGATGTTCTCTTCCTGTCAGTACAGCACAGTGCTGAGATATTCCTACAGAAATGAGTTGTGTGCGATATTAAGGACATTGAACATGGAGTGCTGTGTCCAGTTCCAAAGGCACAGCTGCTGTAAGCAGGATTCCTACTCTTGAAGAGGTTTCCAGCAGATTTTAAAATAGCACACACTGGGTTGCAATTAAATTGCCACCACATTGGCATTCAATCCAATAATTATGGAAAACAATGCATTTTTTAGATAAAGTTTGAATTTATTTGACCAATAAGCAGAGGGATCTGCTATGTGATGTACTGACAAGCTAAGAAAGGCCACGTTGGAGAAAAAGAAGTAGGACAATAAATTGCTGAATGTCAATTGACAAAATGGACAGATTCAGGCTTGCCTCATGACCGCGTGTGTGCATGGAGGAAGTAGTGTAGTAATTCATCACCTAGCTCAAAATTACAGTTTGACCAAAGGGCCAAGGGTGTTGTATTCCCTCACCTCTATATTTTCTTGAAAAAGAACGTTGTTTTGTTTCCAACGATCACTTCCCATTATCCTTTGAAGCGGTGTGATCGTATGTACCTACCACTGGTGATAAATTGATTTCCAACTCTTCTCTGTTGTGAATCCAGGGGTATTTTAATCACATTTAGCTCTCCCACGCTTATACAGTCTATGGGGATGGTTGCACTGTGATCTAACCGGTGACTTGGGTTTGCATCCCCTTAGACTTCAATGGTCTTGTTCCTATGGCATTTTTATTTTCAGTAGAGGCAGGGGCTGAGGGACTCTGTCTCATATTATTACTTATTTCCTCCCAATCGTCATGATTAGTTAGGAAAGAAATGCACTGAGTGTCATCTGATAAGATGCAAATGAGCCTTCAGGTATAATACACACCGACTCAACCATGCAGTGCAGGGGTCGTAAAATGTGACATATCTCATTCCTTATGATCACCACTGGGTGACTCATCCTTTCAAGACCCCATTGGGACTTACGAATTTACATTTTTCCTCAGGATGCTTTTGAAGTGCAAGACTATCTTCTTTAGGTCACTTTGCCATTCTGGAACTGTTGGTTTTGTGTGGGCTGAATAATCTGTTAGCTGTTCTTGGGCAAGCTCCTAAACCTCTGATCACCATGTCTTAACCAGAATGTATAGTGGTTGTATTGAGGTTGTAGAATTCACTTTTTCAACGTGGTATCACTAAACTATAGTACAAAGAACCATATTTAGAGGTTGGGAGACAGTGCATTTTAGTCAGTTACAGTCTAAAAAAAGGCTGACCGGATATCAACCACCTGTTGATGGAGTACAATTTCTAAAAAAAACTCTAAGAGAGGCCCCAGTTTCTTTCCTAAATTTTGGGAGGCTTGACATGACGCTCACAAGGGGGACTAAAGAAAACCAGTGGGTGTGGCATTGAAACCGTATTCAATAGCCTTCATGTTTTCTTCAACTGAATTTTCATCCCCAAGTTCCTATGCAGTTGCAAATCCGATATTCTAGGCAGCGGTACTGTGTGGGCCTGTGGGAGAGGTAATTATGTGTGTGCAGATAACCCATGACATACCTCGCTCACATAGGTTTGCTATGAGGGAAGGTTGCATGATCTGCACATTTGTGTGAAATACCACTGTAGGGAACACCCTCACCGTACAAATCACATCGCCCACACGTAGAGGAAGGTTACTAGTAAGAATCAAGAGTGCCACGAAGCCAAGGAATTGATGGACATTGCAGTGGACTTAACATACCATCTTTTGAACTGCTGGCCCCACATGGTTCACTAGTAGACAGGGATTTGAACGTACCCCTCTCCTCGCCGGGGCCATTCGAGTGCTTTCAACGAGTGTGGCTTGGGCGTATTTTCATGTCCAGAAGAGACTGACACTTTAGTTCTGGAGCCTCCAGAGTATCTGGACTAGGTTTTGTGGGCTGCCTTTACAGTAGCCCGAACAGGTTTTTGTGAGTTCTGAGTGTTGGTTGGACTGTAGGCTTTGTGAGGCCATTCCTGAGAATTGATACAGATTGTGCTCTTTTGAATAGCTTTTAGTTGTGTGGTGAAGATCCGAGTCAAATATGATTTCTGGGTTCTTTGATTTCTGGATCGAAGATTGGACTGCTTGTGTTGAGGCAAGTGAAGTGGGACAGGTTTACATCTTCACCGCAATTTTTTTTCTGGTTCCATTCAACTACAATTATTTATTTTTCAATGGATAGTGTAAGGCTAAGGCATTCACTAATAATGTGTGCTGTCCCTGTCTATTCAGGTAGAATGAGGATCAGCTTCTGTCAGGAAGGTGAGTCTTCAATGATTAATTGACCAACTGCAGAGCCCCAGCTTACAGTCACTAATGGCGTGCAGTTGATTACATGCCGGTTCCTCTGCTTTCCCTCCCACTTTTACTGCAGTATTGGCCATCACTGTTCATCTTACACCATACCCCTTAACGCTTTGGTGCCCAAGAGATTTATGGGGTTGTATGAGTCTTAGAGCTTTTCTAAAGTTCATATTTTTATGTGCCAAATAATACTGATTATCAATGATTTTTTATGTTGGATTTAAATTCTAAATGCTGAATTAATATGATTGCAGTTAAAACAAACTTTATATGAGGTTTAGAAGTGTGTTTATTAACATGATTTAGCTGTACCACATTTTGGTGAAACATTCTATATTGGATAAAATGAATGCTTCAGCCGTCCTTGTTTTCACTATTGCTTTCACCCATCCCATCCGGTTCCCCTGCATGCCTTTTCTCCCCAAAGCTATGTAGAACAAAAACAACTTAATATAATCTTCCTTTTTTGCTCTGGATGAACTTTCTGTTGTTCTTAACTCTAACAAAATCCCAGGGTCCTTATGCTGTGCTTCTGTGGCTCATTTCAGTCTTATTAATTCGGTTGTATGACACAACCACAGGTCTAAACAACGCATGACTGAACAACACAGTCTTTACCACACCTACCTTTACAATAAATTTCGTTGTAAAAGCATATGTGATAGAGAAATATGTGTGGTAAACCCCCCTCCTTGCACCCTAACACCAGACACCCCTGCTCTACAATGTACCTCACCACTGGCCTTGAAACTACCCCGACCGCCCCCCCGTCCTCCTGCCATTAAAACTACCCCGACGCCCCACCTTCGCTCTGAGCCCTAAACCTAAAAAAACTACCCCGGCCCACCTTGTCCGCCCTGCCCTTAAAACTATCCCAGCCTGAGGCCTAAATCAACAAAACTATGAAATCCCACTGCCCCCTTGCCCTTAAATCTACCGGACCACCCCTTACCCCTGAGCCCTGAATTCCCAAAACTACCCGACCCCCCTACCCTGAGCCCTAAAACCGCCCACATAGCTCTAAAAGCAAACTCCCCTCCCAAACTACCCCAACCTCCCCACCATAAACCCTAAAGCAACACCCCTGTCATCCACACAGCTCCTACCCTTAAAACTACCCCGCCAACCCAGCCCTGAGGCCTAAATCCACAAAACTACCACAACCCCTATCCCCGAAATCTAACACGACACCCGACCTGAGCACTAAATTAAAACAACTACCCAATTCCCCCGCACTGAGCCCTAAAACACCCCACACACCCCTAAAACCAACCTCCACTCCCCAAACTACCCCAACTCAGCCCTAAATAAAAAAAAACTACCTCTCTTAAAAACAACCCCAGCCTCCTGATACTTCTTCCTGCCCCTCCTGTTTTTCCCACCCATCCATACAGCTAGACCGCTGCCTGAACCACGCATATGCGTCCTGCCTTAACCCTGCATATGCCTGGTTAAGGCATATGCGTGGTTCAGGCAAGCATTGTTCAGCTTGCAGACAAACTGAGCCCGCATAGCTTAGACCGTTTCTCTATTCATTCCTGAATAGCTTTTGTTTAGTGTTGCATATTTTGTTTGGAACTTTTCTGAGTGACAGGGATGTGGAAAACAGTATGCTTTCTAGGAAAATGGGATAGTGCTAACATATAGGCCCTCATTCTGACCTTGGCGGGCGGCGGAGGCCGCCCGCCAAAGTCCCGCCGTCAGGTTACCGTTCCGCGGTCGAAAGACCGCGGCGGTAATTCTGACTTTCCCGCTGGGCTGGCGGGCGGTCGCCTTCAGGCCGCCCGCCAGCCCAGCGGGAAAGAGGCTTCCACGATGAAGCCGGCTCGGAATCGAGCCGGCGGAGTGGAAGCTGTGCGACGGGTGCAGTTGCACCCGTCGCGTATTTCACTGTCTGCACAGCAGACAGTGAAATACATTTAGGGGCCCTCTTACGGGGGCCCCTGCAATGCCCATGCCAGTGGCATGGGCACTGCAGGGGCCCCCAGGGGCCCCGCAACCCCCCCTACCGCCATCCGGATCCCGGCGGTCAGACCGCCGGGATCTGGATGGCGGTAGGGGGGGTCGGAATCCCCTCGGCGGCGCAGCAAGCTGCGCCGCCTTGGAGGATTCAATGGGGCGGCGGTACACTGGCGGGAGACCGCCACTGTTGCCGGTCCGACCGCGGCTTTACCGCCGCGGTCGGAATCCCCATTGGAGCACCGCCGGCCTGTCGGCGGTGCTCCCGCGGTCCTCCGCCCTGGCGGTCTTTGACCGCCAGGGTCAGAATGACCGCCATAATGTTGTTGATGTGAATGTCTCCGATTTGCAAAAGAACTGATAAATGGGACCATACCATACTGAATTTGTGGTTTTAGTTAATATTCTAGGCCAGAATTTTGTATACAAACCTCTTGATTTTGGGGTAAGCCAGATTGATTTTAGGAGACTGTCCCTTGCTGCTAGTGATGCTGTCTGATCTCTTCTTAATTTTGATGCTCATTTGATACTTAGAATTATTTCTGACTTTACTACTCTGCATAACGCTACATATGAGCCTTCATGGAAATAATTTATTCTGTACTGCCTGATTTTGAGATTTCTTTAATGAAACCCTTTAACTTTTCCCCTGATCCAGAATCAATTATTAGGTTTTCTTAATTACTTATTTGTGATACTCTGCCAATCTGATGTTCGGTAAGGTGCTCTTTTATGCAAGATCAACCCAAAGTGGAACTTACAGAAGTAAATTGTGAGCTATTTAGGTGAAATTTCCACTTCGACAGATTGGTTACAGAGGGTGGATGTGCAAGAGCACCTCATCTTAAAAAATGAGTGCCCAAAACATTTCTTAGTCCTTAAATGCCCATCCTAAGAGTAGACTCTTTCCTCAAGCCGTTCTGATGAATTTCCAGTCTCTGGTGTATTCCCTGGGAAATCGACTTGCAGTGTGTTTCAGAGCAATTTGGAGTGTAAGTACAAATAGGGTGAATTGATTGGTGCATGGCATATATTTGTGAGGTATTTTGAAGTATGCAGCTGTGAGATGGATTTTTGTGTGTGATCCAGATCTGATCTTTTCTCCAATCTTGAATCCCATGAATCTTTTTAGGAGTCCAAAAGGGCAAGGAGAAACACTTTTGTTCACTTCAACAAATGACAGTGTAACCCATTTGGTCACACATTAAATATCAGAGACGAACTTAAAGTTTAGATTGGGATTTATTACAGACTCAGAGTTAAACATACATAAATGAGTCTCAAAGCTATACTATATTTGTAGAGAATCACCAAAGGAGAATCAAAACTTTGAAAAACATAAAAATTCACTAGCATGTAAAAGACCAATATCTCAATAGCAGCAAAACAATAAATAGGAAAAAGCATATTAGGCTTTGAATTCAAGCTCAGGTTTTCCAGCCTAGTAATTGAATCTATATTCCTGATTATTCTAATAGCCTAATGGTAAATTCAGAGAGAAATGTCAACAAATCAGAAACTTCAGTAGAAGTACTGTGAAGAAAGATGTGAGTAGTGTAAAGCAACTCAGTCTAACAGAAAGGAGAGGTCCGCTCTATTCAAGAGGCAAAGGGGATCTGAATCTCAGTCTAACTAAACAACACTTTAGTCAACCTCAAACCTTCCAGTAGCTGACATCACAGCTAATAGATTTCCACTGACAGGGCACCATTGTGAATAATCTCCAATTAGTGTTAGCTATCTCTGGTACACATCTGTGTGGCCTTATATTACTCTCATGTTGAGAAATCTGAAAGGGGAGTATGTTCCTACTGCTCCTTGCCACTGGTTCTCATCCTTGGCAACCCATGTCTAGCTTCCTTATCTATATTTACAATGTGCTTCTCATTAAATGAATCTGGAACAATATCACAGCTGGATTCAGTGCCATGAGACAACAAGAAATGACTATGTTATTCTACTTACGCAGATCCTGTAAGTTTAACTATGTCTGTCAAATCTAGAGGTAAATCATCAACACTCAATAAGGTAAACAAGATACGAGAGGAACATTCATTTGCCGATTTAAAGGCAGCATCCTTATCATGAATCCGCATTTCTGTTCCTGATGGATGGTGCAATTTAATTTGCAGAGTAAGTCCCTTTCCAAGAGATTCACTGATCTGAAATCATACACCACAATTGTCTGCCTTCAAAGGATCCTGTTCTCACCAGAACTGGTTCAGTTTCCTGGGTTGTCAGTTGCTTGTTTGCTACTCCTACAACTTGGACTAATTTTCCCGTGAGGCGTAGGTTTGGAACCTCTACTGTTCTTAAATTACAGCAGGTAGCACCATGTCAACCATAAATGGCTTGCTGTTTATAAATGGTTCAATCTAGTCCACCTCAAAGGCTGTGCCAAGCATGCAGTCTTCATCTCCTTTCAGGCTCTGTCAGGCTGATGGACTGGAGCTGCAGTTTTATTTTGGTTCAAATACAGGAAACCGATGGAAAGCATTCCCTCTCTGAGTCACATTCATAATCACATTTGAACCTGATTAGCATTGGGTTGAGGACTCATCGCATTTTGTTGTGGCATTGGAGGTTGGGGAACCTGCATTGTCGGGGCTTGGGGCATGTTAAAGTTTTGACTTCTTGGCCTCAGCATGTTCTACACCTATGCAGTGTTATCGTTTTGTGCTGGTGGAAATTCTGGGTTTTGGAGCTGTTTCGTTGAATTAAAGCAACATTCCTGCATCCAATGCCTAATCTTATTACAGACGTGACGAAGGTGGCTCTTTTCAAGCTACTAATATCCATCCCAGTACCCGGGTCGATAAGCATCCCCTGCTCTCTACCTGGCATGGGAGTTGGTCCAAGCTGGTATACACCTTGCCTGGTACCAACATTGCTTGCCATCGGTTGAATCTGGCTAGTTCTCAGTGCAGCTTTAATCTGGGCACCCATAAGCTTCTCCTTAAGCCTCTTCTGCTTCATCTCAAGCTCATCACTGCAGTATCTGGCATACTGCAGGATTTCATCAACTGACTTATTCTGCAAACAAATCAAATGCTGCTGTATCATCATACTGATATCTGGCCTCAAACCAGTCACAAAACTTGACGCAAAATGATCCATATCTTTAGGCTCAAGCATCTCCATTCCACTATACTGCTTAAATGCCTGTAACAGCCTCTCATAGTAAGCCTGGATCGTTTCTTTGGGTTCCTGAGTCGTTCTATCAATTTTAACCCAATCTATATTTTGAGGTGGGACCTTTTCTTTAAAGAAAGTCATGACCTTCTGATACTTCTTCATCAAAGGCGAGGGACCTTTCATTAAAGCACTTCTCATCAGCTCAGGCCACTGAACAACTATCTTACATTGCACCCACAAGTCACTTGGAACAACAATATCAAACAGCGTATTCAGATCAACCCACAACACCTGCGATGTTTTCACAAACCTCTCAACTTCTTTATACCACTCCACTGACTTCTCTTTCAACTTTGGGAACTCACTGGTAAATGCCGCAAGATGACTTCTACTCCAAGGCACTTACATATAACCAGAACCTGTCACTTCTCTCAAAGGGAAGTCAGTAATGCCCTCCTCTGCTACTGCTGATGGTGGCTCTCCCAGGGGCTTCTTTACTTATTTCCTTTTCGCCCACTTGGCTTCTCATTTATCTAATTTATTTCACTTCGAGATATTATGAACCAATTCCCTAATTTGAGTTTTCATTCCCGGTAGTCTCATGTCAATTATGTCTTTTTCATTTAAATACACTCAATAGGTTCTTTGCAAAGCTTTAGTTCTATTCAATTCTACTTCATACCTATGGGCTACTTCCTCTAGTTTTTCATGGACCTGACCTGCATGCTTGGTAATGTCCTTACACATAAAGTCAAGTTCCTTTTCATGATAAGTAACCAATCGCTCTAAACCAAGATTTCCATTACTCATCTCATCCAATTCTATTTTAAGCTTTAGAACATCCACTAACTATTCTCTGGGTGGTGACGGAGTTGTTCCCTGACTCAGTTCTGTACTTACACTTTCTCTTGAAGGAGTGCCTTCATTGAAAACGCTCACCCACTCACCTATTCCATTAGCACTAATAGGACTTTTAGTAATATTATTTCCTTGGGTACCACTAGTAGAAATTAAAGGTGGCTCCCAAATGGGAGTTCCAGTTGTTGGGATTCTCTGGTAAGTACCTATAGCAGTATCTCCAGAAACATTCAGAGTTGAATCTGCACTTGCCTCACATTGAGTACTTGTGTGGGTTGGAATTAGAGTACATTATTTTTCATTTCTGGACTAGTAGGAACTTCACTTTAGCCACCAGCTACATTTGGAACAGCTAGATTTTAGGTTGATTTCCTAGAGCCTTCAGTTTTATACATAGGAACCTCAGGACCAATGGTCGCTGGAAAAGTAAGAGCATCTACAGTGTTTGTAGTGAGGTCAGCTGGAGCACACAATCCTGACCCTCTATTTATCTGCTCACACGGTATACCAGTTGAAACAGTTCCCACAGGACTAGAGGTCCCATTCATCAGGGCAGTGACAGTCACCAATTCCCCAGCACCATCCCTTCTAACTTCATTGCATGGAGGTGGGCGTTCAGATAGTAACACAACCAAAAGACTATTTCCAGAGTCGCTATCACTGCCTACACTCATGTCATCAGGCTCTTTTTGTTTCTTCTCTTTCTGTTTTCTATTTGTTTTCTCCCCCCCTCCCTTAGCTACATCAGTGGTCAACGCCGTTTATAATCCAACTCCTATCACGTCTCTTCTCCACCTCTTCGCTTCTGCATCCCTTTTCGCATCCGCATATGTTCGCACTGCTCTTCGAGCTCTGCCGTGATATTTCTCTCTCTCTTTTCATAGCATGAGCAGCTCGTTTCCGAGCAATCAGTGCTTCATTTCGTGCAGGTCTGGCAGGTGCATTCATCTCAAACAGTACCCTCCTTAGATTCTCATTACTTTTCAAATTAAATGTGCCATATCGTGGAAACGTCAATGCACCCTCTTGATCTGTGATCTTGGGCTATTGACCAAGCCACACACATATATGGAGCCCTAAGTTAACAGCCATATAATGTCCTGTGGTATCTTCCAGAGGTTCTTCTTCTCCCTCTCTACTAAGTATGAGAACATCTCATCTAAATAAATCTTGCATGATTTTGAAACATGTCATCCTTCCGCAATTAAATATCAACAATTACAATACAATTTTAGACTCAGAAACAGAGTTGCATCCACAATCCTTTGTTCCACAATAACTACCAATCACAGCAAGGTCCCTTATTACATTCACAACCAATAGCAGCACGGCAACACACCCACCCACCTATACCAGCGCAGCACAATGTTACGTCATTCTCAAAGCAGTTCTCCTCCTTTAAAATCTGCACACACCAACTCTCATCAACCTCACACACGTACAATGATATACAAGAAGTTATAAAAACCCTTTGCCTGTTCCTCTAGAAATCAACAGTTTTCAGTCACACAAGAAATGTCTTTTCCACTTCGACTGAAACCTCGACCGCTGATGTATTACCTAAATTGGCACAGGTTCACTCTGCGCATTACATTCCCCTTATATTTATCATATCATATCCACACAAGATCAAACTGTGCCATCGAGGATGTCTCATGACAGACATCACTTATTAACAGGCAACAACAATTCTGTGTCATCTACACCCCTTAATATATCTAGGGATTTCAGGTCACGTCGAACCCGATAACCTCTTCAACTTCGTTTACAATTCGCACTCACACAACAAACAAATATCTCCGCAAGACATCATCCAAACACACAAACACTGCAAGCTAAACATGAACCGTTGCAACTTGTAATCCTGGTAATACACAGGCCTCCTTCTCCAATACGACTCTCTTCCAAATTTTCACAACTTCAGTGATCTTCCACAGTTTGGGCATGAGTTATATGTACTAAGCTCTGGGAACTAACTAGCCTAGAACACAGTTCTAGTTCTCCTTACTTCCGGAATCTAACCATCATTACTCTGCTACCATCTAATCCAGATCTGATCTTTTCTCCAATATTGTGAGTCCAGCAAATCTTTTTAGGAGTCCCAAGAGGCAAGGAGAAAACACATTTACTCACTACAATAAATGACAGCATAACCCATTTGGTCACAGATTAAATCTCAGAGTTGAATTTAAATTTTGTATTGGCAAAAATACAATAAATAAGAAGAAGTGTATAACGCTTTGAATTCAAGCTAAGAATTTCCTGCCTATTCACTGAATATATATTCCTGAATAATCTAATAGACTGAAGGTAAAATGTCAGCAATTCAGAAACTTCTGTAGAAGTTCTGTCAAGAGAGATGTGATCAGCTTAAAGCCACTGAGTCTAACACAAAGGAGAGGTCCACTCTTGTCAGGGGACGAGGGGATCTGAATCACAGTCCCACTAAACAACACTTTAATCAACCTCAAACATTCCAGTAGCTGACATCACAGCCAGGAAATTTCCACTGACAGGGCACCATTGTGAATTATCTCCATTTAGCCTTGGCTCTCTCCAATACACATCTGCGCGACCTTGGTTTACTCTCAAGTTCAGGAATTCAAAAGGGGAGTTTGTTCTTACAGCTCCCTGCTACTGGTTCTTGTCCTTGGCAACCCATCTCTCCCTTCCTTATCTATACTTAACAATGTGCCTCTCGTTAAATGAAGACTGGTACGTCGCACCTGCAGAGGGAAGAAAAATAATAAACAAAGAAACCAGGTTTCATGACGAAATTAAACAGAGAAATCATGTAGGCCTTAATTTCTGCCTCAACCACAGAATTAAAAGTGGATATTTAGGTTGTACTTTTACATGTGCAGTTCTCTTAAACACAGCAAATGAAGAGTGGTTATAAATTATATGTTAAGGTACTAAAGTATTAATAGATATGATTAACAGTGCATAAATGTTGACATATTACATCGATATTTTAGTCATACATGCCCTGTAATGTTGTGGTCTTTTAATGTGCCACATTTACACGGATACAGTTTTCACACAATATATATGCAATTTGAGTCTTCATTACCCTTCTCCCAGTAAAGCAGCATGGTGCAGCAAAGTTATGCTCTTCTATGTGCTTGGTGAGGTGTTTTGATGTGCAATGCTAATTGTTGGTTCAATTGGTGGATGAGTTACCTAATTGTTGATGTTCTATTCATATTTGTTAATTTCAATTATTGGATTTATCAAAATCCAAGATATCTAAATAAGGCACCATTGCTCCCATAGTTGAAAAAATATATATTAGTGAACCAATGTCAGTACAGGTTCGAGAGTGTATATGGGTGTGACTTTGAAACAGAAGAAATACCATGAATTAGTAAAATATATTTTTGAGTTAGAAAAAATCTAACGACATTGACTGAACAAAGATAGAAGACTGAAATGCAAAAACAATGATGAAATTAACTTTTGAAAAGAAACTCAGAAGCTTATTTCGAACTTTTTGTTATTGATTATTGCTTTAAAGAATAAGAAGAAAGGGAGAAATCGAATACTGTTTTACAGACACTTTTTTTGCTTTTGAATTTTTTTCGAAGTATCACAATTCATCTTTGTCTCAATTAGTAAATGGAGTACAGCAAATACTGAAAAATTATAGGGTTAGTATTGATATTAACCACAATAATAGTTTTGTTGGACTATTGTGCTTAGTTACTCCAATGGCATATGTTTCCAATCATGTTTAATTTACTACCATTAGAATTGAATTAAAACGTGATGGACCCATGCATAGAAAAAATAGTGGTTTTTAAGGATAATAGGTATACTAAAATGATTCATGAGTATATAGACAAAATGAAGGTTACTGGGTGCTTTGTGTGTGCCCATCTTGTCACCCTGGCTAGGGAGGGAACAACATATGTACAGCTTCAGATTTCATATGCTTTTTCTTATAATGTGTATGTTGTAATATTTAACATTAATTAAATGCATTCCCTACTTGACTGATTGAAAAGATCTTTATAGGATTTACCTGTAAGAGAAGATGATAGAGAAATTAAATAGAATGTATTGATGAGGGTGATTGCAAAAAACAAATATGAAGCTAAAATTACTAATTCATGTTATGTATGAATAGTGAAGAGCATAAAGAGAATATGACAAGAGGAGTAAACATTATGAGAAATTTGAGGGGAACAGACAGTTATGATAGAGCTGATAAAGGAAGAGGAAAAATTCAAGTTGTCAAGTCTGCATTCTAGGTTAAGGATGGAGCAGAAACAAAGGGGTGAGTTGTGAGTAGTAAGGCGTAGTTCTTTGAAGGGAGGAAAGACTGAATTTGTTGGAGAGAGTGAGTCTGACAGAACCTATGAAGTAAGTGTGAACTACTAGTAGGGTAAAGAGCAAATCTTGGGAGGAATTTATTTAGCTTTACTGTTTCCTAGAGTTTATCATGTTAATAAAATAAGTAATGAAAATAGAACGAGAAGGGTGAAAGGTAGCTTTAAGCATGTGGTTCTATACACAGTAAGTGCAATAATTCCTTCTGTGGGTGTGGCAATGAACGTGTCTATCCTTGTAGATCTGCTTGCAGAAGATACAGCAGGATCAATGAAGCAAGTAAATGTAGATATGATTAGAGCCATGGGGATGCAGAATTGTTTAGCATTAGATATTCTTCTGGTGAAGGAAAGTGGAGTCTGTAAGGTAAAAAGGGCTGAAATGTGTTGTGAATGTATTCCTGATAACAGCAGGCTTATTAATTATTTCATTGTTTATCTGACTAATCTTTGGCAAAAGATTCAGGGCCCGATATAGAGTTTGCCGGAGGGGTTACTCCATCACAACAGTGACAGATATCCCATCCGCTAAAATATAAATCCCATAGGAAATAATGGGATTTATATTTCGGATGGCAGGATATCCGTCACCGTTATGACAGAGTAACCCATCTGCCGAAATCTAAATCAGGCCCTAAATCTTTTGAAGAGCAGGGTTTATGGAAAATTGTAGGCTCCTGGTTTAGTGAGTTAAGGAAGAATTTTAGCAGAGTTTTGTGAATGGATAGAAAGAGTAATAGAAAGTACTTCATGTTTAATCGTAACCCCCTGTATCAATCATAATGATTTGTGGGATTGTCCTGTTTCTTTTACTAAAATGTTATGGAGTTTTGTTTAAGAAGTGTGAAAAGAAAAGGAGTAGTGTGAAGAAGAAGAGGCCTCACAGAGTATGAGATGAAGGACATCAAGGATTATGTTTACAACCAGGTAAAGATGTTGGAAGAAGGTTCCAGAAATAAGTAAAGAGTGATGTTGACTAATTGATTTCCTGATTAAGAAAGTTATTAGTGTGTTTTAGTGATTATAAAATAATCAGAGGGTTGATTTGTGAGAGTTTTTTTAAAGTTCAGATTTTAGTTTGATGTTCGATCCAAAACGTGAATGCTGAATTAATGTGATAACAGTGAAAACAAGTTTTATATGAGGTTTAGAGGTGTGTTTATTAACAAGATGTAGCTGTGCCACATATTGGTGACAAACTCCAGTTTGGATAAAATTGATGCTGATGTTGGCTCTGTTTTCACTCTTGTATTCACCCATCCTGTTGGGTTCCCAGACATGTCTTCTGTCCCCACAGCACTGCAGAACTAAGACAAGTTGGTGTAATTTTCCTCTTTTGCTCTGAGTGAACTTTCTGGTGTTCCTATGTGTAACATAATCCCAAGGTCCTTCCACTGTGCTTCTGTGGCTCAGTTCAATCTTATTAATTTGGGAATAGATTTGGGTTAATGTTGCATATTTTGTTTGAAACTTTTCTGGGTGACCATGATGAGGCAAACAGGATGCTTTGTTAGAAAATGGAATAGTGCTAACATATAATGTTGTTGACATGGATTTCTCTGATTTGTCAAAATAAATTATACATGGGATCATACCATAATGAATCTGTGGTTTTAGATTATTTTTTATGCAAAAATTGTGTATAAGATCGTCTTGATTTTGGGGGTGAGCCACACTGATTTTTAGTTGACTTTCCCTTACTGCTAGAGGTGCTGTCCAACATTTTCTTGATTTTCCTACTCATTTGACACGAAGGGCCTGATTTAGGTCTTGACAATTAAAATACTCCATCACAAACGTGACAGGTATCCCGTCCGCCGTATCATGACTCCATTATCTCTTAGGGGATCGTAATAAGGCGGACGGGATATCCGGCATATTTTTAACAGAGCATTCCCGCTGCCAAGTCCTAAATAAGGCCCTTAGAATTATTTCTGATTTTGACTACTCTGTACAACATTTGAGCCTTCATGGCAATAATGTTGTCTGCAATACCTTATTCTGAGATTTCTGCAATAAAACCATTAGCTTTTCCCGTGATCTAGAACTCAATTTTTGAGTGGTCTTAATTACTTATTTATGATACTCTGCTGAACAGATGATTGGTAAGGTGCTCTTTTACACAGGAGGACCCCGAAGTGAAACTTCCAG
Organism: Pleurodeles waltl; assembly: GCF_031143425.1. Lineage (NCBI taxonomy): Eukaryota > Metazoa > Chordata > Amphibia > Caudata > Salamandridae > Pleurodeles > Pleurodeles waltl. Next base: position 646,279,225 of record NC_090446.1, on the reverse strand, counting down.
AGGCACATTATGCGATATGATTATTGGGATCCAGTTCATTTATTGGGGTACGGAGCTCCACTTCAGCATGAGTATTGTAAATAAGAAGCATTAGCAAAGCCAATAGGTTTTATTTCTGGAGCCTATTGGATTTGTCAGTTGCTTTTGGCGTTGCTTTACAGCGGGCCAATTTAAGTCTTGTCATCACTGATCCATGCATGCATCAGAACGCATGAGAGCATTAGTGGAATGAGGCAAGCTCCATTTGCATTCTTTTTTTTATTTACGAATCCAGGATTGCGGACCGCACTTAGGCAAAAAGTAATAAGAAAGAGCAGTGCAAGGGGAGGAAAGCCAACAGACAAGAGAGAACAAGAAGAAGCAAGAAAGGGAAGAGACTCACACATGGGAGACAGCTGGAAAACACATACACTCTCATGGAGCAGTTAAGCAAAAGAACAAAGTTGTTCCCTAAAAGTGAACAATGGGAAGGAAAAAGTAAAAAGGCTTTTGTCAAAAAGAAGACAAACATAATATAGGCAGGGCAAGTCATTGAATAAACAGCAAGCAAATGCGAGTGACTATGAAGCCCAGCAATGGAAACCAATAAGCAGGCGTTAAGCCCACTATAAGATCTTGGTAAACTGACAATAGGCCTTTTGCAATCTGACAACATGTGCTGTCTGGCAGGCTTGCTCTAAAAACTTTCCAGTGCATATGAAAGCAGTGCGACAGAGTAGTGGTGGAGTGTGGTGGTTCTCTAAGTGTTGTTTACGAGTGGCAGAACACACAAAATTATCGAGGTTTTTGTTGTAATATTGAAGCCATGCAGAAGACGTGTCCTGCCAAAAGGTTAAAACTTTGCCCTTTTGATAAAATATATATCAAATTATTGCAGAGACGCTGTAGAGTTTGTGGCCAGGGGTTTGCATTGTCATAGGCCCATCGGTCAGCCATACAGTGCATTCTGTTTATGGATCACATCCTGACCTTCGGACAGAAGATGGCGCTAGAATTAAACTAGGCCAAACTGCTAACGTGACGTCGTGTCACTCGAATTGCGAGATGGTGGAGGTGTTGGGCGCGGAAGTGGTAAATTATGTTTGGTAAAGCATGCTTCCCCACATAGTGCCTGCCCTCAAGCCTCATGTCACATCACGTGAGTCGCTAATTTCCTGAGGGCTGATGCTGTTGTACGTCAATCTAGAACTCCAAGAAACATTTTAGGGGCAATTTGTGTGGGTGGCACGTTGGCAATGCTGCCCGTAAGGAAGCAATCCAATCCCTTTTCATAACAATTTACAACGTTACAGCTAGCGTGGGAAGACGGTTCTTGTGTGGAACAGGGCAGTACGCTGCATGCACCATTTTCTGCAATACACACGAGCTTCTCTCGCAGGTTGCTGTGCAGCCAGGGCACGGTACTGCTTGGAGGGCCGATAGCTGTCGAGTGAGATCATCTGTACGCTGCTTCCGAGGACTAGAGGTTAAGATGCCCTCTTCCTGGCTCCAGAAATAGATCTCACGGGGGAACTCGTGTGGGACCCGGCATGCACCACGTGGGAATAGGGAGTTTGGAGGTTGCGTGAGCGTTCACTTGGCCTCTTGCTTTTAAGTCCGTTCAGAGAGATGTGGTGCATCGTTCAGTGCTTGATAAACAAGACTCGACCCTCTCTACAAGGTGAATGGGAGCCTCGACAAGGACTGAGAGTCAAAGAGACCCTTCAAGAGCCCTCTTGAAGATGCCAAGGCTAGGCAGAACCCTGAGGCGATTGCTGATCTTCTTCCAGGGTTGGGATTTCACTTTATGGTCTCATTACCTAACCTTTTGGCATTGTAGATCAACCTAGAATGTCCTTATCACGAGTTCTTAACACAGAGGTTAGCAAGGGGCTAGTTTTGAAATATGTGTGACCGTTGCCCATTTTGGCATAGTAAATGCTACTGTACTCGTATTAAATGTGATTCTTGAGCCACTGAGAGCCAGTTGAGAGAGAAATGTGGTCTATTTTATTAAGTACAGATAGATCCTCACTGCCTGGTTCTTTATTCTTTAGTGTATATATGTATATCTTCTGTGACAAGGTGTAGACTATAAATCTCATGTATGGGCATATTTAAGAAAAGTGCTGCTGCACCCAGTGCCGCCATCATGTGTGCGCCATATTTAAAATACGGCTCACCATGGCGCAGGGTAGGGGAAATAGCTTCAAGGTTTTTCACGCTATTGATGTACTGTTCAGGGTTAGTGCCAAAATGTTAGCGCTAACCCTGAACAGTACATGGGGGCCCATTGTAACCAATGGTGCGCCCCCTTTTAACGCCTGAGCTGAGCAGACGTTAAATATGCCGGAACAAATTATGCAAAGAAATCTCTTAGATTTCTTTGCGGCATTTTTGCGGCCCCTCTAACAGGGGAACACCTCATTATGCCTAGCACAGGCATAATGTGGCGCAAGGGGTTACAAAGTGGCACAATGCATGCATTGCGTCACTTTGTAAATATGGTGCAGTGTTTTTGGCCATCTAATGCCCCATTAGCATAAAAACAATTACGCTAATGTGTCGTTAGATGGCTCTAGGCCCTCTTAAATCTGGGACTTAGTGTTTAGTGGGTGGTCCGCCATCCATTAGGGTGGTGGAGGCCATTACCTCCACCATCCTAGCCAGGCTATCGCTTTCTAGCCTTAGAGATCTCCACCAACCCTACAGAGAACTCTGTGGCCTACGGAGATCTTGTGTCTTCAGAAGAGCCAGCACCACAGCGACTCCTGAAAGTTTGCTGAGTGGCCGCAATGTTTCATGTGGGCAATCAGCAAACTTTTTTGATTTTCAAAAAAAACTACCAAAGTGGGAGTTTGCTTTGGAAAAACAAAATAGTTATGATTTTAACACCATGATAGCTACCTGTTCCGAACCACCATGATTTCCCTGTTGGTCCTGAGCAGATTTTTTTTTACATTGGACCATCCATTCCTAATAGAGTGGATAGTCATATGTACTTACATGATTGCCTCAAGTCCCTGGGCCACAAATATGAGTTTTCGCCAGCAGAGCCAGCAGGGTCACAGCTGTCAGAAAAATGGTAGTCTGCCCAACTCAACATAGCCAACAGCGCCACATATGTGGTGGAGTACTGTGCCCACCAAATTCTAAATCAGGTTTTATTCTTCAATCAGCCAGGCAGCAGAACCTCAGTGCTCTCTCAGCTATAACATTTGTACTGTTGCTTATTGTTCACTGCACTATTGCAGTACATGATAGAATGTGGTGTGATATAGATAACATGTAAATATTAATAGAGCACAAAAACCCCAATGGGGCATCAGACCTCTTTGTGGGTGTGGGGAAGGGCCACTGGTGCAGGAAGACAACGATATGGAGCTGCCTAGTTCGTCATTAGCAAGAGCATGCAAGAATACTCTGAAAGCATCAAATATGACTCAACCTGCATGATAGGTGGACTGCAAATTGTAACTTTCACTAGGTCGTCAGGGGGATTTTTGGGGTGTTTGAGTAAAGGGGTGGACTACACAGAGCAGGCAAGCAATTAGGGTTTGCTTGTGGAGTTGTTTGCATAGTCTTGTTCATATGCAAAGGCCAGGTGCCAGAGGGATCTCTATGTGTGGTGTGGTGTGGCATAAGTAAATTATGCTTTCTACCTATGATGAGGAGCTGAAATTTGACATTGTATTGTCATTAACATAGTGCTTCCTACCCATACTGAGGTGCTGAAACACTTCACCATCTGCACACTATCCTGCTGCGGATTTAGCATAGGACATATGTAAAGGAGTCTTTGGGTGTTGGCGTGATACATGTACACTGGGTAGGAGTACTTGACCTGGTGTCCAGAGATGCTGCTGCTTCGATTTATATGAGCAAATGGAAGAAAACCCAGCAGTTTGAGAACACAAATCATTCTTCCACATTATCTTCCACCCAAGCAGGGCTAACCTGGTCTTTCATCATTCTGAGGTCGAAAAGGGGTTAACATCGAAGTAGGCAAGCATAATAGCTCTCACATTCAGAGCAAAAACAGCCATAAAACAATGTCACTAAACCGAGGTCTTTAGATGGTGGTGCTTCATCTCCATCTTGGCTCTCGAGAATTGACCAGGCGGCAAAGGGAGACTGGGTGACAGTCACTGGTAAAGAAGTGTTATTTATGGTGGCGTTCGTGGCTGCTGAAGTCATATCCAAAGTGAGAATGGTCTTGTGTCCGGTCTGTTTCCATTGTTAGGGCCAGCCTGTGCAGCACCGACATTTGTAGAAAAACATAGGTTTGATATACAGCTTTATGTAACAAGAAAGGTGAATAAAACCTACAGTGACCTCATTATAAAATATCATTATATGAAAAAGGATCATAAAAAATAAAATCAAAATAATTCACAATTTTTCATAATTCTCATCAATATATGAATATATGACTAAACAAACTAAAAGCACTGGCTGACCGTCTTAGACTATTCTTACAAACCTAAAACCGATGTTAAAAGCCATAGGCTATATGGCGTGCTCTGGTCGCGTTTAGCATCTTAAAGTCCCAAGCACAACAAGTGCTGGTTTATATTGAAGGAATAAGTAAAAAACATATTCACTGTAGTGTGTGGTAGAAAGGTGTACATTTTAAATTGAGAAGCATTTTGAGAGGTGGTTGCTTAGGGCAGACAGAGCTAGGCTATAAGTTGCACCTCTCATTTTCAGCACTAGTTCTGACTGTTTAAGTGGAAAATGTGAGCAAAATAGCGTGCTTTGCTGATCGACAGTGTTGACGGAGTCACCTGATGGTGGAGCCTGAAAATACCTGTTTTACAGAGGACTTGATGCTGGCGCCTCGCATTAGCTTATGGGACTGAGGTATCGACATAAACTGATTAGCTCAGGGTTACACGTTTCAATGAAGCATGGAGGTCGGGATTAAAACCAACCTATTCTTATTGAACAAGGGTGACACTGACACATACCTGTGGGGGTATTATGTGGATGTCTATGGGAAGGATCACTCTCTTATAACTAACATCTGTGGCATATAAAGCAAAGTCTTTGGTGAATCACGAAATTAGGTTTGCAAGCCTTTTATTTTTTTGATCTATGGTACTTTTCTTTACAGCCAATATGTTTCACCTTCAAACGATGCATACTTTTTCTGTTAACTACCAGGTGCCCAGTGTGTAGTTTTTACTAAAGAAGCGTCCACAGACCATCAAGTTCAAGACAGAATCAGTCATGTGGTCCTGTCAAACAAAGAGTGAGTAGTCTGCTGGTTGAGACCCTAACTGAGTGAACTTGTCAGAGGAGAATCATCGTCACTGTCCTGCCTAATTCACTCTAGGTAATGGTTCTTGTATGGTAACATAGAAAACTGCACCCTACTAGGTTGGGGTGAGTAGTTCATACTGATGACCTCGCCCTATTTGGCATTACATTTTTCTGCAGACAACTCTCTCCGAGTTTGACTAATATTGAAGTAGTTCAGATTTCGTATGTTTGGCAATCCCAAAGGAGCACTCGTGACTGCTCTGAGATTCGTGAAGGTAGACGACCTCATAAGGGTGGAACACATGGGAGGGCAGGAGAGAAAAGGAAGAGGAGGCTGAACCTTATGGATGAATTACAGCTTGAATTCTATTCCACAGCACGCATGAGAACCATGTCCGGGCAACAAGGCTGGAGCCGATTTCAGATATACCAACTCCCACAGTTCCACCGTGTGTCACACAATAACAACCCTCTTCACATGGTCACCTGGTGAAAGGCCGACATCATACAGCGAGCACCATGTGAACCAGAAACCCTTGCAGAGAGTTGGTTTCCAAGGGTTTTCTTCTCACCTTTGCAGTCTCTGCATAGCTGATGTACATTATGGGTGTTTAAAGCTCTCCAGGAGATCGCATCAGCCTCGTAAGCTTTAGTGTCTTGTGTGTTGGTTCTTATTTGGGGGATGGAGGAGGGCCTAAGTGCTTCTTAGGCAGTGCTCTGCATACAGCCCCACCCTCTTCTCACATTGTAAATATTTTGGAGAAGTTACAGGTCTTCAGTCAGAGGATGTTTTTGTTTCTTCTAGAGGGAATAGACCTGTCCCCCCTAGAAACCTTTTCGCCATGTGAGGAAGGGTGGGATTTGAAAATAGTTGTGAAGTTTGGCTCCCACTGCCTAAATAGCCCCAGAGGGGCAATTCAAGGGATGAGACAATAGACATGGGTCGGGGCTTAGTGAGAGTTGGTGCTTTAGAAAACTCCCCTTCCCATTAAAACATGCGTCTGAGCCTGCCTTCAGCGTTCCCAAGACCATGAAAATCCCTGCAGGGACTCTGCAGAACCTCCAACCCACGAGCTGCAAACCTACTCTTAGGGTTTTTCCAGCTCAGCCTGTGCTCTTCGATGGGTGAGTGTACGAAGAGTTCCAGTTTTGTGTGACACATGATGGGCCTCACTGAGTTGGTAAGTCGGGGCATAGCCTGGCAGTCAGAACTGGACTGGTCACACTTGAGCAGGACCAAGGCTGATTTGCAAAAGGTTGGTCTCTCTCTGTCGGGGCACAATGTGCACAAAATGACTGACTCAAAGATATCCAGCGGCGATTAATGCAAACATTCCACCCATTACTTTTTAGGACTCGATCTATCAGACCTATTACTTACAATAAACATTCAAATTGAACATAGCATGGGCTTTGTGTCCTCTTCTTTTAGTCCCTGTTTTTTACCTGCCTCTTTAATCTATTGGCGTGATATATTGTTAATCACGTGTAGATTTAGTCTAGTAAAGTAATTCTCTCTCACCTGATCTCACTGGCTACTAGTGTGTATCCTTCTGGCACTAGATGAATGCTTGCATTGATGTGCATGAGGAACTATATTACAAGTAAAGACCTAGATATCAGCTTCCCAAAGCTCATTCTCATTTCCCCCTATAGTGCTCAACCGTGCTTGCTCTCTGCCACACTCCTGTGCAAGTCCTCGTTACTATTCACTCCCTTTACTTCCCCTTATGTCTCTAACCTTGACACCTACTCCCCCCCTTCTCTCCATCACTTCTGCCTCCCCGCCTTCAGTTCCCACTCTAGCTTCTGCTTCCAGTCCTTTCTTTCTCCGCCTCCTCATTCTGACCATCATTGCTTCTACCTCTCTTTCCTGCTCTCCCTCGCCATGGATTCTGCTTTCCCACATTCCACCCTCCTCACAGCCACAACGGTCTTGGCTTCCCAAACCCTCTCTCCCCCACTATTGGTTCGGCCAGCTTAATTGCTGGTGCCCCTGTGTCAGCCCCACACACAAAATGGCATCTTCCTCCTCCACCCCTTTCCTTCTCCACTGCCAGGGAATAAGGCAGTCACGGCTCACCGAGCTGTGAAGGGGGAGTGTGCGTGGGGTGGGAGGTGGGGGATTTTGGGTGAGGGTAGGACAAACAATATATTATATTGATTTTTTTTTTTTTTAACTTACCTTCATCACCGTGCCACCACTCCTTCTTCCTGACAGGAGGCACAGGCTCCGAGCCTGCCCTGCGGCCAATCCTGACGTTGCTCAGAGCAGCATTAGGACTGGCTGGTGGTGCTCAAGCCAGGGCGCTCCCAGGCAGACTGGGAGCCTGTGCCTGCTCTATCCAGCCCGACAACACAGTGCCAGGCTGGAGGGAGCCTACAGCACATGTGTGTTTGGCCCACCCCAGACGGTCTGCCAAACATACATGCGCATTGACGGGGGTACAAAGTGCACTCCCCACATCCCCGTCATCACCAATACCCCACCCCTCTAACAACAAAACAATAATAAACATAGTTTATTATCGTTTTGTTGTGGAAGGTTTGCAGCGGCTGCTGCTGCTGCTGCTGGAGGAGCCACAGCTTGAATAAGGTCAAACCTGCCCTTGCAAGAAGTAACACTCTTGTTTCTGCACTTTTATTCCTACACAGTAGATATGATTCACACACACTTTTGAAAGTGTTTTACTTTACTTGCACTTGTTATAACAGATTTGTGGGCAGAAATGAAAATAAAAAGTTTTTCTTATGATACTTAATTTCTCAATCTTAGAGGAAAGACGATTAACTAAAGAATCTATGAGTATGGAAATAGTACTGAAAGTGTACTCTTTTCCATAGTCCTACGAGCCTTTGTGAATTGGCCCCAAAAACATCTGAATTCCCTACCAGTAAATGTGTGAAAAGGGTGCATTATAACTATTTGTAGTCATTTTATGTTAATATTCTCTGCATATTCCCATTTTATTTCCATTTTAGATTTTCAAAAACATGTTTGAATTTGTAAAAGACTAATAAAGTAGTACCACTTTAAGTTCTTCAGAATGCCTTTGTGCAGAGACCCTGTATGTTTCCATCAGATAATGCATATATATGAGCTCGGGTGATTATTGTGTCTATTACAGAGAATTATGTGTAATCAACAGGCCATGGGCCTAATTTACAGTAAGACAGCTCTTTGGGTTCATCATTTGTGGGAGAGAGCAGGATGCTAGCTCCTCTTCTGGTAAGGTAGGCCGGTAGTTTATGGCCACACTGCAAATAAATATTTGGAGTGTGCATGGGAAATGTTTCGCTCGCTGCCAAGGATCTTTCTTTCTTTGATAAAATGAGTTCAGTTGGGTTGGTCTCCGAATAATACACATTCATTACTCATGTTATTTTTTCTGACTAGAATGAAGACAGGATATAGCACATCTTGCCTTAATTCTGCTCTATCGCATTCCTGTAAACCTGTTTTGTTCACTGCTGTGTGTAAAATCGCTTCACTTTAAAGAAAGTTTTTAAAATGTGTTGCTTTGGTGTCTCTGTTCGCCCCTTTTGCTCATCTTGCAAATTGAGGCAAATCATTAGATGTGCCTCAGTCCCTCTAACCTTTCAAGCCCACCAGTGGCATAGCCAGTGTGTCAGTGGGCCCTACTGCAAGGAAGAAAATGCCCACCCTGTCTGCTGTTTGAACTGACTAATACAGCCTTAATGAGTGTTCAATGGGGGCTCAGCAAATCCACCAATGATTGCAAGGCCTACAAAAATGCAGTCACCACGCACCACCAGAACATCAGACCTGCCAAAAAAGCTGCATTTCAAGCACGCCCCAACACCAGCACTCACAAAAGCAAAGAGCTCTTTGCCATCGTCAAATAGTTCACAAACTCTGGAAAGACACGTCATCCATCCCTCTCAAGACCTCTGCAACAACCTTGCCACTTTCCTTTACAGTAAGATCCAGGACATCTACAAAGGCTTCAAGAACCAAAGCCTGCCAGCACCCCTCACCACCACGGACCTAGCACCACACCAGGTACTGAACTCCTGGACCCCCATCACCATAGAGGACACCGAAAGACCGATGAACTCCATCCACTCGGGAGCACTGTTGGATCCATGCCCTCACCCCATCCTTAGCCTGGCCAGCACCACCATTGCACCGGAACTCTGCCGAGCTATCAGCCTATCCTTCAAGACAGCCACATTCCGCTCAGACTGGAAACAGGCGAAATCAGCCCGCTGCTCAAGAAACCCACTGACGACCCGAAGAAGCTGAAGAACTACGGACCCATCTCTCTGCTCCCTTTCCCAGCCAAGGTGACGGAGAAAGCCATTAACCAACAACTCACCAAGGTCCTCGAGACACACCGTATCCTAGACCCTTTCCAGTCCAGAATCAGAAGCAACCACAGCACCGAAACCACACTCCTAGCAGCCACCAATGTCTTCCGCATCATACTGGACCGCGGAGGCACTTCTGCACTCATCCTCCTCAACCTCTCCGCTGCATTTGACACCGTCTCCACTCCACCCTATGTGACAGACTGCACAACGCTCGTGTTGGGAATGGCCCTTTTTGCAGGGTTATCCCCAAACTTTTTGCCTTCTTCCTCCTATTTTGTGAGGTCTGTTTTTGCTGGTTTATTGTCTCTGCGCACTTTACCACTGCTAATCAGTGCTAAAATGCAAGTGCTCCCTATAGAAATTGTACTGTTGATTGGTTTATCCATGATTGGCATATTTGATTTACTAGTAAAGTGCACTAGAGGTGCCCAGGGCCTGTAAATCAAATGCTGCTAGTGGGCCTGCAGCACTGGTTGTGCCTTCCACATTAGTAGCCCTGTAAACATGACTCAGACCTGCCACTGCAGTGTCTGTGTGTGCAGTTTTAAACTGCCAATTCGACTTAGCAAGTGTACCCACTTGCCAGGCCTCAACCTCCCCTTTTACTACATGTAAGGCACCCCTACGTTAGGCCCTAGGTAGCAGGGTGCAGTGTATGTTAAACGTAGGACATATACTAGTGTGTTTTATATGTCCTAACAGTGAAATACTGCCAAATTCGGTTTTCACTGTGCAAGACCTATCCCTCTCATAGGTTAACATGGGGGCTGCCTTTAAATATCCTTAAAGCGCAGATTCCCTTTCAGAGTAGATAAAAATGTAGAGTTTAGGGTCTCTGAACTCACAATTTAAAAATACATCTTTTAGTGAAGTTGGTTTTTAAATTGTCTGTTTGAAAATACCACTTTTAGAAACCAGGCATTTTCTTGCTTATACCATTCTGTGACTCTGCCTGTTTGTGGATTGTCTGTCTGGGTCAGTTTGACAGTTGGGCTGTTCACACCTCTCCTCTAGACAGTGACACAAAAGTGGGTGGGGGTGTAGCCTGCATATCCTGATGAGCCATCTGAGCTAGAGAGGAGGGAGGAGTGGTCGTTCACACCTGAAAGGACTGTGCCTGCCCTCACACAATACAGTCTCCGACCCCCTGGTGTGCGTCTGGGGCCTGGCCTGAACAAGGAAGGATCTTGCAAACACTTGAGACTTTGCTTTGAAGTTTGCCACCTTCAAAGGCAGAACTGGGTATAAGAAGAAGACCCAAAACCCCAGACTTTTAGAATCTTTCTGGAATCAAGAGGAACCTCTGCCCAGGAGAAGAGCTGAAGAGCTGAAGGAGGAGTACTGTCCCTTTGCTGTGTTGCTTTGCTGGACCGGCCTGCAGTTGCTGCTTCTGCCTGAAAAGAGTGCAAAGGGTGAACTTTGCTGTGTGTCCTGCTTGAGAAAATTCTCCAAAGGCTTGAAGTAGAGTTTGCCTCCTGTTGGAAGTCTCAGGGACACCAAATACTTTAGTTTCCTCGATCTGCAGCACTGGGAACTGTGTGTTTTGTGCTGTTCAAGAGGAGAAACCACTGCAATGCCGCCAACGATGCCGCTGGCCTGCACCGTGACTTGCCGACACCGCACGGAGTCGCTCTGCCCTGCTTCGCACCGCGACCCTGGTCTCACCGACGCCGTCATTGGACGACTTCATCGAGCCGCTGCTCGCACCGCAACCTGTGGACCCCGCACTCCGGAGTCACCTGCTCACACTGCAGCCTGGGCATACCCGACGACGTCGCTCCTGCTGACACCGGCGCCGCTGCCTGCACCGTGCCCTGTGGACACCGCTTGTGAGGAGCACGAAGCACCGTCCCGTCCTGCGCAGCAGCCCCGGTCCACAGACGCCAGCACCATCTTCTCCAGTGTCGTCACCAGGCATCCTTGCCTGCACCATGGCCTGTGGACACCGCTCGTGACGATCACGAAGCACCGTCCCGCACCGCTGGCTTGGGCCTACCGACGACAGCGCTTCTGCAAGGACGACGCTGCTGCCTGCACCGTGACCTGTGGACACCGCACAATGCACCGCCCCACTTCACACCGCAGCCCTGGTCTCACCGTCGCCGCTGGACACCGTCACCGAGCCGCTGCCTGCACCGTGACCTGTGGACACCGCACGTCGCATCGTCCCGCTTCGCACCACAGCCCTGACGCCATCCACGCCAGCGCACCTGATTTCATCAGCCCGGAGTTCGATCCCCAAGGTCCATGACTTCAAGGGCCTGACGACTCCTGCACCGACTCCGGAACCGACACCAGCGACGCTGCTCTCCGGAGCTCACTGCGAGGATCACTACGCCCTGCAAATCCAAGGTACTGTTTGCGGGTCTTCCCGACACCGTAGCTGGCCCGCAATGCTGCGGCTGGCCTGAACTGTTGGTTTTGTTGATCATGACACCGTTATAGCCCCAGGTGGAGCTATCGACTTCAAGGAACTGTAGTTTTGAGTGAATCTTGCAGAATTCATATTTTTCTTACTGTATGTTGGATTTTTATTGTATTTGGTCTTGTTTTATATAGATAAATATTGGCTATTTTTCTAAAACTGGTGTGGTGTCCTTTTGTGGTGTTTTCACTTATTACTGTGTGTTATGTGCAAATGCTTTACACATTGCTTCTGAGATAAGCCTGACTGCTCATGCCAAGCCACCAAGGGGGTGAGCAGGGGTTATCTGAGCGGGTATCTCCCTTATCCTGACTAGAGTGAGGGTCCCTACTTGGACAGGGTGCAAAACGACTGCCAACTAGAGACCCCATTTCTAACAGCTGGCATCCGACACAAAGCCCTGAACTGGATTAGGTCCTTCCTCACCGGAAGATCACAGAGGGTCAGACTACCATCGTTCACATCAGAACCTAAAGACACTTGCTGTGGAGTGCCCCAAGGATCCTCACTCAGCCCGATGCTTTTTAACGTCTACATGGCCCGATTGCTAAGATTACCAATGAACACGAGCTAAACATAGTCTCCTATGCCAATGACACCTAACTGATCCTCTCCCTGTCTGAGGACTCTGCGCAAGCCAAGAGGAATTTCCACAACGGGATAAGAGCAGTTGCCTCCTGGATGGAGGCCAGCTGTCTCAAGCTCAACTCGGACAAGACAGAGATCCTCTTGATCGGTTCCACCCTTTCTGCCTGGAACGACTCCTGGTGGCCCTCCGCTCTTGGTAATGCCCCCATTGATCATGCGCGCAACCTGGGCTTCATCCTGGACTCCTCTCTATCGATGACCCGCCAATTTAACGCCATCTCCTCATCTAGCTTCCACACCATCAGTCTTCTGCAGAAGATTTTCAAATGGATTCCCCCTGACACGAGGAAGACAGTCACCCACGCACTCATCACCAGAAAACTAGACTATGGCAACGCTCTATATGCCGGGTTTCCAAAAAACTTCAATCAAGGCTACAAAGAGTCCAGAATGCAGCAGCCAGACTCATCTTGGACATCCCCCAACACAGCCACATCTCCTCCCACCTCAGATACCTACCCTTGCTCCCAGTCAACAAGTGCATCACTTACAAATTCCTGATCCACACCTTCAAGGCACTACACAGCATAGGACTGGCATACCTCAAACACCTCCTCACCTTCTACGTACCCAACAGAAGTCTCCATTCCTTCCAGCTCGCCCTTTCATCCATCCCCAAGATCCGGAAAAGTACAGCAGAAGGAAGATCCTTCTCCTACCTAGCAGCCCGGACGTGGAACACAATTACCCTCAAGCTCAGGCAGACCGCATCACTGAAGCAGTTCAGGAAGAATCTCAAGGCCTGGATTTTCGACTGAGCAGCACCCCTACATTCAGTGCCTTGAGACCCAATGGGTGATTAACCGTGCTTTACAAATCCATGATTGATTGATTGATTGACAGGCCTCTGGGCTCCTGTGCCACTGTATTGGCTGCACAATTAGAAGCTATGACATTGAATCCTATAGCAAACTACGTATTTAACCGGTCACACATGACCGACAAAGTAAAGGTGGTGGACATCAATATTATAATTGTGGACGGGCCCGGGGACGTTCTCTTTCTACTCAGTCTTACCTCACAATGTAAATTCAGATCGGCAGCACCTTGTTCACAGCACTCAAGTGACCTTCTGTCACCTTTACCCGGCCCTTCATTTTTAGACATAGACATTTGGTCCCCTTTGTTACTTACAGTGGTAAAGGCTGGATTCAGTACCAGGTGTAAGTGACACTTCACATTGAGCCTCAGAGTAGCAGTACTTATGTCAGACGACAAGTGAAAAACCTTCCACTTTTTACGGCCCTGTGCTCTGTTTCCAGCCCTTCTGCAAGCTGGCCGCAGTGGATTTTTGGCCTACTTATTGCTGTGGTACATGTATGTCAGTTTAGTAGGAATTGGCAACGCACTGTATGGAAAGCACTATCTGAGAAATGTGCTTATGTATTTGTATTGTATATAAGCCACAGCCTGGAAATCTTAGCGTGTCTAGTGTTTTTGTCATATAGAGTGCCGCCCTGGGCTTGGCTGAGTTTGGCCTGCGCATAACAAACGGTATATTCCCAATGCTAGAGTAACTGCGACAATTATAGGCCTTTTTAGACCATCAAATATGCCTCATTCATAAATATACCTAAAAATGTATACCAATGCTTGGTGCATTCCCGAAGGCTGGGAGCCCTGTGGCAGAGTCCCGCAGACGATAGTCTTTTGACACGCCACTGACTCCGTTTCAGATCTACCAGTATTTCCGCAGCATCCGCATGTTTAAAAAGGTATTGCTGTCCAAAGGCGGCAATAGCATGAAAATATGTCAAGTACTCAAGCTGTACTGTAAGTGTGCGTGCGTGCGTGCGTGTGTGAAGGGGGGAGGGGCGACTTTTACTTTCACGATTGTTGAACACTCGGCAAATCGAAAACATGATAGATAGTCATGAGTCATAGGGGTACAGCGTCCTTAATGCAGGTGACTGCAGGTATGTCACGTTTCAGGATGCCGTGTAGCCTGGTTGCACTTTCCTGTAAAGGAGAAGTTAAGGTTGGACCAAAACTGCCCTCCTCATGCTCAGGGTGCTTCACACTCCACAACAAACCCCTGCAGAAAATGACTAGGTGTGAAAGGCTAGTCACGTGATCTGGCGAGTTGAGTGGCATGTGCCGCTAGTGATGTCAGGCTTGCACGTCTTCCGAGACAGCTACGGTCAGAGTTGTCAGGGCACCAGGTAAAACACAAGCAAATCAGTTCTGAGAAGTGAACAGCTCCCCTGCTTTGTGACCCAACTTTCTCCAGCCTCCAGCTCTAGTGCCTTGTGTCATCTGCGCTGCCACCTGACCTGCCCGGGTGTCCACTTTCTCCAGTGTTTCAACTGTCATTGTCTTCTTGTTATCTGGCCTCAGCCTGCCTCCTACTGAGGATTTGCATTCATCCTTTCCTGTTTGAACCCTTCCTCACCTTGACTGACATTTATATATCCCAGGAGGCCAGTACAGACTTTTACAACTCAAGAAAAAACTGATTCTCCCAATGGATGGCAAGAAAGGTCACCCGCTGATGTGTCTGTGAGTTATTTACTGGCACATTTATTTGAAATTAACAAAAGCGTTAACAGGTTAACCTGACCTTTGCACCAAAAACCGGGACATTTATTTAAAATGAACAAAAGCGTCCAGAAAGTCATCTGAAAACCGTGACTGTCCAGGGAAAGCCGCGACGTCTGGTCACCTTAAGATATGTATTCGAGGTTCAACCTATACAGTCTATGCTTCGTCCTGACCTACGTGCTCCACTGGTTTAGTGTTCATACCCTGCTGCAAGTCCTTTCTTTATTTCTGTGCTTATGCAGACATCTGCATAGCTTGACCTCTAACTGGTCTTTGCTTGAACCCATATGTTTTCACATATATTCCCTAACATTATGTCCGCTGCCTCTCTCCGTCACTGTTTCTAAATCCGATAATGCCAGTTTTCTTTTCATACCACTGCATGTTCCCTGTACAACTGCACTTGCCATTGAATCCTGGCATTTTCGCAAGATCATTTTACGTTTGATGCCCCACTGTTTGCCATTCGGTGCTCGCTTCTTGCCAATCGTACACCTGTCTGTTCGTGTCTCTCTAAAATTCAACAGACACACCCCCTGGGCATCAAACTATATTTATGTGTGTCCTGTTCTATAGGAATCTCTAGTGTCATGTTGTTTCCTTACGAGGGCGCAACCCTTTTTTAGAAGTCTACAATGTTAGCCCTCTTCAGAAAGAAGCCGCTGTGTGCTAACTCTCTGTACGAGAGTGGTACTGGCACCTTTCTGCAGGAGGGAACAATATCTATGAACATTTCATTCGGAATGACACCAAACAGAGGCACTTTCCTGCAAGTAGAGGTGGGTGAGCCACTGGAAGCTCGAGACAGGCTCTCTCAGCTCAAGGGTGTCTTGGAACTTCGAACCCAACACGAGCCGAGCTTTGACAGAGTACATGTGGCTTAGAGCCTATAGCTTTGCCAACCCAACAAGGGGAACCATGTTTGAATCCGGTCTCGGCTCAGCATTCTGAGAATTCCGGCAAATCTCCCTCTGCGAGAAAAAAAAATGCAACATAGTCTGTGTATGTTGTGAAGTCCCCTTATGGCCATAGCCAAAGATCCGCTATCCAAAATTGCCAAAAATAAAATGCGGATTCTTCCTGTCACTCACTGTCTGTTCTAGTCCTCCAAGAATTAAGGGCAAACCATTAACACGGTATGTGAGAAAGAAATATTGATGTAGTGGCTGAATTAAACAATGTGAAACTGAAACTCTAGGATCAATTCTCGGTCCCCTGCTTGACCAAATTGTGTGGTTCTGGGAAAATACTTAATTTCTGTGAGTCTACTCCTCGTTCACTTTCAAATGAGAGACCCATCAATTGCATGAGTTCAGGATTTGTGCTGTACAAAACCTTTCATGTTTGATAAAGTCGCATAAAATGTCGCTCCATCTGTAGTAAAAATCTAGGCCACATACAGGGTACACATGATAACGGACTTGCTTTTAGTTTACTTATAGCATTGTCACCAAAGTGTGGGGGGGGCAGTTTCTGTTTAAAACCTCTAAATTTTAGTAAAATCATAGTAATAACCTGACATACCAAGGTGAAACTATTCCAACATGTTACAGAATTATACTTTTTAAGAGGACTTATCATACTCAAACATGATACCAAATATTTTCAGGGCTCGGCTTGTGCACTGGCAGTTAGAGCCAGATCCAGTGCTCAATTTGAGATAGTGGTTTCCAGTTTGGGGCACCAGCACGTATTTTTAGGGCCTGTACTTATTTTTCTGCCTCAATCATTTACTGTGAGCAAAAGACATATAAGGGAAAGACTGAGGACGAGAAAAACGAAAAAGCGTTACAAAAGGAGAAAACAGAAAGCTGCAAGAGTGAGCTGAAGGGGCAGTTAATGGCTGTAAATGGATTAAAGAGGCCCGAGATGAATTCAGGATTATGCTGCCTCCGTATTCTGTGCTCGCACATTAAATTGCAGCAGCCGTGAGTTTCAGAGGAGAGCTTTGGGCACCGTCATGTTTTTATTTACAAATTAAGGGGCATATTTAAGAGCCCTTAACGCCACCTTAGCGCCGCCATAGCTTCATTTTTTATGCTAAGGTGGCACTAAAGTGGCTTTTCTGCTGTGCCATATTTACAAAGTGGGTCTATGCATAAATTGCACCACTTTGTAATCCGTTGTGCCACATTGTGCCTGTACCGGTTCCGGTACTGGAAGGACTGCAAAAATGGTGCAGTGAAACTTAAAAGATTTTACTGCGCCATTTTTGGCATCATTTTGCTCAAAGCAGGCGTTAAAATGACACTTCCATAGTAACCTATGGGTCTCCTTGCACATTGCTGCACTAGCGCCAATTTTTTTGCCGCTAGTGTAGCAAAGCGTCACAATAGCATAAAAAAATTTGACGCTGTTGTGCTAGTGACCCCCATAGTGCATCGTATGCAACAATGGTGTCGTTAGGTGCCAGTAGTGGGGCGCAGGCAATGTGGCATAGCTGATGCGCCACTTTTTCTTAAATATGAGCTTAAGTACTGCCAGAGCCGATCCTTGGGTCGACTGCAGCTCGGCTCTCCTTGTTCATTTTTTGGCCCACCCACCTCTATCTGTAGGTGCTTACTGTGTAAGCTCCTACGCATAGGGAGCCACACTGTGCCACCTTTCTGTAGGACACCATGACCTGGCACCCATTTGTGGGAGACCAGAACGGAGGCTTCTCTTTGCAGGGGGCTAGAACGAGGCTGTTTTCTGTGGGAGGGAACAACGAGAGACTGGCCTCCGAGTGCCATACATGTTGCAGAGCAGGTAGTAGGTCGAATGGTTCATTACTTTATTTAAACCATGAAATAAACTTTTTATCGGTTGACAGGCCGATGTTAGAGAAATATCATTCCGGTGTCACGATTCTCTCTCACATGTCACAGAAGCCTTTTCTCAGAGAACGCAGAAGGCCCTTTGGATGAACTCAGCCCAAAACGTTTGTCTTTAAAAGGAAATACTCATCGAGGCCCAGCCAGAACGGAGCAGTGTAGGCGAATTTGTGACGAAGGAATAATAACTCTTGAAGAAGAAATACTTTGGCGTGCTCATGCTATCTGGGGGGGAAGTTGGGCCTCTTACACCTTAAACAGTCACTGAAACAATTTGTAAGTTTTTCTTACTTAAAATACACAGTAAATCCTGCTCTGTGTCCATCAGTGTGTTCAGGACCAGATGTTTTTCCCAGTTCTGGGAATAATGACGTTTATATAATTTGACATCTGTCAGATATAAGCTCTTTCTGTTTAAATATTGTTGTCCTGAGACAGACAGGGGTGTCTGGCTTCTTCCCAGACACTATGACAGGCTCCTTAGGCAATAGTGGTATTGCTTTGAAATTGTACACATATAGCGCTTCGTACCCTTGACAAGGTGATGAAGCGCATTAGTGGATGGGTGCTGAGGAGGTCTCTGTAGGATCCATCTAGATGCAACGGAGAAAGAGGCCATGGTACGACTGTTTACAAGAGGTCAGTGTGATCAGTGTGATAACCCTAGAATAACATGTGAGTAACCCTTAGACATGCGCTATACGTGACCAGCAGTGGTAGACACCGTCATCACTGCGACCCCTCCAGAAATCAGCAGTAACTAACAGATGCAGCCGTCGTTAAAACTTTTAGTCAGTACTCACACAACAGAAGAGTGACCACAGGCGTGCAATGGTTACAGCCAGTCAGAGTACAAGTTTTATAAGGTGCATCCTGGGGCTGTATTACATACAATACCCCAAGGATGCAACAGGTGTTTGTGCCCATTTTCTGCTCCTGAGGGGCACTATAGTATTAAAGAAGGGGCTGCATATATTTGTGCGGCCCCTTCTGTACTACTGTTAGAGCTGGCGCACAGGTAACACAAGCACTATCTTAAAACATTGTTCCCTCATTTGCAGGGATAAGGTGGTACAAACGAGGGAATCGCTTTGCGCAAGGGCAAAGAAGCCGCCAGGAAGTGCACTGAGTGCCACAAAGAGGTGCCACACAGTGCACTCCCTAAACATAGCCCTCTGGAGGGATTAGAGGGCATCCCATGGACCCCCATGTAGTAAACTGGGTTCTGGTTGTGGTACCCCCACTTTTTTGACTGGTGTCAGTATGTTTTGGACTGTAGTGCACTGGGATCCTGCTAACTGGGGACCTAGTGCCAGTACTCTCCCCTAA
Source organism: Pleurodeles waltl (assembly GCF_031143425.1). Classification (NCBI taxonomy): domain Eukaryota; kingdom Metazoa; phylum Chordata; class Amphibia; order Caudata; family Salamandridae; genus Pleurodeles; species Pleurodeles waltl. The sequence continues at coordinate 646,259,890 of NC_090446.1, read as the reverse complement.
ATTTCAGTGGTTGGTAACTTTTTACACCCACAACTGGTATACTGGTGCACTCATGTAAGTCCCTAGTATATGGTACTTAGGTACCCAGGGCATTGGTACACCAGGGGTCCCCCATGGGCTGCAGCTTGTATTCTGACACCCATGGAAGCCCATGCAAACTGTGTCTGCAGGCCTGCCAATGCAGCCTGTGTGAAATGGTCCATGCACCCTTTCTCCACAGATATATGGCTTGCCTTAAATCCTGATCACTGCAATTAGACACTATAAGTCACCACTCTAGTAGGCCCTTCTGCCCAAGGGCAGGGTGCATGTCCCTTAGTGTGAGGGTACCCTTGCATGAGGAGGGTACTCCTACAAAACCCAGACTCCATTAACTCAGCTTTGTAAGTATGGGGAAGCCATCTTAAGGTATGTAGAGGACACTGGTCAACACAAGTGGTGGTCCAACTACATAATGGCTCCTCCGAACCTAGGCATGTTTGGTATCAAACATGTTGGAATCATGCAACTACACCTATTCCATCATTAGTTGCATGATACCATGTACTCTGGGGGTTTCTTAGAGGATCCCTGAGTTCTGCCTGTACAGCCTTACAGGGTCCAGCTGCCAGCCCATGCTGCTGCTGACCCTAGACACTGTTCTGCCATCCTGCTGGTGAGCCTGGCTGAGGCTGGAGAGGCAGAACAAAAGATTCCCTGCAAGGGAGAGGGGTGTATTAGGTGTCTAAGGGCTGGGGGGGTGGCCTCTGAGCACCACCAGGCTGATTTGAAGGGCACTTTTTAGTGCCCTCCTTGCATAATCTGGTTTGCACCAGTTCAGGAACCCCGAGCTCCCGCTCTGGTGCAAAACTGCTCAAGGGACACGGGAGTGGCCATGCCCCCTGTCCAGCTCCTCCCCTAGGAGGTGCACAGAGCTCTGCCAGGTGGCCACTTGATTCTGCCATCTTGAAAATAAGATGTACAGCGGTTCCTGCGAGCATCTGACTGGTTAGGCCAGGTAGATGACGTCCCTGACCCCCTCTGAATGGTGGGTCACTTCAGAGATTGACCACCCCCAAGGGTGGGCCTCAGATTAGTCGAGCAAGGAACTCTCTGCAAGACATCTTCTGCTCCTGGCCTCTGGAACTGCTGCTGGTCTGCTTTGGAACCAAACAAGTCTGCTTCTGATGGGAAGGCTCCCATTGCACCATTGTTTCTCCGGATCCTGCAAGAATTCTGCAACATCCGAGGCTGTGCATCCCCCAGGTTCACAGGGACTCTGTTTGCACTTGGAAGCACAAAGGGATCTCCCTTGGAGTGAAGGCGTCACTTCCCTGCATCTGCAGGCACCTAAAGACAACGTCAACTAGCTGGGGGGGAGTCTGCTGTTCCATGAACATCTAAAGGCTCTGCTTCACAGGTGGTGAGTCTGTGGCTTCCTCTGCACCCTGCTTGTGTTCTGACCAACTTGGGAGACTGTGGGCCCCTGTTCCTGCCACTTGACTGGAACCCCTGTGCACCATGACTGTTGCACTTGCCAAGGCTTGATGACTATTTCTCCGGGAGATCTTCAGGCGCCGAGAAGCCCGGCCTCCAGCACTCTGCGACTTGAAGATCAGCCTCTGTCCTGCAACTCCTGTGACGTGGGACTTCTGTTTTGTTGTGCTGGTGAGGCCTCCTTGTGACTCTCTGTGTCCATCACCTGTGGCTCACTTGTGGGGGCTCTCACAACTTCTGCTGGCCTTCCTGCCAGGGTAGAGTTTCTAGGACCTTGATGGTCCCCACAAAGCCTGAAAATACCTTTCAGCTCCTACTTGCATTTGACAGGGCTTGTTGGTGACCTGGCTCGTCACTGACCCTCCTGCAATCCAGCAACCGTCTGGGGACAGTTGGTGAGTGACTCCTGGTATCTTCTGTAGCTCCTGGACTCCACAGCTGGACTTCTTCCACTGACTTGAAGGAACCTCTAGGAGGGTGGACATTGCCACCTGCACCAGCTGGGCACCTCCAAGGGTGCTGGACTCTGTCCCCTTCCTTTTCAGGTACCCCACGTCCATAATCAGTCCTTGGGTTCCACTGACCTGGTCCGCGGGTCGTGACAGCAGCTGAACAATCCAAGGCAACCACTGACTTCAGAGAGAGTCCCTTTTACCCTCACTCATCCGGGTCTTCCTCTCTTCTGGATATCCTGGAGTGGGGGCACTCGCCAACCTTCCTCTTGTCTGCAAGTTTCCTCGGGGTCCACTGGGAAAGGTCCTGAATTACACAGATTCCAAAAACTACTCCCAGTGTTCGCCTGTGGGATGACTGGGTGGGTAACTACCTTGAACCTGGTCACAGGGGACACTTACTGTACTTACCTCTGGTGTTTTCATCCACCCCCAGTCCCTAGCTAACTACCATACTTACCTTGGTCGGGTTCACTATTTCGCATTCCACTTTCTTAGTATATGGTTTGGCCCCCACCATAGGGCCCTGTATATTTTACGCTATTTCTGCTGGTTATTATGTGTAAATATCTCCAAAGGGAATATACCAATGCTAGTCTAGTAGTAGTGCTGTAATAAAGTATCCTTTATTTTTGCAACACTTGTTTGGTTCTTTCTTGTGAGTGAGTTACTGTCTGACTACTGTTGTACTGCAATTGCTTTACATTGCTGAGTACGCTTCAGCTGCTCTCCTCAGCTAGCCCTAGGGAACTTTAGCTATCTGGACACCTACTCACTATCACTAAGGGTTGCATGGACTCATTATAGGGTGCCACATCATAGGTGTACCCCATAAACCGAGCCAGCCTCCTACACCCCAGGCATCCCTCTGCAGGTGGATGAAGTCAATCACTGCACCCTCCTGCTGGGGGATCCATCTTCCTTATTTTAAGGGAAGACACGTGCTTCCGGCACAGAGAGCCACGTAGCCACTGATTCAAACAGGCCCTTTGTATTTTACTAATGCATCTCCCTCGGGCCAGTGGAACCTCCTAGCTACCCTGGGGGTAGAGCATTACTTGTAGTAGGGCTCAATGTCCCTGTTTGCACCTGGCACGCCTGCTTAAAGGTGCGCCATGCTGCAAGCAGGTACAGTGCACTGATACATCATATGGGCCCACGGCGTCAGAAAGGCAACCCATGAAGTGCACTGGTTACAGGCAACCAGGATAAACGTCATATAGGGCCCATCAGAAAGGAGAGAGGAGAGGCCTCTTGGCATGCACAGGCTACATGCAGCCATTGTGAACGATCTAAAGAGACTTTTAAGAGCGACAAAGGGAACCCACGGGCACACACAGAATCGCAGCCTTAGTACATCTTTTTCCATGTACTGGATAGCACAATCAATGAGGGGGCTTAACTACTGTGAGCGCAAAAGAGAATTTGACCTGTCTGGGCTACCTACTGTATTGCATCTGATAATACCCAGCACCTCCTGGATTACAGCTGCCAAACCAGTTTCTTCTTTTTCATCTGTACAGCGGTAAAGATCATAAAAATGCGATCTCATAAAATAGCAGTGAACTTGAAACATGGACAGACAGGATTGTTCTACGAATATAGCTTCCTTACTCCCTGTAAAGCCACAAGCACTTTAGAAGGTTTTGTGATAAAGAAAGGAGGTAACTAGATAGTGGGAGTGCACTGCCTGATTCAAAGGTGAAGAGAGACAGGGACAGCGACACATAAAGCTCCTTCAAGGGTCACAGGGTTCCAGTTCAGGTAACTTACATATCAGCAGACCTAGCAGGCGACTAACTCTAACATGGCCCTCTCAGCCTGTCGGGAACCCTCACCAGTTGGATAAATATCCTGTTTTCTGCACTAGGCCAGTTCTCAAGCGATAAACACAGTGCTCGGTTTGAGCCGGTGGTTTCTGGTGGTGGCAGGGATTGCTTTGGGCATGTGCGAGTTGGGCCCAGTTGGAGGTGCGCACAAGTTGTTGACCTTGTGTGCTGTCTTGAATAAGTCTTTTATTCCCCACCCCCAGTTCGGTTCTTTGCCTCCAAGTTGTGTGTCAATCATGTTCTCTTTCAATTTCTCAGCCTCCTTTTATTAGCAGACATTTACCAAGAGCTAGAGAGGGTAAAATGCGCATAGCAGAAAGACGAAGGAAGAGAAAGAGTGAAAAAAACTCACTGCAGAAGAAAACAGGAGCCTGCAGGAGGGAGGTAAAGGAGCTGGGAGTGGCTGGTAGTGGATTAAAGTGACATGAGTGAATTTACGACTACACAGCCTTGGTATTGGGCACACCAACACTTAATTGCACCGACCACGTGCCTCTGAACAGGGTTTTGGGTATCCCCTCATTCTTTAACAAATTAAGCACTGGGTAAACCGGACATTTTTTAAAGTTCTGTGAAGTTCACCAATTATTCACGTGTATGTCATAAGATATATTCTATACCGCACATGTTGGAAACCATCTGGTTTAAAGGGAACCAACAGACAATATTTACTTGCAATCTATGTATTCTTGATTTTTTAAGCGAAAGTGGCCTGCAGTGCTTTCTCAACAGTGGCTCTGGTGCAATACACAGGAAGTTCTGCCTTTGAAACACAGCAAGGCCTACAGCACTTTTGAATACCATTTACTCATCCCTAACATATGTCAATGCTCACAAAACATCAAGTGGTGAAGGGAGACTACAATGGGGAGGCCTTGAGCAATTTACACTGAAGTAATCATTAAAATGAGTGTTCGTCACCAGAGATTAAGTGTACCCTGAGATGGGATAAAAGATGTTTCTATAATTTAATGACAGCTGGAAATGTGTATCGTATTTTACTACACTCTTGTAGCCAAAATATCATGCTATCATAATACTGTAGCCAAAATATTGATTAACACAGTGTTGTGACGCTATAAATACCTTAAGGTTAGACTTGCCATACTTTGATCCACTTATCAATATTGTTAGACCTGACAGCCTTAGGGAGGTGACCCCTAACATTTTGCCTGCCTCCCTCCACCTTTTTGACAAAGTTTTTGCTGGTTTTAGGACCCTGTGCACTTTACCACTGCTAACCAGTGTTAAAGTGCATATGCTCCCTCCCTTAAAACATGGTGACATTGGCTCATACCCAATTAGCTTATTTAATTTACTTGTAAGTCCCAAGTAAAGTGCACTACATGTGCCCAGGGCCTGTAGATTAAATGCTACTAGTAGGCCTGAAGCACTGGTTGTGCCACCCACATAAGTAGCATCTTAACTATGCCTCAGGTCTGTCACTGCAAGGCATGTGTGTGCAGTTTCACTGCCACTTCGACTTGGCACTTAAAAGTACTTGCCAAGCCTTAAACTCCCCTTTTTCTACATATAAGTCACCCCTAAGGTAGGCCCTAGGTAACCGATAGGGCAGGGTGCTATGTATTAAAAAAAAATGCAGGGCATATACCTGTGTAGTTTATATGTCCTGGTTATGTAAAACTCCTAAATTCGTTTTTCACTGCTGAACATTAGGGCTACTCTGATATACTGTTTGAGTGGTAGATTCTGATCTGAAAGGAGTAACCGGGTCATATTTAGTATGGCCAGAATGGTAATACAAAATCCTACTGATTGGTGAAGTTGGATTTAATATTACTATTTTAGAAATGCCACTTTTAGAAAGAGAGCATTTCTCTGCACTTAAATCCTCTGTGCCTTACAACCCACATCTGGCTAGGTTAGTTGACAGCCCCCTTGTGCATTTCACTCAGACAACCCCAAACACTGGATGCTCAGTCACACCTGCACACATCTGCATACTAAATGAAAGGACAGTGGCCTGCTCTCACCAATGGACTGCCAAACCCCATACTGGGACCCTGACAGACATGATGGAACTAAAAGGCGATCTTGTGCACTTCTAAGCCACTCTTCGAAGTCTCCCCCACTTCAAAGGCACATTTGGGTATTTAAATCAGGTCTCTGACCCTACCAACTCAGACACTTCTTGACAAGATATCTACTGGGAAAGGAACTGAACCAGAACCTGCAACCTCCCAAGAGAAACTGCATGGCTGCCTAAAGGACTCATCTGACTGCTTTGCTGTAAACGACTGCTGCCTTGCTGTTGCCCTGCTGCCTTGCTGCCTTCTGGCTCTGCTGAGAAGTGCTCTCCAAGGGCTTGGATTGAGCTTGCCTCCTGTTTCTTGACGTCTCAGGGCCAAAAAGATTTCATCTCTGCAAAGAACTCCTTGCGCAGCGAAAATCGACGCACAGCCTGCCGGAATCTACGCATAGCCGGCCCTGCAGTGAGAAAATCACTGCAATGCCGAACTGGAACCATGCAGCCCGGCTCCCCGAGTGGAGATCGAAGCAGCACCAGTGTGGTGACCGGAATTTCGACACATGGCCCACTGGATCGACGCATAGCCGAGCCGGAACAACACAGCCTGACTTCCTGTGAGAGGAATCGGTGCAGCGCCTGCTGTGCAACAGAAATTTCCCTGCATTGCCCACCGGATCGATGCAGCTCCTGTGACTTCGTACTGCACACCCAGGATTTCTCTGCATCGTCCACGGGGCGTCCAAATTCTCTGCAATACGAAGAGGATCCAAGTCTGCGCGCCGGAAATCGACACAAAGCCCTTGCTGCTTAGAAAAGCATTGATGCATTGTCTGTGTGCGCTCGTAGAAACCAACGCACACCTCCCCGTTTTCCATGCATCTCCTCCTCTGTGGTCCAATGCGGATAATTTAGCCGCTAACCAGGTACTTTGTGCTTGCAAGAGACACTTATTGCTTTTTAAGAACTAAAGACTCTTTCATTACAAAAGTGATATCTTAACTTGTATTTATCAAATCTTGATTGTTTTGACCTTATTCTACTCAGATCAATATTCTATATTTTTCTAAACCTGTGTGGTGTATTTTTGTGGTGTTTATACGGTGTTATTGCATGATTTATTGCACAAATACTTTACACATTGCCTTCTAAATTAAGCCTGACTGCTCAGTGCCAAGCTACCAGAGGGTGGGCACAGGATAATTTGTATTTTGTGTGACTTACCCTGACAAGAGAGAGGGTCCTTGCTTGGACAGGGGGCAACCTGACTGTAAACTAAAGACCCCATTTCTAACAAATATTTTAAGAATGTATGAAAGTATGTGTTATTTTTATAGAGGTAATCAAATCAAAACCTAGTGGAGTTCTATACAGGGTCAAAGGCAAAGATATAGTGAACCAGTGCTTGGAGCTGTCAATATATTTATATATCGTCAGGGTACAGAGATATGAAGATACGAATAGTCAATAAACCTTTACCTATGTATACCTATATTCGGTATATTGTGGAAGTCGATATTATGGCTACAGTATTTCTGTAGTACGTTTTGTTTTGTTACTTTTCCTGGCAAATACCCATGTGCATGGCTGTTCACCAGTAAATGGTGCAATGATGTTAAAATGTTTCTACACTCCTTGGAGAAGGGCTCTATCAGCTGCCAGTGCGCTACTTCCTGTACCCGATGAAAGGTATTACTCCGGGTAACCATAAAAATAGTACATATTCTACCATCATCTGTGGCATATTTTCTTTGTGACAAGCCCCCGTTAAAACACCACAACAGCAAACCAGTCTGTCATCCTGTGGGCGCCTGAGCAGCAACACGTACAGGTTTAGTATTATTTTAGCTCTAATTAAACTAGGAAAACAGGAGGTTTGTTTCAGCGTCGATGTGTATCTTTTGTGTACTCAGTCAGTGAGGACTCGGGAGCCTGCTGACAGAAGAGGGAAGCGCATAGAAGGCTGGCGAACACTTAGCCTCCATCCTCTGCCTGCCTGGCTTGGCCGTGCCCTGTCGACAAAGACCCCAGAACACCCACCCTTGCTTCACATATTCGTAGGACTTTTTCCCGTAACCGCTCCTCGGAATGGCAGACCCAGACAGATTTATGAACAGAAAAAATAAGACACACAGGTGTGCGTTGGAGATGGAGGAGAGTTATTAACCGGGTGTTTTTGTTGGGGCAGAGGCAGGGAAAGGAATCCAGCACTTGGACACACGAGTGCGAAGCCAGCGTTCTTCTCGAGTTCACGTCCCGGTCTTTTAACAGACACGCCCTTTGACCTGTGCAGGTCGCACGCACACGTGTGTGAATTTATGGACTTGAAAGTTTAGAATGACGGGAACATACGTACGTTTTTTTGGTAAGTCAGCCTTTTGTTCAGTCGAGGTTAGGATGGAGGGGTTAATGCTCTAGTTTTGAGAATATGAATACATAACACTGTTAGCAACGCAGGGGGTTGATCTGCAACCAGTATTTCTTGCACCAGATCACTAACTGCTGCAGTAGTGTAAGATACACTTTAAGTAAGACAACTAACTCAGCGTGACCCAGCAGCATTGTGCAGGACTGCTGCAAACCAATGCAAAATATGTTCCTGGGGTCTGAAGTTCATGCTGCCCCTGGCATAACTGCTCATCCAGAAGCGTGCAAACTTCAAAGACATCTCAGCTTCAGCAGTGGAGTAATTCTGCCATGCTGCTAGAGTTTATCTTGCAGACACCTCAAACCGCTTAACTAGAACCAGGATATTGGACAACGAATAGACACAAAAATTCCAAATCTGGAATAATTTATTTAGAACAAAATCGTGCAAAAATGAATCTTCGCATGATTAGCTTGCTTAGAAAAATGTCATGGGTGCATGTAGATGTTGCTCTCCTTGCCAAACGACAACCATTAGAAGTAGAAGAAGAACATCCAATGTAAAAATGTCTGCTGCAAAACGGCCATAATAAAGTAATCAAAGAACAGCTCCAGAGCTAATTTTCAGTTTCTTCTGTGAGCCCCAAAGCAGCTTTGAAATTGCTGATTGCTAGTGCAACTGAGGCTTGAATCAGTGTGGGAGTAATGATTTTATGTTGGTTATGGGGCGGCTCATCCATAAGGGCGAAGGAGCATCCCCAACCCTCCCCCCCCCCTGCCAGCAGCTGCAAACCTTTTCCAAAAAAACCATCATAAACGGTGTTTATGATGTTTTTTTGGGAAAAAGGGCGGTGCCACAGGGGTGACGAGTAATGAGCACTCCCCCCACAGAGCGCATGTGACATGCGCAGTGGGCTGTCTCCAGCCTAGCAACCCAGTTGCCGGGCGGCTGGAGAGAACCTACACATGCTCCCGGCCTGCCTGGGAGCACCCTGGCTGGGCGCTCCCAGCCAATCCTAACTCTGCTCTAAGCAGCATCAGGATTGGCGAAGGGCAGGCTGGGAACCTGTGCCTGCCTGCAGTGAGACAGGAGGAGGCAGAGGAGCGGCGCGGTAGTGGAGGTAAGTTTGTTAAAATGTAATTATTTTTGATTTAATTCTTCCCTCCCCGCATGCTCGCATGCCACCCTGCCCCTTTTAATTATCGCAAGCCGCGACTGGGTTCTTGTGTTGATGCTTCTGTTGCTAGACATTATCTTTAACTTGAGAGTGATTGACCGAATGGCCTTGAAGATGCCTCATGGGTGATGCTCACATGGGAATAAATTGTTACTCTCATGCAGGGAAATTACTTAATTGTAATGTGAGAAACAATACTTCTGCTAGGGGGTAACTCGAGGCAGATGTTGAACTGGAACCAAAGCTCTTGGCGCCCCTCCTTTGTAGCCTGTGCTGTTGCTCACCTCAAAGTACCGTCTGGCGCCTCTCGTTGCTACTCCACTGCGATGCACTATTGTTGTGGAGGTCTGGAGATCACCTTGGGGCTGGAAAGAAAAACAAACTCGCTCCCCAGGGTTTTTACCAGCCCACCTGCCTCATGGAGGGTTACAAGTTGAAGGAGCTCGACTCCATGAAGCAATGTTTGAAGAGGATGAATAATGTCTCATTCTTTCATGAGGTCTACTTGTAAAAACTCAGGGATTCTTAGGCTGGCTCATACAAGATCTGGCTTACTGAATGAATACTTGATTATCAGTCCCTCACAGGCCTACAGAAGAAAAGTTCAGAGTAGAGTTTTCTGCTAACCGAAACTAGATCTGTTCCAACTGGTGAGCTTGGAGCCCTGGAGGCACCACAGTAAAGAAACAAAGCCAGAAAGTAGGTCTGGATCGACCATCACAGTTCTGCTGTCTGGCAGCTTTCCCAGTAGATGTGGTGAATTACAGCACCAGCTGGCTGCGAGCCCCATTGGCACATAAACACAAGTCCACAGGACAAAACGCAAGAGTGATCATCACACATTCCTTGGCATTGTCAAGACGTCTGCTGTTTCATACATCAACTAACACAATGACACAGCCTGAGTTACAATACGCTATGGCATAAATTAGATCCATGGTGTCACTTGGCAGTGTTTAGGGGGATGCTACTGCCAGTCATTTTGATATGGAGCCCTTGTCCACTAACGTTTCAGCCCATCAGGTAACTTTCTACAGCCAGACTATATTGGCTCACCATGCTCAGTACAGAATGTGTGTTTGGCTGGCCATCACAGGACGGCCAAACACACATGCGCACTGAGCTCTCTTGCACCGGACACTCAGTTGCAAGGTTGGAGAGCAGGTACAGGCTCCTAGTCTGCTTGGTTACGCCAAGTCAGGGCACTCCAGCCAATCCTAATGCTACTATTATGCTGCCAGCAGCGTGAGAGCAGAGTTAGGATTGGCCGTAGGGCAGGCTGAGAGCCTGTGCCTGCAGTGCAGCTTGAAGACTGGCAATGCGGCGGGGACTAGGGAGTCAGGTAAGTTTATTTTTTTTAAGTGCATTTTTTTGCTTATTTTGTTGTTTCCTTTCAGCCGCGCACTGACCTGCCATTTCACTGGGCAGCGAGCCGCAACTGCCCAGGGCATTGGTGTGATGCACATGATATCATGCCATAAAAATGAAACGATCTGCCCTAGATCGAAAAAGGCAGAAAACAAAAATTCCTCATTTGGTGAAATGAGGAACACAAAGAAAAAGGATGTCCTGTGCTGTCCTGCAATTAATGTACCTTAATGGTAATGATATGAATTTAATTACACTGGCTGGCGCCTGACAGCCCTCTTCAAAGCATCTTTCTTCATAGGGGAGCCGGTGGCAGCACCTGCCTGCCAGAGCTCCAGAAGGCCTGTGCAGGTAGGCATTGCACACAGACTTCCTGGCACAGAAACTTTCCAGCGCAGTCTTACTTGCTGTCAAAGTTGCTTTTAAGTCAGGGGTCTGGACAATGTGTTTCACTTAGCACAGCTAGCATTACTGTTAATACAGTTCCAGGCCCATCATAGTGTTTGTAAGAGCATCTGTGATTTGTCTTTGAGTTTTGACGAAGATTTGCCCTTCCTGCAGAGTCACCCAGATTTTGCCTTCCTTCTGATTAACCTACTTATTCTGTCAGTGGATTCTGTGTGCTTTACCCCTGCCAACCAAAGGTGAAGTGCTTGTTCTCTACCTTCTAAACATAGGTAAACTGGCATGAACCTAATTAACACATTTATTTACTTATATGTCCTTAGTATATGGTTGTCAGAACCCTTTTTAGAGGACCACAGGACAAGCAGGAGTTACTGGGCCCCGTTGTGCGCGCTGGAGCCTTTTAGTCTTGACGTCTACTATGAATTCTGAGCTGGTCAAAGTACCCCTTCTGCACTTGAATCTCAGTAGTAATGTGGTTGCGCATTCCACGGCTCCGTCGGCAGAGGTTGGGGTGTGGCTCAAGGGAGTGAACACCTGCTCGCAACTCAAAATGTGATCAGCAGCAATAATATACCATTGTCCATCCAAATGCTCATTTTAGTGGAAAAAGAGAAGTATTTTATTTCTACTGCTACCAACACAAAGGAAAAATACAACATTCACAAACAACTACACAGTTCTTCTGAGGTCAAGACTCCAGTGTTTCCCTGGTGGTTCCTTATCCCACTTCCTCCTCGCTCTAGAGACAGTGGTTATTCTACATAAACTATTGGCAACCTTCAGGCTATGACCTATTAGTTATCCAAATCTCAAGAGTCCACTCTGACTCTGTTCAAAAGTCAAACGTGTTCCAGACAGATGTCATATCCTAACCAGCAAGTTCTCCTGGGGCTTACTGGCCCGAAATCATTCTTATCAGCATCAGCAGGCATCGAGGGTCCAGAGTTCCTAAGTGCACCCCCCTCTCCGGGCATCAGAGCAGCAGTGGCTGGTCTAGGTGAGTTCACTACACATGCCAGGAAGACTAAACGCACCGCTCCCGATTACCTTCACATGTGGTCATGCTCCTGTGGCGACTGGAGGTTCCTCATGGTTCCTCGTTGCAGGTAAGTCTTTTTAGGCTCTCCCGCAATCTAGGGGAAGATGACAAAATGTTTCCAGGGCTGATCTCTCTTCTAGAGGTAGATGCATGGGAGGTTCCCACAGCGGACTAACTCCTCCGACAATACTCTGGGACAGTACACAAAGTTAGGTAGGTTCTAATGGTATACAGGGTCACCACATCTCTACTGTTCCGTACTACACCGACCCACTTAACACATCAGGTGTCTGCACAGCAGTCCCTCCTGTCACAGGGGGCTGCTGATCCTCAGCTGCACACAAGCTCCAGTTCAATCGGCACAGTTCACAGCAGCCCTCTCCTGGCATGCGGGGGTAACCAACTTTGCCCTGCGCACAGACAACAGACAGACCAATGCAGCCATTTCCTCACATCTCACAATGGGAAACCACTCAACAGGATTCCCCACTGAACCTCACTCCCACCAAAGCTCTCCTCTTCTTCACAGGGCACACTGGTCTTAACAAGCAGGCAGGCGCTGGTGCTCCAGGACAGGTGGTCTTAGATTCCATGGGAAATGTCCCTTCACACAGGGGACAGACTAGCAGACCGTGGTTCCCAGTCCTGGTCACAGAAAGGAGTCCTGCTCACATAGCCTGCCTGGCTGATTGGCAGATCACGATTTTAGGGGATTCAGTCTCTCCTTCTTTAGATCAATTTCCAGACATGGGACTTTTAAGTTATTCCTCTGCCCTCCTCTTCCTCTTGAAAACAGTCTGTCATACCAGGAGTGACTCTAAAGATAGCCCCACAATAGAGGCCAAGGAAGTGACCAGAATTTACACCGCAATGCGAGCCACAGAGATATCAAAACATTAGCCCAGGCCCCCAGCCCTACTCTTTATGATTGTTTCAGCCCCAATTCCTTCCAGAGATGTGCCCATGCCCATTCCATGTTACCCCTCACTGAATCAAAAAGCAAAAAAGCACCCTACATTTGTATGGGAGGGGAGCCTGGCCCTCCCCTTTCCATTGTGTGTCGCACAAAGGTTACAGGTATGCAGAAATACACAAATCTGAAATCCATATTGGGGGGGTATATTTCATACCTACTCATGTTTCACCATGCAATCATGCGTCTCACAAAATGGAACCCAATATATTGTACTATTCAGAGTCATACATACCCCCAGTAAATGTATACATCACTGTATTATTCATGTACTGCACCACTCATGCGCACATACATCCAGCACATGCATTCACCATGCATGCACTGCTTAGTGCTGCTTTATCCCTGTATTGTACCCTTCCCAGGCTCACACACACCCAGCAAAGAGACACCACTCATGCGCTGTGCAGCACTACACGCCAACCTGATGCAGGCCAAGGGTAAGTTAAGCACTCAGCTATGTAACTTTAAAATTATTGAGCCTGTATGTCTCTCTCTAGTGACTCATGTTAAAAAGGATATGTTCCTCCTACTGATCACTACGCAGTATGGTGCCATAACCACAGTCGTTCTACTTAACACTTGGTGAAGGCAGAAGCCTTCCACCACTATAACGGTAGCACATTGGCTGCCCATCCTGGTCCGCGCAATCCGTGAGACAGGCCTATGTCATGCTGCACATGCATGAGCCATGTGCGCCTATGACGCAAAATTCAGCATTAGGATTCCAGACGTCAGTACAATTGGTCACTTATATCAGGGTGCAAGTTCATTACCATGCAGAGCTCTATTCCTCCCCCCCACAATGGCACTACATGTACCTATGGCCTATAAATTAAGGGCCAGATTTAAGTGAAAATGACGGTGTGCCAAATTTGGCAGTGTCACGCACCGTCATTTTTAAAAGGCAGGGATGCCCCATACTTACAATAATACATAACACCCCTGTGATTCCCCCTGAGTCAACACAAAATTTGCTGCGGCGCACCAATGCTACCACCCTCGCACCATAGTGCAAGGATGGCTGTGTTGAGGGGGAGATTGTTTTTGTGAAGGAAGGGACACCTTCTTCCACAAAAACAATCTTCAATTACGATTTGCTCCTTCTATGTGTGCTGCAAAATGTAGCACACTTAGAGCAAATAATGAGGAGAAATGAAAGCATTTCTCCTGGTTGTGCCACTCTAACGCCACCCCTGGGGTGGCCTTAGATTTTGGCGCTGCCTCAGGTTTATGAAAACTCGTAAATCTGGGGCTGTGTCAAAATGCAATGGGTGTTGCTGTGGCACGCCCACAGCAACACCCATTGCACGCCCCTTCCACGCAAAGTGCTGTGTGTGAAGGAGCCATATTTACAAAAGGGGAGTTAAGCCACAAAAAGTGGCTTAAGGCCTCCTTGTAAATACGGTGCGGTGCATAGCGCCACAGGAACGTCACTAAAAGTGACAGTCCGGTTGTGCTAGGGGCTCTTAAATATGTCTCTAAATGCTACAAATTGCCTGCAGCACTCATTGTCCCACTGTTGGACACGGCACTTCTTAGGTAATTTTCATGAAACTTTGTACTTTTTTCCCTCCCAATTTTTGCTGACTCCCTGTGTGTGACCTTAGGGATGTGGGCACTTCTCCACTGTATGGCAGTGGGAAAGTGCACACGACCTTCCTTCCTATGTTAGGACCGGGTGGCTATGGACGTGGTTGAGATGCTGTACACAGGAGAACCCTGTAAAAAAGGTACCCCATATACCCGGGGCAGGTACGGCCCTGGCTACTAGGGAGATGTTGCACTGGCTATGCCACCCCCCTAGTAGACCCTGTCAACAATGTCTTAGGCCCTACTGGATAGGTCTGCTGGGGAGCTAGTTCTCCTGGCGTCAGGGTGGTAGTCCCTATGCTGACCTTACACCACCCCTGGAGGGCCCCAAAGTCGGGGCATGTGGTAGGTGTAGGTCAGGGCAAGTATACAAAGGTATACTCTACCCTGGTGGGGAAGACCCATGTGGGTGTCCTCTACCTAGCGGGATCGGCCACGCCCATGGGGATGGGCCGGTCCTCTAGTAGTGGCCTTGGGCCAGAGGCACTGCCCCCATGTATGGGCAGGGTGGACATGCGCAAGGATGTCCTCTCTTGAGTGAGAGGTGGCGCTAACCAACATGTGTGGCACTAACCATGGCAGGTCCCGGGGTGTGCACATGTGCCAGAGGGTGGGTAGAGGTGCTGGGCCTGGCCCAACAAACCAGGGGGTGCCCACCAACCGATGGTGGTTTCATGTATGTTGCACCAGGCTTAGCTTGCCAATATGTGCCCTCTTGCATAGGGGTGTCTGAAGATACATGGAGCGTGGCATAGCTGACCTCTCCTTGCCCATATGCATGTTGATGTTCATGTATATATGCTGAGCTCAGCATAGCTGGCCTTTAGGTGCCTACTTGCACCAGGGTGTCATACATATAGTGAGTCGGGCTCAATACCCCAGTGTGTGCATACTTGCATGCAGGTGTAGTCATGTGCAGATGGAGACTGGCACTAGCCCATGTGTGAATACTGGCACACAGGTGGCTTCCTATATACATACTGAATCTGGCATCACTTGCCAAGGTGTGCACACTTGCACATGTGTATTCTAATATAGGAACTTATCCTGACAGCCCAGGTCAGTATAGGCACACTTGCCCTATGATGGTAGCTTTAATCTAAGTGTCCAGCCCACTTCTGCAGGCTTGTGTGCATGGCAGAGCACATGTGTCCAGGGAGTGTGGAATACCCATGCATGTTCACACTGCCCATGGAGCTGCTTTGCCCTACTAAAGATAAAGATCTGCATTCCAGGGTGGACAAGGAAGAAACTACAGGGATGACATTTAGGGGAGTCCTCTGTGATTCAAAGAAGAACCCTTTGATCCACCCCAAATTTCAAAGGCACATTTTAGTATAACTAGGGGTACTACCCGCCAGCAAGGGAGAGTTGCATCTACGGGTGATGCAAGACCGGTACTGCTGGACCGTGTGCTGGGCACGGCTGGAGGAGTCTGTTGTACACAGGAGGATAAGTATCTGAGGAAGAGATCTATTCACCTTTCCTGTATTGTGACTGGCCTTTGCTCACTGCCTAATGCTGTGTAGTAACTCGAAGTGTGCTCTCTGAGGGCAGATTGGCCTGCCCCTGTTCTCTGCAGTGGTTTCAGGGACACCAAAGACCCCCCTGCAAGGGACTTACATTGTCTGTTGGTATCATTTGGAGAGCGGCGCCCTCTCAATCACCCACACCATATGCTGGACTCCGTCTGGCAGCAGCAGCGTGAGCATGGACTAGGCATTGTGTCTAGAGACTGAAATTGCCTAGTGTGGAGTTTGCCAAGTACTGTAGCACTTTAGGTGAGAGGCCCTTCAGCATGTGGACCACTGCACGCCAAAACATCTTTGTGGTGTTAAAAGGATCACCCGGTGCGGACCCCCATGGCCCGCAGTTGTTTAGTGCGTTGCATTCCTCTTGTGCGGTCTTCTGCTGTATGCGCATTGTGTGCTGTGCCCCTTTCATAAGTGGTGACCTGGGAGGTAGGGGTGCCACTAGAGTTGTGCTATACCTTGCCTTGTTCAGCATGGCTGAACTTGCGTCGAAGTGTGTGACCGTGGAGTCTTGTATAACTAAAGTCACTGCCTGCCAGACGTTGTTCCTCATTCCGGGGAGGTACAGAAACGAAGTTCCTTGTGTGACCGGGGAGTCTGGCACGATTAAAGTCATTGCATACCAGATGCTGTGGCACATTCCAGGGAGGTAAGTCATCACATATTAGATGTTATGCTTCATTCCAGGGAGGTATTGAAACGAAGTTCCATGTGTGACTGGATTGTCTAGACTGACTCAAGTCATCGAGCCTGGACGTGGTGCCTCATTCCAGTGGGATAAGGGATTTACATTCCCTGTTGGAGCATCTGGGATTGTATGGTGCAGTTCAAGTCATCACACACAAAATTCTGGCCTTTTTCCCAGGAGGTACCACATTGGGAAATGTCTTTACAGTGATCGTATGGTCGGGGCCAACTGACGTCATTGGGCCCCTGACATCATGCCTCATTTGTGTGGAAGTACAGCACAGAGCACTTTTCAAGGGGGTTTTGTAACCATCTAGTGCATCTCAAGTCTTTGTGCCTCCTTGTATAGGTGCTGCAGACCTAGTAACTCTTCATATGCAACCAGAATTGTCGAGGGCGATTCAAGTCAACATGCCCCAGTGTCGTCCGTCCGTCCAGGTGATGCTGAAATTGGTAACTATTTGGTAACAGTGGATTGTCTGGCTAGGCTGGGCACAGTGGTGGACAAAGTGTGGCCCCAGCAACACTTCCCCTGTCTGTTGCAGGTGCAAGATAAAGCAAGTAGGAAAACACAGGGTTGTCTGAAATTAGCAGTGGGGACAGTAAAACTGACTCCCTTGTCGCTTTCCTTGCTTAGAGCAGGCTCTGCAACAACATGATCCAGTATTTTTAGCTGTTTCAGGAATGCAGTTGGCAAAGTGTCGATCCTGCAGCCTTGCTACGTTCTAAAGAGCATATGAAGTGGAGGCTGCTGCTTCTGTAGCAGTAAAACTTTCAGTGATGGTCACCTGAAAGTCTAGGAAAGATATAGGTCTTCCTTTGGTGGTCTGATGATAAAAAACATACACATTGTACATTGCCACCTTGTATGTTAAACAGCTTCTTATACCAAGTGCGAGATTTACATCTTGCATTGTATGGCTGAAGAACCTGTTCATTCTTATTGACTCCGCCCATGTACTTATTGCAATCAAGTATACAGGTGGGTGAACTTCGCCCATCTGACCCCTAAGCGTGACAGGGGAAGTGATCTCATCATGAATTATAGTGTGCACATGCACATTATGCCGATCAAAGAACTTGACTGCAAGCAGTTCATTGCACTGCATGCATTGCTGTGGGGTTTTTGGAGCTTCTTACAAACAAGCTCCTGTGTAAATCATTTATGGGGACAATGAACTGTACCACATGTCACAGTGGCAGCTTTGTTCAGCTCACTGAACAGCTCTACTACTGTATAGAAATTGTCCACATAGAGGTTATAACCTTTGTGAAGTAATGGCTGGACAAGCTCCCATACATTTTTTCCTATGACTCCTAACGTGGGGGGACAACCTATAGGGTTTATGGTGGAGTCCTTTCCTGTATACACTCTCAAGCTGTACACAAAGCCAGTAGAGCTCTCACACAGCATGTACAGCTTGATGCCATACTCGTATTACTCGTAATATATTGCCTGAACAGCACCTGCTCTTTGTAGAGGATCAAGGACTCAACAATCGCTGTATAAATCTCTAGAAACATGGAAGACAAGTGTTCCATGACATGCCAAAGTTTGAACAACCGGTCATGGTTTCGATGGTCCAGAGGCAAAGCAGAAGAAATTTCATTGAAAAACAGCATACGCCACAGTAGCAAAAATGATCTCCGCTAATGCACTGTGCGAAGATGGGTGGTACCCAAATCGTACGAGTAAACCAGAAAGACTGCAAGCTTGGTTTGTGCACTAACCCCATTCTGAAGTAAGGCCCAAAAATATCTTCAACTCCTCAAGTGAAGTGGAAGTTCACTTGTGTGCCCTAGAATGAGTCCCTAGATTGCCTCCATGCTCCCTCGGAAATTGTTCAACACGCAGATTTGTTTGCTACACGATTTACTCAAGGAAGTCCACATTAAAAAAAAAGATGCATGTAATCAATTGGCAAACAATTGACCGTACAGACTCCACATCCAACACTGCAATTTAGGGCTGAACTAAATTGGGGGGATGCCAAGAGAACACTTTATCTGGCAATCTGGCCCTAAATACTAGCTCTCTGGGTTGGTCTATCTCTGCTACGGTCGCTCCGCTGCACACACTGTGCTTGCAAAGGGACAGCACAACTGCCATCATCGTGTCTCTCAGAATTGCTGGAAGATGAGTCATTGTATGGAACCCCACCGAGTGAAAAATCACTTCCACATTCTGCTTCATTTTCCTTTCGGTCAGATGCAGTCCAGTATCTGCTGCCTCAGTCTCTGTTCCTGCCTCAAAGCTGTCTCAGTTTGGGCCTGAGGTTTTGTGGATTTGTGGGATGTGTGCAACAGTAAATAAACCAAAAAAACATTATTTTATGGTGAATCTGCAGGTTCTCCTAAGACACTAAATAAGACAAAAAAGACAGTATTACTTCACCTTGCTACATATCCAATACACCTGCATACTTAATTCATGGCTTATGCAAAAAAACATTATTATGGATCTTCTAGGAAATTACCTGAAAAAAAAGTAATTTCCGAAAGCTACAAATCTAGCTTTGACCTCAAGAAGCACACATTCACACAGTAGCCCTTGCAACTTTGTGGGCAGGTGTGCTCCTTGTGAAAACTCACACTGCTATCACCAGGTTCAATGGAATTCTGTGTCAGGAGAGCACCAAACTATAAGACAGGGTTGACTAAATTATGCAGCAAGAAAAAGACGATTATGCATCATAATCCAGCACATTTTTAATAGTATGAATTCATCATTTCATGATAAGCAAACATGGTAAAGTTGTCTGGGTAAACATTTCACCTCAGTGCCAGTTTAGCAACCAAATGCAGAAATAAGCAACTGAAAGATGACTAGCACATTCGTGCATGCCATCCTGCTGTGTGCAAACACTCTCATCTCTTTGCAGTATAGTGCATATGCCACATAAATCTACCCCCTCCTGCAGTACCTGCAGATGGTAGATTTATGTGGCATATACTGTATACCTGTTTTATAAAGTGTATCCTTCCCTGGGGGACACAATTTGCCACCCAGTGGAAAACACATATTTGAAAAAATGTATATGGCCTCTAAAGGAGATCGACCCATGTGCAGAGGGTCGACCCCCTACCTAGCTTAGGGGCATCTCTTTATGTAGATAACACTAGTTTGGAGGCTGTGATTAGTCAAAGCTATTAATTCCTATTGAGTCATGTTCATCTTCTTATCTGTGTATTTAATCTTTGAGACAACTTTTTCATTGAGATCTACTGTTTTGTTTCTAGTGGGCAGAAAAAAATGATTTTCTACACTTTTTTCCGGAATTGTGATTACCTGGAACCGCGATCACCCCACCCCGGCAGGGTAACCACATTTCCCAAAAACTTTTGATGCCCCTGGGAGTCATCCCATATGGAGGGAACGGCGGAACTCTGATAATTTCACCTTTATTTTTAATGTTTACTTTTTTACATACCTCTGGGGGGCATTGCTCTCCCCGAGGGGAAAAACAGAAAGAAAACTGTCCCTGGGATGGGGCGGCCCATTGCTATGACTGCCTACCCAATCAGATAAATCCCTGGTGATATTGTGGGTTTCCTGGATGTGGATCACGGTGCCACCAGGATGTACAGCCAGGAATCTGTTTCAGAGAGGCCTTATTGAAAATGGGAGACTCTCCCTTTTCTAGTGCCACCTGCCTGAAATGTGGAAAGGTCTTTTTGCTATTTTTAGGGTCGAGCCTGCGCTAGCATGCGCTTGCGCATGCGTATTGCTTGCGAGACGCTGTATTAGTTAGAAAAGGGCTCAGAGCCCCGTCCATGTCACGTCAGTGTCTTTCAGTGGTTCGTGGGCTTGCCTTTTAAAATCTGCTTGCTTCCATTAGTGGAAGGCATGCATATGTCATGCCTTTTCTGGTGGTTAGCCCTCCTCGAGCGCAGCGACCAAGTACTGAAAACATACAAGGTTTTCCGTCCAGTTTGTGGACTACTTTTTAGCTTTTTTCACAGCGCGACCTCGCTTGGCAGAAGTCGAGCGATT
Organism: Pleurodeles waltl; assembly: GCF_031143425.1. Taxonomy (NCBI): domain Eukaryota; kingdom Metazoa; phylum Chordata; class Amphibia; order Caudata; family Salamandridae; genus Pleurodeles; species Pleurodeles waltl. The sequence continues at coordinate 646,239,007 of NC_090446.1, read as the reverse complement.
TGCATGACATCGACCCTGTTACATAGTTAATTGCACTTTTGCCGGTTACGTAGATAATTGCACTTTTGTCGATCGGTTTCACTACGAGTGAACTGTAGAAGCTCAATTGCGCTCTTTTTTTCCATTTAATGTGACAAGAAAAGTCCGGTTGGGAGTTTACAACTGCTAAAACCTCTAACTCTGAGAAATGCGAGATGTTGCACTGCAAATGCTTGTTCTCCACTGGAGCAGGCGAGAGCACTCACCTCCTTGTGCTCATAACTCCAGTGGGGCATCTGTGACATCAGTGTGCCTCGCGGCATGCTGACATAACACATGGGAAGGAGGGTCGAGGCGGGGGCTGACACAGAAGTGATTCTGCATCTCCCAGCCCTTTGTTTAGAAAAAAAGTAATCCTCTGGTGCAAGCACCGGAGGGTCCCTCCCAGCCCTCCACAATGTTGCCTAGTGGTCGACAGATGCATTGGGAAGGTTCATTGACGCATACATTACGTCACTCTGTTGTTTGTTAATATTCAGTGTTACAGCAAGAGCCCTGCGTTGAAGGCAGCATTTATTTAAGATTCTGAATATCTGGCAATGAAAGCTAGATTTCAAGCTAGACGAACGTGTAATTTTTATGGGCGAGCACAAAGTGCTCCGTCCATTCTGTAATCTCTCTTTGGGCTTGAAACCACGCCCATGCCACGTCAGTCACTTACATTGGTTCATGGGCTTGCCTTTTAAAATCCGCTTGCTTTCATTTGTGAAAGGCATGCATACGTCATGCCTTTTCCGGTGTTTAGCTCACCTACACAGCACCGGTAAAGTACCAAAAACATATGAGGCTCCATGTTTTGAGCCTGGAGTCCGAACTGCTTTATCTGTTTATTTTCCACGCAGCGCGATTGTGCTGCATTTTACATAGCGCGATCGCGCTGCGTTTTTTTTTCTCTTTACAACGCTAATAGCTCTAACTCAAACAAACGTGAGACCCATTGCATTGAAAATGCTTGTTCTAATATGTAATAGTTCACTAATTATCATCCTCATCTCTAGCTTGCCTTTCCTACAATAGGAAGAACTGTCTAGTTAGACACAGAGGATTTCCACTCAAAATGTTGTTGTCACAAGACCAAAAACATCTAGATCCAAGATAAAAAAAGAAATGGCTTTATGCTTGCTTGCTTAAGTTTCTTTTGTTATGATCTGGATGATAGTCGAGGGGCACCTAAAGCTTTTGACTGTTTTTGAGCGCTGAACACATGACTCAATGTTGTTTGGCAGCCAAGGGTTTGAATTATCTTATAATGGGTAATAATAAATTCAAAATTGTCGGAACACGGGCCCTCAAGTACCTTGTCTAGAGTCCTAAAAGTCGTAAAATGGCAGCCATGGCAGTTCAATCTCGCTAGAAAAATGTTGTCCAGACAGCAGCAAACACACTTCATGTGCGCCACTGACAGACCCCAGGAGCGGCTCGGCTCTGCCGCCTGCAGCTCGAGGCCAAGGAGACGGTCCAGGCCTGGAGCGGCAGCTGCAGACCTCATACACCAGGAATGTCCCAGAGCCGCCGGCTCACAGACAGCGTACTGTTGTCCTTCTGGATAATAGCATCTTTCAGGGTTCCACTTTTTTATTTAATTTTTTCACTTTTGGAAGCAAGGCCCTCGGCCAGGAGGCAAATACTGACTTTGTTTTTTGAGGTGGCTTTTTCTGTAGCGGGGAATCTAATACTGCTAAACACGTGTGAAAGCTATGTGGCACGTGCATTATACTTCCCCTTTAAATTGTCTACTGTGGAAGAAGTGCATCTGAGACTAACCCAGGCTTCTCCTTGATACAGAAATGTGTGAGGTGGTGCTAGTGACCCATATTTAGGGGCATATTTATACTCTGTTTGCGCCGAATGTGCGTCAAAGATTTTGACGCACAATCGGCGCAAACCCTGCCCCATATTTATACTCTGACGTCCGACCCCACGGGCGTCAAAATTCCACCATGTGCGTCATTTTTTGGAAGGGGGAACCAGCCTTGCGTTAATTATATGCAAGGTAGGCGTTCCCTTCCAAAAAATGACTTTAAGGCCTGTGCCCCATATTTATACTCTGATGTCATTTTGACGCACAGGAGGGGGTGGGCCTTAAAAAACAACGCACAGCCTGATGGGCGCTGTTTTTTAACGCCTGGGTCAGGGCAGGCGTTAAGGGACCTGTGGGCTCAGAAGGAGCCCAGAGGTGCCCTCCCCTGACCCAGGGACACCCCTTGCCACCCTTGCCCACCCCAGGAGGACACCCAAGGATGGAGGGACAAATCCCAGGGAAGTTGAGGTAAGTTGGGGTAAGTATTTTTTTTCATTTTTTTTTAAGTGTCATAGGGGGGCCAGATTTGGGCCCCCTACATGCCACTATGCCCAATGACCATGCACAGGGGTAAGTCCCCTGGGCATGGTCATTGGGCAAGGGGGCATGACTCCTGTCTTTGCTAAGACAGGAGTCATGTCAATGGAGGTTGGGCGTAAAAAAAAATGGCGCAAATCCGGTTTGAGGCCTGAATTTTGCCTCAGATCTGACCTGCCCCGTTTTTTGACACACAACCCCCATTTTCCCATACGCCGGCACTGCCTGGTGTGAGTCATTTTTTTTGATGCACACCAGTCCGCAGCGCCGGCTACCGTCATTCCATAAATAAGGCGCCCGCATGGCGCGTTGGAATGGCGTTAGCCGGCGGTAAACATTTTTACGCACAACTGCGTTGGCGCAGTTGTGCGTCAAAAAGTATAAATATGGGCCTTATTCTTTTTTAGTGCCACATTTGCGCCGCTTTTTGACGCAAAAACGGTGCAAACTTACAAAATACAATTATATTTTGCAAGTTTGCGCCGAATTTGCGTCAAAAAATGACGCAAATGCTGTGCTAAAAGAGTATAAATATGGGGTGTGTACTCAGGCCCTAGTTGTTTTTCTGCTAAAATTTGGTGCACTTTGTACCAGCCTGATGAAAGCAATAAGAGGGATATAAATAAATGAATCAGATTTTAATTAAATTTGGTTTACTTCAATAAGCTTCGTAAAATCATGTTCTTGACTCCGGGGCTGCACAAATTCACATGCATAATGCTATATGTACGTATATTTAATTGCACTTTTTTGCCAATGACGTTTTGCATTGGCAAATCATTGGCAAAATCATTGGGTCTGCCTTGAGAAAGCCAGAAGATGAGATCTATTTGGTTTTGTTATTTAATCACATGACGGTTACTTGTGTTCTTCTATTCACGAGAGACCATATGTTGGCTTTGTCATTAACACACATTATGCAGTCTTTCAATTCCGGCCCCTCATTTGCTGTGTCTGTCAAAACTAGGAGCCCTGACAATTTTCTAACTGCTAGTCTATATGTTTAATCAATAAATAAATGATAGTTGATGGAGTAGCTGATACATATTAAGACCAGAGCTGGCTCACATGCCCCACGGAGGTGTAAATTTAGCAATGAACATAAACCATGATATCAATGTTGTGTGCTGCAGCCTGACACTGTATAAAACACAATTAAAGTACTGAAAAAAATAACTTGGTATGGAGTGTTCCTCCGCCTTCAGTATATATATACTGCCTTAGAGCATCAAAGTTCAATGACACAAGAGTGCATACATTAACACAAGAGCATCTCCTCCTCAGTGGGTTTAGGCTTTCAGATAAGACCTACTTTAAGAATGAAATCTCACTGCACCCTTGTGCCAGATACAAAGCTGCTGGATGTAGGAAAGTAGCCTCTTCTTAGCTTGGTTACCCGGCTAGTTTGTCAGTGTGATTGACTGTGTCTACTGAGATCCTGCTAATCAGGTCACCAGTAGTTATGCTCTCTCCGTTAAATCATGGTTGTTGCATACTGATAACCTAATATTTCACCCACAATTGGCATACTGGTGCCCCTTATACGTCCCTAGTATATGGAACCTAAGTACCCAGGGCATCGGGGTTCCAGGAGATCCTTATGGGCTGCAGCATATCTTTTGCCACCCATAGGGAGCCCAAGCAAAGGCTTCTACAGGACTGCCATTGCAGCCTGTGTGAAAAGGTGCAGACACCATTTCACTGCCGTTTACACTGCACCATGTCACTTATAAGTCACCCCTATAGTAGGCCCTCCAGCCCTGAGAGCAGGGTGCAGAGTACCTGTGTGTGAGGGCACCCCTGGACTAGCAAAGGTGCGCCCACAACCTCCAGGACCATTTTCCTGTACTTTGTGAGTGCAGGGATGTCATTTTACGCGTTTTCTGGACATAGGTCACTACCTATGTCCAGCTACATAATGGTAACTCCGAACATAGGCATGTTTGGTATCAAACATGTTGGAATAATACCCCCCCTGCTTTTGCAAACATTGGTTGTATGATTACATGCACTCTGGGGGCTCCTTAGAGGACCCCTAGTATTGCAATTCCAGCCTTCTGAGGTTTTCAAGACATCCCCAGCTGCTGCCACCTCTCAGACAGCTTTCTGCCTTCCTGTTGCTTCAGCAGCTCAAGCCTAGGAAAGCAGAACAAAGGATTTCCTTTGGGAGAGGGGTGTTACACCTTTTCCCTTTGGAAATAGGTGTTACAGGCCTGGTAGGCATAGCCTCCCCAAGCTACTGGAAATGCTTTGAAGGGCACATTTGATGCCCTCCTTGCATAATCCAGTCTACACCGGCTCAGGGACCCCCAGTCCCTGCTCTGGCGCGAAACTGAACAAAGGAAAGGGGAGTGACCACTCCCCTGTCCATCACCACCCCAGGGGTGGTGCTCAGATCTCCTCCAGAGGGTCTCTGGGTTTTGCCATCTTGGGTTCCACGTTGGCAGGGAACTCTGGGAGCATCTGAGTGGCCAGTGCCAACAGGTGACATCAGAGCCCTCCGCTGATAGTTGCTTACCTGTTTAGCTGACCAATCCCCATTTCAGGGCTATTTAGAGTCTCTCTCTTGGGTGGTTCTCCAGATTTGGATTGCAAGACTCCAGCAGCAATCCTCTGCATCCTTTCCTTCACCTTCTCACTGAAGAAACTGCATCTGGACCCTCCAGAAAGTCTACAAACTGCAACAAAGAAGCAAATACTACTTCTACAACATTGTATCTTCAGCTCCTGGCAGCAACTGCAACTGTTTCGGGTCGTGCATCCTCAGAGGACAGACTCTCTTCAGCCTGCACCAGAAGAACAAAGGAAGCTCCCTTTCAGTGAAGGAGTCACTCCCCTGCTTCAGCAGGCACCTCTCTGCAATGAAGACCTGCTGCATGGGTCCCCTCTCCTCACGAGTGGCATGGATCCTGCATCACGGGTGGTGGACTGAAGTGGTCCAGATGGTCCTAACGTCCTGCTATCCAACTTTGGTGGAGGTAAGAGCTTGCCTTCCCACGCAAGACAGTACCCCTGTGCACTGCATGTTTTGCAGTTGCCAAGCCTTGTTGGTTCATGCACCATTGAGCTCCGGCCCCCAGCACTCTTTTGTGCGACGCACAGCTTCCTGAATGGTTCTCCGGCGAAATGGGATCCTTTGATGTAGTGCCTTGTGGGCCTCCTTTTGCACCTTCTTTGTCACCGTACTGTGCGCCATTTTTCCGCTAACCGCAAGCTTTGCCTGTGCAAAGGCTTGGTGGCAGAATCCAGTGACGCAAGCCAGACTGCAATCTTCGATCCAGTGTGGGACATCATCTGCACCAACCAGGAACCTGCATCCATCTTCTTGGGTGCAGTACTGACTGTTGTTCTTCACCTGTGGTTCTTCTTTTGCACTTTCATCCGGGTTAGCAGGGGCTCCTGTTCTCCATAGACTCTTCTGTGCTTCTTGGTCCCCTTGTTCCACACGTCTTCAGGTCCAGGAATCCACTGTTGGTGTCTTGCAGTCTCTTCTGGTTCTTGCATAATCTTCTTTCTCGTGTTCTTGTGCGTTCTAGGAAAGTTACTGTGATTTACTCCTGCTTTCCTGAACTCTGGGGTGGGTTCTATTACTTACCTTTGTTGTTTTCTAATACTCCTAGCGCCCCTCTACACACTACACTCGTCTAGGTGGGAAACCGACATTTGCATGTCACTTTCTTAGTATATGGTTTGTGTTCCCTCTTGACCCTTTTCTAACTATTGTGATTTTCACTAATTGCACTGTTTTCTAACTGGTTTTAGGCCTATTTCTGCATACTAGTGTATATAATTTGGGTTATACTTACCTTCTAAGGGAGTATAGTCTCTATGCTATTTTTGGTATTTGTGTCACCAAAATAAAGTACCTTTATTATTGTAACACAGAATATTTTCTTTCATGTGTGTGAGTACTGTGTGACTACAGTGGTATTGCATGAGCTTTGCATGTCTCCTAGAAAAGACTTGGCTGCTCAGCTACAGCTACCTCTAGAGAGCCTGGCTTCTAGACACTGCCTACATATCACTAATAAGGGATAACTGGTCCTGGTATAAGGTGTAAGTACCATAGGTACCCACTACACACCAGGCCAGCCTCCTACACTGGATGATTAATACATAATAAAACCTTTACAGAAAGGCTTAGATTTGTGTGATGAGATCAAATATCAATGCACACATGTCTTAAAGCTCATTAAAACATGACATGTTTTTTGAAGTTCTTCTATTGGGGGAAATCTCTGTCCCTATATGCCAGAAAACTTCTGCTTGGGACAAAAAGTGGTGCCCAGACAACATGGTGACTGTGGTCCCGTCTGAGTTGCAATGTTACTGCTTTTCACACCTTGTTTAATCGTCAGCATAACCCAGTACGTCTACTGCACATTATTTCTCCTATCCATCAAAGTTGCAACCCTACAAAATTAAAAACACTCATTACCTTTATTAAACGCTCATGAAACATGGTTTTGTACGTTTCAATTTATAGTGCACCCCAAATCTCAAAAGAAGGTGCTTCTTACTGGAAATAGACACAGAGCAGACCACCTGCAGGAACGCAGGTGCTTGAAAGAGAGGCTTCTCAAAATGAAACACTATAGCACCTATGCGATTGATAATTCAAACAAATGCATAGAAATGACTGTTTAACAAAAGTGATGATGATGCACTATAACATGTCTCTAGCGTCATCAAGTTTGAACAGGATTAAGAGTTTGTCTTGTGAACTGACTGACAGTACATTTTACAACCCAAGGTGTATTGTCTGGATGTCTGTCTTCTGCTGTGCACAAGGTTCCAGAACCTCATTCTCCTGATGGATTCTCCCGTGATGTCACCATTGGAATGTTGGAGCTGGTGCTGAGGAGAAGAGAATGCTTGTCAGTTGGGCGGTAGGAGTTAAAAAGTTGAGGGGGAGACCACGTGCTGTATCTTGTTGTCAGTCACCTGTGTTTTAAGGAGTGTATCTCTGGGTATCAATCAGTTTAGATCACTTCCTGGTGCTTATCCAGAGAGAAGCCCCTGATTCCTGAGGCTACAAATTTTTTCACTCAACCATGCACCTCACCTAAGATTTAGTCCTGCAGGTAGAGAGGCGGATAGTGGGGTAACTAGTGCTCAGGTGAACCATTAGTATTAAATATGTTGGCAGAAATATATGTTACAGTATGAAAGACAGAACACGAATAGACAAAGAGGGAAATGTTTGAACTGTGTGTGAAGGTATTTGTGGATAGCCACAGAAAGTGCATATCCTGTCAGAGTACTGGAGAGCTACAGAGTTTCAAAAATAAATATGATCCCATACAGCCAAGGAATTCAGTCACACAAGTGTGTTCAATTATGTTTGGGAGGGATTAATTTAAACAGAAATCGTCTTTAGAAGGTGTGCAAAAAATATATATTGAATGTTTTTATGTGATTAGGTGAAATCTGGGGAAATTAAGTGAAATTACTCATATTTTTCCATGATGCAACACCAGCAATTGGCACTATGAGGGTCCCGCCGCCCGCCTGGCGGGAACCGCCAAATGGCCACTCCGCGGTCAGAAGTCCGCGGATGCCATTCTGGCTTTCCCGCTGGGCCGGAGGGCGACCGCCAAAAGAGCGCCCGCCGGCCCAGCGGGAAAGGCCCTGCAACAAGGAAGACGGCTCCGAATGGAGCCGGCGGAGTTGCAGGGGTGCGACGGGTGCAGTTGCACCCGTGCGATTTTCACTGTCTGCTAAGCAGACAGTGAAAATCTTTATGGGGCCCTGTTAGGGGGCCCCTGCACTGCCCATGCCAGTGGCATGGGCAGTGCAGGGGCCCCCAGGGGCCCCACAACACCCATTCCCGCCATCCTGTTCCTGGCAGTAAAAACCGCCAGAAACAGGATGGCGGGAAGGGGGTCGGAATCTCCATGGCGGCGCTGCTTGCAGCGCCGCCATGGAGATTCAGCCCATGCAGGGGAAATCCGGCGGGAAACCGCCGGACCCCCTTTTCTGACCGCGGCTTTACCGCCGCGGTCAGAATGGGCTGGGAAGCACCGCCAGCCTGTTGGCGGTGCTTCCGTGGTCCCCGGCCCTGGCGGTCTTGGACCGCAGGGTCGGAATGACCCCCTATATCATGGTGTGAGATGCACCTGTGGCATTTTTAGATGCAAGGACACATTTCTCACAACAACAAAAAACAGCAGAATAAACAGAAGTACTGCGAACAATGGGCACTCGCATTCTGTTGTTTGCGTTGATCTTGTGCGCTCACGCTGTTTACCACAAACAGCATGTAATTAACTGACTACCATAATAGCACAATTTCAGAAATTTTGTGTAACAAGAGTAAGGCAAAATTGCTGAAAATTCACCAGATTATGTCAGCATTCACAAATTTCACCCTGGCCTAGTCCTTAGAAATACAAATTGCAACATGGCTAATTAGACCTGATATTTCCACCTTTCCAGTTGGTTATTTTGATAACAATAGTATCAAGAAAAGCAGTTCTGCGGGATCTAGAGCATGTTGAAGAGATGCAAGCACAACCAGTTAGTCACACGCTTGAACTCCCATAGGGCGAGATGAGCCTTTTGAAGCTCATAAAGCCTGCACCATTCAGCTGGTTGACAGTAGTGCTACTGCACAATGTTTGTCTTATTATAAATACACAAGGCCGTATTTGTCAGGAGGATTTTATAGCTTACATACATATCACTGGGATGCCAGAAGCTCCTACTTCCGCAGACTTCCTTAGCAGGAAGCAGCTTTTCCTCCTCTCCTCCCCTGTCCCAGTCAAGGGCAGTTCAAGGGCCATCTTGGGGGGGCGCGGGGGCTCTTCGAAGCCTTCCATCCCAAGCTCCAGAACTTCCCTTTGGCAGGAGCCAGTGTCCCTCTGCGTCCTGTCTCGCTGCTGAAGGATGAATCACAGAAATGAAATCACATCTTTGTCCTGTTTTTCTCTCTCTACTAGAGGGGGGAGGAAGCCTGGGTGTATATATGGGGCTGAGCACAGAATGTGACTTCTGTACACAAAGTGAACCAGTCTTTAGGGAAATAAGTGCAATGGGTGACGGACTGGTAGGCATGGGGAAGTCTCAATACCACGTTAAGAACAACATGGAATGGCACTGGCGCTGCCCCAGCCCTACAGGCACCAGCTTGATGTAAAACATTGGTGAATGGTCCGATTATATGATATGCAGGACTGCACTGTGGAGAAGCGAAGTGAAAAGAAAGAAAGACAGAAATGAAAGTGAGTGATCTCTCTTGAAAAGCTGCCACATCTTAAATGGGAGTAGGCCCGGGACAAAGCCAGTCACATGTACAGTGTAGGGACAAAAACCCTCATCAGTTTGCAACACTTGTCGATTCCTACCATTGGTCAAAGACCATGAGATGTCCCTACTTTTTAGTATGTCTGGGCTGCCCTTACTCTAAGGGCCCCAGAGACACCACCACCAGTGCTCCACAGCCGTAAACTAGTGGATTTATTTTTATATGATAATATCTTTGTAATAATGATGGCTAGAGACTACAACCATGCTTCTTCAGATGTACTATACTATAATTTTAAAGTGTTTCCTCAGATGTCATGTATTATTTGTCATTTAATTTTAGGTAACAATCCCAACTGCACATCAGATTAGTGTACGTATGTGTGTGCATGATCATACTGTGTGTGTGTGTGCATGTGTGTGATTGTGTGCGTATGTGTCACACAGTGCTTAATATGTGCTGTTGTGCAAGAATGTATGTCGGAACAATGCATGCTGGAACAACGCATGCCTGAACAACAAGGTCGGAACAACAACCGCATTGTTACCACTAATGCCTTTACCACAAATGCCTTAACAACGATTTTTCGTTGTAAAGGCATTCCTGGTAAAGGCATTAGTGATAGGCATGCATGGTTCCAGCATTCATCCCCCCTGACCCCCCAGCCCCACACTTAAAAATTACTGCGACCCCCCCACCCCCTCCCCTAAAACCACACCAACCCCCCACCCTTGCCCCTAAAACTACCCCAACCCCCACCTCGTCCCTTAAATTACAGCGACTCCCACCCTGCCCCTAAAACCTAAAACAACCCCAACCCCCACCCCATCCCTGAAACCTAAAGTACCTCAACCCCCACCCCTAAATCCTAAAACCATCCCGCCCCTAAAACTACCCCAAGCCCCCAACCTGCCCCTAAAATTACCCTTCCCCCAAACCCACCCCTAAAACCTAAAACTACCCCAACCCCCACCCCTAAAACAACCCCAACCCCCACCCCATCCCTAAAACCTAAACTACCCCAACCCCCACCCCTAAAATCTAAAACCACCCCAACACCCCAACCCCTAAAACTACCCCGAGCCCCCCACCCCACCCCTAAAACCTAAACCCCCCAATTCCCACCCCTAAAATTACCGCAACCCCTCACCCTGCCCCTAAAACCGAAAACCACCCCAACCTCCACCCCTAAAGCCTAAACCACCCCAATCCCCAACCCCACCCCTAAAAACCTAAACCACCCCGACCCCCACCCCAAATTCTAAAAGTACCCCGACCCCCCCACCCCGCCCCTAAAACAAAAAATACCCCTCCCCTCCCTCTCCGCACCTAAACTGCCCCGACGCCCCCTCAAAACTAAAAATACCTAGACCCCCCACCCTGCCCCTAAAACTAAAAATACCCCACCCCACCCTCCCCCACCCCTAAACTGCCCGACGCCCCCCTCCCCTAAAACTAAAAATACCTCGATCCCCCACCCCGCCCCTAAAACTAAAAATACCCCTCCCCACCCTCCCCCACCCCTAAACCGCCCGACGCCCCCTCCCCTAAAACTAAAAAGACCTCGACCCCCCACCCCGCCCCTAAAACAAAAAATAACCCGACCCCCCCTCCCCTAAACCACCCTGACCCCCAAAAAAAAAAAATACCCCAACCCCTCACCCCACCCCTAAAACTAAAACCCCAACCCCCTGCCCCCACCCCTAAAACTAAAAATACCCTGACCCCCTAGCCCCTAAAACAGCCCCACTTACCTGAATCATCGCGTCGTACTCCTCAGCCGACTCCCTTCTTCTGTGCCTTAACCACGCATTTGCATGGTTCAGCACATGCGTGGTTGAGGCACAAAACACAAATTTGTGGTTAACAAAAGTGTTGTTCCGCTTTCGTTGTCCACGACTTCGTTGTTACGGAGTCGTGGTTCAGGGCATTTCCCATTGTGCAAGGTAGACTTATTTTTCATCATTAGACGTTGGTCCAGGTAGGAAAGAGGAAGGCAGAGAAGGGGAGGAAGATAGGAAAATTGTTACAAAAGAGAGAAACAAAGTGGGAAACTGACGAAGAAAAAGAAGCTGCAGGAAGGGCTAAAGAGAAAGTAAAATGTTGGGTGTGGAAAGAACGAGTCATGAGGTGAATCCAAAATTAGGTGTCCTTGGTTGCCCTGGCTATGCTGTTCAATTTAATCCCTCCCCTCAAGATATTGTACTTTTCATTTAGCAATCCTGCATAAAAGGCTATTTTTAATGATAATCTTCAGCTCTTGAGTGCCCATCGCTGCTGTTTTGCTATTAAGAATTTGTTGTAAAGCTCTATTAGAATGCCATGTTTTTGGAGATATTTCCAGACCAGATATTTCGAAGTTGGTCCTGATAAATGCGTCTGTCAAAGTCTTTTCAGGATTTTACCCACTGATCCAGGAGCATGAGCTCCTTCAAGCTGTGGATATAGCACATGCAGGTGGCCTCTGATTAAATTTGATTTAGGAAAATTAATTGAGCCCAAATTGTATCGTTCTACGATGACTGAACTTGCTAAAGGTGTCAATTTAAAATTCTGTGTATGTTCTTACTGCTCAATTGGTTGAGAGCCTGACTATCTTCAGAGAACAAGCAAAGTTCAGACATAATAGGTTTGGCAGCAAGTCCACCTAAGTGCAAGGACACATCCCCTGGAACTCATTGAATGAATCCCTGCCTTACCCTGTGAATAACTATATAAATTATAAGAATTGGCTCTCTCGTGGAAAATAATGGGTTATGGCAGACAAACACGGACATGTATTTTTATGTAATTACTTTTACCCCTGATGAGGCGTTAAAGCACTTTTGCGGACAAGTAGCCTGCTACTCCAGTGGCCTGCCATGGAAGTGTGTGTCTGTCATGTGGCATATATGGATAGTCTAGATACCATGTGAGAGTACCAAACTTGTTTTCTTTGCTGCGCCTGGGCATAAACTTGAAATAAAAAAGAGTGATAAGTAGAATGCTCAGTCATATAAGACGTAGTCAAGCAAGAGGGCATGTAAACATGCACCTACCATTTGACATCACAATCTAGGAATAGACGTACCTGTATGCAATATGGGCCTGACTACGAATGTCACAGAAATACCGATAGATTTGAAGTGTATTGTGTGCTAGCAGTTCTGCCTGTTTCAAGTTAGCGTGAAATAACATGCAGATAGTGGGACTTCGTGCGCCAAAATCCGTACTCCGAGGCATGTTATTCGGTGATACCTCACTCGTGCATATAAGGGCTCCTTCCTGTGCAACGAGTGCCTTCATGAGTCACTTAGCCTGAAGCCTATTTGTACTTAGAGTTTTCATTTAAGACAGCGCTCGTGAATTTATGCAAATTCTAACAGTTCTGCCAGACTGGCCATTCCTGGTTTGGTTGCACTTATTTCTCACTGTCCTCTTTTTTCACTTAATATAGAGCTGTGTCTCGTCACTTCACCGTGTGCCCCTCCCGGTTAGAAGGATCTGTTGCAGCTTGCTTCTGCTCATCTGCCACAATAGCTGCCAACGTTTTTTTTAAAGTGTTTTCTTCTCAAAGAAAGAGACTTTGAGATCTTTCAAAAGGATTTTGACAAGTTTATTGTTGGATATTTTTTTTTATGTGGTATTTGTTTATGAAAACTCAGAACATGGGATTGGGCTTCACGTGGCCACGCCCTGAAAATATTATGCATGCATGTATTTCAGATTTGTATAGAGTACAACATAAAATATGGATCTTAGAACCAATATTGACCATCAGGGTGAAGAGGTATGCACGGAGGGCATGGTCCACAGGATTTCTTTGATTCCTCAGGTGATAATAAAGGGGTCGATGTGCAACGGCCGTTTGGGGTTGCAGGCCCTGTGATTCGCAAAATCACCTGTGATTCGCAAAATCACAGACTTTCCAACCATAAAAGAGCTTTTCTTAATGTGCAAAAGCCATTTTACGAGTCCAACGCATAAAACGGCCTTTGTGATCCTGTCCAGTTAAACATAGGATGGGGCGTGAAAAGGGCATTACACCCCCTTCTTATTTTGTGATAAGGAAAAAATTGTATCAGTGGTTGCAACTGCAGCTGCGGTCACTAACTATTGATCAGTTACTGACATCCACTTGGGACACTTCCTCTTTTTAGGGTCTCGCTTGTGAGTGCACGCACTAGTGCATGTGTCTCGCACTGTTGTGTAGAGTAAAGTGCTTGGAGCCGGCCTGTTGCTTACCATTTGTTGGCTTGCTTTGCACTCTTATTTACAGCCTCTTAATTCATCACTGCAGGCCACCAGCATTTCCTTTCCTCTTTGTGGAGTAGAGACAAAGCACTTGTTGAATCAACTTAATCAGTGCCCGCCCGCTGCTCCTGACATGATTGAGGTATTATTTTGTTCTTTTTAAATTCTAGTGCCCTGGAAACGGAAGGCTTGTGATGGGCAAAAATGTCCGCAGCAGGACAAACAAAATTGCAAAGTTTTATTTTTTATAGCTAACTTTCTTTTATTTTGCCAAGTCATCTTTTCTCATTTTGCACTCATGATTAATTTTGTTTTGGCTTGTGGGTGCTGTTCTCAAAAGAGATTTATATTGTTCTAAATATTGCAAAGCGACGTTGTTCATTATGCGTAATTTCTAAAATTATGCTTTGACACATAATTATGCAGTACACCCTAGTCCACCCACACTTCAATCCACCCCACCTGACCCCACTGCAATCCAAATCACTCACCTCAATCCAATCTACTCCAGCCTACCCACTCCAATCCTCCCAACGCCGCTCAATCTAGTCTGCCCCACACCAATTAAAAACAATCTGCACCCCTTCAAAACAACCTGCCCCACTCCAATCCAAAACAATCTGACTCTCTCCTGTTGAAAACAGTCAGCCCCATTCCAGTGTTCCCCACTCCAAACTAAAACAATATGCCCCACTCAAATCCATCCCACTCCAAACTGCCCAAACCCAATCCAAAATGATCTGCCCCACTCCAATCTGCCCTAACCCAAAACAGTCTGCCCCACTGCAATCTACTATACTCCAATCCAAAACAATCTGACCCAATCCAGTCTGCCCACTCCAATCTGCTTCACTCCAATCTAGCTCACTTTAACCCAAAACAATCTGCAGCACTCTGATCTACCCCACTCCAATCCAAAACAAACTGCCCCACTTGAATCTGCCCCACTGCAATGCAAAACGTTCTGCCCCACTTGAATCTGCCCCACTGCAATGCAAAACAATCTGCCCCACTCCAATCCACCTCACTCCAATCTTGCCCACTTTAATCCAAAACAATCCGCCGCACTCCAATCCAAAACACTCTGTTCCACTCAAATCTGCCCCACTCAAATCTGCCCCTCTCCAATCTGCCTCACTCCAATCCAAAACAATACGCCCTACTCCAGTCCAATCCACCCTACTCCATCCCAATTCACCCCACTCCAATGCACCCCACTTACATTCAGTCAACCCCACACCAGCCCAACCCACCTCACTCCAATCCTCCACAGTCCGGACCAATCCACCCCACTCCAATCCACCCAACGGCAATTTTCCCAACTCCAATCCTCCAAAAAATGTGTCCCACTCTACTGTGCCCCACTCCAATCCAAAACAATCTGTCCCTCTTCAATCCTCACCACTCCAATCTACCCCAAATCCAATCCAAAACAATCTGCCCCACTCCAATCTGCCCAATTTCAATCCAAAACAATCTGCACACTCCAATCCAACACAATCTCCCCTGCTCAAATCCATTTCAATCTTCCCCACTTCAATCGGCCCCACTCCAATCCCAAACAGCCCACTCCAATTCAAAACAATATACCCCACTCCAATTTGCCCCACTCTAAATCAATCAAAGTCACCCCTATCCAGTCCACCCCATGCCATCCCAATTCACCCCATTCCAATCCACCCACGGCAATCCAGTCTACCCCACACTGGTCCAATTCACCTCACTCCAATCCATCTACTAAAATCCAGTCCACCCCAACCCACACAATCCAATCCGCCCCATTCCATCCCAATTCACCCCATTCCATCACAACCCACCCACTACAATCCAGTCCATCTCACACCAATCCAATTCACCCCACTCCAATCCATGACAATCCACCCACTACATCCCAGTCCACCCTACCCCACACCAATCCAATTTCCTCCACACAAATTGAATCCACCCCATACCAATCCAAGCCACCCCAATCCAGCCCAGGGCAATCGGCCCCATTCCAATGCAATCCAGCTAACCCCAATCAAATCCAACCCACCCCAATCCACTCTGCTCCAATCCACCCCACTCACATACTACCAACTCCAGGCTAACCCACTCCACTCCAATCAAATCCATTTTACCCCACTCCAACCCAGTGCAACCCACCCCGCTCCAACCAATCTGCCCACTCCAATCCACCCCTCTCCATTCATGTCTGCTGCTAACCAATCCACCTCACTTCAAACCAATCCACCCACACCACCCATGCCACCACAGTCCAATACAATCCACTTTAATCCTCCCCATTCCACTCCAGTCCAAGCCTGTTCACACGACTCCATCCCACTTAGTCCAATGCACCCCACTCCAAACCACCTTAATCAACCCCACTCCAATCCAGTGCACCCCTCCCCAGTTAATCCACCCCACCCTCATCAAATCCACCCAACTCCAATCCAGTCCACCCACTCCAATCCTAGCCATCCCATCCCACTCCAGTCCAATCTACCACAATCCACTGCACCCTACTCCAGTCCACCCCACCCCACCCCAATACTTTCAACCCCACTCTTATCCAATCTACCCCAATCCAATCCACCACACTCAATGCAGTCCACCTCACCCCAATCCAGTCCACCCCAGTCGAGTCCACCCCACTCCAATCCAATCCACCTCACCTCATTGCAATCCACCCATCCACTCCACCCCATCCACGCCACACCATTCCATCTCATTTCAATCCAATCCACTCTACTGCAATCCAGTCCACTCTACTCCAATCCACCCCACTCTATTCCAGTCCAATCCACCCACCCCATCCTAGTTTATTCTACCGCACTCCAATCCAATCCATCCAGCCTACCCCCTCTAGTCCACCCCACACCAATCCAATCCATTCCACAACAGTCCACCTCATCTCATCCCAGTTCAGTCCACCCCACTCCACTCAATCCGCCCCACCCCACCCCAATCCAAGCAACCCCACCTCAATGCTATCCACCCTAGTCCAATCCACCACACTCCAATCCACCCCATTCCAATCCACCCCACTCCAATCCAATCCAACCCACTGCAGCCCTCTACACTCCAATCCAGTCCACCCTATTCCAATCCAATCCCCCATTCAACCACACCCCACTGACTCCTATCCACCACAGTCTTCTCCAATCTATCCCACTCTATCCCATTCCAATCCACCCCACCCCAACCCAGTTCAGCCCACACCACCCACACTCCAATCCACCCCACTGCAATCCAGTCCACCCCACTACAATCCAATCCAGTCCACACCACTCCAGTCCAGTGAATCCAATCCTCTCTACTCCAATCCAATCCAATCCAATCCATCACACTCCAGTCCAGGCTAATCCACCCCACTGCACGTCACTCCAATCCAGCCCAGCCCTATTACTCCAGTCTAAACCACCCAACCCAATCTAATACCCCCACTTCAATCTTCCCCAATCCAATCTACCTTCCCTAATTTCAATCCACCCTACCCACAATCCAATCCACCTCACTCTACTCTAACCCAATCCACCCTACACCACTACCTAAATCTACTCCAACCCACTTCACCCTATTCCACCCCACTCCACTCTACGACAGTCTCTACCACTGAACTCTACTCCCCTCTACAACACCCTACTCCCTGTACTCCACTCTACAACACACCAACAAATCCACTCTGTGACCCCCTGTTCCCCCATTCTATGCCACCAACTTTTAGCCAGGTTGAACAGCAGCCACACTAGTGTACAATATGGCAAAATACATTGTCAAAGACAAAAGCTTTTGTATACGTGAGACCTATTGGCTTTGCCAATGCTTGTTTGAATTATGTCGGTGACCTGGGGAGAGAAGAGATAAGGAGGTAAGCAGGCAGTTATCCAGGCGACATCTGCCTGCTCCCCTGATGTCTTCCCAACGGAGACATGTTTTTTTTAATTTTTTTAAACCAGCACCTCTGTCTTTAATGAGCATGGGCTGTTTTTTTTAATTTATTTTTTAATGGTTTTTAAAATCAAATACAGCGATAAACATCTTTTGTCCCCTGCAGGCCTCCATCCCTGCACTGGCAGCCATTCACAGGTGGTGTTAGGCACTCGTTTTGTGAGCTCCTGCAAACAGACATTTTGCTATGCAACCTGTTAGTAGAAAGAGGCTACATGGTAAATTGCATTCCCATTCACAAATCTGTGGTGATGATACATGGTCCCCTACTTCCCGGATGGTGGAGGGAAATGGGTTCCAGAGCTTTGCGGCCTCGGAAGAGAAAGTTTAGGCATCATTAAAGCCTTTTACTAGAAGCAGGATTGCAATGAGCTTGCTTTGTGACGACCTCACAACACGGGTGATGGTATGAAATTACTGGCAAATTAGGCATATTGCCATTTATCAAATCCTTCGGCTCTCGGGGAGCCAGTGTAGCGAGTGGGCCTACCAGATGGGAGATGGTCAGGAAGCAGAGCAGTTGCTGACAAATATCACACTTCCTTTGTGGAGAGATTAGGGCCCATGTTTATACTTTTATTGTGCTGCATTTGCGTAATTTTTTACGCAAAAGCCGTGCAAACTTACAAAATATAATTGTATTTTGTAAGTTTGCCCCGCTTTTTGGTCAGAAAATGACGCAAGTGCGCACAAAAATAGTATAACATTGGGCCTAGGTTTGAGCGAATTGGACTACTTTCAAAAGTAAATTATTTCCAGTCCAGGGTGGAACATACAAGATGATGAACCTGAACATTGTCCAGCTGGAGGAGGGTTCTGGGGATACATTTAACAACCATTGGCAAAGCCATTAACTCTGGTCTTGTCAAGTCTGAGATGGATTTTTTATACTTAATTGTTTTGCAAATAAATACAATAGGCGTTAACAGTTTAAAAGTAATTAAAAGTTTAAATGCCGCTGTCTAAAGGGCGAGTGAATATGTTTGCAAACATTTTTTTTTTTAAATTACCAATAGCAAAATACTTTTTAAAACAAGCATTGGCAAAGCCAGTAGATCTTGGTTACTGAAGTTATTAGCTTTACCAATACTATATAGCTATGTCTTACAGCAGGATGGCTGCTGTGCAGCATGGCTAAAAATACATTTAAAACAATGCTATGATACCGCCACCGCTGGCTGACTCATTGCACTTGTTTTGTTTGTCTATGCAGTTGCGAGTAAGAAGACAGGTGAAAGGGTATGGGGGGCATATTGTCAATCAAGGGTTGTCAGGAGGGCTTATGGGCAAGCACACTGGCAACAGAGGGTCGGCAGGAGGGACTGACGCAAGCAAGCAGACAATATAGGGTGGTTAGGAGGATCTGGGGACAAGCACGCAGGAAACAGAGGGTTGAGTGGGGAATGGAGCAAGCAGACAAACAACAGCGAGAGGGTGGTGTCAAGGAGTGGGGGAGGAACATGGAGTGTGGAAAAGTTCACGAGGGTGACAACTGAAGAAATGCACTCTTGTAGAGTGCTTAAATAAAAAGAAAAAAGCTGCACCCTAAGAAATGAGCAGTGAAAGTAATGAGTCCATGAGCCAGTGGAGGGACAAACACTGAAGAGGAAGGAAGCCTGTGGAAACTGATCAATAAGAGGCAAACAAATGGGCGTGATAATGACGCCAACCAAGGGTAAGCAATGGACGGCCTCTACGCCCACTGCAAGGTAACAAGCGGTCTTGCAAGAACGCACTGTCTATAGCAAGACAAAAAATGAACATGAAGGAAGAAATGCATGCTGCTATTGGGACACCATCCTAGGCACTGAATTTTAGGTTGGACATGAACTTGTGCACATGCATAATGCCATCACACAGAGTGAAGAGAACCAATGCTTGAAGTGAGCTCACCCACTTGCCTATGCTCTATGCCAGTGGTTCCCAACCTTTTGACTACTGTGGACCCCCACTTTATCATTACTGGAACCTAATTTAATCTTCTAAGCAGTCTCGGACCCCCTGAGGGGGCTTAGCGGACCTCTAGGGGTCCTCGAACGACAGGTTGGGATCCACTGCTGTATGCTGTGGCTGTATGTGAATGACACAAATACATCAGTGGCTGAAAACTGGAAAGCTCTATATACATACATGGCAGCCACCATTTTGTAGTTATGGTTCAAATGCCATTTCCATGGATAAGAAATGTTTTGATTTGCCTATAAGTTTTGGCCCTGTAGATATATTTGCCAAAAAGGTGGCAATTCAACAAACTTAGCTAGGATTTGGCATGCTAAGTTTTTAAAAGATCTGTAGAAGGAAAAAAAAGTTAAGAGGGGTTACGTGAAGTGTTTTCCCATTTCAGCTCCCATCGGAAATTTTGTTTACACCTGCAGCCCAAACAAAAAAATGGATGTACCCCAAACTTGGCATTAAAGTGGATCGTTGCTAATAAAGCTTGCTTTCGTTGGCTCAGTGTAAAATGGTTAAGGGATTCAATAGGTTTTTGAGATAATAGTATATTAAAAAGTTCTAAAGTGGACTTTAAAGGGTTAATATTTTTACTTTTTTCTGCCATGCCATATTTTTGATTTGTCTAGTATCTTAGCTGTTTTACCAGGATACACCAGACTGTTTGACAAACAATGGGGGTCATTACGAGTTTGGCAGTCTCAGGACCACCATGTTGGTGGTGGCAGTCGTACAGCCAACGGGTCGGCTGTGAAGACCACCAAATTATGACCATGGCGGTCTTCCCAACAAAACATAGCCAAACAATCACCAGTACCACCAGTGCCTCCACGACCGGCGGTCGGCAACATTAGGCCACTGGAGACCATGTTTCCGCCAGGCATATTACCAGGTTGCACACCGCCAAGGTTTCCACCGTGGGCACACTGCCTTGAAAACTCCTGCGGAAACCAACTCTATAAAAGGAAACACTCACTTTCTGGAACACATACCTGAATGGAGCCGCCATGGAACCTGAACTGGAAGTCCCCCCACTGCTTGTGCCCACACAACAACCATGAGTACAAACAGTTACCTCACACTGGAGGGAAAACTCAAACTACACATGCACACACAAAATACACATCTGGGATGGCTTGCGACAGCGACACACACACGTAACCATACACCCATATGCACATACACGCACACTTGCATAAACACACGCACACCCATACTACACACACGCACACCTGTACTACACACACCACTGCCAACACCCACCTGCCATTCACACACCAACCCACAGTTACACAGCACCAACACTACCACAACCATACACAACAGCACTGATTCACACAACAACATCACAATCGCAAGAACACAAACGCTTCTCCAAGCAGTGCCATTTTACACCTTCACATGACAACACATACTACCAACAACACGTAACAACACCAGACAACCAATAAACACAATCACACTGCCATACAATGAAGCATACATCACACCACGCTAATACCACACACAATGCATATGACATAGCCATCACCACACACACGAACGCACACACAACAACCCCACAAGGGCACACAACACCACCATTACACAAATCATCACAAACAACACACAATTTTGCTACATACATGCATGTAACAAACAAAAACATACCTATACACATTACACAGCAATGACAGTGGGACAAGTGGCAGGGTCACACCCACACATGCAGCCCAAGCACAACAGGTAGCACAACTCCAACACACAACATCAAACATGCACAAACCAAAGCCCACAAACATTAAACAGCTAAGTAGAGAGAAAGGCAGGACAAGTATGTTACGGTCAAATCCAACAACAGGTTGGGCCAGATGTATTATAAATAGCAATATGATATAAAATAAACATATTTACAATTAAAAGACCATCGGCCAGTCCAAAGTGCCAAAGGCACAAATGGTACCTCAGTGTGCCCCTACATGACTCCTGACTGCAATATGACCTCCACAGGGTAAAGGCAGCAAGGGAGCAGGCAGGCACCTTAGGGATTGAAGGGGTTGGGAGTTTGGGTTTTGTAATGGGGTCTTTGGGCTTGCGTTTGGAAGGGGAGGATCCTTGGGCTTGGGATGGGGGTCCCTGGGCTTGGAAGGGGTATCCCTGGACCTGGGCTTGTGAGGGGTAGACTTCTTGGCTAGGCGAGGGGCATGGGCACTAGCGGGGTGTAGGGGAGGACCTTGATGTGGAAGGGCTGGACTTGTGGAGGGACAAAGAGCGCTTGGGGGTATGATGGGGTGGGACAGGAGTAAGGAACAAGGCTAACCCTGAGAGGAAATACTTCTTAGCCACACGGGGGTGATCATGGCAAAAGGGTTTGGGGGTGGAGGGAGTGTTTGTAAGATGTGCCGGTGTGGATGTGTTGGGAGCATGTGTTGAATGCTTGTGGGTGCAGGGTGTCTGTTGGATGGGTGAGTGCTGGCATTTATGTGTCTTGGGAGGAGGGGGGAGAAGGTGCAGGGAGATGCCATCCTGGATGGGTGACTGTCTGTTGGGGTGGTGTCTGCAGGTATGGCAGATGTGCTGCATGTAGGATTGTTGGTGGTTGTGGTGAGTGTGGATGTGGTGACTGGGGTGGATTTCTGCGGGTCTGATATTGTGCTGACTGTGGGTAAGACAGGAGTTGTGGCTGGACCTGTAAATGATGGTGTGGTGGCTGCAGGTGTATCTGGTGTATTGTCTGGAGAGTTGGTGGGGGAGTCAGTGTAGGTAGTGGATGTTGCTGTGTCTGCAGGTGGGTGTTGTTTGTGTGCATGACAGTGGTGGGTCTTGTGGTGCTTGTGTTTATCAGAAGTATACTTGTCTGCTGAGGTGGATGCATGCCAGTGTATATGTGTGCTTTGGCTGGATTTGGGGAGAGGAGTTTGGGATTGGGAAGAGGCAGGTGGAGGGGGAATGGTAGACAAAGGGTGACTGGCTGCTGTCAGTGTGGAGACCATGCCTGGAAGGATCTCTGGAGGCCAGCAAGGGCACCATGAATGCCCTCCAGGAACACATTGCTCTGTTGGACTTGAGCTGCCAGTCCCTGGATGGTGGGCTGACCCACAGAGATAGACCTCAGGAGGTTAATAGCCTCCTTACTGAGAGCAGCAGGGCTGACTGGGGCAGGGAGATAAGTGCCTGCGGCGAAAGAGATGCCCACCCTCCTGGGTGAGCGGGCACGGGCAACTGAATGGGGAGCTACAGGGAGGGCGGTGCTAGTAAAGGGGATGTTGGACAAAGATGGTGCTGGGGTGGTCACTGCCAGGGAATGTCCACTGGAGGAGGATTCTGAAGAAGAGGTGGTAGATCCGGTCTCCCCATGGCAGTCCTTCGCCGTCCATTCCACTGGGTCCCTCACTCTCGCTGGTTGCAGTTTCCTGGGTCCAATGGGCGGCTGCTTCCCCACTCGTCTGTGCCCCTTCTCCTTCACCTGACGATGCTGATGCACACAAATAGAGAGAGAGGGAGAGAGAGATAGGGCGAAAATGGGTTAACATATAGCTCTCATACACACTGGTCAACATTCACATCTGTGACAATACATATCCTGGCTAGGCCATCACAGGTGCCAATACACATTACCTACATTATGTCACAACATGTCACTTCTACCCACACCTGTATGCCAGCCCTTACACCTACATCAATACCTAAGTAGACCAGCACAACTGGAGTCATCCACATGATAACAACCAAAGCCATATTTGCTGGCACACCATACCCTTGATGCAGTATCAATTGAATGCCTGAATACACATCATACCTCTCCATTCCCTATCACCCACTGGATGTGCAGCTGACTGAACAAAACACTTCAGGCCTCTACAATTACAACACCTGCTCAGTCCATGCCCTCTATAATATATCCATTACAGTGAAGACAACTCCACTCACAGACCATATAGTACCTGCCTGTCATATTATATGGCAGACCAAACACTCTGTACAGTGATGCCAATATTGAACTCAACTCAGATGTAGCCATTACAAGTCAGACACCCAAACAGGTTACATATAATGTGTACAATATGAACCTGTGGTATAGCCATGTGAACAGTCTAACCCAATCACAGAGCCAGATCAGCAGACACCAAACACATATATCACAACTTATCATACTGCTAAGTGCATCTACAATGGCCCATTAAGCCCATGTAACACATTCATACTAAATCACTGAGTGCAGTGTCACAACAGATGTACTTCATGAACACACATATTACATCATGGTCCACTTACAATGCCACCACACATGCAGTTACACCAGTTTGACTATGCAACATGACAACTCCACCCTCACACACCATTCCAAAAATGACAATACCTGTCATAGAGCCCGGAAAACACACATCTCAGACGGTAAATTTCTGGATGCGTTAGGCACACATGGACCAACACCACGGCCTGTACACCAATTACACATCCCACTACTACATGAGGCAGCCTGAGGAGACTAAATAAAACATTTGAGTCACATCAACATGCCATGTGTCATGCAATAGCCTAACCCCTCCTAATCTGCTACTTCAGCTGGAGGCAAGCAGAAAAGTCCCAGCCCATCAGATGTGCCCCCAACTAACCATGCGGGCAATGTGTAGGCAGTAACTCAGCAATGTAGCATAGCATTTGACAGGGCATTATCATACATGCCATATACATACCATGGTGACAAATACAAGATCTGCCAAGGCACTTACCACCTCTAGTTCCATCCATCCTCACAAGTCTTGCACCTAGTAATGCATGATGTCCGCAACCAGACCTCATGAATTGAACATGTATCAGTATGCCAGTTTCGCTATCTTCACATACCCTACAGTCAGCAGATCACCTGTATATGGCTATACAGCTAACAAGCCAATAATCCTGTACCATAAAGGCCATGTCGGTGGTGGGACTGTAATGGCAGCCCCACATTCAGTTAATACCATTACCAGTACATGATGTAAAGAGTCCCTGTGAGAAAATGAGAGTCATCCTGTAGCATATACAGGTATGCTACCCAGATGGGAGTGGACTGACACCTGAGAGCCACAAATGCAGATGGATGGAGCTGGTCATACTCAGTGCTTAGGGTGATACAAATATTCACAGCCATTGTATAAGCAGGATGGAGTCACACATGTGCCTATGTCATTAGACCATCTCCACATCCCAGACATGGAGAGAACTAGAAATGGGAGATGTACATCCACTGACAGTAAACCCAGGCAACCCATCTACTAATCATACTCAGCCAGGGTGCATAATTCCCATTCCCAAGTGACGAAAAACAGGATGATTTTATTACAATGTCACATTGCCTGCAGTGAGGCACCTAATCCCATTTAAGCCCAGCCAAGTCCTGGGATACAGTACAGTACTCACCCCCTTGTGGCTGCTGTGCTACCCTCAAACGACCGTCCACCTCGGGGTAGGCCACCGCCAGAATGCGGGCCATTAAGGGGGTCAGGGTCCAATGGGCACCCCTCCCTCGTTGGGAGGACATCCCAGCTGGACCTCTGCGGTCTTCCGAGCCGAGGGCCTCAGGTCCTCCCACTGGTTTCTGCAATGGGTGCTCACCAGCTGTGGATATCCAGGGTCCGCACTTGCTTGGCGATGACACACCAGATCCCTTTCTTCTGATGGGCGTTCACTATCATGGATGACACAGACAGAAGGAGAAAGTTGTGCACACTGGCACCATACCAACAGCAGTGGAGAATATACATCTGACTCACCAAATTCCCACACATACCCTTCCTCTCTGCTCATACACCTTAACTCCATCCCTCCCTGGTACACTTACACCATCACACACACCCCCTATCACACATAACTATGGCACTGGGATCACCTGCTCCTCTGGTGCCCCATACACCTGTCCATACAGGGGTAGGACCCCTCCCACAAGCTTCTTCAGCTCTTCTGAGGTGAAGGCTGGGGCCCTATCACCCGCAGGAAGTGACTTGATGGCTCCCAGAGACAGTACACAGCAGCAAAGGTCATGGAGGTCTTGCTTGCAAGAGTATCTGGAGTCAAGTGAGCAAGACTTCAGAAAATGGTGATCAAGGCTGCCACATACAAGACCGTCACTGCTGGCGGTAATTGCCAGTCCCCCATAGGCAACAATGTTAACCAATGAGAAGTTGCACAGCAGTTGCGACCGCCTACCGCCTTGACAACATACGCCTGAAGACTTAGGTCACTTCCAACTGTCCTGTGCAGCAGGACAGGTGGCTGCCATTTTATGCACATATCATGCCTTGCTATCCCTAAATAAGTGCACGATTCAGATTTTTAGCCAAACTGCGGAGTAGGACTATGTTGTGCCATTATGGTTTTTCTAATACACGTGACATGCATGAAACAGTGACGTGATATGGCCGTATATCAGATGACATGCATGTCCACATACTCGGCGGCACATAAGGGGTGTAACCATATAGGTATATAGCATGACTATATTCATGATCAGTTCAGGAAAGGTCAGTGTGCAGCATATGGTACATTACACATGTGATGTGTGTCACTCATGATTTACAGGGTAAACAATGTGCAGCAAGGATGGTGTTCAAGCCGTTTCAGCAAGCCCATTATAGTGTATGTCAGCAGTGTGTCGCATGTGTACAGTGGTAGGTGTGTGCAATGATGACATGTTCTGCTTACATGTGTGAAGAGCTTATCACTTTGTACATTTCTCCTCTCTATCCTAGATACCCTGCCGTGAGGAGATTTGAGAAATGCACCAATGTACCGTCCACTAGGTGACTTTGCAACCCTGGAGGACATGCATATCATCCAGACCTATTGTCTGGATCTTCAGACCATCATAGATCTATGTACCCAGTTGAGGCCTGATATATTGCCTTCCATACGCAACCCCTATGCCATCTTTCCCACACTACACGTCCTATCAGTGCCAAACCTTCTTGCCACTGGCTCATTTCTGAATACAGTGGGCTTGACAGCAAGGATGTCACAGCCCATGTTCAATCTTATGTTGAAGGATGTACTGTGTGCTTTATTGAAACACCTAACAGCTAAATCAGGTTCTGTCTACATGTGGATTTGGCCTATGTGAAGGCAGACTTCTATGATATGGGACACATCCCTTATGTGATAGGGGCCATGGATGGCACACATACAGCCTTGGTCCCTCCCACTGCCAATGAACGGGTGTATAGGAACAGGAAGAACTACCACTCGATTAATGTTCAGGTGGTGCGTCTGGCAGACCAGTACATCTCACAAGTGACAGCCAAGTTTCCAGGATCTGTGCATAACTCCTACATTCTGAGGAACAGCAATGTCATACACATGATGGCACAATTACACACAGAGAGGACTTGGCTCATTGGTATGTATAAATTTGGATGTGTGTCTCTGTTATGGCACCTGTCATCACATTCTTCCCTGTGGCTGTACCTGTATTGTAACAGGTCCTATCTTTGTGCACACAGGTGAACTCTGGCTATCCTATTCTTCCCGGGCTGTGGACACCAGTGAGGTACCCTGCCACGGAAGGGGAACTCCATTTGAATGAGGCCCAAGACAGGACAAGACTTGTAATCGAAAGGACATTTGGCCTTCTGAAAGTCATATTCAGGTGCCTGGACGTCTTTGGAGGTGCCCTCCTCTACACTTCACAAAAGGTATGACAGAACATAGTTGCCTGCTGCATGCTCAACAATCTTGCCCTGAGACGTCAGATACCATTGCTGGCTGATGATGACGAGGAAGCTGGACCGGTGGCTGGTAATGCAGGGATGGAATTTGATGAGGAGGCAGATGAGGAAGGTGCAGCTGACTCTAGGATTGAGCTTATCATTCAATACTTCCAGTAACATGCAGGGATGTTGACCGTATATTTGCAAGTGTTGTATAGCTACGTTGATTGTTGACAATGGTCCTCCTGATTTGAATGATCAGTGGTGTTGTAATGTGTTCCTATCCCAATGTGTGTGTTGGGGGTGGTGACTGATTGAGTGTAAAGTGCTGAGCTAAAATTTATCTTCTCTAACATGTGCACTCACTGCAGGTTGCTAGATTCACATCTCCTATGGACAGACCTCTATTGAACTATGTGTCCTGCATTCTCCTGTTCTCATGTCATTCCACCGACTGACTGTGTAATGTCAATCAATGTCTCTGATACCTATGGGGTGAGGCATTCATTGTCATTGTCCTTTGGTAACTGTTTACAGAATAGAGTTTTGCCCATGACAGATGCCAGCTACAGTGATTTGTGTTGTATTTCCTGAGACTGGTGATGTAGAAATAATATCTGTAGTGCCCTGCTTCAGTAGCCATCTACACTGGCCAAGACAACTATGAACTGCATATGTGCTTTGTGTGGCATCATGCCTTCTATCCTGATGGAACTCTCTGTCATGGTCTCTTTTTCAGGTTGGATAAGTGAATATACTCTGCTGGGTGCCTGGAATAGTGACTCCCTTACATCTGCCCTGGAACAAATCTGTTGCACTGTGTCTCCTGCTGAGGATACCTCCCTCTGCTACCCATTACACTGCCTGTTGGTTTAGGGGGCCATACCCATAGAACATTTTGCAGACTTAACATTTGTAAATGTCCAAATAAAGACACATATGCAGTTGCTGTGATCAATAGTGGTTATTAGGCATACAGGGGTAATGTGATTTAAATATATGGTGCACACAGGTGTATGAGTGGGGCCATGGTAGTTGGAGACACCAGAGTAGGTGGCATAGCTGTAGGTAGTGCAGTTCCAGTGTCCAGTGGCCATGGGAAAATGGAGTAATGTTATTGAACAGTCAACAGGGTGTCATAGTGGCACACAAGGGATAGAAATCAGGAAAATGTATCTTCTTGGCAGTGGGTTTGGTCTTGGCATCTGCTCCAGCCGGATGCCTGGATGGATGTCTGCATTTGAGGTGAGGGAGGTTCTTCAGCTACAGAGGGAAGGGTGCCAACGGCCTGTGGTTCCCCTGGCAGGGCCTCGATTCCACTAGCTGCGGCAGATGTTGAAGGCTCATATGTGATGTGGCTAGTCGAAGGGGCATGCTGGTGGGTGGAAGAAGAACGCAGGGTGGGTTTGAGGTCCCTGAGCAATCCTGCAATGGAGGCCATGGTGGCATTGTGCGCCTGCCACTGCTGCATGACCTCCTGGTGGTATTCCCTCTGCAGTCTTTGGTTTCCCCCAACATGGTAATGATCTGGCACATCCTGTGCTGGAATTGTTAGTATGCTCCCAGAACTTGGGAGATGCTTTGCTGGTCAGTTGACTCCCTTTAGTGCCCCCTCCTCTGGCCCACAGGTTTCTTCCCATGAACCCTGCACCCCGCCCTCATGTGCCTGTGCCCCTGGCACGATGTGCCCACTCCCAGTGTCACCAGGACCTGCATTGTCTTGGGTGTGAGGGTGCAACTCAGGTCCCTGTACTGTGGGGCACACAGTTGATTGAACTGTCCTTGGGACGCAGGTCTGGCGATGAAGGATTTGCTGTGATGTTGATGCCACAGGGTGGGGTGGGGGCGTTTGATGTTGGTAGGGTGAGGCAGGGAGTGGTAGAGTGACCAGGTGTCCCAGATGGGCAAGGTAGGTCGTCAATGTCCAGAAATCCAAAGGTGTTGTCCTCACTGGGGCCTTCATCCTGAGGAGTGCTGGCTGTCTCTGGTATCCTCTCCATGGTGGCACTGGCAGGGGTACCTGTGGGTGGAGTGAGAGAGAGTTAAATGGTGGGCATGTGATTGGTTATCTCTGTCTGATGCATACAGTGGCTTAACATGATTCCCAGCAATGGCAATGGCAATGGCAGATGCAGCTCTACAAACATTGTTTGTGGATGGTGACATGTGCACCATGCTCCATTGAGGTTGGTGTAAATCAGGCTAGGTAACTTTTGCTCTGTGGCTGGGTGCAGGTCCTGTGGGATGGTTCGCATGACAGGTGTACCCTGTTAGCTCGTGGCGAATCGGACTTGCTAGATGTGAGTGGGAATGGCTTTACATTAAGCATGGTGTCCAAGTTGGAGGAGGGTATGCATGTATGCAAGGTTGCTTGTCCTGTTTGTGCATGTTGTGGCTGGAGCATACCTACTTACTTTCAAGCCTTTGATCAGTCCATTTCAGGTTTGTTGATCTGGATAAGTGGCCATTAGGTTTGGTAACCGTGCTGTAGCTGTGTTTTGGCCTTGTTTGCCATTGTGCTGTGCCACTGCATTGCTGTCATTGCCATGTACTGTTCCTCGGTCCAGGCATCCAGTTGGAATAGCTACTGCAGTAGTCTTACATGATAGAGATGTGATGTGCACATTGTAGGTTATGATGTAGATGGGCTAGTGCATTGTGGGATTTGTAGTGATTGTTATTGGCACTACTATCTGTGTACTTGACAGGGACTGTGTGAGCATTGGGGCTGGGTGTTGGAGTGGCATGCAGGAGAGGGGTATTAGGTGATTAGGTGGGAGGTGTAGATGGAGGTATAGTCAATTTAGGAGTGTTTGGGTAGTGTGAAAGCATGCTGGACAGGACGAATGTGTGCCAAGAGAGTGGTAGTTACTTACCAGAGTCCAGTCCTCTGGGTATTCCAGTAAGGCCCTATGGATGCAGGATGTCCAAAACCTTCTCCTCCCACGATGTGAACTCTGGGAGAGGAGGTGCGGGCCTACCGCCTGTCTTCTGCAAGGCAATCTGATGATGTGATGCCATAGAACTCACTTTCCCCCGTAGGTCGTTCCACCTCTTCCTTATGTCCTCCCTTGTGCGTGGATGGTTGCCTACTGAGTTCACCCTGTCGACAATTCTCTGCCATAACTCAATTTTCCTGGCAATGGATGTTTGCTGGACCTGTGCTCCAAACAGTTGTGGTTCTACCCTGACAATTCTATTGACTCATGACCCTTAACTCATCACCTGTGAAGTGTGGGTGGTTTTAGCGGGACATGGTGGTGGTTGTGTTGTGGGTGGGGGTGGGTGTTTTGTGTGTAAGGATGCAGTGTAGGGTGCTTGGTGAAAAAGGGGTGTTTTGTTGTGTGCGATGATTGGTTATGTGTTTCTGTGTACTCATTATGTGTGTATTGTGTTGTTCGTGCGGTTGTGTGGTGTGTGCTGAGTGGGAAAAGTATATGTGCCTATAGTGTACAAGTCCTAAATCGTTAGTTTATTGGGTCCTCGAAGTCTGTGAATGTTGTTTTGGTTTCGGGATGGCGGTGCTGGTGCTGGAGCTGCTTCTTTCCAACCCTCCTGTGTCCTGGCGGTGTCTGATTTGTGGCTGTTTAGTGGCAGTCTTCAGTGTGTGACTCTTAATTTGTGGCTGTTTAGTGGCGGTCTTC
This sequence comes from Pleurodeles waltl, assembly GCF_031143425.1. NCBI lineage: Eukaryota > Metazoa > Chordata > Amphibia > Caudata > Salamandridae > Pleurodeles > Pleurodeles waltl. Next base: position 646,207,960 of record NC_090446.1, on the reverse strand, counting down.
AGTGTGTGACTCTTAATACGCTGGTCAGATTACTACCAACATGGCGGTCTTTAGGAGGTCGCCACTGCAATGGTCTTCTGAAATGACCACCAAAGTCGTAATGAGGCCCAATATTTTTTGTGATGGCTAGTAGACTGTTTTACAGAAAACATTTTTATTCCAGAAAGAGCATCTCAAATATGGTTGTGACAAGATTACATAAGGCGGGATGTGATGAAGACGGAGGTGGGAATATATATAGCTGTATTTTGCATTATAAACATTTACTTTCCATGACACATATTTACAACTGAGACCCAGGTACAGGTAAATAAAGTGTTTTGCCCAGAATTATACTGTTTATGTGCTGATCAATTGCAAAATAGTTTAGAAGCTCAAAAGTCACCACACCTGCTTGATCAAGCTCCTCAAGGCCTGATTGTGGAATGAGGTTCGACTTCTGCTTTCTGCACTAATCCTCCATCTCTGTAAAATGTTTGCACTCCTTCAGAGTGCTTAGAAAACATAAAAAGACAGAAGTGTGTGAGAAATCGTCCATTTTGCCCTTTACCAACTTTGTGGAGATTAAAATTCAAAGTTTAAATTTAAAGTTGGAAGAAAGCCGAGTGTCTCAAAAATCGTGAAAAGTAAGGCCTTACAGGAGACATCTACAACACTACATATTTTGCTGAAGGGTTATATAAAAAACAGGGTCTTGATGCAAGTTCTGAGTGCATACTCACTTCAGATTTTTGTGGTAGTGATAAATTGTGCAAGTTTGTGAAGATAAATTATAATGTGTCCCCTGTTTTTATGAATGGTGTTAGCTAAGATGCCAGTCAGTCCGTTTCATCTATTGGTCTATTGAGTGTCATTCACATTTTGCTTTCCCACACCACCGCATACAGCATGAGGCAATGGCTCAGTCCCCCTCAGGAATTGCTTCCCTTTTGTTCTCTTTTGTGGCAGTGGCGACATTTTGCCAAAGCACTATCTTGTCATCCACACAGAAAACAATGCAGATCCATAACATGGCTTGCAGGAAAAAGTTTAACTGTTACTATTAATATTATTATTTTTAAGAAGAAGAATATGAAGAACTTTTAGTTCGTGTTTTTCTTTGTATGTGCCCAGCACACTTCCGCCTCACCCCCCCCCCCCACCCCCCCCCCCCACCCACATACACACACACACTGCTACAAGGCCATTCCCATGTCTAGGTATGCGTGCATCCCCCACCTACTTCCTTTAATTCCTTACTGAATGTTGGCCAAAGCCATAGTAAAGTAGCCGCCTGTGTGTTTTGAACATATCACACATTATCGCCCCAACTCACATTGTCTCCTCGTGAGGAGCCAATTTCACATTGTGGGCGATTATATGAGCTGAAACCCCTGCACATTGTAGGTTCCCAGCTCGTGTTTGGAGGCTGGGCACACAGATGATTCCGTGGAAGCCGTGGAAACTCCCCAGGACATTCGTGACAGCCTTAGAAGCTGTTTTGGGGGGAAATAGGTCAGTGCTAAGCGCAAAGCCCCACCCAAATCCTTGGCCTTACCCCCGTATGTCTCATGAAAGTAATGGGCTAGAGGCCCCACCCCTTTCGCAGAACCCACCCATTTAAGTCTCATCCTCTTTTCACATGATGAGTTTTGTGTTAAAGTTGGCAAGCCTGCTAATGTCAAGTGGGACAAACGCCTCCAGTCCTCGCTCTGCTTTTGCACTGTGATAGTATAAATAATGTATTTGTAAAGGTAAAAGTAAAGCTACACGCCAGAGGAGAAAGAGATGTCCACGACTACATCAACTACTCACAACTGTCACTGGCCTCCTGAGATCTGCTCCGCCCGTGTGCTCTGGTGGAATGGGTATCTTGTGATGCTGTGACCTTTTATAGGCTCTCTGGCCTGCAGGAACATTGGCACATTCTCTAAGATGCAACCGCATGTGTAAAGCTTGCAGGCACGGGCACGTTAACTGGAGATAGTGAGCAATGAGGTACAATAATATCTAGGGCGGGGATGACAAACACTTCGGATGAAAAGGTCGGAAAGCACAAGGGTTACTAATATGTGATGAGGTAAAGGTGGGGTGGGATATAAGAAGACTGTCGAAAAGAAAAAGGAAGAACAGGTGTTAGGGTAGGGGAAGTTACAATTGGATTGGCTCTTAAACAATGGGAGTACACCAGAATGTGCTAAAACAAATAATCTGTGATTTAAAAAAAAAAAAAAGTATATATTTTTTTAATGGACCCTGAAATTAATTACCCTGGATTAATCACTTATGCGTTCATCTCAGAGTGATTTCTTAAACGAGAATGACCCCACTCAGGTCGCCTTGGCCCCCTGAGGAGGTGGAGCATGGAACACTTAACGAGTTCTGTCATTTCTGTGACTACGACGACTTTAAAGAAAGCTTCGTATCTTTCAAGAAGGAATCAAATGCCGATATGGTTTACGAAGCTCTGTAACAGTGAGATACTACAACCGAAATAATGGAACTTTCATCAGGGACGAAATCACATGGGTACTGTCTTATATGTTTGATGCTATGTTAAAAGTAACTGCTCCTTGTCCATAACCCCATCGGGTGTCTTTAGCCGGGCTGATGAAGCATCCAGGACACAGTTTTTTTTAGCCGATGTGTGCTGGGCTCAGCTAGAGATGGGGCCTCAGTGACCCTCTCTAGTATATTGCAGCTCACCCAGATGGAGAAGTGCAGGGACAGGATCGGCGCTACTATAATTAAATTCAGGTATACAAGAACAAGCTCTTGCAATGCATTCAGTCTCGCATTTGCTCCAGTTAGAGCTATTGCCGTTGTAAATTTGTAACTGGACTTTACTTGCTACATAAATCGAAAATGAAAAGTAAAACAGTTGACAGAAGCGAGCCACTTGAAAGCTCCATGGCCGCTATGAGCATGAGCGCAAAGGAGCAACAATAAAGGAAAAAGAAGTTCGCTCATAGTCAAACATACCGGCAATCATGCAATTATGCATGTAAGAGGGCCAGTCTGCAAGGTGGTAACAAAACCTCTCCAAGGAGGTACAAACGTAAATCATTTACCAATGATAACAAAGTATTTTTGAAAGGCAACCCCGCGAACGAGTGAAAGTGATGGGAGAGAGGTGGGCGTGGTTAAAAGCCCACAATTCTTACAATTGGTCAAAGCGCTTGCGTGCTCAACCTAAAAAAACAAAAGTACCACATCTTTCTCCATCCAAGTAGCCAAACTAAGGAACGCATTACCACAAAATTTAAGATCCACGGATAACTATCTTACCTTCAGAAGACATCACAAGAGTTGGCTCTTTCCTATATAACCACCAAACTCATACACTAATGTACAGCATATCCCTATTTATATAAACATTTATAATTTGAATATAAGTATCCATCTAGATATGTGTATTTTTTTGTGTGAATATATATAATAATTGTTTTTTTCAAAATATATAGCTTTAAAACTGCCTAACAAATGTATATATTACTTATGGTAATTCTATGATTAATGTATATATAGGTCACTGCATAGTTTCCATATGTTTTTTAATAGATGCTTACAGTCTCTGATTTATTTATCTATCACAATAAGTAAATAGGATCACAACTATGTTTTCTACAAGTGCTTCATTGTTTATTTATATATATTTTTTAAGTTATAAAATTCACATATAAATTACCTTAAAGTACAGCAACACTTGAAAGTTTGAGTTTATAAAATAATAATTTAAATCTCTATATAGTCTCTTTCTTATACATGTATACACTGTGTATGTACTTATGTATCTATATATTTATTACTAAAATTCCTACTGCAGAAGACAAAAAAAACTTTTACTCTATCCAATGTACTACTCTATGTTTTGCCCTGTACCTCTCTCAATATATCCTCTACCTCCACCCTCCAACTAATCTCAAACCTCATTCTACTGCTTTGATCTCCAAAATAACCCTTTCTAGACTATTTCCTCCTCTATCCCTCTTTGGATCACCCCAAACCTCATTTTACTGCTGTGATCTCCCTTACACGGTTCTAGATAATCTTCCCTACTCCAGCTCTCCTTTTACTCATCCCAGACCTCATCTTACTACTATGATCTCCCAAATAATATGTTGTAGACTCTTCCCTCTTCTATCCCTCTATTATTATCCTATTCAATCAAACTAACAAACACCGCTCAGATTAACTCATATTTCCGTGTACTAATCCACCACCAATACTTTTTGAATTCCAGAGTAGTGGCTACTTGCTGAAAAGCCCTTTGACGTCTTGTCAGGGGTAGTAAGCGATATATAAATAAAATTACAACTAATTACAATTACATCAAACCTACTGCTGCAAGATAATACATGCATTAATTTATTTCGGTTTCCATCTGTAAAAGTAAAATGTTAGGCATTTGGGCAAGGCTAGCACAATTTAATCTGTTTCACAACTATTGCCTTTCTAGGTCTGGCCTTGCGAAAACTTTAGCCTGCTCATTAATGTCACATAAGCAACAACAAAAAAAAATTTAAATAAAAAATACATACAGTTATGCATAGTGGTGCTTTGAATCATCGCTCTTCATCCATTAGTCTCTTCATCTGTCATTCATATTTTGCTTCTGCCCAACATGGCATATGGCAACAGTTCACCCATATTCAGCCTTTGTGTGTGTTGTGTTGTGATTGACTGTATTTTACCTGAAAATATGTTCTCACTCTACCCTCCAAAATGAAGCACTGTTCATTGCAAGGCTGGCAGACCAATACTTTGCCATTTTTCTAAAAAAAAAATATTATACTAATCCTTTTGGGTTCCACAGTAGCATGCTACTCACCAGAAAGCTCTTCAATGCCTTGTTGATGTAGAAAGCACTATATAAATAAAATTACAATTTATCCCTGACCTGTTTTCATCCTTGTATGTTTATACTGAGGGCCTAATTTAGATATTGGCGGATGTCACAATATGACATGTGACGGATATCCTGTCCGCTGAAATTTAAATCCCATTGGAAATAATGGGATTTAGATTTTAGCGGACGAGATATCCGTCACCGTTGTGGCCAATATCTAAATCGTTCTCTTAGTGTTCAGATTGCAGTCAGTCAAACCTAATGATACAGTATCTTTCCAATAAGAATCATATTTTCCACTGATATCCCTTAAAACTTAAAAGGGTATACTATAGGTACATTTAACTGCAAGGAAGCACCTGAACTTTTATACTGAAATTACAAACTTTTTTTGTTTTGTTGCTACAATCTGGCCTCAAGTAGGTGGCAAAGTCTCCCCATCTCCTCCCTTCAACATACACATATAGTCTTTTTTTTTAGTCCAGAGCAGCGGCTCTAAATATAAAGTCCTTGTCAGAGAGATGTCCCGTTCCAAAGCGTAGCACCTGCCCCGATGGCTAAGCCAATGATCCCCTGACGCTAACGAACAAAGGCATACCGCGCAGGGCTTCGGTGACAGGCCGCGGTCACGGCTGCCTCTGGCACTGTGCTCTGCCTTTTAATAGCCGCGCACTCTCGATGCCACATGCCAAGAGGCGGCAACTGGCGCTCGCAGCGAAGCTGGCCTTCGAGGAACTCCCAACTCGTCTTCATGCACTTATTTGTGCGATTGCATTTTTTGTTGTCTTTTAAATGACGCCAAAACACTGTCTGGGGGGCCGTCGCGGCTCTTTAGCGTTTTGCATGCACCTCAGTTCCCGCCGCCTCCCGCGGTATCTGCAAAACCGCCAAACAGCCACCTGCCTGTATAAGGCGGCCTAAGGACGAGGTAGCTGCCAGCTATTGATTTGCAAATGCCCTGGTGCACCGGTGCAAGTAAGCCCGGTAAGCCCGGGGCGAAGTCAGTTGCCTAGGGACAGTTCCTGAAGTTCAATTGACACCTTTTCACACCAGCCCACATGCTGTAAGGAGTCGGGAGGGTGTGGTTTGGGGGGAGGAGGCGCAGGGATGCGTATAAGGGGTCTTCTTATTTCACAGTAGGTGAGCCGGCTCCGGTTGGGGGGTGGTAGGTGTTGTGGGACATGGATGTGCACTCTGAATTAATGTAATCTGTTAAACAAAGCTAATGCACCCCCGCAACATGTCCCAGCCAGGTGAGTACATATTGCCCCACCCCAAACCCACACCGGTCCGGAATCAGTTACTGCCTTCTTAGGTGTATGACCCTCCCTCGCACACCGTGCACACCTGCAGAGGTATTTATCATGACAAAGCCAATGAGGATTTAAGTGAGAACTGCCGGCGGTCCCGCCCACTTCAGTATCCTCTCATCCTTTGGAGGGCAGCCGCCCGTCTCTCTCAGTTAGCCTGGCTGTCTGGTCTTCTTTCTCTTCAGGGGTGTGTGAGGCCACTGACGCACATGCGTGAGTACGTTCCCACACTGTGTTGCGCATACCCTTATTTTGTGACGGTGTGCATACAGGCATGCATGCGCGTGTCAAGCTGTATGTGGGTCCCACATTTCCCAGCATCCCATGGCCCGGGAACAGTAACGCACTCTCTCGTAGGCCCTGTCTTTACAGCCCCAGCTTTTCAACTTGACAGAAAGTTGCTCCTGCCACTGCCTCAAGTCGTCCAGTTGTTGTTTGTTCAATTGTTTCAGATGACTTACTTCTCACTTTCCTTCCTCTGCTTGCCTCCGCTCTCTGAGCACAGATTATGCCAAATCACAGGCACCTTTGCTTAGTCGCTATTATTGTATTTCTGCAAATTGCCCACACCTCATATTAAGATTAAAGTCTGTCCTTTAAAAACCATGCCCCTGTGACCCAGTAAATAATCTCTAACCTGTTGTTTATCCATGTGCATGGATTGACATAGCCCCTCTCCCACTAAAGATCACACCTAACTTCCATTAACTTAATATGCCACTTAGAAACTAAAGTAAAGGCTTGGAGTGGTTTCCTTAAGAGCACATGACCAACCTCGATAACCAAAATTAACCTTGGGTTTTGCAGCAGCATGCTGCCTGGCCAAAAGCCTCATCAATGGTAGTAAATGCTATATAAATACATCTGCAATGCATTGGTTCTGGAGACTATGAGATGCAAACCTAACATTAAATAGTAATGAAGACTGTGTCTGCTGATATGAAGCTTAGTTCAGATAACTTACTCTATGTCAGAGTTTCTGCAAGAAAGCTGGGCAGTTTGTGAGCTTGTGATGAAGAAGGAAGATATTGGGCAGTCTCTTTGTGATGCATACTACCTTCTCTCTGGGAAGACATCTACTCTCCTTTGGCCTTACACTTTGTTCTTTTATTATTTTTATTATTTTTGTGGAGTAGAGTTGGGAAATAGTTTAGGCCCAGTTTACTAAGGTTTTGCATCGGAGTTGCACCACTTTTATTGTGCAGCCCCAACGCAAAATTCATTCTGGCATTTACTAGGCCAAGCTTAGCTGTTTTGCATGGGTTTGTGTAATTTAGTAAATAAAGACATAGCGCTGCCTCTCTTTACTTTGCATCGGGGATGCATTCCATGGGTGGAGCATGGGCGTTCCCATGCTTCCACCCACGGACTTTGACGCAATCCGATATTTTCTAAAGCTAGTAAACCTAGGAGTGTGCAAATAAACTAGGCCTCCCTCGAGCAGGCGTAACGAGGAGAAATATCTTAATATCTCCTTGTTACCTCCTCCTTCCATGAGAAAGAAAGAAGAAAGTGTTCCTAATGATTGTTTGTGCAGGAAGGGTTCCCATCCTACACAAAAACACTCCTGCCCATAACGCAAACGCGGATGCACTATGGTGCAAGGTGCCTGTGTTGGCATTAGGCATCTCACAGCGCGCCAGCACTCGTAGTCAGCAGAAATGCAGCATCTCTTAGTGAATGTGTTTCTGCTGTCCCCTTCACGCAGCGCAGGGCAGCAATCCACGTTGCGTGGAATGTGATTACATGTGCACCTTAGAGTGTTTTGCTTAAATGTTCCTCCTTCTTTCATGTCACTCTTAGCTTGTGCATAGTTTCACTATCTTAACGATGCTGAAGATATTACTGTCTGAAGCGACGAGTCCTGGAAGGAAATCAGGACCGTTTGCGACAAACCAGGACTAATGTTAGGCCAGTAGGGCTCAGATCAACTCAGTGGCAAGAAATGCTCCAAGCAAGTTACACTGTTCTTTCAGAGACTCCCAGTACCTCATTTAGTAAGTCAAAACCTTTCACGTCGCTGTGAGGGATAAGTAAACGATGATGTAAAACCCACTTTGGGCACAGTCTATGTGTTCTTGTTCAATGGAGCATCAACATTGTGTGGTAATGTCGGTGTCCATGGTGTCAAGCTGACAAATTATGCTGATTGTTTAGTCAACTGGATATTGAATGACAAATTGTTAAATGAAGAAATATAGGAGTAATCAGGAACTGAGTAAAGAAGTGGTAACTGACAGGTTTCAGGGACACCGGGAAATTAATTAACAAAGTGGTGAGTGGCTTGATTCGGTGATAATCTGGAAGCTGACCAGAAAAATGGTAATTGTGTGAATCAGTGACATGGGTTGATGAGTCGGCCTTTGTCTGGCAGTTACTGGCACAGGGGGCTGGATAAAAACTCTGCGGTGAACGTTACCGACCTTGGCAAAGCCTCTTATCAAAGAGGATAGAGCTAGCCCCCTCACTGCGTGGCTGCTGTTGTTGCTTGGGAGTATTGTTGAGTCTTCCTTGCTGATGCAGGCACACAGGCATGACTTCCCTTGTTATTACAGTTAGTTTGCCTGGCAGCCCCCACTTGTCTATGAAAGAAGCCTTTTTATAATGGGTAAAGAGATGCTTCTGTCTCTGACGACAGATCTAGGAATGCATCTGGTGACAACCAGGCCAGCGGATAAGGACTGCATGACAAATCCAATCAGCCTTTATGTTGCTTGTTCTCGACACACGCCGTACACAGACTGCAGCTTTTGACTTCCTTTCTCAGGACTGCATGTATCTGCCAAAGACTTAAAAAAATCTTTTCCCATTTTTGTCTCCACCACCAGGAAGGTGACATGCACAGCTTCCAAAAGTGAATTTATACACAGAATATTGCACACACACCCAAAGCAGATATATAGTTACATATCGCCATACTCAGTATACCACTGATCGCCTGGACACACAGTACACTATCATATGACAAAATATATCAATGCAGAATTCTGGATATTGATCCAGAACAGCTAAACTATGCCATTACCTGGCCAGCACTCACCACCACCAATGGTCTTTCACACTTATTCCGAGCAAAAGAAGACTCATAAGCTTTTCTGCATTGCCCTCTGATCTCACCCATCAACACAGAGGGACAATTTTATTCAGGTTTTGCGTCGCCCTGGAGCCACGCAAAGGGGCGTAAGGGTGACACAAAACCTAAGTGAGATTTATCAAGCCACGCAATGCCACCTTGCGTGGCCCTACATGGCTTGATAAATCTGATGTAACGCAGGGCAGCGCAGATCGCTACCTTGCATTACTTTGCCCCAGAGAGGTGTTCCCTGGATGGAGCGTGGGTGCCCCCACGCATCCACCCATGGATTTTGGAGCATTCCCAGATTTACCACTAGTGGTAGACCTGGGAATGAGCCAAAATGCTACATCTCCCCAGGTGAGACATAACGAGGAGAAGTATCTTTATTTCTGCTTGGTTGTTCCCTTTTCTGTGTGTGCTGCATTCTGCAGCACACACAGAAAGAGGAAAATGCCTCAGGTTTATTTTTGTGCAGGAAGGTGTTCCTTCCCTGCAAAGGTGCCTACATTGGCACTAGGCAGCTAAAAGTGCACCAGGGCTAGAAAAGGACAGGAATGCACTGTATAACGGTAAATACCGGACATTCCTACCCTGGCTTGCTGCATTGTACTGCATGAAAAATGATAAATATGGTCCTGAGAGCATTCAATCATGACTCATTCATTCATTCATTTACCATAGGAAAGTAAGCATGTATGTGTCTATGGACCTAACCGAAAGGCACATACACCTTTGAATATGTCTCCAGACTGAGATGGAAAACGTAGGGCCATCTGGACAGTAAACATCAGACTACAGAAAAGAACTGCAATGCCGACCTAAGAGTAGGTTTCCCACTACACAGACGCCTGTAAGGGAACACAAAATAGCATGACATTCTGCTTAGTCGCTGTTCAAATCATTCATGCTCTTTTTAATAAATGGTTGTCTAATGCAGGCTTTAGCATTGGGCTAATTCAGTTCAAGAATTTGAATGTGCCCCTTATATCCGTTCTCCCTTCTTTCCCGTGGTGTACATATATTCATATTCTGTAGACTTAAAGGGGCTGTCGAGTGATTAATGTCACAATACATTTGAAAACCCCTTCTGACATCATCAAAAAAGCAACATTCTACAATGTTTGTTCACAAGCAGCGCCCTATCTACTAAATTTCGTAGACAGTGCTGTGTGCCACAAAATTATGCCTCTTCGAGGCAGGTGCAAGGAAGGAGAAAAGTTTTCTTTTCTCCAGACTTTACTAACTTTGTATGTGGGTTGCACTGTATAGCAAACATATCTCAGTGAGTCAACACTTATGCACTATGGTGAGTGCGTGGCACAAAGCAGCCAGAAACTGTTCCAGCGTATGGGAAGAGTGCAGTAGCAGACAGATTTTAGGAATATGGCGCTGCACTGCTCTTTTTCTCTCACACCATGCAGAACAGCAATTGAGGTTGCTGCACTGTGTTGCGTGAGGCGTTCATAAATCTGCCCGTAATCTACAGAGGCATGCTCCCACTTTTTACATCTGTTGTACTGCTTGACAATAATATCAACACCACTGCATTCTCATGCCACTACATCACAATGTGAGTATAGATAATTTCACAAAAAATCAAGAGATGGGGAGACAGAAGCAGTGTTGGGCTTTCACTCAGCTTTCAATCGAAATGTTTTAAAATATCAATTAGAGTGAAACCACTTCTAAACTATTCACCAGCGTTGCCAGGTTTGCCCTTCTGTTTAGAGACCCGCACCAGCTAATTTCTACCAGTGGTACATTCTTCCTCTGGTGTACTTGTAGCCGGTAGCATCATCATTGGGTCTCAGTTTTCTGCCAACCAGGAGGAAATGTCTCCACTAAATGTTGGAGATCAAGTGGTATCTGTGAAAAAAGGTGTGGTAAAGGTGAAAGTGATCTAAAATTACTTCTATATCCCAGGTAAGTTCCTAATTTATTGTAACTGGGATAGGGTAAGGTAGATAAAAAAGCTAGGGTGTGTCGTGATGGAAACGGATTATGGGGGTCATTCCGACCCCGGCGGGCGGCGGGCGCCGCCCGCCGGGCGGAGACCGCCAAAAGACCGCCCGGTCATTCTGACTTTCCCACTGGGCCGGCGGGCGATCTCCAAGAGATCGCCCGCCGGCCCAGCGGGAAAGCCCCTGCAAAGAGGAAGCCGGCTCCAAATGGAGCCGGCGGATTTGCAGGGGTGCGACGGGTGCAGTGGCACCCGTCGCGATTTTCAGTGTCTGCAAAGCAGACACTGAAAATCTTTGTGGGCGCCCTGTTAGGGGGCCCCTGCACTGCCCATGCCAGTGGCATGGGCAGTGCAGGGGCCCCCAGGGGCCCCACGACACCCGTTCGCGCCATCCTGTTCCTGGCGGTAAAAACCGCCAGGAACAGGATGGCGGGAAGGGGGTCGGAATCCCCATGGCGGCGCTGCAAGCAGCGCTGCCATGGAGGATTCCCTGGGCCAGGGGCTTTACCGTCGCGGTCAGAATGGCCCAGGAAGCACCGCCAGCCTGTTGGCGGTGCTTCCGCGGTCGTTGGCCCTGGCGGTCGGTGACCGCCAGAGTCAGAATGACCCCCTATGTGTCCTTCACATCCAAAAATCGACATGCTTCAGCCTACTTGCGCCCAAAAGGGTCATTGACTTTCTTCAGGACCAACCTCGTTATAGATCCCAATTATCCCAGTTAGCCCAGGGAGAATATTACCGTCTGGACTCTACTGTAAGTAAGTACATTGACTATGGACCCAAAGTGAATTGCCCATAGGTCCTTTAAGAGGAAAGAGACTTATTCCATACACTTGTGCACTGGCACATTTCTAGAAGATTTTGAGGAACAAATTGCTGTTTCCCTTATTAACACGCCATCCTTGTCCCGAATGTCTAGAGTATAGGAATTATCATATGTGAATACAATAGTGAAAAGGGTCCAGTATAAGTTGGAAAGTTAAAAATACATAATACTGTAACTACCACTAAGGTGTAGTGGTAGGTGATGTACTGGATGCTTTAATATTTTAGGTCAATATCATTGACCTCTATGGAGTGCCATACAACCCTACACAAATGTGTAGATGACTGCTAACATCAACTCTGGAACTCAGCCTAATGCTATAAAGAACCTGGCACATTAATCCAAATGAGGAATCTTAAACTAGCCACTATCCTCAAGACATGGTCTTCAAACTTATATGTAATACTTCATATTTCCACCAGCACTGGACACAATACTTCACAGGTGCGTCAGAACTGGAGGCACTACTCATTTTGAGGAAACAACATTAATGTGCTCAGTTGAGATGTTGCCTTGCTTTTCTGCCTGCTATGCATCTCACTAAGCACATCAGCATTTCTACTTGCTTCCCCTTTATCCTCATCACTTATTTTAGTCGTTTTATGTCTGGTATTAGCTAGCAGCATTTGATTTTACTAAAATTATATCTATCAGCTTCAAAGCACATTTAATTTGGGATTTTTGGGTGACTAGAACACAACCATAATTTACACCTTGCTCAGAGGATCTAGCATATTCTTTACCTTGTTCCTTTAGGATGAATCATGTATTTTGATGGCTGAACATTTGTGGGATGAGTTGATCTTCTTCCTTTTACCATTATTAATATTCGTCTATAGAAGGCCTGTCACATGACCTTCTATTACCCAGTCATTCCAGCCCTACAAAGGAGCTGGCCTGGTGGGAAACTTCTCACTGTCCCACTGGGGCAGGTTACCCCGTAGTGATTCTCTTGTGCAGTTTGCATGCAGTTTGCATCGGCGCCTTGGCTACGCAGGTATCCAGACTTGAAACTGGTTGAATGAGATAAAAATGCAGAATTGAGTTCTTTTTATTTTGTATCAATAATTATGTAATCAGTTTGGCACTTGTATTGCATATATTCTGTAGCTGCTATGACATTTTAGGGCTTTTGGACATCTGGTCACTTTCCTCATCGATTATAAGACTACTATGGAAGACAGCAGGCTGATTCGGCTTGCGCTGATGTATTTACAGGTATTGTTTTTTAGCTTTTTTTTCAGTTAGATGTCTATGCATAGTCACTGTGGGTGTAATCTGTAGAGCGACATAGGGCTTTGCTAGTTGCTTATCCTTGTTTTAGGTCATTAGACAAGCCCGATATTCAGTTGGTGATAGGTTTGAGGAATTTCTTCTAGTGGCGGATCCAGTGTGTCATGGGCCAAGTGCAAGGAAGGAAATGGGCTCCTGGCCGTTTGAAGTGTCAAATACGGCAAAATACAAGGTTCAGGTCCCTCAGGCCCTGGTCCCAGTGCCACTGCACCTGCTGCACCAATGGAAGCTATGTCCCTGGTTTCTTGGTGTCCCATGCTGTTGGGTAGGTCAATTGTCCACTGTATAATGTATCAAACATAATGGATGTAAGCTGGGAAGTTTAATATGTATATTTATTTACTAGAGGTTTTATAAAGCTCAAACTGTACAAAGTGCTGTACAAAAAAACACAGACATGTAAAGGCTTTCTCCACGCATGCTGATGACATAATATACAGCCTGTGAGAAAAGTACTGTTTATATTGTAAAGTCATGCTAAAGAAGTACGCATAATAGAAGTGACAAGTGGACTTTGGGGGGCAGCCGACCACCGAAAGGTCTCCCCCCGGAAGGATTGGGGGAGTAGAGCAGTCAGCAACTGCTCTGTGCTATGTGGGCTACATCGTAGCTCCGGGGTTTATAGCTACCCAATTTATGCCACCTGCCACCATTTTGTATGGGTGACACAGTGGCTGGTGCTAGCTCTGGAGTGTTTTTTCCTCAGTGATAGCTTTTGAGCCCTTTGCCAAATTAGCCTGGTGCTTGTTGTCCCAGTTATAGCGTTGTTAGCATTTGTGGTTGTGGTCAGGGAGCGATCGTTGTTAGCTCACCTGGTATAGCAGCTTACTTTGTGGAGTCAACATATCTGCATCCGACAAAGTGGAGCAAGTGGCTGCTGCGGGAAGCAGGCCTCCTGGACTTGTTGCTGGAAGGGGTGCTGTCGTGTACATGGCAAACATGCCAGGCTTCTGGTCCAATTCGTCAAAGAATTTCGGGAGTGTATGGCGCTAGACTCGGAGGTGCAGTGGGGAGAAATCGATTCTGTTTTAAGGCAGTCTACGATGAGGCCTGCCAAATTTGGAAAAACAATATTCACAGCCGGTGGGCTCCCCATAATTTATCAGCCCTTTCAGGGCCATCCCATCCAGGGTGGGGTCCACAAGTAGAGGACAGTCAGGGACACAAGAGAGTGGGTCCAACCAACTCGAGACGAAGTGTTCGGGCAGATGCGTTAGTCAATTGTTACGGGACAGGTAAGCATAAGGGGGTACAATGGTGCAAGGACAGCAAAAGCAAGGTGGGGGGAGGTCAGCAAACCAATTGTCAGCCAAATTTCCAGGGGGCAGGGTAGGGCAGCACAAGGCTGTGGGGGGAAAAGCTCCTACTCCAGTTAAACCGGAGAGGTGCACTTCTGATTGGCCCAATATGACCATAGTGAGGAGGTGGAGCTCCTACTGGACTGGTTCACATATGGGGGTTTCGCTTGGGCTATATAGGTCCGAGGGAGCGATGCTGGGCCGAAAACCTCAAATCTGCAAGTGCTCACAAACAAGTACTAAGGAGAAAATTGAAGAAAGAGATGTGGGAAGATCGCATGGCAGGCCCTTGCACAGATTGCCTGATGCATAACTCCATTGGGGTGGTGCCGAAGAAGGAGAAAGGACAGTTTTGGCTCCTTCAGCACCTCTTTTGGCCAGAGGGCAATTCTGTCAAAGATTTTATCCCAGAAGAGCAAGGAGCAGTATTGTATACCTCGCTTTCCATTTGCTGCCGGAACACCTGGATGACTTCGAGCTCCTGGGAATGCAATTTGACAGATGTTGGTTTGTGGACAAAGCGCTCCCGTTTCAATGCTCCAAGTCTTATGCTTTTTTCAAATAATTTAGTAAATTCCTTCAGTGGATTTTCACTAGACAAACATGACACACTCACATAACCCACTACCTTGATGATTTTTTTTTTTAGGCACGACAGGCTCAGGGCAATGCCAAAGTTTGTTGGACAGATTCCAGGTCATTATAAATGACTTAGGTATACTGCTGGCCCCAGAGAAGATGGTGGGTCACAGCACAGTGTTGACTCTTGGGTATGGAGATTGACTCAGAAGCATTGATGGTTCGCCTACCAGAAGACAAGAAAGCGGTCATGACTATGTTGTTGAATGACATACTGGACAAACACAAAGAGACAGTTAAAGAAATAAACTTTGCGTGCCGGGTGGTAATGGCAGGCAGGAGATTCTGTGGACATCTAGGTTTGTCATTGTCCGAGAAAAGGCTACCGTACCACCATGTGCGCTTAGTGGCAGGAGTGAAAGAGGACTTGCACAATGCGGCACCTCTTTGTAAGGTCCTTCAATAGAATTCCATTGCGGGCTAGGCTGAAACTTGAATGGGATGCTCAGATATTTTCTGATGCAGCGGGAGGCAAGGGCTTTGGCAGGGGTGGTGTGGTGGGTGGAGCATTGCCTTTATGGAGTTATTCCCCCTAGTGGTATCAGTGTCTGTATGGGGTTATCAGCTATCCCATGAGAAGGTGGGTTTCAGGTTTGACAACTTGGTGGTAGACATTGTGGTCAATAGGCAGTCCAACAGGGATCCACAGGTGCTGCAGTTGCTGCAGGTGTTTGTTCTGGGTTGCTTGTGCCATGACATTGAGTTCAGGGCAAGACATGTGCTGAGAGTGGACATTAACATTGCGGATGCTTTGTCTTGCTCACAGTGGGAGAGGTTCCACGGGCTGGCCACGGACGCCGAACCTGTCAAGACTCAGATGCATCCAGAGCTAGGGACAATGGAAGGCAGAGGGTGCTTCAGCTGGTTATGAACTTGTTAGCAATCTCCACGTGGGAAACCTATACACAGGCCTGGAATAAAATGTTGTGACATGGGGCCCGTAAGCAACAGGAAGAGTGGGAGGGGGTGGAGGACCTGGTACACTATGGGGGTCATTCCGAGCTTGGCGGGCGGCGGGAGCCGCCCGCCAAGCGGGAACCGCCAGAAGACCGTCCCGCGGTCAAAAGACCGCGGCGGTCATTCTGGGTTTCCCACTGGGCTGGCGGGCGACCGCCAAAAGGCCGCCCGCCAGCCCAGTGGGAAACACCCTTCCACGAGGAAGCCGGCTCCGAATGGAGCCGGCGGAGTGGCAGGTGTGCGACGGGTGCAGTAGCACCCGTCGCAAATTTCAGTGTCTGCTAAGCAGACACTGAAATTCAAAGTGGGGCCCTCTTACGGGGGCCCCTGCAGTGCCCATGCCATTGGCTTGGGCACTGCTGGGGCCCCCAGGGGCCCCACGACACCCCTCACCGCCATCCTGTTCCTGGCGGTCGAAAGCTCCAGGAACAGGATGGCGGTGAGGGGGTCAGCCATGGGGGATTCCTCAGGGCAGCGGAAAACCGGCGGGACACCGCCGGTTTTCCGGTTCTGACCGCGGCCATACCGCCGCGGTCAGAATGCCCTCAGGAGCACCGCCAGCCTGTTGGCGGTGCTCCCGCCGGCCCCGGCGGTCAAGGACCGCCGGGGTCGGAATGACCCCCTATATTCTGAAATTGATAGAGACAGGACAGTCAAGAGTTATGGTTTTAGGGAAGTTGGCATAGATTACATTTATGGGTAAGTTGTGTGGGCGTATGCAACCTCAGCGGGAGAACTGGGCAGAAGAATATTAGAGGGTTGGGCAAGGAACCAGGCAGTGCAGGGCCGGTGAGGAGACTGATAACCTTAGATTTGCTGAGGCAGATTATCACTTTTCTTCCAGCAATCTGCAGCTGCAGGGAGGAGACTATTCTCTTTAGTATACTGATGTCCTGGATGTTTTTGGGGGCATTTTGAGAATTGGAAGTAATGGGCTGTAGAGGTAACAGAGTAGGGAAGAAACACATGAGCCAAGGAGGAGTACAGGTATGGCTACACGGTTCCAAAACTGACCAGGCATGTAAAGGGAAGTCATTATGGTTGTGAGCGTACTCATTGGCAGTGGTATGTCCTTTGCAATGAGGATGGTCATTGCGTGCCCAGTGGGCAGAGACATCGGGCTTGGTTTTTCAACACATGGACAGGAAGCCAGCCACAGCCTTCCAACTGTTGATTACTTTGCACAGGGGGCTGAGGAGCTTAGGCTTAGAGGCTTCATCCTTTGGTGCCCACTCATTTAGAATAGGAATGACCATGGAAGTGGCGAGGAGGGGGTTGGAGCAGAGACAATATCATGCGTGTAGGTAGGCAAAGGTAGGACTGCTATCAGCAATATATGTGCACAAGGAACAATGATGGATGTGGGGGGGAGTATCGTACCAGGTCTAGAATTTACCTGTTTGTCAGTTTGGTTGGTGGGACTATCCTTTACTATCCTTTATAAAATGGGCACAGAGGCAAGCGAGAGGAAGCAGCCATGGGAGGAATCTGGGTTTGGATCCAGAATTGTAATGAGTGTGCTGGGAGGGAAAAAGGGGGATACAGTGGAAGGAGTTGTTGCCATGCTAGAATAGATTTATTGTGAGAGGTCAGTGTCCAGAAACATTGGTAATACATTTAGGGGAGAATGATTTAGTGATCAAAAAGGGTCTGGACGTCCTCAGAGTTATGAAAAAGGAGCTTCAGTAAATTCAGAAGCAGTGGGCTGGCTGCCAAATAATATAGACAGCCTTTGTTCCATGGAGATTCTGTCGGGGATAAAAGAGACCGGGGACGATCGAGAGTGCTCGGCTCAAGATTAATAAAGAAATGCACTTTTTCTGCAAGAGTAGAATCATAACAGTCTTAGAACATACTGACTTGTCTTTCGAGAATGCAGAGGTTTTTTAGAGGAGACAGGGTACATCTGTCCTTTGTAGGCATGGGGCTATATCTCTTTCAGATAAGGGACAAGTTAAAGCAATTGCTGAATGTTCAATAGATCATCCCTAGTCAGGGGCAGAAAAAGTCTGAGGCCCTTTTTCTGGGTGGTGGGCCATGGCAAGTTGCCATGGTCCACAAAAATTTATGGTTGTTGAAACTGGCAGTCCACGCTGATAATGAACGGGTAGACAACAGCATGCCTGGATAAGCCAGGAAGTTAAACGTTCGTTAGGAAATTATGTTAGTTCCAGGTTTAGTGTTATGCTAAACTGGTAGGCAGTTTAATAATAGCAAGCAATCTAAACAGCCTAGGGAAATACAGTATTGCAAGGGCAAAGATGGAAGGAGTGGGGAGGGCAGGGTAGGGGATGTTGTGAGATGCATAGGGGAATTATTTGTATAGTGAGGCCAGTAGTTTTGTAAGGCAAAGGCCAAGGTTTATAACTGTATGTGCACCTGTTTCCAATGAAGCTGCCTTTTTCACACACAAGCCTGCTGTCTGCGGTCGGTAATGCTCCCCCTCTTCCCCAATAGCCTAAAGTCTCAAGCAGGGGGTGAAATAACAAGGAGCATCTAGGCAGTGTATATTCTGGTAAAAAGGCATAGTTAAGAAAGGCGCAGTTGGACAGTGCATGGTAAAGATTCATACATCTTAGACAATGAAGGTGATAATTGGACAGAAAGCAACAGTGATTTCAAGAAAAAATGTGAGGAGGTGAAGTGAATCAAGGGTTTGTCATACCCAGGTGTTTGATCATAAACTGGCATGGGTAGTGTT
The DNA here is from genome assembly GCF_031143425.1 of Pleurodeles waltl. NCBI lineage: Eukaryota > Metazoa > Chordata > Amphibia > Caudata > Salamandridae > Pleurodeles > Pleurodeles waltl. Next base: position 646,189,072 of record NC_090446.1, on the reverse strand, counting down.
TTTTCTTGGACCAGGGTGCTGCTAGCATGAGATTTCATTTGCTTCTAAGATTCCTTGGGCTGCCAATACATTCTGTCCAATTTGTTCTATTGGCTTTCAGTGTGTGTTGTATCATGATGGGAAGCACTTTTGTGAGAACGACAATAGCTCACAATGAGCCATAGAGTTGCTGTGTTGATGTTTGCGATTTATTCTGCCTGATGTGCTCTGGGGATATGTGTGGGGGTGTATAAAACCAAATTTTGGCAAGCCCAGTAAATTAAATTTCTGGGTTGAAAAAACATTAGTGTAATAGTAAATAAATTAGATTTTTTCATAAGCAAATTTTATGTAGATATTGCCAGGACACACCATGCAATACCATACAAAATGACATAATGTAATTAATCAGACACAGCCCAAATATAGCACCCATTGCCTTTTACTGCACCCAGTAGCTACCCCCTCCACCACTTGTCATGTTCACATATACGTCTGCAGGGCAACGATTCTAGAAGATGCATAAGTGAGTGAAGACAGAAATCCAGTCTCACTCATCAAATACCAAGGACCTTCATTCACAACTCATTTAAGTTGTCACCATAGAAACACACCCATTCTCACTATGGCACATTTTCACTAGACACATCTGATACCGTGCATCCATAGAACCCTCAGCCTGTTTGGACAGTCACCATTAAACTCCCAATGGCTCTTAGTAAGGTATGCAAGGGCCATATATACCTAGCACATTGTGTATGTCGACACGTAGGAAGACCGAAAACACTGCAGTGCTTGTCTCATGCCCTTAGCGTATGCAGGCACACAGACCAGAAGAACCGTAAGGAGCATGGAAGTTCAGAATTTCCTATTACATGGAATATTATATGTCAGGGCTTCCTGTCTGTGATACTGCGCCACATATTTGGGCCCGTTTGTAGGTCGAGACTACTAGACAGCACATGTGGTGTCAGCTGCAAGGCATACTGTGGCTTACAAAGAACATAGAGGGGTAATGAGCCCGCCAGTGCTTAATTTGTGCTTGTTGTTTCTGGTGCGGAGCACCGGCCCTTATTATTCTGCCTCAAGCATTTACTACGAGCAAAAGACACATATGGGAAAGATGAGGAAGAGAAAAACGAAAAAGCGTCACAAAAGGAGATAGCAGAAAGCTGCAAGGGTGAGCTGAAGGGCCAATGAGTGGTTTTAAATGGATTGAGAGACCCGAGATGGCTTCAGGATTACGCTGCCTCAGTATTCCGTGTTTGCACATTTATTTGCAGCATCTGCCTCTTTGGCAGGAGGAATTTGGGCACGGGCACTTTTTTATTTACAAATTAACCACTGGAGCCTGGCCATTACTTACCACTCACTGGCTTTCCTTGTCAGTTTCATTTGCTTGCTTCTTGTTGTATCCCAGTTTTATCAGTCTTGTGTTTGCCTCTCCCATGGAGAATTGCCTCTTTGCAATTTTCTGATTGGATATCACCGCTGCATCCATTGCTTGATTTTCGATTGCTCCTTCTGTGTTTAGCACTCCTCTACGGGCTTGTGTTTTCGAGCTGTCTCCCTTTTGTATGTCTCCCCGCCCTCTCCCTCATGCGTTCACCGGTGTTCTTCTCCTCATTGCTTCCTATACTCTCGCCTTCTGCATTGCTCTAGGTACCTCTCTCCTTCTGTTGCTTTCATGTCCCCTCCAGCGCTCCCCCAGCTTTCTTTTGCATCCCTCCTGTGCTCCTTCGGCGTTTCCCCACATAGTATTTCTATTCCCCCCACCCTCAAAGTATTTGCTTCCAGCCTCCCCGCCTGCATGCTTTAATTTTTTTTTAAAAGGGAAACCAAACTCTCTTGTGTGTTTTGTTTACAGTTTTTTACTTACTGATCCAACTCGGATCAGTAACTAAACACATAGGGGGTTATTACAACTTTGGAGGAGGTGTTAATCCGTCCCAAATGTGACGGATATACCACCAGCCGTATTACGAGTTCCATAGGATATAATGGACTTGTAATACGGCTGGTGGTATATCCGTCACTTTACCGTCACTTTTGGGATGGATTAACACCTCCTCCAAAGTTGTAATAACCCCCATAATTTTGTAGGTGTGCATGCATGGTGCCTGGATCTACAAAATTACTCTGGTAGCCGTGTCAAAGCTTGTTTTGTTTCTTTGTAAGCTTCAGCCACGCTGCACAGGATACCTGATGCAGTGCAGTGTGGCTAAAGGCAATGACAAAGCAATAGGTCACAATAACAAGATCCATTTTGTTTTGCCAATGCTTGTTTTATTTTCCTGTCTTGTCACCTTGCCCTAAGTCTGTGGAAAGGAATGAAGACCCAGCCAGACTTGAGGATCATCTCCCGATAAAACTGTTACTACTTGTCATACTCCCCAAACCAGACTAATTGTCATACTCCCCAAACCAGCCCCGTTGTTAGTCACATAGGCTTCCCTTGTTATAATGTATAGTGTTCCCTTGTTCAGCAGATAATCTTCATCTTTTTATTTTTAAAAAAAGTCGAATCCGGTTTTTGAGTTGTAAGGAGAATTCACTAGAAGTTCGATTAACCCCACAGGCGCATGATACCTGACAAGGCTTGAACATTTCTGAAGCACCTCTGTGGCATCACACATAACAGGCATGCAAAGTTCAAGGTTTATCTTTCAAGTCTGCAAAGTTCAAGGTGTTTGTCACTCAGCGTAAATTACGGTAGTTAGGCGGCATAGTTAGTGCAGAATTACATGTAGTCTCGATGAACAGTGCCCTTGATACTGGTTATACCTGAATGGTGACGTTCTCTCCTTTTGTTTGAGAAGGTGCGGCAGTCACGAATTGCAAAGGTGGCGGCCATTTTCAAGCGCAAGGGCTCGGAGGCAGTGCCTAAGCCGTGCAGGGGCCCGGTTCGTGCTTTTACCCTACTTAGTGAGGCCTGAAGGACGTATCTCCGGAGATTGTAGGACAGATAGACAACGGGGCACCTGAAAGGACAGTACAACTGTGGAAGAGCAGCCACTTGTCACAGCAGTCAAGGGAGAAATACAGAGAATAGAAGGCGTGACAATTCTTCTCTCAAACTTTATTTGGAACAACATACTTTAAAAGTACACGTACTTCATCAGGATCAATCACAATAAGAAAAATCACAACTAACAATACATTAAATCACAATAAAAGTGTTTTTAGGTCAATAATTTCCTACATTAAAAAAACATTGGGTACTTAAAATATTCACAAAACATCTGTATCAATCAGTATTTTCCAGTTTATATTGCCCCACATACAAGTTTTGGCCATAAAATTCAGGCACTTAATTATTTCACATTCACATTTATCTAAAAACTTTGCTTGCTTGTACCAAATACTAAGACGGTATCGACTCAGTGAATACACAAAGGGTTCTGCTGTATCACTTTTAAATACCTGATATTTCGTAACCCCTATGGATAAGCAGATAGGCCGAAGCCAACGAGGTCGTGTTTCCCCAATACCCAGGGCACGCCCTAAAATTATGATCCTCTGACTCTGGGGCCAGTTAACATACAGGTCATAGTACGGAAGCCTATCTGCCATACCAGGAGCTGCTAAATGTATTCAGAGGCAGGCAGCCATACCTAAATCTTAAATACAGGCTTTTAGAAAGGGGAAGAATTACAGTCTCCATAAAGTGCTCAAATGTCGGGGCAATTTTAAACTCAAAAAAACTTTCTGTTGGATGACTCAAATTGTCCCTGCTAATTTGATGCTCCAAAATGTATCACCAAAATGCCAGTTTTACAGCCTGCTTATCCAGCTTGCAAATGTGCTCTGATGTGTCCCAGATTGCATCTAATGTCAATCTCTTACTCAAGGTATATATATAAACCTCAACCATGGTATCTTTATGGCACGATCTAATCTTTTTAGGTCGTGCAAACAGTCTCTATAAGCAATCACTTCAGATGTTTGTCCAGATAGAGGTTTCAGCTGGACACAATCTGAAACACAATTAATACTGAGGTCATAGCGCAGTGGGATAAGTGGGATACTAGTAGGAACAACCGCCAGGGCCCTGATAAAATTGTTTTCTGACTCCGCTAGCTTATGTGTATTGGTATATCCACAAATTTCAGCTCTAAAAAATGCAGCACTCAGGGCCTTAGCACAATAGGCCTTGAGAGCTGGAGAAATAGATCTTGTGAATGTCTCTTTATGAAACTGTAAAATTGCATTTGACCTATATGATAATATAAGGAAACTCTTTTTAATTTGAGAATCCCACTTGAATTTATCTGACAAGTTAGTTCCCAAGTAAACAAAACAAGACACCTTATCAAGAATTTCAGTACCCACCTTTTTACAATTCTTTCTAAAAAACCCTTGCCGAAGACCATATATTTAGTTTTTTAACAGTTTATCTCTAGGCCCTGATTCTCACACAATGCCCAAAATTTGTTCAACAGAGTTTGGAGGCCAATAGGTGTTTTAGATATTAACAACGAGCCATTGACAAAAATAAGAATCATATTTTTTTCCTCATTCAAGGAGGGTGAATCTTTAACACAATGCCACAGGGTCTTAATTGCATCATTTATGTATAGGGTAAATAAAGTGGGTGCAAGTACACAGCCTTGACACACTCCACGAAGAATGGGAATTTGAGTCATCAGTTCCCCCTGCTTTCCTCACCGAACCTGAGCATAGTTCAGATCATGTAATCTGTTCAGAATACTAACAAGATTACTGGGGACACCCATGTTCGGTAATACCCTACAGAGATTATCAAGGGGGATCAGACATAAAGCTTCAGTTTACTTAAAAGTACCTGTTTCCAATATAAGAGAGAGAACCTGAATACCTACTCGATTGTGCTGTTTTTTTTGCCCGCAGCCCAGTCTGAAGATAAAAAAGTATCTCTCACTATCTGCCCAAGCTTGTAATTTATCTAGTACTTACCGCAAGAAAATTGTCTGGAGATTATCTAGTAACTAAATGGGTCGATAGATCGGAATCCCCAAGATCTCGTCCTCCTCCTCCGTTAACAGGTTAATCACAGGAAAAAGGCTCAAAAGAAGTATTAAAATCACCAGCCACTATTACTTTGGCTTCCTGTTGGTAGGTCCCAATAAGACTGTCTAGCATGCTTAGGACAGGCAAATCGCAATTTGTAGACACAGAGCGGGCATAAACATTCAATAGTACTAATATCAGGTCCCTAGGAAACTTGAGTTCAATGCCCATTAAATCCTGTGAATCTATAGACATAAGCTCGTGTAAACAAACAATATCATTGTTTACCATAATCATAAGGCCGCCCATCACCCACCCTGTTCTTGTCATGGGAATCGCCTCTACACTATGAGTGGTAAACCTACTTACAAAAACCTTAGTTACAGCCCAAGTTTCTTGAAATATACATACATTGTACTTCTCAATAAAAGAATGCCAATCCTTGTCATCTAACTTAGATTTTATCCCAACCAAATTCCACACAATTAAGGGACTGTCTGACTTATGCTCAGTTTTTTATAAAAAAAGAGAATCAGTAGTTCGCTTAGTATCATCAACATTAATAGGCTCTTGTACTGGTACATCACTATCAACCAAAGTTGCCTTGGCTACAGGTTCAGAAATCAAAGGTGATGCCACTGCACAGAAAGTTGCTAAAGAAGAAGTAGCCAGTGCTTCACTGTCAAGTAGCTCTTTGCCCAGTCAATCTATTCTATCAAGATCTGAGTTCTCATCGTTATTACAGGAAGGAAGGGAATTCGCACTAGGTGCACTCAATATTTTGGCCAAGTTGCTCTGCGGCTTTAGATTTGAAATAACAGATATTTGTTGAGTCAGGGGATATAACTTAATTCTTATTCCATCCAATGAACCAATGATTCGGCCCTGTTCTGACAAACACGGAGTTCATATTTAATGAGTTCCTCCACCCGTGACTCAACAGAGAGGTTTACCTTTATATAATCAATAAAAGGTGATTCCCCTCTGAGCCGTGTAGCATGCACAATATCTGATCTAATAATAATCAACCCTTCTTGTGCTGAGCCAATGAACAACTTTGTCAATCAATGACTCAGTGTCCTCACAGGCCTTCCTTCCCAGGCCTGGTACCGATGTCAAATATAGAGTACATCTTTGACTATGCAATTCATTATGTGAGCGGAACACCTTAAAATGAGAGGCCAGTAGACTGATCCTTCCATGCGAGCATAATGTTTCAGATTTTGCTGGCTTAGGGCACCCAGCTTGATCAACATTCAAAGCATTAGCTACTGGATTCACTTTTTGAAGTCTCAGCTGATTGCTGTGATCGCTATTACCACATGACCCCTTACTTGCCTTCGGGGCACTAAGAGCATCGCTACCTCGGGAAATGGCAGAATAACCAAGTGGGCCCCTAATAGTAGAGTTTGAGATAGTCAGCAAACGCTGGTGGTACAAGCTCGATGGACCCTGGCCCCAACTCGTTAGGTAACGCCCATTTAAATGCCTCGTTGCTAGCACTGCAGGAACAGCAGCACATATTCCCCTGTTTAAGCGCCTGTGGTTATCGAGGAATGAGGACCTAAATCGACTTTTTGAGTTCATCCAGTTTTTGGTGAATCAGAAGGAATTCCTCACATACCCTTGTCCCTGACCATTTTGTATCTATGAGAGCCCTGATCTACTAAAGTAGTCATTTGTAAGTCGCCTGCTTGTGTTGCCATAGTACATCAAGTAGTTGCCCAGATCTGAAAACATGTTGGAGCAAGAAACATTAGGGAGATGATGGCCATTTGCGTACTAGCACCACAGTTACATCAAGCAACTTATCAGGTTGTGAGTTATGACATAACAGCTGTGAGTTGCTAGCTCCCTATGCTTTCTTATCTGATATAGACTTACCATCACCAGACGTGTCTTTCCGCATACCCCTCCTAAACATGTCAGGTACTCTGGGGATAGGCTCAATAGGTCGAGGAGAGGAGGAAATTAGCATGGTCTCTACTTCCATAATACGATGGTCAATGTCATCCAAAGTACATCTATTTCCCACCACAGGACATGGCGAATTAGTCTTGCTTGATAGCTTCCTTGGCTTCTTGACATTATGTTAAGATAATTCAGGCCCTTTGCATTTTCCCATGATCATCCCAGCAGTTTGTCATCAGTTAGTATGAACCAAAGAGAATTAAGTGATAAACTTCCCTTTTTACTTTTAGCTGTGGCGGGCTGACACAATATCCCCGATGAACAGAATCTAGCCCAGCCATGATGGTGTGATGACGGGTGAAGACGGGCCCGGTCTTTCCTGGGTCTTCGCTGAGGCATGTGCTCAGGCACGTCCCCACACTTGTGCGATGCTGCAGGACTCGGCCACTCCTTATGTAGTACCTCCTCGCGCTGCGTAGGCGTTGGCTGCTGCTGTCTGCCGCGAGTAAGTATGGGCCCTGTAGTGTCACAGCCCCCGGCCACCATATGATGCTCCCTGTGCTGCGGGACCCAGTCACTCTTTATGTAGCGCCTCCTGGCACAGCGTAAGTGTTGCCAGCTGCTTTCTGCTGAGAAGAAGTATGGTCCGTGTAGTGTAGGGTGACCAGACGTCCCGGATTTACCCAGACAGTTCCGGTATTTAGAGGACTGTCCCAGTGCTCCGACGCTTCTCTTAATTTTAAATAAATGTCAGGTTATTAAATAGATGTTCCGGTTTTTCAGACAAAGGTCAGATCATGTAGGGAAGCATAAGTTAAAGGTATGCTCTCCTTTAACAGACACCTACAAAGTATGAGATAGTTAAAGTAACTTATCTGTTACTTTCAGGCAGCACAATCCCCTGTCTGCTCCCAGCAGAGTGATGGAGTGGGGAGCAGAGAGAGGTGGGTGGGGACTGGTTGGGGGTGCAGGGTGGGAGGTAAAGCCATAGCAAATTTTATATATGTAGTCTTGTAAATGTGTGTGTATACATACACACACACACACACACACACATGTATAGGCTCACATTCACAAAGTTACACAAAAAAACGGGACAGGCCAGATATAAAAGTGAGAGTAAAGTCTTTAGTCCTTCTTTTATGTCTGACCTGTTCCTCTTTTAGATAGAATATAGAATAGGGATAGACATTGTTGATGAACCGCAATGTTTCTAAGGATGTAAGAGTCAGGATTTGTGTGATGAGACAAGTGCCTTGATTTTGTGGGATGTTGTATGAGTGCTGTCTCTGAGGGAGGCTTTGACAGTTCTGTTTCCATGGGATTGTTTAAGATTCTTAGGGCAGACACAAAAAAGGTCTAGGAGGCAGTGAATGTAATTGTATAGGGCTTCTATATGCTACAATAGCTAGGATTTAGCCACCTGTCCTTGTGGTATTGCTGTGAATAATCACAAAAAAGGTGAAGCAGCCTAGTATGCTTGCCAACACACTCAATTTATAAGTGCTTCAGCATCCCTAAGGGATTAGTACCCTTGCTACCTAAGGGTAATAAGCACTATATAAATGCCTCAATACAATATAATTTGTTATTCTGCTACTTACTGCCTCTACTCGTGTGGATCGCTTGAATATATACCACTGTACATGATTACCAACTATCTCTTCTGTGTTTCAAGAGTTATCGGACACATAAGGCATTGGTTAACTTTCTTTCTTTTCATTCCAAATGTAGATTTTGAGAATGTTTGCATCACCATTGTGTTTGTGTTTTGTTTCTCTCCTTTAATCTAACCCCAGAAAAAATCATATAGCCACAGAGGTTCCCCGTGTCAATTAGGTCTGATATACAATTTAAATTGCGCAATAAAATACGTATTTCTTCAAAATAGTCACTTTAAAACTGATCCATCCTAAATTAGAATACTGCCGTCTGAGATTATCCAGAGAGTCAAACACGCAAAAGGTAATGAGAGGAATGTTTGCAATTTGTTTAACTACTGGCAAACGCTCGAGGTTGCATTCCAGCCCATCACTCTTTTGCCCTCACGTTGCCTCTGATTAGACTCAGCCATATGCAAATCAGTCTTTGTCCTGCTACAGTACGAACATTTTAGCCTTAACTGCCAAGCCAGGTCCACTCTGAACCAGAACACATACAACCCAAGACTTATTTCACCCTGATTGGGGCTGATCAGTTTGGTGCAGCTTAGTTTCAGTGGAAAAGTGAGCAAGGCACCCATGTCTGGGCATACCCTTGACCTCTGAGGGAGTTACTTCAAACACACAAAAGGTGATAGGAGAAATTCTTGGAATTTGTCTAACCACTGTCACTCACTAAGGGTAGCATTGCAACCCCGTTTTCTTTTGCCACCATGTTGCCTCAGCTTAGACCAAGGAATATGCACATCACCCTTGGTCCTGCTCCAATAGAAACAGTAGAACCTGAATTGCCAAACCAGGTCCTCTCAGAACTAGAACACACACAACTGTTAATTGGTTTCTCCCTGATTGAGACTCGATGTTCAGTCATCAGGTTCAGCCTGGTTCCTGTGGGAAAGTCTGCAACGGGTTCATGTCTATGCGTACCTTTGACCTCTAACGGCGTTACCTCAAACCCATATAAATTGAAGTGTGGATTGCTTGCAATTTTTCTAACCACTGGCAGTGTCTCAAAGTAGCATTCCAACCCATTGTTCTGCTAAGACCTCAGCTTAGACCCATCCATATACAAATAAGCCTGGGTCCTGCTCGAAGAGGAACAGTCCAAACCGAACTGCTAGGTCAGGTCCTCTGAACCAGAGCCAAAACACTTGCAACACTAGCGGGTTTTCGCCCTCACTGGGGCTCGTCATTCGGGTGCAGCGTGGTTCTAGTGGCAAAGTGAGCAAGTGGCTGGGAAGATGGATTGTTTTCTTTATGTGATTGAAATGCCTGAAAGGATTATTTTTGTTTCATATGTTGAATGTCTTCCAGTAGTTTTCTGCTGCAATTGTGAGTCCGGTTTCTGAAAGTTCCTTCTTCTAGCCACAGACCTCTGGAACTGGTGGCCAATTTTACATAACACAGTAACACTCAATAAGAGTCATTTCAGCAAACATACGTTTTTATTTTTTAAAGAAAGCACCACCTATAGACTGCCTACCGAGGAGCAAGGGTATTCTGTGATAGGCCAGGTTGTGTTTAAGAAGCTAGCAGTGCCAGACTTCTAGAAACAGCTTTGACGTAGCAAAGGGAAAACTGTTGGAGATTTGCTATGTTTGGTATGTCTTATGGGAACACCAGGATCAACTCAAACATCCTAATGACTTCGCACATATGAGGATAGCCATTAAATTGCAGATGATACATCCAGATACCCATGGCTTAGTTTGTGCACTTTACCAGCGATCGGTAAGGCCTCAGTTGTGGAACAACAGACATTCAGAAAAGTATACACAATCTTTAAGACTACCTTCTCACAACTGAATATCTATAATTCCTGAATGTGTAACTATGTGGCATCTATGTACTCATGCACACAGACACCTTGCTCCTCAATTAGATTTTACAGCAACTACAATGTTTTGAACAGCAATAGTAAACTGAACTATATTGGGCCCCGTTTATACCCTAGGAACACCGAACAGAATGAAGGGCTGGGCAAGTTTTGTACCGCTCCTTCTGCACCCTGAGTTGTTAGAAAAGATCCGTCACAAACAGGGCCAGAAAAATTTGCCCCAGAGCCATCTTTCCTTTGCAAGCTCATGTCAATGCAACACACAATGGTCAGTAGTGACAAAAGGCACAACATGATATGAGCTATCAGCACATTTCACACATCAACACCTGGTGGATTGCAGGGTAGCACACCAGTCAGGATGGAATTTGGATAAATATGGGGCTTTCAAGGCAAAAGTGCAGAGAGACAGCTAACCCCTTACTCCAAGGTTCTGCACCAGGAAGTCAGAGCACCTCTGGGATAAAGTATGAAAACCCCACGGGCCTCAAGCGCTCTTAGTATAAATAGAACACATGTCCCATGCCTCAACAGGAGCAGCTGGCTGTTCCTACAGCTTCTGCATCCTGGTGACTCCACATGCCAGTTAGTTGTACAGCCACACCCACTATTCCAGCACTCCAAGCATCATCATCATTAACCCCACACCCAGCTCACTGAGAAAACTTTACAACATTTCACTACACAGAACATGCGCCCCGTCCCACAGTCAGCACCCGGTGCGGTGGCACCGGTCGCACCGCCCTAGAGCCGGCCCTGTGTTAGAGCATGCCTCCCCATCTCTTCTCCTACATAGATTATAGATTAGCAACTGGACACAGGATTCCCCCAGTGGAGATTTTCATGGGGATAACCCAAACGCAGATGTTAGCAGTAAATCTCAGTTACTACAACGGCTATCAGAGTGGAACTACATGACAACTACTAAAGTCTAAAATAGCTGGAACAAAACATATGCAAGAGATACACAATGCTCTGTCTATGAGACAAATCTCACTGAACCAAGCAGAAAAACTAAACTAGTGGTAAGAACACTCAGGCGTCGGTTGAGGTTGCTTATCATGAGAACTAATACCTCACAAGAGCACCCTAATTTTTGGCCGCCCCATCACCAGGCTGATAACTCCAAACAGTGCCAAGAGACATTTGAAAATGATGTGTTCCCATGCTGCAGGATCTTAATTAAGGATGTGATGTGGGGTAATTTATGGACTCCGAGAAGTAGGTGAACTGGTGTCTGTGGAAACTGGCATTTTCCAACACACTGTTATCTCTCAAGGGCTGTGAAGTCTAGTATAGTGTCAGCCAAATCTCTAACTGACTCTCCCTCAGCCTTACCGGCCCATCTGAATTTCCCAGCCTGTTGGACATCTCCCAGTTTTTCTAGAAACAACCCGGTTCTGCACCCTGTCAGTGTGCATTGCATGCATAAATAATACATATAGACATATGCATGCGCAATTATCCTTAGATAAACAAGTGATCCAAAGATAAGTACTCTCACAATAATGTTTTGTAGTGAAAGCCCAGACTTGTGAGACCATACACCCCCAGCCTGACATCGTTAGCTATGTGGGTTGCAAACAGCTGGCTTTTATAGTGAATGAAAGAAAGGCCACTGGCCAAATCCACCCACTGAAAGGCTGTAAGCACCCCTTCCAAGCCTCAATCCAACAGAAAGAATGACCACCATCCGAATAACTACAAACGTGAATAAATCCCTTGCGCATTCGAGGGCCTGTGTGTGGAGAGATTGAACAGCAGCGACTCAAAGGTAGTGGGAACTCGAAAATCCTGCCGTTGAAGCCCCAAGGAGGGCCAGAGGCGAAACAGTGCTGACACATTCAGAACAATATAAAGTTACCTTGATGCAGTCACACTTTCACCCCCTCTGTCCTTCCATAGCTTCACTGTACTTAGAGTGGAATCTGGATCAGAATGTGGTCCTGTAACAATACGTCAGGTGACGTCGATTCGAAGAAAGGACTCCGCCTCCGCTGTGCAGGGACAAGGGCCTAACATGCTTTTGAGAATATACTGCTCCTCGGCGACATCTCGCTTGATGGTTCACTTATTAACAGGGATAGACAAGGTGTGTAGATATGAGCAAGAGTTGCACTTTTCATATACACTCATATTTTCATTTCATTTGATATGGTAGTGATTCTTCAGCTTCACTTGCAGAACCCCATCATCTCACCCTCGCAGCAAATTATTCCATCCCGCTATACCTGACCCAGAAACGTGGGAGCTGAGGAGATTCAAAACAAAACAAAAACAAAGCAAGAACAAAGGACAGATCGCATCTCCAACGTGAAATGCAGCCACCAACTGGGAGGTCTTCTGCTACAGCAGTGCTTCCCAAACGTTTTAGAACCACGACCCAGTTCTTAGAACAACACACTTTGGCAACCCACCTAGCTTTACCAGACATGAAGTGGGCATTTTTTTAATGTAAATAAACAACCATATCATTTACAAATGCACATCTTCCATTGAAATGGCCACTAGGATTGCATGGCTACATAGTTTTATCACATGATCTGTACAAATTGGGTTTCAGTGAATATTTATCATTTGTGCATCATCAAGTAAAGTGTCTTGGTTTGTATAATTCCTATTAAAATCTTTAGGGCTCATTTACAAGCCTCTTGCGTCGCCGAAGCATAATTTATTTTTTACGCTACAGTGGCGCAAAACAGTCCCCCACTCTGCGCCAGTATTTTCAAACTGGTGCAGTGTCACCATTGCGTCAGTTTGTAAACTCTTGCCCGGGATGGCCCCCCACGTTTTGCTGGACTAGTGTCAAAAGTCACAACTGCATCAGAAATTTCAAAGCAGTTGTGTTAACGAGAGCCATGGCGCACTGTAGTCTAAATACAGCACTACCATGGTGTTGTTAGGAGGGCGCAAGGCACCGCAAGGAAACTAGTGCAGCAGAGCTTATGCGCCGATTCCTTGTAAATGAGGCCATTTGTTTCCATCACACTTCAGACGTATCATTTTTGCTTACCTGACTGCTGAGTGTACAGTTTATTTTCAAGTATTTACATTTTGTTGTGTGTTACAAAGAACAAAATATATTCTTAGCCTTTCCTTTCACATTCTGTGTACTCCAGCAAGACTGTCACATGATTCACTTAACCTTTCTTTTTCTGTCGGCAAAGTCAAATATGTTTGTAACATCAATGCCATGTTAAAAACAGTAATTCTTCAGAAGACATAGCCTGACATTTGCCCTTGTCTTTAAAGCCACAGCACATGTGACAAGTTAAAAGCCTAATTGAAATGCATCTTTATTTATTGCATGGACTTTCCTGACCCACCAAAAATCAGTTCACGACCCACCAGTGTGTCCCGACTGTGTGTCCCGACATAAAGTGTGTTTATGTGAGAGAGAGTGTATGTAACTGTGAATTTGTGAGTATGTATAAGTATGTTTGTGAGTGAAAGTGGAGGTCAGGGGTGTGCAATGTCACTTTCACTACTCCTGGCACTTCAGTGAATTGACGTCCATGAAAACAACCCATTGTGAACTAGCCTAATCACATCCAAAACAAAAAACAACGGGTACAAACTCTTCACGGTGCCCTTTCACTGTCGCTATTTCTTTCAATATCTCGTCAGCATGCTATCCCCCTAGAGTTCTGACTTCCTTCTCTGTTTCTGCATCCCCTGCGTCAATTCCATTCCATCCAGTACCAAGTCCCAGAGTTTTCCTTAGAAGCCAACTGCCAGCACTACAAATATCAAGGGTGCCGAATACCAAAACTGCATACTCTTGTTTTCACCTCATGTCGCTTTGTTATGCCCCTTGCCTGTCTCTCTCTTGCAGGTTCTTTGTTGTCCCTTCTTTCTATCTTTATCATCCTTTTTTCCCATCTTTTGCAACCTCTTTCTTTCCCGCTTCAGTATTTTTCCTGCTGTGGGCCAGTCTGAAAAGGAAAAATAAGTGCAGGTCCCCAAAAGTGAGTGCCGGTGGGTGTCAGCTGCAAACCCTTCAACTTAGATACTTGTTCCACACCCACACAGCACACATATGTATATTTTAAATAGAGATTTTAAAGTGGCTTCTAGTAGGAAATATGGCATCTCCTGTAGATACAAACACAGTTTCACACTTAGTCCCTCATTGCAAGATCCCTCTTAATTCCACAAGGAGATACTAAGGTTGGTATTACCGTTTCCAATTTGGTATCTTCTAGTGAGTTACTGGAGTTACAGTTTATTTTTCTAGGAATGCTAAACCAGGAATACCAGCCCCAATTCTATGTGTTTTTTTCACATTCAATGTCAAATATCAGCCCCAACTCCACACAGATATACAACGTATTTGTAGCAGGAGGTAAATGGTGCAGGGTCTATTTTTAGGTCGAGCATAAGAGTACGTACTCTTGTATACTTTAAAGTATAATTCTTCTGTGGGCTTCCAGCTATTTCATTTGTTAGTTTCAGCGTCATTTAAAAATCCTCGCTTGCTAGTGGTCAGCCATGCCTCTTTGTCCCTTCTTCTTCTGTGTGGGAGCAGGGACCAACTACTGTATAATTACACTTTGTCCTTTTTATCTTGTCTGTAGGGGACTTTTTTTTCACTTTGTTTCCTGCTCCTGTCGAGGGAAGCTTCCCTTTTCATTTGCAGAACATTCTTGCTCTGAGCTTAGCTGTAAACAAGGCTATAAATCAGGCTGTTATCTTGTTCACAATTGGTCTTTATGGGCTCTATGCCCCCTCTCTCCCACCCTTCATTGGCTTGGATTTTCTTTGCCAAGTGTGCCTGCCTGGAGGATCACTTCTAATTGCTTATTGCCTAGTTATGCAGCTCTACCAGGGCTTAGAGACAGTGCCCACTTCTGCTCCATACTGGGATCCCACTTGCAGCTCCATCAGTGTACCTCAGTTCACACGCACCAAGCCCTCAAATGTGCCAATGCCAGAACCCCACACAAGCTGTCTGCCAGAGCACCTCAGTTCTTACAGTCAGTACACACTGCTGTTCCAGTCCTGGGTCCTTGCGTGCAGCCCCATCAGTGAACCTCAGTTCACACACTCCAAGCCCTAATCCGTGCCTGTGCCAAGAATCCCATGCACACTGTCTACCAGAGCACTTCAGTACTTCCAGTCAGTACACTCTGGTGCTCCATTACTGGGACCTCAGGTGCAGCTCCATCAGTGCACGCTGTTCACACGCTCCAAGCCCTCAGCCGTGCCAGTGCCAGGATCCCCACGCATGTTGTCTGCCAGAGCACCTCAGTTCTTACAGTCGGTACACTCTGCTGCTGTAGTACTGGGACCTCAGGCTCAGCTCCATCATTGCACCTCCATTTGCAAGCTCCAAGCCCTCAGCCATGCCAGGAACCCCACACACACCGTCTGCCAGAGCACCTGAGTTCTGGCAGTCAGTACACTCTGCTACTCCAGGACTGGGACCGTGGATGCAGCTCCGTCAGTGCACCTCAATTCTACCCATTGAAGTCACTTCCTTTCCTATACTGGGCCCCCACTCACATACACTTCCATTACAGCAGTTTAATTCTAACATTCAATCCCCCTGCAAAGCGACTAGTGGACCCAAAAGAGCAAAACTCAGCTCAGCCAGTGCACCTCAAGTCTACCATCCAACCCCACTATTGATGGGAACCACCACAACCCCTCCAGAATCCATCAATCCTAACATTCAGAGCACATTTCTTCTCAGTACCAAGGCTCACACAAACGCCCTTCAGGACTCCTCGCTTCTGTGGTTTAGAGGCAATAGTCTCCCATGCTGGACCCCACTCGCAGCTTCACCAGGGCACCTCCAGGCTAACACTCGGCAACACTGGCACACCAATACTAGGATCCACACATAGCTCCATTAACATACCTCACTTCTGATTTTGTGTGCCCATTACCATTCCAGTACTGCAGCCCACACATAACTCTGTCAGTGGACCTCAACCCTCACCTGCAGTGCCCCAATATTCCAATACAAGGCATTACACAGCGTTCATTTTCTCATTCCTCACCCACTGCCTTTCTGTTAATCCAGCACTGTTCCTGGACTCAGCTCGGTCTATACCCCTAATCCTGATCTGAAGTGCCCCAATTTGCAGTATTCGGGTTCACATACAACTCTGCTAATGCACCTCCTGCTGTGCTGCAGTGTCCCCTGCTGTTCCACACTGTGACTTCTGTTTGAGGGCGTGGGGGAGCCAATTAAATCTATTCTTAGCTGCTATCTTTATTGAGGGGGGTCTGTTTCACCTATATCACTACATTTTTTCCTTTACTCAGTTTACTCTCAATGTTTTCTTTCTCTCCCGCTTTTCTCTTTCCACCTCTTAAAATCCTCATGTTAACAGATTTGCTATTTTATTCAACTGTTTAATTCTGCTCCTCTCCTTTTTTTATTTCCCTCTTCCTCTGGCTACCTCCTCTTTCAAACTTGCAAAAACGTGGCTATTTCTTTTCTTGTTTCGTTCCTCTCTTTTTTCTTCCTCAGGCATTCATTCTTTCACTATTCTTTCTCTTCCCTCCATTCTTTCTTTGTATTTTGTATTTGCTCTTTCCTTTGACTTGGTATGTGTCTTTCCTGTTTTTGGTTTTTAGATCTTTCTTCCTTTCTCTGGTGTTGTTCTTATCTTTATCTGTCAATTCACTTTTGACTATAAATCCCTCTTTTTCCTGTCTGCATGTGGAAGCCACAAGTTACTTGTTGGGACCTCAAGTGTCAAAGTGGTTTCCCCATTCTTTGTCTGTGGGAAATGTGTCAGTACGTACATGCCCTGGTTCTTTCTCCCACCATCTCTCTTTTTTCTCTAATGTTCATATTTCTCTTTCACACTTCTTTCATTATTTTTCCTTTTTATCTTTTGTTCGCTAGCTTCGCTCCCTTTTTTCTTTTGTCACACATTTGCTCTATTTCTTCTCATAGTTGTATGTTCATTTTCTTGTTCTTTCTTTCCCTTCCTTCTTATATTTATTTGTGACCCGTCTCTTTCTTCCTTTTGTCTGTTGTATTCCTTTTGCTTCTCTTTTTCTGCACCACCCGCTTTCTCTTCTGAGGCCTAGTTATCAATGGAGCAACAAGTGCAGTGGCTCTAGGGCTCCGAGACCTACAGACCTCATTCAACTCTATTTACTGCTGTATTTTCTTATCAAAATTCCAGTCAACCATTTTCCTTTCTTACTCCATGGCCCATGACACTTGCCCTCTCCATCTTTACTCCCGACTCACTCCTTCCTTTCATCCTCCAATCCATCCTAAATGGTATTTTTGTTATGGTGTTTTGAGCATTACACTCTAATGCTAAAAGTTTATTTCTGATAAAGGTTTGCATGATAATTGTATATGTTTTAAGATAGAGGAAGAAGGATAAAGGAAGTGCTTTAGTTAAATGCTGGGCCACTGGAATTATATGGCAGGAAAAGACAACATAATAAGGCAGGGTTGACCAGTTTATGTGGCAAGAAAAGACCAGTTATGAATTTACAATGCTAATAGTTCTAACTCAAGAAAATGCGAAACCTATTGCATTGCAAATGCTTGTTCTTGCTGTGGGTGGCTGAGGAGGGATGGGTAGTGGGAGGGTAGAGGGCTATAATTTAGGTGGGTGAATCGTGTTCTGCTCCCCATAAGCTGCTAAATGTGTGTGGAAGGGGCCAGGTGCAGCAGATGGCCACAATCCACCCATCTTTACATTTGATTTCAGGATTGATTTCTCTGGACCTGGAATAATTTGGTTTGGAGTTAAGGGACACGATAATCCTGGGCCTGGAAAAACTGACAAACTTGTAGTAGCGTGTAGCATTATTCTCTTCAGGTGTAAATGAATGTCATAGATACAAAATAAGTAACATACTTAGACACAACCTGTAGGTTCAATTGTCACACACCAAAGCACTGCCCAACATGTTATGTGGGATCAGCAACTCAGCATATCATGAAGATACCGGGCAAAGGGATGCAATGACCAACACGTACCACACATATACATCTACAACGCTCCATGACACAGGCACACAATAGATGTCACAAACAATCATGTTAACTGTTTTTTTTAGAACAAGTTTACTCGATACTCTTTCCTCTTCTCAGCATCAAAGCATCACACTGATACAGTAATTGGTCTAAAAATAGAAAAGGTCATAATGCAATGTCTTTAAATATTACATACTTTTTCGATTGCCCTGCTCTCTGAGGGCATGTAATTCCAGAAACATGCTGCTTTCACTCTGAGGACTCCCAGACATGTACACGACTTCGGAAAAGCCTGGAATAGTGCCTAATTTCAAAACAGAAGCTCTTAATTGACAATAGATAATATATTGTTCAAATTCTGTAGTGCTTAAATAGGGGTCAGCTGCAGAGCAACACTCATGAGTAATGAACAGTGCTTTCTAATGGCAGGGAGCAAGCAACGCAGGCACAAGAGTCAGTGAAGTGTGTTGACAGACTTTGACTCAGTTTGGACAGACAGCAGAATTCTGTATACCAGGGAACTGGCAGATGAGATAGGCAAGCATTTCAATTTGCAAGCTATTGCCATGGATATCTCATGAGGCTTCAAATGCAAATACAAATGAAATAGTGGTCTGTGTGTCTACAGGAGCCCTAGAGAACATGTCTAGCAGCACTTGGAAATTAAACAAAAAAGAGAAGGTTATTGTGGCACTTGGGATAGCACACAGAATCAGACTTTAGAATGATCCACAGCACAGAAACCGCACTCGTCACAGCCACTTGACAGGGGAAAAACAGCCGCCCTCATCCTGCATGCCCTCTCCGCAGCATTTGACACAGTCTCAGTTCAGATATTTTGCCAGGGACCACTCAGCTACCCACCTGCTCAAGCACCTACATACCTTCACAAGAGTTTATGATATAATAGTATTTAGATAATATAAATTAGCCTGCATTAATCAGCTGAAACTCTCAGATCTGTCCCTTTTTCACCATTAGGATAATAATATGATTATCTTTGGAGCGCAAAATAGAAATATCAGTGCACATATCATGCACATGTAAACATTTTAAAAAGGGTGAGAGAAAAAATACGTATATAAATGAGAAGGGAGCAAGGGGCACCACCTCAGACTGATCAGACAGGAGATAATCAAGCCAGATGAGGCAGACGCCATGAAGAGTGTCTTGATTCAGGCCAAAAGGAAGTACTTCACAGTCATCTATATTATTTGATGCCAACATATCGAAAGTTGTCACAGTATAAACTCCACCACCATCAGCTGTCCTGTCCGGTTCACTCTGTAAATTCAGCTGGACAGATTTTAATCTGAAAATAATCCAGACTTTAGGTGGTTGCACAGAACACTTGACCAGTTCTAGCGATTCATGCTCCAAAATGTTGCCTAGAGAATTAGAAACCTACTGAAAAATACCTGGGTCCTTGAGAACCAGCAATATGGTGTTTATTGTACAATAACCACTGCACACTTGATCTCCACAAGAATGTCTCTGAGCTTAACAAATCATTTACCAACATTTGTAAAAGAGGGGCAATGTTAGCTGCCAGTTTTGCTAATAAAGTTGATGGACATGAGGAAGGCTGGGATCTGATGCCTGTTCAAGAGTGTTAACTTTTGTATGCATTTGAAAGGTGAGAAACTGGTCATTGTAACTGCGAGACTGTGAGGATTTGGCTGTATTGTATGGTATGGTTGTGGAGCCTTACTGTGGAATACACTCACATAAAGTGTCTTTGGTCCATTCAGGCTCATTTGAGCAACCTTAATCTCAAACCTGGCTTTCAAGCAGCAAGGCTTGCACAAATAACTCAAGGTAAAGCATTCAACAGTTCAAAACAATGAAATAAGAAAGCCTTTTGTCCTGGAGCTGGTTTCAGGGGATCAGCCAGCCGATCATTGGAGTCACTGCTTTGGTCTGGGGCACGACATTGCCCCATGCCAGTAGCCACCATCACAGTCCCAACTTTGCTAGCCCAAGGTGCAGCAGATGCAGTCCAGCAGATGGTGCAGCCTTTATTTATGGGGCCCAGGGGTCAGCAGGGGAGCCATTCTTCTGTCCCTGTTCTATTTCTATCATGATCTAAGGTTCAGGATGCCACTGGTGCCTTTTTTATCCCAAAAAAGTGCCCTGACGGGACCACGAGGTCACTAGCCAATGGGCTACCAGGTCCACGCTCTTTGTGATGAATCTTTGGCAATGCGGGTCATTTGGCAATTCCAGGGTGTCCTACCCCAACCACCCTCAAGATGTCTGAACCCTAAAGGTGTGGCTACCTGGGGCCTAGATACCCATGGAAAACTGGTTTGGGCACTGGTCTTCTTGCTCTGGCCGTGTTTCCAGCCTGCTACCTGAACAAAGGACAGTCCGTCTGGAGTGCTATCCCTATTTGCCCACCAAAGGCAGCTTCCCCTTTGATGCTCGCCTTCCGGGCTAACACCCTAAGTGGCTCCCTGTGAATGGTCGGTACCAGCCCACCCTGTAGCATGCTACTATTGTTCCTAAGCCTGGGAGTCATTCACATTACTCTCCATGCGGGAAGAAGGTTATGTGTTGCCCAGTGCCAGCATGGGGCCACTGGACCAGCTGGGTCACAGAGTGGCAAAGTTCTAAAAGTTGACTTACCTTAATAGTGACATTAAGGCCCATATTTATACTTTATTAGTGCCGCATTTTGATGCAAAAACGGCACAAACTTACAAAATACAATTGCATTTTGCAAGTTTGCAACGCTTTTGCGTCAAAAAAAGGCACAAATGCAGCGCTAATGAAGTATAAATATGGACATAAATTCGACCTGGGCATCAGGTCAGGTTTAACGCCATGATTAATTTGATATTTTACAGTACCTAGTTGGGTAGTCCCATTCAGGAGTTGACCAAGCCTGGGTGCCAGATGGTAATCCTGTACTAGCCAATGGGGCTACTAACTTTTCTACAGCAACATTACACTTTAGAAGTGTTGCGGCTAAGATATATAAAAAATATATGTACTACTGAATAATAGACAGCTCCTGTCATAGGGTCTTCGTTAGAGAAGACTTACCTATATTGTTAAGGGAAGTGGTGGTGTTGCCATTTGTTTAAATGGCAAAATCAAACTAGTAGTGAATACTGCCCATCAAGTCTGCAGCGGCAGGCTGGGAGGCATTTTGTAATTTCTCACACTCACGGTGACACAATCAGTGCTGCAGTCATGGATGGACAGTCTGCCCTACATGCCTTGGATACCCTGTGTACCATATACTAGGGTCTTACAAGTGAGATAGTAATTCCCAATTGCGTATTGCAACTTCAACATACAATTTGTGAGGGTTAGAACACTGGCACTGAGTTCTGGTTAGCAGCCCTCAGTGCACTCTTAGTGTCGAAAAACCAGCAGCATTAGTCCAAAAATGTGGGGGTAAACATGCACAAAGAGGCATTTGAATATGGAGATCATGTAATGTGCTGTATAAATAGGTGATGCAGAAGAGTCTACATTTGTCGGTGTGTTCCAGAGGACAGGAACTTGTGATAAGTTATGGTACCTTTTATTCATAGTGCTAACCAGAGAGCTCTGCAACATAGTGAAAGGTACCCCTGTCTTGTGCAAGGTTCAGAATTCTAGGATTATGCTTTAGTTAAGAGTAACTGGAATATACTACTTCACAAGACTGCAGCCTTTCTCCACTCTTGACATCAGTGTGCTGCCTTCGTTATAACAGCAGGTGATACTCATCATTTGTGTAATAACTGAAGTCCTGAGTTTTAGGTGAAGAATCCGTTGAGACTCTTGGTGCATGATTAACAAGATTTTGCTATGAATAGGTGTGACTTACTCTTGTAGTGCTCATAGAATACTCCTGAATCTCAGAAATACTCCCTGCTTACCACTGGATTACTGCTAGGCTCAAAGCCCAAAAGTAAATCCACCTTGGAGTTATGTGTTCTTTTCAAATTCATTAACAATTTACATGTTTGTACTGTTCTATATATGTTTACATTTTTATAATGTCACTTGTATTGGTCGCTGAAATATTTACATATATATGATGATGATTGCTTTTTGATTTTATTTATTTTTTAACTGTTTATATACGTCCTTTGTATAGGTGATATCAATATTTGCAGTTCTAAAAATATTTTACCTGTTATAATAATTACAATTTTTATTATTATTTCAATATTTTTGAAATCTAATTTATATGGCCACATGCAATGTTGACATGTGTATGACAATTTCATAATTCATTTTATTTATTGTTCAATTATTATATTTTTAGTTTTTTACATTAATACAGTGGTGTTGAGTATGAATAACTGCAATCTCTGAAGTATTATGACATTTTTTTCTTTATCATTTATTTTTCTGTTTGGCTTTTTGCTGGTAACTGTTCTTGGGCACCGGTGACTTGTATGTGATGACCATGAGTAGTGTGTGACTTACACCAAGGCTTGTCTTGAGTAATTTTGAGCCTATTTGTGCTGCAGTACTATTGGAGTAGATGTAGGGCTTACTTTAGTGAATCACACGTAACTACCCATTTTTAGTACTCGTGGCTTACTTCTGGAATTCGGGAGTACTAGAAGAGTAAATCTTTGTAAATCGGGATCTTTGAAGATTGGACCCAAGGTATAGGACAGGGACCTTAGTGAATTAAAATTAGTGGCATGTGAAGTAGTACAAGGGGAGTACTACTTTACCCACTCAAAGAATGCCTTTGTGAATTCATCAATTGGTGTACAATCCAGGACCTCTTATTTATAAGGGTATGGAACTCCACACCAACAGAAGCACATTTCTTCACTTCTCTGCTCAGATGTTCCCTAGCTGACAGTACTGTTCCATGTGACCTTCTAATGTTCCAAGCACCAGAGACACATCTGAAAATGAATTCAGCAGAGTACAGGCATTCTTAATACATGTGCACAAATGCATGGGGTTCCCTAATGGCTACATGACGTGGGGACACATTGTTTCCAGTCCTAGGTTTTGGATTACCACAGCGGTGAATGCAGAGACTTGTAATCATGTTTCACATCAGTTAAACCAACTGGACTAACATATCTGAAAACTATGACATGTTAACATCTTGGGAAGGGAGAACATGCCCAATTGTACATGGGGTCACCTGGTAACCTTCGCATGAGTTCGTACACATATAAAGATAAGACTCTGCAGTACGATTTCAACGTAAAACGTGATAGAGTCTAGAATTTTTGTAATCATGATCGTGAAGTATGAAAGAGACACTTTGCAGTGCTCCATAGAGGTATGGGTATTCATCATCATAGTTGGTGACCTTGGCCTCTCTTACTTAACAGTTTAAAATGTCATCTTTCTGGGCTTATTTCATAATATAAACATGTCCAACACCCTCCTCCTATCATGTTGATCACCAGAAATGGCTGTAAAATGCAAATTAACAAATGTACCTTGATTATATGTTTCATTCATCCCACTGTGAACCTTTGTGTTGCAGTGGGTTCGTCTCATTCCAGTGTTCTGCAGATTTGCATAGCCTTTTGCCTGAATTGGAGGCAACTCTTCCATGTGCCAAGCATGCATTTGTCATGAACACTTACGGGAAGTGCAGAAGAGATCTCCACACTTCCTGCTTTTATAAAGTGATTGTCCTGGGGGGTAGAGACATACAAGCTTAGAAAAAAAGGCGTTTGGTGGCAGAAAAAGGTCACTGTGCCCTTCGTATTCTTCATACCAAGACCCTACATTTTCTTCATTCTCGCCTTGCTTGCTACTCCTTATCCTCTCTGTCAACCTCACACACCTTTGTATCCAATTCCTATTTGCACTCTATCACTTCTCCAAAAGATAGTTTTTTTTCTCCTGAAGATCTCTCCATTTGTCCTTTTCATGTACTATCTCCAATCTAGGGAAGTAAGACTTGGGCGTTTAAAAGAGAAAGGCAGGTTGTGGACCCGCTGTTTCATTCTCTCTGCAAACAAGTGTACCAACGCCTGATTAGATATTCCATACTTCTATGATAGGGATGCCCAAGTAGGTTTAGCAGTGCCAAAGGGGGTGTGGCCTAACAGTCTGAGCTACTTAGACTGGTACCAGTTTCGAGCCCCAGCCTCGGGTACCCTCGTGATCCTGGGGAAAAATCTTCATCTCCCAAAGCCTAAAAAAAGAAAATCATCTGCTGCTCATGTGAAGCTCTCTAATGCCTTTGGGCCAGGCTCGCCCATTATATAAAACTGAAAGAAAGTTTAAGATAGATGAGCTATAGTTATATAAAAAAAATCTAAATGGAAAGAAAATACACAGTCGGGGTAATTTTCAAAACTTGGAACTAATTTATATAGTCAGTGGTTATCCTCAAAATCAGGCTTCGAGCGAGCCATCCAAGTCCTACGGGTGTCACCTTAGAAACAAAAAAGCCAGCCTCGTTGGATCACAGCAGCATTACCATTTCAAACCCAAGCATGGCTCCCATAACTGGCGAGTAAGGATGGGTTCCTCTTTAGAGCTGTCATGTAAATGATGCATGCCCGAGGCATGCTAACTTCAGCACTGAGCTCGTGCCATATTTTCGGGATATTCACGTACAATAACTTTACATATAACGAGTGTAGCTGGAAGCCTTTTAAGTAGCACTGTCTCCTATAGAAGTTCCCACCTAAGCATCCCCTGACGGTCCCACCCACATCCGCAATTTGCCCTGTCAGATGCCTGGGCTGTGCACTTCCTTTCTTTTCTAATCCTGCTTCCCTGGGTGACATTTGGTAGCTGAGAAATGTATCCGTTTCCATGGTGATCTCAAAATGTTGAAAAATAAATCTTTTTTCAAGCACTTCGGGCAACATGAGCTTAATATGTTACATTGCATTTTATTTTCGCCAGGGCCCTGAAGTGTAACGCGCTAGCTAGATAAAAATAAGCAGGACAAAAGGACAGTAATGTATACGGCCCAGAAATAACGGTGCTGAAATTGTATCGTTGAACCGTGCCGCCGGGGCGAGGCCGGGCTGTTAGAATGGAAACGCAATTCCTTTTTCATGAGGCAACGAGACACCGTACTCTGCGGATGAAGGGGGAAACGCCAACCGGATTGGCTCGGCGTCCGAGGGCCTCGTGTGCATTGGTGGACGACTTGGCAGGGATATGTGAGAAGCGACACTGTTTGGAGTACACAAGTAGAACTGTGCAGTTAGGGTCAGACTTACTCCCTGTCCTAATGATGGGCTGGGGATGTCGGGAACCTCACGTTTTAAATGCCTCTTTCTTGGCAAAGCCAGCAGGGCTGTGTTTAAAGTGCTAATGTATGCAGACACAGCGTTACCACATGAAAGCCAGACAATTAAAAGAAAAGCAAGTCATCTGTATTGAAAGCTTTGTTGTAAAATAGTAGCTTAAGTCTGATGGAGGTGGAAGAATGCAGTCGTTATCCAATAGCATGAGGTGATCACTGATTCCTGTGCAAACAGGCAAAAGGATTGCAATTTACCAGAACACCTGTACTTAGATTTATATTGAAAGCTGTGCTGTCAAAACTCACACCTAAGAAGAAACACATGTCCACGTCTGAAGCCAAATGGTCTCCCCGCTCCACCTTATGGGGCAACTTTGGAAGGTAGAGCGACCAGGAGGAGCACAGCCTGAAGGGTCCTCTCTGATCACTATGTAACATTGTTATTGCTTTGTGCTCTCAGGACTTGATTCACAAAAGCCACATTCTTGCTCAGATTTGCATACTGGTGCACACAAGTGGAAATACAGGGCTTTTGAGACTTCATAAACATTCATCTACCAAAAGGATAGAGGGGGATTTCTGCTTGTTGCATCCTGTTAGAAATGGGGTTTTTGGTTGGCAGTCAGGTTGCCCTCTGTCCAAGCAAGAACCCTCACTCTAGTCAGGGTAAGTCACACACAATCCAAAATCAGCCTGTGCTCACCCTCCGGTAGCTTGGCACGAGCAGTCAGGCTTAACTTAGAAGGTAATGTGTAAAGCATTTGTGCAATAAATCATACAACACCATAGCATAACACCACAAAAATACACCACACAGTGTCTAGAAAAATATATAATATTTATCTGGGTATCTTCAGGTCAAAACGATCAAAGTTGCAATACGAATTTGTAAAGATATCACTGAAAAGTGATAGAGAGTGTCTTAAGTCTTTAGAAAGTAAACAAAGTCTCTTTCAAACACAAAGTACCTGGTTTCTGGTGGAAAATCTCCTCAGAGGGCCACAGGAGAAGAGGTGCGTGGAGAACTGGTGTGTGCGTCGATTTCTCCTCAGCACACACAGACTTGCGTCGTTATTTTCCACGCGGGGAGTCGGGCGTCGTCTTCCGGCGCGCGGACAGTCTCTTACTGCCGTTTGCGGGGAGTACCAGATGTCCCGGGTCTGTGCGTGGACTTTCCTGCTTATTTTCCGGCTGCGCGTTGTTCTGCGGGGCTGCGCGTCGAAGTTTCGATCTCACGGCAGGCGTCGCGTCGATTTCTCCGGCGGAGTCGGGCGGCGTTGTCCTTGCGAGGCCGTGCGTCAAAGTTTTGATCTCACGGCAGGCGTCGCGTCGATTTCTCCTGGAAAGTCGGGCGGCGTTGTCCTTGCGAGGCCGTGCGTCAAAGTTTCGATCTCACGGCAGGCGTCGCGTCGATTTCTCCTGCGGAGTCGGGCGGCGTTGTCCTTGCGAGGCCGTGCGTCAAAGTTTTGATCTCACGGCAGGCGTCGCGTCGATTTCTCCCGGGAAGTCGGGCGGCGTTGTCCTTGCGAGGCCGTGCGTCAAAGTTTCGGTCGTCCCGAAGACGTCGCGTTGATCAGCGTCGGTGTGCGGCGTTTTTCTTGCCGCAAAACAAGCTGTGCGTCGAAAAGTTCGGCGCACGGAGCGTCCAAGAGGAAGAGAGAAGTCTTTTTGGTCCTGAGACTTCAGGGAACAGGAGGCAAGCTCTATCCAAGCCCTTGGAGAGCACTTTTACAGCCAGACAAGAGTTCAGCAAGGCAGCAGGCCAACAGCAAGGCAGCAGTCCTTTGTAGAAAAGCAGACAGGTGAGTCCTTTGAGCAGCCAGGCAGTTCTTCTTGGCAGGATGTAGTTTCTGGTTCAGGTTTCTTCTCCAGCAAGTGTCTGATGAGGTAGGGCAGAGGCCCTGTTTTATACTAAGTTGTGCCTTTGAAGTGGGGGTGACTTCAAAGAGTCTCTAAGAAATGCACCAAGCCCCCTTTCAGTTCAATCCTGTCTGCCAGAGTCCCAGTAGGGGGTGTGGCAGTCCTTTGTGTGAGGGCAGGCCCTCCACCCTCCCAGCCCAGGAAGACCCATTCAAAATACAGATGTATGCAAGTGAGGCTGAGTACCCTGTGTTTGGGGTGTGTCTGAGTGAATGCACAATGAGCTGTCAACTAAACCTAGCCAGACGTGGATTGAAGGGCACAACAAGATTTTAGTGCAAAGAAATGCTCACTTTCTAAAAGTGGCATTTCTAGAATAGTAATATTAAATCCGACTTCACCAGTCAGCAGGATTTTGTATTACCATTCTGGCCATACTAAATATGACCTTCCTGCTCCTTTCAGATCAGCAGCTGCCACTTCAACAGTGTATGAGGGCAGACCCAATGTTAGCCTATGAAAGGAGCAGGCCTCACAGTATTGTAAAAACGAATTTAGGAGTTTTACACTACCAGGACATATAACTACATAGGTACATGTCCTGCCTTTTACCTACACAGCACCCTGCTCTAGGGGTTACCTAGGGCACACATTAGGGATGACTTATATGTAGTAAAAGGGGAGTTCTAGGCTTGGCAAGTACTTTTAAATGCCAAGTCGAAGTGGCAGTGAAACTGCACACACAGGCCTTGCAATGGCTGGCCTGAGACAGGGTTAAGGGGCTACTGAGGTGGGTGGCACAACCAGTGCTGCAGGTCCACTAGTAGCATCTAATCTACCTGCCCTAGGCACATGTAGTGCACTCTACCAGGGACTTACAAGTAAATTAAATAGTCAATCATGGATAAACCAATCAGTAGTACAATTTACACAGAGAGCATATGCACTTTAGCACTGGTTAGCAGTGGTAAAGTGCCCAGAGGTCAAAAGCCAACAACAACAGGTCAGAAAAAATAGGAGGAAGGAGGCAAAAAGTTTGGGGATGTCCCTGTCAAAAAGCCAGGTCCAACACATCCTAACCAACAAATGCATTATTTTCCAAAGATGTAACTATAACATCTTTAATAAATTACTGTGGTGTGCTATAGTAAGTAAGCCTCTGCTAAATTCAAACCGGGCAACCAGGAACCATTCTTATCTGTTTGCCTGAGCAGCACCATGTTGATCTGCTAGAATTACCTGTACCTAACTGGGGTTTAATTTATCTCGATTCTTCAAATGATTCTCACCTCCTTATTAGAGAGACAATTATGCAATTATGTAATAGTAAACCCATTTACTCCTGCCAGGTGTCCTTTTGTAGATAGCTACTTTTGGATCTTAAACAGTGCTTAATGTGAGCCGGTGGTTGCTGGGTGGGCCCTCTGGCACTCATTTTTTGAGACCAGAACTTAGTTTTCCTCATCTAACATTTCCCCAGAGCAAGAGATGGAAAAACACACAAAGGGAAAAGAAGGAGAAAGATGAAAAACCGTCACAAAAGCAGAAAGCAGGAACCTGCAAGATTGAGATAATGGGGCATGGAGTGTCTTGTAGGAGACTACAGAGACATCCAGTGGATTTCAGATTATGGAGCCTTGGTATTCGGCATGCCGTCATGTAATAGCAATGGCATGAGCTTCGGGATAGAGCTTTCACCACTGGCACTTATTCTTTTACAAATTAAGCTCTGGTCATAACCAAAGTTAATGTAGCCATGGGGGAAATGCCAGATTACTGAAAGGACAATCCAGCATGTTGAGTGCAACAACCCTTGCCCGGTCTCTCATCTTACACTCTCTTTGGTACTTTCCTCCCATATCAATTGCCAGTATTCAGATATCTCTCTCCCATAATTCGTATTGTGACCCCTGGCATTGCACATTAAGAAAGGAGGGACAAATCTTGTCTGCGTAAGCCTTTCCGATCTCAACCCCTGAGATCAGCAACTACCATCATTCCACATTGATGGCCAGTTCATGTCTGGAACCCCGGACTCTTCCACTCGGGACTCCATATGTTACATTTACCAATATGAATAGAAGCCCCTTTGTGCAAAGGGTTCTTGGGATGTTTAGCAGAGTGGGAATACCTCTGTAAATAGGCAGTGCTCCTACCCCACCAAACATGTGGCTCGCCTGCCCTATTTAGATGTTTGGGAACCACCTGGTTTATGGCAATAGAGTCTCAGTTGGCTCCACCATCAGAATCTTCAGACCAGAGGGCATGTCTCCCACAGAGACATCAAATCATAATAGCAGTTGCCCCACCCTATTTAGACTGTCACTAAACCTCCCTGCCGCAACCGCCATGCGAGGAGTAGCTGTCAAGGGAATTCAGCAGTGGATTCAGCACACAGGGAGAAATTCCCTGTGCACCAGAGCTATTGCTGTTTTTCTTTTCAGAAAACACCCACAAGCTGGGGAGATATTTTCTATGAAAACAAAATACTTTTTCCAAGCAAACACAACAAACATGGTGCCTGTTTGTACGCTTCGTGCTTTCATTGGAGCTGCATTACTAATGTCTCCTTTGATAACACAGATTTCCTGCTTTCTTGGAGGGACTTTCAACACTGGGAGATGCAGTCTTCTAGAAGAGCGAAGCTCCCAGTGTAGCTTCCTCTGACCTGGTGCCTGGAGTGCTGCCCACCAAGGTCTAAATTACTCTGAATAATACAGTCATGGTTCATCTACTTAGCCACAAAATCTGCTTACATCCATCTTTATTGTCATCTGAAGCTTTGTACAGCATTTCTAGTATAACGCTACTGTGTGTGCAACACAACTTAGCTACAGATTAGGGGTCCCTACCTGAAAGAGCCCAGGAATTTACCAAGTCGAACCCATGCATCCACTAAACCAAATAATTACAGCTGAGCCAGCTCCTCTTCCTCTTTACCACAATTCATCCCAATGTATCTTCTGCTGAACTGTAAACAGACACAAGCCGTCAACGAGGAGTGCTGCATTGGCTCATGACTCCCTGCCATTCAAGACCAGCGGCGGCTCCTCCGTTAGGACAGATGAGCATCACCCCACTGCTGAGAGCCAGCAGATGCAAAGATCCCACTGCTGAGAGCCAGCAGATGCAAAGATGCAAAATAAAATGATAATAAAATAAGGTTACTATCATTTTACTTTTCACTGAGCTGGCCGGACAGGGCATGGCCATCCTGATGGACAGAAGCAGGAGTGGTGGACACTGCAAGTGCACAGGTCAGTTTGGCCGACTGCCTCAGGATGGCCAAACCAACATGCGCACTTAGATTTCTCTAAAACTAACTGTGTTGTACAGCTGGGTGGAGAACAGGCACAGGCTCCCTGACCTTGAGCGAGGGACAAATCAGCCCCCTCAGGCCAATCACTGCGCTTCTTTCCTGCTGGGTAATAGTATTACCAGCATGAGAGCAGTGTCTGGATTGGCATAGGGAAGTCTGGGAGCCTGTGCTTTGTGCACAAGCTCAGGAACAGAGGAAGAGAAGAGCACCGAGGCGGGGCCGGCAGAGGCAGGTAAGTATCCTTTTTTTGTTTCTCTTTAGTCTCCCCGCACTGCCCCACCACTTGCCATTGACAGCAGCTGCCACTCATGTGATACTCCGAACCAAATGTGACGGATACTCCGCCCGCCGTTTTACAAGTTCCATAGGATATGGTGAAACTTGTAATACAACGGATAGGACATCCGTGACGTTTGTGAAAGGGTATCCCATCTGCCAAGGCCGTAATCAGGTCCTTAATGTCTAGTTCCCTTCCTATCTTTATTAACTTAGAAAAACCGGTAACTTCCCTGAGCAGACCTAAATGTAACTGGAATGACAATGGATTCACTTCAGAGGCATGTCACTATCATTCCCAGAAGGCCCGAGCATCGGCCCATTGTTGGATTTTTTCTCACTAAATAATGGCCCATTTAGAACACCGCGGCCCTCATTACTAGTGACCCGTTCTTTTCCAGTCCATGTCAAATTACTGTTTGTAGAGCAATCAGAATTTCGAGTTTTGTGGTGGTTACCACATGCCTTGCAATTTTCTCCAAGCACATTTCGGCAGTTGAAACTTGTCAAATTTTACCAGAGGGAAGTGCCCTGTAAAGAACGGTTCATGCTCATTTTGAAGTGCAAAGTACGAAAATCCGCATGTTATGCCCCAATTAAAGGGCGCAACATATAATACCCGATAATTATGGCGCCTTTTAAATACCGATCCCTGTAGTATCAGATTTTAAAAGGTGGGTTAATGATCGCCTTCCCAGCCAGGCACTAATAATGAGGGCCCAGAGAGGATCCATCTGGGACAATCTCCACGAGGCAAAGCACCGTCTGTTCCTTCGGTGCCAGTTGCACTGCCAGGGCCACGCGGTGCCTAGGAAAGGATGTCGGAAACTTTGAAATCCATCTGTACATAATTCATGTTACCCTCAGGAAGTGTTTAACTTCTGAAACAAATGTGCACCGAAGCCAAAAAAGATACGCGAGCGAAAGCGATTCAGTCGCGCAGATCGTTTATTTTAATAAGGCGGCGGCTGAATTGATTGCAGCTCCCCTTGCCAGCGACAGTTAAGATTCAGTCAACCGTATCTCGGTTGTTCATATCCTCAGGCTGCTATAGTATAACACCTCTGCTAAGGCACAGAAGGAATGGAGGAAAGTTTTTCTTTGGAGAAAAAAAGCGTAAATGCGCAGAGCACTGGAGGTGTATTCGTGTTGGGAGCTACCTGGTAAAGATGAACCTGACCCACAGTTGCTGGTGTCATGTTTGACTTAATCTGAGTATGTCTCCAGCACAGATGCCTCTTTGCTTTGTGCTGTGATGCACATTTGAACTGGGGTCTCAGTGTGCGGATGCTTTCACTCAGAGGAACCTTCTGGAGCCTGCCAGGTTTGCAGTGCTCCTTTGATGACATCACCGAATGTTGAGGCGCGCGCTGACTGGCAGCTGGCGTGTGACAGGTGAGTCAGGCACAGCTGGTTCTAAGGGAGGCTGCAGGAGGAGGGTGCCGTTTCCTTCAGTTCCTTGAGAGCTTCTATACAGGTAACCGCCAAGGCAGATTTTGCTTAAAAAAGGATCAGTGGCCTTGTCATGGGAGAGGACGCAGACTCATAAACTATTAACCCAGTTCAGGTATGCCAACCCCTTACGTCATTGTGGCACCAATGGTGGATAGTAGGTAGGAGTGTGACAAATTTACTTAGTTTGCTTTCGCTTAATTACCCGAAATGTTGGCAATATTGAATGAAATTACATGTTATTACACAAAATGCAAATCTGTCACTGCGCATTATATTTTAGTGTAAAATGTGTCCTCAACAGAACAAGAGCACAGCAAACAGCAGCCACTTGGCGTTTTGTTTTCCTTCGCATTTTTTTTAAAAAATTTTATGTCAATTGACACATAATTACGCCAAGTGGCATCATGGCATAGTTTCATGAATTTCACTTAACAAGAGTAGTTTGAAATTTCCGAAGTTATGCCAATTATACCAGCATAATATAAAACTCAACCAGACTTAAGGGTGAAAGATGGACCCTACTTTCAGAGGATAGTGAGCGACCCATCAGGATCCCAGATTTAGTGGCAATAATGGAAGGTTTAATCTCCTGGACTCAGACAAAAGGACAGCACGTATAACTGACAGCTTTGAGAATGTGTGTGTGTGTGATCCCTACAAATGTTGGGTGGGATTCATACGTCTTTGAAGAGCTTGTTCAAGTCTGACCGTCTCGATGCCAAGGGCAGAGAAGAGTTTAGGCAAAAAAGAATATAACTGAAAAGCCAGACCATAATGGAGCATCTCTTGTATGTCTCTTGGGTTTTATTTAAACATGGTAACAGAGGAAGAGCTCTCAACCTTATTGTGCTATATCTGCCCAAAGAAAAATGGTGGTGGTACTAAATAAATAGTTTTGAACAATGCTTGATAATTTCGAGTTTTGCTGCAACCTGACTGTTAGACTTGGCTTCCTTGGTGTGATCTCCCCTAACTTTTTGCCTCTGTTTCCCAGGTTGTGGATGTGTGTTGGACTCCCTTTTTTTGTTGTTTTTGATACTCGTGGTACTTTACCACTGCTATCCAGTCCAACCTGGAGAGATTGTTAAAGTTGAGTTTGGAATGCAAGTAAGTAGGCAAGATCTTGTTTAGGGTCTTCTGAGACAAACATCATATCTTGAAAATGATGTTTCTTTATGGGCAAACAGTGGAGGTCTCTTAGGATGGGAGCAGTGGATGTAAACTGAGGCAAGTTACAGATTAGCCGAGTTGCTGTGTTCTGCATAACTTGAAGTTTTGATAGCAAAGTGCCATTAGCTGCTCCTAAGAGTTCATTTACATAATCAAGGTGGCTGGAGATAAGGGCCTCGTCTAATGTCTTTCAATATCTGGGAGGGAGCCACAGAAAGGTTTTCCTTAAGAGCTGCATGGTGGCACAGCAAGTACCGTGGGTGGATTCAATCTGGTATTTTATGGAAAGGGTTTGGTTGATTTTAACCCCCAGATTTTTCACCACCTGTTTTGGAACAGGAGCTGGGTCAAGCTGAGACAGCCACCAGTCGACTGAACAGATTTCCTATGCCTCACCAAAAAACCACAATCTTCCTTTTAGCTCCATTTAGATGGAGACAATTGTTGGTCATGTGTGTGAAATGAGAATTAACTTTTCTTGGATCTGGTCTGAAAGAAATTAGTAATTGCTTATCATCTGCATAGGATACAATCTCAAATCCACACGCTCCTACTATCTGTGAGAGGGTTGCCATATAAATGGTAAATAATGTAGGGTTCAGACAAGAACCCTATGGTACTCCCTTGTTAAATGTTATGGTTGGCATAGAGTGACAGCAACAAAACGTTGTGGTGCAGTAGAAATGTCACCTCCAGGCACCCTTATCTTGCAGGGTTGCACATGTAATATAA
This sequence comes from Pleurodeles waltl, assembly GCF_031143425.1. NCBI lineage: Eukaryota > Metazoa > Chordata > Amphibia > Caudata > Salamandridae > Pleurodeles > Pleurodeles waltl. Next base: position 646,154,725 of record NC_090446.1, on the reverse strand, counting down.
ATAATTAAAAGCCTGCTTTAGGAATACTGTGTGCCACTCCCCAAAACAGGAGCATTGCAGCAGTAATTCATCCATATGCAGCTGCTAAAGGTAAAGCAAGCATAGGGGAGTTCCGTTCTCTGTGCACTCTTGCAGAATATAGCAGGGTAGGGAGAGCCCAAATGTAATGGAACAACATCTTCTTCAAACTCCAGGTCATCCACTTTTCACCATGGGTTCTGAAAGTGGGAATGTGGAAGCTATTGTCGAAACCCTGGCTATGATATGGCAGCAGTCAAAGGCAAGGAACGGCACTCTTATATCCTCATAACTGCCTTACAATCCACCGTAAGAAGCGTATGTTAGCCTCACATGAAATACTGTCCGCATCACAGAAGCACACAACACTAATAAGCAGGGAACATAACCCCAGAAAGGATACTCCTTGCTACAGGCTCTTCCACGCAAGAACCGTGTATCTCATTCAGTCTTTAGGTCTTTGGCATAAAATGGATCAGTATGCCTCGCCTGTATTGTATAAAAGCTTCGCCATCCATGCATTTAAGGGAAGCTCTTTTTTTAGCAATGTGATGATGTGTGATGGAGGGTAAGGAGTGTGTGATAAAATTCACAAGCTACTTTCTACTGAGAAGTTTATGTCTTGAAAAATACTCTCCTAGCAGCACTAACGCACACTATGCTGAAAGATAAAAAGCTGCTATGCAGCCAGTGTGGATGAAAATGGGGATACACTGACCAGAAAGGCTGGTGCTGCCTTTCTGCCCCATGCTGTCAGTCCAAACAGAAGGGGGCTGGTGACCCCATGACTAGGGGTGTGAGGACAAGTCAGGCTCACCCTGAGACCAAGCACTGTGGCTAGGCAGGAAATGGTAGGTGGATGTTGGCTACATGCTAACTTGGTTCAAAAGACATCTGGGTTCTGCAGGGGAGAGTTCTCTAACTGCACCAACCAGTTGTAGCATCAATGTCACCCACATCAGAGACAGATCTTAAAAATGAAGAACTTTTATTGGACAACATAGGTTGAGGAACAAGTGTTTTCCCTTCCTAGTTTTATATTTTGTATTTGAAATGTATAAAGCTCATGCCTACCCAGCCACAGTTTCCCAGGCCAATGAAGAGCCACGAGGGAAGGCCTTCAACTAGAGATTAAGGGAGCTAGATCTTTAGCTGTTTCCTAAAAGCTGCTTTATTCAGACAGTGACGAAGTTGAGTTTAAAAGGAAGGAATTGAAAAGACCAGCATTTTTTTCTAGCTCTTCAAATGCTAGGCAGAATGGCAAATCCTTGGTTGAAGCCCTGAGAACACTAGCGTAAACATAGTGCTCGATCAGGTATCTAAGAAATAAAGGACTTGAGCTGGCTAAGCCACTTAATGAACTTACATTTAATTCGTTTTTCCACAGGAAGCCAATGAAGGTCTGCAAGATAAGCAGAGATTGACTGACATTTTAGAATATGAAGCAAACAACCGGGCAGCTGCGTTCTGAATAATTTGCAGGTTTTACTACGTCTGAGTGGCACCCAAGTAGAGAACATTTCATTAGTCCAGATGAGATGTCGTGGTCACCTGGACTACGGTTTATTAGTGTAGTCAGGAAGGGTCCAGAGTATCTTTTTAAGGACCTTGAGGAGAAGTCAAGTGTGAGTCGATGAAGGAAAGACTTCCATGAAGGTGAAGCATCAATGTCTGAATTATACTTACACCGATGGCTACTTCACTGAAAATATGCACATCAAAATGATTTGTGAAAGCAAGGCTGAAACAATATTTATTATGCTTACATAGCAATGTGGTCACTTTTCTATGCTTCAGTGTGACTCCCTAAGTTGGACAGGTATGCCCAGACATATGTTCCAAGCATGCTGTGTCATTGAATCCAAGCTATACCTGAGTGATGAGCCTCAACTACATTGAAACTGGTCTTGGGTTGCTTGTGTTCCAGTTCAGAGATGACGGGCCTAGCAGATCTGGCTGACTGTTCTCATTCGTACGGAATCAAGATTGATTTGCATATTGCTGGGTCCTCACTGAGGAGTCATGGTGTGCAAAATAAATGTGGGCTGGCATATTACCTGAGTAATTACAAGAGGCTGAGATTAATTCAAGCATTCCATTTATCAGATATGTGTATGCTTCAGTGTGACTCTTAGCAATGGTGCACTCGTTTGGAAGATGGAAGCATGTACAGCAATGGAGCACTCGTTTGGAAGATGGAAGCATGTACAGCAATGCAGCACTCTTTTGGAAGAGGGATGCATGCACAGCAATGCAGCGCTCTTTTAGAAGCGGGATGCATGCACAGAAATGTAGGGCTTTTTTGGAAAAGGGTTGCATGCACTGTAGTGCAGCACTGTTTTGAAGGAGTACAGGAAGTAGCCAACAAATGGTGTGTTGTTTTTTATTGAATCAAACTTAAATATGGCCTAGAACAGACTCAGAGCCATTATTTAATTGTGAGGACAAAGGCAGAGCTGAAGTCCAAGAATAACCTGTGTTTCTGATAGACAGGGAGAGGCCTGCCCAAAGATGCATGGTGCGCCATCTCTTTCTCCATTATATTAGAGTCAGTGTTATCAATAATGAAACATGATCGAGAAACTACGGCACATTTGGTCGTGCAATAGCCTGGGAAGCCGGCTACCTCTTGATCTATGGAAGACAAATAGCAGCTGTGAGAAAGCATGGCGCATTTAAATCTGTGAATAATTAACACAAAAATACTTAAGATTTGAGTAATCTGTCTAGCCTTCGGCGAAGTTTCTACGCATGTGCTCTGGGAAAATCTAGTGCTGAAAAAAGAGCTTTATAAATGATTCATCCAGTTTTACTACCTGCAGGAAAAACAGACGCTATTGTGGTTTTGTATCTTTGCAATTGGGGTCTCCGGTTCTGTAGCTTGCTAATCTGAACTAACTGCCTAAATACGTACCTTCTAGAGTAAAAAAAAAACCTTTGCCTAAACAAAAACTGCCCCTTTTCACCAGAAATGCAAGAGGGAGTGTGCACTGTTCTCTGTCATACTAAAACAATAAGGCCCATATTTATACTTTTTTAGCGCCGCATTTGCGTCATTTTTTGACGCGAAAGCGGTGCAAACTTACAAAATACAATTGTATTTTGTAAGTTTGCAGCGCTTTTGCGTCAAAAGACTGACGCAAATGCGGCGCTAAGAAAGTATAAATAAGGGCCTAAGAGTTTACAAAGTTAAAGATTTTGACTTTTCTACTTTGAAAAATTTGGTGGCGTGCAATGGCTTGTTTATGGGTCTTTGGAAACTGTATAGCCACGCAGTAGGGGCACCAGTCCCTAACCATTTACAAATTTTCAGTTTTCATTATAATAAATTGCTGGTGACGTGAACTTTACGGTAAAATGCAGAAGCCTTTGTGGGAGAATATTTAGTAAAGATCACCTCACTTAAGAGCTAAATGTAGTGCTGAGAGTACTGCCTAGTGCCCTCCTAGGAGGCCTTCACTGCGCAGCCACGTGAACTAGAAATGCAGATTTCTGTGCTAGGGCCTTGTAAAGTTCTCCCACGACATACTTCACTCTGGCCACTGTTGTGACAGGTAAGAAGTGCCTACGAAGCCATGCAAGCAGTCGGCTTAGGGAAGCATAGGGCAGAGACAAGATAACAAAGTAAAGGAGATAAAGGAATGATAAAAGCAGAAGAGGAAGGAGAAATGAGGATGGAGTAAGAAAAGAGCGCAAGATAGGGGAGAGAGTGAAAGGAAAGGAAATGGATGAGAGGGGAGTAAGTGTAATGTTATGGAAAGAGATGGACAAGGGCAAAGCTTGAGAAGAGAAAGTAAAAGGGAAGGATGAAAAAATATGTTAGAAAAACATTAATGTTCTAGAGATGAAGAGAGTGGAAGATCAAGCAAGAGAACACGAATATAAGAACTCTGTAGAAAGAGGGAATGGAGAAAGAGTGAATAACTAAAGATGAAAAAGAGTAGGAGTGTAGAATGAGTGAATGTGGAGAAAAGTTAAAGGGGGAGAGGAAGAGAGAAAAATAGAGAAATTGGAGCTAAAACGAGAAGAGAAAGATGTAGTGTAAACTATAAGGAAGAGAAAGATTATTTATATCTATGTATGTGACTTACATATCGTGAATTTAGCTACAAAGCACTGTTCAACTGAAGAATTGACAACGAGGGTCCAAGGGGGTGCAAATATTTGTAACAAAATATTTAGGGCAAGTACAAATTCTGATGGATCTAGCCCAGAGGAGGGGATTTCAATAGAGTGGAAGGGGCTGCCTGTTCAGCAGACAGAGTAATGGGAATTATAGTTTGAGGATTAGAGGTGAGGTTACAGAATAGGGAGGGGGAGAAGGGTGGGAGACTGCATGACTATGACTGCGAGTTGGGAAAGGGAGGACATCTCTTTCGGTGTTCTGGCAGTGAAGTGGTTATAACCATGCTGTGCCATCTCTGAGATACAACCATGTACCACTTGTTATTTTTGTATACAAACCACCACCAGCCAAGCAAGTGTAATACATTTTGCACTCCCCTAGATAATAATGCAATGGGTGTTGACGAGTCTTCTGCTCTTTCCTTAAATGGGGAAGGGTTGAGGCCTCGGGATCTGGACTGAGATGACGTTCCACACCCTTAGACTGGAGCAGGAGAAGGCTTATCATATGATCTCTTTCAATCATTTCATGATTTCCAGTCTGATGATGTTTGTTGTGGTATGTGTTACACCATTGACGCGTGGTGTTGACCAAAGGAGCATTACTTTCTTACATCGAGATGAAATGGTGCTAGTTCTAGGATGGCCTCTCTCACTTACACAAGTGGTAGAAAGACTTTTACTTTAAAGAGCAGGTTTGCTGGCTCCAAGTGATCTTCATCTTGTGCACAATGTAGGTTCTGAATCTGAGGTTCTTTTGTCTATGTGGACACCAAGGGACTTTGTGTTGATATCAAGTAGTACCGTGAAGCCACCCACCAGATTCATCTTTGTGAGCCAGTCTTGTACCTGTTGTTTTTTACACCCAGTTGTGACCAATACATGTTTTGCCTTGAAGGGAAAAATCTTGCTGTACGTCTTTAGCACCACTGCCTCAATGGTAGTACGGGCAGTGTTTAAGATTGTCAATGTCTCAGCTGAAGCAGACCCTCAGGTAGGCCTAGGTTTCTTCTTTGGGTTGGTGAATACTCATGCGTTTGCCAACAAGTAAGATTCCCAGAGGCTCAATATGCAAATTGAACATATTAAAGAAAATCGACCAAAATTTTCTGTGAACCATAGAGTCATCCATCTAGAGTGTCACTTGACAAGCTGGGTTGGAACATGCTCAGTAATTGAAGGTAAGGGAGAAATTAGTGGTGTTATACAAAGGAGTCTGCACTGGAAACATTTATTGAAACAGAGTAAGACTGAGATAACTGGAAATTAAGAAGTCGACCTTCAGATTGTAACAAGGTTGCAAACTTTTTGCCTGAGAAAAGTAATCCGTACTTTTTCATTTGGAAAGTCAAGATTTGAAAGAGAGTCTCAAAAGGTCAGAGATGGGCACTTCCATTTGTGAGAACGAGCAGAAAAACATGGCTGAAACAATTTACATTTATGCCAGTGGAGAATTATGATTCCTCAGTGATGGTTGGTGAAAGAATCACAAGTGAAACATTGCGGGATGCTGCAGCTGACGGCCATGGTCTTGAAACTGGAGGAGCTCGTGGGCCAGCTGGGCTCTGTTCTTCAGGTACAGTGGGATCACTGAAGATTGGTTCAATTTAAACTAATTTGGATTGTGATGTGTCAATTAGGAAGTGTGGGTTGAATGTGTGAAAGGGTGCAAAAGATCACCCCACACAAGAAAACCTAGTAAGTCAGCTACATATTTCACTGTGGTCTGAATCTGGACTAGCACGTTTCCAAGAGGTTGATGTTCTTGCGCTTCTCATGAGAGCCAGATTGTTATGGTGATTTTCAGGTGAAGTTGTGTTTTCAATGATTTTTTTTATCTTGTCCTTGAATACGTTGTTACATTTTGTGCACTTTTTTGAGTGAGTAACAGATATGGTTTGATGTTTACACAAAGTTTGATGCCTTGAAATGCACTCTTAATCTGTTGAATGCTGTTAAGAAAATAAACTTTTAAGGGTTGTCAGGTCTTTCTAGATTTGATTTCTGGTCCTCATTTTCTTTTGTATGATCATTTATGCTCTGTGAATAAGCCCCTGGTGGTACCACAGTGAAAAAGATTTGGCCTCTAAAGAGCATGTCTTGAGTTGGGAAGGGTATTCACTGTCATCTGAAGGCGAGTTTTAGTGTAAATCATGTTAACAAAGCTAATACATCAAACTTAGGAGGTCACCCAGCGGTGAAGATAAAACATGAAATATGGCATGCCGTTCTTACCACGGGTAACTGTAAAGGACCTACGACTGTTCTATACAGTGTGTTACTGTCCCTGACCATATAGTCATTGATGACACTTAAAGACCTATGGACAGAAGATCTACAGGAGGACATCACAGAAGGTGAATGGTAACACATTGTAAGACACTCTAAACTAGTATCCACAAATTTGAGTTTTTCAATTACATCTTACATCAATCGTATTGGACACCCACTCGGTTACACAGTATGTTTCCAAAAGTGTCAGATAGGTGCATCCACTGCACTACCACTTGGCTTTCACAAGTATACATGGCATCTCATGTTATGTTATATTATGTGTACTCGTAAAATATTTAAACCTGCAAAGGTTAATATGAACAAAAGCTTGGAAGCACGGATGTTTTGTGACTTCATTGTTTGCATGTATGTTATATGCTGGAGCTAGGAAAACACTTTTTCTTTTAAACTTTAGAATTCAGAGTACAGGTGTGTGTGTCAGAGCGGATGGGAATATCGAGGGCGACACTAATCTACATGCATTTTTTTAGGTCTTAGAATTGCTGCTGTCGCCAGACATTATGTGAGCAACAAAAAAGCTTTCAGAGTGCTACTGAGAGAGGTGCTTAGGTTCCACCCACATGTGGGTTTCCCAGAGTGCAGGATTTGATTATGGCCAAAGTTGTGTTATTCGAATGAAACAGTGCTTGTATTGCACTTTTTGGATAGTGGCAAACCTTAGTGTTTCTACAGCAGAACTGGATTGGATAGGGTGACAAGCAAATGATCATGGCTAAAAGCCTGACCTGTTTACCATGAAATTATATGATGAAGGCAGAATGCCTTAAATATTTATTGTGAAAAGAATGTGTTAACATTAAGCACTTTGAGGGTGTATTGTTATTATTATGTATGAAAGCCTACAGAGAAGGATTTTGTTACATGGAATCTTAGAAATGAGTGTAGCAGGCAAGAGTGTTCTGGTGTTGATTACACCCTGTGACAAACCATTGAAATAGTAGATTACCACTGTGAGAATTCTTGTTAGGCCATCTTAGGAAAGATAGTATTTTTTTCCAACTGTAATTGTGTATACTTTTGTAATTTTATGACTGTATGCCTAATGGTTGCCTTGTGGGAAAGCCTAAGAACAATACAGCAGGCCTGAGTCGGTTATGGTGATAAGCTAATGATGATAGCTATAGGCCTAATTGATCCAGTGATCTGTTAGTATTAGAGGGTATGGCAAAGGCAGTAGGCCTTGTTTATTTAGTATGGGAGGGTCTGGCCTCATCTGAAGAGCCAAGTCTTGAGGTTCTTCCTGAAGATAGTGAGTGATGGGCTTTGTCTGAGGTGCATGGGCAGGTTTTTCCAGCTCCTAGCTGTGAGGTAGGTGAAAGTTCTTCTCCGGCAGTGGTTTTCTGTATGCGTGGGATGGTGGCTAGCACCTGCTGGGCTGAGTGGAGGGGTCTGGCAGGATTATGGAAGGAGATGCGATGGTTCACGTAGGCTGGTCCGATGTGAATGTCCTTGTAAGTGTGGGTGAGTAGTTTGAAGATGATTTGCTTCTCCACTGGGAGCCAATGGAGGGTCCTCAGGTGTTAGGAGATATGTTCCAGGTGGGGGAGGTTCAGGATGAGTCTGGTGGCAACGTTTTGGATGAATTGCAGTTTCCTAATGTTTTTAGTTGTTGTGCTGGCGTAGAGTGTGTTGCCGTAGTCGAGCTTGCTTGTGACTGTCTTGTGGCAGTTGACCAGGATCCAGTTGAAGATTTTGCAGAGTTGGAGGAGGGTGTGCCAGCAGTAAGCGGTGACTGTGTTTATCTGTCAGGTCATTGTTAGGGAAGAGTTGAGGATGATTCCTAGGTTGCTGGCGTGGTCAGTCGGAGAAGGCGGGGCGCTGAGCGATGTGGGCCACAAAGAGTCGTCTCAGGCTGAAGTGGAGTTTCTGAAGATGAAGATCTGTCTCTTATTCAGGAGGCGACAACTTCCAAGAAATTGCAAGAAGGACATGCACTATTATGTTCAGTTTAATTATTGCAAGCAAATTACTGCTGTGTTTAAACTGCAGCATGTTTCTTTTTCTTTTGATTTATCTTGCTTTATGTTATGTCATAATATCTTGATTTATGTTGTTGGGGTGTGTGTGTTTTCTCGTGGTTGTGTCTGAGGGTAAATACAAGAATCAGTCAGTGAATAGACAAATTGTTGCAGGAGTACAAAGATGAGAGATAGAGTGCATTTATGATGACTTATCGGGTGTGCCTAAACCCGTCAATGACACAAAAGGCATTTTCATTCACAAGCAAACCTATTGGCACTGCGAGTTTTTTTTTTTTTTTTTTTTACTGTCGTAGGTTTTATTTCATGTTTTTGGCAAGGCTGGAGTGAAAGTCATTACCATTACCACCAGTACAGTATTTCTGCATGATAATGTTTGCATGCGTTTGCACATGAACACCAGACCTTTATGGTTTGATAATGCTTGTTTCTTCTGAAGCTACGTGCTGTAACCTGATATATCATGAGGTTCGCTTCACACTATCCCATGTGCCAAAGGTATGTCACCTACATTGCTTGCCATCAAAGTTATGCATATTCCATATTCCAAAACACTTGCTTCTTGCTTCAAAGACCTGACCTGTGGCCTTTGTCCTGGGCCATTTCATTATATAATGGTATGCCTAGCCGGCTGCCAGGAATGTTGGCTTGATTGTGGGTGGCCTGACTCACCTACCACAGGGTATGCAAGCCCTTACTACACACCCCTTGCCCTGGACAGAGCCACTCATGACAGTGCCTCCCGAAACAGGGATTCCACTTTTACCAACAGCTCTCTGTAAATCATGGTATTGGCTGCAATAAATCAGTTCATGGAGAACCAAAGCCTGCAATTATAGTGACGTACAAAGGTCACACCTTCGCGGTACTAATTAAGCAATGCTTTAAAATAAAGGTTGTAAGAAGAAACAAAAAAAACGCGTTCACCTGGAATTGAAGTGTGGGAATGAAGCTAAGATCGCGAAGGGACGAGTTAGTTTAGGGCGTTACAGGTATTCTTAGTTCAAGGAATGGATAGAGTGAATGTTGTGAATTCATTTTCACGTCCTGCAATTGTATCTGCTTGTATAGCACTTATTCTGACGAATGTCACTCTGAAGCGCTAATAGGAAATGGAATGGGGAGTCTTGACAGGGAAAAGTGGAAATGGGTTAAAAATAAGCACATGCAAAGCCAATAAGTCTGTCCTCCACTACGAGTCCCAAGGAAAATTGAAAAGGTACGAAAGGAAACACATGGGTGACATTATATAGCATTGGGATGTTTTTGACCACTCCAAGCTCTAGAGGTCAGGTGGAGAAGCAAAAAAGGTTTATCAGACCAGAAGGCTCCAGACAAAATGGTTAAATTTGTCTTGTGTAAGTTAGCTGTTCATGTAAGTAAAAGCAGGCGAAGCAGTGGGTTCATTTTCAGAGGATGAAGGAGATCAACAACAAAAGCAACAAAATATGCTTCATTTGTGCTTTGTTGATTCTAATACATTTTGAAATACTTCCATGGTTCATTTAAATGTTGTTGTTTGTTAGAAACAAACCCCTTCCTCTACCACCAGTATCCAGCACGATTGTCACATAAATCCTCTCACTTTGAAGTCAGAGAAAGAAAAAAAACCCACTAAGCTTTTGAGGATGACAGATCCTGACATTTGACCTCTGTTTCTGAATGCACAACAAATGTGACAAGATAAGAGCAAGATGTACAGGCCTTCCTACAGAAAGGTGCACTACTGGAAGAATACAAGCATAGGTAGTGTGAAAAAACATTGCTCCTTGGGAGGGACGACCTGAACATGGCCAGCCTAAAGCAAAGGCAGCAAATAGAAAACCAGAAAATGTGAGTTACAAAACACAAAGCTTTTGGTAAGCTACGGGTGGAATGCATTCCCAAGGAAGGTTACTGAGTGTTCTGAAGATGTCTTTAGCAAACAAGACAGCTGCACTATCCGGTAGGTTATGACTTAAGAAGACCGGAGGAGTCAAACCTCCGGATTTTATTTTTCCCTGCTCATAATCAGCTGGCTCAACTATATGAGAAGACTCCTTTATAAATCAAATCTGCAGTCTGATGAAATTTCAGTGGCGCAGCTACACAAGGGCAACAGCTGTACTTTAGGATGGTCATAAAGCACTAAGAGTCTGATTTAGATATTGGTGGTCGGGTTACTCCATCACAATGGTGACAGATATCCCGTCTGCTGAGATCTAAATTCCATAGAATAGAATGGAATTTAGATTTCAGCTGTCATGATATCTGTCACTGTTTTGACAGAGTAACCCGTCCGCCAATATCTAAATCAGGCCCTGATTCTTCAATTGTTGGTGATCTCACTCATTGGTCTGTATGGAGCAACCTAGTCATGTTGTAGAACACACATTGACAAAGCCAATAGGCCTTGTCTATGGGAGAGCTATGCAGTTTGGCAATGTGTTTTAACCATGTTGTACAACAGTGTGGCTGATTTTCAGTGTGGCTAAATGTTAGTAGGGTGAGGTTAATTTGGGCGAGGTGGGGTGGAGTGGGGTTTGGTGGGGTGGGGGAGTGGAGTGTGGTAGGGTGAGGTAGATTGGGGCAGATTGGAGTGAGGTAAATTTGGGTAGATTGGAGTAGGTTGCAGTGTAGTGCGGTGGGGTAGATTGTGGTAGATTGGATTGGAGTGGGGTGGATTGGGGAACACTGGAGTGCGGTAGATAACGGTAGAGTGGGGTAGATTGGGGTAGAGTGGAGTGTGGTAGAGTGGGTTAGAATGGGTTAGATTGGAGTGGGTAGATTCGGGTAAAGTGAGGTGGAGAGGGGTGTAGTGGGGTAATTTAAGGTAGATTGCACTGGGGTAGATTGAGTAGAGTGAAATAGGATAGACTGGGGCAAATTTGGGCAGAGTGGGGTATTAGGGTACATTGGAGTGGGGTAGATTGGGATAGAGTGGAATTGGGTAGATTGCAGTATAGTGGAGTGAGGTAGATTGGTGTATCGTGTGGTAAAAAGACCTAAAAAGACCTGAGTGATCAAACCTCCAGACTGATCCCTGCTTATGATGAACTGACTCAAACACATGAGAAGAATTCTTTATGGATCAAACCTGCAGTCTTATATAATTTATATGACGCAGCTACACAAGGGCAACAGCTGCACTTAAGGATGGTCATAAAACACCAAGGACCCGAATTAGAACTCAGTGGATGGGTTACTCCGTCGCAAAGTGATGGATATCCCGTCCACTGAAATCTAACCCCATAGGACATAATGGGATTTAGATTTCGGCAGACGGGATATTCGTCACCGTTGTGACAGAGTAACCCATTTACCAAATTCTAAATTAGGTCCCAAGGCTTACATTGTTGGTGATGTCACCCACTGGTCAGTATTGAGCAACCTAGTAAAATTGGAGAACAAGCATTGACAAAGCCAATAAGTCTCGCCTATGAGAGAGCTATTTGGTTTGGCAAAAGTGTTTTAGCCATGTTGTACACCAGTGTGACTGGGGTTCAGTATAGCTAAATGTTAGTGGGGTGGGGCAGGGTGAAATAGGACAGGATAGGGTGGAATGGTGTGGGGTGGGTTGGAGTGGGTGGAGTGGGGTTGTGTGTGGTGGATTGGAGCAGATTGGAGTGAAGGGAGGTAAATTGGAGTGGGGTAGAGTGTGGTAAATTGGAGTGGAGTTGGGTAGATTGCAGTGGGTAGATTGGTGTATGCTGGAGTGGGAACAATTAGGATAGAGTGGAGTGGGGTAGTGTGGAGTAGATTGGAGAGTAGTGGGGTGGGGTGGCGTAGATTGTGGTTGTTTGGGTAATCTAGGTAGAGTGGCTTGGGGTAGACTGGGGTAGAGTAGAGTGTAGTAGATTGGGGTAGAATGGGTTAGATTGGAGTTGGTAGAATTGGGTAGACTGAAGTGGGGTATAGCGGAGTAGATTAAGATACATTTGCTTGGGGTAGATTGAGATAGAGTGGAGTGGAGTAAATGTGGGTAGATTGGAGTGGTATATTGGGATAGAGTGGAGTTGGGTAGATTGCAGTATAGTGGAGTGGAGTAAATTGGAGTAGAGTCAATTGGAGTAGAGTCGATTGGAGTGGTGTACAGTGGGGTAGAGAGGGATGGGTAGATTGGGGTGGAGTAGAGTGGATTAGGTCAGAGTGGAATAGGAGGTGGATAGGTTGTAGTGGGGTAGAATGGGGTAGAGTGGAATGTGGTAGAGATGGGTAGATTGGGGTAGATCAAGTAGAGTAGATTGAGTACACTGGAGTGTGGTAGATTAGGGTAGAGTGGAGTGGAGTGGGGTAGAATGGAGTGTGGTAGATTGGAGTGGGGTAGATTGGAGCAGGGTAGATCAGGTAGAGACAAGTTGGTAGATTGGGGTAGAGTGAGGTAACGTAGGATAGATTGGAGTGGGGTGGATTGGGGCAGAGTCAGATTGGAGTGGGGTCGATTGAGGTGGTGTTGATTGGGGTAGAGTGGAGTGGGGTGGAGTGGGGTAAAGGGTGATGGATTGGGCGGGGCAGATTGGGGTAGAGTGGAATTATGTACATTGGGGGTAGAGTGAGGTAAAATGTAGTGGAGTGGAATGGGGTAGTTTGGAGTGGGGTGTATTGGAGGGGGGGTAGATTGGGGCAGGGTGCAGTGGGGTTGATTAGGGTAGGGTATGAGGAGGTAGAGTGGATTAGATTGGGGTGTGGTAGAGTGGAGAGGGGTAGACTGAGCAAGCTCCAGACTTAAAGAATAAAAATAATGTAAGTAGCAAAGGAGATGAACTGTTTATTATGAAGCAAGACCTAATGCCTGCTGTCCAAGCATCGGTCCTGTGTAAGTAGTCATTGGATTGCCTTGATAACTGGCCTCGCCAAATCAAGTTTAGCACCACTATAACTGTGTTTCACGCTGCTGCTCCTCCAGTTGACCCATCAAACCTCAGGGATCACATCACTTCTGTTCAACAGTCTTCACTGTTTTCTGTTTGAAGCCAGTTAGCAGTTTAAACTTGTGACCATTATCTACACAGCTGTCCACCCGAACTAGGCCTATGCAAAATCGTAATCACACTGATTCTGAATCTCTGTATTTTTAATTATTTTGTAATAATAATTGTTTTTGTCTTTTCACATAACATGTATTTCTGTGTCATTTTGCCTATGGGGTGCTGGTAAGGTAGAAAATATGCCACCTAGAGAGTTTTTTCCCCTAAAACAAGACATTTATACAGTTTCCCTTATACTTTTTTGAGTGATATTATTCCCTTGTGATTACTGGAATTACCAGCAAAATGAATTTCTCATAACATGTTATTTTGTGAAAAATATGTCTATTTCACGAAAATAAATCACACATTTTGCACACTCTTAATCTGAACACACCAAAATATATATATATATATATACTGACCCCTTGCAATAATATATTTCAGGTTATTGTTGTATTCTAAATTATAAACAAATCATTACACCTCATATAATTTTACTTATTTTTACACATGTACTTATTAAGTCATAAAAATATTTAATCATAACTAATCATAATTTAAATGTAAATTTAAAGATATCAATTTAAAGTAAATTATTGATGTATTTAATATTAAATTGATTGACATTAACTTAGTTTTAACTTATATTATTTATTACTGCTTTAAAATAATTAGCTTTTTAAAGCTAATGTATTTAACATATCTAATTTCAGCATTGAGTTTCATGTCAGAGTTATAGTTTAGGAAGCTGCTGTGAGAGTTATGGATTGTGCTCTGCTGACCTCTTCTTCAGTGAGTTTCTGATCCCCAAGAAGTGCCTCCCAGGTCCTAGACCCTTGGTGTGGCATCACTTGAACTCCTCCTGGCAGAAAAGAAGATGTCTTGAAGATTTGTGCTCTTGTGAACTGTGAAAGGGCCTGTTCATGCCAAACTCTTGCCACCCACGTCATCCATCAGTGCAAAGCTCTGGTGAACCTGACTGTTCAGGCTCCAGTGATGGTCCTTTAAGAATGGCAATGTGAGATCTGCACTTCATGCCACAGCATTGGGAGCCTGTGGTGATTGTCATTGTAGATCTCCAGCAACAACCATCTGTGATGCCTGACAGGGTCTTTGTGGTACAGCTACCACTGTCCATGATGCTTGACCTGCTTTTCGCACTGCAGTAAGGTCCATCCGTGATGCTCTCCCTGCTTCTTGCTGCCTCCCCCACCACAAATGGGACTCTTCGTGCTGGACTTTAGAAGGTAACTATTTTAGCCTGACTAACCTGTGTCTGGCCCAAGCTCTATCGCGGTCGACCTAAACTTGTGACTCTCACGTGGCCTCCCACAACCAGATAGCCACGAGTGGCTATCTGTGCTTTTAGGCGCTATTCTTACTTCAAATATTTACAATTGCTTAACTCCAGTCCTAGTGATTGGATTTTCAATAATTTGATGTTACATAATTTATTAAATGTTTTGCCATTTTCCTAAATGTATGTGGGGTTTTCCTTGTGTTTTCATGTTACTACTTTTTGTGTGATTTATAAAAACTTTATATCATTCCTCTCAGTTAAGCCTGACTGCTTTTTTGCCAAGCTACCCAACAGTTAAGTGCAGTTTAACTTAGTGACTTTTTCTGTTCACCCGGATAAGGATTGTGGCTGTTGCCCGAGTAGGATTTCACCCCTTCAAACAACATCCCAGTTTCTGACATGCTCCTAACCATGAAGTGTGAATTTCAATTTAATTTTACATTTGTAACCCTACCTGTACTCTATCTGTTTTCCAATTTGTTTCTGAGGTTATTTTTAAAAATATCTTGAGGTTTTATAACCAACACTTGTCATACCTTTCATATATACATATATATATATATATATACACACATATACACACACAGGTCGATAAATAGACAGATAGATAGATAGATAGATAGATAGATAGATAGATAGATAGATAGATAGTAAAGTACTCCCCAAACGTTGTAAAACGTATCCGCGATGTAACATTCATTATGTTATTGCATAATACTTTAATTTGCAGTAAACGTTTGTTGTACAGCTGCCTTGACACTTTGTATGGCCTTTTTCAATGATAATCTGTAACACCGATACTGTGAAATATTACTCTCTTTCCTAGATTCCCTGTACGGCAAACAAACACTTGACCAAATACCATGATGATAGGGCCTCGTCACACGTGGTCAATTAAACTGCTGTGCCTGTACAAGCACCTGTTTATGAAGGGATTAGAATTATAAATATGTGGTTTATTACTTCTCAGTACCTCATAATGCCTTCACTGATGTATGTTATCAACACTAATATCGCAAAATAACCCTCTATATCTGTATTGCTCTGCGTGACAACCAATTGCTTGACTGCTTAAACTTTACTTGCGCATATTTGCTGTACTACAGTGGTGTAGCCTGTGTGTCATGAGACCTAGTGCAAGGAAGAAAATGTCCCCCCTTACCTGCCCATACAACTATAATATAGGTTTAACATGCCCCCAGGCTTCTGGACGCTGGTGCCACTGAACCTGCTACACCAATTGTGGCTACGCTTCAGATGTACCACCAGCAGTGCTGTGCAAATCAACGCTAACGCATTTCGTTCCCACACTTCCATGCACCTCTCGTGAGCCTAAATCATGCTCCCTGTGCCCCACTCTAGAGTTATTCTCATTTATCAATACATAGACGACCCCCTTCTGTATATAATCACTACTTGATATACTACTGCTGGACAGAGATCTCACCCATGAGGTCTGGTTCCAGTTCTTCAAAACTATGTAAACAAATAAAAATATATGGCTTGGTATACGGGCAGTGGAATTTCTCTCGAAAGCAGGAGGGGCCTGCATGGGTTTAAGCTTCTCGTGTCGACGGGCGTGGCCTGTTTTGGTGGGCGTGGCCTGTTACGACGTGCGTGGGCTGCTACAGGGGCACTCTTCAGTCAAGGGGGCGGGGAGTAGTTGGGTGAGTAATGCAACGGGGGCGGGGCTCTACTCTAGGCCCCGCCCCCTCCCCGGAGGGCCGCCAGTCCTGCTGCTCTGCGAGGCGGCGGCAGTGCCAGCGCAAGCCCCGGCGGAGGCAGCGCGAGCCTGGAGCTGAGCAGTGCTGGGGCCCCGAAGCCGGGCTCGCGGGAGGAGCAGCTGGGGGAGCCGGCCGTGGCTCATGGACCCAAGCCATGGGCAACACGGCGCACAAGACCCTGCCAGGTGAGGGGCAGCGACGCGCGTGGGTACTACTGGCAGGAGCGCCAGACCACTCGGGACAGCAGCACGCGTGGGGCCCGCAGTGCCCGTCCAGGCCTGAGGAGTCCTGGCCGCCCGCGACAGATGCACCGGTGGTTACTCCTGGCAGGGCGTGCGACCCTAGGCTGCTGGGGATGTTTCAGTGCACTCGCCCGGTCCTTCCAAGTGTATGAGCTGGTACCGTAAAGCTATCTATTGTACATATCAGAGGGTGACTGGATCTCCCTCGCTGAGGTCTGTAGCGCAGGGAGAGGCAGGGGTTATTATAGTGCATTTAGTATATTTAGAAGTGCCCATCTCGCCCCCCCCCCTCCCTCCACACTATGGTCTTGGGCAGGGCTCACGCACGAGTTTCGGTTTTGTACAACTGGTTTATTTTCACTGCTCCAGTGATGTGGAATGATGGTGAGAGGGTGCGGGCAGTGTTCGCTTTCTTCCTCTGCATCCGATCTCACGAGGGTAGAGCTTTCAATCAATTTACGCTTCTGCTTAGATGAAAGGTGCAAGGGAGAGCATCGCTTTCTCTGCACAGTGTCTCAGCATGTGGGGCTCGCTGACCAAGTTGTTGGGACGACAGGTGTCTGTGGTCTGCTTTCTCTACACTCCTTGAGGGGGAGGGGGGTCAAGAAGAGAAACACGCGTGGGTTGTTACTTTCACTAGTACTGTGGTGCAAAGACGTTGGGCGTGTGGGTTAAGGATGCATCCGGGTATGGAGTCCATGCTTAAGCTACCATAATTAAGCATTTTTGGTCTGCTTGTGGCTAGCCGTGGTGTATTATTCTGTTTTCTGTACACAGTGGCTTCCACTTCCTCGTGACATGTTCCACATATGGGCTGATTTATGAGTCCACCTTTGCTGTGAGAGTGATTGGCAGGTGTGAGGGGCCTGTCAATCTAAGGTCCTTTTCGGTAAATGCCCATGGCCGAGTGACCGAATCCACGAATGGACACGAGATCGCAGGTGCACGTTGTGTTGAGGTGCCGGTGGCTTCGGCCTCTGCCCCTGAAAAGAGACACGCGTGTGCCCTGATGCCTCTCTTCTCCCCTGCTGTGCTGATCTATTGGTGAACGGGATGCTTTTGTTTGCCATCCATGTGGCATCGCCAGGCAGGCGTGCTTGTCTTCTTTGGATGCTGTCTGTCATGCTCCGCACAGCAGGGGAGGACAGCGAACGGTGACACTGAGAGCCGTGTTTGTTAAGGTTGCTAGTGTTTGTGTGACGGATACCTGCCATTTGTATCCTAGCATCGCGGCGCTTCCCAGTGCGGATCCTTTTCTGCACCATGTTGGGTTTTTCTAATTGTGTGTCGCCGTGAATAGTTCCAGTTGAGACCGTTTGCTTCCCACTGTCCTATTCTGAGCCTACATTGAAGGGGTGGGCGGGGGATAGGGTGCTTGAAAACTCGTGAGAGAATTGTGACCAGTATTTTTATATATATATATTTTTTTTATACCAGTTATACTTGCTCTATTCAATCATTTTGCTTTTGTTGGGGGGAGGAGGGGGCAGGGGGATAGTAGTGATACCGGGTAACGATAAGCAAGAGATCTACCGAGGATCAAACAATTTAGTGGGATAGACCTGAGGTGTCCTGCTTTTAAAGGAATTTCTTCTACCGTATTAAAACCGTTTATATGACGACCAGTGTGTGTATATTTGTGCTGCGAGTGGGTGAGGGCCCGGGGTCTGACTCCCGGCTTTAACCAGATTTGGCACCAGCGCCGCAGCAAAGTCCTTCTTACGGAGCTGGGTATGTTTTGATTATTGTTAATGTTCTGGTTTTTAGTCTCATCCGTACAGATCGTTCCCCCCAGTATGGCTATCTGTGTAGTGCCTAGAAGAAGTGACGGGAATTCCTAGAGTCTAGTTTGGTTGTGCGGCACCGGCTCTTCTCTGGCGCTGCGCTGCCTTCGACATACTAACTAGCACAATACAGACATTTGTTGGGTGTAAGCTGCAGCTTTAACGCAGGTGCCTGCCCTGCTCTTTAGTTGCAAGCACTTGTACAAAAGGAACTTTGTTTTGTGAAACAAATATTCCTGGAATTACCTTTCTAAAAGGGGCTCCACTCTACATAGTGGGCCGGGTGAAAACAGCACGCAGACACTGACCCCAGCCGCTTTATAAACAGGCATTATTGCTACACTGCTTTCCTTCAAGATTTTCACCGTGTCGGAGTTTTAACGTGCCTTTATTAATGCAGATATCTTATCTCTTGTGGGGCCTGTTAATGGTAGCTTTTCAGGCCGAGTCGGCCTTTTTGGAAAGAAAGGTTCAATTTTTAAGAAGCCAGCCTACCAACAGTTCTTATTCAGTCCCCACCCCCCCTTTCTGAAGCTTGTTTTCTTCTAATTTTGGCCAGTCATATAGTGCTCCGTGACTTGAATGGTCTCCTAGCGCCTTAAACAAAACACGCGTTTTGTTTTCCGGCAGCCACAGCGACCTACAATGGGCCGTGGCCTTTGTTCTCGCCGGCGCACGTAGGCACGTTCATTTTGGGGGCTGCACAATGGGACCTGCGACAGCTGGGAGCCTCCCTGCCCCCGGGAGTGCAGCGACTACAAATCCAAGGGGCACCGAGACATCTGCTCGCGCAGCTGAGCTCCTGGCACGTGGTCTGCACACTAAAGAGCGTCGCTGCGCGTGGAAACCCCAAAAAAGGAACTATTCGGATTGTGTGCAAAGTCAGCTGTCCAGTCTCACAGAAGCATGCAGCACCTCGACGAATTTCTCAGCGAGCGTCTCTTCTCAAAAAGATCCCTACTTTGTCCGCAGTTAGCTGCTCATGGTTTTAGGGATTCACGAGTAATTTTAATTTTAAATCACATTTACACAGTTCGGTGTTGACCGATTAACGTAGAAGTAATCCCTGTCTATCCATCTCTATAAAACAGTTGAATATGTTTAATAGGCAAGTCACGTCTTTAAAACCAGAGCGAGTGTCTTTTTACACATGGGCTATTTTTGTTTCGAAACAATAGTTGAGACGTGACACCGAAATTATACATGCACGGTGATGTACAACGTCTTTCCTCAATTGTAGAGATATAAAGTTCAATGTTTCTTTCTGGCCAGGAATGTGGAATGTGGCTTTTCCTAACATACCCAATGGATAAGTAGAAGGCGGCGTCTAGTTGATGAACAGTGGTTTCGTTGTTACATTAACAGTTAGGACCCAGCCATGTGCTAAGTGGCCAGGGAATGCCACATGTGGGCCACTTCCTCACTTCACCACTGGATTGGAGCTAACCAGACTGATGTGGGGGTGATACCCCGAAACCA
This sequence comes from Pleurodeles waltl, assembly GCF_031143425.1. Lineage (NCBI taxonomy): Eukaryota > Metazoa > Chordata > Amphibia > Caudata > Salamandridae > Pleurodeles > Pleurodeles waltl. The sequence goes on along the minus strand of NC_090446.1, from coordinate 646,134,830 downwards.
GTCCCAGGATGCTTGTTTCCTGTCTAGGGAAGGACCTAATTTGGCAGTTCGGGCTGGACTGTTCCCTTGCAGAGCAGGGTCAAGACTTATTTGCATCTGCCTGGATCCAAGCACTGGTGACGTGGTGAGCAAAATAACAATGGTTTAAACCCCCCGATCTGTGACTAGGGGTGAGTGTTTGGAAATGTTAATTTTCTTTGGTGGTGTTCCCCTTCTCCTGAATAGTCTGGGCACAAGCACAAGCCAGATCTTGGTCCACAAATTCTTATTAATGCATTAGCTTAGTGGTGTGGCCTTCGCAGGTGCAGGTAAATACTATTACATAGAGATCCACCTTCATTTTCATCTTGCACTCAGAATTATTTTCATTGTTGATTGGTTAATGTTTCAGGCATCGTTATGGTACGCTTTAAGAGTATTGAGAAACTCTCACATTAAGATGTGGCCTCTAGTGCTCGCTTTACCCAATTTTAAGCTGTGAAGCAATGGATCCCCTGTGGCATTTCAGAGCTTTACAGTTTCTGTTCAGGGAGTATTTGCAATACCTACTTGTGTAGAAGAAGCACAGAGACTCGTGATTTTGGTGGTGGAGCTGAAACACAAGGTCAGTTGAGCTCTGAAGCCTAATGTGATACTTTCTGCACGTGTGTATTATTATCTTATGTTGTTTTCTGTGCAGTGAAAAACCTTAGTGTCTTGAGACGTAAGTGACGTAGCACTGTATGGAACATTCATAGTTGTGCAAAATGGCTGCTCCCGGAGATGTACAACATTGGAGGCTTGGTGACTAGTCCAGGATAAAAAGCTCAGATTCATAACAATGCTTCGGAGTGGCTGTGGTGTGCTGGTCATTGCAGGCCTGTAAACCAGCAGACATTTCCAGTGGCGAAGTGCCAGTAGTTTCCATCAGATATGTCTGTCCATTTAAAGAACAGGATTAATGCACAGAAAGTTTTGTGGATACACGTGGGAAAGTATTTCAACATCTTTCGCTACCACGCGCAAGACATTTGGATATGCTCCTAAGGGAACATCTAATTTTACACGCTCACGGTCCTTCCATGTCTAATACACGGGAATCCCCCTCTTTTCATTTTATATAGTCAGGACAAGGCCCGAAGCCATTGAAGCGCTTTCCACGAGGACGTTGCAAGGGTTTCTTCTTACTGTACTGTGAGTACTTAGTTCTAAACTCACCCTTTCAAGTCATAGAAACGTCCGCGGTATCACAGCCGAGTATTAATGCCGGACTTTCCCGCACGTCCCTTGAACTGCAATCCGTTCTGTGCCTGCTCTGTATCTATGCCTCTTCCTATGCCTGGAAGTCCCCCCCCCCCCACCAGCCCCCTGCAGCTTGGAAGGAGGAATCTACGGAAGCCGGGACATCCAGCGGACAATACGAGGATGCACATGGCCTCCTTGCCCTGAATACATTTTTGACTGATAGCCCCTAATGCTAGAAGAGTCTAAATACGTTTCTGCTGCTTTGGAAACATTTCGGCCCGTTCTGGAAACCACTGCCTGTCCCTGCGGACAGATGGAAACATTCCCTTTCCTGTCAGGAATGAGTATTTACCACTCCTGCAACCATTCTTTGTATATTTGGACTGATGTGTTTATTTTAGGGTTGTTTTGTGCTCATCGAGCGAGTGGCCGGTTGTCGAACAGTTGAAAGAGGGGGTGTTCTTAATGAACTGTGATGAAACACTAAATACACGGGAATAACTCAAATCTGAAACTTGAAATACTTATTAACCAAGAGGCAGGTTGTCGGCCCCCTGTCATGAATGGGGGTCTTTGTCTGCATGGCTGAGGTATTGACCTCTTCTTGTGCACTGGTGCAGGGGGCTGGGCAGTCTGCACAAAACTCTGTGTAATTTACTGTTAAAATAGTGTTTCATGTTGGAAGAGGGTGGAAGGGACTTGCATATATGTGTACATGAGCAAACCTCGAAAGAATTTGTGAAATTTTCAGAATGGTCAAATATATGTCCCAGTATTGTTGGTAGCTTTACTGTTTTCCCCATCCTCCTTGCTTTCTATCGGGTATTGCCCCCAAACCAATTGCTTCTGTTGGTAGGTTAAGCACAGAGGTCTGATTTTCATCCACACTGATAATGCATGCCAGTCAAACAGAGAAAAACTAGCATTCGGAAAGCCGGTAAGTCTTGTCTGTAGGACCTTTTGGCTTTACCAATGTTTTTTAGCTATGCTGTACAGCATCCAGGATGCCTGCTGCTTTGCTAAGGAGGAGAAAAAAAAGCACATGACATGGCCAGCCACTATTTGATTCACTCACACCATGATGCAGGCCCATTTCCCCTTTTTATTTACTGATTCGAGTTAGATTGGTAGATAAAAAGAAAAAAGCAGTGCAAAAGCTTCTTTTTTTTTTTTTACACCTGTTGTAGCAACGGAGGGCGGCGGGTGGGGGAAACGGGTGGCTGGTGTGCAGAAACAACACAGAGTGTGGAAGAGGAAACATGGATGACGGGGGGAGGAGGGAACTACACGGGCACGAGAGCTGAACGTGAAGCCGTGGAGGAGGAGAACAAGAGCGAGCAGGAAACCGGAGGACAATCTCATCGCGGAGAGGACTGAGTGGGAACCACGCTGGTGAGCGAGAGCAACATCGAGTGTGGTGGGGAGAGTACATAAGCCACGGATCCAGCAGACACACACTGGCTCTCACGTGGAGTGCCTAGCCAGAATGAAAACAGTGGTGCTTGAAAAATAAGCAGCAGTAGGACATATGTAATGTGGCCATGTTCCACGGAGCGACAAACGCAAGAAGATGAACGAAGGCCCACGCAAGTTAACAGGCAAGTACATGAGTGACAATAAAACAAACCAATTTTGAGCAATGAATGGGCTCTGAGCCCACTGTGAGCTGACAATAGGCCTTTCTGTGCACAGATAGGTTGCGCTGTCTGGTACACAAGTCCTAAAAACGTGTTGGTCGGTCAACAGTTGCTCCAGCCTCCTGCAGGAGAGTCTTCTGTATACTGGGATGGGCTCTCCAGGACCAGTGGCCTACTCTAGCGGTGGGATAGCCACTTAAGGCTCGAGGCAGTGGCCGTTTTCTCCATTGTCACAAATCAAAGCACCTTTCAGTAGGTGAATTGAGGGTGTGTCCTGTACAGAAATAATCTGATCTAATAATTTGATACCATCTCTGTGTTGAAGAAATATGTTTTTTTAATTTTAAGGGGACTTTCATATTTTCACATAACTATGCTCATTGCTCAGCTCCTTCGCGGACTGTTATAGCTAAGCCCATACCCTTGACTCAGGTCTTTCTCGGCTGTCCCTTTTAATTTGTTACCTCGCCCACCTCAAACTTTTTCTTCATAAGCTTTGAGCACTGGCAGCCAACTGAGGTTACTGTCCAAGCTGGTAAACTTCCAACAGCAACTTTCAATTGAAGGTCTTTCTGTGGCTGTGGGCGGCATTCGTTGGAATACACGCTATCAATTCCATGCGCACTCATTTGTCAGGTGGAACACTCTACAAATTGCAGACGTGTTGTTGTGTACATGGGATGTACATCAGAATAATCACAGGGAGTTGGCAGTTAAGTCATTGTTAGATTATGTAATGAGATCCTAAGATGTTTAATTAACTGATCTGTCTAAAAGATGTTAGTCACACAGCAATTGAGGGAACACGTGGGCGCCTGGTGCTGTTGGGGACAAAGGTTCAGTCACTGTCCCAGGCACGCCTTTCCTACAGTGGGAACATTTTCCTCTTCTTTTATTTGACCCTTGTCCCCATCAGTTAGTTTTTAAATCGATGTTGATTCCAATCCTTTATTTTCCTTTTTTTTTTTCCCTTACGTTCTCTTTAACACAGTATCTTGACATTGCAGGAGAACGTTTGCTGCCTGTCCATACTTTCTTGCTTACATTTAATCACTTGCTTGGTTGAATTAAAAATACCTCTAGTCATTGAACATATAATGAATGGGCTTTCAGATACCCATCGTGATTAACATATCAAATAAAGATGGAGTTCCCTAAAACCTTTTGACATCTATCCACTCTCATTAGTTTTGAAGTGGTCTAAAATGTGATTGTTCTTTAGGTACTGTGTGAAGGTAACTGTGTATAACAAACTAAAGAGTCATGAAGGAGGAATGTTTCAGGATGCACGTCTGTCCCGTTGTGGGCACATCGGCTTACAATTCTAGGTATAGTTTTTTATTTAGATTTACTCAGAAATGTAATGGAGCGTAGGGGAGCGCATTCCCATTTCCAGATACAAGTATTCATTAGCTGACCTATAGGAACCCAAGGGAATTTCAAAGCAATACATTAGCTCCCTATATTCATGTGTACTCGTTTTTTATTTATATATAAAATTATCTTGGGCTAAAGGCGATATTGTAATACTTGCTATACAGGGCTTATTTGCCCCTTTTTGGCTGTTCGCTGTCATTCGTTTGGCAAGCTTTTCATTGCCTGTCTCCTGCATCACTACTAGACAAGTAGTCAGATTGATGCACTTGTACAGCTGCTCAGACTGGCAGTCTTTCTGCTGTGTTTAGCCTTGAGTATAGCCATCAGTGGTACTAGACTCTGGCCCTCATTACGCGTAGCCGGTTAACTGCAATATGTTTGGGGGCTTCTTTTACTGCACATATCACAGTTATGAATTTTGTGGTAAATGCCAAAGGTTCAAACCGGCCTTACGGTTCCCGATCATGTGGTATTTGGTGCTGTAAGGCCCACAATCCACCCGTTCGTTATTCACCAAAACTCATTACTGAATGGTATTTATTGCATTCAATAAATTCCAACTTGGCGGGGTCATATTTTATCAGGTATGACAAATATGGGTCTATTTTATGATTCAGATGGTCTTTGTACAGAATGCTTTCGGTTTCCTACTCACTGCACCATTCTTTACTCTGAAGCTTCTCAGGGCAGTAGTTGGAGAAGACAGCCTGTTAGTGGATTTGGTCATTGACAGTAGCAGTGCTTTCCTTTTTTAGAAGAGTTCCGGAACTGCGGCTAAAGAAAGCACCACACAGAAATCTCAGATGGCATGATTCCTCCGCACTCGCTTCCCTCCCTCGTGCGTGAGCACTCCGGCATGACCACTGTCTGATCAATGTTTATTATTGATCAGTGTAAGAATGGCTTGGATTCTGAAGATGCGCTTCAGACCAAAACATTACTGAATGTCTTGTATAGGGCGGATGGAAATACGGGCTACTGATCTCACCAAAATATGTTTTTTTCTGGACAACCAGCTCCTAGAATGCAGTTATGGATGAAGAAATGTGTTGCAATGTATATTGTGGGAAATAGAGCTATCGTCTGTGCAGTCCCTTCAATTTCTGTAGTTACAGAGGGTGAAAACACTCCTCTTTAAGTATTAGATGCTGGTTACTTAGACAGTTCTCTCTTCAACGTTTTTTTCAACTTTTGCGGACAGCTGTTGTTATTTTTGGGGAACACCACCATGTTGGGTAGTGAATGAACACTGTTGTTGCCATTCTAACTGGAGTTCCCAAGGACGGTGTAGAGAATTAAATTCTATTAACTAAACATGAAATGTTGGTCATTCCACATTTGCAAAAACTGTTAGGCCAATTCTGCCCCTTTAGGCTAAACTGTCTGTTAGATGTGGGTAGTAGTTGGTCACTGTGTGTGGTTATTCAAGCAATGAGAGATGTTATTTGTGTAGGAGAGTAAGGCTTGGAATAAAGGGCTATTTTTTAAGATCTGCCATTAGCCAAGTCCTTGTTTTTCTAATAAAAATATTTGTTCTAAACATACTTACACTGTGCTTTCAGTCAACCCTCTTCATTCATTGGTCGCATAATAGAGTCCTTCACTTTAACCTTGCACCCTCAACAGCAGGCAGCAATGGTTCGGGCAGCCCGCTCCAGCCATTGACATACCTCACCAAAATAAGTACTCCCTCCTTTCTAATGACAGAGCTATAAAAAAGGTGACAAAGGCCAATCCTAAACACAAGAGGTGTGGAGAGTGTGCAAAAGACTATAGTTTTGTAGTGTGACATCGTTGATCGATTTAAAAGTCCTGGCAACTTTGTGTCACTGTTTATCTGCTGAACTTGTCTTTCAAAATGATGTCTGGCAATGATCCATTGGCAGTTACAAAGGATTCATACCAAAATATATAGCACCCCGCCACTGAAAATATTACTTCTGTTACTTTGGAATATTAAGATGAATTGGTCCTTTCTTTTATCTCCAAACATGCCCAAAATATATAATATTTGTCCAGTGGGCCTCCTGCTACGAAATTTATTGTATTTTCCAACTATGTAGCTAGACAGAGATCTTGTTGGTGGTCTTGGCCAAATTGTCCTTGCTGTGTGCTTTTAGGAATCTATTGTCCTTGGCATCAGAGATCTGCTCTTTACAATGTGGGTCTCCCAGTGCTGTGAAGGTGGCAGCTAGCATTTTGAGGTATCCACAAAGCTGCTTATGTTTCAGTCATTTCTCACTAACTGCAAAACACCAGCAATCATGCATCCTTTCCTTCTATGCAGAATTCAGCAGCAATAACTTCAAAACATCTCCATCATACCTTTTTTAATGTCTCCATCATGCACCAACCTAACTTAACAATTATCTTTAGTCCATTGTCAATTATATTTCAGTCCAGTGTCCAACACTGCACATGACCAGGCAACTCAGAATAGCTCCTGAACTGAGTGTTTGAACAAGAAAGATATGAATTCAGAACCACTAACTCCAAAGGAATGCCTTAAAAAAACACTGACCTCTCCCTGTGACCTTTTTACCAGCTGCCTGAGGTACTGCAGATGGTAACATCAACTTTGAAGTTGCTGTTGCCCAATGGCCATGTCTGCAGGGCATGACAAGCTGCTTGACAACGTCCTGGCTGGAGGACACCTGGGTAACGCCAGGAGCAAGCAGGTGCAAGGCAGGCGGAAATCTTCTATGGCATCCCCTGCACTGTCTCTCCTTGTGTCACCCAGGAGGATCCTCCAGCTGGGGAGATGTCTCCCGAGGGCTCCTTTCTGGTCAGTGAGGCTCCCAGGTGTCATGCTGTCTGTCACTTTGTAGATGAGGTTGTCTTCACCCGTAACTTGAGCAGTTAGGAATAAGGTACCATGTGGTTGTGGCAGAAGTTTTTTTTTCCTCCTGTGGGAGGTACTTGTTTACCGGTTTAGTGAACTAACTGGACAAAGACGTATAAGAGGAAACCACATGAAAATTATATGGTAGAAAACGTTTTTCTTTCAGATCCTTAGATGAAAGAAAGCTGGTTTCTAAACAACTTAAAATGACACAGCCTTTCCTATGAGAGCAGCGGCTAATTAATTGCTGTATTATTGGCCTACTAGTGTATTTCTTAAGCGTGGGGCAGAATGCATTAGTAACTGGCGGAATGGCCAGAGTGAAGGGGCGGTATATCGGAAATCAGATGATCGCGGCCTGCACTCGCTCTCACTGCAAGAATATTCCTCAGAGGAGCCCGTGCCACTCACAAGGATTCCCGTGAAACGGCTCACGAACAAGGCACGTGTTCTAGATGCCTTGAGGATGCTCCTACGTTCTGTGATTTATAAACTCCATTAAATGCCCTAATTCAGACTCTTTACTACTTGACTCTTCCACTGCTCCAGGGCTATGTAAATATATACATATAACTTAATAAAGTGTGTGTGTTTCTTTTTTTTGTTATAGAGCCCTCAAGCAGGAAGGGGCTAACTTGCCTTATTATATATTGAAAGGTCCTAGGATTGTACAGTTGTAGGGCAGGCTGAAAGAAAAAGTAGCCCCCCACAAAGGGGGGTACATAGGCACTCTTACTTTAACCATATAAGAGAAAACAATATTTTTTTCTCTCCCAGGTAATCTTGGAGTTAAGTCTCCAGATTTACGGAAATTCAGTCAAGATTTAGACTTCAAACATGTAGCACCATAAAGCTACCGTGTCTGTTGCACTTTATCAATGGCTCATATCATATAACATGACTTTGGGAAAACTTAAGCATCTGGTCTACATCCAACAATTTGGTGCCGCGTGACCTGGGGCACTTCGGAGGCATTATGGAGCGTTTGTTATGTAGGCATCTTCTCTCCATCCTCTTACCCTCTGCTTGGCAAGCCACACGTGCAGTGTTTTAGCGTCGTTTTTCGGACCATGTACAAGGGCTTCTCCTCTAAAACTAGGCATTACACGCTCACCTTTATGTTCGCATGCCTACCCACAGTGGTTTAACATTACCAAGAAATGCCGAAAAATGTGACCCTTATGCAGTGCTTAATTTGTGCTTGTTGTTTCTGGTGCGGAGCACAGGCACCTATTTTTGAGGGCCGGCGCTTATTTTTCTGCCTCAAGCATTGACTGCGAGCTAAAGGGAAAGACGGAGGAAGGGAAAAACGAAAAAGCGTCATGAAGGGAGAAAGCAGAAAGCTGGAAGAGTGAGCAAAAGTGCTGGGAGAGGCTGTAAATGGTTTGAAGAGGCCCGAGATGGCCTTATGACTAGGCTGTCTCAGTATTCTCAGTATTCCGTATTCACACATTTAATTGCAGGAGCCGCGTGATTAAGACGAAGGCTTTGAGCACCTGCACGTTTTTAATTACAAATTAAGGGCTGCCCTTATGTAAGCCCAAGGCTCTGTTACGTGGCACAATTGTCTGGTAATCTCCTCCTGGAGAGACTCCCACCTACAAAGGCCGCATTATTATTGCTGTCAGCTTGGATCCTGGCTTTAGTCCAGCTCTTTAAGAAATGTCTTGGAGTTGAGCACATTCCATTCTTGCTGTATGGTGACCGGCCTAAACTTCGAAGCTTATTGGCGTCGTTATCTGTTTCCTCGTGGTCTGTGTACGTGTGGGCCGACTGCCTTATTTTAAGATCTATAAACATTTCATTTAATCCCAGTTACAGCTTATTTTAAACATCAAAATATTCTGGCATTTTCAAAGTAGACTGATGATTGCCTCATTTCGGTCTCACGCTCTCCCTTGCTTACCTCTCACCTAAAGGTATGCGCCAGTGGGCACAGGGCCTGTTTCCGTCCCACCCAGAGAGGAGCTCGATTTTAAAGTAAATGACACATGGTGGTCTAAGGAGGCACAGGGCATTTTCTGGGAGGGAAGAGAAGGAACATACTGTCATTACTTCTTTACAAGTGCTGGTGGCCATAAGAGATCTGTAATATTGTTTGCAAAATAATTAGTTATCCTTTTGGGGTGTCGTATCGCCATGACTTTTAAATCCAAATTCTATAGTTGTATTTTGTCAAAAATGTTTTTTTCTGTTGAAAAAGTCAAACATGTTATCTTAATTAGCACATAGTGAGGGGTTTTAATACGAGAGTTTAGCGAACTGTGACTTCATTTGCAGGATTTCCCCCATCCATGGGTGCCATCTGGAGTTCATTCTAACCTGATCAATAAATGTTCAGTAGCACTGTTCGGGTGATGTGCGGGTTGATGGATGGCTTATCCATTTCTTCCTTCATCGGGCATACTGGCTGCTTTGTCGGTGTGTCTACTACTCCACGCTCTCTTGCTCATGTGGGGTGCACTGCTAGATGTGCTCTTCCACAGTCTGCATTTGGGATATTGGCAGTGGCACTGCTGTAGGTGAGAGCTACGGCTGCGAGTGAGAAAGTGAGCCTCCGTCAGAGTTACTGACAATGAGTGAGAGAATGAAAGTCAGCTTCAGGGATATTGTCTATAACTTTGATGTTTGGCTGCAAGTCTCTAATAGGGGATATTGGCCGTAAGTGAGAAAATGCAAGCCAAATGGGTATTGGCTATGTCAATAATATAGGTGAGGGCTTTGGCTGTGAGAATGCGACCATCCATCAGGGATAGTGACTGCCTCACTGATACATATGAGGGCATTGACTGTCAGTGATGTACACAAGAGCACCAAAGTCTTCCTCAGTAGTATTAACTGTTGCTATGAAATGTTACATCAATGAGTTTGTCAGTCATGTAAATAGCGCATCTTAGCATCCTTCAGGATCAGCCCAGGCCTCAACTGTGTTGTGTATCAATGAGTCATGTGGGTTTGCAAAGCTCTACTGGGTCTGGCTGACGGCCCTCTTAAGTTTTTAACACGTTTCTTGTCTGTTTTATGAAAAATGTTCACGTCCATGGCTCTTTTTGAAGATATGGTGAAGTAGGCTAATGCTCCCTGTTTGAATATCTCTTTGATGACGTCTTATGGCTTTCCAAGGCTCTGTTCTCCATGCCATAGCAGGGCTGCTTATTTCTGACTGAACTCCCTATCAGGCAATGTTTATCTTTTCATGTCCTCCATGAAGAAAGCTTATTTAATCTGAACAATGTATCGGGAGTGACACGTGCTCCTGCAGCGTTGAAAGGCATGAGTGATGCAACGAGGCGACTGACCCCCCCCCCCAAAAAAAAATGACTGCCCTTTCCCTTAGGGGGTGTGCACGTGATCTTGCACATGATTTCTAGTCCGAGAGTGGAATCTACTGCATATTGTGGCAGTGAAAAACAAGTGTCCATTGCAAAATGTATCATCCATGTGGCACACTGATTGGTTGACTAAGGAATAGGGAAAACATCCATCCTCTCTCTTGTGCAGTAGAAAAGATCCGTTTTCACTGAAAATCTACGCAGCCAAGAACCCTGCTGACTTAATAGAGACATTTCATCTCCAGAATCGAGATATCAGGAGAAGAAGTAGGTAGACACATTTCCCCGAGAAACAAATGATTTTTATTAGGTTTGGCTTTAGCCAAGATCTTTGGATTTTAATACAAATATATATTGCACTTACTTATTGAGAGGAGGTTTTAACCTTCCTCCTTCATCCATGGGTCTGTTGTGGTGCCATTCACATTTTTCTTTCGCCCACCACAGTATTTTAGCATGAGACACAGGGTCAGCACACTTTGGACATTGGCTTCCTTATCACAGATCCACCATGACTGGGTTGGTACTTAGTGCCAAGCACAGCCTGAGGAACTTATATCCACCCCTTAACCCCACCACCAAAAAAAAAACAACAAACAACCCAAAGCTAAAGCTACCACCAATGTCCTGGGGGGGGGGTTAATTTTCTGTAATGAACATCGGCTGTGCAGGACCACTGAAAACGAGTTGGAAACTTACTCTGTGAAGGGGTTTCCAGCTCATCTTTTGTTCTACTGTGAAGCTGTGTGAAAGGAGAAGACACAGTGTCACCATGTTAGTGGGCAGGTCTGCTGATTGCAATAATCGCATTATGCACTTTCCAAATGTGCACATCTGCACACTAAGTAGTTCCCTTTGGTGCTAAGGACTACTGTGCAATTCTTGCTTTTAAATAATAAATATATATGTAGTCTGGCTTAGGCAATGCTTGTTTTCATACAATGCGTTAATTCATAGAAGGAACATTCACAAATAAAATTAGCTTTGGCAAGTCCAGAAACGTCAGCGGCCAATGCAAGATCTATTGGCTTTGCCAGTGCTTGTTTATGTTCAGGATTCCAAGCAAAAGCTCTAACCTTACCTGCACTAGGAACCGGACAAAGTTTATGTAACTGAAGATTTCCAGGACAAGAGGAAAAAAACATGACACACCTTCTTTAGTGTGCTACCTACACCTCATGATGTGAAATGAACTGCCCTGCCATTTTCTGAGATTTGCTACCTACACTGCTGTCCTTCCTCTTATCCCCAATATTATCCTAACCTCAATCATACTTCCTGTGTCTTGGTCCTATCAGCCTTGTGCAATCCACCTGCTGTTCTATGTGTAAATGGGTATGCCATCCCTACATGCCCTACACAAGTACCTAAAACTTGTTATAGGTGCTAGTGGCCTCAAACTTTGTGCTGTGCACTCTGCTCCACTGACTCTTGAGCAAGGTTCAACCCATATGAATACCGCCAATAAAAGAAAAGAGCATAATTTATGTTTTACCAGCAAGTATGCTAATGTGTAATCAAATTAGTTGATTATCATTGTGTGGGGTTACATCCGAGAATGCAAGGCTAACATTTGTATTGTGCTCTTTGTAAAGGTTTGAGTGCAGCAGAGGCCTTATACTTTTTAGGTCGAGCCTGGCAGTGTGCATGTCTGTCTGCAAGACATGTATTTACTAAAAGGGCTTTGACCCCGCCTGCTGGTTTTTCATAAGTTGACTCCAGCGTTGCTCTTATTTGCTGGCTCCTAATTGGTTTGTTCCCCTGATACATGACTTTCGTTTGTAGCTGAAGAGCACCACTCAAGTACAGATTAATTCCCCTTAATTAGTGGCCATCCGCTTTGATCAAGTACTATTTCTTCTACCCCCTGCCCATTACCCCTTCCATAAGGCTTTATTCACACGCTAATGTGCGCCAAAGCATGACAGAAACTTGACACTTCAAAATGGGCACACATATTAGCAATAGTGCCTTCAAAACATCAGCGTGGACAATGTCTGTCATTCACCTTCATTTGTGACAACATTTGTTTAAACATGTCTATCTGCGTATGATTTTGAGAGCTTTTGAGACAACGCAAACACAGTGACTGCGTTTTTGTGTGACCACGGCTTCCAGGAGCTGTATATTGAATTCTTTTATCATAGTACTATGGAGTTATGGTGTTTATTTTTTACTCTGGATTAATACGCTGTGAAATTCAAAAAGGCATTGCATCAATACTATACAGGTAACACCCCATGGTTCCACTGCCCACAAACTGGTGAAAGGAACCGTGCCAAGGCTGTTGCTTCATAGCTCTGTAAGGGCACTGGATTGAGGAGTTTTCCCTCAACCGCCCACCCGTCCTTTCATAATAAGGTAGACAGATTGTTGCAGGACAGGGCAGTGATTCCACCCCCTGGGGTTCGCCTCTTCAAATAATGGATGCACTTTAGTTTAATTAAAGCAAAATTAAAAAAAAAAAAAACTCTAAATCCCAGAATGCACTGGTTTGGCAAATCAGTATCCTGGAGTGTAAGTGTGGCATCCTGATGGCAAAGAGGGATTTCAGCCGGGCAACCGTGCTTTTGAACCATATTTTATAGGCTGTAAAATAGCTCCGAGTTTGCTGTAAATTAGTTTGCAGATGCATGGTGTGCTCCCGGACTCATACCAGCCCTGCCAACTTTCCCAGGTGCAGCCTTGATGCTCTGCTTCAGCCTGTTTTATTTTTCTTATATGCTTAGGCTTGTATGGTTGTTTATTCTATTATAAAACAGTACGACAAATCCAAGAATTCTACCAAAAAGACCTTGACTGGAGCCTCACATCACACATGGATCTGGGAAACTTGAAATCTATGCTGCCCTACCAGTTCATAGTATTACCACCAGCATGCTCAAGTATCCCAGGTCCATGCTGGGAAGCCGACCTTGGCTAAACCTTTTCTTTTCTTTCTTGTAGTTGTAGTCCTGAAAGTATAATGGATCTACGAGCCCCAGAATGGACCATCTGTTGTTACATTGACCTAGGGATTTCGAGACCTCTGTTTCGTGCAGGTGAATGATGAATGCAGTGGCCGCCATGATGCGGTCGGTGCCAGGTGTCACCCTCAGCCACTCAAAAACCTGCGTTTTGCAAGACCGAAGTAAAGTCAGAGAGCATAAGTTACAGAAAGTAATAACTGTAGCTAGGCGGGTACAGCAGCGTAGTAAGGGTGCCAGTGCACCTGATGCAATCAAGCAAAAATGCGCTGGTAGGGAACATAGCGGGGCAGGTACAACCTGGCACTGACCATAAATTATGTTACTCTTCAAGTACTTATGTTCCGAAATGAGACTATTTGTAGTCTCTATGTGATGCAAAGCTATTGTGAAGGTTTTTTTTGTAAACCGTTTATTTTTATGCAGCTAGTGTAAAAGCCCCCCTTCTTTTTTCTACACTGGTGCCACGTGAACATATTCCTGCCTTTATCATGCCTTATTGTTGTCTCCTTACAGCATCATTCTGTGTATACCCACATACCTTTTGCTAGTTATTTATAAGCTGCAGTTCCAGTTTTTGTGGTAGTCACCTCAACTTTGGAACACCATAGAAACCAATAAAATACGAAAATGTGAGTCTGAGAAATATTTCCTTTAAATATAACCCTAAATTCGGTCTCTGTTTACAACAACTGTGCTTGAGATGAGAAACAAATCTTTACTTCTTGCCTGTGCTGGCTCTGCAGGATTTAGAAGCAGGACACAATTCCACAACTAACAATTCCAATTCAACACACATAATTCCATTCCACACCACATACATCCACTACACTCCAAACCAAGACATACAGATAAAAGACATTGGGCCACATGTTCAAGCATTTTGCATGTTGCAAACAGCAAATCGGGCCATTTGCGACATGCAAAATGCAATTTGGAATGTACACACCCATTTTTGCGATTCAGTAATCTATTTACCGAATCACAAAAAGGGAATGCAAGTCGCAATTAGGAAGGGGTGTTCCCTTCCTAATTGCGAGTCGCAGTCCCATGTATGACTGTTTTGTGACCGCGAATGCGGTCGCAAAACAATCTCTTTTAGCACCAGTTTCAAACTGGTGCTAACCCATCCGTGAATGTTAGTGAAAACATTTTTTCAGAGCAGGCAGTAAATGAAAAGAAAACTTTAATTTTTTGTTTTTGAAATGCATCTCGTTTTCCTTTAAGCAAAACGGGCTGCATTTAAAAAAAAAAAACTGCTTTATTTAAAAGCAGTCACAGACATGGTGGTCTGCTCTCTCCAGCAGGCCACCATCCCTGTGAGGGCCGCCATCCCCAAGGGGTTCGCAAATTGCGACCTACCTCATGAACATTCATGAGGTAGGTCATTTGCGACCCCCTTGCGAATAGCAAACAGTGTCATTGACAGTGCTGTACATAATGTCTTGCAAATTGCGAGTCGCCAAACCTGTATTTCGTACATGAGAACCTAAGTCATTTAAAACGTCAATATCTCTAACTCTCGCAAATGTGAAACCAATTGCATTGCAAATGCTTGTTTTAGCATTCATCACTTCTATTCAGTGTGCAAAGTTTGTATTCTCTGTGCTGCTTGGCGTGCCAGTAACTAGTTGGTAGGGTGAACAAGTCCCTGGTGGTAGAACCTTCTGTCTGACTGTTTTTATGAAAGTTGGGTCTTTTCACATTATATGTTCTTGTCTTCGAACTTGACCTTAGTTGAGCCCCCCTAAGAAATGTTTTCGACTGAAGAGCAGTGGAAAATATTCTGCCTCTCTGATTAGACCCTTGACAGCCTCAGATTTTTTTCATCCTCTTCATCTCTTTGATGTAATTGAAAGGAGACGCGCGGTGCTGTGTGACACTTTCAAATGGGTAGCTATCTGAGCCCGCAGATCTTTCGCCTCGTGGACGCGTGCATAGTTAGTCCCCTTTCATACATGTGGGTGGGCAGCTTTTTTTGTAAAGGCGCGGGGGGAGACTGGGTGATGTGCCCTGAATCACAGAACGGTGACTCGCGCCGGACTCAGACTTAGTTCCTCCGTTCCAAAGTCGGCAGCTTTAAGGTTACACCGCTTCGCCTCAGGCTTATCGGGAAATAATTCAGTGACAGCTGATTAAGTGTAAAAGGTCATTTATTAGGACAGGATTGCATAATTTACATAACCATTAACTTTTAAACATAACCGTAACTTTAATAAAGCCCTCCCATTAACATCTCCTGGCTCATCCTTCCCCTTCAAACCCTTATCTCGTTTCCATTCCCCTACGCGCTCCCCTTTTCCTTTCATGCCCCATTTGGTTCGCGCGTACCCCCACTCAGAGCCTTCACCTGCTTGTTTATTCCCTGGAAGGGTGGCCAAGCCCGCATCTGACTCACCACCCTCCCCCATCTACTGCCAACCAGCAGAAACCCATTTGGCGTTTTGCTGCCCCACCCCCCTTAAGGCCACGCTACTGCGACCAGTACTTCTCATTTCTCGTTTGCAATTCACAATTTCTCTCCCCACAACTCTTCAAAAACACAGTCTCAGATCTGTCAAATAGTATGCATTTCCCACTGTGGACAGGTGAACACCATGGTCCCTGAAAAGTGCAACCTCCTGCTCTGTAATGTTCCCATATTTCAATATTTTGCTCCCTTGCGCCCCGCAAAAAGCCCTCATGGCTCTGTTAAGTTTCCTTCGAGCCCGCTTCATGGCTCCATGCTTCACTGCCCCTCTCCACACTCTACGTGGAACCAAATCTGTCCACCCCAAGCATGTACTATGCGTTTTTTTTTTTTTTTTTTTTTTTTTTTAAACTCCAAAAACCCTCTGCATGTATTGCAGTAGCATGAGACCTGACCGTTTCACAAGATCATTCTCTCCCAAATGTATGATTAACAAATCTGCACATCCCCCGCTCAGTAAGTTAGCAGTGATGAAAGAAGCAGTTTCCCCACCGCATTCTGCTCTTTTCCCACCGTAGCACCTCGTGCCGTCTGCTGGATAGTCCCCAGGCCCGACCAAATATCTGTTCCTCTGCGGACTTCGCCGCCCCGTGGACAATTTAATGGCCGACCAGCCATGTAACCATCTTGCCCTGCGCTGGACCAAACTCGTCTCCTGCAATGGAAAAACAACTGTAACATTTTTTTTTTTTTTTATTATAACAAACCTCTCCCCCTTTTACCAAAAAACCCCTTACAGCTGTTTCTCCCCACCTTTCAGCGTCTAACGTAACGTTCGCAAAACTTCGATCGCCCGTGGCCTATCGCCCTGATCTTAGCCCAGTCCCAACCCGAAAATGCGCCGCAGCCGTAGCTACCCCAATCCTAAACGGATGCGTACCAAAAAACCCAATGGCCCGGCGACCCACACGTCCCAAACACCATCCTTAAACCTCGTAAAAGCTGAAATCTATTAAGCTTGGACCCTGATCTGTGTACAACAAACCCCTGCTTCCTTGTTTGACATCCGTGAGGATTGAAACTTGCTCCATTCTGTGACTGGGCAAGTCAATACATTGCCCCCTTCCTCTAACTGTACCCACTTCCTTTTGCCTAGCTGATTGGTTTCCGACCGTCTAAGTCATGACCCCCCAATCGATCGCCGTGCACACCACCTCCTTGTATCGCATCCCAGCTGCTGCCCCCCCCAAACAAATCTGACACTCCAAAAGCTCCAAAAAACCTCCACCCATGCATGCGCGGAAAAGTGCTAGTTCGCATTCGTCTGCGCAACTTCCCGGCCGTACGCGTAAACCACTTTAGTGACAAATCAAAATCAACGGGTTTCCTGGCCGTTCTACCCTCTACCGCTCTGATTCTGCCCCAAAACATTCCCCATTCTTCCCAACGTTCATTTCTTGCCTGGTCGTGATCAAAACAATTTCCCATACAAAAATACACCCGCCAGTTTACCCCTGATCTTGGCCGCTGATAAACCTCTTCGAATCATGCACAGCCCAAAATGCAACGCCTGATGCTCTAGCTGTTATTCACTCTGTCCCCAAAAATTTCCTGTAGCCGCTCCAAAGCTGAAAAAACCAACCATGGCAAACGAAAACATTGCTGAGTGGATTCCGCTAAGGACATCTCCACCCATCCCGTGATCATCGTTCCCCCCATACCCAAATGTCTGCCGGGTCCGCTGTCTTGGGCCACGCCTCTGCGCACCATCTATCCTCCCAGAAAAAACCCCAAAAACATGCGCACCAGCCATACTGTCTCTTCCTCAGAGAAACACGTGGATACCGTTGCATTGGTCCAGAACTGTTTCCCAACTTTAACCTCTCCTCTGAGTCCCACTGACCCTCCTATTCTGTGGTGTGTCAAAAGCTGCACCCAAACGAACAACCTAGCCGCCTGCAAAAACGTCCTCTCCCCCTAACTGCCCTACAAGCAAAGTTAAAGTGCCCCGACAGCTTCTGGGCTGTTCTCCAATCTATTTTTCATGTCTCCCGCACCGTGGCCGAGAAAAACCAGCATCTCCGTTACTTCCTGTGCCGGTAATCTGGCCGTCATTGTACTGGAGTCTAACTCAAATACCCAGCAAGGTGATAAACGATGAGGGTCCTTCGGTCTTTCCGAGTGCTCCAGCACTCCCATCTGCTGTGCCATGTCCTGAGTTTTTTTTTTTATGTAGCCATCCGGCATTCCCCTGCATCTTTACTTCCTACAAAAAAGGGGGCGTCATTCAAAAATAGTGGGTCACCACCTAAATGCCCACTGCTCTTAACAAAAACCCACCGCATGAAGGTGTTAAGGCTTCGAACCAGGCACATGAAATCGCACAAAAAACCCATGGGCAGGACCCTGTCCGCATGGCTCGCTCCTCCAAACTGCATCTCCACCAAATCAAAAATCCCTTGGATGTATCGGCAATAGCCTGCACGCTGATTGTATATCGCGTTTTGCCAGTTCTGCCCCATGGCCACATGCCCTGACCAATTTTATAGCATCCTCCACATATACATACACCACCTTGGTGTCTTCCGCTGCCATGAAATCGTTAACATATGTGCCCTCCAGCCATGAGAGGTGACGTTTCAACCTGAAATCACCCGGGCCTTCTTCGGCCCGACTCCCCATGTAGATATCCTCCAATTCTGCCTTGGCCATTCATAAAATGGGCCCACAATTCTGCCCAATGCCCGTTCCTTGTCCAAATTTTTTCTTTACCACCTGTGGTGTTTCCTTTGCAGACCGCAATTGTCCGCCCAACGTCTCACTTGTGGGCCTTGGTAGCTGACCCTGCAACCTTCTTGTAAACCTTCTGTTAACCTAAAACAGCTGCCCTATACCGTGCATATACTCAGCCATGGGAAAATAAAGTCTAACCCGACTGGCGTAGGCCCCTTTGAGGCCGTGGCGCCCAGTGTCCCTCTGCCTTTAGCAGCCCTCCCTTGTTCAGAGGGACTGAAAAGTGAAAAACATTGTGTGCCTAGGTGACGGCCCCCGCTCTTGAAGCAGTCATGGTAACCTCTGCAAAGATGTCTGGAGCGGAAACCCCTGTTGAAGTTCCAGCACGCTCCTGTCGTGTTAGGTGTTGTTCTTATGTCCCACACCCGCCCCCCTTGGGGCGGGACGTGCCTGAAAACGTCTTATATACTACTGGTAACCCACTGGCCGTATGTGTCGCTGCTGCAGATGGTGATGAATTCATCCACTGCATCCCTAATTCTGGGTCTATGGCCCCCCATGGCTTATCTGTACTAATGCTCACTCAAGCTCTGAACTCCTCGTCCAAAATCAGCCAGGCTAAACCCCCAAAATGCATCTGCACCTCCCTAATGATGCCCCTGTATTTAAATAGTGCTATAGCCCTGTCAAGGTATCTCTCGCCATAAATGCTTGCAAAGATTAAAAACGCTGATGTCCCATTGCCCATATTACTTGGCACCCTCGGCCTACAGGCCAACTCCCACTCCTCTTCCTTATGACCTTTCTTTGGCTTGCTTGTCCCTATGTAACAGTTTAAAACGTCTACGTACTCGTGTTTCCATATTCTGTCCTTTGCTTCATCCGCTATGTGTGAGCCAATGGCATAGCCAGACCCATATAGGGTAGCCTTTTATATGTTCTCCCCCTTCCTACTCATCTTTGCCTGAATTCTCTCCTGCAGCCTTGTCCCCGCCTTCAGTTGTACCTCTGGCTTGCAGCTCTGTGCCATTTTCCCCTCGCTGCTTATCTTTTCCTGTTAGTGTGTCAAATATCGAAACTTCCCTTACCCCAATGGACTTGTAATTGGAGTGTTGTCCCCTTTTGCACTGTCCCCCCCAAACCGACCACCTTTGCCCGTTACCTCTGCCATTCGTAGCCACCGGCCGCAAAAACCTTCCGGGCCCCTCGGCCCCATGCTTGTTCTTGCTTTCTTTCCTGTTGGCCACTAGTGTTGTCCCGCTCCTGCAAAAACGGAAAAACAGAGAGAGGGGTTGCGCCGCTCATGCGTCCCTTTCCCCTCCCCCTTGTGCCACGCCCTCCATTTCCTTGATCTCCCCCTCTTCCCATTCTTCCAGATCCTCTTCCCAGTCAAGTTCCAGCACACCCTCTACGCACACATCCATCCGTTTTTTACCACTTCCACTCCTCATCATGTAGCTATTAGACATGTCATCGTGACCCACATGGCGTCCGCCATCTCTGTGTTGTCCCCGATCCTGCGAAGTAGAGAAGGCCGCCGGAGGCCCCTCTAGCGCTTCTGACCAACGCGCTGGGGCCGTCTTGCGCCCCGTTGGTATGGCTTCCTTTCTGCCAACCTCTTACGTTGGCATTAACCTTCCGCAAGCCGCATGGCCGTATGCGCCACTGGCTCCCATCACGCTGCCTAAACCACTATCCTCCCCGACTTCTTGTCCCCTTCCGCTCAGGCCCCATACCAAATGCGAAGCGCCGCTTGTGCCACCTCTACGACGCGGCTGTTTGCCGCGGCGCCGAGGCGGAGTTCATACCCGGCCTTGCCTGCCTGTACCCCCCTGCTGCGGGCCCAAAGGTGCGTTGAGAGAGCTGCATGGGCCCTGCCTAACTTGGTGCCTCCCCGGGTCCTGCGTAGAGCCTGGCACGGGGGGGGGGTGTCCCGCTAGGGCGTTGGTTGTGCCTTGTGTAACAGCCACCTTGTGCCGAAACCTTTTTTTTTTTTTTTTTTTGGGGGGGGGGGTGGGGCCTGTATTGCCCCTTGCTCACCTAATTGGGCCTTAAGGGCCGGTGGCGAGGGCCCCACACTGTAATGAGGTGGGCTCCCCCACCTAGACAAACACAGCCGCCCAGCCCGAGTCCACCGCGCAGCACCATCTCCATGTTTATATATCCTTCCACTCCCCCATTGTTAGCAGGATTCATTCATTTTATCCATTCTCCATTTTTTCCTTCCTTTCCCTTGGGCCCCACGCGGTCGGGGCCAGTGCAATCCGCCGCCACAGCAATAGCCTGTTGGCCCCTAGGCAAAAAGGGGCCCGCTGGCAGGGCCCCCCGGATCCGCGGCGACTCAAAAAACCCCCACCCACCCTCTCCTGCGGCCGCGACGCCGCAAGTGCGGCCGGCTGGCCAACAAGACCCGTGCCCCTGTTCCTGCCAAAACGAGGGGGAGGGGCGGCCGCTCGAACGGGAGCGCTGGCCGCCTCCCGTAGACATGAGGAAAGGAGGAGGGGGGGCGCGGGCTGAAAACGCGCCCCCGACCTACTGCATAAAGGAAAACAGGGGGGGGGTACCCGTATACCCCTTCCCCTTTACCTGCCACCCTACCTGCAACCCAGAAAAGAAAGGGGTCCCGCCGATACAAAGACCCCAGGGACCGGCCACTCCAAACTAAAACCGCGCGATGGGAACGCGGAAAGAGGCCGGTCCCTCCACCCCCAACCACTTTTATTCCCTCCCCTTAAACCCACCCCCACTTACCTTTCTCCCCAATCCCTGTCCTCTTCGCCGTCACTTCCTTCCCGAAAAGTACCGCGGGAAGACTAGAGTGTTGCTCTGCTTCCCGCGGGCCCCTCCAGAAGAAATCGGACCGATTTGCCGACTGTGCGTGGTTTGAAGGCCCTTCATGGTTTCCACATAGGCCGGTTTCCGCTGCTGCGGACAGTCATCCATGCCTGACACCCCGGACCCGGAAGTACACGGAGCGTCGCCGTTGTCTATAAGAATCCAGGCCTTTCAGCTTTTAGATTTGACCCCAGTCTTGTTTAAACCTAGCCCTCGTGCCAGCAACAGTTTCTGGCACTCTGGTGTTGTTGTACAGCCAGAGGCCTCTCAACGCTGACTAGCTCCCTAGACTTGAGTAACGCTCTCCTATGCTAAGGGGGCGTGGAGTGAGGGGTGTGAGTGGGGCCTCATGCATGTGAGAGGGCGAGCCCCGGTGCTCTGAAGCTCTGACGCACGCAGGCGGTGGAATGCTACTTACATGTCCAGCCACCACGGGGACAAGCAGACAACCTGTGGGCCATCTTTCTGCCTCAGCCGCCTCATTCTGCGTGGCCCTTGCGACTGCCGTTAGTCCGCCGGGTTTGCGCATAGAGTCGCATGTTCTCAACAGTGGTTTACATCTGTGTACAGGTGTTTGGTGTGCTCCCTCGCATTGTTGGCGGTAACTTCGCTGTAGGCCGCAGAGACCGTCCGTTCTGCCGCTTATTCTGCCCGCTGTAACAGCAGTGGCCCTCTCGCTGACGCAGTTCTAGTGCCTCCTGAGAGTGCCGCGCTTCAGGGCTGTCTCGAGCATTGTATACCACTGATCTGTGCGTCTGACACTGTCATGGGTATCTGGAAGGAAGACATTACTCATCTTTGCAGGGGCTTAGTAACGCTTTAAACTCAGTCGTCAGCGAGCGCCTAGAAGACGCTTTGGTGATTTAGGACACACTGCCCATTTCTAAGGGCACAGTGTTCAAGCTGCATGGAATCTGACACAGCTAGCGTGTCAGCACTTCCCTTTAACTACACAACGTTTTTTTGTTAACTTCATGTTGTAATCTAATTAGTTCTTCCTCATTAACAGGCCAACCATATCCCTTCTGGCCCTAAGAATATAAATACTTGGAAAGAGTTAATCCCCAGGGTGTGAATACTTGAAAGAATGAAAGCATTTTGCCAACCTTGGAATAGTGTTTCAGGGTTACAATAAACCGGCAGTGATCAGCTAATCGTTTTAGCATTCGTACAGTGAAAATATTTTTAGCAAGTTTCATTAACTCGCAACATAGGTGCGGCATGGACAGCAGCGCTGCAAGCTTCCCTAACATACAGGGGCCGGTACACGGCAAGAGGCAGCTGAAGAAGTCTGTCTCCCTCCCTCTCGCCTTCATTCCTGGCCAACTAATTGTTTTGGCATTTGTATAGTGAAAATATTTTTCACAAGGTTCATGCGCAGTAGCGCTCATTCGGCATAGAAGGACTGCCGCATGGCAGAGCATCCTCGGGGAGTGTGTCCTTAGACATGTGTGTTGGGGTGATGCATACATTCTACAGTATGGTTTTACTACATGCTTCTACAAGCCTAGCAGGAAGACATGAGTATGGTACCGCAGCCCCTTGACCAGCGACCTCGGCGCTCTTCCTGTCTAGGGTCATTGAGTCTCTTGAACGTAAGTCTCCATTTTCCAGGCCTGTTTGCATCCTGTCCTCCGTAAACGAAAAGTCGGCCTCCTACTGTGCTATATGAACACCCGTGTCTAAGGCCCCCTTCTCAGACGTTCCACCGTTTACAGTCCTGCCAGGATAAGAAGTGAGGATTTGTGTACTGGAAACGATGTGAGGGAGGAGCGAAACGTGCATAGCACTATATAGGCCGGATGCACATATCTGTTCTCTGGCCTTGCAGGAAGAGGGAGTGGTGGAAATTAGACATGTGAGGAATTTAAACCTCTCCAGCGAAATTCACGAATTTTGTGTTGGGCAGAATTACACATCAAGTTCTGTCACAGAAGACTTGCTGTGATAACAGCCGTATTGTTAAACTCTTATATAAGATTCACCGGGGTCTCTGCCTGTCAGCCTCTTCGTCCACCCCTAGAGAGGCCTCAAAGAAGGAGGGCTACCGAGCAATCATCCGCCTGTATCCAGCTACCATTGCATGGCGAAGAAGCCATTTGCATAAAGAGAATTGACTCGCCACCAGTGCACCGAATGGGCGCTTCACTATATGTGAAGTGGAAAACATTTCTATGACAAGGACATATGATGGCTCTAGTTACTTCCTGTCTCGTATATTTCTTGAAATTAACCACTCCAGTAGTTTTCACATAGTGGCCACAATCCCCAAACATACACAGAAAGTTCTGGAAAAAAGAATGGAAAATAACGGCCATTTGAAAAGAAAAAAAACATATTTAAAAAAACTGTAATGTGTGTAGTTATTACAACATAATAAAAAACGTGCAAGTCAGAGGGAGGTGTCCTAGTGAGCCCTTCTGTTCAACATCCATGGCTTCAAATAGTTCGAGGTCGATCCCCTTCGAGGCGGAGGATGAAGTATGATACTCCCTTCCATACCTACCTCCCCTAATCTCAAAGATGCTGGTCTGAACAGCCGCGAGGGGAGGGAGGTAGGACGGCACCGGAGGCTAACAGAGGGGGTCCAGATTACCACACAAAACGGTGCAGAGATTATGAGATCTGATCCACCCGAGTCCCACAGCGGCGACACCACCCTTTAATACACGTGTTTATCTAGGTTGATTTCTTTTAATAATTCCCATTAAAAATAATTCTAGAATGTTTTAATGGCTGCTTGTGCTATTTCTCAATGGTAATACCTCGTTATTTTAATTTGAGTTACTTTCATTGAGCGTGCTTTATGAGGGTGTACATCTGAGCGTTTGGTAATACTGTTTTAGCTCGCAGTATTGTCATAATATGGTATTATTTGGGCGGTGTTTGTTTTACGTGGGCATTGTGTGTCAGAATGTTCTGTTAGTTGTTATGCCTTGGAGGGTGGTGTTGCACTAGTATATTGCTGCGCACCTTGCAGAGTGTTGTTTGAGGAGGGTGTGTCCTCTGAGGGTGCGGTGCACGCCGTCCTGCGAGGGTACATGACACTATGTGGTAATTGTTCATCCCTGGTTCTCATCCGAGACCTATAGGCAGCGGCTCACTTTTGGCTACTTTATCATCGGTTGCCTAAGAGTAAAATCTAACAACCAGACTATAAAGCGGCCCGCACTCCGACCTGTCAGGCCGGCCCTTCTGGCACTGCCAGTTAGTCCTGTAGGCCAGGCTTTTCTAGGCACTGAGAATCGTGACCCAGCTTTATGAGAATCTGATGTACCCGATAGCTGATGCGCATCGATGTCAATCCAGGTATTGGAGCGCCTTATTTAAGCACAAGTTACAGACTGGGCAGGAGGCATAGG
This sequence comes from Pleurodeles waltl, assembly GCF_031143425.1. NCBI lineage: Eukaryota > Metazoa > Chordata > Amphibia > Caudata > Salamandridae > Pleurodeles > Pleurodeles waltl. The sequence continues at coordinate 646,110,112 of NC_090446.1, read as the reverse complement.
CCTGTGGCAGCTACCAGCTGCTCAGGGCAGGGCTGCCCTCCATTCTCGGGCCAGGCCCTCCAGCCTCTCTGGCCTGGCCGGGCTATCGCTAATTATCCTCATGACAGTGAAGTGTTAATTTCCTGTAGAGCCAAGTCCTGGCGTCTCCCTGTCCCTTTGGCAAACAACCATCCACGAACATTTGTTCACACAGCAACACACAATAATACAGCTAGGGCTATGGAAGCCAGACGGGGTACATTTAGGGTGTCAGTGCTTGTTTTTTTTGTGAAGGTGACCTAGAAAGATTTCGACTGGCACCAAAGCTGAGTAAGAAACTATTTATCAAAATGTGTTCGTAATGTCTAACTTGCCACCACTGCATACAAGTGGCAAAGCCAGTAAATCTCGTTTTAATATGCTGAAGTCTTCAGCGTTGGAATATTAGAGCGAGCAAGATGGGCAGGGGTGGGGAGCGCCTTGGGGACCGCAGGAGTGGCACAGAGGCCTATAGTTGTAAAGTAGCGGCTCATGCAGTTTAGTGCAAGCAATGAGTGGGAGGGGGTAGAATGCACCAAAGCGGCCAGTAGCAGCAGATGAGAGATGAAGAATCCACTTGAGCCAAGAAGTGACTGTCAACGTCTGAAGCCAATGACCGAAGGAGTCTGGCCGAAGAAAGGCAAGAATTGAAAGGGGCGGCACCCAAAGTCCTCCCAGTGTCTGTTGTAAGCCTGTTTGACAGCTGCACTGCCATCTTCCACACCTAAAAGAGAGAAAATGTGCCCTACCGTTCCTACAAGGGGGGTCTGAGCCACACATCAGCAGCTTCATAGGCATTAGCAGTAGACTTGGAGTTCTCACAGCAGAGGAGCTTGAAAAGTGGTAGTTTGTAAAAGAAGTGTGCCCACTTGTGGGCATAGTTTAGCTGAAAAGGCACTTATTTGAACAAATCAAATCTTTGGCGGTATTAAAATTGTGAGTCAGGAAACAAAGTCAGAATGGCGCAGGCACAAATAGAGAAATTATCTAATTGTGCAAGGTGTGTATCATGGTGTGTGCATGTGTGTGTATATATAACCGTTAGTATGTCTGTCGGATGTGACATTCTAAAATAGGCTCCTGAAGGAATCTTGGAAGTGCAGCGAGGGATTGTGTTCTCTAAATGACATCATGTGATGCAAAGTAGACTTTTGGAGAATATATAAATGTATGTTGATTTTAATGAGGCAACCTAAATTGGATTAAAATGAAAGTATTTTAGGTAATTATGTTTGCTTCCATAACCGCAGATAATGGAAAATAGTACTTTCCTAATAATACACAGCTCCACTTATTTGCACACATATGGTTAGAGTTTCAGCCACTGCTCCTATTTTTTGTGGTGTGGATAATAGATGTCCAGTTTTAGAGGTTGTACGTTTTGTAGACCAGTACTCCTCATAACTGGAGCCCCAACATCTGAGGGGCTGCCATTCATCCTTAAACCTAAGGAAGTCCATTATGCTGAGGTTGTTTGGGTGTCGAACATTGATGGCAATCATCTGCTTTGACAATGGATTTCATGAAGACATCAGAGTTAGTGCTCCACATTCAACTGGCCTTTTGTTGAATGGCCAGACATGACCAGAGAGGGCTTTACCTATCTTGGATCCAGCACAGTCCTCAACACAGTTTGCTGTAGTTTTACTGAGACACATTTCATTTCTGTTGTTGATGTAGGGTCCACTGTGTTCTAGACACCAGTGGACTTCCAACCAAACGTGTTAGAAAAGACCACATCACATGGAGCTAAATTGCAACTTTGGTGCTGTTGGGGGACGGCACGGCAGTATCCTGGGATTTGGCGAGAAGCATCTGTGCTATCAATGTCTAGTACGACATCTTTGCTAATATCATTGAACGTGCATGCAAATGAGCATTTTCATTTTAGAGTAAACTGTTCAGTATTTATACATCTCTTGTTCCTGGTTTCACGCTGGCCTGTAAGTGCTTCTAATTTTGTCAACTGAGGAAGCTAGCCACCTTTGCACAGGATCACACAGATCGTTCCAATGAGGAAGATGGAAGCAGAACTGAGCTTCGTGTGTCAGCAGCAGCTCGTCCTCTAGGCCGCACTTCCTCGTGGCTTTGTCTGCGCCCTTCCCTCGTGAGTGTCGCTTATGTGTGCTTTGCCTGCAGGGGTTGTGAATGTGGTGTCTATCGCCCCTCATGTTACTGCAGTTCCTCCTTCCCTGGCCCACGTGGTGCTTTTACAGACTTCCAGGCTGTTAGGTGACTCCCATGCCACCCCTGCCCGGACTGCAGACAGCCTGTTTGCCAAGTGTTATTCTGGGTGATTGATGCACCGCTTTACCTGGCCCACGAGGTGGTTTAATTTATGGTCTGGGTGGATGAACGCCCCTTACTGTTTGCTAGTGATACCGTAAAGCACACATTTTCACTGGAAGGAGGGTCATAAAGTCGCAAAGACAGATTTCAGCTTCGATTCTGTCTGTTCTATCTGGTTTATTACCTCTGGACCTCAAGATTTTCCAGGGTACGTTCACCTAGTGAGGGGATGGGAGTGAGGTGTGGGTGGCGGGGAGCGCTCGGGTCCTGCTTGCTCCCTATATTTTTAATTCACTTTTTTTTTTAATGACGTCAGTACCAAAAATATGAACTTTACTTCAAGGTGTGTGTCAAGGTAGTAGTTATCCGTTGACCTCTCAGGTCCATATTTTTATCCAAGGGTATCACGCTAGGAGGTGAAACTTACAATAAAACGAAAATGCACGTTACTTCTAGGGTACCGCCGTTTTGAAAATCATATATATATATGTATATATATGTACAGGTCAGGTTTGCCCAGAATTGACTTACTCCTCGTACGTTCTTAAACACTTTACTTTGAACCTCACAAACTGCGCGCAATGCAACATCAATGGGAATTCCTATCTGTCGACTCACTACACATTTTTTTTACTTAACATCACATTTTTTCTATCAGTAACTGAATACGTGCCGCCTGATATCACCAGCACATAATTGTTTGAATTCACATTTTGCCACACTTTTATTATTGCTCTTTCTCCTCTTTAGGGCCGCTTTAGGCGTGATGTTATTCAGCTCAGTAGCTTTGTGTGTTTTGGATTGCCTTTAATTATGTTACTGGTCATATAATTTGGTTACAAAGTATAAGAAGGGAGCCGGGTTTGAGCTGCTTATTGAATTTTTAAAGTTTTCAGTCCTGTATTGTAAGTTTGAGTGTTTTAACTGTGTGACAAGTGTGTATATGTGCTGTACTCATATAAAATGTGAGATGATTCATAGGCATGCTGGCCCCTCTGTCCAGTCCCACCGAGGCCAATATTTCATTCGGGGGGCAATGGAATGACTACCTTTGATTTGGGTGACTTGCTTCTGGGAAACAAAGCCCCATAGACCTTTCAGTTATTTGTGTACGTGATAGAAAACTGGTACTTTTTATCCTTCATTCAGTGATTGAGCCACATAAATGGAGCCCACTGGGAGTGTTTTTTTAAGTAAATTGTGGTAAACAAAGTAACTGTGTGCAGCATGATAAGGATTCATTTGCTGTGTAAAATGTGTATGGTACGTCGATGGTATATGTTAGAAAATGCATCACATGGTAGCAGACGTCAAGGAGTCGTTGCGACACATCCCTTTGTCTAAAGGCTTTAGTTCTGGAACAACTTTCCCCACAAGGTGATCTAGAACATACAATTTGAAAGGAAAGAAAGATAAAGTGTGAACCTTGCACCTTGCACTTGTGAGTTCATGTTTTGTAGTGCCCGTCACATCATGTGTGGTATGCATGGTGGATCTGTGTGCCAGCATGTTCTGCTGCATACCTTTGGGAGTCGGGCCTCGTGGACCCGGACTAAGCCGACTCAAAATCCAATTAATAGGATGAGAAGGCTCATTCACATACAGAACCTTTGATCACTTGCAGTGATACCAGCCTGTCGGTGAATGGTTTTATTAAAATTAGTACTTTTTTCTGCTATATTTTATTCCAAACTGTTTTCATCCTTGAGACGAGATAACCAGTTGATGGTGGAATTAGAATCTAGAAAGAAACTATCTAAATTTCGGGTAGAAGTACATGTGATGTCTTCTGGCTGCAAAACGGACCCTATTGTGTAAAATGGCACGTGAATGGAGCTTTGTAGTGCCTTGTTTGTAAAGTCAGTATGAACATTACTAAACCAACAATTCTGAAAATGCTTATTTTGTATTTACCTTATTGGGAGCATAAACTCTCAAATGGAGGTAACGTAGGATATTGAGCTCAGATATCTGGAGTTTACCTTTAGCCTCCCCTCCTGACCAACACCCAGTGGCAGCACCTAAAGATGTACTAGTGCAGAGTTCATAACCACATATGCAATAATACGTATAGCAAGTTCCCTGGCATGTACTAGCACATTCTTGCTTACTAGTGAATGTCTTTCTCCTTCTTTCTGGCCCGTTTCCTGCTCTAGCAATGAACAGTTTAGCATAAGATTAAGTGGGAGCACACGGAGGTCTCCCCATATCCAGAGATGTATATGAAAGTCACCCAGTACTTTGCCTGTCCTTATGTGCACAGCATCCTGAAAATTTGCACCTAAGTGCCTGAGATGTAGGTCTTCATTTTTTATTATATTTTGTAATATTTTGTTTCAGTCCATTTCCATCGTTCGTTTTACTTATGTCTGTCTTGTATATGCAGCTCTCTGCTGATTTATTGTTGACAAGTCTTAAAAATATACCTCGAGTGAGCTTTGGCACTACTCAGAGGAGTATGTTTCTCTCACCTGAAGTTATTGGTGTTAGATGTATCACCAATCAGTTTGTCTTAGACTGCATGATAAACTAGTTTACATCTATGAAGTACGCTGAATTCTTGCATGACATTCTTTATCTCATATATCCATTGTATACAGAAATAAAATATGTTTCTGTGTTTTTTCTCCTGCAGAAGAATTGTTTAATGTTTTGGTCAGGAAGTGCGTGCATGTCACACATATATGTACACATATACACACGAATATAGGAGCGCCTAATCTAGTGGCTTAAAACAAAATAAGCACTGTCAAAGCTGTGCTTGCTTCAATGTACCAACGCATGGAAATACAGACATGCACATATGTAGTTTGCATACTTTATCACATTAAAGCTAGACCTGTTGGCTTTGTCAATGCATGTTTTTCTTTGCAAACATCTGCACGCCTTTTTTAGATGCCATCATTGTTAGTTTTTTGCCTCTGGTTTCTTTGCATATGCATAAAAATACATAAATGGTACATTTGCCAAAGGTGGTGCAATTGGCTTTGCCATTGCTTGCTTTTTCTCGAGTGTGTTAAGGCTTTATGCAGCCATTTGTTTCTGCCACTATATATTGTACCATTCTTGAAACACTTTATTTTCACACTACCACCACTATGGGGGTAGTCCTACATTTCCCACATATATCATGCACTCCAAAACAGAGCAGCCCTTCAATTAACAGGCGTTTGCAAAGCAATGGGTCTCGTGTTTGCTCAAGTTAGACCTATTAGCGTTGTAAATTCCTAACTGCATTCTTCTTGCCACATAAATTGAAAAATGGAAAGTAAAACAGTAGACATAAGCGAGCCAAATCAAAGGGCCACGACCGCCATCATCATGAGCACGAAGGGAGAGACGCAAAAGGAAAGGAAGTTCATTGGCAGTCAAATGTATTTGCAAATGTGCAATTATCCAAGTAACAGGGTCGGTGTCCTAGGCGGTAACAAAACCGCCCCAAGGATGGACAAACGTAAAGCACTTACCAATGATAACAAAGGATTTTTGAAAGACAAGCCCATGAACGAGTGGAAGTGATGGGCGGGCAGTGAGTATGATTAAAAGCCCACAGATAGATTCTGACAGGTCAAAGCTCTTGCGCGCTTGACCTAAAAAGGATCGCTGCTTTGCATGTTAGAGAAGTCACCCACTGGCCACTTGGTTTTATGTATCGAAGACCTGGGGTTGGGGGTATAGTGATTAATAATTTGATTGCAGCTTTTGAATCTTTAACGCAAAATGATGTTATCTCAGACAAACTGCCTATTGAAAGGGTTTTGATTGCTGTCACACATAAAATGGTGTTTATGATTCAGAGCACTGGAAATGCTAAACAAGATTAGAAATTATAGTTGAGGCGAATATACTATCATTTCCACCCTCACCCGCCGTTCAATTATATTTTACACTGAATAAATGCATGAGTAAATCCCAGAATTTCTTGGACCTATTTTGGAATGTAGTTCTGACTTCTCCTTGCATCTTCCAAACATCTTATATTGCAGGTACATCTTAAACTTAAGCATACTGAGCTGGTGTCAGTTTAGCATTTTTAAATTTATGCATTCACTCTTCCTTACCTCTTCAACAGGCTTGACTTGTCTACAAACGCAAATTTTAGAATAAGAAATGAAAACCATATTTATTTGGCTTTACTTTAACAGACGTATACTATGGAGTTAGTCCAGTTGTTCATCTAGGTGCATTTCTAGTTTCATTAGTTAGCCCCACATGAATTATTATAATGAAAATGTGAGATAGAATCAGGCAAACTTGTTTTTTTGTTTTGGACTTGTTAACTCATTTGTCAGCTTCCAATTGAGAACATTCCTATCCGGTAATACTCCCAACTCCAAAAATAGCAAACCTTTCCCGGAATTCCCTTAACCCATACATACCTTTGCCGTCAAAATGTCATTACGGTAATTGAGTAATAAATGACTGCCTATGACAGGAGATGTTTGTGAAAACGATTTATGGTTTTCTCATGAAGTCCTGTCTCATAGTTTTTATTAGACTGTGTAAAATGTAAGGGCGCTGTTAAATGCGATTTTACAGTTATTGCTTAATATAGAGGAATTAATAACTACATTTGCCTGTATTTTGCCTAAGATGACATTTATTTGCTCCAGTGAAGTATCCAGGATTTGAAATCAATTTTCTTGGCTCCACATGAGAGTTAAAACTCGGCAGGCCCCCTTGGTTTTCCAGATTTCTGGCTTACATCTAGGGTGCGCAAAGGTGACGATCTGATTACTTGTGTGTGGTTCAAATCCCCAGTACTGTTTTTTCTTTAGAGCACTGGAACGCCCTCATCAGGGCTGACATGTTTTGTGCCCATGGAAGGGCATTTCTGCCGCCTAGTAGAGTGTGAGACTCCTTCACCAAATTGCAGGACGGGCCCTGTTCGTTCATGTAATATTATCCTAATAATATGTGTGTAGCATGAGTCACATTTATTCATATGGTTGATCACCCTGGGACGAGCAGGATGTTTCACAATTGAAGAACATGAAAAGCATGGGGCGTGTCTTAGGCGCATTCAAAGTTGCTAATCTTGGCCGACGTTATTGTCACTGTGATGTGTATGTATATTGCTTTTGTTGCAGAAGTTTTGACATTGATGTGAGGCTTTTTTCCGGTGCTGTGGACCACATGATGTATCACCGCTGTACAGTGATCCCTTGTTTGATAACATAATGAGGATTTGGTAGAATTCAGAGTCGTATGATTTCCAATGGCTGCCGCCAATCTCTAAGCCAGTATTGAGTGAACCCATGAGAGGATTCAGGCGTACCCTGCTTTGAGGTGCAAGACTAAGATGAGCTACTGGATGAGTGGGTTGTGACAGTCTCTCATAGGATGGCTGATAGCTCTATTTGTATCTGTAGAAGTGTTTTTGAGTCCAGATAGTAAAGATGGGCCAGAGAAAGAGGAGGCATGGTTTAGTTAGTGATGTGAAAATTAGGGGTGGCATAAAATAATGTGGGTATATATAAAAGTACATGGGACTGGTGTGTATGAGGCTATTATGATTTTAAGAGGGATTAAGGTTGTAGAGGAGAGTAATGATTCGCTCAGTATATCGCAGAGGTTAGCCTGACTCTTCTGTATGGTTTTTTTACCAGTTGGTCCAGTGTCTTAAAGGGAAACTAGATAGAGCAAGTCACACAAGATATTACATTATGACCCTGTAAACCTGTTGGAGACCCCAGCCCAATGTGGAATCGGGGGTGCAAGGAATGCCATCTTGTTCTTCGTGGCACATATATCTACTGTTTGCACACAACAGTTTTTTAGTTACACTCGAAAGGGCCTCATTCCTTTTGAAAATATTGGTGGTAAAATACATCTCAGAAGGGTATTTGATGTATACGCTGCTGTCCATTCTCCAGTAATGGTAGGAGAACCGCTCACCAATGTAAATCTACCAGTGAATTATTTCAGCTCCTCCTCCGCTCCCCCCGTCCACCTCCACAAACAAAGCTTGTCTTGGTAAATGGGAGAGGATGCAGATTTTACCTCCCCTTCTCATAAAGCGCATTCATGGCCCCCTCTGTACATACCCTGGTAAATGGGTTCCGAACAAAGGCATTTTTATCTGCAAGAGCGACTTAAAATGACTTGCATGAAGTGTTGCGCATTGGAGGATTGGTCCCAGATCATCTCTGCCATGGTAACACAGCTAATTGTAGAGAAGGATTGAATAGATTTGACACTTACAGAGCTTGTGAAATAACATGTCTTTTTTTGAAGCTTTAGGTAATGTTCTTTTTTTATCTCAGTGCCTCTTCTCATGCTTTGGCCACGCTCAAAATTGGAGGATGTCCACATCTAAGGATGCAAAAGTAGTTTAGATAACACTCTTTGTGTGAGTGCAGTAAAATGTGTGTTCAACCTTGAGAAATCATGGGCAAGGGATATCGGTGGAGCATTGTTGGGTTCATTCTTCAATTTCTGCAGAGTTTTTCTTGTCACATTTTGGAGACAGGATTCTGTTCTACAGAACAAAAAAATTTAGGATTGAAATAGTCTTTGCGCATAGTCGATGCATAGGCCTGTGCAATATTTTTGATGCAACTTTAGGTCAATTCTGATGCTGAAACCCTAACCACAGTTCTACATTTAAGTATTAGGTAGGAGTGGAACTTGCCTATTGGGAAATTGTAAGAATCTCTGAAAAGTCTCTGCCTCTGAGACGCCAGTGTGGCTCTGCATTTGGATTAAAGATGGTGTGAAGAATTACATCCATGTATTGTAAATCTAGAACATTTATGGGGCCTGGAACTACAAACGCGCCATCTCTGCCCTGAACCTGGCTTTTTTTATTATGGCTTTCTCACAAAACTTTTTTTAATCCATTCTGGTAATATTGTAATATTTAATTACCATTCTGCAGTACATTATTAAGTGGCTTCAATGGTCAAAGGGATACATTTTCTTAAATAGTATCTTAATTTAAACTGTGTTAACGTAGTAATGTCCTAAAAACGTAAATGGAAACATGACACTCAAATGTAAATGTCCACCTTTCTTTAAGATTCCAACTAATGCAGGAGTTTTGACAGATAAAAGAACTCAAGCATTTGGACCTGGAAGGGGTTTTCAACTGAAGTAGTTTGACCAAACGCATAAAGCCCATGACCAGAACTGGTTTGTTACTTGCACTGTTGATAAGTAGACTACATTTCCATGGACCATTGCTATTAGGAGGAGGCGACCCGAGAGAAAAGCCAATTTGACACCAAATGTGTAGTTTGTTGCCTTTTGCTTGGGTGGGATGCCATATCTAGGGAGAGACAAACAATAAGCCACTTATGTGTTATTATTATATATATTTTTTGCAACAGATGATCAGGCTGTTAAATTGCCCATCTCGTCTTAAAGGTGGCAACACTATGGATCCCGTAGACCCCGGTCAGGGCAGTTCTAAATACAATGGTTGTCTGAGTAAAGGTCACTCACGATGGATACCTCCTACCTTCGGAGCTCCTTTGGTTCCTCTACTGGCCTGCTTCAGGATCAGCTGCATCACGTCTAAGGCCATTACCAATTTCCCTCCTTGGTAACTGGTAATAAAAACGTGTGGAGGTCTTCACCACATGCAGAGCTGCAACATCCCCAGACTGGAGTCCAGAAAATAAAGGAAAAAATCAGAACCCAGGCCCCTCTCATAATAAGCCCAAGAATGTGGAACCTCATGGTAGACCAGCTCTAACAGGCTCCATCCCACAACCACTTCAGAAAAGAGCTCAAAACTCTACTCTTTAAGTGAATGCTAGTCAAAATGTAACCCCAACCCCTAAAACACTCCTGATTACCCCCTTTCCCAAGGACTTAGTGTTACCCATCATTGACTTTCGACTCATTGAATTTTCGTGCACTGTTTGTAAACCACCATCAGCGTCAGTCCACTTCTTTCCTTACTCTCAGTAGCCTCCCCTCCTCGGTATTGTTAAACACTTGCTTTTTTGTTAGGTTTTTGCTATATTAGTCTACATATGTTCATGCAGGTATGTTTACAAACTGGGGACCTATAGTTAGATCGTTTGTTGAAAAATTTAAGACTATGAGAACTATACTCATGCGAAGTTGTTTTATTCTATTCATTATAAACGATTTACACTAGAGGTCTACGCAAGCTTGCTGCTGCCAATATTCTCATGTAACTTTTTCTTATTATGTACAATGCTTTCAGGTATAATTACTTATCTATTGTAATCTGAAAGAGCAACATACAGTGAGACTGAGCTTCAGGAAGTGAGCAGAACAGCCACCTATGGCACTCTCTGTTCATTTGCTGTAACTAAAAGGCATATGTTAGAGCCCCAAGATTATCCCAGGCCATAAGCACAGGCTTTCAGCGAGTTTCAGTAGATCGGAATTCTGATCCCCGGAGGCCACTGGAATTTGTTTGCAAGAACTCTAATCATATGTTCTGCAGTATCAATATGTTGTTAAAAGCTACATCATGTTCACGATTCCTACTACTTCCTCTGACATGACTATATGCATTGGCAATGTGTGTGGCCTGGTTGAAAGGTAAAGGACAATGTGATGTGTCCTTAGTTGCAATTAAAGTGTACATATGGTCCTCTGGGGAGTGGCAGAGCTTTTGATGCTGGTGGTATTTAGATCTGGACACGATGCTCTGATGACCTTAGAGCTGGTGTCCATGCTCCTGATGAAGCCTTTGTAACTGGACATAAAACATCAAAAGTCTCCTCTCCAACGTGGTACAAGCTCCGTATGAAGCTTCGTCACTGACTCCGCTGTATATGCTAAGGATGCCTTACTCCCCCTCTGTACCCAGTATCCTCTGATAACCCTAAGACCTTCTCTTGTTAGATGTTTTTTTTTCCCTCAAAAGTCCATCTCTTACGCATTTGTGCTGTTTGGTGATGTTATGATTTGGCCTTTAAACACCACAGGCGTTCACAAGTGGGTAGTTGGTGCTGCTTTGTCAAATTGCTAATTTTCTATTTTGTCAAAGTCCTTCATCTGCATCTGTTACAGTACACATGAAGAGGCACCCTAGAAATGTTATTAAGCATTTTTTGGCCTCTGCCATGTAGTGTTTTCTCTTGTATGCATCTCTGATTGCACAGCCATCTGGCATGTGGCTTTGCTCGGGCATACAGCAGAGTGGACAACAAAGCCCTGATGCATGCCAGAATTTTAAGTGGACCACGAGGGCTCCACTGACATAAAGTGAATCTAAATCATAATCATTTACTTAGTCTGTGGTTATCCTAAAATCTGGATGTTTTCTTGTCCTCTTGGACTAATATTGGCCACTCCTGGGCTAGCAGATGAAGATGAGCCTGGCGACTGCAATTGTAACTAGCAGAATGGAGTGTGAAGTTTGTACTCCTGGATGTGAGAGTGAAGGTACGGAAAGGCATAAATGAGTATAGATGTACGATGTGAAGGGGCTGGTGTCTTCAATCTGGGCCTTTATGTTTTTTTGGTTTTTTTGTTGATTTGTTACAGCCATTACCCTAAAGTAATGATATGCTAGCTTGACAGTGTTCTTCGGAATCAAAGAAAGCATCATATTTTGCATTGGCATGCTGTTAACATTGGAAGCTTTTAGTACTGTCCGCCCAGCGGGTACCAGGCGTTGGGCTGGTGGTGGCCACCCCTTTGCATTCTTTAGGAGCTAGTGTTTTTGTCTTGCTGACATTTGGTGACTATTTTCACTGGGCTGATGATACGTGCGCTGCAACTGGTGTTCAGCTCCTTGGAGCTGAGCCTCTCGGGGGGGAACTGAAGGGGAGGCATCCAACATTCTATTTCTAGCTGCCGCAAATCAGAGTCCAGGAAAGCAGTGTTTATCTTTACCCCAAACAATAATCCAGTTTCCCACTTTGCGAAGTTTAGTAGTGACTCGGCCTTCGCCTACATAACAATCAGCATGACTACAAACCCAGGGCAGCTTCTCCACTCTTATTTTTCCTGCCCTGTCAAAAATACACGTTTTAAGTTTATGATAATGTATAGAAAAGGTGTCTTGAATGTGCTATATATGATCTACGGGGTACCTCGCCCACTACATGGGAATGGAAGGTGTGTTTTAGTGGTTCCGCTTGTTTGTCCATCCATACTTGCGCCTGCACTACTCGGGTTTATATCCCAGACTCACTCGCTTGCATATTCGTCCTTCCAAAGTCAACAAAATGAGTTCCAGCAAGGGTGTAATAAGATCATGTGCTATTAATATATAGGCCCGTGCTTGTCATGGCCCCATTAAAATAGTTAATATTATGTTGATTTAATTAGACTGAGGGTTGGCCCTTAGTGTGCAGCAAACTATAAGCTATTTATGTATGTCTGGTCTTTGGACAGAAGTGATTAGCAAATGTGGTATTCATTGCTGCACGCTGATGGCTCTGTGAGTTACTTCGAATATTGATGCAAAACAAGACCTTATCTTGCCGTCGCAGCCCAATAGCAGCACTAGGCGACATGTTTTCAAAATGGAAGCTCTTCATTGACCAAAGCTTAGTTGATAAAACGTGTACACTTGAAGTAGGCCAGCGGCTATAATCACGTGGCATGTTCAGCACAAAATACACCTCTCCACAGAAAGAGCAAAAATGTAAACCTAGAGAAGACTTTTCAATGGATGTACTATTACTGTCATTGTCCTTGGTAGCAGAAAGTGCTGCTTGTTTTTCGCCCTGGTTACACCCCACCCCTCCACTCAGGACATCACATAGCATAGGCAGTGTTTTCATGTTCTTTTGTACCACTATATTTGATCTTGGCTGCCCTAACATCAAATATCAAAATAAATGCATTGAATTTTTCAAGTTTTCATAAAATGAGCTACCCGTGTTGTTATGTGGTCGACATCATGAGTTGAAAATGTTATGCTTGTATGTCTCTTGTGCTCATATCCATCTATATAAATGTTTTAATGTTTTAGTGCTTTTTGAGCAGCAGGCAAGCTGAACAACGTTCACCTAAACTTGGATTTATGTATGAGCATTACTTGTTTTTAACCCAGTGTGAGCCGCTGTTTTGGGAATGCTTATGGCCATTGCGCGGATGCGGGAGAACTGTGCAGTAGTGCTCTGCAGCAGTAAATGCTACGTTCTACACTGACTTCAAATGGAGATGTCTTCTGACTGCATTGCTATCAGTTTAGATGTTGCAGACTAAGTAGTACTTTTTAGGGAGTACCTCCTGTCCGCTTTTGCGCCTGTTGGTGTTTGAAGTAGCAATGCATCTGCAGCAATTGGTTGGGGTCGCTCTAAACACTACAATACTTTTCATATACAGAGATGAAAATTTGAACTGCAAACAAGAGACGTGTAGGTCCACCTTAATTTTAACTTGCTAGGTAATGCTATACATCCACTTGAGTCTCTGACTTAATTCGGGCCTTTTTGCTACCATACTGGTGCTGTGCCTGGTCTTTTCAATTTTGTTTGTACAAAATAATATCCAGTTAAGCTGATGAATCTGAATGATATATCCTTTATTAAAGTGTTTTTTTGTTGCTCGCTTGTTGTTTCATTGGTCATTCAAAATTATAATTAAAGATCTGCATGACGCTAGTGGTTGATTTCAGTTGCATATATAAATAGATGGATGTCTGAGACTGAGTAATCCAACAGAATATACTCATGCTTTTGCCAACACGTTTCAACCTTTATACTAATGCAGCATGGGCTTTTCCCAAGGCAATAATGTGTAAGTGCGGTATAGTTCAGATATATTTCAAACACTGAACAGTGTGTGAGGCAACATATGCTATCTGCATTTAAGCAATTTTGCTTTGTGAAAGCCCATATAAGCATTTGGAAGCAACAACAATTCTTAAGCGGGCCTCTAAATGCAGTTTTGAACTGCATGTATATATTATTTTGTACAAAGACATTTTGTTGTACTCCTTTCAATAGAACTACATTTGAGTTCTGCTTCGGTGTACTTGAGCCACTTTCAAAGTCATGCATCACTAGGTTCATCCAAATTCTGTTTGCCAATGTGCCGGGGACATAAAATGTAACCAATAGGCATTTTGCAAAAAATAGATCGGGTTGTGTTCCCTCTGGACGTATGAGGTATCCCCACCACCTATCTAAAACAAACTCCATCGAAATGATGGGCTAATCATTAAAGCAAATTTCCCCACGTCTCTTTAATAATTTCTTCTTTAAAATGTGAAACCTACACTTGGCAAATAGGTTTTGCAATTCTAAACCCACTTCTTCAGGGCTATACATTGAAGCACAACAAGAATGGTCTCATGGGTTCCTAAACGGTATATCCTTCACATATTTTCGTTTGCTGTAAATATTACTTCCATGTAGTTCTCTCACCTTAATCGGGCATAGTGATGCTCTCCCAATTCACAGTCTTAAAACATACAATCTTTTACCTGGGACTAAGAGCCTTGCTGAAACCCTTTAAAGTTGTTGTTGTATTTATCTCCATTGCGTATCCTATGCTTTTTATGCTCGTGCATATGCTGTAGTAGCATCCGAGCCCATGTGATTGTACATCAAAGCTATGTAACTTATTATCACAGTCCTGAAGTCATTGCTTTTCAGTTTCCAAATGATGGCTTAACTTTTACTTATGCAGTATGAGTCACTGTAGAAAAATAATGCCTTTTTATTGATTTAAAAAAATAACTTTTTCATTAATTGCTTGTCACATGTCTTGTGGTTTCATAGCAGTAGAAATATATTTTAAGATTAATTTATTCATTTTATCCCCCTCAAGAAGTGAATAGATGAGTCGCCCTGGAGAGTCAAACGCATTGATCCACTTATTTTGGCATCTTTGCCCCACACTGACACCAGAAGCTCATGTCCTGATGAAGGGCTTCAAGTGATGCGTTTGAGATATTTTTTCCCCAAATGTCTTCTTTTTCCGCCATGGTAGAGGCACACTCGAATCCAAACCTCTGCAGTCACCCTCTCTGCTCCTCGCCCACACACATCAGTTGATGAATAATTCACTTTTCAGAAGAAAAATCCACTGACCTATTTATTCACAAAATCAGAATTCCAGTGGGATCCTTCATGTGCACTCGAATCTGTCACCAAGACTGCCTTCCCAGAAGTTCAGTATTGCCTCTATGCCGTGCAAGCGTTCAAAAGGATTTCTACCAACCTGGGTGAAGTGACACGCTTCGCTGTTCAGTTCAGGGGCAAACGTTTTGCATCCAAATGCATACACTACTGCCATCTTAAGTGTAGGCCTTGTTTTTAGTTTTTTCAAGGCCTGACTCTGATCTCTCCTCATCAAGTCATCTGTTTCTTGCAGTCTCTTCAGTTGAAGCAAGCAGTGAGTTGACATTGCCGAGGAGTGCAAACAGTGAGAGGCTGAGAAATAGGATCCAACGTCTACTTCTCATTTAATATTTGCCAAATAGTCCAGTCGGATCTGGTGGATACAGTGCTTCGTTTTGTCGTTTCTCTAGGTATTCAGGCATGACCAATTTGTTTCTTAGTGGAAAACGTCTACTTTAAGTGCTGTCGGTCACTGGCCTTCGTACATTAAAGGCGCTAGCACTCCATAGCGTGTGCGATTTGAAATGTAATCGAGAGATGGTGTAGTTTTCTGTGTCCGAGTCAGTTGTGCGATGTTGTAGCTCTCCATTTGTTTGGTCTTATGTAAAACGAGCCACCTTTTCCATAGCTGTTTCTTCAGTTGTACTTTGCTCATCACTGTGAAATTGAGATTTGGATTATAGTAGTATTTTATCAAGATTTTCCTTATTACGTGGCTCTCTGTTGCATTGTCGCTTAGACATATATAATCTCTGATTATTTTTTTCTCACACCATCTTACACCAGCTCCTTGTTTTCTGTTTATGTATACCTCTTCACCTCAGTCTCCACTTTATTACGATTAAGTTCTTCGACGTATTGTTATTTTTCGTTTTTCTGAGAGTGCTGGATTTCTGTTTTTTCACCAATTTTGTACTAATTATTTTCTCTATAGAATAGACATAGTGTAAGTAGTATTAACCTATGCATCTCTAACTCTGCGTGGCTTATTACTGTAGTTCTTTATTTGTTACGCTTGCTTTGCCTGTCCCAACACCACTGCCCAAAAATCCAGCCTGTATTTGTAATTTTTTGAGTGCTGTATTATTGATCACCTATGTTTTGGGACAGCTCAGTATTTTGGATGCTACCATGGTTTAACACCATTCTCATGCCGTCGTTTTGAACCAGACATGGCTCTTTCCAGAAATGGCACGGTCGTGAAGGAATACGGGAAATTTCCTGTCTGATGCATGAAAAATGTCACAGAGGTTGACTCTACCCCTAGCTCAACCTGCATTTCAAATCCACGGGGCCGACGGGAAATCTCACAATTACTTCAGTCCCACAGTATCTGGATACCTGCGAGAACAAACGCACAGCACTTGCAGTTCTGACATCAGTGGCCCATCTGAATTTCTAAAGCAGGAGTTCCAGGGGTTAAATGGCTCAGCCCACATCCACCGAGCTTATCAAAGTAGTTAAAATCAAGAATTTCTGGTTGTTTATTTTTGCTGGGCAGGCCAGGTGTGTTGCGCCCCAGGCCAGCTGGCATCGAAGGCCCTTCTTGTCACAGGGAGCAACTGTCGTGCGGCAGGTGCAGCTGGATTCCCTTTCGGGGAAGAGTCCCTCCCATCCCGCTTAGAACTACACGTAGGCCTCCAACAACTCTGCCATTATATGCACTAAAAGCTCGTTTTATTTTTGCATTCTACCACAAGTCTTTGAAGCTGGCATAGGCAGAACTCGCGAAGTTCCACTCTGCGGACTTGCACAGAGTTGCAAAAAAGTTCTGCAAGATTCCGCGGAGTTCCGCCAGCAGACATAATCAGGCACATCACGCTTCCTTCACGTGCTGATTTTTAGCCCCCAGAGCGCGTCCCGTGCTGTAAAATCATCATGAAGAGCACCAGAGGGTGCTGCTTCTTTCTGCCACTTGATAGATCTACTTCAGCAGCAGCTTTCTCAACGTGAAAGGTCGCGAGGCTCCAGCATTGAGAAATTTAGGTGGGAGACGTTCTAGCGCCTGAAAATCACGTGAAGAGATACAAATTCTGACTCACCAACATAACGTTGGGAAGTCATGTGCAAGAAAAAACTCTGCCACGCTGCGGTTGGTGGTATTTTGCCAGTACTCATCCTCCATGCGGAATGCACTGGCGGAGCAGAATCTTTCACCCACCCATAGTTGAGAAATGTATGTTCTTATGAAGGTAAGTAATTTTGTTTTTATGGTACAGTAGTCCACCAAAGCTTTTAATGGACAGGACAGGACGCTGCTGATGGCCCATTCGCAGTGTAAGTCTTATTCCAGTATCCAGTGTTCTAACTTCTGCACATCCGATGAGATTCCATCTTAAGTGCGATTTGTGCACCCAGTTTTGTTTCTTTCTGGCTCTTATAGTGTTGCTTTTCGCGTTGTAAATTCAGAAGTACACGTTCCAGAATGCAAGGAGCTACTCCGACCCTAAACAACTCGCCAGTGTAGATCACATATGGGTGTCCCTAAGGGAAATGTGTGCCCACACATCATCTGCAACTCATGGAAACTCTTTCCACCTAAGCTGAAAGCAAAGACAACACCTTTCCAACCAAAAACCCACACAGTTTAGTGTGCATCCTTGTTGACAAGTGCTACAGCATGTCACATAGGGGACTATACAAAAAAAACTGTGCCTGTCTCGATTCCAATCGTGGAGCACGTACTAAGGGTGGGTGCAAACCTGTCCAAAAAGAAGTTGCACGAAGTACATGGTCAAAGGCCAAGATAGTCATCTAGTGACTGGAAGCTGGGTTCTGCAAGTGGAGGTGGACTACTATGTGTACGTATGTTTCTGGAATTAGTATAATGGGTATTATCCCATATATTTTTTTTTTTTTATGATTTAGGCCAGAGGTTCCCAACCTGTGGTCCGTGGACTCCTCGGGGTCCGTGAAGCCTCCTCAGGGGGTCCGTGACTGCTTAGAAAATGTAATAATATTATCAGAGTAGGTCTCCAGCTTTCAGTAATGACTTATTGTGGATCCCCGGATTCCATTGGTGATTCAGTGGGGGTCCCCAGATTCCAGGTACTGATAAAGTGGGGGTCCATAGAAGTAAAACAAATTGGACCCACTGATTTAGGCGATTAGCTCAAACTTTGATTTCTGATCACAAGGATGTATTTATCAGGGCCATGGAAATAAAGGACAAAGAAACAACCATGTGAGTGAGAGTTGGCACTACAAGCGCATTGTGTGATCTGTGCCTAAAAGCAATGATGCCAAGATTGCACCTTTTCATAGCAATACATTTACCACCAGTAAAACGCCAAATAAACAGACCCAAGATAAAATAAGGAAACAGAAAATTGCCGTTAGGAATCTGAACCTAGAGCATAGGATTAGTGTGGTGGGTCATAAGTGTGGAATACTGTGGTGGGCGCCATGTGAGGAAATTTGGAGGTCCCTAGATTGGCCAGTGCAACTAAGAGGTAGGTACAGCTGGAGCAGAAGCAGTCTGGTGTCAGCACCTCAGTACACTTTGGATTTGAATGTCTTTTTCATCTTGCACTCAGTGTGTTTTACTAGTGTTCTAAGATTATTCCTTACCCTAGTGCACTTACCTTACTGAATTTTTCTAACCCTCCTCCAAGCCTCTTGGATCTTGCAAATTATGGTGACCCAAAGGATTGACTCTAGTATATTTTAGCAGCCCTTGGCGTCAAGCACATTCAGTCTGATTCATGATTTTTGACCTTTATAAACCCTCTGCAAGGATGCAACATTTGGAAGTTCAGTGGTTGCAGTAGCTCCAGGCTCAGGGGTGTAAGTGACATACCACAACAAATGTCTATCTTTCACTACCCAGCATTAGGGTCCTGTGTCCTTGCGTGCATTCAGGCCCATGGCACTCTTGCTATGCTCAATGTCGTTGTGTATATTACCCTGTATATGTGTTTGAGGCTGTGCCAGCCTGTCTGTTGAGAACATCTGACTGCCTGCCAGAGTCGCATAAATTTAGCTATAGATATCTGTTGTTAATTCCACCAGCAACTGTTTTAATACTGGTCCCACCCTTGTAATCTTGATCAAATACAGCAGTATTCCCCTCGAACGTCTCCATTCAGCAATGTCACTGCTGTTCAAGTTGACATAAAAATATCCATCTAATGTGGCGTCCCATTTGAAGTAGGCATGGTTTCTATGTTTGGGTCTGTAGAGTCTGAGGCTCTTGCATGTCAGAGGTTCGGGTTCTACAGCGTTGCTAACTGAGCTCATGCAATATCAGCTTCGATCAGGCCTAAACGGCTTCAGATGCCTTCATGTGGGCCCGACTGATAAACCTGAAGTACGCGTTCACTCTTGACGTAAACCCATACCAGTCAACCTGCTTAAATATGGAAGGGTGCTTAGAAATAGGCTATTATGGCATAGGTTGTTTTTCTGGCTGACCTGTGCCTCTGAAGAACCTGAAGAGAGGTGCACAGCTATGTGACTCTCAGGCGCACAACACCGAACCACGTTTTGTTTCTAAACATCTGGAGCAGTGGTTCTGAACCTTTGACTTCTGTGGACTCACCTCTTAATCATTATTGGAATCCAGGGACCGCCACTGAATCATTACTGGAAGCTAGTGATCCCTTCTTAAGCAATTTGAATGATTTGAACTTCAAAACAGTGTACAAAAATATAGAAACCAACATTCACCGAACAAATACACAAAGAATGACATTTTATTTCATTCACACATAAAGATAAAAAAATCATTTTGATGGGAAGGTTGGAGCTTTTCTAAACTCAAATAAAGCCACCCATCGTCCATTCTATATACTGTTTGATGTATTTGCACTGCCCCCACAAATCAATCTGAGGATGCTAGTTTAATTGTTAGCCTCTAACTGCAAGTTCTTACACTTTTACTTAACATGTTAAAATGTTCAGTTTTACATTTAGGGTTTTTATTTACATGCACTTTATCACCCTGTTAATATTATTTAATTTTCTTAGCAGTTGCAAATCCACTGAGTAGGCATCATAGATCCCCAGGAGTCCCCGGACCACAGCTTAAGAACGACAGACCTAGAGGTTTATGTTCATTCAGTGTGAGACACTATACTTCTCCTGCTTCCAGAAGTCACAGATTTTACTTTTCATGGGCATGAACTTCCCTTCTGAAGTCAATCAGGTGAATATTGATGCTGCTGCCAATAATTGGGGTGAGCAAAGTTGAGCAGCTCTCAACTTTTGGTTAGAAACTTGATGAGTTCTTGCTGCTGTGAGTGCCCTCAATGTGCAGTGGGTGGACTGAAGCTACTTGGAAGACCCCTTAAACACCCCTTCATCTCGTTCCTTTCAATCCTAGACCTGCCTATAAGGTCCCCTGACTATTTCACCCCTAACGCATCATCCCAAGGTGTCCAGGCCTTTCACCACCTCCGCCAACTCCTTTGTGCCCACTCTACCAGGATTCCCCGTAGAACAGTTTCCCAGCAGTAGGAATACTCACATTTAGTAGGCATAACCTTCTTCAGCTAAGAAATAACCAAGTTGTGTGGTCTCACAGATAGGGAAAATTTGCATTGCGGAAGTTGTAACTCCTCTCAAGTTCCCTGATGTGAAGGCTTCAAATTCGCTCAGTTTCGAAGACCACAACTAATAATAACAACTAGTAATCTTTTTATAGCCATCAACCAATGCAGATTGCGGAGTTAGTTATCAGAAGTAATTTAGCTATTGGTCTGGTCACGCTGACCAGCTTCAGTGTTCATAAGACACTTCTTTTCAAAAACTGTCACAACACAAGACACTCTCTTCTAGTACTGTCCACAGTATAAACAGCTTATTTTGTAATTAGAAGTTAAGTCAAGGATAGCTAAAAATGGTGTATAACCCCATCACTGCACCGAAAAAGTGATGTGTAAGTCAAATATGTGAAGCTAATAGTTTGACGTGATCTAAAGGTATTAACTCCTAGCTCCCGCTGTCAGGCATTTTACTGTGTAATTATCCTATTCGCGTTAAATCACATTATTCTAGTTCATCCTAAAAAATGTTTTGGCAAAAAGCCTAATTTTTAAGCCAAATGTCTTACCAGTGAACATCGTGTGATCATTTTTTTGATGACTACTGAATTGTAGTTGTCTTTCCAGCTATCTAATTCTGGTGGTCAAATAATGTTGCAGTCCTTTGTGAGTTGTCATTCTAGATATGTTTCAGTTATTTTAGTTGTTTCAGTTGTACCCTGGTAACCTCACGTGCAATAAACATATATTGATCCTCCAAAATAAACTTTTAGCCAAAACTGTATTGGCGTGGCAGACACATGATCATGATCACTGTCCTCCAGTGTGTTTTTGCAAATTGCGAACTGTGAGGTGGTGTAGTACATTGAGTTGTAGTGATGGCAGCTGTATGTAGAAGAGATGAATCAAGGAGGCCATGGCCTGAAGAATTATTCCTAAAGTGTCCTGCTAACCTAACCTTCCCAATTTTCGATCATTTCTCCCAATTTGCTTGTTCTTTCTACAAAGTTGTCAGGTTGTTCCAATTTATTAAATACGTAGTTGCATTTCTGGGAGATCAATCGGATTATTTTAAGTAGAGGCTTCTATTGATAACCTGTAGGGAAGAATCATCACCCCGTTTTTAGGAGAGCTGCTGAAAATGTAACACTTATGTTAAAAGTATGTAAATGTATCTCCTCTGGCTGTTGTGAAATTATGGCATTGAACTAGACCTAATAGGCTAGCATTGAACACCCAATGCTTTCCGAACTGTTCTGTCCTAGAATTATAAGATCCGAAAGTCCATGTCGAATGAGATTTAGCACAAAAAAATGCCAAGGTGCAATCGAGTTTTTCACGAGACCTAAATTAGCGGTCAAACTGCATCCTGTTGTTTTCATACTGACTACCTATGATGTGTTTGAGAGGAAGCAATACCTTACTTCAGTGACGCTTTTGCTTCTTATGACATCACATGTGGTCTAGAAGCTGGTTATTTAGACGGTGGTCCTTTTTCCAATTCTATATGTCATAGGAAGGAGTCTTTGAGTGTTTGTGTCAGTGTGAGTGTTTCTGTTAGTGTGAGAGTAACTTAACATAAATAGTGCATACAACCGTCATTGCGAAAACCCATTGTAAGACTTATGCTCAATGGCCCCAAATCCAATATCATTATTATAGCTTGACCCAGTTTAGAAGCACAGAAATCTGAGGGACCTGAACCAGCGAGCTGTAGGTCATGTACATAGCTCTGCTTCAGGTGCATCCTTCACCTCAGCTATTTTCCATTTTAGACCGTTGCTTTTCAGTGTAGTGCAGGGAGAAGGCTTAGGTTGGCGCAGTGGTAAGAGGTGGCAGCCATGTGCCGGTGACTTCAAACACTTTCCTTCTCTGATGGGTTCCTGTTCCATCACTGTCAGAAGAGGAAGGAAAGGCTGGACCACTCTGCAGTTTCCACTGGTGCAGGGAGCGTCTGGCGCCATTTGGTCACTTG
The DNA here is from genome assembly GCF_031143425.1 of Pleurodeles waltl. NCBI lineage: Eukaryota > Metazoa > Chordata > Amphibia > Caudata > Salamandridae > Pleurodeles > Pleurodeles waltl. The sequence goes on along the minus strand of NC_090446.1, from coordinate 646,087,337 downwards.
TGCTGGGAGGTTACCTGGCTGTCCGGCCACATACGTGTTGGCTCTGCAAAGGGAAAATTGTGATGCTAAGGAAATGATCCGTGAATGTTTTTCCGATTTAAAAAGCCACTGGAGCTCCCTTCCGAAAGGCAGATATCTGTTAGTTTCACATGCTGAAAACATCAAGCATTTGCAATCCAATAGGTCTTGCATTTGATTGAGTTAGAGCCATTGGCATTGTTAGTTCATAACTAAACGTTTCTTGCCACATAAATTGATCGATCCTGCCACATAATTTTGTCTTCTTGCCATATAATTCCAGTGGCCCTGCATAGAACTAAAGCACTTCCATTTACCTTCTTCCTCTATCTGCAGCAAAAAATGAAAATGTTGCCTTTAAGCATCCTAATTTAAATGTACAATGCTAATTCCAATAGAAGCCCACTTTCACCATCCCACCATGCAGGTACTGGCTGGTTAACACAATTCCTCAAAAAAGGTTCAAGACAGCCACAGAGGAGAAATAAACTAGAAGGATCACCCAAACATATCAAAAGTGTTCAAACAGTCATCGTGTAATAAGGATGTTAATTTGGCCTGAATCATGGTCATAATTATAATAACGAAAGATTATTAAAACATATACAATTATCATATAAACCTTTATCAGAAATAAACTTTTGGCATTAGACTGTAATGCTGTAAAGCCCCTAGACAGCACCATAACAAAAATATTATTTGTAAGAAACATGTTCATGTAACCATATTGTTAGCACCTAGAGAGCATAAACCCATTAAAAAATAGGAGAAAGTAATGCGGTGTGACCATACTTAGCGTTTTTAGGGCTAGCAGGCCTACAGCAATGATATTACAAACAAGGCCTTTGAAACAAAACTTCTTCCAACTATAAAACATCTGTTTTGGCCATGAGAAAGCTTAAAAGACACTTAATTGTGGAAGGGGGTATTATTTTGGAGTCCCACTAACCTAGTGTGGGGACCTACAGATGGTGTAGACAGAGCGTTTTGAAGATGGTCCCATTGTCCTAGGACCACCACAGGCTGCAATATGATCAAAAATGTTTTGTAAGAGTAATTGTTTGCAAAGCATTATGGAGCATATTTTAGTGAAGCAAATATTATAGTATGTTGACTGCAATGCTCAGAACAGCCCCTAGAGGACAACACATTAAAAATAGCATTTGGAAGAAACATGGACATGTAAGCATACAGTCAGTCTTCAGAAAGCACAGCCACACAAAAAAACGAAAGAAAGTAATGCAATGTAACCATATACAGGGAGTGCAGAATTATTAGGCAAATGAGTATTTTGACCACATCATCCTCTTTATGCATGTTGTCTTACTCCAAGCTGTATAGGCTCGAAAGCCTACTACCAATTAAGCATATTAGGTGATGTGCATCTCTGTAATGAGAAGGGGTGTGGTCTAATGACATCAACACCCTATATCAGGTGTGCATAATTATTAGGCAACTTCCTTTCCTTTGGCAAAATGGGTCAAAAGAAGGACTTGACAGGCTCAGAAAAGTCAAAAATAGTGAGATATCTTGCAGAGGGATGCAGCACTCTTAAAATTGCAAAGCTTCTGAAGCGTGATCATCGAACAATCAAGCGTTTCATTCAAAATAGTCAACAGGGTCGCAAGAAGCGTGTGGAAAAACCAAGGCGCAAAATAACTGCCCATGAACTGAGAAAAGTCAAGCGTGCAGCTGCCACGATGCCACTTGCCACCAGTTTGGCCATGTTTCAGAGCTGCAACATCACTGGAGTGCCCAAAAGCACAAGGTGTGCAATACTCAGAGACATGGCCAAGGTAAGAAAGGCTGAAAGACGACCACCACTGAACAAGACACACAAGCTGAAACGTCAAGACTGGGCCAAGAAATATCTCAAGACTGATTTTTCTAAGGTTTTATGGACTGATGAAATGAGAGTGAGTCTTGATGGGCCAGATGGATGGGCCCGTGGCTGGATTGGTAAAGGGCAGAGAGCTCCAGTCCGACTCAGACGCCAGCAAGGTGGAGGTGGAGTACTGGTTTGGGCTGGTATCATCAAAGATGAGCTTGTGGGGCCTTTTCGGGTTGAGGATGGAGTCAAGCTCAACTCCCAGTCCTACTGCCAGTTCCTGGAAGACACCTTCTTCAAGCAGTGGTACAGGAAGAAGTCTGCATCCTTCAAGAAAAACATGATTTTCATGCAGGACAATGCTCCATCACACGCGTCCAAGTACTCCACAGCGTGGCTGGCAAGAAAGGGTATAAAAGAAGGAAATCTAATGACATGGCCTCCTTGTTCACCTGATCTGAACCCCATTGAGAACCTGTGGTCCATCATCAAATGTGAGATTTACAAGGAGGGAAAACAGTACACCTCTCTGAACAGTGTCTGGGAGGCTGTGGTTGCTGCTGCACGCAATGTTGATGGTGAACAGATCAAAACACTGACAGAATCCATGGATGGCAGGCTTTTGAGTGTCCTTGCAAAGAAAGGTGGCTATATTGGTCACTGATTTGTTTTTGTTTTGTTTTTGAATGTCAGAAATGTATATTTGTGAATGTTGAGATGTTATATTGGTTTCACTGGTAATAATAAATAATTGAAATGGGTATATATTTTTTTTTGTTAAGTTGCCTAATAATTATGCACAGTAATAGTCACCTGCACACACAGATATCCCCCTAACATAGCTAAAACTAAAAACAAACTAAAAACTACTTCCAAAAATATTCAGCTTTGATATTAATGAGTTTTTTGGGTTCATTGAGAACATGGTTGTTGTTCAATAATAAAATGAATCCTCAAAAATACAACTTGCCTAATAATTCTGCACTCCCTGTATGTAGCCCCTAGAGTGCAACACACCTTTTCAATGCCACCAGGCCTATTAAAATGATATTACAAGCAAGGCCCATAAAGCATAACTTCTCCCAACTGTAAAACAAAAGTTTTAGCCATGAGAAAGCTTAAAAAGATAATGGTGGTAGGGAGTTATTACTTTGGAGTTCCCACTAACATAGTGTGAGGACCCAGAGACTATGTAGACAGAAAGATCACATTGTGGTCAACGTTTTGTATGTGATCCCATTGTCCTAGGACCACCACAGGCTGCGTTATGAGCAAAAATGTTTTGCAAAAGTAACCCCCCTGCAAAACATTATGGGGCGATTTTCGCAAGTGCAGTGAATATTTTAGATTCAGCTCTACCACTGTGTCGGAAGAGCCTCCTTTGCTTTGAGGATTTCTGTTTTACCTAAACCATTTACCAATTGCAAGTGTTTTAAGGGGCGAGGCACAAAAAATGACTCTGATTAGCTAACTCTGAACAATGTGACCAGCGATCCTATACCTCCGCTCAACCTGACGCTGGTGTACCTGTTGGTGCTGTAAGCGCCATGGCCGCCATGCAGCTCGAAGGGGAGAGACAAAAGAAATAGTTTGCCCACGCTAAATTATAACGACAATCATGCAATAATCCATTTCACCGGGGCAGTTTGCAAGGTGTGACAAAAACACCCTCAAGGCAGGACAATTATAAGGCATTTAACAATGACATTAGGTGATTTTTGAAAGGCAAGCCAAGTAACAAATGAAAGTGATTGGTGTGAGGTGAGTGTGGTTAAAAGCTCACAATACTTACAGCAGGTCAAAGCGATAGCGCTTGACCTGTTAAGCAATCAGCGTCTACATGTCATCTAATATTATTGACCACCCTGAGGTCAAACAAAACATTGACTGACTAAATGCCAGCGGTGGCCTGTACCCTTTTAAAGTAGTTGAACGAGTGAAGCGGCCCACCACTTCGCAAAAATAAATAAAAACACCTGTCCCCTCCAAAACCCTAAAGTACTCCTCCCCCACCTAAAGCCCAAATAACACTAACTAAAATGCAAACACTACACTTACATGCGCTACACATTTACATACATTACACACATGGATTACACACAAATGCATCAAACATAAAAAATAAAAAAAAGATGCTTACCCATGGGCTGAGCCTTGTGCTTCTGTGCTTGTGCTCTCCGATAGAGGAAGAGCTCCCCTAAGCAATCGAGGTGCTGCTTTTATGCTGTTAACCAGAGAAGTGCCTTGATTGGCTGGAGCGTCCTGGCCGAAAGCTCCTTCAGGCCCTGGAGGTCTGTGCCTGGTCTCCACCCAGCTGTCTAAAGACAGCTGGGTGGAGAGCTTCAAAGTGCGCATGTCACTTTGGCTGGCGCAAAGCAGCCGTCCAAAGTGACATGTGCACTTTGGAGCATCCAGTCCAGGCACTGCTCCAGCCCTCTGCTGCAGCCCTCTGCTGCCTCTTCTTCCAGCAGCAGATGGCTCACCCAGCATGTCTCTGGGCTGGTGCGTGCTGTTTAAGAAGAAATTAAATGGCAATGAAATCTTTTCATTGCCATTATATTTCTTCCTGCTCAGCTCCCAGCGGGTGGGGGAGGGGCAACACTCCCCCTGCCCTCGAAGAGAAAACTCTACTGCTCAATACTAAAAAAAAATCGTCTTCCCTGGATTTCAAACTGTAACCTGCATAATAGAAACCAATATGTGCAGCAGGTACTCATCCCACTGAGCTACTAAAAATCCTCCTATTCCACTCTTGGCACTGGGTACTAATAAGGGGATGTTTCTGACTTCATGGCTTTTCAGTCCCAGGTCCCTTTACTGTGGTTGTCGTTTAGAAATCTTTGGTAGTAGTGGACTTTCAGGCAATTACTAAAATCGGGCATTTTGTGGTGGTCACTGTTTGCTTGAAATTGTAACAGCCATCAGAAATTGGTGGCCACCTTGTCAGCACGATTTGACTCATGTAATCAAGACGTTTGGAAGTGTTGGCAGTATTTACATTGCAGATTCTGTGAGTGGAGGGTTCAGATGGCCGAAGCAGCAGGGACAAGAGCAAGATCTCTTTTTGTGGGCTTTGCTGCAGTGGTTTTCGACATTTTTTTGGCAGTTAATGCAGGGTCTCAAGCATCTTTTCTTGCAGGAGAGTGTGTGGAGTGGTACAACCCAGTGGCAAGCAGAGGCCCCGCAAATTGCCTGGCTCGGATTGATGCGCTGTGGGTTGATTCTTTTGATGTTGTCATTTGAAACCATCAGTCACACCTTGTCTGCTGCAAACTTACCGGTTTGTCAGCTGTATATTCTGAATACAGCCCACGAGGAACCAGACTTTTTTTTTTATACCTTATTTGCTCACCAGTGTTTTCGGCCTCTGGAGTGTTGAGAATCTGCAGCCCTTAGTTTGTGGACAGAAGTGTTTTGCTGTGGGTTAGTTATCGCATGGTGGGCTCTCTGATTTTCAAACTTTAAGGCTTTTGAGTGCATAGTATTGGTCGCTTTGTAAAGATAATAGTTTATCTTGTAAACCAGGTATCCAGGATGGTGCATACCTCTGTTCTAAGACTGCCCAGTTTGATAGGTTAGTGCATATGTCATAAAGTGTTGTTTTTTACTATACCTGTATTGATTGGTTTCACACCACCTTGGTGAATGTTTTCGAAGATGCATGGTTAATGTTTTTAAAACTGCATTAATGTCGCTAATAAATCTGCATTTCCTCAAAGCATGTTTTACTTCTAATCTCCACAGACAGCAGCCACCACCTGCGCCCACCGACATACAGCAGACCATACAGCACACTACCCAGCAACCTCCATGACCGCCGCTCCACTCTGCCCATTACTGGGACCCTCCGCTTCCACCAACAGGCCAAAGGCAAGAACATCCGCCTAGACCCACACTCCCGCCGGGCTGCCCGCCGCAACAGCTTCTGCAATGGGATCACTTTTAGCAGCCGCCCCATCCATCTCTATGAGAAGGTGCGACTCAAGCTTGTGGCTGTGCACCACGGTTGGAGTGGCGCCCTACGATTTGGCTTCACTGTCCATGACCCCGCACAGATGGGCACTGACGAGATCCCAAAGTATGCCTGCCCTGACCTGGTTACTCGGCCCGGTTATTGGGCCAAAGCACTGCCGGAGCGCTTTGCGTTGCGGGACAATGTACTGGCATTTTGGGTTGACCGCCATGGGCGAGTCTTCTACAGTGTCAACGACGAAGATCCCATCTTGTTCCACTGTGGTGTCAAGGTAACTGGTCCACTATGGGCGCTGATCGACGTTTATGGGATCACGCAGGAAGTGCAAATACTAGGTGAGTGCCACCAAATGTTAGTTTTTTTAATGAAAAATCAATGGCAACAGTTCAGTAGTGGTGTATTTGTCCTGTTTACATGATAGATGCAACATTGTCATTGGTACAGTTCAAAGGTCATTCCTTGCCTGAAATAAGTAACTTTTACATCTTTATTGTGTAGTTTTCTATAAAGGATGGCATAAAAAAGTAGAACACCACGTGGAAGTACTCGAATTTAGGGACATGTTTATTAATATGGTCATTGAAAGGCATGTACAGACAAAATGATAGCTTTTCAGCATAACAGAACATAAAAATGAAATTGCACATGTGCAGGTCTGCCGTCTTCCTTCATTTAGGTCGTTGGACATCTAGTCCAAGTCGTAACTAACAGTAGTTTGAATATTCCTGTTGAATGGGTCGTGATGTTAGACACCAGGTTAGGAAGGAGGTATCACCAAGAACACCCTGTAAAGCACTTCTTCACCTCCAGAATCATCAGTCACTCGATCGAGTGTTCATAGTACTTCTCAGCTCAGTGTTTCTCTGCATAGTTCTTCTCAGCTAAGACGTTTTCCCTCCGAAAGGCATATTTAGTCAAAACATTGTTTTTCAGAGATACCCACTCATAATGTGGCTGAGGAACTCACTTCTATGCCGGAGCCTTGCATCCTCCTGCTTACACAACAGTTGTAAGACCCAACTACAGACTATCGAGGATCACTGTTCAGCAGTATATCGTTGGTGTTAAGAGCTATCCAATGGCCTGCTGTGCATGCTCCCACACTTGGCAGTGATTGGATGCTGCTTCGGCCGCTGCCGCTATAATGGTCCAGAGATGAAGTAGAGTGAATTGGGTTTCCATGGTACTTACCTTCCCGTAGGTGCCATTTGTACGTTGAATGATCACCCTCTGCTTCGGGGATGCCGCGGTTGTCACAACCACCTCTCGTGGATGAAGGGGAGACACTGCCAGAAGCCTGTCCCTTATCTCCAACAAGGGCCACTTGAAGCTCTCAGATGCATTCCCACCTTATCACTGGGGTGGTTTGTAAAAAGCATAGCACTTACCGCTGGGAAGCTGGTGCTTATGGGCTGCTTATCAGAGGCCTTGGTGGGATTACAGTCTTGTGAATGGCTTTCAAAGATTTTGGATGTATACCAGAGTCCAACAAATAAAATGTGCAATCGAATCTCGTGTCCAGTGCGATAGCTGTGGCGTGTGCTTTTGAACTTATTCGCATGCTTTGAGCTGTGCCAACTTTGTTCCAGGATTGTTCTATGATTTCTGGGGTTAAAGATTATCTTTTGTGCAGTGCTTTAAGGTCTTTTAATTGGTGAAAAAATATGAAAAAGAGGAAACCACTGGCCTTGTTTTACAGTTCCACGTGTCTTTGCCTTAACTTTTTCTCCAAACACCGCTCTTTTTGTCCAGACACCTAGGATCTGCCACCAAACACCATCTCTTGCGATTCCTATTAATACTTGAACCGGTTTGGCAGTAGGGCTCTTGGTCAGCAGGGCTCTCTACCTGAAAATATATTCCACTGCATCTGCACCAGGAAACCACCATCAGATCCTTCTGAAAGCATATAAAGCCTATGTCTTTGCATAAGCATTTGTGCCTTAATGTCGAATACTGGCCTGCGGTTCCGACCCTCTATCCTTGTTGCCCCTTAACTATTTTTGATCTTATCAGTGCTTCACAAAAGCATATAAATAGGTAAAAATGACCATGTACTTTTTAAATTGAGCCTACAGGACAGCACATGCACTTTATTGCAAGGCATATTGTGGCTTACTAGCAACTTAGAGTGGCTTGGATCCTGCCCATTCATTGCCATTCGTTAGCTTTCATTGACACTCATTTGCCTACTTCTTATCCTTACCCCAAATTGTCAATCTTGTGCTTGTCCCACCCATGGAGCATTACCACTTTAAGATCTCTTTGATTGGCTGTCATCGCTGTTTACACTACTTGCTTTTCAGGTACTACTTTTTTCTTTTTAACTTCACGGTAAATGAGGGCATCGGCATCCGCACACACAGAGTAGTTCCTTACAGTGTAGGCACTACTATGATAAAGTGTGCTTTTTCAAACCAAAAACATATTTTTCCTGTTAGACTTTTTTTTAAATATTTGCGAATGCTCGGCATCTCCATCAACTATAAAGTTTAAGAAAATTCTTGACAAGACAAAAACCATTGGCAGACCTGTTGGTTTTGCCATTGCTTGTATTAGCACGCCAATGGCAAAAATATATATTTTTTTTATCTAAACTTGACTTTTAAACCTTTTGTTAAAAAAAGTGTTTTTATCAGTTTATCTTTAGCTTTCCGGAGCAGATGCATACATTATTTTTTTTTTCCTTTGCGTGACCTGTGCAAATGTACCATAAACTTCACAGAATAAAAAAAAAATAGATTGGGCGTTCCAAACCAGAGACATAAAGAGAATAAACTAAATATTTCATCTTACCGACTGTGTTTCTGGAAATGCTCACATTTTCTCTGCCTGCTGCACATGCTCAATGTAAAGCAGGAAATGTTTGCATTTTGAAGTGAAAGGAGGCTTGCTGCTTTCCAAGAGAATTAAAGAAATTCCTATGTTGCACCCTTCATTTTGTGTCTGTCGACCTCAGGTCACTGCCATTAGTTTGCATGGTCCAATAGACCAAAGGGGCTCCAGGAACTTAAAAAAGAATGGAGCAAGCTCATATTATTAACATCTTAACATTCTTCTCCGTTTTCCGCCACAACCAAGCGATAAAGCGCACGTTCCGGAGCTTTCTGATTCACTCCAGACACAGTTTCAGTGACATTGCCAATCCTGCAGAGGCCTTAGTTTGTGCAATTCTCAGATTTTTTCTTCTTCTCTCGGTCTCATATTCTGGTGACTGACTCAGCCAGCGGTTCCAACCCACTCTACCGGAGCTCTGCTTTCCTTTGTTAAGTAATGGCCTGTCAGTGTTACCCCCCTCCCCCCCGCAACCTATTTCATATAATTTGTACTTTCTGGAGCGGGGGCCCATTGTCTGTCACGTTCGCTTGCATGATTGTTTGACTGCTCAAGGTTATGGAACCTCTCAGCCTGCTCAGTCCCAAGAAAGCTGGTCACCTGCATTTTTTAGGGTGAGGTAGGTTGTACTAGTGGTTGATAACAGATCAGTCTGTGGCAGACCGCTACACTATTTGGATAGTGAAGAGGAGCCCAACAGTGCTTGCAATTGTAAGAAACTGGATTATAGTTTGGAGTGGGCGACTTCCCATATCAATAAATAATTGCAACTCTTGTCAGGGTGAATCCTGAAAGTCATTAAATTAACCTGAGCTCAACACTCTGGTAGACATGGCACACAGGCTTAACAAGTTTGGACAATGTGTAAAGTGTTTATGCAGAAGCAAAGCAGTAATAAAGTGAAAATGCCAAACAATAAACATCCAAAATCAATTTAGCAAATAGAGTAACTTTTAATAAGCAAAATGACCTAAAAAAGGCCAAAATGGTATAAAGGAAACCAGAGATATGAATTTTTTAAGTTTTGAGTAGAAATAGGACCTAAAAACACCCTAATGTTTAGCATTTCCCTTTTGTCATCTGTGTGTGAAGACCTGGCTCCCTTTTAGGCACTCAACCCTGATCTTAAATGCTATTGTTTATTCTGTTCCAAAACCTGCTTCAGTTTCCTAGACATTTGAAATGTACCTATGCCATGTTAAGTTTTAATGTTTTCCATTTTTAGCAATCCCTCAAATTAACTTAGTTTTTAGAGCGCTATTTAAACATTCATTGCATTAATCCGCAGACAGCTGCGTCTCAGCTTTGGGTATAAGATTTATAGTATCGGCCAATTTTAATTAATTAAACATAATTTAAATGTATGTATTGAACAATTAGCTGTATTCCCTTTTATTATTGCCCAATGAATAATCCAGATATTGCAATGTATGTTACAAAAATCCACCATGTAAAAGTGTGTTGAAAGCAGTGATTAATTTATGCTGGTGTTCGCTGGTGCTTGGCACCAGCACTAATTTCCTAACACTGGCATATATTTGATAGTCTGCCACATGATTGTGCTGTCTCTCTATAAAGCGCTTCAGAAGTGTGCTTAACAATTCAATACATATTAAAAAATAACTAACAAAATAATAATAAGTGAATTCAAGCCATTCTTGCAGCTTTGGATGACATGAAATAGTAGAATATGTCAAATTTCTGGCAGTGTGATGGCTAATAGGTACAACTAAATACTGGCAGTTGACAGCACTCGCATAGAAAGTGAGAGATGCAAGATACAGTGGCCTCCTGAGAAATATCTTGGACCTGGCAGTAATTTTTTGACAATGTAACAGCTTGTTTAAAGCTGAAAAATCCGATTTAATTATTATTTGACTTATGTCACTTGCGTCCTGTTAACTTGCTAAATTATCAATGACTTTTGGAGCAAGAGTATCTCTTCAATTATTCTTTGTATTTCCATTCCTGAAGGTTCAGTTGGGCAGCGGCTCCCAGACATATGTTGGGAGTTTGTTTGGTTATTCCTTCCATCTAGGCCAGTGGTTCCCAACCTGTGGGCCGGGGACCCCTGGGGGTCCGCAAAGCCTCCTCAGGGGGTCCGCGACTGCTTAAACAATTTAATAATATTAGGTCCCAGCTATCAGTAATGACTTAGTGGGGGTCCCCGGGTTCCAATAATGATTCAGTGGGGGTCCCTGGGCTCCAGGATTGATGAAATGGGGGTCCACAGAAGTCAAAAGGTTGGGAACCACTGATCTAGGCTGCTTCAGAATATTTTGAAGTGTTCAAGATTAGGAGAAAGTATTAGTATACGGAGAGACAAATATAGAACAAATGGTGTCCTGCGGACTGCCTCAAACATTACCCCCACTCTTAGTATGAACTATGTTCTTTGAGTGTTGATATCGGCCTCTCTGAAGTGGCCCCTCAAGAGACCCCAGACTGCCGCCCCGCATCAGAGAGGACCTTATCGCTGTTGGCCCTCACTTTGGAAGTTGACTGATGCGGTCATTTCGGTGACGTCTGGAGACTTCTCATACAGCAGCTGAAGTCATCTCTCACCCGAGGGAAGAAGATTGGGGGAGGGGACCTTTTCCGTCAGCCACCAGGGTATTAGTTTATGCTATAACCTTTTTTGGTGAACCTAAAGCAAGATCACTTAGCTCGCTAGGTCCTCTATCTCTATGGCCCCTTACTGAAAAGCTATTAAGAAAGCTCAGTGTTTTTTTAAGCACCTGTTGTAGAAATTCATGTGTAATCCTTAGTTTATAGGTTTGAATCCCGTTGTGATGACTGTTTTGTTTCCTCATTTCGAGGTCGATAAGATCGACCGAAAATGATTTCGCTAACAGCACTTCTTAATTAAGCAAAAAGTGCCAGTGTGGTGTAGGTGGTGCTTTAACCAATAGTTTATATTGTATTGAATAGAACGAATATTGTTTAATGAATCCTAACTGCTGTTAATATCATTAACTGGTGTGCATCATTTTGCTATTTTTCATTGCAATTTATACTATGAAGGCAATCGCAGGAAGGGTGTCCAAATGATTGTTGCTGGCAAATTATTGTTGTGGTTGCATGTGAACATCAATCAATTGTATATCATTTGGTATGACTTCCATTTCTGCATCTCTCCTTCTTCAGACAGTATGTTTGCAGAGACAATGACTTCTGCCTGGCTCAGCACGGCTCGCCTCAGCACATGTCTACCACAGAACAACCACGACTCGGCCAACTTCAGCAACAACGAGCTGGAGAATAACCAAGTGGTTGCCAAGATAGCCAACCTGAACCTGGGCCGGGTGCCAGGACCCCCGACAGACAATCATGTGATACCATGTTGCCCTAACAGACGGGCCAGGGCTCCGGGTGTACCAGCCTTCCTTGACACTGACCTCCACTTTCACCACACCCGAGGGCCTGACGTCACCCTCTCTCAGGACCGGCTGGTAGCCTGCACAGACTGGCAGGAGAGCAAAAGGACTCTGGTTTTCTCTGATCGGCCCTTGCACATTGGGGAAGCCCTGTTTGTGGAGGTGGGACATCTGGGCCTTCCGTACTGTGGGTCTCTTGTCTTTGGCATCACATCCTGTGACCCTGGTACATTGCGGACCACTGAACTCCCAGCTGACCCTGAATGCCTCATGGACCGTAAGGAATACTGGGCAATTAACCGCGGGTTCCCAGCCTTTGGCAATGGTGACGTCTTGAGCTTTTCAATTTTGTCAAATGGGGAGGTGCACCATGGTGTGAACGGAAATAATCGGGGAATGCTAATGTGCGTGGACACCTCTCAACCTCTGTGGGTCTTCTTCACCATCCATGGAGTCATCAACCACCTAAAGATATTGGGTAAGTGCTTCCAAAAAGAACTGAGGTGCATATCATCTATCTGTTGCTGCAAGTGCCATTGTGCTGTACTGATCGTGGGACACATCAGGAATCTGTCCGTGACTGGTTCAATAATGGGACACGAACATTCCTGATATGTATATCCGAGGGTCTGTGCATAGACATAGGAAGAAATGAGCTAAGGGAGTTTTGCCAAGAACGTTGTCCTCTTTTGTTGCTGTATAGTTGATGGTTCCCTCCTCCAGTGTGCGTGTGAATTGTGGTGACTGGGGTACAAAACTAGGAAGGCAGTGGGGTTTGGAGGCTTTGTGCTATAGTTACATCTGCCATGCTCTCGTGGTACATGTTAGTCATCGAGGCTCAATGGGGCACTATCATGTGCATCAAGAACCTTTTGACTAGGTGACATGTTGACTGTTTCTAAAGAACATTGAGCATTTTCCAGCCTAGCCTTGGCCCTATTTTCAGGTTCTGTTGAAAGCCTGGCTCTTTAACATAGCATTTTCTGCCACAGCACGTCAGACTGCACCCGCCTTAAGGTTTCAGCTGAAAGGCAGTCCAAGAGCTCTATGGCTGGTGGCATTGACTTGCAGTATTGCCATTTAATGCAAAACATTTATATTGCTGTTTGGCAGGTTTGTGGACGACAGTTGCAAGTGTAGTGCAAGGGTATTTTGATGACACTGATGAAACAAGGAAGCATTTTGCTAGTTTAACTTTGCTGATTGGGAGCCTTGGGGACAAAATCTGTATTTACTTGGCTAGAAGTAATTACCCTAGGTAACTTTGAAAATACTCCTGTTGCTATTCCAAAGTAGTATTGTCTGTCATTGATCAGGTGTGGTTTGTTTTTCTCAGTCTCTTTGGTGTACCTCTGTGAACTGAAGTTCACTCTAGGTCTCGAACTCTTCTAGTCTGCTTAGTGGGACAACAACTCGAGTTTTCAACACTCTTTGGAAATCCCCTTCTCAAGTAAACTCTATTTCCCAATTACCCATGAGCCATAAGTGTATGTACAACTTGGGAGTTACAACACCTCATCTACGGGTTCAAGGAATGAACACCTTGCACATAAAAATACCTATTAAAGTGTAGGCGGTGGTAGTAAAACTGCAAAAGCTAAAGGTAACCATAGTAATATCTTGGAGAGGATTCCAGGGATTCTGCTCACAAATTTTAGTTTTTCACCACCAGAAAACAAAATTAAAAAGAAATAAATAAAAACGGTGCCCCCTGCAAGTTCTTATCTTTTACGTTTTCTGAATTCCCAAACTAATCTTACATAAGCTCCCCAAAGATACTGCTTGTACACCGTAGACAAAAGGAAAGAGTTTCCAGTCTTATGAAAGGAAGGCCATTTTATCATAGTTTCCTTCCATTTCGAATAAAGGTGAACCATTGCCTAGCTCTTCCGACCGCTGCCGTTTCCTGTATTTTTTCTTTGTCTATTCTTTTGACACACATCTGCTTTAAAGATTAGGTGATGGTGTTTTAGTGGCCACCATTGGGCAGGGAGTGTCTTTGAAATCCCCTACTTTGACGAACCTTGCCATGCAGTGGATACTATGGTTCATTTTTATGCCTTGCATTCCATCACCCATTGATTGATTATGTAATGCAGGAGAGGAGGACGTTTTCAAAGGCAATTCAAATTGAGTTATTTTATTCACAAGTTGCTATGAACTCGGGGTCATTTTAGTTTTGACTTATAAGTAAGAAACCTTCGTCCATTCATGGTTAAGTTTGACGTGTAATGGAGCTTGCTCGATTCATGCGAACAAATTGTAATCTCTACATACTCTAAGAGGCTTTGACTAAGCCCCCTCCAATTATTGGCTTCTTTGGTTCCCAAATCTTCATTTTTTGGCATATGACATGTTCAGTCACATCTTGAATCAGCATTCAGGTGAATTTGAATTGGTTGTCCCTTCTTAGACCTTCAACCTTCATCGCAATGCACGAGAGACTATTTTACGTCTGAAAAGTACAAACTGTCATCAGGTTTAATTATCACACCCATGCATTCCTGTACATAAAGCAATCCCCCTATTTATTTGTATTGCCCTACCACAGATGTTTTTATTGCTATTGTCTGCAGCCGAATGCTAGTGTCAAACCTGCTGTGTTTGACAAGGCTTGTTTTCATTTGCGCTCATGCCTTACACAGTGTTGTTCTAGCAGTTTTCCTACCTCTGAGACCACAAAGTCCTTGTTCGCCTGAAGTTTTATATAGAATAATATATAAAAGGCGTGGATGTGCCGGACGGTGTCTGACTAGCCCAGTCCATCAGCTTGTCACAGCACGGATTTGTCTGCACAGCTCTTACTTCCCAGAGGCCAGCATGGTGCGAACTACCATTCTCTGAGGAATCGCTTTAGAGCCTGGCTCGCTATTTTCCAGCCTCAAACATCTGATGGTTAACATGAGGAGGCCTGCATAGGTAAATTCTTTAGGGGAAATGAAGGTGTACGTGAAAGTGATTTTTCGGTCTTTAAAGTGCTTGTTTTAAGTCTTGCAAGAGTGTGAAATACTTGACCTGTGTTAGAAGATAGTTTTTCTTTCTTCTTTCTTCTAGGATTATTTTATCTTCGTCTAAAGATATGGTGGTAAAAATGCTGCTGCCTAGAGTGTAACAAAGCAGATTTAGTTCACCACAGCTTTGGTTCAAATTGGGGTCCTGGGATTACTTTAAAGGCTGGAGGGAGACACACAAATAAAACCCCGGCGCTTGCTTTCCAGTCATCGCCTCTTGCTTCACTCCAGTAAACGTGGCGGCTGCATTTGGCCAACTGTGCCCCAGGCTGCTGTTTCTCACGGGGCTTGTGAATATGGAGTGCAATAGTGAGAAGGCTGTGATTTGTTGATTCTGTGCAACCCCTCTGTGCGTGCCACAACCGTACTATGGTTAAAGATGATGTGACTAGGAAAAAAAACATTGAAGCGCCTTTTACAGTCAAATCTATTAACTTTTTGGATTACGTGATCTATGGTGTGTGTGTTCGTGTGCATGTGTAGACACACGTATGTTGTGTTGATTATTTGTTCAGCACAATAAGTCACCTCACGTTAGGCTAAAAAGTGCTGAGGATGAGAGATGAAGAAGAAGGACCAGTAAGAAGAAAGGCGCGGCTGAGGCAGGAAGGACGGAGGCTTGTGGATAGAGTGATCTTCCACAAAATGCTAGTATTTCATCATGTGGAATGTGGAAAGGTGGTATCTGTCTAACTGGGAGCAGTCAACGAGAAAAGGGGGTTGAAAGGGGTGAGAGTGTGTGACTGTTAGATGACTGGGCCTAGACTGCGAAATGGACATCAGTGTACATTGTACATCAGTGTACATTGTTTGAGATGCTGGAGCGGGCCAGGGAGAACATCTGGTAAGGAGGAGACAGCATTCCCAGGTCCATGCTGTCTGTAAGAGGATCTATCAGGATCATGCACACTTTTCTAATACATTTGCCTTTGCGTTCACAGTTGAAGGGAGAGCAGGCTGGAGTGTTGAAGTCTGTATGTGCTCTTGCTTCCGTGGAAATAGTGGCATTGAAGCTACAGGAATGGCCCACCACAGGGACATGATGGCTCGTCCTCAGCACTCCCTTACCTAATGGGAAATACAGAGTGTCATATGTGGGAAATGAACATGTGTGCAAACATCTTATTTAATGGAGAAGATGTAAACTTAATAGCCTCGTAGCCAATGTTTAGCATGGCGTATGTGATCCCTGTCCCCACAAACAGTACACCTTAGGCTATGCGCAGTGAGTATATTCTATGGTTTATTCAGGGAGTACATTTATACTGCTGATCACACCACAAAGAGAACGGAAAGCTATACATTGAGAATGCAAGTGAGCAATACCAATTGAGGCAGTAAATATACTTACGAGGAGAACGTGTGCCATTGTATTATGGCATTTTTTTTGCTTTTCTAAGAGAGGGCTCATTGGAGTAGAATACACACCTTTTGCAAAGTACTTCAAATGCAGGCAGTTCCCGAAAGTCAAAACGTAACCAGAAACCGTCCTTTTGCCTGATGGGATGTTATCCTACTTGTATCAGGGTAGGTAAGTGTAAGCCACTGGCCTAGAAAAGGAAGCTTCTCAGTCTTTCATCTGACCATCCACAGTCCCCAGTCCTTCATTCTCCCCACAAAGTCCCTACATGTCTTTAGGAAATAATGGCGAATTCCCCATTTTTGTCAACTTTCCTTAGGGCATTTATTGAGTAGCATCCATGTTGACATTCGATATGGGCTTTGTTTTTTTAGCGGTTTTCCACCAGAATTTTTAGGCTTGCGTCTGACCATACCATAAAATAGTTTTCTGCAACCATTAGTCAAGGGCTTAGCTGAGGAAGCTAAGAATAAAAACAAAAAACGGACAAATGCATGCTGTTGACATTCCGGGCGTTCAGGCTAACTCACAAAGAAATCACCGAAAATGGAATGAGAATCAATACCTTATTTTCAGAATGTGTGGTTTATCATATGAAAAACCTTCTTTGTTCCTCAAGTAGAATAGTAAACAATTGGCAAAAAGACAAAAAGGCCTCCTCACAAGAAGAGGAACATTTTAGAAATCCCAAAATATGGAACTTGAGATGCGGCATATTAAAGGAGGAAGTGATAACACTGCTGATAAAGAAAGGAGATGTCTTGTGGTTGAGTAGTAGATTGAAACCGAGAGACATTGCTACTTAGCCAAATTGTGTTATCCAGGGATAACTAAGCTTCTTTAACTCATTCCCCCCTCATTATATCGTAAGTGTGCAGAGGCTATTAGGTTTGCAGTCTCCTATGACTTATTGAGCTACGTCTTTTCTGCTTGTTGTGTGTTCCGTTAAGTATGGCCTGGCGCTCTGGTGTTGCTGTAGAACATCACTTGGCCATAAGCAGGAGACTGCATCTTGTGCTTTCATTATGCTCCATGTAAGAGCAAATGTATAATCCCTCCTTGCTATGTCATTGCGTTCCAAGTGGTAGTCCAGGTGATGACTTTTTAAACCGAATTTTAGAGTGTGCATCAAGATTGTGGAGCTGTAGTGTAATTATTGCAAGGAATATGTATTTGTTTGGTGAATGTGTTGGGTGCTGTGGTGCTGCTTGTATATATGTTGCCTCGCATGGAGATTTAACAGCTTTGCTGATATACTTTTAAGCTGCATTGATGCCTACGTTCCACAGATGAGATAAGCAATTGCCATGTGATCATATATATATATATATATATATATATATATATATATACATATATTTAATATTAAGCCTTGAAGTTTATATTGGGGTGGGTGGTAAGGGGGCTTCACGCATCACTAATACATCCAGCACAAGTCAATAGCTAAGAAAGACTAACATCTAGCATACAGATGATCTAATGGTGCACTCAATCTGGGCTCTTTGCTATCCCTTCCAGTGACACTTTAACCTATTCCCAGCTGTGGTTCATGCCTATTTGTGTGTTGTTGCTTCTTTACTGTAAGCATTGTGTAACCTGCTGTCTGTTGCTCTTCCTGCAGGCACCTTGCAGTCTGTCACTGTCTCCCCCTCAGGATCTCCTAGCGGCTCTCAGTACGACAGTGACTCTGACATGGGCCTGAGTGTCAACCGTTCCTCATCGGCTTCAGAGTCCTCACTAGGTAAACTTGTCTGCCGGGCTTGAGTCCCTCTGAAATGGTTAATTATTACGACTTCTTCGTCTGGGCTACGAGATGCTAGTAGTAGTCCAGAGTTGAGTTGTTGTTGTTTGAAAATGAAGGCCAAGAACATTGGTGTAGTGTGTCTGACAGTCCTCTACACCTTACTGTGTTTCAAAATGAAGATATCATAGAAAGAAGAAAATGAGTCACCACACTTGACCTAGTGGAGAAGGAAGGTGGTTAAAAGAAATATCAAGTTGTGCCATTGGGGAGCCACTAATAAGAGCAGTCTGTTTGTGCACATTGTCATAATAATACACTGAATTTGGTCCTTCCAATAAGAACCGCAGATTGTCCATTTTCTGACTTCAGTAAGGAACATATGACATCATTTTGGTGCTAGTGCCAGGCATTCTTACCGCCATACATGCTATTTGTCTCTTACACCTGCCGCTGGGAAGGTGTCCCTTACATCTAACTTCATTCAACTCTCCCTTAGTATTTGTATTCTTTTTAGGACCGTGTTTACCATTTGTATAGAAGTGCACAGGTCTGTGGATCTTACAAGAGATCATGTTCGCACCAGAACAATAGCAGTTGTTTCAGTACATGCAAGGTTGTGCGTTCGAATTTACCACAATTCATGGCCCATAGGCAAACAGCTTTATTACAGGTTAGGCGGAATATGGTGCAGTATTTATCATTAAGGCTCCCAGTTTTCAATTTTTACTGTTTTTCACAGATAAATACAGACAGAAAACAATATGTTAACTTTCTGTACTTGGTTTTAAAATCTGAAAAATACCGAATATTTTGCTTGCTGCGAGTGACTCTCCTTGCTGACCTTTGTAAATTCCAGGACAGCAGTTGAGCAGCCAAACAGCATGGGTAGTTAAAAAAACAGGTTGAAAACCCCCTAAATGTAGGCATGTGTTAATGTTTATTTGTAGGATAATGCTGATATTTATCTTTGGGTGTATTGGTTTGCTATATTTGGCTACTTAATTTGCTAAAACGCGACAGGTATCAAAGTATGAGTGCATGTTTATCAGTTAAATAAACATGGAAACATACCATTTTATCACCCCATTTATTCTCCGAACATGAAATAAATATGAATAATTACCTTTAAGATGACCTAACAATACATAGGGATAAATACAGACGGAAATGTAAAAAAAAAATAACTGCCATAAAACCGAGAGCCCCATTTATCATGCATGTTAAATACCATTACCGTAGAGTGAAGTATTTACGTGTCATAAATACCTCTTATTCTGAGTTTTTAACTTTTAGATGAGGCATAACAATCGAAATCAGTATTTACCATGAGAAATTCTGTATGTTTTGCCCTTTCCCCAATACATTTCGGCAGGTTTGACCTATCGGAGCAAAACTATGAGGTCGTGATAATTGTCACATAGCTCGTAATTTTAAACATGTCCTGTGAGAAGAGAAACAAAAAACAGTCATGAACCACAACAAGCAAGATAGAAAGAATGTGATATCCATTTAAATTCCATAAGATGGAATCCACTAAGTTTTTCAGAAGACGACTGTTATAAATTTGTGAGGGTGTCTAAGGCGTCACATTAAGGACAAGAAAGAGATTGGATGCGTGGGACAGCCTTGAGTTGTGGGGTCATAGTAGACACATTCAAATAAGTCAGGGACAGAGGGGATCCATAGTGAATATTAATTCGAGGATGAAGCTGTAGCTGTGTGTTGATTATGTCAAGGGTAAGCAAGAAATGGGCAGGCTGGTTTAGCCTCCTATGCTTAGTTTGTGCTCCGTTTCTGTGTATGCATGTTGTGTGATACATGGAAAACACATCCCATCGCACTGATGGGCATTTCAAGTCCTCTGCAAATGTAGGGGCAGGTTTATTAAAGTATAGCATAATACAAAAGCATCGTTGTGCTAGTGGGAGAATGCAGCACAGAGCCATAGTTACTTAAATACAGACTGTCATTGCTTTGTTTCTCTGTTCTGCTGCACAAACAGGCTATCAAGTGCCACACACACACACATTTGCACCATAGAGCAAAGGTTAGTGCGTGATTTTTAGATTAGGATTTGTACAACAATTTCTCCAACTTTGCACATGTCTGAAGGAGGAGTTGTGTTGGTTTGATGCAGTAGTTTTTTTGTGTGTTTTTTGTCCAAAAGCATATGCCGACGCACAGCCCACAGAACACACCCTTGGTGTAAAGTCTGCAAAGCACAACAAATGGTGCTTTTACCGCACTGAAAGTAAAAACCATATGAAAATGTGTGTTGCTTTGTGTCGAATTGCGTGACTTTACACTGTAACATCCTTGATAAATGTGCCCTGTACTCCCTTGAACTGGACAACAAAACACACATACACCCCCCCCCCCACCCCCCCCCCCGCCCATGTAAAGGACGCTAGTCAGTAACCGTGGAAGCACCGGTCTGCTGCCTCTGTCCTAGACTACTTGGGCCGCTCCCCGCTCAGCATGAATACACCGGCCCCTTAAGCATCAGTCCAAATCCGCTCGTGTTCTCCCCCCGCAGGTTAAGTCAGTCGCTCCATGCGTCTGGTTTGCATTTGTCCGATGTGCGCTGATGAAACCCAAGCCTGGAATCCCTCTGGGTATGAGGCATTCACAATAAGTGGCAGAATGCCTTGTAAGTAGTAAACCGTGTGGCTGAAAAATACACTTCCCAGTAAAAAATGAATACCACGTGAACAACCACAAACTGGTCCAGGACTCTGGAAATTAGGAGAATGGCATTCCGAATCGCTTACCATTCCTTCCCAAATAGATAAGTTAATGCAAGGATTTCAGACCCTTTGGGTGTCCCTAAGAGCAGGAAGTTTAGTCTGGTGGGGTGTATGCTTTATCTTTTTTTTTTATTAATGAAGATGCTGTTTTTAAAAATAACGTTTCCCTGTGTTATTTAATTTGCAGTGACGGCACCAAGTTCACCTCTAAGTCCTCCTGTGTCACCAGTTTTTGCTCCTCCTGAGCCGCTGGGTACTAAGAACAGTGAGTGCACAATCTGCTTTGATGGCGACGTGGACACGGTGATCTACACATGTGGACACATGTGCTTGTGCAATACCTGCGGCCTGAAGCTCAAAAAGCAGATGAACGCCTGCTGCCCCATCTGCAGACGGGTCATCAAGGATGTGATCAAGATTTACCGACCTTGACATCTAGCCCTCGCCCTCCAGCATCCCAGAAACCTCTCTCCATCCGTCCTCTGCGTATGAGCTATCACCCAGACCTGCTGAGGCTTCCTCAGCTCCTAGCTGGTCTGACTGGTAAAACAAATCAGGGACTTTCAGCCTGTGTGAATCATGGTCCATGATAGGACTGTGCCTCGAAGCCAGAGTAGGCACATGCTTTCAGCGATGCCACCATCAAGAGTCACAGCTGAAGAGAAGCTTCAAGCAACAACACTACCTGGTTTCTTCTTCTTTCTCAATGGATTATGACAGCTGAAGTGCAAGTTTTCCTTTCTATGGACTTGCATCTGTAACTTACATTTGATATATTTCTGCACTTTCTGGAATACATATTCCTCCTGTATCTTTGCTGTTACCCTCCAAGGCCCGTCTTTCTAACTGTGGTAATAGAACCTAAATGAGCTCAGCATAATAGCCGATTGGCAGTCCTTACATGGGCTAATCTTTCCGATTTGACGGTCCACATTAGCCGTGTGTTCACATAGGTTTGTTGTACAGATCCCCCTTGTGCTGTTACTAACTCTCCCCTCCAGATTATTCGGTGCACAAAGTGAATTACATTTCCTGGAAGCTGCCTGCATCCACATATGTGTGACTTGCATAGTGTGTGCACTAGTTTGCCCTCCACTTACAACAATGTGTCAGGCGCATCCTTGAAGATAATTCTCTTTTCTGGAATACTGGGTCTGCTGTATCCGTGTTTCCTTTCTCTCGCTTCTATGTTCCTCAATTGCTTGGTCTTGAAAAAGAAAGAAATATTGGTGTGTTAGACTGGTGACAGGGGTGGTTTGGATACATTTGCCTTAATCACTAATTGATAATTAGCTCAGAGTCACTTAAAGAGTATTATTTTGCAGTGTTCTCTATCAGGCCGCTCTCAATTGCATTGAATATTTCATGCAAAAAAAGACAAAAGTTCAACCAAAATGAGGAGGCTTGTGGTACACACACCTCTGACCAGGGATGCCTTAGTTGGTTACACCCAAGACATCCATAATACCACAAAAATGCCTTCATGAAGAGAACAGCAGAGTAGATTGACAAAGCTGATAGTGTGCAGAATAGCAGAGCTTTACTAGACACCCTTTGGTAAGTGCGCCTATAAGGCACTGGATATGCTACTTGCTAGTGAACAGAATGGAAACAGCATGCTGATGTTTAAAGGTGTGGGAGGGTTTTTGAAGAAACCGGCATCAGCGCATAGGCACAGGAAGGGTTACAAGTTTGGGGGGTTGCTTGGATGTGGGTGCTAGTAATCTTTTAGTACGTTGTCTTGTTCCCATGTAGGGCTGTTCAGGAAGTATGTATATCTGGTGCCAACACTCATACAAGAGTCTCAGTGCCCTTTTCATCATGCTACCAGTCACAGAGAGTAAGGACTTTGGTAGCTGAATGTTGATGAACTTCTCTGTCCTCTTACAAAGGTTCATGTTTTGATCTCAGGTCTCAGAGAAGCTTGATGGTCCCCGCCTTGTTCTATTTCTGAGCGATTTTCATCTCTTGGGTTCTGGTGCTTGCCTACCACAACCATCATCTAAGTTTGGAAAATGAAGAGATTTTAACTAATAATGCATTTGACCAAGGTGGCATTTTACCCTTTCCTTTGTGGCAGAGGTGGTCAGGTGAATGCAGTATGCGAGGAGAGTGCAAACGTATTAGTGAAACCACGATATGGAGACAAATGGGAGGAGAGAAGGCGGCATGTGTCCGGGACACACACTGTACTTTCACATCCTATTCCCTTTGAAACTTCACACAGCTGAACATGGCATGTGAAAGTCTGAAGAACAAAAAAGTGTTGGCCTTATGAGCATTTAATCAATATGGTCAATGTAACTTTAAAAGATATCACAGTTTCGATTTGAGTTTAACATTCTTCACTTCTTAAGTAGTCTGATTCATGGCATCTGTCTAGTCAAAATCCATAGGAAAACATGTGGTTTAAAATTGCAATCATCTGAGATCGGAAACATTAATTGCTGCTCCGTGATCCAGTGAATAGAACAATGGAGCGCCTCTCCTTAAGCAGAAAGCCCACTTTGTGTCACAAGAAATGCAGAAGTATGCTTCCCAAGAAACATCACGTAGTGAAGGACCCTGGTCCTTCTTCATGCTGCTGGCTATCCTTTTGGAGCGAGCTTTGAGTAGATTATTGCAAGATGGAATAGGCTGTTTTTAGGATTGGACGACCATTTGCAAAGCGTGGTGCCATCCTCTTATGTCTGCACTCAGGCTCTCCACATAACTGACCGCACCCTTGACTTGTATAGGTGGGAGGTTACCACATCCTGTATACTTTGGTGTCTTGGGGTAAACAGATATTCTCATCCATCTCCATTTATTGTGTTTCACTTTGACACATCCTTCTTCTAAGTTTATTTAGCTGTCCGCATTGTCACCGCCTTTTTCAATTGCATTAATGAGTTCCGCCTGGTACACCGCTGCAGTCATCAATGTCCCCGCCCCTGTTGACTTTGCCGTCATTCATAGTAATCAAATTAGACTTTTGTAGCTCTGCATCTGCCCTTTAGTGTTGTGCTTACCTTTTGGTGTTGATGTGCATTTCCAAACTATATTTAATCGGAGCTGGACTATGATTCACCCTTCTGGTCAAGTAACTTTGAATGGCTCCGTTCAAGGCCTGTTATTTTGTCAGTCTTTGCTATAATGATTCCATTGTTAAGACCCTTCCAAAGAATACCGTTTCCCTGAGCCTGGCTTTGTCTCGCGATACACAAATAGTCGATGGTCCTTGGTATATGAAGGGAGTTCTGGATAGAGCATGGACACGAAGAGATGAAAGTGATATATATATATATGCATCCCATCTCCTTTTTGAGACGCAGCAAGTGATTTGTATAAAGGTGTCATTTTGTTTTGTATTGGCAGATGTGTTTGCAGTTTTAAAGCCGTCATAGGCTACCATTGCATTGCAATAATGTGGAATCAAATAAAACTTAGAAGTTGAAGGGAACGAAAAAGTAAATTGGAGATGTTGCGGATAGAATGTTAAGGTTTGATGCCAGACGTAGCTGTATGTAACTACTAGTGGACAAGCTTTTTAAACGCTGATTTGTTCTCCAAGTAGTATTTCCATTCTTTTTGTGGGAGAAAAAAAATGAGAAGCGAGGCCTTTTGTACAATCTGCTTTATCCAATTTTGTTAACTAAGCTCCTGTTGTACTCTTTGAAATTACTGAGACAGCTAGTTTGCACCAGCGGCCTCATACTGAGGTGTTGGAGAGATACTTGCAGTCAGGTGTGTACAGGGCATGAACTGAATGTGTCCAGGGAATCTGCACATCCAGGGACGATGACAATGAATGTCTCACATAGAGAACCTTTGTGTTCTATCCCAGACTGTCTTTACAGACAAACCTGAAGCCAGGTCTGTTCCTGTGGGATGGGCTTGAACCCGATGTGTTTTGTTAATACCCTCCTGTGGTTTCAGATACACCTGAAGCTGAGTTTGCTCAGGTCATGGATTTGCGTACTGTTAGATGGTACCCGAAGGTGGGAGTGCTAAGGCCTTCTTGTGGTTTCTGAAATTGTTCCTGAAGCCTTCTGTTGAGTGAAATGACCAGTTGAGATGCAGTACCAGAGTCTGGTGTAGGCTTTGATGTCGGTTTGAATTTGATAGTTTATTCGCCTGCACTTTAGCGTTGTTTGTATTTATTTAACAGTAAGTGGACTAGTGCACCTTTATAGGGATAGGATTCCTTGTACAAACCTCCCTTGTCTCATACCTTGTTTCTATTCTACACAACAACATAGGCAGGCAAAGCCTTGATTTCTTATTGTACTTCTTTTCAGAAAATTGACTAGTTTTCATTGTGCTCTGCAAAGAAATATTCTCCATGTGATGACTGAAAAGTGATGAGCAGATGTTTTCATGGCCTTTCCTCTCTTTTCAATTTCAACACTTTCTTTTTATGCCCACATTAAGACATTGAAAGAAAACCTGTTTTGACTACATTTTCGTGACGCAGCATACTCACGTTCTGACTTTGTCTCCTCATGTGCAAAAAACACACCTTTTCATTTGTACCTCACACTCTCTTAGATAATTTGGGGCATGTTTATGAGCCCCTTGCACCACATTAGTGTCATTTTTTACGCTAATGTGGAGTTAGGTTGGCAAAAACGCTGCACCATATTTATAAAGTGGCACAATGCAGGCATTGTGCCACATTGTAAACCCTTGTGCCACATTATGCCTGTGCCACACATAATGTATGGAAGGGGGAGCGTTCCTGTGGTAGGAGGCCCAGAAAAATGGCACAGCGGAATCTATGAGAATCCTCTGCGCCATTTTTAGCATCATTTTAACGGCTGCCAGGATTAGCGTCAAAATTTGGGGTGCTAATTCTGCAAAGTGCCAAACTAGCACCAACATTTATGACACTAGTCTAACATGCACTATGGTGTGACATATCATAAATAACATTGGGTTACCCTGTATGTATTGTAATAGTATCATAAATACGGCACACGCATGGTGGCGTTGGTGGGGTGCAATGGGGCACAAGAAAAGTGGTGCATCATGTCATGATGCACCACTTTTCATAACTATGGCCCTTAGTCTTTTGGTTTCTGGTTTTTAATTGTTTACTTCTATAGTGCTTATGCTAAATGACTCCTGCACAGTGTATGCTTTCCTGCACCTCTCAAGAATACTACGAACTGCCTGAGACCCACTTTCCTTCCTTCATAGTTATGCTAACATACCTGCAAGCTTAAAATCAGTGAGGTGGATAGACCGCTGGGGAAATTTGGTCTTTCCTGGCCCACCAGTCCGCATGTCTCAGCCAGAGTCCATTTTGCTGTGCACAATCTATGCACAGATACTTTTCTCTAAACTAAGTCAGTTTCTGGGTCTAATGCAAGCATTTCTTTTCTGTTCTTTCCAGGCCCTCGTTTGGTGAAGTTGGGACACTCTCTAGCTTGCAAACTGCATCAGTATTTTGCTATCATTTCTGATGAATAGGGAAATCTACCTGATGGTTTCCTTTAAAGTATCAGTAGGGCTGGATCGAGGGCAACAGCAGACTTTTCAAAACTTTCACTAAGTCAAAACAGTTTCTTACCCCATAGCAGTTTTTAATGTACAGTAACACAATGTTAGAGTGGCTGCTTGTAAATCTCTTGGCTAAAGCACATGGACCAAATAGAGTAAGTGTGGGTTCTGTGTTAACCCAAGTTTGGCGCTAGTGTATGAAACTGGCTGGGCTAAAGCCAAAAATTCATGAGGAGAAGACGTTTCCTGAAAGGGAATAATGCACCTCCTGTGAAGGACAATTTGATACAAGCATGCAGGTCAAATAGAGTGTTCTACCTCATCCTAAACAGGGAAGTTGTCCACAGTGGGGAAAAAAACAACAAGGAATTTAGGTTTTTGCCTTACAGTGGAAAACTGTGAGAGTTGGAGATTTCCAGGACCCAGGTCAGTAATAAGGTTTATCAGAACACAGATCTAAGGTCACAGTGGATTAATTTCAACTCACTTGGATCTGTGGTTGTCTCTTTTTCTCTTTGGAGTCCATACTGCAGGCTCTCTAAAGAAGAGCTCCCTTGGCTATTGAAAACTCGTAGTATCCACTGTAAATTACTTGTGTTGGTGTAACATGGTAGCATTATCCCCAGTGAGTGTATTAGGTTTGGGACACCACTGCCCAGAAAGGTTTTGCATAAATATTTCAAAAAGGTATCAGGAAAAGTTTAAGACACAGCTTCAGTTTTGTTAATAGTTTTTTTGTGAAGGAGTGATGCTCGAGTAGCTGTTATTGTAGTCCAACATCTTTGCACTGTTTCACTTGGTTAGAATTTCTACAATGTATGAATCAAAGTGAAAAATACATTAATCTTCCTGGGGATGTCTGAATGCTTTTTTGCAGTCCATTTCTCTGGACCCATCTTTCATATCTGTGGATCACAAATTATGTTTGTCGAAATTGATTGTACTAGGACCTGTACCAAAGGGTCACAGATGGAAGCTGGTGATAGTTTGGTAGAAAAGAGGTGGAAAAAAAGTAGAAACCTTGCTGTAACATGAAGCTCATAAACACATCCTGTTGCTACTATGCCTTTAACATTATGCCTCAGAAACCTTGGCAGCAAACTTGTAATTAGGTCCCTGAACGTTCGAAATAAAAGAAATAGACACATCCAGTGACACAGCCCGATTAAACAGAGTTCTGAGCAACATTTTGTGTGTTCAGAAAGACCAGGCAGTGAACTTCTTTTCCATTTCGAAGTGTGTGTGTCTTTAGCCCAAATCATTAAACAATCCCAAAGATCTTGACTATTTTTAATTCCCCTGTTTCCTCCCACCCCCAGCCCGTTTTTCCTCGGACCATTATGCATTTGTCACTTGGAATTGAAGAAAAAACGTAGTTAATTTAAAAGTAGATGAGACTGACTGGTTGAAGCACCTTCTTTTTTAATATGACCCTAGAACAACACACCCTCCTTCCTTTTGCAGGACCTGCGCCTCAGAAAACCACTTTCAGATGCCTCCAGCATGGAAGTTTGATTGCTGAATTCCAGCACCTGGTAATAGTAAATGATGTCTTGTAGGAACACATGACCTCTTCTTATGTATTCCCCAAAGTTATGGGGCTAACCTTGGATACACAACAGTACAAATTGTCCAGTGTCACGGTTTTAACAGATTTCCTTGAAAACATTTTTATTAACCAAAAATCTAAACTGGTCTAATATGACCTTAAGTCTCTTTGAAAGTGATCCACACTTTTAACTTCATCCTGGGTTGAACAAATTTACACATATAAATATATCTTCTCCACCAAGAGTTGCTAAAATCAATTTACCCAAACTTCGACTGTTTGGCTACACAATTAACTGTGATCTTTGTCTTGTGTGTTGGTGATCTGAGGGTGGAAAGTGCCCTTCAAACTTTATTTTTGGCGCTATGGTTTTCACAAATGAAAGAGACTTCCATGGGAGAAGTTTCCTTTCGTAAGGCCTTGTGTGGTTTTTCTAGGAGAATATGATTACTGTCCAATTTCTAAATATCTAATTTGTACAGAAAATCTGTTTGTGCCTTATCAGGGTGTTTGTGCACTTTTATCTTTTTTAACCATGAAAAAAAGGAAAAAAATGAGCACAGAAATCAATGTTTAGTTTTATATATATATATATATATATATATATATATATATATATATATATATATATATATATATATATATATATATATATATAGGAACGTGATGATAACCACTAGACAAATTGTGCTTTTTGATATTGGAGTGAAAAATTGTACTTTTCACCTATTTGTGTTGCCCTCTTTGTATAGTGCATTTACATTTCTTTCCTGCCCCACAAAATTCTCTATATTATTGTTGCATTCTGATTCAAGTACTGTGATCCGTATACCACATTTTATGCTGAAGATTTTTTTGGGTCTGTACAATAATGCTTTTTAAATATTGATTGTTTTTTTGCACTTGATCTTCATGTTGATATTCTGTGATTTATTTTTTGAATGTGTTGTGTTTTTGTTTTGTTTTATGGTTCGTTTATTTTAGTTTTTTTGTTTTGCATCAATACAATTTTACATGTCAGAAAATAAAAATAAAAAAGCTCAGCTTTGGAAAACAATACAGTTTGTATTTCTCTTTTTTTTTTTTTTCTTTGTTCCTGTTCTGTGTGTTTCATTCTGTTTCCCCGCATGTCTGAAGATTGACTGAAAACATTGATGGTGGCTGGAGTATTAAGTTTTAATTGCGAAGGACACCAAACGAGTCTCAATTAATAGGAGATATTATGAACGGTCAACAGGATAGTTGCAGACTGTCATTTGAAAACAGATGGAGCAGCGTTTCCCAAACTATGGATCAAAACCCACTGGTTGGTTATGATAGGATTTATTAGTGGGTCACAACAGGAAAGTCCGAGCAATAAATAAAGATACCTTTAAATTCCATATCTTCTGGCGTTTGCTGCAGGGCAGAGGTCAAGTGTCAGGCTACGTCTTCTGATAAATTGCTGTTTGTGTTTTTAACACAGAGTGGTGTTTACAAACTCCTCACTTTGCAGTGAGAGAAAGAAAAGTAAAGTGAATTGTGTGTCAGTCGTGCTGGGGTACATGGAGTATGCAAGGGAAAACTGTAGAATGTCAATTTTGTTTGTAACACACAAAATGTATATACTTGTACATTAAGGGCCAGATTTATTAATCTTTCACACACCACAGTGTTGGACGGCAACTTGCTGCATTGCATGAAAGGGAGAGAAAAGAAATGGGTCATATCTACTGTGATATGGTGCACTTCTGCTCTCTCACAGCGCTGATGCACTTCAGGCAGCCTGTCATGATAGGGTGCCTGCATTGACAGCACCCAAAGAAAGAGGAAATAACGAGGAGAAAAACAGATTTTCTCCTCGTTACACCATCCTATGGGATGCCTACGGATTTCAAACAATCCTAGGTTAAACCTTTGTAAATCTGGGATTGCAAGAAATCCGTGGGTGGATCATGGGAACGCCCATGTTCCTTCCATGCAATGCCTCCCAGAATAAAATGTAATTCAATTCAGTGCAAGCCACTGCATTGCATTTTTTTTTTTTTTACAAAGCCATGCAAGGTGGCACAAATTGCTTTTTGCTTGGCTTTGTACATATCTATTGGTATTTTGTGTTGTGGATGTTGCACAAAGGTGGTGAAATCATGATGCAAAATGTTAGTAAATCTTGCCCTAACTGTCCATATTCACAGTTAGGAAAGCAAAAATTAAGCGTTTTTTTCATAATTCTAAAGTGTGATGGAAGCAAAGAGTTTAATTGGATCAAAACAAATCAAAACACTTTACTTGGTGATGCACAATGATAATATGTGGAAATTGGGTTTATGTGAACATTTATCATTGTGTGCAATATAGGTTTATCAGTAAAACAGTATGTCTGCACATTTAGGCCCATATTTATACTTTTTTAGCGCCACATTTGCGTCATTTTGTGATTGAAAAGCAACGCAAACTTACAAAATACAATTGTATTTTGTACGTTTGCGCTGCATTTGTATCAAAAAGCGGCGCAAATGCGGCGCTAAAAAAGTATAAATATGGGCCTTAGTGTCCATTTCAATGGAAAATGTGCTGTCTGTAAATGACAGTGTACTACCACACCTTTCTATTCTTACATTAAACAATTGTACGCCTCATGTTGATTAAAGCTAGACAGGTCGCAAAAATTTGTCATTCTAAAAATTGGGGAGTAATTCTAAAACATTGGAAATGAATGGAGAAAAAGGCATGGGCCATGAAGAGGGTTGTTTTTCTTGTGCACAAAATGCTGTGTAGTTGTTGTAGGCCTTCTGGGGAATTTACAGCATTTGTGGTTTTAGAGAAAAGCTCTAGAATGAAAGCAAAGCATGGGGGCATAAAGGGCCGTATTTATACTTTTTGACGCACAACTGCGCCAACGCAGTTGTGCGTCAAAAAATTTAACGCCGGCTAACGCCATTCCAAAGCACCATGCGGGCGCCTTATTTATGGAATGATGTTAGCCGGCGGAGCTGACTCGTGTGCGTCAAAAAAAATGACCCACACCAGGCAGCGCCGGCATAGGGGAAAATGGAGCTTGGGCGTCAAAGAATGGGGCAAGTCGGTCTGAGGCAAAAAATCTGCCTCAACCCGATTTGCGCTATTGTTTTTGACTCCAACCATCCATTGACATGACTCCTGTCTTAGCAAAGACAGGAGTCATGCCCCTTGCCCAATGGCCATGCCCAGGGGACTTCTGTCCCCTGGGCATGGCCATTGGGCATATTGGCATGTAGGGGGGCACAAATCAGGCCCCCCTATGCCACAAAAAAAAATATATATATACTTACCTGAACCTACCTTAAATTCCCTGGGATGGGTCCCTCCATCCTTGGGCGTCCTCCTGGGGTGGGCAAGGGTGGCAGGGAGTGTCCCTGGGGGCATGGGAGGGCACCTCTGGGCTCCTTCGGAGCCCACAGGTCCCTTAACGCCTGCCCTGACCAGGCGCTAAAAAATGACGCAAAAGCGGCTGGACGTCATTTTTTTTGACCCGCCCATTCCCGGGCGTCATTTTTGCCCGGGAGTATAAATACGGCGCACATGCCTCGGAGTCATTTTTTAGACGGGAACGCCTACCTTGCATATCATTAACGCAAGGAAGGTGTCCACGCAAAAAAATGACGCAAACTCCAAGATCTTTGGCGCTAGACGGGTCTAACGCCAAAGTATAAATATGGAGTTAGTTTTGCGTTGAATTTGCGTTAAAAAAAACGACGCAAATCCGGCGCAAACAGAGTATAAATATGCCCCAAAGTCTGGCCCAAAGAAATGCTTCCCAAAGAAATGGCATCATCTGATACTGGCCACTGGTGTCTGTTTTATATTGCTCACAGCTGCAGCACCTCACATTGTCCACCAGAAGCACTATCGCACTCAATCCACCAGCTTCTCACACTGTCCAACAGTGCATCTCAAATCAACTAGAGATTAGACGACAGGCTCAGGAAGGAAGCACCTTAAATCACAGGCCTCTTGGCTGAGGCACTCAACTGGGAAGTCTGTTTTGTGGTTATTATTATTTGTGGGAGCTGGAAATCTGTGTCTTTTTCCTAGAATGAGCTGTTGTTTAGATTATACACCTTGAAAAATAACAGATACTTTTGAAACACTGCTTTAATACCTTCGCATTCATTACGAATTTTCTGGACTTTGCAGCTAGGGGAGACAAAATCTCTGTACTGGGCAGTTTTCCCACTCGAAAATCCTGATATTATTATTTTGACCGTGAAATGGTGAATAACCACACCAGCCCAGGAATACTGTGTCCTATTCTGTTTGTTTTTCCTCGATTCTGGGAACAAAACTGGTGCCATCTTCCACCTACTCAGATCAGGTGCAGAAGGACAGCAGAGGTGTCAGTTGTAAAAGAGGAAGTAAATCAGGGTAGAGTGGGCTGGTGAAGTGTTGTACCTGTGATGCTGCAGGGTTTGGGCGGGTGTAAAGGTGTGCTCCTGGCCCCTGCTCCAGCTGTAGTTTCACCATCTATGGAACATCTGGACCTGAAATTGAGTCAGAGACACCCAGGTCCACATTTTCAAAGGTTTAGTGTCAGGTTAGCATTATTTTTCTAAACTGGTGCTAAAACTTTTTGGGGATTCAGAAACCAGCGCAAATTGGTATTTGTGTTGGTTTGTATATCAAAGTAACGCAAAGCAGCGCTAAACCCTGCTTTGCATTACTTTGCTTCAAGAGGGCGTTACAAGGGGGTAACGTGGGCGTACCCGTGCTACCACCCAAGGTTTTGAAGCTAAACCCTATTCTCAAACGTCAGTACGAGGGGTTTAGTGCCAAAAAATTAATGCGGCTGAAAAGCAGGCGTTAAACAGAGAATAGTTTTCATTTCTTACTGTTTCCAACACACAAAATAGGAAAAGCTTTTTTGATGATCTAAGCATAGTATTTTGTACTGGAAGACTACCCTTTCTGTACAAAACCTATGCTAGACTCACGCACACCCTAGAAACATGTGCGGCAGCACTATGTGTATTACAGAAAGGCCCGCACAAGCGTCTGCAGCCCTTTCTGTGATAACAAAGTGCCCGGGGGGTGCATAGTGTGCGCAAACACCCATTGCACCCCGGGGCAGTTTTTGTAATACAGACCCTGGACGTCTTACAACGAAATAGTCTTTGGCACAGCCCATCTCCTCAATACCACACTCCACAGTTCAAGTAAAAAAAAAAAGCATCAGTCACTGAAAAAAAGTGCAATGAAAGACAAATTAGTGAATATACTGGACGACTCGGGTTCCTTCACTTCTCCAAACCTGGCATTTTTGTTAGAATCATTGGCTGAAGAAAAATTACTTTGACCAACTGCCCGGATTTTTATAGGTTTCCTTTCTAGTGGACTTATTTTTAATTTTAACATGATCAAGTACATAGGAATCTCTAAACATCTGGAAGAGGTCTGTGGGCATGGGGGTGTGCACTTAAGGAAAAGTCGTTGAAAGTATTTACCACATTATAAACAGGTCATAAGTGTGTGGTGCCAATGCTTTTTCCAGGATTGTTTAGCAGGAGATTTAAAGAGTAACACGGAGTTAGCAGAATTTCAATCTGAGAAATGTTTAACCAAAGTCCTCTTTGATCCCTGCAGCTCATTCCTTCAAATGGTGCCTGTAGAAATCATGACTAAAGTGTAATGTGATATAACTTTATATTTGCTCCTGGGTAATAACTCGAAAAAACTACAGGAGGGTATTTTTCTGTTAAGCATCGTAGGACGGAATGTGCCATTTCATGTATAGACATTAGCAAGATTAAAGTGAAATAGAAAAGGATGAAATTGGAAAACAAGGTTAAATGTTTTTACATTTGATGCTAAGACCCACAACCACTTTCCTATGATTATGTCCCTTTCTTATAGGCCTTGCCAATTACTTTTTCAGGTAGACATCAAGCCCCTGGTACACTTAATGGAATCAACTTCAACTCATTTGTGATACACGTTCTGAAAAAATGCAGAGAGATTTTTGAGATTCTTCATAGTTTTATGGAGCCAATAACCCCGTTACATTGGTGTTATTGGGAAACACAACCAATCTACAGACATACTGATCAGTGTGAAAATCCGGAACACACTCATGCCCTGGACCAATGAGAAATCAAGAGGGTTCCCTGGCTTTCCGATGCCGCAGAAATGTCACAGCTTCACCTCACTTTGTGGGAGACACATTTTTGGAGGGTAACGCTGTGGACGGGAAGGTGGAGTATAACCATTTCCCTTCCACTTCCTTCTGCAGGGTGGCTACCTATTCAGAGAAAAAGTTTGCCCGATGGTCCTCTCCACAATGACTCTTCTGCAGTACTCAAACTTGAAAGCACGTCGTGCACACTTCCAAGCTTCATCTGTGAATATTTCTTGATTGCTGTCAATGTTCCCTCCCCGCTCCGCACAGAAAAACATGTACCAAACCCGTGCAGATTTTGTGTGGGAGGCAGCACAGCAGTGCCTCCTAAATCAAAAAATGACATTTAAAAGCAAAAAACATGTTTTTCCTCGGTGTGTGGGCTGTGAAGCTGTAGGCATGACAGGAAATGGGAACTGTGCCCTCTCCCAGACCCCTTAAAGAATATACTTCCATTGACATGAATTTCAAATAATGGATCTCCAAGGGTGAGCCATGTAGAACTAGAAACTGAGGAAAGTACATATCTCAAAGTAAAGTGCGTTTTCCTGTGTAATTGTTACCAGTTGAAGTCCCTCAATCGCAGATTGACTGGCTGGCCACTCACAAATGGGGAGATTTGCAAACATACACTGTCCCTCTAAGAGTTCGATAGACCTGAGAAGGATTCAGTCCATGATGAGCATCAAACTGGTGTTAACGGACTCTGCCAAAGCCATGCCAGCCAGTCACAGAAGTGGCATGCTCCTGTTCACAGGCAGCTTGCAAGAGTCTCTTTCCCCATTGGGATATTGAGAGTTGTCACGATGATGTAGGGGATGGGTTAACTCTGTCCTCTTTTGAGACTGTATGTAACATGTGAGTGACTGCTTGGAATCTTGGCATGGCCAACTCTAACTTTTACCCTACCATGGTAGTTAAAGAGATACAATACAGGAATTGAATCAACTTTTAAAGCAATAATTATTTCTAGTGTGACACAACCAAAGCGCTGTCTTACTAATTTTTCTTCGAATATAAGAATGTACAATCTTAATTATTCTAGGTGTTGAGTTACTACCAGACATCTACCGGGACTTGCTGGGTGCTAAACATATGGCTTAGAATCGCAAACTCTCTTGGTAGAAAGCTAATTCACTGGCAGGCAGGAGGCCACTCACCGAGATCGACCATAGATTCGCACTGTTGCTGTTCACAGTACACACCATCCTCTTCTTGGACATAGCTGATCAGTTCCTTGGAGGATTTGGCGAAATTCTCCTAAACTATTTTTTTTATTAAAGGAATCTTCCAGAGTGAAAACCCATGCATTTGACGGTGTCTGCCTCTAAATCCTTTACTCTGGCTGAATGAGCAGCAAAAGTGGTTTTGGAAAAACGACCTCAAATTTCTGGAGGGCTGATGGCCCTGAAGACTTTAGAATAGTATTAAGGGTTGCAGCCATGATGTGCCTTGTGGGTCAAGCATTCAAGTCTTAAAGTTATGTATCTACTGAATGGGCAGCCACTGAAGAGTTTAGGAGCCTAGCAAGACCTGATGCCAGTGTATCAGGCAGAAGAGGAGCTCAACAGTGTAATTTTGCACTCCTTTAAGCTTGGATGCCTGACTCATCAGGAGGCCTGTGAACATAGCATAGAAGTATTCAAGGCTGGAAACTGTAACTTTGAGAATCAAGTCCATTTTCACTCTAGCATTAGCAAAGATCTTTTGATTTTACTAAAATTGCACATATAATATTCATGTAGAGTCTTTCAGCCAGCCCTCTTCATCCATTGGTCAGTTCTTTTAAATCACATTTTGCATCCCCTCTCTCCAGCACACAACATGGTGCAATGGCAGCCCATTTAAGCCATTGATTCACTTCACTGTGAGTGATGGCATTCTGCCCAATCACAAGGGGTGCATCTCCATGCAAAGTATTTTCACTGTTACAGAGACTACTATGACAATGTGTCCTTTCTAAAACCAAAAATATTTTTTGCTTTTTTTTTGCTTTTGCCGAATGTTTATTTTTTTATGTTGATGGGGGACCCGACGTTTCTCTTCATCAATAAAGTTTTTAAAAAAACATTGCAAATCAAAATAATCATTGGCAAATCTTAAAGACTTGCAGCCATAGCCTGAACTATTGCTGTGCTGATACTTATTTACATAAGACCTCAACATAGCTAGTAATGTGAAAACAATGGGCATTCATTTTCTGGAGTGAACAAGAGGTTCGTGGAGCATATTACAACCAAGTTGTGCACTGTGTTTAGTGTCATCATTGGCCATCCTAAGGAATCGGACCCAGTGAATGGAAGAGGTGAGGGTGTACAGGGCCCATGAAAAAATCCTCAGTTGTCTTCTCATTAGAGCATGGCTACTTGAGATGCACCCAATGTTGTATTTCCTTCAGGCTAATTGTAACCTCATGTTGAGGTCCAGATCCGTTGGCTAACTAAAGGTGGACCCAAATGTCATCTGTTTAGAGGTGATGGCTGATATGAGGAGCATCCTGAGTAGTTGTCAAAGGAGCTATGTGTGAGTGGAATAGGATTGGAAGAGGGATGATCTTTGCTGTTCTCTACTTTCGGTAGGTTGCAGATTTACGAGCTGGGTGGGATTGTTGACAAAAAATGAGAACCTATTCATGGCAGACCTCTATATTTGAGATCATCACGTAAGCAAGGTGTGTTCAACCCAGGTCAAAGTGGGCCTAATACAACCCAGATTTTCAGGACAGCCCTAGACTGTGTAAATTAGTGCTCTATTTGTATTCACTGTATGTAAATTTATTTTATATGGAAATCTTGATAAGTCAACATGTAGACACTCCTCGACCTACTTTGTCCAAGTGGTTTGATATGGACATTGCGATCAGTAGTATTAAATTATTCTGAGAGATCCAACAGAACTCTGTAGCTTTTTCAACTATCAAGATGTGACTGCTGAGGGTAAAAAGATAGCTTATTGGAAGTGGTGTGAGCGCTCAAGGCCAAAATACAATTCAACAAACGGCTATCACAGTCAGTGAAGGTTGCTTTTTAAAATACATGCTTGAACAATAAGAAAGCACTTTAAATGATGATATAAGTTGAGGTCCAGAAGTATGACAACTAATAGTTTTACCACAAATTATTATATTGCAAAGTTGGCAGTTCGTGCCTTTTGATTGGCAGGTACGATGTTACTATGGGGAGCGGCTTTACAATGTTTGCAACTAAAAGACAGCTGTTGACCTCTCTCTGCAGAGAATATACACAGCTTGGACCCAGCATAGTAACAAGTGCCACTTTTAATGTTGCAACACAGAGATACATAGTAAGGCCCATATTTTTAATTTTTGACGCAAATCTGGGCCAGCGCAGGTTTGCGTCAAAAAGTTTAATGCCGGCTACCGCCATTCCAATGCCCCAGCCGGGCATCATATTTAAGGAATGACGGTAGCCGGCATTTCGACTTGGTTAGCGTCAAAATAAATGACTCTAACTGCAGCGGAGGCGTAGGGAAGACTGGGGGTTGTGTGTCAAAGAATGGTGCAAGTCAGGTTAGAGTTAAAAAAAAAAAAAAGACTCTAACCTGACTGGCATCATTTTTTGACGCACAACCCCCATGGAAATGACTCCTGTCTTAGCAAAGACAGGAGTCATGCCCCCTACCCAATGTCCATGTCCTGAGGACTTCTGTCCCCTGGGCATGGCCATTGGGCACAGTGGCATGTAGGGGAGCCCAAGTTAGGCCCCTCTATGCCACCTAAAAATAAATTTAAAAAAGTTACTTACCTCTACTTATTGTAGATGGGCCCCCCCATCCATGGGTGTCCTCCAGGGGTGGGTGAGGGTGGCAGGGGTTGTCCCTGGGGTCAGGAATGGGCACCTGTGGACTGCTTCCATGGTCAGAGACCATGGAAATGAGCCCACGGGTCCCTTAACGCCTGCCCTGACCCAGGCGTTAAAAAACGGTGCAAATTGGTCTGGGTGCCATTTTTTAAGGCCCGCCTCCTATGCGTCAAAATGACGCAGGAGGATAAATAAGGCGCACATGCCTTAGTCATTTTTTGCACGGGAACGCATACCTTGCATGTCATTAGCGCAAGGTAGGTTTTCATGTACAGAAAAATGACTCAAGCTCCATAACTTTGGCGCTGGACGGGTCTAGTGCCAAAGTATAAATATGGAGTTAAGTTTGCGCTGAATTTGCGTAAAAACAAAATATGGCACAAATCCGGTGCAAACAGAGTATAAATATGGGCCTAGGAGTCACTGCAGCAAGCAATGAAATAAAACCACATTGGACCTTTGCACCAGTTGCAACAACAATCTTTTGAATAAAGTAGCAAACTCGAATAAATATTTCTGTGAAGGTTGGAGTGAACTGTGGTGATTGACGCTGAGATTTTGATTGCTGCTTAGGAGTACCAGATTTGGAGACCTTACGGTTAACTTAAGTGGCATCTACCATCAGAAATTGGTACAAACTTCCATTGGTGCTTGTGCCTCGGAGTGCATGAAGACTAGTACCACACCAGAAGATTTAGGAGGGAAAAGTGCTGAGTATTTATCTGCGTTTTGAATACCACCATTTTTTTTTTTAAACCCCTTCAGGTGCCACGAGTCAAGTCCCATAGTATCCAGGAATAGGGCGGCGGGGCGCTAGAAGACTATGGCCCAGATTCTCAAATGTTTAGGGTCAGGTTAGCGTTACGTTTTTAATTCTAAACTGATGCTAAACTTTTTTTCAGATTCAAAAACCAACGCCAAATGGTATTTGCGTTGATTTGTGTGGCAAAGTAACGCTGAAGGAGGCGTTACATGGGTGCTACATGGGCATACCCGTGCTACCACCCATGCTTTTTGGCACTAAATCCTATTCTGAAACATTAGTAGCAAGGATTTAGCACCAAATGTTAACGCAGCCAAAAAATATGCGTTAAACTGAGAGATGTTTTTATTTCTCCAGTCTTTTTTTACTTTGCATGTGTGCTGCACTGTACAGCACACATACAAAGTAGGAAAATCATTTCCATTTGTCTAGGCATAATATTTTGTACAGGAAGATACCCTTCCTGTACAAAACCTGTGCTAGGCTCAGACACACACCATAGCACTATGGCACTAAGGGGTGTGCGTGGCACACAGCAGCTGAAATCAGCACCGGTGTTAGGGAGAGGGGAGGAGAGTGCCATTTCTATGTGAGTATGGTGCTCTCCTGCTCTTTCCTTGTCATTCAATACAGCATTTTTGCTGCTGTGCTGCTTAGGGTGACAGCTTTCAGAATCTGGGCTTATATCTCGAATAATGTAAGTAACAGTCTGTCTCTTCTTATACCCAATGGTCCAACCTTTGACTGCAGTCTTACCACTTCCATATTAGGCAGCACATGGACCAGGACATTCACAAAACAGCTCTCTGTTTGTGAATACTTCAGGTTGAATGCCTTCTAGAACTCAAAGCACTCAGGTGGAGTTTAAGAGAAATGCCACAAATGGGTCACAAAACGTTCTTTCAGCACAGGTGAGTGGTAGGGGACACAACATCTGGATTGATGGTGCACTGGATGGAGACAGGATTTAACACCACCAGGGGACCCTCAAGGGAGTGCTAATTAAACATCACTCTCCTTGCCTACTCGAAATCTGGAACCTTTTTATTATCAAAAAAGCAAAGAAATTAGAAATAGCAAAACAAACTGACGTAGCTTTACCGTCACAATGTTATTGAGCATATAATGCTAGCACAGATAGAAATCACATTTTTATACATTTCCTTCACATAGACAAAAAGGGACTACATGATTGGGGGTGAACCTCCTCCTAACAAGAGCAGGTGCTCCTTGCCCTCATTCAAATAGTTAAAAAGACCTTGAAGAAGAGATACACAGCAAAAGCTTCTCTGCCGAACTGACAGAAATCTGACTTTTCCAAGTTATAAGTGCCAAGGTGAAAATGAGGCTTTGAGGCTTGGACTCTCACAGACGAATGGGCCTGCACATCTTGGTACAACATAGGAGTACATTATAAATGTGTTTCCAAAACAACATGACTGATGTAAAAGTGTCATTCTAATCGGGGTTATACTGTTCATACATTCAGAGGAGCCAGGTCAAAAGAACTGAGAGAGTATGCCCACCATATAAGAGTACTACTCCAGGTGTTTTACCCTGTGCTGTAGCTGTCTTTGTCAGTCTAGTTTTTGTCCACTTTGGTCCATATTTACATGGAGCTTGTGTCATTGCTGCATCATTTTTATGATTGTGACAGCACAATCACTGCTCCATATTTACAAAGTGACACTTTCCCTTGAATGCATCACTTTTCTACCCCGTGCGTCATTTTAATCCAGAGCGACAACTGGTTGCGCCAGGTTAAGTTAATAAGATGCAAGGAAGGCAGTCCCACTCAAAGACCAATGCAGAACTAACACAGCCATATTTACAAGATTTTACAGACTCTAAAATGCATCAAATGCAAAACCAAAATCATCATCTTCGGCCCCAACAAAACTATATGGGACGACTCCTGGTGGCCCACCACCCTAGGCCCCGCACCCACCCCTGCAAGCCACGCACACAACCTCAGCATCATCCTGGACCCCTCCCTCTCCATGACACAGAAAATCAATGCAGTAACCTCCTCCTGCTTCCACACACTCCGAACACTGAAAAAATCATTCAAATGGATCCCCCCAGAGACCAGGAAGACTGTCACCCATGCACTCATCAGCAGCAGACTAGACTACGGTAACGCCCTCTATGCCGGCACCACACTCAAACGCAAACTATGGAGAATCCAGAACGCGCCCGCACGCCTCGTCCTGGACTTCCCCCTCCACAAGCATATCTCACCATACCTCAAATCACTTCACTGGCTCCCCATAGACAAGAGAATCACTTTCAAGATCCTCATCCACGCACACAAATCCCTCCACAACACAAGCCCGATCTACCTCAACGAAAGAGTGAACTTCCACACTCCCACCCGCAACCTCCGTTCAGCCGACCTTGCACTAACTACAGTCCCCCGCATCCAATGAACCACCACAGGAGGCAGGGCATTCTCGTACCTCTCCCCCAAAACCTGGAACTCCCTCCCCACCAACCTCCGCAAAACCAAAGACCTCCTGCTCTTTAGAAAGAACCTCAAGACATGGCTGTTTGAACATTAACTCCCCCAACCCCTCACCCCCCCTTCAAGCGCCTTGAGACCCTCACGGGTGAGTAGCGCGCTCTATAAATTATTTTGATTGATTGATTGATTCAAAAGTCCTGGGCATCAGAAACCCAGGAAAAAATTACACATTGGTACCACTATATACGTAGAGCATGCACAAAATAACTCTTGCAAGCTCAAATACACCTTGGAGCTACTACTACTACTACTATTACAGCTGGGAGCACCAAGGTAAAGACGGGCAGCACCATCTCCACCACCACAGAGTCAGTGCCTGAGAGAGGAGCATGTCTACCTGCAAAGGACTACCCTCATTGACCTGAGGGAGGAGGAGGTCATCAAGTACTATAGGCTCAAGAGGGAGTCTATAGTCCGGCTCCTGCTTTAGACAGCACCAAGGCTGCAGACAAGATCTCAGAGGTGCACCAATATCCCTCTGCAGAACTTGGAATTTACTGTAGTTGCAATTTACATATGTCACAAAGTAGGGAATTGGGTCAAAATGCCTGCTGCAAAGAACATGTACCATGCAGATTACAAAAATGTCAGTAAACTATGAGTAGTGCTACAAAAAAAGAATAGAAATGTAAGTCCAAAAGAGGCAATGGAGAGTTGAGGGTCACTGTTAGAGAGTGGTACTGAGATAATCTGTGGAGAAGGCGATAAAGGGGTGGCTCCACAAATAGTCTGCTGCTGCAGGTACCACCAGCACAAAAGCGGAACCTGTGTGGGTGGCACCCTACACGTAGGTTGCAGGGGGGACCACCAGAAGTTTTCACCACTGTAAATTAGAGGTGTGCAAAGGGTCACATTACGCCATTCTTCATCAAGGATGTGTCTCATGGGCCTCACGTTGAGGTCATCCATCCAAACCCTGTTTGAGTCACTTCTGTCTTGGATATATATATATATATATATATATATATATATATATGCTGCAGCCATGGGTCATGACCCCTCATATCCCCAGACTCCAGCACAGCACAACAACAACCATGGACTCAGCATGACACAATCCATAATTGAGAGGACAGTTGGGCCCATATTTATACTTTTTGATGCAAAACTGCGCTAACGCAGTTTTGCGTCAAAAAAATTAGCGCCGGCTAACGCCGTTCTGAAGCGCCATGCGGGCGCCGTATTTATTGAATGGCGTTAGCCGCCGGCGCCGTCTGGTGTGCGTTAAAAAAAAACGACGTACACCAGGCAGCGCCGGCGTAGGGGAATATGGGGCTTGGGCATCAAGAAATGGGGCAAGTCAGGTTGAGGCAATTTTTTCGCCTCAACCTGATTTGCGCCATTTTTTTTCACTCCCAACCCCCATAGAAATGACTGCTGTCTTAGCAAAGACAGGAGTCATGCCCCCTTGCCCAATGGCCATGCCCAGGGGACTTCTGTCCCCTGGGCATGGTCATTGGGCATAGTGGCATGTAGGGGGACACAAATCAGGCCCCCCTATGCCACAAAAAAACTTTAAAAAAAAACTTACCTGAACTTACCTTAATGTCCCTGGGATGGGTCCCTCCAGCCTTGGGTGTCCTCCTGGGGTGGGCAAGGGTGACAGGGGGTGTCCCTGGGGGCATGGGAGGGCACCTCTGGGCTCCTTCAGAGCCCACAGGTCCCTTAACGCCTGCCTTTTGCAGGCGCTAAAAAACGGCTCAAAAGCGGGCGTACGTCATTTTTTTTGACCCGCCCACTCCCGGGCGTGAATTTTGCCCGGGAGTATAAATCCGACACACATGCCTCAGAGTCGATTTTTTAGACGGGAATGCCTACCTTGCATATAATTAACGCAAAGTAGGTGTCCACGCTAAAAAATGACGCAAACTCCATGGACTTTGGCGCTAGACGCGTCTAATGCCAAAGTATAAATATGGAGTTAGTTTTGCGTCGGAATTGCGTAAAAAAAAAAACGACGCAATTCCGGCACAAACGGAGTATAAATATGCCCCTTGGTATCCTGATTGGATTTTCCCCCAAAGGTCTCCAAAATCATCATGGTCTGCAGCATCCTTCAACAACATATGTGTGCGTACCAATGTGCCATGGGAGAAAGAAATTGTGAAGCAGGAAGACCCAGATGATAAAGAAGGGCAAGAAGAGGTCCATCATACAAATATGGGCTCTAGTGCTGGTTCACACTGAAGAAAGCAGATTCATAATTTCTTCACATAGGGCTGAGAATTATCAAGCCGAAAATAATTATTTTGTGGAGCACAGTACAGGTTAATAAAAGTTACAAACTCATAATTTGCAATGTATAAGCATTCATAAAGTAAAGTTACTGCAATGTATAGAAAATGACAATCTGATGTCATACTTATTGGCACGCCACAAAGGTATGTAGCAATTTGTAACATACACGGATAGAATACATCATGTGAGAACAAACTGTGGAGCTATGCCAAATGAAGCTCTGTTAAAAATACAGGAAACAAAAATGCTCTTGTACTGTGCCCAAATCAGGACTGCCCTACAGATTGTGTTGTGTGGCATTGCAAGTAATGTCAGACAACACAACCCCATCAAACAGTGGAATACATGTAATTAAATCTTCAATACAATGTGTATGATGGTCAGCCACCCACTGGTATTGCCATCTACTTGTTACGGATAGTAGAGTGAACTCTTAGCCTGATGGATGTCAGTAGAGTCACTTAGGGCCATATTTATACTTTTTGAAGCACAACTGCGCCAACGCAGTTGTGCGTCAAAAATGTTAACGCCGGCTAACGCCATTCCAAAGCGCCATGCGGGCACCTTATTTATGGAATGACGTTAGCCGGCGGAGCTGACTGGTGTGCGTAAAAAAAAATGACCCACACCAGGCAGAGCCGGCGTAGGGGAAAATGGAGCTTGGGCGTCAAAAAATGGGGCAAGTCGGTCTGAGGCAAAAAATCTGCCTCAACCCGAGTTGCGCCATTTTTTTTGACTCCCACCCTCCATTGACATGACTCCTGTCTTAGCAAAGACAGGAGTCATGCCCCCTTGCCAATGGCCATGCCCAGGGGACTTATGTCCCTTGGGCATGGTCATTGGGCATAGTGGCATGTAGGGGGGCACAAATCAGGCCCCCCATGCCACAAAAAAAAAAAAAATTACTTACCTGAACTTACCTTAAGTTCCCTGGGATGGGTCCCTCCATCCATGGGTGTCCTCCTGGGGTGGGCAAGGGTGGCAGGGTGTGTCCCTGGGGGCATGGGAGGGCACCTCTGGGCTCCTTCCGAGCCCACAGGTCCCTTAACGCCTGCCCTGACCAGGCGCTAAAATATGATGCAAAAGCGGCTGGACATCATTTTTTTTGACCCGCCCACTCCCGTGCGCCATTTTTGCACGGGAGTTTAAATAAGGCGCACATGCCTTGGAGTCATTTTTTAGACGGGAACGCCTACCTTGCATATCATTAACGCAAGGTAGGTGTCCACGCTAACAAATGACGCTAACTCCAAGATCTTTGGCGCTAGACAGGTCTAACGCCAAAGTATAAATATGGAGTTAGCTTTGCGTCGGATTTGTGTAAAAAAAACGACGCAATTCCGGCGCAAACAGAGTATAAATATGC
The DNA here is from genome assembly GCF_031143425.1 of Pleurodeles waltl. Taxonomy (NCBI): domain Eukaryota; kingdom Metazoa; phylum Chordata; class Amphibia; order Caudata; family Salamandridae; genus Pleurodeles; species Pleurodeles waltl. The sequence continues at coordinate 646,042,569 of NC_090446.1, read as the reverse complement.
CCCTTAGGGCCTTAATCAAAGAATACTGACGCAGGGCATGACCACAATCCATCCCTCTACCAGGAACAGCACATTCTTGGCTTTGTCCCCTGTTGTGGCGCTCAATGGGCTGCAATGGTGCTAGATTTGTGGAGAAGATTGTGTATGGGCAGGAGGGACACCTTCCTGTACATATACAGTTATGAGAGTCATATTCCACTTCCCATGTGTGCTGCAGAATGCAACTCACATAGGAATATGACCTAACATGAAGAAGTAAAGGTATGCCTCAGAGTATATTTGTGCATTCCTAATTCCCCTCCAGGAGTGGCAGAAGATGTAGACACATTTTTAAGAAAACTATAACACTGAAATATGGAAAAGTGTCATATGCCAAGTCTGTCTGGTGGGAACACCCATCACGAGATCCATGGAATGCTGCCCTGTTATAAGGTGAGCCAATGCAGGGACTAATACTGCAGTGACGCAGTACATTTCTACAAGGTCAAGAAAAACCATGCAGGGTGGGAGTACATGGCCCTGTAACTCTAGGACACCAATGTAGGGTACCAGACTATCACAAAGAGTGATGTTCCTGATGCATGAAGGCACTTGGAAATATGGCTATTACAATGTGCAGGGTAACACAGCTGAAGCCATACAGTCCACATATGCTTCAACTATGTGCCTAGGGAAATATGTAAGACATTCTCAAATATCACAATATACAAATCTCTTGTAAACAGAAAAACATGGCAGGACAAGAACCACTATATACTGCCAATAGTGCAACATCAGCCCGACCATGCTGTAATGTAAATGGACCAAGCATGGCTGTCACATGTGATGTTCCTGTGTTGCACACAGATTTAATAAAATTGGCCATCTCCCCAGACATCATCATGTGTGTAATAATGAACAAACAACATGAAGGGCCTCATTTACAGAGAGATTGTGCTGCCAATGCATCTATTTCCTGATGCAGCGGTGGCGCAACGATAACCCATATGTACAATGTGACGCTAGAGGCCTCTAGCATAACTTATACACCAACTACATCAACTATGCTCAGCATTGGATCAGGCTGTGTCAGACAATTATATGCAAGGAAGGCATTCCCCCTCTCAAAATGAGGCAGGATTCATGCAGCCATATTTCCAGACTATAATAAAATTGATGCACCATTAGGATTAGTTGCACAAGGTCTGCTATGCCTCATAAAAGTAATGACTGGTCAGACCTTCTGTGAAGTTGATGGATTGGCACACATACATAAGGAAAACAGACCAAAACACTCCAGCAAGCACTCTGACAACATGGATCTACACATACGTCATGTCATAGCAGCAAGAAGACCACAATCACCACACCCCCCACACCACAGAGGTAGCGCAGGGGAAGGGAACCCATTTATTGGCAGCTGAACTGAATGATTGCCCTCAGGGAGGTAGAGGTAATCGCCTATTACTTTCAGCGTAAGGAATCTATTGTCCAGCTGCTCCTCCTCACTGAGGACAGACTATGGGCAAAGGTTGACAGAATTACCCATATAACACCACTGACCAAGCTCCTGGCCGTGCCACATATGCTGGCTTTGAGGTTCTTCCAGACCAATGCAGCACAGAAGGGGTAGGAGTGTGCAGCCATCCTTCCCAGCACTCCTGCCCTCTGTCCTGGATGCCATGGATGATGCCACCTGCTACTTCCTCTTCACTAACACACAGCAACTGCAGCAGGATATCAAACAGGGCTTCTACATAATTGCTGCCTTTATGCATATGCTGGGTGCCATGGACTGCACACATGTGCTACTCGTTCCTCTTGCTGCAACTGTTCACTGATGGAAGAACAGGAAACCTACCCGCTCTAGGAACATACAGGCCAACCTTGACCATTGTAGGTTAATCCCAAATGTGACGGCCAAAAATCTTGCCACAGTACTTGATGCTTTAATGTTCCACTTTCATGCATAACACTATAGCCCATATTTATACTTTTTGACGCACAACAGCGCCAACGCAGTTGTGCGTCAAAAATTTTACCGCCGGCTAACGCCATTCCAACGCACCAAGCTGGCGCCTTATTAATGGAATGACGTTAGCCGGCGCTGCGGACTGGTGTGCGTCAAACAAAATGACTCACACCAGGCAGCGCCGGCATATGGGAAAATGGGGGTTGTGCGTCAAAAAATGGTGCACGTCAGGTCTGAGGCAAAATTCAGGCCTCAAACCGGATTTGCGCAATTTTTTTTATGCCCACCCTCCATTGACATGACTCCTGTCTTAGCAAAGACAGGAGTCATGCCCCCTTGCCCAATGGCCATGCCCAGGGAACTTATGTCCCCTGGGCATGGTCAATGGGCATAGTGGCATGTAGGGGGGCACAAATCAGGCCCCCCTATGCCACAAAAAAAATCTGAAAAAAATACTTAGCCAAACTTACCTTTACTTCCCTGGGATGGGTCCCTCCATCCTTGGGTGTCCTCCTGGGGTGTGCAAGGGTGGCAGGGGGTGTCCCTGGGGGCAGGTGAGGGCACCTCTGGGCTCCTTCCGAGCCCACAGGTCCCTTAACGCCTGCACTGACCCAGGCGTTAAAAAACGGCGCACATCAGGCTGTGCGCCGTTTTTTAAGGCCCACCCCCTCCTGTGTGTCAAAATGACGCCAGAGTATAAATAAGGGGCATAGGCCTTAAAGTCATTTTTTGGAAGGGAACGCCTACCTTGCATATAATTAACGCAAGGCTGGTTCCCCCTTCCAAAAAATGACGCACATGGTGGAATTTTGACGCCCGCGGGGTCGGACGTCAAAGTATAAATATGGGGCAGGGTTTGCGCCGATTGTGCGTCAAAAATTTTGACGCACATTCTGCGCATACAGAGTATAAATATGCCGCTATGTCCTTACTCAGAAGGTAATAGGTGATTATCTCTACCTCCCTGAGGGCAACCATTCATGTTCCAGCAGTAAATCATCAGCCAGCTATTCCTGGACAGACAATATGGAAATGGACACTTGTAGTTAAGCAAACTGCAAGTACTCAACAGACGCAATAACAAATAGTTATGAGGAACACAATACACAGATACATGTCTGCCTGCACGGATAAGGACTGCAGGATGAGGGCTGTTACACATACATGCACCATGCTTCAGTTCACATATGCAAAGCAAATCACCCTGACCTATAGGTAAGGACATCTCAAACCAGTTATGCACACGTTACATGATGTAATGACACACAGCCATGCATGGCAGCCAGGAAATATACCCAACATCTCTGTGTTCAAGGGAGTTCTACCATGTACACTGGGGGTGGGGGGGTTCAAATGCAACACACGTGGGCCATCAGCGGTGTCTTGGCACACACATGAGGGAAAAAGGACCTCGTATATGATGAAATAGCTGCCATTGGAGCGTCATTTGTTGTGACGCTCCGGCGGTGCAGTGTGGCAGTCCATATTTAAAAGGCCATGCAAATCTACATTCTGCATCACACATAGAAAAAAGTCAACTCCTTTTGTGATAGTTTTTGTGCACAAAGGTCTCCCTTAATGTACAAATTCAATCATCTCCACAACGCAGGCACCTCGCACCATGGTGGAAGGGTCCCTGTTTTGGCACCAGCTAGCAATTGTGCCCTAGCGCAGGTATGAGTCCAGAAATGCATCTTATTTCTCAGACACAGTGCATTTCTGGCCTTTCCATGTGGCGCAGGCTGGCCCAGGACGAATGTTTGTGGCATTGTCCTGCAAAATAATATATTGCAAATACGCCACCGAACATGCATGTCACATATCCATGCACAGCATGCATTTTCTCTACAATAGTGTAATACAAAAAACTAATTTATGCACTACTTCACATGCATTTCAACACACAATTCACCATTTACACGCATTTGAGCCATTGCATGTAAAAAAACCACACATCTGATGAATGCATGCTTTTTCCAGCCAGTGTGTGAAACAATTTCACACATCCAAGCAAATGCATCTGTTTTGCAGCATGGTTATTTGTCAGGCCTGCTGCACAAGTCATGCATTGACTATGTATCCATTGGATGCATCTAAAAAAAAAATGATGCATCAGCTAAAAATGTGACCCATCCACTCATACATTCATGATGCATGGTCGTTACACCAACTGAAGCCTCGCTGGGCTGATGTTGTGAGCCCGTTAACATGACCTGCTGCACTACTTCGTCATTGAAGTTGGTGGAGAACTTAGTAAATAAACATATTTGGTGCTGACTTTGCTGTGTGTGATTTCCAAATAAATGTATTAGGTACATAGGTAAAGGGCCATAATCACAAATGTGGATGCAGGACAGTGATGCAAGCATTCTTGCTCCGCTGCCTTGCATCAAAACAAAAGGGCAGGAATGGCCATATCTACGAGATACAGTGAATTCCCGTCCTTTTCTCCTGTGCTGGTGCACAAACTGCTGCCATGCGCCAAAAGAGGCACCCTTGCACCATGGTGCAAAGGTGCCTGCATTACGGGGATTATAATTTTTCTACAGTAAGGGTGAAATGCAGCACACATAGAAAGAGGAAAACACAGGAATTAATAAAGATATTTCTTCCTGTTGCGTCACTTCTATGCCACCCCTGGGTGGCGTAGGTTTTTGACGCGTTCCCAAGTTTCCAAATCCTTGTAAATCTGGAAATGCATCAAAATCCATGGGGGTGCATGGGAATACCCCAAGCAAGATCCATGGGACACACCATGCACACAGTGCCATGCATGAAAGTGGTTCGTGTATACCGGGCTATGACAAGCCATGCAAGGTATCTTTCCCTTGCCTTCTATATGTGGACTGGCACACTGTGCCACTGAAGCAGCATATTACATAGCCCTTCGGTAGCATAGTGAGATCATGGGTCCTTGGTAATGAAGCACTTACATTGGAAATTGATATTCATATGTACTGTGCTCAACTTGCCCACAGTGTTTGTATTCAACGCCATGTTTCATGTTTTGTTTCCTAGGTGGACCCGAACCATATACAGTTGAACATATTGAAAGCTTCAAGGCCCGAATATTACTGGTGAATGTCACCCGGTGTGTTAATTCTGTAGTGCAAGGATTGTGTGTGATGTTTGATGCTGTCTGTAAGCCAGGTTCAATGTGCACCCTACTCAAAGGCCCTACTTGACGAGGGGCCTTCGCCACTGGTGCATATCTGTTTGTGATGCACTGGTGGTGAAGGCTTCTAAGCCATATCTACAAGGCCATGCTCTAGTTTGTGGGGTGTCACATGGGCTGGTAGACATGGAGTGAGGCAACACAGTGCAAATCAGTGTGTTTTGCATCACTTTGCGTCAGGGAAGTGTTTCCACGGATTTTGCGTGTGTGTTCCCACATAACACTCATGGATTTTGAGGCATTCCAGACTTATACGGTTTTGTAAACCTGGGAATGTGTCAAAATCCCTACACCACCTTAAGGGGTGGCAAAAGGGTGATGTAACGAAGATAAATAATTTTATTTCATCCCCACTTTTTCCTCTTTCAAAATGTGCAGCAATTAGTGCACAAGCACGTGGAACAAGGACAGGTATGCACATTATCTTGTCGATATGGTACATTTCTGCCTTATAGTAGTGTCATAGAGCAGTGCAGCATAATGGATAGCAGCAAGGCCCAGCACAAAATCTTCAGAAACATAGGCTGCCGTAGGCATGTTTCATAAGAAGGTCAAATCTGAATGCTACAAATGCTTTTTTGTTTGTGCAGTTGAATCTAACAATTTTCAGAGTGAATATCTTAGTAATATCTGATGTGCCACATGATAGGTAGCCTGAGATATGAGCAAGGGCAAACATATCCTAATCTGCAAAGACACTTATTAATGTATACTTATGTGAAGATGGCTTGGGGTTCTGGCACTTCCAAATGCACGTCAGATGCCCAATAATGACCGTGTTGATGATGTTGCATTCTCTGGCCAACTTGTTTAGCAAGTCCACATGGGGGGAGATCACTGACACAACAGTGAGGACTGGAATTACATGGCCTAACTGTCGCAGAATATTACTATGCAGGCAGGATGGCTTAATGTGTGCTCTCAAAATTGGCACTGCTCTGTGTGTCACAGGCCTCTCATCATATTTTAGGTACTGGTGTGGTAGATGGACTTCAGATTCAGCCCCTCGCTGTATCAAATCTAGGTGTGAACAGCCCGCCCATGGTAAGCAATAAGGAGGCCCACCCTCATTTTATCTGATGTAGCATACTCCTTGGTGATCACCTGCACAGACTTTACTCCTGTCTTCTGATTCCAGTGCTAAAGTGAATGTAATCAAAGCCATGTCTGCACAGATTAGTTATCCACCATACAATTGTCCATTGTTCGCTCAGAATGTTGTGCACAGGATACACCTCAGCATTTACATCAATCACTATCACACTTTGGTCACCAACAACTAATGTACTCACAGGACACCTGAGCAGATGAGATGCACAGCATGCATTCACACATCCATCACATGGATGTGCTGAGTGCTGATGTGCAGTAAGATGACTTGTACATCTGACATGTGGAGACAGAAACTAGGCTGTGTAGTGGGACACATGCAGTTACATTGCCTTAATGTAATGAGCTGTGACATTCTCACTATGTGATTTGAGTACTTAATATTGGGTAGGTATCTGACCTGTCTGTTTGATGTGAGTTATCTCTCCTCCATACATTCTGAGGATTCACACCTGACACATGTTAGTGCAAAATAGCTATGGGTCCATATGTGCATCTGCAATGTCAGGTACCAAATGTTGTCACACTATGGGGGTGATTCCGACCCCGGCGGTCCTTGACCGCCAGGGCCGGGGTCGGCGGGAGCACCGCCAACAGGCTGGCGGTGCTCCTAAGGGCATTCTGACCGCGGCGGTATGGCGCGGTCAGAACCCGAAAACCGGCGGTGTCCCGCCGGTTTTCCGCTGCCCTGAGGAATCCCCCATGGCGGCGCAGCTTGCTGCGCCGCCATGGGGGATTCCGACCCCCTCACCGCCATCCTGTTCCTGGCGGTTTCAACCGCTAGGAACAGGATGGCGGTGAGGGGTGTCGTGGGGCACCTGCAGTGCCCATGCCAAAGGCATGGGCACTGCAGGGGCCCCCGTAAGAGGGCCCCACTTTGAATTTCAGTGTCTGCTTAGCAGACACTGAAATTCGCGACGGGTGCTACTGCACCCGTCGCACACCTTCCACTCCGCCGGCTCCATTCGGAGCCGGCTTCCTCGTAGAAGGGTGTTTCCCACTGGGCTGGCGGGCGGCCTTTTGGCGGTCGCCCGCCAGCCCAGTGGGAAACCCAGAATGACCGCCGCGGTCTTTTGACCGCGGTACGGTCTTCTGGCGGTTCCCGCTTGGCGGGCGGCTCCCGCCGCCCGCCAAGCTTGGAATGACCCCCTATATATAAAGTTTGCAGACATTGCTCAGCTCACTTTGGCTGATGCCAATTGACCACATGCCATTATAAGGTGCAGAAGGGACACTGATGATCAGTGACTAGGATACATGTACCATACCATAGTTACACTACAACATTATTCCAGGCCTACTCTGTACTCATGACCTCATACCTAGATATGCTAGGATGATACACTGACATTTTACACACTTTCGTATGGCAACATGATCTGTACCTATGTGATCTTGGGAAACATTATGTGGATGCCTGCTCACTGGGTAATTTTTTAGGAATTTGTAATGCATGTGATGTTTGTCAGACAACTGTTGAGATGTACTTCAACCTAGTGCCTTCTGACCCTTGGATTTGCCGTTTTTCCTTTGACTTCCACAGACAGCATGACCCCAGAGCAGAAATGCCAACCCTACATCTGGGCCTAATGTTTCAGCCATATCCAGCTTGTTGGCAAAGCCTTAAAGGCAATGAAGAAGCGTCATGCAGAGGGGGTTGCCTCAGGGAAATGGAAGATCACACATGATGCATCCACCTAAATTGATACAAAGGCAAAAGTGAAGAAGGACAGTGCAGACCAGGGTGGATCCATGCAACCCATGTCCAGCACCTCACAGAGCCAGCCAAGTGATCAGATAGTGCCAGCAGCTGCAAGTCTGGCTCAACTATTCCCTTTTGAGACAATGATGCTCGGGGATGTATCCAACCTGAAATACAGGGTTGGAATTTGAGATGCACACTGTGACCCAACTCCTACAGAGCATAAAGAGGTCTGGACAAAAACCGTAGCCACCATGAATGGCCACAGTGAACTATTGTGCCCTTCCCCATGTATATAATTTGTTTTACCTTGTTAGTGTTTTTATAGCTCAGTGTAGGGTTAGTTAAAGTACATATAGTGTAGGTGTTAGTAGTTCATAGTTTTTGGTGGGTTTGAGTTTAGTTGGTAGGGGTGTGTTGGGGGTTGATGTGTTTCAAATGTTTTTATAGTGAGAATTTGTTTTTTAATCAGTGAAAATACTAAATATATACATATATATATATGTGTGTTTAGGCTTTTATGTGTAGGTAGTGTTTGTATAGGTGTCAGTGTATGTGCTACATAATGGTTACTATATGCCTTTGGATTTGTTTCCATTGTTTTTTGTATGATGTAGCAAGATGCACATGGTGATAAATTTGTCAGGTTTGTCATGGAATTACCTTGTGATTGCAGATAACTTTGTACATGTAAGTGAAACTCTTAATGTGGCAGGGGCGATAGGCCAAACCAGGATTTGTTACTACATTTCTATATGTGTGTGTGTCTCAGGCCCCATACATTGTGGTTTATTTGATTGTGCACCATTTTCAAATATCTGGGCATTCCATGCTCACACACTGTTTGAAAGGACATTACTAACTGATGCTTCCCTCATTTGCTTGTCACAGCCTAGTGTCCATGGAGAGGGTCCCAACCAGGACTGTCCCTTATTTCACCCTCTACCTTGATGACGTGTGATATGTTTCAGTTACTGCTCGGGTGCCTACAAACTATTCCATAGACCCATAGGGCTCACATGCCCTAATTCCCTTAGATAGTGGTGCTTTATCCATGGCACCATTACACCTGTGTTCCTTTGGAGAGTTACTTTGAAATTTACTTGACAATACCCCTTGTTCTATTGCATACATACCCCTACAAACATACAACACACAGATTTGATTATGTACATTACACGTGCAACATTGTTTCACTGACAGGCGCAGTTGTTGCAAAGGCTCACCCAAGCTATTTTTTGCATTTGAATGTCCAGACATAGTACATGCCTGTGTGAAGAGTGTCTCAGTGATGAGGAAAATTCACAAGTTGCATTAGGGAAGACCAAATTGACAGCCCTGACATAGTTGAGGTTAACTGATGGGACAAGAAATAAGGATTTTCACCAGTTGTGGTGATTACTGGCATAGGTCTGAGCACAGGGCAATGGAAAAAGTGGCATTTTAGAATAGGATGCTGCTATCGGGAACTTTTACATTTAAAAGAGGTGAAACCCATTTCTTCATTCTCCGATGTGTGTGTTGCTTCCTGGAAGCGTGGTGTTGTAGGTTCTGAGAGTGCTTTCAAGGGAGCCACACATACATATCAGGGGCATGAGAAGTGGCTCCACAAACCACAGCACCATTTCTCTCTGCCAAGGGGTGAGGCAGCAATGCAATGAGAATGTCCTGCTGTTTGGCCAACAGCGTTCCAATGTCACAGTGGTAGGCACCTATAGTGGCGGTGTATCTGCCCTGCTTCCACTCCATGGACTGCAGAGTGTTACAAATAGCCCCCAGCTCTCTGGCTACCTCGCTGGTGCCACTTTGGCAGAGCAGTTGTTTATGCCTCTGCTTCATGACACCAGCAATATCAGCCAGGGACTGGATGGGTGCTGAGAAATGTGTACTCAAGCCAAAAAGCCCAACATCTGCTAAAAAAAGCTCTTTCAAATGGTGCAGCATTTTGGGTGAAGGTGAAAGAGGAAGAGGATCCCGGGTTTATGTTGTGCTTCTAGCAGGGCCCCAAAATACGGTGGTCATGCTTACTTGTGGCCAGTGCCCATAGTCAAGAATCTGGGAGTGTGGCTTGATGAAAGCATATCCATTAGTCATCAAATTACTAAAGTGCCTGCCACGTGTTATGACATTTTACAGTGGTTTAATGAAATTTTGGGACATCTCCCTTATTCTGCACAATAGAACAAAGAACAGTAATCCAACCTCTGGTTATTTCCAGGCTGGATTAAGATAATATTTTTTATCTGGAAGTTAAAAAAAGTCTGCTTCGACGACTCCAGATTGTGCAAAACGCGGCAGCAAGAATTATTACATCCCCTCAAATTTTATCCTACAGCTTGTATGCTTTGAGAACTTCGTTGGCTTCCAATTGAATGTCTTGTTCAATTTAAGGCACTTTGTTATGTTCATAAGTGTCTTTCCAACTCAGGCCCCAACTGTTTTAATTCTGTGCCGTCACCATATACACCCAACCACTACAATTCCTCAAATCAGGAAAGCTTGGGAAGGAGGCCATGCCTTCTTTTTTCAGGCCCAAAGCTATTGAACGTCTTACCACCTGAATTGAGAGCTTGTCTCTCTTTACCACATTTCCGTAGGAAGTTGAAAATCTGGCTGTTGCACCTGACCCTTTTTGCAGGGTCATCCCCAGTCTTTTTGCCTCCTTCCTTCTAATTTCTCTGACCAGTTTTTGTTGGCTTTAGGACTCTGGGCCCTTTACCACTGCTAAAACAGTGCTAAAGTGCATATGCTTTCTGTGTAAATTGTACTGTTGATTGGTTTATCCATGATTGGCATATTTGTTTTACTGGTAAGTCCCTAGTAAAGTGCACTAGAGGTGCCTAGGGCCTGTAAATCAAATGCTACTAGTGGGCCTGCAGCACTGATTGTGCCCCCCACATAAGTAGCCCTGTAAACATGGCTCAGACCTGCCACTGCAGTGTCTGTGTGTGCAGTTTTAAACTGCCAATTCGGCCTGGCAAGTGTACCCATTTACCACGCCCAAACCTTCCCTTTTGGTACATGTAAGGCACCCCTAAGATATACCCTAGCTAGCCCCATGGGCAGGGTGCAGTGTATTTAAAAGGTGGACATGTACTGGTGTGTTCTTCATGTCCTAACAGTGAAATACTGCCAAATTCGGGTTCCACTGTTGCAAGGCCTGTCTCCCTCCTAGGTTAACATAGGGGCTGCCTTTAAATAACTTTAAAGCACAGATTCCCTTTAAGAGGAGGTTGAAATATGGAGTTTGGGGTCTCTGAACTCACAATTTCAAAATACATCTTTTAGTGAAGTTGGTTTTTAGATTGTGAGTTTGAAAATGCCACTTTTAGAAAGGAGGCATTTTTTTCCTTAAACAATTCTGTGACTCTGCCTGTTTGTGGATTCCCTGTCGTGCTCAGTTTGACAGTTGGGCTGGTTACACCTCTCCTCTAGACAGTAACACAAAGGGAGCTGGGGTGTAGACTGCATATCTTGATGAACCATCTGAGCTAGAGAGGAGGGAGGAGTGGTCGTTTGCACCTGAAAGGAATGTGCTTGCCCTCAGACAATGCTGCCTCCAACTCCCTGGTGTGGGTCTGGGGCCTGACCTGGACAAGGAAGGATCTTGCAAACACTTGAGACTTTGCTTTGAAGTCTGCCAACTTCAAAGGCAGAACGGGGTATCAGAAGTAGACTCAAAACCCCAGACTGTTATAATATTTCTGGAATCGAGAGGAACCTCTGCCAAGGAGAAGAGCTGAGGAGCTGGAGGAGGAGTACTGTCCCTTTGCTGTGCTGCTTTGCTGGACTGGCCTGCAGTTGCTACTTCTGCCTGAAAGGAGTGCAAAGGGTGAACTTTGCTGTGTGTCCTGCTTGAGAAAGTTCTCCAAGGGCTTGGAGTAGAGCTTGCCTCCTGTTGGAAGTCTCAGGGACACCAAAGACTTCATTTTCCTCAAACTGCACAACTGGGAACTGTGTGTTTTGTGCTGTTCAAGAGGAGAAACCACCACGCCGCCGCCAACGATGCTACTGGCCTGCACCGTGACCTGCAGATGCCGCACAGAGTTGCATTGCCCCGCTTCGCACCGCGACCCTGGTTTCACCGTCGTCGTCATCAGATGACTTCACTGAGCCGCTGTTCGCACCGAGACCGCTGGGCCCTGCACTCTACCATTGCCTGCTCACACCGGAGCCTGGGCATTCACGACAACAACGCTCCTGCTGACACCGGCGCCGCAGCCTGCACTGTGGCCTGTGGACACTGCTCGTGAGGAGCACAAAGCACTGTCCCATCCCACACTGCAGCCCCGGTCCACCGACGCCAGCACCATTGACTCCAGTGTTGTCACCAGGCATCCCTGTCTGCACCGTGGCATGTGAACACTGCTCGTGAGGGTCACCATCCTGTCCCGCATCGCTGGCTTGGGCCTACCGATGACAGCGCTTTAGCAACGACAATGATGCTGCCTGCACCGTGACCTGTGGACAGCACACATCGCACCGCCCCACTTTACACCGCAGCACTGGTCTCACAGACGCTGCTGGGCGACGATTACCAAGCCGCTGCCTGAACTGTGACCTATGGGCATCACACATCGCACCGTCCCGCTTTTCAGGGCAGCCCCAACGCCATCCCTACCAGTGCTCCTGACTTCATCAGCCCAGAGTTCGATCCACAACGTGTGTAACTTCAAGGGCCCGACGACCCATGCACCGACTCTGGAACCGACACCGTGGCGCCAGCGACGCCAGTCTCTGGAGCTCACTGTGAGGATCACAACGCCCTGCAAATCCAAGGTACTGTTTGCGGGTCTTGCCAACACCGTAGCTTGTCCGCGATGCCGCGGCCGGCCTGAACTGTTGGTTTTGTTGATCACGACAACGTGATAGACCCAGGTGGAGCTATCGACTTCAAGGAACTCTATTTGTGAGTAAATCTTGCAGAATTCATACATCTATTACTGTATGGTGGATTTTTATCGTATTTGGCCTCATCCTATATAGATAAGCATTGGCTATTTTTTCTAAAACTGGTGTGGTGTCCTATTGTAGTGTTTTCATTTGTGTGTTATGTGCAAATGCTTTACACATTGCTTCTGAGATAAGCCTAACTGCTTGTGCCAAGCTACCAACGAGGTGAGCAGGGGTTATCTGAGCGGGTATCTCCCTTATCCTGACTAGAGTGAGGCTCCCTACTAGGACAGGGTTCAAACCGACTGCCAACTAGAGACCCCATTTCTAACACTGGCTATTTTAACTTTAGTGTGTTGTGACTAAGGGTTCCGTATAGTAGTTTAGCGCTGGGAAACTCTTCCTGAGTTGCCATGTGCTGTACAAATCTATTTAATAATAATGTATTGCCTCCATCCACTGTATATTGTTGAAGGTCCAGGTGCAGATTTATCAATCTTTCGCGCTACCTAGCAAGCCACCTTGCTGCGCTGTGTGAAAGTGTGCGAATGCACATTAGTTTACATTATATGGCACATTTCAGTTATTTCCCAAGGTAAGTGCCGTTTTGGCTGACTAGTGCCAAGGCAGGTACCCTTGCATCATGTTGCAAGGGTGCCTGCATTGTAGGCAGGGTTGTTTTTGGCAAGAAGGGACACTTTCCAGCACAAAAACAATCCTGAGAGGCATTTGCCTTTTTCTACGTGTGCTGCGGAACACAGCATACATGGAAAAAGGAAAAAAGTTGAATTATTAAAGGTATTTCTCCTTATTGTGATTCACTTGGGGAGGCATAGCATTTTGACACATTTCCAGGTCTATCACTAATGATAAATCTGGGAATGCACCAAAATCCATGGATGGATATGTGGGAACAGTAACACTCCATCCATGGAAGGCCTCCGTGCTGCAGAGTTTCGTAACACAGTGATTTGCACTGCCTTGTGCTACCCTAGATAATCAAGCCATGCATGGCTACACAAGGTGGCCTTGCGTGGCATGATAAATTTCACTTAGGTTTTGTGTCACTCTTGCCTGGTGCAAGGACAACACACACCCATGATAAATATGCACCCATTTTGAGAAGAACAATGGAATTTTCTCTTGGACCTGTAGACCTCACCCAGGGGTGCAATAAAGGGATATCCATTTTACTCCATGAACTGCAAGTCAAGATTATTCTCATGGTTAAAGCCGAGCTGTCTTCTGAAGATCTCTAGTGTTGGTCACCTGGTGGTAAGGGTAAAAGCCAAGACACTGGAACATCTATGTATAAAAATAAAAAAATGCATGGTGAAACAACAGTGAGCAGCAGTTTTAGTCATCGACCTTAACAGGCTTCTTGTCTATAGAGCTAGTTATCTCTGTTTAACTCAAAGCAGCCTACAAACAATACTTTTAGGACCAATATTATAAACCCCAACTCTTTCTTTCCCTATTTAAGGGCGAGGCCATCCTTCAAAGTGGGTGTCGCATTCATGGGACTCTGTGGCAGCCTCCAGTACAGGGCTCCTGTTAGTGGATTAGGAATCACCTATATCATTAGAAGACCCATAGCCCTTCCTTGGTGATTAATGCTGACCTGCTCTTATGGTCGCTTCACTCTCATCTTAGTAGGCCTTTAGCAAAGTTTAAGATGTTAATTTAGCAGAATCCTGACATCAGAATGAAGCTTTTGGGGAATCCTGCCTCTCTGTGGCAGCTGCCAATGCTCACCAACTCCTTTGGTATGTGTAATAGATTCCCTCAAACCACAAGAAGTGGCTATGTCAATATGTCTTGTCTTTGTGACCTATTGACTTTGCCAATGTTTTGTGCACTACTGTGCATCATCGGCCCAAAGAAATGTTATGATGCAGTCTGCTCCCTGGGCGCATTCATGCCTAATGACATATGTGTGCACCTAGGGAAAAACATGACTCATTGTCTACTTACCAACCCAAGATGGCAGTTCCCATTTGGATCGCTAAGTCAAAAATAATTTTAGTAGTGTGAAAGAATTTTTGTGTTGCGGACTGGCCTGACATTAAATGGAAGTGGACAAGCCCTCCAAAAAATGAAATTTAAAAAAAATGTTATGATCCACAAGGGGCTCAGAAAGCAATGGAACAGCAGTTGTAGGGGGAGCAACAGGGAGCAATGGAAGAACATGAAGCTGGACCTCATTGTAGCTCAAAGAAATAGTAAAAGTGGGTGGTGCAGAAAGCAATCCACAAGCTTTGGGACGAAGCAGCAAAACGGAGTGTACTGTGGGTGGGAAGCGCTCACAAGGGAGAGGGCTAAAAAACCACTTGCACTTTCATGAATGTTAAACAAGCGTTGAAACAAAGTATAAAAATCGGTCCCTAAATGCAAGCGGTGGAAAGATACAAGAAAGCCAATCAAAAGGATGGAAATGAAGGTATGCCTCAGGGGAGGGACAAACACATGAAGAGGAAGGCAACCCATGAAAAGCAAGCAAAACCGTTTGACAGTAAAGCAAGCAATGGTTATCAGTAAACGGGAAGTAAGCCCAATGTAAGCTTATTGGCATGGCCTACATGAGGTCACACTTACAGACAGGCAACACCTAAAACAGGCTGCAAGAGCATCTTCGTCCTACAGGAGAGGAAGCAAGCGAGGAACAAATAGGGTGACCACCTGGGATTGAGGCAAATTCTGGACAGGACTGTAAAAAATTCAGGACAAAGGGTCAAAATTCAGGACAAAAATTCAGGACAAAGGGTCAAAATTCAGGACAAAAATTCAAGAACAAACATCAGTTTTACAGACACACGCAAGAGAGGTCATGTCTCACTATGTTGTCAGTGCATTTATTTACTCTTTTTTAACATAGCACTATTTATTCACTGTGGTCTTTTTGTGATTGCCTCCTGGTATGCTACATTCTAGTGTCACATTACGTCCTTGTTCAGTAGTAAATTAATGCCCTTTCAGTACTGTGGAAAGCCCATCCCCCCTACCCAAATCTACCTGATCTTTCTTGACGAGAAAGTAACAGCAAAATTTTGATTATGTTTCTGAACATTTTAAAACCCCTGGCAAACAGTATGGGAAACATTAAGGTAATTAACCTTATGCTAATTTAAACAAATTGAACAAAAACACCCGGCTTACCCCAACCGCCCATGGACTTTCAACCTAATTTTTATTAAAGAGGCTGGGCAGATGGTGTGGGCTACAGTCTCACACCTAATGTCAGGATGAGAGGCACCCATAACTTGTCTGTAGTCTCACTGCACTAGAGTGTATGTCTGGGACTCTACATTTATCTCAGAAATGGGAGCCTGGACTACAAATCAAAGATAATAAAAGAGGAGGATGAAATTGAGATCAAATGGGATTTCCTCAGCAAGTAATTCAAAGCGTTGTTGCTAATAATTGGATAAATAAAGAAGAGAAGAACAAGGTGGGACAATTCCTAAATTCAGAAAAGATGGGTCCACCAAGACTATTCGAAGGCACTGGGTACCTGGGGAAATGTCTCTGCACACAGGAGCGAAACAGAAGAAGCACTATCAAGTGGTCGAACAAGCAACACCCATCCACCTTGGCAAACTCTTCTGGTACAATGGTCCGCTGTTAGTGCTTGTGAGGGATGAGCAGGGGGCAGACCCCTTGCAAGGTTGTGCAAGGCAATTGCCTGCTTTGTCCATGTCTTTAAATGGTTTTGAAATTGAGCAAAAGCCAAACTAGAGATCTGGGTTATCCTTAAGTGTCAAGTACACATAGAATCTTCAAAATATTTGGGATGTAAATTTTACAAACAAAATGTACAAATTTTAAAATGTAATTAGTGTTTCTTAAACATATGGCACTGTTTTCCCCTTTATATGCAATTAGATCTCAGATTGAAATAGGAACCAGTTACCTTTTGATATCTAGTGATTAAGATCTACCATTCTTACACTGATTTCCAGGATGAAAATCTCGGCAGAGCGAATGGTCCCTCCAAGCCCAGTTAGCTTTTTGGTGTTCTCTTCTGCTTTCTTTAGTGGGCCATGTGGCACTAGTGAAGATGGTGTGCTACCCCAATGATAGTATTATTTTGCAAACCTTCCCCTGCTCGTCCTTCATTCCTTCTTCAGACAGGCCACACATCTGATTTGGTTGCTGCGTTGCCATCGGGTAGCTCTTTCCACTCTAAAGTTACCTGTGACTGTGGGTGGATTAGGTCTTCTGGACTTAGAATGCTATTATTCAGCTGCACAGGTCCAATGGGTGGCTCACTGGCTTTCTGCCCACCTCCCTGCATGAGATGGGATGTACCAGTAAAGACTTTTAAGGAAGGCTTAATGCACTGCTCATTGTTTCCTACTGACCATTCCATGGATCACCATCTGGGGTTATCATGCACAGCTTTCTCTTGCCTTGCCAGAACCTGTAAACTCACTGACCCGAAGAAACCCTATGCTCCTGCACTACCTTTGCTAAGCCTTCCCCCCCGCACACTGCACTGGTCGCCACTATACTCTACACCACTCTGCTCTGTACTAGTGCATTCTGCACCAATACACTCTATTCTACTGCAGTCTATGCCACTCTACCCTGCCCAATGCCACTCTATGCAACTGCACTCTACACCAGTGCACTCTAAACAACTGCACTGTGTGCCACTGCCCTTTACTCTGAACCACTGTACTCTATGCTCCTGTTCTCTGTACCACTCTACACCACTTCACTGACACTCTACTCTGCAACTCTGCACTCTACACCACTCTACTCTATGCCACTGAACGCTAGGCACTATACTCTACTCTACACCACTCTACAATAATCCTCTCTGTACCACTCTACACCACTGCACTCTAAGCCACATGAGTCTACTCTGCACTCTGACACTGCACCACTCTGCATTACTGCAGTCTCTGCTACTCCACTGCACTCTATGTAACTCTACCCCATGCCACTCTATGCCACTGCACTCTGCGCCAATGTACTCTAAACAACTGCACTGTACTCCACTGCCCTCTACTCTGTAACACTGTACTCTATGCTACTCTGTGCCACTCTACATCACTGCACTGACACTCTACTCTACAGCGTTGCACTCTCCACCACTGTACTATACACCAATCTACTATGTAATACTGCATTCTATGCCAATGCACTCTATGCCACTGCACTCTATTCCACTCTACTCTGCATCACTCCACTCTACAGCACTATACTCTACTCTGCACCACTCTACACTACGCCACTGCACTCCCTGCAACGCAAGTCTACTCTGCAATCTATGCCACTGTACCACTCTACACTACTGCTCTCTCTGCCACTCTATTGTATGCCACTCTACTCCACTGCACTCTATGCCACTCTACTCTGTCCCACGCCACTCCATGCCACTGCACTCTAAACCACTGCACTCTACGCTAGCGCACTCTAAACAACTGCACTGTACCCCACGGCACTGTACTTTGCACCACTGTGCTCTACGCCAATCTACTCCACACAACTATGCCACTAACCTTAAGCGATGCTGAACATCAGCTTCTCTGGTGTATAACATGGCTAATGGCTAAAACACATTAGCAAAGACAATAACTCTTTCGTAGACGAGACCTGTTGGCTTTGCCAATGTTTGTTAGTACTATGAGGTACAGAGGTCGCTGAAAGAACTGTGAAAATTACAATTACATCATAATAAAAGCTGCTACAAAATGCGCAAATACATTTCGGTTAAATAAAAAAAAGCGCTTCTCAAATACAGATTTGAATAATATACATTTTATACCTAGTACTAAAAAAAATTGTAACACTCCATTAAAACCACACACTCCACAGCTCACCTTGGAACACCATTACAATCCCTCTCTAAAAGAAATATCTTTGCCACCAGAAAACTTCCAGTGACTCCTTTTAGCAAAGTCAATGCAGGTTTTCAAGCCCCTTTGTATTTGCAGATTTACCGGTTGCGCACATTTGCATGTCTTTAGGGAAGGTGACACCCTAGCAAGAGGGTCTGATTCTTATCCCTCTGCCCCTCCCTCCCTCAGAGCACACGAGACTCCCTGCCTTTGAAACCTGCTGGGGAAACTAATTGGCCCTCGCTCTACCTTCCCTTGTCCATTTGGTGAAAAGCTAAAATTACAGACAAATGCCGTCGGACGGGTGGTCACCCTAGGAACAAAGGGATTAGAGACAGTTTCTCTTCATTACACTGCTCGGGGGCTTCTTGCTGGGTTCCATGGCCCGAGGCTCAGTAGGAACATCTCCCCCATCTAAATGTTCAACACCTGACTCATAGGAAATTCAGGTGCAGCTAGGAACAATTTTCGTTTTCCCCTGGAGAGCTATACAGCATGAGACTTGCATCCTCCATCGCAAGCTGACTCTCGTAGGTGGCAATTTTCATCTATTTATTCTTTAACCACAAGTAATAAGACCTTTCTGGCTTAACAAATTGCCCTGTTCAGCCGCCGTTCAGCTGCAGCAGCCAAAGATGCTGTGTGTGTCAGAGAGGAAGAAGGGGGATTACCGTATCTACAGAGATATGGCTCTCTCCACCTCTCTTCCTTGCTCCAGCGCAGATTTTAGGTGCTGTGCGCCACGCACACACCTTTGTGCCATAGTGGAAGGCTGTGCGTGTGGGTGTGAGCTTTGCATGGGTTTTATACTGGAAGGATAGCCTTCCAGTAAAAAGTACTATGCTTAGACTTCATTTAAAACTTTTCCTACTTTGTATGTGTGCTCCAAAGTGCAGCACGCATGACAAGTTGGAAAAGAAAAGAGAAATTAAAACATTTCTCATTTTAACACCTCCCTTCAAGTGGCCTTATGTTTTGGTGCAAACACCTGTCTACTATTGTTTGCAGATAGGGTTTTGCATCAAAAGCCATGGGAGGTTGTATGGGAATGCCTATGTAATGCCCCATTGGTGCTAAACAACACAAAGTAGTGCTTCTCACTGCTTTGTATTACTTTTAGGGTACTTTCCAGTGCAAAATAAATTTTGCAATGGAAAGTAAATTAGGACAAAATATTTTCTGCCAGTGTGCATCACTTTTGTGACGCTAACTCAGCACGTAATATTTGTAAATATACCACTTGTTCTCCTGCAGGTCTGGGCTACTTCAAATATGTTTGCAAGGGATGATTTTAGTAACCAGTCCAGCACTAATAGAATGCAACACCTCCTTCCAGCTCCCTTTGGCCAAAGTTTCTAGACCTAGTACAGAGATATGGGAGATTATGGCCCATATTTATACTTTTTTAGCGCCGCATTTGCGCCACTTTTTGACGCAAAAACGGCACAAACTTAATTGTATTTTGCAGGTTTGCGCAGTTTTTGCGTCAAAAAGTGGTGCAAATGCGATGCTAAAAAAGTATAAATATGGGCCTATATGTGCCTTTCGTGAGAACTGATCTTCGGGAAACAACTCCATCATTGAATCAAACAGAGTGTGAGCTAGCTGCTCATATTAGACATTCTATGCTCTCCTGTGACATGAAGATAAATTGGCCAATGTTTCAAAAGTGGAATATATAAAAGAAAACGTCCCATCATATATTCAATGTTCTAAGCAAACCTCAAGCTATGGAAATGAAAAATACATTCAGAAACACAAAGGCACAAAACCCAAACAACTCTCAATGAGAAAACTCAGGCCCATATTTATACTTTTTGATGCAAAACTGCGCTAACGCAGTTTTGCGCCAAAATAATTAGCGCCGGCTAACGCCATTCTGAAGCACCATGCGGGCGCCGTATTGATTGAATGGCGTTAGCCGGCGTTAGCCGACCGGCGCTGCCAGGTGTGCGTGAAAAAAAACGACGTACACCAGGCAGCGCCGGCGTAGGGAAAGTAACATGACTCCTGTCTTAGCAAAGACAGGAGTCATGCCCCCTTGCCCATTGGCCATACCCAGGTGACTTATGTCCCCTGGGCATGGTCATTGGGCATAGTGGCATGTAGGGGGGCACAAATCAGGCCCCCCTATGCCACAAAAAAAATAAAAAAAATACTTACCACAACTTACCTTTTCTTCCCTGGGATGGGTCCCTCCATCCTTGGGTGTCCTCCTGGGGTGGGCAAGGGTGGCAGGGGGTGTCCCTGGGGGCAGGGGAGGGCACCTCTGGGCTCATTCTGAGCCCACAGGTCCCTTAACGCCTGCCCTGACCCAGGCGTTAAAAAGAGGCGCAAATGCGGGGTTTTTTGCCCCGCCCACTCCCGGGCGTCATTTTTGCCCGGGAGTATAAATACTACGCACATGCCTGGGAGTCATTTTTTAAGACGGGAACGCCTACCTTGCATCTCATTAACGCAAGGAAGGTGTTCACGCCAAAAAATGACGCTAACTCCATGAACTTTGGCGCTAGACGCGTCTAACGCCAAAGTATAAATATGGAGTTAGTTTTGCGTCGAATTTGCGTCGAAAAAAACGACGCAAATTCGGCGCAAACGGAGTATAAATATGCCCCTCAGTGTTGTTCTCAGTTTTTGCCTTAGATGTGAGATGCTGGAGAGCTGTGTATCCAGGCCTGCCAAGTGTTCATCAGGTTTTGTGTATTTCGAACGAGCATTGTCATGTTGAAAGAGGTGTTGCAGATGAAGGCCAACTATTTATACAGTCCAAGGCGTGCAGAAGCACCCGCACCTCACACCATTCCTTGTCAGAGTGCCAAGGGTGCACTGGTGGAGAGGAGAGGAGCTTACCAGATAATGACATGAGGTGAGAGAAGACTGTTTGGGCGAGAAAAGCAATAAACCAAGAAAGACACCTCAAACGCATCTGAAAAAGGCCAACTTAATGAAGCTTAATGAAGCATCAAAATTGCATGCAACCCTTGCATACTTGTTACAGGCTAAACTGATGGACTTCACTAAACATTAATGTAAACCTTAGCTAACGTCCCCTACACCTCTAAAGGCCCCCCTGCTAACAAAACTTCTTTTTCAACAGCTTCCTTACCCTCACCCCAACGAGCAACACCTTTTCTCCAAACTAGCCATAACTACTTTACGACTCCCCACCCCAGGGCCCCAACTACTCCCTCCCTCTAGCTGATCTGCCAAATCAGTAATGAGACCTACGATAAAAACCATCCTCATGCTGGAATCCTACCATCTTCCCTTGTGAAGGAGTTTTTCTGCCTCAAAGTCCCTTTACACCAAACCCTTAACACCCAACAGGGCTGCCAAAATAATCCTCATTTCCATCAAGTAAGGCTCAATGCCAATGAAGGACAAATAGATCCCATCAGCCCTAAAACACTGCTTCTTTTCGTAGCAGAATTCTGGTGCCTGGAATGCGTACAAACTTTTCGAAACAGTAATTGTGCATTTCCCCATTAACTTTACCCAGAACGCTGTCAATTGCTGCCTGTTTGAAAGCTCCTCTCCACATTTTCTGTGAAATGAAATGGGTCCAAATAATGCTGGTCCCTGCCCTTAAAGTTTTAATTTCCATCAAGTCTTGTTTAATTTGCTTCAACAAAAACAAACCTTTCATCTGCTATAAATCGATCACTAATGCATCAGGGCACCCTTTCCCTTTGAATACATTTACCAACAATGATAACAGCTCAACCCAACGCCATCAATGGGTCTGCACTCAGGTGTCATCAAATGTCAAATGACATCTGCATTGCCTCAATTCAGCTTGCTTTACTGCCCACTTTACAAACGAATGGCCATGTAACCACACCTATACAACTTCGAACTAGCAACCCAACGTAGAAGAAACAGCCACATTGAATATGCATCATTTACTACCTATGGTGGTGTAGCATAACAACAATCTTTTTCCCACCTGCCTAAACTTCTGAGCATCTCCTCCAAAACACTGAGCACACTAACCTCTGTTGCTGCCCCAATACAAAATGAACTTGCACCAAACTCTTTTTCTGACAGCAGACTTGCCAACTCACACGGTGCCACCGTATGACACGCGATATTGACTCACATCACACTGTCACTACGTGAGGAGCCAATATCACACGGTGGCAGGGAAACCGAGCTGAACACCATGGTAAGCAGTGGTTTTCAGCTCGTTTTTGGAGACTTTTAACTCCTGATATCCATTAATGAATGTGAAAATACTCCAGGACATCGGCAACAGCCTCAGCAAGCTTTTGTTATTTTGACAGAGGAGGGGTTTTGGGCCAGATGCCAAATGTTCCTTGTAGGTGCTACTTGGTATGAAGCCATGCCCCCTTCAAGTCCCACCCCTCCTTCCACTGTGAGATTTTTTTTTTTTTAGGTTGGCAGGTCTGTGGCAGTCAGAATGCTGGCAAAATGATTTGAAGCACCCTCAAGACCTGTAAACTCATGAAACGCAACCCCTGCATGCTAAACAATCCTCCTTCCTTTACCCATACCTGCTCAGAAATACCCTTGCCAAACTGCCACAACATATTTCTTCATCTGTATAGCACCGCAACCTCACTTCCATGCCATGGCCCCTCTGATCTGTCTTAGACTTCCTTAACCGCACCACTCCATATACCTTTTCCATACAACCATCTTGCAACAATGAACCTCCGCTTTCTCTGTACCCTGTCCCACAACCAGCTCAGAGAGTCTCAAACTCCAAAATATTACCAATGAGAACAATGACGTTTCACCCCTGTCCATACACACTCCTGGCAATAGCCCAAATGCCTTCCTCAGCAATGACACTGTAGCTGGTATTTTATCCCTCCTACCTTATAGTGCTTCCCACACTCAGCCTTCAAAAATATGCTTGGCCATCTCCTTTGCAAACGGGCTGTAACCCCACAGCAGCTGGATATAACACCATGCCTGCCAATGGCCCTGCAAAGAGCACTGCAGACAAACCCTTCTCAATCTAATTTTATGACAAGACCGGAGGCTCTATTATGCGTTCTTTTCTTACTTTAATTTAAACAGCAGCAGTCAAGAAACCTACAACTCCCAAGAAGGTTAGATAACGACTAACCAATGGGAGCAAAACAAAAACCAGCGATGAACCAATAGCAAAGGACCATCAACCATAGAGTGTACACTTGACTGCAAGCAGCCCTCTTTTCTTGCTGCTCGCAGTCAAGATAAGTACTCTCATTTCGTCTCTATATTCTATCTGTTTTAAAATACTGCTTTTACTGTATATTCCATTGTACTGTTTAATTTTAGTTTATATATCGGAAGAATATTCTATTCGTCTGTTCTTTACCGCTCCGCGACGGTTTTATCCCGGTTTCAGCACTTTAATTTTCCTTCCCCTTTCGCCTCCGGCAGCCTCGGCCGTTCCAGGCTCGCGCTTCGCCCAACATTCCATTGCGCAGTTATTCAGCCGAATCTGTCAGCGCGCGTCTCAGTGCGACGCGCGTCTGACAGGATTATCGCTTACCGGCTCAGCTGTTCGCCGCTCGTTTCCCAGAGCGGCTTTCTCCGTCTTCTCTACACGACGCCGCCTTCTAGGGACTGTATCTTTCTTTCAGCGCTAATCTCACGGCTGTTCACGGTGCCGACTCGCTCCTCGCCTGCCTCGGTCTTCTGGGTCTCCACCCCGGGGAGGAGCCTGGACTCAACACACGGAGCGTTCTGCTCCCTTTAACCCTTCGTTAACCTCCTGTGTGCCTTAACCCTTATATATAATTTTTTCTGGGCTTTGTTACTGGCATTTCTGACTGCATTTATTTCTGTTGGCATGGAATCAGGGAGTTCTCCCTCAAGGTCTGCCTCTGATGAGGAAGAGGAATCCTTTCAACAGGATTTGAATAAATTAATCCAGTCCTCCGTTAAACATGCCATGAAAGCATCTATGGAGAAAATGTCTAAAAATATTGAGAATACTGTCATGTCCATGGTGTCCAAATCTATGGCCCATTCTGCGGGGGAAAGCAGAAAACGTAAATTATCCTCTGTTTAATCACGTAAAGGCGCACAAACAGAGAGTGAGCTTGCCTCACACACGAATGAGGACTTGATTCCTCCCAGGCCTCCTTCTAAGGAGGGGATTTCTACCAAAAATACGATCGCTCAATCGAAATGTAAACCAAAATTGAAACACGTTACTGCGCCTAAAAAGATCGTGATATCAAAAATTTTGGACACGGACGATGAGGACATGGATAATCTATCTCAGTCCGATAATCCGGATGATACGTTTTCCTCCCCCAAACGTATCAAACTTGCCTCAGATGGTCCCTCTACCAGCGTCGTTGACTCAGAGGGCATTCCTATGTTTGACCCGTCACTCATCCACCATCCTAACTCTACTGAATGGCTTCCGTTAGACCATGTAGGTGATTATATAACGTCCCGCTTACGTCTCCCTTTGGACAAGCAAACCAGGTCCAAGTTAAAATCAGAATGTCCCAGACCTTCGTTGGATTCCAACATTACGGCAACCCCAATTATTGACGACTCACTTATAACCTTTTTTACCAAATTTGGCAAGGATCCCCGGAAGGGAGTCGACAAAGCTTGGACCACTTGCCAGGATAAGCTCCTGGATGTGGTAGGGCCGCTGGCAAGGATCTTCGACATAGCCGAATCTGCTAGATTGGAGGACTCACCTATTGATCCTTTAGATCTCTCCCTCTGGACTCAGAGAGCCTTCTGTCTTTTAGGTAACGCCAACTCGGCTATCATTAATGAAAGGCGTAAGGGCCTTCTTCTTAAAATGGACCCCAAGTTAGCCAACTTGGCTACTCGAGACCCCGGTATCCAGGCCGACGGTAAACTCTTTGGGGATAACTTCATAAAAGATGTGAGCCGTTTTGTCTCAACTTTCTCATCCTTAGACAAAGCCCAACAAAATATTAAGAAGGTTTTCAACCAACGTGTTTTTTCCCGGGCCGGTAGAGCTAGGAGCCGCTTTACCGGCCGCACTTACAGGAACCAAGGCTCAAGAGGATATTCCAATTCCTATTCCCACGAGTTCAAACCCCACTTCTACCCTCAAAGGACCAGAGGTTTCCGCAACCGTGGCCAGCGTTTCTCCAGACCGCCCATTAATCAAGGTAAGCCAACTTTCTGGCCCTCCCTTAGGAGGTCGTCTTCGCTTCTTCCTTCAAAAGTGGAAGTCAATCTCTGCAGATCCTTGGGTCCTCTCCACGGTTCAGGGATACCAAATCGAACTTTTTTCTCCCCCCCTCCAGCTCTGTCTTCCTCCCCTCCCAAAGTTTTCTCGAGAAATGTCTTCATTAATCTCTTCAGAGATTCAATCTCTCTTAAAAAAGGACGCTATCCAGATTTGCACTCCAGACCCTTCCGGGTTCACCAGCTCCATATTCCTCGTCCACAAAAAGAACAAAAAGCTCAGACTAGTAATCAATCTGAAATCTTTCAATCAGTTTGTCGTTTATCGACACTTCAAGATGGAAACTATTATCCATCTCAGGGATATTTTACTCCAGTTCGATTGGCTGGTCAGACTAGATTTACAGGACGCATACTTGACCATCCCGATTCATCATTCTCACAGAAAGTTTTTGCAATTTCTTTGGAATTCAAAAACGTATCACTTTTCCTCTCTTCCTTTCGGCCTATCCTCCGCTCCTTGGTGCTTCACGAAACTGTTGAAGCCGGTCGTAACCTTCCTACGCTCACTGGGTATCAGGCTGATTGTTTATCTCGACGATATTTTGATCATGCACCAAGACAAAGCCTCTTTGCTTTCTCACCTTCAATTAACAACCACTCTACTCTCGGACCTCGGCTTCTTGATAAACCTCGAAAAATCAGTTCTCTTACCTTGTCAACAAATAGAGTTTTTGGGTTTCCAAATAGATTCTGTCTCGGCCGCTCTGTTCCTTCCTCAGTCCAAAGTTTCTGCAATAAAAAAAGAACTAATCGTAACCCTCCAAAAAGATTCTATTTCCCTCAGAACCCTCGCAAGGGTCGTCGGCCTTCTCTCGTCTTCTATTCAGGCCATCTTTCCAGGTCCCCTTCACTACCGCGCCCTCCAGCGCCTCAAAATCCCGCATCTTCGTCGAGGTCTGGCTTATTCCGACCTTGTCTCCTTGGACCTGGAATCCCAGATGGAAATCCAATGGTGGATATCCCATTTAGAGGCTTGGAACGGCAGATCCATCTTCCCCTCTGTGCCCGATCTTGTGTTAGAATCAGATGCAAGTCTCACGGGTTGGGGAGCCCGATGTGGTTTGATATCGACTGGCGGTACATGGTCCACAGAGGAGTCCAAATTGCACATAAATTGTTTAGAGCTTCTTGCAGGCTCCTTTGCGATCAAGAGCTTCACAAAAAACAGAGCGCGATGCTCCATTCTACTCCGTATGGACAATATTTCAGCGGTGCGATATATCAACCGTTTAGTGGGCACCAGGTCCAAACCACTAGCCCTATTAGCCAAGAGCCTGTGGGACTTTTGCCTGGCTCACAAAATTTCCCTTTTAGCGGAATATCTTCCAGGATCATTGAATTCGAATGCAGACTGGCATTCTCGCCACCTCACCGACTCCAGCGACTGGAAATTGCACCAGTCAGTCTTTCATCTGATAGAAAAGAAATGGGGTCCTTTCCAAATAGACCTCTTTGCGTCCAGACTCAACACCCAGCTTCCTCAATTTTTCAGCTGGCGCCCGGATCCTCTGGCTTTGGCCACAGACGCTTTCCTGCAAGATTGGTCCAGTTCCCTCAATTATGCCTTCCCTCCTTTCATCTTGATCAACAGAGTTCTGAATCAGGTCAGACGTCAGCAGGCATCCCTAGTTCTGTTAACCCCCTTTTGGCAATCGCAGGTTTGGTTCCCTCCCCTTCTCGAACTGGCAGTGGATTTTCCTATTCTACTCCCGACTTTTCCATCTCTTATTCTAGATCCTTTCGATCGCCCTCACGATCTCATAATAGACCAACCTCTAACTCTCTCCGCCTGGCTCATTTCCGGTCTACCCAACAGACCCATGCTATTTCGGCACAGGCTTCAGAATTCATCAATAGCGCATGGGCACCCGGCACGAGGCGAGCCTATAAGTCAGCTTGGGCTCTTTGGTCACGCTGGTGTCTGGGAAAATGTTCCAATCCCTTTTCAGCAGATCTAAGTCTTATTATTAATTTCCTAGCTGCCCAGGCGGGCTTAGGCAAGTCATACCCCACAATAAATCTTTACAGATCAGCTATCTCCATGAACCATTCCTATATTGACGGAAATCCTGTTGGGTCTCATCCTTTAATCTGCCGTCTCCTAAAAGGAATTAAACTCTCTAAACCCCCTGCTGCCAGGTACTCACATATCTGGGACGTCTCTTTAGTTTTGAACCTCTTTCTCTCCTGGCCAGATAATACAAGTCTCTCACTCAAGATGCTCTCTGCTAAACTCACCATGTTACTGTGCTTAATTTCTATAAAAAGAACTTCGGACATTAGATCCCTAGACGTCTCTGCTCGTCAATTTTTACCTTCAGGGGTCCTTTTTCACGTTTCCAAACGTACCAAAACTAATTTACATTCTGTTTTCTACCCTTTCTTTCCGAACAAACCAAAGTTATGTGTAGGTCTTTGTTTAAAAGAATATGAGAAAAGAACTGTTAACCTGAGAACGTCCTCTTCCAATCAATTGTTAATTTCCTTTCGAAAACCCCACAATCCAGTGACTTCGGCAACTTTGGCCCGCTGGATTAAGTTGATTATGTCCCTAGCGGGAATAGATATTTCTGTTTTTGGAGCACACTCCTCCAGGGGAGCTATGGCCTCAAAAGCCTTTGCTATTGGCTCCAGTTTAGAGGACATTCTCAGGTCAGCAGACTGGTCAAACGATAATGTTTTTAAAACCTTTTATTGTAAACCTGTCAGAACTGCTTCGTCTTTGGTTATTGACCAGCTTTAAACGCGCATAATAGAGCCTCCGGTCTTGTCATAAAATGTAGATTTTCCTAGTAAGTTATGACGGAAAGTCTTAATTTTATTAAAGACACGGAGGCGAATATTATCCCACCACTGTACTCTTATTAATATGTACTATTTTTCTTTTTTCCCACCCAGCGACTCCGGCACTACCTCCAGCTTCCGGGTAACGCTGCTGGCTCCATCACATCCTTCTTCAGCAATAGACCTCTGGAGTCGTCAGCATATCCGGTCCAGGATCAGCTTCCTCATCCATTGACCTCTCGTCTCATCGCTGTGGTCCAAGACTTGTGTTCCGTTTCCTTATCCTTGGCAATTGTTGGACTTATTTATCCTTTGTTTCATGACTCTATTTGACTAGCTCGCTCAAGAAAAGAGGGCTGCTTGCAGTCAAGTGTACACTCTATGGTTGATGGTCCTTTGCTATTGGTTCATCGCTGGTTTTTGTTTTGCTCCCATTGGTTAGTCGTTATCTAACCTTCTTGGGAGTTGTAGTTTTCTTGACTGCTGCTGTTTAAATGAAAGTAAGAAAAGAACGCATAATATTCGCCTCCGTGTCTTTAATAAAATTAAGACTTTCCGTCATAACTTACTAGGAAAATCTACATTAATTATCAAACGCACCATGGCCACAAGATGCGCAGCTTCCAGACCACACTCTCTGGTTCTATACTTAGCCCCTGAAGCCACAAACTTCCTCCAGGCCACTTGGTAGGTCTTCTGTGTCCAGCTTGCCAATGACCCTTCAATCAATTTGACCACTCTCAGTGACCTAGCGTTCACAGCTCCTTCAGCATCTCGGTCCCACGCCAACCCGCCTCCTATGCAAGACCATGGAACCTCCTTCACTGAAAACGAGCTAATGAGTCTGCGATGTGATTATTCACACCAGGCACATGTCGCTCTCTGAAAACAATGTTGGCCTGGATAAATATCCGCAACAAATATATTACTTGCAAATCACCCACAGACTGCCGGTTCACCTGTGTGCTCCACTACCATGTTCTCTACATTGAATGAAGCTTCCTTGTTCCAGCTACTGATGCCTGGTGCGGCCCGTGAGCAGCCCCACTCTGCTCTCCCTACCCTCGACAGCTGGCTCCTTCCCAGCCACTTCAGGACATGTTGTATGCGTAGAAGAGCCAGCCAGCACCACAGCTGCTGCCGATATGCTGGTCTCACAGGATGGGCCCAGTGCTGCCCCCAGTCATGTTCCAGCACACCGGGGACGGTAAGCTATCCCACCGCAGAACTGCCGGAGCGCTTCCTCTCCGGTGTGCGAGTGTTCATCCTTAACACCGACCCCAAAAAATAACCAAAGTACCTACTCTGCACTAACCCTCCCAAGGCCTTCACAGTCCCTCACCAACCCTTAAGCACCTTCTCACACCTGAAGGAACAGCGGTTCGTATGACCTTGCCCTCTCCACGCACATCCCTAGGCCCCGCCTCCCGCCAAATGCCACAGATTCTAACCCATCCTCCTAGGACTCTCACCAGGTGACTGAACCCGGGGTGGGGCGGCCGTGGAGAACTCTCATCTAAGCCCCCATTACGAATACCCACCCTGGCAGACGACACATAACTTCTTATGGTAGGATATTCAGACTGCACTGTGACTAGATAGAGCCATGACACCTCAGGTTTTAATTATTTCTTTAAAATCTTCTCAGAGTGTCTGTTACTTGCTGCAGGGAAAAAACAAAATCCCATCCCAGCATTCACCCTTAGGTTTCTGACTGAGACTAAGGCTTGAGTAGGCCTGAGAATTCCGAATTCCGCCCAGTCTCTCCAATTGTTTTTTCTCTAATTCTTGCCACGACGAATCACCTCTTTCATTCACAGAAATATTTTAATTTATATACCCCAGATGTGTCAGGCTGTTAAAGAGCGTGTCCTCTGAGGAACCTGCAGTGTGCGCTTCCAGACAGGAGAGGTCGCCCGGGGACTGTTACCAGCCTGTGGTCCTGCAAATGAAGAGCTCATATTAAGGTTCGAGGCCAGCACCTTTAAATTACTAGCAAGGCATGTGTATTTTCAAACACATCCTGTGCCATTCACTGCCTGCCAGGCCACTGACTCTGCCCCAGCCTTACTGACATTGGCCGGCTTGTAGTCAGCTCTGACCCAGTCTGACAGACCTTGCACCGAACCCGCGTTGTGGGAACATCTCCACATTTCCGTCCATAAAGGTCTGCCCCTGCTGCCGAATCGGCTTTTAAAGAGGGCCTGGAGGAGGTACAGATTGGTCTGGAATAAAAGAGCAGCCATACAACTAAAATGAAAACAAGGGGCTATTTGCTTCCTAATCTTATCTTCTTGCTGTGAAGAGGAGGCATTCTGGCCCTTTGATTCAGAACACATTTCTCTCTAATTGCTTCTCCCACATCTGGGAAAACGTTTCTGTTATCTCGAAAAAATTAAAGCTACAGCCTCGTGGCCCGAACGTCCCAGGGGTGCGGTGAGGCGGAACGCTGGGAAACCCAGCAGCCTCATATTTGGCGCGAGATGGAGATCACGAAATGGCGCCTTTGCTTGGAAAGCCTCATGTTAGCATCAGTAAACTGGTCACGATGCCGAAGTGATGGTAAATGGGGTATTGTTTTGGAAACCGGATCTATGCTGTGCTTTAATCAAGCGCCAGTGAAGTGACGCGAACGAATGGGTGATTATTTATTACCTAATGAGCTAAGGGGAGGCGAAAGCTATACCAAAGGACGTCATCGGTGAATGATGTCATAGGTTCACAAAGGCTGTTTGAGTAGGTGAGATTTATAAGTGGTTCCTGAGCTCACAATTTTGTGGAACTAGTCTAAAATGGAGGAATTTCCTGAGGGATGGGCCCTCGCTCTGTAAATTACTTTCCCTTCAGATAGACTTCTTCTTTTAGGGTTTTGTGAATAATGTAATGGACAGGGGTGCATTGTGGGGAAAATAATACTCCAATGTGATCTCCATCATTTGATGTAGAGAAGAGTGTTACCCAATGACCGTTTGTAGATCATTGCCAAAGACTACAAATGAGGCCAGACGCGCTCATTAGTTCCTGCTAAGGATTCCAAATCTTCCAAAGTGATCTTGGGTGATCGCCTTCATTTTTACCCATTGCACACCATTAGTCAAAACTTCAGCTTGGATCTGCATCACAAGCAGGGGTGAAAAGACACTAAGGGCCGGATTTATCGTGGTATTGCATCACGCACGATGTTGCAAGGGCAACGCAATACTAAAGTCAGATTTACTAGCAACGCCAGGTCACCTTCCATGGCCCTGCACTGCTTGCTAAATATTGAGTAATGCAAAGCAGGGCATGTCACTCCTTGCGTTACTCTGGCCTCGAAAGTCGTTCCATGGGTGGTGCGTGAGAGTTCCCACGCATCCACCCATGAAGTCCGGCACATTCCCAGAGTTACTAAGAATAGTAAACCTGGAAATGCATCAAAATGTAACACTACCCTAACAATCATAATGAGGAGAATTTTTTTTATTTCTCCTCATTATTTCCTCTTTCTACATGTGCTGCGTTCTGAGCTCCCAAATGTCCCCCTCCCTCACTTTGTAGCAAGGGTTTCCTCAACTCTGACGCTAGCAAGGCACATGCCCCTTTGAAAAGCAAGACGGTCATGATTCTGATGCAGTGGGCAGGGAAACAGGGTAAACACATTTGCACTTCAAGGCCATTTTCATTTACAAGTTCTAACTGAGGAATTTGTGCCACCCTGGACATTTAGCCACGGATGCCCAGGGAGGTGTGCCCCACAGTTTGAAGACCTCTGCATTAGGGTAAAGCACACATCTTACCACTATTTGTTTTTTCAATATTTAGTAATTTGTACTCAAAGGCATACTTTGAGTACAAATCCTAGGCTAGACACTAATAGCGCAACGTTGCATCAAAGTGCAACGCATAGAGTCATGAAAAGGAGCCAGAGCTAGAGCAAATGCAGCCAATAATGTCATTGGCAAGCCTGTCTTGCAAAGTGTGCCCCTGCACTGGTTTCTGCCCAATAGCTCCACTCCCAATCCCCATGACCAGACAGTCCCAT
This sequence comes from Pleurodeles waltl, assembly GCF_031143425.1. NCBI lineage: Eukaryota > Metazoa > Chordata > Amphibia > Caudata > Salamandridae > Pleurodeles > Pleurodeles waltl. Next base: position 646,009,881 of record NC_090446.1, on the reverse strand, counting down.
GATGACTGCGTAACTTATCCCATGAAAAGCAGCTGACACCTATTAAAAGTCCAAAGGATCAGGAGATCCCAGAGAACAAAAACCTCCTTGAAGCTGGGGCATTCAGACTGTAATGACAGCAAGAGGCCCCAGGCCTTCACTTTACAATGCTCCCTCCAATATCCTCCCGATTGCTACCACCTCAAAGGGCGCTCTTATTTTCACAAAGAGACCATGGACCAGTTTGCATGCAGGAGTATTGCTACAGATTCCAGTCAGAGCTTGTTATGTAGCGCCACAAAAATACTGCAATAAAATATAGTACAATACTAAACACTCATCTCAGCCCAAGACTTAATTCTCTGATGGTGAATATGAACGATTGCATATTCTGTGAAATAGTAACATTGGTGATTTGTAATTTACTTGATGAGAAAATCCTAAAAGAAAAATGTCTGCAAGGGATTCTGTAGTGAGCTTTACCAGAAAAAAGATGTTGCTGTGCGACTGCTGACTTACAGACATAAGGAGAGGTATCTCAGTAACGAGAAACAAGCATTGGCAAAACCAATATATCCGGGTTTAATGTGCTAATGTATGCACCATCAGCACAGATTCAGACACATAAAAGTACCAGCAGAAGAGGACAGAAGGCTATAGTTGTAAAGTAATCCCTCATGAGGTTCAACACAAGCACTTGAGTGGAGGCGGAAGGATACTCTCAAACAGCCAATAGTATTAGGTGACTGATGAATAGTCCACTGAGCAGAGCCAAGAAGTGACTGAAGTGAAATATCAAGGCAATAGAAACAGGCAGATTGAAGACAGCTAATAACTGAAAGGGGGCACTTGATGCATAATGCTAGAAATAGTCTCTTTGAAAGCTGTTCTGTCACAGTTCAGACCCTGAAAGGGGAATTTATAGACAAACCGAGGAATCTGGACGGTTGATCCTTGAGAGAAGTCATTCACATTTTGACACAGGTACGGACTATTGTACAGCTTAGAGGCATTAGTTTTGTCGTGAAAATTAAGTTTTCCTTAGGGATAAGACCTCCTTTGTTCTCGTTTATACTATGTAAGGTGGGCAACAAGAGAGTTCCTGTTGTACAAGGAAATGGAAATGTTGAACACAAGATGTCCTATGTGTCCTAATGCTGTCATCCTTCTTTGAAAATGTGGCTCTTTAGTCCTATTATGGGAATGATTTTGTCAAAAAGAGCACTGTGGCTTAAATGTCCAAAAAGCAAAGCGAGAAGCAAGAAGAATCTGGCATCTTAGTGCGTGATTATGAGTTTGGCGAACAGTGCTCCATCACAAACGTTAAGTATGTCTCGTCTGGCTTATTACAAGTGCAATGTATCCTAATGCTCAGTAATAAGGCGGATGGGAAATTTGTCACATTTGTGACAAAGTACCCGTCAACTAATCTTTAACGAAATCAGGCCCTTAGTTTGACTTCAAATTCAACCTGTGAAATGCAGATAATACTTGGAAGGCAGCTCATTGCCAGCTGCAAACTGGTTAGGGTTCTGGTGATACTCTCAGATAGATGTTTTCATTGGAAACCAATTTGCTAACGTCCTCGTTCTGTGAGATATAGATGTAATATTCAGTAAAATGACCTTTGGGTAAATTCTTTCATACACTGTGTCGTTTTACGTGGAAGGTGATTTTATCATCCACTTCTGAGTTCAAAATGGGGAACAAATTGCAGCTATGGCTCCACAGCACCTTAAATCTGCACATTTTCACCATTAATGGCCACTTTTTGATTAATAAATTCCTCCAGGGTATACTGAGTGGAATTTATGTTGTTAAATGCAGCACATTTTTTGTGCACAAAGAACCTGGCAATTGTTCCCCATTTTATTGACCTCTTTTCCCCCAATTTCCTCCAGTTTGTACACCTTAGTAGAATTTGTGCAGGGAAAATGACAGGATTGCGTTACTCTTGCCCTGCAAATAAGCCAAGCTCCAGAGTTACCTCCGCGCTCCAAATGACTCATGAAATCCAGCCTGTGTCCATATGGTCAATTAGCAAATTGTTACTTTCTTTTTTGATTGTATCATCACAATATCACCTGCATCTCACAGCTTACATCCAAGTATCGTTAGCGTATTGCATGCTATGTACAAACTGTAGGACACTGATAGGTGACTGGCTATAAATTTACAAAGAGCAGATAAGTTGTCTGTTGGGTGCCTTTTGAATGTGAGAAGTCCTTATTACCCGGGGGGATACCTTCCACAAATTGGAGCATTAACCACGAAAAAAAGTTGTTCAATCTAGTTTTTGTGATTTGTGAATTTGTGGTGGATAGGCAAGATCTGATGGTGGGACCGTTGAGGATATGATTACTCTTGTGCATTTTCATTTAAGATGGGGACCAGAGCTTTAGTGAAGCTAGACTGCTATGTTTTTGTCTAACAGAAGATAAGATTAATTTTTTGCAACATCTGGTCAAACTGAGGTGGCGTCTTGTAATAAATTGAGTTAATATTTGGGAAGGATGTGAGTCCTTCACAAGTAATAGGCCCAAAGTTGTCTCAGGGGAGGTGATGTGGGCAAGTAATGTCAAGTAATATTAAGGGGCTGACAAGCAACAACTCTCAGTAGGCTATTGTCCAGTCGGTGCTTTACTATACCAGATGCAACCTCACAATATAAGGGGGTGTCAATCTTAACTAAGGCAGTCCTGGGGTGTGGCCTAGTCAGCCAAGGCAGCAGGTGCTAATCCTGAGCTCTCGTCCCACTCGGTTGCAAGTGACGTTCATCTTGGTTGCTGGTTGGGTGGGTTTCGATAGCCCCAGACGGAAGCCTAAAGATGAGGGACCCGGGGAGTGAAAGCCCAGGGCAAGTGGATGACTGGCAGCCTGCCTTCCTGCATGGATCCTTTTGGTGACCCTGGTGCCAGCGGGGAGAGAGACTGTGAGTGTGGTCCATTGTCCCACTGGAACAGAAGGACCTGGCTGGGACACGGGGGCCCAACTGGTGGAGGCTATCCCACCTCCCCAGCCCTGTAGAGTGGGATACCCAAAGGTAGGTTGGGGGGAGCACTCAGTCAGTGATGCCACACCAGCCCACACTCAGACTCGGGAGGGGGCAACCTCCTGAGCAGGGGCGAGGTGGCGGATTGGCCGGACATGAAAGGACTGTTCAGGCAGTAAGAACTTGGACCCTGACCTGCATAACAAGAGACTGGTGAGGCTGTCAGTCTCTGTGGAGATGGACACACGACAGGCTGGAAAAATCTGGCTGACCCCTGGAACCGGGCTCAGTTTCAAGACTATGCACCATAATCGAGGCATGGCAGAAATCACAGTGAGGGGACACTGGCCCATTTAAGTAGAGATACATGGCGGTGTTGCTCCGTCAAGTTGCATTACGGGTATGGGTTGATGGAGGAAGTGGGACTTTGGTGAATGGAGCCCAAGCCGCATGTGATCCTGGGTGCAATGGGGCCCGTGCGGATTGTGGGGTAGACCCTCCCAAAGTGACGGTCAATGAAAAGACAACTCGCCCCCACCATGCACATTCTTGAAACAATTATGTAATTTTGCATGTTGAGGTGATGTTATTATTGATGTCGTAAAACATGTAATGAGTGATGTGATATGTAGGGAAATTGGCAGTTCATTGCGAGGACATGAGTTATGGTTACTTTAGGGAATGAGTTATAGTTACTAGAGATAACTATAATGTGAGTGTGTCAATGTTTTTTTTAGTTTAAAACGTTTCATTGGCACTCAAAGTTTTAACTAACTATAATGTCACTTTAACCTTTTTAATTAATTTCTAGGTTCTTTTTTATTAATGTAAAGTATTATTTTATTACGATACTTAAAATAGCCCCAGGGAATGGGGTTCCTCAGGCCTTAAGGGCTTGGGGGGCATGCGCCCCTAGCCAATAATAAAAAAAAAAAAAGAATTGCAGTCTCCCACAACACCCTGCGGCTATGCAGCAAGGGTTGGCTGCCTGTGGAGGGTTGGTTCCAAGCTCTGCAGCCAACAACCCACCATGCACAGCCAAAGACCCTTTCACCAAACCTCCATATGCAGCCAAACCCTCTGGTCAGCTGCAGGAGGGTTGGACCTGAGGCCAGGCCCAGGGCCAACCCCTTGAATTCAAGCAACCACACGCCGTACACGGCCAGGCCTTGCATCCAATCTCCTTGCGAGCAATGAACAGCATGCAGTACATAGCCTTTGGCCGTGAGCATCCGCTATTGTGATCAATTTCTTCAGTAACAACAGTCAACAATTAGCCTGTCTTACAAAGTCTTAATTAGCGCCCAACAATGAACCCCCCGCCAAAAACCCCTGTAAACTATAAAGCATGAGTGATATTATCAGATCCATATATTGAGCATGGAGGGCAGTTGAACCAGGTTCGAGGGGCCCTCCAAGGAGCCTCAAGTAGTTTCAGGCCCTTCATCAGTCCTCTTATGATATTATGGCCCATATTTATACTTTTTGACGCAAAACTGCACCAACGCAGTTTTGCGTCAAAAAAATTAGCGCTGGCTAACGCCATTCTGAAGCACCATGCGGGCGCCGTATTTATTGAATGACGTTAGCCGGCGTTAGCCGGCGTTAGCCGCCGGCGCTGTCTGGTGTGCGTTAAAAAAAACGACGCACACCAGGCAGCGCCGGCGTAGGGGGAAAATGGCGTATGGGCGTCCAGAAATGGTGCAAGTCAGGCTGAGGCAAAAAATTCACCACAACCCGATTTGCGCCATTTTTTTACGACGCCCATCCCCCATTGAAATGACTCCTGTCTTAGCAAAGACAGGAGTCATGCCCCCTTGCCCAATGGCCATGCCCAGGGGACCTCTGTCATTGGGCATAGTGGCATGTAGGGGGGCACAAATCAGGCCCCCCTATGCCACAAAAAAAAATTAAAAAAAAATACTTACCTGGACTTACCTTAATGTCCCTGGGGTGGGTCCCTCCATCCTTGGGTGTCCTCCTGGGGTGGGCAAGGGTGGCAGGGGGTGTCCCTGGGGGCTTGGGAGGGCACCTCTGGGCTCATTCTGAGCCCACAGGTCCCTTAACGCCTGCCCTGACCCAGGCGCTAAAATCCGGCGCAAATGCGGGTTTTTTAGACCCGCCCACTCCCGGGCGTCATTTTTGCCCGGGAGTATAAATACGACGCATATGCATCGCAGTCATTTTTTAAGACGGGAACGCCTACCTTGCATATCATTAACGCAAGGAAGGTGTTCACGCAAAAAAATGACGCTAACTCCATGAACTTTGGCGCTAGACGCGTCTAACGCCAAAGTATAAATATGGAGTTAGTTTTGCGTCGAAATTGCGTAAAAAAAAACGACGCAATTTCGGCGCAAACGGAGTATAAATATGCCCCTATATTTGGAAAACATGAAGTGCCCATGTTTGAGTGGGGCCAGCCGTGAGCGGAAGGCCAGTGGACAAGAAGGTCACAAAAGGACCCCAGGTATAGTCAAAGCTCTTAAAGTTATCCAGAGGTTAATCCGGCATTCTTTCCATTGTCAAGGCTTGCCACAACTGGGCATGCCGCTGAGTAATTGAGGGAGTTGTTGTGTTCTTTCCACTAGGCTGCCAACGCTGTCTTGGCCTCCCCTAAGAATAACCATAAGATTGAGCAGTCGCCTGAGGTTTCACCATTTAAGAGACTCGCCCTCGCTATCCTAATACGGCAAACCCTGGCATGGAGGGAATCGAGTGTCCCAGTATGTCTTTAAGTTGTCCTAAAATTTCAGGCCATAATGGGCTGGTTATATAAAGGTCTCACCATATATGATGAACGTCTCCAGCAGAGGTCAGTTGTGTTGTACCAGTCATATAATAGTTTGTAGTGGGTGTCTTTCATCCCCATAGAGTGGTTGAATGTTGTGCCATAACTTCCGCCATTGTTCCTCTGGGATAACATCCCCAATACAGTGGACTAGAAGTCCATGTGTTGTGGTCGAATTTGGGGGGATGTATCAATTAGAAGTGAATAAAAGAAAAAAGATAGTATCCATAGCCTTCTTCGCTTGTCTTATGACTTTTCAAACTGGGGAGAGTTCTCCTCTGGCAGCGTGCCACATATCTGGGTGGAGTACCAAATTGTGAGTAGTGGTACCTCTCAGAATTTGGGAGGCCAAAGTCTCATTGACAATTTGCAAAGGTAAGAATATCCCGTCCATGAAACAAATCTGAAATGGCGAGAAACCCACCTTTTCTCCAGAGATCGTTTAAGTGCCAGGGGAAAGGCCGGATTAAAATGAATAAGGGTGAACTGGGAGGGGAACGTGGTCTAAGCGGCGGATCGATTCACGTCATCCCAGGCTTTGAGTGTTGTTTTTGTTGGATCTCTCTCGGGCCTCTTGGTGTCCCTACAGTCCAAGAGTGGCATGGCCAATAGTATCTCCCCCTCCACCACTTCCGTAAAGTGGTATTAGTTATTTTGGTATTCAAATGAGAGGTCAAAATAGTAAGTCCAGTGGTTAATTTGTAAATAAAAATATCGTGGCTCTCAAAGCTTTCCTCTGAAACTCAAATTAAGCACTGGCTAAGTCCACCTTTATTTGATGTGATCGTAGTGCAGTTTATCTGTGACTGGACAGATTTGGAGTCTTCGGGCAGAGTTGTCAGTGCGATGTCTTGAAATACAGAGCATGTCACCCACTTGGAAGGAGACTAAATCAATTTTTCTCGCAGCTTGCAAGATCGCTTCTTTTAGTTTAAATAAGTGAATATCCCGAGGTCATTTATCCTCACCAGCTGTGGGTGGGCCTACTCGGGGGACACGTTCTAGTTTGACCTTGGCCTGTTTGTCTCCCAGGAGCTCGGAGAACATGCCTACCACAAATGCTTCAAAGTCTGGGCCCCTTACTCCTTTCTCCAGGTTCCGTAGATAAATGTTATCCCATCCTGAATGGTTTTCTAGGTCTTCACATTTTAAGAGCATAACCTGCAGCTGGTCCTGGAGTTGTGCAGAGAAGCCTTCTAGTCATTCCACTTGTTGCTCTAGGGACTGGCACTTCCGGGCATATTTATACTCTACTTGTGCCGGATTTACGTCATTTTTTTAACGCAAATTCAGCGAAAAAACCTACACCATATTTATACTTTGATGCTAGACCCCGCAAACGTCAAAATATCTCAGTGTGCGTCGTTTTCTGGATGCATGAAACCACCTTGCGTTAATGACATGCAAGGTAGGCGTTCCCATCCAAAAAATGACTTAAACACCCGTGCGCCATATTTATCCAAGAGCACAAAAATCCCGCACAGCTGGGAGGCGGAGTCAAAAAATGGTGCACATCCCGATTTGCATAAAAAATTAACACCTGGGTCAGGGCAGGCGTTAAAATGGGGCAAACACACCAGTACTTAAGGAAAACACACAGAAGAAACATCAGAGCTCCAAAAGAAAGACATGGAGGTGCTATTTATCGAGCATGCACAAAGACGCAGAGCACAGGACCAACAGCAGCAGCTTCCACCACACCAGAAGGGACCCCAAAAGCAATGCAGATGGCAAGAGAGGATATTCAGGACCAGGACAACCCTTCAGGGCCTCAGGGAACATGACATCATCCAGAGGTACAGACTAAACTGGCAAGCCATACAGCAGCTGCTGAGCCACATTGAGCCACAGTTGGCACCTAGCTTGCAGACACCCCACATCATTCCACCAGAGACCAAGCTGCTAGCTGTCCTCCACATGTTGGCAAGTGGCTCTTTTCAAACCACTGGTGCCCTAGTTGCTGGGATCTCACAGCCCTCATTCTCTGCCTTCCTACCCAAGGTACTGGATGCCATAATCTCCCTCACACCCCGCCACATCAGCTTCCCCAACACGCAGCAGAGGCAGCAGGAGACCAAACAGGGCTTCTACCAAATCAATGGCTTCTCACACGTGCTTGGTGCCATTGACTGCACACATGTACGGATTTTGCCACCTGCTGCAACCGAGCATCTGTACTGCAACAGGAAGCACACACACTCCATCAATGTGCAGGCCATTGTGGATCACCGGGGATTGATCACCAACATCGTGGCAAAGTATCCTGGGAGTGTACATGATTCCACCACTGCACCATCAATCAACACTTCCATGATGGACGATATGGCAATGGCCTACTTGATGGTAAGTACAGAAACCAGGTTATATACACACTGCACAGGAACCCTGTAGGACATACAACACATACACCACTACATGGACACGTGGCCAGGAAGACACTCATGTTGGATATCCTCACCCAATGGGATACACACCTATGGACAAATGACAGATGCAAATAACAACAGATGCCACTCCAGAGCCACAAGGGACCAATTTAAAACCACACAGTGACAATGACATGGCCTTAACTGGCAGTACAACTTGGAAGATGAATCTAACAATATCACGTCAATAACACTCAATCACACACCCTCCCAAGCAATACGTACTGTGTAAGGGGTGCGTAATGTGTTTCTATGCAGGTCAAACAACATGACACACATAGCATGATGACTCTAATGAAGGTGACATGGAATCATTGAGGCAGTACCAACATCTCACATCACTCCAGGGGTGACATTGCATGCCAGCACTAAGGAAGTGGACTGTGCTAAGAACACATATTGATGTGACAATATTGCAAAGTGCACATTGCTACACATACAGATTGAGATAATTACACATATACACAACAGATGTACAGGCACAGGGACCTTCTGACACTTAAACGTTCACCCCCACAACCAAGTTACCCAGCTTACCTGGACCAGGTTCAGTAGTGTAGGTACAAATTTGCACATGAGCCAACTCAGTGAGGGCACAAAAATAGGTTTGCATAGAACGTGTCACACATGCGATAATTGTGCATTGTCAATTGGGAACACTTCAGTGCTGCAAAAGTATGGAGATGTGTTGTACATTGTCACCTAGCCAAATCAAAGGGCCTCACTGTTGTTTTTCACATGCTGGTACATATGTTGAAATGTATGGGATGTTCAGGCCATATAGTGCAACCGTGTTACCACCACAGTGGAATCGATTGTGTGTGTGGAAGTATCATGTCACCTCCAGTGAAGGCACATGGACACTTCTTTCACATGACATAATGCATATGATATACGGTCAATCAGCCAAACACTGGTTTAGATAACTAAACAACCCAATGCTGAAAGAACATCCTAAAAGCCTAGGACCCCACACATTATCACAAACACACATGAGCCACAGATGACACAAGATAACAACTACCATGCAAAGTGATAATCAAGGTGCAAGCAACATCCAAATATTTACACTCATTTTCTCTTTCAGCTGATCAGGGTTATGGGATCCAGCCATGGATCAGGACCCCATTTGCCAACCCAAGCACAGCATCAGAGCGTGCCTATAATGAGGCACATCTGAGGACACGTCCCATAGTAGAGAGGACTTTTGGCATCATAAAGTCAAGATTCAGGTTCCTCAACATCACCGGAGGCAGCCTCTTATATTCAACTGAAATGGTCTGCAAGATCATTTTGACCTGTGCCATCCTGCACAACATTTGTGTAAGGAGGAACATTCCCCTCTATGAACCAGACCCACAAATGCCTGAAGAGGAGGAAGAGGAGGATGCTGTTCGTGAACATGAGGGGGACCATCCAAACACTGCAGCAGGATTGCGTCGGATACAACACATTGTACAAAACTTCTTTTAACTCTATTCACCATCACCACTTTCTTACCATGTGTCATTAAACACCTCACTTCATCACTCAATCATGCTCTGGGTAATTATTTATGCATCACATGATCCCTAGGAATCATAATCAGAGTTTAGCCTCATGGAGCACTGCAGAAATACAGATTAGGATACTGAAAAAGCCACATCACATTTGATGGGTATGAATGTATAGCCAACATCACACACAGTGGAAATGACATGTCCTATGTCTATTTCACATTTGAGGGCAAAATCAGAGGACCACAGCTATGACACACATCCATGTTGCCAATATGGTTAATTGAAGCACATGACCCACAACTAAGACACCATCAATCATAAGGTAAAAAAGTGTTTCATACATGAGGCAGTGGATGTGATATTGCACTGGTAACAGGAATGTATGACTAGACCCTTGACAGCAGTAAGTGTGACATCAGCTATCTTTGCAAGGAGCATGTGTGACAAGGAGTCCACCATGCTGAAAATGGATAGCACGAGTGCCCCAGGTATGACAAGCATTGCTCACAAGACATGCCCTGCGCAGTCCATCCCAGGTAATAAGTCCTGCCACTGCCATGTTTTCAGTCTCTGCCCACCTTTCTCTAGGGGGCCCTGTAAATGGACTATCTGTACCCTGATAACCTTCATCTACACACACCCAGACTCCCATTCTGACTCCTGTGTGCTTTCATCTTCAGTATGGCATGCCATAGTCATAGTTCATCAGTCTACATGGACTTCAGGTCCGATAATGCACTGCATGATAGTCGGTAGGACCTGTAATCAGCTGTCCATTGCTTCCAATGTGAAAGATCCACTTGGCCTTTTGAACTTGATTCTCAACTACAGGACTTGTGAGAGACTGAAGCTGCACACACCTGTGAGCACTTCCATGCAGACCAGCCATTTGAACCTGCACTGCCATTGCTGCTGCCTGGAACTGCTTTGAAGCTGCCAATTTCAGAATATCCTTGTTGTGCATTGCCATATAAATCACTTGTGTAACAGAGCCCTTGGGGGATTGTGTAACGTTGCAGCCCACAGCACAAATACAGTTTTTAGTTCCCACAGTGTTGTTCCTTCTTTTCCCAGTCAGAGTCTGCTCACTGTGTATTTGCCTTGTTCATGTTTGTTCCTGACAGAGCCTCCATCCTGTTAGCCTGACTGGGTTCCTGCCTTTGTGTTAACCATAGAGGTTCCCTGTGGCTACATTTGTCTCATAGTTGCTTTCCATGCCCTCTCTTTCCTCCTGGGGTATTGTGTCTGGTAGATCTACGATGAATCCTCAAATGTATGGTATAGTTTAATAAGTTTATTTATCGTATTATGGTCTGGGACATGAATTCCAATTGCCTAATCCAGCCCCCATCCCTTGTCTGGGTTTCATGTATTCATGAGTGCCAAACAGTGACAGTGTACTATGGTTGTATGCATGGATTTGGTACGGTGCCTCCAGCACAACAAAGGCCCATATTTATACTTCTTAATGCCACATTTGCGTCATTTTTTGATGCAAAAACGGCGCAAACTTAAAAAATACAATTTTATTTTGTAAGTTTGCACCGATTTTGCATCAAAAAATGATGCAGATGTGGCATTAAAAAAGTATAAATATGGGTCAAGGTTTGCTAATATGTATGAAAGGACAAAACAAGTTTGTGCCCTGACTGTCCACACACAGATTCACATTGGCCGCAACCTATTGATGGGGCTTGCGTGGTGACTAGCTGTGAGATTAATCAGCACAGAGGCACTGATGTTCCCTGTTGCAGTGGAAATTTTAGAGGCCACCCTGTGTACAAATGTTGTGATGAAACCTGCCTGTTTCCCATTACTGATCCATAAAGTTTTTAAGCACACCAAGGTTGCCCTGTTGTCAGCCTTATAAAAGTTCTGCAGTGCCATAGCTGGACTATCCCCATGTGTGTCGGCAATTTATCTTTGGCTTTAGGTCAATTCTGCTTTGAAGGGTACTCTGTTAATGCATGGAATGGCTCCACAGACTCATGACTAGACCTGCACGTAACTGTGACAACATGGATGCCAATACTGACACAGGGTACACATGTCCACACACTTGAACTGGACACCTTTGTGCAATGAACCAATGGAAATATGTGAACACATGCAGCATGGTCTGCTGGTCCTCCACTGCCACAGGAGAAACTAGGTCATTTATATGAATACTGGTTTACCATAAATATTTTGGATTGGTGTTGGGACTCTGTGTCACAAACACTGTGCCTACCTAGCATGTTCAAATGCCTGACTCATGGGTAGTATACAAACAAGTGACCAGGAAGTGGTATCCAACATTCCAGTACATGTGATGGCTTACCCTTGTAACATTGCCATTATCAACCATCCTCTATCTATCCTGTGCATAGTTTGTCATGGGAGATGTTTTGTCCCCAAAGTCAGGGAAGTTCACACAGCATAAGACACTACGGGTATGACAAACACATATCCTGACTGATGTACTTCAATGACTGGCATCTGATGGCTATCCACATTTACAACACATGCATACAAGCACATTATGCAAAACACATCTTGTGACGTTCACACCGAATCACAACAACAATTGAAATATCCAATTCCCGACATAAACACACAGGCAGTGAGTGAATGTATTAAGTTAAATAGCCTTGCTATCCTCTATTGACGCACCACCTGCTCAAACTAGGGAGTACCAATTTTTATTCCAAATGTTTGGGTTGCTGTTGCATCAGTTAAGAGTGCTAATCCGGCACAACAACATGAGTATTATGGTCCGCAGTAGTGTGGTCTGCCACATGTGCCCAAACATTGGAACAAACACAGCAGGCCCTAACAGCCTATCTCTGTATAGTTACAGCTTTCATGTATGTTAAAAATGAGAAAAATGACACAAACACAGTTAAAGACAGATATTTTGATGCAAACGCATAAAAAAAGACGCATATTCGTCAAAATATGACACACATGCGTTGAAAAATTAAGCTCACAGCCATTATACATCCATTAGTCCCTAGCGGTAATTCCAACACTGCACCCCATTAAATTTTTTATCCATGAAAAATATAGTAATCTTTGAATGCAGGGTAATTTTTAAGTATATGTGTCAAAACATATTGATGCAAAGCCGGTAAGCATCATAAAATTTTCACACATCTTATTATAAACGCACCGCATTTGAGACAGGAAGTGATGTATTAGGGTATCCTGTTTACAGAAATGGTACAGTGGGTGTACTTTCACTTTGCAGTCTGTGATTCTTCTAGACTGTGTGGCTGTGTTGAGAGTTGTGTCTGTCCAAATTGTGCTTTTGTCTCCTGTGTGCCATTCAAATTGTCATATGTTGTTTTTGTAATTGTCTCAGTAAAACAGTGTAAGTGTGTTTTTGTCATTTTTTGTGTCTAATTTTGTCTTTGTACTGTTGGGAGTGTGTAGTGGGTATTGTTATTTGGGGTATTGTTGGGCTATTTGTGGGTTCTTGAAGTTTCATTTTCCATGGGTGAGGAGGAGGTGGGGGCTTCCATTTGGCTGGTGTGCCACTTCCTCGCCCTGATGTTAGAGGCTGGTGGCAGGGTGATACAGGGGTATCACACGAGGCGAGGAGGCTCAGGTGGTCCAAGGTGCTGTTCCATCTGAAGATAGTATTCAACACCCAGCACAACGACCACCAACTCAAACATCGCTGGGCTGACCGTGTGGCCAGAGAGCAAGACCTGCTGGACCACCTGGGTGTGGTGATTGGTGGCCCTGTTGGTGAGTACAAATCAGACTAATGTGCACATTTAAATGCTCTGTAGTGACAGTAGCAGATTTGTTGACTTGCTGCATGCAATGTTTGTGGACATGTGGAATGCAAGTTAAATATACAGTGGCCCTGATTTATACAATATTTGCTACACATTACCATCATTTGTTGATACAAAAGCTGCACAAACTTACAAAACACAACTTGATCCTGTAAATTAGTGCTGCTTTGACGTCAATAGGTGATGGTAATGCGGCTCAAACATATGTTTTATTCATGGCCTGTGAGTGTACCAGGAATGAGATGTATTTCACACGCTAAAGCAAGGAATAAATGTAGTCCCCAATTATTTGGAATACATGTCTGAACTGTATTCATGGCCATACGTACAACGTTATTCCTAACCTCTGGTAATATCTTAGGCTGATACCTTGACTTGCTTTGTGCAGCATTTAAATTAATTATGGATGGCAAAGTAATGCATACTGGATAATATCTAAATGTTTGGTGCTACTTTCCATAGCTTTAGCGTAAAAACATGAAGCAAATGCTACACAATTAAAAAAAAGAATATCTATCCCTATGTTCATTGTTCCTGTGTGTTTTAATTTGCCTTGGGCACAATGTTGGTACAGAGCTGATGCATTTGCCATTTGTGTCACTTCATAGCCAAACAATTTTCATAAGTTAATGGGTCATCATGGGATCCCTGAACCTTGTGAATGCATGGTCACAAATTATTTATTTGCATGATGTTGTGCAAGAGACCCCTGACTGCTTCCATCATACATTTAAAGTGACAAAATAGTTTGCTAGTTTACGTTTGGTACACCCCTGCTGATCTAGTGCAGCATATGTACAATTGTTAACTTCTCAGTATGAAGGCTATCACAGACATGGGTGTTTGCTAAGATCAGCAGACCAGCATTCCTGTGACTGCTGCCATTCCAAGGTGCATACAAATTGAGACCTACCTCATCAAGATTGCCACAGTAGGACATTTGCTAAACTATGTTGCAATAAGGGGACAGTGTCAGTTCGTTGTCTAACCACAGATCACCCAACTTAGCAAATGTAAGATGATGAATGTGGCTGTGATTTACAATACCTGATATAGGTACACAGGGCCCTGAGTAACACATTTTAGGTGCAATGACTACACCTGTGCCCATGCATTCTGTCACGGATGATCAAATTAGACACTGTCAGCATAGATTTGTTTGTTGTTTTGATTTAGGTATTGGCCAATCCATGTTTAGCATAACATTGTCATCAAATAACACACAGGATCCCTGCCACCATGGTGTCATAGGGGGCATATACAGCTCTGGGTACACTGGCAATGTGGCATATGTAACCTACAGATAACACAGGCCCACATATAATGGACCATAGAAAGCACAATAATTAATGAGCTAAACTCAACCCACATGAGCATCACATAATAACTGATTGTCCCTTGATGCCCAAGTCACAATACCTGAGTGACTGGTATTGGAGTGCACCAGGAATGTGGCTTTGTATGTCTCTCATAACAACAAATGAAAAATGGAGTATCCTCTATAAATAATTCTGCACAAAATTGAGTAATCATGTTTGTCACCACATGATTGTTAGGGCCAGTGCATGTGTGCATATGTGTGTCTATCACTCACTGGAATGAAAGGGTCAATTCATGTTTGCAGTGGTATGTCTGTTGGGATTTCTACATGCCTGAGGTGCTGCTCTATCATATAAAATGTCACACACAGTGAGTTTTTGTTCCACGTTTTGTACAGTGAGTAGACATGGAGCACATTTCACCCTTCCATGTTTTACAGGCGGACCAGCCCCCTATACAATTGGAGAAGGGGCTCGATTTGCGGACCCAGACATATTCAGTATGTGTTGATATGTTAGTTCTGTGTTGTGTTTGCAGCTGTTGTGTGATTGACTCCTGTGTGTTGGACACATAGCAAGGTATGATGTGCTGGCGCATGATCTGATATGTGACTTGACTGGAGTTTGAAATTTTGTTCCATTTTTGAGTTGGACAATCAGTGGTGGAGAGTCATATTTTGAGAATCTAGTGCTGCGCTGTAGGCATGGGCAGGTGAACAGGGTGATATTTGTTGCTACATTTATGCCAGTGAAAAATTAGGAGGTAGCCATGTTCATGATTTAGTCAGCAAGTCATACCCTGATTCACACAGACCAGCGGTGCCGAAGTATTACCCACAGACTTGAGCCTCCCTGTTAATTAATGAACATGTAGGACTGTATGTTTGACTTCCTAACAGCATCTAGCTTCACATGTAGTGCTATGTTTATGTGGCACTTTAATAGAATGTCTTAGGTGTGCATGCAGCTCAAGCCCAGATGGCTGCTTCCATCTATGTGCTTGATTTTGCAAAGGTATTAGTGAGATCGAATGATGTTGACAATTGTCCGCAATTAGGAACATAAATGTGGATGTGATTGTCCAATGTTTGAGTCTATCCTAGTTGGCAGCCCTCCTTACCTGTGGTGGACTGACTAAACCCATGGACAGCTGTCCAAAGCTTCCTGGCTGTCCTTGATGTTTGAAAGTATGAGTTGCATGTCCATCACCCCCTGAGGCACAGGGTTAGGGTTAAGAAATATGTGTATCCAGGTGTGAGGACCCCAGTGTAAAAGACATACATGTAATTCTAACATTCCTTTGTTCCAACCTAGGATACCCCCTCTTGATTAGCAACTGCATACCGTCCTGGCAATTCTATTTACAAATCACAGACCTTGTGGGCCTTGATTGTCATCCAGAAGATAGTCATTAGTTGGCCTGTCACAGCATTTGTTATGTGACTAATGGCAGAACAACGATGCACAGATCATTTAAGTAGGTCCACACCTTTTTTAGCATTGCTGTGCTGTTAGATAGGAGATGTGTAGGCTGCGTTGGCATGTAATTCCTCAGGGACAATCTATGATCTGTACTGTGATTTGGACTGTTTAAGCTAATTTTGAGGAAGTGTTAGAATATCATCAGTAGGTGTATCACACAATGATGTCACTAGTGTTTGGCTTTCTCTATTTTCACAGCTGCCAGCATGAATGGCAATCAGATCAGGGAATTCCAGAGGCGGCCGATGCGTTACTGCCACATTCTAGATGTGGAGTCTGGTTCTGCAACATAGCATGGCGTTATCATGCCACAGGGGTCCGGAGGGCATTTGCCTAAGGGGGGCCATCCTTGCTTACAACAGCCACCACCACCAGCACAATGGCTCCAACGACAGTCGCACAAGGGATGACAGCCACTGTTGCAGGTACCTCTACCTCATCAGCTCCAGGCCCCCAGACTGCAGTTCCTGCACCTCCCCCTCCAAGCACGGCACCGGCACCAGCACAACCATCCGCTACTGGCACACAAACAATCCCTGCTGCAGTGATAGACAATGCAGAATTCACACAAATGAGACATGACATGCAACGGATTTTGCGCAGGATGGACAGGCTGCAGCAGGAGGTGTCCCGCAATAGCAGGAGACTGCGTGGGATAAAGAAGATCCTGCGGAGTGCAAACTTGTGACTTTGTGACCCTCAGCCATGATCCCTTTCCCTCCCTCCTCTTTCCTGGTTCTTACATTTAGTGGGTTTACGGGGCTTAGTGTTAGGTTAGAATAGGGTATAAGTTTAGTTAGTATAAGTAGGTTGGGGGGTGGAGGGGATTCTATTTTTGTGTTTTGTTTTGTTGGATGATGTTGGGGTTTCTGTGTATAAAAAATACAAAAATACAAACAAATATATGAAAAAACAAAATACCAAAAAATAAAATATTTGTTTAGGATAAGATAGTATGTGTTTAGGTTAGTACTGTATATGTTGTCCTACATGTGTCCCGTCATATAAGGGAGGGTAGGGGGCTGATGTTTAGAGTGTTTAGTTAAAGGTGATAAGTACGTTTAGATTAGGGTAGTTAGGGCCAGTTGTGGGTAATGTGTAGTTAGGATAGGTTAGGTTAGTTAAGGTGTTTCCCCTAGTTTTAGTATCCTTTTTTTACTGTTAAATAAATATTTAGGTACTCCTTTACATTATGTGTCATATGCTTGGGGATCAGGGCCTTGGCATGGGTGAAAAGTGTCAATTTAGTATTTGCATTTGTGTTCCAACCTGCACCCAAATCCCATTATTGACATGGTTATTCCCAATTCCAAATGAGCTGTCACATTGGCAGCTACACCAAAGCTACTTTTCTATGCATCTGCCATCCTTGCACCCACCACTCAAGGTTACTATGGTTCCCAATGTGTTGTTAAGTTTGGATGTGTGTTTTCAATCTGTCATCGGTTGAGACTTGATTTGGAATCTTGGGCACTGTGGTACGTCTGCCTGCAGCCTGATGTTTATGTGAACCCTGATAAAGTGAGTGATGGTATAATCTTATGTAGTATTGTATACATAACTCACACCTATCATTTCTTACATTGTACTCCCAGGTTGCATATTTGCCCATACACTCGTACACATCCATTCCTGCTGTCTGGTGTGTGTGTGTGATGAAAGTTTATAGTCAGATGTCACATACATAAAGACTGTCTTGAAGGGAATTTTGAACACATTGATTTTTTGCTCAAACATACCTTGAAGCGGACTTTTTCAGTCCCACACAGCATTATACTATTACTTTTCTATTTACTTCAGAAATAACCCTCAGGAAGCACATACAATGATACAATCCAGACCCCAGTGCATTGTTATCAGCCCCCAATCTTTCAAGGCAGTTGTATTGACATTCTATAGCCATTGACATGTGACATACATCACTAATCTCCTACACGGTTGATGTGTCACATTACAAAGAGACAAAGTGGTTGTGTAAGTGCTATTTATTTTAACGTGCTGTAGTGCAATATTCACATAGTCCAGGATTGTGAGTCGATTAGTGTGACGCCTTCTATTGTGATACTTCACAGGTGCAATGGGACATGTCATTGGACATGCTGGGGTGAAGTGTCATACAGTGAAGAGGAACATGAATTGCCAATGAGGTAGTGAGAGACAATCACAGAACATAGTGTCAAGGTAAACAGTGGGCTGGAGAACAGTGCATGTGAGCAGCTGTTGCAAGACTGGCATGTTAACAAGCACAGGACCTAGGATATAACTGCCCATTTGGCATGGACTTGTGCTACTGGGTACTCTTACGGGTGAAGGTGATCTGTTCCACATCTTCATCTTCTGATGTGTGTGCCGTCTCCTCTGCCCTTGGTGGGGGGGGTTTGAAGGGGCAACACACACTTCAGTGTTTGAAGACGTGGAGTCAGAACTCCCGGTAGCTGCCAACTGTGGGGCTATTAAGGGCAGTACTGCAGCAAGGGGAAGCTGCTGGTTCTTAAGTATAGCAGCTACATCACTGTGGCAGGTAGCCAGGCTGGCCCTGAGGGCGTCTTGATTGCATTTGTGCACGCAGTGAAAGGTTTGGTGTGCGAGGTGTTGTGGCAACTCCCTTACTGCAGTGGTGATTTCCTTTACACTTTGTTGAAGTCCTTGCAGGATAGATGTTCGCGCTTGCATGGCTGCTGCCTGTACTGCAGATGACATCATGCACAAACGCATCCACTCAAGGCTGGCTGCCATATTTTGCATCCCCACCTGCACCTCCTTGGCCAGCTCCTGCTGTACTCCTACTACAGTCCTCTCAAAGGTGGTGCCAGTGTCGTCAGAGTCCTCGGCTGTGTTGGAGCTGGCAGGTTGTACAATTTGGGTGGTGGGTGTATCCTCTGTGATGGCTACTATGTCTGTGCTCCTCCTTGTGACTGAAGGTGGGGTCTGGAGGGTTCCAAGGACATCTTGGAGGGTCTGCTGTCCAATGTTTGTCAGCTCATCATCCATGTCAGCAGGTAAGTCCAGGACAGGCATATCCACAGGAGAGCCATCGTCCTCTGCAATGAGATATTGTACAATTAGTGTGTCTGTGTTGTGGCATTTGTAATGTGATATGCCTGACTTCCTATTAGTTGCACATTGTGATCTTGGTTCCTGTTCATTGTTACTGTCATAAAGATTAGCATTCTCCCAGGTCTATGCCCCACCTGCATGTCACATGTAGTGTTGGCAG
Organism: Pleurodeles waltl; assembly: GCF_031143425.1. Taxonomy (NCBI): domain Eukaryota; kingdom Metazoa; phylum Chordata; class Amphibia; order Caudata; family Salamandridae; genus Pleurodeles; species Pleurodeles waltl. The sequence continues at coordinate 645,990,391 of NC_090446.1, read as the reverse complement.
TTTGGGGAAATGTCTGCGTCACATCCTTTAGGTGTAGGTTCTGTCCAAATTGTATGTTGCCACCTTATTGTCCTACTCAACCCTCCGTCTACTTCCATTATCATGGTGTGGCCTTGCACTGGCTGTGGGTGTCCTGATGGCACTTGCACCACACTTAACAATCTAGAACTGACACAGTCTCTGATATTTCACATCCAGCTATATGTTGCTGAGACCTAGCATATACTATGTATAGCATTGGCATGGCACGATACAGGTGTCAGCATTGGTAGTGTGTACTGCTGATGTTGGGGAATGTGTGCTACATTGGATTGCACTGATGGCCCTAGCAGTGTTCCATTTCCTCTTATGACTGTGCAGGTGTGTTTCACTAGTTGGAAACATATGTCCTCCCCCTCAATGCTGTTGTCTTAGCACTAAGGGCCAGATGTAGCAAAGCTTTACCGAGTCGCAAACGGCAAAAATCGCCGTTTGCGAGTCGCTAAAGCCACTTTGAGATGTAGAAATGCATTTTGCGAGTCGGAACGACTCGCAAAATGCATCTCCGAGTCACAAATAGGAAGGGGTGTTCCCTTCCTATTTGCGAGTCGCACTGGTATGCATTTTCAATTGCGACCGCGATTGCGGTCGCAAATGAAAGCGCAGTTACCATCCACTTGAAGTGGATGGTAACCCAGGCGCAAACGGGAAGGGGTCCCTATGGGACCCCTTCCCCTTTGTGTCTGGCACAAAAAAAAAAAATTCAGATCAGGCAGTGGTCCAATGGACCACTACCTGCCCTGAAAAATACCGAAACAAAAGGTTTCGTTTTTTTTTTAAAGTGCAGCTCGTTTTCCTTTAAGGGAACTTAGAAAAAAAAAACTGCTTTATTTAAAAGCATTTACGGACATGGTGTTCTGCTGTTCCCAGCAGGCCACCATCCCCGTGAGTGCCCTGAATCGCTATGGGGTCACAAATTGCGACCCACCTCGTTAATATTAATGAGGTGGGTCTTGCGACCCCATAGCGACTCGCAGAAGGTGTCTGAGACACCTTTCTGCATTCCAAATTGCGAGTTGCAATTTGGATCCTACCTACATCTGGCCCTAAGACACTTGAGGTGTTGCATGGTGGCATTGCAGCTTTTGTGACACAAGCACTGGGTAGACCCTGGCATGTGCAGCACGGGTATGACATTACTGCTGTGTACCTCACAATGTTAAAGACAATACCTGATGTTTGTAGCCCCTATAGACATGAGCATTTGACAGGATTTGCACATTTTTAATAATTACAGGGGATTGATAACGTTGTCTTCCTGAACCCTCTAATTTGGGTGTGTTTGATCCATGGGCATGTAACTGCCATTTGCTACTTGAGCAGCACACACAGCAGAGGTGGTAGTGGCAACTGTTGTCATTGGTAACTACCACTTGCAGATATGGCCTGAGACTGGAAATTGAGCCCTAGTTCATGTAGAGACAATACCAGCTGTCGTGTGACAGCAGGCCAGTTTTACCTTGTACTCTACCCTCCTGGACTGGCTTTGCCTTTCCAACATCCTTGGCATGGCAGAGTACCCACATGCAAAGGTTGTTGGTGTAGTTTTGTGCTGTGCCACAGGTTTCCCCTGCACAGCCCATGCGCCCGTGCCGTGCCCCTTTGACCTTTCCACTACCTGATTATCATGGCTGACATGCATTGTGTGGTAGGTATGTCCCCCCACACCCCCCGGTTGCAGTTAACAATTAGGCATTTTTGTTCCCCATGCCACTTACCCTGCATCTGTATTGTATCTTGGTAGTCTGCGCTGTAAAGTCCTTGAATCCCTGTGACGATCTCCTCTGGGATGATGGCTGCCACCATCTCCTCCATGTGGTCCAGGGCCTCCTGTGGTGCTGGACTCCCACCTCCAGTCTGCAGTGCTGCCTTCCTGTTCCTGGCCATTTTTTCCTTGGTCCTGCACTTGCAGTCATGCCAGCGTTTCTTGCACTCAGCGACTGTTCTCCTTACTTCTGTCACACTGTTGATCTTATCGACAATTTGTTGCCAAATTGCCTCTCTCCTACCAATTGGAAATTTAGAGCTGACAAAAAGTTGATGCTGGTGTTCCATCACCTCTTTCACCAGTATTTCATGCACCTCTGCCCTGAAACGACACTTCCTTTTCTTCTTCTCCCTCTCCTGGGTCCTGTGTGGGTCCTCCTGGCTGGTTCCTGGTCGGTTGTCATCTTCCTGGGGTCTCTCATGGCTTCTGGGATCCATTTTGGGGCTCCTTTGCACATTTTGCTGTGTTTGCACGCTTTTTGACGCGATTGCAGCGAAAAATGCTGCATATCCAGTTTGCGACGGCGTAAACCGGATTAAACTCATTTTCGCCGCGCTAACGGTGTTTTTCTTTACGACGTGGCGCATTGGTTTGAGTAGAAAAAAAAAAGACTCTAATCAGTAGTTTGCGCCGCTGAGCGTCAAAGTATAAATTTGACGCCCGGGTGGTGCAAGGCAATGGCGTTAGCCGGCGTTAAACTTTTTGACGCAAAACTGCGTCGGCGCAGTTTTGCATCAAAAAGTATAAATATGGCCCATGGGGCCAGATGTAGCAAAACGCCAATTTGCAACTTGCAAATTGCGAGTCCCTGTGACTCGCAATTTGCAAGTCGCAAATTGGTATGCAGAACGGTGTCTCAGACACCGTCTGCGAGTCGCTATGGGGTCGCAATGACCCACCTCATTAATATTAATGAGGTGGGTCGCAAATTGCGGCCCCATAGCGAGTCTAGGCACTCGCAAACTTGGAGGCCTGCTGTAGTCAGCAGACCTCCATGTTCGTGACTGCTTTTAAATAAAGCAGTTTTTTTTTTTTTTAAGTGTAGCCCGTTTTCCTTAAAGGAAAACGAGCTGCACTTAAAAAAAAACCGAAACCTTTAGTTTCGGTATTTTTTCAGGGCAGGGAGTGGTCCCTTGGACCACTCCCTGCCCTGAAAAAATATTTGTGGGTCCATTCACAAAGTGGAAGGGGTCCCATAGGGACCCCTTCCAATTTGCGAGTGGGTTACCATCCACTTCAAGTGGATTGTAACTGCGACTCCATTTGCGACCGCATATGCGGTCACAAATGGAATTGCATTCCACTCCAAATCGCAAATAGGAAGGGAACACCCCTTCCTATTTGCGATTCTGAAATGCATATTGCGAGTCGGTCCGACTCACAATATGCATTTCTGAATAGCAAAGAGGCTTTTGCGCCTCGCAAACGGCAATTTTCGCCATTTGCGAGGCGCAAACCCTTTGCTACATCTGGCCCTTAGTTTTCAAATCCAAAGTGTGTACGCCTACAGATTCGACATCTTATTGCAGTGTCAAGAGCCTAGTATTGAGGTCTGAGCGAAGAGTGCCTAGGGAGTTGAACAGGTCTGCTTTCGGTTCCACTGTCTCAGCTCTTGGTTAAAGCCATGGTGCCATCTCCTGAAGTAGAAGGGTGTGCGTTTCTGGTTTCCGTCGGTTGTACTTGTCTGGTGTCTAGTTGTGGGAGGGATTGTCAATATTATATTGATAGGCCATCCAATCAGGGTTCAAAAGGGTGCTTTCCCCTGTGCCATTGTCCTCCATTTGTGCCAGGCTAAGGGGCCCTCACAGTCCGCAACCGGGGCAGAAATATTGGCCCCTATGTCAAAGCTGTTGTCACCCAAAAGGCCTCTGTCCTGTATTATGTAAAAGGAAGACTTTTCAGTGAGGCCAGGAGTTGCTGATAAGTTATGTTTGTCCCATTATTAATAACAGGGTGGTTGGCCAGGGTTAGTAGTGGGCACCATGCGTGGTAGAGGCCTAAATAGAGGCTTTGTTTCTTATTTTTCCATGTGGCATGTCGTCAGCAGGCCCCAACCACATGTGCCACATGCCTCTCTCCTCCTGATGCAGTGACCCCTGCAGCTACCATTTTTAAGTCAGGCAGGAGGTCCAGACACATCTTTGGGGGATTCAAATGATAATTTTTCAAGCCCAGGGCATAGCACAACCCTGCCGTCAATGACGTGAATGGGAAGGAGAATGGCCCGAGCCATTAGTCCCACTGCGACATTGTCACTCACAAACAGCGCATTGAACGTTGGAATGGCAGCCTTGGCTCTATCCTTCTGCATCAAGAGGGTCAGATTAGCACGGTCACTGCACAGGCTTTTAGGTGCTCCTTAAGGTTTTCTCATCACCCCTTCTGCCTCACAAGTTGTAAGGCATGCCAGATCTGGAAAATTGATCCATCGGGGTCCATGCCGCCTTGATTCTTGAGATGAATGCATAGGAGCTCAGGTGGTTTACTTCCACTCAGTCATGTTGGTAGGCCATGCCCCCCCAAAGAATTGTTTCTGTGTAAGAAGGTGTCCCTGCACCATGGTGCAAGGGTGCCTGCACAGGCAGTCAAAAGTGCGCCAGTACAAGAAGAGAGCAGGAATGTGACATATTTGGACAGATATGGTGCATTCCTGCCCTTTCCCTTTCACACAGTGCAGCAAGGTGTGTTGCTGTGTTGCACTGTATGGCAAAAAAGATAAATAGGCAGCTAAGTATGCAGAACAGATGGGCTGAGTGGGCAGTGCAGCAGCGAAGAATGAATGGAAAATACCTGGGCATTTGCTTCCTCCTACTCTCCGTCTTTAAAAGATTGTTCTGCCCTTGAGCAGAGCTCCCAGGTAATGTAGAAGCATCTGGACAATGCCCGCCTGCCTGCTACTTTACCAGACCATGGAGAAAGCAATCTTTGGCAAAGCCAATAGGTCTCACCTATGCAAGAGCTACTAGTCCTTGCCTATGTCTTTTAGCCATGTTGTACAGTAGCATGGCTTAAAGTTATTTAAAAAACGCTATGACATGGCCAACCCTGGGCTCGTCATGGCCCTTTTTTCTCTTGGCAGGTGGGGAGTTGGTAACATGGACGACAGGAGAGTAGAGAAGTACCAGGATAAAGCAACATGGGCAAAATAGAGAAGGACCGGGAAGTAGCAAAATGGACAACAGGGATGGGAGGGAAAGAAGCAACACAGACAGCAGAGGATTAGGAGAAGAAAGAAGCAATCTGGAATGAGGGGAGAGAAGGAACAGGTACAAGGAGGGTTGAGGCAAAAGAAGAAATACAGTCATAGGGTTGTGAGGGGAACCAGCAACACGGTCAGTGAGGGCTGGGAGGAGAAGCTTGCACACATCGACCAATTAGAAGGTAGCAAATAAGAGTGCAATAAAGCCAATGAATGGTAAGCAATAGGTAGACTACAAGGCCCTGTTATATACAATATCACTTGCAAACAAGAGTGCATCAAGCACATGTGCTGTCACAGGCAAGAACTAAAAAATGCCCAGCTGTGTGTATGTAATATCTAATTGCCAGAAGTGGACCAATGAGCAGGGTGTGCTGGTGATGAAAATGTGATGTCGACACAGATCATCACCATAATGCCATTCAATAAATGCCAGTGCTTGGATGAGCAATGCAGATCTGGTTTTAAGAACAGGCAGCAAGCCTAGGACTTTCTTCAGTGGACTCACCTGCCCTAGTTTAGGACCATCTGGATTACTCTTGTAAGTGTGAGAAAAAAAGTCCTGGTATGTACAAATAAGTACAAGTGGGGCTGACCTGCACAAACCAACCACCTCCTTCAGCTCCAAATCTGATAAATTCACATAGTATTCCATAGATTTCTCATGGCATACTCCTGCCAATTCCTTGTAGATACACAATTGTAGACCTGGGCCCATATTACATATATGGTGCATTGTCCTTTCCACCTGCACTTAGAGATGCAGATGTATCCAGGGAGTGACTGCACCAACCTGCAGGGAAATGTCTGGGGTTCCAGGGGTGAATGTTTGAATTGTTCAGCATTCCGTCCATCATCTGTTCTTTTTGCATTTGTCGCCCCAAGTGGGCAGGTTATGCCCAGACGTGGGTCCCGTGCCCACTGCGTCAATGGATTCAAGCTAGCCTAGCTGATGAAGGGTGATACCCTGAAACCGGTCCTAGGATACTTGTTTCTGGTCTGGACTGTTCCCATGAGGAACGGGGTCAAGACTGATTTGCATATGGCTGGGTCCACACTGGGGTGGCATGGTGAGTAAAAAAAAAATGGATTAAACCCAGATCTTTGTGACTGGGGGTGAAAATTTGCATTGTTTAGCATTCCGTCCATCATCTGTTCTTTTTGCAAATTATAACAAAGTCATCTATTTAAAAAATGGATCCAGAAATCGTATGTAGTGCAACCTGACAGAAAAGCAGAAAATTCAGACCCTGACTATGAGAAGCAAGGAAACTGTCATGTTAAAAGAGCAATCTCCAGGCCTAAGTAGTTGTGCTCTATAGCAGCCAAAGTCACCCAGGCCCACCCATTTTCCAGTGGTCTTCCTACCCGAGATGCTTCCAGGCTGACACATCAAGTCTAGGATACAGGTTTTTGTTTAGGATTGCCCTGAGTATAATGGCAGTCCCAGATGGAAGGGTTGTCTTCAGCAGTGGTGTAGGAGGGGTTACCCATAGTGGTATCTCTGAGGCGTTCATGTATCATGACAATCTGGTAAAGTCACAAAAACATTGTGATCGGGAATATCACCTTTTCCCACACACTAAATAAACTGAGGTAATGCAGAAGTGTAACGTGAGGACAATGGCAGTATTTTAGCAGATTTCCCATTACCGCTCATGTCAAAATTGTCCCTATGTCCCACGATTCACACACAACCCTACGTTGTACGAGCAGATCCTCCATACCCCTGCCATGCCAAACAAGAATGGGTGTTTAATTTATTTTAGGTGGACTGAAAAATGTACACAAAATAAGAAATTACGGTAGCAGTATCCAACCGATATTGTTTCTCTTGCTTCCAACAGTACATGGACTTCTGAGGGATGCGGTGGGTCAGTGCTGCTATCATGGTCTGTAGGGCAACGCTTTGAATACTTGCAGAGTTTGTTGAATATGTTATCCCTAAAATTAAAATGTCAGTAAAATGTTTACTTATGTGCTAGAAGACAGTTCAGTTTGTTTGTGGCAGTGCGAATGGTCAAGAGGCCATTGAATTTGTAGGGTCTGTGCAAAAGGGATTAAGTAGCCAGCTGGTTTTTCATATTGTTTGGGTGGGCGGGGGAAACATACTTTCAGTCATAATTATGTGCTACCCATTAGTTTGAAGATCCAATATCTATCACATTTCAGAAATCATGGCTAGGAGTAGGGGAAGTCTGGAGGACATTGTACCTGCCGCAGCACACAGCAGAACAGGAATAACAAAATGTGGTGACAAACACTAGAAGAGTGACAGAATCTAAATTACAAGCCATTTGGAGTCATCCTTGTTGCAAGAAAATAAAGGAGAACACCAACACAGCCTCAACTAGACCAAGAGTACTTCAGCACTCCCAAACCACACCAAAAGCAGCAGAGACACCCAGAACAAGCAGCGGAGTAGGCGACCCAACAAAATGAGCCAAGAAAGCAGACTACACAAATTACATCTTGAAACATTGAGATGAGGGAAGTTAATAACATCACAAGTGGCTGTCAAAGCTCTTCCATGTGACCATGGGGAGAAACAGAAGGTGTGACCCAAATATTGCACCACCAATAATAAAATTAGTATCCAAAAAATATAGATGGTCTCACATAAAATAATTAATGAGCTGCTGAAAACCATAAAACACTGTTATGGTTTGTTGTGATTATTGTAATAAGGTCTCCATAATGCTAAAATTAGAAGCCAGACTTTTAGCAAGCAAAGAAAGCGAGAGAACTTTCCATCAGGATTGTTTCTGAGGTCACCTCTCAGACACCAGCCTCTGGCTAGCACTGCTATCAGTAACTGGTGGTTTATTTCTTGTCCTTGCTTAGTGTATGGACCCCAGTCGTGAAGTTTCCTACTATCACGTATTGCAATACACAGTATGCACTTTAAATCTCCATTTGGGTAGACTTAAACCATCATGGATGTGCTGCCGAACAGGATGGCAATTGCACCATTATCCTGGGGTAATCTGAATTGCCAAATAACCTACCCAGGGCCTCCCTTAGGGGCACATCTCTAATAAAATCAAAGCAGGCAGGCACTAGGGAGCGAGGGGTTCTTTGTGGTTTACCAGTAAGAGGTAGCTGAGTTGTCCACATTCATAAAAGTATCGCTCTGCTCCCCGGGTTAAGGAATTGAAACACTTTTGCATATACATTCTGATGCACAGCTATATGCACTAAAAAAACCCTGTTGACTTAATCTATTTTGATCCAGACCATATTAAGATTATACCGTTAGAAATAGTCACTTTCCAAACATTAGAAATTCATCTTTCATGAGGATATTAATGCATATACCAGATCAGATCTGGATTTCATTCTAACCTAACCTTTCAAAAGTATATCACAGAACCTGGAGCCTACCAAAACATACCAACCCGACGCACAAAAACATATGAACAAAACCGGCAACTAAACTGGCAAGAAGTTATTAAATCCATGCAAATGCCTAGGGCTGCATAATACTAATGGGAAATTGATAAGTTATACCGGTGGTAATTTACAAGTGGTTCGACTCAAGGCCACAGAGTACTTAACAATGTTGTCAGTGACAGAGCCTCCTTTGGGATTAATTGTTTATTTGTCAAAGAGAAATCACCACTCCCAGAATATTGCTAAATAGCCCTGTACAACAAAAAGTGACCTAAAACAGCTAAACAAAAACAGTTGAACCACAAAATGTCTGCCTACATTTAACCAGAGAAGGCAATAGAAAAACAAACTTTTCTAAACAATGACCTAAGTAGCATGAACTGTAGCTTCTTTCAGAAAGTATACTATCAGTCCTCCATCCATAAAAAGTGAGTTGTCAAAGATATGAACTCAGTCTTCATTTGGGCAGCAGAAGAAACACAAACGATACAGAACTAGGGGCCTGATGTAAGTACAAAAGAATTTGCGACTTGCAAATTGCGAGTCCTTCCGACTCGCAAATTGCAACTCGCAAACTGGTATGCAGAAAGGTGTCTCAGACACCTTCTGCGACTCGCTATTGGGTCGCAAAGACCGACCTCATGAATATTTATGAGGTGGGTCGCAGTTTGCGACCCCATAGCGAGTCTAGGCACTCACGGGGATGGTGGCCTGCTGGAGACAGCAGACCTCCATGTCCGTGACTGCTTTTGAATAAAGCAGTTTTTTTTTTTCTTTTTGCAGCCCGTTTTCCTTAAAGGAAAACGAGCTGCAAAAAGAAAAATTACCGAAACCATTTAGTTTCGGTTTTTTCAGAGTAGGCAGCGGTCCATAGGGCCACTGCATGCTCTGAATTTTTTTTTTTTTACATTCACAAAGGGGAAGGGGTCCCATGGGGACCCCTTCCCGTTTGCGAATGAGTTACCATCCACTTCAAGTGTATGGTAACCGCGACTTGATTTGCGACCGCTTTCGTGGTCACAAATCAACTCTACATCGCAATGCGGTCACAAATAGGAAGGGAACACCCCTTCCTATTTGCGAGTCGGAAACACATTTTGCGAGTCAGTACCGACTCGCAAAATGTGTTTCTGCATCGCGTGAGGCCTTTTGCGCCTCGCAAACGGCGTTTTTCGCCGTTTGCGAGGCGCAAAAGGCTACCTACATCTGGCCCTAGGAGACTACTGTACAGAGCCCTTTTGCAATCGCAAATGGCACAATTCACAAAATCACAAGGTTTGTGACAGTAAAAGGATTTCTTATGGCAAAAGCCCGTATATGAGTTAAAAAATTATTTCTGACTTGTAAAAGGGGTTTTGACATCCTTTAGAAATCGCAAATAAGAGGTGGCATATAAGATTGTACTCTCTCCTTTTTCCGCTTTGGAAAGGTATGGGTCAATGGTAAATGGCTACAGTTGCAGTCTCAAACCATTGATTGGTGGTGACTGATTCACAAAGGGGTAGAGTAAATTGATTCATAAAACATTTATTACCAATTTCTGCCAGTAGCGTAACAAAACTTGACCCCTCCACCCAATCTTGCAAATTACATAGAAGGAGCCTCCCCCTGGATTCAGTCAATAGTTCTCAGGCCAGGATATTGTGCTGAGGGGGCTCCCCCAGAGCTTGTGCCCCTACCAAGTGGGCTAAAGGGGCCTATGTTACGCCACTGATCTCTGCATGAACAGTCTGAGATAATGCACATGTTGCGTATATGCGAATTCACAAAATAAAGTTTTACCTGTGGAAAACGTATACAAATTGAATACATGAATGAAGGCCAAGTACAACTTTAGCTGATGTGAACAGATAATATGAGCAGATACATGTTCATTCCCGATTCACCCTCAATCACTTTTCCCTGTTAGGGTCTTCATGTGGTGTAGGATTCACACACAGAAATGTGCAAGATAGACCCATTTACAGCAACATAGGGGCACATTTATGAAAAGGCTGTGCCGCTTTTGCACCATGCAACAGGGCGCAAAAGCGATGCAACCCTTAAGTTAGATTTATCAAGCCATGCAGGGCCACCTTGCGTGTCCTTGAGTGGCTTGATAAATCCAGAGGAACACAACGGAAAGCAAATCACTGTGTTGCGTTCCTCTGCTCCATGGAGATGTTCGATGGGTAGTGTGTGGGTGCTCCCACACAACAACCATGAATGTTGACGCATTCCCAAATTTACCCTAAGTTGTATGTAGGTAGCTGGATCTTTATATAGTATACCAAAAAGAGGTGTGCTGTGTAAAGAGTTCAGGTATCCCCTTCGAAGTCAACATGGCTTTCCTTAAAGATCACAAGTGCTTTTTTGTGTTTTTTTGTGATCAAGCAGCTTAGGCTAATCAAAGGGGAGTGTTAGACATTTGTGGCATAAATTGAGTAAATAAATGGGACACACTGAATAAGGAGATCCACACCACTTTAGAAAAATAACACACATTTTTATATATTTTGTAACACCAATAACTGTGTTATTGGGTAAGTACTTTTTAAGTTAGCAGTTTTTAAGTATACAGCAAATACACTTGGCCTGACTTTAATGCGGTAATGTTATCCTATAAGAAAAGAAGCATATACTGCATACGGGTACTTGGCAACAACCTACAGGACTGCTGTTCCGGAGTTAAGTTAAGTATGGGGCAAAGCTCAAGACAGCACCAACAAGTCACTTCGGGAGGCACTGGGGCATCAGGGTGCAAATGTGCTTTTCAGCATCGGGTGCCTTAATGCTATCCTACAGCATGGGTGCCGACAAACATTCCCTCAGGGGCCAAAATGCACAGTCTGGGGTATCACCGGGGCCGCAAAGATGACAGCTGGTGGGCAGCGGGGTGGTTAAGGGTGGGGGTGTGCCTGGGGCAGGGCTGCAGGGTGATTCAGGGACTGGCTAAGCTGGGAAGGACATGGAATGGTGGGGAGCTTGGGGGACAAATTCTACCATGTGGAATAAAGCTATGCATGGCATTCACAAAGTACTTCTTTAAATAAGCTATTCAAAAGATTGAGAAAATGCTGCATTTTGAAATAAACATGTGAATATTTTTTAAATGTAACCATTCCAAAGGATGCTCAACTAGGATTACTCTAGAAAATGTGCACCTTGTGGTATAAATCACACACCTTGATGTAAGGTTCAGCCCAACGCTTTTAAAAAAAATGCATTTTAATCCGATAAAAGAGCAGCATTCAGACTAGGTACCAGTAGCAATGTTGGAAAAAAGTAAATTAAATTGATTTTCAAAAAAACAAAGATGGAAAAAAGCTAAGATATAACTAGTTCCTTCATATCACACACGAATAGATTAAGTGAAGAAGACATACAGAGTGTTTCCAGGGTGCAAGAGTTGCAGTGCAAGCCTTCCAATCTTGTTGCTGCACAAGGAGTGTTACTCCGATTTGAAGGCTCCTTAGTGAATGTAGAACAGTCAGTACAACAGCACACAGGATCCAGGAAAAGTATTTTCCAAAGCACAGAGTTTATGAGCTAATTTTAAACTTCATCTCCACAGTTAATTTCCTGTAGTCTGGGACTTTTTCAGAAAGTGCAAGTCTCACGAGGTGATCCAGATGTGCATCAGTCAGTTTGTTTCTTAGTTTACTTTTTAGAACACCCATTGTGGAAAGGAACACTTGCATACATATGAGGAGCCAAACATACATATTATTTTCTGTGCCAAGGTAAAAAGAAGAGGGAATTTTGCAGAGGGCACACTTAGCCAGAAATCTTCTGGTTCCTTCCCCAAGAAAGAGAACTCAAGCACAGAGCTGTATTGTATGTCAATTAGTTCCATCTCAGCATGTGCCCTTTTCAAACCAAGAAGTTCAACAGCTTCAAGATTCCTTGCACTAACGATCCACAGGTTTTCTACAAGCCTGTAAAGTGGGGTTAGAACTCTAAACTGAAATAAATCCCCTCTTCATGTCCACAGACATTTCCTCCAGATAAGCTCACAGTTTGAGACTGAACAACACTTCTTGAGCTTTTTCAATCTTCTGGGTTAAGGTTTGCAACTTATGAAAGTGTGTGAGATCGCCAACTTCCAGCTGCTCTCTGAACTGGTCAAGTTTACTTTTGAAAGAATATATAAAAGTCATCATTGAGGACACAAGTTGCTGTTTACCTTGAAGTGCAAGATTAAGGGTGTTGAAATGTGAGAAAATGTCAGACAGAAAGTGGAGCATGGTGAGCCACTGCACGTCGTACAGTTCTGGGAAGGACTGTCCTCGACTGATTAAAAACTGTTCAATTTCTGGAAGCAAAGTAATGAACCTTTCTAGAACTCTACCTTTGCTCATCCACCTTACTTCAGTATGTAACAACAGCTCTGCATATTCAGTCTCTGTATCCTGCAACAATGATCTGAAACGTCAGTGGTTGAGTGCTTTTGCTCTGATAAATTTAACAATGCTTACTACTTGCTTCATAACATCACTTAGCTGTCCTTGTTTTATTTTTGCGCACAATGCTTCCTGATGGATTATGCAATGATAATCAATGAAAGTGGATGATGGAAGCTTTTTCTTAACTTTTTAACAGAGATACAAAGCCCCTCTTCTGCCCAGACATGGAGGGTGTCCCATCTGTAGTGATACTTACAAGATTGTTAAATGTCAGGTGATGAGATTCAAAGAAATTACACATGCTGTTCAATACATCCTCTTGTGTGATCATGCAATGGCAAAATGAAATGCAGGGGAACTCTTCCTTTGGAATGATTTCTTGTTCCAAATACCTCACCCAAACCATTAATTGAGCCACATCACTTACATCCGTTGACTCATCAACAGCAATGCTAAAGAAAGGGAACACTTTGACTGCATTAATGACCTGTTCTAGAACATTGTCACCCATTGACTCAATTCTACGTCTGCATGTGGAATCAGACAGCTGTAATGTCCCTATTTACTTCACAATGTTAGATTTATTAGAGTAGTTAGAAAATAAAATATCTGCTGCTGAGAGAAAACATTTCTTAATGCGCTCTGCCTCTGTAAACATTCTTTCATGTTCTGCAAGCAAGTAGAATATTTGGAAGGATGCCTCAGTTACAGCCTCAGTTTCTTTCATGAGACACAGGAAGAGCTTTTGCTGGGAAAACGGGACTTGGGAAGTTTTCTGTGAAGTTAAAATGCCGGTTTTGTAGTACAGCTCCAGGGGATATGTTTTGAGGACATTGACCTTTTCTTTGCAAAGGAGACAAGTAGCTTCATCTTTTGGACATTCCACAAAAATATGTTCTTTTTCCCAGAAAGCCTGAAACAGCCTGTGTTCACTCTGTATGGATCTGGGTCTTTTGCAAGACTTTGTTACAGGGGTGTATGCCACTTCTGTTGGGTTCCTTCTGAACACTGTTAGGAAAACAGGCTTTGTGATGACAACTGATGGCATGACCCTGTCTCACAACTGATGGCTCGACCCCACATCAGTTACAGAACTCTACACGCAACCAATGAGGTGACACTTGTGTGCTGCTATTTGGGCGGAACATGGTTGAAAATAAAACGTGGTGTTAAAAAATATTGAAATGTCCACATTGAGTGTTCAATTCTCACTGTATGTTTTGATTGTGCCCTATTTGCACATATTTAGATGTATCATGCATTTTAGCTCATAACTAGATATAACTGATTCACAAATGGTAGATCTTGGTATCATCTAATGTACAGCAATGCCTACCTGAGAACATTAGTGGAGAGAAGCAAGGAAGAACATGAGACCAACCCTTCATAATAAAATACATTTACAAAGCCATTCAAAGCAAGTTGTAAGTGGCTTTGCATAGGAGTCAAACCCACAAAGTAACATAAGGCAGTACCTTGCCTTATGTTGTGGAGGCATTAAATGGGTGAAGTATGGGCATTCCCATACATCCACCTATGTATTTTGATGCAAACCCATACATACTAAAGTCAGTCAACATGGGTTTGTGCCAAAATGGTGCATCTACCCGAAGCTGGTGTAACAAGGAGAAATATTGTTATTTCTCCTTGTTACTTCCTCTTTGCATATGTGCTCCATATGCAGCACACATATAGAGCAACAACCCTCCAAGAATAGTTTTTGTGCAGGACGGTGTGTCTTTCTGACCAAAAACTATTCTGACCACCATGCAGACAACCTTGCATCTTGACACAAGGGTGTCTGTGTTGGCGCTAAGCCACCAGAAGCGTGCCAGCACCACACAAGATCAGAATTGTGCCATATCGTAGTAGACATGGCCTATTTCTGTTCTCTCCCTTCAACACAATGCAGCACCCGCCCTTTATGAGACGCGTCAGAGTTTAGTAAATCTGCCACACTGTAAAGAGATAAATATCCATTGCTTTTTGAGCAATGAGAAGCTCTAAAAAGGCATTAGAACTCCTGCAAACCTCCTGCAATGTAATGTCTCCAACGTACGTCTGGTGCACTTCTTCCCCCCCAGGGCACCAGTGTTGGAATGCCCTGTCTGTGCAAAGTTAGTGCTGATCAGTGCCACCCTCAGTGTGCACATGCTGCTTTGTCAGATGACCTTCGTATAACTGCAAGGCAGGGTCTTCATTACCGTGAATTCACCCCCCACAAGGCCCATCAGCACTAGCCGTCTGAAATTGAGATCTCCCAGTTGATTCAAGTCACCACGATGCTGCAGTATTTGCAGCTGTCAGCTCCCACCTGCATCCCCAACATCACTGTTGTCAAAAGAGGAAGAAGTAGAAAACTTCCTGGGTACCACTGTCACTGTTGTTGGTGCACAATATCTGCAGCAAGACCTTCTTGTCACACGATAGGGCTGGCAAATAGGTTGCAAGCAGGTCCTTTTTCACAGCCCAGTCAGCACAGGGGGCTATCTGCGGGAGGACGGAGGACGGTAGGAACATATCCTGAGTAACCATGTGAAGAGACAAGGACTGAATTGGGCCCAGAGGCAGTTGTAGGTTATTGACTTTTAATAAAATAAAATAAATAACCTAGCCAGGCTAAAACTGAGATCCCCATACCAAACCAGTCCCAACTAGACTTGGGCCTGGCTGGCGTACTCTGGCCAGCAAGCTGCTAACTAAAACCCTGAAACCACGTTTTGAGCTGCTACACTGCATCACATGCTTTCTAATGTACAACGTTGCATTTTAGTGCAGTGCCAGGTCTTGAGTCACTTTCTTAGTAACAATGGACATAGTAAAGATATGTGTACTTAATGGGAAATAACAAGAGCTGCCCATCCACACTGCAACATAAAACAAGGAGCCAGGCAAAAATATATGCTGTCCAGTTGTGGAGACCTCAGATAGCCCAGAGCCAAGATGTGATGTATGTGGTAAGGTGTATGGCCCAAGTGTCCCACCTGTAGGTATGTTGGGCTTTGTTGTATCTAGCATAGATGGATAAAGCAGCTCTGTTAAACTCACCTCCAACAAAACCTATTGCTCCCGATATGTACATATTCGATATCACGTGCTCATGCTTCCGAATGGAGCATTCAAGTATGTTGTCAATCAAAAATGTATGGATGAGCATGTAAAGTGTTAACATTGAAAAAAGCACACCTAAATGTTTTAGGAGAGATGCCCCATAGTCAGGGCCAGTGGGATTATGTGGCAGGAGAGGGCCAAATGATGCGGCAGGGTTGAGTAAATTATGCAAGAACAGGCAAATTATGCAGCATAATGCAAGACATTTTGTAGTTGGATTACGTTCTTTGCAAACTTGGTAACAAGGTGTGTGCATTGGTTGTTCCTCATTAGTACCATTTTAATACTCAAATACAGCAATAAGGAAGAAAAAGGTGACAAGCCCAGCTTTGGAAAGGGCCTTTCAATGGGCAGTAACAGATGTTGCTGCATCTTTAGGCACTTTTGAAACATTTGGGCAAGAAATACATTTTTTTAAAATAAAATCTGCAGATTATGCTGCAGATGATGGATTACGTAGCAAATGCGGCAAGTCTAGAATCCTGCAAAAATCGCTGTGGCCGCACCATCGCATAGTTCCAGTTGTTCTGCCCATAGTTAAGCACCTGGTTAAGGAAACAGCTTTGCTGAACTAGACAAAATGTTGGAAAACCTACATCATGGGGCAGATAAAGAAAAAACAGAACCTCTACAAGCACGATAAAACCTCGACGAACTATGTGCAACTTTTCTCATGCAATAACAGGGCCGGCTTTAGCACTGGTGGCGCTCTGCGACAGTCTGTTTTGGAGCCTCCACCCCATGACCATCTCCTCGGATTCCCTCACTACCACCCGGCAAAAGTGCCTCTCCTCTTTTCATAGCCCACCCTTTCACATATACATTCATTTGTTTTAAAGTGATTGTAAAGGCTGGCTTTACCAATCCACTCAGCTAACCACATAAAATATGGTTCTGTTCTTTGCAGCACACATATTAGACCTCTGCGCTACTTTATGGCGAGTCAAAGCTGCCGCTAGACAAAACTCCCATCTGTCTCCTTAGTAGGAACATTAATCACAAGAGTTATCTTGACGTTTTAATTGTTTCATGAAGGCTGGACGCACAAGGAACTTTACAGCAGGTGCTTTTAAATCGCAAGTTTGGTTCCAAAAGATAAAGCATCCCACGCAGCGGGTAAAATGGCACACTTAAGTAGCGCTCTGTAGAAATGGAGACACCCCACTCCCGATGGTTCCTGGGGCTTCTGGCCCTGCTCCCCCACCAACAGATAAAGCATTGTATCATATTTTGCCCTTCTACATCTCAGACTGAGATCGCTCTGCCACTGGGCACAAGCTTCTAAGTGCAAATGTTCAGAGTCTGGGGCTGCAACCGTAATCCGGTACTGCAACTATTCTCACCTCTCGCTCATAAAAGCCTTGAGTATCTTCCATTTTCCATTCCTAATCCAGCAGACTATTATCTGCCACCCTCGGAATTCGAGCGTCTCTGTCAACTTAAGTAGAGCAATGTGTCTTATTAAACACGGCGCTCCCCTGAGGCCAGCGCACCCCCCCCCCCCATCCAGGTCAGCACCCGGTGCGACCGCACCGCTCACACCGCCCTAAAGCCGTCCCTGTGCAATAATGACACTGCACATTTCTCAATTAGACACAAATAGCTGGTGATCACCACGATATGGGGCAAGTGCAATGTTTACCTGGGGGGGGGCTGGCTGCTCCCTAATTAGGGCCGGGCCGGGAGAATGCTCTTGAAACTGATGTGCTCCAATTGCCAATTCCTGAACACGAAAATGGTGGAGGGGTGGCGAAGCACAAATGTTTCAATGGGGGTGTCTTGTGTATTTTTTAATACGTGTCTGAAAATGGTACTTAATGATCTAAATGTCCGCCTGCTACTTGCCTTTTTTTCTAATAAAAAGATGTTTTAAAAAAAAACACCTGGTTGTTATGAGCAAGGCTATCAGTATGCAGCAAGTGCAGTGGCACCGTGCCTGGGGCACCATGTATCCATTTCAACTAAGTTATGGTTTTATTGTACTTTCAGTGAATAGGAGCTTATTTTCATTGCTTGCCAGGGGCCAAATGCCCCCTGGCTAGGCCACTACAGTTAGCGTGGGGAGATAGGTTTTCCTCCCATACTGCAGTTTAGTCAGTGATGATGCTCATACAGCTCTTGTTATTTTTTTAATAAAACGTCTACAATCCGGCCAGAATGGTTTCTCAACCTTTTCTAGAATTGTGACAAACAGAAGCATCATTTCATATCAATGGAAAGCAGCGCAGCTGTGCTGGAAGTGAGACTGCTCTGAGGTAGTGTGCTGAAAATGTTTGCCAGAGAAATATTTTCAGCACTTCCAGGAAGGCCTCTTCCACCTTACTGTTATGTAAACACATCTTGCTGTAAATCCTTATGGAGGTTATGCTACGATAGGCTCTACAGGTCTTGCAGTGTGTTGTTAATGAGATCCTAATCCTGTTGTAGGCTGCTGTGGGTTTCTGATGGCACTCAGACCTGCTGCCCTAAGACAAATCTGGAGACATGATTGAATTGTTATGTGAGTGATGCTGCAGTGAGTTCGTGTTCTGAGATTGTGGCGAATGACCTCTCGTGGAAGGAGCACGGACACTCTGGGGCATATTTATACTCCCCTAGCGCCACCTTGTGCCACATTAATGTAATTATTTATAACGTTAATATGGCCCAACGAGGCCTAAATCCCAGCGGCGTATTTACAGAGTGGTGCAATGCATTCATTGCGCCACTCTGTAACCCTTTGCGCTACATTATGCCTGCGCCAGCCATAATATATGCAAAGGGGGTGTTACCCCGTTAGGGCAGCCTTAAAAAAAAGTGCAAGGAAATCTCTGAGATTCTTTAGAATGGGCCCCTATATACTCTGCAGGAGTAGCACCAACATTTTGGCGCTACTCCTGCACAGTAAATCAATAGCATCATGAAAATTGACACTATTGCCCCCTACCCTGCGCCATGGTGCGCCGTATTTTAAATACGGCACACACATGGTGGCTGTAGAGGGGTGCTAAGGAGCGCAAGGAAAGTGGTGCTGCACTCGGTGCAGGGCCACTTTCCATAAATCTGCCCCTTTGTGCTTGGGACTCGTATCATGGTTGTGCCTGTCCATTAATTAGAGCCCTACCCAAGAGCTGAGCACACCTCAGTCTTTTAATGTCCGATTTATTTGGGGCTTTTGTAAAACAATGCTTCTACCTTTCGGAGAAGAACATACTGCTTCATTAATGCACATGGACGTAAGCAGGGCGCAAGGCCTGAAAGTAATGCTCTGGCCTACAGCACCACACCTCCGAGACCCTCCCATCTCCCAGCAAGCTGACTTACTTGTGACAAGCATTTGTAATGCAATGGGTCTCCCATTTGCTCATGTTAGAGCTACAGTTTCACATATGCAAGCCGATGTCCCATGAGCATGAAGGAGACACAGAAAAGGACACCAAAGTTCGCTCTCAGTGAAACTTATCGGCAAAAGTGCAATTATCCATTTTCCGGCAAAAGTGCAATTATCCATGTAACCAGTAAAAATGCAATTATCCATGTAACAGGGTTGATGTCATGCAAAGCGCTCGACATTTGCCCAGCAAGATCGCACTGCGCAGGAAATTAAAAGATAAAGTAGTCCAGAAACTAGCTGAAAACACGGAGCCTCGTATGTTTTCAGTAGTTTACCGTGTGCTCAAGGAGGGCTAAACACTGGAAAAGGCATGGCGTATGCACGCCTTTCACAAATGGAATCAATCAATTTTTGAAAGGCAAGCCCACGAACTAATGCAAGGGACAGGCGTGAAATGGGCGTGGTTAGAAACCCACAGAGAGATTACAACAGGGTCCAGAGTGCTTGCATGCGCTCGACCATAAAAATGAAACTGCAGCTGTGGATCCTCCATGAGCTGCGCGAGTTGCCCTTTCTCATTCAAGGGCCTTTTTGCACACAACTGGTTTTCAGAGGAGCTCAGGGTGGATGCTGTTCAGTGAGAGGCAACGCTAACGCAACAGGCTGAGGAGAGGTAGTCAAATTCCGGCCAATTTCAGTCTACGCTTGGTTGAAAAGGAAAGCCAGGAACCTACACGTCCTTTTAAAACCCTCTTCCCTTGCTGTGCTGCAAGTGTGTGACGTCACAGAGCAAGAAGAGAGAGGGGAAGCGCAGGTTTGCAGAAGAGACACCAGTTTGATGAGCATGCTCATTTAAAGCTTTTCTTCATTACTGTGAATGTGACCCCGAAGAATGAACAGGCAGAATAATGGCTGCTGACTTTGTCTGCTGATGTTTTCCCCAAGGGGGCTGCATTGTAAGTTCTGGCGGGCGGTACTTTTAGTACCTACGTCCTATAGGAAAAAAACAGACACTGCATTTTGTTACTTGGCAGTGACTTACAGGACTGTTCTTCTGGAGTTAAGGTATGTATCGGAAAAGGTCCAATGCAGCATCAACATGTTACTTCAGGAGGCACTGGGGCATCCGGGTGCAGAGGTGCTTTTCAGCATTAGATGCCCTAATGTTATCCTATTGGAAAGAAACAGATACTGCATACGGGCACTTAACAACGGATTACAGGACTAGTGTTCTGAAGTTAAGGTGAGTATGGGGCAGTTTCCAAGGCAGCACCAAGAGTTTGCTTCAGGAGGCACTGGGGCGTCCGGGTGCAGAGGTGATTTTCAGACTCGGGTGCCCTAATGTTATCCTATAGGAAGGAAACCAATACGGCATACGGGCACTTAGCAACGACTTACAGGACTAGTTTTATGGAGTTAAGGTGAGTATGGGCAGAAATAAAATAAATATTTTGCTAGGCCTAAACTTTCCTATTAAATACATGCAAGCTACCACTAAAGTATGCCTGAAACAGCCCTTAGGGCCGTGTGCATTATATTTAGAAAGTAGGACATGTGTTTTTAAGTTGTACATGTTCTGGTAGTGAAAAACTCCCACATTTGTTTTCACTACTCTGAGACCTACCTCCCTCAAAGGGTAAAATTGGGTTGCTTAGTACATTTTATAAGTGCCTTATTTTGATTTGGAGCCGGTAAAAATATCCTGTTTGGACTGCAATTGAAAATACTTGCCGGATTTTAGATTACAAGTTTGAAAATGCCACTTTTGTAAGGTTGACATTTCGTGCCCTAAACTTTCGGAGGCCTTCTAGGAGTTACCAGTGAAGGTGGGTGTAGCTGGGAAAGGGCCATCCTGCAAGAATGGGAGGGGCAAAGCTGTTCCCTGCCCCACTTACATTTCAAAGGAGCTGCCTCAGCACACTCACAAAAAACTTGACACCAGGCTTTTGTCATCCCAGATCTCTTGGGACCTGGGTAGGGTGGAAAGAAATTCCAGAACCATCTGTGGGTCAAAAACACTGGGCATTTCTTGCACTTCAAAGCAGGGATCCGGTATAAATAGAAGACCCTCAGACAAATTCCTCAGTACTCTCCTAGGACTGTGAAGACTATAGAAGAACTGCGTTGTACTCAAGAGAATTGCCCTGCTGCTTGAGTCCTACCTAGTTTCTCAGTGGACTGTCCTGCTGCTTGAGGCCTGCCTTGTTCTTCAGAGGACTGCCAAGCTGCTTGAGGCTGGCCTTGTTCTTCAGAGGACTGCCAAGCTGCTTGAGGCCGGACTTGTTTTTCAGATGACTCTCCTGATGCTTGAAGGAGAGAGGACCATCTTCTTGAACCCCTGGGTTACAGAGTGATGACAAATGTAAGTTGTCTGACCTCCTGTTCTGAGCTACAGGGACACAGCAAACATCAGAGACTTCCCTGCAACTGCCCAGTTAACCTGCTGCAACTGGCCTTGCTTGGACCTGCAACAGGACCTACAATGAGGCCTACCTGAGCCCTGCTGGCCTCTGCTGGAGTGAGATCCTGGTCCCAGAGAGGTGCCTCCCCAGGACCTGGACCCTTTACATCAGCTGAGCTTCTCTGGTGAAATCCTGCTGTTTTGAACTCTGCATGATGGACTTTGAGAAGGTATCTTTTTCATCGGGACTAACCTGGTCCCGCAGTCCTTCGTGGTTGGCCTGAACTTATGGCTTGGACACAGTCTTGTGTGACCAGATACCCACAGCTAGTGCTTTCTGCTTCTCAGCACTATTTTTACTTACACCTTTACAATTTCATAACTCTGGTTCTACTGATTAGATTTTTGTCATTTTGGTCTAAAAATGTTCATTAAATTATTGCCTATCTTTCAAATTTGGGGATTTTTCTTGTGTTGTTTTTTTAACGTTATTACTGTTTAAGTGCTGCATAGATACTTTACACATTGCCTCCAAGTTAAGCCTGACTGCTTAATTTAGTGACTTTTGTGATTCACCTTGACAAGGACTTGCTGTTTTTGCTTGAGAAGGGACTTTGCCCCCCTCCACCAAAAACACAATTTCCTACAGTAATTTATGATATTCAATAATAAGTGCCAGAGCTTAACTTGTAAAAGAATAAGTGCCAGGGCTCAACATTTTGCTCAGGTGCCCATTGGAGGTGCTATCAAAGGTTGGAGACTGTGTCATTTTGATTCCATCTCATGACTCTTTAATCCACCATTGGAAAATCCAAGTCCCTTTTCTCACTACTTTTAATTCTTTTTCATCCCTGCTTTCTATCTTTGTCACTTTTTTCCATCTTTCTTTTTTCTCCTTTTTCTCCTTTTTGTAATTTCCTTTTCTTGCTGCAAAGTCTATAGAGGAAAAATTAAGCGCCGGTCCCCAAGAATGAGTGCTGGTGGGCCCCACCTGAAACCACCGGCTCAAATTAAGCACTGATCAGAGCTAAACCATACGCAATTCGGGAACATCAAATCTGGTACAACTGTCTAATTTAACGTATCTCGGTTCGATTACAAATATTTTTTATCCATATAGAAGCAGAGTCTGCAAATATGTAAACAAACCAAAAAGGTCACATAGAGGGAGTTCCTTTATTCACCACTGATAATCAGGTGATGCAATCTGGCAGCCAGGACTGAATATCATATTACTGCAGGCTAGAATAAGGGGGAGAACCGACGGCATTCTAATACCTAAGTGTGCATTGACCATTACAAATACGAAAGTGAACAACGCGCAAAGTAAGGCTGTTAAATAAGAAAAGGGAGTTAGACCAAGGTGCAAAAATAACCCAACCTCGCTCAAACTTCATAATAATAATTAGCCAAATCTAAAGGTATCTCAGACCTCATTTGTACGCCGAATCGCTTAGAAATAAAGTCCCTGCAGATTACCTAGATATCTTAGCACAAAAAAACCTAGGTATCCAAAACCCCCAAAACCTTCTGGAAAAGTGTTGCAATACTTAGCCCATGAAGTTAACTTTAAAAACGATCAAATTTAAGGTCTGCCGAGAAAACAAATATCAAACAACAGAAAAATGATCGTTGTTAATTGTGTAGCGTTCCAGACACATCAAAGAACACACCTGCAGGAGCTAAAAAACACATCCATACATCTTAAACTCAAAATAAATACACTTCAAAAAAGAGCCCTCGATGCTTTTTGCGCCATTAAGAAAGAATAATATAATACGTTAATACTCCAGTAAAATTAAAGATAAAAAAAGAATATGCAGAGCAGTTGAACTATCACAGAAACATATACCTAGAGGTTTGAGTTAGTACTGAACCTGTCTAAATCATGGATGCACAGAAGACCGTGGCAGGCCTCTCCTGCTGCTTAATATCCAGAACCGAATCGTAAACTTCATGTTCCGTTCCATGAAGGGCGACCTAAAGCATCAGGTGCTGAAACACAGAATAATCATTAGATTCGACTGTCAGTAACGCCGGAGCCAGCCCAGCTTCCGAGTGAGAGCGTTAGTAAGGGTGTCCCTCTGTGCCATAAAGACTGGATGAAGAGCAGCCATGAGGGAATCGAGAGATAACCGCACAACCCATCCCAAGAACAAAGCAGCGACATGGAATATAGGTGCGTTGTCTCCCCCTAGCGGCCGATGAGGGTTTTCGAGACGGCGGCCAGGGATTGGCTCAGGAGTCTGCTTTTAGGTTTGTGGAAAACAGAAATAATTGGGTACTTCAGACAGACGGCCATGGTAACGCCGAGGTTAGTCTTTGAAAGGGAAGCAGCTGCGGTAAAGAAGCTGTGTGGGGAAGTGACAGCTGAGCTCGCGACCCAAATTAGAGGCACGGGGTCTTTTCTGATGAAGGAGGGAATAGACACAAACGAGTTCTTCTAGGTGAAGCTCTAAGTAACAAGTATCAAACGCTCTGATAACTGGAGCAGAAGTGTGGTGGCAGACATCGTGCACTTACTTTTACTCATAGTTATCTGAACCTGGGGGTACTTCGAAGCACCCCACCCTTAGAGGGCTTTACATTTTAAACAACGCTCTAGTGGCAAATGTGCCTTTTTACTTCCCATTCCAGCGCGCCCTACGCTTAATTTGTGCAGTTACTTGCAGGTGGAGGGCACAACCACGTGTTCTTTAGGACCCACATGTATTTTCTTCATCATACTTAGACCTAAAGTAAGAGAAAGAGAGAGAAAACAGAACGAAGGAGGAAGATAGAAAAAAACAGTAAGAAAGGGAGATGTCCGTGTGTGCGCTAAAGAGCCAGAGCCCGGGGGCGGTGGAAGAAAGAGGCAGGAAGTGGCATAAGAGCTAGACTGCTGATCACGCAGCAGCTCCAGCATTTTGCAGCGGGCTCCCAAGCATTTGAAATCCAATAAGGCCTTGCTGAAGGTGTAAAGAACAGAGAATGTTATTATCTTCATCAATGAGATGGAGCATATGTTTCACGGTGGAGCCCGTGACAAAAAGTAGTGGCATTAAGGATGGAAAATGCTTTGGCCCCACCAGTGAGGTGCAGACTGGAGGCACATCCTTCAGTAAACGTAGAAACACTGCCACACTGCCTGGCACCATGGTGTGCATGAAAGGGGGAGGTGATTAAAAGACAAGCTGGAGAGTACATGAGTGGATGCCACAGTGCGTTGCATGAAGGCACCTCCAGAAGTGACATGCAGAGCAGGTAGCGCACAGAGATCTGTACTTTTGCAGCATCTTGAAATGTGTAGGCGTGACTTTTGGGCACTGTTTGTTCGGGCGGAATGGGAGGGGGAAAGCAACAAAGATAGTGGGAGAGGAGGTGTGGGAAGGACAAGGCAAGGAACTCACGTGGGGGGGCGACCTGACCAGCAATAACATTGAAGACGGGTCAGGGGCAGAGCAAGCAACAATGCTGGAGGGAGGAGAGAGGAAGGGGGGTGCAAGTAAAAGAAAAAAATACCTCAGCAATTGGAGAACAGTAGAAGGACACTGGATAAGGGAATCAGTACTCAGGCCACGCTCGAGGGAAGGGGCACAGAAATGTAGAGGAAGTGAAGCCGGCACTCACTGACCAAAGAGAAGCACGGAAATGTGAATGTAGATGGAGCCAACCAAAGGTAAACAATGGGCAGCATATAAGCCCCTTGTAAGTAAACAAAATGTCTTGCAAGTGACAGGCATGTGGTGTCTCATGTGACACCTAAAGTATTGGAAAGGGTGTAGTGGGAGGAAAATGATCAAAGAGGTTAGGGTGCCTGCCAAACATGCAAAATGGCATACAGCAACTGACAGTGGCCCCAAAACATTTAGGGGTACTAGGACGTAGGCAGGACAGTGTTTAAGGTGGGCATGGCAATGTGTCCTGCCTGAGGAGACACAGTCTTTACCATTTAGCCTTGCTCACACAGGACCTCATCACAGGTAAACACTACTTAGGTAAGTATTTGTACCTTTACCACACAGAACTTTAACACCCTGATATGTATTATTTTTTTAAGTAACATACTTATTATATTATTTAAAAAAATGTTTTGGGGTTTAGGGATGGCTAGAGGTACACTGAGCTAGGAGGGCCTTTAGGAAAAAGGGGTAGTTAAAGGTAAAGGTGATTTTAGGTTTCAGGGATGGGTAGATTAAAGAAAAGTAAGGGTCATTTTAGGGTTCCTGGGTGGGTACAGGTAAAAGGAGGTAAGGATGATTTTATAAGTTGGGTTTGGGCAGAGGTAAAGGGAGGTAGGGTTGATTTTATGGTTTAGGGCTGAGCAGAGATAAAGTAAGGTCATGTTGATTTTAGGGTTTGAGGATGGTTAGAGGTTAAGGGAGGTAAGAGTGATTTTGATGTTTAGGGTGGGTAGAGTTGAAGCAAGGTCTCCGGAGTGTGTAGAGGTAACAGGAGGTAAGGTGGTTTTAGGGTTTATGGATTGGTAGTCGTAAGGGGAATAAGGTTTTTTTTTTGGATCCAAGGGTCAAGGGGTCAGAAGAGGTAAAGGGTGGTCGAAGTAATTTTAGGGTTTAGGGCTGTGTAGAGGAAAAGGAGGTGAGGGTGAGTTTAAGGTTCAGTGGTGGGTAGAGGTAAAGGGTAATAAGGGTCAGTTTAGGGTTTAAGGATAGGTAGAGGTAAAGGGAGGCACAGGTAATTTAATGGTTTGGTGAGTGGAGGTAAATCAAGGCAAGGATGATTTTATGGTTCAGGGTGGGTAGAGGTAAATGAAGCTAAGGGTGATTTTGGGGTTTAAGGATGGGTATAGGTAAAGCAAGGTAAGGGTTTATTATTCTTCAGGGATGGGTAGAGGTAAAAGGAGATAAAGGTGATTTTACTGTTCAGAGGTGGTTAGAGGTAAAGGGATATAAGGATGATTTTAATGTAATGGGGAGGGTAGAGGTAAAGGGATGAAAGGGAGAAACATACACTGCATGTTTGATGATGAATACAACATCTTCTAAGTTGTAAAACAGATAACCAACAAATAAGTACATGTTACGTCAGTAAACATGAATTCTTCAATACACATACAGTCTGGCAACAGTTTTACAGGAAAGGAGTAGGTTTATAGCTTCGTAATCAGTAGAAATGTTTGTGGGTTATCTGTTTTATAATTGAGGGGATATTTTATTCATCATAAAACATGCAGTGTTTTTAAAAGGTTTATGTTCCCAAGTGTATGGCACAAAGAGAACACTGTGGTGTGAAAATTATTTCATAACACTATTTATTATGTGTTTGCACACTTTGAAAAATATTTTTATGACAAAAAGTAATTTGCATCTACAACGTCCTCACCAACCAGCTATCAAGTTGCAAGAAGAAAAAAAAATCCATAATCCCAGTGTGGAAGAACACAAATTAAGAAATGAATCAGTACTTGGTCCATGCACCAGGATAGAAACAAATACACAAAAGCAAACTGAAGGCAAACTGGGCTCATACACAATCACCCATTAGGAGCAAGAAAATAAAAGTGACAATGAAGCCAGCGAATGGTAAGTGATGGGTGGGCCCAAAGCCCTTTTTAGTTGTTTTTGCAAATAACAGCACATGCGTTGTCTCAGTTGAGACCTAAGAAGGGTAGAAATAAGTGTGCTGCAAGGTCCCTCTCTGATGTTAGGAGCAGAGGGACCAATACAGAGGACAGGAGACAGCAAAGCAATCGGGAACTGACAGTTTTAGAAGAGTTACCTGAGGGGCTTTTGTGGAGAGGCCACACCTGGTTGATCTGATTTGTCCATCTCAGTTGGCCCAGCTGGGGGACATGAGGAATGGAGTGGCCAGAAATTGTAAAATTAGCTTGATATATTGAGGAGGAAAATGTATTATTCATTTTTGCTTTTCAAGGCCTTTTGCCTTGCCATTTCTCTACACCAGATCCTAGGTGGGACCTGTACACCAGGGCCTTATTCAAAGAAAGAACTTTGATGCAGGGCAGGCCGGGCACAGGACCAAGTTTTGTTTGATGAGTATTGTACCCTATGTCCTTGGTGTGAGGTCTCCAGGGCGCTGCTTTCTAAGCTTTAAGTCATTCCAGCTGTACAAGTGTTTGCAGGGCTCTGCCTTGCTCAGCGATAGTTCAAATGAAGCTTGTAGGTGTGCAGCTAGGTTTTTCCGGGCTTGGTGTCACTTGCCATTCATCCCAAAAAAGCTTTCAGCTGTGTGGCAAGGCCTTGTGAGGCTTTGGGTCGCTCTAACCGGATTTGATGGAAACTTCACTTAGGACAGAAGGAGTTCTCTCTGAAGCCAGTCAAAGGTCCAAGACATGAGGAGGCACCTCTTGGGGCTCAAGGACTCTCTTCTGCAGGGCTGAGACAGGTCAAGTTGCAGGCACAGGTAGGCCTGGTGCAGCAGGTCAGCTGGGCAGTTGCAAGGAGGTCCCTGGAACTTCTGTCCCTGTAGCGCAGAACAGGAGGTCAGCCAACTGACACTTGGTATCCTGAAAACAAGTAGAAGGTGCTCTTGCCATCAAGCAGTGAGGCAGGCCTCAAGCAGCAGGCAGTCCTTTAAAGAACAAGTCAGGTCTCAAGCAGCAGGGTATTCCTCTGAGTAACAAGGCAGGCCTGAACAGCCACGGGGTGCACCATTAATACACCAGAAGAAAATTATGTACATCAGTGGTTCTTAACCTGTGGTCCCGGGATCCTTGGTGGGTCCACAAAGCCTACTCAGGGGGTCCGAGACTGCTTAGAAAATTAAATATTAACAGATTCATGAAGCGTATATAAATAAAGGAGCAAAATGTAAAATTGAAAAATGTAATGTTCTGTAAATGTGAAGGAATTTGAAACTAGGGGCTAAAAATTAGGTTAATAGCCTCAAATTGATTCATGAGAGCACAGGCAGTGCATCAAACAGAATATAGAATGAGCAATTAGTGGCCAATTGAATTTCGAAAAGCTCCAACATTCCCATTGAAATTAAAATGTTATTTTTTTAATAGAGTTTAATAAAATATTTAATTATTTGTGTATTTGTTCGATGAAAACTTGCTTTTGTATTTTTTATGTATTGTTTTGCTGTTGTAATCCTCGAAAATGCTTACACCTGGGTCCCAGGCTTTCAATAATAATTAATTGGGGTCCCCGGGTACCAGTAATGATTAAGTGGGGGTCCACAGAAGTGAAAAGTTTAAGAACCACTGATATACATCCTTGGACACCTGTGAGAATGAGTAGGGAGGACACCCACGTTTGTCTGTGCATGTCAAATAAGAGACAGGCTGGACACTGAGAAGACCACTATTGTAGAAACTGATATGATTTTTGATTATTATTTTATATTCTAAATATTCACGTCTCACTGCGGTGCCTAAACCATTCTTGGTATAGTATCTTGCAAAAGAATCAACACCATGTTTATAGATGAGCACCTGCTGCCACCTACTGACAGTCTGTCAGAATTATATGTGTTCATAACGGATGCTGGACGTACAAGGACAATCTCTGTTAGCTGCACCTGCTCTCTATGATACCTGTTTCCTGCCTCTTATCTCATGCTTTCATTTGCCAACCTAATTAATTTTGCAGCTCATATTTTTGGACATACATTCACCATGGTTGCATGGATGCAGTCCTGGTTCCGCACCATTTTGTGCTGTGTGCTCAGGCTTTCACAACGCTATGTAAACCGAAATAATTTTGCTTCACAGTGCACCACATAAGCATCCACTCAAAACCTCAGTAAATAACCTCCATGGTTCACTCACGTGGACCAGACTTCAGAAGCAGATCATTGAGAGACCTTACAGTGTGGGTTTAATCCATTGTTCTTTAGCAACACAGATCTGGGTTTAATCGACGAAAGATGGATTAAACCCAGATCTGTGACTGGGGGGTGAGTGTTTGCATTGTTCAGCACTCCATCCATCACCCTTTTGTGTTATTAAATTTGCCCTAAGTGGGAAGGGTATGCCCAGACGTGGGTCCCATGCTCACTGTGCCACTGGATTCAAGCTAGCCTGGTTGATGAAGAGTGATACCCTGAAACCGGTCCCAGGATGCTTGTTTCCGGTCCAGGGAGGACCTGGCTTGGCAGTTCGGGCTGGACTGTTCCCTTGAGGAACAGGGTCAAGACTGATTTGCATATAGCTGGGTCCAAACTGAGTTGGCATGGTGAGCAAAAGAACGATGGATTAAACCCAGATCTGTGACTGGGGATGAGAGTTTGCATTGTTCAGCACTCCGTCCATCATCCTTTTGTGTTGCTAAAACTGTGCCTTTCAAGGAAATGTCTTTGCTGTGATTATTTTTGGATTTTTATGAGGCTGCAATGTTTAGGTTTTGCGTACAGTGAAACCAGTGCCTAATTTATGCAGGTGGTTGGACGTGGCGGGACCTGCACTTATTTGTGGGGGTGGAACTCTTTTTACATTATCACAATTTGTTCCAGAGCAAGTGAGAGAAAGCAGAATAAGCATAAAGAAAGAGGTAGTGAAAGATATGAAAACAGCGACAAAGGGAGACAATAGAACCTAAAAGTGTATGATAAAGAGAAAAGGGGTTTCGGGTCAGGGAAGAAAGCGCATTAGGTTGGACTAGACTAAGTAATCCTTGTGTTCGGCAACCCCAGCATTTGGCAGCGTTGCTGCTGCCAGCGGGCTCCTAAGAAAAACTTTGAACCATGCACTTTCGACAAATAAGTCACTGTGAGGAACTGACCTTAATGGGCATCAAAGCACCTAACACAAAAAGGGTCTGATTAATGGGCCAATTGCTCCATCAGGGCTCCAGAGTATTTTACTCCATCTTCTCGATGCAGCAACTGTACTCCAAATGTACTGATGTCTGTTGCCCCACTGGGCATCTCTTACATTGGCAAGAAATGATATGATTGTAGTTCCTGTAAATGCATTGAAAGTGTGTCGTATGGCTCCATCAACATGATGGAGCCGCACAGCACACATTAAATTTATTTTGAAAAGGAAAATCCCAAAGTGGAATTCCTTTCCTGGAAATAAAAAAGCAATGATATTGCTCAAGTTTTTTCCCGTGGCGTGGAGTGTCATTGAAATGTTTACAGTTTCACTTACAGGCACGCTTTGGATTGCAGTAACCAGTACTTAATTTGTAAATAAAAAGGTGCCGGTGCTCAAAGCTCTCCTCTTAGATACGCGGCTGCTGCAATTAAAAGTGCAAGCTCATAATACTGAGGCAGTGTAATCCTGAAGCCACCTCGGCCTCTTCAGTCCATTTATAGCCACTCCCTGCCCCTTCAGCTCACTCTGTCAGCTTCCTGCTTTTCCCCTTTCTGACGTTTTTTCCGTCTTTCCCACGTGTCTTTTGCTCGCAGTAAATGCTTGAGACAGAAAACTAAGCGCCGGCCCCCAAAAATAAGTGCTGGTGCTCCGCACAGGAAACAACAAGCACAAATTAAGCACTGAAGTAAACAAAAGTAAAAGCTTGCTATTTGTTCACACACTTTAAATAGTCCCTTACTCCGTCGGGCAGTCGGAGGTGTATGTCGGGTTTGGAGACTGAGTAGTCGCTGCCAGCGACATACTGAAAGGTCTGTTCGACTCTAAATGAGAAGGGTGGACCTTCAATATGGCACAAAGGATACTCTGTCGCACTGGAGTTCCCTTTCTGTCGCACTCTGAATCAGGCCCATTGTTAATTGAGTAATAAACAAGAAACATAAATGAAAGACAGTTGTTACATAATAATCAGGGGAACCGTACTAGGATCATAACACCAGTGGGAGATGTTTGGAGAACAGCTTTATTGAGCAATGGTTAGGCCTGGGTTAATTTGTGGTCTGGCAGAGGGTACCAGTTTGAAAGACGATAACTGCAAGATTAAGAAGGGATTTAGCTGGAAGATGCTTATTTGGGACCGGGTGTGTGTACTTGGCAAAATTTGCAAGAGAAAACACATTCAACATAAAACAGTGTCCATTCTGAAAATTGCAAAATTTTGAACTCAAGCTACCTCTAGATCGTTCTTCTCCTCCTCCAAAGGCAAACCAAAATATAACCAAAGTTTTCTTGCTGTAAATTGAGCAACCTTAATCGCCCAGTGAGTATTTTCAGCGAATGTGAAATGTTTTGTATACATATATCTTCATGTTACAGATTGCTGCTGCCATCTCGTGGTTATAAATATATGTCATGCCAGAGCAAAATGAAAATGCTGTGTGTGGCTGGGGAGTGAGGGGTTTGCTCTAAAAGTGGTGTAGCCAAAGAAGACTAACAAAGAATCCGTTACACGAGGCGTGGCCTTTGTAATTGTGGATGTACTCTATTACATGTGAAACAGAATGCTGCGCGTCGCACAGTTTGCCACCTTACTAGTGTTTGGGTGCTAACCTACATTTTTGGTTGGTACATCCAAATACCTTCTGGTAGCTTTGTACACTTTTTCACTCTGCGTGCACTTATTTTAGTCTCTCCCAAGTCACCGTTCTGATTGTCTTACATATACATTTGTTTTTTCCTTTGATGCTGTCACTATTACAACAGCTTATTCACACACTTTCCAATGGAATTATAATATAGCCTTTGAATCCGCCGTAGCGGGCTATACCGGACATTAAAGGCCTGCTCCAGCGTTAAAGGCCCAAGCCGAAGAAAAGGGTCTTTAACAAGGGAGCAGGACTCTAATTGCCAGAATAGCCCAGCTACAATGGCTTATAAGGCTATTAGGACATTCTGCCGCAAGAGGGCAGAATGTTCTAATAAATTAAACAAACTCCACAGGGAACCTGAGGGGATTAAAACCCCTCAGACTCCGTGAGGCGTTTGTACAGAGCTGTTGCTGTGAACAAAGAACATTGGAATGTTGACGCTCCGGGCTTTTACAAGCCAGTAAAAGCCCTGACCACTACATTGTCTCCAATGGAGCTCGCAACATTCCAATGTTCCAATTACAGTAGTGCATATGTGACCAACACTGTTTGCTCTACAGAGAGCCATAGGATTGACAGGGCCTGTAGTCTGAGCACCTTTGTGTCACAGCGACAGGCACTGCACAGAACCCACACTGCTTTCAAACTCAAATCCAGAGCTCTCGATTGTGTTGAGTGATGCACACCCACCTATGACCTGACCTCAACCAAATACCTAGATGCAAATCAGTTTGCGGTATGCAACAATATAACACACATTTATGCTTTTATATATGCAAAACAAAACTACTGAAACACATCCGGGAAAGTGATATGCTCCTAGGAATTAGAGTAACACATGCCATGCAACATGAAGTAAAATGTGTGACATTAAACTAGGAATGCATCACGGACTGGGTAACCTGAAATATTCTTGCACACATTGTTGAGAAAGAGTTTGTTTAACTTATAAAGTTAGGGGCATGAATACTAACCTCAGATGGTTACTCCCAGTGTTAAACACTGGCAGGACCCACCCTACTCAGAAGTTTGTGTCACGATGATTAACACATTTATGTATGAGTTGGTGTCACAGATGCTGCTCAGCGCGCAGGAACAAATGTAAATGAGTCATCCTCTAAGATCCTGGGTAAATGCTCACTTTAGAGCATTGAAAGAGCATAATTGGATATGACTGGAATAGTATATTTTATATGCTATTGCCATGAATATGAGTTGGACGAACCCGTCTCTCAGGATGGGGAGAGGGGTTGTAGTGAACCCTTCCCCACTCGATTATGAGTTGCACTGGCTGTAAATCCACAC
This sequence comes from Pleurodeles waltl, assembly GCF_031143425.1. Classification (NCBI taxonomy): domain Eukaryota; kingdom Metazoa; phylum Chordata; class Amphibia; order Caudata; family Salamandridae; genus Pleurodeles; species Pleurodeles waltl. Next base: position 645,957,106 of record NC_090446.1, on the reverse strand, counting down.
TTGGGAACATATTTACCAGACTCTTGCGCCACCGATGCATCACTTTTTTGCAAGACAGTGGTGGTACAAACCACTACATCATATCTACGAGGCCACGCAAAGCCACTTTGCATGGCTTTGAATGGGCGCATAGCTATGGAGTAGGGCAAGGCAGCTCAAATCGCTGCGTTGCCCTAATCTGCACTAGAGAGGTGTTCCATGGGAGGCGCAACAATGAGAAATATCTTTATTTCTCCTCGTTTGTTCCTCTTTCAAAGTGTGTTGCAATCTGCAGCACACATAGAAGGAGGACGATGCCTCCCAGGGTTGCTTTTGTGCAGGAAGGTCCCCCTTCCTGCACAAAAACAATACTGCAGGCAAAACAGAAATTTTTGCACCATGGTGCAAGGATGCCTGCATTGGCGCTAGGCAGCCCATTGTGTGCCGGCGCAGGGGGGCAGGACAGGAATGAGCCATATGCTACAGATACAACACATTCCTGCCCTTTCACTTTGTAGCAAGGCAACGCAGCAAGGTGACTTCATGCTCTGCCCTGCACCAAATCCCCATAAATATGCCCCTTGGTGTTCACCTTGGTGTTCGGATACACACACAAATTGCATCTCCTCAGAACATAGGAACGTGGGAGGTGACGACAGCCATCAAAAGCTACGACCAAAGTAGCTACTCACTGAGCCAAAGGTTAGCTGTTGGCGGAATCCAGCTAAGGTCATATGAGCATCTCCATAAAAAGGGAGATGCCTAGCATGGTCCACAGAAGGTCCTGGCTCATATGTCCAATTGTTCATGGATAAGATACAAATAACCACACACCTCAAACTCCAGCTTCGCAGATAAACCACTCGTTAATTTGTTACCGAGCCAGAAATGGAACTGGGCGACTAGCTTCACTCCGCAGGACCTAAAAAACATGGAAAGGCCTAAAGAATTGGCATATGAAATGCCATTGCTGCAGCATCCGAAGGCCTCTTACAACTTTATCATACACATCATGGTTTAGGGTCATAGCTTAGAGACAAACCTGACTGTGTACATTATAAATGTAAAACATGTTATTCAATCTACGTTTCAAAATTATAAAAAATGCACATTCATGTCTGTCAGGCTCGGCGAAGCAGTGGATATTTGAATCACTATGTGAACCTTCATTTGAAAAAAGCATGCTTCTAAAAATATTCTATCACAGCTGCTGCACAATGGTAAGCAAATAAGAGCAGAAAAGTTGCTGTAGGGATCTCATAGTCCAACCAGGTGACGTGTTCTCATAGTTGCGTAGTAAGCAATAGTTATAACAAATGTATCCAGAAAAAAAGTTATGAAAAGGATTATTGGAATTAGACAATTTACACAGAAAAAGATTGCTAAATCAAGAATTGTACAGAATTTTAACACTCGCCTTAGACTGCAGTCATAAAAAACAGTGCTCGAGAATGATGGTGACCACACAGTGCTTGTGGTAACATCAAAAGTATAGCCTGGAAATCAATATGACGTAATATAATGGTAGCAGGCAAAATGTACAATGAGGGAGAGGCTCATCGCAGCATGGTATGATATTGTGTCCAAGTTATAATCTTTTACGCACTAATTGAAAATACGTTTACTCAAAAAACGACTTTGTGTACGTAAATGTCGACAGTGTTTTGCCCACTATTTGAGTTGCGGGGTCATCATCAGGATGGAAGAAGTAGTAGAGCACCTTGTTGGTCCTATGTCACTAAAAATAAATAGTTGAAAAATAGTGGGAGTGCAGCAAAAAATGAACACATTGTTTTGTGTAACCCAAAGAAGGAATAGTTACCTTTTCCTTAAGGCAAAGAATACTGAAAGAAATTAGATAGACAGGTGAGGGGGAAGAAAAAGCGCTTGAGTGTACACATGTACAAAAATGCACTTGTGTAGTAAATAGTAACTGTTGGGAATCAACTTATGAACCTACAGGACTCCACCTGTATTCACACATGGAAGAATGAAGGTGCCTGTGGAAAATATTCAATGTAAACAATTGGAATAAAGTTGAAAAGTGGTAAAAAGAGGCGTGGAGGCAATGTCAGCACTAGAGAAAAAAAACAGTTACCGCCTGCCCTATGTGCTTTCAAATTGCATACGTCAACCACTAGATGATTGTTTGCAACGTGTGCTGAGCCCAGCATATAGTACAAGTATACATAAACAATTTATTTAATATCCAATCATTTTGTATTTTTTTTTCAATATATTTTCTTTTGAATTCTCACAAAGGCTAGTTGCACAATGATTATACTGTGACTAAATCTACCCCATTTATTGCATCTGGGAATCCCACAAAACATGTTCAGAACATTAGGCTACAGGGGGCGCCACAGAGCCACTATGCAATCTCCTTTCTGGGAACCAGAAGTCCTGCCCTGGGATTTCCCTCAGGGGAAGGAGATGTGCAGGTGACGTGCCCTCTGTGTGGTACATTTGTGGTGCTGCATGACAATAAGGACCTGTGTTTATTTTTTTATATCTTAGTGAATCATCAACCTGGGGCTGTATTACAGAAAATGCTCTGGAACTGCAACGGGCAGGTGCACCTGCTTTGTGCGCCCCTGGAACACTTTGGTATTACAGAAGGCGATGCATATATTTGTGCGGCCCCTCCTATAATACAGATAGTGCTGGTGCACATGTAGTCCCAGGGCTTTCTCAAGATGACGTTCTCTCATTTGCATAGATCGTAGCCCCATGCAAATGAGGGAATCTCTTTACCTCTGCTCCCATGCTGTATCTTGGATGCGGGCGCACGCTGTATTATGGATGCGGGTGGAAAGAAGCTGTCAGGAGGCACAATGAAAGTGCATCACAAAAAAGTGGAGCACTGTCAGTGTGCCCCCTGATGGCAGCCTTCTCTGCAGAGGGCAAAGGGGGTCCTATGAGGCCTGCAGACACATCGTTATAGGCAGATGCAGTCTGTCACTGCAACCGCCTGCGAAAGAATCTCCAAACCCTCTTTAAAGTGCAGGCGGGTTGCACAGTGAAACAGGGAGAGGCTTTGAAGCAGCCACTCCTATTTTACAAATTCGTGGCTGCCCTGAGGGCAGTGTATTCACTGTAATAGGATGCACTCTACTTGTTTGCATATGAAGCATCTATTCAAAGGTGCAGCATGGTGCAAACAGTGAAATCGGATCCTACATGTAGTACTGCCCTAGAACATAAATGCCTGGGAAAGGCAGCATTTGTTCTAATCTGTTTTTTTCATACTTCTGTTCATGTTTGGATACAATAATAATCAAGAAGTGATTCCCAACAAACTACTTAAAAAAAGGTTTGAGTGTAGGTCACAGCAGTCCACTGAACGTGTGGATGTTGGTTGACAATGCCATTCAGGCACATGTGCTCCTGCAACCTCACCTAGCATCCACCAGTGCTTAGAGTCTGCATCTAAGACACACAGCGCAGGGATATAACCTGTGATCTTTAGGGGCTCATGAATTCTTGTACATAATTCATCATTCTTGCAGATTCCCTCTTCGGGTAGAGCTAATTAGCAGAGGAGTCTGCATTAATTTCCTATTTTTAATACTGCAGAAGTCTATGTGGAAAACTGCCTCTTAAAGAGGCTAGGGAGACCGTCAGTCAACCTATTTTAGTGCATGATTATTCATCATCGCTCCCTTAATGTAACAAGCACGCTCGATTAAACATGAATTATGAGATACTGAGAGACATGAATATTCATCAATTGCAATTTGTAATCAGATATAGCTGGTGTTTAGTAGGGATGTACTAGAATAGAAAATAGTTCACAGCAACAAAATAAAAGTGGCCTCCATTAGAGAATCAGATAGTTAAAAAAGTGGCTTGTGTCCTGCAAATTAGGGCAGTTCGAACTTGTAAAGAAACACTGTATAGATGCTTTGTAAGGTGTGGGAGACTTCTAGCATTTGTGCTCACTGCAGGCAATGTTTGTGGTGATATCAGAGAAACAGACATTAACAAGTATTTACAATGCTATGGGTCTCAAGTTTGCTCGAGTTAGAGCTATTAGCATTGTAAACTCCTAACCTGACTTTTCTTGCCACATAAACTGAAAATGAAAAGTATAACAGTTTCACATAAGCGAGCAGACGGCCGCCATGAGCATGAAGCAGACACACAAAGGGAAACAGAAGTTCACTTGCAGTGAAACGTATTGGCAAAAGTGCAATTGTCCATGTAACCGGCAAAAGTGCAATTATCCATGTAACAGGGTCAGTGTCATGCAAAGCGCTCAACTACTGCCCAGCGAGAGAGCGCTGCCTACGAAATAAAGAGAAAAAGTAGTCCAGAGACTATATGGAAAACATGGAGCCTCGTATATTTTCAGTAGTTGGCCGGTGCGCTCGATGAGGGCTAAACATCGGAAAAGGCATGACATATGCATGCCTTTCACCAATGAAATCAAGCGAATTTCAAAAGGCAAGCCCACAAACCAACCAAACTGATGGGTGTGACATGGGCTTGGTTAAAAGCCCACAGAGAGATTACACCAGGGACAGACTGCTTTGCATGCTCAACCCTAAAAACTTTCTCACCAGACTACAGGAAAGCTCCAGGCCTACAAACAGGCAAAACAAGCAATGGCAAAGCCAACATATCTCACATATGCGAGGGCTATAGACTTTGGTAATGTGATCTAGTCATGTTGTACACCAGTGTGCCTGTTGATCAGCGTTGCAAAAAGTTAGTGGTGTGGAGTGTTGTGGACTGGAGTGGAGTGTCGTAAAGTGGAGTACAGCATCATTGAGTGCTGTTGAGTGGAGTGGTATAGAGTGACATATGGTGTCTTAGAATGGAGTGGTGTAACGTGTCATATAATGGAGTGTTATATTGTGGAATGTCAAATGGTGTGGCATAGAGTGGAGCAAATTAGAGTGGAGTGGATAAGAGTGGAGCTTATTAGAGTGGATTGGACAGGAATTGATTAGAGTGGAGTAGATTAGAGTGGAGTTGATTGGAGTGGATTGGGGTGAAATAGAAGGTATTAAGTGGAGAAGAGTGAACTGGATTTGAGTGAATTGAATCAGAGTGGTCTAGATTAGAGAGGAGTGGATTGGAGTAGATTGGATTAGAGTGGAATGGATTAGTGTGGATCTGAGTGAATTGGAGTGGATTAGAATGCTTTAGATTGGAGTGGATTAGAGAGGATTGTATTGGATTTGATTAAAGTGGAGTGGATTAGAGTGGAGTAGATTAGAATGGAGTGGGTTAGATTAGACTGGAGTGCATTAGAGGGGCTTGGGTTGTATTAGATTGTACTGTATTGGAGTGGAGTGAAGTGGATTAAAGTGGATTGGAGTGGAGTAAAATGGTGTGGTTTAAAGTGGATTGGAGTCTAGTGGATTTGAATGGATTACTATGGAGTGTATTTGAGTGGATTGAGTAGAGTAGAATGGGTTACAGTGGACTGGATAAAACTAGAGTGGATTGGAGTGAACTGGAGCGGGTTGGAGTAAATTGGTGTGGATTACAGTGGATTGGAGTGGAGTGGATTGTATCTGAATAGTGTAGAGTGGATTGGAGTGGATTAGAGTGGAGTGTATTTGAGTGGATTGGACTGCAGTGGATTAGACTGGAGTGGGCAGACTGACGTGCCAGTGAACTAGAATGAACTGGATTAGAGTAGAGTGGATTGGAGGAGGTTGGCGTGAACTGGAGTTAATTAGAGTGGAGTGTATTTGGGTTAGAGTGGAGTGGAACAGAGTGGAGGAGAGTGGATTAGAGTGGAATAGATGAGAGTATAATGGATTGCAGTTGAGTGGATTAGAGTAGATTTGAGTGGATTAGAGGGGAAGAGATTAGAGGGGATCGGAGTGCTGTGGATTAGAGTCAAGTGGGTTGGATTGGATTAGAGTTTCTTAGAGCGGATTGGTGTGGATAGCAGGGAGGATAAGAGTGGAGTTAATTAAATTAGTGTGGATTAGAGTGGAATAGACTGGAGTAGATTAGAGTGGATTGGGTCAGAGTGGAGTGGATCAGAGTTGATTGTAGTGGAATACCTTGAAATAGCATGGAGTGGATTAGAGTAGAGAGGAGTGGGTGGGAGTAGAGTGGATTAAAGTGGACTGGATTAAAGTGGATTTGAGTGGAGTGCATCAGAGTGGATTGGATTAGAGTGGGATGAATTAGAGTAGATTAAAGTAGAGTAGATTGGGGTGGTTAGAGTGGAGTAAAGTGGATTAGAGTAGATTATAGTGGATTGCAGTCCTTTAAAGTTGAGTGGATTAGAGTGGAGTGGAATAGAGTGGATTGGTGTGGAGTGGATTAGAATGGAATGGGACAGAGTGGATTGGATTTGGATTTTATTGGATTGGAGTTAATTGGAGTAGAGTGAAGTGGATTTGAGTGGCTTGGAGTAGAATGGAGTTGAGTGGATTAGATTAGTGAGGAGTGGATTAGAGTGGAGTGAATTGGTGTGGAGGGGATTAGAGTGGAGTGGAGTGGGTTGGAGTAGAATGGAGCAGATTACAGTAGCGAGGATCAGAGGGGATTGGATTAAAGAGGTGTGTTTATTAGAGAAAATTGAGTTGATTATAGTGGAGTGGATTAGAGTGGAGTTGATTAGAATGGAGTGAATTACGGTGGATTGGAGTGAATTTGAATGGAGTGAAATGGATGGAATGGATTAGAGTGGACTGGATTGGAGTTGACTAGATTGGAGTAGACTAGATCACAGTGGAGTGGATAATAGTGGATTAAAGTGCAGCGAATTGCAGGGGAGTGGATTCAAGTGGAGTGGATTTGAGTGGCATAGATCAGAGTGTAGTCGATCAGAGTGGATTAGAATGGAGTTAATTAGAGTGGAGTGTATTGGATTGGAGTGGAGTGGATTACAGAGGATTGGAGTAAATTAGAGTGGATTAGAACGGACTGCAGTGGATTAGAGTGAATTGCAGTAGATTAGACGTGATTAGAATGGAGTGCAGGGGATTTGAGTGGATTCGACTGGAGTAGATCAGAGGGGATTAGAATGGAGTGAATTAGAGTGGAGTGTTTTGGATTAGAGTGGTGTGATTCGAGTGGATCAGAGTGGATTGTAGTGGATTTGGGAGGGGTGGATTAGAGTGTATCGGTGTGAATTTGAATGGAGTGGATCAGAGTGGACTGGAATGGAGTGAAATGTAAGGTGGAGTGGTGTGGAGAGAAGAACGAAACAAATGCATACATAACAATTGGTCCAAGCACAATTGGTAATTCAAAAGGATGATGGACAGAGTACCGAAACCTTTCAAACACTCACCCCCAGTCACAGATCTGGGTTTAATTCATTGTTTTTTTGCTCACCATGCCACCCCAGTTTGGACCAAGCCATATGCAAATCAGTCTTGACCCTGCTCCCCATGGAAACAGTTCAGCCTGAATGCCAGGCCAGGTCCTCCCTGGACCGGAAACAAGCATCCTGGGACTGGTTTCAGGGATTCATCCTTCATCAGCCAGGCTAACCTGAATCCAGTGGCACAGTGAGTTGCCCACGTCTGGGCATACCCTTCCCACTTAGGGTGACTTTAGCAACACAAAGGGATGATGGACAGAGTGCTGAAACTTTTCAAACACTAACCCCCAGTCACAGATCTGGGTTTAATCCAGGGTGCCACTGGATGGTTCTTTTGCTCACCCTGCTACCCCAGTTTGGGCACAGCTGTCGTAGTTTGGACTCTTGCTCTGGGCAAGGCTGCTGGTTTAAGGATGACAGTACTTATGCTTGTAGGCGACTATGCCTACCCTACAACAAGTCGCAGCTGTCGTCCCAACCCTTCCGGCTCACTAGCAGCACCTCACCAAAAACACAAACAGTAAAAGGTGATTTGTGGCAGCCTTTACGCATGGACTCGAGAATAAGACATCTCAGGGAGTGTTGTGGTTAAACGGAGATTACCCCTTTCTCACAGATACATCATGTCTCAACCAAACACAGGCAATCACAAAGATTCTGTAAAGTTTCAATAGTTTTTATTTAGCACAACTGCAATCTGCGATATGTTGCATGGGCTGCAATGATTAGGATAAGGAACAGTGCAAGAAACAGAATTGTGAAGACAAGAGTCATTATTTCAAAGACCCCTACCATCTTGCAATAGCATATAAAACATATAAGATGTGTACTATGTCCTAATACCCTAATATGATAGGCCTAGCCTCCTACCTAAAGGAGAGCTGGGTTTGCTAAACCTAATCTGCCAATGCCATGTCCATGAGAGGAGCCCCCAACCCTCGTTACCTTGGAATGAGGTCTCTATCTCAGACTCCACAGGGACATGAAGACTGGGTCAGCGTCAAGACGACTGCAGCATCGATATCAGTGATTGTGGCGATGCCCTCTGGTCGGAATCCCTCTGATTATCTGTCTAAAGTGCGATGTATTTATACAGATCTACAAGGACCCCTGACGTAGGTGTGTTCCCAAACAATAGATAAAAGACATGCTTGGGACGGCAATTATTATAAACAAATCCCTCAAAATTATGGAGAGGGAAAGTCCCTAAGTGTGAACACCTACTGTTTGTTTGTCTTTGTCACTTGATCTTGATGCCTTAGCGCGGTTGCACTGATAATGCAAAGCATAACAAGTGGCCTAACTATAAACAAGGCAGCCATCTTAGATGAACTAAATAATTAAATGGGCTAAGACAGAGCAAGCTAAGTAGGTTAAAAGTCACTAGGTGACGGAGCACGGGTCTGCAAGCCAAAGGCTAAGCTAACTCCTGTTATCCCATTAAAACAAACTAGGATTCACTACCCAGCCATATGCAAATCAGTCTTGACCCTGCTTCCCATGGAAACAGTCCAGCCTGAATGCCAGGCCAGATCCTCCCTGGACCGGAAACAAGCATCCTGGGTCTGGTTTCAGGGTATCACCCTTCATCAGCCAGGCTAGCTTGAATCCAGTGGCACAGTGAGCACGGGACCCAGGTCTGGGCATACCCTTCCCCAGGGGTGGCTGGTGTTCAAGGGCTAAGGGGCTGCGCCCCTAGCCTTTTCTGGCCTCTCTAGTGAAGCATATATTTAATTACATGATGAAAGTAAAACATTTTCTGCACATTTTCCAAGTGAAAGTTGTGCACTTAGAAAAGCCCCACTGCGCCTGCATCAGTATGTGGCTGAAAGCTGCACATTAGGGCTGACAGGGCTTGCCCAAGCAAAGCCCTTACGTTTTCTCAGAACGCAGTGACGTCCCTGGCTTATCTCCTCCTCCACCAGAAGCCCTGATAGTAAACAGCCTGGAGCGTTTTTTGTTCAGCCCGGGTTTCTGAAAACTTCATGTCACTACGATATTATTATCCACCCTTTCCTATTTACTCAAATGGTGGGGTGTGATCAGAAGGGTCTACATACCAGAGGTCACATTATATTAAAAGAATGTGGCATTGCGCAAAGAAAATCCCCTTTTCCTGCATTACAAGCAGTCTGTGGCAGAGAAATTGAATAAAAACAATACATTACTCCATCCAGGGCTCTCTGGGAGACAGGAGTGTGACCTGAATACCTCAAGTCATAAATATGCCAAAGACAACCCTGCACACAAGTAAGTTGGAGCTCCATATTTTTACAGACAATAAGAAAAATATTTGTTCTCTCAGCTCTTCTCTCCTTTCACTGCCTCTGTAGGTGATTTCGTCTCTCAAAGGCAGTAATGGTTCCAATAATTTATCATGGCTAGTTATGCTCTTTTATTTCTTCTGCAGACTAATGACGTGATATGTCATATTAAATATGTAATCCGCAGCTCAAATAAACGTGTACCTTTTATCACTGAAACTTCTTCAACCCAGCCGTCTAACATTCACTGACATAGAGCCCACTCTTTCCCCCCTTCCTCACGCAGTAGAAGTATATGCAAGCATGAGTAACTTGGTGTCTTGTCTTGGGTAATGGTAAGTGTTATAATGCTAATCTTATGTTATCTTTATGGTACTGAGACCCCTTGCCACACTAACCTCCCCCACTGTGAAGCCCCAAGCCCTGGCTGCAAATCGCTGGCTCCTTTAGAAGTGGAGGTGCTGTATTTGTTCCCTCATGAAATTGATCCAAAAGACGAGCATGGTTCTTGTTCTCTTGCAAAATTGATCCAAATATTGGATTCAAGCACAAAGGGAGAAATATGTGCTTACAGTAAAGGCATTTATCTGCTGTATGGCCTTAAAACTGTCCCTATCATCATGTCCTTAGCATTAATGCCAAAAACATGAATTGATATTAAAACAATGAATATTAAAAAGTGATTTAGTTGTTTCATCATGATCTGTTTCTGTCTTGCCTAGTGCGCACTTTGATTCGTGCCAGGTGTTTAAGAGGGGCTTTCATTGAGAGTGCTGGTGCTGAGGCTGAAGGTAAAGCAAAGTGCCTGTCAGTGTGTTGGCGTCTTCACAAAGCACACAGAACAATGGTCACATTTTCCAGTTACATTTGACATTTAGGGCCAGATGTATCATGAAGGCCTTTTGCGATTCGGAAATAGCGATTTTTAAGAAATCGCTATTTTCGACTCGCAAAATGGCATGTATCACATTTGCGAATCGCCAATAGCGATTTCTTAAAAATCGCAAATGCTATTACCGAATCGCAAATTGCGATACCGGCCCCATTCGCACCAATGGGCCTGTTGGCCCATATCTACGTATTTTTTGCATTTCCAAAATTGCGATTTCTTAACCAGAAATCGCAATTTTGGAATTGCAAAACCCCAGGGTGGTGGGGGCCTTAGGCCCCATCTGCTGCACCCCAAAATTATTTTTTGGGACATATAAGGTGCACACATGCCAAAAGGGCATGTGTGCTTTACATGTACATTTTAAAAATGCATTAAAAATGCATTTTTAAATTTTGCACATGGTTACCACCAGGTTCAACCTGTTGGTAAATAGCGATTCCTAAATGCCCAAATCGCATTTAGGAATGGCTTCATACATGTGCTAAGAAATCGCAAATAAGGAATCCTTATTTGCGATTTCTTATTTAAAGAGTCCCAATTTGTGACTCTCTAAACAGGGTCGCAATTTTAAGGAATCGCTATTTTAGCGATTCCTTAAAATTGCGTTCAGAATGTCTTTCTTACATTCTGAACTGGCTTTTTGCATTCGCAAACGGGCATTCGCACCGTTTGCGAATGCAAAAAACCTTGATACATCTGGCCCTTAGTGTAAGTGTGTGTGTGAATAGGACGCACAGAGGTCATAATATTTAGAAGGCAAAAGCAAAAGGAAATAAAGTGCTTATATGTGAATAAGTGCAATGTATGTTTGGGGTGGTAAAATGATGGAGATGGAGGGAGTGCATTCAGGGGAGAGTGAAATGAGGGTGCTGAAGAGGAGAGAGGAGGTTGAAAATGTGCAGATGAATGAGATGTGAAGAGAAATAGGGCAAACATATCTAACATTAAAGAACAAATAACTGAAGGCCCTACCCCTACCGCAGGCCTCAACAATATTTAATTCATAGTCTCACAATTTCAGAATTGAAACATTTTCAATGCTAATTATTTATAACTAATCATTGTTGTTACTCATTTATCTTCCACAGCTAACAACCATTGACAAAGCCAACTGTACTGAGAGGCTTTACGTGATGTCAATTGTTGTGTTATATTTCTGGATGCAATAACATCTCATTTTGCATTTTCCCTTTTAGAGAGCCCCCACTTTTTTCATCCCACTTAAAGACCTGTCTGCACATATTTCTGTATGACTGGTTGCAGCCAGCAGTTGTGTGTGCTTCCTGATGCCTGGTTAGAACATATTCTTCCAAAGTTGATGCCGCATGGAGTGCAGGACAGTGGGTAAACACACACTTTAAAGGGCCTGAAGTTGTTGCAGTGTACAATTCGCACATTAAAGTAAAGGGTGAACGTATAAATGCAGTAAGATATGTGTTTAATATTTCAAGACTATACATTCCCACTGCTTTATAAACCTTGCTTTCTCAGTAAATTTATTTCCTTTCAAATGGACCACTTGTCAATCTCTTTTCTATTTTTTCTTGGGTGGAGGACCCACCCTGGACCCCACTTTTGTCCACTGAGCTTGCTCGCTACATAAAAGTCGTACCCAGACTTTTACGCCCCACCACTTTCAAATGTCACCAGCCGCCACTGCCCTTCCCACTTAGGATGATGGACAGAGTGCTGAAACTTTTCAAACACTCCCAGTCACAGATTTGGGTTTAATACATTGTTCTTATGCTCACGCTGGAACTCCAGTTTGGACCCACAGATGCTCTGTAAAAGTTTGCTGTCAGTACTCAAAGTGAGGTCTGGTTGAAGACTGGACACCATACTACAGGTGAGGTACAACTGACTGTATACAATAATGTAGGTGAGGCCTCATTAACAAAACATCAGTGTTCCAGGTGAAGTCTCGCCTAGGGGTGACCTCTAAAAATGCGCTGTCTCAGAACTTCACATGATGGGTGGAGTGTGTACTCCATGTGAGATCTTGTTAGAGGGTTGAAACAACCCTCCAGGGGAATGTCACCGAGTTCATACAATACTCTGGGTGAGGCTGCAGTCACATTCCTCCAGGTGAAGTCTCACCTATTTATTGGCACAGAAGCAGCCAGGGCTCTGCCTCATAAGCAACTCACGGGAAGGTTCAGACAAGGCCTCACTAACACGTGGACTCTACACCAGGTAAGGTACCACTGAGTGTGCATAATACTCTCTGTGAGACCTCACCAAGCATTTGGCCTATAAGTGGGTACTACAAATATCTTAGGTGAGGTTTGATAATCAACTAACTCAGTACTTCAAAGTGGGCTCCCGAATAGGTGTAACTAAAGTTACAGGTGAGATCTGATCAAAGCGGGGAACCAACACTCCACATGAAGTTTCACTAATGAGCGCGTTCCCACAGCCAGAGACATTTGCCTTAAGTCCCCGTGCTCTCGAGCCTTCAGATATAAGGCAGTCCTCTAACTCACCTGAGAATGCTTCTCGACACAGCTGCCCCGTGCTTTATTTTGGATTTTTTACCTCTTTCTTTGGACGTATAAATCATTCAAACACGCCCCATGTGAAGGCTTTGCCTTGGAAGAAATGCGTCATCTCAATTCAGTGCAACCACAAGCAACTGGTCAACAGGGGGTTCCGACAAGGCATCCCCATTAACCTACTGTAAGGACATTGTTTAATATTTCTCCTGCAGATGTCTGTGCAGTGCTGAGGAAATCTTATGCAGCGAAGCTCTTCACAGTACAGTAAAGCTGTTTCGAGTAGTTCTTACTTAAGGCCATAAATAGCATTTAGAGCAAAAATAAGTATGAATGCACGCATTTTGATCAATGTACATAATCCAAGAAGGTCTTCAGTGAGAAAGATGTTGCCCTTTAGTTTTTTGCAATAATCAGCAACGCATTGCTGTATTTGTCATTGGCGGCGGTCGCAAATCTCAATGGGAGGGGCGGGGACCATCGGGAGGAAGGGGGGCTGGGATGGAATAAAAAATCATTTAAAACATAGCTTAACTCTTTCGGTCACCACCGCTGCATGCCGCCTCGATCCTCTTCTGGTGTCCCAGCATTCAGTGCTGGGACACCATCACAGGCTCCCCAGCAAACCTTGTGCTGCTTTAATGAAAAAACCTTGCATGAAAGCAGTGGCAGGATTGGTCTGAGCAACAGTGACTCATGCCCAGACACAGCCCTGGGGTCTGTGCAGTTTCTCCAGCCCGGCTGTGTATGCAGCTGGGTTGCAGAAACGTAAGTACGCTTGTGTGTTTGACCAGCCTCAGACAGCCGGACAAACACACTTGCGCACTTAGGGCACTCTTCCCCCATTCTCAGGCCCAGCCCCACCCCTCTCTGCACTGCTGTGCCAGAAGCAGGAAAATAAAAGATTCATTTTTCTGCTTCTGGCACAGTCAGTGGGGCTATGATCTATCACCATAGCTAAGGAGCCGCCCCTGGTATTTGTCCATTAAAACATTGCATTACTACTGACTACAAAGCTAGTCGGTAATGCTAGTTGTTGGCCCTCATCCGTTTTATGGGCTCAAGTTGCAAGCGGACAGTTCTGTCTCTCAGCTACTCATTTGCAGTTGAAGATGTTTATTTTGGGTCCACTAATTACTTTGGCATTAATCTCTTGTGATTAATTTCGAGGTAATTAGTTATGGGTCTCTATATTTAAACATATTTATTCATTTAGATTGGATGAAAAATTGGCTTCATTCCATGTCTTTGTTTTAACCTGTTGATGCAGTGTTCAACTAACTCGCTTTTGTGTTTTTTAAAAAAAAATCCTACACATTTTTTTGTTTCGCCTGCACAGCACTTGCAATGCACCGGAGAAATCTCTTGTGAGAAGAAAAAAAAATCTTAAAAGGGGCTTAGAGCCCGTCTATTATTTATCTTTCCTTACCATTGGTTGGCCCCCACATCACTCTGGTGTGCTTTCATTCTATTGGTCAGTGCCTCTTCCTTGCCTCTAGCTTCCTCCTGGGCCTTCGTCTGTGTCCCTGCCCTGGAACGTGGACCAAGTACAGCTTCCTGTCTGTGGCCAGTGTCCTTCCAATGGTTGTTGGCTTCTGCAAGTACTCTTTTGTTACTTTTGCGTCATGTACTCCTATTGAGTGCATATCTCAGTAGCCCCTCTTCTTCAACTCCGCCCTTGGTTGTGTTTTCCCCACCCACCACCACTCACCACTGTTTGTCAACCAGCCACCCATCCCCCCTCCTCCTCCTCCTCACCTTTGCATGTCACTCCCCTTCTCCCGTTCGCTGTTGTTTGTCAACCTCCACCTGGACTCCTCCTTCTCACTGTTGTTTCATCTAAATCCCCCTGTCCTTCTCCTGCTCTCCGATATGTTCCCCTTCATCCTCCCTCGTGTTGTTTTACCCAGCCCCCAACACCCTTGCGTTGTTTTTTTACTACATTCTGAACAGCAGTGCAGGCTGCTGTGCAACGTGTCCAAAAGGACAAAAAGTGGTGAGATGTGGGCAACACTGGCCACGTCATAGTGCCTTTTTTTTTATTTTTTACTCTAAGCCGTGTTGCAAGCAGCTCTGTGTTCGTCTCTCCCCTGAAGCATGGCCAAGCACTTGTGTTCTTCCACTGATCCCTTAATCAGGTGCTACTTTTTTCTGTATTTAAGCACTCACCTAGAGACCATGGGGGTCATTCTGACCTTGGCGGTAAAAGGCCTATACCGCCGGTCAGAACTCCGCCATACTACCGCCGCGGCCGCGGTAAACCGCCACGGTCATTCTGACCACCAACTGTGAATCCGCCAAAAACCCGACATCCAAGGAAGGCCGCCTCATCAGCGGGCCGCGGAAAACTGGAGATGACCAAACCTCCACCGCCACGCCAACACAAACACGCCCATGCCATTCTGACCCACCAATCCACGCGGCGGTCTTTCAACCGCGGTATTCCATTGGCGGTACACACCGCTGCGGTCAAAATACACACACAGCTCCAAAACACTGCCACATTGGGCAATTTGAAATACACACACCTGACACACATACCAACAACACTCCCACACATCCATACAACTATAAAACACACACCCACATCACCCACAAACCCCTACGACCGAAGATCAGAGACGAAGGAGAGAGAGACACATCACAGAATAGAGAGCTACATCACACAGAGGCACACTACACCATCACACACACCACATAGAAGCACAAAGCACCACACACCAACACACTCATCACCATATACACCACCCCACACCTCATCCACACCACCCCATGGCATCCCAAAGGCACCCACGCTTTTCGGACCAAGAACTCCGGGTCATGGTGGAGGAAATCATAAGAGTTGAACCCCAGCTCTTCGGCTCACAGGTGCAGCACACCACTATAGCCAGGAAGGCGGAGCTATGGCAGCGGATCGTGGACAGGGTCAACGCGGTGGGACAGCATCCCAGAAATCGAGACGACATCCGCAAACGCTGGAACGACTTAAGGGGAAAGGTGCGCTCGATGGTCTCGCGACACAACATCGCAGTGCAGAAGACTGGCGGGGGACCCCCACCCACTCCACCCGAATTCACAGCATGGGAGCAAGAGGTACTAAACATCCTGCATCCTGATGGCCTCGCTGGAGTACACGGAGGAATGGACTCTGGTAAGTACAATCTCAACTACTTCACCCCCCCCCAGCATGCTAACCACCACCACCACCCTCACCCCCAACTCCCCATCACACATCCTCCCTGAGAATGTCTCTCAAGCACAACCCACCCAACACCAACCCCTGCATGCCACCACAAACTATGGACACCCATCACCCAAGCATGACCACTGCACATACCCCCCCCCCAAAACACCCCCACAACACCTCCCCCAAGGGAATGGCAGCACTGGGGGACAAGGGCACCAATCAATGGCACGCAATAGCACACACAGAAACAATAACCATACTCTCTTACCCCATGCAGGACCCGAACGCCAACACACCGGCCAGGAGGGTCCAGAAATGTCCATCCCCCCCCGGAAGAGGCCCCCAGTGATGACAGCAGCTCTGTCGACCTGGAACCTGATGACCAGCCCGGACCATCGGGGACCTCTGGACAGTCGGTTCCCCACACACAGGCCACAGCAGACCCAACCCCCTCTGGGACCAACAGCACAGCTCCCACCCAGCGGGCTCATGCCTCTGTCTCTCGGACAGGTCAATCAGCGGTGTGTCTGCCACTACAGGGCACCCAGGCTAACCCACCACCCCAACAACAACAGGGACCTGGGGGCAGTGGTAGTGGGCACACCGTCCAGGGGACAGAGGCCGGGGGAAACAGGGCAACTCGGAGGGCTGCTGTGCGACAGGGGGGGGAGGAGAGGCCCAGGGAAGCCACTCTCCAAGAGGCCCTCACCACCAT
The DNA here is from genome assembly GCF_031143425.1 of Pleurodeles waltl. NCBI lineage: Eukaryota > Metazoa > Chordata > Amphibia > Caudata > Salamandridae > Pleurodeles > Pleurodeles waltl. Next base: position 645,940,277 of record NC_090446.1, on the reverse strand, counting down.
CATGGCAGCCTACCACCACTCCCAAGAGACGATGGCGACGGTACTGGCCAGGTTCCAGGAGATCCAGGCACAGCAGGGGGAACGCTACATGGGGTTCACCAATCAACTCACCAACATCTCTACCGCTATGGGGAGCATAGTCCAGGCCCTCAACCGGATAGAAGACACGTTGCGGGACCATGTGGCACCACACAGGGCCCCTGTCACTAGCCAGGAACAGCCTACCACCTCCGCCGGCGCTAGTGGACAGGAGGCCCCACCACAACGACAGGCCACCAGAACCCCATCTCCTGCTGAAGAACAACCACCCCGCAAGAGGAGCCTGAGATCAAAAAAATCGACAGAGTAGGATGTCAAGACCCCCGCCAGCATGAGACACCCACTGAAGTCATCCCACTGTCCCACATTGCCACCCTGTCCAACCTTGAACTGCCCCTGCTCCATCCTTCCACAGGCATATGGACAATGCACCTGTGAGACTGAGAACTGGACTCTGCCATGGCCATTACTCCACCCCCACCCATCACCGTGTTTATATCATGTACCATTATCTAGCACAAAAAATAAATCACTCAATGCACTGAAATCAAACAGGAGTCAGGCTGTATTATTTACAAATGTATAACACATTACCGATCAATTATGTTCTGTTAACTTTGTGCTGAACACATACCGAGATCAATAAGCATTAGTCCATGGGCTAACCAAGCAGAAGTCACGCAGTGGGTCATACAGCACTGAAAAGGGAAGGGAAAATCAAACATCAGTTTAAAAGAACTTGGGGGTCATAGACAAAGTTGAGAAGCAGGAGGCTTTCAGGAAAAGTAAAATGGCGTGGGTGATTCTTACCTGTGTGCTACTGAAAATACTGTTGGATAACTCTGTCCCTGTTGTCTGTGTCGTCCTCTGAGTCTTCCTCCTCTTCACTCTCCGCAGGCTCCACAGCTGCTTCAACACCACCATCTGGACCATCCTCCTGCAGGAAAGGCACCTGACGTCGCAATGCCAGATTGTGAAGCATACAGCAGGCCACGATGATCTGGCACACCTTCTTTGGTGAGTACATCAGGGATCCCCCTGTCATATGCAGGCACCTAAATCTGGCCTTCAGGAGGCCAAAGGTCCTTTCTATGATCCTCCTAGTTCGCCCATGGGCCTCATTGTACCGTTCCTCAGCCCTGGTCCGGGGATTCCTCACTGGGGTCAATAACCAAGGCAGGTTGGGGTAACCAGAGTCACCTATTAGCCACACACGTTGTCTCTGTAGCTGTTCCATCACATAAGGGATGATGCTATTACGCATCACATACGCGTCATGCACTGACCCAGGGAACATGGCATTCACATGGGAGATGTACTGGTCAGCCAAACAGACCACCTGGACGTTCATAGAATGGTAACTTTTCCTGTTTCTGTACACCTGCTCATCGTCTTTTGGGAGGACTAAGGCTACATGGGTCCCATCAATGGCACCAATGATGTTGGGAATATGTCCAAGGGCATAAAAATCACCCTTCACAGTGGCCAAATCAACCTCCTCAGGGAATATAATGTAACTCCGCATGTGTTTCGTCAGGGCAGACAACACTCTAGACAAAACTTTGGAAAACATAGGCTGAGACATTCCAGATGACATGGCCACTGTTGTCTGGAATGAGCCACTTGCAAGAAAATGGAGGACTGACAGAACCTGCACCAGAGGGGGAATTCCTGTGGGTTGGCGGATGGGGGACATCAGGGCTGGCTCCAGCTGGGCACACAGTTCATGGATAGTGGCACGGTCAAGTCGGTATCGTAGTATGATGTGGCGTTCTTCCATTGTCGACAGGTCCACCAGCGGTCGGTACACGCGAGGATTCATCCTTCTCCTCGCAAGTCCCAGCGGACGGTGCCTAGGAATGACAACATGGAGCACAGAGTCAAGCCAATCACTGGTACGTTCACCACAGCTTGCATAGCACACGGTTATCTATGTTTTGAAAGGCGTGTATGTGTGGCAATGCAAGGCCTAGGCCTGTGTGCCGCAGTAGAAATTATGCCATGTGGGCCCTTGAAATGGTGGCTGCCTGACCTGTGAAGTGGGACAATGGGATGTGAGGTCAATGCGCTGGCGGAGCACACAGTGGCGGTAGGCGGTCGAAGACTGCTACACGGAGCCGCATTGGTTAACATTGAAGCCTATGGGTTTCAGGAGCCAATGACGAGGTGCGCCGGCGGTAGCAGTACGCACCGCCGCGGTACGCACTGCCGCGGGCGTGACCACCATTTTCTATCTGCCTAATCACTCGAGACCTGATCATCCACAGGAGAGGACCTATACTGCAAGTGCTGCTGTGACCTCGGTCTGGAAGTGACAATGGCTGCTGCGACTGGGGAAAGGGCCCCTGCCTTCACGTCTGAAGAGTTGGAGAAGCTCGTGGATGGGGTCCTCCCCCAGTATGCGTTACTCTACGGTCCTCCAGACCAACAGGTAAGTACACCGGGTGCACATGGAATGGGCGATGCCTGTGTGGAGTGGGGTGGATGTAAGTTGGTGGGGTGGGGGGCGAATGAGGAGTGCAACGCACGACAGATGAGAGCATGTGCCATATGGCAAGGTTGGGGAGGGGGGGCCAATCACATCTAACATGCAGTAAGTTGATGAATGTTTCCTTCCCACCCTGTACATGTCACATAGGTCAGCGCCCATCAGAAAGTCGAGATTTGGCGTGCCATCGCCAAAGAAGTCCGGGCCCTGGGGGTCCACGTCAGACGGGGCACCCACTGCCACAAGAGGTGGGAGGACATCCGCCGCAGAACCAGGAAGACCGCCGAATCACTGCTGGGGATGGCCTCCCAACCTAGGAGGGGTGCCAGTCGTACCCTGACCCCCCTGATGTCCCGGATCCTGGCGGTGGCCTACCCTGATTTGGATGGGCGCTTGAGAGCATCACAGCAGACACAAGGGGGTGAGTATCAGCACATTCTGCTATCTTTCTGCGCAGTGGAGGCGTCTGGGTGGGGGGGGGAGGGTTGTGGGTGACATTAGGCCAGGGCGCTTTCTGTAGTGTAGTCCTCTCCCTTAGGCATGGCCCTGTGCTCCCGGCCCCCACCTCTGTAGGGTGACAAGTACAGCTATTGATGGTCCAGCCTCACACATCTGCGCGTTTGTCGTCTCTTGACCTGTTGTCTTAGTCAGAAGTACTGAGTAGTGTACCCCGAATGCGCGGCTTAGTGCATGAGGCTCCTGTGTCTGTCCTCTCCGCCAACGGTGTTGGCATTGCATGCACTCAACCTGGTCTTCTTTTTTCTCCCCCCACCCTTCTTCTTCATCTTCTTGTGCATGTGTGCATTAGCATCATCAGGCGGAGGAGATTTGGCATCGGAGCACGAGGGAGCTGCAAGTCACAAGGCCCCGGTGGGCCCAGGAACAGACACCGAGGGCACCAGTGATCCGGAGGGCGAGGGGAGCACCACAACGGGGACCGGTGGTGAGAGCAGCGACACAGACACGTCCTCGGATGGGTGCTCCCTAGCGGTGGCGGAAACATCCGGGACCCCCGCCTCTACAGGTACAGCCGCCACCCAGCGCACCAGCCCCGCCCTCCCTGCAGCCCCTCAGCCTACGCTCCATCCCCGCTCGCCCAGGAAGGCGGGCGTCTCCTTCGCCCCAGGCACCTCAGCCCCTGCCCCTGTCACCCCTGCTGCCCTCAGTGCGGAGCTCATTGACCTTGTGAGGACGCTCATTGTTGGGCAGACTACCCTTTTGAATGCCATCCAGGGGGTAGAAAGGGAGGTGCATCGGAGCAATGCCTACCTGGAGGGCATTCATTCGGGTCAGGCTGCCCATCAACGATCGTTCACTGCTCTGGCCTCAGCACTGACGGCAGCCATTGTCCCTGTTTCCAGCCTCCCTCTTCTGACTGCCTCCAGCCTGTCTCTGTCTCCTGTTCCTCAGCCTATCCCATCCACACCATCTGACCAGCCTGCACACACCTCAACACCCAAGGGCAGCTCATCCAGACACAAGCACCACAGATCCCACAAACACTCACCCAAGCAACACCCAGATGCAGACATTCCAACAGTCACTGCCACCCCTGTGTCCCCCTCCTCCTCGTCTCCCTCCTCCCTCCCTGTGACGTCTACACTCACACCTGCATGCACACCAACATCAGCCAGTGCTTCCATCACCACCACACCCTCCTGTACAGTCCGCACGCGTGCAGTCACCACCCCCACTGCCATTTACACGTCCCCTGTGTCCTCTCCCACTGTGTCTGTCACCCCCTCTTCCAAGACACACAAACGCAGGCAGCCACCCACCCAACAGCCATCCACCTCACGACAGCCTACAGCACCAGCACCTTCACCCAATGACAGCACACCTGACTCTCCTACAACCACATCCTCTTCCTCCACTCCCATCACCACTTCTCCTACCCTTTCCCTTGGCCCTAAAAAACTTTTCCTGGCTAATCTTGACCTCTTTCCCTCCGATGACCTACCCCCTCCATCTGCAAAGAGTCCCAAGAGCACAACAGCCACCACCAGCCCAGCTTCGGGTGTCACTGTTGTGCATGGGTTCTGGAGTCCACCCTTTGCCAGCAGTGACACCTCAATCAGCAGCAAGGACACATCCAGCCCCCCCCCGGCAAGAGGACCAGGAAACACAAGGGCCGCTGTGCGAGGACTGACACGGCTGCCCCCAAGGAGCAAAGTTCGCCCACTTCACCAGCCACATCATCTAGGGGAGGCAAGGGCCCGAGAGCCCCATCTAAGGAGCGTAAGGGCAGCAGGGCGGAGAAGTCAGGCAGCAGGAGCGCGGAGCAGGTGGGCCCCACATGCCACATCCCAGCTGGAAAGGAGGACACCAAAGGGCCCAGGACTCCGTCCCCGAAGGGTCCAGAAGCATCACGGTCGGAGGGCGACTGAGCAGGGAGTCCAGGCCAGGTCTGGCTCCCTTGACCTACCGGATGTGCACCGCTGAACAGGGCCCGCCGTGAAGATAGGCACCGCTGAACAGGGCCCGCCGTGCAGAAGAGCACCGCTCCGCTGGGCCCCGCCGTCTCAAGCACCGCTCCGCTGGGCCCTTCCTGTCAAGCACCGCTCCACTGGGCCCCGCCGTCTCAAGCACCGCTCCGCTGGGCCCTTCCTGTCAAGCACCGCTCCGCTGGGCCCCGCCGTCTCAAGCACCGCTCCGCTGGGCCCCGCCGTCACAAGCACCGCTCCGCTGGGCCCTTCCTCTCAAGCACCGCTCCGCTGGGCCCTTCCTCTCAAGCACCGCTCCGCTGGGCCCTTCCTCTCAAGCACCGCTCCGCTGGGCCCTTCCTATCAAGCACTGCTCCGCTGGGCCCTTCCTCTCAAGCACCGCTCCGCTGGGCCCCGCCGTCTCAAGCACCGCTCCGCTGGGCCCTTCGTCTCAAGCACCGCTCCGCTGGGCACCGCCGTCTCAAGCACCGCTCCGCTGGGCCCCGCCGTCTCAAGCACCGCTCCGCTGGGCACCGCCGTCTCAAGCACCGCTCCGCTGGGCACCGCCGTCTCAAGCACCGCTCCGCTGGGCCCTTCCTGTCAAGCACCGCTCCGCTGGGCCCCGCCGTCTCAAGCACCGCTCCGCTGGGCCCTTCCTGTCAAGCACCGCTCCGCTGGGCCCCGCCGTCTCAAGCACCGCTCCGCTGGGCCCCGCCGTCTCAAGCACCGCTCCGCTGGGCCCCGCCGTCTCAAGCACCGCTCCGCTGGGCCCCGCCGTCTCAAGCACCGCTCCGCTGGGCCCTTCCTCTCAAGCACCGCTCCGCTGGGCCCTTCCTCTCAAGCACCGCTCCGCTGGGCCCTTCCTCTCAAGCACCGCTCCGCTGGGCCCCGCCGTCTCAAGCACCGCTCCGCTGGGCCCCGCCGTCTCAAGCACGCTCCGCTGGGCCCTTCCTGTCAAGCACTGCTCCGCTGGGCCCTTTCTCTCAAGCACCGCTCCGCTGGGCCCCGCCGTCTCAAGCACCGCTCCGCTGGGCCCTTCCTGTCAAGCACCGCTCCGCTGGGCCCTTCCTCTCAAGCACCGCTCCGCTGGGCCCCGCCGTCTCAAGCACCGCTCCGCTGGGCCCCGCCGTCTCAAGCACCGCTCCGCTGGGCACCGCCGTCTCAAGCACCGCTCCGCTGGGCCCCGCCGTCTCAAGCACCGCTCCGCTGGGCACCGCTGTCTCAAGCACCGCTCCGCTGGGCACCGCTGTCTCAAGCACCGCTCCGCTGGGCCCTTCCTCTCAAGCACCGCTCCGCTGGGCCCCGCCGTCTCAAGCACCGCTCCGCTGGGCCCCGCCGTCTCAAGCACCGCTCCGCTGGGCCCTTCCTCTCAAGCACCGCTCCGCTGGGCCCCGCCGTCTCAAGCACCGCTCTGCTGGGCCCCGCCGTCTCAAGCACCGCTCCGCTGGGCCCCGCCGTCTCAAGCACCGCTCCGCTGGGCACCACCGTCTCAAGCACCGCTCCGCTGGGCCCCGCCGTCTCAAGCACCGCTCCGCTGGGCACCGCCGTCTCAAGCACCGCTCCGCTGGGCACCGCCGTCTCAAGCACCGCTCCGCTGGGCCCTTCCTCTCAAGCACTGTTTATGGTTCACTGTGCCCACCATGCCTCCTCCTTGAGCAGTGGACACTGTCATCCACCAGATGGACTGTGGCTTTGCACTCCCCAGGATGGTGAAGTGGGCAACCCACCCACTGTAGAGACTTGAGAGACTGTGGCTTTGCACTCCCCAGGATGGTGAAGTGGGCAACCCACCCACTGTAGAGACTTGAGAGACTGTGGCTTTGCACTCCCCAGGATGGTGAAGTGGGCAACCCACCCACTGTAGAGACTTGAGAGACTGTGGCTTTGCACTCCCCAGGATACATCAATGGGCATGGTGGCCCCTTCGTGGATCTGGCGTCGTGGACTCATGTGGCTGTGGTGCCTCCCCCTTCCCTTCCCCCTGAGGTGCCTGTAGTTTTTTCATCAGATGCCCCTGCAGTGTTCTCTCCAAAGGACTCAGGTCTCCTGTGTGGGCTTTGCCCTTGTGTCGCTACACTGTAGCCCACGGACTGTTCCATTTAACTTTCATGTACAGGACTAATTGCCTCGGTTCTCCATGGCAGTGTATATAGTATCATTTTGTTATGGATATTTTGCATAGTTGACCGCTCCATATCAGAGTCTATTTTTTATATAAATTTTTCATCCCAATTTATTTCTGTCTTTGCATTCTTAAGGGGGGTTTGGGTGGTGTCACTGTGCATTGTTGCTCTGCATTAGTGTGTACATAGTTTGGGGGGGTGGGGGTCGCATATGTGTGTGCCGTAAGCTTCCCTCCTCCCCCCTCCCGTGTGTCGTAGGTGCAGTACTCACCGTTGTCGTCTGCGCCGGAGTTCGTACTCGTGGTAGATGAGAAGGTAGACGAGAGCAGGTAGGATGTTTAATTCGGGTTCCATGCTGTCCTCCTTCCTCGTGGAGTGTGTTTTGGTGCGCGTTTTCCCGTTCGTAGTCGGAAAAGGTGGCGGATTGGTGAGTTGTGATACTGTGGGCGGTACATTGTCTGACGCCTGCCTGTTGACGGTGACCGCCACGCTGTTCGTCTGCACCGCCGCGGCGGTCGGAGTGTTAATGTGGCGGTCTGTGTTGGCGGTTCCCGCCAGGGTCAGAATTCCATATTTTCGACCGCCGGCCTGTTGGCGGGTTGGCCGCCGCTTTATCACCGACCGCCAGGGTTAGAATCACCCCCATGTCTCTTCCAAAGATCTCCAGCATGTACTTTTTTCCATGTTGACTCGTGCTCCCCCACATCTCTGCTCTCCATGTTTCCGTTTGTATAACAAGACAACTTGGATCATCAAACAAAATTAATAAGAAGGCACTTGCACCATTTTGTAGTAGAGTGACCACCCATTGTAAATTCCATGGTTTATTCTTTATTTAGGCGTCACGTCCATTGTCCATCATCATTCCTTTTACAGATGCCTTCTGTCTGTAATTTGGGGGATTGCAGCAAGCTGTGCCGCTCCACTGTAAGAAGCCCCAGAAGTTTGAAAGCCCTCAGTGTTGGGACCAGCTCGCACTTCTCTTTGGGACTCTAGAGGCTGCAGCAGCCCCTCCCCGACCTCGCACAGACTCTGGACTGGCCGACTGCCATTCTGTCTATGGCTGATGGACACAAACAGAATGACAATGGGCCCTCCTATAGTTACAGCATGTGGTGTGCCTTCTCCTGCATCGCCCAAGGGCACGGCATTCTGCTTTTGTCGAGGAGCCATACTGGTGAACTATGCTTCATTTTAAACTATCAGGCAGGGTTAAAGGCAAAGACGTCTGAGTAGTTCTTTGGTTGCCTGCAATTTTCAAGCCATGACAAAAATGTCAATTTAACTCCGGTGATTAATGTATCTCTTGCAAGATCAGAGTTTCGCTAAATCCCAGTTTTAACCCATAATGAAGTGGCACAGAGGGATAATGCACCTCTTGCAAAGCATAAAGTGTAACATGCAGACCAAATAATGAATTTGAATAATAATAAATATTTATGAGCAAGCAAAACCCCAGCCACTATGTTATGTTTTAAATCCTGAGTTTGTATTTCTCCAGGGTAAGCACGCTTAGCCTATAGTCAGGGCCAGTGGATTCATGTGATTGTGGGGGGGTGACATTTTTTTGCATAATTATGAATTTGCTGCATTTGCTACATAATCTGAAGATTCTAAATAAAAAAAATACTTTCTATCCGTATGTATGTATATGTAATTTCTGTAGTGTGACCCTAGCCAAAAAGGCAGCGGAGTGGTGCAGATGATTCAAAACAAAATTCAATTCTGGACACCTTTGCCAACTTATTGATGAGGTTATTTCCTAACATTTCATGCAAGACAGCGCAGCGAGTGAAGTGGCTGCACTCTCTTGTCTGAAATTGAAAGAGAACAACAGCACTGTATTTTCAAAGATATGGTGCAGTTTTGCAGGCTTGTAGCATGGCACACTTGTGGCTCACTAGTGCCAAAACATTGGGATCAGGTCCGTTTTTTATGCAAGAAGGGAATCCTTTGCGGTTAGTTCCTCTTTTCGTGTGTGCTGCAGAATACAGCACATACGCAACAAGGAAGTTACAAGGACAAATTAAGATATTTCTCCTTGTTACACCACCCTTAGATAGGCACATTATTTTGGCACAAGCCCATGTTTACTACTCTTTGTACATATGGGTTTACATCGAGCTACATGAGTAGATGCCTGGGAATGCGCATGCACCACCCACGTAACGCCAGACCGAAGGTAATACAAGACAGCGCTATGCACTCTGTTGAGTTACTTTTTTTACAAAGCCATGCCAATCAGGATTGCCACTAGTGTGTGCTACAAAAGCTTATTTAAACTATCAAGACCAGGCCCATCTTCCTTATTCTTGAGACAACTTTTCTTGATAACTGAAACAACATTACCGTTGAATGCTGCCAAGAAACACTGATTGGTGAAGATGATGGAGGTATAGCAAGAGGGATGACAAGCGGGCACACCGGGTTTCACTTTCTTTCATATCTGCTTTGTGTCTCTATGCCATGCTGGTCACATTCTGTGAACATTTTTTAAACTAATTGAGCATTGCAGGGGTTTAATGCAGGGCCTTGCAGTTCCTGGAGCACTGTGGAGAAGGGGACCAACCCCCAGAGAGACCCTATTCAGTACAAGGTCTAGGAATATCTGTGAGATATGGGAGTCACAGGGACCCTCACCATGCTCTGTTGGGTGGGAACTATCATTTCTGTTACATCATTGGAGCATTGTACTCTGAAACATGTTAAATGTAGTTTCACTTGTGGGTATAACTAGAGATGTCACATAACATGCAGGCACTTAGCATTGGTAAGATATACATTGATATATCTGTTGGCAGGGCTCTCTTCAGTGGTAACAATTTAAATTATTTTTTAAGTCTTGAAAGGATGAGCTGGCCCCGTCAGAGTCCAAACTGTGACCTAACATTTGCACAGAAATGTCTGCAATACAAACTTAAATCATTCAGGGTTTTTGCATGTTTGTTTAATAATGTAATACCTCTGTCCTGGGAAACTGGTTTTATTCATAGGTGAGAGCCCCACTTTCTAGTATATCTCACTATATATGATGTTTGCTTCAGACCTTCAAATGGGACGATGACCAGTCGTGCTCTGAGTTCCTGAAGTACTGCTGATCTTGGGGAAAAGCAGAAGTTATTCTCATGCAGTGGAGTGATATTTCAGGCAACACCTGGGAAGTGATAAAGAACAAACCTGGAGATCACTTTGTGTTTTTGAGTAAACAGTGAGAGCATGGAGGTTGTGCACATGTAAGTTACCTGTTCACTCAGCGATCTGCAGTGTGCACAGGGACCTCAGGGACAGGAAAGAAAGGAGGAGCTTTAGTGACCTGCAGTTCAGCAGTAGCCTCGGGGACTGAGGGTGCAGATAAGCTTCAAGAGCCTTTTGGAACTAGGATTGAGACTGGGGCCTTTGAAGTCTGAGTGTTAGCGGGAGCCTTGAAGACCTACATTGAGACCAGCATAAGCTTGGAACCTAAAAGTGAGCCTTTGGGGCCCAGGGGTCAGCAGGAGCTTTGGAAATCTAGTGGTGAGTGGGAACCTCATGGTCTTTGTGCATGTAGGGCACCGTGAGAGTCGGGAGTAAACAGAAACATTGGGGAATCTCATGGTGAACATGGTCTTCATTGTCCTGAGGGTAATCAGGGCTTTCCAGGTAAGAGTGAGCAAGAGATACAGGGTCTAAAGATGAACAGGGATGTAAGCAACACTTGTTGAGCAGGATTCCAAGACATCAGGAAGTGAAGAGAACGGCAAGGATAACTAAAAGTGAGCAGAAGCTTCCTCAGTTCCTTGTGTGAGTAGGATCCTCCGCAATGACTCTGGGCAGGAGTCTCAGCGGACCAGAGAATGTAAATGAGTTTTAGGGTCTTAAGGGTAGTTTTAGGACCAACTGATGATGAGCAAGAGATTCACAGTCTTAGGTCCTTCAGAGTGAACAGAAGTCAGACCTAAGGGTGAATAGGACCCTCTTGGAATCTGTAGATCAGTGGACAGTGGGGATCTCCATGAATGAGCAGGTGTTTCAGGATCTCAGAACAGGAAGAAGATGCAGGGCTATGAGGGTGAATAAGGCCGACATGAGATTCAAGGACCTGAAGATGAGTGTCAGTAGGTCAGCAGGTGAGATGCAGTGGAAAATTGAGTTTTCAGTCCTATTCAGTGCTATTGGCCTACAAGTTATAAAAGACATTTTTTACCACAAAGCTCCCCCAAAATCATTAATCAGATACTAACCAAGGAATATTTCACAAAAGGTTGTAATTTGCAAATGTGGGCCATATTTTTTGGAGTGCTTTTAAATGGATTGCAGGTGGTTGGCAAAACAGAGGAGAGAATGGGGGTGAGGAAGGAGAAGCAATACACACAGAGTGAGCAACACTGGGAGCCAGGGGAGGAACAATAAAGGACTGAAGAGCACAGCAGAGGGGGACAAGAGAGAGAAGAACATGGAGCACGGTGGGAGAAGCATAATGAAAGCAAGAGCACCCAAAAATGACAGCATCAAAAGTAGTGGCAGAGATAGACACAGGGCAAGAATAAAAATGCGTGTGAGAAAAACAGTACAGAGTTGGGCATGTGGGGAGAGCAAACAGGCGAGAAGGAAAGAGCTAAAATCACATGCACTCTCATGGAGTGCTTAGCGCAAAAGGAAAACATGTTTGCTATAAGTGATCAGTGAAAGGATAGAAACCAGCCAGTAAGAGAGATGGTAAACAGGCTATGCTTCGAGGGTGGGACAGACACAAGATCGAAATGCTGGGACAATGGATGTCACTGAAATAGAAGCAAGCAAACAAGCCTGACAATAAAGCCAACCAAAGGTAAGCAATGGCTGTCTGTAAGCCCCTGTAAGCTCTTGAACTGTCTGGCATGCTCATCCTACAAGTGCATTTCACACAGAATAAGACAGGTTCCCCAGCAGCTTTTAGACTTGCTGGTTAAGAAATTGCATACAGTTACATTTTTTTCAGGTAACAGGCACCCTGGAGAGAAGGCTTGTTTCTTCTTTAGCTGTGCTGTCTGTCCCTCCTCTTGCTTCTCAACATAGGAGACCCTCTCTTTCATTTTCAGCCTAAGGCTACTGAAGATTAGGGTTAACTATTCAGGAGTGGTTGTTTATTTTTTTAATCAATTATGGGAGCTCTACTATTAAAATTAAGAAAAGACCCACAAGCAAGAGTTCTGCACAGGTATCAGTAACGTGGCTACCCCTCTCTGTGCCCCTAGCAAAGTATAATGTTGTGATTGAAAGCTCTGACATGCTAGTTATAAAGTGAACCCTCACTTAATGCCTCTGCTCACTCCCTGTTCGAATTCCTTTCTCTCTCTTTTCAATTTTCTCTATCTTCTCCCCATCCTTGCTATTCATCTCTGCCTTTCTCATTCCGCCACATGCTTTCTCTGTTCCTTCTTCCTTGCCTTTATATGTCCCCTCTACTTTTTCTCCTTTCAACCTTTTCTCTGTCAACCTGAACATCTTTCTGTATCTGTTTTCTGCTCCTTTCCCTCCCCCATCTTCTTCATTGATCCTTTTTTCTTTTATCATCTGTTTTCTCTCTCTCAGTTGAATAAACCTTGCTTACTTTCTTCTCTCAATCGTTCACTCTCACTGTTTCAATCTTCTATCTTTCCAATACTGCAAATATCCTGCTCTCCTCCTTTCTCACCATAGTTTTTCTTTCAGGATCACACGCTCTAGTAGTCCACATTCAGTAGCACATCACTGCTTCTGGCACTATCACTTACGCTTCGCTATCAAATGCTGTTTGGGGTGTATATGTTTGCTAGTGTTTTCATCTTTGAATACGTCCAATTATATGTGAGTGTTTGCTTAATACTGCAATATGCAATAAAACTAAAGAACAAAACCTATTTCAGCTTGTATTTCTGTCAACTGTCTATTTTATAATCGTGCAACCCCTTCAGATGTGTCAGTAAAAATTACCCTTTGTCCTGAATTTTGACCCTTTGCCCTGATTTTTTATTGTCATTGTCCAGAACTGGCCTTCTTGCCAGGTGGCCATCCTACTTTGTAGGGGTGCGCTTGATTTGAGTGTGTCCCTACAAAATGAAGGAGGGTCACACCTTAGCTTTTAATAAAATAAAAAGAAATTAAAGTCTATGTTGCACGGCAGAGCCACTGGCAACGTCAAAAGGTCTCCAATGTGAGACCTACTGGCTTTGCCAGTGCTGGTTCTAAAAAAAAAAAAAAAATCATGTATGTTACTTACTTCTTTTTATGATTTTACAAGGGACGGTGGCATCCTGTAATGCCCATCCTTTTTAATTATTACGTTCCGCCATTGTCTCTAATCTTGACCCATTTTTATTACCTAACTAATAATATTATACTTGTCCATTCCCATTTTTCACTCCAGATGTTTTTCTTATCCCAACATAATTACCTCGATATATTGGTATCTCGGGGTCATTAAACCACAAATAACACTTCATCCCTTCTGAGGCCACTATCGAAGATCAGATGGCCTGCTTTGGAACCTGCAACTCAGGGATACAAGGGCCGCCTTGAAATGGGCAATTCGCAAACAAGGGAGCTATGACATTGGCCGTGTATCCAGCCCTCTCACAGAAACAAAATCTACCCCTGGGCTAGAGCCAGCACCTAAGATGTAAAAACAAGACGACAGTAGAGTGGAATGTTCTCTGAAATAGATTGGAGACCTAACTTGTCTCAGACTAGCCTGAGTGTTTCGCCACATACGAGATGACAGCAGTTTTGCGCCTTTAATGGGACATGCCAGAATCATTCTCTGTGCTTTGAGAACAGCTGTACCTTGTCCGCTGTCCGCTGTCTCTTTTGTGGAATTCTAGTGCCAAGGGATTCTCTTGGCTATGGGAGGGACTCCAGCTGGAAATTACCTTGATGGAAAACAGTATATTTTGGGGCGTAGCTTCGGGGGAGTGAGGGGGAAGGTAGCTTGGGGTGTTTCATTCCCCCCCCCCCCCCCCCATAGCCCACTATTCTGTAGTAAGTAGTTGGGTACAGGTGCTTTAAGTTGGGTATTGTGAGATATTTGTCGGATTTTACTTGGGATTTTCACACAATCACACCTCTGTTTCAAAGATCTTAAAATAGTTTAAAAAAATTAACAACATATTGAGTTTTAAATACCCCTGACGTTTCACTCTCCTCTCCCTTTCTACTGCTCCTTAAACCCCTCTCTTGCCCCGCTTCTAATATAATGAATTTTAAGCTTTGTGATTGTTAGAAAATCTGAAGCTCGCATCCCCCAATCTTACTGCCCATGTTACCCCACTGGGTCTAAGTTTCACACCAGGACCTGGTTACCAGTCAGACACAAACCTTCTGTTTGTGCCCTGTGCTGCAGACGGTCTGCAAAAAACAAATCACTCTGTAGAAACAGCACTGCTTTTTGTAGTGCTGCTCGGTTGGTATCTCTTGGGAATGGTGAGGCTCTAGAACGGTTTCCGCGCTTTCTTAGTCTTGCGTGGCACTGCACAGACTACTGAACATCAGCAAGCCTGATGTGTCATTTCACGGACTCCGATCGTGCCCTTACAGTCTTTCTGGAGGCACTGGATTTTTATAAGTTTCGTCACCTTAAGGTTTCTTTATCGACTTGTGTCCCTATGTATTCACACAATGAACATTTTTGCTACCAACCAGTTGAATCAGGGCAAAGTTGTAAAACTCTGAGCAAGCCGTGGGCTGCAAAGGCCCTCACGCCGAAAAAGGGCTGCCCAGGTGGCTCCAGGGTTCCATTTCCATTTCAGTTTAATGCTGTTGCGTTCACACCATGTTTTTCAATCTATTCAATCTATTCATTTTTCTTACCGAGAGGAAGGACAGGACAGATGTAAATCTATATCAGTTACTACGCTGGAAAAATAATGCAGGTAAATGAGTCATTCTTCTGCAGCATGAATCTGTTACGGATTCACATTGTTCACACTGGGGAGGGAGGTTTGATGAGAAACCAAGCTTTGTGCAAGGCCATCAAGCCCTGCTTGAGCAACTTGGCAAGCAACTAGTGCAAACAATATTGCACAGCGAAAGTACAGACAGTGAACCATGCCACTGGTTTGCATATTGTCAAACATGAGTAATGTAACATAATGTTCTTTTACCATCATCCTGTTGGCATCTATGAACCTGACAACATTTTGTTCAAAGAAGAAAGTTGGAAAGAATCTCAGACCCAAACATGTCCTGCATGACAGCGAGAGAGAGCAGGAATGGGCCATAACTCCTAAGACACAACACATTCCTAGTCGCCCCCTGCGCTGGTGCATTGTGTGCTGCACCAACGCAGGCAACTCTTGTGCCGTGGTGCAGGGGTGTTTGCTTTACAGGCAGGATTGATTTTGTGAAGGAAGGGATACCTTGCTTCACAAACACAATCCTTAGAGGCATGTTCCACTTTGTATGCATGCTGCAGAATGCTGCATACAGAGACAGAAAAGAGGAGAAATAAGGATATGTCTCCTTCGTACACCTCTTTTGGGAAGGTGTACATTTTGACACATTCCCAGCTTTACAAATCTTTGTAAATCTGGGAATGTGCCTAAATCCATAGGTGGATGCCTGGGAACACCCATGCTCCACCCATGGTAGGCCTCCCCATCACAGTGTAATGCAAGGCAGTAATTTGCGCTGCCTTGAATTACTCTGTATTTACTAAACCACGCAGAGCCATGCAAGGTGACTTTGCTTGGCTTAGTAAATTCACTACAGGGCTAGCATTACATTGCACGACACATGGGCTACTCAAGGTTTTTGTAATTCTGGGCCTCAGAGTATAAGGGGGGGTGAGCAAGGCCCACGCATGGCTGTGCCGCAGGTCTGCAGTTGATGAATGGAGAAGATAGCAGATGTCAAGGCTGGCCTAACTGGTGGATAAGCACAGAGCAGCCAGAGCTCCCACTCATTTATGAATAAAATTCAGTTCAGAGCCCTGCAAGCGTTTTATTGAACTAATATAACTCTCCAAAGACAGTTGTGCAGGAAGAGTTTCCCTTCACTCTAAAACTAGAGGCAAGGCTAGTGCAGACTGTGAAGGGAAACAATGGGTTGAAATTACAGAACCCAGCCTGGCTCAAACAACAGTCGTGTGTAAACAACTAAACATCATTGGACATCTTAGATGTTAAAATAAAAAAATAAAGTTTAATAGAGTGCAAATCTGCTCCTTGTATTATTACTGTGTTGACGCATGCGTGGAGGTCTTGTTCCGACCTTGGGTTCTGAAACCGGAAGTACTCTGGTGAGACTTCATCACAATTCCCACCACTAGAGATCAACTAGATCTTTGGACTTGGAGAAGAGTGCAGCAGTGAGATTCATTCAATCACAAATCAATGACATAAAACTATAATAATTCTGGATACCACCAACAATTTAACAATAAATTAAACTCCAAGCTAAAGTTTCAAAGCTTTATTACAATCCCAAAATCAATGTCACATATATGGTGTGCACAACGAAGATATAAACATACATGAAAACCATTGGCTAGCCAAAAGGTCTAAAAGATTTAGACTATTAAACTTCAATACTGTTAAACACTCCAAAAGAATGATATAGATCAGCAAAATCACAATATGTACATTAACATCAGATTTCAAAGCAGATGATAGTGACATCAGTAAATCATCAAAATACAATTTAAACAATCAATTTCCGGGCTTGGCCATCCTTACCTCTAACACAAATTTGGACTTTCATGTGTGGGAGAGAGCTAATACATGCGGTCGAAAGCAAAAAGAGAAAGACACAAATAATTTGGAAAAATCATTTAACTATGGCAACTCTCTATAACAATATGCTGTAATTATCTAAGCTGAAAAGGAAACAAGAAACCACATTTAATTATTCCTCTCATCATGGGACAGCAGACAGGAATACTTCATCAGAGAGAATGTTCACCTTCTTCCGACATCTGTAGGCTGCAGCTTCAGGACAGTGCAGAACACAGGCTGCACACAGGACAAGTCAGCAGTTCAGAATTAGTTGGGCATATTAGTATTGAAAAGCATAAACAAGTAGGGCAATTTGAATGTATGACTTCTTTCTTCAGAAAATAGGTAAAGGGATTTAGAAGAAGCAGAGGAGAGTTCTAGGCAGACTAAATCAAAGTTCCAAAGTCTCTCACTAATTAGAAATATCCATGGTCCTTTGATCGGTCCTTCAGGTGGGCTCATCTTAGACACAAGATTTTGGGGGTCATTCTGACTTTGGCGGGCGGCGGAGGCCGCCCGCCAAAGTCCCGCCGTCAGAATACCGCTGCGCGGTCAAAAGACCGCCGCAGTAATTCTGAGTTTCCCGCTGGGCTGGCGGGCGACCGCCAGAAGGCCGCCCGCCAGCCCAGCGGGAAACCCCCTTCCATGAGGATGCCGGCTCCGAATGGAGCCGGTGGAGTGGAAGGGGTGCGACGGGTGCAGTTGCACCCGTCGCGATTTTCAGTGTCTGCTTGGCAGACACTGAAAATCTTGGTGGGGCCCTGTTAGGGGGCCCCTGCAGTGCCCATGCCATTGGCATGGGCACTGCAGGGGCCCCCAGGGGCCCCACGACACCCGTTACCGCCAGCCAGGTTCTGGCGGTCAAAACCGCCAGAACCAGGCTGGCGGTAAGGGGGTCGGAATCCCCATGGCGGATTCCCTAGGGCAGCGGGAAACCGGCGGGACACCGGCGGTTTCCCGTTTCTGACCGCGGCTGTACCGCCGCGGTCAGAATGCCCATGGATGCACCGCCAGCCTGTTGGCGGTGCATCCGCGGTCCCCGGCCCTGGCGGTAGTCAACCGCCAGGGTCAGAATGACCCCCTTAGTGTTCAATGGTTGTCACTGGCACCATTAAGTTTGCAACAATTCCGGATTTTACTATTCCGGATATTCATAAAGAAAGCAAATTGTCATTTCAATGATTTCATACCGTTTAGACAAAATATTACATTTTGTAGCTGTCAGTTACTTTTGAATACTTTCTCACTGTGCACAAAATGGGCTAAGCATTTCTCACATAAGAACTGTAAGCTTCCTCTCTTGTTCGACAGCTAGAACAAATATTTCTACATAGGTATGATTGAAATATGTTCTTTTCTTCAATACAAAAGGACATTCAACATCACGTCAAAAATAAAGGGAAAGAATTCAGGTCAGAGGGAACAGAATAGGCAAGTAATTTCCCTCTATTGCTGCAAGAGTGAATCACTCAGGCCTAAGCAAGCTAAGAAAGCCTAAAGCCACATCAATACAATAAACCTAAACTCTATTGCGCACCTTACAATTTAATCATACGCATAAAGCAAATTATTTTATTGCATAGATTATTTACGACATATTAGAACACAATTTAAACATGCATTTATTTTTCTTCACACATGAAACTCTTGTTTATAGAATACATTTAATTCAATATAAGTACAGTTAATTCATATTCCTTTAATACTTCTCGTCTAATATTCATAATACTTTTTGCATTATCTCATGTCAGTGCTCCGCTCAAATATAAATGCACAATATTTTTCATGTTAAAAGTGATGTCAAATATACGAATTGCGGCCACATTGTCCACCATCATTCAAACGTGCAGTTTTTACATTTCCATGTTAATTTTTCTATTAGAACTTTTAAATGAAAGTTGTGATTCACCATATGCTAACTTCTATGCCACTAATGTATTAGTAAAATGTAATCTCTATCACTGACCATTTATTAAATGCATACAGAAAATGTAACTTCCTGTGGCGCACTCAAGGTGCAATCGCAGAGGCACTATTTCTTTCAAAATCAAATCTTTGTTAAAAAAATACTCTTTTAATAAAAGTAACCCAACACAGTATTATAACAGAATAAAAATACATATTTTTAATAAAAGAATGTTCAGCATTCATTTTTTACATGTTCTTGTTATGACATTCAGATAAAGTGATATTAGATAGCTCGACTCTTGCTTTGGCTCTTAATACCGAACCAGATCCCTGGCTGTGCTCAGCTCTTTCGGTACATTCAGTGGCCTGCCCACTTCGATCATAAAGCAGCAGGTTACGGAAGGTTTGTCATATTATGGTTGAACTCTTGTCAGCGGTTTTCAAAACATCAACAACCATATCAAACCTCACCACTAGATGCCAGACATATGCAAGTCAAATTATTTAGAACATTTCATTGTACCAAATAACCCATGCTTTGCATGGCCCATTCAATCTTTAATGGAAAATGGATACAATTCTGAAAGACATAGTTATCTAAGGGTAGTCTGTCATATTAATATTGTAGTTTAAGGAGTGCTAATATACAAAGACCTTCTTCCGTGTTCATATGGTAGTGAGAGGTATTGATATTCAAGCTATTTCCATCTCAATGTGAACTTTTTTCCTAATGTGCAAATTTAGGTGTCAAATAATTTTTGCAGATTAATAGGTTCTAGATTGCATGTGGTCGTTGTTGATGAACTAATGGCATTGTACTCAAAACAATTAAAATATATTATTCAGAAGTGTGCTTAAAACGTTGTTTAGTTATGTCTTATTTTTGAGCGAGAGGCTATTTTATTTATGTAGGAAGAGGGGATCATTACTAACCACAGACACCAGGCTTCTGTGTGTGAAAAAGACTGCTTTATTGGAAATGCACTAACAATCCAAAACCTTGGCCTCTGCTTTAAAAAACTACCGGCCTCACTATACAAACAATTCAACTATGTAACTCCCTCCCCTACTCTACCGTGCCTTCCCTTCTCCCTCCATGTTTGCTCTTGCATTACTGTACTTATTTAGGCTGTTTAGACTGATAGCAATCTTTAAACCGCCTTCCAGTTTATCACAATTCTGAACCTGTAACTAACAATTCCTCAACAAATGTTTAACTTCCTGGCTCGTCTAGGTGAACTGTCTCCTACCCATTCCTTATCAACCTGGACTGCCACTTTCAACAACTATAAATTTCTGTAAACCATGGCAACTTGCCATGCTCCCACCACCCCGAAAAAGGTCTACAGACGTTTTCTGAGCCCCTCTGACTAGGTAGTTTTTAATGAATGTTAACCAACTGCCTTATTAAGTCCCTGATCTGCAAGAGGAATAGTCAGGGCAACTGGAATTATGCGATTGTACGGCTGTGGCGATTTGTGCATACTTATATATTTGCTGCATTTGTCACACAATCCATCATCTGCTGCATAATCCGCAGATTTTAAGAAGAATTGAATGTTTTTCTAGCTCAAATGGTTCAAAGGTTACTGAAAATGCAGCAACACGAAAGCTCCTTGCAAAGAATGACTGGTCACCTTTCTTTAGCCTACTGCTATATTTGGGTGTTAAACTGGAACTAATGAAGTGCAGCTAATGTGGAGCCAGTGTTGACAAGTTCTAAAATGACAATAAAATGAGGTAATAGTATCACAAACTGTGCCACATAATACTGCATATTTCACCATTTCTTTTTTCTGGTGCATAATTTGATTTCTCCTGCTGCATAATTCCAGTGGCCGTGGGTATAATTTCATGTCCATAAAAGGCAGGTGTACCCCATCGTCTCTAAAAACCACTACGTCCTCAAAACGCAAGTCAGTATACTCCAAAACAGTTACACCCCTACTCCTGCAGAAAAAGTGCATTTCCTTGTTAATCTTGCGCCAGCCTTCTAGATTGCTCCCCATTTCTTCTCTCCCACCAAATCCGTGAAACAAATGCTGTCCATACAATATGGCGACCAGCCCACTGTTTCTAAATTTCCTTAATATAATTTTTCATAGCTTTAATGATCTCCAGGCCCTTTTCAATCACCATAAAATTCTCATCCAAATGTATTATCAATAAATCTGGACAATGGACTCTCACAATAAGT
The DNA here is from genome assembly GCF_031143425.1 of Pleurodeles waltl. Classification (NCBI taxonomy): domain Eukaryota; kingdom Metazoa; phylum Chordata; class Amphibia; order Caudata; family Salamandridae; genus Pleurodeles; species Pleurodeles waltl. The sequence continues at coordinate 645,919,392 of NC_090446.1, read as the reverse complement.
CCGTTCAGGCATGCTAGCAATTCCCTCCAACGCACTCAGTACAACTCAGAATCCAAACCCAAATTTAGACCATGTCTGCTGTTTTTTGATTGCTCCTGTGCCCCTTTTACAAACAAGTGTCCCACCCACCAAACTGACAAACTGGCGGTGTCTGGACCCAGCACTGAACCTGCAAAACACAAACAACAAAGTCAGACACTCCCTTCATGTCCACCCTCCTTCCCCCTGCGCACATATCGCTGATCTCAGTCCAACTCCCACCTACCTACTTGCATTATACTATCTCTGCTCCAAACCCTCTTTCGAGTTCAGTGGCCATGCCTATCCTAAAGGAGCAGGTACCAAACAATGAGGCCTCTAATCCCAGGCCCCTGCTGGCTTCTTGTCCCTGTGTTGAAAAACCAAGCCTGTTCTCTCCACGCACAGAGCACATAATGCCATTCCCCAAAGCAAAGGACAGACCAGCACCAAGGTTTACGCTCTTAACCATGCTGACTTTCTTCGCCACTTCTGGTCAGTTTTAGATCTGCAGAGCCATGTCTGTACCCCTCTGTGGCTCATGGGTTTCTTCCCAAACTACGCTTCTGTTTTCTCTACTTCTCACCAGCTCTGATACTCTGCATTCCTCAAAAAACATTTAGGACATGAGGGTGCTAAAGAGCACTGTCTCCTCTCCGCTGCTGCGGATTGCCGATAGGGAAGCGATTGCCTGCCACAACAAATCTAATGATACCAGTCTCCGTGCCTGCCCTGCCTGATTCGCTGGCCCAACCCTCTAACATTTGGCTGCCCAGCTTTCTGGCCGATGATGCGTACCCTCAAAGCAACTTACCCTTAAACTCAATCCCTGCCAACTTACTTAAGATTGTGTCTTGAATGTCCCCACAACATCAGTATCAAAATGTATTTGTAGCACGTCCTCCACCATCTCCCACTCTTCTCACAGCTTTGAGCACTGGAATGCAAAAATTCCTGCCAGGCCTGCATGTAGGCTTCCCGCATGGAGACTGCTAATGAGTTCACAACCAGCTGAAACATTCTCTGTCTCCTGTCCGTAGGTCTGGAGATGTCTGTGTCATGACGGGCTCCGCGGCCGTGGCCAGTCCACAGAACGTCTCCCACTGTGAATGAGAAAAAGCATCTGCAATGTCATTGTCCACATAAAACCCTGCAGCAATTGCAGCACCAAGGGGTCCCTGGCAGACTTCCTATTGACTACCATGTACTACCAACAAGTTATCAATCCCGAAAAACCACCCTTTTGTGTGCCAGCTGAGGACCCCAGGTAGAGACTGCTATGACTAAGGGAAGAGAAGGCAATGCTCCGGCCACCCCACTTTTACTCTTGGGCCACTCCTCCGTGCACCATCTGCCTTGCCAGTCAAATTCCTGCCATGCCTGCAACAGAATTCCATTAAAGGATCCCAGAATTAGGTGCCACTTGAGCAAGTCTTCCTTCACTCCAGCCTCTAAACGCACATGGTGGCGGGATAGCCTCTTCCCTGCAACGCGAATCCTAGGTGCCTACACAATGTCATGTCTGCCCTCACCACCCGGCACACGAAGTTCAAATGACCCAACAATACTTGTATTTCCTTAACTGTGACTTTGTGTTTCCACAACACGCCATCGAATAACACCGTCATAGCCACTTTCTTATTTGGCAGACGAACCATCACTGCCTCAGAGTCAATCTGCATGCTCAAGAATGTCAATAATCTGGTAAACCCACAGACTTTTCTGGAGCCAGCGGGACCCCTAACTCCTCCATAATGGCCTGGAATGTTTCCAACAAACTTTGGCAGTGCCCCAATCCTGCTGCGCCCACCAAGAAGGTAATGTGTTATGTGTGCACGTGCTGTTAGCCTATTAAAGATCCATTAAAAGAATGTGCTGAACCACCAATATCCTTCGAATTGCATCCCTAGGAGCTCAAAATCGTCAGTGTGTACTGGCAGCAAACGGAAGGCTGACTTCCGGTCATTTGTTGCCATTAGCGTGCCCTGTCCAACTTCCTCACCCAGAGCAAGTGTCATGGTCACCGAGGTGTCCAACATCAACACCTGCTCCTCCGGGATAAAATCATTGACAGAACTTCCCTCTGGCAAAGATAGGTACTGAATGAGCTGAAACTGACCTTTCTACTTCTTTGGTACCACCTCAGTGGGGTAGACTATCAGGCTCTTCATCGGCCAATCTATAAAAGGGCCTGTCATGCAACTCTCCGCACCCCTTTCTCCAATGTTCTCCATAACACTTGTTTGTGAGCATTAACAGCTTTTAGAGTTTCTGACCACTGCCGTTTCCTTGGGCCAACTTAGCCAAGTCGAAACCCCCACGTGACCCACTCCAACAAGAGCCGTTCATCCCCCTGCGCCATATTGTGCCAACCAGAAGCGCAACCTTTCCAGGTTAACTGGAGTAGGAGCCTTCCCCCTCCAAAGTGCGGTGTGCCCCCTACCTCTCCGGACGTTTGCTGCCAATTTGTCTGCTGACTCCCCACCCGACTCCTTGCTATTGCTGCCTCTGTCCTGCTGCACCTCCTGGTGTGTTTCCTGTCCCATAGCAGCTGACCAATGCGTGTCTGCCCGAACACTTGGGGAAATCATGTCTGAACTTCCAATACTCCAGAGTGCAGAGTCCCGTGTTGAAATTGCAACAGGCTGCAGGCTGGTTGCTCCCACTCTCCTATGCTCCGACTGCCCTCTCCCTGTGGACGCTACCACACCCCAGGTGGGACGACCCTGGAAGGGCCCATATGTTTTGGGGAGCCCACTGGCTGTGAATATAATTTTTCCCAAATTTGGCAGGACCCATCATATGCTGCCGTAAGTCTGTGTCAATTTCACCCCACTGCACTTCTGGTTCCAGCGCCATACACACCCTAACCTCCTCATTGTATTGGACCCAGACGTGCCCACCATAATTTAACTGTGCTTTCCTGATAACGTCCATATATTTGAAAAGCACAAGAGACCTCTCTGGGTACTCCTTGCAATAAACACTGGCAAATATAAGGAAGGCCGCCGTCCAATTTTCTATTGTGTCTGGCACTTTAGACTTTTTAGCCATCTCGTATTCCTCTTCTTTTGACCCTTCTTTGGACCACATTTCCCTATGTAAAAGTTTCAAGATCTCCACATATTCCCCCTTGCAAATGTTCTCTTTTGTTGCCAACATAAGGTGGGCTCCAGGGACTTAGCCTTACCAACTCTTTACTCTCCAGAGGCTCCACTTTAGATTCTGGCACCGTCTCCTTGGCACTTTCTACCTGCTTATTCGTGGTCCCCCTGTTGCCTGACCTGACCCACTGTCCACCACCCCCCTTAGGCTCCTGTTTACTACAGTCCCCCATAGGACTCTGCGTTTGATTGTCCCCTCCTGTCCTGCTAGCTATGTACACCTCTTTGTCCGTCCCCATGACTGTATCCAGGGGGTTCCTTCACTTCCACTGACACTATCTTATCTGCATGACCATGTCGCATGGTCACTCTCCCTCCTCTCATCATTCTCTTCCTGAATCTTCCCTTCTTCCATATTTTCCTCCCCATAATCCTCACAAACCTGGTGTCCTCGTCTGCGTGACAAGCGCTGCTGGCACCTCTGCATAGACTCCGTGATCCTCCACCTGTTGCTGCCAAGAGGCCATACTCAGCTCTCTCTGCCACTCCTCCATGTCAAGACGTTGCTTCTCTAGTGCTGTGACGCTGGCGGGAGCACTGCCCCGTCCATCCCACAACACCGAGAAAGCTTCCTTGACGGGCCCAGTCAGGGCGTGTGCTCCCAATCCCCTCATTATCCAGATAGCCATCCAGGACCCTGCCATTTCTTCACCTCGGGGCCACCAAGCCACACTAAGCTCTCCCGAGTCTGCATCGTGTCCCACTGGTGCTCTCTGCAAAGGAGAAAACAGGTGCGGTGTACTGGTGACACCCCTCCTTTCCCACGAAGCCGCCTTTCTCCCTGTAAGGCGTAATCGTCGTGGAAGCTGGCTGCCCGATGGTCCTCTCCAACTATTGGCCCACTTACCTGTCCATGCCAAATCAGTCTGTACCCTGGCTCTGTAACCTCTTCCTTGCCCCCCTCTGCGTGCGCCCGTCCTTCCATGGGCTGCCTACCAGAGACTTTCCCTGCCCGCTTCTGGCCAGTTCTGTATGCCCTCCTCCGTTCTTCCCAGATCTTCCTCCTCTTCCTCACTTTCATCACTCTATTCCAGAAGTGCCTCTACCAGCTCTGAAGCCAACCCATGGAAATCTTGCTTCGCAATTGCCCTTGGTAATTGATCCCTTCCCTCAGCATCCACCCTGCCCTGCTGGCGCCCATAACTCTTGTGACCAGATACTTCTTGCAGCATACCCCTTGCACCAGATAGTGCCCTACCGAGCCATCCTGTGACCTCCCGTACAAAGGTTTGCTGCCCTTTCTTTCCACATGTGAACTTTCCTCCACTTATTCCCAGTGCTGAGGGATCGCCTTGCTTCTCTCCCTCCCTGCTGAGACCATCCGATTCAGTCAAACCTCCCTCCTCCCCCTCTTCAATTGTATTCCAGGCTGATGCTGTGCATGCAGCCACTTTCCCACAGGCCTGTCCCTTCCCTGATGTCGCCTCGCGTTCACCATGGCCAATCCCCCTCCCTGTACCTGTAATAAAGGACTCCAGTTGGCAGTCCTGCCGCAAACTGACTGGCACCTCCTCCCACCTCTTGGAGGCGGCACACCCTTGCCAAGATGGGATCCTCTGTATGGACCTGCGGTATTGACCGTGATCCCTGGGCTCTACCACACCCCCGTGGAAGCTCTCCATGCTCAGGAGTGGCCCCTCCCACTCACCTCTGTGCTCGCTGAATGGTGTGAGGGCAAGCAGGCCAAAACCGCTGCCACTTCACCCTCGGACGCCTGGTGTGGGTAGCCCTGATGCCTGTACCCCTTTAGCCAGCTAATCCAGGCGGCCTGCTTCCTGCAGCAGCCTCACCACTTGTTCCACCTTATCACCCTCCGTTATGCTGCTTCGTGTACTGCAAAGCAAGGAACAGAACCAAGTTATCGCACTTATACCCACTGACCACCAATGAAAAAACATGCAGCTAATCTTGAAAAAGACGAGCTACAGCTAGCACAAGCCGCCATGTCACCTAGACAAAATGGTGGCTGGTGACTTAAGATGGACAGTTATATATCTTCAAGGCTACTATGTAGTCCAGAATAGGCGCAGACTGCTCCACTTCCCCAATCTTCCTGGAGGGAGGCCTCCCGCTGGTCGGCTGCCCCCCGAAACCCATTAGAAACGGATTCAGTTTCTGATGTCTTGTTTATTCTGCTCCCGCCCATTCCCCTTCCCAGTCGGAGAACTGTTGGAAGCCATCTCTCCTCACAGTTTCCACAGACTACAACGTGTATGACATCAGCAATGTTCTTGCTTGGGAAGCGTGTTTTGTGAATTAAACTTTCATTGTGTTCCCTATGTATCATTTTGAAGGACTTCCGCAGGAAGTTCCAATGTAGACTTGCAGAGCTTTAGTCTAGAATGTTTCATATTCTATTTTCACATCTTCAGAGTGCAGTTGTTGAGGAAGCGAATAGAAGATTTTCCTTTACCTTCAGAAATGGGTTAGTGTTAAGAGTTTAATTTTTTACAATATTTTTTCTGATTTGTCCAAAGTGAACTAACCATGATCATGCCATGCTCAATTTGCCGTTTTTCTGATTGTTCATGCGTAAATTGTGTATAAAAACCCCTCAGTCTTAGGGGTCAGGGCTGACTTCCGATTTTTCTTGCGAGACTGTCCGATTTCATTGCGATTTTCTTTACTTAGATTTGGTAGACCTCTGTATGAGTCTGACGCTGAATCTTTAGGGTGATATTAATTTCTGTACATGGATTATTATTCCGATTTTATATTCAGTATGCGAGTCTTCATGACACTAATCAATTTTTTTCTGTAATGCCTTTTACTACTCTTATCTAGGACTCAGTTGAGTGGTCCCAATTATTATTTGATTATGTTGACTCTTACCCTTTAAATTAATTAGTTTAAGAGAAGAGGGTGGTGCCACTAGCCCCAAGAAGAACAGAAATGTGAAGCCGACCTGCCAAGGTAAAAATTGGGATGTCCAAGTTATTGGGGTTCATTTGATTAATATGGTTTGGCACCCACACAAGGATATAGGAAGCTTAAGTTTGCTTACCTGTTTATCCATGTTCTTTTTTCTCTCAGTACGTAGGAGGCCTTCGTGCTTCTCCCAGACAGGTTTATACCCTTAAAATCATTCAAAAGTAATAAAAAAACATGTTCCTCCCCTAGTCAGGTGGATATAAACATGCACTATACCTTGCCTCTGTTCCTGTTTTTCTGTCTTTCTTTTGGATGGTTCAGTAGGTTGTGGGGCACGGACTACAGCATTTCTCTGGTTAGCAGTTCCATAACCTCAGCGGGGCATGGGTCGTGGTTGACAAGGAGTGGAGGTAGCATAGCTATTGTGGTGCCAGTCGTCCACTTCCACTTACTCCACACATCAATGACACAAGGCCTCTATATGTTAGCTTCAGTGGGTTTGAGTGGAGCACATCCAGTGTTATTCCCAGCAAGAAGCATCATGAACTCGGAGCGGCACGTACTGCATGTTTTCAAGAGGCACATATCAGCTACAATAATCACATCAGTGTTCAAGTGGCTTCTTTTGGTACAGGGGTTCACAAGCAAGAGACATGTTTCAGAGATTAAAGCAGAGAAGTTGTGGGATTTTAAACAGGAAAGGGTAGTATTCACTAGTCCCTTTTAAGTGTTTTTTATGGGAGGATGTTTCAGGATTGGTTGTTAGTAGATACTCTTTCTGATTAGTGTTTTAGAGGATCACTTATCATTTATTTAGCTATTCCTCTAAGTTTATTAGTGTGGTATCAATGGAGGGCAATAGATCATCACAGAAGCATTTCCGCCTGATTCTTCTTCTGAGGACAGAAGGCGGGAATCCTGAAGTCTGTCTATAAGGAACAAACAAGTAGAAGTTGTGTTGCTTACTTTCTGAAAAACCCAGATACAGCACAATAAGGATAATCCAGTAATTGCCACAGCCCAGTTCCGTACCTCCTCAAATGCCCAGTCTCTAGCGTTCCATTATTACATAGCAGGAATCTGAATACGGTGTTCACATAGGATCAACCGCCAATATATGTCCAACACACACCACTCATCTTTTTTCACAAGAGTATAACAACGCTGTGAATCCATAAAAAAGCTCACAAGCCGAATAGGAATGTAAAACCTATACAATACCATATTCTCCAACAAAACTAAATAATTTATGTTAAGGACCTAGGGCCAGATGTATCAAAGGGTTTTCCCCATACTATGTCTATGGGAAAATGTGTTTGTACATATGGCCCCTAATTATAACAATAAACTTTACACTTCATTGACTTCTTACCAATCTTTCCAAACATACTGTTCTTTTCTCTAATACAATTTTCTTCACACTGAACTATGTTCTTTTCTTGTTCCTCCAAAGTATCTTGTGGAATTCCTAGCAGAGTATTTTGAGGAATTCCTTTAAGACTAGCCTTCAACTCACATTGTTCCCCGGAGTTTTGTCCTGTTTCACATTGTATGTTTTCCTTTCTACGTTGAGGCACATTAGAAGATTCACTAGCTTCATTTAACAAGTAGTCATTCTTACTTTTGGAACCCTCATGGTACAATGCAGCAGTCATACTTCCCTTACTACACAAAGAAACTTGACTCAATTGCCATACTTTCCAATCTGACAACACCTCTTTTTCTTGCAAAGGTTGTCAACATTTTGATTGACCCTTTAAAAACCATGCAATTTTCACCTGTTTTTATATAAACAACCTTGCTGTTGTCTTTCCAGTCATAATACTTCTTGTAAATGGTCTGAGCTTCCACAATGTTTTATTTAATTGTCTCAGGAGACCAGTCAACTTTCACAAATTAAATTATCCTTAGAAAATGATGTCCTCCCTCTCAACTCCAATGGATTCAAACCAGTAGCATTACACAAAAAATTCAATATGCCCATAACATATGGAACACCTCCTTCTTCCAATCAAGAATATTATATATAGCTAATTGTACTTATACTTTAATTACTTGATTAAAGCACTCTATAGCACCGTTACCTGTGGGGTGATATTCAGAAGTTGTTTTATGCCGACTACCATTGTTCCTTAAACAAGTATTAAACACATCCAACCAAAACTGGACTGCTGTTACTTACAATACTTTTTTTTTTTAAAGCCACTACCACCCTAGAGCTGGCTTTACCAACTATCTATATCTCTAGCCATTATGAAATATGATTTGTGATAATAACCAAACACTTTGGTTACCATCAACCAATAGGGGACCCATTATATCTATTCCAATTCTTTCCCACTGCTTTACGGGACTATTCATGGGACATAACGGAGGTCTGAGGGTAGCTTGTAACTTATTCAACTTATCCAAATTGTCATAATAAACACAATCTCTCATCTTCCTCTCAATAAGCCACTAGTATAACACTTTCATTCTATTTTTTATCTTAACCATACATAGATGGCTTTCCTGGATAATATCCAACAATTTCTGCCTAATGCCAACTGGTGGTACAGCCTTCCAAGTTCTCCTCATTTTCCTGTGTTCAACAGATAGTTCTTGTATGAATTCTCAAAAAACTCACAAATATTTTTTGATAGGTTTCCTCCCTGCCAATCCTTCCATTATCATTCTTCTCACCTCCTGTAAGCATTTACCCATTTCTCACATGAAATACTTTGTATGTCATCAATATTTGCCACACCACATTTTCAACATAATCAATTGGTGCACTATTCAAGGGTAGTGGTAATCGACTTAAAAACATCACCCACTCGATTTTTTTTTAGATTTTTTTTTTACATCTGGAGTGTACACACACATATTTGTAATCTATCAGACAACTGACTAACCTTGCAAATGCATTATATAAAACTTTTGTCCTAAGGATTTTAGTCAAAGTTGTATCATCAGTACGTAATTTAACATGTGTGCCCCAAATATATTGCCTAAAGTGTTCCAACCTCACATGCAACTAATGCTTCTCATTCTATAAAATAATATTTCTCTTCTTGTTGGGATTAAAGAACATGAAGAAAAGGCAATTATGTATTCTTCACCCAACTTGTTTTTCTGCATTAATACAACATCAATGCCTTTTGCACTTGTATCTGTAGTGAATACATTCAGGAGTTTTGAATCAAATCCTTGCATGTGAGCTGCCAGACAAATACAACTCTTTAACTCCTGAAATGCTGACTGACATTCGTTCGTCTATTTAAACCTGTTCATCGATTTTTAAAAGTTGCTGAATAGGATATGTTTTGCCTGAAAAATTCTTTATAAATTTGGAATATAATTCCGCTAAACCAAGAAAAGTTCTAACATCATTCTTGTTTTTTAGAACCCACGAATCTGTAACTATTTCTATCAATTCTCTATTGGGTTTAACACTGTCAGACATATTTCATGCCCAAGGTTTGTTGGACTATGTTTGGCAAACTTATATTTGCTATACTTAACAGTTAGCCTGTTTTCCCCAAAAATGTCCAGCACTTGTGTGATGTTTGTATCCTGCTCTGTTTTATTTCTTCCCATAATCAATGTCATCATGAAAAAAACTTTACATTTTTCATTCATCTTAACAATTCATACATTAAACGCTGAAACGTAGCAGCAGCCAATACCAATACCAAAGGCACTTTAATAAATCAAAACATTGAAACTGTGTTACAAAAGTGGTTAAACTCTTACTCTCATTATGTAAGGGTATGTCATAGTATGCAGCTGTGAGATCAAAGGTGGTAAACAATGTAACCCATTGAGATAGGGTTAGCATTTCATCGATCTTAGGAAGCATTAACTAATCCACCAGAATAGTCTTATTGAGGTCTCGGAAGTCCACGCACAATCTCAACTTCACATTTGCCTGTCTCGCCAGGACCAATGAAGAAACCCGCTCTGAGACTCTTCTATGAGCTCTGCAGGCTGCAATTTCACCAATTCCTTTTGGATTTCATCTCCTATAGACAAAAACATATTTCTTATCTTGTGTGTACAAGGCATTGTATTCGATTTTAAAATAGTTATCTATTGAAACCCACGTAACTTTCCAATTTTTCCAGAAAAGCAACTTGGATGAGGAATAAAATCTAATACACGAAATGTTCATCATACTCTAATAATTGAACAGGTTTTAGACTGTTCGGGTCTACTATCATACCCAAGTCTCCTATATCTCTCCATTTTAAAACAGAGGGTCTTAAGACTACACCATATAGTTTAAATTCAGCTTCTCTACCCTTGAACTTGAAAATCATCTTCCTATATCCTACTATCTCAATGGTCTCCCCATTTAAAGTTTTTGGAGAAATGTCTGGGGGCAATCAATCCTCATAAATGTGAAGTAAAAATATCTTTGTTGACGATTGTGTGTGGTGACAATCAATATCTATTCTTAGAACACACAAGCTGGCACTATCATCATCTGAACATTCAGAATCGGAAGAGGATTTTTCTTCCAAGATTTTCACTGCTTTATCCTTCCTTTTACCACAAACCTTATAAAAGGGTCCAATCAAACCACAACTAGAACATTTTTGCTTGTGGGCTGTGCAATTTTTGGCACTGGCTAAATTACCAAAATGGCTGGAAGTATTACATTTCCTGGTAAATGTACTGGAGTTTAATCTCTTCCTTTTTACTTGCTTGGCTGTTGTGTTTTGTTTTTTTTTTTTTTTTTTTTACAGGTGCCAACATTACTTTTTTGCTTTTTATGCCCTTACAGGTCTTAATTTTATCAATAGTTTCTTGATCATCTTTTTTCTTTTTGCTTGATTTATGCAGCTTTAGCATACCTTCCTGTGAGCTCCGCCTTCTTCACGTCAATAAAATCTTGTAGAGGAGAATCTCCTTTGGCCTAAAGAATGACTTGGATGCTTGTGTTAGCAGCGTTCACAACTATTTGGTCTGTTATCAGTTCGTTATGTAAATTTCTGTACAAGTCAATGCCAGGTTTTTAAGCTGCAAAATAATTCTCTATGGTTTCCATTAGACATTGTTTTCTTTGGTAAAACTAACTAGCTATAGCCAAATATATCCCTGTCCCATCCTCTTCTGTGTAACATGCTCAATGTTATTACCCATTCACTGGTGACCACATCCAGGGAATGCTCACTAATAGGCAGTGCTCAAGAGTTCCTCTTTGACTCTTCAGGAAACAGTCAAAAGTGTGTATGGCGCCATAGCAACTTTGACAGTGAGTCACCCAACGCCCAACAGGTGCATTTTATGTCTTACTCACTCCTGCCATACTGGAACGTTCAGCAAGCATTATGTGAGTCCTGATCCTGCTTGAAGGTGGGCTGCTCGTGGTCTACGCAGCAGCACCTGGTGGCACAGGCTCTCCCTCTTGAGTGGTGCTGCTGGCTTCTGCATCGTAGCAGCTCCCAGCTCGCCAAGATGCAGTAAGTCAGTCTTCATTAGGAGGAAGTGGCGTGGGGCACGGGACTGAGGGGGGGGGGTGCATTCTTCGGCTCCCGACGAGCCCAGCAAGGGTGTGGCATCATTTGTGGCATCCTCTGCACTCCTTGGGGGTCCTTAGGCGTCGGCTCAAACTTCTTGCCAATGTAGCAACTAGCAGCCCCTCCTGGCATAGTTGGTTGACCAGGCACGTGGTAAATTGGGTTCAAACTCCTCTGGTGTGTTGGAGAGGAAATGGAATGTGAAGAAATTACGCTACATCAGTCACTGGTAGAAAACAATATAAAATCATATGTGGTGAAAGAGCAGTGTATGTCTAAACTTTGTGCTGATGCCACAGAGGTGAAGAGTTCACTTGGGATTAGAATGCATGAGCAGCAAGGTCTTAGTTAAAGGAAAAACAGTGTTTGTGAGCGTAAAGGAATTTATAGTCTTAAGCACACCGGCACGTATTTACAGTCACAGTAAATTACAACCGGCATTGAAGAATGGGAAGAGACTGAATTAGCCTAGGGTGTACAAAAACTGATGAGATCTTTGGAGGAGAGTGATAAATACACATGCATTGAAGAGTTGTAAATGGTTCGTTTGTTAAGCATTGTTAGAACTGCAACAAAGAGTGTGTAAGAAAAAGGTTAAGGGACCCAGGTGATGTGATTTTGCAACAGGTATGCAATAGCTAAACTTACTGATTAACCTTTTTGTATTGTTTGTGCTTGCTATATTAGTGGCTGCCTGTGAGGCAGCAAATTGAGACAACCTGTTTACATGTATGGGGAAAGTTACTAGTCAAAAGATGTGTTTTGTCTTCCCAAGAGGAGACCTGCCTTTTTTATCTTAAGTATTGTCACAACAGGTGTAAACGCCTCCACCACAGAGGTTATGAGTCTCAGCACTCCTTCACCAGCAACTTTGCCAGTAGCCCCTCCTGGTAAACGAAGTCACTGCAGAGAGGCAATATGGGTTTAACATGACCCAAACAGCGCTTAACACATTGTTCAGTCATGGCGGCCCTCTCCTGGCATATGGGGGGTCATCAACCAGACACTGAACACTGGCAACTCCCCAGTTGATGCACAAACATTCCCTCGCACCTTGCTCAGGGAGTCCTCTCAGCAGGGCTTCACAATGGACCTCGCTCCTTCCAATGCTCTCCTTTTCCTCACAAGGAGCAGTGGTCTTAGCAAGCAGGCAGGCCCTGGTGCTTCAGAGCACGTGGTCTTGGTTTTCCTAGGTGATGTTCCCTCACAAAGCATGGACACTAGTAGGGCTTTGCCCCTAGTCCTGGTCACAGGCAGAAGTATTACAGAGCTTCCAGTTCTCACACAGCCTATCTGGCTGCTGGCAGATGACTAATTTTGTGGTCTCAATAGTACATTTTCAGACAACAAAATGTGATTTAGGGTCTGAGTCTTTGTAGTTTTATGTTGGGGCTCTGCTTCATTTGAAGTGTCTCATTGTCTTTTTCTTCTTTCCCCTTGAAAGGATGTCTGTCACAAAAGCAAAGACTCCATAGCTGAATGGTGACTCCCATGAATAATATTGTGTGTCAGAGTTCACAAGTGTCAGCCACAGAGATATTTGCATCAAAAGGTTAATTCCAGGCTCCAGCTCTACTCTCTACGATTCCCTTATAAGCCCCTCTCCTCCCTGTGATGTGTCCAGGCCCCCTTACCTGTGATCTATCACTGAATCAAACAGCAACCTTTTGAAGAGTATAGGGAGAGTCTGGTCCTTCCTGACTCTTGTGTGTCCTACCCAGCTCACAGGAATGAAACAATACACAAATTGGTCTGGGGTGATTCCTCTACTCCTCATGTCTTCACCAGGCAGTCCTTGGCGTCCCAAAACGGAATCCAGGATGTTCCACATAATGTACCAATACAGGCAACACTTGTGCATTCACATTACTTACTGTCCAGCACTGTTACCTCCATGCATTGCACCATTACAAGCACACATACATTCAGTCTGCGCACAATGTCCATCTTTCTATACCTACCAGGGTATGCTATTTGCACAGCAGTTCACACCAGTTCACACACTCATCAGTTGAAATAACACATCACCCTTGATTTATTCTTCACACAAGCACACAAACACACCCAAGACTTGCTTCTGTTGCGCACGCACTGCATTGCACTACATTGCTCATGTAATGTATTCCTGTCATGCATACATACAGCAAATACATGCACTACCCACACATGCAATGTACAGTACTGATGTCCATATACTATGTCCTTTCCAGGCACACATACATCCAGTTCAGCACTCTACATCTGTAGGAGGCTGGCCTGGCTTGTAGTGGGTACCAAGGGGTACTTACACCTTGCACCAGGTCCAGGTATCACTTATTAGTGTAGAGGGGTGTCTATCAGCTTAGGCTGATAGAAAAGGTAGCCTAGCAGAGCAGCTTAGGCTGAACTAGGAGACGTGTAAAGCTCCTACTATACCACTGCTGTCATATGCACAATATCATAAGAAAACACAATACACAGATATACTAAAAATAAAGGTACTTTATTTTTATGACAATATGCCAAAAGTATCTCATTGAGTACCCTCAGTATGAGGATAGCAAATATACACAAGATATATGTACACAATACCAAAAATATGCAGTAATAGCAATAGAAAGCAATGCAAGCAATGTACAGTCACAATAGATTGCAATGAGGGCACATAGGGATAGGGACAACACAAACCATATACTCTAGAAGTGGAATGCGAACCACGAATGGACCCCAAACCTATGTGACCTTGTAGAGGGTCGCTGGGACTGTAAGAAAACAGTGAGGGTTAAAAAAATAGCCCACCCCAAGACCCTGAAAAGTGGGTGCAAAGTGCACCTAAGTTCCCCAGAGAGCACAGAAGTCGTGATAGGGGAATTCTGCAAGGAAGACCAACACCAGCAATGCAACAACGATGGATTTCCAGACGAGAGTACCTGTGGAACAAGGGGACCAAGTCCAAGAGTCACTATGAAGTCGGGAGTGGGCAGATGGCCAGGAAATGCCAGCTGTGGGTGCAAAGAAGCTGCCACCGGATGGTAGAAGCTGTGGATTCTGCAAGAACGACAAGGGCTAGAAACTTCCCCTTTGGAGGATGGATGTCCCACGTCGTGAAGAAGCTTGCAGAGGTTTTTCCGTGCAGAAAGACCGCAAACAAGCCTTGCTAGCTGCAAGGGTCGCGGTTAGGGTTTTTGGATGCTGCTGTGGCCCAGGAGGGACCAGGATGTCGCCAATTGCGTGAGGAGACAGAGGGGCGCCCAGCAAGACAAGGAGCCCACTCAGAAGCAAGCAGCACCCGCAGAACTGCCGGAACAGGCACTATGAAGTGGAGTGAACCGAAGCTCACCCGAAGTCACAAAGGAAGGTCCCACGACGCCGGAGGACAACTCAGGAGGTCGTGCACTGCAGGTTAGAGTGTCGGGGACCCAGGCTTGGCTGTGCACAAAGGAAATCCTGGAAGAGTGCACAGGAGCTGGAGCAGCTGCAAATCACGTGGTACCCAGCAATGCAGTCTAGCGTGGGGAGGCAAGGACTTACCTCCACCAAACTTGGACTGAAGAGTCACTGGACTGTGAGAGTCACTTGGACAGAGTTGCTGAGTTCAAGGGACCTCGCTCGTCATGCTGAGAGAAGACCCAGAGGACCGGTGAAGCAGTTCTTTGGTGCCTGCGGTTGCAGGGGGAAGATTCCGTCGACCCACGGGAGATTTCTTCGGAGCTTCTAGTGCAGAGAGGAGGCAGACTACCCCCACAGCATGCACCACCAGGAAAACAGTTGAGAAGGCGGCAGGATCAGCGACACAAGGTTGCAGTAGTCGTCTTTGCTACTTGGTTGCAGTTTTGCAGGCTTCCAGCGCGGTCAGCAGTCGATTCCTTGGCAGAAGGTGAAGAGAGAGATGCAGAGGAACTCTGATGAGCTCTTGCATTCGTTATCTAAAGAATTCCCCAAAGCAGAGACCCTAAATAGCCAGAAAACCTAGGAGAGAGGATAGGCTAGCAACAGCTGGAGGAGACTATCAGAAGGAGTCTCTGACGTCACCTGCTGGCACTGGCCACTCAGAGCAGTCCAGTGTGCCAGCAGCACCTCTGTTTCCAAGATGGCAGAGGTCTGGAGCACACTGGAGGAGCTCTGGGCACCTCCCAGGGGAGGTACAGGTCAGGGGAGTGGTCACTCCCCTTTCCTTTGTCCAGTTTCGCGCCAGAGCAGGGCTGGGGGATCCCTGAACCGGTGTAGACTGGCTTATGCAGAAATGGGCACCATCTGTGCCCATTAAAGCATTTCCAGAGGCTGGGGGAGGCTACTCCTCCCCAGCCCTGACACCTTTTTCCAAAGGGAGAGGGTGTAACACCCTCTCTCTGAGGAAGTCCTTTGTTCTGCCTTCCTGGGCCAAGCCTGGCTGGATCCCAGGAGGGCAGAAACCTGTCTGAGGGGTTGACAGCAGCAGCAGCTGCAGTGAAACCCCGGGAAAGGTGGTTTGGCAGTACCCGGGTCTGTGCTAGAGACTCGGGGATCATGGAATTGTCTCCCCAATGCCAAAATGGCATTGGGGTGACAATTCCATGATCTTAGACATGTTACATGGCCATTTTCGGAGTTACCATTGTGACGCTATACATATGTAGTGACATATGTATAGTGCACGCGTGTAATGGTGTCCCCGCACTCACAAAGTCCGGGGAATTTGCCCTGAACAATATGGGGGCACCTTGGCTAGTGCCAGGGTGCCCACACACTAAGTAACTTAGCACCCAACCTTTACCAGGTAAAGGTTAGACATATAGGTGACTTATAAGTTACTTAAGTGCAGTGGTAAATGGCTGTGAAATAACGTGGACGTTATTTCACTCAGGCTGCAGTGGCAGGCCTGTGTAAGAATTGTCAGAGCTCCCTATGGGTGGCAAAAGAAATGCTGCAGCCCATAGGGATCTCCTGGAACCCCAATACCCTGGGTACCTCAGTACCATATACTAGGAAATTATAAGGGTGTTCCAGTATGCCAATATGAATTGGTGAAATTGGTCACTAGTCTGTTAGTGACAATTTGTACAGAGAGAGCATAACCACTGAGGTTCTGGTTAGCAGAGCCTCAGTGAGACAGTTAGGCATCACACAGGGAACACATACATATAGGTCACAAACTTATGAGCACTGGGGTCCTGACTAGCAGGGTCCCAGTGACACATAACAACCATACTGAAAACATAGGGTTCTCACTATGAGCACTGGGCCCTGGCTGGCAGGATCCCAGTGAGACAGTGAAAACACCCTGACATACACTCACAAACAGGCCAAAAGTGGGGGTAACAAGGCTAGAAAGAGGCTACTTTCTCACAACATCTACCTGATGTAGGCCAAGGGCGAGTTTAGCCTAAAGCAGCAGAACTTTTTGAAAAAGTGAGTGAGCCTCTAAGCCTTATGCCAGTGACGCACTTTAAAAAGGTTCTGTTCAGTCCTACTGATCCCTATGGGGTACTTGTGCTGCTTAAGTCCTCGTGAAGGTGGTAACCTTACACCATTAAGGGGTTTGCATTTTCAATGCCCTCTCCTGTCCATCAAGACTGCAGACCGTGAAACATGCCTATGAAATGGCGCACATGCATGATTCATGTTTCTCTATGACAAAAATATCAGCCATTAGGGATCCAGACAACAGTACAGTTGGGCACTCAGGGTAAGGGTACACAGTCTTTAACCATGCAGAGCGCTTTTCCGTCCCAACAGTGTAAAATAAGAATCAAAGTCCTCCAGCGCATGTTGAAAAACATAACATTGATTTTGTAGCATTTTTTTCTTCTCAATACGATTAAATATCTTAGATCACCAGGAACCACCCAATATAAAAGGATTTGTTTCTCTTCAGGAGTGAAGTCTTCTGCATCAAATATAAAATTATATTTCGCAAAACACTCCCTCAATTACTCCCACGAAATTTAAGAATCACCCGAAGAGGATCTGAAAATTGAGGAGTAGGCTTAAATGCATTACCAGTGGCTGTCACTGCTGTTTGTGTCAGTGTACACAACTGAGGAAAAATGCACATCTACTCCAATTATACCCATTTTCTTGTTGATGATCCCCAAAACTTTGTAAACGTTGTCTACTTAGCAAATATGTGTAACATGCTTAGAAGGCCAACAAGTATTTTACAGTTTACAATAAAGAACGGCAGACATCCAGACCCAAGATAGCAGAGTGTAACGTGATCATGAATGTCATGACATGACCTGCAAAAGATGAGCTGTTTGGCAATGATGGGCTGACGTAGTCTGACTAGCAAAGCTGTGACTGTGAGGTCCTGCAACTGTCACACAAATGCTTGCAGATATTTTTTTTTTTAAATCACACCCAACTGTAAGGGCTGTCTAGTGGCTATAAGCAAATTAACAGTTACTCACATGAGTTTAGTTTCAACTGGTGATCCTCAAATTGAGTTTTTGTAGGACTCATAGTTTTTTCCTGTACTGAGATAAGCGTAAGAAGCAGCACAAAGTCTGATTGCAGACTAGGTTCCATGTATCAGATTTATCAGGGTATACTCACAGTCACTTTGTAGGGATTGATGCTGTGCCAAGTAGAAGTTGAGTAGTTTATTCTTTGAAAAACCCTGGTATAGTACAACGAGAATTGTTCAGTAATAGCAAACCTCTAGCTCTGTGCCTCCTCGAATTTCCACTCTCTAGCGTTCTATTAAGACATAGCGGGAACCTGAATATGGTGTCCACACAGGATCAACCCCGATATATGTCCAACACAACACTATCCAGGTGTTTAGGGGAGCAGCAAAGACTAGATGAGATAGGGCATTGTCTTCCACATAAATTCAAGGATTGATTCAGGAGTCAGTTTCCAACACCTTGAAGGAGGAAAGGAGCATCAGGAGAAGGAGGGATTCAAAACATGATGACATCATCATCTTCCTCTTCTGAACCGTGGGCAAGCTCTAGAAGTTCAGGGAAATATATATGCCAGAGAAGAAGTCTGTTAAGTCATGAAACAAATTATGTCAATTTGGGACATCTCAAAAGTATTGCTTTAGCTGATGAAAAGGGTCTATTTCCTCATTGTACCAGACCATCATATTTATCCAACCACTGCATGACAAAATCAAGGACTTAAATATGAGAGCATGAAAGAACTTAGAGCACATAAATATTTCAAGGCAGCCGCAGAGAACATATGTGCTAGATGATGCAGAAAACAATTTTCAACTTTCTATAAAGACTGATGCTACATAAGCCACTTTAATAGGACACACAGCGATGAATTCAGAGGACCTCACTCTTAAAGATCCTGTAGAAAAAAGATTGGGAAGTATATAAAAAGTTTAGAAATGTTAAAACATAACACTAAGAAACATATGCTGCATACACTGAAAAGTTGTTGGTTAAAGATTTTGAAGATCTGGCAGCAGCCGTGGAAGAGGCAGATGACTGTTCCTATCTTCTGGTCAATATGGAATAAGCACACAGATTTTCATCCAACATATGATGTGACTCTATTAAAGCAGCCATATTGGTATCGGGAGCAACAGTGTTGGGTAGAAGAGATGTGCGGTTAAGAGTTTGGAAGGCAGTGTCTTTTGACAAGAGTGCTTTATTGAAATTTCCTTTCCAGGGAAAAAATGGTTGGAGAACAATGAGATCAAATTGTCACAAACACTTTTAAAGATAGGGAACATGCCTTGCCACATAAAGGAATGTTATCTTCATGTTATTTTGATGACAGTATGAAGTATTCCTACAACAAGCCTTCTTGCAGGAGGTATCTTGAGTCCAAGAAGAAAGAAAAGGTTCATAATCCTGTTTCAGGACAGAAACATCAAAGGTTCTATCAATAAGAGAGGAAAGAGTCTTCAATGGCAAATCAATGGCAAATGAATGTGACAGATCGGTGGGTAGTGAGTATTGTTCAGAAAGGCTATGTTGGAGTTCAACTCCAACCCTACAGATTCAGGAAGCACTCTTACTCCTATTTCACAGCACAAGTTGAAAGCATCTGCTTCAAAGATTAGCATTTCTGCACAACTGAAAAAGAAAGCCATCATTCCAGTGACATGGAAGGAGAGGGGCAATTATTGTAGTCAATCCTCTTTCTTGGAGAAAGGGTATAAGTAGGATACAATCCAGTTTCAGATTTGAAAAGGGTCAATAAATATATAAAAAACAATCACTCTAAGATGGCCACTCTTCAAAACGTCATCAGATGCATTTAAGGTTTGCGGCCAAGGTTCCACTATTCTTGTAGGTATTCATCACAGAGAAAGAGTGATTTTGAATCATTATTCGGATGACTGACTGGTACATGCAAACACAAGAGAAGAGGTCATCAAGAAAAAGGAGAGAACCATAAAGGTGTTACAAGACAATGGATTTTTAATTATTTGGAAGACATCTCAATTGGTTCCAGCACAGGACTTAAGGTTTACAGAGGCAAGGGCCCACACAAATTAAGGAATACTGTCTTTATCATCCAGAAGATATCAGAAAATCAACAAGAATTTAAAAATCTTTTTTAAAAAGCTCCAACAGTCAAAAATGGCTAAACATTCATGGAAATATGGAAGCATCTGGAGTTTTAGTCCCATGTGCAAGAGTATAAATATTTTGTCAACCAATTTCTGAAAATTTGGTTACGAAACACCACAAATATGACACCATGTCAAAGTTAACTGAACTAGTCAGAAAGGAACTTTGATGGTGGCTGAATCCTGAAAACGTATTGAAGAGGCATGGTCAATGCTTGCAAAATGAACTGCCGGCAACACAGGATGTGGAGCAAAAAAGACAGGCGAAATAGTATTATGAGGAGAAAAGGAAATCATCCACTGGAGAAAACTGGAGGTGATAAATCTTGCTCTTCTTTATTTTGTTCCCCTGGGTACTAGTCCTAATAAAAACAGACAATATATATCACAAAGCATATGTCAACAAGCGTGGGGGGAGATGATGGGGGGCAACAAGCTTTAAAACCTGTCAGTCTACATAGTGCAACATCAATTTGTCAAAAGTAGGTAGCTCAGGTCCAGGGAACCTTTACTCTACTGGTCAGAGTGGAACTAGAAGGATCTTTAGTTACCCCCACCAACACATTATCAAACCTTATAACTCAAGACCCTCACCCAGTCTTTTTCAGAACCCTGCTGAGCTTGAGAAAGGATACCAGGCAGACTGAACCTGCAGCACTTGGCATCTTTCACATTCCAACAGCACATTAACAGCCTCGTCATTAAGGCGCATCACCACACAGTTCATTGCTGTCCTGACCTGTATGCACCCATTTTCCGATTGATGGTTTATACACAATCCTTAGCATTTAATTCTTCAATATACTGACTAGAGTTTTCTATATGTTTGGCTACACTTATTGGATTATCCAAGGGAGGTTCACAGAGACTTAACTCTTTTGGAGCTTTATCTTTGAAGTGCAGCTGATCACTCGATCCTTTATTATTTCCTCATGCAGGTCTTTAAATTTAGGCACAGCATTTAAGGATGCAGAATAACCACATACTGATCAATGTTAACTCCAGCAAATGTGCCCGCAATAAGAATTGCTGTTCTACTACCGTGCTAATTTTCTTTCCAAAGTTTTCTTCAAGCATTTTCAAAAAGATCTCATATTCCGTAAGTCATTGTTCGTATAAAAGGCATTTCTGTACCATTTATAAAAAGCTTTTTTAAAAAAAAAAACTCTCCTTTGATCCACCATTAAACTATGATTTAGATTGGTGAGTGCTTCTTCACTACAAATACATCCCTACCTAAATAGTTCTCAAAAGCATCCTGCCAATCTTACCAAGCCATAATTGGTTTCATGGGCCATGTTAAATGTAGGTGGAGCTACAACAGATTTTATTATGGCAGAAATAGTGCAGGTACAGCAGTCAAGTAGAATTACTTCAACTACCTCCCAATCATGCAGCTATAATTATAATACAATAGTAGGTGCAACACAAAGAACTTAAATAAAAAAAGTGGTCACCGCTGTCAATGGCACTTTGCATGCAGCATAATAAACTTAAATAATAAAGCGGTCAGCATTCTCCTATAGATGTTTTCACCATGCATTTGGTCTCATCTTATAGTGCAGTTCGTTCCCTCCGAAATCCTTAGTGCAAACAAGCTTGTAAGTCCAAGGTGCAAATAAGCCTCCACACACTGAATCAATCAACCTTCTTAAAACAAAATGGTCCAAACCTAGGAGAGCATAGCACGCTTCAAAGTCAAAATCGTGAAGAGGTCAATGATGGATGAGAAAGACTGGTGTCAAAGGTACACCATGACATGCCTGCCAATGCGGCACCACTCTCCTGATACAGTTACTAGCAGAAGAACTTGCTACTGACCAAAGCACAAGGTGAGGGCTTGAATGCTTTGGATAAGTGTGAGCTATTTGAGGTAGGCAATCTTCACTTCACACTGCATTACACACTGGTGCAGCAACACTCATGCAATTTCACTCTGGGCATGGCGAAGCACAACTCCCATGCAGCAAAGCACCAAAATCAGGGTTTAGCAAAAGCCCAGCTGCCTTGCCAAGGCAAATACTGCCAATACAGAAAACAGAACAATTTTTAGGAGATCCTTTGTGCTCTTTTAAATGCTCCTGTAGTCCCTATCTGTTTCAAGACATCTCTGACCATCAAAGTGGTGACTTTGGCAACTCTGAACAAGGCTGGTGGAGCACCGTCCCCGCTGGGTCACTCACTGCCCACAACATAGCAGTGTGGTAGGAGATTTATTGGCACTCAAACATAACCAGCCTAGCCAGCTACTGAGCAGTAACTGACAACCAGGGAACACAGAATACTCAGTGTTAATTATAATCTATTCCAGAACTCTTGATGCTGTTCACAGAACCTAGGCCTAACAAAATCTCACGTAACATTTTAAATATGTTCCGGCGGACAGTACAGTCGGTCGAGTTTGGAGCTCGATGTATAAAGAGCTCAAATGGGCAGTTGCAGCTCCTGTAAAAGGTGCTTTGGGTTTAAGAACTTGTGATTTTTTTAATTTGAAGAGGTGATTAGCTTCTGTGTTCTCGGACATTTGAGATTAATTTGGTCGGATATGTCTAAGTTCAGCGGATGACTTCATGTCACAAACAACGCTATGTACTAGTTCTGGGTTTTTCTTTAAAATCCAGATGCATGCATAGAGGTCTGATTCACCTTTCCATCAAAGACCAATTTGATTAACCTACTACGTTATGATAGTTCGTAAAAGGAAAGGCCAGAGCGGGAGTGGTTTTGTCCTTGGTGACATGGAGCTATCTGATAAAAGTAGATTAAAAATGTCAGAAGAGAACGAAGCTCTGTCGGAATTGATGAAGCATGATTAAATATCCTTCTGGATACAAAAGCATGAAAGCAGCTTTGACAATGGCAAGTGAAGTCCATGGAGTTAGACATCATCAACTGTGTGCAATGGTATATGGGGTTTTCGTCCAGGTACATGGATGCAGGTGGTAGCCTGCTGGGTGTGCTTGATAACTTAAGGGCTTCATTGTCAAGTTGGATAGTTTGAAGTCTGTTTAACAACACTGGGTGATGGGTGTTAGGTATGGTTACTGCATGTGTAATCTTGTGTACAACAGTACTTTCAGGTCAAAGAAGACAGTTTTCTCTCAAAGGATATAAAACAAAAGGCTTTTATTGGTAGCGTACAGAAACAAGAAACATCATTGCAAAGGTACAGATGTGCGCAAACAGTAGGATGGGGAAAATACCTAGAGGGCAGCAGCGACTGTAGCCTGGATACAACGCAAAACAGTCCCTCTCTTTGGAAAATCTTGCAGACACCTTGACCTGAGCACAGCTCGAGGCAAGGTCAGGCAAAGGCACAGGATATGACAAGGGCTTCAAAAATGTTATAAGTGTTTAATAGAAAAAAACAATAAATACTGCAGTTGTCTCAAAAGCAAGAAATGAAGACAGGTGACTTACATTGGGAGACGCAAGAGTGATACAGTGTTGTACTCGGGCACAGGTGTTGGAGGTGCAAAATGGATGGTTTGTCTCATGGAATCCAGGGGTAGCTTTTATGATTTTTAGCCATTTACTGGAAGTAGGCTGCAGTGGAAGTTATTGGGTAAGGGTCATCTCAGGCTGGTTTACGGATAAAGTTTGCATATAGATATAAAATGAGACGACTAGTTGGGCCTACTAGTACAGGCTAGTACAGGGCTAGATTTAATCCTTCCGTTGAGAGGAATGAGTCGAGCCCAGTGGAAGGATGTGGGGCCATGCACACTTCCTAGAAGAGGAGTCTGACCTACTCACTGGATGTGGGGTCAGAGCCACAGGTTTGGAGCAGCATCGGTGAGAAGGGTCAGTCCCACTGTAAAGGAAAGGGTGGGGTCAGCCCACGGTCGAGCAAAGGGGAAGAAGAAGAGAAGGATACATTGTCAGGAGAAGGATTAGGCCCTCAAATGAGGCATGTGCATAGGATGACATGAGGAAAGAGAAGATTGCTCAGGCCCACTGGTGAGGAGAGGATGTGACATGCTCACGGAAGTGGATAGTGAGGATTAGCTCAATAAAAGGGGGAGAAGGCCAAACCTGTGTGGGGAAAGGAGCCTTCATACACAGTGAGGGGCAGTGCTAAGGGCCACTGGCAGGGCAGCACGCTTTCTTTGCAGGGTCACTGGTATGTTGGAGTAAGGTACACACCTATTGGCACACTGAGGCTTCAACTACAGGGATGAGTCCAAATCAAACCCTCCCACAGCAAACACCAGTCCTGCTACCGCACATTCTTTTGATGGGCACTCACTGACGGCAAGATCTGGCTGCCATTACTAGCATGTATCCGATGCACAAGACCACTGCCAAGGAGCTATGCACACTATTGCAACCCTTTGATACTCCCTCGTGAGTCTGTGCTGTTTAGGATGAAATTAACCAAAGTATGATATTATTATTATGGCTGAAACTCCTTGTTTAGGCAAATTCGAGATCTCAACTTTGACATTCAAAGAAATCATGGTTTGTTTGGATTAAAAGATATGTAAAAAGATCAAAACATTTGTGGCTGTGTTTTAGTTACTCAGATCAAAAAGAGAAATTTAATTCTGATATTCCTTACTCTTTTTCAGTACCACTAGGGTGCAGCCTACATGTCCTTTAGCATATGTAGAGTGAAGAATACAGACAGGGTTAGGCTGGGACGAGGATGGAGTCCTAGGGCTTCATACACCATACTGCTGATAATGCAGCCGAGGCTAACATTCCTGAGTGAGGCCAAACATTAAGTAAGTGCCACATCACACTGTAGAACAATTCAGCACATCCCTTTGGACTGCCACACATCTGCCCTTCTTTGTTTATTTTATTGTCACTAACTTTGACTCGACTGCTGTTTAATAAATACTGGATATGATGGAATGGCATTACCAAGAATGAAATTGAGAGTCAAATAGTTTTCCAAATTCTTCAAGCAGAAAGAGGTAGCCATCGAAATTACACACTCATGACTGGGCAATAATGCGACCTGTACGGCAGACAAGGAAATCTCAGCTGAGAAGCTGAGACATTTTAAGAAAAACTTGGAAGCAGGAGGTGCAGAAAACACCACCTAAATCCATTCCAGAATTCCAGAATGTAATCTCCCATAGGGCCGGAACAAAAGCCTCAAGAAAAGGTGTTGGACAAAGGACCATGTTTTTACACCTGGAATATGTATCAGAAATAGATATATGTATTCTCTCTGTTCCCTTTGCCTCCATCAAACCTGCCTCTTTCAAGCCAAACAACGCGTGGGACCAGTCCATAGGAGCACGAACTGCTGGCCATGACAGCCCTTGCTGTGAAACAACTTTTCTGGATTGATTCCTGTCCAACCACAGCTGTATCAAGCGGATAAAGTGCAGTTCTTCAGGCAACTACTCTAGGCTGATTATCTCCTGCATGGAGGAACCTCAGTCTCAACAAACCGTTCAGAGAAGATATGTTTTGGTGTGGTGCAACAACTATACCGCTGCAAGGTGAATCGAACGGACCAGTTAAACACCAATATATCTGACTCAAACTATGGTGCCCAGAATTGGGGCATTAAGTGACTTATGACCACTTGTCAGTGTGGCATGAAGCAGTTTCTCCTGAAGCAAGACCCTGTGTAGAATCAACCACAGGAGACACATTTCGACTTTTTCCCTCTACTGGTCCCACTCAGCTACTTGAAAGTCTCTCTTACGAACTTGCAAAGTGCAAACCACCAGGCACCCACTCAAAGGCACATGGGCTCGTGATTTCAAGCCGCCTGAGGCAGAGGCTGCCTGAGTGAGAAGTGTAAACCAGTAGCAAATAAAACAAGAGGGCCTAAGAAGTTATTAGGTGCACCGCATCTTCAACAGAAACCCAACATTCTTGTGAACAAGGTTTCTACAAATAGATGCAGTTTGTTTTCTAGAGACACAGATACACCATTACGAAGAATGGCGAGGGACACAAAAAGGAGGTACGGAGAGCATATGCATGGTCTGTAAACAAATAACGTTTTTGCTTGGTGACGAAAGCACTCATGTACATGAATATATATACACACCCTGTAAAGCAGAGATATATTCGGAAAGTAGCCTCTCAGATGCTCACTAGCACGAAGACAAACCTAGTGATTTTAAGTTACCCCATTGTCTTCAAAGACTAGAGCCGTCGGTCACGAGTGGCCACAGCCATTTAATGCCATTTTACTCTCTGCATTTTCACCCATAACCACTAGCAAAGGGATGATATACTTTGGATATTCACTAGCCCCCTTCAACATACTGCCATGGGAAACAATACTGTTATGGGTTCCCGTTTGAGGTGGGGACATTACACTAATGTCGGGCTTCAGTCTCTGGAGAACAAGGAGAATGTACGTGCTCCCATGACATTTCAGGGGGAAAAAAGTAGCAGCGGGATTAGGTGGGCGCCAAGCTGCAACACAATCAAGGTCAACATTTCACCAAGAGAAATGCAGTTTAAATCTTCCATTAGCTCTAGAGAAATGACAATGAGGAAATGCTCAACAACAGACCATTTCCAGGTTGTCCATTGTTACTGTCTTCAGTAGAGTATGAACTAGTGAAAAGTCTCTGAAAGCACGCCCTGTCAAAAAACTTTACTACATCTAAATGTGCAACACTTGAACATACACATGAAGTCATAACTCCGTTTGCCACTGAGGTGTACTATCAAAAGAATGTAATGATTTACAAGTTTCAATGTTTCATTGATAGCCTGCAAATCGGGTTTAGCACCACTGCAAAATCTTCCTCTTATTAGCACAGTTTTTTAATACTTAGGGGCCCAATTTCCTCCTAACTGTGCCTTACCTCAAGTGCCATTTGTCTCACAATCCTACTAGCAGCTAAATGGAAGTAATTTTCACCTACGTACGTGGCAAGTAAAACCACTTAAAGTGACAATTCATTTGCAAGTGATCCGATTTCTCATAAAGAACAATGTAATCTACACAGGCGCACCCTCCTGAAAAGCACCATTAGAGAGGTTTCCCGATTAGCTTTGGTTGTAACTTT
The DNA here is from genome assembly GCF_031143425.1 of Pleurodeles waltl. Lineage (NCBI taxonomy): Eukaryota > Metazoa > Chordata > Amphibia > Caudata > Salamandridae > Pleurodeles > Pleurodeles waltl. The sequence goes on along the minus strand of NC_090446.1, from coordinate 645,892,343 downwards.
GGTAGCTTCAATGGCTGCCCACGTCACACAACTCGGTGCAGGTCAAACAACAGCCCATCAACCTTTGACCCACGGATGACATCAGAGAGACAGTAAATAGGAATCCGCGCCAATGGTAAACTTCCATTGGCAAAGAACTCCCTTGAGGACTAGTTAAAGTTGAGGTAACATCTATGTGAGGATAAATGGTCTTGGAGGTCAGTCGCCTTCTGTCACAGGCACTGGCTATAGCAGCCTATTCGCAGGTGTACATAGCCGTGCAGGTTTTCTTACATAAGAGATGTTACAGGTTCTTAAGAGAATGAAGAAACTACTACAGTGGCACTCCCTGGCACATTTGGATGCTAGGTCTACAAAGCAACTGAACCATTTCCTGAATAGTACTATTTTGGGGACTCAAGGAATGCATGTGAGCAACAACAGCCTCTATCACTGTGGTCCAAACTTAAGCAAATGGGCATAACAAACACACAACGCCACGTGCTACATTTTCTGTAAATAGCTGATGACTAGACACAGAGCCTAAAGGATGAGTTTCTCTTATTGTTTTATTTTCGAAGTGACGTATTAGGTTAGGAATGTATTTTTGTTTATTTTTTAAAGCTCGCATTTATGTAAAATCTATAAATTAAAAAAAGCTAGTTAAATACACAAGTGAACTACGGGAAAGAGGGTACTATATAGATATTCCTATGGCTTCTTTTGCAAGTAATTGGAAGGGATCCAGCCCTCCCAGAAGGGTCCCCCACTCAGGACCTTGCAAAACCACCAACCACTGCTACTCTTCTCATGAACATCAAAGACTGTCCCTTCCTTAAAGCTGCTGGTTTCTTCATCTCCTTCAAAATCTGCTATTGCCACATAGAGACCATCTTTAGAAGATAATGAGGCTGTCACTTCAGTATTATCCGCTTTCTCTGGTTGCTTGGGAGTGGTCTTTGGCACAAAGCTGTTTCGTACTCTGGGTTCATCCTGGCATGGAGGGGGCAGGAAAGGCTTAGCCCTAGGAGGGACCATTGCAGGTCTGCTTGCTGTTGGGTTCACTTTGGCTTCTTCAGATTCCTTCTGCTGTAGGTTTGCCTCTGCTGGCATGCAAATGGAGGACGTTTTTTTGGGTGGAGGTGGTCTTCTGGGCGGCACAATGGGTCTTTGAGGCAGTTCCTTCTGAATAGGCAAGTTGGTCTTTGGCTCACTATCAACGACCCGGGAAAGGTCAGGAAGAACCCTTGAAGGAGCTTCTTTATGTGACTGGGTGTCAAGCTTTGGCGGACACTTGAATTCAACACTTGGCCGCTCTGGGGGCCTTCTAGGCATGTCCACTGGAGGCGCGCTAACAAGGGAATTTTCTGCAGAAGCCATATTTGTGGCAAAGTCCGGCTCATCAGGAACATCCTGTGATTTTGCAGCGGGTCGGAGCCTGCTCCTGAGGTTTGAAATGTCAACTTTATCTTCAACTTGGGTGTCATTTTTCAGGGGAGGAAGTGGCTTGGGCCGGACTTGAGGCTTTGCCTTTAAAAAGGGATTTGGGGGGTCTGGCTTCTCATCTGGCTGCTCTTGCTTTGTCTTGATTGGTTTAGCAATGGGTCGAAGGTTGGGTTTTTTCAACTCTTTGGCTGAGAGATTATGGCCACAATCAAGGCCCATTTCATTCTTGAGCTGGAATTGTTTGGACTTGTCAATTTTAGGCTCTGTTTTCTTTACGTCCTTAGGAGCAGTCTGTTTCGGGGGGATCATTGGCAAGTGCCCACCTGGAGGCTTGGCAGGGGGCGGCCTTAAATGCTCAGACCTGGGCCTTTCAGGGATCTCTCCTTCTGACTTGATCATAGATTCCTTTCTCGGTGGGAGGACCGGTTTCTCCTCTGTTTCCTGATCAGCTACATCACTGAACCCTGTGTGCACTACAACATCCCGACTATCCAATGCAACATTTTTGAGGCCATGGTCTTTGCCCTTCCAGTCTTTCGACCACTTTGGTCCAGGATCAGTACCATTCTGTGGGGGATCAGGAAGGGGTCTGCAGGGACCAGTGATTTCTTCAGAGGAGTGATTCTCTGCCACTGCATCTCCCAGTCGGAGCTGGGCCATCTCATTTGGCAATGGGGCCAGAAAGTTGGGCCTCAGTGCGCTGCTGGTCTTCTTGTACTTGTCGATGAACGTGGCAGGAGCCCACCCCTCCTTCTCCTCTATCTGAATGTACCACCAACCACTTAGGTTCTTCTCAATGACCTGCAAAGTAGAGTGGATGATAAAGGCTTTATTAAAAAAAAAAACTACACAAATTCCCTCTCATAATTTATAATGACATAGGGGTCACCTTCAAATTGAATTGACAGTAGCCATAATCTAGTAAGTACTAAAGTATCAAGCTATCTGAAAATAGTTTGGACAAGCCTGACATCAACTATCTGTGTGTTTTTTTAGTTATTTATTTAGTGGGGGCCTGCAAACATGTTCAAAATTATTGGTCTAACCACAGCAACTATTAAACCGAGAACTGTTCAAAGCATTTATCATTTATGTTTTAGATATTTTAGCCAATTCTGGGTCCCCTCTAGCTGGAAACACAAGCCAACCAAAACTGCTTTTGGCCTCCTGGGCCTCAACAATGTGTTACAGCTTAAGTCCAATGGCACAAAAAAGACAGGGGCATAGTCTGACTGCTCGTGTGCTTGAGGAGATATGACCTTCACTATTACATTTAGTTAACTAACTGCCATATATTTTGCCACTGGTTTCTAAGTCCTTTAAAATTGTGGTTTTCTTTTTCCAGCAACATTATTTGAGTATAGAACGACAGTCCATTTTGAAATTATCCAAGCAACTGCCTCTGATGTTACAGATATTACTAATTGGTGCACTAGGGTTTAATGTTATACCAGCTCTTTAACATCTGTATGAGTTGCTTGGACCTGTATTGGCTCGTGGGGGAAGGCTTCCATATCCATCAGTATTTGAATGATGCAACTGTATCTGAAAAGTGTCCATAAGCTCTAACTTTAGATATTAGGATGACTGTCTTGGACGCACCGATTGCTTAATGGCATCCTTTCGTCTAAAACTGAACTCAATGAAGAGTGGGTTTCTTTTTTATTCTCATTTTCTTTCTGCACTATTCCATTTCCTCCGTGGCTGGCCTACATCTTTGACTATGTCCCCCACCACACACACTGGTTTCGAATGGGAAATGTTTGGATTTTACTCTAAATTCTCATTTACCTTTCCTTAGCTACATTTTCTAAACGGTATAGCCTGCCACGTTTAAAAGTATCATTTGCTTGAACAAATCTAAATATTTAAAAAAAAAATCTATTCCTAAAAAATATTCATTGATGCAGCTTAATTTTAAAGAAGATGTTGATGTTGTTATGAACTGAATTTCTGGAATTTCTTTGGTTGCCGTGATTTATTCGGAGAAAGGGGGTGCAAGGAGATCACTTACAAAGCAATTACATTTAATTACAAAAAGTGTATTTAATAATTCATAATTATAAATTATGATTAAAATAGTGAATTATTTCAAATTAACACTTAAGAGGAATGCTTGGGTTTGCACACCCACAGAACAGCAATCAAATTTCTCTGTATATCATTATTTTTTAAATCATCTTAATTAATTTTAAGGATGTGCATTAATAGATGCAAGCATTACAGATAAGAATAGTGGTTAGTATGATCATTAGGTCTGGGAAAGGAGAACAAACTGAATGCTCCTATATTAAAATCAAGTTATTAGAATGAAAAGTAAAACATTAGTTGACAAAAGTGAGCCAATTCAAAGAGTCATGGCCGCCATGAGCATGAGCTCAAAGGAGAGACACAAAAGGAAAAATAAGTTTGCTCACAGTCAAACATATCGTCAATCGTGCAATTATCTGTGTAACAGAGTCAGTTTGCAAGGTGGTAAAAAAACCTCTCCAAGGAGGGACAAACGTAAAGCATTTACAAATGTTAACAAAGAATTGTTGAAAGGCAAGCCCACAAACGAGTGAAATTGATAGGCTTAAGGAGGGCGTGGTTAGAAGCTCACAATACTATCAACAGGTGAAAGTGCTTGCACGCTCAACCTAAAAATACTAAAGAAAGGGAAGGGTATATAGATAGCTAAATTAAAAAGTCAGGAGTAAAGCAACAAAATTGTTCATCAAAATTAAACTGATTAAAAAAGGAGAGAAATAATAGAGAAATAATGTGCCATAAAGATGAGACAGTGGCATGGAAATGGTTCATTAAAGATTAGTCTTTTGTTGACAAGGAAACAGATGAAGAAGAAATAATAGTGAAAACAAAGCAGCAGAGGAAATGGCAAGTGAGCAAATAGTATGTATACCTTCTTACACGGATAACAGGCATCATTCTGTTTAGTGACTAATTTGCTTATTCTAGAACCTGGAGACATGGGTTGTAATCTCTCAGCACCTGACCACATTAGCATGGGATTCTGAAGAAATCACTTCATTTCCAAAGAACTGTAAATTGTGGCATTTAGATACTCTTTTGTGCTTCTAGTTCTGTCCTAAATAGTCTCAACATTCCTGCCCATCACCCTTGTTTTTACAGAGCTCAAACAAACCGCATGCAGAATACTGTTCAAGGTTCAGTGCCTTATTGAAATGCTCCTCGAACAATACAAAGGATCTCTTAAAAGTAATTTGTTGCTCTTTGGAGGTGAATTCAAGGAGCTCTGAAAATGTTAGGAAAAAGTAGAAATAAAAATTACCTGCGATAACCTAGGCTTTTTGGTGCAGTCGTTTGTACCACAATTAATTGGAGGAATGTCATCTTATTTGATTCTCCTTGAACAAGATGTTATTATACAGCTCATTTAATTAAGAGAGCTGGTGAATTTGATCTCACTTCCCCCATTTCTCTGGAATTACATTGACAGACACTACTAAGTCATATTCAATTTAAGTCTTTCTACCTAGTTTAAATTACAGATCACCCAAACTCTACAGCGTGTGTGCCACCTCAAAATTCTCAGTGGGTATATGCAAACTGTGCAGAGCTCAGATAATTCTGATGGAGGTCCCATTACAAAGCACATAACAGCCCAGAAACCTGCCTTTTTATCTCCATTCCCTATTGTCTTCCATCATGGAATGCCCTTACAGGAGATTTAAGACTGGCTAAATCACTGATTAGGTTTACGAATAAATTAAAGATATTCCTTAAGAAAAGAAAATCTAAGAGAAGTCAGTATTTCGTCTTGACCCACTATGTCTTTGGTAGTACAAATAGCTTTTTAAGTTGTCTGTGGCACGGTTATGTGAACAGGGCTTATCTGTAGGACAGGTTCTGTTTTCAATCCTGTGAGTTGATGCAGCGCTTTAGTTTTTAAATCACTTTATTTCGTGCTATAATGAATTTAGTTAATTAAAGAACTCTGCTCTGTATTTTGGGATCAGTTTGCTGAATAATGAGTTCTTAAAATCTGTATATAATGTGCTAAGTAGCTCATTTGACCCTTTACCTTCCCATTAGGAATGATCCGTACACTGGCTGAGACTTGTAACAGTAACAGGGTTGCCCACTTTTTGCTGGTAGGTTTCCTGAAAGTCTCTCAAGAACATAATTTCCCAGATATTGGGTGATCTCCATTTTAGTGTCTCATCCACAGTTTCTATTTAATGGAGCACAACATTTGTTAAATGCAGCCAAATACTCTGGATTTTTAAGTAGTAATTTTCTTCACTGTTCTTAATCACACCTTTACTTTGTCTCTTAGTCTAGATGAAACGTGTTATTTGTATATCTCCGTTTACTTAAGAACGTTTTTGGATGTTCAGTTGCCCTTGGAGTAGGAAGTACCTCAACGTTAGTCAGACCTTTTTACTGCCATAATGGAGATAGTGGCTTATCCACTGCGGTGATGTTTTATATCACACCATTTCAAGGTAAGGTGAGGCCGTTTGCTCCCTGATTTAATACTATGCATACAGTAACAGAGTGAGTCATACACCCCTAAAGAGGGTTCAAGCAATAATAGTAATGTAATGTTCAATGCTGTTGCAGGCATTCACTCATTAATTCATTATCTCATTAATTGCTCGAAAGATATGTTTTAGGACAGTCATACAGCTACACGTAAAGTAGGAGGTGGACAACAGCACCAGATCAACTGAGGAGTACTGATTTCCAAGGACCTTCTGAAACTTATTTTACCCTTTAATTATTTACCTCACATCTCAAAGAATCAACAAGAAAAATGTCATCCATTATCTGTGTAACTATCCCCCCACACACACACTTCTGCTTCAGTAAAGAGGTGAGTTTGTCTGATTCATGATTACTTCTAATGCTAATGGACATATTTGCTTTAATGCTCACGCCCGAGGGTGTGGACTAAGACCGGAATCCTGGTACCCTGGACTGACACAGATTGTCCCTTGTTATTCTGTTCCGTGCGTACAGTTTTCTGAATATTGACGGGAAATGGATTTCTTGTACACAGAGTACATTTGGGCACTGCTGGATTATCCTCTGTTCATTTGGTTTCTATTGAATTGTGGGCACAGATATTCCATCTTAAAGTTTGAAAATGCCCCACAATTTCTCTTTGAATAACGTAATGTAGAACTTAATTTTGCAAGCCTACTTCTTATTTTATGCACATCAGATTTTTATGCTTTACATATTTTTGCTCTGTATCCTGAATTATTGTAAGTTAACCTTGATTTCCTTTCTGTGCAAGTGTTTATTATGCGTATCCTAAGTTACCTGGTTACCAGCTGAATTCTTTTAAATTAACTTTGATTTCTTTTTTATGTGAGTACTCAACCTGGTTATCCCTGTCTCTTCTCAGATCTACCCAATCCTGTGATATGACAAATCAGCCCACCCCCATTTCCTCTCCTCAAATGTACTCCCTTTCGTTTACTGTAAATAAGCAGCATTAACTTGCAGATCATATCATACCCACATAAGATAGCGATATCTATGCCTTGCCATAATACATGCACTCTCACACAAAATACCTAAATCCAATGCTGAAGGTGTGTGGTTTAAAAAGTGATACTCTGGAATTACCTAGCAGTGTCAAACAGTGCCTGGAATTTACATGCACAAATTTAGACAGAGCCCAGAGGTAACTACTTATTTGCCTGAGACCCTTCTCAATCAAAGATGCACTTACTTCAACTTTAAGCCCGGCCTGGAAACTAATGCCATCAGGAATGGTGGTTTGGAAGTCGGCAATCGTGTAATATTCCTCTTCCACTTGAGGTGGTGTGGGAGGCTTTGGCAGGTTCAAACCACGGGGCTAGAAAGAGAATGGGGTGGAGAGAAACAAGTAGCATTAATATATAACATAAGCTACATTTTCGTGGGTTTCAAAGGTTCATCTACTGTAGAGAAAATGATTATGTTACGTTCCCTGTAAAAATCTGTTTGTTGCATGTAGTGCTGTTGATTCACATGCTTTGCATATTCCTGCCATCTAGTGTTAGGATCGGACAATTGCAACTTGTTCATCTTTGAGGAAGTCTTTCGAGGCGCAAGGTTTCAGTGACTCCTCCTATTGTCTTGGATGCATATAGGCATCGATTCCATTGTTACACTGTTGTTTGCCCATCGGGTGAGTGTAAGGATGGAGTAGTGAACAGAAAAGAATAGCATCCATGATGTAGATAGAGAATAAAAGTATTAGGTGAAAGAAACCTGCAACAAACACTGGCTTCCAGGGAGGAGGGTGGGCAAAAGTGAATCTAAAGTTCTACATGCAACAAACAGATGCTTACAGGGTAAGTAAAATGTTCCATTTGCAGCATGTGTGGCTGTAGATACACATGCTCTGCTTTGACTATAAAGCAGAACTCCCCTAATCGGTGGCTAGTCAGTGGATGGTGCACAAGTCTGAAACAGAGTCCTAAGGACAGTCCTACGAACTTTAGCTTGCTGTCTACCATGAATATCTACACAACAGTGTTTTGTGAAAGTGTGTGGAGTGGACCATGTGGCAGATTTATATATGTATCTGCGATGGAAATATTAATAGAAAAGCCATAGTAACACCCAGTTTGCGGGTGGAGGGAAGTTTGGGACGAGAAGGCAGGGATCTTTTAGCTTTTGCTTAACAGGTGTGGATGCCCTTGATAATCCACTTGGCAATCCCTGCCTTATAAATGGCATGACCATGATGAAGGTATGAAAAGGCCACAAACAGTTGTTTTCTTGCAAAAGGATTTGATCCTATCAATGTAGTACAATAGAGCAAGCTTCTCATCAGTTGTGTGAAGTGGCCTTTCAGCTACTGAGTCTTGTTGTGGAAAGAAGACTGAGATTTCTGTCCTGACATACCTAGATGAAATGTTCCTGTAGTGCGCGGACCTTTAGTTTCACTAATACGCCAGAGAAACTTTATGACTACTAGAAAAGCAACCTTCCAAGAGAGAAACTGAATAGCGCATGAACGCAGTAGCTCTAAGAGGTGCTCCTTAAGGTTAGGGAGGACAACATTAAGATTCCAGACTGGAGCTAGGGGTACCCTTGGTGGAATGAGAAGCTTAAAGCCCTCTATAAAAGCTTTAATGACAGGAATTCTGAAAGTGGAAGAGTGCTCCCAGTGCAAATATGCAGCAATGAGCAAATGAGCCAGATTCTTGTGTAGGCTAATCCTGACTTTTGTAAGTGTGGGAGTGTAATATTGCCTTCTCCCATAAGCATAAGAGGGTTTTTGTGCTTTGGAGTACAGGAGTGGACAAAGCATTTCCACTCAGCAGCATAGCAAGTGCATGTAGTGGGCCTACAAGCTTTCCTGAGTATGTCCATGCACTGTTAGGACAGGATAAAGTAACCAAACTCAAGACCTCAGGAGCCAAATCCCCAGGTTGACCTATCTGGAGTCTGGGTGTCTGACTTTGCACTGGTTTTGTGTGAGAAGGTCTGGCCTGTTGAGGAGCCTCTCATGGGGGCCAATGGACATTTCTAGAAGAGTCGAGTCTAGGTGGCCCACCTAGGAGCCACCAGGATGAGAATGACGGATATTTGATTGAGCATCCCGACCACGTAAGTAATAATTGGGAGAGGAGGAAAAGCATATGCAGACATTCCTGAACAAATTATCCACCATATATTGTACATGGACTGAGGGTGTGGAAAACTGGCGGCGAGGTTTGGGCATTTTGTGTGTGGTAAAAAGGTCTATGTTTAGGGTGCCTCGTTTTTGGAAGTAAAGGAGTGGGACTTGAGGGTGGAGTTCTCATTCGTGGACTTGTTGTTTCATCCCGTTAAGCAGGTCTACAAAGTCATTGCCCACTCCCAGGAGATACTCTGCAAGGGGATGAACATTGTGATGGATGGTCTAGCATCAGGTTCACTGCACTCGGGGTAACAACTGAGGGGGAGAGTGTCTTTTTGTTTCTGTAGGTAGAATATGATGGTCATGTCCGTCTGCACAAGGACTACCTTTCCACAAATCTGTTTAAGTAAGGCTTTGAGAACTAAATGGATGGTCAACAGTTTCAAGTGGTTGATGTGGAGACGACTTTGACAAGGTGGCCACAGACCCTTGGCTGTCAGTTAAGGTGTACTTCCCAGCCAACCTGCCCTGCAACAGATTGTTGCTGTTTCAATAATGCAGAGAGTGATGGGTGCTGGCCTTTATCAACACTAGATCCTCGAATGGACCCTCAGTGTGTGACCACTCGCATGAGAGACATTCCTGAGGTGGGCACATGTGCAGCCTGGTGTGGAACACTAGAGCAATGTATTAAGCCATCATTCCCAGAAGGCTTATTACCATACAGACTGGAAGTGGACAGAATGGATGAAAAGATGAAGAAACTCCTGGAATGCTTGCACTCTTTGGGAGCTGGGGAAGGCTTGGCCCACTACTGAGTTGACACTGACCCTAGGAAGGATTGAAATTCAAGTGGCTGCAAGTGGGAATTTGTGACATTGACTGTGAACCAGAGGTTGTGCAATAGGAGGATTGCAGTCTGAGTGTGAGTTAAGCACTCCTGTCTGCTTGAGTTCTTGATCAGCTAATCATTGAGGTAGAGGCAACAGTTCCTACCCTCCTGAGGTGAGTGGCTATCACTGCTAAACATATGGTAAAGATCGCTGGGACCATGGAAACGCTAAAGGGTAGTACTTTGAACTGGTACTGTTGACCACTTACCATGAAGCGGAGATAGCACTGATTAGCTAGATTGATTGGGATGTGAAAGTAGGCATCCTTCAGGTTAAGTGTGGTGTTGCACAAGAGGGATGACATCCTGTGGAAGAGTTCTGACATGATGTATCTGTTGAGAGTATGGAGGTCGAAGATGTGTCTGAGGGAACAGTCTTTCTTGGGAATGAGTTATTACAAGGGGTAGACACCTTTGCCATGATGCTGAAGGGGCACGTGCTCTATGGCTCCTTTGAGTAGGGGTGCCTGAACCTCCGCTTGAAACAACATGAGGTGTTCTGGGCGGAGGGTGTGAGTGCAGGGTGGAACGTTTGGTGAGGTTGAGATGAGCTCTAGGCAGTAGCAGTGATCTATACTGAACAGGATCAACCAATCTGTGGCAATCCCTTCCCAAAAGGGAAGGAACTATTGAAGTCTCCCACAATAGGTGTTTTGTGATCCGAGTTTGGGGTAAGTCAATTTTTGGAATGTAAGACTCCCTAACTAGTGGTGCCTCTTCCCTGGCTCATGGAGCTATTTTTGTCTGAAAGAATCCTGTGTGAGGCCTCTGCTGCCATGTTGGTAGCCCTGTTGCTGCTTGTGATAGGGCAGGGTGGGTTCTGGGGAAAGTGGCTCTGAAATCCCCCCTTGGCTGCTATCTCCGAAAGGAGCACATGCCAGACAGTACATGTAAGGCGCCCATCACCTTTGTGGTCTCTGTGTCTTTTTAGGTCGCAGCCTACCAAGCAGCACAGCTGTCTGGTTGCTAAAAACATTGTGGGGACATTCAGAAAGTTGACCTAGGAATGCACTCTGCCCGTAGCTACTGGCTTTGTGGATTGTAACTTACATTTTCTTGCTTTCCATTTACTGGCTTTGTTTTAGACTTTCCAGCTTGAGTTTGATCCTTCCCTTGCCAAACCCGTATTTACAGTATCCTTCAGACTGCTGTACTTCTGTAAACAGGCCTGTAAATCTTGTTCTTATTTTGTCACATTTGCTGTGCATTCAAAGACTGAGGTCAAATGTCAGGCACTCTTTGCCAAGGATGCTTTTCTTTCTCTCACTTCAAAGTGAGAGGATTAATGGCACAATCTTGCTGGATACTGGAGGTAGAAAAGTTTTTTTCTAGCACAACAACATTTAAATGATCTGTGTAAGTATTTCAGAATATATCAGAATTAAGAACACAATGAAGCACATTTTTCGTCATTTCTAAAGTGTGTTGGAAACACATGCCTTAATATGATCAAAACGTACAAGTTACTTACCTTCGGTAATGATAAATCTGGTAGAGACATATTCTAGTTGCAGATTCCTTACCTTAGAATTTCTCCCAGACGCCAGACTGGAGCTGGAGATTTTTCTTCAAACAGTATCCCTGTGCACCATCAGGTGGTGTCGGTAGACTCCACGGGTCTCGTTGGCATCGTGATGATGTCGCAGTCGTATATATGTGCCACCACGGCACACTGACGTCAGTTTCTTTTTACGTCTTTCCACGCCAGTAGCGCTGAGCCATAAATAACACTGAGAACGGTGCGCCAAAACTTGGGACCTTAAAAGGAAGTTCCTGTCCCTAGAAATCAGTTTGCAGAGTGGGGAGGATGGGCGGGTTGGTAAGGAATCTGCAACTAGAATATGTCTCTACCAGATATATCATTACCGAAGGTAAGTAACTTGTACATCTGATAGAGACTTCTAGTTGCAGATTCCTTACCTTAGAATAGATACCCGAGCAATACCATCCCTGGTGGTGGGCTGCAAACTAAGATCACACCAACATGTCCTTGAGGACCGAGCGGCCAAAGTAGCCATCTCTGCAGACCGGACTGTCCAGGCAGTAATGTTTGGTGAACATGTGCAGGAATGCCCATGTCGCCGCCTGGCAGATATCCAGGACTGGAACTCTGCGTGCTGACGCTGTGGTAACAACAGGTGCTCTGGTAGCACGCAAACCCTTAGCGGGTTGCTTTTTCACCAAAGTGTAGCACATTTTAATGCAGAGGACTACCCATTGCGAAATGGTCCTCTTCTGCACCACCCTTCCTTTCTAAGCATCCACATAACCCGCAAAGAGTTGATCGTCCACCTAAAAACCTTTGGTACGATTTATGCAGAATGCCAAAAATATTTTTGGATCCAGGCAGTGAAGTCATTCCTCCTCATGAGAGGTATATGGGGGGGGGTGTAAAAAGTAGGCAAGGTGATTGATTGGCTTACATGAAAAGGTGTAATCACTTGGGAAGGAGGGAAGCCCTGGTACGAAGCACCACCTTGTCAGGATGGACAGCCAGAAATGGTGGCTTTGAAGAGAGAGCCTGGAGCTCACTCACTTTGAAGGCAGTTTTAAGAGTCAAGAGCCGCAGTTTACAGTAGTGGAGTGGCTCGAAAGGAGCACAAATGAGTTATGTGAGGCCCAAGTTCAAATCCCTCTGGGGCATTTTGAACGGGATAGGAGGAATCATATGGGAGAGCTCTTTAAGAAACCTCCCAACAATGGGAGGTTAGAACAGAGAAGATTAGTCTGGCAGTCTTAAAAAAACAGAGATGACAGATAAATAATCCTTGAGGGTGCCCAGAGTAGAGCCCTGCAGGGCAAGAGAAAGAATAGAATAAAGAACATCTGAGAGAGGTGCAGAAAGGGCATCAACAGACTTGTTGATACACCATGCCACAATGACAGGCCTATACCGTTTTAGTGGAGGGACGCCTGGCTGCCAAGATAATATCACAGACTTCAAGAGGAAGGTCGAAAGCTGTCAACTGCTAAATCTCCAAGCAAGGAGGCGAGACTAGACAGGTTCGGGTGAATGACCGTCCCCTCCTTCTGCGACAATAGATCCTTCCAAAGGGGCAGTCTGATTGGAGGATCGATGGCCATGCTCGGGATACCAGACTCTTCGTGCCCAGTCCGAAGCCACCAGGATTACTTGGGCCCGATCATGCCTGATCTTCTTCAGCACCCTGGGCAGAAGTGGTATTGGTGGGAAGGCGTACAGGAGGCCAGAGCTCCATTTATGACGAAAAGCGTCAGCGAGTGAGTGCCGCCTTTGAAAGTCCAATGCATAAAACAGCTGACATTTTGCATTCTCTGCAGACGCGAACAGATCTAACCAAGGCTCTCCCCACTGCTGAAAGCGACTTTGCGCCACCTACAGATGGAGACGCCATTCGTGATCGACTATGCATCGACGGCTGAGTTCGTCTGCTCTGGCGTTCAGAGAGCCCGCCAGTTGTTTAACCACCAGTGTAATGCTCTGGCTTTTCAGCCATGTCCAGAGGCAAAGGGCCTCTTGACAGAGGGTCCACGACCCCACTCCGCCATGCTTGTTGCAGTAGCACATGGCGGTGGTGTGGTCGGTGAACACCTGCACCACTTTCCCTTTGAGAGAGGGAAGGAATGCTTTCAATGCAAGTTGAATTGCCCAGAGCTCCAAAAGGTTGATGTGGAGACCAGAGGCCTCTAATCTCCGCCTCTCCCATGTGACTGCCCCATCCCAGGAGTGACATATCTGTCACTACTGGGAGATCTGGTTGGGGAAAGGAGAGGGATCTGCTGCTGACCCAATCTGGATTCGATAGCCAACACTGCAGATCCAGTGCAGTCCCGTCCGAGATCTGGACCATGTCAGAGAGATACCTCTGATGCTGTGCCCACTGGAACCTCAGGTCCCACTGCAGAGCCCACATATGCCATCTGTCATGTTGGACCAGCAGGATGCAGGAGGACATGAGAACCAGCAGCTCATACAGAAATCCGGATAGAGGCTGAAACATCAGGATCATTTCCTGAATATCCTGGACTTGCTTTTCGGGAGGATTAGCCCAAAACTTCACTGTGTCTAGAACAGCTCCAATGAAAGGGAGCATCTGAGAGGGAGTCAGGTGTGACTTTGGCACATTTATAGTGAACCCCAGAAAATGCAAAAGGTTCGCCATAGTCTGGAGGTGAGAGACAACAGCATGGGGCGAGTTCGCCTTCAACAGCCAGTCATCAAGGTAGGGAAAGACCGAAACCCCTAACCTGCGCAGATGAGCTGCAATCACTACCATCACTTTCGTGAACACCCGAGGGGTGCTGGTATGGCCGAAGGGGAGCACTGTGAACTGGAAGTGCTCGTGACCTAACACGAATCGTAAGTAACATCTGTGGGCCGGCAGGAAGGGAATGTGGAAATAGGCACCCTGCAAGTCCAACACTAGTATCCTGTCTCTAGGGTCCAGGGCTGAAAGAACCTGATCTAGCACTTTGAACTTCTCCTTCTTGAGGAAGAGATTGAGGTACTTGAGATCTAGGTTAGGGAGAAGCTCCTTGTCTATTTTGGGCACCAGAAAGTAGTAGGAATAACAACCACGACCTAGTTCTGGTGCAGGGACCCTCTCTATGGCTCCCTTGGCCAAGAGAGCCTTGTCCTCCTCGCGGAGAAATGCCAAATGATCCTCCGACGGATGATCGAATGATGGTGGCATGGCCTGAGGGGAAGTCTTGAAGGGGAGGGAGTAGCCCCTTTGGACAATTTGTAACACCCACCTGTCCATGTTGATGGATTCCCAGTGCAGCAGGTGGTGGTGGATCCTGACGCCAACTGGTCCCAGATATTCAATGGACTAGGAGGCTTGGAGGCCGAGGAGGGGGTGGGGGTGGACTGCTGGCTCCCTGATCCACAAGCACGTAGGATCCCGCAGCTGCGCAAAGGTTGTGAAGCATGTGCGATTCGGTGGTCGGGTGGAAAGGAACACAGTTGGGTACCCCTTCCGTAGCCACGAAAGGGGCAAAAAGCAGACTGTGGGGGGCTAGGAGCAGCTACGAGGTCCATGGACCGATCAGTAGCCCGGGAATCCTTAAAACAGCTTGAGCGTTGAGTCTGCTTTGTCTCCAAAGAGGCGGGTGCCATCAAAGGGCATGTCCTATAAAGATTGCTGGACATCCCCTGAAAAACCAGATGTCCTCAACCAGGCGTGGTGCCTCAAGGCCACTGCCGATACCACCGATCTACGTAGTGAGTCGGTCGTGTCCAGTCCACTACAAATGATGAACTTTGCTGCATCTCTCCCATCTGTAACAGCTTGGGAGAGTACCGCCTGGCCACCTCTGGGACTCGAGGCAGCACTTGCGCCACTGTATCCCAGAGAGTATGGGAGTATCTGCAAAAAAGGAATGCAGTGTTTATGGACTGCAGTGCTAGACTGGCAGAAAAAAACATTTTCTTCTCAAAGTTATTCAGTCTTTTTGGTTCCTTTTCTGGGGGAGCGTTAGGGAATGCGCCAGATGATGAAGCCAGGATCACAAGGCTCTCAGGCGTAGTATGTTGGGTCAGGAATTTTGGGTTGGTCGGCACAGGCAGATGGCGGTGGGCAACTGTCCTATTCACAGGAGCCCCTGTGCTGGGTTTGGACTAGGATGTCCATAAGGGCTTCATTAAAGGGAAGGAGGGGTTCTGAATTGGAAGTTCCAGGCTGAAGCACCTCGGTCAGGTTAGTCCTGACCTCCACAGAAAGAAGCTCGAGCTCCAAAACCTCAGCAGCCCTTCTCGTCACCAGAGAGTATGAAGCACCCTCCTCCTTATCCACGGTAGGGGGAGAAAGCATGCCAGCATCAGGAGAGGTATCTAGCACGGTGGCATCACCCAAATCCTGAACCCAGTCCATGTCTGGGTCAAGCTGGTATTCTACAGGGTCCAGCGACCCCTCTACACTATCCCTATATTCTATATTCATAGAAAGAAGGGTCTGGATCCGCCCTGGGTCCAGGAGAGCTCGGGTGATCTGGGATAAGTATAGGATCAACGTCGATTGTGGGCCCAACCATCATCGGGAGTGTCTATGTCTTGCCCGATGCCAGGGAAGGTTACACTGGCACAACTTGTGTAAGGACGGATTGAGAAACAGATCCGAAGGTGTCCCCCTGAGCCGAGGCAGACGCTGCTGATGTGGAACCCGAGGGATCCCTCACTGGCTCTCCTGGGCCCAAAGGCACCAAGGGTGGGTCGGTCTGCCCAAAGATGAGGCGCTTGGCCTCATAGAATTCTTTAAGCTGGGCAAGAGTGACACCGGCTCCCAGAAAGTTGGGGGAGGCAAGGAGTTGACCCAGACACAGGCTCTGAAGGCAGAGGCCCAGAGCATCAACGCTCTTCCCACATTGTGTTGTCCGAGCGACAGGGTGAAGCTGAAGAACATTTGGCCTTCTTCAACTTCTTTTTTTTGTGACCCAATCAACCCGATGACTTGGATGAAGAGTAGTGGTAATGACTCGCGACCAGTCTCCTGACCTTCCTCTCGAATGAGACCGGGAGCAACGCGGAGTCAAGTGTCGGCTGCCATGAGCTTCAGGGACCACTCCCTCAAACACTTCGGGTTCTTGGTCAGACACTTGGAGCATGACTTCAGGTCATGGTCACGCTCCAGACACCAAAGGCAGATGAGATGCGGATCCGTGACCAACATCATTCAGTGACAGGAGTGGCAGGGTTTAAAATCGGTCTTCAGGGACATCCCTCGACGCATTCAAAACTCGCTAAAAAGTATTTGACAAAAGTGTGGCAGTTAGACAAAAAATGACTATGGGTAGCTCTTTTCCAAATCTGAGTGTAGCATGGCACAGAAAGAAAAGAGCTGATGTCAGTGTGCCAGGGTGGTGCCTATATAAGACTGTGATGTCATCACGGCAACCACGACGCCAATGACACCTGCGGAGGTGACCGACACCACCTGACGGCGCGCAGGGGTACTGCTCGAAGAAAAATCTCTGGATCCAGTCTGCAAGGTGCTCCCAGTGAGCTTAATCATATCTAGAGAGGTTGTCTATGAAGTTTGCCATGCACCAACGTGTGGCTCCACCCACGGCTACCCTCTTCACTGCAGCATTTATTCCCTTGCTCTCCTTATCAGGAGCTGGTGTGTCCACAGTGACCTGGGCTGCTGCCGTTATCCTAGCAGTAGTGACTACTAAAGAGTCAAGAGGGACATGATCCACAATATAGAGTGGGTCAGAGGGTGCTGGTTTGTATTTTTTCACGATGCGGAGTGTGACCATGAGGGATTTTACTGGGTCTTTGATAGTTTCAGAGGTGGACTTAATCATGCCCTCGAGCATGGGGAGGTACTGAATGGAATGCTCAGTCTTCAAGAGCACCACTGCCAAAATGTCATCCTCACTGGGTGTAGTATACATCCCCACCTTAAGGTAGGTATGCTGTGGTAAGCCATGAAGTCATCCGGCAAAGAGGCCTTGCTGCTAAACTGGGTCTGTAAGGGGTTCTACACTGTAACCCTCCCATGGCTCTTCTGAAGGCCGGGGCAGATCGGTGAAAAGTCCTCAGCAGGAGAATATGGGCTAGGACTGCCAGTATCAGAGGAGGACTCCTAAGTACCCTGAGGGAAAGGGGGTGAAGGTAGTGTAGGAGGGGAGGATAGTGGAGGTGATGGTGGAGGAAGAGAGAGGGAGGAGGAGAAGGAGGAAGCAATGGAATAGGAAACTTGCATTTAGGCCTCTTGGGAGTCAAGATGGGTGGTGGCAGGACTTCCTTAAAGGCAAACGTCCATTTTTAAGTAAAGTCTTTTCAGGGGTCATGATCTTTCCACTATTTGGGTGGATAATGATCCTCTGATGTTCATACAGCTCCTGCTGTAGCCTCTCAATAAGAGGGCATTCCTCAAGATTGGTAGCAGAGGTTTGCAGCGCGGATGATGGTTTCAGCATTGACAGTGGCTGATTCCGTGACAGCAATGATTTCAGCTTCATTGCTTGGGCCAGTTGAGGATCAAAACCATTGGCTGGATCTTTTCTCAGCTCCAAAGCCTTTGCTCGGTGTCGACAAGCACTCAGAGATGGCATGGCACCCACAGAAAGGCAGCAGCTTCGGCACAAGGCTTGACAACCGTCTCCCATGACGGCAGTGCTTGGCTCCAGTCTGGGGTCATTTTGGAGGGACTGGGGAATCCACAGTACTCACTCCAGGCATGGTCTTCAAGAGTGGACCAGAGCTGGCCAAGGTGGACTGAACATCCTTGGGTGTTCATTCTTCAGGGCTGGGCTAGTGTGCTGGAAGGTTGGGCAGCACACTATGTGCTTCCTCCTCCTCTTTGGTGCCGAGGGAATCACCTTCCCCAAAGATTTCAAGCGTAAAAGGTGGTTTGTGCCATGCTGTTGTGGGCCTACCATCAATCTTGGCATTGGCTTACATTCTTCTTGCGGCAGAATACCAAGCAACAGTTGCAGTAGCTCTTGTCATGTTCCTGCGAGAGGCAAAGATTGCAGACAGCGTGAACATCAGCCCAGTGGCACTCTTTATACATTGAGGTCATCCCCTGAAAGACGTCCATTCCATTACCTTCAGTCTCCGAAGGATAGGCTGAAACACACAGCGGCCCAAAGGGCAAGAGGTCCCAACAGTTGAAAACAACAGACTGGAGGTATGGATTCAGCATTGTTAGTGGCGGAGTCTTCTCGCAATGGGGTGGAAGAGACTAAACTCTGAGGATACGACGGGAACTCACAAATTTGTTGTGACCAGGAGCGTGCTGAATCACATCAGAATGGAGAAAAACAATCTAACAATGGAGTAGGTGCCCAAGTGCATCAAAGACCAGAGGAGGAGTCACCAAGACCTTGTGAATCAAAAGACTCCTTCGAAGATAAACAAGTTGTGATCATCTGAGCCCAACACTGTCAAGCAAAAGTATGAAGAGCATCTGCATCTACAGCCACACATGCTTCGAAAAAAACGGTTTATTTCCCCAGTATAGCAATGCTAATAATCACCAATAAAAGGCACTCCAAAATCTTTGCTTGTTCGTTTGATAATGGTGGCTCTGGTTTGATATGTATTGAGACATTATTCACCGTTGTCCCCCCATTATGGTGAAACCTGTTTACACAATAAAATAGTAGTTTGCCTTTTCAAAAACGAACAGTGTAGACCGGCTGGAAAATTAACAAGCATTTGCAATGCAACGGGTCTCGCATTTTCTCGAGTTAGAGCTATTAGCGTTGTAAACTCCTAACCGGACTTTCTTGCCACACAAATGAAAAGAAAAAAAAAAAGCAGCGCGATCGCACTATGTAATTTGTAGCGCGATCGCGCTGAAATTGAAAACTGAAAAACCGAGTGCGATCGCACTATACAAACCCCAGCGTGCTTGCACTGCATGGAAATTAAAAAGATAAAGTAGTCCGGAAACCATGCTGAAAACATAGAGCCTCATATGTTTTCAGTAGTTTACCGGTGCTATGTAGGTGGGCTAAACACCGGAAAAGGCATGACGTATGCATGCCTTTCACAAATGAAAGCAAGCTGATTTTAAAAGGCAGGCCCACGAAACAATGAAAGTGACTGACGTGACATGGGTGTGGTTAGAAGCCCAAAGAGAGCTTCCAGCATGGGACGGAGCACTTTGCGCTCGCCCCTACAAAATACTGGCAACACAAGACCATGGGAACCCACCAATCAATATTAGGGAAAAGTTGTAGCAAGCAATTGTAAAAAGAGGTTAACACATAATCAAAATCCATCCTTCCACAGTTTTGTATTACTACCCATGAGAAACACTTTAGTAGAGGAACTGGACATACACAGTCAACCAAATCTTCTACTGTCCACTGTTCAATTCTCCCAGACTAGGCTGCGAAACCAAGAGACCTCGGTTCTGGTCCAGTGATCCAATGCAGCACTCTGGCAGTTGTTTTGAATGTTCATGTAGAAAAAAGTGACACATCCACTTCAAAAACACAGTAAAACCACCACCGTCTCTTCCATGGCTGCACCACAATATGGTCTATAAAGGCTCTGTTTTAAGGTATGCTTAGAAAGTGTGACAACCAATCAGACAATGTGAGAACAGCGAAAGAACCAATCAGAATCCTGGTTAGAATTTATTAAAAAAAAAAAGAAAAAACATGACTTACTATTGTAAGATCTCGTCGTGGTGGGGGTCTTTGTCTCATCTTCGGTGAATCTGTTGGAATCAAATAGTATATTCCACTTAGCTGAGGTGTAAAAAGTTTCTCATGTAATTTCAAAGCCATGTATTACATATATTCAGGTGTATCTCCGATAGGTGCCAAAGGCACCTTCCAGTACTTCTCAAAGAAGTTACCAAGGTTCTTTTTTCCAACAATCTCCATGTTTTTTTAAGAATTCCTGGAAGAATATGGAAGACATCTCTGAAAGGAATTTCTGACTATTTCCCAAGGCTGTTCAAACATTACTTAAAGGCTTCCCTAATATTTTGCCAAAGCTTGCTTGGGCTTATTAAAACACTGGATTGCTGACAGTGCCATTGAAATCAAAGAAGAGGAGTTGATGCACATCTTCTTCTCCAATACTTCAAAGCTTGCCTTTCTGTTTCTCCCTGTATATTTTAGAACATTCTATCTTCAGTGGCTGGCAAATAACTTAAAAGCTCATCTGCTAGGGCAATACCTTTCGTTTAAGGCCCTCTCTTTCGTTGTAGGGTCTCACCAGAAAAGGGCTCGATAACCATTATAGCCTCGGCAGCAGGCTCCACTGCCATATTAAAGTATTTTTTTCTGTCCACCACTCTCCTAGGTCTTCCATACATATTCTTCAAAGCTTTCCCTGGGTTCGTAGAGGCTCCTCTGAGCATTCCACAAGGTTTCTCCAAGGTTCCAACGTTTCCCCTTAATGATTGTTAAACTATCTAAAGGCATCTCTAAAAGCGTCCAAGATACATGTCAGGCTCTTCTAGGGTGTACAGAAGATTTTCCAAATGATTCTCCCCAAACATCCTTAAGTCTTCTCCAAGTGTTCTAAAATCATTCTTTAATTTTCTTGACATATTATTTCAAACATTTATTAAGGTGCAACCCCAATACATGATGGCAGTTATGAGCTGTACATGGGTTAAAAAATAAAACATAAAAATAAGTAATTAAAACAGTGCTAAACAAACTAGCACTTCAACCACATAAAAACAGCAGAGTGAAATAGGAGTACAACTGAAAAGAAATATTATTTTCAGAGAGATGCATTAAGGTAACTGAGCAGCATTAGAAAAGGAGCAGATGAGAAAGTCTGAAGATAAAAGTTTTCAAAGATTTCTAAGATTCAATGAGATAAGGAAGGTGGATTTTGACAGGTAAGGCAGCCTATACGCTATGCACTCCAGCTGAAATGGTTGCGCACACAACTTTCAATGCCAGAATCTGGGAATGATGAAGCTCCACACATCTTGACTTGAAGTAATCTTTGACACGTAGAATCTTGTGTTTATTTGTTTCAGCCAAAAGACTTACCATGAGCAAAACCTTTGTAAGCAACAGCAAACCTAATATAGTATTTCTAGAAGCAAACTTGCATCACAATCAGAACACAAATATTGAAGTACGAGGTACTCAAGACATCAGGTCCCAGAAATCTCAGGTGTACCACATAGATTGAAAAGTAAGATGGTGCATGAATAATTACTTAGGGACCGGCAAAGACATGGAGCTTACCCACAAGGTCAGATGTGAATGTCATATGAAACTCCCAACAGGAAGGAAAAGACAATAGGATGGGGCTCTCCAGCCAGAATGAGGCATACAAGATTCAAAATTGCTCATGCTCAACTATGTCAAAAGCTTCAGAAACATAAATATGTGCAAGGAGACGGGCGTCTCAATCAGCCATGTTTTTTTCAAATCCACCACCTGATGACATGCTACCTTTCTGAATCAACCATGTCCCTATATACTTACTTCTTCTCACATCAGCAAAGAGTGCTGGGCGATTGTCGAATCTTCCATCTCTTGGCTGGTTCAGTCCTTCTTTCTCTCTGTTGACTGAGCCCTGGGGCCTGGACACGCCATCCAAGTCTAGGGAGCAGGAATGTGCAGCTTGGCCTGATCCTAGCTTCTGCGGCTGAAGATCCCCACCACCCTTCTTTAGGTAGGATGCAGGGGCCCAGCCCTCTTGTCCTTGGTACCTGTGTAAGAAAAGTCTTTATGTGAAAAACAAATAGATAATATCAACGCCTCTCCCTAACTCCACCCACCCTACCACTCAACCTTAGGATGTTGCTGGTCTGCAGCTAAACTTCCAAAACTATGTGGTCACCTCCAGTACCAGCTTCCTTTTATCTCATGCATGTCTCTGTACCTCTATGTATGTAACAGCTTCTTTATCACTAGCATTTTCATTTTTTTTGGACCACAGTCGAGTGTGTTCATTTCCTCGCACACCACACCCTTTCTTGTTCCTTTCTGAATTTCGGTGCTCTGCTTACTCCAAGACTCAGAATTCTCCTTCTGTTTTTCTGCTCATCCTCTAACAGCATTACTTCTCTAAGGGCTCTCTCGTTTGTAATATCTTCTGTAACCTTAAGAAGTCCACTCACTACTATATGAATGACATGGACTCTTGTCACTGCAACATTGTGACCTGTGTCCTAGGCATTTCACCAACAGTTAATGCAGTTGTTTTAAACCAAATGAAAGAAACCAAAACCACAACTATTATAATGTATTAGTTGGTCAAAAAATCGCCTTTTAATAGAGAACTTGCTATGAGCTTTGCAATTGCTAGGTTTACAATCATCAAAGGGTGAAGGTCAATTTTGAATCTGTTTGGAACCAAATTTATGACCAGTAAGTTATTCACAAATTCGAAAACTGCAAGTACCTAACTTGAGTGTAAGAAATATGGGGGGCATTCACAATGTTTTTTTCAATTACAAATTAATCTGCGATTGCAAAAACTTGTATTTAGGTGTGCATGTCTTCATTCATATGATTTCCACAATTACGACAGCAGAACACTCACAAGCATAGTATTTTTGCTACTGAATTAATTTTAAAGTTAGAAATGTGAACATGACTGTTCCCGTGGGATTCCATTACGAGGTGGTCATTAAAAAAGTGGTAAAACCTTGGTTAAAACATTTGCAGGTAAGCACAAACTGTCATGATGGCATTCATACACAATTTACAAAACACATTTCAGGCCCAAAATAATGAGCATATGTTTATATTGGAAGGAGGTTTACAGACTGGATTCCCGGTCAGAACAATGTTGACCCAACAGAGGAAGGGAACGAGCAGATTCACTCCTAAAATAAGTACTCGGTCGAGTAAACAAGAATTGGAATAATGAAGAGTATTGTTAAGGGCACTTTGCCTCTTCTATTACTCCCCGTACACAGCCATGGTCGAGTTTTCTAGCATTTAGGAGTAATTAGCACTACCACTATGTAGCGCCTTAAGGCTTCACCTCGACTTATGGAAGAGGCTAGGTCGCCGGGTGCCTTATAGTCATCCTACTCGCTATTCATTCAAAACTTGATTTGACATGCCTAACACAATCCACCTTGGAGAGGCATATTCTAGCTTGTTTTCCTTTGCTACCCTCAATTGCACATCTTAGGTAACCATTTTATGTGTGATTAACAGGGACCTCAGAGGCAGTATGGTCTTCACGTTTTATGGAGGTTGATAGATAGAGGCCAAACACCCAAAAGCTTCATGTGAGAGGCGAGACTCCAGTGGGCCAAAAGCCAACTCTCTGTAGTGTATTAACAAACGTTTGTTGGACAGTTGTGCCGTTATCACTCGGACTTGAAGAAGTGAAGGATTCCAGAGATCCCTGCCACCCCGGCTTACCTACCGCTGCCAACAATGAAATCAAAGGTCACTTTGGGGCAATGTGTAGAATGCCCACCACCTCCGAGAATGGCGTGGCCCTGCCTAGACAGCTGATCAATTCCAGTACGTACTCTCCACCCTGGTATCAGACCCTTTTTTAATTTGAAAAATAAGCCAATCTCTATTAGCTTTCTAAATGCAAACATAAATCCTCCAACCGAGTTACTGTTTTCTTGTAAACTAGGTAGAGCGCTTGGCTAAAGCGCAAGCCGAATTTAACACTATATGAGAGGGGCGTCGAAATACCGCAAGGATCTGAAGCCAGCAGACCTGAGCAAAGCATTACAGCCCGAGGTAAAGGGTCATCCGCCGTCAGCCGCGATGAAGTCAGTTTATTAAAACAACATCCTTCTCCCCTTGCGCACACTGGGCATATGTTCCCCATTAGGTCCGTACAGATCTGTGCATTTTGTGCTGATGTCAGCACCGCGGGGTGACTTGGAGTTTATATGTATGAGAAACAACAAGCTGCGGTCTTCCCCTTACAGCATTCTGGAAAGTTTTTGGTCACCCGCAGCCACCACTTCTGAGACTTCAGCTGAGCGCACGTCCCTGCTGATGGGGCAGGAACCAGGCCGCCCTCGCCCTTCCAGCGGCAGCCGAGGACAAAGAAATGATGAAGATTTCAAAAAAGCTTAGTTAGAATCAGAGGTGGACAGCAATTTTGTGAGCTATGGAGAATTCCCAAATAGTCGGCGTAAGGCGGAGACAGGAAGGTGTATGTCCGACAGAGCCGAAGCTGTCATGCCATTGCCAAATGTCACATCACACAGAACACTCTGTAATTTCAGAGACAATGATCCGAAGACCTAGCACAGCCAAAGTCTCAAGAAATGCTAGCTTTAATCGTTTTCCTTTTTATTTCAAGCACAAATACTACATGCTGTGTACCCTGCTGTCTCACACATGATTCTCAGAGGTGGGCTGTCGAGGAATGGCCTTGCCTATGCCAGGTCTACGACGTGAAATATTTCGGAAGGACATAACTGATTAGTCAACGACCATGACTGATAGACCTAATTTGTGCACCTAAAGAAATGTCTCTTGGGTGGAAGCGGTCCTGGGTTAAACGTGGGAGTTCAAATGCAAGTTTGGTAACTGGTCAATAGACTGACTGCAATGAACACAAGATCTCCGCAAATGCCCTGTGCACCGTGGGCAAGAGCAGAAACTGAAATAAAAACATTTTAATAAAGAAAGGGGCCAAACTGATCGTCATAAAATGGGATATTTGTTGTTGGTTCTCGCCAAGAAGTTAGAGGATAACCCGCCTTGATTCAATTCATAATACTAGTAAAGGGTGATACTTAGTATGGAACTGTTTGGAATCTCCCGAGATTGAGGTTTGATCATATTTTGTTGACTCCTCTGGTTTTTGTTTGTCAATGAAGTGCTTTCCTTCTTCTCACTGGACTGCTCTTCCTGACCAAAATCTGGTTAACTTCCTCGCCAGCTCCCGTCATCTCCACTGCAACCCATCCCAGATACAAGATCTCGGGCCAGGACAGGACAAACAGACCTGAGGCAGAATCGCTATCATCTTCAAGGAATCCATCCAATGCTCCACCACCTCCGAAAGTACCACAAGCAATGCACAATGACCTTCAAACTCCTCATCACTGCTAACAGCATCCTGTGCAACACCCTCGTCTACTGTCCTACCGAGCCACGTGCCACATTCAGCAGCACTATCGTGGACCTTGTCACCCCGATCCTCGACTTCAGCACCTTCATCCTCTGTGGCAACCCCAAGTACCAACTGGAGGACCTAACCAATCCCAACATGACCAAGCTCCTTGAGGATCTGTCCAACCTCGTATTTAACCAGTCAATGGAAGGCCCCACACAAGCTGTCGGACACCTACTGGTCCTCATCTTCCTCAGCGTCAGCAACATCACAGTAGACAAGCCCACATTGCTCATCTGGTTTACCATACCCTCACCAACTTCAGCCATCACCACAGCAGAAACACCATCACCAAATCTTCATGCCAGGACTGGAACAAGAGCTGAGAAGAATCCTGGCCTTCCGAACTCCTACACTACCGGCCTCAACACAATGACAACCTCCCTGAATCCATCTCCAACGCCTGGAACACTGCCAGCACACACACACTGGCTCCTCTCAATGTCATCAAATCCATAAGAACTAGACTGCAAGCAAGCTGGCATATGGATGGTCTAAGAATCAGCAAACACAACTGCAAGCACCTTGACTGCAGAGGGAGACAAAGTCAAAATGGTACTGATAAGAGCACCTACAAAGCGGTGACACCGTGGCCCGCATCCTACTGGATCTTTATGCTCCCTTTGACACTGTCTCCCACCCAACTCTTATCCAACGACTTCACAAAGGTGGCATCCGAGGTCTGCACTTTGCTGGATTAGCTCCTTCCTGACAAGATGCACCCAGTTAGTTTGCCTAATTCCCTTCACAACTGACGGTGTCAACCTCAGCTATGGGGATCCACAAGGATCCTCACTCAGCCCCACCCTGTTTAACACATACATGACTCCATTCACAAGCTTTCTCACAGCCCACGGAATCAACATCTAATCTTAAACTGACGACACCTAGCTCATACATGAACTCTCTGACAAGATGCCACACACCCGGATCAGTTTCTCCAGGAGGAGTATGACCAAAGTCAGCAGATGCATAAAAACCACATGCCTCAAGCTCAACAAGGAGAAAACGGAAGTAGTAATCTTCGGGAAAGACATCGCTCTGGGACTCCACCTGGTAGCCTGTCGAACTCAGACCCACACGCATGCTGGCAACCCAGGTAAAGAACCTCAGAATAGTAATCGACAACCAACTCACCATAACCGGCCAAAAATGAACACAGTCTCATCTCCTGCTTCCACAAGATGCCCAAGAAGATCTTCAAATAGCTCCTCACCAACACTTGCAGAACAGCCACCCACGCCCCTTTCAACATCAGGATGGACTACGACAACACACTCTTTGCTGGAATCAAAACTCAAAGGACCAGAAGACTCAAGACCTTAAAAAACTCAATGGCCAGGCGCACGCCCCCAACCTACCACCCTGTGCTCACATCACTCTGCATCTCAAAGAGCCCCACTGGCTCCCAATTCACAAATGAGCCATCTTCAAACTCCTCAATCACACATATAAAGCCATACACAAAATAGGCTCCATGTACCTCAACAACAACATGAATTTCCACATATCTACCAGACACATCCACTCAGCCAGATTCCTACATGTGCATACCCCCACAGCATTGACAGAACCAGATCTGGTGGTCGTGCCTTCTCCTACCTTGCTCCTAATCCTGTAACAATCTGCCCCTGCACATACAGCCTCCTCCTAAGTTCTTGAATTCAGCAGGAAACTGAAGGCCTGGCTCTTCACCTAGCCTCGACCTTGGAGCAGCCCGTACCGCTCCTGCTTCACTGCCAGAAAACCCACTGAGTGAGTTGAGCTCTATATAAATGCATCTACAAAATATTTTTCATGGATCTAAGGAAAAAGAAAAGAGGTCAAATTCCTAGTGAACAACGTGGAGTGGAGTCAACTAGCACCTCACTTTCCTTTAAAACATTGAACTGGGAAGGGGAGATACCCAAAAGTGTATTAGATGTTAAATGGACTACCGCCAAATACCACCACCTACAGCACTAATCGGTTCAACTTCATAAAGTTTTCACTTATCCAGTCCTAATGGTCTGTCAGAGATTGGCGAAGGAGATTCCTGAAGAGGTCTTGACTCCAGTAATTACTCCAAAGATGACCTGCATGCTATTTGCCTATTTTAGGAAAGAAAGCCCAAATAATCACATTAACACAGTTAAGGGGCAAAACTAAATACTGGAAACATGGGAGAGAGTGCAAAACCTTGTGAGACACCACGGAACGTCTTTATGTAGGTGGATCAAAAAAGGGAAACCACAAACATTTAAAGGAGCCCGATAAACGTTACCTTATCTAAGTTGGGACAGGAACTCCCAAACTTAGTTCATTCAGTTGTTGCAGAGGGACATTGTAGATGATGATGCCAAATGAGAGGACTTCTCATGTCCAAATGTCACTGCCAATCAACAAGTGAGGAATCAGCTTTTTGGCACCCTTCCATTCCTCTCTCTAGTACAAAGCTAGCTTGGAAATGTCAAAAGGTCACCCGATTTAAGATTCTAGTGAACTTATTCTTCACTTCAAACTCCACCAAGTTTGAGAACAGTGTCAGCTTAGTCACCGGTCAATAGTTTTGTAATTCTAGGGGTTCAATGTCGCTTTTTCAAAAGTGTTTTATAATAGTTGTCTTCATCTCTACAGGTCCTGGGCATTTCAAAAACAATGTTAGTGATTTAACTCACTGTACCTACCAACTCCCAATGTAGACTAGCAGACGGCAAGTACTATGAAATTCCTGAATGTTTGATAAATTAAAAATAGCATGGGCTTTATTGAGCTGTGTAGATTTATTCTGGCAAGTCAGGGTGTTCGTAAGCCCCTTAAAGCGACACCAGAACTAGCCTCTGTTCGAGATATTGGTGCAGCAGCATTATGAGCACTTTGATGCATAGCAATGTTAGCAAACAAGCACCTAGTTTTTTAGTGAGAAGTAGAAAGCTTTAAGCTCACAAAGCTGCATCTAATTGCATTTTATCCTTAAATGAAGGTTTATGACATCTTCTAGCTACTTCGGTTACTGGCAGCTAATCTGAATAGTGAGCATAAGGAATTCTTTGTCTCACTTGTTGCCCTTACTTCGCTGATTAACTTTACTTATAAAATGAGAGAAATAGTACATGGTCTGTGCCCTCATATACGGCTTTCCGTTCAATTATAAAACCATCATGTGCCCTCAAGAGTTAAACTGATCGTGGTCGAACGGAAAACCTCCCTCATCTAATTAAGCTGATTCAATTTAAGGAAAAATATTTCAACTACCAGAGATGCTGATTCTATATAAACAGAAATAATCCCCTAAATTCAACATCTGTCCTATAAACCGTATCATGAATATAGACTATTTCTGTACATCAGTTAACACAACTAACCAGTGTTAGCACTTACTAACACTTAACGACTGAATATACTTAGAATTAGAGTGTTTTCATTTCCTCTCATAGTACACCGCATTTCTGATTTGTACATTAGTCATCACTTCCTTTTCCTGTGAATGAGCGCTCAGATGTATACATAAACTCCACTGTTGTTTAAGAAATGAATCCTCAGTTGTTTCACAGCATTTAGATCGTTACCTCTCCCACATGAACACAGCAACGTTCACTGAAACTCAGTATTTGGGCACTACAGAGTCAAAGCCGATCACTTTTTGAGGGAATCGACAACTCTGCCAACTGAACAAGCAGATGGGTTAGAATCCTCACCAATGTGCTAGGAACACAGAACTTGCATCAAGTCTATCCCCTGAATACTGATCGTAGCGCCAGCTCTGGAGGAATACCCACCTAGTTTATTCCTGAAGGAAACACTCCAGCTACAAACTCTTACTACTCTCTATTTCATATCCCACAAATACATAACCAGCCAGACCAATTTAATCAAGAAATCAATGAGGGAAGTGCAGAGGTCACAACGAGATTCCTCACAAACTCCATTGTCAATTTAATTTCACACCAATATTCACAACAATCTCTGCCAACTAGAGTCTCATCCACCACAGCCATCATTCAAACTTCAAGCCAAGGAAAATGTTCACACCAAATGCAGATTCATATTTTTATAGTTAAAGGGATGCAAGGCACACTTATTACTCTTACCAGGCAGCTGTGCACTTATTATGCTCCAGTGGAGCTTCTTCAGAACAAGGTCAATAAACTTATGTTGACTTCATGGTAAAAAACTCTTCTAAACAGCTCCCTATTGGTGAAACAGTCATTTAACACAGATTAAGGTCGCAGCCCATTTAGCATTACCAAATCCCAAATAATTAAGTACAATTAAAAATATATAATTAGGGTAATATAAACAAATCAGGAAAATTCAGCATAGTTATAGGCTCAAATGACATCAGAATTTAAACCACAAAATATTTTTTGACAACAGAGCCTTGCCGTCTTTTCACAGGTGAATGGGGTAACGGTTGACAAAAGCAGCCAAGCACGTGGAAAAAGCTAAAAACATCTCCAAAGTGAAGAAAGGCATAGCCGTTTAGCTGATTAACATAGGCAGTTGGTCCATGAGTCCTAGAATAAATGCCACAAAGGACTGTTGCTTTCACCCCTACACACAAACCACAAGCAACATGGTTCATTCTGAATTGGCCATGACATTTCTAAAGGATAGCCTCGAAATTAAACCATTATTGGATGAAGCTATGTATGAGGATGAAGCCCAATTTGATATTCAACCTTTGGTAAATTTGCATTATGCGGAAGGCAGACTAAGATTCTCCTGGCCAAGACTGGTTATAGTGTTGCGTGAAAATCCAGCTTTATGACAATGGGCCTTGGAACGAACCTTTTTTAGCCCAGATATTAAATAAACTCTGAGGGAAATGCTTACCCATGAGATCTGGAAAAATAGTCGACTATTACACATCTACGAGCCCCATAAACAACTACATCCACATTTCTAGCTACCATTTGCAAACCAAATTCAAATCTCAACCCTAAATCCAGATAAAGAAGTGCCATAACTAGAGCCAGGATGGAGCACGTACACTCTTCAGAAGAGCAAAAAACCCTTGGAAAAGTGTAGGCTTCCTGCTGTCCGCCCTGTGGACGCATGAGCATGGAGATGAAGTGCACTACTTCTGGTTCAGCCATCTTCACAAGCGAGTTAGAAAACCTCCTATTTTAAGGGTTTCAGGACATGGCAGTTCTCTCTCGCCCCGGCAAATGCGAAAGAGGAAGTCATGCCTTCAATTTAGGCAGCAGGGTTCCAGCTGACCGGCTTATGTTGTCATTTAATTTCTCTGGCAGTTGCAGGCAAGAAGACTAATCCATCAATCTGCTGCCAAGGGAAATTACTTTGGTTATTGGCAATCATATTGCAATGTCATTTATAATTTAAGCCAGACAAAACTATATACATTACAAAAAATGCATGGCATCGCACTAGTTTGGCCATGTGAGATTTGTAGAATACACATGAGGATTGTAAAACTATTAATTAGTGAATAAATTGTGACAGTTTACAAAATTGTAGTAAGCTTTAAGATGGGTCAAAATAGTAATAATCAAATTTAGCTATAAAGTGTTCACCAAGTTTTATTTGTAACAGCTAGCTAATGGACGCATTTTACACTGATGCTTACTAACCCCCGCTGTATTATATAGAGAGATTTTGAAGTGTAATTCCTGATGAGTGTGGTCTGAGTCATACTTTTTAATGTTTTAGTCTGCTGTGACTGGATTGAGTTTTCTGAATGAAGTCTTGTTGTCTCGACAGGAACTGAACTGGAGTCCCAATAATATCTGCATTGCTACAAAAGTTACAGAAATGCTTTGAGATATCTTGATATTGCTATCAACTGTTTTAACCTGCCAGTAGTCACTAACATTGGTTCAATCCCAATGCATCCTTTAGCTTGGCTGAAACACTAGGCTTATGGGGCACACCATTCAGAAGGCAAACAAATTGGTTCTCTACATCACAGCATTCACCACATTTTACTCTTTACCTTGAGATAACCAACATGATAATGTATTTGCTTCAGATTGTCGGATACAGTCTAAACTGTTTGGGATTAAGTGTGTTTTACAAAGTACCATCTGTTTAGATAAAAATGGCTGACCTGGAGTTATGGGCCACCAGCTATGGGCCTCATGTACTAACATTTGGAACTGCAATTTCCTAATTGCGATTCCGTGCGAACAGCAATTAAGAAACTGCAAATCCAAATGTAAGAAATTCCATTGAGTTTCTTTTGTGATTCCGATGGGTCGCAAATACACCTATCTCATTAATATTGAGGTAGATCGTGTTTCAGTTTCATTTTTTAAGAGTAAGCACTGGTCTAAGGGACCACTGCCTGCTCTTACAAAATGTTTTTGTATGAATTCACAAACAGACCCCTTTGCAAATGGGTTAGCACAAATTTGAAATTGGTACTAACTGCAATTATTTTGCGCTCGCAATTCACGGTCACAAACCAATCATACCCACCATTCAGATTCAGTATTAGGAAGGGACGCCCTGTACACGTCCCTTCCTAATACAAATCGCAAAACCCAAATTGCGATTCAGTAAAAAGTTACTGAATCGCGTTTTGGGCTTTGTCCATCCCAAAAAGCATTTTTCTAGTCGTAAATATGCTGATTCTGCAACTCAGCCCGTTTGCGACTAGAAAAATGCTTTGTACGTGTGTTCCATACTGATGCAATACTTTGCATTTCCTTCCACAACCCAAGGTGATCCCTTTGCTCTACCTGACACAAACAGGAAACATTATTGGGGAACAAAGACAATTTGGTACGAGGTTGTTTTCCAACAAGAGTATTGGGAAAAAGGCACAGAAGTTTTAAAAATCTAGTTTTTGTAAGCTGGGAGTGTACCAGACATTGGCTGGTAGCACACTGTGGTGCCTACATAGTCAAAGGATTGGGCTGGCCTTTGGTCTCTCTCGGCTCCTCCTTTCAAGCACATTGCTCAGCCAGACACAAATGTTTCAGTTTCGCCCTTTAAGTTGCAAGATGGAAAAAGATATGTGCATGTACAAATTATTTTACAGCATGAAAGCATTCTATATTCACATGTGCATTATCACACAATCTTCTGGTTTGTATCAGCATCTTGCTTACATGAACACAGTATTTTTTAGCCATAGTCCATCAGTGGAGGCGTGCAACGTAGATCACCCTGGCCTTCACCTTGACTAAGATGATACTATACATTTCTGAAACAGAAAAATGCCAATCAAAGCAGAGGATGATACTTTCTTTCTACAAAACGTGCACTGAGTCTGGCAAGAAGATTTTAGTTGAAGGCAAAAGAGAGCTGAATACACTACAATTTACCACAAGGCAATAGATTTTGTAATGGGATTGATCGTGCGTTGCTGTGTATGACACAAAACCTATTGTGACCCCTAAAGTACATGAAAGGGCATGCAACCCTATTTCTACTTTCATTTTGCTTCCCAGGTATATGGAAGGCATTTCTATAACTTATCTGACATGAAACGTACCACATTTGTGATAAAAACCTCAACTGAGCATGTACATCAAATCAGCAGATAAGGGTGATGCACTTTCTGACCATCAACTAACTGCGTAATGAGGCAATCACCATTAAGAAGGGTAACTTCATAGCCAACTGCCTGCACAGTTATATACCTGCTCAAAATAAGATGCAATTAATTTTATGAACAATGTATTTAGGTCCCACACCCTACAGGGTTAATAAGATGGTGCCCCACAAGAAAAGAAAGGATTACTATGGCTATTAGGAGCAAAAGAGAGTCCTTCATCTTCTTAAATGCTGTTAATACTACCAAGTGAACACTAATACCAAAAATCTTGAAGAGAGGGTATAAAGCCCAGGTGTCTAAAGCTGAACACCAACAAGACCGAAATTGTGATTTTGGAAAGAGAACCTCATTGTGGGACTCCATCTGGTGGTCAACAGCTCTAGGACTGTCACTCATTCCCATCACCCACACCAAGAACCTCAGAATAATCATCAACAGCAAACTCAACGTGACCGCCAAGGGAACTCTGTTACCACCTCATGCTTCAATACTCTGAATACGACAGGCAGATTTTCAAATGGTTCCCAAACAGCACCTGTAAAAATGTCACACATGCCCTGGACGCAAGCAAGCTAGACTACTGGAACACCTTCTATGCCAGGATCAACAAAAAATGCACCAGAAGACTGCAGACCATTCAGAACTGTACAGCCAGAATCATTCCCAACCTCCCATGCTGCACTCACACCACACCTGAAGGAGCTCCACTGGCTTCCCATTCACAAACTAGCACAATTCAAACTCCTCACCCATACTTTCAGGGCACTACATAATAATGGCCAAGCAAACCTCGACAATCGTTCCTGTTTTCAGAAACCTTCCAGACACCTCCAATCATTTGGACACTTACTTTCACACATCCAACACATATGGAAAACCAAATCCGGTGGTTGAGTCTTCTCCTACATCATCACCTACTCAGTGCCAGGACACTCTCTAGGGTGATAGAGCACTCTACGAATCTGAATAGTATTGCACCATATCACATAACATACCATTAGAAAACATGCAGGGTGTCATCTGCCTTTGAAGCTACTAGGCTTCAAAACCTTCTAATTTGGTGAAAAGCCATTTCATGCATTTGTGTTAGAAAGTAGCCTCTTTCTAGCATGGTTACCCCCATTTTTAGCCTGTGTGTCTGTGTGTTTTACTGTGTCACTGGGATCCTGCTAGTCAGGACCCCAGCGCTCATAGTTTGTGGCCTACTTGTCAGTCTGTCTCACTGTTTTTGTCAGTGTGCTTAACTGTGTCACTGGAGTCCTGCTAATCAGAACTCCAGTGCTTATGCTCTCTCTGGTTCCAAATTTGTACTTACATACTGGTAACCCAGTATTCCACTCCAAACTGGCATACTGGACCCCCCTTAAATATCCCTAGTATATGGTGCCTAGGTACCCAGGGTATTGGGGTTCCAGGAGTTCTTTACGGGCTGCAGCATTTCTTTTGTCACCCATAAGGAGCTCATACAAACACTTCTTCAGGACTGCCATTGCAGCCTGAGTGAAATAGTGTAAGCACTATTTCACAGCCATTTTCACTGCACCTGGTCACTTATAAGTCACCTATATGTCTAACCTTCAGACCCTGAAGGCTAGGTGCATAGTACCTGTGTGTGAGGGCACCTCTGCTTTCCCAGACTTCGTGAGTGTGAGGACTCCATTATAAGGGTGTACTACATATAGGACAATACATATACGTAGCTTCACAATGGTAACTCAGAAGATGGTCATGTGAGGTGTCTAACAACTGGGAATTGTACCCCAATACTGATTCTGGTATTGGGGGGCCAATTCCATGCACCCTGAGGGCTCCACGTGAACCTCCAGTACTGCCATACCGGCCTTCTGAGGTTTTCACAGCAGCCTCAGCTGCTCCCACCTCACAGACAGGCTTCTGCCCTCCTGGGGCTTGAGCAATCCCAGGACGGCAGGACAATGCATTTCCTTTAGGAGAGGGGTGTTACACCCTCTCCTTTTGGAAATAGGTGTTACAGGCATGGGAGGGATATCCTCTGAGAGCCTCTGGAAATGCTTTGAAGGGCACAGATGATGCTCTCCTTGCATAATCCAGTCTACACCGGTTCAGGGACCCCAGTGCCTGCTCTGGTGCGAAACTGAACAAAGGAAAGGGGAGTGACCACTCCCCTGTCCATCACCACCCCAAGGGTGGTACCCAGAGATCCTCCAGAGTGTCCCTGAGTTCTGCCATCTTGTTTTCAGGATGGTCAGGAAAGTCTGGGAGCATCTGAGTGGCCAGTGCCAGCAGGTGACGTCAGAGACCCCTCCTGATAGGTGCTTACCTGGTTAAGTGACCAATCCCCCTCTCAGGGATATTTAGGGTCTCTCCTCTGGGTGTTTCCTCAGATTCGGATTGAAGGCTCCAGCAGGACTCCTCTGCATCCTTTGCTTCACCTTCTACCGTCAGATCAATTGCAGAACTGCTCCAGGAACTCTACAACTTGCAACAAAGTATCCAAGACGGCTACTGCAACTCTAACTCCAGCTTCTGCCAGCAACTGCAACAGTTTCCAGGTCGTGCATGCTCCGAGGACTGCCTGTCTTCATCCTGCACCATAAGGACCGAAGGAATCTCCTGTGGAGGGTCGAAGTCACTTCCCTGCGTCAGGGTGCTGCGACTGGTACACTGTGTCCCCTCTCCTGACGACGAGTGTAGATCCTGGAACACAGGTGGTCAACCAAAGCGACCCTGACTGTCCAAAGGTCCAACTGTCCAAATTTGGTGGAGATAGGAGCTTGCCTCCCGTGCTAGACAGTAACCCTGTGCACCGCGTGTTTTGCAGCTTCTAGGGCTTCTGCGCACTTCTCCAAGGAATCCTTCGTCCACAGCCTTGCCCACGTCCCCAGCACTCTATCCTGAGACGCCCAGCTCCCTGGATTGTTCTCTGGCGGCGTAGTAGTGCTGTGATGACCGCAATTTGCAACTACTTTGTCCCCTTGTCCTCGGACTCCTGTGGGTGCTGCCTGGCCCTCCGTAGTGCTGCGAGTCCCCTCTGTCTCCTCTGTCAGAGTTGAGACCTCCAGGTCCCTCCTGGGCTCAGGCAGTGCCTTTTCCCGCCAAACGCGTCTCTTGTGTGAGCCAACGCTTATTGAGGGAATCAAACGACGAAAACCAGCCTGCATTCACCAACTCGACGAGGGACACCACTTGCACCAAGCAGGAACCAGCAGCTGTCTTCTCTGGTGCCTCTCTGACTTTTTCTTCCAACCGGAGGTTTCTCTTTTTCACCTTCATCCGGGTTAGCAGGGGCTCCTGTTCTTCCTGGACTCCTCAGCTGTTCTTGGACTTGGTCTCCTCTCTCCGCAGGTCTTCAGGTCCAGGAATCCATTGTTGGTGTCTTGCGGTCTTGCTTAGTTTTTGCATAATTCTTTATCACGACTTCTAGTGAGTGCTGAAGAAACTCGCAGTACTTTACTCCTGTTTTCCTGGGCTCTGGGGTGGGGTACTTTACTTACCTTTGGTGTTTTCTTACACTCCCAGCACCCCTCTACACACTACTCTTGCCTAGGTGGGAAACCGACATTCACATTCCACTACTTTAGTATATGGTTTGTGTTCCCCCCAGGCCCATTGTAACCTATGGTGTTTCGTACTATTTCCACTACTTTATGACTATTTACTTACCTGATTTTGGTTACGAGTGTATATTTTAAGTATAATACTTACCTCTTAAGGGAGTATATCCTCTAAGATATATTTGGCCTTGTGTCACTAAAACAAAGTACCTTTATTTTTGGTAACACTGAATATTGTCTTTCACGTGTGTAAGTACTGTGTGACTACAGTGGTACTGCATGAACTTTGCATGCCTCCTAGTTCAGGCTTGACTGCTTTGCAAACAGCTACCTATGGACAGCCTGGCTTCTAGACACTGCCTACATTTCACTAATAATGGATAACTGGACATGGTATAAGGTGTAAGTACCTGTAGTACCCACTACAAACCAGGCCAGCCTCCTACCATTTGGCCTTCTCTCCTACAGAAAAATGTTAAAGAATATTTGTGACATTTATACATTCAACCAATGGCATTTCAGAAGCAATGCTGCAAAGTGCAGCAACTTGGGCATATGGATGTCAAACTTCGCCCAGCCACATCATCGAAAGCTTTGTGTTTATTAGCAACTTCCTGCAGCGTTAATAAGACAATTTCATAAGATAGAGGAGCACAGCAACCTGAACCAGGATGTGCAATTACAATGACAGTGGTGAGGGCCAATGTATATTTCTGGGCTACTTGCAGAAAGAGTGATACTGAAAGAAAAACACGCACAAAAATCCTTTAATAAATGGTCCAGAGGGTATGTTCTCTTAACCCCTGCCACAAATGCCTTTGGGTGTAATTTGGACAAGTTTTGTTTGAGACTGTAGCAAAAATAATTCTTTCTCCGGAAGGCCACATTCCACAAAAATGTCATGGATGATGGCTTAGTCTAACCCTCAGTTTTTAGGTCGCAGCCTTCCAGACAGCGAATTTTGAGGGCATTCTGGAATCTTCCCTGGCAACGCACTCCGTCCATTGCTTACCATTGGCTTTGCTGTATGTAATTCACATTTTCTGGCTTATTATTTGCTGGCTTTATTTGTTTTCAGCTATCCACCATGTCTTTGTTGCTCCCATTGAGAAAATCTTGTTCACCATCATTTCTTGTATTCTTCCATGAGTCCTTGTTTTCTGTAAACAAGCCTTTAAATCTTGTTCTTGTCACATTTGCTATGCATTTAAAGACAGAGGTCAAATGTCAGATTCTGTCTTCCGAGGAAGCAAGGCGTTTACCTTTCTTTCTCTCACTTCGAACTGAGAGAATTTATGTGATAATCTCCTCGGGTACTGGCAAAGAAAAGTATTTTGTAGCACAGAACAAAATTTACATATCTGTAAACAAACTGTGAAAATATTTCAGAATATAGCAGAATTACGAAAGCACAAATGAAGCAAATTTTTTGCAATTTGGAAGTGTGGTGGAAACAAATATTGTAAAAAGATCGATACACTAGGTGATGCCATTTTCACACATTATTGTTTGTGCACTTAATAGTTTTATCAGTACAAATGTAGGCCTTTACAAATGTAATGGTCATTTCAATTGAAAACGTATTTTCTGTAATGGCAGTGAGGTACCACACCATGCATACTCCACACTATGCCACTTCACTCTACACCACTTCATTCTACAACTCTACTCCACTCTATGCCCCTCCACCCTGACACTTTACTCCAGTCCACCACACTACACTACACCCAATGCCATTTCACACTAGGCAAGAAGTACACTTCACTCCACTCTAGGACACTTTACTCCACTCTAAGCCCCTCCACTCTATGACACTATACTTTACTCCATACTATGCCACTCCTTTCCACCCTACGCCACTCCTCCCTACACCACTCCACTCCATCACACTCTATGCCACTCTTCTCCATTCTATGCCACTATATGCCAATCCACTCTACACCACATCACACAACTCTACGCCACTACACAACACTCTACTCTGCGCCACTCGATGGCCCTCTATTCTACAACACTTTATTCTAGGCTATGCCCCTCCACTCTACGCCTCGCCACTGTACCCTACAACACTATACGCCACACCACTACTCCACTCTACTCTACTCCACTCTGTGCCACTTCACTACATTCTACTCTATGCCACTCCACTCAACAACTGTACTCCCCTCTATGCAATTCCACAACACTCTAAGACACTTTATTCCACTCTACGCTCTTGCACTCCACAACACTCCAGTCTTCACCACTCCATTCTATACCTCTAACATTAAGCCAAGCTGAACAGCAGCCCAGCTGGTGCAAAACATGGTAAAATACATAGGTAAAGTCAACAGCTTTTGCATAAGCAATACCTAATGGTTTTGGCATTGCTTGAGTGTGTCTGTGACTTTGTACGGTCTCGGGACATGTGATGTGAGTACTACTGGCCCACAGTCTATCACTGTGTTTATCAAATCTATGAATATCCTGCCTACTGATAAATTATGTGTTGTCCACCACCCCAACACTTGGATCCATTGACTGTGGAGAAGCGCCTTGAGTGGGTTCAGCTGAGGTCACGCGTTAGGTCAAGGTGAAAAATAATGACTCCGTACACAACATTGAACGTCTGTCCCACTATCAGAAAGTGAGGTCTCGTAAAAAGGACTGAACTATGAAAATACATATATCTCCAACAACAAGACTCATTACTGATTTTAGCGCTGGAATCAGCCCCCAAGAAATCACTAACACTAAGCAAGATACAAACAAATTTTACATATTTATTGTGAAGTCCAACTCGTACAAATATTGAATGGTTATGTTTGCGCTGCTACAACATT
Source organism: Pleurodeles waltl (assembly GCF_031143425.1). Taxonomy (NCBI): domain Eukaryota; kingdom Metazoa; phylum Chordata; class Amphibia; order Caudata; family Salamandridae; genus Pleurodeles; species Pleurodeles waltl. The sequence continues at coordinate 645,853,047 of NC_090446.1, read as the reverse complement.
GTTTGTTAACTGCAATTCAACAACCTGTTGACTAGGATTGGGGTACATGTATGGCTTTGCATCATAGCTGTGTTCCCACACAGGAGAAGCATTTCACGAAAATGAATTGAGTAGAATTGATTCCAAAAGTGGAGGGAGATCCAGGGAAGAACTTGCTACCTACCACTTAAAGACAATATTTCCTGTGCCTTTGATGCATGAAGACAAAGATGTAGGCATCCTGCACATTGATTGTCACCAAGAAGTCACCCCTTTTGAATAATAAATTGAGGTTTAGCACCATCATTATCTTGATTTTGAAAGTTCAAACAAAGTGAATAACTTGATAAAGAGCTAGAAAGTGGCACAGTGTACCATATCAAGTCTACCTCAGACCTATTTAATCTGTTGCCTTCTACTGCACCCCCTTTCCTCAGTGCCTTTATATCTTCTAGCAGAAGAAGCATTTGACCCGACCTTGTGAAAGTCTGAAGTGATCTGTATTTGCCCTCATGAATTCGGTGCAATACCTATAGTCGAACCTCTAAAGCATTCACCTATCAAAGGGTATGTTGTGACATCACGGATGAAATATCCAGGATTGCCCTGACAAAAGCGGTATAGTTAAAGGGGTTGTTAAAAGTGTGACTGTTTGGAAAAACGTGAACATCTTGTAATCTCATCAGCTAAGATTGCTTCTAAAGGACTGTTGTTGGAATGGGGTTTGCTTTTGCTGAAAAGTAGAGGTTTGTGGCACATCCTGTAGGTAGCATTAATAAGACTGAGAGCAATACATTCAATGGTCTTGTTGTCTGCATGGTAATGTAGCTGCCCTCTGCCTAGATGTCCTTTGTTGCAAGGATGCCATGACATTCAGGACTTTCATGTCTTTCTTAAATCATTCATTATCACTCACTCCTTAGCCCAGGAGCTGCTCACCACCAACAAGCATGTTGAGGTTGTGACTCTGAACTTCAAGGCTGGCAATAGAAATTTGGGGCCTGATTACAACTTTGGAGGACGGTGTTAATCCGTCCCAAATGTGACGGATATATCACCTACCGTATTACGAGTCCATTATATACTATGGAACTCATAATACGGTGGGCAGGATATCCGTCACATTTGTAATCAGGCCCCTAGTCATTAATTCAAGGATAGGACCAGTTCACTCTTCAAGAACGTATTAACCTTGACCACAGTTTCCATCCTGCAAAACTGTTGTGCTTTCTTATGGTCATCTGAAAGACCACGGATAATCTCCTCAATCTCTTCTCACTGTCAGTGGCGTAGTAGCAGGGCAAAAGAATGTGCAATTCATCACTGCATTTCCACTTAACCATTCACTTTCCTGCCTATTGTATAACTGTTCCTCCTCTACTCATCCAGAGACATTCCATGGGTGACGCTGGGGTTCAGTAATTTCTAACAAGTTGGGCACCACTAATATTTGTGCTTAGGGGAGTGAGGATTTCTAGAAGGAAACAAATCTGGCCCTTTTTCACCATATAAATGAGCTGCCCTCTGTGGGACACTATGATGATATCCCCACCTTCCTGGAACCTGTGCGAAAGAGGTAAGCTTGAGTCCCATTGAAAAAACAAATGCCTCATTTAGAGGGTGGGGGAGGAGGTGAACCATAATAAAACAGCTGTGCTCATTCATTTGAAAAAGTTCTAAGTCATTATTTTCAACCTAAAACACAGCTGCCTTGAAATATCCAAACCACGCATTTCTAAACAAACCCAGTTACTATGTTTTTCAGTTTAGAATACTGCCACTGCTATGAACCCGAAGGCAAAATGTCTATAAATACCACCTAGAGTAGGAGGCATTTTGATTTTGGTTTAACGTCATCATACATGAGCCTAGGCAAAATTGTACTTACTCCTTTGAAATTTCTTGAAAGGTCCGCAATTTTAGAATACTTTTTGCATGCAAGAGACTGATGTGCGCAGAAAATGTCTTGTCAAGAGACATTTTCTGCTTGAGCCAGTGTCCTGCAAGACATTTTAGACTGTAGCCTACAAGACAGCACAGATTTCTAGTTTGCCAATGACATCTTGGGGACATTTGAAAAACTAACCAGGAAATGCTTTCTGCCCACTGCTTGTGGTCTGTAACTCATATTTTCTGGCTTAATATTTGCTGCCTTTATTTGCTTTAGGTTGCCCAGCTTGAGTTTGTCCCTCCCTTTGCCCAAACTGTGCTTACTATGTTCTTCCAAGAACTTGATCTCTGTAAACAGGCCTTTAAAACTTGTTCTTATCTTGTCACATTTGCTCTGCATTCAAAGAGAGAGGTCAAATAAAAGGCTCTCTCTTTCAGGAAGCTTGGTGTGTATTCTTCTTTCTCGGACTTCAAAGTGAGAGAAAGTATGTGACAATCCTGCTGAGCACCCATGTGAGATGAGAAAGAATGTTCTTTTTTTCTAGCACACAACAAAAAAATGAACTGTGCTGATGTTTCAGAATTTATCAGAACTAGTGCAAATGAAGCACATTTTATGTCATTCTGAATCGTGGTGGAATACGATTAAAACACATCAATACACTTAGTGATGACATTCACACATTATCGTTTGTGGCAAGTAAAACAGTATTTCGCTGCAAATATAATGGAAATTTCAAAATAAATGTGTTTCTGTAATGGCAGTGCCTTACCACACACACCATGCATAATCCTCACTATCCCACTCCACTCCATGCCCTTCCACTCTATGCCACGTCACTCCACTCTATGCCATGCCACTCCACTCCCTGCCTCACCACTCTAAGACACTCTGCGACACAGCATGTCACTTGACTGTACGCCACTCCAATTTATGCCACTCACTCCACAACACAACATTCCACTACACTCTATGCCCCTCCACTCCACACTACTTACCCTGCTCCATTCTATCCCGCTCTAATCTATTCCCTCAAATCGACCCCACTCCAGTCCAATGTACCCCACTCCAATCTACTACCCTCCACTCCAATGTACCTCACTCCAATCTACTACCCTCCACTCCAATGTACCTCACTGTAATCTACTGCACTCCGATCTACCTCACTCCACTGCACGCCATTCTACTCTTCCAAAATCTACCCCATTCCGCTCCAATCTACCCCAATATATTGCACTACACTCTACCCTGATCTCTTCCACCCCAATCTACCCTATTCTAATCCACCCAATCTACTCTAATTCACCCCATCTACCCCACTCCACTCCATTCTACCCCACTCCAATCCACCCAATCCATTGCGTTCCACTCTTCCCCAATCTACTCCACTCCAATTTACCCCACTCCACAATCTATCCCACTCTAATCAACTCAAATCACCCTACTCCACTCTACCCCACTCTACATTGATTCCACTCTACACCAACCTATCCCACTCCACTCAATCCCAAATCCACCCTATTCCACTCTACCCAAATCCAAGCTACCTCACCGCACTCCACGTCACTAACTTTTCACAATGCTAAACAGCAGCCACACTGGTGTGCAATGTGGCTAATATACAATCACATAGACAGGACCTATTGGCTTTGCTAGTGCTTGTTACACAAGGTGAGTGTTTAGCTGAAAAAAAGGTGCACTAGATGCCAGCAACATACATTTTGCTCTGGAGGAGTACTTTCGCAAATGTTCATAGAACTTCAGAAAAAAAGGCCGAGTTTTTTTTAATAAGTTACTGCTTTAGGCAGAAGTCCATTTCATTCCTAAAGCTGATGCTTCATTCATTCATGCGTTTCTGGGGAAGCCACAGGTTAGTGGAATGATGCAGAGCATACACACTCAGAATATAGTCAGTGCACAATTCTACGTTTTCACACAGTTCGTCAAAGCAATGCTTCCAAGAGTTGCATCAGTAGGTTTTCACGGTATCGCTGTTGCAATTCATTATTTGGACAGTTCGAGGACGATTGGGGTTACCTGATTTTCCACCAGCCCTCTAGGTTTTTCTGGACCACCTCCACCATAGCACCCTTCTCCAGTGTGATCTCGTCTGGATCCCGGGCGGCATATGGGTAAATAACGCCATACTTCTCCTCTGTTAACACAAATAAAAGCAAGGTGATCACATGTTTCTGCATTTATAGACCTGTACACGTACACGAGACACTACACTTCTGAGTGCTAGGGGGTGCTGATGATTATCAGCGGACTCTATTTGGTCCTGCACCAAAAGCATATAGAAGTCGCCACTGGCTTCACTCTACAGAGTCAGGTGGCCACAAGACCACACTGCAAATAACACATTTGCAGCCATACCATGACAGCAAAAAGATAGGAATCAATAAAGGACTCCTTAAAACGTGGAGGATAACATGATTTTCAGCATTTGGCTACCTTCTAACCTGCATAAACATGCAAATGTGCATCATGTACACTGTGTTTAGGTTTTTTACGCAGCCATGATTCTTTGTGATTGGCAATAATGAAAAGGTCCCATTAGAACGCTTAGGCCAGTGGTTCCCAACCTGTGGTCCGGGGACCCCTGGGGGTCTGCAAAGTCTCCTCAGGGGGTCCGCGACTGCTTAGAAAATTAAATAATATTAACAGATTAGGTCCCCAGCATTCAGTAATCACTTAGTGGGGGGGTCCCCGGAATCCAATAATGATTCAGTGGGGGTCCTCAGGTTCCAGTAATGATAAAGTGGGGGTTCACAGAAGTCAAAAGGTTGGGAACCACTGGCTTAGGCCACATCTACATCTTCGAGCCAAAAATATCCGAATCTAAACCATCAAGGGAACTAGCCAAAACCGGAAGATTGTGGTGGACTTGTTTCGGAATTTAGTTTCCAGTTTTTGCAATATATATCACTATTCTGATTCACACTGGGAAGGGAAAACATAAAAACAAATAACAAAACAGAACATTAAAAACTATTTTGATTTGTTCATGCAATAAAAAACCTCTCTGCAATGGTCTATATTAAGGGACTACCTAGTACAGAGGGGTGAAAGATGGAAGGGCCAATTCAAAATACACCCGCTGAGTGAACCCAGAGAAGTTTAAGAGCACCTCCCACGCCCTGGCATCGGGCAGAAATAAACTAAACAATACTGTGAGCTGCTCTGAGGCAGAGACCATAACCAGCTAAGGACAAATGAGAAACAAACGTTGCTTCAAAATCTCTACTGCCACTGACTTTTCCCTCTGTCACCCATCACTGGGGGCATCCTGTGTTTATCTAAGGGGGTGCCCTTCTCAGCTGTTCAACCATGCCCAACCTGGGAACGGGAGCAAGAGGTGTTCAGGCTTCCCACTCTTTTCTTTGAAAGGACACTTTTTCCTATTTATAATGAAACTGAACATTTATACGGAGTATAAAACAAAAAGAATGGACTTTTGGTGCTTAAATAGCAGGTACTACTTTCACCAAACTCAAAGGAACAGAATGTATTGACCTTGGATGGATGAAAGGCTACAACGGTTCTACTGGAATTGAAACTCTGACAAATGGGTTAGATTACACAGGTATTTCTGGTGCAGATGAACATCTCACGAGTCAACATGCCATCTTTTTCTTTAGCATTACCTCCCAGCCTAACACCGCGGCTTCTGTCCTACATGAACCACTGCACTGAATATGCAGCATTCACCATCTCTCACCTGAACCAGTTTTACTATATTTCTGTACCTATATACTACTTGGACAACGTAGACGTACTTAATGTGATCACCTTGATAGAATGAATAATCAAATACCTTAAAATGGCGGGTTGCAAGTTCAGCAGCAGGGTGGTTTAACAAGGGAATAGGGAATAGGAATGGTGTGCAAATCTAACTGAAAAACGTGGGTTACCAGGGAGCAGTCACAAAGCAGGCTAATGCAGGTGATCAATTTGCACTTCAGTGAAGCTGTGGTCCAAGGAATGAACAAGCTGAGTGGGCGTTGCTGGTAAATTGGGCTAGTATTCCAATCGGCGCGAAATCACCCTAGGGCACACTCCTTCGCAGAAGCAGCACAGGATTGTCGAAGAGACACAAAAGCTCAAGCAGGCAAAGAAAGTAAGAGGTTATATATTTGATGGCTGCAAAGATGCCCAAGATGCATAAACAGAAAAGAGGTTGAATTAAAGTGAAACAAACTGGGGATGCATTAATCTATAATAGTTATTCTTTTTCATGAGTTAAAATCTGGACTGTTGAATTTAGTTCTGTGGGAGACTATTGAGGAATAGAGTCCAGCTCCAGGAATGCATCGGTCAAAGGAAACGGCACATAGTTATTGAGCCTTTTCTGTAAGGCTCAATAATCTTAAGAAAAGGGTGACTGTGGAGTGAGACACTCACATTCCGCTGGCAGCGATCTAAACAGATGGGGCTTCATGTTTTCCCCCAGTATTCCGTACCTAGAAACACTCATGCTTGATTTGCAAAAGACAATATTTGACTTGGCTCAAAGTGCATTTGCAGGTCCTTGTTTCTAGGAGGCTTAGAATAGGATGAGGGCTTTTGAAGGTTTTTTTGAGTTGTGATCAGTTACAAGTTTACGCGAGAGAGATCTTTCTGAATTGTGGCTTCCAGCATCAACTGGTTCTGTTGATCACATGCTAGGACTGAAAGCCAGAGCAAGTATGCATAGGTGACGGAGGCACACAGCATATAGGTAAGCAGAGAGCATGCAGAGACAGACAAATGCCCAAGATGACAGTCAGAACCACCATGCAAAGCAAGAAAAGCCTCTATGCACCTGGACCCCATCCGCTGGTGTACAGGTCTCCCAAAGTCCGGCGGCGGCCCACATGCCGGGGCAGGGACCAATACCTCCACGGGACTTGGAGCACGTTGGGAAACAGAAGTGAAAAAGTAAAGAGTAAAAGGCACAGAATATCATCAACGTAGCCAAGGAAAGAACCTGCAATAATCAAAACTGCTTAAAACCTAGAGGGAAGGGAGGAAGTGAGGAAGAATAATAGAGTGAAAAGTAAAAAGGAGATAAGAAAGGGAAGACATGGAAGATTACATAATAGCGAAAAACAACCTATAATTAAGGTAGGCACATAAAGTGAAGTTAGATTTACTATACTAGTGCCACATCTACTTACCTTGTGGAGTTGATGTAACTGCAGGAATATATAAAAAAACACAACATTTTCCTACTAAGGAGTAACCTTACTCCCCTGCTATCTGCTCAAGTAAATCACGCACAAAGTCCTTATGCGCTCCTACCTTCTTCTGGCTGCATGGCAAACTCGTCTGGTGCACCATCCTGCGCCTCAAGACATGTGGCAGGCACCCAGCCCTGCTCATCGGCCGTACTCACAAACCACCAACCTAAGGAAAGAAGTCAAACATGAGCAAGGATTCTTTGAACATTTTGGAGAGAGAGATCAACATCTCTGCTACTGGTTTCAGAAGTTTCTTTCCTTCGAAAACGTCTTTAATGGAGGCTGCAGGCAAAGTGATCGACGGGGTATAGTGATGAGGGTATTCGCAGTTGCCAGAACGGGCCTTTTTCTTGGACTGCCTACTGTGACTCAAACCACTAATCCCTAACAATCGGACGCAAAGTAAATTAGGGAGTTTGTATATTCTTGGTTGGAATGAACCAATCTATGAAGATGCAACAGCCTACCACGTGAAAGATCACACAAGTCTACTCACACTTGATAAATGGAAGAGGACGTCTTTGTAAGCCACTTGCCATCAGGGACCAAGAAAAGTTACTGGAGCTGTAGAAACCAGGACTAGTGCACACCTTGACTCACAAAGTGATGCAATATTGGACTTCAGAGTACACAAGCACCAGGGCGGATATCGTATTACTCAGGCCTAATCAAATACACTCACAGCCCAGATCTTTTTTTTTACTCACCAGACTCATTCTTCTCGATGATGTCCACGAGCTGTCCAACACGTAGATTTATTTCAGAGCTCTCCTGCTTCTCGTAGGCAGCTACTGCGATGTACTGCTCAAGGACCAAGGCATCGGAGGAAGCAAAGTCACCACCTGGATATAGATAGAAACATTGCCCCAAAGTTGATGTCAGTTAGCGACAGTCAAGCAAAGCACCCATTTGTCCCCACCTCCTTAATGTCCCCACCAACTACAGACACACAGTCACCTCTTTCCCAGTGGCTAAAGCAAGCCGACAGCCGACACCAATGGAAGTGAGTCTGAATGGGGGACCTCAGAAAATTGCAGAAGGAAAGATGGAAAAAGTCAGAATAAGTCACCATGTGAAACTACTCACTCGATGCTACAAGTTCTAGTGCTACTTGATATTAGAAATGGGCATGGTATTTTATAATGGTTTCATAACCTACAGTCATTGCACAAGATAAAGGACAAAGCAACCATCAGAAACCTGCATCACTTGTAATATAACCACATATCCAAATCAAGTCAAGGGCTCTGCCAAGCCGTGGCCATTAGTGTAATTCAAGGTAGCAAACCCGCTGAAGAAGTAACCAACATAAAAAGGCCATGGGCACTGCCCTGCCCTTGATGGTGGCACTATACGCACTCAAAAGATCATCCCTAGCTGTAACCAATATGGTGCCTCCAAGAAATGGTGATGATGCTGTGATAGTTTATGATCCCGGAACGAAGGATCTAGCGGTGACCAGCAGATAAATCCCAACAGGCTTTGCCCTGTCCAGCAGTGACTATCATAACCCCATTTGTCCTGCCACTTCTACGAATGGAAATCCAATTCCACTGGCCCTGTGCAAACTGACTCTAGCAATCGCAGCTAGCCCACACGTTAGGCACTGCATTTACTATGACCTGCTTCGTACCGCATGTTACAGTGCTAAGTTTTTGGAAGGTATGACACTGAAAGATTCTGGCTCCATAGTGAGTGAGTTCAAGGAGAGCCTGGATTGGCTCTATGAGAAACTCTGAAAAGGATAAGATGTAACCCTTAACGGGCGAAAATGATCTGCTGCTGAAATGAGGAGGAGAGAGCTTAAAGCATGTGCCAGAGCTGGGAAGGAAACACAGAGGACTAACCCACTAAGAATGTGGACTGGACAGGCTCCTTAACTGCGACAAGCACTGTAGCTATTCTTCTCTGCACAACAGGAGACAGATTACAAGAACTGACTAGAGGCATTTTAGTGCACAGCCAGCACTCTGAACATCGTGACATAAGCACACAGGTATACATTATGTGGGCTCCTCTAGATAGTGGACATCAGGGTAGCATTACATACTTTTAGTGTCCTCCATGTACTCTATGTTCAAAGCCTTCCGTGAGGTTGTTGCTATGCATTACTAGTTTTTCAATGAGTAAGAAAGTTGAAGAATCGTGTGGCGTGCATTAAAGGCATATGGCAGTCTAGAACTAATGTGTGCCTAACATTCACCCTCGCCATTAACCAATTTAATAACGAAGCTACAGCCCTTCCGTGTCCCACTTTATTCAGTAAAAAGGCACCCAAGTTTTTCTCGGCTATATATAGTGAACAGGAAGGAAAATAATAGAAAACCATTTCTGAGGACCAAAATAAACGAAAACACATTTGATGAAAAACAAATTAATAGAAATATAAAAATAGAAAATAATAAACAAGTAGCAGTTTCTAAGTATACTAATGTGCTAAAAGAAACAACAGACACCTGTTTAAAAATGAGGGCCTTCATAGCGAAACCCTGATAGGAATTTGGGGATTTACTTCCAATGCCATTTGCAATTGCAAATCCTGCAATTCACAAAATCACTGTTTTTGCTACTGCAAAAGTACTTTTACAATTTGGAACATCTTTCTGAGCCACAAAAGGGCTTTTGCGACCCTCTCCGAGTCACAAATAGGAGGGAGCGTGGCCGCGGCGTCCGTTCCTCCTCCTCTCCTTTCTTTCCTTTTCACCTATCTCTAGTTTTTTTTTTATTCATTTTTGAGTGATAAAAGGTTTTGGAATAGGGGGAGGGGGCTGTTTCTTTGTTAAGAATCGGCCTTATAAACACCCAGAGCACACTGGAAAGATACCCGAGGAAATGTAAAGCGTGTTCAATGATATGTGGCAAGTTAGATGCATTCATAAAGTTTGGAAGATCTCAATAAAAGTATCTGAAATCAAAACGGGTGTCCGACTCATATTTACTTGTCGGAAATGAATGTATCAATGCCTTGTGACTACAATTGCAATCACAAACATTGATCCGATACACACATCTCAAAAGGGATGCTATCTGATTCGCAAAGGGAAAGAGGTCTCCTTTGAACTTTTTGTGAATCTTGAAAAAAATTTCAGGGGCAGTTGGCAGTCGTCCATTGAGTCTTTTTCTATGAACAAACCTTTTTTTAAACACAGTTCTCCATATTTAAGCCCAGTCAGAGACAAAGTGGCCGGCTGTCCCTTGCAGGCCATCTTGTCTGTGACAGTGAATAATCGCAAGGGGTCACAAATTGCAACCTTCCTAACGAATATGTATTAGGCAGGTCATTCTCTGACACCCTGCAGTTCAGTACTTTTGAACCACCTATTTGAACAACGGGTAGTTTGCAAAATGGCAGTGTGCATTTTGCAACCACTTTTTGTGAACCAATTCTACGTACTTGAGGCTCCTAGACCCTTACATATCAACACATTTCCCATAGCAAGAAAACAGATCAAATCTTTTAGTACATGTTAAACCTGCCAGCCTTAGCACCATCTGCCCCCAACTTTTTGCCTACCTCCCTCCATTTTTCTGAACTCATTTTTGCTGGCTTTAGGACTCTACACACTTTACCACTACTGATCAGTGCTAAAGTGCTTGCACTCTCTTCCCTAAACATGGTAATACTGATTCCTACCCATTTGGCATATTTACTTTACTTATAAGCCCCTAACCAAGTGCACTACATGTGCCCTGGGCCTTTAGATTAAATGATGCAAGTGGGTCTGCAGCACTGATTGTGCTACAAACATAAATAGCCCCTTAACTATGCCTCAGGCATGCCATTGCAGGGCCTGTGTGTGCAGTTTGCTGCCACCTCAACTTGACATTTAAAACCTCAAGCCAAGCCTTAAACTCCCACTTTATTAGATATGTCACCTCTACGGTAGGCCCTATGTGACCCACAGGGCAGGGTGCATTGTAGTTAAATGGCAGGACAGGCACTTTTACATTTTACACGTCCTGGAAGTGAAAAACTCGCAACGTCGTTTTTCACTAATGTGAGGCTTTCTCTTTTCATAGGCCAGTCTTTGTAATTCCTTCATATACTTTTAAGCTGTAATTCCAGAGCAGAAAGGAGTAGCCACATCATGTTTCATATTTTTGGAATGGTAATGACGAATCCTTCTTACTGATAAAGTTGGATTTGGCATTACTATTTTAGAAATGCCCATTTTAGAAAGTGGCCATTTTTATGCTCTTACTGCTCTTTGTGCCTTACAGCCTGTCTCCAATACACGTCTGGACTAGGTGACATTTTGTGCATTCCCCCCCTCCCCCCCAGACAGCCACATGCACAGGAATGTTAGTAGTGGCTGAGCACCCATCTACATAAATCTGCATTCTGAAGGCCCTTCCTAGGCTGGCAGGGAGAAAGGGGCTCACACTTACACTTCAAAGGGTAGTGGCTTGACTCCCCACAGATAGCCTGGCAGAGAGGACTGGCTTGAAAGGTCTACTTGTGCATTTCAAAACCACTCACTGAAGTCTCCCCCAATTCAAAAACACTTCTGGGTATCTCTGTTCCCACCAAATCAGACATTACGCAATCTTGAATTAACCCTGATCAGAAGGACAGCTGTGCTGCTCAAAGGACTCAACTGGACGGCTTTTCTGCTTGCTGCCCTGCTGCTTCTGCTGTAAGGACTCTGCCTTCCCTCCAAGTGATTTCCAAGGGCTTGTTCACAGAGGGTCTCTTGATGTCTCAAAGCAAATACTTCAAATTCCTGCTATGGGACTAGAGCTTCACTGTGATGGGGTACTGACAACTCCACTCAGACCCAGCTCAACTGAAAAATCAAGTGCATCACCACTGTAAAGCCTCCTGCATCTGTTACCCCCTAGCCTGCCCTCCCCATCCCAGTGTGTCAGCACCAACAGCCCCCATGAGGACCTCCAATGCTGTATGCCAACATCAACTAATGCAACCTAAGTCCCAGTGGCTCTAGAAAGATACTGAGATTCTGCCCTTGAGCGAGTGGTCTGTGCGCTCGCCTGGACCCATGCAAGTCACTTGCTTTCCTGCATGCGTCGGTCCCTTTGGACCCATGCAGACACATCAACAGGTGCTGCATGGGCACAGTAGGTGCCATATGCACCAAGCCATCCCCCGTTGGGCTCCAGAACACCTTGGAATCGTCATTTTGCACTATGATTCCCTGGTGCATTGAGTGTAATAACTTGAGAAGTATTCATCGAATTTTTATCATTTTGGTCTTGCTTTACACAGATAAATCTTTTCTATTTTTCTAACTTAGTGTGGAGTCTTTTCGTGGTGTTTCCACTGTGCTACTGTAGAGTCATTGCACAAATGCTTTACACAGTGCCTTCTAAGTTAAACCTGTCTACTATGTGCCAAGCTAACAAAGGTGAGCACAGGACAATTTAGGTTGTGCTGTGACTTACCCTGACTAGGACTGTGGTCCCTACTTGGACAGGGTGCATACCTCTGCCAACTAGAGACCCAAAATCTAACAATACTTGAAGCCCTTACTTTTGATAATAACGTGAAAAAGAGGTAACAAAGCAAAAGTAGTGAGAAGATGATTAGAAAAGGGGTTACAAGAAATAATGAGTGTATGGAGGGAATCCCATAAAAAAATGGAAAACTGAGGAGCATAGGGAAGAGGGAAAACCAATTTTAAAAATGGTTGAAGAAAGGGGAATTTTGGGGTAATGCCACCACACACAAAAAATCACAAAAGGTGGAAGTAAGCATGACAAAATGAGACAGAAGGAACATGGGTTGGGCAGAAAGCAGTGAAAAGTACAGACTGAGGTGGGGGAGGGTTGAAAACAGTGAAATGTGACCTAGTAAAAAAAATGTGTGAATGGAAGGGAGGGTGCAAGGGAAAAAGGATCCAGGCAAACCATGATTAAAAAGACAGAGAGGGAACCATTTTTTAATATTAATTGCCTTTATACCTTTAGAAGAGGCATGAAAAACAATTTATTTTAAAAAAGGCATTCAAAGAGTTGATTTCTATAATATGGTAAATGTCATTTATCTTGAAATTCTTGAGTTGTCAGCTTAGCTGAAATTGGTTTTCAGAACTGGTTTTAAAATAATTATTTTCAATGAAACATATGAAACTTCTCATGGCATCTCTTTTGAGTTTTTCCTTATGTTGTTCCAACTATGAAGATGACTACGCTGACTAATGTGAGCTGGCACACAAAGACACTCACACACCCACCGGTTAAACTCCGACTATAACCTTCACAACATGGTGACATTTTGTGGGGAAAAAAGTAATTCTCAGTTACTTCCTCTTCCAAAATGTAGGTTAAAGCTGGTTTGAAAATGAATACATGACTCACATATGTGCAGCTTTATAGACCATTCAATTACAGGGGCATCAGTACTAACAAAATGACGCTCATCAAGTGAATCACTGTTAATTTATGACATAATAAATGACAGGCTTAGCTCAGACATATACCTCTAGAGTGGGTGTATAAACATACTTGGCTTCTTTACATAAGTATGGAGGTGGGAGCTACCTTCTTCAGGAGTCTTGATTTTCACTCAAAGACGACATTCTCAACCAGGGCTTGTATGAAGCCAAGCCAAGAGGCGAACAAAGCATGTGCCAGGAATGCACCGTGAAATATCAAATAAGGTTTTCATTGAGTGTATCCTTTGCTAAATGCTGGTAATATGCAGTTGCAAAGCCCAAAATGTATCAATATGTGGCTCCTGGCGTAGCCTGTATGGGCTGTTGGTCAGTCCACGTCAGATGCAAGTAGAACATCCTTGCCAGAATAATTCTTAACATTTGTGACCAATTATGATGTGAATAGCATTGTGACAAGTATTACATGGCCCAAAAATCCTTTACTGAATGAGTGACTCCCTACTGATCTGGGAAGATTTAGGATTTTGTTTTCAGGGTAGACAGACTGTTTGTAATCAATCTCTGCACATAAGTAACATAGCATGTCTCATTTTTAGATTTTGCACTAGTAGAAGCTGCTCCGAACCACCAACTCCAAACAATAGCACAGCACCCTGCAAACCACTGAATGACTACCGTACACCAAATAAAACCCCAGTGTGCACCTCTACTGGTATTAATTGAGCAAATAACACGAAAGCTGAGCCTAGGTGGAAAGCCTGTGAAGACATATACCAAGTTCCTGGCAGGTTATATTTTTTTAATGTTGGCTGAGGCAGCAGTGCATCTCCCCCAACCTTAACTGCACTTAAGGCTTGTGTTTCTTTAGTTTGCTGGTCCACCTCTTGGCAAGGGTCTAGTATTAGTGCAGACTCAAGTGACTTGCAGCACAAAAAAGAGAAAGCAAGAGCGAAGCAAGGAAAAGGAGAATGAAGGTGGGGCGGACGAGTTACTACCTCTCTTAAGGAAAGATGATGCTCGCTGGATAAAGCCTGATGAAGGAAAAAACCAAGGAAAGCAGCTGTGAGGGAAATTAGTGAAATGAATGAAGTAGAAGGCAAGACTTCAATGCCAGAAGGACCCCCTCCCTCCAGATAAAAACTTGAGTGGCTTTCACACTGGCAAGTACCACAGATGTTAGCACAATGCGATTACAAAGCAAGACATTGACCTTCACAGGAGTCATGAAGAGTCCTGACTCAGAAACTAATATGTTACTTACCCAAAACGTTGATCTGCAGCTTGATATCCATTACAGGTTCACGTGTCACATGCATTTGCAACCTAATGGCTAAATTCATAATAGTTTGAAAAGTTATTTAAAACCCTACGGCTGTGGGAAAAAATACACCCCGGAGTCAACCTTGTCCGGTGGTCTAGTACATACAACAAGTTATTTACCTTCGGTAATGCTCTTTGTGGTAGAGACTACCTAGCTGAGGATTGCTCACCTTTTGAATATTCACTAGTCATCAGACTGGATCTGGAAACATTTTCATGGTACCTCTGCACTCCTGATGGTGCTGCTGTGTGGTTGTGCACTGCCGCTGTTCCTCTCTGGAAGTGAAATGAGGGCCTAAGCGGCACACTCCCCAAAGGCAGAAGTCAGTTGCTTTCAACTGTGCACAGACCAATGTCGGATTTCTACACTTCAGATCTTATTATGGATAGAGTCAAATCACAGAACAGGGAGGATCGGATGGTTGGTGAGAAATCTGTGGGTAGTCTGTAACAGAAAGTGTTACTAATGGCAAGTAACATGTTCTTCTCATAGAGACTTCTAGTTGTAAATTCTTCACCTTTTGAGCAGATACTAGAGCAGTACCTCTGGGAGGTGGACTGTGAATCAAGTGAATCCAGAGAGTCCTGCAGATACAAGCGGGCAAAGTGCCCTTCTCAGCAGACTTGGCTGAGCAGACGATTGTGCTTCATGACGTATGGAGGGACAGCATGTAACTGCTTGGCAGATGTCAAGAACAGGGACCCAGCATGCCAACCCAGTGGTAGCAGCTTTGACCCTGGTGGAATGAGGGCAAAATCCTACTGAAGGCAGCTTCCATGCCAATGACTAGCAGATCTTAATGCAGAGCACGATCAAGCATAAGATGGTATGCTTCTGCACAGCCCTGCCGGTTTTCACTTGGGTCAACGCCACAAAGAGCTGATCTTGTCTTCCTGGGTACTCTTTGGTAATATTGAGGTAGAAACCTAGTGATCTTTTGGGGTCCAAGTGATGGAGTCTCTACTCCTTCTAAGATGGGTGAAGTGGAGCACAGAATGCAGGCAGGCTGATGGTTTGGATGGCTTGGAACAGCGTCACAACTTTCGGAAGAAAGGAGGCTCTTGTTCTCAGAACAAGCTTGTCTGGGAAGAAGGTGGTGTATGGTGGATGAACACACAGAGCTTGAAGCACACTCACATGCTGTGCAGGGTTTATGGCAATCAGGATCACAGTTTTAATGGTGAGAAGCCGTAAAGTACAACTGTGGAGCAACTCAAACGGCGTACACAGTAGATTTGTAAGGACAAGATTAACATCCCAATGGGGCATCTCAAACAAGGAAGGAGGACACGTGTGTTGTAGTCCTTTCAAAAATCGATTTCATCACATCAACTACCTCTAGAGGAAGGTTGAAGGTGTTCATCTGTCACCGATCAATCTCCAAGCATGTAGGTGGAGGGTGCAAAGGCCCAGGTGCATATTCCTGACTTATTGTTGGGACAGCAGGTCCTCCCACAGGGAAGCCTGATCGGGGGACATATGCTCAAGTCCAGGTGTTCTGGATACTTTCCATGCCCAATCAGGAGTCACCAGCGTGACTTGGACCCGGTCTGTCCTGATCTTCTTGAGAACTGAGGGAAGGAGTGGGATCAGAAGAAAGGCACACGAATCCCACTTGAAGCAGAACGCGTCTGAGCGAGAGATGCCTTGGAAACTCCAACTTGCAGAAGTGATAGCACTGCATGTCCTCAGTGGCAGCAAACAGATCGAGCCAAGGTTCTTCTCATTCACGGAAGAGACCTTGCTCCCCTACAGGTGTAACTGCCACTTGTGATCCTCTAGGCACTGAGAGCCAAGTTTGTCCGCCCTGGTGTTCAGAGTGCCATCTAGGTGGTTCACCACAGGAAGATACCTTGGTGGTTCAGCCATTTCCAGAGGTGAAAGACATCCTAGCACGGGTGTGGGACCTCACCCATGTTTGCTGCAGTACAACATAGCAGTGGTGTTGTCAGTGAGCACCTGAATCAGCCTCTCCTTGATGGATGGCAGGAAGGCTTTCAGTTCCAGCGGATGGCCCTCAGTTCCAGAAGACTGATGGGGAGCCGGGACTCTGGCAGAGACCAGAGGCCTCAGATCTCTACCAGGTGACTACCAGCCCAGAGGCAAAACATCAGTCATCACTATGAGCTCTGGGTGGGGAATAGAAAGAGGTCTGTGCTGATCCAGACACAGTCCAGTAACTACCACTTCAGATCCTTTGCTGTCTCCTCTGAACTCTGAATGTGGCTGAAGAGGTTGATGTTGGGCCCTCTAGATCTTCAGATCCCACTGCAGAGCTTACATATGCCACCTGCCATGCTCGACCAGCTGGGTGCAGGAAGCCATCAGCCCTGTAGCCTCGCTGAAATCCAGGACAGAGGCTGAAAGTAAAGGATCATAGCCTGAATGTCCTGGACTCTCTTACCCGGAGATAAGGCATGAAACTGAACCATGTGCAGAGTGGCCCCAATAAAGGGAAGTGTCTGAGAAGGGTCAGGTGTAACTTCACTACATTGACAGAAAATCCAAAAATGACAGAAAATCTGCTGCAGTCTGGAGATGATTGAGGACTGCATGGGGTAAGCCCACCTTTAACAGCCAGTCATCAAGGTAGAGGAAGGCAGGCACCCCTCACCTGCACCACCATCATTTTCGTGAACACCCAAGGGGCGCTGGTGAGACCAAAGGGGAGTGCAGAGAACTAAAAATGCTCTTTCCCCACCATGAACCACAGAAAGTGCTGATGGACCAGCGAACGGCAATATGTAAATAGGCGTCCTGCACGTCCAATGCTCCCATTAAGTCACTAGGCTTGAGTGCAGACAAGACATGGGCGCGGGTGAGCTTTTTGAACTTCTTCTGATGGAAGGCATTGAGAGGGCACAGATCGGGAATATGCCAAAGACCTCCGTCCTTCCTGGGCACAAGAAAGTAGCAGGAATAATAACCACACCATACATCTAGCACTGGCACCCTCTCAATAGTCCCTTTGGCCTAAGGGGCTTGCATTTCCTGCCACAAAATGAAAAGATGGTCCTCCATCAATCACTGTCTGTCTGTGGTAGGTGCAGCAGGAGAAGAAAATAAGGGTAAGGCTGCGGACGAACTGCAAGATCCAACGTGATCACGTGCCGACCCAGATAGAATCAGTGGATTCCGCCTCACACTGTGTGGCATTTACTCTGTAAGTGTACATTAAACAGGTTTGGCCGGTGGAAGTGCCGTGAGGGAGGCAGACTGAGCGGTATGCTTATCTTGGCTGTGGGAAGGTGTGAACTATGGCCTCTCCCACAAAACTACTGTGTTCCCTGCTGAGGATGTACAGGCTGTCAATAAGGAATGCCTAGTCCGAAGCCACAAAAGGATCATTGAAAGTTTTGCTGGCTAGGCTGCATAGAAAGGCCCAGAGAGCAAGCAGTAAGTCTACTCTCCTTGAGACATTCGAGGGCAGAAATAGCGTTGTTCCTGAAGAAGTGAGTCCCATCAAATGACATTTCCATCTAGGAGGACTGGACATCACCCAAGAACCTATTCAGGAGTAGCTTGCATGGTGACAAATGGCACTACTGGTGCTAACAGCTCATTCAACAGAGTTGGTGGCGTCCAAGCCACAATGCATTGTGAACTTGTCAGCAACCATCCTGAATGGCCTGTGACACAACAGAGTGAAACTCTTCTGGAACAGCTGTGAGGACTTGTGCCACTGAGTCCCGAAGAACACAGGAATAGCGGCCCAGCAAACAGGAGGTATCAGTTAAGCACGGGGCCAAACTGCCAGAGGAGAATCAGTGTTTTCCAAAAGTCTCCACTCTCTCCGATTCCCTCTTCTCTATTAGGGGGAGTTATAAGGAAACTGCTGTGGCTGGTCCGAACAGTGTGAAACTTGGACTTCTGGAGAGGGGTGCTGCAACAAAAAAGACTGGATTGCCTGGAACACAACTATAGCATCTGGCAATCTGCCAGTTAACAGGAGGACTGGTACAAGGCTTAGCCCAAGCACGGTAGAAGTCAATTTCAATTTTCTATTTTCCAGGATTTATATAGCATATGGCTACCCAATGGGCCTCCCCGCGCTGGTAAGACCTTCGCTCTGTATAAGAATATCTGAGTCACTAAAATACATGGTTTTCAGTAGTTTCCCAAAAGAGATTTCTGATTTCACCTACATATGTGGGAAGGGAGCACGTTTCAGAGCTTACGGGCTAGAAATCTAAAACAGCTTCCACCTCGCCTTACTTTCTTAATCCTAATCACCAAAAGAAAGTTTTGACCTTCAGAACATAGGGTTCATTTGGGAACATAAGGAGAGATTACTCATTGAAATGGCAATGGTCCTTTTCTATGTAAAGCTCGATGGACCAGGCATACTTGAATTGTGTTCTTTTCAGGACTGGCAGCCGGTGAAGAGTTGCAGGTGCATGGGCAGAAGAGGTGAGTTTGGGGATTCTAAAAAGTGCGCATGCTGCTGCATTCTGTATTATCTGCAGTTGGTTGGTAACATATTTAGGGCTGCCTAAGCAGAGAGAGTTCCCATAGTCCGAGCACAAGTTGATGAGGCCCTGAACTGCTGTTCTGTGCAGGTTGATAGGAAGCGAGGTCAAGAACTTTAAGGCGCGAAGAAGTTCAAAGCAACATGCTGACAACATTTTTGCTTGGATTTCACAGTGAGCCTTTCATTATCCCATAAACCCAAACTCTTCACAGATGAAGCAGGTACCGGGAGCAGCCCTAGCTCTTTCGGCCAGCTAAGTTTATTCAAGAGGGAGTCGTTTTTTCTATCCACCAACACCTATGATTTGTCTCAATATAGTTTCAGATGACTAGCCGAAGTCAAGGCTCTTTCAAAGGAAGGAGGGGCTCAGAGTCAGTCGGGTCAAGCTGCAGGACTTCCATAAGGGTGTTTGTTTTCACCTCCCTGGTGGAACATGGAGGTCATGGACTTTGGTAGCCCTAAGTACGACCATGGTGTAAGATGCAGATTCTTCTGTCGCCAGGCCCAGAGGAGAAGAAAGGGCTGTCTCTGGGGAAGTATCTAGCCCAGTAGCATCTTGCAAGTCCTCATACAATTATCATCAACATAGGTCTGAACCATCCCTGGTCATAACTGTTATCAGAGTACATCCCACAAAGAGAGTGTAATTAATGCAGACTGCCTAGTGGTAAGCAAGTGCAGAAACCTTGGTCTGATTTGGTGGTGACATCGGACAAAGTGGGACCAGCATCAGAGAGGACAATCGAGGCTACCATTTTTGGTTGGCAAAGTCAGCATTTATGAACGCTGTCCTTGAGTGGGTATCAGTGCCTGAGGGGTCATCGGTACTGGAGCAGAGGGAAGAAGTGGCTTAGAAGGACCAGTTAGCACCAAGGACAAACTTGCTGGTAGTAATCTAGATAGGACCCAAAGGTGCACCAGGAGAATTTGGTGAAAATCAGAAGAGCCGGAGTATAGCTGAGTAAAACTTTTCAATCTGGTGCGGTGTGACTGAAGGCCTGGGAAAATCTAGTTGTGCCAGAACCAGCTGTGGAATTGTCTCCAAAGTCGGCTGTCTTTGGGAGTAAAAACTCAACTGTTGGCACCACTCACACGCTTCACCAGGCGAGTGGGAATAGCACAAGGGAGTGGAACTCCACTTTGACTTCTAATGTTTTTTGTGGTTAACGGAGGACTTGGAGCATGACAAAGATCGGTCTCAAAAGTAGCTCAGTCAGGGATGGGAGCTGGCCCAAGACTGAGGTAAGGACCTCGAGCGATCCCAGCACTGTCTTCAAAGTTTTGACTCATGTTCCATGATGACCTTCAGGTTATTGATTCACATTCTCTGCATGTCTTAGAGTCATGGCTTGATAGCAGACACCATAGGGAAAAGTGGGGGATCTGCCACAGACATCTGTTTGTGCCGGTTTTTTCAGGGTTTAGAACTTGTCATCGTAGGGGATGACATCCCTTGAACACTATTAAAAATATGAAGGAACAAAAGCAAAACAGATAAAAGCGGTCTCTGAGAGACGAGGAGCTCAGGATATGGGTCTAGATGCACAGTCTGAAAGGGGCGGACATGAGCACATGGGGCAGCACATATGTAGGCCCTTCCTGTCACTTCCGCAGCAGAACTGCATTAGTGCAGATTTGATCGGTGTCACCTTGCGTCACAAAAAGATACAATGGAGAAGTTTCTGGGTCCAGTCTGGTGCTTGGGGAATACTCTACAGGTGAGGAATCTGCAACTAGAAGTATCCATCAAGGAAGAACTTTTCAGTAGCACTGCTTTACATCAAAGGGATTCTGAAAGGAACACATTTCAATCTACGACAGACACCTGGCTGTAAAAGGAAAATGTTACTTACCACAGTAAGCATCTATTTATGGCATGAAATGCTGTAGATTCAAATGTTCTGCATACTTTCGCCATCTAGTGTTGGGTCCAGAAGGTTGCAAGTTGTTTTTCTTCAAAAAGTCTTTCCAGTCACGAAGTTTAGTGACTCCTCCTTTTGACGGCAATGTGCATGGGCATCGACTTCACTGTTAGATTGTTTACCTGCAGGTGGTTATGAATGGAGTGTAGTGTAAAGGTAATTGAAATGAAATGTCTATGTGTGCGAATATAAAAAAAAAAAAAAGACTTTAACAGCCACAGATGTCTGGGGAGGCAGGTAGGCGCATATGAATCTACAGCACTACATGCCACAAAGAGATCCTTACTGGATAAGTAACATTTTTTTATTTGATGGCATATGTGGCTGTAGATGCACATGCCCTTCATGGACTGTAAAACAATGCCTCGCAAAAGTGGTGGCTAACCGGTGGGTGTTGCAGTGTTTTGAAAAAGAGTATGTAGCACTGCCTGACCTACATTAGCTTCTTGGCGTGCTAAAACACCCACACAATAATGTTTTTTGAAAGTGTGTGGTGTTGATCATGTAGCTGCCTTTCATATGTCAGAAATGGAAAGTTACCTAAAAAGGCAATAGGTGCACCTTTCTTGAGAGTTGAATGTGCGCTAGGGGAATAGGTAGTTGCATTTTGGCTTTTGGGTGGCAAGTTTGGATATATTTAACAGTCCATAATGCTGTACTGGACTCGGTAATAGGATAGCCTTTGTGTGGAGGAGAGAAGACAACAAAAAGCTTTTTTTGTTTTTCTAAAGGTTTCAATTTTATCAATGTAGAATTTAAGCACTCTAATGTGTGGGGGGCTCTTTCAACAGCAGAATCAGGTTGCGGAATAAAGACTGGAACTTTATTAGTTTGGATGAGATGGAATTGAGATACCACTTTTGATAAAAAATTAGGATTGGTACAAAGAAGCACCTTATCCTTGTGTATTTTGCAAGGTTATTGCCTGGAGCTCACTTACACATCCAAGGGAAGTGATTGCAACTAAAAAAGGCCTCTTTCCACAATAAAAAAAACTGTAAATGACATGAGTGTAGTGGTTCAAAAGGTGGGCCTATGAATCTAGTGAGCACCACATTAAGGTTCCAGGAAGGCACTGGAGGTAATCTTGGTGGCAACATTCTTAAAAAAAATGCAGTCTGTTCTAAAGTAAGCAGCTATAGATGCCAAGTGTAACCTTATGGAAGTGTATGCTAAGTTTGCTTTTTGCAAATGAAGAAGTTACAAGATGGTATTTTGCACCAACACTTTGAAGAGGTCCCAGTTTTTAGAAATGCATCAGCAGACAAAGTCTCCACTTTGCTGCATAACATGCTCTAGTAGTTGGTCTACGTGCTTCCTTATGAACATCCATGCATTCTTGAGGTAAGCTTACAATGCAGGAAGCCATCATACCCAGAAGTCTCATGACATATTTTACTGTGGGTGGGTGACTGGGACGAAAAGGAGAGAGTTGCATTTGAAAACTTTTTTTTCTTGCTGCATTTGGGAAGGCTATTCCTTACTGTGTTGAGCATGCCCCCTAGATAGGGTTGTATATGAAGGGGATTTAGATGTGACTTTGGGAAATTGATTGTGAGGCCTAGTTGATGAAGTAAGTCTACAGTGACTTGAGCTTGATGCAAACATTGATTGAGGGTATTGTCTTTGATGAGCCAGTCATCTAGGTATGGGAAGACATTAATTTTCTGCCTGGGAAGTGAGCTGCAACAACTGCGAGGCATTTTGTACACATCCTTGATGCTTTTGTGACCCCACCAGGGTGCACTTTGAATTGACAGTGTTGTCCTGCTATCACAAATCTGAGGTAATTGTAATGTACTGGGTGTAGAGGAATGTGAAAGTAGGCGTCCTTTAAATCTAGCGCTGAAAAAAAAAAAAAAAAACGACGTTGTTGAAGCAGGGGAATGACAACCTGAAGCGTGAAACTATTCTGATATGATGTAATGATTTAAAGGCCTGAGATCTGGGAAAGGTCTTAAGGAGCCGTCCTTTTTGGGCTTGAGAAAGTGCAGTGAATATAATCCTGTTCCCTGAGGTCGCAGAGAACTGGCTCTATGGCTCCTTTGGCTAATAAAGCCTGAACTTCCTGTTTGAGGCGATTGACATATTCCTGTGAAAGTCTGTGGGTGCAAGGGAGAATGTTTGGAGGTGTGGAATTAATCTCTAAAAGTAACCATGTTAGATAATATCCAACATCCATTGTGATATTTTGCAAGTGTTGGAGAAAAAGCTGGTGTCTGATAATCGGTGGGAAGGTAAGGTGAAGGTGAAGTAAGTCACTGCTTGGGGGCAGTGGAAAAGCTTCTAGGGGAGGTTGTTTCCCACCGTCCTCTACTGTTGTTTTCTCTATAGCAACCCTTACAAAATCCTCTATAGGAGGATGAATGGGGTTGTCCTTTGTGGTAGCATAATGAAGTCTCTGGTGCTGGGTTTTGGAGGCTGTTTTATATTGTATGAAAAGCACCACGAGGGGCAGGGATTTGGAGTGCTCAAATGGATGTGGCCACTTCATTATCCTTCTTCATTTTTTCAAGCGTCTGATCAACTTGAGGGCCAAAAAGGTGCTCTTTGTCAAATGGTACGTTTAAGATTTTTTGCTGTACCTTCTGTTTAAAACTGGAGACGCATAGGTACACATGTCTGCATTACAGGACACTAGTGTTTATACCTTTTGCTGCTGTTTCCTCTGAGTTCAACGCACAGCAAATAGAATTATTAGAAATAATTGATCTTCACTAACAATCTCTTGTCCCCTTTTTCTGTGCCCCTCTCGGAAGTACTGTAGAAGCTGCTCCATTTCATCCCAGTGGGCACAATCATATCTAGCAAGTAACCCTTGTGTATTGGCGATACGCCAAAGGTTGGCTGCCTGAGGAGCAACACGCTTCCCAGAAGCATCAATGAGCTCCTTGTCAGGAGGCAGAGCATCATGAGCAGCTTGTGAGTGGGGTCTCTTCATGGCGCTAGATACCACCAAAGAATCAGCATGTATCTGGCCTTTAATAAAAACTGGATCAGACAGAGAAGCCTCATATTTCTTTTCCACACACAGAGTGATTATGCATGCCCTAGCAGGATCCTAAAAGATATCTTCCGCATGCCTCATCATGCCTTTAAGCATGGGCAGATATTGTGTGGCCCTGTGAGATGCTGTGAGTATCTAAAACAGAAAGTTATGTTTGATTAGTTCTTTGTGAAGGGGCACCTGATGGTATGTGGCTGTCCTACCAATTAGTTCATGAAAGGAAGTAGTATCTTCTGATAGGGACAGTCTAGCTGGAAAGGCATTCGGGTCAGTGTCTATATCTGGGTCAACATCGTATTGCAACCAAGGGTCTGTGCCTGTGTGAAACGGCATATTATCATGCCCTCTGCCTTGAGTGTCATGTAATGAGTGAGGCGAGCCCTGTGGGGTGTCAAAAGTTCAATCTTGAGAAAAAGGAGGTGAAGGAGAAGGTAGTTGTGGTGGTGGAGTGATTGGCTGTGGGGATGTAGGCAGAGGTGGGTGAATATCAACTAAGGCCCTCATTATGAACACGGCGGTATTCACTGCCGTGTTCAGGCTGGCGGTCTTTCTATCGACCGCCAGCCCCCCTGGGACCCTGCCGGCCGTATTACAAACATTCTGCTGGGCCAGCGGGCGGAAACATTGTTTCCACCTGCCGGCCCAGCAGAATGCCTGGCCGGGACATTGCCGTCAATGCCTCTGTGCAGTGGGTGCAGCTGCACCCGTCGCGCAGATCACTGCCCGTAAATCGGGCAGTGACCTGCACGATGGGGCACTGCACAAGGGCCCCTGCAAAGCCCATGCCAAGTACATGGGCAGTGCAGGGGACCCCAGGGGTGCCCCAGAGCACCCCTTCCGCTAGCCTTTCCCTGGCAGGGAAACCCACCAGGGAAAGGCTGGGGGAATTGGGATCATTATCTCCCTCCCTGGCTTCATTATGTGGATTTCCCGCCACCGCCGCCGGCATGGCGGCCCAGACCGCCAAGAACATAATGAGCGCTTAAGTCTCTATCCATTCTTTTTTGCTTGGTTGGAGGAGTAGGTGTGACAAAAGCCTCTTCAAAAGTAGTTTGTTGTTTAGACCAAAACTCCCCCCGTTTGGGTCTGAAAATGAAGATGAGACTGCCTAGCATCGAGCTGTTGCTTCATTTTATGGAGGATAGGCTCAATGGAATATGCAGACTTCGAACCTGGAGTTATTTTCAGTCCTTTCCACTCCGAGACGCTCTGAACTTTCGGTGATGAGGTAATTATTGTTTTTGGTGCCAAAACAGCCGGTGCAGAGGGGGATGCAGAAGCTTTCAGTGCTGAAGCTGATGGTGGTGGGCTTGATATAGAAGTGGATGGCTTAGTTTTGCTTTTCGGAGCCAAGCTTGATGGCGGGGCGTCCGAATTGGATTTTTTGTCCTTACCATTGCCCAAAGGCAGTCGGGACCCGAGAGCTTTGCTTCCATGTTGGAGGGCTTTTTAGTCAGAGCAAGGGCGGCTTATACTCACTGTTGGTTGAGCCTGAGGAATCTGTTGCATTTCAAGGACTGTGTCCACTTCTGAGTCCGAATCCTCAATTGAGATTGATAAGGCTTCTTCCTCAGCAGCCGAGTCATTGTGAAGTACCTGCACAGTCCTGTACAGGATTGGACATGGTGTCTTGGTGTCTGAAAATATCTGGTGTGTCCTCAATTTCGTGCCTCTGCCTTTCTCTAAGAGGGGCACGCCAATCTCCGAGGGTCTTCTTCGATCAGAAAGACTGGCAGGACTCGCAGTCTTCCTCTCTATGTTCCTGAAACAGGCAGAGGTTGCAGACCTGGTGCTGTTCGGTCCACGTGAACTTTGCATGGCACTTTGGACAGAAACAGAAAGGAGTCAGTTCCATTAGAGTTTCATTCTCGTGAAGATGGAATCATGAAAAATGGGTGCTCGAAGGGCGAGGCCCAAAGACCTCTATCACAAGTGTCAATGTGACAGAAAGTTTATTTGGTTCCAAAACACACAAGGAGGAAAATATGTGTTTGATGAACAATAGAGAAACGGGGAAGGATTCCCGAATGGAAGAGGCTTAAATGAGCGCCTCGAAACGGAGCTCGGTAAAAACACAACCGGACCCGACGGAGGAAGAAAACAATCTTAACAATGGAGTTGATGCTTATGCGCATTGCCAGCAAGAGGAAGCGTCACTATACCTCTTTCCTTAAAAGACTTTTCGAATAAGAACAACTTGCAACTTTACCGACCCAACACTAGATGTTGAAAGTATGCAGAGCATGTGTATCTAAAGTTACACATGCCATCAAACTCAATGTTACAGGTAAGTAGCTTATTCTTTTGCACATGGATCTGTTATAAAAATGAAGGTTTTGAATTCAGTGATGTATAGTCAAAAAGAGAGGCAGACCTGCCAACTTCAACAAAAATCTCACAGTGGAGGGTTCGGGGCACTGGAGGGGGCGTGGACTCATGCCAAGAAGCTTATAAGAGGCACCTTTGACTCCACCCTGGCCCCAAGCCCTCTCATCTGGAAAAACAAAACGAAAAGCTAGCTGAGGTTGTTGCCGATGACCTGGGGCGTTTTCACACCCATTGTTTGACATCAGCAGTTAAAAGCCTCCGAAAACGAACTGAAAACCAGTGCTTACTGTGGTTTCCAGCTCGTCTTCCCTGTCACCATGTGATATTGGCTCCTCATTGGGTGACTGTGTGATGGAAGTCAATATCGTGCGTCACACAGTGGCACCGTGTGAGTAGGCAGGTCTAGAGAGGAGCAGGGATGACAGTGAATGATTTGGATGTGAAAGGATTTTCAAGTCTACATTCTTTTTAACAAGTAACAATAGACCAAAATCTTGACGTAACTATTATATTCTTGTGTTTTAGCACTGTCAATGCAACATCTTAGGGTTATTTAAACATCCTTTGTTTAAAGGCACGATAAACCTATCACCTGTACTTCTGGAAATAATAGACAGAGACTAGTTAAATTTAATAAGAAACTTTCACATGAAATGATGGCTGGTCCCTGGATGACTTGGTTCGAACAAGGCATCTTCCACAACCAGATCATCTGCTCACAATGCTTGAAATTCACTGGCTCCTCCCCACAGCTACACTGTAGTCTGCCTCCTAGAAAGAAAATTAACGGTATACGCATGCTTTGTGTGCTTTAGAATTTAAAGAGTGAAAACCTAAGCTTGGATAATGCCACATTCAGTTTCCATAATAAATCTGGTGTTAGAACACGAGTAAACTGTCCATTCAACCCTGAAAATATGTGAATTATCAGTATATAAATAGGGGCTAGTAAAGCTGTAACGCAACCAATAATAGAGAATTATGCCAGTCATGTGAGCTAAACAGTGATTTAGATGCACTTTGTGACCCTCCACAACAAGGTCAAAATAAAATGTACAATATTTGAAAATGCATACTAAAAATCATTCCCTTTTAAAGGTGTCAGAACTCCTAACAGAGATTTCTAGGTTTGCAACATTTCTTTACACTCTAGTTGAATGTTTGAATGTCAAAATAAGATCTACATTGTCCAAGTGGCACAGTCAATTTTAGTGCTTTTCTTATTAGTACAACTGATGATATTAAGGAAGTGACATCATATGATCTCTTACTTCAGAAGTGGCCAACGAAATTAAGTGGTATTGTCAATTTGAGAAGCGTCCTAGTTAGCATAATAGAAGACATTATGGGAAGTGACAACATATGACCCCTTACTTCGATGAAGGCAAATCAAAGTCGAAAACTGATGAGTATTTTCACTTATAAGGGTTTCAAACTTTCTTTACCTTAGTGATTACAATGTTTGTGAAGAAATAACTCCAGTCAGTATAAATCCCTTGAATTCACTTGTAAGTCGAAATCTTTACATAGAAACCTAGGGCCTTCTTTAGAGTTTGGGACATAGAATACTCCACCAAAATGGCGGATATCCTGTCAACTTTATTGCAAATGCCATAAGCTATAATGCACTTGTAACAAAGCAGATAGGATTTCCACTATCCGCCCACCAAATTAAGACCCCCTACTGTTACTAACTAGTAGGACACTTTATTTACCAATTGAAGACTTTGTTGCCTTGCACTCCCCCATTTGTGTTGGATATCTAGAGACTTAAAGCACTGTAGAATTCCCTGACAAATGCATATGCTGCATGGCTCCTTCTGTCAGGGTTGCTAACTGAGCAGTATTTTACCGACCTAACCAAAATTGTTACATCCAATGTCCAGCCCAGTAAAAAACATATGAAAAATCAACAAAAAAAATATTTTTGGACTCTGAAATACAAACCCAAAAGAGCAAATACAGTGGAAACTTCCTTTAGGGTGGTCTCATCTATACCCAAATGATTACTAAAGTAAGCAGAAGCAATACTGTGTTGTTAAAAAAAACATAGTATGTATAATTTTGCATAATATTCTAAGAAACAATTCTAAGTATAATTTTAAATCCTATGCAAGTACCAGCTAATGGTCTTTTTAGCATTAAAAAAATTAAAAGCATGAAAAATGGCAGACATTCCCTTTTAAGAAGAGAAATTACCCTACATTCTGCTTGGCGCCTCCTCAGTGGTGTGGGTCCTCACTGCCTCCTCTTCTTTCACTACTCTGCTTTTGGGATCTGGCATGCTGCCGGGGGAGGTGGAGGAAGGAGAGATGATGGATGGCTGGATGTGGAAGATGTGCTCTAACTTCTAACTCGTGGCTCTCAGCAATTGAGTTAACCTCAAATGTTGTAGAAAGCGTCTGGCCCAACCAAATAGTAAACAAACTCTCTCGGGCTCCGTGGTGGGTCTGGAATTACATGTGGAGTACATGATCACTGCTTGACAAGCTGTAACAAGCATTTGCAAGGTAATATGTCTTGCTTTTTCTTGGTTTAGAGCTATTGTAGTTGTTAATGCACTTCCATTTACCTTTTTTCTTATTTCTGTAGCAAAAAAATGAAAATTTTGCCATTATTTATTATATTTTTTATATTATTATTTTGGGGTAACCCCAACTCAATGTGTGGACCCAAAAATGACCTAGACAGAAAGAGCACATTGTGAGGTGAGTTATGGGTGAAAATGTTTTATAAAATGAATGCCCCGCAAAGCATTATGGGGCGAGTTTCTGAAAGCAGCAAATAATATAGTATCTTGACTGTAATGCT
Source organism: Pleurodeles waltl (assembly GCF_031143425.1). NCBI lineage: Eukaryota > Metazoa > Chordata > Amphibia > Caudata > Salamandridae > Pleurodeles > Pleurodeles waltl. Next base: position 645,823,739 of record NC_090446.1, on the reverse strand, counting down.
CAGAACAGCCCCTGGGGGCGGAGGGCACCACCATAAAACTACCTTTTGTAAGAAACATGGTCATGTAACCATATAGTCAGCCCCTAGAGAGCATAACCACATGAAAACGGAATGGCAGAACGTAATGCTGTATAACCATATATTTAGCCCAATTAGGATCACAGCACTCCGGTATGAGCATTGGCTGTTAATGATTGAATTAACCATGAAGGACTATTGCTGATGGCTGTTAATGAACTAATAAATTATAAAGGACTATTGCTGACGAGAATAAAACTACAAGCTTGCAACAAAGAAGATCATTGTTTTCTTGAAGGACTGGTTCAAAATATTTATAATTTGGCAAGCAATCATCTATATTCTATGTGCTCATACTGGAGTACTGTGGTCCTAATTGGATATTTGTATGTTGTGTATTCTTGTGAAACATAATCTTTTTGCCTTGAGGTAGTAAGGCAATTAACCACATAGCACCACATCTACAAGTACCTATTTTCGTTAATTACTAGACACATGTGGGAAGTGCTTCTAATTTACAATTACTACTACTATTTCTAGTTATGTTTATATATTTAGCCCCTAGAGGACTTAAGACATTTTCAGGTCTAGCAGGCCTACTAGAATAATATTACAAACAACGCCTTTAAAACACAAACTACTCCCACCTGTAAAGCAAAAGTTCCAGCCATGAGAGAGCTTAAAAAGGCATTGAATGGTGGGAGAGGTTACCATTTTGGGACCCCCCCCCAACCTAGTGTGGGGACCCAGAGATGACCTAAAGAGAAAGAGCGCGTCATGCTGAATGATGGTGGTCCCATTGTTCTAGGACCACCACACAGTGTTTTGTAAAAGGAATGTCCAGAAAGCATTATAGGGCAAGTTTCCAAGTGCAGCGAATATTGTAGTAGCTGGACTGTAATGCTCAGGGCAGCCCCCTATAGCAGAGGTCTTCAAACTTTTTGATGCCAAGAACCCCCTGTCAAAAATGTTTGGTGCAAGGACCCCCTCATGACAAACATTTCTATTCCTCTTCATCAAAGACCATACATGCCCCCAATTCCCACAGCAAATCATTTTTACGGTAGAGAAATAATATGAAACTGTGTTTAGCAAACCAAAGGTTTGTGGGTGACTCCTAGTTATGTTAGTTGACTGCTGTTGTTGGCTTCAGTCATGTTTTAGGAGGCGGCTGGAGGGTCTTGAGAGTCTGAGCACAAAGAACCATGTGAAAGCACTTCCCGACCCAGTGGTATAACATCCTATGCTGTGCCCCCATGCACCATAGAGCTTAATTGTGTGCACATGCAACATACTGCTTTCTTTTTCTGATGCTGCCTGGGAGTGAGAGCTGGCCTAGGTGCACAGGTGCTCCAATTCTTGTCAACCTCCCACCCTCTGCAAGGGAATGAGCAGCCAGGCCAACCAGCTGTTGAAGTGCTTAAAACAAAAAAGGAACTGAGATCCTGCATGCAATAGGGAGTGGTTTCAGTGGGCATGGGTGTAGGGTCAAAGGTGTGGCCAAAGACAAAATATTCTGTAAGTTTTTCGGTCTCTCAACGTCGGGTAGCTACATATAAAATAAGACACAGCTTAAAAGAAAATGAATACAAAAAGTTGTTACTCATTGGGAAATGTACAATAGTATGTTATTAAACCTCTATTAGTTAATGCACTGCAGTGATCTGTGTGTAACCAGAGAGCCACACAATTAAATATTGGGTTGTGCAGTAGGTGGAAAATAGTGACTTGTTTATATTTAGTGCTACGAGGTCACAACCTGTGACAGAAAGCACTGTGAATAGGTAAGTCATTATTTTAACCTGGCATTACACATAATATAAAATATACTGCTACAAAATGCATTACAAGTTCCAAAATATAGATTTTAGCAATACCCAAACTGTGTAATGCAATTTGTTTTTTACATAACTGCCCCTTCAGCACCTCCTTGGGGCACTAAGCGCTATGTAAATACAATTGCAATTGAAAGTACATACATCACAGCTCTGTTGTTAACTGCACTACCACTCAAAAAGAATAAATCTTTCTTACCACAAACATTAATCAATTAAAGCCAGTACCGGCACATTTGTAGATTAACTCATAGCGCACATTTGCATTTCTTTCAGGCAGCAGGCACCTTGGCAAGAAGTGGTTTATCTGTCTGCCCTTCATAGCGCAGGACACTCCATGAATGACACTTCAGCTGAAGCATTTACAATATCAGAATTAACTGCCCCCGCAACTGCTGTTTTAGGAAAAGTAGAACAGTTTGTCATAAATTATTTTTTTGCTGACAGTATGGGTGGGAAATGCTTGGTCCCCTTCCCATGACTCGACACACAGGTGTCATGCCGCACATATTGAAGAGCTCTGCCCTTGAGGGCACCATAATAAAAATAGCATTTGTAAGAAACATGGTCATGTAACTATATAGTCAACTCTAAAGAATATAACAACATGAAAGCAAGATGGCAGAAAGTAATGAAGTGTAACCATATATGCAACCCCTAGAGGGCAGAGTGCCTTACACATTTTCAGGCCTAGCAGGCCTACTAGAATAATATTTCAAAAAAAGTCCCTTAAAGCACAAACTACTATCAGCTGTAAAACAAGTTCCAGCCATGAGAGAGCTTAAAAAGACATTGAATGATGGGAGAGGTTACTATTTTGGGGTCCACACCCATCTAGTATGTGGACCCAGAGACGACCTGAACGGTTTGGAGGTGGTCCCATTGTCTTAGGACCACCACAGGCTGAGGTATGGGCAAAAATGTTTTGAAAAAGAAATGCCCTGCAAAGCATTATGGGACAAGTTTCCTGAGTGCAGTGAATATTGTAGTATTGGCACTCCAGCTGTGCCGGGAGAGCCACCTTGAGGATTTCTGTGTTTTTTTCTGTTTTAAATGCTCCAGTTTGTATATTTTTAAACTGCTAAACGTGTTAAGTGGTACTGATGTAAAGCTCTCCTCAGATTGGGGTTGCGCTATATGAAACTTCACATAATCATGTAAAGCACTCCTCTGAGCGAGTTTGTGCTATATGAAACTTCACGTTCTCATGTAGAGCATTCCTCTGTCTGAGTTTGCACTATATGAACCTCTTAAAAAAATATTACAAAAATAAAGAACTCTTCTCCAGCTTGCAGTCTTTGTACGCAGGCACCACAAAGAAACAGCGGATGCCCAAAACAAGGAAGAGGAAGAAACAACATACAGCCATGCAGCACGAAGCGTCAAGGCAAAAGAAAAAAGGAATCTGCTACACTAAGCTATATGGCTGATCGTGCAACAATCCATGTAACAGGGTCATGTAAAAGGATTATCAGGGTCAAAAAGTATTTTTTTATTTATGCATTTTGTCTGACTATTGAATGCGAGGAAGACTCTCAAGTACTGAGTAAAAAGTAGAGTTTAGTACCTTTGATTTTGGTAAAGTTGGGCACTCTGGTGATCTAGTCTGCCAACATCAATCAATCAATCAAATATTTGAAGAGGGCGACTTCTCACACAAGGGGTCTTAAGGCCCTGAAGGGGGACGCGGGTCAGTCGAAGAGCGAGGTCTTGAGGTCCTTCCTGACCTGAGCCAGCGAGGATGACTGCCTGAGGTGAAGCGGCAGCATGTTCCACGTTTGCACAGCGAGGTAGGAAAAAGATCTTCCTCCAGCCGTTTTCTTCCAGATCCTAGGGATGGTGGCAAGGGCCAGTTGAGCAGAGCGGAGTTGCCTGGGGGTGCGTAGAAGGAGAGGCGGTGGTTGAGGTAGGAAAGTCCGATGTTGTGAAGGGCCTTGTAAGCGTGTGTCAGGAGTTTGAAAGTGATATGTATTTTGACAGGGAGCCAGTGTAGGTCTCTCAGGTGGATGGAGATGTGGCTGTGGTTGGGGATGTCCAGGATGAGTCTGGCCTTGGTGTTCTGTGTTCTCTGGAGTCTTGTTGGAGTTTTTTTGTTGATGCCGGCATAGAGTGCATTGCCGTAATCGAGTTCACTGCCGACGAGTGCATGGGTGACTACTCTTCTCGCGTCAATGGTGATCCACTTGAAAATCTTCCCGAGCAGGCTGAGAGTGTGGAAGCACAAGGATGACACGGTGTTGACTTGGCTGGTCATAGAGACCGAGGAGTTGAGAATGATGCCAAGGTTGCGTGCATGGTCGGTGGGAGATGGGGCAGTTCCTAGGGCAGTGGGCCACCAGGAGTTATCCCAGGCATTTGGGGTGAGGTCTAGGATGAGGATCTCAGTCTTATCCGATTTGAACTTGAGGCAGCTGTCTTTTATTCAGTCGGCAACTGCCTTAATTCTGTTGTGAAAGTTGCTTTTGGCTGTTGATGGTTTGTCTATAATGGAGACAATTAGCTGTGTGAATTTCGTGCTTTCTGTTCCACCAACTCTAAATCCTCCCACTCTCCTAATGCCCAGGCCCATTGTTGTCCATACCCCATTGAAACAGCCGCCAAATTCTCAGCCTCCTAACAGTTTCCATGTGAGTAACAGACATTGTCATCTCAAATAGGACTTTAATGATCATCGTGACTGATATTCTTGACTCTGTGCGGAATGAATGGGTGCAACAAAACTATTAATTTATGTGCATCTTATGAGAGCATCTTGGAGAATAAGCTGCTGGTTGGTGGCAGCACCACATTTTGCTTTATAACATTTAATGTGAATCCAAGATGTTGCAAAACAGTTAGCGTAGTGTTTTTAGCCTGTAGAAAGTCTGCACTGAGGAGCTAATACTAATTGATAAGTCCAAGCTGGATATGTGTGCAGGTTTCACCCGGGGTGCCCCTCGAATACTAATGAACAAGAAAGGTGCTGATTGTGTGACTGACGGTAACATGAATAGTCAACGACAAATCAAAATAGGATAACAAAAAGGAATGTCAGTGTAGGAAGTTGGCTCTGTATGTGCTATTTCAAGTAAGGAATAGCATGCACAGAGTCCAAGGGTTCCCCTTAGAGGTAAAATAGTGGTAAAAATAGATAATACTAATGCTCTATTTTGTGGTAGTGTGGTCGAGCAGTAGGCTTATCCAAGGAGTAGTGTTAAGCATTTGTTGCACATACACATAGACAATAAATGAGGTACACACACTCAGAGACAAATCCAGCCAATAGGTTTTGTTATAGAAAAATATCTTTTCTTAGTTTATTTTAAGAACCACAGGTTCAAATTCTACATGTAATATCTCATTCGAAAGGTATTGCAGGTAAGTACTTTAGGAACTTTAAATCATAAAAATTGCATGTATACTTTTCAGGTTATTGACAAATAGCTGTTCTAAAAGTGGACACTTAGTGCAATTTTCACAGTTCCTAGGGGAGGTAAGTTTTTGGTTAGTTTTACCAGGTAAGTAGGACACTTACAGGGTTCAGTTCTTGGTCCAAGGTAGCCCGCCGTTGGGGGTTCAGAGCAACCCCAAAGTCACCACACCAGCAGCTCAGGGCCGGTCAGGTGCAGAGTTCAAAGTGGTGCCCAAAACACATAGGCTAGAATGGAGAGAAGGGGGTGCCCCGGTTCCGGTCTGCTTGCAGGTAAGTACCCGCGTCTTCGGAGGGCAGACCAGAGGAGTTTTGTAGGGCACCGGGGGGGACACAAGTCCACACAGAAATTTCACCCTCAGCAGCGCGGGGGCGGCCGGGTGCAGTGTAGAAACAGGCGTCGGGTTCGCAATGTTAGTCCATGAGAGATCTCGGGATCTCTTCAGCGCTGCAGGCAGGCAAGGGGGGGATTCCTCGGGGAAACCTCCACCTGGGCAAGGGAGAGGGACTCCTGGGGGTCACTTCTCCAGTGAAAGTCCGGTCCCTCAGGTCCTGGGGGCTGCGGGTGCAGGGTCTCTCCCAGGCGTCGGGACTTTAGGTTCAAAGAGTCGCGGTCAGGGGAAGCCTCGGGATTCCCTCTGCAGGCGGCGCTGTGGGGGCTCAGGGGGGACAGGTTTTGGTACTCACAGTATCAGAGTAGTCCTGGGGTCCCTCCTGAGGTGTCGGATCTCCACCAGCCGAGTCGGGGTCGCCGGGTGCAGTGTTGCAAGTCTCACGCTTCTTGCGGGGAGCTTGCAGGGTTCTTTAAAGCTGCTGGAAACAAAGTTGCAGCTTTTCTTGGAGCAGGTCCGCTGTCCTCGGGAGTTTCTTGTCTTTTCGAAGCAGGGGCAGTCCTCAGAGGATGTCGAGGTCGCTGGTCCCTTTGGAAGGCGTCGCTGGAGCAGGATCTTTGGAAGGCAGGAGACAGGCCGGTGAGTTTCTGGAGCCAAGGCAGTTGTCGTCTTCTGGTCTTCCGCTGCAGGGGTTTTCAGCTAGGCAGTCCTTCTTCTTGTAGTTGCAGGAATCTAATTTTCTAGGGTTCAGGGTAGCCCTTAAATACTAAATTTAAGGGCGTGTTTAGGTCTGGGGGGTTAGTAGCCAATGGCTACTAGCCCTGAGGGTGGGTACACCCTCTTTGTGCCTCCTCCCAAGGGGAGGGGGTCACAATCCTAACCCTATTGGGGGAATCCTCCATCTGCAAGATGGAGGATTTCTAAAAGTTAGAGTCACTTCAGCTCAGGACACCTTAGGGGCTGTCCTGACTGGCCAGTGACTCCTCCTTGTTTTTCTCATTATTTTCTCCGGCCTTGCCGCCAAAAGTGGGGCCTGGCCGGAGGGGGCGGGCAACTCCACTAGCTGGAGTGTCCTGCTGGGTTGGCACAAAGGAGGTGAGCCTTTGAGGCTCACCGCCAGGTGTGACAATTCCTGCCTGGGGGAGGTGTTAGCATCTCCACCCAGTGCAGGCTTTGTTACTGGCCTCAGAGTGACAAAGGCACTCTCCCCATGGGGCCAGCAACATGTCTCGGTTTGTGGCAGGCTGCTAAAACTAGTCAGCCTACACAGATAGTCGGTTAAGTTTCAGGGGGCACCTCTAAGGTGCCCTCTGGGGTGTATTTTACAATAAAATGTACACTGGCATCAGTGTGCATTTATTGTGCTGAGAAGTTTGATACCAAACTTCCCAGTTTTCAGTGTAGCCATTATGGTGCTGTGGAGTTCGTGTTTGACAGACTCCCAGACCATATACTCTTATGGCTACCCTGCACTTACAATGTCTAAGGTTTTGTTTAGACACTGTAGGGGTACCATGCTCATGCACTGGTACCCTCACCTATGGTATAGTGCACCCTGCCTTAGGGCTGTAAGGCCTGCTAGAGGGGTGTCTTACCTATACTGCATAGGCAGTGAGAGGCTGGCATGGCACCCTGAGGGGAGTGCCATGTCGACTTACTCGTTTTGTCCTCACTAGCACACACAAGCTGGCAAGCAGTGTGTCTGTGCTGAGTGAGAGGTCTCCAGGGTGGCATAAGACATGCTGCAGCCCTTAGAGACCTTCCTTGGCATCAGGGCCCTTGGTACTAGAAGTACCAGTTACAAGGGACTTATCTGGATGCCAGGGTCTGCCAATTGTGGATACAAAAGTACAGGTTAGGGAAAGAACACTGGTGCTGGGGCCTGGTTAGCAGGCCTCAGCACACTTTCAATTGTAAACATAGCATCAGCAAAGGCAAAAAGTCAGGGGGCAACCATGCCAAGGAGGCATTTCCTTACACAACCCCCCCCCCCAAACGAAAGAGGATGAGACTAACCTTTCCCGAGAGAGTCTTCATTGTCGAAGTGGAAGAACCTGGAAAGGCCATCTGCATTGGCATGGGCAGTCCCAGGTCTGTGTTCCACTATAAAGTCCATTCCCTGTAGGGAGATGGACCACCTCAACAGTTTAGGATTTTCACCTTTCATTTGCATCAGCCATTTGAGAGGTCTGTGGTCAGTTTGAACTAGGAAGTGAGTCCCAAAGAGGTATGGTCTCAGCTTCTTCAGGGACCAAACCACAGCAAAGGCCTCCCTCTCAATGGCACTCCAACGCTGCTCCCTGGGGAGTAACCTCCTGCTAATGAAAGCAACAGGCTGGTCAAGGCCATCATCATTTGTTTGGGACAAAACTGCCCCTATCCCATGTTCAGAGGCATCAGTCTGCACAATGAACTGCTTAGAATAATCTGGAGCTTTGAGAACTGGTGCTGAGCACATTGCTTGTTTCAGGGTGTCAAAGGCCTGTTGGCATTCCACAGTCCAGTTCACTTTCTTGGGCATTTTCTTGGAGGTGAGTTCAGTGAGGGCTGTCACAATGGATCCATATCCCTTCACAAACCTCCTGTAATACCCAGTCAAGCCAAGGAATGCCCTGACTTGAGTCTGGGTTTTTGGAGCTACCCAGTCCAGAATAGTCTGGATCTTGGGTTGGAGTGGCTGAACTTGGCCTCCACCTACAAGGTGTCCCAAGTAAACCACAGTTCCCTGCCCTATCTGGCATTTGGATGCCTTGATAGAGAGGCCTGCAGATTGCAGAGCCTTCAAAACCTTCTTCAGGTGGACCAGGTGATCCTGCCAGGTGGAGCTAAAGACAGCAATATCATCAAGATAAGCTGTGCTAAAGGACTCCAAGCCAGCAAGGACTTGATTCACCAACCTTTGGAAGGTGGCAGGGGCATTCTTTAAACCAAAGGGCATAACAGTAAACTGATAATGCCCATCAGGTGTGGAGAATGCTGTTTTCTCTTTTGCTCCAGGTGCCATTTTTATTTGCCAGTACCCTGCTGTCAAGTCAAAGGTACTTAAGAATTTGGCAGCACCTAATTTATCTATGAGCTCATCAGCTCTTGGAATTGGATGAGCATCTGTCTTGGTGACAGAGTTGAGCCCTCTGTAGTCCACACAAAACCTCATCTCTTTCTTTCCATCTCTGGTGTGAGGTTTGGGGACTAAGACCACTGGGCTAGCCCAGGGGCTGTCAGAGCGCTCAATTACTCCCAATTCCAGCATCTTGTGGACTTCCACCTTGATGCTTTCCTTAACATGGTCAGATTGTCTAAAGATTGTGTTTTTGACAGGCATGCTGTCTCCTGTGTCCACATCATGGGTACACAGGTGTGTCTGACCAGGGGTTAAGGAGAAGAGTTCAGGAAACTGTTGTAGGACTCTCCTACAATCAGCTTGCTGTTGGCCAGAGAGGGTGTCTGAGTAGATCACTCCATCTACTGTGCCATCTTTTGGGTCTGATGACAGAAGATCAGGGAGAGGTTCACTCTCTGCCTCCTGATCCTCATCTGTTACCATCAACAGATTGACATCAGCCCTGTCATGGAAGAGCTTAAGGCGGTTCACATGGATCACCCTCTTGGGGCTCCTGCTTGTGCCCAGGTCCACCAGGTAGGTGACCTGACTCTTCCTTTCTAGTACTGGGTAAGGGCCACTCCATTTGTCCTGGAGTGCCCTGGGAGCCACAGGCTCCAGAACCCAGACTTTCTGCCCTGGTTGGAACTCAACCAGTGCAGCCTTTTGGTCATACCAAAACTTCTGGAGCTGTTGGCTGGCCTCAAGGTTTTTGGTTGCCTTTTCCATGTACTCTGCCATTCTAGAGCGAAGGCCAAGTACATAGTCCACTATGTCTTGCTTAGGCTCATGGAGAGGTCTCTCCCAGCCTTCTTTAACAAGAGCAAGTGGTCCTCTTACAGGATGACCAAACAGAAGTTCAAAGGGTGAGAATCCTACTCCCTTCTGTGGCACCTCTCTGTAAGCGAAAAGCAGACATGGCAAGAGGACATCCCATCTCCTTTTGAGCTTTTCTGGGAGCCCCATGATCATGCCTTTTAATGTCTTGTTGAATCTCTCAACCAAGCCATTAGTTTGTGGATGGTATGGTGTAGTGAATTTATAAGTCACTCCACACTCATTCCACATGTGCTTTAGGTATGCTGACATGAAGTTGGTACCTCTGTCAGACACCACCTCCTTAGGGAAACCCACTCTGGTAAAGATACCAATGAGGGCCTTGGCTACTGCAGGGGCAGTAGTCGACCTAAGGGGAATAGCTTCAGGATACCTGGTAGCATGATCCACTACTACCAGGATATACATATTTCCTGAGGCTGTGGGAGGTTCTAGTGGACCAACTATGTCCACACCCACTCTTTCAAAGGGAACCCCCACCACTGGAAGTGGAATGAGGGGGGCCTTTGGATGTCCACCTGTCTTACCACTGGCTTGACAGGTGGGGCAGGAGAGGCAAAACTCCTTAACCATGGTGGACATATTGGGCCAGTAGAAGTGGTTGACTAACCTTTCCCACGTCTTGGTTTGTCCCAAATGTCCAGCAAGGGGAATGTCATGGGCCAATGTTAGGATGAACTTCCTGAACAGCTGAGGCACTACCACTCTCCTAGTGGCACCAGGTTTGGGGTCTCTGGCCTCAGTGTACAGGAGTCCATCTTCCCAATAGACCCTATGCGTTCCATTTTTCTTGCCTTTGGACTCTTCAGCAGCTTGCTGCCTAAGGCCTTCAAGAGAGGGACAGGTTTCTTGTCCCTTACACAGCTCCTCCCTTGAGGGTCCCCCTGGGCCTAAGAGCTCAACCTGATAAGGTTCAAGCTCCAAAGGCTCAGTTCCCTCAGAGGGCAGAACTTCTTCCTGAGAAGAGAGGTTCCCTTTCTTTTGCTGTGTTGCAGTTGGTTTCCCAACTGACTTTCCTGTTCTCTTGGTAGGCTGGGCCATTCTTCCAGACTCCAGCTCTACTTGTTCACCCTGTGCCTTGCACTGTGCTCTTGTTTTCACACACACCAGTTCAGGGATACCCAGCATTGCTGCATGGGTTTTTAGTTCTACCTCAGCCCATGCTGAGGACTCCAGGTCATTTCCAAGCAGACAGTCCACTGGGATATTTGAGGAGACCACCACCTGTTTCAGGCCATTGACCCCTCCCCATTCTAAAGTAACCATTGCCATGGGATGTACTTTTCTCTGATTGTCAGCGTTGGTGACTGTGTAAGTTTTTCCAGTCAGGTATTGGCCAGGGGAAACCAGTTTCTCTGTCACCATGGTGACACTGGCACCTGTATCCCTCAGGCCCTCTATTCTAGTCCCATTAATTAAGAGTTGCTGTCTGTATTTTTGCATGTTAGGCGGCCAGACAGCTAGTGTGGCTAAATCCACCCCACCCTCAGAAACTAGAGTAGCTTCAGTGTGGACCCTGATTTGCTCTGGGCACACTGTTGATCCCACTTGGAGACTAGCCATACCAGTGTTACCTGGATGGGAGTTTGGAGTGGAACCTTTCTTGGGACAGGCCTTGTCTCCAGTTTGGTGTCCATGCTGTTTACAGCTATGACACCAGGCCTTTTTGGGATCAAAGTTTTTACCCTTGTACCCATTGTTTTGTGAAGAGGCTCTGGGCCCACCCTCCTGTGCAGGTTTTTGGGGGCCTGTAGAAGACTCTTTACTATTTTTAGTTTTGGTTGTCTCATCACTCTTCCTCTGGGGAGTCTTTGTGACCCCTTTCTTTTGGTCACCCCCTGTTGAAGTCTTGGACACCCTTGTCTTGACCCAATGGTCCGCCTTCTTTCCCAATTCTTGGGGAGAAATTGGTCCTAGGTCTACCAGATGCTGATGCAGTTTATCATTGAAACAATTACTTAACAGGTGTTCTTTCACAAATAAATTGTACAGCCCATCATAATTACTTACACCACTGCCTTGAATCCAACCATCTAGTGTTTTCACTGAGTAGTCAACAAAGTCAACCCAGGTCTGGCTCGAGGATTTTTGAGCCCCCCTGAACCTAATCCTGTACTCCTCAGTGGAGAATCCAAAGCCCTCAATCAGGGTACCCTTCATGAGGTCATAAGATTCTGCATCTTTTCCAGAGAGTGTGAGGAGTCTATCCCTACACTTTCCAGTGAACATTTCCCAAAGGAGAGCACCCCAGTGAGATCTGTTCACTTTTCTGGTTACACAAGCCCTCTCAAAAGCTGTGAACCACTTGGTGATGTCATCACCATCTTCAAATTTTGTCACAATCCCTTTGGGGATTTTTAACATGTCAGGAGAATCTCTGACCCTATTTATATTGCTGCCACCATTGATGGGTCCTAGGCCCATCTCTTGTCTTTCCCTTTCTATGGCTAGGAGCTGTCTCTCTAAAGCCAATCTTTTGGCCATCCTGGCTAACAGGAGGTCATCTTCACTGAGTGCATCCTCAGTGATTTCAGAAATGTGGGACCCTCGTGTGAGGGACTCACTATTTCTGACTAACACAGTTGGAGACAGGACTTGAGGGGTCCTGTTCTCCCTATTTAGGACTGGAGGAGGGACATTGGCCTCCAAGTCACTAATCTCTTCCTCTGTGAGGTCATCATCAGAGGGGTTGGCTTTTTCAAACTCTGCCAACAGCTCCTGGAGCTGAATTTTGGTAGGTCTGGAGCCAATGGTTATTTTTTTTGATATTACAGAGAGACCTTAGCTCCCTCATCTTAAGATGGAGGTAAGGTGTGGTGTCGAGTTCCACCACATTCATCTCTGTATCAGACATTATTTTGCTAAGAGTTGGAAGACTTTTTAAAGAATCTAAAACTGTTTCTGGAATCTAATTTCAAACTTTTAACAAACTTTTAAACTCTAAAAGACAATGCTAAACAGGGACTTAACACACAAGGCCCTAGCAGGACTTTTAAGAATTTAGAAAAATTTCAAATTGCAAAAATGAATTTCTAATGACAATTTTGGAATTTGTCGTGTGATCAGGTATTGGCTGAGTAGTCCAGCAAATGCAAAGTCTTGTATCCCACCGCTGCCACCAATGTAGGAAGTTGGCTCTGTATGTGCTATTTCAAGTAAGGAATAGCATGCACAGAGTCCAAGGGTTCCCCTTAGAGGTAAAATAGTGGTAAAAATAGATAATACTAATGCTATATTTTGTGGTAGTGTGGTCGAGCAGTAGGCTTATCCAAGGAGTAGTGTTAAGCATTTGTTGCACATACACATAGACAATAAATGAGGTACACACACTCAGAGACAAATCCAGCCAATAGGTTTTGTTATAGAATAATATCTTTTCTTAGTTTATTTTAAGAACCACAGGTTCAAATTCTACATGTAATATCTCATTCGAAAGGTATTGCAGGTAAGTACTTTAGGAACTTTAAATCATAAAAATTGCATGTATACTTTTCAGGTTATTGACAAATAGCTGTTCTAAAAGTGGACACTTAGTGCAATTTTCACAGTTCCTAGGGGAGGTAAGTTTTTGGTTAGTTTTACCAGGTAAGTAGGACACTTACAGGGTTCAGTTCTTGGTCCAAGGTAGCCCGCCGTTGGGGGTTCAGAGCAACCCCAAAGTCACCACACCAGCAGCTCAGGGCCGGTCAGGTGCAGAGTTCAAAGTGGTGCCCAAAACACATAGGCTAGAATGGAGAGAAGGGGGTGCCCCGGTTCCGGTCTGCTTGCAGGTAAGTACCCGCGTCTTCGGAGGGCAGACCAGAGGGGTTTTGTAGGGCACCGGGGGGGACACAAGTCCACACAGAAATTTCACCCTCAGCAGCGCGGGGGCGGCCGGGTGCAGTGTAGAAACAGGCGTCGGGTTCGCAATGTTAGTCCATGAGAGATCTCGGGATCTCTTCAGCGCTGCAGGCAGGCAAGGGGGGGATTCCTCGGGGAAACCTCCACCTGGGCAAGGGAGAGGGACTCCTGGGGGTCACTTCTCCAGTGAAAGTCCGGTCCCTCAGGTCCTGGGGGCTGCGGGTGCAGGGTCTCTCCCAGGCGTCGGGACTTTAGGTTCAAAGAGTCGCGGTCAGGGGAAGCCTCGGGATTCCCTCTGCAGGCGGCGCTGTGGGGGCTCAGGGGGGACAGGTTTTGGTACTCACAGTATCAGAGTAGTCCTGGGGTCCCTCCTGAGGTGTCGGATCTCCACCAGCCGAGTCGGGGTCGCCGGGTGCAGTGTTGCAAGTCTCACGCTTCTTGCGGGGAGCTTGCAGGGTTCTTTAAAGCTGCTGGAAACAAAGTTGCAGCTTTTCTTGGAGCAGGTCCGCTGTCCTCGGGAGTTTCTTGTCTTTTCGAAGCAGGGGCAGTCCTCAGAGGATGTCGAGGTCGCTGGTCCCTTTGGAAGGCGTCGCTGGAGCAGGATCTTTGGAAGGCAGGAGACAGGCCGGTGAGTTTCTGGAGCCAAGGCAGTTGTCGTCTTCTGGTCTTCCGCTGCAGGGGTTTTCAGCTAGGCAGTCCTTCTTCTTGTAGTTGCAGGAATCTAATTTTCTAGGGTTCAGGGTAGCCCTTAAATACTAAATTTAAGGGCGTGTTTAGGTCTGGGGGGTTAGTAGCCAATGGCTACTAGCCCTGAGGGTGGGTACACCCTCTTTGTGCCTCCTCCCAAGGGGAGGGGGTCACAATCCTAACCCTATTGGGGGAATCCTCCATCTGCAAGATGGAGGATTTCTAAAAGTTAGAGTCACTTCAGCTCAGGACACCTTAGGGGCTGTCCTGACTGGCCAGTGACTCCTCCTTGTTTTTCTCATTATTTTCTCCGGCCTTGCCGCCAAAAGTGGGGCCTGGCCGGAGGGGGGCGGGCAACTCCACTAGCTGGAGTGTCCTGCTGGGTTGGCACAAAGGAGGTGAGCCTTTGAGGCTCACCGCCAGGTGTGACAATTCCTGCCTGGGGGAGGTGTTAGCATCTCCACCCAGTGCAGGCTTTGTTACTGGCCTCAGAGTGACAAAGGCACTCTCCCCATGGGGCCAGCAACATGTCTCGGTTTGTGGCAGGCTGCTAAAACTAGTCAGCCTACACAGATAGTCGGTTAAGTTTCAGGGGGCACCTCTAAGGTGCCCTCTGGGGTGCATTTTACAATAAAATGTACACTGGCATCAGTGTGCATTTATTGTGCTGAGAAGTTTGATACCAAACTTCCCAGTTTTCAGTGTAGCCATTATGGTGCTGTGGAGTTCGTGTTTGACAGACTCCCAGACCATATACTCTTATGGCTACCCTGCACTTACAATGTCTAAGGTTTTGTTTAGACACTGTAGGGGTACCATGCTCATGCACTGGTACCCTCACCTATGGTATAGTGCACCCTGCCTTAGGGCTGTAAGGCCTGCTAGAGGGGTGTCTTACCTATACTGCATAGGCAGTGAGAGGCTGGCATGGCACCCTGAGGGGAGTGCCATGTCGACTTACTCGTTTTGTCCTCACTAGCACACACAAGCTGGCAAGCAGTGTGTCTGTGCTGAGTGAGAGGTCTCCAGGGTGGCATAAGACATGCTGCAGCCCTTAGAGACCTTCCTTGGCATCAGGGCCCTTGGTACTAGAAGTACCAGTTACAAGGGACTTATCTGGATGCCAGGGTCTGCCAATTGTGGATACAAAAGTACAGGTTAGGGAAAGAACACTGGTGCTGGGGCCTGGTTAGCAGGCCTCAGCACACTTTCAATTGTAAACATAGCATCAGCAAAGGCAAAAAGTCAGGGGGCAACCATGCCAAGGAGGCATTTCCTTACAGTCAGATACTATCTTAAAATTTCCCATCCTGGAGCAAAGGTATAATAATTTGAGGACTCTCGCTCTGCTCACAAATTTTACTTAGAAGACACATGAAACCATATTACAAACATCTCCTCTTGACTGAAAAAGAACAGCACACACTTTAACAGAAATGACTAGGGAGATTGGGTTCAATGGCTCCGTGAAAGTATAATTTGAAATAGCATTTGAAGAAGGTGAAGAAGATTTGATCACTCCCTCTGTGAAGAGATTAAAACCGTATCCAGCAAATGATTGTCCATAGTAGGATATTGTCTCCATTATGAGAAAGATAATATTATTTCAACAGTTGAGGTACCGAATTTGGGGAGTAATGTATTCATCACCATTCATCCTCGACAGATTTCAAAAGTGTTTTAGCTCTGCCCTTGCCTCTAACTTCCGTAATTACGAGTGTCTCTTCGGGACTGATACTGCTGTTTCTGACATTGTAACAAGCAGTGGTGCAGAGACTCTGAATATTGTTGGTATTGCATCTGACAACTGTACATTGCTTGAGTCTACTGCTTTTAGGAAGTCTATGGAGCATGGTGAGCTGCTGCACTGTGTGTATATCAAGTGCACCATTGATTTATGCTCTGATTCCATGCAACTTAAGTTCGAAGGGACAATCCAATATAGCCTTAGAACCCGCCGTAGCGGGCTCTACCGGCTATTAAAGGCCCGCTCCCCACATTAAATGCCTGAGCCGAAGGCGAGGGCATTTAACAAGGGAGAGGGACTTTAATAGACGGTAGAGCCCGCTACGGCGGGTTCTAAGGCTATTAGAACATTCTGCCACACAGGGCAGAATGTTCTATTAAAACAAAAAATGTTCACGGAGCCCGAGGGGATTAAAATCCCCTCGGGCTCTGTGTGGCTTTGTTCATAGCTGTTGCTGTGAACAAAGCGAAGATTGGAATGTTGGCGCTGCGGGCTTTTACCGGCCAGTAAAAGCCTGCAGCACTCCATTGTTATCAATGGAGCCCCCAGCATTCCAATGTTCTAATATCCCTGGGATACTGAACTGATCGAAATACTATAAAAAAAAGTGGTATCTTAGAGGTTTCTTCAATGCGAAAAGTAAGAAATTTAGAGGAACATCAGTTAGATTCATTGGGCCATTACAGGTCCCTACTGTGACAGTTTAAGAAGTAGACCCCATAATTCGCATCACATTTGTACTTGAATTACCTAAAATAAAATACAATGTCCAAGACACACAGAGAGATTGCCAGCCAAGTGTATACCATTTTTTGATATTACTCATTCCCTGCAAAGCATCATCAACCTTCTACCCAAAAAATATTGTCGCACTGAACAACATGTTTATCAGTACTTCTACTTAGAACCCAGAATGTTGCATGAGTGTCATCCCAGCTTCGCACCATGGGCTGAGACTTCTTAATCTCCATCTATAAGGAAATCTATCTGTGATACCTTTTACCTCATCCCTCTTTCGAGCACTGCCAAAGGTTCTGCATCATTATTCCTATGTAATGGCAGAGATGCTGAGTGTTTGTCTTCGTACGCCATTGTTTTTTTTTGCATGATGTATCGCTGTAATCCTACCAGTCACCCTTGGTGTTTAAATTTGAAAAGTCTCCAAAAATTAAGTGGGTACTGTGCCTCTTATTTTTTTCAGCTATACAAGTCTCATGTGAGGGGAGATAGCAAATAACCTGTTGACGCAGAGGAGAGGTCCAGTCTGACGCTGTCATTGGTTAAGTGACATCCAGGCCCATTCACACCCTGCAGCCTCTAAAGCTGGATTTTTTGCCCTTCAAGGAATTTGGAGGTCAGTGCTACTTTTGGTCGTTGACCTCAATCAAGCACTCAAACATAGGGTCTCAAGAGTCTATCAAATTATTTGACATTGTGGGTTTTTAAGGCATGCGCATCCAAACCTTAAGAATGGTGTTTTGCCTGAGTTAAATATTCTCTACAATGGTCATACACTTCCCAGTAGGGACTTTGCCTTTTCAGAGGGGGCCTCCCAAGTGACCTCTGGATACTGGTTCTCAAATTACAGGCGGAGCCAAAGCAAACTCTTTTGCACAAGGTAATTATGTTTTTACAAATCTGTAGGATGTCAGATATTTATTAGAAATCTTTGGCATCTTAGTCCACCCCAGAGAAAGTCGCAGTTGTCTATTGTTTGAGCCTCAAATACTCTGTGTCTGCACAAACCATAGTGCACCTTTGAATGAAACTTTCTCACATCTCACAAATAGGAGATCTAATCACTTAAAACGTCCAGTTTGGACTTTCAAAACTACTATTGTTTAGGAACAAGGTCTAGACATTTTTAAAGGGATCCACGCAAGTGGACTGTACAGCCAAAATAAAGAGTGGGCCGAGGAGGTGAAGCCGGA
The DNA here is from genome assembly GCF_031143425.1 of Pleurodeles waltl. Lineage (NCBI taxonomy): Eukaryota > Metazoa > Chordata > Amphibia > Caudata > Salamandridae > Pleurodeles > Pleurodeles waltl. The sequence continues at coordinate 645,806,003 of NC_090446.1, read as the reverse complement.
GTATAAGGAGACTTCAGCTAGCGTGCCCTGAGGGCTCCAGGACATACGGATTCAGCAAGGAGAAATAAGAGGGACTGTGAGTGGAAGCAGAAAACATAGACACGCCGCCCCCTCCCCTTCTGCAGGTAGTTGTTCCTTAACGCAAGAAAATCAGCGCTCAGGATTGGTCTGGGGTCCTTTTGAAGGAACTAATAACTGGAGGAGAGCATGATCCCTCCAGAAACCTCAAAGGCTGAAACCAAGGGTTAGCGGTCAGTTGCTGACTATAAATTGTGTCCCACCCACCCACACCTGCCAGGAAAGTGGGAGCCGCAACCGCTGTGCACAACGGGGTGGAAGAGTTCAGCTACAACTGACACAAAGAAATAGTGTCAATAACACATGAGGGCGACTAGTAGGCTGTTAAAAAAAAAGTTGCCTTAACAGTGGTCCTTGGGATGTCTGACAGCTGGGATACTGGAATGGGGGGGCATGGAGAGAGACAGAGGGGACAGTCGCAAAGCAGACACAACATGGCAGAGTCAGTGCTGTTAAACTGCATCAATAACACATAAGGGCAACCGGTAGACCGTCAGAAAGGAAAGAATTGCCATAACAGTGGTCCTTGGGAAGCCTGACAACTGGGAGGAGCAACGGAGAGAGCCAGATGGGATAGTCGCAAAGCAGACACAGCACTTACAGCCCAGGCACGGACGGAAAGGGCCTCGGATGTCACACACTGGGAGCAAGGGAAGCCTAGAAGCTGCTGCACATAACCAGAGGGGCTTTCTCAACATGCATATGGGGACAGCAACCAGTGTCAGAATGTGCTATCAAACATGATTTAGTGTTTCCAAACTGGCTTCAAACTGGAATCGCTGAATTATGACTGCATGATTGATTTATGCTGATGTTATTACATGATATATTGTATATATCAATGATCGATGACTGCAAATGACTGCAAATTATGAGTTTTGACCATCTCATGATTTATGGCTTAACTTTAGTAACTTTAGTAAACTACGACTTTTTACATCCTCCTGAGGGTCTCCGACTCTTATTGAAAGAAGAGCAGGTGGAGGGCCGGGACAGTCAAAAGCCCTGTAGGACTAGGTAACTTGTCTGGGGCGGGTTAGAGAAAAACAAAAAATATATACAATATTTGTTTGACTGTGCAAATTCTCTGAGTCAGTTATTGATTGGGTTGCCTGATAAATGGACAACTGTCGCTGACCCTGCATACTATGGTGGACAAAGACAGCAGCAAATGGAGAAGAATCAAACAGGATTGTGAGTTTCCTACCTGTGCTATTAGTGGGCGGTAATATGGTAATTGAGCAGTGCGTGTCAAGGATAGTGTGGTAAAATACCAAGATGAAAAAAGTTGTGTTACATAAAGTTGAATTCGGAAAAGGGGGTGGGGGCAGGTGCAACATTAAATATTAAATAGGTCATGGGCAAAAAAGGGACCCACATACCAGGTAATGAACCCAGTACTAAAAAAGCACAAAAAAAAAAAAACTTAAAAAAACATCTGCAATAGTGTAGTACAAAATGTCGGGTGCAGAATAAGAACTTACAATGTCAGATGGAGGCTAATAGAATAAATTAATGGGTATCTCATAAGTGCTAAGGTAGAGAATTAGGTACTATATGTACAAAGTTGTTCATAACACCTCCACTTAAGGATGCACTGCCAAAGATTAAAATAGCGCATTATGAACTGCTAAATTAACTCAGGATGCAGGGGGAGGGGTAAAATACAGAAGGTGTAGAACAGGGTGTAAGAAATAACCACTACGTTCAGTGGCAAAAAGGTGTTTGGTAAGTAAAATGAAGTGTAGACTAGAGTACTAAAATGGATTACATGAAGGCTGAAGAATTACACATACCCGAGAGACTAAAGAAGTGTAGATAAATCCTGGTTCTTCCTAGTAGAGCACCTGAAACGGCTCAGTGTCTAACCATTCACTTGGTTTCTCTCAAGAACACTGGCTTCAAGAGCTACGAGATGAAACGCATTCTGGGATTTTCAGCATGGAGCCCACTTAGCCTGAAATTCTCAAGGAACTATGGGGGTCATTCTGACCCTGGCGGTCATTGACCGCCAGGGTCAACGACCACGAGAGCACCGCCAACAGGCTGGCGGTGCTCTCAAGGGCATTCTGACCGCGGCGGTTTGGCCGCGGTCAGAAAGGGAAAACCGGCGGTCTCCCGCCGGTTTTCCGCTGCCCTCAGGAATCCTCCATGGCGGCGCAGCTTGCTGCGCCGCCATGGGGATTCCGACACCCCATACCGCCATCCTGTTCCTGGCGGTTCGCCCGCCAGGAACAGGATGGCGGTATGGGGTGTCGTGGGGCCCCTGGGGGCCCCTGCAGTGCCCATGCCAATGGCATGGGCACTGCAGGGGCCCCCGTAAGAGGGCCCCACAAAGAATTTCAGTGTCTGCTTAGCAGACACTGAAATTCGCGATGGGTGCAACTGCACCCGTCGCACCTTCCCACTCCGCCGGCTCCATTCGGAGCCGGCTTCCTCGTGGGAAGGGGTTTCCCGCTGGGCCGCCCGCCGGCCTCAGAATGAGGCCCTATATCTGACTTTCTGGAAGAGATTAAGCCGCGAGGGATGGTCAGGTGACCAACTGCCTGAGGAAGGAGAGGCCATCATTGCTGAACTCTGCTCACATCTAGGACACTAGGTCCAAGATTCACGATGTTGGCATGGGGTAACAGCCCATCGTCTTAACTTACGACCAAGTGTCATGCAGACATCAGAGGAAAGTTCAAAGGTCTCTGGATCAAAATAGGTTGAACATTCGAAATAGATGAGGCACCAACCTCCTCTTACCCAACCAGCACCAACATGAATAAACAACCCATGCCCATGATATCAACGCAGCCTGATCCAGCCATCTCCTGTCAGATCTCGTCTTGTGTTAACCTACTGAGGCCTCACCCTTATGTTCCAATAGTGCACTGTGTGAGAGAACGAAGCTTTTATACCAGTACATCAGTTTAAATACTAGGTGGAGTTACATAGTCCTTCTGCTAATACTGCCTTTGACATGTGATAACGTATTCCTTTCTGTTTCATTATTTGTTATGTTCTAATACATTTTGAAAAATAAAAATAAAACATTTACAAAAGTTCAGGATCAAGTAGTCGACCTTCTGGCTTTAACTGGGATTTGGTCTCATTGCGCTATGATGCCATGTTTGGCGAAACCAGTGCCACAGCACAAAATGCTTAAGGACGTAAAAAGTGAGCTTACCAGATTTCTTCTTTGCGATGGGATCCCTGAAAAAAAACACAACAGACAAGAATACATGACTACATGGTGAAATAAATTACAGAGAGCAACCAAGTGCCCAAAGGCTGCTTGATAATGTATTGTTTACTGCACAAAATCTGTCTAATATTGCAACCCAAGCTTTAATTAGGACGCATGCATGCACCCTGAGATGCCCACCAGAGTTTGCAAAAGTTATTAAGGGCCAAAAAAATAAAATAGACTTTCCAAGGACAACAAACTTTTTGAGGCAACGAGGGCAAGAAGTAGTCTATTGATTGCCAAGGCAAACTGTCCTTCCAAAAACCCATCAGGCCACAACTACATTCTTTCTGCTACAACTCAACTTGGCTGCCTTCAACTTACATGACCACCTTAAACTCAATAGAAACCTGCCCGCGGCTACAACATCTCTTAACAAGCTTTCACATGAATTAAACATAGACTCAGACCTCTGGGAATCCATGGAGCCAGAAGTGAAGCTCGCTGAACCTTAGTCTCTGAGCAGGAACACACTACAATCTTTTCAATGAGGGCCTGAAAACTGATCTGCTGCAACTTGGTTTCATATCAACACCACGCTTTCAAGGGCAGCCATGGAAATATCAAACAGGAACCATACTGTCACACCCTGGAATCTAACTCCACCCTTCAGTATCAGTATCAGTATTCCCACTAGTGCTTCGAAATCACAGAAAAAGTCATAAAGCTCTATAAGAAAGCAGCTCCATGGCCTGCTCCCGACAGAGCAGCTGATCTATTACCACTTCTCAGCATGGCTGCTATAAATTGAAAGTGACATTAATGCCACTTCTTAACAAGAAAGATATATTTGTGTAATGGACATCAGAAGTTCTCAGAAGAGTCGCTATACTTGCAGTGGACAGTAATAACACTTTTCGGGAAGACTGCTGTACTTATAATGGACAGTAACATTTCTCTACAGACCTGCTGTATTTAGAAAGGACAAAAACAAAAAAAATGTCATACGGATAACTTAGACTAGGACTACTCTGAGATGCATTCGAGTTCTTTTTTCTCAAGGTGCCACTGAAGAGACCACGCACATCCAAGTCAGCTTTAATGCGGCTCCAAAGGTACCATCAAAACTGAACTTGTAGGACGTGGCCCTTCTGAATGGGAACCCAAGCTCCACCAGGCCAGTTTCAACCTTGCTGGGGCTCACCAGTGAGGTGAATTCTGGCCATACCTTTCATACTTAGGCCTAGACGTTTGGACTGGATTGTTGCTCTAGGAGTAGATGCAAACTTCAGAACATCTCCACCTCTTCGAAGAACTTCTCTAATGCAAACACCCCAGGCATTCCAGAAGAAACTAAAACATACCTGGTGAAAGTGTCTCTGCTATGACAGCATGAGTGCTGAGAGGTGATTCAGTGCACAAAGTCACTCCATACAAAGATCTTAACTCACTCACATGCGCAGTCATTCCCTTTTGCAGTGAGGATAAAGAGAGTCGTAGTTTACAGCCTGAAACTAAGAAGTCGCACTGGTGCAGTAGGATGGAATGTACATTATACACTCCTTTCTTTTTTAACAGTTAGGTCATTTGTGTAAAGTGAGAGGATAAGCACAGTCAGACGCTGCTTAGGTATAAGGAGATGAACGGTAAATCCGTACTTAAAGGATCTGCTCTGTTCAACAGCTGGAGAGTGTCTCAAAGCCTGTCTCCATAATGCTAGAATCAAATATATTTGATTTCAGCACTACCAATAAAAAACACTCACCAAGCAAGTGGCCTGTGTACCTTTAGAACTGGGGTGTAGTTGTGGCCGGACACTAGCATGTACGCCCCTGGACATGGAGTGGTGCTGATGCTAAGCATGTGCCTAAGAGGACCGCTCTAAATACAAGTGTCTGCTTATATTTATTTCCAAAACGCTTTGCACGACTGTTGCATCGTCTTTTAAAATTATGTTTATTGCATTTTCCATAGCGAAACAATGATGGGAATTCTTGTGGTCCCTCTGTGTAACCAGGCCTAGTGCTGCTGGTCTCCATCAAACATAGGTCTCTCCCTCTTTAAACATAGAGTAACTTGCACGCGTATTGCCTTGTCTTTAGTAATAATGCTCGCCATTAAAGATCTGAAAGTCCCTTTGGTAATTCTCCACAATCCATTCTACACTCCCTCCTAATCCATCTCCGGGCTCCACTTCAGTCTCAATGCCCGAAGACCTCACCACAAAAGAGGACTAAAAAGTCAAAAGTGAAAAGATGCATCAGGGGCTTCCTTGTAATATCAAACCCCTTCCTCATGTCACGTAAATCATATATGATTATTTCAATGGCCATCACAGACCACAGTCCCAAATGTCCAAGATCGTGACCATAGATTCCTGAGGAATTGGGATTCCCTTCACCTTCTTTATCTTAAGGAACAACTCTCTCCAATGACCATCACACAAGTGCATCCATCCCCTCCATACCACATCAGTATCCGAGAACATCTGTTTAAGTTTACTCGGGGTGCAGTACCGGATTGAATATGATTTTTTGCTACGTTTCTTGACCATTGACGCTATGGGTCGTCCTCTGAATAACAGCCATAGGCCCTCCCATTCTTCATGTTGTATGTCTTTCCTTACTGCTGTCTCCTGTCTCCCATTGTTGCATATATGATTAGCAGGCGTGGACATAAGAGTGGAGTATAAAGAAGACACCAGGCCCTTGGAAAACTCAAAATGCATGAAGGCTTCCTCAAAGATCATCAGCTATCTAGTGCTTGCTGATTTACTCTGAGGGGTTAATACCCAATGTTGATGCTGGCAATACTAACGCCTATCTTGCTCTCAATCATAAATTCACTCCTACACTGTGCAAACGGTTTAATTTTCTGGTTAAATAACATGCCTCTCAACATTATGTAGTCATCAAAGGTCAGGGAAAAATCTGGGTTACAGTGCAGCGGAGTGAACTGGGAAGGGTAAGTGGTGACATTATCCCATTTGGTAAGTGTGTCCAACTTTTCCATATTTCGCCAGGTAACGTCTGAAACACTTGCCATAGCTAGTTTTACTTGTCTGGGCAACCAAAGGAATTCCCTCAATACCCTCCCCAAGACTCTCCATTCTATATAAGCCTAATGCTTCTCCATTTCCCACAACAACCACTCAAAATCTACCTGCAATTGTGCAGCCATGTAGTATTTCTCTATGTCTGCCCGGCAGAGATTAGCAATGAGCTTCTGTTATATTTTTCCATTAAATGTAGAATACAACAAATGTTATCGAAAGTCTGTCTAGGCCATCGAAATCAACACTGATCAGGATCGATCAGGAAGGGTATACATCCCTTCAATCTATTGGCTACAACTTTCATGAAAACGCTAAAGTCACAGTTCAGCATCGATATAGGTCTGTAGGCCTAAACTGCTGCTTGGATTTCCCGGCCTTGCATATTAGGAATGTGTGATTTACCCTGTATTTGTGACTCTACCCAATCGTGCAATGAGTAAAAAATGATTGCTAAATGGAGAGAAAATACTGAGCAAATTCCTTTGTAGAAGGCATTTGTGAACCCATCAGGGCCCGCCAATTTATCAGACAGAACATTTTTGACAATTCATGCTATCTCATCTACCGATACTGCCTTCTCTAGCTTACCTCTTGTGGACTGCGGGAGTGTGCAGAAGTGTACAGATTCAAGAAAGTATGCGAGTTTTCCAACATCTGCCGTACATATCTTTTTAAAATGTTTTAAAAGCTTCTTTTTTCATTTTTTAGGTTCCTGACAGCAGTGGTCGTCAGCTACTGCTGCATGTCTACCAGACAGGAAACCAAGTGCTCTTTGGTAAGTTGAGAGGGATCAGCGTGTGTTGGTGTAGCCAACTCTGCGGTTGGGTGAATGATTGGTTTCCTCATAAGGCTGTGGAGATCTCCAGCTCTGATTGACCAATAATGTCTGGGGTCCCTTTGTAGTTCTATTGTGATTGATTTCTTCATGCGTGTCTAGAAGTATGCTTCTAGACCTTCAATGCAAGGCTTATCAGGGTGCGTTAAAACCACTGCTCCTCCACACCCAAATAAATTCACTCACCAGGCAAAGCCAGGCTCGAGGTCACACCCAGCAGGCAGCTTCTACAGGCATATCCAGGTGTGCCCCCAAAGAGGGTACCTCAAGTGTCTTATTACCCTCTCAACCTCCTCCTTGCTTTTGCAAAATCTTTCACTCAGCTTTGGGGTCAAAAGGATTACAGAAGTTATCAGAAGAATTGGCCGATAAAGAGCCTACTCTTTCACCTCTTATGAATCATACCTTAGCCCGTTAAGGTGTATTTCTAACCTCCACTTCTGTGTAGCAGCACAACCAGATCTCGTAGACGTTCACTGGCGCTTTACTGTGCGTGGTAGGCCAGTAATCGTATCAGCGCACCCACTAGGAATTTCACAATGGACCGGCGAGACAGGCCAACCAATGCATCTATACCCAGTGTGGCTGATTCTGCTCAAGGTGCTACAGCTGCCTCTATCATCATGGCAGTTCTCGTTGCGGCACCTGGGCAGAGCACTGCTGCCCTCACAAGGCCATAGCCTGGTATCAGGCATCACATGAGTAGTAGTCATTCTCAGCCTTTAAAAATGGCCGCTCCGTGCATCATTCTTTCTCCTCGAATGCCCCTCTGCAGCTCACCCTCGGGTCCCAGGTAGTGTCTGAAGTACACTTCAGCGATTGCAAGGTACCTCTCCATTGTTCTCAAGGGTAACTTCTATTGTACTTTGGGCATATGCAGTGATAGCAGTCATGTCAAAACAAGTACGTTATTAATATGGTTTTCCAAATCCTATGCTCTCTATCTAGCACCCTTTGCAAGCACTAAAATCAAGCCAGTTCCTAAAATGTGTAGCCAGGTACGCCAAATTCTAAACAAAACCCTCAGACTCTGCCTCCCATGAGCAGGACATTCCCTGTCCTTTTTAGCAAGAGGGAGAGTCGATGTTTGGTTTCCAGGGGCCACCATATCAGCCTGCTTTCTGCAAGTCTTCGACTTTCCGATCTAGTTCAGTCCAACGGAGCAGCAGCTGTTTCGCTTTACTGCTTGGTGAAGAGCCCAGGACCATGACATCACCAGGACCATAAGGCGCTGGGACCCCTTTCAACACACAATTTTGCTTTAAGGCAGTTCAGAGAAGGAAACAGGATTCTTGGAAATAACGTTCACAATGCAACATAACCGCTAAGTCCATTTAGGACAGCGAAAGCGTGCACCTAAAGTTCGAAAGCTGCATTCTGTGGTAGCTGTGGTTTGCAATGGGAGAAGCAGCACATTCACACAGTACACGTGAAGGCGACCACTGGACATAAACGAAGCCCAGTAGATTCATCTCAAACGTGAACAATTTTCCAATATTGAATAATGCACCATAGGACCGTGCATCATCCAGTCGTGAACATTATGCTAAAGAACCGCTAAAATGTAATGACCAGAAAAAAAAACACAGATGTTGTGACTTCTGGCACTGGTCCTTACTTTGAACTGGCCCCACACACTCCTACCGTGATTGACCCTATGCCTGAGTTTGGGTCTTTGATACCAAGCTCGACACCACAGCCCAAGTCCACTGTAAATCCCTCCTGCTAGTTCCTCAGATGCATAACACCAGCGCTCCAAATGCCTCACTGATGCTCTTCCTTCAAGGCACTCTGAAATATCCACAGCAGTTTCCATGACAAGGCCTAATTGTTGATCCAAGCTAACTTCCAAAGATATCGAAAGAACAGAGCACACAGTTCTCAACTAGGCCCGTGGCTTCACAAAACATCTTTACAAAAAGAAGTAAATATGTCAAACCTCCTTTGCTGTAGAAGCTGCAAAACAAGGTCTCTTCCTTGCAGCAAAAGTAAGAAATACCCAAAACACCTGATAATGCAAGAAGGAAGACAGAAGAGTGATGCTTCCGTGACTAATGATCTGCAGACTCATGAAGATCAACCAACTAATTCAATCACTTAAACGAAAATACAAAAATCGGATGATTTGAGAAATGTCCACCAAAAATCCAAAGACTAAAGGGATGCTGAGGGATGGAAGACACTTGTGCACATCTATCCGCTTCAAACCTAAAAGCAGCTCTGTGATCGCAGTGTCCTGAGAAGTACCTTCCAGCGCTCATCGCTGATACCAAAACACTTTCCAGGATAGGTGACCCCTATAGCCCATACCCTTCCAACCACACTGATAATACAATGTATTATAAATTGTATGCTTTCCACCCTCTACACTCAAAGACCCCTATTTGAAAACAAAGAGGGGAAACTTTCAGAGGGAAAATGAGCAAAGGGGCAGGGCGGGACAGCAGGAAGAAACAGGACCCATTGCTCTTCAGGCAGTAAGTACAATTAAATCCTTACTCCCGAAATGTGGATGTACACAGCTTGGGTTTAATAAGGGATGAGACGCTGAAGGACAGTAAAAGTATGACTTAGTTTAACTTAGCCTTTCTGCCTGAGGCAAACTACAAGTTACTCAGAACTGTCAACCCTTGTGACCACTTGCCCTAAGATATCAAACCAGAATCCACAAGTTTTGCCAATATAAGTGGAGCTGCGGCTTGGAAGGAGCTGTGCGGCAGAGAAAAGCGCCCAGTGGCTAGGGCCTCTTCATCGAGGCACAATCACCTCGTCCTGCTCAGCACTGGCACTCGTTCAAGAAGCTTTCCGCAATTTATGACCTCAGACATCCTTCTGAGTCACCATCCGATCCATCACGCCCCCCTCCGTGCCTCTGCCCCCTCTCGTCCTAGGAGCCTGGCAGGGTGCCCAGAGGCAAGAGAGAGTGGGGGCAAGCGTGGTCCGGATAGAGGAGAATCAAGGGCTTTTCATAATTAAGATAAGGGATTTCAGAAGATAAACTTGCCATCCCACATAGTGGTCCCTCCAAACGCAAGATGCGGAGTGCTCGTCCTTGTGCTGCCCCTGCAGCGATGAGATGTGCGGAATGCAAAGAGATGACGGACGTCTGCTGGGGCACCGCCCTCTGAGGACTAACCATGTTCGAGTCCCGGCGTCGGCAGAACACCCTGTGATTCTCAGCAAACCACGTGATCTCCCTATCAGAAAAAGGAATCCAATCTCTTGTAAATGAATCTGTTGCTCACCACTCTAATACCCTTGGTCAAAGTTCCTGCCAATATAAAACTACAAAAAAACATAACCTACGAAACCCATCCCGTGCAGGGCAAGCCTCGCCACTCCTCAGCATCCAGCGGACAGGTGAGCTAGGATTCAATTTACATTTGAAAGATTTGAGGATGTTACCGTTTTTCATCAGCGCGGCTCATGAGTTGCTGACACGGTTTTTCATTTTGTTTTTTATTTTAATCCACTGTACAAAACTGAAAAGTCCCAAAAGGTATCACCGTGTGGCCAGCAAGGGCGTGCGCTCATATATTGTTATCCTGTGGCCTGCTGGTCCGCTGTACACACCTCCCAGTCTCCACTCTCACTCTAGACAGTCACCGAGTTTGTCTAAAGCCATTTTCTGAGCAGTGACGAATTCTGTCCTCGCGCTCAGGGTGCCATGCAGCATCGTGCGTAGTTACCCTTCCTGTGAGTAACCTCCTAGTTATCCCCTGTGCCTCCTCCTGCCACCACACTGACAGGGCAGAGGAGTTTCACCCTCTCCCATGGCTGCCCTTTCTGTTTACGTAAACCCCGCCCTTTCCTCGACACCCTTCCCTCGTGTAAACGGATATAAATCTACGCCACTCCCGCTCTCTCACACAGGCCGGTGCAGGTCTGGCGCTGTCTTTGTACCTCTCCAAACTGCCTCTCTCTGAATCTCAGCGTGCATGAAAATGAAAAACTCAAATACGGTTTGGGGGGCGGGGGTCAAGGTTGCATTGCAGCGATGCATGCAGAGTGGGATGCATTAAAGGTGGAATGACGGATAAAGCTCTTAGGTAATGAAGTCCTGGGCAGAGGCACTCAGTATAATGAAACACAGGGGCCGATGACGGGGAGGAGGGGTCAGGGTGTACCTCACAGACCGATGTGCGCCAGAGACGGGGGAATTCTGTGAGAAGTCGCAACAGACCAATGTCTCCAAGAAGTCAAGCGAGCTGGGCAGCTTCCCTGGTACGTTTCATTCTACTGACTCTCGCCAGCTTTACTGGCTTGTCATTGGACATTTAAAAACCAAAATTGGTTTGTGGAATGCTTGCCTTAAACTAACCGCTGTTAATCACTCACAGCAGCATGTATGACCATCGCTTTCGTCCACTTTGGCGCACCAGTAAGACCATCCATTTGGAAATGAGACTAGTCACTCTGGACCACCATGCCAGGCCCACTGCAGAAGGGGCACAAGCAACCAAAGGGTTAACAAAGGACTGTCCGCAGGGCCGGGGATCCCAGATGTTGTGCACACAGATGGCCTCCAAAGTCAGGAGCAAGGTATTCAACACCCTATCTGACAGTGAACAAAGGGGCAACTAGCCGTAAGTGAAGCTGGAGCAAAAAGTGCCACAAAGACACCAGAGGGTGGAAAATGGAGGCGAATGGTGTGAGGAATCACAACAGCCATTTTGCCCACTGTCTTCACAAGGGACAATCCGGGATGGCAAAAGGGCTTTTAAAGGAAGGCACGAGTGAACTGTCTCACGATCGCAGGCCTTCAGTAATAAAGCGAAACTTGAGTCCTGCGGAAAGTAAGCACAAGATGCACCAACATGCAAGCGTTTGCGCATACCACTCGCACTTATGGCGCGTCACTCGGTGATGGATGGAATACATGCTTGAATTAATGGCAATCTACGGACGCTATCAGGAACTCTTGCGATCTGCCAACACGCTGCATTCGAATATGCAGTTGAAAAAAGGGATAATGCAAACTAGAGACGTCGTGTGTGGCTCTGCACAACTCTAAGCACCACAATGAGAAATACATGGAACAACTTCAGTGATATGACCCCTAATAAAAAACGTTTTACACTGGGCTGCTCACGCGTCTTTCATATCTAAGCGGCAGATTCGACTTACGAAAGATGTTGGACTTTAACCATGCCCGGCATTCTTTACCTGTATTTCTCGAGGAGAGGTTCAGGAGTGAGGACAGGAGTCACATAAATAAGGCGCTAGATTAGAACATTTCCAATCTGCAAATGTAAAAATCCTGACCTATCCAATCTCCGTTTTATTGAACACACTTAGCGGCGAGAAAGTTCACTAACTGAAGCCAGCACTTTCAGTGTGGGCGAAAAGCCGCCGAGAACTCGGGGTGCTGAGCAAGGGCTGCCGCGTCCAAGGCCTTGCCGGGGACACGCCTTCCTGGAGTCAGCACTGATCCCACTGAAGGGGCCAAGGAACCGGTGCCAGGGCGGGAAGGTTCGCCACCGCGGCAAGCTCTGCCTGCGCGGTGCCTCAGCCGAGGTGGAACCGCAGAGTGTATAAATAGCGAGGGCAGGCAGGCAGGAAAACCAAACTTATAATCAGCAGTTGTTCAGTCACAGGCCCAAAAGGCGCCAACGGACGCCGATCAACGGGCCAGTGGCGCGTCACACAGGGGCTTCTAGTCACACCCAAGTCTACACTGAAACAGGAATATGTTTCATATGTATTATTCACACCCTCTAAATACTTCCTCCAGCTCCCCCCACCCCATCGTTACTGAGGATCACCATGCAATGGCTGGCACCGACTTTATTTTGTTTTGGGTATTGCATCGAACCTTTCCATAAAGCACTTTCACAAGGACTACCTCACTCCTTAAGCTACTTAGTTGCAACGGTTTCCTTGCTGTCCATGAAATCCCCTTCCTAGTGCGCCCTCTCCTCCCTCGACAAGCGCATCCTTTTCCCGTTTGTAGTTCTATATGTGTGTGATAAACATTTACTTTACATGTACGCATGCCACATAACGTGTGCCCCGGGGTTGCCATGCTTCCAGCCACGAGGGTCACTGCCTTATGTTACCTTCCTCACATTTATATGGAAAGCTCCTCTTCTTAAGTGCCCATATGCTCCTGCCCCACACCTTGCCTCAACAGAAGCTTGTTTTTAGCTCTCATTGTTAAGGAAACCGAATTAATGGCTGCAATGTGCCAGCTCAGGGAAAAGCCCCCACATCCCTCTCTGTTGCTGACAGGCTGACGTCCATCTTCTAAAAAGACGCATCACTCCTGACTGGAGCATGGCAATTTTCCAAAGTCCCCAGATCTGTATATACTTTGGACTGCCTGGCCACTTTCACACTGAAGTGTTTGTTTTTCAAAATTACCTGCTGGAAATTCTTGGATCTATCATGCTCCAGTAGGAACAAGTTTGAAAGAAGTTCTGACCAGAGGTCCATTCTGCAGATGTGCTGCTGAAAGCTTAGGAGAACCCCAAAACGAGGAGCTGGCGAAGAGCGCTGGTTGGCTTATCTGCTCAACCTTAAAGGTCCTAGATGGTGCCCAGGTTAGGGATAAACTATAATGACGGAGGTTGTCCAATGACCCACGCCAAAGTAATAGTTAAGGGCACAAGAGTTGAATGGATTACCGCACGACTGAGAGGTTTACTCACCTTTGATGATGAAATAACTTTACCTTCCAAGCAAGTACCATCAGGCATCAAAGCCCAATGCATGCCCCGATACGTGCTGAACTTTGTGCATGGTTCTCAGATTGCTCATGGTGGGCTCATTGGATGGTCAGAGACTTATGGTACTCACCGTAACCACCGTTTTGTGACACACTGAATATCTGACATCCGTGATTATGCCAGAATCTGGAACTCAGACTTCAGTTCTTTGATCAAGTTCCATTGTGGTCCTGAAGACCTAAATGTGCATCAGGCCTGAAAAGATTCAATGGAAAACTATTTTTGACCATGTCTTATGGTTTCCAATTTATTGGGCTTTGACATTTTCTTGATGAATCATCAACAGCGGGCAAACTGCATCCCTGAAAGCATTAAAGTAAAATGACCTCAAGTGTCTCCTTCCAAGAAACAGGCAGATTGATGCCACAGGACCCTGAGGGCACCTTCAACGGTCTTGACTCCCCAGAAGCTCCAACCGCAAACCAAGAGTCAAAGGAGGCTACAGTAGACATTGTAGAACTCACAACTGTGAATCCTCTCCAAAATAAATCTCAGTTCATTCTGCTATTTCCAGTTGTTGGGACAGCTTGGCCTTTTCTAGTGAATGCTGCAGCAGGGGTCCCAACTAGCCCAGCTACTCTGAAAAATATCTAGTAGTTGCAATCCACTTGGTTGATCTCTAAGGAGACTGTTTCATCAGCTGACTATGCCAGCCGTGCTAGTGTTGTGGCCCTGAAGCCATAGGCCCTTCCACAGTGCTAACAAGAGTAGACTATCACGTTTTCAAAGGGGTTGGTTTTGTCACCATGTACCAACACTGGGTTGTAATTTGGACCATATCTTAACAATTGTAAGTGCTAGGCACATACTGTATGTACGAGGTTTTCACTACTGTACTCCATTTAACCACTCTATTGATATTACTGTGGGTTAAATAAGTTTTACATTTGAACAAACTCATCTAGTTATACATTCATCTTCGAGTGGAACAACTTGTTGTATATGCAATATTGTATCTGAGCCCAAATCCCTAATCACTTCTTGGAGGAACCCATAACCACTTGAAAACAGCTACCACAGAAGAATACGAGAAACAAATTCTGGTGAACGCACACAATAGAAGTCTTGGCCCTGAAACAGTGCACAAAAATTCAGTAGAGACAAACAATGATACTAGCTAGTACTTCCTGCTCCAGTATATAGCTACAAAATATTTTTGTGATATCTAACTATCTACACATACATACTTCACTATCAACCGCTGGGCCTGGAGAAAAAGCCAGACAGCCGCAGACACAAGATTATTATTATATTAGAAATTCAGGCCAGCACAACAACAATCATGAAGTGACTTTGGGTGGGCTTGGTCAATTACTAGGTTTACATATATGCTGGTAGATATCTTTGACTAGTCTTTCACTTTTTGTAGTTCTTAATCTTGTACTCTGTATCTTCTAATGAAACCCTGTAGTGACCTGCACGCCTTACTCACGGCTGCCTTTGTAACACCAACACTAAAAAAAGCACAAGCCAAGCCGATATAGGTGAACAGCAACATAGTTAACAGGCAACAGACATGCTACTCATACTATGATTTGTTTAAACCTGAATAACAACTTGCAGTAAGGAAGAGTAGTCTAGTGCTTATGTTGCAGTTTGAGAGAACTAGGAGACTTGGAATCTAATCATGTGCTAACATGTGAGTAATATGTCTGATACAGGGAAAATCAATTTTTCACAATGCCTCCGTACCCTCATTTGCTAGAACTGGGGGCGCCTGTAGATAATTCATTTTTTACTGTGCTCTATAAAAATAAATTGCATATGACACCCATAAAACTGTTTATGCAGTGCCTACGGTGTCTTAAACAACCTCTCTGGAAGTGAATAAATTACTGCAGGGCAATCCTTATTGCATAATCCCACAAAATCCATACGATGAACTACACAAACACACACCTTTATATGTTTAAACTCTAGAACAGTGGTTCCCAACCTGTGGTCCGGGGACCCCTGGGGGTCCGCAAAGCTTCCTCAGGGGGTCCGCCACTGCTTAGAAATGTAAATAATATAGACAGATTAGGTCCCTAGCTTTCAGTAATGACTTAGTTGGGGGGGTCCCCAGATTCCGATAATGATTCAGTGGGGGTCCCTGGGTCCCAGTAATGATAAGTCCTAAGAAGTCAAAAGGTTGGGAACCACTGCTGTAGAACATCTAAATAACCAGGGAGAGCCCAGGGGTTATGAGGAACTGACAACGCTCTTATATACTAGAGGAAACCCACAGCAGCTATGAACACTCTATTATGTACTGTGAAAAGCAGACATGCAACCCATCATCGATACTTGTCACAAGTCTACAAGGCCCTATTACACCTCCCTAAACCTTCCCATGGCCTCAGCAACACTTAGAACAGCAGCCCAACTCACACAAGCTGTAAAATTGCTATAGCTGTTGTGTGTGTTCCTCATAGCAGCAAAACAATCTCTACAATGCCTAGTAGCAGCTGCTAAAGCAGAGAGCTTCAGTACCTATTTATAATCCTGCAATAATCATGCAGTCCCTACGACAGCCTGCTAAATTGCCCCTCTAATATCATACTCTATAAATCCACCAGCCGTGCAACTTGAATGAAAACAAGTGGAAATCTCTACCTCCAGTAGTGCAACGAATGCTGCAACGTCCATGCAACCCCTATGATGGCTTGTTCAACACACAAAGCACCAACCATGCACCCCTTGGACAGCTTGTACAACAAACCCTACAGAAGTGCTATTACCCTTCTTAAACAAATGGAAGTGGTTGTGCTATATGGTTCGCGCTCCCTTCAGTGGCACAATTTGTTCAAATGCTGTGCTACAATATCATCAGTGTGCCTAACGGTACTACACCCATCCACTTCAGGTGCACTAATGTTAGGTTGAAAAACAACCTAGAGTTCATAACACCAATGTACCATGGCACGCCAAATAGTCTGTAAGGTTCAGTCCTTCGTGTATTCAAACAGAAACGTAAAACACTGTAATGTGGTCCATCAAGAAGATTTAATTTGGTTTGTTTTCATACATCTCCGATAAGAACACCATTGAACAGAAATTACAGCCAACACGTGTTTCGTCCATTGGACTTTCTCAAGGCCAAGTTTGTCATTTTCTGAGCCCCATCAATATATGTCCTGTATAAGTTTCCTATCTTCCAGAATAAGGTATAATGCCAGATGAGAACAGATACCAAAAATATAGTATGCTGTGAAAAAACGCCGACCTTGGTAAGTCGTGAATGTCTGATTAGAATAGCTTGTGCAAAGAAAATGTAGTAAACTGGCTTAGAAAATGACAAACTTGGCCTTGAGAAAGTCCAATGGACGAAACACGTGTCAGTTGTAATTTCTGTTGAATGGTGTTCTTATCGGAGATGTACGAAAATGAACCATATTAAATCTTCTTGATGGAACACATTACAGTGTTTTACGTTTCTGTTTGAATACACGAAGGACTGAACCTTACGGACTTTTTGGAGTGCCATGGTACATTGGTGTTATGCTATTACCTTCTGTCGGCCATTACTAAAAAGATGGAGGAACATCTAGCATGACAGTTCCCCGGCCTTTTGGAATCACCATTTTTTTCTGGATTGGTCCCAGACAGGTTGCAGCAATAGACATGGCATAAATTCATCCAAACTAGCCGTGCCATACAAGCTGAGATGCATAAGAGATCTGAGCCTCCCTACATGCCTACTTCTCTTTGACCTCTCAACAGCTTTTGACATGGTCAGTCATTGCATTCTGGTGGATCACTATTTGACCATCAAGGCAGTGAGCATTTCCAACCCAGCACAGCAATGGTTTTAGTACTTTCTGATTGACCAGTGGCAGATAGTGGTCCTGTCACCATTTGCTTTTAATGAATTTATGGAGTGATTCAAGGCTCAGCCTTGTCACCTGTTTTGTTCAATATCTAAATGCAGCTACAAAGAGATCCAGTTAAGTTCAATGGCTTCAAGGCACTCTCATACACAGATGACATCCAGCTTTTACTAAGGTTTGACATCAATGCCTAGTAACACCAACTGCATCAAAACTGTTTTCTCTCAGGCCACAATTGGACAGTACAAAAGGTATTACAACTTAATAGTGATAAGAAAGAGATTTTGCTAAATGGAGGTGATCAGATGGTTAGGGCTCAAGACTTTATGGCAAACCTTTATGTGCACCTGCCCTACCCAGGTGAACTCGTTAAAAAATATTGGATTCAGACTTGACAGCGAACTTGAGGACCAAATTCATCAACTGTGGTCTGACGGGTTAGCATTTTTAAAGGCTCTAAGAAAGTTTGACCCATTCATCCCACAAGAATTTTGTTATCGCCACTTAGTGTCCTGATTCTGTCTCGCCAGAGCTACAAGGGCAGCACCTAACTAGGCTTGAGTGCAACCCAGTTTAAAAAGCTTCAATGTGTCTTAGATACGGCAGTGAAGCCAAATTAAGGTCTCTGCAAACCTGACCACATGTTGGCATCTCACAGAGCACTGTATGGGCTGCTGGTCCAACTTAAAGGGTTTTTGTATGGTTCACAGGACCCTTCTCTGAACATGTTCCAAATTTCTATTCAATACTTTAAATCCTCAGGTTCCCTCCCAGATCCTCCTGGATGGGCTGTCTTGCCATATTCTAAGAAAACCCAATATAGATGAAGGATTTTCTGAGTTCCGAATGCTCAACATAGGAACATACTATAATTGATGTCAAGGATACACCTATCCTCTTCAACGATACTCAGTCACAGATTTGGGGCTAGCATTCACAATCAGACTGTTGAGAGTACCTAATTTAATTGCTTTGGCTGTATAATGGTTGTTGGGCATGGGCAGCATTATCCGATATTGTGGGGATACACTTGCCATAATGGTATGAGTTGATGTGTCGTTATATGTGACACTGTTTGATACTCAGATGTCATACGATGATGGCATTTTGCTCTGTTACAAAATGAAGTCTTTAAGTTAAATCCAAAAAGGGGAGGACACAAGGATTGGGCTTTGACATAGGAACAATACGCAGCCACAATATAATGATTCAGTGCAGACTGCCTCTATACTTACTGTTTCAGTGATATTTTCCTTCCTGTGTTGGTATACTCAGACATGTCTAGATGCCTGTTCGTTGTGCACTTGAGAGACTGATGATTTCGCCTCCAACAGACGGACTCAATGTAGTAGATTCAAGAAGAAAAATCATAAAACAAAAATAAAAAAAGATGCTCTTGTTCTGATAGGGGCCTCTCCAGTCTATAGCTTCTCTCCGGCTGGCTCAGTTATCATTGTGTCCTGTCTTGTGTACAGTTCTAGTGCCAAGATGCCCCTGGGCGAAAGAGGCACTTAACTAATAAATAACTGAAATTAAAACAAATAGCCATGCAAAACCTACACTGAACTCTCTGCAAAGCCCTCTGATGGCCTACGCAAAAGCCACTTCAACTGCGATACAGTCCTCGTGGTGACTACATAAGCATCAGTTTATTCAAAATGTCTAGTACCCTTGTTTCCTTTGTTTACTGATATGCTGTGGGAGCGAAAAGAAGCTCCCACTGGGCTTTATCACTTATCACCTGAAGTTCACTTCTGCTGAAGGTGTACATGCTGACCGCATTGTCACTGACCAGAGGGTCAGTCATGGGAAAGAGAACTGATATGCTATTAAACGGTTTCGAGCTGTATTGTCGTAAGCAATTCCCACCTACCCTATGACTGGAGTGAACCAAGCAAGTGAACTCTGTTCCAGCTTCACACTTACAGTGTACGCCAGAGAGAGTACAGGAGCCACGGGGAAGGCAGAGAACCAACTCACGGCCCACCACAGTCATAGGATGGCTGGCTCTGGCGCCAAGGAGATGGGCTCCCACAACCACGTTCTCAGTTGGTTGAATCAGGAGATCTAGGCTATTATCTCGACTTCTGCACTAATCCATCCTGCCTGATTCCTAAGCAGATCACTGGTCCTGCCTTTGCTAACTACAAACACCTGCCAAAACAGGAGCATGAGAAACAGCCTGGCTCTGTATGTTAAGCAATGTATAACAAATGTAATATATGTTTATGGGCATTCAGATATACATTCTTTCCTAGTTTCCCTGGAAACAGACACTGCAATGTTTTCTCTGACAATGCTGTTACTCACAGGTAATAATCCCACAAACAGCATTTTCGAGTTCCTTTTCATTTATTAAGTAGTTGCCGTGCTGATAGGATTCAGAATTGAATGAACACATTCTGAAGCATAAAAGGTAACATTTGGAGACGTAAAGTGGTGACACAAAATCAGGGACTTAAGGGGAAACCAGATAGTACTCCCAGGGTCAGGTGTGAGTGGGCACAGAGGAGGGTCCCTGAGGCCTCAGAAGAAAGACGTTTACCAAGATCTTAAAGCCATAAAGGCAGCTAAGCAAAGGAGGGATATACATCAATAGTGTATAGAAAGATTATCGACCTGATCCAGATGAAGTGAGTATTCTGCTATCAGTAAGATTACCTTTCACTTTGTAGATATCTCACCTGATTTGAGTCCCTTTAGTAACGTGTACTAACTACTTTTTTATAAGAAACAAATATATTTTACAAAAAATCCACCTGCTCCACCTATCAGTTTCTCTACCATTGGCTTCTCCCATTTCCCCTCTCAACAAAACCCCACCCCAAACTGTCATTTCCCCATTTAAAGGACACACAATCCCGAATCAGTCAGACTAAACCCCTGGGCTCCTACCTCGTTCTGAGAAGGGATTCACTTTTCTGATGGTGGTTTGCTTGCTCTTGGTAAGTCTATGAACGCTTGCTTTACTCACAGTATTTCTACTTGTGCAACGGGCAAACAAATGTGGCCTGGCATTGCCCGCTACTTATGCACCAGCACTGGGCGTCTGTAGCCTTTGTTTTAGCACTTGCAAGCACGGTCTGGTCTAAACACTTGTGATTCATGCACAACTGCACTGACCTCTTGCAGTACGGTTATCCTTTTTTTTGCTCCAGGATGTTTCTTTATGCCCCAGTCCTTGTTTCCGTGGTTTTTTCCTACTCTAGTACTTACGTTTCAAGGCTGCCTCCAGAACGTGTAACTTTTATCCTGCAACGCTAGTCCAGCTTTTGCAAACTAGAATATTTAACTGATACTTGCAATTTCAGACGAACACTTACAAGCCCAAATATTCCACTACAATAACTTTTTCTCTCTATAATGACTTCCAGAAGTTTTTTTAGTATGTTTTGTGACGTTTTCCTGTGGTGCTGATTGGCACCAGTTTCCAGCTGCCACTCTTAAAAACTCATGCTACTACTGCAGCAGAGAATCAGACGGCTCTAAAGGGTCCTTATTTCAAGAAAATTAAAGTTCAAACCATGTGTCCAGCAATAGACAAAACCAGTGACTGAAAATCGGATCACTCTATAGGTTAATTCATACTTTACGAAGGTTAAAGTTCAAATCCTCTGCCCAGCCCTGGTCAACACCACAGCTTCTCTGTCAACGCCCAAGAAACTGACAACACAGTTCACAAACCATCATTCACAAATTAGTGGCCGCACGATAGGACACACCTCTTCCGATCAGTCTCCATCTTCTGTAAGAAACTGAAATTGAACCTACTCACCTAATTTCACTTTTGTTAACTGAGGTAACTAGTCATTTGTGCAGGAGCGTTATGTGGCTGCTTTAAACAATCTGCGCCACCCTTCCAAATGTGCACTGTGCAGTGTTATCTCAACAGTAACTGGGAGATGAGTCAAATATTCATTATCACACATACTAAGGCCATAACTAATTACTCCATGGAGAATATAATTATTCATGACGACCATACTTAGAAAAACCACAAAAGGATGTTTTGGACAGGCTCCCAGTACTTTTGGGATACATATGCCACAGACTGCAAAACTCAAATCTTCAGGTGGCTTCTTGTGAAAGGTTTTCAGTTATTTTTACTTGTAAACGGTTTTCCATCGCAAGAGGACATGTCTACATTTTGCAGAGGCCCCGGGCTGGCATATTAGGAAACTGAAAGAAAGTCATGCAGGGCCAAGTTAACCTCAGTCGCATGCTGACAAAAGACTGTCACTCGCCAGACCTTTCTGGGCTTTGGGAGATATTGCCCTTTGGGGACATCGCTCCAATTTTCCAAAAGGTCAGTACTGATTCTAAGGTGAATACGATACAGTGCCATGTTGATGGTCCAGCATGGCATCTGAAAGGGTGCCAGCACACAGCCCTGGAAATGTCGTCACCCAATAAGCACTGCAACAAAAGATCAGAAATTATTAGTTTCTACAAAATGTTAATGGAGCTACTCACTCTTTGGGTGGGTTGAGGTCTTCCGGTCTGGCCTCGAAGAACTGGAGGACATCTTCACACTGAGAGATGTATCGTGGGAGCTGGATCAGAGACTGCACATGGACGATATAAAACGGTCAGGCAATGAATAACATAAACATTAAATTAAGATGTTCATCCACAATCTGAATAACATTCCAGTGACCAATCAGAGGGAAAAGTGGGTGAATCTATCAACAATAGAGATGCTTAGGTAATCAACTGTTAAGAGGTTGTAATCCCCACACAAACAACTTAGCCTCTCGTTCTTCTGAGGCTATTAAAAGAGTACTGTTGAGTTGTGTAATTGTAACACCTGTTGTAGTGCTAGAAAACAGCAAGACTGACAGCATAGCATATTAATATAACCTATCTTATCACTCTCATAAAATTGTACTCATTGTATAGTGCTTGAACAATTCCGTCAAGCTAGCGCCTACGTTTTAGCCCCACCCCTTAATGAAGACCTCTACTTCAGATCCACCCTTTTAAACAGGGTCTTGCTCCCAGTTACCCCGGGACCTTGGGTCTCTGCACTTAAATTCCATCTTTAGCCAGGTCATAGACTCAGTCACCCTCTAACAAGCATTTGTAGCCCAGTGCTCTCCTGGTGCCAGGATCTCTACCTAACATGCAACTCCACCAGCCTGTCGAAGGAAATGACCTATCGGTAAACCCAAGAATTTCATAACAAGCCCAACACTAAGAAAACAGTTTTCCTCTAGACTAGGAGCTCTCTGCTTCAAAGCAGGAAGTGGAAGTAACTCCTATGGTGCTTACCTTGCAGTACTCGTCTATAGGTACCAGCCGACGAACTGCAACGTCTCGAATGTGACTTCTTCTGAAGAGGATTTTGCCTGCAGCATTAAAAAAGAACCAATGAAGAGACGTTCTGTGTATGCATTAACAGATATCTATACTGTAGCAACACTGTGCTGAGCAATGAAGAAAGAGGAGCCTCCATAAGGAGGTCAAAGTACCCGCATAAGGAGGAATAGGGAGATTACTTGACAAGCTGGGACATCCGAAGGCCCAGTAGCGCCAAGGCAAGCATGGCCAAAAGCGTGCTTCTCCCATTTATTTGATTTACTCTACCCTTCTATTAGATGTCCAAATCTGAAGTAAAAACGTGTGATTTCCCCAACTATCTGTCGGAAGTAGACTGTAATGTGCCACAAGTTAAGAGTCTTTGAAACAGCAACACGACAATGCTGGGCATACATTTCTAGTACTTTATAATTACCTCAAGCTGCCAGCGTAAATTGTCTAATGCATAATAAAAGCTACAAATTTGCGACATTCTGGTTTACTATGTGCATTTTTTATCATTCTATTACAATTGTTTACAATTGTAAAATTAACTTTCGGCAATTCTGCATGCCATGACTCATGTAAACATCAAAATAATTCAACAAGCAGTTGTTAAGCCAATAAGTCATGCCTTTGGGATGTGTTGGCTTTGCCAAGTGTTTTCAATGATTCCGTGTGACTTGGCTAAACATTTAAGAGCTATAATGTAGTTGCAACATTACATAGTTGTCTGCACCATGCACACCTACAAAATGGACTGGTTGGTGCTTTTTTTCTCCAAGATAGATTTGTTAAAAAAAAAAAAGGGGGGGGGGGGAGTGCAAAAGCATTTTTTTAAAAGCAGGCGTGGTAAGCAGCACAGAGGGTACAGGTAGGGCACCAGAAAGGTGCATTGAAACAAACATGGAAAGTTGGGTGGGAAGTATACAAGTGAGGGAGAACAATGTGGAGAGGACAAGAGAGGGAGAACAATGTGGAGAGGAAAAGAGAGGCACACAAGCAAGAAATAGGACTGTGGAGATGTTGGTGAAGCTATGGGGAGAAAGTAATGTAGGGAGAGAAGCACATGAAGGAGAACACAAAACACCCTGGTGAGAAAGCAACACAGAGTGAATCAGAGGGGGGAAGATGATGGACAGCTTGAAAACATATGTACTCCCATGAAGTGTCCAACAATTAGTGTCTCAAAAGTAAGCAGAGAAAGGGCGTAAGTAGCTAGGCTGTGTTCCAGGGGACGGACAAACACAATACCTCATACAGGCTAACAAATAAAAAAACAAGCATACAAGGGTGACAAGAAAACCAACTAATAGCAAGCATGGGGCAGGCTCTGAACCAAGGAATAGATTTTTGTAAACAGACAGCTTGTGCTGTGTGATAGGCGAGATCTAAAAAGGCTAGATATGCATGGGAAACACTCAAACAAAGGTAAAGTTGGTGGACCACCTAACATTTTTAGGTAAAGAGGAGGCAAGCAGTGACCAACCTAGATGCACATGGCTTTAAATCCAGTTGAATTCAAAACTAAAATGAGGGCAATTTTAGCCAATATTAACTTCTCAAAATCTTTTTTTTTCAGTGATGTCAAGATATACCCTACTCAGCTCCAACGTAGGGAGGAACCAACCAGGCCACTGAAAATCTGATGATGACTGACAGAGAAATTGATACAAAGATAAATATATCTTACATTTCTAATTTATGCACCACTAGTTACAACTTACATTTATAATTTATGCACCACCTTCAATTTACTATAAGTCATGCACCTCCATACACATTCTTCTCGCATCAGTTGCCACACTACATTAAATATAACACGCCACTCTACCACGCACTGTGTTCTGAGAAAATATGTAATTTAAATTATACTGCTATGTTTTCACAAGCCATATTATTATATATAATACGCAAGGGTATTACTAGTAAAAGGAGAAACACCAAGATACAGTTAATGTAGAGTGGAGTAACTTCGATTGTAGTTTTGTAGAGTCAGATGTTGTGGAGTCGACAGGCATAGAGTTGAGAAGGCTGTCAGAGAATGGCATCAAGTGGAGTAGAGTGGTGTACATGCGGTGTAGCGGCCCAAAGTGTGATATGGTGCTGTACACTGGCACAGGCTGTAGTAGAATGTTGTAGAGTGCAGTTTCATAGAGCACAATAGTGTTGTAGAGTGGAGTGACATACACTGGAGTGGTGTACAGCAGCTAAACTGTCATACAGTGTAGTTGAGAGGAGTGGTGGAGTGTAGAGTGGAAAAAGTGTCACAGTGGAGGGAAGTTTCATATAGAACCATTCTATGAAGTGTAGTACATTGTAGTGGCGTAGCATACAGTGGAGGAAAGTGTTATAGAGTGGAGTGGCATGGCAAACAATGGAGTGGTATGCCGTGTTGTAGAGTGTGTGAAACTGTGATAGAGAGGAGTACAATGTAGTGGAATAGAGTAGAGTACAGTGTTGTACAGTGTAGTGAGTTAGAGTAGACTAGAATGTGCTACAGTGGAGTGGAAAAAAGTGTTGTGGAATTGTGTTGGCATGCAGTGCCATTGAGTGGAGTAGCATACAGTGGAATCTTGTAAAGTGGATTGTGGAAGAGTGACGTGCCGTCCAGTGGAGTGGCATACACTGGAGTAACAGACAGCGGTGTTGTGCATGGTGGAGAGTCATTGACTGAACTGGCATACAGTGGAGTGGGGTAGAGTGTAATAGTATACAGTGTAGTTGGGTATCGCAGATTGGCATACAGTGGAGCCCCTTAAAGATAAACAGCATACAGTGGAGAGGTGAAGAGTGGAGTGGCATAGATTGAGTGTGGTAGAGTATAATAGCACACAGTGGAGTAGCGTAGAGTGGTGAGGTGTACAGTGGAGTGTGTCCAGTGGAGTGAGGTACAGTATAGTGACATACAGCACAACAGCGTAAAGTGGAGAGGTGTAGAGTGAAATAGCAAATAAATTGATTGTGTACAGTGCAGTGGTGTACAGTGGAGTATCCTACAGTAGAAGAGCGTACAGTGGAGTTTTGTAGAGTGTTGTGACTTAGAATTGGAAGGCATACAGTGGAGTGGCGTACAGTGAAACAGCGCAAAATTGAGTTTTGTAGCGTGTACAGCAGAGAGCCGAGGAACGTGCAGCAGAGTAACGTTCAGTGGATTGGTGAAGAGTGGATTTGCTTACAATGGAGTGTGGTAGAATGTAATAGCATACAGTGGCGTAGCATAGAGTGGAGCAGCATACAGTGAAGTGAGGTATATTATAGTGGCATTCAGTAAAACAGCATTGAGTGGAGTGTCAGAGTGGGGGGTTTACAAAGGGATAGTGTCTAGCAGAGTGGCGTACAGTGGAGTGGCATACAGTGGGGTTGCACAGAGTGAAAGAGTGTAGAGTGGATTGGCCTACAGTGTAGTGGCGAAGACTGGAGTGGCATCCGGTGGAATAGCATACAGAGGAGTGGTGTACAGTTCAGCAGCATAGATCAGAGTGTATTAGAATGGACTGGCATACAGTGGAATAGTGTAGAGTGGAGTGTCAGAGTGTAGTGTAGTCGTGTAGAGTGGACTGGCACAGAGGGGAGTTTGGTATAGTATAGCAGCATACAGTGGAAAAGCACAGTGTACAGTGGCATAGAGTTGAGTAGCATACAGTGGAGTGGCTTACAGCAGAATAGTATTCACTGGTCTGGGGCAGAGTAGCGGAGAGTGGAGTGGCATAGAGTGGAATAGTATACAGTGGGGTGGCATACACAGGAGTAGTGTAGACTGGGTGAGGTACAGTGAAGTAGTTTACGGTGGAATAGCGTACAATGGTGTGACATAATAGCGTGGAGTGCCACAGAGTGGAGTGTTGTAGAGTGCAGTGGAATACAGTGGAATAGCATAGACTGTAGTGGCATTGCAAAGAGTGATGTAGAGTGGAGTGGCATATAGTGAAGTAGTGTAGAATACATTGCTGTCAAGCTTCATACATCGGAATAGTGTAGAGTGTAGTGGTTAGTGACGTGAAGGGCCATTGAGTGTAATAACGGAGAGTGGAGTGGCATGGAGAGGAGTGTGGTAATTGCAACAGACGTAGCATGAAAGTGTGTGAACTTGGATGTAGATTTAAATTGTCAGGAATATACATTATGGGGTGTAAATGATAATTTTTAGTAGTATGTGTGAATATTTTAAGTAGTGTTATGTAGCCATTTAGCGATTCCCAATGGGGTCACAAATGACCTACCCCATTAATATTCATGAGGTAGGTCACAATTTGCAAGCCCATTGGAAATAGCTGCACTCACAGGGATGATGGCCTGCTGGGGACTGTCTGCAACTGCTTTTTAAATAAAGCATTTTTTTTTAAATGCATCCTGTTTTCCTTATAGGATTTCAAACAAAAAAATGAAAACTTTTCTTTTAATTTTTTCCAGAGTAGACCGTGGTCCGAGGGACCACTATATGCTCTGAAACAATATTTTTCCTTGCATTCACAAAAGGGAAGGGGTCTGTGGGAACCCTTCCCATTTGCGTACGGGTTACCACCAACTTAAGATTGGTGGTAACTATGATTGTTTTGTGACCGCATTTACGGTCTCAAACAATCTTACATGGACCTGCGACTTGCTAGTATGAAGGGATGGCCTTGGCACGCCCCTTCCAAATAGCGACTCCCAAAAATATTTTGCAATTCAGTAATGGATTACCGATCGCAAAAGGGAGTCTGTAAATCCAGAAATGCTTTTTTCTGGTCGCAAACTGTCTTATTCTGCAAATCAGACCGTTTGCAACCAGTAAAATGCATTGTACATCTGGCTTTATGTTATCTATTATGCCACACTACACCATATTAAGTTCACAGTATACAATGGTTGATATGGATGAGAAGTCAGTATGTGATTGGCTGATGGCAGTGTTTACCAAGGATAAAAGGCAGCCATATAGTTTTCACCACACCACCAACCTAATACTCATATCTGAAAGCGTAACGCAGAACAAAGCCATGGTGTACCTAAAAACAACATGGCTGCCTTTACCATGTATAAATGCTGCCCTTAGCCAATCACATAATGACTTGTCATTGCTATGTACCATGGTACTCTGTGAAATATCGTAAAATTTCAGGAAAGTACCATGCCGAAAGATATCATTAAGTTAAAATGCCTTACAACTTAACAAATACTTACCCTACTTACCTGCAGTACCCAAAAGGATCGTCTGGGCATCACAAGGTGTATCATGCCAAATTCCATTCAGTTCTGTCCAGCTGTTTTCATGCTACACATGAGTACAAAATCTGTGGGAAATGCAGTAGTGCCCAAATGCATTTTGGGATCCCACTTGTCGGACCTCCACACAACTTTCCATATTTTGCGAATAAAGAAGGAGTAATATGTCTGCAAAGTTTTGTACAGATTCATCAAACAGGCACAAAGTTATTACTGCTGAAAAATCTGAGCATTTCCTATCTCTGTTAATCCTAACTATAACTACATTGTGGCTATCTCAATTCTGTTGTATATATATATATATATATATATATATATATATGTATATATATATATATATATATATACACAGACATTGCATACTATGTGATGCTGAAGTGCTTACTCACACAAGAAGCATGCTACACTGCGCAGGGTGGGTAGTTTAAAGTGTTATCTTGTGGTGCATGATTAATCAGAGAGGTGTTCTTATCTTGTCTTAGGACGCAGTGCTTAATGGTATAATAGATGGGGTTGTTAGAGCTAGGAGAGGATGATCAATTGTTTTGGCTGGTGGTAGAGATTATCTCTGCAGATCCTTAGAAGTTACGTCTCTTCATCCAGTGATTTTCTGTGCAGACTGCAGCAGAAGGGTCTTCTTTAAAAAGGAGACCCAGCGCACCTAAGTGCAAGCAAAGTAAATAAACGTTTTTAAAGCGAACATACAAAAATACAGTCTAAAAAGCACACTTTACAAGAGGTTTGTCAGTGAAGGGAAATTATTTTTAAGTAAAAGTGAACAATATGGAAATTGGAGCGAACTATTGGGTAAAGTGGGCTGACCCATTGCCCGATGCTGTGGTGGGCGGAAGCAAAACATGAATAGCAATTCAACAAACCAGTGAAAGTGCCGTACTGATTAAAAGCCCCTCTACGTATGTCTATTATGTATATTTTTAGGGTGAGCATGGCAGCGCACAAGTGCTGCTTTCCCAACGTGTTGGTATGTATCTGGGCTTTTAGCAACGCCCACCTCACGCCCATCACTACCACTCGTTTGTGGGCTTGCCTTTCAAAAATCCTTTGATGACATTGGTAAATGGTTTACTTTTGCTCCTCCTTGGGGAGGTTTTGTTGCCGCCTTGACCATCGCCCCTGTTACATGGCTAATTGCACGTTTGCCATTAAGTTTGACTGCGAGAGAACTTGTTTTTCCTTTTGTGCGTCTCTTCACGCTGATGCTCATGGCGGCCGTGGCGCTTCGAATTGGCTTGCTTATGTGACACCGTTTTACTTTTAATTTTCAGTTTATGTTCTAGAAAAGTTCAGTTAGGAGTTTACAACGCTAATCGCTCTAACTCGAGCGAATGCGAGAACCATTGCATTGCAAATGCTTGTTTTTGGTTTTTTTTTAAGAGAGCAATAGTCTGGTGAGACTGAATCAAATGTCAGACCTAAAAACAAAGTAACTTTCGCCAAAGTGTGGGTCCGTTAATATAAAAGGGCATTGTCCAATATGGCCTCAATGCAGGAAGCTGTCAGTTAAAGATGCAAAGAAGCCGAGCTAAAATGTTTGTGACACTGACTATTGTTCTTCAACAATGATATCTCGGGCATGTTGGATACTGTTAGTTTCAACACGGTACTTGTCTGTTGCTTTTAAAAGCTTGCCGTCTACAATGGTGATTGACATCCCAGACCCGAGACAGAACTTCTGTTTCCAGGAGCTACCTGTTTTTCTTTTATTCGTAACCCGAGGTATAGCTCTGCTGTCTTAGGCCTGTATACCTGCGACAGCAAGCCAACACTGCGAGCCCGGACTACCCTGACTGCATGTAGACAATGCGTTACCAGGGGAGGGCTGGAAGAGGCTGGTGCATAACTCCATCTTTTCATAACGTGAGGTACAGCTTTGCTGTCAGTAGCCCAAGCCTGTAAGAGTTCTGAATCTGATGGATGCCACTGCTGCCCAACGTAAGAGCTATGCAACCCAAACACCGGACACTTCTAAGTTACCCACATTTCAAAAACCGTTTCTAAGAACGAGTAAATTAACACCTTGGTTACTAACGCAGAAAGGGACGAATTAAATTACGCCATAGATAGACTCCTGGATACGTTTGATTCTGAAATAAAAGTGTTACCTCAGCATCTATGCTTTTTTTTTTCAATTTGTAACAATGAGTGATTGCATGAACTACACATCAAACGGAGTAAATAGGGCTTAAGATCATGCCATGTTATCAGAGCTCTGTGCCCGGCAAATCTCCGAGCCCTGGGGTATAACGCGGCTGCCCGTGTCTGAGTCTCTCAGATCAGAATAACCTGAGGGATGTTTCCGCTGTCACTATGTCTGAGCGCACAGGATCCCTGGAATCCTAAACAGTGATGTAACTGAGAATAAGAGAGGTTCAGGTGCTCACCCATTTCAGTGGGTGTGGTGATGGAGGCGGGGCTTGGGATGGGGTTGGGGGATGGGGTTAGGGGAGGGGCTTGGGTGTGGCTTGGAGCACGACGAGGTGGATTTTCAAGGAGTGCATCAGCGGTGACTGGGAATCTTTGAAAGTCGTGGTTGCAATGCGTGGGTTTCCTCAGTCACACGCAGTCAGTTCAGTGACTCGCTAAGGAGCTGGACGAGATGGGTGATGAGCGGACACTTCTCACAATACCCCCACAGTGAGAGGCACATATGCGAGGCCAGTGCGGTATTGTCAAAAGGGGAGAAATAAGGGAGTTAATTCTCCTTCTAGAGACACAGAGAGTCAGTGGCAGACTCGGAAGTGAGACATGGAGGGTGGTTGGTGCGTGAGCTCTAATCTCGCACCTTGCTGGCGAGGAGTCAAATGTCAGACAGGACCATGGACTACGGACCCCGGTGCGCTGGGGCTTTGTGGTGACTTTTCTTCTCCCGATCCTCTTTGAATCCTTGGTTCTCCGCATCTCCCACCTGAGTGGTTTAAGAGGTGGGACCTCAGGACTTTTTATATTGAACTGAAGATAGTGCCTACAAAGAGCAGGTCCCCAGGTGCCAGCAGAAGCCGATGTCCGTGTGTTCCCTGGAATGGTGTGCTTCTGTATTCCGAGGCAGGGCTGCACATCTGGGCCGTTCACATCATTGCATCGGGGAGAAAACTACACATATGACGCACCACACACACAACCCTGGCACAGGCAGACACACTCCCACATGCACACAGTAGTCAGCACACTGCCACGCCCTCTCTAACGAAGAGTGAGACTAGGCTGCGTGTCGAATGACATCGAAGACAGCACAACCTACATCACACCTACTGTGTGACTGGCAATGTAGGGACTAGTGTGCTGCAAGCCTACAATTCCCTCATCAGTGAGCCCCCCACACTGTCACTAGGGAAAAGAGACAATGCTGAGTAATGCGACTGTGGCTCAGCCGGGCCTAGCGCCCTGAAACTCAGCTGGCAGAGAGAGGCACAGACAGGCTTAGCTCTGACAGCTCCATCATTTCTATCGCCCACCCTGTACCTGCCCACCTGTACCTACACCTGATCAAACCTCATAGGCACCGGTGCTCTCCTCCTTGTCATAGGAAAAAAGCAGATTCTGAAAGGGAGGAAGCTGAGAAGTGCCAGTACTTAGCACCGACCCATTCAAAGCACTGATGGACAGGTTGGTTGGTCAGTAAAAGGCCTGTTACTTTTAAGGGCAGTGTACCTGGAGGGTAGGTTTGCTGTCAGAGGATGGTGGAGATGATGGAGAGTTTAAAGTGATCTGCCTGCACAAAGTGCACAAAGTGCACCTGCCAAATGTTGGTGGAGAAATGGAGCCACCATTGAGAGTCTGCAGCAGGTCAGAGCAGGCCGCAGCATTGACCTGCAGAAAATCACAGAGGGTATTCTCCAGCCGGAATACTCACTAACGTCTATGAGAATGTGACCTAGTTTTTGGGGCTTTTCAGTCTAAACTTATGATCTGCACCTTCTTTTTTTACATGAGGAACATGTGTTTTATAGTTCAATTGGGAATGGCAGGTGATGGTCTTTTGTGTATCTGCAGTCATATCAATGCTGTGTTACATTAAGGCATCTTATACAATTCCAAAGTTACTCAGAATTGCTACTGGTGGTGCTGGGCAGGGTCAGGATGCTGTGCAGCATCGCCAAAATAAAAAGTAAGAAAAAAGGCGCAATGGCAGTCATGTAATTCCGCTCACTCTTGCATACATCAGAATGCTTGTGCACCCAAGTAGAACGATGTGGGTGACATTTTTTAGTTTGGGGGTAACAGTGGAGTGAGGTGTAGAGCAGGGGAAATGACCACGGAGGACAAAAGGGAGAAATACAAGAGGAAGAGAACACTACAGAAACATAAGCGTGAGAGGAGAGTAACACTGAGCAGAGGGTTGAAGAGGGAGAGAAGCATGCTGGGGAGCAAACTGGAAAAGACATGCACTTGTGAAGTGCTTAAGCAAAAAGAAACAAGATTGAGCAGCCCCGTGGTAGAAAAGCAGGCAGACAAGACAGAGCAGCATAGAGCATAAAAGGGGAAAAGAAGCCTAAGTCAGACACCTGGAAATTATCTGCACTCTCATGGAGCCCTTAAGCAAAAATATAAAAGTAGTTCCCTAAGAGTAAGCAATAGAAGGACACGCCAGAGAAGGGACAAACACACTAGATGGACAAGGTAAGCCATCAAATAAATAGCATACAAATATGAGTGATAATAAGAACAGCCAATGGTATGGAACTGGTGGGCCTGAAGCCCAGTAAATTTTGGAAAACAGACAATAGGTCTTTCGCTGTCATGTAGATTGGACTTAAAAAGGTGGCCACCCAGGGTATGGTGTCATTTGATACCCACGGCTAAAGACCCAAAAGCAGATGAAGCTCAAAAATCTGTCTTGAGGTCTTTAAATTAATCTTGCATTTCAAGTTGGCCTGTGTATTGATCAACAGTGTAGATCATGGATTTCGCCTTTAACTCCCACGTTCGGTTCAATGTTCTCAGACTGGGAAAACTACTATATTTGTGCTTTTTACAATTTCTCTACTGGTCATGATCATCTCTTCCTATTTAAAATTGGCTCAGGACAGTTGTCAAGACCCAATGTATTACTGGGAAATGGGATTATGGAAACAGCTGTTTTGTGGTGAGATCTGGAGTGCAAAGTAGACACCTGAAGTTCATTCCAGATGGATCCTCAGGGTCTTGGTCTGTCTTAAGGGCTTAGGATCCACTCTCATCCGCATTCGCACTAAGAAGTAGTTGCAACACTGTCTGCCATTCTTGACTAGTATTGTCATAGAATGAATGCGTATGGATAGCCTGCCTCGTCCTGGTACATCCAATCCCTGGGACGTTTCTTCAGTTGTATCTCTGTAAATTCAGCTTTCTAATAAGCAAAAGAGATTTAAAACTGAAAATGTACTTTACTAAATGTTGCCACTGTGTGAGCCGGATCTTCCCGGTGCTGAGCCCCAGCAGCTCTAAAAAGCAGATTCTGAGATGGGTCCCTATCGGGCTCTCCATTTTTTACCTCACCCTCATTGTGAAAAAGAATCTAACCTTGGCACAGCAGCATCCTTCACCGGCCTTGATGTAGCTTCAAAGAGACTTGTTATAGTTATTGCACAGTCACATCATCTCAGAACTGAAGCATTTTCAATAATATTATACAACAAAGCCGCTTATGTACTTGTTTATCTTATGCCAACTAACAACCATTGACAAAGCCAATAGTCATGGCGTGTTGTAGCTGTAATGTTATGTTATTTGGGGTATTACATATCTGGATGAGGTAACAGAAAGAAGCAGCAGAATGCCAGTCAGGCAGCAACGTATGCTAGGCTGAGATCTTTAGCGTGGGTGTTTTTAAGTCACTCTCCTAAGTTACACAGGCTATGTCCCTTAGAGACACCGCCCTCGTTTTTACACCACACTTAAAGCCCTGGCTACAAGTACCTTACTATTAGGACCTGTGGAATATACATTTCAGTATTATTACTATAATTCGCTTGAGCCATGTTATTCTGCTCTTCTAACAAATGGCAAAAGGAAGTGCTCAACTTTGACGTTTTGAGGTTTTTTGTCACGTCTTTCTCCCGAGATGAGAAAATGTTGCTCAGCCAAAAGGTCTACACACCTGTTGCGGGCTGTAGGCCATTTTCTTCATTTGTCATGATCCATGTCTTTGGACACCTGCATGCATGTTTGTATGTGCCATGTGTCTCCATTACAGAGTCTTTTTTACCCTTATAGAAATGTCTGACTTTGCCCTTGCTTGCTGGGCTTGCTCCAACATAGTTTGACCGGGGAGGGGGGACGTCCACTGGCAGTGCTTAATCTGAGCCAGTGGTTGGCTAGAGGGGGGAGAGGGAAACCGTCACTTATTTTTAGGCATTGGCACTTATATGTCCGCATCAGATGTTTCCAGAGTGCAATAGAGGTAAAACACAAATCGGAAGACAGCAAGCGTCAAAACCGTCATGAAAGAAGAAGGCAGGACCTGCAAGGAAAGGGGCAGGGAGTGGCTGGTAATAAATTGAAGACTACCATCCTTGGTATGCGGCACACCGACGTTTAATTACATAGGCCGCCATTTTCTGTGCACAGCTTCGGGCACCGCAACCTTTTCTTTCACAAATTAAGCACTGTCCGCTGGCTGAGTAACTGTGACAAACAGACATCTTTTTTTTTAGTTAATAAGCCTTTTCAGAATTTGATAGGCAGGTGATCATATTTTCTTTACCGAAACAAAAACATATACTAATGTGAAATTTACTTATGCCTCTTCAGCCAATCTAGACTTCAATTTCAGGCCACAAAGTCCATGGAGTCAGTTGCACGTAGGGTGCCACTGATCCTTTTGAGACATCTGCCTCTACCTTGGACTGTGCTTTACTAGTTTGCATTGTGTATTAAGTGAACTTGAGCCCTTGGAAATGAGGAAATCAATAATGCTAAGAAGATCCAATCAGCTGCCTAATAATTTGGGAAGAGATCATTACTAAACGTATTAAACTTTCAGGCCTGAAGGCTGGAGCCGTACTCGGAGGCTGAACGTCGTTGGTGTCTATACACAGCTCAGAGCCAGCACCTGAATTCATAATTGCAATGGAGAGGGTCTGCAAGTTTCCAGTTTCTTGTAATCAATTTGCATGTATCCTAGATTGCTATTCATATATAATGTTGCCCATCTTTGGTCGATTCAGATTTTGCCAAGAGGAGCAGTCCTGACATTACAAAAGTCTATTAGGGAGTGGACAATGAGGCTGTAAGACAAGCCGGTGATGTGCAATGATATCTCAGAAGTCAAGCAGGAAGTGACCACTGATGTCAAGGGACCGATGAATGGAGTGGGTGCCTATATCACAGCAAACAAGGACAGTGCAGAATACCACGAGAGAGACACTTCAGTGAGGGTGTCACACAGAGATAATTAACGATGTTGCAATCATATCATTAGACAAACCAAGAAAGTCAGATTATTTGTGGTAGTTTACAGCGAAAAGCAGGCATTTCATTAGAAATTGTATCAAAGACTACTTTACTTATGTAACGAAATAAATCAGCAATGGTCCCTAGAATATTTAAACCTGAACAATTCTCACTTATTGGCTGACACTGGACTCACTCTGTCCCATATTATCAGCCTTCCAGAGGTTCCACCAAGCAGACTGGCAATGCTAGCTGGATAGTCACAAAGCCCTAGACTAGCAATTGTTAATAGTACAACTCTTTCACATAGAAGAGGACAATGAGTTTTCTCCTGAGTGAGATCTTAGTTTAGACACCTTGAGCTCTCCTTTGATCTAACGCCTTAGAACATAGTTACTGCTCCTTTTTATACTTTGCTTTTCTTTGAAGCCAAGCAAATTCACCTTTAAAGGAAGCTCAAACCAGATTTAAGGGGTGGGGGACCTTGCCCATCAGCCCTGGAAGCCGACTCTGGTGTAAAGGGCTTCAGGCTTTAGGTTTATGCTTAAGGCTTCAGACTTCTGTTATATGGAAATTCTTTCTTTGACACTATTTAACCACATTTTCATTCCAGACGGGGGGCTAAATGGGCTGTCCTCTCAGGCCTACATCATGAGTTTATCCAGAATTACTGCCCCAGCAAAGAACTCCAAACCCTGGGCCAGGTATTGCCAACACCCCTTTTATCAGTAATTATGGGTATGGTATTACCCCTCAGGAAATGATGGCTTTATTGTAGAGTAACGTTTCCCCCATGGATTTTGGGCCCAGTCCAAGCAGATTCTCCTCAACTTGTTGGCCTACGTGGATCATAGTATAAGGCATCATAATTTGGGATCTGAGGTTTCTTCTGAGCAAATGGTGTGATGGTTCACAAAGACTGAAAACAGTGCAACCATTGCTTGTCATCTATTACACCTCCTCATGGTCACTTCAAGGTTCTTCCTGGTTCCTCTCCATTACTTCGATGTGAAGCGTGCTGGAGGCCTTTGCAGGGAATCTCGTATGTCTTCTCTCATGGCTGTAGAATGAGGTGGTTAATATCGTGATATGGTTAAATTGTAAGGAACATGTCTAGCAAGCAGGGAGGTCGCTGCATGAGCTCCCAGTCGAGGAGCAGATTAGATTAACGTTGGCCTGCTCAGGTGTTTCTATCAAATATGTTCTGAATGTTTACATCAACTATTTCCTCGTATTTGTCGACTCGAGCCGTAAAGCCTTATTGATGTTTCCTCGGTGCAAGCTTAAATTCAAGGGTCACAAGGCATTGCCTGTGGCAGGGTCCATCATGCAGAATTTACTTCAACAACTTAGAGCGTTACCCTCTCTCTCTCCAGTTTTAAGGCAGCTTTAACATCTCATCATCTGCTCAGGACCCCGCAAAGACAGGCTCCAAGAAACTTACACTGAGACAGAGTGCCTCATATACGCGTCAATATTCATCCATTCAACCTTCACTCCCATTTCTGGCAACTAGTTGCGAGCGCTTAAGGAGGTAAATTCCCAATATTATACGCTACTATAACCAGTACATTTACAATCCTAGCTGGTGATCTGGGTACCCCTGGGAGCATCCAGACAGACACAGGAAATGCTTCGTTCACCAGTGCCACAAGGCGCTTCTGAGCAGGGGACTGTTTCAGCTGGCCCAGACATGAATCAGATCCTATTTTTCCTATAGGTTTTCCTTCCTGTCTACTGTTTATTTTCTATTCTGTGTTGAAGGTCTGCCTTAGCGGCGGGACTTCCTGGTTCTCTCGATTTGTAACTCTCTCCAGTTTCTCTTTGAAGACGCCCAGGAGGCTTCAAAGGAATAACTGGGTGCCCTCTTTCCCACCCCCCACTTCACCCCAGATTTGAGAAGACAGAATGCCCTGCCTCGTCCCAACTTAACTTGCTCCCATAGTTGCAAGAGCAGACGAATCGTCTCCTTCTGTTATGTGCAAGAATTCGGTTCCATTTGCAAGGCACCGCATTGATTAAGTAATTTAAGTGTGCACGAGGGGGGCCTGGTGTTTTCAGCATCTTTTAGTCAGGCCAGACGTTGCCCCGAGTCCCTGGTCCCTGGTCCCTGGTCCCTGGTCACTGGGTGTGACCTCGGGCAGGCCGATGTATCCCGGTGCGCACTTCAGTGTTGACACCTACTGGTGTGTAGGTGAAAAGCATTGGTTACGGTGACACTCTCAAAGCGGTTGTTACAAGTGGTGGCGTGGCAGCTTCACACAAGCTTCACAGCACAGTTAGAAAGTCCCGAATCATTTAACTCAAACATCAGGTGGTGACCTGGAAGAATTTTTTTCCACCTTCAGAAAAAAACACTGGTTTGAAAGGTAACTAAGGACAGAATCTGGGTGTGAGAGTAACACGGAGGCATAAAAGATGAGAGTGGATGAAAGCGAGGGAGAAGAAGCAAGAGGGTGAGAGAAACTGTGATTAAAAGAGTATAAAGAAAAGGAGAAATAAAGACTGTTAGAAATGGTGTCTTTGGTTGGCAGTCAGGTTACGTCCTGTCCAAGCAAGGACCCTCACTCTAGTCAGGGTAAGTCACACACATTCCAAATTATCCTGTGGCCACCCTCTGGTAGCTTGGCACTGAGCAGTTAGGCTTAACTTAGAAGGAAATGTGTAAGTATTTGTGCAATAAATAATGCAATAACACAGTAGAAAACTACAAAAATACACCAGTGTTTAGAAAAATATATAATATTTATCTGGTAAGATGCAAGTCAAAATGATCAAGATGCAATAAGTATATGTTGAAATATCACTATAAAAATGATAAAAAGTGCCTTTAGTCTTTAAAAAGCAACAAATGTCTCTTGCAAGCACAAAGTACCTGGTTTGTGTTCAAATTCTCTGCAAGGGACCACAGAGGAAATGTGTGGAAAACGAGGAGGTGTGTATTGATTTCTCCGGCCGCACACAGATGATGCGTTGTTTATTTTCCACACAGAGAAGGCATTGCGAGGATTTGGATCCTCTTCGGGTTGCGGGGTTTTCGGACGTACCGGGGACGATGCTTTGAAATCCGGTGCTTGCAGGGCGAAGTCACAGGAGCTGCGTCGATCCGGTGGGCGATGCGTGGAAATTTCTGTTGCACGGCAGGCAATGTGTCGATTCCTCTCAGGAAGTCAGGCTATGTCGTTCTGGGTCGGTTTTGCGTCAATCCAGTGAGCCGTGCATCAAAGTTCCAGTCACAACGCTGGCGCTGCATCGATCTCCTCGTCGGGAAGTCGGGCTGTGTCCTTCCGGTTCGGTGTGCAGTGAATTTTTCACCGCGATGCAGGTTGTGAGTCGACTTCCGCCACACAACGAGTTCTTTTGCAGAAATGAAGTCTTTTTGGTCCTGAGACTTCA
Source organism: Pleurodeles waltl (assembly GCF_031143425.1). Taxonomy (NCBI): domain Eukaryota; kingdom Metazoa; phylum Chordata; class Amphibia; order Caudata; family Salamandridae; genus Pleurodeles; species Pleurodeles waltl. Next base: position 645,767,032 of record NC_090446.1, on the reverse strand, counting down.
GGGAACAGGAGGCAAGCTCTATCCAAGTCCTTGGAGAGAACTTCTCAGCACAGCCAGAGAGCAGCAAGGCAGCAGGGCAACAGCAAGGCAGCAGTCCTTCTCAGAAAATCAGTCCAGGTGAGTCCTTTGGGAAGCCAGGCAGTTCTTCTTGACAGGTTGCAGTTTCTGGTTCAAGGTTTCTTCTCCAGGAAGTGTCTGATGAAGTAGAAGTGTCTACCTCAGAAGTGTCTGAGTTGGTAGGGTCAGAGACCCTGTTTAAAAACCCAAATGTGCCTTTGAAGTGGGGGAGACTTCAAAGAGTGGCTTAGAAGTGCACAAGGTCCCCTTTCAGTTCCATCCTGTCTGCCAGGGCCCCAGTAGAGCGTGCGCGAATGGCGGGAGTAAAATATACTTGCTGCAGCTTTAATGGAAAACCTTATCTTCACATGTTCGAACTGTGTTATCCTGTAAAATCACGTTATTTCCATACTTCCTAGTTCCATTGTTACCAAACATGGGTGCTTTTAAATCGTGGTAAGCCTACGGTATCACATTCTATAAAAACACAGCCACTAACGTTACAGCAGAAAAATGTTTGTTTCTGTATTTACTAAGGACAACAGAGCGTAAACCCCTTTCAAGTTCAGGAGAGCTGTAACTGCACTGGAGATTGTTTTAAATTGTAATGCAACCTGCTTGTAAAACGTTCAGTAACACATCAATACTAGTCAGTAGCTCATTAGTCGTGACACCAAAGACATTCAATTTCCAAGTTTAAAGTGATGTCTAGTCATATGACGCATCTGCAATGAATAGGAGTCAGAACAACGCATGCTGGAGCTACACATGCCTAAACACCACGGTCAGAACAATGACTGAGTTGTTACCACAAATGCCTTTACCATGAAACGATTTTTCATTATAAAGGCATTCCTGGTAAAGGCATGCTTGAACAGCATTTGTGGTTCCAGCATGCGATTCCGCCACCCCAACCCCCCCCACCCCTAAGACAATCGTACCCCAACCACCCACCCCACCCCTAAAAACAATTCTAACACTACCCCAACCCCGCCCCTAAAACCTAACCTACCCCACCCCTAAAACTACAGCGACCCTCCACCCCCTAAAAAATAAAAATACTACAACCCCTAAAAAATAAAAATACCACCCCCACCCCTAAAACTACAGCAACCCCCCACCCCTGCCCCTAAAACTAACACAACCCCCACCCCCCTAAAACTTAAACTACCCGACCCCCCACCCCACCACTAAAAACTAATACCCAACCCCTCACCCCACCCCTAAAACTACTGCAACCCCTCCACCCCCCAAAACTTAAACTACCCCAACCCCCCAACCCCCGAAACTACAGCGACCCCCACCCCGCCACTAAAACTACGGAGACCCCCACACCCCTAAAACCTAAGCTACCCGACCCCCAACCCTTCCCCTAAAAACAAAAAATACTGCAAACCCTAAAAACTAAAAATACCGACCCCCCACCCCTAAAACTACAGCAACCCCCCACCCCTGCCCCTAAAACTAACACAACCCCCACCCCCCAAAAACTTAAACTACCCCGACCCCTAAAAACTAATACCCAACACCCCCACCCCGCCCCTAAAACGACTGCAACCCCCCCACCCCCGAAACTACAACGACCCCCACCCCGCCACTAAAACTACTGAGACCCCCACACCCCTAAAACCTAAGCTACCCGACCCCCAACCCTTCCCCTAAAAACTAAAAATACCCTACCCACCCTTAAACTACCACGACCCCCACACCCCCCTAAAACCTAAACTACCCTGACCCCCCACACCGCCCCTAAAACTAAAGTGACCCGCCCCTAAAACTACTGCAACCCCCACCCCCCTAAAACCTGAACTACCCGACCCCCCAACCCCGCCCCTAAAAACAAATAAATACCCTGACTCCCACCAACCCACAAACTACCACGACACTCACCCCCCCAAAACCGAAACTACCCGACCACCCCACCCCGCCCCTAAAACTACCGCAACCCCCACCCCCCTAAAAACTAAACTACCCAACCCCCAACCCCGCCTCTAAAAACTAAAAAATACCCTGAATCCCCCACCCCTAAAACTACTGTGACACAGCCTTTAATGCAGATCTAAAATAACCAATAAAACATTTGACAGTTTGTAAGGGGTCTTTGTTGCGGACTTCACATCAGCTACAAATTTGCCCCAGTACCCTGCATAAACAGACTTTGTAGCCGGACCTGGTTACCAAGACAACACATATTGAATGCACATTGAATGCATCCAACTGCCACCGCTCAGTCTCCACACATGCGGGTTTAGATTGCGCAAGTGCAGATGCAGAACCCTGCTGTGTTGCTGCAACTTAATATCCTCTTGAGGCAGTAACATGCTCGAAGGACAGATCCCCAAGCTAGGCAGATGCTCACGCCTAAAACTTCTGTATTCCACACTCTCCGAGCCAAATCTTTAGTCACAAGAGAGATTTGGGCCCCATTGTTCCTGACCGTTTTCAGACCTCGGGGAAGGAGAGGCAGAGGCTGAAAGACGAACAGGAGTCTCACACTTAACTCTAGCCTGAACTTGTCTCCTACAGAGAACATTCTTGGGAACCCCAATGAGCAGAAGTTTGGACACTGTGCATTATTGACAGTGGCCAGAAGATTCAACCAGAGCTGTCCACACTATCAGAAGATGTCCTGTGCCACCATCATTTGTGATCCACCAATAGTCACTGGCTAAGCTCATCTGCCAGGTGGTTCACGATCAGAGAAATGCCCGGACGCTCCAGCCAACACCTAAAGTCCAGTGCCTCTTTTCATATGCCTCACTCCACCCTGCTTGTTGCAGTACCCATGGCCAAGGTGTTGCTTGTGAGAACCTGCAGTGTTGCTTCCCTTAGTAACCTGTAGGAACGCCAGGTGGATGACCTGCGCCTCGAACAGATTTATGTAGAGCCAGGTATCCGATGGAGATTAGAGCCCACTAGCTGCACCACTCCTAGATGGCCTCCCCAACTCCGCAGTGACACACTGGGCATCATCGTCAGCTCTAGGTGGTAAAGCAGAGGGGCCTTGCCACTGGTCAAGCAGCCACCACTGAAAATCTTGTGCAGTCTCCTTTGAAACCTGGATGACAAGCGACAGGTGTACTTGATCCTGGAAAAACAGACTTCAGATCCCATTGCAGAGCCTGCATGTGCCACCTGATGAAGTGGATAAGTAGAATGCATGAGCCTAGCAGGCAAGAAGCCTCAGAGCTGCTCTCACTGCGATCCAGGGCCGAGGATGAAACACTGGGATTATAGCCCAAAATGTCTTTGATAGGTTTCAAGGGAGAAAGTGCCTGGAACTACCTAATGTCCAGAAAAGCTCCAATAAAAGGAAGCCTCCGAAGGAGTCTGGTGTGACGATAACTTATTGATCAAGAAACTAAAAAATGTGAAAAGGCTTGCTATCATCTTTAGGTAGTCTACGACTGACTGTGGCAAGCCTGCCTTCAACATCCAGTCATCAAGGTAGGGGAACACTGGTACTCCCAACCTCTAAAGATGGATGGCAATCACCACCATCACTTTTATGAGCACTGACAGGCAATGGTAACAGGGAAAGGGAGCTAGGCAAACTGAAAATGCTTCTGGCTTACCTTACACTGGCTGTAATTTCTGTAGAACTTCAGGACAGGCACATGGAAGTACGCATCCTGCAAGTCTAAGGTAACCACACAGTCACCTAGATCCAGGGCAGACAGAATATGGGCCAGTGTGAGCATTCTGAGTTTGTCCTTCAACCAGAAGGCATTTAAAGGTCAGAGTTCTAAAGTAAAAGTCATGTTTTTCTTCGCCACAAGGAAATAGCAGAAGTAAGAATCTGCCTCTACTTCCAAGATTGGCACCGTCTTATTGTATCTTTTGGTAAGATGGAGAGGTGCTCTTCTGAGAGCCGCTCTGATGTGGGAGGAAGGTGTTGTGGGTCACAGAGAAATGAAAGGGCATAGCTTTGCTGCATGGTCTGGACGACCTAGACCCCGGGAACAGTTGTGGCCCTCATGCTCTCCTCAAGTAGTGACAGGAGGCACAACCAAGTGGCACCCATTGACACACTCAGAACTTCGGGGTTGAGTCCCTCATCAACTTTTTATGCTTTTGTTTGATTTGGACTTTGACTTACCAGACAACTTGGACCACAAGAAGACCAGTCATGGAAACAGCCTCAAAAGCTGGAATGGGTCTGGGCTCTCAGCTTGAAGCAGGAGCTGGGCTTGTGTGTGATCCATGACTTCTTTCAGTGTTTGGAGACATATAGGTTTGTTTCACGATCCCAGATGCCTTTGGGAACATGAGGGTACATTCTTTGCATATCTTGGAGTGATGCCACGAGTCCAAGCACCAGAGGCAGACCTTGGGCGGGTACGTCACCAATATCTGTTTCTGACAGTCAAGGCATGGTTGAACTCTGTAGTCTTCAATGGGGTCATTGTTCCCTTGAATACCACAATAGATCATTTCGAAAGGATTTGTAAAGAGGTGAAAATGGGAGCAGAGCTCTGAACCCACATTCAAAGTGGAGGAAAGAAAGGAACTGACACCAATACACAGGAGTGGCGCTTATATGCGGCTCCGCTCCATCACTTCTGTGGCAGAACAAGGTCAGCGCTTAGCCACACGGTGCCCACAAGCAGGACTCGGGAGCACTGCTGTGACAATGTTTTGATTTAGTCTGGTGCCTGGGGAATATTCTAAAGGTGAGGATTTTGAAGATAGGAGTATCCATCAGAAATATAGGCATAGGGGCAACAGAAAAATGCTATAGATGGCGCTTTTAATATGTCTGACAAGGATAGATCTTATGTAGAAGGTGGCAGTTCAAACAATGCACCAAAGCTTTCTCTTCAAGACACCTCTTTCAACCCCACGATTTGCACTCTTTTCAGCAGCACTGAGCTATGGAGGGATTTGGACTGTTATTTGCTAACAAGCAATCAAAGTACTGACTGATACTGTCTGCAAACCTCTAGATCTGCCCACCAATGATTTGTATATTAGCTTTAAATGGCAGACAATTGTTGGTGAAGCAGCTGGAGTTCTCTGCAGATGTCAAACCTCACCAGTCAAGGGGGAGGTTCGACCTGGCTCTTCCTACCATAATTCTCATAACAATACGAAATATTTCAGTTAACACAATGTAAAGTGTATCAATACCCCTTAAGTGAGGAGCTTGGCCTGATTTAAATACTATATATATATATATATATATATACATATATATATATATATACACATACACACACACACACACACACACACACAGCCCTTGTCAGCATTCGCGTAGGTCTGCGCCATGAACGGCAGACTGGAGAGGGGTTGCGAGCCCCCGTTATAACTCCAATTTGTTCCTCTCAACAAGGAAAGCGCTCTAGTCACACGATGTCACTTCACAAAAGATTTATTCAGGCAAAACAAACACCTGCCCGACGTGTTTCGGGAGACAGAGCTCCCTTGTTCACGGGTAACAGTTGTCCATATTTCCATTTCTATTTAATAACTGTAACATTGCAACAACATAAATGATGGACACGGAGCTTCATTTTATGCAGCGGCCATCTTGAAACATGTTATCCTCCCGTTTTTTCAATTTCAACCAATACTTATAACATACATTAAATTCACCTATTTCTTTAAGTACCAATATACATTCTTATATAATATTTAACCAATTCCTCCTAATAGAGTCAAAATTAAACTAATAATAATAATACTTAAATCCCAAAATGGGCATTCAAACAATCTTATTGCCTATATACATTACATAAATGTTAGAGGAGGAGGACCACTCTTTACGCTCCCGCCTTTTCATCTTCCAAATGTCCAGTCTAGATATAGTAGCTGGGATTTAAGTATTATTATTAGTTTCATTTTGACTCTACTAGGAGCAATTGGGGAAATATTATGTAAGAATGTATATCTGTAGTTGAAGAAATAGGTGAATTTAATGTATGATATAAGTATGCGGTAAAACCAGTCAAAAATAGAAATCAAAAAATGTAGAAAGAAAGAGATCAGTATAGATAATATGAATCAGTTTTGCCGTTACTGGGATAAAATAAGAGTCTGTAATTGGTTAAAATTGGTTGTAATCGAAAAAAACGGGAGGATAACATGCTTCAAGATGGCCGCCACATAAAATGAAGCTCCGTGTCCATCATGTATGTTGTTGCAATGTTACAATTGTTAAATAGAAATGGAAATATGAACAACTGTTACCCGTGAACAAGGGAGCTCGGTCTCCCGAAACGCGTCAGGCGGGTGTTTGTTTTGCCTGAATAAATCTTTTGTGAAGTGACATTGTGTGACTAGAGCACTTTCCTTGGTGAGAGGAACAAATTGAGAAGAGATGACAAGACACCCATGCACTTCAAATATCCTCTGATTTTGGTTTTCCAAAGCATGACAATTTCTAAAAATTGCAGACCGACCATCCTAGAAGAATAAAGGACATGCTGTTCCAAAGAAGGAAAACCAAAATTCCACCCCAACCTCAAATATTAGGAACAGAAGCCCCAGGCTCGGCGTCTGCTACATGTGGTATTTATAGCAACATTTTAGTAATGGCAACAGCACCATCTTGGAAGGTAGTCCTTGGCCGACTTGTCCACATCTGCTTGTTGTCTATGAATAGTGTTCCTCATCCCCCTCTCTCCGTCCTCAGAATGCTCAAGTTTTAAGATACGTACATGTAGTTTTAAACTGCTAACATAGGCTAGTTTTCAAAGATATTTTTATAGATTTTGAAAAGTTCGAAGAAATGATAATTTACATTGCATACAACATTGGTAATAGTCACATGGATCGTGTCATATCCAGAAAATAGGCAGCTATAAGAACCCTAATAATAAAGCAGTGAGAAAGTTAAGCGGTAAGGGAGGAGGTGAGAAGTGGAGATAATTGGTACAAGCAAGCTAAGCAGAATTTTATCAACACATCATCTAAGCAGATGCATATGTCGCTGTTAGGCACACTCGTGGTTATTTATCATAATGAAGGGAATGCCCGTCAATTATTACATGTTAGGAAACTGAGTATGAAAAAAAAATAAAAAAAGTTCAAGCTGAATTGGTCCTGCAATAACAACCTTATCTATGTGTAATAGGGGGTGTATGAAATAAATAGGAGGTATTAACTCCGGGAAGTCTAGCCATATCACTGGCTCTCGGTAGTAGTATCATCATAGTATCCCACTGTGCCAGAAAGGTATGGTAATTCCGTTGCCTCTGCTGGGAAGCAATACCAATTCCTTCAGTTTTCATACGCTGACATAGTTCTCTATCCCAGGTATCGGATGGAGTCTGGAGATTTCCAGTTTCACACAGTTAGGTGCTTACCCAGTATCTGGGCCTGTTCAATTCACCTAGTTTGATATCTGAACTTAATAGGGCACACAATTATACCCAGGAGAAAGAGACCAGGGCTTTCGTCCACTTGAATGTTAGTAAATGTGGATCTGATATAATTCTAGATCATTTAGTATATTTCATGCCCACAACATACACAAGAGTCCTGCCTTAGTGGGTGGACATCTTGAACAGGAGACTGCATGTGAGGGAAGCATCTAGTGTAGAAACAGAGGCTGTAAGTGTGGTGTCTGGGATTGTGTTGGATGTGTCAAACCTTTCTGAATACCACCTTATGGTAAACTACTAATAGGGCTCATTGCTTGATTGAGTAATGGTTTTTTGGTGCTACTGTGAGGTACTTCAGTGTGATCTAACCATGAATGGTTGGACTCTGGGTTGCTAAAGGCCTGTTAGGATCATATACTCGCTGGTTGGTAGAGGCAACCTTCTAATGTGGTGGAGGGATTGCTGCCATCTTCTGATGGCCTCTTGTGACTGCCATAGTGGGACCAACAACAGTGTTAAAGCTGACAGCAAAAACACAGCAGCAGTGTATCAGTTTCCATGTGTTTAAAACTGTATGTCTCTCCATAACACTGCCAAGGTTGATGATGGGAATGTTTTAGGTCTAGCCAGAAGAAGCACAACCTTCTCAATGAAACCAAACGCTAGTATAATAAGATGAGGACTATAAATAACAAGGAAAACTGAAAAACAAGATGATAAAAAAAAAATCAAAACTGCCACCGTTCTGTAACCCAGCAATTGTCCCAGAGTGAGCTTCACCCTGTCTCAGTTAGCCTTTTTAGCTTTGTTCTTTGCAACTCTGTGTTGGTCGGATTTTTAGAATGATTTGACCGTTTTTTTGTGTCTGGGTTTTGCTTTCTTGCTCATGCATTGTTCCCATATTGACACAATGTGGTGGGAAACACGTGTGTGAATTTCCTTGTTCTGAGTGTTTGCTGATTAATGTACTGGGACTTGTGTTTATTTGGAGCATAGGGATGGCCCAAAGTTTCAACTTAAATTCTGGCCTTTGTCCCTTAAAGCTCTGTAGACATGTAGAGTGATTGAGAATAGGTCTCTGACCCCTTTGGGGCTAATGGTACTCTGTAAACCTAGTGCAATAGGCTTTATTGATGGAAGGTGCTATGTGTTGAGGTGTTTACTGAACTTGACCTGATGCTCGAACAAGCGTATGAACATGCCAGCACACTAGTTCTTATTGTGTAAAATAGTGAGTGCAAGTGCCCAAAGCACTGAGCAGAAGGCTGCAGTCGGCACTATTTAATGTCCCTGCGCCATAACACAAAGACTCTAGTCCTGAATCATGCACACCTCATATCCACTTCCAGACACTCCATACCCTCAAACGCACACTTAGCAGGTTCCTACTTTCTCGCTTTGCAGTGGTTTTCCTGTCTTTCGCTTCCTCCTTTTTAGGTTGCGCTTGCAAAGTCTTTTGTTATTAAAAAAAAAAAATAATATTCTTTAGACTTTCAATCTGCCTCTGAAATTTCTCCAACCTTTATTTGTTTTCGTGCTTGTCAGTCACTTTATCTTGCTTTTTATTTGATAGTGCCTGTTTTGGGGCACGTTTTTCCTTTTTGTTTCCCTTCGATCTGCAGGTTTTCAAGTTTGTGGAGCTTGGACTAAATACTCCTTCCTGTTGTAGATTTTATCTGCCACGCTGGACCTACTTTTTTCTTTGGAATTTAGCTTGTTTGTTGAGTGGTCGTGTATTGCCCCTTCAGCTCAACTCTGGCAGCTTTCTGTTCTTTCATTTTGTGACACTTTTTCGTTTTTCTCTTCCTCCATTTAAGCCACCTTAGTCACTAGTGGCGTTCTTCATGTGTATGTTTAATTCGTTCTCAGAAATATTTTAGCTTTAAGAACGTGGATGTTTAAAAAATCCACTTATTTTACTAAACAGTTTTGGCCCTTTTAGCGCATGGCTTTTTATTATTAAAAAATGTACATTAATGCCGATTACTTTTAAAATTTTCACAAACCTGACGAAATATTTTACAACAAGGATTGCAGTATGCTTAATAAGTGGAATATGTATTGGGAACACATATTTGAACATTTTGATTTTTTTAATGCATTTTGCTCTGTCCCTATTTTGTGAATACACATGTGCTGGTGCCCCAAGCTCTCCTTTGAAACACAATGAATGCTGAGAGACTGTAATCCTGAAGACATCTTGGGGCTCTTTAATCCACTTAAAGTCACTCCTTGCCCCTTCAGCTCACTGTTGCAGCTTTTTCCCTATGTGGCGCTTTTTCGTTTTTCTCTGCCCCTGACTCTCCCATATGTGCCTTTTGCTTGCAGTAAATGCCTGATGCTGAAAATAAGTTTTGGCCCTCAATAAAAAGTACTGATACCCTGCACTGGAAAGCACTGGCTTAAATAAAGCACTGCTCACAAGAACACGGCTCAAATAACCACTACTTACAAGAACACCAGCTCAAATTAAGCACTACTTACAAGTAAACGAAAGGTGTGCCTTCTCCAGCCCCAGCTGTACGTCTACACCGCAGTTGATTTTCAGCTTAGGAGCAAAGTTATGCGCTTCTGTTTTCAGCATCTGTGAGCCACAAAGTGCCCTGCTAGCTTCAGTGCTTTACATATGTACCAGTTACTTTAAATAAGATGTTTTTTGGGGACAGGTGTATGGAGTTCTACAATTGTTTTGGATACGTTCTGCTTTCTCATTTTGTAACTTTTTTTCATTTTTCTCTTTTCCAGTCTTTGTCGCAGTAATTGCATGATACAGAAAACTAAGTTCCGGCCCTGACAAAAAAAAGAACTGGTGCCCTACACCGGAAACCACTGTGTTGCCTACAGTTTAACATATGGCGTTTGGCTGCTATTTACAGTGTTTACAGGCGATTCTCTCTATAAAGCTTTATGGCACATCATAGGATCTCTGGTATGTAAAGAGCCAGCCAGCCTCTTACATTCTTTCATCCAGTTGTATCTGCCTTTTCATGGACAGACACTAGTGTTTCAGCTATATCTTTTTGTTATTTATGTTCACATCTCCACTTGTTAGCAGTGTTTTAAATTGTGATTTTCTGCATTTTAAAGTGTTTATGAGTGATTCACTTTGTCACATGATGACATCCCTTTGTTTAAAGAGCCAGCCAGTCAGCCTGTTCACTCTTACTTCTGTTTTTGGCTTTGCACTAACTGATGCAGGTCTTTGAGCTATGTGCATTTGCTACTTATATTTAGCTTTTGTGTCGCTGACAGTGTACCATGTTCTTATTTTTGCCAATTTATAGTCTTTAGCAGTGATTTTCTTTGCTGTACATGCTAAAATGCTTGCTGTGTAAATAGTCAGCCAGCCAGCTAGTAGTTTAAAGTTTTCCCCCTGTTTTTTTCACACCTTTTCATAGAAAAGTTAATATACAGTGGAAACACGGATTCTTGTGGTGCTGTGCATTTTCTGTTATCCACCAGCTGCATGAGTTCAACACACTTACTATCTCAATTACTTGTGATGTAGCTTATGTGTATGTTTAAATATTTTTTTAGAAATATTTCAGTCCTCTCATCCAGTGCTTAACTTGTAAATAAAAATGTGCGGGTGCCAAAAGCCCTCCTCTTAAACACGCAGCCACTGCATTTAAATGTGCAAACACAGAATACTGAGGCAGCGTAATCCTGAAGCCATCTCGGGCCTCTTCAATCCATTCACAGCCACTCCCTGCCCCTTCAACTCACTTTGGCAGCTTTCTGCTTTCTACCTTTGTAATGCTTTTTCGTTTTTCTCTTTCTCCATCTTCTCCATATGTAGCTTTTGCTCGCAGCAAATGCTTAAGGCAGAAGAATAAGTGCCGGCAATCAAAAAATAAGTGCTGGGAACTCAGCACCGGATACAATAAGCACAAATTAAGCACTGCTTTCATCGCTGGTGCTGGGATGAACACTACTACTACTACTACTACTTATAAGCAGTGGCAGTGCTTAATTTGTAAATAAAAATGTGCCAGTGCCCAAAGCTCTCCTTTGAAACACGAGGCTGTTGCATTTAAATGTGCGAGCAATGAATACTGAGGCAGCATAATTTTACAGCCATTTCAGACCTCTTTATTCCATTTACAGCCACTCCCTAACTCTTCAGCTCACTCTTGCAGCTTTCTGCTTTCGCACTTTGTGGAGCTTTTTCGTTTTTCTCTTCCTCTACCTTTCCCATATGTGTCTTTTGCTCACAGTAAATGTCTAATGCCGAAAAGTAAGTGCCGGCCCTCCACAAAAAGCGGTACTGCCCAGAACTGGAAAACACAGGCTCAAATTAAGCAATGCTTACAAATACAGCAAAGGTGTGCCTTCTCCAGGCCCTGCTGTAAGTCTACATAGCACTCTGATTTTTAGCTTGGGAGCTAAGGCATGCGCTTCTGCTTTCAGCATGTGGGAGACACAATGCGCCCTGTTAGTTTCAGTGCTTTACATATTCAACAGTTACCTTACATAATGTCACATTTCAATAAAATATCTACATATAGGAAAAAATAGCAGATAGGGTCTACTCGCTTCTACAAAAACATATCCCACAACATTTCACTACAAGCTGCTGCAATCAAATCTACCACAAAACAGTCAAATCTTTCACACTCCACTAACATCTAACCAACTACAACACAACATACCACCCTACAATCTACCCTGCCACAATCTACACCACTCCAAAATACACCTCACCAATCTACTTGACCGCTCGCTACCTACCACACTCCAATCTAACCAATATAATCCACTACAATCACTCCAGTCCAATCTAACCCAATATACAACCATTTAACCCAATCTACTCCCCTTCACCCAACCCCCAGCTCAATACAATCCACCCACAACACTCTAACCTACTCCAATACACCACACACCACTCCAATCTACCCCAAATCAACACACTATAACTCAGTCTACCCCTCCTCCAGTGTACGCCAACATACCTCTCTATTCCAACACCCTACCCATTCCACCATACCTCAAAGTACCCCATTCCAGTTTACACCAACACAACACAAACCACTCTACACCACTAACTTTTAGCTATACTTAATACCCGACACACTGATCCTCAACATAACTAAAACACATAACCAAAAAAAATAGATCTCACATAGGTGAAACCTATTGGCTTTGCCAATGCCCGTTTCCGTTTGTGTTTCTCCTCTTGCATCCAGGAAATGTCTGAGGAAAAAAAGAGCGCTAGATCCTAAAAATCAGTGCCCGTGGCCCCCACCAGCTTAATTTAAGAATTACTGCACACCCCGAGTACTTGAAAACTGCAGTTTTTACGTTCGGGCTGCGTGTGTTATGCAGCAGTGCTCACAAATTGCACACACTGCTTAATTTTCAGCTTGTGGCGCGGGCTACAATAATCCTGATAACAGTAGAAAGTGTTTACAGCGGCCCTGTTTGCTTTGCTAAATCATGTATACGATTAATGCATTGCGCTACGGGACAGCCCGAGTACCGCTGCACTAAGCTCACTGTACAAATAGTGCAGCGATCCGTGTAATTGTCTGTGCTAAGCACGTGACATGACAGTGAGTTATTTACAGTCTGAGTTTCTGGCTGACTAAGCATGTGACAGCGATAACATAAGGACATAAATACAAGTCTGACATACGTCTGTCTCAGTAAGCACCAGTCCAAACGGTACGGTGCCCATCATCGCGCCCAGATGACTAAGCAAGCCACAAACAGGTAAGTATCTGTGTTCAGTAACTGGGTCTCTTTTCATTAAATTCATGGAATGGGACAGTTTTTACAGCCTTCATTTCATGTTGTAATAAGCACATGACACCAACAGTGTTGTCTTAACAGTCTGACCGCCAACACATGCGGTCCAATAACTGTTAACAAGAAATATAACAAAGTCAGACCTATTGGTTTTTTCAGTGTTTAATATCCTGGGCCCCGTGGTCCTGTCTCTTAGGATAAACGAGATTTTATATGTAACTGTTTTCGGCGAGGACGTATGTATGTCGGGATAAGGTTCTGCGTGATCCGCATTAAGGAGACAGTGCTTATGCGCGAGGGGGTAAAGATGCTATAATTAGGTCAGGCTAGACTGAATATGACACCAGTATTTTTATTTTTATTTATTTTTTACCCAAATGGCCGGTGCAGAATATAGAACCTAAATACTGTGTCGCAGTGTTGAGCGCTAAGGAGGTGTTATCCCTCAGACAGACCTGTGCCAGTCTATACCGCTTTTATCTACTATGCACATAAAGACTCAGCCTTATCCAGGAGCAGTATATACGGGGTACCCCAGGATCCCACATTTGACCCGGCTCTTGTTCAGTGTGCCCACCGGGCCATCTGAAAGAAACTCTGTTAATGGTTTTATTTTCACTTATCACCCAGTTGAATTTCTTTAACTCCCTGGTGCATGCCCTCCAATCTCAGATAGGCTGTAGAGGCAGTTATTGATAAACTAACTTCAAATTCCAAAGCACATTCATTCAGGCCTTACATTTCAGGGGCAGAACCCTGGCATTCAGGAAGGCCGACCTCCACGCTTACCCGCACCCTTCCAGCTCTGCTGCCTCTCCAGCCCTAGATGTTCACTTGCGTCATGCAGGCTGAGTAACGGGAGCGAGGACAGACTTACCGCTTTGTAACATACTCCAGTGACGAGATCCGTAGATGACAAGATGGCTGCGCCCGAGAGCTGCCCGCCCTGGGCATACTGCAAATACTGGCAGAGGGAACCATTTCAGTCACGGGAGAAGAGTGATTGTTGCATCGAGGAGGCATTATGTGAATATGTCAAGTGTGTTAGGGCCCGATTTAGAGTTTGGTGAACAGGTACCCCGTCACAAATGTGGCAGATATTCAGTCCACCTTATTATAAGTGTAATTGGATAATGGACTTATAACAGGGTAGACGGGATATATATGAGGGAGTAACCCATCCGCCAATCCGTAATCTGAATCCTGAATACTCAAATTTAAAAAAAGATGGATTTTGTTTTCCAAATGTCGTCCACCTCACTGTACCACAGGATGGTATGCTTCCGGTGCCAGCTCGGCCAGCTCATTTGCTCACCCTTTTTCTCTTCCCCTCCTGTATTCCAATTCCCGGAGGACACATGGGACCGAATCAATTTATAATGCACAACCTACAATTGGCTATTTAACGTTCATATTTCACATATCCAAAGAGTTCAACAAAATGTAAATGCAGTGTGAAATAACTTTTATGAGGCGCTTGCGGTGACTGTCGAGCTAGTTAGAAATGGTATAAAATAGGGGTTTATTTTTCCCAATTTACGGGTGCTCACGTCATCAACCTGAGAAGGATGAGGATCTGACACAGACTGCCCATGGGACGATTTTTTGGGCGTTCTCCTCGGGTTAAAGAGATGCCTGCAGAGGGCGCATTAACCTACAGGGTGGCACGATTGACCATGCAGGGGAGTAATGCGCTCTCTGTGGAGAATGTTCAGAACAAATCACAAAGGAGGCGTACGATTGGCATTAAAAGCGCAAAAAACCTTGTTAAGACTGGAGTGAAGGCCTGTGACACTGGTCGCAGTCTCTCTTTAAGCTCACCCTAGTTCTGAAGCCCACACAATCCAAGCCATTGGCATAACATGTAGAGAAGATGTCCATGCTAAAAAAAAAAAAGGCACAACACTGCATCACGGCACAGGCCTGTCCTCCGTCTAACCTTCCAGGAAAAGGCAAGATCGCAGACGACGCACGCCTCTTCTGCCGCCATTTACGGGAAATAACCGATCATTCGCATATTAATGACCACGGCTCCTAGAGTTCATTTTGAGGAAATGTGCCTGTTAACAGTGATGCTTTCCTGCCTGGATATGTAACGAAGGCTGTGTACAAAGGCCCAAAGGGACTTCGGAGGTGCGTGGAATCTGGGCTTTTAAGACTCTCAGCCAACATCCTGCTGACCCAGACCTTTATATTCGAGCGCCATTTCAAACAGGGAACGGGAAAGTTCATACGAACGGAGGCTCAGCCACTTTACACATTTCCCACTTCGTGCTTCATGTACACACACACTCGGACGGTCAGCTTTGCCAGAATCAAATTACACGCATCACATTTTTATGATAAGAGCCTTAACAATAACAGGCACGCTGCAAGGAACTTTGGACCTGCCCTCCTATAGATATCAGTGGCCTTTAGGAACTCAGTATTACCGACTTTGAGACGTCTAAACTACATAAATGTCACGCCCTCCTTAACCTATAATAAAACCCTGCATGGCGGCCATCTTGACCACATCTCTATTTTGTATTATGTAACAGATTTGCCACAGGCTGTCCAGTGGCCTTTGTATACATAAGGAGATAACAACATCACTGCAAAGTACATCGAAGTAGGGTGGTGACAGCTTCACTAAGCATGCAGTGCAAACAGTCCAGAGTTCACAGACTATAATAAACACATGATACGACGCTAAATTAAAATCTGGCAGAGAAAGGCTTACTCGTTTTATCACTGCTGGTTGTACTAGGCCAAGGGTAGAGTACTCATTCAGTGCCACTCTGAAATCGGCCTGACACGTGGTTTCAGAGCAGGCCCCATAGCACAGCATACATGGATATTATGAAGTCTATGGTAACATGTGGCAATAGGAACTATTTTATGGGCCCAGGAGGCCGAGCAATAGGAAGCTGGTTTAGAGGAAATATCCTGTAGACCACTGTACATCAAAGAGTGCACAAGGCAGGCGGGAGCGGAAGCTTGTTGGCGGGAGTGGGCTATGGAGGAAAACAGAGGTATGTATGGCCTTAATATTCAGAACCGTGGAAGAGTTGATCCAGTTTCACTGAAGAATTTTGCACTGTGTGATTGTTTTGGAGTGCCACGGCAGGAAACTGGGCCTCAAAATAAAGCTGTCAGATTTGATAGCTTTGAAAATAGAGTGGAAAAAAAAGATAAAAGAAAACGAGACTGTGGAGGGTGTGTGAGGTATGTTCAGAACACAAATACGGGGATGTGGTTTCCTTCTTTGTTGTGTGGTGCCTTGTCCATCAATGAATCATTGAGTTATAGTACCATATGTAGGTCATATAATACACAGAGACACAAACAAATGAGAATACCGTCTGGATAGCGGGTTCTCTTCGAGTTGTAAGATCTTCTCGCCACACGGATGTGCCACGGAGTGGACCCCCCTCATCACAGTCTCTTCCTGCTTGTGCTTAGTGTTCTTTGAAAAGGCACCGGTTGTTTCTGAAAAGCGAGACGCAAATGTCCACGCAGCTGATACACTAAATGGGATATTACATTTGCACCAGGGCACAGTGGACACATTTGTTATACAAAGAAACCCTGGAAACGGCTCCAACCTATCAGGATAGTCATACAAGGGTGATGGGTGCTAGCAAGACAGGTATATGGGGCCCGGTTCACAAACATGTTGCTATGAATGGGTGTGACTTAATCATGTGGTACTCCTTGCTTAATCCTGAATTGCAAGATCACCACAAGGATGAATCATAGCTAAATCTTTGTCAATACGTTCCATAGATTGTCATAACTATAGCGTCTGTAAAGATAATTTATGTTTCCAATGTTGTAGTCTCCTATTGACACATGTTCTCTCTGGCTCAGTTTCCTTCCCAGGTACTAGATCCTTCCACCTTCATCCCTGTTTGCAACGGTCCATGTCATTTCCAGATACTGTTTTTTTATTAGATTTCTGGATAGTCTCTATTTCCCCAAAGGAATTTAGCTTTGACCACGCACAGTCCAGAATCGGAGTCCAATATTAAAATATAATTATTAATAGCAACATTTCTACCCATCTACGGTAAGCAAATGCCAGATACTTACAAAAAAAGACAATACATGTGTGATTGGAATAAGGACCAGACTCCCTCCCCACACACACGCACAACCCCCCCTTCTCCGGCACGTCAGCCAACCCATACATCAGCTGTGCAGATAAGCCATTCACCACAAGGCTTTTCTTCTCATCAACTAGCTTAGTTACCCATTTTAAAAATAAAATACTAAATGCCTCGCTACACCCCACCTCGTCCGCCCTGCCTATCCCTCACTAAATTAATGGTTTTATGTTTGAGAAAAGGACACATCTCTCGTCTTGCTACCTCCACCCACATTACTGAGTGGCCTTGTCTGCAAAATATGTAAACATATCAAGCGACCTTCCACATTGCCCACCTCCATTTGGCATACACCTTCTCATTAAAGAATGGTTTTAAACGACTTGCCTAATGTCGTGCCACCATCCCCCCTCCTGCCACCTGCCATCATTCACCTGCCGCCTTCCTCCTGCGGTCCCCAAAGTCTATGCCCTCCTCTCGCCATGAGCGTGCCACGCTTACCCACTCCGTTGAGCCGCCGTCACCACAGATAAACCCGTGCAGGAAGTGGCGCGTGAGCCCGTCACACTAAGAATGTGAGGCCCCTATGGCAAACAGCTACACTGAACTAAGAATATTCAAAGTAAGACAAGCATTTGCAATGGGTCTTGCGTTTACTCGAGTTAGAGCTATTAGCAGTGTAAATTCCTAACTGGACTTTAACTTAAATTGAAAACGAGAAGTAAAATAGTTGACATAATCGAGCAGATTCAAAGCGCCATGGCCTCCATGAGCACGAAGGAGAGACACAAAAAGAAAAAGAAGTTTGCAATCATGCAATAATCCTTGTAACACGGTCGGTGTCCAAGGCGGTAACTAAACCGCCCCAAGGAGGGACAAACGTAAAGTATTTACCATTGATACAGTATTTTTGAAAGGCAAGTGTGGTAACTAGATGTTTCCATGGTAATAACTATGTGATGCTGTATTCATGTATACTGAATACATCATCCCTGGAATGTGTAAGCAGTCAGTTGGTAGCTGCCTAAAGGTGGAGGAAAGCAAAAGAACACAAATGATAGACAGAATGCGGAACCAATCAAACATTCACCCCCAGTCACAGATCTGGGTTTAATCCATCAATTCTTTTGCTCACCATGCCACCCCAAGGTGGAGGAAGACAACAAATCTGCTGGCCTGGATGGAGTTAATTTATTGGACTTGAAATAAAGGAACTTATTATCAACTAAAGTTTCCCCGCGTTTGATGAAACTTTGACATTTTGGTGACGTGCAATGTGACACGCTGAAGGTAAAGAGAAACAGATTTCTAAAGCATAACATTAACAATAACCCTAACGAGGCAGATACATCTTTAAAGCAGGGAAGCTCCTCAAAGAACATATCATCGGAAAAAAGGGTAAAGTTACTTTAACTTTCTTTTAAAAATAATCGGTGATCATCGTTATCTGGCGCGCGGACTGCAGCTCGTGCGGTGACCAAAGAACGTCGGCTAGGCCCTCACCTCATGCTCTACGGCTCGTGGCGAACTCTTCAGTTACCAAGCAACAGCGCTGCACAACAACGCTGTTTACTGTGTTGACACGCAAGCGCTGTACTCATGGCACCGTCTAACCTTACCAAGCAACAACGCTCAATTCTCTTGACACACACCGTTCCACGTACCATCGGAAGCTGTCAAGTAAAAAAAAAAAAAAAAGGATAATACAAAGGCTTTAAATGTGCATTTTATGCGAAGAAACGCACACCGGTAAGCATGTCCACATGGTGATATGCACAACACTGGAACTAAATGTTAAGGCTAAAATTCAAGGATTAACAATTCAGAGTAGAATGTATCCACATGGTGATATGTACACTGGTAGGTCTACATTTCTTCATGATGACTGTATACTAGAACATAGTAAAAAGGAAAATTTAACGGAAAGCGTATCCACATGGTGATACACATACGGCTGAGACTAAATTTAGGCAAAACTTGTTTGGAAGATAATACTGCACTGTGAAGATACTGACAACTTAAATACTGCATCCAATTTCTATTTGAAGTGCTGTGTTCTTTCAGGTATATGCACATCTGTCAGTTATAAAATGGTACTGTGGGTTTGCAGGACATTTTAGATCCAAATCATTTCACTTATACTAGCCTGTGCACTTCAGTTGTATATTTAGAAAAATGTATATATTTATATATAGTGAATGATGCAGAATGTTCCTGCGGCGCCATTCTTTTTAGTTTCACTAGGTGATTCCCCTGTACATTGGCAGAAATGGAAAAAGGTATTCAATAACTGTGCCAAGGTATGTGGGACATCACTTAGTGCAGAAACAAAAATGTATTTATTGATGCATTGTTTGGGTACAGAAAGACAGGTAGTATGCGGAAATCCTCCTGATTTATTGGATGATGATCATGCAGCGGGCCTTAATAAATATGACATTTGTATTAAAAAATGGATTTATAATACTTGCCTAAGGTGAGCACAGTACTTGAACGCTATCAGTTTGGAAAGAGAATGCATCACCAAGGTGGGTCAGCAGAACAGTATATAACTGAGATACAAAAATTGGCTTCAATGTGTGCATTTGGTAACTTATATGAAGAACGATTAAGGGATCAATTTATGTTAGGATTCTCACTAGAGAAAGTAAAAGAAAATATGTGGCAGAAAGACAACCCTTCTTTGACCGAGGTGCTTGTTATTGCGAAAAGTGTGTAGAAGTTGTTCTTAGTGCCGTCGCAGATAAAGATAAGTGTGATAAAGAAGAAGATGTAGGGATTAGAAGAGTGCTAAGTGGTACGGTGGAGGGTAAAGAAAAAAAAACTAGGAAGCATGAAACCAGAGAAAGCTTTTCCAGGAAAATGTTTCAGGTGTGGTGAATGTTTGACACATGGTCAATAATAAAGATTGCCCGGCTTGGACAATAGTGTGCAAAACATGTGGGAAAAAGGTCACTTTTCCAAATGTTGTAGGTCAAAGCAGGATCTGCAGAATGTAAGGGTGGTTGAATATGAGGAAGGGTAAGGTGATGTGGATTCAGTAAGTGAAATTGAAATTTTGCAAACAAGACATGGGTCTCCAAATGGTTTGAAGGAAACGATTTTGGTTACCGGTCTTAAGATTTTGTTTGACTCAGGTGCTGAACTAACACTGATACCTAAAACATTTTATGACCAATGTTTGAAAGGTAAAGTTGATGAAACCAGACATTAAACCTGAATGATACGGAGGGGAGAAGTTGAAAATTTGATCAAGGATGGCATTATCCAAGAAACTGAGGCTTCAGAATGGGCCGCACCTCTAGTAATGCATGAAAAGCCAATGGGGAGGCTAGATTAAGTGTTGACTTAAGAGAATCGTAGATCATTATTCTATCCCCAATATTGGAGAGATGATGTGCTCACTGAACAGTGCCAAACATTTCTCTACACTTCATCTAAAGTCAGCATACCATCAGATAAAGTTACATCCCACATCTCAAGACCTCACCACATTTGTCATGCCTTTGGTACATTCAGTTTTCTTCGAATGCCATTTGGCTTGATATCAGCAGCCTCAGTATTTCAAAGAACAATGGCAAAACTTTTGTGTGGAATAAGAGGAGTAAAGATATATCAAGATGATGTCCTCATGTTTAAGGGTGACTCAGGCGAACATGATGAGATACTGGAGAAACTTTTGAGCAGATTGCAGAAGAGTGGTTTGTCACTGAAATCTGAAAAGTGTAGTATTAATGTGTCTAAAATCGAGTATTTAGGCCATGAAATGTCGGAAAGGGGTATTCATCCTAGAACTAGTTTAGTTGATACAATCAAGAATTTACCAACACCACAAAGCAAGGCTGAGGTAGTTACATTTTTGGGAATGCAGAGTTTTACATGTTTGTACTCAAGTTTGCAGAAAGGACAGAATATTTGAGAAGGTTGTTAAATAATTTAGCTGGTGTGAACAATATGAGAATGAATTTCAAGACATCAAGAAAAGTTGTGAGAATGCATCAGAATTAGGAAGCTTTGATACCAATGGTAATTTCATAATAATGACAGATGCAAGGACTAGTGGGTTAGGTGCTGTTTTGATGCAAAAATTGAATGAGGAAACTAGAACTATACTTTTCTTATCAAAAGGTTTGAGAGGTGCTGAACATAATTACACAGTGGGGAAAAAGGAGGCCTTGGGAATATACTGGTCAGTGAGGAAGTTAAGGAAATTTCTGTGGGGACAAAATTTTAAATAATAACCGATCAGAAGTCTCTCGGAGAGATATTTATGAGAAAGGGTATCGACATGGTGTCACATAGGATTCGGAAATGGGTCGCAGTTTTGCAAAAGTTTGATTATGAAGTGTCGTGTATTTGCCTGGAGTATTGAATGTACAGGTGGATTATCTTTCAAGACTCTGTGGGATACAGAATGATGAAGAAATGGAGAATTGGGACACAGGAGATGAAGATTATTTTTCTGTTGAAGACTTTGAAGAGGAGATGTGTATGTGTGGTAACAAACATAGTAATTTAAGAATATGAATGGAAAGATGAAATATTAAAAGATGAGATTTTATAGAAAGTTATGGAAATGGTACACAAGAGATGGTGTACCAAACAACAGCGTGATGAGGAAACAACAGTGTGATGAGGATTTTTTAGGTTTCTGGCAGGTGAGAAATAATTTGGCTGTTGTGGAAGGGCTGTTGGTGAGGGCCAGCAAATTAATTCCACCTCACAGTTTAAGAAAAAAAATGGTAGCTCATGTCAGTTACATGGGCATTTCTAAAACAAAAGAGATGCTTAGGACTTCGTACTGCTGGCCAGATATGAATGTCATGGCCAGAGAGAGAGGTGAGAAATTGTCATGGGTGCACTTGATCTGACAAAAAATTGAAGTACAGGACACAACCAATGGTCATAAGAGAAGAAGCTGCACAGCCTCGGGTAGACATAGCTTTCAATGTACTTGGTCCAGTAAGATTGAAATCAGTTGATTGGTGTGAGAATTTTATGACACCACATGCTACCACAGGAGAAACCCCATTTCAGTTATTCAGAGGGAGATGACATTGCAATGAAGTTATTCCTGGATGGGTGTGGCAGAAGACAAAGGGGATAGATGACAGGTGGATAATAGAGAAGGGTGGAGAGAAAGGGAAAGAGTAATGAAAGAGAAAAGAAAAGTACATTATGACGTGTGAAAGGCTGTTAAAGAAACACTTGTGAAATTGGGAGATTGGGTAAAAATTAAATCTCCAAGGAAAGAGGAGAATTCATCAAAGTTCAGAGGACTGTTTGAAGTTATTAAGTTATTAAAAAATGCAATAAAAACAAGTGACCACAACATTTGGAACCTTAATAGAGTAGTAAAATGTGTTTTCTATGACCCAAGTAGTGGCAGTTTACCTGTGGTGAATTTGGATAGTAATGTCGAGGTGAGACTAAGGAGAATTGTGAGAAAACAAATACATTTGCAAGGCTATGTGTAATCAGCTACAGTACTAACTTTTAGCTGTTGTAAAAGTATCTTACATTTTGATTTTACCAACGTTTTACTGATATAAGTAGTATATTTATATTTAGAATGTTGACTGCTGTGGGTAAAGGGTGAGAGAGGTGATGTGGTAACTAGATATTTCCATGGTAGTAACTAGGTGATGATGTATTCATGGAATATTGAATACCACATCACTGGAATGTGTAATAAGTCAGTTGGTAGCTGACTCAGGTAGAGAAAGGCAACAAATCTGCTAGGCTGGATGGGGTTAATGTATTTGACTTAATTAAAGGAACTTATTATCAACTAAAGTTTCCCCACGTTTGATGAAACTTGGACAGCAAGCCCACGAACGTGTGAACGTGATGGGCGTGGTTAAAAGCCCTCAATATTTACACAGGTCAAAGCATTTGCACGCTCAACCAAAAAAAAAAAAACAGCAGCTAGAATTACATTATCACTGATACATTCCTGTATCCATCAGGATGTAAAGAGTCGAAGATTCAGCTCTTTAACAAAGACAACATCACAATGCTTTTATTACCCACAAACTACCAGCTACCCAGTATTGCTGACTTTGCACTAGGCTTTGACCCAATACAGCACTTTTAGCTAGGTTTGTGCTAAAGAAATACCACCTACTTAGATACACTGCATGAAACATAAGACCTGAAACATGTTGTTGTGTCATCTGCTTTCTACAAGACAAAGTTGCAGGTGATATAGTACCGGATTTCCATGGATGAGGGATTTCACAATATTCCTCGTCTAAAGGGAATGCTTTGAGAATCTAAATAATGCACATTTGCAAGAGAAGTGTGTAGTTGTAGCAAAACACTTGCAGGATTACTTTTTAACTAGGATAACTCAGTTAGTATAAGAAAAAAACAAGCATTGGCAACAGCAATAGGCCGATCTGTTGGCTTTGAAAATGTGTTTTGCCATGTTGTACACCAGAGTGGCTGCTGTTCAGCATGGCTAAAAGTTAGTGGCGTGGATTGCCAGAATGAAGTGGCAGAGTAAGGTGTCGTAGAGTGGAGTAGAGCAAGTGGAGTTGAGTAGAGATCAGTATTTCAGTGGTAGAGTATGTCAGAGTGGAGTGGGGTGACACAGTGGACTGGGTTGGAGTGGATTGAGGTAGTGGCATGGATTGGATTGGAGTACAGTGGGGTGGACTGGACTGGGTAGAGTGGGGTGGATTGAGTGGGGTGAGTTGGTGTGGGGTGGACTGGAGTAGATTGAAATTCAGTGGGGTGGATTGGATTGGAATGGGTTAGAGTAGGGTGGATTGGATTGGGGTGAGTGGTGTGGAATGATAGGGCTGGGGTGGGGCAGTTTTGATTGGAGTGGGTTGATTAAATTGGAGTGGGGTGGACTGAACTGGGATGGGGTGAGGTGGACTGGACTGGGATATAGTCTTGTGGATTGAGTGAGTGGGGTGGATTGGAGTGAGTGGTGCGGATTGGACTGGAGTGTATTGGATTGAAGTGGGGTGAAGTGGATTGGAGTAGGGTGTGGTGGGCTGCAGTGGGATGGATTGGAGTGGGGTGGATTGGATTGGATGGGATTGTGGTGGATTGGACTGAAGCGGGGTGGACTGGAGCGGGGTGGATTGGAGCTTGGTCGATTGGATGGGGTGGATTGGTGTAGGGTGCAGTGGGGTGGACTGGAGTGAGGCAGGCTGTTTAGATTGGATAGGACTGAAATGGGATGGGTAGAGTGGGGTCGATTGGAGTAGACTGGGGAAGATTGGAGTGGGGTGGACTGAGGTGGAACGGAATGGATTGAAATGGGTTGCAGTGGATTGGGGTGAGGTGGACTGAAGGGGTGGATTGGATTGGGGCGGAAGGGGGTGAGGTAGAGTGGGGTGGATTGGGGTGGGGTGAAGTGGATTGGAGTTGGGAGGTTTGGATTGAGGTGAGGTGAAGTGCATTGGCTTAGCATGGTGGTGTGGACTGGAAGCGGGTGGACTGGAGTAGGGTGGATTGGATTGGAGTAGGGTGGATTAAGAGTGGTGGATTGGATTGGGGTGGATTGTAGTGGGATGGGCGGACTGGACAGAGTGCGGTGAAGTGGGGTGGAATGAAGTGGGGTGGATTGGAGTGGGCTGGATTGAACTGTGTGGGGTGGATTAAAGTGGAGTGGACTGGGGTGGAGTGGATTGGATTGGTGTAGGGTGGATTGGATTGATGTGGGGTGGACAGGATTAGTATGGGGTGGATTAATTGGAGAGAGGTGGACAGGACTGGAGTGGGGTAGATTAATGTGGTTTGTAGTGTGGTGGGCTGGACTGAAGTAGGGTGGATTAATGTGGACTGGATTGGACTTGAGTGGGGTGGAATAGGGTGTGGGGGACTGGAAGGGGTGGATTGGATTTGAATGGGGTGGTGTGGATTGGGACAGGATGGATTACTGTGGGAGGTATGCGGGGAGGTGGACTGCATTGAGGTGAATTGGACTGGCCTGGGATGAATTGGATTGGCATGGTGGGGGCACTGAAGTGGGGTGGATCGGATTGATTGGGGTGGACTGGATTGGGGTGGGTTGGACTGGAGAGGAGTTGGATTGATTTGGAATGGATTGGATTGGTCTGGGGTGTGTTCAGTGGTCTGGATTTGAGTGGGGTAGATTAAAGTGGTTTGAAATATGGTGGAATGGACTGAAAAAGGGTGGATTTATGAGGACTGGATTAGACTGGAGTGGGGTGGATAAAAGTGGATTGCACTGGAATGGGGTGTGTTGGTGGATTGGAGTGTGGTGGATTGGGTAGCAGTGGACTTGATTGGAGTGGATTGGAGTGTGCTGGATTGGGTAACAGTGGACTTGATTGGAGTGGGGTGGATTGAAGTTGGGGGGATTAGATTGGATTAGGGTGGGTTGGATTGTAGTATGGTGGATTGGACTTGAGTGAGGTTGATTGGACTTGAGTGTGGTGGATCGAACTTGAATGGGGTGGAGTGGACTGGAGTGTAATGGGGTGAGGTGTACTGGTCTGTGGTGAGGGGTATTGGAGTAGGGTAAATTGGACTTGCTTGGATTGGGGTGGATTGGTGTGGTGGACTGAATTGGCGTGGGGTGGACTGGACTGTAGTATGGCGAATTGGGATGGAGTGGGGTGGATTGGATTGAGGTGAGGTGGTTTGGGTTGGGGTGAATTGGAGTGGGACAGATTGTTTTGGATTAGAATTGGTTGTTTGGGATTGGAGTGGGCAGGTTGGAGTGGATTAGAGTGGGGCAGACTGTTTTGGAGTGAAACAAATTGTTTTGGAATGGAGTGGTGTTGATTGGAGCGGGGCATATTTTTTTTGGTTGGGGCAGATTGGAGTGGGCAGATTGTTTTGGATCGGAGTGGTGCAGATTGCATTAGGGTGGATTGGGGTGGGATAGATTGGATTGGAGTGTGGTGGAATGGGTTGGTGTGGGCAGGACTGAATTTAGTGGGGTGAATTGGGATAGAATGTTGCATATTCTGTGGATTGGAGTGGGGCAGATTGAAGTGGGCTAGATTGGAGTGGGCCAGATTGTTTTGGAGCAGAGTGGGCAGACTGGAGTGGGAGGGATTAAAGTGGGACAGATTGTTTTAGATTGGAGTGGGGGAGATTGAAGTGGGACAGATTAGAGTGGGGCAGATTGTTTTGGATTGAAGTAGGCAGATTGGAGTGAGGCAATTTTGCAAGGGTGGATTGGAGTGGGGCAGATTGTTTAGGATCAGTAAAGTGAGGCATACTGAGTGAGCTATATTCTTTTGGATTGCAGTGAGGCAGATTTCAGTGGGGCAGACTGGAGTGGGGAAGATTGTTTTCGATTGAAGTGGGGCAGATGGGAGTGGGGCATGTTGGGTTGGTGGGAGTGAGGCATATTGGTTTGGATGGGAATGGAGCATGTTGTTTTGGATTGGAGTTGGGTATATTGTTTTGGATTGGAGTGGGGCAGCTTAGATTGGGGTGGGATCAGTTGGGAGGATTTGTTTGGAGTGGGGCATGGCTGTCATTTAGGCGTTGCCAGGGGTCGCAGCTGTGACCTCTTGCTGACCCCTTGTGACCCCTGCCACTGCCTCTGCAGCCCCTGGCCTCAAGGGGGCATGGTCAGTACCTGGAACAGAACAGCAGCTCCTCCATAGCTTGTCCATATGGATGCCCTTAGGGATGGCATTCTCCTTGTTTTCTACCAAGTTTTTAATGCACTATTAGTGAAGAAAAATACATTTTTCACTATAGATTTAATAAAACTGGAGCTGAAATAGAACTTTCACTGAAAGATTAGGTAACTAAAAAAATGCTTTTAAATTGAATGTTTTGTACGTGTTTATAGATGACAGTGGTCTACGTGAAAGAGTGTGTATTTGTGAATGTGTGTGTATGTGAAAGTGAAGGTCAAGGGGGATGTGATGTCACTTCTGCTACCCCAGGAATTTTGGTGAACTGACATCCATGGAGTGGGGGGTTTGGAGTGGAGTGGATTGGACTGGGGTGAGTGGTTTAGAATGGAGTATGGTGGGTTGTGTGGGATGAGGTGGGGTGGATTGTAGAGTGCGGATTGTAGTGGGATGGATTTCGGTGTACTGCACAATTATGTCTTAAAGCATCATTTCAGAAATAACATATAATAAAGAAACAATGTCGCTTTGCAATATTTAGAACAAGATAATTGTCATCTTTTGAGAACAGCGCCATGAGCAAAAACAAATGAAAATATGAGTGTAAAGTAATAAAAAGATGGCTTAGGAAAATAAAAGGAAGTTAGCTATAAAAAAATACAATTTTGCAATTTTTTTTGTCCTGGTGGGCACGTTTTTGCCAGTCACAAGCCTTCTATTTGCAGAGCACTAGAAGTTCAAAAGAACAAAACAGTACCTCAATCATGTTGGAAGCAGCAGACGGGCACTGATTAAGTTGAATCAATCAGTGCTTGATCCCTGCTCCACACAGAAGAACAGAAATGATGCTTGAACTGCAGTGATGAATCACAAGGCTGCAAAGAAGAGTGCCATTCAAGCCAACAAATGGTAAGCCTCAGACGGGCTCCAAGCCCTTTATTGTACACAACAGAGTCTCGCAAGTGAGATGCATGAGCTAGCGCATGCACTTGAAGGCTCGACCCTAAAAACAATTAGGTGAAAGGCAAAGCTAATTACAAGTCTTGGAGACTAAATTCAAAGGAAGCTGAATGAGAACAACCTCACCATGCTCAAGGAGGAGAACTACAAGGCCAGGCAAGGTGAGATAGTACCACAGGCCACTGGCTGATAACTCCATGCTCTAGTGAAGTATAAAAACACATGACTGACATGCTATAGTGAAGCAGAAATGAAACTACCAAAGGCTGTTTGATAAACCACAGTTAAGTGTATGAGAAACCGCAACCACAATCCCCATGCTGGTAGGCCACCAGGACATGGAGAAACCAGAATTGCAACCTACTGGTCGATAGTCTGCAGTGTGGTGAAGGAGAAAACCAACCACATTCCCCTGGCTGACACCTCCATGTCGTGTGGACGGAAACAAACGCAGCCTGGGCACTTCTGTAAACGACTGCATCACTGTGAAAAAAAGCCATTAACAGAGAGTTTCTTACAGGACACCCGGTTGGCTGGGTGCAGTTGAATGAAAAAGTTGCCACACATTCTGCAGTGATGTTCAGTGTGTGAAGACAGGGGGTTCTACAAGTGCTACCCTGCTGACATATTTGTAACCACCTAGCTCCAGTGACAGAAAAGCACACCATCCCTTAAGTCCCCTGAAGACTCCTGCGAGTGCTATGTGGCACCACATAAACATTTAAAAAAAAAAAATCACTGACAGATGAAGAAAACCCTACAAAGTTTCAACAAGCATGCTTAAGACACGGGCAGATGTTGGTCGACTGTGAATGAAACCAAGAGACTGAGATATATAATCCTTTATTCTCCACATCCGAAAAATATAAAACGTTTTAAGGCTGGGCATTTAGAGGGGAAAAAACTAAAACGAGCACTATTAAAAACCGAATAAAAATGCACTTTTAGATTTTCACATTTTGGTGAACTGATTTCTAAAAGTGTGCTCCTGGTTTGCACTCATCTCGCGAGGGAGCCCCGACTGTGAGAAGGTTTCCACAGGGGCTGCTGTAGGACAGCACCGTGCTCTTGCTCAATGTACTTCAAGAACTGTGTAAGGTTCGAGTCTCTTGCAACAACTGTATTTGCAACCACGTTTTGGGGAAAAAACAGACAAAAGGAGAGTTTTTGCAACATTGATTAACATCAGGAGTCCTTCCTTTCTGGCCACAACCCCTTCTTTATAAGGGTGAGTCTTTGCGCCCAGGAAACAGACAACCCAGGCCATCTAAGTTCTCTATTAAAAGTCCCCCAGGCGACTCAATATGGCGAGCCCTCCAGTACTGACATTTAAAAGCAATCTAATCCAACATTTTTGAGGACAGGAGTCTGCCTCGTATATGCTGAACTGTAACGTTTATGAGAAAATGAGTAATAAATACCCCACTGCTAGGTCTGAGGAATCCGCTAGTAGAACATAGCGGGATGTGGGTTTTTGATTTTCCGCTGGAGGACATTCAGATCCAGTCCAGCTGTCCCAGCCCGCTGAATCCACACATTTTTAGCCACTTCCTTGGCCCCGAGGACGTTCATATCTTTGTCTGCTGTTTTTCATATTTAGGATCCTGCTCATCAATATTTCGCTAAATAAACTTTCTAACTTTCTAGAAACAAACCCATTCAATGTGCTGTTAAGACTCACAGTGGTTTTGCAAATTATTCAATTGATTTCCTAGCATTTGAGGACAGTCTTGCTCAAGGAGGCTGGTATCCGCAAATCCAAATATTGCATCTGGAAGGTGCTTCGATGCGGTGCTCAGTCAGCTTAGCCGCACTCCAACCAGTGTCAGGCCTGGCTATGTGTCAGGGGCAGAAAGGGTCCATGCTTTTCATGACTGCCAAAACACATATTAACAGTTGTCAGACCTGCACACTTCAAACCGTAGACCCAGAGGTAGAAATAGCAATGAGGATCCAGTGGGAGTCATGGGTGGACATTAGACTCAGAACAGAAAATGATTGGATAGATGGGAATCTCAAATCCTTTTTTTGAAAAGACCACTGTCTGAAAGTATCAGCAGAGGTGGCAGAAAGTCTATTGCGTGTCAGCTAGCGCTAAGGCCAACTACTGCCCTGTGGTCGAATTGTAGTTCATTATCATCTAAAACTACCAGTTGGTGTACAATAAACTGTCTTCTTATCTTCACTCTGGGGGTTTACTCATATCTTTCCTAACGCATTTATTCAGTGTCCCTGACTAATCAATCTCACTCTCTTGCCGGCCTCTATAAGGTGTCCTTCAAAGCTCCCATTTAAAGACCTCATTTTTAACGCACTTCAAAATCTCTCTGAAGTTATTCGGTTTATCGACTGCCTGACACGGATTCTGCTCCCAGGCCTGAATAGACAATATCTAAACAAAACAAATCTTTATTAAAGATAGAAATGTCTCTGACATTTGCAATAATCTAGATTAACAGTACGAGTACTTACACTCCACTGATCGCACCCCTCTCAGATGTAAACTCAACATGAGAAGTGTTTAGGGTGAAGAGAACTTGGGTCACTTGTAGAGTAACTCATAAGGTGTGTGGGATCCTTTAGGTCTGTTGTCTATTTCACCCTGCTTGTACCATTGTGATATTTTGCCCTATAAAAGGGAGACCTAGCACATCCAGCTGCTTATCAGTGGAGATGAATAACTATATCAGAGAAGTCATCGTTAAGGTATATATTTTCAAGACTGGCCTCAAACAGAGTAGATCTTGTGCTTAACTGCTTAGATTCAGTGTTATCCAGATTGAGTCCCAGCCTCAAATAATGTATGCATAATCAACATGACACATTCATCAAAAAAGTTCTAGAATGTGGTTTGTGTCCATGTCTAGAGAAAGCAAAAAATTATTGTTTTTCATAAGGTTGACTAAACTGCTATCTAGGCGTGGTGTGAACATGTTGGTCATTTTTTCCGGGGCTTATTTTGGTACTCAGTCAGGCCCTGCTGGTTGATCCTCCCTAAGAACTTGTGTGTTTGTTCACTTGGTGTGCACAAGCATTTCACATCCTAGCTGCATGTGGAGAGGAGTTCTGGAGAGCTGGTCCCGGTATGTTCTCCGAGTTTACAGTCATTCCGGTCTTGTGCAAAATGACCTTTTCAGATGGCATTTTCCACACGGAATTTTTATGTCTATTTTCCCAATGCTGAAAGTTTTACTTGTTCTTACCCAAAGTGCTTTAGTTGGTCAAGTATTGACAGAAGAGGGACAACGACCAAAATAAAATATGCTGACTCAGAACACATTCCAGGACGTTTTGGGGAATGCAGAGAGATGTGCATGAACAAGACCATAAGTTAGAAGTCAACGCATCCCCTTCTCGGAGGCGCTGACCATTTGCACAGTCCATAGTCTAGAAAATATGTACTGAGTGAAATGTCATTACCTGAATAAAGTGCAATCAAGAGAGCCTGGATGCCCTCAAACAGTGAATACCATTCTCAGTCATTAAAAGGAGAAAAGCTTCAGTGATTTTGGCATACTTTAACTTAGGGTAAAAAACAAACATTCATAGTAGAAAAGCAATGCAGGTACTTAATTCACCATTTCTAAGGCAAACGCTAAGATGGCCGCTGAAGATTTCAGGTTACCTTCACACATATCAGCTTCCTCCCGCTCCTGTACTGAGGACTGATGAGCTGGAAAAATGCAACTTTGTCCAGGGCAGCAAAAATCCATGACATGGACACATGGTAAGTGAGCTGTAACTGCTGGACAACCTTCAAGGTCAGTTTGGGCACGTTCTTTGAAATGTAGCTCTTGAATGGTGAGGAGGGTCGCAACTGGGGTAGAGTTTCGGGCAGGGAGTATGTTATTTCAGATAAGAGGCCATTTTGCAGAGTTACAGGACGGCTAGCTTGGTTTCTGGACATGCAAGCCTGTTTGGCAGAGGGAGTACACAGAGGAGTAGAGCAGAGATGCGCTTAGGTTGAGGTGCGGAGATTACAATGGGAGGTAGGACATGGGTGGGAGAATTGGGGGGATTTTAAGCCCAATTAGAAGGCAGCACTCAGACTGGGACACACACAGATAGCAGCTGAAAGGAGCTTGGCCCTTCAGCTCAGAAGGGGGAGGTATGCAAGTATGATCTGGAGCTCGATTATTCATTTGTATGAGGGAGTCCATTGATTTTACTCCGCAACACATGATTTTGTAGCAGAGATCTGTTATATTAAATTGGCCTTTTGTACACTTAAAAGGGGATGTCTGTCATAATTGTGCTGTAGTGAGCTCACGCATCATTGCAATGTACCGCAGGTAACAAAGGTTGTGTTGTACGACCTGCAGCCACTTTAAATGTGAAACTAAGAGGCTTGGGTCCCTCGCTTCTGACGAGCATATGCCTCTTTTCTGTGTCTGACTGGTAAAGTGAGAATTCTCTATCAATCTAGCTCAGTGTCTGAGATCTTTGTTGTTGCATCTATTATCAAGGTCTTTTGCACTCATCTTGTGAGAAAGCCAGGTACCTGCTAGGACCACTATATTTTGACTTGTTTTGCATAATAAACATGTTTTAGACTTCAAGAACGCTCTTAGCTAATTGTATTTCATATTGTTTTGCTCAAATCGCTACATATGTTTAGTAAAATGTTATGAGGCAGCAGTGCTGCAAACCTTCTGCAAGTGCATTTTAAAAACACACATTTACTTTTCTGGGGTTTGTATTGGGTGTGAAACAAACTTTGACTTTCAAGCAGATATCACGGGTGTCCACATCACGCTTTTTCCCGAATCCCAGTGATTCTTATAACGCTCATCTATTTAAAGTAAGAAACAGAAAGATTGCAACATCTATGACTGATGGTGTAAGTGCTTTAAGTGCGGCAGGTCCCGCTGGATCTTAGATCCTGCAGAAATTAACAAGCATTTGTAATGCAATGGGACTCACGTTTGTTCAAGTTAGAGCTATTAGCGTTGTAAGTTCCTAACTGGACTTTTCTTGCCACATAAATTGAAAATGAAAAGTAAAACAGTTGACATAAGCAAGTCAATTCAAGGCGCCATAGCCGCCGTGAAGGTGAAGGAGAGGCACAAAAGGAAAAAGAAGTTTGCTTGCAGTCAAATGTATCAGCGAACGTGCAATTATTAACAGGGTCGATTGGCAAGGCGGTAACAAAACTGCCCCAA
This sequence comes from Pleurodeles waltl, assembly GCF_031143425.1. Taxonomy (NCBI): domain Eukaryota; kingdom Metazoa; phylum Chordata; class Amphibia; order Caudata; family Salamandridae; genus Pleurodeles; species Pleurodeles waltl. The sequence continues at coordinate 645,734,105 of NC_090446.1, read as the reverse complement.
GGAAGGACAAACAAAAAGCATTTACCAATGAAAACAAAGGATTTTTGAAAGGCAAGCCCATGAACGAGTGATAGTGATGGACGTGTGGTGAGCCTGGTTAAAAGCCCACTGATAGATTACAAAACAGAGTGCTTGAGCGCTCGACCTAAAAACGGGTATTGAAACAGGTCCGTTTCGGGCCCTATATACATTCCCTTAATTTTACAGGTAAAAACACTAATCAATTGCTGAACAATGGGTGTAAAAACCACTAAAATAATCTATATTAGAGATATAGTTTTTGTTTAATTTTCATGTCATACTTTATCTTGCATTCCCAAGGAGTGTTCGCTTTTCCCCAGATGTCCTCTTTCTGTAGTTTTTTTTCCATTCAGCATATTACTCTTGTATAGTGTGGATTGAGTTGTTTCTAGATGTATGAGTAAGACAGGTTTTGGGTCATAACTTTATAATGGACCGCCTTTGAGAACTTTGTTGTTGAGGTTGAGTTTCTCAATGTTCTCAATGAATAGAGGAAAGTCCTGTGGGTAATCCCTAAGATATTGTTATAGAACTACACCTCTGCTATATGCCAGAAAATATTTACTTAAGAACTCCTGTCATAGTCTGAGTTCACTAAAGAGGTATTTACCTACTGTGGCGTGGATAAGTCACCTACAATGAGTGGAGCATGTCACAATAAGGTATGCTGGAGTGTGAGCAGGGTGCTCCCATTCTGGTTTTTCTGTTTAGGAAGGCTCCCTTGAGCCAACGAGCTGACGAGCTCTGGATGAAGCACCTGCGTGCCAGTGAGTGGTACACAAACCTGAGAGGACTTTTGGCAGCACTTCCAGCAACCCCACAGACAAAGCTGCTCTCTGCTGATGAAGGGATTACCCAGAAACACGTGTCCAGAGATATACAGTACTTGCTGCACCTACTAAGGTGAAAAACTTCAGTTTACTTTATGGATTAAAAACAAAATTGTACTGCATTTACCTTGATGCACTGGGGCTGACTGTATGCTGGAGTGTGAGCAGGGTGCTCCCTTTCTGGGTTTTTTTTTTTTTTTTTGGTATAAGAGAGGTGTTAGAAATGGGATTTCTGGTTGGCTAAGGTGTGCACCTAGGCCAGGCGGAACCCACCACCCAAGTCAGGGTAAGTTACACACCCAAAAAAACCTGTGCTCACCCCAAGGTAGCTGGCGCAGGGCAGTCAGGCTTATCCCCAGAGGTCGTGTGTAAAGCGTCGCGCAACACACTCACACCAGAGCCACAATAAATATACCAAAGAAGAGACTCCACACAGGATTATATAAAATATGTGTCTCTATTATATATATATCACAAGACCAAAAATGACGTGAAGTAGAAATATGGTGCCTGTTATGCAATTGTTGTCATAGTACTCATTGTCTTGGCTGTGCAAGTATCCATACAACATTCATGATAGCATCAGAAGATGCAGTAATGAAGCAGATGAATCACCATAGGGTGCAACACAAATTCTCCAATATCCCCTAAGTTAAAAAATGACCACGTCACCAAAGTTGAAGTAGAAACAATGCAGGGTATTGCAGGCCCTTGTATAGGATGCAGCCAATTTGCAACCAATCCTACGAGTTGGTCAGACGGGGGTAATCCTAGAAAGTGCACCACAACCGCAACGCAGATCTCAGGGTGCTCGTTGTCCTGGACCATGCAGGGGTGCAACAAGTAGGTAAGTGGGACTGACTTGGGGAAGGGCCCACAGGATGCCAAACGATGAGGGATATATATAGTCAGGATAGGAGTGTGAGCAAACAGTAGTGCGTAAGGTAGGGCAACAGATTACATTCCTGGTAACGCAAAAGAAAAATATCCTGGTGACACCGCAACATTTGTGCACTCCTAGGCTCGTAATGCTCCCCCAAAGCATGAGCTCCTTTGGAAGGAGGCCAGGCCCATACCTCCTAAGCCTAGCCTGCCCTGCATCCCTCTGTGGCTGCTGGAGTGCATTGGGTTGATGTAAGTAGGGGGCTACCCGCATTCGCCAAGGGCTGGGCAATTCCCTGATTTCCCTGGGGCTCACTAGCAAGTCGGAATGCCTTCAGGCAGATCCAAGGCTCCTAGGGCTAAGCTCACCCCCACTCGTGCAACCAGTCTAAACCCCCCTGCCACACTCAGTGGCACCCAGTACTTCAGTCAGGGACAACAACAGAGAGGCCAACCCTGTTGTCCTCCGGGTCTTATCCCAGCGGGGAGGAGCGGCAGTGAAAGCCGTGCGGGTCAGGCCTGCTGGAGTCTGCTGATACCGCACTGTGACAATTGACCTCATGTGCTCAGGGGTGAGATTGGTGCTGAATGTAGCGGGCACACCGGCCCAGGACGCATCTTGTCTCCTTGGCAATGTGTCATGAGGGAATGCAGTGCTACTCCGGGGAAAAGCCTGCGGCTGGAGCGCTGACACAAAGGGAGGGGTGTCTGCTCCAGTGGTTTCCAAAACACCGAGCGGAGCCTTTCCAGGTGGTGCGCTCTGTTCCCGTAGGGAGGAGCACTAAGTGACTTGGGGTTAGGGCTGGCAGATGCACAGTTCTCCAACAGTATCACTGCGGTAGAGTCTTTTGGGGAACCCTGAGACTCTGGAAACAGGGGAGCTAACAATCAAGGTCTTGAAGGACACTTGTGGGGGTGCAAGAAGTGCGATAGGCAGGTAGTCAGCACACACGCAATTACTACCAATTTCGGTCTCTCCTGGTAGCCCTGCAGTCCTCTGGAAATGGAGCCTGCAATGTCTGGTTTACAAGCCCCACGTAGTGCCTCGGTAGAACAGACTCCTGGCAGCAGGGCAACAAGCAGAAAAGCAATCCAATTAGTGAAGTACAACACCCTTTCAACCCTGACTCTAGACATCAGTAGGGGGTAATCATTCCATTGTGTGAGAGCAAGACACAGCATATTGACATGTAAGATGTGAATGACCTTACCTCTCCCCAGTCCAGGATGACTATCAGTATACAGATACCTTCTCTGTCACATCCAGCCCCTACTGTGTTATGGCTGACTGGAAAGTATGCACCAAGTGGACCTGGACTGGAGGCACACTGCAAAGCACTAGGTTATAAGCTCAGAGAAATGTCCACTTTCTAAAAGTGGCATTTCAAAAATAGTAATAACAATACACCTACGCCAGTAAGCAGGATTTCTCACCACCATTCCAAACATACTAAACATACCCACCCTACTCCTTATAGGTCAGAAATTACCACTTAGTCATATATAAGGGAATTCCCAATGCAATTCTATGAGAGGAGCAGCACTCACAGCAGCGAAAAATGAAATAGGCTGTTTGTCACTACTAGAACATGTAGTACATACAAATATATGACTAACCTTTTCCATAACCAGCACCCTCCCCGTAGGGCTATCTAGGGCCTACCTTAGAGGTGACTTAGGTGTAGTAAAAAGGGAGTTTAGGCCTTGGCAAGTAGTTTAACTTGCCAAGTCAATGCAGCAGGAAACTGTACACACAGACCCTGCAGTGGCAGGCCTGAGACAAGTTTGAAAGGCTACTCCTTTGGGCGGCATAATCTGTGCTGCAGGCCCACTGATAGCATTCAATTTACAGGCCCAGGTTATATGGTATACCACTTTACAAGTAACTTACAGGTAAATTAAATAAGCTAAATAGGTGTAAACCAATTATACCAAGTTGTAGGGGAGACAGCACATGCACTTCAGCACTGATTAGCAGTGGTAAAGTGCCAAGAGTCATAAAGCCAACATAAAGAGGGTCAGAAATGTAGGAAGAGAAAGACAAAATGTTTGGGGATAACCCTGCAGAAAGGGCCATTTCCAACAGGAGGCCACCTTTTGAAGAGTCTCAAAACACCTAATAATCAAACCTTTCACCTTAAAATAAAGGTCTGTCTACCTGGTCATTAGTTTTGTGAATATAGTTTTTGGCAGTACTGGTCAGTGGGTCATAAAGTTGTTCAGAATACATACAATTCTTGGGCTCTCCACAGCTGCACAGACCAATGGTCACCTGTCCAAATTGGAATTATATCTGAATGTGTGTAAAGGAGGTGCACAGCTGTTGAAATACGGAAGGGCAAAAGTAAAAGGTAATGCAATAGTTACGGGTAAGTGGGTGCACTGCATATGTGTGGAGTGATGAAGTGAAGGGAATGCAAGAAGAACATACAGGAAAAGTGAAAAAGGGTGCTGAAGAGGAAAGAGATGAGAGGTGAGGTATGCAGATGGAGGATTTCAGAAATATGTGGGGAGAAAAAGGGCACAAGTGTCTAACAGAGTGCAGAGGAAAGTTGTGTGAAGGGAAGAATGGGGGTGAGTGAGACTCTCTAAAAAGACTTCCCCTTCTAAAGACTTTACAATGTTTACCCCAGTCTCATATTTTCAAAACTAAACATTTTCAATTCTAATTATTCACAACAAAATCATTGTTACTTATCTGAAATTGCTAACAAGCACTGACAAAACTAATAGGTTTGGCTTGTATTAGGTGGATGTTGATTAGGTTGTATGACAGTCACTCATGGCAGAGCCACGCATGGCTTAACAATGTGGTCGGATCCATGACCACGTCTTAACCATGCATGCCTTAACAACACATTTCATTGTAAAAGCATGCTTAGTAAAGGTATGTATGGTAACACCATGCATGGTTATGTGATACAACTCCTCAACTCGCCCTAAACCCTAAAACCTACCCTGTCCTAAAAACTACCCTACCCTGTCCTAAAAACTACCCCAACCCCCGCCCCACCCTAAACCCTAAAACCTACCATGGCCTGTCCTAAAACCTACCCTGCCCTGCCCTAAAAACTAACCCAACCCCCACCCTAAATCCTACCCTCTCCTAAAAACTACCCCACTGTGTCCTAAAAACTACCCCGCCCCTCCCCCTGCTCTCACCCCTAAAACCTACCCCACCCTCTCCTAAAAACTACCACGACCCCCCCTAAACACTAAAGGCTACCTGCCCTGCCCTAAAACCTACCCCAGTCACCTATCCCAATCCCTTACCCCGTCCTAAACACCTGAACCTACCCTGTCCTAGAAACTTCCCCACCATGTCCTAAAAACTACCCGACCCCCCCACCACTGCCTTAAACCCTAAACCATACCCTGCACAGTCCTAAAAATACCCTGCCCTAAAACCTAAAAGATAAAACTGCCCTGTCCTAAAATGTACCCCACCATATCCTTAAAACTACCCCGATCCCCTGACCCTTCAAACCCTAAAACCTACCCTTGCCTAAAAACTTCCCCACCCTGTCCTGAAATCTACCCTGGCCTAAAACTTACCCCAACCCCCTGCCCCACCATAAACCCACCTACCCCTGCCGTAAACCCCAAAACCTACCCCACCCTATACTTAAAACTACCCCTTTCCCCTGCCCTCAACCTAAACCCTAAAACCTACCCTCTCCTAAAAACACCACCACCCTGTCCTAAAACAGACCCGACCCTCTGCACCGACCCTGAACCGTAAATAGCAGATTAATTTCTATGGTTTTGTACATTAAAAATGTGAGCCTAACTATAACATCCCTGTAACCTTTGTTTTTTCAGCGAGGTAACAAAATCTGTATTTAGAAGTGGACGTCTGCAAGTCCACATACTTTATCAAAATACATTTTTTGGAGCAGCGCCTGAGTTCCTGTTTTGTTTTTTTCTTACAGCCATGAGATCACTTGTCCGGAGGCTAAGCGGGTTCAAGTAGGGACATCATCTTCCCTTTAGATTCACTCCCACCAGTGCTGATTCCAAAAGGGCACTTTTTCTTCAAAACATTAGTCGTAAAAGTGAATATAAAGGTAAAGAATGGAATGTTGGCTTCCTTTCGCGCATCGATGGAAACCTATCCTAATTATGTCCTCACTGTACTTCCTGTCTCCCTAGTGCTCATCAGGAAAACAAAAACGTACAGATGTTGAAGAGAAAGGAAAATTGAAGCATAAGCTGTGACGCAATCAAGTGTTGCCCATCGAGTTTGCCAATTTCTCATCTAGTCTGGGTTCTAGTTGGTTCAGTCTTCAACTCCGTGCACTCTATTGTTTCCTGTGTCTGTACTGGCTCTTCCTGTACTGATTTACTATTTAGGACTCCGTCTTTTACACTGGAGGTTGTTCTCTTTATTAACAACTGGAGATAAAGTCAACATGTACATCATCACATTTATGTGTGCAGTCTTCGTTACCTTGGAGAGAGATGCATTAGGTGTTATTAATTGACATGGTAGGGCGCCCTGTGAAATAACCACAATAATTTACACGAACTCAAAGCCAGAAGCAGGCTAGCTTCTAAAAAGGCCCACCCCAAACTGGGCGCATAAGCCAGGAACAGACTGGTATAATACATGTTTCACGGCTCCTGTGCACGGTCATAGTACAGTAATATGAAATGAGTGAGAAAAAACTCCCATCTTTTAAATAAAATGTTTACATAGCTGTTATTGCTAGTGCAGCTATGTTTTCAGCTCTCCCCCAGCTCAGAAAGTGAGGTGTCACAACTCAACTGTATTAAAATAGTGCAATTTGATGTGACAAGTACCCCGGTGTAGTGGTATATGGTCATGGGATTTAGAAAGATGTATCACTAGGGAAACGCCCTGAACCACGACTCCGTAACAACGCTTTCGTTATCCGCGACTTCGTTGTTTTGTGCCTTAACCACGCATGTGCTCAACCATACACATGCGTGGTTAATGGCACAAGGAAGGGAGTCGGCTGAGGAGGACGACGCGATGAGTCAGGTAAGTGGGGCTGTTTTAGGGGCTGGGGGGGTCGGGTATTTTTAGTTTTAGGGGTGGGGTTGGGGGGTTGGGATTTTAGGGGTGGGGGGTTCGGGGTAGTTTTAGGGGCGGGGTGTTGTGGTTTTAAGTTTTAAGGGTGGGGGTTGGGGTAGTTTAGGTTTTAGGGGTGGGGGTTGGGTGGTTTTAGGTTTTAGGGGGGGTTGGGGGTCATGTAATTTTAGGGGCGGGGGAGTTGGGGGGGTTTAGGTTTTAGGGGCGGGTGGGGGGCTCGGGGTTGTTTTAGGTTTTAGGGGTGGGGGTTGGGGTAGTTTAGGTTTTAGGGATGGGTGGGGGTTGGGGTTGTTTTAGGGGCGGGGTTGGGGTGGTTTTAGGTTTTAGGGGTGGGTTGGGGGGGTCGGGTAATTTTAGGGGCGGGTGGGGGGTTAAGGTTTCAGGGATGGGGTGGGGGTTGGGGTTGTTTTAGGTTTTAGGGGCAGAGTGGGGGTCTCGGTAATTTTAGGGACAAGGTGGGGGGTTGGGGTAGTTTTAGGGGCAAGGGTGGGGAGTTGGCATGGTTTTAGGGGAGGGGTTGCAGTAATTTTTAGGGGTGGGAGACCAGGGGGGAACGCATGCTGGAACCATGCATGCCTATCACTAATGCCTTTACCAGGAATGCCTTTACAACGAAAAATCGTTGTTAAGGCATTCGTGGTAAAGGCATTAGTGGTAACAACGCGGTCATGCGTTGTTCCAGCGTGCGTTGTTCCGACATACATTCTATCACTATTCTGAGAATAACAATATCTGTCTGAGGACCAGATGACAAAACGAATTGTGCTGTAAACTAAGTTGACAATAGTAATGAATTATCGGGGTCAAGTGAAACATGTGAAATCGGCGCAACACGTGAAACAAAAGATGTGAAAGGGTTAAGGATATAGTTCTTAAAATGACTTCATCCATTTTGGCTTGTGTTTGGGGGCGGGGTGAAGTGAGGCAAGACCGAGCCTGAGCACTGCTGACAGGAGGGGGTCTGGTCACTGTGTGCTGATGAATAGTATCACGGTCTAATAATCCCCCCACCGGGATATCCGTTTCGAACGAGTGGCCAGGCTCTTCAAAGAGAAGGGCCCTTCACGCTCGGCACACTCAGATTTACAAGTCTGTTTATTGGGTATGCCAGTCACTGCTCCGACAGATGGGCCGTGGATCCCTCGACTCTCATGTCAGGGCTCTCACTTCTTTGCTCGGTTGATTTCTTGAAAGAAGATTTGGATATGGAGCTTGTGAAAACTGTCATATGTGGCTTCGAAGAGCTGGAAATTGTTTTTTCGCCGGTGCCACTGCAGTCCCAGGCCAACGAGCTACACTGAGGCCTAGCAAGTCTGCTTGGTAAGCAAGGTAAAGCACTATCTCGCTTGACAGCCTCAGAAACCTCAGCCATCACTGAAGAGTGTTCTTTATTTCATGACTGTCAGTGCTTTTGTTTTTCTTTGTTAGGTGTTTTCAGGAAAGTGTGTGGGAACTGCAAAAATGGGAAAGGGTTCTGATGTATTTTAACAAGAGTGTGTAGCTTTTTAAGTACATTATTCCAAACTTGGGTGGTATTTAAGGCATTTTTGCTGGAGTACGGGGTTGTCGGCAGAGTTTTTAGGAAAAGATGTGGCAAATCATTGAAGATTACATGCGGCAATAAAATTGCTTACATTTAGATATTATTTAAACAGAAAAAGTTCACTAAAGCCTGTGGAACTCAAGAGCAACTAGGCAATCCATGTAATAGAATTGCTGTTGTCCCTGCAGCCAACAAAGTCAGATAGTAATTTCAACTCACTAAATTTCCAAGTTCCTCTTAGTTAGGCTTTTGACTCTCAGGGGATAGCAAGGTGTAATAGTCAACCTTACTCCTGAAAGTTTTTTTCTGGGTAGAACATTTAGACTATGATACCCAAAGTTTTGAAAACATTTAAGTTGATTTCCTAGATCTCTGTTACTAAAGACACCTACATTATAGAAGTTCTAAGACATTCTGTTAACTGAAATTGTAAACCTATTAGATTTTTCTTTGACAGATAAACTAACAGAAATACATTTATATAAGCGGTTTAGGTAGGAGATAAATATAATGTGAAGGCAATAATGCACATCGCCTTTCTGGACTAGCTGCTGATAGACACTATGTGGCTTTGACATGGTTTTACAAGGAATGGTCTCTCTCTTTTACTTTTTAAGGGTGCAGGAATCATGTACTATTGCTGGCGGAGAAGTATCTGTTCTGTGTGTGACTGTGAAGCTGGAGAACAGATTTTTCCCCATTAAAAAGCAAGATGTATTGGCTTTACCAAATCTTGTTTTTTCATTCATAAAGCGGGACTATGGTTGTTACAAGTTTTGTAATCTCAAAATTGCATTATTTATTTGCAAACCCAAAAGTTACAAATGATTATTTGAATGGTTACCAATAATATGTCGGCAGATTATAAAATAATTCAAAACCAGTATCAAAAAAGAAACCACAATTTGTGTTGGAGAGTCCTCTAATTTAGGAACTTGGTACAAAACACAGACCTGGAGCTAAGGCACAGTAAAGATCTTTCAGGAGTCTGGTTGAAACCAAATGGAAGAAACCAGGACACATTGGGGAAGGAAACACATAATTTGTGTGGCAAATTTGTTACTTTATATCAAATATTTGTGACAGAATTACACATTTTCTTTACACACACATTTACAAGCTGAGGAACAGAAATCACACGATTTAAGGCCAAACGACGAAGCCAAGATTAGATCCATGATCGATGCTATGAAAGGTAAGTAATCAAACCACTATTTTCAATATCAAATGTCTTTCTATTGCATCTTCACCGCCGCCATTACGCTCACGTAAAATTCATGTGAATGGGTTTCTTGCTTTTCCATTAATCCGCATTACCTGTCGGGCAACATGCATAAGGGCACATACAATACTATAAAAAGTAAGGATTTGTTATCAAAAATACAAACTCACAAAAAGATCCACAGGCACAAGTGCAATCCGAATAATGGATAAAAGAGGACCCTGACGGAAAAGTGATTCAGAGCAACCGGTCAAAATACCTGTAACTCCTGCCCAAGGGCTCTAACAGAAGGACACCGAGAGTCAGAGCGAAATTATTCAACTCAAACGCTATTTTCTCAAATAACAAAAGCCCATTATATATTTCTGAGGAAGGAAAAAAGCACATAACACCAAAACAGCTCAAACCTCAAAAAAGCATTCGCAAACACCTTCGAATTTGAAACCTATGCAAAAATGATTTTTTCACAAAAACAATACGATCAAAACTCTGCGTATCGAGCAAAAGTGCCCCCTTCTCTACCCACTCCTTCCCACCTTCAAGATGGGATCACCTACCTGGCAAAAACGGAATGATTCTCTGCTTGGGGTCTTTCTGTCCACCTTCCATTGGAAACTTGTCCAACATCTGCATCTGCAAGAGGGCACACAATGCGAGAGACGGTGAGTGGGCGTGTTGCGAACTCATGATGATGCTCCATGTTGGTCATTTGCCATCTTTCATTCCCAAACTATCATCAACTTGCGGGGACGGTCAATCATCTAGGGTACTACTGGAAACGGAAACTGGGGCTCTGGGACTGGAATGTCTGACCAAATGATAGCTTCAAAAGAAACATGGGAAGTCTACTCTGGCAACCAAATTACTCATAATGAGTTATTGTAAAGGCCAACAGACGTGGGTATTAAATGACAGAACAAGACACCAGTCTTCTGTCTACTTAAGTAATTTATAGAAACCGAGATAGAAGACAGTTGGAGTGCCTCGCCCATCTAGACTGTCTACTTTCCTAACCTCTACACCACTGTAAACCCAACTTAGTTCCCAACTCATATTTGTACTACTCCTTAATAACCCCTGTCCTTGTCCCAGGTCTTTTTTCTGAAAGAATTATCAGTTTGTGTGCTCTCCATATTAGGAGGCTAAGGCCTGATTTAGATTTCGGTGGAAGGGTTACCTAAATCATGCCCTAAATTTCGTATGTTACTGCCTCAGCACAGCTCCTCTGCAAGTTTTATATTATTACCCCTCGATTTAGAGTCACAGATGTGCTAAAAGGTACACCTTGTTTGTGTTGTATTTACCTCCTGCAGACAGACATTAAGTATCTCTATCATATCTATCACCCCTCCTCTCTGGTACACTATATAGTTGCACCCCATTGCATCTTGCTCAAAACAATTTTTAGACCTCTTACAATGTCTTGTCATTCTTATCTGAACTATTTCCTAATCTTTCTTCATCGATCTCGAAAAGTGGACTTCATAACTTCACACAATGTTTGATTCCCCCCAAAAGTGAACACACTATTCCTAATGGAGCCTCAAGAATTGGTCGCAATGCTCCAGTGTGGAAACAAATTGGCCACAAAAAGTACTATATTCTAATTTCAAAGTCTCCACAAGTGATCGAGTTTATCATTCCCAAATTATTCTGTATCCACATTTCACACAAGCTGCATCTTTCATGCCATCGTTCTTCCAAACTCTTATCAATATCGCCTTCATTTCTACTGATTTTTCACTTTCTGTCTGCTATCCAAATCCACCTCTTCTTTTCCTATTGTTGTTGCATCATCCACTCTTGGTAACTTGTTCTTGGAGTCAGAAATTCAATCCCCGAGTTCTAGGCTGCAAACAAGTATATAATTTCCTAAAGTGTTACATTTCACGCCCTGACTTCTTTAGGTGATGTCTCCACGCCTTAATCCACACCTGATTAACAGTTTGTCCTAAACACAAGAGAGGGAGGACAAGGAAAAAAGGTGGAAAGGCTTGTATAGTGGTCAGACACTGTTATCCCATTCCTCATTAAGGTCTAGATTGTGTAAAGGTGGGTTGCCACTCCTCTCACTGGAACAAACAGGGCAGAGTATGGATATTCTCTATTATTTCAGAAGTGCCAACCACCCAAATCAACATGGCAGCAGAAAGAGATCTGAAGGCATGAAAATGATAAACAGCAATTCCATTCTAAGATGGTCATCACCCATTACATAATGCCATCTTATTCCAAGATGGTAACTTTCAGATAATCCCATAATTTCTTAATGTAATTGAATAAACTGTAGTATACCTTGTTTTGGTCCATAAAAATAGGGAATGGAGTAGTACCCATTGCCTTAGAAAGAGCAAAGTTCTATCAACCACAGTGCAACAAAGCTGATGAATAATGTGCGCTGATCCATTGCCCCATGGTGCATGCTGTTGTAGGCAGAACCAAAATGTAAATTAAAGTTGAACACACCAATGGATGAGGAGAATTGGTCTAAACCCCAGGTGGGTATATACACATGTATGGATTTTCATTATGATTTTTTGGAAACGTGAAGCTGGCGTATAAGCTAAAGAGGTCTCTAGCAGACCTAAAGAACGGGACATGGGGTGGAGGCAGAGTAAAGGAAAAAGACGGAGAAATTAAGAATTGGAGGACAGACATAGCCAGCAGAGGTGAATGAGGGAGATAGAAACATGACATATGAGGAAGCCAAACAGAAAGGCAAAGGCCACAGAAAAGAATGATAACATTAGACCTGACATCCTCGGGTTCGTCTTTCCCCACACATTTTGCTTTCAACCCCTCCAGTTTTCTGAAATTCATTCTTGTCTCCCTAAAACATGGTAAAATTGTCACATTTACTTAACTTGTAAGTCCATAGTATATGGTACTACATGTACCCAGTGCCTGTAAATTAAATGCTACTAGCGGGCCTGCAGCATGCATTGTGCCACCCACTACAATAGTCCTTTAAAACTTGTCTAAGGCCTGGTACTTTACTTCCCTATATGGATGAGTAGATGGATGATTGATGGGTGCAAGGTAGGACTGATGAGTGAAAGTATGGATGGTTGAGTGAAAGAGTGGATGGGTGGTTCAGTGAAACGGTAGATGGATGGGTGGGTGAAAGGGTAACGGATGAGAAAAAGGGTGAATGGATTATTCGTTGAAAGGATGGATGGATGTTAAAAGGATGGATGGATAGGTTTGATGAAGAGGTTTGGGGATGGATAGGTTTGGACATGGGTGTTGTGAATCCCCCATTTTTGTAGCTACAGCAGGGGTGGAGTTCTTGATGGGCTTCTTTTATCTGCAACTAGGTGGACAAAGGCCCATAACTACCGTGAAAGGATAGATGGATGGAAGAATGGGTGGGTGAGTGAAACGGATGGTGGTGGCATGGATAGATTGACTGAAAGGGTAAATTAATGGATGGGTTGATTTAAAGGGTAAATTAATGGATGATTGTTCGAAAGGGTGGATGGATGAGGGAAACGCTGGATGGATGAGGGGAAGGGTAGATGGATGGATGAGGGAAGAGGGGGATGGGTGAGGGAAAGGGAGGATGGATGGAGTCAAAGGGAGGATGGCTGCAGTAAAAACGTAGATGGATGGATGATCAAAAGAACTGATGGCTGAGTGAAATGGTGAATGGAGGGTTCGTGGCTGAAAGGGTGGATAGAGGGAGGGAGGGATGGCTGGCTGGATGGGTTTGATCAACAGGTATGGAGATGGATGGAAAGGTTTGGATATGGATGGATGGGCAGAATAGTGAAAGACTGTATATGGATGAAAGAATGAATGGATGACAGAATGTAAAGGTGAAATGGTTGAAAGGTTAAAAAGATTAATGGATAGATGCTTGGAAGGAAGAGTCAAAGGAGCCCTTCTGTGGAGGATCACAATGGCTTACTTTGCTTGCTTGCAGCCATAAGAGTTTTGGTTCAAATTGTTGGGGGCGATTTTATTTTTCTAGCTACTCCCTTGCTGTGAATGCTCTTGTTATCACTGTGAATTTCCTCTAGCCTTCGAAACAAAGATTGTCAAAGTTACAGTGACATTGACAGTTGTCCCGCTCCTTTCCAGCAGTCAATCCGGCCTTACCCCATGTAGCCATGCTATCCTTCAGACTACTGTTTGTCAGCCACAATCAAAGTCTCAAACCGACAGGATCCCGAAAACAATTCTTTCCTTTAATAACAATTTCTGTTGACGATATAATTTTCCTGCTGATTCAACACTATGAATTATTCTACTAGGCTCCAGATTGATTTGTAAGGCTTTTCTCCATCAAAATCTCCCCATCACCATCAGGTGGTGCCATGCAGATTCAGCTGCAACTATGCCTCTTGACACAACACAAGAGAATTTTAGGAACAAACTTGTGCATTAGCGTCAGTTCCATGTTTTTCTGCACCTCATCAATATAGGTCTGGAACTCTCTCTGACTCACGAATGAAATTTGTAAGCATTTCAACAGTGACAAAGTCAAATGTCTCCTCAAAATGTTTCAAGGCCTTGTTGCAGATGGCACAAGAACGTCTCCGTTTCGCATTCACATGAGATCTGCATGTGGGGTCTGGGATCGGAGGAGAACACCACGTCATGCGATTCTTGTGCCTCTGTGCACCTTAAGGGCATCAGGGAGCAAGTGGGCAAAATGCTTATGGCTAAGGTCTGCAGAAAGACTCCAAAATGATCTTCAGTCCCTGGTGGATGACTTGCCTGGGAGAAGATCTCACAAAAGATGTTCCCAAACAAAAACCACAAAAACAGTGAATAGGAAAGAAAAGACTTCCTCCCTGAGTTAATGGTCCTTCTCCTTGGACTGTTCAGGTCTCAGTGACATTCCCTGATATATGAGACATCTTTTTGTTGGAGAAGTCCCAGGAGTTGAATGAGAAGACACAAGCGTTCCAGGGTATATCGGTGGGCCCAAGAAGGTCGGCACCATCCGGTTTACTAAGCTAGACTTGTTCAGGACAGCTCTAGTGTCTTCTAGCCTGTGCCCAAAAGGGAGCATAATCACGCAGGCATGGAGCAGGAAGACCACTCCACACAGCGAGCCGTGCAGTCACAACGCCACAATTGTATTAGCTGCAACAGTCCACACAATCCGTCACTGTGTATGTGACAGCGGGAGGGGCGCCCTGCGCCCACACTAACATGAGACAAGTTAACTCTAGTGCGTGTATTAACACCTGAAGCATCTCCAGCGGCGTGCGTGAGGGCAGGGCCTAGATTTTTTGACGTAAAAGTGGGATGCATGAGCGAGCCACCGCTATAATTATTTATTAGCAGTGCCAGTTGCTCCCAGGGCCCGGTGCCAAACCGTTCCGCCTGGTGAGTTTCCACTCTGTCGCCATGTCTGTTCCCCCGAGCCCAAAGCAGCGGAAAAGAGATACGCGTCAGTCAAAACCACGACAGTTCAACAGGGAAGGGATGCGCTTATATTGACGTGGGGGGCACAGGATGCGAAGCGGTGAAAGATTCGAGAAAAACGAGCACGTGACATCGTACGGACGCAATATCTTCTGTATGTCAACAAGCTGTGTGTTTACATGCTGGGCCAGACCACTAATGACTACGCACACGCTGGGTAGAATAAGGCTGCAATATATCTTCCACTATGAGATGTTAGTCCAGTTGATATTTTACATTAAGCAGGAGGACTACACTTTGCATCGGCTCCTTTCATCCGCCTGCTCCATTACAGCTGAAAGCAGTGGTGTGTGGAGGACACAGTGTGCGCCTGTCCTCCCAGGACACCGCGCCTCACAACGGAGCTCTGTCCGCTCCCGAAGGGCCAGCGCCACACTGGGGGTTCAGTCTGGCCCTGGGCGGGCACACACTCAATTTTAGTGCTCGACTCTAAACTTTTGACACCGGCGGGTCTCTAGAGATTCCCCGCTTTTCAACAGTTGACCAATTGTCCGCTACTCTGCCCGAATGACAGGACATCTTTTCTGTTAAGCATTCGATGATTTATTGACGAAGAATGTACCGCAGCGCCACCAACTTAGTACACGCGTCTCCAGCGCCAGCAACAGCTGAATCGTGACCTCCAACTGTCCCCAATACACCCCACCTCCAACATTTCACATTCCAACCTGCGACACAGTTTTACAGCACACAGGAGAGTCAGCATGTGTTAGGCTGTGAGGATTGATTTCCCCACTGTGTATTAAACGATGTAAAAGGAGGGTCCGTCTTATTGCTGTCTGGGTGATAGTGCAAATCTCGGGCAACGTCAACGAAGGGAGTGGCCTAATGACAACGTCTTGTTGCAGTGTTTAGTATCAAGAAGGACACGACTTGCACTGCAGTGATTTCTGCACTTCCCCCAAACTGTAAGTGTCTTCCTCGGGTAATGAGGAGTGTGTTGTTTAAATCCCATAAAGGGGTGCATCATGATCTATGAGTACAACGAGTTTGAAGAGGGAGCCATTCCAGTGGATAAAAGTTGATCTGATCAAATTTGTAGGTGTCTGCAACCAATCTCGCAGCAGCATTAGGGACAGCTTTTAGTGGGGTGACCCTAAATGCAGAAGACCCCTGAGAACAGCGATTCTATATTCAGACTGTGAACACAAAGGATCTCATTACAATCTCTTTTAGGTCTTCAGCTGGGGTAAACTATGTGTGGGTGTTTTTCACTTTTATTAGGCACCTTTTGTCGTGTTCGTTCTGCGAGTTGAATTTGTTGCAGAGTATGGTACCAATATTTCCGTTTGCGAACAGTGGTGTGCCGGCCAGATTCAAGGAGTTTCAATGAGTCTCAGGCAATGTTAGCGCTTAGGTAGTGGCTGGTAGACCGAAACTCAGTCTTATT
The DNA here is from genome assembly GCF_031143425.1 of Pleurodeles waltl. Taxonomy (NCBI): domain Eukaryota; kingdom Metazoa; phylum Chordata; class Amphibia; order Caudata; family Salamandridae; genus Pleurodeles; species Pleurodeles waltl. Next base: position 645,717,722 of record NC_090446.1, on the reverse strand, counting down.
CTATTTTAGCTCGAGTTGCTAGGAGACGTCCAGGCTTGTAGCTTACGTATGCAGTTTTGGTCCAGTCAACGGCTAAGCCTTTATCTTTTTTTTTTGTAAATATGAACCATTTGAGCACAGAGGTCTCCAATTCTGAAGAAACATGAAAAGTGCGAATAGGTAATCCCTATCTTGTGCTACTGACAAGTCCAGAAGTAATTGAAAACATGCTGTACCTTCACCCAGTACTCAATATTGCTGAGTATAGCAAAGTTTCAGTGTGTTTCCCTGACTAAACCCCTGCCTAAAACTATTCAATAGACCACACTCATCCATTTTTTGCACCAGTTATTTCTCTGCACGTATTTTCAATACTTTGGCAAAGAAAGACAGACTGGTATTAGGACGATAGTTTTCATTGCTTTCTGGATCGGATCTGGGAGTTTGGAAGGATAGGCCTTATGACGCCATTTGAAGGACACGCGGACAAGGACATGGTCCAAAAAGTGTTAATGAAATTTTTCCAGGGTGGGAGGTGGGAGCAGAACGCATTGGCTAATTTAGGTTACACAGAATTAAAGGAGGTAGCTGGAAGTTTGGAAGGTGGAGATAATTTCTAATATAATTTTGGAGGTGACCCATATGGATGGAAATCCAGCTATCCAGACTATTTTCGGCACAGGTATATATAGGAAAATTTTAGAAGGTGTCATTGTGGGTGCTATCTTAAAGCATCTTGTCTAAGAAGTTAGCAGTTTTGAGGAAAACTCGTCAGGAAATTGATCATGTTATGAATGATAATAGTTTGTGCTTTAACAATGTTTAAGAGTTTTCTGGGTTGATTCTTAGCCAATTGTATTTGATCTTAAAGAGATGTAACATTGGCTTCCAGTATGTTAGATTTATATATTTTCCATAGTTCCTTAGTTTTTTTTATTAGGGTGGGCCTAAGACTATTTATTTCGTCCTTGGGTTTCACAGAATGTATTTTTGGTCATTCTTCATTCAGGGAGGGTGTGATCCAGCACTGGAAAACTTCCCTTGATTATCTTCTTGGAGGTTGGAGATAACATGTCAACAGGGTAAAGCATGGTGAAGTTGTAATGTTCAACTATGGCCTAACTGGTTAGGGGTTCTTGTTTTAGAGCAGTGGTTCCCAACCTGTGATCCGGGGACCCCTAAGGGTCCGCGAAGCCTCCTCAGGGGATCCACACCTGCTTAGAAAATGAAATAATATTAACAGATTAGGTCTCCAGCTTTCAGTAATGCCTCACTGGGGGGGTTCTCCCCGGATTCAAATAAGCATTCAGTGGGGGTCCCCGGGTTCCAGTAATGATAAAGTAGGGCTCCACAGAAGTCTAGTGGTGAGGATGATCAATTCTTCAACATGATTATATTCTGCCTCCACTGCGCTCGTAAACCACTGAAACTAAAAATGTGGGTGATCTCAATGAAGAAAAGAAAAAAAAATATCAGAGAATGTATTTTTTGTGGATGGCAGATAATCAATGGGAAAGCTTCCTTCTATCCACATTATGTTGACTGCATAGGACCCTCCCTAATCTGCCCCCCCCCCTTGCTCTGCCTCGCTAGAAAACGTGGCTATTTTGAAGAATCTAATTGTAAGGTATTGAAAATTTAACTGAAGGGACACTTTCGTGTCACGTGGCATGAAGCCCTTTTATACAACATTTCAGAATACAGAAAGTACACCATCTTCTCAGTACATGACTGTCCATAGAACGCATGACACACAATACAGTGCTTACCACCTATTTGTGACATGTTGAGTACGGCATAAATAGTACATTTTTACAGGCTGTCTGCAGACAAGGAGCATATGTAACCCAGAGCATTGTTTATATTATGTCTCTGGTTTCATTCTGAGCCATATAAACAGGGCAGTATTGATGGTCACGTCTACTGCGCTGCACAACATGCATGGAAGATATAGCATTGTTTGTCTGCCTCCACTAAAATGTGATAAAATGGTGCAGTAGAATGGTAATAATAATTCCTTTCATAGCTTCAGAAACAGCCACCTAAATTAATTTCTAGGAAGTCCTCAACACCACACGCAGACTCGCAGGGAGGCCTTACACATTTCACAGGATGCCTTCACCACCGCTCACCATATCCACAATTGAAAATAGAAAAAAAATAATAGGCCTAAGGGTGGAGTGTAGGGATACCCTGACTCCCTATGCCCCAAGGGGGGTGGGAAGACCCAGAGAACACCCCCCCCCCCGGCCAAAAAGGCAAAAAAGGCAAAAAACACAGCAATACTCCAAAACTCTTGCAGGATGAGAAAAGAAATGGTGGCTGGGCTGCATTTATTATGTTTATGCACTGTGGAACCCATCCCCTGGGCTTTAGTCATAAAGGGGAGGGAAGCAGCGAGGTCCCCCTCACCGCGGCTCCAGAGGCACCGGGTAACCCACTCTGGGGGGGCCAAAATTTGTTTACATGTAAAGGGTGGCATGCGGTCCCTCCCTGAGCCTCCAGAGAACCCAGGGTCCCGACCCACCGTGCCAAGATGACTTTTTATGGAGAGGGAGGCCACAAGACTAAAAACCAGAGCCTCCAGAGACCCTGAAAAGCCTACCCATGGGGCTGAAGTTCATTCATATGGGGAAGGGAGACATGCATCCCTTCTCCCAAGTCTCCAGAGGCCCTGGCGAGCCTCCAGAGGCCATGGGGAGCCCACCTGCAGGGCTGAAATACATTCATATGGGAAAGGAGGGAACGTGGTCCCTCTCCCCAAGGCTGTAAAGACCCCAGGGAACCCAACCCAGGGCTGAAATTTTACATAATGGGAAAAAGGGAGGGCGCATCCCCCCATTCATGAGCCTCAAAATGCCCCAGGGAGACCACCCCCCGGATCAAAGACCGGAGGGAGCCTACCCGTTCAACTGATTATTTTAGGGGAGAGGGCCCCCTCCCTGAGCTATTAATATCCTCGGGGGCCCAATCACTCAAGGCTGGCTGAGTAGCTATTTCTTGGGCAGCCCGCTCCGGGACATAGCATTTTCCCTGACTGCAACAGTGCAAGCAGGAAGACTTGTGTTTGTTCTTGCTTGGTGGGAGCATTTTTTAAATTTCCCACGACGCTGGAGCAAACACCAAGTCTGCTCCTAGTGGGAGGGAGGTTTAAAAATGCTCCCACCTGCTGAGAGCACACTTTTGATCTGTTTACCTGCCTGCACTGATGCAGGCATGGAAATAGATCAAAATATTTCTCCTGCCCAGAGGGAGCGGCATTAGAAGCTGCTCCCTGTGGGTATGCTGGGACCTGGCTGGGGCTGCAGGGATCTCCCCACTCCCCCCAAACCCCTGCAGCTCCTAACAAGAGTATAGAGGGTACCCTGGTTGGCCCCTAGGTTACCTATCTTTAACAATGCAGGGCCCTACGGGATGGGGTTGCAGGGCCGAAATTGGCCTGGTGAGGAGGAAAATGTGCCCCCCTTCCCCTAGAAATCATGCCAGCCCCCCTCCCTTTAAAAAAATAAATAAAAAAAATACACAGCCCTAGGGATGGGGTCCCCAGGGCCTAACTAAGCTTGGCGAGGGGGGCTGAGTGACTCTCCACCCTTTTAATTAAACAAGTGGCTTTAGGGTCATAAGTAGCAAGCAGGGCCTCCTCCCCTTTATTTTTAGAAATGGCCCTGGGGATGGAGTCCCCAAGGCCTAATAAGGCTTGGCGAGGGGGCTGAGCGACTCTCCTCCATTTTATTTAAACAAGTGGCTCCAGGGTCACAAGTAGCAAGCACTATTTACATGCAATCTTATTACAATGCAATACCACTTCTTACTTCACTAAACCTACAATATTCATGATGGATCGTTACAGTCTGTCAAAGGTCTGCATCAAGTGAGGTTGTCCTACGAAGCATGCAGTGTGTATATTATTTCAGCATGTCTTTACGTACTAGGCATATTATTAAATAGTGACTATAAACTAAGTATTTAAACAAATACATATTTTCTGGGCTTTGCAGAGCTCTGATTGCCAGTACACTAAAATTACAAAGCACTAAAACCAAAGGCTAGCTTTCGGCTTCAGGCAACTCAGAAAGAGTAGTTAGAGGAATAGCTCGAGCCCCACTACAGGAAATGACATGACCACCATAGATTTCTACAAATAAAGCAGCAGGAACTAGAGCCAAAATGTAATTTAGGCAAGTCTGCCTTCTTCTATAATTACATGGTAGTTAATTTTAGCTGTCGGGGGAATTTCCTGCATAGCTGCTGCAGGAAATGTGCATTACAAATGCAACCGTGGCGGACAATTGTGAAACATGTATCACCATGGGGAAGAAGTAGAGAGGAGAGGTTAATGCCTTTCAACATTCTCTAAAGCCGAACCCACTTCTAGGAGCTTTTGGGATCATCGCATTTATCTGGAAGAACGAGATAATTATTCTAGCTGTTATCGAGCAGTTCATGGCCAGTCAATGCAAAGTTACAAATTTTCTGTATCATTAAGTTATGCTAGCTGCTCATAAACCAGACCATAGTCTGTGTCAAAATGCTGGCATCTCTGCCGCACCCACAACCAAGAGAACTGCACAAAGTGGCTGTTCAACTACCATCCTCACAGGGCCCCTCTCGGTTCTCATCCTATGGAGAAGCACTGTTTGGGCTTTATGCCCAGTATTCTTTGGAGTCAGCTCGGGACAGCTGTGTTTCTCACTAGCATGATTTAATTTTACTGTAATTAATTCTCCATTGTGCAGAATTTTTAGGAAACGGAGGTATGGTATTCCTCTCCAGTCAAAATAAGTTCTTGACCAAGAAACTGTGCTTTGTGTGGATGTAAACAAACACTGCCACATGTGACCTTCCTCAAGGAGAGTACAGGCAGATATTTGGGACGTTAATCCCACAGACATCAGGGATTTTAAAAAGGTGAGAACGAATGCTGGAACTGCTGGACTACGGAAGAAGAGAGACATCTAGCAAACTGAAAGGTGAAGCCAATCCCACAAATTATGAAGCCCTGAAAAGAAGGCAAGTTGAGAGATATGAAGCAACACAGTAAACATCAAATGTTACTGGATACTAATCCTTTGCAAAGGTCAATTTATCACTGTTTAGCTGTGGATCACTGCATTTGGGCATTTAAAAAGGTAGTAATTTTGCCTAAATAGTGTAAAGCATCCCCAGTTAACGTACTGGGTGTGGCTTTAACCTGCAGCAGGAAATAAAACATCAAATATTTAAATTCAGTTCAAATACTCTTCACATTCAGGTTAACTTCCAGACACGTCTCAGTAGCAGTTATTTCAAGAGGGCTCTCAAGACTTCATGAGAATCCTAGACGTTTTTCTCTTTTTAAAATACAATCTCTTGAAACCTAAAAAAGCTGTTATTGCTGTAATTCCAATATCAATATAATTAATGTGTATACTGTATTAGCCTGGAATGCTGCTTCCTAACAGAAAGCTGCATTTTCTGCAGTTTTATATAGCACAAACTCAACTGAAGTTATTGGAGCGCTTTACATGAGCACCAGTTACATTAGACAAGGGCTCTTTCATTTTTGGGCAAGGGGGGATTAAGGGCCTGATTTACAACTCAGCGGATGGGTTACTCCGTCACAACGGTGAAGGACAGCCCATCCACAAAAACCTAAATCTCATAGGATAGAAGGAGATTTAGATTTCGTCAGACGGGATATCAGTCACCATTGTAATGGAGTAACCCGTCCACCGAGTTCTAAATGAGGCCCTAAGTGAGTTGCCAAGAATCACAAGATGTTGAGCCCATGCCAAGACTTGAACCTGGTTCCTCATCTCCAAAGAGGGCAGCGCTGGCCATTACGCCACATCCTCTCCCCTAAAAGCCTGTAACATGACATGAAGCAAACCCAAAACTGAAGACACATTGGCCCTCATTACAACCTTGGCGGGCGGCTTCCGGGCAGCCGCACTCCCGCCGCGGTCATTGGTTTCCGCCCGCCGGCCCAGCGGGGATCACGGCCGCAACACAGGAGCCGGCTCCAAATGGAGCCGGCGGTGTTGCGGCTGTGCGACGGGTGCTGTTGCACCCGTCGCGCTTTTCACTGTCTGCATAGCAGACAGTGAAAAGCTGCACAGGGCCGTGTCAGGGGGCCCCACGACTCCCCATACCTCCAGCCTTTTGAACCACCAGGAAAAGGCTGGCGGTGGGGGACGCGTGCCCTGGCAGATTAAAACCGCCGGGACTGAAGTGGCGGTAAACCGCCGGGACTGAAGTGGCGGTAAACCGCCGGTCCCGGCGGTGCGACCGTCGAAACAGCCATGGCGGTCTTTGACCGCCAGGGTTGTAATGACCCCCATTATTATTGTAATGCGACAAATAAATCAGGCATACCCTTTGTGACAAAAAAAAGGAATTTCTGTGGAATGTCACCAGTACCTGCCATGCACAATGTGCAAACATCAATTATGTATTTACTTAAGGAGTTTTATATAGCGCGAACATGGCCCATCCCGGTATCAGAATGCTGTATAATATACTATACAACTTACACATATAAGAAGAAATGTAAAAATGGTCATCAAAGTGCTGTTAAAAATATACGCATCCAGGGGGAAATGCAATAAGGAATAAGCAAACAGAACTAGAGATACAATAAATCACTTTGCATAGTAGAGTCAGAACCCGAAGGTGACCAAAGGATAGTTAACAGGCTGAGTAGCGACAAAGTTACTATTAATCGAGTCTGGTCAACAGAAGAGATTTGACTTCTTTTTTTAATGCAGTACTCGAGGGATTTGTTCTGATTTCAGGTGGAAGTTTATTCCAAATTCTTGGGACTATATTGGAGAAGGAGCGATTTTTTGTTAAACTTCTGTGGTTTCAACAGAAGGGAGTTAGAGCTTCTTAACGAACAACTAACACCGGGCAATTCAACTGTATTGGCCATGTAGACGTGAGTGTTGTGGAGAAAGGCTTTGTGTGCCATAGAGGCTATCATCAACTGGATCCTTGCTTCAAAACAAGAGGCAGTTTAGATGTGTGAAGATTGGTGTAATGTGGTGGAATCTACTGGATCCTGAGATAAGCCTGCCAGCAGAGTTCAAAGTGGCTTTTAGTGGCGCCAGTCTTTCTTTGGGTAGGCCTGCATCTAATCGGGAGATGACTAGAGATTGGACTGCTAACTGAAAGTCATCAGGGGGAAACATGATTTAATTTTCCTTAATGCGTTCAGTTGATAATTGGCTCTCCTGGTGGTTGTACTGATGTATGATGTATGATCTTATTCAAGCGTTTGTCTAATGTTAAACCTAGCCATCTGGTAGAGTCAATGTCGTGGGGGATACAATCAAGGGCTGTAAGTTGTTTGAGCCACTCTATTATGGTGGTAGGGTGATTAGAGGGGGCAATCAAGAGGAAACCCGGTTAAAGTGTTTTGACCAAAAGGTGATTGCGGGTTAACCATTGTTGGGTTTCCGGCAGAGTGCAGTTGAGAGTTTTGATATCTTTGGGTGAGGAAATTTTCATGTACAGTTATGTGTCATCCACGTACATGTAGTAATGAATGTTTGAGTGCTTCAGAATTTCAGTGAGCGGTCCCATGAATATGTTGAATAGCGTGGGTGAAAGCGTGGATCCTTGTGGGACTCCTATTGAAATTGGAGTCGTGTCAGAGAGGTTTGATTAGCTTTGATTCTTTCAGCTGCTTTGTTGCGTAGGAAAGAGGCAAACCAGTTCAAGATGGGACCAGGAAGCCCTAGCCTTCTCTCCAGCAAGTCAAGCATATTGCCATGTTTAACTGTATTGAATGCAGAGTAGAGATCAGTAAGTACAAGCGGGCACAATTTGTTTTGATCATGCAGGCTCAAGGAGTCATCTACAATGTGAGTAAAAGCCATTTCAGTGCAGTGGCAAGTTCTGATGTCAGATTGGTATTGATCAAGGAGCTGCAACTGCTCAATGTGGTTGCATTGTTGCAGGCTTGCACATTTCTCAAGTAACTTTGGTAGTGTCAGGATGTTGGTAATTGGACGGAAATTGTTAAGAGTTTTGGACAGGGGTCACTTGGCCTTATTTTAGGCAATCCGGAACCATGATTTGAGAGAGAGATGCATTGACAATCTCAGTCCAGTGTGGAAGTATGGATGATCTGAGTTTTTTGATGAGCTTGGAAAGCATAGGATCACTGAAGTGGTTGGAGGGTTTTATTGATGTTATTGTTCTGAGTATATCAACTTAATTTGGGAGTTGGAAAGCATTCTATGTGGCACTGTTTTTTGTAGTGTGATCAGTAAGAGGGGACCTCACTGGGTGCACCACGATGCGAAGACTGGGCTGTATCTGGTCTGGAAGACACTGGGAAGCGAGGAGCAGTTCTGATTCAATTTTGCTCATCTTTTCAGTAAAATAGGTGGAGAATTCATCGGCGCTAGGCAGTAAATCATTATCTGGCCAACTGGTGCTAAGATTTGTGTCTTGCTTGCTGTTTGATGATTTAGAATAGCTTTTTGGGTCTGTTTTTGGCTTTGTAGAGTTGCGACCCAAAGTATTCTGCTTATAAACTATGAATGTTTTTATTGTAGGAGCTCTTTGCCAATCTCAATTGCTTGAGTGCGCAAGGGAGGGAGATCTTCTTCAAGATCTCTCAGCAAGCCTTAAGTTGCGTCTTTCTTTGTTAAGAATGCTGTTGAACCAGGCTTTAGAATGTCTACTGGGTATTTTAGCTGCTTCAGAGCAGTGGTATCAAGCATGGCTGACATGGATTGTATGTAATGTTGTTGAGATTATTCACATTAGTCATGTTGGTGGGAAGAGGTACGTTGTTAATAAAAAAAAGGTGCTCCTGTGCAAATCAAATAATCTATTGTTTGTGTTTACACTTTTGAACATGATCTGCTCGATCTGTATAGATCTCTTTCTTATGAAATATATGTTTATGGCTAAGAGTTTGCTTTGTATCACTGTATTAATGTTTCCATATGGCCAGATGATAATACCATAAAATTTGGTGTATAATTTGGCTTTAAACACATAAGAGCTTAATTTGCCTTTACTTGCCACACAATTAGTCTACTCTGCCATATGGTTTTGCCTTCCACTTATGTGGAAAGCTGGACCTGGCATATTCCATGAAACAATGTATTTTCGGTTGTCTTACGATCTGCAGCACAATGGCTTAAATCAGTAGTGAGAATATGAAGATTTGACTTCATCGTACCATACACACCCAGTCTGCCTCTTCTGAAACTAAGATGTACTTTCAACAAATTATTCAAGCTTCACAATGTATCAAAATATTCAAATGTCCATCTCTGTGGGGGCATCTAGTCTAACCATCAAGATATCCCTAACTGTAGAAAATATGTTTATCACAAAGTAGAACAGTCAATAGAGATTGATTTAGCAGAAGCCCTCTCATAAATAAGCAGAGCTTCAGAACCCGCCAAACCCATGGACCTCCAGACAACTTAGAGACTGGGAAACCTCTGATTATGTGCAAGCAGAGACTCCGCCAGGGAGCCATCATTGGTGATGCCACCACATTTAGTACATAGGGAGGTCTGCCTTTTTTTGGGTGCTCATCCAATGAAGATTGTCCTCTGCCCAGGTCCACTATGCATGGCAGGAAAAATCTCTGCAGCTCAGAGGGACAGGGATAAAAATTAAAGTGCTAAACAATTTTTATCGTTGAAATATACTCCTACTACTCCTCCCCCCGATGTCCCAACCTTTGGTCACCATCTGCAGATTCTTTTTCTGCAGGCCAATCCAGCAAAGCAACACAACAAAGAGACAGTACTCCTCCAGCTCTTCAGCTCTTCTCCTTGGCAGAGGTGGCTCTTGATTCCAGAAAGATTCTACAATGCCCAATACTTATACCCCTTTCTGCCTTTGAAGTTGGCAAACCTCAAAGGAAAGTCTCAGTTGTTTGCAAGATCCTTCCTTGTCAAGGCCAGGCCCCATTCACACACCAAGGGGTTGGAGACTGTATTGTGTGAGGGCAGGCACAGTCCTTTCAGGTGTAAGTGTCCACTCCTCCCTCCACTTTAGCTCAGACGGCTCATCAGGATATGGAGGCTACACCACAGCTCCCTTTGTGTCACTGTCTGGAGGAAAGGTGTAAACAGCCCAAATGTCAAACTGACCCAGACAGGGAATCTACAAACAGGCAGAGTCGCAGGATGGTTTAAGCAAGAAAATGCCTACTTTATAAAAGTGGCATTTTCAAACTAACAATGTAAAAACCAACTTCACTAAAAGATGTATTTTTAAATTGTGAGTTCAGAGTCCCTAAACTCCATATTTATATCTGCTTCCAACGGGGATCTGCGCTTTAAAGTTATTTAAAGGCAGCCCCAATGTTAACCTATGAGAGAGATAGGTATTGCAACAGTGAAAACTGAATTTGGCAGTATTTCACTGTTAGGACATGTAAATCACACCAGTGCATGTCCTACCTTAACCATACAGTGCACCGTGCCCATGGAGCTACCTAGAGCCTACCTTAGGGGTGCCTTACATGTATAAAAAGGGAAGGTTTAGGCCTGGCAAGTGCGTACACTTGCCAAGTCGAATTGGCAATTTAAAACTGCACACACAGACACTGCAGTGGCAGGTCTCAGCCATGGTTACAGGGCTACTAATGTGGGTGGCACAACCAGTGCTGCAGGCCCACTAGTAGCATTTGATTTACAGGCCCTGGGCACCTCTAGTGCACTTTACTAGGGACTTAACAGTAAATCAAATATGCCAATCATGGATAAACCAATCAACAGTACAATTTCTATGGGGAGCACTTGCACTTTAGCACTTATTAGCAGGGGTAAAGTGTGCAGAGACAATAAACCAGCAAAAACAGCCCTGAATAAATTGGAGGAAGAAGGCAAAAAGTTTGGGGATAACCCTGCAAAAAGGGCCATGTCCAACAGTAAGTATTTGTAACTCACCTACTCTAAGTAGTGAAGCAGTGGCTACCAAAAAAGCAGTTTTAAACATTAGCATTTGCAAGGTAGCCTTGATTAAAGGTTTGAACGTTTTTTTTGTGAGCTGGTTAGAACCAGATTAAGGTAACATGATGGTGCTGGCATTTTCCTTGGTGAAACTAACCTCTTTGCTCCCTCCAAGAATCTTTTTATTGCTGGTGCTGTGAAGAAACTTCTCCCCGTGTATCCTCTTGTGTATGCTACTATTGCTGCTAAATGCACCCTTAAGGAAGCCTACAAACTAACCTCTGTCTCTGGGTGTAACATGACCCCCCCCAACTGACAACAGGTCCTGTTGTCTTAGTAACCATTGGACTCTTCCTTGGGCTATTTGTATTATCACAGAGTACCAAGTCTGTCTTACCCACTGAGGTTCAATTAAAATTAATATCATCTGACTCCTCTTGCATTTGATGAGTACACTGTGCAACAAAGAAATTGGGCGAAAAGCATATATATCAAATATCCCTGACCAGTTTATCGAAAGGGCATTCCCAAGAAACTAATGGTGCAGATGTCTGGAGGCAAGGAACTGGCATTTCCGGTTCTGCAGGGTTGCAAACAGATCTACGTTTGGATTTCCGCACTTGTCAAATATTTTGTCAACTACTAACTGTTTTAACTCCCATTCATGAGAGCATGAGGCTTGTCTGCTCAGCCTATCTGCTTCTATATTGTCCTTCTCTGGTAGATGTACTGTTTGAATCTCCATGTTCCTCTGTATTGCCCATTTCCAGAACTGCTGAGCTAACTTTAATAAGGGTGGGGATTGAGCCCCCCCCCCCCTCAGTGGTTAATGTATAACATAGTTGTGGTATTGTCTGTTTGAATCAAAATTGTCTTTCCCCAAAGATGCTTCTGGAATGCTTTGAGAGCTAGAACCACGGTTTTTAATTCTAGGAGGTTGATGTGTTGTACTGCATCCTCTTCCTACCAAACACCCCTCACTCTGAGGAGACCCATGTGTGCTCCCCAGCCCATATGAGAGACGCCCACTGTAATTGCCACTGATGGAGTTGGCGGTGTGAAAAGACTCCCTTGCACAATGTTCTCCTTGTTCCACCATGCAATTTCTTCTTGTAACTTCTGCGTACCAACCACTAGATCTTCCCAACTCCCCACTGCCTGTGACCATTGGTGTTGAAGCCACTCCTGCATAGGTTTCATGTGCAGTCTCACATATGGGATTAAGGGAATACATGAAGACATCTTTCCCAATAATTTCCTCACCATCCTCACTGTCGGGGGTTGCCCCTTGCGGTAGCTGTGAATCTCCTCTAGAAGGGACTGTGTCCTTTTCTCAGGAAAGTCTCTTCCATGTATTGAGTTTAGCCTTGATCCCAAGAAAATCTTTTCTTGTTCTGGGGATGATTTTTCCATGTTTAATGAGACAGGTAGAGTGTGCAGTGTCCTCATTACCTCTTCAATGTCTTGTTTGCATTTTTTATATGAGTTTGCTCTGACTAATCAGTCGTCGAGATATGGGTTTACATGTATTCCCCTTCTCCTGAGATGCACAGCTACTGCTGCGAAGCACTTTGTAAACACTATTGGTGCATATTTGATCCCGAATGCTAGTAATGTGAATTGATAGTGTGTTCTGTCCATCACAAAGTATTTCTTGTGGCTTGCATTCATCGGAATGTGCAAGTAGGCGTCTGTCATATCTATGATTGCCAGGTAATCTCCCTCTTGTAGTTGTGATTTTGAATTTCTGTTTTTTTATGAACCCGTTTATGAACCTGAGGTCTAATATTGGGCATAATGATCTGTCTAACTTTGGAATTAGGAAGTATGTTTAGTAATTTCCCTTGTTGATTTCTCGTTCTGGGACCAGTTCTATTCCTTGTTTATTCAATAACTCTGACCTCTTTGAGAAGTCAAATTATTTCTTCTCTTGATTGTATCTTTGCCTTTCGTTCCCTTTCTGAGGAGAATTTGATTAGATCAATGCAATACCCGAATCAAATTGTGTTTAAGATCCATTTGTCTGAAGTTATTTTCCTCCACTCCTGGTTCTTTAATCTGCAGTGCTCCTGTGGACTTTGCTGTTTCGCTGTCTTTCTTTAGCTGATTTAAACTTTCATCCACTGAGCTCCCAAATAACTGTTGATCGTTAAAGGAAGTATTTATGATATTCACCTGTACTTCTGGCTTAAACCCCAAGATTCTTAGCCATGAGTGCCTTCTAAGTTTGAACCCTATCATCATCTGTTGACTGGAAGTGTCCACTCCATCTAACGCAGATTTTAAGCATGCATTGGTGACTTCAGTTAAATGGACTGCTCTCTACCTATATTGTTTCGGGAGGTGTTTCAACAGTTCTCCCATCTCCTCCCATTGTTGATGCGCATACCTGCTGAGCACTGAATTCGAGTTCGCAATGCACCACTGATTTGCAGTATTCCATTCCATTCTGCGTCCCATGAGATCCATCCTCTTGCTCTCCTTTTCCGGTGGATGCCCCCAGGTGAAGGGGATGTTGTCTCTTCTCATAGCCGTCAATGTCTGCAGGCACCGTGCCCTTTATATAAGAAAGGTCCTTGGAGGAGTATTTATATTTAATTTCAGCCCTTGGCGTCACTGCTGGGTCTTTGAACGCTTCCCTTATTTGGTCGAGAATACTTGGGCACACTGGTAGAAATTGGCTTCTAGTTTGACTTGCCAGAAATGTTTCAATAAGGAAACAGGATTGAGGCTTATCCTCCTCGAATTGGACATTATATCGGTCTGCCCCATTCCTTATACCTAGATTGCACATGCCAATGTCATCTGGTGGCGAGGGCTTAGATAGGTAAGATTCGACCCCTTCTTCTGGTGAGTATTTATCAGCATCCTCCCATTGTTGTTCGATGTATTCTCCTGGGAAATGTCCTTAACCATGCATTGCACAACTCAGACGTTTACCACACAAGTGTAACCACGCCTTCCAGAACAACGACTGCTTTTTTCTGTGCCTTAACCACACATGTGCAACGCTATGCACATGCATGGTTAAGGCAGAGTGAAGGAGAGGACGTAGTGAGGTAAGTGGGGCTGGGGCAGGGTGATTAAGGGTTTCGGGTAGGGTAGTTTATTTTTTAGGGGCGGGGTTGTGGTAGTTTTATTTTTTAGGGCTTAGAGTGGGTGGGGGGTTGGGTAGTTTAGTTATTAGGGATGGGGGAAGGTTTTAGGGCTTAGGGCGAGTGGGGGGGTCAGGGTAGTTTAGTTTTTAGAGGCAGGGTGGTGGGGTCGGGATAGGTTTTGTTTTGAAGGTCTTAGGGTGGGTGGAGGGTTGGGGTAGTTTAGCTATTAGGTGTGGGGGTAGTTTTTGGCCTCAGGGCGGGTGTGGGTGTTGGGGGAGTTTAGTTTTTAGAGGCAGGAGGGTCAGAGTAGTTTTTTTTTTTAGGACTTAGAGTGGGTGGGGGGGACTTAGGGTAGTTTGGCAATTAGGGGTGGGGTAGATTTGGCCTCAGGTAGTTTTCTTTTTAGGGTTTAGGGTGGGTGGGCATGTTGTGGTAGTTTAGCTATTAGGGGTAGTTTGGGGCCTCAGGACAGGTGGGAGGAGTTGCATGACAGAACCACGATGGCGTTTCCAAATATGCTTTTACTAAGCATGCCGTTTACAACGAATTTCATTGTAAAGGCATGCATGGTATAGGCATGCATGGAAATGACGCGGTCGTAGTTCCGACCGCATTGTTAAGGCATGCGTTGTTCCGGCATGCATGGTTCAGTCACACAATCATCCTCCCTTCTCCGAAGCCCGATACATCTCTGTCTACTCTTGTTCCTCAACATTGAACACCTCTTCTTCTTCTCTCTGAGGTTTGGGTGTAAGTGGTGGTTGTATTTCTTTGAACTCCAACTCAGATGTGTGTCTTGGCATCGGAGACGTCTGGGGGATCCTATATTTTTTTAGGCTTTTATCGAATTGCTTCTTTCTTTGAAGAAGTGCCGACATTTTGGCCTCAATACTCTCTTTTCTTTTCTAACTCAGTGACCTATTCTTTGGAGCTTGTGGTCTTTGTCTTCGACGCCGAACCCTCTTTTGATGACGAATCAGTGCTGGAGCTCTGGGGACTGGCTCTAGACTGTTGCATCTTCGACGTTGATGAGTTTTTTCCCCCTCCCCTTTCATCGTTATGGGTTTTTTCTGTTTTACTCCCTGTGGAGCACCCCTCGAGGGTTCTTATGACTCTTTCTCATGGGTGCTGCCTACGGGAGGCAAGTGTTTCAACCCAAAGGCCCTCTTGTGTTGTCATGATTCTGTTTTCCTCAATTCCAAAGTCTTAGAGGAATGTTCTGTGTCCCCTACCTCTGACTTTCGGCTTTTGTTCTGTGCCTGCTCTTCCACGTCACTGAGCTCACGATCACTCTCCAATGCTTCACCCTCTGAAACCTTCTTGCCTCGTCGCTTGACAGTCCTAAATCTTTGAGAGAGTGAGTTGACTTATGGTCCTGCAACACATGGTGGGCCACCCTCTGTCTCGCTCTTACGTTCAGGGTCTTCGGCGCAAACACAGTGCAGGTAATGCAATCTTCGCTCCTATTATCTAGCGTAAAGCAGAGGTTACACACTAGGTGCTTGTCCTTTTGTGCATACTTGTGGTGGTAGTTCTTGCAAAACTGGAATGGCGTGTTCTCCATTACTTTGACCAGACTTCCCCCAGCCCCCTTTCCATCACCCCCATCCTCTAACCCTCCAAAAGGGTATTCTCACTGCTCCGTCGTGTGAAAAATAGACTGCAATTTCTGCACAATTCCCTTTTCAGCATCTCCCTGTTGGCGATCTGTTCTTGTTAGATGAACTTGTCTATGAAAAAAGTTCAAAATTCTTCAAAAACTTTCCCTTGTGTTGGACACCTCTCAGCAAACATCCAGACCCAAAGGCCAAGAAAAAAATCTGCAGATGGTGACCAAAGGTTGGGACATCTGGGGGGAGGAGTAGGGTGACGTCACTAGAGGACAGCAAGTGGCAATTCCAATGACGCCCACCAACAAACAAAAAATCAAAACAGAAGGACTACAAAACAGTGGATAATTCCAGACCCAACCACTAGGTGGCAGAATAATGCACAGCATGTGCATCCAGAAGAGATTCACCCTGCAAAACAGCCTCAGACTCCCGGCTGTGCTCAACTATGGTCTTCAGTGCAGTGGGTGGGCGTACAGTTGGGGGCCACCTCCTATCGACCAGGATGCCAACAGTGGCATTGTCATCTTTTCTTTAGTAGGCGACCTGAGGGCATACTATCTCGTACAGATATCATATATGGAGAGGTGGGTGACTCCAACCGCATTCCCTGCATTCCATGCATGCCCTTCCAAACAATACCTCATAGTTCTCACAGCACCCTTCAGTAAGGATCTTCAACTCCTTCCAAAAAATGTCAAATTTCTTTTTCTGCCTCCTGCATACTTTTCTCCACTTTTGCTGGCCACTGGTGCCTATGGACCTTCTTTGGGGCTGGATGCCTGTGCTGAAAATGGCAGTTGCACTCTACCTCTACTCCACATTCACTCAGGCAGGTCTACAGGGAGGTAATGTATGGCACTTCCTGGTTCAGAGGTGAATACCCATGACCCGGAATTTTTTTTTCTGTTTGCAGTTGCATTCGCAATTTGCACTTCCAAAAAGCGATTTCCAAAATAGCGATTTACAAAATTGTGATGTGACTTAGGGCCATATGTACGAACACATGTTCCCATTGACACAGAATGGGGAAAGCCCTTTGCTACATCTGCCCTTAGTAGCGACTCGCAATTTGTGGGCTCAAATTGTATGTAAATAAAGAAGTGTGATTTCCTGTTTGAATCAGAAATCTTTACATCTGTACATCAAGCCCCAGGTTCGAATTCTGGCATCGGCACAGCATCCTGTCATTCTAGCCAAATCACTTAACTTCCAGTGTAGACCTAGTCATTTTAATTACATTTCTACATCACACTCCTCTGTCTCGACATTGTCACAGAAATGGCCTCCATAAATCCAGTCTGAATCTTTCTACTCACTTTTTAACACTGAGCCTCATCCAAAGTTCTCCACTGCACTAGACTGTGACACACACTCTGCACTAAGACAGAACTACATTAACCCTTAAAAAGCAAACATACTAAATCACATTACACAGCCACGGACCTAGTCTTACCTTCTCACTCTATAAAGTCAGAACACACATCATTAAAATTAGAGAAGTCAAACCCATTCCACAACCGCAAGGGTACTTCAGGGTACCTTATTATTCTTGGAGACTGAACCACCCCCGTTCGCCACATACATTTTTACACAACACTACACACTACCTCTTGAAGTAAATCCAACCTACCTCAACTGCACAGCCACATACCTCACACTACACGCACACAATCTGATTTAGCCACACTATTCACAGCCAACATTTGAGCCACAGTACCTACTATCCACACTCAAATCAATTCACACACTGCTTACGCCCCCATCCCACTGACACCTTCTGAAACATGTAAGGGGCATGCTTCAAGCCCTCAACCCATCCCCTAAAAATGGAGGCGTGGCAGGTCTTCAATGCAATTACTGTCAGTGCCAGTCCATTTCGTACACAGCATTTGTAATGAATTACTTTTCAATACATTTTGTGGCTCAGATTTTAACATGTGCAACTCCACTTTTCCTCAGCACAGTCACACACATCACTCGCCAAAGGGCGTACGGCAGGCCAACTTCCAGATGCTGTGCAGAGGGTTGGCATGCCTCGCAAACTGTGGGCGCCACAGGTTTGGCCCTTCGTAGTCATGGGCATCAGTTCAATAGCCTACAAGAACGCCCCTTGTGTTGGGAGAAGAAGCAACTATACAGCCAAAACATTCCTTCATGTAGGGGCGGATTCAAAAATCATGCAAGCGTCAGGCCCATAGGGACATGCAGATTTTTCTAGATTGGTAAATTGCTCTAAAACGTCAGTAGGGCTGCAGTAGTGGAATTACCATGTAGGAGGAGCATCGAAAAGGCTCCAAAGAAGAGCAAGGAGCAGAGGTAGAGAGAGCACGACAAGAAGGAAGAAACTGCAGCAGGGAAGGAAAGGGATGAGGGGAGAAAGAACACTTAGTTAAGTCTTGTTGGTTCAAGTTTAGAGTTCGAATTTGTACTCATAACACTTTAAAACACACTAGGCATCATTAGAAGAGAAGAGGGGAGACTGGGAGAAGAACTAGGAAAAGAGGAGAGATGGAGGAAGAGAAATTATGTCACAATTTTGTGTCTATCCCTCGATACTGTTCAAACCAGAAGACATGAACAAAGAGGGACAGTCTAGAGAACATGTTAGGTCACGTTTGTGCTTGCAGAGTGCTTAGTGCCTTTCTTGGGTCTCTTCAAAGCAAGGCGGTCGACGGGAGACTCAAACACAGGCTTCAGAAGAAAGAAGTAGAGAGAAAATGGAAATATTCTGAGTTAAATCTTTCGTAGCGCTTGCTCCTTCCTTGTGCCACATCAAAGCACTACTTAGACACAGAAAAGGAAGTATGGGCATGAAAGGAGAGGAGGAACACATGAGAGACTGTGATTTTCCTCAGATTCATTTCAGCAATAACCGAGCGGGTTTAGTGTAAGAATGCTGGAGCAGCGTATCAGAATGTCCACTGAGGCGGAAGGGGCGGTGCCCCCACTTCCTGCACCCCGGGCAGTGCTGAATTACAGAAGCGACCGAAGACACGCGTGCGGCTCCAGTAATAGGGATAGTGCCAGAGCACGTAAGCACCAGTGGTTTCTTGAGAGAGTGTTCATTTATTTGCATGGGGGAGTGGACTCATGCAATGGAGGAAGACACTTTACTTCTGCGCCCGCGCCGTATTATGCATGCGGGAATAGAGACAAACAGGCTGTTAGGAGGTGTACTGACTGTGCACCCCTCAAGGGAGCTTGGATGGGTGGAGCTGTTCCCAAAGAGCCAAGAGTCATCACTGTGGAGGCGAATCAGTGCTTTAAATTGGCCGGTACTGTCCAGTACGGAGTACCGGCACTTTTTTATTTTGAGAGGTAAAGTACCTGCACTTCCCAAGAGAAACGTAATACTTTTAATTGGACAGTACCGGCACTTCTCAGAAATAAGCAGGTACTCTGCTACAGAGTACCTGTACTTCTATCTTTCCATTTCAAGCACTGAGGCGAATGCAGTGACTCACTGCACCCAACTGTAGGGTATCTCCCCCCCCCCCTTTGTTAAGCAGGTGGCGTCGCCAACTGTAAAGGAAAAAGAGAGGCCAGCTTTCTGCCTTTCACTCATGCACTGCTCCAGTGCAAGTTCGGGACTGGCCTGGGACAGCACATTGTGTGCAATAGCTGCGGTGTCTCCATTTGCGCCCTGTGTTCTAGTTAAAGTTCACTCGGGCACAAATCGGGATTGTGCACCTTATCTACATTACGGGTCTGATATTTGCTTACTGTGACTTGTGCCTGCCTAGACGCTAGAACCTCTAGCACTTAACATTTGATGTATTTCTATGGTTCAGTAATGTCTGACCTCAGCCTTTCCAGACTCACAGAATGAAGGTCTTAAATTTCTAAGGTTAAGAAACGAGACTATCACAGTAAAAGGTCAGTTGATGAAAGTGGCTGAGCTGGAAGTAAAATAGATATAAGAGAAGGAGAAATAATGAAAACTCTGAAAATAAAAAAAAACAACTATTGGCCAATCAAATACATCTGTCTGTTCTTGGCAAGCCTGCAAAGGTTTTTTTGCAAACATGTTGAATAGCCACTAGAAGTCATATTCTGGAAAAATGCTGATGCCCGAAGGTTGTGAACATTTGTTAAATAAAAAATGAGTAAGAAATGATCCATCACAAAATCAAATAAATAACATGCAATGAACCCAGAGATAAACCAGCCCTGCAACTGAATAGGACTGTTTTCCAGGAGATGTGCATACGTACAAGATCCACATTGCAAAGACACCTGACCAAACACAATGGAAGAAGAGGGCTAACATTTATATCTATGTTTGTATACATTAGAGTAGCAATCACCACTTTGTAGTTATGATTCAGCCGTCCTTTCCATGTGCTTAGAATGTTTGACCCAACACACAAATTTGGACAGAACCTTGTAATCTATCAATTTAGTCAGCAAATGTTCATGAAGATCTGTCCATGAGTACAAAAATTAAGAAGGGGAGTGAGGTGAAAGTGTATAATTTCCCATTTTAGCTCCCATGGTAAATGTTTATGAAAAACAAGCAAAAACTACAGAGCAAATGTACACCAAACTTGTCATTAATACAGAACATACGTCGAAAGTGAGCTTGAGGCACTCAGGTCCACAATTAGAGACTGGGAGATGCTCAAATGGCAGACAAGTGAGGGGAGAAGATGTCCAGGATAGCACCCACACATGAGTCCGCCATATCAGTACTCAGGGCCACAATCAGGGATTTAGGTGCAGGCTGCAACAGCAGCAAAAGAAGAGTGGTGGGGAGGAGTCCAACACAAGTCCATGTTTTCATACACATCTCACTTACCCATATCAGCACTCAGTGCCTCAATGAGGGATGTTGTGGAGTGCTCCAACAGCAACACCTTTAGAGTGAGGCAGAGGGTGCCCAGCGCAGTTCCAGGTTTACGCACACACCTCACTCAACCACATCAGTGCGAGGATTACGGAATTGAGAGAGCACATACATTTTAGCAACAGTAGAGTGGGACAGAGGGTGTCTCAATGATCCCTACCATTATGCTCCACAAAGGATGGAAGGGAAGAGTGAGACAAGTGTGTGTCCAGAATATGTCCTACAACACAACACTCGTGCTCACTCAGGGCTACTGTCTGGAATATTATTACTCTGAAGTAATGAATGGCAGTGTCAGCCATTAAGTGACCAATAAAGAATCAAAAATGCAAACAGTAACACTCACTCAGGTACACATTCAGGAGAGAATCACATAGAATTGAAGACAGCAAAGGTTAGTAAGAGTCAGTGATGGAGTAGGTATCCAACACAGATCCAATATAACACACACTGGCACTCACTCAGACACTCAATCACAGAAAAATAATAAAATTGAGTTAATATTTTTCTTTTTCCAACTAGCAGCCAGAGTTACATTTTGGTTGACGTTTACCAAAATAAGAAAAGTAAATTAATTATTCAGTAAGAAAATGCTGCTTTTTAAGACTATGTTATCACAATTGAAAAAATACATGTTAATCCTTATTTTGAAACCACATTTCTTTAACAATACAATTGCAATTTACTGAAATAAACCACATTTACAAACTGAGTTATGGTCCTTCCTCAAATCATTAAGCATTAAACCATTGAAATTTGCCAGTTATGTTTTACGGAGCAGACCATGGCTATCACCTCCCCCTTGCGTGGTATATGTCTTCACATGCCCCATCAATAATGACATCATAAGTGACAACATTGCTTACCTAATTTGACACCATTGACAAGGCTGCTTGAACCATAATTGCACCACCCCTCTTGTGGTGCCTTTGATATCACATATATCTCTGTATCATAAGTAACATAATTGAAACCAGTAACTTCACTGCATAAGGAGACCAGAAGAGTCAGCCAGAGCAATCTCTCTTTGTCCTTCCTCAGAGAAGGTGGAGAGCTTGCAAGGACCTATCACCACTAGCAGGCGATATACCCACAAGAGTGTTGACTCTACATCTGGAGTCTCCAACGGGTAGCTCAGGAGCTACCAGGAGCTTGCCAGCTGCCAAAAGTAGCTCTTCGACTTGGAGTCTACCCTACTATACGATTAAAAGGATCTGGAGCTTAAGAGTGCTGCCTTGGGCACCACTGTGTTTTGGAGTCTTGAAGTAGAAGCCAATCTAACCAATGGCAAGGTTCAATGCACAAAAACATGCAATGAGACAGACAGCATGAAGCCTGCAACATAAAAAATTACCATACAGCACAGCCACCTGCTGCAGTGGGCCCTAAGAGTGTGTGGTGTGTGGGTGTGTGTAAGCCCTGTCTGCAAAGTAAAAGCAGAGTATCTTAAGAGTGAGACTGCATGAGGTGGAATCAACAAATGCAATCCTATTAAAAATTATCTTATGACCATGTCCGATGTGGTATCTACAGTAACAGTTCTTATGTTTGTTAGCAGCTCTGGATGATTTCCACTGATCTAAAGTAGTTCAGCCTGTAGAAGAGGCTGGAGACCCCTACTCTACATAGTGATCCCACAACCCTGCAACAAATTTGCTTTTTTCTGACTGTGACCTCCAAACCTAGCAGCATTGACAGTAACCTCCACTCTCCATGCAAGCTTCCATTTGCTCAAGATCAACAGCTGTTGGACGGCGTGCCAGAAGAAGGATGAATGGTCTAGCACTTGTTTCCCACCAAGCACAAGGACTCCGGATCTTAGGACTAACCTCGAGGTTTTTTGCAGCCCCCTGTGTACTTGATTGACTATGAAGGCTAGAATCTATTTGGACCCTCATCAGTATCACAAATGAGACACTCCCAAACTCACCTGTGTGAAAATCCCTGGCCTTATTTTGCTTTAGGGTAAAAGGGCCAAGATGATAAACTTCCAAGTCCCATGAACTACAAACAAGAACACAAACCTGTCCAAGAATTACAAACTTAAACCCTTACCAAAGTTATATGGAGTCATCACTACCGCCATTGTTTCTAATTTGTATAATTCTACAGTGCTAAGGAATTTATTAAAACGTAGACACTTTTTAAGAAATAACCCTCAAATGGACATCAATGTTTATTGGGATTGCTATGACTGAATTTAGAGTGATGCATGTTGCACCATATATGAAGCAAACTTTTGAGCCTCCTGCACCTCAATCAAAATCTCCCTTATGGAACATATTACAAATAACATCTTTCCGACCATACGACGTCCAGGAACTCAATGCAAATTGGGTGCGCTTCAAGGTCTCATCAGCCATCAAGATGGGCAAGCAATTCATATTAAAAGCTAAAGATGAGATAATGTCAAGGTGGCGGGGTAGGGAGCCTGGAAGAAATAAGGTAGAGAAGAGGTGAAAAGAGTGAGAGATCCTTAGGACAACACTGCAGAAGTCAGCAGATATGGAGGAAAAGTAAAAGAGCTTTTAATAATATAGAACCTTCGAGGGATAGCGAGGAGGAAGACATGGTTGCAAGTGAAACTGAAAATACAGATGTGAGGAGTAAACTCAGAAAACTGATGCTGGTGCAGCATCTGTCACCTATATAGATGCCAACTATCAGAATGAAATGGTGTATAGGCACTCAGCACATAAGGAATATGTTACTTACTCTGTAAGCATATGTTTGTTGCATCTAATGCTGTAGATTCACGTTTTCTGCATACCCCTGCCATCTAGAGTTGGGTTGTTTTTCTACGAAGAAGTCATTCAAGTCACAAGACAAAGTGACTTCTCCTCTTGGTGATAATGTACATGGGAATTGTTTTCACGCAAGCAGGTGAGAATAGAGTATCAGTAAGGATAGTAAAGAGATGTCTATGCATAAGAATGTGTGCATCTACAGCACTACATGCCACAAACAGATGCTTACAGGGTAAGTAACAAATTCCGTTTGAGGCACATGCTCTGCATAGACTGATGCGGTGCCCTCCAGAAAGTGGTGGCTAACCTGTGGATATTGCAGTTGTTTGGAAAAGGGTATGTAGCACTGCTCGTCATACATTAGCTTGTTGCCGTGCTAAAACATCCACACAACAATGTTTAGTGAATGTGTGTGATGTAGACCATGTAGCTGCCTGACAAATGGCAGCTGCTGGGGTATTGTACAGGAAAGCCATAGGGGCTCCTATCTCATGGGTAGAGGGTGCTTTATGAGGTGTGGGCAAAGATCCTTAGCTTTGGCATAACAGGTCTGAATGCATTTAATTATCCATCTAGAAATGCCCAATTTAGATATGTGCTTTCCTTTGTGAGGGAGCGAAAAAGCAACAAAGAGTTGATTGGTTTTATGTAACTCTTTAGATCGGTCAATATAATACATTAGAGCTCTTTTCATGCCGTGTATGAAGAGCTCTTTCTGCAACTGAATCCGGTTGTGATATGAAAACAGGTAATTCAACTGATTGGTTGAGGTGGAAAGAGGAATCCACCTTTGGGAAGAATTTTGGGTTGGTTTGAAAGACCTCCCTATCTATCTTTGTGTAGCTGGAGGAAAGGTTCCTCCAAGGTTAATGACAGGAGCTCACTGACACATCCAAGTGAGGTAACGGCCACCAAAAACGAAACTTTCCTAGATCGAAATTGGAGGTGGAAGGGATATAATGGTTCCAATGGTGTACCCTTAAGTCTGGCGAGTACAATGTTAAGATTCCATGAGGGTGCAGGTGGAACTCTGGGTCGAATTACTCTTTTAAGGCCTTCCTTGAATGCCTCAATAACAGGTACTTCGAACAAGCCTATGCATTGCCTGTTTTGTAGATAGGCAGCTGCTGGCGCTAAATGTAAGCATATTGAAGTTTAAGCCAGACCAGACATTTGCAAATGTAGAAGATAGCACACAGTATTTTGCACAGTTGCATCAAATGGATCTATGCATTTATTGCGATAATAGAAAACAAACCTTTTCCACTTGGCTGCAACACATGCTCTAGTTGTAGGTCTACAGCCTTCTTTTAGAAAGGTCATACATTCAGGTGGGAGATTAAGATAACCAAATTCTATGACCTCAAGAGCCAAATCGCAAGGTTGAGCTCCTTTGGATTTGGATGCCTGATTTCTCACTGGTTCTGAGTGAGAAGGTCCGGGTTGAGGGAAAGATTTTTGTGGGGGAACTACAGAAAGCTGTAGTACTGTGGTGAACCGTGGTTGACGAGCCCAAGTGAGAGCTACTAGAATGAGGGTGAGAGACGTTGGCCTGAGCTTAGGAACAGAAAAAGTGGGAGAGGTGGAAAAGTATAGGCAAATACAATTCATCCACAGAGCATTGCCCTCGGATAGTGGGTGTGGGAAACTGGAGGCAAAGTCTGGGTGTTTTGCATTGTCTGAGGTTGCGAACAGGTCTACTTGTCGAAACCCCTACTCGTGGAAGTATGGGAAGATGATTCAGGGGTGGAATTCCCATTCGTGGACTTGTTGCCGCACCTTTTGCTGAGGAGGTCGGCAAAGTCATTGTCCAGGGCCTGGGAGGTGCTCCGCCAGCAGGTAGATGTTGTGATGAATTGCCCAATGCCAAATCATCTGAGAAAGGCATGATAACTGTAAAGTGTGTGTCCTCCCTGTTTTTGTAGATAGTACATGGCTCTCATGTTGTCCATGTAGACCAAGACAACCTTGCCTACTCAGTGGGTTAGGAACACTTTTAATGCTAGGTGAACAGCTTGAAGCTCGAAGTAGCTGATGTGCAGACCCTGGTGTTTGGTGTCCCAGAGTCCCTGAAATGTGAGATTTTGTAAGTGAGCACCCCATCCACTGAGGGACGGGTCAGCTGTGAGAATGATCTGGGGAACAGGGTTGAGGAACAGTCGCCACTTTGCAGGTTTGGGTGGCCCACCACTGCAGAGAGTGATGAGTGTGGCTGCCTACCAACACTAGATCTTGTAAATGACCCTGTGTCTGAGACCACTGGGGCGCCTGAAATTCCTGCAGCAGGTGCATATGTAGTCAAGCATGTGGTACAACAGCAATGCAAGATGCCATCATGCCTAAGAGTTGCATAACTGTTCTGACTGTTGTGTGTTGAATAGGGTGAAATTGTTGTAGTAGCACTTGGATGTTTTGAATCCTGGTTACATTTGGGTAGGCTAATCCCAGTTGTGTGTTGAGAACGGCCCCTAGATACAACTGAATCTATGAAGGTGTGATTTCTGTATGTTGATGGTAAACCCTGGTTGATGTAGAAGACCTAAAATAATCTATGTTGGTGACACAGGGGAAGTGTACTGGCGTTGATGAGCCAGTCGTCCAAATATGGGAAAACAAGAATGTTATGCATGCACAGATGTGCTGCTAGTGCTACTCCTGCTAGGCATTTGGTAAACACACGTGCTGCTGAGCTGACTCCGAATGGGAGCACCTTGAACTGGTAATGCCTTCCAGCTATAATTTGCCAGAGGTATGTGCATGAGCTCGATGGATGGGGATATTAAAGTAAACGTGCTCTAAGTCCAGTGCTGACAAGGTCGCCCTTTTGGAGCAGTGGGATCACGTCCTGAAGAGTGACCATGTGGAAGTGTTCTGATAGGATGTAATGATTTAAGGGTCTGAGGTCTAAGATGGGCCGTAGTGGCCCATTTGTTTTAGGATTAGAAAGTATATGGAGTAAACTCCCGACCCTTGATGTTGACAAGGGAGGGGCTCTATGGCTCCTTTGAGCAATGGGGCCTGTACTTTTGTTTGAGCAGATTCTGATGTTCCATGGAGAGTTTGTGTTTACAAGGTGGGATGTTTGGCGGTGTGTGATGAGCTCTAGACAATAACCATGTTGGATAATGTCCAACACACACTTGTCTGATGTTATATTTTTCCAAGTGGGAAAAAAATGTTGTAGTCTTACCCCAACAAATGTTAGATGGTCAGGGGAAATAAGAAGAGCACTGCTTTGAGGTGCAGGTGCGGTGCAGTGCATGTGGAGGCACCCTTCCCACGGCGTTTGGAATTGTTTCCTCTGTGCCTCTGTAATTTCCCCTTGAAGAGGATTTCTGATTTTGCTGCCTTTACGAGGAGGCAGAGGCATTGGAAAGTGTTATTTTGGCACCCTGTTTATTTGAGGGATGCCGAAAGGAGCCAGGAGGAGAAGCCAGAGATATGTAGCCAAGCATGTATACATAGCAACACACTGATACTGATGCCCTGGCAGCCGTTTCCGCAGAATCCAGGTCACAACTGATTGAGTTGCTGGATATTAATTTGCTCTCTTGTACAGTTTCATGACCACTTTTTTGTACTCCTCAAGGAGATGTTGGAGAAGTTTCTCCATTTCATCCGAATGGGCCATGTTGTATTTTGCCAATAAACCTTGTGAGTTGGCAATTGGCCAGTGATTGTCGGTTTGTGCTACCACTCTCTTCCCTGAAGTGTCAATGAGCATGGACTCCTTATCGGGTACAGGAGTGTTCCCTGTAATCTGTTAATTTTACGGGCATTAGACACAACTAATGAGTCTAGGGGGAGCTGGCCCTTGATGTAAACAGAGTCTGATGGTGCCGCTTTTTACTTTTTATTGGAGTAATGCATGCTTTCACTGGGTCTTTAAAAATATCATCAGTGCAGTGCAGCATTCCCTTCAGCATAAGAATGTACTGGCATGCCCTATGGGTGCTGGATACTGTTTTGACGAGGAAATAGCCTTCCATGGAGTCTTTGTCTAAAGGGACCCGGTGATATGATTCTGCCCTAGCTATGAGCTCCTGACATGATGTTGCATCATCAGGGGTGATGGCTTGGCCAGGTAGGGTTTTGGGTCGGTATCACTCTGGGGACAATATCATGACTGTCCTAAGGATCTTTGGGCAGTACTGGTTGGTAGTGGTTGGTATGAATCACCAGTGAAGGAGGTGGATGAGGTGTTGGAGAAGGAGGAAGAGGAGGCTGCAGAGGAATGCTTGCTACGAACTTCTTCTTTCTTTTAGGAGGAACCAGCAAGTCTATAGCCTCATCAAAGGAGAGTTGGCATTTTGATGGCAGGGGTGACGCCAGCACAGCTTTGACTAAAATATGGCCAGTTAGAGGCTGAAGATGCCGTTCTTTCTGCTTTGGATCAAGCCCCTCCTGCATTGTTTCGAGAATTGGTTCTGGAGCCAATTTCAGTGCTGTGTCAAGGGTTTTGGTGCTGAAAGAGATTTTGATTTTGAAGCAGAGGTAGTCGGAGCCGAAACGGTTGAGGCTGGTTGCTCAGAGCAGAAGAAGCAGATCAAGTCAGAGCCGAAACTGGTCGACTCGGTGCAGAAGAGGATGGTTTCGGCTTCACTTTCTGTGTTGAGCCCGAAGGCAGGGCGTCCGGAGTGGATGGTCAGTACTGGTGGCCCTGGAGCCATGGATTTGGTCAGAGCAGAGTGTCTCTTCGGTGGCTAGATAGGGGCATCTGTACTCAAGGTACGCTGGCCCGGGGGAAGGTCCTGCATCTGTAAACCGATCTTAAGGTCGGAGTCAGAGCCAGAGTCGTGGATGGAAAAGGCCAGAGGCCTCATGCAGTTCTTCCTCTTACTCCTCAACATCATATTGGCCTAAGATGTTGGGTGTTTCGTCTATGTCCCTACGCTACACTCCTCTGCGATTTGATAAGTCGATCCCGCAAAGTCTTTTTCCATCGGATTGATCGTTAGGCCTCACACTCCTCTTCCTTATGTTCGGGAGACAGACATAGGTTGCAAACATGATGAACGTTGGTCCTCGGATATTTCACATGGCACCTGGGAGAGAAGCAAAATTGAGTCTGCTCTATTAGTTGTTGGTTGAAGCTGAAGCAATGAAGAATAGGGCCGAAAGGGCAAGGCCCGGAGGACTCGAGTGGCCCATGTTAAATCGATGGCTGATGGTTTTCTTGTTTTTCGATACACAACGATGGAAATGTGATCAAGAACAACACTTACAAGTATAGAAGTTAATAACAAACTGAAAAGAGGCAAAAATGGTCTTGAACCAGAGTGTTGGAAAACACGTCTGAGCCTGATGTTGGAAAGAAAACAATCTAACAATGGAGTCTGTGCTCAGGCGCATTATCACCAAGAGGAGAAGTCACTTTGCCCCCCTGACTCAACAAACTATTTGCACACATCCAGACCCAACACTGGATGGCAGGAGTATGCAAAGCATGTGTATCTACAGCGACACATGCCTCGAACAACATTTTTCAAAGTCAGAAAGAAGTATTGTGAGACATTTACTTCCTTAATCAAGCCTTGCTATTTACCTGCACAGCTTCTGTCTGACATTAAGGGGCAAGAAGTCTGATTTATCGCTCAGTGCCTACCCAGGGTTCTTACAACTGCTCTGAAGGGACGCAAGGCCTGTTCACAGTCACTAGGATATGAACTCATAAACCATCCTTCAACTCTTGCACTCCCCCACCCAAACTTCCTGAGAACCAAAGTGCACCTACTGTCTCTAGAAAAGATAATTAGATGGGATTAAGAACGAGAAATGAGGGTGGAAAGCAGGTTTGAGTTTCTGCTGCTTGCAAAGCCCTGAACATAGGCTCCTGTCGGCTTTAGGGTTTTGCTACATGTGGAATGGGATTGTCAGGTGTGTTCCAGATTTGGACCCATATCTATTGTTCAGTATTTGGCTCAGTAGTAGACTTTCTGGGATGCCATTGTCAATTCCGCTAAAAGAGGTCACCAGCAGATCCCGTGGCACATTTGGACTTTGACTTTCTATTTGCATTAAACTACACTGGGCAGAGGGGAGCTGGTGACTGACAGTCACACGATTCAAATCTTTAATAAAAGTTACTTTTCTTTTAAATCAGATCAGGCCTTAATTTTTCACCGCAATGCCTCATATAAATTAATGGTTTTCAAAGAGCACGAAGGCTCTGTACCCTTGTGGGCACAAGATGAGTTAGGCTCTCCAGTTAAAGGTGAGATAACAGCTGTGAGCCCCACCGGGACTAATCTGCTAGTCACAAACCCCCATGTGCATTACTTTTTGGACAGGTTCAAACTTTGAGAGCTGGCGCCTGGTCAGGGCATCCGCCCGTGCACCACTTTAGAGTTAACAGGAGGAAGGCGCACTGTAATAACAAGTTATGCTTGGCAGGAGGCCTAGAAAAGCTGTCCGATGTACAGGAGGATGAGCAGGCTGCCTCCAGGGACACTGTCAATTTGTAAATGAGAAAGGAGTCCAGAGATTGTGAGGGGAAAGCAGTCAGACTTTCCTCATTGAGAACTGTTAAATATAATGTGGCGAGGCAGATATCAGGGATGGGGCAGATGCAGGGGCAGTGTACCAAGCAACTACATGAAGTTTTGCTTGCGCTAACTCTGACAGAGCCACAGGTGACAGAAAAGTCTGTGAGCACAAACCCTGCTGGATCTACCCAAAATCTGCCAGAACCCTAGAGGCAGAACAGACCGTGAAGTACACTCCCGATTTATGGCAGCCAACTTTTTGGCCTTCCCTTTAGGTGCCCATGTCCTGAACATCCCCTGTAGTTAACAGCTTAGGTGATAAACTTAATGGATCGCTTACACTTTCCATAGGCAAAGCTAATAGATTTTGCCTATGCAAAAGCTAATGGCTTTGCCAATGTGTTTTAGCCATGTTGTACACCGCATGGTGACAGTTCAGCATGGCTAAATGTTAGTGGCATAGAGCGGAGTGGCGCAGATTGAAGCAGAGTGATGTAGAGTGGAGAAGAGTCTTGTAGAGTGGAGCAGAGTGTGATAGGGTGGAGTAGAGTAGAATGTCATAGAATGGAGCAGAGTAGAGTGTCGCAGAGTGGAGTAGAGTGGCAAAGAGCAGAGAGGCAAAGACTGGAGCAGAGTGGCAAAGACTTGAGGGGGCAGAGTGGCATAGAGGGGTGTAGAATGGACAGAGTGGAGTACAGTTGGACAGTGAAGTAGAGTCAGAGAGTGGAGTGGCGTACGGCAGAGTGTCACAAAATGGATTAGAGTGCCGTATAGTTGAGTGGAGTAGTGTCATATAGTTGAGTGGAGTAGAGTGTCCAAGAGTGGAGTGTTTTCAAGTGGAGTGGAATGATGTAGAATGGAGTGTTGTAGAGTGGTCTAGAGCGGAGTGAAGGGAGTGGGGTGTTGTGTCGTAGAGTGGCGGGTCGTGTCGTAGACTGGAGTGGCGTAGAGTGGCCTAGGGTGGAGTGGAGTGGAGAATGGTGGAGTGTCATGTCGTAGGGTGGGGTAGAGTGGTACAGAATGGAGTAGCGTAGAGTGGAGACAGAGTGTATGAAGTGTTAGCACAGTGCCATTACAGACAACATATTCTCAATTGAAGTGACCATTATATTTGTACATACAGTTTTACTGATAATAATATAAAGTGCACAAACAATAATATGTGGAAACGGCATCACCTAGTTCACTGATTTGTTCTGACCGTATTAAAAGGTTTCACCTACACTTCCGGATTACAAACAAATGTACTTCGTGTGCTTTCCTGATTTGGATATCTTCTGAAGTATTTGCTCCGTTCATTCACAAACACTTTAATTTTGCTGTGTGCTGGAAAAAAAGTTTCTTTCCCAGCACCCAGCAAGATTGACAGATACATCCTTTCACTTTGAAGTCAAAGAAAGAAAAGTAAAGACCGACCTCCCTCAGAAGACAGGGCCAGACATATAACCTCTGTCTTTGAACACACAGCAAGTGTGACACTACATGTGCACTGGTATGGTCTCCAAGAGGCATTCTCCCAAGCAAATGAGGAAACTATTTGCCTGTGCACCCACACCATGCCTCAGCACCCACACAATATAGAAACGTGCATAGGTAAAGCATCTGTCAAAGGGCACACAACTGCACCATACTGAGGTGGCTCACAGTCAGCGCTCCCCGGGAGCATCACTTGAAAGGTTAACCCTCCCACTTCACCACATTCCCCTGCAGGCAGGTGCGGTCACTAACAGCACCCACCTGCAGGAGTACCTCTGCCCCTCTTTCAAATGCAGGCTTTCTTGCTGTCTACACAGTGAAAGACAGATTGGCAACTGTAAGGAGCCAATATTCCCTTTACTTATGCACTTTCTGAAGGTAGTCCCAAGTTTGGAACTACACTGGGAACAGTTCATTAACTGTTAAGGCGCACTGTCCCACTCCGCCCATTTAAAGATTCCATGGTGAAAACAAGACAATGCACCCTTTATATAGCCTCTGATTTTCTAGTCAGTCTGTGACATATGAAAATGAGTGAGGGCAGCTGATGGCACAGAATGGGCAACAGGGTTCCCAAGAACCATTTATCTGAGGGGGATGTAGGGTCAGCACATCTCCAAAAGATATGAAGCCGCAATAGGACCCGAATATATACTGCAGCTAGTGTCGTGAGTGTAGTGTAGTAAGCTTTCATGGATATGTTATTTTAGCCATAAGCCTGCAGCTTGTGCCCTCTAGCCTACCAACAATTTATTTTATTCTTGTTATTTTCCGTACAGAAGCTTCACTATGCGGTGATGTTTTATTTATTGGTATCTCATACACTTTTAGCCTAGCATTCTTTTAGTCTGACATTCTCGTTCTATACTCTGCTCACGCCTGTACTTGATAATGTTGTCAGTACAAAGTGGAACACTGCAATCTTTGTCACGTCACGAGAAATAAACGTTTCATATGTTAGAGCAATTTTCTCAGAATACCAGCTGTTTTATTATAAAACACCCCACTGCCCCTATACCTTAGAGGGAGAGTTCCAGCCAGAAAATTGCCACTGCATGCTGTCGCTTCATTATAGCTGTCTGCTGAGACTTGACTTGTTTTCTGCCTACATGGTAGAGGACTCTCAGTAGGCCAACATTTCTCTTCGCTACTGCCATTTTCATGTATGGGGGATGGTGTCTTCCTATGGATCCTGAAGGGCAGATTAGGGCTAACACTGCTGTACTCTAGTACTACCTTAGTGGCATGAGGACTCCAGACACATAGCATTCTGACACTATAGTGGGACCTTTCTTGTGTTTCAGTTTCTTTGTCAACACACTGATATTATGTTTTATCATCCTAATCATTGCAGTACATGCCATTATATCTAGAATGCAGTTGATTCAATAAAAGTATATTGAACCAATTCCTCCTTCTGTGAGTCTTTGCATGTGTGAGACAAAGGTAACTGAGAGAAAAGCATGAGATCTGTTGCACCACGATTTCCCTGAGAAATCAGATAGTTATGCGCACGGCTGCCACAAATCACCACCACCTTCTCGGTACGGGTGAGGTACTGCTAGCTGGCCGGAAGGGTAAGGCTGACAGTTGTCACACGGTGTGAAATTGGACTCAGTTCCTGAAACACTGGTGGTGCTGCCACTCGAATACAGCAGGCTCATTTGCATAATGAGAGCCAACACGACTCTAGAAATAAGACAGGGGTAAAGCGGTTATGTGATTTCAGACGTGCTGCCCATTGGACTGCTTAAGGACAGTTAATCTGGAATGGCCTTACACTGTGCAGTGAACCATCAACCTTGTGCTGTATGAAACATGTTATTGCAGAGGCCAGCATTCATAAACCTTTTGATCTTCATGCACAATACATGCAAGTGCAAACATACAATACACACTTGTGGGAAACAGAAGAACACCAGTTAGTTATCGGAGACAGAACAGACTTACTTGGCGACTAACTGTTAAAAGTTCAGAGCGGATAACCGCAGTTGCTACTTCTGTCAATTTACTCATACCACGGTAAGGAGGCAGTGGCCAGCCTCTACTCTGAGTAGGAGGTGCCTTGCTCACAACCCCTAGAATAGCTCCAGTGGACTCACGAGGGGAAAAAAAAAAAAACAGAATTCTGGAGACCACTGTCCTAAAACTCACATTGGCAGAGCTGAAGTTTCAGTTTTACAGCAGGGCCCAGACTCAAATTCACTGAGCATAATTTGGGGCACAGAGAGGACGTGTATCAGCTTACGTGGGACGAAGCATAGTTGAACAAACAATTAGCAAGGAATTTGCTTCAATAGTAGGCTGCTATAGTCATGGTTTCTCCTTTTGTTATTGATTTATTTCTCAAAAAAGTTTTCAGATAGCACGCACAACCTTCACTACTTCCAAGCAATTAATCAAAGTAGTAAGCGGAGCCCTGTTAGACTCAGTTAATTTCTCAAGATGACACAGTTGCTGGACACAGTTGCTGCACACAGTTGCTACAATTAGGGGCAGACCGACATTCTAACCGCATTCGTGTCCCAGTCACATTTCTCCACCTCGAGCTAACTATGGTAAATGCATGGCAGCAATGTTAGCGTCAGGTGTCCTTGTCCTCCGCTTCATCGGTAGAGGTGGCTTGCTTCAGGGCGGAGGATGAAGAGACCCAAACTCATGCTGACATTACATTATTCTCGAGAGACAATTTAAACGGTATTCCAAGATTACAAACGCGAATCCAATCACGGGTGAGGCCTGTATGTTTTTTTTTTTTTAAAGAGCTTTCCAGGCGCTGCTTTTAAGTGATTAATATTACCCGTCCTTTCATTTTGAAGGTTGTAGTCCAAAACAGAGCTGGAAAGCAAATCTCAGTCAGACACCGCGGAGTGAAAAGGCACGAAAAACAAGATTCTGGCGAGGAGGTCTCCGGAGACGTCAAACTGAGGGATGGGTTCCAGGTCAAACAACAACAGCCAGCCGTAATCCGCCTCCACACTGCTTCCTGTAGTCAGACATCGAGCACAGCGTCAAAGCGGATTGGTTGCACACCCTCTTAGCATTATTTTGACGACAAGCAGACTAATTGCTTGACGATCCAGAGGAAGTTTTACTAAAAATCCACAACTTTTTTTTACCATTAGATTTTCCTTGTAGGATATCTGGGTCAAAGATCATTTCAGGGGGAAAGGTGATGACGAGAGGTGAAGGGAGTTATTACGCTCACTACATAAGAGTTGTTAACTGGTCCAGCGTGACAGTCAGCAAGGCCTAAAGAAATCTGCATAACCTAGACTCGAAAAACTCTGAACCCGACAACCTGTACACCCCAAGTAAATATATGCCAAATTCGATCTACCTTTAGCCAGAAAATTCAGTTGCAAAAAATAGTGATAACATTCTCTCAGAAAAACTATTTTCAGAATACAAAGTTTACCGACCATTGATTTCTTTTCAACTGCCACGGGAACTCACAAAATATTACAAAAACAGTTCTAAATGACGTAGCTGAACACACAATTGAACCGAAGAACTCCCAAATGAGTAGATTGTAACTTAGCGTGTTGCACATAATATAAGACACATCTGCTATGAGGGTTGTCTATCTCCAGCATTGTACAGCAAAAAACACAGACATCACCAAATGAAAAGGTGTGGAATAACTGAATAGATCTGTCACACACTGATGGACAATTTAGAGGACTTTAACATAGTCCATTCATTACAGGTCCCAACTATTTATACAACCTGAGTGCATCTTTACATCTCGCAAAGACACTTCGATAAGGGATGAAAATAGATCTCTCCACTTCTCGCTCCCTCCAACCATACCATCTCAGGACCACAACTTTACACAAAATCTAAGAGTAGACAACCTAGTGCAGAGAACAGCTAAGCAGATTTATATAATATGAAATACCAAAGGCAGAGCTGTTCAAAGCCACCAGCATACTGAAAACCATAACACTGAGACTATCTCTGACAGTTCATAATACAACCTATTGCTACATGCTGCCTCCCATAATATAATAACCACACCTCGGTGGTCATCAGTCACGCATTGGCATGGAAGCACTTCCCACATGGAACCAAAACAAAAAACAACATCTTTCCAACCACACACTCTACACAGTGTAGCACGCTTCCCATGTAGGCAAGCACTTCAAAGCCCTTCATAGATGTAACAAGTACTGATAAAAGCTGCAATAAAATACATGAGCTAGATTTAAACACCAATGAGCAACTGGGGCACCTGACATCATCGATAGATCTAGAACACTGTGCACATCTCAGCATGGGCACAGATCATCCTGCAGCTGTTCGTGGTAGGTGCCCACCATGACAGGCAGAATAATATAGCTCCACTAGGAGTTTCCAACCAGAAAAGGCAGACTGGAACCTGGAACAGCAGTTGCCTCAATCCCACACCAAGAACACGCACATGGCAGAGTAGAGTATACAGCCATTTGAAGCTGAATATCAGTTAAGAGTGAAAAAACATAGCATTATTGCAACAGTATAAATTATATCAACCAGTAGGTCAAAGGAAATCCTGAACTATTGCTTACAACGTGACTAGCCAAAAATATTGAAAAACACACAGTCTCAAGAAGGCACCAAAAAGTTAATGACAGACTTGGAGTCTGAAACCTCCAGACCACAGAGGATGAATCAGTGCATTCACCGAACCACCACAGTTGCACGATCTCTTCATATAGCACAGTTATTCCACACATTTAGATTATGTCCCTCAAGTGATGCACTTCGTCTTCTCTTCAGTCATCATCAAAGTAACCATTACATCTAGTTCAAACAGTTGAATCAGTGGGTACGGTAATCAGGAACTGCCCTATGGAGAAATCCAGCCTTCTTCGTAAACCATGGCAAACAGGCCTGAATTAGGTCACTCAAGTCTCTGAGGCGTATGGCTTCAGTTGGTATGCCTCAAAGTTTGACCTTTCATGATTACTTAGCAACAATATGTGTTCAACACCTCTCCCTCCCAGTCTCCCATTGTCACAATGGTAGATTTAGTAGTCAAGAGCTCGCAATGTGAGCTTTTGTTCTATGAAAGGTGGTAGAATCCCACCCAACCATCCACAGAGTTTGACCAAAACATGTCAGGACTAGGATTTACAAAGTTCACTCCACAAAGTCACTGTCACCGGCTCTTAACATGAAAGAGCATCAACACACAAACCCCACAATAGAAGCCTTGTACTGGCTTCAGGAGGAGTGTAGAGTAGGAATTCACAGTCTTTTGCTTCATTCTCAAGACCCTCTACATAAGAACCCGGCCACCTAGAAGCTGATTCCTTATCAGATGCTAACCATGATTCTCTGATCAGAGCAGAGGCAATAATGAAGTATCAAAAGAATGGAGAATGGCCACTCGGGGAAAGGATTATCAGAAGGCATTCAATACCTGCCTGAAATTGACGGGGTAATACCAGGTTATCACCCACCTGTTATACGACCGGAGTTAGAACAGCTTTGACATAAGGGGCTTAGTCTACAACTCGAATAACAACTGAGAAACACCACTTTTTACACTTTGATTCGTGATCAACCCCAACTACAGGCTTGCAAGAATCAGCCTTCCCACTGGTTCAGTCAGCCTCAGACTCTTCCTGGTTTGGTCAGGACTGCCCTCCAGGAAACATTACAGAGAACCCAAGTGGCCTCATTAACGCATTATTAAAAGCCTTGCTAGAAAAGGAACAGGCAAGATGCTGAAAGACGCACAGAACACATTAAACAAATAAATAACTAATGAACCATAACTGCTTCACTCTCAGTTATGAGCAAAACAAAAAATGATGAGTGGCTTGCTTGGACTAATCTCAATTAGTCAGGGGTGTATCCAGTCATCACTGATTTACTCACCAAACCACCTCAGACATGAACCAGTCACCTGCAATCAGCCTTGGTCCAGCTCAAATAGAATAAGTCCAGACCGAACTGCCAGGCCAAGTCGCCTCGGAATCGAACAACCAACCCCAGACTGGTTTCTGCCTATTTTTGCATAATCAGTAGGGTTCTGCTTGACGCTTGCTTCACAGTGAGCACAGGACCCACATTTGGGCATCTGCTCTCAAACTTAGCACACTGATGAAAATGTTGGGTGGATTGTTTAAATTAATTTCAGCTACAGTTAATTACAGTGGGCTTCGGTACATTTTGTCATTGATTTAGCCCTCCATGCTACCGCGTAAACGTCAATAATAGTATTTTCCTTCAAGCTAAGGGGACCGCAGATAGAAGGTGGGTGGCAAAACACACATTTGTTCATGAATAAGCTGAAAGGTTAATTCATTGCTTGCCATTGGCAACTGATGGCGGCTAACATGCCTGACAATAGTTTAGAACATTCTTTTACATCTGGATCGTGGGAAGCATTCACTTCATACCGTTCCACTGAAATTATAATTAATCTAACACCATCAACACATTACAGCACAAAACCGCAACAAAAAATTAGCATTACACTAAACACAGCTCAGCCATATGTATCGAATTAATACATAAAGACTACGACTTCTGAGACAATGAACCATATACACTGCTCACCATCGCAGGACAGCCGAATCTAAAAAGAGCTGTGATTTCCAAGGAGCAACCTTGAAAATGTCGGGCCCCACAAATAATGATATAAGGCACATATGCAGGAACATCAGAGAATAACTCGTTCTGTGGGATATTACCTGCAACTGGTTTTCCCCTATGGACGTCTCGCCTTTACTTCTGAGGAACATGCAATCTCACAGGAATGGTGGTAAAAACAACAAATTAAATTACCATGTAACTAATTAGGCGAGCGCTTAACACAAGACAGAATTCAACCGTATCAACAGTAGGTGCTTAACTTGTGTACAGATCTAAACCCCAGACAGTTAAGGGACCACACACGATCATGTCACACAATAAATCATGTGTGTGGGACACTCAACTGAGGACTAAGTTATAAAACAAAACACACACGACAGGCAGTGCAGTAGGTGAACATTCTCATTCTTCCAACGCACACACAACTCTAAAGACATACAGCAAATCATGCGGAGAAGCACACTCCACAGACAGAAGAGGTAGGACATGGTGGAAATAGGTAATTGAATTC
This sequence comes from Pleurodeles waltl, assembly GCF_031143425.1. NCBI lineage: Eukaryota > Metazoa > Chordata > Amphibia > Caudata > Salamandridae > Pleurodeles > Pleurodeles waltl. The sequence goes on along the minus strand of NC_090446.1, from coordinate 645,679,469 downwards.
CATAACACTACTGAGTTCTTCCTATTCCCTCCATGTCTCTCCCGACATAGTGCACATTTTGTTTTACCTATGTACTGAGCAAAAGCTTAGCATCAGGGGAAATGTGCATTGAGTGGTAAAGATGCCCAACGAAATATGCTTGAAACTCGTCCATATGTGAATACACAGCTGAAGCAACATAACATACATGGGAGAATTCACTCAGCACATCAATCATGCACAGAGTTATCAGGCCAGACAATTGAGCGATGCGGCCGGGTGACACACAGAGGCCACCCAGTGAAGAGCCACCGTTGCTCATAGGCAGTAGTGTGAGTGGGAAAGCCTTCCGCAGATTAGGTTTCCAGGTCAGGTGTGAACGCTCTGCACAGCTGGACTAATTTTTTTTTCAAAAGAATAATGACTACTTCGTACATAGATAAATGTCCGAGATCACATCACAATACCGTCCTTACCTGCAAGTCGAAGAACTTGCTGTACCGTCTGTAAATGACTTCAGTGTTGCCACTCGACCACGTAACCCTGATGATGTATACCTATTTGAAGAGGAAAAACAAGGGCAAAAATATTATTCCTGTGAACAATATAGCAAACCTTTGTATCACAATGGCAAAAATGGTGCCTCATCCAAGCCTCCATTTCACAACCATCTCTCATCCTCCCAGTTAAATCCAATCATCCAGGCCTCTGCTTTGCACTATCAGCCAACATCCCACCCACAGAGCCCATTTCACTCTGGAAGTACACCTCAAAGCGCCTTCCTGCCTCTGGCATGGTGCAGTTTGGAGTCAGCATGCAATGTACACACTCACCCAATCCTATTAGGGAACGCCTTTGGCAGAATCTCAGAACATGTTGATTTTGGGTCCCACACAGAATGCACACAGATTGCATTGATGTCAGGCACTGAGCCAGGGTCAAGGACCCTGACCCAATATCATCACACTCCTCAACACATCTTGCTGCAGTGCTAGTGGTGTGATGAGCGTTTCAGACTGGAAAACATCTGGAAGCCACTCCTAATAGGCACCACACCCTCCTGCAAGGAATTCCCCATTTATCACCAGAAGGCTTTGTGAAACTGTGCAGTGTGTTCTTTCTTTTGGCACCAATATGCTTCATTCTGGACATGTCAAAAACACTAACACAATGTAAATGCCCATCCCTGGTTCACCGCTCTCACAAAATTGGCCTCTTTAGTAATATGCTGACCTGCTCTCCCCACATACTTCCTTACTCTCTTCAGGACTCCTGTCACACTTACACTTCCTCAGTACTAATAGTAGGCCTACAGTCCTGAGAAGCAATTGTGAGCCGCTTACACACCGATTCCTGAGTATGCCTGCTTCCAGATCGAGTGAGACATAAGGACACCAAATTCTTCATTGGGTCTATAGGAGAACTTCCTTGTTCCAGGACAACAAAATCAACGATGTTAAAGATCTTGTATAGGTTGCCTTGAAGAACCTCCCTCTGTGCTTCCCCACTAATGATGTTAATGCTGTCATCACCATGCTCAACAAAAGTTTGAACCTCTTGAAGGGACATTGCTCCATGTAAGAGCAAAAGAAAAGAAAGAACCTAAACCTTTGGCTCCATGGTTCTCTAAAGTTCTCTTTGAAGGGAATCTCCAAGATTTAAGAAACAGTAGCAGTAGCCCTTCATCTCTAATGCGGACAAACTAAAAGCCATCAGAAACATTCATATGAGAAAAGTCCGCCACATCTATTGCTGATCAACACTGCCCAAAAATAATAAAAATAAAAAAATCAATGGAAATACTCTTTGAAATAGTTAGGCCAACAACCCCCTATCCTCTTTCAGAGCGGATGATCCTTCTCCCAGGTATGAAGAATTTGTCAAATTCTGTGATCAGAAAGTCAAATCCATTGACCTCTCATTACCACAGCTGCCCAATTCAAAGAAGAAAATGCATTGCACTGGTGAATCCAAGAAGAATTGGCCTCGTTTTGGAAACATTGCAGAAGATAATTTGTTAACAACTATTAAAGTGGCACCCTCTCCCGATTATACTGATGCAATTTCAATTAATTATGCTAATGGCCTGATATACCTCCCAACTTGATCCAAATGAGTTAATCTCTTTCTTGCACCAGTTGCGTTCTCAGACTGCCTTAAATTCGCCAAGTCACCCTTTAATTAATAAGTTCAGTGTAGCATCTGTGAGCTTTTTTTTAATGACGTCTCGAATTAATCCTTTCCAACTATTGTTATTGAAAGTTGTTTTGCTGAGCTGCTTTGACAATCTATCTCCAATGAAAATCATTTATACGACTCTCAATCGGGCTACAGTAAGGAGTGAAGTGCCCTCAGTAGTCGATGCACATCGTATTATTGACTCTGGCAAGTCCTGTTCTTTTGTTTTCTTGGCGTTATTGTTAAGTTACCATACACTGAGGATCCTCAAGGAGCAAATGGGCAATGCTTTCGTAGTCCTCAACTGGTTCATTTCTTACTTCACCAATTGTTCTCAAAAGATGGAACTTGAGAATTGCTTCTCCAGTTAGGTGTTTCGGTGCAAGGCATCTTACAAGACTCTTTAATCTCTATCCAGAACCGCAGGCTGCCCTGCTCGATAAATCTGGAACCATCTATCATCAGTACGCCGATGACACACGGATATGTTACTATAACTCAATAAGGATGTTTATTCCTCGATAAATTACTACAGGCAGTCCAAGAGCAGATGCAGTTTCGTGACACAAAACTCAACTCACTACATAGGGAATCTCTTCTTATCTCACTTTTGAACTCTGCTTTAATTGCCCAATGTTAGATGGAAAACCTGACATCACCAAGGATACCATCTCTCGGAACTTTATTCTGGATGAAAGATTTAACCATCAAATTCAAATAAATAAGATGGCCCATAAGGCACGTTTCCAACAGCGACTTTTGCGAGGGGGATATTAGTTCATCCAAAAACAATATCTCAAAACACTCATCCAGTCTCTTGTGCTGTCTACAACTGATAATGACAACCGTTTGTTGACCGTCACTGGCAGTAAACAGAGTATGCACTGTGCATCAACGTGTATGTTTTGGGTGGTAACCTCGAGATGCTTATGAAAAACATTGCCTGGTGTGTAAAGTTCTGCCACCAATGACAACAAAACAGGGGACTCGGATTATTCCTTTACAGCTATGAGTTGATCATTCACTCCTAATTTTTCTTTCACTGACTGGTACTTTCAGTTGTGTTCTTCTCATCTTAAATGCATAACACTAAGTACCAGAATGCAAGTAAAACGCCAAAACTAGATGAGCAAAACCATGCATGACGCTGGACCACATGGCAGCTTTGCAAAATGTATACATTTCAGAAATCATCTCTTGCTTGCCTGATCTCTACCGTTCATTCCTCCCCGGGACCTCCTAATGCCAATATTGGCATTGTTTCTGCACAACACAATAGATCCAGGTAGCTCTGTCCTCCTATGGTGAGCCATGCCCGTCACCCTGCTGGGTCCATCTGAGCTTCCTATTACTCCGCTAGGGCTTGTATGCTTGTTTGATGAACTACTTGAGTGATAGGACACGCGTGTAACGTATTACTTGTGTGATGCTTTGCCGCAGTGATGCAGGACAGGTTACCTGTGCCACAGCTAGAAATGTTTCAGATTCTCTCCAGTATGAATTAACCGAACAGCACACTGGGAAATCATTTAATTCTAAAGCAACCCAAACTAAGCCGTGAAGCAGCAAGACCACAAGGCAATCACCTAAACGCAAGGGAAGAAGTACTGCGGACCAGCAATACTGCTTAATTACCACATGGAGTGTATAACTCACAACGGATGTCCTACAATTACGTTTAGGGTTTATTCCACTGATCTTAGAACAAGGCATGGATAGATAACAACAATGTAGCGCTTCAACTTGCAGTTATACTTACAGATCACACAGCCACTGGCTTAAGTTTGCGATGTTGAACAAATGCCTAACAACAACCCACTCTGCCGTACAATCTCCCAAGGTCCCATCTATACAGCCCGACAGGAGCACAATTACTTCAGCTACACACAGCCAAGATTAAATCGACACATCTCTTCTGGAACCTAAAGTTCACTAAGACCGCCAAAGTCTCTTTTCCAAAATCAGTGCTCAAACTGACCAAGAGCAGCACACTAGATCACCAAGATACAACTAGCAACTCGCCCAAACTACTATACAACAGGAACCCATTGTTTCTCGACATCTTTAGCAACTAACCCAGGATTGTCTGTAGCAGCAAACTAATCCTTCTCAAATACATGAGAACACACGTAAACACACCACCAGCAACAAACCAGCTCTCACTGCATGCTTGACAACCTTCTAGAGCTGATGAACGGCAGAGACAAACCAAGCACATCTCGACACAACTAACAACCTGTTCCAAAAATGTTAGAACTCATTTCCCTTCAGAAAGCACAGATTTCAAAATGAATTTTACCAAGCACCCGACTAACGGTTCTTCTCCTATTTTCTCATTTTATCAGTCATGATGATGTCAGCAATAAAGCTGTGCCTTGAAAGTGACAACCCAATGATATTACCTACTGGCTCCCTGGTCTGAAAGCGTTCAGTAGAACTTGTAGTGTCTAAACACATATTTCCCTGGGATATCTCATTATCTTGGCACTATGTTCAATTTGCATATGTGCTTTCAAATATGTTTCAGCTTTATGAGAAACACTTCGGAAGATAAGCATGTTTTTACAGCTCAAAGGTTATCGGAATCACCACTAAGCAAATGGTCGAATGTATTGTTCAGGTTTGGTACTGTGGAAGGTGTTGGACCGAGTGTGTTGGAGCAGGGGGCCCATGCCATCTTACAACCGTGCCCACCAGCGACCACCAGCCCTGCTCAGTTGAGAAGGGAGAACAAACAGCTGTGCTTCACGGTGCTATCTCCCAAAACTGAAGCCTCATTTTAAATAATGAGAATGTTTAAGTCATGATTCAAAACCACAGGAAGAATCTTTTTTGGGGAATTCTTAAGACACACAAATATATTGCTCCCATGATTATATAAATAAAACCTGTGTTTCTTTCCTAGCAGTCGCCCGCTTCCTGCAGGAAGGTGTGGGCAGCTACCCTCAGAAGTGGTGACTGGCACAGCTGGACAGGGTGACATGCCTCACGGCACATCTTGGAGGGCCAGGGCAGATGTGCTTTCCAAGGCCTTGTGTAGAGCACCCGATACCTCTCACGTAGTGCCTGGAGACAGCCGGAGAGGGAGCAGCTCAAATGAGTACAGGCAGACGAGGTCTTCAGGGAAGGAGGGATGCTGAGAGCCCCAGAGGAGGGCATTAAGCAAAGGTACATGTATGTATCTCTGCTTCCAACACAGCTGAGCGACTGAGGTGAGGGATGTGATACACCAGGGTAACATGCTTGTTCCCCCGATCCCGAATAGACAGAAAAGACCATCTGAATCTTAGTGCAGTCCAATCATGTAGCATAACAGATGTCCACTGAAATTAGCACGCCAATGATACCGATGCACCATGCACATTCTAAAACAAATAAATTGATAACCATCAGGAAATCTGATCTACTAAGAGTCCACGTATCCTTGAAAAACAACAAAGGCGCCTCCTTGTGCTCCTGCCACAGAAGTGGACACCCTCCATCACACCAACAGGCTTCATATTTGCCGCACAAGTATAGGTGCTGTCCCAACCTGATGGCAGTAATGCTTTACTGTCTGAACTACCAGCTGAGTAGAGAAGCCCATGCAGGTAGGGCACTCAGACGGTGGAAGCACCAGTCAGGTTGACTGGCCATGAAAAAAAAAAGTGGGTGAATGTTGCTGTAGCGTGGCACCTTACACTTTGTCTTATTGGTAGGCACACAGAGCGACACAGTGACAAGAGGAAGTTAGATGATGCTTGTGCAGACCAATTTTCTCTTTCCTCAGACACAACGGAGGGACAGGGATGAGCACATGTCAAGTAACTCTTCCAATATGAAGAAGTAGGAACCAGGGATGAGAGGTAGCTCAAGCTAGAGTGCATCATACCTGTTAATGGCTGTCCCAGCTCTTTTAAGACATTGTTGGTGAGAGGGGCAGCATATCACTGGAGAGGTGGGACCAACATTGAAAGTTGAGTTCAGGAATGAGAAATTCAATCACTCAATTAAACAGGATTTGTAAAGCACGACTAATCACCCTTAAGGGTATGCAGCGCTTGCAGCTCTCAGCAGCTCCTTCGAATAGCCAGGTCTTGAGGGCTCTATGGTATTCCGAACGAGAGGGGATGGTCTGGAGATGTGTGTGGAGGCTGTTCCAGGTTTTTGCTGGTATGTGGAGTAAGGCACGTCCTCCACTTAGGCTTCGGTGGATGCCTGGAGTGCAGGCAAGCGACAGGGGGGCAGAGTACAGTCTTCTTGGAAGTTTGTTATAGTCATGGCTGTCTCTGGCTTCAAGAGTGCAAATGCAAAGATGTGCACCAATTCTACAGAAAAACACGCCCAAAAGGCTTGATACTTAATTGGATTACGAAAGCCAGGCGCTGATAATAAAAAAGCAAAAAACAGGAAGTTATTGCTTTTGCAAGGATATCCTGACTTGGTCGAGGTCATCGTCTTTCACCACAGATTTAGACGCATGGAAAGTCACTCTTGATTGTCAACCCACGTCAATCAACAACTTCTCTTATTGTATTGAGGATAGGTGCCAGCCTCTGTTCGACAGCATCTCATTTGCATCCTGACTGAGGAAAACTGCTTTTCCTGTGTACAAAAATATAGCAACTGAGAAAAGAAAAGTTTTGGTTGTCACTAGCATTAGTGGGTGGAAAAGAAAAGTAACGTTGCATGTTTTTCATATCCCAACATTTGGAACTAAGGGCCTAGCTTCTGAAGCCCCATCTATGGCAATGTCAGCTTTTTCCCCCAACTCTAAGCACACTGGGTACTTTCAAGAAGAGAACGTAGTGAATTTACTAAAAACCGGGATTCAAAGGGTTGGGCAAATCAGAGTATTTTTAGTATTATTCTTGTTGCTGTTTTTTTCTCCTGGGAATTGGGGGTGGGAGTATGTTTATTACAGATCATAAAGTCCAAGTCTAATCTGCTAACATTTGACTGGCTATTTAGTGTATGTATATTAACCTACGAGTAGTCAAGGTGCTGTATAATTGTAGGAAAACATAACAGAATAAAATTATAGAACCAGACATTCCTAACAAGAAGATACGTTTCAGCTTTAGGGTGATTTCCATGTAACAAGGTCACAATACCATCCCCTGCAGACTTGAGGAAGAATTCTGTTTTGGGGTAGGAATAGTAGCTCACACATTCAAGAGATTCAAGTTATAGGCAACTCGAAAAGGGTAAAAAATGTAAGGGGTATAGTTTACACCTGGACTCCGAGGTCAAACTCCATTCAGACATGACCATCACACTTCTGTTAAACGTTAGTTGTGACAAGAGACAGCGCGATGCAGAATGGTAATCGAGAAGGCTGTGGAAAAATGCCCACACTGTTCAATGTGGAAATGGGCTTTACACTCTTCGACATATTGCATGAATGAAACTTTTCCTACTCATTTCTGCATGGTTTACCCCAGTATTTCACCCCAAAGCTCCCCCCACTTCTAGCAGTGGCAGTCTCCTAGTGACATAACCCTAGCATGTAATACTCCTCGCACCTTACATTTCCGATGAAAGTATCTTCTGTAATCAAACCTTTAGAATGCACAGGCAACGCTTTGTGAATGTCTGAGGAGTGATGCTGTAGATGCATTAGGGTTTGCATTAGGGCATCAGCTGTGTGACTCTGCCTGGAGAGTGTCTTTACTTCTAAACACATATTTGTTTGGGTCAATAGATGGACCTCCAACCATTGAGACTGTAACCCTACTGACTAATATTTTTACATCAACTATGAACATTTGTGTGGAGCCATATATTTTAACTATTCTCAGCCTACAATCATACATTTATTATTTTAATAGTTGTATTAGGTAACACACCATCAATTTCTTAATAGTTTTTCCGAAACACATACACTCTTGATATACAAAAAATACATTTTTTATACAGGTAATTCCAAGTGAAAAAATCCAAAGGCAGATCTCCCATCATTTACAGCAAATCCCTCATGAATTATCACTAGGCTTCTGTGATGTCCAATCAAATAGTCTTGTGCTGTGTTTATTCCTTTACATTCTAATATTTTAAACTCGACCATCAGAATTACAGCCAACACGTTTTGCAAGTTTTGAGTGTCATCTTTTTGAACTGCATCTTCAGTGCAGAGAGATGACATGGTTGGTTATTATTCAAGATGTTAACCAGGTCTCCAGTCAATATTCCAGCAGATTAATTCACGATCAATATCTCTCTAACTGCTGACATTTTATAGGATAAGGTCACACGTTCAAATTGGTCATTTTGCCTTCACAATTTTTTGCGGTAAGATAACCTTAATAATCTATTTGGGTTATCAGTTATAATCATGAAGAGAAGTTACTGCAATCTACTTTCCATCCGAGCCTATTCAATCTTTTATCAGAAAACCATCACATCTTCCATATGGCATTGAGAGCCTCGATCAGGATAAGGTTCCTCATCCAACAAAAGCATTCAAAAGTGACAAGTAGCGGGGAGTGTGTTTGTTTACAAAGTATAGTAATCAAACTAAATCTCCAGCAGATGGTTGCATGGTCCAGATGTAATATGGATTACGCACTAGGCAAAATAGTCCATCCTGGTTCAAAACGTCCAGGTTTTTGTTAAAAGAAATTGATTTGCAAGAGTGTAAGTAATTTGTGTCAATAAGTTCTGCACAGTAGAAAGTGGCCAAACAGACTGTGTAGGACGCATGGTAGTTTGGTGGTTATGAAGAGGAAATTTAATAGGCAGCTTCGAAATGATGAGAGGTTTTTGTGTTAACTGACTTGGTCATTTGGGGAGTAGCTGTGGGTTTGAGTGCGTCAGAGTTCGCAATGTCAGTAGTCCAAATAGTCATGAAGCAGTACACAAGTATCAGATTATAACAGCAGTAGCCTCACTTGGCCTGTTCAATTCATAATGTTAAATTCAGCCATGAAGCATTTGGCGGAGGAGTGAGCACAGTAAGGGTGACTATAAAAACAAGCATTGGCAAAGCCAAAAGCTCTCCCTGTGCAAGAGCCATTGACTTTGCCAATGTGTTTTAGCCAAGCCAAGCTGGCTGCTGGTCAGCATGGCTAAAAGTTAGTAGCATGGAGACGAGTGGTGTGGAGAGTTGTAGAGCGGAATGCATACAGTGGAGTATAGTATTGCAGAGCGGAGTGACAGGGAATATTGTTTATTGGAGTGCATAGTGTGGAGTCGCATACAGTGGCATGCATTGGGTGGTATACGGTAGAGTGGACTGGTATACAGTGCATTAGGATGGAGTGCTGCAGAGTATAGTGGTATTGAGTGCAGTAGCACTGAATTCAGCAGTGCACAATGTAGCATTGTAGAGTGCCACAGAGGGCAGTGCCACAGAGTAGAGTGGCGTAGAGAGCAGAGGTGTAGAGTGGTGTAGAGCACGATAGAGTATTGTGCCATAAAGTGCTGTGGCATAGAGTGAAATAGATCAGAGTAGAGTGGCGTATAGTGCTGTGGCATAGAGTGCAGTTGCGTAGAGGTCATTGCCTTAGAGTGTAGTGGTTAGGAGTAGAGTAGCGTTGAGTGCAGTGGCATACAGTGGAGTGGTGCAGAATGGAGTAGAGTAGAGTGCAGTGGTGTAGAGTGGATTTTTTCAGAGTGCAGTGGTGTAGAGTAGATTTTTTCAGAGTGGAGTGGAGTGGCATAGAGTGGAGAGGTGTTGGGCAGCAGTTCCCAACCTTTTGACTTCTGTGGACCCCATCTTTATCATTACTGGAACCCAGGGACCCCCTCTGAACCATAATTCGAATTTAGGGACCCCCCACTGAGTCATTACTGAAAACTGGGGACCTAATATGATAACATTATTTAATTTTCTAAGCAGTTGTAGATTCCCTGAGGAGGATTCGCAAACCACCTGTGTCCCCGGACCAGAGGTTGTGAACCACTGGTGTAGGGTATAGTGCATTTGCATAGAGTGGCATAAAGTATAGTGGCATAGAGTATAATGGCGTAGAATAAGTGGTGTAGAGTACACTGGCCTAGACTGCAGTGGTGCAGAGTAGATTAGAGCAGCGTACAGTGGATTGGCGCAGATTGTAGAGGCAGAGAGTTGAGTGTGGCAGAGTAAAGTGCATTGGCATAAAATGCAGTGCTGCACAATGGCTTGGAGTACAGTGGTGTAAAGTGGAGTTGTGCAGAGTAGATTGATGTGGCACTAGACTAGAGTGGGAAGAGTGCTGTGGTGTATAGTAGAGTGGGGAAGAGTGCATTGGCATAGAGTAGAGTGGTACAGGGTAGAGTAGAGAGGAATAGTGTGAAGTTGGGTAGTGTGCAGTGGCATAGAGAGGAGTGGTGCAGGGTGGGGTGGTGTAAAGTGAAGTTGTGCAGGGTAACTGTAGTGGTGGAGGGGGAACTATTCATGGTTTGGTGGAACACTGCCATTACAGACAACACACTTACATTTGGAATGGCCATTACCTTTGCATCAACATACAGTTTTACTAATAAAATTATAAAGTGCACAGGCAAAAATGTGTGGAAATTGCATCACCTAGTTTAATGATTTATTTTTGATCTTATTAAAGTATTTGTTTCAAACACACTTCAGAAATAACAAAAAAAGCGCTTCATTTGTACCTTGATAATTCTGATGTATTCTGAAATACTTTCACGGTTCATTTAAACATTGTTGTGTCCTAGAAAGTAACTATTATCCCCCAGTATACAGCAAGACTTATCACATAAATCCTCTCAATTTGAAATCAGAGAAAGAAAAGTAAACAAGTTCCCTTGGAAGACAGCGCCTGACATTTGACCTCGGTCTTTGAATGCACAGCAAATCTGACCAGGTAAGAACAACATTTAAGGGTCTTCTAACAGAAAGTGAGTTTGTGGGAGGATGCAGAAAATACAGTTTAGGCAACAGGAGGAACGAACTGAACCTAGAGAGCCTAATGCAAAATAAAGCCAGCAACCAGAAAGCCAGGATGTGTGAGTTACAAACCACGGAGCCAATGATAGTCAATGAGCTGAATGCATTCCTAGGTCAACTTTCTAAAAGACCCTAAGATCGTTTTACCAAACCAGATGGCTGCACTGCCTGGTAGACTATGACCTAAAAAAGAATCTTAAAAGGTAAAGGGAAGGTAGCATGTAGTGCATGCAAGTTCTGCTGTCGGGAGAAAATTGAGGTAAGTAAATTTGCAGATGCGGCCATTGGTAAGAAATTATCAGAGGTTATCAGTATTTCATGACCAGAGATAAGGCGGTCACATTAGGTGGCTACCTTGATTTAATTCCTGCATTTGGTACACAGTCCCTGCAAATTTATTAGAGAGGTAATGAGTAGCTGTGAAAAGCATCTGGTTCTGAAATTCATTATATACCATTCCTCCAGTCTTCCAACAAGAGATTTCCAGGTTAATCCACCACTGTTCCTCTCAAATAGGCTTATGTGGATTTCAAGAGGACTTCTACAGAGGAACACGTAACTGTGGTAACTATGCTGCTTGTTAAAATCCTTCCTCCAGGGCAAAAGTGGCATCTCATGACTTAGTTCTTAATATAAGCAGTACACTCCTTTAAATGTGCACCACCAATATTCTGATAAACTGGACAGCCCTATTGTAAATTATTCTAGTTTTGCACTGTCCCCTACTTACAGAAAATATGAAACTTGGACTCTTGTAAATTTAACTCCAACCTGGCCGCCTCCCAGGGTAGTTTAATATGACCCAAGTGGCGAGACTGCTGAAACAGGGTTTGACTACTACTTACCTGAATTCTCTAGCACAGTAAGGAAGTATGGAGATCTATTCAAAACAAAAGCCTGTGAAGACAGATTTATCCTAATTGAAAAGATACACAAACATTTCTGTAAATAGACAATTAAAGATCCAAGAAACACACCAAAATGCACATTCAAAAGAATTTGGCAGACGCCAAGTGCTACTGAATATAGACAACATTCACAGAAATTTCAGTGCCCACCTCAGCAAAAGTGATAGTAAAAATCCAGTGGATTGACAGGCCACTTGCTTCAGCATCAATGTTGACATCTGTGATGCAAATTGCAGGTGTGGCCCTACTTTGGTTCTGAACAATCAAGGTAATAAACAGATTGCTATAGATAGGGGAAATGCACAGACAAAATGAGAGCAGAGAGAGACAAAAATGCCCAGATAACTGTTGCACAGTCCCCAATTGGAAGAATGAGGGCCTGGTCATGGTGATGCCACTGTATTTTCCCCTCAGAGTGACCTGGGCCGATGGTGTGGTCCACGTCACTGCCATTTGGTGATTCAACAGACTATACCTAAGTAACTTAAGGCCAAGTGGAGTTTACAGTTCAGTAGTTTCCAACAGCACACGTCACAGGAAATGCCTCTCCTACACGGCTGTTCTTAGACATCTCCACACCCATCCCTCACAGGTGTTACCACTCAGGAGATTCCGATAACAAAAGGAAGCTGGGCGTACTGCCATCACTTTGCTCCTGAGAGTAAACATTAATGCTTAAGTGGAGTAAGGTGCAAGCAATCAAAGCAATTATCCAATCCACAGCACCCTAACTCTCTCCCGTGTGGAGTGCCTGCTAGGAGAAGTATTTGAAATCTCTGCAAAGTCTCCAAAACAAGGCACTATGGACAGCAGCAGGTGGTCTTTGCTTCATGCAGACAGCAGACTTCCACCGCATTCTAGGTGTTGAGATTCTGGACTACCACCTCCACAAACTGTACGAAAAGTTCTACACAGGACATGATCAAAAAGAAAAAACAATTGACCAAGAAACTTGACATTTCTCTAAACTCCTTGTGACCTTTATCTGCAACCCTTCACAGCGCTGTCCAAACTGGAATGGCATGGGCAGCAAAAAAACGATGGATTTAGGCCCAGATCTCTGTACTGGGGGTGAATGTTTGACATTGTTCAGCATTCCGTCCACCACTTGTTCTTTTTGAACCAATTACCTGTGTCAGCATTTCACAGATCAACAAAAACACAAAACTGAAACTAAAGAAACAATTCAAAGAGAATATATAGTGATGAGGCTCAAGCCACCGTTTCCAACCCCATCTTTATCTGATCAAATCTTACAGCGCTCACAGCAGCTTTACCGCACAATGATGGGGCTGCATCATTCCTGACTAGCACCACATAGAATACTTCAGGTTTCGATAGTCCTTTTTATTAAACCACACCATTCCACACTCAAGACTGTTGTTTATTCTGCTGTTATGGGCCAGTGATGCATCTTGAAGGGGGTGTGTGAGGCGTCATGCCACTCTAATGAATGCATTGTTTTAGGTCTGTAGAGTGCCCAATAATCAGGTTGTAGCAGTGTGTGTGTTTCAGTGAAATCACAGCCCTCCCTGCAAAGATGACTGCCCAGAACAATGGAAGCATTCCTTCTCAAATCCACCAGCACTGGGTGGCAACAGCAAATGGTGCTTTAGTAGCCGCTGTACCCAGTGGCTCTGTAAACTGCTAACACCTAGAAATCTTTTACATTTAACACTGCATTTAAACTGCAAGCCAAACTGTTCTCAGTTGTTTATTTTTTGCTCAGCTACTAAAATCTAGGCTGATAAACACACAGGGCCCAGTTCATAAACATATTTTCTTCCATAAACGTTTCATCTACTGCACGAAATACCTCCACTCATCCCTGCCAGGAACTCGCCCATATATTTCAGGCAAGCATAAATAGTTTTGCTACTCTAGATTTCGCTGTCACAAATGCACAGAAATCCACAGCAGTAAATACCACACAAAAGGTCGGAAGTGGGTGTGGGGTCAGGAGGCGTGGTTAGCCTTGTCACACTGGGAACGGCACAAAAGGAATAAGAACCCCTGGGAGCTGTCACATGGTATTTCCATTAGAGTACATGTAAAGCATCACCTGGTGCAGCTTTCAAGGCATACTATTAAAAAGTAAATCTGCACCCTAACGTAGCATTTTATGGGAGCAGATTTACAACAGTCACTGTGGACAGGCCCTTCAATATCTATTTAAACTTAAGGTTATGGTAACTGGTGGGAGTCAGGGGGGGTTATATTTCAATTGTGCCCTGTTCAGAAACGCATCTGTATAAAAAAATATGTATAATGTTAAAACTAACTATTGTACTCTAGTATGTAGTTATACCTCGTTGTTATACCTCACCTTCTCATCGTAGTCTATTGTTTATAAAGTGATTTCATTAGGACCGCCTTAAAACAGTTTTCACGGTGTATCCGAAATATGCGATGTTCCAGCTAAGATAACAAGCACTGGCAAAGTCAATAGGTTGCGCCTTCATAATGAGAATGCCAGGTTACTGACTTTGCCAATTCTGGTCTGTAAAGCATTGTTTACAGAAAAAATCAAAACACTGGAGGAAAAGCACATATATCTCAATGAATTTCTAAACTGTTCAATTAATTTAACATGTGTAATCTTTATTAGTGGCATATCTATATCTAAACATGCGCATGCCACTTAGTCCTCTGTAGTAGCCACAGAAGCAGATTTATGGGCCTCCAGGAGAAGGGCAATCTCATTTTCAGTCATGCTAATTACACGTTCTGCCTTAAACACCATTTGAGTGGGTACCTCGCCCATCCCCTCCCACTTTTAATCAACCAAAAGCCTTTTTCTGCCAATGTTTGTGAGAATTATGTGGAATTCAGGACATAAAACAAAATAATCCTAAAAGCCTGCTCTTTAGTCATGGTCTGGTGCAAACATACCTGTTGCTGCACTTCTAGAGAGATGCTCGGAAGGGTGGGGAGCACCACAGAGCACCCGGAGCAGGCATTTGAGTGGGAAAGCACCATCAAAGTGAGAGAGCAAGAAAACATGTGCTCTCTATGCAGTGCTGATTGAAAAAAATATGAACAGTGGGAGGATATACGTTAGCCAGTCAAAAAGGATGGTAAAGAGGCTGTGCTTTGGGAAAGAAGAGTGGATGCTGGGAAAACACAAGAAGGGGAAGGGAAGCCACTGAATAAGAAGCAAGCAAATGTAAATGACAATAAAGCCAACTAATGGTAAACTGCTGACGGGCTGTAAACTCACTACGTTTTCGGTTTGAGCCACAAGAGGCTTTCACATGCACACAGCTGGAAGTAGCTGGCAGAAGAGGTCTGGAAATGTTCTCTGCAACCTACTTTGGTGCTTGCTCTTCGGAGATCACATGACATGAAATACATAATATCAACTAAACGTAAAAATATCATGAAACTTCAGGAGAAAAATAAATACATGTTTGTACAGCAGCTGGATTAACCCATCAAGTTATTTTAGGGTAGTGGAACACATAACGTGCTTACTGTACACAGATCACTGGAATCAGCAAACAGAGGAGTAGCTTCAGGAGGTGTGTGACACCCCTCTAATAAATGTATTTTGTGATAAATAGTTGGTTGCAGGTGCTTTCAGTCCAGTGTGTGAGGTGTCTGTCAGATTCTACCTCTAATTGTTACACACACAGACAAAAACACACACACACACACAATTTCTCTCTCTCTTCATTTGATTTGGCACGACTTCAAAAATGTTAGTTATTCACAAAATAATGTGTTTTCTCTTCTGTACTATCCCTACCAATCCGTATTTCTCTTCCTTTCCGCTGCCTCTTAAGCCATTCTTGTGCGCTTTTAGTATTTTATAATCTATTTTAACATTATGTACCAGCGTGACTGTTGGTAAATCTGGAGCGGACGCCCCTCCCTTCCCTCCCCCCCCCCCCCCACCGACCCAACCTTACTGACCAAGCTACAGGTGACGAGGTGACATCCTTCTTTGCCGTAGTCATACCACTCGTCACTCTCCTTTTTTCAGGTACACAATAGTAGTTGTTGGGATATTTGAGACAAGTCTCCAAACCTCATATAAAAAGATGCACCCCTGACTCTTGTTTTCTGTCAGCGACAAAGGCCTTTGCTCACCCACGTGACATGCGTACTCTACACAAGAAAGTGTCACTTTGGTAGGAAGCAAACACTACTCCCTTGTGATTCGTGTGAAATTGTCACATACTTTGGGTCACCACTGCATAGCGGGGGCCCTGGGGCCTAATTCAAGCAATGAAAACGGCCTACCTGACCCCCATTAGGTAGTAAAATATACCTGCACAGTGGCGTGGTGGGCCCCTCACCCCGACTCTGGTGCTGTTTCACCCACTCTACTTGTAACAGCTATGTCCCCAGGGCCAGAGCTACCCACTAGCAGGACCACTGGAATTATGTGGCAGAGGAGGGATACTTACACAGCGTGGTTAAGTAAATAAAAGCAAGTTATGCGTTGTAAAGAGGCACATTTTGTAATAACATTACTTCGTTATTCTGTAATTTTTTCACTTGTTAACCCTGTCTGGGCATTGGCTGCACCTCATTTGTATCAGTTTAATAACGAAATGCAGCAAGAAGCAACAGCAAGGTGACCAATCACCTTTGCAATCCACCACGCTGCCACACGTCGCTGCGTTTCTAGTAACTCTGGAGCCGTTTGCACTTGTAACATTTGTTTTAATCTGCAGATTATACCACAGACGATGGATTATGTGGCAAATGCGGCATATTCATAACTATGCGAAAAACACAGCTGCACAATTGCATAATTCCAGGGTCCCCGCACATGAGGCAACACAGGCCTGCTCCTTAAAGCCGGCCAGCAGGGGTGCCATCATAGAGGGCAGAATGGATTTTATGCACGAGGGACTGAACTGTGGAGATCCGGAGTGAAGTGGAACTCCATCCAGATAGTCCAATGCAATCACCAGCCGTGGACGCGCCGTCACCACCGGTTTTATGACGATAACAGATACAGTGGGGGAGGGCAAAAGAGGCTCAAAGTAATCGATGAGCTGGTCGGGGATCACGGACCTGCCTCCTTATGCTTCAGCCCTCGCCTCTCTGCAGCGCGCGCCGCAGGCTCCCTGGAGCTCTCTCGAGACAGGCCTAACCCTCTGTCCTTCCCTTACACCTAGCCTGCCTCGGAAAAGTGCAGCTTTTCCAGATTTCACATGACAAATCACTTCTCTCGCACAAAGCGGAGGGGAAAAAACTAACTTGGACCACATTGCAGAAATGACGCCAACACAAAAAAACTGCTGACTTTTCAAGCCCTGCACACCCAGCTAACCTTGGCTCATTGGACAGCATACTTTCCAAGCCCAGATGTACTGGTCCACAGGGAAATTGGGATGTTTTCCAAAAGGCCAGAACTCTAAAAGGCGGGGTGTGCTGGAGAAGACGATGACGAACATGAGCATGAGTGACTCTTACCCAGCCCGTCCCGCCCGTCAGAAAATCTGCCATTTTCTTCAAAATATGCCTCTGGCCCAAGACACTCACGCGAGCGGGAGAGCGAGAGTGAAAACATCTGCATTCTTTGGCAGAAATCCTTGGCGCTTGTGGTAACAACATCCAAAACGAGGACAGGCGTAGGAGGTAAAAAAAACACAGGCTGTCAGAGCTTGAGAACAGGCACATGAGGGTCATATAGTGACTGGGGCATGTCTGAGGGCGAGCTACCAAGACAAAAGCGGAGAAACCTTTGTGGAGGACGCCTTGGAGCAGTCGTCCGCACTGAACCAGTTAAGGCGTCCATGTGACTACCAAACAAGCCGAGTTGGTGCCCCGGAGTGGGGAGTCTGCCAGGTCAGTTCTTCGAGCACACAATAAGTGATCTTTGGCATCTTGGGAAGCACGTGCACCTTTCAAGCATTTCTGGGTAGCCCGAGGCTCACTCTCATTGACTGCTTTTCCTTTGCCCTAGCGCCACTTTAGCACACCACTTGGGGCTGTAACATAAACAATGGGCACTGGTGCAATAACTAGTAAGCCCACTGCCGTTTGCACTTTTGTGGCTTAGTTTCTGTCATTTATTTATACATATACTCAGGTTTTAAGTGGAATGAAAAAAGTGGGGGTGTCTATAAAAGCGTTGTGGCCTATGTAATTATGGCTTCAACACAAACAATTTCTGTGATTCCCTTAGCGTACCACCAGACCAGTATTTTGGTGGTTTTATCTGCTTTCTCATCTAGCATCCAGATATAGAACACAACAACTGACCCTCACCTAAAACCAGCCCTAACTATTGGCTTTGTCAATGGAAGATAGCTGTGCAAACTGCAAAGAGGCCACGGGCAGGCGGACCATGAAGGAATGATGAAATGTTCTTGGGACGCGCAGGATCTCCATTCTTTGCCAGTGCCATCAGCTCTTCGTCGGTGCTGGGTTCCTGGCCAGTGCCAGCAGTTTCCTCTGCTGATACAGAGACACAGACAGCCCTCAGTAAACACACCAGCCTCTCGCAATGCTGTGTGGAAATCCTGCTGAGTAGATGCCCGTAGAGGAGTTGATGAGGCTCTTTTCCTGTTCTTCGTGGTGGTGTGCTGCACTGTTAACTAAAGGTGCCATCATCAACACGTGATTACTTTCCTTTCAATCTGGGCTGGGTTTGCCATATTGACATAGTTTGCACTGCAGGCAATTCATGTCTTTTCAATAGTGTGTCTCTGGGCTTGAGGCAGGTACGGCATATCTCATCTCCAAATGGAGCAGCAGATACAATGATGCAGTTTATTACTTAATGTGCTGAGGGATACATTTAGGTTTTACCATAGTGTTTTGTAAACATTTTGAATGTATCTGTATTCACGTTTAATTATGTCCGGTATGAATATTTATGCTGAGCAACAATTAATGGGGTATGAAAAATGTGGTCTATAGGTGACAAACGGCATATACCAGTTCAACTTTAATATTGCCTTTCTAATTGACAATTTCTTTTGGAGCAGAGTTTATAATAATAATGAATAAGTACTTGGGGACATTATATGTTTGGTTGCCTACTACTGAACGCATATCTTCTGACTCTGCCTTGCCTGACTCCACCTCCACAGTGTCCCTATTTTAGAGTTCCCATAGTTATTGTTTTTCCAATTCCAGCACTGCCATGTATTTTAACCAGATTTTTTGACCCACTGACAGGCACTGGAAGAAACTCCGTCTGTTGTCAGTCTGAACTCTAGAGCAACCATGGGCCGTTGTAAACCCTTAGAAGCAACCCAGTTCAAAGTATGCACCATACAGAAGTAAAATTCTACACAACATTCTAGAAATAACTACTCAATCTTGAACTCCCTAAGAGTTTTAAACAAGTAAAATATAATAAGAAACTAAACGCTTACATGGATTACCTTAATGCTTTTAACATTCATTGTTCAGAAAATCAATCAGTGTTTTGCCAGTTAGATTAGGGACATGAATACATGGTCCAATATGGACCAGTTTCAATGTGGATTTTTAATTACTACCGGGTCTGAGACTGTGGAGATAGGAAACAGAACCTTGACTCCATTTTGTGAGGAGTCTCCATTTTGTGCCACTCAACCAAATGAGCCAGCAGAGGTCAAACCTATAAAGTTTATGCTGCGCCCTGAGTACACCAGGTCAAACCTATAAAGTTTATGCTGTGCCCTGAGTACACCAGGTCAAACCTATAAAGTTTATGCTGCGCCCTGAGTATCAGTACATAGATAGTCACAACAAACAGCTCCAAGAAGCAGAGCGGGTTATCTTGTCTAGAAGAAGCAAAGCACCCCCAACTCAGGGAATGTAGGGCGTCAGGTACAAAAAAAGACAGAGGCTGAGAGAGAACTCTGTGACTAACAGATGGGCTTGCCGGATTGTAACATATGCGTGAGCTATTTGTATTCAGTGCCCATTGAAGTGTATAAATATTGAATGGAGTCAGATTATCTTTGAGACTCTCCCTTGTACGTGACTTTGCATGCAGCACTACAGTGGGTCTCAGGGCCATGAAATAAAGTTTATGCTGAGAGCTCTAGATGGAAGGCTGTGATAATTTCTAAGGGGATGGAGGGGGTGGAATTGTACTGAGTGGACATGACCCAGACAGACCCATCTCACTTGAATCTCTGCATATAGCCATTACCATGCGCACGACCTCTGTCGTCATCGTACAGTATATTGAATGAGAAAAGGAAAAACACTTTTTGCTCTATTCTTAACTAGAACAACATCATAAAATGTGCGCCAACTGCTGAGAAATGTAATATTCCCATCTGCGCTATTTACAACAGAGGGTACGTGCAAAAGGTGCTGATTAAGCATATAAATGACAAAAACAAAACGGCAATAATTGTTGTTCACACCTCTCTTTGTGCAAACACTGTTCATAATACAGTCCCATGGGTCCATGTTACTTAAGTGTGCCAGTGATAGAGAAGGGACCACAGACTATATTTTTTACAGTGCTTTCTGCAATCGAGACAATACAGGTGCACATTAAGAACCAGCATGAAACACTAGTGAATCCCTCATGGTCAGGAGGCTGTGATCCCTTGCAAGTAGGAACCTTCTTGGCCCTAGTGCCTGCAGCATATTAATGACAGGCACAGGGGGCAAGCAAGTTGGCTGGAGAAACACCGACTGTGCTGTGCGCCACATGGAAAGCGATACAATTTTAGAACACCCCCCCAAGGCTGCTACGTGGGAGGAACGATCGCTCCACTACCACCCTGGTACCTCCAGGAACCCTCCCACTTACTGGTGGGGGCTTTTAAGGGGGGTGGGGGTTAATCACTGGTTTCTCTTTGAAATAAGGACAGTTTCTGCATTTAAAGAGCGACCCACAGATTGGAACCACGTGTCAGTCTTTCAGTAATGCACTCTTCCTGGAGCAGTTATCCACGCTGGTGTCTACAGTGGGTAGAAAGGCAATTTGTTTGAATATGGGACACTGCCTTGTTGAGGGTGTGCACTGCACAGACCAAGAAGAGTGCCATTTTACACAATATGGCTGGTGGGCCCCGTCCTATTAGGTGAAATGGCACAGTGTCCCCTCATTGGGTTTACGCGCCAGGGATAGCGTGCCATATTACAAGCAAAGCTGCACATGCGCCGAGGACTGCGCAACACTGAAAGAAGGTCCAGTGGTCTGAAATTGCCGATCCAGCTTTCAGTGGAGAGGGCACAGCAAGACGTTCAGGAGGTGACGGGATATCCCTGCAGGCGAGTCCAGTGCGCCGCCACCTTCCTGTGAGGGTTCCTATGGGAGACCTGGGGGCCATAGATTTCCTTCATAGAGGTGCCTTGTGGGAGGGGGCACATAACCGTGTACCACTTTCAAGGTACACTAACTGTACTTCCTGCAGTAAGTGCAACTCCCACATGCCTCTTTGTCCCTGCATCAGTAAGAAGGCACAGGAGCAACAACAAAAGTGTTATCTCTCTGGGATGGGGCCAGGCACCCTTGCAGATGAGACAATACTCCTTTAGGGGCACAGAGGCACAAACTATGCACACACATGCTCGGAAGTACTGAATGGACTGCATAAGCATCTATGGCCCCTTTTGTCATCAAATGTGCGTAATTCAGAAGTACATTTGGGGTACACAAAGCAGGCACTAAAACATGTTGCACTGGCACAACTATAATACAGCCCCTGTGGAACAGTCCTGCAGTGTACAAACCAGTTCCATCATGGAGGAATGTACTTGTGCACACATAAGGAAAGGTGGAACTATACGCTGACAACCCACAGTTTAATCACTACTCCATTCCTGCGAACCAGTCAGAAAAGGAGTCTTTCATGCAAACCCACAACAGAATTGTAACAAGATATTTGCCACGTCGGGGTGCTTCACTGTGAGTGCTTTATTTCCAAGGACAGCACAAGTACAAGGAAGGACGCTGCCTTTTTTTTAAGATCAAGCATTGCAGCGAGCAAGAGCTGCTCTTCTCAACATGTAATCTATTCTGGAGGCTTTAACCACACCCATCTCATGCTCATCACTATCATTCGTTCATGGGCTTGCCTTTCAAAATCCCTTGATGTCGTTGGTAAATGCTTTAGGTTTGTCCTGCTTTGAGGCTGGTTTGTTACCGCCTTGGAGACTGACGTTTTTACATGGATTACTACACAATCGGGCACATACCTTAGTGTGGCACACTATTTTTCTCTTTTGCCTCGCTGCTTTGCTCATGGCAGTATGCTGCTTCTTTGTCTTCCCTGGTTTCGGGCATCTTGCTGTTTCTTTGCAATGTCTGTACAGGTTTTTTTTTGTTGTTGCAGTTTTATATAGCGAAAACTTGACAGTTTTATATAGCGCGAACGAGCTACAAAGTTATTACAGAACTTTTCATGAGCACCAGATACATCACATAAGAACACATTCCTTTTTGGTAGCAAGGAGAGATTAAGGGGGTTATTCCAACTTTGGAGAAAGTGGTAATCCGTCCCAAAAGTGACGGTAAAGTGACGGATATACCACCAGCCGTATTACGAGTCCTTTATATCCTATGGAACTCGTAATACGGCTGGTGGTAAATCCGTCACATTTGGGACGGATTACCACCTCCTCCAAAGTTGGAATAACCCCCTAAGTAATTTTCCCAGAATCACAGGATGTTAAGGTGGCGCAGAAACCCTCAGCACCAAAGTCGGCAGCTCTGGCCCTTACGCCACATACTCTCCCCTATGTTTCTTTGTCTGGTGCATGTTGGGGCGGTCTGGGAATAACTCAGTTTTTTTTAAAGTAGCGCTTGGTACTACAGGTCCTGTCATTTCATAGAGCTGCAAAGCAGGTGCCATTCTTAGCAAAATTGTTATACTTCTTTTGCATCGACCTTGCAGGGATGAAAAAGGTATGGCAGGATTGTTATTTTTCTGTTTTTAAGTTTTATGTAGCGCAAACTCGATACAAAGGTATTACAGTGCTGTACATGAGCACCAGTTACATTACACAAGAACACATTCATTTTTTAGAGGAAGGGGAGATTACGTGATTTGCCCAGAATCACAGCATGTAGAGCCAGCGGCGAAACTCAAACAGCGTTATCCAGCTTCATGGTCGGTAGCACTGGCCCTTATGCCACATCCTCTCCCCTAGTGTTCTTTGTCTGGTGCGTGTTGAGGCAATAACTCTTTTTTAAAATATTAATATATATATATATATGTATATATATATACACACACATATAGTGCTTGGTGATACCGGTTCTGCCATTTCATAGCACTGCAAAGCAGGTGCCATTCTTAACAAAATGGCAATAATTAATTTGCATTGACCTTGCAGAGATCAAGAGGTGAAAAAGCTATGTCATGATTGTAATCTGTGACATTCTGGTTCTGTCAAGATCTCTGCAGTGGGTGCATTAACCAACTGACTTGAGTAGAGCTTCACACTAGGCAATGGCACGTGCTCTTGAGTACCTATGTAGGGTCACCAACCAAGCACACAGGTTAATTCTAGGCAAGAAGATGGCAAAAGTTGTTGTCTCCAAAACAGTGAAAAGTCTAGCCTTTGGATGTAAATTGGGCCTCTTCAAACAGAGTTCAGTTAGCGCAAACTCAATACAAAGGTATTATAGAACTTTACATGAGCACCGGTTATGTTACACAAGAACAGGTTCATTTTTGGCAGCAAGGGGAGATTAAGTGATTTGCCCAGAATCACAGGATGTTGAGCCAATGCCAAGATGTGAGCCGTGTTACCCAGCTCCAAGGTCGGCAGCTCTGGCCCTTATGCCACATCCTGTCCCTTATGCCACATCCTGTCCCCTAGGGATCTTTGTCTGATGCGTGTTGGGGCAGTCTGGGAATAACCCATTTTTTAAATATAGCGCTTGGTAATACAGGTTCTGCCATTTCATAGCACTGCAAAGTAGGTGCCAGTCTTAACAAAATCTCTTTAATTAATTTGCAGTTAAACTGCCTCTTCTGTTATTCTCTTTGTATACAGTCACTGTTTTTACAAATTAGGCTGGTATTCCCAATGTAGAGGAATAATTCATTTAAAAGTTTAACACACAGAAATATATGACTGCCTCTTTTTCATTGCTCCTAACCCATTTGACCCTTCTCGTTCTCTGGATTAAAAGCCATAAAGGTGCCTCTTTGTGGCTTGTGTGGTGCTATAAAGGTTTAGGGAAACACTAGAAAGGGTTGCATCTCTAGGGTATCACAGCCAGACTGCAGGAATGAGACAAATATACTTTCAAGGCAAAAACTTGGGGCATCTAAAGCTGTTTTTACTACCCACAGGAGAACTGAAGTGCAGATACAGGTTTACTCACAATGTTGGCCAATCAGGACTTGAAAAGACTGGCCTTGGGTAACCAATGTTGGGGTTACGTGTTTCAAGCAAGATTGGTCTGAGCCATGACTGGACAACACTAATTAGCCATGTGACGAATATTTTGCAAACAGGGCTTTCCCAGTGTTCAGATGAGCCATTACAAAATAATGCCTGGAACAACTCAAGGGCCAGCAGATATAGAAAAATACCCACCAGTGTTGTCACATCAAAAATCCAGCCTTTAAGATCACTGCCGTTTAGGGTCAGACTACAGTCAATGGAGCTGAAGTTTAATTCATGGATCACAGGACGTGGAATAGACCCATTAAGGTATTCGTCCCGACCCAGTGCCATGTCGTGATCGTACGTACTATCATGGCTATGAGTTTCACCCACTGAGTCTCCGTCTTGGCGGCAGCTTCTGCCAGACAGTCGACCAGTGACTGGAACATCATCTCTAGGCTGCCATAATCCAAGAGAGATCACAGTATCAAATTCATGCAGACAGCAGGCCACATTGTTCCAGAGCAGATATAACATAGGATTCCCCTGCTAAACACATATATGGGTTCCATTAATTCAGGCAAGAGAAGCATTTGGCATTTCTGGCACTTAGACACAACCGTGCTGTCATGTGAAACAGTATATTTTTGATAGAGTAACTAAAAATCTAAGTAGTACAGGATGGAGTACAGAAGTGATTCTTGCCCTTTTGAACACAGTGGACCTCCCACTTAATAGTTACCGGAGACCGTCACTGAATCATTATTGTTATCAGAGGACCCACCCCTGCATTATTATTGGAATCCAGGGACCTCGGCCTAAGCAATTTAGATCATTTGAACAGAAAAACAATACACAATCAAGCATTCATCAAACCAATTCACAAATGAAGAAATATTTTATTTAATTCACAAATATGACAAAATCTAAATGATATTGATCTTAAAGATATTAATGGGAAGGCTGGAGCTTTTCTAAATTCAACTGACGCCACCTGCCCCTCCATCCTATATTCTGTTTGATGCACATGCACTGATCCCACTAATCAATCTGAGGATACCAACTTTATTTTCAGCCTCCAATTTCAAATTCCTTCACAATTACAGAACATTTTAACATTTCAATGTCACATGTTGCTCTCTATTTATTGTAGCCTTAAAGTCTGCAGTAGCGGGCTATACCAGCCATTAAAAGCCCGCTCCAGTGTTAAAGGCCCGAGCCAAAGGCAAGGGCCTTTAACAAGGGAGCGGGACTTTAATGCCGGCATAGCCCATCTAAGAAGGGCTAAAAGGCTGTTAGAACCTTCTGCTATAGAGGGCGGAATGTTCTAATAAATAAAACAAAGGCCTCACGGGCCCGAGGGGATTGAAATCACCTCGGTTCCGTGAGGCTTTTTTTCACAGCAACAGCTGTGAACAGCAACATCGCAGTGTTTGCGATCCAGTCTTCTACCAGACATTAGAAGCCTGGAGCACTCCATTATTTTAAATGGAGCGCCCAACATTCTAATTACATTTAAGTAATCTAATAATAATATTCAATTTTTCCTAGCAGTTTCAGATGCCCTGAGGAGGCATCTCTGAACCCCAGAGATCCCCGGACCACAGGTTAAGAATCACTGGGGTACAGTATCCAACACTACTGTAACTCAGAAAAATAATGAAGAGCTTAGGATGGGGATGGCACAGGTAAAGAGCTTTCTTCATAACTACTGCACTGAAAATAATTTCTTTTTAGGGATGAGTGGATAACAACCTGGAAGACCTAGTAGCGTCCAGCAGCCTGCCGATATCAAGTGACAGTAAAGCATATAAAAAGTACTCTCATGGTCCCAGCCATGTGAAAATCATGATAAATCACGTGGACCTGGAAGTTATCAAAGGGTGCCGGTGGGTCTCTGTCTCACTTTTCCAGACGGGAATGACAGAGGTCACCAATACCCTGGCATGCACCCGGATGCAGCCCCTACAAAGTTCTTGAACCAGTAATTTTAAGTTTCTTAAATAGTAGGCAGCTTCTTTTCTTTGGCAGTCAAAGTGCCCAAACACCTGTTGGAAAGAAAAGTTTGGAGGAGTCCCATCTGACAGTCCTTGGACCAAGGTCATTTGGAGGCTATCCAAGAAAAGCACAAGGGCAAGAAAGTAACACTTTTCGTACATTCAACAGAGAATCATGCAACCCTTCCTTTTCCAAGCTGCGCACCTGCTGTGTGTCTTTTTGCATGCAGCACTAAAATACTGGCAAAGATTCGAACTCCATTCTAAAGTACATAGACTTCCTATATTCTTTCTTTGTTCTTGGGCACCCATGAGTGACTGATTTACAATGTGTACATTTGAGGAGGCAGAAAGTGCCAACACCACACCACGCAATGAGTTTTGCATTCTTGGACAAAATGTATTGAACACCTCTAAGCCACAATCTGTAGACAGTACTCCCTTATAGCTGATAGTTACTTTCTATGTTTCTGCCCTTAAAAATGTTAAACCCTTCCTCGTCTCCCTTTTCCATCCTTGGTTTCTATATGGATTTTGGTTCTTTACCTGAGGTAGTGCCCACGTGTTAAAAGTGTACATTCACTGAAAGTCGAAGTTCCGGGAAAAGAGCCATTATTCTGTGCCTCCTCTTTTACTTCCGGGTAGAACAATTTTAGAGAGAAGATCACTTTCATGGACACCTCCATCAGTCAACCAGAAGGACATTGTCAAAGGTCAATACTTGGGCGGGATGTACAGACTGACCTAGCTCAATTCGGAGGGATCCTGATCAGTGCTTAATTTGTAAATTAGGGGGTTCCAGTGCTCAAAGCGCTTCTCTTAAACACGAGGCTGCTGTAATTGAATCTGCAAGCACTGAATACTGAGGCAGCATAATCCCGATGCCATCTTGGGCCTCCTCAATCCATTTACGGCCACCCCTGCCCCTTCAGCTCATCCTGCAACTTTCTAATTTCTCCCTTTATGACGCTTTTTAGTTTTTCCTTCTTCAGTCTTTCACATATGTGTCTTTTGCTCGCAGCAAATGCTTGAGGCAGAAGAATAAGCCCCGGCCCGCAAAAATGAGTGCCGGTGCTCAGTACCGGAAACAACAAGCACAAATTAAGCACTGATCCTGATCATCGTGAAGAAAGCACGACTGAGTGCAAGATGGTTACAAGAAAGAAGCTCCAGGAACTGTGCTTTTCAAACTGCTATTATCGCCTCAAAACACTGGGAAGGTGACTGGCTCTTCTTAAAACATAATCCTCTGCCAGACAGATTACTGGTCTAGAAATCAACTGGATGGATAGAATTTCCAAGCAACTGCTTGCAATTATTAAAGTAACACGAATGTCTAAGAAATGCATCCGCATACCTGAAAACACACCCACTAGGGCCTGGAAGACAAAGAAGAGGTGCTGTTTTTTTAAACAGTGAGAAAAGTTGTTTCACGGTGGGCCACGCTCCCTCCACGTAAAGTTTTTTTTTTTTTTTTTTTTTAAACAACACAAACCATAAAGTTTTCTCTTCGCGAGCTGCATCTGTGAAAGCTTAATTTGTGAAAAAATATAAGTGCCAGGGCCCTCATCAGGGGACCACTGAAGCTTCCACCACACATTGTCCCTGCCAGCACTGCCAACGGCAATGCCAAGGCAATTTCTAATCATCACACTTCTATAATTGTGACAAGTCAGCCTATTCCAGGTCCCCAAAGCTAAAAGAATGGCTTTGGTGGCAGCCAATAGTCATTTAATATACTGAATTAATAAACAACTGTTGTTGTCTCTAAATTAGACAGACAGCGCTATCATGCGGCAGACTGTTACAAGCCCTGATCTTTACAATTGAGTGCCAGTGACGAGCACCAGAAACCACCAGCTCAAATTATGCACTGGTGAGTGTCACATTTTGACAAACAAACATAAGTACAGATTGAGACTGGATTTTTTTTTTCCACACAATAAGGTTCTTTCCCTCCTTATTCTGTACTGTTGCAACACAGCTGTCCAGACTAAGGTAATACTTCATGATAATGGGAACTCTGTCTTCTTCCTGTACCAAATGTGACTATTTCGGTACACGAATCCCTGTAGGCTTGCAGAAAAAGAAATCCAGCTTTACTCAGATCTGGTCTTGAAATGAACTTTTTGAATATTAAGAGCTGAACATTACGCAACAAACATGTGACCTGTTTTTTGTTGTTACTGCAAAAAAATTAAATCACTGCTCATGTGACGCTTTAAGGTATGGCAGGAACCAGACGGCTCCCTCACTAGTCTGATCTGATCGCAGTTCCATATTTCAAAGTTGACGACGAACAGAGGACAGGTTATCAATAACCTCCGAATTGGGGTGGATTGCAAGTTTAAAAAAAAGAAAATAATCAGGAACGCGATTAAGTTTAAGATTCTTGTACTGCAGAAGGAGTTATCTTTTATCAGGACGTTATCAACTATTAATGCACCACCTAGCGGCGATCACTGCCATAAAAAAAGTTCACAATGATTAAGAACAAAATTAATTCAACACAATTATAAATTCACTGGTTTTGGAAGCCGGTCGCAGAACCACAGACTAGCTGCCGCAAAGCTAAACCTTTGCTGGCGAATCTTTTGTTTTATCGCGCAGAGGATCAATGTGAACTTTGTAGGATATAGTTAAAACAAGAGTAATATGTTACTACTTGACATTCCTAAAGAAAGGAGAGTGTGGGAGAACCTACTACGCCCAAATCACAATAACATTTGTTAGAAAAGACAGAGAAGCTCGGTTTGTGTGATTTTCGTGCTTCTCTTGGCAGAGAAGAAAGTGCCCACGCTTCGAAGTATAAACGTCTGCCAGTCCTTGACCGGACTTTCTTCCAGCCCTTGATCTAACTGATCTCTTGCGCGATCACAGTCCCAAGCTACAACACTACACTTTCCATTCTGGGGTGCACAGCAGCCGCTCCTAAACTGATCAGCTTTCCACCCTCATGCATCAACTTCATCATTATTCAGACGTCCAGCACCTGGCCAGAGGTACTGCAGATCATTCCCCGACTTGGGCGGCCTTTAGGCTCCTAATGGGCTCCATGAGATATCATCGCTTAATCCCTGGTATTTCAAAGTACCACGTATAAGAGAGGGCATCATAGAAGCAACACAGCATTATTTCTCTGAGAATGAGGTATTGGTTGCCTCACCACAGATGCTCTTGAGACGTATTAAACAGTAATCAAAAGGCAGAGCTTCTCACTGATTGGTGGCCATAAAAGAGACAAAGGGACCAAACTTGAGACCCTTGAACAAGAGCTGCAGGAGTTGGACAGGGATCTTACTACATGAGATGCTATCGATGCCCATCATGCCCTACTGTTAAAGCAGAAGAATATAAAGACATGGCTACTGATGCTGCCAAGGCAAGTCATAGTGCAATGCAACACCACCTCTATGCAGCGGGTAACAAGGCAGGCAGACTTAGCTTGGTTGGATAGACGGGAACAGACAGGCCGCCGGATATTTGAGGTGCAAACAGACAACAAAGCAAAGGTGAGAGAAAAGCAAAGTGTAGCAGGTGCCTTTGCTGCTTACTATACCCAGCTACACTCCCCGGAGGTTACTGCCACGGCTCCCTACTTGCCTTGCATGTTCAAGGAGTGTTGGCAACAAGGATTGCTGCCTAGGGACATTCTTTATGAATGACCACCATTGTGGTCATTCATAAAGAAGGGAAACCACCCGAGGACAGTGCCTCATGCCGGCCAATATCACTCCCAAATTAAGAGGTCCGGATCCTGGATAAGGTGTTTGCCTCTCGTCTGCTCAAGTTCATCACAACTTTAGTCCATCCAGACCAGCCGGCTTCATGCCTTGCCAAAGTACAACTCTTAATCTAAGTTGCCTTCATGGTGCGTTGAGACAGATAAACAATATTTGAGAGAGCGTCCTAATGCTCTCGCTGGACCCCAGAGTGGCGCTTGACACAGTGGAATGGGCCTACATGTTTGAGGTCTTGCCCAAACTGGGATTTGGCTCATGCTTTATGAAATGAGTGAGATTACTTTATGCTGACCCTTTAGCACAGGTGAAATTAAACGGGAAGCGGTCCCGTGTGTTTGGACTTCAGCATGGCACCCGTCAGGGTTGTTCCTTGTCGCTGCTGATTTTTGTCTAGATACTGGAGCTCCTGTTAGGCTGGATCAGACAGGACCCATATGTCCACGTTCTACACTTGAATGATCACTAGGAGGACAAAATATTGTTATATGCAGACGACATTCTGCTATATGTGACAAACCCCATCAATACACTAAATAAGTAAATGCAGATCATTACCATCAATACACTAAATATGCAAATGGAGATCATTACTAATATTGGACCCTATTAGGGCTATACTATTAATTGGAGAAAATCTTTAATTTATCTCTTGCACAGCCCGACGCCACGACTGCCTCACGACTGAGGCGACAATTGTTACAGAAGGGTTTTGTTACGCTGGCAAATATATTACTACCGATCCAGTCTTGCTTTTCAGTAAAAATCTCTCAATGCAGCTGGAGAGACTGAGGTGAGATGTTCGTCTTTGGAGGTCCCTACCACTATTGCTTCTTGGCAGAGCCGCTCTTCCTAAAATGATGTCCCTACCTTATCAGGTGCATAACTCAAAGCCACTGAAGAGGAACTTAGGACACTGCTCTGGGTTGGGAGACCAGCAAGAGTTGCGCTACATAAACTCACCAGGGGGTGGTATGATGGGAGGATAGTCCTGCCTAATATATAGAAATACTACTGGGGGGCACAACTTATCACTATTAAAAGCTGGGTTTTTCTCCCCCTGCAATCCAAATAGACAGGCTGATTATGCAGCCCTGGGCTCATCTCAGGCCTATCTATGGCACAACTAGGAACACTGCCCTCCATTGCCCAACAGCAACCATGGTTAATCCCTGGGAGACGACTAAGAAGGCCCTAGGCTGGAAAGATAAAATAATGCAAGTTACACCCCTATGGGATACTGTGGAGTTGGGTACCCTTGGAGTGCAGTTGGGATTTCATAAGTGGGAATTAACTGGCCTCTCCAGACGTGGGGACCCCTGGGCTCAAGGGGATGTTCTCCCCTGGGTAGACTTACAGCCTGACTATCAGCTGGTCTCCACCAAGATCTTTCGTTATTTCCAAACACGTGATGCACTTAGGGTGGTATTGCCGAAAGGAGTGGAGCACTCAGCGTCTTTGCCCCTAGAAGATGAGCTGTTTGACAAATATATGCCATAGAAAGCCACATTCCTGCCAAATAAAACACTGATCAATAACACACCTGACACCTTGCAGCATCTGAGGGAGCAATGGGCTCAAGACCTCGAAGA
Organism: Pleurodeles waltl; assembly: GCF_031143425.1. Taxonomy (NCBI): domain Eukaryota; kingdom Metazoa; phylum Chordata; class Amphibia; order Caudata; family Salamandridae; genus Pleurodeles; species Pleurodeles waltl. Next base: position 645,647,945 of record NC_090446.1, on the reverse strand, counting down.
GCTCTGGAGTCCCTGAGAGAAGTTCCCATACAGGTGGGTTTCCGCTTAGTTCAACTAAAACTGTTACATCAATCCTATTACGTCCAGACTACACTGGTCAAGATGAGTAGGGCGATGACAGAGAAGTTTTGGCGTGGGTGTAGGCAAGTTAGTACATATTACCATATTGTGTGGAATGTCCAGCAATACAAAATTTTTGGGTAGCTGTTGTGGTGTGTAGGAGTGAAGTGAATGGGGGCGCTATGACAGCCACTGCAAATGGTGTCTCTTGAACGTCTGGAGTGCAACGGACCTGAATCGCATGGAACAGATATGGTGGACGCTGGGACTATCAGTTGCTAAATGTAACATTGCAAGATTGTGGGGGGCAGAGCAGACACCGCAGCGGGGGGACTAGAAATGCGATATGGATTGGTGTATGTTTGCTGAGGGGGTGGTGTATGAAGGGCAGGTATCCCCCCCCCCCACCGACAGTGGGGGAAATTTTGGGTGAAACAGAATGCTTACAGGGGCAACAATTGTAATGATTTTGCCTCCTCTGGTCTGTTGCAGGCGCTATCAGGTCCATCTGTGTCCCTAACCGATTTTAAGTGGGGAGGAGGTATTGCCGGAAATGTCGGGTATCATACAACCTAATAAAACTACAAAGCGCAATTATGCTTTTGTTTGCATTTTATTAAACTGTCAATAAACATCCTTATATTTTTTTAAGAAAAGGATAAACAGCTGTTTGCAGGGAGCATCAGCGATGCCTGTCGGGGCTGGCAAAAAGTGAATCTGGTGAAATCCACCATTTTTAGGGACTGGGTATGGACACCTTTAACTGTCAGTTAAAAATAAAGCTTTGATACAAATGATCTAATAAATACACACAGTGGACTCAAACACATATCACTCATAACATGCTATCGGCTTTTTAGTGTATCATTCCAAATTCTGTGGAGTGGTTGCACTGCAGTGCAAGTCTATTTCACACCTACACTCAATCATCACATATTCAATTATTTATATCTTGCATGCAATATACATAAAGTAATCCTTTCTGCCATTCTTTTTACTAATAAGACTAATTGTGAGAAACATTCAGAGCGCCACCTGAGAGCCATCAGAACTGCGTTTTGTTCTGACTGCGAATTGTGCATAGGCTGACAATTTCACAGAAATCCTTTGACCACTGAAAGATTAAAGCCTACAGTTCACCTTGTCTTTAGCTCATTGTGGGTGGAAGAGGGTACTGCAAAAATTACAGATTCCTACCAGGTGTGGGGAGAGGTGGATTTGCCACTGATAGCTCGAGCCAGGCTCTAGCCTGAAGCCGGGCTCTGGCTCAGCTCGAGGTCCTGATAGAACCTCGAGCCCATTCAAGCAAAGCTTTCAAGTGGCTTTTGCCTGCCATCCTCCTTCACCCAGGACGTGGTCTTATGGCCACAGGATGTCGACTTTAGAACTGTGAACCCAGGTTTGAGTGTCGGCGTCGACTCAATATTCAGTGATTCTGGATATATCGCAATCTCCTCATGCCTATAAAAATTAAGTTACCATATGTAATGTAATTGGTGCACATGTAAAGTGCTCCAAAACATCCGGGTCAAGTTCGCATTATATAAAAAGGCACAAAGAGGTTAAAAAATAAAAGTCTTAACATAAAAAAGAAAAGACAAAAAGGAAAGACAAGTGGCTGATTTCTACAAAGAGAAACCCAGGATAAATTGTGGCTTCCTCAGTTCAATTGTGTGATCTTAGGAAAATGTTTTACTTTGCCAAAACTCCTTTTTCTTCATCATTCTTTAAGAAAGCCCCTTCAAATGTGCGAGCTCAGAATATCAGTTGTGCAAAACCTATTGTGTTTGAGTAATTAGGCATTAATGTGACTCATTAATAATCTAGGCCAGGTTCAAGGTTTACATGACAACTGCTTTGTGGCTTAGTTTTTAAACAGAAACCATTAGTGAACTATCACTTTTAATAAGTACTTATCTGTGCAGCGCTATAATGCAAGGTATTAAAATCAAAGCTTCAACATATTAAATAAACTTTTTTTGAATTTCGAAGAGACCTGGTCGTATTTTACGTGAAGTTTGCAGTATGATTTACACAGCAAACATTTTCAAAGCTCGGGTTCTGCACAGGCTATACAAGCCAAGACAGACTCCTGTCTTGGCACTCCTTATTTATTTGTTGCCTAACACACCTCTACTCGCGGGTACAATAAAAGAAAATTTTTCCAATATATAGAGATAGACATCAAATTTTACTAATACATTAGTGGCTTGGAAGTTAGCATACAGTGACTTATTTACTCTTCATTTAAAAGCCTAACAGGGAAACTAACATGAAATGTAAAATCTGCACATTTGAATCATGGTGGACAATGTGGCCTCCATTTGCATTTGATATCACGTTTTGTTATAAAACAATTCTGTGTGTACATAATTGAGTGAGCGACTGACATGTATTATTATCAAAAGTATTATTTTTAGAATATTGAAAATCAAGTGTATTATGAGTATATTGTGAACATGAATTCATCGGACTTGCATTGATTTAAATGAATTTATTAACACCGGTTCCATGTGTGTAGAGAAATAATTGCATGTTTAAATTGTGTTCTAATATGTTGTGAATAATTTTTCTAATTAAATGATTTGCTTTGCATATTTGATTCCAATTGTAAGGTGTGCAATAGGATTTATGTGTATTAATTTGTATTCAGTCTTTCTTAGCTAGACTAGGCCTGAAGATTAATTTTTTGCCACAGCAGAGGAAAATTACTTGTTTATTTTGTTGCCCTCTGACCTGAATTATTTCCTAGGTTGCTGATGTGTTGTTAAATGTGCTATTGTATTAAAAAGAGAGGACATGAATTGATAAACAACACATGTAACAGTATTTGTTCTAGCTGTCGGACAAGACAGGAAGCCTTATTCATTTCATGTGAGAATTATTCAACACATACTTTGCACTTTGAGAAAGGATCCCAAAGTTGCAATCAACTAACAATACCTTATTTTGGCAGAAATGTATGAATTCATCAAGATAACCACACATTTTCCCTGAGAAAATCCAAAGTAGTTGCAAACTTGGTGTCAGCAGCTATCACTGGATGTTGGTTGATGTGCGAAAATCAGCCCTTATTCTGCACTATCCTGATGCTGCTGTCTATTGATGCTGCAAGACTGTGAACGCTCTGCTTGATGAAACTTTCCTGTCTGCTGTCCCGTGAGGAGAGGTATAATTCACAATGTGGTTTCTTGTTTCCTCTACAGCTTAGATAATTACACCAGTGTATTTTTATAGTGAGTTACCCTAGTTAGATGATTTTTCCATAATTATTTTTGTCTTTTCATTTGTTTTGCCCCATTTGTTAGCCCGTTCCCACACAGGGAAGTCAAAATTCGTTTTATAGATAAGGATGGCCCAACTCTGAAACTAATTGTTATCAACTGAATTTTAATGATTTACTGATGTCACCATCATCTGTTTTGAAAACTGAATTTAGTGTGCATATTATAGTTTTGCTAAATTGTGTGATTCTTTTGGAGTGTAATCTCTTTCCACAATTTGTTCTGCCTATGGTTTCCATGTATGTTTATAACTTCGTTTTGTGCACCTTACATTAGCCTTGTGGTTGTAATAAAGCTTTGAAATTTTATTCAGTTTGGAGTTTTGTTTTATGGTTAAAATGGTCATGGTGTTTAAAATGTTGAAGCATCTCATGTTGTTGGTTTAAATTGGATGAATCCATTTACCACACTCCTCACTGAGTCCAAATATTTGGTCGACTTCTAGTAGATGGGATAAGGTATGGTGTCTCACCAGAGTGCTTGCAGTTTCTGAACATAAAGTGGGAAGAAAACCTCCGTGGGCGCTCCAGCAATAGACACCTCAGAGATGGCATCAGAGAAATTAAAGCACTTCGGAGTCTGCTTCCATTGTAGTTTTTCAGAGGCCGGGTGAGAACGTGGATCAGGAGAAGCAAAGAGATCTTCTTTTTTTTTTATCATTTCCCCACCTGAGAATTCCTTGATATTTGTGCTTGGCATGGGCTACAAAAATACCTTTTGATACATACAAATGAAGGTGAGGCTCAAACCAGGGGCAAGTAAAGCTTTTCCGAAAAACAGTAGACATGAAGGAACTGTACAGCAGTAAATCAAAAGCTGGCAGAGATGAAGAGATGCCGGGATCCCTTCCTCAAGATCACGGTCTTGCTGTTGTTCAATTAAACCTATTTTCTCTGCTCTTATTGGCACCTATTGGCTATTTTAAGGGTAATTTCATAAATGATGTCACGGTTGGTCTGAAAACGTAACCAGATGCCAAACAAATGGGAATTTTCTGGATTCCTCACACATGACTTTTGTTGATGCTGGATTTTGTTAGACCTGTATTTTTCGCTTTCCTCTGCTTGGCTTCTCAAGAATCAAAACACACTGAATGTGGGGATCAAGTTGTAAATTAAATCCCTTCCTGGCACATCAACCTTCCCAAGAAGCCAGATGCATCACTCCAATGATAAAGAACACTGGGAGCCTTTGGGACCACTGAAAGGCAGGGGGTGCAAACTGCTGCACAAGAGTGGCCTTCACCTGGCAAATGGGCAGAGACAGTGCTTTAACATCTGCATAAGGTCTTCTGTTCGTTGCCAACTGGACTAGTAAGTCTTTTGGATCAATTATTAGAAGTACTGTGCTTCGATGCCCTTCTGCTTTATGTACAGAGCATAATGTGCTACTTATTACCACAGATGAGTATTGGGGATGGGGGTACTTAAAAAATGTTAAGTAGCGGGGGAACATGAAGATCCTCTTTCCTCCCACAATTGTAATAAATAGTATATTACAATCTGGGCAACTGCAAATATGGTTTAAGCCATGCTTTGTGTCATGTATATTGGTTATAAAAATGTACTTAACTCTAAGGGGTTAAATGTCTGCAGCGAGATTTTAAAAAAAAATAATAATCAGACTGCAAAGGCCTCATAACTATTAGCAAAGTTTTCCTATGTGAAGTGATTATAACAACTGCGATGCATAAAGTCGTAAACACTTTTATATATGCTATTTAATAAAAACAAGGCGGCTAACGCCAAACACACACACACCTCCCTTACCTACCAGTAAAAATAGATTCACATTTTACAATTTTCACACAAGTGAAAAATGCCCATGGAGTGGACTAATAACACGTAGTGTGTTGCAGCAGACAGCAGCATTAACAGACTACACTGGGTGGGTGGTCTTCGTCTATCATGAACGTCTATATAACTAGGAACTGCAATATACGCAAACTTTACAAAAAAGTGCTCCACAAGCGGAACGGATACAGCCAGTATTCAGGATGAAGTTGCCCTGCATCTACCGCCTACACAGTTGTTAGGGCTCAAACACCAGAAAAAGCAAGCTGTTGCTTTGCAAAAGACACTTTGAGGCCTTACCAAAAGGTAAGGGTGAACTTACAGCCCGTGCATTGCTTACCATTGGTTTGCTTCTTACTCAATGGCTTGCCTTACCCTTCTTGTATTTGCCCCTACCCTCGAGCATTGGTTCTCTACCATCCTTTTGAATATATTTTTCCACTGCTTACTTTCAGGGAAATACTTCTTTATGGCTAAGCAACCCATGACAGTGCATGTATTTTCCAGGTCTTCAATATGTGTTTCGCCCCTCTACTAAATGCCACCCCTTACACCATGTGTTGCTCTCACCCTCGTGAGCGCCTTGCTGTCTCTATGTCACATTTTTCTCCAACTAAACTTCCCTGCGTTACCCACCCATGCTCCATTTTGGTCTCTGCCTTGCCTGCATTTCTCCCCACCTACATGCTGCTCTCTCCCTCGGGCACTGCATTTACCGTCCTCCCCCCACACCCACTTTAGTTTTATGTTTAGCCCCCCCCCCTCCACACACCCCATGTCTCTTGCCTTCTTCCTGCCCATCCCACCCCCCCCCCAACACTGTTACATTCCCTTTGCTTTCATTGAAGTTGCTACCGGCTTTTCTACCTTATATATTTTTATGCTACTCCAATTTATGTTTTGCCATTTACTGATCTATCTTCGATGGGTAAAGAAATAAAAAAAAATTGGGTCGCATTATTTTTGTAGGTGAGGTGCTTACAAACTGAGATGACCGCCAGAAGCGTCCTTATCGCTGCACATTTTTGTCCCATTTTGGCCAATGATACACAGCAACGCCCCAAAAAAGCTTTTTGCCAATAGTGTACAGCATCGCCAAAAAGTTTGGAAGAAGCATAGGCCCCAAAGATGAGAACTTATGGATTTGCCAGTGCTTTTTATTTATGTCACACTCCTTCACAGCATACAAAATAAGCAAAACACGCTTTTGGGGCAGAGGCACATAACACATCTAGAAGAAATATATAGATCTTACAGCCAAATACAGCTGGGTAGTCCTAGTATATCATGACATCAGCAAGGACATAATCAGCTGTAACTGACATAATTTGATGGACCAACGAACTGTTGAAATAACCTATTTTTTTTAATATCTTCCCACCGTAGAATGTCAATCCAGATCATTCTCCTAAACCTGCAGTCAAGCACCAAGAAACTAGTGAGAGAACTGGAGGAGGTAAAGTAGGGGGAGGGAACAAGAAGATGAAGACAAAGTTAAGGAACCAAGTTTTGCGCTTGCATCCTTTGGTGGAATCCTTGTGAGAGACAAAGAACAATGAATACCTTTCCTGCCAATGGCATTGTCCAAAGAAGCAGAGGGTTCCACCCCAAGGGATGCGAATAGTGGTAAAAGTTTCATAGCACAGAGTCTGGGCCCACTGGTAACATAATTCAGTTTTTGAAGTGAATAGAAATACAGTCATCGCCAGACCAACCAACCCGGATACGGGACGTGACCTTTGTGAAAAAACAGGAGGTGCTAGACTGTAACCATAGGGATCATTCGGGCTCCCCCAAGCCATTCCTCGAGCCATCAGTACTACTTGCCGTTACCCCCGCAGCCAGTTTCTGAGTAAGTGAAAGTGCCATAGGGGATGTCCAACTAGTTAGTGCGTATCAGGGATTTTTTGTGTATTTTCTTTTCTTAAACTTCTTGTTGCTGACGTAATAATGGTAAAGAGAAATCAAGAGTCAAACTGATGTCCATGTTAACTATGAGTGAAGGACTGTTCTAAGTCACTGTAGAGTGAAGAGAACAGTTCTTCATTCATGTGGAGGGAACTGAGTGTGCAGCAGGTTATGGGGGGTGGGGAAGAACGTTCATTTTACATGGAGAACCTGGACCTGAACCACAGGGTTTCAGAGAACTTTCAGGTTCTGAAAACTTCTCAGGCAAACACAAGCACAGCCACAGACAAATGCCTAACGGCCATGTGAACCATTGAGTGTTGTAACAAGGCGCTCTTCCAACAAACACTTACGGATGGTTCCCTCAGTAACGCCACAACAGAGCAGCGTGAAATGGATCCGCTAGGCCATGCCATTGAGTGTGTCACAATACCTCGGAAAGGCCTGTCACATACGTGTGTGTATGTATATCAAGAATATTGAGGGTTTGGGCCACGTGTGCTTTTAGAGAATTATAAGTGTCCTCTCCACTCTGGTCTGTGATGTCTGAAGGACTGAAACCCTGGTGGCCTGGTGTCATTCTGTTTGGTCACTGAACATTGGTCTGTTCAGTATAGTGTTTATTGATGGTGTAACAGTTTTGTGCCGTGAATATGATTTGTGCGTTTGATGTTGGAAGAGATCTTGGCAGTTTACATTTTGTGTGAGCCAAAAGAGAGTGTTGTTTACTTTGTTCAGCAGTAGTGCGGACTGTGAATGATTGTCAAAGGCCAGGCAAAAATGGGATGCAGTGTTGAGCGGCATAGTTTGCCAACTACACAACCTTTGTGTTTGCCAACTACACAGCAAAGTTGTGTTTGCGCTAGTAAAGTATGCTTATGCTGTGAGCACTGCAATAACAATCTATGGGGGTCATTCCGACCCTGGCGGTCCATGACCGCCAGGGCCGGGGACCGCGGAAGCACCGCCAACAGGCTGGCGGTGCTTCCTGGGCCATTCTGACCGCGGCGGTAAAGCCGCGGTCAGAAAAGGGCAACCGGCGGTTTCCCGCCGGTTTACCCCTGGCCCAGGAATGGGGATTCCGACCCCCTTCCCGCCATCCTGTTCCTGGCGGTTTTTACCGCCAGGAACAGGATGGCGGGAACGGGTGTCGTGGGGCCCCTGGGGACCCCTGCACTGCCCATGCCACTGGCATGGCAGTGCAGGGGCCCCCTAACAGGGCCCCATAAAGATTTTCAGTGTCTGCTTTGCAGACACTGAAAATCGCGACAGGTGCCACTGCACCCGTCACACCCCTACAACTCCGCCAGCTCCATTCGGAGCCGGCTTCATTGTTGAGGGGGGTTTCCTGCTGGGCCGGCGGGCGGCCTTCTGGCGGTCGTCCGCCGGCCCAGCAGGAAAGCCAGAATGGCCGCCGCGGTCTATTGACCGCGGTGCGGTCATTCGGCGGTTCCCTCCAGGCGGGCGGCTCCCGCCGCCCACCGGGGTCGTAATTACCCCCTATATGTCATATCTGACCTGTGGTGGAATGTATGTACGATACCTGGTTTGAAGTATTATGTTGGGTGTTTCTGTGTGGTGTATTTATGTATCGAGTGTATTAGAAAGCCCAATGACAGCCGACTACAGGACTTATTTGAACAATATAAGTTGTGTTTAACATGTTCCATCTATTGTGCTATATAGAATGCAGTTCTGTCCTCAAACACAAACACTTGTAACTTGAAAAGACAATAAAAATGACTTGCACATTTGACTATTGCTTGAGAATTCTACTTGTTGCGGTACATGCTACACAATGCATTTCCTTCGGTACCCACACTACTATTTCAGTTTGCCACTCGCGACAGATATGCTCAAGGGGTGCACTGTACCACACAACGGAATGTCAACGCATAAAGAGCTATACTAGTTGCTATGGTTTTCAGGACTTTACAATTTGTTGACAGATGCAGATTGTGGAGTGGCCGCTGAGTAATAAGAAGTGTTCTAGAAGCAGAGTCAGCTGTGTGCTTATGTGACACTGGTTTAGGGTATTCCACTGCTGCCATCGCCAAGGCCTTGAAGCCCTGGTGCACTTAAAGCTGAATTCAAGGAGAACATCTTCTGGTGATCCTGCACAGCTCCCTGGTTTACGTGGGAGATGACCTGGTTTGCGTTTGACTGATCATGTGCAGGTTTGAGAGATCATTCAAGCAATTTGTTGTTGTACCAGAGTCAGGGAAAGTCAGGTCACCTGTACCAAACCCGAGGGCAGCAAGGGATCTTCAATACCAAAGCGTGGAGAATCATGAGACCACCACAGAAAATTAGAGGAAGCCAGGTGGAATCAGAAGGCCAACCATATGAGAGCGAGAGAGAGCGAGAGAGCGAACGAGAGAAAGGAAAGAGAAAGATAAGAGAAAAGAGTGAGAAAGAGTGAGAAAGAGGGAAAAAAAAGAGGGAGAGAAAGAGATAGAAATAGTGCGCTATGGAGACTCACCAGAGCATCTGTCCATACAAGAGAGGGCTAGCTGGAACTCTTGTTCATGAGAACTCTCTAGTCAGAGATGTTTAGATGTTCACCCCATGACAAACATTGGTGCGACCCTGGCTCTGAATACCTAGTGCGCAGCACTCACTGTCAATGTCAAGAGTAGGACTACCACAGTGAGAAGAGCGAAGCTGCCCATCCAAGGAGAAATATCAGGTCCCGCAAATTTACTAACACAGTGAGTAGATCTTGGCACACCACAAGACGAAATAAACCGAACCACTGTCAGCACTTACAGACTGAATTCAGTGGTCTTTATTCTACGATGCCCTATACCGAGGGCATTTTGTGATCCCTGTCCTAGCAGAAATGAGAACTACGCTGAAGGTCAGCGACATGTGGCCTACTTATGGCCGACAGTAAACTAGAAAATGCAATTAATATAGCATTAAAAGAGGATTAAGAGATTTTCCAACTATCACACAATTGTGGTCAAATAAGTAAGCAGGAGTTAGAATTCGGTGTACATGATTCATTTTATGCATCTTAACCACTGGAATATCCATCTGCAGCCGATGTAAGTGAAGTGCAATGAACTTAAGTGCTTTTTCCACAATTACGGTACTTTGGAACTAGGGACTCACCTCTTTGTCTCAGAACTACGGCAGGGAAGGCAGAAACACATGCCCCACCTTCCATAACAAGCAAGGATGTTGGCAGCTCTACATCCATATGTGATGCCTTGCACTAGTCATGGTATTTCAGCCAGCACCATTTTGCATTCTAGTAAATGCAGTTTCTCCATGTATACTGTTGATGCGGGCCGTCAAGAACCAACTTACAAAGTGCTAGTCATTAAGAGGCCAGATCTAGCCGACAGGGTCCTAAGACATGGGGCCACGTGGCAGCTTTAGACCTGAACAAGGTAAATATCCCAGGACCCGCTAGGCCCGCACATCTCATAAGGTGTACTCCCTTTAGTTTTATGTGGCCACAAGAACTGTTTATCAACAGCAATCTATACTTGTAAGGCATATTCGATGTGCACTGGCATTAACAAACAACTTATTTTTTGAGGCCCTAACCTTTGGTTTGTTTCAATGCAAACGCTTGCTTCGGCCAAAATAAATAAATAAATAAAAAAGGTTCTCAATATCTGCTGCGTAGGGAAAAAAAAGACTTCAGGACACTATCTTTAAGGGTCACTAGTCTGCAGACAAACTCAGCAATTTCCTCCTTAAGACCTGCGCTTGTGAGGGTCATGGCTGAGGCAGAACGAGTAACAATTGATACTCCCATACTCCCACGGAGGGTGCTGGTCAACTTCAACACCTGCCATCTACTACAGTCCTACACACACGGACAGCACTTCCGTGTCTGAGCCCCTCCTCGGTGTGCCAAGTCTAGGCACGCTTACAAAGCTGGCGAACAAGAGCTGGCAGCCCACCCACACAGGCCAGGACTTTCAGGACACCGATTAGTTATTTGGCGAAGTCTGACACAAGGTTTAGTATGTGGGGAGTTCACATAAGGTGCAGGCTTCCTGGGGCTTATCAAGTAAACACGCGCTAAATCAACACCGGAAACCAAATGACAATATTAACTCGGAGCAACGTGTGGAAATCGTACAATGCCAACTGAGCTCACTTCCGTGAGCACAACGTGAAGTGGCGTAGACGACAAGGGCTGGCCCAAGACCAGCCTCAGATTTATGCTGTCCGGATATGCACGAGAAACATCTAGCACATGGTGGCCAGAGCAGCCTTGGCCAAATGTGCGCGAGTAGAAGCGATAAAGGATTTTGTAACTTCACTGCAGCATCTATTCAAAGCAGGGAGTAGGCAAGAATATCCACTGTTCCTCTGCCCAGACCACAACTACAATGGAGGGAGTTGCAAATGTCGAGGAGCTGGTCCTGGGTTGGCGTAGAAGTTCTCCATCTTTTACGGCTTCCAGCTCAAAAGGGCTGGGTAGGCCAACTGCTCCCCCCCCCCCCCCCCCCCCCCCCCCGCCCCGAGCTGGAGCTGGATAAATAGAAGTTCTCACTTTTGTCCCCAATTAGGGCTGGGATGCATGGAACATCTGCAGCCCTTATTTTTTGACCCAATTCCCCTACTGCCTCTGGTGCAAGTGTGTTGACTGCCCGAGAGCCCACTTGAGTGTCCCTGGTGCAGGTAGAGAGGAGCAGGAGTTCACCATGTCTACTCCCAGGGTGAGCTGGGTTCAAACAGGAGTCCAAAGGGCGGCCCTGGATTCAGGCAGAGGTAACAGGATGTCCCACTGACTGTCATTGGCTTAGGTCAAGCTCCCTTGGCGTCACTGCCTAGGGTAGTGGAGAAGGAATCCTACCGGACATCTTTGCTTTGGGAATAGCTCTTGGTGCTGTAACTGGATTAGAAGGAGTTCCGCTGGCACTCCAGGGGTGCCTATGGTTGAGCACAGTTCTCCTGGATTTATTGAATTAAATAGGTCTGCTCCAGGGGCTAGTTTGAATTTGGGGGTGCCCTGGTCCTTTTCCTTGCCCAGGCCTGGCTGCCTGAAAGACAACAAACCGGTTCAGCGTTTTTGTGTCGAGGTTCAGGTCTGAAGAAGAATGAGGACAGGGTGGTTTGACTGCTATAGGGTGTGTGGTCTTGGCTCTTCTGTCTAGTCCTGAGCAAGCTGGAGGCATCAAGGGACTACTTGGATCAATAATTCCACAACTGACATACAGAAATAGCAATGGTCAACACGTGTGTTCATTTCTAACCAAAAGATTTGGTTGAGCAGGAACAGCCACATTTTTTTCTAGCGACAAAAACAACCGAGGGACAGTAAAACAGGAGAAAACTATTACACTAACTGAACATTAAAACTAGGAGTAATTAGTCATAAGGTAGAAGGAAGCTGGCAGGGCGCACGGATACACGCATGAATCACAGTAGCGGCGAGTTACTGCAGAGAGAAACCCCAGCTTCGCCAGTTTTGCAATGTACATGCTGAGCGCACCGAACAGTTCCTGTTTTTCTCCACCCCCATAAGAGCGTGACCACACCCGTCCTTCGATCACCTATCGCATGTTAAATTAGCTTATAGGGCAATGACCGACCGGGGTAGTGCAGGGCGTTGCACGACCAAACACACATCTCCACAAAGCCAGAAATCACTGCCACAACACCGCCTGAACGTGTGGCCGGAAGTGTGGTGGGACGGAGGCTTGAGAACACTGTGCCACGTCAAAAGGAAAACATATTCATGGAAATTATCCGATTAGGAAATATGTTTTCTGTTTTCAGAAGTTTTGCAACACCATTCTCAACTTCCTCCTCCTGGATATGAGGGAATAAAGAAAACCAGAAGCCCGCGGAGTACCAGGACTCTGACCATTGCTGTTGTCACTCCTGGACCACAAGGCAAGTCGTTAGGCTGAAGGGAGTCATCGCTTTAAGACACAAGCTCAAGGGGCGGGACATCTGGGACTCTTCCTCTTCAGGGCCTGTCACGAATAACACGTGAGCCAAAGTGAGACAAGTTTCTCACCTCGCCATGTAGCACAAAATAGTGGCTAAAGGAGGAGGTGACACTAACTGGATGAGACTCCAGGGCCCATTTTACAGGTATGTGCCTCGTCGCACCTTGAACTGGGTTCACCGGGCCTATATCGTGTCAGTGCGCTCTATCACAAAGAACGTGCTGCCCCAGTACAGTGCCTGCCCTGAGGAAGCACATTAGTGAAAGCTGGCCTTCTATTTATAGCCACAGCTCAGTTTGTCCCTGCACCAGCAGTAACCTGGCCTACATTTGAAGGGGAAGCAGAGATCTCCCTGCAGACGGGTGCAGTGAGCAACTGCACCTAGATGCAGGGGGTATGTCTGGAGGGTCCTTAGGCCCCTCTTTTCATCCTTCCAATGGCCATCCTCAGGGGGCACACTTACTTTAGGCCACTTCTCTGACGTGCAGTCAGTGCTCCTCCCAACAGATTATTTGCCTCCTCAATCTAATCTATAATTTGGCATGGGCTCAAAGGCAAAGTGCTTTTTCATTTGCACAGGCCGCGCTCCCATGCAAGTCAAAGAAGGCCCCCCTAGTTAATGCCTAAGCACTACATGTGAACCAGCATGGTCTGTATTATAGAAGTGGCTGCACAAGCATCTGTGGCCCTTGCAGCAATATCAAAGTACGTCAATGACGCAAAAGCAGGCGTATAGGCCCCTTATGCCCTTGGGACACTTTTGATAATGCAGCCCCAGCCACCAAGTGCCAAAGCAATACAGCTCACACACACACACACACACACACACACACACACACACATATGTGGTTCTACAGTGGGAAGTACACACAAGGGAGATCTGAGACAGCATTAAAATTAAAGACTGACGTTTCAGCGATTCCCTGCGTCCTTCAGATGACGTTTTTTAAGGAACTAGAGGGCACGTTTTCAGCCTTTATTTGGGTGAATAAGACACCGGGACTGGCTACAGAGGTGCTCTACAGGATGGTAAAAGAAGGCGGCCTAGCCTTGCATGATCTGAAACTATATTATTTTGCTAATTTTACACATTGCTCATATATATTTTTTTTAAAGCTCACGGTAATCCTCCTTTCTGTTACTAGCTCCTCTACCTTACAGCTCAAAACTAATCCTTGAGCAGTGGAGCAACACATCAGACGTTCATTCTTCTTAGGGCTCCAAGTCTAGCACTAACTACCCTCACCCTTCCACCAACATGATTCATACTGCCTCAAAATCTTCTTAATAAGTGGGGGAGCCTCGAATCACCTCAATACTCCCCAGTGTGTGTTTGACGGGGTGATCAGTCAAGTTTTATCATCACATATCCCCCTCTTCTCGACCCTCCCTGCAGGTCAACAGACCCGCTTCTCCAGACCTATAAGTCCGCCTGTCCCTCTTCTGACCTCATTCTCTCTCTTATTAACTGCCCCTGTCTTACAGAACCCGGGACCTACGCGAGCCACGCATCCCCTCCCATAGACATCTCCATTAATGACCTTACTCTGCGACGTTCCCCTTTCTGCCACCCACAGAGGTAGTTGATGTGGTGAAGGGAGGTGGGGGGTACTTAATTAATAAGTGGGGAATGGCCTAACAACCTGGATCCCGTGTGAATACTGTCATGGAGATATGTTTGGAGTCATGATTGTTTTTTTCTACAACTATAAAGCTGCTTGTGTTGAAATGTTAGTGACACTGTATTATGGAATGCTGATTTTGGTGTTGAAGCCATGCTTACTGTTTGTTTCTCCTTGGTCATATTGTAAATTCGCATGATTCTAGCCTTCTGCATTTCTGTTTTTGTTTCTGTAAGGGGTTGCGGTCTATGTACAGGACAACTGTCTATTATATGTTGAAAGTGATTGGAGCAATATGTTAATATTTCTATTCTCGATTTTTGCTTCTACAAATACAACAGAAAAAAGCTCATGGTACGATGAGTGCAGATAATTTTTGTATTAATATGATTTTTTCATGAATATTAGATTGTTGACTTTCTGCGCATCACAAGATCCCCCCAAAAGTTAGGTACAATGTCCTAGGGTGGTTTCTTAAACGTAAAGATCAACTGTGTAAATATTACAACATTCTGGTCATTAATGGTACAACCCGCCTAGCTGATAAATAAGTCGGGAATCGTCCTTTAGTAGATAAGAATATCATGGCCACGTGGGAATCTAACAGGTACAGTAAGATCCTAGATTTTTTAAACTTAGCTAGTTGGAAAGCCTGGGCAGAAGTACCGTGCTCAATTAGGCATTTTAAGATACTGATGCAAGGATTTTTTATTTGTATAAGACAGTTCTAATGTAATTTAGAAATTAACACAATTTGGAACAGCTTAGATTTGGTCAAAGAGTGGATAGAAACTACTACTCGCAGATCCATCAGTTCCTGGGTATCAGTTCCTTAGGTATCAGAAGGTTAACACACTATATTTAAAAGTTTGAAAAAAGAGACTGTCTAAGAAAGGTCTCCTAATTACAGAAGAGACCTGGAATAGATAAGCTTAACTTTTCATTAATAAGAGGTGCTAACTGTTGCAGAATGCAGTTTTATGCAAAATGGCTAATTTAAGGAACTCCAGCATTTCTGCACAGAATTAATTCCTAGGTTTCTGATAGGTGCTTCAGGTGAGGACAGAGTCAATTGGACTCATATTATTTGGGGATGTACTCAAATTACCTGGGCAGAAAGCCAGATGCACTGTTCACACACTTTAGGGTTAGACCATGACATGGATGTTTATACTGCAGTCCTTGGGTACTCTCCAGATATGAATTGTACATCTCTGTTGAAAAAGCTTGCTTATATGTGCATTGGTAGACAGATCACTAATTTTGCAAATCTGGTTATCCGAGTTGGTTCCCATATTTTTGCAAGGGTGCCTTAAAATGCTAAAAATCAGAAAAACAGAACATCGTTATGCCCTTCGGTCTGGATCTCTTGAGGAATTTTGTAGCCTATCAGAAAGTTTGGATTAGGGTGTACAGTGACACGTTAATAATGATGTGAGGTGGCAGAGTTTTACAATATTAATGTGATGTCATTTGGAGAAAGTGGGCTGGAGAGATGGGGAGGGTGACCTGGGGCTTATAGAGTGTCTGGGTAGAAGCAGTGTTGGGAATGGCAGAGCTGGGAAAGGGAGAAGAAATGGATAGTAAAAATGGGGGCTGGATCGCTTCTAGAGTGGTCTGGCTTGCACAAGTTTAACCTGTGACATGGTGTTCCTTAATAAGGTGGCTTTGTGCTACTTGGGGAAGTGCAAAAGTGTTGTTGGTGGTGGAGCAGGACAAAGTTTAGGGCCTGGGAGGTCAGTGAAACTGAATACCAAACTCAAAGATCCACACATGCAGTTAAGACACCTGTCACGCATTGGATAAAATAACATTAATTTACTCATTGGTAATTCTTGACCCGCACTCTTTAAGAATAAGCCAGGAAGCCAGGAGCAAAGGAAAGAGAAGAGAACAAACACTGATAAGACAATAGGCCTCACCTTTGTGACTTATTGGCTTTGCCAATAGGTCTTAAGCCATACTGCACACTATCCCCAATGCTGTGCAGCATGGCTAAAGAAAGAAAAAGAAAAAAAACTTTTGATGAAGCTCACTATGTCATTTTGTAGGCATGCGCACATGCAAGCATCTATAAAATGACTCAACTGCTTCCCCACCCCTTTATTTACTAATCCATGTTGGAACAGTAAATACAAAGAAAATTAAAAAATTTAACAAAAGCATATTTTGTTTAAGCAGGTGGTT
Source organism: Pleurodeles waltl (assembly GCF_031143425.1). Lineage (NCBI taxonomy): Eukaryota > Metazoa > Chordata > Amphibia > Caudata > Salamandridae > Pleurodeles > Pleurodeles waltl. The sequence continues at coordinate 645,631,167 of NC_090446.1, read as the reverse complement.
TGGAAGAAACAAGGTGGTTAAAGCAATGGGGGACGAAAGCAACATGGGTAGGCGCAAGTGTGGGTCAGAAGCAAAAATGGGGGGCATTGGTGAGGGAAGTAACACAGATGGAAAAGAGCAATGTGACGCTGGCAGGGAGAAGCACACATGCGGCAAAGAAATCAGAGGTGTGGAAGTCCTATAGCCCGCCGCCCAGGACATATGGTTTGTGGTCAAGGACAACAAGTTTTCAAGTATATTTTATTCTTGGGACACGTAGGCTCAAACCACTGCAGCACAAATCCTTTGCCTGCCAATTTACAGTACCACATTAGGCAGCAGGGAAGGCAGCAGGGAAGGGAATTATCTGCTGTTAAGGTAATATTTCTGTCCGTATGTTAATGCTGTTTTCGAACTTGTTTTTATGGTTCATTAATGGAAAACCTTTATTATTAGGGCGTGCACTCTCAATAAATGTTGCAAACTCTGACTGCACTGCTGACAGTGGTTCCAGTAAAAATTGTGTACACAAGTTTGCAATGTTTAACAATATAAGGCTACATAAAATGCTCCCAGAATGCTCTCTGATTATATGCAAATATTTCAAAATAAAATATTCACAAAATACTGCAACTAGAAACAAATGTTTTACTAAACAACTGTGAAATTGTAAGTACCATTTCTATGAAGCATCATTTAGTAAAATATGTTGGTGCATGAGAGTAGTTCCCAAAAAATATTAATAATGGAAAGTCAGTGTAACCAGTTCCAACAAGATTATAGAAACAAAAATAAACAAGCATTGGCAAAGACAATAGGTTGGACATTGTTGGTCAGTCTTTTTGTTTTGTGAATGCGCGTCTTGTTTTGACATGGCTTTTGTAAAACATTATGGTTTTGGGAGCTACTAGGCCATCACTATTGAAAAAACATTGGCAAAAAGCAAAAACATGTTTTGGTCTCAAAAAGCACACATTGCCATAGTAGTTTGTGACACTGAACAAAACTACTTTGTGTGTCGATATGCGCCTTGTGAAAGCACAGACTGTGATCATTCTCAGTAAAACCAGCCAACAGATGGATAGAGCGAGATAGAATGTAATTAAAACAGAAGGCCTCTTGGTTAACACCAGACCTAATTAGGGGCTCAATTCTTAAAGAAAGTCACAAACCCATGGTATATGTATTTGCATTAGAGCAGATTTATGTTTTTTATGAATTGCCTAAAATTTACAGAAGTAGACCGGGAAATCGTACTCCTAGAAAATATTTGTGATAATAGCAAGTGTAAGCATGCAGGTGTAGATTTGCTCATGTGAAAATCTGTTGAGCATTTAACAGTTCACATTCCCTCCAGCCACTTTTTCCCCAACCCTGGAAGAAGTTTTATTTATGACCCTTGTCGGCAGTAAAAATCCAACCTTTCTCAGAATGGGAAAAGATTAGACAAAACCTGGTGAAAACCCTTAAAGCATGCAAGTTAGTAGGTTTGCACACTCTCCAAAGGGCATTCCAATCCTGGAACTGTTGCTTACCACTGCCTCCAGCCCCAGTATGTAGATCTGCAGAAAGGGGGCAAAATAGGAAAATTGCTTGTATTCAAGCCCTACTATAGTATTAGCCCTGGCAGAATCAGAAAGGCTATTATAACTCTTATATAATAAGATTGCTGCCATAATTTGTTGCCATGCCGCATGGTACTAAAAGGACAAGTAGATTTTTTTTTTACAGGAGAAGTAGATTTATAAAGCAATCTGTCCAATCGACAAGTAGATATTTTATTAAATTCCATACACCTGGAAATGCAGGAGGAGTAAGGTAGAAGAAGAGGGCTGAGAGAGAAGAACAAGGATAGAAGCAAAGATGGGAAGAGAAATACCGGAGGAAGACAACTGGAAAACACACAATCTCTAGGAGTGCTTAAAAAGTAGTGTTTGAAAAGTCAGCAGCAGTAGAAGGGCACACGTAATAAATACCTTCTTGCTCCAGGGAAAGGATAAATGCACAAAGAGTCAAGAAAGCCCACACAAACTATTAGATATGAGGCAAGCAAATGAGAATAACAATAAAGCCACCCAATGCCTAGCAATAGGTGGGCTTTAGGCCCACTGTAAGGTAAAAATATGCCTCGCAACTGACAGCACATGTGCTGCCACTAGGCAAGATCTAGAGAATGGAGGCTAAGAGGATGCATGGCAAGAGTTTGATGCAGTCACAGAAATATTCAGTTAAATGAATAAAGAAATCTTGGCATTGTTTATGAATGCGAGGTGCTTAGTTTGTATTGGATGAACCTTAGAACTAAGACAAGCATTAGCAAAGTCACTAAATCATGCCTGTCAAATTAACTATGTTACGGCTTATTTATTTATTTTGCTTTTTATTTTGACCTGTTATTAGGCGCCATATTGATTTTGCCAGTGCTTTCGCAACTTCAGCACAAGTATTGGCAAAGCTAAAAATATGGTGCTTGGCCATTCAGAAATGATTTTTTTTTTAATCCAAAGACAATGGTCACGTTTTTCTGCACTAGCTGCGGTTAGACAACGTGACGGCAACATACACGTTTAAAAAAAAGCATACAATTTCAAGATTTCGAACCACTATTATTACCTTCACAAATGCTTTTGCAAAACCATTAACAAAACGAAAAAAATAGCATATCCATGAGGGTGGCTCAGGGGGGAAAATGGTGGCTTGAGAGCAATGGGAGCGAATCATGAAAAGGAGACAGCAGCACAGGGAGCAATCAGAGTCTGCAGTGAGTACAGCAGGGGTGAGGGGGAGAGACACACACCCCGATGGGAGGGCCAGGAGAACACCACTAGGCCGCAGCGGGAGAGTACATGGTCCCATCCACTGAAATGCAAGCAACGGATAGGAGGAAGGCCACAGAAAGCACAAAGTGAGAGAGCTATCCACCTGTACCTGACCTAAAATGTGACTGATCATATCTTCTTACGTAAGTGAAACCACAAGAAGAATAAAACACACCAATAATTGAAGTGGACATACACGGAACCCACTATACATATATGTTAAAAGTGTATGGAAGACAATAGGTTTGAAGACGTTCTCCCACCTCCGATGGCACAGCCTTGGTAGCTGCAGGAGGTTGATGTGCAATAACCAGTTAGAAGGAAGGTGTGTATTTGGTGATCATCCGATTCAGGGCTCTGTGATGTCTAAATTGCACTAGCTGGACCATGCATGTTTAAATCTGAAGATGAATGAGCCTTGCTATTTCGTTTAGAATGGCTCGGCACTTGCTGATCTGGGCACCAGGCAGACCAAGCTAAAGGCAAGGACTGGCATGATGAGAGAGGCACTGAGATTAAAAGTAAGAAATGAGGATACATTTCTTACCAGTAGGAGACCACAGATGCCAAATTTAGCAAGCTGGTTTGGATCAGCTTTGTAGAAAAGGTTTCTGTGAAATAGAATTGCAAATTTCAGGTGACCAACAATGACGAAGGCTGAAGGTCAAAAGAAGTGGACCCAAAGAAACGTCAATCAGTGATCCTGGGAGTCCACAATTTAGGATTAGTGCAGGGTGAGTGCTTTGCACCTGCCAGACTTCGACTGCTCCAACATACCCAGTGACAGTTAAAGATGACGTATAGGAACTAGTCTTACCCGATTCACGTAGCAACTTGGTGCATCAGAAGTCATCAGTGTACAATTGGTGTTAACTATGGAAACTCTTGATGAGTTTAACTACCAGCCTCAGATCAGTGTACAATATGGGAGAAAAACGAGAAAAGCGATTAAAGTGGCTGTTATTCGGAAAATAATTAGCACACCTTCAATCTCATAATTTACAGAGAAATATTTTGAGGTGTGCAGGGCCAGCTCTAAGATAGACAACTGAGAAGGTGGTTCTTCACTGTGTTGTAGACCAGCAGTTCCCAACCTTTTGACTTCTGTGGACCCCCACTTTATCATTACTGGAGCCCGCGGACCACCACTGACTCGCTATTGGAATCTGGGGACCCCACACTGAGCCAATACTGAAAGCTGGGGCCTAAACTAATAATAGCAGTCGTGGACCCCCTGAGGAGGCTTCGCGGACCCCCATCGGGTCCCCGGACCACAGGTTGGGAACCACTGTTTTAGACCACTCATAATACAATAAGTTAGAAGATGACAGGAGTTTGCACCTGTAAGGTTAATTCTAATCATTCCTCAACGAAAAGAGGCTTATGGGAATTATTTGGCTAGTGATCAGGAAGTACAGTATAATAAATGTATTGATGTGACATGACTGTTTCAGACTCTAATGTGACACGGTGTTGAGAGCCCAAATGAATGCGCCAAAGAGAGGCTGTGGCGCAGAAACATGTTGAAAGTTAGACTTTAAATGGCACTGCAATTAATCATCTCAAATATTAGAGGATCACCTGTCCTTCAAAGGTGGCCGAGATGCGGCAATAGGTCAGGTTGGATTTGCGTTTGTGTATGTCAACTACATGAGCAATACCATTACATACTAAAAGTAGAAATCAGATTACAAAGAAAGCACAAGTAACTATGCCAGGTTATTAAAAAAAGAGAAAAAAAAGCAGGGTAATGCAGCCCCAAAGCCAAGCCATTTTGTAGGCGCTAGCTTACGTGCCTACAAATTGATATGGGAGGCATTTTTTTTTGTTTTTAATACCGATCCATGATCGATCGGTACATTTCTTTAAGGCAAATGAGCAGGAAGCAACTTGCAGTCTGGTACTCTGCTCCCCCCCCCCAAAAAAAAAGAAATAAAAAAGGAAAAATAAAACAAGACCACGAATGGCGAAGGGCCAAATACCGGGGGAGCAAAATGGTGGAAGGGGACAACAACAAGGAACTGGAGCGTGGAAGGGGGAAGCAGCACTCTAGGGGGGGGGAGGGGGCAGGTGGGTCGAGAGGAGGAGGAAGAAGGACACTAGAGATAAAGCAACAAGGGGGAAGAAGCACATGGGGATGAGGGTAACACAGACTGGGCAGGGGAGAAGAACACAAGTGACAGAGCAACATGGAGCACTGTGGAGGTGAGGGGGAGAAGTACAGGAGGGAGACAGTTGAAAAACACAGGCACTCTTATAATTGCATAACACAAAGTAGTGCCTGAAAAACAAGCAGCAGAAGGACACAAGTAATGAGGTCATGCTACAGGGGAGGGACAAACAGAAGAAGAGGAAGAAAAGCCCACACAAGCTAACAAACAAAAATCAAGCAATTAAGAGTGACAATACAACCAACCAAATGGAAATGAATGGGCGGACACTAAGACCAATTTAAACTGACAATAGCTCTTTCACAACCAGAAGTGTTATGCTGTTTGGTAGGCAAGACCTAAACTGGTCCTGGTAATAGTTGCCTTCTGACACTTGAAAGCCTTCCACAAACGCAAAATCTCACTCACTCACTTCTTCACAGGCCAGTCCACCCCTGAGCCTCCACTGTACGTAAATAAATTGTTCCGGACCTCCAGCCAGCTTCATCAGATGTTAACAGCTCTGGAAAAAGCTGGGCCTGCCAGGACCTGCAGGAACTGGACGGCCTCCAGGGAATATCAGAGTTGGCAGAGGAATTCCTGTCGCCTGGCACTCCCTTGATAATGCTCTCTACAGTGAGGCCGGCATGGATCGGAGGGAGCAGATACTTCTACTCATACTAGGGGCCTGTCGGACTTAATTCAGGGAAATATACTGGTCTCTTCCGGGGCCTGTGTATCTCACACTGAGGGAGCATGTTCTGCACTTCTATTCATGGCAACATTTGGAAAGAGGGCGATTTTGAAAAAAAAATCTTGGGTATTTATTTTCCCTACTAACTTTCATTTTAGGATATACAGAGCTAAAATAAAGCCATTTTTTACTTTAAAAACTGGAATTTCTCGACTGAATTGCGAGGGCTTCCATGTATGCATGGGAGACCACCAAGCTCACACCTAGAAGACATATAGGGCCTGATTCTAACTTTGGAGGACGGTGTTAAACCGTCCCAAAAGTGGCGGATATACCACCTACCGTATTACGAGTCCATTATATCCTATGGAACTCGTAATACGGTAGGTGGTATATCCGCCACTTTTGGGACGGTTTAACACCGTCCTCCAAAGTTAGAATCAGGCCCATAATGTTCTCTATGCGAAGGCCCCTCTGACCTCAGTGAGGAAATAAATACACTGCTGTCGGGAAAGGGGCCTATATTGCCCACGATGAAGGAAAAATGGCATTCTTTGTATCTCGGTCAGCCTGCCCATAACCAGGAACATACACTGTTTTCCATCCAGGGTTCTGCCTCACCATTACTAATTTAGTTGACACTGCTCTCGAATACTGGAGTCGGGCTTGCACACTCTAATAAAGAAGAAATTGGATTCTCTACAGAACACTATCTGCCACACTATAAGGGATACAGGTTCTGTATACAGGAGCCTGTTATGATCACAAGCAGTGAAGTATACTGTTTTCTATGCAGTGGCCTGTTTAGAGCCTATGCAGAGGCAAGTTTAGATCATATCAAAGGAACCTATATTATTCTCTATGGCAAAGCCTGTCTAGCCCTCACTGAAGAGCCCAACACTGCTCACTAACAGGGTCTCACCAACAATGTTCTATATTATGCAGAGGCTTGTCTGGACCTCATTAAATGAGCAGATTATTTTCTCTACACAGAGAAGGCCAGGATGAACACAAGTGATGTCAAATCCACTGGTGTCTAACTAGGCATTGCCTGGCCTTCATGGAGGAAACAAATCCACTGGAGTCTAAATAGGCATTGCCTGGCCTTCATGGAGGAAACACACTGTTCTCCACACAGAGACGTGTCTAGCCTTCACTAAGCGAAGGGATATTCTGCTCCAACAGCTACTACACAGCATCTTGCTGAACACCCTCTCCCGTGAATGCAGTCAGGGGCCCACACCCATTCTTGAAAGGTGCCACCTAGAGTATTTAGGCACCATCGCCACACGTATGGAAATGCTGCCATTGATCAGAGACCAACGAAACAGCCCACCCAACCTCTCATCCTGATCAGATGTAATAAACTCCCGGACCTCGAATTATTACAGTGTAACCGGACATACAAATATATGTTGTTACTATGCAATAATGTCAGATTATTTTGAGCAAGTGTGAGTCATTTCCCTATCACAGTACATCATTTGAGTTGCCAGCATTTGTGATGTTCCATTTTTAGGTCGAGCACAGCAGCACGCAAGCACTCCTTTTATACTGGTACGAAATGTCATCTCATTTTTTAGTTTTGTTGTAATCTAGTCAGTTGGATTTAACCACGCCCATCTCACGCCTATCACTTTCATTCGTTCGGGAGTCTGCCTTTCAAAAATCCCTTGATGTTGTTCGTAAATGCTTCAAGTTTGTCCCACCTTGAGGCTGTTTTGTTAACTCTTTGTGTTGGTGCACTATTTTCCTTTTGTCTCACCTCTTCACTCATCGTAATATGTTGTTTCTTGATTTCGGGCATCTTGCTGTTTCTCTGTGATGTCTGCAAGATCTTTTTTATTATTATTTTTTTTGCAGTTTTATGTACCGCAAACTCGACACTAGGGTATTGGAGCGTTTTATTTGTTTTTTTGCAGTTTTACATAGCGTAAACTTGATATAAAGCTATTACAGCACTTTACATAAGCACCGGATACAATACACAAGAACACACTCATTTTTTGTAGCAAGGGGAGATCAAGTGATTTGCTGTCGATAACAGGATGTTGAGCCGGCACTGAGTCTCAAACCATGTTCCTCAGCTCCAAGGTGGGCAGCTCTGATCCTTATGCCACATCCTCCCCCGTAGGGTTCTTTGTCTGGTGGGTTTTGGGGCACTCTGGGAATAACTAGTTTTTTAGGTCGAGTGTGCAAGTGCGCTGACGTGTTGTAATCTATTGTTACCTTCTATGTTACAGAAAGTTGCTCTTGATCTACACAGCAGGAACGCCATTTTGACGGCTGGGTCACCTTAATGTATGAGAGTCTGACAGACAACTGAAACCTGAGATGGCGGTTGCGCGGGGTGGGGGGGCGGCGAGGCATTTTGGCGACCTCCTGTACTCACCTACTTCTACATTTGATGGTCTCCCCCATGCATCATGCACCCCGCGAGGTTGGCTTCTCGGACAAGATTCAGGCACCTTGGCTCTGGTCTCTACGGGAAGCAGACACACGAGTTGGATTCTGTTGGTCTGCAATTGTTTGGTTATTCTTGGTTTTTTTGCCCTTCCAGGTCTCCGAGCAATTGGGAGAACAATGATGGTTGTGGGCAGGCTGTACTGAATGTTTTGTCACCTGACACATGCTATGGGTGGGGCGAATTGACATTAGGGGTCATACAACGCATGCACTATTGAGCAGTTTCTACCCCACTTCTCTTTTATGGATAAGGGGATTAAACGGCAGTCCCTAAAATACCTATGGCCTTAATTCCCCAAACAAGCGCAAGCAGGTCTGGGGCTACATAATGCTCCATGACCTCAATATCGTCTTTTTACAAGAGAACCATCTCCAAGGGGTAGATCGACACAGAATGGCACACCCAAGGTACCCCACACATAAGTGGGCCTTCACCAACTGCAAAACACTGGGAGCGGGATACTTTGTTAATAACACTTTGGCTCCAATATCACTAACGTGGTGAGGGATTAAGAGGGCCGGTTCTTGACCTTGCATATGGTCCGAGGTAAACAGAGACTCACACTACTTAAAATATATGCTCCAAACTCCTTACAAGACTGCTTCCTCTGTCACATCATACAGACACAACAACAGAGAATTGAGAGGGTCATAGTCATGGGACGGGATTTTAACCTGGTATGGGACCCCACCATGGATAGAAATTCTTCCTCATACCGAGGCAGGGGGCCATGTCAGCTCAACTAAAAAGAGAGATAACTGAATTGCTATAAACCCACGGACACTAGGGATTACTCCTTTTACTCCCATGTATGTATCTCTTACTGTCGGATTGATTACCTCTTTGTGACACATTCTCTTTTTCACACCCTTGACTCTGCTGAGCTACTCAACATCTCCATCTCCAACCACAGCACATTGAACTAACATGGTCACCCGCGTCTCTACATACAAGGACTGCCCCACAGTGGCATAGCTGCCAGGGTTTCAGATTGCTTAAGTGTGACATTTGCATAATTTCAGTGTAATTATGAGTAACATTCAACGACTATGAGTGACACTTTCTCGCGAGCAAAACTGAGCAATGAAGATGAGGGAAGAACATAAATATCAGAAATTATACCAATTTGAGAAACGAGGGCTGGGCAAAGAAAAGGTCTCTAGGTGCCCCTTGTCTGGCAGTGGCGGATGCAGCGAAGAAAAAGAAAGCTGCAACTCGTCGACTCAGTGACTGATTGAGGCCATCAATAAACCAATCAAGCACTGCAGTGAATGTGTTTAATTCTTATATCATCCTGACCAGTCATAAAGTGCTGAAAAACTACATGCTAAAGAGACATTTCGAGGCCAGCTCAGCTTGATTAAAGTGAACCCCAACCTGCGCGGCACCTTGGGTGTATTACCTAGCGATAGCTCACCAATTACTTTTTAAAACAGAGATGCCAGTCTCATGTGACAGTATGCTCTCCTCTGGATAGCTCAGCGCTATCGACAGCGTGCGATGCCTCCTTAAATGCAACACTTGACCCTTGTATGTATTTTATTTATTAAAATCAGTGAGTGCAGACCTGACTTGCGGCCAGTAGTTTCCTTGCAGCACTGTTTCTGCAGTGAGACAGACATGCACAGCAATGGAGACAGAGTGTTAACGTGCCTCCTACCAAAGCTCGCTCTAGTGTAGGCAGGCGCGGCCAGTCCTTTATGGAGGAGGGGCCACGCCCCCCCACCTTTTGCCCCTCATGAAGAGTGTCTGTCAAGCTGAACAATGGTCAGCCTGACAGACACTCTTCATGTTCAGGTCAGGCAGCCAGGAGTAGACATGCGGGATTTGCACAGACTCCTGGCTGCCTGAGCTTAACTTTGCTGGGCTGAGGAGGTCACAGCTCCTATGGGCGTGACCTCCTCGGCTCAGCAAAGGTGCCTAGAGGCCCTCCCCTGGGTGACGAGGAAAGCGTCACCCATTGACTTCGACCTGGGCGCTTCAGGTTCAAGCACTGAAGCGCCCAGGGTGAGTGCCAATCAGTGACACCTTGTCACAGATTGGGGTGTGGTCAGCAGTCTCACTGACCCCATCCCACTCTGTGACAAGGCTGGGAAGGCTGCCTCATGGGTCAGCCAATGAGGGAAGGCAGCAATCCCAACCCTCCTGGGACCTCCGAAGCTGAAGGTAAGTGTGTGTGTGTGATGTTTTAAAATGAATGTTTGGTGCGTGCGTGCATGTTTTAATGTAATGAGTGTTGTTAATGGATGTGCGTGAGTATGTGTGTGAAAGAATGAGTGTGTGTGTGTGTGCTTCCCGCCCGCCCCCTCCTTCCTAAAGCTGCCGGCCGCCACTGAGTGTAGGTCCCTGCGATCTTGAGAAATCAGATCACCGGTCCCCTCAGCTCCTCTTTATTATATTCCTAGCACTGTGGCAGCTAAAACTGGAAGCACCACTCTGGGGGTACCGGCGGGGCGTTAATCGGAGCAGGTTAAGTCCTGGAGGCTGTTTCTAGAGCTTAGGATGCTCCTGTCATCGTTAGAGCTACCCTGACATCCCGGCCACTTATTCAGCACTCGGTCGCCTCGCTGTTAAAATTAAATTCAGCTTTGCCGGTCGCTGCCATCCTGCTGCACCCCTCTCAGCGCACCAGAGATTAAGGCGCTAAAAATGCCTGATTAATGCATTTTCAGGCGGTGATGCAGACCACCGCTTTAAAATGTGTTATTCTAATGCCTGATTGTGGTGCTTGGCAGAGCTGCAGTTGTAGCTACTCCCTTCTTCGTGGCCTGGTTGATGCAGAGGAGATGCATACAGGCATCATTGACTATCCTACACAACACAATACAAGATGTCCCCCTTTCTAAACTATGGGACGGGATTAATGCCACAATTTGAGGGGTGATATCTTCAGTCGATATTGCTTGAAGCAGACAGGCACACTTAGTTGAGAACAATTTGACAACAGAGATAAAGGCATTAGAAAATCAAGATAAGACAACACCCACCCGGTGCCTTAAAAGACAGCTAGCAGTGTTGTGGGGACAACTGTCAGCCCACAGGACAAATACAGAGGAGCAATCACTCTTGGTGCTTAAACAAAGATCCTATGAAGGGGGCACTAAAGTGGATACACTCCTGGCCAGTAGATTACAAGCTCACACAAAAGCACACATCGCCAAGCTTCAGCGAACGAACGGGGTTGGGGTGCAATCGCAGAACACGATAAGCGGAGATCGTTTTATAATTACTATCAATCCCTCTATAAATGCAAGAAGGCCCCACCCACACTAATAGATGATTATGTGGCAGCTTGTGAACGGAAGCCTCTACACCCCAGGCACACTAAGCTTTTGGAGGCACCAATGTCGCTAGAAGAACTTCACCGAGCACTTCCAGCATGTATACCTGTCAGCCCAGTCAAACTGGGCGATCACCTGATACGCCTTTTTAACTCCTTCACACAAGAAACCGGCCTCAACCCTCTATGACAACCGCATAGATTTAGCTTATTCCCATACCGGGATAAGATCTGAAGCTCTGCTCTTCTTATCGCCCTATTGCTCTGGTGAATACGGAAGCAAAAATCATCACTACGATTTTGCCCACCAGGCTTAAGCACTATCTTCCGCATTTTATAGACCCAGATCAGGTAGGCTTCATTTCTTAAAGAGATCGGGTTTAGCAGATGGCGCATTTAGTGGAGAAAGAGCATTGCTACCATATTCCGGTATGCCATCTGTTGCTAGACACAGAGAAGCCTTTTCACCGGATTAACTGGGACTTAACTGGGACTTTCTTTGTGCAGTTTTGATTAAAATAGGGATAGGCCCAAACATGGCTCCAGAATTCTAGCCTCTGATGTCACTCCAGTGGCAACCATCCGGGTAAATGGACACCACACAGATCCCCTCACCATTCTTAGAGGCATGAGACAGGGCTGTATATTGTTACCCCTCTTTATTTGCTTTAGCAGTAGAACCACCGGCCATCACCATTCAGTGCACTGAAGAATACAGGGCATATCCTTGGGTTTCAGAAACACAAGATTAATGTGTTTGCCGATGACCTGCTACTCACTTTCTCGCAACTTGTCACCTCCCTCCCATCTGTGATGTCTAGCCTTAACAAATTTACAGCCATATCGTGCTTTAAGGTAAACAATTCTAAATCAAGCCTACTCAACCTCACAGTCCTGCCAGCTGAAGTACCCCAGCTGTTTCAGTGGTGCTCAGACAAGAATAAATACCTGGGCCTATACCTCACACCCACCCTCGCCACTTGGATGAGTGCGAACTGCCCCCCCCGACAAACACACTTCGCCGGGCCATCTTGAAGGACCTCCGGAGGTTGAAGCTCCTTCCTATCTCTTGGCTGGGAAGGGTGAATGTGGTTAAAATGAACATCTTACTGGGAGCCCTTTATTTGTTTCAGACCCTACTCCCTACCCCAATCCCTCAGGACGACATTTCACAACTGCAGTGTAATATTCACTTGCTTATATGGAACTTGAAACAGCCTAGAATATCCAGTGCCCTTATGATGCAACCCTGCGATAGAGGAGGCCTAGCTTTTCCCAACCTTTTAGAAGATTACTGGGTGGCACATTTACGATTCATCTCTGCAAGGTTAGCAAGGGAAAGTGAGTCTCATTGGTTCCATATGGACAGAGCTGCCATCTGTAGGTACCTATGGAATCTAGCTTGGATACCCTAACATTCAGTGCATACATTGCCACCCCAACCAAGACCGTCGTCGACATCAAAGACAAACTGGCACTTAGAAACGGATTGACCACTTTCTCTTCTCATAACACCCCTGTTGCGCGCAACCCCAAATTTATCCATCCAAGGTCCCCTAATGCCTATAGAGATTGGACTGACAAAGACTGCAGGACACTGAGTCCTATTTGTAGGGATGGATTTCAAAACTTTTGAACAATCCAAGGCGGAATACATCTTGCCTGATCACACCAGGATGCAATATCTTCAGCTGAAGTATTGGGCACTTCACCCCTCTGTATATCCCGATGTCATCCGACCGTGCATTCTATTAAAAAAAATTGTAAGAACCTATGATAGCTCACGAGGGCTTAACTCCAACACTTATTGCACGATTCAGCACTCCACACTAACATGTATTCACCCATACCTATCACTTTGGGGCACGGTTAACACCGAAGAGATAACACTAAAACAATGGGGCACCTTGTGGCGCGACACACCAAAAATATACAAAGCATCTCCCTTATGGAAACAGTGTTTAAACTTATGTTTCAGTGGTGCTATATGCCATCTCGCCTGTCCACCAGCTATGCTGGGTCATCTGACCTTTGTTGGCGAATCCGATGCATCCGCAGAGACTTCTATCATATTTGGTGGATATGTGCCCCTATCTCTACCTTCTAGAAGGAGTACATTAGTCACATGAGAGCCATGATAGGATACCTTTTCCCTTATCCTACCAAAAAGTCAATAGACACCACACAGATCCCATCACCATTCATAGAGGCATGAGACAGGGCTGTACATTGTTCCAGTAGTCTCTACGGCGAGTCGTTTTGGCTTTGCCAATGCTTGTTAGATTTAGGCACAAGACACCTGTGATTCCCAGCAAATCAGTTAATCTCCCCATGTGTGAAAAAGAAACAAAAATGGCATCTGACAAAAAATTCCTATCACATAAAGAACGCAACTGCGCGCATGTCTTAATGAAAAAAATATTTGGAAACAGATAACATCTGCTGTCACAATAAACATCCATTTCAAAGGAGAAAATAGCTCTTTTGGAGAGAGTGTGGCATAGTACAATATAGTAGATAAAAATGGCAAGAGGTTCAACGAGGACAACAGGGAAGAAGAAAGAATAAAAGTAGTGCCTCAACCACAGTGTGATCAGCAGAAGGACGGCAATCAATCTGAAGCAATCAGTAGCTGGGCCAGGTTCCTGCCGAAAGAAGAGGAAGTGAAGCCAGTAAACGCAGGCCAATTAGAATGCAGTAAATAGGAGTAACAATGAAGTTAACAAATGGGAAGCAATGGGCTGGCTACACGATCCTGGTTGCTTACAATATCTCCCACAAGCAAGAGCGTATGCTCGGTCGCCTGTGAGACCTAAAAACGGCCAGAGTTCACTGGAAGGTAAGGGACCAGGTTGAGGTGAAAAAGAGTGAAATTTCACAGACAAAAGTAATTCACTCGATAAAGAGGAAGGCTACACACTGCTGCTACTACATTAGAGAATACTCACTGCAAAGTAATTTTGTACACAGTTAACAAGTGGCATACACAGAACTGAAATATGTAGCCTACTCATCTTGTAGACAGGCAGGAGCATGCCTAAAAAAAAAAGATTCCATCAGTTATCAATCTCCTAATGTGAAGTGCAGAGGAGGATTTTGCTGCACAATGTTGAGTTCCCGGTGTAGCATTGTGGTAGTCCATCAGAAACACATACACATTAAGGGCACTAAGCCATGAAGAAGAAGAGATAAAGAGCAGAAATGGGCGACAAATGCCTATTACAAATGTTGAGCAAGTGTGATGGGATGAATCGATTCAATCTGTCAAATACTTTTAAAAGTGTTGAGGGGTACTAAGATTGGGGTCAAACACAGAAATAAGACACTGGATGGGGCTGCCCAGAAAAAGGGAGGCTTATAAGTAGAAACCTCAGACTGTAGCTCTTCTCGTATCAGATCTCTGCTCCAGGGCTGTCAGACTGAAGATGTGTTGCAGATATGGATTGATTTCTTATCAGATGCAACAGTACTAGAGGCATGTCCAGACCAAAGATGCTCGCAGACTATGGATCAGCCACAACCTATCACAAAGTGAAAGCTCCCCCATCACCCCCCCCCCCCCCCCCCCAAACCTGGCAAAAGAGACAATGACAACCAGAGGGAAGTATTTACATTAGCAAAGGACTGTAAGAAAATCAACCCATGAGTACGAAACAAAAACAACCAAAATGGTCAAAAGCACATGCAAGGCAAATTATTTCTCACTGTAAGTTTAGTAAAAGTTTAACATACTGGTTTGTTACAAGAAAATTTGATTAGGAGTTCTGGTAGGAAAAATGTGAACACTGTTCAATCAACTTCATGTAACCATTCCTTAACAAACACATCTTGCAACTGATTTAGCAGGTGCAAGTTATTTTCACACTGCCCACAATCCATGGTTCCACCCAAGTCTACAGCTGTTCATTTGCACAGCTATGGAGATAAGATGCTACTGCAACGAATGAGTCTCCTATAACAGGAATTTTTGTTATCCAGAAAAAACAAATTACTAGGATGGCGCTCCTTGTAACCAGCATCTCCCTCCAATCTCCCACAGCGAGAGGCATCTGCTGGCCTCACCCACTGGTTTGCCTCAGTTTGAAAGGTCCACACGAGTCTATTCTGATCAGGAGCTAAGATTGCAAGGTGCCAGAATATAGGGCTTGAGTTCAAAGAAAGCTTTATTCTTATTAATTAGACAATAGTGCACAGATGAAGGTTACAGGTAAAAATATTGACTAATTATTGTATTTTCTAACGTATAGTTAAAGTGCAGGACAAACAGGGAGGCCAAGACTGAACATAGTGAAAGGTGCACGAGGACATCCTTGGTTAATGGTTACAAAAAAGATGAAAAAGAAAGACTGGGAAAAAAACTGGGGATTCGATTTCTAACCATGGCTTCTAGCTGAGGGGTCAAGCTCTTTTAATGCAATGAAAAAGGGGATCCGGAAGGTTCTGATCAAATTCAAGAAAATGTGATTAACATCCAGAACACCTCACACCCAACCCAAGTCATTTTACATTCTGAAAGCCTAAAAACTCACGTTTTTACAGAATATACCTATCAATCTAAAAAGCCTATTCTTCATTTCTCCTAGATTTATGAACTACTTTACTTGCGAAGACCTATATTGCCCTTGGCACTTATCCATGGAAGAGAAATACACTTATTAAATAATAAATTTAAAACTTTTCACCAGGTTAGGGGAAGAGAAAGACCAAGCACTAATGAGAAAAGTGCAGGAGTGTGTACATAACTATCTCGTACAAGAAAGATGCTGCCTAGCTTTGCAAATGTACACCTTTACCTACAGCTTCGTCTTTCTTTACAGATCCAAGTGAAACAATACACACATGAGACCTAGGGCCCTGTGTACGAACACATTTTCCCATAGACACAGAATGGGCAAACCCCCTTGATACATCTGGTCCTTAATTATCAGAGCCCTGCATTGTTTATAAGCGGGCAGAAAAGATTGTAAGTTCTGCCCATAGCATCGTGGTAACCGGAATGCATGGCAGTAAAATGGTAGCAAATACCGTTCCTGCATATTATTCCACATTTCCAGGATGAAAAAACAGAATTGTGGGCGAAGCCGATCCAATACTGTGAGACAACCTTATTTCTCCAGCCGGTGTTTGCACTCGTTATTACAAAGCACTCTTTTTGGGTCATTAGTACCTTTGTACACTTCAGTAGTTCAGGATGCGAGTCAGCGGTGAGGAGGTCAAGGCAGTTATTTGGGGGGGACTCACTAGAGGTATTTGAGGGCCTGTGGGAGAGTACTGGGTATATGAGAGTGTAGGAGACCTGTAGCTGTAGTGAATGATGCATCTGACATTAGAGACTGAAGCTGGACCTGGTCACAGGACTTGGCCATATCGATGCTGGGGCAGAATACATGGGACCGCGAGTGGGCATTTAGTCGCTATACTTCTTGATATGAAACAAGACCTGAGAGTGAAGACTGTACCAGGACATAGGAGGCTGTTCCTGGCATGTGTGCTCTTTTCCCGGAGCCTAAGTGGCGTCACCCAGCTGTTGATGGTACCCAACTAAAATAGCTCTTTTTGTATGTTTTTGTTATTTAATTACAGTTGCATTAAGACCTAGATTTGCTATGGTTCCGGCATCGCAGTGCTGCATGACAAATTGCAGCACTGCTTGGCATGAACTAGCAAAAATGTGGACTACTTCTGCTCAAATGAGGTTACGGGAAGCACGCACTCTTAAAAAAAAAAAAGCTATTTTAGTGGGATGCTTGGCATTGCACCAAGGCAACGAACAATGCCATTCCTCGAGTTAGATTTATTTAACACACGGTAAACGCTCTAGTAAATAAAAAATGTAACGCCACACAAAATGTTCTCTTTCTTCGGCAATTACACATCTTTCACATACAGGGAATTGGTTTTTTTTTGGGGGGAGGGAGTTCCAGCAAAGCCCGGTGATGGCATTTTACGTGGACTGACTTTGCCTTTGCGGGTCCGTGCGGCCCGGGCACTGTTACGCTTATTTCCATGGTTACCGGGCGTCCAGCAATCCCGGCACAAAGGGATTGGATGCAGCACTCAGGCGAAGATTCAGCTCCAAAAAAGTGATGGTATTCAAGGGCGGATGAGTGCGGCCATTCGGACCAGTTTGTGCTCCAAAAACCCCACCATGTGATGCGTGATCGCCAACGGAAACAGGGCCGGAGTGTTTTTCTTAATTTGTAGTTTCCTTTTATTTACCAGTAGCAACTGTAACATTCTGAAAGGAAACCTCAGCAATACCACCCCGGAACGTCAGTCGCCCCTGTTGATTCATAGGTCACGTGAAGTCACATCCTGTGATGTCACTCAGTCGGTTTCAAAGCACACAGGTTATCTATCACTCCTAATGAAACTAGTAACTTGGAGCAGTGCTGGCGGTCTAGAGTGAAAGACAGTTTGGTTGAAGACTACTTGGGTGTGGCTGCCTGAGGGGAGAGACTCCAGAGCTGGAGAACTGACATCAACACAAGTTTGTGATCGTGGTTGATCGGAGAAGGCTTATCAATCATAAGTAAGGCTCCCAGTTGACTTAAAAAATAGTGATAAATACAACCTGAAAACCATCTATGCCCCCGTCTGTCATTATTGTTTATTATGGATAGAACCAGAGACATTATTTTTGTGTGATTTATTACGCTGTCAGACATGACTGCCGAATCTAGAAATGTGCAGAGACAGGCAGGAGAGTTAAATGGGAGGCTTCACAATGAACCCTCAACTGCCGCAAACGTGTTCATGTGTTTGTACTAAAATGCTCACGTTTTATTATGAGTTATTGATATATATCACAAACGAAAAAAAACTTTAAGCATTAAAACTATCAGGCATTCAATTTTGCGTTATATTAATCCGTTAAATACAAATGTAAATATAATATTTGCAGCTTCATTTGTAGCTCAAACCCAAAATAAGTAAACAGAGGTATAATTAGGAAATAATAAATGAATGAATGCAGAGGGAAAAGTAAAAAAATAAATACAATAAAGCCGGAAATAATAATCCTAAACTTTTCTTAAATTGTAATCAGTAAATGAGGAAAACAAGGCAAAATGCCTCGGCAAACAATTCAACCCCAATGTGTAGCCTGCTTTTGCTTTAAAAGTACCCACCCCGAGATTTATTGTGTAGTTGCCTCCAATTTTAATTGTTTTAATAAATCACTTCTGAGGTACCGGTTTATGTAACTCTCAGTAAAATACAAATAAAAGTATTCAAAATCTCTTCGTGTAATTTTAATAAGCCTGGTAGCAAAACTTATTTTACAGGGTTTAATAAATTGAGCAAACGATGCTCGTCGCTGCCTTGACACTGCTCTACATGTACCCAACTTGGAAACTCTAGTTATTTTTTGCTTCTATTTAAATGTTGTCTTCTTATACATTTTGGAGGCCATGGTGCGCCCTAGGCCACAGGGTTCAGATACAGCTGCGTCGTGAACTTCCGCTTTTTATTATCGGGAGGGCTTAATAAACGGGTAACTAAAAAAAAATAGGGGCAATTGGTTCTCAACACGAGGCTACACAAAAAGAAAACCGGATTTAAAGAAAACCTCGAAAGAACAGGGGGTGAAACAGCAGAGATTGCGCAAGGCCTAAACTAGCAGTCTGGTGGAGCACACGAGTGGGAGGTCCGGTGGGCAGCCCGTGCGAAAGTGAGCCAAGTAGACCCCCTAAGAGACAGACGCTTAACGTGCGACACAATAATGCGCAGGAGGGACGAGGAGGCAGTCTAGCGGTCAGACTGTCTGGGTTACGTTCATAGAAAGACTGGCAGTCTGGAATGAGACAGCATGACTGCTCACTCAGGATTCTAACATCAAGCGTCCTTTGTACTCCAAGTGAAAACCCAGATGTGCTCCTGCCCAGATATGGATTCTTTACAAGCCGCTTCCATTTTCACATCAAAGGCAGCTCTTAAGTCCCAGCCCCCTCCCCCACTCCTCTGCCTCGATAAATCTGACCACTTATACAGCAGTCATCACAGCACGGATGGTCTCTGGCACTGGAATGATGGTTATCATAACTGCTCGGGTCAATGGTACTGCTTTTATCGACCTCGTAAGGACAACTGGCTGAATCAACTCCAAGAAGATTGAGAGTAATTATCACTGGTTCCCAGAACCCTTGTAGAGTCGTGGTTCCCCGCACCAGAGGGGGACGCTATCCCACCCATCCCACAGTTTCTGAACATTTGTGAGTTTGTCTCTCCTGGACCAGTGCTTAATTTATAAAAATAAATAAACTAAATAAGTGCCGGGGCCCTCCTCTCGTGGCTACTGCAGCTTGTACCACCCTATGCCCTTGCCAGCACTGCCAATGACAGCACCCACAGAAGTACCAACGGTCCCAGCGTCACAAGTCTGACCATTCGGGCCTTTTGAGGGCCCCAAAGCTATAACAATGGCTTTGCTTGCAGATATTAGTCATTTTTCATGTATACCGAATTAAAAAAGACTGTTGTTGTGCTGATCTCTAAATTAGACAAAGAGCGCCACCCTATGTCACCCTACGTACCAGTGTTGACAACGATGACCCAGTGCTGAGCACACCGGCTCAATTTAAGCACTGGCTGGGACACATTTACTTTGTGATACAACAGACAAGTGCCTGAAGGGCGGGCCCTCCATCCCACTCCCTGCCAAAGCAGGGCCCAAAAGTACCAATCCCACCGCCACCCGCTGCGCAGGGCCTAGCAGTTTAATAAAGCAGCGCCTGTGCACGAACACTTGATACCAACCCTGTGGAACTGCTGAGTAAGTTAAGCTCTTCCTGCTGCGTCTTATCTGCAGATCTGGGTTTTTAGTCCACCTCAGCTTTTCCTCCTTCTGAGCAATAGATTAAACTGAGCTATTCCCGGTGCTAGACACCTACAAAGTAATTCTTCTTTTTTCCATTACTGATTATTTATTAAATCGCTTCCTAGCAAGAAAGTCACATAGAGAAGAGGTTTAGGATCAGGAAATGATGCTTCCAGGCTCAATGTGTCCTTCCGGACAGTCTGAACGCAATGGGACCGGCAGCCTGTCAGATTTATTGTTTATAATGGACAGAACCAGAACCAGATCAGGAAGAAGGCATCTACTGACCTGTTTTGTCAAGTGCAACTCTGCATATGGAACATAAGCAAAGGGGGCGGGGGTGTAAGCCCACCTTCCTCTCTGTGACCTATGCCTGAACCCCTAATCAGTCCCCAACCCACTGTGCTCTCTTAAGAACATGATCGGCTCTTCATCAGTTGAAGTAAGAGAATGGAAGACTCATTTGGGGTACTTTGGCACACAAGGGTGACATTTCCTGGGAGCTACATTAACTACTCATTCTGAATTTTACACCTTGAAATTATGAGTAGCCTGGTGATACTGCACATCTTCTCAGATCCGAGCTAGAAAACTCTGGATCTTGCAATGTTGCCTCACAAAAAATATATAGTAATTGCATTTATCCAGCACTTACACATGTGATGAGGCATTATTCCACCAGGTTTTACCTGGCTAAATCTGTAGGAGGAAAAACTATGGTATTACCATACAAACTTTAGTTCTTATTTGAGTGCATGCAGGAACTTTAACTAAATTTGGGATAACTTGCTTAATCTGAAAGGGGACCAAAGTCAGGTCTTTGAGCAGGCACGGAAATAGGGATGCTAAATGCTCCAGCCACCGCTTATCTGACCTCTAACATCTATTCACTAGTGCTTCTGTTGTAATCTCAGCACTATGCAAAATAATTACAGATCTGGCAACACCATTGGGTATACAGCTAACCTTAACGTAGAAGGTAGTTGTGACGTCAGAGCACGGAGAGGTAAAGGATTAAGGAGAGGCAATGTGGTTACAAAAGATCAAAATATTAGCAAGCTAAGTGGCCTATACAACACTATTTGTCATGCCAATACATAGGCATAACGATGGATCTCAATACATAACAGCTTCATAGAAAACACAAGGCAACGTTGGGCAACAAATAAAATGTTGGACGTTGAAGAAGAAAAATTGGTTGACTTCATAAATCCTTAACTGATCGTTTTTATCTCTTTCTGTTTAAGATCTACGACCTCCCTTCTTCACCACTAAATGAAAACATAAGTGTTGCTATAAGTTCCACATTGCAAATTCCACATTCCAGATGGAGGTCACACAGATGTACGTTCCTAACTTTGGATTCAGGGTGCAGGAAGGTGACCAGATGACACAAAGCCCACTGCTGGTCCAAGCTTTTCTCAAGTGTCCACAATACCAAGTAAGAAGTAATTCCACACTGAGCTATGCCTGATATTTCACACTGACTATTTTATCTCTGGACTTAACAGCACACCTATCCTTTGCCCTTTGCCGCTTCCATATTAGTCCTTGTTTTCCAATATTTCCATTACAATAGGTCTCTTTCACTCCTTCCTCGAGTTTGCTATTGTTTGACTTTCATTGAATAAACCAGAGATACTCAAAGTGTGGGGCATGGGCCCTATTTGGCCCTCCAGACCTTCACATGTAGCCTCCTTGTAAACAGGAGTATGGGGCTGCTGTTTACTCGACTCGGTTCTTAAAAGATGTGAAATAAAAGGGAAAGCATTTCTTTAAAAGGTTAACTGAAGTTACAGAAAGGAAATAAGGGTGTCCTGCAGCTCTTAACTTCAGGAAAACCTTCATTTTTAAAGACCTCTTTCAGCAAGTATGTAAACAAAGATAGTCTCTTCAGAATTCAAAAAGAGTATTTCATAAACTTGCAGAACTGTGTGACCTTAGTACATCAGAATATATCAGTGCATGGGAAAGTATTTTTACAAGTGATAGTTTTCAAACACGAATTTTCAAACATTCATGCTCCCCTCCAACCCAGATACCACCACCAATGGTGAATCCAAGAGGCAAGAATACAGTTGTTATGTGCACCCCTTGGGTCACTTGGGTGGCTATAATGCAGAAAAAACATTATAGTTTATTAAATCAAGCACAGAAGAGGGTTTTTTGTACAATGCGGAGCTTGAAGCCATGAATTTGGAGGTCGTCCTTTATGTGATAATGAAGAAAAAGGAGTGAAAATGAAATACAACAATTGCCTAGGGTCACACAATTTGATCTGTGTGGAAGCAGGATTGAGACAGATTTTGTGGTTTCACATTGTGCAGCTCTGCCACTGGATGTGCGTACTTTGCTTCTCCTACCCCCACCTTATTGCCCCCTGTCCCCTGGACTGCTACCCCAGTAGCATCAATGCGGCGCTCAGTCACATCACAGACCAAACTTTTTGGCACCTGGGAAAATGTTTTCAAGTACCATTGGAATAAACCAAGCTCGTTTTTTTTCCCCAAGACCAACATATAAATGTATTATTTCGCACAAAAGTAAGATTCATTGTAAATGTACAAATGTGTTTTTACCTATAGCATTCTTCTTTGTTCTCTTCTGTCCAGCCTTCAGTCCCAATTCAGAGACTAAACTTCTTTAGGCATCTAATTTCTTTTGCCAGGTACATGATCACAGTTTTTCCTCTAATCTGACACCACTTGATTTGTCAGCGGTTTTTGACGCACAGTATTTCTTCTTCGGTTTCTATCTTCCTTCGGTATTGTGGAGTGATCCCCATCTTGGATCCAACACAATGTCTCAGCTTTTACTTATTTATCTCTTGAAGTGCACACGTGGTTCTCCTCATGTGTGCCACCGTTATTCTTCCATTGTATTTCTCTTTAATATTAGTCATTTCATGTTCTGGTGTTAGTACGCATCTTTATGACAATATTCAGACATCATCCCTGTCCCTTCTTTCATTAGTTTTCTCAATCATCTGGTTGAATGTCTTACAGCTGCTGAGGAACGGGTGGGTGAGCACCCCCCTTCTTTTCCCGTAATCCTCATCCTGTGTTACTTTCATCTATTTCCTTCACTTCTCTTACTCAAGCTTGTGGACTTTTTATAATTTAAAGTACTTCTCAAGGATTTACATTCTGTAGGAATAATGACCCAATCAAGTTATATTGTCCTTTGAACATATACACGTATTCCACTGAATCCTGCATCATTGTATACACTTCCCAAAAAAGCTGTTTACAGAAATAGAACAAATGATACCAAGTGCAATTCGATAGAGTCTAGAGTATTTGCTTAAACTACCTCTAATCCTAATTTGTGACCCCCAGTTTATGACCCCTGCCACTATTACATAGTTTTGTGTTCAAATGGATGGTGGGGACCGCCTAAAAATCTTGTCCCTATGGCCCATAACAACCTTAATCTTTTCCAGTGTGTCCTTGCTGAGCTGTTTGTGCGGGCAATTAGGCAGTCACATGAGACGTGAAAACCCCCGGGCGCCTAGTATTCTTGCAGGGGATTCAGCCATTTGCCCTGATTTTCACGGGCATTGTATTGTTCTAATACAAAGCATGGCTCAAGCTTTCCACCACCAATTATTTTATTGCTACTATTATCCTTGAAGGCGTTTATCAGTCACCCTTCACGCGTTTCTAATCTCAAAGGCCCGTTAAATGCATCGCGATGATGATACACAAACAGGGAAGAGTGAAGCCTCTGATTGGTGGACATATCAGAGGGATGCTCGTCTTGGCTATGGCCACCTCACTGAAAGTGACACACGCCCATATGGAAATTGACATTTTAACTACTTCTCAAAACCACTGCAACTAACTGGAAGGTTTTCTTGGCTTAAAAATTGTAAAAGCGCAGATTCCTCTTTTATACGTTTCGGGGTGAAACTGCTCAAAAGAAAAGTAGATGGGAAATCTTTATGTTCCACTGAAGAATCCAGAGGATGTTTTAATCTGCGCCCGTGGACCACTGTCATTGTTTAATGGGGTCGCTGTATATACATTTTGTCCACGTGTCAGTTTGGGCTGTGGTAGAGGGAAGGCGGCTGGCTGGTTTCTGCAATCTCTGCAGCCCCTGAGGCCCCGCCCTCTTCTCTGCCCCTCTATCCTTCCATCACTGCAGAACTGGCACTGGCTGCTTGTTAAAAGTGGTCATTATTTCTCATTCTGGGGGCTCAGTATGGCATACTTCGGAAAAGCACGGCGGCTTTGCACATCTGAGCACGTGGGACTTGTATTGCGAACGTGAAGCACGCACAGTGCGTTCACAGACGTGCACCCAAAGGGATCCGCTGCGGAATGACAGGAGGTAACTCTGTTCAACCGGAAATGCTGGCACACGGGTGCCCACCTGAGCGGGGTAGCGTGACTTACTAACTATGTAAACCTACCCACCCCACATGCCACCCAAGTTGCTGCAAAGAATGGAAACACGTTGTCTTCCCTTCCCGCTGCAGGAATTAAGTCTCTCCCAGCGAGGATATATTGCACATTACATACACCCACAAAGATCTGGTGTGGGCATAAATCACCCACCCACGATGCAAGGGCTGCTCCCAACAGTTCGGATGTCTGCAACCTCCCTTCACACTTTGCATCTGATCTGTGTACTGACAGCAATCTTCCCACTAACCTGCGAGTGGCCTGCCACCACTCGCCTGAAGCCAGATTCCTGGACATCTTTCTTATGTGCCCAACAAACCCCGTTCCCTCCATTTTAATCTTTACCCAGTTATAGATCCACTGACTCTCAGGACACCCAAATAACACTCTGGGTACGTATTCCGGACCTCAACCCTTCCCCGCTTAACTAATATTGGATAATCACACCCCTCCCGTGTTTATATTTTATAAGTGAAACACCCCAGCCTCCGTCAACAGTTGTGACGAGCATCGCCTTAACCCACTCTGCACCTGGAACCAGCCTCTCCCTTCTACCCCTAGCACACTCCGCATCTAGAACCATCCTCTCCCTTCTACCCCTAGCACACTCCGCATCTGGAACCATCCTCTCCCTTCTACCCCTAGCACACTCCGCATCTGGAACCAGCCTCTCCCTTCCACCCCTAGCACACTCCGCATCTGGAACCAGCATCTCCCTTCTACCCCTAGCACACTCCGCATCTGGAACCATCCTCTCCCTTCTACCCCTAGCACACTCCGCATCTGGAACCAGCCTCTCCCTTCCACCCCTAGCACACTCCGCATCTGGAACCAGCCTCTCCCTTCTACCCCTAGCACACTCCGCATCTGGAACCAGCCTCTCCCTTCCACCCCTAGCACACTCCGCATCAGGAATTGGCCCTTCCCTTTGATGTGCGGTTAGCAGGTCACCGGTTGATCTGTGTGCAGACGAGCCCCGGCCCAGGAACACACACGGGGGTGATTCGAAGAGAGGCATTCGGGAACAGAGAGAAGGCCAGGATACACCAATCACAGACAGTTCACCTATTTCTTAGGTGCAGATTCACTCTCCGTGCCTCCTGCCTCATATTTTACCCCTCGCACCCCCGAGTCCGCTCCCTGTGCACAGCACCCCTCCTGCACCGAACCCCCCTAGCCCACCACCCCTGGCCCTCTCGTCCTGTCACGGGATGTACTCACATAGTGCTTGTTGGGGACGCGCCTCTTCTGCACATCCAGCACCTGGACCTCCACGACGCTCCTCCGGGGCATGGCTCAGCCTGCCCCCGCCTCGGAGTGAACTCTCCCGATTGAGTGCAGCTTTGAGAGGACGGGGTGAACTCCAGCACCGGGCGCTGAGGCCGGGTGTCGAAGTGAGGGGCTCGGGAAGGTGGGAACGGAGCTGGGGACGAGGGAGGCCGAGTGAGCGGGTGCTCTGGGCCGGCTGGGCTCTCAGTCCGGGATGTCAGTCCCAGCTCTCCCTTTCTTTTCTTCCTTTCCTTCCCAGAGCTCCGGGCTGGCTCAGCAGCGAGAGCGAGGACCCCGCCCGTGCATACCCACCCACACCCTATCCCAGCTCTCAAGGGGCGGCCCTTCCTAGCAGCCCCAGCCCAGAGATCCGGCCCTTTAAAGCAGCAGAGCAGCGAATGTTCCCAAGGAAGGGATTTCTTGCTCTTGTGTTTAACGCACCCCTACAAAACACTGAAGGCAGACGAGGCGCTGTACCAGCGCGTCCAAGGAGCACCCGCGGCGCTGCACTCCTGGATGGTACAAAGTGACACACACTGTCACCTAGTCTTGGATTTTTTTTAATTTTAAACTGCAATTTTGAAAGTACAAATTCGTATCTGCAATGCACCTAAAATGCCCGGACTAATTGCAAGTGTTACAAAAAAAAACATGACGGCGGTGAGCTCTGTCTGTATACGATGGCTCCAGACTGCGGCGCCACCCGAGATCTTCGGTGCTCTGCCTTGTTTGATGCACTCCATGTGCGGTCCTGACTACTTCGTTTCCATCTGAGCCAGTTCTGGAAGAGTGGGAACAGCCCCGATTTCGGTTCCAACAGCTGTTTTTGAGGCAGTATTTGGATCCAGGCCAGCCCGTACATTTCATCCCACCTGTGTCTCGCCATGAACGTCAATTCACTAAAATGCCAGGAGTACAGCATCCATTTTAGGACATCGTCATTCCTCACTCCTCATCCCTACTTCTTATCCCAGCTTCTCATCCCTGCTTCTCATACATTATCCCTAATTCTCATTCTTCATCCCTACTTCTCATCCCTGCGTCTCATCCCTGCTTCTCATCCATCATCCCTACTTCTCATCCATCACTTCTACTTCTCATCCATCATACATCATCCCTACTTCTCTTCCATCATCCCTGTTTCTCATCCATCGTGCATCATTCCTCCTTCTCTTTCATCATCCCTGTTTCTCTTCCATCATCCCTACTTCTTATCCCTTCGACTCATCCCTGCTTCTCATCCATCATCCCTACTTCTCATCCATCATACACCATCTCTACTTCTCATCCATCATACACCATCTCTACTTCTCATCCATCATACATCATCCCTACTTCTCATCCATCATACACCATCTCTACTTCTCATCCATCATTCATACTTCTCATCCCTCATACATCATCCCTACTTCTCTTCCATCATCCCTATTTCTTATCCCTGCGTCTCATCCCTGCTTCTCATTCATCATCCCTACTTCTCATCCATCATATATCATCCCTACTTCTCCTCCATCATCCCTGCTTTTCATCCATCGTATATCATTCCTCCTTCTCTTCCATCATCCCTTCTTCTCTTCCATCATCCCTACTTCTCATGGATTATCCCTGCTTCTTTTCCATCATCCCTACTTCTCATCTACCATACATCATCCCTACTTCCCAACAATCATTCCTGCTTCTCATCCCTCATCCCTGATTCTCATCCATCATCCCTGCTTCTCTTCCATCATCCCTACTTCTCCTCCATCATCCCTGCTTCTCTTCCATCATCCCCACTTCTCATCCCTGCTTCTCATCCTTTCTTCTCATCCATCTTTCATCATTCTTACTTCATATGCATCAGCCATCATCCCTACTCCTCATTCATCATCACTGCTTCTCTTCCATCATCCCTACTTCTCATCCATAATCCCTGCTTCTCTTCCATCATCCCTACTTCTCATCCCTGCTTCTCATCCCTTCTTCTCATCCATCTTTCATCATTCTTACTTCTTATGCATCAGCCATCATTCCTACTCCTCATTCATCATCACTACCCCTCATTCCTCATCCCTCAGTTATACCAACACATTTTCAGTTTTGTGAAACACACCTTCACACTGACTGGCTGGCAATAACCAATCAGAGTTATGAGAGAGGCCAAGCAGCTGGCATTTGCGGCTAAGAGCTCCGCTTTGAACAAAAGCTCTTTCACAGACCTTAGCTGTATGTCAGCACTGGAAAACCTTTCATGGGTTGTCATGTGATTTATGAATCGGACAAATAGATATGGAAATATGTTTTTATTGGGTGATCTAAATGGAGCCGCTATCATAGATCTGTGTATTAGAAAAAGGAAATTGCATCTATATCATTCTATAGGTGGAGCATGCCTAGTGATGTATGCGCACCCCTACAGAATGACTCCCAATGCTATACAGCATCAGCAAAAACCCTTGTGCTTTTACCAAAACTCTCTGTCGTCATAAAAAAAACCAGATGGGTTAAATAAGTGAGACCTATTGGCTTTGCCAATGCTTGTTCTTTTATGTTCCCAATCCGATTTCCTGTGCTGGCTGTTACAAGAGGTCATCCTCTTTGAATTCTTACATTGAATGTGTTTTCCTGCACAGACAGCAGCCTCAAGTCGGATAGAGAGAGGTCTACTCTTATCAGCGAGTCTATTGCTAACATTTCTCACTTAATTGTCCTTTCAGATGACTCACTTGACCAATTAATCACTGTGCTTGAGCGCATTTGACCACTGCTGCCATGGGGATGTGGACACAGTTCTTGTGCTGGTGCATACTGGTGCTTACTGGTGCCCCAGAATGTGTGAGTATATGAGAGGACACAATGAAAGCACATTAGCGGCAACATTCCGGCACTTTAGTGGCTCTCTGCATTATTTACAGCCAAATGTCTGCCAGGGCTACATGTGGGACGAGGATTCCAGTGACTTCCTTCCTATCGAAATGGTAGAGTTGAAGCATGTGATATAAAGTGCGCTGCTGTGCAGCATGCCTGAAAGTTAGGGGAAAAAGCTCTACGACGCATCAGTGCTGACCAAGAGAAGCAGTAATTCTCTTTTATTAGTATGGGATTATTCTCTGCCTTCACAAAAAAATGTGATTATCTCACTTCCAAGGTGAAGTTTGCCATGTTTACCGGAGTGAAAACAGCACCAAAATGGCCATGCAGAGCAGGGAGTGCAGTTTGCATCTTTGTAGCATCTTGACACCTGATGGGGTGACTTTTGGGTGCATTTTTGCTGGTGCGACAGGAGGGGACAAGCAATGAAGGGGGGGGTGGGCAGTGGACCGGTCAAGCAACAATGGAGGAGGAGGGCGGGGGTCAGGGCAAGCACCAATGCAGGAGGTGGGAGGGAGTGCAAGTAAAAGGAAAAAAGTAACTCTGAACGTGGCGAGCAGTGGAAGGACACTGGCAGGGAAGCAGTACTTGGAGTGGGTAGAGTTAAAGGTAGGTGAGGGAGACATGGGGGCTCGGGGTGGATGGGGTAAAGGGATGTGAGAGTGCTGGATGGCTCATAGGTGGATGGAAGTAAAGGGAGGTGAGGGTGATGAGGTTTAATGGGTGGGTAGAAGGTGACTCGAAGTTTTAAGGGTGGGTAGAAGTAAATGGAGGTGAGGGTGACTTGAGCGTTCAGGGATGGTTAGAGGTGAGGGGAGGGTGACTTTAGGGTTCAATAGTTGATAGAGATGTAGGGAGGTGTGGGTGATAAGGGCTCAGGGTGGGTAGAGGTAAAGGGAAATTAGGGTGACGAGGGTTCGGGGGTAGGTAGGAGTAAAATGAGGTGAGGGTGACTTGAAGGCTCAAGGTAATTAGAGTTGAGGTTAACTTGAAGTTTCCACTGTGGGTAGAGGTAAAGTGAGTTGATGGTTACGTGAGAGTTTGGGGCAGGTAAAAGGAGGTTAGGCTGACTTGAGCGCTGGGATTGTTAGAGGTAAGGGGAGTGAGGGTGACTTGAGGGGTTGGAGTGGGTAAAGATAAAGGCAGGTAAGGGTGAAGTAATCTCAGGTGAGTAGAGATAGAGGAAGATGAGGGTGACTTGAGGGTTTAGAGGTGGGTGGACGTAAAACAAATAAATGTAACACAGCAGCAAAAGCTCAGCTCTTGGATGTACCAAGAAGTGTGAGCTTCAGCTTTGATGGTTGCAAATTTTCTTGCAAGAAAAAGCAGAAAAAGGTACCACAATCCAAGTGACAGCAGCAGGGTAGAACGTTAATCTAGAAATTAATCAGTATTTAGTGCATGCTCCAGAGCGAAAACAGAAACACACAGACTTGAAGTGAAGCAGACAGAAGCTGACATGCTCTCACCAATGAAAAAGAACAAAATAAATGTAACAAGAAAGACAAGCAATGATAAGTAACGAGCTGGCTAAGAGCCCTTTCAGAGTTTTTTTTCTAAGAAACAGAAGTTTGTTACAAGTGACAGCGCATGCATGCTATCTCATGCGTAACCTAAAAGGTAAGGGGAGTGAGGATGACTTGAGGGCTTGGGGTGCGTAGAGGTCAAGGGAGGTGAGGGTGACGACCGTTTAGAGGTGGGTAGAGGTAAAGGGAGGTGAGGGTAACTTGAGAGTGGGTAAAGATAAAGGGAGATGAGGACCAGACTTATCTACACCCACTTTCTCTGTATGGGCTATCCGTTAATCTAATATTGACTAATTTCTTGGCTGAAGGACTGGAATATAGTTGTTTAATAGCTTGGATAAAGCTCTGATCTGTCCTATAGAAACTCAGCGCATACCAAAGATGCGGTTAGTTAACACAGTCAAAAGCTTTAGAAGCGTCTATCGTCATGAAAGCCAATGGTGCATGTTGGATGACCATATTGGCTGTATAGCCTCTCTAGCCAATTCTACTGTGTCCCCTTGTGATGAAGCCTTTATGGTAATTCTGGATCAAGATCATGATCAGGAGTAATGTATTTACTATATTTGAAAAAAAGGATTGAGATTAGCTTAGGACATTAAGGATAGAGATTGGGCAATAGTTTCGGCATCTAAGTGGGCTGTTCCCGGGCTTTGGGACTGTTGATATAGTGGCATCATCCCAACTCTCAGTAATAGGCTCCCATTTCAAAGCAGAAGTAACAAAAGTAGCAATGGTGCCTTGATAACTGATGTCAGAATGTAATAAATCCCAGAAGGGAGACTATCAGGACCATCTGACTTGCCCCTCTTTGCTACGCAGCTACAAGTTTCGACCTGTCTATCCATTCACATTTGGTGTTATTTTACAGACTAATATTCTGGAACACTCTCTCTGTCTTCTCAGGGCAGCCTAACCCAGACTCCACCCTCCAACGCAGAGGTAAGGGGGGCTGGGTAAGCCACAAGGAGGAAGGAGTCGAGACTGCTAACAGCATAGTGCTCTTATTCCCTCCACTCTAAGGAAGAGGTACAACACTGGAGCCAGGTTACCACAAAGGGCTTATATTATAGATAAGTAATACTGCAATTCACACTGAAGCACACCATCATTCCGGGAAATGATAATTATAAAACCCTGAGCTGCTCTAACGTTCAGTGAAGTTTGGATGGGTTGCCTTTTATGCCGGAGACAGAGGTGTGCTATCAGGGGTCAGTTGAGGGTGGGCCTCTGCCAGGC
Organism: Pleurodeles waltl; assembly: GCF_031143425.1. Taxonomy (NCBI): domain Eukaryota; kingdom Metazoa; phylum Chordata; class Amphibia; order Caudata; family Salamandridae; genus Pleurodeles; species Pleurodeles waltl. Next base: position 645,599,670 of record NC_090446.1, on the reverse strand, counting down.
TAGAAAGTAACAGGAGATATACAGGTCAAACCCTCTTGGCGTGCTTGAAGACAAGGCATCAATCCAAGATTGGTTTCCTGGAGCTCTCCTGCAATTTGCATCTACATATCCCTCCCTGCAGGGATTTTGACCATGGGATAGCTGAACTCCTCTTGAAAATGTCCATGGTCTTATCTTTATATATCAGTCCTGGCAGTCCGTGGTGCAAGGAAGCTGGCATGGGTTGAGAAAATGATTAACCTACTCTGGGTGGCAAGGCAAAACAGTGTAGGGACACAGAGATGTGGGCACCAGTCATAAAAATGAGAGAAGGCCACATTTTACTGAGCACAGCCTTATTCAGCTAGATTTCCTATTTCAATAAATAACATGTGTATCAACTTATACCTTCTCTCTAAGTTTTCTAAAGATTGTTGAGAAAGGGCTTCTGCCTTCTGCCTTCCTTATCTCTGAACACAAGAATACCTTTTCTGAAGTAATTGAATGGATTTTCTGACCAATAATATCATCTATGGCAATGTGTCTAAAGCTTCTACACAAGTAATTGCCCTCTAGTTCTCTCAAATTTCGTGATTGCAGTGACTTTTGACTCCCTAGCTGTCTCTTCTCTTAATTTTGTATTACAATTTGTGCGTGGAATAATTAGTCTGTCTTGAAAAGGAACACTATCACCTCCTCATAACTCAACTTCAATAAGGGTGGCTTCTGTTCTAACTAGATCTTCAAGTCTCCCCATTTCTTCTTTGCCGTTTTCTGTCCCTGCCAGGAGATTTCGGTTAATAGCCCCCTAAGAAAGGCCTTAAAGGTATCCAATGTTAAATTTAATAATGATATATCTATATTAAGCATAAACACAACCTTACTTCAATAATTCTGAAACTTTTACCTGATTAATATGAAACTCACCAAACTGCTTTACGCCCAAATCTCCAAATGTCTCTCAATGCAGTACTATGCATGAGGTCTCTCAGTGCTCTCTAAGTTCACTGTTTACTTGAGAGCACATATTTGGATGTTCAATCTAGTGGTCCCTCTACGACCACTTTAAAGTAACCAAATATTAGGACTGGGAAAAGGAAGTTGGCTATGGCTAAGTCTGTTTAAGTAATCAGGTCTGGGTTGTCATCATTGGGGACATAAAAGATCCATAAAACTAACTGTACACCTTTGATCCTAAGTGATGCTAACAGCCACCTACATTGGGTATCTGCCACTAGTAATGTCAATGTAGACCAAGAGAACATTTAATAATTATAGCCGCATCTCTATTGTTATGTGCATCATCGGTGATTCCATTTTTGAGACCCTCATGTGTGCCAACTCATGTGAGGAAACCAGTCTTATATTGCTTCAAGGCTCATTCAGGGGTCACAAACAATTAGGCGTTTCACCTATGTGCATCACAATAGAATTTGAAATTTGTCTTATAATTCTGATCATCGTTATATGATTGAAAGTTCACTAAGTCGTGCATGGAAATTGTCATGCGACTCCCCTTTTTTGTACTGTGATTGCCTCAAAATGAGTCTTTTACTCTGGGTTAATTGAAAGGTTTATGTGGACAGTGCAGCCATAACCTTTTTATAATAATTTCCATCCGAATGTCAGGCAGAGTTGGAGGGAGTTCAAATATTTCCTCTCTTGTGTAGTTAATACCTTGAACATTTTTCTAATCTGCCTGTCCAGATTTTCCACCTTGATATCATCAAGGTCAGTGACACCAGCTCGCTGGAAGTTCAGCGTGTGCAGTGTAAGGTATTCGCTGTTGTGTGCAACATCTTTGTTCACTCGTTCTTCAGCTTCTCATAGCCGACCACTGCCAAAAGGACACTCTTGACCTTACTTGACGCCACTTGGGTTCTGTGAGTTAACTCAACTTGCCTGCTAGTCATTGTGCATGAACAAGACTTATACAGCATGGATTCAGCTCTCTCACTGGAGAGGGACACACCCTGTGCTAAGGCGGACGGGGTCCAGAGCACATCAAAACCCTCTTTTAATATTTGTTGCAACTTAAAGCCAGAAGTTGTGAGTGGCATGCATGTGACAGGGTCCAACGTGGGACATCTGGGATCCACGTATGTCTACAGAACACAACACTCATAAATAATTTGAATCCTTTCCAAATGCAACACTGTTGTCATATAAATCCTGACCACCATAACCAAACGCAGCTGCCAGGAAGGTGGATTAGCCAGTGATATTTGGGGTGCGTGAATCTCAAATTTCTCATCTAAAAAGTAGGTCTGCAGGGTGAGTTGGTGAGAAGACCAAGTTAGACAAAAGAGTGTCCGCATGAGGATTAGGGTCAGTACTGATTTTCATTAGGTGTGTCTCTGGAGCTGATTTAGAGTGTGGCGGACAGGCACTTCGTTGCATCAGCAACAGAGTACCTGACTGACAAACTTAAGTTCCATACTCCCGACTCGGGTCAGGTGGGTCTAAAGGTTTACACAGATACAGTAAAATTTACTCCATAGCTGTAAAACTTCCTCTGCCGGCCCAACAGAGTAGTGGTATCAGAAGCAAGCCATTCAACTTCCTGCGCACATACGGATGTTTCTTTTTTTTTTTTTTTTTACTTCAGTCACTGCCAGGTATATCCTTGCAGTTAGAGACAGTAAAAAAAAAAAATTACTCCTGCCCCACGGGAAAAAGGCTCTCCTGGTGTATATGTGTAGGGGGGGGGGGGGGGGGGGGTCATTAGTATTTTTTTTTTTCAACAACAATCTATGGGGGAAAAGTTTGTTTTTGCAAAATAAACAACTTTGGAAAAGTTTGACAGCCAGTCATCGTGTTTCATAGTGCCATCCATCACACTTTCCTATATTGACAGAAATCATCATGATGGCAGTTCCTGCCAATGTATAAAAATGTCCAAGAGCCGGCGGATATCTCTATATTTGACTGACAGAGTAAATGCACAGTGGCAGACGTAAAATACTTCACTTCCTTGTCTGCCTGTACTCTGTCTGCCAAACCATAGATCAGATTCTCTGTTTAGGTTGGCACAGTGGGTAAAAACCCATGGTTTAGAATGCTACCCTGAGGGATTACCAGTGGGTAGACTATTTGCAATCATCCATCCCATCTCCATTTATGTGTTCGATTGCCAGTAGTTTAAGGAAACCTAACACTGGCACATCTTTCCATGCCTACTACTGCCCATGTTTGAGAATTCTAAAAATTAGAAATTTGCATTCATTCTCAGAGTACGTATATAGGTGAAGATTTACTACTCTTATGGTAAACTGGCCACTATATTTAAGTCCTGTTCCAGAAAATGAACAAGATAAAACCTCTTAGTAAAATCGGGAAGATGAGAGAAAAACCTTCACAGACAGCGTGGATCGGACTCAAGACCCCCTTACCCCACTACCAAGCCAAGTATAGATTTGTTTGCAAGGGTGTCACACCCCTAAAGCTCCTTCTAAAGCTACGCCTCTGGCAGCAGCCCATTAAGAGAGAGGTCTTCACAAGGTGATTTGAGCGAAAGTGTTTTTGACTTTATCTATCTTGACTATCATGTAAAAAAATAATGCATAGACTGGCTGCCATTCACCCAGCTTCTCATAGTGCCATGCGTAACTGGGCTCCTCATGACTCCATCCTTCTGGCACTGGCTCCAGTGCATTGGTGTTTTGACTACATTTCAATTTCCCAGTGATATTGCCTGAGGCCCTTTCACTAATTCTGTGGTCTGCTGAATCTTTTTTTCTCAATTCTAAGGGGTGAAGAGTAACAAATTTCAATGTCATCAAACAGTTTCTTTATAACCCAAATGTAAAATAATAACATTCAGAGTCAATTCATAGGGTTAAATGCATTATTACAGATTCAAAGTTATCGTTAAATAAATGAGTCTCAAAACCATAGTATAAACATATAAAATCACTAAAGGAGAATTAAAGTGCCACACAATGTTAAACCTAGTTAGCATATACAAGGCTAAAACTTAAATTGAAAAGATACAAAAGATCAGGAAAAGGAGATGATTCTTGGTCATGAGAGCCAAACACCCCTCCCTAACAATTTAAACTAAACTCTAACCACCCTAACACTAGAAATATTTGAGAAGGGTCTGCGAACATAAATTCACTTGAATATTCTGTCAAGAGAGATGTGATGGCATGAGGCCACATAAATTATGAGGTATATACCTCAGAAGGGTCCGTCAACCCTAAAGATAGGAATGGGTCTGAATCTTCACTAACCAATACCTCCTTAAATCACAATTTACCAGGGCAATGGCGTCACAGTTGAAGCTTCTCGAATGAAACCCTAATTAAAATTAATTGGAAGTTACAATTTCCAAACCCTGACGCATCCCATTTTGATACTTTTTGGTCTCAGCAAATTCAAAAAAGTTAAGACAGCCAAGCTTCCAGAACACTTCTCTCTTATTTCTTGCATAGTTCCTCCTAGGCTTTCATTATTTCACGCACAGTAAGCTTTTTGTTGACTCTGGCTCCACTCTTAACACCCGCACCTTGAAAGAAACATTTAAGAAAAAACCAACTCCACAATGAATGTTAAATGGAAAAAGAAAATGATATGTGTAGGCCTTCACTCCAGCCACATTAATAAAACATGATCTTAGTTTCAAATTAAATAAATTCTAAACACTACATTTAAGAACATACAAGGCGAGTATGCAAAATAATACTATTAAAATGTTAGTCTCGAAAAGATAATCATAAAATGTTGATTATATGCCATAAACAAAGATGCACTCCACTCACATGCTTTGCAGTGCAGGAATTAAATGGATGGTATTAAATGTTACACAAAATGTGGCCACCATCTTGTGACCACAAAAAAATTGATTACCCCCTCACATTCTTTTCCCCAGAGACATAGTGGCACAGCCAAACTACTCTCTTTCACCAGCAATGCTTTGTGCTGCCATATGTGCAGTTCACTGGAGTCTGTATTGTTCTCTGCTTTGGCTTCCTACTGCATTCTGAACAGCACTACATGCTGCAGCAGATTCCATTGGTCTACTCTATGTAGTGCTTGATGTTCTTCTGTGTCAAATTGCATTTTACTCTTTAGTTCACATACTGCTATCTTGTCCTACATTCTGTCTTTCACTGCACCTAAGCTGTCCCCTCCATCCTACACTTTGCACTGATGTAGCCTGTGCTGTCAACTGACCTGTTGTGGTGTCTTCCACTCTGCATCCTGTACAACACACTGCATTGCTCAATACTATGCTAATCTCTGTTTTTCCTTCTACATACTTTTGCACTACACTCTGCTACACAACAAGCTATTCTTTATGCTGTTTCCTGCACTACTCCCTGTTTGGTAAAAGGTTTTGTGCATCCTAAGGAGTTCACTGCCTTTTCCCATCTCCCCATCCTGTGAACAGAACCAACATTTGTTTCAGTCCTTACATATCATCTAAGTGCGACTGTACAGCATTTCTTTCAAATTCCATTCAGGAACGAGGGTCCTCCTTGAGGTATCTAGTTTCTTCTGATTCAGTCACCTAGTACAAAATGTAGTTCTGACCCTGTTCAGGCATATAAAATGTTACTTTATCTGGAAATAGATTTCATTTAGTCAACCTGTGCTACTGAATAAATATTCAGAATCACTCTTCGTAGAGGCCGGATATCTCAGTGCAAATTAATGCTTAGATTAACTTCACAAGTATATGAGTATCTGGGTGTGAATCAGCACTCATATTCACCCCAGGAACTAGTGTCTGAGTGTGAATCAACGCTCAGATTCACTTTCTGGACATAGGTGTATCCGGTTGTAAATCAAAACTCAGATTCACTCCCCGGAGAGTCCTGATATTTGTGTATCTGAGTGCAAATTAACACTCAGACTCACTCTCTGGACATATGAGTAAATGGGTGTGAATCACCAATCTGATTCACTCCCTGAACATATGAGTATCTGGTTGTGAATCAACACTCAGAGTCACTCACCGCATATCAACATCAAAGAGAGGGACAGGGAGAATTAAAGGTCCGGTGCACAGTCTCCCTAGGTATCGATGAACAATAAAGAGTACACTGTTCCTTACAAAAAGAGGGAAACCCACTGGTTTAGGAGCAAGAGCCCTCACACATCCATTCAGATGTTATGCCTCATCATCGGGGTGCTCCTCGTCAGACCGGGCTCCCTGTGAGGGGGCTCTTTGCCGGAGATCTTTTATGGTCACTGCCGTGGTGGAATAGGTGAGACTAAAACCTACAGGCAGGCAATAGCTCAAGACAGGAGAGAATTAAAATTGGTTCTGTACCCCCTGGGGAGACCGTCAGACATTGCAGCGCCGGTCTGACGAGGAGCGCCCCGATGATGAAGCATGACAACCGAATGGATGTGTGAGAACTCTTGCTCCTAAACCAGTGGGTTTCCCTCTTTTTGTTGGGAACAGTGTACTCTTTATTGTTCATCACTCACCGGATAGTCTAGACATTTGTGTGTTTGAGTGCACATTACCGCTCAGATTCTCTCTCTGGACAAATGAATAGCTGCCAGTGAATCAGCTCCCAGATTCAACCTCTGGACATAGGTGTATCTGAGACTGGACATTTGTATGCAGCATGTGGAAGATTGTCAAGGGGACTGTGTGTGACTAATTTGAATGCTGAATTTACTACTATTAAACTTTCATATATTTTGGATTAAGGGTTTGCGTAGAATTTAACTAATATAGAAAATAATGTGCGCTTTGGAAAATGTGCCCACTTGAGTGACCACCATTAAAGTACGAAGTGTCATTATTAAATGCTTATTAATAATAACTGAAGTGTCTATGTTTAGGTCATTGAAATATTGTATTATATTAATGAGTTTGCATTATGTGTTTGCTTAATTAATTTTAGGCCTCAACTTAGCGAGGTTTGGGCCTAGTTTTGCACAGTCTCATGTTAAGCTGCACTGCTTAATAAAATTGTGGGGATGTATGTCTAGAGAATTCAATTCATGTATTATTTTCACTGCGTTGACCAAACGTTAGAAAATGTTTTTAACTTTCTCATGAGAACTGCCTGCTTGGATATCTTGTATTAGTGGTTGATACACTGTATAGTTTGATGCGTGAAACAGCGATGTTCCCAGGAGCTAACAATGGATGCACTAGCTGGAGAACGGATGGATACATTTTTTTACTTAATGAGCCTGACGGTGGGAACAGGAGAAGAGGAGCCAATGATCAACATGTGAAAGACGATTTAGCTATATCTTAGATTGGGAAATGAATTCTTATTGGACTAATGCTAAACGTACGATTCCTTGACCAATGGCAATGTGGAAAGTTCTTTAGGCGATTTTGATTTTGATTTACCTCGACTGCACAGAGAAAAGTGTGCATATTCCTACTTTGATTGATTCCCCCGTAGAGGTTCATTCCATTTGGTATGGGGAGCTGAACAGTTCCTGATGATTTATTTCTATTTTTAACTTTATTGTCAAACTTCAAATGCTGAATGCTGATCCCTTAGATATTGCTTCTTAAATGGTTCAGGTAGTTTATAGTCCCCGTTTTCTGAACCATTCCCTTTCACAGCCCGTTGCTGAAGTTGTCCAAACCGATGTCCAACTGACGAAGATAATCACAACTTGCTGATCCATATGAGGAGAGGTATAACAAAATGCTATTGTTCTTGTAAGTTTGTTCTTTGTTTCTAGGTATCAACCGCTATGTGATAGAACCATTTTAGATGTTTTCCAAATTTATGTTCACTAAATTGTTTTGCATGAAGTCCAAACGTGTTATTCTAATTAGAAGGTTAGTTAGGAGACCCTGAAATGTTAGCAGGTTGCTATTAACAGATAATTAATGTTGCTCAGTTGCTGAAATTAGATGGATGCTATTTCTATTGCACAGGTATTCTTGTTATGGATTTGTACTGTGACCCTTGAATGTTTAGTGAGCAATGCGTTAGCTAAATTGAGATTCTTTCGAAGATTTGATCAGCCAGTGTTGTTCTTATATGTTTATCAGTTGATGTTGAGACTAATTTACATGACGTTAGCGTTGTTAATATAGGGAAATAAACTTTCTAACTTTTACATAAAGGTGTGGTTATTCGTGGCCTAATGGATCATGGTGTGTAAAGATTTCTGACTCCAAAGAATATGTGATGATATTTATTGATTACGCTGATGTAGTTGCAATGGATTTGGGACTAATGGTGGAATCATTCTAAGCACAGTCAAAAGGCCCATTGAACCTCTAATGCTTTCCCTTATAAATTAATAATAAAAGATCAAATAATGACAGATGCACTATCAGAGATGGTAGCAGAGTAGTATGGTTTGTCTCCTTAAGAACTAAAGTTGTTTCCTTAGAAATAGGTAGAAGAGTAGGACGTCTGTCTCCCTAGGAGGCCATCATAGAGTCCTTTGCATGGCTGTCTCCTTAAGAGCCCATCATAAGGCCTGGTGCATAGTTAGTCTCCTTAAGAGCCCATCATAAGGTCCTTTTTTACCTTTAAAAATGGTAAGAGAGTTGGATGGGTAGTCTCCCTAAGAGATCAAAATAATTCACAGATTTGGTAAGAGAAACTGGTAAAGGTTAAGATTTTCAGGTTCAATGATATACCGTAGAGAGAAAATGTCACCCTAATAACCTACCAATGACTTTCCCAGAACCTTGGATTCTGCCAATGCTTGTTTGAGGATGTTCTCAGGTTCTATTGACAGTGTGAATGAAATAGGTTATGCGCTTGCACAGCTTAAGCACATTGCAGGTGAATTGTGATGTTTGTGAGGGTTAGGGAGTTTGTGTACTCCAAATTAAGTTGTTGAAGGAGTTTGCGTACTCCAACGTGTGAGAGTAGGGAAGTTGTCCAACTTCACATTTGTGTGGTGCTTTATGCTCAAAAATTGTCCATGTGATTGTTGGTATTGGGACCCTGCATGGTCTTAAGACTCAGGAGTATTGAATAAGTGTATGTGACATTTGGTTTATGTTGTAATTTGTCTGATAAATTGGTCAATAGGGCTTGGTTGACAAACTCAATAGTGCATATTAGAGTGAGCGAAAGGTTTTCTGACCAAGATTTGGGAAGTCGTATGTCCACCCAGACAGACCAAACGATCAGTTGAGAATGAAATTTGCTGGTCGAATTTTTCTTGCGAGTCAGGGAAACTGAGATAGCAGGAGTATCTGTTAGAGCGAAATGCCGCAGTGAAAAATCAGTAAGGTTTCTGAAGCGATTGTGTTACCCTACCTGTAGTAAACAGACAAATTGGGTTTTGATTTGTTTAGTGTTCGCAACATTTGCATTTAGTTTGGCGTGAAATTGAGTTGAGGAGGGCAAGCAGACTTTGTCAGCCGCTGTACAGTCATTGGAGCTTCGCTGGGATAGGTTTGTTAGTGAGAAGAGTCGCGAACGATTGGCGGACAACCATGAAGCATAATTCTTCTAGAAAGTAGATGAAAAGGATTTTGGGATTGAAAGTCACTTTCTGATTTGATTGAAAATAGCGTAATTTCTAGAAGATTACATTTTTCAAAGCTTTAAAGATACGTTTATTCCAATAGAATAGGGCATATTACACCGCCAGAAGGTACACCCGCCTATATTGTATTTGAAGAACAGGGTGCTGCGCCAGGTCTTTGGCTGAAACCGTGGTGCTAAGAAATGGAAAGAGATGGGAGCTTAGCATTCCCTGCCCATGGAACATTTAATTTGAGGATTTTAGAGAATTTGAGGAGAGTGCTGTATGATTTGAAACTCCTCAGAGACCTACCCAATTTGAAGCATGAGCGATTTGGGAACTAAAAGCTAGACAAAAACAGCAGCTGAAGTTGAGAGACGAATGAGAAAAACTGAGAAGACACTAGCAGAGGCTAGATGGGATAGTAGGCAGAAATTTTGGAGAACTGAGACTTTACAGGGAATTAAGTTGTTTCCTGCAATCACACAAGAGAACGGGAATTAGACTAAGAAGAGTACTAGGAAGAGGAATTCTTACCCTTCAGATGAGAGAGAGCAGAAATCCATAGAGTCTAGGAAGTCTTTGACACACATTGAAGAGTCAGATGATGAGTTTATTTTGCAGTTATTGAGAAATCGTCCCCCACCGTATGCAGCACATGAGAGAAGCTCAAGCACCAGTATAGATCCTACAGCCCGATGCCAATTAAATCTACACAGAACCAGATTCTGGTTAGTCATAATATTCCAGCTACTTCAGTGATTCAGAGGCCTATGCCCCAGATGGATATTCCCAGAATGTATCCAGATGTACCTATTATAGATACCGCAACAACCCTAGTAGTGCCGACAGGACAAGTTTACCAGAAGCCAACATTGGTCCAGATAGAGTCTAGCCGGAATTTGATGTCCCCAATACAGATACAGACAATCCTGAGACACCCCCCATAACATGATCACAGACAGAAATGTCTGCATTGATTAGTCAGAGTACAGGAGGAATGTACCCAAGAGATCCACATGCCCGATCAAGTCAAGATGCAGTGTCAGTACCAGTTACCATAGGTACAGTTATACAATTTTTCGCCCAGAGAAACAATAAGAACAGTAAGCAGAAAACCCTGAACCCAAGCCTAGTGAGGGAAAGACTCAAAGAGGGTGCAAGAATGGTAACTCCCATGAGACCAACATTTGATGGAGACCAACATTTAATTGATTTAAGTCCTTTCAGGACTCCTCCAAATAATGAGGTGAGATCATACATAGGTCCTAACCCACGCATGGTGACTCCTGAGACCCCAAGTCTAACATTACAGCAAGTGCCAGGTGTAAGCAATAACCACCTTTCATTATAGGGTTTGACAGCTCAACAGTTAATCGAATGGTTAGAAAAGTTGAGTAGCACCCAAGGAGATTCTAGCAAGGGACGTGCCCTGAATTTGACGAGACTTAGACTAGAGGCAGAAGACCTAATTGAGGGAACGATGGGGTTGGATAGAATTGACACGTTCAAAGTAGATGAGTTGTGCTATGTGTGCAAACTGATTACTAACAAAGCAGTAATATTACATCAGAAATTAGCAGATTTAGCAGAAAAATATGACATACCGATTGAGAAGACTAAGCACTTGAAGAGAAGTTACAGGTTAGATTTTGACATAAAGGATTTTGAGAACATGAGAGTCCTGGGAATGAAAATTCACCTTAGGGAATTAATTCAGAGCATTCAAACATGGGGAACATTAGATAAATGTGAAGGCAGAGGGGCAAAGAAAAGAGACAAGAGAAAAAGGGATTTTGTGAATCTTACTGCAAATGTACAGCAGGTTGAGGACCCAGTTAAAATTCTACCAAAGAGGGAGATTCTTGGAAGGAATTTCGTCCATTTCCCTTGGAGCAGAAGTGATATTCTGTCATTTACAAATGATTATCCCAGATTGAGAGAGAGGCCAGTAGAGTGGTACCAGCAAACAGAAAGGTGTGTGAAGCTCGCCAAATGCTTGTGGGAAGATTTGAACACCCTGTTAGAAATAGTGGTTCCAACAGACTTATGGGTCAAGTGCAAGAGGAGCATAGATTGGCCAACAAAAGAACCTCAGAGAGATCTGGCTACAGGTGTACCATCTCCTGACGTAATGAAATATTACTATAAGGTGGTTGAATTTTTTAAAACAAGAATTTTGCCCAAGAACATTGATTGGCAGAGAATAGACACAACAGCTCAGGAGGCGAAGGAGTCAATACATGCATACTATGAGAGATTGTTGCAGGTGTTCAAACATTACAGTGGGACAGAAGCAATTGAACCTTAAGACATGATTTATTTTGTGTTCAGGTCTGTTGAAGGACTGAGACCCAAAATTAGCCAGATGATTAAGAGTCATTTGATTTACTGGCAAGCGAAGTCGATTGATGAGTGATGAGACTGAGTTGAAGCAGAGAAAGTTGAAAGAGAAGGCAATGGTGATGCAGATTTAAGCTGCACAAACAGGGATGCATGGAAGTTTTCCACAGCAGCAGCAAGGAAACATGTTCTTTCAGAATCAAGCAAGAGGTCGAGGTCATGGTGGAAGTGGGAATGTGAACCATGGTCCTGATTTGAATATAGTGGTTGTTCAGAATGATGTGAAAGAAATGAAGAGATTTTTGCAATGTCACGCTTGCGGAGGCCTCGGACATTGGAAACGGGAGTGTCCAATGTTAGAACAAGAAGGTGTTGTTCCGCAAACAAGTGAAATCAATTATTTTCCAAATATGAGAGGACCAAGAATGAGTGGCCACAATCCACATTTTCAAAGCAATATGAATCAGGTGTAAGGTTTTGAGCACATGTAACAGATGCAAATGCCACGTTTGCAGATGCCCCAGTCGCAGCAAATGCAACTGCAAGTTCTATTGGTACCTAGAAAGCAAATTCAAACACCTCAAGCCCCAATGGCAGCAGGTGATGCTTCCTCAGCAGGTCACAGGTCAAAGGTTTAATCAAAAGAATAATACACTACACCAATTCCCATTACACAGTGAGGATGGAATAAACGATGGCTGGGTGAGTAAGAGTTCGGATGAAGAAGAATGCGTGTTAGCAGCTTCACTAGAGATAGATCAGAAAAGTCTATACATGAAGGAAAAGGTAATGGGTCACAACGTTTCATTTCTTGTTGACACAGGAGCTACACGCTCTACAGTGAGAACTAAAACTTTCCAGACCTGCCTCTTTCAGGGAAAAGAGTCCAGATTGTGAGAGTTGCAAACCAGTATTGGACCAACCGAATTACAGAACAAGTTCAAGTTGAAATTTGCAACTTTAAAGGATTTCACAAATTCGTAGTTTGCGACTCGAGTCTGGTATCCTTATTAGGAAGGGACTTGTGCAAAACAAACTGTTCAATTACTTGCTCAAATGATGGAATTGCCATTCAGACAAATAGTGATGTTGAAGATGACTTGTCTACAGAAACAGACCATGATACAGTGAATGAGGAGTACTCTTTGATTAGTTTCTTTCCAGGGTTCACAATGAGAGATCTTCCTTGTGATTTACATGGAAAGATTAAAATGAAAGTGTGGCATTTTACATGAAAGGACATTGGTCTAATCAAAGGAGTGGAGCCAGTTAAAATCCCAATAAAGCCAAATGTGATTTCCCCCCAGATTCCTCATTACCATATGACTCAAGAGACAATTGAAGAGATTGCACCCATAATTGCAGAATTTGTAAACCAAGGTGTTTTGAAAGAGGTGCCGAGCAGCCCATGTAATTCACCGATAATGGTATTATGGAAGCCATGTGGAAAATTTCGAATTGTTCAAGATTTAAGGAAGGTAAATGATATTGTGATTCAGTGTTGTCCATTGGTGCCAAATGCAGCAGTAATTTTGTTTCAAATTCCATGCAATGCTGAATGGTTCACTGTAATAGACCTGTCACAAGCATTCTTTTCTGTATCTCTTCATGAGGATAGTCAATTTCTTTTTTGTCTTACATTTTGGATCAAGTCTACCATTGGTGCAGAATTTCTCAAGGGTCTTCAGAGTCACCGTCCATTTTCAACCAGAACCTAAAAAGGAACCTGAAGTCATTGGAAATGCCTTTCCAATCGACTATAGTTCAGTACGTTGATGATTTATCAATTGCATCAATGACAAGAAAGGCATGTAAGTATGATACTATTGCCTTACTGAATTACTTAGGGATGAATGGGCATTAAGTGTCCCCAGCTAAATTACAGTACTATCAGAAAGAAGTGAAATATTTTGGTCACCTGACTGAGAAGAGAACTAGAAAAATCTCACGAGAAAGGGTCACAGCAATATTGCAGATGAATCCCCCAGCAACCCAGAGAGAAGTCAGGATGTTTTGGGGAATTATGAGCTATTCTCGCCAGTGCATTCTCAACTTTTCAGTCATTTCAGATCCAATGCAGAACCTGACTCACAAAAAAGTTACTGATCCCATGGTGTTAGACCAAGCCTGTATGAAACCCTTTATTGAGTTGAGAGAACATCTGTGCAAAGTCACAGCTTTGGGAATGCCTGACTACACTAAACCTTTCATGTTGTTTTGTCATGTGCGTGACGCATGTTCATTGTCTGTTCTGACTCAAATCCATGGTGGCGTAAACCGCCCAGTAGAATATGTTTCGGCTACTTTGGAACCAGTTGCAGCAGCCTTACCAGGTTGTCTGCGTACAGTCGCTGCGGTTGGACTAAACCTCACTCAGAGTGAGAGCATTGTGATGGGACATCCTTTAACTGTCATGGTCCCTCACACCATTGAAGTTTTACTCACTGAACCAAGCCTCAGGATCTAGCTAATGCCAGGCTGAAACGTTATGAGACTGTCATCCTGGGTTCCCTAAATGTATTGTTACAAAGGTGTACAGTGCTTAACCCAGCAACTTTACTTCCAAAAAAAACATTGAAGTTGACAAATTGAAAGAAGTTGAAGATGATTGCCTGGAGGTAACTGACTTGTGCACAAAACCAAGACCTGACATTGAAGATACCCGATTAGAAGAAAATGACCAAATTGTTTTTGTTGATGGTTTCTGTTTAAGAGATAACATGGCAACATTGAGAGTAGGATATGCTGTGTGCACAATTTCTGGTATACTTGAAGCATCTTGGCTCCAAAGAGTGTATTCTGCACAAGTGGCGGAATTGGTAGCCTTTACTAGAGCATGCCATATTTCTGCACAGCTTAAAGTTACCATTTATAGGGACAGCCAGTACAGATTTGGAATAGTGCATGACTTTGGCCTGCTGTGGTAACAGAGAGGTTTCCTGACCTCTTCTGGTTCACCAGTTAGAAATGGTGAAAGAATTCATGACTTGTTGCAAGCCATTCAAATGCCTGAAAAGATTGATGTGGTGAAATGTAGTGTGTATCTGAAGTCACAAGATTTTGTGTCAATGTGATATGGATATGCGGATCAAGTCACAAGGTTTTGCGCGTTGAACTGTACATCCTTGAAAGATAAGTGGGAATTGTTACCCGAAGAAGAAATGTGCCCAAGTTATGCATTATATGTTATACATGTTACCTTGGAAGAATTGAAAACTCTACAGGATAATGTTGACAAATATGAGAAAAAAAACTAGATAAAGTTTAAATCTGTTCAACGTGAGGATGATGTCTGGGTGTCCGGGGGGGGCGGGGTGACAAGTGGTTCTGCCTAATAGTTTGCTAACTCAAATGGCTAGATATTATAAGGGTCAAGCACATGTTGGGAGGGATGCCATGGTTTGTACTTTGAAACAATCTTGGTTCAATCTAAAGTTTAGACAGGTTGCCAAAGCAGTTTGATATCAATGCATCATCTGTCAGCAAATGAACGTGGGTAAAGGGACAGTGGTCAATTTGAACGACATTGGAAGAGCGGGAGGTCCATTTAGCAGAATGCAGAAGGATTTCATTGAGGTACCTGTGTGTGGAGGATTGAGATATGTGTTGGTGATTGTTTGTATCTTTGGCCACTGGATTGAAGCTTACCCTACACAAAGAAATGACAGCCTGACAGTAGCAAAGTTACTGCTTAGGAAACAGATACCATATTTTGGGTTTCCGGTCTCTTCAGCATAAGATAGAGGAAGTCACTTCAACAATCAAGTAATTAAATTACTATGTTCAGCTTTAAGCATTGAGCAGACGTTGTATTTTAGCTACCGCCCTGAAGCCTCAGGACTTGTAGAGCAGATGAATGGTACTTTGAAATCAAGAATGTGAAAGTGTGTGCGTCCACGAATCTGAAATGGCCTGATGCACTGCTGTTAGTTCTGATGACTATGAGAAACACACCCAACAGGAAAACAGGACTGTCGCCGCATGAAATCCTCATGGGCAGAGCAATAAGTTTGCCAGCAGTTCCTGCAAATGCTCTTTTGAACATGACAGATGATATGGTGTTGGACTACTGCCAAGGTCTGGCTGATGTGGTTGCAATTTCTCTCATCAGGTGGAAGCAACCACACTGCAACTTTCTCAGGATCAAAGCCACAACTTGAAAGCAGGAGACTGGGAGATTAGGTTGTGACCAGAAAACACGTGAGGAAAACTTGTTTAGAGCCTCAGTGGAAAGGCCCTTTCTAAGTAGTAGTGATTACTACTACAACTGTAAAGTGTGCTGGAGTTCCGAATTCGACTCATGCCAGACATACCCGGAAAGTACCCTGTCCGTTGGACAATGAAGAAGAGTTGTTGAGAGTACCACTGACTCCCAGACAGTACCTAAGCTCAGAGAAGGAAACAGGAGAATCAGAAACTGAATCTGAGCAGAGTGAAGCCAGTGCAAACACTCCTGTGAGAGACAAAGTGGAAGACTTACAGGAGAGTGCCAGTGAAACAACCTCAACTGAGGTAGCAGGAGAGTCTTGTCAGAGGAGGGCTCTTCCAGAAGCAGATGGTCTTGTGAGACAAACAGAGCAAATGACAAACCCGGTAAAGAGTTGGGGCGGATCACAGCCAAAACGATCTGACTCCTCCCAAACCAGTCGCAGGTATGTCAAGAGAAAATCCTGTAGAGCAAAGAGAAGTTACAAGTCCAACACTGAAAAGGGCTTTGACAAAAGGTACACTGAAAGGAGATGAGTGGCTAAAATCACAAGCAAAGAGGAAAGAAGCAATTACAGTGACAACAATCGAGAAAGAAATAGACACAAAAAGAAGAGAAGATTTGAGTGACGGAGAGCTAAATGGAGATCCAAGATTGAAAAGAAAGAGAATTGCAAATCGAAGGTATGCAGGTCCTGAATGGGCGTCTGCAACAACAAGTGAATGGCAAAGTGATTTTTTGTCTTTTTATTTTGATTGAAACATTCCAGGTCAATGTTTTGGCACTCTGAAGAAGATCAATGAACTGAACTTTGAAAACTGTAAATTTTAAAAAAGAACAAAGAGAGACTATTTGAAGTAAACGGGAAATTACTTTTTTTGAAATAACTTGATTTGAAAAGCTGCTAAATCGATTTTGACAAGCTACCTATTTTTGACAAAAGGGTCCTTGAAGAAAGACTGAAAGCTGTAAATAACTGCTAAAAGAAGAGTGAAGATTTGGTTTGGATTTTTGCTACATAGTTATAATTTGTCTTCTACTTTCTGATTCTTTACAGCCCATAAGTATCCTTAGCCAACAGGGTAGGAAGAATAGGTGCTGTAAATACAGATGTATTGGTTTGGCGTTTGTATGCATGATATTGTGTCTGGTGTTGATTGTGAGTATGACTGTTCTTGACAAGGTTGTGGCCAAGCATACCTCTGCATTAGAGATAACTACTGCACTCACAGAAGTAGATAGGTTTATGATAGATGAAAAATATTTGCACATAGACAGTACCCAAGGAGAACTTTCCTCTAATGTTTTCTATCACTTATTGCAGGAGTATGTTGAGACGATGGATGCGAAAGATTGTTATGTTTGTACACAGATTCCTTCATCAGTAGAGGAAAGAGTTACTTATCATAGTTTGCCCCTTACGTATGGAATAAGTTGTAGTCTTTCACTAACAAGATTCTATAACTAGGTGTACATGCAATACTTCTACCTAAATTATGATGTTGTATTTTCGTTTGTCCCTATAATTAAGTACCTGAGTAGAGTAGACAAGGAAAACACCATAGAATTAGTAAGAGGATTCTTTGAACCTACATTGACATTTGGCACGTCTTAAGGGCACAGGAACAATTTAACATGCTTGCTCATACCTATAGAAAAGAGTTTCTTAGATCAGACAGATGACAGAAGGAAGGCATCAAAGGGGAAATTAGAAAAGGACTTAGAGAAAATAACCTTTAGAAATGACCATGCATTTAGTGACATAAAGACAAGAAAGAGATTAGTTTTAGATGCACAACACGTAAGAAAGCTGTGTGTATATAGGTCTAACTCTAAAACTGATATATTGTTTATGGATATGAGTGAATGTAGGCATGTGTTTTTGGTTCAGAGTAAATGGACATTCATGTTAAATGGACAAGACCCAGCAATTCCAGGAGTTTATTACATCTGGAGTCCAAATGCATATTTCAGTCTTCCTAGAGGATGGTATGGCACATGTTACTTGAGGATAGTTTTCCCAAAGATTTATCAACTTGAGAACCTGAGTAAGATACCTAAATTGACTGAATTACATCCAGCTGGCGTATTTGGAAGCATTTTTTGGAGCAGTGACTCCTTCAGTGGGAGTTATTCTGAATTCTTTGAAAATGCGAAAGTTGTCTACTATTGTGGATAACACGCTGACAAATATTTAGATAAAAAATGGATGCAGTAAGATCCATGACTCTTCAGAACCACCTTGCGTTAGACATCCTTTTAGTAAAGGAGGGCGGAGTTTGTAAAATGCTGAATTCGCAACATTGTTGCTCATATATACCTAACAATAGTAAAGAATTAGAAGCCTTATTAATTATATGAACCATTCCCTTTCACATCACGTTGCTGATGTTGACCGAACCGATGTCCAACTAACGAAGATAATCGCAGCTTGCTGATCCATATGAGGAAAGGAATGCTATTGTTCTTGTTGTAAGTTTGTTCTTTGTTTCTAGGTACCAACCGCTATTTGATAGAGCCATAGTTAGATGTTTTCCAAATTTCTGTTGCCTAAATTGTTTTGCATGAAGTCCAAACATGCTATTCTTATCAGAAGGTTAGTTAGGAGACCTCAAAATGTTAGCAGGGTGCTATTAACAGTTAATTGATGTTGCTCAGTTGCTGAATTTATATGTATGCTATTTCTATTGCGCAGGTATTCTGGCTATCGATTTGCACTGTGACTCTCCAATGTTTAGTGATCAATACGTTAGCTAAATTGAGATTCTTTAGAAGATTTGGTCAACCAGTGTTGTTCTTACATGTTTATCAGTTGGTGTTGAGACTTTAGCATTGTTAATATAGGGAAATATACTTTCTAACATTTACATAAAGGTGTGGTTATTCATGACCTAATGGGTCATGGTGTGTAAAGATTACTGACTCCAAAGAATATGTGATGATGTTTATTGCAATGGATGTGGAACTTATGGTGGAATCACTCAAAGCGCAGTCAAAAGGTCCATCGAACCTCTAACATGTCCCCTTATAAATGAATAATAAAAGACAAAATAAGGGCAGATGTGCTAGCACAATCTACATAACAGCTATTCCAAGAAGCTCTGGTAAAGGCAACTTCTCTGGGGCAGTCTTGCTGAGAAGTGCCAGCACTGTATCATGACAGTGTAACAAGGGCAGGTGCTCATTTGCTGCACTGATTTTGAAATCTAAACATAGGTGCAACAAGTCATACTGAGACTTGCAGGATTGCCCCAACCTTAAGGAATTCCTTTTTTAAAGCAGGAATGTTTAATTATTCCTTTAGTTAATAGTACCTGCAATGCCAATCAAATTTAGCAACAATTCTGTAAGTTATATTTCACTCATGAAAATAAAGCATATTAGGATTCTAAAAGATCCTGTGATCCAATGATTCTTGAAGTTGCATTTTGAAAAGAATCAGAGGATGCATAATTTTCAATGACAATATTCTAGATGGAGCTATCAAGGTAAACATTTAAAGTACTGAAAGGGCCCCAAGCACACTTTTATTCTTCATGGGTGATAAAATGTGTACACTGGAGCTGAGTGAAAACATCTGTTATTCAGATGGCAAGAAACAATCCGGACCTCCGTTAGTGAAACTGGAAGGCTCTGCAATGCAACTGGTTGACAAACAAATCGGTCCCAGTGCTACCACACTGACCCCACCCTCTGCTTCAGAATAATGTTCTGTTGTTCTTGTTATTATTATTATTATTATTATTATGTCTCGATTAGTACACTATAATATTTCTTTGCTGTAGCCTTCTTCTCCCGTTTCGGGCCTTACAATACGTCACATATCTAGGGATCCAGCAGTGATATGGGCTGATCACTGAGAATCAATTTACTCTGCCAATGTTGGAGACATAACCTAAGCACTTGTACAGCTACATCTCAAATTTAAAAACACTTGAGTAACATCCGACAAAATACTAAGAGTATAATTTTTGTTTAGATCACAACAAAACTGGGAAGGTACTTACAACTGTTTGAAACTATAGAAATGCTAAAAAACCTAAAAGACTGCTTTCAATAGTGACCAATTTCAAGACCGAATGCCTTTAGCAGTCAGTCTGTTTAACAAACAAGTATTGGCAATGACAATGACAATAGGTCTGGGTCATGAACGAAAGTGCCTTTTTGCCATTGATGGGCACTCAAAAGTCATCATACATGCACTGTGCTTTGCACCAATGCATCCATTCCTCCATACACTGACTCATCCTTGCATTCATCCTCTGATACAACCACAATACACAAAAGCAACAATATATGCAGGATAAATTAGAAGAAGGCAAAAGAAAACATGATGCTATCTAAGCACGGTGGGTATATGCTTGCAATAACAAACTAAACATAGGAGCAACTGTCTGTCTTGCAGTGGTGTAGTACACAGTTTATCCATGCTTTGAAGTTCCAACAGGGCTGTCACATTCATAACCAATGTGTTGGCCATCTTGGAATAGTAAAACAATAATACACTATTTGCTTCAGCCTTCCTTAATGGTCACTTGGTTAAAAGGAAGTAGCCATGGGGAATGTGGTGTATGGCAAATGAAATGAGTGGTAAGCAAGCAGTCCATTAGCACTATCTGGGAAGCTGTTGTATCCTCTTAAGAAAAATAAAAATATAAGAAACAAAGAAATTAAAAGGGAACTAGGAAAGGAGAAAAATGAAAACTAAAGGACTTGATAATCAGCCCTGACACTGAAATGCAATAATTTGCAGGTGGATGGGTACACATGTACAGAAATTGCCATCATTCACAGGGCAAGTGAGCCAGTGGAGGATGTGGATAGGACCATTATCCAATGCAGTATGCTGTCACTGATGGAAGCAAAATGTAAATTACACTGAGGCAGATCCAGTAGCAGTAGAGGGCTGACCTAAAGGCCCTCTACATATCTACATAGGTATACATTTTGATATATATGGATTAATGTTTTTTTTACAGATAACCTGTAAGAACTTCAGCCAACATTCTAGCAAAGCACATTATAATGCAAATTGTCTACCCCTAGAATTACTAATAGTATCTATTCCCCCCTTCTTGTCCAAACCCTACCTCACAAATGCAGGGGTCCCCAAGGATCAATCATTTCAACCAATGCTTTTCAAAATCTACATGATGTCATTACCAGAACTGATCCATAATTTTTAACTCACATGCTACAACTATGCAGATGATACACAAATACTACTTACATTGGAATGCCCCAGAGACATTGAAAACTCACAAATCTTCAGCTGCCTCAGAGCCGTTGATCAGTGGATGACTTGAACCATCTCAAATGGAATGCTTCCAAAACAAAAATGCTCACTTGTGGTGACTGGAAAAATTATGACCCACTGTGTGCCTGGTCTGATGATCTCGGACCACCTCCTCAAGTATGAAAGGAAGCTAAAAACCTTGGATTTACCATGGACTCCAAGTTAACAATGAATGCCCAAGTGGACAAATTAGCACGATCAAGCTTCCTCACCTTGAAGACTCTGCAACACATCTTCCCCCACCTCGGATTTCCACACAAGGTGCAGGCTACTATCTCTCTTGTACTATCCAAACTGGATTATGCCAATGGCCTCTACCATGGACCATCTCTATCTAGTATGAAAAAACTACAACGTATTTAGAACTCAGCTGCCAGGCTACTATTACATGTAAAGCCACAAGCCCACATCTCCCCTGCATTAAGAGCACTACTCTGGTTACCATTGGAAGAAGATCCACCTTCAAGTTGCTTTGTATCACCCACAAAGCTATACATGGAACAGGACCGCTTTTCATCAGAAACAAAATAACCTAATACATTCAACAAAGAAACCACTGCTCAAGATTGGCACCCCTCCTTAAACACCACTATACAAGAATAGTACGATAGGTGGTACATCCTTCTCCGTTCCAGCAGCCAAACTATGGAATTCATTACCCTCAAATTTAAGATCCACAGATAACTATCTTGCCTTCAGAAGACTACTCAAGAGTTGTCTCTTTCCTTCATAACTATCATATTTAAACAGCAATGGACTGCATATGCTTGTGTTGATAAATATTTATAATCTGATTATGTGTATATTCTAGATATGTATAGTTCTTTAAGAAATATGTATTGCTACTATTTCATAATAATAAATTATACACATACTCTTTAAGTCTGTTTAACAAATGTATATTTACTCACGGTTAAATATATATATACATGTGTGTTCATGTGTGTTCATGTGTGTATATATATTTGGGTTTTTATGTACATATAAGTGAATATTATTCTATGCTTAACATGTTCATAGGTTATTGCATAGCTCTAGATAAGTTGTTATATTAGATACTTATGAATCCCTGCTTTCGTTTTTATATCACAATGATCAAATGTTATCTTATCTATTTAACAGGAAGCATTTTGCTATTTAAATTGAGGAAAGATAAATGAATGTTAGAAAAGTACACTTATTAATTAACTTAAAATATTGCAAATCTTGAAAGTCTGTGTTTATACAATACTACTTTTCTTCTCATTTTATTATGCCCATTATTATATTCCTTGCACATATATGCCCTTACTATGTATTCACATATCTATTTATTTATTACTCTACTCCTAGTGTAGTAGAGAAAAATAAATAAAAACAAATAACATTAAATCTATAAATAAAATTCAAATTATAAATAATTAAATTAAATTAAAATATATATGTATATATAAATAAAATAAGAAATACAGAAAAAAAACATGAATAATTTCTCTCTCTTGTAAGCTTTACTATGTCTCCCCATCATTCTATGTCCCTGTCAGTCTATCCTCCATCCCCACTCTGACTCATCCCAAACCCATTCTACTACTTTCATCTCCAAAATAGCCCCACCTAAGCTCTTCCCTCCTCTACCGTACCTAGCTTACCCCAAACCTCAGTTTACTACCATGATCTCCCAAACAATCCTACTAAATTCTCCCTCATTTATCTCACCTTTGACTCATCCAACATCACTCCTGCTACTATGATATCCCTAACCCTTTCCACAGACTCTTCCCTTATCCATCCCTCCTTTACTCATCCCAAGCCTCATACTATTATAATAAACTCCCAATTAACATTTCTGGATTCTTTCCTTCTCTATCCTTCCATTACTCTGGTCAATCCAACTAACAAACCAAAATCCTTCCCTGCAAAGGTTATCTGTGAGAATTCATGTAACAAAATATCTGACTGAAAGCTTTTATGTAGTGCAAAAACAATATTCCCTTAAAGGCCTATTGGCTTAAACATATATGTTACATAATAAATAGATCAGACCCACTGCCTTTGTCTTAACACTTCATAATAAACAGATCTGGCCTATGGCAACTGAAATACCTTTTCCTATTGAACCAATCAGTCTTATGGCTGTAACTACTTGTCACCATAACTATGTCAAGCTTATTGTATTGAATTTACAAGGTAACCATTGCAAACAGGTACAAAATTAAAGTTGGCAAAGCATCTCTCCTAAAATGTCCAGCAAGCATTCTCATAGTACAAATCTACCCACAGTTTGTCAGAAGGGATAACAAGCACCAAATTCATTGCCTTCAACAGTAATCTTTAATAGTCCATGTAACAAAATACTTATCAGTGCATGGTAACAACAATCCACTCTTAAATGACTATTAACTTTAACATATACATTTCCAAATCAATACGGTTTGCCTCTTGCCTCTATCGTACGTTTTCACAAAAACAATCAGACTTATAACATTTACCAGTGGCTTATCACCATAGCTATTTCAATCAAGTGCTGTGGGTGGAAGCTTGCCCACAAAGAAACCACCAGGTGTACCATAATAGTTGTATTAAAATGTACAAAATTGCAGTTGTCAAAACAATATAAAAACCCTCCTACAAGAACCTAATAAGGATTATCGTAATGCATAACTTCTAACTCCATAGTTTGTTCAAGTTGTTCAGTAATACCGAAATCCTTGCATACTATAGTATTTGGTGAGATTCCAAGTAACAAAATACCTTCTTTCAGGCTTTAGCTCAGTGTGATACTAATCCATTCTTAAAAATGTATTATATTTAATACATGCGTGTCACAATAAGTAAGTCAGGCCTACTGGCTTTTTCAAAACATTTCATAATAAACTGATCAAACCTTTGGAATCTGGCATGACTTGCCCAAATGAACCAATAAGGCCTCAAGCCATTACCATTGACTTGACAGCATAACCAACATAGGCCTATTGAGTGCACATAAACTGGAAAGTAGTATGCATATGTTGTGTGTGCTATCTGTGCTTTTATAGCATGCTAATTACCTGTAAGAGTACCCAGGTGCGCTGTAGCCGGTGTGTGAGGCCTGAACTGGACAACGTATTCGAAGAGTCAGGTCTTCAGCTTCTTGAGAAAGTCAAGAAGAGAAGAGCAGGCTCTGATGTGTTATTGAAGACTTTAGTAGCCAGGTATGAGAGGGTGAGGACCCCTGCTCTGCTTTTGTGTATGCGTGTGATATGTGCTAGTGAGATACTGGCAGAGTTGAGGTGTCTGGAAGGTTGGTAGGAAATGAATGCAGCTATTCAGGTAGGCAAGGCCTGTGTTGTGAAGTACGTTGTAGGTGTGGGTGAGGAGTGTGAATAGTGCACACTTGTGTATCGGGAGCCTGTTGAGTTCTCTAAGGCAGTTGGGGTCCGCGAAGCCTTCTCAGGGTGTCCGCGACTGTTTAGAAAATTAAAAAATATTAACAAATATTGGCAAATTAGGTCCCATGCTTCCAGTAATGACTCAGTGGGGGTCCCCGGATTCCAATGATGATTTAGTGGGGGTCCCTGGGTTCCATCAATGATAAAGTAGGGGTCCACAGAAGTCAAAAGGTTGGGAATCACTGCTCTAAGGTAAGGTATGGTGTCATGTGCATCCATAGCGGATCCCACTTGTTTCTCCTCTGCTTCACCCCGTCCGACCGGTGTCTTCTACCATGACTGGCACCTATCTAAAGTGTATTCCTGGGGGCTGAAGGGAGCAGCCACAACCTCTCTGCGCTGCTGCGGCCTAGTATCATTGTCCTCCCCACTGCTCAGAGAACCACAGTCAAAGATATAGAGTGAGGCAATACCGCTGATCTATCTGCAAACCCACCATAGAGTCCACACTTGTTACTCCTCTGGGTTACCTGTGGTCTGACAAGACCTCTCCTCTATTCGCATTGGTACCCAGCCTACCTTGCACCATGGCTGTCCACAATGGCTGTCCTCCTTGTGATAGAAAGGAGGATTGCATGCTGGCTGCTCAGCATAGAAGGAGGTAGAGACAAGAGAGAATATTCTGAGTCAGGCTAAACATTTTTGACCAAATAGAGGAAGAGATATATAAAAAAATTATAGGCTAAGTACCTCTAAAAGCCACACTTAGAAAGCAGGACTTCATGCAGCAATTCCATTTCCACCCATTTCCATGTGTTGTGTTTGTTACAATTATTAGCCACAGGTAATTACCAGTATGTGGTAGCTGTTGTAAGTGGGGAATTGCAAACTGCCCTTACTTCTGCTCTTTCCTCGATGCTATGCTTCACAATATCCACTACCACATATACATGCCCAGAGTGATGAGGAAATGCAAATTACCAAATTGCGATTTTCCCAGATTGCGACATTTCCCCTGGTCATTGATTGTATAGATGGGACACATGTGCCCATATGTCTCACATCTTGAATACCGCTTTAGGAACCGTACAAGCATGTATTCCCTTATTGGGGAGTTTGATGACGGATACTTATTAGGTACTGACAAATAATGTAAATGCTGATATGTAACTGCACAATCCGCACAAAATGTATGTTGACTCACATGTCTATATGTGTTTCAGGTGGCAGTCTGTATGTCCTACGGCTCTGCATCCTTACACCCTACCTTTCTCCCACCACCCAAATTGAAAAGTGATACAACACTGCGCATCGACACACCAGGAGTGTGATTGAGAGGGTATTCAGCCTTCTGAAATCTCATTTCCACTGCCTCCATAAGAGTAAGGGGGCCTTGCAATACAGACCAGAAGGTTCTTGCAATGTGTACCTTCCTACAAAATATTGCCCGCAGGGTAGGCCTACTCATTGCTCTGTCCGAATCAGGTTCAGAGGAGGAGGATGTTGGCCCACCTGATGAGCAGCCAACAGAGGAGAGCAAAGCAGTGGAGGGAACAAGACACAGGGACCACATTGCTACACATTAATCCACAATACAGTTAAAAAAGGCCACCACAATTGATTGATTGCTCAAAGTAACGGTACCTTTGATGGCAGGTATTACCAAACAGTTGACAGACAAGCTGTCATTCTCAATAATTGTGAGACCATGTTGTCAACAAGTTGTGTTGGTTATAGCATCAACAACAAAAGGAAAACAAATTTACCCTCCCCACCGAATGGTGCCTCACATTTATTTTCTGGGATTGCGTCTGATATGTGAAGTGTCACCATGTTGCGGTGTAGGAGTGCAACTGCTACTGCATCAAAGCACATGTGCATCTGTGGCAGACATGCTGCTAACCTGGGCAACTCTCTGTCAGGAGCCTCTGCTCCCACACCACTAGCAATATGTGCTGTTTGGATTGCCTCCATTGCAGCTGTTATTTGGCAAAGACCCCTCAAAACATCACCACTGAAGTTGGCCCATCTCCACCTGAATCTTCACAGTATGCTTGGATAGTGTAGTGGTGGCCTGTGACAGTCTCCATATGGCCCTGGTTTTGACATCCATGCGTGCAGCACTGCTCCTCTCCCTGCACCTTTGAATGCTCCTGTTCTCTGTCATCTTAGAGCAGAGTTTGTCTAGGGCACCTGTAAGTTGGCCCATTTTTGTGTCCATGCGGGACTGATTATCTGCCAACTGATTGGCCACTGTGCTGAACCCCCACTGTTATGGACTGCTGTACTGCCTGCAATTTGGGATTTACCATTTTCATCTGTTTGTGCTGCAGGCACTGAACTTGCAGCATCAATGCCTCAAGGCCAGCATACACCGACTGTGGTTAGGCAGTCACCTGAGACACAGAAGCCTGGGATGTGTGACGGAGATTATGGGTATGTAGAGTGAAGGCCTGCTGTCAGGACCTGCTGACTGGCAGCAGAGTTGAAGTGGGTGGCTGTATGGTATCCTCACCCTTTACTGATGATGGCTCTTGTGAGAAGGACACACTGCTAGAGTTGGCATGAGATTTAGTGCGCAGACTCAAAAGCACTACTGTATCTTCTTCCTCCATCTGTGGCTGATCTTCACCCTCATCTGTGAGCCTTCTATATCTTCCCCAGGTGCATCTAATTGGATAATGGAGATACCATTAGAACGTGATGTGAGAAACACATTCTTATTGCTTGTACATAATAAATCTGTACATTTCTGGCACTGACTACACTGTTTCTGGCTATAACTACAATACACATAATGCACCATGTGGGGTATTTTGGACACGGAATGATCGTATTCTGATATGTGTGTTTCAGTTTGTTTTACATGCATGTGGACACCAGTTTCAAACTCAGAAATGTTCCCATAATGAAAGTTTGGCACTTACTTTGCAGTGGCACAGGCACAGACGTATCCAGAATGGCAAACCCAACAACAGCCTCTGGCTTCAGGGTGCTCTCCACCATTGTCTCCAGTGTTGTGGGTGGGGGTGCATTAGAGGGTCCACCTCCCATGACATGGGACTCCCTCAGGCATGTTTTGTTCTTTTCCTTTGTTCGGGAACAGATGTCGTAAAACCTCTTGCAAATCTCTTCAACAGAGCGCCCTGCCACAACTAAAGCATTAATGTTCTGCTGCATCCCTTTCCATATCTTGCATTTTTGTGTCCCAGGAACATTCATGGATGCCCAGCCAAACAGGAAGTCATAGTTATCACAACACTCTTCAGTGAGAATCTTGGGTCCTCCCACATGCCTCCTTCCTCTGGTTCTGGCTGGCCATTGCTGGTGTTAGGTGACTGGTGTTTGGGATCCTCAGATCACTGCCTGAGCTCTGCAGCTCTCCAGGCCTCCGTTTGACTCCCTCCCTCGCTGCTGGGATCACGAACATCTCCCTGAACCAGGAAGTAGAATCTAAATTTTTTGATGAGGTTGCTATTTGCAATCACATTTGCGATTTGTTATGGAATAGGTAATCACAAATTGTGACTCCCTGTTCTGCAAAGTGACTCATTTCTGAGTGTCAATTTCCAACCAACCAGCTAGCGTACATGCCATTTTGTGATTTCCTAATTCCGAGACACAAAAATTCCCAAATTGTAAATCGCAATATGAATATTTGGTACAGATGACTGACTAACTCTGATAGGCCCTGTCAAATTATTGGTTGCTTCCTTCATCATCAACAAGCCAGATAAGTCACCCTGGAGGTAAAAGAAACATGGCCCCTACCAATACCAAGGCATGCGTATAACAATATCGCAAGACTTGTAGCTACATACTGTGCATTGCAGAAAGAGATTTCTGGTCCTCTTCCCATGGCTTAAAACACTGGAGATAAGATATGCCCTTCTGGACCCCGCCATAATGTTGATCACACTTTTCAACAGAACCTCAGAATATGATGATCGGGGCCTGCTGGAGGGTTTGCTGGGCTTTTTAAAAGGCTCAGACATGGATACAGCCAACAATGTGATGCAACAGTCAGTCACCCCTACCTAGAGGCCTATAGAAAGTGAAAATTGGGGGTGTGGTCTGGCCGCGATCCATGATGGCCGCCTGAGAGCCGAGCTCCGCACGGCGGCGGGCCACGCGGCGGTGGCGGCAGCGCTGGGGGCGCTCCGAGGGACCCCCGAGCGCAGCGGGGGCCGACAGAGGAGCTGGGGATGACGAACGGCCGACATCTGTGACGTGGGGGGAGCGCCCTCCCCGGAGATGCCGGCCGGAACGAGGGGAGCAGACTTGAGGCCTAAGGCAGGCCTCTAAGCCACGGCCTCGAGTGAGGAACCACCCCGACACGGAGAGACGCGTCCCTCGCTGAAGCCCGAAGTGGGGGAGCGCGCCCTCCGTCCCTACCTGCGCCTTGACAGCGGCACATCTGCGGCTCCCGGAGCCGGCAACCGGCCGGGACGCCGCCTGCCCCCTCTCTCCCTCCCGATCGCCGATCGATCGCTCCTCCCCCCCATCCTCTGTTCACAAACACATACTACATCCCCCGGACATAATTGGAGGCATCCACGCGGAGGCCTGGGGCGCCGCCGCCCTCCCCCCCCCGGCGCGGGGCCCGCTGGCTGGGCGTCGAAGCTCAATCGGCCTAGGTTTTAGACCCGCCGGTTAAAGTTTGTGTACTTCGGGACTTGTATCCCGGTCTCCCTTCTTTACCCTCTTTCTTTATTTCTTCCTTCCTCCACTGTCTCCTTTTTATTCTCTTTTCAACTCCTCTTCGTACCCGACGCGCCCGCCACCCTTCCCCCCCTCTTTCCCCTCCCTGACATCCTCTTCAGTTCACAGAGTCCACCCCACTCTCCCGAGCTCATACCCCCGGGTGGGCGGACACAGGAAACGAGGATGCCCAACCGGATGGGAGCACCGGTAGTTCCCCTCAGGGTGATATCGTGGAACGTAAACGGTCTTACCCACTTTATCAAACGGAAGAAAGTCCTATCCTACCTTAACTCCGAGCAGGCAGACATCGCCTTATTACAAGAGACACACCTAGACAGTCTTGAATCTGATAGACTACGACGTGACTGGGTGGGAACCGTCCTGTTTAGCTGCACCCCACCCGATACGGAGAATGTCCCAAGAAAAAGCGGGGTGGCGATCCTCTTACGCAAAACCCTCCCTTTCACGGTCGTCAAATCGTGGACAGACCCCGAGGGTCGATACATATTTACCAAACTGAAAATCGGGGACTCAACACTGTGTGTGGGATCAGTCTATGCACCAACAGGTCCCAAACGCCTCTTCTTCCTCCAGCTCAATCGGCTTCTAACCGAGATAGGGGCATCCCGTTACGTTATAGGAGGAGACTGGAACCTAGCAAGGGACGCAGCATTGGACAGGACGGGGCCTCTAGACACGAGTAACAATGCAGACAGGGCCATCCAGTCTGATATACTCGCGGATAATGGTTTGGTTGACCACTGGAGGCTGACTCACCCAACGGACAGAGAATTTACCTTTCTCTCGCCGGTGCACGGTACCGAATCACGGATCGATTACTTTCTCCTATCCTATAATCTTGTGGCCCACACATTGGGGGACGACATACTGGAGAGAGGCCTTTCAGACCACTCCCCAGTCCTTATAGCCATCCGATTAGGCCTGATATCCCCGGGCCGAAAACCCTGGAGATTAGCGATCCATCTCTGACCTCCCGTACCACAAATCACCCGGAGAGGACGGATACCCTGCAGAATTTTATAAATGGGTAGGGGCAGGGGCGATTGATATCTTATGCGAAGCCCTCAATGAAGCCTGCGAAACACAGACATTAGGGGCCATATCCAATAATGCCACAATAGCTGTCATACCGAAGCCTGGGAGAGATCCTTTATTATGCAGCAGCTACCGCCCCATCTCTCTACTAAACGGGGACATCAAAATTCTAGCAAGCGTCCTGGCAAACAGATTACGTAAAGTAATCCCGTCCTTAATACACTATACACAGGTGGGGTTTGTACCGGGCCGCACGTCTAGGAACCACCTACGAACCCTGTGCCATACCTTATGGGCAGCCAGAGACTCCCCGGAGTCGGCGCTGGCCCTGTCCTTAGACGCCGGAAAAGCGTTCGACCGCATAGAATGGCCCTACTTATTTGCAGCCTTAGAGAGATTTGGTCTAGGCAACAAATTTATCTCCATGGTACGACTGCTCTATGATCAACCCGCGGCCAGAGTCAACTGCGGAGGCTTCCTCTCAGACCCTTTCCCTATCCGAAGCGGTACACGGCAGGGGTGCCCCCTTTCACCTCTCCTGTTCCTTTTGGCAATGGAGCCCTTGGCGGCAGCTATCCGGTCCTCCCCCTCCATAACCGGCCTACCACTACCCGAAGGCACCTCCAAGATATACCTCTACACTGACGATATCCTCTTAACACTCACGGACTTGGAAAGATCCATACCGGCCCTATTAGAGGTAATCGAGGACTTCGCAGCCCTATCGGGATACCGTATTAATTGGGACAAAAGCAAGGCACTTCCGCTATCGCGAGTAACCACAAAAGCGGCACTCCTAGGCTACCCATTCCGGTGGATGCCAAAACATCTTAAATACCTAGGAGTGCTTGTTAACCCTGGACTGGCACACATGGTGGCGGACAACATTGACCCTCTCATCACGCGGGCGAAACTGGACTTTGCGAAATGGACCCAGTTAGGCCTCTCCATGTGGGGCAGAGTACAGGCGGTTAGAATGGTGACGGTACCCCGCTTTACCTATATCCTAGGTCTCCTGCCCTTACAAGTGCCCCTCTCCACACTAAGAGGCATTGATGCACTAATTAGATCATTTGTGTGGGGCACAATGAGACCACGGCTATCACCAGCCAAGCTTTTGGCCCGCCGCATAAACGGGGGAATGGGACTCCCATCGGTGGAACACTACTCTTTAGCCCTCCAAATGTCTCAGCTATCCAATACACTATCGAATATACCAGATCCCCCCTTGTGGATAGCAGTGGAAAAACGACTCCTGGCTGCGAACGAAGGACTCGGTGGAGCCTACCGTGCAGACCTCCCAGCCACTAACTCAGTGAATCCTATCCTGGCGGCAACCAGGGCATCCTGGCAAAGGGCCCACCGACTGTTTGGGGTCCACCCCCTCATACATGCCCAAGCGCCCCTGTGGCACAACAGTGGCCTACGCATAGGTGGCGAGGTACTCCATTGGCCGCAATGGAAACAGGCAGGCATCCTCACCCTCTCACAGGTCCTGGAGAACGATGTGCTCAAACCCTTCCCCAAGTTACGGGAGGAGTTCGGCCTACACCTGAACCAGGAATGGAGATACATGCAACTTAAGCATTGTCTCTCCCAAAGGAATACACCTCCACTGCGGGGATCCCTCCCCTCACCGATAGTGGCTTACCTGCAGCAATGGGGACAATACAAGGGAGTAATGTCGGGTCTCTATGATCTAATTATTCGACGGCTTTACTCCCAACCGCTAATGGACAAACTACGTCTACGGTGGCAAACCAGGCTGCAGCAGGATCTAGACCCAGATGATTGGGAAGCTACCCTAGAGACACTAGACAGAGGCACCCGGGAAGCACGCTTGAAATTATGCCTCTTCAAAATCTTACATGAATGGCACTGGTCCCCAGCGAAACTGCATAGGACCGGACTCCTCCCGCATGCGAACTGCTGGTGATGTCCAGAAAAATCCTGTGACCTGATACATATCTTAGTAAACTGTACAACAGTACGACCACTCTCGGATGCTGTGAGCTCCACTCTGGCTGAAGTAATGTCACTTCCGTCACCACTTCCTCCTGCCCTCATACTTCTGCAAGATACGACCTCCCTACCAGACCTCCCTAGACCACACAAGAGACTGTTGCACACAGCGTTAGCTACTGCAAAAATTTGCATACTCAGACATTGGCAGTCAGAGAGCCCCCCAATGGATTACAGCCATGATCCGCACTGCTATGCATGAACGGATCATATATAACTTACAAGACCAAGCTCAAATATTCCTACAGGTATGGGCTCCCTTCCTAACAAGGGGGCAATAGTGCCCTACCCAGAACCACCATTATTCCCTTATCCCTTCCCCTTCCCTCCCCTCCCCCACATGTGTCTTCTCCCCCTTCTCCCCCTCGCTCCCGTACCGCCCCCTCCCTCTGTATTCTCCCCCCTCTCCCCTTCCTTGTCTCCCCTTCTCTTTCTTCTCTTTTCTCTTCTTTTCTCCTCTTCCCCTCTTCCCCTTCTTTTCTCTTCTTCCCCTTCTCCCCCTCCCTTTTCCTACTGTTTCTTCTTCTTTCTTCCTTTTTCCCTCTTTCTTTCTTTCTTTCTATCCTCTCTCTCTTTCTCTTTTTCTCTCCCCCTTGCCCCTTATCCCCACGTCTCTTTCTACATACCCACTAGAGTCCGAATGTCGCCTTCCAGCAACGCTCCAAACAGATCTCCATGGTAGATCCTCTTTCTATGTCGTCTGATAGTCACCTGATCCCAACCGAAACTGACCACAGAGTTGACATGAGCTGCAACACCCATTATCCGCGCAGCGACATCCCTCGCTTCCCAAGGTAGCACTCCCCGGTCCTCTCGTCTGAACAGGTACAACCTACCCTTTACCCTTATATCTTTATCCTCTTTAAACCCCCCCCACATAGCCTAAAACATGTTGGAAGTGAACTCTACCTCAGGTTTTTATATTACGATTGCTACCTTGTTTGTGTCTTATGCGTTTTTTCTTCTTCTTCTTCTTTGGTTTCCTAATGTCAAAGATGTGCAACTACTCTCGATGGACGGGACCCTGATCCCACTGACTCTGTATCATATTGTGTTATTAACAATAAAAGAAAAGTTAAAAAAAGAAAATAAAAAAAAAGAAAGTGAATATTGATGCCCCCGGTCCAGCTCAAAGGGACAGGGTGGAATAAGTTACCCAACAATGGTCGCAAGGCCGAAACAGAAACAACTTGGAAAACAGCACCCTTCATGGGACAAATCTAGATTGACACTGTAACCATAAGAGGGAAGGGCCTAACCCAGAGTCCATAGCTAAGGACTTTTCTGCTACTGCTGACTCATTTAATTCTTTCATGAAGTATCATTTTTAGGTCAAAGCCTACTAGCCAGTAAAGCTGTCTTGTTGTGAAGATATATTGGTGACATCTTGAAAGCTTCCCTAGAAATGTATTAATTATATTGTTTACCATTGGCTTTGTAACTCACATTTGCTTGCTTTCTGTTTGCCAGTTTTATTTGTTTTAGGCTGCCCAGCACTACTTTCTCCTTCCTTGGAGCATAGCCAGTTTACCACCTGTCATCTTGCATTCTTCCACATGTGCTTGCTTTCCTGGTACTATTTTGTTTTTGTGAGGCACTCCACAGGGGTGTGGAATTTATTAAAATATCTACTTATCCAGGGGACAGGTTGCTTCTCAAATCTACTTGTCCTGTAAAAAGATCTACTTGTCCCTTTGGTACCATGTAGTGTGGCGACAAATTATGGCAGCAATTAATAGCCTCTCTGATTATGCCAGGGCTACTACCATAGTAGGGCTTGAATACTTGGAGTTTCAATCCCTACTGTAATAATTTCCTTATTTTGCCACCTTTCTGCAGATCTGCATACTGGGGCTGGAGGAAGCAGTAAGCAATAGTTCCAGGGCTGGAATGCCTTTGAGTCTGCAAACCTACTAACCTGCATGTTTTAAAGATTTTTACCAGCTTCTCTCTAATATTTTCCCATAATAAGAAAGGTTGGACATTTACTCCTGACAATGGCAGAATTAGAACTTCTTCCAGGGTTGGGAAGAAAGTGGCTGGAGGGAAAATGAACTTGCAAATGCTCAATAGATTTTCACATGAGCAAATCTACACATCGTATTTACCCACGCTAAAATACAGTTCACAAATATTTTATAGGGGTACGACATATAGCATGGGTGCACTTTTGTGACTTTCTTTAAGAATTTGGGGCCACAAGTAGGTAGGTTCAGATTTGTGACCTGCAAATTGCGAGTCGCAAATCCGAATGTAGGATGGTGTCCTTGACACCATCTGTGATTCGCAAGGGCTTCGCAAATGCCCACATCATGAATAATCATGAGGTGGGTCGCAATTTGCGACCCCCTCACGAATGGTGGCCTGCTGGAGACAGCAGACCACCATGTCTGTGACTGCTTTTCAATAAAGCAGTTTTTTTTGTAATGCAGCCCGTTTTCCTTAAAGGAAAACGAGATGCATAACAAGAACGAAAAATGAAACGTTTTCGTTTCATTTTTTCAGAGCAGGCAGTTGTCCACAGGACCACTGCTTGCTCTGAAAAAATGTTTACAGTGACATTCACAATGGGAAAGGGGTCCCCTGGGGATCCCTTCCCTTTTGCGAAAGTGTTAGCACCCATTTGAAATGGGTGCAAACTGCGATTGGTTTGCGCCCGCGTTCGCGGTCACAAAACAATCCTACATGGCACTGCGAGTTGCCATTAGGAAGGGAACACCCCTTACTAATTGTGAGTCGCAAACCCGTTTTGTGATTCGGTAACCAGGTTACTGAATCGCAAAACTGGGTTTGTGCATCGCAGTGTGCTTTTTGCACGTCGCAAACAGCGAAAGTCGCTGTTTGCGACATGCAAAAAGCTACCTACATGTGGGTCTTGGTCCCTAATTAGGTCTGGTGTTAACAAAGACATTTTGTTTTTATTAAACTTCTATTTCTCTCTCTTTCGGCTGGCTTTACTGTGAGTGATCGCATTCTGCTCTTCCACAAGGAGCATATTGCCACACAAAGTAGTTTTGTTCAGTGTCAGGAACTGCAGTGGCAATCAGTGACATAACGAAACTGGAGGGTGCCCCTTTGCAAAGAACATGGAGGAGCCCCCTCTCCAGACTCACTCAGGGCAGGTGCTGTGCTGACGGGGCCCCCTGGAGGGCGGCTGCGGGGCCTTTGTTATGCCGCTGGTGGCAACGTGTGCTTTAAGAGTTCAAAAACTTTTTGGGGGGGTTTTGCCAATGTTTGTTACAATGTTGAGGGCCTGGTAGCTCCCACAACAATAAAGTGTTACAAAAGCCATGTCAAAACAAGACACGCATTGATGAAACTAAAAGACTTATAAAAATATGTCAGATTAGTTGGCTTTGTCAGTGTTTTTTTATTTTCATGCTTCCCATAATCGCGTTGAAAATGGTTACACTGATTTTCCATTAGAAATATTTTTGGGAAATACTAGCATGCATCAACACATTTTACTAAATGACACTTCATTTGCATATAATCAGAGAGCATTCTGGGAGCATTATACTTAGCCTCTTAGCCTAAACTTTTCAAACTTGTGTGTACACGTTTTTTTTTTTTGTACTGGAACCAACGTCAGTAGTGAAGTGTGACCTTAAAACATTTATTTACAGCATGCACCCTAATAATGAAGGCTTTCAAATAATTAACCATAAATACAAGTTCGAACAGCATTATCTTTCGGAAACACATTACCTCAACTGCAGAGAGTTCAATGCTCTGTAAACAGGCAGCCAAAGGGTTTGTGCTGCAGGGGGTTGGGCCTACTTGTCCCAAGGACAAAGTAAACATAAAAACTTGTTGCCCTTGACCCCAAACAAGATGTCCCCTCCATGAGAAAGTACACGTGTTTTCAATTGTTTCCCTTGAATACTAGTTCAAGCAGCAGTAAATGTTCTGTATTCTTGGAAGAGGTTTCCTGCCTCCTATCTTTCTGCTTGACTGATTCTACTTATCTTTGCCAGTAGTACCTATGCATACCTATGATGAACAATATTCTGTCTACAAGCTTGTTTATTTTGTTCAGTGCTCTTTACTAATAGCATAACTTAAACTATCCTTTTCCTTAATTTCAAGCCCATGCCATAGATGTTGTAGGGAGGGAAGTGGGGAGTACTGAAGCAACCCCAAATAACCATGCTGGAGTTCAGAAGTGAAGGAGCAATCAACATGCCTTTAATGTTTGTTTTTCTCTTGCCATATTTTCTGTACATTGAAAGACAGAGGCCAAATGTTAGGATCTGCCTTGGCAGGGAGATTGGTGTTTACTTTTCTTTCTCTTACTGCAAAGGGAGATGATTCACGTGACAATCTTGCGCAATACTGGGTGTGCGAAAAGGCTATAGGATGTTATTTTTTCTAGCACACATCAAAATTTAAATGCTAGTAAATTAACTGTACAAATATTTCAGAATACATCAGAATTAGGAAAGTACAAATGAAGCACATTTTTTGTAAGTCTGAAGTGTGGTAGAAATAAACCCTTTAATTCAATCAAAGCAAATCAGGGCACTAGGTGATGCTGATTTCCACATATTATCGTTTGTGCGCTGCATAGTTTTATCAGTAAAACTATATCTGTGCAAATGTAATGGTAACTTCAATTGCTAATGGGTTGTCTATAATGGCAGGGCGATACCACACCATGCTTTCTCCACTCCAAGCCACTCCATTCTATGACAGTGTACTCCAGGCTACTATGCATCACTCCACTTGACAACATTCTACTGAATTTTATGTCACTCTATGTCTCTCCATTCTACAACTCTACTTCACTCCACGCTACTCCATAACGCTCAACACTATGCCACTCTACTTCACTCAATGCCACTCTATGACCTTCCACTCTTTGACCCTCCACTGTACATCACTCCACTGTACTCCACTCTACGATACTCCGCTCTATAACACTCCACTCTATGACACTCAGCACCACTCCGCTTTGTGACACTCTTCTCTACTCCATGCCACTCCACTCTACAACATACTACTTTACTCTACTCCTCTCAATGACAATCTACTCTACTCTATGACACTCCACTCCATAACACTGTACTCCATTTTACACCACTCCACTCTACAACTCTACAGTCTACTTCACTCCACGTATGACACTACTCCATTGTCCACTATGCCACTACTTTATGCCACTACACTCTACAATGCTCTAATCCAGTGGTTCCCAACCTGTGGTCTGGGGACCCCTGGGGTCCACGAAGCCTCCTCAAGGGGTCCACGACTGCTTAGAAAATTAAATAATATTAACAGATTAGGTCCCCGGCTTTCAGTAATGACTCAGTGGGGGGTCAGTGCATTCCAATAATGATTCAGTAGGGGTCCCCTGTCACAACTTACTCGTTGTTTGTGCCTGGAGTCTGCTGGACGTGTGACAAAGTTCTTGTTCTTGCAGGTTCTGCCTTGGCCCAGATAGGGGCGACTCTTTCTGGTAGTCACAGTGCTGCAGGCGATGGGAACGCCAAGGGCAGTCCGTGTCTTTCAGCAGAAGTGTCAGAGGGAAAAAAAACCTTAAAAAGGGGAAAAAAAACTCAAAAAGGACCTCCTCAAATAAGAGCAAAGGATTAATAATTTCAGAACACAAGGCAAAATGAACAGGAAAAAACTGGAACAAGAGAAGAATAAGGATCTGATGCAAAGGAGAAGGAGCGAAGATCACCATCCAAAAAGGAAGTGTTGCAGCGCAAGAAGCAAAAGAATCACAGCCCTTAAATACCCACAGAACAGGAAATAACCATCAGGAAGCAAAAGGACACCATATTGGATAGGGAACCATACACAGAAAGCAATAGATAAGGCACCATTTTGAATAGGGAACCAAGGCAGGGTGGGAAAGAGAGGGGGAATCATGGATAAAGGAAAACATAAAAATGGAGAGAAAACTAGGGTGACAGCAAGAGAAAAGGAGCAAAACAGAAGGTAAGTGGCGGGAAAAACACAGGAGTCAATGGGGGCACGCTGCGCCAGTACAGAAGCATACAAATGTTCGGCTCGTGCCGCTTGCCACTGCGCGACAGTAGGTCCCCCCCCCCCGGAGCTCTGGGTTTGTGCGGAAACAGGCAGAAAAATTGACGAATCAGAAGAAGGGCGTGTACAACAGAGGCATCTTCCCAAGAGCATTCGCTAAGAGGGTAACCCTTCCAATGGATCAGGTACTGAAGATGGTTTCGAAAGAAACGAGAGCCACAAATTTCCTGTACCTCATATTCTGGTTCATCATCCACCAACAAGGGAGGAGGACACGGGAACTGTCGGGAGAAAGGATCAGGCGTATAGGGTTTCAACTGAGAAACATGACAGACCGGATGGATCTTCTAGGTTCGAGGTAAGCGGAGACGGAAAGTGACAGGATGAATTATCTGAAGAATACGGAAAGGGCCGTAGTAACGAGGTTTAAACTTATTCTGAGAGAGTCGCAGGAGCAGAAATTTAGAAGAAAGCGAGATCTTATCCTGGATGTGAAAGACTGGAGTCTCACTGTGTTTCTTATCTGCCACTCTTTTGATGTATCTCTTTGTGTCCAGCAGATTAGATCGAATCTATCTGTGGATTTCCTGTAGTTGTCTGGAAAAAGAGGTGATAGCAGGAAGAGAAGAGGTAGACATAGGAGTAGTAGGAAAAGAGGTAGGATGATAGCCGTAGGAACAGAAAAAGGGGGTAACCTCTAAACTGCTGGCTCTTTCTGTGAACTTATAACTGCTTTATATCTGCCTCCTTTTCTTTTTCTTTTCCTTTTCCTTTTCTCTTTCTTTTTCTTTTGGTAACGAATTCCTTCTCATTTTTCGTCCTTTTGATTATTTTCTCATCACCTTTGTCTCATAGTCTTTCCAACTCTCATCTTTTGCCTTATTGTCCGTATTCAGGACCTTATTTTGATTTCTGGTTTTAATCTCCTTTTAAAATACTATTCATGTAAATCGCTTCCTATGTTCACCCTTTCTTTACTCTCCTTTACTGTGTCTCATCCCCCTTTCATTTTCTATTTTTCTAATATTGTTTCAACTCTCTTTGGCTCTTTCTATTTCCGCCTCACCATATTCTGTCGTCTGCGTTCCTAATATCTTATAAATTTTCCTTTCTTTTCTCATTTTCTCCACATTACTAAGTGGAATTTATTGTTATTTACGGCCTTGATCTCTCCAATATGGCCGCCATTGAACTTAGTACATTTCACGTTGAGTCCCTCCTCTGTTTCGCTGTATTGGAAACAGAGAAAGGACGCCTTAATTTTATAATCGCGGTACTGCCAGACGGCGTCGTAGCGATTCAACGCAGGACGTGCTGAGGAGTGTTTGGCCTATTCTTTGCAGAGGATTTCCCTCGTTTACTGCTATTCCAGGTAAAAATACTTC
Organism: Pleurodeles waltl; assembly: GCF_031143425.1. Lineage (NCBI taxonomy): Eukaryota > Metazoa > Chordata > Amphibia > Caudata > Salamandridae > Pleurodeles > Pleurodeles waltl. The sequence continues at coordinate 645,559,908 of NC_090446.1, read as the reverse complement.
ACCCCTTGTCAGGACTTTGAATATTCAGCGAGTATGGAATTAGTGTATTTAGTCAAACTATACTGCTTCTAAAACGCTTTTAGCCTGCCTGACGGGGAGCATTTGCCTACATGTAACAGCGTCCTTGTAATTAACAACATGTTGCTCACTTTTTCTTGGCATTTGTTGACATCTTCTCATTTTACCTTTTGATGTTTATCTTTACTGCAGACCCATTAACCAGAGACATGGCTGATGGGGTTCTAAAAGGCATCTTTATGACCGAATGAACTTTAATATGATGTTTTTCATTTGACACACATGCATTGATGGCAGACAATACCTGCAATATGCTTTTAGGGACATTTTCGTCACTATAGATTATCGGATGGTCTTAGTCTTCTGTGTTATTACCTAATTTTTGATTTGGCACGAGAGGTTTCAAAACTTGTTCCCGTATTTAGATCTCTATTTACAATTGTGACTACGGACGCCAGAAGATTTCATTCTGTTCTGGATGGGGTATGGTACCAACTCTCTATTATTTTTGCTTCACATTAACATTCTTCACAGGATTATTTGCTATAATTTTTGCTCACATGATTCTTCGAAGAGCATGAATTAACATCACGTGAGTGCCAGTTTATATCTAGTTTTCACTTATTACTATGACAGGACTACAAAACTTTCTCTTTTATTTCTTTTTTACTTTTCTCACTCTCACAAAAATCGTTCCTTCAAATCAAAGAGCAGTCTATTTTTTACTCTCTTAATTTCACTATTGGCCTTACTTTAACTCATATTTTTCCTATGACCTTAGCCCTTGGTTTACACGGGGAAATCTATTTTGGATCACATCTTGATACTTAGAGGTCTCACCGAGCGGGAGCACAATATGCCCTGCATGATTCACATGGCTAGCATGCTTTTTATTTGGTAACATATTTCGCTTGGAAAGTTACTTATCTCTTTTATATATATTCTCTACAGCCTTGAGAAAGCCCCCGCCTATCCGCTTAAGGGGCGAAACACGTGTTGGCTGTTCCTCTACTGAATGTTGCTATATGTTCCAAACCAGTGATATCAACAGATTGGACTGTTTTATGATTTGAACACCAGCTTCCTGTTTGTCAAAAAACTCTCTGGACCAATAACTTCTGGAACTGATTACTTTTTTTCTCTTTCTCTCAATAAATCATTACCGAAGCATTAAGCTGAGTAGTTTTAATTTTTGAAGTGGAAACTCACCTCCAATCGTTTCAGCATTATAACTCATTGGGAGGCTTAGGGTCCAGGCCTTCCGGTTTTGAGTTCCCACAACCATTCAATAAATTCGGCATTCCAAGGAAGTCTTTTGGCTGGACTCCCCCCTTTTCTTCTCGGTAACCTTGGAGGCACTATGGACGGTGTTGTTGTAAGAGAATTCTGCGATAGGAAGATAAGTGCTCCAGTTACTCTGAGTAGAGTTACAGAAGCAACGAAGATACTGCTCTAATCCTTGGTTGAGACATTCGGTCTGTCCATTGGTCTGGGGATGAAATCCAGATGACAATGCTACATTGATGTTCAAAATTCTACAGAAATGTTTCCAAAACCGTGAGATGTATTGAGGTCCCCTGTCTGACACAATGCTGTGGGGGAGTCCATGGAGACAAAAAATATGTTGGATGAATATCTGACTTAGTTCTTGTGAGGTAGGTAATTTCTTCAGGGCAGTGAAGTGAGCCATATTTGTAAAGGAATCTACTGTTACCATGATAACCCGATTTCCTGCTAATGGAGGTAGAGAACACATGAAATCGGTCAAAATTGTGTGCCAGGGAGCTGGTGGGACTTGTAACGGTTGCAGTAATCCTGCTGGCCTAGTACGGGGTATTTTCACTTGGGCACATATCGGACAGGCCTTAACATAACTTTCGACATCCGGTTTCAGAGTAGGCCACCAAAAGGATCGTGAGAGTAATTCCTGCGTGGCTTTGATACCACTATGACCAGCAATCGGAGAATCATGACACATCTGAAGCGCCCATTCTTTCACTCTTTATGTGGGGAGGAACAAAAGGTCCTTATAATAATGGTATCCTTTCTGTTTGTGTATCTGGGGCCATAAATCCTTAAGTTCTTGTTCAGAAAGGTTTTAGTATTCTAGCTGTACTTCATCCAGGAATGATTGAACTACACCAATGATTTTGCTAGGTTCAAGTAGATATTGTGACGTGATAGGAGTACAATCAGGATAACGGCGGGCTAGGGCATCGGCCAGAATATTTTGGGATCCGGGAATATAGGTGACATAGAAGTCGTACTGACTAAAGAAAAAGGCCCAACGAGCCTGACGACTGTTTTGGCACTGAAAACTACGTAAACATTGCAGATTACGATGGTCCGTTCTCACTTCAAAAGGCTCTTTGGAACCCATGAGAAATTGTCTCCACTCCTGGCAAGCAGTTTTAAGGGCTAATAATTCCCTTTCCAGTACCGAATAATGCTGTTCAGACACAGAGAGTACATGGGACAGACAAAAAACTAGTGTTCGAAACCATCGTCATCCTGTTGTTGTAGTAATACTGCTCCGATGGCTCTTTCAGACGCGTCAGTAACAAAAACAAATTGTTTATTGGTGTATGGATGTCTCAGTATAGGTGCTTGAGTGAAGGCCTTCGTTAGGTTTTGAAAAGCTGTTTCCGCCACGTCTGTCCAGATAAATCCATTTCTCAGATTCTCCATTTTGAGTGTTTGTGTAATGTGACTGGTCTGTTCCGCAAAGACCAAGATAAATTGACGGTAGAAGTTGGCCAGCCCTAGTAAACATTGAGTTTCCTTGATAGATGAAGGGGAAGGGCAGTCTATGATGGCTTGAACCTTCTCCAGATCCATAGATATACCAGTGGGACTGATATGATAGCCTAAGTATTTAACCTCGGTTTTATCAAACTCGCATTTCTCTGGTTTACAGTAGAGTTGATGTTGCCTGAGTCTCTGTAGAACTTGTTTAATGTGTGTAGAATGAAGTTCAGGACGTCTGGAATATATGAGAATATCGTCTAAGTATATCACAACTGTATATTTCAACAACTAAGAGAACACCGAGTCCATAAATCTTTGGAATATAGAGGGGGCATTAGTTAGGCCAAAAGGCATAACCCTGTATTCATAATGCCCAAAAGGAGTTCGAAAAGCAGTCTTCCACTCATCTCCCTTCTTGATGCGCAAAAGATGGTAGGCTCCACGAAGATCTAATTTAGTAAACGTTGTGCCCCTCTGACTACCTCCAGAATGTCTTTGATAAGAGGTAATGGATAATGATCCTTTATAGTGATTTTATTTAAACCACGAAAGTCCAAACAGGGGCGAAGATTGTTCGTTTTCCTGGGTACAAAAATAAGGGGAGCCCCTGACGGGGATTAAGACGGTACAGTAAGACCACTGTGAAGATTTTGAGAATGTCCCTTTCAGGTTCAGTGAGAGAATACATTCTCCCAAAGGGAACAATTGCCCGAGGTTCCAGGGGGATTGCACAATCATAATCTCGATGTGGGGGCAAAACAGGCTTGGATGGTTTTTTAAATACATCTTGAAAATCCAAATAGTGGTTAGGGACCCCCTGGACTGTATTTATGGAACAACCTGCAGTAGGTTCAGAGGGTATCATTTTTTTGGGTGACCAGTAAGTATCTGAGGCATAACAATGTTCGTGACAAAACTGAGAAGACAAAGAAATAGTCCTGGTTTCCCAATTTACGTAAGGATTGTGTCTTATGAACCATGGAATCCCTAGGATTATAGAATGACTGGGGGAAGATATTAAGTCAAAGGAGACGTGTTCTTGGTGGTTCCCAAATTGTAGACCTAGAATAGAGGTAGTAGTAACAACTGGATCAGAGGATATTAAGTACCCATCTACAGTGTTTACTTGTTCTGGGACATCCTTAGGCTGTGTTGGTATTAGTTGTGTCTTAGCCCAAGACATATCCATATATATGCCACTAGACCACAATCCAATAGGGCCAGGGTCCTTTGTTCATGACCATCAGGTAACTGCAGGGTCACAGGTAACATGAATACATTTGTGGCATTGTCCTTGAAAGAACTGGTGGAAGGTATTGCAGATGATCCCGTCCCCTCCCTTCTTACCAACGACGGGAAATAGCGTTTCCCGATGGCTTTATAGGACGAACTGGATATGTACGGCGCATATGACCAGCAGCACCACAATACAGGCACAATCCTTTTTTCCGTCTTTCTTCACGTTCACTGAACGAAAGTGGGCCACGAGTAGTATCCACCTGCATAGTTTAGCCTTCGGTTTCTCTTAATGGAGGTCGAGGTTCTTCCGGACGGTGCACAAAGACACTTGAGGTGCTTGACTGAGAAGGTCCTCTGTTTCTTATTTTCTCCAAACATCGTTCCTGGAGACGGTATTCGATAGAAAGAGCTAAATCCATCAGACCCCAAAGATCTTCTACTCGGGTAGAGTGCACTAATTTGTCTTTGATTTCCTCTCGAAGCTTTACGAAAAAGAGTAACCAAAGTACGCTCCACCCATGTTGTTTCGGCAGCCAGTTGTCTGATGCGTGTGATGTATTGGAGAACATCTTGAGAGCCTTGTTGGATGTCACAGAGTGCTTCTTCAGTGGAGGCCTCTAATCCTGGGCGGCCAAACATCTGTTTGAAGTGATTCACAAAGGCTGTATAATCAGACAACACCGGGTCATTGGAGGCTACAATCGGAGTCGCCCAGGCCAAAGCAGGACCGGGAAAGGCACTGATGAGATAAGCCACCTTTGTCTTTTCTTGAGAAAATTGTGTGGGTCTGAAAGCAAAGTAGACAGTCAACGCATCCAGAAACTCTGCAGATTAGGTGGTTCCCCAGAAAACCGAGGAGTTGAAGTGGAAACGGTAGGAACGTCCGTACTGCCGAAGGCCAAAGCTTGTCGTAAGGCAGCATTCTTGTTTCTTAATTGTTGCAGTTCCTGGTCCTGTTGCTGAATGGTTACCAGAAGGGACTGGTCGGGGTCTGCAGCCGCCGCTACAGTATCATCCATCCTACTTGACGAAGACGGGTTAATTTTGCGCTGCAATCTGTCACAACTTACTTGTTGTTTGTGCCTGGAGTCCACTGGACGTGTGACGAGGTTCTTGTTCTTGCAGGTTCTGCCTTGGCCCAGATAGGGGTGACTCTTTCTGGTAGCCACGGTGCTGCAGGCGATGGGAACGCCAAGGGCAGTCCGTGTCCTTCAGAAGAAGTGCCAGAGGGGAAAAACCCCTTAAAAAGGGGAAAAAAAACCTCACAAAGGAACTCCTGAAATAAGAGCAAAGGATTAATAATTTCAGAACACAAGGCAAAATGAACAGGAAAAAACTGGAACAAGAGCGGAATCAGTATCTGATGCAAAGGAGAAGGAGCGAAGATCACCATCCAAAAAGGAAGTGTTGCAGCGTAAGAAGCAAAAGAATCACAGCCCTTAAATACCCACAGAACAGGAAATGACCAGCAGGAAGTAAAAGGACACCATATTGGATAGGGAACCATACACAGAAAGCAATAGATAAGGCACCATTTTGAATAGGGAACCAAGGCAGGCTGGGAAAGAGAGGGGGAATCATGGGTAAAGGAAAACATAAAAATGGAGAGAAAACGAGGGTGACAGCAAGAGAAAAGGAGCAAAACAGAAGGGAAGTGGGGGGAAAAACACAGGAGTCAATAGGGGCGCACTGCGCCAGTACAGAAGCGAGGCCCCATGCCTAATTTGGGGCCTCGAGAAAGACAGGAGAGGCTGAGGGCGCGGTGCGTCTTACCGCTGCGCGCCGCGTTCCGAGCCGAATGTTCGGCTCGTGCCGCGTGCCGCTGCGTGACATCCAGTGTTGATAACGTTGGGGTCCACAAAAGTCAAAACGTTGGGAACCACTGCTCTACTCCATTCTGCAACATTCTACTCCACTCTATGCACCTGTATGTCTCTTCACTCTATGACACTTTTCTCCAGTCTATGGCACTCCACTCTTCTGTACTCTACGGCACTCCACTCTACAACTCTCTATTGCAGTCCATTCAATGACACATTACACCACTCCGCTCTACTCCACACCACACAACTCTAAGATGCACCACTCTATGTGACTCCACTCTACTCTACACACTCCGCTCTATGACATTCTACTTTGTGCCACTCCATTCTACACCAGTCTACGCCACTCCATGCCACTCCTCTCAAAGCCAATCTATTCCACAAAACTATGTCACTCTATTCTACTCCACTCTACACCACTCTATGCCTCTGTTCTCCATTCTATGACAGTCCACTGTATGCCCCCCTACTCCACTCAATGACACCCTAGTTGACTCCACTCTGTGACACTCTACTACACTGTGCACCACTGTATTCCACTCTATGCCACTCCAATCAATGCCACTCTATTCTACTTCACTTTACTACACCACTCTACTCTGTAACACTCTATGCCGCTGCACTCTACAATACTCCACTCAACAATACGCTATTGAAGGCCGCTGCAAAATATGCCACTGTCCTCCAGTCTACAACACTCTACTCCACTCCACTCTATGACACTATACTTCACTCCACTCAGAACACACTCTGAGCCTCTGAAATCTATGATACTCCACTCTACAGCACTCTACGCCACTCTATGCTACTCCACACCTCATTACAACACTGTACTCCACTCTACAACACTCTGACACTCCTCACAATGACACTCCACGCTACAACACTTTACTCTACGCCACTCCGCTCTATGCCACTCCACTCTATGACATGCTACACCACTCCACAACACTCTACTCCACTCTATGCCACTCCATTCTAGGACACACACTCTACTCCAGTCTATGCCACTCGACTCTACGACACTGTACAGCACTCTACACCACTCTATACCACATCACTCTATGCCACTCTGCCCTATGCCACTCCACTCCTCTCCACTTTGTACCACTTCACTCTATGACACTCCCCTCTACATCACAATAAACTACTTCACTGTCCGACACTCTATGTCACTCCATTCTCTGACACTCTATTCTACTCCACTCTATATCACTTCAATGTATAATACTCCTCTCCTTTCTAGTCTATGCCAGTTTATGCCACTCTATACTGCACCAGAATGTGGCATTCCACTTTACGACACTTTATTCTATGACACTCTACTCCACTCCACTCCATTCCACAAAACTTTATGCACTACACTGTATAAACTCCACTCAACTTTACACCATGTATAAACTCCACTCAACTTTACGCCACTCTACTCCACTCTACTACACCCAACTCTATGCCATTCCACTCTACGACACTCCCCAACACACCATTCTACACTACTCTTTTCTATGCCACTAACATTTAGCCATGCTGAACAGCAGCGATGCTGGTGTACAGCATGGCTAAAACACATTGGCCTATGGCTCTCACATAAGCGATGCCTATTGGCTTTTCCAAGGCTTGTTCAATTTACATTTTTTTTATAGTTTTACTGTGGCCAAATGGACTAATACTGTATGATTATGCATACCGAGTATATTGCATAGTGGGTCTCGTTCCACCGCCTTCCCTTGTAAGCCCCCACCTGGCGGTCTCTTGCACAATTGCAGCACCTACCTATCACATGACCCAGGGTTTTGAGAATACCAGACATTGCCAGGGGCCGCTCCCACGACAGGCAAGAAATCCATTTGCATGGTTACAGTCAGGGAGATCCTGTGTATTACCATGGCACTGGGCAGGCCTGCAATGCCTCCACACCTATCTCAGACTATATGACGCACACACACATCTAGATGTGCCAATGGCAATCAGGGTTCAACCACTTCCTGCTAGGCTTACACTCCCCTCTATAATAGCACAGATAGTGTGCTGTTGGCTCATAATTGCTGGGGCAGACATGCCACAGCACATCCATGCCACACAACACCCATCCCAAAAAAGCTTTTGCCCAAATAGCTGTGCTCTAGGACACAGTTCCATAGGTTCTGGCATATAAGGAACCACCATCCCAAATACTCTAAGTGTTGTGTCACTCAATGTCAAGGGCCTGTCTCATTTTATTAGGAGGAAGAAAATACTGTCCTATCTGAAATCTTTGTGTCCTGACATAGTGCTCTTACAGGAGATGCATTTATCAGATGTGAAAAGTGCAAAATTGTGCCACATTTGTGTCAGGAGAGGATATCATGCCCATAAACGCACTGTCCTAGATGCGACACAATCCCAAGCCAAGGTATACCTCAAATGTGGGGTGGCAATACTTGTGAGATGAGGTCTACCAGTGAAAACCCATAGGATCTGGCAGAGACCCACTAGGACAATATATACTCATGAAAGTGACTATACAACACCAAACCCTGATAGTGGTCCCTATCAATGGTCAGGTCACTGATAAGAGGGGCACCTTTAAGAGCATCTCTAGATTCTTGCTCCAATGCCCCTGCAAGCAAACACTACTGGGTAGCCTCAGACCTTTATATGTTAAATCCCAACATTTTTACACAAATAACCATACAGACAGGGGACTCCTACACAACCTCATGGCTGAATTCTCCTTACAGAACCAATGATCACTCACCCATTCAGGTGACCAGGACTATACATTTATCTCTTGTGTGCACGGTACATGTACATTCATTGACTACTTCAAAACGTCGACACCCCCTCCTACAAAGAATCCTAGTCATGGCAATTCAGCCTATTTGGGTATCAGACCACGCCATGATACAAATCCAGTTACGTCTGGAGTTAGTGGGGTCGCCAAGGGGTCAGTGGCAGCTCAACCTATATTAATGCCGCCTACCAGCAGACAAAGAGAGATTGATCTCTATGTTGTCAACTTCCTGGATGAGAACAAGGACTCAGTTTCCATGGTACAAGTGGTATGGATGGCAGCCAAAGCAGGAGTCATGAGAGACTCTGCCATTTGTTAGAGGGGAGCACAACAAACAACGGTGAGAGTTCAAAGAGAATGTAACAACTCTCAAGAACATTTATAAAACACCACTGGTGCTTTTTGACCTACACTCCCTGCTACAGGCCAAGAGTGACCTGAACAAACTTTACACGTCCCATGTTGAGAAAGCACTTTTCTTCCTGAAACAAAGGAGCATGAGAGACGGGAAAAGACAGGCAGGTTGCTAGCTCTACAACTCAAACAAGAGGCTCAAAGACCCTTCCCAGTAAACTGTGACAACCATGATGCGATAATCTCACACTCGACCACTCACCACTTTCCGGGGCTATTATGATGCATTATATATATCCAAGTGCAACACACCAAACTCCTGAACAGATGATTTTCATTTTCATGTCACCTGGCCCATGCTGTCACCCACATAATTAAATGCTTTGAATCACAAAGTCACTGAAATGAAAATCTTTTAAGTCATAGATAAACTGTTGTACAACAAAGCACCAAGTCTGGCCGGCAGAATATTGTAGACTCAACAAACAAAAACATTTCCCAATACTGTGGAAACTATTAAATGGTATATTCAAAGATGTTCCCCCACTTCTGGAAATGAACAGGGCAAACATTACTTACTCCTAAACCCTGGCAGGGATTGAGAGGATTATGGCAGTTATCGACTGATCTCCGTAATTATCACATATATGAAAATACTGCTGAAGGTCCTAGCTAACCATCTTAGCAGGTAGTCGCACTCTTAGTTCATTGAGACCAGTTGGGGTTTATTCCTTATCACTCCTCCGCGTCCCACCTATGGGCACTGGAGCACATTGTGTAGCAGGTCAGAATTACACAGACAATAAGGCAGTGCTTTTCTGGACATGAAGAAAGCGTTTGATAGTGTGGAATCCTACCTGTTACACCTCCTAACTTTAATAGGCCTAAGGCACTAGTTCATAGCTGCAATTTGCTCGCTCTATACCAACCCTACAGCAGAGATTGGGGGTAACGGCCAGTGATCAGTGGCTTTTGAGATCTCACGAGGAACACAACAGGGGTGTCCACTCTCCCCATTACCGTTTGTCTTAGCCCTGGAACCCCTGATGCAAACCATCCACAAACATGCAGCTATACAAGGGATACAGACCTCAGCGGGGGGACAAAAACGTATCCTGTATGACGATGATATCTTCCTCAAACTCTCTAACTCAAAAAGTTCTATCCCTCTTTTAATCAATACAGTTTCCCATTATGTCAGTTTCTCTGGATATAAAATTAACTGGGATAAATGCGAGGGTCTACCTCTCACCCATCACACTACCATAGCAGTGACTGCAGATCACCCCTTTAAGTGGAGGCCATCCCACCTTAAATACATGGGTATACACGTGAACACAGGGCTGGTGAATGTAGTGGAAGATAGCTTAGACCCCTGGATAGTTTCAGTGAAATCAGATCTCTGCATCTGGACCCTGCTGAACATCTGCATATGCGGCAGAGTACAGTCTCAGTATAAACGTAATGCCCTGCCTGAACTTTGTCTATTTATGGTCCCTCTCCACATACGCACACAGACATTGCATGACCACATTCCGCTGCTAAAAGCATACATCTGGGCGGGGAGGAAAGCCCGACTGAAGCTTGTATAATTATGTGTCCACTGCAAGTGGGATGCTTTGCCTGCCTGATGTGGGACATTACTGGCTGTTGCCACCAGGCACAAACAAGATATACGATACATGGTACTCTGGACAACTCACTATGGGTACTTATGGAGACAATGCTGTAGCAGAAAGCAGATCCTTTTTATCCACTCTACACAGGCAATAGGCAGGCAATAGGCAGGGTGCCACTAATACGATTATCAACACAATGATATATGCATGGAAGAGGGGACATGCCCTTTATGATAATGTCACATTCTCCTCAAGGGACCGATGCTGTGAAGAAACAGATGCATCCACAAGTGCGGGAGGGTGGGAACTGATTTGGATACATTTCAGTGACAAGGTCCTACTAGTTCTGAATCAGCTTGTAACAGTGGGTCGATTGAAAAAATTTACTGAGATGCAGGCTGCATTTCAACTGGGCCAGACTCACGTCTGGGACCTCCAGAGGTTGCGTCACTGCCTCACTGCAGTGTTCACACCTGTACCAATAACTTTGCCTGATTCCTCTATACTCCACTTCTTGCAGAAATGAGGCACATTTGAGGGGCTGTATCAGGACCAGACAACAAACTCACTAAGCATGTACACTCTTCCTCAGTATCCTGCCATCTGAAGAAGTGGTGATATCAACGACTACGACTCAATGCACAGATGGGGACTGGGAGGAGCTCTTGGTAGGCCACAAGAAGGCCCTGAGAGATTCTCGCCTGAAATTGAGTCACTACAAATCCTGCATAGGTGGCTTTGTGCCCCAAAATGGCTACACAACATGATTTTCGTATCAGGCACGATGTGCTTGAGATTACCCACCGTGAAAGCAAAAAAAAAAGCTTATATAAGCGAAACATTGTTCAACCATTTTTGAAGTTGGTCCTCCATTTTATGTCTTTTTCAAGAGTGCCGTTTATAATGTGATTGTGCTATGTGAAAGCTTGCTACAGAAATTTGTGACTAGTCTCTTGCAAAAGCACCTGTGCAGGCTAGACGTAGGCTCAGCCCAGATATGTAACCTTGGTAGAATAATGTTTTCGCTTTAACCAGGACCTTGGAGATTAACATAAGTGTAATGAAGTATGAATGAATCATTCCCTTAACTTTGTTTGGACATTCTGAGACTGGCCCTTCATTCTATATCTGCTTGGGGGTTGCTTTTCAATTAGTAGTTTAGGTAGAAACTTGCAAAGTTTCCATTACTCATTTGGAATTATCAGGCGGCAGGTGCAGCACGTGGGTGAGCCCCTTCCACTGAAAAAGTTTTCTCTCCCTGTCCAATTGCTTTAAGAATGCAAGGGTAGGTACATGAAATCTTCTTTATTTTAGGTATGTTTGATTAGGGCATTGGGGCTTTGAAAACTAAGAAAGCTAATTAGCTGTAAATAACAGATTTACTGCCAAAACGCATAACTGTCCAAATTGGAACTTTCAAGTGCCCGATAAGAGTGACCTTATAAATGCAAAATAGTAGATGATTTATCTCTTCTGATGTTTTCCTATGTATTTACCCATGTATAAAAAGCTCAACGTAACCTCAGCTAGGGGGAACTCTTGGCAGATGCGAACTGCAGGCTCATGCTGGAGCTGGGCAAAGAAACTGCCTTTTATTATACCATAGCTGTGCACGACTGTTTGTTCCCTTAGAAATTGTGCTTTCACACCACCCCTTACTGAGACATAGTACATATTCTATTGGAGTGTCCTTTGATTACATCTTACTGGGCGGCCATTTCTGCAGTCTTGAGCTCCAATTTAGGGCTCGAGTTAACTATTTACATGTCAGGCAGCCCTTTTACATGACTATGTACTCTACCGAGAGGTCACCCACCAATGTAAACAATGGCTTGCCACAGCCTTGGCAGTGGCCAAACTGTGATACTATGACTGTGGAGATCCCCTCTTGCGTTGAATGTTAGCACATGGTATCATGAAATGCTCAAAACGGCCACCTACATACAGATCATTTATGGCTACACAATCAGATGGAGTTTGAGCAAGTATGGGCTATCTCCCTGACCAGAGTTCAAATCTCCCAGAATTAATCACCTCAAATTATTCACCATCCCTTCACAAAACAGAGGCAGTGAACACTGTACACATCTTATAATTTTACGGTGCCACAGCTCTCCTTCCTCACACGTATCCTAGTAGCGATTCCTATAACTCTGATGGCTACGTTGACTAGGGGGTCCAGACCAGCCTCCCTACTTGCTTACTATTCACATGGCAAATGTTGAACTGCTATTGATTTCAGACAAACATCAAGCTAGACCGGGCTGACCCCTTCCCAAATCTGTAGTGATGGGTATACTTAATGATTCCAGTCTTGGTTTTTCCTCATCACTGTTACTGTTATTCCCATCGTAGACACATGTTTACCCCAGGATTTACAGTTGTTGCTTTGTTCTATCTCACAGCTTACACAGGACTTGCTATGCATCACACTTGGTCAATAGAATTTCCCGACGGGGCACGGGCCGTGGTCGATTGCCTGTGTAGCACCAGTTTCCTACTACCTAGAGCTACTGGTTAGACTTGCACCGAATGGTTGTTGTAACACTATGTATATGTTGTATATGGTGTTATGAATGTTTTACTGAAAATAAATAGAAAACATGATAAATAAAAAATAAGAATGAGATGGGAGATGGTATCGAAGCCTGCTTATAGGTCTAGGGGGAAGAGGGCTACAGTTTCCCCCCTGTTGATGATCGTTCAGCTATCATCCATTCCTGCTACCAGGGTGGTTTACATGCTGTGGTTGGGTCAAAAACCTGCTTGTGTGTTGTCATGAAGCTGGTGTTTGTTGAGGTTGCTGTAGAGAAGGTTGTTGATTTTTTGTTCCAAAACCTCTGTTTGGTAGGGAACAAGGGATATTGTGCGGTAGTTGGCAAGTTTGTTTGGTTCGAGCAAGGGTTTCTTTGAGAGGACGTTGACGCCTGCCTGTTTCCATGGCTGTACTGAAGGAGGTGTTGAGAATGGTGCAAAGGGCCTCATTGATAGGGATAGCTCCTTTGTCAAAGACCAGGGGGCTCTGCCGTGGCCCCAGAGTGTACGGTCTCCATGATTGTTGTGGTTTCCTCTGTGTTGCTGGTGTCCATATCGCATGTGTGATTGTGTTGTCTTCATTCACTTGGAGACTTCTGAAGAGAGTCAGGTGGTCCGGTTGTGGGGCGTAGTTGCTGTATATGATTGTGATCTTGCTGCAAAAGAAGTGTGAGAGGTTGTTACCCAGATCTTGTGATTGGCTGATGTTGCTGGCGGCAGCTCTGGGTGTGGGAAAGTCCTTGACAATTATGAAGATTTCTTTGCTGCTGTTGGAGCTGGTGCTTATTTGTTCGCCTAGGGTCTTTCTCCTAGTTTCTTGAATTTGCTGGTGGTATCTTCTCTGGGTGTCATTGGGCATGCATTTTGCCACTTCCTCTTGCTGGTTCTCCATTTCCATTCCATTTGTTTTCAGCGTCGCTTGGTCATTCTGACGTCTTCCATGTACCTGCTGCCTTGTGTTCTAGCTTTTTAGCCTATGGCTTCATTTCTTGGGGTCCAGACTGTTAGGCAAGTTGGTGATCCACTTGTTTATGTTTTTGATGTGTGCCAGGAGGACTGTGGGTTTTGGTTTGTTCTTGTGGAGGGTAGTCGCCCAATCCTCCTCTGTTAGGTTGTTCCAGTCTCTGCCTGCTGGGCCTGCTGTGGGGGTTCTTCTGTGTTGACGGATGTTGATTGCAAAATGGACTATGACATGATCTGTCCAGGTAAATGGTCTCGGTGTGTTGTGTGTGATGTTGTTGAAGGATGTGAAAACAGGATCTTGGATGTGTCCAGCAGTGTGGCTGGGCTCCCAGACATGTTGAGTTAGTCACTGGTTTCTAAGGCTGTCAAGAAGGGTGGCTGAGTTTGGGTCGGTTCAGTCTTCCAGATGGAATATGAGGACTCCTAGGAGGATGAATGCGCTTGAGTAGAAGACTGGGGCTGTGATGAAGTCCATAATGTTGCAAGCAAATTTGGGTCTATGCCTGTGGGATGGTCTCAACCAGGGTTAAGTTTGCTGTGATTTGTAATTTAAAGTTGAGGTGCTCCCTATAGTTTGTTCCAGCTTCAGAGGAGGCGGTTCCGTTAAATGTGTATTTATTAATGAGGAATATCCTTCCCTGGGCCTATTTAGGAAGTCTTGCTTGGTGATCCTGTATCCAACGGGTGGAGGTAGTTAGTCTGGCGTTGAAGCTGTGGTCAGCCGTGTTTCAGTGAGAAAGAGGGGAACCAGGGCAGCGGCACCCAGCAGGTCCCATATCTCTGTGGTATGCTTGCTGAGCAGGGGGTGTTAAGGAGCATGCATGATGCTGGTGTGTGAGGGGTGTGAGTGTGTTGTAGGCAGGTGTCTGAGTGTGGGTGAGGCTGGGTATTTTGGGTATATTCTTGGTTGGAGTTGCGGGAGTGGTGGTACTGGTGAAGCGACAGAGGGAGCAGGTGAAAGCTCCCTCCCTGTTGTGGGGCGTACCAGCAGAGGTTGATGCGACGTCCGGGGTACAAGGTATGAAGGAGAGCGGCAGGGTAGTGGTGTGTTAGGGTAGGTACAAAGTTTCTGGTGTTGGGCGCTGTCCAGGCGTGTACATGCGTAGATGGAATTGGAATTTGGCATACCCCCATGCATGTCCGCTGCCTGTATGTGCTGCAGCATCCATGAAGTAGGCCCTGGAAGGGGAGAGGAGCACAGAGGGTGATTAACGAGGCTGAGACATAGTGCTTCAGCAGAGAAGGAGAGATGCGCGAGGAAGAAGTAAGGAGAGAGGGAGTGCAGAGAGGGCAGGACAGGAAGGGGGCATGCAGACAAGATAGAGAGATATGGCCCAAAGGTCATAGAAAGAGCAGGAGAGATGACACAAAGAGCATGAAAATGCAAAAGGAGCTAGAGAAAATGATTAAAAATATTGTAGAAACAGTGCAAAAAAGGCAAAAAGATCAAGACAAATGGCACAAAGAGTACCAGAAGTGGCACAAACGGCACAGAAAGAGTGAAAGGAAAGAAATGTGAGAGAAAAGGCATAAAGAGAGAGAGAAGTGACACAAAAGACGGAAAGAGGGAGAGAAAAGGCAGAAAGAGCAAGAGAAAGGGGACAAAGAGTGACAGAAGGGGCACAAAGATCACAGTGAGAGAGACAGAACAAGGTGAGAACGAACAAAAGGGAGAGGGACGAAGTGGGTGCATTGAGGCACTGGAGCGGGGTTCACAAGGGACTTTGCCTATTGCAGGTAAGATTGGGAGGCTGGGGACTGGGCCTATGCATCTGATTAATCAGTTATAGAATTACAAATATGTAGAAATATACAGTTTTCAAACAATGGACAACCCCTCTCAATAGGGCATAAGAAGAAACATCTCAGTGAAAACCCCAAAGGCTTGTTAGTCTGTGTGTTAGACTGTTACCAATACCAAACCCTTTGCCCACTATTGTGATATATGAGATTACCTGTAACACAACACATATCTTTAGGCAGCAGTATTGTGATAACAACCCACTATTAAAAACCCACAGGTTTAAAAAAATGAATTTAACAATAAATAATAGACACCTTTTAACTTTGTCATACTTTTTCATACCAAGCTAATCAGACCTATGGCATTAGACATAACCTTTCCCATTGCCCCAATGAGGCCTATAGCTTTTCACCATAACCAGCCTATGGCTACTGTTTTAGGTATAAAGCTTTCCCACAAGGCAACAGTTAGGCACACAGTCATAAAACTACAAGTGAAAATAAAACTACACATGGCTAAGCAAAACACCATCTCTCCTTAAAGGACTTCACAAGGATTTTCACTGACCAAATATTCTATATCCAGTGTTTGTCACAGGCCATAACCAACTCCGGAACCGTTTGCATTCTACAATATTCTTTGCGATTCCAGGTAACAAAATTCACCTCTGCAGGCATTCATACAGAGAAATGACAAATCATCCTCAAATGGATTGATGCTAGCATATGCTTGCACAATAAATAAGTCGGGCCTACTGCCTTCATGATAACATTCCATAATAAGTAGTTTCGTAAATGACTGGCACTAGTTTTGAGTGGTTGTGAGGAAAGTCACCATCATTGCACGCCTAATAATTTGCTAACGGTTTCCCAGCATTTTTGTTGTGACCCATATTAGCAATGTTGTTGGTTATAGTACATGTGCCATAAGGCCTGAACTCATGACAACTTGTATGAATCCACTGACACAGAAGGAACAACGGTACAACACAGCGCTCAAACAGAGCAGATCTATGGTGGAGCGCACCTGTGCAATACTAAAAGGCACCAACACCAAAGTAAGAGACCAAGCACTAGAGTTCCTTCCCGTGACATTTTGCACGACCATAAGCATTGATGCGTAATATTAGATCCATGAAGGGCTGCCACCTCCAAGTGTTGATGAGGATTCAGATGAAGATGAACCCTTACCCTTGGCCCACACACAGTGTGAGCCGAAGATGGAGGCAGCAACATATATGTTGGAGAGTTAGAGAGGTAAGCAACAGTTTATATATACATTTTATATTTTTCCGTTTTTTTCACATGTTCAGGGACAATTATACACAAAGTTAACTTCAGAATGCTAGTCTCTGACGAGATTTCCTCACAGTGTTGCCAATATCAGTGTAAGCCCCCGCCACCCCACCACCCCACCACCACACACTAGACTAAGGCCCATATTTATAGTTTTTGACGCAAAACTGCACTAACGCAGTTTTGCGTAAAAAAAATTAGCGCCGGCTAACGCCATTCTGAAGCACCATGCGGGCGCCGTATTTAATCAATGACGTTAGCCGCCGTTAGCCGCCGGCGCTGCCTGGTGTGCGTGGAAAAAAACGACGTACACCAGGCAGCGCCGGCGTAGGGGGATATGGGGCTTGGGCGTCAAGAAGTGGGGCAAGTCAGGTTGAGGCAATTTTTTCACCTCAACCCGATTTGCGCCATTTTTTTTCACTCCCAACCCCCATAGAAATGACTCCTGTCTTAGCAAAGACAGGAGTCATGCCCCCTTGCCCAATGGCCATGCCCAGGGGACTTCTGTCCCCTGGGCATGGTCATTGGGCATAGTGGCATGTAGGGGGGCACAAATCAGGCCCCCCTATGCCACAAAAAAAAAAAAAAAACACTTACCTGAACTTACCTTGATGTCTCTGGGATGGGTCCCTCCAGCCTTGGGTGTCCTCCTGGGGTGGGCAAGGGTGACAGGGGGTGTCCCTGGGGGCATGGGAGGGCACCTCTGGGCTCCTTCAGAGCCCACAGGTCCCTTAACGCCTGCCTTTTGCAGGTGCTAAAAAAAGGCGCAAAAGCGGGCGTACGTCATTTATTTTGACCCGCCCACTCCCGGGCGTGAATTTTGCCCGGGAGTATAAATCCGACGCACATGCCTCGGAGTCGATTTTTTAGATGTGAACGTCTACCTTGCATCTCATTAACGCAAAGTAGGTGTCCACGCTAAAAAATGACGCAAACTCCATGGACTTTGGCGCTAGACGCGTCTAACGCCAAAGTATAAATATGGAGTTAGTTTTGCGGCGAAATTGCATTAAAAAAAACGACGCAATTCCGGCGCAAACGGAGTATAAATATGCCCCTAAATGAGGGGACACTTCTGAGATCCTTCTGAATATTCAATATAGGGCCACATAGGGTAGTCTCTCACATTCATATAGTGTGTCACAAAAGAAAGAGAGGTTATGGGGCGGTGCTCAGTCAGCCCTAGGGCAGGCCTCAAGCTAAGGGAACCTGGCAGAGCCCTCTGAGTTAGAATGGATGTTCGCCGCCTTCCAAATTACACTGTTATCTGGCAGTGCGTCTGGCGAGTCTCCATTTAAATGCCCTGTAATCAAAACATCACAGCATATAGCACCTGTTCTGCATTCTGCGGTGTATATATAACGTAGTGGGTGTGGCATCCCCCACATTTACCATGCCAATTTTGGTCTGTCAGGCATGTCTATTTTATCGTCGCCTTTTTTTTTTATCTCACATGTAAATATTTCTGTTTTTAACTGCCTGCATTTCAAGAAGAAATTTAGAATTTCATATGTGATCCGTGTAGCCACAGAGTTTGATTTACTAGCTCTTCAAAGGCCCATCTCACCCGGATGACACCCAGATGAAGAGTGACCACCTTAGGTTATTACAACCACTATTTCCAGTTAGGAACTTTTCACTTACAAATTATTGTTTTCAGGTGTGTTGTCTAAGTAGTTCAATGGAAGAAAAGCAAAACAACAGCACTCAAAATGCATTAAGTGATCACACGACAATTCAGGACTACAAACAACCTTTACATATATATGTATCTATGGTGAACTGGAATTAAGGGGTTGCCATGGATAAATATATATGTAAGTCAAAAAGAGAAGGACGTTCAGCGTTGGCACAAGGCTGAGAGTAGAACGCATTGGCACAATCAACAATCCTGGCTGCTTCATAAGGAACAACGTTTATATGTGCTAATCAATATGAATTATGGGTGTGTGTTCAGGTTGTTAGTGGTCAGTAAAAAGTACACCATTGTGGTCTGGCGATTAGATTGATCCTGTCGGTCGTCATTGTGGCTTTTACATTTGATCATTCTATTTTATCCTCGGTAACTTTGGGTCAGAGCCACACAAAAAACTTTACGGTACTACAGGTGGAAATTTACATCTGAATGTTTTCTTATATATTTTTTTCTTTTTTTGTCTGAGTATATTTCTATTTTTATCTTATGCTGAAACAAAACAAATTGTGACACCATTACACTCCAGCATTAGTTACATCGCAGGTATATATATATCTGGTGTCTTGGAATCAGAGCTTAACAAGTCACATCAATATCTTATATCGCACTTTTGAAAGGCAACTTCATTTAACATCGACATTTGGACCCATGGTGTATAATCCATTGTTTCCGGTTACTCATCCCCGCCCTGAGAGATATCCTGGGTGTCAGTTGTTACCCCCAGTCCACAGTGTGTCCTCCAAAAGCCCCATATTTGGTCGAATTTACTGGGGCAGCCCCTGTTGCGATAGACCACCTTCCTGTTCGCCATTCTTGTTTGTTTGCCACCTCTGCCGCCCCCAGCATCTAGCCAGATCCCGCTTTGCCAGCACGAGTCCCAGTGCACAAAACAGGAGCTTAAACCGCGAGATGTCCACGTCATTTGGGATTCCCAGTAATACAAATTTCGTTTCTTTTGGGATCTGTACTTGTAGCATTGTGGTGAGCCCAGTGCTAAATTTGTATTTGTTACCGGTGCTGAGCACCGGCACTTATTGTTTAGGGCCGTGGCTTATTCTTCTGCCTGTAATCATTTTACAGTATATCTGGATATTTGGACATTCCCATAGTGTGTGTAGGAAGAAGCCGTTGTCTGTCTCACATTTCAAGCAGAGCGGTGAGGAGGCCTGTCCCATGTGGTGTAGCTTTTGTCTGTCATAATAGGCTATATGGAGGATCTTGAATTGAATCAAATGTAGGCGGGATTTTGATAGCTACCTCTCGGGGAGCATAAGTGCCGCCTCCTAGTCTGAGTCATCCAGTTCTCCCGGGACCTGTTCCCATTTAGTTCTCAGAGCAGTCAGGTTGTCTGGCTTCTTGTTATTCATCTTTTTATATGTGCTGGAGATAGCTCTCCATCCATTTCCCCTGTTAAGAGCCGCCCCTCAAGGGGAGCGTATGCAGTTAAGTCCGTGCCTGGCAACCTTTGGGCATTCCATGCTTGACACAGTTGTGCATATTTCAGGAATTGGGACTGGTGCATATTCCATTCTTGCTGAAGGAATAGGAAGGGCTTGATGTTTCCCTGTTTGAGGATCTCCCCTATTGAGGTGATACCTGTTGTGCTCCATATCTCAAAGCCCCTCAATTTTGCTATTTCTTTCAGCCATGTCCCTTTCCACGGGGGCGTCAGTATGGTGGGCTTTTGCGCCCAGCCTAGTATTTTGATGGCCTTATGCCATGCTAGGGCAATGACTTGTATGGCCGGAGGGAGTTTGGAGAACCCAGGTCCTCCATACAGATAGTGTAGGTATATTTTTTGGCCCAGGAAGTCACCTTCCAGGCAGTAGATCGGGTGGTTGTGTGGGGCATGTATACAATCATTTATTGCTATCAGGTGAGTTGCCCAGTAGCAGCTCTCTACATCTGGGAGGGCAAAGCCCCCGTTATATGGATTGTGCTGGAGCATTTTTATTGCTATCCGCGGGTGTCCATCAGCCCACAATAGGTTTGCAGGATCGTGTTTATTGTGAGCAACATGTTTTAGGGGATCGGGTAATATGTGTTTTGTAGCACATACAGTAGTTTGGGAAAGGTAATCATCTTAAAAATGGCCATAGGCCCATCAGGGTCAGAGGCAGTCTTACCCACCACACCGCATCTGCCTGAAAATTTGTGATAACTCTGCTTACATTATGGGTAGCACATAGGCCTTTTTTGGCTGTCACAAAGATTCCCAGATATGAAATGCCCCCTGTGGTGTGTTAGAGACTCTGTGGCATTGGTGTGTGTGTGTGGGGGGGCCTGTATTGTTTTTGGGAGTATACCACTGACTTTATGATGTTAGTGATGTCTTTTATGTGTTTGTTTATATTTACATGTAATTTTTGTAAATATACACTTTGTGTATTATTTTGTTATGTGTATATACACTTCGATTATGCATGTCTTTTATCATATTTCAGCCCTGAAGAAGTCCTTCGGAAAGGGCGAAACACGTTGGCTGTTTTGTTTTTACATTCAAGGAAGACCTAATAAAGAGAAGATACACTTGTAATGATACGGACTAAGTGGACTTAATTATTCTATTCTAAGTGGTGCACGTTCAAAATTTCTATTATTCTATCTCTTTTGAGCTAGTACCTTGGTGGCAGGCACTGTGATCGGTGCACGCATTGAATCATTAACATTTGTTGTTTGCTTACAAGGACTTTATATAATTTGGTGATAGGAATATGTGCATTTCCTTTTTGAACCTGCTGCCAATATCCTTAATATTTTCTGTGTGTTGGGGGGGCCTGTATTGTTTTTGGGAGTATAGCACTGACATGTCCTAGTTAATTCTATAGCCTGAGCGGACCCCATATTCGTGTATAATGTGAAAAAGCAGAGGAATACTGTTTGTTGGGTCCGTGATGTAAATGAGTATGCCGCCTGCATAGTGTGATACGATGGTTGTCCCAAAGGGAGGACTGGAATCTGTGTACGCCAGGGTTGTGTCTTATCTTGTTTGCTACGACTCAATGGTAGGGGCAAATAAAAGGGGTAATGGGGGAAACCCTGTCTGGTGCCTTTCGCTATCAGGAATTCTCCAGAGGTCAGTCAATTGACTTTAATTTAGGCTGTTGGATCACAATACAGATGCACTACCCAGAGTCTAAATTTTGGGCCAAACCTGAATCTGCACAGCATCTGCTCTAGGAAGGGCCAGTGAACCATGCAAAAGGCCTTTTCTGCATCGAGCAATGAAAAGACATATGGGGCATCTCAAGACTGCACTCTGGTGAGCCAATTATGAGCCCTCTGGATAATATTCTGTGTCAGTCTATCGGGTATAAAGACGGATTGGTCCCAGTGTATCAGTTTAGTTATGACTCATAAGAGATGCGTGTCCAGGATTGTGGTTAGTATCTTTGTCTCTGTATTTAGTAGTGAGACCGGGCAATATGATGTACATCTGTCCTTAGGCTTCCCCTCCTTGGGTATTGTAACAATTAGGGCTCTCCAGAAGTCGGGGGGAGTTCTCCTTTCTTGTTTCTTCTTGGAACATGTGTAACAAGTAAGGCCCTAAAAAACCTGGTGTATCGTCTGTAGAACTCCGCTGGTATACATGTCAGTATTTTCCCCGCTTTACACCCTGCTCCATGAAATCTGTGACATGTGGCCTGAATGTGTTTCATGGTCAGGGACTGCGACAGGTCTCTGTATTCCACTTGTAGGGACTTTATCTGCCACAGTAAAAGTGGGGCAGTGGTTCCCCTGGAGAACTATCTAATTGCAGTATCTGTGACTGAAGGTCTTCTAACTCCTTAGTATCCCTTTTCTTTTTGCGTGTTATTGTTACGACTCTGTCGTCCCATTTCTAGGGGGCGCCGTAAGGGGACTGTCGGTAGCATGGGAATCACCGTGAACACTTATCTAGAGTCCCTTGCTGACTCCTGTTTGTTTCTCTTTTCGCCATGGTATTCTTGTGTAATACTACATTTGCTTCCTGGGACTGCAAATCCCATAATGCACAGCCTGGTAGTCAGGAAAGCCTGGATTCTGTTTGCCATTGTTTTCTATGGGAGAAGTCCAGTTGCTCCTTTTCACTGGATCCTCTCCTCCAGGACTTGCAAATGTCTGAAACTACACACACCTGAGACCTCTCCTGTGCAGCCCAGCTTGGAACTGCTTATAAACTGCCATTTCCCCAAGATCCCCGTTGTGCATTGGAGTTCGATTCCTTTGTGTTACAGACCCCTTATCGGATGGTGTTCCAGTTTTGTTCCTGTTCTGTTCCAGCTTGATCCTGTTTCCTGTTTCTCTGCCCTGCTCCTGATTGTTCCAGCCAGAGTCTGCTCCCTATCTCTTAGCCTTGTACCTGTTTGTTTCTTCCAGAGCCTGCTCCCTGTGTCTCTGCCCTGCTCCTGCCTTGTTTCAGCCTGAACCTGCTCTGTTTCCCAGTCCTGTTTACTGCTCATTCCTACTCCCTGTATTCCAGCCCTGTCCTTGCCTGTTCCAGCCAGAGCCTGCTCTCAGTTTCCCAATCCTAACTCTGTTTCTTCCAGCCAGAAGTTTGTGCCCTGTTTTCAAGTCCTAGTCCAGCCTTTGCTTCAGCCTGAGTCTGTTCCCAGTTCTTGCCGCTGCCTTTTAGTTTGTTCCCTTCTGTTTCCGTTTCTTCTTGGTTATTTGTGTCTGGTAAGTGTTCCATCAGTCTTCACCAGTGTATAAGTGTCCTCCTTTGTACTGGGGTTGGCTCCTGGTTTCCAGGAGGCAATTCCAGCCCCCATCCTTGTCTAGTGTTATACAATGTCTTTCGTGCCTAACAGTGACTGTGTGCTATTGCTGTTTTCTCAGGAATCGCCACTGTGTTTCCAGCTGGACCCAAGAGTGTGTCTTGTGTATGTAAGTACTATCCTTGTCTGTGCTCTAGGGTCCAGAGACAGACTCACTTCTGCTGTCTCTTTTCTATGGGGCTGGCAGGGTGACTTTCTGTAAGAGCAAACTGCACAGAGGCATTGACATTCCCTGTCACTGTGGAAGGTTCTGCGCTCTACTCTGTGTACAACCCCAGCGTGTTTGTCCATTAGTAATCCGTTTCCTGTTTGTTCACACAAGGGTTGCTCTGCTTTTACTTTCCTGTTTCCTGTGCCTGTCTATAGCTGTCCTTTCCGTGTATGCCTTTAGCTGCTCTTCTGCCCCTTTAGATTATTCAGTGACCTCAAGGGGTGTCCCAACCAAAGTCCTGATCAGACTCGTCCGAAACCGTGACAGTTATTGCATTTTGTGCTCTGTCTTGCAGGGCAGTCTTGTAGGCTTCCCACAGTACCACCCTGTAGGTGGAGGAGTGTTGATTTTCAGAAAAATAAAGATGTGCCTCAGTTTTGAGTGTCCGTGCCACTTCTCTGTATTTCAATATCCATGCAGTCAGTCTCCAGCTGCGGTCGTTCTATCTCTAACGTTCCCCAGCATGGCTAACAAGGGTGAGTGATCTGCTAGGCCTCTTACTTGATTACTCACCCTTTGGATATCTCTTGCCCCCTGTGTGGACACAAGTATGTAATCTAGACACGAA
Source organism: Pleurodeles waltl (assembly GCF_031143425.1). Lineage (NCBI taxonomy): Eukaryota > Metazoa > Chordata > Amphibia > Caudata > Salamandridae > Pleurodeles > Pleurodeles waltl. The sequence goes on along the minus strand of NC_090446.1, from coordinate 645,535,565 downwards.
TATACCTAGTGGGCCCTGGAAAAGTATGAACATAGTCAGTCAGTTGGGTGTATTGACCACCACACATCTATCAGTTCCAGCCCTTCCATAATGTGTGCTAGTGCCGTTGGAGGTACGGCGGTAGTCCGTGAATGCGATCGGTCAAGACCAATGTCCATTACATTGTTGAAATCCCCACCCAAGATGTGTGTGTGGGGGACGATAGAGTGGTAAGTCTGGCTGAAATTATGGTTAGGGCAGAGGCTTGAAATCTTGGCAAAACAAATATTTTCCACAACGTCATCTCCCTTCGACCATGGTGACTAAGTATCCCCACAAACTTGCCCTCTAGGTCTATACATGTCTTAACCACCTGGAATGGAGGTTTGCTTTTCACCAGTATGGCCACTCCACGAGCCCCCATTAGTGAAATCAGCGTGGCCAGAGTGTAGTACGCTCCACACCCAAAGAAACAGCAATTCTCTCCCTGTAAGTGTGTCTCCTGGAGGAGGACCAAGTCGAGCTGTTGTCTATTGATTTACTGCATCACTAACACTCTTTCAATCTTGCTGCCCAGCCCATTGACATTCCACGTAAGGACCATGAGGGGATGAGTATCAGGTTGACCGTCGTACATCATTGGGAGGTTGAGTGGTGCGATGTTTGTATGTTGTCATTAGTTTCTGCCCTGTTCCGCATGGCCCCAGCATATCTATCTTTGGTCCCTGCAACAGTCAAAAAGCAGTGAACAGAACATGATGCACCTCTATCCCAACTATCCCCCTTCCCATCTCCATCTTGTGCCCCCTCATTAGGCCTCCATATTTTGATCTGGTCCATCCCCAAAGAGAGCTCCAGAGGTCCATCGCCCCTTATGTACATCTATGACTGCCTTAACTACTTATAACAAACTATAGACAGCAACTGGTTCCCTTACTCCCCCTAAAACAACAAACAAAATTATTCATAGCACAAAATACAGTGCAAAAATAAAAGGTTTGCACTCTCTCATAGAGGAGTCTTAGGGCCTCAATGGAGAGTGAGATTTCAGTGGAGGGTGGCCAGTCTCAGACTGCTCCCTTGGAGGCCCAGTTCATCTTTTAGTTGTCCAATCTGCCCGTGGCCAGCAGAGTTTCTCCTCCAAGAGAGGAGATGTTCTGTTCATCTAGTTCAGAATTGGCTATCTTGGTCATGAAGGATGGACGTGTTCAGGTTCTGAGTGAGACGCTTCGGTGAGGTCTTCGGAAGTGGGATTCCCTTTCCCTGAGCCATGTTTGAGTTTTTTCCCCTGAGTGTGAGTTGTCCTCTCCTCCTGAGTCCGAAGAGATGTCTGGATTGTATGTTCGCCCTGCGCTAGGCAGTAGGGTCCTATTTCCCTGTCATTGTCTTGTCTGTTGCCACCTTCATTTATGGTCTTTGTGTCTCTGAAATCCTCTGTCTTCCATTCCCTGGATATTGCAGTTGGAGGCTTCTTTACCAAGTTTGGGTCTCGCCAGTGGTCTCTCCTCCAGGCTTTCTCTGGCATGTGGAAGAAATTGGCTCAGCCCTCAAAGATTACCCTAAATTTTGCTGTATATTTTACCATGTATTGTAGTTGAAGGGCCCTAAGCTTTGTCTTTACAGAATCAAAGGTGCAGCGCTGTTTCTGGACCTCTTAGGAGTAGTCCGGGAGGACCATGATTTTGGATGAACCATGGTGATATTCCCCTAGGTGACTTTTTTTGCGCAAGCTCATGCCCAAGTCTAGGAAACTTAGAAAGTGGGCTATCACTGGACTCAGTGGGGCCCCTGGTGCTGGCTTGGCGGTCAGGGCGAGGTCAGCTTTTTCCAGGACGAAGCAGGATGAGAATTGTCCATTCTGAACGGTTTCATGCTGCCATTTAGTAAGAAAAGTGGCCATGTTAGTACCCTTAACTCTTTCTGGGTAACTCATGAAGTGTAAGTTGTTTCTTTCCATTGAAGGTCTTTTGCTGTGGTCTGGTGTTCTGCTATTTTTTTGTGGTGTCTAACTGTTGCGTCTTCTAGTTCAGAGGTTCTGGTCTCCACTGTTGTAGCTGTTACATTTCTGAGGTCTTGGCAGAGTAGGGTTACTTTAATTCCTACTTTGCCTATCTTTTTCTCCAGTGCCTCTCTAGAGAACTGAATAGCTGACAGTAGGGTGGCATTGCTGGTGTCTGTGGCGCCACCTCTTGTGATTCTTCAAGAGGGGGTATTGCTTTGGCATAGTGGTCCATCTTACACTGTTTCAGGTGTTTCAGGTCTTTATCTTTGGCCATTATGGAAGCTGTCTGCTGTTGTCAATGTGGTGGAGTCGTGGGGTGCTTTGTGACTGCCATCAACTGTAAAATTGGTGGCGGCTGTGCCTCTCCCACCCTGGCACAGTCTAGTTGTATATTTATGTGCGCTTGGATGGTGCCAATAGCGGCATACGGGCCCCTCTTGCGGGATCCACCATGGCCACTGGGAGATCTCACAACCCGCGCTGTTCCTCCGGCACAAGCTACCTCTGTGCAGCTCCTCTAATGTTGGGGTTGGGGGGACAAAGAAGCAGTCTTGTAGTGTATTAATGGTCTGTGGTGCTCCAAGTCTTACGCATTGTTAAGTGGCTGTGTTGGTATGCCTCAGTTTAGTAGCCCAGAGGTGTCACCCAGCACACACCGTTGAGCAAGGCCTGCTGATTGTGGGAGTTATGCCTGCGACAGAATGTTAATTAGTGTGGGCAGTTGTAATGTGAGTGTTCCCCTCGTGGATACTGTTGGATTCTTAAGTCCACGGGGAGGGTATATTTTGTCCCAGGGCTGAGTGTGGCAGGCCCACCTCTTCTCCCTGTTCAGGGCTTTCTGTTCTGGGTCCACTACCTTCTTGTTGGACCTCACAGGGGGCCCCCCTCACTCCTCACCTCTTCTCACCCACACTGGGGCTGTCTGGGATTCGGAGGGGGCCTGTAGCCACGGGCCTCTCTTCCTCGTCTAGGCTCTGATCCTATAGGTCCAGCCTCTCATCAGATCCAGCGGCGGGGAGGGACTGGGGAGAGCACTCACCCCAGTGCGGATGTCAGGGGCCATGCTTCAGTGCCCCGCGCCCAGGCAGTCTCCACGATAGGATGTGCTGGGTCCGCCTGCCTCGCCGCATCTAGGCCCCACTACAAAGGCAAGTCCTTCCCTGTCTGCGCAGTGCAGCGCCCCAGGCCATCCAAGGAACCCATTGTCAGAAAGCAGCTGGGCACCTCACTACTCAGCCAGGTTGCAGCGTGTGCTCTCCGGTATCTATGCTGCTGTATCCTCTTCAGGAGGGGCTTCGTCTACACTCTTGCTGCATCGATCGCTGCCATTGTTCTGCTGCTTCCCGTGCTGGGCTCCACCTTCCGTTGTCTCATTCTTCATATGCTGGGCCCTGGAGCATATTTTATGGTGGTTTGCAAGTTCATAGGGTTCTCCAGCATATTATGCTTAGTGGAACGAATTTTAAAATCTAGGGCGGATCAATGGGTTATCATCGGATTATGGCTGGGCCGCCGAAGTTGCCCACGAAAATCTTGCTGGCGACAAACCCCACTTTATGTATTTTTCAAACTCGCAAACGTTCCCAGTGGTATACCTGAGAGCTGTGCCTTAACCCACAGGTTCCTGTATCTACCATGTGGAAATCTACATGGTGTAGATTAAAGCACTAAGGCACTAAGGGCCACATGTAGGTAGCTTTTCTGTTTGCGACATGCAAATAGCACTTCGCGATGCAAAAATCCAGTTTTGCGATTCGGTAACCCGGTTGCGCCCATTTCGAATGGGTGCTAACTCATTCGCAAAAGGGACACCTTCCTCGTTGTGAATGTCACTGTAAAAAAAAATTCAGAGCAGGCAGTGGTCTTCATTTTTTGTTTTTGGAATGAATCTCATTTTCCTTTAAGGAAAACGGGCTGCATTACAAAAAGAAAAACCTGCTTTATTGAAAAGCAGTCACAGACATGGTGGTCTGCTGTTCGCAGCAGGCCACCATCCCTGTGAGGGCCGCCATTCGCAAGGGGGTCCCAAATTGCGAGCCACCTCATGATTATTCATGAGGTGGGAATTTGCGACCCCCTTGCGAATCGCAGATGGTGTCAGGGACCCCATCCTACATTTGGATCTGCGACACGCAAATTGCGAGTCGCTCTGACTTGCAATTTGCAGGTCGCAAATCCGAAATTTTGTACATGCGGCCCCAGGTCACTTGAGGCCCCTGCACAAGTGCGTGTTTTTGTTCACCAGGGGGAACGAAATTCTTGTGGATAAAACCCTTCTGCTTCACCCCTCTATAAATGGAAATGGTGTTCCGTGTGGCATGGCTGGAGTAATTTTTTGACCAGTTGCAAGATCCGGAAGGTTGGATTGGAGTTAGAAAATGCCCACAAATGTACGTTTATACGTACCATTCACAAACTTACAAGTCAAAATATATATTGTAATGTCCACTTCCCATCTCTTGCATATAATTTGCTATTATGGATATTTCTAAGGTAGTGAATCAATTTACGCCTGGCAACAATTGTGACTTTATGGTTGGTGTAAATGGAGCCATTTTCGGTTATAAAGGTTTGTTTAAGGCTGAAAATACGTTTGCAACTCCTGTCTTTTATTTGTCCAGTGCTGAGAAACAAACAAGCACTAGTGATTGATCACTTATACATAGATTGCTTGTTTGGAAACTCAGTTCGAGAACACAAGGGTTGAGGGCCATATTTATACTTTTTGACGCAAAACTGCGCTAACGCAGTTTTGCGTCAAAAAAATTAGCGCCAGCTAACGCCATTCTGAAGCGCCATGCGGGCGCCGTATTTAAGCAATGACGTTAGCCGGCGTTAGCCGCCAGCGCTGCCTGGTGTACGTTGAAAAAAACGACGTACACCAGGCAGCGCCGGCGTAGGGGGATATGGAGCTTGGGCGTGAAAAAATGTGGCAATTTTTCGCCTCATCCCGATTTGCGCTATTTTTTTCGACTCCCAAAACCCATAGAAATGACTCCTGTCTTAGCAAAGACAGGAGTCATGCCCCCTTGCCCAATGGCCATGCCCAGGGGACTTCTGTCCCCTGGGCATGGTCATTGGGCATAGTGGCATGTAGGGGGGCACGAATCAGGCCCCACTATGCCACAATTTTTTTTTTTTAAAAATACTTACCAGAACTTACCTTATTGTCCCTGGGATGGGTCCCTCCAGCCTTGGGTGTCCTCCTGGGGTGGGCAAGGGTGACAGGGGGTGTCCCTGGGGGCATGGGAGGGCACCTCTGGGCTCCTTCCGAGCCCACAGGTCCCTTAACGCCTGCCTTTTCCAGGCGCTAAAAAACTGCGCAAAAGCGGCAGTACGTCATTTTTTTTGACCCGCCCACTCCCGGGCGTGAATTTTGCCCGGGAATGTAAATACGGCGCACATGCCGCGGAGTCACTTTTTTAGACGGGAACGCCTACCTTGCATATAATTAACGCAAAGTAGGTGTCCACGCTAAAAAAGGACGCAAACTCCATGGACTTTGGCGCTAGACGCGTCTAACGCCAAAGTATAAATATGGAGTTACTTTTGCGTTGGAATTGCGTTAAAAAAAACGACGCAATTCCGGCGCAACCGGAGTATAAATATGCCCCAAGGTGCTTTTCTTTGACTAGTTTGTGCATGGAAAGTTTCTGCATGACCCGTCAAACTGGGCGCCGAGACAAAATGGGGGTCCCAAAATGCAAAAGCGCCATACATTTTCCATAGACTTCTTCAGGCAGGGCTACATCAAAATCTTCTAAACAGAATTACAACAAATCTGGCAGTAAACTTAATCTTGGTACACAGACTATGCTTTTCATGATTTGCTGTAAATCCATTAAGTAGTTTTTATGAAATGAAGGTTAAAAAATATTTGCATATCTGTAAGGTTGGGTTCGAAGGACACTGGTGTCCATTGAACCCCATTTTAAATAATAATAGCGGGAGCATTAATGCAGACCCCTCCCTGAACATTTAGGGACCTCATCCTCTACGGCCAGTTCACATAGTGTGTCCCCGGGAGCCCACCCTCGGGACTCAATGATCTGCACCCGTATGGGCAGGTAGAATTGTGCTTGCTCCGGCCTGAAGGGAGCATTTTTAGAACTTCAGCCAAAATGGAGTGAACACAAAGGCCCTCGTTATGATTTTTGTGGTCTCAATGCAAGACTGCCAAAGCCATGGGTGCCAGAAGACCGCCAGTGCTGGCGGTCTTCTGCCCACCATACAATGGGTACTGCTGGATTTCTGCCACATTGTGGGTGGAAATACACCAGCAGTCATGCTGGCTGGCGGAGGCGCTGGAGCGGTTCCACCACAGGGCCCGCCCTGCCAGAAGGACTCCGCCCGCTGATGGCGGGGTGCTGCCGGAGTTGGAAGCGCCCGTTCCCTGCAGGACGACCTACTACCCGGACCAGATAAGTAATTCGTCCAACAGGGGAGAGGGGTGGGAGAGTGGGGGTGTTGTGTGTGCGTGTGGGAATGGGTGTTGTCTCCGTGTGTTCATGAATGTGTGTATGCGTGGTTGTATGTGTGTGTGAATGTAGAAATTAGTACGTGTATGAGTGTAAGTGTGTATGCTTGTGTGTATGTGTGTGTTGTGTGTGTGTATGCAAGTATGAGTGTGGTGGTGAATGCGTGCATGAGTGTTGTGGTGAATGCGTGTATTAGTGTTGTGGTGGATGTGTGTATGGATGCATGTGAGTGAATGCGTGTATGTCAGTGTTGGTGAATGAGTGTATGCGGGGTGCATGTGGGTGTCTGTGTGCGTGTGCATGTATGCAGGGAGGTGGGTGTAGAGTGGGGGAAGAAGGCAATCTAACTGCAGGAGGGGTGGGTGATGGGGGAGCATAGTTGGGGGGGTATTGTGCCTGCTGGGATGTGGGGGAGTCATCTGCTGGGTTTTTGTGGCAGTGCTACCGCCGCAGAAACTCTGGTGGAAAGGTGGCTCCTAATACCGCCAGCGGTCTTCTGTGGATCGCCGGGGTCGGAGATGCTCACCTCCAGGCCAGCGGGTCCGACCACCCTGGTGGTATCGGCGGAGATGTGGCGTGTTGGCAGAGGCCAACTCGCCAAACTCATACTGTGGCGGTCTTTACTGCCAGCCTATTGGCGATGAAACTGCCACCGTGGTCATAATGAGGGCCAAAGTCTGCTCCCAGCAGGCAGTGTATTTAAAATGCTCCTTGTTGCTGGGAGCAGACTTGGGATCTGTTTCTCTGCCTGTAGTGATGCATTCTGGGAAGCAAATGAATAGCGTGCGCCTGTCCAGAGGGTGCAGCATAAATACGTGCTTCCTCCAGGCAGGAGCAATGGCAGCTCCTGCAGCATATGGGGAGCCAACTGGGGCAGCGGGGCCCTGGGGCTTCTGGCACAGCCCCCAAAGTGTACATGCTGAGTGACCTGGGTAGGCACTGGGGCACCCACTTATTTAAAAAGGAAGCTCTGGGGAACGGGTCCTAAACAGACTCATGCAGGGGGGCCACGTAGCGTCCCATCCCCTATGAAAAAAAACGGTCTTGGGGGATGGGGTACTTTCGGCCTAATAAGGGTTGTGGAGGGAGGGCCCAACTCCCCTTTAAAATCCTTAAGACCCTAGTGGATGGAGTGCCCAGGGCCTACTGAGGCCAGGGGAAGGGGCCACATGGTCCCCTCCCTGTTAAAATATATAGGGCCTCTGTGGAAAGGGTCCCCAGGGTCAGAGGCTCTGGGAGGGACGCCACAAGATCCCCTCCCCTTTAGAATACATAAGTCAGTTATGCAGTGGGGTCCCCAAGACCTAATGAGGTTCAGGGAGGGGGCCACATGCCCCCCTCTCCTTTTAAAAAGAATATGGCTCTATGGATGGAATCCCCATGGACTAATGATGCTTGGAGAGGGGGCCACATGTCCCTATCCCCGTTAAAATATATAAGGCCCTGGGGGGCTGGGGCCTAATGAGGCTTGGGGAGGGGGCCCACATGGCCCTCTCCCCTTTTTTGATTGGTTGGGCCCCAAGTGATGGGGTCTCAGTGACCTAATAAGGCTTAGGGGGGCCATGCATCTCCTGTCGCCTTTTGTATTATATTTGGTCTTGGGGGATGGGGTCTAATGAGGCTCCCCTTGAAAAAAAAATTTCCTTTTAGGATGGGATAAATGGGCCTAATGACGCACAGGAGGGGTGCCACGTGGCTCCTTCCCCTTTAAAGTAAATAAGGCCATGAGGGATGGGGTCCCGAGGACCTAATGAGGCTCAAAGAGGGGGGCCACATGGCCCTTCCCCTTTTTTATTGGTTTGTCCCTGGGAGATGGGACCCCATGTGCCTAATATGGCTTGAGTAGGGGGCTGCATATCCCCTGTCCCCTTTTTTATTATATTTGCCCCCAAGGATGGGGTCCCCGAGACCTAATAAGGCTCAGGGAGGGGTGGGTTGCATGCCCCTTCTCTAAGATTTTAGCCCCAGGAGATGGGGTCCTCGGGGGCCAAAGAAGTTTGGGGTGGGGCGGCGGCATGGCCCCCTTTCATTTTCTATTTTATTTTGGGCCCAAATGCACACCCCTAGCTCCTTCATTTGTCATTTTTTGCCCCAGGGATGAGGTCAACAAAGGTCAACCCTATGCTCTGTGCTGCACACTGCAAAGGCTGTGCAGAGTGTCAGGTTGGTAACCTGCTGGGGGTTTGGCCATAGGGCCTGGCAGCAGGCAAGCCCTGTGATCAACCCCCCCCCCTACTGCACATAGCCAAATGCTGTGCGCACTGTGGGGTTGGTGCCTGTAGTGCCTTAGAAGTCGGATCTGGCTGCAACACAGGCACTGTGGCTAACCCCACCCATTCACTAGCTAGGGCCATGGGTGGCATAAAGTTGGCTGCATCCTAGTGGCTGCACGGGTGGAGTTGGACGCAGGGCTTGGCTGCAAGGCAAGCCCTCTAGCTAATGCCACGCTGCGTCTGACGAAAGGCCATGTGCAGTGTGAGGTTAGCTGCCTGAGGAGTTCGACTGCCTCCTTCAGGTGGGGTGGCCACTCTTTTTATTCTGAGCTATTTTGAACTTACTTTCAGGGCTCTAATGCCATACTAGTTTATAGAGTAATGTATGCAAAAGATGCTAGGATGATGTCATCAGTGATGTAATCAATGATGTCATTAGAACATGTCATGAGGTCATTAGCAGCGTATGCCGTGGTTCAATTTATAGTTAGCTCTCCTAACTATAACAAGTGAATTTCTATGTTCTTAGTTCAACACATTATTGTTGTCACTTACAATTTCACCTAACTATTACATTACTCATATATATATATATATATATATATATATATATATATATATATATACACACACACACAGAGCTCTTCACTCCATCCTCGTGAAGATACGACACTCGCAGCTCATAGGACTTCAATATTTTTATTTGTTAGGCAGAACACACCTACACGTTTTTGTCCTTCTCGGACCTTGGTCATGATAGCAGGCGCCATTATGCCCATCACATTTAAACAAAACATTAACATAAACAAAGGATCATGATTTCACTTCTGTTCATGGCAGACATGTTTAGACATGAGCCAATTCAAATTATGATGTGAAAATGAACTGTTGGAGATTGAAGTACAATTACTGACTTTGGCACTATCGTTCTGTCAGGAATCAAACTTTGACTACACTCAATCAAGAATTGATGTTTATTTATTCAAAAAGTGAGACTCATGAAATTGTATGAAGACAAAATTAGGCGGGGTCGTTAATGGGTAAATGAATCCAATAGTAGAACTAAACCTGAAAGCAAACTTTTAGCAGCTGATGTTCTAGTATATCAAAAACTAGCAGAGCTTGAGAGGGAATGTGAGGGGACAATACAATTGAAAAAATGTCCCTACGGGACCACATGGGAACTGCGTTATCAGCAGGGGGGTGAATCCCACTTTAAATCCAAATCCTTTTTTTCCCTCTCATTACATGTGACAATATTACTCTCTTGTTTAAAGTGGTGACTAATGATTTAAAAACCTTCAGAACAAATATTAGAAACACTGAAGAATGTTTAAAAGTGAATTGGAGTTATCAATTTGATATCAAAAGTGATCATAACAACTGATTGTGTAGTACGAAATGCAGACAAGGGTGGTAATGTAGTTCTATGGCCAAAGGTGATGTACTTAGAGGAGACATACCGCCACCTCAATGATACAGTATGGTTCAAGAAAATAAATATGACTATTCTCCAATACTATCAAAAAATATTATCAAAAACTTAAGGGTGGCATATGAGAGAATGGTTCAATAATGACGTGGTCAGATTCCTCACAAACACGTTACCTAAATTACCCATTTTATATTTAATACCCAAAGTCCACAAGAACCCTAACAAGCTTCCAGGCAGACCAATCATATCTGTTCAGGACAGCTTGCTAGAGAATACTTCCAAGTATACTGATTTCTACCTAAGACCATTCGTAGCCAACTTACTGTTGTACATTTAGGATTCAACTGACTTCCTAAAAATGAATACTTGATATTAAATGGAAGGCAGACATGCTTATTGCATGCTACCATTGTTCATAAGAATGGATTGCGAGCAGCACAACATTTTATGGGACGAGACCAGCTAAATATTATGAACATAATAGTATGGTGAATGAAATGATGGAGTATTGTCTCACTAAAAACATTTTCTTTTTGATGGTCAGGTGTTTGAACCACAGCAAGGGACAGCAATGTGTGCCTGCTTCGCCCCAGCTATGCGACTTTGCATATGGGACAGTGGGAGGAGGAGGTAGTCTTTGAAAAACACAAACAATGGCCTTCACACATAATTTTTTGGGTGAGCTTCATTGCTGATTTGTTTTAATATGGCAAGGGGATGAGGATCCAGCATGAATGTTCATAAATGATTTTAATACAAACGAGTTAAATCTTACCTTTACCAGCCAAATAAGTGCAGAGAAATTTGAGTTTTGGGATTTGGAAGTAGAAGTGATAAATGGACTGATTAACTTAAAGTTACATAGGAAAGCCACAGCAGGTGTCTCCAGTGCCTTTTTTTAAAGCATTAGTTTAGAAGCACGCCGAGATCCACCTACTCCTGAAGAAACCCATGTCTGACACTTCAGACCTCAAGAACTACTGCCCCATCTCTCTGCTGCCTTTCCCAGCCAAGATCATCAAAAAAGCCATCAACTCAGAGTTCTGCAAACACATTGAGGACAACAAAATCCTGAACATCTCACTATCAGGTTTCAGGAGCAACCATAGCATGGAGACCACCCTCCTTGCCACCACAGATGACATCAACTTGCTCCTCAACCGCTGCCAAACAGCAGCCCTCATCCTACTGGACCTATCGGCTGCCTTCGACACAGTCTTGCATCACACCCTGTGCTCCAGACTCCACGCAGCTGGTATCCGCGGAAGGGCCTTACAAGGGATACGCTCCTTCCTGACCAGCAAAACTCAGAGAGTCAGACTCCTGCCTTACCTGTCAGAACCTACAGAGATCAGCTGCGGAGTTCCACAGGGCTCCTCCCTGAGCCCCACACTCTTCAAGATTTACATGGCCACGCTCGCATCAATGGTCAGGAACCAAGGACTGAACATCATCTCCTATGCCGATGACACCCAGCTGATCATCTCACTGACCAAAAACCCACAGCTCCCAGGAAGAATTTCCACAGTGTGATGGAAGCCGTTGCCACCTGAATGAAGCACAGCTGCCTCAAGCTCAAGACCGAGATCCTCATCCTTGGACCCTCCACATCAGCCTGGGGCAAATTCTGGTGGCCTGCTTCCTTCGGCATCCCCCACCCCAACAAACCACGCACGCAACCTCAGCTTCATCCTGGATTAATTGTTTTCCAGGACCCACCAAGTCAACTCGGTCACATCCTCCTGTTTTCACACACTCCGACTTCTCTGGAATTTCTACAAACGGATCCCAACTGACTGCCGCAAAACCGTAACTCACGCCCTGGTCACCAGCAGACTCGACTATGGCAACGCCTTTTATTCTGACACCGCCCAGAAGAACCTGAAGAAACTACAGCACTTCCAAAACCTTCTGCCAGACTCATCCTGGACGTTCCCCACTGCAAACACATCACCATACACCTAAGGGACCTCCACTGGCTTCCTGTTGAGAAAAGAATCAATTTCAAACTCCTAGTCCACGCATACAAGGCACTCCACGACCCAAGACCCACCTACCTCAACCACCGTATCACTTTCTACTCCCCCGCCAGACCTGTCCGTTCCACTCAACAAGCACTAGTCACCTTACCCACTTACAGAAGACCTCGGCCAGAGGAAGATCCTTCGCCTACCTAACGGCAAAGAGCTGGAACACCTTGCCTCTTCACCTCAGGCAGTCACCATTGTTGCCTCAATTTGCGAAGGACCTTAAGAACTTAAGAACTGGCTCTTTGACCAAAGCACAGAGGACTGACCCCTCAGCATCTATGGGTGAGTAGTTGCATTCTATAAATTATGATAGATTGATTGATTTGGTAATCTTACTCTTTTGTAGGGATGAGCGTGCAAAGCGCTCTGTTCCTGGTGTAATCTCTCTGTGGGCTTTTAACCACAGCCATCAGCTTGGTTGGTTTATGGGCTTGCCTTTTAAAATTTGCCTGATTTAATTCGTGAAAAGCATGCCTTTTCAAGTGGTTAGCCCTCCTCGAATGTACCAGGCAACTACTTAAAACATACGAGGCTCCATGTTTTCCATATGGTTTCTGGAGTACTTTTTCTCCTTATTCGTATGGCAGCGCAATCTCGCTGGGCAATAGTTGAGCGCTTTGCATGACATCAACCCTTTTACATGGATAATTGCACTTTTGCCGGCTTAACTTGGATAATTGCACTTTTGACGGTTACATGGATAATTGCACTTTTGCCGATACGTTTCACTACGAGTGAAATTCTGTTTCCCTTTGAGTGTCTGTTTCGCACACATGGCAGCCGTTGGCCCTCCTATGTGAAACTGTTTTACTTTCCATTTTCAGTTTATGTAGCAAGAAAAGTCCGGTTAGAAGTTTACAACACTAATAGCTCGAACTCGAGCAAACGTGAGACCCATTGAATTGGTAATGCTTGTTCTTTTTTGTCTCCTCCCATGAGATTGGACCAGCTACTATCTAAATACACTTCTCACCATTTTAAGATATGTTCACAGACTACTTTGATCTTCCATCTGGAGCACTGGAGAGGAGTGCTTGTCTTTCCAAGCTCTGTTGTAAACAATGTTATAAATCTTATCTGTCAAAACAAAAAAGGAGGGCTTATTAAGGATGTGGGCCTCTGTCAAGATTAAAAACAGGTTTCTCGCTAAGTTAGTCTACAAAGCTCTAAGGACCATATTTATACTTTTTTTGCGCTGCACTTGCATCATTTTTTGACGCAAAAGCGGTGCAAACTTGCAAAATACAATTGTATTTTGCAAGTTTGAGCCGTTTTTGCGTCACAAAGTGGCGCAAATGTGGCACTAAAAAAGTATAAATATGGGCCAAAATGCGATTCCTCAGGACCAAAAAAGATCATACCTAATCCTCACTGTTACGATAAACTAAATTAATTATGTGGAACAGGAACCTAAAAAAAGGAAAAAAGGTTGTTAATCATACCATAGTCTAATAACACAAGGTGCAAAACAATATATGCCAGTGAAAATCAAACCACACTAGTGGAAACACCTAGTGATGTTCTCTAAAACCGTGAAGATGTGTGGATGTACACTTCTAGATATCAAAAACTAAAATAGAAAGATGCTTACCCTCCTCAAATTCAAGGATGGGCCCCAAAGAAATAGCGACGGGCATGCATGATCCAGCAAATGTAATAATCTGCATCCATGGAGTCAAAGGCAAGGGATTTAGTCATAGGGATGTCTAATTGACTATCTCATAGGATTTTATTAATAACAGGCTACTCATCTGTATGTATACAGTAATTCATAAAAGATTATGTAAGGGACTGACACCTAATGTTGTTAGATACTATCCCTACAATGTAAAAACTCCCATCTGGTAATGCACTGGGACGAAAAATATGTACTGAAATTGGTAGTATAGTGGACCCAGGTAAGGGTCATCTGGGTTCTTCATAATGGTTGGTACCCATGTAAGTACAAGAAAGGCTGACAGTCCCTGTCATATGGTAGACAGATGTAAAAAAATCTGTTGGGATACTAGTGCTGGCAAGATTAGAGTGGTCAGATAAATGTCTGTACTCAACCTTCACCTGAAACAGCTCCCCCCAAGTCTTAACTAGCAAAAAGTATCTCTTGGATTCTCGTAGTGTTACAGATGTTTCCAATGTCTCAATATTGGACAATCTGACCAAATATACACTAATAGATATGCACTTCATCAGGTAGCAATAGTCCCAACAGCCAAAGTAAGTATCAAATAATGGTGGTGGTAATTGGTAAATCGAGTGAAAGTCCTTAAAAGCTATTATTTAAAACATGTTATCATATAAGCAGGGCCCGATCTATGAGTGTTGTTAGGGCTGGGCACTGACCCTGGCCCGACCCTAACAGTGCAGCTGTAATGGAGGACAGGGACTGGAGGGGCCGCTCGCGGGCACAGTTCCCATCCTCCATTACAAAAGTGTTGTCAGGGCCGGGCACTGACCCCGGCCCGACCCTAACAGTGCAGGTGTAATAGAGGACAGGGACCAGGGGCCGCAAGTGGTCCCCCGGCCCCTGTCCTCCATGATAAAAGTGTTGTTAGGGCCGAGCCGTGGTCATTGCCCGACCCTAACAGTACAGCTGTAATGAAGGACGGGGACAATGAGGGGGGGGGGCTCGCGGCCTCTGGTCCCCGTCCACCATTACAAAAGTGTTGTTAGGGCCGGACGGAGACCCCAGTCCGGCCCTAACAATGCCATGTGTGCTTTGGTGGATGCGGAGCCAGGACCGCGCGTGGGCCGGTCCCCTCCTGCCATTATATAGTCATTATTACTGGCTGGCAAAGACCCCTGCCCTAATAATGAGTACATAATTGTGGTCGGGGACCCAGACCATGCGCATTCCCAGGCCCCACGAACCGCAATAAACCCCCACAGAGCCCCTCATGCTCACCACTGTAGGTGGGATATAAATATAAGGGTAGGTGCTGCGTTGGCTTGCCCTATGTCCCAGTAGGGGTTTAAGAGCCCTGCTGGCGCACTGCCAATTGTGCTTGCTTTTGTTCCACCATCCCCCAGTATGCGTTTAAATGTAGACCCTTGTTCATACCTGGGGTCGCGGCAGTGATATCCTGTAAAATTAGGGCCTCCAAACGTGGGGGCCCCACAGATCTCCATAGGGTTGGGGCGGACCGAATTAACTTGTTGTGTGTGTCTGTCTGGAGGAGCACAAGGCTGGTTCTCAGCTGCCCCTCATCCCCCTTCCATCCTTCCTTCCTAGCAAGATAGCCCCACCCCTACACTTGGTTGAGCATGTAGAGTTAGGGTAATAACCTGGAATGTATTCCAGGATTTAGTAGCCAATCCACTGTACACATATATATATATATATATAAATAAATATATAAATAAATACAAAATTACATTGTTATGTGGTATGTGTTATATTGTTTATAATTATGTGGGGTATTGCATTGACTATAAATGATACCATAATATATGTAAATAATGTTTTGAAGGTTCTGGAGCCACATAAATATTGTCCTATTGAAAGAGCCCTAGATCTTATGTTATGCATGAGCGCCACCATGTGGTCTTTTTGATAAACAGCTCAGGGTGTTTGAGAAATGTAAACATTTGTTTTTTTTTCTGGATTGTACTTTCAGAACTGTGTAGTGGCTCCAATTTGTATGGATTGCAAGGATACTTAGCATTGTTTAAAAAAAAATATAATAATAATTTTTATTTCTTAGGTGTGTACGTAAGAAATCTTGAATGTGACATATGTTTTAGTATATGCCTCTAAAAGTGTGTGTATACCCAGCTACTTAATAAGGCTTCCAGTCGTGAGGAGTGGTAACGCTCCAACTAATATTTATCTGCGTGGCTATCTTGCAATTAAATATGTAGCTTAAAAAAGCATTAGGGTTTAAAAGTCGTTGTCTTTTTGTCTCTTCTGTACATAGGATCCCCTAGAGCTAACGATATCCCCCAAGGTAGTGGATGCCCTGCAACAAGGTACATGTATCTAGAGATTTATAGTTCAGAGAACCCTTTCAACATCCATCCTAAACAAAGATGGCTTGATTTTGTAATTTGTTTATGTTTCCATTAATGTTATCCTGTGTTTGTGTGCTTTTACAGGCTATGATGCTGAACTACAGCTGGCAGTTGGGACTCTACAACAAATCCTCTTGGCTCAAGACAGACCAGACACGCTGTCTCAGGATACAGCTTTTGCTGGTACATAAAAAAGAGTCCCTGTTTAAACTATGTGAAAACCTCAAAAAAGCTTCATAAAAACTACATAGAAGCTACCCTCAGGGAGCATCTACAGTCTGTGTATTATATTGCAAATGTGACATTTTTTTTTCTCCAGGACCCCTGACATACAAGCAGCTCCCATGGTAATGAACCAGAATGTGGTATGGGTCGCTCAAAAGACGGTCCGCAAGAGGAAGTCCTCAGCGTCCAAGGAAGGCCCAACTTTAAAGAAAGGCCCCTCACATTGAAACACAGCAGGTGTATTTTAGAAATTGTAGAGTCAGATGTATTCAATCCTTATTGTCAATCAAACCTCTTTTACCTCTAGGATTTCGCTGCTATAGCAACACCTAATATGTATTTTGCTATCTTTACTTCATAGAGTCATCACAACAGAGCTCTGGAGGAGTCAACTGTCAGGCTAAGCGGCCGGCACCGCCTTTAAAGGACAACACCTTGACCCTTCAAAAACCAAAGGCACCAGCAGCATCCATGGTCAACGCAGGGCCCAAGGAAAAACTATGCACCGCCTCTACGGACAGATGTTGTAGACCAGGTACAGCCCTTAACTACACCACACCAACAGTAATAAAGGCTATGCCCAGTACTGTGAACACTTCTATAGTAACTACGTATGTGCAAGGGTTTGGACAATCTGACAGCGTCGCACTCACAGCCTCAGACACGCAACATCCAGTATCATGTAGAACATGCGGCTGGGACCCTAACCAGTGCAACAAGCCTAAAATAAATTGGTTGTCCTTAAACAATTGCAAGAAGAAGCTGCAGCCCTTTGAGCTACAAGCCTTGTCTTTAGACCTGTCTTTTAAAAATGTGGTTAAGGCTCAGACTGTTCCACCTAGCCCCCTCGTTCTAAATGCTTAACTTTTGAGGAGTTTAATATAGCGGGCCTGTCAATAACCTAGTACCAGAAGCATGTATAACTAGCCTTCCCAATCTACATGGCACACACATGGAAACAGATAGCCCCATAGAGGATCCTTATTCTGGGTGTATAGGACTTCTCGGGGAACTAGCTGGTTTGGTTGAGAGTTCCGAAGCCACAGCCGCAACAACGCCCTGTGACCCTTCTTACGCGCACCCCGAAGGGTTGCAATCACAGGGGTGTCAATCACCCTCACACAGCAACAGCGCTTCCTATGCATCAGAGACCTTGAGTTATTATGACCAACATTAAACTTCCCCATATCTGATGTCACCAATTTCACCCCAGGGGCGTACAACCCCACCAGCCCGCCACCAATTGCCTATCCGCATTGGTCTTCACCCTCCTCCTCAACATACCCTGACAGCAGTACAGGCTGTAGCGGTTCACAAATTCAGAGTTTTGGAGCTCCATCTAGCGATGATCAGGCCTCCGACGCACCAGGGTGTTCACATTGGGGCCCTGTTCTTTTGATCCGTCCCGACCGATCCATTCAAAAAGGGCTTATTGTGGTTAACAGTGATCATACCACTGGGGTGGCTAGGGGTAGTATACACCACACAGCTAATGACACACGTAGCGGATCAAAATATGGCGCACTGACCCCCGCCAGGGTTTTGGAAACATGTCTTAAAGAAATAAAACAGACCGTTAGGAAACTAAAATCACGCCTGATCCTCAAGACCTCAAAACTGGGGAAGTTGGGGGTTGATACTGGGTCCTCCAGACCATCCCAGAGAGTGTTAATCCTGCGGTTAGCAAGGTGTAGAAGGGAGGTGGTCACAGCTTGTGAATCAGCCACACCAGACATAGACAATATATTGGCGTGACTAGGCAACTGTGTCTCCCCAAGGAGTGTAAGATCTGCTTTTTGTACTAAGGGTGTCCATAGGTCAAAATATAAAAACAAAACCCTAGACATACTCACTAAGGCTCTATGGCTCTTACGCACACTCAAAAGCAAAAGGTCGGTGGAACCCTCCAACAAATCATTAAAGCCTCAAAATCCAATACCTTGATATCTAAAATGATTACTGCTAGGTCTCAAGACACAAAGTCCGGAGGGAACAGCACAAACATAGGTTGTTTTAGGACCTCAATTGCACGTGTTCAGAGCCATGGAGTACCCCAGCACCCTGATGGATTGTTAGCAATGGTTGCTGTAGGTAAAGTTGCTGGCACACAGCCCATAAATACAACACCTGCTGTTCAAATAGGCTATGGGCACTTACCTACAAACAAGTGGTCTTGTAATAAGCAGAAGTGGGCTAGTAGCGCTAGACAGCATAGGTGTCTAGTAAGGAAATTAAAGAAAGCCAAACTATGTGTTACAAGGAGGCTTAAAAACACTCTAGCACAGAACCTTAGTCCGTTACCCCATAATGACACTCAAGGTACCACACCTGCTAGTAGTGATTCTCAAGCTGAGGATTCAGAACCTGTGTTTTAGAAAGTGTTAGAAGGTACAGTCATACTATAGAATGGTTTAGCGCTACAGAACACTACAAGGAATTCCAGTTTGTTAACCTAGACCGTATAAATACCTCTGATCATGGAGTTTTAGCCATCCACCAAGCTGTACAAACACTAATAGAAAGGTTGTTACACAATGTGGGTCCTAATGATTACTTTAAACTGTGTTTCCAGGGGCAGGGTATTGACAGTCCTTTGTTCACATGCAGAACTCTCAGGGATGTGTTTGACACTGTGAAATTTCTAGAGAATCTCTGTAACCTGTTGCAGAGTAAGGCAGAAATAGTAGTATGAGGTACCTTTAGAGTTATAGCCCTCATTGTCCGGGGCCGCAATGGTGGTGTTTCCAGACCTTTAAAGAGTATCTTGTATAGTCAGATCATTGATAAGAAACAACGATGGTTGCTCAATTTTAACACAGGAACAACCAACACCTGCCTGGCAGCCAGCATAGTGGGATTACTGTTGAACCGCACTACGCCCGATGCTCATTTTATTCTAGAGCTGTTGAAGCCCACAGGGCTCTTGAAATACCACGGCAGAATGGTCGGTTTCGGAGACCTGGGGCTTTTTAAAAACTATTTTGCTGTTACGTGAAAGTTCTTTACCACAATGGTTCCTGAAAGTACTTCACAACTGGGGGGTTTCTAAGGGCCAAGTACGTATGCCCCCACTGCTACCATATATACAACACACAGACAACTCATCAGTGTTACATGCACTGTAAAATTTGTCAGAGGGATGGTTGGATTGAGGGCGCTGAGCAGAAGGTTTAGTATTGAACATGTAATCTGTTTTGCCGTTCGCAAAACTGCTTGAGCATACACACCAGACTTGCATGTTGCTTACCTAAACTAGACTGTAGGGCTTGCGGGCGTTACACCCTCTATGCGCATAAATGTAAAGGCATTAAATGTCCCAGGTGTAAGGTGTATTTTCAGGCTGGGACAGAGCACAAGTGTTACATGGTTAAAGGGTTCCCTCAGACCAAAACTGAAGACTACATAGTGTTTGATATAGAGTGTACACAGGAGACAGGTGTACACCAGCCTAATTATATTTATGCTCTTCACCTAACTTTCTATGACAACTGGGAGTTTGAAGGGCACACATACGTGAGGGACTTCCTCACCACTTTCATGCAGCCTAAATTCAAAGGGTATACTATACTGGCTCATAACTCTAAAGCGTACGACTCCTTCTTTATGTTATAGACCATGATTGGTGAAAAGATGGCTGTAGAACTCATAACCCAGGTCTCCAAATTGATGTTGTTAACTGCTGTGCCTTTTCAAATAAGATTCATCGATACCCTAAATTTTCTACCCATGAAATTTAGTAAATTACCGAAAGCCTTTGGTTTCACAGGTTGTAAAGGTTATTTCCCTCACTTTTTCAACACATGGGCCAACCAGAATTATGAGGGTCCCATGCCTCCACCCTCCAGCTATCGTGACAAGTATATGATGCCTGCTGAGAAAGAGAGCTTTCTACAATGGTACATTGAAAAGCGTGAAAATAACTTTAAATTTCAAACCAAGCTGAAAGCATACTGTCAGGCCAATGTAATGGTCTTGCAAAAAGCATGCTACCTTTTCAGAGATGTAGTGGTGGAGATGACCAAAAAGGTGAAGGTTTTGAAGCCTAACACTCCCCAGATGACAAAGACTGTTGAATACATAGACCCCTTCCAAAATATCACTCTGGCTTCTATGTGTATGTCAATCTACAAACACATGTTTTTGAAACCGTACAGCATCACCCTAGTACCACCAGACCTGTATAATGGTAAACAGAAGCGCTATTCAACCCCCTCGATCCAGTGGCTCATGTATATCTCGGACATACAAAACAAAGCCATTCAACACGCTTTACAGAGTAGTGAATACCGCTTGGGACCTTATTATCTTGATGGTTCTGCCACAATTAATGGTGTGCCAACTGCCTTTGAATACAACAGGTGTTTTTAGCACGGTTGTCCTCACTGTTGCAATCCGCATGAGTTGAACAGGCTGTTGGGCACCAAGTTTGGGCACCTACACAGTCGCACTTTTATGAAGGCATAATATGTTAAAAACTGCGGTTTTGTCATGAGAACCCTTTGGGAGCATGAATGGTTAGATATGTTAACAACAAATGTTGAGCTTGTGTCTTTCATTAAGATTCACCAGTTACCAGCGCCTATGGAACACCACAACACCTTATTTGGGGGGGGCATACAAACGCTATACAGCTGTAAAGGGCTCTAGGCACTCGTGAGAAAATAAACTATTATGACTTCACAAGTCTGTATCCGTTGTGAACAAGCAGAAGTTATACCCTGTAGGTCATCCAACCATCATATACAGGGAATTTAGGCCCATTGGTGAATACTTTGGGCTCATTAAATGCCAAATCTACCCACCCAATGTCTTTACTTCCGGGTACTACTGTACAGAGTCGACAGTAAGCTGATGTTCCCACTATGCCCTAGATGCGCTGAAAGTAAATAGACTAGAGTGAATAGTCACAGTGAAGAGCAAAGGATGCTGACCGGTACATGGTGTAGCATTTAGGTACAAAAGGCTCTAGAGAAAGGATACAGGCTTGGTAATATAGTGGAAATATGGCACTTGTAAAAGATAACAACACAGCTCTTTTCTAACTACATCAACCTGTTTCTAAGAGACAAACAGGAGGCTTCAGGGTTTCCTGAATGGTGTGTTGATGAGACCTCTAATCAAAAGTACATAGATGACTATTACACTCATGAGGGTATACGCTTGAGACCCGATTTGATCGAGGTCAACCCTGCCTGCCGCCTCTTAGCCAAACTATGCCTAAACTCCTTATGGGGGAAATTCGCACAGCGTTTTAACTTGTCTAACACAACCATAATAACAGATCCTGATGAGTTGTTTAGTACCTTTTTGCCTCCAGTTATGAGGTGTCCAGTTGTGAGTTTATCGATGATGAGACAGCCGCTCTATGTTGGGAGTACACAAAAGAGTACCCCACAACGTGTAACAATATAAACATCTTCATAGCATGTTTCACAACTGCTAATGCCCATTTAGAACTTTTCAGAGTGTTAGATAAACTGCAGGACAGGTGTCTGTATCATGATTCAGACTCTGTTATATTTGTGAGTAAAGTAGGTGATGAAGACCCTCCATTAGGCGATTATCTAGGGGATTTGACCAGTGAACTACGAAGGGTGAACACATAGTGGAGTTCACCTCATCAGGTCCTAAAACCTATTTATATAAAACCTCAAACAATACTGTATGTATGAAAGTCAAAGGTATCACCTTAAATGTTAAAAGTACAGTAAAAATCAATTTTGATAGTCTTAAGGACCTGGTGAACGAATATGCTATGTCTGACACCCGTGAAAATAATAAAACAATTGTTGTACATCAGCCTAGCATAGTGCGGTCCAAAAAGCGGTGGGAAATCACAACCCAGCCTTTACATAAAACCTTACATGTAGAGTTTGATAAAAGGGTCCTGACTAAGGATTACAAAACCCTACGACTCTCAAATCACCACGACTATGGACACCCGTTTGCAACATCCGTTCTCCTTCATTCTAGCAGGTCCATCAAACTGCGGTAAAAGTTATTTTATAAAGAAGTTGTTAGAAAATGCACCCCATGTTTTATCCCAAAACTCAAACAATATTGTATGGCTTTATTCATGCTGTCAAGATCTTTATACAGAACTATCCCTAAGGTTCCTGCACATAAAATGTATAGAAGGCATACCTGGTAATCTCAACGATCGTGCACTGTTACCTACACACCTCGTAAACATGGTGATTGTAGACGATCTCCTGCATGGGGGTGGAGATCATCCAGAGATAGAAAAAGCTTTTACCCAATATTCACACCATTGTATCCTGAGCATCAGTTACATTGTGCAGAACTTATTTTACAAGGGTAAGAGCAGTTGTTCTATAACTCTGAACACCTCATACCTTGATTTATTTAAACCCCCCAGGGACAAACAACAAATATCGATCGTCGCTAAGGAGATGTACCCTGGAAACATTTCTCTTATAAGCCTTTAATAACGCCATCCCTAAACCTCACGGTTACCTGTTGGTAGACTTAAAACCCAAGACTCTAGAAGACTACAGACTACGTGCTCATATTTTCCCACCAGATCTCCCAGTAGCTTACACCCCAAAAACCAGACCCCCGGCATATAAAAAGAATTGCTATAAAGACTTTTGTAGCATAATACTTTCTAAACCTTAGAATATCAGGTGTTGACCATGTCTGCACGTGTACGCCGTAATTTAGCATTCCTAAAAATGCCAGTCACAGCTAGCCCCCAACAAAGAAAAGCCATCTTTTGCTCGGCTTCGGAGAACTTAGGCCCATATTTATACTTTTTTTAGTGCAGTATTTGTGCTGCTTTTTGGCGCAAAAACAGCGAAAACTTGCAAATTACTATTGTATTTTGTAAGTTTGCACTGTTTTTGCATCAAAAAGTGTCGCAAATGCAGCGCCAAAAAAGTATAAATATGGGCCTTAGTGTCAGTCCTTTCAGAAATAGCCCTAAAAGGCAACGTCCCTATATCAGAGAGTCAGTTCCACGGGCTGAAGAAGAGGCGCGCCCTTATCAAAAATATTAGCAATAAAAGGGCGTCCCTCAATTCCACCAAGAAACTTGTAAAACAGTCAGGCGGCTTTATAGGAGCGCTCCTGGGCATAGTGCTACCTTTAATTACAAACCTCCTAACCAGGAACTGATGGATAAGCCCAAAAGATGTGCCTGGTGCTGCGTCAACAACTGGAGTAGTTGGGCCCTTCTACGAGCTACACCTGGGGTATATGAAAATATGAAACACTACGCCTAGATGCCGAAATTAAAAACATTTTAAACAGGACTGATTTAAAACCTTACGATAAAGCCGATCTTCATTCCAGAGCTCTTCGGAACTTCCTACAATCCTATAAGCAATGGACTTCTGAAAAAAAATATTGACTGTGTATTCCTAAGACTCTGATCGGCCACTCCCAGGTCATGCAACGGTTCAGGATTAACAGCCCCAACAGCAGCCAGTCCCAACACCCCCGTCCTCAGATGTCTTTGTTGAAGAACTTTAAAACAATTTTATTCAGAGGGACAGAGGTGCAGCGCCAATGTTACTAAGTACAATGGTTGCTTCTAAAGAGCTAACCTCTTGGAATCAACGGGATGAATTCCTCTACAAAGGGCAACCAGTAGTTGGGTCTCATATGTATGACCTCATCAAAGGTTTCACACACCCCAAAGCTCTACCGCTCCAGAAAGTGCCTAGCTGGGACCAGTTTCTACAGGCCGCTGCAGAACTCAACATTCCCTTTACTCTTGTTGGTAATACTGAACACACTGTAGGCTGCTTGAAAGTTTGAAAGATCCTACTTACAGCCCTCCAAGTACACCATCAGCGTTTGTTTTGAAACCAAGGTCTACTACCCAACTATCCCCCTCATGGAGCACCACACCCCTACCTTCGGCGGCTAAAAAGTTGTTGTCAAAAAAGAAATCATGGTTAAATGTGTGATACTTGTGATCCTCTGTATTTTGTTTTACAATGTCTGTTTGTATAGTTTTACAACAGTTAATATATTGATTGCTTTTCTTTCAGCATTTATTTTCATTAGTATGTTTGGATACTTATTGCTTGAACTAAAATTATGTGTAATAAACACTTTTTAACTGTTTCATCACTCTTATGTCATATTTTAACTTTTTTTTATGTGTGTCTTGGCGGTTAAATAAAAATGTATAGTCCTGTATTGAGCTTAAATTTTTTTATTGTAGACATTTAAAGTTACACGCACATATGCAATACAAGGCCTTACACTTTTGACAAATGACGTATTCTGATTGAACAGAGCGTGACGTAGACCACATGTTTTCTTTTACATATTTCACAACAATACTATCATTGTTTACTAGATCATTCAAATACATATTTAGAACATTTCTAAATGTCATACCCTCCTTTACTAATAAAATATATACAGTGCTCCCAATAGGTGATGGGTAGAAGGTCCTGCACCCGCATCTTGTCATACTCAATCCTAACAGCCACTTTCTTTAGATACTTGAATACATGTTTTGTATAGATGCTATGGTCTGGTAAAGCTGCTGAACTGTCAAACACTGTAACCTTGTCATTATCCAAAAACATTCCCACCCAGTGTGTTCCACCCTTGTAATGTGGATCTGTGTTAAAGACTAACGATCAAGGTTTTTCTACGCCCATTTCCACAGGTAGCCCATCGCTTAGGAAAACATCTAAAAAGTATTTCTTTGCATATATATGTCTGCTTAAGAACTCACATATCTGTACACTGTCCATTGTACAATGTTTTAAAGATAGTCAAACATAATCTGCCGGGCGTGGTTGACTTGAATGACACTGTCAAACACCGCAAATACAACCATGTTCACATTGGTAGCTAAGGGTTGACTGAAACATATTTCAGCTTTTAGATTTCTGTTTTTTATCAGATTATAGTGATCCCCATCTTCCATGTCGGGTGTCAGATCAAAAGCGAAAAGGGTGTAACCTGCCCCATACCCTTCTCTTAATACGACGACTCCCGAGTCCCTCAGATGTTTTCCTGTTATCGACACCAAACCGAGATATTCCCTGAGAAAATTAGATGTTCCAAAACTCGGCGTGTACGGCCTTGCAGGAATCACAGCACCCTCATGTACCAGTGCCGCGTAGTTGATGTCGTAGTGTTTGAAATTGAAAGGGTTTCAGGTATACAGCCCGCTAAAAGCGGTGTTGTCCACAAACCCTATGATAATAAGCTTCAGGAGTTGACCCAGAAATACATTTTGCTGTTTGGTTAATCGGCGACCTGTGGCTATGCTGAATATCTTTAGATCCACTCTTTCCACTGCGTACTTGCCGTTCGATAGCTGTAGGACCTCTGCATGAGCCAGTCTGATGCTTGGTGACACTTTCACTCTCTTTACAAACAAACTGGTGGACAGTAAAACAAGCTTATACTGTACCGCATGCCCACAGATGAGACAGAATGAGTCCTTGTTGCAGGTTAGTTTGATCTTAAGATTGATACCATTGACGAGTAGCTTATCTTGGTAGAAAAGGTCTGAAAGTATGCGGCCTAGGAGGTCAAACTGTCTACTGCCGGCGGCGAAGTTTGCTCTTTTTACAAAACCCTGATTGTGATCATCCAATGCCGTAGCTTCGAAATGACCATAAGTATCTTTGGAGAAGTGTCCTGCTGAAAGCTGAGTGTCCAGGGCATCACAGCTGTAATTCAGAATACTCTCAATGTTTGCCCTATAGGCATACATGTTATCACTCTGCGTGATAAGCCGATCCCCAAGGGCGAGGTCCACCTGATTAAACATGGTTGCTATGGGATAAGCGATTGTCGCCACTTTAGAGTCGTTCTCTATGTTGGAGCCATCCACTTTTACAATTTTACAGATGAGTCGGAGCAGTATATTGTTGAGATCCAGATACATATCCGTGGACCCCGGCACATAAAACTCTATCAGAGCAAAAGGCATTAAAGCGGCTAGTGGTGATACCTCCATGAAAAAACAGTTTTCAATGCTAGTTTTGCGTGGGTTTTAGGGAAAACAGGTCTAACTCCGATTTAGTGCATTCACCCGATGCAATATGTAGGAAGGCCATGTTTGCACAGTGTTCAGTTTTTTTTTAAAAGGTTACGTTGGCCCCTTCTCTTCCTCTTCTTCGTACCTCTCTTCCTACTTACGGATCTTCATTTCTGAGCAGTTTTTGAAGAACAGCATCTTTTTTATAGGGGGCTGACAGACCCCTGCACTTTGAAGCACTGTGCTTCTTTTTAACATGTGTGCGTGACTTGTACAACAACACCGCTCCTTCTTGAGACTGTTTATTCCTTCGTTCCACACCTGCAGACGTCCCAGAACCCACAACGTCCACTGCAATGTTCATAGCAGCCACTTTGAAGTGCGGTTTTGCAATTTCATAGCCTCTTCTCAAGAACAGCATAGCTCTTCTAAACAAACTGCAGAAGAAACCCCCTCAAACTGGCCCCGTACATAACAAGGGCCCCTAGAAAGTACGGCAGGGGGGCTCCATGTCCTGCCTGGTTTCTGTAATAATTCCTATACTTAGAGGGGTCGCCGTATGTTTTCATAATCACATGATGACTCGTTGATAGTTTCTGTCGCATCTTGGTCTTAAATGAAGCTTAACAATAACTTTCCCCTATTTAATCGACACTGGTTCAGCCTGATCGTCGTAGATCATGATTGTAATGGTGTCAAAATGTTTTTTAGAAACTGACACAGAGTCTGGTTTGTTGTATTGTGTATTAACCATTGTGTTATTTTCACCCTGCACCTGGACCCATCTTAGCAACGGCGAATAACTATTCCCGATCCTCCGCAACTCTACAATGTTGCTATACACGTTGAGTGTATAGAAACCGCCGTTAATATTGGGGCATGACTGGTCCAGTTCTATTTGACTTCTGTTATGTTGTACTGTCCATAAAAGCCTTCTTAATTTACCTGCACACTTAAATACTGTATTGCGACTTGGAGCTTTAAGAACCACCTTCTGCCTAACGTTATCTACCACTAGATTAACATTCATGTACATTTCAATGCTGCCTATAGATTTGTTGATGGCGTCGACCACCGAGGCAACCTTAGGGTAATAGCCTTGAGAAAATCCTGCGTTTATGCTCAGAGGGTCCTGCTCATGCTTTATATTAAATTTGGCCTTGAACACTGAAAAAGTATTCCATGTTCGGGGGTATTAGGTCTCCGGTAGGGCTACCTCCCAATCCCCTTGCAGGTCTACTGGATCAGCCAATTTCACTGTATAATTAGAAATTTGATTGTCAGGGAACAAGTCCTTTGAGGCGTTGGACGGTAGAGTAATATAAAACGGGTATGTCTCGATCTCGGCATCTACAACAATACACCGTTGAATTCACACAATCTGCACAGAACTGGCCAACACCCAACTGTTTAATTTCTCTGGCCACCCTCGCCATTTGACAAAAACCTGCTGGTTAGCGCGGCTACCTTTACTTTTCAGAATCTTTTGAACCCTATACACCCTGTGTGGATCATTCCTTCTGTAGCACCTCCTTGTAAAAGACGCCCAATACCTTTTGCCCCATCATAGTCCTTTAGCCTGTAAATTAATACATCCTCTTTAAGCTCCACACTTTCCACTATAAATATCTCGTCACCAAAAGCCTGTTGGTAACCCTTCATAAAGACCCCTTTTAATTTTGAAACCCTAACATTGTCGCCTTCTTTTAAAAGCAGCTTCTTTACACCAGTGGTGATCCGATTCCCAAACACAGTTCTCCACACCTTTACCGAGTTATCTGCTGTTACATTTACGGGTGCCATTTTGATGGTTCTGTGGTAAGTGGTGTATAAACGTCCATAAAAGCTTGTAGAACATCCACGTATTGATAAGTGTTATAGACCGTAAAATATCTCCACATCTTAGACTTTAAGGTTCTGTTAAAACGTTCTACAACGACAGCTTTTACCTCAGTGTGCATTACAAAATGTTTAACATTATGCTCTATTAGTCATTTCTGAAACGTTCCGTTTAAAAACTCTTTTCCAGCATCTGTGTGTATTTTTTGGGGTGTTCGGCCTTTCCTGAAGATGGCTTTAAAGGCGTTGGTCACACTGCTCCCACTTTTAGCGAATAAGGTTTCTGCGTATGCGTACTTAGATAAAACATCTATGACTGCTAATGTATTGAGCACCATTATTGTGTTTTGCTTAATCTTGAAGACTGATTATGTCCACCTGCCACTGATAATCTACTTGCACATTAACGATTGTAGGTCTTCTCTTAAACAGCTTCCCGGCAGGCTTATTGAGTGAATAGTCCTCTTCACCAGATAACCATGTCTTCACCTGGGCTCTGTTTACCGGTCCATTTTCTACTAGAGCCGTTCTAAACAGTGCTTCGGTACCCCCGAAGCTACCAACAACACTTGTATCGTAATAAAGCTTCCTTAACTCTTCGTCCCTTGACATGTTATCAGCTGTTACAAGTCATGAAATAAAAGACAGATGTTTTGTGTGAGGCCATTTTATTAAAATTAAAGAATATTAGCACAGCATAAACACAAAATACTTTACATTTTCTAGCTATTGGTCTTATGGGTGGCATTACCGTACAACATATTGACTTTTCACTATGCGAACATAGTATGACACATGCTACATACATTACTAGGTCGCCCGCCGCTACAAGGCCTCAGCGTCACCCATTCTGCTATTTTTATAGATATACACTCGATAGCTCTAGACACGACTTCCCTCTCTCCCCTCCTATAACTTTGTACACTCAGGATACTGATAGCATTTCTAAGCTTGTACAGTTCTAATCCGGACAGTACAAAACCCTTATTTGTGAAATATTCATCAGTCAGAAGCTCCAAAGCGATGAGTAATGCGATTGTCAGCAGAAGTCTTAACTCACACATACACCCTTTGTACACGCTCCAGTATTTATCCGGTGTAGCATCCGCGTGTTGATACACCATCTGGGTATACATTCAGGAATGGCGCACAGCCCCGTTACTGACGGTTCAGAAATGATCAGATACTGTAGAGTTATGGGGTGTCTTTCAGCTATTCTTTCTTTAAGCAGCACATCTACCATTCTGGCAATGCATATGTCTACAGGGTGTAACTCATAGACATCTTGCACTGCAACACTCTGATTCTCGTCCTAAAAAGTGAGTATGTATGTAACGTTAAATAAAACCATTATGGCCCGCTATCCTCGACATCTGTAATTTTTAAAGCAGCTTTTGGGGGCATATCACACATTCGTCTTTCTATGACCCTTTCTATTAATCTTTTGTCAAAACAGCTACACATCTCCGGCATACGTTCGAGTTTTGAGCAGGGCTCGCCAGCGTATTGGATTTTATTGACAGCTGCTGTCAAGACCTTAATCATATCAGCATGGGCATATTTCTTCATAGCGGACAACCCGTACTCCACCCTTAACAGCTTATATACCTTGTGAGGGTCTAACCTGCTAGATATGTAATGAATTGTTCTTGCTGTGTACAACTTGTATAGATACTTGTGAGGCTCATACCGTGGTACATTAATTTTATGCCCATAACATAGGTTATAATAGTCACGTTTAACATGTGTTCACAACAGTCGCTGCAAAACCTTAAACAGGCCATATGGCATCATAGGGTACACTCGGAGTTTCCTTTTCAAAATCTGGGCTATTGTAGGTGCAACACATTTCTTATGCTGCTCTTTGTTCTGGCTTGTAATACTTTCAGACTGTCTGGAACAACATAAGCAGTAAAAATTTACGTTGTTAACCTTTGGCGCAGACCCCTCTAATGCATCTCTTTTTGTGGTTGTTTTCTATGGTTCAAACAGAAAGAAAAAGACAAACTATTAGTTAAAAGTATGATAACAGCGTATGCACGACAAGTGTCTATAGCGTTTTTGTTTTTTTTACTAACCCCATCATTTTCGCAACACTCTGCAGCTGCTCTGTAATCTTGCGAGTCACATAGGTCCATTGGTGTATAAGTGGCATCGGAGTTTACACTTGCCGGCTGTACGATGATTGCCTCGGGATGAGGGTCCTCCTGAAAGCCCATATCTTCATAGATCAGCGAATGCGGTGGTGCTATACCTTCTTAATCATCTTCATGGATGGCAAAGTTCCTCTAGAAGCTGGTAACGTCGGAACCCATATCTTTAGGGGCAGCCTGCTGTGCATTCTCACCCAACACCGAAGGTGTTAGGGTACAATAATATCTATTGATAGTTTTCTAGGCCCCTGAGGAGGTGGCTTTCCAGGTGAGAGGATTGTATCTCTTCATATTTGTCTTGACAACCTATTTCAGCTATGGTTCATGGTTTGGCACGCAGCTCTAGCCGACTCCTTACATGTATTCAGTGGTTCAAAAAGGGCGTAATCCTCAATAACACATAGCGGTCACATGCTCTCCTTGATGGCTCTGATACGTTGAGGGGCTACACGTAACGCTAACCATGTGTCATGACCTTTGCAACATTTGCCCAGCCCCTCTTTTTGGATTAGCCAGCAGTGTGGAGGTTTGGCCTTACTGTAATATCGGAGCGGAATTGAAACCAAAACAACGCCTTCAAAGATGCCTCGAGTTATTTATTCATTGAGTTTCACTTCTTCTGTCTAGAAAACATCCCGACCTCCGCCTCTCTCCGCAACCGTCGTCCGCCCTCTCTCTCACATTCCCCTCACGCTCTAACTCCTATTCCTCTCCTCGCGCACACACCACACAGACATTCCAACACTCGCCTTCTCGCGCTCCCACTCGGATCTAGGATATAACACTTACATTTTCAATGCTCCACTGTGTGAGGAGGCACCCAAGCAGCCACATGGTCCTGAATGTCTGACATGTCCAGACATGTACTCTTAGGCGCAGAAACATGGTGCACGCCAACAGGGCCCCCCATTTTAAACAACCCATAGACCTAGACACAGGAGCTAGGACCCTGGCACATGACTAACACATGACCCCATGATGTCCCCCAACACCTCCGTTAGTTCTGGGGCGGGCTCTCAGGTGGGACCGGAAGTCCCGGTAACCGATGTGACATCATTTCCGAGAGGGGCGGGACAAGTGTCACTTTCTAGTTTGATGAGGAAAGGTACCCCCCTATTCTACTTTCCTCCCTCCTCCATGCTGTCTACTCGTTTGTATATTTATGGTTTGCCAGTCCTGCTGCACAGAGCCGGGTCTGCTGTCCTGACATAAGACCTGCTGCTAACAGGGAGCTTTAGTTTGTCTCGTTTTACACAGGCCTTGAGATGGCTATCTCAGTCTCCAGCTGTACAAAACATGTGTCTTTCTTTCATGGGACATGAAGTTAGTACTAGGAACAAAATCCAGCCCATCAGATTACGTTTTCCAGTCTTGCCGCACAACTGGGAGGATCTAAAATAGGGGAGGTGGCATGACGTCTCCACTACAAAATCATGAAACATTTACGAATGCCTGTAAAAGAAGTCAAAATCCTTTTTGTTAGTTCAGACGGGAAGGGCACAAGTATGGATCTTGTTTTGCAGTCCTGCACAGTAATACCCCACACCATTCCGGTGGTATTGTCCGCTACCCACCTTCTTGCCTCCCCTCCTCCCTTCTTCCTAAAAAAAATAGGCAAATGTGGTGCTAAAAAAGTATAAATGTGGGCCACAGTTTAGCACGCGGCTTCGCCGTAGCCTCCTGCTGTTATAAAAATTGCACCTCGCGCACCCCTTTTCTGCAACCCAGCTGTTTGTTTTATATCTGTTGTGGCAGAGCTCCACAGTGTTATTGTCGCATGAACTTAGACTCAGTCAGCCATGCCGGCCAAGACAGTCCCTTCCGTCTGCCCAAGGATGTCCGGAAGTTGTAAGGGCACCCCGCGAGCACCTTGTCTGTTGGAGTGGCAGTGCGCAAACTGGCGATAGGGCAAGAGTGTCAGATGCTGCCTCTTGTTTAATCGCCTGTTCTGGCGCAGCTCAGTGTCTCCCGTGATCCTCTTCTGCAGAACCGTGAAGCGGCGCGCGCCAGCCACCTGTTGGCTCTCTTGGCTTTCATCTTGGAACACCAAGCCAATTGCGGGTGGCTCTAGAAGTGGAGACAGGGGATGTAGACACAATGCTGTCTCTTGAGCGTGTGAGTTGTCACAGAGCTCAGAAACTAGACAAGAAGTGAGCGGACCAAAACTTTACATTTGCCTAAAGAAATGACAAGTCTCTTATGACAACTGAGGGTCTGTGCGGATACAGTGGTTGATGGGATTGTTCTTTAAGGTGTGAAGAACTTGGTATGTGAGTGGTAACAAGTTTTTGCAGCCAATCCACTGATAGCCTACCTATTAAATTGCCCCACCTGGTCTACAGGCTTACCCTGTAAACCTCAACTTTAGGGAGCCACTTACGGAGGGGGTAGCGGGGTTTAGAGAAACAAATATAATTTATTTTTCCATTTTAACTTGTTTTGTAGAGGTGTGGTGTTACAATCTTTTTACTTTAAAAATCAGTAATGCTGCTAAGCATGTTACAATGAGCTGTGTGCCATTGAAAAGGTAAAGAGTTTTCGGTATCTGGTGTAGCAGTCGATTGTCACTTGTTGACTCTGTGTTGAATGACTTTATGAAGCTGGTCCAAATGAGGTACCAGCAGTGGTCTTTGCTTCCTGGAGTGCTCTCAAGTGTTAGTGTCGCTCGTGGGGTGTTGTGAGGCTCCGCGTTAATGCCATTGTCCATAGCTTCTTTGTCTTCTATGAATTGAGAGTAATTGCGTGGTCTGGTGCGGTTGGCTCATTGGAAAAGGACTTTTGGCTTAGCTGCGTAACCCTTCAGGGGCAACAGACTGTCTCTCGATAGGGAGAGGGACAGTTTGCCCGTATGTATAAGGACTTCTAGGGCAGTTGACTCTACCCACATCTATAATGAAGGGGTGGGCAGTATGGATCAGACAGTTACTCTAGCAAAAGCTACTTGAGAAGTCTGGGACAAACACGTCATCTCCAACAGAAACTTGGCGTAGTTAACAGACTCCTTGAAAGGATTGGGGTTTGGAATAGTTGAAAGACTTCAGCAGTAGGGGTAATGGCCTAGACGTTTCGTACAGTTGACGGACCCTTGCAACAGTGGATCGTGTAAAGGCCACTTCAATGAATGGAAGTATTTATCTATTTTGCCTTTCCTTTTTGTGTAATCTAGCACCGAATTACATTGAGTTTCAAAAGCATAATTTTGTCTTGCCCCAAGAGTGTAGTTGTTGCAAAATGGTGCGTCGGCCTGCTAGAGTTAGTCCATCGCAATTCCTCTCCATTGATATATATTCAGATGGGCTCATGTTGATTTCCATATGTTGACTTACTATTAGTGAAACCGTATTATACTGTAAGTAGTTCTCCATCTTTGTATTTACTGTGAAACAATCTGATGGCAGGGGCTGGTATCAGTGCTATGCAAAAGTTAAATGAAGGTATTTCAGAATTTAGTTTCTAGCACTGCTTATTTCACTCCTTTCAAAAAAGTCTTGCTTAAGTATTTAGCTTTCTCAAGGAGGCTTAGGGGGTTATTACAACTTTGGAGGAGGTGTTAATCCGTCCCAAAAGTGACGGTAAAGTGATGGATATACCACCAGCCGTATTACGAGTCCATTATATCCTATGAAACTCGTAATACGGCTGGTGGTATATCCATCACTTTACCGTCACTTTTGGGACGGATTAACACCTCCTCCAAAGTTGTAATAACCCCCTTAGTGTCTGCAATTCATAGCAGGCTTTGAGTAGCCACCTTGATCACATTTTAATGACTTTGCCTATCTGTTCGCTGCTTTTGATTTGATGGCTTTCTCCTCCTTTGTTGTTTAGTCCAACCCCGAAGCTTAGTTTCATTACCATAGTTTTGACTGGATGAGTTGTATAATTCCACTGTGGACATCAGGAACTGTTTTTAGGAATTACCAGAAGGCAGAAGCCTCTTGTGGACCAAATCAAAAACTTGCAGTGGGATTAAATTCTTGTCCACTGGTTGCTTTTACTATCACTGGGTTGATTCTTATTCAATGGCTCGCCGTCCGTTCCTTGCTCCCCCCTCCTCCCCATCATCACTACTTCACCATCAATTGCTTGTTTGGCTTGTATTCTTCCATTGCTTGCTTTCAGATAAACACAATATTTGATTCGTCACTTCATGTGAGTGCATGTGATCTCAATTTTTCTTTGGTGTTGCTTCCACTCCCAGCTTCTCTGTAAAAGCACAGCAACTAGTATATTTGTGCCATGGTATGACTAAAGGGTATATACTGGTAGAGTTGTTTTGTTTTATTGTCAGCATTCCACCTATTGCACAAAAGCTCAGGCCTTGGCTAGCAGTGGGCTTTTGAGAAAAGGTGTAGTTGGCATGACTGAAAATAAGTCTTTTCTCCTGAAAACGTGTAGAGCTGCTTCCAGCGCTACTGCAGAGGACTAAATGGTTGTCCCATCTTTCAGTTCAGGGTCCAGTTAAAAACTAGGCCTTAGCAAGCATTGTCATTTAAATCTCTTATTTTTACATTAAGTTTCCTGAGTGGAAATGTATTTGATAAGTAAACCATGGCATTATGGGGAATGGAAATACTAAATTCAGTGTAGTTTTGGAATTACTTAAAATGTTTGCTTTAACTCTAGTATTCTGACATATATATATATATATATATATATATATATATACATATATATATATATATATATATGTATATATATATATATATATATATATATATATATATATATATTCTCAAACAGTACTTGCCAAACAATCTTTGGTAAACACAGTAGCTGGGCACTCATAAATGCTGCCACCTAATGGCAGCATGGGTAAAGCATCTGCTCACTCTCAGCCCCAACCCAGCAGTAAACACACGGTGTTGAGCCCTTCACAATTTTCATTTTTTTTAATAGCTGGTACATGTGAGGGAAGCTTGAATTGTACCTTATTTGTGAGTGAAGCTTGCATTGTATCTTCCAAGTGAGGGAAGATTGCATTGTACCTTCTCTGTGAGGGAAGCTTGCACTGTACCGTCTCTGTGAGGGAAACTTGCATAGTACCTTATGTGTGAAGGAAGCTTGCATTATACCTTCTCTGTCAGGGAAGCTTGGATTGTGCCTTCTGTGTGAGGGAAGTTTGCATTGTGCTTTCCCTGTGAAGTAAGATTTCATGTTATGTTCTGTCTGAGGGAAGCTTCCATTGTACCTTCTGTGTGAGGGAAGCATGCATTGTTTCTTCTCTGAGAGGGAAGCTTGAATTGTACCTTTTGTGTGAGGAAAGCTTGAATTCAACCTTCTGTGTGAGGGAAGCTAATGTGTACCTTCTCTGTGAGGGAAGCTTGCACTGCTGCTGTGATGTATCTGCTGTGTCTGAGGAAAACTTGTACTGCTGCCTGCACTGTATCTGTTCCTTGTGTATTGAAGCTTGCATTGTATTCTCTGAGAGGGAAGCATGCACTGCTGCTGTTCTGTATCTGCTGTGTGTGAGGGTACCTTGCACTGCTGCTGCCTGTGGTCTAGCTACACTGTGTGAGATAAGCTTGCACTGCTGCTGTGCTGTATCTGCTGTTTGTGAGGAAAGCTTGCACATATGCTGCCTGTGCTCTATCTGCTGTGTGTGAGGGAAGCTTGCACTGCTACTGTGCGCTATCTGCTGTGGTTGAGGGAAAGCTGCACTTTGTTATCATGTTACAAATATTATTATTAGTTGTATATAAGGTCTGCTAAGCCCTTTCTAGACATTTCCCTTTTCTTCTACAGTACATCAATCACTCTGATCACAGAGAATTATACTTCTCTTTAGCTATAACTAAAATGAAGAGAAATAGAATAATAGCTAGATAATACTGAGAGGTAAATGGAGAGAGAGAATTCCATGGGAAAGGAACAAAAGTAGAAGTGAGAGTCTAAAAGAAATTCGAGAGAAGTTAGAGAGGACTTTCTGGGAGAAGGAGGGATTGAGAGTGGACAGATGGAAAGCAAGAAATTGACAATTTGAAAAAGTAGAAAGAGAGTGACGGTGAACGAATAAAGAGCTAGCCAGAGGGAGAGAGACAAGGTGTGGGCAGAAGAAATCACTTTCTTTGGCCCCAAAGTATTTTTCTCTATACTTTTTTAGCAACTCTGAAGAACTTTGTTGTCCTCGTGTGTCATTATAGTTCTTTTATAGGCTTGTTATTCTTTGAGTACTAATTCTGTAACTCTTCCGAAAGTCCTGAGACATGACACTTTTGTTGCATCACAGGAGGAAACATTGACTGGTATATGTACATCCTCCCTGGTTGACAAAAGATTGTTCTATAACTGTCTTCCAAGCTACTGCTCTTCAGACGTTGAACACAGGTGGCTTGGCCAAATCTTTCTCTGCAACTTGGAACTCATGTTGTGAGTGCTCTTAGGTATTTCCTGGAGGAATTCAATTTCTGCTCAGTGTTCTAGCTCAAAACAGTACGTTATAGGCTTTCAGTTGGACTCTTAGGCCCATATTTATACTTTTTTTGCGGCGCATTTACGCCGCTTTTTGACGCAAAAACGGCGCAAACTTACAAAATGCAATGGGC
Organism: Pleurodeles waltl; assembly: GCF_031143425.1. Classification (NCBI taxonomy): domain Eukaryota; kingdom Metazoa; phylum Chordata; class Amphibia; order Caudata; family Salamandridae; genus Pleurodeles; species Pleurodeles waltl. The sequence continues at coordinate 645,498,679 of NC_090446.1, read as the reverse complement.
CCATATTTATACTTTTTGACGCAAAACTGCGCTAACGCAGTTTTGGGTCAAAAAAATTAGCGACGGCTAACGCCATTCTGAAGCGCCATGCGGGCGCCGTATTTATTGAATGACGTTAGCCGGCGTTAGCCGCCGGTGCCGTCTGGTGTGCGTTAAAAAAAACGACGTACACCAGGCAGCGCCGGCGTAGGGGGATATGGGGCTTGGGCGTCAAGAAATGGGGCAAGTCAGGTTGAGGCAATTTTTTCGCCTCAACCCGATTTGCGCCATTTTTTTTTCACTCCCAACCCCCATAGAAATGACTCCTGTCTTAGCAAAGACAGGAGTCATGCCCCCTTGCCCAATGGCCATGCCCAGGGGACTTCTGTCCCCTGGGCATGGTCATTGGGCATAGTGGCATGTAGGGGGGCACAAATCAGGCCCCCCTATGCCACAAAAAAAAAAAAAAAAAAAACTTACCTGAACTTACCTTAATGTCCCTGGGATGGGTCCCTCCAGCCTTGGGTGTCCTCCTGGGGTGGGCAAGGGTGACAGGGGGTGTCCCTGGGGGCATGGGAGGGCACCTCTGGGCTCCTTCAGAGCCCACAGGTCCCTTAACGCCTGCCTTTTGCAGGCGCTAAAAAACGGCGCAAAAGCGGCCGTACGTCATTTTTTTTGACCCGCCCACTCCCGGGCGTGAATTTTGCCTGGGAGTATAAATCCGACGCACATGCCTCGGAGTCGATTTTTTAGACCGGAACGCCTACCTTGCATATAATTAACGCAAAGTAGGTGTCCACGCAAAAAAATGACGCTAACTCCATGGACTTTGGCGCTAGACGCGTCTAATGCCAAAGTATAAATATGGAGTTAGTTTTGCGTCTGAATTGCGTAAAAAAAAACGACGCAATTCCGGCGCAAACGGAGTATAAATATGCCCCATAGTATTTTGTAAGTTTGCGCCGCTTTTGCGTCAAAAAATGACGCAAATGCGGCGCTAAAAAAGTATAAATATGTATTTCCTAGTGAACATTGCTTCCTTCTTGATTCCACTGAGATCCAGTTGCTTCTTCAACTATGGAGATGTTAAACACAGTGTCATATTAGCGGGGTAACAAATAACGGGGATTTCAACCTAAAAGGGACCCCTAGCGGATCCTTTCCATAAACCCTAAATCTGAAAATTGAGAAATGCATATGAAAAAAATATAACATTGTGCAAGATGCTTATCGCTTGGTCAAGGATACTCTTTCCAATATTTCTGCCATGGTCTTTAGTGGAAACGGTGAAATAAAATAATCCCCTAAAGAAAACGTGCTAAATGTATATTTCGTTCACAATGATAGAAGCCAGTAATGGACTTTGAAGGCACAGGAAATCCGGCAAAGACTCCAGGGCACTGCCCAGCAAAGTCAACTGAATGGAATGGAGAGATTTCGTTTTGCATTTGGAGATTTTGAACAATGATAAAGATTTCAGGGTACAGCCATGCATAAGTCAATGAATTCGAAAGGATAAATGACCATCTCTCTATGAAAATGCAAAGATATGAAGAGCGCTTCGCCCACAATGCCATTTGTGGGTTGGCCCTCAAAACACTGGATAATGTACAAGCTCAGAATACCTACAATACGCTGACCATGTGAGTAGGAGACTTTGGTTTTGCCGTCAAATTCACAATGATTAGAGTAAGCAGGCACCACAAAACAGGGGCAGTGTTGCCTGCGTTCAGCGTGAGACAGCGTCTCACACTCAGCTGGGACAGCAGTTCAGCAGATGCCTGGATGCCCGTCTTTTTGCTTTACTCGTCAGCCAATGAGAGGAAGAGTCAGGATCAGTAAGCAACAACCACTGTTGTCTGCACTTGTCCCTGCTCTGGCTAGCTCCAGATTCCTCCCATTTCCCACTTCTCTGGCCTGCCCAGCATCATAGCCTGTTAACCCTACTTATTTCCCTGCAGCTCTAGGTCACGCCCTGTAGTCACTAGGCCTTATCAAGGCTCGGTAGGTAAACAGTTGCAACCAGAAGCTTGGCATATCCTCAGCCCTGCTGAAGCCTAGCACCAGGTATTTGCGTGGTGTCAGGGACCCGGTGAACTCCCCCCACCACTTGCTGCTGTGGCTCCCAGTGGCGTTGCGACCATTGGTGCAGCAGGTGCAGTTGCACTGTGACCCAAAGACATGAAGGGCCCATTGAACCCTGATAGTTGCTGATTTTACTTCCCACCAACCGGAGTCAAAAGGGCCATTTTCCTTGCTTGCACCTGGGCGACTGGCGGTAGCTCATTGGTGATCCTGGCCTGTTGTTGCCCTCTCATAATGTGGCAATTTGGGTGTCTTTTGGGGCATTTTGACATTATTTTGGCTATTCCTGAAAAATGGTTGCCATGCTAGGAATATCGGTTCATAATATTTTAGTTATTTCAGCTGTAATATTGACTCATTCCCATCATGCATTTGGCAATAGGCCTGCAATTCATGGCATGATACTAGCTTTACTTCACAATTGGTGGCCAGGGTTAGCAACATTCTGGCTGTTTCTGGAGTGAGACCCGTTATTTACTTATATTAGGTATTATTAATGATATTCTTGACACGCGTAGCATATCTGTTATTTCGTGATATATCACTTGCATTCTTGAAATCTATCCAGCTTTCCCTCGCATAAAGGTGGCTGACCCTTACACACAGCAGTTATTTCTGGCAACTCTTTATGGCTATCTCTGGCATATAAGCGGCTATGATGGACATACTGTGGGTATGCATGACTGCATTCTGATTTGCTCTGACGTATAAGTTGTCTGATAATTTGTCTACATTCATGAAAAACATTTTTTCTATTTTCAGCACATTAGCAGCATTTCATTTATATATTTGGGGTATTTTATCTATTTGGTCTACCTCTGGCATACGCACGTCCATAACTGCAATCCTCTTGGCAAAATTCTGGCTGTCCATAACGTAATAATCGCTCGGGTTTAACCTTTAGTGACCATTCATGCTAACATTTGAGCTATTTTAGGGTAATAGTGTCCCATACTTTACATTTACATATATATAGTTGCAATTACTGGTACTATTCTGGCAATGCATAATAGTTGGCCATACCTCACATACTCAGTGTTTTTGAGGGTAAACAAGGCCATAGTACTCTTCCTTGAATTATTATGGGTATTCCTGACCTGTACATGCAGGCTTCAGGCAGAATTGTGGTGAAAATCCCTGGTATTTGACCGTGAGGATAAATGGGTCGGAAAACCAGGTTCTGCCCTTGTGTGACAGTAGTACATGAATACTTTGATGAAAATGACATTCCGTTGTTTGGTGACCAAAGATATATTACCTAAAATTCAAATCTGGGATAGCAGGGTGAAATATTTTTCCATGAAAATAGAAATATTTTGTTTAGGACAATTGAGAAGTACAAAATTATATTTTATTTTCAGAAGATGGCAGGCTAATGTTTCAGACAAAATAATAGCATAGGTGTATTTAAATCTGATATTTTGGGGGGCATGTATGGAGAGTAGTGGAGATGCATTGCTGATTATATTTCTTTGATACCAGATGCCTATATGCAGCTATTATTTTATTATCTGTATTTGAGGCCGTTGCATATTGCTAATTATTATCGCGAATGATATGCACCAACGCAGCCTCGAAATAAAAAAAAAATCTCAACAGGCAATGTTGTACCCCGTATTGGATAACATTTTCTAGTTTGTGGGCACAGCCTGCATCTAGGGTTGTGTCAATTCTAACAGAGAATGAATGACTGTAAGAAAGTAAGTTATTAGTTGCAACCAATGTGAGCCCTTCACAAGTAATAGGAACACAACCTCCCACCTCCGGAGAACCAAGTACCCTGCTGTAGTGCATGACTCCCTACGGGTAGCGAGCAAGGACATTGCTATGCCTACCCGGGGAAGTGGAGTTTGCTCCTGGTGGCACCTTTTAGCTGCCAGAAGTGGTTTGTTCAGGATAGAACAAAGGTAGTGCACCACAGCCAATAATATAGAATGTCCAATTCTTTAGAACTCGGTCTCTTGCCGATTTGAGCTGTCACTATTTGAGTCTATCTTGAGACTCTTATGTTGGAGGTATGAACAATTTAAGAGCAACGATTAAATCAATCAAATTTGTTTAGCCCTGAAGAAGTCCTATGAGAGAGGACGAAACGCGTTGGATGTTGCTGTTGTGAATCCATGTATTATTGGATAAAGAAAGAGGAAAGAAAAAAAAGATTAAAAGAAAATATGCACAACTTTAAACTAAAGAATTGGACATTATATATTATTGGCTGTGGTGCACTACCTTTGTTCTAAATTGTATTCTTTCCTTTAGTTTTAAAGGAGAACACCTTGGCAGCAGGTGTTGGTTTGAGTGCACATAAGAAGGACAGATTAATAGTTATCTTTCACTTCTTAGGAATTTTTTAGTCAGGTGCTTTGTTATGTAGCCTGCTGCTTTTCCTTTGATGAACATTGGCTTGTTCAGGACCCTATATTTTGCAGTTCTTGGGGACCCTGATATTACTACTTTCCATACTCACCCAGTATTTGAGTCATGTTTGGATTACTGCCACTTATTCTGAGAGCAGGGTAATCTTCAGTAGTTTCCCATATCCCAAGATAGTGCACCCTCCCTGCCTGCACCCTCCAGGTCCCACATACTCTTTTGGCCACTTGCAGTTTGGTCACTTGTAGAGCATATGGGTCAGCAGAAGTCATGGACCCTTTCATTCTGGAGGGCAGGGACAGACCACAGAAGTTCCAGGTGGACCCCTCCAAGGTCCTGCATGAAGAACTATCCATTTACTGAATTCAGAGTGTATAGGGGCAAGCAGCACTGGCCCTGGAGAAACAAATGTTAGCCCCTGAATGTCAGCTAGAATGACACGTCTTTGAGTCCATCCTTGCAGTTGTCTTCTCTCCTCCAGTTGATCATTCCTCCAACTTTTGTTTCACCCACATGCAGGCTGTTCTAAAAAAAAAAGTTTCTCCCTTGTGCAGGGGTTTTTAAGTGGGAGTGGAAAGTCCAACAATCGAGGCATTTCATACCAAACCTCAGAATACATATCACCAATTCATACCTTTTCCAAACCTCCTGCTTATCTTTTTGGGAATTTCAAGATAGCACCGTCAAGTAGTCTGTTTAAAGACAATCTCAAAAGTCTAAACCCTACCCCCTAACTGCCTAGCCCCATCCATTCAAAACCTCAAAGGGCACCACCGCCTGTGATTGGCTCCCAAGTTCTGGCTACCCGCCTTTGTTTTGTTGAAGTGAGCCTTCCCTACCCGTGTGCAGTGTTAAAAGTAATTAGCACATGTACATCCAGCTCTCCCTCTTTCCTGACTCAGGAACAGGTCTAATAACTGCCAATTGGCCATTTTGTGTGGGAAGGCCTTTTGATCCACCGGCTGGCCAGCAGAGTAATTAAGGTGGCCCGGCAAGGTGATTCAAGGGCCTGAATGAAATTAAGAGCTTAGCCAGAGAAAAAGTATAAATCTTGTAGGGCCACCATTTAGTGCAGATATGGTGGCATTATTGATAGATCTTCCTTCGGGCTCCTGATTTGCTTCTAGGCCTAGCTATGGCAAAACTCTGTTTTGGTGAAGATTTTGCCCATAGTGTATTATTCAGTAAAGCACTCAACATACTTGAATGAAGTATTACAGATGTACATATGCTCACTATTAACACACATTCTTATTGTAAAGCCTGCACAGTCCACCACTAATCCATCTGCGACAGGCTAACTGTGCACAGATATCGGGTGTAGTTAGACAGTAGCCTCACATGCTGGCCTGCACGTTTTCCTGTGCACATGCAACCATCCCAGAACCTCTTACCCTACCTGTGCAGCAGTGGACCTTATCTTAAAAGGCAGTCACTGGCGGTTAGTCCTCTCAACCTATTTCAACAGAACTTACAATGAGTGAGACTCAGGCAGTGAGACCACCTCATGTCAGAAGTTCATAGACCTGGTAGTCCAAAAAGTGAAAAATCCAGCAGGATAAAAGCGGCAGAACCCATTCCTCACACAAACCATCACAGATTTCTTTCATGAACTTTTTTAGCTGAAAGTTTCTTTCATGAACTTTATTAGCTGACAGTGTTTTTTGATTTTACGTGGATCTGTATAAGTACTGAGTTTGAGTATCTTTTCAGCTATGAAATACCAGTAGCTCTTACAAACAGATACACTTACTGTACTTGGTGCACCCCACTTTTCCTTTCTCAGCTCACCGTTTTTTCCTAAATTAAATAGAGAAATGATAATTAAATCAGAGAGAAATCGATTTTCCCATTTTCCAGTTTAAAATAAGCAGTGCAACTTTAAGTGTTTAATTGACAAAAACAATTAAGTACAGGATCTCACTTTTTGTAGGTGCCTGCCACTGTTTCTGTGCAATGATGGGTTGCTCAATACCAAGGCTTCCCAGTCTAATGCCTCTTTCTTCGAACCCCTAGTCCCTACACTTCCTGTCTCTTTATTTCATTCTTGCAGGATCTTTTTGTAATCTGTACTTTTCTCCTTTAAGGCTGTTTTCTTATTTTTCCTCATCGACATCCTTCTCCTCATTCTCTCTTTTTGCTGTGGTTCAAAGTATATTCATGAAATTAGTACTAGTCCCTGAAAATGAGTGGGCACTTCCTGTAACCACCAATCCAAAAGTAAACCATCTATCCCCATAAAACCCAGTGCTGCAATTGCAAAAAAGTAAACATGCAGCCTCATCCTCGATCACTATTCAAAGTTGAAAGTTTGTAAGGCCAAGCTGGAGCAATCTTTTTGTTCCTTCTCCTTTCGCATTGCCCCTTTGCAGTTTCAGGCAAAGTAATAGCGCAGGGTTGTTTTGGGCAGAATTATGATTTGGAGGAATATCTCTATAAAAGTCACAACTTCACTAGGTATGTTACAGACCTGCCAACTCACATGGTGCCGCAGTGTATCACACAATATCAGCTTCATTCACACAGTCACCTGGTGAGAAGTAATCCCAGGTGGGGTGAGTGGAATTGGAGAATTTTAGTGACTCCGCGTTACTCGTGTAATGCAGAGCTCCCTCAAAAATTCACCAATCGCCACCTGGCAGAATTGTTTTTCCCATTCAAGCAAAGCGATAACCACAGGAATAACACAAGGTTTCAGAATCGGAGCTGGTAAGTGCAAGCAAGATTTGGCATCCCCTTGCATGATTTACAGTCACCAGGTGACTTCTGGTGAGATTTTACGAACACAAGTCGAATTTCTACTAAAGTGTCCACATAATTAACTCAAATATAGTTTTTCACATAGGTAGTCTAACCAAACGGATGGTTCAGTTAGTTTTTTTTTATCTCAGGATGCATTTCATTTTTAAACCTGTACTTTATCTTTTTAATAGGAAGGAAGTACTACATATTCCAACTTCCTCTTCCTGTCCAGAAGGCTCCTCCCACTGGTTTGTCCAACCCTTTGTCACTTTTCATTTGAGGAGAAAGGATCACTCTCTTTGACTGCAATCCTATATATATGTATATGTATATTCACTGAAAAAAATAAAGGTTACAGGGATGTTATACTTAGGGTGATGTTTTACCCACCCAAAACCATAGAAATTCAGAAGTTATAGCTATAAAACTATAACTCGTTATCTAAAGTTATTTAACAGCACAAGGAATAGTTTTCTTCTAAGAAGTATAACTATGACCGATGAATTTCTATGGGTTTGTTAAGGAAACAATAAAATGGGAGAAAATCTCACCATCACAGACATCAGTAGAGAGTGTTGTAGAACCATACGTAGTTAAAGTCCAGTACACGCCCCAGCTGCAAGGACACAAAATAGGTGAGAATTCACCAGCAATCAGAAAACAAACTCAGCAAGTTCCAGTAAAATGGGAAAACATGTTTAACAAGCCTTGAAATTATTATGATCCCAAAGCACAAGTGTGTATGTCAGTCTCATTGTCAATAGATATGTGACTTAGAAAATATTTGTCAAATGTAACTTTAGTCAAGAGTACACAGTCAGAAAAGAAGGCTTGGCAACAGAGCAATAAACACTTACACACTAGGTGAATGAAGGTTAATGTTTTGTCAAAGCTCTGCTCGGATTACAATCAAGGGAACCTACAGAAGAGATCACAAGTTTAAGGCCACAGTTGATGTGGTTTTTAAGTGAACAAATATTATTAACTTTTTAATCAACAAATGTTATTGGTTTTTAAGATAATATGTATGAAGTAAGCATTTTTGTTTCTATCTGAAGTGCTGCTTGGAAGCAGTCATTTGAGGTTACCTTTTCAGCTCTACGGAGGTGACTGGTCTCCCGGCCGTTGTGATTTAACCTACATTTGCCTTGCCGGACAAGTCTTGCCTCTCTTTATTCCTGTTTTCCATAATATATAGTCACCAGACATTAATACAACAACTCCTGCGCATGCCTTTTGGCAGTCCGTGACAAGAGTTGGCCTCAGGGCTTGGCCTGCGGCCAGGCCCTGCAGTCAACCCCCCCTCCCCACGTGCACCTAACCCCACCGTGTATGGTGTGTGAGTGGATGGGGTATTTTCTTTCCACTGGGCTTTGGATCCATGGACCCATCGCACATTTACACTGGTGGTCACTCTGTGCGCACAGTGGATCTGTGGATAAGCCCAAAAAAAGCTGGGAATTTTTTGCCCATGAGGGGTCCCTAAGAGACCCTTCATGTGTCCATTGGGGTCAAGATACCTCTATCCTGACCTGCTATATTTGTTTTAATTTTCAATCAGGGCCCTGCTTTTTGCCCAGATACACGTGTACTTGCAGGTACTTCTTGATTCCCCCGTGGGTACTCGTAAATCCGTATCCCTAGATTTATATATTTTTTCCCCTAATAACTTTAAAACTACTGAACAGATTAACAACAAATTACAAAAAAAAAATATTTCTAGATCAAGACCTACTTTTTTGCAAAGTTCGGGTTGTAGTTCTGTCTAAAATCTATAAGTTCCCCATAGACATTGCGTGGGAAAAAGCATTTTGGGACCTTCCCTTTTCCTCAGCCTCTGCTTGATGAATCACCCTGAAACTTTTCAGACAGCAGCCAAACTAACTGGTACAATAGTTTCGAAACTTTTGTGAAGATTTGTCAAACAACGCTAAAGTTATTAGCAAAACAAACAACACATTGTCTACGGGAAAAGTTGGTCCTAACTATAACTACCTACTGGCGACCGATATATATATATATTCTCTACTGGTATTTGCCCTGCAGCCTACCCCATGGCACTCATGAAGTGCTTCTTTGTTAGGTAGAGATGTGATCATAATCCCGTTCATCACAAACGCATTTCAAAAATCAATGGGGAATGCATTTGGCAGGTAGTTTTAGTAAGCTGTCCATCTTCCCTGGCAAGGGGACCACATGACGTGGGTCATTACGAGTCTGGTGGTTTGGCGGGCGGATGGTGGGTGGCAGTCGGACCGCCGCCAATGTGGCAGTCCATGCACCACATTACAGAACCATACAAACTGAGGCCACAGATGAAGAACAATGACTAAAAGACTTGGATGAAATATTTGGGCTGACACAAGGGGAAGAACAATCAGCAGTAGACAACACAGCCCCAACTCAGCCAACACCAGAAATAACAATCTACTCCTACAATAGACAGGAACATATCTGTTCTACAATTACTACTGCTGGACTAAAGATAGTAAACATTGTGGCAAACTGCCACCGGACAGTGGGTGAGTTATTGGATGCACTAGAGATAAGCAAGGACCTCAGTACGGGCCTAAATGTTTCACGTTTGAATATCGATGAAATAACAGACACGGAGTAAAAGCTGCAAAAACTCTATCTTGGTATTTCAACCAACGGTCTGGTATCACCACGAACTACTAGTTGGTAAGTGCTTGAACCTCTGCCAACCATTGTGATGCTGAAGAAAATGTACTCTCTTGTCGACTTTTCCAACCCAATCATTTACAGGCCAGGAATGGCAGCCGCCTCAGCTGTCAAAAGATGCTTGTTAAAGAAAATGTATGGGAAATGGTACCTTGTTACTGCGTTAATATTATTGACTTGCTTGTCAGCCTTCTGTGCACTGTATATTGCTGAAATAACACTAGTGAAAAGGGAAGCTTTTGATACAGAAAAACATAAGAGAGAATAGCAATGGCACACTTAACACATTACTAGATGATCATGTCCATGTTTATGAGTACAATTATTTTGTGAAAAGCTTCCCCCAGCCACTAGGCATGAGCAGGCTTTCCTCAAAGTACTAGTAATAGGAATGGACTCTTGCGCCACAAATGAGAGACTGATTTTTTTCTGGGGTACTTCTATAAATGTACCTACAATATTGCCTCTGTTACAATAGTTTAAAATGTTGACCCTCCATTTCTGCCGCCTTACAACCAAAGCCTGTACAGATAGCTATGACCAATGAATGATAATGCAAGATGCTGTAGTAAGAGAACTATGCAAAAGAGAAGCCCACTAGGTAACAGTAGGATTGATATATTGATAAAGGTTCAAAGGGTGGATTGTCAAAGCATAAAGGGGCATATTTATACTCTGTTTGAGCCGGAATTGCGTCGTTTTTTTTACGCAATTTCGACGCAAAAGTAACTCCATATTTATACTTTGGTGTTAGACGCGTCTAGCGCCAAAGTCCATGGAGTTAGCGTCATTTTTTAGCGTGGACACCTACTTTGCGTTAATTATATGCAAGGTAGGCGTTCCCATCTAAAAAATCGACTCCGAGGCATGTGCGTCGGATTTATACTCCCGGGCAAAAATCACGCCCGGGAGTGGGCGGGTCAAAAAAAATGACGTACGGCCGCTTTTGCGCCGTTTTTTAGCGCCTGCAAAAGGCAGGCGTTAAGGGACCTGTGGGCTCTGAAGGAGCCCAGAGGTGCCCTCCCATGCCCCAAGGGACACCCCCTGTCACCCTTGGCCACCCCAGGAGGACACCCAAGGCTGGAGGGACCCATCCCAGGGACATTAAGGTAAGTTCAGGTAAGTGTTTTTTTATATTTTTTTTTGTGGCATAGGGGGGCCTGATTTGTGCCTCCCTACATGCCACTATGCCCAATGACCATGCCCAGGGGACAGAAGTCCCCTGGGCATGGCCATTGGGCAAGGGGGCATGACTCCTGTCTTTGCTAAGACAGGAGTCATTTCTATGGGGGTTGGGAGTGGGAAAAAAATGGCGCAAATCGGGTGAGGCGAAAAAATTGCCTCAACCTGACTTGCCCCATTTCTTGACGCCCAAGCCCCATATCCCCCTACGCCGGCGCTGCCTGGTGTACGTCGTTTATTTTAACGCACACCAGACGGCGCCGGCGGCTAACGCCGGCTAACATCATTCAATAAATACGGTGCCCGCATGGCGCTTCAGAATGGCGTTAGCCGGCGCTAATTTTTTTGACGCAAAACTGCGTTAGCGCAGTTTTGCGTCAAAAAGTATAAATATGGGCCAAAATATATATGAACCATCGTTCAACCATTTGTAAACTGGTTCTCCATTTTATGTTTGTTTCAAGAGTACTCTTCTGTAATATGCTTGTGTTTTGAAAAAATCATGCTTGTAAACATGTGAGTTTCAACTTTCTGTCTTGCCTCTTGCTGAAACACAGGTGAGGGCTAGGCGTGGGCTCAGCCCAGCTATGCAACCTTGTAAAAAATAGTATTTTTACTTTAAGTAGTACCTTGGAGATTGAGCTAAGTGTTCTGACATATGAATCATTCCTTGAACTTTGTTTGAACATTCTGAGACTGACTCTTCACTCTGTAACTGCTTGGGGTTGCTTTTCCATTAGTGGGATAGGCAGGACCTTATAAAGTTTCAATTACTCACTTGCAATTATCAGGATGCAGGTGCAGAACATGAGTGTGCCCAATTGGATTGAAGATGTTCCCACTCCCTGTCCAATTACTTAAAGAATGCAAAGACTGGCATGTAAAAGCTGCTTTTTCTTATTAATGCTTGATTGGGGCCTTGAAATCTAAGAAAGCTAATGAGATTTACTGCCAAGCTGCATAACTGTTGAAATTGGTGCTTTCAAGTGCCCGATCGGAATGACCTTGTAGATGCAAGTAGTTGATTGTTTGGCTCTTCTAATGTACCCCTGTGTATTTAGTCATGTATAAAAAGCTCAATGTAACCCCAGCCAGGTGGTATTCTTGGCTTAGACCATTGCACGTTTGCGCTCAAGCTGGGCAAATAATGTTTGCCTTTTATTACACCACAGCTGTGAATGATTGTTTGTCTTTTTAGAAATTATGCTTTCACAGTGAGTAGGAGGTTGATGTGGGCAGGGGACAAAAGCAGATGTGCCTCTCAGGTACTTCTCGACAAAAAGGCCCACCTCTTCTAAACAGTACCCCTTTTTCACAGGGTGAAGTTTCTTTTCACATTAGCAGGTCTGATGTTAACTTTCCAAAAATAAATCTTGTTTTTTTGCAGGCTTGTGTCACACAAAACATAATTTTGAGGTTTGTCTACATGAATAAAGCTGATGACTATTTTTAAAAAGAAAATAGCCATTAACTTTGTGCACATCTGTAAAAAATGCACACAGTAGGATATTTAAAAAATAATAATCAGAGGTTGCTTTTGATATCTGAAGTTTTTTTCTGCTTCACATAAATAAACATGTATGAATGAAAATACATTCTTTTCTTTCATTGAATAAAAAATTAACTTTTTTTTATTTCACTTCACTGAATCAAAAGAACAGTCCAAGTATGACCTTGCTGATTGCTTGAAACATTAGATAATACAGTGTGTTTCGCGTAGATTCATTCATGGGTGGAGATGATGTAGAAGGAGGTTGATTCAATTTTAGAGTACATTGTCCTTTCGCAAATCTTCAAGGGGAAGGGGGTTTCGGGAAGAGAATTAACTATTGTTTAATCTTTCATCTTCTGGCTCAGCCAGCAGTGTCTTCAGGGTGGGGCAGGGCTGGGCTATGAGAGATGGGAGGATTGGAGTGCACTAATTGCACATGTGTGTTTAGCCGGCCACCTCAGGATGGCCAAACACACATGTGCACTTAGGTTTCTCCAGCCCGGCTATGCATACAGCCGTGCTGGAGAAACTGCACAGACCCCAGGGTTGAGTCTGAGCAGCAGTAGAAGCCACTTTCATGCTAGGTTTAGCATGAAACCAGTGCCAGGATTGCTGGGGAGCCTGTACTAGTGTCACAGCAAATGCTGGGACAGCACAAGAAGACCAGAGGAGCAACGAGGCAGGAGGCGCAAAGGTTCATTTGTTTTTAATTATTATATTTTTTGTTTATCCCCCCTTACCTCCCATGCCCCTCCCCATGAGAGTTGTGGCTGCTGCTGTTGAAACTATTGTACATTGCATAATGTCAGTTATTGTTGACATAATGTGCATACATTTCTGTAAGGCTGAACAGGTGTCTTCCTCTTTTTACAATACTTTCAGAGTCCCTATAGCAATGTCCAAATTCAAAAACAATTATCTTGACTAGAGGGCTTCTTTGTGTCTGGTGTAATCTCTTGCCAATAATAGTTTTGGCAAACTTGCTCTATTTCAAATCTCCTAATTCTCAAGGGAGCGGTTGTCACAAGAAATACGTCTTTCCTCAATGTCTGTTTAGCGGTAGCTTGGATTCCCACCGAAGTGATAAGTCACACTAGTTCTTATTGTCATAAATAATTTAAAAGACATAGCTCTGTTTTTTTCTCATTAAAGCAATTTATCTTTCTTTACCTTGAAATGAAGTTAATTGGAGGGAAAATATCAGAAGAACCCAAACTGGGTTTTTTCACTTTTTACTTATTTTCTCTCTTTTACAGGAAATATGGGATCGTCAGCAGAAGACAGAAAAAGGGGGGCTGGGACTCTGCAGGAAGCAGAACAGAAGGCGAGGATCACCATAACTTGACTGGAGGCTGTCCAGAGGACGAGAACTGCTGGAACTCGATTGGAAGCTGGTCAGAGATCTAGGAACACTGGAACTCGACTGGAGGCAGACTAGAGAGCAAGGAACTTGACTTGCACTGGACCTCGACTGGAGGCAGGCTGGAGGACAAGGAACTTGACTTGACTTTAAACAGGTAAGCAGAGCAATAGGTATGAAGCCAAGCAAGGCCTTGAACTCACACGCATCCTTAAATAATCAAATGTGCACATGTGCCTTTTGACAGTTGATTGCTTGTTATGGAAATGAGCAATTATTCTCCTGATTGTGGCACGTGTTCAATACAGATCACATTTTGAAGAGCACATGTTTTGGCAGTTATGGTTGGAGAGGGTGGAAAGGCAGTTGGTTGCTTGTCAATGAAATTAGCAATTACCCTCTTGATTGTGGCACATGTTCAATACAAATCACATTGTGAAGAGCACATGTTTTGGCAGTTACAGTTGGCACACGTTTAGCAGGTGGAATACAGTGTACATAATCAATAAGCATTGGTTGCAATAAATGAGACATTTAACTAGCATTGGTTATTGCAAACTTGATATTCAAAGATGTAATGAATATACCCAAATAGGTCTGAATCTTGCAAGCAACAGCATCTTACTATAATCGAGCTCTTGGATGTGCTAGTGTACCCATAACAGATATCATGTTACTGCGTTAGGAGGTGTTCTATTGCATGGTGCAGCATAAGGTTTGGTTTTGTGCAGTTTGATGTATCATTGTATGTAGCTGCCATACTTGGTGTAGAAATGTGTGGAAGGCTCTGCTGTGTATTTGTGCAGTGTGGTACTATTATGTGGGGTACTCTGCCAAATGATGTGGTGTGGTCTAGAATGCTGGTTTGTGAGGCTAGATGCTGTGAATAGGTATTGTGTGGTTTAGTACAGAAGTTGGTGCAGCACTGTGCAATTTGCTGGTGGATATTGTGATGTGGTGGTATGCATTCTGGGATAATTTGATGTGATGCATTGTTCTGATGTTGGGTGGTGAAATACAGTGCAAAGTTGTGATGAATGGTAGCGTCCATTGTGGTCTGTAGAGTAGAGTATGGGGAGAAGTGATGCGCTGTCGAATTGCGTGGGATAATGCACAATAAGGTGAGGTGTGGTTTATACAGTGTGGAATAGGGTGATGCATTAGGAAACTGAATGGCGTCATGCTGGTTGATGCAACAATGTTGGTTTGATGGGGTGTGATAATTTGTTGTACACTATGTTCTGCTAACCTGCTTTTTTACATTGTGAAACTTCCATCTTTTCCAACGCACCTTCAAAAAGATAAACAGAGAAACAATATGCTGAAAGAATACAAAAGTACCTCAAAGAGATAATCACAAATAGTGGGCTGATATAGCCCTGAATACAAATTGCTAAGGAGTCCTCTTTCCCTGGAAGCACATGAGCATATTTTTTTCTGCTGTATTCAGTGGTCGAACTGGGCAGGATCTGGGGGTATGACATGCCCATACTTTTTCAATTTAAAAAAAAAACAGTTCCCCCTAATTTTTGGGAAAAGATGAACATCAGGGATTGTTAATTCCAAGGGTTGAAATGCCTCCGATGAAATGTAAGAAAGGAAGTCCCTTGTGCTGTGCAAACGAGAGAGGCACAGGCACCTCAACAAGCCTTGCCTGAAAGAAAAGCAAATGTGCACAACCGGTTTATCTGAAAATGTAAAGGGCGTCTGGAAGCCGGCATTAACTTTAATTAACAGACTCACTTGAAGCCTGCTAATGACACAGATATATATTTTTTGAGTGGTATTGCAAGGGAGCTCAGCTGAGAAGTGAGTGCTTTATTTTAAAGGACAGTTATAAAAATAATTTCACTATGTACAGTTTGGGAATTACTAAAATCTATAATTTAGAAGCACTTGTTTTTTATCTTAAACCTTTTTTGCGTATTTTGTAGCAGACTATTTTATACTGTGTGTGATGCAAGTTTAAAATGATAACTTGCATATAAGCAGTGCTTTCTGTCACAGACTAGGAACCCGTAGCACAAAACATACACAATTCACTGTTCTGCACAACATCAACCAGGATCACAGTTCCCCTACTTTTGTAATGCACTTCGACCACTCATTGTATTAATTCTACCTCATGGTTACACAAGAGTCTGTGTCCCTTTTTGGTGTCGTTTCATTAAATGTAATTTAAGGTACGGAGTTATTCTGTAGGCTGTTGTAGTGTTATGTAGCAGGTAGGTTGAAATGAAGAGTTGCATTGTGTGACTTTGTGGTTTAAGGGTATGTTGTGTAGGGTGCTTAATGGTTTTGTGTAAGTTAAACCGTTTGGCTTTTATCTGATGTAGTAAAGTAATTGCCACTGGCGTTATTCAATTCTGTTGCCTTAGTGAAATCCACACAAATATGGGTTTGACACAGTTGCTGCAATCTGGCACACGTGCATAATTTGCACTTTTGAACAAACAAAATTTAGGTCAAACAGATCACAAGTTATTAATACTTCCACACGTGTTGCCGTGTAGCGGCAATCCTTATGGAAAGTTTAACTAGTAACATTCCAGTTTCTGATTTCTGTATTGAGACGTCAAACTGTACTAGTGAGACATAACCTTTGTACAGACAGTGTTAACATTGTTAAAATTACAAACCTAAACAATACTTTCACAGTACGTGACGCATTATGACAAATAAATAGCCTATTCTTGACGCACAAGTTAGCCATCTCCACTACATCATTTTGTACTCATTACAACATAATCCCAGTGACTTTTGGTAGAATGTGACGCAGAGCGGTATGGGAAGCCGTTCATGTCAAAATTACAGCTCCGCTGGAGCCATATTTGCATGGCACACTGCCGTGGCCTTCACCGTGACACATCCTTAGGTGGGTGCACAATGGGACAGTAATCCCTAATATAACAAATGTGCAGTTCATCATGTATTCTAGAACGTGTGACTCTTACAGAGCGTTAGTGAAAGCCAGACTATCTCTTCAAAGCGTTTCAAAATGGGGCAGAAATCCTCGGGCAGGCGGTGTAACTGCCCCTGCCTGCGGTGAGGAACGCCCTGGGTGTCCGCGGTAATCCCTTGTTTTGTTTTGTATAATTTCAGGCATTTAACTGTAATTTTAGCAGCACGTCCACTAAAGTCGTTTTCAGTGAAAGGCACGGTACTCATCTAGCGTCAATGATGTTTACTTTCCAAGGTAGCGCCAGCGTTTCTTCATTCAACAGAGTTATACTGCGCGTTACGAATCCAAAGGCCATTTTAGTTAAAACAGTGTTTTTTTTTTTAAAGGATTCCAGTTTCATTTTTTGGAAATGTTTCCCACCTTCTCAAGCGACCAGGAATATAAATAAATTCAGGGATATTGTTGTAAGTGAATTCTACATAAAAATAAGCGGTGTAAAAATTGTTCAAATAAAGCATTCCTTTAAATTATTGCATAATCCTTTTACAGTTTAAGTAGTTCACAGTTTGTTCCTCCTATAGATTTTTATGTCAAGAGTATTGATAATGACAAAAAGAAACGGTTTTGAGTATACTCATTACAAAAGCATTGCATTACCTCCTAACTCCATTAATTGTCAACACAATGGCTGTCTATTTCCTGACATGACGCCATTATTAATATGGACATCAAATTATATAATGTCACAGCAGTTTTTCATGTCTATTAAAGGTTTGCAGCAATATATTGACAGTAGAAGCGCAATTATAGTTTAACATTATATATAACATCTAAAAATCCCTGTCTATCACCTGGTGATATAATATGTGGTCTCCAGTAACACCTATTCACATTTCCGGATTTAAAGGGGTTTCTGTTGGTGGGGGTGCAAACATTCCAAGAGTTGAACCATGGTCTTTGAAAAGGTACTTATTAGTTTCCTTTTATAAAGCCATGTCATTAAAAAGTTAACTTGCAATGAAAATGGCCGTGTAAACCTTATTATTCATATGAGTCGAATCTAAAGACTTCAACCAATAAACTAGTTTTCTGATAATATGTATTTTTGAAATGGAATGAAACCTAACTTGCTCACTCATGTTCATTTATAAACAGAGAGGGGCGCTGTTGAGTGCCTTTATTTGTATTACAGTCTACTCCTGGTTCAGATGTTTTTCACGTAGGACTTACAAAAGCAGTCTAAGGTGTATTGCTATTGCCCAAGTCAACCGGGTTGGATTTACAGGCTATTTTGGCCTCACTGCTGTTCGAACAAGTAATTTGTTACGTCTCTGTGGCACGAGCATCAACCCACTTCTCCTTTGCAAAGGTGGAAGAATTGAAGGTGGGCAATGAATCTGATATTATGGAACTCATTTTACGTACGACATACATTAACATGTTTATTAAGTCTTAGACATGTAGGGGGAGGAGCCAAAATGGCGGCCGAGAAGGACGCTTAACTGAGCGCTCCGTCCCGGGCTCGCCGAAATCATCTGCAGGGCGCTCCCGGGGCGCCATTTGCTGACTGTGGGAACTGGATCTGCCCTCGGGGAACCGGCCCCCATCAACAGGGCCGACCGGAGCTGAGCGGCGTGGCGGCACGGACCGAACAGCGGCCGCGGGGAATCCGGGTGGTCCGGGGAGGCCGCGGCAGCCGACCCCGTAGAGAGCACGTCCCGCGACCCAGCCCGCGGGGACCGGGTGCGCGGTGAGTGCACGGCAGTGGGGGGGGGCCTGCATCAGGGGGGATGGGCCTTGGCTCGGGCCCTCTTCCCCCCTGCCCCCTCCCCCTTTTTCTCTTTTTCCTTTGTTCTTCTTCCTGCTTGAGCCGGGGGGGGGGGGCGGATGCTGCGGCCCTGGCGCCCCGGCCCCTGGGCGTGCCGCCCAACTTCCTTACGCGAGGCGAGCCCCCAGAGCGGACCTGGGGGCCGTGTGAAGCACTCGCTGGCTACAGATTGGGGGGCACCTACGAGACCGGGCCCAACCCAAAGTTAGACGGAGGCGCACGCGCCGCTCTATTGAAAGAGCGCCCGGCCGCGGCGGTGACACCGGGGGCCCCGGGGACCGGGCCGGCGACCCCCCCGCCCGGCACATACAGTGGATCTCCCCGTCCCTCCCCACCGGCTGATCCAGCGCCAGGAGCCTGACATCTGCGGGGGATCCGGCGGGGGTAGCGAGGGTACAGCTCCCCCCCTCCCCTTTTTCTCTTCGTTTGTCTATGGATCCTGCACTTGGGGAAACCTGCCCGCCCCCGCCTCCTCCTCACCAACCGGAGGCTAAAACTTCATACAGAGGGCGCCAAGGTGGCCGCACTTCAGACCGCGGGGTGCCCATCGGCGGCTGGTCATCGGGGCGCGTTACCACTGCCTGGCCTGCCCGGAGAGCACAAGTGGCCACGTGAGCACGCGAGAGGCGAGGAGACACAAACGGCGAGGCGCTGGTGCGCCATCAGTGTAATCAGCCGCCCGGATCGTGTTCGGTGGTGCTACGCAGCAACTCGGAGGGCCCCCAGAAGTTAAGCAAAATGGCCAGGAAATCCAAATCTGCGAAAAGTCAAGACCGAAGTACACATGAACCGACACCCGGCGACCAACAGCTAATACCAACCTTACAGTCGCTGGAAAGCACACTCCAGGCCCACTCCTCACAATTTGAAAAAGTGCTACAGGCAATCATGGACACTAAGGGCCATATTGATACTTTTTGACGCACAACTGCGCCAACGCAGTTGTGCGCCAAAAATTTTAACGCCGGCTAACGCCATTCCAAAGCGCCATGCGTGCGCCTTATTTATTGAATGACGTTAGCCGGTGCAGCTGACTGGTGTGCGTCAAAAAAAATGACTCACACCAGGCAGCGCCGGCGTAGGGGAAAATGGAGCTTGGGCGTCAAAAAATGGGGCAAGTCAGGTCTGAGGCAAAATTTTGGCCTCAACCCGATTTGCGCCATTTTTTTTGACGCCCAACCCCCATTGAAATGACTCCTGCCTTAGCACAGACAGGAGTCATGCCCCCTTGCCCAATGGCCATGCCCAGGGGACTTATGTCCCCTGGGCATGGTCATTGGGCATAGTGGCATGTAGGGGGGCACAAATCAGGCCCCCCTATGCCACAAAAAAAAATTAAATAAAATACTTACCTGAACTTACCTTAAGTTCCCTGGGATGGGTCCCTCCATCCTTGGGCGTCTTCCTGGGGTGGGCAAGGGTGGCAGGGGGTGTCCCTGGGGGCATGGGAGGGCACCTCTGGGCTCCTTCCGAGCCCACAGGTCCCTTAACACCTGCCCTGACCAGGCGTTAAAAAATGATGCAAAAGCGGCTGGACGTCATTTTTTCACTGGAAAACAGAATAGACACGGTATTGCAAGACCTGAACCTACTCAGAGTGGACCATCGCAAACTGTCTGAGAGAGTGAAGTCAACGGAAGAGGCGCTAAGTGAACTAACTCCCACGGTCTCGGACAACCAAAAACAAATTCTTCGCCTGGACGCAGAGGTGAAGGCATTGTGGAGAAGAGCAGAAGAGGCGGAGGGTAGATCCCGTCACAACAATGTACGTTTATTGGGATTCCCTGAAAAATCACTGGACCAAAACTCGGAACTCTTGATGGAACATTGGCTAATCAAAGAAGTTCTGAATGGGGCCCCTTCGAAGTTCTTCTCTGTGTAAAGGGCGCACAGAATCTCAGGAAGACCCCAGGCTCCGGGCCAACCGCCAAGACCGCTGATAGCCAGGTTCCTAAATTTTAGAGACCGCGATGCAATACTGCAGCAGTTCCGCAACAAAGGTCCCTTCAGATATGAGGACTCAGTCATTAGCGCCTACCCAGACTTTACTCAAGAGGTACAAAGACAACGTAACTCCTATGTCAAAATAAAACAGCATCTACGCGAGCATGACATCAAGTAAGCCTTACTGTTCCCTGCTAAATTAAGAGTGTCAACTGACGAACGCACCCACGTGTTTACCTCCCCGGAGGATGCCTGGACGTGGATCCACGCCAAAGGGCTTGCTCGCCCCCAGGAGGGCGATGGCACTGGTGAAGACTGGCTAATATCCTCCCTGCGGAAACGTACTAAGAGACGCACCAGGGGACAACCCACTGAGAAACAGGTCGCAGAGGAAAGAGCTAAGGTCCTGAAAGAAACTCAACTGTTAACACAGAACTCCTTTGAGGCCCTCCGGTCACACCCCGAGGACGGCTCGGAGTCAGACTCGGTCAGCTCAGATTCTACATTAACAGACGTGCCAAATGGTCCGGAGTTCACCCCCAGAACCGCAGACGCACTTTGACTGTGAGCCACTGAGTCATCCCCCGGCTTGATCAGATTGCTAAAACTGATGGACAGCACAGGACAACGAGTGCGCTACTAAATGTGGGAGGCCACCACATCTGTCGCTGTGTATCTTTTGAATAATGCTTTTCTCCCCACTTGGCGCACTGCTGGCAGCGATAGAGCATGGGGGGAGGGAACAACCCACCCCGGGAGCGCCCAACATTATTTGCAGACCGGGTCTACTGAAAGATGTGAGCCCCATAAACGAGCCACATCTGGTCGGTAAAATAGCTCCCCCACAGACATCCACATGGACACAGGTTTGTTCATGCAGGGGTGTGTAGTTTGTTACAAGTATATAGTAGGGTTAGGGATTCAGTTGGGGAGGGAAGGGGGGTAAAAGTTAGTTTGTACACTACAGGTCCGCTCATAACACAGGGAACATTGCCGAGGCTGATGGGGTCAAACACAGACATGTCAGGGCTGGGTGGCATCAGGAGGGGCTTAATAGACGGGAGTGCGTGAGGCGCAGACTCGCACATTAGTACATGGCTCAAAAAGTAAACCACATCACACATCAATATGAAATAGTCACCTGGAATCTCAGGGGACTGGGGACGCCGAGCAAAAGATCCCGGGTGCACGCACGCCTTAGGCGCCAGGGTATACACATTGCTATCCTACAAGAGACCCAACTCCGGGACCCCGACCTGCAAAAACTGCGGGGTAAGTGGGGAGGACAGATAATAGGCACATCATACTCAGCCTTCGCTAGAGGGGTCCTCATATGGATAGCCGGAGGCGTCCCCTTCCTCCAAACGTCGCACAGGATAGACCAAGGAGGCAGGTATGTGGCAGTGGAAGGTCGGCTAGACGGCAGACAATTATCGCTGATCGGGATATATGCCCCCAATAACGCAACATCTGAATTCCTGGGCACACTCACCCCAGCATTATTGGTAAACCCTGAAGCCCCCGCCATATGGGGTGGGGACTTCAACGGCATACCGAACCAGGCGCTGGACAGGTCAAACACCCCCCCTAAAGCGACAGCTAACAGAAACATCAGACGCACACTCCAGACGTGGGCTGGCGATATAGGTCTACATGATGTATGGCGCACGAAACACCCACTACAAAGGGAATATTCATTCTATTCAATACCACATAAGGTACACACCAGAATAGACATAGTGTGGGGCACCGAAGAAATTTGCACAATGGTCAACGGGTCAGAATACCTAGCTAAAACACTATCGGATCACTCACCACTTAAAATGACACTGAACTGGGGTAGGAAGCGCCCAGCGATCCCCACGTGGAGACTACAGGTTGAAGCTCTTCACGATCAGGCATTCCCAGAGACGCTGAGCACAGCACTGAAACAGTACTGGGAAATAAATGATGGATCCACAGACCTAAGAGCAGTAGAGTGGGATGCACATAAAGTAGTGGTCCGCGGCCATTGTATTTCGACCACTTGGGGGGTGAGACACACACTACACGCAGAGGTCAGCAAACTGGAAAAGAAACTGAGAGCGTTAGAAATTGCAGTAGCTCGCAATGAAACGCCCTACACGGCGCTAAAAGACACGCACGCAGAATACGCTGATGCCGACGCCACACTCCGACGAAATGACTATAAATACCACCTGATGCGACTACAAATGGAAGGAGACAGATCGGGTAGGCTACTTTCGTGGCTCCTACGCAAAGACCGGCAGCGCTCACCTATCGGGGCTATAGGGACAGGCGCAGGCACAATGGCTACCACGCAGGAAGAAATAAACAACACGTTCAGGGAATACTACACGAACTTATACACCAAACGCACATCATGCACCACCCAACAACTTGTGTCCTTCCTGGCGGGCTCACACCTGGCGCAACTCTCACAAGCAGACAGGGAGACGCTAGAGGCCCCCTTGACACTGGGGGAACTAAACTTAGCCCTGGCACAACTGCCTAGGAATAAAGCGCCAGGCGCAGACGGCCTCCCACTAGAATACTATTCTACCTTTACGACACATTTAAACTCCCATCTGCTGAAAGTATTTGAGGAGGCGTGGGCCAGTGGGACCTTACCCCCAACGCTGAGAGAGGCAATGATAGTGGTCCTTCCTAAACAAGGACGCGACCCCACTGATGTTAAATCCTACAGACCACTGTTGCTGCTAAACTTAGATTGTAAAATATTAGGTAAAATATTGGCCAATAGGTTAGCCCCCTGCATGCACACCCTGATACACGAAGACCAAAACGGGTTAATCCCAAAACGTAACACTTTCCTCAATATCCGAAGGCTGCTGAGCGTGATGGGTGACACTCTCCCGTACCATACGAGGAAACGGTGATCTAACTTGACATCGAGAAGGCATTCGACACACTAGAATGGGATTTCTTGTTCGCCACCATGCAGCAAATGGGCATTGGCCCCAAATTCACACGCTGGGTACAGACCCTATACACCAACCCACAGGCCAGGGTGAAGACGGGTGGGGTTATATCAGGGAGTTTTCCGATCAACAGGGGTACTCGGCAGGGCTGCCCCTTATCCCCCCTACTGTTTGCCATAGCAATGGAACCACTGGCTGTGCAAATACGCGCAATGAAGGAAAGGTGGGGGATAATTAGAAACAGGACCTACCATGCTATATCACTATATACAGACGACGCCTTAATATATGTACGGAAAGGAAGAGAGGTGCTGTCCTCAGTGATATCGTTGCTGTCTGAGTACGGAGGGATCTCGGGCCTGGTGGTAAACTGGGGAAAATCCTGCGTGTTCCCACTAACCAGCTGGCCCCTGCCGAAACAAGAAAACACCCCAGTGGGACACCTGAAGTGGTGCTTCGATACATTTAAATACCTAGGGGTTCACATCTATCATAAAACAGAGGACCTCAGGGATGGTAACCTGGGGAGAGCATTGGCCTCATGAAGGGGTCAATGCGATTCTGGAATAAACTACCACTTTCACCACTGGGCAAGGTGGCCATAGGGAACATGCTGATACTGCCTAGATTGCTATATTACTTCGCGGCACTGCCGCTCGTTGTCCCTAAGAGCTTCTTCAATAATTTGAATGCTGTATTACTACAGCTTATATGGGGAGAGGGCAGGAAGCGGGTTGCACTTTCCATGCTGCAGCGCACGGTCGACGCAGGTGGACTGGGCGCCCCTAACTTTGAACTCTACTATGCGGCCACGCAGCTGCAGTGGATATTGAACTGGATTCATAGGCCTGACTCGGCGGAATCCGCCTGGCTTTCGACCCGACTCCAAGGGGCCCCCCTGCTCGCATGGCTGACAAATAAAAAAACTAAAAGCGTGAGTGAAAACCCACTGATGGCAGTGGCTCACGCATGTTGGAGGAGGTACATCCAAAAAGACTCAAAGGAACTCCCTTACTCGCCGCTCAACCACTGGATCGGCTTCCCGGCTGGGCCGTGACTGAGTCACACTCGCCCGCAGTCTGGTCGGAGGCGGGCATACACTCAGTGGGAAACTGCTTTGAGGAAGGTAAATTAATGACGTTTGAATCCATGCAAGCCCTCACAGCGGTGAGCCCGGGACAATTCTTGGCCTACCACGCCATATGTCACTCAATTAGAAAAACATGGGCGGCTGGAGAACTAGAGCCAGAGACCTCCCCCACACTACACCACATGTTGAGCTGCGACACCCAAGCAAAAGCAGTCTCAAACTCATACAAACTCCTGAGTAAGCCCCTTGAACCCAACTTGGTAAAAGCCAGGGAGAGGTGGAATGCCGTTTTGCCGGTCCCAATCTCCCCGGAAGAATGGTCAAAAGCCTTATACCACACCTGCGAGGTGTCAAGAAACCCCAGATTCCGCTACACGCAGTTCAATTACATACACCAAACATATTTAGCACCAGCTAGGATTAAACGCATGTTCCCTGGGTCGGACCCGGCCTGCCCTAAATGCAATGCCCCAGTGGCGCAATTCTACCATAAGGTCTGGGATTGTCCTCGGGTACAAAAAGAATGGGTTGGGGTGGTAAAAATAATAGCAGAAACGACGAGCCTCGACCTGGGCATGGACCCCAAGTCCTGCCTGTTAGGACTCAGGACAAGGGGGAAAAAACACAAACACCTACATAAGTTTGCAGACCTGGCTTATGTAATGTACAAAAGACTGATAGCCATGAACTGGAAAGCGCCCAACGCGCCTGATTTGAAAGCTTGGCACACCCTCATGCTGCGATGGTCCCGCACAGAGTACCAGGTACTAAAGAAATTAGCGCACAAGGGTCTGCGACAAGCAGGCTGCGAAACATGGAGTAAATTGGTATCTAAGCTGGAGGCAAAAAATGATGAGAAACCACCATGAGCTATGCAATAACACTAACACCCAGACAGTCACCGTCATGCAGCTGGCTGTGACATAACATCCCAACAGCGGACATACCCAACTCCATCAACAACACCCCACACCCACCGGCAATATACTAGCCACCGAACGCACGAGCCCCATGTAGAACTCACTCGCCTGCACAACCAAAACACTCGACACTAGCACCCCAGCAGATCGGCACCCCCCTGACCAACATCAATGAGTCTACCCCGGGAATGTTGTGGGGCCACTCTACACCAAAATATACCATTCAACGGCAAAAGCAATAATTAAAAATACTGGATGGAGCACCTGGACCTAGATGTGTACAATTTGTTTAAGTTGTTTTAAGTTGTGTGAATGCAAAGGATTTATTAGATCACCAATATCATGTCAATGTTAACACAAGTGTGTAGCACAATGACTTGTTTTGCAAAATTCAATAAAAAATGTTTTAAAAAAAAAAAGTCTTAGACATGTAAACATGGAGGCACCTACTATATTAATTTAATAAGTACTAGTAATCTAGAAGTTTAATTTCACAATTTATTTTTCTTCATGTAATCAAGAAGCAACAGTTGGGAAGTACAAAAATGTATCCAAGAGGGAACATTTCAACATTCAACACAGACCACGCATGTTTGGCGGCAAAACACATTTTTTTCAAAGTAAGCTAGCTGATCAAAGATATGGAAATGTGGCAATTACAAAAATCTTGACCAAAGACAATTATGAGGGGCTGTATTCAGTTGTCATCCGCCGAGACTTCCACTCCAGAAACACTGTTTAAGTGCTGCTATAAACATTTTTAGTTGGCTTGCCTAGCTGCAGTGAGAATACCCAATCAAAACAATTGATTTAACAGAGCATTATCATGGATCCTTGCGAATGTTTTAAAAATTGACTGTAAATTTAAGAGGCGAAAGCATGGATAAAACAAGGATTTAATTGTGGAGCCCCAGCCTTGCCTAATCCAGGTGTAGATAGTAACATGATTTTTGAAGTCAAACCAACAGTATCATCCTAAGGATTTTTGGAGCCCCACGCAAGACCTATTTTGTGGCCTCTGTAAAACAGCTTTGAGTTTGTAGCTCATCATCAACTAACACAAAACCCTTCATGATGCCAAACAATATTAAACTATTCTTTATCATTCAGAAGTTGGAGAATATAACACTCCAAAAGCAAAAGCTGCCCAGAGTTCACCTACAAATGTTACCAAAAGGAAGCTTGAACACGGATTGATAAAGTCATAAAGTCATTTCTATTTTTTGTTGGTTCTAGATTTGTTTGACAACATTTTAAGAGAACTTTACTTTCTTCCTAGACCGTTGTTGACACTATAAGAATGAGGGAATGAACATGAGTTATTGTATTAAAAGTAATAACACAGCTGTACAGTAAGTATCTGAAAGAAAAAAGGAAGCTAGACAATAAGTTGACCAGACAACAACAATTTTAAATTCCAGAGTTTAAAATTCACAGACATCTTTGGCGTAAAGGGCAGTAAGACAAGTCTAATCATTTTGTTATTCTATCAACTACTTGACAATTTTGGGGGTCATTTTGACCCTGGTGGTCATGGACCGCCAGGGCCAACGACCGCGGAAGCACCGCCAATAGGCTGGCGGTGCTTCTGGGGCCATTCTGACCGCGGCGGTACAGCCGCGGTCAGAAAAGGGAAACCGCCGGTTTCCCGCCGGTTTCCCGCCGGTTTCCCGCCGGTTTCCCGCGGCCCCAGGGAATCCTCCACGGCGGCGCTGCAAGCAGCGCCGCCATGGGGATTCCGACCCCCTTCCCGCCATCCTGTTTCTGGCGGTTTTCACCGCCAGAAACAGGATGGCGGGAACGGGTGTCGTGGGGCCCCTGGAGGCCCCTGCAGTGCCCATGCCACTGACATGGGCACTGCAGGGGCCCCCTAACAGGGCCCCATTGAGATTTTCAGTGTCTGCTTGGCAGACACTGAAAATCGCGACGGGTGCAACTGCACCCGTCGCACACCAGCAACTCCGCCGGCTCCATTTGGAGCCGGCATCCTCGTTGCTGGGGCTTTCCCGCTGGGCGGGCGGGCGGCCTTTTGGCGGTCGCCCGCCAGCCCAGCGGGAAAGTCAGAATGACCGCTGCGGTCTTTTGACCGCGGTACGGTCTTCTGGCGGTTCCCGCCAGGCGGGCGGCTTCTGCCGCCCGCGGGTGTCAGAATGACCCTCTTTGTGTTTAAAAAAAACAGAACATTACGGCTTCCTTTACTATTTGTATTTTGCTGGTAATAAAGAAAGGGTTTAGTTCAGATACTATTTCCACAACTCGAGAAGTGCCAGGAAAATACATCCAATGTGCTCAATAGTTTCATTCTTGTAGTTGCAGAGTAGGCAAGCTTTTGTGGTCGAACAGTTCAAGTTCCATGCACCCTTGAAATGGGCTTACCGAGTATAAAACAAGCAAATACGTAAACACTTGAGTTTACAAGACAGTACCACAGCTTCATGTGAATAAGAATACATGGTACAGTCAGAAAACGTAGATGATTTTAACATGCCCAAATCTGCTCTTCTGCTTCTGATAATCAAATTATTTTGCATCAACTTTTTCTGATGTAACCGTGATGTTGCTACTAAGTCACATAAGGGGTAAATTATTTGTTGTTATAATATTACTGACTGAGTTTGAGTCAACATAGAATTGAAGATCTGGGCACATCTTCATTTATTGGCAATGAGTCTTTTAAGGGCCTCCTCTGTCGAAGCTAAAGAGTTACAGATGTAATTTGGCTTATCCATATGCTGCCGATTTATCAAAGATGGTAAAGACAGTTCTAGTCTAAGGGGGTCATTACGAGTTTGGCCATCCCAGGACCACCATTTTCGCAGTGGCTGTCGTACCCCCAACAGGCTGGTGGAGAAGACCGCCATATTATGACCATGGCGGTATTCACATTAACAGAAGGCAGCCAAAGCACCGCCTGCACGCCACTGCAGTCTGGGCACCACAGACTACAGTAGCCACCTGCAGTCTGGAAGGGACTATGTTTACGCCGGACAGATTACAAGGTTACACACCGCCAAAGTTTCCACCGCAGTTGCACCACCACGGAAATACATGCGGAAACCAACTGCATAAAAGGAGACACCTACCTTCAGGAAGACCTACTCATTCGGAGCCACCATGGAACCACAACTTCCAGCGGTCTTCCAGCTGCTCCTGCTCGCAGAAAGACTTCGGAATCTGTGACGATGACAACAACAACCATAACTATACATACTTACCTGTAATTGTTGTACAGTATCATTTTTTGTACACACACACAACATACATTCTGGAAGAGGTTGCGAGGACTACACACACTTAAAAGCACACTGACACACACACTCACCGACAGCCACACACACGCATATACACAACAAACACGGCACAGCCACTACACACACACACACACTCATACAAATGTTACAAACACATACAGGTACACACGGTAACACTGCACAGGCCCACTCACACAGTACCACACAACACCGCAACACGTCACAAAAACAACACAACCTTCCCATCTCCAGTCACTCGGCAGGGACCCACAAGGGACACTACCCAGGGACACATCACACAGACTTCACAGCGTAAAATCAACAGGGAAAATACACATGCAAATACACAATCATACTACTCACCGATCAACCTACAAAGAACTCCATGTCCAACATTTCATGCACATAACGCTCACACAGTCAATGCACACAAAGCCAATCAACACACCAACAAACACATCACAACACTAACAACACACAACACTAAAACAACTAAACCCCTTGAACACACAAATGTACATCACACAACACATACCCTACCACTTTCGGACAAAATCACGGGACACAATGCCTAAACAACACACGTAGCCCAAGCAGAACACACACTCATGCATACACTCAACTAATGTCAGCCTGGAACAACTACATACTACAAAAATAAATGCATGACAAAGATGGAACCAGGAAACCAACAACTGGTTGGTTTAAATTATTATTTGTAGCCTCAAATTTGAAAATCAAAGGTCACAGGCCAGCCCTTTTGCAAAAGAACACAGTGCACATATGTGTGAACCGAACTTGACTCCTGACTGCCAGGTAACCTCCACAGGAAGGGGCATCAATGGGGCAGACAGGCACCTCAGGGGTCATCTCGGGGGGGAGGTGGAGAGGGTGGTTTGTGTTTGGGTTTTGGAGAGGGGCCTTTGGGATCTGGTTTGGGGGGTTGGGCTTGGACTTAGGTTTAGGGGAGGGTTGGCTTTTAGGTGGAAGGGTAGACTTCTAGGTGCGTTAGGGGCATGGGAACTTACAGGAGGGCAGGGGGGTCTTGGAGGTGGAAGGGATGGACTTGGGGAGGGACACAGCACATTTAGGGGTATCACAGGGTGGAAGAGGAATAGGAAAAAGGGCAAAGCTTTTTTAGACACAAAGGGATGGTCACGGCAAAAGGGTTTGGATGGGGAGGGAGAGGAAGTGGTTGTCTGAGGTGTTTGTGTGGATGTTTTGGGTGCATGTTTGTGTGAGGTATGCTTGTGGGTGGTGGGTGTCTGTTGGGTGGGTGAGTGTGGGCATTTATGTGTCTTGGGAGGAGGGACGGTGCAGGTGCTAGGAGATGCCGTGGTGGGTGGGTGGGTGGGTGAGTGTCTGTTGGAGTGGTGACAGCACATATAGTGGATGTGCTGCATCTAGGCGTGTCTGTGGTTGTGGTGTTTGCAGTTGTGGTGACTGGGGTGGATGTCTGAGGGTCTGCTGTGGTGCTGTCTGTGGGTAAGATAGGTGTAGTGGCTGGATCTCTGAATGTTGGTGTGGTCTCTGCAAGTGTGTCAGGTGTTGTGTCTGTGATACTGGGGGTGAGGGTGGTGGGGGGTCTCAGGACAGGTTTGTGGCTGTTGCTGTGTGTGCAGGTGTATGTTGCTTGTGTGCATGCCGGTGGAGTGTCCTTTGGTGCTTATGTTTGTCAGAGCTACCCTTGGATGTTGAGGTAGATGATTCCTTATCTGTCTGTGTGCTGTGGCTGGGTCAGGGGAGAGGGGTTTGGGATTGGGAAGAGGAAGAGGAAGGTCAAGGGAAGACGGAAGACAAAGGGTGACTGGCTGCCGTCAGTGTGGAAGACATAGCTTGAAAGGATCCCTGTAGGCCAGACAGTGCACCATGAGTGGCCTCCAGGAACGCAATACTCTGTTGGACTTCAGTTGCAAGTCCCTGAATGGCATTCACAATGGTCAACTGACCCACAGAGATGGACCTCAGGAGATCAATAGCCTCCTCACTGAGGGCAGCAGGGTTGACAAGGGCTGGGGCAGAGGTGCCTGTGATAAAGGAGACGCCCACCCTCTTGGGTGAGTGGGCACGGCCAACTAGGTGGGGAGCTACAGGGAGGGTGATGGTAGTAAGGGGGAGGTGGTGGACTGAGATGGTCCCAGATGGGTCCACTACCACCAAGGAGTGTCCACTGGAGGAGGGTTCCATTGATAAAGAACTGGATCCTGTCACCCCTGTGGCACTCCACTCGCCCTCCCCGGGTCCCTCGGAGTTGGTGGTATCAGCACTCCAGGTCCCGGTGACAGCAGCTTCCCCACTCGTCTGTGCCCCATCTCCTTCACCTGCAGATGCTAGTGCGCAGAAAGATAGAGAGGAAGAGAGGGTCATCACGTTCTTAACATACACATACATTACAACATGCACAACAGTAGCAACACATCTATTTCACATAAAGACCGAGGTAGGAACCATTTAGAGCCTACATCATGTCACAATTACATTTTCCAACATTCCCCTATGACCACAGTCTCACCCACTAAATAAGCCAACCATCTGACCACTACATCCCCATCCCATCAATTCAGCAGTAACTCAAAAAGACCATGCACAATATTAATTGCTTACATGTAAAGTCTCTCCCCATACAGATCATCATTGTGTATCAACAAATCACTGTTAGGAAATGCAGTTTACTAACAACACAATATCATGCCTCCTCCTACTCCACACTTGTCCAGTCCATCACCAGTAGTCATGTTCCATGAAAGTAAACTCATCTCACTTGAAATACAACGCAGCATGTTGCTTTGCAATCACATACCTAAATTGTGAATCTGTCCGTATCTTTCACAATGTCAAATACCTCAGATGAAGATACTACATATGGCATACCCAAATACTGTGTCTCACAAAATGACATAGCATGTCACTGAAAAATCTATCTAAATACTATAAAAAGTTTTCTAAAGAGTATGTGGACCCACTTATCTAACTCATTGACACATAGAGAACATTTCGGTGTCCTGCAATAGGGGCCTACTTTACACACAGGATACAACCATGGACAACCACAGGGAGCATAACACCTCCAATAAAATGGACACCAAACAATGTGCACGAAGGCCACATACCATTCCACTATACATGCTGATTAGAACTTCTACATGACAACATGTAAACACCTACATCACTAACAACTGTGCAGATATGTGAATCCCATTACCTAAGTGCAGAACTAATACTTACATGACCAATTACTAATGT
Source organism: Pleurodeles waltl (assembly GCF_031143425.1). Taxonomy (NCBI): domain Eukaryota; kingdom Metazoa; phylum Chordata; class Amphibia; order Caudata; family Salamandridae; genus Pleurodeles; species Pleurodeles waltl. The sequence continues at coordinate 645,466,664 of NC_090446.1, read as the reverse complement.
AACCATGAATGACACATAAACCTACAGTTAGGCAAATTGAATGGCAACATATACCATAAGACCAACATGTGTATGTCAAACGAAAGCCCTGCTATACTATTAGGTCAGGAAGGAATGAGCAGATCCATTACCAGACCTGTCCAAACAGCCTCAGATTAGCAAAGGTTAGTCTGGCAAAGATGAGGTCTCAGCATAACAATATGCACCAAGTATCAATTGACACATGATGTAGGCACAAAATAGTTTATGTTACACCTATATTGGTAAGGTACTGCCCTATGTAGCATGGACAATATACATGGGCTAAGGGATCAGCAGCCCAGCCACTTCCCTGCTCAACACCAAATACATTAGAATGAAAGGTATTTGAACATATGTCAATGTTATGCTTTGAAATACCAATGTATTTTTACCACCATGATTTTCACAATGTAGGATGTCCACCCAGACTTCACATTTCCCAATGTATGAATCTGACATGACAAGGAGGACACTTCCTCAAACCTCATAGGGAGTGTAGTAAGTTGCCATACCAAAATCCTGATTGGGGTGACAGACTCACATGAAGTTACCTTCTATTTTTTGACACAGGATAACTTGGCCCTGTTAATCATTTGTCAGACCCAATTTTACACATAGAGCAAGATCCAGTGGAATAGGAGTGGTCAGAAACCAAAGAGCAATAGCACTTACCATTTGGGTAAATGGATTTGGAAACACTAGGTGGGAAGGATGACACTGCAGGTTACACATATGTATAGCTGAGTAGAGTTACACGTATGACACAGTCACATGTGGCTCTCCACACTCAGTCATACTATTTGGTTGACGTAGGTGATTAACATGTCCCTATACACAATACAATGGCCACATCTGTGTTTCAATGTTGGTAACTGTAGTACTGTGGCTTCCTAGGAGACACTGTCTCTGTAGCACTTACCACATTGTCACAGCTGCAATAATTAGACAACACAAACATAACTGGCAGAGGAATGTACAAGGGTACTGTCTGTACTTACACCCTCTTGTGGCTGCTGTGCTGCCCTCAAACACCAATCCTACTCAGGGTAGGCCACCACCAAAATTCAGGCCATTGGGGGGTTAAGTTCCGATGGGCACCCCACCCTCGTTGGGAGGATATCCCCAGCTGGGCCTCTACTGTCTTCCGGTCCCAGCATCTCAGGTCCTCCCACTCCTTCCTACAGTGGGTGCTCTGCCGACTGTAGACCCCCAGGGCCCACACTTGCTTGGCAATGGCACGCCAGATTCCCTTTTTTGATGGGCATTGACCTGCATGGATGACACAGACAAAAGGAAAAATTCTTGTCCATGTGCACCATACCAATAGTAGTGGACAGAACACTTCAGTAACAGCAAGTAGGCAAACATTACCATCCTCTCAGTTGACACTTGTGTACAAATTAGCATCTGCATGCATCAACAACTTCACTACTTCACATTTCAGGTACACTATCATACACTACACCTTTCACACAATTGTAAAACATTGGACTCTCCTGCTCCTCTGGTGCACCATATAGCTGGTCATGCAGAGGTAGGACCTCTTCCACAAGTTTCTACAGCTCTTCAGGGGTGAAGGCTGGGGCCCTATCACCTGCAGGACATGGCATGATAGCACCCAGAGGCAGTACACAGCAGCTCAGGTAGTGGAGGTATTGCTGGCAGCAGTGTCAGGTGTCAAGTGAGCAATAATGCAGAAGGTGGCAGTAACCCCCACCACGTACAGGACTGTCACCACCAACGGAGATCTCCATTGGGCCAAGTATGCCAAAGTCAACAATGTGTACCAATAGTAATTTGCACCGCGGTTCTGACAGCCTACCGCCATGACGACGTCCACCGGCGGCCTTAGGCCACTTCCACATGTTCAGCACAGTAGGTCAGGTGGCTGCCATTTTAAGCACATTTCATGTATGGAAGAGTTATTTAATCTGCTTCAAAAACTAAGCCCTAGAATGTGCAGTATATCTGTAAGTACTGCCTTCGTGTTTAGTTCTCTATTTGTGCATGTGAGCAGTAAAAGCTGTGTAACTGAAGGACATGTGGTGATAGCAATGTACACCTATTTTGAGGATCCTATGTGCATTGTTTGTGTAGATAATGTGCAACAATATGTGTATGCCATGTCAAGTCAGCTGGACCAACAAACAAATACAGTCACAGATGATTCTGCATATGTAGTTCATTAGGTAATTGAGGGAATGTGCACCAAGGAGAGTGTCATCGGATGCATAGCTATGTGCTGTACTATAGATGTCACAGGTTGTAACCGACTTTGACAGCAGATATGTGTGATTTGTATATGGAAATGTACATGATGTGTGCATGCTTTATGTCAAATATTGTTTTACATGTTTCCACATAATTACCCTGCCATGAGGAGAAGACATCCACCAGTGTACCGTCCACTTGTAGGCCTGTATACCATGGATGAAAGGCATACTATCCAGACATATCGGCTGAATTGGCATACCATCATGGATCTTTCTGATCAGTTGGAGCCAGATCTGATGCCTGCCATACGCAATCCCTATAGCATACCTCCCATCGGTCAAGTCATGTCATTGCTACACTTCCTGGCCATTGGGTCCTTTAAAAATACAGTGGTCTTAACTGCAGGGATGTCTCAGCCCATGTTCAGTCTGGTTTCAAAGGATTTACTGTGTCCATTGTTGAAACACCTGGACAGCTACATCAGGTTCCCCCAACATGTGGATTTGGCCTATATGAAGGCAGAGTTTTGTGCTATGGGGCACATTCCACATGTGGTTGGAGCCATAGATGGCACCCATGTAGCCTTGGTTACCACCAGTGCCAATGAACAGGTGTATAGGATCAGATAAAACTACCACTCCATCTATGTTCAAGTGTTGTGTCTGGCAGACCAGTACATTTCACAAGTCAGTGCTAAGTATCCAGTATCAGTCCATGATTTCTTCATCATGCGTAACAGCAGTGTCCCACTGCTGAAGACACCACTCAGCACAGAGAGGGCCTGGCTGGTTGGTTGGTAAGATACAATTGAAATGTGTGTTTGCAAAGTATGTCTCCTGCCATCACAATGTTGCATGTCACACATATATGTTTGTGTTGTTCTACCCAATTGCTTACAGGTGACTCTGGCTATCCTAACGATCCTTGGTTGTTGACACTAGTGAGGTACCCAACCACACCAGGGGAAGTCCACTACAATGAGGCCCATGGGAGGACAAGGTGTGTCGTGGAAGCAGACTTTTGGGCTCCTGAATGCAAGATTTAGGTGCTTGGACATTTCAGGAGAAGCCCTCCTCTACTCACCCAACAAGATATGTCAAATAACTGTTGCCTGCTGAATGCTCCACAATCCCGCCCGAGACGTTAGATACCATTTTTACCAAATGAGGGGGAGTCTGCAGTACCTGTGGCTGGAAATGCTGATTTGCCAAGAGATGATGATCCAGATGAGGATGAAGCAGAATACTCCAGGGCAGATCTCATCAACCAGTACTTCAACTGACTCAAGGTACGTGGTGTATTTGTGATGCAGTAATTAAAGATATTAATCTAGTGTTGATGTGTAGCATGTCACCTCCTCTATACCATCAGCTATGGGGTATTAGGTAGCTGAAATGCCTATGTGTGACTTGTGCATGCAGACTGTAATGTGGTATTGTGGAAAGAACAGTCTGGTACACAGTATCATGTATTGGTTAATGCACTTGCAATGACACTCTTGTAAACATTACTTGTCTGCATTGAGGAATGTTTTCTGGTCTGTCCTATTTGTCATTGATGTCAATCACAGATTTGGCGACTTCCAATTTGGCTCATCATCATTGGCAAGTCACAGTGTGTCAAAAGAGATGGAAACAGCAGGCACACACGAGAAGCGGACATGGCTGAAACCAGGTACTGAATACAATGAGTCTGTGGATTGTAAGTTACATGGCCAGACTGTCAGGACACCAGGTTGGAATTGTGTCTGCCCCTCAAGTTTACCTGTAGGGTACTAGAGGTGGTCAAATGGTGTAATTGGTGTGTCCATATGTGTCTGGCACATGTGAAAATGTGGAACCATAGCTTCTACCATCACAATGTTTCTTGTTGTATGTGACCTACCCAGGACCTAGCTGTCAGTGTGTTCCTACTTTGCAGAACAATGTATGCATGTCTCTGTGGACTGACATAGGTGAGTGGCAACCCCAGAGGTATTTGACCAATGTAAGAGAAAGATCCGTAGACTGCAGACATCAGCACTGATGTCTGTCTCGACCATGGGGTATGTACATTAGGGAGCAAAGGTATGTTCATGTGATAAGGCTTTACCAGGTGATAGAAAGGAACATTCTGTATGCCTTCTGGCTTGTGGGAAGACTGATATGTCCCTAACTTCTGATTCCTGTGAATTAGCAGTGTCTGCTACCCTAGCAGACATCTTTATGTTACTGTCAGTCACACTCAATGTGCTGTTTGCATGTCTACCAATAAATGTGTGTAGATGTAGCATATTAAGTTGTTTTAATCTACCCATGCGTGAATCCTAATGCAATGAGTATTATGCTGCTAGTGTCCACGTGTGATGTCCATGACATACATTGTACAACACAGAGGGATATATTGATAGCAGAGTTGCCATGCACCACAGTTGTACATGGTAGGTTAATGACACAATCTAAACAGTGAAAGGTTCAGGCATGGTGGCTGGAATCATGAGGGTAGCTGCTACACCATTTAGATACACAAGTCCAGTGTCCTTCTACCATGGAATAATGGAGTTTGCTTTAAGAACAGTCAACAGGGTGTATCGGTGGTGCACAAGGGGAACAGGTCAGGAGAGGTTCACTCTCTGGCAGTGGCTTTTGTCTTGGTATCTGCTCCTCCTGGATGTCTGGGTAGATGTCTAAGTTTGTGGGTGGGGGGAGTCATCTGTTACAGAGGATGGGGTGTCTGTGGCATGTCCTTCCCCTGGCAGGTCCTCCATTCCACTTGCAGCAGCAGTTGATGAAGGATTTTTAGACTCATTGCTAGTGGAAGAGGCCTGATGTCGTGCTGCAGTCCTACTCAGGGTAGTGTTGGTGTCTCTCAGTGCCCCAGAAATGGAAGCCAGGCAGGCATGTTGTGCCTGCCAATGCTGCATGACTTCCTGGTGATGGTCCCTCTGCAGCTGTTGTATTTCCCCCATCGTGGTGATTACCTGGCCCATCATGCCTTGGGAATTTTGGCATGCTCCCAAGACTTGGGAGATGGTTTCCTGGTCAGTATTGTTCCTTGGAGCCCCCATCCGTTGGCACACAGCATCTCTCCTATGTACCCTACCCCCACGCGCCTGTGCTTCTGGTACAGTGTGCCCACTCCCAGTGGTGTCTGGACCATCATTGTCAGGGGTGACAAGAGGAGACTCAGGTACCTATACTGTGGGGCACACAATGGATGATACAGTCCTTGGGACACAAGTTGGGGGTGAATGATTGCCTGTGATATAGATGCAATAGGGATGGGAGGAGTAGATGTGGGCAGGGTGAGGCTGACAGTTATCGACTGACCAGGTGTCCCTCATGGGCAAGCTTCCTCTTCAGTGTTCACACATCCAGGGGTGTTGTTCTCATTGGGGCCTTCATCCAGAGGCGTTGTTGTGATTCCCGGCATCCTGTCCATGGTGACATTGGCAAGGTTACCTGTGGGAGAAGTGAAACACAGAGTTGCTGTTACATTTAGGGTTTGGTTGATGTTGTAGGAGATGCAGAAAGTGCCTTAACATGATCCCCAGAAATGACAATGACAGCTGCTGCACAATCTTGTTTACTACAACATAAGACTCTGTAATTTCCATACCATACACCAAGCTTGTGGCTGTTAAACGATGTTGGTAATATCTAGCTTGCTGCTACCATCTTATGTTGTCAGATTATTGTCATGGGTATTCATCTTTGTAGCCTTCTGAAGTGTCTGACATGATACATGGCACAACAAAGAGGTGTACAATGCACAATGTCAGAGTGGTAATACAGTCTGGGAGTATGCAATAGACATTTACCTGTTACTGGTTGTATTGCATGTGCATCCACTTTTACATCAATATTTCCATCCCAGGTGAGTACAGTAGAATCTTAGGTATCCTTATTCTTTGGGCATTGTGATTGGGCACTCAGCTATAGCTGTGTTTTCTTAGGGATGATAGTGGGAGTGGGCCATTGCAATGCTGTCATTGTCATTCACTGTTACATAATTGCACAATCAAGATGGCTTATATTGGTCATTAGTTTCACAAGCATGACATCTCACATTTTGTGCACTGTTCTGATTTTCCTTATGGTGGGTTATTGCATTCTGGGAACTGTAGTGCTATGAGTTGCCAGTACTTTGCGTGCCATTTCCAAGGGCTGTTGAGCCAGGTGAGTTTAGTGGACATGTGGCATGTCAGAGAGGGGTATGAGAACATTTGGACAGAGATGTGGTGGGTGGTATATGTGAATTGGGGTGGGTTAAGATGGTGAGGGAGCATGCAGGACATGACAAATGGGTGACATGTATTTTGTGGGTACTTACCAGCCTCCACTCCCCAAGGTATTCCTGTCAGGCACTCAGGATGCAGTATGTCCAAGACCTTCTCCTCCCAAGATGTGAAAGTAGGGCGAGGAAGTGGGGGCCCACCGCCAGTCTTGAGTACTGCCAGCCAGTACCTGGAGGCCATGGAACGTACCTTCCCCCTGAGGTCATTCCACCTCTTCCTGATGTCTTCCCTTGTGTGTAGATATCTTCCTACAGAATTCACCCTGTCGACTATTCTTTGCCACAACTCAATTTTCCTGGCAAGTGTTGCTGGACCTGTGCTCCAAACAGGTGTGGCTCTACCCTGACAATTTTGGCCACCATGACCCTCAACTCCTCATCCGTGAAATGTGGGGACATGGTAGTGAGGGTGAAGACAGTGTGGTTGTGTTTAAAAATGAAAAGCTGGAGTAAAAGGTAAGTGGTGAGGTGTAGGTACTAAGATATGAGTGGGTGACACTTGTGGATTGTGTGGTAGTAAAATGTGGTGTGTGAAATGTGTGTGGACGCCTAATATTGGTTTTCCTATTTCTGTGTACGATTGCACTTGTCTGTGGCTGTGTGAGGTGTTCAGATTGCAAAGGATTGTGGGTTGTGTAGGGGTGAGTTATATAGTGCAGTGTGTAGGTGTGTCATGTGTGTGGATGTGTGTCAGGTGTGGGGTATTCAAACTATCCAATGTGGTGATGTGTTCATTGTACTGTAGGTTGAGACTGCCACGGTTCCCACTGCTAATGGTTTTCCACCATGGAAGTACCGCTGTCGTGATTTGTGGATCGTAATCTGATGGGTGAATTTCTGTGGAGCTGGTGGGGCTGGTGGTAGGACTACCTCTTGTCCGTCCTCCAATGTCTTGCTGGTTTCAGGAATTTTGCTGTTTTTAGGTGGACTTCTCTGTGTGTCTCTTGACACGCCGGTCAAGTTGCTGGCAACATGGCGGTCTTTTGGTGGCTGCCATAGCAGCGGTCTTACTGTCAGACTGCCAAAATCGTAATGAGGCCCTAAGTCTTGCCTCTGGTGTTGAACACCTTAAAAATACCATTCTTTTTTCTCATTATTGTAGATTTTACCTAGTGATAACCACTGTGTTGTTGAAGACAACAGAGCCTTACAGTAATGTTGGCATTAGTTTCAGATTAAGTATTTAAAGTGCTTGTGTAATTGTTATCTCACCATATTTACTAGCAAATCTTACTGATTTGGGGATAATGGATTCTTTCTTTCAGCTATTTCCAAAATGTGAAGACCATGATAAGGTATTATCAAAAGTAATCCCCTGGGAGTGATATGATTTTATTTCTTAACAGCGAATCCCATTTATGCACCACTTTAATTCTTCCCTGGGTTTCCCAAAAATCATTATTTTTGCCTTGTCAAAGTTTGCCCTTAAATCATTAGAATGGTTAAATTGTTCGACTTTCATTAGACGGTTTTGGAGGTCGCTAGGGTTGGTGATAAAAAGGATAATATCTTCAGAGTAAGCTAAACTGGGAATAAGTTGGTTTCCTAGTTTTTGGTGCAAGTCTGCTAGCATTCTCAAAGTAGAAATTTAAGTCTGATATGTATAAAGAAAAAAGAAGAGGCGCTAGAATACAGCCTTGCTTAGGATTGTTGCTTGCGGTCGTCATTGGGGAACGTATGTTAGTCGTTTACTTAATTCGGAAACAGGTGTTTTTGTGCAACAAGACCAAAAATTTATAATGTTTGATTGATACCCAGTTAGATAAATTTTTCCAAAACTTTGGTCTATTAACCCAATCAAAGGCTAATAGGATAATCGATGACGTGTAGGTTGAGGCCCTTTTGCAATGTTTTATCGACACATTTTCAGCTCACAATGATGTCAGTAGTTGATTGGTTTGCCTTAATTTGGATTGGTGTAGTAGCAAAAACTGAATTTGATTGCCCAAGTATGCAACACGCTCGATAGTGGTGAGTCATGTAAAATGTGAGGTCATAAGCTGTGCATGACAGGGCGCAAGTTATTGTTCATTCATGCAACTAAAACTGATGAATTTTGGTGGGTTTTAAATGTAATCTTGTGTGAAATTGCCATTTAACTATAATATCACTTTAACCTTGCTTTTTTCAGTGGATTTATTGGGCTTTTGATCATATTTGAATTTTGGTGTGTGTGTAAGCATGGTATGGCAGACAACTACCATGTTGCACCACCCATGTCTCAATGCACTGAGCTTAGCAAAAACAGCTCATCCTCCTTGCTTTCATTTTTAACCATTTTTGGGATTGGTTTTTTATTTGGATTTTGTTATAAACAATGCCAAACCTTTTTCTTTTTTCTTTTAATTTTTTCATTGAATATTTTGGGTCAATTTCTTCTTATGTTTTTTGCACAAATTGTTATGATGGTCTCTCAAGTGCATCTCCATTACTTTGGGGACACTTTCCTGTTGACCTCGCTTGAAAAGACCACCTGGTGACACTCACTCCAGTATGTTGTGTAGTGCCGCTTATTGTAGTGTTAATCGTATATCAGCAGGTGCTGCCTCTGGTTGTCTTCACCTACTGAATGTTTTCTCGCAATCTCAGCCTGGGCAACCTCATTGGGATGAAATGACCTTAGGTGTCTCCACTTACCACGAGTAGCCATGAGGCATTGCTCAGGATTTCCACAGTGAAGCTCTTGATTGAACAATGTGCATGTAATGTTTTGGGCATTGATTTTGTTTTGCCCTGGTGGTAGGGTAAAAACTGCCACATGACCAATTCTTTTTTTAGGCCTAGTTGACGGTGGCGCTGAGGAAGCTGAAGGCATCACAATTACATCCTCATCCTGGGATGGTGATACTAATTGAAGACAGTGCTTGAACTGGTTAATGGCGGGTACTCTCCAGTTTCTCTAGATGGAATGAGGGATCCGGATTCTAATGTTTTAGGTGCCTCTGTCAAAGAACAGTGCAATAGTATGCAGGAAGTTTATTCCTGTTTATTTCCATAACCTGTGGGCTTATGTTTTGAGCTGTGTTCCCTGAGTGACTAATCAAATGTCTGCTTTCATTTTTTTATGTCCCATAGGTCCTACTGTACTCCAGCAGGACCCATAGAGTCAATGATGGAGTGCATGTCACTCAAGCAGAGCCTTAAGTTCCTTTTCCCGGTCCTGCGGGTCCCATGAGTATAAAAAAAAGAAGTTGCACTTAGTGCGAAGTGGTCATATTACGTTTGAGATTATGGGTTTCCCACCAGGAACAAATAAATGCTGTAGATTTGAGTGAAAGTTCTGCATTTTTAGGTGTTGCTGTATCATGGTGCTTGATAATGGCACAGTGGGACCTGTGACTCGAAGTAAAAGCACATTTGATTGGCTGATACCATTGTACTGATTAATTTGTAAAATATCCCACCCTGTTACTGTTATTAGCGAGTTGTACTTTAGTGTGATGATATTCTCTTCTCTCTGTGCTCAGTTTGTGGCCCTTGTAAAGACCAATAATACACATTTTAAACAAAAGAAAGGAACTGGGAACAGTCAGACTACATTGTCAACCAAATAAACAGCTAAGGATGTGTCTGAGGCATTGAAATCTCAGTACCAAATGTCTTGTGCGCCCATAGTGTTCTTGGGTGCCCTTTCAACCACAGGTATGAAACTGTAGTCCTATATGTTTTTCCTATACATATAGGTAGTAAATTATTAATATTGACAAACTGCAATAATTGTATTCAAATAGAGTATTGTCATGAAACTAGGGAAGTGCAATTGTCTCTAAAACCAGGGATTCACACAAAATGAGATTAATTATGGTCTGGTTTGTGGAAAGAAGTTTTATTAGGGTGCCAGAACAGATACCTACTAGTACTTTGCTGTGGTGGTTTCTCAGCCTAAAATTCAAAACTGGACCCAAGAAAATTGAGTCAAGGTCCTATGTTAATTGGTTCAAATGTAACTGACTATCAAAGAAAGACATTCTTTATGAATAAATTGGTCTTTGACTACTCCCCTCACTGCCTTCTGCCACTATCTCATCACCATCTTCAAGATAAGGCCAAGAGGGTGGAGAGTCCAAACAGTGAGGAAAACATCACTTATGTCTGCTCCATCTTGTCATTTTAGCATGAAATACCTGCTGACATTTCTAAAACTCTAAGTTGCTGTCAAAACAGTCCACCATCCCATCTTCATACACACCCTGGAATCTTGAATGGGACTAACTGGTAATGTTCTTCATTGGTTTTTCCTCAAATCTTTTCACCCAACACCAATTTGTTCATATGGACACCTCCATTTCCCAAAAGATCAATATCACCTGTGAAGGCCTCCAGGGTTTCATACTGTCCCTCGTCATCTTCAACATCTACATGGAGCTGCTTGATGGTGTTCTCACAGACACCATAAAGATTCACCAATATGCTGACGATACACATCTCTGCCTGAAAACCTCTTCTGCTTCAGTCATCCACGTGAACCTTGACAGCTTTCAACCCCAACTTTCACTAAATGCATACTCCTTAGGATTCACCTTAGAGACCAACCTCACATTCAAAGAATACACAGCCAAACAATCACAGACCCCCTCCTATCAGCTCTTTCTTCTAAAGAAAGAGAAAATGTTTCATCTGCAAAATGGCTTCTGAACTGCTGTTCAAGCCCTCATACTCTTGCATCTGGATGATAGTAATGGCCCACTTCATGCCCTGCCAGTCTCCTCACTGGCACCCATATGAGCATCCTACTACTCACTGCACGTTTCACCAAAGGCCCAAAGAAATGTAATAACATCACCCCTAACTTGATAGCAGTGGGGGCTTGTAATTTGAGGAGTGGTGAGGTAGGCACACGAGTGTATAATCATTTCTAACCATCCAGTCACTACACATGCTCTCACACACTCTTCCACAAGCACACCCCCCCATCCATTTATTAGTGCATGCATGCGCACACACACACACACACACACACATACTCGCACCTACCATTCAAAAACACACACATGCACAAACCCATTCACAGTACATTCAAATACATATAGAGTCATACATGCACACACAACCTCAAATATTCATTAAGCACTCAGCAGGCCGTGGCACTGAAGGCAAGATTAGTGGGGTGGCAGAAGGTAGAAGCTGGAGGCTTTCGGGAGGGAAGGGGGAAATGGAAGTTCTTGCCACCTCATCTCATTTAATCACTTTGCTATGGGTCTGCCAATTAGAGGAGGACCTTACCTAACTTGTTCCCGGAGTGGGTTGGGGTCAATGAGACCATCAGCCCTGGACACTTCAGGAATAAAACTTTAAGTATCCACGGCTGACTATCAGTGATGCTTCCCCCTTGTAATGCTGGGTTGATGATGTCATTGCCCTCAGGGCTGTGAGATCTTCCTGACAAAACCTAGGCTTAGGATGACAGGTGTGTGTGCATCAATGCTGGCTGCCTGACCCTGACACAGTGTTTGTCAGGCTGACCTTTGCTGAGCCTGAGAAATAGTCATTATGTTTTGGAAAAAAGAGGAGGTGGCTCCCCAGCACCCTCAATGAGAGACAGCAATTGCTTGAGGTAAATTCACTGGCTGCCCGTGCTGCACTTCCATGATCACAGAGAAGGTTAAGGATGAATACAGAGGCAGGCTTACAGGCTGTAATAAGAAGAAATGTATTTGAATTACACTGTTCCCTAACACTCCCCCATTGCAGGAACTTTCTTACAGTGATGCCTCATCCAATAGGGAACCTGGGCAAGGATGGCACAATGTGAAAGTGAAACTAAAAGAAACAACCATCAGAATTAGAAATGTCATCTCAGTAGATTTTTCAGTAGCAGGTATCTTGGCTCTTCATTATAAATAGAGAAAGCCAAGAGAATCAAATCCCTACCCAAACGTGTCACTGGAGTATTGGAAACCCTGGAGTTTTTGGAGCAATGTTTTGTACTTCAAGTTACCTTGGATGTCTGCTTCTCATACCACTACTACTGGTCTTGGTAGTCTGACAAAAGGGTGTACTTTCATTGTTGACTGTGTTTTCCTGAACCTTATTAATCCCCTGCAAGAAGGTACACCTTTTTAAACTATGGAATGAACATTGCTGAACTGGGAATCATTCTATAGGAAGTCTAACACTGAGCGTTCTGTGTGCTTTGTGAACTTTACTGGCTGTGAGTGCTGTTAACTCACCTCCTATGATAATGTAATTTTCATTTGTTTTCCAAGAGATTGTTAGAGTGTAACAATTACATGTTACAAGAAATCTAATGAGAGTAGCAGAGAAAGAGAAGTTTGTAAACCAGACCAGAATACAGAAGTTGTGCTAATCAAAACTTGCCTGATGTGAGGAAAACCTCACACTAGCAATTCTTTCTCATTTATTTCATTCACTTATCCTCTTGGGTATTCATGACTCACATTGCATGTATGTCAGGAGTATATTTTTGTAGAGGTGGAGCAAGAATCAGTGTATTAATGGTACTGCCACAGAACAAAGACTTATGGGTCATCAGCTTATCTTATCTTCAAAACCAGCTGTGCTGCTTGCAAAGCTATTACGACCAGCAGTCCCCACTTTGCTTGCAGACAAGCTCACCATGTCTAGTGGTTTTCCATACACCCATAGCCAGGACATAGTCAGATTGCAGACTCTAAAGTGTAAAACAAAGAAAGAATAAGGCAGCAGCCTTTTCCATCTATGCACCCAGGATCCGGAACAGCATCCATTTATCCGCCTGGATCCCCCCAAAGCTGATCCAGTTTTGAAAAGAGTTGAAGACACACCTCTTTAAAAACACGATATCCCAATGTGTTAACAGTCTACAAACCAATTACCTCCCCTGTCACTCACTGCAGTTATGCTTATCTCTGACCTTGAACAGTGCTCTGCTGCCTTTAGTCTAGGTTTGCGCTATATAAATTTCACGTACATACATAAAGGAAAATCCTTCCTTAAGCGTCAGAGACATTCTAATTCAGTAGGCAGCAATTCCTGCAACCCCACAGCCCCGTAATACCCATCACTGGGCCTCTGTTGTACCTTTGGCAAGTGATGTGAGGGACAATTCTCAGTAAGTATCTATCACAAAACCAAGAGACCACTAGTGGCTTCCAAGAACCTACTCAGTGCAACATTTAGACCACGCTGGGTAGAGCCAGCCAGTCACTGGACGAGTTTACACCATACAGGGCACCTACATTAAAAAGTGGAACAAAGCTAAACCAATAAGAAAAAAGACCAGCAACAGACTTATTGCCAGTCAAGAGACTAACAAAACAGGTGACAGCCTGACTCTTTCTGGGACCTCCAGGGTTGGGGGAGGGACTTGGATATATATTTCCATCCATGGGAGGTAGCAAAGTGCCTGTCTCAGGACTTGGGTCAGGAGGTAATCATAGATTTGCACCTGATCATGTTTATTTAATGATAACTGCTTTGAAATAATTAGTAGTCCTGAAACTCCACACATCGAGTAATGAGGGGACGAAAGCAGATTTACTTCAACATCTATCACATTGTCGAATTGAGGAACATGCCTTATTTTAGAGGGCTTCTCGCAAATCATAACTGCAAGCAGTAACATGCCATATTTATTATGTTTTTATTAATAAAGCGCGTGTGGACCGTAAGGTATGGACCTATCCATTATTACTTACCCATAACTTAGAACCAGGAGAAGGTGTTACAAAATGTGGAACCTTCAGTCACTCTACTGATATGGTTTCAGTTTACCTTCTTTTCATTTTTCCCTGATCAAATAATCAAGCTATCCTTTTATATGTCTAAATCTAGGTAAAGCTACTCTTTGTACTACCCTCATACTCACCATAATACGATCTTCGGCTGAAGTCAGGAATGCTCAGTGCTTAATTTGAGCCGGTGGTTTCTGGTGCGGTGCACCAGCATTTATTGTTGAGGGTCGGCACTTAGTTTTCTGCATCAGGCATTTACTAAGAGCAAAAGAAACATATGGGAAAGGCGGAGGAAGAGAAAGACGGAAAAGCGTCACAAAGGGAGAAAGCAGAAAGCTGCAAGAGTGAGCAGAAGGAGCAGGGAGTGGCTTTAAATGGATTAAAGAGGCCCAAGATGGTTTTAGGATAATTCTGCCTTAGTATTCTGTGCTCACACATTTAAATGCAGCAGCCGGGTGTTTCAGAAAATAACTTTGGGCACAGCATGCTTTTATTTACAAATTAAGCACTGGGAACAGTCTGTGCATTAAGAATCTCCATATCTACTCTTGATGTGGACTAGGGCTTAAAGAGCAAAATCATTAACTCGTGGCCACACTGGAGTATAGTTCCTACACAGATCGCAAAATCTTTGCTTTGAGCTCATTTTGCTTCCTGGCCCTTATGGAATAAACGTTCCACATTTCTCATGGAATTTGTCTTTATGCTTATAGTTCTTTGATTCCAGGAGGTGTTTCCCTTTTCAGCATTTGGTCTTCCCATTCGAAGTAACCCTTCTCTATTTTAAGCCCTGGTGCCAAGACTGGAATACTTGCTTCTCTTAACCTTAAATCACATTTAGTGGTAGATCCTACCCAAAAATGCTTTGTCAACTGTTGAACTGTCCATTTTCAGGTGAGGCCACCTGAATTGAAGGGAACAATTGTGTCTGGCTGGCTTAACATTTGAACGGTTCAATTTCACTATCAATCAGGAGCGGCTCACGGCAAGTAGAAAGGGTGGGGCGAGTCGCGAGAGAGGGGGTAAGGGGGTTGGGAATTAAAATAACATAAAAACTAAATTAAAAAAAGAACACTTACCTCTTCCGCCACGCGCTGCTCCGCTCCTCCTCACTGCAAGCACATGCTCCCAGCCTGCCCTGCGGCCAATCCTGACACTGTTCAAAACAGCACCAGGATTGGCTGGGAGCACCCAGCCAGGGCACTCCCAGGCAGAATGTGAGCCTGTGCAGGCTCTCTCCAGCCCAGCGACGGTGTTGCTGGGCTAGAAAGAGGCTACAGCACATGTGTGTTTGGCCGGCCCGAGACGGCTGGCCAAACACACATGCGCTCTGAGGGGGCACTCCCCCTCAGTGCACGTCACTCCTGTGGCAACGTCCTTTTACCAAACAACGATAAAAAACACAGTTTATTATCATTGTTTGGTAAAAATGTTGAGGCTGTCGCTGCTGGCGGGGGCGACGCTCCGCCGCCCAAATGGAGGAGCCCCCCCTGCTATCAACTACTTTTTCTGTTGACTACTTCGCCAAGAACTTTGAAAAAGCAATCTCAATTCAGATTTTGTGTTTTTTTTTATGAATGAACCCATGTTTTCATCCTGCAGCAAGGTAGTTTTCCTCCAGTTCAGGTGACAAAATTCATATTTTTTCCACTGCCCTGGATGCTTTCAGTTCTGTCATTGGTGTCACAGCAGAGTGATCTCAACTTTACTCAATCTATAAGCAGCTTTCTTCATCACTGAACATTATATTCTGATTTTGTGATGTTTCCTCTACTAGAATGCTGAGCACAGTCATGGCCTGGATAGTATATTGTTCATGAAGCAAGTGTATGTATTGTTTTGACTAATTAAAATCATCAACAATGCAAAAATCGAAATTTGATTCAGTAAAAGAAAAAAAATAGATGCCATCAAATAATACTAAGCAATAAAAGCTTACAGCAATATGACAAGACAACCGTGAGCTGGTTACATGATTGAAATCCTATGCATAACTAAAATTAATTATTTTTTTCTTAAAAGAGGAGTTAATGTATATGGACTACAGATTCCATATAATTAGTCTTCTTGACACAAGACTAGTTAACTTGTTACAATGACGGGTTAGAATTGCCACCTTTTATTAATAATTATAAATGGCACTAGCAGAATTGTAATTAAAACCTTTTCACATGCACAATCTCTACTATAAATACTGTGAAGCTGCTACATGAGCTTATGGTTAAAAACCCTTCTTATGCACAATCACACTTGAGGTGCAGCCCGGGTTGTAAAAGGCCTTATTAATTAAAATGGCCTTCTTGAGACCTGAGGAAGGAATCTGGTTGCCTTGTTTGTTCTGGTTAACTTCCCTACAGCCTTTGTCTTGAGTTTTGGCAGTTGCCTTTTCAAGGGCTCCTAGTGCCATCTCCAGGAATTTAACTGTTCTGTAAATTAGCTGTGCGTCCTGGTCTATGACGCAGACAGTGGCTCTCTCCCTGATTGTTCAGACCGCTAATCAACACAAGCATTTGCAATACAAATGCTTGGGTCTGACATTTGCTCAAGTTAGAACTATTAGCAATGTAGATTCTTAACTGGACTTTTCTTGCCACATAAATTGAAAAAGAAAAGTAAAACAGTTGACATATGTAGGTCAATGCAAAGCGCCACGGCCGCCATGAGTGTGGGCATGAGAGTTATTGGCTTCCTGTGTGAATGTCCACAAAGGATCGCGGCTGGGATGAAAGGCGAATCGAAACTGGAGGAGAGGCCCTCACACGCTGTAACACGAGAAAGCGTGATGTAGTGTATTGGCCAACAAAAATGTTCATTTAGTGAAATCACCTGGGAGGGAACTCCGCGCACAAAGAGGGACATTTCACAAAATGCACCAATAAATGAAGCACTTGACACAAGCACAACAAAGAATGAATAGCAGTAGTGGAAGTGGTTAAAAGCCCACAGAGAGATTACAAGAGGCCAGAGAGCTTGTACGCTCAACCCTAAAAGATTGAGGGCCTGATTATGACCTTGCCGGATGGGACACTCCGTCACAAAAGTGATGGATATCCTGTCCCCCGTATTACAAGTTCCATTATATTCTATGGAACTTGTAAAACAGTGGGCAGGATATCTGTCACTTTTGTGACGGAGTGGTCCAACCGCCAAGGTCGTAATCAGGCCCTTAGTCTTGGGCCAGATAAATGGGGGCACATGCATAATATACAAGATAGTGATTCGCTCTAAAATTGCATCCACTGCAGCATTTGCATTACTTTCCACATTCTGATCTCCAATTTACTGCAATGTCACCCATGCTAAAAGTTGGAATCTCAATTGGAAGAATTTCGTTACTGTCTATATTTCAGTTTCATTGTCACATTGCTCTGGGCCTTATGTGAATCATAACAGAGTGTCAACAGTCCCTCTCTTGTCAACTGTAACAGATCTTCCACATTCTCCATGAACGCCATTGTCTCTGTGGACTCTTTGGCTATTTCTTGAAGTAGTTGTAGCGCAGAGTAAAGTCCCAGAGCTTCTTAAGGCTCAGCTCATCCAAAATTCGAGTAAGGTTCCTAATGGCATTTGACATATGGAATTTCTGATTAGTGCAAAGATCTCTCCACAGCGCATTCTTGAGTGTGCCCACTGAAATGTTTTTCAGTCTAAAGCAATATTTGATTAAAAAAAAAAAAAAAAATAGGCCAACCTGACACAATTACTAATACCAAATTCCAGCCTTAATTGGCATACCGGGGTACAGTTTGGGAGCCCAAATATAAATTTAATGGCAATGGACAATATGAGCTTTGTGCAATTTGTTACCATAAGCAGATGAGCCATATAAGACAGCTGGAAGGAACTTAGGTCTAAAAAGTCCCAGTATAGACTCTCCAGAGGGACTGCGGAGTTCTAAATAAATTTCAGGATGTTGATATCGAAAATGGCTCGCTCTGCTTAGCACAGCATTATGCTGCATTGTATGGGTCATATTTCTGTCTTGCCAGACCCCCAGGTACTGGTACTAGCTGACCTCATCCACACGGTCCCCACCAATTGACATTTTGCACCGACCGCCTTCCAAAGGAGATGATTTTAGTTATTGATATATTTAACTTTAGGTCAGTATACCTGTGGAGACAAACCAAGGGGCATGATAGGCCAGAAGATGTATGGTCCGAAAGGATCTTACAGTCTGTGTATTGCAAGGCAGGAACATGCTTCTAGTCCACTTTTGGGAAGAAGGCCCTGTTTGGTTTTTTTGGCTCTGGGATTAGGTCTGCTGTGTACACATTGTTAAGGAGAGGTGCCAATACATGGTGGGGATCTTCCAAGAGACTCTAGGACCATCACCTAACGTCACCCATACCCAGAAGTCTGTGTATAACATACAGATGGGAGATAGAAAGTTCACATTGCCCATTTTTTTAAAACGTTTGCACAGTTTGCTTTACTAAAGGCGGCACTGAAGTCGAGGTAGTATGCATAGAGCCGATGGCCCCAGTCGATCGCCTTTTTTGACAATAGGTTTATTACGAGTATGCTCTCCTGAGTTTCACACCCTTTTCAAAACCCAGTATGGAATGTTGGTAGTAGTCTTTTGTCTATGGTCTATTACTCCAAGTGGAATAGCAGGATGTGTGAAAACATTTTGGCCTCATTGTTGAGGAGGGCCATGGTTCTGGAATTCTTTTGGTTCATTCAGGCTTCCCTTCTTTTGCAATGGATGTAGAATTGAGCCCATTCCGGAGTCAGGGATTGTTTGTGCTTCCAGGATCGAACTGTACAGGATGCCTAGTGGATCGATCCAAGACTCATGGTTTGGCTCGAATATAGAGATGGGGATACCGTTTGGACCCTGGGCGAAATTACCCTGCTTGTCGCTAAGACTTTGGTGATCCTCTATTCTGTGATTGATAATGCTGTATAATTCTCAATACATACATGATTAGATCTTGGTGCACATCATAGAAAAGTTTAGAAACAAACTTTATTAAGTTGTCTGTACCAATGTTATTAGTCTCGATTTTGGATTACTCCAGTGCGTGGGCTAACCCCCAGATTTTTTTGTAATCGTGCTGAGCTGCCTAATCTTTGATGCTGTGCCATATTTTCTTTTTTAGAATTTGTTCTTAATCCCTTCGGATACCGTATCTATGCCTTATTTCCAGTCTTGGCGTACCTTCTCAGGAGAGAGATTTGATTTTTCAGGGCACCCAACTCTATTGTGTACCAGGTGTTAGAATGGACACAGGGCCACCTTGCCCACTCTGGTGCTGTCGTGAAATAACTATGCAAACTTGCGAGGACGTTCAATCATTTCAATAATCCCTTGGCCTGTTGTTTAAAGCGCCACATTGTTGATTAGTCTGCTGACGAGGGTGTCTATCCAGTTTTCAAAAAGCCTTGTTGAATGGGAATTCCAATTTATTTTCTTCAGCCTTGGAGCTTCCTGCTTTTCTGTCTCACATTTAGCATTTTGGGTGACTTCACAGTGCATTTTAATGACCTGAGAAAGGTGATCACTCCCTCTCATAGGATTTTGAAATGAGCAAATCTGCTCGAGTAACAAAGGGGTAACCACGGTGTAATCTAATAAATTCCCTTTCACAGCCATGAAGTGTGACACTTTTGCAGGGATGTCAGAAACAAAATGCACCCATTCAGACTGACCACTAATATTGCAAATAGCCTCTGCCAAAAGTTGTGGTGATCCCTGCTGTCTCTCTTGAACAGAGACTCCATGAGAGGAATTACTCATAGGTTTTGGGACTCTTTCACTGGTACTCATAGTCCAGAATGGTGTTCAAATCTCCTGTTAGCAGCAGCTCTACATGTTAGTCGTGGGAGATGTGGTTCCAGATGTTCTGTCCCAAGCGATTTACTCAAACTTTTTCTTACAATATGAGGTGAAATATAGATGGATACAATAGTAATAGTTCTGGAAGCTTATGTCCAGAAGATTTGAGTTTGGTGATTAATAGCTAATTATTCAGTGCTCCAGTCGATTGTTGATTAAAGTTTCCACACCCCAGATAGTCTGCCCTTGTCCATGAGCTTTATTGCCAGATTAATCCAAGCAGAATAGTTTTGTATAGGGAACTCCTCCCTTTCTCATGTTTCCTGTAGTCCCAAAATGATTAACTCTTTTAAACTATTTTTATTTGATTTTTCATCAAAACATAACATGGTGTCCCACTGTGCACATAGAGAACTAATACCTTAGAGTGGGTCTGCTTTCGTTCAATGTTTACAGTAGTACAGTTCAATACAGTTAAAATGTGACGTTCACTCAGGCATTATGTGCTAGGCTTTTGGGACAATGTTAGGGGGGCCATACATTCCCAATGTCCAGTCCCCAAGGCTTGGTGCCTCTGGGGCTTCCCAGTATTTGGCCACATCTCCTTTGGCCACTATTAGCCCTAGGTTGCTAAAAAGAAGCATGGATCTTAGGACATCTATATCAGTTGAAATTCCCAGTAGGGCATGTTTTGGATCTGCAGGGATTTCCTCACTTAGCACTGCTTACAGCTCTCTCAGGATTGCCGACCAGTATGATTATATGGGGGGGGGGGGGGGGGGGGGGGGGCAAGTCTCAGAGTATGTGCAGAAATAATCCCCTGTTTGCCTCACATCATAGTTGGGAGACACTGCCTCCCGAACTTGTGCATATGAACCATGTTGTAGTACACCCTGTGTAGGAATTTAAATTGTATCAGCGTTAACCTGGATTTAATTGTGACGTCTCTCCGGCTGCCACCTAATCCATGTCTCCCAATTCTCCTTCCCAATGTTCTAGCAGATTTTTAAGTGAACAGGGCATGTTATTATCCATTGGTTTATATGTCCAGGAGACAACTTTTTCCACTAATTCTCCCTGGAGACATCTCCCCTCAAGTGGTGCATATTCAGGGATTTCCATTGGGTCTAGCTTCTCCACCTGCCAGGTGTATGTATTTATAGTGTTTTGTGTTGGTGACCTGATAATCCCGTTGTAAGGAGCTGAATGACATTAAGTCCCTTTCCTCTATCAGATCACCCAGTTCGGAAAGGCCAATGGTGTCCCATTCCCCCAAAGCCTTTTAAGTTCCCAATTTCTGTCAGGCATGTTCCCACCCATAGGTTTTTTTTTCATGTCAGTTTTGTGTCCCATCTCATATGTTTCCATGCATCTATTGTCATTTGTGTCATCAATATCTTTTTACCCCTTTACCCTTCATACAAAACGTGCAGGCATGATTTTTGTTGGAATTGGGTTCTCTCCTGCAAGTATGTGGGATGATCCCCAGGTGTGTTTCCCAAGTTGTTGATCACTATGAAGGGAGCTGCCCAATGAAATGCCCATATGTCTGGGAGGGCTATTCCCCCATTACATTGGTTATGCTGTTGTGTCTGTAGTGCTATTCGTTGGTGCCGCATTATACAATAGTTTCTGGACTTCCCCATCTATTTTGGTGACGATCTCCTCTGGAATATTAATATGTATATTTTGAAGGACATACAATAGGTTTGGTAGGGTGATCATCTTAAACAGAGCAACCCTTCTAAGTAGCGGTAGATTCTTCCACCGCTCCATATCTCCATGGAATTCCAAAACAGTCCTCTGGGTATTTTGGTCCAGGCTGTGTTCCCTATCGAGGGTCACATAGATATCAAGGTATATGAAACCCTTGTTGTCTATACATAGGTTGCCTGGAAGGTCCAACTTGCTATAAGCTGGATTTGTCCCAGTGTATTGTAAAGCCTGAGTGGGCTCCATACCACTCAAAGATTATTAATACTTGCTGCAACTTCTCACTCAGGCGGGTGACATATAGAAGGAAGTCATCAGCTTATAATGAAGTCAATTCATCCTGCCCTTCACCCACCCTTTTACAGAAGCCTGTGATATCTGGTTGTTCAGGCCAGGGGTTTCATAATGAGAGCAAACAATAGGGGGACAGCCCTGTCGCATCCCCCTTTTGATGGGGAATTCAGCTGACGATTCCTGTTGACCCGAACTGTGGCCACTAGGTTATTGTACAATGATGTTATCAATGTGAGAAATTTGGGCCCAAACCAAATTTTCCCAGGTCCTTGTTCATGAAAGGCCAGTGAACAGCCTCAAATGAACTTTTCAGCATCAAAGGACAGCGACACAATGGTTTTCCTGAACTCACCGCTCTGTGTGCCCATTCTATTATGAAACAGAAGGAAAGCTTCTCTTGAGGCAGTATTTGTCACAGCTACCCATCCAGGAAGTGCTGCATACTCAGGCCTTTGACACTCTCCAGAAATCCCACAAATCAGAGATTATTTGTCTGGGCTCGGTTTTTAGCATCTTCCAGTCTATACACCACATCTCTTATTAGTGCGGGCTTTGGTCACTTCTTTATGGGGGGTCTGCACCGAGTCTTTCAGCTCAGATATTTTAGTTTGAGCTGAGGAATCTCTCCACCATGTTCCAGAGGTCCTGGCAGAGGAGGGAGACCTCACCAATCCTTCCCTCCAGGACCTCTCAGGATGCCTCGATAGCCAGCAGTAGGGCACCATTATCTGGCATGGAAGGTGTATTTGTTGTTGTGGCTTCCTCTGTAGGGGGCAGGACCACCTTTGTATATCTGTTCATTTTCCCTTGACAGGGCGGCCTTGAGTCCTTATCACGTGTCATACCCCTACTCCAGCCTACCACCACACTTCAACAGTTCTGCCTGATGTTTCTGCAACTAATTCCACAAGGGGAGTTCTCTCATACATGGTAACAGGTTGCACTCCTGGTTTGTCAGCTCCTGGACAAGAGAGTATGGTTGTCTTTTCCTTTCTTGTCTCCTTTGCCCCTGCTTCCCAGACAGAGAAGTGTCCACCCTTATCACTAGACCGCTGTCGTTAGCAAATTAGATATTTTGCCTTGGGGTGGAGAAGCCCCCCGACCAGTTTTTAGGTGTATCATCCGATCAGGTGCACTACTCAATATCTGCCCCCCTTACCACCCACCCAATCATCCTGCTGTGGGTGTTATTGCTCTGCCCCTCGCTTCTGCTCAGCCAATTCAAGTTGTTTGGGCCCTGCGCCAGGCTAGGGCTCCACCAGCGCACACCCCGTGCAGGTGTTGATTTTTTTACTAGTAGCTGCGCCATTGCTGTGGTGACGTGACACCCTGGTGCTTCCCTTCAGGCCCATATATACTCCTGTCGATCTTCTCCCGCTTCCCACCGGTGTGGAAGTTCGACAAGACCCACAAAT
The DNA here is from genome assembly GCF_031143425.1 of Pleurodeles waltl. Taxonomy (NCBI): domain Eukaryota; kingdom Metazoa; phylum Chordata; class Amphibia; order Caudata; family Salamandridae; genus Pleurodeles; species Pleurodeles waltl. The sequence goes on along the minus strand of NC_090446.1, from coordinate 645,443,277 downwards.
CCTGTTCTCTGCCCCAAAGTCCAGGCCAGGCTCCCTGCCACGGCTGTGTGCAGGATGGGCTAGCAATCTCCTCTCTCGCCACCTCCCCTCGGCTTTGGAATCTCTCCTGCCTCCTCTTCACCTCTCGACATGCCCTGCAGCAGTCGGGTCACACCCGCACTGATTTCCTGACCATGGGCGTCAGGTGGTGATTGGTTGAGTACTGGATAGTTAGGCCACTCCTCCTCCAGTGCAATATTGCCAGCAAACCGGGAGAGTGAGGCCTCTCCTCCTCCTCCTCCTACTCCTCCAGTGAGATATTGCCGTCAATCCTCGGTTCTCCAGTTTGACTTTGCTACTAGGCGCTGGCACCGAATATAAGTCTCCTCTGGCCCAACCTCCCTCCAAGCTACTCATTAAGTATGGCCTGTCTCTCAGGAGACCAAGCCGCTCTGCTTCAGTCAGGGGACTCGCCAAGCACGACTCGGGCCTGCCACAGCATACGCCTCTCAGCTGCCTCACCCAGTCTCGCCACGCCATGGCCTCGGCAATGCCAAGATGTCCCGCAGCGTCAGCACCACTGTTTCCCCTCCTAGGCTCCCTGTATTGTGGGGTGCAGATGCTGCTTTTTGCACCACCACCATGGGAATGACTAGAATGGTTAAGGATTAGTTGGAGGGGCTTGATGCAGAGCTTGTTTACAGAGCGACTGCCTCTGCCACCATCTTGGCCCCACCCCCAATGTTGAACTCTTGAATACAATTTTGTTTATCACAACCTTGCATTAGTGTCTGGACCCTGCAATGTTTTGGGACAAGTGTGTGACCTGTGGGTGCCTGATTTGTTGCCTGGTGGTAACTGTACTGAGCCAGTAACTGTGACAAGGAAGCCCACAATCCATGACCAAGCCTCATCTGTTGGGATATTGCTAGAGGAAGAAATGTCATTACAAAATTGCCTGCTTGTTGGTGGTAATGTGACAATTATATTATGCTAGTGTTACTCTCAAGATGATGGCTTCCCAAGTGCATTTCTGAGAATGGATATAGGTCTTTGGTTTTTACTGCAAATCCAATCCATTCATCTTTTTGAGCAAATTATATGGTGGGGATTGCCAGCATTCGAGAGCCTCAGCTTTGACCCATATACCCCATTCCAAGGACGATTGTTTGTGATGGTCGATCAAGCTGTCAGCTTCAGCTGATGAGAAAGTAACTTTAATAGACTCAGATGACTTTGGCTTGAGATGACTTCCGGACAAAATATCTGTTGTTTTTATCCCTAGCTAACACTGGTACCACTAAGAAAAAAATGCAGTTGCGTTCCTCAGCTAAGTACATCATGGGACCCTTCACCTGTATACAGAGGGGAAAGATGATTGTCAGATTGTTAGGTTTGCCATGGTCTTGTGTCCCTCCCAGAGGTGTATGATGACTGTGGTGTTTCATGCTTAGTGGATATGCTTCCCTCAGCCCTTGGACTTAGCCAGGTCTTATCCTGGGGGATAACTGGTAGACAGACAGCAGCTGGTGACTCTGGTCAATGGGTTCAAGCCTCATCTTTGGGGCAATGGTGCTAAATTGGTACTTCTTCTACAGGTTTCTGGAACAGTTGGGCGGAAATGACCATTTCTGTATGCATGGTATCATTGCAAGCCTCCTTCAACAGTTTTGCAGCTGTGCACCTGTTGTGAGCCTCGCCAGACAGATTGCACTGGATTTCATTGATAGCCGTTGATTTTGTCATTGGAGTGACTGTAATACTTTCTCTGATGCATATGTTCCCTTTCACCTCCTTGATCCGCAAACTATGCCCAGGGAAGGAAGATTTTCTCATTGCAATCTCCTGGTGGATGTCAGTTTCAGAGTTAATGTTCGTTTTTGGCAGCAGCGTGGTAGGGACCACTGTACTGATGATACTTGTGCCAATTTCATAACTGGATTCAGTGGCGGCCGGTAATTTTATGAGGAACAGGGCACACATGAACCTCATAAACACCCATTCACAACACTCACTAAGAAATACACATACATTCAAACATGCACACACCACATCCAAAAACATAAATCCTACCTCAACAGCCGCAGATCTGATATGGAAACCAACCTCCGTGCTCCCAGGAAGCCAATGAGGGAATGCAGCAGTCCAAAATCTCATCACAGTGCAGAATGGAGTCAGTGAGACTGCTGACCCCGCCCCTCTCTGTGACAAGTTGTCACTGATTGATACTCAGTCTCGGGCACTTCAGGGCTTAAAACTGGAGCACCCATGACCCAGGCAATTGGTGATGCTTCCCTTCGAGGCACCTTTGCCTGGCTGAAGAGGTTATGCGCACAGGTGTTGTGACTTCTTTTGGCCAGCAAAATTCAGCTCGGGCAGCCAGGAGTCTGCACATTTAGCGCATCTCTAGCTCCTGTCTGCCTGACCTGAAACAGGTGGGCAGACACTCTATTTGCCTAGAAGGTGGGTTGTGGCCCTTCAGGCCGTATGGACAGGAAGCTGCTGTCTGGCTTTGTGAAAAGAAGTTGGGAGGGTTCCTTGCCTTAATTTCATTCAGGTTTTTTGGCTTTTTCTGATTTTACCTAGACAGTAGCTCTTACTTGCTTATCTTCACTAGTGGTCGCCAGGCCTGCTGAATCACAGCATGTCTTTGGACATTAAGAGTTATTCCGCCCACTAGATTTGGGCTACTTAAGCTGGCAACGTGGGCCAGTTGCTCAACCATCGGATTACTAAAGGATTGTGGGAACTCCTGAGCTGATGCCAAGGACAACGTAAAGCAGGTGCTTCACTCATGCCTTGGTGGAGCATGTAATACCTTGAGGTTCCTATCCATGGTAATTAGATAAGCATGCCAGCATGCTGCAATGGATTTTTTGTCTAGTGGAAACCATTGTGTGTAATACACTGCATAGCGTCCTAAGCTTATCTATGTTGTCATGGCAAAAGCAGTGTTTGAGCCTTTGCAAAAGTGTTCCAGATTGGTCTAGAGCATTATCGATCACTTGCAGCTGGAGAGCACTTTTTGAAAAAATGTCTGAGTGTTCATTTTCATGGATTGTTAGCGTGGTTGGGAGGGTGTCATTTAGTGGTTCTTGAGTGCATGGGCTATCATTCCAGGGGATGGGGCTGGCGGAAGACTGCATTAAAAATACAGGTGGGTAGTGAAATACGGGTGCTTCTTTAAATTACTTTGGGGCATAAATGAGGCTTGAGATCACCTGTGAGCCTTTGGAGGAATGCCTTGTCCTGATTCTGATGACTTGTATGTACTTATTAGATTTTCTCCATTCCCGCACTGACATTCAGAACTTGTTAGCGTTTTGATGGGGTTTTCATTTTTGCCCACGTTATCACTGGGCCATTGGGTTTGTGCCAGTCTTTTTCAGACCAGCCCAAATTGTTGCCCCTTCACTGTGCACTATTAAAGTTAGTGCTAATTCTTATTGGGACGTGTGCAGGTTTGTGGCCTGGGTGCCTGTTTTGGAAGCTTTCTAGTAGCTCCAGCAGTGTGGAATCATGACTTTCACCATCCTGTGATATATTTGTTTGTCTGACCCAGTTCCTTGGTGCCTTGCAATTGGCTGCTGACTTTCTTTTGGCCTGCATTTGCCTTCGGCCTTCTATATGCTTGGGTGTGCAGCAAACTTGTCCTGGGATAGGTCCCTACTGCTTATCATAAATGATGTCAGTGAAACCGTGACTTCCCGTGCCGAGTCGACCTGGCCTGCCAGTGAATAGTCCAATGGCTCAGGGCTTCCTGTTATATGTACGACTTGCTGCAGGTCCCTCCAGGTGTGTGCCTCCACGAACATCTGGGGTCACTTCCCAAGCAGACTCCACTGGTCAGGTGACTTGCCAGGATGCATCAACCGATGGAAGCAAGGGTAACCCTTCTGGATCCGTCATTACGTGCCACCTCTGTCCACAAAGTGGATTTGTGATTACCCGTGTAAGGCAGATAAACATGGGTCGCAGGCTTCACATGCACAGGGAAACTGTTAGTAGGCCACCAAATTATTCTGGGAGACTTCTGTGGCCGAACAGTTTCCTTTCTTCATCTTCAAGTAAAGTTCTCCCTCCATAAGGTTTGACTTTGATGCATCTTTTGGGCAGTACCTAAAAGAAAAAAAAAAAAAAACACCAATACATCCTTTGCTCCTCTTTTGCGTGTAGTATTGGACAAACTACCCTTCCAGAACCTTGTTTTTATCTGCTTTGCCACATCCCAAACGCGGGGTATCCCAGGTGTGCTTGTGGGCACTTAGTCTAGACTGGTTGTTGATTACTTAACGGTACCTCTGGTACTGGCTAGTGCCAGCGGTCCAAAAGCTAACAGGTAGAGGCATGGTTTCCCTGAACTAGTGAGCAGCTGTCTACCGAAGGCTTTGCCCACTTTTATTAAGGCAGTCAATACCCCTCCTTTTACTTGCTCCTTCAATTCCGATTGTTCATCCTTACCCCTGGTCTTCTCCAATGCTTTTATATGCTTTTTGTAACTCTTACTAGATCTTTCAGCGGATACTCTGATTCCCCTGTATCTAGAGGGGGATTTCGGTGCTTTGCCATTACGAATCTCCACGTATGGCTCTCATGGTCAATTTGATGAACCAAACAAAACTGTTTAAATTAAATAGCAAGAACAAGGTAATAATAGGGGGCATTACATCCATCTGGATATCTTGTATGATCCCCAAGCCTGTGAACTCTTCTGGGTTTGTTATGGAATTCTGCTGAAGTGCTGCCTTTTACAATTAAATGTAAAGAGAACATCTCTCCCCATCTTCAAAGATCTCTGCCAGTGTGATAACTAGGTTTCGAGGTGCCTTTTCCAGTAAAACGCCACTTGAACAGGGTCCTACTTTCATCGTGAACATGATTACTCCATATTTTCCCGGTCTCCATCTGAGAACTTCCAACAACTTACTTCAATGTCACAAAAGAAGGAAAACAATAGTTAATGGTATCTGATGGCTCCTCTACGTTGAAATGCTCTACTGCCCTGTCTTAGAGCTATTGAGGATAACCAACTCTCTTCCCCCCCCCCCAAATAAAAGAAAGACTTAAAACGATGTTTTCTGTCAGTGGAATACTGAATCCTGCTTGGTTGTCACCATTTGTATCTGCTATAGCCAAAGAAACATTAAAATGAAGTACGTGCTCTACAAATGTATACTGAAACTTACAGCCTATTGCTGGTTTGAAACTGCATTTTAGTCCCCCCCCACCAAGAGACATAATGGTCATAATGACACAGCAATCCACACTGGTTTTCCTTGGTCGATTCTCTAGTTGCAGACAGGAACATATTCTTAGTATGTTTGTTTCTTTGCTTGTGTCTGATCCACATATCAGTATTAGACGATCAGTTTCAGTTTAAATTTATTAAAGTGCATAGTTAATTAAAACCACTGCATTAGGTGCATACACAAAACCTCTGGAATAAAACCTTTCCAGGAGAAAAAAGCAGTTCTGCAAGATGCTAAAAAGAAAAACAATTAAAATAAGTGGAGATATAGTGCTAGATGTTACAAATATAAAGTGCTTATGGTGATAGATTGCCCATAAAACTGAAGTGCTATAAGAGACTAAGCTGCCAGTATGTGCAAAAGTGGCAGTGCAGCACACGTTAAAAGGAAGGCATGCGCATGAGCTTGTTCATGGGCTCAAGTAGACACTGGAATAGTTGTGTCAGTTAGGTGATTGATTTTGTGGTTAAGTCTAATAGAATATTTTTAAAGTCTGCAGCAGAGTTGAATGTCCGTTGAATTAAAGCAAGCTAGAATCGCAGGCCTGCAGCAGCGTATACAGTTCTTATTCCAGACTAGTCTTAAAACGGTTCTTCGATCTTTTATATTTGCTTTGCATATACAGATTTGATGAACCATAGACTCTGCAGCTTTTCCACGGAGTCGACGAGCTCCGTAGTGCCAGTTCGCTGCCATGGTGGCAGGTGCAGGAGGGATGGTAAGCAGCCCAGATGGTGTTTTAGGAACAATGCTTTGATCTGGGCTTTTATAGCAGTCCCCAGGTACAGTTGTGAAGTTAGCTTGGTTTAAGACACCATTATAAGCCAAGTGTGTCGCCTCAGCGCAAATGCCTCTTTGTCTGCCAGCAGCAAGCAAGTTTTGACTTGTTTACCTAGGCCTTAATTTGGGAGTAGGTAGGATTTGTCTCCCATTGGTCTGCGAATCCAAAGGTTGCTAGGGAATTGATGACATACTCCCTGGCCAGGAAGTGGTCTCTTCTGGTAATTTCTACTCAATGATGGTGATTCAGGGTCCTGCTGTGGCTTCTTTATTGAAGGCTCCTTGGCTTGTTATTGATTGCTTAACAAAGCCAAATTAAAGATACAGCTGGGCTGGAGATGCAGGCAGAAGACTGACTTAAAGAGTTTGGTAAAGGCTTTGTCCGAATGTATGACATCTCTTCCCCTTAAGGCTTCAATTCCATAGGTGATGGTTGGATCTAGTTTGGCCTCGATTACTTTCAGAAGGGGATATGTGGAAGATGCTATTCCTGCTTTTATGCACTTGAAGGTTACAGTAACAGCTAGTGATTTCTGGTGCATAAGCTCTAGATGTTGTTTGAAGGAGCCATACCTGTCGAGAAGCATGCTCAGGTTCTTTTACTCTCTTACCACCTCTACATTATCCGTACCCATAGGCCACATACTGTGGATTTGCAGAGGTTTTCACAGAATCGTTATTTTAGACTTCTTTAGATTAATTTCCATTGCGTTGACTTTTGAATATGAGGCCACAACATACAGAATCCTTTGAAGGCCAATTTTTGTTTGGCTAAGTAGCTCTAAGTGATCAGTGTACATCAGACATGGCAGTCGGGTGTTGCCCAGTTTCGGTGGGTGTGGGTACTGGAATAAGTAGGAGGGCAGGTCAGCTAAGAAGAGACTGAAGAGTGGGGCCTAGCACACACCCTTGTTACAAACCTTGATGGATTGCGATCTTTCTCGAAAGGTGGGCACCGTCACCTAGCTTGACCATAACTGAGGTGTCAGTATGTAAAAGAATCAAGGCTTTCAGCAGAGTGTTAGGTATGTTCCACCTAGCCAGTTTGTTCCACAGCTCTCCTCTGTCCAATAGGTCCAAAGAAAAAGCACTAGGTCAAACGCAGTTTATAAGGGAGAGATACAGTGGCTGCTTAGATGCCTTGGATTGGTCAAACAACAAGGATATAGCCAGTAGGTTTGTTACAGTTCCCACTCCTTTAGTGAACGCTGTTTGAATGATGAGTGTAGAGCTCTTCTCCGTGGCACATGGCACTAGCTCCTCGAGGAGACAGCCTGTGAAGTATCTGGATTCCATATAAATGAGTGATAAATGAGTGCTATAAGACAATAGTTTGCAGGGTCTGAATTGTCCCACCCTTTGTAGATCGGAGTAATAGTGGAGCCTTTCCATAAGAAAGGAACGGTGTTCGAAATGATTATGTTCTCGTATACAGATTCCAGGTGTCTGGCCCAAAACTATTTGTCCATCTTTAAAAATAGCTGTTGGAAAGCCATTTGAACCTGGTGCAACTTCTCTTCATCTTTTTGAAATTTGACGCTTGATTGCTGCTGCCTGCATGGGCAGAAGGTTTGAGGCAGGGATTCCAGTTGTAGTATTAGTGAGGAGAGGCGCAGCTGTTGCTAGATGTTCTGTCAGCTGTTCCCGGCTTGGCACACTGAGTGTCCAAAATGTTTTGAGAGGTATTGATACCAGTTTTCTTCTGAAATGTTAACTGTCTTTTAGCTGGGATAGATCACTTAGATTGTTCACAGTCTTTCATAATTTGTTGTGCCTGTTGGTGTTGAGGTGGTGCAGGAGTTTGCCAGTTAAATCGTAATTGGAGTCTCTTTTTTGGTCCCACAGGTGCTTTCTGTAAGCAAGCTGGAGCTGTGCCAATTTTGTTTTCAATGTCTCACTGCTGGGTGTTTTATGGTGTCCTTGAAGAAATTGATTTAGGAGTCACTCTAGCTCTTATTTTTTTTTTTGCATTGCATCTGTTAGTTTATGACTGTCTGGAGATAGTGTGAGGCAAAGCTCTTGTGGTAAGTGGTCACTTTTGTCCCACCGAGTTATTGGAAAACTAGAGACTAAGTGAATAAGTGGCGCAGAGAGCGCTGTGAAGTCTTTAAAGAGGGTGCCTTGTGACTATGGTACGTAAAGGATGGTGGGAAATCATTCTGGAATCAGCTGTTAGTTGTATGTTGGTTCAGGAACTCAAGTTCTCTGATGAGCTCTCTGCCCTTTATGTTATACCTGAAGTTAGTATTTTGAGCTTGTTCTGAACTGACAGAAGGTCCTCATCTTCTGTTGACCCTAATAGAATCATGTTGAAGTCCCCGGAGAGGATCATTTTCAGGAGGATTTGGTCTGTCCTTCAGGCCTTTTATTTTCTTTATCAGGTGTTTTTTGGCTAGCTGATTTGATTTAGTTTCTCGGGGTATGTAGATGTTCATGGGTGCTAAGTTGAACGTCTGTGAACCCTGTGTGAGAATGATTAGGACAGTCTGCAGGACACTTAATAGTGTCAGTTGCAGGTTGTGGTTACCTTTTAGAGCTGTCGATGTAGATAGCTAGGCCACTGCATAAGCGGCCACAAATGGCTTATTTTGTGGCAGGTGTTGTGTAGCTAATGTACCCTGGAATCACGGATGCTTTTTCAACTCGTGTCTCTTGTAACATGATTATCTGGAAGGAGAGCAGGTATTTCAACGTGTTGTCTGCTATTTTGTCTGACAAGCCGTTTTGGAGCTTTCCAGCCTGATCAGAGTGCGCTATAAGGCTTATTCATACTTGTCTTTTTGATTGACTTGGTGCTCCCGGAACCAGCTCCAATCATTGTCTTGCATGTGCACTCTGGTGGCTGCGTGCAGCGGAGGGGTGTAAGAGCTGATGGGCGTTAAGGATTACCTCCCTCCGCTCCTCAGAATCGAGCTGGAGTCTTTATGTGGAGAGATGGATGCCTGATTCGTCGTGTGAGTTCTTAGAACATGGGGGTAAGCCGGTTCTATATCAGATGACACCGATCTCCCGCAACTTGTGAGGGTGGCAGCAACCCTTAATACCTGGTTAGGAGCTGAAGATGATGATGACGACGACCAGGACACCTTGGGGGTTTTGATTAATCATCCAGGTGCTGGAGCCAGGAATTCAACCAAAATGATGTTGGCCGTAGACAGGATCTTGGTTTCTGTAATTTGGCTTAGTAATCTACGGATGTTCTTGTGGTTGAGGTCAAAGTGACTCCTTGATTGGTACTCAGGATATAAGGCTGCCAATTGCGCTGGAGGGAGAGGGACCCGGTGTGGATGGCTCTGTTCCCAATGATTTGAGGCTTTTGAGCAAATGTTCTAAGAGGTGACTCCTTGTTGTCTGATTTCTCTTTAAACATTGTTATGATGATAATTGAGCTTACTTTGATGTTGTCCTTGGGGGCGTTTTTTTCTTGAGCTGGGTTATGGGTACCCTAGGCATGCTTCATGTTTCATGCAGTTATAGCCTGCTCCATAGCCATGGCTGGTGCCTGGACAAATGTTTCCTTTATCATCAGCCGGCGTGTTATAGGGCGACCTTTGGTACTGGAATTTGCTTGAGGGGTCTGTCATCCCTTCCATTTTTGGATACTCCCACTGAGGGCATTAGAGAGCCTTGACTGTCTGCTTGGGTTGGGGCCTGACAGTATTCAATGCAGGTACCCATTTCCTTCACTTCCAGGACAGCACTTTCTTCAGAAGTCAGTGTCTGGGCTCACAAATTGAGGTCCCGCATGTTTAACACGGTCGACCTGGACATTGTTACTTGTTTGTATGATGTGCCAGAATTTGTTACTTGTTTGTTTGATGTGCAGGTTTGGATTGCTGATTAGGTTGCTGAAGTAGGAGTAGATGCTTTTCTTGAAGCCAGTCTTTTCCTTGAGTTTTGGGCTTTGCACCAGTTCATCCTCTGAAAGCCTTTTGGCATTTGGACAAGGGCCGGTTGCATGTCCTGGCTCAAGCCAGGGGAGTTATGATTAGATCAGAGAGTGGGTCAGTCTACGGGCAGAAGATTGGCTAAAGTTTCCTTGGTTTCTACCACGGGGGCTACGATGTCTGTAACCAGGGGTAAGACATGGGAAGAGTTGTACTGAAAATCGCTAAGCGCATGCTTCGTTTCTTCATGTGCTGACTGCAGGGCGAACTGAGTGGATCCCTTAGGGCCATGTGTTCTAAGGTTGTTTGCCGGGTTGACGCACTTCAAGGCCTTCTTGGGGTCATTGAGGATGTCGCCCCGGATTGCAGCGAGTGAGTCCATTTTATCTAGAATTGGCGAGCAGGCACAGAAGGCTACCGGAGCATGACTTCTGCGCCTTTTTGAGCTTTAGTTTAGCTGAGACTGTTGATTGTGTGTGTCGATCCCAGAAGTAAAGACTGCCAGAGTATTCAGTAGCTTGATCTGAGTGTCTATTTTCATGGACAGGTAGTCGAGGGCTTCCATTGTTAGTTGCAGTATTTTTAACAAGGTTGTCCACACGTCTAAAGTGTCATTTAGGTTGTTGGATGAGCTCGCGTGTGTAATCCTCCTGGTCCCCTCCGTACATGGCCATCATGACTTCCCAGTCACTTGAGGTGAGCGAAGACTGGTTTTATAAAGATTTAACTTCCAAAATACCCAGTTTGATTGGGCTCTCAGAGAGTGCTGCTATCGTTGATCAGTAGACTGTGCTTCTTAGCCTGTTTCATTGCAGGAGATTGATCCCTGAGGCAGAGGTAGGAGGGGATAGAGGATGGATGCTCAATCGCTTTTCTTTCCTTAGCTGTCACTGCTTCAATTAGTAGGGAGTGGTCACCATTGTCCTTGCTGTAACATAAGTTCAGTGGGCCATCCTTCATGTCTTCTCCTAGGTATGTGCCTGAGTGTACTTGTGCAGTGAAGGTGAATACTGATTGAGTTGCCCCACTCTGTAAACTCGGTGTGCAGGATTTTGCTGGGCTTGAGGATTTTCTTCCCTGATTCCGAAGGGCTTGGTTGAGTAGTATTGCACCCATCTTGTTAATGACTGATGACTGGGCGGACATCCCAAGGTCATAGTGCTCAACAGCTTCATTAATTGAGGAGCAAGGTTCAGATTGTGGGACTGGCGAATCAGGAATGACTTGTGAGAGGCCATGAGGCTACTTGATAACAGTGGGCTCCAGGGGGGACGATAATCCTAGGATGTTGGAGTTTGATGTAAAAATAGCTGCTGTTTGATCATTCAGATAGAGGAATTTGCTGTGGATCTTAGGTTTGTGCTTTTTTGTTGTTAAATCCTTACGTTAGGATGGCGACCCGGCTGGGCTGAGTGGATGTGATTAAGTTGCTTGTGAGGCACAGGGATAGTCTAGATCCGGGGCAAGACATGCAGGGCTGTCAATGAGGGCCAATTCACTACACGCTGCAGTGCTGGTGGGTGTTTTTCCCCTTGGCTCAGGTTACCGGGGAAAGTCCCCTCTCTCTTCCGGACAGCATTTTGCATTGAGTGTTACAGTGGGCGCTGCTTTTCTGGGCTGACACTTGAGCAGATAAGTGGGTATGTCCAGAGTGGTACAAGCCATACCAGTCTAACACCGGCTGCCTCCAAACCCTCAGATAGTAGCTGCAGTCTCTTATGGCCTCGCCTGGATGCATTGTCACTGCTGTCCGCGCCCCTTTCCTTTTCTTACATTAACCTTTCCCGTGGGCCAAAGCTGGGATTCAAGCTGAAGTTCAAACTGAGATAAGCTGCGGTGGACAGTGCTGGGAGCAGGGAGCTAGGATCCTGGACAAGTGCAAATGTATGCTGCGGGGAGCTGACAGGAAGCTGACTGGTGGAACGTGAGCGCAGTCCCTGACTCAAGAGCCAGTATTGTTAGTTGTAAGTGGTGTAGCAGGGTGGGGAAACAGGGCCTTGCAAGTCAGCTGGCAGAACAAAGGCAGAAAGGCAGAGTGGTGAGCAGGCCTCTTATTAGATATTGAGTAGGTAGAGGTTGGTGGATAGCTGTGGGGCTGCTGAGCTACTGAACTTGCCAAGGCTCAGTTGCGGGATGGATTGCTGATGGCTGGCTGGATGGCTTTTGGACCAGGAGGCTGGCTGCTAGCTGGCCGGCTCATGGACAGGGAGAATGGAGAGAAGGGTGAGTGAATAAGTGAGTGGCCAAGAAGCTGTATGTGAGAAGCAAATAAAAACATACTCACAGTCTACGGCCTCGTTACCGCTTCTCCTGGCCTCGCTACCCTCGACTCCATGCAGTACAGATGGCCATGCCCAGATGACTGTGGCATGGCCCAACTCGCTATAGCCGCAGCTAGCACTCCCTGTCTCAGACAGATGACTGCGACCCAGCCCGGCCCAACTTGCTACCACGCAGTGCTCAGGGTCCATTCTGCTCTGTGCTAGGCCTGCATCATCTGTTTGTTCTGCTTGTGAGCAACGGTGTGTAACTTGGCATGTGCAGCATGCACTGAATTACTCCCCTCCAGTCATAAACCTATCAAGACATTTATTCCAGTACAATTGTCCTCAACCTTTTCACATCTGTGGATCCCCACATATTCATTACTGGAACCTGGGGACCCCACTGAATCATCATTGCAATCCGAGGTCCCCCTCCCCTCAGAGTTATTATTGGAAGCCGGGGACCCAGGTCTAAGCACTTTCGTGATTAAAACTGCAAGACAATTGGACAATACATAAAAATACAGAAACAAGTTTTCATCAAACAAATACACAAATGATTAAATTTTTTATGAACTTCAATAAAAATGTTTTTAATTTTAATGGAAAGGTTAGAGCTTCTTGAAATGTAATTAAGGCCACTTACTGTCCACACTATATTCCATTTGATGCACTGGCTGTGCTCCCATGAACCAATTTGAGGATACTAACTTACGGCCCGATTACGAGCTTGACGGTCTGACCACCAGAGCGCCAATCGACAGGACACCGCCAAGCCGACGGTCTCCTGACCACTGCATTATGGCTCTACAGCCGGGCTGACTGTATTGTCTGCAGTGGTGGCACTGTGGCGGCATGCTTCAGCTCAAAGTGAGCCTGAAGTTATGCCGCCGCAGTGCGAGGTGCACCTTGGATGCACTGTTGCCATAAATGTTGTGCATGGTAAACAGTGTGCACCGACAGTACAGGCATAGGAGGGCTCAACATGCGTTCCCAGCCACACTGCCCAATGGGCAAGATTGCCATGGGGCCCTGTTTGGGGCACCTTTCTGCCAAGCTTTTCATGGCAGGGCCCTTGCCATGAACAGCTCAGCAGAAAGGCAGATCATGATTAGCGCGGCAGTGCTGGCATCGGCACCGCCGCATGTGACCATGGCTTTGCCTACTGCCGCTGGATCCAAGATCCTAGCAGTTGTGGCAGTCTGTGGCGGTCTGACTGCCAGCCTCGTAATCTGGCGGTCAGACCGCCGAGGAGGTGACTGTCAGACAACCACCATGGGTATGGCGGACCCTTTGTTTTTAGCCTCCAGTTTCAAATTCCTTCCTATTTACAGAACACCTACTTTTTACAATTTTACGTCTTTAGTTATGTACACTTTAATAATTTGTTATTATTATTTAATTTTCTAAGCAGTCGCAGAACAACAGAGGAGGCTTTGTGGACCTCCAGGGGTCCCTAGACCACAGGTTAAGAATCACTGTTCTAGTACAACACACAGCCAGCGGCAAGACTTCCATTGATATGTAGTTGGCTAAATATCTATTTATCACACAAGATTTCTCCACTTTCAGAAAGAGGCTGTTCAGCATGCGTTTTTCTATAAAAACAAATAGCACGTCTGTTAAGACTGATCGAGTGTGCCTCAGGTCTTTTAGAGTCATCAGCCTGCACACAATCCTCCTAATTTCCAGACAGACCTGCCCACCACAGATTAAAGAAAAAGAAGATAGTTGCGTGTGTACACATTAATTTACTAGGATTCACCCACATATACTGATATTTGGAAGTAATGTAGGCTTCCTTGACATTTGGTGGCATCAACATGTAGAAATGGTTGATTTGGTTTAGATGTGGTGTAAAATGCCATGTTCTGGTCATGTTTTTGTGAATTGGGTGATCAAAATAGACCCTTTAAATTAGACTAAATTTATTTTGACACTCAAAGAAAGCAACACGTCACTAACTGTCTTAATTAGTTGTACTATTTATCTGATATAATTCTGATTGTATCAAACTTATATTATGCACATACTGGAGTGTACTTTTCCTAATATCACCTTTGAAGTAATTTCAGGGAGATCTTGCATCTTTCAATCCGTCTTTAGGGATATTTTCATCTGGATGGCAACCTTGAGAACAGGGTGGAATGCGGATGGGGTTACATTGCTTCTATCTGCCACAACTGTCCTTCAAGTGTGCAACTGAATTTTGAAATTTAGATATCTCGACCTGCAGTTCTAAAATTCACCCATGTGGAGCAGCATATTAGATCATTCTGTAATGAGAATTCTCTTCGACATTCAATGGCAAAAAAACTCATTTTAAAGCAATGCTGTGGGTACTAGAAAACAAAGATGTTCACTTCCTGCTACCACTTCTGGTTAGTTATTGATCACCATTTCCAGTCAGCCAATGAGATTACAGCTTCACTGCCCTCAGGTTCAACAATTACCAGTATTGGGTTCCAACACTGGTTAAATATACAAAAACAAACATTTAGCTTGGTCTATGTATGCAATTCAGAGTGAGGCCGGGTCATTCCATGCAAGCTTGTCTCAAATTTGTTTTTAACTTGTGAAAATTCACCAGAGCATTAAAAATTCAGTATCTAATAGTACATCCCCAGGATCAATGCCATCACTACAGAAAATACTTCTACATAGAAATGACTACATAATAAAAGATTAGTACGATGAAATTCATTTCAATATTGTTATAGTATAATATATTTAAAGGTTACTGTCCATTTAATATGAAATATCACAATGAAGAATAATAATGGTTAATTTAAGTTAATTTAAATGAGTAATCTACATTTAGTAACACTGAACATTGAGGCAAAAATTAGGTTAATATGATAATAGATTTAAATGTAATTAATAAAGTACTTAAAAAACCATCAACATCGTTGTGGAACATGGTTTTGATAATGGTAAGATACATTCAAAGCTTAGGGGGTGTATGTAATAAAATCATGTAGCTGTACCTATAGGTTGTAACAAATAATTGTATAATAATAAATATAGAAATATCTAACTAAACATAAATGATTTTTAACACAATCAACTGTTAGACCCTTGTTATTTTATTAGCATCTCACTTACGACATACCATTACATTTGTAGAGAAACCACCTTGACAAAATAGTGAAGCATTTAGTCTCTAACTAACTAAGGTTTTCAGATTGGTAAAAAATAAAATGCTTGTATTTGCTTCCATTGATGCATCTGGAAAAGGCACTTTTGGGAAACGGGAAAATATTTATTTAGACCCTACAATGTTATTAACAGTTCTACAAAATATACAATACACATATAACAGGATTTTTTTCCATCCGAAACCCTGGGACGGATGAACACAACATAATTTGAAAATAAACAAAACACACAAGGGACAGCACAGTTTGCTATCTTGCAAAACCCCGTAGCATAGAAATTAAAATATATCTCTACCACCCAATGATTTATATTGCACTCTCTTATAACTCCAGTGATGAGAATTCCATTAACTGAAAATCAGATGTCTCTTCATGTAATCATGTCACTTCCTGTATTTGGTCCTGAATGATTAGCTTGCTACTTGTTAATAATTCTAACTAGGTGCTGCTTCTTTAATTGGTTCTTACCAATCATATTGCTCCACCTAGGTGGTCATCACTTATCGTAAGGAGTCCTAACTGGCACATTACTTTCTGAAAATGGTTAATTGACACATTGTGAAAGATTGCAAGTTTTGGGAAGGCACTTCCTATAATTATTTTAGATGATACTTCACTCCCGAAAATTGTTTCTGAAGGGAACAGTTCTAGGCTGTGAAAGGACAAGTTACTACCTCTGATTGGGTATATACAGATCTGCAACTTACTAAAATTTGTTGCACATGAATTTGTCACCTCTGTGATTGCATCTAGCTAGAAATGTCACTTCATTTAACTTTTACATTCGATGTATAGGAAGAGCAATTGTAAGATTTCTATAGAGCAAGCAAGCAGTAATTCCTTCAAACACGTGTACAGCCTTACAATGGGAAAAATTACCAAAAGGCACACAATGGTAATCAATAGCTTTTCATAGAACACAAACGAACATGTTAGCATTTGTGGTTTAACCTGTACAGTTACCAATCAAACAAATCACCAAATGATATGTAAATTGGCAATGGGGACATGATATTGATCAAATATTTTCACAACATGGTGGTGATTAAGAAAGATTCATAACTGTTCGGTTGAGAAGGTTTAATAGCCCAGCAGTTTCGGGGAAAAAGTTATTACACTTCCTAGTAGCATGGTCTTAGGCAGTAATGTATTTACAAAAATCCATATCCAATGCTTGTCAGCTACTGAGGCAAGAGGCATGTCATTTATGGCAAACACCAGCTAACGTGAAATTGAGACCTTTCCACAACGTGGCTGGTGGGAAACTATAGGGACCACAGTACTTGAGAGATGACTGACTCCAACGGATACCCACTAGCCTTCCAGACATTCTGGAATGCCACAATAGGTATGATTTCCTGATAGGCCAGTCTGTCTCAGATGGTGGCATGATTTGTCAGGCAAACTCCAAAAGAGCTGTAACTGGGGCATGTAAAGCGTCGGTATTTCAAAAATTTACACAGATCTTAGATAGGAATTTCCCAATACAATAAAGGATTCAGAGCCTTGTGACACACTGGGGTATTCAATGAATTTACTGACCAGAGCAACAAACACTCAATGCCACCTGGTCTTCATAGGAAGCAAAAAGGTTATAAACCAAACCTCAACGTTGATTGCTAGAAGGTTGTTTACAGTATGTGTTTTAGTTATCTTGTTGTTTCAAGTACTCTAACCCAAACATAAACAGATCAAATGTTATCAATCTTTAAATGTTATCAATCTTTAAATGTTATCAGTCTTTAAATGGTGGTGTGGAACACGGTGCCACGCCCGGCAGAACTAAAACAGCCAAGACGGAGGGCCTGGTTTAGATTTCGGCAGACAGGTCACTCCTCCACACCGGTGACAGATGCCCCGCCTGCCGAAATATAAATCCAATTCTTTTCTATAGGATTTATATTTTGGCAGATGGAATATCTGTCACTGTTATGACAGAGTAACCCGTCTGTTGAAAACTAAATCAGGCCCCGAGTTTGTACAGATTACAAACCTGATGTCACACGTGGTAAGTTCCTCATCTTTTATTTCTGTCTATGGCAGGGTTCATTCAGGGAGTAAGAGGTATTGAGGATTTTCTGAAAAGGATGGGGAGGATTAGGTAATAGGAAGACCTGGTTGCACAACGATATAGCGTAATGCGAGAGGGGTGCATTGATGTGGTAGGCAGAGAGATGCTACTGTGGTTTGGGCAGTTTGGAAGGAGCAGTGATGTAGAGATGTGGTGCGATAGTGAGGGTGGTGTGATTTACATGTATGGCATACAAGCAGTGGTGAGGAGGATGAGGTTCAGGATGTGGTGGAGGAGCATGATGTGGTGTGGGTTTCTTGGGCAAGAGGGATGTGTGATGGGAAATGTGAGGGGTGGCATGGTGGGGAAGAAGAAAGGAGGTGTGGTGAGGGATGTTGGGTGGTTTTATAGATAGTGGGAATCGTGAGGTGTAGCACAGTGCAGAGGGTGGGTAGTGGGTGTGGTATCAGGGTGAGTGTTAGGGAGGTTGTACGGAGTGGAGTGTTTTGCAAAGGGAATGATGCTACAATGGTAGGTCCTGTTCATCATGTGGTGAACAGATGATTGGTGATGTGGTGGGAGTAATGAGTGGCGATGGGAAGGGAAAGTTAGAACAGGGAGGATGATGAAATGTATTTATTCACCAAATTTAGAGGTTAAGTGCCCACCCTCTTTTCATGAGCTAAAGGACCTTCAATGTCAGACGTCTATACCTATTATGAAAGGCAACACTTGGTTCCGAGCAGACTACACATTCAGGAACTCTACCCAGCATAAAATTACCTTGGCCTTGTTGTGTAACATGGGAGTGATTAGATCAATAAAATAAAAGTGGCCAAGACATATGCTGAGTTTATAAACACTGTAGTATGAGATCACCGAAGCACATAGCACCACCACTTATATTAGAAAAAAGCCTGAAAACTCTAATAACACACACAAGTCTGTCCTACAAGTCTTTGGTATCAATTAGAGTTAGTACAGAAAGTTCTTAAAACAATGTGACTCTTTGCGTACTACAGTAACTATTTCAAATATCAAAATCTGGTCCATATCCTGTGCTAGTACTAAACATCCTTTATATTGTATCCCATCATGAGCCCTCTGTGGGCACACTAGTCTGTGTTATGTATCATGCATTTCTGAAATGAGGTGCAAACGTAACCGGGGAAAGTGGTTTAAAGGAAAAGTGCTTTTCAGAATTCACAGATATGACTTGTCATGTCGATGGACAACCTACATTAGAGCCATCAAGTGGCTTCAAAGGTTGGAGGTAGCCGAACTACTATCGCATTAATGTAATTCAGAAGGCGGATTTGGTCTCCTTGACCCCACTTTCAGAGAAAGATGAAAATGTGTCCTTCATTCAAAAGTCTACAAACTAACGGACTTAAGATATTAGATTTCACACAACAGGAAACAGTACCCTGCACTTTTAACCAAACACTGACATCATGAAAAAGGGTTACTGACTGAGTGCACAATTCTTATAGAATAAACATGCTGGTCTACAGTTTCTAGATCAGTAAGCTTCACAGTGACATACTGTTTTAGATCATCCAAAATATGGAGTTTCTTCTTGTAGTTCTATCTTGCTTCTTCTTCAACACTTCTTGCAAAATGGCCATAATTACCTTGTCCGCAAGACCCTAATATTAAATTGATAAAAAAGTTTATTGGCCTCCAAAGGCTTGAAATTCGTACTCCTTGGCAGATAAGTCACCTTCCACCAAATATGAAGGTGAAAGTGCCAGCTATGGAAACTGCCCAACAAAAGAAAAAGAAAATATGGATGGTTGCAGATCCAGGCGCTGTGGGAGGTTCAGCTATTTCACAGGCGCAGTTCCTGCCTGCTTTCAGCAGCTCAGTGTAAGTTCAGGTGCATTTGTCATCTTGTCCTGAGGCGTTGTGTTGGTATGGGCACACTGCTACTTTTTCCTGAGTAGATTGGTGTCTGCGTAGGTCGGACCTTAGCTTGTTGTTTTCTTCACATTATGAGACCTCTGCTGAGACGTAAGGAAAAAACTTGGCAGTCTTGTTAAGAGTCGGGTTCTGACCGTCCATATCTACAGCCATCTTAAAGAATTCCTCTAGCTCTTGTTGTTTCCGATTCAGCTCGTCTTCCAAAGCCTAGCAAAACATCGAAAAAAGCCAAAAACATTAAGAAAGCCAGACAGTCAAAGAAACTGAAAGGTTCATATCATTTAATCTAAAAGATTGCTGTGGTAGTTGGGTAACAGCCCGCCTGAAATTGGTGCAAGCACAAATACCTGTCAACACCTAGGAGACTCTTGATTGAAATAAAGCACAGCTTTCTTTCAAGAGCATATTTACCTTCTTCCGTGGCCGCAGCATGTCCCTCCACTCCCGCATGATGTGGTTGTGGGCGTCATCCAGTGATTTGAGTTTCTGAGACTCGTGCTCCGTCAGAAGGTGACACTTCTCATTCTGTGAAAGGAATAAAGGGAGTAGCAGCCATGAGGACACTGTGATGGAAGAGGAGAAGGCCGTGCTGTCAGTCATCTTTTAACACTGAAGTGTGTGAATTCATTCCTGTGTTGGCCTACAGAGAAGCAATGCCAGAGTTTCTGGATATCCACAACAGATCATTTTGTACACTAATAATTTAAATGGAGATCAATTACAAAGGCAGTGTTTGCTTTGAAAAGGTGACAATGCTTCCGCCCCAGAAAACCAACAGAGGGAACCTCTACATGTATCCTGTGAAC
The DNA here is from genome assembly GCF_031143425.1 of Pleurodeles waltl. NCBI lineage: Eukaryota > Metazoa > Chordata > Amphibia > Caudata > Salamandridae > Pleurodeles > Pleurodeles waltl. The sequence continues at coordinate 645,423,220 of NC_090446.1, read as the reverse complement.
CAGTTTGTCTCTGGGCTCTTGGGAGAGTGCAGTTGCAGTTCGCACTCGAAATAATGAGCTTGATTGGGAGTATTGAGGTCTGCACAGGCATGCTGCCAGTTTGTTCCATCTCCCCACAAGCTACACGGGAGCAAGTTCTCACTCTGCCCACCTCTGCAAGCGTTTCATAGTGGCCACCAAATGCTAGCGCCTGACTGTCACCGCCAGTGCCTGGCTCGACCACGCAGCCCATGAATGTAAACCTCTCACAGCCTGTCCCTTAACAACAGACATGCTGAGGAGTTTGTGAGGATTTACAACCATGTTTAGTCAACACATGTACTCTCTGCTGAGGCTGTTAACAGCTGTTATGATCGGGAGGGGAAAAGGAAACCATGCATTTGGGTCTAAGATACACAATGTAACTAAGGAAAGACATCCTTAGCTGCACGGATATGAAGGTGGAAAATGAAGAGAAAAATATAGCGAGAGATGTGCATCTTTTCACTCACTTTCATCGATGACAACACTAGGGTGCTCAACAACAATCAGTCAACCACAAAAGTATATGCATACACACCTTCACAGCAGCAAGAGATCTTTTTCAATCTTTTTTCTTCCCCTCACAGATCTCCGTTATGAGTTGTGTTAGAAAAACATTATCAGCATGCACGTTTAAATGTTTGCCTGGGTGCAGAATTGCACTTGGCTATATTGCCTGCATGTCAGATCATGTATTGGCATCTCATAAAAATCAGATAAAAAAGCTTGAGCAGGAAAGGTCCAACAAGTCAGAAAATAATTCAGTACACAGTATGGTAATTTAGCGACCTGCATGTTATTCCAGGCTTCAAATTCGTAGTTGGCATCAAATGGCTTGGTAATACCACTTGGTAGCGTTAACAGTTGGCCAGGTATTATCTTCCAGTTTTACTGTGCAACTAATAACGAAGACAAGGAGGCAAAAATAACATGCGCCTATCTCAACACACTGCCAGACAGAAAAAAACAAAAACAAATTATTCTAACAACACATTTTCATCACTATAAACCATCATCAATGAAAAGAAAACAGAGTAGAGAACTTGCAATAGTGCAGACAGCCCACTTCAGTCATGTTAAAAGAACAGCTTAGTCTTAGAGACGCCTCACTGGACCCAAAACCATTCTTCATGGACCCTCTAATCCTACAGGGTCAACAAAACCGACACAAAACATAAACTCACCGACTGACTCTTGGGCATGATCAGGCAAAATAAAATATCTGATACCACACCAAGGTAGGCCCAACATGTGATTCACAAAAGGTAATTAGGGAGTCTCAGGCCCTAACTAACTCGGTTCCCCACTTTTATTCCAAGGGCAACCGCTGTTTATGGACTGAAAGGCCTCACTCACATTGTTGTGGCATGCTTCATCCTCAGCCGTACCGGGTTCAGATGATACCTACACTGTAGTCTCAACTATAACCCAAAAAAATCTTTGGGAAAAGGGAGCTCAGAATAAAGTATTCACTGGTAAATGTTGGAATCCAGGTCCTAAGTCTTAAAACCATTTCTGGGATATCTCCTTTATTCATAAGGACACACAGGATAGCATTAAAAAGGGTTGTTCAACCTTCAAGACCAACCATGGAGGAGTGTATTGAAGTGATAAGAGCTCACTGCACCCCCTCTACTACCTCCAATACCAATATGTTTCAGCCCTCAAAATGGATACCCACCTAGAATAATAACGATAAATAATATATCAATGTAGTGAACAAAGCTCTTGGTTTCATTGTCACCCCAAGATGTGATGTGTAAACTGAATGCAGAATTGGCCAGTTTCCTTAGAACAATCCGACTTAGGGTTTCCTTTAAGGATCGAAAAGACAAGGAGGTGGAAAATTAGAACACAGGTTTGAGAGTTAAATGAACGTTCACCACCCCTACCCATCTCATGCTACGAGGGGTGTTAGCATTTGAAGAAGTTGTGGGTCAGTCTATTGACAACTTGGACAAGAAACTACAGTGGCTGTTTCATAACATCTTTAAAGATGAGCATAAATCGATCTCTAAATTTGGTATGGCACATGACAATCATTAAACCAGCAGACAAATGGGGAGCCATAGTAGTTTTTCCTATTGACATGTACAGACAGGAATTCCTGAAGTTATTAGAGAAAAAGAAATTACAAGAGATTTTTGAGATGCCCCACCAGTGAGTTAATAGAAGAAATAAAAATTTTGGTGGAAAAAGGCTTGCATAATGGTTGGCATTAGAGGACCTGGGGGTGTGGTGAGTCCTTATCACTTCAAAACACCCCTCTGTGGTTGCTTGAAGGTGGAACAATCCTTTTTAATCCTACCCTGTCTGTCCTTGTGATTAAAGGAAATATCTCAGGTACACACAAATGTGGTTTTAAGACTTAGCATCTGGAGCTCTATATTTACCGGAGGATACTTTATTCTGAGCTCCTTTTCCCAAAGACTTTTTTGGAGTAAGGTTGAGATGGCCGGGTTGGTATTATCTTAATCTGGAGGGGCGGACTGTGTCGTGGCATGCTTCATCCTCAATGTGGGTGAGGCTTTACTGACCATAAACAACTGCTGTCCTTAGAAACAAAATGTAGGGAACTGGGTTAATTAGTGTCTAGGACTCCCTAATTAGCTTTTGTGGATCACATGCTTGCCCTACCTTGTTGTGGTATCAGGATAACAGTTGGGGGCTGTGGGGGTATAAGAACTCTCTTTTGTGAGTACTCACTCATATTCAAATATATACCACTTTTCACTAACTTGAAGACTTGAATGACTAGGTAAACAGTTCCTTACATTCTATCACTTCAATAGTCAAAGCTCCCTATGCCAAAGGGTAAAAGACTGCACCACACCTCACCTCCAAACCAGAATGCAACATATTTCAATAGAATGTATCTGTCAACACCCTTAACTGCATGCCATTCAATGGGACAAACCACTGAGGTGTTCCTTTTACATTCATTTTACATTCACAGTTCAAATAGCAACACTGCAACAAGCATATCCTGTACCAGATTTGTAGAGCAGTCCAAATTATCCTTCTCCACTCTAACCCAGCCACCCTCAAGAAAAACATTCAGGATAAATGCAAACTTCCCGGACAAAACACCATACTTCATGCTGCAGGTTCAATAACTGACACAGATCCCTAAAAAAAGTAACACGATTAAATTAGCCTAGAAGCATCGCCATCACATCTGACCTCAAATAACAGTTTCTGACCATTACTAAAAAGATCTCTTCTCTGCAAAAAAGGACATTTTACTGCCAGGCTCAAAAATACCACACAACGAGCCAAACATAGTCCAAAAATCATCATCCCAGCTCTAAATTCCAAATGCCTATACACCCACACAATTTCTAGGAATAGTAACACAGCTCAACAACTTATTCTTTTTTGTTTCATCTGATCACTCAAACCCATTAAAGCATTCAAACTAAAATCAAAGCAATGTAAGCACCAACAAACAGGATCCAAGAAAACAATCCACCAACTAATCTCTATCTTTTTCTATACCAATATTAAACCAATAATAAGAACATCTGCAGATGTCAATGGCAGACCGCAACTTCTTAATACAGTGAAACGATTCACAACTGCGTAAACATCTCAGTCCCATCCACAGATCAAACTCATAAACCAGACCTTTACAGAACATACTTGTTTCTAAACTTTAAAATAAGCACCCTCATCCCATTTGTGTTATGTGCCACCAAAGCTATCATTACAACATGCCAATATCAATTCCTTACTTAGGGAAGTCACACAGAATCAATCCTTCATCAACAATTTCAGTCTGACCACTAACCTCTTTAACTCATCTGAGGTCTTTGACAAAATATGTTCTAACTATGCATTCACTTTAACAGTCAGTCTACATTCAGTTTAATAAAGCATATCTTCTGCTGAAGTCAAATTACTGAAATATACATTTTTAATTTATGGACTGAAGAGTGAGTCAGCCTTTGGAGGAGACAATGCAAGCTTGTCTTTCGAGAACCTGCCTGGTGTGACCTTCAAAACTATGGACCACAAAATCCTACTTGCTCACCTCTCATTAGCAGGAGCACTGGACCACTTTCCCACTGGTTCACCTCCTTCCTCTGTAGTCTATCTAATATTTGTATTTGCCCCCCTTCTGTCCAGTTCTTGGCATGTTACACATTAAGTTTCAGAAGGAGTGTCACCAGTGTTCATCATCTTCCGCATCCTGAATATCATATGCAACTAATACCGAATCCACTGCGCTAAGCTGACAACAGTCACTACTTGTGCATCATCAATACATAAAACAAATGCTAAACAATGGTAAATGGATTCCCTTTATTGTATCATCGAAATAAGTTGCCTGAGATCAGTCTGTAACACTCACCAAGTAACCCAAACCAAGATTTTGTGAGTCTTGCTTAATACCAAGGTGTATCAATTCTATTACAAAGCCATGCTTTCAGTCGATGCAATTCATTTCAACTTCCTTCTACAGATCTTCAAGATGGAGTCTGGGTTTCTCGACTATACTGAGTAGCATTAATAACTACTGTGGCTGGATCTGTCTGACAAGTAAAGCAACATGGATCATAGTTCGTCAAGTTGCCCTACTCTTCGGAATAAAGAATGATAATGTCACTTTAATAAAGTTTTTAGGTTCACAATGATATACTTTGCCTCCTGACTAAAGCACAGACTTCAGCTATGGCCTGTACCCAGCCCTTTCATCCCCAGAACACACTGGATATGGCCTGCAATCACTTTTACCCCATTTCCAAGATGCCCTGCACACACTATGTTCCCAGAACAAACTGCTTTCAGCCTTATGCAGCTGGCACTAGAATGACAAAAACATGCCTTCCACCAGCCATGTGGGACGATCACGTTCGGTATACTGTTTCTAGCACTCTGCACATATTGCAATACTAAAGATGTCCTATTTTATTGTAAGAAAAGGGCATTCAGATCAAAAAAATGATCAACAGATCTTATATGGAATCTGTATCCTTTTGTCAGACCTATGGGACCCTTGAGCTCTGGATATAGTCCCAGAACCACAGATCTCACAACACAAAATATTTTCAGGTGGGTCAGGATCTCCTCTTTTGGGTCCCCTACTTGAGTGGCTGCTCTCCCATCCCCTTAAGCATCTGTTCAGTTTTGTCCTGTATGCAAACAATAGATATTGATGGGCGACCTTGACTTCTGATTTTCATTTTAAATGTGGTATCTGTTTCCATCCCCTTATGGTCAGGGTTTGCTCCCCTGCCCGTAATACACGCTCGGTTTAGTTTGCAGGGTTTAGGAAAATGGGTAAATGGAGCTCACAAAAAGGTTTATCAGTCTTCACCGGCTAATCAGAATCCTTGGATCGCAGCTAAGTGAAATGGAAGAAGGAAAAAAGTACTCACTTACCCTCATCTGCAAATAACTAGTGGCTAAACAATCAAAATATACATAAAGTTAACATAAAATATCTCAAACGTCTGAATGGATTCACACCAAACCATACAAGTGGCTTACTCTGTGTAATGTTCTTCTTGATGATAGGATTGGGGAATCCACTGGCTCTGGGGCCAATTTGCAGAGGTGCACAGATTGGTTAAAAAAAGGCTCACTGGTCTGAAGAGAGGAGGAGCTAAAGGCACCAATAGAACAGCTATGTCCTCAAACTAACGTTTCAACTATATAAGACGTAAGCCTTACAAAGAACTACCTTGTCTAACTTTAGGGGACTACCAACGTTACGATGACACTAAGGGTATCTAAAATCTGTTAGCACTAATCCACGGTTATTATTCAAAGGGTCACAGAAGAAGGGGGAAAGGGGTAGGGAACTGGGAACTGGGAGAAATCAGCGGTCCAGTGTACAATCTCCCAAGGTACCAGGACAATGGGATCAGCACGCTACGTCAGCATTTACTGATAAAAACGAGACAATTATCATCAACATATGTCACCCATGAGGGTGGATGCACTCCTTAATTCCGTGAGTTTTCAGATTTATGAGAACCACCTCTTGTGCTTATTATAAGACTAGCCATATGAGTCGCCAGTGGGGTGCAAACATTTACGGGGCACTACACTTATTACATTTCAAACCGAGCAGAGGGGTTACTTGGCGGAAGCTGTCCTGTGTGGGGCCTCTAATGACAGGATATTGGGAGCGCTTTTTATCTATACTAAAACTGAATGGAACTGACTTATTATTGGGGAATACGAGTGGGTCGCCCCTCCATTGCAAGTAGCTGTAGGCAGGCTGGGAGCTGCTGTCCAGCCTGGACTGTCCCTTCCTTTAAATGATAAGTTTTGTCAAGACTGACAAGCCATGTTCTCTTGTACCACCCTTTATAAAGTTAAAGTTAGATACCCATCTGCTGCGATTGGGGGCATTTAATTCAGTATGACCCTCATGAAATATTCAGATATATTCTTTCCCTGATATACCACCTCAGTGTAATTATACTGTTCATTTAAGTTCCGCAGACGCCGGACAGCCCACGTTTTCCCTAGGGGCCTGTTCCTTGCTTTGGGGCTGTAAGACTACTCTTTTTTGCCTGCTTTCATTCACCTCCGTGTTTTAGTATCTTACTCTCACAGTGATGGGACAGCATGAGTTTGGCATGTTCTCACCAACAGGTTTGCTCACAATGTGTGCATGTGGACACTAATTGTGATTGACATTGGTCCACTTTGAGAGTTTTGATACTATCACATTTGTTCTTTGCTATTATTCCAGGTCACCTGACGCAGGAAGTTCATACATTAGTGTAAGTTACACATGTTTTAAACACACCCCTAACTTTAGAGTAACCGTACTCTTGGTTCTGTGAGGGCTAAGTAACTCTCTTTTCAGTCCTGAAGAAACAACCGCTGGTGGTGGCGTGAAACATGTCGACCTTACTCTACAGGAATTGAATACACATACAGGGATAGGAACATAATTTCCCGCATCTTTCTCTCTCTGTTTTTAACCTTGGCCCAGGTACTCTATTTGAATTAAAGGTGATGCATGTACCTATAGTCAACTTTAACTTCACATTACCCAGTCCCTCACTAGAGGCCAGATGTAGCAAAGGGTTTTACCCATTCTGTGTCTATGGGAAAATGTGTTTATACATATGGCCCTAGATCACAACTTAGGATTCACAGCACTCTTGCAGTTCCTATTGGAACTACTTCAAAAGATCTCCGACAAAGAGCCCTCTCGCAAGGGCCATCAGGCATTGCAGCCTGGCCCAACAAGGCCCAAGCCCGACGGTGAAGCATGCCAATAGGTGGGTGAGGGCTCTTGCTCTGCTCTGGTGATGAGCCTTAGGAGATCTTTATTCTCTACTAGTTGGGATTGTATAAAATAATTTATGGAACAGTGTATTACATTTTTGTGAGTATTGTTCAATGGCAACTTATGGGCACTACTATTGCCATCACAGGCTCCTAGTCTTTCACATACATCCTGAAACTAGAAGACAAACTTCCCAGTCCATTCCAGAAAGACTACCCTCTACCAGTTGAAGGAATAATGGAAAAGGGTATTTTGCCTCTGATTTGCCCCTCTCCTTGCAGAACATGATTCCAGAACTGAGGAAGCCTGTTTCTGAGCTGGGGCCCAAGAACAGCAAACTGGATTCCTTCAAAATTGTATTATGCTGCTGGGGAAGGCGTCTGCCTGCGGGGGTTCATGGCACTGGAAATAGCCCGAGTGGTGTGATGCTGGGAGAAGTTCAACACCGTATATCAACTGGTGAAAGCCTACTTAATAATTTTCTAAAGTACTGGAGACATTAGAACAGTCCAGAAGTAATCAGCAAAAAGTACTGTTTGAGAGCTGCACGCGCTGCTGAAGGGCCAACTTTCATAGTCCACATGCATAAGCAGATGTAAGTATTCAACTTATTCACTATTCCAAGCCCTGCTGCTAAGGTGAAGATGCGCTGGATGAGTGTCGCTAGCAGTGATTCTTGGAGCGCAGCTATCCTTGACTGAACAGTTGTGATACCATATTGTTGCTAGTGTGCCACGCAATTGCTGGTCCACCATTGCTTTCGGAGATTTTTGAATTTGAACACGTATGATTTCCTGCATCAAATTACAGGATATTTTTAGGAAGTGTTTTTAAAAGCTTTTACCGAAAGATGGTCTGGATGTTCCAGGTGTTATTTCCGGCTGTCTGGTTAAGATTACACACTTCACTCACGTGCACTCTTTGAGGACTGACTATGCTCAATTTTCTCATGTGACGTCATTCCTGTGATTTAAGGACTTCAATCAGTAAGAGGCTAGACCTGGTTTGAGTAGTTTCATTCCAGGTCATTCATTTACAAACTGAATGTCTCAAACCACAACAATGAGACTCATCACTGGCCTATGTTTAATGAGCATCTCCTTCATAAAAACCTGAACATTCAGAAGGAAATCATGGCCCATTGTTGGCTGTACCTTTATGACAACAGCTTCAAAAATCATAGTTTAGTTCTGAATTTAAAGATTAATTGTCTTCAAATATATTTCTCTCTTAAACTAATTTTATTTTATGCAAACTTCTAAAAAATAAAAGTGTATTTTTTTTTCATGTAATGTGTAGTATGCATTGTGGGCTAACACAGCCATCTCAAGGCCGCCCTTGTGTTCTAAAAAGCCACAAGAAACCCTTGATAGCATTTAAGAACACCAATACGCAATTACCATCGTTGTGAGTAAATGTGTGTGGGGTGTGTCTGTGTTTCAGTGTTAGTCTGCCTCTCATGTCAGGGAATTAAGAGTGAAACCACCATCTCTTGTTCATTAGCTGCAATCATGCAATCACCTTTGGCAAAGCTACATCTCGCTACCACTATCATGCTGATCACAATTTCCCACCCTAGAGTGGTTTCATGACACAGTGACCCCTTCAACCCATGTCATGTAAGCTAGATCTATTCTTGAACCCCAATATGTTTGACTGCAGTCCTCGAGACAGTGATTTTGGATCCTAGTTTCCTTCTGAGCAGCCTCAGGTGTGCATAACCCCATTGACAGCAGGGCCATCTTTGCTGCAAAAACGGATGTGCATTATCGGAAAATTAAATGTGTGCATTGAAATGTGTGGGGGCCGAGTCTGGCCAATGCACAGGTTGTGTGCCTACAGCATGCATGGGGTTTTCTTACCGGGGATGCATGAGCATGTCTGCATGTGACCAGTAATGAGTCCACATGACGCACTGGAATTCAATCAAGTGGTGCACATGAAGGTATTTGAGCAAAATGTGGGGGGAAAAAGCATCTTTGGTCATAAACAGAGGTGACGCAGGTCTTGGTGATCCACTTGCCTGCAGCTGCATCTGCTCGAGGGCGTTTGTTTCACACTCCGCTTGCATGTCCCTCATTTCCTGCTCATGCTTCTGTTGCTGCTGCAGCTTCTCCGCTTTCTGACGTTTCTGCTCCTGCTCAGAAAACTGCAAGACAGCAAAATAGGTAATCATTACTACAGGACAGAACCCTCGATAAGAGACGACTGGGGCTACACCAAATCACTGAACAGAAACAGATTTACCCGTTGTTACAGTCCCTCGCTTTAATATCTTCCACAGACTTAAATGATGTTGATTTTTCCTGTTGACAGACTTAGACTCAATTGAACATTACAAAACTTTTATAAATGCAGCACTAAAATAGTAGCCTATCCAAAGGGTATTCATTCCTAGGCACAGGGAGGACGGGCTTTAAGTTCCATCCTCCACCCATTATGCCCCTCAGGTCCGCATAATCTAGAGCACAGAAAGTGCAAATTAGGTTGTCTCCCTATCTGGTGACTTCTTCCATTAAATTGGTTCTTCATAATCCCCTGACCTAATCGCATGTCATCCTGGCATTAAATCCCTGATGATGTATGCATGGACTTCCATATCACTGATCTGAATATTTATTGAAGCAGAATATTGACCTGACTAGTCTTCTTGCTTTACCACTTGTAGATTGAGTGGTTATCACTCCTGGTAGTAGTGTGTTATCTTTTAAGTGACAACTTTATACAAACAACAATCATGCACTTGCCTCGTTTGATGGAGGGTGTCCTTTATCATTCAAACAACACGCACAGACAACCAATGACCACCACAGCCAGTCTGTTGACTTACTATTGAATGGGTTCTTCAACAATTGTGAGACCCATGCATGCTCAATTTAAATTAGGTTTTAAAAGGACTAAGCTATTGGTAAGTACTAATCGGACCATCTGAAAGAATATGTTTCAAACATCTGATCAATAGTATTTTTTGTACATTCGGAGCCAAGTCTCAAATCTCAGAGAGCCTGGGTAGTGGTGTAGGATCTACTCATTCTCAAACAAGAGGGAACCTTCGGTCTGATACAACGGTGAGCCTAGAAGTGCTTGAAGTCCAGATGCTGTAGCTGCCTGGGCCACTCATGGGTCAGCCAGAATCATTTTGCAGATTTTTCAGTCTGCTAAAAATTAGCAGTATGAAAAACTAGGGGAAAGGAATACAGAAATGAGTTTGAATTAAATAAGCAATCTCGGGGTATCACTCATGCTTAGGGCTGGACTCAAACCAATGACATGTTAAATTACTACTTGTTGCAAAGTCTATTGCTGGTGCACGAATAAACTGACAATGTTCTTAAAGCCACCAAGGAAATACTACAACGTGGGGCAACATCAAGAACAGCAAATCACTTGAGGAGTCAGGCCTTAGTTTTACTCCTGGAAGGTCCGGCCCAGGGTGAATTTTTGTATTTAAGTGAACATATCAATAGTATTGCATGCCCTCTTGCCTCCTACTGTAAAACATTACTGCAGTGTTGTCTGTCAGAACTGATACCACCTTCCAGCAACATAAGGGGGAATCAACCACTTATCTAGACTGAGCTGCCAGTAACCCCTGCAGATCTCTGTAGTGCTCTTTCTTCTTGAACCATTTCCATTTTATCTTACTTCCTCAGGGCATGCAGCAGAAGCTTCTGGAATGCTATTCTTGCCTTCTTGATAGACGGAAGATAATAATGAATACAACCAAAAGCCACGGGGATTACCAAGAAGCCGAGGTAATAAATAACACAAAGGTGTCAAATCCAGATCCCTTAGAACAATAATAGCAACGGACAATAAAAGCAAAGGAAAAATGCACAAAATAATAAGCAAAAGAATTGCCTCCCAATAGATCCTCAGACCAAGAACAAGGTCAATGCCATTTAAAAGCTAATCTTAGGCAGAAGAGGAAATTAAATATTAATCCTAAAATATGAACGTCATGTTTCAGGACTAATCGTTTCCTATGTAATCTCAACGAAGTCAATAAGAAATGTAAATGTATTATTATTTTTGATTAGAATACCATAGCTTTCGCTTGTTAATTAAACCTAGAAACAATTGCATGTCACCCGTAAAACTATCAGGGTACAGTAGACCGGTACCCAACCCAATGGGGAGTTATATTTTGAACCTATTTTTTAGCTTCATTGCCTAACTACCATATTGAACCCCAGGTTTATCAGTATAATTCAACATCATATCTGACATCAGGTGGGGGGGACCTTGGGCACAGCTGTCCCTGCAAGAACTTGAAAGCACCCCTGCCCCCCGCCCCAATAAACCATAAACAATAAAGAATGGGGAAGGTGGTAGCGGCAGTAATCGGTAAAGGTCCTGGTAGATGGTAGACTTGATGGCTTGGAGTTGTGACAATATTTTCTTTAAGATCTTAAGGAAGCAATGATGTTCAACCCTAGACAAGGTTGTAAAGCCCTTTACTTCAGCGTTGCAAAGCCATGAAACAACACTCATGCACATACTGCATCTGTCTAAATGAATGAAGGCAGCAGCTCGGATACTGAAACTGCAGACCAAGGTGCATCTTTCTCTCTTTTTTTACATTATGAAAAGCTTCAGTGTTGGAGTCATCAAGGTTTCACTGTTGACTTAAGTTTCTTTTCTCTTTTTGCAAGAAGGAAATCGTGAAACTGGCAGTACCAGTAGTCAGAAAAGGTGGGCGTGGTCTTTAATTTCTAGACATTTAAGAGGAAAAGCAAGTGGGTCATCTATCCATTTTTGCTCCCAGATTGTTGTCTGACCCGAGGCCCACTTCCTTTCGCATGATTTAGTAATGGCTTGACAAGCTTGACTTTAGAGTTACAGATCAGTACATCTAGATACGAGACAACCCATGTAGTGTTTTATACTGGTTTAGAATGTTATAAATTATCTACGTGTCAAGAGTACAGAGCACTTCGGAAATCCACTTGTGCTATAAAAGAACCCACCTGTCCCTTTTGATACCCTGCAGTGACATTATTATTATATTATATAGCAGCAACCTCAATACATTAGAGGTTCAATAATAGGCTCTCTGATTATAGCAGAGCTTATATCAGTCTTGTCCAATCTCTTTCAACATAGGAAAAAGTAGGATATTTACTCTTGGCAGCAGAAAGAGTAAACCATTTACCAGGTTGGGAAAACAATGCAATGACATACAGCTGGAGGTGCATTTTTGTGACTTACTCTATGAATTGGACTACTAATTTGCTTTTACTTTGCCTATAATGGTTTTATACAGATTCTCCATTATTTTTTTTTTTTTAATGTATACATGCATTAAACACTAAATGGAGTCACAGAGGAATGGTATTTAAAGTTGCCCAACAGGTTAGCAAAACGTTTTACAAGGTGCATTTTATGTGTACATTTTATTTTCAAAGAAATTATATATTGCCTTGTGATTTTGCAAGTATTTGTATGTAATCCAGAAGTATTTGCATAGCATACTAAGCAATCCCCAACTGTTATATTTTAGAAATGTGTACATTCTTTGTACTAGAACCATTGTCAGTAGAGCCACCTGAGTTCACATCTCACTGCATTTCCTTAGAGCGCATGCCCCTAATATCATAGGATTTTGAATTAATAAATTCTATATACAAGTTTAAACAACTTAGACTGAAGGGTGATAGAAAGTGATACCTTTATATTAATTTAGTCAGTCAATCAAATGGTTTGACTGACCCACAACCTGCTTGGGTTTTGAGAATTCCGCATGGAAGATATCAGTAACTAAATTCCCCTTTTGGGTCTCACCTAAGATAGGGTAAGTGATTTTCCTTTTTTAAATTATTTTCAGCTGCGCACTGCACAGCACGGCAAAATATACATTGCTAATTTCCATAGGTCTCATTGGCAAGACCGGTTTGGCTTTGCAAATGCTTGTTCTTTTCATGTCATTAAATCATTTTCTACAACATGGTTATCGTTACAAATGTCACGTTACAGAGTGGCGCTACTGTGAGAGGAGGCCCCTTTTTGCATGGTTAGCCCCCCCCCACTTTTTGCCTGATGTTGATGTATCCTAGAAGTTGTAGTTCCCTAAATCTGTTGTGATGCTTGGCACAATTGGGTACACTCTCAAATATCACTGCAAGTACCTAGTAAATGGGTACACCAGTATCCAGGGCATGGAGTATTAAGGGTAGGCTCCTGAGGGCAGCAGCACTGATTGTGCCACCCTCTAGGGCCCTGCAGCCATTGCAGGCTGAGTGTACTGGGGCAAACCTGAAAAGGCAAATTCGACATAGCACACTCCCAGTGTGCTCTGTCCACCCTACAATGCATATGTATGGGTAAGTCACCCTTTTAGCAGGCCTTCTAGCCCTAAGGCAGGGTGCAGCATACTATATATAAGAGGGCATAGTTGCATGAGCAATATGCCCCCACGGTGTTCTTGACAAACCTGGGACATAGTGAGTGAACAGAGCAGCCATTTTAAGTACATGTACTGGACACTGGTCAAACACAAGTTCCCCAGCTATGTGGTGGCCACTCTGCACCCTGAGTTGTTTGGTACCAAACAACTCAGAATGATAAATCCAAACTGGTACCAGTTTTGGATTTAACCCGAAATGTACCCAGGGGTCACCTTAGAGGTGCCACTGCAAAAGCTAACCTAACTAGCATGGTTGCTGTCATGCCACCTCCATATTGTATAGAAAACTACAAGCGTCCTTTTAAACACTACTTCAGGTACTGCAAGGTGTCTCCTCACAGTAACTGAAGTTGTGTTTAAAGGGACGCGTGTAGTTTTCAGTACATGCATATGGTGTTTGACTTTGCATCACCCGTGAGAGGAGGGCGATCCCCACAAGCACACTAACCAGTGGAATTTTGAGTATTTATAAACTGGTATACATGTATGAGTGCGTAGATACTCTTGTAATTGCTACTAACAATATAACCATTCCCATTTTGCATTTTGTGTTTACTTACAAGCATACTATCTTGCTCAGATGGCTTCCCAATGAGTTGAAGACTATTCAATGTAACATGCATGGTCCATAAGGTTATACATGAGAACGTCTCTAGTTAGATCGCTTATACACTGGTCACCTCTGGTGGATCACGTACATCCCGGAGCGCTGACTCCGGGAAACTCAAGTCTTCAAGAAAGTAAAAAGGCTCAACCAAGCTAAGTGAGGTCCTAGGCCCACTCTAGGAGAGAGTGGTCCTAGAACATGCACCTCGATCCCCACGACATCAGGACGATTACATCTGATATTCAGGAGGGTTCAACATCCCCCGCTTTCCAGGCCACTGGAAGTATTACTGAAGTATCAGTCCTCATCCGGACTGTAGATAAAAGACGAGTGTCTTAGGACTTTAGACTACACGTTTTGAATAGTTTAGTTAGGTCTAACTCGTCAATGTTTACTCTATTTGTATTTGCTATTCTGTTTGAGCCTGAAAAGCTCTGCTAACCTTTGGGTACCGGTTCGCGTAATACAAACTAGAAATAAACTTCGAACTATAATCCATTGCTTTGCTCTGTCTTGCCAGTAGGTGGCCGTCTTGCACCATAGTTTTCTCATCTCCCAAGGAGAGGTGTGTTTTGTAACAGACTGATAAAACCTCGCCAGAGAATAATACGACAAAAATAGAGGCGTGCTACACTTAAGGTCACTTTTCTTTTTAAATAGTTCAACATTAGTTTAGCATTTCCTGGAATATTTACGGAGCGACAGAGGCCACTTTAACAATATAATTTTAAGCCATGCCCTCCTTGTAAAATGCAATTCTTAGGCAGGCACAGAACAATTGCTTCAGACAGGTATGATCCAGTAGTTATAGCACCCTCTGGAAATACTTAGCGGCCTCCAGTCTTCTGACCACAGACTTTAAATGCCCAGAGCCCCTTAACTCGAGCCTGCAGAGCTCCAAACACAATTGCCCCTTGTCTTCGAGTGTTGTCGTTAACAGCGCTAATTCTGTCTTGAGATGGTCACACCCATCTGATTCAGTGCCCCAGCTCGATGCATTCGGCCTCTAGCCGAATGAATCACAGCTCCCTGCGACCAGAACCTCTTCATTCGGACCTCCGTGCGCTACTGGGCTGCAGACTTGAACCTTCATATACCCAGGTAAAGGTGGGAGTCAAGCAAGACCCACGTCAGAGGTATGACTCCTGCACGGCCCCATGCCCCACTGCACCAGAAGGTCATAAGAAGGCGGATGGATTCAAGTGGGAGGTTCTTTCCTTCTTGAACTTTGTCCACTAAAAACTGGAGTGCACGCTGTATATGTAAGTTAAAGTATCTCTGATGCTTACATTAGAGCTTCACTCCTTCTTCCCTTCAAGGCTTCCAAACCAGCAGCGAACTCTCTGGAACCTATTTGCCCTCTTGTCTTTGCTATTCTACTTAATTTGAACTGTTTCAGAGGTTGCCCCTTTCTAAATCATTTGCTAAATCTTGGGGAGCCCCTGATATGAACATGGGAATCGGATGCCTCGGTCATGCCTTCCCCTACACTCAACGCTGTACTCTAGAAAATATATCAAGTGAATTTCAATGAATTCAATTTGCCAGGTAACCTTGCCTGCTGCAAATATTCTTTCCCATGTGATTTTGGCCCTTTAAGTACTGCACAAACGTTTCAAGAAAGACTTTAGTATCAACTTTAACATGTAATACAAGAATTATATGTCGGCTTTATTGAACACATTGCGCTAGGATGGTTCCTGAAAGAATCAAGCACAAATCATTGTTTTTAATGTTAATTGGGGAGCGGCAGCCCAGCCTTTGGTTGTGCTGTTCAGTGTGTAACCTAGACTCAAGTCCAAGCTGCCCCACTTGACCAACTTTGGTGATCCTAAGCAAATCAATGGACATCAAGTTACCGGACTGTAAAGTTGCAAACGCCTTGCTGCAGAAGCCTTCAGGATGCTTTGCTCTGAGCCCCCCTAAGCAAAATGTTTTGAAGTCAGGTCATCTTCCAAAAATATATGGCAAGAATAGGGGGAGCCGGAGCGGCAGGGCTGAGCACAGGGGACAGAGTTTATGATATCACTTCAGGGGTATTTTTCTGTGGAGCATAATTTACACTAAATGAAAGCTTCGTAAAAGTTCAAATATACAAAACAAAACAACAACAACAAAAATCAATGAAAAAAACAATAGGTCCCATAATTGGGGTGTTGTGAGCCTGGGTCCCAGTGTAACTACACCTGCTGCACTAATGGTGGCTGCAATCCTGAGAAGCAGGCCATCTCCTGTACAAGTTTCACCCATTCGCATGCCTGGCCACCATTCATCCCGAAGCAGACTCTCTCTTTCAGTCAAAAACGAGCTCCCAGGTGTTGTCCTTACTTTGCAGCAAAGGTGCCTTCTGTAGTAACACTTGCAAATAATATGAGCCTTCAGTAACCCTTTTGTGAAGGTAGACAGTTAAGACTTGTGATGCAGTGGGCCATTGACAGTCAAGGGCCCCAGTGCCACTGCTCCTGCTTCACTACTAAAAGCCACTGCCTTGCGAAGCAGGCAGTCTCCTCTGTCCTTTGCTAAAATCATGGTCCCCTGATCTTGCCCCACCCACTTTGACATGTCTCCGAGACCCAGCTATCACCTCTGCTACACTTTTCTCCCTGTTGGATCATGGGTACAATCCCCGAAGCAATACTGGCACTGCAAATGTGTAGTAGGCCTTATTGCAAACCAGGAAGCATTGTACAACACTCATAACTGGGGTTTAGTAGGCCCTTCACACCCTGGGCACTGGTGCCACTGCACCTGCAACACTATTGACACCGGCAGACCTGCGAAGCATCTATGTCCTCTGCCAACTCCATTGGGCCATCACTCCTAGGCCTGAAGCGCAAAGCTGGCTATTGTCCCCTTTTGATTAAAAACAAAAGGGATAACAGTTACATCTCTCGTCCGGTGTTGCTAGAGCCCTGTTCACTGTGCACAAGGGTGACTTTGCCCCTTATGCTAGCAATGAAAAGGACTCCCACACCGTTTTTTTCTAGTCAGACAGCAACAATTGTGATACTGTTGCCCCTCACAACCCTGGCTCTGTGCCACTGCACCTGCGGCACAAATGGCCCTTTAAAAATGAGTCCCCATGACTCCCCACCTTCCTCAAGGCATGTCTCTGAGGAAGATGTATCTGTCATTTGTAAACTAAAAAAATACCCCATACTGGGCCATGACTGACATTATCCAAAGATCTATCTCTCTACTTTCCTCCCTCACCTGGGCCATTACTCTGACACCCAAAGGGCCTGGATGATCAGAGCTCTGCACTTGAATGTGACCCTGCTGGTCGCCACCCTCGCGACTCACCTTAAAGGATAGCTGCATGTAAACAGAGGTCAAAGTGAATGAGATCTAAGGGACCCTACATGCTCATCCTTTTTTTTTATTTTTATTTTTTAACTTTTTTCATAGGAGCAGCTCCCATAGTTTTTGCTAAAACAAAACGTAACTATCCCTGAACAGTTAATGTGGTCCCCGAGGTACCTCTGCGTGAAAGTGTATGGAGGGCAGGTTTGGGAGGGCTTTTCCTGTGCTGTGACGCACGGGAAGTGATGAGGAGCTAAGGAAGAAACAGGCCTTCTCACCAGGGTGCCACCTACCTGAAGACATTTAAATGAGTGAAATTGGTTAATCACCACATGAAATGGCTGCCTAGGAATCAGTACAGACTTTAATTGATAGCATCACTTGAAGTTTAATGGAGACACAGTTATTATTTTTGATACGTAATGTCAAGATCTTATGGGCTGAATTCTAGAAGGTGTACTTTTAATAGACACTCACAAAAATGTTTGCAATTGGTAGTTTACCTATAACTAAGATATATACTTTGAAAGCGCTTGTTTTATCTTACAATACTAAAACATATTGCAGCAGCCTACCTTGTGTATAATACAATTTTAAAATAATGACTTGCATATTGACAGTGCTTTCCGTTCCAGGGTAAGACCTCTTAGCACTACAAATACACAAGTCACTTTTCCCCACATCTGCAGCGGTCACATTCACCAAGTGAAATTTCATAGCGTAAAAGAATATATTTCCAACCAATAAACTTGCACCCATTTTTCATTTAAGATTTCTTCATTTTATCTTACATGCAGCTAACGAAAAGTGAAAAACAAGACATGTACAAAATTAACATAGCTAAAAATAACAAAATTCTGTCTCGTTTTTCACTTCCAGTTATCGGCATATCATATGATGCACAAAACTGGAATGAAAAATTATTTTAGGTTATATTTCTCATATATTTTTAAGCACTTCAATGACTCCTGTAAATAAAGACAGGCTGGAAACTCGGCAAATAAACAAAGTTGTGCTTCCAGGGCATCTTCATTTATAGGTAGTTGTTGAGGCATCTGAGTCCTACCACCCTCGCTTTGCAAATGTAGCCACGGACCCCCAAGTGGTCACACCCCACGGTTTGAAGACCTCTGCCGTGAAGTGGGTGATTTGAGGATGTGCACTCTCTGTTGCACGATTTAATACCAAAGTGCTGCATCATATGAAATGGCAACATCGGTCTAATCCAAGATGCACCTGACAGTGTCACTCAGGGAAACTTAGTGTTTTTGAGAGAGGAGATTTCTAAGTTCTTGTTTAAAAAATATTAATATTAGTGAGTTATCACAATCCAGTGGCAGAACCCAACTAGATAGGAATTTGGTGGCTTGGCCACTTGAGCCCCCCCCCCCCCACCCCCACCCCCCCGGCACCCTCTTACCTGCTTCATGAGGTCCCTCTGCTCGGCGCTGTTCAGGCCTGGTGTCGCGTGCAGCTTCTTCTTGTACATGGCCTGGCGGCTCTTGCCCTCAGCGCGCTGGGTCTTGGGAAGACGATTTCTCTCTTGCTGCTGCCGCAACCGCAGCTGCTCCAGCATGCGCTGGTTGTAGCGCTGCATCTGCTCACGCTCCTACAAGTCAAAGGCAAAATGTGAAGCAAAGGCCAGCACATGAAGTGCTATATCAATGTAACAAGGATACAAAGGCCTCTGATAAGCTGCCAACTGTTCGCAAGGAAAGAGCAGGAACATGCAAGAAGATGGATGGAAAAATGCACATATTACCATTCTGATATGATATACAAATAAGAAGTCCTAGGGCAATACTTCTGAAATAGCGCCTTCAACTAATAAAATTACAAAGACGCATTTTATATGTGCGTTGTATTAAATTAAAACTTATTTTCCGAAAGGTAAAGGGCCAAGCTGATAGTCCTCTTGCATTGGATTGTAACTAGCCAGCAATGACAGAGGTCTCCAGAGAGTTAGACACTTGAACATACCGTAGGTAAATCCTTGGGGTCCTGGGGCCAAAAGGCCTTGAGCTAATATTTTCATGGGAGACAGACCTGCCTGACTAGGCTCTCTGGCCTCACCCTCTTTCCCTTTCTTTTGAAACTGCTGCTGCTCCCTGTAGGAAGTTGGCTCTGTATGTGCTATTTCAAAGTAAGGAATAGCATGCACAGAGTCCAAGGGTTCCCCTTAGAGGTAAAATAGTGGTAAAAAGAGATAATACTAATGCTCTATTTTGTGGTAGTGTGGTCGAGCAGTAGGCTTATCCAAGGAGTAGTGTTAAGCATTTGTTGTACATACACAAGACAATAAATGAGGTACACACACTCAGAGACAAATCCAGCCAATAGGTTTTGTTATAGAAAAATATCTTTTCTTAGTTTATTTTAAGAACCACAGGTTCAAATTTCACATGTAATAGCTTGTTTGGAAGGTATTGCAGGTAAGTACTCTAGGAACTTTGAATCATTACATTAGCATGAATACTTTTGTCATAAAACACAATAAGCTGTTTTAAAAGTGGACACAGTGCAATTTTCACAGTTCCTGGGGGAGGTAAGTTATTGTTAGTTTTCACAGGTAAGTAAGTCACTTACAGTTCTCAGTTTTTGGTCCAAGGTAGCCCACCGTTGGGGGTTCAGAGCAACCCCAAAGTTATCACACCAGCAGCTCAGGGCCGGTCAGGTGCAAAGGTCAAAGAGGTGCCCAAAACACATAGGCTATAATGGAGAGAAGGGGGTGCCCCGGTTCCAGTCTGCCAGCAGGTAAGTACCCACGTCTTCGGAGGGCAGACCAGGGGGGTTTTGTAGGGCACCGGGGGGGACACAAAGTAGCACAGAAAGTACACCCTCAGCAGTGCGGGGGCGGCCGGGTGCAGTGTGCAAACACGCGTCGGGTTTCCTTCAGGTTTCAATGGGAGACCAAGGGGTCTCTTCAGCGATGCAGGCAGGCAAGGGTGGCTCCTCGGGGTAGCCACCACCTGGGCAAGGGAGAGGGCCTCCTGGGGGTCACTCCTGCACAGAAGTTCCGTTTCTTTAGGGGCTGGGGGCTGCGGGTGCAGGGTCTTTTCCAGCCGTCGGGAAATGGAGTTCAGACAGTCGCGGTCAGGGGGAGCCTGGGGATTCCCTCTGCAGGCGTCGCTGTGGGGGCTCAGGGGGGACAACTTTGGTTACTCACAGTCGTAGAGTCGCCGGAGGGTCCTCCCTGAGTTGGTTGTTCTCCACCAGTCGAGTCGGGGTCGCCGGGTGCAGTGTTGCAAGTCTCACGCTTCTTGCGGGGAATTGCAGGGGCCTTTAAATCTGCTCCTTGTAACAAAGTTGCAGTTCTTTTGGAGCAGTGCCGCTGTCCTCGGGAGTTTCTTGTCTTTTTCGAAGCAGGGCAGTCCTCAGAGGATTCAGAGGTCGCTGGTCCCTTGGAAAGCGTCGCTGGAGTAGGTTCTTTGGAAGGCAGGAGACAGGCCGGTAAGTCTGGGGCCAAGGCAGTTGGTGTCTTCTGGTCTTCCTCTGCAGGGGTCTTTCAGCTCGGCAGTCCTTCTTCTTGTAGTTGCAGGAATCTAAATCTTTAGGTTCAGGGAAGCCCTTAAATACTAAATTTAAGGGCGTGTTTAGGTCTGGGGGGTTAGTAGCCAATGGCTACTAGCCCTGAGGGTGGGTACACCCTCTTTGTGCCTCCTCCCAAGGGGAGGGGGTCACATCCCTAATCCTATTGGGGGAATCCTCCATCTGCAAGATGGAGGATTTCTAAAAGTTAGAGTCACCTCAGCTCAGGACACCTTAGGGGCTGTCCTGACTGGCCAGTGACTCCTCCTTGTTATTCTCATTATTTTCTCCGGCCTTGCCGCCAAAAGTGGGGGCCGGGGCCGGAGGGGGCGGGCAACTCCACTAGCTGGAGTTTCCTGCGGGGCTGTGACAAAGGGGTGAGCCTTTGAGGCTCACCGCCAGGTGTTACAGCTCCTGCCTGGGGGAGGTGTTAGCATCTCCACCCAGTGCAGGCTTTGTTACTGGCCTCAGAGTGACAAAGGCACTCTCCCCATGGGGCCAGCAACATGTCTCTAGTGTGGCAGGCTGCTGGAACCAGTCAGCCTACACAGATAGTCGGTTAAGTTTCAGGGGGCACCTCTAAGGTGCCCTCTGTGGTGTATTTTACAATAAAATGTACACTGGCATCAGTGTGCATTTATTGTGCTGAGAAGTTTGATACCAAACTTCCCAGTTTTCAGTGTAGCCATTATGGTGCTGTGGAGTTCGTGTAAAACAGACTCCCAGACCATATACTCTTATGGCTACCCTGCACTTACAATGTCTAAGGTTTTGCTTAGACACTGTAGGGGCACAGTGCTCATGCACTGGTACCCTCACCTATGGTATAGTGCACCCTGCCTTAGGGCTGTAAGGCCTGCTAGAGGGGTGTCTTACCTATACTGCATAGGCAGTGAGAGGCTGGCATGGCACCCTGAGGGGAGTGCCATGTCGACTTACTCATTTTGTTCTCACTAGCACACACAAGCTGGTAAGCAGTGTGTCTGTGCTGAGTGAGGGGTCTCTTAGGGTGGCATAATACATGCTGCAGCCCTTAGAGACCTTCCCTGGCATCAGGGCCCTTGGTACCAGAGGTACCAGTTACAAGGGACTTATCTGGATGCCAGGGTGTGCCAATTGTGGAATCAAAAGTACAGGTTAGGGAAAGAACACTGGTGCTGGGGCCTGGTTAGCAGGCCTCAGCACACTTTCAATTCAAAACATAGCATCAGCAAAGGCAAAAAGTCAGGGGGTAACCATGCCAAGGAGGCATTTCCTTACACAACCCCCCCCCCCCCAAACGAAAGAGGATGAGACTAACCTTTCCCAAGAGAGTCTTCATTTTCTAAGTGGAAGAACCTGGAAAGGCCATCTGCATTGGCATGGGCAGTCCCAGGTCTGTGTTCCACTATAAAGTCCATTCCCTGTAGGGAGATGGACCACCTCAACAGTTTTGGATTTTCACCTTTCATTTGCATCAGCCATCTGAGAGGTCTGTGGTCAGTCTGAACTAGGAAGTGAGTACCAAAGAGGTATGGTCTCAGCTTCTTCAGGGACCAAACCACAGCAAAGGCCTCCCTCTCAATGGCACTCCAACGCTGCTCCCTGGGGAGTAACCTCCTGCTAATGAAAGCAACAGGCTGGTCAAGGCCATCATCATTTGTTTGGGACAAAACTGCCCCTATCCCATGTTCAGAGGCATCGGTTTGCACAATGAATTGCTTGGAGTAATCTGGAGCTTTTAGAACTGGTGCTGTGCACATAGCTTGCTTCAGGGTGTCAAAGGCCTGTTGGCATTCTACAGTCCAGTTTACTTTCTTGGGCATTTTCTTGGAGGTGAGTTCTGTGAGGGCTGTCACAATGGATCCATATCCCTTCACAAACCTCCTATAGTACCCAGTCAAGCCAAGGAATGCCCTGACTTAAGTCTGGGTTTTTGGAGCTGCCCAGTCCAGAATAGTCTGGACCTTAGGCTGGAGTGGCTGAACTTGGCCTCCACCTACAAGGTGTCCCAAGTAAACCACAGTTCCCTGCCCTATCTGGCATTTGGATGCCTTGATAGAGAGGCCTGCAGATTGCAGGGCCTTCAAAACCTTCTTCAGGTGGACCAGGTGATCCTGCCAGGTGGAGCTGAAGACAGCAATATCATCCAGATAAGCTGCACTAAAGGATTCCAACCCAGCAAGGACTTGATTCACCAACCTTTGGAAGGTGGCAGGGGCATTCTTTAAACCAAAGGGCATTACAGTGAACTGATAATGCCCATCCGGTGTGGAGAATGCTGTCTTTTCTTTTGCTCCAGGTGCCATTTTGATTTGCCAGTACCCTGCTGTTAAGTCAAAGGTACTTACGAATTTGGCGGCCCCTAATTTGTCTATTAGCTCATCAGCTCTAGGAATGGGATGAGCATCTGTCTTGGTGACAGAGTTGAGACCTCTGTAGTCCACACAAAACCTCATCTCTCTCTTTCCTTCTTTGGTGTGAGGTTTGGGGACTAAGACCACTGGGCTAGCCCAGGGGCTGTCAGAGTACTCAATTACTCCCAATTCCAGCATCTTGTGGACTTCCACCTTGATGCTTTCCTTAACTTGGTCAGACTGTCTAAATATTTTGTTTTTGACAGGCATGCTGTCTCCTGTGTCCACATCATGGGTACACAGGTGTGTCTGACCAGGGGTTAGGGAAAAGAGTTCAGCAAACTGCTGCAGGACCTTCCTACAGTCAGACTGCTGTTGGCTAGAGAGGGTGTCTGAGTAGATCACTCCATCTACTGAGCCATCTTTAGGGTCTGATGAGAGGAGATCAGGGAGAGGTTCACTCTCAGCTTCCTGGTCCTCATCTGTCACCATCAACAGATTTACATCAGCTCTGTCATGGAAGAGCTTAAGGCGGTTCACATGGATCACCCTCTTGGGGCTCCTGCTTGTGCCCAGGTCTACCAGGTAGGTGACCTGACTCTTCCTTTCTAGTACTGGGTAAGGGCCACTCCATTTGTCCTGGAGTGCCCTGGGAGCCACAGGCTCCAGAACCCAGACTTTCTGCCCTGGTTGAAATTCAACCAGTGCAGCCTTTTGGTCATACCACAACTTCTGGAGTTGTTGGCTGGCCTCAAGGTTTTTACTTGCCTTTTCCATGTACTCTGCCATCCTTGAGCGAAGGCCAAGTACATAGTCCACTATGTCTTGTTTAGGCTCATGAAGAGGTCTCTCCCAGCCTTCTTTAACAAGAGCAAGTGGTCCCCTTACAGGGTGGCCAAACAGAAGTTCAAAGGGTGAGAATCCTACTCCCTTCTGAGGCACCTCTCTGTAAGCGAAAAGCAGACATGGCAGGAGGACATCCCATCTCCTTTTGAGTTTTTCTGGGAGCCCCATGATCATGCCCTTTAATGTCTTGTTGAATCTCTCAACAAGGCCATTAGTTTGTGGATGATATGGTGTAGTGAATTTGTAAGTCACTCCACACTCATTCCACATGTGTTTTAGGTATGCTGACATGAAGTTGGTACCTCTGTCAGACACCACCTCCTTAGGGAAACCCACTCTGGTAAAGATACCAATGAGGGCCTTGGCTACTGCAGGGGCAGTAGTCGACCTAAGGGGAATAGCTTCAGGATACCTAGTAGCATGATCCACTACTACTAGGATGTACATATTTCTTGAGGCTGTGGGAGGTTCTAGTGGACCAACTATGTCCACACCCACTCTTTCAAAGGGGACCCCCACCACTGGAAGTGGAATGAGGGGGGCCTTTGGATGCCCACCTGTCTTACCACTGGATTGACAGGTGGGGCAGGAGAGGCAAAACTCCTTAACCTTCTGGGACATATTGGGCCAGTAGAAGTGGTTGACTAACCTCTCCCACGTCTTGGTTTGTCCCAAATGCCCAGCAAGGGGAATATCATGGGTTAAGGTCAGAATAAACTCTCTGAAACCCTGAGGCACTACCACTCTCCTAGTGGCACCAGGTTTGGGATCTCTTGCCTCAGTGTACAGGAGTCCATCTTCCCAATAGACCCTATGTGTTCCATTTTTCTTGCCTTTGGACTCTTCAGCAGCTTGCTGCCTAAGGCCTTCAAGAGAGGGGCAGGTTTCTTGTCCCTTACACAACTCTTCCCTTGAGGGTCCCCCTGGGCCCAAGAGCTCAACCTGATAAGGTTCCAGCTCCATAGGCTCAGTTCCCTCAGAGGGCAGAACTTCTTCCTGAGAAGAGAGGTTCTCTTTTTGGTGTTGTGTTGCAGCTGGTTTCCCAGCTGACTTTCCTTTTCTCTTGGTAGGCTGGGCCATTTTTCCAGACTCCAGCTCTACTTTTTCACCCTGTGCCTTGCACTGTGCCCTAGTCTTGACACACACCAGTTCAGGGATACCCAGCATGGCTGCATGGGTTTTCAGTTCTACCTCAGCCCATGCTGAGGACTCCAGGTCGTTTCCAAGCAAACAGTCTACTGGGATATTTGAGGAGACCACCACCTGTTTCAGGCCATTGACCCCTCCCCACTCTAAAGTTACCATTGCCATGGGATGTACTTTAGTCTGATTGTCAGCATTGGTGACTGGATAGGTTTGTCCAGTCAGGTATTGGCCAGGGGAAACCAGTTTCTCTGTCACCATGGTGACACTGGCACCTGAATCCCTCAGGCCCTCTACACTTGTCCCATTAATTAAGAGCTGCTGCCTGTATCTTTGCATGTTAGGGGGCCAGGCAGCCAGTGTGGCTAAATCCACCCCACCCTCAGAGACTAATGTAGCTTCAGTGTGACACCTGATTTGCTCTGGGCACACTGTTGATCCCACTTGGAGACTGGCCATTCCAGTTTTAGCTGGATGGGAGTTAGAAGTGGTATCTTTCTTGGGACAGGCCTTGTCTCCAGTTTGGTGTCCAGACTGACTACAGTTTCGACACCAGGCCTTTTTGGGATCAAAGTTTTTACCCTTGTACCCAGAATTGTTTTGTGAAGAGGCTCTGGGCCCACCCTCCGGTGCAGGTTTTTGGGGGCCTGTAGAAGACTCTTTACTATCTTTGTTTTTGGCTGTCTCACCACCTTTCCCCTGGGGAGGTTTTGTGACCCCTTTCTTTTGGTCACCCCCTGTGGAAGTTTTGGACACCCTAGTCTTGACCCAATGGTCCGCCTTCTTTCCCAATTCTTGGGGAGAAATTGGTCCTAGGTCCACCAGATGCTGATGCAGTTTATCATTGAAACAATTACTTAATAGGTGTTCTTTCACAAATAAATTGTACAGCCCATCATAATCATTTACACCATTGCCTTGAATCCAACCATCTAGTGTTTTTACTGAGTAGTCTACAGAGTCAACCCAGGTCTGGCTCGAGGATTTTTGAGCCCCCCTGAATCTAATCCTATACTCCTCAGTGGAGAATCCAAAGCCCTCAATCAGGGTACCCTTCATGAGGTCATAAGATTCTGCATCTTTTTTAGAGAGTGTGAGGAGTCTATCCCTACACTTTCCTGTGAACATTTCCCAAAGGAGAGCACCCCAGTGAGATTTGTTCACTTTTCTTGTTTCACAAGCCCTCTCAAAAGCTGTGAACCATTTGGTGATGTCATCACCATCTTCATATTTAGTTACAATCCCTTTGGGGATTTTCAACATGTCAGGAGAATCTCTGACCCTAGTTATGTTGCTGCCACCATTGATGGGTCCTAGGCCCATCTCTTGTCTTTCCCTTTCTATGGCTAGGATCTGTTTTTCCAAAGCCAATCTTTTGGCCATCCTGGCTAACTGGATGTCCTCTTCACCGGGGTTATCCTCAGTGATTTCAGAGAGGCTGGACCCTCCTGTGAGGGAGCCAGCATCTCTGACTATTATTTTTGGAGTCGGGGCTTGAGAAGCCCTGTTCTCCCTAGATAGGACTGGTGGAGGGGATTCTTCCTCCAGTTCACTATCATCCTCCTCTGTGTTATCCACAGAGGGGTTGGCTCTATCATACTCTGCCAACAGCTCCTGGAGCTGTACTTTGGTAGGTCTGGAGCCCATTGTTATTTTTCTTATGTTACAGAGTGACCTTAGCTCTTTCATCTGGAGATGGAGGTAAGGTGTGGTGTCGAGTTCCACCACATTCATCTCTGTACTAGACATTATTCTTCTAAAAGTTGGAATGCTTTTAAGAATCTAAAACTAGTTCTAGAATCTAATTCAAACTTTTACAAACTTTTAAACTCTAAAAGAAATGCTAACAGGGACTAACACAAGGCCCTAGCAGGACTTTTAAGAATTTAGAAAACTTTTCAAATTGCAAAAATCAATTTCTAATGACAATTTTGGAATTTGTCGTGTGATCAGGTATTGGCTGAGTAGTCCAGCAAATGCAAAGTGTCTTGTACCCCACCGCTGATCCACCAATGTAGGAAGTTGGCTCTGTATGTGCTATTTCAAAGTAAGGAATAGCATGCACAGAGTCCAAGGGTTCCCCTTAGAGGTAAAATAGTGGTAAAAAGAGATAATACTAATGCTCTATTTTGTGGTAGTGTGGTCGAGCAGTAGGCTTATCCAAGGAGTAGTGTTAAGCATTTGTTGTACATACACAAGACAATAAATGAGGTACAATCACTCAGAGACAAATCCAGCCAATAGGTTTTGTTATAGAAAAATATATTTTCTTAGTTTATTTTAAGAACCACAGGTTCAAATTTCACATGTAATAGCTTGTTTGGAAGGTATTGCAGGTAAGTACTCTAGGAACTTTGAATCATTACATTAGCACGAATACTTTTGTCATAAAACACAATAAGCTGTTTTAAAAGTGGACACAGTGCAATTTTCACAGTTCCTGGGGGAGGTAAGTTATTGTTAGTTTTCACAGGTAAGTAAGTCACTTACAGTTCTCAGTTTTTGGTCCAAGGTAGCCCACCGTTGGGGGTTCAGAGCAACCCCAAAGTTATCACACCAGCAGCTCAGGGCCGGTCAGGTGCAAAGGTCAAAGAGGTGCCCAAAACACATAGGCTATAATAGAGAGAAGGGGGTGCCCCGGTTCCAGTCTGCCAGCAGGTAAGTACCCGCGTCTTCGGAGGGCAGACCAGGGGGGTTTTGTAGGGCACCGGGGGGGGGGACACAAAGTAGCACAGAAAGTACACCCTCAGCAGCGCGGGGGCGGCCGGGTGCAGTGTGCAAACACGCGTCTGGTTTCCTTCAGGTTTCAATGGGAGACCAAGGGGTCTCTTCAGCGATGCAGGCAGGCAAGGGGGGGGCTCCTCGGGGTAGCCACCACCTGGGCAAGGGAGAGGGCCTCCTGGGGGTCACTCCTGCACAGAAGTTCCGTTTCTTTTCTTTAGGGGCTGGGGGCTGCGGGTGCAGGGTCTTTTCCAGCCGTCGGGAAATGGAGTTCAGACAGTCGCGGTCAGGGGGAGCCTGGGGATTCCCTCTGCAGGCGTCGCTGTGGGGGCTCAGGGGGGACAACTTTGGTTACTCACAGTCGTAGAGTCGCCGGAGAGTCCTCCCTGAGTTGGTTGTTCTCCACCAGTCGAGTCGGGGTCGCCGGGTGCAGTGTTGCAAGTCTCACGCTTCTTGCGGGGAATTGCAGGGGCCTTTAAATCTGCTCCTTGTAACAAAGTTGCAGTTCTTTTGGAGCAGTGCCGCTGTCCTCGGGAGTTTCTTGTCTTTTTCGAAGCAGGGCAGTCCTCAGAGGATTCAGAGGTCGCTGGTCCCTTGGAAAGCGTCGCTGGAGCAGGTTCTTTGGAAGGCAGGAGACAGACCGGTAAGTCTGGGGCCAAGGCAGTTGGTGTCTTCTGGTCTTCCTCTGCAGGGGTCTTTCAGCTCGGCAGTCCTTCTTCTTGTAGTTGCAGGAATCTAAATCTTTAGGTTCAGGGAATCCCTTAAATACTAAATTTAAGGGCGTGTTTAGGTCTGGGGGGTTAGTAGCCAATGGCTACTAGCCCTGAGGGTGGGTACACCCTCTTTGTGCCTCCTCCCAAGGGGAGGGGGTCACATCCCTAATCCTATTGGGGGAATCCTCCATCTGCAAGATGGAGGATTTCTAAAAGTTAGAGTCACCTCAGCTCAGGACACCTTAGGGGCTGTCCTGACTGGCCAGTGACTCCTCCTTGTTATTCTCATTATTTTCTCCGGCCTTGCCGCCAAAAGTGGGGGCCGGGGCCGGAGGGGGCGGGCAACTCCACTAGCTGGAGTGTCCTGCGGGGCTGTGACAAAGGGGTGAGCCTTTGAGGCTCACCGCCAGGTGTTACAGCTCCTGCCTGGGGGAGGTGTTAGCATCTCCACCCAGTGCAGGCTTTGTTACTGGCCTCAGAGTGACAAAGGCACTCTCCCCATGGGGCCAGCAACATGTCTCTAGTGTGGCAGGCTGCTGGAACCAGTCAGCCTACACAGATAGTCGGTTAAGTTTCAGGGGGCACCTCTAAGGTGCCCTCTGTGGTGTATTTTACAATAAAATGTACACTGGCATCAGTGTGCATTTATTGTGCTGAGAAGTTTGATACCAAACTTCCCAGTTTTCAGTGTAGCCATTATGGTGCTGTGGAGTTCGTGTAAAACAGACTCCCAGACCATATACTCTTATGGCTACCCTGCACTTACAATGTCTAAGGTTTTGCTTAGACACTGTAGGGGCACAGTGCTCATGCACTGGTACCCTCACCTATGGTATAGTGCACCCTGCCTTAGGGCTGTAAGGCCTGCTAGAGGGGTGTCTTACCTATACTGCATAGGCAGTGAGAGGCTGGCATGGCACCCTGAGGGGAGTGCCATGTCGACTTACTCATTTTGTTCTCACTAGCACACACAAGCTGGTAAGCAGTGTGTCTGTGCTGAGTGAGGGGTCTCTTAGGGTGGCATAATACATGCTGCAGCCCTTAGAGACCTTCCCTGGCATCCGGGCCCTTGGTACCAGAGGTACCAGTTACAAGGGACTTATCTGGATGCCAGGGTGTGCCAATTGTGGAATCAAAAGTACAGGTTAGGGAAAGAACACTGGTGCTGGGGCCTGGTTAGCAGGCCTCAGCACACTTTCAATTCAAAACATAGCATCAGCAAAGGCAAAAAGTCAGGGGGTAAACATGCCAAGGAGGCATTTCCTTACACTCCCCAAACCCAGAGCACTTCAGTTCTTCTCCTGCTCCTCTAAATATCAAACCCCTTTGACCATGGGCGTAGGAAGTGTGGGGGACGCGGGGATGTATCCCCCCCAGATTTTGGAGGGTGGGGGACACGGGGGACGAAGGTGGGGGGGACAAGGGGACACAATAATTTCCCCTCTCACATCTGTCATTCAGAGGGCCATTAGCGCACAAAGGCGCTACTTACGATAGCCCTGTACAGACAAATCCTCCAAGCTGATGGTAACCAAATGAAGGTGAGTCAGGAGGCCCCCTGCGCCCTCTGCCCTTTTGTCCTGTTCTAAGGGTGCTCATAAGAACAAAGGGCACAGGAGGAGAAGAGAGTTTTGGATGATTACTGTCACCTGCTACCTTGAAGAGGAGCACTGCAGGATGCCTTCAAGAGGAGCTGCAAAACAATGAAGAAGATCTAAAGAGACAACAGAGTCCCACTCACCGTGATGCCTGCAGGCTAGAAAGGAGACTCTGTGAAACACAATATTTGTATTTGCCTAAGATCACACCAGTTGGTGAAACAGTGAAGTCGAGACTGAGCCCAGATTTTACATTTTTACACAACAATTTAGCTATTAGAAGGGTATATTTTTCTAGCATTTATGTTTAATGTTTTGTTTTCTAGGTAATGAAGTGCTTGATTACAGCGTGGCTAACAGGGAGAAGCCATATTTCATTTTGGGCCGTTATGCCTAGAGTTATTTATGTTGTTGTTATCGTTACATACTTCAGCATATTGAAGTATATTATCTTTTCTCTATCCTTTCTTCACTCTACTCTGAAACAATCTACCCTATGCCACTGCACCCTACACCACTTTTCTCCACTCTGTGCCACTCTACGCCACTGCAATCTATGCTGTACCACTCCACACCACTGCAATCTATGCTATTCTACTCTAACCATTGTACACTACACCCCTGCACTCTGCCAGTGCACTATTCACCACTTTACTCAAAACCAATGCACTCTATCCCACTGCCAATCTACTCTGCACCACAGCACTCTATTCCACTGCTTTCAATGCCACTGTACTCTGCACCACAGCACTCTATGCAACTGCACTCTGTCCCACTGCACTCTTTTCTGCACCACTGCACTGTAATCTACACCACTCCACTGTAGGGCACTTCACTCTACTTTGAAATCATCTCCTCTATGCCACTGCAATCTACGCAACTCTACTCTATGCTATGCCAGTCTAATCTATCTTGCACCACTCCAATCTGCTCTGCACCGCTCTATGCTACTGCACTCTACATCACTATGCTCCACTCTGCAACAATCTACTCTTCACCACTATACAGTACTCTGCAGCAATCTACTCTATGCCACGGCACTCTATGCAACTCTAATCTACTCTGCACCTCTGTACTGTAAGCCACTTTTCTCTACTCTACATCACTGCAGTCTACACCAATGCATTCTATGCCACTCTACTCTACACCACTGCCCTTTATGACACTCTACTCTGCAACACTGCACTCTGCCACTGAACTATACTCCTCTCTACTCTGCACCACAGCACTCTACTCTGCACCGCTCAACTATATGCCACTCTACTGCACTCTACACCAGCGTACTATATGCCACTACACTCTATGCCACTCTACTCTGCATCACTGCACTCCACCACTGCACTCTACACTAGTCTACTCTACCTTGCACCACTCCACTCTACCATGCACTGCATCACTCTATGACACAGTACTCTGAACCACTGCAATCTATTCTGTGCTCCCCTCTACTCTTCACCACTCCACGCTACTGCACTGTACGCTAAACCAGTGCAGTATTCGCCAATGCACACTACACCACTTTACTCAAAACCAATGCACTCTATACCACTACACTCTACACCAATCTAGTTTGCACCACTGTACTCTATGCCACTTCACTCTAGACCACCCAACTCCACTCTATGACACTTCACTATGACATTACACTCCATGATACTAGACTCTGACACTCTATTCCATTAAACTCTAACACTTTCTCCACTCTGTAACTCCCTACACAACTCCCTATACGCCACTCCATTCCACTTTACTCCACTGTATGCCACTCCACACCACTCTATGCCACTTCATTCTACGATACTCTGCTCAATGCCACTGCACAACCCTCTACGCCACTCCAATATACAACAATGTACTGTGCTCAACAACACTCTACCCAACTTTCTCTATGCTAGTTCACGTTACTTTACTTCACTCTACTCCAGTTCACTCTTCTTTATGCCTTTCCACTCTACCACACTCTGCCACTCCACTCTATGACACTCTATTACACTGTGACACTACTCCACTCTAATACTACATTATGGCATTGGCGCTTGATTAGAGATTCAGATCTCCATTGATTGCCTTCTCACTCATATGAGACGCGAGTCCGATTTATCTTCGCCGTTATGGTTACAAGCACTCTGTAACCCTTTTAACTCAAGCTTAACGAAGGCTTAGGATGATCCTGATACTTGTCTAGGGGATCAAAATATTGTCGGCCAAAGTACCTTGACTTGAATTTGTGATATTGTACATAAGTTGGCATTAGCATAGGTACTATGAGCTAATGACTTCTTGATTCACTATTTGAGTCATTCATGTAAAAGTCGGTGTATAAAAGCTTGTAAATCATTGTTGTGGATGCTAACCTTGTAGGAAAGTAGCCTCTTTCTAGCTTGGTTACCCCCACATTTGGCCTGTTTGCCAGTGTGTTTGCATGTGTCTACTGGGATCCTGCTAATCAGGACCCCAGTAGTTATGCTCTCTCCCTTAAATTATGGTTTTTGCCTACTGGTAACCCAGTATTTCACCCAAAATTGGCATATTGGTGCCCCCTTAAGTCCCTAGTTTATGGTACTTAGGTATCCAGGGCATTGGGGTTCCAGGAGATCCATATGGGCTGCAGCATTTCTTTTGCCACCCAGAGGGAGCCCATGCAAAGGCTTCTGCAGGACTGCTATTGCAGCCTGCGTGAAAAGGTGCATGCACCCTTTCACTGCCAGTTGCACTGCACCAGGTCACTTATAAGTCACCCCTATAGCAGGCCCTCCAGCCCTGAGGGCAGGGTGCAGAGTAACTGTGTGTGAGGGCACCCCTGCACTAGCAGAGGTGCCCCCATGACCTCCAGGACCATTTTCCCAGACTTCCTGAGTGCGGGATGCCATTTTACACATGTACTTGAAATAGGTCACTACCTATTCCCAGCTACATAATGGTAACTCAGAACATAGGTATGTTTAGTATCAAACATGTTGGAATCATAACCCAAGGCTTTTGCAAGCATTGGTTGTATGATTTTATGCACTCTGGGGGCTCCTTAGAGGACCCCCAGTATTGCCATTCCAGCCTTCTGAGGTTTCCCAGGCAGCCCAGCTGCTGCCACCTCTCGGACAGGTTTCTGCCCTCCTGTTGCTTGAGAAGCTCAAGCCCATGAAGGCAGAACAAAGGATTTCCTTTGGGAGAGGGGTGTTACACCCTCTCCCTTTGGAAATAGGAGTTACAGGCTTGGGAGGGGTAGCTTCCTTCCCCAGGCCACTGGAAATGCTTTGAAGGGCACATTTGGTGAACCCTTGCATAATCCAGTCTACACCGGTTCAGGTACCCCCTGTCCCTGCTCTGGCACGAAACTGGACAAAGGAAAGGGGAGTGACCACTCCCCTGTCCATCACCACCCCAGGTGTGGTGCTCAGAGCTCCTCCAGAGGGTCCCTGTGTTTTGTCATCTTGGATTCCAAGTTGGCAGCAAACTCTGGGAGCATCTGAGTGGGCAGTGCCAGCAGGTGGTGTCTGAGCCGTCACCTGATAGGTGCTTACCTGTTTAGCTGACCAATCCCCCTTTCATGGCTATTTAGGGTCTCTCCTTTGGGAGGTTCTTCAGATTCGGATTGCAAGACTCCAGCAGGAATCCTCTGCATCCTTTACTTCACCTTCTCACTGAAGAAACTGCATCTGGACCCTCCAGGAACTTCACAAACTGCAACAACGAAGCAAAGACGACTTCTGCAACATTGTATCTTCAGCTCTTTCCAGCATATGCAACTGTTTCCCGGTCGTGCATCCTCAGAGGACAGACTGTCTTCAGCCTGCACCAGAAGAATGAACGAATCTCCCTTGGAGTGAAGGAGTCACTCCCCTGATTCAGCAGGCACCTCTCTTCAACGACGACCATCTGCTTGGGTCCCTTCTCCTGTTGAGTTGCATGGATCCTACATCACGGGTGGTGGACTGAAGTGGTCCCGATGGTCCTGACGTCCTACTGTCCAACTTTGGTGGAGGTAAGAGCTTGCCTTCCCACGCAAGACAGTAACCCTGTTCACCACGTGTTTTTCAGTTGCCAAGGCTTGTTGGCATCCTTCTATGAAATTCTTTGTGCACAATGTAATTCTGGCCCCCAGCACTCCTTCCGGCAATGCACAGCTTCCTGAGCGGTTCTCTGGCGGTGTGGGATCCTTTGTTTTTGTGCTGCGTGGGCCTCCTTTTGCAACTCCTTTGTCCCTGTGCTGGAGGACTCCTGTGCGCACTGGCTGGTCTTCGGTGGGCTCTCTGAGTTGCTGAGAGCCCCATCTGACTCCTCCTCCTGGGTAGAGTCCACCAGGTCCCTCCTGGTCCCAGGCAGTGCCATTTTCCGCTAACCGTGAGCTTTGCGTGTGCCAAGGTTTGTTGGCAGAATCCAGCGACGCAACCAGACTGCAATCATCCATCCGGTGTGGGATATCATCTGCACCAACCAGGAACCAGCAACCGTCTTCTTGGGTGCAGTACTGACTGTTGTTCTTCACCAGTGGTTCTTCTTTTGCACCTTGATTCAGGTTAGCAGGGGCTCCTGTCCTCCCTGGACTCTTCTGTGCTTCTTGGACTTTGTCCCATTCTTCCACAGGTCTTTAGGTCCAGGAATCCACCCTTTGTGTCTTGAAGTATCTTCTGGTTCTTGCATTATCTTCTTTCTCGTGTTCTTCTGTGTTCTAGGAAAGTTACTGTCATTTACTCCTGCTTTCCTGGGCTCTGAGGTGGGTTCTATTACTTACCTTTGGTGTTTTCTAATACTCCCAGCGCCCCTCTACACACCACACTTGTCTAGGTGGGAAACCGACATTCACATTCTACTTTCTTAGTATATGGTTTGTGTTTACCCTAGGCCCATTTCTAACCATTGTGATTTTCACTAATTGCACTTTTCTAACTTTTTATTGCTATTGCTGCATACTAGTGTATATAATTGGTGTATTACTTACCTCCTAAGGGAGTATAGTCTCTATGGTATTTTTGGCATTTGTGTCACTAAAATAAAGTACCTTTATTTTTGTAACACTGAGTATTTTCTTTCATGTGTGTGAGTGCTGTGTGACTACAGTGGTATTGCATGAGCTTTGCACGTCTCCTAGATAAGCCTTGGCTACAGCTACCCCTAGAGAGCCTGGCTTCTAGACACTGCCTACATTTCACTAATAAGGGATAACTGGACCTGGTATAAGGTGTAAGTACCTTAGGTACCCACTATAAACCAGGCCAGCCTCCTCTAAACCACTGTACTATATAGGTTACTTTTTACATTTTTCTTGTAATTGGTGACATTGGGTCATCCAGATAACTTGTGTAATGCCCGAATACCAGTCTTTCTCGATTTCCCCTGTTGATGTTTGTTTTCCCACTACATTTGATCTTTTATATTGTGATTGAATAAATGTATGAAACAATCCATTTGCATACTACTTTAATATCATTGTTTATGGGAGTGGTGTTGCATTTTATTCAAGGGACCCCTGTTCCTTTAAAGTTAGTTTACTGCTCCATTTTAGGACACCCTACTTACTCCATGACACTACACCACACCAGTTGATGACACATCATTCTCCTTTATGCCATTAACTTTGAGCCATGCTGAATAGTAGTCTCACTAGTGTACAGCATGGCTAAAACACATTGGCAAAGGCAATAGAACTTGCATAGGCGAGACCTATTGGCTTTGCCAATGCTTGTTTATAAGGTATGAACTTCAAGGTGACTTGCAATATCCTTATGTACGCAGGGGGTATTTTACCCCATATAATACATGGTCACACCACCAACTTTCCCACAAACCACTTAAAACCTTAGTGCACAGCTTCTGACATTCAAAGCTATGAAAGTAGAGCAGAAGAAAGAAAAGCAACATTCCATTTTTTGCTTTAAACAGCTGCATTAATTATGCTCTGTGACCTGGTCTGCCTTTTACCTTGGCTGCTAGCTCTGGCAGAAGGCATTGTAATGTCAGAACTCGACTGTAATAACCCTATCATAGTCATTTTCCGATGTCTTTTCTTTATAATCAGTGAATGTCTTTTCTTTACACGCAGTGACTTGGTGCATCACAAACAGCCTTTCTAGAGAAATTAGTGACTGCAGTTTATACAGAGATTAGAGAATCCATGTTTATATAGCCTGTAACTGCAAGAGCTTCTTCAGTTGAAATGCTTCTAGTTATGACTGATGTGGAGCTGAGCTGCCCAAGATCACACACAGGAGTAGAAGTGTTATTAGAACTATGGTTTCCGAGCACAGTTTACAACTCTTGTTCGTAATCGCTTTTGATATCTCCAGTGCGGTTCCAATTGGCATGAGGCGAAGAGCAAGGTGGGTGTGGGGCGCAAAGGGTATGTTCTTCCTTTTTACCCTCCTACCTTTATTTGCTTGGTGCATGAAGATGCAAGGTTAATCAACATGTTATTTTCACATTTTAGCTCATTACTTTGTGAATGTAAATAACAATTAAAGATACTTTCAGACTGTGAAAACATGCCTTCCTTTCTCCCTTTTTCACTTCCAATATATATGATTGTGTATATTTATCGGAGCCTGCAGTTCGTAAACAACGAGCAATTTGTATAGTGTTGATTGAAAGTCCCCAAGGCTGTCCCTGTCCCCCCCAGAAATGTATTGTCTCCTACGCCCCTGCCTTTGACACAACTAACAGATGCCTTATCACGTATTGGACGTTACGATAAAAGTTCTGGCCCTGGGACGTAATTTTCACTTAACTCATGGGATTTCGTCCCAGCTGTTTGTCTTGGGTAATATTCTTGTAGCTTGGGAATATTTTTGATACTGATGGAAGCCAGGAATAGCTTCCCACAAGTCTGAAGAGGAAAACAGATACGAACAGTTTTCCCCAATTCAAAGCCAGTCCCACAGCTGTCTCGCTAATATCACTAAACAAGGCAAAAGTGATGCATGCACAAAATCTTCCACTTACACAATGGATACAATTCAGTTAAGTTCATGGACTTTCTGCCACAACCAGGAGTACCTTTAACTTAGGCAACAGATGAACCATTTGTTAAGACGTCCTTTAGAGTCCATAATGAGACAACACTTAAACCTGGGGAGGAGAACCCGAACCTGCCTAATCCTTGTTGCCGTATTTGGAGGCGACCTTGAAAAATGTGTCCCTGAAGTAGGAATGCAATAGCGGCCATCTACACGTTTGTGCAAAGCCAGCTGTTGTGCAAAACCTGAACGTGAAATTGTATGAAATGTACTTCCTTAAATTCATAACCAGGAAACTTTCCCGATTTCTCACTGGCCCTTGTGTAAGATGAGAAATGCTGGGCTACTTTTGCGAAGTGATTTCATCCACAAGGCAAAAGTAACATTGACTAAGTTTTTTCAACTGTCTTTCACAGAATTTAGGCAACCATAGTCGCAGCCGAACAACAATAGTGGAACACGTAGCTCATGCGGAAACCAAAGATAAAACAAGCATTGCCAATGTCAGGTTCTAAAGTAATGCTGCATGGTTCTGTGAGGCATTTATTACGATGGAAATATATATATATATATATGCGTTTATCTTTTTAAAGCAATTTGCAGAGCACACAAATTTCGTTACTCCATGAACGAGTAGTTCATTCATTTCAGAGTTTTTCTTTTTGAGACTTTTAGCTCCAATATTACAGTAGGGCCAGCAGAACTACAAATCCCAGAATGAAACGGAAAAAACACCCCTGCGCTGAATGAGCTACACCGGATGGAAATGGGACACAAGAGATCTCTGCATTTGAGATACGAGCAGATGGGCACGTTTTTGTGCAAAGATACCGGAGACCTGTTTTGCTTACGATTTAAAACACCAATGACGACGTGTTTTTTTAATAGCTCTTTTGATTATTCTTTTTTTTAAAGGGGGCAATATTTGTTTTTTGTTCGCACTGGCATACATGCCAAAAAGGGTGGGGGGGGGTGGGGGGGGGCTCTCGAATGATGTTGGCCTAATCTGCAGTCTGAAGCAAAGGCAGCAAATTTGAAAAGACGGAATGAAACCCCCCGAAGTCCTGATAACACGAAACACTAAAAAGGGCAGTCAGAGTCGAACGAGCCTAAAAGTCAGTTTCTACGTGGTCTCCAGTTTTGCCCCTGCTTATTCAGAGTAAAAAGGAGAAACGCCCTATACTTCTTTAAAGCAGCGATAACTACTTGCTATCAGAACTTGTAGCCAATGTAACTATGAAGCCTGCCTCTTCAGCGGCATCTAGTGGCCACTTGAAGAAACAGCAACCTTGCGATAATTGCTTCCTGAGTTCAAGGTGGAGCTCTGAACGTCAAAAAAAGGAGGCATATTTTATTTTTCCCTGCCAAGCCACCAGCAGCACTCACTGTAGGTGAGCTAATGTAGGCAGACCGTGACAGGTCGCGACGTTAAAAGATCCCATGTTGGGATTTGACGGCTGAGCCCGGACATAGGCCTGTATCTTAAAAGGCGTGTTAGGGTGGGGCAATCCCATAAACAGAAGAACCAGCGTTGCGCGAACCTTTCCGGCAGTCCAGCCAACCTCAGATGCCTTCTGTGGCTTGATGTGCCAAGTCTGGTCAAAAAGTAAAGTTTGCCACGAGCAGAAGCTGTGGGCACTGCGCTGGATACAAAGAACTTGAAATGGGAGTGGCAGAGACGGAAAATCTAATGTGGCGGGTTAAACTACAGATCTAGGTCTATCGGGTGAAAGCAGAGACTTTTTAAGGCAAGGTGGGATCTGGCCGAGGGCCCCAGCCTTTCAATGAGCACCATGATAGATCGGGCTCTGTTCTCCACACAGCCCTGCCCGGATTACCTTGAATGATTTTTAAACATAGATTGGTTAAAATACAATTTCTTTCAATTTGTTTTTAATACGGGAAAAAAAGTCGGATTCTAATACAAATATTTCGTAGAGAAATGTTAAGTTTATTTTTCAGCACCATGCAAAATCCATAGAAAAGTGCCTTTTAGATAAAAGCAGGACCTCACATATGAGAAATGGCAGTGGATTGCAGAGATGTATTTTCAATAACATTAGTGAGCTGCTGCTAGATTACAATATTGAAAACATGCATCCCTATCCCTGAATATTACATAGAAACATTTAGAATTTGGACCAATCTGCCTGAGCATCGTCAGTGACCTAGCCAAAGAAGGCATAAAAAAGCTGAAATTAGATCGTCATTTCAAAAATGTTCCAAACAGGGGCCTCCAACATATGTTTGGCCCAGGGCCCTCAAAATCCTTAAGATGTTCCTGGGTTCCTGTTCCTTGCTTTCCATATTGGCCGGGCTGAATGTAATGAAAACTACATCAGCACCTTTTTTACGACTATTTGGGAAAGTCACCACCATTGATGATTAAAGGAGGTAGAAAATATACTCGTGCATTTGTGAGTGGGCAGTGTTTCAACAAGTAGTGCTATACACAGAAATGTATTGGTACACAAGGATTGTAGTGCACACGAAGAGTGGCATGGGGCACACATACACCTGGAAGCTGAGGCAAATACACTTTTAGGCTTTCAACTGATTAGGAGAGGACTGAGTAGACGTACTCGAGTGTCACTGGTTGCACATTCACCTTGCATTAGTACACTGGTGGCTCTCAACATTTTGAACATGTGGATCACTGAGGATGGGACTGCACAGAGCCTCACACACAAACAATAGTGACCTCCTAGGTTACTGCAATTTCTCAATATGTGGAAGAGACAAAAAAGCAGGCTTCTGAGTGATGGCAGCAGGATTTCCAGAGTGCAGACGGAGTATCACTCGAGAATGGTATTGGAACAACTCTCATATTCACTCACTCTTCCTTATACATTCATCTTAGTGATTTGAGCACCCCTCACCCCCACCCACCCAGAGATATGTCATTAAGCTACATATTACTCTCACCTTAACTGTTCAGGTTCTCTCAGCCACAGAAGCTCTCAAAATGATGTCCTGCTGGAAATGGAACACTGCACGTACCGCCTCCCGACAGAGGGAAGCTTGCTTTGCTACTGCCATGCTGTCCTTATTCTGTGAAGCAGCGAAGCCTGCACTGCTGCTGCCTGACTGTACCTGTCCAGTGATGGAAAAAAGCTTGTGCTACCTTAACTATAACTGTCTGCCCAAGGTGTAGCTGTTGTATAAAGAGGGGCCTTTCCACTGCTGTTGCCCCATCACACGGAAAAAAGGATATTTTGAATGTACTTACGTTACCTGGCCAGGCCCCTCAGAAGCTTTTACTGATTCTGGGGCCTGGATGAACAAGATTCTTACCTCGGGTAACACCTTGTTTGGTACAGACTCTCTAGCTACAGATTCCTTACCTTAGAATAATCCTCGGGCATCAGACTGGATCCTTAAGTGTTTTGAGCCGTACCCCTGTGCTCTAGTAGGTTGTGTCTTTCCGTAATCCTTTTGACAGTTTATATCACCCTTATGAGTTTGATTTCTATTTCAAAATACAAACACTCTTGGGTTGAAATGTGAAATTCGGCATTTGGTGCATTGTCATCTGTTACAAAAAAACTACACTACTTTAGCTGTGTCACTATGTGCACTGTCAATGTGCTATGAGCTATCATTGATTTTGAACCACTGTATTATTTTTGATTGGAATATACATTTGAAAAAAGCATGTACACCTTACTTATGTGATTTATTCTATTTTAAAAAGTCTTGTGTGTATTAGACATTGGCCCTTATGTTAGGTAGGTCAGCATTAATCTTCCTACGTGAGCACATAAATATATGGAAATTCTGTAAGAGGTTTGGCTGTTCCTTGCAGGAGTTTTGTACTTCTTGTATGTCTGTCAGTGCATTAACATCACACAAAAGTCCTTTCACACCTCTCACTCACTTTTTAGTGTGTTAGCTAATTGTGTAGTACCTTTATATGTGGGAGAATGGAGTGATGTTCCTTCTGCTACTGCCACACATTCTTTTTTTATACTCTGTATGAGGGAAGTAGGGAAGGTTGAGCTTGGGCTATCCATGTTGCACCAACCTTGTGCTGTGCAGCTTGGTGTAAATTATTGCGCATAATGATGATGATCATAATAATAGTAATGCAGGGTTTACTTTTAGTTTTGCACGTCAAACAATCTGTTTTTTAAATTAACTAAGTGAAGGAAACATGTTAAAACCTAGCCAATACTGATACCATTTTCAGCTTTTCAAATGTAAGCAATATAATATAAAAAACAGATCAGGGGATTACAAAGAGAAACCACGAGGATATCCTCGAATGTTGGTATCCTTTACCTTAATGCCAAAGTGCAGAGGTGTGAAATGCAAAATAAAATGTATTATCAGGCTTTTTGCTTTTTTTCTTGTACGCAGTCACAAGTTGACCAGCCCAGTGGGCGAGAGGATAGAGACAGCCTTTCAGATGCTAATGGGAGCATCTCCTGCTAATGGGCTATCATTAACACTCCTTCCAAAACTTGCATGCTAAAAGAGCTTACTTACCAGAACAGTCAGAGGATCATTAGTTTGAAGTGTCGAGAGTCACAGAGAAAGGAAAATTAATGACCTGTTACACCTACTTCTCAAGCCTATCCAAGGGGCTTGCGTGATTTAAGTGGCACATTTACAACACCAATGTGATGTGCCTTGGACTAAATAAGTGCAGCACATGCTGGGGGTGCTGCCCTGCGAGGGTTACCAGTGTATAAGTACACTTTAGACAGTATATGCAACCAACACATCACAGACACACCATATTGTTGTTGGGCATCACCACT
Source organism: Pleurodeles waltl (assembly GCF_031143425.1). Classification (NCBI taxonomy): domain Eukaryota; kingdom Metazoa; phylum Chordata; class Amphibia; order Caudata; family Salamandridae; genus Pleurodeles; species Pleurodeles waltl. Next base: position 645,381,033 of record NC_090446.1, on the reverse strand, counting down.
CACAATAGCACAACCGAAGAAGATATATCCTCATTGTCTTTCAACATGACACATTAACAGGCCGTTTTACATGTTGTTCAAAAGGGTAATCTGTCACAATAGCGATGGAGTAACCGCTCCGCCAACATAATTGTCCGCATGCCCGATTTGAATACAGATGGACCTTTGGTGTAACGACGACAGAGAATAATCTGTCTTCGCTGTCGTTACACCCTTCTGACCTCCTCTGACTGAGTACAAGGAGTCGGAGTTGGCCCTGTATGTTTGTCGCCCTTATTTAGAAGAGGGGACATAGAGATCAATTTTCACTGCCCGTCACCGCCAGTAAAACCCTCACAGTAAGGAACACTGAAAACTGAAAAATACACCCGTCGCCATGGGAGAGGACTGATACACACATTATGTGGTGAGTGGAACATCTGGACTTGTTGGATGTTTGGAACAGTGGCTGTATTTGCTAGAGTGATGTGCGACTCTCATACATGTATTCAATTTCCATGAGTGGTAATTAAATGGTGGTTGCTAGATTGGGTCTGGTTGGGGAAGATTGGCTTTAAGGGCAGTACAAATGCTGGGAGTTAAGATATGGGGCACATGTCACAGAGGTATGGTTTTCCGATACGGAGGAGTGAGTAGGCTGAGGGCTTGGTATCAGAAGATGGCACAAGTTGGTTTAGTGACAGTAATAACGTAATTTGATGCACAGTGAAATTTGGGCAGCAGCCAATATGACAAAGATGCAAGAGATTCCTGGTGTGAAAGACCATTCTGGAAGGGGTGTTGATCTTGATCATGTAGCCTGCATTTATGGTTAACCAGGACTCCTCTCCCACTGACCTAAGCAATTATGGTCTTCTATATAGGCCCAAATTAAATTTCAAGCTATGACACTCAAGGCTAAAAGAATAACCACACTTACATTTGTGATAAACTAAGATGTCATTATGTTGATTAAATCTATATAGGAGGCTAGGATCAGAGTAAAACAAGCCATTTTACTGAACGGTCCCTACACAACACCCTTGACGAGAGAGTGACAAAACATAGTCCGTGATCTGTTTCCGCAAGGGTTGGGTGGTGTTACCTTTCCGTGCTTGCAGACCAGCTCATGTCTATGAAGGAAGTACTGCTCCTTCAGCTGCTGCTTGACCAGCTGATGCCGCTCATGCAGGTGCCGCTCCTCGAGGTCCCAAGTCACCGATTCACGCTCTGGTGATGAAAAGTGACAGTCAATCATAAAAGAGTGAAGGCACTTTGGAAATGTAGTAGTCGGTTATGAAATGTAAGTGCCTGGCTTTCTATTAAGCTATTCCACCTTGAATTTCAAGTAACCACACTTTTGAAATGAATACGTAAACTTTACCAAAGTTTAAGTTTCCTTGTAGTGACAACAGGCCAGACGATGCGCGCGGCAAATGAGTTTTTTATTTTACATAAATGAGCACAAATAAATCTCACATTTCACTATTCCGTCAATAGATAGAGCTTGTTGGACAAATTCTAAATGAAAAAAACATTTATGTGGTATTTTTTATTCAGTATTGTTGTAAAATGAGAAATTATGTATTTATTTGAATATTTTGTATATACAGGAGTTCATTTTTAAAAACTATTAGAGGTGTTTTTAACATTTATATCTGGTATATATTTTTTACTATATAATAAATTATAATTCTTTGAACTTTAGTGAGAGAGGTAATGTGTTTTTTTTTTTTTTTTTTAACACAGTTGCATGTTGCCCAAGTTGTGTACTCATTCGAGATGGTGATTTGTTTAATGGAGATGTAAAGATTCAAGCAAAGCACTAAAGGGAAATCTTTTTTGTTCAGTTGCAAATTACCCTGTCCCTTTTGGTTATCAGGGGCGACTCTCCTTTTCTTTGGAGTCTGCCATATGTTACCGCTGACTTTCTTCTCAAAGGAATATTACACCTACACATACAGTGCACAGTGCAGCGTAATATGCTAACCACTGTAGATTGTGGGGTGCTGCCTTGACTCACTAGAGGCTAAACATGAGTGAATCATGATACCCCTTGCCTTAATACTAACATTAAACAGCATATCAGCATATATGGTTCATGGAATGGCAGTTTTTCCTGTACATTTGTTCTAACCAAATAGATTTAACCAAAACGAAGATCCAAAGGGATACATGTGTGCTGTAAGTTAAAATCACATGGCGGAAGCCTCGTGACTATTAGTAGTAAACCCTCTGTAAAGAAATTGGTACATGCCATCTGTGAGGCAGGAAAAATGTTTTTCTCATGCGCGTTTTGCTGTATGGTGGTACATTCGAATTTGACATTTGCTCTGAACTAATTAATGTGTGACTGTGTGTTTATTACTACAGTTGTTGTAAATAGCTTTTGCTTTTAGGCCACGTTCATTTTCACTGCCAAAGCATGCACCTATTTATGTCATGCTGATGAAAATACATGTGTCCCAATTACGCCGGTTATTTGGCACGAAAATAAACAAACACATTAATGCATTTATTACCAGATTGCAACGATGTTATTACCACAGAAGAGGACAAATGAGTTAACAAAACACTATTTCCTCAAAACTGCATTCCAAAGAAAACGTTTACAGACCAAAAACAACTGGGGCCATACTAAAAGGCCTTGTTACCGTGGTTTTCGCTCTCTGAACTGAGTTAACCCCTAATGTTCTGCCTGTGGTTATCAACCCCAAAAGCGTAACGAAAGCTTGAGGACACCGCCCTGCGGAGGATATGGAGGGTTCTATCCCCCCCCCTTCGGACTTACTCGGGAGCTCTCAGGTCCAGGGATTGTGCTAAGGTGGTCCCCTGGAGCTCGCCCCCCGCGCACCACGGGGGCTGCAAGATCCTTTGTTATGCCACTGATTTACCCTTACTTACAACTGCTTCACATGAATAACAGTACGGCATTAACCATATATACACAAGCGCAGAGTGTAATACGAACTCTTTAGCTATTGTTAACAGAGGGGAGGGGCAGCATGGCCGCCCATTCGTGGCTTCAGCTCTCAAGGGCCATGTCCTCCCGCATTCAGCAATGACAAGAAATAGCAGAGAACACTCTGCATATCTGAATGTGTACAATATGTATCACTAAAAACGGGAAGTTTGGGAATATTATGGCTTCAGTGGGTCGGGGGGGGGGGGGGGGGGGGGTGATATGTTACCATGGCTCACCACAGCTGCAAATGTCATTAGTTTATATTTTGGATCATAACCAAAAGATCTCTTTAAATAAAACTCCTCTTCTGGAGATTTCTGTTTTTTTTAATTAGTTTTCATAAGTTATTGGTCTTAACTTCATCCTGTTACATTCGTTAACAGTTTTTTCAGGTACTTTTTCAGGTCTTAATGATATAGTTACTTAAGTTGATTTGCCATATATCGTGTTCACCTACCCACAGTACCCGTGGCCCGGGTCGTAGCCTTTACTGTGCGCTCACTTCTCACAAACTAGTCCAGCGCTGCATCAATGCGCTGCAATTTGAATAGGATTTGGTAGTTTCAGCTACACGAGTTAGTGAACCACTCACGTAAGCATCTAACCCGAGGCCAGGCACTGAAATATCGGATTATTATTCCTATTGGTGTGACAACAGTTCGTTAACTAAAACAGGGTAGCTTAGTATTTTTAAAACACCTTGATGTATGCTCCAGGAAACATGGCTTTACAATTTTGACTGGCTATGCTTGACTGCAAATTTGTATTGGTTTGTACTGCAACTCTGAAATAGCATAGAAGAGAAATGTAGGGAACCGAGGGTTCAAATGCTGATATTTTCAACATATACTCACTACCTGTCCTTTGCAACCAACAAGTCTATTTCTTTAGCTTCGGGCACATTTCTTCAACCACCCAGAGGAAAGACGACCCGGAAGTGGATGGGGCTGACTGACAGTGCCTCGAGTTCATCCCAAGTACACATTTCTTGCAGTGCACAAACTGTGTTCATCAAGTAAATGCTGTTGATTTTTAACTTAACATTAGTAAATCTTTCAGAGTAATTTCACAAGTAGTTTAATAGGTAGGCCAAGAGGCATCAGTACAAGTTAAGAAATAAAGGCAGGAAGAGCAGGAAATACAAAATACGCCAAAGTCTCAAACCCAACAGTGTGTGCTATTCTCAGTCTCAAAAATACTTTATTCGGTTTTCGAAACCATCAAAGCATACTTAAGTAAAATAAAGCATACATTGAGATCACATTTTAAAACAATCATACTACATAAAAAGTTTAAGATTTAGTTTACAACACATAACTATACTTCGGCTCCAAGAAGTGCAGTGCTCTGCGCTTTTCGCATGGTAGACTTCTAATGCAGGGGGTACCGAGTGGCAGCAAGTTCTCTTATGTAGCCGTAGAATAGCTTTGGATCTGTGTTGAATTACCAGTGTACTTTTGATACGTTGGGGGTCCATATTTAAGTGTATCTGATACTTAGCAGTGCCTGTTCCAAACACCAACTATTTCGTTTTTGTTGTGTTCAGCTCAAGGCCTCTGGATTTGCAGAATCCTCGAAAATGTATCAATTAAAATCTGGAGCCTCACTGGGTTCTTGGAAATAAGGAGCAAATCATCCACAAAAAGGAGCATAGCGACCCTTTTGTTATTTAGGGCGGGTGAATAATTCCTACAGTCCAATACTGTGTTCACCTCATTATTCATGTACAGGTTAAATAGGGCCAGGTCAAGGATGCACCCCTGGCGCACACCCTGCAGGATTGAGATGCGATCTGTCAGTTCTTCCTTGCTACCCTAATAGATCTGGGCATAATTCTTAGCATACAGCCTTGCAATGAGTTGGATCAAGTTCACCGGCGTAACCTTGTTACCCAGGACTGTCCAGAGCTTTTCACAGGGAACAAGATCAAATGCGGCTCTGAGATTAACAAAGGCCACATAGTTTTTTGTTTTAGAAGTAATGCATACTTCCAGTAACGAATGGCAACTCTAAAAACCTGTCCTGAAAAGAAGTTATCCTCCTAAATAGGTACCTTAAGGTCTGGGATAAGGTGCAAATAAGCCAATAAAGAACATGCAAAATCCCACTTGACCTGAATTTCTTCACATATGGCTTCAAAGCAGCTCACAATGGTCTGACCAGAAGTAGTACTCTAAAGACCGAACCAGAAGTGCTGGTCTTAGGACAGAAACCAGCTTCACGAGGAGACAGGAAGTGTTGTTCTTCACCCTATTTTAGTAGTTTTGTACTTTCTGTAAGTTTTCCATAAGAATTATGGGCCTATTCTGTAGTTTGTTGGCCTGTGCAAAGACTCGGATAAGGGCAGGCCTGTCTGTGGCCGTGAACACCAGGGTACCCTCGCCCTGTACATCTGTTTCTCAAAGCACGGGTTAGCGTGCTCTGCAACCATGTGAAAGCACCAGTCTATAAGTAATACTAGTATAATTAACCCTGGGACTACTGTTGATTATTTTCTTTTGTGGGCAGTTGGAATAATCACTAAAGAGATAGAACTGACCAACAGACATCTATCTTGTGGTAGGACTGACATATGTAGGGGCCATAATAGCGCTAGTACTTCCTTTCTGAACAGATGTTCTTGAACGACTCCATGGTATGCTGGGTACTATGCCAAGGGAGAAATTGGAACCCATATTTCTTAGTCTAGCCCATATCGAGAGCAGCCTTAACCAAACTGGCAGGCATCAGGCCGGCTGAGCCTCCTTACATCTTGTACCAGACCAATAATGAGCCTCCTGGTATGAAACTCCAGCATACAATGCTGGGTGGTATCTCTACCCATATACCTTCCGATACAAATCTATTAGGTGTTCTTGGTCTGTCTAAATTGGGCGCCTTGCAAGCTAACCATCTAAAAGCATGTGTTTGCAATTCCGGGCAGTACCAACTATCAGCTTGTCCCCTGAGGCTTGCCTGTACGTACTAATCTTGGCCAATGTTCTGCCATTAGACAAGGGGGCTCTGGAAAATGCCTCACAGATGAAGAAATAAGCTATTCTCTGACTCTCAAAGTTTCCTAATTTTAACCTTCTGTATTCCCAATCAAGTCCTTTTAGTGAGAAAGGTTTCATTGACTGAGCATTTTCTGACATCAAGGAGTCACTATTGCAATTAATTTTAAGAGCCCGATTCATGTTGGCAATTTACTCTCCCGTTCCTGCAACGTTAATGCCAGCTATAGAGCTATCAAGGCTCTCCCACTTGGCTTCTTTTATAAACCCACTGCTATCTCTCTTCATTCACATCCAACAGCGGTGCAGCCTCCTGATACAAGCTTGATTGGCCATATTATGCTTTGCTGTAGTTTTTTCCTCTGCTATAAAGCTGTCCATTTGTTTGACAATGGAGTTTGACTACACCTTTAACTCTGGCTGGTTCAAGTACCAGGAGCCTGACAAATGTTGATAACACCAATGGGGAACTGCAGTTTTTGAAACGGGAAGAAGGAATGTTAGAAACTGGAATACAACGGATCTTGCCTCAAAAACGAATTCGGAGGAATGGTTAACCTTTATGAAGTTAAAGCCTCGCGGTTGTGGCCCTGGTAGCTTTCATCACAGGGGTCAATAATGCCACAGAGGCATAATTCCAGAAAGGGCGGTGCTTCTGAATAAATAGAGGGAATGGACCATGGCAGAGAGTTCCATGTCTATTACAGGCCTGAGATGTTGTGGCTTCTGCTTCAAACCTCACTGTGAGTCACAAACCTGTCAGAAACTCCTTTTTAGGTAGGCAAGTTTGTTTGTGGAAGCCAGGATACTCGTTCGCACCTACCTCTCAGGAGTGCCTGCTTCTTGTTGAGGAACTCTCGCTCCTTGTCATTGATTTCCTTCCTGTGTGTGGATGTGATATTCGCCATGGTCAACATAAAATGCTCCTTCTGCTTGGTCGTGAAGGCTTGCTCCTGTGAACAAGTAACATGAACAGTCAGTAAATTTAATTTATTAAATCTGCGTGCCAGGCACAACCCACAAATCTTTAAAAAACAATTTGTTTTTTTTTTCACAATCATGACATTGACCCAAAACAATTCTTCAAAGTGCAAAAGCCCTTAACACTACATGTGGGGAAGTTGATTGTCTATATGGGCGGAGTGGAGCTTAGAATTACCCGTACTAGAGTGGCAATGGTGAATAACTTGGTGCACAGGCATACTGAAGGATACAATCTCCACTCAGATCAGAGACCACTGACAGAGGAATGGCTTGGGAAGGCAGAGGATTGATTTGGACAGATCAACAGTTATTCTAACAGAGGCACTCTTAACAGTGCAAGGAGGAGAGAGCAACCAGGAAGGAGGAGAAAACCAGCCTTCAACCTGACAAATGGGAAGAGAACAAAGATGGTTGGTCCAGTACTCACATGTAATCTCAGCTGGGGCCAGTTGGTGTAACTGTTAGTTTTTCAGGGTTTCTATTTTGTGCACTAAGAAGGATGACGAATATATAGATATATATTGAATTCACACAATTTCAATTGAAACTAATGTTGCATAATCAGAGGGAATGTATGTATTAATGTGCTTTAGTTATGTAATTTTCATGTAAAATGTCATTTAAGACAAGATGATGCCATCACAATCATTCACTTCTGCTTTTCTCCCTGCATACAACTTCTACCCAACGCTCTGAAGAGCAGTCAAGCTGACGTACTGTAGTTTACGTCCATTATTATGACTGCATTGCTTTCAATGAACTTTCACTGTTCTCTATGAAATGTAATGTCCTTAAGGTCCCTTCTACTGCCTTTCATTGTGATCACTTGTCTATTCATTTGCTGAACGTTCTGTTGTTTAAATGTTTCATATTAGATAGAACATCTCCGGATGACATTAGCATTGAGCGTGTTAAATAATTTTCTGAAAACTGGGATGGTGCTTATGTGTTATTGTAAATTATGTGTATTTTTCTTGTGCTGTGATTTGCTAAGGAAATTATACTTTTGCTCACACCACGATTTCACAGTTTCCTAATGTGTTATGCAAGAAATGTGTATGAGAACTCCTTAAATTTGGGGGTGAGCCTTTTGAGAGGTTTTGAGAATACTTTTCTATGCTGCTACGGACACTATCCTACTTTTTTCTTCACGTTAGACTGGCATCTTTGGCGTGGTCTCCCCTAACTTTTTGCCTCTGTTTCCCAGGCTGTTGATGTATGCTGGACTCTGTTTTTGATACTCTGGGCACTTTATCACTGCTAAACAGTGCTAAAGGGCAAGTGATCCTATGTAAAATGTATGTTTAACTGGCTTATCCATGATTGGCATATTTGATTTTATAGTAAGTCCCTAGTAAAGTGCACTAGAGGTGCCCAGTGCCTGTAAATCAAATGGTACTAGTGGGCCTGCAGCACTGGTTGTGTCACCCACACGTGTAGTCCTGTAAACATGGCTCAGAGCTGCCACTGCAGTGTCTGTGTGTACAGTTTTAAACTGCCAATTGACTTAGCAAGTGTACCCAGTTTCCAGGCCTAAACCTTCCCTTTTTGTACATGTACGGCACCCCTAAAGAAGCCCCTAGATTGCCCCATGGACAGGGTGCAGTGTATGTCAAAGGTGAGATATGTACTGATGTGTTTTACAAGTCCTAACAGTGAAATACTGCTAACTTTGGTCTTCACTGTTGCAAGGCCTCTCTCTCTTGTAGGTTAACATGGGGGCTGCCTTTAAAATATTATTAAAGTGCAGATTCCCTTTGAGATCAGATTGAAATATGGAGTTTGAGGTCTCTGAACTCACAATTTAAAAATACATCTTTTAGTGAAGTCGGTTTTAGGACTGTTAGTTTGAAAATACCACTTTTAGTAAGTAGGCATTTTCTTGCTTAAACCACTCTACGAGACTGCCTGCCTGTTTGTGGATTCCCTGTCTGAGTCAGTTTGACAGTTGGGCTGTTTGTGAATCCCCTCTAGACGGTGAGACAAAGGGAGCTGGGGTGTAGCCTGCATATCATGATGAGCCATCTGTGCTAGAGAGGAGGGAGAAGTGGTCACTTACACCTGAATGGGCTATGTCTGCCCTCTCACAATGCATTCTCCAACCACATGGTGTGTGTCTGGGGCCTGGCCTGGGCATGGCAGGATCTTGTGAACAACAGAGACTTTGAAGTAGGCCTACTTCAAAGGCAGAAAGGGGTATAAGTATTGGACCCAAACCCAATAAAAACTAGATCACCTCTGGAACCAAAAAGGAACCTCTGCCAAGAAGAGCTGAGGAGAAGTGTTGCCCCTGCCTTTGATTGTGCTTTGTTGGGCTATCCTGCAGTTGCTGCTTCTGGCTGTGAAAGGGGACAAAAACTGGACTTTGTGGTATATTGCTTGTGAAGAATTTTCAAGGGGGGTTTGAACGGAGCTTGCTTCTTATTTTAAAGCCTCAGGGCCATCAAAGACTTCCTCTGCCAGCACCTTGGCTCTCTGCTGAGACTCCTGCCCTGCCAAGTGGTGTCCTATCCAGTCTCAGGACCCTTGAAAGGTGAAGATGGCAGAACAAGAGCTGAAAATCCAAGCACAGAACGGCATGTGGGGAAATTTTCGACGGACTATCTGCAATGCGGCGGAAAAACGCCACGCCACCGGCTTTGTGGATAAAATCGACGCTCCGCCTGCATTGCAGCTGAGAGGTCAACTCATGGCACCTGGAGAAACCATGCGCAACACCCGGTTGCGGCTGCTGCTAATGACGCAAACTCCACGCATCATGGTTTTCTAACACCGTGCAACCAGATTTTCCATGCATCATCCCTGGGCGTCAAAGTCAACCCGACTATGCGTGGATCCGAAGTGCCCAGTCCGGAAAATGATGCATCGCTCTCCTGCGAGGGAGAAAAACAACGCATCGCCGACCTGACCGGAGAAGAAATGACACATGGCCTCCCTTGCGAAGAAGGAGTCAACACATTGCTGTTTTTTTCAACGCACGCTTGCACAGCTTTATTTTTTACACTAACCAGGTACTTTTTGCGAAATCAACGTTTGCATTGTTTTCAATTGAGTAAGACTCTTATTCTTTTGAAAATTCTTATCTTGACTTTGGCATGTTAGATTTTTGTTGTTTTGGTCTTGTTTGATTTAGATAAATATTGTCTATTTTTTTTTAAACTGTTGTGGTGTCCATTTTGTAGGCCTTTCATGGTATTACTCTGTGTGTTCGTACAAATACTTTACACATTGCTGCTGAGATAAGCCTGCCTGCTCATGCCAAGCTACCAAGGAGGTGAGTGGGGTTAACCAGGTGTGTTTCTCCTTTGCCACGACTAGAGTGAGGGTCCTTGCTTGCACAGGGGGTAACCTGACTGCCAACTAAAGATCCCATTTCTAACAGTGCTTATGTGTTATGGTAAGTGATGTGTATTTTTTTTGTGTTGTGATTTGCTAAGGAAATGATACTTTTGCTCACACCATGATGATTTCACAGTTTTTCTAATGTGTTATGCAAGAAATGTGTATGAGGACTCGTTAAGTTTGGGGATGAGTCAGAATTTGAGAGGTTCTGGCAATACTTTCCTATGCTTCTAGGGATGCTGTCCTACTTCTTTCTAATTTTCTACTCATTTGGGAACTAAAATAATTTCTGACTTTTACATACTCTGCACAAATTTGCATTTGAGAGCCTTTATTGCATTGTATCGTTAATGCTTGTTTTTTTTAAATTTGGCAAAAAAAAAACTAAACTTTATTTGATCTAATTTTTTAGTGGACCACAATATTTATTTGAACTGTTTTACTCTTCTAATTGATGTTTAGGGGGTGTCTTTATGCACAATTCAATATGGGGTAGAACCGGATGAGGTACATTTTTTTTTGGGGGGGGTTTCTAAATGTTGGGGTTCGGTTTTTGCTCCTACATTACTTTTTCACTGCCCTCTGCTTGCTGCTACCTCAGTCACAGAATTGTGAAGAAAGCTTCAAGTGAACCCCTTGTGCTGCTCAAGTGGGCACAAGTGTATAAGAACATGCAGCACTTACAAGTACCAATCATTGTTAGTTGTCCTAATAAACATCTCCCTCCCTCTTGCTGACTACATTTTTCAGCTGACTTTACCAGCAGGTACAAAAAGCCCCAGCTACTCCTTCCCCTCCCTCTTTGGAAAACTAATCAGTTGAACGTCTGTATTTTGGAATGCGATTAAGTTGCTTGTCTGGAACACAATTCTTCTGTAAGCCCTACGAGCCTCCAAGAGATGCCTACAGCACAAAGGCACTATGGTTGTGCAGCTTTATCTAAAATTTAAATACCAGGGTGGTCCACATGCCAAGGTCGATACACCTCTGCAATGGCAGTGTGATCCTGGCTGGTAAGGAGAGCCACACAGTTATAGGAGAAGCTGCCTTTATTGTGCTCAGGTTGAACACAGTTGGGGCCTTGTTTTACTATCTTTCAAGAGTTGCTTACCACCTTGAATAACTGATTGTACTCTGCCAATACAACTCTGGGCTGCACCTAGCTCCAATTTCTTTAGAGTGGATTATAAAACAACAGAGCCTTTCCAGGCAGCCTGGGTATAAAATTAAGTGCAGTGTTTTTTCACAATGATCCTGAAGGCTACCACACTGGAAAGCAAAAAATACTTATCTGTAACAATAATTTCTCAAATGCAGGCCCCTTCTCAGATTTCGAAACTATACACATCCCAAATAAAGCACAATGACATTGATAACTTTCCTTCCTGTAACAACGGTTCATAAGCAAAGATTCTGTTGGATTCATTAGCTCTGACTATTTGTCATCTGCGTGGCAGAGAATACTGGAAGTTTACGAAAGTGAAGAAAATTTCTTGCTAAAATGGAAAAGATGCCAAGGCCCAAAGAAGGTTCTCCGCAGCAGCCTCGCGGACCTCAATTTACCCTTAAGGCTCATGGGGTCCGAAGTAGCCTCTGACATCAGAGCCTCTCAACAGCCTCTTATTTGCTGCTTAAGGGCAACACGGAGGGAGAAGTTGTGAAAAGTACAGTCAGAAAATAAGATTTAAAAGACAGTTTCCTTTCTGATCCTACAGCACAATCTATGACTCATGACCGGGGGACCAAATAGCAAGCTCGGAGCAGTACTGGCTACCCTCTACCTCAATGGGTACTCAGTCACGTGACTCAAACATTTGGCACCGGGAATATTTAAACTTCTAATCTGAGATATATCATGCTCAGATGCTTGTGGCAAGGGAATGCCTAACAATCTGCTGTCCTCACACAGGAAAAAATGGCAAATTGTTGCAGCAATACTCTTAAGACTACGCCCAGTGGGAGCTTACTAGCAGTCTAGTCAGGCTCAGTCATTCTCACCTCAGTTTCCTTGATCTGGGCAAATTCATCCATTTTCACCCTCAGGGTTTCTTTGCGCTGCTGCTTGGGAATCTTGTCAACTGCAACTTTAATCTACATCAGTAGGAGAAAGAGAGGAAGATGTAACAAAGTCAGCTAACAGCAACAATTCAACAGTGCCATACAATAAAAAAAATCTTTCCATCGAATCAGATGATTGGGTGATATCGGGTCCCTTTATGTCCTGAAGTGTGGAGCGGGTTAGCTAACTGGGCAACCGTGTAACTGAAGTTACTATTTGTCCATCACCAGCCGGTTCTTACTAAATGCCAAGAGGCCTACGTGAGTGGATCACAAGGGGGCAAAGCCTGATGCTGCAGTGTGTCATATGAGGAATCCCAGGCATGAGTTTGGGGGCTGTCGGTCACCTCTGGAAAGGATCATATATACTGTACTGCATTTATATAGCGCTTCATACTCTTAGCGGGCTGTCAAAGTGAATCAATAATTGACTTACATGCTTACACATGGGTGGGCGGGGGCTGCAGGAGTGCTGGTGTGGCATTAATATTAACTGCGCTCTTTCACTGACGTAGGTCTCAGGGCATGAGCATGTAGTGGAGATATGACGAGTGAGGGTGTAGTGTATGTGGTTTACATTAACTTTGAGCTGCGGCTGGTTGAAGAGGCTTAGACTGTGAACATGGTCCAAAGTAAGAAATGTTTTGGTGTGCTCGGATGCCCGAGTTTCTTCCAGCCCTACCAGCCTTTGAAAGGTAAGCCTTAAGTCAAGAGTGACCACCTTTTAGCATCTTTCTTTCAAGCATGTCGCACAACATCTCGGATGCTATAACTCCAGCCATTGTTCTATAAAAGTCTTTTTAGGACTACCCTGTTTTGAGAAAGCTCTGAAGGGGACCTCAGCATACAATACAGTTTGATTCCTGGTACATTATTGGAATCAGTGCACACTATCCAGCTTCTTTACTTAAATAATATCTTGGCAAATTAGAGGCATTTCTCGGGTGTGTGGATTAAGGGCCTCATTCTTAGTTAGGCACAAAGTAAAACTTCAGGTGCATGCCACTTTTGAGTCTAGTTTGCACTTTGCAGTCACAATTTGGGTGCAAATAGAACTCACAACTGAATTTTCTCGGACAGTTTCCTTCTGGTTCTAGCTGAAATAAACTGATAAAAAAGGATGTAATTCGAATATCATTGCCACTCAAAAACTATTTGTGCATGCTATTCTTCCTAGACTACTGCTAAATGTAAAATTGGAAGCAAAACCCCATTAGACGCTGTGCAACAAAATTCATAGAGGGGTATTTTGTAGCCATTCTAATAACAATACTAGGATTGATGCTTTTCGTATTCTCTAAGTTACTAGAAGACCAGGATTTGTTAATCACAGTTCGTCGAGAGCAGGGCATCCAGAATCGGGCCAATTGGGATTGCTTTCCTGCTCTGAAAACAGCCCCCCAAGCCTGCATCCTTCCCAAAAAAGTCAGAGGCCAGTCCTGCACAGATTGCAGGGTCCTTTCCAACAGCACTTTCATTTGCTAAACAGAGACCTGTTTGACCTATAGAAGCACCTCCCAGAGCCCATATATTTTCAATGGAGCGGCTCACCCTTTCAGGATGGCCAGCAGAAAACATGAGAAGAGATTGATGAAGCAGAAAATTAAGGTTTTGATTTATTAACGCTTAAACGTAGTGCTGAAATAATCATGTGTGACTTTAACCGAACTAATAAAGATTGTACGGGGACAAAATGCGCCCTCAGAGTAGTTTGCCATCATTTATATGTGTGCTTTATATAACGTGGTGAATTAGAATTGCACTAATCCGACATAATCATAAACGTGTGCTACGATTTGCTTGTTTGAAATGCTTTAGCTTAGCATTACTTTAGCGGAGGCTCTGGCCTAGTTGCCTGGTCTCACGGTTTAGATGCTCGTATTTTTCCACTGTGCTAATAAACGTGTATTTTTGCTTGAAGCTGTACGTTTCCACAGAAACTGTTCACATGCTTATCTTAAAGTTAGTGCCAGCCTGGCATATTTTCTCTTTAATTCAAGGTCGACTTGCAGGTGCGGACAATGGAGGCTCTGAAAGTAAGCTAATTGGGAAACAATGTTGCAACTTGCGTACCCATCTCCAAGGATAATGTATGCTTAAGTAAAGGCTTGAGAACTGTCGTTTTTGATTGGTCAATTTGAAGCTAACCTATGAACCCTCCAATGGAGACCCTACAGGACTTGAACTGTTGTCTATAAAAACCAGGTGCACGAGAAGAAGGTGGCCATTGCGAGATCATTGCAGCCATTATCAGCTTGATACCCGCCATTTTGCAGACTTCGTAGCTATTATGGCCCACTTTGCTGCGACGCCAGTTTGAGAGACTTTGATGCTTTCTCTAATCGAGAGAAAGAGACTTTGATGATTCTTGCCCTAGAGACTTTAACTTTAACTTTGATCCCTTTGCATGAAGTAGTAGTTTTACCTTGCCGCCGTGAGGCAATTGCCCCGTCCACCCCTGTCCCTTTGCCCCGTCCCATGCCGATCGAAACGGTACCCATGATGACCGAAGAACGGTACCTGTGAGACGAAGACTTCCTTGTATGCTGATCGTAATTGGTAAATATGAAAAGAAATTGTAAAATTGCATTGTGTTTCTTTTAGGTAACCAACTGCTGATTTTTGGTAAGATCCCTAGTTAAGAGTTTTTCTAAATTAATGTTGCTAAATTGTTTTTTTGCATGAAGTCCCACATGCTGATGCTAATTTGAGGTTAGACGAGGATTCCATAAGTCGCACGATGCAATTTGAGATCTTGTTATGCTGACTAAATGTATGCCATTAGTTCATTACAGATTATCGTATTAGTGATTTGCATTGCCATTATCGAATGCCTTGTGATTCAAATGCTTCATAGATTGCACTTGTTTCGACGTTATGGACAGCTATTAATGTTCATATATGTTTATCATTTGGTGTTGAGACACATATATATTGTGCTAGCTTTGTTAATATAGGGAAATAAATTCACTAACTTTGCAATAAACTGGTGTGGTTATTCCTGGCTGAGAGGTCAGGTTCGCCGAAATGTATTCTGGACTAATTGTTAAGTGTTATGTTGTTCAGGGTGTTGCTTATGTTCGTTATTGATTATTGATTTTGATGAGATTGATCGATTAAGAGTACAAAGAGTTCCCACTAAGTCAAAAGATTCATCGGCCTAAAGAGCGTCCAAACACGGGTAAATTATTACTACGGACCGCTCTATCAGTAGATGGTAGCAGAGGACGGTTTCGTCTTTTGGGACCCTGTACTCCTAAAGTACATGGTGTTGAATTAACGGTTACGCATTTTGAGACCCCACTCGGGAAGTTGAATTAGATTTTCTTGGGTAAAACAGATTGACAGAATGATGATGGGCTAGGTCCACCGCGACTTTCCCGGGATCTCGGAGCTTGCGAATGGAGAGAACGGAGGTGTGGAATCAGCGTTGGCGGTACTAGTGATGGTATGAGTGAAGTTAGGGTTTTGCGCTTGCACAGCTTATTGCCGCAGGGTGTGTGAAAAGGTTGCGAGGATTTTTCTTTTAAGGATAGCGGAGGTGCGACTCCGAGTGTAGAAGTAGAGAAGTCGTCGAACTTCATAGAGATAGCGGAGGTGCGGCTCCGAGTGTGAGAGTAGGGAAGTCGTCGAACTTCATGTGCGTGTGGCGCTTTGTGCATAAAAAGGTCCACGTGGTTGTTGTTGTTGAAACGGGCCCTGCGAGGTCAAGAGACTCCGGAGTATGTTGATCCATGTTGTGGTCTGGGCGGTTTAGTAGGTTGATCGGGCGTGGTCAACAAGTCGGTATGTGTGTTAGGGAGTGAAAGAAACTTCGACTTCGGGCTTTGACAAGATTCTAAGTGCACTAGAACAGATCATTGACAAGTTGAGAGTAGGTCTGCGGGTCAGATTTGCTTGCGAATGTGGGGACTGAGAAAGACGGAATAGCGGCCAGAGGCTAGTGAAATGTCCCGAGGCTAGTGAAAGGTCCCTAAGGTCCTGAAGCGACTGTGTTACCCTTCCTGTAGTAAACCGACAGATCTGTTTTATTTTTTGGTAGCTCGCAATATATGCAAAAGTTGTTACGAGAGGAGGTGAGTGAAGGAAGACTAGCCGCGAGGCTTTGTCAGCCGCAGTGTGTGTGAGTGTGACGTCACTAAGAGCCGCGCTGGGATAGGTTGGTTGCAGAGAAGGGTCGCACACGGATTGGACGCAGTCCGTGGGACTCGATTGGAAGGGGAAAGGCAGGTGAAGAGTATTCCGGGAATTAAAGTCACCTATTGATTACAATTTTTGTGGAATTAAAGTCACCTATTGATTATAAACTTGGTTAAATAAAAGACGAGAAAAATGAAATTCTTTAAAGCATTTAGGAGTGCGATGAAGGGGGAGTCTTACATTAAAGCGAGCGTAGGAGAAGAGACGCCGCCAGAGGGTACACCAGCTTACATTGTAATGGAAGAGAAGGGGGTAGCTCCGTGCCTTTGGCTAAAGCAATGGCACAAGTTGACAGAGAAACATGGGAGCGTAGCGTTCCCAATACATGGGACATTCAATATAAGGATTTTAGAGAATTTGAGATTCACGATGTACGACATGAAGGTGCCTCCAAGGCCAGCACAGTTTGAGGCTCTAGCAATTTGGGAACTAATGGCCAGACAGCAACAGCAAAAGAAGTTCGAGACCAGAATGAGGAAGGTAGAAAAGACACTAGCGGATGCTAGGTGGGATAATGCACAGAAGGTGTGGAGGTCAGATGTATTGCAGGGGATAAAATTATTCCCCGCAATTACTAAGGAAGGAGAGGAGACAGGTAAGAAAGCCACCTGTAAGACGGACAGGAAGTGTTCCAAGGATAGAGAGGAAGAGGAAAAGTTGAGAAGAGAAGAGGAGTTAGAGGATGAGGAGTTGATAATGCAATTGCTGAACGACCGTCCACCGCCTTATGCAGAGAATGGACAAGGTCCAAGTACCAGTTCTGCCCCTCCAGCACCGGTACAGAACAGTGAAACCCAGAGTTCAGGAGCGTCATCGGGATCTAAGGACCCGAGTCTGCTGATCACCCCGCAGATACCGCAGGTTAGGAGAATATATCCAGACGTGCCCGTGTTGAAACCAGCAGAAAATTATCAGCCGCAGATGCCAGGGTACTACAGTAGTGATAACAGTGTAGGAATTATTCTAGATCCAACCGTAAGGGGAGTACAGAATGGTTACAACCCAACAATGGTACAGGCTGAATCAACTCAGTTTTTGATGCCTCAAAAGCAGATGCAGGGAGGAAATGCACATGCTCAAATGACGGGGAGCCAGATGGGCATGCCGGCAATGATGACCCATGGTGTGGGAATGAACATGCCTCAGAACATGGGGAATGGACAGAACCCAGACGCGATATCACTACCCATTACTGTAGGTCCACCGGTACCTCTGTATAGTCAGCCTAACTTGGGTCCGAGCGGTCAGGGATCAATGCTGCAAAATGGGACCGAAAGGAGGTGCATAGAAAACACTCCGGGGATAACTCCGATAGCGACTCAGCCAAATGGGTCTGGGTCCTTGATGGAGTTGAGTCCTATATGTGCTCAGTCAACACTGGTGAGGTCGAGCCCCCCACTGATAATACCTCTCACATCGAACACTGAAAAGCTGCCGCAGCCATCGATGGCAGTCGATGTGAACGCTACCCTGATGGGGGTGAATGCGCAACAGTTGACACAGTGGTTCAACAGTCTGAATTCCACACAAAATTCAGCTAGTGGGAAAGGAGAAGACTATATGAATAGGGTCAGGTTGAACATGGAAGCACAAGAATTGGTGGAAGGGACTATGGGTGTGAACAGGTTAGAGTCCTACACGGAAGAAGAGCTGAGGTATCTATGTCCCAGGATTACGAAGGGAGTGAACAAGATACATAAGAGTCTGCAAGAAGCAGCTGACAGAAACGGGGTTGACATAGACAAGACGAAACACTTGAGCAGGAGCTACAGGCTAGATTTTGGGACCACAGATTTTGAACACATGAGGTCAGCAGGCATGAAGACACACCTTAGAGAATTGCTGCAGAGTGCACAAGTGTGGAGGTGCTTAGATAAATGGGAAAGCAGGTGGGTAAAGAGGAAGGAAAAGAGGAGCGACAGTGCTACAGAGCACAATGAGAAAGGACCGCAGAGTAGTGATACAGTAACAATGTTACCAATGAGGGAGACAGCAGGGGGAAAATTAGTACATGTACCATGGCACAGAAGCGACATTCAGTCTTTTACGGACGATTTTCCCAAACTGAGAGAGAAACCAATTGAATGGTACCAACAGACTGATAGGTTTGTGAAGCTTGCAAAATGTCTTTGGGAAGACCTGAACACTCTCTTTGAGATTGTGGTTCCGGCAGATTTGTGGGAGGATTGCAAAAGAGCTGTAGGTTGGCCGACAAGTGAACCAGAGAGAGACAGGGAGACAGGTGCACCATCACCTTTGGTGATGAGCTTGTACTATAAGGTGATTGAGCATTTGAAAACGAAGGTACCCGCGAAGAACGTGGATTGGCAGAAGATTGACCGAACTGCCCAAGAGACTAAAGAATCGATTCATAGTTACTATGAGAGGTTGTTGAAGGCGTTCAAGAATTACAGTGGCACGGAAACAATTGAGGCGAAGGACATGCTCCATTTTGTCTTCAGATTTGTGGAAGGGCTGAGGCCAGAGATAAGTCAGATGATAAAGTCACATTTGATTTGTTGGCAGTCTAAACCGATTGACGAAGTCTTGACTTATGCGAAATACTGTAGCGACGAAATTGAAGTGAAACAGAAAAAGCTGAAAGAGAAGGTGATGATGATGCAGCTTAAGGCAGCTCAAACAGGTTTGCAAGGTTTGCAAGGGATGCAAGGGTTCCAACAGCAGGTACCGCAACCGCAGCCGCAGTTGCAGGGAAACATGGCGTTTCAGCCACAGGCCAGAGGCAGAGGCAGAGGAGGTTTTGTGAATAATGGTCCGGATTTGAACACTGTTGTGACGGGTGTGCAGGCAATGAAGAAGGTGATGCCGTGTCACGTGTGCGGAATCGTAGGTCATTGGAAACGCGAGTGCCCGATGGTGGTGCAGGAAGGTGCAGGTGCAGGTGTAGGTGTTGGTCAGCAAAACGATGATGTCAATGCATTTCAGACAATGAGAGGGCCGAAAATGAGAGGTCCAAATCCAAATTTTCAGACCGTAAATCAATTGCAGGGATTACAACCTATGCAGCCGCAGCAGATGCAGATGCCTCGTATGCAGATGACGCAAATGCAGCCGATGCAACAGCAGTTACCTATGGTACCTAATCAGCAAATGCAAATACCCTTGGCACCAATGAGTCAGCAGCAAGTGATGGTTCCTCCGCAGGTAACGGGTCAGGTAATGAGTACAAATGGCACCGTACAACAGTTCCCATTACACAGTGAGAGTGGAATAAACAACGTATGGGAGAGTGAAAGTTCAGGAGAAGAAGGAGACTGTGTGCTTGCGGCATCCTTGGAAGTTGATCAAAGGGGTCCGTACGTAGAGGGAAGAGTAATGGGTCATCGTGTCTCATTCTTGGTTGACACGGGAGCCACACGTTCAACAGTTAAGAGCAGTGAAGTACCAAATTTGCCACTCTCAGGGAGGACAGTTCAAGTGGTGGGAGTAGCAAACAGACATCTGACGAACCCAATTACGGATCCGGTTCCAGTCAGCATCGGTAACTATCAAGGGGTGCATCAGTTTGTGGTATGTGACTCAAGCCCGATAGCACTGTTAGGGAGAGACCTGTTGTGCAAATTGGGTTGTTCGATCATGTGTTCGAACGAAGGAATAACAATACAGACGAGCAGTGATGGGGAAGAAGAGGACAGTGTAGAGGGGGATGAGATGGAAACTGTCGATGAAGAGTATCCTCTGATTTGTCTCTTCCCGATGATAACTGAAGAAGACATCCCAGCTGAATTACGGGAAACAGTCGGAAAGGAAGTGTGGGACATGACAGGGAAAGAGGTGGGATTGATGAAAGGAGTGGAACCAGTGAAAGTGACTGTAAAGCCCAATGCAATCTTTCCCCAGACCCCACAATACCACATGCAACAAGATACCCTCATGAAAGTTGCTCAACTCATTGACGAATTTGTAAAACAGGGGGTACTGAAAGAAGTATTAAGCAGTCCATGTAATTCACCAATAATGGGACTAATAAAGCCGAGTGGAAAGGTCCGACTTGTGCAGGACTTGAGAAAAATAAACGACATCATAGTCAAGTGCTGCCCTGTTGTACCGAATCCAGCTGTGATAATGTTTCAAGTTCCTTGCGATGCTGAATGGTTTTCAGTCATCGATTTGTCACAAGCATTCTTTTCTGTGCCTCTTCATGAGGACAGCCAATTCCTCTTTTGTTTCAAATTCCTAGACAGAGTGTACAGTTGGTGTCGAATTCCTCAAGGGTTTTCTGAGTCACCGTCAATATTCAATCAGATCCTAAAGAAAGATTTGGAAGCATTAGAATTGCCATTCGAGTCAATTCTAGTACAGTACATTGATGACTTACTGGTTGCATCAAAGACAGAAAGTGGCTGCACAGCCGATACCATTGCTCTGTTGAACCATTTGGGAAGGAATGGACATAAGGTGTCTCCTTCCAAATTACAGTTCTGTCAGAAGAAAGTGAAATACTTGGGTCACCAAATAGAGAAAGGGTCACGGAGAATAATGAAGGAAAGAATTACAAGTATACTCCAAATGAGTCCACCAAAGACAAGGAAGGAGGTGAGGAAGTTTTTGGGAATGGTGGGATATTGTCGCCAGTGGATTCCCAACTTCTCGACTCTAGCAAAGCCTCTACTGAAATTGACCCAGAAGGATGCTTTGGATGAAATTGAGCTGAAGGGAGATGAGATGGATGCTTTTGTTGAATTGAAAGAGTGCATGTGCAGGGCTCCAGCTTTAGGTATGCCTGATTACACAAAGCCTTTCACATTGTTTTGTCATGAACGTGATGCATGTTCTTTGTCTGTCTTGACTCAAGCCCATGGTGGCGTAAACAGACCAGTAGCGTATTTTTCAGCTACTTTGGATCCGGTCGCAGCGGCACTCCCAGGGTGTTTGCGCGCCGTAGCAGCAGTTGGTATCAGCCTCACTCAGAGTGAAGGAATAGTGATGGGACACCCAGTAACAGTCATGGTCCCTCACTCAGTTGAAATACTTTTGACCCGCTCCCGAACGCAACACATGACTGGAGCAAGACTCACAAGGTATGAAACGATAATTCTGGGCTCACCGAATGTGCAGCTGAAAAGGTGCACTACGTTGAATCCATCAACCTTGCTTCCTGGAGAAAATGCCGAAATTGAGAACGCTGAAGACGTCGAGCATGACTGCCTTCAGGTGACTGAATTTTGCACAAAACCTCGACCGGACATCAAGGATACTAAACTTGATGAAAATGACCAAATTCTTTTTGTTGATGGTTCATGTCTAAGAGACGGGATGGGGATTTTGAAAGCAGGATACGCTGTATGTACTGTAACAGGGGTCTTGGAAGCGGGATGGCTTCAAGGAGTCTATTCTGCACAAGTAGCAGAACTTGTAGCCCTTACCAGAGCATGTCAACTGTCTGCATTGATGAAAGTCACCATTTATACAGATAGTCAATACGGGTTTGGGATTGTGCATGACTTTGGACAACTATGGTCGCAGAGAGGTTTCCTGACTTCTTCAGGATCCCCAGTGAAGAACGGGGAGAGGATAAGGGAATTGTTACACGCCATTCAAGTGCCAGCCGAAGTTGCAGTGGTAAAGTGTAGTGCTCACACGAAAGGACAGGACTATGTGTCTCTGGGAAATGCATATGCGGATCAAGTCGCAAGATTTTGTGCCTTGAACTGTATATTACTCAGGGATGATTGGAATACGATAAATGAGCCAGAACTTGAACCAGCTGAAGCATTTGCCTTGAAGGTTGTAGATACAATAGATGAACTAAAAGCATTACAAAATAATGTCAGGGACGATGAAAGAGATTCCTGGATCAAATCACAATGTATAAAGAGACAAGACGAGTTATGGGTTTCACATGAGGGAAAATATGTTTTGCCAAATAGTCTCTTATCACAGCTTGCACAGTTCTATCATGGGCAGGCTCACCTAGGGAGAGATGCCATGATAAGATTGTTCAAAACTGATTGGTTTAACCCCAGATTTCGTCAAGCTGCAGAAGCAGTTTGCCATCGATGTGTCACTTGCCAGCAGATGAACCCAGGAAAGGGAACAGTTGTGAACGCGAGTCACATTGGTAGGGCAAGCGGGCCTTTTAGTCGAATGCAGATGGATTTCATTGAGATGCCTGTGCATGGGGGTCTGAAATATGTGTTGGTGATTGTGTGCATTTTTAGTCACTGGATTGAGGCATACCCCACACGTAGAAATGACAGCCTTACAGTTGCGAAGCTACTGTTGAGGGAGTTGATACCACGTTTCGGATTCCCGATCTCTTTAGAATCAGATAGGGGAAGTCACTTCAATAACGAGGTGATAAAGTTACTTTGCGAAGCGCTGAACATTGAGCAAAAGCTGCACTGTAGCTATCGCCCTGAAGCATCAGGACTGGTGGAACAGATGAATGGTACGCTGAAATCGAGAATGGCGAAAATATGTGCATCGACAAATTTGAAATGGCCTGACGCATTGCCCTTGGTACTAATGTCAATGAGAAATACTCCCGATAGGAAAACTGGATTGTCTCCGCATGAAATTCTCATGGGCAGGGCTATGAGACTTCCTGCAGTTCCTGCAAACATGCTTTTGAATATTACAGATGATATGGTGTTAGACTACTGCAAGGGACTGGCTGACGTGGTTCGCTCTTTCTCTCACCAGGTGGAAGCGACCACCTTGCCACCGATCCAAGGTCCAGGACACGCACTGAAAGCAGGTGATTGGGTCGTGGTAAAGAAGCACGTGAGAAAGTCGTGTCTGGAACCCCGTTGGAAAGGCCCTTTCCAAGTGATCCTGACGACAACTACCGCTGTGAAGTGTGCGGGGGTTCCCAACTGGATTCACGCCAGTCACACAAAGAAGGTGTTGTGTCCCACAGATGAGGAAGTTGAAGCGCTGAAACTACCAGTGCCTGATAAAGCAGTGCTGAGACAGAACAAAACCGAACTGAAGGCGAGCAGGCAGAAACGGGAGAGAAAGAAATATTCTCTGACGACGAAGACACCAACTCGCTTGGGGGAGACCAAGGAGAAAGTTCGGACAGCGACGCAGAAGCAGCTGAAGGTGACAAGGAACCTGAAGCAGCTGAGGGTAGCAAAAAGCCTGAAGCAGCTGAAGGTGACAAGGAGCCTGAAGCATCTGAAAGTGATAAAGAGCCTGACGAAAGTAACGGTGACGAAGGGCTCGAAAAAGCTGAAAGGGCAGGAGAGCCTGATCAGAGGAGGGCTTTCCCAGAAGCAGACGATACAGAAAAAGAAAACGAGAACGTGATCGACTCCCCAGAAGGAGGGGACGAGGCAGAACAGAACGAAAAGGTTCGAGCTTCCACAGAAAAGGTTGCAGGTCCATCAAATGGACACGGCGCAAAGAGGAGACTAAGTATTTCACCAATAAAAGAAAGGGGTAAAGAAAGTTTGAACGAAGGAGGAAGGCCAAAAGTGAAAGAGAAAAGAAAGGAAGAGACTGTCGTGGAACAATCGTCAAGTGAGGAAAAAGACTTGACAAAAGAGGAAAGTGCCAGCGAGGCAGAGTCGAAAAGAGAAGCAAAATTGAAAAGGAAAAGGATACCGAACAGAAGGTATTCCGGTCCTGAATGGGCATATGCAGTCAATGACGATTGGACTGACGAGTTTGTATCTCTAAGCATCGAGAACGAAGAAGAAGAGATACCAATAGAAAAGAAAAGTTTCATAGACTCTGTCGATTGAAAGAATAATAAATGATATTGCTTGCTACAATTTAACGTGAAACAAACAACCAGCTGAGACATTGCTAAACCGGATGAGACACTTGCTAAACTGATAAAGACTGTTATTGCCGAATTGAGACAAATGCTGCTAACCGATAAGTGACTGGCCTTTTGAAGAAGACGGTGTGAACATTGCGCTCGTTCAGCTTTGTAACTGAATTGCTAAATAGTTTCTTTTATAGGTGCTTCTAGCTCTCTGATTCTATACAGATCATGACTAGGTACGCTACGCAAAATAATAGAAAGAAATATTGTAAATATGTGTGTATAGGCTTGGTAGTTACATGTGTAATAATAATAATGGCAATTGTGTTTGGAATGCATGGAAAGGGTGAAAGTGAGAATATCGAGGCTTCTACTATTGCTCCTGTTACTGTCACTGAACTAACACCATTGAAAAGACTAGCATTGGATGAGAGGCTCTTGCACGATAAGAAAGAGCTTTCGTATAACGTTTTCTATCGCTTACTAACAGAGTATGTTGAGACTATGGATGCGAAGGATTGTTATGTGTGTACACAGATACCGACATCAGTAAAGGAAGGGGTGACTTATCACCACATGCCTCTTACATATGGGATTACGTGTAGTATAGTAATGTCTAGGTTTTATGGTCAGACTAACATACAGTATTTTTACTCGAATTATGATGTTACCTTTGCTTATGTTCCTATAATAGCGCAGCTTAGCCAGATTGCTAAAGATTGGGATGCTAAAATAATGAGGGAATTTTTCGAGCCAATGCAACCTTTTGAAACGGCTCATGCTCATAGGGAGAACCTTACTTGCTCAGTCTCTGCTGTAGAAATAAGCTTTTTTGATCGCACAGATGATAGAAGAGCACAAATGAAGGCGAAATTAGAAAAAGAGCTACATAAGAGGACTTCAGTAGATAATTATGATTTTGCCGCTATAAAGACACAAGGGAAAATAGCTTTAGATGCTTGGCATGTAGGGAAATTTTGTATATATCGAGGAGAATCTTATTATGACAACATTTTTGTAGGAGCGAGTGAATGCAAACATACGTTTATTTTTAAAGCCAAATGGACATTCATGATGAACGGACTTGACCCTGTCATTCCAGGTGTATATTACATTTGTGGGCATAATGCCTATTATCGTCTTCCAAAGGGATGGTGGGGGAGATGTTATTTGGGTATAGTGTTCCCAAAGGTTTATCAGCTGGATGACGTATCGATGATTCAAAAGACATCTGGATCCCATCGTATCCAGAAAAGAGAGACCGCAGCTGCTGTGGTAGGTGATATATTTGGAGCCATGATTCCTTCATTAGGAGTTGTGTTGAATTCCATCAAGATACGAAAGTTGTCTACTATAGTGGATAACATGTTGACAAAGTTTTCAGGTGCTATAATCCTGATAGATGCTGAGCTTGCAGCGGAAAGAGCTATGACTCTTCAAAATAGGCTTGCTTTAGACATTCTTTTAGCAAAGGATGGAGGCGTTTGCAAAATGATTGGTGCACGTCACTGTTGTACCTATATACCTGATAATAGTGTGAAGATTAAAACTATGCTTGCTAATCTAACAAAAGAAAGTGCAGATTTGAAGGAATTGAAAGAACCAGGAGTGTGGGAGAAGGTTGGAAAAGGACTTGCTTCAGTGGGACATTGGATTGGGGGAATTTGGAATGGAATATTATTGAAAATAATAGAAGGAATATTAATAGTAATAATTTGTGTATATGGAATTTGGGGAATAAAAAGGGGAATAATAATGATTATGGAAAGAATTAAAAGAAGAAAGGAGGAGAAAATTATGAAAAGAATGGCAGAAGAATACAAAGCGCAAACTAGGGGAACTAAAAGGAAAAGGGAACTGACAGAATTTTAATGGAATAAAATTTGTGGGCATAATTTGTGTGATGACAAGTAGTCATCAGAGGAGGGATTGATGAAGCAGAAAATGAAGGTTTTGATTTATTAACGCTTAAACGTAGTGCTGAAATAATCATGTGTGACTTTAACCGAACTAATAAAGATTGTACGGGGACAAAATGCGCCCTCAGAGTAGTTTGCCATCATTTATATGCGTGCTTTATATAACGTGGTGTATTAGAATTGCACTAATCCGACATAATCATAAACGTGTGCTACGATTTGCTTGTTTGAAATGCTTTAGCTTAGCATTACTTTAGCGGAGGCTTTGGCCTAGTTGCCTGGTCTCACGGTTTAGATGCTCGTATTTTTCCACTGTGCTAATAAACGTGTATTTTTGCTTGAAGCTGTACTTTTCCACAGAAACTGTTCACATGCTTATCTTAAAGTTAGTGCCAGCCTGGCATATTTTCTCTTTAATTCAAGGTCGACTTGCAGGTGCGGACAATGGAGGCTCTGAAAGTAAGCTAATTGGGAAACAATGTTGCAACTTGCGTACCCATCTCCAAGGATAATGTATGCTTAAGTAAAGGCTTGAGAACTGTCGTTTTTGATTGGTCAATTTGAAGCTAACCTATGAACCCTCCAATGGAGACCCTACAGGACTTGAACTGTTGTCTATAAAAACCAGGTGCACGAGAAGAAGGTGGCCATTGTGAGATCATTGCAGCCATTATCAGCTTGATACCCGCCATTTTGCAGACTTCGTAGCTATTATGGCCCACTTTGCTGCGACGCCAGTTTGAGAGACTTTGATGCTTTCTCTAATCGAGAGAAAGAGACTTTGATGATTCTTGCCCTAGAGACTTTAACTTTAACTTTGATCCCTTTGCATGAAGTAGTAGTTTTACCTTGCCGCCGTGAGGCAATTGCCCCGTCCACCCCTGCCCCTTTGCCCCGTCCCATGCCGATCGAAACGGTACCCATGATGACCGAAGAACGGTACCTGTGAGACGAAGACTTCCTTGTATGCTGATCGTAATTGGTAAATATGAAAAGAAAATGTAAAATTGCATTGTGTTTCTTTTAGGTAACCAACTGCTGATTTTTGGTAAGATCCCTAGTTAAGAGTTTTTCTAAATTAATGTTGCTAAATTGTTTTTTTGCATGAAGTCCCACATGCTGATGCTAATTTGAGGTTAGACGAGGATTCCATAAGTCGCACGATGCAATTTGAGATCTTGTTATGCTGACTAAATGTATGCCATTAGTTCATTACAGATTATCGTATTAGTGATTTGCATTGCCATTATCGAATGCCTTGTGATTCAAATGCTTCATAGATTGCACTTGTTTCGACGTTATGGACAGCTATTAATGTTCATATATGTTTATCATTTGGTGTTGAGACACATATATTGTGCTAGCTTTGTTAATATAGGGAAATAAATTCACTAACTTTGCCATAAACTGGTGTGGTTATTCCTGGCTGAGAGGTCAGGTTCGCCGAAATGTATTCTGGACTAATTGTTAAGTGTTATGTTGTTCAGGGTGTTGCTTATGTTCGTTATTGATTATTGATTTTGATGAGATTGATCGATTAAGAGTACAAAGAGTTCCCACTAAGTCAAAAGATTCATCGGCCTAAAGAGCGTCCAAACACGGGTAAATTATTACTACGGACCGCTCTATCAAGATACTACATATTGTAGACATTACGAACGACCAAACATATGCGCTCTTTCAACAGAGGCACGTCTGTGACTTCTGCATGAACATAAATGCTGCAGTGAGCATCAAGTGCATCTGAGCCCTGTGATAGTAACTGGTGCCGACGCTCAGAGCCTGCACTATCCCCAGCAGACAATAGGTGTGGGCTGTTGAGTATTTCAGACACCCTCCCAAAGAAAACAGGATTTTGTGTGAGAGGACGAAAGAGGAGCACGGCTAAATGGCATGCTGGAACAGGATTAGGTGATAAATTCTGATCAATGCACAGTCTTTCCTCCTCCAGTGAAGGACTAAGTTAAGTAACCAGGGACCAATGGTCAACTGTACCTCCTTCTTCCGCAGTTTCAGCTGCTCAAGGAACCGGTTGTGATCCCTCTCCTGCTCAGCTTTCAGGCGCTTGATCTCCTCCCTCCTGTTGAGGGCGTGCTCTTGCTCCATCCTTTCTATCTGCTGCTTCTGCTGGCGCTCTAGGCTCTCCAGCTCCGAATCAAAGAATTTCTTCTTGGTCTGGAAGGAGAATTGTGGAAAAAATAAAAGTAATGAGAAAAACGCACACTAGTGTCATGTTCTCTATTCTGAGAGAGCTCTGAGGCGTTAAAAAAAAAAAAAACTAAAAACTAAAAAAGGGAGAATCGTTCCACGGTGGCATCCTGCTCTTTCAGGATCATGGCCCCCTTGCTGAAATCTATAACGATCTTCAATGGCCCTGAACCAGACGTACAGGCCCAAGCCACAGTCAATGGCCTGTAGCAAGGGACAAAGCCTCTTAAACAGAATAGCATGAAGAGCGGAAGGAGTATAAGGCTATTAGAACATTTCGCCAACTGAGTGTGGAATGTACTAAATTAAAAAGGGGGGGGGGGGAAAAGGAAAAACTTTGGAATACTGGGGCAGAATGTCTATCCAGCCATTACAGGCCTGAGCCACTCCATTGCCTTCAATAACACTCCCAGTGCTCTAATAAATTGTATCATGACCTGCAAAACAAGCATATGCAATGTAATGCAATGGGTCTCGCATTTACTCCGGTTAGAGTTATTGGCCTTGTAAATTCCTAACTGGACTTTTCTTGCCATGTAAATTGAAAATGAAAAGTAAAACATTAGTTGGCATAAGAGAGCCTATTCAAAGTGCCATGGCCGATATGAGCGTGAAGGAGACCCACAAAAGGAAAAAGAAGCTTGCTCACAGTCAAACATATCAGCAATTGTGCAATTATCCATGTAACAGGGTCAGTCTGCAAGGCAGTATCAAAACTCTCCAAGGTGGGACAAAAGTAAAGCATTTACCAATGATAACAAAAGATTTATGAAATGCAAGCCCACAGATGAGTGAAAGTGATTGCCGTGAAGTTGGTGTGGTTAAAAGCCCACAATACTTACAACAGGTCAAAGCGCTTGCGCACTCGACCTAAAAATGTGAGCTTTTTTAATGGCAAAAATCTACACTGGGTGCTGGAAAGGATACATGAAGAATACACAATACACTGAGGGTACCCCACCACTCTAGGCCTCTACTCTGAACAAAGCAGGCATAGACACTACCCGAAAATTGCCTTGAATAAAGATTCCATGATCTATAATCAAAAACCTGACAATGAAAAACACACACCAACACTTACACACTTATGAAAGACCCTTACACACAAATATTCAGTCACATACTTGACAGCTGTAATGCATCTACAACGTCAAACAATGGAGACCAGAATGTATTCTGACAGACACATCAGCAACATCTGCAGTTGTACACAACTCTTAATTCCACTACAGGCATTCAAATGCACTTGATGTATGCGTAACGCTAACACCCAGGTATGTTGCAGATGAGCTGGGACTAGTTTTGACTATGTTAACAAGTGTTTTTAGTAAAGCATCAGATGTGGTTCTGAATCCACTTTCAGTGCCACGAAATTAGACACTTTTGCTCCATTAATGCTCGTCTTGCACCCACAGAAAAATCTTGTTTTTATTAAAACTCACGAATTCTAAATTTTACATCTGCCGCGTTTCATCTATCAACAAAGTGTAAAACCTACGTGGGCCTCCTGCTCAAAGCGTCGCATCGTCTGGTCCATCTGCAGCTGATGCTTGGAGTTGAGCAGAGTCTGGTTTCTGTGTTCTTGTTTTTGCAGTAATCGAAGTTCTCTCAGCTCCTGCCGCCTAGAGGGTTAAAAGAGCATTCGCAGTTAGGAGGCAGGCCATCTGCTTTTTACCACTCTGCACGTTCTTTTTTTATGTAATCCCTCTGCGAGGCACTGGAATATAGCTAGTGGCATGGTAAAAAATATATAAAGAGTAACAGATACAGAGAGGTACTGTTTTGAGAGAAATTAAATTAAAAAACAAAAACAAAATAAATTATGCAGGAGGAAAGAACAGCTGGGGCGATAAGAGGTAGGAGACCTGTGTGGGTGGGAGTAGAAAAGCATGAACAGAATGAACGCCTAAACTATGCCCGTTGAGGGCTACAGCAGCATGCTTGAATGAGAGAAAGTGCCCAATCATTGCAGATGGCTGGTTCCATTTGAAAGCCAGGTACACAGGTTGGTGAGGGAAAGGTCTACCTTGTTCATAGCTGTCTTTGCTCACTTGCCTGAGAAACCTCATCTCCTCGTCCTTCTTTTCGTCCTCGCTGATGATCTTGGAGGTGGTGATACTCACTTCCACCCCGTCCACCACAAACCTCCGGGTCCGCTTCAGGGTCTTGTTGTGCATCCGAGAGTCCTAGCAAAGAAGCACATGGAGATGCATTCAACGAGTGCATGGCCCACAGAGTTAACTGAGGATGTCAGTGGTTCATGTTAATTCAGGCAGGATCTATTAGGTTTAATCAACATATGCAATATCTGTATACATCCGATGACATCTAGTGATCCCAGACACAGCCATGGCTGGCTAAAGCCGTCCCAATCTGCCGAACTAAAGCGTACATATTGCTGGGTACAGAACTCTCAATCACCCATTTCCATCTGCTGCACCAACATACACACTGAAGGCTAAGGACTTCTTAATCACCCATTAGCATCTTCTGAGCACATGCATATGTAATGTTAACTAAACAATTCTGTATCACCCATTACCAGCTGCTGAACCAACACACTCACACAAAAGAACACACTGAAACACTTCTCAATCACCCGTTAGCATTTTCTCAGCCCCTTCATATGTACTGCTAGCTAAATAATTCTCTATCACCCATTCCCAGCTGCTAAACCAACACACACAAAAACACACTAAAGGCTAAGGACTTCTCAATCACCCACTAGCATCTTCACAGACTATGCATATATATAGCTAGCTAAAGAATTCTCTATCACCCGTTCTTATCTGGTGAACCAATCCATGGACTAATTGTTAAATACTTCTCAGTTGTGCAATAACACCTGCTGGGCCTTTTTGAATGTATTGTTAAATGGTCCTTCAAAACCCATTGCCATCTGCTGAAACACTGCATGTAGACTGCTAGCTAAAGACTTCACATGCACACATTTAGCTGCTGAACCCACAACTGACAACTGCTAACTAAAGACCCAACACAACCACCAGCTGACATCTGCTGAACCAACACATACCTTCTGCTGGCACAAGACTCCCTTTGTCCCTCCTTACCTTTTGCTGAACTCTGGCACATTCACTGCCACCTATAGATGTGGACAAGCACCATTTACAACCAATGAATTCATGCACATCTGATTGGCAAAGACTTCAGCTCAGCTGTTAGAACCATGTGTGTTAACTGCTAGCTAAAGACATTGTACGCACTTCTAGCCACCTACTGGAACTACACAACTCAAGTGACAGCTAAGGTTGGGACAAACCCACTGCCATCATTAGTTCCCACAACTCCCAGGTGGTCTCTAGGTCACCTTCACGCGATGTGATGCAAAATATCTTAACCCACTGCTAACAGACCATGCACACATGCTGCTATCAATACATTTCACACACAAACTGCGGAATAGAGCTGAAATGTTCTTCGTGAATATCTGTAACTGCCACAGTTTCGGACTTACTTTATAGTCACAACACAGGTATGTGTACCTAAGCACACCACTGAGGCAAAGACACCCAGAACACATCCCAGACAAACTACAGGCCACGTGTGGAGCCTCTAGTGAATTTCAGCCCATAATGAGAAGCACTCCTACAAACAGCTTGCACACATGCACAGACACCGAGAGCCAGAAGGCCCATCCTACTGACAGTTCATGTGCAATCTCACAGCTGGAGAACATGCCGCTGCACTTCTCATTTAAGCCTTACTAGCAGGTATTTGATCAATCATCACACCAAGTGCTCAGTATAACCAATAATAAAGTCTATTGTTTCCTTTCAACACTATAATCGTGTATTGCCCTGTAGAGACAATCTGTGGAAGGAGCAGTTGTAATAAGATTTGGGGAATTGTTGGTGTTTACGCTGTCCCTCCTACATTTGGATACTTTATCATTTGCTTTGGTTTGGTTTCAGCATGGTAGAAGGTCTTATGATGCCAACTCCAATTATTCAACTCCATTGATACAAACTGGTTAGAGATCATATGCTTCCAGTTTGTGATGTCACTTCCTCTACCTCTGGCATTTGGGTCAAGTGATGTCCATGGTAGTACTGTTTGGAGGACTGTTGGATCTGCAGGTGAGAACTGATAGGTCTTGAGTGCAGGTGTTGCAAGCAGAAGAAGGGGCGCTGCTATCCAGGAGACATGTGCATAGCGCTTATCGACGAAGTCAACCAGTCACAGTCTCATGGACAGACCTCTTACCCATAGGCTGGACCACCAACAAGCATGCTCTTACTTCAGTGAGAGCCTGTAACGCACCACAGTGACATGCCTGCTCATCAAGGGCCCAGGCTCTCCCCTGTGCCGCTGTAAGAGCCTGCATGGAGCAGGAACCAGATAATGAGCCCCCTCTTCCTAATGGTGCGTTTATCTCCCCGGTGCACCATTACTCTATCAGCAAGTGACGGCGTTAGGCCAATCACTGCAAGAATAGGGAGATGAAACACCTTATCAGCCTATGGGATGTGATGTGACTACAGGCTATGCATGCCCCACAACTCTCAGGAGAGCAGCTGCATTTTTACCTCCGTTAGCGTGAGATCCCCGACTCCGGGTGATGTAAACATCAGAGATAAAGCCCGGGAAAGGGACAGCGAGAGGAGAAAACGCAGACGGGGAGAGAAAGACAGCTCAGGGGACAGCAAACAAGTGAGGGGAAACAGACAAAGAAAGGGGAGGGTGACAAAAAAGTCAGATGAACTAAAACAATGGATGTTGAACCGACAGATGACAAATGCGAGCATAAGCAGGACTACAGGAAGAAGAATATATAGATGAGAGAGGAGAAAGAATGATACATTCAGAGTACTGATGGAGACGGGGCGCAGACTGAGCCGTGCGAGAGTAGGCGATAGAGGTCCAGACTGTGCACTGGTGGACGGGCCTGCCTGGTTGTTCGGGAGGGCGCGCAGCATCCAGGCCCGGTGCTTCGCGTGCATAGTCGGTATGGAACCAATTAAAATGCTTGTGTCCGAGGCTGGAAGCGAGGGGTGACTGAGGACTCCAAGAATGCAGCCGCGCAGGGGAGCGCAGAACCCAGGGATGACATTTGTGTACAGCACTTAAAGGCTTCCGTGACGGAGCGCGAGAGGCAGCGATGCAGAACTATCCACCCCCTGCATCTGGGCAGCACATCATGTTCATCGGGGAGGTCCAACCCACCCAAAAAGCTGGCACCAATCCCAAAAGCCTTCACGCGCGAACACCTGCCCGACATTAAACAACGGCTAGGCCCCGCCTGCTGGGGGAGGAAGGGCCACAATGTGCGGGCCCCCGGGTCAGGCCTTGTGTGCTGCGAATTAATGCTTCTCAAGGAACCCTCAAATTGGAGGGGGTCACCATCACTAGACTCATCTTCGCACTCCGAACCACAAAATGCCCACTATACACTTCAATAGC
Organism: Pleurodeles waltl; assembly: GCF_031143425.1. Taxonomy (NCBI): domain Eukaryota; kingdom Metazoa; phylum Chordata; class Amphibia; order Caudata; family Salamandridae; genus Pleurodeles; species Pleurodeles waltl. Next base: position 645,347,226 of record NC_090446.1, on the reverse strand, counting down.
ATCACCTGCCCACAAAACTTGCAGTCGTGATTCTATGCAAATGTGTGAGTAGAGTGGCACCCTATGGGAATTTAAGTTTAAATGATGCCCTTAATTATATAGGCAACATGCCTGTTAGGGTCCCCCTACTTTTTGATCCCACTTAAAGACCCGAGTATCATTAAACTGAGTTAGAACACCGGTTAGGACGCCAAAAAAAAGCAAAGCAAGGTCTGAAGCACGAACACCTTATTTGTACTATTTATTATTATTAAGGTTCTATGCTGAAATACATGTGGAAGATGACTGCCACTGACTGATCTTGAAATTCTAAGATACATTCATTATTTGAACAGATTTGAATATCGTGGCTTTCCATCTTAAAACCTCTGCAAAGCCACAACAGAGACCTCTAGGACTCCTCTGGTACTCCATGTCCTTTTGGTTCCTTCCTGTTTCCAACTGGAACAAACAGCTGCCATCCAAAGGAGCGAGACTTTGTTCATGAACACTTGGGGGTCAGCCAGAATTACACATGCGCAGGCCTCTACGTATCCAGTGCTTGCCCTCTCGCCCCATGTCCACAGGGGTTGCTGGAGGGGAATCAGAGCACCTTGGCTGCCACAAGGAGGTAGCAGACTCCCAGTGGTGCTGGTGGCCACAGCCATTGACCCCCACCATGTCCTCTGGTGCCACAAAAGGGCTTTATGGGTTAATAAAAGGGCTACCTTTCACTATAGGAAAGACCCAAGGGTATTCTCAAAAAGCTGGAGATCGGGAGCTCCAGGAGCAGGCTGCATCCCGGCTGTCAAAGTGCTCCAATCAGAATCAGCTGTTTCCCCAAAACGCCTAGAGTGGGCAAATGGCATGTCATGAGGGATCTTTAGCATGTATCCATGCGTACTATCTGATTAGTATGCTGGTACCAACGTTAAGACCCATGCAATCTGTCGCGTCCCGACTCACTCTCAATATGTACGTAGACATGCCCTGTCAATCGTGGACAGCCAGTGCGAGCACATTCCTGAATTCCACAGGAACGGAGGTTAAAAGCTCACTGGCCATATCCAGAGGGTGTGCTTATAGCATCCTAGCAGGCAGGCAGCATTCAGGGTCCTCTATGCCAAACTAGCAGTTGAAAAAACTTTCTTTCCAAATGTGTTTGGATTCCCTGCATGGTGGGGCAATGAGAAATGCAACAGGATTGACCTGGCAGGTGGAAGCATGAACCACTGAGTTCTCAGGAGGCGAGTGCTAAGTCAGGAAGGAAGGGTCTCCAGGTACAGGCATATGATGCCAAATTATAGGGCACCTCACTGCCAGACCAGAGCATGGCTTAGACCAGGTTGCCATCAAAGCTTCTGTTAGATCATTATTGAAGGTCAGAAAAGCTTCTGGAGGTGCAGGCTCAAACTGCACAATCCCTGCAAAATTGACTTGGTTCCTACCTGGGAAACCAATGGTCAAATTGTGGTACTTCACTGAAGTCCTCCTAGACTAAAGGCTAAGCCTTAGTCATTTCATAATAAGGCATTGGCTGAGCTCAGGTTCAAGTCTGATCTGGGTATAAAACAGGCATCAGGACTGGATTCGGAACCTGTGAAGTGGAGGCCGACGTCAGAGTGGCCATAATCGACATGGCCTTTGATAATGGATGGCTCTTGTTGGGACCTAACAGAGTCAGGCAACTGCGGCAGAAGCCTGAATGAGGACCCCAGAAGATCCATCAGGCCTGACAGTGCTGAGAGGGATGCTATAATTGTCTGAAAGAAGCCCAAGACGACCTCCTTGAGGGCTACTACCTGCTGTGGGCTCAACAACAGTCTTGGAAACTCTGGGCAAATTGGGACTAACCTCTAGATAGTCTTAAAGGTAGACAATGGAGCTAGGGCTGGATGCTATCAAGTGCAACTTGTCACTGAAGCAGGGGTGACTGGAGGGAGAAGAATCCTGTTTGGACGACTTATACTTAAGGCAAGATTGTCTTTTGACTTAGTCTGATTTACCTTAGGACTAATGACTTGGAGTGGCCCAGGGATATTTAGTGTGCTGAAGTCCAGGGCTTAGAGCATGACCCGCCATGCTTCTTGTGTTTTGCGATGTAGATCTTCGCCTCACACTCCGTGACGGTCCTCAGGTGGATCAGTGATGATTTGTCACAGGATTTAAGAGTCATTCTTGGGTCATACATGAGTAAGCTGTTTGGGCCCACAACCAGCATCTAGTCCTTGCAGTCATTGCAATGATTGAAGGTTGTGGGGTTTGGCAACACTCTGCCAGCACACACTATGAAAATTTGTTTTGCAGTCGACAGGACACCGACAAAAGGTTAGAGAGTGGAGCTTCACATCAGTCTTGAAGGACACGAAATAACGGACACGAAATAACAGACCCAACACTGACACATAGAAGTGGTACCTGCATACAGCTCCATGCCGTTACTTGAAGAGGCACTGTAAAAGCTACTGCAGAGTCCCATGACACCACAATGGAAGTAATTGCAGAAAACGTTTCAGATCCGATCTGGTGCTTTGGTGAATTCAAAAAGTGAGGATTCTGCGATTTAAAGTATCCTTCAGAAAATCTGTTGAGCTTGTGCATGGATACCTTTAATCGGGATAAACTTGTGGCTTCAATCTTAAATCGGTTATATTTTGTGGAGAGAGAAGGATAGAAATCAGCCAAGCATTAGGAAAGAACCACACACCTGTATGTCTTAGGGCGGCCGTGGACATCTGCCCAGCATATGGAAATAATGGGTATTGTACCCAGTTGTGTCCCAAAAGACTCACATTTTCACCTATTCATTTGATTTGAATACTGTCTTCATGGACCACCAGCTTCAGATGAACATACTTGTGTGGTACTGGAAATATACACCGACAGGAACCAACAGAATATCAGCACAGCTTTAGGGAGCAGGTAAACTACGCAGCTCTGGGAGACAGGACATCAACAGATTCCGACTGAAGGCGTGACAGTGGGACCTCGGTAGGAGGGGCCCAGACAATTTTGTGGGGTAAACTTGTACTAGTCTAGGGAAAGTTAGTTTGTGGAACTGGAATTCCCCCTCTGGTGATTTACGCGGAATGGATGTTGGCTAAGTGTCATCACTGTTACCATTCACTTGCTCTTTGAGATCCCTAGCTCTGGCTTAGCTACCGCTGGTCTCAAAGATTATGAAAGCAGCAGCAGGAACAGGGTGTGATAGCGCTCTGGCAGTTCTGTTTGCTTTTTAATGTCCAATTTCTAGCCCTTTCCATAGCTCTGCAGCAACAGGTAAGAGGGATTTGGCAGACTAACGGTGGGAAAAGGGATAAATACTGCTGTAACAGACTCAAAGAGTGCATGATGTCACTTCCGCTAGCCCTAGCATTAGGGTAAACTGACCCCAAAGGTAAGTAGTGAATTTAGTTATAGATGAGTCTTTCAGAAGGCTAGATTACAAGCATGGATAGACACATGGGGCAATAAACAGAAAAAACTCTGAAAAGGAAATTGAAAATATTAAGATACAGCCCAGAGAGAGAGGCCTATGTTGGTTATACTGCACAGCTCCAAAGACACCAGAGTACCCATTCCTTCGAAAAGTCATCACCGGAGGTTGAAGCACACTGTTTCACCGGTTCATGGAGAAGAGATCAGAAAATGCCATTGCATTTGAAGAACAACCAAACAGAAAGCAGCTAAATATGCATCGAAACAAAGCATACCTGTGGCTAAGAATGAACTAAAAACCTCGTTATAAGCTCTATCTTTAAATCAACACATACACTATTATAAATGCTAGTTATTAACTAAAGAGCAGGTTGTTTATTCTCAGTGTAGATTACAGACATTACTCGCAGTCCCATCTATTGACCAAAAACATCAGTGTTACAGCTTCTTTAAAAACAAATATTTAATTAGTTCAATTTATAACCCACAGACCGGGTATTAACTTTATCGATAAACCAACAATCAGACTATCAATGCTCTGGCTGGCTACCAATGACCTTACAGTAATTCATTTGACCCACACTCCGTTACTAATGTACATGTGGTTCCTTCATGCTTTTTAATAAAGAACCCACCAAAACGCTTCAATGGCCCTACTTACCCTCAACGACAATGAACCAGTGTCTTTGTTCAGGGAGAGGTCTGCCGACAGAGATGAGCTGAGGTCCAAGCTTTCTGAGGCGGAGGTGCTGCCAGAATCAGAGTTCCTCGTGGAAATATTGCCAATCGATCGGCTTGGAGAATCCAGGTTCCCATTCAGCATTTTTTCACCTCCTTCCTTAAATGGGCTTTCCAAGTTGATGCTCATGGGCCTCTCTATGGAGTCCCAAGAGCCTTTGCTCCCATATTCAATTTCTTTACCTCGCCTGTTGTTTAGTTTTTTCTCCTCCAGGGATAAACGCTTGTAATCGGCTGGTACCGGTGGCATGAGAACTATATCTGGCTTCTCAACCGCATGTTTGCTGTTGTCTGTTCCCACATGATTACTGATGTTAGTTGGGAGAGGCTTATCTTCATCAATTCCTTTATTCAAAATGAGGTTGATCGGTGCATCACTGGATTCCTTGGCTGGCTCGAGAGATGGCCTGAAGCCATTGATTGCTGGCTCAACAGGGGATTCAGCTGTCTTCTGTCCCTCTAAACTGATCTGGCTGACTTCAGATGGGCCCCGCTTATGAGTATTTACAGGCTTGAAAACAAAATTGTACAAAATATATCATTAACCCTTTTTTCTACATGAAGTGCTAGCTTCATATATTGTGTATGCATTCGATGGTCAGCAACCTAAAAGACAATTAAAGCATTGAAAGGTGACAAAACATACATATTGTGGCATTTTTTTTATTTTTACTTAACATGTAACCTTTTCTTTTGCAGAGATTTGTTACAAATTAACCTTAAACAAAATACTAAACAGAACACTGTTCTTGAAATCTAGAATTAAAAATTCAACTTTGCCTGCTGTGTGAAGTATATATGGTCTTGTACCAGGAGGGGAGCGTCATTCTCTGAAGCTTTGCTCAAATATTAAAGGCAGCTATTCTAAATCCTTCGAATCCTAGGTCTTCAGCCCAAACCCTTGGTATTGCTACACATTATATGCATCTTGTGACTACTTAACTTCAGATACATTAATCCACAAATAAACTGAAAATCCATGTTTTGGAGAGAAAATGAAAATCCTTTAAGATTGCAAGTAAAAGTTTATGCATCGGAGAAACAGTAGACACTATTAGAAGTTGCCAAAACCTCATACTACACTTTTCATATTAACACTAAATACACTGTCTATTTTTATGCCGTGCTTAGGTCCTACACCCAGTAATACACTTCTATGAAAGCACAGCCTGAAAACCGCTTCCTGGTCATGCTATCTATAGGTCGCCTACCGGACGAATTATGGAATGAAAAGAACCAATCATTCTCCAAACTTTCCTTTACATGTGAATCTAACAAGAAGGGTCCTCTGGTCAAGTCTAGAAACGCCCCTAAACAACGTCATCACTTTTCTTATGGATTCTGTCCTCTTCATGAACATAAAGATTCCTGTTCAAATAGAACCATTTCTGAATCTACAAAAGAGAATTTGGATGGAAGCATAGTATCTTCAACAGGAAGAGACAGTAGTGACCATTTAAAAAAAAAAACCTCTGCAAAACTGTTTATCTTCCGGTAATATGAAAGGTAGGAGTGGCTATGTTTTGATTACAGTGTACTAATAAATTGTAACCTGGGTGTTGACATCTAAAACATAAATCTGGACTGGAAAGATAAGGTTTCCACAAAATTGAGTCACTTCTCAATTTTTCACTTACACTTCATGTCTTCCATTAGTCACTGTCTGGCTGCATACGTTTAACATATTCCGCTGTTCTTCCTCACATTTAGCGCCTAGTATGTTCTGCTCTAGATTTGACAGCATGAGTTTTTTCTATTTTTTGAGGGCACCTTACCCTCTGCACATTTGTAAACCTGGGTTTAAATAGCCTGTCCTTAAAAAAATCACAGATCAGTTCCCTGCCTAAGATGCAGATTATAGCACATCTCCTGATCGTCACCACACCAGGGCTTACCCCGCACCAAGTTGGGGGAACATAAAGGGTTTTTCAAAAACCTTTTTGTTTTTTTAAATAACGGTATCTCCGAAATCTTTGCTAAGCCCCTGTCTCGTGGAATTCACTGGAGATTTATGTGAATTTTAGTCAATAGCATGAACCTATACAAAAATTTGAGCATTCAGTGAATGAAGGAACATTCTCTTTTTTTGGGACAAATTACAAAGGGCAGAATTCCAAAAACAAGTAAGTGTGTTACAAATTTACTCCTATTTTTCAGAGTCACTATCTAACGTTTTGGAAATTGGGAAAGATATTTCACAAGTATTCCTAAATATCAACAAAGATAAATGCATTAGCATTTCCACAAGCAGAATTGTAACAAGTGTGTGATTCCTCATATAGACAGTTGATGTAAAATTTCATATACACTTTGTTTTCTATTTTTCTCCAGAAGGAAAATAATTGTTTACATGTTGAAACCGCTGTCCTCAAACACCATTAAATTATGAAGGCATTATTTCCGTATTCCCACTCTTTAAATAATACCCATTCTACCCCTGAAAGAATTGAAGATACCCGCATTTCCAAGATGAGAAACAAACCGTTATCAAAAAACCTTTACATGTTGACCCATCCAGGAACACACACAAACATTTCTCTAGACCTGGGATTGAAAATGTGTACATTTCAGAATCCAACCTGGGCAGGTTCCTGACAAAGCTGTGCCACCAACAACCACCTCATCCTACTCATGACTGGCCATGCCTAATGAGGTCAGAGTAGAAAAGTTTAGTACTCACACCGAGAAGATCAGACGACTCATCCTCATCTCCATTCTCACGGTTGTCTTCAATTTCGTCCATCACTTCTGCCTTCGCCTCTGCCACCAGTTCTCGTAAGGCTCGATTACTGGTGACGTTACTCACAAACGGGTGCTACACAAACGCAAGAAACAGAACTGAAGAAGGCAAGAAATCTGTGAACGGTTCCACAGTCAATATGATCTTGAATCACATACCAGTCAACCCACACCAGTGGAACGCATGCCTTAAAGGCACACCACACCTTGCTTAAAAAAGGAGACAACTACTGCTACCATGGTATGTGTTTCCCAGAATGGTCTCTATATACAAAGCATTACCTCTACCCTTTTCTGCCCAAGTCACTGTAAATGTTGAATTGCTGCTCAAAGTTATGATTATGACAAAGAAAAACAATATGTTCATTATAAAAAAAGTTTTTAAAAAGTTGGCAACAATAATTATTGCATTCGATCGCAGTTTGTCACTCGAGGATAACTAGCCTAAAAAGAGACAGCAGAACAAGATCAGTGTTCAAACCATCTCTGAACACTCTTAATTTATAAATCCATTTATTCTTTACCTGTTGTAGTTTTGGAACACAATTCCTTAAATGTGTCTGTGATGGAACACAGTCGATAGCAAAGTATTTATGTTGAAAAAGAATGTTCGGTATCGGACAAATACATTAGGAATTATGTTATGTGCTCTTTAAGGAATGGTCACATAAATCAGAGATAACTCTGATTCCCCACTACAAGTGACCTTGCATTCAAACTTGGGCTCAGTAATTTCAGTAATTTACATGCCAGAAAATAAGCTGTTAATGCCTGTTCTGGAACAGTTTGTTCTTGACCTGTGTTGAGTAAGCGCAATATTGTTTTACTATGCAAACTACCGTTTTCGGGCTGAGTTTTATATTTTGCGATCAGGTGCAATTCGTTTTTATACCGACGCTTTCAAGGATGGTATTTGTTTCTTCATATAGATCAGACCATCTAACATGATCTACATGATTTTTTCCATCACTGAATGCATCTATCTGGTGAAAATTGATGCTACTGTGAGCTGATCAGCTGTAATGTTTGTATTAATACACTTTTGCTCTAAGGAAACCAGAGTTTCTCATAGTGAGCTACACTTCAAAGACATAAGCACAGACTGAGCAGCATTCATGGAAAGCAGCACACACGTCACTGGTGCCTGCCTGCTGTACAGTTCAACAGAATTGAGGTAGGCTTTAAGCAGTCCAATTATTTTCCATTTTTTTCCAACTTTCATTTATCACTAAAGTATTTCAGTGAAGCACCGTACTTCGCTTTAAACAGCCCAGTTCGATATTCACGGAGGTAAATTCCTGACATTATGTTCCACTTTTATTAAAGCGACTTTAGGCAGTGCAAATCTTGAATGCTGCAAGAAGAGCTACAATGGTAAAGTACTCAAGTACTTGTTCCAACAAGTAAGCAACTCCATTCTCTAACTGCAAACCACTGACACCACAAACCTTAACACTCAAAGCCATGGAGACTGTGGCAGTGCCCAGACACAGCAGCGTGCAACTATTGAAAGATGCATGCCTTGAGTAAACCCCACTGTATTGCTGAAAATAGTCATTTCATTTTTCTTTTTACATCTTCTTTTTGCAATAACATACATAGGGCAGCCTGCTGACATCATAACTTTTCGCTTCCACTAGCCTGTGTTTATATCTTTTAACCATGCGTGACGGACACCTCAGTGAGCCAAATATTTCCTTAAACGAATTCTTGCACTGTTCAAATGTGTTACTTCCATTTGTATGTTAAACAATTGGCAATGCCGCTCAGCCTCGAACATGTACAAGACATTTGTTTTAATAACGTTATCGGGTGATGTAGCAAGTTGTGTAAACTATAAACAGTTGTGTGCAATGTAGGCCAAGGAGGGCCGCATCCCTTCCAAATGTTTGGAATATCCAAACACAATACATTTGTAAATGGAATTTATATCTGCGGTGAGTTGGTTATTTTCAAAATGTGGCATGGATCGGACCCTCCTGGACTTACGTTGGACTCACATACTATAAAGGAACAAAAATCCCACACTAAAGAATTGATTATGTAAATCAAAAAACGGAAAGGGCATGATCTGCACATAATATTTCTGTGAAGAAGAAATCTACTCCTGGGTTGAGTCATTATGGCACTCTAGCGCTTTGAGGCAGAGGTCATCCTGTGGGAAGCTTCTTTTCTGAAACACTCATTCTCATCATCTGGTAAGGGGTCTGGAAGAGCCAGAGTGACTGTTTTGCCTTTTACCTGTTTTGCCACAACTATTTCTATCAGTGTTTTGTACAAAGCTGAGAACAACTACATCGCCATTATTTGTGTGTTCTCAGAGATATGAAAAAGTAAAAAAAAAAATAAGAATACATCAGTTACAATGTCAGTGACCGGGTTACCATTTTACAACTAAATATTAGTCGATTACCAATATTTAAGAAGCCAGCCTCTTTTTTTCCAAACCCACTCAATTACTAGGCTCGGCAACTCCACCCAGACTGAAAACAAGCCAGTGAAAGCCACCAAACACTGTCACGCCAAGTGCATACATTGTAAATGCTGGACAAGTCCGTGGAAATCTGCATCATACAAATGTTCTGTTTGAATTGTAAGGGGGCGGGTCCTGGTCAGTGCAGCCTTCTGCACTGGTTCAAGCTGGTGTGAAGCACACTTTTGCAATAAAAGTAAGAGAGAACTCTTCAGAACTTTGACTCTGATCGTTTGTGACTTCCATCCATACCTCCAGAAGCTGAGCAGCACTCGGACGGGTCTCCGGATTCTTATCCAGGGCCTTCCTTAGGAAATCATTGAACTCCTGAGACCTTACAAGACAAAACCATGGGGAAGAGAGGTCAGGACTCCGAAAGAGACAACGGTGAATCCCACGTGTATTTCAGTCTCAAAGTTATTAATGCTTTTTCAATTGAGGTTGGTGATTTTTTGCTTTTTGGATTAACCCACTCCTAAAAGATGAAAATCAACAAACCCCAAAATGCTGGTAGAAGATGTTGAAGGTCAATGAAACTGGAACAACTGGGCAGTTTTACTACATTTGTACATTGCAGATTTTTTTGATTTTGTTTACTCACCATAACCTTACCACATAATTCAATATATCCCTCTCGGGCAAGCAGGTTTGCTATATTTTATTGACAAGGCTTACAGTTTTATGATGGTGGTTGGATCTCCCTGAAATTCCCACACCTAGTGGTGCTGTGGAAAACATCAACATATTTCACAATGTTTAAACAACTGGTAAAATAGCTCAGTGGGTTGAGCATTAACTGGAGAGATTCTGATGTGACCTGAAGGCCACAGCTTAAATTCTTTCAATGCAGATAAAAGTTACAGAATTGAGCCGGATAATAAATGTTTGCTACCAACGTGCCACAAAACTAGGTACAGTGTAAATGTTATATTTTCTACATATTTTGTATATACATATTGAAAAGCAGACATGCCGTAGCCACAGAGTACGATTCTCACAGGCTAATCTGTACTAAATGCAAAGTTACAAATCACATAAAAAATAATCCTGATTCTAATTTTGTTTCTCAAACATATGTCAATGTATCCATTTCTGTCACAATTGTTTTTAAATTGTAAGTATTTTCAACAATGTTTTCTTACACACCAAATACATTGCATTCTACATTATAGAGGGAAACTACTGTAATGGGCCATTGAATGATGTATGGTTGCACTGCACCAAGAGGGTGTGGTAATAGAATTACATAGGAAGGGTTCAAGTCAACTTAAAATGCCCATCAATAGTATGGAATACTCCATTATAGGGGAGGTTTCAAGTTACCTTAAAAGCCCTAAAATAACTTTGAATTCTTCATTACAATGGAAGGTTTCTAACTCTTAACATTTCCAGTTATTCCTTGAAATACTACTTTGCAAAGGGAGATTTCTACTTTTCTTAATATTCCCACGTTACTAGACAGGAATACAGACATTTTAAACTATCTGATAACATGGAGCACTGAAAAAGCATTGATCTTACCTAGCCCAAGATGCCATTGCCAAAAAATCACTACCACTCTTTGCCTGTTTTGTGGATTACTCAGCAGCATTTGATGCCGTGGATAGACATTTCCTATGGAGCAAGCTAAGAAACTGGGGAATCCCCAATAAGCTATTAAGGGCCATAATACTATTGTACACATCCACATGGGTATGAGTCAAGCTGACAAAATGTACCATCAGCAAGGAGATTCCCCACCATCAATGGATTAAAGCAAAGATGTGTTTTAGCACTGACTCTATTCAATCTATATAGAGCCGACATGTCACAGGCGCTTATGCAAGCAAATATGATACCACCGAAAATTGGAAAAATCAAAACCGCCCTGCTCCAATACATCATTCTGCTGGACCACTCCAAAAATCGGCCTACAAAAAGCTTTAACTGCTCTGCATAGCTATAATATGACAAATGAAATGAAAGGAAATGTAACCAAAACAAAGGTTGTAATATTTGGTGGGTTAAAGAAACATCAGCAATTACGATGGAAGCTGGGGCCTCTTACCATAAGCACTTCGGACACTTATAATTATCTAGGTACACAACATCAGCCAAAGGAACAGCCAAGGCCTAACTCCTTAACCTTAAATTAAGGGCGGACTTCATAACAACTAGAATATGTCAACTATATAATTTAACAGAAAACCCCTCAGCAAAACTAAAACTCCAAATTCTCAAAACTACAATTTTACCACCACTGAAGTATGGCAATAAAGCCTTCCCTGGAAAATTCACCGCTCTGCTAGATAAGCTCCAGGTAAAAGTATATACAAGAGTTTTCAAATTGCTACAATACATTAGAAGCCACTTGATTAGGCTCGAATTTGGGCTGGAAAGTCAACAATTTGTGCTAATGGTTGACTTTTTGAAATACTATCACAGGATAGCTACGGCCCCCCCCCCCCAAATACTTTGAAATCAGCCTTGCGCTATATCATCGAAATAAAAACAAACCATTGGTCACAATCTCTCTCAACAGCTATAACCAAGCTTCAAATTGATTAAGCAGCCTTGATCAAACTAGCCCAGTCACACACCTCAATAAAATCTATATTGATAAGACAGACAAAAAATCTTTCTCGAGCAGACGACCTATAAAAAAGAACCTGAACAGCTAATCTACACTGGATGCGCTGGCAGAATCTTATATAAACATCTCACAATATTTGGCACAACAGCCATATCTCACTTGCACCATTAGGAAAGACTGCATATCCCAAATCGCCTTCACAAGGCTTCTTGGCCTAAGAATAAAGAAGTTTAACCAAAAATGGAAATCCCTATCTATTATGACCGGGTGAAGGCTTTGTGACTATAAATCCGAGAGTTTTATTCATTTATTGTGCTGCTGCCCAGCACTACTGAATGTACGATGCATTTTATTAAAACCTTTGTTACTTCGTCATAGCATAAGATCCCGTTCAGAGGCTAGATTGCTGTTTTTTTTCCTTTAAAGGAACCGGCTTATCTGGCCAAATTCGGGAAGTATTGTATGAATCTTCAAGGAAAATTGAACTCTCACTGTAATGCGCAGAGAGATTTCTGACCCCGGCCATGAACTGTTCTTTTTATGTAGTCCGTATTTTATACTTGTATTTTATATTTTGTATTCTCTTTTTGCAATGATTTTAATTAGTCCCAAAATAAAATCTGATGATGATGATGATGAGCATTGATCCGCTGATTTTCAAAGCAAAAAAAGGTTCTGGTCGGTAAAATATGGCATTGCCTCAAAGGACTATTTAGCTACTACTTAATTTGTTTAATAAAAAAAAAAAAAGAGAAAACAATTGCAGGATCTAGTGTGTTTCTTAAAAGATTGCTGCCGGCAACCATGGTTGCAGATAATCAAGCTTCTCTAGTTTTGAGTCCACCATTTTACCCTCCCGGTCACCTTATTTCAGCCATGTTAAATCTATTTCATTGCTGCTTTCTTCCTTTCTCATTGTCTTCCTTCTCTTCGTCCTACTTTCTCTTGTTTAGGTTAACGTCTGATAATGAAAACTATGTCCTAGTCCCTAACAATGAGGGCTGGAACCCCCTACCTCAACTAACCAAAGGTACAAATTAAGGATTGTCCCTTATCATTCTTTATAAAGGGAAGATGGACACCGTGCATGGCCTGCAAATTTCAAGCCATTTTTTAGCTGCCACAGACCAAGTAAGAGTCTTATAACCAAAAGCCACGGGAAAGGTACATATCCCAATCAAGGTGCAATGCGAATAGAAAAATGATTTTTTTTTCAAATGAGTATTACCCAGCGAATCATGTCTATGGTGACACACAAGGGGCATGTCTGATTATAAATATATTCAAATGGCTAATGGGAGGAAAATGAGCATACCTACAGAGCAAAATTGCCAAAATTATTTAAACTATCTCCCAAAATTTCCAGATTTGTATAAATCATCACTTCTTGACACTTCAGAGTTCACTGGTTGAACACAAGACTCAAACTTTGGAAAAACGTTTCACTTGTGAATATCTTAAAAACCACCAGAGGCTCGCAAAGCTGTCTCTGGTGATCAAATAATGGAGGAAGCATTCAATCTCAAGCCTAAAGTACTTTCTTTGGAGCTCAGGCTTCGGTAGATGATTTTTAAGTGTCCTGCAAGATTGCTTTAAAAAAAGAAAAAAAAAGATTCTTAGTTAGCAAAAGTAGCAGGATTAAAGGTTCCTTGATATCATTGTTTCTTTTCTTGTGATTGGGATAGCGTGCCTGGTGCAGGTTCTTTCCTTCGTAAAACCTAAGTAAACTTAGAGAACCAAACATAAAAGACTTCTTTCTGTTCTTACCACTTTGATGGGTTGCTCAGAGTTGGGGGCTCAGATTTGGCGATCTTCAGCAACACCCTCATGGGGTTCAGCTCGTGGTGAGGGGGTTCGATCTGCGCCATCTCAATTAGAGTGATTCCCAAGGACCAAACATCTGCCTTGTAATCGTACGGTTGGTCCTTCATGGTCTCGCACATCACCACTTCTGGGGCCATCCTGGAAATAAGGAGGAGACCTATTAAAGAATTGTTGAACCTTTACAGCCATACATGTGGAGGCATCTAGACCTGTTCTGAACTCTCCTGAACCCTTTGTCAGTTTACGTCATGTATTACATCAGGTTAGTTTTAGGTTTATCAGCTACCTTCGTATGCTTTCATAGGCTGTGTTTCACCTCTGCTTGAGCAACAGGGAAATATAACTGGCTTCTGCTCGGGCATGCACCTCGCTGTGCAAAGGGTAGCGGGGACTTAATTTGACTCACTCAGCAGAACGCATGTTTTTCAAAGCCCTTCCACATTGTTTGCTTTATAGCAGAGGTTCTTAACTTTTTGCCTTCTGTCGACCATCAGTGAATCAGCACTTGAAGTTACAACTCGAACTCCAAACCAATAGACACATATTCAGAAGACAGAACACATCAAACGAATACTCTACCAAATATTTTATTTAATTCACATACAAAAAATATTAAAAAAAGTCAACATTTTAATGTGGAAGCTGCAGTTTTAAAAATGTGGTGTTATTTCTAAAAGACAAAGTGATAGGCTAGTCTTGGGCATATAACATTGCCATTTTTTCGTCTTATGCATGCTATTTTTGTTGCTGTATACCAGTGTTTAACAAAGGCTTCCAATCATCCACACTAGGTCCGGTTTGAGGTACTTGCTCTGCTCCCATGAACCAAGCCAAGGATAACAAATTAATTTTTAACATTAAATTCCTTCACATTTACATAACATTTAAAAGTATTCAATTTTACATGCTGCTTTTTAATGTATCTAAAAGTTATTAATATGCTAAAATTATCTGTCTACACAGCTGCGAGCAGAGGAATTCTCCCCATCCATTGAGGGGAAAAAAAGAGAAGTCTTCAAACCTATTTTTTGTTACTTGAAGCCACATAGTGGTCTTCATGGGAGTACGAGTATTAAACCATAACTGGGCACCTAACTAATTTGGGTGTGGGATATTCTGTGCGTGCTGGGCCTATTAGCGCAGTGACATGGCCTTCCCTGGTCCCCAGCTACGCAGCATCTTCCATGTTCCTTCACCTTAGTATATGAGAAATCAATTAACTTCCCGCCTGGACAGGGCTCGCCAGAAAGCGTGGGAAGAAGCCTGTGAAACTGCGCCGCCTGAAGGATGAAGGAACTTCTTGAAAGGAGTTGATTTCCTCAGTCTCGTCCTGGAACAGAATACACATCCAGCCCACAGTCAAAACTGGTTTCCTGCAACAACCTGAGGAGAAAGCCTGCAAACAGTTCTATTATGGGCAGACCCAAATGTTTGAACGCTTCAACTAGGCAGTGTCAGTGGATTTAACGCAACTGTCACAGACCAAGACTTGATGCTGGTGTCTGCCTCCCGCAATATGAAGAACTGCACTTACTGGGATGTACAGGAGCTACATGCTACCCATGTCGCCCAAGAATGGACCAACCCGAACATGCGTAAATGCAGCCCGTCTACCTTTGGTAATTGATGAACTTAGAGTGTGGCACCCACAGCACCCCTAGCGTGGGTGAACCACCAGCCTGAGCCTTGGTGCTGGGAGAAGTAACTGCCGAGAAGAGCTCCAGCAACTGTACAGTCCCTGTGGAGTCAGAGCTCATTCAATGGAACCTCAAGATCCATTTGTGAATTTGCTCCATCATTGCAAGAATAACATACCTTGCTTGGGGCTGGTGGACTTCTATCACCTTTATTGTCGAAAGTGCCTCCCTTTGGACCCAGACTCATTGGAACCCAGTGAACGTTGCCATTGTTTCCTGAAATAAAGAAGTACCTACAACTTCCAATGACCACATTCAGCAATTTAGCACTAAGGGTAGGTGAACCCAGTACCTCTACGGCACTTGAAATTTTCAGCAGCCCTTGATATGGATCGCTGCAGTGGTAACCCCTTTCTATCAAAAATAATGTAAATGATAACCCTAAGAAGGTGGGAGGTTTGAATATTTTCAATGAATCCAGTAGGAACGGAAATAATATTAGCTGTCACTGTTAACAGCTTTTTTTTAAGACTTGGTCATATTTCAGAAAATAACCTATTAAAACAAATTAAAAAAAGTTCCAGAGTACATTCTTCAGGGGTAGCATCACGATTTTCTTCCCATGCCTGTGAGCTTCCAGAGAGACAGAACACATTCATACCCTGTTGCAGTAAGAGCTTCCAGCATTAAGTTTCAAGAGGGCCGGCCAAACATACAGGCACAAGTGAGGGGGAGTGCTCATCCCGGCTCGTCAGCCCCGTGGCCCCATCCCTTTACCAGACAACACCGTTTATTATCTGGTAAAGGTTTTCCAGCTGCCACTGGTGGTGGTGGGCGACCCTCCTTCCCCCTAATGGAGGAGCCTTCCTGCTTGACAACCTGACCAGCAAAGCTGTGCTGACCTTGGAACCAGAAAGCTGGATGACACAATGAGTTGAGAATAGTGCTATGGTGCCTTCTTGTGGATGCAAGCACTACACACAAATCAACCTGCATCACCCAAAAAGCTCTTTATGACAAATTTCCTATTTACACTACAGGAACATCTAACATATCCTTCTGAGGTCACTCAAGTCATCAGGCATCACACTCCTGAAGCATCAAGTTGCTGCTTGTAAAGATGGGTGATCCAAGTGCCTCACATGTTCCTTGCTACATGGCACATATAACCTTAATTTGAGTAAAATAATGAAGACCTACCTGCCTTACTAATTGTGTGGTCACCACTGTATTCCGTTTCTACCTTGGACCACCCCTCGTTGCCCCCTCACAGGCTTTGAGCGCATGTTCCAGTTTACCTGAACACGGTTCACATTACTAGAGCATAAACTGACACTATAAAGTACAGTGCTCAGTCACTTCATAACATGTTCAATAGATTTCAGTTTACTAACATCATGCACGAATTTCTGGATTTGTATTTTCGTTTTTTTCTCACTTTGAGATAAAAAGTAAAGTGAAAAAAAAAACATTAATTAGCAATCATAACTCGCCCTACCTTCATTAGGAGGTCATTGTCATTATTTTTGTTTGCCATTGTCAGCCAAACCCATGTTAGTGTTGGTTCGTGAACATTCATAACATGTTTGGCTATCCAAGACAATCCGGAGAGGTCAAGCTAAATGCTCATGGCAAAGGCACCATTATGTCACAGTAGGGGCTAGTGACCAATATTCAGCAAAGGATCTACACAAACAGGAAAAGGGCGCTGCAAAGCACAGCCCTACCCAGCATTCGACGGGATGCCATCACTCAAGAATGACTCGGTAAAGACCAGGGGTGAAATCTGTCACCTACCAGTACGGGGTCCCAATGAAGGAGTCACGCCTCTGCAGGGTTTTCATGTTTCTAGCCGACACCCCAAAATCAGCTGCAATAGAGGAAAAACACAAAGTGGTTCTTAAAGTGACTTACAGGGTAGATTTTTCACTTCACTCAGATTTGTTGAACCTGTCGCATTTATATTTCACAGCATTTGAGAGAAAACCAGGCATTTTACACAGCCGACTGATGCACACAAACTTTCCAATAAGGATCAACGTAATATCTAATCGAAACGTTCTCCCTTATGTTGCATGGACCAGAGTGTCCCGCCGTCTAGACAGTCCTTTTAAAGTGCTCACACCGATATCGTCCATCATCTCAGTTTGTTTCAGCTAACAACTAGAATGTATATATCTGTGTCAACATGCTGTCAAAACTCATATGCCATGATTATTCCCTTGTTACTCTAAAGAACAAAAATGTTCAAAGTTATCAAATTGACAAAAACATATTACAAAATCTCCACATTGAGAATATCCTAAAACACTGACAATTAGCACCTTTGTCATTAATGTAATCCTTTTGGGAGGAGTGAGGCAGTCCAATTTCAGCCATGTTTCATCACATCCTACACCAGTTTCAAAACCTCCGAGTTACAGCAGAGAACTTTCATGAAGATCTGAACAATCGTAAACCAAAATCTAGGAGTAAATGTAAGAGGTTGTGCAAATAGCGCTTTTGCAAACATATTGATGTACCTAAAATGCATGAACATAAATAAAAGTGCTTATGCTTGCGAAATGTATAGGGCTTCTGTTAAAGTGCTGTGTGCATAACCTGAGTTGTCCTCCTATTAAAGTGCCAATAGATAAGGACTGGTTCATAGTGTATGCAAATTACTGATGCTACACTATTACATCCCATAGTGTCTTACATCAGGGACCCACAACATAATTGCACATATATGTATATATGCACAGGAGCATATATACATATATATATATTTATTTCTGCTGGAAAAGGAAAAATGCCAGAAAAAGCGTGGTGAGTGAACAAACTGTAATTGACTAAAATTTTTAAACGAACAAAAAAACACACAGGTGTTGATTGGTTCAATGGCAACATTTCATACAAAAAAAAGGGAGGTAGGGCAGAACTGGAAAAGAAGTCAGGATGCAGGCAGTGCTTAACGGTGTGCCAATGGTTGCAGGTGGTGGTGCACTGGCACTCACATTTGGGAATCAGGGTTATTTTTCGTCTTCAAACACTGACCCAGAGAAAGAAAGAAAGAACAAGAATTGCAAAGTCACTAGGTCTCGAGGCCTAGGAGAGATATTGGCTTTGTAAATGTTTTGTAGCCCTGTTGTGCAGCAGCATGTCTGCTGTACAGAGTGTCTAATAATATTTTTTTTAAAGCGCTATGATGATGCAGCCGGTGCTAGCCACACAATGGCACTTTTTTATTGCTTTCCGAGGCAACACGGACGGAGGGAGTCGACATGGAGAGGAAGGCGGCAGGGATACGGGGAGGGGGAGCACACAGACAACAGCAGGTGTACGGAAGGGCCTGGGGCCAAGCACAGAGGCAAGGGAGAGTTGGAGGGAGGGGCTGGGGCAAGGAGACAGACAAACGAGTGGCTATGGCAGGCTGGGGACAAGCAAATGGACAACGCAGGTTGGGCCTGGGAGAAGCAGACAGACAACGGATGGTGAGAGAGAGTGGCTAGGGGCAGGCAGCCAGACAACAGAGGGTCGGGAGGTGGGAGGGACTGAGGCAGGAACAGAGAAGGGGCAGTACATAAGAGAGGCCATTAAAAAAAAAACACTGAGTGCATAAAAAAGGAAAATCTGAAAAAAATGTGCAGTGGAAGGACACAAGTAATGCATCCGTGCTCCAAGGAGCAGACACAAACACAGAGCAAGAAATCCTACGGAAAATGGCCAGTAATAAGCAATCAAATGAGATAATAAAGCCAATAAATCATAAGTAATGGGCAGCCTCTAAGACCCTTGTAAGATAAACAGACTCACCAGATATAGGGCGCAAACTGTCTTTGGCAAGATCTAAAAAGCGGAAAGACTGGGTAGAGGATGGTTAAAAAACAGTGACCAAGGGAGAAAACAGGAATGAAGAAGAACCTGCAAGAGTGAGATAAAGAGACAAAAAGTGAAGGATGGTGAAAGAAAGAAGCAAGAGGTGGAATGAAGTCTAGGCAGACTAGGTATTCGGCCACCGTGCATTCGGCAATGGCAGCAGCACACTCCTATGAACAATGTAGGTGTCTCCATTCATTTATTTGTTTATTCAAGCACTTGTCTCCCACATGTTAAGGTACAGGACGAGGCGGCAGAAATCCTTCACAAGTTGAAGGAAATCTTTTACAGCTAGGCATGATAAAAGATTTCTGTACTTCAGTGCTTTTGTACAACACCATCATCCAGACCCTTGTTTCAGTCTGAGAGAGGAATGCTTAAGATGTACATCTTACATAACAGCAAAAATTAATATTTAACACGTACGGTGTGTAGGGGCTGCGACAGGTCAATAGCAATCACTCAGGTACACAATGCACTGCCAGAAAGGAAGCCAGACCTGTGAGTAACTGGTATTTAATTATTTAGAGTAGATTTGTATGCAGCGCTACAGGGTCATCTTCAGCACTCTTTGAAGCACTGGGTTACCAGCCCTTTAACATACAGCTTGTTGAATGGTATCAGATATGAAGCAAGTGGGAAGGTGATTTCCATCAGGCGTTTTTCCATTGTTGTTTTCTTATGAGCAGCCTTGTAACCTGAAGGTCTCCTGGAACAATTCAGTGTCTTAGAAGTTTCCCACTGTGTAGCTAGTTGGGCTCTTATGCAAAGCTGGGCTTTAGAGCATAGCAGAATTATATCCATAAACTCCCTCGAACCACCCAGCAGAGCCTGCATTTCACTATTGCATTGGTAGAAGGTGGCTGAACAGAGATCTCAGTCAGGTCTTGGGTTTGGCAATCTCTGCCAAGACCTTTCATTAGTCGCCATGCAAATGTTGAATTTAATGCTAAAATGAATCTAGGGGCCAATGAAGTGG
The DNA here is from genome assembly GCF_031143425.1 of Pleurodeles waltl. Classification (NCBI taxonomy): domain Eukaryota; kingdom Metazoa; phylum Chordata; class Amphibia; order Caudata; family Salamandridae; genus Pleurodeles; species Pleurodeles waltl. The sequence goes on along the minus strand of NC_090446.1, from coordinate 645,326,989 downwards.
TTTCAAGGGAAATTTGACCTGTTCACTTTTTCAGGGATTTACACGTCGTCTAGAGCTAGGGTCTGCTTCCTCTGTTAGCAGTACGCGTATTAAAAAAGTGTAGTCTAGAAGTAGGTGTATTTTTTACAAGGCATACAAAGCTCTAAATGAACACCCTCGTACTTTCTGGAATGTGCACTTGAGAGAGGGGCTTCAGGTGGATTTAAACAGTGATTTGTGCTGTACAGCCATGCAACTCTGCTAACTGGGGCCATCTCTAAACAGAGGAATGTCCTGCATCCATTGGCACATGAGGTCAAGGCATTAAATGGCATATGTCTGGCTGTCTGAATCGTCCTTGTGGGTCAATGTGAATCTGGGCATCCTGGGCATGCACCCCGTTCTGCACCAGCACCTTCTCCAGGAGACACCTGTACAGACTGAACAATGGTGCAGACACAAAGGAACCTTGCGGCTCCGAACAAGTTAGTACCAGAGAAACCTATCAAGCATACTGGGGCTTGATTAATGATTAAGGGGTGAAACCGTTTTAAGGCCGTTAGTTTAATTTGCTAAGCACATTTAAACAAGGGTACTGATTTGAAATGTCATGCTTCAGGCTCACCACTCGTCTTTAGTATTGATGATAATTACGATGTGACGCTGTACCTTCAGTGTTTGCCCACAGTTACCACTTGAGAGTTAACTGTAAACAAACAGAACCCAAGATAAGGGGCAGTGACAAGAAAACGCAGTAGCAAACAAATGGCACTGCTCAGTACTGCCCACCCACCACAGGATCTGGGAAAAAAGGCTCGACACCTGTAACTTCACTCCCTTCTTACTTCAGGCTCTCAGTGTTATCAAAGTACAGGTTTTGCTCTGTTTTTAAACAATCATATGTGCTCCCAATCCACCATTTCTTCTCCTGTTTTATCTTGCTGTCTGATACTCTCAACTCTGTAGATGACTATGGCTACATAGGATTTCTCTGTCAATATTGTACCTTTGCACCTACGTCAGTTAGTCTTGGTCTCCCCTTCCTACACCAGATCTTAACAGACGTGAGGTCACTGAAGCAATTCCCATCTCTGCCCAATGATCAAGAAGAGAGCGTATGAGCAAACTGCAGGGTGAAACCTGGGGCATCGTTGGATAAGCCTGTAAAAGCCCCTAATCTATTATTATCGAAGAACAAAACACTATAGATGTATTTTTCACGTCAACTAAGTTACAATGCATTTCAACAAGCACAGCATCACCCTTCCAAACAGAAGAGAACAAAAATCAAAGTTAGGATGATGAATCCACTCATTCCAAACACATATGATGTGTGCCAAGTGAAATTCTGCCACTGTGGCTCAAACTGCAAACCAGAAAGCAATTATTGGCAATGTTCATTTTGGTAGTTCTTCTCTACAAGGCAAATATATTCTGTCTAGGAACTCGCCAACAAGTGCTAAAACATAAAGTAATCTTCGCTTCGTTTGACTCCTTCTCAATCATTGCTGCTAGTGTTTATAGAAAAGACTTCAAAGAGCCTCGGCCGGAGGGCCAAGAGTAGTGAAGGAACAGAAAATAGTGAATCCAAAGAGGAATATTTAGACCCCATTCAAGGAAATGGTGATCTAGCTGATGAACTCAGATAAAAAACCCATCTTCCACTGCACCACAATAGGCAGTGTGTGTACTTTCTGCATGGCAATGGAACATATTTCCCATCTGTGGCGATTACGCAAGTGCATCAAACTTACTGGGTGGCACCACGCGCAATTCACAAAAGAGCAACTCACAGAAAAGCATCATCAAAAAATATCCCTTTAATCAGGCTCAAGACAGCTGATTAGATGTAATGAGGCCTGGCAGTTTCATAAGCCCATCCCGGTGAAGGCTGAGTGACATACTCACACATAGATGTCTTAATATTTAAGTGAATCACAAGGAGGGGATTTGCACCGTGGCCCCTTCGATGTCTCAACACTGACAGGAAAAGGGTAATAGTAGCATTAGGATGAGTAATTTCCCACGCTTTCATCAAATGTTGAGCTTAAATACAGATCTTAAACCATCCTTGTGCAAGGAATCGCTCGCTGTGGTTTACAAGTGAGCTGGGAAAGTAATTAACCACAGAATGCAACCAAGGCCAACATTTTGCAACAGAGCAATGTGCAACTGAGGAAGACCGTCTGAAGCAACTTCCCCTGGCAGTGTAGCGGCCATCGAGCCCCACCTACCAGAAAGAGATCCATTATACTCCACTGCACTTCGTAGACAAATTTTTGCTTCCTCTCCTACACAGGTCAACAAGAGTTCTGATGTTTAAGCTGGAGTAAGGAAAAACCTGTAAAATTAACCAAAGCTTCCCTACACCAAAGCCAATATCAACAGCTTGGGGTTCTTTTCAAAGATTTTGGCGGACATTTGTAAACTTACGAACATATTTTCTACTGTGAGTTGTGTAGATTTTTTACAGTAAGCCATACACACAAATCCATTGCAATACACGTAGAAAGCCACACAAATCATATTTTGACACTGGGGGATTTTCAACAGTGGAAAGTCTGCTGGTTTATGTTTTTTTCCTTTTTTTGCTCTCCAAAAGGTAATAAATGTACTCTTGGAACCTCTTCCCATACACCCAGGGAAATGTGCAAGTTGCTTGGGAGTTATTGACACACAACTTGCGCTCTTTCAGTACTATTTGTTGGCACTAAGGTTTGTGAAAATCAAAAACATGCAAAATGGCATTGACTGTCTTCTCTAAGGCAACCACTCTGCCCTTCCACTGAGAACATGGATGATTGCTTGCCTATTCATAAACTTGCTACTGAGAAGATCTTCCAATATACTAAATTCTACCTAGTGCTGTAAATGTCAGATGAAGTGATTGGGTAATCTCATATCAAGGTGTCTGTGCTTGCATATGGCTTTTATAGGATTGCATTTCTTAAGGGTATTAAGCCTTTCAAATACCTTAAGGCTACCTCAAATTTGTAAATTCTACACTGTTAGAGATACATGATGTTCTGTATTCCTGGGTAAATGAATCGACCATTAGACTCAGCACCAAATACCCGATTTTACACAAATACTTGCAGGATAATTTCAGGGGACATACCTTAAATATGAGGTCATTTTTAGGAATTAGAAGTGCACTCCTTTTGATCACTCAGTGCATTCATTAAGGAAAATTGTCTAGTATTCGAATCCCCAGACATGGCTTCCAGATTAAGAACAAGAATACAGATAACCTATGGTTTTGTTATAGAATGCGCTTTAAAACACATGTGGAATAAACCACAGAAGACGAGGTGGGTAGGGGCTACACAAAAGTACAACATTGTTTATAAGGTTGCTCTTTACCTTACCAACCACAACTTGAAATCTTCGAATTTGGAGATCTGATATCCTCACATTTCTTTTGACTTCACTGGAATATGTTTTAGAGATGGACTACGAAATTATGAAAAATGTACAATCTCTCCTAAATCTAATGGTGTTCATGCTTAATATTGTTTCCCTCAGAAACCGAGGTTAAGCTGGTCTGCAAAGCTTTTTAGCTACTTCACAAGCAGTGCTAACGGCTTCACTGAGTTTTTACCTAGTCCCAAGGTACACTGCGAGGACATTTCATCAGATCGGGATTGTGTCTCCTCTTGTGTTCCATGCTAGAGTATATGTTGGGTATAATCAGACTTACAATTTAGGGTTCAACTCATAACATGAGCTCAACACTGGTCAAACTACAACAAATGACTGAAGAAGAAAACTGGAAAAAAACTGTTACCTAAAAGTTTTTTTTTTTACAAATGGACTTGGCATCATGTATACACACAAGAGGACATCTGGAAGGGAGAATGCACTTTCAAAAAATTAAGCTAGTGGCAACGAGGCCGAACATTCCCCCTTCCACTACCTCTCAAAGGATGCACAATGGTGTTCTGATCTCAGTGTCCTGGGACATATTTGTTTTTTCCCCTAAAGACTGTTTTGGATTGCTTAATTTTTGTCCCACTTGGGTAAGCATATAAACTCCTTACGACGCTGTAGACCTTTGGTTATGAGCAATACTGGTATGACAGTGCACCAGATTATGGGAAGATCATGGGGGATTTGTGTCTACTTTTTGTGTCCTACAAGGTTTTGCCCCCAAGGCATTTCTAGATAACAGAGGAGGCAGCAGAACCTTGTGTTGTCCCTTCTGTAGTATCCACTCCTGAACATACATTTTGCGTTGTAAAGGTGGCTTCACTCATTTCCTTGGGAAAATGAGGTATTTCAGCTGCCTGTAACTAACCTGTTTGACAGGGTTCTTGGGTGACATGCAAAATGTACACCTTAACGGCAGTGGTGCATAGTTAGCATGACCCCAAGGTTGCCAATCTGGAGTGGGAGGAAGTGACCACCACCACCGATTCCTTGATGCACCCTTCACACAGGCAGGAGGAATCACATATTTCACCCACCTGTGGGCCACCTCTGCCCCCTCTAAGAAGGCAGTGAACTTATTCCTATTCCCAGCCAGAGAGAGGACTTCTGTGCCAGGACACTTGAAGACTGTGTGCCCAAAAGAGAACAAAACAATGACCTGGTAATCAGGCACCAGGACTTCCATGCATGTGCAGTATGTCAACACTCATGCAAGTATTGAAAAAACATTATAGCGGGAAGAACATATAATTGCAGGACCAGCAATAAGATGGAGTATGAACTGAGTAAAGATAAAATCAGAGTGAGAAGGTACAGATGAAATCAAGAAGGTCAAGAACTTGGTGGCGTACTGGGAAATCATGGGATGTAAGGTAGACTGACCAAAGAGAATGCCAGATTTCTAATTCCACCTCGTGACAATTCTTCTAAGACCAATAATTTTCTCTGTGCTCAAGCTGTTGTGTACTAAAATTGGAAGGACCTAGAAAAAGTCTTATCATTGCTTTTATACTCTAGGCAAAAACCTGCAGAGAACTACAAATAATTGCGTAGCTTTGTAAAATGCATTTGAGAGGGTGCAATACCATAACTCTAGGTATGAGACATTGAATTAGTGAAATCAAGCACAACTTTGCACAACAAACGGTACCCTCCATAACAGGATAAGCACATGCTAAAATAGAAATCCTTTTCAGTAGGAGTGCAAGTGTCCTCTAGAAACTAACTTGGTAGATCGCTTTTCTGCTGTATGATTCACACCTTGGCAAATGAGCTGAGTAACAGCTAAACAAGCCTAGTTATCAAAACCCTTGAATTTCCAGGGGCTACATTACAAGGGGGTTAAATTAATAGATACCTTTAACGTGTCATCACTTGGACATTTAAAAAAAAATATATAATAATAAAATAAAAAGTAAAAAAGGAAATCTCCTAAGGATCCTTTCTAAAGACGTTTCTACAACCCAATGAAGAGTTTTCACTCCAAAATCAAGGCGAGTCCAATTCATCTGCATTTAATGTTCAACTGATGATTATTTCTTTAGTGTGTCCAAATGAAATCTGAAAACAATTTTCCGATCTAAAAAGGCACCAGGACCAGAATGCATTTTTCACTCTTTTTGGGTCGAGCGCACAAGCGATTTGATTGGTTGTGGCTTTTAACCACGCCCGTCAGTTTCATTCATCCTTATTACACTATGACTGTTTGAATACTCTTGATATGTTTGTGTGACCCTTCTAGTTTATTTCTCATCTCTGTTTGTCTTTTTGGGAGGAATGGTGTTAGCCAGCCAGCAACTCTGATGGTGGGGTGGTGAAAGTGGTATTCTATTGGAATTAGCATGGCAGATTTAAATTAGGATGCCAAATGTCAACTTTTTTATTTTTGGCTGCAGATGGAGGAAGACGGTAAATGAGAGTGCTTTAGTTACATGAGGGCCACTGAAATTATAGAGCAGGAAAAGATGAAATTATGAGGCAGGGTTGACCAATTTATGTGGCAAAAAGCCCAGTAATGAATTTGCAACTCCAATAGCTCTAATTCAAGCAAACGTGAGACCTATTGCCTTGCAAAAGCTTGTTTTCTATGACAGAGTGACTCGAATGTGTCTGTTACAGGTAAGGGTGCCGTTTGTTGCCAAGCCGAGAGTGCACAACCCCCCTGCTCACACAGGTTTACTTTAACCTCAGAGTAACACAACAAGTCTGAAAAACACAGATCCACCCACAACCAGTATTTTAGAGTGAGAGATGAAGGAGTTCATGTGTGTGCACTTTTCGAGCTGGCCTAGATTTCATACGTGTTCTAAAACAACCAAGCTTGGCAAGCGCAGGACCACTGACTACTGGCAGGGAGAGATTAAAGCTAACAAATAAGGTGCGGAGAAGAGGTTCAGAGCAAGGCACTTTAAGGACACAAACGAAAGCAATCCCATTAAGTAGCGCGCCTGCTCATTGGCTGACCCGGATATCTATGCACCGGACTGCGCGGGCTTTACTGTGGATAAACTTTTAATCTGATAGAATGACACTGTCAAGGAGCATTACAGTGCAAATGCTGTGTGCTGCTCCTGCCATAACGATCAGTGTGAATTAGATTACAGATAGAACTATTGGCCCTTTTGGGTGCGGCTAACTAAAGTCCTTGCCCTCTAGTACGTCCAAGCTTTTGTTAATGTAAAAACATAAGAAAAGGCTCCGCTCACGTAAGCTTTTTTCCCGGCCAATGGATAACTCAAAACATAATGCACAGATTGACATGAAGGCTTTGAAAGGATAGTAGTACCTAAAACATCTCATAAAGAAGCTGGAGTGACACAGCGTATTTTTTTTTTATTTTCAGTTTGTGAAATGGCTCCAAGAGCACAACTGGCTAAAGTTTATAAGGAGCTGTATATGCTGAAAAAATAGCTAAACTGAGGCAACAGTGAGGCCCAGGTGAGCTGTTTGTTTCCGGGCCCGCAGAACACTGTAACTGTGGGGCTGGAGCTTGAGACACCCTGTAGTAAAATTCACTTTGATCTTCATGCTATCAACAGTTAATGTTTTTGGCAAAAAAATGACCATGTAATAAATTTCAACATTTCAGAAGAGTATATGTCAAAATTTATTGCTATCGCATCAATTTGAGACTATTCGAACATGTGATGTACTGATGAGCCGGGCTGGTACTCTCTGCTTCTTCTGCAGCTCTTTTTGCTTTTTCTGCGACTACATTTTGAAAGTGTAATCCGTATCATCCTGATCAACACCATGGATGCTCCCATCTCTTATGGGAGACATACTCATAGTTTCTACCAATAATATTCTTCTACAGAACTTGTACACAATTACTATCTTTCTCTAACAAAACATAATGCATTATCAGAGCCATTGCACAAGAAAGTGTTTTTCAATACATACGCACAGTAATGGTACGGGTTATCTGGAAAGCACACCAGCGTTCTTCGGCAAAAGTAGTGAAATAATTTAACTATTACTCACCCAGTCGGATGTCCCCATCATGGGTCAGCAGCACATTACCAGCCTTCAGGTCACGGTGAATAATCTTCTTGCTGTGCAGGTATGCGAGGGCCTCCAGCATCTGGCGGCAAACCACTCGGAGCTGGGGCTCAAGCAGCCCTCTGTCCAACTCTAAGAAGAACAAACAACAGAAGCACCATTACAATAGGTCACTGGAAACTAATTGACTTTTCTGCCAAGGGCTGCCCCTACCACTGCTTCCAGCAAAACTGCAGACCAAACAGTTTTTAACGAAAGAGTACGAACTAATTTGTGCACCGTGAAGCTAGACCCCAGGAGGTTCCACCAATAGAAAAGATGGCCACTGCCAAGTGAAAATTCATTTTCTAAAGCACCATTACCCTACTGTGTCGTAAACTGGTGTGTACTGGGTCATGAAAATTCAAGTAATAAATAAAGATGACTTTAAATTCTGTATTTATCTGGTCACATTTGCTGCACTTTTAAGACAGATGCCAAACGCCAGATTATGTCTTCTAGCAAACCGCAGCTTGTTTTTAACACGTGGACTGCTGCTTACAAAGTCCTCTCACTTTGAAGTCAGAGAAAGAAACGTAAGGTGAATTACGTGAAACCATGTGTGAAAAGAAAGGCTGTAAGACGTCATTTTTTGTGAAACACATCAACATGTAAATACCCCTAAATGAACTTAACACATTCAGCAGTTAGCAAAGTAAAAATGAAGCACAGTTTTTGTAATTCCGAGGCGTGATGGAATTAAAGATTTTAATGGGATCCAAACAACCGAGAGACTTGGTGATGCACAAAAGATAAAATGTGTGCAATACAGTTTTTATTAGTAACATTGTATGACTGCAAATTTAGTGGGCATTTCAATGGAAAATGAGCTGTCTGTAAATGTTTTAGTTACATTAAAAAAAATAATCATCTGCCTCATGTCGATTAAAGCAATTTGGGTCGCAAAAGTTTGTGGCCCTAAAAAGTGGGGCGTGGTTCTAAAAAGTTTGGGAAGCACTGTTCTAGAGTGATCTGTCATTGCTAACACTTGTACCCCCGTGTGAAGTAAATGACTGCTGCACTGGCCTACTGAGGAATTGAAATACTTACTGGAAGCTCGATCCCAATGCACAATGTAAAAGGTTGGGTCACTCGTCCACATACACTAATTTGGTGTAACAATTAGATCTAGGATTTAAATAACCTTCACTTACCAAAGGAAAATTATCGCAATGATAAGAGTGTTCCTTGGTTTGGAATAAATCCAACCGAGGGTATATCCGGGTATTTTTTAGAATGTTTTCTTAACTGAGATGCATTGTAGATTCTGATAAGGATTGGTTTTCAAAAAATGCATGAATTTGACTGTTTCTTTGATTATTTTTCAGCATTTTACTTTGAATATTTATACCTAAAGATAGCATAAATTCTTTGTTGAAGAAACAAAGGTTCCCCGAACATCAGTTATTTATCAGCAGGGAAAAGCTCAATGCGAGATGTGAAAGGGGGGGTGCAGTTCTCTCACTCGCGGGCTACAGAGACTAAAAATATAAGTCTAGGAATAGAGAGTTTAAGGCAGTTCCCTAACTTTTTCAAGATGACCAGCAGCTTTCCGTCCACTGTTGTAGATTGCTTTTCTAATTCCAGGAGATCATTTCGAATTATTAAGCACAATTTTAAGTTATAACTTGCTTTTTTGAGGGACGGAAGAAAACTGGGGCGGTCAGGCTTTCACAGAGTTAATTTTCCATGGGAATCAGCCCGGGTGGTGCACCTACAGGATGGAGCATACAACAGCAATGTTGACTCTGATATTAGCTTTGGAAGTTTCAAGACCACACAGGCCTTGGGTTCCTTGCATTAATGCTTATGGTCAGTGCTTAATTTGTAAATAAAAAGGTGCCGGTGCCCAAATCCCTAATCTTAAACACAAGTCTGCTGCAATTAAATGTGCCAGCACTGAGGCGGCGTAATCCTGATGCCATCTAGGGCCTCTCCCTGCCCCTTCAGCTCACTCTTGCAGCTTTCTACTTTCTCCCTTTGTGACGTTTTTTCGTTTTTCCCTTCCTCCGTCTTTCCCATATGTCTTTTGCTCGCAGCAAATGCTTGATGCAGAAGAATAAGCCCCGGCCCGAAAAAATAAGTGCTGTGCTCAACACCGGAAACAACAAGCACAAATTAAACACTGCTTATGGTTTCGCTTTTGGGACCCATCAGAAAAGATAGTAGAACAACTGATCTAGATGCACTCTACTACCTCTGTGATGAGGGCTATAGCTCCGTGGCAAGAAAGCACGTGGAGATGAAATACGACATGGGTTGCCTCTGTCAAGCAACGAGGATATATTATATTTATTTCTATTTTATTGGTATATTTATATAATACCCGAGAGCCTGCACGCCTCTTTTAAAACCTGTCCCTACTGCAGTCCACTTCTGACATCTGCAGTCCCCTGTAATAAGCAAATGATGCAGCTGTTCAACTTATTACCGTTCATTTGTGCTGACAGGAACCCTGCTGCCAAAGCCAGAGGCCAAGGTGTAAGACAGTTTACAAAGCACCATTACCATTGCAGGTCAAACAACAAAAACTACAACTGGCTTTTCATTCTTCTGCTTTGGTTTTCAAAATGAACAGTGATCAGCAGACAGGAGATATTTATGGTAGCATTTACGTTTTTAGCACTTTATAGCTAATTACAGGAAAGATTCTCTGCATGTTCCAACACGCTCGGAGTTACAGCATTTTTTCATCAGACTTCCATTGATCAGATTCGAATACATTTTTGTAAGCATGAGACTGTTAAAATAAAGCTATTTTAGGCTTTAAAAATCAGGAGTCTCCTACCTGAATGGGGTCTGTTGATATACACACATCATCAATGAATGGTGCACGCACAGCACACAAACACTATGGCTATATGGTGTAAGTGCAGTGTGGGTGCAACTATGTTTGCACCCCCTTTGTATGCCTTTGGGGCATTTCTGTATTACAGAAAGTGCAACAGACGATCCTCTGGGCCCTTCTATGTTACCATTACACCTTATAGATTCTCTACGACATTATGTCATAGTGAAATTCCATCATTTGCATCGGGTCTGGGCCCTAGTAGATTAGTATTACATCTAACCAGGCACCAGTGACGTAGTATCGATGTTGTGGCAAACAGGCTCTCAGGAGTTGAGCTAACGGTGCATCCCTCAGGAAGCTGTGCAGGTAGTGCACTCCATGGCTGTACCATCTGACAGGGGTTGCCCACTGGCATGCCAGGGATTCTCTAGGTAGCCCCACATAGGTCCACTCTTGCAATACTGCCTGCCACCTTCTCCCACGATGGGTTTGGCACCTCTTTAAAAACTGCAGAGGAAGATGGACTCAAAAAGTGAATTTTCAGAGTGACTTTTACTTAATTTTCCCCATCGCAGGTCGAAACAGAGCACCCCAAATTATGGTTTATAGAATGCATATCGAGCCAGTCCACGCCACAACAATCATGTTTCCGGTCGTTGAGTATGGTGCATGAAAAGAGGTGAGGACTGTAGGTGCAGACCTGCAAACTCACACGGTGCCACCATGTGCCACAGGATACCGGCTCCCTCCACCAGGTCAACCGGTGAGGAGGCGAAATCACACAGTGACAGGGAAGTCGAGTTGGAATCACTGCACAGAGTGGATTCCCAGCTCGTCTTTGGAGGCTCTGAACTGCCAATGTCCTTTAATAAGTGTGATTACATACTAGCACATCGGCAAAAGCCTCAGCGACCCTGCATTTGTTTTCTTTTTTGGAGAGGGCTGGGGAGTATTAGTGGATATCAGAGTGACCCTCTGCACAAAGACCTGCCCCTTTCAACCCCCCCCCCCCCTCCACCCCTCTTACACTGACAGGATTTAAACCAGTAAATATGTGAAGTACACCAACAGGCAACCCGCCCAGTTTCTGCCCTACCGTCATGCTTTTGGTATTCGTTTACTTAAAGCACAGTAGGTTCAACTGGCCCTCACTCCTCTCGTTTGACATTTACATACAAAAATAATAATTTTGATAAAGTCGTTTCTCAAAAAATATTTGTAGAAATAAAATGTAGTTGCAGCAGGAAAAATCTCTGATTACGTTATACCTTTAGATTATTTTGCATATGCGCATATGTTACCATCTCCAAGTAGGTGTATCTTTTCATGTGTATGTGTCTATATATTTCTCACCAACTGCGGAAAAAAAGAAAACGTTCCACAACTCTCCCCAAATCACTACTCTAGCACTCATCCTAAACCTCTTTTTAAACTATCCCCCTACCTCCATTCTGACTCGTCATAAACCTCTCCTACTACTATGGGCTCCCAAATAACCCTTTCCAAACTATTTTCTCCTTTAATCTATTCATCCAAATAACAGTCTTACATATCCACCACTCCCAATAGCAAGTTATATATTCCATCTACTAATCCACCTTGTGTTCCAGAGTGCTACTCACCAAAAAGTGCTTCAATGCCTCGTTAGAGGTATTAAGCACTATATAAGTACATGTACAATTACCTCTCAACGTTAGAACAATTTTCACTGTTGGACTGAGCATACGTAAAGGAGGGGCTATGGCGTGGGATGGAGCGATTGAGTGGCTTTGGACCCTCGGCGCTGCTTAAGCAGGCACAGTTATCGTTCCCCACAGCAAGAACGAAATCCTATTGAGTAGCAGATCACGTTTTGGGGGAGCTTTTGAAGTCCTAACTGTAGTATAACGTAGGCACCGGAGATGGGGCAACCCATAAATGGGGCTCATTCTAATCAAAGCCATTAAATATCTGAGCAATGGGAGACTCTGAGACTCCACATCATATTTTGCAGGTGGGCCCAATCATTTTGGGCTCCACCACTGAGCCCTAAATGGATTTCAACAGCACAGTGCTTTCGTACAAGAAGAAACCTGTAATGCGCAAGGGATTCCAGCTCATCTTACTGCTCACTGCGTGATACTGGCTACATACCAGGAGGCCATAAGATAAGAACCGCTCATTACAAAGAAGCATTGTGTGAGCTGGAAGGTCTGTCATTTAGTAACGCCTCATGGGAGAGGGGAAAATGAAGCTATCTTGTGGTGCATTTGACTGTGTTCAGTGCCAGCATCGCCAACAGAGAGGCTGGGTCACCTCAGATCACTCCATCCCAGCACAATAACCTCCATTATTAAATTAATTAAAAGGGATACAACAGCACACTTGATTCCAATCTTCATGAGAAAAGTCTTTTACTATTTGAAGAAATTTGGTAGTCATACTCCCACTTCAACTATTAACCCTAGTTCTCTCAAAAGCATTTGGGGGGAAATGGTGGATTTTCTGTTAAAGCACAAGGAAGCGAGCAGGTGGAATGGAGACGAAGAGGTAGAACGAAGGTGAAGATGCTTGCCATTGGAATTTAATATAACCCAGTGGTGGTAGAAGTACCATCACACCCTCTGATCTTGCCCTCTCTGCTTCACAGGAAGTGACATCACATGCTTGCTGTCACAGTGATCTCAGTGAAATGTGGGTGGCATGAGTGATTAATTGTGAGGTGGGTGGGGGCATGTGTCAACCATGAGACTGATGAAAGATGGCATGAAGGCTGGATTCCTCACCAGGCAGGATTGGAAGGCCACAGAAAATGCAGCACAACAAACTGAAAGGATAGCAGCAGGGGTGTTGAAATTAATAAAATATCTACTTGTCCATGGGAAAGGTTGCTTCATAAATCTACTTGCCCTGTAAAATAAAATCCACTTGTCCCTTTGGTGTTACATAGTACGGCGTCAAATTACAGCAGCAATTTCATTTCATAAGAACTCCGATTATAGTCTTTTTTATTATGCCAGGGATCATACTATAATAGGGTTTGAATACTAGCAGTTCACTTATATTGCAACCTTTCCGCAGGTCTACATACTGTGGCTGGAGGTAGCAGCAACTAATAGTTCCAAGGTTGGACTGCCTTTTGGAGTCCATGCAAACCTACAAACTTACATGTTTCAGGGGCTTTTCATCAGCTCTTGTCTAATCTTTTTCCCATACTGAGAAAGGATGGACATTTACTCCTGACAAGACAGAAGTAACATTTGATTTCTTCCAGGGTTTGGGAAAAAGCAGTTGGAGGGAAAGTGAACTTGTAAACACTCAACAGATTTTCGCATGAGCAATTCTACAGATGCATATTTGCTTGTGCTAAAATGCAGTTCACATGTTTTGTAAGAGTATGATTTCCTGGTCTACTTCTTTAAATTCTTGTGAATTCATTAGAGCAGTAAATCTGTACTATTTCATGGATATAGCTCATGGGTGCACTTTTGTGACTTTCGATAAGCACTGGGCACCTAATTAGGTCTGGCGTTAACCAGGACATTTTGTTTTTATTAAAATTCTATCTCTTTCTCTGTCTTTCTAGTAACAGACTTCACTGTGACATCACTCTGACCTTTCACAAGGAGCATATCAGCACACAGAGTAGTTGTATTTAGCACCTGAAACATTGTGGCAATGTGAGCTTTTTGATTACAAAAAATATATTATTTTTGCCAGTGTTTGTTATAATGGTGAGGGACCCACAGAGCCCACAACAAGAAAGTTGTACAAAAACCATGTCAAAACAAGCCTCGCATCGATAAAACCAAAAGGCTGACCACCACTGGAAGACCTTTGGGATTTGCCAATGCTTGTTTATTTCTATGTTTCCATAATCCTGTTGAAACATGTTACCCCGATTTTCCATTAAGAATATTTTTTTGGGAAGTACTAGCATGCATCATCACATTTTACTTAATGGTGGTTCAAAGAAATGATACCCACTATTTCACAGTAGCACTGTTAAACATTTTTTTCCTAGGTGCATGTTTTGTCAACATTTTATTTTGAAAGCAAAGAATCATCAATCTTTACTTGAAGATTCTGCAAATCTTTGCATCTAATCAGAGTGAGTTATGGGTGTGTTATGCGTATTGTTAAACTTTGCAAATGCGTGTACATTTTTATACTGGAACCACTGTCAGTAGTGCAGTTCGAGGATTAAAACATTTACTTAGAGCGTTCACCCTAATAATAAAGGCTTTGCATTAATGAACCATAAATACAATTTGAACAGCATTAACATAACAAAAATATTACCTTAACTGCAGACAATGCCCTTCCCCATAATGTACTGTAAACTGGCAGACAAAGCGTTTGTGCTGCAGGGTGTTTGTCCTGCTTGTCTCAAGGACAAAATAGATATAAAAACTTGTCCTTGACCCCAAACAATATGTCCTGGGCATTGGGCTATACCTGATGGCAATCTTTCAAATACTGGTCTGGCTGACACCAGCCAGGTTGAGGGATATTTGCCTGAAATGCTGTCTTTGTGACACTGAGTCAGTATCACCCTGAAAGCCGCTGGAGTGGGAAGAACTATCATAGTCAGACTGGGATCAAAAATAGAACTAGGCACGCCCCCCAAAAAAGTGACACACATTTGCGATTTCTGCTTTTTATGATGCATTGCTTGGTTAGTAGATGGGGATTCATTTTGGAAGAGTGTGGTAAATAAAGAATTTTACAGTCTGTATGAGCAGTAACATTGGATAGGACTGAAAACTCCATTATTCCATCGCATATCACTCACTGGTTTACGGATGCACATACTCATGTTGATGAATCTCCATTTGCCCTTGCTCACCCTCATGCTCCTAAGTCCTCTCCCTGTTCATACGCCCTAATGCTCCAGCTTATTCATGGGGAGTCTCGATGTACAAAACGTCAGAGGTCCCCAGAGGGTCATGGTCACCCTTAGGGCTGATTTATATTCACTATTAAGGACTAGAGTGCCATGCACACACTAAGACAGCACCAGCATATTCATCATCAGTTGGTCCTGTAACTACCCACTCATCCTCAGGACCCATAAGAATCCTGCTCACACACAAAGGACCGAAGAGGCTTCTGCTCTCTTTTAGGAGCTCTTGCAATCCTGCTCACTCCCTGCTGTCTTGGAATCGTGCTCCCCATCAGGTCCGCTTTAATCCCTGATCACCATTCAACCCAACACTGCTTGCTCACTCTTACCAGGAAGCTACGACTTACCCTCAGGACAGTGTAGAGCATGTTTATCATGGGAGTCCAGGAAGCTTCCATTTACTCCAAGCACTCTACACACAAAGACCCGAAGGTTCCCAGTCACTACTGGGTTTCTAAAGCTTCTGCTGACCTGTAAGCCCCCAGGCTCACTGTCACTCTTAGAGTACCCTAAAAAAACCTTACTCAATTTAGGTCCTTAAGGCTCCAGCTTATGCTCAGGCCTCAAAGGCTCCTGTCTCAATTTTAGTTCCCAGGGGTCAACTTTTAGTTCCTAAATGTTCATGTGACCATGCTTAGCCTCAGATCCCCTTGCACCCGTCACTCTAAGGTTCCTGAAGTTTCTCTTCGTGCCTTCAGACCCTGAGATGCCTGCTCAACCAAGAATCATTAAAGCTCCTTCTCTTTTGTCCTGCTCCTGGAGTTTCTGTTCATCCTACAAATAACTGAACTTCCTGTGCACTCACATGTCCTCCATAATGACCTTGTTTATTCACTTCCCAGGTGGTGTTGATAAGTCTCTGCATGAGAATACCTCCTGCTCATCCCCAAGTGCAGCATTACTTCAGGACCTCAGGCTGTCTGTCCATCCACACTGAAGGGGCTATGAGATTAGGTAGCTCCAGTCAACCTTTTACTTGGCTGACCTTAACTGGAAGCTTCCCAAAACTCTATTTTAATTTAAAAGAGTAGCCGAGCATCTGGAATGGTACAATGTGGAGATCCATGGGTTCTGGGAAACTGTGTTTCTCCGCATTTCTGAAGCAGCAGGAATAGCTATCCCTCTCACACCTGATGCATGACTACTAGGAGGGGTGCTGCGGCCCAAAGTACACAAGCTCTTGTACAAGCTCCTACAACTGGCATTACTCCTCGCAAAGCGTAGAGTAACGATAGGATGGATGGGGCCACAGACTCCTAGTGAGGTCTTAGGGGTGAAGGATGTATTGAAAAGGAGAGTCACTAAGGAACAACATATGAGGCTCTCTCGTGCTGATGCGATCACAGAAGATTTGGTGTCTTGGTGGGCAATGCTGGAGTCCTTTAACGAGTATAGTGACACTGATACTGACACGGAGTAGTGAGGAGAAACAACCCCACTCCATGTAAGAGAGTTGATACTGCTAAGTGAGAATTGTTTGGATTCATGCTATCTACAAAATGCTTCCTGTCTTGACAGCTGTGTAGATTCTTCATACCGGACAGACTGACGATTGCATTCCTAAGTTTTTGCTTTATGATACTGGCACCTATTACCACGTGCTCTATGTTGTGTTATTTAATTAAAATACAAAAGGTTAAAAAAAAAAAGAGTAACTGGGATTGGCCAAAAGCAAGTCTGGCCAGCTTCCGTTTTGGAGGTTTGAAGTAAACTACACAAAATCCCACTATATTGAGTCAGACATACTAAAATGTGAGAATCTCATCTATGAAAACCTGGGACAGATGGATTACATTATTGAATGGGCCTGCAAAAACACTGAATGATTTATGTGTCTGTTGCAGAGGTGGTTTCTGTGAAAACTTGAGGTCACCGTTTGCATTACGTATATGCAATAATCTGTTGGTTTTAAAAACAAAAATTGACAGAATGTGACCAGCACCCCATGGGGACACCTAGCACCAACGAAAGAGGGTGGAACCTGGACAGCCCTTTCGTTATCCCTTTTATTATGACTCTATTACCCTAACCAATCAGTGCATTTGGCAGCAATATACGGTCAAATTGTTCGGAATTATTGAGGCAAGTCCTCTCCTGAATAACTGACCGAAGCCAGGTCTTGCTAGCTTAAAGAAGCTCTTCTACGACCACACACTATGTTTTGAGCACAGTTGTCCAGACAGAGCTGTAGAACTAACACATACCTCAGACAGCGAGTATAAAAGCTGGCAGTACAAGGGTATTTATCAAAGAATGAGGCAGAAATCCGTCCATGGAGCAGTAGTCTGGCAAGTTATTGTGTGCCAACGCAATCTTTTTTAGATTATTGCATCCCTGTGTCATGTTAGGCAGTTTTAATTGTGATCTTGGTTTCTATTTAGTGGAAATATTGAAATGAAACTCCACACAAACATGGTTTACAATAAAATGAAATCCCTCAGTGTATAAATGGTGCCTCCCTAGCAGCCAGCTTCTACAGTGCTCCATAAGCCATTTATTTAAAAAGTCGGTTCGGTGGAGTTTACGCAGCGCCTACAGGTGTGAGAGCAGCCAAAGCGATGGGAACCTCTAGCCTTAGTCCCTGGGGCATTGAACAGCTTGCAGCAGTGATAGCTATGTCCCAAGAAAAAAGCATAAAGCCCTCAAAGTGGAGTTAGACAATGGCTGAAGTGGCCTCACCCACTAACCAATGCCCCTTGCTGTATGCTGGAACAGGATGAAGAAACACGTGAACAGCACAATGGATGAAGAGGGCTGGATGAAAGCCCATTTAAGTTAGGCATTTATAATTTTATAATGCAGACCTAAAACTTAAAAGACAAGAAGTGATGAAAAATAAAGGATGGGAGAATAAAACACAAAGTGGTGTAATGCTAGTCATTTAATATAAAAAGGTAATCGTAAGAAGGACAAAGGACATTTTCTGAGGGCAGACGCTTTTCATTTATTCATTGTAAGAAGTTTGAAGTTGAAATAAATGTTGAAAGCTGCGATTCAAATCCGGTTTGGTGCAGACATTTGAGAGCCGATTTGAAAGAGTGATCAAAGCAGCGGAGACTCCACGCAGCAGGAGGCGTAAGGCCAGGGAGGGAGGGGCATGCAAACATCGCGCACCCTCCAGAACTAGCGCAACCACCTGCTCACAAAAACTAACAGGAAGCAATCCCAGATATAAACAGATCTAATTCCTGCTTTTGCAATATCACTGAAAAAAGGATTGAAATCCAAACTTTGGGACTGGAAAGGCCAATATCCAAGTTTGTGCTTCGGGTTCTTACTTTGATCGTGAATGCTAGGGGACACCAACTGAGTTGTATTACATATTCATGACGGACACTTGGAGGCTTGTGGTTGTGGAGCCACAGAGTACGTGTGGCGTCAACAAGAGGAGTGTCCAAAGTGTACAGGCCTCTTATTGAAGGAAATATGTGATTTTATTCAGGAAAAATAGGTAACAATTAAGCCGGATGTAACACCTCAACTGGAGCAAAGTGCAACACTGAAGAGATATGTGGAGATGCACTTCTGAAGGATCTGGGTGATGGTGTGGCAGCCATGTTGAAGACTCCGGAGCACTCACAGTAAGGGCAGTGTGATCGAGGGTAAGCTCTTGTTGAAGCCCAAAAACTCACAGAGGCTAGCATGCAAATTCTAGAAGTGTGCAAGCAGCTATGAGACACTGACCCAGCAGGGTGGCCCCACTGCAGGGCGCTTACAGAAATGGCACTGCCCGAAAAGGGCAGGCGATGCATGTCGTAGGCCAGTTTGGAGGGATGTACAGGAGAAGATGGAACGTTGGTATTACTACGTCCTGCATAGAGAGTCGGGCCAACAAGATAAGAAATCGCACTAAATGACTACAGCAGCAGGAACAGTGGAAGTTTTTTTTTTTTTTTTTTTTTTAATCAGAAGGTCGGCAGCGCCGGCAGGAGTAGCTAAACAAGATACCCAGGTAGGAACGTGTTGATCTTCCCTCAGCACGAGATTAGCCAGAATTATAACAAGCCAGAACAGGGCCAAACAGACAGCGATCCTTTAAAGATGCTTTAAGTGACAGCCTCTATGAATGGAAAAGTAATTTGTCCCAAAACTAGGACAAACGGAGTGCTGTACCCATCAGTCCACGTCTTCCTTGAGGGGCTGTTCTGTCCCTAAGCAACAGCACTGAAGTGCGGGTATTTAATCAGCGGAAGTAGACCCTGGGGAGGATTTACAAGGTGTGAGTAATTGAGGAGTACCCTTAAAGGCTTGTTCTATCTAGATACAGAATGTCAGTGTTCCATGAAACCCCAGTCTCTAGGGACACGAAGGGACAACATGGATGCTGCAGTAGGTAGCAGAAGTGATATCACAATTTTCTGACCTTTGATGCAGTCACGTAACTAACCTCTTGTCACACTATCACCCCCTCGACGAACTTCTATTTGTCCCCGAGTCTCCAGAAGTGGAAGCTGCAGAAAGCGAACAGGCCCTCTGTTGCTACAGTAGCTGCATGAGCCCAGTCAATGGCACCATCTAAAACGCTGGGATCCCTCGCAGGATGTGGCGAGGGGCCTTTGAGATTCCATATCTCACAGATATCCACAGACCGTAGCCTGAAAGGGGATTGGGGGGGAGGGGCGTGGGGGGAGCAGGGAGGTAGGTCTGAGGGGGGCCAGGGAGTTCTCCTCCGCAGAGGAGACTGCCTTACTCCCCTGATGCCAGTAGCGCTCCTATCATCCGAACAGCTACCCGTCTCCAATCATTTTCAAATGCATATGTTCTGTAATGGCACAGTGCATCTTTTGGGTACAGACAGGGCGCATGGGAGACGCTTGAAGAGGTTCTTCTCTAACCTCACTACTCTATTTAGTTCACCAGCATTCACTGAAAAACTTTGTAACAGCCGTGCGAGACGAGAGCAAGTCTGATTATTCACTTTGTTTATTAGCAGTTCTAAATAGAGTCAAACTTATCTTAGGGGTGTCGCAGCGCTTTACAGTTTAATAAGGATATGGTTACACACATCAGTTGCGTAAAACTACTAGTTGGTACAGTGAAAAACCTAACATTGTCTATAACTAAAATGTCAAACCATAAGCGTATTTACCAGTAAGTACTAGGTGGAGAGCTCCCCCCCACTTAATAAGTTGGGAGTAACTGAAGAGCCCAGTACATTAATTAAGGAAGTGACGGTGAAAAAAGAGACATGACTTCGTAAACATACTCAAGAGATCGACAAGCAGCGACTCAGAAATGCTGCACTGAGGGGTGGATCAGTTCCACAGAGTGGCTCTATTTTTGAGAAATGAAAGCGAAAGCTGCAGGTAAGGTTGCTGACGGAGGGTAAGTTAATCATCATGGGAATGGAACGCGTTCTTAAAATGTCATTTGAACTGACAAATCTAATTTTGTTCATGCCTGGCTCTTTTGTTCATCTAGGAGTGGTGAACAGAGGTCAATTATCTCACCAACACTACTGCCACTTCCTTTCACTTTAGACTACTAAATCTTGTTGAAATTGAAGCCTGGCCCTAGCCTAAAAGAATAAGTTTGAGAGAAATGCAAGGGATGCGCCTGCCACCATCTGGAGCATGGGCGTAGGAAGTGTGGAAGACGTATATGATGTATACCCCCCCCAACCAGATTTTGGATGGTGGAGAACATGGGGACAGGGGTGGGGGGTGGGGGGTCGGGGGGGGGGGGAACAAGGCGACAAAATAATTTCCCCTCACTTCTATTATTCACAGGGCCATTAGCGTGCACAAGCGCTACTTATAATAGCCCTGCACTGACCTGCCTCCAATCTGATGGTAACAGAATAAAGGTGAGTCAAGAGACTCACTATACCCTCTGCCCTTTTGTTTGTCCTGTTCACAGCTGTGGGCATTAAGCACCAGTGAAAACAAAGAGCAAGGAGGAGAAAAGAGTCTTTGATGATTGCTGTCTGCATCACCTGCCGACCTGAAGATGAGCGCTGCAGGACACTTTGAAGAGGAGCTGCAGGACAATGAGAAAGATCTAAAGAGGAAACAGAGTCCCACTCACCGTGATGCCTGCAGGCTAGAAAGGAGACTGTGAAACACAGTATTTGTATTTGCCTAAGATCACACCAGTTGGTGAAATAGGGAAGTCGAGATTGAGCCCAGATTTTAACTTTTCACACTACAAAATTTAGCTACTAGAAGGGTATATTTTTCTAACATTTATGCTTAATGTTGTTTTAACTAGGTAATGAAGGGCTGGATTATAGCGTGGCTAACAAGGAGAAGCCATATTCCATTTTGGGCCATTATGCCTAGCATTATTATTTGTTTTTCTTATCTAACATACTTAAGCATATTGAAGTATATTATCTTTTCTCCATCTTTTTTTCACTCTACTCTGAAACAATCTACCCTATGCCACTGCACCCCACACCACTTCTCTCCACTCTGTGCTACTCTACTGCACTCTACGCCAGTGCAATCTATGCTGTACCACTCCACTCTACTTTGCAGCACTCTACACTACGCCACTGCAATCTATGCTATTCTGCTCTAACCAATGTACACTAAACCCCTGCACTCTACAACCACTTTACTCAAAACCAATACATTCTATTCCCCTGCACTCTATGCCAATCTACTCTTCACCACAACACTCTATGCCACTGTACTCTGCACCACAGCACCCTATGCCAATGCACTCTATGCCACTCTACAATACACCACTGTACTCTATGACCCTCTAATCTGCAACATTGCACTCTACGCCACTGAACTCCACACCACTCTACTCTGCACCACTGCATACAATGCCACTGTACTCTGCCCTACTGCACTCTTTTCTGCACCACAACACTCTAATCTACTCTACACAACTCCGCTCTAGGGCACTTCACTCTACTTTGAAACCATCTACTCTATGCCACTGCAATCAACACAACTCCACTCTATACTGTGCCAGTCCAATCTACCCTGCACCACCCCAATCTGCTCTGCACCACTCTATGCTACTGCACTCTACATCACTATGATCTACTCTGCAGCAATCCACTCTATGCCACTGCACTCAATTCTACTCTGCACCACTCTACTCTATGCCACTCTTCTCTACTCAGCTTCACTCTACACCAATACATTCTATGCCACTCTACTCTACACCACTGCCTTTTATGACACTCTGCTCTGCAACACTGCACTCTGCCACTGAACTATATTCCTCTCAACTCTGCACCGCTCAGCTTTATGCCACTCTATTGCACTCTACGCCACTACACTCTACACCACTCTGTATCACTGCACTCTACACCAGTCTACTCTACCTTGCACCACTCCACTATATCATGCACTGCATCATTCTGATACAGCACTCTGCACCACTGCACTCTGCACCACTGTACTCTATGCTGTGCCACTTCACTCTGCGCCCCTCTACTCTTCAACACTCTACACTACTGCACTCTACTCTAAACCAATGCACTCTACAGCACTTTATTTAAACCACTTCACTCTATGCCAATCTACTTTTCACCACTGTCCTTTACTCCACTTCACTCTAGACCACTCAACTCCACTTTATGACACTTCCCTCTGAAATTACACTCCACGATACTAGACTCTGACACTCTATTTCATTAAACTGACACTTTCTCCACTCTGTAACTCCCTACACAACTCCCTATATGCCACTCCATTGCACTTTATTCCACTCTATACCACTCCACTTCAATCTATGATACTCTTCTCCACGCCACTCCACAACCCTCTATGCCACTCCTCAACCCTCTATGCCACTCCACTACACAAAAATGTCCTATGCTCAACAACACTCTACCCAACTCTCTCTCTGTCACTTCACATTACTTCACTTCACTCTATGCCATTTCACTCTTCTTCATGTCTTTCCACTCTAAGATACTCTCTCACTCCAATCTATGACACTCTACTACACTCTGAACTACACTCTACTACTTCTTTATGGCATTGGCACTTGATTAGAGATTCAGCTCTCCATTGATTTCTTTCTCACTCATGTGAGAGGTGAGTCAGATTTATCTTGGCCTTTTTGGTTACAAGCACTTGGTAACCCTTTTATTTAAAGCTTAATTAAGGCAGAGCATGATCTTGATACTTGTCTAGGGGATTGAAACATCGTCGGCCAAGGTACCTTGACTTGAATTTGTGATATTGTAAATAAGTTGGCATAAGCGTAGGTACTTAGAGCTAATGACTTCTTGATTCACTATTTGAGTCATTCATGTAAAAGCCAATGTATGAAAGCTTGTAAATCATTATTGCGGATGCTAACCACTGTGCTATACAGGTTACTTTTCACATTTTTCTTGTAATTGATGACATTGGGTCATCCAGATAACTTGTGTAATGCCCGAATAGCAAAGTCTTTATCAATTTCTCCTGTTTATGTTTTCCCACTACATCTGATCTTTTATATTATGATTGAATAAATGCACGAAACCTTCCATTTGGATACTACTTAAATATCATTGTATATTGGAGTGGTGTTGCATTTTACTCAAGGTACCCCTGTTCCTTTAGAGTTAGCCTACTACTCCATTCTAGGACACTACTTACTCACTACGCCACACCAATGCATGGCACATCATTCTGCTTTACGCCATTAACATTTAGCCAGGCTGAATAGTAGTCTTACTAGTGTACAGCATGGCTAAAACACATTGGCAAAGGCAATAGATCTTGCATAAGCAAGACCTATTGGCTTTGCCAATGCTGGTTTATGAGGTATGAACTTCGAGATGACTTGAAATATCCTTATGTATGCATGGAGTATTTTACCCCATATAATACATGGTCACACCATCAACTTTCCCACAAGCCACTTAAAACCTTGGTGCATATCAAGGTGTGTAAGAATCCCATGTTTATATAGTGGGTAACTCAAAGAGCTTATTTAGTTAAAATGCTTCTAGTTATGACTGATGTGGAGCTGAGTTGCCCAAGATCACACACAGGAGTAGAAGTGTTATTAGAACTATGGTTTCTGAGCACAGTTTACAACTGTTGTACTTAATTGCTTTTGATATCTACTGTGCGGTTTCAATTGGCATGAGGCAAGGGGCGTGATGGTTGTGGGTCGCAAAGGGCATGTTCTTCCTTTTTACCCCCCTACCTTTATTTTCTTGGTTCACGAAGATGCAAGGTCAATCAACATGTTATTTTCACATTTGAGCCAAATACTTCGTGAATGTAAATAAAAAGAAAAGATAGTTTCAGACTGTGACAACGTGCTTTCCTTTCTCCCTATTTCACTTACATTATATATGATTATATACATTTATCGGAGCCTGCAGTTTACAAATAACGAGCGATTTGTATAGGGTTGACTGAAAAGTCCCTAAGTCTGTCCCTACCCCCCACCCATAAATGTATTGTCTCCTACGGCTCTGATCTTGAGAGCTGCAGCCTTAATGGAGGCACTACACAAATAGTCTCAGTATCTCTCTCTCAGTCTCTCTCTCTCTCTCTCTCTCTCTGCATTAAGTGGAACTTTCTTACATCCAGTTTACACATCTCCTTTTGCCTCTCCCTCCCCAGTATTCCATCATCACCACATTGCTGGCCGGTCACGCTAATCGGTGTGGATCACAGCTGAATCTTTTGAGATTCTTCTGTGATTTCACTAGGGAGGCTGCTCAAAGTCCTTGGTAGTCCCTGCGTCTGTGAGACCAGTAGTGACAACAGTGGGGCTTCTGCTGGAATGTAAGCCTTGCTAACCACTGTCTGCTACTGTATCGGTCCACCCAAGCCTTAGGTGAGTTTACTGTCTATCACAGATACAACTACTGGAGCGGGGCGCACACCGTCCAGGAACCTATGGCCTGGCACTACTTGCTCATTTCAGCAATGCATTCTTCCTTTAGTTGTGGGGCCGTTCCCAGCTCAGTTTTCGAACATACTTTGAAGTAACAATTCTGTGCCAACATTCAGGATAAGTAGGTTTGGTTTCAACAGCGAGCCTAGTGGTGCGTCAATGGGCTGGGATGTACATATTTAGAGCTTTTGTTGCAGTCTGCAGGTCTCTCCGTTGTCTTCATTGTCAGTGTCCAGCTAACTGTGTCTGTCAAAGTGATTGGCTAGGTCTTTTGAGACAAATATGCTGTAATACGGAATGCATCAATTATAGAAATGATAAGATTGTTGAACCGAATTGCATTAGCCCTCTCTGGCCATTGAAGGCAGTGACTGGTCTTCATTGTTGTGACCTCATGGTAGTTGCCAGTGATAAAGGGTCTGTGGAGGTTTGTCCAAGTTAGGGTTATGGAGCAAAATAAATTTATCAGGTCACCTGTCTTTAATTCACCTTTTTCAGAAATGGCTTTCTTTTTCAGAGGTGGCAGTTGTGGACAGTGTATGGATGGCATGGTTGGAGGCTGGGAGCAGACTCGAAAGGAGTGTGCTTTTCTCCCATTTAAGTTACAGCACTGCAGCCTGTTCACCCCGCCACGCAGGCAGATTTTGCCCACCACCTTTTCTCAGTCTTGCATCCCGGCTGCCCTGCAGCGTGGCTCCTACTAAAGTGGGTTGTCAGTCGTGCCTTGGCAGTTCCTTCACCGCCACCATCTGGATTGCAAGTCCATCAGTCCCTTCATCCAGTGGCCACCTAAAGTTTAATATCCTCCACATCCTTCTGCTGTTAGTCTGCCTGCTTCTTTATATCAAAAGCTCAATGGTTGAATCCCAAAGCCCTTGTCCTGTCATTTTAGCTGCTGAACAGTGTGGAGCCCCATCGCCATATTTCGAGGATGACTAATGCTTGCTTTGTACTCTACACTCACATGCCTTTACTAAGACATATCTAATCCACTACAAACCTTGAAGGGCCCAAAACCTAATCACGCACTTCCCTCCATGTTGGAATTCTTTGTTGGGCTCCGTGGCAGGCAAACTTCTAGGATTTCAAAGACACCAGGCCAGAAAGGAGAGCTTCGGAGCATCTGTGCTCCAGAAGGCATGGGTCTTGAACACCCCTGCCGGGCTGGTTGGTACTTGAATGCATCACAGTCAAAATGAGTTGAACCAGTGTCAGGCTACGTACCTAAACAATATTTGTTGCAGGCAATAGCCTAACCAAATGCCTAATATGGGACTGATGTATGTGTAGAATTTGCACAACCTCCACCACAGCCTCCACCTAAACCTCTCTCCCACCAGACCAGCCTACAGATGATCTTTGTGGGCAAAAAAAACGAAAATTGCCTTAACCACATCCCCTTTCCACATCATGCTCAAAGACATACTAGCTGGGAGTTTGCCCTTGGACAGAGTAGATAATCTACATCAATCAACAGAATACCCGAGAACAACAGTGTACTTGAGGCATCTCTTGGCACCATCATGCATACAAAACCATCTCTAAGACCTCTAATATGCTAACCATTTGCTACCTCGATGGCACTTCCAGGTAAAGCTACATTCACAACACTACAACAGTACATATTCGAGAACTTCAAATACAATCATTCACTCAACATGGCACCTAGCCATTCAGTTGGCTAAGCATTCCCATCTAAATGGTACTTCAATTCAAGCTATACTGGGAACAGACATCCTCTCCCCAATCTGCACATCAACTAAAACGAAGTTAACTTTAACCTATCAAACCCACATAAACACAGAATTGTATTAGTGACACAAAGAGTTCTCCAAAAAGGCCTATAAAGACAACCACAACCTGAAACTAAGCAATATACAATCCTACAACCCAGAAAAATCAAACATGAGGGAAAATCCATAGGCACCCTCATCCAGACAAACAATGTGCCATTCAGATGTATACTAGGATCTAACTGACCACTAGCCAATCTAATCCATCATTAAGGAATACAGCTTGACAAACACTGTGCAGTACAGATCATATCTAAACAAAACCAAATACAGTATGAATGAATGAAAGGAATGATTGCCATTTTGTACAGCGCAAACCACTGCTTCCAAGGAAGCATCTTGGAGCTGCCAGAAAGTGACTTCATCTAACCAGCCACCACCTGAAAAAGAAGGTTTTCAGTCATTTTGTGAAAATGGTCTTCTGTTTTGGACCATCTCAAGTCAACAAGGATTTCATTCCACAATTTTGCTTCCAGCTTTGCAACTTCAGGGGATAAGTGGATGGCACTGATTATTTGATCATAATAGTCAAGAAAACAAATAGTCTTTAAACTTGCCACTGAGGTAAGCTAGACTTCTTTTATGGTCAACTCTAAAAGTGATCAATAGAGCCTTGTACGTGATTCTTTTAATCACTGGTAGCCAGTGACGTTGCTTCAGACAGAGAGATGGACCGCCATCTGGAATGATTAAGAATCAATCTTACGCCCATGTTCTGGACATTTCGAACATTGTTAATAAGGCCAGCTAGGTCCTCTGGGTAGAGGGGGTTGGCATTATCTAGTCTAGAGATCACCAGAGCATGCACAATCGTTTTAAGAGTGTTGACTGGCAAAAATATTAAGGTCTTCTTTAATGATTTAAGAAGGGCAAAACTGGCAGCTGTGAGGGCTGTGATTTGGGGTTTAAAGGACAACTCCTGATCAAATCATATCTCCACGTTTCTCAACGTAGTGTATGGGTAGCGTTCCCCCCAAGGCTTTTGGTCACCAACTGTGTACTTCCAGCAAAGAAGAGTTACCGAAAAATAGTGTCTCAGACTTGTAAGAGTTAAGTTTAAGGCAGTTCCTCTCCATCCAACATGCCACAGCATTCAGACAATCTTGCAATCACTATATAATCTTATTTGACAGGTGGAGTATCAAAAGATCTCTTTTTTCCTCTGGTGAATAAGGATACATGAATCGTAAAGGGTGCCCAGAGTTCTAAAGTGCTTTGGGAACCATAAAAGGAGTGAACATGAGCTATCTAATTGAGGTTAATCTGAGCCTTGGATGATCACCGACAACACTAGTCAGACATTCACCATGTGTATGAGTTTGCCACTTTGCGCCAGCATCACCCTTGAATTTGCAGCAAGCAATTTTGGCTGGGAGGTGGGACAGAAATCCAGTGATTGTCTGCCATTAAGAAGTTAGTCTGCCTGGAGTCATTCCTGGGGTGAAGAGTGGTGCACTAGGTAATATGCCTCGTTTGAACTTAGCTGAAGGCCTTTGCAAGAGAGACAGGAGACTGTTCATAAGCAAATGGAAACTAACACATCCGGTTTCAATCATTCATGAAGGTAACATAGATGCAGGCTTTTTTTTTGTTTTGTTTTTTAACTAAATGGGGAAATGTGGTACTTTCTGGTATAGTTTTGCCATATGGTGAGGGACCAAACATGCTAGAAAATAAGCCCTAATTCAAGAAATAACACACATTACAATAGTTGGCTGCTGTACTTACCAAGCATGACTGCATCAACAGCACCACCAGGACAAAATTCAATCATTATCTAAGAAGGAAGCAAAGGCAGAGAAATATAAATAAAGGGCGCATTGAGGTAGTATGGAAACATCTTGCAGAGAAAAGGTTGTAAATTCTTCCTGAAATACAAAACAACTTTAGTTTATCTAATTTTACATTTAGAACCTTATACAACCTTAAAAGTCACATCATTAGTTCCAGAAAAAGTGCACTCAAATAGAAAGATGTCTTGGCTACTGGACTATGATACCAAGGACAAGGACTACATACTATTTGCATTCATATAGTACATGATACTCTGGGTGAGGAATTTAAGTGTATTAATGGATGGGTTTCACATTACAGCATGGGCTAGTGGTTGCAAATGTATTTATTATACCTAGCATCGTTGCCGTGGTTTCTCGTAACTTTTTTGCCTTCTCACCTCCTGTTTTGCTGACCTCACTTTTGCTGGCTTTAGGACTCTGGGCACTTTAACGCTGCTAACCAGCTGCAAAATAAGTGCATGTGTTCTCTGCTTAAAACATGGTAACATTGGTTTAACAACAATTGGCGTATTTAATTTGCATTTTAGTCTAAAGTGAAGTGCACTACAAGTGTCAATGGCCTGTAAATTAAATGCTACTGGTGGGCCTGCAGTACTTGATTGTGCCAAGCCCTTTAGACATGTCTCAGGTCTGCAACTGCAGTTTTAAACTGACCTGGCAAGGTAACCCTCTTGCCAGGCCCAAACCTTCCTTTTTAATGCATACAAGTCACCTCTAAGGTAGGCCTTAAGAAGCCCAAGGGCAGGGTGCCCTTGGGCCCTTAAAAATAAGGACACGTACTTTGAGTTTTACATGGTGCAAGTTGTGAAAAACTCAAATTCGTTTTTAATTACTGCACGGTCTATCTCTCCCACAGGATAAAATTGTGATTGCCTTATTACCTGTTATAAGGGTAATTTCCAGTTGGGAAGGGATGGGATCCTTATATTTGACGTCTCTGGAATCACAATTTAAAATCACAACTTATGGTGGAGTCAGATTTAAAAAACTGTAATTCTGAAAGTGCCACTTTTAGAGAGTTGGCTTTTTCTTACTTTAACCTTCTAGTGCCTTTTGCCAGTCTCCCAATACACATCTAGGTGGGTGACAGCTGAGTTCTTATGCATTCCTTCCAAACAGCCACATATAAAGGGAGCTTAGGTGTGGCTGATAGGCCATCCACAGCCTGATGGCCCATCCTAGGCAGGATGGGAAGGAGAAACTGACATACCAGAATGGGCTATGTCCTGATCCCACACAAAAGGACTGCATAACACCCTGTAGTGAGTTATGAGCCAGGGACAGAAAGATAGGGACTCTGTGCACTTCAAATGCCTCTCTTTGAAGTTTCCTCCATTTCAAAGGCCCCCCTGGGTTTAAGAAATGGATTTCTTACCCTACTGACTTATTACACTTCTTGGTTTGTGGATTATCTGCCAAGAAGAATAACTACTGTGCTTCTGAAAGGACGGTCACTCTGCTGGATTCTGCTGGACTCCGCTGTAGTCTTGCTCTGATATGCTGCCCTCTGCCCTCCTTGCCTGGTAGCGAGAGGACCGGACTTAATCTCTCCAACCCAACACCAGAGTTAATCCAAGGGCTTGCCTCATGTTCTGCTGAGGTCTCAGGGACACAAAAACTTCAAATACATCTGTTACAAATCTTAGTCCCGTCTTCAACCCGCTCCTGGCCTGCAAGAGGTGCCCCTCCAGTCCTGGGCCCTTGAAAGTAGTTTTGTGGCTCCTGAAATCATGTTTCTGGGCTCTTACCGAATGGGCCTATACACACCGGAAAGACACCGCTTGCACGAAGAATCGGTGTGAGCCACCACTAGTTTATCTTTGCACAGCAAGCATCACTGTTCGGGACCATCTGAATCCAGTCTGCCCATCCGTAACCCGGCTGATTCTTTGGACCACTGCCAGCAATGCTCCCCATCCTGCCGGCAAAAGCCTTCCTCGCAAATTGGACTCTTGGCTCAACTCTGAGAAGGTAAAACTTCAGCGGGACTTGTCTGGGACAGTATCCAACCTGAGCTCCATAGCAGTCAGCTCCAGTTGGCGCTTTTTAGCACTATATTGTATTTTAATCTTTAAAAATTAATATCTCACCGTCTATTTGTCATTGGATTTTTGTCATTTTGGTCTTGTTTTACTCAAAAAATTAAGCTCTATTTTCCTAACCAGGTGTTGTGTCTTTGTGTGATACTTTCACTGTTTTACTGTTTTAAACGTTGCACAAATACTTCACACATTGTCTCTTACGTTAAGTGTGACCACACTGTGCCAAGCTACCAGACGGTGATGTGAGCACATGTTAATTGATGGTGTGTATCTGACTTACCCTGACTAGGACTGTGGTTCCTGCCTGGATGGGATGTATACCTCTGCCAACCAGACACCCATTTTCTAACAGTACTGAATTGCAGTGTGGGCTATGGGAGAATGCCTTGATGTTGTGCGCCACTGACCAGAAAATTGCTCTCATCAGGTCATAGGTCATTGCTTACAGGGTGTAAAAACAGGACGAGCAATGAGATATAGGGTGTATGCCCGAGTCTGTCTCTACAGAATCTATCCAGGAGCTTAAAATAGTGCATGGCAGGCAGTCATTGCAGTACACCAATATAATCCACCTGGAATAGGAGTTGAGCACATGGCACATTGGACCACATTCAGTAAGCCTGGGAGGCTGATCTCATGAGTCCCACCAAAAAACAAGAGCACTCAAGCAGGCACTCTGAGGAGAATCAATTCTACGCGTAGAAGGGTGCCTCACCTGAGTACAAGTGGAGAGGGACCCTAGGCTACCCACTGCTGCATGAATGCCCTGCTAGTGTTTGGGAAAGGACTGGCCTACGCAATGCACTGAATACAGACAGCCAGTGCAAAGCATGTCAAATCACGGCTAAGACGTAGGTATTCAAGAGAAATGCAGCCATACTTTATGTACTATAGAGCCTGTCTAAGGTGGAAAGGGGAACCTACTCCCACTGGCATATATTAGTTACATGCAGCCAGGGTCATGGAGGCTTACTATCAGAGATCCAAGACAGACAACTTTAACCAACCGCAAATCAGGAAATTGTGCCTTAATACCCTGCTTTTTCCAGATCATGCCCCACTTGTCAAGGATAACTTCTAGTGTCAAACAGATTATGGACCTTGATTGTTACGGTGGAGCGAAGAGTGAGACATCAGAATTCGCTTGTTAGGTTGCATCAGGGGTAGCAGTGGAAGAGTAAAAAGGGCAAGACTTTTTGCGTCCAACCTGTACAATAAACCAAGTAGTGCCACACTGTAGAGTCCAATTAGGCGCTCCCTAATTAGGAGAAAGCCAGGTCTCCAATTCCTTCACAAGTTGCAGATGGTCTTGCATGTCTCAGGTTTTTGCTGGGAGGGAGTGCAATAGTTGTGACCCTTCCAAAGCTAATGGGGTTCCCTCTCTGCTCTTTTTTAGGTAAGAGTTTACGAAAAGAGATTCTAGTATAAAATAAAGCGCTCTGTTCTTTATTTTGAGAATGTTACTTGAATGAACAATGAGTCTTTGCCATTGATGGCCCTCTGGGAGATAAAGAATGACTCGAAACCACACTCCGTGGCAAAAGCATATGTGTCCATGTAGAATGCTACATCTTTTCTCATTTAAAGAGCCTACCTAACTTGGAGGAAAACTGAGTGGCGAAAACATACTCACAAATAGTTAGATGCAGGAGTTCTGGGTCTCGAAATCTGTCTCTTCGCTTTCCAATGAAACACTGCGATCTTGGGAAATGACCACCTCTACCCATGGCTATGGACCTTGTGCCAGTCAACTGCAGACGAGGAGCACTACCACCTTCTCAAAGAATAACTAGATTTATTCAACAGACCCATTTTGTGGACATAAGTATGTAATGATACCTATCAACTCAGCTGGCACTGACCAGAATCTGCCCAGTTCAAAAGAAAACCAAACAAACCCACTCGTGAGAGCTTCTGAGGGAGAACACCCTAGGAGCAAACTGTACTTTCTGGGTTATTGTTCGAATGACGGGCCAGCAAAACCAACCTCCCTGCAGTTTAGTCATCGTTAAGACATTATTCGAATGAAGTGTGATTGTTGTATGGTAAGTAGCATTGTGGGATGGATCGTTCTGCACAATCCACAAGTCACGAAGAGGCATGAAAGGTACAGTTGTAATACGAAAATGTGATTAATATGACACCACTGCCAACGTGTCCTTCACCTTAAAGCAGACTCTGAAAGCTCCAAAGGTCTGAAAGCTCAACTTTCACCAACATAAATACTAGACCTTAAATAAGAGACTCGATCACATTGCTTGCTCTTCAGTCAACTTCCAGATGGCAGTTTCTTACTCTAATACTACCGCCGTTCAGCGCTCTAAAAATGTTATATCGGGGGTGTGAAAGTTTTTAAATAGCAAATAAAATAAGGCAAAATAATACGGTAAAGTATATGAATTATTTACACGGAGGTTTAGCCCATTTTGCGCTGCTCCCGACATCTGCAGGTTAAGGGTATTGCAGCAGAATTTAATAAATGATGTTCACGGATAACAGTTTACTCAAATTGCGGTAATTAGATTGTACCCCCAAGTTCTTGATCGACGTTCTGCCACCTAGTTTAAAAATATTCGTATTCTATAGAAGCCCTCCCACTGTGGGACCGCTAACTCTTTCATATATATTTATCTAAGTGATATGTCCTTAACTCGAAAATAAAGACACTTGAAAAGAGGGTGACACCTGCGTTTACTGAATTGACAACGTATTACGATTAATAATTTGACAAATCCCATGAACTATTTTCAACAAAAAACTAAAGGGAGGGCAGGCCAGAGAAAGAGGATGGGGGATGTCTTCCAACTTTCTTAAAGATCAGACAGCCTCTGCTGATGAGGTGTAGTTTCACAATGACTAAAAGGATTGCCACAATGAAAATCATGTACCACAGGGAATTGTTAGGGGGTGGGGAAGGGGAGTCTACACGAACACCATTGTCTATTGCCATAATCTATTAACTTAATGAAATAAGATTTCATGTAACAAAATTTCATGTCTACAGCTTGCAACAAAGAGTGACAACAAGGCACCGTTAAAAGCCTTTTGGCTTTAACAAATGTTTTTGACAATAAATATGTCAGACTTATTACCTTTCTAGTAACTTTTCACAATAAGTAGATCAGGCCAGCAGCCTTCATCATTAGGTTGCCACCATAACAAACAAACTGCGGCTGTATTCAGTATAATCTTTCTCACAAGGCATAACTGCAGTTAAGGCTCTCTTTCAATGGAAGCATAAAAAAAGCCCAATCAAAAGCTTTACTGAAGGTGTTCAGTATGTGGGTGGAGCCTAAGCCCCTCTCTAAGTAGTACTTCAGAAAACTCTTTCAGTTGAGCAATTAAGGGCTGGCAACTGCTCCACCGTCATGTCAGACCTAAAAAAAACAAAATAAACACAAGCTCTTCCATCCCTACCGTCTTTACCATCCCAAAACCCCAAACAACTAGCAGAAGAAAATGACAAACAAGAACTCATTTTTTTTAAGTAATCTAAAAGTGCAAATAGCAGAAAACTGCAAATGCGGGGCAACCCCACTGGCTGGAGAGGTAAATACACAGGAGAAGCTTTGCAGGAAGTGCCAGGAGTGTTACCTTGCACATCAATTGACCTGGATTAGCAGGATTTGAAAGGATAAGACAGGGATCAGGGCCGGATGCAGAGCATGGGATGCAATGGAGTCGATTAAATGTAAGGTGCTTCTCTCAGTGAACAGCTTGTCTCACAGAACAGTGGAAAGCTGGCAAGTAAAGGGGCCCCGCTTATTTGATAACTACTGCAACAGAGCTCCCTGGGAGAACGGGTCCA
Source organism: Pleurodeles waltl (assembly GCF_031143425.1). Classification (NCBI taxonomy): domain Eukaryota; kingdom Metazoa; phylum Chordata; class Amphibia; order Caudata; family Salamandridae; genus Pleurodeles; species Pleurodeles waltl. Next base: position 645,292,612 of record NC_090446.1, on the reverse strand, counting down.
CAGTGACACGGATGTTAAATAGAGGCCGCAAGCAAGACATAGTTGACCATCCCCAGCCCTACCAGCCTTCCACAGCCGCAGGCCTAAATATAAATCCCATATTTCCAAAATAGTCAGTCATCCCCCCCCTCAGTTTCTTTAGGGGTCTTCCCAGACTATCGCTGGTAAGAGCCCTGCGCAGCTATGAGGAGAAAGAAACATATTTTTAACAACTTTCCCAGAAGGTGCTCCTTCCCTGGTGAAGATTAATGTTCATGAATACTAGAATATGGCTAATATAAAAGGCCTTCCTTGAGTACATTTATGAAAACTACAGAAAATACTTGTTTTGACGCGATATTTGTTCCCAAGCGGGAAAGCAAATGTACACCAAATAAGTGTCATAAACAATACCGTGTCTTAATTCAGAATTCAGTGGTACGAGAATAGTAGTTGAGAAAGATTCACGAAAACAAAATTGCAGTCTAAAACAGGGGCAAAGAACCTTGTAAGAACAAAATCCGGCAAGACCAACTCAGATGTGAAAATAAGTTATTGCACATGGCACAGGCTTCTTATGTGATTATCGTGTGCAGTTTATGAGATATGCTTACCTTAGTTCTAAAATTGTTCTAGCCTAAACAGATCAGGCAGAGTGAACTTACTTGTGCAAGGGTACAATATTGGCTTAATTAAAAAGCACTACTATATGTCTGGACTGTGCTCTATTATTTTTGGAGATTGCTTTTCTCAGCAGCAGTAGCAATCTTCATCTGATCCTTTTTAATTATCTATTTGAATATATATGATCATGACAAATTATAAGTTGCCAAGTCGTTCCTTCTGTACCTCCTCTGAGGATTGTTCTGGGGTGTCTATATGCTGCAAAGTATACTACAGCATTCTTCCTTGCCATGGCTATTTTTCGAATGGGAATATTTTGCATGTCAAGCAAGGTATGTGCTTCTTTAAGACAAGAAACACTGCTTTTCTTTTTCGTAAATTCAGCTGCCAAGACAGAATCACATTAAAAAGATGACCACTGTTCCACAACAGCATAAGTATCCCTCATAGACGTGGCTTGTTATTTCATCAATCTTGTGTTGCGGTGTTCCATCAGCTCTTGGACCCACCATTGTCTACAGTATGTAGATTCTGAAACTCATCACTTATCCTTTATAATGATAGTAGTGAAAAAGTGCTGAGATCTAGGTAGTCCTTGTGAAATAATTTCTTAAGTTACAATATAAGACCCATTGTACAATTCAGAGTCATCTTGACTTGAGAGCAGGTAATATCAAATGGGGAAAACAATGCTTATTTAGGATTATCAGGTTTCCTTTCAAGGGCCCTTAAGAACTACTGTTCTGTTCCACATATCGAAAGTAACATACGTTACGTCCCGATATACGGACGAGGACTTCCATGCTTCTTTGTACTAGCCTGGTGGGTATGATTTACACCAAGCAATTAGTTACTTTAAGATGGCTACCTCCCAATTCATGGTAGAGCATTTCAATGTTGTCATGTTTATAAGCATGCTTTTTCATTCGGTCTTCTATTCTATTACATATTATGAATTTTATAGTGGCCATATCTACTCAATTTTTTTTATTTTTTTTTTATTTTTTTTTAAAGCACACGACATGCCAGAAATCCTTCCAAGAAAAAGGAATTTTGGGATCAAGGTGTTCGAGAAACAAATGATCTGATACTTGTTTCGTGCATGCTCCTAGAGAATTTATATTTCTCAATTAAACTGTTCAGTAAATTCTTAATAAAAAACATAACTATCGTTCTGCATCACTGGATGTTTACTGGACTGAATCCATTTTGTTCTTTCAGGTTCGTTAATCGTATTTGCCAGACTGACAATATGCAGTTATATTGATAGTCTCGTACATTATCTACCTTCAATTTAAACATTATCACATTTAATTTGACAATCTCTACCTCTATTGTGTCATTCACAAATTACAGGTCCCACTTTGTGGCATTTTTTCCTGGTGAAGGCCTGTTTCGGATATCTTCTGTAGGGCTGATTGCATTGATGCACCCATAATTGGCAGATATATGGATTCAACTTTGAAATATAAGATGCCAATTTTTATTTAGGTAACAAATCGAGTAGGTTTTTCACAAATGCATATTCATTAACAGATTAACAGATTTTCAACTATCATTATTTGGGGCTACATGTGGAGATAGTGTTCATGTACACTGGATAAGTTTTACCATGCCAATATTAAACCCTTTTAATGGAAGCACTACGGAATTCCTCTAATTTCTTTGACATCTTAAATAGAAAATTTCATCTTTTTTAAATAATTAAGAATGGCAGCAGGGAGATCTGGGCCCTTGGCCTCATGCTTAGAAACGGACACTGAAACAAGAAAACAAAATGCACCTGTACGTACCACACATTAAGGAAAAGGATAACTATGTCAGAACCCGGGCTTGCACACTTATGAAACAGGTTCACTATTGAAAGACAGAATTAACTGCATTAGAAATGACAGTTCAGACAAATCAAGTGTCCGTATCCTTACAACAAAAGAGAGGCAGCTTTTGGTTTCCGGTACAGGACTGTGCTTGTCCCTATTATTTAAAAGCGACTCAGCTACGGTTACAGTCAATGATGGTGACAAGACTGGTGCAAAAGACAAAATATGGCCTCAAGTATGTTCTATGCTATAGAGTCTTCGGGAAACCTCCTCATTCCCCGATATGCAACATCTGATCTTACTAAGAGCACTTTACCTCAATTGCACAAACAGAGAATGAGTGCTAAAGAGGTGGGTCGCGAGTGTATTTAGGTGTTGACAGCTGTTAACTATAATGTTATAGTGTGGAGGTCAGTACCTGTCAGTTAACGCAGCGAGGAGAGCGAGCGAGCGACAGACAGGCACATAAGGGGTCCGAGTGTTAACATACGTCTGTGTTTATCAGAGAGGGGGCAAAGCATGTTTCTCACATCGAAATACTGTTCAAGAAACCAAATAACGTACACCCGCCGCAAGCCCCGCCCCCTCCGTCGACACGCCCAATCACTGTGCTGGACGCAGGTAACGATGCATGCCGACGAACGACACTCTCGCCGACTGCTGCGTTGCTCCCCACGTACATTTTTGCGACATATCAGCCAATAAATAACCTGCAGGCCGGAAGCATCTCACACCGCCTCCTTCTAGAGGTTTTCAGGTGGAGGAACTCGCTCACCCCTTAGTCCTGCTGAAGGTGCAAGACCTCGCTGGCCCCCCGCCAGACACTGTTGGTACGCATAGCTCATCTCCATGCAGCACTTCCACGCTGTGGGAGGAGGGACGGGGGTGTAGCGAGGTGGACCGAGCAGGCACAAGTTTTACAGACAAGACAAAGGAGGAGGGAAGGGGAGCCGGTGGGGGCCTCTTGGAGGTGCACTCCCTGTGTCTGATTCTATTGGAGAAGCACTGCACGGTTGGGTGCTTTGAGACGTGGTCCACTTATTTATGGTTGGAACAGAGACACCCCTCAGTGGTTCTCATTCTTTATAATAGTAATCGTTGAGGCTCCTTATCTGTCCCCCGAAGAAATTAATTCCACTATCCAAACCACTGATGCTTCACTCGGCCACCGTATCTCACACCATCATATCTGGTTCTTTTGACTCTTCAGTCCAAAAGAAAGGATATATGTGTACTCAGAACACGCAGCATGCATGGTCTGACTGTGCGCAGTTAATGCGAGTTTAGAAACACCAAGGTTTAAAGGGAGCTCTAAATTAACACTTAAACAATATCAATATGGTAAGACTGCTTGTCAATCAGAGTCCACAGACTGCGGCCTCTCTCATAAGAGTGTCCTAAGCCAAAACCCAAGTGTTTTTGGGCCTGGACGTAAGCACGAATGATCACACCTGCTGACTTTCCTGACACATGCATGGCTAATGTAGTGACTAAGGGCCTGATCTAGAGTTTAGTGGAGGGGGTTACCCCCTCACAAACATGACCATTACCCAGTCCGCCATATTACGATTCCATTATATCCTATGGAAATCATATCGGTCACGTTTGTGATAGAGTATCTTGTCCACCAACAAATTTCAGACAAATAAATAGAACCATGTTTGGATATTTCAAACTATGGGTGGCAGAAAATATGTTTAATGCAAGAATGCATACTAACAAAGTATGTTAGATGGGTGGTTTGGATTGTTTTAAAAGTTGATTCACTCATGAGCTTTACATACTTGATGTTGTGAAGAAATTAGCCTCTGATTTTCACTTCCTTTAAAGTTTGGCGCGCAGGTCTTAAAATGCCTGAGAAATTGTGACATTTACCCTCGCTTTAAGGCAGCTCAACACTGTATACTGTTGGTGGCTGGCTACCAATAGAAACAAGCATTGGCAAAGCCAACGGCTCTGACTTTGTCTTTAAGCCTTTTGACTTTGTCAAAGCTTGGTTTATTTTGTGATTTTTTTTTTTTTGCAAAACATTATTGTTGGGGAAACTGCCAGGCCTGAATTAACCCCCCCCCCAAAAAAAAATACCATAAAAATATAAATATTTATTTTGGTCTCAAAAAGCACACATTGCCATCGATGTCCCTGCATGTACCGAAACTACTTTATGTGTGTGGATGTGCTCCTAGTGCAAGAGCAAAAAGCTAGTAGTCACAGTGAAGATAGCCCATGAATTAAGTGGTCCGACCCATTCGCCAATACTGCATGCTGTAGTACGTGGTAGAAAGATGAGAACAACACAATAACAAACCAATGGATAAAGACAGCAGACTGGAAGCCACAACAGATATGTTAAATATAAACATTTCAAAAATCAAAAGTAGTGGGTGGGTGATAAACTCTGCTCTGCCGATGGAGTTTGCCGAGTTTTGGCCACTCTGCATTATGCATGTAACGAGAAATTGCAGTCAAATTCTGCTGACCGCTGCGTGGCAAGTTGGCAAGAGAGAATTGGCACCCTCTAGCGTGATTTTCAGGCGCATGAGGGCACCCAGTGAGATTTTCCCAACATTAGAGGTCATGACAGTTCACATTGGGAAAGCTGCGGCTTGAACAGAAGATCGACTTGAGCAGCAGTAAATTCAACTCAAGTAGCAGCATCCTCTGGCGCAGTTTGTTCTGATTTATCAGCATGTAACAAGCTCGGGGTGCAAAAATCAGCGCGACCTGCTGATTTCTGTGCCTGCTCATGAAACCCCACAAATTCCTCCCACCCCTAATCAAAAAGTCTTGGCTAGTGCCAGGCATAAAAAATGAAGGCAAATATGAAGGCACATATATTGAAAGAGGCTTAAGCAACTAGGTTAGTTATAGTAGCATTGAGGTGCATCGATACACAGATAAAAATGCAATTTCCAAAAAGGTATTTCTGTTCCTGAAACTATAGCTTTGGACCGACTGTCTCTGTGTGGCCTCTACAATAGAGTGTTCTACATCAAGTTTGTTCAGCATACAGAACATTTAAAATTAGATTTGACTGTATATTAAACTTCTGTGCAGAAGTCTTCCCGAAGGAGGCAAGTGAACGAAGACTACTAAGGCCTTGATCCTGCTTTACTGTCCAGAAAAAGAGGTCTTGCGTTCTGTCCAGTTAACAAGCTCAGCCCCAGCATTCATACAAGAATCAGGGGCACCCAGTTCCCATTATTAACAGGAAGATTAACATTTGACCTAAGCTCTCATTGATGAACGAGCTACTTGGGACACAGAGAGAGGTAGTGGCCTGCTTACAGGGCACGTCTCTGATGCATTCACTGCCAATCATTGTCATTCCCTACTGGAGTTCCAGTCAATGACCAGTACAGCAATGATGGTCAACACATGGACCAGTGGCACAGAAAGGTTGGAACACTGGGTCATATTGTGCTGTTGTGCCATGTCACATAGATATGTAAAGTGCACAGTCAACAAGGAGAGTATTCTGATGCAGAGCAGGTCTAGACAAATCTAGTCTAGCCAAACCTAGGGCCTAGTGAGACTACTCAATAAGCCAGGCCTCCAGCCTCTTGAGGAATTCAAAAAGCAAGGAGGAAGCTCTTATGTATAGTGGCAAGTCATTCTACGCTTTAGGAAAAGGTTTGAAGGGTCTGGTGTTCTGTATGTGTGCAAGTAGGAGTCCAAATGAGCAGAGATATCTGGAAGGGTTGCGAAAGCAGATGCAATTAATGAGGTATGCCTTGAAAGTGTGGATGAGGAGTCTGACTTGTTTGTGTACAGGGTGTCAGTGGAGCTCCTTCAGGTGTGTTGTGATGCGAGTGCGGCATGGGAGGTTAAGTGATTCAGGCTGCTGAGTTCTGAAAGTTTTTCATCCTTTTGGTGATATTTGCTGATCCTGGCATAGAGGGTGTTCCCATAGTCCAGCTTGCTTTTGACAAAGACATATGCGTATGTCTTCTGGGTGCTGATTGGGAGCTAGTTTAACAGCTTCCTCTGCATCTACAGTGTATGGAAGCATGAGGCGGTGACAGCGTGACTTGGGCAGTCACGTCATGTTTGCTGTTCAGGGCGTGCCAAAGTTTCTTGGCATGAGAGGTGCATGTGGTTGTTGGCCCAAGCTGTGTTAGACAGCAGGTGGAGTGGTCTTCCACAGATCATGACTTCGGTCTTGACGATGTTCAGCTTCAATTAGTTTTCATCCACTTGGCGATTACAGTCATGCAAGCATTGAACTTGATCTGGGTACTGGGTGTCTTGCCCGTGAGGGAGAGAATGCGAGCATGTCATCAGCGTAGGAGAGAATGTTGATGTTAGGAGAGAGGATAATGCTGGCTGAGGGATCATATAAGCATTAGTGGTGTAACAAAACTTGAGGATGCCCCTCAGCAAAGTACATGGAGGGCCACCACCCAGTCAGGAGCCCATATCCTGTGCACAGTGCTGGCCAGTGCATGGTCAGTGTACTGTGCTGAGGGGGCCCCTGGAGCTCGGGCCCCATGCACCACAGGAGGTGAGGAGGCTAATGTTATGCCACTGGTATGCATTAAAGAGGGTTGGACTCAGGGAGGATCCTTGCAGAACTCTGCAGGTAAGCTCACAGGCATCCAAGAAGTACGGTGCCATAATAACCAACTGGGTCATTCCAGTCATGAAGGAGCAGATCCATCAGAGTTTGTGTCTTTGGATTTTGATGTTCTGTAGGCATTGGATGAGGATGAGATGGGAGACTGTGGCAAACACTGAGGGCCACTGTGTCTCCTCTGTCATGTGGATGTCATCTGTGATAGTGATGAGAGCAGTTTCCATGCTGTGGCTGAGTCTGAAACCAGACTGAGTGGTGTTGAGGAGTTGGTGGTTGTTGAGGTATACGGCAAGGCACCTGTTGATTTTTTTTTTTTTAAACATCTTGGTCGGAAATGGTAACAGTGATTGGTCTGCAGTTGGCAAGGGGTAAAAGGTGTGCAGAGGGTTTCTTTGCAATGGGAGGACAGCTGCATGTTTCCTGGTATCAGTGTCTGGGAAGATCGTGGAAGCATTCAGAATGGGTGTGAGCTTTCTGCTGATGGGTTGCAGTCCTCTACAGTGGGCATGGTAGCGCAGGGGTCTGATGGGGCACCTGAGTGGATGGACTGCAGGATAGCAGCAGTTTCTTTTGGACTGATGATGCGCCATGTGGCTAGCATTGGTTCTTTGGATGAGATCAGAAGATGAATGGAGAGGTCTGTTGGGTATTTTTGCCGGTTGAAGTTGCTGTAAATGGCAGTGATCTTTCTTTAGCACTTATGCACCAGGATTGTTTCTTGGTGGGAGCACTAACAGAACACAAACCAGAAAAAGTTTTGAACATGAGCAGCCCTCAGAATGAGATTTACACTAATTTGGTAACTTACAGTAAAAACAAACTACAAATATTACAGGCTCCACTGTTGAATCTGGCAGCTGGGTTTTCTTGGCAACTCTGGCAAACCCACCTATGGCAGAGGCACTTTCAGGGTTTAGGAGCCATTCCTGCAAAGATCAAAAATGTGTCTCAAAATTGGCAAAAATCGGGAATTATGCTGCTGGATAGACTTATTTTTCACAACCAGTTCAATGCCTCTGAAAACGGTCTGAAAGCACACGTAGCAACGCTCCCTCTGCCTAATTTACACTTAAAGTGAACAGGCCTGGTCCTGAAGACGCAAAGTAGGCACACGCACTTTGACTCCGAAGGACTTCTATACGGACAAGTCAGCGCAGTGCCAATGGCCATGCACAACAGTCTGGACTGGGGACATTCTCAGTTTCACCTCCTCCAGCGTTTGGAAAGGTTTGAGCTAACAGCTGTGTTTATGCGAGGCATGTTTCTAATTTGGGTTGCGTGTATTCATCAAGAATGAGGTGGGAGGAGAAATCAGCAAGTTATTTCAACAGAGTCCGTCACACAAGCTCGCCACCAGGGGACTTTGGAGAGAGTGCTATGGAGTGGGTCACTTAAAGGCCAGCAGCTGAGCCTGGCCGGGGGACACTCCTTACCAACTATATGTCTGAAGGGTGACTGGTTTGGTGGTGACTGGACAGAACTTGCAGACATACAAACAGACACACCAGGCAATACCTTGTCCATCGTCAGTCCCAGCAGAGAAACTTTAACAATGGGAGCAAAATCAGCGCAGGTTTCACGCCCAGAGAGAAGATGGACAAAGTTTTGCTGACAGCCATGAAGACCCGGATGCCGTTTCCGATACAGGGGCGCACAGCAAGCAGGAGAACATTGGGCCACTTCCGAGTTAAGAATACCAAATGCAAATAACAATAAATCAATACAGATATGAAGTTCCCGACATACAGACTTTCTAATAATTTTAAATTCATACTAACATTTTAACCCAAGGAACAACATTAACAAATCACCTTAACCATCAGTTACTCTTAACCAAAGGTGTCCTACATAATTATCTCGGGAATCAACCACCACCAACCTTATGGTGGGTGATAATTATATATTATTGTATTTAAAGGTTTCGGCAGTAAAGACGTAGTGATGGACACTTCCTTTTATTGGGTATGGGAATGTAGAGATCCTAGGCAAGGGTCAAGGGTTTTAAGAGGGACTTTGGGACGAGCCCCAGGGAGACCAAGCTGGGCACTCGTCTACAGCAGTTCCATTTGCGGGGGGGGGGGGGGGGGGGGGCGGGGCAGAGGTGGGGTCAGCAGCAGGCAGATGTATTTGTGCGAAAAAGATGTTCTGCTGTCCTGATGTGATGTGAAGAGTGAGGCCCCAGATTTGCAGGGCAGCTAATAGTGCCTCCACATTACCCATCGAAAGAGGAGAGTCCGAGGTCAGACACATCAAGCAAGGGGCAAGTCGTGATTTTCAAAACACGTGAAGGCTTCCAGTTCTTTACTGATTCACTGAAACATCCATTTTAAAATCGTGAAGACACTGCACGTAACGTCACAGTTTCAGTGCCAATTACGGAGCTGGGCCTGTAAAAATATTCATGCTAGAAGTGACTCTGCACTCAGATTTGTCACATTTAGCATAGATATTTAGTGTCCGTATGTTGTATGTGACATCTTTAGCCAGACTTGGCCTTCAAAGTAACATGTATTATGAAACTTTTAGTTTCACGTTTAATCTCGAAAAAGTGGGCAAAAAAAAAAATCCAGTTTGCAATGCATTTTTTCATGTAGTGGGGGCAATAAGAGAAATTCAGAGACCTCGATAAAATTGAAATTAATATAAAAGCCCCCCTGAGCTGTATTCCAACTTTTGCGTGGCTCCTCGTTTGTTCATTTCATGCTGGGTCTTGCAAATAGTGCTGCCGCCATAGACAATGTGACATTCTGCAAGCAAACACCGAGCCACCCGCACCCACCCTGGTACCTCGTCTACGCACACTGGCATTTCCCTTGGCAGTGACGCCATAGGCAGCCGTACAGTACTGCGTGCTTTAGAAGGGGTCCTTCAATGGCTTTCTGCATCTGGAGCTGCCAAAGGGTTCCCTTGCCATACAAGCGCCAGCAGGCAACCCTGGCCCGAGGTCCAGCCAATGCTCCCGCCTGAGGAGGGATCTCGCAAGTTTTAGGACATGTGAAGGAGTTTTATACAGCGCTCCTTCGCCAATTACTTGACCTCGAAGCACTTTCCGATGCAAAGCCCGTCTGCGGGCTTGAAACTTCAAATAATAAAATTATACTTAACCGTGAAAATTGATGCATAATTACCTTTTGGTTGCCCATTTCCTGCTTGTAATAAGCACAGCGAGTACAAAGGTGAAAAAATGACGCGCAAAATGAACTTACTGAAGCGGGTTAGTTCACGTATTGGCATGTGCTTTATTCATAACAGAGAAGCTCGGCAGCTGCACCAACATTTAATGAAGAATGCCGCCCTTTCCATATACATCAAGAGAGAAGCTCTGGGGAAGGGAGTTCTGTAAGTTGCTGCCATGACTTAAAAAGTTCATAAAGGAATTTCAGCATTCCCTGCCTCGCTGATTAATAACAGACACGTTTTAACAACATCTTGCAATGTTTCCAACCCAGCCAATTTGACATTCGGTTTGCTTAAATGTAATGCAACTATGACTAACATTCTGCAGACAAGGACATCTGGTGGCAGCGCCCCAGTGCAGATCTGACTTACATACAAGGCAATCTAGCAGTGTCCGAAGGGCCCGCCTGACAGGTCAGTGTATGTTCTGTTTTTAGGTGGAGCCTAGGCAGCGTGTTTGCTCTCTTTCGACATGTTGTAATCTACTTCTGTGGGCTTTCAGCACGCCCATCACTTTCATTCGTTTCTTGGCCTGCCTATCAAAATTCCCTTGATTTCGTAGGTAAATGCTTTTGTTTCTCCCGCCTTAAGGCTGCTTTGTTACCGCCTTGGAGACTGACCCTTTTACATGGATTATTGCACGACCTGCCATTTATCTTGTAAGCTGGATATAAGTACATAACCTGTTCAACAGACTCAAAGGGGTCACCACAGGCCAGGCACTGCCCATCTACATTCATCAAACTGTTGACCCATTTTACAGTAAATCACTGAAGGGGAAGCTTCTCACAACAGAAAAGCAGGTAAAGGCACCAGGTTTGCGGGGGCTCAATTTAGTCTATAAACTCCTTCCTATGGAAAGTGTCTTTACGTAAGTGAAAAGCATCTGTCAATGACCACGGCTGGCCCAAGACAGCAAGAGGGTACCTTTATGCTGCCAGTAAACAGATTTTATACTAGCCTTAGTTACTAGTGTAGCCTCTTTCGGGGTGCTTCACAGATTGGCCAGCCCTATTTCCCTTAGCTTCACTTTAACAGACTTAATGCAAGGTATATTACCTGAGCCTAAAAGGCTAAGAATTTCTTGCAGACCTTCTCAATAAGCAAGAGCTAAGGCATAACCCAGATCCTTTTCCAATATAAAATCTGCTGCAGCCCCACTTTATCCGATATGGGCCTCGTACGTAGGTCCAGCCTAACGGGCAACTAGGGTGTGCTGATAGGAACATTAACCAATGAGCGCATAAAGCGATTCTCCACTATATCAAGAGTGGGCACCAGAAGGGAGCCCCATAACTCAGCTCCATAGGTGACAGCCCCCACAACCTGTCGATAAAATACCTGCAGTGGTGGATAACCAGGACGAAGAGAGGAATTGTAGGTCATCCTCCTTGTATGTCCCACCGTCTGCTCAAGTTTTAGTCTATGTTGGGTAATGAGGTCCTGCCACCATAGGCGTTCAGAAAGGGTAATGCCCAAGTAAGTAAAGGTGCAAACTCTTTCAAGCGTGATTCCTGAAAGTTTTGAACAGGCCCTGGTTGTGTGGCCTGGGTTCAATATCATATACTTGGTCTTCCCAACATTGATTCCCAAACCCCAATCTATGCAGATCTTCTCAAAGCTATTCAGAAGTCTTTTGCAGGCCCATATGGGACTTAGAAAGGAGGAGGGTGTCCTAAGCCAACATGAGTGCTGGAATCCTCATGTTCGCCAACTTTGGAGCATCGCTATCACTCTCCTCCAGGTAAGCAATGAGGCCATTAATGTATAGCCGGAAGAGCATAGGGGCCAAAACACACACCTGCCTGACACCTCTACCAACAGGGAAAGGGTTGGTTAGCTCGCCAGCCTGACCACATCTAACCTGCGCTTAGTTGTTATTATGAAGCCTCTCAAAGATGTCTAAGAGATCGCTGGGTGCCCCCATTTCAAGTAGGACTCTCCATAAGGATGGCCTTGGTAGTAGATCAAATAAGGAACGGAGTTCCACAAGCCCAATGTAAAGACGACCACTCCTCAAGGTGACTACCTCTTAAATGAAAAAAAAAAAAAAAAAAACATCATAAGCCTGAACACATGATCAATAATGCTTGTGGCCTCACGAAATCCCACCTGCAGAGGGGACAGGATAGCTTTATCTGTTATCCATTCCTGCAATCTACTAAGTAGAACTCTATCTAGCAAACTGATAGGTCTATAGTTGGCAAGGTTTTTCGAGGGCCCTTTTTATGAATGGGAATAATTTGTGTACCAGCCAATGTCGGGGGCAAAGACACCCTTTTCAGGATAGAGTAGAATAGAATCGAGAAAATAAGAACTCCAAACACTAATCTCACTCAAAAATAAGCCCCCGGAATTTTACCTAAACCTGGTGCTATATTAGAAACAATAGCTATAATGGCACCTCAGACCTCCTGTTCTAAAAGTTTAAGGACAAACGGGGCAAGACCGGGGACCAAGGTATCCTGCTGGGGGCCATCTTCACATTCCAACCCCCCAACTCCAAGGGGAGATGATGCTAGTTGGCCCAGAACCCTCTGACTGGTAATGACACTCATCATGATGATACATTCAAAGGAGCATAAAGTGGGGAAAAAATTAACAACCCAATCACTTGCAGGAACAAAAAAGTCAGAGGGCCTCAACCCTTCCCTAACCCCAAAGGAAATAAAATTTGAAAAAGCTTGATGATCTTTCTGATTGGCGGCTGTCAACAGGCCCTCCCACCTTGCCTTCTGCCAGTCCTTTTTAGCAGTGCTAAGGGCAGCTTTAGAACTGTTCCTTGCACATCGAATCATTGCTCTATCATTAGACTTTACGGCATCAATCAAGCGAGTTTTGGCTTTACTACAGCTTTTATTAAATCAAGTCGCAGTAGGAATCCTGAATGGCTTCTCCCCTCCCCCACAATCCAAAAGAGGTTCCTAATTTTTCCAAATAATTCATAGTGAATCTCTGTGGCAGAATCCCGATGTGCTTCAACACTACCTGCCATAGAGAAGGGCATCATTCCCTCTATACTTTCAGCCTCCAGGCCTTGAATCTGCCTAATGGTCACCTGGGAGTTTACCATACTGCTCCCATTAACTCCACGCTTGTTACTGGTTACTCTTAGCCTACTGGCCAGCAACTGTTCCCTGGTATTTGAGGAGCCTCTTATGTTAGAATTAAAGGGAAAGTGTTTTGATCACTGTCTCAACGTTGCAAGACAGTGCTCAAGAAGCAGCCATAATCTAATGTCAAGCAAGATGTAGTCAATAAGACTAGTAGCATTAATTCTACTAAAGGAATGCCGACCCGCCTTAACAGACCTAGTTCTTTTGTTACACCCTCCGAGGCCTTGGTTGAAAATAAGGGCATTGATTTTGACTGCAGTCGGGGTTCCTTTCTTGATGGGGGTATTCTCCAAAGCAGGTACCCACCAAATAGCGTCCTCATTTGCCCTAATAGAGAGGGGGTCTGGACACAACGGTTCGAATTGACAATTAAAATCCCCCTCTAGAATTTTCCTAGTATTAATAGGCAAAGAAGCAAAGCGAGCATTTAACTATTTGAGCATTGCCGGTTCCTTAGTACACCCGGCTGTCCTACAATGGATGTTATAGAAATAGGTCTCCCCACGTGGAAAGTTTAAGAGAACGCACAATATGTCTCTGGAGTCCACCTGAATTTCACTCAACCTGCTCTCTACCAAGGGCCATCTCTCCTCTGATTTTGACTACGCTCAGAACACCATTGTCATTACAATTATTCATGCCAGAATGACTGTGACCCCCCTCCCATGAGGCCTGTGCGGTGCTCCGTGTTTCATGGCCTCCTTAGGGGTAGTCATGCCGGGGGAGGCCCGGGCCCCCTACCAACAATCAGATCCCTCTTTACGGCTGCTATACGAGCACAGATGGGTGATAAATGTTCTCGTAAATGCTCCATGACCTTACATACAAGGTCATCCACAAGCTGCTCTACCAAAGGGGCTTTACCCACTCATTTGCAGATAACAGGGGTTCATCCCTAAGTGACACCTCAAGAGGGGTAAAAGGTGGACACTCAGAACATCCCTTGCCATCAGCAGGCTGGGTGAACTTGTTGGTTCTTTATTTTTGGACTGGCTGCAGCACCTTGCCCAAGTGTACAAGTGGGCTCAGATTCAGTAGCTCGCATGGGCGAAGAAGGTAAAGATGACGGAAATGCTGGATCCTTTAGAGACGTGGACAGGGAACCAGAATCAGCCCTGGGCTCATCAGCATCCACAAACTGCAGAGATAATTGACGTTCAGTGAGTACTATTTCTGTGCTGATGACACCAATGGCTCTATGCAACATTCTATCAATGAAGGTAGCCTTAGCAGGAGGCACAGCAACTACCTGGCGATCTCGCAATTCCCCATCTTTGTCCTTGGGAATAAATCCCCAACATATCTTTCACCACACAAAAATATGAAGCTGCACATCTAGAATTAAGGGGCCCCAGACTACACCACTTCTATTACCAAAGATTATTTACACCTGTTGAGAAAAAAAAAGAAAAACAAGCTCAGGCTTATAGGTAATAGCAATTGTGCAGCAGTCAGCACTTGTAGAACAGTCCCCTTCAAAAGAGAGAAACTAGCTGGAAACTCCATCCCCCCCAAGTTCCCCCCAAAACACCTTTACCTAAAGAACTAGCTGTAGAGTTGCTGATTTTAGGTCACACAAATAAAAAGAAGTGCACACAAAACGTGAAATGTCTTACCTCATGGACCAGGCATAAGCCATGCAATTCAAAGGGAAGGTGAGGGGAATAAACGCAGTACCTTGATCAACCTAGAGGACCAATAACGTTTACCTACAGGTCCAAGTGGGGGTGATCCTGCCCTGCCTCCTCCTGTCGCAGGATGGGGCCATCCTTGGCATGAGCTTTGCCTGGACGCGTCTCGGCGCTTTAAAGTGCTGGAGGAATGATAGCTCCTCCCCCTTAGCCACTCCTGTCAACACAGACTCCTCCTGAGACCTGTAGTCCCCAAACAAACACCTTCGAGCAGCCAGAGTCTCAGCACTTTATAGCGCTGGGGGAATGATAGCTCCTCCCCCTCAGTCACTCCTGTCAGCACAGATGACTCCAGGGACCTGCAGTCCCCAAACATAATAGGCAATATTTTAATTTTTGTACTGCAGATAAAGGAAGAAGGTAAATGGAAGTGCTTTAGTTATATGCAGGGTCACAGGAATTATGTGGCAGAGAGGACCAAATTATGTGGCAGGGTTGGCCAATTTATGTGTCAAGAAAAGGCCAGTTAAGCATTTACAACGTCAATAGCTCTAACTCATGCAAAGGCAAGACCTATTGCATTGCAAATGTTTGTTTTGGCTGGTTTTGGGCCGTTTTACCGTCTGATGAGCCGTTTTTTACTGTTGATTTCTCTGATATTATCACAAGCATTGCCTGCAGCAAGCACAAATGCATGCAGTCTACCATACCTCTCAAACACCTAGACAGCTTTTCTTTACAAGTCTAAATCTGCCCCGATTTGCAAATGTTGGCCATCTTTCTAGCTGTCTCATTCCCAAAAGGGCCCATTTTAAATTTGGCCTATTTTCAGTCCCAGTCCGACCATGCGTATAGGATCTCTTAATGTTGTCCCATTTGATGGTGAGCGGAATGCCAAGAAAGATACCACTTATATTTGTACAGCACTTAAGTGTTGTTCATTTATTCAAACACTGTCAGCTTAGGTATTCCTATTAAGTGACTTACTAGTAGTAAATTTATGGACTTTAGCAGTATAAAAACCCGAGTTGGTCCTGCCAAATTATTAATCTATGAAATTTGGATTACACCCTGAATTCTGGACACATGGACATTAACCCAGTGAACTATTACACTAGGAAGACAAAGTTTATCAATTTTACAAACATTTCTTGAATTGTTCCCTGCAAACTACTAAAATGAAGTAGGCAATATATGTACACATATATATATATATATATATATATATATATATATATATATATATATATATATATATATATATATAAAAAATAGAAGTAGAATAAAACTGCTTCTACAGCAGATGGAACTGCATCAATTTGCGGTCTGGTTCAACGTAAAAATAAATACATTGATTTAAAAAACCCATCTCAAGTAATGGGGAGGGGGCAGCAGCAACGAAAGGGGTGGTAGCAACGGGAGGTGGCAAAAACAAAGGGACGTGGGCAGAGATAAAGGAGGGTGGGCGCAGGCAGAGGCAAAGGGATGTGGGAGGGCAGAAGGGGGCATCAGCAACAGGGAACGGAAGAGAGGGTGGGTGAAAGCAACAGTGAACAGGTGGGTGGGAGGGAGGGAGGCTGGCAGCAACAGGGACCGGGTGGGTGGGAGTCTGGCGGCAACAGAAAACCGGGTCCCTTTAGCAACAGGAAACGGGGACCTGGTGGGTGAGTGTTCGCCAATATGAAACGGAGAGCAACAGGAAACAGGGACCTTGAGCAACAGGAAACGGGTGGGCGGGGAGCGACAGGAGGAAACGGGTGGGCGGGGAGCGACAGGAGGAAACGGGTGGGCGGGGAGCGACAGGAGGAAACGGGTGGGCGGGGAGCGACAGGAAACGGGTGGGCGGGGAGCGACAGGAAACGGGTGGGCGGGGAGCGACAGGAAACGGGTGGGCGGGGAGCGACAGGAAACGGATGGGCGGGGAGCGACAGGAAACGGATGGGCGGGGAGCGACAGGAAACGGATGGGCGGGGAGCGACAGGAAACGGATGGGCGGGGAGCGACAGGAAACGGATGGGCGGGGAGCGACAGGAAACGGATGGGCGGGGAGCGACAGGAAACGGATGGGCGGGGAGCGACAGGAAACGGATGGGCGGGGAGCGACAGGAAACGGGTAGGTGGGTGGTAAGCAGGGAACGGGTGGGTGGGACGCAACAGGGAACGGGGTGGGAAACAACAGGGAACGGGGTGGGAAGCAACAGGGAATGGGTGGGCACAGCAACAGGGAACGGGTGGGCACAGCAACAGGGAACGGGTGGGCACAGCAACAGGGAACGGGTGGGCACAGCAACAGGGAACGGGTGGGCACAGCAACAGGGAACGGGTGGGCACAGCAACAGGGAACGGGTGGGCAGGTGGGGGCGAGCCACAGAGAAAGGAAGGAGGGTGGGGGCGAGCCACACAGAAAGGAGGGAGGGTGGGTGGGTGGGGGGGGCGAGCCACACAGAAAGGAGGGAGGGTGGGTGGGTGGGTGGGGGCGAGCCACTGAGAAAGGAGGGAGGGTGGGTGGGGGCGAGCCACAGAGAAAGGAGGGAGGGAGGGTGGGTGGGGGCGAGCCACAGAGAAAGGAGGGAGGGAGGGTGGGTGAGTGGTGGCGAGCCACAGAGAAAGGAGGGAGGGAGGGTGGGCGGGGGCGAGCCACAGAGAAAGGAGGGTGGGTGGGTGGGGGCGAGCCACAGAGAAAGGAGGGAGGGTGGGTGGGTGGGGGCGAGCCACAGAGAAAGGAGGGAGGGAGTGTGGGTGGGTGGGGGCGAGCCACAGAGAAAGGAGGGAGGGTGGGTGGGTGGGGGCGAGCCACAGAGAAAGGAGGGAGGGTGGGTGGGGGCGAGCCACAGAGAAAGGAGGGAGGGTGGGTGGGTGGGGGCGAGCCACAGAGAAAGGAGGGAGGGTGGGTGGGTGGGGGCGAGCCACAGAGAAAGGAGGGAGGGTGGGTGGGTGGGGGCGAGCCACAGAGAAAGGAGGGAGGGTGGGTGGGTGGGGGCGAGCCACAGAGAAAGGAGGGAGGGTGGGTGGGTGGGGGCGAGCCACAGAGAAAGGAGGGAGGGTGGGTGGGTGGGGGCGAGCCACAGAGAAAGGAGGGAGGGAGGGAGGGAGGGTGGGGGCGAGCCACAGAGAAAGGAGGGAGGGAGGGTGGGTGGGGGCGAGCCACAGAGAAAGGAGGGAGGGAGGGTGGGTGGGGGCGAGCCACAGAGAAAGGAGGGAGGGAGTGTGGGTGGGTGGGGGCGAGCCACAGAGAAAGGAGGGAGGGAGGGTGGGTGGGGGCGAGCCACAGAGAAAGGAGGGAGGGTGGGTGGGTGGGGGCGAGCCACAGAGAAAGGAGGGAGGGTGGGTGGGTGGGGGCGAGCCACAGAGAAAGGAGGGAGGGTGGGTGGGTGGGGGCGAGCCACAGAGAAAGGAGGGAGGGTGGGTGGGTGGGGGCGAGCCACAGAGAAAGGAGGGAGGGTGGGTGGGTGGGGGCGAGCCACAGAGAAAGGAGGGAGGGTGGGTGGGTGGGGGCGAGCCACAGAGAAAGGAGGGAGGGTGGGTGGGGGCGAGCCACAGAGAAAGGAGGGAGGGTGGGTGGGTGGGGGCGAGCCACAGAGAAAGGAGGGAGGGAGGGTGGGTGGGGGCGAGCCACAGAGAAAGGAGGGAGGGTGGGTGGGTGGGGGCGAGCCACAGAGAAAGGAGGGAGGGTGGGTGGGTGGGGGCGAGCCACAGAGAAAGGAGGGAGGGTGGGTGGGTGGGGGCGAGCCACAGAGAAAGGAGGGAGGGTGGGTGGGTGGGGGCGAGCCACAGAGAAAGGAGGGAGGGTGGGTGGGTGGGGGCGAGCCACAGAGAAAGGAGGGAGGGTGGGTGGGTGGGGTGGGGGCGAGCCACAGAGAAAGGAGGGAGGGTGGGTGGGTGGGGGGGGGGGGGCGAGCCACAGAGAAAGGAGGGAGGGAGGGTGGGTGGGGGCGAGCCACAGAGAAAGGAGGCAGGGTGGGTGGGTGGGGGCGAGCCACAGAGAAAGGAGGCAGGGTGGGTGGGTGGGGGCGAGCCACAGAGAAAGGAGGCAGGGTGGGTGGGTGGGGGCGAGCCACAGAGAAAGGAGGCAGGGTGGGTGGGTGGGGGCGAGCCACAGAGAAAGGAGGCAGGGTGGGTGGGTGGGGGCGAGCCACAGAGAAAGGAGGCAGGGTGGGTGGGTGGGTGGGGGCGAGCCACAGAGAAAGGAGGCAGGGTGGGTGGGTGGGTGGGGGCGAGCCACAGAGAAAGGAGGCAGGGTGGGTGGGTGGGGGCGAGCCACAGAGAAAGGAGGCAGGGTGGGTGGGTGGGGGCGAGCCACAGAGAAAGGAGGCAGGGTGGGTGGGTGGGGGCGAGCCACAGAGAAAGGAGGCAGGGTGGGTGGGTGGGGGCGAGCCACAGAGAAAGGAGGCAGGGTGGGTGGGTGGGGGCGAGCCACAGAGAAAGGAGGCAGGGTGGGTGGGTGGGTGGGGGGGGGCGAGCCACAGAGAAAGGAGGCAGGGTGGGTGGGTGGGGGCGAGCCACAGAGAAAGGAGGCAGGGTGGGTGGGTGGGGGCGAGCCACAGAGAAAGGAGGCAGGGTGGGTGGGTGGGTGGGTGGGGGCGAGCCACAGAGAAAGGAGGCAGGGTGGGTGGGTGGGTGGGGGCGAGCCACAGAGAAAGGAGGCAGGGTGGGTGGGGGCAAGCCACAGAGAAAGGAGGCAGGGTGGGTGGGGGCGAGCCACAGAGAAAGGAGGGAGGGTGGGTGGGGGCGAGCCACAGAGAAAGGAGGGAGGGTGGGTGGGGGCGAGCCACAGAGAAAGGAGGGAGGGTGGGTGGGAGGCTATGCTCCATGTGAGGGACGAAAACAAAAGAGAAAGGCAAGCCATACAAGGCAGAATCAAAAGAGCAAAGAGAACGGTAGGGAGGGTGTGTGATAGCCACAGGTAACAGGTAACAAGGCACAGATGAGAGCAACAAAGTTTACCAATGTTAAGCAATGGGTAGGCACTAAGCAGATAAAGTTCACAATAGTTCTTCCGAAACTAGATGGCCTGTGCCGTCTTGGTAGCTAGCTTCCTTATTTCCATAATAGTTTAGGCTATTGCTTCTGGTAACACATGTCTATGCTTTAATTTAAGGGAGGTTTGGCTTGGATATCAGACCTTGTCATTGCATTTTTATAGGGTTTATGCTGTCACCAAAATGCCCAAACCACTTCTGGTTTATACATATGTATTCCTTGAGAAGGTAGAGTCTTCTACTTTGATCTGGCTAGAATATTTAAAAAGTATATAAATGATAATAACAATAATACGAAAAAGTTTAACAAACATGCATTCTATATATAGTTTCATGCCGCTATTTCGCAGGTGTTAGTAGTACTCGGTTTAATGGAGTTCAGTTTATTGATCTTAGTAGCCTGGAAGGTTCTGTTGGCTTTGCCGGGTTGGGAACTTGTGACCTGCAGGTGAAAGAAGATGCCAGCAGTGAGTGGTTGGCACTTTAGCTGACTAGCCATCCTGCCCGCTTCAACGAGGGCATGCACAAGTTCCACGCTAAATCACTTTTCAGTGGTTTGTGAATCATGCCCGCAATTACTATTATGTCAGCTGTTTAGATAACAAAGGCTCCAAGTACTGGGGGTAAGTTCTAATTCATGCACAAACAAAATATCGTGGTAAATATTGCAATTTCTGCGTGATAAAATTTCAGCAGGTCAAACACGTCAAAATTTGAGGAGGAAGAATGTGCAGGAAAATTTCGATAGATGACCAATGCGTGCAGTAAACAATGATACAGCTTAATTTTGCATTTTCTGCATGAGAACTGGGAATACAAGTTATTTTCGAAACCCATAAAAACCTCAACTTCAGCATAGTGACATTTGTTCAGGCATGCTAAATAACTCACCCTTTCCTGAACAACTTTAATCAGGACCACAATGTGTAGTGTCAGTTAGGAGGATCAAGTAATCCTCGGAAATGTTTCTTTAGGACTTCAATGAGCTCCCGTTTACCATAAACAAGAGGCAAGTTCACCTTCAAAATCAGGATCGTGGCATTCTCTGGTTACGAGGCCCCCATCCCTATGGGGTATACATGGTCCTTCCTAAGAACTGTTGGAACACTGGGGAGAACTACGCTCCACAGTTGCACCCCTCGCCATACCGTCCTCCCGACAACAATCTCAAAACATTCTAGTGGACTGAGGAGCACCCACTGACCTTTGATATAGTCAAGATGGGTCTCTGTAAGGCTTCAGTCTAGCAGGCACCAGATTGAAAGCAACCCCTTACCGCCTGGAACAATTTCTTCAATTTGGTGTTGGGGTCTCACTGTCATGTTCGCCAATGCCCAGGTCCCATTGGTTAGTGAACAGTGTACCATGAGGAGAGAGTGCAGCGCAGAACATTTTAAGTGATAGTACTAGGTACCTGCAAGAGTGGGGAAGGGGAGAGTTTGGAGTAACTGGCTGAATAATGCTACAGCAGGTTTGGTTGATGGGGAAGCTAGGCTCTGGTAGCCGTAGGGTCAGTACATATATACTAGTTACGGAGTACCAAATGCATAAGTAACACTATACTCTGTCCCTTCCTCATAGGGTAAACAGGAGCCAGTCACTGATGTGTAGCCTATGATGGTAGTGGACAAGCTGTCCTGACAGTAGGGCCCCGTTGATGCTCTGAGAAAGACCTAGTAGAGCTCCCTCAGGAAAAGACTGAAATGGAAGCCAAACATGGGGCAACATTAAATAGAAGCAGGTGCATCTGAAGAAGAAAGAGCACAATTGGGAACAGATCAAATTGTAGACCGGATCGTACGTCGAGAACTGGTTGGAGTAAGGTGTGGAATTAAGGTGTGAGTAAAGGTGCAAGTCACCGTGTGAGCAAGTTGTGCTAACCTGAGTATTCTGTGTCCATGGGAACTTGGTAACTGTGTGATGATGTATTCATGGAATACATCATCACATGGAACGTTATCATGTGGAATGTGATAAGGTCAGTTGGTCTCTGGAGTTATCTGGAGACAGAATTCTACCTGCTGACTGGATAGGGCTTCGCAATATATAATATTTAAGCAAATAAAGAATACTTTTTATACCTCGGACTACACATTGATTAAACTTCACATTAGGCGACGAGTGACGTGCCTTATATAATGCGAAGTTTACAGACAACACACATGTTGGTATCGAGCGGAAGCCCTAACTCAGCATATTGACTAAAGCCCGAAAACGAGGTGGGACAAGGGTCTGAGAAGAAACAAGATTTACATATTATATTTATAACCGGACTTTAAATTGCTCACGTAACAGAGCTTGCGAAGGCTGAACTCCGCTGGCACGGTTGATTACGAAGCCACCCCTTGCCAGGACCTGCAATGTTACGTGTCAGCATTCCTCATTGTTGGGATGCTTAGTGATAACGTAATGTAAATAAATATCTTCACGCAAGGAAGAAAGCACATACCTTCTTGTGACGCTAGAACAGAGGTCTTCAAACTTTTTGATGCTGGGACCCCCTCTTCGAAATTTTTAGTTGTAAGGACCCCCTCCCGATAAAACATTTCTAGAAGCTGGTACTCCTCATCAGTGCAAGCCTCTCATAAATAAGCCCAAAATATTCTCTACATTTTTTTTTTAAGTCTTTCACCGTCAGGTAACTACATATAAAGTAACAGCCAGCTTACATGAAAAATAAATAAAAGAAAGTTGTTACTCATTGGGAAATGCAATGTAGTGCATTATGAAACCTCTATTAATTAATGCACTGCAGAGGTCTGTGTGTAACCAGTTTGCGACAGAACTAAATCTTGGTTAGTGCAGTTGAGAATAGTGACTTGTGTATTTTTAGTGCCATGAGGTCAAAGCCTGTGACAGAAAGTACTGTGAATATGTATATGTTATACTTGCACTGCAAACAGTATAAGATAGGTCACTACAAAAAGGTTTGAGACAAAACAGTGCTTCCAAAATGAAGATTTAAGTAATATCAGAGCATATGCAATACTTTTTTTTTGATTTTTTTTTTTTTAATATAGCTGTCCCTTTAACACCTCCAGGTGAAGTAAGCACTGTGGAAATACAATTACAACTAAAAGTGTGCATTTCACAGCGCAGTTGTTAACTCTGCATTGCCCCTCTAAAAAAATAAATGTTTGTCCTCACAAAGCTTTGAGTGATTCGATCATTTAAAACTGCTCCCAAGCACCCTTTACATTTTCAGATTAGCTCTTAGAGGACATTTGAATTTCATTCAGGAAGCAGACACCCTGGAATGAAGGTCTCCTTAGCAGTTTGTGAGGCTTTCACAGCACAGGAGACTCAAATTAAAGTTCCGCTGAGGCATTTTAAGGATCGGCAGGGGGAATGCGCAACCCCCTTTCCAGTACTCTGCGGCCGCCCCCGGGGGTCGCAACCCCCAGATTGAAGACCTGTGCGCTAGAATGTAGTTTAGCGTCATCATGTGAGCCTTCATCTCCAAGGTAACAACCGTCCACACGCTTTTCACTGCAGAATCGTCAGCACGCTTCTCAACATGTCTTTAGTTCAAAGCTTGTACCAGTGTGAAGAGCGCTGAGGGACCTGTAATAGAATTTAACTACGATGCGTTTCTAGCGGTGATACGCACACTGAGAATTATAATTTTCGGGCGAAGCTAAGCACGTTTAACGCTGACATGTACATCAATGACATACAGGACAACGGAAGTATGTGCACAAAGATATCACCAAACAGAGGTGTGTTTCTAATTGTTACACACACACCAGAATTGCTATATTTTGGAAAACTCAGCATGTCAAAAGTGATGTGTACTAAATAGCATTACAGAATGTATGGTTAATTTAACATGTCCACACATGGATCATAGAAAAGAGATGTGTATGTCAAGCAGGATTAATAGACAAATTAATTTTCTTTAGTTTAAGGTTATGCACTAAACTATTGCTCTGCTCACACTCAACCCGTAATATTTTGTTTGTGTAGCGATACATGAAATAAGTTTTATTTGTGTCTATTTTTATCCATTGAAAGCAATATTCTTTGTACCATGCAGAACGTTCCAGCAGCACAATTTTTCTTAGTTTCCCCATGCGATCCACCACTAAAATGGCAGAAGTGGAAGAAAGTTTTCAATCACTACGTCAAGGTATGTGGAACCTCACTCAGTGCAGAAAGGAAAATGTCTTTGCTAATGCACTGTCTAGGTACAGAAGGGCAGGAAATATTTGAAAATTTACCAGACTTATTGGATAGTGATGCTGCAGGCCTTAATGAATATGAAATATGTATAAAAAAACATTGATCTACATTATTTGCCCAACGTAAGCAGGGTACTTGAGCGTTATCAATTTGGGAGAAGAATGCAGCACCAGCGTGAATCAATAGAACAGTATATAACAGCATTGCAGAGATTAGCATCAACTTGCGCTTTTGGAAACTCTTATGAAGAACATTTAATATATCAATTTATGTTTGAATGCTCACTAGAGAAAGCAAAGGACAATATGTGGCAGAAGGACAATCCTCCTTTGGGCAAAGTTCTAATGACTGCAAAAACTAACTAACATTCTAGGAACTGTGTAGAAGTTCTCTGTAGAGACAATTTAGTAACAAATGAATCTGCTAAAGGGGAGTGTTGTAAAAAGGTTACAGAGCAACACAACAGAATGAAAATGTCACTTACCCAGTGTACATCTGTTCGTGGCATCAGTCGCTGAAGATTCACATGTTGTGCATAGCCCGCCATCTGGTGTTGGGTCGGAGTGTTACAAGTTGTTTTTCTTCGAAGAAGTCTTTCGAGTCACGGGACCGAGTGACTCCTCCTTTTGTCTCCATTGCGCATGGGCGTCGACTCCATCTTCGATTGTTTTCTCCGCAGAGGGTGAGGTAGGAGTTGTGTTGTAGTAATAGTGCCCATGCAAAGGAGTGACTAAGTATGTACCTATTTAAGGTTTAAATAATATATTTACAAATGTACAAAGCTTAAGCTAACTTCCGAACTGCTACAGGCTCCCGGGGAGGCGGGTGGGCACATGTGAATCTTCAGCGACTGATGCCACGAACAGATGTACACTGGGTAAGTGACATTTTCAGTTCGATGGCATCTGTCGCTGTAGATACACATGTTGTGCATAGACTAATAAGCAGTTATCTCCCCAAAAGCGGTGGCTCAGCCTGTAGGAGTGGAAGTAGTTTGAAATAAGGTTCTTAACACGGCTTGACCTACTGTGGCTTGTTGTGCGGATAGCACGTCTACACAGTAGTGCTTGGTGAACGTGTGAGGCGTAGACCATGTGGCTGCCTTACATATTTCGTGCATTGGAATATTTCCTAGAAAGGCCATGGTGGCACCTTTCTTTATGGTTGAGTGTGCCCTTGGTGTAATGGGCAGCTGTCATTTTGCTTTAAGGTAGCAGATTTGGATGCACTTAACTATCCATCTGGCTATACCTTGTTTTGATATTGGGTTTCCTGCATGAGGTTTTTGGAATGCAATAAATAGCTGTTTAGTTTTTCTGATGTTCTTTGTTCTGTCAATGTAGTACATTAATGCTCTTTTGACATCTAATGTATGTAGTGCCCTCTCAGCTACGGAATCTGGCTGTGGGAAGAATACTGGTAGTTCTACCGTTTGATTTAGGTGGAATGGTGAAATAACCTTCGGTAAAAATTTAGGATTAGTCCTTAGGACTACCTTATTTTTGTGTAGTTGGATAAAAGGTTCTTGTATTGTAAACGCCTGAATTTCACTTACTCTTCTTAGAGATGTGATGGCGATGAGAAATGCAACTTTCCAGGTTAGGAATTGTATTTCGCAAGAATGCATAGGTTCAAAGGGTGGACCCATGAGTCTTGTTAAGACGATGTTGAGGTTCCATGAAGGAACGGGTGGTGTCCTTGGTGGTATAATTCTTTTGAGGCCTTCCATAAACGCTTTAATGACAGGTATCCTAAATAGTGAAGTTGAATGGGTAATCTGCAGGTATGCAGATATTGCTGCGAGGTGTATTTTAATGGAAGAGAAGGCCAGGTTCGATTTTTGTAAGTGTAGTAAGTAGCCCACTACATCCTTTTGGAGATGCGTGTAATGGTTGAATTTGATTCTGATGGCAGTAGCAAACAAACCTTTTCCATTTGCTTGCATAGCAGTGTCTAGTGGATGGTCTTCTAGCTTGCTTTATGACTTCCATACATTCTTGTGTGAGGTTTAAGTGTCCGAATTCTAGGATTTCAGGAGCCAGATTGCTAGATTCAGCGATGCTGGGTTTGGATGCCTGATCTGTTGTTTGTGTTGGGCAACTTGACGTGGGGTACTACTGATAGGTCTAGCAGTGTTGTGTACCAAGGTTGCCTTGCCCATGTTGGTGCTATCAGTATGAGTTTGAGTTTGTTTTGACTCAATTTGTTTACTAGATATGGAAGGAGAGGGAGAGGGGGAAAAGCGTACGCAAATATCCCTGACCAGTTCATCCATAGGGCATTGCCTTGAGACTGCCTGTGTGGGTATCTGGATGCGAAGTTTTGGCATTTTGCATTCTCCTTTGTTGCAAATAAGTCTATTTGAGGTGTTCCCCAAAGTTTGAAGTAAGTGTTTAGAATTTGGGGGTGAATTTCCCATTCGTGGACCTGTTGGTGATCTCGAGAGAGATTGTCTGCAAGTTGATTCTGGATCCCTGGAATAAACTGTGCTATTAGGCGAACGTGGTTGTGAATTGCCCATCGCCATATCTTTTGTGCTAGAAGGCTCAGCTGCGTTGAGTGTGTCCCCCCCTGTTTGTTTAGATAATACATTGTTGTCATGTTGTCTGTTTTGACAAGAATGTACTTGTGAGTTATGATTGGTTGGAATACTTTTAGTGCTTGAAAAACTGCTAGCAGTTCCAGGTGATTTATGTGCAGTTTTGTTTGATGTACGTCCCATTGTCCTTGTATGCTGTGTTGATCGAGGTGTGCTCCCCATCCCGTCATGGAAGCATCTGTCGTTATTACGTATTGTGGCACTGGGTCTTGGAAAGGCCGCCCTTTGTTTAAATTTATACTGTTCCACCATAGAAGCGAGAGGTATGTTTGGCGGTCTATCAACACCAGATCTAGAAGGTGACCCTGTGCTTGTGACCATTGTGATGCTAGGCACTGTTGTAAGGGCCTCATGTGCAGTCTTGCGTTCGGGACAATGGCTATGCATGAGGACATCATGCCTAGGAGTTGTAATATCATTTTTGCTTGTATTCTCTGTGTTGGGTACATGCGTTGTATGATCTTGTTGAAATTTTGAATTCTCTGTGGACTTGGAGTGGCTAATCCTTTTGTTGTGTCTATTATGGCTCCTAGGTATTGTTGTACTTTGCACGGCAGAATGTGTGATTTTGCATAGTTGATGGTGAAACCGAGTTTGTAGAGGTTTTGTATGACCTGATTTGTGTGGTGTGAGCACCTTGTCAGTGAGTTGGTCTTGATTAGCCAGTCGTCTAGATACGGGAATACGTGTATTTGCTGCCTTCTGATGTGTGCAGCCACTACTGCTAGACATTTTGTAAAGACTCTTGGTGCGGTTGTTAAACCAAACGGCAATACTTTGAATTGGTAATGTATTCCTTTGAATACAAACCCGAGGTATTTCCTGTGCGACTGATGTATTGGTATGTGGAAATACGCGTCTTTGAGATCTAAGGTTGTCATGTAGTCCTGTTGCTTTAGCAATGGTAACACCTCTTGTAGCGTGACCATGTGAAAGTGTTCTGATTTGATGTAGGTGTTTAGTGTTCTGAGGTCTAGGATTGGTCTCAGTGTTTTGTCCTTTTTTGGTATTAGGAAGTACAGTGAATAAACTCCTGTGTTTATTTGTGTTTCTGGTACTAGTTCTATTGCGTTCTTTTGCAATAATGCTTGAACTTCTGTTTCCAGAAGGTCTGAATTTTGTTTTGATAAATTCTGTGCTTTTGGTGGTATGTTTGGGGGGATTTGTAGAAATTCTATGCAATAACCATGTTGGATAATTGCTAAGACCCAAGTGTCTGTAGTTATTTCCTCCCATGCTTGGTAATACTGACCTATTCTTCCCCCCACTGGTGTTATGTGGAGGGGATGAGTGACAAGTGAGTCACTGCTTGCTTGTAGGGGTTTTGGGGCTTTGAAATTTTCCCCTATTCCTAGGGAATTGTCCTCTGTATTGGCCCCGAAAGCCTCCCCTCTGGTACTGTCCCTGGTAGCTGGACGGTGTTGTCTGTGAGGTGCTGGCTTGTGTGGCCTGACCCCGAAACCCCCCTCTAAAGGTTGTCTTGCGGAAGGTGCTGTAAGTGCCTCTGCTCTGCGGGGAGTAGAGTGCGCCCATGGCTTTAGCAGTGTCAGTGTCCTTTTTCAGTTTCTCAATTGCCGTGTCCACCTCTGGTCCGAACAGTTGTTTCTCATTGAATGGCATATTGAGCACTGCCTGCTGTATCTCTGGTTTAAAACCAGACGTTCGTAGCCATGCGTGCCTTCTTATAGTCACATATGTGTTAATTGTTCTCGCAGCTGTGTCCGCTGCGTCCATAGAGGAGCGTATCTGATTATTAGATATGTTCTGTCCTTCCTCAACCACCTGCTTCGCCCTCTTTTGTAGTTCCTTGGGTAGATGCTCAATGAGGTGTTGCATCTCGTCCCAATGGGCTCTGTCATAGCGCGCAAGTAGTGCTTGAGAGTTAGCGATGCGCCACTGGTTTGCAGCCTGTACTGCGACTCTCTTTCCGGCTGCATCGAACTTGCGGCTCTCTTTATCTGGGGGTGGTGCATCCCCAGATGTGTGGGAGTTGGCTCTCTTGCGAGCTGCTCCTACTACGACGGAATCTGGTGGCAGCTGTGTGGTGATGAAAACAGGGTCTGTGGGAGGTGCTTTATATTTCTTTTCCACCCTTGGTGTTATTGCCCTACTCTTGACCGGCTCCTTAAAGATTTCCTTTGCGTGCCGAAGCATTCCTGGGAGCATAGGCAGGCTTTGGTAGGAGCTGTGGGTGGAGGAGAGGGTGTTGAATAAGAAGTCATCCTCGACTGGTTCTGAGTGGAGGTTTACGTTGTGGAACTCTGCCGCTCTAGCCACCACTTGTGAATATGCTGTGCTGTCTTCTGGTGGTGAGGGCTTTGTGGGATACGCCTCTGGACTGTTGTCCGACACTGGGGCGTCGTATAAGTCCCAAGCGTCTTGGTCCTGGTCACCTTGGCTCACGGTGGTGTGAGCCGGGGAATGTGATGGAGTTTGTGCTGGTGAAACGTTAGTTACAGGTGGAGGAGAGGGTGGCAGAGTTACCTTTTTCACCATTTTTGTTTGTGGTGCTTGGTCTGTTTGAAACTCCAGTCTCCTTTTTCTCCTAATAGGGGGAAGGGTGCTTATTTTCCCTGTTCCTTCCTGTATGAAAATACGTTTCTGCGTATGGTCCACTTCGGTGGATTGCAACTCTTCCTCAAATATATGCTTTCGCATCTGAGAGGACAGTGATTGCTCCTCTGAATAGGAACCGGTAACTGGGTCGGTTGCG
This sequence comes from Pleurodeles waltl, assembly GCF_031143425.1. Lineage (NCBI taxonomy): Eukaryota > Metazoa > Chordata > Amphibia > Caudata > Salamandridae > Pleurodeles > Pleurodeles waltl. The sequence continues at coordinate 645,263,216 of NC_090446.1, read as the reverse complement.
GGTCGTTTCGGCACCGAAACCCTGTCTGTACTCTTTTTCGGCTCCGAGGTGACTTTTTTCTTTTTTGGAGTCGAAACCTCTCGGCGTCGATCTTCCTCGGTGCCACTGTCTCGGCGTCGAGCCGTTTCGGCAACGCTATCTCGGCGTCGATCTTTTTCAGCAGCACTTTCTCGGTCCAGAGAAGGCTGCGTGCCGGTGTCTCGACCGGAGTCGGACGATCTCGGCACTGTTTCGGCCTTTTTCGGTGCCGATGGTCGGTCACCGAATTTATGGGTCGAGCCATGGCCTGGTGGCAGTGGCGTCCCCTGGGCCTTGTCACTTTTCTTGTGTGTTGTCTTCGACGTCTTACTCACAGTTCTTTGATCGTCGAATTCCTCGGAGTCCGATTCGTGGATCGAGAAGGTTTCTTCTTCCTCTTGGACTCTCGGTGTGCTGTCGGCGTGGACGCCATCTGAAGTCTTCTGGCTCGACGGTCACGGAGTGTCTTTCGGGACCGGAACGCACGACAGGCCTCGCAAGTCTCTTCACTGTGCTCAGACGACAGGCACAGGTTACAGACCAAATGTTGGTCTGAATACGGGTATTTGTTGTGGCATTTGGGACAAAAACGAAACGGGGTCCGTTCCATCTGCGTTGTTTTACACGCGGTCGGGCCGACCAGGCCCCGACGGGGGATCGAAAGCTACCCCGAAGGGCACCGGAGCTCTTCAAACTTCGATGCGGTGTCGATTCTATCTAAGCCGATCCCGAACGCAACAATACCGACGTAATCTTCCGATAGTTAGCTAACTTTCCGTTCCGAAACTCGGAGCGACAGGAACACGTCCGAACCCGATGGCGGAAAGAAAACAATCGAAGATGGAGTCGACGCCCATGCGCAATGGAGACAAAAGGAGGAGTCACTCGGTCCCGTGACTCGAAAGACTTCTTCGAAGAAAAACAACTTGTAACACTCCGACCCAACACCAGATGGCGGGCTATGCACAACATGTGTATGTACAGCGACAGATGCCATCGAACACAAAATTACAAAAAGTTAAGTGAATATGAAGTGAGTAAAACCTCTACAGGAAAGTGCTACAGGTGTGGGAATGTTGGACATATAGCCAACAATAAGGAATGCCCTGCTTGGAAGATTGTTTGCAAAAACTGAGAGAAGGAGTCATCTTGCCAGGTACTGTAGTACAAAAATTGATACAAAGGAAGTGAGAGAGGTTGAATATGAAAATGAAACGTGATGTAGAATCGGTGAGTGAAATTCAAATTTTGCAAACAAAATGTGGTTCCTTTGAATGGTCCTATTGAAGCTGTTAAAATTCAATTTGATTCTGGGGCAAAAATAACTCTAATACCAAGAACATGTTATGACCAATACTTGAAAGGGAAGGTCAAGTTGATGAAAAAAGATATAAAACATAAAAAGGTATGGAGGAGAACCAATCAAATTACTAGGATACTTCTGGGGAGGCATTGAATTTAAAGAAAGCATTGAAGATTTATATTTCTATAAAAGGAGACTACCTAATCAGTTGGTTTCATCACATGACCTAAATGTCTATCTGGATCCAAATGAAAATCTGCCAGTCAAACTTAAGGACATTCCTATAGTGAATTGTGTTTCAGAGGTTGGGAGTAAGTAGATGAACAATTTCCTTGAGGTTTTTAGTGCAGAATTAGGCTGTCTCAAGAACTACATGCATGACATCAGACTTAAACCTAATACTCAACCAAAAATGGCAAACTTGAGGAGTCCTACTAATTGTGAAAGAGAAGATGAAGGAAGAGATTGATAAATGAATCAACAATTGTATAATTCAGGAGGTGTCGGAATGGCTAGCACCAGTGGTAATGGCACAGAAAGCTAATAGAGAGGCACGATTGTGCATTGACCTGCGAGAGAAACAAGTCAACAATTGTGGACCATTACCCTCTTCCAAATATTAATGAGATGTTATGTTGACTCAATGGTGCCAAACATTTTATTTTTCAACACTTGATTTATCATTAGCATATCATCAGATAAGGTTACAACCCCATCACATGAGCTCGCCACTTTTATTACTCCGTTTGGCATGTTCAAATTTCTTAGGATGCCTTTTGGCCTGATATCAGCAGCCTCTGTTTTTCAGAGAGTGATGTAAAAGATTTTGAAAGGAATAAAAGGGCTAAAAGTATACCAAGATGAGCTTCTAGTATTTGGGGGTAATTTGAGTGAACATAATGAGAAGTTGGAGGATGTTTTGTTCAAACTAAAAACATGTGGTCTAACTTTGAAATCTAAAAAGTGTAAAATCAACGTGTCAAGGATTGAGTATTTAGGCCATGAGATTTCTGTAAGGGAGATTCGACCAAGAGCTGGATTTGTTGATACCATCAAGAATCTGCCAATTCCCCAGAACAAGGAAGAGTTGGTGACGTTTTGGATATGGCAGAATTTTATGACAAGTTTGTACCCAAATCTGCAGAAAGGACTGAGTGCATGAGAATGTTGTTTAAAAAGGGGAAATAATTTAACTGGTGTGAACAGTGTACAAGAGAATTTCAAGATATTAAGAATAGCTTGGAAGAAGCAACCAACCTGGAAAGCTTCGATATGAAAGACGAAATTGTGTTAATGACTGATGCCAGTACTAAGGGACTGGGTGCTGTTCTTATCAAGAAATCTGAAAGGGGCTGAATGTAACTATTCAATGGTGGAAAAAGAGGCATCTGGGAGTATACTGGGCAGTGAGAAAATTGAGGACATTTTTATGGAGACATAAGTTTGAAATAATAACTGATCACAAGCCCCCTCAAAGAGGTATTTAAAAAAAAGGAATTGACATGTTTCACATATGATTCAGAAATGGGTGGTAGCTCTGCAAGCATTTGAGTATGAAGTTTCTTACATACCTGGAGTGTTGAATGTACAAGCAGACTGTATTTCAAGATTGTGTGGAGAACATGATCCCAAAGATGTAAAAGATTAGGATAATGATGGAGAATATTTTGAGGACAAAGATTTGGATGATGAGGTAAAGGTATGTCTGATAACGGAAACTGTGATTCAGGAATCAGAATGGAAGGATGAATTGTTAAAAGATGAAAAATTACAGAAGGTAATGGAAAAGACAAGAAATGGATGGGGTACAAGAGGAAACTGTGAAGATGTTTTGTTAGCTTAATGGCAGGTATGAATTGAGTTGGCTGTCATGGATGGAGTATTGGTGAGGGCCAGCAAGTTGATTCCATCTTACAGTTTAAGTAAGAAATTAGTAGAGCATGCACATGCCAGGCACGTGGGCATTTCTAAAACCAAAAAGAGGATTAGAGCTACCTATTGGTGGCCAGCAATGGATATGATGATAGAGAGAGAAGTGAGGAATTGTCAAGTGTGTGCCCAATCTGACAAAACTTTAAAGTGTAGGACTCAACTAATGATGATAAGGGAGGAAGCTTCAGGGCCGTGGGCTGACATATTTGTAGATATACCTGGTCCAGACAGATTAAAATCAACTGACCACTATGCTGCAGTGTGCACTGACATGTACTCAAGGTGGCTGGAGGTTAGAGTAGTGAACTCTATAGAATCTATAGATGTAATTTGCTTTCTTAAGCAACTTTTTAAGAAGGAAAGCTTTGCTTCTTCTATTCTCTCAGATAATGGTGTTCAATTTACCTCTGGATTGGTGGAATCTTTCTTGAGGAAAAGGGGCATCAAGCACAAAAAGGCAGCATTGTACCACCCTGAAAGCAATGGGGTAGTTGAACGTTTTATTAAGGTGCTGAAAGAGTGTTTACAACTAGCTCAGGTACAAGGAGTGTAATGGAAATGGGAAATGAGGAAGAAAATATGTGAGTATCGCATGACACCACATTCCACCACTGGGATAACACCCTTTCAGTTGTTCAGATGTAGGTTACCCAGTAGTGAGGTCACACCTGGATGGGTACAGGAGAAAGGAAAAGGATTTGATGCTCATGTAGATGATGGAGAGGAAAGGAAAGAAAAAGAAAGATTAAAAGAAAGGTACATTATGACATACGTAAAGCTGTGAAAGAAACAACTGAGTGTGGGTGATTGGATAAAAATAAGGTCTCCAAGCCATGTGAAGTCCTCTAGGTTTATATGACCTTTTAAAGTAATAAAAGTATTTTAAAAAATGCAGTGAAAACAAGTGATCACTAAATTTGGAACCTTAAGAGAGTGGCGAAATACTAGTTCAGTGAACCAAGGATTGGTATTTTGCCAGAATTGAGACTGGGAAATTAGGTCAACTCTAGACCAAAGAGAAATGTAAGAAAGCCAATACATTTACAAGACTATGTGTAAGGTTTACCTAAGTGTTGGTATTTATTGGGCAATGTACAGGGATGTCTAATGTATCATAGTTCATATTCTTTGTTACCTAAATGAATTCATGAATTTAGGTTTTGTTGTGGAAATGTAGGGTGCGTGAGGTGCTGTAGTAACCAGAGTATTCTGTGTCTGTGGGAACTAAGGGCCAGATGTAGCAAGGTTCTAAATTGCGAGTTGCAATTTGCGAGTCCCAGCGACTCGCAAATTGCAACTCGCAATTTGGAATGCAGAAAGGTGTCTCAGACACCTTCTGCGAGTCGCTATGGGGTAGCAAAGACCCACCTCATTAATATTAATGAGGTGGGTCGCAATTTGCGACCCCATAGCGATTCAGGGCACTCACGGGGATGGTGGCCTGCTGGGAACAGCAGACCACCATGTCCGTGACTGCTTTTAAATAAAGCAGTCTTTTTTTTTTCAAAGTGCAACCCGTTTTCCTTAAAGGACCACTGCCTGCCCTGAAAAATTATTTTTTTTGCCAGACACAAAGGGGAAGGGGTCCCATGGGGATCCCTTCCTGTTTGCGCCTGGGTTACCATCCACTTCAAGTGGATGGTAACTGCGCTTTCATTTGCGACCGCAATCGCAAATGAAAATGCATACCATTGCGAGTCGCAAATAGGAAGGGAACACCCCTTCCTATTTACGAGTCGGAAATGCATTTTGCGAGTGGGTTCCAACTCGCAAAATGCATTTCTACATGACAAAGTGGCTTTAGCGACTCGCACACGGCGATTTTCGCAGTTTGCGACTCGCTAAACCTTTGCTACATCTGGCCCTTGGTAACTGTGATGATGTATTCATGGAATATGGAATACATATTCACGTGGAATGTGATAAGGTCAGTTGGTCTCTGGAGTTACTTGGAGACAGAGTTGTATCTGCTGACTGGATAGGGCTTTGCAATATGCAGTACTCGAGCAAATAAACAATAATTTTCTACCTCGGACTATGCGTTGATTGAACTTTATACAAGTGTATGCATGACTAAGGCCTGTTGATTAGCCTTCCCTGTGTACTGTTGCATAAAGCAGCTGATAAGCGTTATTGACGTCTGGTCACTCACTGTGATGGTGAAGCCGCAACTAGCTGACAGATTTGTGAATGAAACCTGGTCATATTAGTGATCAGGGTCCAGCAGTAAGTGTAACCTAATGGGAAAGATGTAGGCCTTCCCACAGTACTCCTTTTCCTGGGTGGCCTTGAGACTTTTCCCCATTTCTTATATTTCTTTGAGTGTTTCTGGGTACGTTAATATTTAAAAAAAAAAAACACACATTAAAATGTGCATAGTAGTTCATGAACGGAGAGTTGCAAATTTGACATTTTGCATGTAAAAAACAAAAATGCCCCCCCCCCTTCCTCACCCATCAGCAACTATACATGGTCACAGGTTTTCCACAGTAAGCTTTGGGAATCTTTTTTCAAGCCCTGAAAATGACTGACGGGTTAATGATAATGAGCTCTTTGCAAGTTCTGGTTTTCAATTACTTAATAGCTTCAAACGTAACGTGTCTATGAAATGTTTTAAGAGACTCAAAAATTGCTAAAAGTTTGTTCACCAAATCAGTAAATAAAAGTCCTAAATGAAACTTAACACTATCTTTTCATCCAGGTATGGTGTAAATGCATCCAGCTGTAGAGCAGAGGAACAATTCACTAAGAAAATAAGAAGCAAATGAAACATTTTGGGGCATCTCCCTTAGAAAATGTATCCCATGGACCAATGTGCTCAATTATTTAAGGTCAAACTTGCGTAATCTACAATTTTTGGAACGCTTTGTCCATATTTATCAAACAGGGCCACCATTATAAGAGTTTAAAAAAAAATCCTCTCAGTTTAAAAATGACGACCGTAAAAATACAGTCTGAATACACGTCTTGTCATATAAAGACAGACCACATACACAGATGTGGGATGAGTGTGAACCATTAGAGACCCTAAAATTCCATCACTAGGAGAGTGGTGGCAACAAAACACATTGGGTTGATGAATAATGCAGCCACCGGAATAATGTTGTATGCAGAGTAATTATTAAATAATTGAATCCAACTTGGTTATAGGTGGAGAAGATCCTTATAGACAGCATAATGGAAATGATCACATGAAAAAGAATAAGTGATATTTTAGAACTGTCCCATGAATTGAATCCTCTTTGCAACATTTCTCCAATAAACTGAAATTTACGTTTTACGGTAACAATTACACAATACAGTTCAAAATGAATTAGTGATCATAATATAATGTATACTTTGGATGTGTGCCTTACATACCACCAGCTTTAGTGTGCAAGCTGGAGTGTGCTTATCTGCCCACACTATGCACCACCCCACTTCTGAGTCACAGACTCTGGTGGCCAAACCGCATTCATGAGCTTAGTTTCAATTCCCTCATCAGCTCCAGGCATGCATGGAAGTTGCTTTTATGAGGCTCTCTGAGTACCTCATCTAAAGTCGCTGAATTTAATCGGAGCCGCCCTAGTCGGGAAAATGCTGGAAGCAAATCTCTCGCAGCAACCCTAGCCTTGTGAAAACAGAGCTAAGCAGTCACAAACTGGACACCCAGGAGCCACGGAGTTCCCTAAAGTCAATCCTCCAATTTACCACAACATGTGCAAAGTTCAAAATAATTGTATTTTGCACTCTCGGCCATTTAGAAAGAACAATCCGCCAACTTAACTGTTTTGCTTGCTCTTTTAATAACATACTTTATTACTACTTTAGTAAAATACATGTTATCCAAATTGATATTCCCTGGTGTGATTCTTTTTGGCAGATGGCGCATCTCACATGTGATTTACTGTGATTAGCGGCTCTTCATAAATGATACAATAAACAAAGACGTTTTTGGCAGCTCTGCTCAAGCTCCCAATTGCACGATGACAGTAACTTATCCTTAATACACTATCACTCCGTTAAACTTGGTACACGTTGTGCATCACATTGGTTTTCTACAAACAATGTAACACTCGTGCATTTAACTCTTGCCTTCAGCTCAATGTATAATCATCGGCTGGGCTCCTGCCATCCACGAATGGCGTCATATTATTGTAGGTGTACACGGTCAACGTCATCTATGCCTTGCCTTCTATTCAACTCCCTGCCAGACATCATCTAACAAGGAGACTGCCAGTTTTGTTATCCAAGAAAAATATACAGATTTTGATAAGAAAGATATTGATGTGAAAAGAGCCGAGTAATGATTATCAATTATCGCTGGAAGATGTGAAACTTCCACTGATCAGTGACACGCAGGTGAGAAAGAGGAGGTGCATTAAGCTGGCACTCCACAAATGTGAACTTCTATAATATGTCTGGGGGCTTTCCTATCTGCAAAGACTGAAGTCATGTCAGCATTCTCATTTCTTATATAAATGGTTTAGGACTCAATGGTCCTCATTTTGGTGGATTTATAGTTGGTGTCCGATTATAAGACGTATCCTCTCACCCACACTAGGAGGCGTGCTACATCACAGGGGCACTACTTCACCAGCACCAGAATGGTGCAAGGTGTGCTTATACTGAGGTCTTCTTAGATTTTTTTTTAAAGATGAGGTATTTGTAGAGTATAAAGGATTGTGAGAAGTGATACCTCCGTCACTGCCTCCTCAGGTCGACATGTTTCAGTTACTGTCAGTGTACCTTTATGTCAATTGCCTTTCTTCAGGACCGAAACCACAACCCCCCCCCCCCCTCCCCCCCCCCAAAAAAAAAAATCTACCTTCCCTCAACAGTTCCCTCTAAGTGAGATAAGTAGATGGTTTGCAACATTTGTAATATCGTTTTTTGAGTTCCTATTATGGAATCCTAACTCGTTGCGTCAATATGCTACAGGTAAAGGCGGGTGTGCTGAGCCTACCAAACTCAATAAGGTGCAGGCTCTAAACTGTTATTCGCTCAGATTCCCTCAGGTCTCAGTTCAGGCAAAGCAGATATTATAGACTATAGGAGAGTGCTGAAATTACTTCAGTTTTGTGATATATGGAACCCCCCCAGAGTTATGATACAAGTACTTAGATGGTCACGCAGGTGGAACTAGGATTGACTATATAAATAAGCATAACCATTATGTCAAAACTGTAAAACATCTCAACAAGTTTCTAGTTCTTGACTTGTCATAATATGATCTTGCAACAAATTATAATTTTTATTCTCCTCTTCTGCAGCAATGAATGTTCACTTTTAATTAAGTCTACAGTTTTGGCTCCCCCCCCCCCCCCTTAGAAAATTGCTTCAACTCTTCCAGCTAACAGTAATTGCATCTAACAGATATTTTTGTATACTCATAACCCGAACGCCACAGCCTTAGGCGCCTCAAGATATCTACTGTTCACAGCTTATCCTGCCAGCAGCTGATAAGTTACTGGCCCTTTGGGCGTGAGAACAGGTTTTAACCATAGATCCAAGTGAAGGTTGGGAGTCATGATATATGCAAATCAGGCTTGTATGTAGAAGATCCCATCTTCCACCAGAAGTGGATTAGCTAGTAAGCAATTGGGTGAATGACAGTTTTCAAAGGAAGGTAGGTTTTCTACAGAAATACGAGAGGGCTGTGATGAATAAGCAATTTAAAAAATCTAAAACACTTTACTGTCCCCACGCTTAACGCACTGGCTATTTTGTTTCCTTTCTTTTGACCAGACAGCTCTCAGGTTTTGTTACTTCTGGAGTTAATTTTTGGGAACAGGCTTTTTTGTAGCCCTTTGTCACTAAGTATGGAGAGTGAAATAGGAGTAGTCTTGGCTCACACAACGTTACATTTATAAATCTGTGGTAGGTTCACAAACCCAAATTCCGCCAAAAAAGCGGCCTTGTACTGCAGAGCCAATATCATGCCACTCACCCCGATCTTACTCCCCCTGACAGATCTGCACTGTGTCTCCTGCTGCGAGATGTTTTAGGGTGGGTCTCCTGCAGCAGGGAAGGGAGATGGTGCAGTTGAGAAGTGGCTATTACTTTCCCTTATGTTTACTTCGGTAGAAGCAGGGAAACTATTTCCCTAGTTGGGCTGGTCGTCACACTGCAGGTGGTTTAGTGAAGCGAAATTAGCCATCCTTGGGCAAAGTCAGAGAACGTCACACTAGTGTGTGAAGTGTTGATTTTCCTTACTTGACGGGAGCACAAAATAACTTTGATAAACAGTATCAGTGAGCAAGAAGCCCACATCTCAAAATATTGGTGTTAATTTGAGAATGTTGCATCCTAGAGCCCCAAGGATCCTGAAAAACACGTGAAGGCTTGTGACTACTTCGAACAAGCCAAGGTTGAACTGCGTTTTGACTTTGAATCACCACATTAGCTTCTTAAGGCCTATTGAAAGAAGCTTTCTTTTCAAGCCACACCCTCTTCTGGGTCAGGCACACAATCTGATTTGCGTTAGGCAGTGCAGAAAGCTATTTCTGAGCAACAAAGATGAACTTCAAATCACTTTTCACATGCCAAATCCATATGGGGGTGGGAGGAGGACCTTGGGCAACAGCACATACATTTCCAGGTAATCTGCACAAGGTGATTTAGCGGAAATGCTCAAGTGAAAGTATGACTCATCGCGACCTGCCCGTGGGTGGTTCAGTGGCTGTCTACATTCATAAGCAGCAGCACAAATGCCAGATCTTCTGCCCCTTAAAAAGACTCGGGTTTCAGGAAAAACAGGGTTCGAAGTCCTGCAAGTGACAGAGCTTGTCAGAGCAGAAGTGGTGGGATTAAAGCAGCTCATTAAAAGCAGATGCACGATCACAAATACACAGCTGCTAGTGCCAGCTGTATCACCTGCTGGGTTTTAGTTCCCAACTTCAGTTCTACTGCTTGGTGCGCCTGGTTGTTAGAATGTTAGATTATAATCTAACAAATGTTACAAGCAACCTTAATACCAGCGCCAGTGCTCCTAACAGAGATCTTGTCCACCGCTGGAAGAAGGGCGAACCCAAAAACGGTCTTCCAATTATCAAAGGTCGTCCCAACCTAACCCTCTTAAAAGGAGATTACTGGTTGGAGACAGCAATTAAATACTTTTGGGTACAGCATCGCTGCTGGGGGTGAGATGTACTGACCACCAAAAGTAAATACAGTGAGCCCCAAGTAACTCGAACCACTTGGTTCACTCCGGGAAAGAGTTTACATGGGTTTGCATTTGTTAGTACACACTGGGCTCCTGCATCCCTATAGAACAGGGCACAATGATGGTAATAGAGGATTGTGTGCTTGCTGATATGGGGAAATGGCTGACCCCTTTCCCTGACTAGGCAGCACAGGCTTCCGTTGCCTTCCACTCAGTCTCGGATCAATCCAGATATCACCCATCCAGCAGTGTCTTCTAAGTGTGGGAAGAAGCTGCAAATGTATCCTGCTTTAATATGAAGGGCTCCGTGTAAGAGTTCCTTAAAGACAGTTAGTGCACCTGGTACAACCTAAGAGTGCCTCTGAAGTGAAAACTAAAGATGTAAGCTGGTGCAAAGCTACAACAATGTGAAGACAGCTACCAACTTGAGCTGTGAAAACCAGCTGTGGCTTCCTGGATGACCAGAGCTGTTTGCTTCTCATCTGCCTCAGAAGTGAAAAACCCTTCAAGAAGTGTGTGCAGCCCTGCTGCTAAGCCAGCCTGGGAAATGTCTTCATGTAGCCCTAGCCAAGTAAAAGGAAACAACAAAGACAGCCCAAACACGCACACCTTTAATCAGCCTTCAGGAGAAAAGGGTGAAAGCTTCTCAGTAATGACAAGTACAGATTAATTGACCAGACAGTCACACAAAAGTGGGATTAGCAGAGCCTGAATGGCTCAAGTGGCAGGATGGGGACCTGGGGTGGTGGGCGGCGGAGCTGGGCAGAGCCCCCTTGCACCCGAATAGGCTGTTCTCTGGCTCCTCACAATACGCTTAACGACCATCTATTGTCAGTGCAGTCAGCTTGGCCAGGGCACAGGAGGGAGGAAACTCCTAGAACTTCAAAGAACCTTTCTGGAAACTTCTCCTACCTTCTAGGAGCAGGGCACCAGGGAATAAAATTAGGGTTCTCAGACCCACTGTTCAGTTCACTACTGGACTTGCAGAAGGACTGAGGACTTCCTGCGGCTGTAACTTGCTGTGCACACTGCCATCCTACTGCTGTACCTGGAAGGACTGCTTTGAACCTTCAGAGGCCAGCCCTGTTGTTGCGCCCTGCAACTACATCATGACCCCAGACTTTCAAAAATGACTCCAAGGGCTAGTTTGCTGGCCTCCTCTTCAGAACCAAAAAGGGACATAACAAGGCTTCCACCATCGTGAACCCACACCCAGCCTGAGTGAGTCCTCAACCCCCAAGAGGTCTCCAATCACCCATGGACCCTTGGTTGTGGTGCTAAAGGTGCCCAGATGGAAAATTTCCAAAACTGAGGACTTAGACAAAATTTGGCCCAAAAGTGCTCTGAGAAAAAGGAGGAGACCAGGGCATCCTGCATGCCTATTCGCCCAAGATGCATCACCAGTTGGATTGACTTTGTGGCTTTTCCACAACAGCAAATCTTTCAGTGGTCCTTCACCAAAGGGGTATCTGACCTTGTGGAACAGTCTTCGGCTACAGCCTTCTGCTTCATCCCTTTGGAGATTTTCAACTTCAGACTCAATGACTAAGTCCCAAGGTAAAATCCAAAGACAACACTACCTCCTCAGACCCTCCTGCAGCCTTGCCCCACTGAACTTCTACCTTATTAGAGACTTTTGCTTCAAAAATGTTTTGAATCCATAGGTAAGTACCAACCAGACCCAATCCATTATATGTATCTAAACTATGCTCCATCACGGACCGCCTTACCTTTTGACTTTGCCCCGAATTAGCACGGCCAAATGTCAGCAGTTGGTGCTTTTTGCTTTTAAGCACTTTTTTTTAACCTTAAACTTTAAATATGCCAAACTCCAGTTCTACTGATTGGATTTTTTTTTTTGTTTTGGTGTTGAATAATTTATTAAGATTTTCTATATTTTTCTAATTTTGTTTGGGATTTTATTGTGTGGTTTTCTCTTTATTACTGTTTGTGTGCTTCATACATACTTTATAAATTGCCTGTAAGTTAAGCCCAACTGCTTTTTGTGCCAAGCTACCCAGAATAAAGGACAGGTTAATTTGTTGGCTTTTTGTGGTTCATCCTGCGAGGGATTATGGTGGTTACTTGACCAGGGATCACTCCCGGGTCAACCAGCATCCCAATTTCTCACACAAACTGATAAAGGCAAAGTATATAGCGTGCAACAATTGTCATGAAGTTCTACCCGACACTCATCCAAAACAAAAACAACAAAATAGAAAAGAACATGTATTACAACATTTTCTGCTGTTTCTGATCAGGTGAAAAGAACATAATGAAGGAAATGGAAAATCCTCAATGCAAATGTAAACAAAAGGGAGACACCCCTTATTATCCTTCAAATGGGGACGAAACATTAGGGATTCATTAACACTCACAGAACCCAACTAGGCAGCCACAACATTATGGGGACTCCGGCCTGAAGCTGCATGTGACCATGCGGAAGATGCAGTATCTGCTGCTGTACTTCAGCCACCAAAACTATTGGTATGCAATTGGACCAGTTTTAGCAAATTAGATAGCATACTAACTGGAACATGGACAATGTGATCTATATGATCATGTGCCAATGCGGACTTTTCTACACAGGTAGGATGTCTAGGAAGTTCCGTATCCACACTGAGGAACATAGAAGTAGAATCCGCTACCGATCGAGCAACACGAGATCAAAAAAGTGAAAATTACATTAGTAGGTCACTATGGAGAAGATTAATACAAGCAATGGCTGTTCCCCCACTCAAAAGCTATTACTAGGGAATAAAGATGGGGTGCCGCCTTAAAACGCATATATATCTGAATGACGAGATACCACGGTTTCATGTAAATGCCCCATGACCGTATGACACACCTAGATTAGACAGGATCAAGGAATTTACCATCATGCTACCACTCATTGCTATAAATACATCAGTTTAACATAATACATCACAATTATTTATGACCACCTCAAGTAGGTATTTGCACCATGGAGTCCCCTTATTAAATATAATATACAACTTCTGGTGGCTAAATTCACAATTCATCATTCTCCTAATTATATGCTTTAAGGCAAACTGGATAAATGCGTCACTTTACCATTTAGACCAAATCAGCCTGCACCTATATCCATGATAACTACGATATGCCGCACAGCCTGACGAATCAGAAATACAGAGAGATCATTGACTGGAACTGTTTACTAGCTTTATGAGTGTGTAAACAGGCCAACATGAGAATTTCTGCCGGCATACACAATCTTTTTTCTTTTCAATCAATGGACCTGTTTGGAACATTTTGACTTATTGGGGTTAAAAGAAGTGCAGGGGATAAATCACTTTATTAACATGACAGCTTTGTTGCATTTTACTTTTAAGGATGCTACGCACTCCTGCGGGTAGCCTCATTCTTTAACACCACCACATCCTGTTCCCTAGGTTCCATACAAGTGAATGACATGTAATGACCCTTGCTCACTGTTCCACTGGATTCAAGCTAGCCTGACTGATGAAGGGTGATACCCAGAAACCAGTCCCAGGTTGCTTGTTTCTGGTCCAGGGAGGGCCTGGCCTGGCAGTTCGGGGTGGACTGTCCCCATGGGGAACAGGGTCAAGACTGATTTGCATATGGCTTGGTCCAAACTGGGGGGGCATGCTGAGCAAAAGAATGATGGATTAAACCCAGATCTGTGACTGGGGGTGAGTGTTTGAAAAGTTTCAGCACTACGTCCATCATCCTTTTTTGTTGCTAATGTAATGACATGACACCACACATGTAGGATGCATGAGACAGTGGGTGTGGCATTCCAGGCATGTGGGTTGCTCTTTTCTTTAAATTACTGGTTGGGATTACACGCTTGCTCCCTTGTTCATACCTATGACCCTTGCCATAAAAGTCTCGAAATGAAGTTCATCTAACATCAAGTGGCACAAGTACATATTTCTAGTCTGAGTGTGCAAGCACATGACAATGTTACGAGGCTGCAGAGATTCTTTTGTACCTCTCAGAGGGAAACGCCCGTAAGGCCGTATCTGGAACAACTAAGTCCTGGTTAACGAAAGCGGAGTAACGCTTTCCTTAACCACGACTTCGTTGTTTTGTGCCTTAACCACACATGTGCTGAACAACGCACATGCGTGGTTAAGGCACAAACAAGGGAGTCGGCTGAGGAGGACGAGGCGACGACTCAGGTAAGTGGGGCAGGTGTGGGGGGGGTCGGGGTTTTAGTTTTAGGGGTGGGGGGGTCGGGTATTTTCTGTTTTAGGGGTGGAGTGGGGGGGTTGGGGTTTTAGGTTTAGGGCCAGGGGTGAGGGGGCGGGGTATTTTCTGTTTTAGGGGCGGGGCAGGGCTGAGGGGGTCGGGGTATTTTCTGTTTTAGGGGCGGGGTGGGGGGTCGGAGTATTTTCTGTTTTAGGGGCTAGGGTGGGCAGCCAGGGTTTTAGTTTTAGGGCCGGGGTGGGGGGAGGGGGGTCAGGTATTTTCTTTTTTAGGGGCGGGGGTGGGTCGGCATTTTAGTTTTAGGGGTGGGGGTCGGGGTATTTTCAGTTTTTGGGGCGGGGGTTGGGGTTTTAGTTTTAGGGCCGGGGTGGGGGGGGGGTCGGGTATTTTCTGTTTTAGGGTCGGGCGGGGATGGGGGAGTCGGGGTATTTTCCGTTTTTTGGGGGTGGGATGGAGGATGTGGTTTTAGGGGTGGGTTGGGGGAGTCGGGTAATTTTAGTGGTGGGGTTGGGGTTGCGGGGCATTTAGGGTTAGGGGCAGGGCGGGGGCTCGGAGTAGTTTTAGGGGCGGGGGGATTTAGGTTTAGGGGCCGGGCGCAGGAATTTTCTTGGGGTGGGGGTCAGGGGGGACGCATGCAGGAACAATGGATGCCTATCACTAATGCCTTTACCAGGAATGCCTTTCCAACGAAAAATCGTTGTTAAGGCATTCGTGGTAAAGGCATTAGTGGTAACAACGAGGTCATTGTTCCGACCTCGTTGTTCAGGCATTCGTTGTTCCGGCAGGCGTCGTTCCGACATACATTCCCTCTCAGAAACTAATTATTGAAGCACTAGTGATTCAATATGAACATGCAGCAAGCTGGCTGATCCAGACAATAAAAGAGGCAATGCTGATGGCTCTCTGCATTACTTCAGCATTTGAAGCCTGTGTGTGGTTGGCGGGAGGGAGAATAATAGATTCCACTACTGTTTTTTCCTGAAAGCTATTGCATCCCTTCACCACCAAATTGTGCAGTCTAGAGCCCCAGATCATGTGAGGAGCTTGGGGCACATGAATCAACTGTATGAAAAGTAAGGTTGGGTGGTCATTTGTGGAAACTGTGGGGAACATATGGACCATGCGCAAACTGTGGGAGGAGTATAAGGTAAATGAACAGGAATACATGGTACGCTCTACTAGTAAGGGTGAATTAGTCTTCTGGAGTCCTATCGTCATTAGCACTTAAGTCCATAAAGTTAGAAATAAGTATTACAATACTTACAGAATGCACACAAATTCACTTGCTCTTTGCCATACAGTGTACAGTGCCCTGGTGAAGTGAACTAGTGAACTCGACGCCGCCCCCTCCCTTCTCTCTGCTCAGCACAGCACAGGCATAATTGTTTGGAGACAACCGAAGGATAGATATTAATAAAAATTCAATGGAACTATTTTGCTTGGCCAACCAGGATGATGAGAGATATGTATGTCAAACCAGCCAGGATTCAATCTAAACAAATGTTTGGCCCTCCAAGTTACTTTACTGTTCTTGGCCTGCCTATGGTGTAAATTACATAGCCTGGTAATCAGGCGAACATGCAGGGTGAACGAGAGAGCCTACTAAAGCTCAACAACAAAACCTGAAACATAATTGAAAGAACAACGAAAATATTGCAGCTTTGCCAGCACACATTAAAAGAATGCCAAAACTGACAACGTTAAATCTCTGAAAGGTTTTGTAAAGTTTAGAATGGAAGCCCTGAATGTTTTAGTTCAGAAGTTGGCGTAAAAGCCGAAAATTCTAGTTTTTTATAAGAATTACTACTACATCCGTGGGGTATCAACAATCCTGGGCTGTGTGCCCACGAGGCGGCAGAGTTGTTCCCTTGACCACGTATGTCAGCCGCTAGAGCGAGCTCTCTGCCAAGGACACCCCAAGCCCCAGACAAGATTTGTGTCAAACTTTTCTTCTGAGCCCATCAAGCTCTACGATGTTTGGCGTTTGGGCTCAGCAACTAGTCTTACGTTGCTGGACGAAATATGAATTTGGGCGGACACTGATTTATTTCAACAGCAGAGGTGGACGAATTTAGTGTTTGATTGACGCGTATCTTGACAACCAACAAGCCTTATGTATTTACCTTACACCCGCGGTGACTGGGCTCTCTTGCGCGTGTCTGACAACTGCAGAAACACACGACGGACAACTGCCCTGCAGAAGCAAGCGGTTCTATCCGGAGGTCTGGCCACCAAGACCACTCGCCGTAGTCAACCCGCAGCGCCCCTGTACAAACAAACGCACACCGGCAGCAGCCCGTGTCGTTGGTCACTGCTATTATTGGGCATTTATATAGCGCACCGAAGGCCCTTGGCATGGCAGCGAAGCTCGTTTCACGGTCTGGCTTTCCAAATAGTTCTAAAGTGGTAGGGTAAGGGGTGCCCTTGGTAAGTAAAGCTCAGAATTAGTACACTGTGGTTTAGCAGCCAGGACGCGGCTCCTTCGGACGTGTACATTAGTTAGCTGGGGTCATCGGCTGCTCTAAGGAAACTAGGGGGACTTCTCCCTTGACACGGGGTGATGGGGTCACCGTAAGGTTATTTACAAGCTTATACATGATCGCTGCACCACCCTTCCCGTGAACCGGACAACGCCCTCTGTAACTTCCCCTCCGCGCCCACAGTGCAAACTTTCCACCGCGCGCGCACACACCGTTTATACTGGGTGCACAATGTGTGTGTGTTCACGCGGCCCCTATGGAGTGCATCTCTGCTGGTGGCTGCTCTCTGCCCTACACCTAACAGGGCCCGTATACTGACTGCTGCCAACAGCGCCCCTCTGTGCCCAGCAAGACTGCCCGGGCTCGGAGCTCCAGGGGAGGAGAAAGGCCTCGAGGAAATGGTTGCGGGAGCCCAGTTCTCACATTTTCTTACTTAAGATTCCTTCCAGTTATTACCTTTTCTTTTTAAAACTGATGTATACAGGAACTGTGCCAGGGGCGTAATAGTGAAGAAAAATGTAAAGTTAGAATGCGGGGCGGGTCTGCTTTAAAGGAGGCCAAAAAAGTAACTGTGCGAGTTTTGCAGCGTAATATGAGTTTGCACCAGCATGGGTGAAACCCTGCGGTGCAAGCGTAGCTGCGCCCCACTGCTGTCAGCAACTGCTAGTGACAAATCTGCCACAAATCTGGATAAACCAGGCTGAATTCAGGCGACAAAGTCTGCCAAGAATGTGCACATTTTGCACCACGTTTACTGCATTAAAGCATCGTCAAATATATTCAGTGACAAAGTATTTGCCAACTCTGCTCTGCACCACTGCCAGTGCTTGTTTTTAGAGTGCAGTGGCATAGAATGCAGTGGTGTGCTGCAAAGTACAATGGCATAGACACAGTGGCGTAAAGCTTGCAGAGTAAGGTGGCCTAGAGTGTACCGCATAGAGTGCATTAACATAAAGTGGTGCAGAGTAGAATATAATGGCATGCAGTACAGTGGTACAGAGTAGAATAGAGTGGCAAAGAGTGCAGTGACAGGGTGCAATGGTGTAGATTAGTGTGGAGTAAAGTGCAGTGGTGTAGAGTGCTGCAGAGTAGAGTATAGTGGCATAGAGTGCAGTGGTGCAGAGTAGATTGGCGTGGAGTGCAGTGGTGTAGAGGAGTGTAGTGGCATTGAGTAGAGTGGTGCAGAGCAGAGTAGAATGCAGTGCACAGAGTGGAGTGGACAGTGGTGTGGTATAGAATGCAGTGGCATAAAGTGGATAGTTTCAGAGTAGAGTGAAGTGGCGTAGATTGAAGTAGTTCAGGGAAGGGTGGAGTGGTGTAGGGTAGAGTGCAGTGGCATAAATAAGAGTGGCGTTAAATGCAGTGGTGCAGAGTAGATTAGAGTGGGCTTGCGTAGAGTGCATTTGCTCAGAGTGTATTGGAATGTAGTGCAGTGGAATACAGCGTAGTGACAGAGTTGCATGGCATAAAGAGTGGAGTGGCATATAGAGTGGAGTGGCCCAGAGTAGAGTGAAGTGGCCTAGACTGGAGTGGTGTGGAGTGCATTAGCATAAAGTAGGGTTGTGCATAGTAAAGTCGAAGCATAGAGTGAAGTAGCGTAGAATGCAGTGTCGTAGAGTGGAGTGGTGCAGAGTAGAGTACAGTGACACAGAGAAGCAGCATAGAGTAGAGTAGTGCACAGTAAAGTGGAGTTGCGTAAAGTGGAGTATGCAGAGTATAGTAGCACACTCTAATTACAGACAACACATTTTCAACTGAAATGACCATACATTTGCACAGCCATACAGTTTTACTGATAACAGTATGCAGCACACAAACAATGTGTGGTAATGTCATCACCTAGTGTATCGATCAGTTTTGATCGTATTCAAATATATGTTTCCATCACACTTCAGAATTACCAATTCTAATGTATTTTGAAATGTTTGCATAGTTCCTGACAGATATTTAAACTTTGCTGTGTGTTAGAAAAAAAGCCTTTCGCAGCAAGATTGTCATATAAATCCTCTGACTTTGAAATCAGAGAAAGAAAAATAACACCAAGATCTCTCAGAAGATAGAGCCTGACATTTGACCTCTGTCTTTAAATGCACAGCAAATGTGACAAGGTAAGAACACAATTTAAAGGCCCGTTTACAGAAATTGAGCACTGATGGAAGAATACTGTAAATAAGTTTGGGTAACGGGATGGAGGGACTCAGCCTGGACAGTCAAACAAATAAAGCCAGCAAATAGAAAGCAAGCAGGTGGGAGTTACAAACCACAAAGTCAATGGTAAAAAATGGGCGAAATGTTTTCTCAAAGAAACTTTCCAAATGCCCCCAAGATGTCTTTAGCAAACCAGACAGTTATGCTGATAGGTAGACTTCGACCTAACTAGTTTTTATTTTGGCACATATATTAATGAACATTAATGACATATTTTGAGATAACCTTGATACTCATTGGCATTGTCATGATGTATTGACCACATCATTAAATACACAACTCCTTCCATTGCACTTCTGTATGTCGAAGCTTTTTTGTTTTTTGTTCTCTTTAATTCAAGGACACCGCCGCAGCAGGTCCACCAAAGGGGGTATGTGGCTACAGACATGACCATGGGTCATCAGATGTACAATTGCAGTATTACCACACATTGAAGGAATATGTGCCAGGACAGGAAATCTGCCAGTTTTGGTTGCTGTAATGATGGCCCAAATTGGGCATTAGCCCTTCCACCGCACCATGGGGTGGTAGTGCTGGTGCAGTTTGTCTTTTTAAGAAAGAATGGTGCAGAACACAGGCAAGATACTCCTGCAAACGGGATCCAAAAATTAGAGCCCCCTACACCTCCAAAACCTCGAAGCACTGTGACACACTGAGACAAAACTCACTGGTTGCAGCGATCATGGTTATTGGCAAAGTTATTTGGCCATGGATGCCCGATGGTTGTACCACAGCGCTGTATTCAAGAGAAGAGATGGAAGAGCACTGACGGACACATACGCATGTACAATTACAAAAGAGGACAATTTCTACTTGGGCAGAATCTGCACAGGAACAGCGTGTAGCTTCAGTAGTGAGTTTTATCTAACCAAAGCAGTAAAGTTACTGCCACTGGATGGAGCCTTTATATAGCTACTCAACATTCTAGAAATATCTAGAAGTAAATGAAATGGTTATGTATGTCGCTGGGAGCTATGACATACATACTCATCGTTTAATCCTAGATAGATCTATAATGCTGTATAGCTATACAAAGGCTCCAAGAGGGGAGGAGGATAATAAAAATAATATTTTTATTTTGACGTTTTCCAAGATACTGATCATTCAGAGAGAGCAGGCTGGAGGAAAACACAGAAAGAAAGGAGAGAAAAAAGAATTGGGAAAATAAAACAGAGGAAAGAGCCGATAGCTAGGAAGAATACGATTAACAAACAATAAGAAAAACATGAAACTAATGAGTGAGAAAACGGACTTCTAGAGTATTAGCAATTACGGACATTAACTGAGAGATCAACAGACACTTCACAGCTTTCAGGAGGGGGTCGTACATCACGAGAGACAATTTCCCCCCGCCTTCTGCAGCTTGCATGTGGACGATTGCTCTATAAGTGACCGAGAGGCTATAAAATGACTGAAGCACACAGACTGTCACAAAGGGCACACAGATATACTGGGAACAATGTTTAGAAGTTTACAAAATTGTCTTTGAGTGTAGACAAATACAACGGACTTTGGCACGCACATTTTTTCACTATAAATATCCTTCCTTTCATTTACACTATTTTTTTTAAAAAATCTAGTGCACTTCATTAATTTTAAACACTTTGTGCAACCATGAAAATAAAACACCAGATGATCACTTTCAAAGTAATAAAAGTAGATAGAAGCAATAAATTCTACATGGTCATGCTCAAAACAGGGTTGGAACTAACCAATAGCTTTCAGCGCTGAAACACGGCTCTGTAGCCCCTACCAGTTTACAGGTTGGGGACTGCGCCTAGGTCAGAGTTCCGAAATAAGGAAATCTGTGACACCCCTCTCTCCCCCCTCCTCCCTGTGGTATACCCCCTACACACATGAAGAAAATGACACGAGACAGATTGATCTGTGTTTTGAGAAACAATTCTCAGGCCGTATTTATTACATAACAAAATATTAGAAATATTAGTATAGCACACTTTTGGTTCAATCAACACTTTGAAAGTTACAAAAAACAGAGAAAATGTTTGTACAAAATCTAGACATAAATCAACTGACCTCATATTCTTGGTCAAGTTTGGCCACCCTCTGGTCCTTAGAGCACTAAATAAGTAGTGAGCCAAGTGCTACCCACCGGGCTTCCATAAATATATGTATGGACACTGTACAAGGTGAACTCTCTCAGCCCCCTCACAGAGGGGTAGGAGCCAGGGGCCAGCAAGCCAGCTGAGCCCCAAATCACCCATGCCAGATTTACCCCCTGGCACCTTTTGGAGAGATGGGCCTGGGCAACCGGGCCTGATGTTGGTCCCCTGGCACAAGGTCCCACTCCCCACACTGTCAGGGCAGAGCCATAAAGTACCGATAGAGGCACGGGCAATCGCTGTAGCGGACGTCCTTGTCCTGCCTTACAATCTGTAGTACTCTTGCCCCTAGTTGAAAAACCAAATGTATCGGGAGTTCATCTGCTCTCTTGTCCCCGCTGCCAAGGTGCCCACGAGATTTGTGGCCAAGGAGGCAATCCAGAAAATGCTCTCCCGGTGCAGGAGGTCGTTTCGACGGTTGGCAGGGGCACAGCTCTCCACACAGCTAAGTGGGTGTTTAAGGCTTATGCCCAGGCTTAAGTGTCCCTGCAGGCTGCCCAGGTGACCCCGTTGACTCCTGTTGGCCAATAAACACCGAGCTCAGTTAGCACTCAAGCGTGCAAAATGTAAAATTAAGCCCCACACGCAAAATGCTGTTGGTGCTCCCCCCAGGCCAGGCTTCGCCCCCCACCTGTGGCCCTGGCCCAACATTACGGCTAGCCCCTCTAACTCATTCTGGTCTGTTTCAGCCATCTATGCAAAGTTGCAGTCCTTCAAGTCAAAGAAAGCTTGACAACTACTAATTTCTTCCAATATTCAATTTTCTTATGTCCTGTTTCGCTCTTTGCAAGCTCTTCAGTTGAGCACAGCAATTACTGAGTGCCAATTTTTTGCAATATAAGATTTGAAGTCTAATGCCTTAAAGCCGATTACTCATATAGTGGTGGAGAAAAGAAATAAAGGAAGTCGAAAAAATATGAATTCTGATACAGGTGCAGTACAGCAATGGAGCAGAAAAAGTTAATGTAGGAGTACTTTTTCATCACACCTCCCACACTGCGAAATGATCGTCTCTAGGCACCCTGAAGATTTTTAGGGTGCGCAGTTGGTGGTCATGAGATGATCTGGGTCAGTGACGGTTACCCATACCTGTAAGCAACTATGATGCCAAGGACCACAGTTTTATATGCCATCAAAATGGCCGCAGTGAAGGGGTCGGCTGGTGGCCACTGGCCAGTACCCACTCTCACTTTGCATGTTCCTAAATGCCTTGGAGAAAATAGCAATCCAACAAGGTACAGGGGAGCCTCACTTAAGAATCAGCTCACCACTACCTGGAGAATTTCCAAGCCCCTATCCTCATTAGCAGCAGAGGGCACGAAGGGTTACTGTACCTGTTTGTGTACTTGTGCTCCCTGGTTACCCGGAGGACAATGAACAATGGTTCCTGAAGGCATTTCCTGTCTTCAGGTAAGTCAGGGCTTAGGAATGTTTTGAGATTCCACTGCTTGATACAGCGGAGTATTATGAACTTCCGACGGTTTCATCAGGGTGGAGCGGGCACATTCCATGCCTGGGATGTGACACGGACTCCTGAGGGGCAGAGTGCAGGGCAGCCGGCTCTGTTGTGGCAAGCACCGAGCTCAAGACGGGTCGAAGATGACTCACACAGCGCAATTTAAAGATTTAGTATCAAGCACTACCTTCCCTCTGTCGACAAAGGTTGCCATGCTAAGCAGAGTGAAAGGGGAAGCATCTGCCCACTGAGCGTCAAATACCCCTTGTTGCCCATTCCCACCAGCAGACTTGCCCCTGAGGTCCTTGCTGAGAGCGACGAGAGGCAGGCTCCGGCTCTGGGCCTGTGACTGTTGCTCAACCTTTTGCTATGAAGCTGCACGTTTCCAACAATCCCTATAATCCCCGCACGAGTCTATCGTTTGTCTGATGACTAAACAATGAGAAGTGAGATCGGTCCTTGCAGGCCAAGATCACACTGAGTCAGAGGGAAGCGAGGGATGAGTTGGGATGTTGCTCCATATCTTCACAATACGTGTAGGCAAACCTGTGCTACAAGGTTCACAGTGCAATTATATTCCTAATCTTTCATTTTCAAGGATTGCACCATGTAGTAGAAATTAGACTAGTGTGAGTGTTTTCTGCATTTCTCCCAAAGCTTTGCTCGAGTGTAGCAGTTTGCCTGTCAAGTGCACTATGTGCCATGCAGAAGGACTAAGCAACGTTTTTCTACTCGCTTGGTCTTAAGGACGAGCAGTAGCTGCTCCGACGTGTAACTGTGTTGGCAGCATTATGCAAACCCTACGTGTACAGGTGCCACAGGAGTGCCCAACACCCTGCCTAATCAGAGTGCTTGAGAAAGACATTATCGCTTCCTTTCCCCAACATACTTACGGGTGTGACATTTACTACATACCGCCACAAAATGGCCACTTCTTGTTGGTGCATTAATGGGTGCCGGGAGGTTCACGTTGGTTAACGTCCCTGTTGTACTGCCTATACAGCTCATTCCAAGTCCTTCACTGTATCTCAAGTCCATTTTTGTATACACTGTATATGCCATAATTTGACAGATAGGAATTTGTTAAAGTCTGAGTAACAATGATCTGTAACATTTCATCTTGTGCTGCTTCATTATTAGATATATCCAGTTGTTGCCTTTAAATTGCTCAGTTTATCTACACTGGAGATGCAGATATGCATTTCTTGAATATTTTTCCGCGCATGTTCTTCACCAGTTAGAATTTCTGAGTTGGAAGTGAGGGTCCAGCCTGCTTTCTTCATGCAGTGAGCAGAAAATTACCTGGAACACATGTCATGTCTTTCTGTTGAGGGTCATCTATACCTCAATGTGCTAGTTCCAGAGAAGGTCCACAGAATTCACTATCGTACAGGAAAACTTTTAATGATTTTGCCAAATGGCATTAACTAAGGTCTGTACCACAACTTGTCTACAGTCTTGTTTCCTGTTTGGTTTATTGGACCCCACTGATGCTTGATGAAGCACTGACAATTATCCCCAGGTCGGTGTGGATCAATGTGCCCTTAATGAATTCGTTCTTAAAATAGAAAAAGAGTTGCTTACCTATTCAGTTTTGCCTAGCCGATATGTCATACTTTGCCAGTGTGTTTTAGCCATGTTTAACACCATTGTGGCTGCTGTTCAGCATGGCTAAAAGTTAGTGACGTAGAGCCGAGTGGCATGGAGTGTCCTACAGTGGAATGGTGAAGAAAAGAGTAGTGTGTTGTGGAGTGGCAGTGTGTGTGGTATTGGAGTGGCATAGTGTGGAGTTGCGCACAGTGGCAGACACTGGAGTGGCGTAGAATGTACTGGTGTACAGTACATTAACGTAGTGTTGCAGAGTAAAGTGGCTGAGAGTGCAGTGGCATTGAATACAGGGGCGTACAATGCAGCCTTGTACAATGCAGAGGCAAAGATAAGAGTGGTGCAGAGTGGAGAGGCGCAGTGTGATGCAGAGTGGCGTAGACTGGTGCAAAGTTGAGTGGCATGGAGTCGAGTGATGCAGAGGGCAGTGGTGTAGAGATGAGTGCCATAGAGTGGAGGAGCATAAGTGCAGAGTAGAGTTAAGTGGCATAGAGTAGTGCAGAGCAGAGTATTGTGCCGTAGCGTGCAATGGTATAGAGTGCAGTGGTGGAGCAGAGTAGAGTGGCATAGAGTTCAGTGGCGGAGAGTGGAGTGTTGCAGAGTGGAGTGCATTGGCATAGAGGGCAGGTAGTTAAGAGTATAGTGGCATAGAGAGCGCAGTGGCGTAGATTGTTTCAGAGTTGATGGAAGTGGCATAAAGTGGAGTGATGCATGGTAGAATGCAGTTACGTAAAGTGCCATAGAGGGTAATTGTAGGAAAGTACCATCTTGCCTGGCATGTTACCCCCATATTTCACTGTATATATGTTGTTTTAGTTGTGTGTGTCACTGGGACCCTGCCAGCAAGGGCCCAAGTGCTCATAAGTGTGCCCTGTATGTGTTACCTGTGTTATGACTAACTGTCTCACTGAGGCTCTGCTAATCAGAACCTCAGTGGTTATGCTCTCTCATTTCTTTCCAAATTGTCACTAACAGGCTAGTGACCAATTTTACCAATTTACATTGGCATACTGGAACACCCTTATAATTCCCTAGTATATGGCACTGAGGTACCCAGGGTATTGGGGTTCCAGGAGATCCCTATGGGCTGCAGCATTTCTTTTGCCACCCATAGGGAGCTCTGACAATTCTTACACAGGCCTGCCACTGCAGCCTGAGTGAAATAACGTCCATGTTATTTCACAGCCATTTTACACTGCACTTAAGTAACTTATAAGTCACCTATATGTCTAACCTTTACCTGGTAAAGGTTGGGTGCTACGTTACTTAGCGTGTGGGCACCCTGACACTAGCCAAGGTGCCCCCACATTGTTCAGGGCCAATTCCCCGGACTTTGTGAGTACGGGGACACCATTACACGCGTGCACTACATATAGGTCACTACCTATGTGTAGCTTCACAATGGTAACTCCGAATATGGCCATGTAACATGTCTATGATCATGGAATTGCCCCACCAATGCCATCCTGGTATTGGGGAGACAATCCCATGATTCCCCGGGTCTCTAGCACAGACCCGGGTACTGCCAAACTGCCTTTCCCGGGGTTTCACTGCAGCTGCTGCCAACCCCTCAGACAGCTTTCTGCCCTTCTGGGGTCCAGCCAGGCTTGGCCCAGGAAGGCAGAACAAAGGACTTCCTCAGAGAGAGGGTGTTACACCCTCTTCCTTTGGAAAAAGGTGTTAAGGCAGGGGAGGAGTAGCCTCCCCCAGCCTCTGGAAATGCTTTCATGGGCACAGATGGTGCCCATTTCTGCATAAGCCAGTCTACACCGGTTCAGGGACCCCTCAGCCCTGCTCTGGCGCGAAACTGGACAAAGGAAAGGGGAGTGACCACTCCCCTGACCTCCTCCAGTGTGCTCCAGACCTCTGCCATCTTGGAAACAGAGGTGCTGCTGGCACACTGGACTGCTCTGAGTGGCCAGGGCCAGCAGGTGACATCAGAGACTCCTTCTGATAGGCTCCTTCAGGTGTTGCTAGCCTATCCTCTCTCCTAAGTAGCCAAACCCTCTTTTCTGGCTATTTAGGGTCTCTGTTTTGGGGAATTCCTTAGATAACGAATGCAAGAGCTCATCAGAGTTCCTCTGCATCTCTCTCTTCACCTTCTGCCAAGGAATCGACTGCTGACCGTGCTGGAAGCCTTCAAAACTGCAACAAAGTAGCAACGACGACTACTGCGACACTGTAACGTTGATCCAGCCGCCTTCACGACTGTTTTCCTGGTGGTGCATGCAGTGGGGGTAGTCTGCCTCCTCTCTGCACTAGAATCTCAGAAGAAATCTCCTGTGGGTCGACGGAATCTTCCCCCTGCAACCGCAGGCACCAAAGAACTGCATCACCGGTCCTCTGGGTCTCATCTCAGCACGACGAGCGAGGTCCCTTGAACTCAGCAACTCTGTCCAAGTGACTCCCACAGTCCAGTGACTCTTCAGTCCAAGTTTGGTGGAGGTAAGTCCTTGCCTCCCCACGCCAGACTGCATTGCTGGGAACCGCGTGTTTTGCAGCTACTCCGGCTCCTGTGCACTCCACGAAGATTTATTTTGTGCACAGCCAAGCCTGGGTCCACGGCACTCTAACCTGCATTGCACGACCTCCTGAGTTGTCTTCCGGTGGCGTGGGACTCTCTTGTGCAACTTTGGGTGAGCACCGTTTCACTCCACTTCATAGTGCCTGTTCAGGCACTTCTGCGGGTGCTGCCTGCTTCTGAGAGGGCTCCTTGTCTTGCTGGACGCCCCATCTGTCCCCTCACGCAATTGGCGACATCCTGGTCCCTCCTGGGCCACAGCAGCATCCAAAAACCCTAACCGCGACCCTTGCAGCTAGCAAGGCTTGTTTGCGGTCTTTCTGCGGGAAAACACTTCTACACGACTCTTCACGACGTGGGACATCCATCCTCCAAAGGGGAAGTTTCTAGCCCTTGTCGTTCGTGCAGAATCCTCAGCTTCTACCATCTGGTGGCAGCTTCTTTGCATCCACAGCTGGCATTTCCTGGGCATCTGCCCACTCCCGAATTGATCGTGACTTTTGGACTTGGTCCCCTTGTTCCACAGGTACTCTCGTCTGGAAATCCATTGTTGTTGCATTGCTGGTGTTGGTCTTTCCTGCAGAATTCCCCTATCACGACTTCTGTGCTCTTTGGGGAACTTAGGTGCACTTTGCACCCACTTTTCAGGGTCTTGGGGTGGGCTATTTTTCTAACCCTCACTGTTTCCTTACAGTCCCAGCGACCCTCTACAAGGTCACATAGGTTTGGGGTCCATTTCTGGTTCGCATTCCACTTCTAGAGTATATGGTTTGTGTTGCCCCTATCCCTATGTGCCCCCATTGCATTCTATTGTGACTATACATTGTTTGCACTGTTTTCTATTGCTATTACTGCATATTTTGGTATTGTGTACATATATCTTGTGTATATTTGCTATCCTCATACTGAGGGTACTCACTGAGATACTTTGGCATATTGTCATAAAAATAAAGTACCTTTATTTTTAGTATATCTGTGTATTGTGTTTTCTTATGATATTGTGCATATGACACTAGTGGTACTGTAGGAGCTTCACTCGTCTCCTAGTTCAGCCTAAGCTGCTCTGCTAAGCTACCTTTTCTATCAGCCTAAGCTGCTAGACACCCCTATACACTAATAAGGGATACCTGGGCCTGGTGCAAGGTGTAAGTACCCCTTGGTACTCACTACAAGCCAGTCCAGCCTCCTACAGTAATGACAAAGTGGTGTATAGCGCAGTGACAGAGTGTAGCGGTGCAGTGTAGATTAGAGTGGCCTACAGTGGATTAGCGTGGAGTACAGGGGCATAGAGTTGAGTATTACATAGTATAGTGCATTGGTGTACAGAATATTGGCATATAGTGCAGTTGCATAAAGTGTAGTGTTGCAGAGTTACATAGTGGAGTAGAGTGCAGTGGCGTATTCATGGCGTGGTATCGCACTGCAATTACAAATGACACAATTTCAGTTGAAATGATTATTCATTTGCAGAGACTTAGGGCCTGATTCACAAAGGTAAACTTTGACCAAATGTCTAAGTTTAGACCAAAAGTGAAAACTTATACTTTTGGTCTAAACTTAGACGTTTGGTCTAGGTTTATCTTTGCGAATCGGGCCCATACAGTTTTACTAATAAAATTATACAGTGCACAGACAACTGTGTGGAAACTGCATCACCTGTTTTGTTTTTATCATATTAAAGTATTTTTTTCTCACACACTTCAGAAATAACAGAAAATATGCTTCATTTGTGTTCCTAATTCTGATTTATTAGGAATACTTAGTTAATTTAAATGTTGTCATGTGAAGGAAAATAACTCTTTCCTACCCCCTAGTAACCAGGAAGATTCTCATATAAATCCTCTCCCTTTGAAGCAGTGCCTGATATTTGACCTGTTTTTGACTGCACAACAGATGTAATAAGAATGAGTTTTACAGGCCTGTTTGCAGAAAGGGAACACTCAGAAGGATGCTGTAAATAAGATTTGGGCAAAGGAAGGCACGAAATCAAGCTGGACAGCCTAAAACAAATAAGGCCAGCAAATGGAAAGAAAGAAAATTTGAGTTACAAACCACAAAGCTAATGGCAAGCAATGGGCAGAATGCAGTCTTAGGTCAGCTTTCTGAATGTCCAAGATGTCTTTCTGCGAACTAGGCTGTGACCTAAAAAGGACACACAAAACATCTCTCTTCCTTTTCTCCCTCTGTGCGGACAGGGCCTTTTTCATTGTTTACTTTGACTCAGCCTGTGATCTTAGAGTACATTACCTTATTTCTCCATATTCCTTTCACCATTTCATGTAAATACATTTTAATAATACAAGTGCTACTCGCCGAACAGCGATTCAAAGTCTAGTCAGGGTTAGTTGCCCTGTGGTTTCTCGTCATTGCCCCTTCGTTTCTTGCCCCATCATTTTTGCCACACTGTTGTAGCTGCCTTGTTGATAAGTGCCACCACCCTATCTTTAAACTAAACCAAATACACATTGATACTCACAGGTCACTAATAGGCCAAACAGCCACCAAACCCTGCATCCACCTCCCCCACCCCACATCCACAGCATTCACATCTAGTCACTCTCCACACCAAATTGAATGTGAGCAGCAAGGTCTTCTGCTGAATAATAGTGCAGTAAATAAACACCACTCACACAAGGGAAATGGTGGCTGGTTGTGTCAGCCCCCTAAGCCAGGCTGCTTTTGCTGAGGGGCATAAGACATTGAGACAGATGGGAAGAAACCTCCCTGGCACAGGAGGCTATGCTTGGGCTGCATTGGATTTGCTGCCCACCCACTGGCACCTAGAAGGCACATCCCTTGCTACTTCCACTCATCTCTCCGCTACTCTAGCCGACAGAGAGCAAGGGGTCTTGGGACAAAAATTTGACACATACCCGCCTTTAAACCTTGTTATGCAACAGTACTCCAAGTCGACTGGAACCAGCAAAAATGATGATGAACAAGCCATTGGCAAAGAGAACAGGTTTTGCATATTACACTGTTATATTGCACATTTCTGACTGACGAAAAGGAGGCATCTCCGTAGACGCTAGTGGCTAGGGCCTGAGGCTTGCTCACAGTGTTCCTCAAACACTAGGTGAGCCCATGTGATAGCCCTTGTGACAGTGATCACAGAGCAGTTTGTTTTTCCCTGCTGTATTGACAAAGTATGAGTAGTCTGGGGATACATCATGTTTCTGCCTTTTCGGCAGATGCACGTACAAAGCATTAGTTTGTTCTGTAAGAGATGCACATCCGAAATACAAACAGGCAACTAACACAGAGACAGCAGAGAAACAGCAGATCAGAGCAGATGCTCTTGAGATGGATCATCCCCATCTGCCTGCCAGAAGGCAAACACCTCAAGAAATCTGTGCTCACTTAGGTGAGGCGTCTGGCTGTGGAGGGGTATGAACAGGGTAAGCTCGTTTCATGTCCAGAAACCTGCACTTGGCTCAGACCATGAGCAGCTGATGTGCAATCTAGAAATTCTTTGTGCTACTCTTTGGCATGACGGAGAACTGTCTGGCAGAATTATTTTCAGAATGATCAGCTTCTCGTTAGGTGTGCAATGCGGCTGCTGTATATGGGCAACTGAGAAAACTGTCTGGCTCTAGCTCAGTGATAAACAAAGTTTGCGGCCCTATTGACCTTTATATGAGGCCCCCTGATTAACAGCAGTACCCAGCAGCTGTTCACTCCATTCGGCACTTACATAAAAAAATAAACATAAACAGGCAAGTATTTCTTTAAAGGTTGATTGAAGTCTTCTCCACACACTGACAACATTGCCAATAGTGAACTAAGAGGCAGGTCGGTTGTTATTTGCACTCATAGGGTGGCCTGAGTTACTATTACACATGAACAACACCCACCTTACCGCCTCCCCTCCCTCCAAGGGTGCCACTTTGCTGGCATCAATGCGGCCCTCGTTGCATCACAGACTAAACTTTGCGGCCCCTGAAACAATGTTTGTGAGTACCAATGCTCTAGCTGAACGCCACTAAACAAAAAAACACAAAAAAAGAGCTTCGGGTTTGCATTAACATTTCCATGTTCACCCTTGTTTCAGACAAAACCCCAGGGCCATAAATTATTAAATGGGCATATAAAAGGGCCCTAGCAGCCAAATAATGGATTGTAAGGGGACCACTCGCACCTCCTGACGCCGCTTTTGTTTCACTATTGACAGCTAAGCCCCTTTGAGGAACGGTATCAAGATAGGGCTTTTATTTTTTAAGTCAGAACCTTTGCTGACAGCAAAAAATACTGCATGTTCGTTATTAAACTGCCCTCAACTTGATGACTAACCCGATAAACGGTCGCCTTCCTATTAAACTACAACATAAATTGTAACTAACCCAGAATGCCAGCGTTCAGCTCAATCTCTATGGATTGGCGAGCGAAACCAAGTCATCTCTTTCATGAGGTTACTGCCATGCCACCATATCAAGCCGAGTGCCTCTTAATATGCTACTTGGACATTTAAATGCAGCTTCAGTCTTACTCCTGGGTTCATACGTAATACGCCCTCTTGCACTTGTACGACTCCTATTCGACTCTTAAGATGTCCTTTGAAAATCTCCAGCAGACATATCGGGTCACAATGTAACAAGCCCAAAAACATCTCCAACCAAATTATTTAAGTAGGGCTTTTATATAGTAGGAGCAAACATGATGGTCGGTGAAAGGTCAGGAGTGGACCTCTCAATCAGTTCCTGCACCTATTGCAGGAAATTAATAGGAATTCATTTCTACAAGTCTTAAGTTTAAAAAAATAAAAAAATATGAAGTTCACTTCTACATCCTCGGAGGACAGCACTTCAACAACTGCTTAAAGTTTTTAATGGGCTTCTCCTGCGGGCACAATTCATTGGCAGCCTATGCTCTGGGGTCAGTAGATGCCCCTGAGGGAGTCCCATGAAGAGATTTAAAACTATGGGAGTCAATACTGATTCTTAGGGCACAACAGCAAGAATGGGGCAGCTTTTGGGACCTGCCCTCAACTAGTTGGAAAAGATTCATCAAGAAGGATGAGAAACTGGCTAGTACACTCATCAGAAAACCCATCTGGAGGTTCATATAGTCCCTACGTTTGATATGGTCAGAAGCTGCTAAAAAATCCACTGGCAGAAGGTGGCAAGCTCGACCCAGCACACAAAAGTCAATGCTATCAAATATTCAAAGGTGTGGACTTCCAATACTACTACAAAAAACAGTCCTGTGGATGTGTGCCTGGGAATAACTTCGGTGCCCAGATGCTGAGCCAGCACCAAGAATTCAACTGTTCTGGAACATGATTCCGCCAAGCAGAGCAGAAATAAAGCCACACCTCCTGCTTGCTGGCGGATGAAGTGTAACCAAAACAAAAATAGCAATTCTGAGCTCTACTTAAAATGAGTTTGGTGGTCGTGACCTCAACCCTGGAGTGTGTGTTATACCATTGTGCATCATCTTCATCTACCCCCCCCCCTCCAAAACACCATCACTAATTCTGCTTCTATAGATTTTTAACCGAGTGCCTTATGCAAAGTAATATGAACACTTGGTCTGGCACTTGTCTTACAATGCTGAAAAACTGTTCATGTTTTTGTCTCAGTCAAGGACACATTAAGATAACGCATGCTCTGCCAACTTCAAATGGAAAACATGTTAAGGCAGTTTTGGGGAAAAGTAATGGTTCCTTTGGGCTGTTTGGAGGCACCACAAAAATACAGTTATTAATCTCCCAAAAGAAAAGAAAATGAATTGTGAGATACGAACTGGTGTGCAAATCTTAACTACTCATTGCCAAAATTAACTATTGCGATCCCTTAGGCTAGAGTAGCATGTGAGATGACACACTGATAGATTAACCGTGGTATTTGCTTGCTCAAAGGTCACAGGACCTGCTGCTACAATCTTGTACTTTGTCCAAATCTTGGGCTTGGTGCCAGGAATTTGAACATTTGAACTCTCGCTTCCTATGGTCACCATTACAGTCCTGCCAGTTCATGTAAGCATGATTCAGGCTGAAAATGTAAACAGGCAAGCCAACTTCAGTAAGATAAATTACGTTTGGCCAACACAATTGCATAAAAATAGTTCCTACTCTAAGCTATGCAAAGCCTTTAAGACTGAGAAGACCCTCAGGTTGAGGATCCCCATCAGTTTAGAGTATCCGCAACCAGGCCCAATTAAGATGCCTAGAGAATTTAGGCATTCACATGGGTGGAGTTTAGGCCATCATTTACTGCACTTCACTGGGAAAGTTTCATCAAATTTCCCGTCAACAGTCCCTGGAGAAGCAACCGCGTAAAGTACGCTACAATTAATGTACTTAGATCACCTTTGTCAACCGAAGGCACCAGGTGACAGGGGCACTGTAAAGACACTGGGCACACAGTGCAAACAGTGTGAGGATATTGGGGCCCATGAGTGGCTTTGAGGTGTGAGAATGGAGTCAACGATCAAGACAAATTCTGTCCCGTAATGGTGGGAGTTGTAAGTTTCAGATATACGGATGACAGAAATCCAGCTCTGATGCGGCAGATCTCTAAGGAGAGGAATGGCATCTGGCAGTGAATAATCACAGACTGCATGCCATATAAATGACTGTCGGTGGTATACGGACCTTGTTCGGAGAGCAGCATACCCTCCCTAGAAGACCTTGGTCTGCACCGACTCCTGCTTGCCCGTAAGTGGAATCATGTGAAATATGTGGTCCATGGTTGCGTGTGCTATCCGAGATACGACCTGGGCTGATTTTTCAAATAGACCTATGCCACGCAAAAACACACACTTTGGTGACAAAGACTCGTGCAGAAACTCATTCTAGTCATCCCACAAGCATAAAGAGGCCCCGCCAGCGGGCTATTCAAGTGATTCTAATGACAGCAGCACTAAACATGAAAAACAAGAAATGCACATCATTCATCCTTGATGACTCCAAGAGCTGACAGTCTACAATTAGTGAGTTATGTGATACAGAAAAGTTGCATGTCTTTACGTTATATATAAATCAAATAAGCGATCCAGCAAGATAAAAATTGTTGGGTGGGGGCAGAAGAGACATAGATAGGAAAGGTGATTTCACAAACGACGGCTGGTAACCCAACATAGGTGTCCTCAAACAAGAGTGCCAAGGCAAGGCGGGGAACCTATTAGGAAGAAACCGTCGCGCAATAACTTCATTTGCACAAAACCGATCAGCTGGTTAAAAAAAGGAGGTACTTTCTAATCTATGTCTGGGAAGCAAATGTGTTTTAAAGTACCAGGGCCAACTAATTTAGAGAGTATGCAAATGAGATTTCGATAGCTGGCAAAGTACCACTTTCATCTTTCACCTCTGACAAATTTGTCCCTGGAGTGGTCCAAACACTTGCAGCGCTCTTTGTCCTGCTAAGCAGGTTTCACGGTTTCTCTAGTCCTATATTAAGAAAAATGCAATTGTTCGCACACAGTAGGCATTCTTCGAGGACCCGGCCTACAGCCAGAAATATTCCGTAGGTGGGAGTTCTGTGCAAAGCACTCTGCAAGGCATCCCATTTCTGCCTCCTCAAAATATCCTGCCATATAATAACACCATTCAGAAAAAGATTTTCTATCAAAAACGTCAAACGTGGATCTCAGACTCCCGCCAGCATCGCTAATGGGGATTACTTCGGAGAGGTTGAACGAAACGTCTCACAAAGAGCCTGAAAGGCCACATCAGTGTAGGGGACCGAAAGCAGGTGAATGGAACCACAGGGTTTAAAAATGGCCACGGAAATATCAGCCGCTTCTAAAGTCAAAGGGCAACTCCAATGCCTCAACAGTATGTGGCAGGGGATGGGGAATCATTTCTCAACAGTACATCATTGCTGCAGGCGTGCTCCATTTCTAAACTCCACCTCTACAACTACAACTATAAATACTGTCTTCTCCATTGCACAGGTGCTATGATATCACTGGACATGGTTTCTTTTTGATGGACATAAACAAAGGCAAATGTGTACTTTTGTGTCTGTTTGCAAAGACCCAGGAAGGATGTAGTTGAATCGTGTCTCATAACAGATATGGTCAAGTTTACAGCCTAGGTGCTTTATAGGATAACAGTATCCTTAAAAGTGCAATAGAGAAAACTGCAGATTTGTTTGTGTTAGGAATGAGGGATGCCTATAGGCTGAGACAATCCTTTTATTAGGCATGCAAGGATAGAGTTAAACAAGGTGTGAGTAGAAGAACCAGCAAGATGGAATTTCTTTCACGGGATAAAACACTTTAGACATATCTCGTTTATACCAATTTCATGAGCTAGGTGAACTGTCCAAAGCACATGCGTACTGGCAGAAAGACCTTTGAGAATTACAGGAAGACACTCCCGAAGGTTCTTGGTAACCATTTCTTAGAGGACAGCAAAAAAACATAAAAAGAGCGCACCGACCAAGTAATGCTGAGATGGTATTTGATGTAGTGAGGTTTACGACAAGGCCAGGCCCCTGGAATGCATGCTATAGAAGAAGTGGTATCATCTGCACTTAGTACTGTGTGTGGTGGACGTGCACCCAAAACATTCTCAAAAAGTTTGATCGCAATAATAATATTTTGCCATTGCAAAACTTGAGTTGAATCCACTGGAGTTGAGAGATGCTGAGAAGGAAGATTTATGTCCACTTCCTTCCTAAATTTACTGTCCAGCAACTATTAGGAGACAGACTAATGAATACTCACAGATGGGAGGCCTGTGACCTTCAAAAGGTTTGCCATGATCCAAATTGTGGTATGTATGCGTAACAGTAGAATGGACAGCGACCTGTCTGCAGCTTTTGATGCTGTTGACCACATGGCGGGGCTGGGTTCCAGGCCCTGCACTGGTTCAGATCATTCCTGTTGAATTGCATGCAATTAGTTAGACTGGAACTCTTTACGTCATCTGCAAAGCTACTGAGCGGCAGAGTCAGCTCAAGGGTCCTCCCGGTCCCCTTACCCTTTCAGCCTGTACATCAAACATCTGGTGAAAGGACTGGTAAACAAAGTGTGTGATATCTATAACTATACAGATGACTCCCAATTATCTTTTTCACCTAGAAGGCACCTTTCTGACACACATTTCGAGACACAATTAGATTTATCAACCAATGGATGAAATTAAATCAAATAAAACTAAACACTGATAAGACTGAACTCACTCTGTAAAACAATGTCCAGGCCTGGAGTGTATCCTACTGGCCTGATGACTTGGGCCCAGTCTCTTCCCTTTCAATGGCAGTAAAAAGCCTTGCAGTGTGAAGATGGGCACCTTACTATGCAGACAAACTCGGTGGTATATAAATGTTCATTCATATTGAGAGTGTTAACGAAAGCTGCACCTTTTCTGACCTTTGAAATACTTCAAGCAATAGTTATTGCAGCCATCTTGTTGAGACTCGATTATGTGAATGCAATCTACGCTGGCTTACCAGAGGTTCTGCATTATCGACTTCAGGTGTTACAGATTGAAATGTCCAGTTTGTTTTTTAGGATGCCTAGAAAATCATGTCACCCCTCTGATTAAATGGGAGCCAATTAAGTTCTTTTAATTTAAACTTTGTTTTTCTGTCCTTAAGAGCTTAAATAACTTGGCTCCAGAAAGTATCTCAGGTAAAGTTAAGAAATATGTTCAGTCACATAATTTGAGGGCAGCTGGCTCCAATCTCCTAATTGTTTCAAGATTCAGAAAGTGTAGATCTGGAGGCCACAGCTTTGCAGTTACAGCCTCTACTAGTTGGAATCTTCTGCAAAACCCAACTCAATCTCGGACGTATACCCTGTCCTAAAAAATAAAATTAAAAAAAGCCTAAAAACCCTGCTTTTCAAAACAAGCGAATGGGGCCTACTGATTCAGTATACGATTCTTTGATAAGCTGGACTTCTAGCGCCAAGAAACCTATGGCGGATGCGCGCTCTAGGAGTTCCGATTAACCATTAAAAGCAGGTTGTCACGCTTGAAGAAGATAATGGATGCACTTTCTCACTAACGTTAAAAAACCAGACTCAATTAATCATTCCGGCATCCCTTTGCATACGATTTCTGTCACAGCCAAAGGTTCTCCACCTACCTGGATCTATGACAGCAAACCATGACGACAGTTAACTTGGCTTTCATCCTGCCCATCCATGAGCGGAAGTTAGAGAAACATTAGGACATCCAGTGTATGCTTAGGTGATAAGTAGTCAACGTGTCAGTGTTTTCCCAACTCTTTGCCTTTGTTGCTAAATCAGTTAGCTAAAAAATGTAAGCAATCTCTGTAGAAAATATATCAAAAATGCACCGGAGGATGGCTAAATACGAAGATGTTCTGCCACAGAGACAAGGACCTCGCCAGGAGTCAGATAGTATACTCCAACCGGAGGGGCTGCATTCTGCCAAAGTAGGATGAAGAAAAACAGACTGATTTTTCTGTTGCAAGGTTTTTTAGGACAGGGGTTTAACACAAGCCCTTGGGGGCTCCAGGGGTGCTGACCACTTCAGAGGCCCCTAGCCCTTCAGTTGCCCCCCAATCAGGCGAGGGCCAAAGAATTTCTGAGATACGGGAGACTGAGGATCTCCTTATCACATTCAAGAAAGTGGGGGGAGCATTATTGTTATTATGTTTAGCTACTCCTACAGGATTACTTAGAAGACACACATTGTTTGACCGATGTTTTGTCCTGCAGCGGAAGGGGCCACTTTTTTTTGCCTTCCCTTGTCACAGGAAGATGTCACTACCACTTTGAGGGCCGAATGCAGACAGCCTGGCTATTTTGAAATGATGTCCCCTTGCCTGACTCACCCACACAGTGGCAGGGAATGAACACACTTTGGCAAAGCTAATAGGCATTTTTATGTACTGACTGAAATATTTAAAATGCCTCCGTCAGCAAAAGACAAAGACAAATGCTTACTGTCTAAAATGCATTTATGAGATAATGTGTGTGACGATTCCATGCACTTTTTAGAATGTGAAATTGTCCCCCATTCGTGGCATGTAAGAATTCCAGGGGGAGCAGAATGAAGCAGCAAACAGCTCACCGCAGGTAGTGAAGGAGAAGTACTCTCTGGTGCAGCCAAAATCCACCCTATTAGAGAACTGCTAAAAGCTGAAATGCGCGCAAGCAGCTGCGCTGTCAAGCCAGACCTCAAAGGTTCAGTGACTGCACCGCAGGAGGACAGCAGCCTCTTAGTTAACGTCTTCAAAGCCCCGATGCGGTCCTATTTACACATTTCAAAATACGAAGTACGGATCATCTATTATGCTGAGATACGCAAAGCCCCGTTCACCTCTTCCGTGCAACTAAATTCAAAGAGAATCGTATTATGCAGGGTGGTTCGATCCAGCTTGAGACGGTCTGCTGGTCTGGGGCGAGAAGTAGGTGGGCTTTGGCAAAGGACATGCACTTGAAGACCCGTTGGCAGTGGCGCCAGTGATGTCACCGACAAGCAACCTGGAAGCATTCTTGCAGCTGGTAACCATGGGGCAGGTGCAGCACTGCCGGGTGAATACGGACACCGTACAATGGTTGTCTGGAGCAACCACGGCGGACTGACCCCAAGGGCTCAGAAGGGGGGCCTGCTCATGCGCACTGCAGTCAATATTTGATAGCTGAACAAACACAAAAGCAGCTGAAGTGTCAAGGCTGGCCTCCAGCTGCAGGGTCGAGGGCAGTAGCCGTGCGAGCACCAGCAGTCAGCCTGGGCTGAAAATATGCTAGAATTCTTCACTCAACGTGAAAGTTTGTCCCCGCAAACCCTCAACAGCGCCTGGCTCCTGCTGATGGCCCTCGAAGAAAGATGCACTGTCTAGATAGCAAAGAGCGTCGCAGAGATGATGTGTGGGCGCCATTGATAGCGCCCTCCCCAAGGCGGCTAAGCAAACAGAGCATCCAGCACCCCTGCATTCCTTGGCACCGGAAACCCCCGGCATGTTGACAGTCGAGCGCATCAAGAGCCCAATCGCTTCCTGTTTAAAACTGAAAGGCTACAGAAAGCAAAGCAGGTTTTTCAACGTCAAGACGGAACGCAGAGGCCTCGCCCGCCCAGCTACAGGGCGGCCTGCACAAAGCATAATGCGCCGCCTCTGTTTCCTCGAGAGTTACCTGAAGCGGAGCGTTTATTAATAAAAACAGGCTTTTCAGGCACTCCCATCCCGGAGTGCTGGAAGATAGAAAACAGAAAACTGGTCGGCCTTTCTGCTTCCAATACAGGGCTTTTCATCGCTTTAGCAGGTTCCTGGAACTTGTCAACAGGGAACGTTTACAGAAGAGCGAGATACCGCAGAGGGAAGGGCCTGAAAGCTAAGGGGTCGCTGCAGTGAGACGCCCGTGCGCCTCCACAGGCCAGGTAGCGCTCTCAGTGCTAAGAACAGTCTAGCACAGTGGTTCCCAACCTTTTAACTTCTGTGGACCCCCACTTTATGATTACTGGAACCCGGGGACCCCCACTGACTCATTATTGGAGTACGGGGACCCCCCACTAAGTCATTACTGTAAACTGGGGACCTAATCTGTTAATATTGTTGGGAACCACTGGTCTAGCACTCTAAAACACGCCATCCATAGTTGTAAACGACAAAAAAAAGCGGGAGGAGTAAAACTGTGCATTAATGGAAAGGAAAATATATATGAAGCTTTACATCTGCACACCTTGTGCTTTTCCTAAAATCCAGATGTCGGCGTAGGACACCAATCGGGGCAGGAGGCATTCTGCACTCTTCGGCAGCGCAGCATCCCGGAAGGGATTGCAGCACAGCCGACCACAGGAACCGGAAGAGAGGCGCAGCCCTCTGTGCAGCACACACGGCCGATGGCGCAGCTTGGATGCCCCCTGTGACTGCTGTTGAGGTAGTAACATACAGCAGTTATCTGGGCTCAATGGGGCCCTCGCGTCTCTGGCCCCGGTGCACTGCACCATCTGCACAAATGACAGCTACGCCCCCTCACAGACTGCCCAGTCACTTATTAGGCCTTACACAATAACACCAGGGGCTAAAGATCAGGTAAAGTTAGTAAATAATTGATAACCGATGCTAAGGTTCAGCAAGGCTGAATTTTTAGATACAGTACATACAAAGTAGCCGATGGCTTAACTTGTACGCGGTTCTACAATAGGCTTTTGTACTCACACTATCAGCAGGGCAACTACAGTAATGCTACTGTGCAACAGCAGCGATTTTTGCATAGTTATAGATTTGCCGCATTTGTCACAATCCATCATCTGCCGCATAATCTGCAGATTTAAAAAAAAAATGTTTCTAGCTCAAACAGCTGAAAAGTTGCTAAAATGCAGCGACACGTGTTACAACGCAGTAAAAGGCCCTTTGCAAAGCTCTTTCTTATTGCTACGGCTGGGCATTAAAATGGTACTAATGAGGTGCATTCAATGGCCAGACAGTGTTACCAAGTTTAACAAGCATTTGCAATGCAATAGGTCTCGCATTTGCTTGAGTTAGGGTTATTGGCATTGTACATTCATAACTGGTCTTTTCTTGTCACATAAATTGGTCAACGCTGCCTCATAATTTCATCTTTCCCTCCTCTATAATTCCAGTGGCCCTTCATATACCCAAAGCTCTTCCATGTACCTTCTTCCTCTATCAGCAGCAAAAAATGAAAAAGTTGCCATTTAGCATACCAATTTAATCCTGCCATGCTAATTCCAATAGAATACCACCTTTACCACACCACTATCAGAGTTGCTGTCTAGCTTACACAATTCCCCAAAAAAGACACATGAAAATAGCATTTGTAAGGAAAAACAAGGTCATGTTACTATATAGTTAGCCCCTACAGGGCATAATCACACAAAAAGAAAATGGCAACAAATAATGCAGTGAAACCATGTATTTAAGCCCTAGAGGGCACAGTACATTACACATGTTCAGGCGTATTAGGCCTATAACAATGATATTACAACAAGACCCTTAAAACACAAGCTATTCCCAGCTGTAAAACAAAAGTTACAGCCGTGAGAGCGCTTAAAAGGACACTGAATGGTGGGCGGAGTTATTATTTTGGGGTCCCTACTAATATAGAGTGGGGACCCAGAGATGATTCAACGGAAAGAGCGATGTGAAGGTGGTCCCATTGTCCTAGGACAACCACAGGCTGAGTTAGGAGCAAAAATGATTTTGTAAAAATAATGCCCTACACAGTATTATGGGGTGAATTTCTGGAGCGCAGTGAATATTGTAGTATCAGCTCTCCGGGAAAGCCACTTTTGCTTTGAGGATTTCTGTTTTATGCAAAGCATTTATCAATTTCAAGTGTTTTAAGGGGAGATCCACAAGAAATGACTGATTAGGTAACTGTGAACACGCCCGAATTCACGTTGTTGTGCTGTGAGCACCATGGTCGCCAGGAAACACATAGGGGAGCGACAAAAGAAAACATATAGTTCACCCACGCTGAAGTATATCAACAATCGTGCAATAATCCATGTAACAGGGGCAAGGCGTGACAAAAACAGCCTCAAGGCGGGACAAACGTAAAGCATTTACCAATTTTAAAGACAAGCCCAGGAACGAATTAAAGTGATGGGCATGAGATGGGTGCGGTTAAAAGCCCACAATACTTACAACAGGTCAAAGCGCTTGTGCGCTCGACCTAAAAATGATTAAATAATGCTATAACAAAATGTGCCACACTATGGCATATAATTTGCCTTTACTTGCTGGATAATTTACTCAACTGTGCGGCATAATTTGGCCTTCTCCTCCACATAATCCCAGTGGCCCTACCTATCAGTCAGCAAGATTAAAATAGAGGAGAACGTGTTCCCAGAAAAGAAGAAATGCAAGTAGCACAGAGGAGCAGGATGAGGGGCTCCAGGAAGGACAAGAGGTACTATGAAATGTTGGGCGCGGATGAGGGGTTCTTTTACATGGGAGTTCTTCAGTCTCTTCCTCTTAAGCGGAAGTGAGGAAACATGACTGCTGCAGGTGGTGAGGGAGTTTCAGATGCTAGGAGCCTCCTAAGAGAAGGTCGGGTAACCACTGTCATGCTTCATGTACGGTTTTGTCTTAAGCCTGACAAGGTTGCTGCTGCGAGTATTATGTAGCACAACTGAGGGCCTGATCGTCCTCACCAGATAGGATGAAGTGCTGGAACACACCACTTAGTAGGCAAGGCAAAAAGCTTTGAAGGTGATACGGGTTCATACAGGGAGAAAGATGGGCTTTTTTGTGAAAGAAACTGGGAAAATACCATCCGACCCGTCACCTGGCAAGCAACAGTGTAAGCATGGGGGCGGGGAGGAGGAGTGGACCGGGAGGCAGATCAGATGAGATCTCAGGGACCCAGGACAGCGAGCAGAGCACTGCCTGCACTGGGGAGAGGTAGTTCTGGGGTTTGTACAGCAGTTCTGAAGTCTGCTGTAGAGTGGAAACTTTTACTTTGTCAAACTTTATAAGCTTCCGTTCACACCTTCCCAAGTCTTGAATCACAGTATGCAACTCGAAGACGAGGAGTGGGCGAATTTACTTCTTTCTTTGTGCTTTTCTTTCTGTAGCGGAAATCTAGCTAAGCAAACTGATCAAGATAAGTATTTTCAATCATATGTAATTATCTACTATATAAAACTTAAAGAAGAGGGTGCTATGAAAAATATCAAATTGTACCATAAGAAAACCCTTCCAATTTACTAAAAACACCTTCAAACAGAGGGGCGCGGGAGGCACAAAATCAAAAATTCACCAATAACGTTGAGCGGTTTTGTCAGCGCACAGGGTAGCTCAATTTTAAACGGGACCTTTCTGGTTATCAGTGGCCTGGGATAAGAGTTGGCAGTGGAGGTTTTACTTTAAACTAACTTTGTGACAGCAAGAAAGCAGGGTGTCACATTCTCGACGTGCCACAATTTATACAGCGGATAATCTGTCAGGCCCAGGACAGACCGCATTCTAGTGAACATAGCTACAAAGGAGGCCCCGTAAGGGGCTAAGGAGAGTGAAGGGTTCCCTGGCGAGATTTGAAGTGAAAACAAACAGTACTCACAGGATTGCTACACTAAGGTTTAGTTGAGAATTCGTAGTCAGTACGTTTTTTCAAGAACGCTATTTTGTGTACATGTTTATTGACATTTCGGCCACTCTCAATTTCTCCATGATCTCCAAAGACTGGCACAGAGGCAAGGCGGGATTTGAAAGAGTTAGACTAGAGAATCTCCGTTTCTGTAACTGGAAGTGGAATATTTCCAAATAACAATGGCTGACATTTATTGGGGGTTCAGCTTTATTTCTGGGCAAGGGTAATTGTGGGCAGACATTTACTTTCAGTAGGCTACAGCTAAATAGCCCTGCTATTATATTTTTGTCGTAAGTGAGTGTTCGCACAAAAAAGGACAAATGGATGCAGTCAAAAGATTGCACAAAATTAGTGCTCTGCAATGGCATACTTCAACCATCATCCCCAGGTCGTTCCATAAGGACACAATTGCTGACGAAGTGACTTTAATAGGTTTGATTTCTATCAGTTTGCATATGAACAA
Organism: Pleurodeles waltl; assembly: GCF_031143425.1. NCBI lineage: Eukaryota > Metazoa > Chordata > Amphibia > Caudata > Salamandridae > Pleurodeles > Pleurodeles waltl. The sequence goes on along the minus strand of NC_090446.1, from coordinate 645,219,791 downwards.
ACACCCTTTCAACCTTAACTCCATGTGTGCTTCGCAGCACGAATGCATCTCAATTTTTGGTGGTCATCTATACATAGGCTGACCAGATTTTGCGGAGCAAAAACCAGGACAGGCCAGACATAAAAGAAGGACTAAGGACTTTACTCTCAATTTCATACCTGGCCTGTCCCGTTTTTTGCGTGGTTTTGTGAATGTGGCCCCATACGCGCGCGCGTGTGTGTGTTTGTGTGTGTGTGTGTGTGTGTGTGTGTGTGTGTGTGTGTGTGTGTGTGTGTGTGTGTGTGTGTGTGTGTGTGTGTGTATGTATGTATGTATGTATGAATGTATGTATGTATGTATGTATGTATGTATGTATGTACACACACACATTTACAAGACTACATATAGAATTAGCTATGGCTTGTCCTCCCACCCTGCACCCATAACCCGCCCCCACCCACCGCTATCTGCTCCCCACATGTCTCTCTGCTAGGAGCAGACAGGGGACTGTGTTGCCAGACATTAACAGATACATTACTTTAATTATTTTATACTTTGTAGGCGTCTTTAATTTGTGCTTCCCAACATGATCTGACTTTTCTCCTAAAAACCGGGACATTTATTTGATAATCTGACCTTTGCCCAAAAAAACGGGATAGTTATTTAAAATAAAAATAAGTGTCAGGACACCGGGACAGTCCTCTAAAAACCGGGACTGTCCCGGGAAGTCCGGGACGCCTGGTCACCCTATCTACACAAGAGAAAAAGCAGCCAACTTTGAGTGTGTACGTAAACTTTGTAAGCTCAGGATTTTTGAGGATCTACAACCATCATGTGTCAGCATCTGTGTACTTACGGTTTTATTGCACATTTCTCAAGGAATCCAAAAAAGAATGTCTGGCAATTAACCTTTCCAATTTTTTTTTTTTTTTTTTTTAAATCAACTTACATTACATTTCAGATAGCACCCTGAAAATAGAAATAACGGCCTATGTGAAATTTTGTGCAGTTAAGAGTTCAAGTGACATTTTAGTTTGTTTTTTAATACTTTTCAACAAGTATTTTCGAAAGTATTTATAACAAGTGAAAAATCTTAAAGGTTTGTGCATGAATATTAACAAAATTATACATGTTTCTACAGCATACCTGGACCAGAGTTGCTCTTCACATATGGTGAAAAATGATCCTGTGTTCATGTGTTTCATTCAGCTCCCCTAAGCTGTAGGGAGCCCTCAGGAGAGTTTAGGTTTTTCAGCATGTTGTCTATTTTGCACCAACTCTCTGGATACTAGAACTGCAATGTTTAAGCAGTGTTCCTCAAAGAGACATGCGATCTTGCATCAATTGTTGATGCAAGGATGCATTTAGCACTAAAAAAATGCAAACCGCCACTTGATGTCTGTTGATCCTGTGCATTTATAGTACACTTTTACTGCGCATGGTGCGTTCGCAGTGAATACTTACCAGAAATTGTGTTTAATTACACTTAGTGGTATAATTTCAGGAAGTTTGTGTAAGAGGCATAATGCGAAATTCATGAAATTATTCAAGTGACGTCGGCGTAATTTACATTTTGCTCAGCCTGTTATTCAGGGCCAGCATCTATAAGCAGATGTTTCCTGCTGCTATCTTAGCCGACACCCCCTCAATGAGGGTACAGACGTGCCTTACTGAAAGCAGCAGTGAACGTTCCAACAGAAGTTGAAAATACTTACTGTACTGTGTGTTTCTCTTCTAGGACCTGAAAAGCGTAAGTTTCCAACTGTAAGATTCTCGGCTGGAGCAAAGATCAGCTAGATCCACAGGGCCATAGGACCGTGCGTCAGCACAGGACGCTGACCCGTAGGAGTGCACTCACCTGGAGGGAGGGGGGTGTTTGGGGGCTGTGTTTAGCAATAAGTTAAGGTTTAAAAGCACCCGCTACAGAGTTCCTTGTCTGTCCAGCTTTCAGACAGCAATACAAATGTCACAACTCTTGTGAATAATGTTCCTGCTAAAACGGTGAAAGAGTTCTCTAGTGGCAGTTTTGACTCACCATAAAGTAGAGCAGAGGGTTAATATGCCCGCTGCAAAGACCAGATCTGTATTTTATGTGGATACCTGAGTGGATTAGTAAACTCAGCATTTAGCAGTGCTTTAAAACAAATGAAATGTATGTGAGAGAGGGGCTATAGAGAGATGATGGGTACTTTTGCTGGGTGGTGAAGGAATCGGAGAAGGAGGTCATTGGGGTGGGGGCAAACATTTTGTTGCACCGGCCCTGTATATCGAAAAGAGAGGAAATCTTTTTTGAAGATGGACAGAACTTATTCTAGTTGAAGCACAAACCCAAATATAGCCAGACTACTGGCAACAAACACAAGTTCATGTAGTGAGGTCACACCAAGGTCTACTGTTTCTCAGACCCAGTCCATACAGGAAAAGTCCTTTCTTAGTCTAAAATTACCATGCTTCCCACATTTGTGACTGCACAGAGGAACATTACTTTGCCCTCATAATATTGTATCGATCACATAAGCGAGTGGTAGATGCCAAATAATAAAGACTTTTTATGTAAAAAAGGACAATTTCAAAACATTTGTGTCCTTCTGATAGTGCTTCACCAGTTCAGACCATGAAAAGTTATGTCAAAAAGGACTTTTACATAAAAGGTGATTAAAACGGGGAGCAGAAACTTGATCACAGATTCCCTGCCTTTACATTTTCAAATATATCCTTTGAGATTTGTTTGCCAAGAACAAGGGCCAAGTGAAGGAATATGGCAAATTACAGAAAATTGCTCATAATTGACCAATACCACGAATCCATGAATCACCAAGCAGGCGAATGAGACTCCACCTGAGACTCTGATGCCACCAATCTCTAGAATCTCCCCCCGCGCTCAAAGCATGTCTCATACCAACTCAGATCTGCAGACGACTCACTTGAAGAAAATATTATTGATATGGTTAGTTGTTAGACCTGACAGCCTTGGGGTGGTCACCCCTAACTTTTTGCCTGCCTCCCTCCACTTTTTGGACACTGTTTTTGCTGGCTTTTAGACTCTGCGCATTTTACCACTGCTAACCAGTGCTAAAGTGCATATGCTCTCTCCCTTAAAACATGGTAACCTTGAATCATACCTGAATGGACTATTAATTTACTTATAAGTCCCTAGTAATGTGCACTCTATGTGCATAGGGCCGGTAGATTAAATGCTACTAGTGGGCCTGCAGCACTGGTTGTGCCACCCACTTAAGTAGCCCCTTTTCCTTGTCTCAGGCCTGCCATTGCAAGGCCTGTTTGTGCAGTTTCACGGTCACCTCGACTTGGCATTTAAAAGTACTTGCCAAGCCTAAACCTCCCCTTTCTCCACATATCAGTCACCTCTAATGTGTGCCCTAGGTAACCCCTAGAGCAGGGTGCTGTGTGGGTGAAAAGCAGGACATGTACCTGTGTAGTTTACATGTCCTGGTAGTGTAAAACTCCTAAATTCGTTTTTGCACTACTGTGAGGCCTGCTCCCTTCATGGGCTAACATTGGGGCTGCCCTCATACAGTATTGAAGTGGTAGCTGCTGATCTGAAAGGAGTAGGAAGGTCATATTTAGTATGGCCAGAATGGTAATATAAAATCCTGCTGACTGGTGAAGTTGCATTTAATATTACTATTCTAGAAATGCCACTTTTAGAAAGTGAGCATTTCTTTGCACTTAAATCTTTCTGTGCCTTACAATCCACGTCTGGCTGGGCTTAGTTGACAGCTCCTTGTGCATTCACTCAGACACACCCCAAACACAGGGTACTCAGCCTCACTTGCATACATCTGCATTTTGAATGCGTCTTCCTGGGCTGGGAGGGTGGAGGGCCTGCTCTCACACAAAGGACTGCCACACCCCCTACTGGGACCCTGGCAGACAGGATTGAACTGAAAGGGGACCTGGTGCACTTCTTAGCCACTCTTTGAAGTCTCCCCCACTTCAAAGGCACATTTGGGTATAAAACAGAGCCTCTGCCCTACCTCATCAGACACTTGCTGGAGAAGAAACCTGAACCAGAAACTACATCCTGCCAAGAAGAACTGCCCGTCTGCTTTCTACAAATAACTGCTGCCTTGCTGTTGGCCTGCTGCCTTGCTGAACTTGTCTGGCTGTGAAAGTGCTCTCCAAGGGCTTGGATAGAGCTTGCCTCCTGTTCCCTGAAGTCTCAGGACCAAAAAGACTTCTCTTTTTCACTTGGACGCTCCGTGCGCCGAAAGTTTCGACGCACAGCTTGTTCCGCGGCGAGAAAAACGCCGCACACCGACGCTGATCGACGCGACGCCTTCGGGACGACTGGAACTTCGACGCACGGCTTCGCAAGGACAACGCCGCCCGACCTCTAGAGGAGAAATCGACGCGACGCCTGCCGTGAGATCGTAATTTCGACGCGCAGCCCCGCAGACCGACGCACAGCCGGAAAACAAGCAGGAAAATCCACGCACAGACCTGGGACATTTGGTAATCCCCACGATCCACAGAAAGACTGTCCGCGCGCCGGAAAACGACGCACGACTTCCCCGCGTGAAAAATAACGACGCAAGTCCGTGTGTGCTGGGGAGAAATCGACGCACACACCCTTTTTCCACGTATCTCTTCTTCTGTGGCCCTCTGAGGAGATTTCCCACTCCAAACCAGGTACTTTGTGCTTGAAAGAGACTTTGTTTGCTTTTTAAAGATTTAAGACACTTTATATCACTTTCAGTGATATCTCTACAAATTCACATTGCAACTTTATTCGTTTTGACCTACAATTATCCTGATAAATATTATATATTTTTCTAAACACTGTGTGGTGTATTTTTGTGGTGCTATATGGTGGTATTGTATGATTTATTGCACAAATACTTTACACATTGCCTTCTAAGTTAAGCCTGACTGCTCGTGCCAAGCTACCAGAGGGTGGGCACAGGATAATCTTGGATTGTGTGTGACTTACCCTGACTAGAGTGAGGGCTTTTGCTTGGACAGGGGGTAACCTGTCTGCCAACCAAAAACCCAATTTCTAACATTAGTCATTTATTGCACCCTTATGGGGGGGGTGGGGCACTACTTTACAATACTGTCTGATATGTTTCAAGGGCTCTTACCAACCTTCCATTCCCCCATGAATTCAACCCATTTGTCAACTTCATCCCAAAGTGTAGATAGGTGATGAAGAAACATAGATTTGTGCACTTTGTCAGGTACTGAAAAGCTTGATGAGATAAAAGACAGATACCCTTTGGGCCTTATTTACACTAAACAAAAATTGCATAAATATGTAAGTAAATAAATGGACACAGCAGTGATGGATAGATTCTCAGGTGTTGTCAGTCAGTTTGACTTTGTGGCTCCCATCATTCTGCACTATTGTAAATGTAGTTCTGCTTTTGTGGGTGGGTGTAATGCTTATGCTGACTGGGCACACTTTAAAGCACTTTGTTCATCCACAAGATGAAGCTAGTGAACATAGAATGCACAGAGGATCATCACTCACCCAAAGCTTGCCGTCGTGATAGAAAGCTCCAAGAAGCTTGACAATGTAGCGGTGGTCGCAAGTGGCCAAGATCTCAATCTCCACCATGTAGTCCTCAAGCTCCTCCTCAGATTTAGTTTCGATGACTTTGGCTGCGGCAAAGACCCCAGTCTCCCTGTTCTTAACCTGGAAACAAAGATGGAAAAGCATGGTTGCGATGTGTGTCACAGAAAACAACAACTTACCACTGTTGCACGGAGCTTGCCCTGCCGTCCCATTTGCTTCTAGAGGAAAATGTATGCTCGACAAATATAAATAGCTTGCCTGCCTACCAATAGGTTTCCCTCAAACAGTCTGGGGCATCGCAGACAGCAAATGTCTTTACTCCACATCTCGTTCTGGAAGTAGCATGTGTAAATGACCGCATGAAGCAGTTACAAATACAATGGTTATTTCTATAGGGCTTCCTGTCGGCCAGTCCCTTCCTGGCCCAATTTGGTCATCAGCAGGGCAAGTGCGACGGAGTTGAGAATTTGGGATGGGACCATGGTTTGTACAATAAAGCGAGAGGCTTTCCTATCATGTGCTCCCACTCATCAACAAGCAGACCCTCAGTCAACTGGGACTGTAATAAGGACAGTGGCATAAACTGGCCTTTGCATTCAAATCGAAATACCAACTTGTACAAAAGTATTGCACAGAACCGGTGCATTTCCCCATTTCGGGTAAATCCTGTCGAAATTTGTGGAGGGGACAAATATTCTGCCGACCGCAGCTAGGAACATGGGAAGGTGTGTGGTAATGTAGCACAATTCCACATGCAGATCTGACGAGTTCTGAATGGGTATGTAATACCAACCCAAGAAAAAATAAATCCCAGAATTATCTGTATTTTCCTGGGTAGTATTATTTTTACCGTATTTCCCTCAAAAGCAACATGTGGACCACAGTCATTAGTGGGAGTTGTGTGGCAGAAAACCTGTGGATGTATGTATGTAGCTTCATAAGGCCTTACGGAAAAAAGCCACTTAAAAATAGATGCTCAGATGTCTGTCAAATTCTGCAGTGCGTATTCTCACACAATTTGCCTATTACTCTGAATTGTAATGATTATTTCTACCCCCAGCACATATTGCCTCACCACTTCTTGTTCGATCCCGCGACCATGAGTGGGGTAAAGGGATAGGAGAAGGTATATTTGGGTAATTCGATTAATAAAGGTTAAACCCTGGGATAACGGTAACATCTGTTATTTATAGGCCTTCTAGACTGCACAGGTGTGGTAATAAGCGCCATATAAAACACAAGTTATTTTTTATACCGTCATAATCTGTATTGGTCCATTTGGCTAGTTTTGCTCCAGGTTTCCCTCTGGATAAACTAACTAGGAGAGGCGTGTGGATTTTCGATTACATTATCAGTGCTTCTCTTTTCACACCAACACCTTTGTAAATAAAGCTGCCTTTGATAAGCTTTGACGACCTGCAACTTGTATTTACTACTTTGTAGCATCACGTGCGTCTTGAATTGGCTTGGGGCTCGCTCCTTCGTGCCTGCGTCCCCCTTGCCTGCGTCCCCCTTGCAGGGCTATTTTACAGGAGTTTGGCACATCCAATAGACAGATCAGATCAAGGATGCGCTACATTCAGGGCTACGGAGCAGTCACCTCTTTGTATGCACTATAGAAGGGCACCCCAATACTTCAGTGTGTCAAATAATAGCTATGCACTCATATTACAAACAAGCATTGGCAATGCTACTAGGCCTGGCTTGTGAACGGTGTCATTGATAGGGTTAGACACTCAGTAAGTATATGCGCTCATGTATCCATTTATCCATCCAGTGACTCATCCGTGCATTCACTCATCGTATTGTTAATAAAACACACACATACTCAAAAGCATATGCTTGCAATAATAAAAATAATATTGTAGCAGGTGTCTTTCTTGTAGTGGTATTGTACATAGCATATAATTGTTTTAAAGTTCTAGCATGGCTGCAGCACTGGAACCAATGTGTTGACCATACTGAGATTGTAAAACAGTGACACACTATGGACAACAGTATTTCATAATGGTGTCTGGGTTCAGAGGGAGTGACCACGAGGGATAAGATACACTGCTTTCGAAATGAGCAACAAACAAGAAACCCTTTAGCAGTGCCTTCCTTGAACGTTGTAGTAACCCCTTAAACATTACAATACAAAATAATAAAAGGAGAAAACTGAAACCTAAAGCACTGGCCAACCAACCATGACACTAAGGCATGCTCGTTTTCAGGTGGATGTGCAAGTGATCAGAAAATGTCATTCACAGGACAAGAGAGCCAATGATTGATGTGGACTGAGCCATTACCCCATGCAATATGCTGCCATGGATGAAAGCAGTGTGTAAATAACACTCAGACAGATAAATGGCAGAAGTGAGCTGACACAAAGGCCATATATGTAACTATAAGGATATTCATTTGAATGGATGTTTTAATGATTTGTTTTAATAATATGGTCCTGGCAGACAGCTAAATTGGTCAGACCTTCAGAAGAGATTCTATCAAGAAATATTACAGCGCAAATCTTCTACCCCTTGGGTTTGTCAAAGGTAGCAGTAACACCACTAAAAGTCTTCCCTACAAACATAATGTGACACATTTCATGTAACGAAATACATCTTTCCACTCTTTACTACAAATAACAATCCACCCTTAAATGCCTATGGGTGTCAATTTATATTCTTTTCACAAATAATAGGCCAACCCTACTGCCTTTATCATACATTTTCATAATAAGCAGATCAGACCTATGGAATTTAAAACCCGTATTCTGAGAGAACCAATCCAGTATCTAGCTGCCATTGTCTTTTCACCATAAATAACTCAGGCCTATAGGGTTGGTTAAGCCTTCCAACAATTCAACCATCAGGTATATCCTAATAAAATTACAAATATGTACAAAATGACAGTTGTCAAAACAATATAAAATTCCTACTAATAGAGCCGAATAGGGATGAGCATATTGCAAATCTTTTGTGCCCATGGTTTTTTTGGGTGGTTCACCACTAAAAAAAAAAAAACACCCTTGACTACTAAGTAATCGGCCAGATCCTGAGTAACAAAATACCCGCCTAGAGCTGTAGAATTGTATAATAAAAATCCACCCATAAAAACCTATTGGCTTTAACAAAAAGTAAGTCAGGCTTATGTGGTTTGTCATAACGTTTCATTATAAACAAATCATACCTAAGGAGCCTGATATGTTTTCACAGTGAACTGATAAGACATGCAGCCTTTACTATTGGTTTCACACTATTTCCAACACTACTGAAGTGCAGATAAACTGGCAACCAACATGCATACAGTTTTAAAATAACAAATATATACAAAATTACTGTTGGCAAAACAATAACACCTCTCTACAGGGCCTAACAAGAATAATCACAGGCAAAATGTACCTCCAGAGTTTACCAGGGTGGGTGGCCAATGCCTAAATCCTTGCATTCTACAGTAAATTGCTTTTACATGCATAAATATACCGTTATATAGTTTGTAAAACATTGTGATAGCAATTGTGAAACAGGCTTATTGCCTTTAACAAATGTTTCTCACAATAAGTAAGTCGGACCAACTGCTTTTGCTTTGGCATAACATTTCATTATAAGAAGATCAATAGGCATCAGACATAATGTTTCCAGTGCACCAAGCAAGCCTATAGCTTGCCACCATATCCAACTGAGGCTCACTGTTTTGAGTGTAAGCTTTTCCACAAGGGAGGCATTAGAGACAGTCATAAAATAAGAAAGGAATACACAATTACAGTTCACTCAGCAAAATGCCATCTCTCATAATTGGGCCTCACAAGGATCCTCGCAAAGCAAATCTTCCATGTCCAGTTAGTTGTCATAAGGGGTAAACCAACACCAAACCTATAACTACTAAGGTAATCTGTGAGATTCCATGCAACAAAAAAACCTGCCTGTGGGCTTGAATATACATTGGTAACAAACCTTCCTCAAATGCCTATCGACTTTATCAATACGTCAGACCTATTGTCGGCAACTTAACACTTGATAATGAACCGAAAAGACCTACAACTATGATTGTCGGCTTGCAACCATAACAATGCAGTCCTGCTGTACTTAACATAGGTTTTTCCACAAATCAAAGTGCACTACAAATACTCTTCTTAGAGGAAGAACGCAATTGTGGCTCAATCAAATCCTATACTCACAGAAACCAACATGTGTTGGGGCATGAGTGCCCCTCAGTAACTCTAAAAACTTGTTTTCGGTGATCACATAAGGTCCAGCAATTGCTACACTGCAAGGCTAGACCTAAACATCTCTGTAGATTAGTGTAGCCGAGGAGGAGGCGAGGGAGCTGGGACTGGAACACTGCAGCACATTCCTTACAACTACCCTTCTCCCATCTGGGCTGCTGCCAGAGAAAAACAAATGCTGTAAATTATCTATTTATTTAGAGAAAATTTGACAGCATTACAGTGCCATCTGTATATTCCTAAAAGCTCAAGCAAGTTACATTGCTGCCGTCTCAGCCAGCTCGAAAAACAAACACAATCATAGCTGCAAGGACGGGAAGCACTCCTTTCGTGGAAGCAAACATCTTCTGCCCAATCAAAACATGTACTACTGTCTTCCAACATGTAGGTCTAGCCAAATCCCCTCACTGTAGTACTCCTAAAAGCTCTTCCTTATATGGCTCACATTAGGTCCTGTGACGGCTGTACTACTATGCCTCACTTAAAAATTGGCTCTGCAGCACTCCCAATACTAAGAAAGCTAATGCTGAATGGGACAGCCCAACACAAAATGGCAAGCTGCAGGAGAGGACATGAACTCCCTTCAGTGTGGAGTACTCACCAATTACCTCTTGGAAAGGAAGGTGAGTGGGGCCTCACTTGCATGACACCATCCCCATTCAGACCAGCCCCCTGCTCCCCACACTGCTGGCTGCAAATTCCAGGTCTGCACTACGGCAGTAGCATGGGATAGCGCCACACTGCTCCTAAGTGGAGTGGCATATTGCTGGTATACTTTGGTGAAGTGAGGCTTTAGGGCACAGGAGGGTCTATCAGAGACCCACAGGAGTGAGGTCTATTCGACAACCTCAACATCACATGTGAAGTTAGTTGCAAGTGATCCGCTAATCAGGATAAAGTTCAAACTGAAGAAGCAACCTTCAGTGAATGGACGTTTTTTCACCTGGAGGAGCACTGGCAAGAAACAGTCTGCAACAGAGACAACCAGCTAACAGCTAGCTTTTCTGCCTGGGTAGAGAGGAATTAAGTCATATAGGCCCCATCCAACCAGACTTTTTCTGACTGATTGAGAAATCAGATGCTAAACCTAGTAATGAAGAGCTTGCAGCTAGTGGGCAGGTGCAGGAAGGTAAAGCATCATTAAAGCTCTTCTGCCCTGATGTGCTCCGTGGCCAATGAAAGACGCGTCCATCCCTAGAATTTAGTAGCCAAGTAAAGTAAGGCAGCACAGCATGTATAAAGCACCAGCGAGGTAGCTTTTCAAATATTTCTGGATGTTCAACCAGGTTTGTAAAAGTAAGATTGGAATGATCTAGATGGAAACATACTGGACTCTCAGACGCACAGGAACTCTAAGAGGATGCGTTATGAGGAAGAAACTCCCAGTACGTATGAGTGTAAATACAAAGCTTTAACAACACGTACAACAATTGACTTGAAACAGGCAACAAACCTAAACCACTTACCACCCATACATTTTTCAACACTAATCACCCCACAAGCATCCTCACACAGTGGTTTGTTCAGATTCTGATACTGCTTGTGATTTCTTAGGCCTAGAAGGACATGTTTATTAAAAAAAAAAAAACACAGCAGCACTCTAGCCCCAGATAGTTTTTGATGGTGGCCAATGACATGTTCATTCAGTCATTCTTTCCAATCAATATGCTGATATTTTGAGAAGTTACCATTTTCCACATGATACCTCCGTGGTCTTTCAAGTCCCACAGGAGATATACCGTCACATCAGTTTTAGTAGGGGAAAGAGTTTCTGTAGTGGTGGTCCCACAATCTATTGACTGAGGCAGCTCTTTCATGTTACATTTGCTTTTGTATTGTGGGGGGAGTTGTCAAAAGACCACTGACCTCATTCATGAAGGTTAAGTCGAGAATAAACGGCAGCAACCAGAAAGTGCGATAAAGGTACATTTGAAACCAATTTAAAACCATATTCTCGGATTTCAAACAACAATGGCGGTTGCAGAGTAGTGCCAGGTGCAATTCTGATTTTCATTTGTAATAGAGATTGGAGAACGTCTCATAAACCAGCTAGGTGTATGAAACAATCCCGTTTGCTGGTTTTCCACTTCAACAATTTGTATGTTTAGTTTAAAGTCCATTTAGGTCAAAGGTGAAAACAAGTTATGTAGTGATCACTCGGAGATCTTGCCAGAACACACTCAAGCTAAAATAGGGTAAAGTCAAGAAGCAAACTAGCCGGCCAGAACACCAGGATATTTTCTGACAAACTAATGTCCCATAACGGTTGATAACACTGAATCAGCCACAAGTTAGACAGGCACTGATACAGCTGTTTAAAACCACAGCCTCCTTCATGTGCTGAAAAGCGAGATGCACTGGTTGTTCAATGCTTTCTAAGTCTGGCGTAAGCCAAGACCTTTGATTTTACTAACATTTATGACAACATACTTACACAGGGATGTGGAATTCACATAGCCGGACACCCAGGCCATATTGTTTGGGGTCAAGGACAACAAGTTGTCATGTTTATTTTGTCCTTGGGACACGTAAGCCGAGCCCCCTGCAATACAAACCCTTTGGCTGCCAGTTTACAGTACCACATTATGGATGAGGAAAGAGCATTGTCGGCAAATAAGGTAATATTTGTGTCCATAAGCTTGTGATATTCAAACTTGTACTTACGGTTCACTGATGCAAAGTCTTTATTATTAAGATGAGCCCTCTAAAAAAAATGTTGCAAGCTCGGACTGCACTAGTGACACTGGTCCCAGTATAAAAATGTGTACACACATTTGGAAAGTTTGATAATATGAGACTATGTATAATGCTTTCTGCATGCCCTGTGGTTTGATGCAAATTTTGCAGAAGCTCGAAAGCAAGATTTGCTTTCAAAATAAAATGTTCACAAAAACTGCCAATGGGAAAAAAACTGTTATGCTAAAAGTACTGTGAAATTTAGGTACCATTTCTTTGAAGCATCGTTGATGCATGACAGTATTTCAACAAAAAAATTAATAATGTGAATATCAATGTACCCAGTTCCAAAACGATTATGGGAAACATGAAAATAAACAAGCATTGGCTAAGCAAATAGGCCTGACATTGGTGATTAGCCTTATGATTTTGTCAATGTCTTGTTTTGACTTGGTTTTTGTGAAACATAATTGTTGTGGGAGCTGCCGGGCCCTCACCATCATAAACATTGGCAAAATGCACAAATATTTTTGGCCTCAAAAAGCACACCTCACCACAGTAGTTCAGAACACTGAACAAATCTACATTAGGTGGCAATGTGCTCCGTGTGAAGTGAAGACAGCCAATAAAAAGAAAAAGAGATAACATTTTAATAAAAACAAACAGTCTTGGATAACCAATGAGCTGTGGAATTCTTAAAGAAAATCACAAAAGTGTACATAGTGTATGTCCTTGGATTAGTACAGATGTACACCACTCATGAATTCACAAGAAGTTACAGAAGTAGGCCAAGTAAATGTACTCCTAGAAAATATTTGTGAACTGCTGTTTAGCATGAGCAAATATGCATACATAGAAAATCTATTGAGTTTTTTTTTTTTTTTTTTTTTTTTTAACAAGTTCTCTTTCCCTCCAACCACTTTTCCCTAACCAGGGAAATAGTTTTACTTCTGCTGTTGTCAGGAATACATTTCTAACCTTTCTTTGTATGGGAAAATATTACAGAAAAGCTGGTGAAGCCCCCCAAAACATGAAGATTAATAGGTTTGCACAGTCTAAAAGGGCATTCCAGCCTTAGAACTATTGCTTACCCCTATCTCCAGCCTCAGGATGTAGATCTGCTGAAAGGTGTCAAAATAAAGTAATTGCTAGTATTCAAACCTTCCAATAGTATGAGCCCTGCCATAATCAGAGAGGCTATTATCAGAGCTCTTATGTAATGAGATTGCTGCATAATTTGTCACTGCACTACATGGCGTCAAAGGGACAGGCAGATGTTTTTACAGGACAAGCAGATTTATGAAGCAACCAATCCCATGGACAAGTAGCTATTTTATAAAATTCCAAACCCTTGCTTACATGTAGGAGGTTTCAGCCAGCCCTCTTCAGCCATATGCGTTTTTCCTTCTGCCTGCTAAAGAAAGGAGCAGCGGGACAGCCCCTTCAGCCACTGGCCAACTTCAATGTGACTGCGAGCACTCCACCCTTCCACAAGGAGCACATTTGCACACAATATGGTTCCTTTAAACATCTGGGGACAACTATGGCAGTGCATGCTTTTGAGATCAAAAAAATATTTTGACTTGTAGCCAATATTTCTGATGAGGTCCCAGCAGCTTCCCCAACAACAAAGCCTTGGAAAAAAACATAACGAAACTAAACAAATACTGACAAAGCTAAAGGGCTGTTGGACAACACCAGACCTATCAGCTTTGCCAATGCCTGTTTAGTGTGTCCTTTTGTCTGACGCCAATTTAACCATTGCGGTGTGGTTCACACCAGAAAATGCAATGTATATAAACAAGGGACATCTATTTCAGATTTATTGTGACTTTCTGTGCATGCCTGCTTTAAATTAAAGGGTATCTTGGTGTGCATATTAAGCAACATGGTAAAATCCCAACACTGGGCCAATGCAAACACATTGTACAACACACAATAGGCACTGTATTCAGCCACATCAGATCCCAACTTACTGTCGTTTTCAAAAGTACGAGTGACACTTCAGGGGAGGACCACAATTCTGCATAACTGGTCCTGAAGTGTGGAACACTGTACTACTACCATCAGACTGAAAGAAATACATGCATTTGCAGGGGGAAAAAAACTAAAAATCTAAAAGCAAAAAAGTAAATTCAGAATACTTAATTTGGCTTGTACATACGAGTTTAAGTGTGCAAAATAACTTGGCTGTGGAGGCAATCACTAATGTATCTACGAGAATATGAATTAAGAATTACAAAACTCCATAAAGAAATATCTGCTTTAGAGATTAAATAAAAAAAATCTTCCTCCGGTAAACATGAGGGAGCAAAGACTCCCTTTAGTTCTCTGTAATCATAGTTGAGCTGCCCCGACGAACTCCATAAGATCCAAAGGAACACATCGAAGAAGCGTCACTGGTGACGATACCCATTAACCTTCTGCCTCCTGAGGCGATGACACCCCAGTCCAAGAGTGTTAATTTAGCACAGTACATCCTCCTCTGTGCAAAGAGACCAAGGCATCCATACTGTATCCAACCCTGTTACACCTCACCCAGCCACACCATGATCACACCTCCCACACAAGATCTCCTTTCCAAAGTGACTGCATAACGCAGAGAGTATAAGGCAGAGGGCGTATGAAGCAACAGAGCAGATGCCGACAACCATAAATACCCGGTTCTCTGAGCGCCATCACTTATGAATACCGCTACGCAAGGCAGATGCTACATTAACGGCACAGTTGCTGTACATAACCATCATTAGAGGATTTTTGACAGAGGCAAATGTCCTCAAAGACAGCACTGATACTGGTGGAGTGAGAGTGCCCAATAACAAAATGTTATTTTGTCTGGGATTGAAACTCTGCATTAGTGTCTTCCCCCTGATGCAAATTCTCAAGTGTCAGTTCTACTTGAGTACTGCAGCATGAGTACTATACAGAACGTTGGAGCAGCTTCTACATGCGTAGTACATTCCTCTACTCTTCACTAACAAGAGGCGGGATCTCTCCACTAACTAGAGATCTGATCAAGTCCTCAAGAAGTCTCTCCCATATCCCTGGCTGGAAGCATCAACAGTTCTGATCCCATCCTCTTCTAGGCTCAGCATCCCCGCACCTCCAAGACACCCCCCCGCCCCCAAGCACCCCATGTCGGGTCCTCCTTCCAACCATTCACCTCCCGTCTTCGGATCAAACGGAGCTCTTAAACTCCACAGAACTACACTTGTGGTTTGGACACAGATTAATGCCCAGTCTCACCTGTCCCACTCACCACTCGAGACCCTCAACTCCATCGCCCATCCCCCCACCCTCGTGGCTTTATTTAACCAGACATAAAACAATTCCTTCTTATCAGCCTTGGGCCGATATTGTAAATCAGTTATTCTTCATATCATTATTTTTGTAGCGTGGTCATAACCCTCTTGCAAGTGTGCCAAAGCACTTTACAGCCTGCTACGTGATTGACAAAGAGGTAACTAGTTTTACACCAAAGATCCTCGCTGGGTTAAAGCGAGGATGCAGACAGGGTTTCTCCGGCAGCAGAGTTTACACAAACATTAGAGACAGCATTTAGTCAGCAAGACAAAACAGTATCTTTTATTTGGATCTGGAGTATTTTGAAGTGGATCTTAATGCAAATAACCTGAAATAAATGAAAAAAAATGAGTAGAACAATAAAAATGACATCGCACCTTCTTAAAACAAGTTTTTATGCTTTGAACATAAATTGGATTTTAGGGACCACCTCGGTATCTGCAGATCACAGAGACCACATTTGACAGTGCCTTCGGGCTCTTAGAAGGATTTGTCACGCAAAAATCTGACTCAGAGGAAGTTACTCTTTTCATTGATGCGCTGCAATAATCCTACGTAAAAACCAAACAAATAGCCCCCGGTCTAAAGGCAGAGTCACTTTTCAAACTAGGTTTAAATACCCCACCACCTGAGACTGGTGAAGACTGCCGACTGGTTTGGGAACTATATAAGTGGACAATCAAAGTGGTCAGCGTGGCGGCCAGAGCTCTGGACTCAGCCAAGCGTGGCAGGCAGGCGCAGAAAAGTGCATTCCTAAGGTCGGCGACAGCCGTAAGCCGCGGCCCAAACCGGCCCTTTTAAATGTAAGCCTCTGTTGGCCCCGTGAGTACAAACAACCACAATGTACAGCGTGGGCTGAAGCCTTCAGCGCAGGGCGACGCCGTAACAGGAAGTGCGCGGCATCGCTGTGCAAAACGAGAAAACGAAAAACGAAAAGAACCACACGTAGAAGAAGTCGAAGAAGAGCCCGCTTTAATTACAAGCAACATGTTGTATCCTGACCTTGTCTATCGTTTGTGTCTCTCTGCAGTGCACTCGCCAAGATCACTAGACCCGTCTGAACTATCAGTGGCTCATAGGTCAAACAGTTTAGTTTTCATCGACATCTGATAGATGAAAAGCGGTGAACTTGCTGGCCACAAATTGATCTCTGCAGCTGGTGTTCAACGAACTGAGCTACCTTTCCAGGATGTGCACAACTTCTCATTGCTCGCAAGAGTCCGGCAATAAACACCCCAGATTGTGTCTATTTATAGATGACAGCCAGAGGGCTATTTAAAGCTCTGAACTAGTGCGACTATACCAAAGTCCAAGTGCAATGAACGCCCCAACACACTATTGTCCCAGTAGATGTAAACACAGCAGCGTAAAAGGCATACGTGCCACACATTCCAGAGCAAGATCACAGATGAGGCATGTCGCATTTTGAGCCATAAAACTCCACTAATAACCGCCCATCCTTCTGTCCCAGGCCAGGAGATAACGCTTAAGGAGCTGTTCTCGTATAACCTGTAGGCGACCCCGTGCATCGCGCAGGTGACTACGCGCGATTTACGTGAGAGAGATCTCAATACACCCCCACCCCCCGGCTCAGCTGCCACGTACCGGTGGCAGAGTGCCAACAAACCAGCTCCGCGGTCCAGACACTATGGATTGTGAGCACACGGGCCAGCAGCCTCAGTAGCAGAGCCTTTGCAGAGGCGCCTGCAAAAATTACCTATAGGTGTTCAGTGCAGGCAAAATGCCCACGGAGTCAAAGTAATTACAGAACAAAGGACAAAATGATCCGCACCAACCTACTCATTCACAGCCCCCGACATGCAGCAAATGCTTAGGATAAAGTACACATACGCATCTTCTGCTAATATCTTCCGGCCTAGCTTGTTCTCCCATGCCAAACTCAGAAAGCAGCTCCGTTTAGGAGAGCCAAACCCTCAATTGAAAAACAGTTAATGAGTTTGCCCTCAAAATGTGGTTTGGGTCAAAACGCTTTCAATAGTGTAGACAATGCAGATAGATTTTTTATACACAGATGGGACATACGGCACACAAGCACGTTTTGAGAATATGAGCTGGTTTGATCAATCCCAAGCAATTTTGTCACGTAAACCAATTAGAAAAGACTGCGGAAGGTCCCAGAAACATAGCTCAAGACAGACCACCAGTTCATTATGAAATCCCCTCGGTGGTGCCGGAATTAATCGTAAACAAACTTTGTAACACACCAGTAAATAATCCCATCAAAGGAACACTAGAGCCAAATGTCAGGAAATACTTTTAAAGTGGTTCCAAAATCAACACTAGCACTAAAATCTTAACGAAGTCCCTCAGGTCGAAGAAACCTCTGCCAATATGAGACTTCGCTCAGGAAACTCATATAAGTTACAAATTTACAGAAGTTTAAGGCACCAGACAACTGTGTGACAGCCTCCCTGCTTAGATCCACCTCTTCAATCTCTTGCTTCCTTTCTCACACAGGAGACCTCAGCCGCATTATGTGCTGATGGACCAAAGCAAGCCCAATGAAAAACGCACAGAAGATGAAAAGCAGCATCCCAAAAATGTCAGACCATCTGTGGTCAACGTTCTCACAATATGTCCCAAAAGATCAGCATGAAAATCCCCCAACTCTAGAACTTTGTAATGGGCACAAAGAATCAATAGTGCATGCTGCACCCGAATACAGTGCTGTAGCTTTTAAAATAGTTACAAAATTGTAATAATGACTCCGAGGGTGGAAGCATGTCCTGGAGCGTCCATCGCCTACTGCTATACAGAATCAAAACTCCTAGTGTGAGGCACGCCTCCTCACCACCAATCTATTGGTCCTCACTAGGTTGTCCTATCTTGTGCAGCTACTGGGAAAAGAGGGCTTCCCTTTCTGCCATGGATATTGACTAAAGAAGCTGAGGTGGTGGCCACAGATTCATCTCCCACGCCCCAGGCATTTAAACGAGATGGTCACAAGTACTGCTCATCACCTCCATTAGCACCAGATCTTTTCCAGACTTAAATACTGGTTGCATTTATCTCTTTCAACCGACAAACAACTTGGTCGCCTCTACAAAATATGGGTTGACTACCATGTTGGAAATGAGCTAATGACATTTAGAGACCCATTGTGCTGGCCTTATGAGTTGTCAGAATCATTTGTCTATTTAAGAACGTACATGCTTGCAATACAATTGCAAAACCTGTACCTTGCAGCACCGCTGTGATTTCCCACATTACTTGCTACAGGATATAGCACACCCCGTGATCTAGTCAGGCCGTCATATTCCAGCAGCAGAAGGTCTATATAACACTCCTAGACCCCAGAGACAGGCAGCATTAACATACTGGTACCATCAAGCACTGATACACTCGGTGAAAAGTGTGTCATCTTGAGAATGCATGTGCACCTCACCAAAAATAGAAGCCCAATCACCCATCCAACCTATTTTACTGTTCAAAGAAATCGGACGTCAGAGAGCAGGTAAAGGGGAGTTTGGATGTTCTCTCCAAAATTATTTTATAAAAAGGAGTGTGACAGCAACTGAAAGGATTTGTAGCCTGGTTTGCAAGTAAAAGAAGGCCAGTGTCTGAGAAGGAGATGAGTCAAGTACATAGTAGGGAAACTGTTCAAGAGTATCTAGTTTAACAAAAATATACCCCAGGACAACAAAGATTACAAAAAATATGTTAAATAGAACCAGGAACTCTGTAGGAAGGGACTTGAACAGACAGAGGCAGATACTTTCCTGGAAAGAGGTTAAGCAAACTTTACACAAAATATCCTTATCAAGTTATCCTAAACCTATCTCCTTCCTGGAAGAGGGGACTCTTTCAATGCTTAACACTCCAAGGTCGCTGACCTCCAACATATGAAACTGGAAACTATAGTTGGAAGGACTCCAAGTACCAAAAGACTAAAAAGCGAACACAGATTGGCCACAATCTGCAAAGCTATGGAAGTTTATGTGAGGACCCAGGCACTGTGCATCCACACTTTCCAGCTTATAGCCAAAGGCAGTTGAGTTTTCTTAAATCAAAAATCATCTCCAAGAAATATTGATTCTCCACTTGACCATATCTATCCACTCCCTTCCAAGATTTTAAAATCTGCAGTCAAATGCATAACTCTCAGAATAGCTTGAGAAACAATATCTTAGATGAAGCGCAAGCCAGTTTCCACCCTCTGCACAGTACAAAGTCGGTGCTTGGGGCAGCACTAGACTATAGTCACATGTTGCAGGAAAGTACAATGTCCCAATAATACATGTTGGAAAGAAAATAATGTACACGACTTAGCGCCACCAGCAGACTGAAGGTCCATGGAAGGCTGCGGTATGAGAGAGGTGCAGTGAAGGCCTGACATGCCAAAGTTGCCAAAGTCCAAGAACATCAGGGAGTTAGAGATATTGCAGATGGAAGGCCGGGTACACTCTACCGAAGGAATGGATCAAGGCCCGCGCACTAGCAGCTTCTGATGGGCCCCGAACAGAGATCAGGTTGAAACAGCAGGAGGAACACCTCAAGCAATAGTCAGATACCAAACAGGGTCATAAACACCTGTAGCATTACAAACATCCTTATCCAAGAGGGGCTGTTAGCCTTGCGTCTGGAGGAGTGGCCGCACGGTCCTCTACAATCTTTCTTCACACACCTTCCCTGAGGTAGGCCTTGAATGTTCCACGATGTCACAGAGAGAGCAAGGGTTGACATGCCCACCTTTTCAAGCCTTGGGCTGACACACACTGTCTCTGCTACTTATTCCACGTTCAAGTGCAATACATAAAAGGCGCCCAACAAGATTGTGGTTGTTACTTTATCTGTGTAACTCATGATTTAGCACTACCTTATAACTGAGGACGACCTAAGAGTTGTGATAAAAGATGATTCCTTCTATTAGCTCAGTGCAACTCAACAGAAATGTATCTCGTCTCGCATTTGAATTAAGATGCATTGATGGTAAAAGCATGCTAAATGAGAGCCCATACATTAATAAACCATAGGTTTTAAAAATCACTTTTAAGGCTGCAAAGTGTGACACGGAGGGTCAATGAATTAGTAGCAAAGGTTAGGTGTACATAAAGCTTCCAGTACACCAGACACGAATGAGGTACTGCACAGACGATTTAGTCCCTCCTTTCAAAAGTGAGGACATGAAAATGTGAGGAACAGTTTTATTCCCGGCAAACCATGCCCCTCCCGGCAGCCCTCCAACACCAGTTGGTTATCTCGGCAGGCAGAGTTTAAGGATTTGTTAATCCCTCCAAAAGAACAGCTATCAAACTCAATTAATATCCTCCCATGGCACACCTTTTCTGTTCGGTGGGGGCACACCCTGCCTCACCCATTCACTGCCCACGCACCTAATCCCGCACCTATCACGCAGTCAGGCCCCGTCAGGCCCTATCAGGCCCAGAACATGCTGGGAGGATTCACAAGGGAGGGTGCTGGTGAACTCAGGACATGTTGCTGACAGAGATCAAAACGCTTCTTTGTAAAACTTTTCACAAGGAGAACGGTTAATCTTTGCATAATGCCATGTGCAAACGCGCGCCTTTACTTTGATTGAAACATACATTTGCCTGAATGTACACTCCAAAATGAATTGCATGAAGATTTTGAGCATAATCCACGGTAACAAACTGCATTAGGTCTGCTCCCATTTCAGTGCTTTTCACATTATTGCTCAATAAATTGAAGTACACACACAGCACCGTATACAACCCACGCTTTAATCATCAAATTATAATTCAATACTGATAATACGGCATAAAGCGCGCACACTCGGCACTGCTCTACCTTTTTTATTTCGACCATTTTTATTAGGTTTTGTATCAAAGCAATAGCAAAAGAATATACAGTGCACTTCTGCAAGGAAATATAGCGCAGGGGGTGGGTTACGGGAACAATAGAGAACTTGTAATCCAGAACATCTCTAGCATTGCTGATGGCAATGTGGTTCCAAGAGCAGTTGTGAGAGTTAGTATAATAATGTATACATTCCAAAGTAGACTAGAGATAGGCTACCGCATTGATGTTGTATCTGGTATCTCAAACAGAAATGCCTAATAAAAAGCGTAAATTAAGAGAAAAGGAAAAAGAAAGTAAGAAAAGGAAAAGGAAACCTCAGTAACAAAAAGTAAGGAAGAGGAAAAGATCCAGAGAAAATAAAAGGGTAATATACTCTGAAAAACTGACAGGGCTAGCAATGTCTGACGTCACTCAACAGCAGCGTTTACATCCACCCAATAAGTGATGTGTGTATGCATAATACCGTCTATTAAGGCGGTTTACTCTACTGTAAATACTTATCAAAAGAGTCCCATAGGTGTCAGGAGCTGGAAGCATCATGCAATCCCATGCACAATACTGTCTGCGTTTCTAATGCAGCACTACATGGTCTGCCACTTTTTAAAGGATATTGTAGAAGATGACTTCCATTCTATTAGGGTGGCCTTGGTGCCCACTGTGAACATCAGGTTCAGCACTGTTCTACTTTTAACTTGAATGCTAAAGAGTACGTCATATGTTGCAGCGCATTAAAAAAATATAGCACCTACCACATCAACCTAATCATTACACATGAAAGTACATTCATGTAGTTACCTTGACCATGTAGTGCATGTGATATTGTAAGTCGATCCTATGGAGCTTGTTACAATATCATTCAATCTAAAGTATTTAAATAACTATGCAAGTCAGGCTTTTTTTTTTTTCCACCAGCACCAAGCGCTACAAAAGGCGAATGTGCCTATTGTATCTGATGACCCAGAGTATTGCATAGCAGGAGTGCCTTTGTCAATTAACCTTTCTTAGTCTCATTAAGTCTATACATACAGACATGGCCCCAGGGCAATATGGTGTAGTAGAGTTTGGGCCCCCTTGGCGCTACGAGGCAGGGGTAAAGGAGTGTTCCAGAGGCCTCCCAGACCCCACCACAGGCGGGTGCAGTCACTTACTGCACCAACTTGAAGGGGTATTCCGGGCCGCACCTTCAAAAGGGAACTCACGTCTGCAGCCTGCCAAACCTGCCGTGGAACAGCACATTTTCTGTAATCAGGCTGTTGCACTGTGCCGAGCACAGCTAATAAAAGTTATCCGACAGAGCAAACTGGGACAGCGACAGAATCTGTAAATTGGGCCCAGCGGAAAATAAAAGTAACACATTCCATTATTTTCGCCAGTTTGCAGATCACACTACAATCCACCCAAACACTGGAAACATAAAAAAATGCCGTATTTTGTAAGCAGGACAGAGTCACAAAACGCATGTCATATAATGTGAAAGAAAAATGTCTCCGGGGCGAATTGTTCTCATTTTGCAGGTTTTTTTTGCCCACCCTATAATAGTGGCCATTTATCAAAACACAATTTCCTGCAAATATAGCATTCTAAATATTAAATTCAAGCTAGATCCCTGTAAGTAGAACCTATGCCCACTTTCCACCGAGAATGCAACCACAAAACACGTCAGGCTGGAATGCCCTGAGGGGACACATAATTTGCCAAATGTGAGATAACTTGGGGTCATTAGCAATCAGCACTAAAATCACAGAACACAACAGAAAGAAGAGTTACATAAGTGCCCATGAACCTCCTGGTAGATAGAAGTGGGTGATCAGTGAACCTAAAGCTGAACTCAAAGGGGGGGGGGGGGGGAGAGTGGGTAGAGTCGGAACACAGTACAACACTGTAATCCAAGCAAAATGATGTGCCAATGTTCAGCCGAGGGTTGTGTGCACACAACACTAAAAACTCATAATACATATTAAATATGTTTATGATAAAAACATAATGGGATCAAATGGAAAACCCATAAGAAATACTAAGCTCTATATAGTAAATAAAGGCTCCGGCTGAGAGTACCCTAATCGAGAGTTGTAAACTCAATGCAATAATACATCAGGGCCTCTGACTAACTATCATTATCTAGGCAGTTCTAAGGCTCTAGGGTCTGCAAAGTCCAGGACTTGCTCAGATCAATCTGCAAGCAGAAACACAAAGCATCAATGGAGTGCATATATAGTATTTGGGGTTCACAAGCCTAAGTGATTGCGAATGCCAATGGACCCGGTTGATCAAAATAGAGGAAAGAAAATAGTTTTTTCTACCAAACTGTATACTTTGTATCTCTTATGTTACTTTAAGGTGTTTGCAAACTTAAGTGTTCATCAAAATCAATTTAAGGTAACAAACAGCAAATAGAGTGGCAGAAGCATCAGCATAGGGTTGTGCAAATCAATCAGATGGTGTCTTAAAACTTTGTTTAGATACAAGGGGATTTTGTCTTCTGGGGTGACAACTACACACAGGGAGATCTCCAAGGGCGTAAAGGCAACTATAAAGGCTCCTAGTACATTTCAGCAGGATAGCCAACTTGATTTTGGACTGTCATACTGGCCAAGGGATCAATTCATACAAATAATAAATGCTGGTACAATGGGAAGCGCGCTCATCACTCTGAGCAACCACAATCACAAATATACTCGCAAGTAGATCCCTCAGGCATGCTGGCTTAGCCATGGCACTCAACAGATGTCCACAAACTTCTGTTGTCTCGGAGGCCAAATAAAAGGCTTAGCCCCAACCAAGAGGAAGAGGGCTCAACACTTTAAGGACATTTCAGCAATTAGGTGTGCTTGAAGGTTCAAGCTCAGGAGCAGTTCAACAGCTGCAGTCTACAGAAGTTGACAGCAGACCAATGCATAGTAGAAAAGAATAGTTACAATTCAAAGGAGTAACCCAATTACGGTAGGATCTGACCTCCCTTCTCGGAAAGAACATCCGAATACATCATAGTTTCAGGACGAGCACTCAGAGGCTTCCGTGGTGGGAAACTGTGCACTGCTTTCAAACTACCTTAAACAAAGGTAAGAGAAGATACAAATACGAAAATAAAGCTGTCCTCCATGAGAAGCCCTCACCTTCAATACCAAAAAGTATTCAACTCTAAACGAGGCATACATGCACTTCTTGTAGTCCCGTCTCACAATTCAGACACATAAATGATTGCAAGGGTGCACCAGTGATGGCTGCTTGGTTGTGAACATGAACATTACAGTGAAAAAAAGCACTCATGAAGGCACCTTGTTCCTGAAAACATCAGGACGTAATGTTACACATGGATACCTGAAGGCAACTAACTCTGCTGGGTGCACCATACCACCCTAAAATCTCTACAGATCAACTGATACCAGCCAGGACATAGTTAAGGGGGTTTCAGTTAGGGAAAATGGCGTGGAGATCAATGGGGTTCTGCCCTATCTAGGCTCACTTAAAGGATGACTTTGAGGCAACTAGTATGGCATTTACAGCTTCTCACATAACTAGTGGCCACAGTCACCATAATAAGAAAGCAGAGGAGGAGCTTCCCTAAAACAAAGAAAAATGGCAGGGATACCAGCTACACACCTTTGTTGTACACCTTCAATCGCCTAACATATGTGCATTGTAACCACACAATTTAGATCATGAAGGAGACTGCAAAATCTGTCCAGCTTCAGAAGAAATGCACTCTTTACAAAGGGTTATTTTTTCCCCCTGTAAAGCACGAGCCTAGAAAGCATATTAGTGTCTAAGTCACCCTTGAAATATGCAGCTTTGGTGAAAGTCTGCGAAGTAGTAAAGACTTGATCTAAGCTACCTCCTTCGGGCCCAGTGGCCTCCTGCCTAACTGAAGCAGATAGTCCAAGTCCACCAATGGTACACTGAAGAGATACAACTAACCAGGCGACAGTGGATTTTCTATTGCTTTCATGACAGCAGGAATTGTGTGCCGTCTTGCTTTTCTAAGTTGGGCCAAGTCTTTGGCTAGCCACATACCTGCTGTAGAAACTATCTATGAGAGATTCCCTTCACAAGAACAAAGACCAAAGGAAGAACGTGAAGCCCACCCAGCAGATATCCCATGACCACATCCAATAGATGGAAAAGAACATGAATCAACACTATTACGTTCAGATGCAATAAAATGAAATAAAAATGTATAAAGCGCACTAATGCCGGTGGCATCAAACAAAAAGATGCAAAGATTGAGGGAACAAAATCCAAAACTAAGTTGAATATAGGCAGGTTTTTAAGTGATTTCCCGAATTGCAGCGAATTTCAGTGGGTTTAATATGAAGGGGTAAAATATTCCACAATTTCCAAATCGCAAACGTGAAACTACTGCCAACCCCAGGAAGTACAATTTACTCTTGGAACCACTGCCGTTCTGGAAGAAAACGATTGAAATTTCTACTGAGGAACAGACCATTGAATTTATAACAGATATTCTCAGGCCCAGATTTTTGCAAGACTATCTGCTAAGCAACAGGCTTCAAAAACAATGCACTTCTGTGCAAGAAACCAGTGCAGTTTAGGTAAATTCCGGCAAAAGGCACAAATTTAGAAATGTTGAGAAGCTAGTATGCTACCGCATTTTGCACAATTTATTGGTGATTCAGAAATTACTCTTGTAGATTCACACACAGGGCACTACAATAATCAATGTCTTAAAACAAAAACATCTAAGTACTTACGGTTCTTTTGGAAGCAGGCAGAAAGTAGGGAAAAGTTTTCTTAAGTATTCTTAAAATGTAAGCAAGAGGAAGTGACTTGGTTGATTTGATCTGAGAAGGTAAGTTTCTCATCAAAGAGCACACCCAGATTCTTTGTTCTTTTTTGGTAGGGGGACGGAAGAATACCAATCTACTGCAGTCACCTCGAGGGGATCCTAAAGGACGTGTTATTGCCAAACAGCAGGACCTATGTTTCTCAGCTCTCAATCTTAAGCAATTGTGTTTCATCCACCTTCCAATTTCCACCATGCAATTGTGGAACGTGTTTGCTACCTCCTGCTCATTGCTAGAAATAGATACAATTATCTGGGTATCATCTGCACATGACACTACTAAAAACCCAAAATAATGCCTAAGTGTGGTTAGAGGCTCAACATACACAGTAGGTGGAGGGGGTGAGGGCCTGAACTCTGTGCAGCCCCACAGGAAAGGGAAGAGGTCTTAGAAGCAAAATTATTTATGGTAACAAATTATTCTCTATCGGAGAGAAAATCACTTTACAAAGCAAGTGCCATGCCTTTAATCCTTAATTGCTCAAATTGGCCAATCAGAACCATGTGATTAACAGTACTGAATGTTGCCGATAAGACTAACAAAACAAGAGCAGCCTTTTCCCCACCTTCCACTATTTACCCAATCTTGCAACAACTGGTGCAGACTCCATACTATGCCTAACCTCTGAATCCAAACTGAGATGGATCAAAAGGTTGTCAAAACAAAAAAGTGAGATGTATATATGTAGGTAGCATGATTGCTGCTTAATTCCGTCTGGATTTAACAAGGGTTTTTAAATCAGCAATAATAATGTAGCCCTGTTACAATGTTTAGGGGAAATGTTCTGTCCTGATATTATTGAACAACTCAGTGAGGTGCAGAGCGATCTCATTGGGTATGAGTTGCAAAATTCTAGGGTGAAAGTAATCAGCAGGAGCTCTTGATTTGATGGAACGGATTACATTTTGCACCTGATGAGAAGTGAAAGAAGTACACTCAATTAGCAAATAGTTTGCTTTACCAAGAGTGTCTAAATTCAATGGCAACATTGTGTCTATCTGAATAGCATAAGAATGCTTATGATATACCAAGTTAAAAGTAGATTGGAAAAGTTAGCCAGTCTATGGCAGAAGACTTGGATGATTCCAGTATTACTATTGTTTGTTTGATTAGAAAGAGCTTTATTAGACAGGAAAAGCTCTTTAGATGAGTTTTTGGCTGACCCAATGTTGGCCAAGAAGTCGATGTCCACTGAAATCAGATCTTTGTATTCATGAAGAAGATCTTTGTATTTAATCTTCTCAGGTGGGTCATAGTTTTTACGCTATATTTGTTTCTGCCTCCGGCATAGTTGTTCATGTGACCTTAATCTGTCTGAAAACCAAAGTGCCGAAGGGTTAGATTGTTGGTCCCAACCATTTTTAAAGGGCACATTGAAACTTAGGCCTTGATAATTTAATCAGTAAAATCTGAGGCGGCTTGGTCTAAGCACAGTGACATTGAGTCCTTATTTCAGTTAGAGCAATATTTAAAGTATCCGGGCTCATTTTATGCCAGGTGGCAGATATCCAACCGTTGACCCAAAGATGTACAAGACTGCAGTTTACTAGAAGCTTTCAGCTTAGAAATGACCTCTTGTGATCTGCTCAAGAGGGTGGTAGAGTGGAATGAAAGCTACGTGCCGGTAGAAAAGCTTCCGTCAAGTGTGTGTCCTGCAAAATAAGTGGAACTGTTAACCAGTTGGCAAAAACTAAAACTCATCATAGGTATCAACCAGCCATTCTGTGTCCCTATTTCTATTTAATTCTAAATAAATATTAAAATCCCCTAAAATTAAAATAGTGAAAGTGCAAATCATAAACTTACAATAACCATGGTTACAGCCTTCCAATATGGCTCCCAAGACAGTTTCAGGACCAGGCATCTTCTAGAAATGACAGAGATGTCGACAAAATTAAAGTGTGCCTTCCAAGGGTCAGTGACTGCGAATTTTGCTGCAGGGACTAGAGCCCTGGTTTGGCAACTTATCTTAGTGAGTCGGCTGTCCTGCACTACCATTTTACATGTTGCCTCCATCCAGCGAAGTTAAGCACAGGACCCCATAGGAATGGAATGGTGCCAGAAAGGCATCCACTAGCCACACTTAGGGTCTCCTCAACCCTGATGTCTTTTTTCAGAGGACCTGCAACAGGCCATCAACGGATCGTCTAGAACCAGACCATGTGTGACAGGACTGTGAGGGTAGCTTGATTTCTGGCACATCAAGGCTGGGATTATATTTTCCTGTGAAAGATGGCCAATACTTAGGCCCTTCCTTCTTCAAAAGCGGCCACCGATAGTTAAGCTACAATAATCTTTACATTTTGGGGTCACTGTAACAGGGAGACAGCAGGACCTTCAGCAGCAGATCCTTATTGGAAACTTCCTGCCAACAACAGCGGCTCTGAATGGGTTATCTTTAGTTTTGGTGGTCATCTATTTCCAACAGGAAGTTAGTCGAGTTCACATGCACCCAGGGCACTGAAACTGTTTGACTGCAATTAGTGGAAACCGAGATATTGGTCACAACAGCCCATCGTAAACATTCTTCGCCAACAATATTGGGGGTCCCTAATATCCCAGAGTGACTAATGAATATGCCCACCTCCAGTAGGAACTGTGATAATTGAAATGTACTTTTATCCGATATCTTCAACTTTGGCCTATTTATCACGGCACACTAATAGTCCATCCGTTTGTACAGGCATTGTAGCGAATACCCCCCGGGCAGCACCACACTTTCTTGCTTGTGACTTTCAGTTGATGTACCTCTAGTAACTTCTCCAGTCTACGATGTTAAAAAAGAAGCTTAACACTCTTACCAGCTCAAGAGTTCTGCATGTTGGTGAATCCTTGAAGGACATTTTATAAGCCCACTGTTTGCTATGAGAAGTGTCCCCCCCTTTAATGATAAGGAACCCTGTTCAGGCCACGCGAGGAAATCGACAAAATAGGCAACTTACTAGTCGACTCCTACCAGTTTAAAAAAAATCTGAAGTTTATATTGGAATTTAGAAGCAGACAATGATATGTAGCTCTCTAAATTCACTCCATCTAGCTTGTCCACAGCGCCATTAGCCAATCACTTGAGCCACTAGACATCACTTGCATCACTCTGCTGGTTGTACCGTTAATCAATCAACACAGAGAAAAGAGTGGTACTGCCTTCTTGACAACAGACGAGCAGGTAACATTGCGCTTGAGGAACAGCTGAGCATTAACAATACTTTCTAAGCCCTGCCTGTGCTCAGCGAAGGAGAGGGCCGGGTGCGCTGAAGATCTCCAGAGCTGTGCTGACAGCTGTGTTAGGCTACAACACGCAGCGTGGGCTGCCGCGGCTATCAGGTAGTGAACACGGCAAAGGCTGGCAGATGTCAGCTACAACTCCGCACGCG
Organism: Pleurodeles waltl; assembly: GCF_031143425.1. Lineage (NCBI taxonomy): Eukaryota > Metazoa > Chordata > Amphibia > Caudata > Salamandridae > Pleurodeles > Pleurodeles waltl. The sequence continues at coordinate 645,190,112 of NC_090446.1, read as the reverse complement.
CTGACTTCAACCCTGGCATCTGCGGTTCAGGTCGCGGGCACACACCCCACTACAGAAAGAAGCCAGGGCTCGCTCTCCGCGCATTATCCACGTTCTATATTCTCGGCCACTCCGCCCCTCCCGGAGTATGTTCGTAGCATCTAAGAGGCTGTTGAAATGGTGTTTGGAGACTTTCAAAACCATGTAAAGGGCTATAATTGAACATGCGGGGCATCAGACACTCCTATAGAAGCTGTACTGATCCTGTGGGCGAGGACCCAGGTCCCAAGGGCTGCAGGTGCCCCTTCTGTTAGCTATGGGAGTATGAACCTTTTATCTGTGTGTCTTGGGTTGAAACAGTCTATATGAGGAAGGACTGAGAAGGTGGGGCTGTAGCTTGGTATTTGTGGATATGCAACAATATGAGCTTACATGCAAGCATAAAGGTTACCCCCAGGCACACATGACTATTCCTATTATTATACGAGGCTACACGTGCATACAAAAACACCATGTCAGAGCATAAGGAGCATTAACCACACCATCGAGGCTGCAATGAGTATGCACGGCTATACCTGTGCTACGAGGGTACAGTGACCACCCGGACCTATAATGCGTGCATCTTGCTCACTGGGTTGTACTTGGGCATAGGAATTAGTTAAATCTAATTAATTCTGAAAATGTTTTCCTCGCAACTCTGAAGCTTAAGTGATTTTGTTTTTGGTTTTTTTCTTTTTAAAGGGCTGCTAAGTCCAACTGCTTACAGGAAAAGCCATTTGGAGCAAGGCAGACATTTGCAACTTCTAGGTAGTAATCTTTTAGGCGAGGATATTAGAAACTTTGAGAAAAAAAATCTTTGCAGCATTGCACACCTCACATTTAGATAGGAGGCACGCAGAGCACTATTCCTTTTAACTGCTACAAGCAAAACCGACTAGAAAACCCGCCCCCGTTTCTCGGGCACGTTAACTGTTGGTATTCTCTCTGCAACCCGCACCTTTGTAGGGCATCAACCCAGACACAGTCAGCTACTACTGAACGATCTCGCAGCGCCCAGTGTCGCTGCATTAAATAAATACGTGCAAAGAGCAGTGCTTTAAATGGGCCGGTACTGAGTACCGGCACTTATTTATTTTGATAGGGAGAGTACAGGCACATCTCAAGAGAGAGGTGGACAACAGTAGCTGCCTACGTACAAATGAGCTGCATTCTGCACACCACCCCGACCCGTGCTGAAATACTGGAATAAGCTACGCACAGTAAACAGTCGCCACATCTGAGGCGTGCAGTCACCGCTGGTAATTCTGTCTGCGCCAGAGGAGCGGCCGGATGATTAGTAGGGTGCAGAGGTGCGGTCCCTAATTTACACGAGCACAGGCTGCAATTAAACCACAAAGCGAGACCAGAAATGTCTCAAAATACAACTTTTCGAAATTGTGTGCTTTTAGAAGGCAGGGGTGGGGGAAACGCCAAAGTATGGCGAAAGAGCGCGGCCCCAGAGGACTCAGTCATGTGGAGAACGTTGGGGATTTTCTTTGGAGGTGCACCGCTCGTTGCGCGCTGGTCCCACCAGCTCCCGTGGCTCTGAACAGCGGATATACAGCCTACTCATACGTACTTCCGGTGGGCATGGAGGAGAGTGCGTGTTTGACCCAAAGTCTTCTTTGCTGCTGCTTAATGTTTGGTGGCTTCACAAAATAAACAGCTAGTCTAAAAAAAAATAACAATTACACAGTAAAAGGGAAGAATAGCAAATAGTGTTCGCCCACTGGTACAAGGAGACAAGACAGCAAGCGATAGAGGGCAGAACCACTATGTCAACAACAAACCGAGCAGCGGCAACCACTGCCCCACACAGCCTCAATGCTACAGTCAAAGCCACACCGCCTTATAGCCAGTTAGATGACCCTGCATCAGCCGCTCCGAGACCGTGTAATCAGGAGGCTGCAACACTACGTGTGCGCCACGCAAGAGACAGGCGGCGCTGCTATGAGGTCCATGATGTTCCACATGGGAGGAGACGAGAATCTGCCGAACACAGCTGCTAATGATGATTTTGACGCAGCCTTAGTTGCGCTGAATAGATACTTTGACTCCCAGTTAAATCCGGATTATGAGAGATGCAAACTCAGGCGAGCTCGGCAGGCCGAAGGCGAACCTGTGGACACTTTCGTTGCATGGCTACGGAGGCTGGAGAGCCTGTGCACTGGGATCAGCAAACCGGAGGAGATTAGAGCACAACAGATCCAAGGGTGCTGATCATCTAACATACGGAAGCTGATATTACGACAACCAGGCATATTCCAAGACAACATCTTAATTCTCGTAAGGTCTTGAATTTGTGGTCAGCCGAGGACACGGAATCAGCACTCGTCCGAAACTCCAGTGCTACAGCTGGTGCCCAGGTGGTGAAAGTGAAAAAGGACCAGGTCAATATGATCCAACGTCGCCCCACCATAACTCGGGCGGCTATTAATAGTAGAATCAGTGAGAAAGGGTGCAGAAACTGTGGGATGGAATGCCACCCGCTAAGAGGATGCCCGGCACAAGAAAAAACATGCCTGAAGTGCAGAAGGATAAACCACTTTACCTAAGTGTGCCATAGTTCTAGCACTGTTATTAATGATGAACACTTCTCCAGACTTGAACCTCGACCTGAACTGCAAACCACGAGAGGGAAAACCCACACCTACTGAGGGACCGAGCCCCTCCCGCTGAAGGGAGTCATCAAAGTGGAGGTGAGACAGAGACACAAAGACCACCACCAGATTCCATGTGCTCAAGGGCAACACCGGGACACTGTTGGGCTGTCACATGGCTGATGACCTGGGATTGGTGTTCTTTGCCTAACAGGTTCAACAGTCACACGCTGATGAGATCTTAAATGAGTTCCCCGAGTTATTTCAAGGACTGCGGTGTCTAAAAGGGGTGCAGGTCAAACTCCATATTGATGAAACTTTGAAATTGGAGGGTGCCCTTTCACCTCTGCCCGCTGGTGGGAAAGGAGCTGCAGCAACTCGACCAAGCCAGAGTCATTGAAAATGTCACTGGACCCATCCCGTGGGTGTCACCTCTAGTCATAACTCCAAAGCCCAAACAACCAGGCACCATTCGGTCATGTGGGGACATGAGGCTATTCAAGCCACTCGCTCGGAGTAGCGCATCACCCCCACAATAGATGAGATTGTGGCAGACATAAAAGGAGTGAATGGTTCTCCAAAATTGATTTGATCTCTGGATAGCAGCTATTGGTGTTGGAGGAACCCAGCTGCTACATAAAAAACTTCTGCACACACGTCGAACTCGGGCGGCTCAAGCACCTCAGTTTTGGTGTCTCATCGGCAGCAGAGGTTTTCCAGGAAGCATACTTGAAGCACTGACTGGATTAGTCAGGAGAATCAACATGAGTGATGACATCCTCATCTATTCAGACAGATTGAAAGAGCGCCATGCATATCTGAGAGCCACCCTACAACGGCTTGTGGTCAAAGCCCTAACACTGCATGTGAAAAGGTGCATGTTTTACACCAATGAGGTCGAATTCTTTGGGTACTGGTTTTCCAAGGATGGGCTGCAGGTAGACCCTCAGAATGTAGAAGCGATCAGAGGCGCTGCAGCGCTTCAAAACCAGTCTGAAGTCCATAGTTTTCTGAGCATCTAATGAAATACACGTTTCAAAGTTTTAAGGAACCTTATCGTATCTGTACAGTTTTGCTGCAAGATTAGAATGAAGGTGTTCCTATAGTTAAGCAGTGCAGGAGGAACTAGTTACCTACTTTATCTTCAATTAATGTTTAAATAAAGGACAATCTGTTTAGTTAACATTTTTTAATGTTAGTGCTGAGTTGAGTAAACAGCAACCCAGTGCTGCCGCTATCCTGGGGGCCGCATGTAAAGGGTCAGGAGGGCCACATGCGGCCCCTGGGCCGTACTTTGAGTATCACTGCTATAGAAAGTATAAGGAGATCCTGCTTGAAGGCATGAGGTAGCTTTGGTTGCATGGACCACCACACAGAGTGAAGGGCTGGAGGAGTATGTACAATATGGGGTAGCTTTGAACTGCTGAACAGAGTGTGTGGGGAGAAGAGGTAGGGGTCTCAGACTTTTGACCTTAATGAGGTCTTGGGACTCATGGACAGACTGTGTGAGGGACTTGGGCCACATGGACAGACCGTGAGTGGTATATTTGGGCCCTTGGACAGACAGTGTGATGGGACTGAGCCTATGTACTGTACACTAGCTTTGGCTTTGTAGACATGGGCAAACAGTGTGAGGGCCTGTTGCACCTAGACATCATGAGGCAGCATCTGGCCTGTGAATAGACAGCGTGAGTGGCACTGGACTCTGGGATGGCAATCTTAAAAAACTTGTAGAGCATGGAGAACCTGAGGAGCTAACACCGCTACTGGAAACCGGTACTCAAGTTTTAAAAATAGTACAAAACTTGGAAAACAGCAAAGTAAAGATCAGTCAAGCTTGCATGCAAGCTTTACACAAAAATCGACATTTTTTAGCCATGACGTTTAAGCATAGAATAGCAGAGAGAATGAGGTGCAGTAGGAAGAAGAAAAAGGACAGAAGAAACTACAAATCTAAATACGCTCTTAAAGATAACCATTAGCTTATGCAGAATATAAATGTACATTACATGTTGTAAATGCTGAAGCCAAAGGATTGCCTATAACCACTGATCCTCAACATTGCCCATTGTAATCATTCTAACAACAATCTGTGACCACCGTTTGCTGCAGTTTGAAGAAAACTGTTTTTTTTTAATCTAACAGACACAAAACAAATATGTAACACAATAAATACATAATGGGTGCCATATATAAGATGGTCATAATATTGCCATCTCAGGGTTCTCTGGACATTTACAAATCATGCAGCCTTGGGCGTCCGGGTTTAGGATGTCACCAGAAGCTGTTGTACAGAAACCTTTGTAAATGTGAGGGATGTGACTGTCCACCTGCCCCAGTGCGGAGTACCCCACTTAATGTCAGATTGTCATGCAGGATGCTCAAACAAAGTGAAGGATTACAAATGCAGCCAGTGGGTTCGGGCAATGCCCACCGTGTAGGAGATCAGTAAGAAGCAATATTAAGAGATCAGCGGAGTACATGTAAAAACAACATACTGATTTTTGACACCCCAACAAGAATCACTTGGACACAGGCGGATTCTTTGCAGCTTATATGGAGTAAAATACGGCTGAAGTACAAATTTAAAAGAATGGAACTGATTCAGAAACTACAACTAGTCTCAGGGGTGGGAGGTAAAACTTCATTGAGTTGATCATTCTTCCTCGGTAGTTCGCAAGACAGTCAGGGTTGCCAGAAAAAACATGTCCTGATACTAGGGCTTCAAGAGCGCAACATAAAACAGGTAGGATGGTAAAACTTGAAAGCCTAAGAAAAGCTGACTTTATGTTGGGCCACATTCAGGGTGGACATCAATGAGAGGTTAGTTTAACCATTTGCGGTAGCTGGTAAGCAAGGTGATGAACTTTCACATTAAATATTCTGAAACCATCAGATTTTCTGGTAGCCTGAACTTTTATAACTTGAATATATAACCTGTTTCCTCCCCAAGAAAAGGCTTGATGAGATAACCACTAAGAGAGCATACCCAAGAATTTGCCTACGCAGAATACCAAAGAAATAGTTATATCACTGAACCCCTCCTTTTTTGACGACTTGGATCCACCCCCAAAGAAGGATGTAGTTGAGGCTACCTAGTGAAGTTGTTATCAATTTTGGCAATTTTGGTAATTGGTGGATCTAAATATTCCAACACCATGCCCTCAAGACCACTCTTCAGCAGAGAGGTTGGTTACTGGATAATCCTCAACTTCAACACAAGTAATGTGACTCTACATGGGTAGAACATCACTCTTCTGCCAGTTCATTTGGCTACGGAATGTGTACAAGGTATCAAATGTGGGCTTGAGAAGCTAGGTCAAGACAGTGAGCAAAATGTCAAAAGCGTGTTACATCCTTATAGAGTTACCAGCACTTAACATTACTGCTACTTCCAGGGGGGGACTGGCCATAGCAGACTGGCTTCTGACTCCCCACACATGCTCAAGTGTGAGAAGAGAAAAAAGCGGGAGGCAGGGGGTTTTCTTGACAGATGCCCCTTGAGACTTCATAAACTGTATTTGCAACGATGCTTGAACATAAATCTACTCCATATTTAATATGAATTCTGGAACTAACGCTGCTGTCCTCAGTGTGTGAGAAGGCAACTCCCAGTAAACACGGTCAGAGACATTCTTGCATTGTGTGCGATCACCACAAATTCCCCAAAGTCTACCAAAATAGAAACGAGGTGACAACCAGGTGTACAGCTCATCCCAAAATCCTTTGAGATAGGGTAAACATTATTTTTTTTTTAAACAAAAAAAAAAAACTTTCCACAGCATACCTGACTTGCAAGAACTTTAGCTAGATCTTTACATCAATGTTGATGAGTGAATAAACCTATTTCAGTGTCCGGAATAAGGATTTAAGCAATTATAGAAAACAAATTAGAACATTTAAGTGATTAACTATTGTGTTACATCTGAGAAAAGGCTATTACACCTTGATATGTACACTAGGGCCGCAACTCTATCCCCCAGTGCACTGATGAGTGATTATTATGCACCAGTTAACAAGCTGGGAATCAACAAAAAATAATTTTTAGGAGAAATAACGGTTCCTTGTTTTCACATGCGTATCTAAACAAACAACACCTTTCATACACCCATTACTCATTTCCAGCTTTCACATCCTGCATGACTGTACTACTACAAATTACTCTGCGCAGGAGTGTTTAAGCAACACATTGTGCCTGACTGTTCAACATCCGTTTGAGCCTATACAAGACTGACTTGAGCAACTATCATCACCCTGAACACGATACAAAAAGGGAGGTGAGATTGGGAACACTCAAAACAAGTATCTGAAATGCAATGTGTCTCCAGTTTGCTCGGATTAGAGCTATTAGCGCTGTAAATTACTAACTGGACTTTTCTTGCCACATAAATTTAAAATGAAAAGTAAAACAGTTGACATAAGCAAGACGATTCAAAGAGCCACCGCGAACGTGAAAGAGACACACAAAAGGAAAAAGAAGTCAAAGTTATTGGCTAACGCGCAATTATCAATGTAACAGGGTTGGTCCCAAAGGCAGTAACAAAACCCCCCTAAGGAGTGACACACATAAAGCAGTTACCAACAAAAAGAAAGTATTTTTGAAGGGCAAGCCCACAAGCAAGTGATACTGATGAGCATGCGTAGTTAGAAGCCCAGATACATACCAACATGTCGGAAAAGCAGCACTTGTGCGCTGCTATGCTCGACCCAAAGAACATAAGAGGGCAGGGTCTGGAGGGAAAAGGTGCAACATTCCTTCTTTTTGCTTGCTGAAATGATTACTTCCTGATTTAAGACTGATGTGATTGCACACATCAAAATAAATGTTGAAAAAAAAAAAAAAAAAAATCAGGAGGATAAAGTCGTTAGGTCGCATTCTTGCACATGTATTCATCATTACAGATAGCTAAAGCCTCTTGTAGGGACTATAGTCAGATCAGACAAAAAAATAATAATCGAAGGATGAACCTGTCATACTTGTGAAGACACATCGATTCCAAAGTTTTTGGAATTGTGCTTAAAACGGCCCATAAGTAACAGTTAAGAGACAAGGACCTAGCATTTCTGAAAATTTGACAGTCTATCCCATTACTATCCAATCCCCAATGTCTTGTAAATATTGGCATTCGCGCACTCCTCTAATTTGTACTAAGGTGAGTAGGTTGATTTTTGTTTTGATGTGCTTATGGGATGTCACCTTCTGATCCTAGATGCAAAGTTGAATGTCCTTTAGCACATGTCCTGTCCCAGTATGTGCCCCAGAAACCAATGTCATTCCAAACACAAGGGAAAAATGATGACAGTATTAATCCACAATATCTAAAATTGCAATGGGTAAAAAGTTCAAGCCAACAATATTACCCCCTCAAATGCCAAGCCGTGACAAAAGCATTAATCAAAGACAAGTGGACTAGAGATGTCAATGGCTCAGCTCCCATTTGGAGTTACTATAACCCCTTGCCAAACCTCAACCTCCGGACAAAGTCTGCAAGACCTTCTCGTACCTGCCGTTAAAAGTGGACGTAATAATGGAAGGAAGCACTGATCAGGAACGGGACAGGTCTTCCCCCACAATTAGCTCTGCACTCCAAGACTCACCTACCTTCCAGGGCCTAACTTCTATGCTGCAAATCTGGGAATGGTGCTTATTTTGACCCGTCACCTGGCGAGTTGGAATGCACCACATTGATATAAATCTGAAGGCCCTTCACGTTTTTGGGCAGTATTTAGTAAACACCCTCAACTCGTCCTTACATGGAGGCAAAATTGCCTGAAGTTAGTATTAGTACACTAAGCAAGCATTGGCAAAACCAACATGTCTCACCTTTGGGATTGATTGTCTTCAACAATGGATTTTAGCAATGGTGTGCAGCATAGCTAAAGAGGAAAGAAAGAAAGAAAAAGGCACTACGGCGTGTCCGCACAGCACAATTTGAAGGTGCACACAACACGCATGCCAACACCTACAAAATTAAGCTGCCACCTTTTTTCGTAACTGGTCCAAATTTGATTGGCAAATAAAACATTTAAAAAATAGTACAAAAGCATCTGTATCTTTTTTGAGGCGTGGGAGTGGGAAGCAACATGAAGGACCGGGGTTCCGAAGGAAGCAATATAGGAGCAGAGTGAAGCAAAAGAAGCAGCAGCAACACAGAGAGCAGGTGTGCAGAAGCAACACAGACGGAACTGGTTAGGGAAGTAATACGAAAGGAAGTAGGGATCAACACTGGATACAGAGAGGAGCATGGGAGAAAGAGAGGAGCATGGGAGAAAGAGGAACATGGGAGAAAGAGAAGAATACTGGCTAGAGAAGGGAATGTGGAGGGAAGCACACAAGTGAAAAAGCAACACAACAGAGTATCGAACGAGGGTGAACACAGAGGGGTTGGTGAGAACAGCATGGGTGAGAGAGCACTACGACGTGTAGTGGAGGGGGAGAGCAGTACATATGAGGGAAACGGCTGGAACATGCATGCGCACTTGCAGAGTGCTTAAACACAAAGCAAAAGCAGCGCTTCAAAATTGAACAATGGAAGGGTCCAAGTAATACATCCAAGCTCCAGGGGAAAGACAAACATGAGAGGAACTAAAGCTCACACAAGCCAACAAATAAAAAGCATGAAAACAAAAGTGACGATAAAGCAAAACCAATGATAAATAATGGGTGGGCTCCTAGCCCACTGTCAGCTGCAAAGGTTTTTTTCACCAATAGTCAGGAATGGGCACGCTCAGGGACAAAACCTTTCTTTAGGTTTTCCTTCAAAACCAATGTTGCCCTTCCCATTCACATAAATGTATAATCTGTCTACCGAAAACACAATATCAAAAAATATAAAAGGGTTTGCCCATCTAACCCCACATAACCGGAGCAACTAATATAAAAAAATAAAACACAGCGCAATAGTGTTGGGATAAATTCAAACAAACCTAATTTTAGCACAAAAAAAACAATTGATTTCCACTGGGAATTAGATTTTAATCACTCATAGAATGTCTTATGTCAGTTTATAATGTAACGCCTGCCTCTGCAAACCTTCCGAAATAAGAGTGGAATATAATTGCTTCACTATGGTTTAAGTACACTTTGATTGAATTTGTCCCTACAGTATTGCGTTGTGTTTTGTTTCCTACACCGAAAACCACGAAGAAAAGAAACTCCACAATCTGTGTCGTTTTCGTTACAGTATTTACAGTCTGGGGCTAGCCAGCACCACTGGAGGATCACTATACGAGCAAAGCATGTGAAGTGGAAATCGCCTTCCTCTGCCTACAGGATAAACACATTTGTTCCATCTTTCCTATTTAAAAGGTTCAGAGGTGCAAGTTTTGCCCCAGCACAGGGCTGTCTTTTACCACAAACCTGCCTCGCCCTTTGGTAGTTTGTGGTCACTTTCTTTTCAGTTTTAGTTTTTCACAGAGACCAAGCACAGAAAATTATTACAGTCATTCGTAAAACTACCAACCATTCCGCATCGGCGAATAACTGGCATAGAACTGGTCTTACATAGCTTGAAAACGAAACTGGCCCTCCCTGCTACCCGTATCGATGACTAGAAAGTGAAGAACGAGTAGAATTCTCTGACTGACACAGGCGAGGTTACTTCAGCGTCATGACGCAGCTTTCAAACCTTCCAGTATTCACCGTCCCTCGTAGAAACATCAGGCCGCTCTGAATGTGAATTTAGTCAGCCCTTCACATGTAAGGAGTGCCTTATCAGAAAGTACTGTGGTTCTTGCTTTACGAGGAAGGTGGGAACCACAAGGTAAAAAAGCAGTGGCATAGCCAATAGGTCGTGCCTCTGCAAGAGCTATTAGCTTTGCCAATATGTTTTAGCCATGCTGTACATGGTTGGTATGGCTAAAAGTAAGTGTCGCAGAGGAGATTGGCGTGGAGTGTCCGAGTGGAACAGGAAAGAGTGGAGAAGAGTGGGGTAGAGTGGAGTGGCAGAAAGTGTTGTGCATTCGAGGTGCATAGTGTGGAGTCGCACAGTGTGTCATACAGTGGAGTGGCATACAGTATAGTGGACTGTGTACAGTGCATAGGCGTAAAGTGTGACTGCACAGTGGTGTGGAGTGCAGTGGCATTGAATTCAGCAGCGTGCAATGCAGTGGCATAGATTAGAGTGGTACATAGTAGAGTACAATGGTACAGAGGAGAGTAGCGCAGAGTAAAGTGATGCAGAAGGCAGTGGCGTAGAGTCGAGTGGCATAAAGTGCGATGAGTGCAGAGGCGTAGAGTGAAGTACCAGAGTAGAATAGTACACAGCGGAGTAATGCAGAGTAGAGTGGTGTAGGGTTCAGTGGCTGAGAGTGCAGTACTGCAGAATAAACTGTCAAAGTGCAGTGGTGTAGAAAGCAGTGGGAAGAGAACAGTGATACAAAGTAGAGTACAGTGGCGTAGAGCGCGGTGACAGAATGCAGCTGTGTATATTGCATTGAGTAGAGTGCAGTGGCACAGTAGAGTGGAGTAGAGTGTTTCAGAATAGAGTGGAGAGGCGTGGAGTGCTGCAGGGTAGAGTGCAGTTGCATTGAGTGGCAGAGTGTAATGGCATGAAGTAAAGTGGTGTAGAGTGCAGTGATGCACAGTGGATTAGAGCAGCGTATAGTGGATTGGTGCAGAGTTGAGTGTTACAGAGTAAAGTGCGTTAGCATAGAGTGTACTGGCATAGAGTGCAGTGTTGTAGAGTGGAGTGCAGAATAGATTGGTGTGGCCTACACTGGAGTGGTGTAGAGTTCAGTGGCAAAGAGTACAGTGGCAAAGAGTACAGTGGTGTAGAGTGGTGAAGAGGGCTCAGGCATAGGCAGAGTGGTACAGGGTAGAGTAGAGAGGCTTGGAGTGATGCAGAGTGCAGTGGTATGGAGTAAAGTGAAGTGGTGTAGAGGAGAGTGGAGAGGAGAGTGCAGCGGTGTGGAGTGGTGTAAAGTAGAGTGGAGAGGCATGGAGGTGAGTATTCATGGTATGGCATCACAGTTCCATTTCAGACAACACATTTTCAATTGAAATGACCATTACATTTGCACAGACTGTAGTTTTCTAATGAAACTAATCAGTGCACAGATGAAAATGTGTGGAAATTGCATCACCTAATGCAATGATTTGTTTTGATCATATTAAAGTATATTTCAAACACTTCAGAAATAACAAAAAACATGCTTCATTTGTGTTCCCAATTCTAATATATTCTGAAATATTTGCACGGTTCATTTAAACATTGATGTGTGCTAGAATAAAACTCTTTCTTACTCCCAGTATCCAGCAACACTCACATAATCCTCTCACTTTGAAGTCAGAGAAAGAAAAATAAACACCAGTCCTTGAAAGACAGCACCTGACATTTGACCTTTGTCTTTGAATGCATAGCAAACGTGACAAGATAAGAACAAGATTTAAAGACCTGTGTATAGAAAGGGAGCACTCGGAAGGAAACTGTAAATAAGGTTGGGCAAGAAAAGATAAGAACACAAGCCGGACACCCTAAAACAAATAAAGCCAGCAAAAGGAAAGCAAGAAAATGTGAGTTACAAACCACAAAGCCAATGACAAGCAATGGGCAAAATGCATTCCTAGGTCAACTTTCTGAATGACCCCAAAATATCTTTAACAAACCAGAGAGTTGCGCTGTCTGGTAGGCTGCGACCTAAAAATCTATCAATGCTTGCCAAGAGGCACAGCATCTCCCTCATACCTACTACTAATTACAAAAGGCAGTATGGAAGGAAAAGACGTGCAGCGATTATTAATGACCATATGAGTTAATCAGGGGAACAAAGAGCAACAGGTGACGACATTGTTTTTAAGTAGGTTTCCTTCAACTTGCCTTGATCTGTCTAACGTAACATCGTTCTTTAAGCAGACATCCTTCAACATACCTGGATCTGGCAAACGTAGACACAAACGTAAGCACCCCTTTCACAGTGCACATCTGTAGCCTCCCAGCCTGCCACCTCGAATAGGATTTACTTTATACATTTAATATTATATATATATTTTATTTTTTTAAGAAAGTGAGAATTCCACTGAATGGGTTTCAGAGTGCTGGACAAAAGGGTATGTGAGCACCAGTGGAGGTCAATACGTGTGTTGACTGGTAGCATAACAGCAAAATATTTACAGTGCAATAGCTGGCATGGATTACAGAGGTGGACACCGGAGAGGAATGTCTTAAAAGGGAGATATACAATAGTATGGCAAAGAGATAAATAATCATTGCATTACATGTTATATGCACCCTATAATACAGGATCAGTATCAAAGACAGATTATTAAGATTATAGAAAAGCGGCTAGTATACAGCCCGGTAATATAAACAATGACACAAGGCTTCCCACCCACCACAAAAAAAAACATTTTTCCTCCAGATCCCATCAAAAGGATGTTAAGCTGTCTCTTAAGCCATACATATTTTCAACACACAGATTGCTGGCCAGCTTTCAATAACATGACAAAATAAATGATGAGAACGGATTTCAGAAAAGCAGCCACTATCTGATATCTGAGAGACTGATGCTTTAGTCACCAGTGTTATCGTGCTATAAAGTGATCAGCCAATTGTCACTCAGAGCAGTGAAAGGGGTGGAGGGGGGGGGGGGGGGGGGGGAGTCATGAAAACGTCAAAGCACTAGAGAATTTACAAAAAAAAAAAAAACACACTGTACTTCATTGAAATGTTAATCACTATTGAACAAGTTACCTAACTCCGGAGATCTTTCTTCGGGCAGTACACTTGCACGCTGTCAGGTGGTGTCAGTCAACTCCGCATCAGTCGTTTGAGTCGTGGTCACTGTGATGACTGTGCGGTCATATATAGGTGGCACCCAGGGCGCTGATGTCAGTTTCTTTTCACAACTTTCCATGCAGAAGCACAGAGCCATGAAGAACACAGATTGGTGTGCCAAAACAAGGGCCCTGAAAGGAGTTCACAGAGAGTGGAGGATTGGTGGGTTGGTAAGGAATCTGCAAATAAAATATGTCTCTACCACATAATTTGTTACCGAAGGTAAGTAACTTGTTTATCTGATAGAGACTTCTAGTTGCAGATTCCTTACCTTAGAACAGATACCAAAGCAATACCATTCCCGGAGGTGGTCTGTGAACCAAGATCATACTGGGAAGTCCTGTAGGACCGAATGGCCAAAGTAGCCGTCCTTGCTGACCTGACTGTCCAGGCAGTAGTGTTTTGTGAACATGTGCAGGGACGCCCACGTTGCTGCCTGGCAGATGTCCAGGGCTGGAACACTGTGTGCTAACGCAGTGGCTACAGTAATTGCTCTGGTAGGTTGCTTCTTAGCAATGCGTAGCACATTTTGATGCAGAGTACGACCCATCTAAAGATGGCTTTCTTCTGCACCACCCATCCTTTCTTCGCACCCATATAACCAACAAAGAATTGTCCACTCAAAGTCTTTGGTACGATTGAGGTAGAACGCCAAAGCTCTTTTGGATCCAGACGGCTGAGTGTCTCCCCTTCATGAGAAGAATGTGGGGGTGCATAAAAAGTAGGCAAGGAGATAGAATGGCCTACATGAAAGGGCGTGAACACCTTAGGGGAGTAAGAGGCCCTGGTACGAAGCACCACTTTGTCAGGATGGACAGAGAGAAAGGGTGGCATCGAAGGAAGAGCTTGCAGCCCACTCACTCTGCGTGCAAAAGTGATGGCAATAAGAAAGGTTGTAAGAAGCCACAGAAGACAACTATTAAGGGGCTCAAAGGGAGCACACAAGGTAAGTGAGTACCAAGTTCAAGTCCCACTGGAACATTATGAATGGGTTAGGAGGAACATGTAGGTAAGCCCCCTGAGAAACCTCCCAACATTTGGAGATTTAAACAAGGAGTGTGATCTGGTAGTCTGAGGAAAGCAGAGATGGCAGAAGGATAACCTTTAAGGGTGCCCAAAGCAGAGCCTGCCGGGCAAGAGAGAGAGGACAAATAAAAGAACCTTAGACAGAGGTGCAGAAAGGGGATCAACAGATTTGTTGGTACACCATGCCACAAACTTGATCCATCGACAGGCATATACCATTTTGGTGGAGGGATGCCTGGCTGCCAAGATTACATCACAGACTTCAGGTGGAAGGTCAAAAGCTCTCAACTGCCGCTGCTCAATCTCCACGCAAGAAGGCGGAGACCGGACAGGTTCGAATTGAGAACCGTCCCCTGGTGCTGTGACAGAAGATCCTCCTAAAGGGCCAGTGTGAGTGGAAGATCGATGGCCAAGCTCAGAAGCTCTGGATACCATACTCTTCGTGCTCAGTCCGGAGCAACAAGGATGACTTGGGCCCAGTCGTTCTTGATCTTCTTGAGACCTCTGGGCAGAAGTGGTATTGCCGGGAAGACAGAGGGGCCCCGAGTTCCACTCAAGATGAAAAGCTTTGAAGAGAGAATGCCACCTTGGAAACTCCAATGCACAAAACACTGCTAGTGCACGTTCTCTGCAGGGGCGAACAGATCTAACCAAGGATCTCCCCACTGCTGAAAGAGACCTAGTGCCACCTCCAGGTGAAGACGACATTCGTGATTGACCATGCACTGACAGCTGAATTTGTCTGCTATGGTTTTCAGCCAGCCAGCCATATGCTGAACCACCAGGGATAAGCCCTGATGTTCCAACCATGTCCAGAGGTGGACCCTTACAATGGGTCAATGACCCCCAACCTGCTTGATGCAGTACCACATGGTGGTGTTATTGTCTGTGAACACCTGCACCACTTTCCCTTTGAGAGAGGGAAAGAATGCTTTCAATGCAAGCCTGATCCTCCTGAGCTCCAGAAGATTTATGTGGAGCCCTCCTGAGACCAGACACCTCTTATCTCCATCTCCCTTATGTGGCCACCCCATCCCAAGATTGACCCATCTGTCACTACCATCAGATCTGGTTGGGGGAGAGTGATCTGCCTCGGATCCAACTGCGATTCCAAAGCCACCACTGCAAATCTTGAGCAGCTCCCTCTGAGATCTGGACCATGTTGGAGAGATTCCCCTGATGCTGTGCCCACTGGAACTTCAGGTCCTACTGCAGAGCCCGCATAGGACGTCTGGCATTTGTGACTAGCAGGACGCAGGAGGCCATGAGGCCAAGCAGCCTCAGAGTAATTCTCACTGAAATCCAAGAGAGAGGCTGCAAAATCGATATTATAGCCTGAAAATCCTCGACTCTGCACTCAGGAGGATAGGCCCGAAATAGCACTGTGTCCAGAACCGCTCCGATTAAAGAGTGCATTAAAGAGTGCATCAAAGAGAGGGAGTCTGGTGTGACTTTGGCACGTGTGTAGTGAAACCCAGCAAATGCAGGTTTGCTGTAGTCTGGAGGTGGGAGATGACAGCCTGGGGTGAGCCCAACTTCAACAGCCCATTTTCTAGGTAGAGGAAAACTGGAACCTCTAGCCTGCGCAGATGAGCTGCAACCATCGCCATCACTTTCGTGAACACCAGAGGTGCACTGGTAATGCCAAAGGGAAGAACCGTAAACTGCAAGTGCTCATGACCTACCATGAACCACAAGCTAATGCCTGTGGGCTAGCAGGACGGGAATGTGGAAGTAAGCATCCTGCAAGTTCAACATTACCATCAAGTCTCCAGGGTCCATGGCAGATAGCACCTAAGCCAGAGTGAGTATTTTGAGCTACTCCTTTCTGAGAAAGAGATAGAGGGACCAGAGGTCTCAGATATGTTCTGGGGCCCAAAAAGGACAAGGGCCTTCGCCCTAACAGTAATAACAACCATGACCTACTTCTGGCACAGGGACACTCTCTATGGCTCCCTTGGCCAAGAGAACCTTAACTTTCTCACAGAGAAGTGGCAAGTGATCCTCCGTCATCCAATCGTAGGATGGAGGCATAGCCTGGGGGTAATCTCAAAGGGGAGGGAGTAGCCCCTTAGGACTATTTGCAAACCCACCTGTCCATTGTGATGCATTCCCACTGGGGCATGTGATGGCAAATTTTGCTTCTAACTGGTCTGGGATGGTGTGACGGATTAGGAAGGTTTGGAGGCTGCAGAGGGGATAGTGGTGGATTGGGCTGACCGCTGGCGCTCTGATCCAAAGACACGTTAGATCTCGAATCCACAGCCACGCAGAGGCTGGGCAGTGTTCATGGCACAGTGACTACAAGGAAATGGACTCAGTTGGGTGCCATTTAGACAATTTAGTCCACAGGCATGCACCCTTACACTGAAGGAGGTTTATTTGCTTTTGTTATACAACTACAAAAAGTGCAGCTGTGTGTCCTGGGACACATATAGGAAATGGAACAAAACCCCATCAGGGGCCAGCCTACTCCTTTTTATGGTGAGTAGTTCAGAAAAACGTTTGCTGGAGAAAACATTGGCACTGTGCATTACACGTATGTATTTCTTTTAAAATGTCCATTAGGGGCATACTGTTGTGTAGACACTCTGTAGTTACCATTTTTCCAGGAACATTACTTGGGGGCTTGGCAAGGGTTAGCTCACCATGGTTAATCTATCGATTCATGAATGAATGTGGTACTTTTACAGCACAAACCTAGCCGGAAGAAAGCAGAGCACTGTACAGGTTGAAAGACAGACAGTCAGTCAACACTGAATAGGAGAGGAAGCTGGCTTCGATGACGAGCTGCTGGGATCAGGACTGGAGACATCAAGTTATGCTACAGAAGACACATGAGGTTATCAAAGCAGCTAACTCACACCATCATGGTAATATGCAAGTATTACCTCGCGAAACGGACAATCATTAGTATAAATGACAACACCTGGAATTACATGGGAATAATTTGACTTAATAGGTATGGGATTTAAATGAAATACTGTTCCACATCTCACCAGTAGTGCTGTCTGAGCTGCAATAAATGCAGTCAGATTTCTGGACATGCACTTAAAGCGAAAAGCAAACATATGACCATTATAATGGTGCTCCCCGCCCTACTCAGTAATGAAATGTTTCCAGGATCCAATAACTCAACAGGCTGAACTATACCCGGGGGAGTCAAGGGAGGGGGTATTTTGTGGGTTTTGGAACCAGTGATCCTCACTAAAGAAGTTAGATCCCCTAACCAGGTTGTTCTACTGAACAGGATTAGTATATTGAAAACAGACCCGCCAGAACACGATCCACAAGAGATTTTTGGTTTCCACCCCCACTTCTGCGAGAAGGTTCCCACCAGCCTAGGCAGGCCTGTATGTGCTTGGGAATGCGCAGGCTCCAACAAGCGATGACAGAATGATCCGAAACACAGGCAGGCTGAAACTTCTTTTCGTTTGGGTCTTCATAAGGAACCAATTTAGGTGCTCAGATTGTTTCAGAAAAGAAACCACGAGTCAAACGATCAGGCCTACCCTTTAATGGCTGACATAGGGACTTACACACCGGTTGAAGAAATGGACTAGATTTTAGGGTTAATAAAAAGATTTCCCAAAAAGCCACTCACTTTGAAAGGCTAAAAGGACTGAGGAATAGTCAGTGAAAAGCGGATTAAAGAGTGCAGGGGTGGAGGTGTAATTCTGTAAGGCCATTCCTTTGCTCCTTAAATCCAGTGTCGTACTGACGGCATGCCCAGCTCCTGCCCTCTAATTTAACACGGCATCCTCAAGCAGACTACCCTGGAGTGGCAGTCCTCTCTGCACACGGGGAGCCAAGTCAGTTCGTGTGCTCGCCCTGTAATTGCACGTTGTCCCACCAGATAAACAGCAACTTGTCTAACACGACAGCTTTGCTTTGTTCAAGTCTCTGGTCACTTTTTCACCAGTCACAAGTTCGACACACAGTGCCAGCTCTGGTGACAGGTAGATCCAGGAAGAATGCGAGAGCATTCCTTCGCGGCCCTGTCAGCTCACATGCACAAAGTCCGCGCTCTCAAATATTTACCTGTGGTGACAGAGCGCTTACAAACCGCCATAACCTGTTCTACGCCTCCACCAGCCCTTAAGTAAAAAAAATGTCTCTCCAGAAACCCACATACCGTCTTTGAATTTCTTGTTAAGCAAACGAGAAAAAAATGTAACAATAAGATACTATCACAAACACAGCCTGAGTCTGCCACAATTCACAAAAGTTACCTCAGAGTGATGGCTTCCAAGGGCAGCTCAGTTTGTGTTTTTTTTTTTGGTTTGGTGACAGTCGAACTTTTACTAAAATATATGTATAATGTACTTGCTAATAGGGGTTGTCAGCCAGCACTCTTCACCCACTCATCTGCTAGTGTGTCTTTTATATTTTGTAGCACCCACTACAGTATACAGCCTGGGGCAGTGGGTTCACCCACTTCAACCTTTGACCAACTTCACTGTGGGAAGCATTTTCTTCCCTTTCACCAGGAGGACATCCATGCGGAAAGTCGTTACTTTTAGTGACAGGGAGAACTAGGGCAGTGCGTGGTTTCAAGCGGTCTAGCCTCTGCGTCTCTTGGGAACCTAACTTAAGTCTCTGAAAGATACAATCCATTTTCGTAGTCCAAAGGGGAAGATACAATTGTACTGCGGGAAAGTCAAAGAGAAAATAACTACAAGACTACAGTGTTTTATAGAATTGTTTCGTTCATCTTTGAACAGTGGTTTGTGCCATCTGGTCCAGTATGAGTACCCAGCGGCCTGATGACAATGGCGACCATCAGGCTCTTTCAACATCCTAGTGACTTACCTGGGAGTTCACAGTGCCGTGGTGTCTTTTCTTCATCTCCAAGTAGCCGGACTCAGATGGGACACTCAAAATCAATTTATTAATTCAAGCATCTCATTGTTGTTATCCTCAAGGGCACAGGCAAGCCAACTAGGGTCAGACACGTCGCTTGGGCATAGTTAAGAGTGCATTTTGCGTTCTAAGCTCAAGAAAGTCTTCAAAGAAGCACTCTTTCAGTTTTGGCAGGGTTAAGCTTGTGACATTTTTATGCATCTAGAATTTAAATTCTATCTAGTAATAAGGTTAAAGGTGCCCTTCTGTGGCCCCAGGAATTCATATGGAATGCCTATTGTTAGAGATGGTTAGACATGCAGACTTTGGTAAAGAGGACTACTTTTCTCTAAACTGGATGGCCCTTTCAACGTTTGATTGAACATGCCTGAAACCTCATTAGACGTCATCAGTAGGGTATCATCAAATTCTGTTAAATGGGAGAAGAAGATGAAGAAATAAGCACTGGTAAAACCAATAGGTCTCGTCTAAGCAATAGCTACTGGCTTTGGCAAGGTGTTTTAGCCATTATGTACACAGTGTGGCTGCTGTTCAGCATGGCTAAAGGTTGGTGGCAGAAGAGGAGTGGGGTAGATTGGGGTGGGGAAGACCGGAGTGGTGTAGAATGGGGCAGAGAGGAATGAGGTAGATTGGGGTAGAACCGAAAGGGGTAGATTGGGGTAGAGTATAGTGGGGTGGAGTGAGGTAAAATGGAGTGGGGTGGATTAGGGTAGATTGGAGTGTGGTGCAGTGGAGTAGAATGGAGTGGGGGGGAGTTGGGAAGATGAGCCTGGTAGCATGGAATGGGGTGTATTAGAGTGGGGGAGCTGCTTAGATTAGCATAGTAGATTAGAGTGGGGTAGATTTATTTGGATTGAGTGTGGTAGATTTTGGTGCAGTGGGATGGAGTAGACGAGGGTAGATTGGAGTGAAGTAAATAGGAGTACAGAAGATTGGGGTAGAATGGATTGGTGTATATTGAAGTGGGGTAGACTGGCGTGTAGTTGGGTAGATTGCAGTGGGGTACATTAGGTAAATTATAGTAGGATAGGAAGGAATGAGCTGGGGTAGAATGGGATAGTTTGGAGTATTGTGCAGTGGGGTAGACTGGAGTGGTGTGGGGTAGACTGAGGTTGATAGGGGTAGATTGGTGTAGGGGAATTAATTAGGGTAGGGTGGTGTGAAATGGGGTGGGGTGGAGTGGAGTGGGATATATTAGGGTAGAGGTGGGTAGATTGGGGAAGAGTGAAGTTAAGTGAATTGGGGTACAATGGAGTGGTGTGTGGTAGATTGTGAAGGGGTGGGTAGACTGGAGTGGGGCATATTGGGTTAGGGTGGGGTAGACTGAAGTGCAGTAGACTGGAGTAGACTGGGGTGGGCTAGATTGGAGTAAGGGTAGACTGCAGTAGGATAGTTTGGGGTGGTGCAGTGTAGGGTGGTGTAGGTTATCTCGGACTGGAGGGGGGTAGATTTGGGTTGCATGTGAGACTGGCGTGAAGTGGAGAGGGGTGGAGTGGGGTAAATTAGATAGAGTGGAATTAACTATGGCAGACTGAGGTACAGGGGGTAAGAGTGGGTTGGAGTAGAGTGGAGTGGACTGGAGTTGAATGGATTGGAATGCAGTCAAAATTGGAGTGGAGTGGGGAGGAGTGGGATAGATTAGGGAGGGGTAGACTGGGTGGATTAGCATAGGGCAGATCAGAGTGACTTGGGGTAGAGTAAAGAGGGATGATTGTAGCAGGGTAGTTTACAGTAGGGTCCATTGTAGTGGACTGGGGTAGACTGGAGTAGAGTGGGTTGGAGTGGGGTAGAGTGAAGCTGAAAGGGGTGGGGTAGTTCAGGATGGAATGGGGTAAATTGGGGCGGAATGGCGTAAACTGGGATAGAGTGTGATGGATTGGAGTGGAAGAGACTGGATGGGAGTAGACCCGGGTAGATTGGAGTACGGTAGGCTAGGGAGGGGTAGAGTGCAAAGGGGCACATGGGTGTGGGGCGGACAGATTGGAGTGGGGTGTGGATGATTTGAGTGGAGTGTGGTAGACTAGAGTGGGGTAAAATTGGGGGAGATCCGGTAGATTATGTTTGAGTAGGGTAAACTGAAGTGGAATAAGTTAGATTTGAGTGGAGAGGAGCAGGATAGATGGCAGTGGAGTTTGGAGTGGTGTGGGGTCAATTGGAATAGATTGGGGTAAACTGGACTGGGGTAGATTGGAGTGGAGTTGGTTGGATTGGGGTACACTGGAGTCAGTGGATTGGGGTAGACTTGAGTGGGATATATTGGAGTGGAGTGGAGTGGAGTGGGGTAGACTGGAGAGGAATGCAGTGCATTTGTTTAGACTGAGGCGGGTGGGTTTGACTGCTTCGAGTGAGTGGAAGGGAGTAGACTGGAGTGGCGTAGACTCGATTGGATTGAGGTAGATTGGATTAGAGTGGGGTAGACTGAGGTAGACTTTAGTGGGTGGACTGGAGTGGAGTGTGGTAGGCTGGATTGTAGAGAAGTAGATTGGGGTAGATTGGAGCAGATTGGGGTAGAGTAGGGTAGATTGGGGTGGGGTGAATTGGAGTGGGGTGGAGTAGATTGGAGTAGGGTAGAATAGGTGAAGTGGAGTGGGGTAGGCTGGAGTGGAGAAGAATGGGGTAGACTGTAGCAAAGTGGAGTGGGGTAGATTGGGGTGGAGTGGGATTGATTGGAGTGGGGTAAGTGGTGTGGAGTGGAAGGGCGTGGATTGGAAGGGCATATAGTGGAGTGGTGCACTGCATCACAGAGTCAGTGTTGTAGACTGGAGAGGCATGGAGCTGAGCGGTATGGCGTGTCTTGGAGTGAGCGGTGTGGAGTGTTGCGTCAGAGAATGGAGTGGCGTGGTATAAAGTGGAATGGAGCGCTGTAGTGTGGAGTATGCATGGTGTGGTAGTGCATTGCCATAACATAGGGCATTTTCAATTGAAACAACCATAACATTTGCACAGAAAAACGGGTTTACTGCACACATATGATAATGTGTGCAAATGTCAACACATAGTGTATTGATGTGTTTTGATAGCATTCAAATATTTGTTTCCAACACACTTCAGAGTTACTAAAAAGTGCTCCATTTGTACTAATCATGATATATTGTAAAACATCACCACAGTTACTTTTTTGGAGTGTACTAGATTAAAACAAAAATCCAACACCCTCTCCTCTTACATGGAAACTAAGCAGAATTGTCACAAATTCTCTCACTTTGAAGTCAGAGAAAGAAAAGCAAATGCCAAGTTCCCTCAGGAGAAAGGGAGGGAGCTTGACACTGGACTTCTGTCTTTGAATGTACTCATATGTGAAGAGAGAAGAACAAGATTTAAAGACCTGTTTACTTAAAGCAAGTTTGTGGAAGAATACAGTAAACAAGGTTTGGGCAGCAGGAAGGACCAACTCAAGGTGAACAGCCTAAAGCAGATAAAGCCAGCAAATAAAAAGCCAAAAAATTTGAGTTACAAACCACAAAGCAATGGTAAGCAATGGGCAGAATGCATTTCTAGGTCAGCTTTCTGAATGTACCAATATGTTTTTAGAAAACCAGACAGCTGCATTATCTGGTAGGCTTCAACCTAAAGAAGGATGAAATAAGAGGAAGAAGACAGAGGATAAAGATAAGATTGTGAAGAGCCCTAGATTACATCACTTCGATGAGGAGCAATGCCTCGCAAAATAAATCACAGGTTGGTGTGTATTGGGAAGAATCTGACAGGAGAACTTGCCACATGACTATACCAACTACAGCCAGCTGAGGACTGTTTGGACGGCTTCCCTTCTACACACCATACACAGTTCTAAAATGAACCAGAGGACCAACAATGCTAAAGTCTGGCTCTGTTTCAGGTATTCAATGAAACCAGTACTAAATAGCCGTCTCTCAGAATGGAATCTTGTATAGAAAGGGCCACGTAGGAACTGGAAGTGCTTGGTCAGTAATCTCCCTGTTAGCTTAGCTGAAGTGTGGAGGTTTGATAGCCATGCCACGTTTGAGGACATTGTTCAAAATTCCTAAATCTACTGGTAATCAGCTCACAGCGGCATCGTTTTGACCAAAGGAAACTACACACTGGGGTTTAAGCCATCAAATGTCACTAAAACTGCAAACAGGGTAGAGGGTTCAAGGATGGGTAGAGGTAAAAGGAGTTGAGGGTGGCTCAAGGTTTTAGGGGTAGGCAGAAGTAAAGAGGGGTGAGGGTGACTTGAGGGTTCAGGGGTTGGTTTAGGTAAATTGAGATGAGGGTGACTAGAGGGGTGAGGGATATGTAGAGGTGAAGGGAGATTTTAATAAATTGTGTTTTGATGCAGCTCGAACAAGACTTGCTGGAGAAAAAGAGCGCACTGTAAAGTAAAGCTTGGACCAATCTAAAAATCATGCGTAGAGCAATCGGAGAGGCAGATCCAAAAAAAAAAAAAAAATGAAGGGGCATAAAAGCAGCTAAAAAAAACTAGGCAGTGGCATGTGAATGTGTAAAAATAAATGGAAACAATACGTACTCAAAAAAAAACAAAAAAAAAAAAAACACACACACACACACAAGTCGCGCGGAAGAACACTAATAAAGAAAATCTATCAGTACTTGGTCCATCCTCCAGGGAAGAAAACAAAAAAAGGAGTCCAAGTGAAGGAAACCTGCACAGACAGGCGCTCGCCAATGAAAAGGAAGAAAATAAGAGTGACATTGAAGTCAACAGAAGGTAAGTAATGGGTGAGCTAAACGTCCACTTTTTTTTTTATATATATATATGTTTTTAGAACTAATAAATTGCCGCAAATGAGCGCACAGATATGTGGGACATGTAGGAACCGGGTTCAATACTTCACAAGTATACGTTTCACCCCAGCAACAAACCAGTACTTAATATTTCTACTCGCAGTAGTTAAAAATGCTTCAGCCCATTTTTTTTGGCTGCTCTCACGCATCTAAAGTCTAGGACTTAAGCTAGGCAGGTTTTTGCAAGAAGCAACACGATATCTTTATAGGAAAGGGTACGCTAGTTTTAGGCAACGCTCTTGGGAGGCCGGGAATTATGGCACGAAAATAAAACATGTTCGCTATGATTCAGCTTCAAGAACATGCCCTGTCCCCTCTGGGATAGGTGTTTTTGTTGACTCAGCAACAACTCACTCTCCAGAGGAAGGATGGTTTCTAATGAGCCACAACAGCCTAAATAAAGCAAAATATACACTTGGGGATAGTGGAAATGTCCAAACATAAAGGAGACAGGATAGGCCGGACAGGCTGCGTCAAAATCACAACATATTTGCCCAAGCATGGATTGTGGCCAAGCCTGCAACGCTTCTGGGTGGCTAACCCCATTATTATTTTCATTAAGGACAATTCACACCGTCTCAGTATTACACAGGGAGCAGTGTATGGCCAAAAGGCATACACTGAACAAGCGAACACGATGCAGAAATCTGGTCACACAGGCCTTGGCCAATTTCCAGAAGAGGAAACAGGTTGTTTAAGTTGCACTTCCTCGCCACGCCTTACCCCAATCTTCACTTTGCAGGAGCGCCTCGCTGCAGACCATCTCGTGGGCAAGGGTGAGTGGGGAACTGTCAGAAATATTTTTTGACAGGGGAACAAACGAAGCTCCATTAACACATATTTTGAGCCCAAAATGCATTGGCGCCCTCATAGCTGCCAAGGTATCAGATTGCTTATCATAATTTTAGCATAATTATGAGTGACATTCAACGACTATGAGTGACACTTTCTCACAAGCAAACTCAAGCAATGAAGATGAGGGAAGGACATAAATATCAGAAATTACACCAATTTGAGAAACGAGAAAGTCTAAGCACCAGAAATGGAAGGACACTAACCTAGTGCCCAGTTTATTTAGGCTCATGATCATGACCCGCTAAAAGCAAATTAAATAAGGATTGGAGAAGGTACCAGCGACACTTACTAGTCCGTGGCGGGCAGCAGGTGGCTGGACAGTTGCTGTTAGACATGGATCTGCAGCTGTCTTGGAGCGAGACCTGCTCAGCAGGTCCAGCAGCACCGAGGGGCCGGGCACGGACAAGGTCTCGGTGACCCTGGTCTGTTCTGGCAGTGGGGGACCCGGCAAAGAAAAAACAAAGCTGCAGCCTGTCGCCTCAGTGACTGATCGAGGCCATCGATAAACCAATCAAACAATTCTGATATCACCCTGACCAGTCATAAAGCACTGCAAAACTACATGCTAAAGAGACACTTCGAGGCCAGCTCAGCTTGATTTAAGTGAACCCCAGCCTGCGCGGCACCTTAGGTGTAGTACCTAGCGATACGCAACACTGGACTCTTGCATGTATTTTATTTATTAAAATCAGTGAGAGCAGACCTGACTCGTGGCCAGTAGTTGCCTTGCAGCACTGTCTCTGCAGTGAGCCAGACACACGCAGCAACGGAGACAGAGTGGCAGAGTGTAAACACGCCTCCTTCCGAAGCTCGCTGTAGTGTAGCTGCCTGCGATCTTGAGTGGTCAGATCACAGCCCGCCCCACCCCCTCAGCTCCTCTTCATTATATTCCCTAGAACAGTGATACTCAAAGTACGGCCCGGGGGCCGCATGCGGCCCTCCTGACATTTACATGCGGCCCCCAGGTCAACAGCAGAACTGTGCTGCTTTTTATTCGACGTGGCACCAGCACTAAACATTGTTAACTAAACGGGCAAGTATTTAGTTGGAGGCTAATTGAAAAGGGAGTAACTAGGGTGTCCTGGAACTCAACTTTAGATACACCTTCATTATTAGAGACATTGTGCAGCAGAAATATAAAAGTATGATCTGTTTGAAATTCAAAAGGTGCATTTCATTAACCTGCAGAACTGTTTCACCTTAGTACACACAATTATATCACTGCACCGAGAAGTATTTTTAGAGTGATAATTTTCAAACATAAATTTAAAAAACTTTCATCCCCCTTTTACCCACACCCTGACATCAATGTGAACTGTGAACTAAGAGGCAAGCCAGCTGTTATGTGAACTCTTTGGGAGGGCTGGGTTTCTATTGTACACGAACAACATTATATTTGATTAAATCAGACACAGAAGGTATAATGCAGCATACATCCTGAAGACGTATTTCAAGGTTCTTATATGTGATGATGAAGAAAAAGGAGGAAAAGCGAAGTCAAACATTTGCCTAGGATCACACAATTTGGTTAAGTGGAGAAGCCGGGATTTATACCCAAGTTTCACATTGTGCAATTCAGACACTAGATATATACGCTTCACTTACCCTACAACCACTTTACCACTACCCCTCCCCATCACCAGCCCTCCGACTGCCGCTCTGCGAGCATCAATGCGGCCCACGGTCACAACAGAGACCAAAGAGTGTGGCCCCTGGGAAAATGTTTGTGAGTACCCATGCCCTAGAATCATGCCAGTTAAAACTGGAAACGCCACTCTGGGGAGACCAGCGTGAAACAGAGCAGGTAAGCCCCGGGGGCCAATTCCAGAGCTACCGATATCCTTGACTTAACACGAGACCTGCCCCGATAGACCTGCCATGGTACAGCTGCCACTTATTCAGCACTTAGACACCTCGCTGTTAAAATTAAATGCAGCTTTGGCGATCGCTGCCATCCTACTTCACCCCTCAAAGCTCGCCAACGATTAAGGCACTAAAAATGCATGAATAATGCAGTCATGCGAACCACCACATTAAAATGTGTTAGTGTAACGCCTGATGTGTGGTACTTGGCAGAGCTGCATATAGTGGTAACTTAAAAAAAACAACAACAAAAAACATCTCAAACGTCTTTCCTGAGACCAGTGCTGAAAAGACGTAATCAGGATGTGGTTCACTGGACATGTGAACCTGGACATTTGACTGGCAGGTGTTAGTGTATCTGGAGTAATTTGGTGACCGGCCATTCGACCGCGCTTTACCTAACAAGTGTTGCTCATCTTTAACAGTCAATGATGTCAGATGTTCTTTATCTGCTGCGCACTATCAAAGTCAATGGTTAATCTGCATATAAGTAAGTGGAGGGTTTCACGGTTTTCCTTGGGTGCGCCCCACTGGCTCTGCCGAATGATGGGGACGCCGAATACCGGACTCCCTATTCTTTGTTCAGTCTCATTACCCTACACTTCATTTCTCTTTTAATGCAATCTGGCGGTTTGTTTCCCACCACCTTCTTTTTTACCTTTCTCAACGTTTTCTTATTTTTTTTATTCCCCATTCTTTCTCCCCTTTCTCTTTTTCTTGCTCTGGGTCAAAGCCTTATGACAAAAAATAAGTTCTGGTCCTCCAAAATAAGTGTCTAATGCCCTTCACATCTATAAAATAAGAACTAAAGCCATGCATGCACTTGTAGCCTGAAATGTTCTAATAAACTTGAAATTTGTCTGAGGCGACTACCTCCTAAAGAGCAAAGATCCAGTGACACAATTTCCTAAAAAAAGTCCATTCCATAGTTCGCCAGGTATCCGACTTCCTAACAGAAGACATTTATAGGCTAGGCGAATAGGGTGTTATTTTTATGAACAAGTTCACTCTTTTCCTGGTTGGGTTAGGGTCTCTAGTTCAGCTGGGCTTTTCCATTCCTCTCAGAATCCATTTCCTTTGCATTATCTTCATGCCGTCCAAGCTTCCTGAGGTCAGGTTCCCCACAGTAGACTGGATAAAGAGAGGACACAAGCGCCTCGTTCAAAATTGCAAGCTTCAAACATAAGGGGAAAATTCACTCTTTCCTCTAGGCAGAAAAAAGTCACCACTATGGCACGAATTACAAGTGGTTGAGCTCCACACAAACAGACTACTCCAGGTGGAATTTCATCACTCACAATTACATGTGTTTCTGGCCTGGAATTACTAGTCTGCAAACTTTGGGCCCAGAAATCAGACCTATGATCACTGCTACAGAGGTAGGAAAGGAGGGCAGCAGCACAGTACAGCACCCACCAGCCCATGCAGTAGGACAGGCAGAGCAAATGCTCCCCAGTGCCCCAACACATCCCCCACCCTGTACCTTCTGTCCAGCTCCACGTTTAGCTGTTCTGAGCAAGCAGAAAGGGTCAGTCCGTTTCTCCCTTTAATGGGGAAATAAGTGCACATTAGAGGGCCCAAGTAAGGTCTATGGTATAAATGTGTTATCATCTCCCCTTAACTCACTCCGACTGTTTCAGTCAGAGAATAAATTGCCCAAACTGCCTTGATGAATAAATACAATGAAGAACAAATGGTTTCATGGGCACTCGTCAATATTATGTAAATATATAGAATTATGGACGGGTAACCTTGAAATACAGGGATGTTTTTCACCAAGAGGTTCTGAGTGACATCCAATAGACAACGAGAGGGAAGCTTGAATTATCTATGATGTCAAGCAAAAAACAGAGTTAAAAAAGCAGTCCTGTTATTTAGTTTGTACCCATCTTTAATTGTATGTTATATGTGGTCTCCAAAATCTGCTCCAGCCTTCAATGAGGAGAAATGGGGGAGCTTTATGGTGAAAAATGCCTTATTTGCCATCTTTACCAGCACCCACCATCGTTCCTGTCCCCCTCCTGCACCTGTGCTTTCTCCTTTCAGTCAAATCAGACAACAATAATTTCACTGACAGCCTTTCAGAGAGCGCTGTCAACCTGGCCAGGAAGCCCTTAATGATGTATCAACAGTGGGTTACAAGTCTCATTATCAGCTATTATTATTACTACGTCATAACAGTGAGTTATTCGATTTCGAAATAAATGATATAAGCCGTCTATGAGAGCCATACATCATAACAATAAGAACTGTGAACAAAGCATATTATAACAAGGAAGGTGTGCATCAAGCCTACCCCAAATGCTATCTGTAGACACCTCCTACTGCAACACCTCCTCCTGCCTTTACACCTACACCTACCTCTCTTGCTACCAATAACTGAAAGCAGTTGTAACCCCATGTACTGGGGAGGGGATGAAAACGACATACTTGTTATCATGTCTGTAAGTGCATCCCCAACACAAATATGTGCTCAGCAACTAGAGTAATGTTTACTTATCTCTACTGCCCAGAAGCCTTGGGTAATCTTTTTCTTTTGCTGTAGCACTTACCCCATGCACAGCTCATACTGTGAGTACTCAACCCATACGTGTGTACCCAGAGGCTCTTTCATACCATGAGCACTTGGGATGTTGCTTTATTGTTTAAGTGAAATCTAAGCTTTCGCAAGTATGTTTTTTTTCCGTTTTGTATGACACACAGGTGCATCTTGAACCTCTTCGAGCAGTTTGTACAAGTTCAGTGCCGGACTAAAATATTGAATACTAAACTCCTCCACAACAGTGTAACTGGTCTTTACACCAACATTTTGTATTAAACATCTTTATTCAGGAAAACGGGGAAATGGGACTTGATTCTCATTTCCTAATAGCCTCTCCACCAGCATTGTCAATAAGGGTACCAAGAGCAATGTCCTTCTGCTCCCTTTCAATGAAAATGTTTTATGAAACAAAAAGACTTACACTTTTATTTTTGAGGGTTATTACTGAAAGAATGCTTCGATATGCCATTCGTTCCCTTGACATTACTGAGGGCCAGATGTACAAACTATTTAGGGTTTGCAAACGGCAAAATGTGCCGTATGCAACCGCTAAGTGGCATTGAACCATGTACCAACCAATTTTACGAGCCAGTAACCTAGGACTAACTCGCAGGAAGGAGTGTGCCAAGAGTGTGCCCTTCCTAACAGCAAGTCGCAGGGAGATGTAGGAGTGTTTTCTGACCAGGAATGCAGTGGCAAAAAAAATCACAGTTACCAACAGTTCCAAACTGGTAGTAACCCCAAGGGACCCCCTTTCCCTTTGCGAAACTGGGTACCAACATTTTTTCAGAGCAGGCAGCGAGTGGTCCCATGGACCACCACCTACTCCATAAAAAAAAAAAGAGAATCTTTTCATTTTCTTTTTGTAATGCATCCTGTTTTTTTTAAAACAGGATGCATTGCAAAAAAAAAATATTGCTTTATTCAAAAATCAATCAAAGACATGGTGGACTGCTGACCCCGGCAGGCCACCATGCCGGTGATTGTAGCCATTCACAATGGGTCGCAAATTGCGACCTGCCTCATGAATATAAATGAGTCTGGTCGTACATCAGGCCCAGAGTTCCTAACTTTTGTATAATGAATTAATGTCCAACACAAGAGGTCGGCAATGCTGCGCCTTGCGAAAACTGAAAAACAATATCCAGTGGAGAATTGATACATTGAGGCAGAGTGTGGTATCTAGCTCTACCGTGCAAACACATGATATAAATGTTCTGCATTCTTACAACAATACAGTTGAGAAACTTGCAAGACAAAGCTCAAGAAACAGCAGCAAGGCAAGAATATGCACTTGCAAAGCCAAAAGGTCTGGGTTCAGTGCCCTAATGCAGTCGGTGGTAGCACATTAGAGCAAGAAACACACAGGAGGGAGCCAGCAGGAGCAGACAGAAGGCTTTAGTTGTAAAGCAGACCCTTCTGTAGTTCAATGCAAGCACTGGTGTGAGGTGGAAGGCTACACCCAAATTATCAAATTTGTTAGGTGACAGTTGAATACTATACTGAGCTGAGCCAAGACGTGATTGACTAAGTCTCAAGAAAACAGCTGAGACAGGCTGGATAAAGAAAGTGAAAGCTAGAAGTGGCGGACCCAGTGCCCACTCAATGAATATGTATATTGAAAGTAACATGTTGTTTGCCAACTAAACTGTCAAACCCCACAGCTAAAAAAAAAAAAATGATTGGAGAATTCCTTTGCCTACCTTGTAGGACAGTTCTTTTTGAGCTGTGGTGTGGAGAAAGTGATTTGTTATTTTCGGACGTATTTTTGCTTGCTTATTCTGCCTGGCATAGCAGTGAGATTAAGCAGGGAACTGTTTTGGCTTCTCTTAAGGATAGTTGGTTGAACTCGTTTTTGATGTTAGTGGACTGTTTGTTGAAACGTTTAGCATCCTGGGAGGATATAAAAAAAATGTACAAGACCGTGCAAAATATAATTTGATCTAGTTGTAGTCTGGGGGGTTCACCTGCAGTTATTTTGGGGGGCTGGCGCTTATTTTTCTGCTTCAGGCATTTATTGCGAGCAAGAGACACATATGGAAAAGAAAGAGAAAGGCAGAAAAGCACCACAAAAGGAAAAAGCAGAAAGCTGCAAGAGTGAGCTGAAGGAGCCGGGAGTGGCCATAAATGGATCAAAATGTCCTGAGATGGCTTTAGGTAGGACTATGCTGCCTCAGTATTCTTTGCTTACACATTTGAATGCAGCAGCTGCATGTTTCAGATAGCTTTGGGCACGGCACGTTTTTATTCACAAATTAAGCAGTGCTTGTAGGGGAGCTGGCATGAACAGATGCATAGTAGAAACTGCCATGGTCTACAAACGTTGGTCCACACAGGTGACTAGGCCATCAACCCAATTTCTGGGACATTAACAAATCAACAAAATGAACATTCTCTAGGAACATATCTAAAGGCATGACTCCTATACTACAGACAAGTTGCTGTGATGATTCACAGACATTCTAGTTCATTACAGTTATGGGAAAACTTGACTTCATCAGCATCTATGACCATAATTATGGGATCACATAAGACAATATATGATTTGGGCAAGAGCCCTCCATCACAGTAGCTCATCAATAGCTCTAAAAGTCAACTGTGGATCCATCAGATGCAGGAAATTTTTGTCTCAACTCGTAGCCGTTAATTCCAGAAAAGATTGGGTCATGGCCTATAACCAGCCCAATCCAGTAGTTGGTCGAAGAAAACACTCTCCGGTCAGGATTCAATCAGCTGTGGACTGAAGAGGCAAGCAATGCATTCTGGTATCGATCTTTGATGTCAATTTCACTACTGTTGGGAGGTCGCTTAACACCATGAAATGAAGTTGACAGTTTGATGGAGTCTGCTTCTTAGGGTCACTAGTTTAGCAGGCGCTCTTTCACCACTTCTGTGAAAGGAGTTCCCATTTTCTGAGGAGCTACTCAGGAGTCCTTACTGTGACCCATTATGTTAATATGGATATCAGCACATGGACCTTCTCATCTGCTAACTTTGCTTCGTGTACCAAGGACATGAAGATTGTTTAAAACTGACTGGGATATGGTGGTGCAGGCAGCTCCTATACTGCTCAAGGAAACCTTAAGGCACTTGGGAGGTGGATGCGCTTGAATGGCTGTCTCCTAAACAGAGGTTCTAGTTATGGCCGACAGAGGGGACTTTTCAACCAATTAACCTGTCAGGTGACCATGAAATGATACCACCGTCATCAAAAAAGGTCAAGAACCCGTTACACTTTAGGGACAGTAAAAATGCTAATTGCGCAAGTGACCATACTTTCTACTGCAGTGTTTTTGCACTTAAATGTACTGAAATGAAACTTCTTTTCTGACAAAAAAAAAAAAACAGAACCAGTCATGACAGTGCCATTACATGGCACAATTAAATTAACAGAAACTACTTACGTATGCCTGTGTACTTGGTAAACCAGTCCAAGAGAATACCAAATGCAAAGGCCAAGATGATAAGAGGTGGGTTTACCTCTCATCTTTCTCCTGTTCTTCAGTTGCATCAGTGAGCATTGTGCTTGATCTATAGAGCTCATAATGGGCAGAGCCCCTGTGACTGATGCTAAGGTTTAACAACTACTCGTCATTCCTGAATAGGAGCACGCCAGTGCAGTGCAGATGTAATCCGAGTCAAGCAGAAGTCTTTTACCATATGAGATACATTCTAGTTTAAAACGTCTCAGGCCAAGATTATTCAGGGAAACAGATGAGCACCTGGACTCCGCCAGGCTAGTAATTTAGACATCCACCCTGCAAGCCTCCGCCCAGCGTGGTAATGGTGCAATGAATAAGAGAAAATGTGGTCACTTTAGAATGTTTATATGTCATTTAACACGTGTTACATGACTTGACTAACCGAGTGGACCAAGGCTGGAGGGGACACCTTCAGGGGCCTGGGCACTAACACATGAACATGTGGCTTACTTAAACACTGTCATGCCATCCGGTATTACAAAAAAGCAAAAATGAATTGAGTGAATGGAAGACTTATTTTAGAAAGAAAAGTATTACTCAAGTGCATTTGATTTTTTGTTAACAGATACAATGGAACGCTTAGTTGGTTCAAATAGTATAGTGGGGCACATTTTCCATGGCAGAAGTATTTCGACAGGCCTATAAGAATATCTAAAGTGGCCCAAGAGGCAAAAATAAAATCCTGTTTTTCTTGTACACAAATACATTTGGCGCCAAAGCCAGTGTCCAAGGTCTTATGAAGCAATCTTGTCATTAGTTCAAGAGGTATTGTTTCGGGAGGGGAGCCTATAGGAATATTCTGTACATGACAGAAGGTATGATCTAGTAGCCAAGACATTCTGTTTTGACAGGATTTCCTGAGTTGGCATTAGTCCAGATTACTCCCAGACCTCCATCCTGATGCGAAGCAGTCAGTGTGACTGTGCTTCAGAAGACGTAAAATGTAAACTTCAAAGAGTTATATGGAGCTTAACAAAGATGTTCATCCATTTCCAAACTCAGTTTCTTATGTGAGATACAGGAAGTGAGGAACTACTATGCAAAGGATCAAATTTTTTTTTTTTACATAAGAAGAGGACTAGTACATTTGTCTTTATGGATCATTGATGAATGATTATTTTCGCTGCCTGGGTCTGCTTAGCTGCCAAAGTTAACTCCCCTATGAAGCACTATATTAAAGCATCTGGACATTAACATACCCGAGACGTGTGTAGACTTCGTTTGACCTCAGCTCACATCCACAAAAACCCCATAACCAGTGCTTATGAAGAGTAGACATCCCTCCTCAAAATCCCTACCTCAGCACAACCCATCCCTTCAATGGATATGCAACGCTTCTAGTTAGTCAGTGCAAAAGGAAGGCAGCAGCTACAGCATCACACATGTAACGTTTTGTAGTACAATGGAAATCTTTTGGGTCATATTATTGCCTACTATTACCAAATTAGGAAAAATAGCTGCCAGTTTGTGCCGTTTTTAACAATGAAAATGAGTGTAAGGTTAGAAGGATAAGTTGTGTGTCGAGTTCATTGGGAACAAGAAATCTGACCAACATTCCTGTTCTCCAAGGGTGAAGCTCACACCCAAAAAGTGATACCTGGTTACTGCAGGGCATGGTTCCAGATACCAACACACAGTCAACAATGCATCCCTAACTTAGCTAGGAAAACTATTTGTATTAACCCATGAATTTCTTAAAATGCTACATTACGTTAAGATGTGCAATCTACAACCATACTTGCTCAGTTTTGTAGTTTTCCTTGAGTTTCTAGATATCGTTAGTCCTTTTTTCCAAAAATGTTAGCATTTCTCTGCTTTCTTCTTAAACACAAATTATGTTTGTACACAGGGCGATTGAATCCAGTTTTGATTTTCAAACACTGACCAGAAAGAGTATGCTTTAAACTTGCATGAGCACCACTAGTGGAACCTCAAAGCTTTTGCAAACAGCTCCGATTTTACCTTTCTGGTTGTTTCAAGCTATACTGGTACTGTCTTAGTTACAAGACAATTTCAGGGTGGATTTCCATACGCTTAATCTATTGGAGCAAGCAAGGCTCTTGTAGATGGATCTGGAAAAGGGATTGTCCATAGGATGCATGCCTTTTTGACAGCAAGATGTTGAAGTTTATACCCCGGGAAGGAGTAGAACAAAGGAATAGAAATCCACAGAAACTCACAAAAAACTTGCAGGTTCAAGCGGGAAAAGGATGTTAGCAGGATCCACCAGAAGGGCACAATCTTAGCTTTGTTTATCCATTGACCACAAAACTATGGTGAGGAAGTGTGGAAGATTGAAAATGTTGGTACACAATGGGAGAGATATAACTTGCATGAATATATAAAGATGTGTTATTGCTGATTAATAGAAGGAATGGCTTCAACGGTCCAATATATGCACAAGGGATCTGGACCCAAGCCAGAAATGTTGTGATAAATTTACACACAAGTTAAAATTGAACTTCTTTATATGATCACTGGAAGTAGGGTCTACGCTTTACTACATCAAGAAAACAGACAGACTGGATAGACATGGTCCCATCTACTAGCGGTACCCATGTACTTATGCAAGTTGCTAAATCTTTCCGCGATGAACTTTCAGTGAAAATGACTCACTGACAAAAGTACAAAAGAAGACATGAAAACATAAGGGAGCCAAGCTAAACAGCTCAGAGATTCAAGAATCTAAAATAGAACACGATGTTCATGGAATTCAGGATATTTAAAGCAATGGGAGGGATAGAACAACTATGGTCACAATGTTTGCCTGAATGTCAAAACAAGAATTTGCAAATAAGAGAAAAGCGTTTATTTCAACCTGCTAGGGAAGTGAAATAAGAAAGAGCAAGGGGACTTGCTATCCATTTTCAAAACATGGCTTCTTTTAAAGAGCAAGCCTAAAGGTAATGTTATTGATGGTTATAAAGCACATAACTGGAGCAGCCTCGTGGTTGTGATAAAGCGGTCTCTACATATACTGAGAAACACACAGAGTATTATACCATCAAATCAGACAGGTCTGAACATTTCAGTGAAGGCCGAAATGGTCATAACCACCCTTGAGAAATCGGGTACAGACTATGCCGCATTTGCATACCAGAAGCGTAAACCAGCTTAGCAGTCAAGAGACCCTGTACCGTGAGCCACCCTTCGAGTCAGCCTTGGTTTTTAGCCATTAACAATTTGCATGCTGCGATTGTGTCAATACTCGAAATTTTTAAATGTACACTACAAGGCCCAGAATGCACTCCGGTCTTGTCTAAAGAGCCCATACTGGAAGAGGGTGCCACAGTACATGGGACTGAGTGGCAGCTATGGACTCATGGTTTTTCTTTAATGCACAGGACACACAGTGCTATTAGTAGCAGCTGTTCCTTGAATCGGATATGGTGCACCAAGGAAACTGAGACAACTTGGCCATGAAGATATGTAGTTGTTGACAACTTGCAGTGTGCATATGGAGGCTACAGTCAATTTCAAACCGCACTTGTGAAGTCAAGGTGATCCTGTAGTGATAATCCATGGTTTTGTAATGGAAAGCAAATATACAGCATATAGTGCTCATTCCACATAACTTGTTGCAATAAAACCTAGTTTAAAAAAAAAAAACAAGAAAAAAAAAACATGTTCTGTGCCTGATGAGCCAATGCCCCATGGACAGGGTCTCTAATGAATGTCACAATAGGCCTTAAAAAACAATCAGACAACAGAGTGATATTCTGGAATCCCTATAGTTGCTGATGCAGGACTTGGAAAGAAGTACTGGGTTATTTTCTCTGCAGAAGCAGACACCTTTGCAGAAAGCAGACTTGGTAGCCAAGCAAGTAAAAAAAAAAAAAAAAAAAAAAAAAAAAAAACGTAAAAACGTAAACTTCGCACTTGTATAGCGCACTACTCACCCGTTAAGGTCTCAAGGTGCTGTACGCATACCGCTGTGGAACCCATCCTGGCTTTTCCCTGCGAGGTGCCCACTCCTGGGCATCCCCCAGGGTGAAGCCAGGCATCCAAGCGCTGTCTGTGCCGTTGTGGAGATTAAGCAAGCTATTGCACAGAGTTACAGAGTGGGACCAATTCATTATATTGGTCACCGAGGCGAGAATTATCTGGTCTAAAGGAATTGAGCCCAAGACCCGCCGAGGCGGGAACTGAACCCTGGTCCCGGGCCAGATCTCTGCATCAGGGTCTGCTGCTCTAACCATTGTGCCACACTTCTCCAAGCAAGTGAAGGCGAGAGGAGCCCATGACGTCTTTTAAATGGTGTGGACCCTGGAGTATCTTCACATGGATGACTGGTGACATCAACTTAGGCTGTCAGCATAGCCTTCACTTCAGATCACAGGACTAGCCATAAAACAATAACAGTTAGGAAGTTTAGGTTTAATATAAGCCGATTTGACTACTGGCCTAACTTGCAGAACAAAGAACCTAAAGATGGTTTGCACCAGCTTGTCTTATAGACTGCACCCAACACCTGCGCTCGAGGCTTTAAACGTTTATGGTTACTCCATATAAAGATAAAGAGGTCTGCAATAGCTTTCATACCCGTGTGACCGACAGCGATACATTCACTAAAATAAATACATTTAAAAAAAAAAAAAAAAAAAAAAACACAGTACTCAGCCTAGGAAAAATAGGGAATACAAAGCCATTTAGCCCAGCTTCGTGGATACTACCACAGGGACCCACTGTGAGAGGTCATCTCTCAGGCTATTTTTGCCGTTTCCCTGTAGACTTAAAGCCCTTGCTCAAGATTAGTCTATTTAAATCTGAGGTTCTTGCATTGTACTGGTGGGTTTCCTCCTTTTCGTCCCTATTCTGAGTGTGTCGTTCACTGAAGCATAACTAGTTTACCATTGCTTTCACATGGCTTGGCTGTATCTTACCACAGATGAAGTCGATAATTACTACTTATTTTTAGTTCTTTGTTTTTTTTTTTGCCGTTTAGTACTCCATGGAAGTGTGTCTGTTGCTCTTCAGAGGACACTAGCACCCTTTCCATTGCTCCCCACCGACTCATCTCATCATCTTTTGCCACTTGCCCTCCTGATGCTCTTCAGCAGCGCCCTATGTGCCACTTGGCAGCCACGGTGATACCTGTGATGTTGTATTTACACTGTGTTCTCCTCCAACCCACCCTTCCCTACGGTCCTCCATGGCACACCAGGTGACAGAAGGCAGCACTGATAAAGTCCTGGCTGCTGTCTTGCTTGTTGCCCCGCTGGACTATCCTGAGTCACCCCTAACCATTGAACCATTGATAACCACTTTGGCTCTGCCAAAATCTGCGTCTTTTAAACTCTGCCAGCAATGGCAAAGATAATAGCAGTGAACTGGCGAAGGCAAAAGTGTTGAACACAATGAAACAGGGTTTTCTAGAATTTGAGGATGGCTACCAGCACTGCACATGATGACTCAACACATGTTGAATCATACTATATGATAGCCAATGTTTCCACTGTTGTCTATACTTTCTACATGGCCAGTTGACTATTGGCACAGCCATCTGACTTGTATGTTAAACGGTGGCAAAGGAAAACCAACTGGCTTTACCAATGCTTATTTACAACTCTGCTCTTTCAGCTGTGGGAAAGGTAGCTACCGCCACCACCACACCTCCAAAAAAAACGGTACCGAGCCCCATTTCAGAGACCCAGAACTGCTTTATATAGTCGGACGCGCTTGCTAGTTTGATTCAAGAGTGCATCATGAATGGCACATGGCTAGGTTTGTAGGGGTGAGGACTGCAGTGGCCATCACTGGTCAGGTCATGCGTTATAATTCTATGAGCTACCTAAAAACCCATTTCCGGTACAAGTCCGTCTTGAGGCAGAAGCAGAGCAAGACGGAAGAAGATACAAGCTAATCCGTAAACATGAGTGGCCAACAGTTATTTATGGGAAAGGATAACAGGGATATTAGCAGACATGGGTGTTGAATAAGAAACAAGAGGTGAGAATTGCTGACAAATACCGTTGTTGGTCAAGGACATTGAAAAGGGACAAAGGGGTCACAGTTTTCTAGCGTGGCCTATGTTTCAACATTGCTGGATAACTGACTAATCGGCCTAAAAAAAAACAGCATTGGTTTCTCTTCCATTTAAAATGTATCAGAGAATACAAAGGAGCGAAAGGTGGAGAGTGTTAACTTTCAGTGGTTAGAAATGAGGGGACACGTGTCAGAAGTTACATTAGAAAAATTCAAATGGCTGTGTGAATCTGCAATTTTGTATAGTGGGCCATTCAATGCCCAAAAACTTTGTTGGGTGGAACTCAATTGTCCCTGCAAAAACGATTTATTGAAAATAATAAAAAGGAACCAAGTGGAAGACCAGAATAATGTAAATGAAAAACTGGGAAGTAAATGAGCCAACAAGAATCATTAGAACTACTGCTAAGAAATTAAACCTATTTCTCAACATTTCTATCTTAATTAGTTGCTTTATTTTCAAAGCACTAAGGAGATGCACGCCATCTACAAAATGGGCTATATGGAAAACAGAAATAGCAAATGTCATTAGTGAGAGCAGTGTTGGGGTAGACGGTCCCATGTCAGTATCAGAAAGATATTGGCTGTCTTTTCCACAGTCCTACCAGCCAATGAGAAGAGATTGCTCTGTGGTTTCCAAAGACGACGAGGGCCCAGAGCAGAAGAAGCAAGCACGGAAATACAAGTGACTTTAGAAATCCTTTCCACTACACAAAAGCTAAGCTTCAGTATAATGCATTGCAAGCTTCCCTCACACACAGAGCATGGCAGGACTGGCAAAAACATTTAAAGCTAAACCCACTTACACAGAACAGGTGCAACAATAGGAGCAGGACATCTCTCCCCGTCTCTCTCATCCCCAGCTCCCTTTTATTTTGGTGGGAGCATGTTGGCAGCCGCCACCTTTCGTTTGGAACAAAATCAGTGCATTTTGAGAGTTGCTGTCTACTTTTAAGATAACCCACGTATAACTTTCCCTAGTATCTCGCAGTACACACTATGATGGGCACTGCGCTGTCTACTGATCTCCCAATGCATCCCTCGGTCACAGACTACACTGTGGGATCAAGAAGGAAGAAGGTCCCCAGTGGAGAACAGCCTATGTATCTATCTACAGCTAAGGCAGGACTACCCATGCACTACAAGAGAAAAAAACAAGATGCAGCGTACAGGTTACCACTTTGCCTGAAAAATCCATAACATGTACCTCGACCAACCCTCTCTGGTTCTACTAATGCACAGGTGACTGGAGAGCGGCTAAAACACTAACTACATTAAAACTTTTTTTTTTTAAGGGTAAATTATTCGTGTTGGTCTAAAATCAATGGTAAAGTCCTACATACTGGGACTACTAAACCATGGACTGGAGGACACATTTTCCAGGAGAGTAAAAATTAGCCAACTAGATGGTGCAAGGTTTCCATCAGAAATTCTGAGAAGAGCGGTGACATATTAAATTATGTGTTACTAATTTACTAAAGGAATTTGCAGGGTGATACTCTTTGCCCTTTCATCGCGAAGCACTCCGCAGTGTGACTGGGTGTTCAAGCCGCAGTCAGGCTTCACAGAGAGACAGTTTTG
Organism: Pleurodeles waltl; assembly: GCF_031143425.1. Classification (NCBI taxonomy): domain Eukaryota; kingdom Metazoa; phylum Chordata; class Amphibia; order Caudata; family Salamandridae; genus Pleurodeles; species Pleurodeles waltl. Next base: position 645,149,755 of record NC_090446.1, on the reverse strand, counting down.
AGTCCTATTGAGGAACATATTTGTAATATGGGGGAGAAGAGCTTGGAATTAGCACGGGAGACACCTTACAGAAGCGATCCCTCGCTAAGGCAAGGGATCATGTAGAAAGAATGCTTGTGGTGGTAGAGGGGACCCCCTAGATTAGCAACACAATACTCTTTACAGAAAATACAGGACACATACTGTTGCATATTGCATTGAAAGAGACTAAGAGAAATATGTAACAATGTGTGAGCTACTTTGATATTATATATGCTAACCCACTAAGTCTAGTTGCAATTTTAAGAAATAAAACAACCTGTAGAGGAAACAAAACTATAGTAGGGCATTAAGTTCTAAATATGTGTTTGCCAAAAAAGAAAGCAGAGTAAAGTAAGGTAACAAGATTCACCATTTATTCACATGCCACTATCACCGCCCTTTAGCTGGTGTATCAGATCACAGTTTTTTGGTCAAGCATAGCAGCGCGCAAGCGTTGCTCTTCTCGACATGTTGTAATCTATTCTCTGGGCTTTAACCATGCCCATCTCACACCTATCACTTTCAATGGTTTCCGGGCCCGCCATCCAAAAATCCCTTGATATCGTTAGTAAAATATTTTTAGTTTGTCCCGCCCTGAGGCTGGTTTGTTACCACCTTGGAGACTGACCCTGGTATATGGATTATCGCACGATCTGCCATGTAATTTAGTGTGGCGCACTATTTTCCTCTCTTGCCTCGGTGCTTTGCGCTGCATGTCTGTACGTTGTTTCTTCCTCTACCTTGTTTTCGGGCATCTTGCTGTTTCTTTGCGATGTCTGCGGGGTATTTTATTATTATTTTTTTTGCAGCAGTTTTATGTAGCGTGAACTCAACACAAAGGTACTGGAGCGCTTTACATGAGTACCAGTTACATTACACAAGAACACACTCAATTCTGGTATCCAGTCAGTCTGCATGAATGAGGCAAAAACACTCCCAAGATGGCAGCCTTGCTATGTCCTCTCTCCTTCAGCGAGAGACCAGGGAGGGTTGCTGTGGCTCCTGGCATATATCCACTACACTCCAAATCAAACACATAGGTAAAAGGAGTGCGAACACGGAATACTGAGGCAGCGTAATCCTGAAGACATCTTGGGCCTCTTCAATCCACTTCAAGCCACTCCCTACCCCTTCAGCACACTCTTGCAGCTTTCTCCCTCTGTAAAACTTTTTTGCTTTTCTCTTCCTCCGTCTTTCCCATATGAGTCTTTTGCTCACAGTAAATGCTTGAGGCACAAAAATAAGAGCCGGCCCTCAAAAATAGGTACAGGTGCTCCGCACAGGAAACAAGCAGTACAAATTAAGCACTGGGTAAAAGACATTGTCATTTACAACGCCAATAGCTCTAACTTTCACAAATGCGAGTCTTATTGCATTGCAAATGCTTGTTTTGGGGCGCTGACTTATTGTGATTTTTCTGAATAAATTGGAATGGGAGTAAAGTAGGAAAGGTGTGCAGTAATCGGCTTGCCACCCATTGTCACATTTGTGCACTGCTAGAGCCCTGCCATAAAAGTGTACAGTATCCGACCAGACCGAGAAATGAGCATTCTGGTCCCCAGAGCAGCCCTCTTCTGCACCCAGCATTTACATTGTGTGTCAGTGACAGGCCTGAAAGGTGCCACAAGCAAAATACATGCGGAGGGTAGGCAGAAAAATGATTCAAATACATGAAACGTGGAAAGGTGGCGGTAGTCTTCGTCTGAAACTCGTCAGCTAGAGCCCGCAGAGCTGAGGACACCCTGATAACCAGCCGGAGGAAGGGTGCGGACAGGATGTTGCTCAGAGTGCGGTTGGGACAGAAGGCAGACACACTAACCTGGCAGTACAAAACCCCTTCCACAGAGAGGCTGCCTTTGGCTTCCCCTTCAAAGCGTAGCTTGCTTTCAGCAAGGCTGGCTACTGGTTGTTGTTTTTGGTCGTAATTTCTGGGAATGCAAAACGGCACTAGAACAGTGGTACAGGGAAAACATGTGAGAAGGCAAGCGTCTATCGGTTTGAGTTACTTCATCGTTACTACATCGCCTACCCGCTGCATTGTCGACCATGAGATTTTCTCAGCTGGGTGGCACGGTCAAGGCTCCATCAAACGACCTCTTTTTTTAATGTTTGGAAGTTACACATGTTTATTTTTATTTTTTTACGAAATAACACTTATCTTTAAACTTCTGATGTTTTTACATATTTTTGGAGATAAAAGCTCCGCGATGTAGCCGCGGAGACGCAGTGGTTAGGGGATGTAACAGCCAAGAGATGTAATGTAATTATACCCACTGCATCGCTCAGTAGGTGACTCGTGCCCATTCACCTCCTTACTATACCACACTAGGAATAAACATAACCTTCATGAAGAAAAATGGAATCTCTCTCATAACAATATCACTACAGGCATCCAAGTCTCATTAACATCAAGGAGTTCACCCTCAACAAAGAGGGTAGTCTCATTAAAGTTCTGGCTTGCTTTATGAAAATGTAATCTACTCTCAAAAAGACAACACACCCAAAAGATACCTGCAATTTCTAGGCTTATAATCTGGTTGTCTGTTCCTGCAGCTCTGACTGCACTGCTTTAGTGCCTCATGCTGGGAAGGTCTTGCACTGTGGTGAGGGTGTGGTCTCTATAACCATCAACCATCCGCAACAGTGCTGTGAGATATACACACACTGCCTCCCTGCTGAAGACTCCATGTGTGTTTTAGACTCATGGAAATATGGCACCTTCCTTGTTGGTGCTATCAAGCGTTCCTTACCCATCATTGCCCTTGCAACTCAAAGGTAAGCTGGAAAGGTACTTCCTGTTGTTAAACATGTGACTTGTAGTTATGAGGATAGTTGGATCAAGATGCTGCCGGTCCTTTAGGTGACACATCAGTCCCCCCCCGCACGTCAATGTTGTCTGTATTATTAGGTTGAACGTGCAAGCGCTTTCACCTGTTGTAGTGTATCTGTGGGCTTTTAACCACGCCCACCGCATGCCTATCACTATCACTCAATCATGGGCTTGCCTTTCAAAAATCCTTTGCTATCATTGGTAAATGCTTTACGTTTGTCCCTCCTTGTGGTGGTTTGGTCACCACGAAAGACACTGACCCTGCTGTATGGATAATTGCACTATTGCCGATACGTTTGACTGTGAGCGAACTTTTTTCTTTTGTGTCTCTCCTTCACACTCATGCTCACGGCAGCCACGGTGCTTTGAATCAGCTTGCTTATGTGGACTGTTACTTTTTGTTTTCAGTTTATGTGGCAAGTAAGGTCCAGTTAGAAATTTACATCGCTAATAGACTTAACTCGAGCAAACGCGAGACCCACTGCATTGCAAATGCTTGATTTTTTTTTTTGGCTCTGGTTTACAACCTTCTCCTGTCTTCCTCCATCTTGCTAGCTCTTCCTCGTTTATTTCAAAACGGATTTAATTCTTGTCATGCTTTTACGCAGTGACTATCAAAGCAGTGCTTGTATTACATCTTCAGACTTTGCACACCTCACCCAGCCTTTCCCACTTTCAACCCTGCACTCCAAATGACACTCAGGAAACCAACAAAAATTAGAAAACTTTGTGACCTCTACAGGAGGTATGAAGCATATGATATGATACTTGTGGACACCCAGAAAGTGCTGCGAGCCTTGCCATGGATGGAAAGTACTATACACTCAGAAAAAATTGGCCCACCAAGTTATAGGGCACACACAAGGACCACAGATGACCTTCAAACTCTGAAAGCAACTGGTAATCAAGTCAGCCAACTGTTTGCTGGACATCAACACAGCTTGCAAGCCACAGGAAAATATGGCTATGGGGCCGCACGTCTTGCACCCGAGCCTCTGACTGTGGTGATGGGTCTGTACTCGATGCTAGTCGGAATGGAGGATAGTCAGCATCTAGAAAAGCATGATGCTCATCATCCCTGCCAAAGTAAAATAAACAATTATGGGCAGAGTGGGGTAGTATGCTCACATGAACCACTACTCAGCTAATTTACAATTGAAAGTTGATCATAATGAGCGCTCTTCCGGGCTTCAGTTAAAGAAAAAGAGGTAATTTTGGTGTTCTGGTTCAGTGTGTCAAGACTTCAGGCTGGCTGGCAATATCATACAGGTAAAGCCAGCAGCAGTTCAGGCCTCAACATCAGGTTTAGTCCTAGATTTCGAGAGATAGGAACTAAGGTCTGTTCAGACAACATTGTCACAGTATTCACAAAGGTCTTTACTGATGCTGAACTTAACAGTACTTGGCGGCTGGGAAGCAGCCCGCTGCTAATCATTTCAGGTGCATCTTTAAAGTTTAAAAGTACATCCAGTCAAGTTGAGAGATGTTTCCCCTCTAGAAAGCTGGTCAGGGCACACATATCCAGTCCCCAAAATGCATGGTAGGGCAGCAGCCTGCGTGACACTGGATATATATATTTTCTAGGAGACAGCTATGGGTGGAAACTGAGGCCCAAGTCTCTAGTGCTGACAGGCCCTGGAGACAGAGAAAAGAGCGCAAGATCCTGGCATGTCCTAACCTGTTCCTTTGGTGATGGCAGCTATCCCTCATACAAATAAAATGTTTGCCGTCATCTACAGGTAACCGTAAAGACAGGTGCAGCCAACATGATTGTGAGCAGTTTCCATCCATATGTGTTCAATGTTTCGAGTCAATATCATAATTTCAGTCCGATATTGAGTGTCAACACTAGACTTAAGTGAAAATAAAGGAATACCCAAAGAACACAGGTCTTTTAGCCAGAGATCATCACACCTAGTTTACAGGGATGGCTTGGGGTATGGAGCAAGCATCATCACTAGCAACACAAACAATTGGAAGTCTACCACCATACAGAATGTTGTGTTGAGTGGGGTATTTCCTTGAGAGCAATTCAGTAAGACCACTATTTTAGGAATTTCACATATTTCAGGGTACATCAATATGTTCCTGGGAAGTGTCGCCAACAGGCATCTTATTTGATGATTTGGGGGTGGCAAGGAGATTCCTTGGATAAGTGGGCACTCAATCCGAGGCAAAACAAACAAAAAAAAATATAGGGACAGTTCTGTGTCAAATGGGGAAATGGTTAGCTAGAACAACAAGCTTAGCCAGCTGGGACTTTGCTTCTCACAGTCTTTCAGACAGACACAGCCATCAGATGTGCCTAGAGACCTCAACCATGTGGACAAAAAGAAGCGCTGACCTACACACAAAGCTAATGACACACACTGCACCATTCCACACCACATAAACCAAGAAAAAACTGTGACAAAAAATCATTATTTGTGATCAGATGAATTTAAAAAAAATCCCCATCTGCTATTCTTAGCGTCTATAATGATCCCCCTTATTTATGTGACATTCAAAGTGATAAAAGAGCATATGTGCTACACGTAACTGACACTTGGATTGTTGGTATATTTATCTAGAGAGGGAAGATCTGAACCATACTGGGAAAATGAATGGGCACGTTTGAAGTACTACAGTGGGACACAGGTCCAAAAGCGTGTAGAATGTCATTTGAGAATCTAGTTCTGAAGGTAACACAAACACAATAGTAGGAAAAGGGGTCCTACTTCAAATCACAGTCAAGGCGAGGTCACAGTCACCACAAGAGATACCATGAATTGTGGTGGGCCGCCACAACTTCGCCTAAGTCTGAGGTTACCGCCACAGTGGCTTGGAGCACGCAAGCACAGGAGAGCTTGTCATCATATTCCTCCTTTCATTATAGGCTGTGTATTGCCTGCCTTTCAGCAACTCTGGCTGGTTAACAGAATTAGAGCAAAATGTAATGGCCGGTGTAATACTGCTTTTGAAAACGATTAAACTCCCCACTGTTATAAGGCCACCCGGTTTCACTCTGCTTAGGGTGACCACCAATTCCGTAAGTTACATGATATGTCTGTAAACTAGCTTAATAACTGTTGTCCATGATTTATGTTTCCTGATAGAAGATTGCCCTGTGTGGAGTAATCAGGAGTAGCATGAACAAGGCTCAGGTGCAGTGATTTGGTCCTGCAGTTCAAATAAATATGTTTAGTCTTGTGTGAACTCTCGTGGTCAGTGACAAGCCTAGGCCTCTGTACACATGCTTAGATTAGCGTGATGTCAGGGCCAAAAATAAAAATGGGGAAAAAAATGTGCACCCCCTCCTCATGCCCCTCCCGACCCCGGGCTCTCCAGACTGGAGAACACATGTGTACCATGTAAGAAGCATTCCGGTCCCAACAAAATATCTTGGTCCTCACCAAAATGTCAGAGTGGCATATAATGCATTGCCATCACTTTGGCCTTTTATCTTGCAGACACCACTAACTGCTTCAAGTCATTATTAGAAAGCTCACCCCCACTGATTTTGCAGTTGTGGAGAGAATGAAGGTCCTGTCACGATGTGTTTCTTGAATTTGCACGTTAGAATAGGCCTCTGTGGCTTCGGCAGAATCTACTAACTTATCTTGCTTAAAAAGTCCAAAGTTATGGATGCAAAGTTCTATTCTCTATGAGCACTAACTCTTTTTAGAAAAGTAACTGGCCACAACACCGTAATCTTTCACTTGAAGCACAGCTACACCTGTAAAACATCACAGACCACTGTACAACACCATGAATAACAAGCATTTTGAATGCAATAGTCTCGTGTTTGCTCTAGTTAGAGTTCATAGCGTTGTAAATTACTGACTGGACTTTTATTGCCACACAGAGTGAAAATAACAAGAGGAAGAGAGCAAGAGCGAAAGCAAGGGTGAGCTGGCCCTGGAAAAGCCCCCCTCTGATGTTGGTTTATGTTTACAGAGGGAGCTGGTGGGGAGGAGGGACTGAACACACACCCACAGTGCAAGGCAAACAGGCCAATACTGAAAGAAAAAGTCCCCTTCAGAAGAGATAAACAGGACATAGCGTAATTACACAGTAATTTGTGCTACTCCCAAAGTGACAAAAGGCAGGAGAAAGAGGCAGAACTGACCACTAGCACGCAAGGATTTTTGAAGGACACTGCAACTAACAAATCAAAATGCTGGAACTCACTCTATTGTATACTTTAGTACAGTGGTTCCCAACCTTTTGACTCCTGAGGACCCCCAATGAATCATTACTGGAAGCTGGGGACCCCCAGCAATTTGTACGATTTAATTTTCAAACATTAAAACAGTAATTCACAAAACATATAACAAGTACACACCAAACAAATATTCAAATTACTAAAGATAAAATTATTTTATATTGAAAAAATATGCAAAAATCGAAACATTTTATTGGGAAGGTTGGCGCTGCATCTCAGCAACTAACTTTTCAATGTTTGGTTTTATTTAGGAAAGGTGAATCCTCAGGTCAGATTCTACATTTCCGGTGCGATTTCTGTTTTTATTTTTTAGGTATGCAAGATCTGAGAAAGCTTTTTCACATAAATAAGTAATGGGGAAAGGAAGTAAACCATGAGGGCCTCTCATCTCTCCATAGCGTCTCTGTCACATGTACTTCATTTGTTTTATAGCACATCTCATACCACTGTAGGGTGTCAGGGCACTTTACAGGGGACTACAAGGTGTAGGATTCACATGTCATCCACACTGGTAGGCATTTTCTAAGAGTGCTTGGTCCGAAGAAGCACATACTTAGGATTCAGAACACAGCACAGAGATTAGTGAGGACGTTCGCACAGTGCTTCTTTTGTAAATAAAAACGGGCTGGTGCCCAAAGCCCCCCTCTTAAACACGCAGCTGCTGCAGTTAAATGTGGGTACACGGAATACTTAGGCACCATAATCCTGAAGCGATCTTGGGCCTCTTCAACCCATATAAAGCCACTCCCTGCCACTTCAGCTCACTCTAGCAGCTTTCTACTTTCGCCCTTTGTGACGCTTTTTTGTTTTTCTCCCTTCCTCCGTCTTTCCCATATGTGTCTTTTGCTCGCAGCAAATGCTTGAGGCAGAAGAATAAGCCCCGGCCCTCAAAAATAAGTGCTGGTGCTCAGCACCGGAAACAACAAGCACAAATTAAGCACTGCGTTAGCAATAAGAATGTATTTCTATACAAGCAAACCGGTTTTAGCAGCATAACGAAAATGAGAGACTAGGAAAAAAAACAACTTTCTAATTTGTGCCTTGCGGTTTGCAGGCAGCTCTTTAATGGCAGTTCACAGCTCACTGTGCTAGATTACGATTATGAACTGCATAGTAACAAAAGAATCTCTGTGACAAAGGCAGTAACCCACTGTGCCATGCACATAAAATACTGTTCTTTGCATGATAAACGTTCTTTGCAGCAGGCATATTAACCATCTGCGCTACCTCTGAGTCGCAACTGCCACTGCACAAAACTCCCATCTCTCTCCAGCAGATACATTAATCACTTGAGGCAGTACAAGGAGCTTTGCAGTGCGTTTAAAACTGCTCAACAAAGGAAGTAATAAATATGAAAACACTGCATGCATGTGTTTGTCTGAGGCCCCAGCTGGATAAGTGCCCTCCTCCCAGCCCAGGCCTGCGGACCACCTGGGAATGTGTCATGAACCCCTGGGGGGCAGCGGACCACAGGTTGGGAACCACTGCTTTAGTATACAGCAGGCCGAACGCTAACGCTCGACCTAAACAGAAGTCCTACGTTTTCCTTGTTGCCTGATATTGCAACCAAGCACAGAAACTTGCAGTCTGTCTAGTTCAACACCTCCTACACAGCCTTGTCAGGCCCACTGCTATCCTGCCAGTCACAACTCTGCCATCTGAAATTTCTTTGCTTCGCCCCACTTCACCGCATATGCCACGTTTTCATGCTTGACAACGAGAGCTAACTTACTGTTCTTTGCTCTAGGAAACCGCCCCGGGTTTCCCGTTTTGCACTCTTACAACATTTTACTTTGCCATTTTCAGACCTCTGCTTGATCAGCCTCCTCTAGCATTCTGCTCCCCTCCCAGCTTGCTGGGTGTGAGGTACATGCAAGTGAGCCCACAAGCCTGAAGAGGTCCCTCAGCTGTAACACCAACCTTGGTCCATCTCTGCCTCCACCAGAGAACTTACAATCACTATGCAGTTGGTGATGGTGCACTGTCCGAGGTTGGTGGTACAATGTGCTAAGTGTGATGATGCACCATGTCATTGGTGGGGCACACTACAGGATGGGAAATGGTGTAAAGTGCAGCATATGGTGGTGCACGTTCACATCTGCGGTATAAAGATCATGGTGCAGTCATGTGATTTTTCAAATAATATGTGCTTTTTCTATCCCTCATTCATTTTTTTCTTAGGTTTGGCATCTAGTGGACGACAAGGTGAGCCAGATGCTTTTGTTCAATTTGGCTTCTCTGGCAGGTGAAAAACTCACTTACCTTAATGTTTCGCACACATTTTGCCATCGGTTTCAATATGTTTAGAAACATAATCAAAAGTTTCCTGTTTTTTCTCTCTAAGAAAGATTGTATTGATTTGGAAAGGGGTGACTGTCTTAAGTGTGCTCAGGGGAATCAATATAATTGGACAAGGACATCTTGCGCAACCTGAGGGACAGTCAGATTCAGAGCCTAGTGAAGAAACAGTGTAATATTAAAAAAGACAAAATAAATGTGCTGATAAACTAGTAAGGGACGGGCTTCTCCGAGGTGTCCGTAAAATTGACCTTTTGCCCTAAAATTTGACCTTTTGACCCGTTTTTTTTTTTTTTTTTTTTTTTTAAATACAGTCCTGTCCAGTCCAGAATTTTCCTCCATGTCAGGTGGTCGCCCTAACTCCGCTGTTTATTTCCCACGATTCAACCTGCACTATTCAAAATTCCCCACAGTTAAAACATTCAGACACGGGAATATGCAAGCAGTACTACATTTAGAACACAGATTAGGGATCATTTTCACGATTCAGAAATGTACCGTTCCGGTATTGGCAAATTCGCCACTAAACAAAGATTATACAGACCATATGTAACTATAATCAGGGCCACTAGAATTATGCGGCGGGAGAGGGGCAAATTATGTAGCAGGTGTGAGTAAATTATGCGGCAGGGAAAGACCAATTATGCGGCATAACACAGCACATTTTGTGATGCTATTAATTCATTATTTCGCAATTTTTCAACGTGGTAACACTGTATAGGCATTGGGTACATTAGTAGCAGTTTAACATCCAATTTAGCAATAAACAACAGAAGGGTGACCAGTCTTTGCAAACAGCCTTTTGTTTGGCAACAAGTGATGCTGCGTTTTTAGTAACTGATCAACTGTTTGAGGTAGAAACAATTGTGTTTTGGATACAATCTGCTGATTATGGTGCATATTGTGGATTACGTAGCAAATGCGGCAAATATATAATTAAGCGAAAATCGCCGCAGCCGCACAATCGCATACTTCCCACGGCTCTGATTAAGATACTTTTAAATGTTCCTCTAAAGACCAACACCTGCAAGAAGAGCGGAGCGCGCAGTGCATGGCGTCAATGTTTACATTGGCTGCAAATTGTCTAAAGAAATATTTGGGATGCCGACTCCCGCCTACACCGGAAAACACAAGCAGAGTCGGGAAGTGGCTGTAAAATGTTGGAACGTGAACATTTTCCTTGAGCATGATCCCTCATCCAATTTCTCCAGCACATAATTTTGGAATCGACACAATAGTTGTTTTTTCGACTCTTCTAAGTAATCTTTTTCACACTATGTTGACTGTTAAGCGTTATAATAAAGGGGCGACCCTTCATGCGTAAGACAGTGCAATTAGCTTCTCAGATAAAAAAAAAAGGTGCATGGTAGTGTGATATGTAGCAAACACACAGTTATGAAACACATTTTACCCAGGCGTGTACCGGGCAGCATGTGGTTGAATAGCCAAGTGGGAACAGCAAGTAACAGGAACACCCAAAAATGTCCCTCCCACAAACAGTATTCGAGTTGACAATGTCCGTCACCCTCTTACCTGAGTTACTAGCTGGAAAGAGTACGGGACCGGGGCTACTGATATCATGCCACATAAAAACTAATGATCTTCCATCAACAAGTAAACTTCCCCTCCCACTGAGGTGCATGTACATTAGAAGAGTGGGGGGCGCAGTGAAGTGAGGACGTGGGGATGAAAAAGGTGTCTTTGAGTCTAACAGCAGTGCAGCATGGCATGGCCTCTCTCCTCTATCCTCCCTGTCAGTCCTCCGCTGCTGGGGGCAGTTCATGACCTGCCCTCTCCTGGTAATCCTAGTGCAAAAGTGCAGTGACAAGCCACACACTCTGTTTTACATGTACTTCATCTGTATACACCTTAAAATGCATATAAACAAACATAGGTATAGGCGTATACATGGGTTTAGTACATTATATAAATATTATATATTTAATGATAGTTACATGCTAAGTATTGACACATCTGAAGTAATTACTCCCTATGTGAGTGCAAGAAAGTTTGCCTGTGGTATAAAGACTCCCAATGTGCGGCTTCCGTCGTGAAAACACCTGGTGTCCGGCCTCCACAATAAAGGCTTTTGATCTATCGCTTCTGGCGTAAAGACTTTTGATGTAAGCCTTACAAAGTAAAGACTCTCAAAATACTACTTCTGACGTAAAGGCTCCCAATGTACTGCTTCCAAAGTAAAGATTCACTTCGTACGGCTTCTAAAGTAAAGATTCCTAAAGTCCTATTTCTGATGCAAGGAGTCCCATTGGGCGGCTTCCAAAGTAAATGAAGGACACCGAGAAGGCACTAGCATAGCAGGTAACAGGGTTCATGTGCTTACTCTCCAGGTATTCATGCGACTTTGTGGTCTGGGAAAGTGATGGACTTCAGTAAATGCTAAACCTGTGTCCTACAGAGAGAGGTCTTGACTTACCAATTGCGCAACAACAGAAATTCTAAAATATAGGTACAAATGGTTTCAAAATCTGGAAAACTGAGTGGGTCAGGCTTTAACCTATTGCATGTTTTGAGCCAAGTCAATTGCAGATCCTCTATAGGGGCTTTCACTCCAGTACATATCCAGAAGGTTAAACTAGATGCAGGGGTGTTTCTGCAAGGAAGAGACAATGCCTTGGCTATTAGTCCCTTATCGAAAGATCACAACATTATAATGAGACATACAAACTGGTCAGTATTACAGGATATGAAGGTGTGTGCTCTTGAGCCAACAGCATTAAACAAATAAAATGAACCTGAAATTCTTATCAATCGACCTGATTTTGTTCAATGGACAGAAGGAACGACCTTGCATGAGGCCACAACCCAGTTATTTGACAATCAGCACAATGAATGGATTAAATGGCTTTCAGAAGAAGGGCCGCTGGTAGGAGCTGGGATTGCCCCAGAACTGGAATGCGATGCATGTCCGGAGTCTTTGAAAGGTTCTACTAGCCTAAAGAGGTGGGAATATCAGACACACCCAGCCCTTAACTATTCAGAGGCAGACTCTGTGTTAATCATATGCTTTGAGCACAAGCAAGATATGCATGCAGGTGGTCACGCAGTTCTCCCCTCATGCTTCTAAAGGTAGGGCTCCCAAGCACCAGGAGAGGGAGGGATTAGACATTAGACTGGGCTGCATCACTTACATGGTGCCACCGATTCTATGCTATGCAAACATCTGTTGGTTTACTGTGCACCAAAAGTAATCTTTATATATATATATACACATATATATATATATATATATATTTTTTTTTAAAGAGTACTCACTACGAAGTACCTAGAGGTAGGTTTTTCTGTACTTTTTACACTGGAAATGACCAAATGAGTCTGATCATCACAGTGGCCGATGTTTGGTCAAACTGACTAGTTCTGTAGAATAATGCACATAAGGAATAGAAACCTGCACATCACAAGTTCCAAACCGAACAAGACCATTTTTTAGGTAGGGAATGGGAGTAATACAAGGCTGAAAATACCAGTTATTAAGGATGAATGACTATACAGGATACTAGTATTCTAGGGGCACCAGTTTCCAGCAGCAAAAAGCTGAGAAACAGATCGTGAGGCACTTTCATACACACCTCTGGTTACACCTCAGTTTTCACTGGAATCCATTGCAGTGGACTGCGCGCGCGCTGGGGAGCCGTGAATGCCTCAAAGAAGTGCGCTGAAGCAACGACAGACCCGGGGGAGATTTCCAGGCACAAATAAACGCTGCAACCTTAACCCTCCCCACTGGGAACATTTGCACGTGACAAAATTATTTGGAGGCGAAACCAAAACAAACACTCACAGCAGTCCGCGCTCTTTGCCAAAACAGCGCAGCCAGCTGAGGGCCCGGCGCTAATGAATGCAAGTCGCCTCGTCACCGGGCAGCGGCCCCAGGGCCGTCGCACAGTCATGTTTTCATGAGCTCGCGCTGCACGAACTGGGCGTCGCACGTGCAGCGCGAGGGCAGCAGCAGCTGATGCTTTACCGCTTCCAGAGCCTTCCCTGGCCACCGACTGAGGGGTGCCCGGTGCCACGTGAGGGCGGCGCGAACTGCGGGAAATCTGTTACAAAGCGGCCTGTGGAGTGTCCCGCCCCACCAGGCCCTTTATTGATTGTCGACACGTTTAAAATTAAATTCGGTCCATATGGACGACTTTTCATTAGATTTTGTATGCGGTGTCAGCGAAATGAAAGGCGGCCAAAAACAGACTGTTTGTACTGTGTTGTAGTAAATACACTTTCACTCATCTATTAATTAATACGCTGCAAAGGTAAAAATCCTTAAAGTTACCACTCAGTACAGGAAAACTGAGTTAAGAAAACAATCCACGGTGTCTCGATTTAGCCACTGGAGAATCAGCCGAGGGAAGGAACAAAATGAGGCCATACCTACAAGGGACCCGTTTTAAAGATCATATCTCAGTGCACACACCCTTTTGCCACGAAGGGCACAAAGGGTTAGTTATATCAGCACAGTACAGCACCTAGGCCCTGTGAGCAAGACACCAGTCTCTTCCTTAAAGTGATTTTAGAATACAATCAGCGAGTCATTACGCATTTGTCTCACAACTCAATTACTTTCTGCTTTGGTAGTCGCATGGAATTTGGACTTTGCACTGTAGTATCAAGTGGACCAAAGTGGTTTATTGATCACTAACATGTTCCATTAGACCATATTTCTGTGTCTCTGTGGCCCTGGAGGCTACAATGCTGCATACTTATGAAATACAGGGCTTTAGAAACACACATTTACGGACCTTTCTTCAAATAAAAGCTGAGCTTATGATATCCATAGGAATGCAAGAGTAATAACACTGTTCTGGTTATTTATTGTTCTCTCTATAGCTTTGCCAGGTGGGGGTCGAAGCCAGGGCAATGTGAGGTGTCCTTCGTGATACTATATTGAAGAGGCTGTTCCGTCAGTCCTTTCCTCTTTGTTAAGGCATTGTTTCACTATACCTGAATGAAGTACCAGGAAGTAGCTTCAGAGATTAGCACTGTTGCCTGACGCTATGTATGGAACGATGACTACAGATCTTTTTAGGGGCACAGTTCTGCCGACTGTGGCTTCTGAAATAAAAGCTAGGTTATCAGTTGTTGTCCTTCATTATTTTGCGTTTCCGGTTTGGTCTTTGGAGCAGCACATCATACAATGTGAATACTTAATGGTGAGGAGCTCTGCCACTCGTGCCTCCCCTTTTGAAAGTTAGTGATGGTAAAGAAGCAGTGTTAGTGGGACATAAATGCATAATTACAAAGCATTTTACTCGTTAAAAGGGATATTGACTTACAGCAGGTCCCATGAACGAGGCAACATGATTTAATTTGTACAAGGTTCTTTACAGGAGAAGGGTGACCCAAAGATATGCGTGGAGCAAACTCTCAAAAAAGTGATGTTATATAAAGGGAAAATAAGAGCACACTGCAAAATACTTTCAAGCACATCAAGACCCGCTGGGGCTGAAACATAACACAAAGCTTAAGAAAGAAGTGTGTGAAATTAGAAATGTAGCCTACGTGTAAATGTAACAGCAGCAGCCATCTTTTGGGTCAGTGCTAACCAATGTTACCAAGTTTGTGCCCGCCTCAGAGTTACATAGCTTTACTCTAATGCCTCGCACCGAAAGTTTACATTTTTGTATCAGTCTGAAGGTTGTTTATACACTTTTCCGTGACTTCAGATTCTACACCCGTGTAAAGCCTGTTTCAGTCTCATCTCATCTTAGCCCTATAAATGAAAACTTATACATGTGTGGTGTCTCGTTGGATAGCGTTAGATCACTGGGGTGCCAGGGATTCCTTTATCAGCCAAATTGGACATTCACTGATTATTTTTTTATTTTGTTAAACACTTGCAAACTTTGAATTGGTGTTTTCAGATATTTTCTTTTTTAACATTTATGGCACAAACCGATACTAAAACGAAAATAAGGTTGATTAACAATGCAATATTTTACCACACGCCGACTCAATTACAAGGTTAATGCCTGTCAGGGCATTTGTTTAAAAGCTAGCACCAAGAGAACTGCATACTGGTGACTTCTGCCCTCACAGAAGGGGGTCATACTCCGAGCAGCAGGAACATGCGGCTAAAACATGCTCAAAGTCGCACTACAAGAAATTCAGGATATTTTACATAGGAAAGCAACTTGGGGCTTCATTGCAGCCAAAGCACCTGCACTCGAGCTATTGAGTGACTAAATGGATGAAGGAATGAATTAATGAATGAATGAAGAGATTTCAAGAGCGCGCTGCTACTCATAGGAGTATCCTAGCGCTGAAACAGAAAGTGAGAACATGAGATTACAAAGCTTGAGAGTAAAAAGTCAGGTCTGGAGTGGCTTTCTAAAAGATCTTCCATGTTCAATTTGGCCCAGTCCGGCAAGAAGTTATGTTGAAGTAATCCGCACAAATCGAAGTGAGTAGAAGATTATAGTAAGGCAGAGCATCTATACAGCTGCTAACAATTTCCTCGATCTCCTCAAAACATCTTAACATGAGCTCCACGTAAACACTCCAACATTCTAGTTTAGAATCATTGTGAAAGGTAGGGGGAAAGGGATTGGCCATTTGAGATAATTGCAAGTTGATTCCAGGCTTCAGGGGCACAGAAGGGTGAACGATCTGCCACCTGGTTTAGCTAGCCTGACCCTAGGCACCTTAGCCAAATGACCTTGGGAAGAACGCCAAGTTCTAAGGGGAGTTTACTGATGAATCCTGGAAGACTGGTACTCAGGGCCAAAGTGGTTCAGATCTCAGTGCATAATGATAGGTGCCTTAAACAGGATCTTTTCATTTACAGGGAGCCAGTGCAAGTTCTTCAGGAGCGCGTAAACCAAAGCTCATCTAGATAAATTGAGAACCAAACAGGCAGCCGCATTCTGGACCGTTTGCAATTACTCCACTCCCATGATGTGGGAGGCCTGTATGCAAGAGATTGGTGTAATCTAGCCTAGACACAATCGAGGGGAGAATCATGGTTATCCCACAGGCAAAGAGAGGATCTGTTAAAAAATCAAATAAAAAAAAATAAAAAATTGCAGTATGCATCAGAACACAACATGTGCGGACTTCCAGTGTTAATTTGATTTTGAAGAGACAGCCGTTTATCAAACTTGACAACTAAGATTTTTACAGCGTCAGCTTGTATGTTGGGCAAGAAAGCCCCGTCCAACCAATAAGCTTGCAGGATTAAATTAAAATTGTAGCCAAAACTGGGCACCTCTGTTTTATTAGTTTTGCATTTAAGTTGGTTAATGCTAAACAAATGGAACACAGCTGATAGGGTTTGATAGCACCCTGAGCAATTTGTTCACCTTTTTTATATGAAAACAGCAGCTGGGTGCCATCGGCGTATGAGATTATCTTGACCCCCAAAAGACTATCAATGCCGCCAAAGGTGAAGTAACGATGTTAAACATAGTTGGGATAAGGGCCAATCCCTGGTGCCCTCTTAGAGAGAGACTGCTCTTGCCAGGCAAAAAAAGGTGGCATCCAGGCCTCATCATCTGTTTTCAAGGAAGGATTTCAGCCACTTCAGTGATGTACCCCTGATGGCTATATCATTTAGGCAGGCGAGCAGCCTGGAGCGTGGGACTGTGACAAATGCAGCTGACAGGTCGAGCAGTACCAGGACTGCCTTTCCTGCTGCATCTAAGGTGCATTTTATATCTTCACAGACTTCCAGGAGTGCTGTCTGTGTACAGAAGTTTGGCCTAAACCCTGACAAGATTGGGTGGAGAAGCAAGTTAAATTCAAGGTAGTTGGATAACTGCAGATTCATGAACCTCTCCACATGTTTTGACATGACAGGCAGCAAGCAGATAGGTCTGTAATTGCTTGGGTATTAGGACCTGCATTGGTTTTTTTTCAAGAGAGGCAACATTCTGGCCCGTTTCCAGTTAACAGGGACTATCCTAGATACCAGATACTTATTCAGTAGGACGTTCGGGACCATGTTAATGACATCCACTCTGTGCAGAAAGAAAAGGGGGTTAGGGATGCAAAGGGGATCCAGACTTAAGGTTTAAAATAGTCACTCTATACTCATTCATTGAGATAGGGTCAAAGGATGAAAATGCGATGGCACATTGGAATGGAGGACGAGTGTCCGCATGACTTGTTATGGTTAGTCTTTTCTGAATATCTGCACCTTTGTTCTTATATTAAAAAAAAAAAAAAACTGCCCAGTTGTTCACACTACTTGGCCAAGCGACATGTCACGGAACAAATTTTACTATCTTAAAGATTTATTTTGTCTTAATTACTGCACCGCACTGAAATGTCAAAAGGCAAGCCAGTTCCTATCATATAATTTGAAATGTTACATGTTAGACACTTCAGAAAACTCCACAAGGTGTGTGATAATTTAATTCCACAAATAACCCTAAAACAAAATGTACTTCTAAATGAAAATATCCCAAATTCATGTGGCCAGCACCCCCCAAGCTTTATGTATGTTTGTACAAACGTATGACAGTGCAACGTTTTCTCGAAAGAAAGGACATTTCTTCTGAAGCTTGTGAAATGAGATCTCTGCAATAGTGTTTCAAAATCCATGTGATCCATGGCATCACCTTATCACCCCATGCATAGACGTTTGTGCTGCTTGTTCATTCTTCAGGCTTTAATCTACAGGAGTCTAGTTGCTGCTCTGAAACTAGTAGCAGGACCATCACATGGGATGGTTTCGACGATTGCCCCTGCTTTGGAAAGCACGCCACTCACACTACCCTTACGTGCAAGAATGGTCGGTGCCTCAAGAACAGGGACCCAATAGCTCGGTCATATTGTTACAATGAAGTACATTGAACCGCATAAATATTTTTTAGGCTATTGGCTGAAAACGTATGCAAAACCAAAATGAACCCTATGGTAATATGCAACTTTGATTTGCTAGTTCACTATTATACATATCCATGATATTTGGGAGACGTCCGATCAATGAGATTACACAATCATAATTTACAAAAAGGAGCCATGGAAAAAACACTAACCGTGCACCAAGCCCTCGGCTTGCACTCATTCAAACTATATTGGAAGTGTTTCTGAAAGAAACCGGACTAACAGTTTCTTCTTGTGTCTCCGTTTTTACATAAAGTCTCTTGATGTATTCTGCAGATCCGTGTTGATGTCTACCAGACTGCCACTGGGACGCATTAGTGATTACAGCCCATGGGTGTTACAATTGAGCTGGTGGTGTCTTCATCAAGGAAGGCGTGTGGTCTTCATTCTGTAGAGGTTGAGACATCTGCATGAACCCTTGCGTTACACATTCTAATCACTCAACAAGTCCGCGAACCATAACATCTAGTGTTCACCACTTAGAACCCTGACTTTCCAAATCATTTCCTCACTTGGTGTTTGGGGGCAGGCAGAAGTCACAATGTAAGCATGGTGTGTAAGCTTGAACAATGTATTTGTGAGCAAATACTGCTATTGAGAATTTGTCTGTTGCAAGCTTCATCTTCCAAACCCTGCCTTAGAAAGGCAGCTTTGGTATTTGAATAATTTTCGGGTTGAAAGCTTGATTGGTACCTGCGGCCTACAGAGCACGTTTTCCCAGTCCGACTACACCAGTGTTGGCCTCACTCGTTGCTGTGAATCAGCTGTCAACACGTGAAGGCGTCTCCTCACAAGATAAACATTCAGGTTATTGCTCGGAAATGACACTTTAATGACAAAAATGTAGATTCTTGTTTGCAGTGTGTTCCACAGCATGTCACACATAATCTGCTCAATCTCTGTAAACATTGTATTGTGATACTATTCATATATGTTTTCTACAGCCCTTATAAACCACAAAGTTGTTTCGATGTCCTCAACTGCATTATTTATATAGTGCTTTAAATTAGAGTTTTTTTTCAAGGTATTTTTTTTAATTAATTGATTTTTTTTGCCAATTTTAATACTTGCGAAAAAATGATTTTTCACATGGATTGAACACTTCTGCTCTGGCGAAGCAGAGCAGAATACTGTGACTGGGGTTTCAGTGGACACACCTATTGGGTTTGAAAGGATGGGAGAACGTCTTTGGGTTGGGAAGTGTGACTAGCAGCAGAAAAGCTGTATGAATGGAGCAGGAAACGTAGAATGAAGGTGGATGTATCATACAGCACATATGGAGAATGGGGGGGGGCGGACCCAGATCTAGAAGCTTTCTTACTACCAGGCTTCTCAGTTACAGTTCACGGCCGGGTGGTATGGTGCCAATAACTGAGACAGAACCCTACTAGAGCAGCAATACGAAAAGTACTTCTGGGAAAGGTACCCACCCATGGGGAAGGCACACGTTTAACTTAAACGGCACTGCATGCCTGGAGTACGTGCATATCTAATTGAGAACACACACCACCCTACTCTCAAAACCATCCGCTGTAGGAAAACCCAGAATTGTGGGCCCTTGATAGGGACCAAAGCCTAAGCAAACGATAAAGGGGAAGATAAAACGAGGCAGGAGAACTATATGAGGATGTGAAGTTGCTCTTGCTAGAACCGGCCACGGAGCTCTTCCTATTAGGGAGAGGAACAGCTTCTACATTTCTGAGGAGTCTGCAGTACAGCTCAGTATGTGTGGGGGTCAGTTGAGGAAGAGCCATGCAAATCTAACACACTGGAGTCAATAGTAAAAAACGGTCAAGGCACAGGAGAGTATATACAAGGCATCAAGGACAAACACGATGATCCCACCACTGACCGCTAGACAGAAGTAGGAAATGGACTGCGACTTGTGTTTCAAAGATAAACAATGGAAGAAGGCACTGACACACATAAGGCCGCAATCCAGCAATGCAAAGGTTTAGACTTACAGTTAACTTATGTGCATAGAACATAATCTTATGCCAGCAATGCTTCAATAAATTAGATCACACAAAAGGCTTGCAGTGCCCTAGGTTTGTAGAGGCAAAAGCTATAGATCAGTGGTTCCCAACCTTTTGACTTCTGTGGACCCCCACTTTATCAATACCGGAAGCCGTCGACTCCCACTGAATCATTATTGGAATCTGCCCCCCATCACCCCCCACTGAATCATTACTGAAAGCCAAGGATCCAGGCCTATACATTGTCGATGATTTGAACCGCAAAAGAATACACAAAAAAACCCACAAAAAACAGCATTCCTTCAAATACATACACAAATAACATGTTTTTAATTTGCAAACAAACACAATAAAAAAAAATGTTAACTTTAATAAGAAGATTGGAGCTTTTCCAAATTCAATTGAAGCCACACGTTGTTCATACTATATTCTGTTTGATGCACCTGCACTGCTCCCACATATCAATTTGAAGATACTAATTTCATTTTTAATCTCCAGTTTCAAATTCCTTGCCATTTACAGTACGTTTTGAGATTTTCAATTGTATATTTAATCACTTTATATACCTCATTAATCTGTTTATATTGGTTAATTTTCTAAGCAGTCATGGACACCCTGAGGAGGCTTTGTGGAACCCCAGGGGTCTCTGGGCCACAAGTTGGGAACCACTGCTAAAGATCATCTCTCATGGACTTGTCCTAAAATGCAGGACTACTGGGAACAGGTGGCAGACATATAGAGTGAACGGATGGATGTGGCAATTCAGGCACACCCACGTATAGTCCTGCTGGACATAGGAGCCCGCTGCACAAAAAATAAAATAAAGTTAATAGATTTTACACTATTCCTAGTTAGGAGAAGAGTGGCAATACATCGGCTACGCCCTGAAGCCCCAAATGAGGCTAGCTGGCTTTGGGATTCAGGGAATGGTGCCTGGCAGAAGAGGTCAGAGTGAAGGTAGTGGGGAGAGATGAAAAGTTGCCTAAGATCTAGAACCGTGCCAAGAGGTAACCAGAACTTCGCGATTCCCCTCAAACGACAGCCAGCCCTCACCAGCTGAAAGACTAGACAAATTAGGTAATGTGAAGGTTCGACATGCAGAATATTACTCATGGAAAAATAAGTGTAAATTTGCCCTGCCTTTAATTTTTTTTTTTAATTTGTTGTATTTGTATAAGAAAATGTGAATACAAAATATTTAGAAAAACTATGTGCTTAAGCGTGAAAGCACCGACAGAGAACACTTAAGGACAAGGGGAAGGGTACAGAGGGAGGTAACCGACACAGATTAGAAGTCTTTGAAAAGAAATCCCTGGAAGGCTGAAAGCGGCAGGCGGACACCACAAGGAGCAAATCTCTGTACAGTTAATTTGTGGCTGTCAGGAGTATCTATGCGGTAGGTGGGTAAAGGCTGCCTAGCATCCTGTGTTCCACCACCCCTGGAACACACGATTAGGGAGCACTGCTGGGGTAAGCGATAAGTGCACAACCGCGGTGACTCTGGGCGTAGTCTGTCCTGGCACTGTCCAACTTCTTTTATTGCTGTCAGTTCTAGAAAATGCACGGTGCATAGAAATGGGTCCAAGCAACGAACGAGGAACATTTGGCACCATGAAAACTGCATATTTGCACCCTTCATTTTTCAATTCAGATACTCTTCTTACCACCACCTTTCCAAGTCTAGTTCTTTTTCCTTCTCTCGAATTGCCTGGTGAAGGATGTTCTGGTTGTTTACTGCCTTCACTTTCATATGCTCTTAATTAACCAATTTACATCTTAATCACTTTTTTTCCTAACTTCAGTTTTTTAAGGAATCGTTAACACTGTCACAACTGGGATTTGATACTAACTTGGACCACGGCTGCCAAACAAAAAAGGGCCAAATCCATCTTGTATAAAATGTTACCTAATTTGAAGGAGTTCTTGTAGTCCAAAAGATGCCCTTTTCCACAATAGGATTGCACACCTGGGTACATGGAGTGGGCTCCCGCCAGCCAAGAAAACAAGCAGGGAGGGAGGTGGTTAGCAGAATATGCTGTTAGGCTTTCACCACTGAGCCCATGATGATCCCATGAGTGAACGAAGGCAGGAACCGGCCAAGCTTTACTGCCTCAGTGAGGGGCGCTCAACAGACTTGCTTCAATTTGGGTATTTATTTACATCCGGCCACCTATAAATTCCGCTAATCACACCGCTCTTGAAATGATAAAACCCCAGAAAATCATATTTATCCACCTATGTACACAAACATACCACATCCCATAACCATCAAAACACCATCACCCATTTTGTGTAAAATACCAAACTGGTTGAATACATCCGCTTCATTGGATATATTTGTGTTGAGCACAGTGCTGCCCTTATTGCTCTCTATGCACAACTCATGCTTAATTAAAGAGTAAAAGTTCGAACAATTCAAAATTACATACTAATTCTACAAAATGATTCACTTTTCAGGCAAAGAAAAAAAACTACATCAGCAGTGATCTATTCAATCTAGCGCCTATTTAGGAGTGGCAGTACACAGACTATTGGAGCAACAGAGTGTTGACTGCTCCAAATAACTACAAAGAGAAGCAAAACAACATCTACAGCCTATTGGAGAAACAGTCATGCTCGACAATTGCCCTTAACCTCAAGTTGTCCTCAATAATGCAGACCACCACAGGCAAGAGAGGACAGAGAAGGTGGGAGTGGGACGTGTCACACTGATTGAACTGAAGTAGACAGAACATTGAAACCGGTGAGGTAAGCCTTGTAAACAAAATACAATAACTGGGCATTTCATTACAGGTAATCAGTGCACAGCCATCAAAGAGTCAACAAGCTCCACTCTATTCACTCAGATTAGGATATGTGTTGCTGTATCCTGAACCTATCAGCTTGATGGGCTGAGATACAAAGATTCCTTAACCAAACTGCGAATAGCACTGTGCAAAATTTTCTGTTTCTTTTCAAGCTGTTGGCTGGGTCTGCTTATTTCTAGTTTGCCACAATTTTCTAATGCAAATGTTATGTCGTTAATTTCAATTTGAAACGAGTGAAAGATTTGTATTCAGATATTGAAGGTTTGAGACAGGAAATTGCACTTACTGATGTAAAAGCACATGTGTGGCATGAAGGCAAAGCAAGGAAACACCTTTTGCAAAAGTTTTCAGGTCAAAGAAGCAGTTTGGCAAACTCTACAAAGGGGACAGTTGTATCTAGAAGCAGGCTCGAATCCCAGGCACGTCAGTAATCTAGTGATTAAAAAGGTTTGCAGGTGTTAGTTTTTGTATTTTAAAAGGTGTGGATCGTTCGGAACAATTTGAGATCATGCACAAAAGAGGCTTAGGATGGAAAGGAGGATGATTCTTTGTTGACAGGCTATACAAACAAAATACTGGATGTCCTCATTTGTGAAGATGAGACACTCCGGAAAAAAAGGATTTAGTTATTTAATGAAATGCAAGAGTGTAGCAGGTAGCCTGATGTTTGGGTAGTAATTAGTACTCTGGGCACAAAGATCAAGAACCACTGTCTCATGGTCGCGACCTTATACTTTCTGTTCATCACCTCTACAGAGGAGTCACCTCCTTAAACTGGCCTTCTGAAGGTGTTAATTTATTAATCAAGACAGGTTGATACACAGGGTTTACCGGCGGTCGCAATTATGTTGCTATCCATAGGGGACAGTCAGTGTAGATTCACCAGGGTGAGGTTAATGAGTTTGTATTTCTCTAGGGAGTCTGGCAGGGGCATACAGGGTCTCTTCTATATGGCTAATATTGATTGCGGGACACAGGCCAGAAGTGCTTTTCCAAAGACCTAAGATTGGAAGGTGGCTCCAAAGCGTGTTTCTGAGGTGGACAGTTCTATTCTGCTTAGAGGTGACAGTGGGTGCAAGGCTTTTTAGGTTTCCTTGGAAGTGACCACTTTGAAGGAGTGTATCAATACTATGGACGACCAGAGGGGCAAGTATCGGGACAACCTCCACCGAAAGTTATAGATTCAACACTCATGAAAAAACTGCTAAAGAGAAAATCTTTAATTCTGAAAACAAGTGAGGAGAAGTCTCATAAATATGACTATTATAACATCTACATCCCAACCTTAAAGTCTTGGTCTGATATGGTCCACAAGAGCAATTATCAATTAGAGTCCCTGGGAGGCATACAGCAGGGATGCGTTTTAGCTCCTTTTTTGTTCTTGATCTATATTAATGGCATTACAAAATACTTATTATGGCCGAGAGTGGATGTCCCAAAGATAGGTGATCAATTTGTGCCCATACTCTTATATGCAGATAACATGGTTCCGATTCCTCGCACCATGAATGCATTGCAGAAGCTGTTAGATTATTTTATAGAGTATATGGAGGGCCTGAATTTGAAAGTGAATTAATCAAAATCATACACTATGTATGTGGGCCATTATGCACGAAACTTAAGCACTTTAGCATGGTGGGCTCACTTTTAAAAAGAAAAAATGATTTTAGCTATTTAGGAGTTGTTTTTAGCTCATCCCTAAAATGGAAATCACACCTCTATCTGACATCGCAACAAATGGGAAAGAATGTGGAGGTCATTTTCCGTTTTGCAAGGAGGCTCAAACATAAACCCTTGGCAGAGATGAAAGCCTTGTATAAATCTAAATGAATTTCTGCTGTTCTAGGTACCTCCATACTCTTGCCCCATATAGAAGTGGGCATGCTCCAACACGCAGAAAAAGGATTTACACGTAGGATGATTGCAGTCCCAAAGAATACTGCAAATGTTATATGCCATGAAGAGTCAGGCCTACCTTACATAGGTTACCAGATAAATATCGCACGACTCCTTTTATGGATCAAGTGATGGCAAAATCCACAGCCAGATTTGGTGAGAGTATGCATGCGTCAGATTGTTTATCCCTAGATAATGTGAGTGAGATACCCTGGATGATGTATGTAAAATAATGTTTCTATATACTGGACCTTATAGAAAGATTTTGCCCAAAGCTAAGGCTATCATGAAATCCTGTCATGCCTAGTTCTGTTTGAAGAAGAGGTTACAGTGCACTTTGAATATGAAAACAGTTGAGTATTATGTGCAAATTCCAACAGTTAAATCCACTAAACTGTAATTGGGATTGATTGAGAAATGTAAATTAAAGCCAATAATTTACAATTTTAGATTAAACATAATCCATTTTAAAGTTGTTTTTCCGACACAGTGTGCTTGGCAGCACAACCTACAGCCATGTCACTGTGATAATGCCACAAAACAGAGCACATGCCATTTTATTTTGCTCTCTGTATGTAGGTCCCTGAAGCACTTTCTTGATTCCCTTGTTGGGTCAGTCAGGGATTAAGCATTATCCGTCTGCAATGGATTTTTAAAGAAAATAAACGAAAACAGACATAAGTGATGCAGTTTTAATTTTTTTTAGAAATGCGGTGGTGATTAGAAGCCGCTATGATTTAGTAGGCTTTTGATGGATGCTTTGATTTTATGGATAATAATTTTTGTTTTATGTCATTAACATCCATCCTGGATTTTTTTTTTTTTAGAATATATCATTTAATTTAGGATTCTTTTAGTGTCTTAATGACTAAAATTGTCTTCTCATGTTCAAGTGTATTTATGTTTATAAAGTGTGATGTTTATGATTTTAGGGCATACTGACAAAATAAAGATGATGACTGTGACTACTATACACCATAAAGAGTTACAGCTAGTTTTGGGTAACCAATACCTTATCTCAATCTGTACCTTAGTGTTGGTGATGTACAGAACTCAGTCGACAAAAGTGTAAGAGAAGACAACCCGTCGGACTGACATCAGGAGTCACATCATTGGTGCTCAGTCATGAGCAAGGGAGGCCTGGTGAAGCAAGAAGATGCACTGCCCGTTATCAACTCATTTGTGATCCTAATTGTTATGGCAATGAAGTAAGGCCTATGGATTACAATTTCCATCACTGTCTCCATGTGAAAGGGAAAGAAAGGGGTGCTGTTATATAATCCAGGTCCTCATTGTAATGGGGATCCTCTTTAGAGAAGAGTACTTCCTGCAAGTAAGCAGCTAAAAACTTATTTGGACGATTTTGAGATCTAATTGCTTATTCATCTCTCTCACACATTAAAACATAATTGACATGTTAAGACCTTTGTGGGGGGGGGGGGGATGGGGGTAGGTTGAACATTTTCACTGCCTAGGAATTAGCTGCAATTTCATTACTCGAGGAGAAAGGGCAAAGAAGGTTATCTCCAAAACTTATAAATATAGATGAAACAGAAGGTTCTGATCATACAGGGATCATCTTGGATTATGGTTCAAGCAAAAACAAGAGTCCTCCCCTGGAGAGAATTATGACTGTTACCTGAAAATGTGTGTATTGTGGCATGCAATGAACTGTTTCAGACACAGAGGCCATATAAGTATGCTCCACACCAAGTTCAATGGCTCAAAGACCTGCATCAATAGCCCAGGGTGCTGAAGCATTATGTGAACAAAAGTTCAGACGTGGCTCACTCTGTAGTGAGTAGGAGCGTGCCTTTCAGACTTTGGCTGTGTTTATGTTGGAGTGTCACTCAGGACCCAATTGACACTGAAACTCACATTGTATCCCACAGTTCTGTACAATGCACAGCGTTAACATGTATGTATCCTTCTGTATATTATTTGTGACACCAAAATGTATAATGTGAGGTACTCTGATCCCCTCTTGGTCTTTCTTTTTCACACTTCCTAAAATGTAAAAAAAACAACAACAAAAAAAAAAAATGTAAAAAATTCATAGTACTAGAACCGTTGAATTTCAGATCATGGAATTGTTGGATTGTCGGTTGTCACCATCTTTGTAGACCTTGATTCCACCTGTGGTGAGATCAATCTTTGGGGATAGGACTGGATCCTTGAGATACTTTGCAAGTAATGGGCAACCACTAAGATCTAAGAAGGTTATCAGGTGGGTAAGTATGGAAAGGAGAAATAGGAGTAAACTCATTCAAGCACAATGCCTGCAAATATAAGGTGTGCCTATAGGCTGTTAGAACAGGACTTGTACCTCAACTTCATCACAGGTTTCCATGAGAAGGAATAATAAGCAGAAGTCCCTGTTGTTCTCAATCTTAAATTTGGCTGTTTTATCTGTGTTGCACTATGATCTGAAAGTTGTGCAGATTAGCAGTTGTGTAAACAATTAATGTTGTTTACTTGTGAACTTGAGAAGTGAATGAATTCCTGTTTTCCTTCTAGAAGATCAGTGGCTGTGTGATCTGTCAGTGTTTGTGAGATCGCAAGGATCATGAAGTGTTGTCTTCAAAAGCTGTTGGATCTGTTCTAACTAGATAGCACTAGGGAAGATGCCATGTGTGCTATAGCTGTCCATGTTGTTGGGGAGGACAGCGAGTGCTTCTTTGCACTGACACCGGATCACCAGAATGCAGGAAATCACAGATTTTAAACATGGTTCCAAGAGTCTTGTCTAGATTCTGCTCCTGCCAATGCTCTTATTTTACCTGGACAGGAGCAGCAACGACACATGAAGCATAAGTCAACCAGGTGCTAACCCAGCCACCCTCTAAATCGTATCCATCCTTTTCTGGTGAAGGATTTCAAAATTACAGGAAGCACTATACCTGCTTCCTTCTTGGTGGCTTTTAGAGCTACAAGGATGTTTCAGATGCATGTGATTAACACTGGCTTGTTGAGCGGAATATTGTGCTTGCTCATGCTATATAGGAGTCGATCTTCCTAAATAACATGACATTGTTGATTGAATGGCCTGCGGCTGGATCTGGCAGTGGATTAATAGACCGCTATACATCTTTGAAGAGACTTCAGCTTCTTATATAGACTTCTCTGATTGCTGCCAGATAGTAGGTTGTTGTTAATCAATCAATGAATCAAAACAAGACTTGTATAGTGAGGCTAATCACCCACAA
Organism: Pleurodeles waltl; assembly: GCF_031143425.1. Classification (NCBI taxonomy): domain Eukaryota; kingdom Metazoa; phylum Chordata; class Amphibia; order Caudata; family Salamandridae; genus Pleurodeles; species Pleurodeles waltl. The sequence continues at coordinate 645,121,676 of NC_090446.1, read as the reverse complement.
GGGTATCCAGGCCCTGAGGATCTTGCGGCAGAGGATCAGCCAACAACCAGGACCGGAGTCCTTTACTGAATCCGACAGCGATGGTTAGGTCCGGAGGTGTAGGGGGAGGTAGTTCCAGGACATGGCCGCAAGGTAGGAGAAGGAACAACCACTGTTGTAGATTCGATGTATGCAACAGGTGTGAGCAAGGTGGAGGGAGGCAGAGCGCATGTGTCTGGAGGGTTGGTAGAAGTTCAGGCAGTGGTTGATGAACGCTGGTCCAAGGTTGCGCAGGGCCTTGTATGTGTGGATCAGTATCTTGAAGTGTCATCTCTTCTGAATGGGGAGCCAGTGGAGTTTCCTGAGGTGGGTGGTGATGTGTGTCTGTTTGGGGGAAAACGAGGATGAGTCTGGCCGTGGAGTTCTGTATGATCTCTAGTCTCTTGCCTTTCATCCAATTAGTGATGCATTTTTTCCCCTGATGGTATAGTTACTGTCTGTGAGCTTGTGGGTGCACAAGTGTTTCTGGATCTCCTTATCACAGGGCATAGGGGAACATCTACCTTGACAATTACAAAACTAATGAACGGCTTGGTAAAGTATTGATATTGGCTGTGGAGGCATATTTGAGGTAAATCAAGGAGTGACTTTTTCCCACAAATTTAAGTTCCTTGAGGGTATGCTGAATATGTGTGATACAAAGAGATATGGTGAAACCTCTCACATCCCACACCCCTTTTTTGATCCTTGGCAGCACGGTTGGAAGGAAGCAGAAGTGAATGCACACAGATCATCACTTTAATATGGGAATAACAATTCGGATTAATAAAATTAATTTGATTGAGATGATCTACCAATGACACTTTCGGGTGCCACAAAATACATCCTGTGGCCCTGTCCTCAAACACAGAAGAGCAAGGGTAACAAGTGACATTGGTAAATTACCAGTTCCGTATAACTCATCACATCACTTCTGGAATACTCCATGCAAGGAATTGAACAGCGCTGTGAAATAGGCATGACGTCACTTATCTCCAGAAAACCTCTCAAAGGTCTGAAACCTAAGGGCCTGCTCTCAGGTCTCCACAAGTAACCTTCTTTTGGGTCATTCACCTTAAATTGACTCATTTAGCTTGACTTGCCATTTTGCTTAATTTAAAGCATAGGATACCAGATACAATCATTCATCCCATACCACAGTTTCAGGGAGTCCTACCCCCGGTGCTGGGTTACGATATCTTGTGCAATACAAAAGGATGATGGACGGAGTGCTGAACAATGCAAACACTCACCCCGACTCACAGATCTGGGCTTAATCCATTGTTCTTTTGCTCACCATACAACCCCAGTTTAGACACATGCATAAGCAAATCAGGCTTGACCCTGTTCCTCATGAGAACAGTCCAGCCCCAATTGCCAAGCCAGGCAGGTCTCTGGACCAGAAACAAGCATCCTGGGACCGGTTTCAGGGTATCACCCTTCACCAGCCAGGCTAGCTTGAATCCAGTGGCACAGTGAGAAAGGGACCCACGTCTGGGCATACCCTTCCCACTGATTTGCACATAGCTGGATCCATACTGGGGTGAAGTGGCAGGCATAATAACAATGGATTAAACCCACATCTGTGACTGGGATGAGTGAAAAGTTTCAACACTCCGTCCATCATTTTATTTTGTGATATTGCCTTATGATATCTCCTGTCTGATGGCTTTACAGGATTAACACCGATTTCTAATCAAGTAACATATAGCCATGTATACTATGGCCTGCTTGTTTCAAGAACATGCAGTGTCCCTGTCCTCTCTGGGATCAAGATGCCACACTGCGTCACCCACCTATCAGAGTACCTTATCACCCACCATAGCACTGCAAAATACGTGTTCCTGCCCATCCTCCCATTAATACGGAAACCTTTTCACATTGGGTACAGTACCTCAGCCCTTGCCTCCAATTTACCTGTAGTCCTGGTTTCTCCCCCTCCTGGTTTCAGGGTGCATGAGCTGTAGATTTGCTGGTATGGCAGTTTACGCCATAATAACACACAATCACCCCTCCCCTGCACCTTCTCTTCTCGGCCCTGGGACCCCTTACCTTGTACACCTTGCCGAAGGCGCCATCTCCAAGCTCTCCCACCACCTCCCACTCCAAGGTGGGGTCCTGGTCCCGTTGCACGTGCTCGTACTCCTTCTGCCGCCTTCGGTCTTGGTTACTGAAGCGCAGAATGCGCCGGAAGTTCGCAAACGCCATGCCTGCTACTCCCGAGAGTAGAACGGGATCCCTACTGCCCAATTTTGATAGCAGTGGCAGCAGACCAGCTCCGCGGGGGGTAGGGTTCAGAAACGTTCGGCCCAAGGTATGTGCACAAGAAGTGGGGCACAGGTGAGGAGGGCGGACAACAGAGGTGGGGGGAGCACACCAGAAAAGGCAAAGAAGCGAGTCAACCTAGGGCAAAGGTGGGTGATTCTGAGGACAGGTGGAGGGGGGCAGCTTGAGAGCGATAAAGAAGTTAAGGATCTACGTCAGGTGGGGAGTGCTAAAGTGGAGCAAGCAGACAGGGAGGGATGTGGCAAGGGGGCGAGTAGAAGGGGAGCCGGCGAGTTCTAACAACTGGTTGAGGGGCAGGAGTGGCTCAACAGTCAGGTGAGTTGGGCAGTTTAGGAAAGTAAGTATTGAGTGCACATGGAGAATGGTAGGTTCAAGGGTCAAGTGATGACATGTCGCTGGCGGGCACTTCACTGTCAGGTCGCTGTCCGTTAAGCTGGAAGCTGTAACCGGCACGGCACTCGCTCCACAACACCGCCGGTGACTAGCCACGGACGCCGCCTCCACTCTCCGAGGCAGATGGGCTGGATTGCGGGCGTGCCTAACCACGCCCCTCTGAGGCGGCCCCCGCCACTGTAACACCAGAGACAGTAAAGAAGAACTTGACCGATAATTTGCAGCGCGCGCCCCCTGGTGGGGAGATGCGTCAATGAGCTTTGTACATCTCGGCTCTATTCATCGTATATTTTACGTTCGTTCCTTCTCACTTCTACTCTCAAGCCTGTATCGGGAATCTGGCACTAAAGCATGTAATTTATAATTAAATTTTCCTTTTCTTAAAAAAACAAAAAAAAAAAAAACAACCAAGTTTCACTCTACGATACATTTGAGGATTTTTCAACCTAAAATCGTCTCATTATTGGGCAGACTTTCCCGGCAAATCTTGCTCTATTACAGGTTTAACGTTCCGAATGCAAAGTGTGTACCTTTTATTCAGCACAACCGTTTCTGTGAAACGCCATCAATCCAGTGGTGCTGGAACAAATTTTTGAGTGGTGGTGATGGCCATCAACATGCCTTGACTTGTGGGCCAGGTTGGAACTTTTCATGTTGCTGATATACAGTTTGAGATATTTGTACTTATATTTGTAAAGCAAGCTCATCTTTATGTATATGTTAGAAAACCGCTTGAATACTGTGGTCTTTTTCTTTCACCTGTATCCCACTACAAATATCGTTGCGTCACTAGTTAAAATTAAAACAACCCCAAACATGCATTCAGAAAAACGCATAGGAAAGATGGTTCTCCAAGTGGAAGGAATTAGCAGCACCTTATGAGAGTTATGTTATGTTAGTGCTTTCATAGCCCACTAATCACCAGTGAGGGTATCCAGGCACTCTGTAGCTGGTGTGTGAGGGCTTACTCAAAAAGCCAGGTCTTCAGCTTCTTGCGTAAGTCAAGAAGAGAGTAGGAGGCCCTGGTCTGTTGTGGAATATCGTTTCAGGCTTTTGGATCCAGGTTTGAGAAGGCGCAGCCTCTTGCTCTGCTTTTGTGTATGCATGGGGTGTGTGCTAATGAGAGACCGGCAGAGTGTAGATGTCTAGAAGGCTGGAGGACGTAAATACAGCTGTTCAGGTAGGCCGTGCCTGTGTTGTGGAGTGCTTGTAGGTGTGAGTAAGGAGTTTGAAGTGTGCAAACTTGCGTATCAGGAGCCAGTGGAGCTCCCTAAGGGGTAGTGTGATGTGGGATCGGCGTGGGAGGTTTAGGACTAGTCTGGCTGTGGCATTTTGGATGGCTTGCAGTCTTCCTGGGAGCTGGTTGGTGTGAGAAAGTAGCCTCTTTCTAGACTTGTTACCCCCACTTTTGGCCTGTTTGTGAGTATATGTCAGGGTGTTTTCATGGCTCACTGGGATCCTGCTAGCCAGGGCCCAGTGCTCATAGTGAAGACCCTATGTTGTCAGTATGTTTGTTATGTGTCACTGGGACCCTGCTAGCCAGGACCCCAGTGCTCATAAGTTTGTGGCCTATATGTGTTCCCTGTGTGATGCCTAACTGTCTCACTGAGGCTCTGCTAACCAGAACCTCAGTGGTTATGCTCTCTCTTTACTTTAAAATTTGTCACTAACAGGCTAGTGACTAAATTTACCAATTCACATTGGCATACTGGTACACCCATATAATTCCCTAGTATATGGTACTGAGGTACCCAGGGTATTGGGGTTCCAGGAGATCCCTATGGGCTGCAGCATTTCTTTTGCCACCCATAGGGAGCTCTGACAATTCTTACACAGGCCTGCCACTGCAGCCTGCGTGAAATAACGTCCACGTTATTTCACAGCCATTTACCACTGCACTTAAGTAACTTATAAGTCACCTATATGTCTAACCTTCACCTGGTGAAGGTTGGGTGCAAAGTTACTTAGTGTGTGGGCACCCTGGCACTAGCCAAGGTGCCCCCACATCGTTCAGGGCAAGTTCCCCGGACTTTGTGAGTGCGGGGACACCATTACACGCATGCACTATACATAGGTCACTACCTATGTATAGCTTCACAATGGTAACTCCGAACATGGCCATGTAACATGTCTAAGATAATGGAATTGTCCCCTTAATGCCATTCTGACATTGAGGGGACAATTCTATGATCCCCCGGGTCTCTAGCACAGAACCCGGGTACAGCCAAACTGCCTTTTCAGGGTTTGCACTGCAGCTGCTGCTGCTGCCAACCCCTCAGACAAGTTTCTGCCCCCCTGGGGTCCTGGCAGCCCTGGCCCAGGAAGGCAAAACAAAGGATTTCCTCTGAGAGAGAGTGTTACACCCTCTCCCTTTAGAAATAGGTGTGAAGGCTGGGGAGGAGTAGCCTCCCCCAGCCTCTGGAAATGCTTTGATGGGCACAGATGGTGCCCATCTCTGCATAAGCCAGTCTACACCGGTTCAGGGATCCCCCAGCCTTGCTCTGGCGCGACACTGGACAAAGGAAAGGGGAGTGACCACTCCCCTGACCTGCACTTCCCGGGGGAGGTGCCCAGAGCTCCTCCAGTGTGTCCCAGACCTCTGCCATCTTGGAAACAGAGGTGTCTGTGGCACACTGGACTGCTCTGAGTGGCCAGTGCCAGCAGGTGACGTCAGAGGCTCCTTCTGATAGGCTCTTACCTCTCTTGGTAGCCAATCCTCCTTCCACGGTAGCTAAACATCCTTTTCTGGCTATTTAGGGTCTCTACTTTGGGAATCTCCCCAGATAACGAATGCAAGAGCTCATCAGAGTTCCTCTGCATCTCCCTCTTCACCTTCTTCCAAAGGATCGACCACTGACTGCTCAGGACGCCTGCAAAACCGCAACAAAGTAGCAAGACGACTACTAGCAAGCTTGTATCGCTTCATCCTGCCGGCTTTCTCAACTGTTTCCAGGTGGTGCATGCTCTGGGGGTAGCCTGCCTCCTCTCTGCACCAGGAGCTCTGAAGAAATCTCCTGTGGGTCGACGGAATCTTCCCCCTGCAACCGCAGGCACCAAAAGACTGCATCACTGGTCCTCTGGGTCCCCTCTTAGCACAACGAGCGTGGACCCTGGAACTCAGCAACTCTGTCCAAGTGACTCCCACAGTCCAGTGACTCTTCAGTCCAAGTTTGGTCGAGGTAAGTCCTTGCCTCCCCACGCTAGACTGCATTGCTGGGTACCGCGTGATTTGCAGCTTCTCTGGCTCCTGTGCACTCTTCCAGGATTTCCTTCGTGCACAGCCAAGCCTGGGTCCCCGACACCCTAACCTGCAGTGCACAACCTTCTGAGTTGTTCTCCAGCGTCGTGGGACTCCCTTTTGTGACTTCGCATGGACTCCGGTTCACTCTTCTTCCAAGTGCCTGTTCAGGTACTTCTGCGGGTGCTACCTGCTTCTGTGAGGGCTCCCTGACTTGCTGGGCACCCCCTCTGTCTCCTCCTCCAAGTGGCGACATCCTGGTCCCTCCTGGGCCACAGCAGCACCCAAAAACCTCTACAGTGACCCTTGCAGCTAGCAAGTCTTGTTTGTGGTCTTTCTGCGTGGGAACATGTCTGCTAGCTTCACCGCGACGTCGGACATCTGTCCTCCAAAGGAGAAGTTTCTATTCCTCTTCTTTCTTGCAGAGCTCCAAGCTTTTTCCAACAGGTGGCAGCTTCCTTGCACCCTCAGCTGGCATTTCCTGGGCTCCTGCCCACTCTCGACACTGTCGCGACTATTGGACTTGGTCCCCTTGTCTTACAGGTACTCAGGTCCGGAAATCCACTGTTGTTGCATTGCTGGTGTTTGTTCTTCCTGCAGAATCCCCCTATCACGGCTTCTGTGCTCTCTGGAGGTAGTAGGTGCACTTTACACCTACCTTTCAGGGTCTTGGGGTGGGCTATTTTTCTAACCCTCACTGTTTTCTTACAGTCCCAGTGACCCTCTACAAGCTCACATAGGTTTGGGGTCCATTCGTGGTTCGCATTCCACTTTTAGCGTATATGGTTTGTGTTGCCCGTATACCTATGTGCTCCTATTGCAATCTATTGTAACTTTACACTGCTTCCATTACTTTTCTTGCTATTAGCTGCATAATTTTGGTTTGTGTACATATATCTTGTGTATTTAACTTATCCTCATACTGAGATACTTTTGGCATATTGTCATAAAAATAAAGTACCTTTATTTTTAGTACTTCTGTGTATTGTGTTTTCTTATGATATTGTGCACATGACACCAGTGGTATAGTAAGAGCTTTATATGTCTCCTAGTTCAGCCTACTCTGCTTTGCCATAGCTACCTTCTATCAGCCTAAGCTGCTAGAAACACCTCTTCTACACTAATAAGGGATAACTGACCCTGGCACAAGGTGTAAGTACTTCTGGTACCCAGTACAAGCCAGGCCAGCCTCCTACATTGGTTGTGCAGCGGTGGGATAAGTACTTGTAACTACTTACCACTTTGTCATTGTGTACTTTTCATAAGAGAATAATATACAAAACAAGTTCAGTGTATGTACACCTAACCAAAAAGTTTTGCTTTTCTCCTCTTAAACTTTCTACTAAGTTCTGAAAAGTACTCTAAAACTTCTAAAAGTTTCTAAAAAGTTAGAAAAAGTTTTTGTTTTGTCTCTGTTCTTTAAAAAAGTTCAGAAACATTTTCTTCCTTCTCACTGTCTCTAAGCCCTTTACTATCATGTCTGTAGAAGACTCTACTCATAACATGGTCAATACTACTTATGACAATTTGAATTACAAGAGCCTAAGGAGTCTCTGCTTAGATAGAGGTTTAGTGATAGGAAAGAACCTTACAAAAGAGTTTCTATATAACATGCTTATTGAGAATGATGAGTCCCAAGCAGGCACTTCAAATGAGAGGTTAATAGAAGGTTCCCATTCTGGCTCAGGGGATCTCCTTGAGGGAGGTGGGGAGGGTTCTGTTCCAGATCTGCCCCCTAGCAGGACACCTAGTAATGTTAGTAGTAATGGAGGGTCCCATCATAGTAGGGGAGTCTTTATTCCTGGAGGCCAAGTTATTAGGGTTCAGTCAGTTAGGAACAGATCCCTCTCTGTTGTTTCCAATTTATCTTCTGTGTCCAAGCATTCCCAACCCACCAACCCTGAAGACAATATGTTAGAGAGGGAACTCAAAAAGTTGAGAGTTGAAGAGATCAGACTGAAGCTTAAACAGCAACAGCTGGCCTTAGATAGGGAATCCTTATACCTGGAGAAGGAGAGACAGAGATTGGGGTTAGGACCCCATGGTGGCAGCAACAGCAGTATTGCTGATAGTAATCCTGTTAGAGAGCATGATTCCAGGAATCTGCACAAGATAGTCTCCCCTTAGAAGGAGGGGGATGACATCAACAAGTGGTTTACTGCACTCGAGAGGGCCTGTATGGTACAGGGGGTCCCTCAAAGGCAGTTGGCCGCTATATTGTGTCTATCTTTCACTGGAAAGGGTAGGGATAGGCTCCTTACTGTTAGAGAAAGTAATGCTAACAATTTAGCAGTTTTGAAGGATGCACTCTTGGATGGATTTGGCTTAACCACTGAACAATACAGGATTAAGTTCAGAGACACCAGAAAAGAGTCCTCACAAAACTGGATAGACTTTATTGACTGTTCAGTGAAGGCCTTGGAAGGGTGGTTACATGGCAGTAAGGTATCTGACTATGAAAGCCTGTATAATCTTATTCTGAGAGAGCATATTCTTAACAATTGTGTGTCTTATTTGTTAAACCAGTACTTGATAGACTCAGATCGGACCTCGGCCCAAGAATTGGGAAAGAAGGCAGACAAATGGGTCAGATCAAGAGTGAACAGAAAAGTTCATACAGGAGGTGACAAGGATGGCAAGAAGAAAGATGGTGAGAAATCTCAGGATAAGCATGGGGATAAGGGTAAAACCAAAGATCCTTCTTCAAATCCTAAACACTCTTCAGGGGGTGGGGATAAATCAAATTCTTCCTCTTCTTCACAACATACAACATTAAAAAGCCTTGGTGCTATGTGTGTAAAAATAAAGGCCATTGGCAAGGGGATAAGTCCTGTCCAGGTAAACCCCTTAAGCCAACCACCACTAATACATCAAACTCTAGTGCCCCTAGCAGTAGTGGTAATAGTGGTGGGACTGCTGGCAACAGTCAAAGTAAGGGTGTAGTTGGGTTCACTTATGGGTCCATCATAGAAACTGGGCTAGTTAGTCCCAAGACAGTTTCTGTCACACCTAGTGGCATTGGCCTTGCCACACTGGCTGCTTGTCCCCTTACAATGGATAAGTACAGGCAGACAGTTTCAATAAATGGTGTTGAGGGCCAGGCCTACAGGGACACAGGTGCCAGTATCACTTTGGTGACTGAAAACCTAGTTCCTCCTGAACAACACATCATTGGACCACAGTACAAGATTATTGATGTCCATAACTCCACTAAGTTTCTTCCCTTAGCTATAGTTCAGCTTAGTTGGGGGGGAGTTACTGGCCCTAAGCAGGTGGTAGTGTCACCTAGCTTACCTGTAGACTGTCTCTTACGTAATGACCTAGAGACCTCAGGTTGGGCTGGGGTAGAGTTTTATACCCATGTAGCCATGCTGGGTATCCCTGAGGAATTGCTTCCTCTCATTTCTACTGAAATGAAAAAGCAAAGGAGAGGGACAGGCCTGAAAACTCGGGATCCTTCTCCAACAACAGGTAAAAAGGGCATCACAGTATCCCCTACCCACCCTGCAATTCAGGATACCATTCCTGTGGTAGGAGAAACCTCTCCTGGGGTTGCACCTGTACCAAGGGAACCATCAGCTGGCACAGCTGTACTCCCTGAGGTGGAAGTACCTCTCTGTGGGATAACTAATATTGGTGAGAAAAAGTCCACCATTGTAGTTAACATGGAGTATCCCTCCACTGTCTCACTGGGATCCTGCTAGCCAGGGCCCAGTGCTCATAGTAAAGACCCTATGTTGTCAGTATGTTTGTTATGTGTCACTGGGACCCTGCTAGCCAGGACCCCAGTGCTCATAAGTTTGTGGCCTATATGTGTTCCCTGTGTGATGCCTAACTGTCTCACTGAGGCTCTGCTAACCAGAACCTCAGTGGTTATGCTCTCTCTTTACTTTAAAATTTGTCACTAACAGGCTAGTGACTAAATTTACCAATTCACATTGGCATACTGGTACACCCATATAATTCCCTAGTATATGGTAGTGAGGTACCCAGGGTATTGGGGTTCCAGGAGATCCCTATGGGCTGCAGCATTTCTTTTGCCACCCATAGGGAGCTCTGACAATTCTTACACAGGCCTGCCACTGCAGCCTGCGTGAAATAATGTCCACGTTATTTCACAGCCATTTACCACTGCACTTAAGTAACTTATAAGTCACCTATATGTCTAACCTTCACCTGGTGAAGGTTGGGTGCAAAGTTACTTAGTGTGTGGGCACCCTGGCACTAGCCAAGGTGCCCACACATCGTTCAGGGCAAGTTCCCCGGACTTTGTGAGTGCGGGGACACCATTACACGCGTGCACTATACATAGGTTGCTACCTATGTATAGCGTCACAATGGTAACTCCGAACATGGCCATGTAACATGTCTTCCCTGGGTCTCTAGCACAGAACCCGGGTACTGCCAAACTGCCTTTTCAGGGTTTGCACTGCAGCTGCTGCTGCTGCCAACTCCTCAGACAGGTTTATGCCCCCCTGGGGTCCAGGCAGCCCTGGCCCAGGAAGGCAGAACAGAGGATTTCCTCTGAGAGAGGGTGTTACACCCTCTCCCTTTGGAAATAGGTGTGAAGGCTGGGAATGAGTAGCCTCCCCCAACCTCTGGAAATGCTTTGATGGGCACAGATGGTGATAATCTCTGCATAAGCCAGTCTACACTGGTTCAGGGATCCCCCAGCCCTGCTCTGGCGCGAAACTGGACAAAGGAAAGGGGAGTGACCCACTCCCCTGACCTGCACCTCCCAGGGGAGGTGCACAGAGCTCCTCCAGTGTGTCCCAGACCTCTGCCATCTTGGAAACAGAGGTCTCTGTGGCACACTGGACTGCTCTGAGTGGCCAGTGCAGCAGGTGACGTCAGAGGCTCCTTCTGATAGGCTCTTACCTCTCTTGGTAGCCAATCCTCCTTCCACTGTAGCTAAACCTCCTTTTCTGGCTATTTAGGGTCTCTACTTTGGGAATCTCCCCAGATAACGAATGCAAGAGCTCATCAGAGTTCCTCTGCATCTCCCTCTTCACCTTCTTCCAAAGGATCGACCACTGACTGCTCAGGACGCCTGCAAAACCGCAACAAAGTTGAAAGACGACTACTAGCAAGCTTGTATCGCTTCATCCTGCCGGCTTTCTCAACTGTTTCCAGGTGGTGCATGCTCTGGGGGTAGCCTGCCTCCTCTCTGCACCAGGAGCTCTGAAGAAATCTCCTGTGGGTCGACGGAATCTTCCCCCTGCAACCGCAGGCACCAAAAGACTGCATCACTGGTCCTCTGGGTCCCCTCTTAGCATGACGAGCGTGGTCCCTGGAACTCAGCAACTCTGTCCAAGTGACTCCCACAGTCCAGTGACTCTTCAGTCCAAGTTTGGTCGAGGTAAGTCCTTGCCTCCCCATGCTAGACTGCATTGCTGGGTACCGCGTGATTTGCAGCTGCTCTGGCTCCTGTGCACTCTTCCAGGATTTCCTTCATGCACAGCCAAGCCTGGGTCCCCGACACCCTAACCTGCAGTGCAAAACCTTCTGAGTTGTCCTCCAGCGTCGTGGGACTCCCTTTTGTGACTTCGCATGGACTCTGGTTCACTCTTCTTCCAAGTGCCTGTTCAGGTACTTCTGCGGGTGCTACCTGCTTCTGTGAGGGCTCCCTGACTTGCTGGGCGCCCCCTCTGTCTCCTCCTCCAAGTGGCGACATCCTGGTCCCTCCTGGGCCACAGCAGCACCCAAAAACCTCTACCATGACCCTTGCAGCTAGCAAGTCTTGTTTGCGGTCTTTCTGCGTGGGAATACGTCTGCTAGCTTCACTGCGACGTCTGACATCTGTCCTCCAAAGGAGAAGTTCCTATTCCTCTTCTTTCTTGCAGAGCTCCAAGCTTTTTCCAACAGGTGGCAGCTTCCTTGCACCCTCAGGTGGCATTTCCTGGGCTCCTGCCCACTCTCGACACTGTCGCGACTATTGGACTTGGTCCCCTTGTCTTACAGGTACTCAGGTCCGGAAATCCACTGTTGTTGCATTGCTGGTGTTTGTTCTTCCTGCAGAATCCCCCTATCACGGCTTCTGTGCTCTCTGGGGGTAGTAGGTGCACTTTACACCTACCTTTCAGGGTCTTGGGGTGGGCTATTTTTCTAACCCTCACTGTTTTCTTACAGTCCCAGTGACCCTCTACAAGCTCACATAGGTTTGGGGTCCATTTGTGGTTCGCATTCCACTTTTAGCGTATATGGTTTGTGTTGCCCCTATACCTATGTGCTCCTATTGCAATCTATTGTAACTTTACACTGCTTGCATTACTTTTCTTGCTATTAGCTGCATACATATATCTTGTGTATAAAACTTATCCTCATACTGAGGATACTCACTGAGATACTTTTGGCATATTGTCATAAAAATAAAGTACCTTTATTTTTAGTACTTCTGTGTATTGTGTTTTCTTATGATATTGTGCATATGACACCAGTGGTGTAGTAGGAGCTATACATGTCTCCTAGTTCAGCCTAAGCTGCTTTGCCATAGCTACCTTCTATCAGCCTAAGCCGCTAGAAACACCTCTTCTACACTAATAAGGGATAACTGGACCTGGCACAAGGTGTAAGTACTTCTGGTACCCACTACAAGCAAGGCCAGCCTCCTACAGTTGGTTATCCCTGTGTACAGGGTGTTCCCATAGTTTAGTCTGCTGGGTGGATGAGGTTTTGGGTAATCGTTTTTCTGGATGTTGTCTGCTAGCCACTTGAAGATTATCTTCAGCGTCCTTAAGGTGTTGACATGGGCGATCATAGACAGTTTGTTGTCTAAGATGTTTCTGAGGTTTCTGGCTTGCGAGCTAGGTGTGGGTCCGAGGCCTGGGTTGCACCACGTGTAGTCTCTTTAGGAGGCGGTAAGTGCAGGTAAGTCTAGGGGGGGTGGGCCTATGCACCTGCTTAAAGATGCATGTTCCCTGTCAGGAGACAGTGTGTACTTGAAGGCACAGGACATGCTTCTGGACTTAGATATCAAGGTTTCTTTGTTGTTAATTCTCCATTTGGACGCTAAGCATTTATAGGGGTGCTGCAGCACCTGCACCTTTACTTCCAGTTTCACTTCATCAGTCGAACAAAGACGAACCCAATTAAACTGTCCCATTTCACAGCACAATAGCAAATGGGCATAGAGGAAAATGTATGTGGTACTGGCTCATTTGTGGCCTCGGAAATGGTAGGGTGGATCATTAACCCAGTCTAGTTTTCTAGCAGGTTTCTGTAGTCTCTCCTGTTGAGTCACCTGGGAGGCTACCATTGGGCCTCACCTCACAGGGTTGGGGTTGCCTCACTCTGCCCTGACCCTTCACTTGGACTGGCCAACACTATATCCCTTTTAAATGTATACATAAACAACAAAATACCCCACCCCATGCCAACACAACTTCACCCTACCCTTCCCTGAGACATCAAGTTTAGACAACGACATCTGGCATCCAACAGTTTTCAAGTTCATGACTGTTCCGGCTCTAGAGCAGCAAACAGTCCTACTCTATCACACTCAGAAGTCTTTAAACCACTGTGATGCTGTAGAGTACACTCATAAGTTAAACCTCTGGAGCCATCTCCTATGGTTTAACAGGTCTCTACTCGGCTCCTTGCATTCACCTGGGTAACCACTCTCCGGCTCTCACCCCTCATATACTCTATCTGGAGGCTTCTCTCTCTATTTCCTGCCGGGAGTCTCTTTCCGTCAAAATAACTTCTCCCTCAGTATCATCATCAGCTTCTTCCTTGACTTCACCATTGTCCATTTCCTCTCTCACATTTTGGGATTGAGTCTCTGACAGCCAGTTCCTAGTAGAAGATATTCCACATGATTGTCTCAGTCACTTTTGTAGCAGATACTATGGTGCCTTTCACTCTGGTCACCCTGCAGGCTCAAAAGGAAGCTGGAACTATCTCCCTCAGATGCCTGTCCTATACCAGCGCTTGTCCTCTACTTTAATCTTTCGCCTCCAGCGCGTCATCGGCTATTGTTCTTGGCGTTGCTGTACTCCCTCTGCTGGAATGACACATCTCACGGAGGAGTGACTGGGGCCCAGTTAGGATAATGAGGAATTGTATCTGTCACTCTGCATCCTAAACACAACACACTCAGGGCTGCACCTGTAGTCATGCACGGTGTCTGTCGATACTTCAAATGGAAAGCATAAGCACCTTATTCAGTGTTTCTCCCACTGCTTAGAGTATGTGAATGACTTTGACTAGGGTACTTGACATTTTCTGGCATGATTCCTGGGTGCTTGGTTCATCAAGATTGGATATATTCTTTGATCTCTTGTCTGGTGAACAGGGGTTAATTGTCAGTCTGTAGTTCCTGTATAAGCCAATGGGTCACTGTGTTTTTTTTTTTGTTTTGGTATTATCTCCCCTGCTGCTGATGTCACAATTTCCACCTCAGAGTACCTGGAATGGAGTGGATAATGACTAGTGTTGGCACTCCAAAGAATACCAGAATATCATCCCAACAGGTGGATGGGTCAGGAACAGTGTTAAACCTCAGTTTCATGAGACAATGTATCCAGATACAAGGCACCACACAGCATATTAAACATAAAATAGTAAAAGAATACAATAATAAAATACAGAAGTAAAATAAGTAAGGTCAGACTCAATAGATACTTTCTAGGGTAGAAATAGAAAATGTAGGGACATTTATTACACACATTCAAAAGGTGGGGTAGAGAACATGTAAATGAAATTCATAGGGTCATTCCCATGAAGGCTTTCAGAAATAGAGTAATACAGAATATTAAGCACAGTCAGAAAAAAATTAAGTCCCAAATGAGCAACAAAATCAGTAAGAAATCCGTCGAAATCCCTCGTAGCATAGAAAATTCATCAGGGAAATTCTGGCTCACCCTCAAAACTGTGGGTTTATATAGAAAATCTTTCAACAGAATATAATTAAAAATGAAAAATCATCATGGTGTGAGTAAAGTGTAATCATCTGAGCAAATAAAAGGAAGGTTCTATTAAACATCATATTGCATTACTATCTAAGAACTATGTCACAAAAGAGAGTACAGGGTTTTTGGGAATTATAAGAACTATCCCACTAAATTAATATTGATTCAACCCCTCTATGCTAATGTCATCTGGAGATGGCAGAACAAACTAGTACTAAAACAAGCGTGAACTATTGTGAATGAATAAAGTACAGTGAGATAGCAGAATGGACCTTGGGTGATTGGCAACATTACTTAGCCAATTTTGAAAGTTTTCATTGATCAACAGCAAAAACAACATAATTGGAAATAAACAAACATGGCTTCGCTTGTTGTGTGCTGCAGAAATAATAAACAGAGAATGTGCAGTGGGAGACATCCATTTTGAACAAGATAGCATCAAGGCATAACTGAGGCTTAGTTAGGATAAGTCGGGAAAATGCACGGTAACAAGTTATAGCAAATTCATTCCAAAGACAATAACATCAAATAAGTGTTTATTTTTTACAGATGCACAAAAAACTTTCATATTAGCATGGGTAAGCTCCCGAAGTCAGCACTGGCTCAGTGCCATTGGACGTTGCGGATCTATTTGTGTGAGAATTGGTGTTGGCGACTTGGGCTTTCTGTAACTTGTCATAGCTCACACTGCTGGACGATATGTTTAACTAGCGTGTCAAGCCGGGGAAACCACACTTTGATGCAGATCCTGCTTTTGTTTTAACAATTCCTTGATGAGATCCATTGGCCAAGTGAAATACTTTCTGGGAATCAAAAGGCAAGGGTCTCACATGAGGCACCCCACGCAAATGACTGCCAACTCATGGCCACATTGTATGGCAATGCCAGTACCAGCATGGCCTCTTTTGCCCATTGACTTTCGTTGGTCTTGTGTGCCTTCCAGTTACTTGATTGCCCATCTGCTGTGTCTGGCTGAAGACAGTTGTCTGCCTGTTTGGCTTCAGTAATGTCAGCAAGGGCTAACCGGAGCAGTGGGGACCTCTCTACTATTAGTTAGATGTACTCCTCCATCTCCAGAGTCGCGGCATCTTGGTTGATAGAGGTTGTGAATGCCTTGAGGATTTTGCACACCTACCTTACATTGCACCTTGAATCTGTATTCCTGGAGCTGTGGTATCCACCTCCCTTTGTGGGTCAGTGGTTTGGTGGCAGGCTCTCAAAGCAGTATAATCTGTATACACCATGAACGGGTGCCCATACAAATATAAATGAAAATGCATGCACCCTGCAGAGGATGACTATCACTTCCTTTTCAATGTAAGAATAGTGCTCTACAGTGGAGGTGAGGGCTTGGCTACCCACACGCTTCTTTCTCTGACAAGACCGCCACTAGCCCAGTGGGGTTGGTATAGACAGACAGGTCAGAGTCCTTGCTAAAGTAAGCGAAGGTGGTGCTTTCCGACAAGCCAGTCTTCATGTCTTGGAACGCCCTCTTCTGTTCTTCACACCCAGGGGTTGGCCACCTTGGTGAGGTATTGAAAGGTTCGGTCAGAGTGGTCAGGTTTATTATGAACTGCCCACAGTAATTAACCATCCTTAGAAAACTCTGGATGCCTGTCACAGGGGGACTTGAGCTGATAGAATTTCCTGCACCTTTGCTGAAAGCCAGTATTTGAAGAAGCTAATCTTATCTTTCAAGACTCACAGTATTCTTTGTGGAACGTAGACACACTATCTGTGAGCCTCTGAAATTCTGCCCTCAGCCATGCTAGATGCTCTTTGAGGGTCAGGCGTGCACAAAGATATCATCACTGACATTGAGGACTCCTCAGAGGCTGGCCAGAACCCCGTTATTATGTCTTGGATTACTTCAGCAGTGCTAGATATGACAAAGATCAAACAATTGTAGTGCATTAGGCCTACATGTGTCAAGAAGGAGGTATTGTTGTGTGACTATGGCACAAGCAGGATTTCGTTGTCACTGGATCTGAGGTCCATT
Source organism: Pleurodeles waltl (assembly GCF_031143425.1). NCBI lineage: Eukaryota > Metazoa > Chordata > Amphibia > Caudata > Salamandridae > Pleurodeles > Pleurodeles waltl. The sequence goes on along the minus strand of NC_090446.1, from coordinate 645,104,833 downwards.
TTGGAGAACCAACCCTGAGTCTTCACTTACAATGTTGTCCACCATCAGGGATAGGTGTGGATCTCTCCTGATGGCTACGTTTGGTAGGCACATGGTCACACACAGGCTTTCTTCGCTGCGTTGTTTTAGCTTCTGGGTCACTGTAATTGGAGACATCCACACCATGAGGCCCTCGACTCTCTCAATGATGTCCACGGCCTCTAGCTTATGCAGTTCTTCCTCCATCTTTGGTCTGAGGTGGAATGTCATCCACTGGTGGCGAAGGCCCACTGGTCTAAGTTCAGATGCACTATCTATATCTATTATCATCTGCCTCCATCTGCCTTTGTACAGTCAGGGGCATATTTATACTCTGTTTGCGCTGAATGTGCGTCAAAAATTGTGATGCACATTCGGTGCAAACCGTGCACCATATTTAAACTTTGACGCCGGAGCCCGTGGATGTCAAAATTACTCTGTGTGAGTCGTTTTTTGGATGCGGGAAACTGCCTTCCATTAATGACATGCAAGGTAGGCGTTCCTGCCCAAAAAATGACTTTAAGGCCTGTGCGCCTTATTTATACTCCTGCGTCATTTTGATGCACAGGAGAGGGCGGGCCTTAAAAAACGGCGCACAGCCTGATGTGCGCTGGTTTTTAACGCCACGTCTCTGACCATGGTAAGTACAGGTAAATTGAGGTAAGTATTTTTTTTTTTTTTTTAAGTGGCATAGAGGGGCCTCTGGACAGAAGTCCCCTGGGCATGGCCATTGGGCAAGGGGGCATGGCTCCTGTCTTTGCTAAGACAGCAGTCATTTTAATGGGGGTTGTGCGTCATAAAATGGTGCAAGTCCGGTTTCAGCCATGATTTTTGCCTCAAACCTGACTTGCACCATTTTTTGGTGCACAACCCCCATTTCCCCCTATGCCAGTGCTGCCTGGTTTGAGTCATTTTTTTTTACTCTGACCAGTCCGCAGTGCCGGCTAACGTTATTCCTTAAATAAGGCGCCCGCATGGCGCATAGGAATGGTGTTAGCCAGCGGTAACATTTTTGACGCAAACCAGCGCCGGGGCTGGTTTGCATAAAAAAGTATAAATATGGGCCACAATGTCCTGAAATAGAAAATGGAACTCTTTTTGCATCTCATCACTGTGAGGCAAATGTATGCTGAATGGAAAGTGCACCAGCTGGAGTGCTTCCACTGTCTGACAACTCAGGATCATGCCTTTTCCTTCTTTGGTGATGTAGTTTTTGGCCATAGTAGAGTAGTCTTAATGTGTGATGTCAGCTGTTAACATCCAAGCTCGGGGGAAAGATGAGTGTTGTTTCCAAAAGTGTAGAACGTGACTCTCGTCAGACAAAGCTTGAACTTGTTTTCTAGCATCTCAAACATTTCCTGTGCCATAATGTTTATGGATGTTCCTGTGTCAATTACCACCATAGTGTGCTGCCCGCCAACCTCTCCACAGTATTTTGGGATAGCCATGATGATTTTTGAATACGTTTGATGGTTTGAACTACATGGATGGTCCCTGCCATTTCATTGTTGTTCATGTCATGGGATGCGTTTAAAATGAAAAAAATGAAACTCTAAAGTTTCATTTTTATAAGAGTAGGATGTGGTCCATGGAGCCACTGCCTGCAATTAAAAAAACTACTTTCCCAACCATTCTCATAGGGACCCCTTCCCATTTGCGAATGAGTTACTCCTTCAAAGTCTTTTTTCAACTAAAAGATGCTGCCTACCGGTGATCTTTTAGGTAAAATGCCATATGTGAAGTAAGGTAGTGTGGCTAATGGTGTAGAACTGGAAATACAAAGTTGTGAGTGCAAAGGAATGTGCAGGATAAAATAGATTTAGTGGTCCTCTGAGGATTTTTTTTAGATGAGTCGATCTGAATCAATTAAAAGAATGGTCACTATCTAGAGAGGCAATGATCTTTAATAGCTCAGTGGGTCAACATGTTTCCCGATGCTACAAGTCAATAATTATCTTATGGTAATTCTTCAGTACCAATTGTTCTAATCTACACATTGGTTGTCATCTAAACTTCTGTGTTTCCAAAAATTACCAAATACAATTCACCACAACTTGGTGGAAGGTTAATACCTTGTTATTATTATGGAACCAACCTATGATAGAGAGGCAAAACACCATCAATAATGCGGTTTGCATGTATCACAGCTCAGAGTCAAGGCCTCTGATAAGGGGAGTAAAAATCCCATCGTTGTTGCACTCCCATGTAACCATAGGTGTACATGCATTAAACAAAGTGAAACCGTAGATGTGTAGTAGCACCCAAGACAAAAAGGACATGTGACATAACATTGCGAAACAACAAGGCACAGATCGCACACATTGTATCCAGAAAGGTTAACTCACTCCATTTGGGTATCAATAGTGTCCCCTCGAGTGTAGGCAGTGCTTGAACCGTACCTGTTCCATTCTTTATCTCTTTTCCAAAATGAAGGGCATACCTTTTGTGTGATAGCTAGCACCACAACCGCAATCTAGATAGTACCCAAGTGTTTTGTATGCAGAAACTAAGGCCACATTGCTTAATTCTGTAGAGGGAGAATGGCAAGTGGTACTAGGAAGCGGGGATACTTGTACCTCCTCAGCGGTGCAAATAGAAGGGGTTCGCCGTCATCGACTGCCGGGGCCAAGAGGGACATGGGCAACTGTGGCCTCACGTAGTGGCATGGCCCCAACAACGATAGACAGTCCTGCGGGGTGGGTGGGGCTGAGAACTGAGGCCGCAGCACGGCTCATCGTCGGGCTCTAAAGATGACAGACATGCCGAGAGCCCATAGGATCCTTACATAGCACTGCGAATGGAGCCAGTATCAGTGGAGAGACCGTTCGCCCCGGGGTTCCCGCTGCCTTACTGGGACTAGGAATCGAGAGTCTGCCTCCACGTTACCTATGTGGCAGTACACCAGAGGCGCAATTAGACTTCTCTAGAGCACCACTGCAGGGGCTGCGAGGCCCTGGCAAGAGAACTTGGGCCCAGGGGACACCACAAAGTGAAGCGACTGGAACTGGGCCAAAACCAGGCATAAACTTAAACCCAGGTGCATCACAGTCATCGGTGGGGTTGACGCGTAGGGCCCCGGGCCCGGAGACTGGGCGAGGTGCAACCAGAACTGTGTGTAAGAGCACTGTAACAGCAAAACTGCCACATGCCTGAAAGCTACCCAGACAGGTGTGGGCAGTAGCTGAATGTCCCCCTGAAGTGGAGGAGTGGCCCCCCAGGCACAATTAACACTACTGACTGACCCACAAATACTGAGACGCTAGAGAAAGTGAGAAGCCCTGAGAACAGCTGCCAATCACTTCTCACAGCCACATTATATCAGATGCAGTAATGACACAACTGATTCGCATCAGGGGAGGCACATTGAAGGCAAACAAGAGACAATATAAGCTCCTTGAATGGTTGAGCAGCGCACTACCTGGGTGAACTCAATTGCGCATCTGCATTAGTTGCCTGTAATGGAGGATGGCCAAGAATACTAAACGCAGCCCAGTGATTATGGTGGTCCATGACCCACTCTGCTATAGGGGTCTCTAAGTACAAGGGAGACCCCAGGGGCACCTGGGCCTACACACTGGAGGCAGCAGAAGACTGTGACCTCTCCTGAGAAACAACAAGCGACAGGACCCCTTTTTAGCCCCTTGCACAGAAAGATTCCACACAGACACGCGGTCAGTGGTGAAACAATCTGAGGGGCAGACGACGAGAAACCAGACAGGCCACAGGAAGATACCCCAGGCAAGTGGCAGAGAGCACCACAGACATGCCCTCCTACTCTCCCTATCCCTTGGTGCGGATCAGCAAAATAACGTGGAGGTGATGATGGGGGGAAGAGAAACCAGGGCTGTCCACCAGACTAAACTGGACAAATTTACACTGCAGTGTGAAGATGTGACTGGATCCAAACCAGAGAAGTTGACCAACCCTGCCAAACAAGCCCCAGAGTACACCGGATCGCTCACCCTTGAAGACATTTTGATAGCGATCAAGGAGGCGAAAAACACACTGGAAACTATAATAGACACGGTGTCCATGGAGGTCACATTGGTGCGGGCGGACCTCTGCAACATGAATACACGATTGAAGGAGACAGAAGATTCCCTACAGGCTCTCCAGACAGAGACAGCCACCCTGCATCATCAAGTCAAAGATCTGGGCATCACAACAGAGTTGGTGGGCAAAACTAGAAGACTACAAAGGGGTGTTTAAGAAGAAATAATATAATACTGGTAGAGGTCCCTGAGAATGCAGAAATGACCTATCTCTTTGTAGAAGAACTCATCCTGAATGGCCTTCAGCATTGCAGGCTTTCCGAATTCTTCTCCGTAGAGAAGGCTCAGAAAAGCCCGAACACCAGGCCCAAACCAGGAGCACCATCCCGCATAGTAATTGCCTGCATCTTTAATTTCAGGGACCATGATGTGATTCTGCAAAGAGCACGAAGTGTCCCTTTGGTCAAATACGAAAATACTGTCATCAGTTTCTTCCCAAACTTCACGCTCTGGGTGCAAATGCTCCACTGCAGTTTTCTGGAAGTAAAACACGCCTTACGCCAACATGGCACCAAATAGTCTATTCTGTACCAAGCACAGTTACGAGTGGTGGTAGAAGGGAAGACCTAGCACTTCATCACTTCTGAGGAGGTGTGGGATGGCTGGAGGGCTGGAGACCCACCAGAGGTGCATGAGAAACACAGCTCCACCCGGCAAAAGAAAAGCACTGAGGTCAAGGAACCCTGCAACAACTCGATCAACAAGCAACTTGGACCTGAGTCATCAGAACAATCAATCTAGGGAGTAGCATGCCAGCAAGACGGACACAATGACTTGATCGATGGAGTGCGGTGATACAATGACTGAATGAGGCATCAGCCAGGCATTGGTACAAGAACAGAAAAAATTCTCCCTCTCTCGACCATCATCCTCCCGTCTCTCTTCTTTAAGTATATAGGCCCTCATTACAACCCTGGAAGTCGGTGTTAAAGCGGCGGTAATACCGTCAACAGGCCGGAGGGAAAAAAAATGGAATCACGACCATGGCAGAAACCGCCAACACAGACAGCCAATTTAACACCCCGACCGCCACGGCGGTAGAAGCAAACACCGCGGCGGATACCACCAACAGACAGGCGGAAGACAATGTACTACCCACTGTATTACAACAGGACTATCCGCAAATTTTTTCCGGGGCGGTACCAACGCCATCAAAAGCACTGCGGAAACAGTCCTTGGAAGGGAAACCACTCACCTCTCGACACCCAACGAGGAACCAGAATGCCATGGAGCCCGAACTTCAGGTGCTACCAATGTTGGTTTACCTCCTCTTCTACCAGGAGCAGCAAAGACGGTGACGACGACCATGGTGAGTACTGCACCTAGCACACAGGGGAGGGGGGGAGGAAAGAGAAAGTGACACACACACGCAACACATAACACCCACCCCCCACCCCCACCCTCACCCACAACAACATACACACAAATACATGCATCAACATTACATATACACCCGTCACCCCCTGGAAGAACGCAAGGACAAAATTAAATGATTGTAACGAGTGTAATCATCGACAGTTCAGATATGGAAACAGCTCTGTAAAACATCATTATATACAAATATCCAGCAACTAAACAAGTCCGGATAGTGTTCCAATCATTGTCCATGGACCAGAGGTCCTAAAATGCATGGGCGAAGCCCACAAACGATACCTGACTCTAAATGGAGAGAACACCCCTGGGGCATCAGCTCGAAAATAAACAGGCATCTCAGGGGGAAGTGGAGGGGCGGGGGCACCTCAGCCGGTTGAAGGGACAACACCACTGCTCCACAAGGGGGCTCCATGCCCACTGATTGGTCCTGGGGAATGCAAAGCCACAGTCTCTCAAGTGGGTGGGTTGCCCACTGATTGGTCCTGGGGAGTGCAAAGCCACAGTCTCTCAAGTCTCTCAAGTGGGTGGTTTGCCCACTGATTGGTCCTGGGGAGTGCAAAGCCACAGTCTCTCAAGTCGGTGACATGTTCCACTGGTTCTGGAGGGGGCTTTGTGCCCAGAGTGCTTCATCCTGCTAAGGACTGGGGTAGTGGATGCTTTTCTACACTGGTTCTGGAGGGGGCTTTGGCCCAGAGTGCTTCATCCTGCCAAGGACTGGGGTAGTGGATGCTTTTCTCCGGTGGTGTCTGTGGCGGAGATGCTGCCGGTGGTGCATGTGTCAGCACCTGTAGAGGGAGACACCAGGACGTCTCCTGCAGCCTTGGATGGCTGCCCACTGGGGATGATGCTGGGAGCTGTTGCTGAGGCAGCAGACGTGAAGGTGGCGGTGCAGGTGACGGTGTCCACCGCCGTACAAGTTGCTGTTCTGTTTGCCAGAAGGGGTGACACCAGTTCCTCAGCCGGAGGGTCCGTGCCCTGTGCTGCCTTCGCCTTAGCCTTGTCTTTCTCTTTCCCACCTTTGATGTCGCTGCTGGGCCCTTGTCACTGTCCCCTTTCAGCTTGGAGGAGGCCTTGATGGGTGGTTGGTGCAGCTTTTCCCTACGGCATGTGGGCCCCTTCTTCACCTGGCGGGTGGCAGAATGGGCTGATCCTTGGCCTCGCTAGGTGGCATACTGGCAGCCCTGATGGGTGCCACCCGCGATGTTATAGGACTTGCTGGGACCACAGTGCTGGAGGATTTGGTGGCTGAGGTGCTGGGCTGGGACCTGGACATCCTGGCCCTAGGGGAACCACGGGGGGGAGGTGTAGGGAAGAGGTTGATGTTAGCCAGGAAATGTTTTTTAGACACATTGGGACGGGAAGATGGAGTGGGTTTGGGAATGGAGGAAGAGGTAGTGGTTGTAGGAGGTGTACGTCTGCTGAGTTTGGGTGAAGGTGCATGGAGTGGAGGCTGTTGTGAGGTGGATGGCTGTTGAGTGGGTGTGTGCCTGCGTTTGTGTAATTTGGGAGGAGGGTTCAAAGACACACTGGGAGAGGACACAGGGGACGTGTGCATGGTAGTGGGGGTGGTGAGTGCACGTGAGCGGTGGGTGGTGATGGGCTTGCTGGTGATGGAGGTAGTGGCTGAGGATGTAGTGCATGCAGGCGTGAGTGGAGACGAGACTGGGAGGGAGGTGGAGGATGAGGAGGAGGGGGACACAGTGGAGGTAGTGGATGTTGGTGTGTCTGCAGAGGTCTGGTGCTTGTGTGAGTGCCTGTGGGATGTGTGGTGCTTATGTTTGCCATGTCCCCTCTTGTGTGTTGATGAGTGTGCATGCCGGTCTGATGGTGTGCTTGGAATAGGCTGAGGTAGACTGGATTGGGTCTGGGTAGTGGAAGTTGGAGTGGGGAGGCTGGACACAGGGACAATGGCTGCCATCAGTGCTGAGGCCAGGGCCTGAAATGCTCTCTGTTGGGCTGCCACGCCAGAATGAATGCCCTCCAGGTATGCATTTGTTTGCTGCAAATGCCTCTCGACACCCTGGATGGCATTCAAAATGGTTGATTGCCCAACAATGAGGGTTCTCAGGAGGTCAATAGCCTCCTCACTGAGGGCAGCTGGACTGATTGGGGCAGGGCCTGAGGTGCCTGGGGCGAAGGAGATGCCCACCCTCCTGGGTGAGCGGGCACGGGAAACTCGATGAGGGGCTGCTGGGAGGGCGGTGCTAGTAGGGGGGCACCTGTTGTTGCGGTGGGCACAGAGGTGCCCTCCACCCCAAGGGAGCTTCCATCAGAGGAGGAGACGCTGTCTGCTCCTGTCCCCGTTGTGGAGCTCCCCTCGCCCTCCGTCCCACTGGTGCCTTCAGACTCCGTAAATTCACCCTCCAGGGCCATGTGGGTTGTAGCTCCCTCCGTCTCCGGTGCCAATGCTCCTCCGCCAGATGATGCTAATGCACACAAGGACAGGGTGACAAAAGAAAAAGGGGGAGAAAGACAGAAGAGACACATTGTCAGTGCCTGCATCGCCACTACCGTTGGCGGACACACAGGGAGCAGCCCTATGCACTAGGCCAAACACTAACAGTGCAGGGGAAAAACTCATGCCCATGGGGGACTCTGCCTAGACCCATTTGATGCACACCTGGAACCCACAGGAGCCTGACTAGGTGTAGAGGGACACTACCACTTTTGGGGTTGGTGTGGCACTGAGCCTGCAAAAAAATGGATCTACCTTGGCGCATCTGCCCTGGCCTAGGGGAACCCACAGCCCACTTCCCCCACCCAGAAACCTCATAAAGCGCACAGAGTCAGCTGAATGAGACTGTACTCACCCCCTTGTGGCAGCTGTGATGCTCTCAAGCGCCCATCCAACTCAGGATATGCCACCACCAGGATCTGGGAACATCAGGGGGTTCATGGTGCGACGGGCATCCCTTCCACGTTAGGAGGCCATCCCCAGCTGGGCCTCCGTCGTCGTCTTGCTCCAGCGGCGCAGGTCCTCCCATCTTTTGCGGCAGTGGGTGCTCCATCTATGGTAGACCCCCAGGGTCCGCACTTCCTTGGCGATGGCACGCCAAATCCCCTTCTTCTGGTGGGTGCTGACCTAGAGGAATAGTGAAGTAAGAATGGATGTTACTCTCCCCCCTCCGGTTATTCTTACTCATTGCCCACAAACCTCCCACCCTGGCCCAGAAAAACATACACTCACTATCCTCACATGCTGGCCTGTGCCCCCCCTGTCTCTTCCATCCACGACACTCCATACATTCTTGTGCCATCCACCATGCACACAGTTTACTCACCTGTTTGTCTGAGGGACCGTAGAGTAGCGTGTACTGGGGGAGGACCCCATCCACCAGTTTCTCCAACTTCTCCGCAGTGAAGGCAGGGGCCCTTTCCCCAGACACTGTAGCCATTGTCGCTTCCAGACTCAGGTCACAGCAGCACTTGCAGTGTAGGTCAGGTATCAAGTGAGTGAACAGATAGAAAATGGCAGTCACGTCCGCGGAGGTGCGTACCGTCACCGCCGGCGTACATCGTCATTGGCTCCTGGAACCCAAAGGGCCCAATGATAACCAATGCTGAATTGCACCGTGGTCTTAGACCGCCTACCGCAACGCTGCACAACGCCAGCGCAGTTACCTCATTTCCCCTTGCCCCTCCTTACAGGTCAGGCAGCCGCCATGTCAGGGGACAACATGGCAAGCCAACTAACTGCGTCACAGCACTTTTGGCCAGGAATATGGACAGACAAAGCCACACACAGATTATATCACGATTGTGCTGAACAGCCTTGTGAAACCTATGTGGTGTATGACCCTCTGCTCACCCTTCTCCTCCATAGGGCACGTCCGCTGGGGCAGGTGATGAGATAGCGTCATCCTCTGGTATACAGACCCCTGGTGGACCTGTCGACAATGGAAGACAGACACATCATTATCACCTACAGACTTGATCGTGACACAATCCAGGAACTGTGTGCCCCGTTGGAGCCAGACCTGATGTCAGCTATCTGCCATCCCTCAGGAATCCCACTTCTAGTGCAAGTCCTGTCAGTACTCCATTTCCTGGCCAGTGGTTCCTTTCAAACAACAGTGGCCACGGCATCAGGGATGTCACAGCCAATGTTCTCTAACGTGTTGTCCAGAGTGTTGTCTGCCCTGCTGAAACACATGCGTAGCTACATTGTTTTCCCTCAGATGGAGGATTTGCCCACAGTGAAAGGTGATTGCTATGCCCTGGGACATATCCCCAACATCATTGGTGCCATTGATGGTACACATGTGGCATTTGTCCCCCCGCAGGAATGAACAGGTGTACAGAAACCGCAAAAGCTACCATTCTTTGAATGTGCAGATGGTGTGTTTGGCAGACCAGAACATCTCCATGTGAATGCCAAGTATCCTGGGTGTGCCAGATAATCGTGACATGCTGTATGTTGCACTACCTGGCTTTGCGACGCCAGGTGCCTTTTCTGCAGGAGGATGGGCCTGATGCTGGTCTTGTGGCAGCTGTGGAGCCTGTGGACAGTGAAGAAGCGGAGGCAGAAGAAGAAAATATAGTCAACCGAAACAACATCATCATGCAATACTTCCACACAGACACAGGTAAGAGGATGGCACTGCTTCTCACATATCATACTACTGTAGGACATTGCATAAATCAGCCTTTTTACCTCTGTGTATGGACCCTGACATGTCACTTTGCCTTTCCATTTCACAGATCTGGGTCCAACATTGTACCCTCAGCTATGTTTACTGCTGCCCAACAACTGTGTAGCATTGGCATGTGAACATGAACATTGACATTGCTATATTTCTGAGAGGTTACAATTACACATTTATATAAGTACAGACTGACTTCAGAATGATTTGTGATTCAAGGGTGTTTATTTCTGTGCAAATAAGTGGAGGGGGTGTGTGCAATGGGCTGGGGTGATGGTGGAGGAATGTCCATGGTAGAATCCAGTCTCTTGGTCTCACAGGTGCATTGTCCAAGGGAGCATAGGAAGTGGAGTAATGGCAGTTCAAAGTTGTCAGGGTGACAAAGTGGGACAAAAGGGTGACAATCAGGAGAGTGTTATTTTCTGGTGGGGGTCTTGGCAATGTTCTCTGTCTTGTTCCTGGATCTCAGGGACCGTTTACGGGGTGGTTCTCCTTCTGCAGGGGGTTGGGTGCTGGTGGCCTGTTGGTCCTGTGGCGGGACCTCCTGTCCACTAGCGCTGGCGGAAGTGGAGGGCTGTTCATTGTTCAGGCTAGTGTCAGGGGCCCGTTTGTGTGCCACTGTGTCCCTCATGGTGTTGGCCAGGTCTGCCAGCACCCCTGCAATGGTGACCAGGGTGGTGTTGATGGACTTCAAGTCCTCCCTGATCCCTAGGTAGTGTTCCTCCTCCAGCCGCTGGGTCTCCTGAAACTTGGCCAGTACCGTGCCCATGGTCTCCTGGGAATGATGGTATGCTCCCATGATGTTTGAGAGTGCCTCGTGGAGAGTCGGTTCCCTGGGCCTGTCCTCCCCCTGTCGCACAGCAGTCCTCCCAGTTTCCCTGTTGTCCTGTGCCTCTGTCCCCTGAACCATGTGCCCACTGCCACTGACCCCAGGTCCCTGATTGTCTTGGGTTGGTGGGTTTGCCTGGGTTCCCTGTAGTGGTGGACACACTGCTGATTGACGTGTCCTGGGGACAGAGGGATGGGCCCGCTGGGTGGGTGCTGTGGTGCTGTTTCCTGAGGGGGGAGGCTATGTGGTGGTTTGCGAGAGTGGCAGGGGAACCGACTGTCAAGAGGTCCCTGATGAGCCGGGCTGGTCATCTTGATCCAGGCGTGCAGAGCTGCTGTTGTCACTGTGGGCCTCTTCTGTGGGGGGACTGGATATGTCTGGCACCTCCTGTCCGGTGACATTGGGTATGGGTCCTGTTGGGGTGCAAATGCATAGTTATTGTATCTGTGTGTGCCACCTAGTGCAATGGGTGAGTTACCCTCTACTCCTGTGCTTGGATTATTGTGTTTGTCCTTGTGTGATTCGTGATTTTGGGGTCTGGGTGGGTATCTGTACTGGACATGCTTTGGTGATGGGGGGTCCTTGCATAGGTGTTGCATGCAGTGCTTGGTATTGGGATGTGTGGGTTGTGATGGTGGGGCATATGTGAGGTGTTGGGGTGATGGGGGTGAGGGTGAGGTTGGGGGTATGTGATGGCATGCAGGTGGGGGCAGGGGATGTAGTAGTGAAGATATAACTTACAGGGAGTCCAGTCCTCCTGCTACTTCTGCGAGGCCCTCAGGATGCAGTATTGCCAAGACCTGCTCCTCCCATGTTGTTAGTTGTAGGGGAGGAGGTCCACTGCCAGTCCTCTGTACTGCTACCTGGTATCTGGATACCACGGAACGCACCTTCTCCCGTAGGTCGTTTTACCTCTTCCTGATGTCATCCCATGTTTCCGTGTTCTTGGATGCTGTTCCACTGCGTTGACCCTGTTGACGATTCTCCGCCATAGCTCCATCTTCCTAGCAATGGAGGTGTGCTGCACCTGTGCTCTGAAAAGCTGTGGCTCTACCCAGATGATTTCCTCTACCAGGACCCTGAGCTCCTCCTCAGAAAACCTGGGGTGTCTTTGAGGTGACATGATGTGGTGTGGGTAATGTGTGAGGTGATGGTTGTTGTGCTGTGTGATGTGCTGTGTCGGGGTGTGTTGTTTGAGGTGCGTGGATGTTGTATGAGTGATGGTGTTGTGTGCTTGTGGATGCTGGTGTTGTGTTTGCTATTCTCTCTCTCTCTGCTTCTTCACAAAAATGTAATTGTAAGGGGTTGTGGGTAATGTGGGTGTGTGTTTTATAGTGTTGTCAGTGTGTGGTGTGGTGTGTGTATGTGTATCAGGTGTGTGTATTTAGAATTGCCCAATGTGGTTGTGTTTTGTAAGTGTGTGTGTATTTTGAACGTGGCGGTGTTTACCGCCACTGGATTACCGCGGTTGAAAGACCACTGCGTTGATTTGTGTGTCGTGATAGTGTGGGCGTATTCTTGTTGGCATGACGGTGTGGGCTTTGCTATCGACAGTTTATCACTGACCTTTGATGTGGCGGACTTGTGTGGGTGTCTGTATAGTGGCGGATTACAAGATGTGGGTCGTAATACCTGTAGCGGATTTCCGCCACGGTATGTTGATGGCCTTCAGCACGGCGGTGGGATTTACCGCCAGGGTTGTAATGAGGGCCATAATGATAAACTGAACGCTGGCACCATCGTGACTACTCATATACATAATGCTGATGGAGGTCTATTTGTAACCGATTACAGTTATGATTTGGGGTAGGGGGTTTAGAGAAAAGTGGTTGTTGGTGGTTGATGAAGTTAGCCTAGTCTGAGTTAGGATTAACAGCCACCCTGCTATGTTGGGGAGTGGACAGTTCTCAGTCTGCTAGGCAGAGAGGCAGGGTGGGAGTGCAGTTCAGGGGCCCTGCTTATAGTTTTGTTTTGTTACATAAGGTACAGCTGTATTGTGTTCCGCTTGAACAGACAAACAAAGACACACACACACAACCTCAGTTCCCCTCAAACAGTGAGAACAGCTGGCAGACAGATCGACCAGGTGAAACCCATAGTTCTAAATACACATATGGGTGACCCATTCAACATGTCCAACATAAAACTCATCTCCTTGAACGTCAATGGCTTAGGAGATAAAATAAAATGAAAAGTAGTGCTGCAATCCATAAAACGCAGTTCACCCAACATTGTTCTCCCCAAGAAGACTCACATTATAGGTGGCACATATCGTGTCCTAAACAGATGGGGCTACAGAATGGTCATAAATGCAGGGTACATTAAAGGTTCCCGGGCGTAGGATCCATATTCGTAAGTCACTCCCACTAATTATTCACCGAATGTGGTCAGACACCCAGGGTTGATATGAAGGCCTCACAGGGACCTGAATGGGTGTCACAATTAATGTGTGTTCCAGTGGTGTAACAAAACTTGAGTGGGCCCCCTGCAAAGTACATACAAGGGCCCCCTCTGGACTCACTCAGTAGCTCTCAGGTCAGGGCACTGTGCTGAGGGGGGCCCTATGGAGCTTGGGGGCTCCCTGCACAGCGGGAGCCTTTGTTACGCGACTGGTGTGTTCTGTCTACATCCCTCCTCGCCTGCATCACTCACTGTTGTCCGACCTAAGCGCCCTCCTGCTTGTAATACCAGAGAGCAAACTACTATTGGGAGAGTACCACTTGGCTTTTCCCATCAACCACTACCTGACTTTCTCTAAACCATGGGCCTATCGAACCTCTGGCATGCAAACAACTCCACCACACAATATTTTACCGTTCACTCCGGGGGAAACGAAAACTTCTCTTAAATTGATCATCTCCTCACCTTCACACAACACCTCCATCACTACTCAGAAGTCCAGGATCCGGGGATATCGGACAACTCTCTGATTTGGGCAGTCTTTGGACTCTACAGTGAATCAGGATGATGCAATATGGTCCTCAGTCCCTGGTACTTTAAGGTACCACTCATTAGAAAGGGAGTTATTGAGGCCACAGACTAATACTTTGCTGAAAGTGCCACCTGAGAAGACTCGCCACAGACACTATGGGAGGCATATAAAATTGTTATTCGTGGGCAAGGTCAATCACTGTCATCGGGATGCAAATGAGATAAATGTGCTAAAATGGAGGCCCTTGAAAAAGCCTTGCTAGAAATGGAAAAACATCTTCTGCAAAGCCCAACTGAAGCCCATCATGCTCTACACTCAAAACAACAGCAATATAAAAAAGGAGGCCACTAAAGCAAGTGCTTGGGCAACACAACCTCGCCTGTACAAAGTGGGCAATAAGTGGCAAACTCCTGGGCTGGCTAGACAAGAGGGAGGGGGCTGGCCTCTGGGTGTTAGAGGTGTGGATTGGCTCTGGATCCCTAGTACATGACGCACTGGGAATAGCTAGTACCTTTGCCACCGAATACACCCAGATCTACTCCCCAGTGGCGGACCTCCACCTTCAAATACTCAAGCAATCCGATAGGACCCTCCTGGATGATTAACTGACTGAAGCAGAGATAAACCAAGCCATCTGCGATCCTAACTCAGGCATGGCTGTTGGCCAGAACGGAGTGGCAATCAAGCTCCATAAAGATGATAGCCTCCAAGCTAGCCCCCCCCATCTGCGACATATGTTTGAGGAGAGTAATCGATTGACTGCCAAGCGATCAGTGACTGGCCACAATAGTGGTTATACCCAAGGGAAGGTAAGCCACCTGACAATTGTTCTTCGTGCGGACCTATATCTCTCCTCACACTGAGACTAAAATCCTAGCGAAGGTATTGGCTTCCCTCCTACTCAAAATGATCTTGCCTTTGATCCACCCAGACTAATCGGGCTTTATGCCATTCCAAAGTACCACTCTCAAGCTTAGGTGTCTTCACAGGGTGTTTTTCCAGTCCCGCAACCTTCCGGAGAGTGCCCTGGTACTGTCACTGAGCGCAAAAATGGCAATGACAGTGGAATGGCTCTATATGTTCAAGGTCCTAGCAAAACTGGGATTTGGCCTGCACTTCATCAGCTGGGAAAAATTGCTCTACACAGGCCCACTGGCGAAGGTGAAGGATGACTGTCTTGAGTGTTCCTCCTCCATTGTGCCACTCCCCAGGTATGCCCCCTCTCACTACTCCTCTTTGCATTGGTATTAGAGCAACTACAATATGGATTAGACGAGACCCACTGGTCCGTGGCCTATACTGGAATGACACATGAGTGGACCCAATATTGCTGTATGCGAATTATATCTTTTTATATGTTACAAACCCTACCAACACTCTCAACAGACTTATGCAGATCCTCACAACTTTGGCCAATACTCGGGCTACACCTCTAAGTGGAAAAAAAAAAACTAATCTGTCTCCTCGGTGGCAGAAACCCACAACTGCCCAGGGATTGTGTAGCAAAATTAGTTACGGAAGGGTTACGCTACCTAGGCATACATATCACAACAAAGCCCAAGCTCTTTTACACTAAAAACCTCCTGCCTCCGCTGGATAGGCTGCAACAAGACGCTAGTCACTGGAGGTCTCTGCCCCTATCACTCCTTGGTAGGGCTGCCCTCTTTAAAATGATGTCCCTACCCGATTCCTCTATATTCTGCAAAACACACCCTACCAGATACAAGATTCCCATTTCAAAACACTAGGGGCCACATTTCGGATTTCGGATTTGCGACCCGCAAATTGCGAGTCAGAGCGACTCGCAATTTGAGAGTCGCAAATCCGTATGTAGGACCTGAAAAAGGCATACATACGACCTTTATTAAAGAAAACAAACCTAGACATGCAAGACCCCAACAACTACAGACCATTCGCAAATGGACCTTTCCTGGGCAAATTGATAGAAAGAGCAGCATTCGCCCAGAGGAAACAATTCATTGAAGACAATTCTATACTTTCAGGCTTCCAAACTGGATTCCGCCCAGGAAGAAGCACTGAATCAGCACTCATAGCAATCTGGGATCATCTTAAAAACACAGTCGACCGAAATGGAGTTGCTGCACTACTTCTCTTGGACCTCTCAGCTGCCTTTGATACGGTTGACCATGACACCCTAATTCATAGACTCCACGAAGCCGGCATACAAGGGATTGCTCTCGACTGGATTTCTTCCTATCTTCAAAAAAGATCTAATATCATCCACTCACCCCCCCTTCTTGTCCGAACCCTACCTCACAAAAGCAGAGGTCCCCCTAGGATCAATCATCTCACCTTTGCTTTTCAACATCTACATGTTATCTTTACCAGAACTGATCAATGATTTCCATTTCACGTGCTACAACTATGCAGATGACACACAAATACTACTTAAATTAGAATGCCCCAAAAACATTGAAAACTCACAAATCTTCAGTTGCCTCAGAGCCGTTGATCAGTGGATGACCTGGAGCCATCTCAAACTAAATACCTCCAAAACAGAAATACTCATACGTGGTGACTGGAAAACGTATGACCCTCTGTGTGTCTGGCCTGACGATCTCGGACCACCTCCTCAATTATCCAAGGAAGTTAAAAACCTAGGAATCACCATGGATTCCAAGTTAACTATGAATGCCCAAGTGGACAAATTAGCACGAACAAGCTTCATCACCTTGAAGACTTTACGACGCATCTTCCCCCACCTCGGATTTCCACACAAGGTGCAAGCTACTATCTCGCTTGTACTATCCAAACTGGATTATGCAAATGGCCTCTACCATGGATCATCTCGATCTATTATGAAAAAACTACAACGTATCCCGAATTCCGCAGCCAGGCTACTATTACATGTAAAGCCACAAGCCCACATCTCCCCTGCCTTGAGAGCACTACACTGGTTACCCGTTGCCAGAAGATGCACTTTCAAGCTGCTTTGTATCACCCACAAAGCTATACATGGAACAGGAACTCTTTTAATCAGAAACAAAATAACCAAATACATCCAACAAAGAAACCTCCGCTCAAGATTGGCACCCCGCCTTAGAACACCACCATACAAGAAAAATACTATAGGTGGTACATCCTTCTCCGTTCAAGCACCCAAACTATGGAATTCATTACCCCCAACTATAAGAGCCACAGATAACTTTCTTGTCTTCAGAAAACTACTCAAGAGTTGGCTCTTTCCTTCATAACCACCATATTCAAACAACTATGGACTGCATATGTCTATGTTGATAAATATTTTTTTCAGATTATGTGTATATTTCTAGTTATGTATAGTTTCTTAAGAAAATATGTATCGCTACTATGTCATAACAATAAAATACAAACACACTCTTTAAACCTGTTTCACTAAGTATATTTTACCCATGGTTCTAATTATGTATTGTATGTGCATATGTGTGTGTATTCATGTGTGTGTGTGTATGTGTGTATGTATATATATATATGTATGTATGTATGTGTATATGTTGTTTCTGTGCTTCGCATGTTCGTGGGTCATTGCATGGCTCCTGGGTGGGTTGTTATACTAGTTATCTATGAATTCCTGCTCTCATCTTATCACACTTATCTACCCATCATCATATGTCATGTCTCTATCAAACTATCCTCCATTCTCACTCTGACTCATCCCAAATCCTTTCTACTACTTTCATCTCCTAAATAACTCTGCCTAAGCTCTTCCCTCCGCTTCCACATCTAACTCACCAAACCTCACTCTACTACCGTGACCTCCCACACAACCCTACTAAATTCTCCTGCATTTATCTCACCCTGCTAATATGCTCTCCCTTACCCTTCCACATACTCTTCCCTCCTCCACCCCCCTTTTACTCATCCCATGCCTTTGGGTTGACTAAATTAAGGATATACTCCGAATTAACACTTCTGGATTTCTTTCCTCCTCCACCCCTCAATTACTCCAGTCAATCTAATTAACAAACTCTCATATCCGCGGCTCAAATTAACTCATAATAATACTAAAACTGTACTCATTATCTCCCGATACTAATCCATCACTAATTCTTGTTGGGTTCCAGAGTAGCGTGCTACTCACCGAAAAGCGCTTCTACGCCTCGTTGGGGTAGTAAGCGCTATATACCCCCTTGCGAATGGCGGCCCTCACAGGGATGGTGGCCTGCTGCGGATAGCAGACCACCATGTCTGTGACTGCTTTTCAATAAAGCAGTTTTCTTTTTTGTAATGCAGCTCGTTTTCCTTAAAGGACAACGAGATGCATTACAAAAACAAAAAATGAAACGTTTTTGTTTCATTTTTTCAGAGCAGGCAGTGGTCCGTAGGACCAAACAATCCCACATTGCACTGCGAGTCGCAATTAGGAAGGGAACACCGCTTCCTAATTGCGAGTTGCAAACCCATTTTGCGATTCGGTAACCAAGTTACCGAATCGCAAAACTGGGTTTGTGCATAGCAAACTGCTTTTTGCACGTCGCAAACAGCGAAATTTGCTGTTTGCGACGTGCAAAAAGCTACCTACATGTGGCCCTAAATAGAGAACTACTCTGGAATGGAGCCCCAGCCAGTACTGCACTACACAAACTTACCCAGGGAGTGGTATGATGGCAGGATAGCACTCAATGATATCTGGAAATACTACTGGGCTGCCCAGCTTACCAGCATCAATCAACGGGTACACCTCCCCCTTGGAGGAACCAGCACTGCGAATGGATAGATTCACCATACAACCATCCGAATATCTGAGGACACTATACGGTACTCTTCAGAATCCATCCTTCATTAGTCCCAGCGGAACTGTGGTGACAATCTGGTTTAAAGCTTTAAAAGCCCTGGGATAGGTAGTGGAGGGTAAAATCACACAAGCTAACCACTTGTGAGATTTCGCAGACCTCGGCACCCTGGGATCACAAGCGAGTTTCGACAAATAGGACCTGATAGGTCTCTCCCGGGTGGGAGAACTTTGGGCACATTGGGACAATATCCCTTGGACTGAATTACAATCTGACTACCACCTGGCCCCCATAGAGGCTTATTGAAAATTACAGGTGTGCCATGCACTCATAACAGTATTGCCAAAGGGATCTGAGGTCCCTGATTCTTTCTCCCAGAGAATCGATTGTTTGACGAGCACCTGACAAGGAAAACGACCCCCTGGACATAAAAAAAAACTAGTCAGCAACACACCGAGCACACTGCAACACCTAAGGGACAAGGGGATCCAAGATCTGGGCAAGTTGGAAGATGATAAGTAGGTGGAGGCCCTGGCACCCCCTAGAGAGGTGGCAATCAGGGCAGGATTCCAATTGGTCCAATTAAAAATATTGCATTGTTCCTACTACACATAAATCACATTGCCGACGATAGATAGAACCACTACTGACACTTGCTGAATGAGATGTGGTGGAATAGGCACATTTTACCATACACTATGGGTCTGTACCACATTGTGAGGCTTTTGGGAGGAGGTGATTGCATGCATGTGTGAAGTAATTGGGGGCTCCTTGACCGCCATTGCAAAATGGTGTCTCCTCAATATATGGACTGAGGTGGACATGACCCAAATAAAGCACATCTGGTGGACACTAGGCCTAATGATTGCCAAATACAACATTGTAGCTTTATGGGTGGGGGCAGAGCAGACACCGCGGGTGGGTGAATGGCGGAGGGACATGGGATGGTGCATGTTGGCTGAAAGGGTGGTCTACCAAGGGAGAGTCTGTTCCCAGAAATGGTAAAAAATCCGAGAGCCCTGGAATACCTACAGGTGCAGCATTTGCAATGACTCAATTTCATTGGGCCAGGGTGAAATGCTGATGGACCTACCTGGATCTTCCACAACATAGTTAAATGATTGTAAGGGAGAGGACTGTGTGATTTGTGTTCATTGTCTAACGATTAGTGGAACTAGTTCTACTGATTATATTGTTTATCTGCAGAAACACTGTTTACCTGTCTCACAACTTACCTTTAATAAAAAGAGTTATAAAAAAATCTGTAAAAGGAGAAAATCAGAAGAAGAACCTATGGAAGTTGGCTAGACACAAAAGTCCACCAGAACCCCAAAACCCACCTTTATGACACTTTATGATTGAATAATAATTTTGTTACTACTCTATTGGACTTTGGCTGTTGGCAGTCTATAATCATGGGAAACTTAGTACTTGCCCATAAAATCTTTAAACAGAAGAAAATAATAACCTGTTGTGTCCACACAGATCAGAAAGAGTGCCGCTGGGCAAGAGTAACTATATTCACCCCTTCTGTCTAGAAAACTATGTTGAAATTGGGGTACTCTCAAACCTACTGGAGGATGTCATATTGGAGACAGATAACCCTAACCTTCTCACCTCATAAAAAGATTCTACAAGAGAGAGATGAATGGCTCAAGGGAGCTTCCTTATCCCAGGTATAAACTAATAGTGACACACAACAAAGAGACACAAAAGATAAGAGGGAAAGATGAGCCAAGAAAAAGAATTGCATCTCTCAACTGCACTACTAACTCATGGCCAATGGGAGGGTGACAGGAATTTTAGAGCTGCCCAACTGAACGATCACACCCAACAATGGGAAAAAGTTAACAAAATGAAGGGAGCAGAACTCTGGTGGGCTCCATCTTCATATTCCAAAAGGGTTTACTTGATGGGGTTGAAAAGTGGGTAGAGGTCTTTAATTGTTAGAACCCATGTCATTCAGAGAACAGATTTTATTTTACACTCTCTCCCACTTGCTAGCTGGCCATTTTGGGAGAAGCAGAAATTACGCTGCCTAGATTGGGCAGAACAAGAGATTTGCTTAGTCCTCTTCCACGTCGATAGTCATTTGCATAATGCCACTTGTGATCACAAACCAGCTGCAAGCTGGGATTTTCTAGATAAACTGGAACTTTCAAGGGTGAAGGCTCCATAACTCCCCCAGAGATAAAAGCTGCCTAGAACTTTTTTGCCATGGATAAAATACAGGGCCTGGACAGAATTAAGGCATCATTCTCCACTTGCCCGGTCCCGAAATTGCTCCAGCTGTACCAGGAAGTATTGAAGGCTGGGGCCCTTCAACCTTCACTGACAGAAGCTTCACTAGTGTCAGTTTTGAAACCACACAAAGACCCAGGCAATCTAGCATCTTATAGACCAAAAGTGTTGTTAAACTTAGAGTATGGGATACTCAGCAAGGTCAAAGCAGACGACTTAAGTGATTGGAGAATCGAGGAGGCCAGCATTGTGCATAAACTCTTTTATTCACCACTTCCAAGCAGCAACTTTTACGTTCCATACTAGAACCAATCATGACACTCCAGCATCGTCCTCTTTTGGCGCTGCTCTTGGTCATCCTGCTTGTTCTCTTTTAAACTTCCTCCAAAACGAAATTTTAATTATCTAGAAAAAGAAGTAACACAACCATTATATCTTAAAACTTTAATATTGGGAAATGTAAATCCACTATTATACAATGATCACTACAATTAATTTGAACATATACGTTAACTTTATACAAGAGAGAGTTGTCCTGAACAAAAGCGCACTTGCAACTGGTCATTTTGGAATGTAACAAAGTCAGCAACTTACAGAGAATTCTTGGTCATTTTCATTATTTCGGCCCTTGTATTTACAAACATCTCTGGGCACATGTTTCTGGGTTAATCCCTTCATCAGCAGAGAACAAACATTTCCTTACTTTTTCAAAAGCCAACTACCTCGTTGCTCAGCAGATTTAATTGCAGGCACCTGATATCAGCTGAATACCAGTTTTTTCCTAGTGAATCTCAAGCGAGCTGCAAAGTGCATCCTGGTAAAGGTAGTCCTGTACATTTTAAAATTTATATACCAAGTGGGTTGCTGAAGCCAAACAAAATAATAAAACCCAGTTCATTACCCCAGTGGGCAAATTCAAAGTACGAAAATTGTTTTTGCTGCCAGTGTTCCAACCTGCTGCTCTGAAAGTGACCATTCATACAGTCACACATAGAACTGCTCCTTTATTCAGTGGTGCTGCCTTCAAACTATTATACTCTAACTTGTCAACATTTTTTTAACTCCTTCCACTTGGTTGGGGGAGGGATAATGCTAACCTCCTTGTCTTTAATAAAATCATGATTCTCTAATCGCTTAAGCTATGAGAATCAGCACATTATGGCAAGACATGAGGCTAGCATTATGCATGTTCAAAGGTTCTTAACACAAAATTAGATACAAGCTCTACTGGGTTAAAATAAAACCTTCTGAATACCTCCGCACTCAACCAATCTGCTGCCTTCATTATCTCCTCCAACCTTACCCCTGCACAAAACACTTGGGAGGACATAGCTGTCCTCACAGAATGAGACTTAAACCTTTCTACATCAGCTCCAGCTTCTTTCATAACATTCTTCACCAATCGTGCAATAGTTGACACTGATACAGTCTTAAAAGGCTTCATATAAGATATCAATATTTGTGTTACCCCATCAACTCTATGTTCCTCCATTTTCTTCTCATACTTCCCGATGCAACCCACTACACAACATTTTGGACTTTCTTCAAAATTTGGATAAAATACAGATTCTGACAGAGTCTTAGTCCTTCTCGAAAAATTCCAAAGTACTCCATCTGGTTGAAAAATCTACTTCCCAAATCCAAAGCCAGACCAAATGATATTTTTCTAAATGAGATCAAACATAGCAAAGTCGCCAACTTCCATGCTAACTCCCTTAGGGCTAAAATCGTATTCGCCGGCCAGCTGTCAAACAATTTCAAAACCAAATTCACATTAAAAGTTTGTCATATCTTGCTCTGAGTTGTCTCTTCAAACAAATAACCTTAATAAATATACAAATCAAAGGGCTTTTACCTATTGGCAAACCTTCCAAAAGTGAGTGACGTGCTGCAATAGCCGATCTATAGCAATTCACTGTCCTATTGGCTAAACCCTGACTGAAAAATCCTGCCAAAAAATTGTCTACCTCAATCTCATCTGCTTCCACAGGATCCAAAACCAGTTCCATGCACCAGCATAGCCAAACACTCCATGCTCCCCAATACCTCTGCTTTGTACCCGGAGCCCAAGACTCATTGGCAAGTCTGAAGCCTTCCCCGAAAGTCATATGAATGTCTCTGAACTCCTGATAACCTCCAAACTAGACGGTTGAGCATACCGCTTCTACTAGAAGGATGTTCTTCTCCATCCACACCTATCAACATTCCTCTGCAGCATTCTGTTAGTAAAGGAATTTCGATCGCCATCTCCAAGACTGATGGGAACCAAATCTGAGTGTTCCAAAAAGTTGTTACTAAAATCAGTTGACATCTCTGTCTCCTATCTGGCAATAACTCTCTCTGAACCATTGGGAAAGGTGGGAAAGCATACCTCTTCAAAACTTACCACTTCTGGGTAAAAGCTTTCACGGAAATTGCATCTGGATCTGAATGCCAACTGAAATAATCCTCCTTTTGGACACTCAACTGAGATGCAACGAACTCTACCTCTATCAAGCCTAGAATGCATTCTATTTCCATAAAAATCTCCTTTTTCAACATCCATTCACTGCAATCTTTCATATATCGAGAATTCCAATATGCTATCACGTTCTCTTTCCTTGTAAATACTGAGCTGTCAAACCTATTTCTTGTTCCTGAGAGAATTCCCACAATTCCTTTGCAATCTCTCATAATTTATTAGATCTACTCCCTCCTAATATGTTTATGTATGTCGCTGCAAATATATTGTCCATCCTCAGAAGGACTGAACAACTCTGTGAAGTCTTTTTGACACTGTGTAGGCAAATAAACCTGCTTTCGTCTCCGAATAATTTATGTGTTCCTGTTTTGCTGACATATTCAATTTCCCTCCTGTTTCCTAAACTAGTCACATTGCACTGCATCCTAATGTGCTTGCATCTGAATGCAGTACAAAGTCCAGGACTGTCCAAAAACAGCTCGCCCATTCCGCACTTCCAAATTTTCCAACCACCAGGTTAACTCCTCTCTCACTTCACCTGTAACCTTCACTTTGTTTCCATACCACAGACCCCTCGGGAGACCTGACATCTCAATCTCTGGAGGGCTCTGTAGTGTTAAGGTCCTGGAAATAAATCCTGGATTGAGGTTTACAAAAGACCTTTCACTTGAGCTATATCTCTCAACGTCATCTCCTGCCTTAACTGTAAGTGATTCACTTCTCTCTTTATCAAATTTATCTTAAATCCTAGTAACTTCAGTTACACCCTCTGTGTATCTATGATGAATCCTAGAAACTCCAGTTGTAGAGCTGGAAGCAAAATTGATTTTTCCAAATTTACAATAAATCCCAGGTTCTTCAATAACCATCTTACCATAATAAAATAGTCCATCAAAACTTCTTTCTCCTGGTTCAAGATAAGAATTTCATTTAAATAAATCACCATCCTCACTCCTTGTTCTCTCAACAGTCCCACCACTGGTTTCAGCACCTAGGGGCTGATGAAAGACCAAAAGATAAACACTGGAACTGAAAATGCTGTCTGTTCCACCTGAACTGCAAGAATTTCTGGCTCGCCTTCTCCATTGGTATCCTGAAATAAGAATCTTTCAAATCTAATTTAACCATCCAACCCTTCTCCTACAAAATGTCTTTTAACATATGAATCCCTTCCATTTTGAAGTGACTGTATGTTACATATTGATTCAAATGCCAAAGATTTATCACAGCCTCCATCCCTTGTCCTTCTTTTTCACTAGAAATAAGGATCTCACAAAAACTTTCCTTCCTCGTTCACTTGCAGTATAGCACCATTCTTCAACGTCTGCTGCATTTCTTCCCTCACTATCTCTCTCTGCTCTTCTTTGAAATCTAGTTCTCTTGGTTCTTTCTCCTGAACCGAAACTTGATCGAACTATACTTTGTAAACACCTACTGTTTCAATTACCCATTGATCTTGTGTTATCTTTTCCCATTTGTTTTGGAAAAACCTCAACCTTCCTCCCATTTATCTGAGAAAAAACAGAAATAGGCTCCATACTCACCTGAACAGGTGGTTTGTTGCTTTCTTCCTCTGAAGGATCTGCCACTAGCTCCTCTCCCAATCAGAGGGTAGAATCCTGTTGATCCTTGATTTCCTCTGTAATTACCTCTTCCATACCCCATTTGGATCTTATAGTATCCTCGGCAAGAAGTGTGCTGTCTCCTTCTGGTCCTCTGATATAAACAACTTCTTCAGAAAACTTTTCACATGGAAGTTTGAGCCTTACCGAAGGCTGTAAATGTAGCCACATATTTACCTAATGACTTGACCATACCTTCACCAAAGAGAAGACCCTTGGTTTCGTCAGCAGTATCTTTTCTTGCCAAGTCTCTTAATTTGGGGATAATCTTAAATAATACTGCCTTCTTTCTCTCTGGTATAATACTTGCATTGGCATTTCCTAAAAAGCAAATCGCCCTTTTTCTCCATCCTCTTAGAAGTTCTAAATCAATCTCCCCTCCATGTACGCAAGTATCTTCTACCAGATCAAAGATACGGGCTAAAGGATCTAAAACATCCAAAAGTTTGTCCTCGCATTGTTTCACTGAGCATTCTAAACCCCTTCGAGGATCTCTCCCAAGTTTGAATAAGAAGGTGATTAACTCAGGGTCTAAATTGGGCGGCATTATGTCCTAATCACCAACAATTGCACGTGAGCACTCTGCCCTCATGGCATTCCGTTTCTCTTTCTCCAGAGGTTTTCTAATTATTTTCCTTACATATTCCGCCACGTGTCCTGTGGGCCACCAGTCAGAATTTCTTGGGTGTCGTATTTCCTTTGGGCCAAATAATTGTTGTCCCAGATGATCTTTAATACACTTCTCACATTTTTGTGTAAAACTACCACTGTCGGCTAATTCTGTT
Organism: Pleurodeles waltl; assembly: GCF_031143425.1. Taxonomy (NCBI): domain Eukaryota; kingdom Metazoa; phylum Chordata; class Amphibia; order Caudata; family Salamandridae; genus Pleurodeles; species Pleurodeles waltl. Next base: position 645,079,143 of record NC_090446.1, on the reverse strand, counting down.
CCTGGGTATTTTTCCCACTCACCATAGTCTCTGTCAACAATGTACTCATCTAGCGATCTATTAAGGTTATCTTTTCTTCCTTCATAAGAAAACTGATGGGCGGGGTTAGCTTGCCCTGAATTTGTGCCGAGTCGGGCAACCTTTCCTTGTGAGCCACTTTGGCTTCAATTTTTGATGAAATAGACACCTCTTCTACTGTCAATTGCTTTTTTCTTCCTAAAACATTTGTCCCCTGGTCCTTTATTTGAGATACCTTCCTCCTCAGACATGTCCTTTACTCTCTCCTACTGCATTTATTTCTGTGCTGTCTCTTCAGTCCTAATCTCCCGGTTTTAAATAACTACCACTCTGAAAAACACAATTTTGTTAATATGTACCCATGGATGTTATTTAAGGGGTCTCCAGGGCCGCACCCCCTGGCTTTCTCCTTGCGACCCCTGGCACTGCATTTGCGTCCCCAGGCCCTAGATGTGGCAAAATCATTGTCAGGAACAATAGGGCAGCTTGCCTTATGGATATCGTTTGGAGCTCCAATTTCCTTATTTTTAATGTTTTTATTACAGTAATTGTTAATAATAATATTTACTTTTATTAAAATAAAAATGGAGTCCAACTAGCTGAAATGTGAACCTTCCTGACAGCTGAGGTAAGTAACAAATCCTTTTAAATGTATGTTGTGTGCATGTGTGCACATGAGAGCACTTTTATGTGAGTGAGAGCGTTTGTGTGATCATGCATGTATGTGTAAGCATAAATGTGTGGTGAACATAAAGGTCAAATGGTGAGTGATGCCACTTCAGCTACCCCTGGCCTTTTGGTGAATTGACGTTCATGTATGTGCTTTTTCACTTATTTGAACAGCAATGTGATTGTTAATCCTTCAACGCAACTGTCTGATACGATTTAAATCGTTCCTTCTGTTCTGCAGTCAAAATGTCTATAAACCTAAAATGAGGTTAGTTGACTCCAAAATCCATAGATTGTCAAGACCTATTTCCTTTAAAAAATAAGGGGGTTATTCTAACTTTGGAGGAGTGTTAATCCGTCCCAAAAGTGACGGTAAAGTGACGGATATACCACCAGCCGTATTACGAGTTCCATAGGATATAATGGACTCGTAATACGGCTGGTGGTAAATCCGTCACTTTTCCGTCACTTTTGGGACGGATTAACACCTCCTCCAAAGTTAGAATAACCCCCTAAGTCTTTTGTTTGTAAATTTCCTCCTCCGAGCTAGTAAATGCTTATTTCATTGACTCATCCAGCCTCTTAAATTCACTGAGCCTCATTTCCCCAGAACAGAACAATTTATTTTAAAATTTTTATTTTTGCAAATTTATATAGCATGGACATGGCCCGAAGAAATCAGAGCACTTTACAACACCCCGAATACAGGGTCACAGCAGGTTACATTCATATTAGATGAACTCGGACGTTTACATCAGTTTTTGTATACAAGAGGTACCAGAAGAGAGAGTTACAACAATAGGACAGAGGACATGAACAGTTAAACAAAGGCATATCAGGATGCATTGGAGAAAGTAATTAAGACTAGTTGAGGGTGATTTAACCAAGATATCTATCTTTAAAAAACAAAATATCCAGAGGCAGATGCTACCACTACAATGCACGTGCTCTGCACAAACCTGGGAAGCAGCACGCCTTTACCAATTTCACCCAGGGCCTGGAGCAGCTGTAATGCTCACGTACTTCATTTAAACAGCAGGAGCTGCGACCAGATCAGCTGTTTTGCTGCACATGCCACACTTGAACAGCGGGAGTTGAGACCTTGCTGCATGCTCGCTGCACAAGACAGTGAGCACTTCAACGATCTGCCAGATCTTCAGAAGCTACATTGACTATCTCGCATGCGCTCCCCAGTATCCTGACGTTTCCTGGAACGTGTCGCTACATGCGCACTGCTCGTTACCCTGTTTACCTTCAATCCTAAACGGTGCAGGAACAAGACAGCTACAATTTGTATGTTTGTTTTGTTTTACCCTCAAAACTTCATAACCTCCAGCCCTAAATCCTACCTAAATGTATGAAACTTACCTTATTACTAAGTTTACTAAATAACCATGAAATACTTAGGCATTATTATGAAAATCTATTAAAACATTCCTACCTAATTTGAACATATAAATTGGCTTTTCGTATACCTCTCTAAACATTAAATATTAATTTCCACATATTTATCCAAAACACCCCAAAAATTACAGTCTATCGCTCTAGTCATATGACTATATAAAAGTGTACTTACCTGTTCAGAATCATCAAGCAAAACAAAAAGATGCTGGAGTGTTGGGGAGTTTTATGGACTAGAAGTTCTAATTGGTTTATGTTGTCATACTTGGTTCAAGTATGAAACTTTGAATGTTGCTGCAACTGGTAAATAAAAGGGTTTATTGATAATGCTAGCCTCCTGACTTGCCATAGAAAAAGGATGCCGTTCTGGGCAATGGCCATACTCCATTGCCCTGGTTCTCAACCTGGAAAAAGTGTTTTATATGCTTATGCTTTATATGCTCTTTGAAGTACTTTGCAACTTTGGATTCTGGCCGAGATTTATCTGCATGGTTTGATTGTAATATGTAGTGAGTGGTGGCCATGGACAGACGTGAGAGTGGTGCATCTCTTGACCCTATCATAATCGGTAAAGGGACTCACCAAGGCTGTCCCTCTCATCCCTCTGCTTTGCACTAGGCATGGAGCGATTGCGGCCCACATGAGGTGGGAGGGATGAGATTGGGGCATTCAGGTAATCTCCCTATATGTGAAGAATTCCTGCAAAGGATATAAGCCTGAAACACTTGTTTTGTTTTTGAGGAATTTGGGGCTGCCTCTGGCCTGTTGGTTAACAGAGGCAAATCATGCCTTTTGCTTCGAAAGCGGGGCTCCCCATCTCTGATAGCAACATTGGCCAGAGACCAAATTAAAAAGGAATGTTCTGCAATCCTGTATTTGGGTATTCATATTTTCCATTCTGATGAGGGCCAATGGGAAGGGAATCTGAGTGCGAACCATGACCGCTTTGAGAAGCTAGATCACTTTGTGGAGGGCGCTTCCATTGTAATCAAAGGACTTGTCACCATCTCTAAAATGTGATATTTTGTCAACCTTGTACCTTTTCTTAGTCTGTGCTTTATTCATGACAAGAACACCCTTTTGGGAGAATTGTGGTCAACTGGGTGCTGAAGGGTGGTGCTGGCCATGAGACAATTGGTCGACTCTGTAGGGGCACCACATTTTGAGGCTTATTAGTTGGCAGCCCAGCTACAATGGACATAGATATGGCTGTCTGGGACAGTACTAGTTGAAACTGGTCACAAGCGGTCCAAGGAGAGGACGAAGTAGGCGCACGGCGAGCGTCCCCTTTGATGTATGTGTGACTATAAGGGGACACTCCCCCTCCTGGATACCAGAGGCTAGCTGCCTCTAAGAAAAGGGCCGCCTCGAGGTAATTCCTTGGGTAATGTAGATCATTCATTTTTCATTTTCTCACTCTTTGATTTCCCCATAGAGTATTTTCCTCCAACGTGAGACGTAGGGATCCTAGGCCCTGACGAATGCCCCGAGACCTTCATTGGCTCACTTTTGAGGGCAGAAACATGTTGGCTAGTAATTAGTTAGGTGACCCTGTGAGTCCTTGTCCTCACAGAGGTGTCCCAACCCCCCTTTTTAACTACACCAGTCAGACACCACCATTAAATTTGTTGCTCTTCACAGGTGTCTGCTTAGGTGTTTTTAGTTTTTCAGTAGATTAGCTGGATCCCGATCTTTCCAGAAACAAGTTTATTTACGCACTCCCTCCTGTTCCTTTAACAGTGAGGTTGAGTCCGCCCAGGTGGCACTGTCCTACCTGGGTGGGTCTAGGTGGTCAAATGATGAAGCATGACACTATATAGTGTGTGAGACCACCTAGTCCGTAAAAGGAAATCCCTTTCTTCCCACCCCTCGCTGTTCCACTCGGTAATTTCCAACTGACATTCCACTGACTTTACCCTTCCAAATAGGAATACATACAACCCAGGGCTACGCTAATATCCGCGACGTCCGCTTTTAGAGAACCCCGTACTTTCGTGTGTATTTTGAATTATAGGGAGCTGAGTACGGAGTGTTCCTCCATATTTATCCCCCCTCATCCCTCCTCCTCTCTCCATGTGTAATGCTAGTTGAAACTGGCACAACCAAGCCCCTTAACCTATCTGAAATATATAACTTGGTACTCCCTAGATCTTGGCTGGTCTGACGTTTACCCTGACTGGTTAGGGTATCACTTTGCTGTCTGTCTAGGCTTTGACTGGTGGCACAATGCAAGTTCTCTTATGCTACAAACATTCCATTATTGGACCTCTCTGGAAATTATACCTTTCTTGACAAACGAAGGCTCACACATTGGGAGAAGGCCAGTCTGGGCGTGGTGGAAGATTTTTTTCAGGATGAACTGTTGCAACCATTTCAGTCCTTTCAAGATTGTTATGTACTCCATGAGGGACAATTTTTGGCATAAGGCATAATCTCATACATACTACGAGTAAAATGGAAGCTTGTAGACACAAAGCCTAATATTCACCAACGAACACAAACAATGTACATGATTGGTACTGGCAGACACTGTGTGAGATGGCTATGTAACGCAAAACTCTCCCAACTCCAACCATCACTTCAACACCTCATGGACACCAGAAAGACGGCATTCAGCAGAATAGTACATGGCAAGGAGTGAGCAAGAGTTCTCTTCTACCCCTGCACAGTCTCACGTAATGGCGAGTTCAAATGAATTCAGTTTTTTTACTACACTGGGCTTAACTCTCCCCTGCCAAGGTCAATAGAATTTTTCCAGAGGCACCTCCCTCTTGCCCATGCTACACTTTTGCATCAACAGAGTCTTACCATGTAATGTGGGATTGCCCATCCCTGGCATTGTATTGGGGCCATGTCTTCCAGACCTTGGTGACTTGTACCATCATAACCCTCCAGCACCCCTGGGAAATGTGTGAACTGGGAACATCCTAGCCAAAAAAAACAAAGGGCCACGACCTGTTGCCTTGACCCGGGATTCCCAGTGAAAGGAGCTATTCCGTGCCAATGAAAGGCTCTGCAGTCCACTCAGTTGAATCATGGCAAGTGGTTGTCCCGCATTGGGCCAATGCTGAGAGTAGGGCCCCACATGGAGATGAGAGTAGGTGGCTACACAAACATCCAAAAGGCAGAGATTGGGAGGAATATTGGACAACTATGGGTGTTGACCCCCGGGATGACACATTGCCCCCTTGAGTAGGTGAACGCCCTCCCACCTATATGAGCAAGGATACTGCGCACCATGAAGTGCATTTCGGCTGTTGCTAGCGCTTTATTTTGTACACCAGCATTTTAGAGACCTATCCCATCGCTAGCAGCAATTAATAGGCACAGTACTAACCATGTGTTTAAAATGTAGACTACTTTGGCACACCCCCTCATTTGCTGTACTTAGCTGTACAATGGTTTTAACGTTTGCATGAGCTGGGGTGGTGCGCATACTTCGATTACTGTGGCTTTACCTAGCACACTTGCACTTAATTCTGCTAAACTAGTAGTATTGCTTCATCTGCGCAGCAACTCCCTCATGTTTTAAACAGTGATTAAACCTCTATGTTCGTTTTTTGAGCTCTTAGCTGTAGTGACGGGTTGGCCGTCCTGCATACGGGCACGGACTATGCGCCCTTCATGCCATGTTCCCTTCTTGTATTTTCTTTTTTATTAATTGTAATGGTTTTTCAATAACCGTACACAATAATGATTATACGTTATTTAACACTCTTACCTACGAGTTATCTCTTTGAAACAGTATATTACCTGGACTGGTATCCATTGTCATTGGATTCATAAGTAATTCCCACTGCCTTCCGGGAGACAGCCTTCGATACTCCATTGGGTGGCTTCACACACAATGTGCTCTCTCTTACATTAGCTGGCGGGGGATGTTCTTCACCCACATACACCCCGATGCTCCTGGGAGCTTGTTCCCCGGCTCCTCCCCGCCCCAGTGAATCCAATGGATATGTGGTAACTCCGCCCCGCACTATCACCCCTCTGCCTCGATTCTGTATCTCTAATCCAACTCTAGACAACCCTAAGGGATTTAGCAGGTGATTTTTTTTATAAACTGTTTTGACTCGATTTTTCTTGGGATGTCAGGCACAACTCACCCTACAAAACCTGTTACTTACTCCTTAAGTCATCCGACTGCAACTCCTGACAATAAATATATGTGTACCATGGTTATGGCAATATGCACTTACGTTTTATAATGTTGCAGCTTTAATCGATTTGAAAACACTGCACATCACTCTCTAAAATACAACACCCTATAAAATGGTTTGGAAAAAAACGATTCAGAAGGGGAACCACGAGTCCCAGAAGGAAGATAATACTTCTAGTGGTCCCTGATTTTCTTACTGAGTTTCTCTTTTCCCATTTTTAGGGTCGAGCCTGCGTTGCATGCACTCGCGCATGCGTATCGCAGCGAGACTCTTTTGTATTTATAAAAGGGCTCGGAGCCCTGTCAACTTCAGGTCAGTGTGTTTCATTGGTTCGTGGGCTTGCCTAATAAAATCTGCTTGCTTTCATTAGTCGAAGGCATGCATACGTCATGCCTTTTCCGGTGGCTAGCCCCCCTCGAGCGCAGCGACCAAGTACAGAAAACATGCGAGGCTCGCTGTTTTCCATCGGGCTCGTGGACTACTTTTTCTGTAGTTTACGAGCGCGATCTCGCTTGGCAGAAGTCCAACGCTTTACATTGTTAATTTCACTTTTTCGGGTTGTGTACATACATGCACTTTTGCCCGATAGGTGAAAAGTCGGGTTAGGAGTTTACAACACGATCAGCTCTAACATGAGCAAACGCGAGACCCGTTGCATTGTAAATGCTTGTTTTAAATGTTATTGTTATTTAAGCGACAATGCTAGTTGATCTAAAAACTGATCAGTTTAAAATAACTTAGCAGAAGAGTGCCACCACGCAAAGGAAATAAACAATGGAAGGAAGGGAAAAGATAGGAAAACAGAGAGGAACTTATGTCGCAAAAAAGTATCACTTACCTCAGCCTCCGCCTTTTTCTGAGGGCGGGAGACCTGTGGTCCGGTTCGTCGAATGAAGAAACAGTACCTGGAGACTTGTGCATCCACAAAACTGATGAACGGAAGGAAGAAAAAAAACAAATCCCGGACTCAGAACTAAAAACTCCACTGGCCTCCTTTTCCCCGATCGGCCAGCACCCTTCACCTGCGTGTGAATAAATAACCCCGCGATCAGACCTACAGAGCGCTCCCTCCTTTGATAAAACACATTCCCTGTGCCTAAAAAACAATATGTTACAAATAACTGTATAATAAAAAAATGGGCAATTCCTCAGTGAATTTCTACAGTCTTAGGGGTGCAACGCAGGCACCATTGGTGCAGCCCCTCATTTAGCTTAAGGCCTATGAATATCTGTGTGATAGCTGTGTCTTCGGGGTCCCCATCATTTTGCTTTGAGCCACTGCCTCTAGCCCAAATTAGCGTGGAGTTCTGCTGAGCTCCCCACCCAGGTTACTGCTTTATAAAAAGCCTGCAATACTATTACTTCCTTCTCTTCTCTTCTTTTTTTTTTTTTTTTACATTTCTTTTTATTAAATTTTTATCAGGATCCACCAAGATAACAGAAAAAAAACCTCTGCAATTCCATACTTTGGTGGTCATTTTGAACGCGCCAGGATTTCCCGCCGTGCTCAGGCTGGCGGTCTTTCCATCGACCGCCAGCCTCCTGAAAACTTGCCGGCCGTATAATGTTTTCCCCGCCAGGCCGGCGGGCGGAGACAGTATTTCCGCCCGCTGGCCTGGCGGTGAACACGGCCGCAACATTGAGGGCGGCTCCATGGAGCCGCCGCCAATGTTGGTGTGCGGTGGGTGAAGCAGCACCCGTCGCGCATGTCACTGCCCGTAAATCGGGCAGTGACATGCGTGACGGGGTCCTGCACGGGGGCCCCTGCACTGCCCATGCAAAATGCATGGCCAGTGCAGGGGCCCCCAGGGGCCCCCCCACCGCCATATCCGCAGGGTAGCACAGCTACCCTGGCGGATGGTGTTTCATCCTGGCGGTGGGAGCACGGCAGTGGGTGACGGCTGCCTCTGGCGGCCGTCAACCTCTTCATTATGTGGCGGCCACTGCCGGCATGGTGGGTCAAACCACCATGTTCATAATGACGCCTTTGTCTTGAATAACTTCCCCAATGGTTTCCAGAAAGAAAGCTCTAGACAGATAGAATCAGACTAGGCAAATTCATTAGGTGATTTAACCTAGAGCAGATTTATCCATGATTGCCCAAGAAGAATTTGCCCCAGATCAGGGAGAACTTTTTACCACCTCCTATTCTCCTAGCATATCTCATTTCCTGATTTCTGACTTGCATCATTTTGTTCAGCCATTCTTGAGGGGTGGGAGATAACTTAGATCGCCAGTTTCTTAACAGGAGACATCTGGCAACCACAGTGTCGATAAAAACAAGTTTCTCCCACCTAGATGGGAGCCTTGCTTCGGGGTCAAAACCCAAGCACATCAACCGAATACTGGGATTTATAGTAACCTGAGCCATAGTTGTTAGCATCTTGAATATTCCATCCCAGTATTCCTGTATAAATCGACATGTCCCAATCACATGTATCCAACCCGCCACCCCTACTGCCTTCCAGCGAAAGCAGAGATCAGGACAGCTAGGCACCACACAGGATAAGGATTGCGGGGTTCAATATAATATCCATTTACTAAAAAAAATCATCCGATGCCAATTCGCACCTCTAAGTACTGTAAAATTTAACTGATTAATCCTCTCCCAGCACTCTCTTGACAGGTCAAGGCCCTCCTGGCGGGCCCATTTTCTTGCCATCTTTGCCCCGAGAAAGACCTTATCCCACTCTAGAAGTAGCCTACTCCAGGCACACGCACGCCTTATCCCAGGAGGGTCAACCAATTCGGCAACTAACGCCCCAGTATTAATGATTAAATCGATATCCAAATCCCTTAAACTTTGAAGCATAGTATTATAGGATCCCACCAAAAGAAAATCATTTTGGAGAACCATCCGAATGTTTAAGGGAGTTTCCCAGTTGTCATTGATGCGAAAATTCCCAATTTTACTACATCCTGCATGCTCCCATCTCCTTACTAAGTCTGAATTGTAGCGTAAACTGTGTGAGAGGAGTGTAAAAATGCAAATATGGGATTGAATATCTTCTAAAAAGATCTGAGTTTCTTTTAAAGAGCCATTTAAGAATCTTATAAAGAACCCTTTTTGGAGATTTCACCAAAAGTGCTGGGTTCAGAATATCGTGCTCCCTGCATATTAATTCACAAAAGTAATTAGTGAATAAACAGCCTACAGATTGATCTGCTTTAAAATTAGTGAAATAATGCGCAAAAAAGGCAAAGTAATAATCTTTAAAATTGGGTAATGCTAAACCCCCCTTTTTTCTATCCGTGTATAATGTGCTTAATGCGGCCCGTGCCTTCTGATTTTGCCAAATAAATGTGCGAAACATAGACTCCAGTTTTTTTTTTAAATGTGATGTTAATACACAAGGAATGGCAGAGAACAGAAAGTTAAATAATGGTAATACTGACATTTTGATCAATGTAATTCGACCAAATGTAGAAAGGGAGAGAGATCACCATCGAGCAAGCAGAGCCTGAGTTTTCGAGAGCAACAGGGCATAATTAAGGTCATACAGGTCTCCTATGTCGGCTGAAAAGTTAATCCCAAGGTATCTCTTTGACCTAGCATTCACACAATGCCTTAATTCGGGACGCAGTTTAATAGAAGAAGTGCCACACACTATAATATCGGTCTTACTCATATTAATCTTGTAGCCACCAATTTGCTCAAATTCGGCAAAGACATTTAAAGCTGCTTCCTGGGAGGTTCGCTCTTCATCTAAAAACATAATAATATCATCAGCATACAGTTTGATTTTCCCCATTGACTTCAAGGGGGAATGAATCTGATTATTTTGTCTGATTTTAATGGCTAAAGGCTCAATGAAGAGAGCAAAGAGTATAGGGGATAGAGGGAAACCTTGCCGAGTCCCACCTTGTATTTGAAGTTGACCAACACAAGCAGAAGTAATAATAATATTGGCTTCAGAGTTTGAATACAACCTTTGAATTAATGCAGAGACCTGAAAGGGCACCTTATAGCTAGACAATATTGCAAAGAGTGCATCCCACACAACAAAATTGAATGCTTTTTCTGCATCTAGTAAAAGGATGATGGCAGAAATTTTTATTAGAAGCGAAAAATCAAGAGCCTTGGCTAAGTAGTGCGTATTAGTTGCAAGTTGACGACCAGCAATAAACACGTTCTGATCGGGGTGCACCAGTTTATTGACAACCCTATTGAGCCTATTAGCCAGAAGTTTCGTGATCAATTTCTAATCTGTATTTAGCAAAGAGATTGGACGTTATGCATTAGGGTCTTCCCTGTCCTTATTCTTTTTGGGAAAGCTAACCACATTCCCTGAGTGCCAAGAATTGGGAATCTGCTTGCCCTTAAGCAGGCAATTAATTAAAGACAAAAAATTGCCAATGAATACTTGAATGAAACCTTTATAAAATTCAACCGGAAAGCCATCAGGTCCACAAGCCTTCCCCATGGAAAGGTTCTTGATGACCTCAAGGAGTTCTAACTTCGTAAATGGCTGTATTAGAGCATTGCTGTCTTCTTCTGTAAGACTAGGAATATCCAGTTTCCCCAGGAATTCCTTATTGGTCCTAGGTTCAATATTGGGAGCATGAGTGTAAATTTGCCTACAATGTTCTAGCATAATTTCATCCACAAGTCTGGGGTCTGTATGCCTAACCCCAGTGACAAGGCATCTCAATGCATGTATCATATTACCAGCAATTCGATCCCAAGCTTGCCTTGCAAAGAATTTGCCTGTGAAATTACTCTCTTCATATACCTTTTGTTTATAAGTTTGATATCCTAAATTAACCTTCTTGAAAAAATTGTTAGCCAGTGCCTTTTTAGCTAATTCAAAAGACTGTCTATTGTTTTCCGTGGGGGCATGTAGGTAAGTAGTTAAACACCTTTGCACTGCCTCTTCCAGAGCCCTGGCTTGTTGTCTCTAGGAAGATTTGTGTGCTGCTTCCTTGGCGATTACCAAGCCCCTGAAAAAGGCCTTAAACGAATCCCAGACTATGGCCGGAGTTGAAGATCCCTGATTACGTTTGAAAAATTCACTTTTTTCATCCTTAGAGATCTGTACCCATCCCTCATCTTGAAGGAGCTGTTGGTTAAAGACCCACCTTCTAGGCTGAGGCTTGGAGACTTCTGAAAAAAGAGAAACTTCCATCACCAGGGAGGCATGGTCAGATAAGCCAGAGTGCCGCACCGACTGAGTCTCAAAACGCAATGTTTTAGATATCAGAAAAAAATCAATCCGGGAGGCACTTTTAAACCGAGTTGAGATGCACGTATACTCTCTCTTGTTTGGGGCACTCATTCTCCAAGGATCACGTAGCATCAATACTTTGGCATAGTCTTTGAAGATTTGGCAACTCTAGGCTTATGTTGTTTCTTACCCCTAACAGTGGTGTCCAAAATTGGATCCTGAAGAAAGTTAAAATCCCCACCAATAATAATTTTACCTGATAGTTGCAAAAGGGATTGAAACAGTCCTACATAAGGGGCTGGGTCATCTAGCAAGGGTGTATAAAAACTAATGAAGATACATCTTTCTTTAGCAATTAAACAGTGCACCCAGCACCATCGTCCTTCGGGATCGCAGTGCCCGAGCATTGAGGCCTCTGGCTAAAAAGACCGCCACACCTCTATGGGCTACTGGGGCTGCAGCAACCACCTTAAAATTGGCAAACTTTTTAAACATAGAGAAGCCCACAACGTTTTTAGCTGGGGTATGAGTTTCCTGTAATAGAATAACCGAGGGATTTAGGGCAGTTACCCTCTCTTCAATTACAGACCTTTTCCTCCGATTATTTAACCCGTTGACATTCCAGGAAACTATTCTTTATGAGAAATTCAACCCTGCCATTGAGTTCTCATAAAAAAATAGCTGAGGAAGTAAGTGATCTGAACCCACCAGGGAATTCGAGCCTTGGCCTGGTCCAGATAATATCACCCACTTTATAACCTTAATCATTCTGAATTGCGTGTAGCTACGACTTAGTGTGGAAAACCAGGATCCTGTGCCTCTTGCCAGCCCTCCCAACACCCACCCCAAACCCCCACCCCAACCCTTAGGTGGCTAACATCTGGGGCACTCCTGTCTGAGCAATCCGGGGCCACCCCTCATCCCCTGACCCCATCCTTCCCTAATCGGGTGCCCTGACATGGCGCCCTATACCATAGACTCCAAAAGGACTGGAATATGAGTGCCATAGTGACGCATTAGATTTACACTCTGTGAAGTCCACCTTTCTCAAGCAACACTCACCCTCCCAGTGCATAATCTGTCCCCCTCTCCCCCTCTCCTATTCATATTTTTTACCTGCCCCTCCCCCAACCCTCCCCGCCCTGACTGCTTTTGAATTGAATGCAACAAAATCTTAGCAGCATCAACTGTATGAATTAGATTAGAATGTCCCTGAAAAAACACTTTAAGTTTAGATTGCTGTACAAGTCCTGCTGGAGCGTCGGCTTTTTGGAATGCTGGAATCATCCCTTTCAGTTCTCTCCTCCAATGTGCAGCCGCCACCGACATATCTGAGAAATTTTTGAAGGTAAAATCGCCAGGGACCTGATGTATTTTACTCTTAATCGCTTGTTGAAGGATGCGTTCCTTGACACAAAAGTCACCAAAAGTTACGAGAATAGTTAGAGGATACTTTGCATGGGGTGGCTGTACTGCGGGGACCCAATGGGCCCGCATGATGGTAAGATCCAAATGTTTATCCGCTGGTTCTGAAAGAACATGATGCAGGATAAGATACGTGATTACATTTGTGACAGTCTGCCCATTTTCACGCCCTTCAGGAATTCCTGTAAATCTCAAATTAGATCTGCGTGAGCAATTCTACGCATCGTCTAGCCGAATCTGTAAGTCTAACAAATCTGCTTGGCATTTTGCCAATGACGGTTCCACCGAGACGTGGGCATCCTCCAGATCAGATACTCGCTGTTCGACCTCCTTGAAACGTGAGTTAAGTTGCTGTATATTACTAGAAATTTAATTCAATTGCGATTCCGTTCTCTGGTTTGCCTCATTATGTGAAATTTTCAAAGCTTTGAACTCAGATAAGATCTGAAGGAGCACATTTTCGGAAGGGATATCGCAGCTTGCCTTGTCTCTAGGTGCATGAGAAAAAAAAGCCTGCTTGTAAGTTCAGCTGATCTTGGGCCAATTTGGAGGATCCATTAACAGAGGAGTTCGGAGGGGGCCCGGCTGTAGTACTTATCCCTGATGCAGAAATTGACTCGCAGGATAGATTGAGTAGGGAGCTGTTTGCCAGAGGAGCAGAGGCAGAGTCACTAGTCAGTGGGAGGAACAACACCCTTTTGGCCCTTCACTAATCCACCAAAAAAGGATACAGTAGCTCGGAGCCTGCGCCCATATCCAGAGCCTGGCTATGATTAACTTCGGAGTTACAACTCTAGGCTGATTGGTTCAGTAGTGGGTTATCTTTATTCATTAACTGCGAATTTAAATCCAGGTCCGGGTTTCTAGCCTCTTCAAGCAGAGAGTCACAGCCAGAATTTTGACCCACTGAGCAAGTCAGAGAGGGCAGTAAGCTGTGAGGAGAAGTATTCCTAGGAGCTAAGTCAGTGGTCGGCGGAGGGGCGGTATTTAAAGAAAGATCCATATTCAGGTGATTGTCGGATGGGGCTGAGCGCTTTGTTTTAACAGTGTGTGCTGCTTTAGGAGCCCTAGAGGCAGGGCGTCCTTTTCCCTGTAGATAGTGCGGAGATCGGGGCATTATATAGCGCTGCTCCTTGCCCTTACAAGCGACATGCAGCCCCCTGTCTCTCCCCCCCTGTGCAGCTGACTCTGGAAAAAAAAACTGGCCCGTGCCAAATTTGCGGGGGACAGTGTCTTTTTTACCAATGACTTTCCAGGACTCACAATGTGTTCATAATGCACTGCACCAGAAGCTCACCAGACAGTGCCCGCAGCACTATAACTTATTCAGATGCAAGGTCTGAAAAAAATAAGAAAAACAAAACTTCCCCCACTGACAGAGAGTATTGTAGTCTGTAGCCCCCACCTCACCTCCCTTTCTTTTAGAGAGACCAGTCCTCCTCTCCTCAGGGCAGGATTCCAATCATGCACTTGCCAAGCCTCTTCAGGGCAAGAAGCGGATTCCACCCGTAGCAAGTCACATAGGTCAAAATAGCAGAGGGACAGCGCTCCAAGTCCACTCCAGATAACGAAAAACAGGGTGGGGGGGGAGCGGGAGCCTCCTAGGAGCCTGGTGAACTCCAAACTCTTTTCCACGTTCAGAAACGCAGCGCCGCCATCAGCGCGTCTGATTCCTGACGCATGTCCTTCCCTGAGCCTGTGGTTAGCCGCGGAGCATGACGGAAGCTCCTACGCGGCTCGTCCCAAGATCCATTCCTTTCTTCTTAAGAGCATTCTAACAGTGGGAACACAAGGCACATGTCGTTCTATGCGCTGGCTCTAGCCAGGACTTTAGTTAAGCCCTTTTCCGAAGTTTGGAAGTGCAAAAAAGCTTTCTGTAATTTATTTTGTGTTAAAGTATCACTTTCAGATTTGAGGCTCCAAAGTATTTTATAACTGGCAGACACCCAGATTGTTTCTCTTCAAAGTCTCTCTGCCCTCTCCACTCCAATTCCTGTGCCCTTATTGGAATCTTCTGAATCCTGCTGCCTGTTTTGTCTTCTATTTTGCTATCAGACTTAAAACAAGAGAGCTATTTTCTTTTTCTTTTAGCCATGTTGTACACCAGCGTGGCTTCTATCCTCCTGGTTAAAAGTTAGTGGCATGGCATAGAGTAGCATAGAGGAGAGTGGAGTAGAGTGGCGTAGAGTGGAGTGGAGAAGCGTAGAGTAGCATAGAGTTGATTGGCAAAGAGTAGAGTAGTTAGAGTAGAAAGCAATGTGGAGTGGCATAGATTAGAGTGGCTTGGAGTGAAGTGGCATAGAGTTTCATGGAGTACTTAGGGTGGAGTGGCGTAGAGTGAAGTGTCATAGAGTTGAATGGCAGTGAGTGGAGTGGCACAGAGTAGAGTGGTGTAGAGCAGAGTGTTGTGGAGTGTCTTAGAGTGGATTGACAGTGTGGAGTGGCGGAGAGTGGCATTGTGTGGAGTGGAGTGGTGTAAAGGGCCATAGAGACGAGTGGCATAGAGTGGAATGGTGTAGAGTTGTGTAGAGTGATGTAGAATTGTGAAGTGTGCCATATAGGGCCATAGAGTACAGTGGTGTGGTGTAGAGTACAGTGGATTGGCGCAGAGTAGAGTGAAGTGGTGCAGAGTGGCGTAGCGTGACATAGCGTTGAATGTCATAGTTTGGCATAGAGTAGAGTGACGTGGCTATGAATAGGGTGGCAAGGAATCGAGTGAAATGGCATAGAGTGGTGTAAAGTTGAGTGAAGTGGTGTAAAGTAGAATAGAGTAGAGTGAAGCCGGCATTGAGTGGAGTGTGTAAAGTGGAGTGGCATAGAGTGGAGTGGTGTACAGCAGAGTGGTATGGCATATAGGGGTGTGGTGTAGAGTGGAGTGTCATCAAGTGGAGTGGCATAAAGTGAGATTTTGTGGAGTGAAGTGGCATAGCGTGCCATAGAGTGGCATTGCATGGTGTGGAGTGATGCAAGGTGGAGTGGCGTACAGGGGAGTGGCATAGAGTGGAGTGGTGTGGAGTGGAGTGTGAAGTGGTGTAGATTAGAGTAGAGTGGAATAAAGTAGAAAGGCATAGAGTGGAGTGGAGTGGCGTGGATTGGCATAGAGTGTTGTTGCATGGAATGTTGTGCCATAGAGTTGCATGGATAGAGTGGAGTGGTATAGAGTGGAATACTATAGAGTAAAATGGCATTGGGAATAGTGGCATAGAGTAGTACATTTGTGGGTGTAAGAAAGTGAACTTAAAATCAGTGCAAAGGTATTGGGCTTAAAGAGGAGGAATCACTAAAAGGCAACAAAAGTAGGCATCAACCAGCATGAATCATTAAAGTGTAAATGTGTTGTTAGTGCAGCATTTATATATTATGATGGCTTAATTAAACCCCTTTAAAATGCTATTTTATTTTAGTTGTATGAGTAAGCCAAAAGATTCAGAAATAGATCAACAATGTCCAAAATACTTATATACAAAATATATGGAAAAAGCAGCTCAGGAACTGGCACAAAGGAATTGGCCTGAAACGTGCATCTCACTCATTGTGTGATCAGCCAGTGGACACTAATTAATCTGAATCAATCTTTGCTTGGTCAATGCTCCACAGAAATAAAAGGAAGTGAGCATGGCATGCACTGGCCAATTAGGAGACATCCAAGAAGAGTTACAATGAATAATGACAATGAAGGAGTGGGCAGGCTCCAAGCTCTTTATTATGAACAATACCCTTTCATTCAAAAGCACATGCAGCACATGCACAGTTGAAGGCTGAGACTTAAAAATGTATACTACAAAGATTCATCCAAGCATCATTGACTTCCATTTTTTGTTGTGGAAGTCAGTTTCGTTTGATCTTTTAGAGATGTATTTTGATTTATTTTCGAAAAAGGGAAATACAAAATTGTAGGAATAGAGTTATATGACTTCCTTTCTGAAACGTTAACTGAAACTCTACCTCTAATAACCATTCTTTTTAACAATACTTTAAAGATTCCTATGAAAGTGTGCTCAGTACAGTAAACATTTTTATTGAAATTGTATGAATTGCATTTTTGCCGTCTCATATCATATTCATATAAAGACTGTTTTAAGCACCTCAACGATCATCAATTTACCTTTTAAGTGAGGAATGAGGGAATATTAGACGAACACGACGGCACCTCTTTACGAATTAAGGGGCAAGATGTAGCAACGGGTTTTACCCATTTTGTGTCTATGGGAAAATGTGTTTGTACATATGGCCCTAAGTGTGAAATTGTATGCAGGACGTGTTAGACATACCATGGCCGCTATTTGTCACAACAACTTTAAAACTGCAGTTGGCTATATGAAATGTGAGTGACTTTTAAGCACAAGATGTAATCTGGTATCATATCTATATTTTGTCAACTGTACCTCTAAGTATGATTTTTCATACATATGTCATGTGTCATTTTCTCTTTGCAGTGACATCACACTTTATCCCTTTTGAAACATGACTGGGTGCGTTTGTTTTTTCCTTGCTCATCTCAGTGGCATAGATACAATCAATGATTGAGTTTATTGACTTCATTGTGTTTATATATGTTTTTTATCCATAGGTAACAATGGGTCCCTGCACTTATCCAGCAAACATTTATTAAAAACTCCCACAACATCGAGTCATTCCTAGTAGTCTTTACTCACAAGGATGGGACACGTGCACCAATGATGAAGAAGGCCAAACAAGTATAGGTGAAGTTTCCTTATCCAGAATGTCTGTAACCTATAGGTTTTTAATTGCTTAACAGAGTCATTGTTGCGAGGTTGTCACATTTTGTGTGATATGTTTTACTGATAGGGAAGTTGTGCAACATTTTTTCTCTCATTCTCCCCGTTGTCTGCCACTTCTGCCTCACCTTTCTCTTCCCACACGACCATGTTTCTGTACCATCTTTTTCTCTCGGTTTCTCTCTCTTTCGCTCCATTACTACATGGAATGAGTAGGTAGGCTTTTTTACATCTCTCAATACAGTCACTAATCAAATCAGAGGCCCCAGACATGACATTAGGTGAGGGGTAAATAAAGGCAGTGAAAAACTGTGGCTTTGTGTGGGTGCATTGGCAAAACAACAATTTGCAAGATATGATGTGGTACATGTCCTAACTTTAACAAAGTATGATCAAGGACGAACAAGCACAAAAATCTTTGTTTTGTAACATGTGTTTGTGATCTTTCATACATAAGAGTGTAACTATAAAGAGTGCCTCTCTGAGCTAAGGTAAGTTGAGTGCTGAGAGAGTGTACAACATTTCCCCCACATGTTCCATTTTTCGTTGCAGTGACATCACATTTTATCACTTTGGAAACATCACTGTGTGTGTTTGTTTTCTTACTTTGTCACGTCAGTAGTGTATATATAATCAGAAAGTGACTTACTTGGTTGTGCTTATATATGTCTTTCATCCAAAGTTAATGCCAGTTTGCAACTTTCCACCGACTGAGGTATCAGAGTGATCCCAAATTAGGGCCTTGGGTGCATGAATTAGAATGTTGACCAGGTAGGAATGCAGTATAGCCCTGATGAAGGTCTTTGACACATACAAGCCTTCAAAATGGCCGAAACATGTTGGTACTACATAATGGATGTATGAGCTATTAAATTAAAAATCATCGCCCACTTCAATTTTTAATCTTACCCAGTCTACATGATTATTAAAGAAATATCTTTAGTCTTTAACTTGAGGGCCATTTAATCATTCAGGGTCCCTGCACTTATCCAACAAATATTAATTAAGAACTCCCTTACATTGAGGTTGAGTCGGTCATGGAAGTACGTACTCATCAGGACGGGGTACGGTCACCAATGATGAAGCATTTCGCAAACGTAAGAGTGAGATTTCCGTCTCCAAACTTTTTCTCACCAATGCATTTATAACTGCTCAACACAGTTATTCAGACAAGGATGTCACATTTTAGGGGCACCTGATGTTCAACAGGCCTTTTGGGCCACTGCAGAGAGGTCTGACCATTTGCATGGTAAGTAGATACCCAAACTATGTGAGGGAGGAAGTGGAGAATACGGGCAGAGAAGTGGAAAGAGGTAGTGGGGTGGAGAATGATCTGTTCAATAATTGTATTTCAGTGGCACGTGAATGTAACGAAGGACAGTACTGTGGCATTGATGGTTCAAGGTGTCTCATAAGAAGAAAGCTCTACGAAAGCTTGTTGAAGGCTGCAATCAGCAAACCTAGTCATGTTATCTCCAAAGTTATGGTTAAATGAATGAATTAATAAACCTTTATAGACTAACATGAAAAAATACCCCAGGGTGATTGCTTTCTAATGGTAGGGAACGTCATAACTTAGGAGAGGTGTGTTTTCAGTTTCTCTCTGAAGCCCAGCTGGCCGGTTTGCCTTGTTGCAAAGAATGTTGGGCACTTTTCAGTTGATGTTTTTGTTGCTGAGACAGAGGCCCTTGACTGTGACTTGGGTAACAACATGCAGTCATGATGTGTCTTGTCAATATAAATGTCTAGTCTACGTCAGGTAGTCCGTGACTGTTTAGAAATTTAAATAATAAGAACAGATCTTGATTCGTGAAAGGAAGCACACGTTTAGAAGCAAAGAAGACACAGCGATATGCCACAGTCCAGCCTATCATTTCACCTTTTGGACTTACAACCACGTTTGGAAAATCTCCTACCGTCCCATTAAAATTAAAATGTCTGTTTTCATTTTGTAAATCAAATCAATTATTTATTTTTGTGCAGTTGGTTGGTTCCCAGACCTTTTGACTTCTGTGGACCCCCACTTTATCATTTCTGTTATCTGGGGACCTCCACTGAATCATTATTCGAATCCGGGAACCCCCACTGAGTCATTACGGGAAGCCGGGGACGTAGAGCTAAACACTGTTGATTATTTGAACCGCAAAACAATACACAAAAAATACAGAAATAAGCATTCCATCAAACACATACACAAATTATAACACACTTTACTTCATTTGGTAACAAATACAATTAAAAAAATAAATTAAATTTATATAGGAAGGTTGGAGCCGATTCAATGCAAGAGCAAACCCTATTAATACTCATACATCTGCTGCAAAGGAACATTGCTGTAACTTCTTTAATCTTCCCAACGAACTGTGGGAAAAGAATTTGGGCTGGGTTTGGACAATTTCATAATAGGACTCCCTAAGTCCCTAACCCTATACCTAATTAGTTACTCTCATCTTGTGGGAGAAACTATACTCTGCTTCCAGACCTGCGGGAGCATTTCAGGTATGCTCTAAATGAGGTCAACAGATCGTTTCACCCTAGCAGAGGGGAAGAGAGGTTAACATCACAATCAATCAATAATTCATTTACAGTATGACCAATTCGGCCACACAAGGAAACCAAAGTCAGAAATAAAGCTAAAAGGGTTTTATTACAAGTTTATATTCCAGTTAATATTATCGACTCTCAAAAACCAACTGTAGAGATACAGTATCACTTTAGGGTGACCAAAACAGAGGGGAAAGTTTAGACAAATTAACATAAGATAGACTAAAAATTCAATAATTGCGAGACAAAATATCTTTAGCAAGACTTGATGCTCGGAAAATAAACGGTGTCCAACACGTCTAAGCATTAGGGCAATCTGAAATCATCGAAATAATTAGCTAAAATGGGAAACCTTCAAAGACAAACAAGTCACTTGTCGACATGTTCTGAGCTACAAAACAAATGGACAAAAAGTAACAAGCATTTGCAACGCAATCAGTTTCGCATTTGCAAGAGTTAGAGCTATCGGCGGTGTAAATGACAATGCGTTTTACCCATGTGTTTTGGTTTGGAGTGGAATGGGTGTATGTGGTTTGGAGAAGATTTATGTGGTTCGAATTGCAACTGTTGGTTGTTGAATTGTGTGGGGTGGAATTGTGGAGTGTGGAGTGTATTTGAGTAGAGGAATTATGTGGCAATGGTGACAAGCTGCACAGAATAGATAGAAAGGAAGAGGGGCATTGGGAGGGTGGTGGAGAGATGACAGGGTTGTTGTAGAGATGGGTTGTACTGGAATTGTTTGTTGTGAAATTGTGTGATGTAGAATTGTGTGGTGTGATGTGGAAATAAGTGGAATTGTGTGCTGTGGAATTATGTGGATAGTAACTAAATTGTATTAACTGTAGTGGAATTGCATAGGGTGAAATTGTGTGTTATGGAGTTCATTATGTGGAACGGCATTGTGTGTTGTTTTGTGGCATGTTGTGTACTTGAATTATGTGGTGTGCTATTGAATTTTATGGTATTTTTTAAGGTATGTTTTAGAACAGTGTGGCTGCTGTGTAGTATATTGAAAGTTATAAAATGAAATTGTTATAAGCATTTCTGTTTATTTGTATGTAACCAATAAGATATTTTGTACTACTGAACAATCGTATTAAAAAAGTGTTTGTAATGCTCGTAACTTTTTTCTGCCTGTTGTGTTGCTTTTTTTTAAATGTATGTATATATATATATATATATATATATATATATATATATATATATATATATATATATAATTTTGTGGGTATAAATAACGTGAGGGTGAATGTTGGGAAGTAGTATTTGAATTATTATAGTAGCTGGAGACAGGTAGTAGGGGAGAATGAAGAGATGGTATATTTTGAGGATAGATTGCATTTGTGGTAATGTTGCATATTACAAACTGTGTGGACAGAGTATGAAATCAGTATAATGTCTTATATATATATATATATATATATATTTTTTTTTTTTTTTAACAAAGGTTATAGGGACGTTATATTTAGGTTCCGAATTTACTCGTACAAAACCATAGAAATTCAGCAGTTATAGTTAGAGTTCTTTTAAGTAACTATAACTTGCGCCATAAGGTAAGGTGATCTCCGGGGCTATGGTGGGGCCGGGAGGCCCCCCACACAAAATTTATAACGCCAGGGGACCTGGCCCACCTGGGTGCCTATAAAAAAACAAGCGAGGGATCCCACAAATGTTTTTCTTTTATTTTTCTGCCACAAAATCACAAATATTGCGATCTCACTGCAAAAAATAATTTAAAAAAAAGGTTTTTTTGCTGGGGGGTAGTATTATAATGTTGTGCTAAGGGGTTTGGGTCTCTCTAACTTGGCCCTTTTCATTTATTTTAAACTTTTTTTCTGGGACTCAGCTCAGTCTCAAGATGGCTGCCAACACATCCTGCTTCGAAGTGTTGGCAGCCAATCAGAGCTGTGCATTTCCCTGCACGAGCTTGCCTTTGTTCGCGAATACTTTGCGGCCAGAGATATACAAATTTAAATTTCCCTAAATTTCTCAAAAACTACTGAATAGATTTATACCAATTAACAAAAAGCAGAATCTGCGTATCGACAGCTATCTTCCTGCCAAATTTGGTGTAATTCCGTCCAGCAGTTCGGGCTGTAGAGGTGTTGACGGAGTCTATGGGATTTTAAAATGGGAAACACAATGTTTTTTTAGCCCCCTTTTTCTCAGCCCCTGCTTGACGGATCACCCCAAAACTTTCCATGTGTACCAAGAATCACCAGGCCACTCTTTTAGGAAACTTTCATGAAGATTTGTCAAATGGTGCCAAAGATATAGGCAAAAAACACTTTCTATGGAAACATGGTCCTAACTACAATTACCTACTGACGACTGCCAGTAGGTAATATATTTTGATGTTAGAGATAGAGAATGAAACCGTGACGTAAAAGGGTCTAAAAGGGTCTGTGTTGGGAAAAAGAATGAAATATGTGACAAAGTGAGTTAGTATTTGAAGAGAGCAATAGAATAGAAAGAATGATACCCAGGTAAAAGTGAAATGGTGACAGAGAAAGATAAAAAAAATATAGAGAAATAAAAGAAAGTTGTGTGTGTTCAAGGTTGAGACAGAGAAACAGAGGAAGCAAAAGAGAGAATGAGTGAGTCTATGAGAGGGGGAACAGGCAGTGCATGTTACAATCACTGTTATAGGAGATTTTAAAAGAAATAGAGGATGCTTAATGTTATAAAAAGCGAGGAATGGCTGAAGAGGGTCACATGACAAATGAGCCATGGGCTTGTGTATAGGAAACGAATAACAAATGGGCATCGAAGTGATGGTTGGAGACTGTGTTATGAGAACTAAAATTACAGTGTGGGCGAGAAGCTAATATTTCAGAGGAAGTGCTTGAGACCACCGGGATGAAAGAACTAATCACTCCCGACATGGGGCATAGAGAGTGTGAATACAATTCCACTGTGACCGCAGCACTGACTTGTATTGTGCCTCATATCTTTGTGTAAAAATGTCACTCACTCTTGGGCATTCAAACTAACTAATTGATTCAGTGATCTGGTACCGACTATGTACAATTAAATTGCTTCATCTTTCTTGCAGCTGCACGAGATACAAGGAGACAGGGATGCAGGGGAAAACTGACTAAATGATAATTAACAGCATCAAGAGGGTTAACGGATCTCTAAGTGAAACGAATAGTCAAAGTGTGGGGTGGACAGATTGTCATATGTTTTGAGCATGAGAAGGGCCGAGGCAGTTTAGAACATGAATGGAAGCACACTTAGACCGCAGCTTCAGTAAGCAGTGGAAGAACAGATGGAGGCAGCAAAGAACGGATGAACTGACGGAGGTAGGAACAGGAAAGGATACCGATGAAGAAAATGTAAATGGACTGGGTGGATTAGTACAGGCCTTTTGGTCTGGAGAGGAGGTGGGGGACAAGAAGGAAGGCACCAACATGCAAGTAGCACTATGCCCCTATAATGGTGGGGGCATCCAAGAGGCAAGCCATTGCTCAGGCGGGAACAGGTGCCGGAAGAAGACCCATCCGCCCACACTGTATAGCAGAGGATTTGTCACAGCAGCAGGACGTCAAAAGAGACAGTTGAGCGAACTTAAAGAGCTGTGAAAGGCCACCGCAGGTGGCAGACCGGGCACTTACCTTGGGATGCCTCATGGCAGGGAAGGTGGTCAGATTGGAGCATGAGACGGCACTCGCAGCCCGGCCTGCCAGTTGGTGGAGCACAACAGACTATACAAGGTAGCGAGTTGAGCCTAAAGTTATGAGATGATGCAATGCCCCTCCTCACGGTACAGACAGTGAAGCTCCAGCTTGAGGAGCCAATCAGAAACAATAAAATGCCGAACTGATACAAGCGCTAAGCTGACTAGTAATCATCGTAAAATGTATATCTAGTTGATTTACAGCATGAAATACATGTTGGAATTATTCATGGTTTGATTTATGATCATGTGTCAATGTTACAACTTGATTTATGGCCTTTAGTGTGATTTATGACCTGGTGTCAGTACGGTATGCCTTTGGTTGGGCACAGTGAAACACTGGAACTGTAATATCTGAAATAAAGCTGCAGCCAATAACTTCCACAAGTAATATGTGCAGACTTTTCATTGCATGCTGAGTGGGAGTGTCCCTGTGGGAAGTTTATGGACTCTCACTGGGACAGCAGAGACAACTTCTGCTCCAGCATGCCCTCCAGGCGCTGGGCCTGCTAGGACATCTAGCGCTCCATGCCTCTCCACATGTAGCAGCCCTCCAGCATGATCCTGAAGTCGGCTATGAAGTCACCCAGGCCCTGATAGTGCCCCTGACAGAAGTGCTCCTCCATAGCCAGCAGTCCTGGCTCTTCCTCGGCCTTCCCCTGTAGAGCTTCCTATTGATCTGGTATCTGCCGCAGGCTCCGGCATCACAGGAGGGGAGGGATAGAATCAATGGAGACAAGGAAGGTAGGGGGCAGCGCAGGGCACGCATGCACTGGTGGCTTGTCCATCACCTCTGACGTCAGCAGCCCCACAGTAGCGCTGCCAGTCCATTCTCCATGTCCGCAGACACCGAGGCACGCTTGGGGAGGAGCAAGCAGACTGAATTCGGAGGAACCACATGAACAGAAAGGAGAGGGCGAAGCGAGTAGCGAGGAAGTTTCAAGCTACACAGCTACAGCCTCACCACAAAAATAAAACTAAAACCCTTGGTCCAGCGAAAGTGCCCAAACCTTCTCTGATTTTCTACTCTCAGGTTTTTAAGGATAATACGTATCTTTGCCTTCCAAATAAAAAGCTAATGAAATGTGCGTTTGTTTTGTAAACCGACGCGTCTCTGTAGAGGAAAGTGAAAAAATAGTTTTGACATTTAATATCAAAAGTACAGATTTTTTGCCTAAACACTTGCTCGGGGTGATGTAGAGACCGCACCGCTTCGACATGGCCACTACGTATGTTTACTTTGCTCAACGCAGTATTTGACACGGTGTTCTTATTGGCAGCTGAAGCTGTACCTGGCATCGTGAGTTGACTCAGGAAGCTGGAAGGGTGGGGCTGGTTTTAAAAACAGCATTATTTTGGCAGAGAGGTTGGTGCTGAGATGGAGCATTGCGCTCGCTCCTCAGATGTGCCAACGAGAACCCACGTCCCAACAGGAAATTAAACAAGCATTAGCATTGCAGTAGGTCTCGTATTTGCTTGAATTAGAGCTATTGGCGTTGTAAATTCAAAACAGGACTTTTCTTGCCACATAAATTGATCCACCCTACCTCATTATTCGGTTTTTCCTGCCAGATAATTCCAATGGCCCTCCATATATCTAAAGCACTTCCATTTACCTTTATCTGCAGCAAAAATTGAAAATTTTACCATTTAGCATCCGAACTTAAATCTGCCATACTAATTCCAATAGAATACTACCTTCACCACCACACCATCAGAATTGCTGGCCATACCCCAAATCAGGGTGTCGCTGACTCTTATGAAGAACCTTTTGTTGATTATAACTAAGTATGACTACTAAAGACCCCAGGTTGCAAACAGGGGATGGCTTCTTGTGTCAGGAGCGCGAGTTAAGCTTTGCATGGATACCTCTGGTGTTGCGAAGTGCAGGGGCATACGAGACACTGCTAGGTGATTTATAACGATATACCGCATTGTGCATTTGAAACAATTTTGTAAACTGAGACGTGGACAGGGAGAGTTCCATGTGAAGTGCTTTATGCAGCTTGGTAAATCTGACTCAAGGGTTTGCATTGCTTTGCATCACCTTGTGTGAAGCAATTTCAGTGCAAGCCCTTAGTAAATCTGGGCCCAGATTTCTGAAGGAGGAGCATACTGTCATGAATGGTTGATAGTTGATGTCATTCTGAGTGAGGTAAATAGGGAAGACACCCTAAAGAGCTTGGTCAAGGAGGAAAATCATACTTCACTCTAGCAGTCACTGACAACCAGGGTTTTCTTTTTAACCCAAACAGCAGATATGGCAATGTGTTCACACATGTGGAGGATTTAAGTAAGGAATAGCAGGAGTTCCACATATGAAGAGTTTGCATAATCTACACTGGAGTTAAACCCAACTCCTAGGGTTTGCATGACAAATTATCAAACTGGAACATATCAAGTGCAGTATATGGAATGCCACTCTAGTCTCAAGGTAAGTGTATATAGCTAATTGTACATTTACTAATCTTAACTTATGCTGAAATCGGTAATCAATTTACAATAGTCATCAATGCTAAAGTCTTCAGTGCCAAGCAGGGCAGAATCTCTCTTCATCATCCTAGAGCACTGACCTCCAGTCACTTCAGTCCTTTTTTATCCTAAATTCTGTAAAAAGTAAAAATGCCCTAGACAATGTAGCTACAGTACGAAGCACAAGATAGATAAATGGACCCATCAGTCAGATTCTCACAGGTGAATCGTGAAGATGTATCCAAAAATGTAGACAATGTAAAGGAACTTTTAGATGTCAATGTTCCACAAATTAAGTGAGTTGTATTAAATCATAGTTGTCATAAATAGTAAGCAAAATATTCCACAGTCTAGCCAACTAGCCCACCTCGTGATTACCTATCAAATCTTTCATTAATGCCATTTTGTCAATACGCTATTTTTAATTTCAAAATGTCTCACCAGTAGTAGTTGCCACCCCAGAGATCAAATATGTATGCATTCATCAAACAGCTTACTTTATACCCTAGATGGCCATTCACCTTTAAATAGCATTTAAAACATGTCTTTTCTTTTCCACCCCATTCGCACTACAGGCGAGGGCTAGGTACTGTGTTATCGGGGAATACGCCCTGTAGCTATGTGTAACATGCTTGTAAAACCCAATCTGAACCATCATGCACCAGTGCAGGAATGTAGAAATATTTTCTGTCAAGGAAGTTTGGAGCCCGACTGGCTTGTGGGAATCAGATGGTGTAAAATGAGATTCCTAGCAAATTCAAATCATCTTGTCCAATCTGAATAAGTCCTCACACAAAAGCATGGTAACGTACAGCATTACGCCATGAAGATTCCATTTTAAGAGCACTTTGAAAAGGGAGAGGGAGGAAGATGGATAGAATGAAGGAATGACTGAAGGAAGGTACGAGGAAAGGAAGGAGCGGATGAGGGACGGAAGGCAGAAAGAAAAGGAGGATGAGAAAGAAAGAAGGAAGTAGAGAATGAGGAGAAGGTGTGTGAGAGGAAGGGAAGAGGCAAGGAATGAGAAAAGGATTAATGTGTGTAGGAAGACCTTAAGAAATAAATAAATGGTTAAAGGAGGAAGAGGAGAGGGGAAAGAAGGAAGCAGAGAAAAGAGGGACGAAGGAAGGTAGGACGTAGGAAGGAAGGGAGGAAGGCAAACCAGAGAGAGGAAGGAAGGAAGTTAGGAAGGAAGGAATAATAGAAAGTAAGAAACAAATAAGAAAAAAATCCTGGAAGGTAGCTATAGAGGAAATGAGGGAAAAGGCCTGCAGGGAAAGTGGAAGATAGAAAAGAATGAACAAAAAAGAAAACAGAGTGGAAGGAAGGATGGAGGTAAGTAAAGAAAGAAAGAAAGAAAGAAAGGAAAAACGAAAGAAAGGAAGAAAGAGACTGGAAGCATGGAAGGAACAAACAAATGGGGGAGAAGAAAGACTGGATGAAATGAAAGTTGGACGCTAGAAAGAAAAGAGGAAGCAATAAAAGAAAGAAGGGAAGAAGGAAGGGCACCATTTAGGCTTTTACCACATGAAGGTACAAAGAGAAAGAAAACCCTTAGGGAGTTTATGCATAAATAATGCCAATGGACAGTTTGTTTTCATTTCTAGCTTTGGGGTGCAAATTGCATCTATTTTGAAGATTTCATCTGCTGCCAAATCAGATCTCAGCATGCCTTTCAGAGTGTCTTTTAGAAACAGAGGTCAAATGTCTCTCTCACTCACTCACTCACAAACACACAGATACATTTCCACAGCTTAAGGCAACATTCAGCCCGAATGACCACAGTTTTTACTGTGCACATGTCAGTACAACAGCTCCACATCTGCTTTCATTTGCTCTGTGCCATCCTGTGACTCTGCCCCGCAACAGCCCTGGTCTGAGCTGAAGCGCAATAAGAGCAGGAACATAAACAACTTGGTATTTGAGAAGCCACCACGCTCAAGACATATACTGATATAATAAGAATGTTCTTGCAAGCCTTTTTACTTTGCTACGTGTCCAAATAATTTTTCCACTAAGCACAGGTGAGACACTTGTGACTTTTCAAGTTCCTCTGCACCAGGATAAACCAAAACCATACTGGAGAAGGGTGAGGGGCCATCACATGCTGTAACATGAGGAAGCGTGACATAGTGTCATGTCCAGCAAAAATGTTCTCTTAGTGAAAGCTCCCTAGGCGAAAACTTGGCACGCAAAGAAGGGACATTTAGCACAATGTAACAATAAAATAGAAGCATTTAAGAGAAGCACAACAAAGAATGAATGGCAAGAGTGGGGTTGGTTAAAGCCCATGTACTTAGAACAGCATGGCTCGCAGACACAGCGCATGAGCCGACTAGGCTTTACCTAAAAAATTATTCCCAGACACAGAGCGATAAGCTCCAAAGTGGAATGATAGCGGTAGTACGCTGCTGTTCCCTGGGCGTTAACAAACAACTAAAAGGAGGGACAAAGAAAAAGTATTACCCACTAGAAAGCAAGTCTTTCTAAAGGACAATTCAAATTACTTATAAAAATCCAAAAGGCAGGCTATAAGCTCGTACAGTGAATACAGCATGTCTTCAGATACAGTGCATGCGCGCTGCCTAGGCTCGACCTAAAAATGAACTAAAGGATGAAAAGAATTTGGAAAAAAGACATCTGGAGCAAAATTAAGCTAACTAGAGTTGGCAAAAAGGAAGTAAAAAGGGAAAGGTGTCAGCATTTGAAAAGCTCGGTCCAGAGTCTTCTCAGGGGTTAGGAAACGTCTAAGTTCTCTCAGCAAAAATGGCAAAAGTGCGGGGCAAGGGCATAGAGGTCTGTACCTCTCAAAGTCCAAGGGATCTCAGAGACTAACTGATAATTATAAATTAAAGTCCAAAGTGAATGATGATTTGTCCATTTGTAACACCATATAGATCCAAAAATGTCATTGCCCAAAAATAGAACATCATACAACAGGCATCTTCAACATCTAGACAAGTTCCCAGGACAATCATGGGAAGGTATCAATCTTCGCTCTCTTGTACAACGTTTGTAACAAATTGGGTTTGTCTTCACATTCTCCGTTTCTTGGTGTACCATCCTCAAGGTTACTTTCTTAGGCTCTCTATGTGTAAAACAATAGCACATCTATTTCAAAACTAACATTCTATGGGAAAGACAGCTGTAAAGAAATGACATGTTATCAAAAAGAAGACAACTTGTCACATTCTATGAGGCTGGTGTCTAGCAGGCCTTAGCACAACTAAAGTAGAATTAAAATAGCACACTTTATTCTTGTTAAATAAAACACATATAACGTTGAAATGATAAATTTATCATTACTAAATCTTGTCAATAATAATGTTACAGTAATTTGCAAAAGTAAAACAACTTGTTAATTCATGTCAGTAACAATGGTGGGGATCTACAAATTTCAACATTTGCACACAACATTCAAAATATATTCACCAAGAAATTAATGATAGTTTCTATAAAAACTATTTCTTAACATCATAAGGAAACATGTGAAATCACCGTAAATGATTATACCTGAGTTAGAATGGCTATGATGCATACATTAAATCACTACTCTATAATGAAAGCACCTTAATGTGCTTCACTGCACCACTTCACAGTTAGCTTGTTAGCAATTCACACAATGTAATGTAAAATCTGTCATGTATAAATCATCATTGTGATGTCAAAGGTGACATCTAATTCTCACCTGCACCACTGTCTACCTTACTGGTAGAGTTGGCACTCACAGTTAAGCTATATATAGCTTGACATAATCTTTATATAGCATTTCTGTTCCAGACGTTCAACATATAAACACAAGCAAGAGGCTAATGCCCCCTACTTTGGAAGGATTATTAGGTGTACTTTAAGAACAAACTCTCACTCCTCTTGTTCACATCTCAGCCATCTTCTGACCATTGCATGATTGGGAAAAAGATGTATTTGGCAGATCATCGTTCCTCTACAAATTAAAGCCTCCTCATCCCTGTCATATAAGGAATATTGATGGAGCTTATCGTGCCTAGAAGTAAAGCACCTGTAAAATACTAGATTTAAATCCATAGGCAACTACTCATTTGGGGGACCATGACTTATTATAGCCTTAGAACCCGCCGTAGCGGGCTCTACCGGCTATTAAAGGCCCGCTCCCTGCGTTAAATGCCCGAGCCGAAGGCGAGGGCATTTAACAAGGGAGAGGGACTTTAGTAGCCGATAGAGCCCGCTACGGCGGGTTCTAAGGCTATTAGAACATTCTGCCACACAGGGCAGAATGTTCTATTAAAAAAAAAATGTTCACGGAGCCGGAGGGGATTAAAATCCCCTCGGGCTCCGTGAGGCTTTGTTCACAGCTGTTGCTGTGAACAAAGCGAACATTGGAATGTTGCCGCTGCGGGCTTTTACCGGCCTGTAAAAGCCCGCAGCACTCCATTGTTTTCAATGGAGCCCCCAGCATTCCAATGTTCTAATTGACATTAAAGTGCAGTGAATGAAAGAATAATGAGGTGGAATCAAAACTGGGCTGTCTTGGTATTTGTCTAAGCAAGCAGTTGTACCGAAGGCAATCAGCATGCGGTAGTGGTCATCTGGCTGGAATCCCCCTTTAACATGTATGGGACAGAGAAGAGTTTTTATATTAAAACAGCTGATGTTCTGATACAATGTCCCCACGTAAGGATGTGTATGTGTATGTTTATGTTTTTGTGAATGTTGGAGACACTCTGCCTGCAACTCTATCTGGCTGCAGCCTGGAGCCTGGAGGAAAGCACAAAGTGAAAAACAATTCTTGCTACAAACGCAATGCTTTCCTAGGTGAAAGAACAGCTAGATAAAAAAAAAAAAAACAGCACCGCAAATGCAGCGTGTGCTAAAAGAATAAAATACAGGTGAATAAAATGTAACTGGATTAAAGTGCACAAACAGCAGGCCTAGGTGATAAAATAATTTGTCTAAAAATATGGCTAAAACAGCTATACAACAACAACACTTGTCATTGTTTGAGTGTATTACTGCATATATTGTTGTTTGGGTATCCTAATGTATACAATGCAAAGTGTTACTGCACCACCTTTCTTTTTGGCATCCCCATGTAATCCGCCAAAACCTTGGCTAAAATGGAAGAATGTCTTCAGCCATTATGCAAGAGTATGTGGCACTGCACTGCAGAACGTAAAATGTCTTTACTAATGTACTGTCCTGGCTCTGAGGGTCAAAAACTCTATGAGCATCTCCCTGACCTTTCTGATGTTGACTCTGCAGGCCTCAATGAGTATGAGATTTGTTTAAAAATACTAGATTGGATTACCTTCCCAAAGTGAGCATTGTACTTGAGCGCTAAAGATTTGGGAAGAGAATCCAACATCAAGGATAGTCTATTGAACAAAAGATGACAGAATTACGCAAACTGGCATTAATGTATGGATTTGGTAACTCTAGTGAAGAGCATTTAAGAGATCAATTCATGTTGGTTTGTTCATTAGAAAGAGTAAAAGAAAATATGGGGCAGAAGGACAATCCTTCTTTAGATGATTTGCTCACCATTGCCAAAACATATGAACATTCCAAAACATGTGTGGAGATCCTTGCAGATAAGGTGGTGAAAGACAAGATTGTGGTAGGTAAAATGGTGAAAAATTATGTCACTGAGAACAAAACTGTAAGACAAAAAGAGAATGTAAAATCTACCAAAACATTTTCAGGCAAATGTTTTAGATATGGGAACGCTGGTCATATGGCCAATCATAAAGAGTGCCCTGGCTGGAAAATTGTATGTAGGACCTGTAGAAAGATAGGTGACTTTGAAGAGTGTTGTAGGTCAAGAAAGATACTAAAAAAGTGAGCAAGATAGAGCGTGAAGATGATGAAGAGTGTGAAGTTGGACCTGTGAAAAGAAAGGTGACTTTTCAAAGTGCTGTAGGCCAAGAAAGATACTAAAAAAGTGAGCTAGATAGAGCGTGAAGATGATGAAGAGTGTGTAGTTGGATCAGTTGAGGAAGTAGAGATTTTGCAGACAAAAAACAGGATGTATGATGGTCCTTTTGAAACACTTTCGGTCAATGGTGAAACTGACAGAATTTTATTTGATTCAGGTGCCAAAACAACTCTGACACCTAAAACCTTTTATGAACAAAACTTGAAAGGAATAGTAGGATTGTTGAATACAGATGTGACACCCAAAGGCTACGGTGGAGAATTAATGAAATTGTTGGGCCTTTTCTTAGGAACCATTGAATTTAAAGAACGCGTCATATCTGCAAAGATTTACTTCTCTATCAAAGGAAACTCACTAATTAGTAAGTTTCATCAACATGTATATTTGAATATTTAGGCCCTCATTACGGCTTCAGCAGTCTTTTTTCCACACCTCCAAAGCTGCTACAGCCGGCATACCGCCAGTGCTGGCAGAATGGTGGTCGCACTATTAGGAGTCTTCCACTCACCCAGCGGAAAACTCACCACAACATTGACGCCGGCTCATAATCGAGCCGGCGGCAATGGTGTGGTGCGTCGGGTCCGACAGCACCCATCGCGCATTTCACTGCCTGTAATGCAGCCAGTGAAATGCACAATGTGGCTGTCCATGGGGACCCCTGCACTGCCCAGGCCAAGTGCATGGATAGTGCAGGGGCCCCCTTGGGTGCCCCAGCACCCCCTTTGTGCCAGCCTTGAATGGCAGGGAGACCACCATGCAAAGGCTGGCACAAAGGGGACTCGTAATCCCCAGGGCAGCGCTGTTTGCAAGCACAGAGACCGCCAGGCTGTCGATAGGCGGCAACCTGGTGGTGCCGGTGGTCCGACCATGGCCCATCTGCCACGGCCATAATAGGGTGGTTGGACTGCTCTGGCTGCAGCGGTCCGACCACCATCGCGAGTGTGGCAACCTTGAGACCGTCACACTTGTAATGAGGGCCTTAGACCCTAATGAGAATCCCCTGGTTAGAATTAAAGATATATTTCCGTGGGTGAGAGGGAATCAGAAGACAGTAATGTGTGGGTGAAAAAGTTTCCAGGGATGTTCGGAAAGAGGTTTCCACCCACCTACCTAGCGGGAAACTCGTAATGGGTCCAGCAGGGAGGTAGCCACAGTGGTGGCAACCTCCCCGTCGGAAGTTCAGTGGATGGGTAAAACCATCCACCAAACTCGTAATCAGGCCCACAGTGTAGAACTGTGTTTTATTCTTTATCTCAAGTTCCCTTCCTTTGTGAAGAAGACATGGTTAACTTGTAAAAAAGTTTATCTTTGGTCTTTATTTTGATGTTTCTTTACTTAGGATTGTTTTATGTGAGGAAGGTGATGTGGTAATCTTTACGTGGTGTCACGGGCGTTCTGTAACTAAGTGATGATACACTGTTCTGTAACCAGCGCATCATCACCAGAATGCTGAGGTGTCAGTTGCGAGAGACCTTAGGTGGTGGAGGAGTAAGGAGCTGCTGGCTTGGTTGGGGCATGTAACCGATCACACTTAATTAAAGAAGCAGTCTTCTCAGCACCTGCCTCTGTGCCTTTATTCAAACTTCACACCGGCTCAATAATGCACTGGATGTCAGGGTGACGGGAGGGGTGGGGTCAGGAATTATGTGTTTACACTCAGAGCCTTCCACACAATGCTCGGGGTATTTGGTAATGGTTTGAGTTAATGTTTAACCTGGAAAACTAAAAGTGCAGGTGCTCTTTGTGGGGCAGTTCTGTTTTCCCTGCAAGAAGTGTCCTTCCTGTCCTGTTAAATATAGCATAACGTTCATGAGATGTACTGGAACTGCTTCATTAAAACAA
The DNA here is from genome assembly GCF_031143425.1 of Pleurodeles waltl. Taxonomy (NCBI): domain Eukaryota; kingdom Metazoa; phylum Chordata; class Amphibia; order Caudata; family Salamandridae; genus Pleurodeles; species Pleurodeles waltl. The sequence continues at coordinate 645,045,118 of NC_090446.1, read as the reverse complement.
GAGCATCATTATTAAGAAGTAATTTCACTGTCCCATTGTGAGGAAAACAGTTTGGTCTATGGTGCGGCTCTGTAACCTCACCATGTAATAAACTCACAACACTATCTTGCGTTCAGTCAGGTTTGCTGGCAAAACCTTAGCTCAAACCTGGGTAGCTGTGGCTTTGGGCAGTCTGGCTTTGTCAAAGGAACACGTACAAAGCATTTAGAAGTACCAAAACAATTGAATAAGAAAAAAATGACACAAAGGCAATCTGACACCAATTTTTAAAAATAGCTCGTATTTTCATGAATCTTTTGACATTAAAATGAACAAAATTTAATGGAGAGTCCTGGAGATATAAATTATTAAGAAAATAACAAATCATTGCTTGTCATTCTAATTGCAAGCAAGGATTTTCAACTATTGGGGTCAGCTCTAACTTTGAAAACTTTTATAAAGCTATGTATAATTACATTGGTGACCAACTCCAGCAACGAGCAAGTCATAGGGGGTCAATGAGGTTTGGCCAGACAATTACCTTATAGTCAGAACAATCTATAGTCCAGTTCCAGGCTCTATGGGTAAACCACCATCGACTTCAATGGAGTGGTTTGATGCAAGAAATACAGAACACTTTCAATGCTGAAGGTTGCTGTGAATGCTGATCCGGTGATGGAGGTATTCATGGGACCACCCCTCAGTCCACAAACATGGTGGGGCAGCTTTGGCCACAGAGGTCGATGTCCTCGAAGTACAGCTGAAGTCCAGCCAAAAACCAGTTACCACTGGTCTACTGGTTTCCTGCTACAGCTAAACCAGCGGTTCCCTTTAAGTGAGGCTAATGTCTGTCTTGGGCAACCAAACTACACTCTGACAACTCTTGCATGTCCAGCTGAATCGGTGCAAATTTTTGAGTACTGAGATTGGGTCTTCCAGGGTGTGTTTCTGGAGTCTGAGGTGATCCATCGACTGTGGCTTGCAACTTCCAAGGCAGGTTTCTTCAGCTTTTGTGTCCCTGGAGCTGCAACTGGAAGACAGCCAAATGACTTGTGGGGTAACCTTTTCTGTCTGATGCTCCGGAATGACCTAGGTGCAGTTCAGTCTTTTTTAAATGCATTAATCATGGCTCAAAATGTAACGTAGACACCAGATGTTTTTAAATGTATTAAGCATGACTCAAAGTGTAAATCAGACCTAATAATTCAACTATCATTGGCTTTACACCTATTTGAGCATGCGAACTATTAAAATGTCCAGCAAAAGTCCATTAAGTGTTTCACTGCCCTTTTCACATTATAGCGGAAATCCTGAGAACAGAAGCTCTCGCAAACGCGAGACGCCCCAGAGCAGTTAATACCAGTAAAATGTCCAGACCCCATTTTAAAAACATTCCAAAAGGAGTACTTCAAATGTTAAAGAAGCTTTTTATTTGTAGGCTGTGGTGCCATCTAGTGGACATACGTGATATTGTAGCGAGAAAGCCTGATCACTGAATAAGCGAACGAATTTTGATTTGCATTGCCTGTGAAACCTTCGCCCTGACCCTTCGAATGTAATCCTATTTAAATATTTCCATTTTAACAGAGATTTATCTAGTAACTGTTAGGGAATAGGCTGCTTTTTTCTCTGTCCCATCATGAGGAACTCAGTCACTTTTCTTACACATTTGCCAAGCCCACAGAGAACATTGACGTGCAAAAAGTGTTGCATGATGTGATACATATAAAACACTGAGGGACATATTTAAGAGCAGCTTCCCCCACTTTGCCTCGCTTTTAGGGACGCGGTTGCGGCGCAAAACTCTCAGACATAATGTACAGGGAGTGCAGAATTATTAGGCAAATGAGTATTTTGACCACATCATCCTCTTTATGCATGTTGTCTTACTCCAAGCTGTATAGGCTCGAAAGCCTACTACCAATTAAGCATATTAGGTGATGTGCATCTCTGTAATAAGAAGGGTGTGGTCTAATGACATCAACACCCTATATCAGGTGTGCATAATTATTAGGCAACTTCCTTTCCTTTGGCAAAATGGGTCAAAAGAAGGACTTGACAGGCTCAGAAAAGTAAAAAATAGTGAGATATCTTGCAGAGGGATGCAGCACTCTTAAAATTGCAAAGCTTCTGAAGCGTGATCATCGAACAATCAAGCGTTTCATTCAAAATAGTCAACAGGGTCGCAAGAAGCGTGTGGAAAAACCAAGGCGCAAAATAACTGCCCATGAACTGAGAAAAGTCAAGCATGCAGCTGCCACAATGCCACTTGCCACCAGTTTGGCCATATTTCAGAGCTGCAACATCACTGGAGTGCCCAAAAGCACAAGGTGTGCAATACTCAGAGACATGGCCAAGGTAAGAAAGGCTGAAAGACGACCACCACTGAACAAGACACACAAGCTGAAACGTCAAGACTGGGCCAAGAAATATCTCAAGACTGATTTTTCTAAGGTTTTATGGACTGCTGAAATGAGAGTGAGTCTTGATGGGCCAGATGGATGGGCCCGTGGCTGGATTGGTAAAGGGCAGAGAGCTCCAGTCCGACTCAGACGCCAGCAAGGTGGAGGTGGAGTACTGGTTTGGGCTGGTATCATCAAAGATGAGCTTGTGGGGCCTTTTCGGGTTGAGGATGGAGTCAAGCTCAACTCCCAGTCCTACTGCCAGTTCCTGGAAGACACCTTCTTCAAGCAGTGGTACAGGAAGAAGTCTGCATCCTTCAAGAAAAACATGATTTTCATGCAGGACAATGCTCCATCACACGCGTCCAAGTACTCCACAGCGTGGCTGGCAAGAAAGGGTATAAAAGAAGGAAATCTAATGACATGGCCTCCTTGTTCACCTGATCTGAACCCCATTGAGAACCTGTGGTCCATCATCAAATGTGAGATTTACAAGGAGGGAAAACAGTACACCTCTCTGAACAGTGTCTGGGAGGCTGTGGTTGCTGCTGCACGCAATGTTGATGCTGAACAGATCAAAACACTGACAGAATCCATGGATGGCAGGCTTTTGAGTGTCCTTGCAAAGAAAGGTGGCTATATTGGTCACTGATTTATTTTTGTTTTGTTTTTGAATGTCAGAAATATATATTTGTGAATGTTGAGATGTTATATTGGTTTCACTGGTAATAATAAATAATTGAAATGGGTATATATTTTTTTTTGTTAAGTTGCCTAATAATTATGCACAGTGATAGTCACCTGCACACACAGATATCCCCCTAACATAGCTAAAACTAAAAACAAACTAAAAACTACTTCCAAAAATATTCAGCTTTGATATTAATGAATTTTTTGGGTTCATTGAGAACATGGTTGTTGTTCAATAATAAAATTAATCCTCAAAAATACAACTTGCCTAATAATTCTGCACTCCCTGTATGAGGCTACGCAAAGCCCATTTGCGTGGCTTTGAATGGCCTCATAGATATGGAGTAAGGCAAGGCAGAGCAAATCGCTGCACTGCCTTACTCTGCGCCAGGGAGACATTCCATGGGCTTTATGTGGGTTTTCCCACACAACACCCATGGATTTTGAAGCATCTCCAGATTTACAAGAGACTGTAAATCTGGGGTGCGCAAAAACCCTATGCCTCTCCAGGGGAGGTACAACAAGAAGAAATATCTTTATTTCTCCACACTTTCCTCTTGCTATGGGTGCTGATACTGCAGCACAGCTAGAAAGAGGAAAAACGCTTCCAGGATTGCCCCTTCCTGTACAAAAGCAATCCTGCCTACAATGTGGACACCTTTGCACTGTGGTACAAGAGTGCCTTCTTTGGCGCTAGGCTGCTGAAATGGTGCCAGCACAGGGTGAAAGGACAGGAATGCACTGTATGCCATAGATACCGCACATTCGTGCCCCTTCACTTTGATGCTGGGCATTATGACAGGGTGACTTGCTGCCCTGCGCCAAATCCCCATAAATGGAGGCCCAGATAGCTATAAAATCCTAATCCAGTGGTTCCCAAACCTGTGGGCAGGGGGCCCCTGGGGGTCCGTGAAGCCTCCGCAGGGGGTCCGCGACTGCTTAGAAAATGTAATATCATTAGGTTCCAACTATCAGTAATGACTCAGTGGGGGGTCCCCGGATTCCAATATGGATTCAGTGGGGGTCCCCGGGCTCCAGTATTGATAAAATGGGGGTCCACAGAAGTCAAAAGGTTGGGAACCACTGTCCTAATCCATTGGCTTTACCAACAGAAAAAGTCAGAAACTGTGCAATGAGACACTTGTGTGTTTGATGAAAACCTAATGCTTTCTAAGAAAACTTTTTTAAAGGCGCTTTCAAGTTACTTGGGGAAAATATAAAATTATTCTGTGCCCTTGATGGCCTTCTAAGTCTGCTTGAGCTTCTCAAGCTCTTGTTTACCTCTACTTCTAAGGCCCTAAAAATACTAGACAAAAGGCTTACATTTATTTGTGGTGGTAGTTTCAACTGGTGGCACTAATTTTTGGAGACCGGAAGAAGAGATGTAAGTTTACTCTTTTCTTACGAACACATGCCATAAACTTGTCAATAACAGGATCTCCATTTAAGATACAAAATGAAGGTTATTACTGTTGCTGACACGAATTTTTATTCACTGACAAAATGCTGTTATTAAAATAATGTGGAAAGCTTACGTTAAAATTAATATACGCTGAATGGAAATATGTAGTAGGTAATCATACTTGAATGTCCTGGGCCTGCAAAATGAATAGATATATTGAATTAAGTTAGCCTAACAGTTGAGGCCATGTTAACGGAAAAATAGTGCATTAACACTGAAAGGACTGTTTTCACATTGAATAGTTGTTTGTGCACAATGTTTTCTTTTTTTCTTTCCAATGTATTTTTCCAGAAGCCAACTGTTATCTAGTGAATAGACACTTGTTTTGTATTAGATAACGGATAGTAAGGTTCTCATCAGGAGGAGGAGAAGTGACAAGAAGAATGAATCTTTAGGAAGCAGTCTGGACCGCAAGAGACAGACAATGTAACTTTGCAAGGACTAATGTCTGAAAGAATATTATACTCCGATGAGAAAATGGGGATTTTTCTTATTCCCAGGAGTTTTCTTAATTTCTATTAGAGAAACAGGCAAAGAAAGAAAATAATGTTGCAATATGGAATTTAGAATTTTTATATTAGTGCGTATTCCTAGGGAATGCTGGCAGATCCCAGGATTCTTATCTTCACACTCCGACTAGAGTCTCAACACTGAGATACAGATTTATCAAGGTTTTGCATTGCCCTTCTGCCATGCAAGGGGCGAGAGGGTGAAACAAAACCATCTTGAGTGGCCCTGCATGGTTTGATAAATCTAGAGTAAAACAAGACAGCGCAAAACGCTGCCTTGTGTTACTCTGCGTCAGGAAGATATTCCTCGGGTGGAGCGTGGGTGTTCCCATGCATCCATACATGGCGTTTGGTGCAAATTCTGATTTTCCATTAGTGATAGGCCTGGGAATGGTTCACAATGCTCTGCCTCCCCAGGTGAGGGGTAACAAGGAAAAGTATCTTTATTTCTCCTTGTTATTTCCAATTTCTATGTGTGCTGCAGAAGAGTAAAATGCCTCTCAGGATTGTTTTGGTGCAGGAATCTTTCCTGCACAAAAATAATTCTGAATCCTGTCTACAGCTTAAGCACCCTTACCCCATGACATAAGGGTGCCTGCGTTGACGCTAGTCACCCAAAAGTGCATTAGCACTAGGAAAGGACAGCATTGCGCTGTATAATGGTAAATACAGCACATTCCTGCTCTCTCCTTTCATGCAGTGCAGCACATCAAGGTGGATTGCGGCATTGCACTGCATGAAAGAATGATAAATCTGCCCCTGAGTTTCATGCACTTCTCTACACGAGAAGTTATTTAGATTAATTTTCAGAATTCTACTGATTTAGAGCTGGGAATGCTTTCCAGCTTTTATGCAAAGGCTTTATGCGTGTGCATCGATTCTCTCATCAGAACTCTTTATGGGTATCTGAACTGAAACTTTTTCTTTAAACTGTAATGTATATGAGGGAATTTTATGGAACATGCTTACTGCGACATAACTACTTTAACTGTGATTCTAACGAACATTTTGTTCTATTTTGTAATGATGATTGATGGATTATACTAATGTTTAATGCTGAGAGTTAAAGAATGATAATAAATGATGGAAAACTAACAGAATTGAAATAAAACCTTTAAAGTCACACACATTCATTGAACTACAGATCTAATGATTGTTATTATGTTGATGATCACTCTTTATTTATTTCTATCGACAATCAAAGGTCCATAAGACAAGTAGCGGGGTTTGTTTCATGAATACACCCGACAACTGAGATACAGAAAACCCCACTCCTGCAACCCATTGCTGGGTTGAAAGGCAGCATTGGGCGACAGTGGTCTGTTGTCAAGAGCTGAAGAAACTACAGCTAGTCATCATCCCTAGATTGTCTGATAAATATTCTGTTGTCATTTGTTATGGTTTAGCCCATGAGCTGAGATACTAAAATTGCCCTGTTAATGAGTGAGCTGAATTTAGGTGAAAGGATACCATGTGATCAGAAATAACATAGCAAGGGTGTTATGTCTTGTAATTCTGTTATGGTATTCCTAGGTTTCTAAGTATGGTATGTGGTGCTCAAGCTCCTCGAGCGACATTCCAGAGAGTGCAAGTTGTTCTCCTGGCTGTATGGAAGTTGGACTTTGAGGGACGCTGCGCTCACACTTTTTCAAATTAAAGTGTGAAACCACTGAGGCATTGATCTCATTCATTTTCGAAGATACAACCTAACTTGGCGACTATTACAACCATCATATTAGAGGATAGAAATTTATTCTACAGGTACTGTTGCTTGTGTATTTTTATGTGAGGATCGATTTTCACCTATTTTACTAGGAAATTAAGACTGGTTTCTGGATACTGTCACATTTTTGGGGAGGTACATAAGACTCAGGCCTCTCCCGCATGCTGCTCTCATCGAAGACTTCTACCATGCAATGCCTTCCATGTGCAGCAAGTAAACATGCAAACAGCAAATTTACCAGTAGCATTTTTACCAGAGCCAGGTCCTGTAAAGATTAAGTGGAGCCAATGGTGCAGTTTGTTTAACAGCTATTTGATTGCTATTGATGGAACAGGATTTTCAGCCGTTAGGAAGAAAGCAATGTTATATAATTGTTTGGGAACTGAGCGTCAAATAAATTTTGACCATCAGCCTCAGTTAAAGTCACAAACAACTACACAATGGGATGAATTTGCTGAAGCAGTCAAGAGACTGAAAAACATTTAATTGAAGATCAAAGTGTGATTATAGAGAGACATATATTTTTCACACACTAGCAATTTGAACAAGAGACAGTAGACAATTTTGTAGCAGAGTTGAAAATTTTAGCTTCCTCATTTGAGTTCCTATGACCTTTAGATCAATATTTAAGGGATCAAATAAGGCTGTAGGAACCCAACATAAGAGGAGAAACTTGAGATAGCAGGAGGTATAGAGAGGTCTGTAGCAGCTTCAAAAGAATTGGGTAAAGCTAAAGAGAATACATACGAAAATGTAAATGCTATTTCATACAAGAACAAAGCAGTCTAACTTAACAAATCTGATTAAGATAAGAATTATTCATGTTTTAGGTGTGGATCGAAATTTCATGCTGCTAATACCAAGAACTGTCCTGCAGTTGGCAAAGCCTGTGCTAAGTGTAAAAAGATTGGCCACTTTGCACAAGTATATAGAAAGCCTCCTAAAGTAATGTTGGTAGAGAATCAGGAGTATTACACCCTTGGCCCTGCGGTAGATGAGCAACATAGCAACAAAAGAATGATATCATCAATAAATATGATTGAAACGTTAGTGCAAGAAGGTACAACAGGGAGTATGTGTATTAAAAATAGGAAAAACAGAGGTTATAGTCACAGTTGATTCAGGGTCACTGATCACGATAATTTCAGACAAGATGTTCTTAAAGGAATGGGGTGAAGTAAAGTTGCTGCCTCCTGACACACCTACAGTAGTGTATGTAGGTCAAGAAATTCAATTGATGGGGTACTATATGGAAGATATGGTATTCAATAGCTGGTCAATTCATTCAAAGGTTTATGTGGCACAAAAAGGGTACAACATTTTAGGATAGAAGGACAAAGGGAAATTGGGGATGGTTCTTAGACCTGATTCACCCCATTTTTTGGTAGAGAGAATGGATAATCAGGACATGATATTGAAGTATGTTATAGAAAAACATCAATCGGAGTTTAAAGACAAATTAGGTAAGGTTAAAGGTTTTGAGCACAAGATCATCCTCAAACCAGATTCTATTCCTGTGGTACACAAAGTACAGACTATCCCATGGAGTGCATGGGGGAAACTGAAAGAACATCTCAAAAATATGTGCAGAGAGAGTGTGATTGAGCCAATAGACTCGTCACAATGGATCTCATCTATGGTAGTGGCCATGTAAAAGTCAGGAGAAATGTGAATTTGTGTTGATTTAAGATCACTACATAAAAATATACAGGTTGACTGCTTCCCCCTGCCAAGGATCCAAGACATGCTTGCCCAATAAGGTGGTATGATAATTTTTTCCACTATTGACCTAAGGGCTGCAAACCATCAGGTCAAACTTAGTCATGAGTTCATGGATCTTACTCCATTCAATATAACTTTTTAAGGCATTTAGGTTTCTCCAGATGCCATTCGGTTTGGCATCAATGGCATCTGTTTTCCAATAATCATGCAACAGTTATTGGGGGAAGAAAAGGAAGTATTTGCATCTCAAGTCAACATTTTAATCTGTTCAAAGTCAGTCCAGTCACATTTAAGCAAACTGGACAGAATGTTGGGCATATTGGAGGATCATGCCATCTCGTTGAAACAAGAAAAGTGTCACTTTTTAGTGCAGGAGGTAGGGCACAAGATATCTCCAAAAGGAATAGAATCCAAGGACGACCTTTTGATGGCCATTCGTGTTTGTACTCAACTTTCTGACAAAGAACAATTGCAATAATTTCTAGGTCTATGCGAGTACTATTCTCGTTTTGTACAAGATTTTGCTCTACAAAGTGAACTTCTTAGGGAATTGTTGTGGAAGAATTCTAAATTTGTTTCGGGACAAGAACAAGAAAAGGCTTTCGCAACATTAAAAATATTGATTATGGAAGCTCCTGCCATATGACCTTTCAATGACAAAACCATGTCTTTTTGTGACAGTAGATGCTAGCAATACAGGGATTGGAGCTGTATTCACTCAATTGCATGAAGGTGTAGAACATACTGTAGTCCTTGCTTCAAGAAGACTTACAAAGGCCGAGAAAAATTACAGTACCTCTGAAAAAGAAATGTTGGCCTGTGTGTGGGGAGTTCATAATTTCTCAATGTACTTATGAGGTAGAGAATTTGTAGCGGTCTCTGACCATAAGCTGTTGGTCTTCTTGTGGAATGAGAAGGGAATGGGAAATGCTAGTCCGAAGTTAATCAGGTTGCTATACACATTGCAGGAATTCAATTTCAGAATGAGACACATACAAGGGGGAAAACTGCAGGGCGGATTTCTTATCAAGATGCTCATTACAGGTGGAAATTGGTGAGACATGTGAAAGTGGAGTTGACAAAGAAATGGTAATTGGCATGATTGATGGTGTAACTATAGCACAGAATTCAATATTGCGGTAATGTTGGGAGGAAAATGTTGATAATGATCTATGTTTAAAGGGATCTAACAAGTTTATAAGGAAAGGTTGGCCCAGGGAAGGACACGTATCTGAATAGTTGAGGTATTTTAATAAGGTGAAAGAGGATTTGAGAGTGGAGGGGAACTTGGTGTTGAGGGGAACCAAGCTAATTCCTCCAAATGTTTTGAAAAGCAGATTGATCAGATTGGCACACCAGGGACATGTTGGAATGACTGAGGCTAAGAAAAGACTGAGACTTTATTACTGGTGGCCAGGGGTGGATAATGAGGTGGAAGTGATGGTAGGAATATGGATGAATGTGCACAGTCTGAAAAAATTATCAACATGACCTACACTCCATTATGTCCCGTCACTTTTCCTGAACGTCCATGGGAGAAAATTGGCATGGATTTCCTTGGAACCATTGAGGGACTTGATGACTGTGAGAGATTTGTTTAAGTAGTTATTGACTACCACTCCAAGTGGGTGACTTACAAATTCATGAGAGAGCCGAACACTAGCAGTGTGATAACATTTTTAGAGGATGTTGTTCGGTCAGAGAGGATTCGTACATTTCTGGTCACAGATAACGGAGTTCAATATGTATTGTATCAAATTATAGAATTTCTGAGAAGGTGGGAAATTAAGCACCTAACTACAGCATTGTATAGTCCCCGAGGTAATGGCATGGTAAAAAGGCTAAATTGTTTGCTTAAAGATAGTGCTCAATTGGCTATTACTACAGGATGGAGAGTTCAACAAGAAGTGCCGATCAGGATTTAGAACTGCCACAGTACTCCTCATTCAACAACAGGAGTTACTCCATTTCCACTTTTGAAGGGAAGACACTCATGCAATGAGTTGTTTCCCAGTTGAGTTTTTGAGGAATTAGATCATGATAAGTCAGTTCCCAGCTTAGAGTCCATCAAAGCTAGAGTACGAAGTTCTCAAGACAAAGCAAAAAAAACGTATGATCAACTTAAAAGGGTGAAGATGTAGATTTCAGAATGGGGGAATGTGTCAGAATTCGAAGACCCTTTAAAAAGAAGGGCTCTGAGTTTTCCCGTAGAACAAGGCTGGTGGGGTTTCCAAACACTCAGTTATAGTAGAAGGTGGGAAGTGGTGGAGCAAGAGGAGAATTGCAAAGTTACGGGAGAATGAGATGCGTTCTGAATGAGTAAATAATGAGAGAAATTCAAAATCAAACAGTAGTGGATTCAAGGAGTCACCTGTTATCAGTAAAGGTACATCTCATTTAGTCTAACCTGAAACAGGCTATAGAAACTTAGGTGTTTATAATGAAAGGGAGCACAATGGTTCAAACAGCTGTGAAGGAATGGACTCAGAATTAATATCAAGGAGAAATGATTTTATGGAAGGAGAAGTGGGAGTGAACAAAGAAAGGGAGGGGTAACGGAGAGCCAAAAGAATGGTGCATAAACTGAAACATTTTTATGATTTTGATTTATCATATTGATCAACACTGTTCGAGTTTTTTTTTTTACTTCTTATTAAGTTTTGTTGTTTATGTTGTTTTCGTTGAAAGGGGGGAAATGTGTTATGTCTAGTAATCCTGTTATGGTGTCCTTAGGTTGCTAAGTATGGAATGTGGTGCTCCAGTCCCTGCAGCGAAATTCTAGAGAGTGCCAGTTGTTCTGCTGGCTCTCTGGAAGTTGGTTGTTGAGGGATGCTGTGCTCAAACATATTCAAATTAAAGTGTGAAACTCAATTATGTCTGAAAGTACAACAAAGGGTATCAGGGGAAAGGGCATTCTGTGGCCTGGAAGGGGAAATTTTCAAATCAATTTGACCAGCTAGCATTTCTAGCTGGTAAAAATCATGCACAGTATTTCCACACCCTGAAAAATCTGGTTGTGGGAACACCTTACCAGTTGTGATCAGGCATGCAGGTATCCCACACTGGCATTCCACTCCGACTGAGTTGTAAATGGGCCCAAAGTCGAAAAACAAGTTCAGCCCATGTGCAGCACTCTATTTCTTGCCTCTTAACATAGGAAGCTATCTTATTGCAACTATTTTCTACTTGTTTGGCAAGTTCTGGTTATCAAATGGACTTTTTAATCCAATTTTTTAAATGTTTGTATTTTTCTTACTAGTCCTTTTTAGTCACAAATGCTACTTGAAAGCTTCTAAACTTGGCGTGTCAGCATCTCTCCAATTCATTCTGCATCTGCATATGCTGCACTTCAAGTTTCAGTTCCAATGTGTCTGTAAAATGATATTCTTTGTCGATTTGAATTCCTCTATCTTGTTTTATTTCAAAGGTATGTAGCCAAAACTTCTGATAAAAACTTTAACTTAGACATGTTTTAATAGTTGTAATCAAGGAAAAACCTGGAATATAAGACACAGTAAGAAGCAATGACAAGTCCAAGATCACACCCTGGCCAAACATTTTTGAGCGAAGCAATGAACCACATCCTTGATAAAAAATAACTAGATTTGATGAGTGCAGATTTACCATGCTGGTTAAGCAAAACCCCCTCCTAGTGAGAGGTGGCACTCAAAAAATAGCAGCTAGTCCATTCACATATCCCTTTGCATCTCGCCATGTTGTATGTTCAGCGTAATGGCACCTATTGGTATATATTGATTTATAAAAAGCAAAAAATAAATAACTAACCCACTAATTAAAGGAAGCAGAGACCCTTCATGAGCAGAGGCCCAATATAAGATGCAAGATTCCCAAGGGGTGCATGAAAAGAAAAATCAAAGTACAGTTCCCCACCAGAAACGACCATCAATGATTGCCAATGTCTTCTCTTTAAGGTCTGGGACAGGAATGACAGTAAGCTTTGATGCCATCAAAAGTATTCATAAAACATATATTAGTGGAGAAGTGTGGCTCAATGGTTAGAGCGGCAAACCCTGAAGCAGAGATCCGGCTCAAGACCAGGGTTCAAGTCCCGCTTGGGCAGGTCTTGGGCTCAATTCCCCTTGACCAGATAATTCTCGCCTCGGTGCCTATTCTAATTCATGGGTCCCACTCTGCAACTCTGGGCAATAGCTTGCTTAATCTCCACAACAGCCCCAACAGCGCTTGGATGCCTGGCTTCACCCTGGGGGTGCTCAGGAGTGGGCACCTCACAGGGAAAAGCCAGGAGGGGTTCCATAGCGGTATGAGTACAGCGCCTTGAGACCCTAACGGGTGAGTAGTGCGCTATACAAGTGCTAATTTACATTTATATGACCACTCAAATTAACTTATCTATTGAAGTCACAACACTTCTGGACTTCCAACTTAGCTTTATTTCTTAATATGTCCCCTTTTACTCCACAAGACTTTGCATACCACCGCCAAATGTGTTTATCGTTTATGACTCTCAAATCCCAAATGACCATCCCTACTCAGAATGAGCGTAAAATGTGTACAGAGGCTGAGTTTTAATTTAATTGCTTGTTTAATTTTCCTTTTCTATTGTAAAAGTGTAGGTATTATTTGTGTATTTGGTGTGAAACTCATACTTGCCTGTAGTAGGGTGCGTGATATTCTAAGAAGCAAACGCCATTCCTAAAACCCATCAAATGTATGCAGTCATTGAGTTCTACGTCTGTTGTTTTAAAAGAGCTGGCAATAAATACAATGGCTAGCATGTTGCGATGCTCATGCACAGTGACATTGATATTCCTTTGATTGTGATGTCACTGGGCTCGAGCATAGCGTCTGAGAAGTTGTGGAGCAGAAGGTGGACGAGACGGTTGATAGTGTGGTGCTGTACCGACCGTTTTTCTGTAGTCGGGGTTATTTCCTTTTGTTGGAATAAATTTACCTTGAATTTACCTGCGTGGACCTTCCTTTAAAATTTGGCTACGAGCGACCCCGACCACGAATCTGTGCGCCTTTGAATCATTGGATTCATATGTTTTCGCCCGGTGTTGAACCACGGACGTTCTACAAAGAAGTATACTTTGATATTTACCGGATGTTGGGTGTGTAAAAGTACTTCCAGTAGGAAAATGTTAATTTTCAAAGTATTGTGCCACGTTTCATCCCCCGTTATGCTTCATCACGTGCAACCCCATAAGGATGATGTGCACCAGCAACTGACAGCGCTCCCAGCACGCGCACAGCCGCACGCGCGTTACAACAATTTCTGCAGCATTCTCCCGCGCTTAATCACGCAAGTGCCACATTCAGCAGCACGCATGTGTGAGAAGAACACATCACATTCACTCACGCGTAACAACGCGAGTGTTTCTACAAGAAACATTTATTTGAATTAACCCCTTCGCTGCCAGGCCTTTTCCCCCTCCTGTGCCAGGCCTTTTTTTGCCTATTTGGGGCAGTTCGCGCTTAGGCCCTCATAACTTTTTGTCCACATAAGCTAACCAAGCCAAATTTGCGTCCTTTTTTTCCAACATCCTAGGGATTCTAGAGGTACCCAGACTTTGTGGGTTCCCCTGAAGGAGGCCAAGAAATTGGCCAAAATACAGTGAAAATTTCGTTTTTTTCAAAAAAATTGGAAAAAGTGGCTGCAGAAGAAGGCTTGTGGTTTTTCCCCTGAAAATGGCATCAACAAAGGGTTTGCGGTGCTAAACTCAGCAGCTTCCCAGCTTTCAGGAACAGGCAGACTTGAATCAGAAAACACAATTTTTCAACACAATTTTGGCATTTTACTGGGGCATACCCCATTTGTGCAATTTTTTGTGCTTTCAGCCTCCTTCCAGTCAGTGACAGGAATGGTCATGAAACCAATGCTGGATCCCAGAAACCTAAACATTTCTGAAAAGTAGACAAAATTCTGAATTCAGCAAGGGGTCATTTGTGTAGATCCTACAAGGGTTTCCTACAGAAAATAACAGCTGAAAAAGAAAAATATTGAAATTGAGGTGAAAAAACCATCAATTTTTCTCTACGTTTTACTCTGTAACTTTTCCCTGCAATGTCAGATTATCGAAAGCAATATACCGTTACGTCTGCTGGACTCCTCTGGTTGCGGGGATGTATAGGGTTTGTAGGTTCATCAAGAACCCGAGGAACCCAGAGCCAATAAATGAGCTGCACCCTGCAGTGCGTTTTCATTCTATACCGGGTATACAGCAATTCATTTGCTGAAATATAAGGAGTAAAAAATTGCTATCAAGAAAACCTTTGCATTTCCAAAAAGGGCACAAGATAAGGTGTTGAGGAGCAGTGGTTATTTGCACATCTCTGAATTCCGGGGTGACCATAGTAGCACGTGAATTACAGGGAATTTCTCAAATAGATGTCTTTTTTACACACACTCCTATATTTGGAAGGAAAAAATGTAGAGAAAGACAAGGGGCAATAGTACTTGTTTTGCTAATCTATGTTCCTCCAAGTCTCCCGATAAAAATGGTACCTCACTTGTGTGGGTAGGCCTAGCGCCCGCGACAGGATATGCCCCAAAACACAACGTGGACACATCACAGAAAACAGAGCTGTTTTTAGCAAAGTGACTACCTGTAGATTTTGGCCTCTAGCTCAGCCGCCACCTAGGGAAACCTACCAAACCTGTGCATTTCTGAAAACTAGAGACCTAGGGGAATCCAAGGAGGGGTGACTTGTGTGGCTCGGACCAGGTTCTGTTACCCAGAATCCTTTGCAAACCTCAAAATTTGGCTAATAAAACACATGTTCCTCACATTTCTGTGGCAGAAAGTTCTGGAATCTGAGAGGAGCCACAAATTTCCTTCCACCCAGCGTTCCCCCACGTCTCCTGATAAAAATGATACCTCACTTGTGTGGGTAGGCCTCGCGCCCGCGACAGGATATGCCCCAAAACACAACGTGGACACATCACAGAAAACAGAGCTGTTTTTAGCAAAGTGACTACCTGTAGATTTTGGCCTCTGGCTCAGCCGCCACCTAGGGAAACCTACCAAACCTGTGCATTTCAGAAAACTAGAGACCTAGGGGAATCCAAGGAGGGGTGACTTGTGTGGCTCGGACCAGGTTCTGTTACCCAGAATCCTTTGCAAACCTCAAAATTTGGCTAAAAAACCACATGTTCCTCACATTTCTGTGGCAGAAAGTTCTGGAATCTGAGAGGAGCCACAAATTTCCTTCCACCCAGCGTTCCCCCACGTCTCCCGATAAAAATGATACCTCACTTGTGTGGGTAGGCCTAGCGCCCGCGACAGGATATGCCCCAAAACACAACGTGGACATATCACAGAAAACAGAGCTGTTTTTAGCAAAGTGACTACCTGTAGATTTTGGCCTCTAGCTCAGCCGCCACCTAGGGAAACCTACCAAACCTGTGCATTTCTGAAAACTAGAGACCTAGGGGAATCCACGGAGGGGTGACTTGCGGGGCTCGGACCAGGTTCTGTTACCCAGAATCCTTTGCAAACCTCAAAATTTGGCTAAAAAAACACATGTTCCTCACATTTCTGTGGCAGAAAGTTCTGGAATCTGAGAGGAGCCACAAATTTCCTTCCACCCAGCGTTCCCCCACGTCTCCCGATAAAAATGATACCTCACTTGTGTGGGTAGGCCTAGCACCCGCGACAGGATATGCCCCAAAACACAACGTGGACACATCACAGAAAACAGAGCTGTTTTTAGCAAAGTGACTACCTGTAGATTTTGGCCTCTAGCTCAGCCGCCACCTAGGGAAACCTACCAAACCTGTGCATTTCTGAAAACTAGAGACCTAGGGGAATCCAAGGAGGGGTGACTTGTGTTGCTCGGACCAGGTTCTGTTACCCAGAATCCTTTGCAAACCTCAAAATTTGGCTAAAAAAACACATGTTCCTCACATTTCTGTGGCAGAAAGTTCTGGAATCTGAGAGGAGCCACAAATTTCCTTCCACCCAGCGTTCCCCCACGTCTCCCGATAAAAATGATACCTCACTTGTGTGGGTAGGCCTAGCGCCCGCGACAGGATATGCCCCAAAACACAACGTGGACACATCACAGAAAACAGAGCTGTTTTTAGCAAAGTGACTACCTGTAGATTTTGGCCTCTAGCTCAGCCGCCACCTAGGGAAACCTACCAAACCTGTGCATTTCTGAAAACTAGAGACCTAGGGGAATCCACGGAGGGGTGACTTGCGGGGCTCGGACCAGGTTCTGTTACCCAGAATCCTTTGCAACCTCAAAATTTGGCTAAAAAAACACATGTTCCTCATATTTCTGTGGCAGAAAGTTCTGGAATCTGAGAGGAGCCACAAATTTCCTTCCACCTAGCGTTCCCCCACGTCTCCCGATAAAAATGATACCTCACTTGTGTGGGTAGGCCTAGCGCCCGCAACAGGATATACCCCAAAACACAACGTGGACATATCACAGAAAACAGAGCTGTTTTTAGCAAAGTGACTACCTGTAGATTTTGGCCTCTAGCTCAGCCGCCTCCTAGGGAAACCTACCAAACCTGTGCATTTCTGAAAACTAGAGACCTAGGGGAATCCACGGAGGGGTGACTTGCGGGGCTCGGACCAGGTTCTGTTACCCAGAATCCTTTGCAAACCTCAAAATTTGGCTAAAAAAACACATGTTCCTCACATTTCTGTGGCAGAAAGTTCTGGAATCTGAGAGGAGCCACAAATTTCCTTCCACCCAGCGTTCCCCCACGTCTCCCGATAAAAATGATACCTCACTTGTGTGGGTAGGCCTAGCGCCCGCGACAGGATATGCCCAAAAACACAACGTGGACATATCACAGAAAACAGAGCTGTTTTTAGCAAAGTGACTACCTGTAGATTTTGGCCTCTAGCTCAGCCGGCACCTAGGGAAACCTACCAAACCTGTGCATTTCTGAAAACTAGAGACCTAGGGGAATCCAAGGAGGGGTGACTTGTGTGGCTCGGACCAGGTTCTGTTACCCAGAATCCTTTGCAAACCTCAAAATTTGGCTAAAAAAACACATGTTCCTCACATTTCTGTGGCAGAAAGTTCTGGAATCTGAGAGGAGCCACAAATTTCCTTCCACCCAGCGTTCCCCCACGTCTCCCGATAAAAATGATACCTCACTTGTGTGGGTAGGCCTAGCGCCCGCGACAGGATATGCCCCAAAACACAACGTGGACATATCACAGAAAACAGAGCTGTTTTTAGCAAAGTGACTACCTGTAGATTTTGGCCTCTAGCTCAGCCGGCACCTAGGGAAACCTACCAAACCTGTGCATTTCTGAAAACTAGAGACCTAGGGGAATCCAAGGAGGGGTGACTTGTGTGGCTCGGACCAGGTTCTGTTACCCAGAATCCTTTGCAAACCTCAAAATTTGGCTACAAAAACACATGTTCCTCACATTTCTGTGGCAGAAAGTTCTGGAATCTGAGAGGAGCCACAAATTTCCTTCCACCCAGCGTTCCCCCACGTCTCCCGATAAAAATGATACCTCACTTGTGTGGGTAGGCCTAGCGCCCGCGACAGGATATGCCCCAAAACACAACGTGGACACATCACAGAAAACAGAGCTGTTTTTAGCAAAGTGACTACCTGTAGATTTTGGCCTCTAGCTCAGCCGCCACCTAGGGAAACCTACCAAACCTGTACATTTCTGAAAACTAGAGACCTAGGGGAATCCAAGGAGGGGTGACTTGCGGGGCTCGGTCCAGGTTCTCTTACCCAGAATCCTTTGCAAACCTCAAAATGTGGCTAAAAAAACACATGTTCCTCACATTTCTGTGGCAGAAAGTTCTGGAATCTGAGAGGAGCCACAAATTTCCTTCCACCCAGCGTTCCCCCACGTCTCCCGATAAAAATGATACCTCACTTGTGTGGGTAGGCCTAGCGCCCGCAACAGGATATGCCCCAAAACACAACGTGGACATATCACAGAAAACAGAGCTGTTTTTAGCAAAGTGACTACCTGTAGATTTTGGCCTCTAGCTCAGCCGGCACCTAGGGAAACCTACCAAACCTGTGCATTTCTGAAAACTAGAGACCTAGGGGAATATAAGGAGGGGTGACTTGTGTGGCTCGGACCAGGTTCTGTTACCCAGAATCCTTTGCAAACCTCAAAATTTGGCTAAAAAAACACATGTTCCTCACATTTCTGTGGCAGAAAGTTCTGGAATCTGAGAGGAGCCACAAATTTCCTTCCACCCAGCGTTCCCCCACGTCTCCCGATAAAAATGATACCTCACTTGTGTGGGTAGGCCTAGCGCCCGCGACAGGATATGCCCCAAAACACAACGTGGACATATCACAGAAAACAGAGCTGTTTTTAGCAAAGTGACTACCTGTAGATTTTGGCCTCTAGCTCAGCCGGCACCTAGGGAAACCTACCAAACCTGTGCATTTCTGAAAACTAGAGACCTAGGGGAATCCAAGGAGGGGTGACTTGTGTGGCTCGGACCAGGTTCTGTTACCCAGAATCCTTTGCAAACCTCAAAATTTGGCTACAAAAACACATGTTCCTCACATTTCTGTGGCAGAAAGTTCTGGAATCTGAGAGGAGCCACAAATTTCCTTCCACCCAGCGTTCCCCCACGTCTCCCGATAAAAATGATACCTCACTTGTGTGGGTAGGCCTAGCGCCCGCGACAGGATATGCCCAAAAACACAACGTGGACATATCACAGAAAACAGAGCTGTTTTTAGCAAAGTGACTACCTGTAGATTTTGGCCTCTAGCTCAGCCGGCACCTAGGGAAACCTACCAAACCTGTGCATTTCTGAAAACTAGAGACCTAGGGGAATCCAAGGAGGGGTGACTTGTGTGGCTCGGACCAGGTTCTGTTACCCAGAATCCTTTGCAAACCTCAAAATTTGGCTAAAAAAACACATGTTCCTCACATTTCTGTGGCAGAAAGTTCTGGAATCTGAGAGGAGCCACAAATTTCCTTCCACCCAGCGTTCCCCCACGTCTCCCGATAAAAATGATACCTCACTTGTGTGGGTAGGCCTAGCGCCCGCGACAGGATATGCCCCAAAACACAACGTGGACATATCACAGAAAACAGAGCTGTTTTTAGCAAAGTGACTACCTGTAGATTTTGGCCTCTAGCTCAGCCGGCACCTAGGGAAACCTACCAAACCTGTGCATTTCTGAAAACTAGAGACCTAGGGGAATCCAAGGAGGGGTGACTTGTGTGGCTCGGACCAGGTTCTGTTACCCAGAATCCTTTGCAAACCTCAAAATTTGGCTACAAAAACACATGTTCCTCACATTTCTGTGGCAGAAAGTTCTGGAATCTGAGAGGAGCCACAAATTTCCTTCCACCCAGCGTTCCCCCACGTCTCCCGATAAAAATGATACCTCACTTGTGTGGGTAGGCCTAGCGCCCGCGACAGGATATGCCCCAAAACACAACGTGGACACATCACAGAAAACAGAGCTGTTTTTAGCAAAGTGACTACCTGTAGATTTTGGCCTCTAGCTCAGCCGCCACCTAGGGAAACCTACCAAACCTGTACATTTCTGAAAACTAGAGACCTAGGGGAATCCAAGGAGGGGTGACTTGCGGGGCTCGGTCCAGGTTCTCTTACCCAGAATCCTTTGCAAACCTCAAAATGTGGCTAAAAAAACACATGTTCCTCACATTTCTGTGGCAGAAAGTTCTGGAATCTGAGAGGAGCCACAAATTTCCTTCCACCCAGCGTTCCCCCACGTCTCCCGATAAAAATGATACCTCACTTGTGTGGGTAGGCCTAGCGCCCGCAACAGGATATGCCCCAAAACACAACGTGGACATATCACAGAAAACAGAGCTGTTTTTAGCAAAGTGACTACCTGTAGATTTTGGCCTCTAGCTCAGCCGGCACCTAGGGAAACCTACCAAACCTGTGCATTTCTGAAAACTAGAGACCTAGGGGAATATAAGGAGGGGTGACTTGTGTGGCTCGGACCAGGTTCTGTTACCCAGAATCCTTTGCAAACCTCAAAATTTGGCTAAAAAAACACATGTTCCTCACATTTCTGTGGCAGAAAGTTCTGGAATCTGAGAGGAGCCACAAATTTCCTTCCACCCAGCGTTCCCCCACGTCTCCCGATAAAAATGATACCTCACTTGTGTGGGTAGGCCTAGCGCCCGCGACAGGATATGCCCCAAAACACAACGTGGACATATCACAGAAAACAGAGCTGTTTTTAGCAAAGTGACTACCTGTAGATTTTGGCCTCTAGCTCAGCCGGCACCTAGGGAAACCTACCAAACCTGTGCATTTCTGAAAACTAGAGACCTAGGGGAATATAAGGAGGGGTGACTTGTGTGGCTCGGACCAGGTTCTGTTACCCAGAATCCTTTGCAAACCTCAAAATTTGGCTAAAAAAACACATGTTCCTCACATTTCTGTGGCAGAAAGTTCTGGAATCTGAGAGGAGCCACAAATTTCCTTCCACCCAGCGTTCCCCCACGTCTCCCGATAAAAATGATACCTCACTTGTGTGGGTAGGCCTAGCGCCCGCGACAGGATATGCCCCAAAACACAACGTGGACATATCACAGAAAACAGAGCTGTTTTTAGCAAAGTGACTACCTGTAGATTTTGGCCTCTAGCTCAGCCGGCACCTAGG
Source organism: Pleurodeles waltl (assembly GCF_031143425.1). Taxonomy (NCBI): domain Eukaryota; kingdom Metazoa; phylum Chordata; class Amphibia; order Caudata; family Salamandridae; genus Pleurodeles; species Pleurodeles waltl. Next base: position 645,024,039 of record NC_090446.1, on the reverse strand, counting down.
GAAACCTACCAAACCTGTGCATTTCTGAAAACTAGAGACCTAGGGGAATCCAAGGAGGGGTGACTTGTGTGGCTCGGACCAGGTTCTGTTACCCAGAATCCTTTGCAAACCTCAAAATTTGGCTACAAAAACACATGTTCCTCACATTTCTGTGGCAGAAAGTTCTGGAATCTGAGAGGAGCCACAAATTTCCTTCCACCCAGCGTTCCCCCACGTCTCCCGATAAAAATGATACCTCACTTGTGTGGGTAGGCCTAGCGCCCGCGACAGGATATGCCCCAAAACACAACGTGGACACATCACAGAAAACAGAGCTGTTTTTAGCAAAGTGACTACCTGTAGATTTTGGCCTCTAGCTCAGCCGCCACCTAGGGAAACCTACCAAACCTGTACATTTCTGAAAACTAGAGACCTAGGGGAATCCAAGGAGGGGTGACTTGCGGGGCTCGGTCCAGGTTCTCTTACCCAGAATCCTTTGCAAACCTCAAAATGTGGCTAAAAAAACACATGTTCCTCACATTTCTGTGGCAGAAAGTTCTGGAATCTGAGAGGAGCCACAAATTTCCTTCCACCCAGCGTTCCCCCACGTCTCCCGATAAAAATGATACCTCACTTGTGTGGGTAGGCCTAGCGCCCGCGACAGGATATGCCCCAAAACACAACGTGGACATATCACAGAAAACAGAGCTGTTTTTAGCAAAGTGACTACCTGTAGATTTTGGCCTCTAGCTCAGCCGGCACCTAGGGAAACCTACCAAACCTGTGCATTTCTGAAAACTAGAGACCTAGGGGAATATAAGGAGGGGTGACTTGTGTGGCTCGGACCAGGTTCTGTTACCCAGAATCCTTTGCAAACCTCAAAATTTGGCTAAAAAAACACATGTTCCTCACATTTCTGTGGCAGAAAGTTCTGGAATCTGAGAGGAGCCACAAATTTCCTTCCACCCAGCGTTCCCCCACGTCTCCCGATAAAAATGATACCTCACTTGTGTGGGTAGGCCTAGCGCCCGCGACAGGATATGCCCCAAAACACAACGTGGACACATCACAGAAAACAGAGCTGTTTTTAGCAAAGTGACTACCTGTAGATTTTGGCCTCTAGCTCAGCCGCCACCTAGGGAAACCTACCAAACCTGTACATTTCTGAAAACTAGAGACCTAGGGGAATCCAAGGAGGGGTGATTTGCGGGGCTCGGACCAGGTTCTGTTACCCAGAATCCTTTGCAAACCTCAAAATGTGGCTAAAAAAACACATGTTCCTCACATTTCTGTGGCAGAAAGTTCTGGAATCTGAGAGGAGCCACGAATTTCCTTCCACCCAGCGTTCCCCCAAGTCTCCCGATAAAAATGATACCTCACTTGCGTGGGTAGGACTAGCGCCCACGAAAGGAAAGGGCCCAAAACACAACGTCGACACATCACATTTTTTTATAAAAAGCAGTGCCTACCTGTGGATTTTGGCCTGTAGCTCAGCCCGCACTTGGGGAAACCTAGCAAACCAGCGCATTTTTGAAAACTAGAAACCCAGGGGAATCCAAGATGGGGTGACTTGCGGGGCTCTGACCAGGTTATGTTACCCAGAATCCTTTGCAAACATCAAAATGTGGCCCAAAAAACACTTTTTCCTCTCATTTCGGTGACAGAAAGATCTGGAATCTAAGAGGAGCCACAAATTTCCTTCCACCCAGCGTTCCCCTAAGTCTCTCGATAAAAATGGTGCCTCACTTCTGTGGGTAGGCCTAGCGCCCACGAAAGGAAATGGCCCAAAACACAACATGGACACAACATATTTTTTCACAGAAAACAGAGGTGTTTTTTGCAAGGTGCCTACCTGTGGAGTTTGGCCTGTAGCTCAGCCGGCCCCAGGGGTGGGGGTCAGAAATGGCCTAAAATAAATTTCTTCCCCCCAACCCCCACCCCACCCGGGAGCGACCCTTGCCTACGGGGTCGCTCCCCCTGCGTGACATTGGCGCCAAAAAACAAATCCCAGGTGCCTAGTGGTTTCTGCCCCCTTGGGGGCAGATTGACCTAAAATCGGCCAATCTGCCCCCAAGGGGGGCAGAAATGGCCTAAATACAATTTGCCCCCCAGGGGAGCGACCCTTGCCTGATGGGTCGCTCCCCATCTCGAAAAAAACAAACAAACAAAAAAAAAACCACAACAAAAACATTTGCCCTGGTGCCCTGAGGGTTCTGCCCCCCCCCCCGGGGGCAGTTCAGCCTAATAATAGGCTGATCTGCCCCCAGGGGGGGCAGAAATGGCCTAAAATAAATTTGCCCCCCCAGCCCCCACCCCTTCCCTGGAGCGACCCTTGCCTACGGGGTCGCTCCCCCTGCGTGACATTGGCACCAAAAAACAAATCCCAGGTGCCTAGTGGTTTCTGCCCCCTTGGGGGCAGATTGACCTAAAATCGGCCAATCTGCCCCCAAGGGGGGCAGAAATGGCCTAAATACAAGTTGCCCCCCAGGGGAGCGACCCTTGCCTGATGGGTCGCTCCCCATCTCGAAAAAAACAAACAAACAAAAAAGAAACACAAAAAAAAAATTGCCCTGGTGCCCTGAGGGTTCTGCCCCCCCCCTGGGGGCAGTTCAGCCTAATAATAGGCCGATCTGCCCCTAGGGAGGGCAGAAATGGCCTAAAATAAATTTGCCCCCCCAGCCCCCACCCCTTCCCTGGAGCGACCCTTGCCTACGGGGTCGCTCCCCCTGCGTGACATTGGCGCCAAAAAACAAATCCCAGGTGCCTAGTGGTTTCTACCCCCTTGGGGGCAGATTGACCTAAAATCGGCCAATCTGCCCCCAAGGGGGGCAGAAATGGCCTAAATACAATTTGCCCCCCAGGGGAGCGACCCTTTCCTGATGGGTCGCTCCCCATCTCGAAAAAAAACAAACAAACAAAAAAAAAACACACAAAAAAAATGTGCCCTGGTGCCTAGAGGGTTCTGCCCCCCCCCTGGGGGCAGTTTGGCCTAATAATAGGCCGATCTGCGCAGAAATGGCCTAAAATAAATTTGAACCCCCACCCCCCCCGGGAGCGACCCTTGCCTACGGGGTTGCTCCCCCTGCGTGACATTGGCGACAAAAAACAAATCCCAGGTGCCTAGTGGTTTCTGCCCCCTTGGGGGCAGATTGACCTAAAATCGGCCTATCTGCCCCCAAGGGGGGCAGAAATGGCCTAAATACAAGTTGCCCCCCAGGGGAGCGACCCTTGCCTGATGGGTCGCTCCCCATCTCGAAAAAAAAAATAAAAAATAAAAATTGCCCCTGGTGCCCTGAGGGTTCTGCCCCCCTCTGGGGGCAGTTCGGCCTGATAATAGGCCGATCTGCCCCTAGGGGGGGCAGAAATGGCCTAAAATAAATTTGACCCCCGGGAGCGACCCTTGCCTACGGGGTCGCTCCCCCTGCGTGACATTGGCGCCAAAAAACAAATCCCAGGTGCCTAGTGGTTTCTGCCCCCTTGGGGGCAGATTGACCTAAAATCGGCCAATCTGCCCCCAAGGGGGGCAGAAATGGCCTAAATACAAGTTGCCCCCCAGGGGAGCGACCCTTGCCTGATGGGTCGCTCCCCATCTCGAAAAAAACAAACAAACAAAAAAGAAACACAAAAAAAAAAATTGCCCTGGTGCCCTGAGGGTTCTGCCCCCCTCTGGGGGCAGTTCGGCCTGATAATAGGCCGATCTGCCCCTAGGGAGGGCAGAAATGGCCTAAAATAAATTTGACCCCCCAACCCCCCCCCCCCCCCAGAGCGACCCTTGCCTACGGGGTCGCTCCCCCTGCGTGACATTGGCGCCAAAAAACAAATCCCAGGTGCCTAGTGGTTTCTGCCCCCTTGGGGGCAGATTGACCTAAAATCGGCCAATCTGCCCCCAAGGGGGGCAGAAATGGCCTAAATACAAGTTGCCCCCCAGGGGAGCGACCCTTGCCTGATGGGTCGCTCCCCATCTCGAAAAAAACAAACAAACAAAAAAGAAACACAAAAAAAAAAATTGCCCTGGTGCCCTGAGGGTTCTGCCCCCCTCTGGGGGCAGTTCGGCCTGATAATAGGCCGATCTGCCCCTAGGGAGGGCAGAAATGGCCTAAAATAAATTTGACCCCCCAACCCCCCCCCCCCAGAGCGACCCTTGCCTACGGGGTCGCTCCCCCTGCGTGACATTGGCGCCAAAAAACAAATCCCAGGTGCCTAGTGGTTTCTACCCCCTTGGGGGCAGATTGACCTAAAATCGGCCAATCTGCCCCCAAGGGGGGCAGAAATGGCCTAAATACAATTTGCCCCCCAGGGGAGCGACCCTTTCCTGATGGGTCGCTCCCCATCTCGAAAAAAAACAAACAAACAAAAAAAAAACACACAAAAAAAATGTGCCCTGGTGCCTAGAGGGTTCTGCCCCCCCCCCCCTGGGGGCAGTTTGGCCTAATAATAGGCCGATCTGCCCCCAGGGGGGGCAGAAATGGCCTAAAATAAATTTGAACCCCCAACCCCCACCCCCCCCCGGGAGCGACCCTTGCCTACGGGGTCGCTCCCCCTGCGTGACATTGGCGACAAAAAACAAATCCCAGGTGCCTAGTGGTTTCTGCCCCCTTGGGGGCAGATTGACCTAAAATCGGCCAATCTGCCCCCAAGGGGGGCAGAAATGGCCTAAATACAAGTTGCCCCCCAGGGGAGCGACCCTTGCCTGATGGGTCGCTCCCCATCTCGAAAAAAAAAAAAAAAAAAAAAAATTGCCCCTGGTGCCCTGAGGGTTCTGCCCCCCTCTGGGGGCAGTTCGGCCTGATAATAGGCCGATCTGCCCCTAGGGGAGGCAGAAATGGCCTAAAATAAATTTGACCCCCGGGAGCGACCCTTGCCTACGGGGTCGCTCCCCCTGCGTGACATTGGCGCCAAAAAACAAATCCCCGGTGCCTAGTGGTTTCTGCCCCCTTGGGGGCAGATTGACCTAAAATCGGCCAATCTGCCCCCAGGGGGGCAGAAATGGTGTAAATACAATTTGCCCCCCCCCCCCCAGGGGAGCGACCCTTGCCTGATGGGTCGCTCCCCATCTCTAAAAAAACAAACAAACAAAAAAAAAAACACAAAAAAAAAACTTGCCCTGGCGCCTATAGGTTTCTGCCCCCCTGGGGGCAGATCGGCCTAATAATAGGCCGATCTGCCCCCAGGGGGGGCAGAAATAAGGGGTCGCTCCCTTTGCGTGAAATTCACGCAAAGAAAAAACTCCCTGGTGTCTAGTGGTTTCTACCCCCCTTGGGGGCAGAATGGCCTCATTAAAATAGGCCAATCTGCCCCCAAGGGGGGCAGAAATGGCCAAAATATAATTTTACCCCAAGGGGAGCGACCCTTGCCTAAGGGGTCGCTCCCCACCCAAAAAAATAAAATAACACATAAAAAAAAAAAAAAAAAAAAAAATGGTCCCTGGTGCCCTAGAGGTTTCTGCCCCCCCTGGGGGCAGATCGGCCTAATAGTAGGCCGATCTGCCCCCAGGGGGGGCAGAAAAGGCCTTCCAGAAAAAATGCCCCCCATGGGAGCGACCCTTGCCCAAGGGGTCGCTCCCTTTTGTCAATATCATTAAAAAAAAAAAAATCCCTGGTGTCTAGTGGGGTTTCAAAAGCCGGATTGCAAGCAATCCGGCTTTTGAAACCCTCGGAGAGACTTCAAAGGGAAGGAAATACTTTTCCTTCCCTTTGAAGCCCCTCCGGGCCTCCCCGGTGATTGAAAGAGAAATGCTTTTGCATTTCTTTTTCAATCGCGCTGGAAGCAGAGCTTCCAGCGCGACGAGGGAGGCCCCTGTGACACATCAGCGCGCGCGCGCGCGCTGACGTCACAGGGTGGGGCGGGGGGGGGCGGGGGTATAAGGGGAAGGTCTTCCCCTTCCATCCCCACCTTGGGGGGGAGGGGGGGTGCACGGGGGCGCGCTAGCGTGCCCCCAAGTTCCCCTGTGCCATGGACGAGATGATCTCGTCCAAGGCACAGGGGAACTGTAGCCTTGGACGAGATCATCTCGTCCAAGGCACCCAAGAGGTTAATCATATCATATTGTTCATATAGAAACATTGAAGTGTTCAGCAAACAATATACATGAACACTAAAACTATTTCGTGTTACAAATACTTTTTCTGGTGTTCTCAGCTTTTTAATTAGAATACAAGTTCTACATTATAGTACAATTTAAAAAATAATAATAACAAACTTTATCAGTAAACAGAATTTATTAAAATTTTAATTCCTGAAATTTGTAAAAAAATAAATAAAGGGGGGGGGCATAATGGCTTCAGGAAATATAAGGAATCTCACTGCGCCAGAACCTTTCATGCCTAAAAATGGGGAACCTACATTAAAATGGGAAGAGTGGAGAGAATATTTTGAGAATTACATTTCTACGTTGCTTGGGTGCAAAAAGCTTAAAAATTTACGGTATCAATAAAAAGATTAGAGCACCGGATCAAGGTGAAGTGTTTAGTCATGCACTTGAAGACCTTACTGAGTTTTTTAAACCGACTGTGTGCATCGCTGTGGATCGATTCAAATTTTTCCGTAGGAAGCAACATCTGGAAGAATTGGTGGAGGATTATGTGGCTGCGATTAAAAATTTGGCACTGTCATGTAAATTTACATGTTGATCTTACTAGAGACCTAAATTATAATGCACGCAGCGAACCCCCACGTTCAAGAGAAACTTTGGGCAAGAGGGGAAGCATTGTTACAGGAAGTCATAGAAAGGGTTTAAAGTGCTGAACTTACAGGAAGATGTGCAAAGGCTGTTTTGCGGAATGAGGATAAGACATTTTCGAAGTTAGATGATAATGCCACGATAAATATGGTGAAGAAAAAGCAAGAAAGTACTTAATAAATTTAGTGGACCATCACATAAAGAGAAAGAGCATGTGAATATGAAAGACAAGAAATCCTGTTTCAGATGTGAGAGAAAATATAATTTGGATAATGACAGGAAATATCCGGCTCATAATCAGAAATGCTCAAGTTGTGGTGTACTGGGGCATTTTGCAAAAGTGTGTGGTAAGAGAAAAATGTTGGGTGGAGATACATATGTGAAGTGTGTGAAAGAGTGCGATTTGGATAAAAATAGTTCTTCAGAGAATTCGGATTCACATTTATGCATTTTGAATGTTGTTGATAATGTACAAAATGTAAAATGTAACAGTAGCAGACCTTTGTGTGAAATTTCGATTGAAAAAGTAGACATCTCTGTAGTTGCTGATTCGGGGTGTCCCTATACTATAGTCAACAAAGAAGTGTGGCAGCAATGTTTTGAACCCATTTTGGGAAATTGTTTTGAAAAGTTGGATATTGCTCCTAAAACATTTACGGGTGAGCACATTAATATAATGGGTAACAAAAAGTTGTTAATCAAATTCAAACATAAGCAAGCACTTTGCAAGGTATATGTGTCTGACACAGGCCCATCAGTGCTTGGGTGGAAGGATCAAGGTGAACTGGGTATTATTTTGGATCCCAGTAGTTCAACTCCTGTATCGGTGGTGCAACAAGATGTAGAATTTATAGAAAAGATTGCAAAAAAATATCCAATCGTTTTCTCAGGGAATATAAGAAAATGTAATGGATATCAACACAAGATACAATTAAAAGCAAATGCATTCCCGTGTATTCACAAAGTCAGAAGCATTCCGGTTTCTGTGAGGGAACAGGTAGAGGAGGAAATGCACAAGCTGCAGACAGATGGTATTATCGACCCGGTTGAGTCTGCATAATGCATTGCGCCTTTAGAAGTAGTTTAAAAAAACTGGAAAATTAAGATTATGTGTCGACCTTAGGGATCTCAACAAAAGTATTGTTGTGAATCAGTTTCCTTTACCCAAGATCAGTGAGATGTTAGCTAGTACCAAAGGTATCAAGTGGTTTTCTAGCATAGATCTTAAAGCTGCATATCACCAAGTGCCGTTACATGCTAAAAGTAGAAGTTTGACAACTTTCATAACATCTTTTGGGTGTTTCAGATTCAAAAGGGTACCTTTCGGGTTGGCGTCTGCGGCAGCCATGTTCCAAAGGTTGATGCCCAAAATTTTGTCAAATATGAAAAATGTGCTGATTTTTCAGGATGACATTTTGATAATGGGGAAGGATAGAGAGGAACATGACCGGATTTTAGATAAGGTTTTGCAAAGATTGAGTCTTCATGGTTGAACAGCTGAACTTAATAAGTGCAAATTTGCTGAAAATAAAATACATTATTTAGGACACAAGATTTCGGGAGGAGGCATTAAACCTAAATTGGAATTGGTTGAGACTGTCAAAAATGCACCTAGACCTCAGACTAAAGATGATGTGCGAGCTCTCTTAGGTCTAGCCGAGTTTTACGCTAAATTTGTTCACAATTTTTCAAAAAAAACATTTACATTACGATAACTACTTAAAACTAACAATACATTTGTGTGGAATGAGCAATGTGATAATGCATTTGAAGAAATCAAAAATAATGTAGCTGCTGCTCCACCTTTGTATGGGTTTGATCCCATGTTGCAAAGTATTGTTACCACAGATGCCAGCTCAAAGGGCATTGGTGTAACTTTATCTCATATCGTTAAAGAGGGAGTAGAGACAACCATAGCTTTTGCCTCGCGTTCAATTTCACCTACAGAGAGAGATATTCTGTGATTGAGCGCAAGACATTGGTTTGCGTCTGGGGTTTGGAACGTTTCAGACACTACATTTGGGGTTACCATGTTTTGTTAAGATGTAACCATAAAGCACTTACAAAGGTTTTAACTACAAAAGGGTTAATTACAGCTTCCCCCTGTATTGCTCGTACGTCTTTTAGACTTTTGGAATTTAATTACAGCATACAATGGGGGTCATTCTGACCCTGGCGGTCAGTGTTAAAGCGGCGGCCAACCCGCCAACAGGCTGGCGGCCAAAATAATTGAATTCTGACCCTGGCGGGAACCGCCAACACAGGCCGCCGCATTAACACTCCGACCGCCACGGCGGAACAAACAAACAGCGCGGCGGTCACCGCCAACAGGCAGGCGGCAGACAATGTACTGCCCACCCTATCACGACTCACCAATCCGCCACCTTTTCCGGGGCGGGAGCCCCGCCGATAAAAACACGGCGGAAACAGACATCTCCAATGGAAAACGCTTACCTCGACACACTCCACGCGGAATCGGAACAGCATGGAACCCGAACTCCACATCCTCCCGGCCATTGCCTTCCTGCTCTTCTTCCAGGATCACGAACCTTGGCGCAGACGACAAAGGTGAGTACTGCACCTACGACACAGGGGAGGGGGGGAGGAGGAAAGGTTACGGGCACACACATACGCCACACACCCACCCCCACCCTCACCCCCGCCGAAATACCTACACACCTATGCAGATAAAAAAGTCAGAGTGACACCCCCAAACCCCCCCCCAAAAGCAAAGACAAAAGGCAATGAATGTAAAAGTAGAACTATATTATTGCAACAATAAAGTATAGCGACCTTAGCAATATATGAAGAAGCAATACACATCTAGAACCATATCCACACAAGTAGCAAAAGTCCGGCCCAGTCATTCAAAGTTCAAATGTCCGTGGGCCAATGTGCAGCAACACATGGGCAAAGCCCACACACGAGATCGAGTCCATTGGAGAGAACACTGCTGGGGCATCACAAAAATAAAAAACAGGCACCTCAGGGGGAAGGGGGGGCACCTCAGCCACATGAGTCCACGACGCCAGATTCACGAAGGCCCTCCATGCCCACTGTGCCATCCTGGGGAGTGCAAAGCCACAGTCTCACAAGTCTCTACAGTGGGTGGAATGCCCACTGTGCCATCCTGGGGAGTGCAAAGCCACAGTCTCACAAGTCTCTACAGTGGGTGGATTGCCCACTGTGCCATCCTGGGGAGTGCAAAGCCACAGTCTCACAAGTCTCTCCAGTGGGTGGATTGCCCACTGTGACATCCTGGGGAGTGCAAAGCCACAGTCTCACAAGTCTCTACAGTGGGTGGAATGCCCACTGTGCCCTCCTGGGGAGTGCAAAGCCACAGTCCATCAGGTGGATTACAGAGACCACTGGTCATGGAGGAGGCACGGTGGGCAGAGTGCGCCGTGAAGGCCTGCCCGACACAGAACCAGGACTGCCAATGGGCCAGCGGTGCTTGACAGGAAGGGCCCAGCGGAGCGGTGCTTGACAGGAAGGGCCCAGCGGAGCGGTGCTTGACAGGAAGGGCCCAGCGGAGCGGTGCTTGAGACGGCGGTGCCCAGCGGAGCGGTGCTTGACAGGAAGGGCCCAGCGGAGCGGTGCTTGACAGGAAGGGCCCAGCGGAGCGGTGCTTGACAGGAAGGGCCCAGCGGAGCGGTGCTTGACAGGAAGAGCCCAGCGGAGCGGTGCTTGAGACGGCGGTGCCCAGCGGAGCGGTGCTTGACAGGAAGGCCCCAGCGGAGCGGTGCTTGAGACGGCGGTGCCCAGCGGAGCGGTGCTTGACAGGAAGAGCCCAGCGGAGCGGTGCTTGACAGGAAGAGCCCAGCGGAGCGGTGCTTGACAGGAAGGGCCCAGCGGAGCGGTGCTTGACAGGAAGGGCCCAGCGGAGCGGTGCTTGACAGGAAGGGCCCAGCGGAGCGGTGCTTGAGACGGCGGTGCCCAGCAGAGCGGTGCTTGAGACGGCGGTGCCCAGCAGAGCGGTGCTTGAGACGGCGGGGCCCTGGTCAGCGGTGCCTGTCTTGTGTTTCCAGTGAACCACACCTGCCCAATACTTGCTGCTCAGTCTGAATCGGACCTTTCCGTTGCAGGGCCCTCCTGTGATGGAGTCCTGGGGCCCTGGGTCTCCTCCGATACCCCCGGAATGGGGCTGGTGGGGCCCTCATGGCCAGGTCGGCTGCTCCCTGCCTTTTGCTCCTTGCTGCCCTTGCCCTCCTTGGCAGACTGTCCGTGGCCCTTGGCTCCCTTACCCGATGTGGCAGGGGATGGTGCAAGGCTCCCCTCCTTGGGGGCAGGCGTATCAGGCCTGTCGCGCCTGCCCTTCACTTTTTTGCTCCTCTTCCCAGGGGGGGGGGGCTGGCTGTGCCTTTGCTGCTGGACGATGTCCCAGCCCAAGGAAAGGGCGGACTCCAAAAACCAGGCATGACGTTCTTGGGAGTTGCTGGGCTGGTGGTGGCTGAGGTGTTTGTGGAACTCTTACGGGATGGAGGGGGTGGGTCAGGTGAGGAAAAGAGGTCAATTTTAGAGAGGAAAAATTTCTTTGGAGCTATGGGAAGGGTAGCTGGAGTGGGTATGGGAGTGGAGGAAGAGGATGTGGTTGTAGGAGAGTCAAGTGTGCTGTCTTTGGGTGCAGGTGCTTGGGCAGGAGGCTGACGTGAGGTGGATGGCTGTTGTTTGGGTGCCTGCCTGCGTTTGTGTGTTTGGGAAGCGGGGGTGACAGACACACTGGGAGAGGACACAGGGGACGTGTACATGGCAGTGGGGGTGGTGACTGCACGTGTGCGGACTGGTCTGGAAGGTGTGCTGGTGATGGGTGCAATGGCTGATGGTGGTGTGCTTGCAGGTGTGTGTGGAGACGTCACAGGGAGGGAGGAGGGAGCCGAGGAGGTGGGGGACACAGAGGAGGTAGTGACTGTTGGCATGTCTGCATCTGGATGTTGCTTGGGTGAATGCTTGTGTGTCCTGTGGTGCTTATGTCTGGATGAGCTGCCCTTGGGTGTTGAGGTGTGTGCAGGCTGGTCTGTAGGTGTGGATGGGATAGGCAGAGGAACAGGGGAGTGGGACTGGGTGGAGGGAGTCAGAAGAGGGAGGCTGGAGACAGGGACAATCGCTCCGTCAGTGCTGAGGCCAGAGCGTTGAACGATCGTTGATGGGCAGCCTGACCCGAATGAAGGCCCTTCAGGTATGCATTGCTTTGATGCACCTCCCTCTCCACACCCTGGATGGCATTCAAAAGGGTAGACTGCCCAACAATGATGGTCCTCAGGAGGTCAATGACCTCCTCACTGAGGGCAGCAGGGGTGACTGGGGCAGGGCCTGAGGTGCCTGGGGCGAAGGAGATGGCCGGCTTCCTGGCCTTGCGGGCACGGCCCAAAGGCCGAGGGGCTGCTGGGAGGGCGGAGCTGGTGCGCTGGGTGGCGGCTGTACCTGTAGGATCGGTGGGCACGGATGTTGCCGCCACCGCAAGAGAGCTCCCTTCCGAGGACGTGTCGGTGTCGCTGACGTCCCACGGGTCCCCGTGGTGGAGCCCTCCTCGCCCTCCGTCTCACTGGTCATGTCGGAGTCCGTTGCATGGCCCTCCGGGGCCATGTGAGATGCAGCTCCCTCTTGCACCGATGCCACTTCTCCTCCGCCTGATGATGCTAATGCACACATTCACAGAAAAACAAAGAAAAGGGGGGGGTGGAAAACATCAAGACAAGTTGAGTGCATGCATTGGGGACACCGTTGGCGGAGAGGACAGACACAGAAGCCCCCTGCACTACGCTGCGCACTTAGGGTACACTACTCATTCACTGGGACATGCCCTACAAGCCTATGGGCGACAACTGCCCACACAGTATACACTGGTCCATGAATCGCGTTACTAGGCACCCTTCAAAGGTGGGGGGCGGGGGCACAGGACCATACCTCACGGGCGGGCCTATCCTACAGAAATCGCCTTGGCCTAGGGATACCCACAGCCCTCCTCCCCCACCCAGGCACCTCAACTGCGCGCAAAATAGCAGAATGTGCTGGTACTCACCCCCTTGTGTCTGCTGTGATGTCCTCAAGCGCCCATCTAAATCGGGGTAGGCCACCGCCAGGATCCGGGACATCAGGGGGGTCAAGGTACGACTGGCACCCCTCCTAGGTTGGGAGGCCATCCCCAGCAGAGCCTCCGCGGTCTTCCTGCTCCCGCGGCGGATGTCCTCCCACCTCTTGCGGCAGTGGGTGCCCCTTCTGTTGTGGACCCCCAGGGCCCGGACGTCCTTGGCGATGGCACGCCAAATGTCAATCTTCTGATGGGTGCTGACCTATGTGACATGTACAGGGGTGGAAGAGAAACATCATCACTTTTCTGCATTCTCGATGTGAGTGGCCCCCCCTCCCCAACCTTGCCATGTGGCACATGCTCTCATCTGTCGTGCCATGCATTCGTCATTCGCTGCCCTCCCCTCCATCGTACATCCTCCCCACTCAACCCACGCATTGGGCACTATGCATTGCCCCCCGTGTACTCACCTGTTGGTCTGGAGGCCCATAGAGTAGCACATACTGGGGGAGGACCCCGTCCACGAGCTTCTCCAACTCCTCGGAACTGAAGGTGGGGGCCCTTTCCCCAGTCGCAGCAGCCATTGTCACTTCCAGTCACAGCAGCACTTGCAGTATAGGTCCTCTCCTGTGGATGCTCAGGTCTCGTGTGATCAAGCAGATAGAAAATGGCGGTTACGGCCGCAGCGGTGCGTACCGCGGCGGTGCGTACCGCGGCCGCCGGCGCTCACCGCCATTGGCTCCTGAAACCCATAGGGTTCAATGTTGTCCAATGCGCCTTTGCGCCGCGGCCTGCGACCGCCTACCGCCACGGTGTGCCACGCTTGCGCAATGACCTCACTTCACATTGTCACACTTCACAGGTCAGGCAGCCGCCATTTCAAGGGCCCACATGGCTTAATTCCTACTGCGTCACACATGGCTAGGCCTTGCACCGACAATCACACTAGCCATTCAATCCCGAGAGATTCGTGTACTGTGCATGCTGTGGGCACTTACCTGTGGGTTGCTTGACTCTGTGCTCCATGTTGTCCTTCCTAGGCATCGTCCGCTGGGACTTGCGAGGAGACGGAGGAATCTTCCCGTGTACAGACCGCTGGTGGACCTGTCGACAATGGAAGAAAGACACGTCATACTCACCTACAGATTCAACCGTGCCACTATACAGGAACTGTGTGCCCAGCTGGAGCCAGACCTGATGTCACCCATCCGCCAACCCACAGGGATTCCGCCTCTAGTGCAGGTGCTGTCAGTCCTGCATTTTTTTGCCAGTGGATCATTTCAAACTACCGTGGCCATTTCATCTGGAATGTCTCAGCCTATGTTTTCAAAGGTGTTGTCCAGAGTGTTGTCTGCCCTGATGAAATACATGCGGAGCTACATCATTTTCCCTGAGGTGGGTGACTTGCCTACAGTGAAGGGTGATTTCTATGCCCTTGGACACATTCCCAATATCATTGGTGCCATTGATGGTACCCATGTGGCCTTGGTTCCCCCAAAAGACGACGAGCAGGTGTACAGGAACCAAAAGAATTTTCATTCGATGAATGTCCAGGTGGTCTGTTTGGCTGACCAGTACATCTCCCATTTAAATGCCAAGTTCCCAGGGTCAGTGCATGACGCGTACATCATGCGAAATAGCAGCATCCCTTATGTGATGGAACAGCTACAGAGACACCGTGTGTGGCTAATTGGTGACTCTGGTTACCCAAACCTGCCTTGGCTATTGACCCCAGTGAGGAATCCCAGGACCAGGGCAGAGGAACGGTACAATGAGGCCCATGGGCGTACCAGGAGGGTCATTGAGCGGACCTTGAGCCTCCTGAAGGCCAGCTTTAGGTGCCTGCATATGACTGGTGGATCCCTAATGTACTCACCAAGGAAGGTGTGTCATATCATCGTGGCCTGCTGCATGCTTCCCAACCTGGCTTTGCGACGCCAGGTGCCTTTCCTGCAGGAGGATGGTCCAGATGGTGGTGCTGTGGCCGCTGTGGAGCCTGCGGAGAGTGAAGAGGAGGAAGACGAAGAGGACGACACAAACAACAGGGACAGAGTGATACTGCAGTATTTCCAGTGACACACAGGTAATAATCTACTTCTGCATTGTATTATATCTGTAACTGTAGTGGCTCTCTACTGTCTGACCTTTCACCCCAATGTATGGTAACTTAGTTGTGTATATCACTTCCTATTACACTGCTCTGATCCCCACGGAGTGCCCTCTGGTTTTTTTCCCCATGGACTACCGCTGTGTGACACTGGTATGTTGTCATCAGAATGTAACTAGAAATGTTTTGTTGGTTATATCGAATACATTTGGTTTAAATAAATAGATAGCAGAATCCAGTAGGTTTTTGTGCAATAATTGTGTTTATTGAAGTTTTCAAATAGGTGTATAGTCCAAAAAGGGTGCTGGGTGATGGTGGAGGCATGTCCATGGCAGAGTCCAGACTCTCGTTCGCACAGGTGCATTGTCCATATGCCTGTGGAAGGTGGAGCAGGGGCGGTTCAAGGTTGGACAGAGTGAACAAGTGGGACAGTGGGATGGCATCCGTGGGTTTCCGTGCATGGCGGGGGTCTTGACATCCTACTCTGTCTTCTTCCTAGATCTCAGGCCTTTCTTGCGGGGTGGTTCTTGTTCTGCAGGGGGTGGGGTCCGGGTGGGCCGTTGCTGTTGTGTCGGGGCCTCCTGACCACTAGCGCCGGCGGAGGTGGTGGGCTGTTCTTCCTCCACGCTAGTGGCAGGGGCCCTTTGGGGGGCCACATGGTCCCGCAATGTGGTGACAATCTGGTTGAGTGCCACCACGATTGTACCCATTGCGGAACTGATGCTGCGCAGTTCTTCCCGGAACCCCATGTACTGGCCCTCCTGCATGGCCTGGATTTCCTGGAACCTGGCCAGGACCGTCGCCATCGTCTCTTGGGAGTGGTGGTACGCTCCCATGATGGTGGTGAGGGCCTCTTGGACAGTGGGTTCCCTAGGCCTGTCCTCCCTCTGTCGCACAGCAGCCCTCCCAGTTCCTCTTTGTTCCTGGGCCTCTGTCCCCTGGACGGTGTGCCCACTACCAGTGCCCCCAGGTCCCTGTTGTTGTTGGGGTTGTGGGTTACCCTGGGTGCCCTGTACTGGTAATACAAAAAATAAATACACTGTTCCAAACATACAGAAGACCAAGATTAAAAACAAAATAGGGAGTAATGGGTGGTCTTTGAAGGACGCGCGCCGGTGGGGTAGGTGTACCTGCCTACTTACATGAAACTGAAAATTTTAGTTTCTTATTCTGGCCAGCGATCCTTTTGGGCTTTATCCTGACATTGGGGATGGGCGACCTTGTTGAATTAACAATTAGGACTAAGTAAGTGACTTTGTTCTTTCTACACATTATTGATTATTAGAGTTTTTGGAGAAGGTTTTTTGTCCTGATGAAGCGTCACTGGATCCGGATGGACCGCCTAGACGCGAAACATGTAGACTTGTGAGTGTGAGGTACCAAAGACGGTTATATCCTCCCTCCCCGTTTTAAGTGAGAGTAGGTGAGCATTGTCAACCACCCATTACTCCCTATTTTGTTTTTAATCTTGGTCGACATCACATTTACTATTGATTAAAAACTATGATACTGCTTGTTGATGGCTAACCAATTTTAACATTCAATTCTCTCCAACATTTGCTCGGGTACTTAAAATTGGGTATCCCTTTAACAATTATTCACTTTTTCACAGTTACTATCTGAGCAAAGTGGTTAAGAGCACCCCCTTTTTTGGGGGAGCCCGTTAGGCATTGCAGCACCAGCCTGACGAGGAGCTTTCCCAATGATGATGCTAGTCATCCATTGCGATGCATGAGGGTTCTTGCTCCTGAAGAATTTGGTTCGCTCCTGTGATTTTCTGTATGTTTGGAACAGTGTACTTATTTTTGTATTATGGTTCGAATGGGAGGCTGTACACTGGACCAGTAATCTCCCGGTCCCTCCTCTATCATTTATTTTTGTTGCCCTGTACTGGTAGACACACCGCTGCTTGACCTGTCCTGGAGACAGAAGCATGGGCCCGCTGGGTGGGTGCTGTGCTGTTGTTTCCAGAGGGGGGTTGGTCTGCTGTGGCGTGTGGCTGACTGAGGGTAACCGACTGTCCAGAGGTCCCCGATGGTCCGGGCTGGTCATCAGGTTCTAGGTCGACAGAGCTGCTGTCATCACTGGGGGCCTGTTCTGGGGGTGGGATGGACAAATCTGGACCCTCCTGGACGGTGTGTTGGCGTTCGGGCCCTGCAGGGGTAAAATAGTATGGTTATTGATTTTGTGTGTGCCATGACGTGCGATTTGTGGGTGCCCTTGTCGCCCAGTGCTGGCAGTCCCATGTGGGAGGAGTTGTGAGGGTGGTTTGTGGGGGGGGATGGGTAGGTGCAGTGGTCATGCTTAGGTGATGGGTGTCCATGGTTTGTGTTGGCATTCAGAGGTTGGGGTTGGGTTGGGTGGGTTGTGCTGGTGAGACTTTAACAGGGAGTATGTGTGCTGGGGGGTTAGGGGTGAGGGTGGGGGTGTGGGTTGGCATGCTGGTGGTTGGGGGGGGGTGAAGTAGTTGAGATTAGACTTACCAGAGTCCATTCCTCCGCCTACTCCAGCGAGGCCCTCAGGATGCAGGATGTTCAAGACCTCTTGCTCCCATGCTGTGAATTCGGGTGGAGTGGGTGGGGGTCCGCCGCCAGTCTTCTGCACAGCGATGTTGTGTCTTGACACCATCGACCGCACCTTCCCCCGTAGGTCGTTCCAGCGCTTTCGGATGTCTTCCCGATTTCTGGGATGCTGTCCCACAGCGTTGACCCTGTCGACGATCCTTTGCCATAGCTCCGCCTTCCTGGCTATTGTGGTGTGCTGCACCTGTGTGCCGAAGAGCTGGGGCTCTACCCTAATTATTTCCTCCACCATGACCCTGAGTTCTTGGTCCGAGAACCTGGGGTGTCTTTGGGGTGCCATGGGGTGGTGTGGATGAGGTGTGGGGTGGTGTTTGTGGTGATGTGTGTGGTGGTGTTTTGTGCGTAGATGTGGTGGGGGTGATGATGTTGGGTTCCTGTCTGTGTTGTGGTTTGCGTTCCCTGTGCTCTCTCTCTGTGTATTGCGCCTTGTCTCTGATTTTCGATTTGTGGGGGTTTGTGGGTGATGTGGGTGTGTGTTTTATATGGTGATGAGTGTGTGGGAGTGGTGTGTGTATGTGTATCAGGTGTGTGTATTTCGATTTGGCCAATGTGGCTGTGTTTTGTAAAGGTGTGTGTATTTTGAGCGCGGCTGTGTGTACCGCCAATGGAATACCACGGTTGAAAGACCGCTGCGTTGATTCGTGGGTCGTAATGGCATGGGCGTGTTTGTGTTGGCGTGACGGTGGAGGTTTGGTCATCTCCAGTTTATCGCTGACAGCTGATGAGGCGGCCTTCAGTGGATGTCGGGTTTTTGGCGGTTTGGCAGTTGTGGGTCAGAATGACCGTGGCGGTTTACCGCGGCCGCAGCGGTATGTTGGCGGTCTTCTGACCGGCGGTAAGTGCCTTTAACCGCCGAGGTCAGAATGACCCCCAATATGTTCCCTGGGTCAAAAATGTGGTGGAAGATGTTTTAAGCAGAATGCCTTTACCTGTACAGGGTGGAGAGGATACTGATATTGACACATTTAATGTCGCTAATATTTTGGCTGATTTCCCTGGCATTACTAAAGAGGAATGGGAACAAGCACAAGTCCAGGATGACAGTTGGATTTTAGTTAGTGATTACATTAAAAAAAGGATGGCCTGAAAAACATTTGTTAGAACATTGTATTTGTGTATTTTGGGAACTGAGACATGAACTTTCTTTAGAAGGCGGACTATTTTTATGGAATGGCAGGGTTGTCCCTCCAACATGTTTAAGACAAAGAATTGTTGATTTGTCGTGAAGGACATTTAGGCTTTGGTAAAACTAAAAATAAGGTTAAATGTACATATTGGTGGCCAGGTTTGGATTCAGATATTGAAAGTAAAGTTAGGGATTGTCATGCTTGTAACATGTCCAACAAGACCCAGGTCACATTAAAACCACCGCTTCATCCCTTAACGTGTCCGAAGGGACCTTGGGAAAGGATTAGGATTGATATTACAGGACCAGTAATGTTTGAAGACAAACAAAAGTATTTACTGGTGTTAATTGATCATTTCTCAAAATGGCCTGAGGTGGAGATTGTCAACAAGGCTGATGTAGCCTCAATTATATGTTTCTTGGACAAAGTGTTTTTGAGAGAGGGTTTACCTAAATGTATTGTGAGTGATAATGGTCCCCAATTTGTTTCACATATTTTCAAGGCGTTTGTAGACAGGAAGGGTATATTGCACAATACAACTTCTGTATATCATCCAGCGGGTAATGGAGCAGAGGAAAGATTAAATCATGTGATTAAGGGTGCCATTCAAATGGCCAATATTAATAATTGGGATTGGAGAAGTGAATTAATGCGGAATTAGTGGTCATACAGAACAACGCCATGTGATTCCACTGGGTTTTCACCTTTTGTATTGATGAGGGGTAGGATTACCATTGGAAAAGATAACGTGGGTTGGAAAACAGGTGATAAGAAGGCTGATTGGACACTTAAACAAGTTAAGTAACATATTAAATGTTCCCAAGAACATAATACATTGTATTTTGACACAAAACACAGGTGCAAAGACCATGTCATCAAGGCTAGTGATTTGGTAAAGATAAATAAACCTGGTTTCATTGGAAAAGGTTTCAAAACCTCTTAAAGTTGAAAAAATGTATTGTAATTCTGCTTTGTTGAGCGACGGTGAAGTATGGCATATGTCTTCTTTATCTGTGTGCAAAAATGTTAATTCTGATCCAGCTGTGAAGAAAAGGAAAGATATCATTCCGGAATGCAAGGAATGCAACTTTAACTGGCTAATGGACTGGAAGAAGTCAAATCATAATGAGTCCGAACATATGGCAAATGATCAGTCAGTTATCAATAGTCAGGTGGAGAATTCTGCAGAGAAAACTACCAGATATGGACGATTAGTCAAGAAACCAAGCAGATTTCAAAATTATGTATGTCTTGTATGAAGTATTTATTATTTTTATCATTCCCTCTGTTTGGTTGATATGTAAGGATGCTCTTGTTTAATATATTTTTGTTAAGGGGAAGATGAGTTGCGATGCTCGTGCACAGTGACATTGACATTCCTTCGATTGTGGTGTCACTGTGCTCGAGCATAGCATCTGGGAAGTTGTGGAGCGGACGGTGGACGAGACGGTTGATAGTGCGGTGCTGTACTGACCGCTTTCCTGTAGTCTGGGTCATTTCCTTTTGTTGGAATATATTCACGTTGAACTTACCTGAGTGGACCTTCCTTTACATAGCAGAACATATGTAAAAAAAAACGGTCACTTCCAAGTTACAGGTTCCAACAAGAATGGAGTCTTGGTGGGGGTGGGGGGGAGCCAACCCTGGGAGGATTACACCCTGGGGGAGATTGGGGAAATTGGTGCAGTCCGAGCACCCAGTTGGGCTATTTTGGGCTACATGGGCTCTCTGGGTTTGGGCCACAATATATATGCAGCCATTTTATCTTGCCAGCCACCATTTTGTAGTTTGTACACCCGGTGGCTGGCAGCTCTAGTGTCAGGTTTTTTCCCTCCCCCACAGAAAGCATTTTTGCCTCGACTTGCCAGGCTGTTGTTGGTACAGGTGGCTTTGTGTTTTACTGTTGTGTTTAGGGGACGTCACTTTGGGCAGGTGCACAGCGGTAAGAAAAAAATGTTGCTGGTTTTTTACATGAATACGGTTCTAGACAGGGGCAGACCAGGCAAACCAGAGGATAGGCAGGACCATAGCCCCAAGAAACAGGAAGTGAAAAGCTGGGGTCCGAAGTTGCGTTTGGTATAGTTTAACAGGTATACAGAATGGATAAGGAAGCCTAGAGTACACTGAGCTGTAAGCAGCATGGAGGTGGACAGGATTATGATATGGTTGGGCGAGGGAGGGCATTTTAGGGGAGGGTGTAGGGGTTTTAGGTTTGTTTCATGTACAGTGAGGCATTAGATTTGTGAGGCTAAGGCCTAGGTTGTTGGTGTGCTATGTGCACCTATCTCAATAAAGCGGCCTTTACACACACAAAGTGCTAGTGGTCTGTGACTCACGCCTATTCCTCAATTATATAACTCACAAGCTCAAGAGTTTGTTATATTGATCTATGGAGATCTTGTGGATAACATGTTGCAATGTCATGAATGTGGATAAGCGTGGCATATATAAAATATTTTCCCAGGAAGTCCAAACAAATGGGCCGAGCTCCACGTTCAGTGGCACCTTTTAGAGGGGGCACGCACTGAGTCAAATATTTAAAAGATAAATAATTTATATATATCAACTCCACCTCTCCTCTTCTCAGAAGGAAGGAAAACACCGTACGCCCAACTCTGATGTGGGCTAGATCAAATAGAACTGGGGCATAGGCCATATCAGCTCTTCCTCTCTAGACATGCCAGTGTCCTAGCGCACTGCATTAATGCAGAGACATAGAACAAGTGATTGGAGAAGGAGTGGAGGGGCTTAACCTCTGGTGTACCTAGTAATTTGTTTGAACTATTGCCTGATGTTGGGGCCCTCAGGCATTTTTTTTTGGTAAACCAAGTATAATTTTTACTCATCAGACTTTGACCAAGTACAAGAGAGAGAAAACACAAAAGCAGAAAGGACAGGGAGGAGAAAGACCGAAAAACAGTTGGAAAGGGGGAAAGCAAGGATCTAAAGAAACCCATGAGAGTGTAATAAAGGGTCAGCGAGACAATACTGGTGGATTAGAGGCATGAGGTGAAACAAACACTACACAGCCTTGGTTTCCATCTACCTTGACTTTTAGCAGTGGTGTAGGTGGCCGTCTTAAAACTATCTAGGCCTTGGCACTTATTCTTTTATAATTAAGAGCTGGATCACCTGGTGCAGGAAGAAGTGGAAAGGAGACCTTGCTGAGTAAGTTGCAAGTGCAGGGGCTGTGGCATCGCAGACTGGTAACATGCTGAGGTGTGTCTTTTATGGGGACCTCCCACCTAGTGGAAGTACCCCAGAGACTGACCTTAACACCCCTTAGAAAAGCAGAAACTGTTTCATGGCACTGCAAAGTTGCAATAGCTCCTGTATTTTTTGCGAGATTCTTTGAAAAAAAAAAAAAAACACTGGCCTGTGATTTGCTTGATTTCACACATTTGCCCTCTCGACATCCATGGATTTTAATGCATTTCCAGATTTACCAGAAGTGGTAGACTTGGGAATGTGCAAAAAACCTTCGCCTTCCCAGGTAAAGCATAACGAGAAAAAATATTGTTATTTCTCCCCATTTCTTTCTCTTTCTATGTGTGCTGCATTCTGCAACGCATATAGAAAGACAAATAAACCCCACGGAATTGTTTTTCTGCAGGAAGGGGCACCTTCCTGCACAAAAACAATCCTACATGCAATGGAGGCACAATGGTGCAAAGGTGCCTGCATTAGCGCTAGGCAGCCCATTGTGCAGAAGCACTGGGGAAAGGACAGGAATGTGCCACAATGGGATGAATATGGTGCATTCCTACCCTTTCCCTGTGACGCAGCGCAGCAAGGTAACTTGCTTAGCCAGTTGGCCATAAATATGGTCCCAAGTTTTTACATTTACAGATGTTTATATTACACATAACTATAGTTTACCGTACAAGCAATGTTGCCAAATTCAAATAATGGTTGGTCACATGCTGTAACCATTTTAATGCTTGCCTGCATTTCTCAAGGTAAAGAAGAGCATATCGTAATACGGTATTAATTTAACTGAGGAGTACCATGCAGGAGTCAGAAACTTGTTTACCCTTTCCACTTTTCGTGCCGTTCAAAAGTCACCAGAATATATTTTAAGAAGTATAAAAAAGTAGATGTACACCCAGTCGCCCTTGCTGGGCGCTCCCAGGCAGACTGGGAGCCTGCACTCTCTCCAGCCCAGCAACTGTGTTGTCGGGCTGGAGGGAGCCTACTGCGCATGTGTGTTTGGCCAGCCCGAGACGGCCGGCCAATCACACATGCACTCCCCTCCATGGCTGTCATCCCCAATGCCCCGCCCCTTTCACCACGAAGGGATAATAAACCTAGTTCTGCTGCAGATGCAGGGGGGGAGTAGGCAATACTCCTGTGCCCTAATAGAGGAGCCAGCCCTCTGTACACCTTTGCCAAATATAGGTCGGAATGTCAGAGTTTTCACTTCAATTGAAAATGGCAAGTTTATCCACTTTCCAGTTTGTTTTTAAAACGTAACTAGTCACATTTTGCCACAATGTCTGCATCCTTAAGGCAAGGCTTATAATGCAGCACAGTGGTGAGTATTCTACTGTCAGTGTGTGTTTCCACATGGTTTCAGAAGCAGATGCACTTGGCTCTCCTTCCAAATCATAAGCACCTGGCATGGTGGGTGGTGTGGGTTTTACTCATGGTTCTGTGGCATCCCTGTCTTTCTCATTTGGCAGTTATGAAGGCATCCATCCTCACTACTGTTTCCCACACAGACCAGAAAGCATGTTTTCACAATCCTGGCTACTTATGAGGGAATTGAATGTGTGTTTGGGTCCATCGTAGTATTTGGGAGTCTGCAGAGCTTCTGTTGGTAGGATGGGAATAGCGAGAAAGGGGGAAGCTATAGTGTCAGCAATGTCGGGCAACAGAAGATCAATGTCTGGCAATAGAGGAGGAAGGAGACATGACTGTGCTTATGGCTTTTACTAACCCTACACCAAGAGGCAGCATCCCTCAGGTGAGAAGAGGTCCACTCTGTCACACATCTCAAACATCACTAATATTTTTTTCCAACACTATCAAGAAAGATTTGATGCACTGTTGTAAACCAATTCAGATGGTGCTCTAGAAGAAACCAGCATTTGCAATGCAACAGGTTTCGCATTACGTCGAGTTAGAGCTATTAGCGTTGTAGACTCCTAACGTGAGTTTTCTTGCCACAGTAAATAAAAAATAAAAAAGCGCACGATCGCGCTGTGTAAAACACAGCCCGATCGTGCTGCAATATAAAGATAAAAAGGAGTCCAGAAACCATATGGAAAACATGGAGCCTCGTATGTTTCCAGTAGTTTAATGTTGATGTTGTCTGTGAGTTAGAGTTAAATGAGGAGGAAGCAGTTAAGTATGTGTGCGGTATCATAATTGCTTGTTGTATTGCATTGTTATTACATGGGCTGTTAGTGTTGCAGTATAGATATACACATTTTGGGATACACTTATTGACAATGGGTCATTGAAACAGTAATGGAAAATTCAGTAGGGCAAAGTTGAAACTTATGGGTCAGAGATGATATGGACCCAGGTGGAGAAACAAGCTTACTAAGCAATTCATGCACATGGGGGAATGGTTCCCATGTGGTATCACACAATGAATAAACATACTACATCAATTATAGGACAGGGATCATATTAACTGAGTCTGGTTCATGACAGGCCTGTCATGTAATTTATGCGTAGTTTAGGAATGCTTGACATGTGGTGCCATGCTATGAGTTCAGGTGCTGGAAGAAAAGTGTTCAGTTGTACCTTCTAGATTTATTGGTTTACTAGGAGGTGTCAGAGTTTCTATGGTGTTGCTCACAGTACTTGTAACTTATATGGACGGTGATTCGGATGTATGGCAACAGTATGGTCCTAACTGGTCTAAGGGCTATGCACAGGAGCAACTATCTCCCAGTAGACAGCTATGGACTGTACACAGAAGCCACAATCCCCCAGCAGGTAGCCATGAGCTATGCCAAGGAGCAACTATCCTGCAGCAAGCAACTATGGGATGTTCAAAGGAGCAATTCCTATATGGGATGAAAGGACAGAGAGAGTTTCTGGCCCTTGGCCCTCTCTAGTCCTAACAGGCCCAAACAGCGAATACCCTTAACTGTCGCATTTTGCCTGGACATGCCTGCTAGACCCTGAGAGGAGAAACAATAGTGATCACGTGGCCAGGGTAACAAGGAGTGTGTGGTTTCCACTCCTGAATAATCTCACTGCAATCCTTTTTGAAATTGGATAATATCCTGCGCAAAGGATAGGCTAGTGAGTTTTGATGGATATGTCACTGATCGGTGAAAACAAACCCAGGACTTCTCTGGTGGTGTTTATTAGGCATGGATACAGTGGAGCACTTCCCAACCTGCTGGTAGGATTTTATAACATGCAGATGGGAACATGGTGATGTACTAGCAATTTACTTCATGCTGTGGTAACTTCAAAGTACTGGAGATCTGACAGGAGAAAGATGTAATGGAGGACACAAGGTATAGAGAAGAGCCCTGCACATGGAGCACTGTTTCCCAAACACCAGTGCTGGAACATCCTGAGCGATACTGCATTTAGGGTAATTGGCTTTAGGGCTGTGGTAGCTTCATTGGGAAGGAATTGGGCAGGTTCAAGGAGGAGATAGGCGGAGGCAGAATTAAATAAGGGAGAGACAGTAAGTGAAATCAGGGCAGTACATATTGTTTGAAATTATGGGGCACCTTTGAGAAATACGAGGGAAAGGCAGTGAAAGCCCTTGGGCAGGGGGAAAGCTTCCACTGTTTCTTCTCTGGTGTCATTCCAGACCTCCTCTCTTTCACAGAGAGGATCTCCCTTCACTCACAAGAACCCCCAGTTTCTGGGGCTGTTGTCCTCACCCATTAAAGAGCAGACCTGAACTTACGCTATTGGCAGGCCAGACTTCCCCAAACCAGCCGCAGACCTCAGGGCGTGGAGCGTGATAAAATAAGAGGAGCTTGAAAACTAGTGCCCACCGTGATTTCAAGTCAGGATAGGACTGGTGTTCTGTTTTACTATGTTTTACTTTGTACTGGCAGCGCACCCTCATGGAAGGTTGCTGACTGCGAGTTCTGATGTCCTTGGCGGCCATTCCATTGTCGACAGTTGACCTACTGGCTTCCCTTTGGACAGCTGCTGAGGATGTTGGTGTTGATTTGTGGAAATAAAACTTCTTTCCCAAAAGCACATCCTGGTCTGCTGCTCTCCTTTACATCTCCGGATACCACAACTGGGATTCTGCCTAACATTGCAAGACGACCTAAAAGGCACATACTGCTCTTAAAAAAAAATAGTGCCAATTTCTGTTTGCCAGGCCGGTGATATGTCTGTTAGAAGGAAATCAAAAAGAGATGACCCAGTGCATAATGTATAAAACATTATGTGCGAGGGACCAGCGTATTTCACTAGAGTCCACCCCAGTTGCACCACTCACAGCTGCTCCCGTCACTATTGCTGAATGCCAGTGCAAGCATCACCTGCTAACAATTACACTAAATCAAGTGTGACATTGTGGGACTATTCCTGCTCATCTGTTATTTGTTATGTTATGTTATTTTTATTTGTACCGCGCACAGCTGCCCCAGCAAAGGGGCGTCCCGGCGCTTTGAGAAGGTAAACACAACACAGCACTAAAAGCGGGCAAAAGAAGACAAAACACAACAGATAAGCTTAGACAAATAAAAAGGTCTTAATAGCCCGCCTAAACTGAAGGAGCTCATCAATGGCCCGGATTTGTGGAGGAAGAGAATTCCACCAACTCGCTGCCAGGACTCGAAAAGAGCGGTCCCCAATTCTGCTCAGCTTAAAGCGCGGAACCACTGCTAAGTTCTGGCCTAACGATCTAAGAGTGCGAGAGGGAACATAAGGAATCAGCAATTTCTCCATGATTTGCAGGGAAGTACCCTTTAAGATTTTAAATGCAAAACAGAGAACCTTAAATCTAATCCTCTGCTGCACAGGGAGCCAGTGGAGAGAGCGCAGAGTATTGGACACCGAACATCGCCTGGGGAGACCAGTCACCAGTCGGGCCGCAGCGTTTTGAACCCGCTGGAGCCGCCGAAATTCTGACTGGTTTATCCCCGCCAGTAGGGAGTTGGCATAGTCCAACCTAGACAGCACTGATGCTTGAACCACCAGCTGTCTTGTAGGTGGATCAAAGAATTTGAGGATAGGTCGAAGTCCTCTGATGATGCCATAGCAAGAAGCCGCCACCTTCTTGGTATGACAGATGAAACTCAGAGAAGAATCAAACCATACCCCCAAGTTTTTTATCTCTGCCGCTGGGAGGGGAGTCACACCCAACTCCGAAGGCCACCATTTATCATACCACAAAACCACCTGTTTACCAACCACCATAATCTCCGTCTTTTTGGTGTTTAACTGGAGACAGTTGGATTTCATCCAGTTAGCCACTTCCCGCAGACCATCACAAAACCTGGGAGCCTCCAGGTCTGAGTCCCCACTCAGTGTGACCGCCAGCTGCGTATCATCTGCGTAGGATACCATGGTTAGGCCCCACCGCTTGACGACCGCAGCCAACGGTCTCACATACAGATTGAAAAGGGTGGGACTCAGTGAAGACCCCTGTGGGACTCCCTGGTCTAACGGGTAGAGTGACGACTTACCGGGCGGGTACATCTTAAAGTGTGGACATGGCCTAGAAGGGCTAGTTTATCCTTCTATCTTTAAAGCTTATTTAACACTTAAATGTACACTAACTCTGCTGGGAAATAGACAGACAGCATCACCATGTGGTGCACTTTCCTAAATATGTGACGGTGTTTAAAAACAAGTGCCAGTGCCAAGCATTGGCACAAATTAACGACCCTTTTAAGTAGAGTTAGACGGACTGAAATAGTACATTACATTTCATGTGTTATTTTGCATAACAAGAATGTCATATCACCTTACTAAATTACAAAGACAGTATAGGTAAGAATACTAGATTAATACAATAGTTATTAGGGCTTGGTAGATGATGGAAAGATAATTATAATAACATACCTATCATGACGATGTAGTTATTGGATGCTGTAAAATCATAAATCAGTATTAATATCCTTGATACTGTAACATATAGTCACTTTTGTCTAGTACTTAATTTGTAAAAGAATGAGTGGCAGTGCCTATAGGTCTGCTCAAAGACTAATGGCTGGCACTATTACACATATCGGCTTGCCGAACACCACGGCTGCTCAGTCTTCAATCCAGCTCAGGCCTCTTTAATCCATATCCGGACACACCCTTCCCCTTTCTCTCAATCTTTCAGGTTCCTGCTTTCTCCCTTTGAGACAGTTTTTCTATTTTTCTCTTCCTCCTTCCCCCTTTGTATATTTTTCCTTCTCTTGCTCTGGGGGAGTGTTTGAGGAGCGAAAATAGGTGCCCCCGCCCCCTAATAATGAGTGCCAGAGGCCAACACCAACTCAAGCTAAGCACTGGCTTTCACTCATAAAGACCACCATTGAACAGTGTTTCTGCAGGCCCTCAGCAGAAAAAAGTTGCATTGAGACGGTTTCTTATGTATTCTGTGTGAAGGACGGTTGCTGATCTGGAAGGCAGACATGCAGTGTGATTGTCAGCCTCTGGAACCCGCACAGGACCCGACTGGGGCATTAATGCTCAGGCCAGCCCCATTCACTTCAGCTACTTGCACAGTCTCTCTCTTCTCATCCATCCATTCTCTCTCTCTCTTCCTGTCTCCTGAAGCCTGCAGTGACCACAGGAGCTGGAGAAAGTGAGAGTCCCCAGGAGCAACCGGCCTCCAAGGGCTGCAGCCCACCAGGGAAGGCCCGGCGGAGAGAACGCGCAGCCTGGCCCTGAACCCGCTTGCGGAGGCAGCAATTTGTCTCCTACCAATGCACTCTGCTCATCATTTGTGTCAGTGTTTGAGCGGTTTAAAAGAAAGAACAGAAAGCGAAGGACTGACCTCCAAGCTATTTATGCAACAGCAGAAATCGGTGACCGCGTGGCTGACGATTATTTGAGTAAAAAAAACAGAACTTCACTTTGAGCTGGAAGAATTCAAGAGGGAAGCACAGCACACGCTGCTTAAATAACACCGGTGAAAAAAGACGGATTGTTGAAGCGTGTCGCCACCGTTCAAGAGGAACTCTCATCTCAAGTTGTCTCACGTCAGATACGAGCAGTTCGCCCGGACTTACTTTTATTCCACTTTGGCAGCTGTAGCGCTGCTTCTCCCGCTAGAACTGAAGGGCACAAAGTAAAAACAAAAACAACAGGACTAGGTGATGTGCTCAGCCATGACGAGGCTCCTCTTGAATTTTTCTTATAGCAATGTAGCCTGACTTCCTCCACGGTCCTTTCCAAACAGTATCCTTCAGGCACTGGAAACGATGGGTTCATTCAGATTACAAGTGTTAACATACTTCACGAGACTCTTAACGCCAGGTGAGTGCCTGGAATCTTTCCTTTCCAGCATCTCCCCAGTGTCTCGGAGCTAGAGCTCACGGTGTAGTATGCTTGCCTTTGCTCCTTGCACTCTGCGCCGCTGGATGCTCTTTCTAGCCCGTGTAAGCAAGTACACATGGTTAGCTGGTTTTCCCAGTACTGGAAGGCAGATGGGCATTGCCTGCAATCAGTACAGACCGTGGCCACAATGAAATAAAAGGGAAAGTAGAGATAACGCAGCAGGTCCATTGGTACACGTCTCAGCGCTTAGCGGCGCTAATGACTCCATCAGGGTAATTACTGCGAACATCTACATGCAGATTGGGAAATAAAGACTCCCAAACTAACCGCAGTAGAGAAGCCTGGTCAGCATAGCGCATGGAGCTCATTTGGCTGAAGGATGCGAAGGAGCGTGCACCAACCACGTCCTCGCAGAAGCCATCGTGTGTGACAAGCCTGCATCTTGTATGAGGAATTCCGGTTGTTTGACTTCGGGTTAGATAACAGTACACACGCAAAGCATCCTTATAATGCAATTACGACCTTCCCACCACTGACAACTTGGAGCGATGACGATTGTCCACATCAGATGCTCTGAGTTCCATATCATCCCAACACCCTCCTGCGTACTCAAGGGGTCGAATTTTGTGCACGTAGCTTTTAACAAGGGCGTGGAGCTGGTAGATGGGGCATCTTGGCACATCCATCAGCGCACCAACGACGCCCAGCTTCTATCATTGGAACTTTTGAGTGGGCCACTACTCGAGCGACTTTCTTTCGGTCATTGAGACTTAGACGTCACATCACTTTCTAAAGCCCAACCACTCAAAACAGAAACTCTTCTCATCCCGTGACGTGCTAAGCGCCTCTAGCACTGATGTCACTAACTGCCCTTGGTTTCTCACCCCTTTATTCGTCAGTGAAAATGTCGGGGGCCACTTGAGTATTTGTCTTCAATACCGGTGTCATATCACCAGTCGTGTACTGCCTGTATGCTTCAAAGTCTTGGGTTGAAACTATGCTCTTTTTTTCTCAAGCTCTAATTATCCTTAGACTGGTTTCCCCGCCTCCTCCTTTTTAACAGAAATTAAATAAAATCCAACTTTTGAACCTGTTGAATGAACGAAAAAATATCCTCTCCTTTTGTTATTTACACTTGATTCCAATGTGCATATTCTGTTTAACGGATGCTAAATCAAATATAGGGCACTTTTTAATGAAGTGCTTTGGCACCTTGCATTTCCCACCAAGAAACCAGTGTTTAATAAAATACACAAGTAATATAACCAATATTGAAAGCCCTTCCACAATACGATTTTGAAACGTAACATTTACAGTTGAAACACGAGCTGTCAGTTTCTGTTCTTGTTAGGATTACATGCAGCATGACCAGTGGCTTTGTACAGCAAATGTATTAATCTAAGGACCGCAAGAGATCAGATGGTTGCAAGACAACCAAAACTGAAGCCACTCTCCATCTAGACACTGTCAGATTCCACCCAACCAAGCCACAGTTGAGAATCATTCATCAACACCACAGCTTCCAGGAGTTGACTCCATGCCCCCAAAGTCAGATCACCTCTTCTCTGCTGCTCTTTTGCTGGTCTTCTAACAGGCTTTCAACTATCGTACTTAGTTGTAGCAAAGTTGTAGGTTTTTGTTTCTCTAGTGCATCACACAAGTTATTACATGGGTTTCATGGTCATCGTTGTTTCGAAAATATTTTTTCTACACTGTAAAGTGTCACACTGCCCGTGCAAGTTTGGTGAAGTGCTTTATAATGAACAATAATATTTAAATAAAATAAAAATTGGCCATCAATATTAGTAGGTCTCTAAAGCTAGACTGCTGTCTGAGGCTTCAGATCAGTCCCACTGCGGCATTGTTGCAACAAATCCAATCATACATTTGCTTCAGATAAACCCCGTTAGCTCATACAAGGACACAATAGTACAAACCTGCTTATCTAAAAATGTTCATGGCCTGCCCCCCCCCCCCAACAGAAAGACTCAACCATATAAACGTAAGTGTCCATCAAATATTGACCTCACTGTTATGCAAAAGACATTATGGCCCTAATTAAGACCCTGGTGGTGAGTGATAAAGTGGCGGTAGTACAAAATTATGACCATGGCGGTGATAACTCCCATAGACAGCCAATGTACCACACCAACCGCCAGAGTGGAAACAACACTCACCACGGCGGTAACCAACAACAGCCAGGCAGGAGACAAAGTACCACCCACCATAACATGACAATGCAAACCGCCACCTTTTACGAGGCGGTACCAACGCCAACAAAAGCATGGCGGAAACAGAGCTCAGAAGTGAAAGGACTCACCATTGGAGACACAGGGAAGAACCACGCTGCCATGGAACCCGAACTGCAATTATCCCCAATGATCTTCTACGTCATGCTCCACCTGGAACACCAACGCCGAAGATGACGATGAGGAGTACAGCCGCCTAGCACACAAGGGAGGGTGGGAGGAAAAAGAGAGTGACACACACACGCATAACACACCATCCTCACACACACACTATACACACAACCAGCTGCACACATAAACCAATCACACAAGACCCACAGCATATTAAAACACGGACCATAATGCTGGAGTGACGACAATGTATTCGCATAGCAAAATCCACCACACAAACCAAATATCTACAAATGTCCATAAAGGGCCAATGCCCAGTCCAAAGTCATGAGGGCACACAAGGCCACAGGGCACAGTCCAAGGCCCAACATGTTTCCTGACACAACCGAAGAGAACACTACAGGGGTATCATTTTGTAACTGGGAAGGCACCTCAGGGGGATTGGGGGGGCATCACATCCAAATACGGGAACGTCCCCACTGGTTCTGGATGGGGCAACATGCCCATTGCTTTTTCCTGGGTAGTGCAAGGCCACAGTCTCTGGAGTGGGTGACTTGCCCACTGGTTCTGGAGGGGGCAACATGCCCATTACTTTGTCCTGGGGAGTGTAAGGCCACAGTCTCTGGAGTGGGTGACTTGCCCGCTGGTTCTGGTGGGGGCAACATGCCCATTACTTTGTCCTCGGAAATGCAAGGCCACAGTTTCTCAGGTGGGTGACTTGCCCACTGGTTCTGGAGGGGGCAACATGCCCATTGCTTTGTCCTGGGGAGTGCAAGGCCCCAGTCTCAGATGGGTGGCTTGCCCACTGGTTCTGGAGGGGGCAACATGCCCGCTGCTTTGTCCTGGGGAGTGCAAGGCCACAGTCTCTCAGGTGGGTCACTTGTCCACTGGTTTTGGAGGGGGCAACATGCCCATTGCTTTGTCATGGGGAGTACAAGGCCACAGTCTCTCAGTTGGGTGGCTTGTCCACTGGTTCTGGAGGGGGCAGCCCGCACAGTATCCCCTGGAGGGTGGCCTATATGGCGCCCACCCACAGTGACGGCTGCACTGTGGTGGTGGTTGGAGGAGACCCCTGGGCAGCCCCTGCACTCACTGATGGCTGCATTGTGGTGGTGGCTGGAGGAGCCTCCTGGCCAGCCCCTGCACTCACTGATGTATGCATTGTGTTGGTGGTTGGAGGAGCCTCCTGGCCAGCCCCTGCACTCACTGATGGATGCATTGTGGTGGTGGTTAGAGGAGCCTCCTGGCCAGCCCCTGTACTCACTGATGGATGCATTGTGGTGGTGGTTGGAGGATCCTCCTGACCAGCCCCTGCACTCCCTGATAGATGCACTTCCACAGCTGGCGGTGGGGGCCCCGTGACAGCTGGTGGTGGTGGTGGTATTAGCCTAACAGCTTCCGTTGACATAGAGTGCCTCGTCTCCTCCTGTCCGTGGGTCGTGGATCCCTTACCCTTCCTGGCAGTGGTAGATGGGCTCTTCCCCTCTCTGTCTGGTGGTGCAGGCTCCTTCCCCTTCTTCGCAGCAGGTGCAGGCTGCTTCCCCTTCTTCACAGCTGGTGGAGGACTCTTCCCTTTCTTCCCTGGTGGTGCTGCCTCCTTCCCTTTCAGTGATGCAGTCTGGTATCCTTACCACCACAAGTAGGTGGTGCTACCACTGTCCCCGTGGACTGTATGGCTGAGGTGCTGGGCTGTGTCCTTGGTACCCTGCCCATACGTGCATGACGGGGGTAGGGGTAGGGAAGAGGTCAATTTGGGGAAGGAAAAGCTTTTTAGGGACGTTGGGGGGGGGAGGAGGGAGGAGTAATGGGAGTGGAGGATGAGGGAGTGGTTGTTGGAGATGTATGTCTGCTGGATTTTTGTGCAGGTGCATGGGCTGTATGCTGATGTGAGGTGGATGGCTGTGGGGTGTCTGAGTGCTTGCGTTTGTGTCCTTGGGGGGGCAGGCACGGTGGGGTAGAACACGGGGGCGTGTGCATGGCTGTTGTGGAGTTGTCTGCCAGTGAGGTGTGTGTTCTGCTTGGTGTGGTGATGCTGATAGTGGATGTAGATGTAGTGTATCCAGGTGTGAGTGGGAGGGAGATGGAGGAGGAAAAGGAGGAGACAGTGGAGACAGTGGATGTTGTTGTGTCTGCAACTGTATGGTGTTTGCGTGAGTGCCTGTGGGATGAAGAGTGGTGCTTGTGTTTGCCTGTGCCACTCTTGTGTGTTGCCTTGTGTGCATGCTCATCTGTATGTATGCTTGGGATGGGTTGGGGTTGGGGAGAATGGGACTGGGAAGTGGAAGTTGGAGGGGTGACGGTAGAAACAGGGACAAAGGCTGCCAGAACCTGAATCGATCTCTGTTGGGCCGCCAATCCACTGTGAATGCCCTCTGGATGACATTCACAATGGTTGACTGCCCTACAGAGATGGATCTCAGGAGGTCAATAGCCTTCTCACTCAGGACAGCAGGGCTCACTGGGGTAGGGCCTGAGGTGCCCGGGGCGAAGGAGATGCCCACCCTCCTGGGTGAGCGGGCACAGGCAACTCGCTGGGGGGCTATTGAGAGGGCAGTGCTGGTACGGGTTAGCGGCTGTACCTGAAGCTGCTGTGGTCATAGAAGTGTCTGCCACCACCAGGTAGTTCCAATCGGAGGAGGTATCAGAGTCTGTGTTGACCCCTCCAGTCTCCGCCGTGGTGCTCCCCTCGCCCTCTGTCCCACTGGTTCCCTCGGCATCGGTGGACTCTGCCTCCTGGGTCCTGTGGGATGCATCTCCCTCTGTCGGCGGTGCCCCCGCTCCTCCGCCAGATTATGCTAATGCACACAAGGACAGGATGACAAAACAAGAAAGGGGGGGAGAGAGACAAAGGATACACTGGGTCAATGACTGCACCAACGCCACCATTGGCGTCCACAGCACCCTCACAAACAGGGAACAGGCCTACGCACTATGCATTGCACTACCAGTGAAATGGCTAGTCACCAAGGCATGATGAGGAGCACACACCGCCAACTACAGCACACCTTGTACCCACGCAGCCCTGCCTAGAGGTGACTACTAACAAGCTAGGTTACCTGTATTTGCCATGCAACCATTACCCTTCAGAGGACCCATGCAGCAATGTCTGGCCTGGCCTCAGGGGCACCCACTAACACACAACCACCACCCGGATACCACCCCACCAGCCAAAATTTGTAATGGTACCCACTGTACTCACCCCCTTGTGGCTGCTGTGATTCCCTCAAGCACCCATCCAGCTCAGGGTAGGCCACTGCCAGCATGTTGGCCATCAGGGGAGTCAGGGTCCGACGGGCGCCCCTTCCTCGTTGGGAAGCCATCCCCAGCTGGGCCTCTGAGGTCTTCCGTGCCCAGTGTCTCAGGTCCTCCCACCGTTTCCAACAGTGGGCGCTCCTCCTGCCACAGCCCCCAGGGACCGCACCTCCTTGGCGATGGCATGCCATATTCCCTTCTTTTGATGGGCGCTGACCTGCAGAAGCAATAAAGACAGGAAAACACCATTAAACTAACAGTCCAGGGGGTCACACACATGGCCCACCATGCCCGTTTCCATCACCATTGGCACCCACATTGCCCAGCGCACGACATGTACACCACCAACAGATAATCCCCCTTACACAATGCCTTCACACACACCCCATGCATCCATGCCACATGCATCATGCCCACAGTGTACTCACCTGTTGGTCTGGAGGCCCATACAGCAGTCCGTACTGGGGTAGGACCCCATCCACCAGTCGCTCCAACTCCTCCAAAGTGAAGGCTGGGGCCCTTTCCCCGGTCACAGGGGCCATGGTGGGTACCAGACACAGGTCACAGCAGCACATGCAGTGTAGGTCTTCTCCTGTGGAAGGTCAGGAAACAAGTGATGAATGATTTAGAAAATGGCGGTCACGTCTGCGGCGGTGTACACCGTCCCCGGCAGCGTACATCCCCATTGGCCACTGTACCTCATTTGGCCCAATATTAGCCAGTGAGGAATTGCACTGCGGTTCATGACAGCCTACCGCCATGACGCCCAACGTTGGCAGAATTACCTCACTTCACTTGTACCTCCACACAGAACAGGCGGTCGCCATTTCAGGGGCGGGTGAACAGGCCTATCGATAATTGCTGCGTCACAGGATAAATAGGCACATACTTTGAAAATTACACTGTCCTAAAACATAATTGCACAATGTGGACTGCTGTTGTGGTATAGTTGTTCAAATTGTGACAGCCTACTCACTCTTGTGTCCCTTAGATACCTACTGCTGCGGATGAATAGGAGATGGAGACATACCCCTGTGTAAAGACCCCTGGTGGACCTAGCTACACTGGAGGAGAGGCACATTATACTCACCTATAGACTGGACAGGGCCACAATCACAGAGCTGTGTGCCCAGTTGGAGCCTGACCTGATCTCAGCTATGCGTCATTCACAGGGATCCCCCCTTTTGTGCAGGTTCTATCAGTGCTCAATTTCCTGGCAACAGGTTCTTTCCAAGTGACAGTGGCCTTGGCAGCAGGAATGTCACAGCCAATGTTTTCAATTGTGCTGGCAAGAGTGTTGTCTGCTCTGGTAAATCACAGCTACAGCTACATTGCTTTCCACCAGGTGGAAGAATTGGCCACAGTGAAGGCCGGATTCTATGCAATGGAACATATCCCCAATATAATTGGTGCGACTGACGGAACACATATTGCGTTTGTACCCCCCAGGCAGAATGAACAGGTGTACAGGAATCGTAAGAGTTTCCACTCCACGAATGTGCAGATGGTGTGCCTGGCGGACCGGTACATCTCCCATGTCAATGCTAAATATCCTGGGTCGGTGCATGATGCCTTTGTTCTGAGGAATAGCAGCATCCCAAATGTGATGGGCCAACTACAGAGGCACAGGGTGTGGCTTATAGGTGAGCCTTGGTCTCCTCCCAGTTTGTTAGTGTTAGTGCCTCTGCTGTTAACCAAATAGGATAGTGTGTGGCTAAATATTGTCCCACAATACTTGCAGGTGACTCTGGCTACCCAAACCTATCGTGGCTGCTGACCCCTGTGACGAATGCCAGGACAAGGGCTGAAGAATGTTATAATGAGGCACATGGGCAAACCAGAAGGATCATTGAGAGGACCTTCAGCCTCCTGAAGGCCAGGTTCAGGTGCCTCCAACTGACTTGTGGATCCTGGTGCTATTCATCAGAGAAGGTCTGCTAGATAGTAGTGGCATGCTGCATGTTGCACAACCTGGCCCTCAGACACTTTGTACCTTTTCTGCAGGATGAGGAGACTGGAGTTGCCCTGTGGCAGCAGTGGACCTTGAGGACAGTGAGGATGATGAGGCAGAGGATGAGGATGTGGACAACAGAACATCAGTGATCCGTCAGTACTTCCAATGACACACAGGTGAGACAGTGCAACTTCACATTTCTATGACTATTGTTGTATTCTGTGTGGCAGTGACATGCTGGCATTACCCACTTGTTACCTCTACTTACTGTCACCTATGGATTATAATTTTACAGATGTTGGTGATAGGACAACAATGTCCTGATGTGATCACTACAGCCAGCAGCAGGTCATTCTTTCTATGCTCTCACAATGTACAGTTCATTGGCAATGGATGTAGCTGTTTCAATCAATACAAATTTGCAATACATGAAATACTAGTCATCCATTTTTTTTCCAAGGGTGTTTATTGTAGTGCTAAGAAATTGAGGGGAAAGTGCAATGGAATGGGTTGATGATGGAGGAAAGTCCAGGGTATTGTTCCAGTCTGTTTGTAGCACAGGTGTAGTGTCCAAAGGGCCATAGGAAGGGGAGCAATGGCTGTTCAGGGTGGACAAGGTGACTGAGCAGGACACAAGGGGGACAATTAGAAGAGACTCATTTCCTGGCGGTGGTCTTGCCAAGTGTCTCTGGCTTCTGTCAGGGTCGCAGGGAACATTTGTGGGGTGGTTCACCTTCTGCAGGGGGAGGGATGCTGGTGGCCTGTGGGTCCTGAGGCGGGGCCTCCTGGCCACTAGCAGAAGTGGAGGGCTGTTCAGTTGACTGGCTAGTGGTAGGGGCCCGCTGGTGTGCTGTTGCCTCCCTCAAGATGTTGGCCATGTCTGCCAGCACCCCTGCTATGGAGATCAGGGTGATGTTAATGGCCTGCAAGTCCTCCCTGACCCCCTGCTACTGTCCCTCCTGCAGCCGCCTGTTCTCCTGCAGGTTGTCTGGGATCTGGACCATCGTATCCTGGGAATGTTGGTAGGCTCCCAGGATCTTGGAGTGTGCCTCCTGGAGAGTTGGTTCCCTGGTCCTGTCCTCCCCCTGGCGCACAGCAGTCCTCCCAGTTTCCCTGTTGGCCTGTGCCCCTGTCCCCTGAATGGTGTGCCCACTGACCCCCAGGTCCCTGGTTGTCTTGGGTATGTGGTGTGGCCTGGGGTCTCTGTGCAGGTGGGCACACTGCTGATTGACATGTCCTAGGGACAGAGGTTTGGGAACGCTGGGTGGGTGCTGTGGTGTTGGTTCCTGATGGGGGAGGCTCTGTGGTGGTCTGAGAGTGGACTTTGGTGACCGGTCATCCAATGGTCCCTGATGGGCCAGGTAGGTCCTCCAGATCCATAAGTCCAGAGTTACTGTCATCACTGGGGGCCTCTTCTGTTGGGGGACTGGATAGTGGTGGCACCTCCTCTCCACTGACATTGGCTGGGGTACCTGTGGGGATGTAAATGATGTATTATGCTTCAAGTGTATGACCTTTGTACTTTCTTGGCTTCCCCTCCATGGTTGGTGTTACCCTGCCAGCTTTTGCTTGTGTATAGTGATGTATTGTGGTTATGTTAGTTTCCCTATGCTGTGCATGCTTAGTGATGGGTGTCCATGCAGGGCTGGGAGGGGTGTCCATGCATTGGTATGGTACGCAGGGCTTGGCATTGGGGTTAGTGAGATGTGTTGGTGCAGTGTGTGGGATGGAGTGGAGTGATGGGAGTGAGGGTGTGGGTGTGACATGGCATGCAGGTAGGGGGGGAGGCGGGTGATAGATAGAAAATGTT
Organism: Pleurodeles waltl; assembly: GCF_031143425.1. NCBI lineage: Eukaryota > Metazoa > Chordata > Amphibia > Caudata > Salamandridae > Pleurodeles > Pleurodeles waltl. The sequence goes on along the minus strand of NC_090446.1, from coordinate 644,985,730 downwards.
GACTTACCAGTGTCCAGTCCTCCGGCAACTCCCTCAGGATGCAGTATTGCCAGTACCTGCTCCTCCCATGCTGTGAACTGTGGGGGAGAAGGTGGGGGTCCACCGCCAGTCCTCTGTATGGCGAGCTGGTGTCTTGCTGCAATGGAACGTACCTTCCCCGTTAGTCGTTCCACCTCTTCCTAATGTTGTCCCTTGTTTGTGGGTGGTGTCCCATGGCGTTGATCCTCTCAATGATTCTCCGCCATAGCTCCATCTTCTTTGCTATAGATATCTGCTGTACCTGTGCTCCAAAGAGCTGTGGCTCTACCCAGACAATTTCCTCCACCATGACCATTAACAACTCCTCAGTGAAACAGGGGTGCCTTTGTGGTGTCATGGGTGTTGTGTGACGTGTATTGGTGAGGATGTGTTGGGTAATGTGGTGGGGTGTGATGTGGAGTGCGTGAGGGGTGTATGGGTGTAAGTGGTGTATGTGTCTAGTTGTCTCTGTGCTCTTCTTCTCAGTCTCCTAGTGGCAATTGTTGTTCGTAAGGGGTTGTGGGTAATGTGGGTGTGTGTCTTATAGTGGTGTGGGGGTGTGTTGTGTGTATGGGTGTCAGGTGTGTATTTTTGATATTGGCCAATGTAGTGTTGTTTTGTATGTGGATGTCTATTCTGAGCACAGCGGTACGTACAGACAATTGTTTACCGCCGTTGAATGTCCACCATGGTGATTCGTGGGTCATAATGTGATGGCCGTTGTTTTGTTGGCATAACGGTATGGGTTTTGGGACCGCCACTTTATCACTGACCTTTGGTCTGGCGGATTTGTGTATGTGGCTGTTTTCTGTCGGATTGGTGTGTGTGTCATTATATGGTGGATGGATATCCGCCTCCGCGGCAGTATGTTGGCAGCCGTCAGCGTGGCGGTAAGCGGGATTTATCACCAGTGTCATAATGAAGGCCTATATGTACAATACTGGCCCTCATTGAAGATGACATTTAACATAACTGCAAAATCCATACAGTAGTATATAATTCAAGAAGCCACAAACTGTGTCACTGGTACACATCAATGTGCCATGACACTGGAGCATTACGATTCACAACCTGTATAATAAATTGGTTGCCATATACCTATGAAGGCATTCAGGTCACCACATCACATTCCCAATATGCACAGAGGACTGTCAAGTATGTGGAAGGGAGTTTCTGTGCTCTCCAATATTATGGGTTCCAAAGACTTCATCAACATCTGACTTGTGCAACCAAAGCAAGAGTGGGTGTTCAGTAGTAGGAGAATAACCTGCCAATAATATCTGACCCTTAATACATTTGTGTGTTGTGTGTGATACACAGGAACAATGTATCTCTACACAATCCTTAGAAATAACTTCCGGCTAGACATCATGAGGAGAAATTATCATTATGAGATGAGACTGTCCAGATAAAATATAGTTCCTTGGAGTGTTTGCCATTCAACACACATGCGCACAGAGATCTACACCGTGACCCATGTACTATTGACTAAAGATGTACAATGGATTTTGAGCAAATCCCTTGCTTAACTACAAGAATTGCACCTCACTGAACACTTGTAGGAATATCAAGTGTGGGACACAGCTGAGTCGGAGTGGTGAGAGCTATGTCTCGCACACATGCATACATCCATGAAAAGTTAACAGCAGGACAACGATCATAATGAGTGAATGTCACTAAAACTATAGTCTGCATGGAAAACATAGTTATATACAGACATGCAAGGACTCTTGGCAATGCATCACATGCACGTCCTACTCACTTCTTCCGAATGAACCACATTAACTACAAACTAGTGAGTGGAAAAAACACTGTTTTGAGACCGGGCTGTTAGAGGTGTTAAACCCAGGACCCAGAGCTTCAACAGAAGCACTGAGAAGACACCTTTCTGGAGTTCATTGTGCTGGATGGAATGTAGGCCTCTTTTACTTAAATACCCCGACTAGCTGGCAACATCTACACTCCAGCAAAGTCTCAGAAGTGCAGAAATTTACTGTTTACGGGGCTTACCTTTGGGTGGTTGCCTTTGAAAAGCAATCTATACTGGAAAATATGGCAAGTGTAAATGTCACACAGGTGTCAGAGAGAAGGCTCACAATACAAAGCAGAGCTCAAATATGTACCCTACCACACACACCGTTTTGTATCAACCACCAGAAACAAGATGAGCTCAAGAAATTAATAGATTGGCTTCATGAGAAAAAATGTAAACACAGGTTTCCAAACCTTTTCATCTCCTATGTCAGGACGCAGTAGATCCATTGGTTAGAGACAGGCACATCCAGTAGGCTAAGTTAGTCTGAGAATGAAAACATGGCTTTGGCAGGTTATTCTAAGAAAGGAAAATGCATTTAACTTCTTATACACAAGACACTGCTCAACATCATTTAATTGCGTGTGGACTGCATATGGACATATTCATCACATGACTTTTACTAGATATGGAGCTGCACAATTTTCTCTGGTCCTTGCAACACACTTCTGTCCATTTTCAAACTGCACTGTCAGATTTTCAGAAAATGTGCAGCTTGGATTGTTGTCTTTTGTTCTTCATTTGCACTCTTTCAACCATCGTCAAAGGCACTTAGATGACTAAGTCCCAGTTGCACCTTTTTATTCAGCCAGGGAAGTCTTAGAAGGGACACTAATGATGGTAATGTTTCATGAATCCATTTGAAATCTTGTATTAACAGGTCTGTGTTTTCTTTTTGTTTATTCTTTTTTTTTGGTCTCGGCTAGACAGTGCCTGCACGTCTTGAAGAGACATACCGTTTACAATTCAGTAAGCTTCACCGCCCCCATTGGCTGACCATTTGCTCGCTTTATCGTTGCTCTCATAACCATGAACCTAGTTTGTCCATGGCATGCATACGTCATGCCTCTTCTTGTGTTTAGCTCTCCTTCAGAGAATGGACCAAGTACTTATGTCCATCTATTGCTCCTGTTTTAGTTTTTGAGCACTCCATACGAGTGCTCATGTTTTCACTCGTTCCGTCTCCTGTTGTCTTTTTCCCCGCACCCATCTGCCCCATCTCAACTCCAGTCAGATCGCCCCCTCACATTCGAATACGGCTTTATCTGGGTGTATAGGTGCAGGAGATATGTGCAGGAAAACCTCAGAAGACATTAGGTACATGTTCTTCTCACTTTTTTTTACAGAACTGAATTTATTGAATGCATCGTCAGGTGTTGTTCTTGTTATATAAATTAATTTACAATTTAATATACCTCAGAATGAGTTGGAAAAGCTCAGAAGGAGCTGGCAAAATTTAAAAGTTCGTGCTTCTCTCCGTTTGGCTTTTTGAAAAAAGTTTGCTAATTAAAAAAAACTGAAACTTATAATACTCCTTTCCATTTATTACATGTAAAATTCAATTTCTGTGTTTAAGTTAATCAGAAGATATTTTATTTGCGCTTATTCTGGGGGCTGTAGAGCCCATAGTGCCATCTTGCAGCGAACGACATGAGCATGTGATATTCCAACATAAAGAATATCATTGCCGCCTCATCCTTGTGGGCTTCAGTTTACATGATTTAAAAAATCATCTTATCTTTTTCTCCTGGCTCAAAGTAGTGGTAAATATAGAACAGGGATCTTCAAACTGGGGGCAGGCTGCCTCTGCGGGGGCCTCATGTGATCCCAGGGGGCGACAGGCTCTGGCCAAATGAAGCATTAGGCTGATAACAGACCTTTGTTTTAGGCTGAAAAAACAAGAGCAGTGGTAAACTGTTCTGTAATGGGCCATCACTATTTTTTTATTTTTTTATTTATATCCAATCTGGGAGTATGTGTCAAATGTGTCAAAAAGGAAGGGACTCCAAATACTCTTCAAAACCTCCACTCCACCCCCACTTCCAATAATCACACTGTGGATACCATAATAGTATGTTTGGCATCATGTATTTTATTGCATTTTTAAAACAGTAATAGAATTTAACTGCAATGTTTAAATACGTTTAGACACATTTAAACACTGCTAATTTTATAGAATAATTGTGAACATTTCAGAAGGAGGCCCCATTATTTGCATTTTTTTCACTGGGGTGGGGGCACGGCACTAAAAACTTTGAAGACCTCTGATATAGAAGCTAGAAGTTCAGCATATTCTCTCAGTAACTTAAATAAATATAAATATTTCAACAGCAAGCTTCTCCCTAGTCACAAACTATTTTGTTTGGCATGCTTTAGGGAAAGATCACTTTACAAATGTTTAGTCATGTTTACCTTAGGTCATCAGTGTCTGTAGCATTTAAGGTAATTTCCCTCTGTAGTAATGAGAGTGAAGATATTTTCAAAGATGTTATAGAGAGTTACTTCTTGAATGCCACACATGGTTGCATAACTTGATATTTGTTTAGCAGGTTTCTTAATACTCATAATGCAAAAAGTATTGAATCCCCTAATATAATTAGCTTAAAGACATTAACATTGACAAAGCCAATTGCTCTTGCCTCTCTGAGACCTACTGGCTTTGCTAATGCTTGTTTATATTGGCTGGGGATCAACTGAAAAGCAACAGGTGATCTGGTGGGAGGCAAAAGGGCAAAGTCTCTTCACGAAGAGACATTAGAGATGAGGAGTAAGTGGAGGGACTGTGGGAAAGCCAGAAAGATGTTAAGACCTCAATAGTTTTTCAAGCCTAATACATTATCTCCAAAATGACACTAGGGGAAAGAGTTTAGGCCTGATGTTTAGTATGACAACAAAACATTACATTACAGAATTGGGTAGGCTGTGAATGGGGTAGTAAGGAGGAGAAAAGAGTCCTGTTGGCATGTGAGTGATGGGGAATTTTAGCCTAATTCATGGAATTTCCAGATTGGGCCTTTAATACTGTTATTGATAATTGTTGCTGATAAGCACTGCAAAATATTTTGAGGACCTGTCATTTGAGTTACTGTATTTCAGATAGATACGGGGAGGAATCTGCTTCTATGTGAAGTGATTTAATAAAGGATTATGGTTGGAAGTTGGAGGGATGGTTTGTGTCCTGGTGGTTTGAGAGTTGTTGGTTGATATAACTCAGCAGGGCTACCAAATGTTCTTTCCTGCAACCTCACTTTAAACAGCTTCTGTTTCCTGAGTACCTTGTGGTGAATATGATAAGTAAGCAGCAAACCCAGGGTGGATTGACTTCCGTTGTGAGTCTGCATGTATGTTTTTCCCTCTATCCAGATAATCATTTATAATGACCATGGGTCTTGCTGCGCTCTGCTTGTTCAATGGGGCATATGAGGATGTGGTGATTGTGAGAAGATTTATTGTAGGCTAGTGTATCTATAAAACACACACATACCTGAGAGATGGCAAGTCATTTGTAAGCAGCGAGATGGAGCACTCATATCAAAAGCCTGGACTATCTCACTAAGTGAAAATTGCAGTGGTTGAAGATACCATACTGTTCTTTCAAGAAACATTTTCATTTATAGTGGTAAAAATAAATTGAGCAGTAATTCTGTTAGGATACGGTTTCTTTTTTTAAGAAGTAACCATTGTACTCCAGACAATCTCACAGAGAGAGCACATATTTCTTAAGGTATACTACTGGGAGACAATGATTACAATAGCATTCATTTAAGGAAACATGTTACTTACATTGTAAACCTCTGTCCTTGGCATGTAGTGCGGTAGACTCCCATGTTGTGCATGCTCCTGCATTCCAGTGTTGCGATTGAACATGTATAACCTGTTTTTGTTTGAAAAAGTCCTTTGAGTCACAAGGTATAGTGACTCCTCCCTTAGTTGGCAGTGCACATGGATATGGACTCCATAGTTAGATTGTTTTCCTGCTCAGTGAATGAGGATGGAGAGAGAGTATGAGAAAGCATAAAGATGGTCATGCAATAGACGGGAATAGTATACAAAGACAGAAGCTTTCTGCAACAACCAACGGCATCCGGGGAGGATGGTGGCACATGTGAATCCACAGCCTATATGCCACAAACAGATGCTTACAGGGTAACTAACATTTTCCATTCGTGGAATGTGTGTCATAGGACTCTTGTTGTAGGAATGAGACTGTTGAGAGTTTGGGCGGCAGCACCACCGAGCGTGGGGGACTGAGTCTGATCCCACACTGTGTGACAGCTGTCGGCCTAACCCGTTCAGCTACCTAGCAGCACCTCACCAGAACCCAAGGGTAATGGTGATTTTTGGCAGCCTATCGCATGACACTCTAAGTCCACTCACGGAAGTCATGGTGGAACACATTTTACTCCTTTCTCTCAGTTATACACATCTCATACATGCAAAGACAACCAGAAGCAGGATTTGGTTCAATATGTTTATTGAAGCAACTACATTCTATGTAAAAAGGCATGAATTGCGATTGCTGGGATAATGAAACACAACACCATTAGAGCGGTGACTGGAAAAGTGAAACAGAGGAAAAGTTCCACCATTCTGTCACAATAGCAATTCTAAAATCCCTACCTTCACTACCAAGAGAGCAATAGCTGGCTAGCCCCAGTCTGCCAGTCTAGTCCCTGGATGGAAACCCAATCTCCATACCTGTGCTATAGGTAGAGAAGAGATTTGTTGGTCTGCTGGGAGTCCTCCCACAAGAATGGAGAGAAGAGGCAGAATTTCAGCAGAAACTGCAACAGCAACATGCAACATGAGGTGGCCAGCTGGAAGTCCCCTCTAAGGTGGTGGGGGCAGTGTGGTGTTTTATAATAAAACATCTGATGTTCTAAGAACTGCCCAGACGTAACAACACATATATTTATCTGTGTTGGGGAGACATCGTACTCTTGTACCAACAATGCCCAGTGTAGTGCCTTGGGTTGAGCACAAGATGAAAATGTTGTGCAAAAAAAAGAAAAAATAAATTTCTGTGTGGAAGGACAACTGATAAAAATAATAAAACATCGCCACTAACATGAAGCTTGGCTAAAATATTAAGAGAAATAAAAATGAAATGTAACTAGGCTAGATGGAGGATGTTGCAGAGCACTGGAAGAGCGTAAGCCCACTTCAGCTTGCTCTCTTGCTAGAACATTCACACAATAGTGATTAATGAATGTGTGCGGTATGGACCACTGTAACCATATGTGAGTTTTGAGAACTGATTCCATGTTGCACTTAGCCTAGCAGCACACAGTCACATTGGTGACCACCAACTTCATTTGGCCTATTGACTTTATTTTAGCATTAGAAACTGCCATGTTAAAAGCTGCAGGTAGTTTACCACATTGTACACTGTGCCCATGTTTTTATTTTTTGTGTTTTCCCACCAAGGGCTTAGGCTGATAAGGATGTACTAAGACAGCAGGGAACGGTCTTGTTTTGAATTGGCACCTTGGAATTGTGGCCAAAGTCCGACGTGTTATTTACAAAGCTGGCCTAAAGCAATCAGCATGTTTTGAATAAATAAACTTCTGCAGTGAGAGGGAGGTTCTAAAATGTTCCTCTCTTGTTTGTTCAAAATATAAGAGGCCTAGAGGGACCAGGGACAGAGTGTTTGCAGATCCCAGGCATATCCAGGACGCTGGAGTGTGTCATCCTTCCTGTGAGGATAATTGATCTCTCTCTCTCCTCGACTGATTCTGGGAGATGAAGCAGTGATGCCCTTGCTTCATGGTGATGCATATTTTTTAATGCATTATTTGCTTTGCCTTATAACATACATACATATATTTTCCGTGTATATTGCAGTGGAGAATCATTTGTACATGTTTTCATTTAATTGCTGTGACCATTTTTAAACATGTGCTTTCAGCATGCTAATCTCCGTTTAGAAACCTGGCGCAGTGAAATAATTAATGCCTTCTTTGGACTAGGATGTGCCTTCCGGAGATTTTTGTCAGTGCACGAGTGTTTCAGCTCGGTCATTAGTGAAGCACAACAACCACTTAGCTGCTTTACACCTGTCAGGTAATGGAATGTTGCCTACAGATGCCATTGAGGCTGTCTTTTTACACATAGAATATGTCCTTTTGGCTTGGAAATCACAGGTTTGAATACACTTGACTAGCCATCAAGCTATTTCTGCTTTTGAAAGCAGTCTTTTGGTGTGGTTTCAAGAAGGCCGCAAATAGCTGTTTTGCAAAATAGTTTTGTCCTATCAGTATAGTACATGAGGGCTCTTTTTACATCTAGTGTGTGGAGTGCCCGCTTTGCTACTGAGCTTAGGTGCGGGGAGATAACTGGCAGTTCTATGGGCTGGTTAAGGTGGAAGAAAAAGTTTACCTTGGTAAAGAATTTTGGATTAGTCCCAGGGACAAACCTGTCAGCGTGAATCTTGAAAAAAGGTTCCTCTAAAAAAATGCACTTGAATCTCTCTCACCGTCTAAGACAGGTGATGGTGACTAAGAAGGCCACATTCCAGGATAAAAAGTGTAGGGAGCAAGAATGAAGGGGCTCAAATTGGGGCTTCATTAATCTTGTAAGGACTATATTACATTTCCAGGATAGAACTGGAGGTACTCTGAGAAGGATAACCTTTTTAAGCCCCTCCATGAATACTTTAATTACAGGGACTCTAAACCACAAAGAGCGTTCCCTGTTCTGAAAATATGCAGCAACTGCAGTTGAACGTAGGTGAACAGATGTGTATGCCAGACCTAAGGTTTGCAGGTACAACAGGCAGCAGGCAATGTCTTCATTTTGGGTTTTAGAGGAGGAATGTGTTTGGGTAGACAGTAGTGGAAAAAATTCTTACACTTTGCTGCATAGCAGGCCTTAGTGGTGGGACGATGAACTTCCCCAATGATGATAATGCATACAGGGGGCAAATTTAGGTATCCAAACTGTAGGAACTCAGGAGCCAGAATGCTAGGTTGAGTTGTTTGGGGATGGGATGTATCAGGGCCCCCTGGTGGTGCATGAGAAGATCTGGCCTGTTGGGGAGTTTCTCATGAAGAACCACCAAGAGTTTGAGGAGAGTTGTGAACCAAGGTTGTCTGACCCACGTGGAAGCCACCAGAATTAAGGTGAGGGAGGTCTGCTGAAGCTTCCGAACCAAATATGGAAGGCGTGGGAGGCGGGAAAAGTGTCGGCAAATATCCCTGACCAAATCATCCACAGTGCATGTCCCATGGACTCTGGAAACCTGAAGTGGAGCTTGGACATTTGGGTATTCAGTGGTTGCAAATAGATCTGTATTGGGAACCTCCCCATCGTTGGTAATAGTGGAGCATGACGTCTGGGAGGAGTTTCCCCTCATGGACTTGTTGCTGTATCCTGCTGGGCAGGTCTGCAAAGGAATTGTCCACTCCCAGCAGATATTCCGCTAGGTGAACTGGCCATTGCCAAAAAATCCTGCGCTAAGCTTGACAGCTAGGAGGAGAAGGTAGCACATGGCAGTCATGTTGTGTGTACTGATCAGAACTGTTTTATGGGGACTATGGCAGAAGAATGCTTTCAGCACCAATGGGACTGCCAACAGTTCCAGGTAGTTTATGTAATATGCCTGTGGGAGGGGAGTTTATAAGCCCTGAAGAGTGATGTCCTGTAGATGCACCCATGTCCTGTGAGATAGGCATTCCTGGCAATGGTCACTTGCCATTAGCTTACTTAGGAAAGGCCTATCCTGCAGCAAATGTTTGCACGTTCCACCACAGCAGACAGTGATGGGTGCTGGCCTTCATCAACACTAGATCTCCCCACTGACTATCTGCTTGTGACCATTGCACTGCTAGGCACTCTTGTAGCAGTCGCATGTGTAGCTGGGCATGTGGAACTATGGCGATGCAAGAAGCCATCATGCTGAGTATGCGCATGACTGTACGTACTTTTACCTAATGATTTGGTTGAAAAAGAGGCAGCACGGACTGAAAAGCTTGAACTCGATCAAGAGTGGGATAAGCTTTTCCTGTAATTGTGTTTATGATTGTTCCTAGAAAGGGTTGTATCTGTAGCAGCTGTAGATGGGATTTTCCCACATTGATGGTGAAGCTCAGAGTGTGAAGTTGATCTGAAGTGAGTTGCATGTGAGCAAGGCAGTGGTGTTTGCTTGAGCTTTTTATCAGCCAGTCACCAAGGTAAGGAAGGCATGGACACTGTTCCTTCGTAGAGGTGCTGTAACCACAGCCAGACATTTGGTGAAATCTCTGGGTGCAGTGGTAACCCCAAAGGGAAAAACCTTGGATTGTTAGTGCTGGCCACTTACCAATAATCTGATGTGCTGGGTGAATTGTGATGTGGAAATAGGCATCCTTCGAGTTGAGAGTGGCTCTACGGCTGCTTTGTGCAAAAGGGCATCTACTTCCTCCTGGAAGAGGTGTAGGTGTTTAGGGGAAGGGGAGAGTTTGCATGGTGGGATGTTTGGTAGTGTTGCAGTGAGCTCCAGAAAGTAACCGGTAACTGTGTTCCACAATAGCCAGGAACCACTGGACAAAAGTGATGTTTTGCCATTGTGGCAGGAACCACTGCAGTCACCCCCTGACAGATGTTGTGTATTTTGGGGTGAGAGAAAGGGAGTGCTTTTTCAGGATTGGCAGCTGTCTTAGTGACTCCACCTCTACACCTGCCTTTAGCACTATTCCCCCCCTGAAAGAACTCCTGGAGTATCCTCGCATAGGCTGTGTTTGCGGTTGCTGCCTCTGGTAGGAGGTGGATGCCTTGGGAGGTGGTTTTGGTAGCATCACAAAACAGTGTATGGTGAAGAAAAAAAAATATCACACAAGAGTTGGTGACTTTAGGGCTCCCATCACTTTGGTTATATACTGTGCCTTTTTTGATATTCTTCAGCATCTGATCACATTGTGGGACGAATAAATGCTGTTGAACTACTTGCTTAAAGCCAGAGATATGAAGCCAAGCATTTCTTCAGATAAGAATGTAGGAGTTTACTACTCTAGCGGCACTATCTGCAGCATCAATGGCATATCTGATAAAAGTATTAGCGATAGCCTGCCCCTCCAACACAATCTCCTGAGCCAGCTGCTTATACTGATCTGGTAGGTGTTGTATAACCTCCCCCATTTTATCCCATTGTACACTAGGGCTATCTTGCCAATAGCCCTCCAAAACTGGCAATGCACCAATGGGTCACTGATTTGCCTGCAACCCTTTTCCTTGCCGGATCCATTTTCTTACTTCATTAATCCAGGAATGGAGCATCTCCGGTGCGTTGGATATTCACTCTTTTGTGGGCGGCAAGTAGCACCAAAGAGGCAGTAGGAATTGGCCTATAATGTATGATGAGTCAGAGGATAAATGTTTATACTTTTTGTTGACCCTTGGGGTCACAATTCTGGCCTCTCTGGGGTCTTTAAAAACCTCATGCATTGGCATAACCATGCCCTTAAGCATTGGCAGGAATTGGGTGGTCCACTGGGGATGAGAAATTGTTTCCACTAGGAAATCCTCCTCAGGTATGGAATGCTAATCCACCATGTGTAAGGTAGCTGCTCTCTCCATGATACAAGGTGATGTCATCAGGAGGAGAAGGCTTGGCAGGGTGCAGATCAGGGTCGTTGGGCCTGGAGGAACTATCTCAATCATCCCATCGGTCATCCTGTTGGTCTTGGGTGCATGAGACCTCATATGAATTTGGTGATGGAGGAACATCTTCCCCAAATGAAGAACAGAGAAGTCCCCCAGAGGTAAAAGGAGGCTATTGTGGAGGTTTTGGTGGTGGGGGTGAGGGGAGGTGGAAGTCTAGGAGGAAGAGAAAGATGAGCAGGTCTTAGGGTAGTGGGCTAGTACCTATCATGTTTTTCCTTCAGCTTTGGAGGTGGCAGTGGCTCCAGCATTAGCCGCTCCTCAAAAGTAAGCTGCCTCTTGTAAGGCAGAGTCTACTGCAATTCAGGGCTGGGGCTTAGCAATACTCTTGCCTGTGTGCAGATGGATAAACAGGCATAGCTGTAGAGAGCGAACGTCCTCCTGAAGACTCTGAAGGATGGGGAGCCCCTGGCTATCATAGTTTGCTGTGGACAGGCGATTGGGCGACGTTTTTCTGCTTGGGCCTCGTAGTCACTTTCAGCGCTGAAGCATGTTTCAGCTCCGAAGTTGCTTTTGATGTTGATGCATGTTTTGCCTCCGAAAAGTTGTTTGATGCTGATGTGGAAATGCTGGTGGGCACAGAAGATGATGTTAGCTTCGAGGGATGCGGGGTCTTGTGCAGCTGATATGGTGCCAGAGGGGAAGCCAAACTCAGCTCTGACGCCGTATATCGGTCCCAGCCATGGCTGGAGTGCAGTGGCGTCCTGGGAGGCTGTAAGTGTAAATGAGGGCTGGAAGCCCTGCCTCCAGAGAAGTGGTGAGTACCTTTTTGCGAAGTGGTATTCACTGTGTACATGCTCTAGCGTTTAGCCGGGGTCAGCTGCAGATCTGAGTCCTTTGAGTCAGACAGTGACTCAGGTTCCAGGTTGAAAATTGTTACTTGCCTGGCTTCAACATCCTCCTCGACTTCCTTCAGTTGACCTCCTCCCAGAAGATATCAGGAGTTTTGTTGTTTCGCTGTTGTCCATGGCATGCTTTGCGAGCAGATTGTCTCGACAATTATGGATGGTCTTCTTTGATTGAATAGGGAGGCATATGGAGCAGTAGGCCTCGTTGTGGTCCAGGGACAGGCTCAAATTGGAGATGGCAATTTTGGTCTGTTCACAAGTTCACTGAATAGCACTGTGGACAGTATCCCAAAGGTGTTTTTCATTATGCTGAGGCTTTTCCCGAACATGAAACGTGTGCATATAGACCTGGTCAGTGCAGAGACCTCCACACGGGAAAGAGGTTCACCCTCGACGTAGAAGTGAAGCAGTAAACTACAGCGATGACAAAAATGGGTGCACAGATTTGTTTATAGGCTATAGGAAACAGAGAACTTGAGAGTCCCAGCAGAAGGTCACCATGTGGCATCAACAGAATACCGACAAAGCATATCCGGCAGAAGAAAACTATCTAACTATAGATTTGATGCCCATGTGCACTGCCTACAAAGGGGGGGGGGTAGGTGGGGGGGGGACGAGTCACTATACCACCCGACTCTAAAGACTTTTCAAATAAAAAACACGTTTTACACTTCCAAGACCAACAGTTGCTAGCAGGAGTACGACTAGAATCTACAGCTACACATGCCATAAACATTGATTTTTGAAGGAAGGCTCCAACAGAGTCAGAGATTCACATCCACTCTTGGCATGCGAGGATTAGAACACTGTCCCGGGCTACAATGCACATTGGGTGGGATAAGGGGGGACATTTGGCATTACAAAACCAGAGAGACACTGAAGCATTTAGTGTTAGCAATAATAAAGACAATATAATAGACATGTGGAGTGTGTGTGATTTACAATCCATTGGCCTAAACAGATTTCAATACTAGAAATTATTCCACATTTGTCCAACAAGAAATACTGCTGCAGATCCCAGGTGCAGACATAGATCCTCTCCCAAGCCAGCTCTGGTGTCAGGTTGGGAAACCAAATTTGGGTCTACAACATTCTGCAGGATAGGGTTTTGGCAAAAGAGGTGCTCTAAACCATACAGATCAATTTTCTGAAAGTTTAAATAATGGGGTGTGTAAAGCTACCTTATTGGAAGGACTAAAGGCTACCTTATCTTCAGCTGGCTGCACTGCTCATGTAGTACCTGTAAAATCTAGAACGTTTTTGATCAGACTCATGGAAATTGGGTCCTCCCAACCTAACAGCCTAGTTTATGTCTTTCAGGGTTGAAATCTTCCAAGACCCTATCTTTATGCCCAAAGCACACAAGTAAAGACCCTATAACATGGCACCCGATTGCACTTCAGAAAGGTTGACAGCACCACTGGAGTTGTCCTAAGTAGTTTCTCAGCTCTGGCAAAACTACTATGTCGCTATTCCCACTCCAGGTCAAATTACTAAGAATACTGCATTTGCCTTTTCTTGACTTTGAGGTACCTTGTGGATCCCACTGCAGAAAAATTTAACAGTAGACCTGAGGGACAGCCAGATTCTGGCTAGCATGCAGCTGAGGGGTCACAGTAAAAACCCTTCCAACCCTGTGGCACCTGGCTGCTTGCCCACTGGAATGAGCCTCCACCAACCTTTGCATTTCCTCCATGTGACAACTAAAATTGTTCCCACTTGGAAAATACAGCGGTGAAAAACTCTGGCATCTCTGGTAGACTCCTTGATTCATGTACCTGGTCACCTGTAGGGAGCTCAATCTTACAATCACTAGAAACAGGTCTGGTATACATCTCTAGCCATTGGTCCCAGCTGCCATTCTCAGCATACTACGACTCTCTTCTTGACCCGCCTTTACTCATGGTCTGGGTTGCCTCATAAGGGTGGCGGGGTGTGCCACTTGCAGACACCTGTCTGTGCTACAAGGCAGCTTCTGCAGCCCACACTCTCTGCTCAGTTAGGAAACCCAGGGGGGCAACCACACTGTACATTTTAGTACATCCCTTATTTTGACTTGTATATAGTTGGTGGATGGCATCTTGCAGATCTTCTATTGAGGCATTAAGCACTACAGTAAGGAATATTAATCCCAGAATATGTCCTGGCTAAAGGCATCAAACTACTGGTAAAAAGTGTCACACCACTGTTCTGAAAGCTGACTCTATGCATACCACAAAATGCCCAGTCTAGGATGTGGTTAGTGTACTTCCAGGTCAAGGCAGAAGGGGCTAGGTATAACACTATATAAGGTAAGTAAACTGTAGGTAGGTAGGTATAACACTATATAAGGTAAGTAAACTGAAATGGGGGCTAGCAGACTTGTCTGTGTACAATGCCCCAAACGTCTCCCAACTACAGGCGTATACCGTTTTAGTGGAGGAACGCCTGGCTGCCAAGATTATGTTACTGACTTTGAGAGGAAGGTCACAAGATGTCAACTGTCATTGCTCAATCACCACACAAGCAGGTGGTTAATGGACCAGTTCAGGTGTAGAACCCTCCCCTGCTGCTGTGATAGATCCTCTTTGCATTGCAGCATTTATGGATACCTTATCTTCATGATGTTCCATACCGATTGCATTGCATTCCATATTTTCCTTTTTGTAGCTGTTCTTTGTCTTTATTTTGCATTGAGATTTTTTAAATTTGTGCTTTTTTTCTCTCCTGAAAGTGCAGTGTAGTTATAGTTCTCCTGCTTATTGACATTCATGTGAAATGTATTTTTGTATCTTAGTCCATTTGATGTTTCTAGGGTTATATTGAAAGGCAGGATGGCATCAGCAATAGGTCACCCTTGACATCCTTCTAGCAAGAAAGAGGCAGGAGGCTTTGCCTGCTATTGTCACCTAGTTGAACGGTCTGATGAATAAGAACCTCATCCATCTTCACCAACTCGTAGAGGTCACTCAAAAATGTGGTCCACATTAATGTATGTCTTACAATCACTTTTCCCCCAATAAATCTAGCCCCAAGCTCTAGATTATCAGTCATTCCACAACAGAAGAACAAGTTACTTACCTTCAGTAATGCCTTATCTGGTACAGACAATATCTAGTTGCAGATTTCTTACCTTTGAATTTCCCCCAGGAGTCAGACTAGATCGGGAGAATTTTCTGAGCAGTACCCAACGCAGTTAGGTGGCATTGATCGGCTCCTTCTGTTGTTGGCATCGTCCGCACCATATATTACATGGCGGTTTCTATATGGGCGCCAAACCGGCATGCAGACGTCAGTTTCTTTTTAAGACTTTCCAAACCAGAAACACAGAGTCATGAACACTGACTACTGATGCATCAAACTAAGGCCCTGAAAGGGGAGTCCCTGCCCCTAGAAATCAGTTCACAGAGCAGGACGGATGAGGGGGGGGGTTGGAGAGGAATCTTCAACTATTTATTGCCTCTACCAGATAAGGTGGTCCTCAAAGTAAGTAACTTGTTCATCTGATACAGACTTCTATTTGCAGATGCCTTACTTTTGAATTGATACCCAAGCAATACCATCCCAAGAAGTGGGTCTGCAAATGACGATCATGCTAGAAGTCCAGCAGGACTGAACGGGCAAAATACCCATCCATATGGACCAGACTGTCCAGGCAGTAATGGTTGGTAAATGTGTGCAGAGATGCCCACGTTGCTGCGCGACAGATGTCAAGGACTGAAACTTGCCATGCTAACGCAGTGGTCACAAGCTGTAGCTTGGGTAGAATGAGCCCACATACCTGTGGGGGGTAGTTGTTTGGCCAGTGCGTAGATCTTAATGCAGAGAACCACCCATCTGGGGATGGTCCTTTTCTGCACTGCTTGACCTTTCCTCGCACCCACATAACCAACAAAGAGTTGATCATCCACCCAGAACTCTTTTGTACGATCAAGGTAGAACGCCAACGTTCTTTTTGGAACCAGGTGGTGGCGGCTCCCCTCTTCCATAGAAGGATGTGGGGATGTGTAAAAAGTTGAAAAGCTGATGGATCGGCCTACATGACAGGGCGTAACCACCTTTGGCAGAAAGGAAGCCCTAGAGCGAAGCACCACTTTGTAAGGATAGATGGAAACATCTGCAGCTCATTCACCTTGTGGGCAGATGTAATGGCCACAAGGAAAGCTGCCTTCAAAATGAAAAGCCTGAGAGGACAATTGTGGAGAAGCGCAAAAGAAGCACACATCAGAAACGTCAAAACTAAATTCAGATCCCATTGGGGCATAATGAATGTGGGATAGGGGAAAGAGATGTGTAAAACCTTTGAGGAACCTATGTACAATAGGGGACTTAAACTTGGAAGGTTGATAAAGCAACCTTTAAAAAAAAAAAAAAAAAAAAGAGATAGCAGACAAAAAACCTTAAGGCGTGCCTATAGCAGAATACTGCTAGGGAAGGGGAAAGGATAAACAGACTCAGGGAGAGAGGGGATGAAAGAGGGCTAGCAGACTTGTCTGTGTACAATGCCACAAACATCTCCCAAATACAGGTGTATACAGTTTTAGTGGAGGAACGCCTGGCTGCCAAGATTATGTTACAGACTTTGAAAGGAAGGTCACAAGTTGTCAACTATCAGTGCTCATTCACCACGCAAGAAGGTGGATAATGGACCAGTTCAGGTGTAGAACCCCCCCCTGCTGCTGCGATAAATCCTCCCGACCACCACTGCAGATCATGCGCAGTTCCCTTTGAGATCTGGACCTTGTCTGAGAGATTCCCCTGATGCTGCACCCACTTGAACTTCAGGTCCCATTGCAGAGCATGCGTATGCCATCTGTGATGTGTCACCAGCAGGATAGAGGAGGCCATGAGGCCTAGCAGCCTCAGAGTCATTCTCACTAAAATTCAGGATAGAGGCTGAAACATCTGCATCATACCCTGAATATCATAGACTCGCCGCTTGGAGGATAAGCCCGAAACTGCACTGTGTCCAGAAGAGCTCCGATGCAAGGGAGCATCTGAGAGGGAGTCAGGTGTGGCTTTGGCAAGTTAATAGTGAACCCAATTGAATGCAGGAGGTCCACAGTAGTCTGGAGGTGGGAGGTGACAGCCTGGGGTGAGCCCACCTTCAACAGCCAATCATCAATATAGAGGAAGAATGAAACCCCTAATATGTACAGATGAGCTGCGACCACCGCCATCACCTTGGTGAACAACCAAAGAGTCCTGGGTAAGGCCAAAGCGGAGCACCGTAAACTGAAAGTGCTTGTGACTCACTGTGAACCGCAAGCAACGTCGGTGGGCAGGCAGGATGGCAATATGGAAAAAGGAATGCTGAAAGTCTAATGCTATCATCCAGACAGACTCCTGGGTCCAGAGCAGATAGAACCAGAGCCACAGTGAGCATCTTCAACTTCTCCATCTTAAATAAGAAATTGAGGGACCACAGGTCTAGTATAGGGCAGAGGCTCTTGTCCTTTTACCAGAAAGGAGCGGGATTAGCAACTACAACCTACTGCTAGCATGGGAACCCTCTCTACGGGTCCCATTGCCAGAAGAGCCATAACTTCCTCACAGAGAAGGGCCAAGCGATCCTCCATCACCCGATTTTAGGACGGTGGCATGGGTGGAGGAGTAGTCTTGAAGAGGTGGCAGTAGCCCCTTCAGACTATCTGCAAACCCACCTGACTGACGTGATGGATTGCCAGCAGAGCAGGTGATGGCGGATCCGGCCTCAGACTTGCCCTAAATAGGGAGTCAGACTAGGGAGGCTTAGGGACTGCGTCAGAGGTGGCTGGGTGGCAGACTGGCACCCGGATCCACGAGGTCAGTGGATTCCGCACACTCAACCACGCAAAGGCTGGGCAGCATGCGCAGCATGGTGAATGGCCAGGAATGGAAGCGGTTGGAGCCCCCTTCCGAAGCCGTGAAAGGCAGACTGATGGGGGACGAGGGGTCACCGCAACCCAAGGACCTGGCTGTATTTCAAGAAAC
Organism: Pleurodeles waltl; assembly: GCF_031143425.1. Taxonomy (NCBI): domain Eukaryota; kingdom Metazoa; phylum Chordata; class Amphibia; order Caudata; family Salamandridae; genus Pleurodeles; species Pleurodeles waltl. The sequence goes on along the minus strand of NC_090446.1, from coordinate 644,967,463 downwards.
ACAGAAGTGCTTGAGTGCCAAGTCTGCCATCAGAAGAGATGGGTGCCATCAAAGAGCATGTCCATCAAAGTGGCCTGTATATTCCCTAAAAAGCCAGATATCTTCAGCTAGGTGTGGCGCCTCAGGGCCTCTGTCGACAAAACCGCTCTGCCTAATGAGTCGGTCATCTTCAGGCCACAATGGATGGTGAACTTTGCTGCGTCTGTCCCGTTGGCAAATGCCTGATCCAGAACAGCCCGGACCGCCTCTGGGACCTGTAGCAGCACTTGCACAACCATATATCACAGCGTGTGGGAGTGACAGTTCAAAAGGCATGTGGCATTCACGGACCACAATGCTAGACTGGTAGAAGAAAAAATCTTCTTCCCGAGTGTATTCAGCCTTTTGGATTCCCTATCTGGGAGTGAGGAAGTGAACGCACCCTGGGAAAGGGAGGTTTGGATAACCAAGTTCCCAGAGTTTGGGTGTTGCTTCAAACAGCTTGGGTCCCCTGGAGTAGTGGTGATGGCAGCGAGCGATTATCCTGTTCATAGAAGCCCCTGTGTTGGGTTTGGACCAGGTGCCCACTAGGACAGCTGTGAGGGCCTCATTAAATTGGAGCATGGGCTCTGAGGAGTAGGCGACAGGTTGAAGCACCTCTGTCAGGAGGTTAGTCCTGACTGCCACTGAATGCAACTCAAAATTCAGGACCTCAGCTGCTCTTCTCATCCCCCACAAAATATGAGACTCCCTCCTCCATAGCTATGGAAAGGGGAGAAAGCATGTCAGTATCTGGAGAAGTATCCAGTCCACTGGCTTCATCCAAGTCTGTATGCCAGTCCAGAGGTTCTTGGAGCTGGTATATTAAGATTATGCAACTGCTCCCCTTTTTTTACCGTAACCTAGTTCATAAGAAAGGGGCTAAGGATCTGACACAGGAAGTAAAGCATCTGAGTTGGTGCCATACGACCCCCATCCGGCTGTGAGTCGGGGATAAGAATGTGGATAATGCCGCCCATGGGTGGTGCTGGAACGTCAGCATTAGGGAAGGTCGGAGGGCTATGACCGACATTGACCCAGATCCAGGACTGGATCCATGGTGCCCCTCGGTGCTGAGGCCAAAGGCACTGGCGTGGAACGCGAATGGGCCCCTTCCGACTCTGCAGGGCTTGAAGGCGCTCAAGCGGTGTGGGACTGCACAAAAATGAGGCACATGGCTCATACAACTCTTATGATTGGGCGGTGGTCGCTCCGGTGCCCGTAAATTCAGGGAGGCACAGTCAGGCCAGACACAGGCACTGCCTAGGGGAGCCTAGAACATCAATGCTCCCTTGTCAGCTGACGGACGACGTAAGTCGAATATTGCTTCGACTGCTTACATTTTTTTCTTGTGCCTCAACCTACCTGATCGCCCAAGAGCTTGGAGTGGGACAAAGATGATGGAAGAATTTGCGATGGATCCCAGGACCTTCCTCTCGACTGAGATCTCGACTTGCACAGAGTTGAGCATCAGACTGCCATCAGCTTCAGGGACCACTCTCACAAAGCCTTCAGATGCAGAGCCTGACACGGATTATGACCTCGGGTCATGGTCGCGTTCCAGGCACCAAAGACACACAAGGTGCGGATTCAACATGGACATTGCCCGATGACGTGAACCACAGGGCTTGAACCCGGTTTTCCTCAATGACATCTTCAACAGATCAGGAGTTGAAAACTCAAACAAAAGCATAATGGGACAAATTTCCATGCCACAGATATTTTAATATGTTAATATGACTGTAATGCTTAGAACAGCCCCTACAGGACACCTTAATGAAAATAGCATTGTATGAAACATGGTCATGTAACCATATAGTTAGCCCCTAAAGGGCATAACCACACAAAAAAGGCAATAAATAATGCAGAGTAACCATATAAATAGCTCTAACTAGCACAGTGCATTACATATTTCAGGAGTAGCAAGCCCATAGCAATGATGTTACAAACAAGGCCCTGAAAACACAAGATATTCCCAGCTGGAAAACAAAAGGTCAAGCCCGGAGGCTGCTTAAAAAGACATTGGATGTTTGGGGGGGGGGGGGGGGGAATTATTTTGGGGTCCCCATTAACTTAGTGTGGGGACCCAGAGATGACCTAGACAGAAAGAGCGCATTGTGCTGAACGTTTTGGTGGTGGTCCCATTGTCCCAGGACCACCACAGGCTGAATTATGGGCAAAAATGTTGTGAAAAAGGGATGCTTGCAAAGCATTATGGGTCGGGTTTTCTGGAGTGCAGTGAATATTGTAGTATCTGCTCTCCAGCTGTGCCAGGAAAGCCGCTTTCACTGAGGATTTCACTTTTATCTAAATCATTTACTAATTTCAAGTGTTTTAAGGGGAGAGTCACAAGAAATGACTCTGATAAGGTAACTGTAAACAATATGACCAGCGCTTCAATGCCACCGATCTAGTTCACACTGTTGTGCCTGTTCACACTTGGAGCGCCATGGCCTCCTTTGACATGAAGGGGAGAGAAATAATTCACCCACGCTGAAGTATATTGGCAATCGTGCAATAATCCATGTAACAGGGGCAGTCTGCAAGGTGGTAACAAAATAGCACCAAGACAGGACAAACAAAGCAATTACCAATGACATCAAGGGATTTTTGAAAGACAAATCCACAAACGAGTGATGGCCGTGGTTAAAAGCCCACAATACTTACAACAGGTCAAAGCATGAGCGCTCTCAACCTAAAAAGCATTCAAAGCTCTGAAGTGGGGATATATGACAGAGATCTTGAGGAGGGCTGTACTCAGGATATATATATATAGATAAATATATAGTATATATATTTTTTAACTAGCGGACCCCTTCTCTATAGAAGACCAATCGCGTGAATGGAGGAGCCCATAAAGATAGTTTTGCTTTAGGCAGGGGTATGCAAAAAGGTAGTGTCCGTTATAGCCTCTAATCTTTGCTTTGTCTATCAAGTTGGCTGTCGGAAATCCACTCACAGAGCGGAATAAGAGTATGGACCAGACAGTATTGCTATCACTATAGGTGAACAGCATAATCTTTTTTCTTCAGAAACCAGAAGAAAACACAGGACCCCCTCATTAGAGATATAATACGATTTGGTGGCTACTCAGGACTCCAGATCAACCAGGATAAATTAGAGACATTCCCATCAACTGTCAGCCCATGGCAGAAGGAATATCATTTATGCTGAATGGCAGAAGAGGTAAAATATTTGGGTGTCTATGTCACCTGAAACATGGGGGAACTTGTGAGCAATAATTCTGCGTTCACAATGCAAGTGGTTAGATGCTTACAGCTACCCATCTCAAGGTTTGGAATGAGCTCTCTTACTAGGATGATGGATGTGTGGGTGTGTGAAACAACCCCTGTTGGGTGGAAAGTTTTAACACAGCCTTTCGAAAGGGGTGGACTGCGGTCCCTGACCCCTATCTTTATGGTCTCATAGCCCAGCACACCACATATAATACTGGTTTCATGATGATGCAGGTTGACCCATGTAAAGGTGGAATAAAGACCTTGATCAGGCTGACTCATTATCTACAATTGTGGCTCATAAACCTAGCAGCAGATGTGATAGCCGCCAGGTCACTGGCTTGGTGGAACACAGCTGAACATCTAGGAATGGACAGGCCACACGCCCAACCTCTACTACAACTTGTCCAGATTCTTTACTCCTAACAGCTACGACAACCGAGTCTAGGTAATATCACTCTTCTGCCTACTGTGACCCTTTTAGCAACAACTACTAATAATATAATGGACATTTATTAGTTATTAATGCATGCCCCCAACTGTATAAAACTGAAGCTACAGTACCTGCTTAAAGATCAAATATCTCTTCCTGTGCTGGGCAACCATTAATTGTTAACAATACTCCATAAACTCAAGTGTCCGGTTAGAGCTATAGGTTTTTTATTCTACATCAGCACAGCAAATTAGTTAAAATGATTAGTAACAAACAAGTTACTTACCTTCAGTAATGTTATTTTTGGTAGAGACTAGCTAGATACACATTTGTCACCTTTTAAATATTCCCCAGTGTCAGACTGGATCCAGAAACTTTTCAGTAGTACCTTTGAGCACCAGTAGGTGGGGCAGTGAGGGTCCACCCTGCCACAGTTCTACTATAATACTGGCATGCAGAGCCTATGCAGGCACCAGTCCAGCTTGCTGACATCAGTTGCTCCCCCCCCCCCCCCAAATGCAGAACCCCAAAAGCAGGATGTGAAGTGACCAGTGTGCAGACTTCAGGAATTGGGGTCTTATTAATGAATAGAGGTCTTTAACAGGGCAGGAGAATGGGAAGGCTTGTGAGGAATCTGCAGGTAGATAAAGCCTCTACAAAAAGAGCATTACCGAAGTTAAGTAACTTGCTCTTCTGATGGAGACTTCAATTCAGAGATTCTTCCTCTTTCGAATAGATACCAAAGCAGTATCCATTTGGATGTGGTTATGTGGCTGGATTTCAACCAGAGTCCTGCAGCACTGAGCTGGCAAAATGCTTCTCCCCTCTCAGCAAACCTGACTATCCAGACAATAGTGATTTGTGAATATAAGTAGGGTTGCCCTAGGTACCGCCTTCCAAATGTCTAGGACCAGAACTCTGCATGCTAACGCAGTGGCAGCAGTTTTGGCCCAAGTAGAAAAAGCAAGTAGGCCTGTCAAAGGCTGTGTTTTGGCCAGTGTGAAGCAAATTTTAATGCACAGGTCCAGCAGAGACCAATGCTGTAAACTTTTCAAGAAGCATATAACTGGAGACTTAAAGAGGGCTGATCTGTCAACTGCAAAAGGCCTAAAGGTACCCACTACCTGTGTTTAAAGCAAGGTCTTGGCAGCTAGGTACAAAAACAACAAAATGTGAGATAACTTTGCTTGGAAGTGGTCTATCTGCAGAGTACTGAAGCGAACATCAAATTTTCCCCAAACAGGCGTGTACAGTTTTAATCAAGGGATACCTGGCTGTGAAGATGACATCAAACACCTCTGCAGGAAGGTGTTCAGCTGTCACCGCTCAATCTCCAAGCAGTAAGTTGGAGATTTGCGAAGCCTGAGTGCAGAAGCCTGCGAGGAGGACAGATGCTCAAGTCCAAAGGTTCTGGATATCATACTCTGTGCCCAGGTCAGGGCCACTAGGATGAATTGGGCCCAGCCAGTCATTATTTTAATGAGGACTCAGGGAAGCAGTGGAATAGGCAGAAAGACAGAGGAGTTCAGAGTTCCATTTGAGTCGGAATGCATCTCCAAGTTAGACACACCCTGGAAACTCCAATGCCCATTAGTGCTGAAATTGCACATTCTCAGCAGTGTCAAAAAGACTGAGCCGAAGTTCTCCCCATTTGTGGAAGAAACACCACAGCACCTCTGGAAGTTACGGTCAGTTGTGATCCACTAGGCGCCCAGGGCCGACATCATCTACCCTAGCATTCAATTATCCTGCCAGGTGACTCACCACCAGAAAAAGTCCTTGGTGGTTCACCCATTTGCAGTGGAAAAGGGCTTCCTGCCTCAAGGTTTGTGACCTTCCTGACAAACCCCCTTTTTTTTTTTTTGTTGTAGTACCACTTCATGGTGGTGGTGTTCGTAAGCAGCTGTGCCAGTCTTCCCTTGATGGATGGAAGGCTTTCAACACCAAGTGGATGGCACTAAGTTCCAGAAGGTTGATATGGAGCTGGGACTCGAATGAAGCCCAAAGGCTTCTGAGCTCCTCCTCTCCCAGATGGTCACCTCAACCTAGAAGTGATTCACTGGTCACCACTGTGAGCTGTGGGTGGAGATGGGAGAGGGGACTGCCGCTGACCCATTCTGGGTCTAGTAACCAGCAATCATCATTTTGCAGTCTCCTTCAAAATTTTAACATGGCTGGAGAGGTCACCTTGATGTTGGCCTGCGGAGACTTGAGGCTCCACTGTAGACCCCCCCACATATGCTACCTGGAGTGCTCGATCAGCAGGATACAGGAAGCCATCAATCCCATCAACCTCAGGGGACCTCATTGAAATCCACAACCGGGGCTGAAAGGTCAGGATCACAGCCTTGAAGTCTTCTACTCTCTTTCCCAGAGAAAAGGTAAGAAACCAAACCATGCCCAGAATGGCACCAATGAAGGCGAGCCTCTGAGAAGGAGTCACGTGTGACTATGCATGTCGATAGTGAACCCTAAAGATGACAGGAGGTTTGCCATAGTCTGGAGGTGGTTGACCACTGCCTGTGGTGAGCCTGCCTTTAGCAGCTACTCATTGAGGTAGGGCAAGAATTGGATCCCTAACCTCCAAAGATGCTCTGCTATCACTGCAATTACTTTAATGAACACCCGAGGGGCACTGGTGAGAGAGCACAGTATCTAAAGTGCTCCTCACGCCACAGGTAGTGCAGATGCCAGCTGGACAGGTATATGGATACAGGCGTCCTCCAGGTCCAACCCACCATCCAGCCTTCATGGTCAAGGGCAGACAAGACAAACCAGAGTGAGCATTTTGAATTTTCCTTCCAGGGGAAGGCCTGGAGGCAGGGAAGTCTAAAATTAGATGAAGGCCTCCGTAAATCATGAGTCCCAGAAATAACAACTATGTTCTACTTCTGGCGCAGGCACCCTACTGCCACAAAACAGATAGATGATCGTCTTAAGAGGACAGTGGAATGTGCACTGGTGTGAAAAAGAAGGACAGGGTGTAGCCCTACTGAACAATTTGCAGGACCCACCTGTCTGATGTTAGGGTCTGCCAACTCAAAAAGAATCTTCAGATCCTGCTTCCCACCGGAGGGCTGTGCTTCACAAGAGACGTGCTAAAGGGGTTCTGCAGGTTGGTCTCCAGAGAGTGCAGTGACTGGGTGCCCTGTTAATATTAACCAGTTGGCACCACAGCCTTGACCGTGAAATGGATGGTTATCTTGTGCAGGTTGGATTGGCATTGGGTACCTCTGCCAATGCCACAAAAGGAGTGGTAGGGCTGATGTGTTTGGTGACCTTTGGCAGATAAGACCAAGGAGTATGCGGTCACTCTGCTCTCCTTGAACTGTCCAAGAGTAGAGTCTGCCTTGTATACGAACAGCCAAGTCTCATCGACCTGCATGTCCATGAGGGGTGACTGGCCATCACCTGGAAAAAACTGGTTGACTGCAGCCAAGCGTGTTGGTAAGTGATGCCACTGGCCCATCCTATGGAGTCAGTTTTGTCAACGTCACAATGAATTGTGAACTTGGCAAGGCATGGACTTCCTGTGAGGCGTGTGTGAGGACATGTGAGATCTTCAGGGATATATTACGGAGGAAAATCAAGTGAAGGAAGGGGAGCTTCAAAGGCATCCGGCCGCGGCCTTGGCCACAGTCGAACCAGCGCTGATTCAATGTCAGAGAAGACAATTGGGGACTCAACTTCCATCGCTGATGGAATTGGCATAAGAGAAGCGCAGGAGCCGGCGTGGATTGTGGTGCTGAAGGCAGAGTCAAGACTGGAGTGTGACATGGCCCTGGTATGGGCTCTGAGGGCCCAGCTGGTGCTGAGGGAAAACCTGCCGATTGGAATCCAGTTACTGAACCTCTCAGTTATGTCTGGCCCAGAGGAGCACCAGAACACTTCAGCAAGGATCTAATGAGTTAGGGCATGGCTTCAAGGGACTCTGATCTATTTCAGAGAGGAGAATGGGCCTGGAAACTTGGGTTGGGCCGGAAACAGCTGCAAGATCAGCTCAGAAGTCGAATGACTACAAGAGTGAGATTGAGCTGTACAGTGCACACCCCGTGCCTTCTCATGCAATGCAAGTGGAAGGAAGGAAGTCTAGTCCTGCTTACGTTTCTTGTGTGTTTTTCTATGAATTACTCAAGGATCTGGATGGAGATGAAGACCGATCTCTGAAAAGACTTCGGCGACTTCTGGATCGCCGACCAAACCAGGACCAAACTTTCAGCTTGGACCAGTCTCATACAAGAGTCTTCCAGTGCCTGGCAAAGTAAACTTTCCCCTTGTGGTCTCATATGGCCTTTGGGTTAACTGAAGCACAGCCACTGCAGGCATGGCTTAACTCCAGGCACCACAGACAAATTTGGTGAGGATCTGTCTCAGACATTTGTTTGAGACAGTCCTTAAAGGGTTTCACACATGTCTTGGGGGAGGTTGGGGGGGGGGGGGGGGTGAAAGAGTACTGATGTCCTTGCGCACTGCAAAAATGACTTTTGAATGAGTTAAGGGTCTCATAGAGACAAAGATAGCTCTGTATCTGTGACTGTGGATTGATGAGAAAATAACTGACATCAGCTTGTGTTAATGGTGGCTTATAGGCTCCCTGGGCCATTTCCATCAGTGCAACGCCACCTAATGCATGCAGAGGTACCACTGAAAAGTTTCCAGATCCAGTCTGATGACTGGGTAATATTTAAAAGGTGAGGAATCTGCAGCTAGAAGTCTCTATCAGAAACATAACAGAAGGTTCAAATGCCTTCTTTGGGCAAGGTAGGACCCGAAGCACAAATACCATGCTCACTTTCAAAGGCATTCCATCAGCAATAGCACGCATTCTAATGGCCAATGTTATCCCGCAGAGAAAGATTTAGGTGTCCACTGTGCACTTCACAAATTCTTAGGTTTGCTATAAACTGCTTACTAATGTGACTAAATATAGGCTGGACATTTCAGTCGAATAGAGGCTGGTGCAGGAGTTGGACTAACACCCAAAGCTCAGGGCAGAAAAATGTATCACAAAAGTGGCCAGTTGCGATCAAGGCTTAGTTAGCAGATACACCCACTGGATCCACAGGTTTACCAGTCAGGACATGGAAACTGGGATTTGGGGGTATTATTATTAAACTACTAAAGCACTGATCTGTTTGAAACAAACTTTAGAGAGAGGATTCAAATGGTTCAAGACTCCGTATCGTTGAGCACAGTTAAGGGGCATGAATGCCTAACAAAACATCTCTCAATGAATGGAAAGCATTTGGTGGCATAGAGTAGCTTTTCAAGTGTTGAAATATCATGGAAATATGGACTTGGGCTTAACATTTGCTAAAAGGGAAGGTTCTAATTGGAGAAACGTGCCCTACAGCAAGTGTAATTGTCTGGGCTTGGGGAGCTTATTGTTTCATTGAATGCTAGGGCGTGCTGCACACTTTCTCTCCCTTGTTCTTTGTCAAAGTTGTAAAGTATCTGATTAAGGTGATTTGGTGCAAGAGTAACAGAAGGAATACATCACACGGTTACCGAATTTAATATGTCCCTCCTTTTAGAGGATTACTTTGTTCTAGAGGACAGCTTGAATCTACTTTGACAGACCCAACCTTGAATGGATAAAAATGCAGCCCTGACAGGCCTGGGCCTAAATAAAGGTCTCTCTTATGCCAGTAAAGAGTCAAGGAAGGACCTCGACCGAGAGATTGTATCAGTATGGTATGATAATAAATGGGAATACATTTAAAACCCTTTTAGTGAGATTGCATATGGTATTAAACAACTATGTCATGCAAACTGCTTACTGATATTTAGGATTGCTGAAAAGTAAATATTAGAAATGAGGAGGCTACTAAAATTGTGGCTGGGGCACCCATGAGGCCTGTGAAATTGTACCTCAAGCATAGGATTGGATTTAGAATGCTTTCCACTTCAGTCCTGAAGCTTTTCTGCAGTAAACGGAATGGTATATATAGGAAATTGGGTCAGTAGTTGGGAGGGGGTTAAGTACCCACCTCAAGTAATAAACACCATCCATGTCAGGATGAACTACTAAGGGCACTAAATAAACCTGAAGTCATCCTCTTGGTAGCTGTGGCATAAAGCAGACAGGTTTAACTTAAGGGCAGTACTAAAACGTACATAAAATTTAAATGCAAACCTAAGAGAGCCACAGGGTGGTATGTAGAGGTCAAATGTGTTGCCAGTAGTCATCTGGGCAATGGCAGGAAAAGACCTTTTGTAGATTGCTGTGTTCCTGTTGCTTAAAAATGAGGTCAGTCTTAAGACTCTCTGAATCCACTACTTTCTCAGGGGTACAAGAGAGAGTTGGGTCCAATACTCTAGGGCTCTTTTAAGGTTCAAACCTCTTCTGATTTTACTCAGGTCCAGAAGTGTTTTTAAGGGGGCGTCTAAAGGTGCCAACATTTGTGCCTGGCATGAGCAAAATAGGTGGAAATGACCCCTGGGATGAACTAACCAATGCTATCTATACCCAATTTGGCAATTTTCAAGATGCCCCCGGACACACTAAACTTGGGCTCTGAGGGTGGTTGGGGCAGGGGTTGAGGACTCTGCAATGGTGAAACCAGCGTATTCCTATATCTAGCACCAAAATCCAGTTGGATGCAATCCCTGTATCCACATCAACCTCAGAGACAGACGTCTGGTATAACAAAGATGGAATTTCAGCAACAAGATAGTGGATACTGTCTAATTGGTTTTAAATTCTGTTTTCCTCCTTCAAAAAGAAACCCAAATGTAATGTGTACCTAGCATACACATCCAACAGCCTGTGACACTGTAATGTCAAAACAGGCCTACTGTGATTGTGCTTGACTGGCTGGGAAGACAAATTAAGGGCCTTGCCCAAGTGTCCGCTATCATTTGCCACTGACAGTAGAGGCCTCTTTGCAGTGCATCTCACATGCCACATAAAAAGCACAATTAGAACCGTGAAGCAGGATGTGACATTCAAGCAGACATGACACTAATTCCAACAAGGATATACTCTTGCATATTCAGTCAGGTTCAGAAGGGTCTCCTCTGCCCATACAGATAAGTCTTTCTGATTTTTTCCTGGAAGCAAGTTCCCACACCCCATGCACGCCTTTTAAATGCTAATTACTGTCAGGCCGAAGTGGGAGAACAAAATGCAGATTTCGTTTAGAGGGACTTCAAGCAGGGGAAAGGTAACTTTAAAAGTTACTATCCTTAATATTTTGAACAAATCAGACATCAAAATTGAATTTTATTTGTAACAACTATTTTAAAAGGTTTTTTTCTAGCTAGTTCCGTTCCTGAGATACAAAGTATTTAATATTACATTTCAGTCTTTTCCTATGTAACGGCCAAACATGCGGCAATGAAAATACATTTTAACTGTAAGAACATGTTTAACATTAAATCCTTACATGTTTTACTATTAAAAACTATGCACCTTGCCTTCGTGAATTACAAGACCCAATCAGAGATGACGGATTTTTAAAAAGGAAGGTTTTGGCGTTTTAGGCCTGTTAAAAGGGGTTGTTTTGACAGGTCAAATTTGCAGTTAAAACCTGCACTGCCCGGCTATTGGTGGCAGTGATGCAGTCATGTGTATACTGTCATTGTAGAGGATAGCACAATGGATGCTGCAATCCACTTGTGACACATAAGTTACAGTCCCTGTTTACATTTTGGTACCATATACTAGGGACTTATAGGTACATTAAATATGCCAATGAGGAGTATACCCATTTAATCAGGTTTAAAGGGGGAGCACAGGCACTTTACCCCCTAGTTACCGGGGACCAACGGCACAGAGATCTCTGGTCAACAAAATACTTAAGGCAAATATCTGGGGTAAAACCACTGAAAAGATTGCCATGTCCATCTGTCTATGTAAGGGGACTTGTAATTTGAAAAAAGCTGACTGTTCTGACCTGGATACAACCACAGATCAGCTTAGATAAGCCCACGTGACAGTCCAGAACAGTTGTCAAAGGATATATCAGAGAGATTTCACAGTGCCAAACCTGAATTTGGCTTAAACGATCATGGTATAGAAAAGTTCAAAAAGACCTCACCTTCAGTATTCTGTGAGAGAGGGACTCACTTTTTAACAAAATAGATCTCTACATAGCCATCAATGCTAACATCTCTGAATCCAATGCATCGTCTCCAGACATGTTCTCTTGGTTTTTGTGCCCTGAACCTTCTGCACACAGCCTTGTTCATGTCCAGCAGCCACAGAATGTAAGGCATTGACTTCAGGCCTAGCATGGTGGCCCATTTCTCTAATCCCCATGCCATCAGCCACACACAGTGGTCACAGAGCTACCTAGTCACAAAGTATGGCCATGGCAAACACGGCTCCCATTTCTGTGCCCTAAAACTGCTGCACACAGCCTGGCCTACTCTTGCATCCACCCAGCCAGTGGTCACTAAGCACAGGGAATGGATCCAGGCCACACCCGGCACCAATTACTCATGATTAAATAAACCACTCTCTGCCTTCCACCACATATTCAAGCCACTGCGAATAGGGTGTGGCATATGCCCATGCCTGGGAGCAGCCCCCGTTTGCACAAAGCCTATATGCAAAGTCTTTGGGAAGGGATATTTTACTCTTATTGCATGGTGTGGCTTTAGGCAATGCACTGCAGCCAGTCCACATGCCATAAGCATGTTTTGAATGCCATTCACCCAACATAACTCTCCACACATTGGGTAATCTTCAGCCATGCCCAACAGCCAGATCTCATAACCCTAATCATTTTCCCCTGGCCTTTGACAAGTGGTAACGAGGTGCAGCAACTGGCCACATTCTTCACGCTGTATCATTCTAAATTATACCACTTTGCACACCAGTTGGCCTTCAGCAACAACCACTAAATACAGAGTATGGCCTCTGGTGTGTTCTGTACCTAGTGCTTCCAGCCAGCCAGTGTGAATCTGGTGCATGGTATGTCCTTGTGCACCCATAATAACAAGTTACTTGCCTTTGGTAAAGCCATATATGTTAGAGAGTATCTAGCCACAGTCATGTCCTTTTCTTAGAATATCCCCAGATGTGAGACTGAATCCAGAAGTTTTTGAGCAGTACCCATGGGTGCTTGTAGGTGTTGTTGTTCGGCTCTTTGTCTCATCGTCCACACTGGAAAAGACGTGCTCTGTATTTATATAGGTGCCACCCCGGCGTGCTGACGTTTGTTACTTTAGCAACTTTCCACGCCAGGAAAGTGGAGCCACAATGAGAGCTAACCACTGGTGTGAAAAACGAAGGCGCTGAGAAGGGCATTTCTTATGCTGCAATCGTCTCAAAGGGATGATGGGAGGGTCAGTAAGAATCTGAGGCTAGACAGAGTCTCTACCAGATAAGATATTACCAAAGTTAAGAAACTTGTTAATCCGAGAGCCACACATTCCTTGCCTGAGAATAGATTTACAAGCAATACCTTCCAGGAGGTGGTTTGCAAAGCCAATTTCAAATGAAAAAGTCCCCTAGGACCGAATAAGCAAAGTGTCCATCTCAAATGATCTGACTGTCCAGACAGTAATGTTTAGTAAGTGTGGACAAGGACACCCACATTGCTGCCTGACAGCTATCCGGGACAGGTACTCCACAGGGGAAAGCAGTGGTTGCAGCCTTAGATCTGGTGGAGTTAGCATGCAAACCCTCAGGAGGTTGCTCCTTGGCCAATGCACAGCAAATCTTGATGCAAAGCTCTATTCATCTTGAGATGGACCACTTCTGCGCAGCCTTCCCTTTGTTAGCTCCTACAAGTGTTTATCACTCACCAAGAACTGTTTTGCGCAATAAAGGTAGAATAACAATGCTCTTTTTGGGTCCAGAGAGCAGAATATCTCCTCTTCCCTTGCAGGGTGAGGCGGAACAAAGGTAAGCAGGGTGATATTCTGGCCCACACGCAAGGGAGTAATAACATTCAGAAGGAAGGCATGTGTACATAGGGCCAGGTTGTCCGGGTAGAAGGTGGTTTAAGGAGAGTGCAATGAGAGCCTGCAGTTTGTTGACCCTCCTGGCTGATGATATGGCCACTAGAAAGGCAGTTTTCATGGTAAATAAGCTAAGAGGGCGATTGCGTAGGATGCACACATCAAAAAGTTGAGAACAATATTTAGATCCCACTGGGGCATGATGATAGGCTGGATGGGTGGGGCTCTTTTAAAAAACCTAGCTACAACATGCGACTTAAATAAAGAACGTTTGTCCAGCAACCAAAAAAGAAAATGCCAAAATCGCTGAAACCTAACTTAACTGTGCCCAAAGCAGAGCCCTGCTGGGCCAATGAGAGCAAATAGAAGAACCTTAGAAAGAGTTGCAAAAAGAGGGTCCATGTTGTAGGAATCACACAATGTCATGCTTATCTGAAGGGCAGGCATATACCAACTTTTTAGAGGGACACTTGGCTGCCAGAATAACAAAACTGACTGAGAGGAAGGTTGAAAGCTGTCAACTATCACCGCTCAATCTCCATGCATGGAGGTAAAGAATGGGCAGGTTCAGGTGCAGAACCTTCCCGCCCCTGTTGCTGTGACATAAGATCCTCTAGAAGAAGCACCCTGATCAGCGCACTGATGGTCATGCTCATCAGCTCGGAATACCAGACTAGACTCTGTGCCTAATCTGCAGCCACAAGCATAACTTGGGCCCTGTCATTCCTGATCTTCTTGAGAACGCTGGGCAGGAGTGGTATTGGTGGAAAAATGTACAGGAGGCCAAAGCTCCACTGGTTTGGCTTGAAAACTCACGCAAGACCACTGACATTACACATTCGCAAACAGAATTAACCAGGACTCTCCCCACTGCTGAAAGAGTCCTTGCACACCTCTGAGTGGAGACGCCATTGGTGATCCGCTAGGTATCCTCAGCTGAGTTTGTCCAACCTGGCATTCAGAGAACCCACCAGGCATCGAACTACCAGGGAAATACCCTGGTGTTCCTGCCATGTCCAGAGATGCAAAGCCTCCTGACAAACGGTCCACAACCCCACCCTGCTCTGTTTGCTGCAGTACTACATGGTGGTAGTGTTGTCCGTGAACAACTGCACCAACTTTCCCTTGATTGAAAATCTTTATTCCATCAATGCCAAGCGAATCACCTGAAGCCCAAACAGGTTTATATGGAGCTCCTCTGATCTCCACCTGTCTCAGCTGGCCATCCCATTGCAGAAGTGACAAATCTGTTTCCACAGTTAGCTCTACTTGGGGAAAGGACACAGGTCTGCCACTAACCCCAACTGCAGTTCTTCAGTCACTACTGCAGATCTTCCATAGCGCCCTCTGAGATCTGGACCATTCCAGAGAGATTTCTCTGATGCTGCTCCCACTGCGACTTCAGGTCCCAACGTAAAGGTCACATATGCCAACTGGCAGGAGCTACAAGCAAGATGACGGAGGCCGTGAGGCCCAACAACCTCAGGGACGTTCTCAACAAAATCCCTGTTATGGGCTGAAACATTGTTATCATCCCTTGAATATCCCGGACTCGCCGCTCGAGAGAATAGGCCCGAAAGTGCATTGTATCCAGAACAGCTCTGATGAAAGGGAGCATCTGAGAGGGAGTCAGGTGTGACTCTTGCGTGCCGATTGTGAATCCTACAGATTGCAGGAGATTCACCATAGTCTGGAGGTAGGAAAACTGCCTGTGGTGAGCAAATCTTCAACAGCCCATCACTGTGGGAGGGGGTGACTGGAACCCATGACCACAGGTGAGCTGCAACCACCATAACTTTTGTAAACTCCCAAGGCACACAAGTAAGGCTGAAGGACAGCATGGCAAACTGAATGTGCTCTTGTCCCACCATGACATGCAGGTAATGTCTGTGGGCGGGTAGGCAGGCCAGGGATGTGGAAATATGCATTCTGCAAGTCCAAAGCGAACATCCAGTCTCCCAGTTCCAGGGCAGACAGAAGTTGCACGAGCATCATGAATTTCTCCTCTCTCAGGAACAAATTGAGAAGGAGCAGGGAAAGGATCGGCTGATGCCCTCCATCCTTCTTGGGTATCAAAAAGTAGCTGGAGTAGCAACCATTACCTACTTCTAATGCCAGAACCCTCTCTATACCAGCAATTCCTGACGGAGCAATGAGACGTGGTCCTCCATCAGTCATAAGTGGGTGGAGCGGTAGTCACAAATGGGATTGAGTAGCCCCTTTGGACAATCTGCAAAATCCAACAGTCCAAAGTTACTTGACCACCGGTGATGCTGGTAATGGGGTATCCTGCCTCCTCTGGATGCCCATGGTGGTTGGGGGGAAACTAAAGGGGTTTCAAGGCTCACGGCTGCAGGGGTGCGGTGGACCCCCAAGACCTCTAACTAAATGTCCCATGTGGTCTATCAGACACATGTCATTAGCTACAAAAAGGCTAGGAAGCCTGCTGACCATGGTGCTGTGTGGTTATGGATGTGGTTGGAAGCCCCTTCCACAGCCACATAAGGAGCAGGAGGCAGACAGGGGATGACTACGAGCCACAGACTAGCCCAATGACCTGGCTGTAGCTCTGCCATACGAACAGCACTCCCATGTTGAATCTGCCTTCTCTCCGAAATGACAAGAGCCATCAAAAAGCATGTCCGTAAGCGTGACTTGGACATTCCATGAAAAGTCAGTGTTTCTTAGCCAGGTGTGGTTCAGCAATGTCACAGACGATATTGCACTACCCAGCAAGCCCACATAGTATGGTGAACTTTGCTGTGTCTCTACCGTCCGCAAGAGCCTGGGAGAGTATAGCTCAGGCCTCCCCGGAGACCAGTGGCAGCACTTGGGTAAGCAAATACCAAATTGTATAGGACTGTCAGCCCAAAAGTCATGTGGTGTTCACTGACTGCAGTGCATGGCTGGTTGAAGAGAACATTCTCTTGCCAAAGACATGTAGCCTTTTGGATGCCCTACCCAATGGAATGTTAGAGAACGCTCCGAGTGTGATAATAGAAGGTGGAGGCTTGGAACACCAAGCTTTATGGGTTGGGGTGCTGGGTAAGGAAACTGTGGTCCCCAGGTGTGGGTCAATGGCAGTAGGCAATTGTCCTATGCACAGGACCCCCTGTGCAGGACTTGGACATGGTGAGGCCTTCATTAATGGGGTGTAACAGTTTGGAAGGTGCGACTCCCACCTGAAGCACCTCCGTCCCGACTTTTATCCGGACTTCCACTGTAGGTAGCTGAAGGTCCAATACCTCATCTGCCCAAAGCAACATCATCATAGTGAAAGAAACTCTCTCCTTTGTAGCCACAGTAGGAGGATAGACCAAGCCAGCGCCAGGTGATTTGCCTACCCCACCGGCCTCCACCCGTTCATTACAGTTGTCCTCATTATCATCTATGGGATGCTGGTATCCATAAGGTTCATCAGACCCCTCCCAATTGTCTTCCTTTCCAGGCCTGGCAAATGTAAAAGGCACTGGCTCCTATATGCAGAGCATGGTCCTGGTTTACATCCAGCTCTGTGCTGGAGTCGGGTATTACAATGAGGATGGTGCCCCCCCCATGGGGCACTGGTGACATTGGTACTGGAGCTGGTGCAGGGGACGGCCTCTGTTTCACTGGCGGCTCTACTCTGGATCCAGCATGGAATCAATGGAGCCCCAACTGGTGCCTCATGTGAGCGAGCTAGCGGGGATATACTGGGAAGCCCATCCTGTGCCTGGTGGGCCCAAAGGCACTGCAAATGGGGCTGGGCCATCCAAATATGAGATGCATTGCCTCATAAAATTCCTTAAGCTGGGCGGGGGTCACTCTGGATCCGGGAAAGCAAGGTGGAGCAGACCTTGACCCAGGCCCCCCCCTCCCAAGCAAGAGGGTGGAAGTGCAAATGCTCCTGCACCTCATCAGAAGAATCTGGCGGGTGTGGAAAAGTCAAAGACTGCTTCAGCTTGTTAAATTATTTTGTGCTTGCGGAACTTACCCAACGACTCTACGATTACTGGGTGCGGCTCTACGAACAGTCCCAGGACCTTCCAGGTAACCAAGATCTTGAGTGTTGTGGAGTCGACTGACGTCAGGCAGCAAGGAGGTTGAGAGATCAATTCCTCAGTACCTTTGGAACCATGGCTTGGCAGTTGTTGAAGGTCTTGAAGTCACAGTACCTCTCCGAGCACCATAAGCATGCCATGTGTGGGTCTGTCACAGACATATGCCTGTGACACATGGTTTGAAACCAGCCGGTTTCTTAGGGCCACCCTGTAACACCGGGAGACAAAATCTAAAAAAAAAAGAAAAAAAAAAGAAAGTTGAGAAAGAAAGCTCGTTAAAAAATGAGTGAGGGTAGCTCTGAAAAGATGAGTTATTTGGTGTGGAAAGAAAAAACTCACATCAGCACATCGGGGTGGTGCCACGTAGGTAGAGGACACGTCACTTCCGGTGAAGGCAATGTAATCAGATCAATGCCACCTGCCGGCATAGAAGGGTACTGCTCCAAAACCTGTGGATCCAGTCTGACTCCTGTTAATTATTCTAGGTAAGGAATCTGTGGCTAGAAGTCTCTATCAGATCTACTGTGCAATCTTTAGCAATGTACAGAGGCAATCTGTGTGCACCCAAAAACAGTTTGCAAGGCCTTCGGTTGCACGCAGAAGTGACACCCTGCAGCTGCTATCTTTGCTCCTCAACCAATTCCACTTGCCTGAGCTATGCCCAGCTGCCATTGGGCACAGTCTCAGCCCAGATCGCCTGAATCCAACCCTCCAAGTGCAAGATGCTGAGTTTTATCATCCACTGCAACTATCACCCTCCTCTCAGAACCTATTTCTTCACTGAGATTTTTTTAATTGATGTTTTGGAACCAGTATGGTGTTTAAAAACTGCATCCATTTTGAGATGGCTATAATCACTACCACTGCATGCTATCAGTGGCACCTACTTCTGTGTCTTCTTATCAACTGTAACACTGCTCAAGTGTGGAACAGCTGGCATCCCATCTTCTCCTGTTACCAGTTGAGAAAAGAAGAGGGCATAAGCGCAAGTGTCAAATGCCATGACCAATGCTGCACATCATGCACGAACAGGGCAACTGACTGCTGCTCCATAGTCCTTTTTAGGTCAAAGCCTACGAGACAGCGCAATCCATGGGAATGAATTCGGCACATTGTTTATCAATGGCTTTGTAACTCACGTTCCCTTGCTTCCTATTTGATGGATCTATTTGTTTTAGGCTGTCCAGCTTGAGTTTGTCCCGGCCCTTGCTCAAAACCTGAACTACTGTATTCTTCCGATATCTCACTTTCTGTAAACAGGCCTTGCTCTTTTCTTGAAAAACCTGCTGTGCATTTAAACAAGAAGATTAAATGTCAGGCTTCTTCTACAGAGGGAAGCTTGGTGTTTACCTTTCTTTCTGTGACTTATAAAAGAGAGCGTCTATAGGAAGCAAGAGAAATGCACATTACTCTCCCAATGGAGCCTGCTCATGCGCCCCCTGTGCTCCAGTGTGTGAGGCCATAATATAATTCTTAAAACCGGCCTGAAGGGAGGAAGTGCATGCATTTTCTGTGGCAACAGATATTCGTGTCAAGATTTTTCTATCAAAGAACTGCTGGCTTTTGATTAATGTGACCCTCTAGCTAATGTCTAATGATCTTTTTGTTTACAATCAGATAATCTGAGAAGAAAACCCTTTAATAATAGCACGCTTTGCCAAGCCAAAAAGTGTCGTCTACATGACTACACTTAATGAGCAACAGCCCTAGTATGTGCAACACTTACAGTAGTACTATTCCATAAAAACCTACACAACACAGATTACTGTTTTTCAGAAAATTACAAAAAGGGGTCTGGAAACAACTATTTTTTACACTACAGCCTTAAACATCCTGTGTCTGTCAAAACATAGTATAAAAACTATTGGTTGGATGTGAGTGTTGTTAACAATGAAATAGGAGAACATGTTCCACTAAAACAACAACAGCCTACCACCAATGCCAGCTTTAGCCGTGCTGGCATCTGGTGCAACCCTCTACACCAGTGGTTCCCAACCTGTGGTCCGGGGACCCCTGGGGGTCCGCAAAGCCTCCTCAGGGGGTCCGCGACTGCTTAGAAAATTAAATAATATTACCAGATTAGGTCCCCACCTTTCAGTAATGACTCAGTGGGTGGGGTCCCCAGATTCCAAAAAAGATTCAGTGGGGGTCCCCGGGCTCCAGCAATGATAAAGTGGGGGTCCACAGAAGTCAAAAGGTTGGGAACCGCTGCTCTACACCACTTCACTCTATGCCCCTCTACTCTGCACTACTCTACTCAAGTGCACTCTACCATGCACCACTACACTCTTCGCCACTGCACTATACACCAGTTTAGTCAATGCCACTGCACTCCATTCTATGCCACTCTACTCTGCACCACTGCAGGCTACACCACTCTTCACCGCTGCACTCTCTCAATGCACTCTATGCTACTGTTCTAGTCAGCACCACTGTACTCTATGCCACTCTACTCTAATGCAAGTTTTGTCACTACACCACTGCACTCCACAATATTCTTCTCTGCAACACTACACCTCACTGAACTACTCTGCACAAATGCACTCAACATCACTGCATTCTACACCACTCTATTCTACTCTGCACCTCTGTACTTAGGCCTCTGCACTCTGCTCAGCACCACTGTACTGTATGCCACTACACTTTGCTTCACTCCATGCCACTCTAATCTATTCTGCACCAATGCACTCCATGCCACTACTCCACACCTCTATGATGTCTGCTACACCTCTGTACTGTATCCTACACCACTTCACTCTACTCTGAAATACTCAACTCTAAGCCACTGTCCTCTACTTCCACTGCACTTTGCACTACACTCTATGCCACTCACTCTACATTAATGCATTTACACCACTTTACTCAAAACCAATGTTCTCTAGGCCACTGCCCTCTACTCTGTTCCACTGTACTTTATGCCACTTCACCCTAGGCTACTCTACAACACTACACTCAATAATAATCAATTTTAAGATGCTCTACTCCATTAAACTCTACTCCACTGTATGACACTCTACAACAGGACCCCACAATGCTCTAGTCAACTCCCTCTATGCCACTTTCCTCTATTGTATTCTATGACACACTATGCAACTCCACTGTATGGAAATCTACACCATTTTACTATATGCCTTTCCAAGCCACTCTAGTCTACCCCACTCCTCTATTCTATGTTAATACCCCTCTACCCCATTCAACTCTACAACACTCCAATCTATGCTATTCAACTCTACAACACCCAGCTTCATATTATGCCATTCCACTCTCCTACTCTACTCCACTCTGTCTCTCCACTGTACAACCTACTCTGCTTTATGCCACTTTATTCTACAACACAGTACTCCACTCAACACCCTCTATGTCACTCCACTCTGCTCTACACCGCTCCAAGGCACTCCATGCCACTTCACAACACTCTATGCCATTTACCTCTACTCCACTCTACGCCCTTCCACTATACCACCGCCATGATACTCATCACTCGATGAAACTCCACGTCTCTACTCCACGTCACAACACTGTACCATTCTACATCACTCCACGCCACTCCGTAGCTCTCCACTCTAATCCTCTTTATGACACTTCATATCACTCTCCTTTACCCCACTTATGTTTCGCCATGCTTAACAGGAGCCACTGTGGCGTGCAACATGGTTACAAAAATATTGGCAAAGCAAACAACTCTTGCAAGAGCTTCTGACTTTGTCAACGCTGGTTTTCTTTTTCAAAGCAGCCCCCCAACCCTGGGTAACGAGTTAGGGAAAAGGGTTGGGTCTTTCCTACCCTTGCGGTTTTGCTACTTGAGCTGGAAGCAAGAGCCAAATTTAACATCCTTGCCCTTGGGAAAGGCAAGGTGGAGTTGAATTTAGATCCACACCCGTTGCATATGGGCAACGCAAGTAGAGCATTTCCTCGCACTGGGGCATTCCCATCCTACCTCATTCTTAAGCAAGGCAAGTAACGGACAGGTGTAATTTTTTTACAAGCCATTTAAATTCAATTTTAAAGGCATTACTAAAAAGAGACACCATTTTGTAACTAGATATCAAAGGAAAAATACATTTCATCACCAGTGTGTTCTTTTTAACAATAGAAAATTATTGCTCATCCTCCAACTAAGATAAATGCTGCATTTTTGTACACTGCAAGGAGAGTATGTTCCAAATAAAAAATAAAATAAAAAAAAAAAGACTCGAGCCCTTGGGCAAGGAGTGAGGGAAGAGCGACATTTCCCTATGCACTTTTAAACTGCTATCCGGCGCTTGAGCGCAGTGGGATTCTATGAGTAGCCGTAATTCCTCCCTGGCCCTTGGGCAAAGCAAGAAAGGAAAAGAAATAACCCTTTCAGCTGTTTGGCAAGGTAAGACTAGAGGACCCTAATGCTCCTTCCAGAACACTCATTTTAAAAACCATTCTTGATGCTTACCAATATTGGTCATGAGACTGTAAAATAAAAATTGGGCCCGGAGATCAATGGGTGTTTATTTCACTACCCCGAATCCTGGGTTCAATTTAATTTTAAAATCTCTCCCACTATTCACGAACATCAGGTGAGCAGTTGGGGGAGTGGTGCTGCCCTCTCACTGTTGGGAAAACAAGCTTGTAGGGCAGAACCTCCTCCCCACCACCCAGTGCTTCATTGTGAAAGAATGTCAGTGGCAGAAGCTCTGCTCAGTAGCCGGCAGCCAATGCAATTAAATGTCAGCATGCCGATAGCAGGGCTGGTTGTCTATAAATCTGCCAGACATCCATGCCTCTTTTTAGGTCGAGTGAGCAAGCACTTTGACCTGTTTGTATGTATTGTGGGCTTTTAACCATGCCCATCACTTTCATTCGTTCCTGGGCTTGCCTCTTGATGTCATTGGTAAATGCTTTATGTTTGTCCCTCCATGAGGCTGTTTTCGTTACTGCCTTGCAATAATCCTGTGACGTGGATTATTGCACGATTGCCAATATACTTCAGCGTGGGCAAACTATTTTTTTCTTTTGTCTCTCCCATTCCTGCTCCATGGCGGCCATGGTGCTCACAGTAAGAATAGGCAGATTAGGGTGAACTCGATCGTGGTACTGGAGCACTGGTCACATCGTTAACAGTTACCTAATCAGAGTCATTTCTTGTGGATCTCCCCTTAAAAAAAAAAATTGGTAAATGCTTTACATAAAATAGAAATCCTCAAAGCGAAAGCGGCTTTCCCAGCTCTGCAGGAGTGTCGATACAATATTCACTGCACTCAGGAACTCACCCCATGATACTTTGGAGGCCATTACTTTTACAAGACAATTTGCTCATAACAGCCTGTGATGGTCCTAGGGCAATGGGACAACATTCAAAGCATTCAGCACGATGCACTCTTTCTGTCTAGGTCACACTAGGTTAGTGGGGACCCCAAAATAATAACCCCTCAAGCTATTCAGTGTCTTTTTAAGTGCTCTCATGGCTGGAACTTTTGTTTTACCGCTGGGAATAGGTTATGCTTTATGGGCATTGTTTCTACTATCATTGCTATAGGTTTGCTACGCCTGAAAATTATTGATGCACTACACCCTCTAGGGGCTTAATATATGGTTACACTACATTTTTATTGCCTTTTCCTTTTCGTGTGGTTATGCCCTCTAGGGGCTAACTATATAGTTCCATGTTTCTTACAAATGCTATTGTCATTGTGATGTCCTCTAGGGGCTGTTCTGAGAATTGAAGTCAACATACTATAATATTCTCTGAACAAAAACTTGCCACATGATGCCAGCATGCGGTGGTCCTAGGACAATGTGATGACCTTCAAAATGCGGTCTCTGTCTACATCATCTCTGGGTCCCCACACTTGGTTAGTGGGGACCCCAAAACAATACCCCCGCCATTTAGTGTCTTTTAAGCTTTCTCGTGGATAGAACATTTCTTTTACAACTGGAAGATGTTTTATTTTAAAGTCCTTGTTTGTAATATCATTGCGGTAGGCCTGCTAGCCCTAAAAATGCCCTCTCGGGGCCAAGTATATGGTTACACTGCATTGCTTTCTTCTGTTTTTTAATGGGGTCCTGACCTCAAGGGCTAACAATATGGTTACATGACACTGTTTCTTACAAATGATATTTTTGTTTAGGTGCCCTCTAGGGGCTATTTTAAGCATTAAAGTCTAATGGCAAAAGTTTATTTATGGTAAAGGTTTATATGATAATTGTATATGTTTTAATAATCTCGTACTACAATTATGACCATGATTCAGGCCAGCTTACCATGCTTATTACACTATGAATGTTTGAACACTCTTGAAATGTTTGTGTGACCCTTCTAGTTTTTTTGTACTCTGTGGCTGACTGGTGTCTTTTTTTCAAGGAATTGCGTTAGCCAGCCAGCAACTCTGTCGGTGGGGTGGTGAAAGTGGGATTCTATTGGAATTAGCATGGCAGATTTAAATTACGATGCTAAATGGCAACATTTTCATTTTTGCTGCAGATAGAGGAAGAAGGTAAATGGAAGTGCTTTAGTTATATGCAGGGACACTGCAATTATATGGCAGGAAAAGAAGAAAATATGAGGCAGGGTTGACCAATTTATGTGGCAAGAAAAGTCAAGTTATGAAGTTACAATGCCAATAGCTCTAACTCAAGCAAATGCGAGACCTATTGGATTGCAAATTATTGTTTC
Source organism: Pleurodeles waltl (assembly GCF_031143425.1). Classification (NCBI taxonomy): domain Eukaryota; kingdom Metazoa; phylum Chordata; class Amphibia; order Caudata; family Salamandridae; genus Pleurodeles; species Pleurodeles waltl. The sequence continues at coordinate 644,943,178 of NC_090446.1, read as the reverse complement.
TCTCGCTCCTGCTGATTCCTGCATTCATCCTTTGTGGTATTTTTGCTCTCTTTCTCGTCCTATCTGATGTGTGTTTTCTCCTCCCATGCTCTCTGTAAATCTCTAATGCAGAAAAATAACTGTTGTTCCCCCCCCCCCCCCTCCTCCACCAAAAAAAAAAAAAAAAAAAGTGAGGTGGCCCTGACTGGCAATCATCGGTTCAAATTAAGCACTGGCCACCTTCGCCCACCTTTAGGACCTCCCCCCAAACACCCCCCCGTCCTCTAGCCTTGGGGAAGGCTGAAGGTTACATGTGCCAATTACCCCGGTCTTGCCTTGCCTGAGGCCCTGGGGGTAATAGACTCCTATTGCTTTTTGACAAGAATGTGGCTTCTCTTATAGAACGTCTAGGTTTTAATTTGCAAGTGAGACATCATTTAGGCCACCTTTATACCTTTTGAACCATTTACCTGATCTGCACCAAACGTGGCGAATTATACAATGTCCTACTAAATTATGGTAAACCAAGTTTGGTGCATACTTGTCGAAGATTTTCTTGACGTTCCTTGCAGAGACAATAAAATAGAGGGAGAGTATGATCACTTCTATAGCAAAAACCACTAAATGAAGGATGGCCAGAATTGGCACGAATGTGGAACTTCATTCAGAAACCGTACTTAACTTGGTTTTGAGTAAATCTGTCCAGTAGGTTTTGATAAATTAAGAGTCACAAAAAGGAGACTATGGACTTGAAAGCATTAACACTTTTGCTTAGGGCGTTAGGTTAATTTGTGAAATTCCAAACTCTGTCCATCACATTTTAACTTTTCATGACTTGTGACTTGCTGATGAAAGTGATCACATTTTCCCTGACAGCTTGGAAAATTGAGAATTGTATAAAAATCGTAATTTTAGCATCTTGGGGAAAAATGTTCTAGAACTAAGAAGAGACAGTATGTAAGGTACCCGATTCAAGGGGCAGTCAAGAGGCATGGAAAAAGGGCAGAAAGAACAGAAAAAAATACCTAATTTGCCATTGTAACTTTTTTTTTCCAGAAAAGCACAATAATAGTCTTCATTTTGTATTCAGAAGTAAGTTCCATTTTCACAATATTATGATTTTCAGAAATACTGCAAATTCTGAAACTCAAGATTTTCATGAAAATCAAAGGGCTTTAAAGAAAAAAATGCCAAGCAAAAAGTCTATTGTTGGGTGAAGGTTATGCTGACTGCTGAGCAGGCCATGCTGCCAGTTTCAGCGTGCAAAGAAAATACATGGAAGGGAAATGAAGTGTGCTACTAAAAAATATCCAAGCAATTCACCAACAAAAATAACAGAGAAAATGTACTTTTGGTTCAGCAAACACTATTTTGATAAAGGAACCTGTAAAAAAACAAAAACAATACTGTTTAACGGTGTTTTTCAGCTAAAATATATATTTTCCCCAAACATTATTAGGCGGTACCCAATACTTAAGAATCTATACCTTCATTGCCGGTCAAAACCACCCAGTCAAGGATGCAGAAATGTAAAACTGGCAGATGAATTATTGAAAGCATTTACACATGTGTGCAAAAGAAGATTCAGTTAGACATGTACAGATACGGGGAAACAGAATTCACTCCCCCCTATCACCGTAAGAAAAAAATAATTGGCTCGAGTATCAAAACTCAAGGAAATACGTTTGAATGCACGATACCTTACATGGACCTGGGTATAGTTACCAACAACCTTCTCAAGACAGTTCGGTATTGGAGTAACATTTTACGAAACAAACATTAATATTTTAAGAAATGAATGGCCATCTGATTGAGAATGGTGGAGTGGATATTTTATTAGTGTATCAAGATCAGATGATGTAATCTGTCACTTACGAATCAAGGTAAAGTCATGTTCATCAGTAACATCTAACAGTAGCCAGCTCTACGACGGTGAATGCAAACCCTCAGAAAATCATTAAGCGTGTGCACCTACCTGTAACTGTATATGGCTATAAAGATCTAAATTGCTCTATCAACTCGTACAAAGTGTACGCGGTAAGCATTTCCGCTGAGCCGCCGCCGCCGCAAGTGAGGTTCAGTACACACGATGCCCGGCACTGTGGCTGCACACTCCGGCCACTTCGGAGGTTCTGGATGCTGGTAAGTTCAGTATTCGTTCGGCAACATTGTCTTGAAATGTCCCAGAGAGCTACAGAGAAAACTGTCCGAAAAGCAAAACCACCAACAATTAAAAAAAAAAAAAAATTAAAAAACAACGCCCAGATCTGCCTAGTACGTGGTCGCAAAAACGAACGTCGGGCAAAATGACTGACTGAACAGGAGAGGAACTTGTAAGTAAATAAGGAATGATTTTGGGAGGCTTCTGAGAGTGGTTGAATGCACACCTATAGCCCTATTTTTATTTCACATTTTTTAGTACAGAAAATTAGCCCCGTGAAAATGGGCTACATTTAGAAAGGACGAGGGTATTAAAATGTCAATATGACCCATAACGTTTAATATATGTATTGAAAACAGTTGATCTTAGAAAACATCCTAAGTAACTGACTAAGGTCACAGGGTTCACCGAAATCAATACTCAATATACATTTCCCCCCAGCACATACTCGGTCAGTGGGCTATTTCCAATTACCGCTTCTCAGCCTTGTACGTGTTGATTTTGGAACGCCTCAGGAGGGCAGAGCCCACAAATGTCCTCGATATGACAGACTTCAGCGGGAAGACACAATCCTGGTGACCCGGTACTTCTAGCTCTGGCCGACCTTTGCTCTGCGTACAGTACCAGACTGCCCACCCCAACAGACGGCCCCAAAACCTCAGAATGAAGATGGCGCTCCTGTGAGGAAGTGTACCGCTTGTTGTGCTTGACTGTTATTTTGCATCTGCTGAGGTGAGGAGCCATGCGAAGGTAAGAAGCAGTGAACAACCTCCTTCAAATGCAATACTGCTCAATGCTATTCCTTGGAGACCGGTTTAGTAACCATGAAAATGAAGAAATGTGTTCAGCAGGGAGACAAAGTGGCAGAAAAATAAACCGGAAAAAAGGCATCAAATCGGTTTCAAGCACTCTGCAGTCCAAACTGGAAGAAGGGTGGCAGTGCTCGATTATCACTAAGGAGAGGAAATGAAAAGTCAAGGGACGTCAAATGCAGGTAAGGTCGGACCCCTGATGCGATGCACAGATGAGATGTCTAAACTTCATAGATTTCAAGATTCTTGTAACATTGCTTTAAAAAAAAAAAAATATATATATATATATTTTTTTTTTTTGTTTGTTTTAAGATCCGATTTTCCTGCTTATCTTTCTTTGATGGTGTGTTTTATGTAAGTGCTAACGTGCCTATATTATTGTAATAGTATTTTGTAACTTTAATGGTACAAGTGCGTCCCAAAAGGCATCATTCTAAACGTCACTGACAGCGCTAATAGCCTGGCTTTTGATTAGAAATACATTTGTAACCGAGAAAAGACACTGGCAATTTAATTTTCTGCCAGAAGTAAAGTTCTTCTCGTTTGGAGACGTCGGCCAATTGCATAATTAGCATGAGCTCCTACCAAATTGACTTTCGAAAAATAGAAGGTATTAATCTGGAGTTATGGCAATATGACGTCATCAGTAGAGAGCCAAATGGATGGAGTCTTAGGGAATTATACTTGAGCAACAGGTAAAGCTTGACTGGCCCTAACAAAAAGTTCCTAGCTCAGGTGAACTTTTTTTTTCATAAACTGACATTTGTGAGCAAACAGGTTTTCAATCAAAACTGAAGTAAAGGCGTGTCTGGGAGGGGGAAAAAACCCACTATTACTTACCTTAATGACTCTTGTACGCCAAGTTCCACAGCCCCCTTTGCAAGCAAGTATTGTGAGACATACACACTCTGTTGTTGGGGACCAGAGAACTTTTTGGTCAGTGCAAGAAGGAAAACAATCTGAAAATGTGGATGCCCACAAACCCCATCTATGAACTGGTTCTGCCTCTAAATACTACTTCTGACCTACCTAGAGGCCTGGTCTTCTTCCTTCTGTTTGTATCGAAGTTGTGAGGCAAGAGAACTTGAACCAGCAGATCAGTCTTTTGGTACAAGCGGTGAGTGGGCTTCGGATGGGGACTTTAAAGGTTACAGTGAGTAACTTATACTTATTTCGACTTCCTGGTGCCCTTCCCTCTGGCATTCAAGAACCTAAAAATGGGGAAGGTCACAGACACACTAACCCATCTGTTTTTAACTGCAATCTGGCCAACCAGGAGAAGGATAATAGATTGGACTCCACGTACAAAAAGACAGAAGGATATGAAGATGGGGTTGACAGCACCACTAACAATTTGTAGCTCAGGCATCTAACACCCCACTCAATAAACTAAGTTCACATACACTGCGCTATTAAGCCACTGCCAGACACGCACATAGAGTGTGAGGATGGATAAAAGATGAGTGCACTCATACAAAGGGCAGCTGGCACTCCAACGATGACAGACCCATGCCATAACTGATGTGGTAGGTGAAGCGGACAGGATAAGCTGACAGGAACCCTGTTGTTCACTTTGAAAACCAAACTACCCATATTTCATTGGCTAGGGGAAGTATGATGACTCAAAACAAAGTGCCAAAACACACTGCCACCCTGCACAAAACACACTTTAAACCATTTTCACTACAGAAATCTGTTTTTTTCTCAACCAAACACAAACATCCTTACGCCCTTATTCCACAAGAGTATGACACCAAAGACTATGACAGTATGACACCAAATACTATGACAGACTGGATAAGGCACGAAAAGGCATTGCAGTAATCCAGCAATCATTGTAGGATCTTGCAACCAACCTTCAGCTCCATTACACTTCTTCCCTGTCACTTCCCTCAAGCAATAACTCAGCCTTTTACAATGCATCTCCTCTACCGACCCCCGGCAACAAAACCAAACTTCCTTGCTGACATGACTGACTCGCTGAGTTACCTGGCCTCCAAGATCAGGATGTCCAGACAGCAAACGTTCTCCGGATAAACCCCAAGAATCTGGAACAAAGTTATTGTTCTGAATTCACAAAACCATCCCTTCTATATTTTGCCAAGCAAATTAAGACCATTTTCTGAGCACAGCATCTTCCAGCACGCTTTAATATCTCCAATGGCTTCTCTAACCAATACCAAGTATTATAAAAACGTATTCTCTCGTACACCCATTACCCTTGTGATTGCCACTTATGTAACCTGGTATCCCTTATGTTGCACAGCCCTCCGTTGGCTTGTAGCTGGGTCTGTGATCTGTAGATACCATATACATACATCTATAGCTGCAGCCATACTCCCAAAGCACCTCATGCCTTCTGTCAGGCTGCATGCACCTCCAGGCAAAATCCCGGAGCCAGGGTTTGATAACTCTTCAGAGCAAAGCACAATATTGGGGAGCGACGGGCTAGGTGCAGAACCTAGTGTTGTGCAATGAGAGAACCTATCATGAATATCACACTACCAGGTCAGATCAGATATCTTTCCTTTGATGATGTCACCATCATAGTTCCCAAACCTACAACTATGAGGGTTGTTCCTTGATCCAAACAGGCTTTATTGGAATAACAGATTACTGAACTATTGCCTGCAAGAAAAAGAAAAAAAAAAAAAAAAAGAAAATACCAACTTCAGTGCCATTTTAAGGATTTTGGAGCCCTAGACAAGAAATCTTTTGAGCTCCTGCTTTGAGCAACTTTCAATTGTGTTACCCATTTTATTGCTAATTCAGCTCCTGTGATGCCAAACAATGCTGAATTTTACTTTAAGGGCTGAGAGCTGAAATACACAGAAGTGAGCTGGAGAGAAAGTTCACCCTCACAGGAACTCAATCTAAGGTGGGGGTCCTGGTCAACTGTCCACTTTGCCCATGCCATAGAACGTCCCTGGCAAAATTGCTGTGAGTAACTGAACATACTTTACAAGTTTCCTTCTGCTTTTTTCGATTTAGAACTCTATACTATTTGTTTTTTTACCTCGGCTGCGGTCTGCTAAACTTACAAAGAGCGGTAGGCAACAAGAAGAGCCTTGTAGCCCTCAGACGCATCAGAATCAGGCACCCACATCCTAGTATAACATGTGATAACAGAACATAACCGAGCATAGGCCCACGTGCTTTCTAAAAACAGTACGCTTTTGTTCCCCGTTTTCAGTGCCCAGTACTGTGGGCCTACACTATGACCGAGGCCTTTTTAAATGTTATTCATTTGCTCCCTGAAAGAAGAAAAACACCTCGTTTCGCTGCTTCTGCCTTATCGTTCAGCTCATGAGGTACAGTACTAGCCAGATGTTGCTACAGACTCTGGTCTCTAATAAATAAAAATCTCACTTTAGTACTCAATTGTGTCTAAGTTTTGGAAAATGCATCAACATGAAAACATTAACTCACAAAATCTGTTATTGGAAAAAAAAAAACAAAAAAAAAAACACAAATCCGTAATCACTTGTGGGCTCCGCTTCCAGCTTGGTCACTTTTCAGACATGCGATATTGTGTGGCGGCTCCAGCTGTAGCTGCCTAAGGAGAGGCATGCATACTTATGCTGCAACCCTTTTGCATTGTGTCCACTCTTGTGCCGCAGAGCAGGTTCAGGCCACCCCTTCTTCACAGCATTCCCGGGACAGCATCTGCAGCCCATATTCAAGCGGAACATACACAGCGTCATGGAAAAAGACAGAGAATACAACCGGAGTGCAAAACGGGAAAAGGGTGAATTCTGTTGCTGTCACACACTTGGGTATACTCAGTGCTTGAAATGGAAAAATTAAAGTGCAGGTACTCTGTGCCAGAGTACCTGCTTCTTTCTGAGAAGTGCCGGTACTCTCCAATTAAAAGTATTACGGTTTTCTTGAGATGTGCCGGTACTCCCCCTCTTAAAATAAAAAACTGCTGGTACTCAGTACCGGCCCAATTAAAGCACTGGGTAAACTCATGAAGAGGTTTCTCCAGCACCCAGATTACACGCCGCAGTGGGGTATTTTGGGATTGTGTTGAGAGGGGGCACTAGATTCCCTCTAATGAAAAAGGCTGAACTCGATAATAAATGGGGGGATTTGGGTGTCTCCCTTTGGGAACTATCTCCTTAGCTTACCTGCTCTCCTGTTCCATCTTGGGCTTTAAGAGACTAACAAGTCTGCAAGAATCTTGGCATAATAAGTGAAGGAACTGAAACGTTATGGCATAAAAGTGGTAGTAGGGTGTCTGAAAAATGGTTGCAGATTGGTATATGATCACTTATTAATGGCATGGTAGTTCCCACTCTGAACGCTTCTGCTTAGCCCAGTGGGCCTTCAGGTGTTTCTTGAACACGGGAGATGAAGCCCCTCCTAAGTGCAAGAAGGAATTCTACTGCCCTCTGCCTTGAAATCCAGTATCTAGAATTTGTTTCCCAGGACTGGCAGTGCCAGTTTACAGACACGTTCCACTATCCTATCTGGACTGACTTGTAAATACTGAAAACGCTGCCTGCCTCAAAGAGGCATGTGCTGGGAAGCTGCAGAGGCCTTCGGTCCACAGAAAGGTGCAGGTCACACAGGATGTCGAACGAAGTGGAGTGCATGCTGCAAAAGGCCGTAAAGGACTTAACAGTCTGGAGTCCTGCTTTGCCATAAGAGAGCCTGGCTTACTAATGAGATGCACCGAAGAACACAGCCAATGTGATAGGCTTCAGGGCAACTCTCCTCTAACAAAAAGAGTTCAGAGCGCTACAAATGGATTTGTAACTTTGTTAAAATGTCCCTATCTGGAGGAGCAAGAAACATCACATCAGGGTAACTGATAGTTCCCGCCCCTTTTGTGCAGTTTGAAGCATTCTTCTGATAGGCTACATTTCCATCATTAAACTATCTCAATGTCCTACTAACTCTGAGTGGATGTTTTAGCCAAGGAACTGCAGCCCTGAGCATCCATTTCATGCATGTCCACTTCTCTCCGTAATTTTTTACAAATTATTTTTTTGTCCTAAATTTTGATCCCTTAATTCTATTATTGTCCTTTTTGAAGACCAATTTTTGATAACGTATTTCGTTTATTTTTAAAATGTAGTTTGCACGTTTAGGTTCTTTATTTCTTAACTGCTTTGTGGTTTGTGCTCGTTAATAATGGCACCTGGGGCATACCCTCTAAAGATTGCCTTATCACTTTGGCCCTTCTCCCAAAGAAGGGAAAGAAACCCCAAGGGAAACCTGTTTCCCTACGTCAACTAAATCTGCCCATTGCCTAACAGGCCACTTTCTCAAGCTCATCTTTTGTGATCAGCAAGGTAAATTGTGCTTTGACGATGAGGCGTGACCACCGATGTAAACAAAAACAACAAAAAAAGAAAATCAAAGTACTGGCACAAAAAATATAAATGAAATACCAGGCACTGTAAACAGGGCATACGAGGATAACCTCCAAAAAGATTAATTTGCAGGACTGACGTCCCTAGAAGCTGTGACCTACAAAACTGGCAGAACATAGGAAGTAATGAATTGAAGGCAAGAGGTTAATGAAGCTTCCTAAATGTAAAGCACAGAGACACTAGGAGATTTGTGCCCAATATCCAGAGGTGGAGGAAAGGGAAGGACTTTCAGCGGGTTGTTTTGGGGAAGGGTGGGCTGGCCAGGAAATGCAGCACCTGGTCAAAACCAAATAGCTTTAATTGTGTGCTTTGCTCCAAAGCCTCTGCACTGCAAGAGACAGCCCCCTCTTTGTATGTCCCCAAACATCATCTTGAAGGACGTCGGTCTGGGCAAAGGCGTGAGAAAGATATTTTGTTATCGGCTCAGCAAACCAGGGGCCATCCTCGCCCTCAAGTCTATTTTACAAGGCTGACTGATCAAGCATGCCTGGGAAGGATACTAACCTATGAGAAGCCCAGCCTGCCCATAGGTGAGATCTCTTTTTTTCCACAGACGTTAAGGGCAATCTTATGATGGAATGGAAGGTGTTGTATTGTTCTGGAACCAGCAACGTTTGGAAAACAGCTTCCCAAGTATTCTCACGCTCCCCCACCTCATCAATAAATCCACAAAGGGTAGTAGATAAAAAAAAAAAGTTTAAAAAACAGAGCAAAGCAAAAACAAAAGGAAGCAAAAGCGTAAAAGACCTAACATGTCCTTACTTTTTTTGGATGAGCAGTACATAATGCACACTTCATAGTAGAATCTGGGAGCATATTGATTTTCAAACTATATATCTACATACACTGTTCATCAAAAGCGCGTCCTTTCATGGATTATATGCCCCACTTACAGTCAAAACATTCTAGAACGTTAAAAAAAACTTTGTTTTTGAAATTCATAAAAAGTTGCTGAATGTCATCTTTAGAAATATCACAGATCAAGTAAATCAACTATGGCCAGCTCTGCCCTCGGGTTCCTTTTTTCACACATCTCCATCACAGATGGAATTTGGTTTTCTTCCCCCTCCCTCCCATTTCCACCAAATTGGTCATTCCTTCGAGATTTCTTAGCAGGCAGAATTTTTTAAAAACAGGAGTGGAAATGACCACATCTAAAGAAGAGGGGGAATGGAGGAGGAAACACAGGGGTGTTTATAGGAACCATTCGTAGATCCGGTCAATTTTCCACTGGTGTTGGGTTTGGTAATGGCTGGCTAACAATGACTTGCACTACATAGTCCTTGGGGATCTTCAGCTCCTCCAGTCGCATTTTGTCTGTGAGAGGCCGGCCAGAGAAAAACCATCGCTGGCTGGTGGGCTCCACGCCCTCCGTGGTGTGCAGGCGCCTCTTCATGTGGTAAACTGTGTCTGTGCTGCGGACGAGAAGCTTCAGGTCTTTGCCTGTGGAGAGGCGCAGGCGGAGCTGGCATTCGTGACCGGAATTGGGGTTTGGTTCGGGGATATCCAGAGTCTCAATGTCGCTCTTTTCTTCAATCATATTGATTGGAGGTGCCAGGCAGTAGACAGGAAGCTGGTATCTGTTGCCTAATTCATCATAACATTCAGTCAGTGCACCTAAGGGAACAGAAAACACAGGCAATGAACACAACATCCATTTGGACTGGCTGCATCTTATTGATTAAACAATCATGGTGAATTAAGATGATATTTCCTGATCCATTGTGAAGACCTCCATGAATTACTAATGTGCATGCTTTCAAATGCCTCGATCTAATTTAATACTATTTTACAAACACAAACAAAAAATGAATTGTATGAGGACTTGCAGGGCTAGAGCGCTGCTAATCAAAGAGCTTTTGCGCCAGCTTACAGTTCGTTTAGCCTCAATGTTTCTTGGCATCAGCTAAGAATAGTGGCATAGGGGAAGGAAGATATCCAAACACTGATGGTAGAACAAAAGTTACTCTGGGGAGCTCTTTTCAGCGTTTTATAGCATTTCCATAAAGAAAAGTCCTGTGTATTTTACCAGCGCAGCAGCCTGTTTCCACTTGACAAAGACCAACAGCGTTATCAGTATACATTTTTTCTCTACAGCGACTAGTATAGTGATCAGATCTTTTGAGCCAGCAATTTAGAAATTGCTATTCTGTTCAAGTATAGGATTCTTTGTTGAAAAGGAGAATACAGGTGAAAATATGGATTCACCTAGATGTGCTTCACTTTGGGCTTGTTAATGGGTTTCCTAAAAATAAAACGGATGACACGACTTTATTATGATGGGCAGTGGACGAAATGCTACAATGGAAATGTTAAACCAGCATAGTTCAGTGTGAGAACGGCGAGGTGAGGAACAAAAAGCTGACTACATCCAGTTAAGTCTTCCTGGTGGCACCAAAGAACAAACAATTTGCTAAGTATCTGCTGCTAAGAGGGCCAGTGCGCCTCTTTTCTCCATCCAGGCGAAATGTCATTTTGCCAACTAACACCCTGGGAAATGTAAATGAAATAAATACAATAAAAGGAAAAGCCGTTCACAAAAGCAATTTTACTACAACAGCCGTGTACAAAATACAGCTAGTGGGCTTCCCTAAAAAGTTATTAAAAAAAACAAGACAGCAGCGCACACGGGGATAAAGCAAGAAAAACAAGCACTCAAATGTAGTGCAGAAAGTAAGAGGAGAAAAAATGAGCTCCCTAAAAGTGAGAAATGTAGGGATATAATCCAATAAAAAACGAAAATCAAAAGAAGCTATCCTCCCAGTGGAGGGAGGAACTCAAGAAGAGGAAGGAAAGCCCGTGAATATGATGCAAGCAAATCAGATTGACAAGAAACCCGGCCCAATGATAAGCAATATACTGACCCAAAGCGCACTAAAAGTACGTGGGTTGTCTATAATGGTTCCTGCAAAAACGGACAGCTCAATCCGTCTGTGAGCAAGGCATAAGAAATGATTCTCTGAATACTTAGTATTACAGAGCAGCATCAGTGGTGGCTACTGCCATTTACAAGTGGCAGTCCACATCTTCATATTATTCCACTACAAATGTATAACTAAATTATCGTCTTTGCAAAATTGATACTCAAGGCTAGGTCTACCAGTGAAGCTTTGAAACTTAGAACACAACTATAATCATAAACACAATAACCCAAAGATCCGATATGAGCTATATTCTTTAAATTAAATAGGCTTTTATTTAACTATTAGTGTCGGCAGTAAACGATGAAAAACAGACGTTCTTAACCTTCTGTGAAAAGGTCACAATCCGAAAACTTTTACAATACTTTAAGGCTATAGTGCTACAATTTGAATAACATTTGTGTTTAAAGGCAATATTTTTATGTGGGAGCAAGTTTGCAAACTCTTAGCTGGTTCCATAAATGTTTGGGCCCCATGCCTGTGCTATGCCTTTATTTTTGCTTAGTCAATGGAACGAAAGGGTGAGAAGGGATCATATAGTATTAAGTAGGCGATGATACCCTTTTGTCATCGTTTTTCGAAGGCCCTGGATGATAGGGACTCAACTAAGTTGGTTTGAGCTCTGGCACATTGGAGTATGCAAAAGAGTCCCAAAGCTTGAAATGTTTTAAACCAGTGGTTCCCAACCTTTTGACTCCTGAGGACCCCCAATGAATCATTACTGGAAGGCTGGGACCCCCAGCAATTTGTACGATTTAATTTTCAAACATTAAAACAGTAATTTGCAAAAGTATAACAAGTACACACCAAACAAATACTCAAATTACTAAAGCTAAAATTCTTTTGTATTGAAAAAATATGCAAAAATCAAAACATTTTATTGGGAAGGTTGGTGCTGCATCTCGGCAACTACCGATTCAATGTTTGGTTTAATTTAGGAAAGGTGAATCCTCAGTTCAGATTCTACATCTCCGGAAAGATTTCTGTTTTTATTTTTTAGGTACGTAAGATCTGAGAAAGCTTTTTTACATAAATAAGTGAAGGGGAAAGAAAGTAAACCATAAGGGCCTTGCATCTCTCCATAGTTTCTCTGTCACATGTACTTCATTTGTTTTATAGCACCTCTCATACCACTGTAGGGTGGCAGGGCACCTTACAGGGGACTACAAGGTGTAGGATTCACATTTCATCCACACTGGTAGGCATTTTCTAAGAGTGCTTGGTCCGGAGAAGCACAAACTTAGGATTCAGAACACAGCACAGTGCTTAATTTGTAAATAAAAACGTGCCGGTGCCCAAAGCCCTCCTCAAACACGGGCTGCAGCAATGAAATGTGGGAACACGGAATATTGAGGCAGCATAATCCTGAAGCCATCTCGGGCCTCTTCAATCCATATAAAGCCACTCCCTGCCACTTCAGCTCACTCTAGCAGCTTTCTACTTACTCCCTTTGTGATGCTTTTTCGTTTTTCCCTTCATCCGTCTTTCCCATATGTGTCTTTTGCTCGCAGCCAATGCTTGAGGCGGAAGAATAAGCTCCGGCGCTCAAAAATAAGTGCCGGTGCTCAGCACCGGAAACAACAAGCACAAATTAAGCACTGCATAAGCAATAAGAATATATTTCTACACAAGCAAACCTTTTTTAGTAGCATGAGGAAAATGAAAGACTAGGAAAAAACAACTTTCTAATTTGTGCCATGCGGTTTGCAGGCACCTCTTTAATGGCAGTTCACAGCTCACTGTGCTAGATTACGATTACGAACTGCACAGTAATAAAATAATCTCTGTGACAAAAGCAGTAACCCACTGTGCCATGCACCTAAAATACTGTTCTTTGCATGATACATGCTCTTTGCAGCAGGCATATTAACCATCTGCGCTACCTTTGAGTCAAAACTGCCACTGCACAAAACTCCCATCTCTCTCCAGCAGATACATTAATCACTTGAGTTAGCTTGACGTACAAGGAGCTTTGCAGTGTGTTTCAATCTGCTCAACAAAGGAAGTAATAAATATGAAAACACACACCCACATGTTTGTCAGAGGCCCAAGCTAGAGAAGTGCCTTCCTCCCAGCCCAGGCCAGGCCTGCGGACTCCCTGGGAATGTGTCACAGACCCCTGGGGGTCCGCGGACCACATGTTGGGAACCACTGTTTTAAACACCTTGATCCACAATCCTGAAGTGAATAAGGATTCACACCAAGGGAGAAGTCAGAAAATGAAAAAGTCCCCCCTGTGCAACATATCTTCTACGGAAGGGAATCAGCCTGGCCTTGCTTAGAATTTCTCCCTTCCATCTATCTACCCATCCACTGTCCTGTACACCACTACATCCTTTCACCCTACCACCCACATGAAGGTTCACCCTTCAGTATAACTACACACCCATCTGCACTACTTCTTTCAGTCCATCTGTGCATTCTTTCACACTTTCAGCATTGAACCCATCAGTTTTTACCTCTATCTTTTAATGCATGTATTCTTCATTTTCACCCTTCCATATATTCATCCAAAATCTGCCCACCAATGTTTTCACCTTTCAGTCCACCCATCCATCTACCTATCCTGCCATCCATCCATCCTTTGGACTCTTCCAAGAATCCACACATTCAGCATTCCAAGCATCCATCCTTTCAATCTTTTGTCATTTTATAAATAATTTCACCCTTCCATCCATGCTTTCACCCTTCCATTAATTGACAATTCCACTTAATGTGTTTTATAACGGTTTGTCTGCAGCCCCACACACAGAAAAAGCTGAGAAAAAAAATACCTACTCAAAAGTTTTACTGGATACCAGTAGCACAGAGACAGCCCTAACGTAGCTGCTATACTTGAGCAGGTTCACGCTACTGCTGGTTCTCACACACTGAAAAACAATGGTTTTATAGTGCCCAGAACAACTCTTCCAAGGTGAAAGTAGCAGTTACCAGTTAAAGTAAGTACCAGGGCTTTAGCTGTAGGTGACAAGTGGGTAGCTGACCATTCAATGGCGAACACTTGCTGCTACAATTCAGTTCTAAATTTTAAATATAAACAGGAGGACCATTTCAAAAGTGCTAGCACCTGTAGTGCCGCCCCCCCCCCCCCCGCCGGCAGATCTAGTAGCCCATCTATCGGTGGGTTAAGCAGTTTAGGCCAGTTTTTTGGTTCACGATTTGTGAGGGGTTGATTGCATTTTGTGGTTAGAAACTTGGCATCTGTATAACAGCTATGGAGTTGCATAGTTGAGCAGTAGGGCACCGTCTTGCTTCCTGTTGAATACATGCATGCAGAAGATAATTCATAGAGAACAAATTAATCTAGCCCAACACATGTAAGCTCAAAATCACTATGTCGATGCATGGGAAAAGGAGAGGCCATAGGTACAGAGGCCTGAATAGATTTCACGCAGAGGTGGTCAATAGGCCATAGCCTATGGGTACACGTAAAAGGCTTCTAACACTCACTAGTATTCAAGTTTCTACTTTCTGATGGGCGAATTTCCGATGTGTGCCAGTTAACAAAAAAACAAAACTCAGAAAATACACTGATGGAAACAAAATCATAGAAAAACAATTTAAAAGGAAATACAAGTTTAAGGAAATACAAATAAAGTTACAATTAAATGAAACATTTTGGAGGATGGATTTCTAAAGGAATGTAAACAAAAAATTATATTAAGATGAAAACAATAGAATAACTGAATAGCCTTTTATTGTACTTACAAATTTAAAAAAAAACCATTAACACCCAACCTGTCATTACTACAGATAGCCAATATCTTGATGTCCGCACTAACACGCATAACTACACCAATAATATTAAAGGAGGAAACATTCATGCTCCCTCCCCCAGAAAAAGAAAACAGTAACAGAAATCAACGTTGTGAGAAAGCAAACCTATGTGAAAGTACTGCCTCTCCCTGACAGCGTTTTCCTCGCTTCCTCTTAGATCACCTTTCATGTTAGGTTATGTGCTGCTGTTATAATAATGACCCATGAGGGTAGCCGGCTCTCTCTAGCAGGTGTGTGAGGTCAGTCTCGAGGGCTTACTCAAAAAGCCAGGTCTTCAGCTTTTTGCAAAATTCAGCAGCAGAGGAAGCGGCTCTGATGTGTTATGCGAGGGGGTTCCAGATTTTAGGGGCCAAGTACGCGAAAGTGCGTCCCTCTGCTCTGCATTTGTGTTTGCATGGGGATGTGTCCTAGTGAGAGAAGACAAAGCAGAGGTGTCTGAAAACTTTTGGAAGTAAATGCGACCGTTCAGGTAGACAGTCAGTGTTCTGGAGCGCGTTGAAGGTTTGCTGAGGAGTTTAAAGTGAATGCGATTGCATATTGGGAGCTGGTGGAGTTCCCTAAGGTGTGGCGTGGTGTGATGCGGGCAAGGCTTGGGAAGTTCAGGTCAAGTCTGGCTGTCTGGTGCTACGTTTTGGATGGTCTGCAGTCATCTCCTAGTGCCCTGAAGGTATCAGCAAATGTTATGCACATAATTAACACAAAAATAAATATTCACTTAAGAAAATCAAATGGATGAATATATAAGCTTACAGTTGTTGAAACAAAGATTATATCAGAAAAGTGATTGCAATATGAATGTGCCATTACTGCAAAGGAGTAATTAAAGTTCACAGTATTGTTGTGTAAAATGGTCATGTCCACACAAGATGAAATGATTCTAGCTCTACTGAGCTGTCTTTTAGAACAATGAAATGACTCTAGCTAGTCCAAAGAATAAAGGGGCATCTAGAGACGTCCATGTCATTGGACATTTTTTTTAAAGGGTGAAACGAGATCTCAGATAAAGCAGTGTAGGCCAAAAGGCAACAGAAATTAACAAGCATTGACAAAGCCAATAGGTCTTGTCTATGCAAAAGCAACTGACTTTGTCAATGTGCTTTAGCTATGTTGTACACCAGATGGCTACTGTTAGGCATGGCTAAAAGACTGAGGCGGGTGAACTGGAGTGGAGTGCTGTGGTGTGCGTAGAGTAACGTAGAGTGGCATAGAGTAATGTAGAGTAGCATACAGTGGAGCGGTGTAGAGTGGAGTGGCATACAGTAGAGTGGCATAGAGAGAGTTGCATAGAGTGACAGAGTGGTGAAGAGTGGCCTAGAGTGGAGCAGCATATTGTGTCAGACTGCACTGGCTTAGAGTGGTGTAGAGTGGAGTATGCATGGTGTGATAGCACACTGCCATTACAGAAAACACATTTTCAATTCAAATGACTTACACTTGCTCAAACATTCTTTGGAGAAAACTATATCATGCGCAAATGATAATGTGTGGCAGTGGCATCATCTAGTGTATGGATTTGTTTTGAGCCTACTAAAATATTTGTTTCAACAACTCTTCCGAATTACCAAAACAAAGCTTTCCTAATTATGATAGATTCTGAGATATTTGCACAGTTCATTACATACATTTAAATGTTGTGTGCTAGGAAAAAAAAAAAAAATCCCTTTCCACCTCAGTATCCAGTTGTCACAAATTCTCTCACTTTGAGGTCAGCGAAAGAAAAGTAAACATCAAGCTCCCTTGGAAGACTTAGCCTGACATTTGATCTCTGTCTGCACAATAAATGCAACAAGGAGAGAACAAAATGTAAAGGTCTGTTTACAGAAAGCGAGGGGGCATGGAAGAATACAAGGAGCGAAGATTAACTGGCTGCACTCCACGGGAGGGACAAAGGCATGCTGGACAGCCTAAAACAAACGCAGGAGACAGAAAGCAAGCAAATGTGAGTTACAAACAGTGGGTGGAATGCATTCCCAGGGAAGCTCTCAAAATGTCCTCAAGAAGTCTTTTCCCAAATAGACAGCTATGCTGTCTGATAGGCTTTCACCTACAGAACAAGTTACTTACCTTCTTTAACACCTTAACTGGTAGAGACTATACCTAGCTGCAGATTTCTTACCTCAGAATGATCCCAGGCGTCAGACTGGCTCCAGAAAACGTTTTGTGAGCAGTACATCTCTGCATGCTGGTAGGTGGTGTCGATAGGCTCTTCATGTGTCGTCCGCACTGGAAGTGATGCCTGTGGCACATATACAAGTACCACCCAGGCCGCTGATGACAGTTTCTTTTCACAAGTTTCCACGCCAGAAGTGCAGGTCCATGAAGAACACTGACCACTGCTGAGGATAACTAGTACCCAGAATTGGATATAGCACTGTCCCTAGTAACGCGTTCGCAGAGCGGGAAGGATGGGTGGGTCAATAAGGAATCTGCAGCAAGATACAGTCTATAACAGATAAGGCACTACCGAAGGTGAGTAACTTGTTCATCTGATAAAGACTTCTAGCTGCAGATTCCTTACCTTAGAAGAGATACCCAAGCAATACCATCCTCAGAGGTGGGTCTGGGGACCAACTGCAGATGTGGAAGTCCTGCAGGACCGAACAGGCAAAATGCCCATCACAATGGATCTGACCGTCCAGGCAGTAATGTTTGGTAAACATGTGCAGCGAGGCCCAAGTTGCTACCAGGCAGATATCCAGGGCTGGAACTCTGCCAATGTAATGATTGCAGCTTTGGCACTGGTGGAATGAGCGAGCAAGCCCTCAGGGGGATCCTCCTTGGCCAATGTGTAGGAGATTTTAATGTAGTGCACACCCCATCTGGAGACGGTCTTTTTCTGCCCAACACAAACTGTTTTAGCTCCGACCTACCCCATGAAGCGCTGATTGTCCATTCGGAACTCATGTGCAGTTAAGGTAGAACAACAATGCTAGTTTGTGGTCCAGATTATGGAGGCACTCTTCCTACTTGGAGGGGTGAGGTGGAGCATAGGAAGTAGGTAAGGTGATGATATGGCCTATATGTAAGGGACAGACAACCTTTAGATGAAAGGAGGCAAGCGTTCGAAGCTCCACTTTGTCAGGGTGAATAGCTAACTAGGGCGCTTAGAAGATAAGGCCTGCAGCTCACAAACTCATCAGGCAGATGAAGAAAGCAGTTACGAAGGTGAGCAACTGCAGGGAACAATTGTGAAGTAGCTCACAAAGGGAGCGCACATCAAAAATGTGAGAACCAAATTCAAGTCCCACTGAGGCATGATAAGCGAACAAGGGGGGAAAACAAATTAACTAAACCTTTCAAGAATCTATGAACAACAGGAGATTTGAAGAGAGAGGGTTGTTCAGTCAATCATAGGAATGCAGAGATAGCAAAAAGATAACCATCAAGAGTGCCCAGAGCAGAGCACTGCTGAACCAGATAGAAAATAAACAGAAGCACCTGAGAAAGGGAGAGAGGGGGGATTGAAATTTATGTCTGAACACACAATTCTTCAAATGGCAGGTGTATACCCGTCTTGGTGGAGGAACGCTCGACTGCCAAGATGACATCGCAGATTTTGGGAGGAAGATCAAAAACTGTCAACTGCCACCGCTCAATCTCCACACAAGAAAGCAGAGACAGGATAGGTTTTCGATGGAGAACCCTCGTCTGCTGCTACAACAGAAGATTCTCATGAATGGGCAGCCTGATTGGAGGATCAATGGACATACTCAGTAACTCTGGATACCAGACTATCCATGCCCAGTCCAGGGCCACAAGGTTGACCTGGGCCTGATCATTCTTGGTTTTCTTGAAAACTCTGGGCAGGAGTGGTATAGGCAGAAAGGGGTACAGGAGGCCTGAGATCTACTTGAGACGAAAAGAGGCACGGAGCTAGAGCCAGCTTGGAAACTCCAGCACACAAAACTACTGACATTAAACATTCTCAACTGAGGCAAACCGATTTAACCAAGGCTCTTCCCATGTCTGAAAGAGACCTGGTGTCACTTATGGATGGAGACGTCCATAGTGATCCTCTATGCATTTTCGGTTGAGTTTGTCCACCCTAGTGTTCAGAGAGCCCACCAGGAGTTTAACCACCAGGGAAATTCCCTGACGTTCCAGACAGGTTCAGAGATGGAGAGCCTCTTGACAAAGGGTCTATGAGGCCACCCACCATTGTTTGCTGCAGTACCACATGGTGGTGGTGTTGTTCATGAAAAGACTTTCAATAACAGTCAGATCACCCGGAGGTCCAGCACAATGATGTGGAGTCCGGATTCTGCTGTAGGCCAGAGTTCTCCAATCTCCATCTCTCCCAGATGGCCACCCCATTCCAGGAGTGACTCATCTGCCACTATTGTCAGATGTGGTTGGGGAAGGGGTCTGCAGCTGACCCAATCACGGTTCGTTAGTCACCACTGCAGATCTTCTGCTCTTCCCTCCACGATCTGGACCATGTCAGAGCGATTTCCCTGATGCTGTGAGCACTGGAACTTCAGGTCCCACTATAGAGCCTACATATGCCAATGCACATTTGTGACTAGTGAGATTCAGGAGGCAATGAGTCCCAGGAGCCTCAAAGTCTGCCTCACCAAAACCCAGGACAGAGGCTGAAACATCAGTATATTATCCTGAATATCCCAGACTCACCGTTTGGATAGAAAAGCCCGAAATGGGACTATGTCCAGAACAGCTCAAAGGAAAGGTAATCATCTGAGAATAAGTAAAGTGTGACTTTGGCATGTATATAGAGAACCCCAGAGAGTGTAGGAGGTCTGACATAATTGAAGGTGGGAGATGAGAGCCTGGGGTAAGCCCACTTTCAATAGCCAGTCATCTAGGTAAGGGAAGACTGACACCTCCGATCTCCACAGGTGAGCTGCAACCACTACCATCACCTTGGTGAACACCAGAAAGGTGCAGGTCAGGCCAAAGGAGAGCACGGCAAACTGGAAATGCTAGTGGCCAACTGTGGACTGCGGATAAAGCCTTTGGGCAGGCGGGACAGGGAAGTGAAAATATGCATCCTGCAAGTCCAATGCTACCATCCAGTCTCCTGGGTCCAGGGCAGACAGAATCTGAGCCAATGTGAGAATCCTGAATTTCTCCTTGAGGAAGTAGTTGAGGGACCACAGGTCTAGGATAGGACTAGGACAGGACAAAGGCCTCCGTCATTCTTCGGCACCAGTAAGTTGTGGGAATAGTAACCAAAACCTACTTCTGGCATTGGGACCCTCTCTATAACTCCCTGGGCCAAGAGAGCTGCAACTTTCTTGCGGAGAAGAGAAATATGACCCTCCATCAGTCTGTCTTGAGATGGTGGCATGTTGGAGGGTAGTCACAAAGGGGACGGAGTAGACCCTTCAGACTATCTGCAAATCCCACCTGTCCAATGTTATGGGCTGCCGGTGGAGCAGGTGGTGGCATATCCTGCTGCCAACTGGATGCCCGTTTTATGATATAAAGGAAGATTAGGAGGGTGTGGAGACTTCAGCTGCTGGGGGGGGGGGGTGGGGGGGGGGGGGAGGCGGGTTTGGACTGAACTCTGGCTGCCTGATCCACAAGGTCTATCAATACCACACCCTTGGCTATGCAGGAGTAGAATGTGCGGACTGGAGGCTGAGTGGGTACTGGAGCAGCTAATGGCCCATCCGTAGCCACAAATGGTGCGAAAATCAGACTGGGGGTGGCATGGGACTGAAGATAAACCCTGACTGTCTTTAAGGCGTTTGAGCACAGAGTCCGCTTTGTCTCTGAAGTGATGGAAGCCATTGAAGGGCATGTTCACCAAAGACATGACATCCCCTGAAAAGCCAGTAGTTTAAATCCAGGTGTGGCAACTAGGGGCCACCGATGATGAAACCTCTCTGCCAAGTGAATTGGTTGTCTTGAGTCCACAGCGAATTACAAACTTTGCTGCATCCCTCCAGTTTGCCACAGGATGGGAGAGCTTGGCCCAGGCCTCAACCAGGACTGTAGGCAGCACTTGTGCAACTGCATCCCACAGATCATGGGAGAAGCAGCCCAAAAGGCATGTGGTGATCAGAGACCGCAATGCCAGGCTGGCAGGAGAAAACATCTTCTTCTCAAGTGTCTCCATCCTCTTGCATTCCTTCTCTGGTGGAGAATGCGCCAGGATGAACATGGGAGGTGGAAGCCTAGACCACGAAACCCTCAGGGGTGGGATGTTGAGTGAGGAATGTTGGGTCCCCTTGGGTGGGGCGGTGACAACGGTCCTATTCACAGAAGCACGTGTTGGGTTGGATCAGTTACCTAAAAAGGTCAGCTGTAAGGGCTTTGATGAATATGAGGAGCAGTTCAGATGGGGAGACTCCCAGCTCAAGCACCTCTTACAAAACATTGGTCTTGACCGCCACTGAGGACAACTGAAGGTCGAGGACCTCCTCAGCACTCCACACCACCATTGTGAAAGACGCTCCCTCCTCTGTAGCCATGGTAGGGGGAGAAACCATGCCAGCATCTAGGGAAGTGTGAAGGCCACTAGCTTCACCCAGTTCCTCACACCAGTCCATATCTCGTTTATAAGGATGGACTTTCTAAGGGTCCAGTGATCCTCCCCTTTCTCCAGAGTCCTAGCCCATAGAAATAGAGCTAAAGATCCGATCTGGGAGGAAAGGCTCCTGATGGCACCAGATGCAGCATCGAGCGACACCCCCTATGGTTCTGTATCTGAATCAGGGATTAAAATGGGGATGTCGGTGCTGATGGGCATCAGCGGAGTTGGCTACGGGACTGGCCCCAGGAATGTTTGAGGCAGTAAAACCAGTGTCAGTCCAGATCCAAGAATGGATCCTTGGGGTCCCATTGGCGCTGGGGCTAGAGCTACTGGCATGGACCTAGAAGGGGCCCCTGCTGATCGTGCAGGGCCTGAAGGCATGCCAGAGAGGCCGGCTATCTCAAATATGGGGTGTATGGCATCCATCACAAAACTGTACGTTGGAATGGGATCGCAACGGCTCCCGGAAGCTCTGGGAAGCACAGACTTGGCCCAGGTGCAAGCTCAATCGTAGAGCAAGGCCTAATATGCTGACACTCCTGCATCTCCGTTGGCTGACGGACGACAAGTCGAAGCACGTTTTGACTTTTTTCTTCGTGTGCCGAGACTCAGCTGGATGACCTGAAGATTTGTAATGAGACAACCTTGGACTCCGCGACCAATTCCAGGACATCCCTCTCACCCATGACCTCGAAGGGCCCAGTATTGTATGACAGGTCGCCATGAGCTGGAGGGAGTGCTCCCTCAAAGCCTTGGAATTCATGGAGCGGCAGTCGGCGCACGCCTTCAGGTCATGGTCGTGCTTGAAGCACCACAGGCAAACAAGGTGCTCTCTGGTCACCGACATCGGCTGGTGACAGGCGCCGCATAGTTTGAAGGTTTGAAGCTGGTCACCTTCGATGACATCCTGCCACACCAGGAGGAAACCCTTGAAAAGTCTTGACAAAACGTTGAAAAAGGTCAATCAAAAAGTTACTGAAGGGGTAGCTCTTACCGGACTGGTGCTGACTGGTGGCTAAAGAAAAGAACTGATGTCAGCGCGCCTGGGTGGTGCCTCTATATGTGCTGCGGATGTCACTTCCGGCGCATGCAGAGCCAAACACCACCTACTGCGTGCATGGGACTACTCACAAAAAATCTTCTGGATCCAGTCTGACACCTTGAATAATGCTAAAATAAGGAATATGCAGCTAGAAGTCTCTATCAGATGAGGCCTGAGCCAGGCAAGAGTGCTGAATAACAAAATTAGAAGAAAGATAGAGCTGGAAACTCAGTAAATGCTAGTTTTACAGAAGACTAGAAATAGGAAAGCTAGAGGGACTTGGCTACTTATCAATAAAAAAATAAACATGATTCTCAGTAGAGCTGTAATTCGTTTTACGATGACATCGACGTCAGCCACAAGAAGTAATTCAAAGAAAGTAGCAAACGAGTAGCTTTAACAATTAAAACCAAACTTTTAGCTTGGGCCTGCACTCAGCTCTTCATTGTTTGATCTCGGTTAAGTAATGGACATCTTTAAAAGAATCCACTTAACACAGGTACAAATAACCTGGACCTTTTATATTTGCAAACTTAAATCAAAAATATGTTCTAATCAAACGAAAACCCCGACCCTCCCCTATTAACATGAGAACGACACAAGATCAGGGAGAGTTAATTGCAGGACCACAAGATTACATTACACGAAGCCGTATTTCTTTTTTTTTTTTTAACGGCACCTGGACATTAAGTGATTTGCCCAGAAGCAAAGTAGGTTGAGACAGAGATCGAACGTGCTTCCCCGCTTCCTAAGTGGCTTGCCATTAGGTCACATCTCCTCGTCATTAATTTCTGCTGGGCTTCATGTTAAGGACTACATTCGCGCCCTTGCGAATACGCACGTGGCACAGAATACAAATACATTATTGCAGGTTATCAGTGTCCAAAGGAGTTTCAAAGAAAGGTTTAATCTATATTTCAAGCTGCAAAAAAAAATCCTAAATCGTCCTCTAGATGGTTCACGGCATCAATTACGGTGAGAAGTAAAAAAACACAAAAAGGTGGACTCTCCACTTAATTGCAATACGCTGTCCGTGGCACCTCTAAAAATGTTTTGGGGAGGGAGAACGGAGTGGTCTACCGAACAAAACTGTGAGACCTCCTATAGCAGGGAGTACATTGGAGTGTGCAGTTGCGTGCATACAAATGTCTGAGTATAAGGTGTATGTTGGTATACTTGTAAACATCAGGGCACTGCCTTTCATTCACGTTTAACACGGAGAGCTTCACTGCAACCAGCCTCTCCAATAATCCTAAACTAGGATTACAACCCAAGAGCTAACTGTATACCCACTAAGAACTTGCACATACAATTTACCCGCATAAAAACCTGACAGAGCTAAGGTGGGTAAAAAGCGCAAATTCCAAGTGAATATCCCTCAGAACACGGGAAAACGTGCTTTTGACCGGTTGTCCAACATTCCAAGGGACAAAGTTTAGAATGGTGCTGTTGTTGTCTTTATGGCTGTCAGATTCCTTCTGACAGGAGTAAGTTTTGGATACCAAGGTGGTGGACTTATTACTCCACATTAATTTTGAAGTCGCCGTTTTGTTTACTTATTGGTCTGTGACACTTGGTCACAGGTGAAGTTGGTTCACATGGTCAGTGCTGTGATGGGGCGCAAAAATTAGAGATCCCTCTGAGATTTGAACTCAGATCGCTGGATTCAGAGCCCAACCTGTTAATTACTACACCATGGAACCAACGTGGCAGAAAAATGCCAGAGTGCCCAGTAAATACCGCAAGCAGGGTTATCTTTATTTACTGGGTACCTATATTTGACCAGGATTGTTCAACACATGGAACACACAATTAATGTTTTACTTTTAAATATGGATGTAGAGGAATTCCGTTATGTTGACACACAATCTGCTTCCCAGACTAACATTTGCTTGGCATCTTTTGTTTCAATGTGTTAAAAACTGCATTGACAGTTCTAACTTTATTTTGTAATGTGACTACCTTATACATAAAAATGTGTGGCAAAATAGATACACAAAGCTAGAGGCCACCTGACAACACAACTAGACCCCCCCCCCTCTCCATTCCTGCTTTAATTTACTAGATGATATTTAGACCGATTGATTACAGTGTTCAAATCTCATTTCAGGCAAAAACTACTTGCACCAACAGCTGGCTTACAAGTCGGTGCAATTGGGCTGTGAAAAGTGTTTGCTTCTGTGATCTTCGGCAGGTTTTACTGGATAAAATAGCACAACATTCTAGTTTGTGTACCTATAAATAGGTTACATGTGCCTAATTCCAATTTCCAAGCCATGAAATTTGGGATTAGGTGAAACTGAAAACTGATATCCTCTGCTCAAACTGACGCATAGTAATATTAATACTGTACTCATATTTCCCTATACTAATCCACCATTAATTCCTCTTGGGTTCCGGAATAGCATGCTACTCACTGAAAAGTGCTTTGATGCCTCCTCAGGGGTAGTAAGCGCTATATAAAACAATTACAATTAATGGGCATATGCAATAGAACTGCTATTACCTGAAACCAATCTTAAGGGGGAACACAATCTGTTCCTTAGAGACATTTAACGATCAGATTACTAAAAGCCTAGATATTGTCCTCCCATTTACATCAAGACCAAGAGGTCATTTGAAAAAAGGGGCCCCTTGGTTTTCCCCCCACTTATGTCGGTTAAAGAGGGCCTGTAGACGCCTGGAAAGAAGATGGAGGAAAACATATGAGACCTCGCTGATAGTGGAATATAGGAAAGCCATCAGATTGTATCATGCAGAAATTAAATGAGCACAAAGCATTTATTATGCTACTAAACTAGAAGAGAGTTCTAATTCTCCTAAAGAGATCTTTCAGCTATTTAGAGAAATTGTTCACCCGCACTCTTATCTAGACTCAGTGGAGCCATCCCAAGAACACAGTAACAATCTATGATAATTTTTCCAGCAAAAACTCAGACATTTATTCAACCTTCAAGAGTGGTACTCATAGTTCCTATACTCCTAATGAGGAAGATACAATCTGTGCAGCATCACTCACGCAGTTTCCACCCCTTTCCTCTGAACTAGTCGCAATACTACTTGATTCCCTCAAATCTGGCTCTCCCCATGACCCAGCACCTCCTACGATTTTAGTTCTGGGTGCATCCGTTATAGTTCCTATCTTGACTGATATGCTGAATCTGTCGTTGTCCAGTGGTAATATTTCCCACAAGTGGAAACATGCCATAGTAAAATCCCTGCTCAATACACCAAGTCTAGATGCTTCTGTCCTTAATATTCACAGACCTATTTCCTTATTGCCAGCATTCTCCAAGATGTTGGAAAAACATGTCAATATGCATCTTTCCAAGTATCTTGAGGACAATAATATCTTGCATCTATCTCAGAATGGCTTTAGACATCTTCATAGTACGGAATCAGCACTGATTGAAGTCACTGAGGAGGTTAGGAAGCGCCTTGACCAAGGTCTGATCTCAGCTATTACTCTTTTAGATCTCAGTGCCGCTTTTTACATTGTGGCTCATAGCATCCTACTTCAAAGAATGAGGAAGGTCGGACTGAGAGGCAAGGCTCTGAGTTGGCTCTCTTCTTTTCTAAAACCAAGATCATTTCAGTACTAGACCATTCGTTCCTCTCCAGCTGCTTTAATAGCAACTGGGGAGTGCCACAAGGCTCTTCACTCAGCCCTACATTATTTAATATCTATATGGCTCCATTGTCAAAGATGGTAGAGCTATTTGGTCTTTCACTAGTGTCATATGCGGATGACACCCAGTTGGTATTTTCCTTTTCAACGGAACGGAGTTCATCTGAGACATCCCCTGTTCCTTGCCTAAGGGCTGTGTCCAAATGGATGTCTGAATATAAGCTTAAGTTATATGGTGATAAGACAGAGGTCATGATCTTAGGTCATCTATCCCGGCCAAACTCTACCATCACTATGTTTCAATTCTTAGGTGATCTTCCCCCTCCTAAGGAGCATATCAAGAGCTTAGGAGTATGGCTGAACCACGGTTAACGATGGACCATCAAGCAAAGAAAATTGCCTCTACCTGCTTTGGTACACTAAGACTCCTTAGAAAGGTGTTTAAAATACTCCCACCTACTGCTAAGAGACTTATTATCCAAGCTCTCGCTATCTTGCGATTGGATTATGGGAATGCCCTGTACCTTGGTGCGCCACAATATGTCAAAAGGAAGCTACAGATAGTCCAAAACACTGCTGCTCGTCTTCCTTTTAATATACCTAGACATGAATTAACTAAAGCAGCTCTTGCTACTTTACATTGGCTCCCAGTTGAGCAACGGATGAAATATAAATCACTCTGTTGCATCCACAGAGCTCTTCACAACAGAGGTTCTCCATTTTTGCGAACTCCTACCTCCTTTCATAACCCTGCTAGACATCTCGGATCCTCTTCGATGGCTCTGACAACTATTTCTTCAATAAAAAAAATCTAAATGGGGCGGAAGCTCCATAACTTATTTGGGAGCTAAGCTCTGGAACTCTCTGCCCATAGGTCTACAACTAACCAGTCATGAATTGTTCTTCCATCGTCTTCTTAAAACTTGGCTATTCTGACCTGTGTCCATTGTGTTTTATAGATTTCTGTACAGCACTGGGAGGCCTTAGGGTAGCCATGCACTCTATAAATCTTCATAACAAAACGCAGGCATACACTTGCATTCTCCCCATTAGTTTTAACCAGAGCCTTTAGGTATGTTACGTTGAGGTCAGAACACGGCAACAAGACTCCCACTAACCACCCTCTGACCTTGTTTGTAACATTCACAAAATGTTGTATTTGCAAAAAACAAACTTGTATATACACAAATTACAGTATGAAAGCATGTTGGCATCATAAAAATGATGTGTATGCTACATAAATAATGATAATATATCAAGCAATAAAAGGTGCCATTTCGTTCTGCCAATATCACATAGGTTTCCAAAGCTGCATCTGGAGGCCACTGTTCGATATATTTTATTTTTAAATTGCGTTGCTAGTACTAATTTCTTTAAGAATCAGTATTTATTAGAGTGTAGCCCTCGCATAATTACAATGTAAGTGTTCGCCAGATGACAGGAAATAAAAAAGGTATTTGTCTTTTAAGGTGCGTAAGATTGTATTTGAGGCTCCTCAAAACACACACTGCACTGTTAAGGAAAGAATTGTGATGTAGAAATGCGCTGCCAGGTAGAAAAAGCATTGTTAAAGAAAATAGGTCTCAGCTTTACAAGAGCTTTTGGCTTTGGCAATGTGTTTTTGCCATGTTGTACACCAGTGTGGACGCTGTTCATCACAGCTAAAAGTTAATTGTGTGGAGTAACCCACAGTGGAGTGTCACAGAATGGATTTGTTGGAGTAGAGTGTCGTAGAGCTGGCTAAAATGAAGCAGAGCTCATTGGTTCAGTGGCAGAGTGTCAGAGTGGAGGAGATGTAGATTGGAGTAGAGTGTAGTAGAGTGGAGAGGAATAGGGTGGAGAGGATTGAGGTAGTTGGGTGAATTGGAGTAGTTTGGGGTGATCTGCCTTGGGGTAGAGTGGGTTGGATTCAGTGGTGTAGGTTGGAAGGATTGGGGTAGGGTGGATTGGAGTGGGGGAATTGGATTAATAGGACTGGGGTGGATTAGGGTGGCTTAGACAGGTGAGTTAGAGTGAAGTGAGGTGGATTAGAGTGAAGTGAGGAGGATTAGACTGGAGTGGGGAAGAGTGGGGTGAACTGGGGTGGGGTAGGGTGGATCAGACTGGACGGGTGGATTGTAATGGAGTGGGTGGATTGGAGTGGGATGGACTGCACTGGAGTGGAGTGTGGTGTGGTGGCCTGGGTGGAGTGGATTGGAGTGGATTGAAGTGGGTTGGATTGGGGTGGGGTGGATTTCGCAGGGGTAAAGCGGAGTGGAGTGGAGTGGACTGAACTTCAGTAGAGTAAGGTGGACTACAATGAGCTGGGTGGTGTGGACTGGATCTGGGTGGAGTGGACTGCATTGGGGTGGACTGTAATCAGGTGAAATGGATTGTATGGGTGGACTCAACTGGAGTGGGGTGGTATGGCGTGGGGGAATTTGAGTGGGGGAAATTTGAGATGTGGGATATTGGAGTGGAGTAGATTGGACTGCAGTGGGGTGGATTGGATTGGGGTGTGGTGAACTAGATTGGGCTGGGGTGCGTGGATTGGGGTGGGGTAGACTGGATATGGCTGGATTGGGGTGGAGTGGGGCAGATTGTTTTGGATTGGAGTGGGACAGATTGTTTTGGATTGGAGTGGGACAGATTGTTTTGGATTGGAGTGGGACAGATTGTTTTGGATTGGAGTGGAGCAGATTGGAGTGGGGTGTGTTGGGAGGATTGGAGTGTGGTGGATTGGAGTGGACTGGATTGGGGTGAGTGGCTTGGGATGGTCGGAGGTGGATTGGATTGAGTGGGGTGGGATGTGTGGGGTGGAGTGGGGTGGTTTGGGGCCTACTGCACGATTATGTGTAAAAGTATAATTTCAGGAATTACACATATAAAAGATACAATGTCGCTTTGCAATATTTAGAACAAGATAATCCTCATCTTTTGAGAACAACGCCTACGGACAAAAATAAAAGAAAACAAGTGCAAAATGAGAAAAGAAGACTTGGCAATATAAATGAACGTTAACTATAGAAAATAAATCTTCACAATTTTGGTTGTTCTGCAGGGCACGTTTATGCCAGTCACACACCTTCTGTTTGCATGGCAATAAAAGTTAAAAAGAACAAAATAGTACCTCAGTCACACAGGGAGCAGTGGACAGGCACTGATTAAGTTGAATCAATCCGTACTTGGTCCCTGCTCCACAGAAAGGAATGGAAATTATACTAGGCCTGCAGTGATGAATTACAAGGCTGTGAAGAAGAATGCCAAGCAACCCAACAAATGGTAAGCAACAGGCAGGCTCCAAGCCCTTGTTTGTATACAACAGTGTCTCGCAAGTAAGACGCATGCGCTCGCAGGCTAGATCCTAAAAACGAGAACTACAGCATTAGTCAGATATTCAGTGGGCCCAATTCACATACATGTGCAAATGGCTTAATTTCTGAGTGTATGGTATTTACTAAAGGTAACTCTGCATTCTTACATCAATTTGCTTCTGTCAGTAACAATATAATGCACAAATAAAGCCTCGACTAAGAGTATGTGCAGGCATTCCAGTGAGAAGATACCCTGGAAAATATGGGCACTCTCAAAAAATGTTGAGTTTGTGCAAACCTTTTTTTCAACCCATTCCATCCCGGAAAAAATATGAGAATCACTCCTTGTAATTACCGAGTCCCCCTCTAGGGTGGGAATATGCCCGCAACACTCTTAAATGGTGGGGTTTTAGGAGCTGAAGAGGGCTTCTCCAAGAATAACAATATTTAAATAATGACTGTACAGGAAGAGAACAGAGGAGCTTGCACCTTTCACAGGTCAAGACAAAGGCACCCAGTCCCCTTTTTTTCTTCTCATTCTGCTAGTTGTATTCATGATTTTGAAACTCGATTGCCAAAAAATGTGTAATAATTCAAAGTAAGTTCCTGGGCTAGATGCGCTTCTGACCAGAACCTAGGAACTTGGGATCTCTAGAAAAAGTAGCAGCAATGCAAGCTTTCATCAGGAAGAAAAAGACACATACAAGAATGCAAGTTTCCCTCATGAGGTTATACGCTTAGGACAAGCAGATGTGCAAGCTTCCCTCTCTCAGAAGATGACCAGTGAATGCAGAAGTGCAAGTGTGCCTTACTCATGACTGATTAAGGAATGCAGAAGTGCAAGTTTTCATCAGAAATATTACAAAAAGCAGTGAAGGGCATGTTTAATACAAATATTGGCAGAAGGTGCAAGCACTATGCAAGGAAACGCAATAATTTACCTCAACCAACTGGACAGCAGCCCATTAAATTGACATTGGGCACCGAGGACACTCCATTCAAATGCACAACTCCAGTCAGTTCTCAAGGAGAAGCACATGCACCTTTTAAACATCTAGCATTTGGGTTTTGCTTTTGAGTAAGTCAGAGCAAGGGCTGAAAGTTCGTGGAGGAGAATGTGGTATAAGGTTTTTCAAAAACAGACCTGCAATGGAAGACACCATTTATATGGGCAAATGGTAAAGTAATCAATGTGGCCTTAGGACTTCAAGGCACAGAACTATCCGAGCCTTCATTCCTTATCATCGACAGTTCATGTGTTTTCCTGGATCACCTGACTGCCTCTGCCTAGAAACCGTAAAAAGTGCTAAACAAAAAAAAAAAAAGTTTTTCGTGACCCTTTTTCCTCAGTGGCTATCACTGCTGCAGCACCTCCTGCACAGAAGCCACGGCAAACTTCAGCAGTACGGAGACAAAACTGCATGCAAACGCACTTCGGAGTGCAAAGAAATGCAAGAACGAAGACTTGCATCATCTGGTAGCAAATTCCAAAAATGACATTAAATGGCGTTTGTATAGGAGTTTTGTGAAAAGGAGTAGAACATGAATATGTGGCAACTTCAGTTTCGGATTCGGAATGGTTGTCTAGCAACTGCAAACTACAAACAAATAACTGCACCATTACGAAGAAGCAACTGTAATGTATTAAGGCAAACAAAAACAAAATTGCTGCTTGACAGTCAACTAACCAGCTTCCGCCTCAGAGTTCATGCACTTGCTTGCAGAGAAACATACGAAAATCTGACAGTTTTTATATTTCTGTGGAAAAGGACATCAAATCTGGAGCACCGGCGGTAAAATAAAGAATACAACATTTTTTTTATTCTTAAACAACTGTTAATAATTTGGAACAATCACAAAGATAAAAAATGACAATTTAAATAGTTAAGTATTTGTTCCTCTTGTATTACACCCCTCTTCAACTACAAAATGCGTGACGCGGGGAGATGTGTGGGTGAAAGTCAGCCTTTGACATTAATTTTTGAGCCTCTCTAATGTAGCTCTTTCAATAGCCGTTCGATATCTTGAGACGACTCTGCCAGACCGGAAAACACATTCAACCTTGCGAAAATGTTCAAAGCAACCCCACATTGAGGAAAGCGGGAACTAGAATGGGGCTTCCGGGGAATGAATGGGTCAAGGCTGCTCACCGATCCTACTCTGAAAGAATCACTCACGCCTGCAGCCCACCAAGAAAAAATTAGTTCGGCCTCATACGAGGATATCCGCAACCTCTTACAGCCTTCTTTGGGCCCCTTTAAAATGTGTAAGAACTCAAGAGTTCACTCCAAAATCAAATATCTCTAAAATCCAAGCAGTGGATGTGATAATTATCAATAACACAATTCCACCTACTGGCTTCAAAGAAGCCACCCAGAAGCTTGTTTTTTTGTAAATTTCAAAATGGCACTTGCATAGCGCCAAATCTGCATTAGCATTGCGTAGACAACTGGGAGCGTGCTACCCTTTTGGACCGTGGTTCACATTAAATCAAGGATTCTGCCCTTGATTTATCACCCGCAAATGACATTTAGAAATCAAGGTGCGCATTGTCCTGGTGGGACCAACAGTGTGGGTCAATAGACATCCCCTGACAATGATGAAGCACGAAGGGCAATTAAAAAATATACACATTCTCGATAAATCACAAACACTGAAACACCTACAGGCTAATTTCAGGGTGATACATGCACGGAGGAACATTCTGAGAACAACCGAATATTTGAACATGATCTCGAAGTGCTGTCGGATGCAACTGAAAAATATCTTGCGCGTCATTCAGCTGGATAAACAGGTGATTTGTAGACTAGAGTTGCATACGTGTTACTTTGCAGGTACATCCGTTCAAACTGTTATTCAAGCAGTTTACAAATGATAACCGAGACCCAACCCATTTTCCCTTCTCAAAACGGGTCCTAAGAAAAAAGTTTGTCAATAAGAAAGGTCTACCAGGCTTATATACTCTGCTCTTCCCACAACTGAGCACAGAACATAAATCTAGAAAGATTCCTGCTTTATCCTTTTTTCGCTGCTATTACTCTCTTGAGTCTGTTCAATGTTCCTGTTTAATTTCACTTTAGGTGTCATCTACAGACTGTTTGAGGTGGCTCCACACAAAGCCTGCTATTTTCATTGTGGTCTATATACTTAAAGTGTACATTTGTTCAGCCACTTGCTATTGATTGGATGAATGGATTTGTTGTCTACCTCACTTTCCAGTGGATGTATTCACTACTCTTGAGTTCAGGTCTCACTGTGTTCTGATTGGATAAGAAATTCTACCACAGACCTCAATTTAAAGTGCCCTGGAGGAAATATTTTCCCTGTCTCGCATACCTACTCCCTTCCTCCCCATACTCCAATTCTCCCCTCCCTACATTCTGCATCAAGCAATCGTCTGCGTTTCTACAGTGCAAAAGTAATTTGCCAGGATATGCCTATCCTCTGGTCAAA
Source organism: Pleurodeles waltl (assembly GCF_031143425.1). NCBI lineage: Eukaryota > Metazoa > Chordata > Amphibia > Caudata > Salamandridae > Pleurodeles > Pleurodeles waltl. The sequence continues at coordinate 644,910,232 of NC_090446.1, read as the reverse complement.
GTAACTTGAAAACGCATTCAATACCACTGTGTTTAACTCCTTGTAACAAAGTCATCAATCACTTCTAATCATCCAATACTAGGCTGCCAGAGGCTCCTGAATCTTCCTGGATGGCACCATTATCTGGCCTCACAGACTGAAGCTCTCAGAACTTGTTGTGATAGAAACGATAATGAATTCATGTGGGAAGGAAATACAAGCCGTGCCTGATTTATCTGCACTACAGACCAGTTTGATTACTGTAAACATTTCTTCCTTTAGTTATTTTCAGAGTGTTGTTTAAAGCCAAAAGAGAACATCACATAAATAAAACTGGACAAGTCCTTGATGAAATGAAAACAAATACAGCTTTTTCTTCAACAAACCAGGATATTGAAAATGTTAACATTTTCTGAAAGAAAGGCTCTGTGTACTAAAGGAGGTGCACAAACAGCCACTAAAGCTGTTGGATAATTATCTTTGACAGATATTGCTACATGCCATAAGGCAGAAAGATGCAGATTCCTATTAACTGCCTATTGGGGGGGGGGGGGGGGGGGGGGAGTACATTTTCAAAGTATTTAAAACCTCTTTAAAAATAATACTGACTTAACTTTTACATTTGCAAATTCCAACTATGGTAAAAGTATTCTATATATAAACATAAAAATACAGCATGGCGTACACCATACAACAAGATGCAGCGTGTAATATGCTATTTTCATTATTAGTGATGGAAGGGAAGGGCATTACAACTCACTTGAGGCTTCCCCTCATATGAGTCACGGCCCCTCCCTACACTAAACAATATAATAAATAGCATATCATATTCTGCTCATCTGCATACACACAAACACATCAATATTCAATGAGAAATACAGGTTAAAACTTTGTTATAGTTAGGAAAACTTTATTCTTTCTATACAGACCACACTTAAAATACACAAACATTACAAATTAAGTTATAATTATAACTTGAATACATAATTTACGCAACACTGTTACATTAATTTATTCTCTACCTAAAACCAAAATAGACAAAAATGTAAATTTATAAAGTTACTTAAATTATAAATTAAAAATATAAGAAACACCTTCAAATTATTATTACTCATGCACTTCTCTACTCAGTGTACTCAACTCTGTAGCCACACTACACAACTGTAACTCACGCCTTCTCCATGAACTGCTTATCATGTTTTATATTACCTCACTTATACCATGTAAAATAATAGTATTTACAAGAATAATTATGAAATCACAAATCAAGCCTTTTGTAAGAACACAGGCATGGTAGAGTGGTGAGTTATAGTTAATGTAGTAAATTGTGTAGTGGAATGTTGTATAGTACAGTGGTGTGCAGTACACTAGAGTTGACAAGCATAGTATGGAGTCAAGTACATTTTTATAAATTGGAGTGGGATCTTGTACAGTACAGTGGAGTGGTGTGCTGCAGAGTTTTGGAAAGTCCGTTGTGCCCTAAATGAGCTGGAGCGCGTGGGGGTGCCTTTTGATTCCCCATCTCCAAATCTATATTACAGAATGGCGCTGCCGCTTTGTTCTTTTCCCCACGATTGGCAGATGTGAAGGTTGTTATTTTACATTTTAGCCCCACATAGGCCTCTCTCTGGGTCCCCTCACCCCATGGGGCCTGGAGGGTGTAAGTGGAAATGTTCGGGGTATCCCTACCTTGCAGCCTTATATCATTTTTTCTTTTCTAAACAGGGCAGGGGACTAAATCCCTGAGGCCCTCGTGGATACCACCACCACTGATTTTTGTCTGGTACTATGCATGGTGAGTGATATACTGATCATATGTATATTATGTGATACATAAATGCACACTGCTCCCTGATGTATCACTTAATAATAACAAGGTATTTACACTATTATTTTTTATTCCTTTGTTTTGTGACTGGACAGTGAAATGTCTTACTAAGGGTAATGATTCATGTCGCCCTTGATTGTTTTTATAACATACCCAATGATTTGTTTTAATTGTACCTTGAAATATGGATGAGTGTCCTGCACTCACTGCTCACTTGGGCTTGATTGGTGGGTGATTATAAATAAATATTGGAGGTACAGGCGAAGTGTCATAGCTTGCCAATGCCCACTTGGGCATTATTCATGATGATTTATATTTTGTAATGGGTCTGGAATTTTGGGATTGCATTATGAAAACATTCAGGACAATACTCAATATGTTTTTGAAAAGGACACAATATTTTGACTTATGTTTAGGAATAAGTGCGTTACAATTGTGTATAAGAAAGTCATCTCACTCTGTTACATTGACTGAAAGAAAATTTCATTATTACTTTTCCCATCTCTAATTACGTTCTATTGATATAGCACCTTGATTTCATTAAAATATAAGAGGCACTGGAATCTTGAAGATTTTGAAACCGGAATTACTTTCTATTTAATGATGAATCAGTAAATGAGCACTTTATTTAAGAACAGTCATATGCCACTTTGCTTTCTATTTATTATCACAAGCATGACATGTATTTTCAACGTATTTTACATCAATCTATGCATCGTTTGGTTCTTCTATTCGTAGTCTGTTTACTATCTGTGTATGACTGAAGGTGTACGTGCTTGTATTGGTGAGTTATTTTCTGTATAAAACTAAGTGGATGTGTCACTAGGTGTATATTCGAGAAATTGGCTGTGTGACAGTCTGTATTGGTACAGTGAGTGGGTGTCTGAGTAGCTGTATAGCTGAGAGAATGGGTGTGTGTGCTTGTATAGAGTACTGACAGTATGTTTCAGCAATTGCGCTACTTAACTCTATTGAGAACATGGCTGAGTGAATGCCTTCATAAGTGTCTTAATCAGCAGGTAAGTGATTCAGTCACTTCTTGTGTGGTACAGTAAGTATGTGTGAGAAGGTGTACACATAAGAAAAAGGATCCGTTAGTAGTTGTATGGGTAATTATGTGTGTGTGAGATGTTTAATTGAGGACTGAGCAGCTGTAATACCGTCTTTATTAGGCAGTTAGTATGTGATTTAGTGAGTGCATCAGTGACTGATTTTATTTTTGAGATATTGTTCCCATAAGGGAGTGCTGTATCAGTGAGTCATTGTGAGAGTGAGTGGATGTGCGAGTACATTTATTTGGAGAAAAAAAAGTGGTGGTATGAGTGGCTGTGTGGGTGAGTATGTGGGCAACTGAGTGCCTGTATGTATTGGTGACTGGGAGTAGGAGTTGTTGTATGAGTGATTGGGTAAGTCTTTGTATTGGTGGGTAAATGGTTGTGTAACACTGGGTGAGTTCATGGGTGTTTTTTGTGTTGTGAGTGGGTGTTTGTTTTAAATGTATTTTATATTAGATTTGTGAGTCATGGATGAGTGAGTGGGTGCATGAGGATCTCAATGGGTCTGTGAGAGGGCACATGAGGGTCTCAGTGGATGTGTGAGTGGGTGCTTGAAGGTCTGAGAGTGGGTGCATCACTGGGAGTGGGTCTATGAGTAGATGTGTAAGTGTGTGTGGGTTTCTTGATGGGTGTGTGAGGGATGAAGTGGGTGTGAGGGACTGAGTGGGTGTTTGAGTGTCTCAGTGGGTCTGTGAGTAGGTGCACCAGTGTGAGTGGGTCTGTGAGGGAGTGGGTGCATAGGGGTCTTAATGGGTCCGTTAGTGGGTGCATGGGGGTCTGAGTGGATTGGTGAGTAGATGTGTGAGGGTTTCAGTGGGTGCACCAGTGTCTGAGTGGGTCTATGAGTGGATGTGTCAATGTGGGTCTGTGAATGGGTGCGAGGGGGTCTGAGTGGGTGCGAGGGGGTCTGAGTGGGTGCGAGGGGGTCTGAGTGGGTGCGAGGGGGTCTGAGTGGGTGCGAGGGGGTCTGAGTGGGTCTGAATGGGACTGTGAGTGGGTTCATAAGGGACTGTGTGAGACTGTGAGGGTCTGAGTAGGTCAGAAAGTGGGTACATCAGTGTCTAAATGGGAGGCTGAGTGGGTGTATGAGGCCTCAGTGGGTCTGTGTGTGGGTGCATAAGTGTCTCATTTGGTCAGTGAGTGGGTGCATTGGGGTCTGAGAGTGGGTGTGTGAGACGGCCCATTATTCTGAGTGCATGTATAAGTGAATGAATAAGTACGAATGAGTCTGTGGGTTCTCTCCCACATTTTTTTCACATTCACAAATGTTTTGAATAATTCACAAACATTTGCAAATTTTCACGAATACGTTGCAATGCGATTCAAAATTATTTTAAACCCTTAATTTTCCCTTAAAACACAGCTATGTAAACCCTTGTGGTCAGGGTACCTCCACCCTGACCCCTATGCATCTTTCAATTAGGATTTTTACCCCTGGGGGACAGTGTCCCATGAAATAAAATGGCAGCCACAACTTTCTAGTCTAGTTGCCGTCAGCCAATTACATTGCTTCTTTTCACACCTGCATTCGCAAAAATTTGCAAATATTTGTGAATTTTTCATGAGCCCAGATATACATATTTATTTTCCCTTTAAAATCTCCCAAAGTACTGCGCGACCCTTATTTCACCAAATAAGTGAAAGCATAATCTGCATACCGAAAGCTAGCTTTCTGCCAAATTTTGTGTAACTCCGTCAAGTAGTTCAGGCTGTAGCTGTGTCTAAAGGTCCTATGGGAATTAAAATGGGAAATGCAACTGTTACGACACCCCCTTCCTTTTTCCTCGGTCCCCGTTTGACAAATCACCCTGAAAATTTCTGTGCCCAACAGGAGTCAACCGGGCACTTTTTGGAGGAAAATTTCATGAAGAGTTGTCAAACAGTGCCAAAGACATCGGCAAGTCAAAAAATGCTTTTTCTGTGGAAAATAGGGCCTAGCTATAACTACCGACTGGCGAACGCCAGTAGGGGATACATACAAATATATGTATATCTAGATAGATAGATATACATATAAGTTGATCACTATCTGGCACTTCTGGTAAGAGATCTTAGTATCAGAGACACAAGTGATATGTTGCGAATGTTACAGGAGATCAACAGTTATAGTGATTATCAAATCATGATTGATGTAGAATCACTTTATACTTCTATCAGACAGGACATTGTGCTTAGTGCTTTTGAGAATGTTCTCAGGCAGAGAAACATTGGTGAACTGTTGATGTCACTCAAAATGAGTGACATATGTTATAACAATCATTTTGTACCTCCAAGCATCAGATTTATCGACCAAAATGTGGTACCACCAGGGGCATCTTGTTCTCTCCAAGCTATGCATAACTAACCATGGGGTACTGTGAAAAGGAGATACCTTGGGGGCAAGGAAAATAAAACTTCCTGGAAAAGATTTTATGATCCTGTTACATTGACAACCTCTTGACTACTTTAAATGGATCACTCAATGAATTTCATGAAAGATTAAACAATGATTGTGGTTTACAGTTTACATATAATATCAGCAATGAAAAAAAAAGGGGGGAAAAACGGGCGCGGCAGTGGTTGTATTAATGTGTGGTAATTAGATATTACTTTACGTTAAAAAAATAAACAAAACATACAGATTCAGTGAAAAAAAAAAAAAGGATTACAGAGATGTTATTGTTAGGTTGACGTTTTACCCTTACAAAACCATAGAATATATAGAATATAAACAAAAAGGAAATCCACTACCGGCCCTGTTAAAAAGAGGATTTTGGAACATTAAGAATTAGGACACTTCATATCCTGAGGCGAGACATTGGTAAAATAAACATAACAGAGATGCTGACTGACTGGTATATTTTGGGATTGATAGAGTTGAGAGGAACCCGCGTGGAGGGGACAGGGAGAGGCTCCTTAGGATTAGAAAATTGGAATATATTCTTCTTCTTGGGTCCAAGACACAAGGGGGCCTCAATGAGGATGAGGAGCTTTATGTGCATGTTGGACAAATGTGAATACCAATTAGTGGTAACTTTCATTTCGCTGTTCTCTCCTTTTAGGCGCTCTTATATTGATTATAACCTGCAATTTTGAGAAACTTGTGCATTATTACCTCTCTGATTATGTATATTTGAGTTATGAGGATTACTTTTAAATGTTGTTTGCATTACCCCGAAATTGTTATTTTGTTATGGAATTCTAAAGAACATGACTTTGATAATCGTGTATGGTTTGGTGAGATTATGATTATTTGGTTAAGAATTGGGTGATTTGGTATTAATTTTCACTGATGTTCAATTTAAAATATATTTCAGTATTTATTGAGTGGTCCCCTTCTTGAAAAAAGTGTCTTTGTAATTATCCCATGTGGAGTAGTATTTCTTTTATGTTTATCAACAAGGGGTATTTAAGCGCAGCTGGGTAAGAGTGCAGGTTTTTTCAATCTGGCCATGATGAAGACACTTTGGTGTTGAAACTGTAGGGGAGTATATATATATATATATATATATATATATATATATATATATACACACACACACACACATATACATATACACACATATATATATATATATATATATATATATATATATATACATACACACACACACACACACATTCTCTCTTTGTATTAGTATGTTTTTTTTAAATGATTTAACATTTTGTTTAAATAAAGCTTCGTGCTTGAGGAGTGGATATATTGGGTGCGACTTTTTTTCTTTTTTGCCCTTTAATGCAGTGGCAAAAATAACTTTTTTTTGCAATATATAGAATATATATACCCCAACAACTATAAGCCAACAGGTGGTGGTTTATGGAGTGGCTACTCACCTGGTCAATGAACACAAAAATCTAATCTTCTGGAGTGCAGAGTGATTTATAGTTGTTGGTCAATTAATTAATTCAGGGAAGGTCCGTATCTGATGATGCTGGCACCAGCTCTCGGGAGCGCACTGCCAGAGGATTGTTTTGTGAATACTCACTTTTATATCTGGCATGTCCCTTTTTTGTGTAGGTTTGTGAATGTGTGCCTATACATGTGTGTGTTTACATATATGTATGCGTGTGTGTGTATATATATATATATATATATATATATATATATATATATATATATATATATATATATATACACACACACATACACACACACACACTCTTACAAGACTACACATATAAAATTAACTATGGCTTGACCTCCCACCCTGCACCCCCAATCCGCCCCCACCCACCTCTCTCCCCTTCCCACTCCTCTCTCTGCTGGGAGCAGACAGGGGACTGTGTTGCCTGCCTAACAGATGAATTACTTTAAATATTGCCAACTTTGTAGGCGTCTGTTAAAGGAGAGCATACCTTGAGTTTATAATTCCCTAGATAATCTGACTTTTGTCCCAAAAACCGGGACATTTATGTAATGTTCTGACCTTTGCCCCAAAAACCGGGACATTTGTTGAAAATTAAGAGACGCGTCGGGACACCCCTCTAAAAAAACGGGACTGTCTGGGGAAATTCGGGACGTCTGGTCACTATATATATATATATATACATACACACACAAAAAGCAAGAACTCCGGGTAGTTCCCAAGTTAGGTGGAGTGTGTGGAGTGTGTGTATTTTTATTTTTTTTTAATTACTTACAGGAAGTCGCCAGTAGGTAGTTATAGCTAGGACCATGTTTCCATCGAAAAAGCGTTTCTTTTTACTTGACTATCTTTGGCACCGTTTGATGAATCAAGAAATTTTTGCGGTATTAAAAGAAATATAGATATCTAGATGCGGGAAGGGTTTGTGAATAATAACAAGCTTGTGCAGAGATCTGACTGGCTGCTAATACTTCAACCACGATGTGTTGACAGACATCTTGAGGCTCGGCTTTAGCAGTCTCTCAGGAAAAAAGATTTTAAAAAATAAATTTAAAAAGAAGGTCACAGACCGACCGGCCAGGGTAAAATACAACTTTAAAAAAAAAAAAAAAAGTGAATTTGCGAAGAAGGGGCAATTTGCGGCAAAAATGTAAAAAGAATAAAAAACTAACAAGCGCAGTCTGCTTTGTTTGTTTTACTAAACTCCCCGGGAGCATAGCAAAATTAAAGGAATGGGGTGTACAAGGAACATTTCAGATGAAAAAAGTCCCGCAGCCTCTAGTATTGTGGAATTCAGGACTGCGAAACCTTCTTCATTTTCTCCGAGCCTCCTCAGTATACACGTGGTTTATACACTGCATCAAGTTGGTCGCCCACCTCCGCGGGCTCTTTAAATTGGTCTCCAAAGTCGCCAGCAGCCGGACTGCTTTCTTTACTTGCTGGGCGACGGACAGGGAGGCCTTCCATAGGCGAGCCTGCATTTTTCGGTTAACTAGGAACACGCCCAAACAAGAACAATGGCTGGCCGGCCTGCCTGCAAATACCATTCCTATCTGTAACTAATTATGCGGACGTTCTGCGTAATTCAGACACAGCTGAAATCAGCTAATTCTTTGAAAACGTAATTAATTGGCTCAATGTGCTAAAGCGAAAATGCAATTAAGGAGTTTCAGCACATGCCGGGAGGACAAGAGTGCCAAGTGAGAATCACCAACGGAGACACTCCAAAATGGTACAATAATTAACATAAAACAAATACTTTTGCAGAACTGTTGCTATTATTAATTTTTCTTCGTTTTCACAGCTTTAGGTTAAGCGGGGAAGGCCGAGGTTGGGCCGGGGAGAGGGCTTTAGCACTCTTCCATCTACACTCGGTCACGTATTCTCATCGCTAACTTTTGACTTGGTGAATTTGCACCTCTTGCACAAAACACTTCTTGTTGGTGCTGAGCCGTAGTTGTGCCGCTCCTCTTTACATAGTATGAAAGCGCCTAAATTTTATGAAGCGCAGGCTGGGAAATACTGTTTGATTTTGAATTACCTCCAAATTTGAGTTGGAGCACGTGGATTCTTTGTAAATAGCATTTAGAAAACCATGCGGTAATCTGTTACCAAAAAAGTAACCTTCAAGAGGTCACTGCATTGGTAAAACTGCAAAATCTCATTCGTAAATTAATAATACTGGAGGGTGCGTGTAGGGCCATGTAAATTGTAGTAAGCATGCCATGTAGGGTCAAATGGGGGGGGGGATCCAAGGGCACTTTACACAAAGTAATTTCTTCTGCACTGCTTACATTATACACTGTCTTGTTTATACTCTGCTTAATTTCTCTCTCTCTCACCTCCAAGTAAAGGTTGTGCTAAAGGTGGGTCTCAGAAGCCAGAGGCTCCTGCAGGCAGGGTGAGGCGCAGCGCCTGGATGTACCACCGAACCGTCACCGGTGCAGCACTCCTGCACCAAGGCTCCAGAGGAGGACACCTGCCTGGCTGTGGCCGCTGCCACAAGAATCCTTTAGAATTTAGCCAAAAGCTGGACTTTGTCCAAGGAAGCGCACGGCTGCCTGAGAACGACTGAATGCAGACTTACTTGTGTACCACTGGGGTACCTCGTAGGCTCTACTGAGACCGGTTCTGAAGACCACAGAGGCTGATGTTTTTGGGCTGCATTAAGGCAGCTGACAGCTCGGACCCTCACAAAGGGAATACTGGATAATTCAGGGTTCCAGCTTGACCGCACATTTCTAAATCTATCTGTACCAGCACATAGGACAAACTCATGCTCCTGTGGTTCCAACTTCTATGGTTAATAATAGGCTGGATGCAGGGCCCACCAATCCCTGCAGCCCACGCTGGGCCAAGCAACAATCGAGCAAAAGGCTAAATGATACAACAGTGATTCCTCAAGGAGAAAGATTTCAAAGACAAGTCAAACAGATTTTCTTCCCTAAGACAGTACAGATCACTTGCCACAGGACATCCTAATAGACCAATATACGAAAAGAACCAGCAAAGCTAAGATATCAGACTGTTTGTGGACATTCAAAATGTTTACAAGCAAGTTGGACATCACCAAAAGGTACTGGAGAGTGGCGGTCCCTAACAAACAAAGCAAATACTATAAATAATGATTTGTAGAAAAAAGCAAGAAACGACAGCAAGCAACGCATTTTTGTATCAAGGATGAGACCCTACTACAAAAAATGAACTCCTCTTTCCATGGTTTAGTTTTGAGTAACTTCACAAACGACATCTAGGGAAAACATGGAACAGCTAATGCTATAAATTCAAAACCATCAATAAGAACATACTGGCAAGACTATGGTATTTAATTGACCTCATCAATAAATCAATTCTTCTGTAATAGCAAGGAAGTCATAGAAGATCTTGTAAAGAGAGACGCTGACCTAAGAGTCATCTTCCATTCTGTGAAAAGATACTTAAAGTCCACAGAAAATGACCCACTAATGCACGCAATAGTGAGCATTGCAAGTAGCTCGAACTATTGCTCAGAGAAAATCATTACATAATTTAACAGAGCGGCTAAGGATAACAGTGACTTTTTTTCATCACTGCCTAAAATATGCAATATCAAAGTAAAACTCGAGAAAATAAAACTGTATCATTAACGTAAACAAGCACTGACAAAGCCAAAATGTTTTTCCTATGCAAGATCAATTAGCTTTGTCACACTTTGTTTTTAAAACCAATTGCATAGCAGAGTGGGCTGTAAAGAAAAACAAAGAACTATGACACGTTCAATGCTGGCCACGTCATAGTGTTATTATTTTGCCTTACTTTAAGCCATGTTGGTATGCAACAAGTAACATTTTTTTAAAAAAATTGTAAAACCCAACAGATCTTGCATAGGCAAAAACTATTGGCTTTGTCAATGCTTGTTGAAGTATCAGTGGAGCCATTGCCGTTATACAGCTCACCAGGGAACAGGGAAGCGGCTACGAGACAGTATTATATACTTGAAAAACTGAAAAGTGGGGAGGCTCCTTAGGGGCGGTGTTGTATCTTTAGAAAATTCTTCCCAATATCCAAGTATAAGACCGGTGGAATTACATGGACACTAGAGCAGGGAAAGAAATTAAGCGAAAAGAAACTTAGTAACCTCAAATATTATAACTGTTCTCCATAGAATCAGCCTGCACGGGGTCCATACATACAAGGCACGATGTATCTAAATGCTGAGACCAAATGTTGGAGGGTGTTTTAAGAAGCAGGCACACTGATTCTTGTGTGGGGGTGATGCACAAACATCGCTGTAAGCTGGAAGGAAGCTTCAGTGGCCAAACAAAGACATACTTAAAAAGCCCACAGGGAGGAAAGGTTCTGTACCTGTTTGACTGACAGAGCCTCCAAGACGTAGAAGTAAAGACAGTGGAATTACACATTGTCAACATACACAATAGTCGATGGGAAAGAAGCACATAGCAGTACCCCCCCACTCCCCAATCCCCCATAGCGCCTTGAGGCCCTCATGGGTGAGTAGTGCGCTTTACAAATCACCTGATTAATTGAAGCACCACCTATCAGGGAGGGGGTTCCGGAAATAAAAATAATAAAATGAGCAATGTAAGAAGGTACCAATGAAAGCTAAAACAAGTATTTAAACAAGCATACGGCAGCACTATGGGTGTGAGGGGGGTGGGGGAGTGTGTGTGAGAGAGATTGATTTTTGGGGGGTTTTGTGTACACACATTATTTATATTTTACTTTAAAAAAAAACTGCCATCCTTCTCATCCCTCCCACCTGTCTCATTCCAACTCTGACTACTGTGAACACCCAAACATCCTTCTCAAACTTTCACCAATCCTTTAGCCATCTCCCCCCACTAACAAGCACACATGACCACTTCTTACAAAAACGTATTACTTCCCCTTTACAAATTCATTCCTATCATTCTATCCCTACTCCAAACTCCCCCTTTTCAAACTAATTTCTATCCCTACTGCAAACCTAAAGCACACATGAAATCAAGAGCACAGATCTAACACTATCAATGCACAATAATTTTTTTTTATTTTTTACTAACCTAACTACTAAGTTTGGGTTCTAACTACTGAAACCTCATATCTAGGTCACACAATATCAGGAAAGGGAGTGAGGCCAAAGGAGGAGTTATTCAAAACAACTTTAAATTTACCCTCTTCCTGCAAGGAGGAGGTGCAACCTTTTCTTGGTATGAGTGAATACTATTTGAGCTTTGCCCTAAATTTTGCCAGTTGTACAGTTGTCCTTGGGGGCCTACTTAAGAAAGGAGAGAAGTTCTTGTGGTCAGAGGCATGTCAGATGGAATTTGACAAAGTAAAAGCTGGTTTGTCCTCAGTGCAATCCTTAAAGAGTTTTGTTTCAGGACCAACATGTGTAATTGTGATTGACGGCAGTGAGAAGGGGCATTATGCTGTGCTTAGGCAGCGACAAGGGGAAGAACAAGTTACCATAGCCTTTGCCTCGTGCTCATTAGGGGGGGGATTAACAGTATTCTACTATTGAAAAGGGAGCCATGGCTGTTTATAGGGCAGTGCGGAAATTCAGACAGTTTGTGCAGGGGGTGAAATTTTGTGTGTATACTAACCACAAACCATTTTAGAAGTGTTTGAGTGCAAAGGTCTAGACCAGTGGTTCCCAACCTTTTGACTTCTGTTGTCCCCCACTTTATCATTACTGGGACCCGGGGACCCCCACTGAATCATTATTGGAATATAGGGACCCCCCATTAAGTCATTACTGAAAGCTGGGGACCTAACCTATTATTATTACTTAATTTTCTAAGTAGTCGCAAACCCCATGAGGAGGCTTCGCGGACCCCCCAGGGGTCCCCGGACCACAGTTTGGGAACCACTGGTCTAGACTGTATTTTATCTTGTATCTGCAAATGGCTAGTAGCTCACCAAAATTTTCAGTTTGATGTATTTTACTTACTAGGATCCAACAACAATGTGGCAGGCTGCTTGTCCAGGTTGATAGCTGACCAAGGAGTGAAGCCAGTACTCAAGGTATGCACTGTCACATCAGAGTGTGTGACAGAAGAGGAGTGGTTGAGTGAGCTAGCCAATGATAAAGTCCTGAATTCAATTTGCCAGTTTATCATAACCGGGAAGGATGACAGGAAGGACGGTACGTTTGTGGGTTTTGCCAAGGTTTGTGACACACCGTCAGTACTTTATGATGTTGTATTAAGAGGGAGCAGGCTTATTCCTCCCTCTGATGTCAGGAGTCATCTTGTACGTCTTGCCCATGAAGGTATTGGGGTATAAGTAAGGCTAAAGAGAGGCTCGGGTGTATTTACTGGAATGGACATCATGGTGGGTCGAGCAGAGAGAGAATGCAGTGAGAAGGGCTTGAAGGAGAGGATCACTCTCGTGGTTAATAGGGAGGCACCGACGGAAGTGTGGGAAGAAATCGGTTTGAACATCTTTAGACCCATCAGCATATCGGTATCTTGCAAATATTTATTGGTAGCCATGGACATGGAGTCCAGATGGCCAGAATTTGGTGTGGTTAATGAAATTAATATCTGAGATACTGTCAATTTTTAACTGACATTTTTACAAGGAAGGGCAAACCCAAGACCACCCTCACTGACAATGAGTTACAATTGATATCTAAAGAAATTGAGATATTCCTTGGTGAAAGGGGAAATTAAGCATAAGAAGTGTTCTTTCTATCATCCTGAGACTAATGGGATGGTGGATAGGTTCAACCAATTGCTTCAAGAATCCTTATAAATTGCAAAGGGTGGTGTAGGTAGTTGGATCCTGGCAGTTGCCAGGAGCTACCTGTGGGATGCTGTGGGTGGAGTTTCTTCTACCAAACATTAAACCTTTCCTAAAGCGCAAATCTGAACTGGGGTGGGCTGGAAAGGATTAGGGTAGAGTGGCGTGGATTGAGTGGGGTAGATCAGATTGGGGTAGAGTTGGGTGGATTAGATGGGGTGGGGTGGGTGGATTGGCTTACAGCGGGGTGGTCTGGGGTGGGGTGGATTGGACTGCAGTAGGGTGGATTGAAATGGGGTGTGGAGGATTGGATTGAGTGGGTTGGGGTGGACTGGAGTGTGGGTTCAATGGATTGGGGTGAGGTAGATTGGACTAGAGTGGGGTGGATTAGAGTGGGGTGGATTGGGGTGGGTGGATTGAGGTGGGGTGGACCCCACCCCGACCCAGCATCTCTGCTCCACCGACCTCGCAACCATCCCACGCATCCGCAGAACTACAACCGGCAGTAGATCATTCTCGCACCTCACCGCCAAAATGTGGAACACTCTTCCCACCCACCTGCGCCAGACCGAAGACCTCCTTACCTTCAGGAAACTTCTCAAGACCTGGCTGTTCGAGCAGTAGCAGCACCTCTTACCCCCCCCACCCCTTTCTCAGCACCTTGAGACCCTCACGGGTGATTAGTGTGCTTTACAAATTCACCAGTCAGGTGGATCGGAGTGGATTTAAGTAGGGTGGACTGGAATTCAGTGGGGTGGATTGAATTTATGTGGATTGGAGTGGGTGGATTGGGGTTGATTAGAGTGGGGTGGAATGGAATGGATTGGAGGGTAGTAGATTTGACTGGATTGGACTGGAGTAGAGTTGACTGGATTTGAGTGGGGGGATTGGAGTGAAGTGTATTGGACTAGAGTAGGTTGGATTGTAGCATGGGAGTAGATTGGAGTAGGGTGGCCTTGTCTGGGGTGGGTGGAATGGGCAGACTGGAGTGGGGTAAATTAAGGTGGTTTGGACTAGGGTGGATTAAGGTGGGCTGGATTGGAGGAGGTTGGGTTGGCCTGGGGTGGATTTCAGTGGACTGGGTTAGAGTAGGGTGGGTGGACTGGAGTGATGCATTGGGTTGCAGTGGACTGGAATGGGGTAAGTGGATTGTACTAGAATGGGGTGGAATGATCTGAGCAGGTGGACTGGAGTAGGGTGGATTGGAATGGGGTTGATTGGATTGGACTAGAATGTGGTTGACTAGAAGATTCGATTGATAAACATTGTATTTGGTGGGTGGGTTGGATTTGAAGAGGTAGTAGGTTGGGCTGGATTGAAATGGGGTGGGTTGGATTGGAGTGCGGTGAATTACACTGGGGTGCACGGAACTGGAGTGGGGTGGACTGGATTGGTGTAGCGTAGATTGGATTGGGGTGGATTGGATTGGATTGGGGTGGGGTGGGGTGGGCTAGTGAGTGGGGTGTACAGAGGTGAACTGGATTGGGGTGAGGTGAATTGGACTGGAGTGGGACTGACTTGATTTGACTCGACTTGAGTGGGGAGGATTGGACTGGTGTAGGGAGGACTGGATTTGGTGTGGGCAGAACTGGATTTGGTGTGGACTGGATTGAGTTGGTGGATCAGACTGGAATAGGGGGGACTGAACTGGGGTGAGGTGGACTGGAGTGGGGTAGATTGGTGTCAAGTAAACTATTGCCAGGGTTGTTAAGTTCTTCCCTCTGCAAAAAAAAAAAAAAGAGTCCTCTTTACCTTGTTCCCACGTTGGTTACAGCGGCGTCCTCACTCCAGGAGGCTGTTCTTAAAATTAGCTTCTTCAGGTTTAACTGCCACTCAAGATGGTGGCCGCAAATCTTTGTGAGGTCAGAGCTCTACTGTTTCTACCTTAGTCTTGTGCTGAAGCTTCTCTCCAGCTGTTTTTCTCTGGGAGCTGTGCACTTCAACTGTCATCATGAGGAGAATGAGCAGTGTTCCTGAGGTGCTTCGTTTCATAGAGAATTCTTCCAGTTTTGAGTAATTAATTATTTTTCTTGTTATGGTGTGAACACCAGCTACTTTTTCCCTTCTGGAGAAGCTGAATTTCTTCCTTCTTCCAACAACTGCTATCGGTTTTCTGAGGAGAATTCGTTTTGGCTTAACAGAACTTGTCGTAACTGCAGTAAGGAATCCTTTTTTTATGATTTCCAGACTCGCCTCAGTGCTTAGACTAATTCCTAGAGACTGTGATTGAGAAAACTGAACCTTGAGAAGGAGTTTTCGATCCTGTAAAAGGCATTAGTAGATAGTATATTTGTGAACCTCTGAACTGTTCTCCAGAGAACCTTGGATACCTCTGATTCCCAGAGAAAAGAAGATATTAAGTTAACATTGTTTTCTTAGAGAGAGGCTAGTCTCTCAAAAGACCCAGGTCCTTCCTTTAAAGAAATCCCAATAAGAAGAAAGGTGCAGTTTTTCAGAGAGACGCACTGAATAGCTTATCTTCAAGTGGGAAACAGAGGCTGGAACTAGATCTGGAGGCAGTCTCTCTTTTTCTATTCCCATTCCCCTTTCCCCCTAGAGGATGCAGGGTTCAGATAATCAGTAAACTGAGCACACATCTGTGGGAGAGAGTTAGGTAAAAGGCATCTGCTCCTGTGGAAGTTTGATTTAATGGGTAATCTCCTGACTATTGGTATGGGGTGAGGTGGACTCAATTGGGGTGGAGTGAATTGAGGTGATTGAACTTTGGTGGTTTGGAGTGGGGCAGATTGGGTTCCAGTGGACTAGTGTGGGGTAAACTGGATTGGGAGGACTGGAGTGGATTTAGGGTGAGTGGTATGAATTTGAGTGGGGTGGAGTGGATTGGAGTGGAATGTGGGCGAATTGGAGTGGGGTGGAATGTGGGTGAATTGGAGTCGGGTGGACTGGATTGGTCTGTGGTGGACTGGGTTGGCCTGTAGCAGGTTGGATTGGTCTGGGGTTGACTGGATTGGTGTGAGGTAGACTGGATTGATTGGATTGGGGTGGACTGGTGTGGGGTGGGTTGGAGTCAGATGAACTGGGTGTATTGCACGATTATGTGTTAAAGCATAATTTAGGAAATAACACATAAGAAAGAAACAATGTTGATTTGCGATATTTAGAACAAGATAATTGTCATCTTTTGAGAACAGCTCCCACAAGCAAAAACAATACATGAGTGCAAAGTGAGAAAAGTCTTGGCAAAATAAAAGAAAGTTACCAATAGAAAACTCTGCAATTTCGTTTGACCTGCTGCACACATTTTGCAAGTCACACACCTTCTGTTTGCAGGGAACTAGAAGTTAAAAAGAACAAAATAGCACCTCAATCACTTCAGGAGCAGCGGACAGGCACTGATTACCTTGAAGTCAGTCAGTGGTTGGTCCCTGGTTCAAAGAAAGGGATGGAAATTATGCTGTGCCTGCAGTGGCCAATTACGAGGCTGTAAAGAAGAGGACCACGTAAGCCAACAAATGGTAAACAATGGGATGGTTTAAAATCCTTTATTGTTAACAACAGTGTCTCGCAGGCAAGACACATGCGCTAGTGTATGCTATTGCAGACTCATCTCTAAACATAAACCCCTACTTACTCAGAGAGAATGCAAGTGGCACTGCTGCTATTGTAAAGAGGTGGTAGGTAACGTAAGCACTTCAGGCAGCAACTGGTACTGCTGAAAAGTTTATTTTTTTTAAGGAAAGTTAACCGCTTGGGTGCTGGGGACGAGATGGTTACACCCTTGGCTGTGGCGCTTAGCCACCACAGATGTAACCACCTCGTCCTGCACCCAGCCCACGCCCCTCCCAAGGGCAGGGATGGAAGGGGAATCGCTTCCCCTTTCACCCCCCCATCCCCACCCCCCGCCAGTGACATCCGATGGCGCCGGCACGCGCTCTCGTACTGACCTCATCAGAGGCCGCCCCCATCCAGCGCTATCGGAAGAGAAATGAAAGCATTTCTCTTCCGATCGTAGGGTGAGGGCAGGCAGAGAAGCATAAAAGGAAAGGAAAGGCCTTTCCTTTCCTTTGATGTCTCTCAGCATTTCTGCAACTCGCTGCTGAAGCAGAAATGCCCACTAGACACCAGGTATGTTTGTTTTGGTGATATTTACAATCAAGGGTCGCTCTCCGGGGGGGGGGTGAGGGGGAGGGGGGAGGGGGGGAAGGGCATTTTTTTAGTAAGGCCTTTACAGCCCCACCCCCCCCGGGGGCCAGATCGGACTATTTTAATTAGGCTGATCTGCACCCAGGGGGGTGGGGGGCAGAACCCACTACACAGCAGGGATTTTTTTTCCAGGTCAATTTCACGCAAGGGGAGCAACCCCTAAGGCAGGAGTCGCTCCCCTAGGGGGCCATTCTATTTTAGGCCATTTCTGCCCCCCTTAGGGGCATATCAGCCTATTTTTGGAAGGCCCATCTGCCCCCAAGGGGGGCAGACAGCCCAGCAGAGACCAGGGAAGAATATTTTCTTTAAAAAAATAAAATAAAAAAAGAGGGTGGGGTTATGGTCGTACCCCCACCCCAAATAAATCGGGACAAAGTTGTTCTGCCTACTGGTGGGCAGAAGGGGCAATTACCCCCAATCCACTCCCTGGGGAAGGGGGGGTGCAGACAGTCTGCCAGACGCCGGGAATTAAAAAAATAACTAAAAATAAAATAGTGGGGTGGTGGCTACCAACCAGTATGGGCATGGTTATGCCCCCACCCCAACTAAAGGGCGTAACAGTCTTTCAGCTCTCCCCCCGCACACTAAAACATCTTATCCCACGGAAAGCAAGAGGTCATTTGATTATTTAGGGTTTTGGTTTTACATTTGGACCATCAGAGCTTGTCTAACTCTCAAAACTGCCCCACTTGGAATGGTGAGGGTTGCACTTTTTGGTCTTTGGGATGCTGCCATGTACAAAAATCTACGAGACCTAGACACCTCTGAAAACTAAACATCGGGGTGAGCCCAGGGTGGTGTGCTTCACATGCCCCCTGCACCATTCTTGCCCACAATGCCCTGCAAACCTCCAACTTTGCTGGAAATCACACATTTTTCCCATATTTTTGCAATGGAACCTTCCGGAATCCACAAAATTCCTACCACTCAGCATTGTCGCATCTATACAGATAAAAATTCTGCCCCACTTGTCAGCCTAAAAACTTTTTTTTTTTTTTTTCTTTCCAAACTGCCCTTTTGGGCCCCCATCAATTTCAACATGTTTTTGGCTCTTCCCTGTCACAGGGACTCTGCCCACCTACACAAGTGAGGTATCATTTTTATCGGGAGACTGAGGTGAATGTTGGGTGGTAGGAAATTTGTGCAGCTGTGTTAATCCCACACAGAAATGTGGGAAAAATGTGATTTTTTAGCTAAATTTTAAGTTTGCTGTGAATTCTGGGTAAGAAAACACTGGGGGATTGGGGGCGTGGCTACGAGCTCATGGAGTGAGCTGCGTCGCGGAGGAGCTCCGGCCAGGGTCCCCGTTAATTTTCATATCCTGAAGCCATCGACCAACATACTGCTCGCTCTCCCCCCTCCCTATGGATCGGGGGTACGGGGGCACCAGAAACTGTGCCGGAAGAGTGGTGCCGAGACCCCTGTGTGTCTCGGCGCCCGGGATTGTGTTGGTCTGTCTGCCTGCCTGATTTCAAGATGGCGGGCGCCATCGGGATACCGAGGCCTGGCAGGAGCACGGCCTGAGATCATTCTGCAGCAGCCTGCGTCCTGGGGGCTTTCTACTTCTCACCAACAGGTTCCTGACGGGGAGTAGAACCCCGCCCATCACCATGACGCAGAGGCACTGCGCCGGTGGAGGTGAGAGCTGACAAAGGGACTGGAGAGTGGAGGGGGCTCCTGGTTCTCCTTGGCCGGACAGTCATTGTGGACCCAGGGAGGAGGACATCTGGTCTTGCGGCATCATCAGGAGGCGGTCATTTCCCTCCCCACCCCCCAAGACTTGTACGAGGTGAGGGCACGGAGCAGAGACAGGGTGTGCCCCGGTATACTGGACAGAGGAACCTGGGCCTTGATTGGGCCTGGACGGTGCTGAACACCCCTGGGCTAGATGCCTAATAATCTGGACGGCGGAGGGGACCCTGCTAAGACCTAGCATGATGGGGAAGATTTCCAAACAAAAAGGACACGACCCAAGACACTGGGGTCCACCCCACTGATCCTTTCCCTGCTCCCACCGGCACAACATGACCGATGACAACGAGGGCCAGTCACTGGGGGACATCATGCAGGCCATATCATCATCTAGGGAGAGCCCAGAGCTTAAGATTGACACCCTTGTGCTGGACTTGGGCCTACTGAGAGAGGATCAACGCCGACTTGGGGAGAGAGTGACAACGACGGGAAACAATGTTGAGGAACTTAAGCCTGAGTTGGAGGTGACTGGAGACCGGGTCACTACCCTTGAAAAGCAGGTGGGTGCGCTCCTAGTCTGCGCTGAGGATGCCGAAAACAGGTCTAGGAGAAACAACATACCAATAATTGTCCTACCTATAAAAACTGAACAACAAGACTTAACAGACTATCTGGAGAAGTGGATAATGGAGGAGGTGGCACCGGAGGGCGTTTCATGTTTTTTCACATTCGAAAGGGCGCATAGGGTGCCAGCTCAGCCCGCCAACCGCCCCCTGTGCCCCCAAACACCTCCAAGGCCGGTGGTAGCCAGTCTATTGCACTACAAAGACCTGATCATATACTGGCACAGGCTAGGAAAGGCCGGAGAACTAAGAGTTGAGAACACGTTGGTCCGCATCTTGCCTGATTCATCCCGCAAGGTTCAGCAGATAAGGGCTTCCTACTTGGAAATCAAGAAACAACTACGAACTTTAAACATTCAGTATGCTATGCTCTTCCCCTCCACGCTCGGGGTCACGGATAGCGGAAGAACCAGATTTTTCCAGACACCCCAAGAGTGAGAGACTGGCTTGACTAGGGGATCCAAACCTTGGAGCAGGCGACCACGTGCCAGAGGGTCTCAGCAGGCAGGGCGGTGCTCACCACGGAGGAGAGCAAGGCGGAACAACAGTAGGCCACGGCACCGGTAGCGAACTTGAGTGGAGGAGAAACTAGTACACGATCCGAAGAGTCACATAAGGGTGATCGAGACACAGACTCGGATGCTGAATCGGAGAGCTCGGCGGCCCCGTAGGTTGATTTACCGGTGTTGACACCAGGAACGTCTGAGACTATAATTTGAAATAACGCCCAGGACCCACAGATAATTGGATGCTGGGGGCCAGGGCGACGTGGCTCCTTGGTGATCAAGCTTAACACTGCGTATTACGGTCTGTAAGATGCTGATGGGGGCCACCCTGCAGCCGGCGGCACTGCCCGAAGAGAGCTTGATTCTTCAGCCACCCCATTAGCACTGACTGTTGCTTTTGAACGAGTTTGGATAGGGGACTGTTCTGACACCTGCCCTGGGGAAGGGGAAGGGGAGTTGGGGACGTTTTTGTTTAGAGTTTTTGGTCCCGTCGTATGTCACACCCGGGGAGGAACAATACCCCTGCCAGCTGCAACCCTTACGCTACCACATGCGTGGATGAAAAGCATAATCAGAACAATACTGAGGAATACATATGGGATATCCCCGTGAGTTCTAGGTGGTCTCCTAGAATGTGAGGGGCATGCATAACATGGCTAAGCGCTACAAGGTACACTCATACCTCTGTAGAAGAAGGGTCCACATAGCAATGTTACAGGAGACTCACATGACAGCAACGGAGGGCGCAGCACTACAGAAAGATGGAGGGGCCAGATCTTTTCACAGCTTACTCTGCATACGCAAGAGGCACCCTCATCTGGATAAGAGCAGGCATACCATTCCAGATGACCAATACACTAAGTGATCCCGATGGACTATATGTGATGGTCACCGGAAGATTAGGGGGTCGAGATATCACTCTGATAAATGTCTATGCGCCCGACATAGACCAGGGCGCGTTGCTGGATCAGTTATCAAGTTCCCTGGCTCCCCATTTGCTACGCTCGGTGCTGATCAGGGGAGATTTTAATTGTGTAGTCGTACCAGGGTTAGACAGGTCCCACCCTCCTTAGAGGGACTCTTTAGTGAACACTTTGGCTGTGAGATTCCTTGACTGGCAGACGGATTTGCGGCTGGTGGACTCCTGGAGGACCCTCTATCCCCAATTCAGGGATTATTCGTACTATTCTGCAGTTCATGACTTGCATGTGTGACTCGACACTTTCCTATGCACTACAGACATACACACCCAGATACGAGAAATAGAGTACAGGGGGAGGACCATCTCAGATCACAATCCCATCCTAATGCACAAACCATGGGTGAGGGCTAAATCCAGCATTCCCACTTGGCGGCTTAAGCTTGACTCTCTTGAAGACCCTGCATTTCGGGACCAGCTAAGAGAGCATATTTTACAATACTTTGAGAATAACAAGGATACGGCCCCTTACCCTCCGACACAGTGGGAGGCATTTAAGGTGGTGATGCACTGGCGCTGTATTGCTGCGTCAGTGGGTGTCATGAAAACATTGCTACAAGACGTTGAGGTGGGCGAGAGAGAGCTCCGCTGTTTGGAGAGACGGGCTCCAGAGAGCGCTGCCTTATGGGGGAGCTCCGGACGGTCAGGGAGAGGGTCGCTGAATACAGAGAAGCTTTGATGCTTTGACTATAAACATTATCTAGCTAGGGTGCATGTGGAAGGGGATAAGACAGGTGCACTATTGGCGTGGCTGGCCAACCCCAACAAACGAGGCTCCCCTATCACAGAGATAACCACTCAGTCGGGAAACAGGCTGACATTAACCATCACTTCCTCAAATACTACACTGCCCTGTATGCCAGCACCCTGGGAGGAGGGGTAGAGGACATTCCTAGATGCGCTCCCACCCTTACACCTTGGTGATGCGGAGAGCGATGTCCTGGGAGTGGACATTACGGCGTTAGAAGTTAGGGACACCATCGGAGGGCTGGCCAGCGGGAACACCACCAGGGAGTGATGGCCTGCCGATTTAGTTTTATGCCACATACGCGTTAGAGCTGGCTCCCAAATTGGTGCAGTTGATCAATGCTGCGCGCACGACTAAGCAGCTCCCACTCTTCAAACCCAGTAAACCCCCTACAGACAGTACAGAACCCTCTCCATGTTAAATTCAGACTACAAGATATTAAGAAGAATACTCGCGACTAGGTTGCTTCCGCACATGACCCGATTGGTACAACCCGATTAGGCGGGCTTCATTCCCTCCAGAAACAGCTCAGAATATTCGACGAGTAATGCATATAAAGGATACTCTTACCCCTCAGATGGTAGAGGCTGCTGTTTTGGCGCTAAACAGAGAAGGCAATCAATAGTCTTGAATGGGAATATCTAAATACAGTGTTGACCCACATGGGGTTGGGCGAGGGCTTTGTCACTTGGACGAGACTATTATACACAAACCCGAAGGCAAGAGTCAGAACGGGTACCATAGTGTCAGCAGTATTCGGTGGAGAGGGGCACTAGACAGGGCTGCCCCCATCACCACTACTATATGCATTAGCAATGGAGCCATTAGCCGCATAGGCTTGAACCGCCAACTGGTATCAAGGATTACCACAGGGCACCAGGAGTGTCACAATCGCATTATATGCAGACGACCTGCTGTTGTTCTTACAAAATATTGGTTGGGAGCTGAAGAGGGCCCAATCATTGCTGGCCTTGTTTGGTCAACTGACCGGCTTGAAGGTCAACTGGCAGAAATCTTTCTTCTTTCCCTTGTCGGCGTGCGAGGATCCGCCGGAGGGGCTGGGCAATGTGATTTGGGAACCCAGATGCATGCCTTACCTGGGAGTTCAATTCTACCACTCCAGGGCCGACCTTTTAGAGGGTAACATAGGGGGGCTCCATCAGGGCCTTGATAACCAGTATAGCTTTTTGGAGCTTGCTCCGACTCTCATTGGCAGGGAGAATAGCGGTCATTAAGATGATGGCACCCTCACGCCTGTGGTATCTCTTTGAAACTTTGCTGGTGTGGATTCCAGAGGCGGTATTCAGGGAGTTGGGCTCCATGCTTACGGCATTCATTTGGGGGAAGGGGAAGACGCAGAGTAGCACTCGCCAAGCTGAAGAGGCCCAGAGCGGGAGGAGGGTTGGCGGTTCCCGACTTTGAATCCTATTATTTGGCTGCTCAGCTGCAGTGGCTGACTCGATGGGTTACAGAGCGAAGGATCAACGAGAAAGAGGAAGACACCTGGGCTCCTCCGGCATTGCAACTAGAAGGAATGTTCTTTGGCCGCCCTGCTTTGGGGTCTGGGCTCTCTCACGAGGTTGGGGTTCTCGGCCGCTGTTGGAGGCGCTGCCTGAGGCGCTCAGGTCTATCAGTGCCATATTTGCTCGAGATCCCACTAGTTTGGCTTCAGTGGTTGCCCTGTGCGGGGGATTGGAGAGGACTCTTGGCCTGGGAGGGGGCCGGTGTCATACAGATGGGGGACCTTTACCGTGAGGGCTGTATTCGGCCTTTCGAGGATTTTTGACAGGCCCATGATTTGCCGCAGGGCCAATTTCTCCTGCACCGAGCCGTCAGGCAGGCAATACGAGAGTACTGAAAGTCGGGAAGCAGCGAGCCCCCTCCTCATCGCCCGAATACCTATAGTGTGACATCGGACGTGCTTATGAAGGCCATCACGACTCTGTACAGGACAATTAATGCGGGACACTGGCACCACTTGAGGAGCTGAGACGCAAATGGGAGGCAGACAGTGACACATAGTGACCCAGATTTCGGAAGGAGATTGGGATCAAATATTAGAAAGGGTACTGAAGGTTTCCAGAAATGCTAGATTTCAGCTCATACAGTTTTATATCTTACATAGAGCTTACCTTACCCCGCAGAGATTGCGGGACCACTTCCGGGTCCATGACGCAAGGTGCTCACGCTGCGGAGTGGAGGCGGCCGACTTCATACACATGCTCTGGTCTTGTCCTCTGTTGAAGGCAAACTGGAGCTCGGTGGTGAGGGAGGTGGCGGACACAGTTGAGCGTGAGGTTGCTTTTACGGCTGCACACTGCTTGCTACACTTTTTCCCACACACCCCCAAGAATCGTGCGACTAGTAGGTTTCAGGATCTTGCATTCATACTCCCTAAACGAGAGCTGACGAAGAACTGGAAAAGCGTCACTGGCCCCAATCTTCCCAACTGGAGGTGTGGTCTGGCCTGGGAGCCAAAGACTGGTCCTGCATGTGGAGCTTCGTAGGGGTAGAGGGTCCCCTGAACTGAAGGAGGCCTGGGACCAATTAGATGAAAAACTGCATGACGATATGCCCTGCACAACAGGGGTGGACCCGGCTCCCTTGGCTACCATCTGACAGGATGCAACACACAATAGTCCATTAGGCAGGTCACGCGGGGACTAAGAAGCATGCCTGAATTTTACACTTAGGGGATACAATGAGAGGCAACGAGGGTGACAACGATTTCATTACACGGGGTGGCACGAGGGCGACATCGGGAATACAAGGGGGGATGTTCAGGGTTAGTTAAGAAGTTTAAGTGTTATATCAAAGTCACACTTGACAGATTCCTCTGCAGGCACTCCGTCTCCTTAGACACTCACGCTTGTCTTGGACCCGAGGACCAGGATACAGCACAGGTAGGGGCTGGGATGCTCTTAATTAGTATGTTTACATTATTAAGTACAAATTTTACGATAATTGTATACATGTATGCTATTCAGCCCGACATGCACTGCCTAAGCTGCGGGAACTTGTGAGTATTGCAATGGCTTGATATGTAACAGAAAACTAATAAAATATGTTTTAAAAAAAAAAAAAAAAAAACACTGGGGGATCCACACAAATCACCCCTCCGGTATCTAGTTTTCAGAAATGTCTGGGTTTGGTAGGCTTCCATAGATGGCTGCTGAGCCCAGTTTTTTATTTGATAATTTTAATGTGTCCAGGTAGTGTTTTGGGGCATTTCCTGTCAGGGGCACTAGGCCTACCCACACAAGTGAGGTACCATTTTTATCAGGAGATGTTTGGGAATGCTGGGTACAAGGAAGTTTGTGGCCCCCCTCAGATTCCAGAACTTTGCAGCACCGAAATGTGAGGGAAAGGTGTTTTTTGTGTCAAATTTTAAGGTTTTCTAAGGGTTCTTGGTAACAGAACCTGGTGAGAGCATCACAAGCTACCCCATCCTCGGTTCCGGAAGGTGTCTAGTTTTCAGAAATGTCCAGGTTTGCTAGGTTTTCCTAGTTGCCGGATGAGCTAGAGTCCAAAATCCACAGCTAGGCACTTTGCAAATAACAGGTCAGTTTTCTTTGGGAAAATGTGATGTGTCCATGTTGTGTTTTGGGAAATTTCCTGTCTTGGGCACTAGGCCTACCCACACAATTGAGGTACCATTTTTTTTTTTTTTTTTTTTTTTTTTTTTTTAAATCAGGAGACTTAGGAAATGCTGGGAGGAAATCTGTGGCTCCTCAGATTCCAGAACTTTCTATCACCGAAATGTGAGGAAAAAGTGTTTTATTTTGCCAAAGTTTGAGGTTTGTAAAGGATTGTGGGTAACAGAACCTGGTGAGAGCCCCACAAGTCACCCCATTTTGGATTCCCCTAGGTGTCTAGTTTTCAAAAATGCTGAGCTAGAGGCCAAAATCCGCAGCTAGGCACTTTCCAAAAAACACACACCAGATTTCGATGTAAAAATGTGATGCGTACATGTTGCATTTCCTGTCCTGGGCATTCGGCCTACCCACACAAGCGAGGTACCATTTTTATCGGGAGACTGGGGGGAACACAGAATAGAAGAGCAAGTGTTATTGCCCCTTGTCTTTCTCTGCATTTTTTCCTTCCAAATATAAGACAGTGTATAAAAAAGAAGTCTATTTGAGAAATGCCCTGTAATTCACATGCTAGTAGGGGGATCCCGGAACTCAGAGATGTACAAATAACCATTGCGTCTCAACACCTTATCTTGTGCCCATTTTGGAAATACAAAGGTTTCTTTGATACCTATTTTTCACTCCTTATATTTAAACAAATGAATTGCTATATACCCGGTATAGAATGAAAACCCACTGCAAGGTGCAGCTCCTTTATTGGCTCCGGGTACCTAGGGTTCTTGATTAATCTACCAGCCCTATATATCCCTGCAATGAGAGGAGTCCAGCAGACATAACGGTATATTGCTTTCAGAAAACTGCCATAGCTGGAAAAAGCTATAGAAGAAAACATGGACAGAAATGACTCTTTTTTTCACCTCAATTACATTATTTTTCAAATTTAGCTGTTACTTTCTGTAGGAAAACCTTGAAGGATCTACACAAATGAGCCCTTGCCGAATTCAGAACTGTGTCTACTTTTCAAAAATGTTTAGCTGTTTGGGATTCAGCATTGGTTTCACATCCATTTCTGTCACTAACTGGAAGGAGGCTGAAAGCACAAAAAAAAGAAGTACAAATTGGTGATGTCCCATTAAATTGTGTTGAAAAATTTGGTTTTCTGATTCAAGTCTGCCTGTTCCTTAAAGTCAGTGATTTTAGCACTGCATACCCTTTGTTGATGCCATTTTCAGGGAAAAAACACACAAGTTTGTTTTCCCATGTTTTTTTTTTAGAAAAAGGAAAAATAAGCGACATTTTAGCTGTATTTTTGTTACTTTCTTCGTCTCCTCCTCTGGGAACCTCTAGAATCCCTAGGATGTTTGAAAAAAAAGGATGCAAATATGGCGTAGGTAGCTTTTGTGGACAAACATGAATATCTAAAAGCGGACAGTCCCAAATAGCCAAAAAAGGCCTGGCACAGGAGGGGAAAAAGGCCTGGCAGTGAAGGGGTTAATGTGTAAATATAATCCATTTTAGAGCATGGTGAGGCAGTAACTCGGTCTCTCTTAACAAATGAAATCTGCCAGTGATAAACTGAGCATTATAAGGCATTTACTGCTCACCAGCTGAGTGCAGAATCAATACGGTGGCCTCAGAATGGGGAAGTGAGAAACAGGGTAGAAGTATCAGGCGACCCCTATGTCACAGGGACATTCCTAGTCCTGGCCTCCTATTTATCAAGGCATGGCTTTATAGTAGTTGTAGTCTTCATACAGTTAAATCACTCTGATTTGGCCGATTGTAACACGTCTATACAATATGAATAGTAACATACTGATCTGACCTACTGACTATATGTTCTGGCTATTTTCTATGATTTGATCTGACTCTCGTGATGTCATTATCAGAGCAAATGTCTTATGATGTCCCTTACGGTGGTCGAATCGGTACGCTCATTAACATTTTTGAAAAGTCCTGTGTGACACTGGAGAGAGATTCACATTTCACTGGCCCATACCCTTGAAACACCCATGGTCTTGGATCCCACAATTGCACTGCTATAGATAATATCCAGCTAGGCGGACTCGTGCACTCGGAGACCCCTGGCTGAGATTGGGTTCTTAAATGTGAAGTGAAACACTGAAATGCATTGGAGTCTGGCAAACCTCTTGACTATATGGGAGTGGTCAAGAAAGGAATGGGCTACTGTGCTGGGAACGGAAACTGTGGTTTGTAATAGAGGCTGTGACCGCAAAAAATAAGGCTTGGTGCCCTTGGATCGCTAGGCCCTGGGATAATGAAGATGCAAACTGACCATACCGGCACTATTTATTTTTAAGTACTGCCTCTGTGACTTCGATACAATCCACGTATGTTTTATTAGCAACATGCACTGTTGGGTGCCACGGTTCGTAGTTGTTTAGGACTTTGTCTGTTTCCTTTTTTCTAAGACTAATACAAAAAAGTACAAAAAAAAAAAAATGAAAAATCCAACCTCTTTTTGGGCACAGAACATTGGCAATTTTCATATCAAAGCCAAACCATATTCGGTCTCCTTTTGCTCACCATGCCCAATTCCCTGCCCTTTTCCAACCTGAACTCATTTGACGCCTGCCATAGCACAGGTAGTCCAACAATTACACATTAAGGATTTTCTGCAGTCTTTGTTTGGCACTACCAAAATGAAGTACTGAATATATACAATGTCCTTCTCTTTAAAGCGCTATTCTTATTGTATGCAACTTTACCTTGCAGTTGAATGCAAATAAAAACCCAAAAGCAAAATCAGGCACAACTAAATGGCCCCTTTATCAGTACCATTTTTAATGATTTTCTGAGCCATTATTGTATTCTGCAAATCCTTTCTTCCCATTATGGAAAGTGTGGGTGAACGGGCTCAGAAATGTCAATACGAGACCAAACATTACATTTACAATGGTTCTTACCTCAAGTCAAATCCTCTCTAAATCACCCGAATCATGGATCCTCACCCAACTAGCAGTCAGAAGGGAAATTATTTCTAAAAGCTATTCAGAACTTGTTTATGTCACCACATGACCATGCCTCTTCCGGCTTGACGTTAAGGCATGATCGGCAGTTCCCTTGCTGATATAGAGCGCATGGGTGTGATGTTCTGGCCAGAAGGTATATGTGGTCACTAGAGACAGACTGCATAACCAGCAGTCGGTGGTAGAAAACGTGAAAAGGGTCAGAAAGACAAAGAAGTCGTCGAAAGAAATGGGTTTAGGAACTAAAGACCAGATATCAAGGGTGACCTTCCAACATAGTCTCAAAGTGTCCACTGTGAAATATTATTAAGTGGGGATGGATTACTGCAGTGTCCTCTCTGCAACTCATTCTTGGCTTCTTTG
Source organism: Pleurodeles waltl (assembly GCF_031143425.1). Lineage (NCBI taxonomy): Eukaryota > Metazoa > Chordata > Amphibia > Caudata > Salamandridae > Pleurodeles > Pleurodeles waltl. Next base: position 644,881,141 of record NC_090446.1, on the reverse strand, counting down.
CCCTGAAACTTGGCCGAAGGCACAATTCTTTCACTAATAATTTGACCATGAATAACTTTTCGAACCAGCGTAGTCTAGTCACGAGGTACTTTGAGAGTGAATAAAACAATAAAAAAACATAGCATGTAGGGATAGGCCTGGTCAAAGTGCTGGGGGCTACACTGAGACAGCAGAAGAAATCACTATGCAATGGACGGAATAAAATGCTACCATCACACCTACTTCCGAACTACACTGCTTGCCTGTAGACTTTTTATTTTTAAGGAAACCCTACTTATTCATACTTGACTGAAGAAATGAAGAACGGGGACTGGGATATTTTGTACGGTGCGGAGGCAGTTATTAAGATTATTCAGGTGGACTTTTTCTTGAATGCGGCATATCACGTTTTAAAGGAGTCCAGCGGTTTCAGATACTGTAAAGAAGCACACGGATAAACAGTGACTTTTACCATGTCCTCACACCTAGGCCCTAATGTGGAAACCAGGAATACAAATGGACTCTCTGGTTCCCAGTCCTAAGTCTAGCCTCCTCTAACACAACCCGTTTTCAAAATTCTTCCTCTGAGCAAGTCAATACTGTTTTCCTAGGTCGTCAGGGCGGCACACGAAAGTGCAAAAAAAGCCGTTATGAAGAGACACCGGAAACCCTCGTTTAACCTCTTCCATCGCGAGAAGGCATCTGAGACACTGGTGCCTGGCAGAAGGAAAACGATGCTCAGGTAATCTATACGAATCAACAGTATCTTTTACTTGCCATTTACAAATCCCAAGATACTACAATCTTCGCTAATTAGCTGCCGAACAGCGTGTGAGCGAATATAACAAGGATGGAGCCTGGGAAGCAGCTGCTTCCCCGCTCCCGAGTTGTTGTTCAGCTGGGTGGACCCCTGGCACTGCGTCCGCGCGGCGAGCATGGCGCCGCTTCTAGCTGTGAAGAGAAGGGCGCGCCACATGCTTCGGGATTTGTGCACACGCGTTGTCACCCGAAGGTTGTGCCCTTTGTGGGGTTCAAAGAAGAAGTGTCGGAGCAGGGCTTAAGAGGGACGGGTCTTGCCGGTGCTCAGCACAGGCAATTCGAACAACCAAGTGCTGAGACTGGTGCCTATCGGGCCCTCCATTATTGCCCACACCCTCAGGGTGGAACAAAAAAAAACATCTTACCTCGACTGAAGTGCCACCCTGCGCTACCTTTGATGTAACTTCAAAATAACTCGTTATAGTTCTTTCACAGCGTCATCATTTCAGAACCGAAGGATTTTCAATATTTACATAACTGAGCTATTGTTGCTTTTTTTATCTTATGCAACTAACCACTGACAAAGCCAAAGCTTGTTGTAGGTGTTATGTTGCTTGCTGTGTTATATTCCTTGATGCAATGACAGAAAGAAGCAGAGGCACACTATGCTACGTACAGATTTTTAGTTCACGTATTTTTTAAGCCAAGCCATTCATTACATCGGCCACGCCCCTTCGAGAGGACCCCATCTGCCCCCGCGCCTAATTTTTTCTTCCCACTTAAAGCCCTGGCAAGGAGGCTAGCCCGGGAGAGGCAGCAGAGCCTACCCCCCGTCCCCAATCGGATCATCGGTCCTCGTTTGCCATTCTGTGCAGTGATCACTGTGCCTTGTTATCCCTACCACTATCCCTTACCTTTACACATAACCAGGGCACAAGCCGGGGGTACCCGGGGGTACACGCGGGTACACGGCGTCCACCCACTATTTTCACAAGATGGACGCCGCCCACCGTGCAAAGTAGTTGTGATCCACTGTAATATGTTTTAGTCGCCACGGTGCAATGTTTAAACACCTTTTAACAGCTCCTGCACGTTGTTTGCTTTCCTTCTGAGCAGCAATGTGGAGGGGACAAGGAGGGGTCTTTTTTAAAAATTGTAAATTCGATTGTGGCCAAAACAAAAGTGAAGCTAAGTGGCCATCAGGCCTCCTTTTGTTCTCGCTGGAGCTGTCTTGAGCTTCACACCTACCTGCAAATGCAATGGAGGGGAAACAAAGGCACAGGGACTAATGAATTTAACTTTGGTCAGTCCCTGGATATGAGAGTTATGCATTCACAGTAAGAATGTCAGATATGCTGGTCTGTTCTTGTATTTACACAAACAGCAATTTATATATCACTATTTTTGTTTTATTTCTTTTATAGAGCTACTCATCCCAGTGCAGGGTGTCAGAACACTTTGTCATATGTACACATTATACAATAAATCATAAAAGTGTAAATCTATGTACAGGATGTGTTACATAGGATAAGAGGGTTACAAGGTTTAGGTGTCACATTTCCTTCATAGCTCACTGTCCAATATTAGAAGAAGAACAATTTATGAACTGCAAATAACAAAAGGATCTCCATGTTAAAAGCAGTAGCCCACTTAGTTATCTACATAAAATAAAAAAAATCTGTTGTGATGTGCTTTGCAGTAAAAATGTTAACCCTCTATGCTACTTTGATTCAAAACTGGGACTAGATACACAGACCTTTAAAGCCATTGTGTTAACCTCTAAATTTACCTTACATTCTTCTTCTTCCCTGGGATTTACAGGGGCATGCAAAGCTCTCTGCAGCAGGTGCTTTAACACAATATGATTTTAAAAAATGCAGTCGTTGCAACTGATTAAGCAGAACAGATTTGTCAAGTTTCTCCTCGTGTCGATATCTTTGTGGCAGAGGTTTAAAAAAAAAAAAAATGTTGAAACTGAGGCCCAGATTTTGCATCCGGGTTGTCTCACTTTTTTTGGCACAACCCCAACGCAAAATATCATGTGTTGAATCTGGTAATCTCGTCAAATGTAGTCCTTACGGACCCGCTAAACATGTGTGAAGTCTTAAGATCAGATGTCACTTCCTGTGAGGTTATGGGTTGTAATGCCATTTCCTGTGATGCCACTTGCATGTGACGCTATTGTGTCACATGCCATGATATCACGCGCCATGATGTCACTTGTATAATGTCTAACCTGGTTAGTCTCCCCAATTCTTTATTTAGGACTTGTGCCCTGGTAGCAACATATTCGCGTTACAAGATTTGGTTGGCCCAAAGGGCACCACTCTGTTTGCTTTAATACCCTGAGAACACGTGCAGCAGGCAGCATGAGGTACAGGATGCTAAGTGGAGACGTTTGGTTCCCCAGTTCCATAAGAGCTGCAGATGGCAAGTGCCTCCTCCTATTCTAGACTTACCTGAGGGTACAGGGCAAATATTGAGCCAACTTTGACTATAGGGTTAACTTAGCGAGAGGCAATTAGTTTCCATAAAGTCGGCCTGCCTTCCTAGTCCTCTGGCTCCTCTTATTTTAAGAGGAGACAAATGTAATAGAGGGCACACAGAGAAGTTAGCACAACATGAAGCCAACCTCAGGAGCTTTGGGATGCCAGACGGTTGAAGGAATGACACCACGCATAAAAGTCATACACAGCACTCACAGCCCATGCCCATGCCCAATTGCTCAGCAAGATAATATCAGGAAGGCTACATCAGTGGTTCCAAACCTGTGGTCCGGGGACCCCTGGGGGTCCGCAAAGCCTTCTCAGGGGGTCCGTAACTGCTTAGAACATTTAAAAATATTAACAGATTAGGTCCCCAGCTTCCAATAATTATTCAGTGGGGGTCCCCGGGTTCCATTAATGATAAAGCGGGGGTCCACAGAAGTCAAAAGGTTGGGAACCACTGGGCTACACCATTTAGGTTTCTTGTTTGATTTATTAAGCCTGGAAGAATGCAATGTTTCCTCATTGAAACATAGTGGCCTTACTTGCTTTCAACCACTGATCACCTGAATGATCAACTCAATTTATTGGGTTATGCTTTAACCAATAGATTTGCATCTCCTGCCATTGTGGTCTCTCTCCTTTAATAAAACTGCTACCTTTGAATTCCGAAGAGACTTTCCAGTGTTTAGTTACTATAATTTGTGCTAGGAGTTGGTGACAGGTTTTATCCAATGATGCAAAATGGATGCAGCAATATTTTTCATTTTACGTCTCTTCCTGTTTGAACATTACATTTGTTCCACTCTCACAAGGATCTCTCCTGGTTTAGAACTATTGTTGGAACTGTGACTGAAATTTAATGGTTAGAATAATAAATTGCTTATCAACATTTACCTTACCTGACAGCACTCAAAGTCTCAAATTGATTATCTTGTTAAAACATGAAGGGCCAGATGTACAACACATTTTACCAGTCACGAAAGGCCCATAAAATGCACTTCCTCATTAGGCCATGAGCCAGGACTCCAAATTCAGGGCAGTGGTACCACTCGGTGGGATGGGCCATATCATGATTTTTTTTGCAAGGTATAGATGTCTAGAGATGGAAAATATGTGATAGCAAGTCATCACTCTTTGCCTTTTGTCAAATATTATTGGATTAGCAACCACAGCTGGAAAACAAAAAAAAAAATGTTTTTCATATTTTTTTATAAATAGCATACAAATTAATCATAATATGTGGAAAAGTAAGTCTAATTCCACCAGATTGTTTACATTCAATAATTGTAAAATAATTATGATTATTAATTGTAATAACAATGTGGTCCTTAAAATAAGAATAAAACTTCATTGTTCTCCTCACATATTGATATAGATTATATGTATAATTTCCACTTACAATTTCAAATAATAGTTGTCGCATCTTACCTCCACAATGTATGTCATGAGTGAACATAAACACAACTTTCATTCACATTCGCCATCTTCTTCTGAATAAGTGTCATCATTCTCTGCGTCTGCTTGATTTTCACAGATGGGAAGTCTGCACATCAGTGCACTTAGGATCATTTAGACAGCAGACATATGTTGGTAGCTTGCAGTTCCTAATCTAGTAACAAGCTAGTAGATCTAATACAGCCGGAGGTGCTGGCTGCCCCTCCATCCAGTCCACTGCCTGTTGCTCTGCTCCCTCATGTTATTCCAACTTTCACCATCTCCCAATTGGACTACGTGTCTGTGGTTCATTCAGGAGACATCTCTTGCTTATAGGGGCTTGATAATTTGCACGTTCGGCATGATTCTTCATACAGTCCCTACAAGGTGTAAATTGATGGCTCTCTGTCGCACCCTTCTTTGCACAGAATAGGTGATATCTCAAGTCATCCACATGATTAATCTAAGATTCTGGTGCATAAAGCAAGCACGAGAATTGCTCCAATTTGTCCAACTAATGGACAAATTGGAGCAATTCTCGTGCTTGCTGAGAGATCCCATTCGCCTCCGAGCTGCGAAAATGTTTCCCTATGTATGTCTGTTGGCAGACAGGATTTTGAATTAACTTTTCCTTTTCCCGCAGGTGCGCTTACTGTGTCACATCCAGTAAACATATGGAGACCCATCATAGCTCGACAAATAATTTCATCAAGAATTGAAGCTATTTTCCCCTGTGTCATGGACTTGCATACATATTTTAGTGCCACATTTGAGAAACATTTTAGACATGATTCTGTCATAGAATTGCAAACACATAATAAACACATCAGTCTCAACAGCTTATCATTAATGCCTCATAACCCTCATTAGCAGCGTGTGCAGCATGCAGTAACAAATGATTATCTACTTCTTCATGTGCACTTTTAGGGAAGGGCACTTTGAGGCTCCCTTCAGATGTGATTTTGCAGCATTTATCTTCAGTTTTCAAACAGTAGTTTATTCTCAAGTATTACAAAATACTCTGGTTTCCTCCATTCATTAACAAGAAATGCGATGAATTTTTTGATTCCTTACGTGGCTTAGGAATTTCCTCCACTGTGAAAATTTGGGAAGGTGAGTAGGTGGTTCCCAAGTTCTTCCCCTCGGATTGTCCTTTCGCTGTTCTCCATAGATGTTTCATTGTACTTATCAAACACAACAGCAATTCCTTGACTCCTATTTACTTCCTGCAAAGCCATGCACAAGACAGATATAGCCACCTCACCAAAGTTTGATCCCTCTCCTTTTACTCTCTGAATAAGAACCACACCATCAATCAGCTTGTCTGAATTTCTAGGTATTTCCTCAGCCAGGGTAACATTTTTCTGCAAGTATGTAGCTAAAACCTCTGTATTTTGCAGCAGACCTTCTGGTGTTGCTAAAGCCCATGTGAAAGTTTCTAAGGGATGAGAGAGTATATCCACCATTTGAAGGTTCAGGTTCTGTGCTGTCACAATGATTCAACCAAATAGTGCTTTGTCTACTTTAATGATTGTCCTGCCATTGGTGTTCACTGCCTTCTTCTTGGACATGTTAGTGAAGCTTTTTGGTTTGTTCATTTTCATTGGGTCATGGAAGTTCCCAATAGGTTGATTATTCTCAAATCGCTCAAGTTTGTAGTCTGTATAGCAGTGTTCACCTATTTCATGTGCCTTCATTATGTCAGTCAGATACCTTGTCTTGAGATGCTTTTTTTGCAGTGGAGAGACTAATGAGATCATGCGGCCCAACAAATAGGTTTATCCAGTTTTGAACCAGACTAACAGGTCTCCTAACAGTATCTTCATCCTTTTCAGTTTGTGGCTTATGTAGGTCTGCGTGAGTAAGATCAGATCTGTTGTTACGAACCATTTTCCTTCTCTGACTCAAAAAGGCGTTTCTGTCTTCTCACAACACCCACCTTAAGGTTGAACGTTGTCGTACCACCCAGAGTCTGTGTGTCTTTGTTGACTGTTACCCCCCAGCGCTTGATCAACCAGAATTCGTCCAAATGGATTAACATCTGACAGTCGAACTGAAAAGCGTCCGATGATGAAGTTGTGGTGTATCTCTGGATGTTTCACTGCAAGTAATGTAAGTTGGGCATAGTATACAGGACGATATCTAGCACAGTTCATCCTGTCATAAACAAAACTCCATGAAATCAGAGTATATGGCGGTAAGACGTAATTGCCAATTTCCTTCTCGGGCACAACACAGCAGAGCAAGCAAGACATTTTCAACAATATCCACATACGACATCCAAAATGCAGAGAGATTGTCATGACAGATGTTCCAGGAATATATCCCAAAGCTGTTTAACTTTGGCAAAGGCAGCATTCTGCAAGAGGTCGTCTTATCTCTATTGGCATAGGTCTTTTGCAAAGTCATCAACAATTAAGGAGTAGAATACCTGAATGTTCTTTTTGCAATTCTTCTCCACCCAGGGGGATACATTCTAACCAAGTGAATCTCAACATAGCTTCATACACGCAATTGTGTACTCGAACTGCACGATTGTACATATAGCCTTGTAGTACTGATGATACTGATCCTTCTGCTATCATGTCTGCCTCAATGCAAAGGTCATGAAGGCTAGTGTCTTGAAAGTGTTTTACAAGAATGGACGTGACACTGCAAAAGGTGTGAAAGGTACACATTTGAAGAATGATTCCGTCATACATTGCTTTATGCTTCCACATGATCTCAATTGCTTTTGCGTAGAGAGCGTGATCGCTAACCACTACAATTTTTGCCAAATGCATTGAGTCTCTCATCAGCTCTGAATGTTTCAAAATATCAGAAACAGTTGTCAACTCAGTTGCAGGGGCATAAATGGTGGGCAAGTAGCCAATGGAATTCTGTGATACACCAACTGGGTCTCTAGTCCTGATGTTAAATCCTGCCCAATTTGGTATTATCTGTGCAAGACTCACTTCTTGTCTTGTAACAACCCAGATTATGTTCTTATTGTGTCGAAGCTTCAATTGGGCAACTGATTCCAGCATGACTTTGGTACTTGTCATGAATGGCTGAGGCCCAGCTCGTTCACCATAAACATACATGAATAATTTCAGTATTTGTGGTGGTCAATTTTCTATGCTTTTGTTTCTCAGTGCTTGGTAGATGAGCTTTAAAAGATTGTGGTCCTAACAATTTGGGCTGCACCGCTATTCTGCTGCCTAGATGAGTTGTTCCCTTACCCGTAACAGTCTCTTCCAACCTATCAATGTTCTCCCATGCTAAGCTAGTGAAGACATGAGGATTAATTTTGACTGGAAGAACAATTTGCTCATTTAAGGAAGCAGCAAGTTTCTGAAAACACAAAGCAGTATCATTTTCTTCCAGTTGTGAGTATGAAATCCCTTGCCCGTTTAGAGTGCAGATGATTTCAACATTGCCTGTCAGTGTTTTTATGGTGTATGAGAGCTGCTGGGGGTGTGTGTGTGTGTGTGTGTGTGTGTGTGTGTGTGTGTGTGTGTGTGTGTGTGTGTGTGTGTGTGTGTGTGTGTGTGTGTGTGTGTGTGTGTGTGTGTGTGTGTGTGTGTGTGTGTGTGTGTGTGTGTGTGTGTGTGTGTGTGTGTGTGTGTGTGTGTGTGTGTGTGTGTGTGTGTGTGTGTGTGTGTGTGTGTGTGTGTGTGTGTGTGTGTGTGTGTGTGTGTGTGTGTGTGTGTGTGTGTGTGTGTGTGGGGGGGGGGGGGGGGGGGGGGGGGGGGGGGGGGGGGGGGGGGGGTTCTGCTGATCATTTGTGACTGCATATATAATGTCCTGACTGAATGATTGCATAAGTAAGGCAGCCATTTTTGGATGCCTTTGTGTTTTCTGAATCTACAGCCAGAAGTCCTAATAGGAACTCTTTAAGGTAATCAGGCACTGTAAATGAATCTTTATCACGTCTGATGGATGATAGGGCCATGGTGTTGATGTAAGGTTTGTTTTAATCATTGTTCTTATGTGCGATGATGTTTGATCAATGATCTTGTTAATGTCTGTTGCCTTAACCTTCAAAACTGCTAATTCTCTTTTCAAACTCTGGTTTTCTAACAAGGTCCTGTAACATGACACTATTGAGCTGGGCCAATAGTTTTCCTTGGTTCTCTAGGAATATGTGAAGCATTTCAGTAAGAGTTGTCACAAGTATTACCTCTTTGTTAGGAATAATCACAGTTCTAATGTATTGAAATAGTTCATCATATGCTTCATCTCTCATATTTTTGTTGTGATCTTCAGTCTGAATGATAGATGCATGATCTTCCTCCTTTGCTTTAACCCTTGTATAGTTCCTATAACAAGATGCATGATAATGAGCGTCTGCAGCCACTATGTCCCTACTACAAACTGCTAAGATATTTGAAGCACAATTAATGGTTGCACACTCTTGAAGACTTTTGTCAACTCTAAGCTCCGTGGCGGCCTTGATTCATTTCTCACAAGTTGATGCTTCCTTGTAGCATTTGTTTTCCACAAAATATACGTTCTTCAGCATACACAATGATTTTCTTCTGTTTAAGCATTTATTTGGACACTCGCTCGTTCCAGCATCATCACTGACACATGCTTCAGCTTTTCGCTTAATAGTCTGGAAACCTCTCTTCATAGTAAACAGGCCCCTTCATTTCCTATGGTAAAATACTTGGAGGACCGCGTTGCTTTCCACATTGCTTGCAATGTCTAACAGTGGAATGGGATTCTTTACTTGAGCCGTCACTAACCAAGTTTTCCCTGATGAGTAGCCCTGCTGGCTTGATAGCTTAAATTCACGTTGGACAATGGACCATAAATAAATAATATGCTGCGGATCAGAGGACAGGACGTGCTTGCTTCAGTCTTCTTCATGCTGCTGCATGGTAATTTACCACCAGCTCTGGAAAGCTAAATTAATTAAAACATTTATACATTTTACTTCGTTTACTTAATATAATCATTATTACTATTATAATTATACATTTATATAATCATATTTACTGTATTTTTTAATAATACACTTCATAATAAACATTATCAAAAAAAATCCATTGGCATCAAGGGATCTTGGCAGTGAAGTGGTAACTCACAAAAGGCAAAGAGTTATGACTTGCTATCACATATTTTCCATCTTTAGGCATCCATACCTTACCAATATATTATATTGGAACCCCGCCCCCCCCCAAAAGTGGTACCGATAACATGGTTGGCTCAAAGACTAAATGTGCCAACCATATTTTGCGAATCGGTGGCTATTAGTGACTCAAAAAATAGGGGTTGTGAGTCGCTATTAGGAAGGGGGCTATATTGGTATATATGAATGTTTTGTGACCCGGAATGCAGCCGCAAAATATTCATACTTTACCGACTGCTTGAAGGAGGCGTTAACCCATTTGCAAATGGGCAGTGGTCCCAAAGGCTCCTTCTCCTTTGTGAATGGGGGCGGCAATATTTTTTCACAGCAGGCAGAGGTCCCACGGACCACTGCCCACTCAAAAGAAGAAAAAAAAAATGAAGAACATTTTTCATTTTTATTTTTCAAATGTATCCCATTTTCCTTAAGAAAAACAGGCTGCATAAAAAAAAAAAAAACCTTGATTTAAAAAGTAGTCACAGGCATGTTAGTCTGCTGACCTCAGCAGGCCACCATCCCTGGGAGTGCCAGTCATTCCCAATGGGTCACAAAGTGAGTCTTGCCTCATGAATATTAATGAGGCAGGTTCTTTGCGACCCATTTGTGAATTGCAAACAGTGTCTCAAACACTGCTGTACATCAGTGTTTACGATTTGCGAGTCGGAAAAAAATGCAAATTGCGAGTCACAAACACTGAGTCATACATCTGACCCTTAATTCTCCAATAGCAGAGTTCAACAATTCTGATATTTTTCTCACCCGGGATTCTAATTTAAATGGAATTATGTCAACCCCAGTAGATGATCACACTGAAGGGATGGACAACCATTTGTCCAATTCTTGGCATGCTCCAATGGCTCAACAGTTATCACAGGATTGTACTTTTGTTGAATTTACTAAGGTACCTGCACAAAAAAGCTTTGTGTTCTGTGAGTCCTTCAGATATGCTTTCTAACTACATGCATGAAGGGCGTGCTAGTTTCACTCACTACACATTATAGAATTACTTTGAGGATTGGAAGAGTTCACTGTCCCATTGTGATCGCTGTGGACTGTTCAACTCCCAGGCTCATTGTCTGTTATCCACTTAAAGACAAGTTCTTGGGGTTTATATGTAAGCAGGGTAAAATGAGGCTTGAATTCAGATGCTCACTTAGTGTGTTGAATACTGTTGTTGAAACTGGTGGTCTACTGGGTGTCTTTGGTAGTAGGCACTCAGCAACGAATTTGCCTCACAATTAGAAATGACTCGGCCTCTATGTCAACATCACACTTCTGATTAAGAAAAATAATTTCTGCCACTAACAAGAAAGGTCATCCTTGGTGAAAAAGATTTGTCACTCCAGCGTTTGAATGAATGAATAAATGAAAATCTATTTGTAGAGCGCAGCAGCTTCATATGAAGCGTCCAAGTGCTGTGCAGACTGTGACAGTAGGACTAGGTGACACCTCCTGAAAGAGAAAAGTCTTCAAATGATCCTTGAACAAGCTTTGTCCTAGTGACAGGCCGGAGGTGAACCGGTAAAGAATTCCAGAGGCTAGGTGCCAGGAAGGAGAAGGATCTGCCCCTGCTCTGGCTTTAAGAAATGTAGGCATGCATAACAGCTTTTGATTAGCAGAGCCTAATCCCTGTGCAGGAAGATATATATATATATTTTTTTTGTAATGAATATACAGAGGGCAGTTATTGTGAAATGCTCAGTGGCTAATCGTGAGCACTTTATTTGATTCTCCTAACCAATGCATTTGTTTCAGACCATGCTCAATAGAATGCCTTTTAGGGATGTTTAAAAACAGATGAGCCTCTGCATTTTGAAGTAATTGAAATCAGTTTAATATTTTTTTCTGAAGGACTCCAAGAGAGAGTATATTGGCATAGTCCAGTATAAATGTGATTAATGCATGCACAATATATTTCAGAGTAGCCAAAGGAAGATATTTCAGGGTCTTTAAGGATTTTAGAAGCAACCCCAAGATTCCTAGCCACTAGTGTAGAGGTGAGGACTGCCCCTAAATCAGTGGGCCATAGTCTTGTAGATTCTAATGGGGAAGGTGCACCAAAAGACAATGATTTTGGATTTATCCAATTTAAGTTTTAGGTAACTACTATGGCAACAGCAGAACGGCAACCCTAAAAATTATCAACCATGGAGTCACTGAGCTGTTGGAATGCCAGCTTAAACTGTGTATCATCTGCATGTGAAATGATATTAAAACCCCAACATTGAATGATTGGCGCTAGTGTGGCAATATAGATGTTGAACAAAGTTGGGCTTAATGCTGAAACCTGTAAGACCCCACAGCGGCATGTCTCTGAACCGCGAGGTAAACAGTGATAAACAAACTGTTTGATGCTGTGAGAGTGTGAATTTTCGAATATGTTTATTAATGATTTCTATACTAAAACATGTGATGAATTAACATGTAAAAACTAATAACTTTTAAACAACAGTTATTAATGCAGATTTTCTGTCTTAACAGAGCAAAACTCCAACTAAATGCTGTGGTTATTTTCCATAATTCAGAGCTTACATAAAAGTGTTTTAGGTTTGTGTAGCTATGCCCACAGCTACCCCCTAGTGGGTTGCTGCACTGTCTTACAAGGTCATGTTTTAAACAAGCATTGCATAAGTTGAAATGTTTTATTGTTCGAGAATATTACTAATATCTGGTCTTTCCTCGAGGATGGAAGCAAAACAGATACAGTAAAAGTTTCTTCCTGAGAAGTGGTGACTGAACGGAGATGGGACAATGGAGCTACAGACGAGTCAGTAAAGGAAGAGATTATGGCGAAGAAAATCTTTCAGTCAATGCCAATGTAGAATTGTCGTATTTTAAGTTATCAGTTCAGTTGTTGATTGGCTAGAGCACAAACACCCCAAGGACCAACTGACCGACCAATCATAAGCTTTCTAGAGTTTAGTATAACAAGTTAGAGAGATCAGAGAAGAACAGAACGATTGATGACGAGAGTCAGATGAAGCAGGACGCTAACAAGTGGTCCTGTATCAGAGGAGGGTTTAGCTATTAGGCCCAAATTCCAAAGACATAACTGATAGTGTCCACTGGCTGAGGTAGACTGCTTGTTGATGTTTCTAATAATTGGGTAAAGTATAATATTGTGATGTTATGTGCTTTGTTTTGTTTTTCAGGTACCAGCTGCAATATGTGATATGACTGCTGCAAAATAACCATAATAATATTTTCCCCTTACATGAATCTAGGATAAGAGTTCTTCTAACTTTGTGTTACTACATTTTTTTCACATGAAGCCCAACATGTCGAGGCTAATTTGTGGTTAGTGAGGAAACTAATTTGAAATACTCATGATTTGTCTTGAAGTCATTTCTATGCTGACCTAATGTATACTTTGCCGTTATTACCGTTTTTATATTATTAACAAGTGTGATTCTTTTGGAGATAATTTGTTTAATTGTCCTAATTAGATTGAGATTTGTAAAACGCTTTAATCAACCACTATTGGTCTTATATGCTTATCATTTGTGTTATATTCGTGACATTAGCATTGTTAATATAGGGAAATAAATTCATAATTCTTCTTAATAAACTGGGGTGATTACTGAGTGTGTATAACAATATTGATTGTAATTGTTTATTATTGCTGTTCACCTTACTCATTGATGACATCCCCTCAAACATATGTCGCTTCGATCTATCGCCCTCTAGCACAGAATCCACTATTCAGTGTAAATAATAGCTAGGATTCCGAAGCGCTGCAGCAATGCCTATCTGAAAGATAGGATAGAAGCCAATCCCAAGCTCTGCCCACTATCCCTGCCTTCTCCAGCCTCTGCTAGAGAGCAGCATTTCTGAAACAAGTACAACATAGCTGAGGTGATTAACAACAGTAGCAAATAATTGATTCATTGGGGGGGAATAAACCTCTTCTTGAACAAGAACTGGCAAAGACAATAGGGCCTGTCTTTCAACTCGAGTGACAATCTACCGTCTTTGACAATTCTGGCTTGCATTTGCACTCATTGCACTTCTTTTCTGCTTACCGCTCTACCGCTCTAATATGGCCTTTAGCCATAGAAAGAACGGAAAACGAAAACAATAAAATTAAAAGAGAAAATGTCAGCTGCAGCTTATGCACATATGGTGGCATTCCTATTGGTTACAAATCTAAAATTGCCCCAAGGTACACATATGCATCACCTTCATATGTCGCAATGTGTGGTGGTCATTTTGCCTTTATTTCCTGCCATTGCAGATATCCATGTCAGAGCTATAAAGTAAAAAGAAACAAGCAATGGCAAAGCATCTTTTTGACCTGTTGACTTTGGTAATGTTTGCTAATGATGTGCTGTGGGGTAGGCTGTAAATCTAAAAAAAAATTTTAAGTCCACAAAGGTCTTTCACAACCAGATATCTTCTGCCTAACAGGCAGACCTGGAAATGAAGTGAGCAAATAACTCAAAAGTGAGTGTCCCAGCACTTTGTATTGCTGGACCCCCATAATTTAAAAACAAAATTAATAAAATAGCACTGAATGTCAAGAGGACATGCCGGGGGCACTAAACTGAGCGTGGGGAGAATGATGGCAGAAAGGGGGTTTTCAATTACTTAAAGAGCGCAGGTGGCCTCCCTGTTAAAAAGAATATGAAAAAACAGTTAATTAATGCCAATAAGTGTGTGAACTATGTTATTTTTTCAGTAGTTAACATCAGCGGAATCCGTTTGAGCTCTGTGATGTGCTCCCTCTATAAGAATGGTGAGCAGGAATCTCCACAAATTATTACCTGATCACTCTTCTAGGTGTAATGGTCAAGGGCTGTGCCTGTGTTACTACAGATGAACTGGAGACATGGCCTTAAGACAAACAGAGTGTTTTTTCTAGACAGGCTTTCGTCCCACTTGCAGGACAGCATCATATCCTTGACAAATTTGGATATGGATCTAGCCACACCATTGGCTAACAACTTTATGCCTGTACTGATTACAATAGAGTTTTTGATGGTGTGGATAGAGCCCTGCGTTGACTTAATTATCCGTTTAAGTAATACAGCATTGCGTTCTGGACCCTTGGTCAGAGGAAAACTTGAAACTGGGCAGGCAGCCTAAAAAATCATCTACATCAACCAAGATGTGAAACTGAGGTACACCCTTGTTCCCCCGTTATTCAGCATGTATATCATGGTTTTCAGGACTGCTTTACAAGAAGCCGAAGTAATTTCCACTACAAAGGGATTTCCACAATATTCAGTTCCTTATGATTGCATCTGTTTGGTGCTGGAGCGCCGCTGGGGCCCAAGAAAGGAGTTTTTACTCTTCTATTTCGGGTTCAATAACCACCAGTTCACATGTGAGACACCATCACTATTTTCACCTATGGAGATCAACTGAATCTTTGGACTTGAAGAGTGTAGTAGTCGGAAACATTCAATCACAAATCAATGACATTATGCCGTACCAATTCTTGACACCATAAAAATGTAACTACAAATCAAACTCCAAACTGAATAAAGTTTGAAAGCTTTAGTATAATCTCAAAATCAATGTCTCATATTGCATAATCTATGTCACATAGGTGCGCTAAACTAAGTTATAAGTCATAGGCTGACCAAAATGTCTAAAAAGATTCAACCTACTAAACACAATACTATTTGACACTCCAAAGGAATTATGTAGATTACCAACAATACGATATGAACATTATTACCATATTTTACAGAAGATGATGGTGACATCAGTAAATCATCGAAATATAGTTTTAACAATGAATTTAAGATTTCAGGTTTCAGAACTAGGCCATTCCTAACACTAACCAAAATTGGGACTTGCGTGTGTGGGAACCGGCTAACACATGCTGGCAAAAGCAAAAGATAAAAGAAAGACAAAATGATCTGGAAAAACATCTAACTAGAATAACTCACTCCCAAAATTGCTGGTGTAAGTAACTGAAAAAGGGAAACAAGAAACCACATTGAGATATACCTCTCCTCATGGGACAGCATACCGCACTGATTCATCAAGACAGAGGGGTCAATATCTTCCGGCATCAGTTGATAGCAGCATCAGGATGGTGCAGCATACAAGCTGCACATAGGACAGATCTGCAGTTCCGACTTAGTTGGCCTTATTAGTACTGAACCACATAACAGATTAGGGCAGTTAAAACTATGATGAGGTTACTCATCAGGGAAACTCAGAAAATAGGTTTGTGAGAGCATAGTTAAGCATTCAACTGACTGAGGAGAGCTCAAAATGGACTGACTTCAAGAAAGTTCAGAGGGGAACTGACTTCCATTCCAAAGTTTTTAACAAATTAAAGTATGCAAAAAATCATTAATTAGTTCTTCAGGTGGATACACTTTGGGTGCTAATTTCAGCATCCAATAACTGTAGATGGCAACACCAAGTTCTGATACTTTTAGGAATCTTCTCAGCAAAAGTCCATTGTGCATAATGTGACTACATGCAATACCACCAAAATATGACATTTTCTAATAATTTACAACTTACAGTTCCTTTAACACAATAAACTTGACTAATATTCTTTCACATGAACATCGACTTCCTGCTCCATTCAACTCGGACAAATAGTATTACATTACTGCATCTGAAACATGTCTCTTGCCTACAATACAGAAGGACATTCAACATTACATTAGCTGCCTAGGGAAAGAATTCAGGTCAGTGGGGACCGAATAAACACGTTGTTTTCCATTACTGCTTGCAAAATGAACCTTAAAGCCTAGTTAAATTAATAAACCTAAATGCACATTAATACATTAATAAACCTATTGCGCACCTTAAAATTCCAATCAAATATGCAAAGCAAATTATTTGTCTAAAACATCATTCATGTTATGTCAAAACAATTTTAAACATGTATTTATTTCTAAACACGTAATTCATAATAACGAAATCCATTTATTTCAATGTGTGTTTAATTCATATTCAGCTAATACTCATAATAATATATTTTATTTCTATTGTTTTTACTTTGAAATAATACTTTCAGGTTAATATTTATTAATACTTCACTCATGTATGGATTCAAAATGTTTTCATGTTAAACATGGTGTTAAAACACGATTGGTAGGCACAAATGTCCATCACCGTTTAAACGTGTACATCTTCATTTCTACATTATTTTCTCTGATAGGCCTTTTAAATGCAAGTTTATTAACTGCCATATGCTACTTCTATACCAATAATTTATTAATAAAAAAACTTGATCTTTCTTAACGGAATTACCAATAGATATGAGGAGCTAGATGCCTACAACAAAACAAACCAACTTGAAGTGACAAAAGATGATATAAATTTCAACTACAGATCTGTACTTTATAATGCATGTCTAAAGGCTTACAACTGCTGAAACTGGGTAATTTAAAGCAGTATCATGGATTAGCTTTAAAAGGTGTGGCAGAGTTCCACTTAATCCGTGGGCTACTATGAAAAGTAAGGCTCCCATGACTTCTACTTAGTGTGAGGGACAACGCTTCACTTAAGGAAATGGTGGACTTGCTTTTTACTTCTAGATTGAATGGGATTTTAAATCAAGAAATATCAGTTTATATTTTAAATTCATACTATTTCTATGGAGTCTAAAGATATTCAACTGCTTCCTTGGGTTGCCAAATTTGTCAAATTATTAGGTTTAGATTTTCTCTATTACCTTTATGAGAATTCACAAGCACAGCAAAACCTTCCCCTAATCCTGTAACATTTTGTACCTTATTTTAGTATAAAGATGAATCAGCGTCTTACATTTTATGTAGTAGCCCACCTGTAGATCGTCAAATACATTTCTAGCTACCAAGAATATTTAATCGAATTCTAACTTCAGCAATAGTAGATACTGGATAATTTCAAGATTTAAAAAAAAAAAATGTATTATCACTAAAGTTGTGGGTTGAGCAGAAACCATTTTAACCATTTGAGGTTGTCTTCATGTAAACACTGGTAAGTTTTATCTTTGGGATCATTCTGGGTTTGCTAATATCAGCAAGTGTTCTATTTCTCTAGGAGTAGGGCCAGAATTTTTTATTGTGGGATTTTTAAATAAGGTTTGCAAAACATTTACATGAACTCTATATTGTAAAGATTTAAATAAACCACTCTAAGTATTTAACATGCATTTCAATTTTTCATCATGCATTGTGTAGGATGGGAGGTAAAGCTATAAAAGTCACATGCAATTCTAAGATGGTATGGCATCCTTAAATCCCTCACATGAGACATTTTGTAGTGCTAGCGGCAAACTGTGAAGGGAGTCTGAGACATGGAGTGGCAGATAATTACAAAAGTTGGAGTGGGCTGTCACAAAGAGGCAGCGTGGAATGGAGACCAGGGATTTCAGCATAATCAAATAAAAAAAAAAATCATAGAAAAGATAGGCTCAGCCTATGGGAGAGAATGGCACATGTTTTCTGGAGAAACGTATAGTTAGAGGAAGTGCTTCAGAAATTACAGAAGCAAGAGCTGACAGGGACTACTGCCAGCACCACTCTTGATAGAGCCTAGGGGAACATAGGTTTGATCAATGGAAGATGATTAGGTAGTCTACTAAGTGCCAACTCAAGACCAAAAAAATAAGCTTTTGAGGGTGCAATGGAAAGAGAAAGTTCTTAAAACGTTGCAGAAGGTGGACAGAATTTCCACTAAAAGGTGGTAGAAGGCAGAAAAAGGATTTCAAAACGCACTACTTCAACCTAATTTCATTCAAATCCCTGAAAATGGCATATGGGGTACCAGTTTGGTCTTTCAGCATGACTGTGCAGTCAAAGCAACTGGAAAAATGTGAACAACATGATAGATGTTTGGTTCAGAATTTTTCAAGTTCAGCTTTCGAAAGTGGTGTAAGATTAATTTTATGCTTTTAGCTAAGAAGTAATTTTTTTCGTGGTTTTACTGATGCAGTAAAGAATCAATGCGCCTTTCAAAATTGCGGGACACAATCTACCCTAAGCATACAAATGCTGGATAACGATGAGCCATCAGTAAAATACTGAAGCTTGAGGGAGAACTTAATGATGACATTTGTGAATTCAGCTTTCTTCAGATAGGGGTGCAACAGGACATGACTGGCAGAAGGATCAGTCATTGCCTCTAATGAGAAAAACAAGCTGCCTGGCTCCCTTTCCTGTGCCATGGCTCCAGTGTAGCAAGGCACTCAAGGGTGCAAGCCCATGCTAAACAGTAATGTCCCTAATTAGGGTAGATCCACGGAGACTTCCACAACACCTGCTGCATGAGAAACGACCTAATTGCTTTCACCTGGAGCTCTTTGTTTAGCTCTAAATGAACATAAGACGTGGTTTAGTGGTAACAGGACATTACACTGGATATTTTGGAAACCGCATAATTCATCTTTCTGAACTGTACAAAGCAAGAAAAAAAGGCTCTATTCGTCCCCACAATCTAAAATGTGGGGACAAAGTCACAAGCAAATAAACTCACATACTCACCACAACTACTATTGGCACCACCCACCCATCAACCTGGGGATATGCACCAACCTTGTGATGGTGGGAAGATAAGGACAGTGCAAAGCCCCAACTGGCCCATGTTGTGTGTAAAACCTCAGTCAGTGCTGGCTTTTTAACCAACGTTAGAAATCTGGAATCCTGAGAGTAAAATTGAAGACAATGAAGTGGCTCTGTGCTTATAATGGCCGGTGTAAGCCCAGAGCTCGAATATCCCAAACTGGTAGTTAAAGGCCCTTTACCTCGTTTTAGGCCATCACCTGCAGTTTGGTCCTGTAACTCAGGATCAGGGACTTTAACTGGTATAGCCGGAAGCTGCAAGCAATCAATCAAGTTTGTAAAGTGCACAGTTACTCAGAGCCTCATGGCACTACCGGATTTGCTGATTATCAGAGCAGGGACACAATTACTCAAATGCACTTTCAAATAGTCAGGTCTTGAGAAGGAATTTTAAAGTCTCTTCAATCTTCATCCCCCACAGTTGCAAAGGGAGTGAATTCCAGGTAGTGACAGCGAGGAAAGAAAAAGAGTTAACACCAAATATTTTCCTTTAGGTTCTAGGGACCATAGTCAACCGAGCGTAGGGATCGAGCCAGAATATATGGTCTGATCGGGTTCCTCAAACAGGATGGCCCTTTAAGGTCAAAGCCTCTGAGAGTCAACGTGAGCCCTATAAACAGGACTCTCTCCATGATGGGGAGCCAATGCAGTTCTTTTAGATCCTGCTTGATACGACTCCTTTTTGGCACTTTCAAAACATTCCAAGCTGCAGCATTCTGAACTGCAAACTTCTCAATTTGTGTGCATTACTCGCATAATTCATTCGGGACATAATCAATGCATGTACAATAATTTTCTGATACTTCACAGGTAGCACATAGAGACATTTCTTTAAAGATTTTAGAAGGCCAAAACAGACGCACACAACGATATTAATCTGAGCCCGAACCAAGTCATGTAAACAGGCTCTAATACTTAACATTTTTTTTGAGCCAATACCATTTTAAATGAGAAACTAGAAGTACCAGGAAGATACGTTCTGTTGAATGAAGCCAATAGTGAACGTATCTGTTACAGAAAATATTGGGCAACTTGGTAACTATCAATGAGCACTAAAGTAAAACTAGAATCTAATATGACTAGATTTCTGCTTTACTATGGGTGTTACAGACTGCTAACTTTATTGATACCTTAGAACCTGTTGTTAGTGAGTTTATATCTTTTTTTGCAGATAGGAACTCAGATGTCGAGATGTGCCATGCCATGAAGCCCCTCATGTAGACCTGTCCACTGTGAACCACCAGTATTTTTTTAATGAAAAATGAAAGTTAGGTAATGTAGCACAGAATTAAAGGCCTCATCCGCTTTACAAATATATTTATCTTTAATCACAACAATGATAAATTATCACAAGCAGCAAACGCAGCCCTAAGCAGCTGCAGACAAACTCTAAAGCCTTTAATGCAGCACGCCAAATAGGCATTAGCCAGGTACGGTTAATGATGAATACTCCCCCACTTCTTGCTAATATCGATGCCCTTAAAGGCCTTCATAAAAGTGCCACTATAGAAAGAATGTTTACCTTTATGGTGACTCAAGTATTCTAAGTATGCAGGAAGTGTTTCAGGAGGATGAAAGTGGTGAGTGGATCTGCATATTAAGTGTGGCCTCAGAGCCATACCTGTAAAGGAGGCGAGGTCAAGGCTACCCATGGCCTAACACATGGTTACAACCCTCGAAGTCTGGACTTAAAGCACTGCACATCTGAAAAAGCGAGAAGCCAGTTTCCGGTACTTATTTTCACAAATGTGACGTAAACAGGAGCATTCTAAACAACTGTACCTGTCTTTTTAAGCGGTGCTGGTTACCACAGTCCGTCTTTTACTAACACTGTCAAATGTGTTGTCACCCATTGCAGTTGAACTCATTTCGTCAAGGGTGATGCACTGCCACGGCGGCCTGAAGACTTGAGTCTGTCATGTTCAAGGTTTTCAAATTTCCACAGTAGGCAATTGTTGTGCTGGTCGAGTGTATTAGCTGATTTGGTAACTCAATCGGTTAAATCACTGGTACAGATTTGTGCTTAATTAGCAGGTCTCATATTCTAATTCTGCTTAAATAGTTCAGTTGGGTAATGTGTCAACAGCAGTGCACTGCGCTCTATCTGCAGGTTAGAGACTTGAATCCTACATTCAGGGGTTTCAAGCATTGGTTGCAAACATTCTAGTGTAACCTGCAGGTGACAGATTCCAAATGAGGTAAAATAACGGGGCTAGCTATGCACATAACGCAAAAGCTACATATAGGCAGCATGCCAAATATATATGTATATATATATAGCTGAATAGGTAACAATTGAATCATTTTTCTGAAAGTGATCAAATGAGCGCACTTAATAAACATCAAGAAACAATTTCATTTGTATTGGATGCTCTAAATAGACACTAGTGAAATTACTCACCTAATACTATAATACATTATATATTAGACAAAATGAGAAGACGTGTTGGGTGGGAAGCAGCTTCTTTATATAAAGCATTATACAACATTTTTGAGTGGCTGTGGTGTTGTAGAGGGCTCGATATAAAGGAGCTGTTCTCTACCTTAAACTCGAGAATTTTTATCGGATGGGGTAGGGGCAGGGGGGAGCGGACAGCCAGTACTTGGGTGGGTGGGGGTGTGTGTGTACATTCACTGGAAAAACAAAAGGTTAAAATGATGTTATAGTTAGGAATTGTAATATTTTACTTTAAGTAAAAAAAAAAAATCCTAAACATTCACTGAAAAAGAAAGGTTACAAAGGATGTTATATTAAGGTGAAAACATCAGTTAAAACATATTGGTTTAAACTAACAAAAACAAGAAATTCACAGTTAGTTATCTCTAGTATAGATAACTTGTGGCCTAAGGCAATTATAAATTGCACCCTGTCATGCACAGTTTTCGCATCAATAATAATGTTTCTGTGTTAAATAATCAATGATGTCATAGAATGCATTACGAGTGAAGTAATATATGGGGTAATTAGCAGCGCATGGCACTGCTTAAGAGGCCTGGGGGACCCCATCCCTGGGCCAAATCCATCTGGGAGCATGCCTGCCTCTGGATTCTGATCCCACCTATTTTACCACCCACCCTACATACTGGAATCCTCTAAACTCTTGATCAATTGCCTACATGTTTTATAATGCATCATATTGAACAAAAAGAAACAATACATATATTTAAAGAATTGTTATTTAGGTTATGACAAATTATATATATCCCAAGTTAAAGTACTTGAGAATGATAAAACTGGGCAACAGTTGACTAATTGTTTCAAACCTAAAAAACATTTTTCAACTGAGTCCCGCCTTTAAAAGGAAGACATCACACCACTAAAACCTACTAAGTTAGAACAAATTGGTGGCTACAAATTGGCATGAGAGACAAACCCACAAATGCCATCCATGGCATATTATTAGGAGTAACTTTATAATGCGTCGCTCAACACAATATTTAATCCAGCTACTTGTAAACTCGATGATTAACTTTGATCAAATGGGACAAGGTTTCTTGTCTAGCAGTCATCACAAATCATGCAATGTGTAAACAATGCAAAATAAATGTGGCCAGTTCATAACTGTAGATAAATTACTGTCAAGTCTGCGTCCCTTTGGACGCCAAGAGACGTTTGCTTATTTCTGCACATTTTCATTTAACAGTCTACGGCCCTGATATATTGGCACCTACATTGAACAGTTTACTTCTATTACATCAATTACTCATACGAGTTTGTGCGATCCGGTTTAATTAGAATAGTGACGATCCTTTTTTGCAAGACTGATGTGCATGATCGTCCCTGCAGGAGACGGAGACAGAGTGTCTCAGGTTGGGGAGGTGGAGCAGCATAAATCCCCAAGTATCCTGCTGTGGATAACCGAAGTCATGGGCAATTAATGGTTGCAAAGAAAGCAAAATGGGCTTAATTAAAAATATCCCTTTGTTATGTCCACGGAGGACTTGATTATTTAAATAGGAGAAACTGAATCAGAATCGCTTCTTACTGTATTGCCGAGTGCAGTGTTTTTCTAGATGTGGCTAACACACACACACACACACACCTTTTCCCATTCGATGTTCAAAACTTGGCCTGTAGTAAGAGATGATCGGTGTTAACTGACTTTAATTAATGGGTTTGGTTAACATTCAGAAACTGTGCAACGTATTTCCTAGACGCGTATTCCAAATACACAGAATTTTGGAGGTAAATAAAATTTGTTGCCCAAGAATTTAAGTTTGCTTAGTGGAGGAACAGGATGCTCCCCTACTCAAGGTACCTCGTTGTACAGTACAATACAGGAGTAAAGAACCTTGGGCACTACAGTGCTGCCTGTTTAACACACCAAAGCATACATCAGCCAGCCCTGAAATGTTGTTCATGATTTAATAAGACAGGAGAAGATTTCAGATACTTAGTCACGGTCCACAGCAACAAATAAATAATTGCCACCTACTATTCACAAAGGAAACCTGGTGGCCACAGAGGTCTTTCCGCTCACCACTGTCACTACATCTGTATGGTGCCCACTGGTGCTTTTGACTGAAATACATTTCATTGTATCTGTTTCAGAAAAAACACACATTCTATACGACACACAAAAAAGGTATTACTTTAAATATATGACACTTAATCTACCGCAACCTATCCACCACAGACGCCCATGTGTGCACTGAGGTAAGAACCTTTCATAAAATTTGCCCTGAAAACGATCAAGGGTGTTGGTGCACACGTGTTCCTTCCGCATTGTCTCTACTTGGAGCACAATTTGTTGTTTCCATTAGCCCCTCAGTTGTTCGCTCGACTATATAGTTTGGTGATCTTCATGGTTTGGGCTGGAAGCCGCAGCAGGGTGGCCCTGTCCACATTTCGATGGGACCTGGGGGAGTGTGGGTTGGCTATCCCAGATGTCAGGACGCACTCTATGCAGCAAAGCCTCAGCATGCTGCTAGGTGGAGTCAGACATGGGAAAAGTAACTTTGAGGGGATGCTCTGCACTGATACACGAGTCAGGATCCTGATGAGAGGTGGTCGCTCGGATAAGGCTCTCCCCATACCTAGTTCATACTACTGGGAAGATGCGGTAAGGAGGGTACTTTGTCGAGAACCATTTGACAGGGACTTTGCCCCATTCCAAGAGACGAAGATCATATGTCTATGGAATAATGGAAAGCGGGGGGCTGTTTTGGTGGCAGGAGATTTACATCCTAATGAGTCTTTCCTTTTAAGAAGTGTGGGAGGCATTTGAACTAGTCTCAGGCAATTTCTTACATTACGCAAAACTTAAGTGTCATGAGGAAGGTGTGGCGAGATTTCCCAGCAACCCTATAGACTTCTAAGGTACTCTAAAAGCAAAACTTGGGAGTCACACTACGTTTCAAAGAATTTTGGAAGTGCAAACAAGTCTATGTGGAATAACAGGAAACGAGGAACAAAAACTTGATGTGAAATAGAAAAAATTAAAATCAGGTGATCAACTATGCATTTTATTTGTAGAGGTGGAAGTATTTCACAAACATGAGCTAACAAGAGCTATCTTTCAATGGCTGTAGTTACTAGTAAGTAACCCTTGTTCGTCATCATGGGGAGTTTCTTGAAATAACAGTAGACAATCTTGCCATATGTGAGCCCCCTGGATAAAACTTTAAACTGTTAAATATTACTTTTGAAAGCACTTTGCAACAAAATTCATGTGTACAAGAGCCAACATTAGGGAAAAAAAGTAGGAGATTGTGCCACAGTTATTGCTTCCAATAGGTAAGCAATGGTGAGGCTGCACCAAAAATTCAAAACGATGCACAGTTACATCATACTCTTAAGGATCAAATAGCCAATCATTTAAATGAAAAATGAGACACGGATCTCTCCTACCACTGCCTTACTTAGTTTTTAGGCAAGGGTCAGGCTATTTATGGGTTTAAAGAAAATAACATGTTGGAGAACTGTGATTAAAAGCAAGTATGTCTTCGCCCTCCAGCATGGGAAGTCCTCCCCAAAGGAAAGAAATTGGGGAAAAATGTAAAAGGGGACTTTGAACTGAAGGAAATGGGACACGGAATGGTGCTATCTGCTTTTGCAGCAAAATCCATACTGCAATGCCTGCCAGTACCCTGAGATTGTTGCTTTCAAGATCGGAGGTGAGGTGTTTTTTTTTTTTTTTTAGCGCAGCTGTGACTGCTTTTATAAATTAGTGGCGTAGAAGTTAGCATATGATGATTAATTAACCTACATTTAAACCCCAACACAGAAATATCAGTTGTAAAATGTGCACATTTGAAAAATGGTGGACCATGTGGCCGCCATTCATATCAAGCACTACGTTTTAACATGAGACTTTGTATTTATATTAAAGGAACTACTAAAATGAGTTAACATTAAGGGTGTTTTATTAAGATGTAGATTCTGAATGAAAGTATTAAATGAATAATAATTAATCAGACTTATATTGATTTAAATGAATTTATGTGAGTTACATGTGATCAGAAAAATAAATGCATGTTTAAAATTACTTTAACATATTATAAATGATGACTGCAATGAAATATTTGCTTTGCATATTGGATTGGAATTGAAAGGTACGCAATCGGCTTATTAATGCATTAAGTGTAAAAATGTGTAATAAGGCTTTCTTAGCTTGACTAAGCCTGAAAGATTAATTTTGCAGCAGTAATGGAAAATGACTTGTTCATTCTGTTCCCTCTGATCTGAACTCTTTTTCTATGCTGCTGATGTGATGTTGAATGTCCTATTGTAATTGAAGGCAAAAATCATGTTTGTCACTAACAATGATGCATTATTTGTTCTTGTTGTCAAACAAGAAAGGAAACTTATTATTACCATGAACATTTAATTAACTCATTTAGTCCATCGTGAGAGAAGATACTGATGGAGCAAAAATTAGATAATGTAATATTTTGCCAAAACTGTGTGAAACCATTGAAATGACAATGCACTTTTGCTGAGAAAATCCAGAATAGTTGCAAATTTGATGGTGCCATCGACAGCCACTGGACACTGAATCTGATGCCCAAAGTTTGTCCACCTGAAAGACCAATGAATGGATTGCGCATACTTCTAATTAGTGAGGATCTTTGGAAACTGGAAGTTAGTTTGTGTTGGTGTGAGACTGAGTTGGTCTTGATGTGCTGAAGATGTCTAATTGCTCTCTGCCTCTTCTGAATCCCTTTAACCTTTAGCTGTCTTTGGAAGAATAAAGTCTTAGTTATAACTGCTCTATTCTGTTATGCGGTTCAGCAGTAATAAGCCCAACTAATTCTGAACTGCTGATGTGTCTTATGCGCAGCCCGTGTTTTGCACTGCCTTGATGCTGCTGTCGGTCTATGTCGAAAGAAAGTGACTGTTCTGCCTGATGAAGTATTACTGTCTGCTGTCCCATGAGGAGAGGTATAATTAAATGTGATTTTGTGTTTCCTTTTCAGTTTAGATAACTACACTAGCATATTTTTTTATAGAGAGTTTCCCTGTTTCGATGATTTGCCAAATTATTTTTGTCTCTTTTGCTTTTGTCCGCGTGTGTTTACATGTTCCCACATATGCAAGTCTAAATTTGTGTTAGTGATAGGAATGTTCCAGCCCTGAAATTGATTGTGGAAAACTGTTTTTTGATGATTTACTGATGTCACCATCATCTGCTTTGAAACCTAATAATAATGTGCATACTGTGTTGTTCCTAATCTCCATTATACTTTTGGAGTGTTTAATAGTATTGATGTTTAGTAGGTTAAGTCTTTTTAGACGTTTCGGTCAGCCTATGGTTTTTATGTATGTTTATAACGTAGTTTTGCGCACCATATAGGTGACATTGATTCTGGGATTGTAATACAGCTTTGAAACTTTATTCAGTTTGGAGTCTGATTTAGTGTTAAATTGTTCCTCTTTTAAAATTGTTAATGGTTTAAGTCATTGATTTGTGATCGAATGATTCTGACAACTACACTCTTCACCAAGTCCAAAGATCTAGTCAACCTCAATTGATGAGAATAGGAATGGTGTCTCACCAGCGCGTTTGTGGTTTTTGAACCCGAACCGAGGAGAAAATCTTCCTGGCACGAAGTGCCAACACAAGATCTGAGGTGAGGAGTTTTTTTTTTTAGAGCAGCTGTGACTGTTTTCTTATAGTGGAGTGAGATTTAGGTTTCTATGGAAGAAGTCCCATGCAGTGGTGCAGGACACTAGCCACCTTCCATTGAGTTGTTTTGAGGATATCAAGCCAGTATGGATGGACCCACAGATTTTAAATAGTTGTTTCAACTTCCATATCTCTTTTGCTTTCTCTAAAACTTAAGGGACATTTTAATGTTCAAAGAGCGCAGTAACTTATGAGCGGGAGATGTTCAGTTTGTAAACAATGAACATATTGAACTGGCCTGATCTACAGGAAAATCAAAATAAATTTAGTATAGGACAACAGCCAGTGAACAATGTGGGTCTTATGGATACATAGAGGTTATTTCATAGCATGGGCCTGGACAGCCTGTTACGCTTTTCACTGCCAGACGCATTGCAACATTGCCGCCGGCTCGATTACGAGCTAGCATCAATGTTGTGGCCTGTTTTCCGCTGGGCACTGTTTCTGCCCGTTGGCCCAGCGGAAAACTCGTAATAGGGCCAGCGGGCAGAAAACCAGAGTGCCGGTTTTCTGTCTGAAACAGTTTGGCGGGCGGCCTCCATCGGCCACCAAACACAAAATTAGGCCCTCAATCACTTATTTGTATTTATTCAAGTTTAAATAAAGTGAAGTTTGTAGGGAAAATCTTACAGCAACAAGTTAATCTCAGAAAAATATCTACATGCACTGTGAATGAAAGGGAATTCTAAAATGGCACTGGTAACATTGATAAACGAAACACAGGAGATTTGCATGTTACATACCCAAGGTGATAGGGCAATGTATCAAAATGGAAAAATAACTTTTCCTGACTCATCCATTAACACAACTTTCTTTGTACATATGACACCAGTGCTCAGAAGTGCTTCTTGCAACAGTTGTATTTATGACATTCATTTTCATTGGCATTTTAAAATACACCTGGTTAAAAAGTTTTCCAGATCTACTGTCGTAACTGGTAATAACGCAATGTCAATGTTCCACATAAAACGTAATGTACTTTTCTTTCCCATCATGCATATTCTGCCTTAGGGGTAATGCGAAGAACAGTTTTATAAAATTGCCACAATACAATCTTTTTATAGGCAGAAGGTAAGTTAGTGATGGATTATTCACTTTTTCAAAAATGTTTTCAGTCATTCAAATCAAAGTATTTAGTCACTGCTGAAGTGCTTACGACCTATTTAAACGGATGATTGATCCTTTAAATTGGGTTCATCGGGGTCATACTTAAGTCCTCTCTTTACTAACCAAGGCTCCTTTGACACTGGCGTCACCCTCAGAGGTGGGACACCTTAATTCATTATGTCTTCATCAGGACATGGATCCTCTTTATCAATCCCTCTGCATTGGAATACAAAGCACTTTAATTAGAAAGTACACCATCTCTTTAGATCTACTTAGTGCCTAAGTGCCTAGAAAGACTGCATTCTTAATTAAAAGAAAGTTTTTTCAATCTCTATGAAAAAAATCACCAATCACTCAGTGAAAATGGTGACTGCAGGAGTGCAGTTAGCCTGATCACCATGCTTTTGATCTTCCACATTCCTCCATATCACTTTTACAACAGTTGCTTTTGTCCTTAGGTTGGGAGGGACAGCGAGCCATTTTATTATGGTTTTAGTTTTTTTAACTTTTAGTTTCAAATAGTTTGGGATTCCTATTGTTATGGGATCTCTTACCTCAGCTCTTTTTTTATATAATGGTGTTTATTGGATTTTTCTTGTTTGAGACCATCACATACAGAACAAATGTGAAAACACAAGATAATGAAGTTCAACTGTTTAGAAACACTCTTAACAGTGATTAATCCCCCCGCACCCCCCCCCAAAACTTGTGCAAAACTCTTCACTGTACCTTTATCAGAAACGGCCGCATAATAGCAGTATCAACATTATTCTACATTTAGTGTAAGGGCAGTATGAGGTGATTGAGCATTAAGTTCCGTAGTGTGTGTATTGTGGAGATCAGTGATCAGAGCCCTCCAAGCCTGGAGGTCTTCCTCTAATATAGCATAATTACGAACATGTTTCATGCAGACCTCCTCTGCCGTTGCCCATTCTGGGAAGTCTCTGTGCCAGTCAATTCTTACCTCAGCTCTTATTGCTGTGCAGAGTATCTTCTGACTGTGGCGCTTCTCGCCCGATGGATGGACTGCCTCCCTTGACCATCAGGCTTCTATATTGGACAAGACCTGTGTTGTTCCTGGGTGGGTAATCTTGGGAAGCAGCATCACGTTTAATGAGATTCACCGATGAAGCACGGTTCTACGAAGAGTGTCTAGGCTGAGCCCCTTTTGTGGCATATGACATGTTTCTTTAGTTTACATTTCTTATTCCTGTTTTACGCAGGCGTCCGTGCATTAGACATGGCTGTTTAGTCTCTGACATTCCAGCCTATCCAGGGTTTTGTTGTTCTCCAACTTTACTATCGAAAGGATTAGCGTCTCGTTTACGATGTAATGATTTTGGGTAGTGTGACAGTAATGATCAATTGCTTCTATCAATAACGGAAGTCCAGCATTTGTAATCTTCCCATGTTGTGTGAAACAAACGACACTGTGGGGGTAAAACCCGAGTCCTTAAGCTACTTGTCAAAATGGCCATCTTCCCAATTGTGAAGTTGGCTATTTTGACAACTAGCATGTCATTAAATCCGCAAGTGGTTTTTTATGTTGGCAATAGTAGGAAACAAATCTGGGTGTCACCTTTATAGCTCTGGAAGCCTATTAGACACTAAAACACAAGGTTGTAAAGGAGTCAAAAGTAATTTTTGGAAACAGAAGGCAGAATGTCAACCCTTAGGGAAGTCTTCAGGGCAAGGTGAGCAACAACAGTATCTACAGCGATTTTTTTATTTACTTTTTGGAACATTTATTCTTCAATATTAAGCAGGATTGCCTCAGTGTCTCTGTCTGACCTCCAGGTTATTTGTGACTGAACCATTAGGCCCCTGGATTACATATGGATCTGAAATAAAAAAGTGTTTAGTTATTCACTTCAGAGAACTGACGAAAGGAGCTGCTCTTTTCATGGACTTCGCAAGGAGGCGGATCATTTTGGGGTGTTAATATCTATATCAATGTATTTATTTGTGAGCTACCATGCTATTACATAGGTCCACAAATGTAATTTAATAAACAGATAACATACACACACATTCTTTAAACAACTAAAATGTTTTCGGGAGAATTTTATCGAATGCATTTTTATGCTAAGAAACAGAATATTTTAGTGCAGTGGTGCATTTATGCTGCTTGAGTAAATCATTTAAGTTCAAATTTTACCTGTTTTATATCAAGTAAACTTGGCCCAACTGTATTACATTGCTTTATATGAGCAAGAGATTACATTACACATGGCAAGATTAGCTGTTTTTTTTTTTAACCGTTTTTTTGGTTCCCGTTCCCAACCACCCTTCTCCTTTTGTCCCCGGTGCCCACCTGCCATAAGACAAAAAAAAACATATGGCACGGCAGACCCTGGCCTTGTCATACCATACCATACCATACCAACAGCTCTCACCTATGCGAGGTCTATTGGCTTTGCCAATGCTCTCTAAGAATGAATTCAAATCTGTGAATACTCAGGACAGGTACGCCATCCAGCATCATAGAAAATGTGTTTGAAGGCGCTGTGCACCTTCCACTGTGCCAACCCAGCAGAAATGGTAGCGGATATTCGGTTCCTCAGTGGACACAGGGAGAAGCCATAGATATTTGGGAATGACATAACAAAACTGTCTCCCTTAAAAAAAAAAAAAAAAAAAAAAAACAAACAGAATAAATTGTATCTGAATCACAAATGGCTAAGCCACACTTCTGCTAATATAGAAATATGAAAACTGAAGACAGACCTGTCTGCATCTTGCCAGTTCTTTGCTGCATCAATTTTCACATTAAATGCCTACGGATGAAATACAGAGCAAACATACTATGGGAAGTAGGAAAGTCGGCCATTAGGTCAACTTTAGAAACCTGAGCACAGTAGGTCAGACAATGTAACAAGCTTATGCCTGCTCAATGCTGGGAGTCCTGACACCGGTATAAATACCAATTAAGAGTGTTTTAAAGTATAATTTTCAAATTATACACTTGGAAAAATGTGGGCGGAGGAAAATGGTATCACGTAACCCATCAATAGCGAAGATTTTGGGCGTATGTATCATAGCACATGCTAGAACCAGTTTATGTGGCCAGAATACAGGTTTTAAAGTTATTTACTCCAAAATGTTTAAGATGTTTATAATAGAGTCTTTGTGCATTCACTTCATATTTGCTTAATTCAATGACATTGTTAAAGTCATTTGAGATCCCACTAGTAATGTAAGCAATGCACTGGAGATGTGTGAGGCAGATAATGCAAGGCAGGTGTGAATGTTAGATCACAGACTGCAGAATGTGACTGTTTTTTAGACTTTTCATTGTAACTAAGAACGTTTAGCTGCAGTTTTAGTTGCATTGTAACAAAACCTTTTTAACTGCAGCTTTTTATGGCACTCCATATGTCTGTAAACTAACCTCAATTTCATTAAGCATAACAAGTAATCCATAACAATTTCTTTCAGTGAATATACTTCCCCACTTGAACTGAACACAGTTTGTATGAGTTGTAATCCTCAGATTACCAAACATTATAGAAACATTCAATGACTGTCAGATCCTGTTGGCCAACACCTTTGCCAACCAACCCTAAATTGCACATAACGTACACACCCAGGTACTCAAGCACATTTTCCTACACCAATTTTTTTCCCCACACAAACACTCTTTACTAATGCCATCATTTGTTATAATACAAAACTCTATGAAAAAAGCATGACAAGACATATAAACCAGCCAAATTTTCCCAAACAAATACGAAAAAGTTGCTTACCTGTATGTACATTTCCCTAACTTTGCCATCTGCCGTAAAATTTCACTTTTCATGGTATTTTATACGGGACACAATACTCAAAACCCTCATGTCTACTTTGTAAAAACATGTATGGAATACATTTCTCCTTACTTCAGAGAAAGTCCAAAACCATTGGCTTTGCCAGTGGTTGATGATGCAGGAGTGATACTACGAGTCAGATAGTCAATATGAACATTATAGCTCTGGGAAGATATGCTAACAGAACTGCATGTATGTGGTATTCGAATATCACAAACCAACAAAACTGATATGCCAGCGCTAATCAAGTGGTGTAGTGGACTGTATTACAATTTTGATACCGAGGCCCTGCAGCTGACAAATTAACAACTAGATTACAACTTCTCCAATAGCTCACAATATATACGAGTCTCGTGAATAGGAGTACCCAATGAATGGTATCTTGAATAATTCAGCAGATATCATTGGTTCAGGTAATGAGAATCCAAGTGCAGCCACTTGAGACATTAGGTAGCTGTCTCCAAAATGGAAACTTAATTTCTCAGTTGCTGGGTGACCCACTTTCCACAAGCGGGGAAGGGCATTCGGATCGATCATGGAACCTTTTTTACAATTGCTAACCACTTACATTATCACCACCGACCTGAGAACCCTAGCACTTAATAAAACGGTATTAATCTACGCACTGCTACGAAGGCTGGAACGTCAGAACACTTTCCTGCCCCATCCCCCGACCCTGTGAATATTTTCATTTTTCATAGCTTTGCTAATTTCTGAAATGAATGTTCCTTGGTTTTGAAACGTTTATGCCGATGCAAAAATGGAGACAATCTTACAAATTAAAATTAATCGTTAACAGATCAGCAGCAGGTGTCAGGTTTTGAAAGTTCAAGTATTTGGCATGCACAAGAAAGCAGAACATTTTCTCTTACAATGCACTGTTCTAGTGGAAAAGGCGTGCAACCAGCCTGTGATTCTTTAAACCACGAATCTAGGAGCTAGTCTCTGAATCTGCATTTTCAAACTCCCAGATCCGGCTGATGCAGAAGTAGGTTAACCGCAGACCACAACAATAAATACAGAATGCAAATACAAAGACTGCACAAACCTATCTGCTTGTGTAAACAGAGCAACCGAAAGCTCGGGCCAGGCTCAAGCGAAATGCCTGGCTCTGGTTCAGCTCGAGGTTCTTTTCGAACCTCGAGCCCAAAAAGAGGACCCATTTCAAGGGAAGTGATGTGGCCTAGTGGCCACAGCTGCCAACCATGTGACTGGAGAACCAGGTCTGAATTCTGGCCTCGGCTCAGCATCCTGCAAATCCTGGCAAATTTCCCTTTGTGGACAAAAAAAAAGATTAGGAAGTAGTCTGTGCCTGTTGCACAGCGCTCTTATATCCCTCAACGAGGTTCCAGCTATAGAAAACTGCCAAATAAAGCGGATTCTGCCCGCCAACAACTCTCTCTTCCTCCAAGAATTAAGGGCAAAGCATTAACCTTTACTTTGATATCTCAGTCTAGTCGCTGAATCGCAGTGTTGAACTAGAAACAAGGGATCAATCTCAACTTCCCTACTTGACCAGATTGTGTGAAATTAGTAAAATACTTTATTCCATTAAACCTCCTTTTTAGGGTCGAGCCTGCGTCGCATGCGCTTGCGTTTCGCTAAGCGAGGCGCTTTAGTAATTAAAAAGGGCTTAGACCCCTGTCCACGTCAGGTCAGCGCCTGTCATTGGCTTGTGGGCTTGCCTGTTAGAATGTGCTTGATTTCATTAGTGGAAGGCACGCATACGTCATGCCTTTTCCGGTGGAAAGCCCTCCTCGAGCGCATCGACCAAGTACAGAAAACATGCGAGGCTCGCTGGGTTTGTGGACTACTTTTTCTCTATTTTCCCAGCGCGATCTCGCTTGGTAGAAGTCGAGCGCTTTACATAATATCGGCCCTGTTACACAGTTAATTGCACTTTTTCGGTTACGTACATAAATGCACTTTTGCCGATAGGTTTCATTACCAGTGAAAAGTCAGGTTAGGAGTTTACAACGCTATCAGCAAACGTGAGACCCGTTGCATTGCAAATGCTTGTTATTGATTATCAGATATGAGAACACCTTCGAATATGCCAGTTCAGCATGTGCGCTGTACAAGTATAAAGATGCATTTAATAGGTTCAGAGTAGAGGTCCTAAGGAAAATACAGGGGGAGAGAAACTAAATATTTCGGGTTCACAAATGAGGACAGGGAAGCGACATTACAAGTTGTGATGCCATGCCTATATAATCTTTTTTACTTAAAAGGTCAAGGGCCTATTTTACAGAAAAATAAATTAATCACACAGAGTGAAAAGAACATTTTTAGTTTTTACCTTTTATAACGCACAGGAACGTTTCCACGCATCAAAAGGTCACCCAGCTTGGAAATTGCTAAAAGTGACAATATGTTTAAACAGACATGTTTAACTTGAAAATTACATTTTCAAACTGTTTTTAGTGAGCAAATGAAAAGTGCTGTGTTTTTTCTAGGCATTAAACTTGCTGGTAAACCTGCTGCCGTTCTTAAAATAGCTCCAAACACAAAGCGGTTCTCATTTGCCGCTCGTTAAACAATAGAAGGGTTAATTCTGCCACGTTCTCAGCTCCTCAGCCAAGAGACTAAATCACAAAACACTATTTGGCCATTTCCACATCTAAAGGGGATGCTACAAGTGGGATGAGCGTGTACTAATGTTCTTAGGTCAGGCTGTACGACTGTAGTTACAAATGCAAGCAGCTGGAGTGCTGGGGAACAAGGACAAACCTTTCAGATCCAGGGTAAGAACAGAAGCGGCGAGCCACAGAAGCTCGAGGCCGATGCCAGGGCTGTAGCGCCCCTCGAAGTCCCCTTGGACATTTGAACCCAAAGAAAACCGAGCTTTCATGTGGCTTCTGTCTGCCACCTACCCTCGCGTGCCAAGAATTATAGACAAAGCAGTAACACGTTTGATGTAAAACGGGCAAGAGAAAGATTCTCATTCAGTGCCTGAACTATACAATTACAATGGGTAAGTAGAAAACCTGAGATCCATTCCGGCTTCACTGCTTCATAAAACGGTGTGATCCTTGACAAATATTTTATTTTACCAAGCCCGCCCCCCACACCTTTAAAAAAAAAAAAAAAAAATATATATATATATATATATATATATATATATATATATATATATATACACACACACACATATATATATATATATATATATAGCTCCTTCAAATATGTAAGTTCAAGATGCGCACTGTAGGAAAACTTCTTGAGTTTGATTTAATAGATTGTAATGAGTCTCCATCTAAGCCAACAATTCTAGGTGACAATACAGAAGACACATGACAAGTGATTGTCACCTTAGTCCACCATGGACACTTGTCAGGGAAGATTGGGGGGGGGGGGGGGGGAGGTAGGGTTGTGTGAACAGAAATGTTTTAAAACTATCACTTTTGATACATGACCCCAGATGCATTGATTTAATCAGGTGTAGTAATATGAAATGCTTCCACATGTTAAAGAAATATTTCTAGGACTCCTTATCACATTACATCATGGTTGCTGCATGATTAATATGCCCAATATTTTCAAGGCTGGGCTCATGCATAGTCAGACCCTCGGCTTGGCGCAGACTCTGCTCACCCTGTTAATCTGTTGGCTTGCCCACCTCTAAAGCAGAATGGACTTTCCCCTCCTAAGACAGTGGGGGACTACGCCAACCCTGACTTTTGCCTATAATGCTGCTCCATCTACAATAAGAGTATAAGCAACAAGTAGGGTAACTGAGTTGCCTCTTAGTTCACTAAGAGCACTGTTATCAGAGAGGGTGAGGACTGTTTCTCATTTCCTTTTTAAAACCTCTCGTCTTTAATGAATACTTCTCAATACAAAGATATGGTGTGAGGGACTAAGGTGTAGTGATCCTGCATGCTAAACAAATACCTTTTTTAAATTTTGATAACACCTTATTGCATTACATTAACTTTGTTACAGGATTTACATCTCAAACATTTTCAAGGCTGGGCTTGCGAGCAGGTTCTTCGAGCCAGCACAGACTATTGGCTCAGCTCTGCCTGTTAATTTGTTGGCTCACCCACTTTTAAGTAAACACCCACTTGCACCTAACCTTAGATGTAGCCAACATTAGTATAGCAAGTCCAGTGGCACCTGGCCACGAGTTGTGAGGATCCGCTGTACCCCAATTATCTCAGTCTTTCATGACTCAGTGACCCATTTTCCAAGCTTACATTATGAGTTACTTCACCATTGCTAGTCACTACACCTGCTAAAAAATGCTACTGCTGGAGGTAGAAGAGAAATAATTGTAACATTTTTAAACTTTTGATTTGGCATTCTGTCTGATATAGTTTCGCAAGTGTTTTATTCTGTCAGTGGCGCATGCATGCGCGCTGTATTAGCTTACACTGTGGAAATGTTGGCAAAAGCAATAATGTTCTGGTCACTTCTGCTCTAATTCTGAGCGCCATTAGCACAGTGATCATGCTCCCCAGATCCACGCGACTAGCTCATCCAGTCCAGGATTTTCAAATGTAGTTTAAAAAAAAAAAAAAAACGAATTATTAAATATGCACTATAAATCCAAGAGAAAAAAAAACCTGGCCTGGATAAACTACTCACATATCTACAGGGAGAACACCAGGGGTCGATTAACGCTTTCCTTCATTGACCACTTATTCCAATTGTTTTTTTCACAGATAATCCAGGATTTCCTTTTCCATTTCTTGGTTCTCCTTCCCCACCATAAACTTGAATAAGCAGAATCAACGTCTTAGTTTATGAAAGCACTATTTAACTAAGCAATTTTGTGTCTCAACTGACAAAATGAACACTAAAGGTCATTGTGTTTAGATCTAAAAATTAACAACCACTGCCAAAGCCAATAGGTTTCACCTTTGTTTTTTTCTTTGCATTCTATCTGGATTATACATTTTAGAAAAAGGTTCCAATAATGTTTCTTTTAAATTTTATAAACCGTTAACAGTTGTTTGTTGAATTAATATCCCTGGGATCCAAACTCATAATTTGTACCTTATTTGATATGGCATTGTAATGGAGCATAGTAAAGTATAGTTAATAAAGTGTCACTGCACCTGCTGCACCATTCAAATCATGACCCTAATGCCTGTGACTGCCTGTTTAGTAGCAAAATATAGCAATATCTGGTGTTTGGTGAAGTTATGACTTTTAGCCCTGGTGCCACTGCACCTGCTGCACAATTGGAATCATCCTAGTGCCTGCTAGATAACGGCACTTGTTTAGAAGTAAAATTTAGCAATTATCTGTGTTTACATGGTTTCAGACACCCCATGGCACCGGTGTCACTGCACCTGCTGCACCACTCAAATCATGACCCCAGTGCCTGCAAGATAACTGCACTTGTGACTGCCTGTTAATAGGTCACTGAGACAATAACAATTCAAATAAAATGTCACCTTATTACACAAATACCTTTTCTTTAAAAATGAGTGGTAATTTAAGAAACCAACACACAAATAATTTTAATATTTACAACTGTTATTCATCAGAAATTTAATTATTTAGTAATGAAAAGCACAACATAATGAGCCCACCCCACTGCTTGCTTTACATCTGCACATGATACTCCATTACAAGATGGCCGCCATGTTTGCAGACATTTCAGTGCAAATTGACTTGCGTTCATTTAAGCTTTTCAAGTACAAAAACTAACAAGTAACCGATCACCAAAAACTGGACTGGAAGGTGTACTTTAGCCATGCTCCACGCGATGGCAAAAGCAAAACAGAAGAGCAGAAGCGCAGGAAGTGACCTACTAGCCAATAAAAAGCAAGTAAATTCAAGAGACGGAGCGATGCTTGAATGATCAAACGGGAAGTTCAGGTACGTAAGCAATTCATGATCGAAGATTGAGAAACTGATCGAATAGTAAGGACAATTCCAGCACTTATCACTTCAGATTGCCTTTTGATGACAGATGTAAAGGAAGCAAAATATTCAGAAGAAGGACTGGCAACGTCTATTTCTGAAGGTAAGTCCAGCCTGGTGGGATACTGCAGATTCAAACAGAAACCAACATTTGAATTCTGAGCTGGCAGTAGGTTATCTTCATGTTGTCTATATGAGGGGTACTGCCCCCCAAATGGGCGGAATTTGGACCTAAATGAGGAGTCTGTTCATCCAAAAGGTGTTCCTCAAATTAGGGTATCCTTTAGCCAAAGCTAAAATATGCTCAGGTCACAGATAAACCAGAGACACCAGAGGAACTGGTTCCGAAATCTCTGCCACTGGAGCCGCAAGGAGCATCCATCAGAACGGAGTGCAAAGGAAAAGTTATTGGCTCCTTAAGCAGTATCTGTCCAACTGGCAGAATAGTAAGAGGTTATAATGCCAGGTAGGCAAATCCATGTTGGATCAAATGGCTCCGGGACATCAGTTACGGGAAGTGTTGAGTTGTGGGAATCAACACCATTACCAGCCGGAGGCGTAACAGACTAAGCAAGACCCACCTTGATGCGACCACTTGCTTGAGAGAAGCAAACTTGAAAGCAGCTGAGCTGCAAATTATCCTGGTGCAGTTTCAGAAGCAAAGATACAGGCTCCAAAATTAAGATTGTTCTGTTATTAGAAAATGGCACATTTGGCTCCAGGACCCATCTATAAAAGGGAATGCTTCCTGGAAGAAGAGCATCCATGTGGCATTTACAAAGCGTTTCACTGCAATTTCTACTGACGTCTCCTTTTATGCCTTACTTACTTGGAAGCAAAAGGGAGTAGGAAGACTCGCCCTATGAGCCTTGGCCACAAACAGCTTTGCTGCCTATGTATAACTGTTGTCACATAAAGAGGCACCACTTCTTGGTGGAAAGACCCTGTTTAATCCCTGAAATCTTTGGGGACACATACCAGTCACTAAGGAAGGAGAGGAACACACACAAGAAGTACATTTGCTAAAGCAAATGTTTAAAGAAAACACTGAAAATCTTTGGATGGAACTCTGGATTTGCTTCTTAAGAGTGTGGAGAAAAAAAAAAACTGGTGTCACCATTCAGGCAGGGTCCTATGTCGTTATACTTTGTCGTATACAAGGGTTGGCAGAGCAGTAGCTAGAGCCACTGGGGTGCAAAAAGTGCCATTGGGGAGCTATTGTTAACGTTACCAGATCCAGACCGGGGAGCACAGACTATTTAAGAGTTGAGGACTCTGCAGGAAGGAGGCTTCAGATTGGCATTTCAAATGCACATAAGCAAAAAACATCACATTCTTTAGTATGCACATTCTCAAGAGAAATAGATTTAGAAAATGAAGTAAAAACTAGCATCTCGTTAAAACGGTTTCTGGGATGATTTAAAGCTTATAACACAGTTACAAAGAACACATTTAATAGAATATTTGCAGGAAAGCATTTGTATACCCCAACACATCACTAAATAAGCGAGACGCTGAAGACTCCACAGTCTCAAACTCCGTATTTGCTTCTACCGTGGAAATGGTTTGATTAGCCTCGACGCCTTTGCTACAATTTTAATCCTCAAAGCCACTAAGTTATATTGTTTGTGTTTTACAGATACAAGTATTCTACTATACAGAACGACCACTCACAAGCCACATCTTGTGTAAAAGTAGAAATACTCTAATCATCATATTGTACTGAATACATGAATAATAATCCACCACAAAGCTCTGCCCTGCCTCATATGGCATGTTTTACTCCACCCTCAGGCGAGTAACCCACCTCACAGCAATGCATTCTAGAAACACTAATGTATCACTTTCAGGGACATTAACCTACTAAAATGTATCCTGGGGCACACGCCCACCACACTACACTACACTCTAAAAGTGCTAACCTACCACATTTCAGTGCATCCTAGGAATAACAAACACACTCTTATACATTCTAGGGTCTCTAACCGTCTCATTATACTCCATCTCAGGGACACTAAAATGCTATACTGTAATATACTAAAGGCACACTAAGCCACCACTGAATGGTACCCTAAATACACTGGCAAAAAAAAAAAAAAAAACACAAAGCCCTGCAAATGGTCATGGCTGTGATATAATGGAAGAATCAATCTTAATACCACACATCATCAATAAAAGTACTACCTGGGAATCCTAAGAATCCAGCACACATCACATCTCAGGTCTACTACAGAACATAACACAATATGCATCTAACTTATCAATGCTTGTAATCGATCTATAAGCCTTGCAAGACCAAACCACCACAGATAAATCATTGGTGATACTTTACAACTCTCTCACAAAGACATCAATGTTTGAAGTAATGCCTTTAGTAGCCACGGATATGACCAGACGTAGGCTCTTTGATCTCAGGTTACAAGCAACAGCTCACTGGCAAAGTCTAACTAGGCCAAACCCTGTGTGGAGGTTGCTTTTGCACCCTTCTGCGGGGTGCCTTGCATGACAGTTTAGGGTGTACTGTTCCCATGAAGAGCAGGGTCTGCATAGATTTGAACAAAGCAGACCTCTGTATAGAGTGGCACAGTCAGGGAAAAACGATGGGTTAAAAAGGTACCCAGAGCAATTGCCTTTGGTTTATGCCAATTGGAAATTTTCCCCGGTCACCCGTTATGAACTAGTTCTGATGCTCCAAATGTACAAAACGTCTTACATAATTAACTCACTTATATTACTGGGTTTTATTAATAAGCATTCTGACATCTTTTTTTGCAATACTGTTTATAAGGGCACGCCACGCACCACATTGTCTTTAGGTACTCAAATATTAACAAGTACTATCATAATGAATGGCAATAATGTTGCTGATCTTCCAAACATGAAAGCCTGAGAAGACAATGCTGCATTTAAACCATCTCTATGTGATCGCTAGGCTCATTAAATTATCATACAAGCAATTAAGTTCTGAAAGCGAGTTAGCCATTAAGCCTCGTTTGGTTGTGATTTTAGCCGAGTTGCTGCACTGGAATCTCTGTAGCCACTGTCTGGAGTCCACTCTGGACTAAACTCCTATCAAGGCAAACTCCCAGGAGGGCCAAGCCCAGAGCTGAATGCAGTACAGCCCACAGTATGTAGTGTTTTTCGTGCCCACTCTAAACCCATAGACCAGGAACACCCAACAGCACACGCTACCTGAAGCTCAATCTAGTACAACCCAGAGGCCACCTGAGAGCCCAGCCAAACAAATGTCATTAGGTTGAAACGGTATAAAGGAAAAACTTAGTCCCTTAGTAGCAATAGCTTTTAATAAGAAAACTTTCAGTTTTAATCCAACTACACAGTTTAGTTTAGCAAACGACACATTTAACCCAATCATAAGTGCTGCAAAAAGATACAGATTTAACAAAAGCCGGTCTAATCCTCGCTGGAGATCAGATTTAATGAGAATATGAAAATAGAGGCTCGCTCACTTGAAATTACTTCAATATTGGGAACACATTTTTGGCGTACTCGGAATTGTTTAAAAATGTCGAAAGTAAACCTGGAAGACAGCAGATACTGAGACAGTATCTGAGGGAGAGGACAATGGAGCAGAATCTGTTAGTGATTTTTCAGTTGGCGGAGTCCCTTTCAATGACACCTCTACCAGTTTTTTTTGAGGGAGTCGATGAGGATAGTCGTGGTGTCCCTTCTCAAGCACAGTCTGTGCAGTGGGACAACAACAGGTTAGGCCAAGCCAGAGAGCCTGTGTGTGCGGTGGCAAGCTATAAAGAGTGCTCTCCTGGCAACCCCGGAATTTAGTTCAGCCCCAAATTCCACCTTTTACTGGTGAAACAATGTACAGTAGATACAGCCAACTTTTTGCCACTTGACTATGTCCGTTTCTTTTTGGATGCTGACTTTCTTCAGCAAATTGTGCAGCAAATTTGCATTCTGAACAATTTCTGAGGGAGCATGGAGGAACTCTAGAACCCCATTCTAGGGAAGCCAGTGGACTCCCACTTCCCTGTGGAGTTAAAGATAGTTTTGGACCTTGCCCTCAAAATGGGGTTAGTGCAGAAACCAACCTTGCAGTCTTGTTGGACGACTTACACTGTTTGGGTAACCCCCATCGTCAGATAGGGCCTAACAGGGAAGAGTCCAAATCGCATTGTGGAGACAGCAAAATTATCCATAATCAAAACAACATGGTTTTGTAAGGCGGACGCCTGTCTTTTGGGTCCTGGGCTCGGCGGCCATATAGGGAAACCTACCAAACCCATCCATTTCTGATAACTAGACACCCAGGGGAGTTCACGGAGGTGTGGCTTGTGTGGATTCCCCAAAGTTTTTTTTACTTAGGATATCCTGCAAAGGTGAAATATTGAATACAAACTATTTTCTCGCATTTCTATCACGAAAACTACAGGAATATGCAGGGATCCACAAAATTCCTACCACCTGGCGTTTCCCCACTTGTCCTAATAAAAACACTACCCCACTTGTGTGCTTGTGCCTGTGTCAGGCGTGGATCACCCCACTGTAAACAGTAGCCCTCATGAATGACTACCATTGACCGTTGTGTGATCCATTCCTGTCTCGGGCAGTAAGCCCAGGCACACCAGTGGGGTACCGTTTTTTTATCAGGACAAGTTGGGCAACGCCGGGTGGAAAGCAGTTTGTGGATCCCTGCATACTCCTGTAGTTTACGTCACAGAAATGCAGAGAAAATAGTGTTTTTATTCAATGGGTGACCTTTGCAGGGTATTCTGGGGCTGGGGGTAACTTTGGGAAATCCTCACAAGGGATACCTCCCTGGACTCCCCTTGATGCCTATTTTTCAGTAATGTCTGGGTTTGACAGTTTTCCCTAAATGGTTCCCGATCCAAGCACTAATTAGTACACTCATCTTAGTTATCATCATCACCACAATACATTTTGGGACTGTCTGAGTGGCATTGACAAGGTGTCATGGGCTCCAATGTAAGCTAAGAAAATGGGCCCCTCTATGTTTAGTGATAAACAGATGTAAGTGTAGTGAACTAGTCTCACACCTGCTAAACTAAACGTAGCGCAACCTTAGCTCTTTTCTTTTGCTGGAAGCCACATGGAGGGGCTCCCAAACACAGGGGGGCACCATACTTCTCCCCTTCACTTTACGCTCTGCCAGCCTCACTCTATGCTTGACTTCCCTACAAGGTTTATA
The DNA here is from genome assembly GCF_031143425.1 of Pleurodeles waltl. NCBI lineage: Eukaryota > Metazoa > Chordata > Amphibia > Caudata > Salamandridae > Pleurodeles > Pleurodeles waltl. The sequence goes on along the minus strand of NC_090446.1, from coordinate 644,837,742 downwards.
ATACGTACAGTAGAAAAAACCTGCACATTGAATTAGGCATTTCTAAAAATGAAAATCAAACATCACCCCTCAAAGTATAATCTAGGATAGGCCGTGCCCTCATGGTTGAACTCTGGTTTTGAGTTTGTTTGCGGCGGCTCTAGGGAACAGGTTACCCATGCCCCCTTTTAACTCTAACGTCCAACCCTTGCGGCGCAGTTCAGAGGCCAGGATCTTGTGAACTCCTACCATGTGGCAGAGTGATGTTCGCGCCGTCCAGGATGGCCTGAGCCAGCTCATGATCGTTGCTCTCAAAGGCATGTGCTGCAGCCCGAAGTGCATCCCAGATCTCCTTGCGGCCCTCGAAGGCTGGTGCTGTGTCCCAGAACTCATCCCTCTTGCTGCGCAGCTGTCCGTCCGTCATGGGATAGTCACTCTTCCACTTCGGCTTCTCCTTTTTCAAAGGTTGATTTCGACCTAATGCAACTGAGAGAAATGAAAAAAACATCATTAAATATTAAATCTGTAGGTATTACTTCAATATGTACTTTGGCTCAAGGTGCCATATCAATGCCCCTACTTCTACCTAACATCAGGTCTCTTCCACAATGGTGATTTAACAATTTTTGTACATTTTATTGGTCTACCCCTGGAAAAACAATTCCACCTTTAGGTTTCTAGAAAGTTCTAAATCCCATTCATTTTAAAAATATTCAGAGGAAAAAGATGTGGTAAGGTGACTAAGTTGTTTGTTATTTCCAACACCAATATGCCCTTGACCAGAATATTCTAAGCAAATTACTTAATTTTCATGTCCCTCATCAATTTGCTTCCACGCAAAATCAGAATACATTGTAGACACATCTTCTAATTTCAAATATTTTCCCATATTTGGAGTAATTTATTTGGACATTTTTTCCTATATCGGACAGTAAAGTTTACATCCACCCATCCTCCCAACATTTTTTTTTAACTTGATTTGGGCTTGGCATACCAAATTTCATATCCATTTTTCAAGGGTTATTATTTTATTTTTTGTGGGCAGGTCAAGAAAAGTGACTTTTCCGAATTTATCTTCCATGAGAATCTTTTTTTCCCCCACTAAGAACAAGCGTGAAGACACCATTACTAAAGGAAGCGCAGCTGCTTGGTTTCGTGTAAATCCATTCAATAGTTTCAGAAGTTACCATTTAAAAACTCCTTTGGGATGGGCTTGAAAAAGGTTTAAAAGTTAGAGGTATCTGAACTTTTAGCCAGCACAGGGGCCCATAAACCCAGGTTTCATGACCAACCTGAAGACCAAAAAAAAAAAAAAAAAAAATCCTATGGAATGAGGGAGCTTTTTCTTCAATTGTCCTTTTTGTGTTCATGAGCACGAATTCTGATTTATGGACTTAAAATGGACAGCTGATTGACTGGGAGCAAGAGAATATTTTTTTGTGCAGTCACCTTTACGGAATGTGGGCATGGTTCCCACGTCATGGAAATAATTTAAAAGCCACATACCGGTTCAAATTGTTTTTGATATGGGTCTGTAGAAGGAGTCTCCCTTGTGTTTAGGAACCACTGTCTATGATCCCTGTGCCAAAACACTCGACACATTAAAAATAGCACTCAATCTGCGGCCTCGATTAAGAGACCGAGGATATTGAAAATTGTGGACTTATACTGGGGCCCCCTGTCATTGTTTGCCATCTCAGTACTGAGAACTATGGCCCACGAATTCAAAAGGGCTCCACTTTTCGGGATTTTCAGTCTCATTATCAGTGCCACGGACTATGAGTGCTAAACTGGAATGTGTTGAATCTAAGGTCTCAGACAACATATTTGTGAGTGGTTTAAAATGAAAACAAAAACAATTAACTTCATAAAAATGTTTAATATATCTTACTGTGAGTGAGACTCAGGTAGTGAGACTCGTAACAGAGGTCCATAAACCAGGTAGTGTAATAGGCAAAAATTCCAGCGGGATTACATGGAGTAAAGCCCATTTCTCATATTTATGAATTAAAATAAAAAACAACGTTTAAGCTGCATATGAGTTGTTTTACATGGCTGTTGTGAGAGTTACTTACTGCGCAGCTAAGTGAAAACGGCAACTTTCAGTGTGTTTCTAGATTACCATTACTTCACTTTAAACTGTTTTTAAGCTCATTTGTGAATTTTTAAACCTGGTAAAGTGGTATAACCAAGAGCTAACTATAACTTATATTTAACTTTCAGTTTTTAAATTAATTTCAGTTTTTTTCCCCATTATCATAGTGCTATGAAAATGATACCCTGGCGTGCTAGGCATGGCGTGCAGCTGCATCCACGAGGGTTGGACACAAGGCCAGGCCTTTGAGCAGGCCCTGTCGCCAACCCATAGTGGGCAGCCGACACCTGCTGTGCATGGTTGTGCGCCGGAGGGTCAGGCCTGCGGCCAGTCCCAGCATCAAACCTGTTGCACATGGCAAACCGACTCTGTACACAGATTTAGTGCAATTTGCAGTGGGTATATAAGGGTTTGCAGACCAAGTCATCTGGTTTGCAAAATTGTCGACCCTTGATGAACCTCTTAAGGATGAACAGTCACATCTCCAGCTTTGTCAGGTCACATAAAATTGAGGCCTTTGCAGCAAGGCACATTCTTAATCCAATATCACAAAAATGCTGATCATATTTACACCAAACCAAGCAAATACAATTCCTTGCATAGTTCAATTTAATACAGCTGTTTTTCTATAGAACAGAACAAGGCTTTCTACAGGAGTAAAAAAAATCGTAATGGTCTCTTTTTTCCTCACCTATCCTTGCCCTCTGCTTGACAGATCGACAAAACTGGCCGTGCCACGTCCCAAAACCATTTTGTTTGAAAGTTTTGTGCAGATTCGAATGGCGCCAGTTATTAAGTAAAGAGAAAGAGGTAACCATAACTACACAGCCGCTATTGGAGATTGTGTAATATAATTGTTCACGCATAATAAATCATGAACAAAATCCTAACATAAGAAATAATACTAAATCCCTCACTTTCCTACGCTAAAAACGGGTAAGGGCCAAGGTCATAGGTCAGAAAATTAAATCCCATCAAAAGCCCTATCATGACTAGAGACACAACTGTGATTTCAGAGCAACTGCTTAAGTTGTGTTTGCCTCCACTTTCTGTAGTTATGGAGCCGATCGATATAGGAACAATTAAAATCCGTCTGTCAAAAAAGGCATTTTGTTTCCATTTATGTCAAAGAAATACTAATGTATTTTGCAACTAGTGGTACTTTTTTGGTGTTCCGATATTAGGCATTATACGATTAATAATTTACTATGGGTCAATTGCAAAATTATTAGAACTAAAAAAATAAAAAATAAACTTTACACTTCACAGCCTTGTGTGGCGGCATTGCTTGAGTTTGTATCCATCAATCCACACCCGCCTAGATTTCACACTGGCCCATAAATGTCTACCAAATAAGAGCTCGACGGCGAAGTTTCCGGAAAAATGCCAAAAATGTATTCAGCTGTTAATGGGTTTACTAGCTACCCTTCAAGTCGTAGTGCTTTTACAATGATTAAATCTAGTTCCACGGCGTACATTTGGGTCTCTTTGAGGATACTTCGTAATTTTCAGGCAGTTGCATGTACACAATGGACCAGTGTGGCCTCAAACGCCAATGAAAGAGACAAGCCATTTTACTGCCTTATTCCACGTATATGGGAATTATAACATCGGGTGCTTTTACTGTCAATGTCTGTGATTCCCAATTCACAGTTGGGAATCGCGTCGGTTTTCACCAAGCACGATTGCCCCTTCTGGCCCTTTTTCCCCAGATTATATACCTCTAGGAAACTCATGGAGGATTATCTACGTAGTAAAAAAAAAAAAAAAAAAATACGATAGCCCGCGTGCATTGTATGCCTGACTTGAAATCTGAAATCTGACCCACTTTATTCAGATAAAGGGTTTAATGCGCAGCACATAATAACCCTATAAGTAGTCATTTATTAGACAGAATAAACTGTGCTGCCTCCAGAATATGGTATATTTTACAGGCCTGCTATTTGAACTTGGCCTCCGTATCACTTTCGTTCTGTCCCCTCCTTCCTTGAACATACCACCGCCTCTGTCAGTGCTCACTGCAAACATTAGGCGGCCTATGAAAACAAACAGGTTTCCAAGGCAACAAGTCTTCCTTGTGAGAACATCGTACTATTTTAAGCCGTTTATTGCTCTTACCAAATTGATGGCATACAAAATGGAAGGAGTCCCATTGACTATGTTCTCGCTGGTATCACTACCTCGGGGGGACACATACGAATACACAGCATCCAGAGTCGTAACAAGCCGTATATTTGTACACATCTATGTTAGTTTTGAAATGAAAGGGTGTCTTTCAGGCCTTTTTTCTAAGATTATCTGTAGACAATAGTAGCTGTTTGTAAAACGCCGTCATGAACTAATTAAGTACAAAAAAAGATAGAGTGGACTGTTGGTCAGCCCGTTTGAGCCATTGTTTTTATGGCCCGCCGTTACTTGGATGGGCTCCCATCAAAGCTAGGGCTTTTTTTGCGTCTGTTTACTATGTCACGGTACTGTTCCCATTAAGCTTTTGGATGGAGCTCAAGTAGCCATTTTGTGAAACTAGAGTCAGTGTGAGCCCTTGGGCAGAGACGTGACACAAAATGATGGGGCCATTAATGTAACCAGGGCCCCCGCGTATCCCATATCTCAAAGACACTCATTGGATTTCGGCTGAATGAACCGCCCCTGAAGGGTTGGGAGCGTCCGGAGGGTTGAGAGCTCCCCTGCGCCACAGGGGCTGCAGGGGCCTTTGTTACGCCCCTGAATTTACTTTGTTGGCCCACTGTTCAAATTATTTATGTTAAGCTAAAAATAAAAATCTTTACCTGCGGCCCCAGCATCCTGGATAATTACAGACACGTATTTAAAATGGACCAATAACAACTATTATATGCCACTTCTATGGACCCTGGGAGGAAAGACGGAAACCAAGGCGCAATGCAGAGGCAGGAGAATGGCAGGGAACTCTACAGAGCAGAAAACGCGGGCGTGTATCCATTCATGGACTGCAGGCGTAAATATATTAATTTCTGCACGTACACGCTTGTGCACATGCACTGTAGGATCCAAGGCTGAGATCGAGGTAGACAGGATAATGGTGGGCAGGGAATTGGCAAACCTCAACCTTAGGGGTACAGTATATATATATATATATATATATATATATATATATATATATATATATATATATATATATATATATATATATATATTTTTAAGTCTGAAGCCCAGGTGGTCTTATATATTCTGGCAAAAAGTCAGTCACTCACGGCTCCCGAGGGAGGTTGCTTGCTGGAAACATGACTGAAAGAGTACATTCATCCTTTTTTGGAAAATACCTAGCTGGTAGCACCAGCAGAACTGGCAACTGGGAAGTTTAGACCATGAGATGAAGAAGCATTGGCAAAGCAAACAGGTTTCACCTACGAACGATCTATTGTCTTTGTCAATTTGTTCTTTTCATAGTAAAGATAAACAAAGCGACATGACGTGGCCAGTGTTGACAGCGCCATATGGCTTTGTTTTTATGGTCTGGCTTGAAAGCAGATGAATAGATCAACAACACGACGAACATCGGGAGAAGGTCCAAGCAACACAAGGAAGGCTGGGACAAGAGCACACACGGAGGTGGGAGGGAGGCGTGAAAAAACAAGCAAAATCACAGATGGGTGGGAAAAGGAGACGGACTGCACACATATTTACTCTTATAGAGCAAATGAAGAAAAGTAAAAACAAAATGGGCAAAGGCAAAGCCAATAGGTCTCACCTATGCGAGACCTGTAGACTTTGGCAAAGTGGTTTAGCCATATTCCACAGCAGTGTCTGCTATTCAGCATTGGCCTAAAGTTACTTGAGTGAGGTGGGGTGGACTGGGTTAAACTGAACTGGGTTAGAGTGGAGCGAGGTAGAGTGGATTGGAGAGGGGTAGAATGGGGAAGAGTAGAGAGGAGGAGGCTGGAGAAGAGTTGGATGGGGTAGACTGGAGTAGAGTGCGTCAGACTGTAGTGGAGTGGATTGGCATAGATTGGGTTGGAGTGTCGTAGAGTGGGGTAGGGCAGAGACTGGAAGAATGATGGCGTAGAGAATGGAGTGAGGTAAAGTGGAGTGGGGTAAAGTGGAGTGGGGTTTACTGGGGTATATTAAAGTGGGAAAGAATGAGGTAGGGTGGAGTGGGGTGAGGTAGATTTGAGTGGGGTAGACTGGAGTGAGGAAGAGTGGAGGGGAGAAGATTGGGGGTAAGTGGGGTAGATTGGAGTGAACGGGTGGGGTAGAATTGAGTGGAGAGCAGCAGATTGGAGTGGGGTAGATTGAAGTGGAGTAGACTAGTATATATTAGAGTAGGGCAGATTGGAGAAGAGTAGGGTAAAGTAGAGTAGGATAGATTGAGTTGGGTGGAGTGGGGTAGATTGGAGTGAAGTAGCGTAGATTCTAGTGAAGTGTGATAGCTCCTTCAAGAGTCAGAGGCACATATGTAGTCACATGGACTGCTTTAATAGTCAGTGTCATTTACCTGTTCCTGTTAAAAAAGGAGCCGAATTGCAAAAGAAATTAAGTAACCCAAAGGTGTTTGTAAAAGGAAGCGCCAAACAAAAACAAAAAATTGTGTAGGGCAAAGTGAAAGGTAGAAAAAAATGCCAGTCCAAAAAACTGTTAAAAGAAAAAAGGAACCCTGAATCGCAGGGTGAGCAGTGGAACAAAACAAATTAAAAAAAAATCAATTGGAATGTGGTCCATGCTCCAGAGAAATAAAAGGAAGTGCTGTGAGGCACATGGTGGTCAATTAGAATGCAGATCAAAAGAGTGATAATCAAGCTAGAAAAAGTTAAGTAATGAGCTGGCTCTATGCACTTTACAGTATAGAATAACCTTTGCAGCAACAATGCATGTGCGCTGTTAGGCGAGACCTACAAAGGACATGCAGAAGCACGCAGTGGAAAGAGACTGGCTGCATATGGGAAGCTGTATTTGGTCCATGCTCTATTTCAGGGAAAAACACTCTAAGCCCCAGGAGGAAGAAGTAGGCAAGCAGGAGGCCTTGAACAATGAGAAGCGAGAAAACAAGAGTGATGATGAAGCCAACCAATGTTAAGTTATGGGCATGCTGTAAGCCCGTTCTAAGCTTTTAGTCTAGAAGAGATTTTGCAAGCGATAGGACAAGCACTGTCAGCAGGCAAAACCTTAAAACATCACAAACAAGGGAACTCAAAGGGGAAAAAAAAGCAAAAAAGATGCAGGGCTGGAAAACAGCAAAAGGGGCACTGGAATGTAGCTATTTTGTAGTGGCTTTCCAGCAACTCTGGCTGACTCCTAAAATCCAAGCTGGGCTAAAACAACTTCACCACTGTCAACCAGAAAGTAGATGGCTGGGGCAGAAGAGGTGGTGCCCAGCCTTACTACAGTGTTTGCGAGGGAACAGGCGCGAGGAGGAGGACAGTTGAACTCACAGGATGAGTAGGCTCCAAATGGGAATTCATAATCTATAGGATAACCACATTGAAAAACCCTGATTATGCCCCTAAAATCAACCTGAACTCAGTTGGCAGGTGAGAAAAAAAGTAACAATGTCTGTAACAAGAGCAGGAACGAATTTGTCCAGGAGAGTATACAACATTAAAAAAAAAAAAAATGTTCAGGTACTTAAATATAGGAGGGGTCAGCCTTAATCCACTTTCCTCAGTACATATCTATGGGAGTAGAATGCTAAGATATACTGACCAGCTGTTAACTTTCAAGGGTGACCTGCAGGTTCATCACTTAAAATGTTCTTCAACTAGATTTGCTTGTACTTCCTTGAAGTAAATTACTGCACACATATTGTTATGAAAACTACGAAGCTTCTATATGTTTGGTTGGTAAAACTTTGCTCTTTGAATGCTACTTATGGAATGCTTGTCAGTTTTGATATTTGAGATTTTGAACAAAGCATAGTACCACCATCCTGAATTAGGATACATGCATAACTACAAACTCAAATACCCTTAAGTTTCACACAGTAGGTAGATGTACTCACACCCTGGAATACTGTCTCACTACTAACCCTGTTCAATTACATCGTATATTTTCATTATCTTCATCTAGGAATCATAGGTTTTCCCTAAAAACACAAAATAATTCGTTTCAACAATAAATTCTGACCCAGTGAGTTTGAGCCAGAGATCTCAAACAATAGCCTTTGCTTAATCTTTTAAGAAACAAAATCTCTATCAGTGGCAAATCAAGCTATATTTAACATTTAACCCCTACGTTGAGGTGTTCGAGCACCTCTGTGCTTCTGCTTAAAATAAAAACATTTAGGCATTAGATGGTTTAGGAACACGTGCGCCTTTGGCCTATCCGCGCCTACAGAAGAAATAGGATTTTTAAGGGCAACATATTGGTCCCATCCCTGCATCAATGTTTCACTGCAGCTTGAAGATTAAAAAAAATGAAGAGATCCCCATTTTTTATTAACACATTTACTCAATAAGATGCTGCATTTCTCGAAACGGACAAAAAATCCTGGAATGCTGAGCAAGGAAATGTTGCCTCGATTGTCTGGAAACATCAACAAAGTGTGGGTTTTCCCAATGAATGTAGCCCTCACAATCAATTATGTAACATTAACATCCATCACAAAAATGTACATAACTGCTGTTTAAGAGTGCACTCTTCCTTTTGGTGATATTAAACTCACGAATACAGGGACAGGATAATTTAAATTTTTTCCTAATTCTATACAACCTAAGGAAGCTACCGGTGAAAGCAAAACCTCCCTTGTCTCGACTGGCTGGCTGGCCAGTTAAACGCTCTGAACATGACAATTTTTCATATTTGTAGCCATTTTCCCAAAACATTGTATTTCCCACCAAACTTCTTCACAGAGGAACGCATACCCTCCCCCAGCCTTGTTCCTCTGGGATCCTCAGCACGGAGGAACACACGTGTGGGTTTTCTATGGCTCAGGATGCACACAGGTGATAGTCTCGGTGCATTGCATTTTTTAAACTTGGAAAGAATAGCCATGTGAAATGCCATTTTACAATACCTGTCTGTTTGGTCATAGATATCACCCCTAAGCAGAAAGCAAATGCACCACAAACATACATTTTTATATCAATACTTCCTAAGGTTTCTATCACTGAATTCCAGGATTTCTTCACCCTGAACCGCACTGATCAAGACCTTTATGAGATTTGTAACATTTTGTTTTCTCCAAAAGATGGTACTACTTCCCAGTCTCCCTCGAACAGGAACATATCCCCGTTGAGACTATACCACCAACTTTAGTCCTTTGCGTCTCCTGAGCACGTGGGGGTGGAGGGTAGGGTTCCAGTATGGATTTTCAATAGGTCAGGATGCCCTCAGGCAATAATCTAGGTGCAATGCATTTCGGAAACTTGAAAAGCAGCTGCAAGCCCAATTCTGCTTATGTTCTGGTCGCATGCATCATCACTAGTCTATAAGGAAATTTACCAACACAATATAATTTTAATGTTAACACATCATAATGTTTCCCTTGTTGCCTGCTACACTGCCTTTGTCCTGATTGATTAGCCATGACTACATGATGAAGATATTTGTCAGATTTTCAACATTTGGTAGTTTCCTCATGTCATTCTTGGCTTGATGCAAATCTGTGGCCCCATACTTCTTCTGAGTGAGGGGTTGAAAGACACAAATGAATTTCCTATAGGTTTGAATAAGTACCAACATTTTAGACACTAGGAAATGTTTTTGAAGGGTGAGCTACCTTTGGGAAAGTCCACAACATTTTGGGCGCAAGGATAGCTGGCAGCTTGGGGAATCTACTAATCCCAAACATTTCTGAAAACTAGAGACACAGGGGATCCCACAGGGATGAGGCTCGCATAAATCCAAACTCATTTTGTTACCCAAAATCCGATGCAAATGTCATACAATGGGTAAATAAATAGCTACCATTTCTTCTGTTTTTAGAGACTGAAAACTTCAGAACTTCAGGAAAATAGCAATAGTCCTACCATCTAATATTCCAACAAGGTTGCTGATAAAAACGGTACGCCACGTGTCTAGGTTGGCCTATTACCTGGGACAGGAATAGGCCCAACATTTTGACCATGTAAAGACTGCAATAACACTATACTGACTTCACACGGTCACCACATTTAGCCTGTCACAATAGGGCCACTGAGACCTGTAAAGTACTCTTTACTCGTAGACCTTGTTGAACAGTATGTGGTGGCAGGTTTGCTGTTCCCCATATTTTCCTAGGTATGGGATGATCTCAGCTATGTGTGCCTGCGCGACTTCAAGGAGTCAGGTGTGGTTTGGATTATTTTCTAGAAGAATATTTCAATTAGACATGGTATTGCTTAATTGGGTGCAGATGAACAAATTACTTACCTTCGGTAATGCTCTTTCTTGTGGATACTCTAACGGCAGATCCCTCATCTTTGTGCTGTAATTGAGATTTTTCTCAGCAATCCCCTCATGAACCAGTAGTGGCATCGTACAACTCCATGTAGGTTCCGCCCTGAGTTGATGAAGGGGAACTAATATAACTGCTACCTTACCTCCACACGCCAACACCAGTATTTTTCACCCATATACGAGTCAACGCCGTTGGCAGAGGAGCCTTTGATAATCAGATTTTGCCAGTATGCAGATCTCCAATTAGATATTTTTTTTTTATTTTTTTTAACTGGATCAAAGGAGGTCTAATCCACAGAAATTGGAAGAGGGTGATTCAGTGACAAATCTGTTTTTAGAAAGGGAATCCTCCAAAAAGAGTGTTACCACAGGTGAGTTGTTTTTCTAATGCATACTTCTAACTGTAGATTCATCACCATTTGAACAGATACTAAAGCAGGACTTTCATGTTGGTGGGTCTGTGGAAGGACTTGCACCAGAAAACGCACCATTGACCAGGCAGGATTGATCCGATAAGGTGTCCCTCCTGTCGGACCAGGCTGTCCAGGTTTAGTGGACATGTGAACGGATGTCCTCGTCACAGCCTGGCAAATGTCCATAGCAGGCGCTCTGCATACCAGCATGGTGGTAGCAGCTTTTGCTTTAGTAGAAAGTATTTTATGGAGACTGGTAGAGAAAAGGGTATCCTGGGGGTGACCGAGTGTGAGTCCAGCCAAACCTAGGGCCTTTTAGGACTACTGGAAAAGTCAGGTCTTCAGCTTCTTGGAGAATTCAATAAGTGAGGAGGAGGCTCTTATGTGTAGTGGCAGGTCATTCCATGCTCTAGGATCAATGTAGGACAAGGCTCGACCTCAGGTGTGTTCTGTATGCATGAGTTATGTGCAAGCAGGAGTCCGGACAAGCAGAGGTGCCTGGATGGGTTTGTGAAAGCAGATGTAATTGCTGAGGTATGTAGTGCCTTTAAACTGCGGGTGAGGAGTCTAAATTGTGCTCATTTGTGTGCCCAGCCGGTAGAGGTCCTTTACTGAGCTGTGATATTATGTGAGTGCAACGTGGGAGGTTGAGAATGATTCTGGCTGCAGAGTTCTGAATGGTCTGCAGGATTCTAGTGAGTTTTTTTGTTGATACAGGTATTGAGGGTGTTCCAGTAGACCAGCTTGATTGTGAAAAGGGCGAGTGTGCCTGTTTTCGAGGTGCTGATTGGGAGTCATTTGAAATACTTCCTCCGCATCTTCAGTATATGGAAGCATGAGTTTGCAGTCAATGAAGGTCCTAAGGTTTTTGGTGTTGGTGTTGGTGGTAAGCTCTGTGGCCACAAGGTGGAATTCCACAGTGAAGTGCTGCTCCGAAAGATCATGATATCGGTCTTGTCTGTGTTCAGGTTTAGACAGTTGGTCTTCATCCAGTGGGAATATTAGTCATGAAGACACTGACCTTGATCAGAGTACTGGGTGTCTTGTTCGTGAGGTAGAGAATGAGTTGCATGTCTTTGACATAGGAGAGGATGTTGATATTGTGAGGGTGGATGATGATGGGTAGAGGGAAAATGAGCCCACGGACATTCCAGAGGCTTTTTAATGGCTAGACCATAACAGACCTTAATACAAAGGACTATCCTTCTGAGATGGTTTGTTTTTGCACTGTTTCTCCATTCAAGAACACCCATAAAGAGCTGATTGTCCTCCTAATTTCCCTTGGTATGGCTGATGCATAAATGGAGAGGTTTATTTGGGCCTAGGGAATGGAGTCTCTCTTCCTCCTTGGATGAATGGTGTGGGGTGAAGAACGCTGGCAGGTTGCAGAGTTGGGCAGGCCTGTATGGCAATGCGGCAGTGCCTGATGGACTGGTCTGTGTGTGGGAGTGTTTCTCTTGCTGTTGTGGGCCTGTTTTACGGTGTGCTGGGCTGATATTAACTGTTCATTTCCCAGATATGAAAACAAACACCGCCCACAGCAGGACCCAGCCCTCTGCTGTGACAAATGATTCTTCCAAAGGGGCAGCTGCATCAGAGGACAAATGCTCATGGAAAGAAGTTCTGGGTACCAACCAGTCTTATACCAAACAGGAGCCACTAGGATGAACTGGGCCAGTCATTTCTGATCTCTCTCAGAACTTTGGGCCGGAGAGGCAGAGATGGGAAAGAGTACAAGAGTCCTGAGCTCCAGTTGAGCCAAAAGGCACCTCAAAGAGAGAACGGCCTTGGCAACTCCAATGTGCAAAAAGTTTAGACACTGCACGGTCTTGGCAGTGATCAAAAGATAGAGCCAAGGTTATCTACACTGCTGGAAGACAACCTGTGCCACCTCAGAGTATAGGCATTATTTGCAGTTGGCTAGGCAATCCCACTTGAGTTTGTCCACACTGACATTCAAAGACCCAGCCATATGCTCTTTAATCAGGGAGATGCTCTTCCTGCTCAGCCAAATCTGAGGTACACAGCCTCTTGGCACAAGATCCACAAACCTACTCTGCCTGGCTTCTTACACGGCAGTGTTGGGGGGGGTCCTGGATAACCTGCACCTCTCCCTCTTGTTGGACAGGAGGAAGACCTAGTGCCACATTACATGCAACACCAACAGACTGATGAAGAGATTGGTTTCTGCCAGAAACCGGATTCCTTTTATCTCCATCGTTCCTAGATGAACTCCTAACCCCCAGCAATGATGCAGTCGCCATGATCATCATGGAGAGAGTTCTAACACTGGTCCAGTTGCACTCGAGTAGCCATCACTGCAGATCTTTTGCAGTCTGCCCAACACCTGATGAAACCAGAGATTACCTTGGTGCCAAGTCAAATGAAGCAGATCCCACTGCACAGCCTGCCTGTGTCAGCTAGCGTGGTCCAGTAGCAGTGGGACAAGAGTTCACGAAGCATCATGGGTGCTCTCACCGAGACCCATATCAAAGGTTGAAAAATTAGGATCATAGCCCAAATGTCAGACTCATTGAGGCACAGAGAAGGATTAAAATGGCACAGTCTCCAGGACAGCTCCAAAGGCTGACTCTGCATAGGAGTCAAGTGTGACTTCAGCACACTGAAGGAAAATCCTAAAAATGTCAACAAGTTTGGAGATGGTTAACAACTGTGTGAGGTGAGCCAATCTTCAACAACCAGTAGTCAAGGTATGAGAAAAATAGTATTTCTAATCTTCAAAAATGTCTAATAGCCACAGTCATTGCTTCAGTGAATACACGAGTGGCCATGGTAAGGCCAAAGAGGAACCTTGAGGATTGAAATTGCTTGTGGCCTACCTGAAACCTCAGAGACCATCTGTGGTACTGCAGGACGGGGATATGGAAATAAGTTTTCTGCAGCTCAAATGCCACCAGTCAGTCATGTGGATCCAAGGCAGATAGAAATTGGGCCAGGGTGAGCATCTTGAACTTGTCCTTCTTGAGGAAGACTTTCAGAGGGCAAAGGTCTAAAATAAGCCGAAATCCTTTGTCCTTTTTTGGAACCAGAAAGTAACGGGAATTGCACCAGTCCCCGACCTCTAATGCCAGCATCCTCTCTATGCCCCCCTTTGCCACAACACCCTTAACTTCCTCTCGCAAAACGGACAAGTGGTGCTCTGTAAGCCACTGAGGGGACAGGAGGCATGCTTGGATGGGTGGAAACGAAGGTTAGGGTATACCCATGCTGGACAATCTTAAGCACCCAGCTGTCTGATGATGCCTTGCCACCTGTAGAGGTAACAGCTTATCAGGTCTCCAACTAGGTGACAGAATAGAGTTGAGGACAAACAAAAGGGGTTTGATAGCAGCAGAAAGGGTCGGGGATTGGGTTGTTTGTTGTCCCTGGGAATCAGGATGCTATCAGCTGGATCCCCGACCTCTGCCTTGAAAAGCCTAAGAGGTCTTCTGTTGTGGAGGGGTGGTCTGTCATTGCCTCTGCTGCTAGCCTCTTACGATACCTGAAAAGGGCATACACTGCTAGAGAAACTGCTTTGTGAACGGTGCTCGGTGAACAGAGCACGCTTTTGCCTCAATTTCCTTAAATGGCTCTAGTGACAAATCTGCCTTGTCTCCAAAGAGATGGGTGCCATTAAGAGGCATTTCCATGAGTGATTGGTGGACATCACTCGAAAAGCCCATACACCATATGCAGGAGTGGCCGTGAAGCACCATCCTGGTACCAACAGCCCTACACAGACAATTGGCAGTGTCCAGGCTTGACCTGATCACAATCTACAGCTTCTTGGTCATCTTGAATTATCTGTTGGAGGTTGGCACAAAGGTCATCTGGGACTGCAGACAAAATATCAGCCACCGAGCCACAACACATGTCAATGTCCCAGGAGGCATCTTAAGTCTATGGACTTGAGTACAAGATTGGCAGAATGCTTCCATATGTTTTGACTGTCTGGCAGGTTGGTCAGGAAAGCATTTGAGTTCAGCCTGCATGTAGGAGTCCTGAACCACAAAGCTCTCTGATGTTGCAAGACAAAAATGGGTCTCCTGGCTGTCTTGCAGTTAACAGGAGGATAAGATCTTGGTTTCATTCAGGTGCCCAAGGGCACGGCTATCAGGGATTCATTAAAGGGAAGTAGTGGTTCTGACGAGGTCCAACCTGGCTGCAGTACCTCCCTGAGTACGTTGGTCTTTACTTCCTCTCGGGAGCTGGAGATCAAGCACTTTTGCAGGCCATAGCAAATAATGCAGATTCCTCCATATAGGGGCCAGGTTGAGAGTTGAGGACAGTGTCAGGAGAAGTATCTAGTCCACTGTATGCTTGGAGGTACAGAAACAGGTCCTCTTCAACGTGTAGCGGCAATGTGACATCGCAGTCATCATACTGTAGCTCAGGGTCTGAAAATCTGTAGTGTAATGAAAGTGTATCTGAATCAGAGTGGGGTTGGAGGAGGGGTCGAGCTGGACGCTACTTCGAGCAAAGTTGTGCTGGATTCACTTTCAGATCTGTAAATATTACGGCCTCTTCCTCTGGCATCCTCACCGCCGGTGTTGGCGCATGGGACTTATGAGCTTTTCTATGGTGCTCGGCAACCTAGTGTTTGCCTCACAGTACCAGGTGGCCATCATATTCATCCAAAAGCATTTGTTGAATCACAGACTCATGCAAGAATCCCAGACAGCAGAGACCGACTTTGTGGGGCTCGTCACCCTTCATTTGTGGCAATCCTTATAGGGTTTGAAATCTGTAATTTTAGGTGGGGTAGAGGGAAAATATCCCTTACCCACTGGAATGTTTTTGAATAAGGCATTCTGTCACATGACAGAAATCGAGGGAGAGCACTCCAGATACATGTCAGATGATTCTGAAAGAAAGGAACCAGCAAAGACACTCAGAAGTCACATTTATATTGTAGCCCTGATATCACTTCTGTGGTGGGGCAGACTTGACGAGGAACAGGACAATGACAGCTAACGGCACCGGAGGGATTTGCTGAGAAAAATCTCCGGACCCAGCCTAGCGGTATTCATAGGAGAGGAATCTATAGTTACAAGTATCTTTCAGAAATGTGTCTACTCTACAGTGAGTAGGCAGAAGTGGTCTGGATTTTTTCATGGGCTAAGAAAAAAAGAACAGCATCAGGGCTTCTGCCGAAGCGTGTGTGTCTGCCCATGTGTGTTCCTGTGAGGAGTCTACCATTAGTTCAATTAATTTCTAACAAAAAAAAAACCACATATTGAGCCTGGCTCCTTGCTGGCATGCAAATGTGTGGGAATGGGCTGGGGAATCCCCCCCATGGGGGTATATGTGCATGTGTATGATGTCAGTAGTGATGTCCCATACATGATAATGAAGAGGCCTGGAAGTGAGCACTGGGCCATCTCAATCTGGAATTTGTCAATGTCCAGAAGGAATGAGGCACTGGCAAACTCCTCTGCCCTACCGCCAGGGCAAAGAGGAGTCCCCCCCCCCCCCCCCACCACTTCCCCAATCATGGAGAAGGAAGAGAAATAAACCAAACATGTAGGGCAGCACTTTAAACAATTACATATATACCTCATAAGGGCATCTGAGTAACAACTTTGTATGACAAATACATAAAGGGAGTGAAGAGATTAAGGATGAAAAATGTAAGGAAAGAAAATACGAGTAAATCACTGCATTTTCTACTCCTCAGTTTGGCCCCAAAATACATGCTAAAGGGTTTTTGTCAGCACTTGTCCAGATTTCGAATTTCAGGGAATGATAGCTCTGTCAAAGGTATTTATTTAGTTGAGGTTTTATTTTCCACAAACCATGTCATATCTATATCCAAGTGCTCTGCATAGTTGTAAAAACTTATGTACAAGTAAATGAGGATAAAATCACAGATCAACTCACACTGATGCTACACTATCAGACTACTAAATGCATGGAAATTGTCATGTTTGATGAAGGAGTAAAGTGTTTTAGCAATGCTCTTATTCCTGTGTTATTTTGATAGACAATTAGATTGTTTGGTTTTGAAACCAGAGTATCATCCGCATACTGATAGATATTTAGAACTGTATCTCTTAATACTTCATTTAGCAGTCCCAAACTTAGATTAAAAGTGTGGGGACTAATATATTTCATACAGGTACTAAAGTGTAGGCCCTAAAATCTAGAGTCTTATGGGGACCAATGGGGAGAAGCAGGAGGAGTCATTCGGAACATTAACATTATTGGACATGTAACTCAGGCAGCAATTAATCAAATTTAGCAAAATTATGTCTAATCCCATCCAATTTTGAAGAAGGTTTAGGATCGTATTATAGCCGGCTGTGTCTAATACCACTGTAAGGGTCAGAAGTACTAGAAGGTAGGGCTCTCTCCTGCCCATGATCGTAAGGTCATCGGCAATTAGATACAGAATTGCTGTTTCTGAGCTGCAGCCCTCCCTGAGGCAGGATTGGTTTGATCCTAGGACACCTTTTGTGTTGCTTTGATCTTTCAATTGTATATTTATGAGTTTTCTAGGGATTCACCTGAGAAGAGGAAAACGGTAATTAGTGGTCTAAGATTACTTAAATGTTATATACCAGCACATGCATGTGTTCCCCATCGACACGAAGTGCATGAACTATCAAAAAAGAGAAAGCTAGGCCTGCACAGAATACACAACTCTTACTGACAGGTTGATCAAGCCCTTTAGGCATCACAAAAAGGAGGTGTGAAAAAGTTAAGTCACAGCACAAGACATATATCCTAACGTACAATAAATATAAATAACCAGCAAGGCTTATTAGTTTACAAAAAAAAAAAAAAAAAAAACCTTTAATAACTGCCCTAATCATACCAAAGATATTAAGAAAATAATATTTCTGGTAAAAGCCATGTTCTGCCATTCGAGGACTGCTGCTGGACTTAATCCTGTAGTGAATCCCACTTTGTTTTAATGGGATATAGGAGTTACCTTAACCTTTGGCTTGCAGACTCATGCCCCCATCACCTAGTGACTTTTACCCTATGCAGCTTGCTGTGTTTTAGCGCATTTATCCAATTAAAACTTTTAAGATGGCTGCCTTGTTTTTAGTTAGGCCCATGTTTTAGTTTTGCGTGATCAGTGCCACTGCGCTAAGGTGTCAATCTCAAGCGACAAAGATAAACAAACTGCAGGTGTTCACATCAGGTACTTTCCCTCTCCATGCCATGAGGGAATTTTTTATATAAATCACCGTCCGAAGCATGTCTTGTTATCTATTGTTTGGGAATAGACCTACGTCAGGGGGTTCAAGCAGATCTGTATAAATACTCCTCACTTAAAAAGATAGTCAGAGGGATCCCGACCAGATGCCATCACTGCTATCGATGCTGCACGTCGCCTTGATGCTGACAGTCTTCGTGTCCCTACGGAGTCCGAGCTAGAGACCTCTTTCCAAGGTAACAAGGGTTAGGGGCTCTTCTCATGGACATCGCATTGGCAGATAAGGGTTATCACTAGCTCTCTTTTAGGTTAGAGATTAGGTTCACATTATTAGTGTCTTAGGACATATATTATATCTCATGTCACTTCATGTCATTGCAAGATGGTGGGGGTCTTTGTATTAATGACTCGTCTTTATCATTCTGTTTCTTGCACTATTCATTATCCTAATCATTGCAGCCCATGCAACCTAGTTTTGCTAAATAAAACCTATTGAAACTTTACTGCATCTTCTTCATTGCCTGTGTTTGATTGAGACATTGAGTTTATGTGAGAAAGGGGTAATCTCCGTTTACCCACGACACTCCCTGAGATGTCACACTCTTGAGTCCATGCGCAAAGGCTGCCACAAATCACCTTTTACAGTTTGGGTTTCTGGTGAGATGCTGCTTGTGAGCCGGGAGGGTTGGGATGACAGTTATGACTTGTTGTAGGATTGGCATAGTTGCCTACAAACATAAGTAATGTCATCCTTAAACTAGCAGTCTTGCCTAGAGCAAGAGTCAAACTACGACAATCCCTTCTAAGTGAATATTGTGGAGGAATGTTATATTTTCAGAGTTCGGCACCATGAATTGCTCCAGAGATGTTTGGAGACTTGACTCTTGTTTTTTTGTTTCACTCACAGAAGTGAACTAAAGTGCCACAGACATAGAAGAGCCCAATGCCATGGGCTCTTAGCCCTCCCTGGAATATTAAGCTTCTTGAATGGATACATAAAGAGGTGTAATTAACAAAAAAACTCAAAATAACCTGGCTTTAGCATTTAATTAAAAAAGTAATCTTCTCTTAGAGCACTAGGGTCCTTCCAAATGGAGTCTATACATCATGATCGAAAAATCCCATTCCCATACACCAATAGTAGGTTATCCCACTCAGACTGCAAAACCGGGCAATACAAGGAATCCACTCTTACCTTTGAGAAATAATGTTATGCTGCGCTTCAAAACTGTATTTTTATGTCGTACGACAGACTGTTCTGAAATTCAGCATATCATTGGTTTTCCTCAGTATGACATTGGAAGAAGAGCATTGCTCAGTTCTGCTATCCTCTTAAAGACACTTCAGTTTCTGTCAGTACATTACCGCTAACAATTTTAACATATTGATTTAGCAAGCTAGACTCCTGAGCATTCATAAAATTTGATAAACCAATAAAAAAAAGTTAGCAAAGTTCTAAGTACATCCCAATGGGACAGGGAACTTAGTTTTTCTTCATCTTAAGTCTATTGTTGAATCACTGCTTAGAACTGTAAAATTCAACCATGAATTGGTAGTGGACATGGCTGTCCCTGTGCTAGGGACTCCATTGTGCAGAGACTTATTATTGCAACTACAGTACCATAAGGCAACATAGTCAAAGAGGTCCAACAGTCCTTGGCCCAAATAAATCGTTGTCAGTGATAGAAGGTTTTGGAAACCGATTTTATCATAAACCACAAAATCATATGGATCAAGATGGACCAAAGTGCCATACAAGCACCGCATTGCCCCTTCCACAACATGGGGATCCTGGCGTACAGAGGCCTGCCAATTCCTGGAATTATGTGCCTTAAAGCCAAGGCAATATGGCAGAAGAGTGGCTCGGGCACACCTTCCTATTACGTGGGGCTAGGGGAAACCGTGCAGAGCAGATCAACCAAATACTAGAAGGGTGAACAGGTGATATCAACAGCTGACGAATACCCCCACACACCTCCGTTTGTCTTCCTTTCTTAATAAACAGAATGTAATAACCGAGATAATCAGCTTTTAGGGAACTAAAAACACGAAACTTTAGTCTGTCGGTCTCGAACTTACTATTTTCCCTAAACGTACCGGGTTACCATGTTCACCTGCTGAGACTCAAATGACTTGCAGAGTATCTCCAGACTTCTGAAGCAAGATTGCTTATTCGGTGTTTACTTGTCTTCTCTTGAAGAGTCGACATGGCACAGCATGCTTGGGTACAATAATAATGGGGAGGCAAGACCAATCTGTACACAGCTGTTTCTGTTGACAGTGCTTCCTAATTCAGGTTCAGGTACGAGTGACAGCACTTGCCCTGGACGAAGGAATTAAGCACATGAATTATCTACGATCGAAAGCTTGCTGCTCCTTAGGGAAGCACAGGAAGAACAAAGCCCTTGATTTAGGTATAAGCTTTATTAATGATCATTTTCCCCAGCGTTATGCTTCTAAAGCGCTTTTGTAAGAAAAAGTATGTGTAATTACCTTTAGCTACCAGTTTAACTTGAGCGATGCTTTAAAAGATGCAAACTGCTTTCCTTGAAAGAAGTCATTTTGTAGTGCAAGAGGAAACCTTCGAGAAACCTTTGATCTGCCAGAAGAGTAACATTGGAGACCATATTACTGCCCTATTCAACTAAAATCATGCGTGTATGGTTTCTAAATGAGAAAACAAAAAAGTAATTTGTGGACTGCCCGAATTAATCTCGGGCACTTGTAAGTGCTCTGGGCTGCAATCCAGTCCATCACTTTTTTTTGCCCAGCAGAAACCACTCATTTGAAATTCAGCCTTAATGTGGCTCCAATATAGCTGTCCAGCCCACCCTACCAGGTTAGAAACCCCTGAACCAAAGCACAAGCAACCACAGACCGGTTTTGGCTTGGTCACAATCACGCCTGTTTTACATAAGCATGGTTCCTAAACGAGGTGGCAGGGTGGGCAAAAAATGTGGCAAAATTGCAGCCCACAGAAATCACAAGTTGCTGAGATGCAGTCAAGCAATCCACCCATCACTTTTAGACTGAGCATAGCAGCGCAAGAGCTGCTTTTTGACCTGTTGTAATCTGTTCTATGGACTTTAACCACGTCCATCTCACACCCATCATTTTAATTCATTGCTGGGCCTCCACTTCAAAAATCCTTTGATGTTTTTCATAAATGCCTTATGGCCTTAAGGCTGTTTTGTTACCACCTTGGAGACTGACCCTGTGACACTGATTATCGCACGATGAGCCAGATAGCTTTGTGTTGGCGCACTATTGTTTTTTTGCCTCGCAGCTTCGCTCATGGCAGTATGTTGTTCCTTCATCTTCTTTGGTTTTGGGCATCTTGCTGTTTCATTGAGAAGTCGGCGGGGTTTTATATAGTTTGAAATCGATACAAAGGTATTATAGCACTTTACTTGAGCACTGGTTACATTACACAGAACACATTCATTTTCAGTAGCAAGGGGAAATTAAGTGATTTGCCCAGAATCACAGGATGTTGAGCAGGCACCGAGACTCAAACAGTCTTTCCCCTGCTCCAAAGTCTGCTGCTCTGGCCCTCATGCCACATCCTCTACCCTAGAGTTCTTTGTCTGGTGAGTGTTGGGGCAGTCTGGGAATAGCTTCTTTTTTTTTTTTTTTTTAACACAGCACTTGGTAATACAGATTCTGCCATTAAATAGCGCTGCAAAGCAGGTGCCATTCTTAACAAAATCACTATCATTCGTTTGCATCGACCTTGCAGGGATGAAGATGTGAAAAAGCTATGTTAGGATTGAAATCTGTGACATTCCTGCTCTGTCAAGACCTCCTGCTCTGTCAAGACCTCTGCAATGGGTGCATTAACCAACAGACTTGAGTACAGCTTAACACTAGGCGATATGCTCTTGATAACCTCCAGAGAGTCACCAACCTAGCACTTAGGTTAGTTCTAAGCAAGAAGATGAGAAAGGTGTTGTCTCCAAAATGGTGGAAAAGGAGTCATGACTCCAGTCCAAAGCACTACACGGCCTGAAGCTTTATAGCAAAAAACATCTAGCCTTTGGATGTAAATTGGGCCTCTTCAAATAGAGTTCAGTTAGCGTGAAGTCAATACAAAAGTATGACAGCGCTTTACAAGAGCACCTGTTACATTACACAAGAACACATTCATTTTTGGTAGCAAGTGATTTGCCCAGAATCACAGGATGTTGAGCCGGCGACGAAACTCGAACCGTGTTTCCTAGCTCCAAGATCAGCTGCTATGGCCTTACATCACATCCTCTCCCTTAGGGTTCTTGGTCTGGTACGTGTTAGCCAGTCTGGGAAGAACTATTTTTTAGGGTTGAGCCTGCAAGTGCAAGCACTTGCGCATGCGTCTCGCATGCGAGACACTGTAGTACTCCGTAAAGGGCTTGGAGCCAGTCTGTCACTCACCATTTGTTGGTTTGTGTGACACTCTTCTTTACAGCCTCGTAATTCATCAAGGCATAATTTCTGTTCCTCTGTGTGGTGCACGGATGAAGCACTAATCTATGTCAACTTAATTAGTGCCCATCCACTGCTCCCGACGTGATCGAGGTACTATTTTGTTCTAACTTCCAGTGCCCCTCAAACAGAAAGCTTGTGACTGGCAAAAACGTGTCCAGCAGGCCAAACAAAATTGCAATTAAAAAAAAAAATGTTTTAAAGCTAACTTTATTTTGTTAGGTCGTCTTCTCACTTTTCACTCTTTTTTCTTGTGGCTGTTGTTGTCGAAACATGACAATTAACTTGTTTGAAATGTGCGAGTCCGATTGCCTTGCAAATGCTTCTTTTGAAATAGCGCTTGGTGATACAGGTTCTGCCATTTCATAGAACTGCAAAGCATGTGCCATTCTTAACAAAATTGCTATAATTAATTTGCGGTTATGCGGACTCTTCGGTTACTCTTTTTGTATAAAAGTAATGTTTTTAAAAGTTAGGCTGGTATTGCCAATGTAGAGGAATAATTCCTTTAAAAGTTTAACATAGAAATATATGGCTGCCACCCCTCCTTTGCTCCCAGCTCTTTTAACCCCCTCATTCTCCGGGTAGAATGCCATGAAGGTGCCTCTTTGTGGCTTGTTTGGTGCTTTAAAAGTTTAGGTAAACACACTAGAAAGGGATCCATCTTTAGGGTATCACAGCCAGTCTAAGAACAAGGCAAAAACACTCCCAAGATGGCGGCCTTGTTGTGTCCTCTCTTCTGCCAGTGGCAGGACTAGGAGGGTTGGGTTGCACCTGGCATAAATCCACTACACTCCAAACCAAAACACACAGGTAAAAGACGGTCATTTACAACACCAATATCTCTAACTCTCACAAATGCGAGACCTATTGCATTACAAATGCTTGTTAGTTTTTCTCCCTGCAGAGTCCCAGGTACAAAAGGAATGGCTCGATGTGTGCATGTGCTCACTGTGCTATGGACTCAAGCTGCACCCTAAGACGAGGCCAGAGTATGTCATAGGTGCCTTGTGGAGAGACTGGTATACCATACTGCTTTACAGAGCAAAGCAGAAGAAAACAAGAATTTGCAATGCAACAAGTCTCGCGTTTGCTCCAGTTAGAGCTGTTAGCGTTGTAAACTCCTAACCGGACTTTTCTTGCCACATAAATTGGAAGAAAAAAAATAAAATAATCGAGTGTAATTGTGCTATGTAAAACCCAGCGCGATCACGCTGTGGGGAAAATAAAAAGATAAAGTAGAGCAGAAACCAGCCTGAAAACACAGAGCCTCGTATGTTATCAGTAGTTTACCGGTGCTGTGTAGGTGCGCTAAACACCGGAAAGGGTATGACGAATGCATGCCTGTCACTAATGAAAGCAAGCGTATTCTAAAAGGTAAGCCCACAAACCAATGAAATTTACAGGCATGATGTGGGCGTTGTTAAAAGCCCAAAGAGAGATTACAACAGAGAGGCAGCGCTTGTGCGCTCGACCCTAAGAATGTGGTTCTTTCCAGTGTGTTACAAGGGGAATACCACTAAACATGTACTTGTGTATTTTCACTGTTTTGTAACTGCCACCTCCCTATCCCACACGACTCATCTCCCGGAAAAGTGACCTTTTGTTTTTATAAACGTGTTTGTCGCTTTCCAGAGGACACAAACGTTACATATTCAGATCCGGCACCTCAAACAGAACATAAACGCACAGTCGCAATAATATATAATATATATAAAAATAAATTGTTTAACAACATTTTCCACAAAGTATTGCACCATAATATACGAAACTTCTGCGCCCCTACACACACACTACTATTTTCCTGGAGGTGTGTAGCATGACACAGCCCTTGAACTCCCCATCAGTCTTATTTGTCAAATCACTACAGCCTACGGGGGTCTGATATTTTTGGGATCATTTCAGCAAACGTGGCTGGATCTTCCATCGCTATCTCACCTCTCCTGACAGCCCTAATGTCCGCTAGCTTCCCCTGTCAGAGCACGTGTTCAACAGGTAGGTGTGCAACGTGGCCAGAAGCCGCCCATGCGCAGGCGGACTCTTCCACTGAAGGGACATGCTACCAGAGAAGGTTAGGGACTTGCTTTCGTGTGCTGCTGCTCGTAAACCTCCGTGCATGAAACCGCACGAGAGAGGAGGGATGAAATGGCGGCACCGAGGGCAATTTTGAAATGTATTTCTCTGCATCTACACCACGCCTGCACTGGGGTTTTCTCATTACTAATTTTTACAGAAACACATTGGAATTGGCTTTAAGATGTGAAAATCTTCGACCCGAATCCTCCCGTCATATTTGACGTCCTTCCCTCCGTCAGTTCTCAAAACACTCCTATCTGAAGAAGTGCACCGGCTTCTCGATGCTTTACTGGCCGACTTATTAAGTAATGAATAGTAAAGTAAATAATGCGGCATTAGGGAACATACTGTAATGCTGCTGTGCTGCCTTTTCTCGTACCCTGGTAGTATAAAAGGCTAACCTGCTTGTGTGGACAAGGAATCTTGCGTCTTATTCTCAGGTGGAAATCTGGGCCTTCGATACAACACACGCACACCACGAGTTATTACCTAGTTCCGCAGGTTATTACCGAAGGAAAAAAATGCCAAGTTAATAAAAACAGTGAAAACGACGAATTTTGTTTATAAGTCGGCATCCATTACCCATTCTGGAAACACAAAAATTACTCTAAGGTTCAGTTCCTGAGCCTTATTTCACAAACTGCTGCCTGGCACACTTACCTGATTTGACTCCGTGTTAAGGTAACAGGTTCAAAATATCAGTCTCTCGCAGGTATAGGGAGGGGTAAGTCAGTTTAAACCCTAAACGGGGTAGTGAACCAGGCCCGATAGGCTGATAGGAGTGACAAATCGGGTTTACGCACAAATCCACAACTTCCTGATTCAGGCATCCAGGGATTTTCTGCAGACGTCTGCACCGGGCCAAGAGGCACTTAGAATGATTCAAGGGTACACTTTAGTTATCCAGACCCTAGGACGCTGGGACCCTGTGCCAACACCACCTCAGAAAGAGGATGGAATGAATGAATTAATACGTTTATTGTATGATTACTTAAAACCATCACGAGTAAAATTAGCCAATAAAAACTGCAACTGATTAATAAAAATAATCTGACATTGTTAAAATGGCAAATTAAATTAAAATCTAAAAAAAATAAATAGGCAGTGCGTTTGTCCTCTCATGATAATTCTGATCGTTTTTAAGGTTTGAAAATAAAATGTATCATACTAATGTGCACTGTACTAATTACTGCTAATGTGCGTGGGACAGTGGACTCAACACCCCTTCCCGTAGTTTGCCCTTTAACAAAGACTATGCCAGGTATCTGAATTTACCAAACATCGGCATGTCTGACAAACTGTCCAGTGCAAATATAAGATTTTGGGCCTCTGTAACAGTTCGTATGCCATGTTGCAGAAAAATTGACAGAGAGTTTGCAAAGGGCACTATATAATGCTGGGCAACAACATAGCAGGTGGACCAGTGATTCCTTTTTATAGTCACATACAGGGAGTGCAGAATTATTAGGCAAGTTGTATTTTTGAGGATTAATTTTATTATTGAACAACAACCATGTCTCAATGAACCCAAAAAACTCATTAATATCAAAGCTGAATATTTTTGGAAGTAGTTTTTAGTTTGTTTTTAGTTTTAGCTATGTTAGGGGGATATCTGTGTGTGCAGGTGACTTACTGTGCATAATTATTAGGCAACTTAACAAAAAAAATATATATATACCCATTTCAATTATTTATTATTACCAGTGAAACCAATAGAACATCTCAACATTCACAAATATACATTTCTGACATTCAAAAACAAAACAAAAACAAATCAGTGACCAATATAGCCACCTTTCTTTGCAAGGACACTCAAAAGCCTGCCATCCATGGATTCTGTCAGTGTTTTGATCTGTTCACCATCAACAATGCGTGCAGCAGCAACTACAGCCTCCCAGACACTGTTCAGAGAGGTGTACTGTTTTCCCTCCTTGTAAATCTCACATTTGATGATGGACCACAGGTTCTCAATGGGGTTCAGATCAGGTGAACAAGGAGGCCATGTCATTAGATTTCCTTCTTTTATACCCTTTCTTGCCAGCCACGCTGTGGAGTACTTGGACGCGTGTGATGGAGCATTGCCCTGCATGAAAATCATGTTTTTCTTGAAGGATGAAGACTTCTTCCTGTACCACTGCTTGAAGAAGGTGTCTTCCAGGAACTGGCAGTAGGACTGGGAGTTGAGCTTGACTCCATCCTCAACTCGAAAAGGCCCCACAAGCTCATCTTTGATGATACCAGCCCAAACCACTACTCCACCTCCACCTTGCTGGCGTCTGAGTCGGACTGGCGCTCTCTGCCCTTTACCAATCCAGACACGGGCCCATCCATCTGGCCCATCAAGACTCACTCTCATTTCATCAGTCCATAAAACCTTAGAAAAATCAGTCTTGAGATATTTCTTGACCCAGTCTTGACGTTTCAGCTTGTGTGTCTTGTTCAGTGGTGGTCGTCTTTCAGCCTTTCTTACCTTGGCCATGTCTCTGAGTATTGCACACCTTGTGCTTTTGGGCACTCCAGTGATGTTGCAGCTCTGAAATATGGCCAAACTGGTGGCAAGTGGCATCGTGGCAGCTGCACGCTTGACTTTTCTCAGTTCATGGGCAGTTATTTTGCGCCTTGGTTTTTCCACACGCTTCTTGCGACCCTGTTGACTATTTTGAATGAAACGCTTGATTGTTCGATGATCACGCTTCAGAAGCTTTGCAATTTTAAGAGCGCTGCATCCCTCTGCAAGATCTCACTATTTTTGACTTTTCTGAGCCTGTCAAGTCCTTCTTTTGACCCATTTTGCCAAAGGAAAGGAAGTTGCCTAATAATTATGCACACCTGATATAGGGTGTTGATGTCATTAGACCACACCCCTTCTCATTACAGAGATGCACATCACCTAATATGCTTAATTGGTAGTAGGCTTTCGAGCCTATACAGCTTGGAGTAAGACAACATGCATAAAGAGGATGATGTGGTCAAAATACTAATTTGCCTAATAATTCTGCACTCCCTGTAGCGTTCAATAATCCTGAGTGATAGTCATTAGCCGTTCAGATCTTTATTGCCTATAGTAGGCGTTTTAGGTTGATATTTCCCAGTGCCTATTTTAAATGCAAGCAGTTTGTCTGGGATATGTAGGATGGTATTAAAGGAGTTTAAACTGAAGGGTCTTTATATCAGCTTCTTGTGAGCAGAGACAAATATGCCTTTTTATTGAAGATTTAATGGTTAAGGGGTTATTAGGGCAGTAGGTCCAGTTCTCTATGGCTAGGTGAAGCTTCTCCACTGCTAGTTGCAAATGCTTGTACCACAGATTGCCTTTGGTTGTGAACATTATGTTTAAGACCTTCTTCGTCGAATTCTCGGGGACAACAGCTGTCTGCTCGAAGTATTGTGCCAACATGCCCATGTGCTCAAATTTTCTGATTAATGTATTCCGTGTATAGGTAGGCAGTTGTTAGACGCTCTTATAGCACATGCATTGAATCTTGTCCAGTTCATCCGCTAGCTTGCCTGGAAACGCTTACTGTGCGTATTTGATGGAGGACATGAATGTTGCTGTAATTACCCTCCTGATGGCTGTGGTCGCGGGGCTATCAAGGGAGCTATTGAATTTGCAGAGAGCATAGGTAATCT
The DNA here is from genome assembly GCF_031143425.1 of Pleurodeles waltl. Classification (NCBI taxonomy): domain Eukaryota; kingdom Metazoa; phylum Chordata; class Amphibia; order Caudata; family Salamandridae; genus Pleurodeles; species Pleurodeles waltl. The sequence goes on along the minus strand of NC_090446.1, from coordinate 644,809,571 downwards.
TTCTCCCTTCGTTCTTCACTCTTTGCTGGAGTTCCATCGGTTTGTCATTTTCACCTAGCCATGCCCCCAGGTAGCTTAAACTCTGCAATGCAGCCCAGCCACCATTTCCTAACCCTTTTTTTTTTCCAGACAGTTACCGAAGATCACTACTTTGGTTTTACTTGGGTTGGCGATTAAGTTATTTTGTGCACTGTAGATATTCAATGCATTCAACGCCCTCTGGAGACCGACTCTGGTACGATCTAGTAGAACAAGATCAGCTGCGTATTGCATGAGGGAAGTTTTCTTTCCACCAATCCTCGGGAGTGGCTAGATTCGAGTCTGATCAGGCCTGGCCCAAGTCAGCTGTATACAAATTAAATATCTTGGGTGAGCACACAACCCTGTTTTAGCCCTCTGTCTGTTGCAATTTTTGTTGTTGGTGTACGCCGGACGGTTTAACTCGGGCCCATGCCCTGGTGTAAAGCTTTTGGGGGGAGAGGGGGGGAAGAATGTTCCACTTTGCAAGCTTCTGCCAGTGAGTGTTACAGACCATGCAGTCAAAGGTCAAAGAGTAACCAATGAAACAGGCAAAGAAGGGCAACGTGTTTTGTGTGACGGCTTGGTAAGCAATATCGGAGAGTGCCAAAATGTTGTCAACTGTTGAGCCACCCTCACGAATGGAGGGGCCCGCGGAGAGAGAGACCCGGTCTAGTCTCTCCGCGGGTACGTTCGGGACAGGAGGAAGTGGCTCGGAGGCGCCCTATTGGAGGACAGGTAAGTAGGGGAGGGAGTTAGTTAGGCCGACCCCATCCTCCACCCCCCTTTATACCCTCTTTCTCCGCACCGACTAGTTAGTTAGGAGAAAGTTTTAAGGGGAGCTTTTGTGGAGTTGCCAGGGCCAGAGGTAAGGAGAGTTTAGGCAGGGCCGCTTGGGGGCAGGTGGGGAGCATTGCCTCTTGACCAACCGGCATCTTTTGGAGCCGGGGGGCTGCGCGATCAGAACGGCAGGGAGGGGGCTGCAATTTTTGCCAATAATAAAAACGATCTCGCCCAGACGCGTAGGACCGCGCGGGCCGATTTTGGCAGCGTTTTCGGCCGCGTTGTGGGCCACATCTAGGCTGCATTTGGAGCCGCGCTGGGCCGCGTCGGGCGTGTGATCACAAGCCCATTAATTTACAGCACAGCAGGCGCCCCGGGGACCAGGCTATAGTAGCAAATCCGGGGGGGGGGGGCCCCGCGGGCACTTTTTTAGGTATAAAAAAAAATAATACATACACACACAGGGGGAGAAAGAGGAATTAGGCCCGAGGCCCAAAATAAAATATATATATATATATATCAGGCAAGAAGGTAGGGCCCAAGGTCTGAGGCACAGGAATTTCACCCACTAGGGGGTGCCCCAGCGGGCCACACTCCTGAATTTTGAGAAGGCCCACTGTTTTTCCAGATTATTAGAGGGCCACTGGCGGGGGGGGGGGGGGGGGGGGGGGTTACAAAAAAAAAAGTGAGATATAATAAAACTAATATAGTACATATAGATACATAATACTATATAAAACCAGGTAGGCCATGGCTGCTAGCCATGATGCAGACGCAGTGAGGGCCGCGCTCCGCGTGCTAGGCAAGGCTGGCCGCGTGGATTTACTTAGACCGGGAGTCTTAGAGCAGGCCTGGGTGGGAATGTCGCGCCCGACAAGGGCAGCATCGGGCTGGGTCGCAGCAGCAGTTGAGGCATGGGAGTCCCAGGATTCAGACGGGGACAGGGATGAGGGGCCGGTAGCCCCTGGACAGGGCTCAGAAACGCAGCAGGAATTTCCTAGTGCGCACAGCCCGCTGATGTTCAGCGGAGGAGCCCCAGGGGCACAGGATGCGGGGCAAGGAACAGCAGAGGCAGGCGGCGCACCAACAGGGGCCGACCCCGCAGTCACAGTGGGGCAACCGGCGGTGGAGGGAGGACACGTATTGCAAGACGAGGCGAACGAGCAGCCCCTACCGGGGCCCAGATGGGTTTTTGCCCCACTAGACTTGTCATACCACAAAGGAGAAGGATACAGCCCTGGGGATATTGGGGCCCCAGTAAAGAAGAGGGGCAAGTACTCGGGGAGATCCAGAGGGGGGTTGGGGAGAGCTAGGGCAGCGCCCCGCCAGGCCGGGAGGGGGAAACCAAGTCAGCACAAGAAGCAGGGCACATGGAGGATCCAGCCCCACAAACGCCAGGGAACTGGGATCAGGCAGAGACCTGGGACCTGGAGGCCAGAATACGGCAACAACGCAGGGCAGTCCTTGAGACGGAAGCCAGGTGGGCACAGTTGTGCAAGGACATGGAGGAGGCGAACGCTCGCAGCGAAGCGGCCAAAAGGGCTAGAGAGGCCAGGGAAAACATAGGAGCACAGCAGCCGGGGCCGGGAAGTGGAACCTGGGTATGGGTCCCACAGTTAGAAGGAGACCAGAGACAGGAGGCTGGTTCGGCCGAAGGGCAAGTTGGCGTGGGGAAACCCGGTGACGCATACGGTCACAGGGGTAGAAGTAAACCAATGCCAACGGCGGAGGTTGGCAGGAGACGGGCTACGCCAACTGGGCGCAACACGGCCTAAACGCGTTGGTACAAAGCATTGGAGGGGTCTGCGGCGGCTTTCTCCACCCCGGGGAGCACGGGTACCGTTCCGATGGTGTGCGTCATGCGGGTACGGAGGCGATTGAGACGACATCAACTAAGGCAAGAGCTGTGGCCAAACACAGGGGCCAATGGGGAGGAGAAGATGAGTTAGAACTGGATTATGAAGAAGAAGGGGATGAATGGGAAGATGGTGAAATTCAGGAGCTGGAAATGAGCGCTGTCAAAAAAGGGGGGGGGGTGGGGGGCGAGGGCGCAAGTGCGGCGCAACCTCTTCTTAGTTTTCTGTGTTACAGGATATGATTCCAACGGAAGGCCCCACAGGGGGGCGGGCAAGCCATGCCGGGTGGCAGAAGCCTGAAGAGAGTGCCAAGGAGTTTGGGAGATAATGTCAGAGGTAAGAGATGGTGGTCGGTGTGAGGCGAAGGGGGAGAGACAACAAAGGAGGCTAGCACAAGTAGGTCCATTGGGGGTAGGAGACGGGTCTGTTTTGGATGTATCAGCCACCAGTTCCATACAAGGAACGGCTGTGAACAAGGAGAAGGAGGGCGCCACAACGGTAGAGGTAGCCACAAGCAGTAAGGCGGATGTGGGGGAGATGACATTAGAGGACAAGGAAGGGGGAGGACATAAAAAGCGTCTGCCATATATGGGTTTGGCGATGCCACTCGGGTCCCACATAGCCGAGAAAACGAAAGCCAGGATATGGAAACACGAATATGTGGACGTTTTTAAACTACTGCTTAGGAACATACAGGCCAAGGAGGGTTCCAAGGGGGAGGAATGGGAACTAGCGCGCAGGCCCAGGGTCCCTATCACAATGGACAATTGGACGTCGGCCTTTTTGATATTTGCCAGTATATACTGCGAGAAATACCCGGACAGGGCCATTGCATTGTGCCTTTCTAATGATGCCCATGTATTTAAACAAATGCATTTCGGGGGTTTCGCATGGCTCAGTTATGACGAGGAATTCAGGGCTCGGGTGAGTGTTAATCCGGAGAAACCTTGGGGGGGGATGTAGATCCAGAGCTATGGATGCAATGGATGGCATCGGCGCAGGCAGCGGCGTCCACTCATACAGCAAGTGGACTGCCAGTGATATATAAGCCCTTTCAGGCCCGCCCCGCCCTGGAAGGGGCGGGCGCCGCCACAAAAACTACAGGGGCAACTTCGGGGGCTTGTTGGAACTTTAACAAAGGTTTTTGTTCCAGAGCACAATGCAGGTTTAAACATGATTTCTCCAAGTGCGGGGGCCGTCATTCAATGTTTCTCACTGTCCAGCCCAGCGGAACAGTGGAGAGCTTCAAGAGGAAGAGGAGCGCATTGCGCTCCTGCACCAAAAGGGTCCTACACCAGTTAGACTGGAATTTCTGTTGCCTTGGTTGCACATTTACCCAAATACGGACAAAGTGCGTTTATTGGAATGGTGTTTTAAAAAGGTTTCAGAATAGGTTACCAAGGTCCGAGGGAAAGGAGATGGGCTGACAATTTGCGGTCAGCCAAAGAACGGCCCCAGATAGTGCGCGACAAATTAACAAAGGAGTTGGGTTTAGGCAGAATAGCAGGCCCTTTCTCCGAGTGGAATAGTAATTCTCTGATGATATCCCCTTTGGAGGTAGTACCCAAAAAGGCGCAGAGAGAGTTTCGCTTGATTCACCATTTGTCACGGCCTGAAGGAGCGTCAGTTAATGATTTCATTGCTCAAGAAGACTCCAAGGTAATTTACGCATCAGTCGATGTTAAAGTTAGTTTTAAGGTGCGGGAGGATGGCGGAAATGGCAAAATGCAATATTCAATCGGCTTTTAGATTGCTTCCTATTCATCCAGCAGATTTTGACCTCTTGGGCATGCAGCTGGATGGCAAAATTTACGTAGAAAGGGTTCTGCCCATGGGCTGCGCGATCTCATGCGCGCTTTTTGAGACTTTCAGCACTTTCCTACAGTGGGTTTTCGTGAGAACTAGTGGACATAGGTGGGTGACTCATTACCTGGACGACTTCCTATTTGTAGGAACAGCTGCATCCGGGGGCGTGTGGGAGGGCGCTGAACACGTTTCAGAGGTTAGCGCAACAAGCAGGAGTACCCCTTGCCCCGGAAAAAACAGAAGGGCCAATGACGATCTTGACCTTTTTGGGTATCGAGCTGGATGCAAGAGAATTGGTTGCCAGATTGCCAGCGGCAAAAGTGGGGGAGATACTGGACTTTTTTTTAGCAGAGGTGCGCACTTTGCGTAAAATAGATTTGCGGACGGCTCAGAAGCTTTTAGGTTATCTCAATTTCACGTGTAGGGTAGTAAGAGGAGGCCGGACTTTCTGTAGGCGGCTGGGTTTTTCCATGTCAGGTGCAGTACTTCCACACCATAGGATACGAGTTTCCTTGACATTACGAGAGGACATTAGAATATGGGAGATCTTTTTGAAAAATGTCAATGGGGTACCAATGTCTTTTGGTGAGGCGGACACTGTTTGGCAGGTCCACATTTTTTCTGATGCGGCAGGAGCGTCGGGTTTTGGTTTATACTGGGATGGGAGGTGGTGTGTGGAAACATGGCCGGCTCCTTGGTTGCAACAGGGGAGAAGCATCGCGTTTCTGGAGTTTTTTCCCTTATTAGTGGCACTGGCAATATGGGGACAGGAGTTAGCCAACAGGACAGTGATCTTTCAGGTAGACAACATGGCGGTGGTAGATTTGGTCAACAGGCAGAGAGCAAGGGACCTTAGAGTTTTGCGCTTGTTGCGGCAGTTCATGCTTTTATGTTTATCCTTGAATGTTATTTTTAAAGCTGAGCATATACCGGGGGTTCACAACGAGATTGCAGATTCCCTATCTCGTTCACAGTGGCGGCGTTTTTGCGAATTGGCACCTGGAGCGGAAAGGAACAAGACTGTGGTCCCGGCAGACATTTGGGAATGGGGGGCATGATGATCACGGGGCTGGTGGAGATGTCATTAGCGGTATCTACAAGATGAAATTACAGACTTGCATGGTTGGAGTTTCAATCTTTTGAGCCTTTTGGGGGCAACTTTTGGGCGCAAGGCCTGCGAACGCTTGAAGCGCAGACCAGACGTTTCGTGCTTTTTCTGATCAGGGAGGGTTTATCTCCAGCTACAATTGGGGGAAAACTGGCAGGTGTTTCTTTCTACAGGAACCTCTTTTTCGGGTATGACCCAGCGAACAGTGATTTACTAGGTAAAATGTTGAAGGGCTGGAGCAGGTTTAGGGCCAGTGGGGATAAACCAGCAAGAGAACCCATTACGTTTGGTAACACCTGTACAATCTCCAACAATATTTCAGTTTGTTGTTCAGATGAGTACGAGGTGTGTTTATTCCGTTTGTGTATGTTGTGGATGTTTTTTGGAGCTTTTCGAGTGTCCGAGCTGCTGGGGGTGGGGAAAGAAATTGGGGTAATGAGGAAGGAGGTGTGCATGTATAGGGACAGGTTGGGGATATGGCTCAGACGTTCATAAATGGATCAGCTGGGTAAGGGCAAGTGGATATGGCTGGAAAAAGGGGGTGTTGCAGTGGCTTGTCCGGTAACAGAATGGGTCAGTTTTAAGGCCAAGTGGCAGGGGGCAGGCGATTCAGGGGTTTTTATGCACGCATCAGGGAAAAAGCTGACTAGTTATCAGCTGTTGCAAGTTATGAGAATGGCACTTGGAAGGATAGGGCGGCGCGCAGGGGATTATGGAACACATTAATTCAGGATTGGGGCAGCGACTGCGGCAGCGCATTTGGGATGGGACTGGGCGAAGATCAGGTCCATAGGGAGATGGAAGTCTAGGTGCTGCGAGCGGTATGTTAGGTCCTGAGGGGAACGAAGTTGGTGGGGGAGGTTTAGCCCACCAATACAGTTTTTACAATGTTTTTTCTTTGCAGGATGCGTGGCTGGGCCGCAGTCGGACAAGATGACGACATGGTTGGTCGGCCATTCGTTCGTTCATTGGGCGGCAAAATTTGCGGAGAAGCAAATTTACGGCAGATCATTGGGACTGCCCAGCAGACACCATGAAGTGCGTTGGTGGGGCAAGAGTGGTATGAGGTGGGGGAGCCTGCTCCCATTTATCACGGGTAACTTGCCGCAGTGGGGATGCCCAGACCTTTTATAGATTCATCTTGTCAAAAATGATTTAGTGAAGCTATCGGGGCTCACTTTGATACAACTCATGCAGAGAGATTTGGAACTGTGAAACAAAAACTATGCGGGCCATGCCTGGTATGGACGGAATTTGTGCCAAGAAGGGCATGGAGAGGGGCACTCAATCACAGAGCCATTGAGCGGGCTCGGAAAAAGCTGAACAGAGCCATGAGAGTTTTTTGCTGGACTCATGGGATCAAGGTGTTAAGGCACAGGGACATAAAGGAGCAGGAGAAGGTTTTGTTTTGAGATGACAGGGTTCATTTGTCGCGGATAGGAAATGCGTACTACCTAACTGAGCTAAGGTTGATGATAGAAAGTGTATGGGGAGTAAATTTGTGGATTAGAGATTTAAAAAAAAGGGGGAAAGGAGAGAATATGCTAGGACACGTTGCAACGGAAAAAGGTTTGTTTTTCCTTGGGGTGGGGCAGCAAAACGCTGGGTGGCAGGAGATGGGAGAGGGTGGAGAGCCAGATGCGGGCTTGTCCACCCTTCCAGTGGGAAAAACAAGGAGGTGAAGGATCAGAGCGGGGGGAGGGTAGGTTTAAAGCAAGGAAGGCATGGGAGGAATAGGGGAGCGTATACGGTAGGAGAATTGAAGGGAGCTATCTGAGGAGAGAAGGAAGGCAAAAGGATGTTGTAAAAGTTAAGGTCTGGTTTAAAAGGACGATATACAGTTAAAATGTTAAATGATGTTTGTGTTTTAAACCCTGTCCTAAAATAAATGACCTTTTACACCAACAAAGAGTGTCACTGTATGTATGTCCCGAATCCTGTTTGGTAGAAGGGAAGCAAACCTCATCAGATGCCCATTTAGCCGAGTCCTGTAGTATGGTGCTGCCATAGGCTTTCCGCTCAATGTCTAATAGGGTAATTAACCTGTAGGGTTTAGGGTCAGTGCGGTCCCCCTTCCTAAAGATCGCCTGGACTAGCGAGCCATTCCAGGAATCGGGGCGGTCTTCCTGTAATGTGCATATAATGGCATGGATCGAGTGTGCTGGATATACTGAAAGGTTGGGCCTCGCGAAAACGAAACTAACTCTCAGTCCTCCATGACAGCGAGATGACCAGGCAGTCTCTGACGGAAAACATTTTACCTGCACTTCATATTTGCTGAGGGGTTTCTGGAGGGCTCACTGCAGCTCCCCTGGTCTCACTGTGCTTGCGTAGAAAACAGCACGTCCTCCTGATGTACTAGAAGTCTAGGTGGACACCTCCTTAATATGTAAATATGAACACTCTCTTGCCCTTCAATTACACTGCTTTGAGTGTCTGTCGAGGCAGAAGGGTTAGGGGAAAAGGAGCTAAGACTCAAGCAGGTGGGGGGGGGGGTCACAAGTATGACAGTTGTGTAGCCAGAGGTTGTGGTGACACAGGTAACATTTTCAGAAAGAGGCAGGTGGAGTCAGCACACCTACCACACCGTGACTGGCAGCACACCTTGAGGGGGGGCGAGGGGAGTTACATAAGGGAAGACGGTCTGTGAAGCTCCAGAGAAACCAGAGACTAATGTACCTTGGGTCTTCAGCAACAAAACACTATGCCATAAGCAGATATATATGTGATCGAGGTGAACAGTTCCTGTTGAACCGCGTGTGGGTCTCTGCTAGCGATTGTTGAAGCACAACAAAAAAAACACTGTCTGCAGGGTGCTGGGGAGGGGGCAGTGGGCTAAAGCTGGGTGAGAGCAATACTGCCTCTAGCACGGTTTGGGTGAATATAGCCGAAAAAAGGGGAAGGGCTGCATGATGATGTGGTACTTAATTATCAATTGGATCGCCCTAATTGCCACTTAATTATTTATTTCACTTTGAGACATTTATCGGGGTCCTGCTTCTGTTCCCCACCTTGTCGCCTCAGAGTGACAAAGGTTTCCCCAACTATAGAGACGTTCACTACTCGGTGGGACTTGGATGAGGCATGGACATGGTACAGAGTTAGTACTGTATAGAATATAATATTGTACATTAGAAACTGGCGCTGTTTAAAAGTGTTGGTTTAGGATAAGAAATACATTAAGTTGTAGACAGGTAGCCATGCATGCCTAAGGATTACAGCTGCTTCCACGGGTGACCAGGGTAACCTGTGAGCTATTCTTTATGTACCACAACATGGGGTAACCCCACTCCAAACTCCCCACACGGTATTAGGGCATCTTTCAGTTTCCACGCCTAAGGCTAACTAAACCTTTGCTAAGTGTTTATTACCAAAGAAAGGAGATACACTGCAGGGTCCTGTTTGCCACAGGCACTAGAGAGAGAGGGACAGATGCAGTCTCACCCGACAACATGTTACACACAGCCTCAATTCTCAGGGCGCATCCAAACACATGGTTCTCACATTTAGGGTGAGGTGGCACGCTGCCTCAGTAACTAGGGCTGCTGGGCTTTTACAAGAGGAAATCTGTAGACCTCAGAGCGGTGGTACAGCCAGCTCCATAAATGAAAGGGCAACACTTTTCATTGGACGGTTGTGTTCTCAAAGAGCTGGTGTGAACAAATTCTTATACAGCAAAACACACTGTAGGGTAAAACACAGCATAACTTTCTTTGTCAAATAAAACAAATTCCAGTTGAGTGAAAGCAAAGAACAAAATGAGATGTTCTTTTGTTTTTGTTCACAAAGGCGTTTCAGGGGTGTGAAATGCCCACATTTATGGGTCAGGAGAAGTGCCGTGAATTTATTATATGCAGACTAAGAAACCAGGTGTGTTTTCAGATATTCTTATAGTATTCTGGACATATAATGTGATAACCTGAATAGCGACAGAATATATAATTTCCGAAAGCAATGCCCGAGTTGGCTCGTTCACATTACAAAGGCAGTAAGTCTTGGAAGAGAGCAACAATAGTTCTACTTGATGATCAGAAATTCACCAGTGAACTCACAACCGAAGAACAGTATCTCAGCTACGAGCCAACATATAAAGTGCTGTGTCATGGGATAGCAACAATTCACAATCGCACAGGGCCTAATGACTTATAGAGTTCCAGGTAACAAACTATAGGCCAGCCTAAAATACGGACAATGGTAATTAAGTCACTAATAAAACGAACAATGCAGGGAACCTTAGAAGAAGCAGTGCTAAAGTTGGACTAAATAAGATTTGTCAGTGAAACAAATAGAGTCAAGAGCCAATGATAATAAAAATGGCAATCTCTATTCTTTTTAAGTAGCACCTCAAATAATGTCTATCATTTCTCACTGCTGGGGGAGAGGATGTGGTGGCAACTTAGGGGCTGGGGAGCCAGGTTTGAGTCTCGGCTTGACTCAGCATCCTGTAATTCTCGGCAAATCACTTAATCTCCCTGTGCTTACAAAAAATGAATGTGTCCTTGTGTAATGTAACTGGTGCTCATGTGAAGTGCTCTAATACCTTTGAGCAGAGTTTGCGTCATAAAAACTGCAGAAAAGAACATGCGAAAAACAAACAAAGAGATAATGCTGTTTGCAAATAAATGGTGCTATTTTATTTACAAAGTTCGGGTGGTGGCGGCAGGTGGGGGTGAAAGGGCGACTCGATCCTACACAGAATAAAACTTGATGCAATTTGGATAAAAACCTCTACAGCAATTACTCAGCTCCCTAAGCTATCTAAAGAGGGGAATGGGAAGAGTGAAGAGAGACAGACGCCTGGCAGGGTGGCACATTGTTGCACAAGTAGAATACTAGATATTCAAATAAAGAACTGATGTGCTTATTGTAATACACATATTTGAACAAAATGCTCTTTCTAACCACAATTCCCTCAACTTTAGTACATTCTTCAAGCTCCAGTATGGATGCTTTACTTGTTGCAGTGCCACATGGCAGACATGTCCTTGAGAACCTGTACTAGCAAGCTCCTTGATGGACAGTAGGAAGGCCTTCAATGACAGATGAGTAGTCTGCAACTCAACAGATTCTAATGGAGCCTGGAGACCAGACTCCTTAGAGCCCCACTTCTCTCAACACAGCAGTGACACATCAGTTACAGTTGTCTGCGGTGTGTGTATGGAAAGGAGAGGTGTCTGCAGCTCGTCAGGTTACGGTCAAGCACTCACCACTGCAGATCTTGTGCAGTCTCAAGCAGCCACCACTTGGGATCTTGTGCATTCTCAAACAGCAAACCTGGATGACATCAGACAGGTTTCCTTGGTGCAGGGCCCACTAATACTTAAGGCCCCACCCACAGAGCATGCATATGACACCTGCCAATGTGGACAAGCAGGTTGTACAAGGCTAACAGGCCAGGAGCCTCACAGCTGCTCTCACAGAGATCCAGGACTATGGCTGAAACATTGGGATCATAGCCCAAATGTTTTGGAAATGCAGCAATAGAGGAAAGGCCCTGAACTCCAGCATATCCAACCGAGCTCATAAAAAAGAAAATCTCTGCAAAAGAGTTGGACGTGACTTCAGGTTACTGATCGAGAACACAAACAATTTCTGGAAGTTTAACTCTTTCTAGAGGTGTTCTACAATTGACTGTGGCAAGCTCATCTTTAACAGCCAGTTGACAAGGTAGGGGAAGACTGTACCCCACCCACTCCAACCCCAAAGTTGGGCAAGATCAGTGCTATCACCACTATTCACACCAGAGGAGTGCTGTAAGGCTGAACAACAGCATGTCAAAATGAAAATACTCTTGGACAACCATAAAGCGCAGGTAATGTCTTTGGGATTGAAGGAGAGGCACATGAAAAGTAAACATCCTACAGATCTAAGGTCTGCCATTCAGTTGCCTTAGGTCCAGGCAAGCAGAACCTTGGTCATTGTGATTTTACATTTCTCTTCCATCATTCTTCAGCATGAGGAACCAGCGGGAGTCACAACCTGTCCCTGTTTGAGAATGTACAACCCTCTCTTGTGGAACCCTTCTGATGCCCGTTCGGACAGAACAGCTCACACTTCTTGCAGTAAGATGGATGTGTGCTCCTCAGAGCTGTTCAGAAGTGGCACAAAGATGCAGCGGGTCGTGACAGAAGAGCATAGTTTGGCTGAATGATCTTGAAGACCCATCTGTCCGATATTATGATAGCCACCATGGGAGAAAATGTTGGATCCTGCCTCTCACAGGACAGTTGTGTGTAACTGATAAGTGCTAACTAAAGCGGCTTGGATGCTGATGCAAAAGAGGAGGGGGGACAAGCAAAGTTTGGTGTAATTGGTGGCGTGTTCCGCTTGCCTGAACCCCACCCCCAAACACAAAAGGATTGGTGGTGACTACGGTGGCGACGGGGCCCTGGCATTGCCTATAGACCAACCACCTTGAATTGCCTCAAAAAGGCCGAAAGTGATTGGAGGACTATCTGGCAGGGGTCAAGTGGCTCAAAGAACGAGCTGTGGCCTGACTTTCCTTAAAGCGTTCTAAAATGGAGCTAGCTTTTTTTTGTTGATTAGGCAGAGTCCATCGAAAGGCATATCTATAAGGAATGAGTGCACATCTCTTGAAAACCTGTGGATCACATTCACACAGTTACTCACCACTAGGCTAGAGCTGACTTCTCGCCCCAAGCAATCAGTAGTAACCACACCAGCATTACTGACATATGTGGCCACATCCTGGCCAACTTGAATGACTTAAACCAGGGAGGCTTTCAATTCTTCTGAGATCACTGGCAATATGTCACTTGCTATCTCCTAGACAGCTTGTATAGATTAGCCTTGTAGGTAAACTGCACTGACTGTGCTAATGGCTAGGCTGACCAAAGAGAACATGATTTCCAAACACCGTAGTCCTTTTTGATTCCCTATCCAGAATGAGGGTAGTGAGGGTGGGGGTCTTAGGGAATGAATTAGGATTCAACTTGCTGGTGGAAGCAAGTATCACCAATCTTTCAGGAGTAGGATGCTGTAGTAGAAAATCCGGGCCACTGGGCACCAGTCTGTGGTGCATGGCACCTGCCTGTTGACCGATGGGTAAGAGCAAGGAATGCCCTGCAGAGTGTTAATAATGGTTTTGATGAATAGAAGTAAGGGCTCAGAGGGAGCAGGCCCAAGTTGCAGGACTTCTATGAGGTTATCTTAACTTCAACAGAAGGCAGTTGAAAGTACAGCACCAAAACAAATTACCAATGCAAAGGAAGCACTATCTTCTGTTGGTGGCCCAAGGGGAAATATCAACCCTATCTCCTGCAGAGTATCCGGCCCAAAGGCCTCCTGTAAGTTCATGTTTTACCTGTCCTCATATTGTAGGAAGAAATCATGCCCATCATCACCATTGTCTTCGCTGGGTTGCGGTAAACTCTGGTCAGAAATCAAATCGGTGATATAACCTCTGAGGATGGCTCGGAGTAGTAAGAATATACTGTCTGAATAAGGCTGTATGAGAACTGGTTATGCTGGAGCGGAGTTGGACACCGACCTCTCGAGGTCACAACTAGCATTGGTTCTGGAGCTGGAACGGAAGTAGTCACTGAAGTCGACCTGGAACTTGAGAAAGGCTCTAGTGGCTTAGACAGTGCTGAGGATGGATACACCAGCAATAATCAAAGTGAAGGCCCCTGCAGATCCTTACGGACCAAGGGTGCAAAAGAGGGAAACAGAGTACAACATGAACTCCTTAAACACCTCAAGCTGTGGCGACAATTGTCAGAACTCTGGTAGCATCTAGATTAACTGTTGAAAGGGCTCCTCACACAGGATCTGGGAATGAGATTAATTGGTTGGCACCTTGACACCCTTGCAACTTCTCTTTAGATAGAGAGTGGCAGGGTGGGGTCAAGTCCCACTTAGCCTTATGTTTCCTCTACATTATGAAGTTTGACCTACTGGATGACTTCAACTGCAAAGACCTTTCATAAGATGAGTGTCAGCAGCCGGCAGCACCCTCGTCATGAAGTGTGAGCAGGACTTACACAAGGACAGAGACTTCTTCCTAAGCTTGGCAACGTACAGCTTAGTTTCACAGTTCTAGATTTCCTTCCAACTTAGAGATCTGACCAAAGCCCAAACCAAAGACACACCTTGTCAGGGTCCATCACAGACATCTGCTTTCTGCAGTCACAACATAGTTTCAACCCTGTAGTCTTTGATTGTGTAAGGGAACAATGACCCCACCTATTTTCATTTGAAAATCGTCAAATACCGACGAAAGAGAGAGAGAGCACTCCAGATCCATGTTCAGAAGTATGGAAAGTAAGCAACAGATGGTCTACATGGATCGCGCTTATGTGCGGCTCTGCTCAGCCACTTCCAGAGCACATTGAAGAGTACAGAGCACCAAAGCATTGCTATGAAAGGTTCTAGATCCAGTTTGGGGACTACGGAATATTGTAAAGGTGAAGAAATTGAAGTTAGATGCATCTATCAGAAAAAAAACGATGGAGGAAAATGAAGAAAGGATACTAGCTAATGCTGCTTACTGGAATACACTTCCTCCTCCTTGCTCCATCGACTGAATATGCAGCAATAAGCTGGCATCGCACAAAGTGATTCTGAACAATCTCTAAATTGCTCTACTCCACATGTCAAGGAGGTCTTCTACACTTCAAGATGAATCCACATGGGTATTTGAAGGAGATGGCAATGGTAGCACTAAGGCAACTGCAGCCCTCCTCTGCACCTCTAGCCATTCATATATTTGACAGAAGTCCACGGAAAGGGGGGGAAGCACTGCACACAGTGAAACATCGTAGTATATTTGGCTTACTTTTTGCTTTTTCTGTAACTGTTTCAAATGTCCGTCCTCATACAGACACTCTAAGAATCCACCAGTGAAGACTGTTTTACTTTGCCTGAACCAGCATTGGAAGAATTTTTGTTAGAACATCTCTTAAGTACACATTTTTGTGAGATCCCTGGAAAACAGCTTGCAATCTGATAATGTAGTCGGATGGCAATATGCTACTCTCAGATGTTTGCTTCTTTCAGCTGCATTTCCTTCCAAGGTTGCTGGCCTGGTGTAATTTTAATAAACAAGAGTAGTGACAAGGTGACAGATCCAGCTTTAAAAATGTGGAACAGTCCCAGCAATTGTGGACAGTAAGAACAGTGCAGTCAGTCAGCAGGTACAAGTGACAGTAAGGGACAATGTACCAAGACGAATATAAAAAAAAAAAAAAAAAAAAAAAAAAAAAAAGAAGGAGGTTGAGGTGGAGGGAAATGCTGTGAGCATTTCAAATCAATGCTCCTTCACCTGTATAGCTACACAAGTAGAGTTGAAACACCGTATACTACAGGAGGCCCATTTCCAAAGACCAGTAACTGCTTATTCATGATGTATTGATCGCCAACCACAAGATACCAAGGTACAGGTGGTTACAAGACAAGGAGCTGATGGTTCCAAAACAAAGTATTTCATATAGAGTTTGAGACTATATAGTGGAACCTCACTGTACCATCTCCACCGCTATTGCAGTTCCTCCTGTCATTTACCTGCCTTGTTTATTAAGACCACTTTCCTAGCAACTGACCGCCTAGCAAATCGTTTTTGGGTCACCTACTAGACAGCACATGTACAGTCTGTTGCAAGAGATATTGTTAGCGTACAGTGGGCTTAGAGCCCATCATTGCTGTCCACTGGTTGACTTCATTTTGACTCATTTGCTTGCTTTTTACTTGTTAGTTTGTGTGGGCTTTAGTTCCCTGTCATCTGTTTGCTCATTCCTGAAGCATGAACGCATTATTTATTTCCTTCCACTGCTCACTTTTCAGGGTCAACTGTTTTCTTTTTATTTAAGCACTCCACAAGTGTGAATGTGTTTTCAAGCTGTATCGAGGTACTGCCTGCCTCCCCAGCACACGTTTTCTCTGTGTGCTTCTCCTCACCCTACATGATGTGCCCCCCACCTTGTGTGGTCCTCCCTTAGGTTTCTTTTTCACCTGAATGCTTCTCCCTTTAGCACCATGTTGCACTCTTGTCCATTTGATTTCCACATCGGCTCCACATTCCTCACTGTTCATGTTGCCTCTCCCCACCCGCACAAGACCCCATATTGCTTTCCCCTGCCCTTCTGTTGCTTCCCCACCACCACTGCTTCCTGGGATTCCAAACCCCCTCCATATTGCTTTCCATCCATCCGTTTGTGATATTTTATTTATTTGTGTATAACAATCTAACTCAGACCGGTAAACAAAGCCATGTCGCACAGCACGGGTATGATAAAGATCATCACAAAGTACTGGGGATGCCGACAGATGCCCATAGAGTTAAGTATTTGGCTTTGTCAGTGCTAGATTCTTCCCCTGTAGATAATTGGAGTGGAACCTCCACACAGTACCTTGATGATTGCCATTTAATGAGTCAGTCTCCCACTATCGATCCAGCCACCTGGAAGCCTATGGTCCTTATGTTCCCAGTAGATTCTGTTGTGTACTCTTGCCCCCTTTATTTTGACTGCGAGTGAGGAAGGTGTCAGCATGGCCCACGGTGCCCCTACCCTTTTACATACATGCCAACATTTAAGAAGAGGAAAGTGGAAGATTTTAACAATATATTTGGGAAATTGTATTTCTCCCATTGACTTCTATAGAAGGAATGGCAATTTCAAGTGGTAGACAGCTAAAACAAAGCAATTTTTGGCTTTAAAAAAAATTGGGAGCTTTCCACCTGAATCAGTTCTATTGGCATGTATGCTTTTACTTTTTGCTGTTATAGCCTGTTGCAGTGGAAGTACTAGTGGTGTTGTGCTAGTCAGGAAATGATCAGCAGCAACAAACTGGCAGCAAATTGTCTTTGATTACCATTAGAAATGATGTAGCTGTAGTGTGTCAAAAATCATGCACGTTAGGACCCTCATGGTCCTGAGTGGACTCTAGACAGGAATGACGTAATCTAATTGGAGGTGTTAAGGTATGGTTATGAAAATCATGACGCAATGGATGCAGAGCGCAATGGTATGTTAAAGAATAAAGACATCTGTTACAGAGCTCTGTGTAAGAGGTATTCATTTGCATGCTTCTGGGCTGGGGAAGATGTTACAAATGGAGACGAGTGTGGGATACGTGTCCTGAAGAAACAAAGATGCTCTCCCTGAGAGTTTGAAAAGATGCAGCAAACTGCTTATGTATGCCACATGCGCCCAGAGTCAACTCAGTCTGCAAATGGCATAGGTAGAGTCAAAGCCCTACTCCAACCCATACACAGCCATCAAAGAATTTTAAGGGGCGACAGTGGAGCACATTTGAGAAGCCTGCCAAAACCTGCTGGTAAGGCTGAAATAAGAGACACTGCGCTGCGCCATAACACTGAGCCATCATCAATACGAAGCAAACGCTAAAGGCAGTGATGACCAGGTATGAAAAACAGAAACTTAATTACCGGCACAAGCAAGTAAAGTGCCACACGGCCTCGAATGAGACCCAATGATCCAGGCTCAGGTGCAAAGTTGGTGCTTGCAGCAGTTGCAGGTGACGTCCTGTGCAACAAACGCTGCCTGAACAGTATACACTCTCAATGGCAGTAGAAGGGAGCACAAAATATACCACAGCTACATTCCTGGAGCTACCACCTTCGTTTGATACATGAAACGGAACAGGTGGACTGCATAGATCGAAAAATTTGATGACTTTATAGATGCACTAGGAGATGAAGATAAAGTCATTAAATATTTGAAAAACCTTGCCAGTGATGGAGTAAAAGAAGTGCTAAAGAAAGTCTCACAGGCTGATGCAACATCATAACAAAAGATAAAAAGCATTGGATGCCAAGCTGAATTTGATTCTGAACGTCCACTACAGAAGGTACATATTCAATCAAGCATGACAAGAAGCTGGTGAAACAATGGATGAAGTTGTTGAGAGACTTGATGCACTGCTCAAACACTATGTTCTGTGACTTTAATAAATGAAGAAGCCATGCGCCTCAGTCACTGATGGCTGCCCTTCAGATCCACTCAGAAATCACATGTCGAGAAAGCCACTCAGTTTAGAGGAAATGTTAATAGCTGCAAGTGCAGAAGAACAAGCAGATCAACAAGGTGCTGATATGGAAGCAGGAACAGCGCGTAATGAATCCCCGTTGATCATGAAAAGCAAACAAAAGCACAAAATAGATGCACACTAATAGAAGTCTCTGAAGAAAAAGAGTTATGCTTCCGATGTAGGTTTCCATTTCCTTATGAATGCAAATATCCAGCCAAAGGACAGACACACAAAGGCAGTGGGAAAGAAAAACACTTCATAACGGTCTGCAAAGTGAAAGAACCAAATGCATCACAGAGTAAAGAGAAAATAGACGGCAGAAGGTTCTAGAAGCATTCCCACCATACCCACAAGGCCAAAAGGAAATGTCAAGGAAACCAAGCACAGTCAATCATCGTCAAATTCATCACATAAAGGCTCTTCAATGTCAATATCACGCACTAGCGAAGAAGACTGATGTGTGTTGACTATATCAACTAAGGAACAACACTTAGGATTAGCTGCTTGTAAAGATGATCAAAAGTAAAAAAATAATCAGAAAACAATGCACCAAAATTAATTTGGACGCTGTCCTAAAAAGACATTAACGGCGAATGGTTGCCCCTATAACCTTCATTATAGGCAGTGCTACATTGATTAAATCATGCTAGTGCAAAAGTTCAATAGCCTGTGTCCTGTGCCACGCTTTACTCTGTCAAACATGAAAGTATTTACATGGGCGGCTTCTAAACTGTTACAGAGTCAAGGTTCATTTACGGCAACCTTGCGACATAAAGCAACATCAGTGCAAGCACCAAATTATATCCATCAGGGTACTTCGTCTAGCGCATGCCTACTTAGCTTAGCCACTGCTGATGACATGGAACTGATATCTCTCAACTACAACATCCATGCTCAGGCTGAAATTGAGAGTCTGTTACAATTGTGGCTTCATGGCTTAAGAAGATGGAAATGCAACTTCATATTAATGAGGACATTCGCCTGTTGCCCAACTGCAGCGCAGAGTTGCTTTTCACCTACAAGCAGTCATTGAAAAAGAACTAGAAACACTGTTGAAGCATGACATCATTGAACACTCCACTGGATCCATGCCATGGGTTATGCCCACAGCTGCAATCCAAAGAAAGGACAGAGGAGATGCAGTGTGTATACTTGTTGACATACGCCAAGCCAACAAAGCAACAAAAGAGAAAGGCATCCTGGTCCCCACACGACGGAAATGATCATGCAGCTGAATGGAGCCAAAATTGTCTCCCATCTTGTCCCGAACAAAAGATAGCATCAACTCGAGCTGGAAGAGAACTGTAGATACATTACAACTTTTTTTTACTCTTGCTGGTTTGCTCAGATACCAAAGACTGAGTTTTTGAGTATCTTCCAGGGTTGTGGAATTAAATGAAACATCTACTTGTCCATGGGACAGGTTGCTTCTTAAATGTATTTGTCCTGTAAGAAAATCTACTAGTTTCTTTGGAGCAATGTAGTGTGAAGACAAATTATGTCAGCAATCTCATTATGTAAGAGCTCTGATAATAGACTCTTGGATTATGCCAGGGCTGATACTAGGGCTTGAATACTAGCAATTTCAAGCCCCATTATAGCAATTTCCTTATTTTGCCACCTTTACGCAGATCTACTTAATGGGGCTGGAAGAAGCAGTAAGAAATTGTTCCAGGGCTGGAATGCCTTTGAGTCTTTGCAAACCTACTAACCTATATGTTTTTAAGTATTTTTACCATCTCTTCTCTAGTCTTTTCCCATACTGAGAAAAGCTGGAAATTTACTCCGGACGAGGGAAGAAGTAGAAGTTCTTCAAGGGTTGGGGACAAAGTGGTTGGATGGAAAGTGAACTTGTAAATCCTCAGTAGATTTTTGCATGATCAAATCTACACATGCATATTTCCTCGTGCTAAAATATAGTTCACAAATATTTTCTATGATTACAATTTCATAGTCTACTTCTGTAAATTCTTGTGAATTAATGAAACCCACTAATGCAAAGACATTTTGTGGGTGTACGTTTGTGACTTTCTTTAAGAATAAGGCCCCCAATTAGGCCTGGCGTTAACCAAGACATTTGATTTTTTATTAAAATTCAATTTCTCTATCTATTGGTTGGCTTTACTGCGAGTGATAGCATTCTGCTCTTCCACAAAGAGCATATTGGCACACAAAGTAATTTTGTTCTGTGCCAGGAACTACTGGGGAATGTGTGCTTTTTGAGACCATTTGTTTTGCTTTTTGCAAATATTTGTTACAATGGTGAGGGCCTGGCAGCTCACGCAACAAAAAAGTGTTACAAAGGCCGTGTCAAAAAAGACAAGCTTTGACAAAACCAAAAGACTGACAACCAATGTCAGATTGGTTGAATTTGCCAGTGCTTGTTATTTTCATGTCGCCCATAATCCTGCTGAAAATGATTACACTGTTTTTCCATTATGAATATTTTTGGAAATACTAGCATGCATCAGCACATTTTACTAAATTATGCTTCATAGTAATTTAGCAAAAAGTTTCATCCTACATCCACTTTTTTTCTGAACATTTTATTTTGAAAGCAAAGAATCAATCTTGCTTCAAGCGTCTGCAAACATTTGCATCTATGCATAAATCCATACTCATATTGTTAAACTTTTCAAACGTGTATGCTGTTTCTCTTTGTTTTTTTGTTACTGGAACAACTGTTGGTAGTGCAGCGTGACCATACAGTGTTTTAGAGCACTCATCCTAATTATAAAGGCTTGGCATTAATGACCCATACACACAATTCCAAACAGTATTAAAATCTGGACACAAATATTACCTCAAGTGCAGACAGTTCCCTTCCCTGTAAACTGGCAGCTAAAAGGTTTGTGCTGCAAAGGGTTGAGCCTACTTGTCCAAAAGACAAAATACACATGAAAACTTGTCCTTCATCCCAAACACGAGGGCCTAGGCGTCTGGCTATAGGAATTTCACTCCCCTCATCTTCGGCGATATTTCAGTATGTTATTCACTGAGTTACTTAACCTGTTATGCATGCTTTCAATTACATTGATGACAAAGTGATATTTAGGGCAACAAAAAAGGATCATAAGGCTTTTACGCAGGTGGGCCAATTACTTGCTAATGCACGTATCACTCTGAATGCATCAAAAAGTAAGTTTCACAAAACCCAACTTAAATTCTTTGGGAACATATTCTGTGATAGGGAAACGACTCCTGGCCCAGATAAGGTGCAAGCACTGTCATCTACCCACCCCAACAAGATCTAACCATACTATGACCCTTCTTAGGCATGGCCAGTTATTGCTCAAGGTACATTCGTGACTTTGCTACGAGTGCCCCATTGAGAGCCTTAAAGCACAATGTCCAATTTTGGTGGTCTCCTGAATGTGATCACATTTTCAAACAAATAAAACAAGCAATTGAGAGTACAACCTAAATGGCCTTTTTTGACCCCACATTACATACTGAGATCACAGTAGATGCAAGCCCGATGCGCTCAACACAATATTCTTCCAAATGCCCAGAGACACACTGTGGCCTATATCAGTAGAAGCCTGTCTAAAACAGACACTGCCTACTCTCAGCCGGAGGAGGGGGGTCTGGCCCTAGTGTAGTCCTGTGAACTATTCATGTGTTTTGTATATGGGAAATGTTTCATCATCACAGACCACCAGACATTGCTCACTATCTTTGGAAACCTGAAAGCCCAGATGCCACCTTGCATCGAGAGGTGGGGGTTGCAACTGCAAGATTATCACAACGTGATTGTACACGAGCCGGGGAAAGACCAAAACCTCTCAGATTACTTTTCACAAGTGCTGCTACCTCGCACAGTTTGAAATCCAAAGTGGATGAAGAATATTTCAACTTCATGGTGAGAGCCACCACACCAGCAGCTCTATCAATTGAATATCCATTGAATCCATTGCTGTAATCAAAGCAGATAAAGACATACTAATCCTCAAAGACTTCATTACAACACAATCTTGGAAGACAAGTATTCAAACATTTGCTGATGATGTTGAATTAAATTTTGTATTTTTATATTTACAGGATTAGTTATCCATCACTCCGGGGAGTATCATATTGAGAGGCTCGAGAATTGTCATACCTGAGAACCTGAGACAGCAAACCATTAATTAGCCCTTGAAGGACACTGTAGCCACCAAAAGAGCCCTAAGAGAACAAGTGTGGTTTCCTTGCCTAGATAAATGAGCTGAGACAGCTAAAAGCATTCCACCTTTGTAATTGTTTAACCCCCCCCAGTCTGTTCGAGAGCTCCGTAAGTGACCTATTCATTTGAATGCTCTGGGCTGGGGAAGACGCTACTGTGGCTTAAATTTGAACCAAAACAGCTGCTCAGTGTGTACCCTGGCTTGTGCAAATCATGAATTCTTCAATGATTTCCTGGAAAAGCAAAGTGTAAAAGGGCACAAGTAAGTAGGGCTGCAGCCTGCTGAAAAAATGTAAAGCAATCTTGTTGATGGTGTACAGGCACGACACAGAACACTTTGAGATACAGTGTTAGGAAACTACTTGCCGTGGAGTGAAAGATGACCCAGAGGAACTAATGCAGTCTGGAACCTGTTGAAACTACACAAAAATGGCGCAGAGTGGCAACCCTGGGAGAATATAGCCTTTTTGTCACCATCTCACTTTTAAACTTCTCAGATGAACCTGTGATTCCAATGAGCAGTGGATGGACACCTTTGTAGTTTACATTCTAGTTTCAGGCGCAGATGCTTGTAAAAGGGAAATTAGCTCCATTATCACAGTGTTTGAATATGTAAGATTTAAAAATTAATCTGAACTGAATCTGGTGCCTTGGTTCGAGGCCTTAAATGATGCACTCGTAGGTAAACAAAGGTAGATAGATGTCCCTCTAAAATAGCATTAAGGGATGGGCTTTGAACTCTCTTCTAATATGACCGTCTTCAATTTCACCGCCTCAAGGGAATAATTAGATCTACATGCAACTGGAGAGATCTGTACTCCTCGCACTCTATCCTATGTGGTCAGAAGAAAAACGCTCACATTTCGAATTGCACGCAAGAAATTACCTGTGCCTTTGCAAACTTTTTTTTGGGCTGCGCGTTCAAGCGCTTGAGACTTCTTGTATTCTATTCTGTGGTGTTTAACCACACCCATCTCCAGTCCATCACTTTCATTAGTTTGTGGGCTTGCCTTTCAAAAATCCCTTGATGTCATTGCTACATGCTTTAAGTTTGTCCCACCTTGGGGCGTTTGTTACCGCCTTGGACACCAACCCTGTTACAAGGATAACTGCATGATTGCCAATATGTTTTACTGTGAGCAAACTACTTTTTTATTTGCTCTCTTCCCTTCGCATTCCATGGCGCTTTCACAGGCTACACAGTGGGAACTCGATCTTCATTATTTCTGGGGTGGGTGGGTGGGAGAAGGAGGGTGGTGGAGAAGGAGGGTGGGAGAAGGGGGTGGGTGGGTGGGTGAAAGCAACAGGGAGAAGGGGGGTGGGTGGCTGGGTGGGTGAAAGCAACAGGGAGAAGGGGGGTGGGTGGGAGAAGGTGGGGTGGGTGAAGGGTGGGAGAAAAGGGGGGGTGGGAGAAGGGTGGGTGGGTGAAGGGTGGGAGAAGGAAGGGTGGGTGGGTGAAGGGTGGGAGAAGGAAGGGTGGGTGGGGGGGTGGGAGAAGTGGGGGGGTGGGTGGGGGGTGGGAGAAGTGGGGGGTGGGAGAAGGAGGGTGGGTGGGGGGTGGGAGAAGGAGGGTGGGAGAAGGGGGGGTGGGAGAAGGAGGGGGGTGGGGGGAGAAGGAGGGTGGGTGGGTGGAGAAGGAGGGTGGGAGAAGGGGGTGGGGGGGTGAAGGGGGTGGGGGGTGGGTGAAAGCAACAGGGAGAAGGGGGGTGGGTGGGTGAAAGCAACAGGGAGAAGGGGGGTGGGTGGAAGCAACAGGGTGAAGGGGGTGGGTGGAAGCAACAGGGTGAAGGTGGTGGGTGGAAGCAACAGGGTGAAGGTGGTGGGTGGAAGCAACAGGGTGAAGGTGGGTGGGTGGGTGGAAGCAACAGGGAGAAGGGGGGTGGGTGGAAGCAACAGGGAGAGGGTGGGTGGGTGGAAGCAACAGGGAGAAGGGGGGGTGGGTGGAAGCAACAGGGAGAAGGGGTGGGTGGGTGGAAGCAACAGGGAGAAGGGGGGGTGGGTGGAAGCAACAGGGAGAAGGGGGGTGGGAGGAAGCAACAGGGAGAAGGGGGGTGGGTGAGTGGAAGCAACAGGGAGAAGGGGGGTGGGTGGGTGGAAGCAACAGGGAGAAGGGGGGTGGGTGGGTGGAAGCAACAGGGAGAAGGGGGGTGGGTGGGTGGAAGCAACAGGGAGAAGGGGGGTGGGTGGAAGCAACAGGGAGAAGGGGGGTGGGTGGGTGGAAGCAACAGGGAGAAGGGGGGGTGGGTGGAAGCAACAGGGAGAAGGGGGGTGGGTGGAAGCAACAGGGAGAAGGGGGGTGGGTGGAAGCAACAGGGAGAAGGGGGTGGGTGGAAGCAACAGGGAGAAGGGGGTGGGTGGGTGGAAGCAACAGGGAGAAGGGGGTGGGTGGAAGCAACAGGGAGAAGGGGGTGGGTGGAAGCAACAGGGAGAAGGGGGGTGGGTGGGTGGAAGCAACAGGGAGAAGGGTGGTGGGTGGGTGGAAGCAACAGGGAGAAGGGGGTGGGTGGAAGCAACAGGGAGAAGGGGGGTGGGTGGGTGGAAGCAACAGGGAGAAGGTGGGTGGGTGGGTGGAAGCAACAGGGAGAAGGGGGGTGGGTGGGTGGAAGCAACAGGGAGAAGGGGGGTGGGTGGGTGGAAGCAACACGGAGAAGGGGGGTGGAAGCAACAGGGAGAAGGGGGGTGGGTGGGTGGGTGGAAGCAACAGGGAGAAGGGGGGTGGATGCAACAGGGAGAAGGGGGGTGGGTGGATGCAACAGGGAGAAGGGGGGTGGGTGGGTGGATGCAACAGGGAGGGGGGTGGGTGGGTGGATGCAACAGGGAGAAGGGGGGTGGGTGGATGCAACAGGGAGAAGGGGGGTGGGTGGATGCAACAGGGAGAAGGTGGGTGGGTGGATGCAACAGGGAGAAGGTGGGTGGGTGGATGCAACAGGGAGAAGGGGGGTGGGTGGGTGGATGCAACAGGGAGGGGGGTGGGTGGGTGGATGCAACAGGGAGAAGGGGGGTGGGTGGATGCAACAGGGAGAAGGGGGGTGGGTGGATGCAACAGGGAGAAGGGGGGTGGGTGGATGCAACAGGGAGAAGGGGGGTGGGTGGAAGCAACAGGGAGAAGGAGGGTGGGTGGGTGTTTGGAAGCAACAGGGAGAAGGGGGGTGGGTGGGTGTTTGGAAGCAACAGGGAGAAGGGGGTGGGTGGGTGTTTGGAAGCAACAGGGAGAAGGGGGTGGGTGGGTGGAAGCAACAGGGAGAAGGGGGTGGGTGGGTGGGTGGAAGCAACAGGGAGAAGGGGGTGGATGGGTGGAAGCAACAGGGAGAAGGGGGTGGGTGGGTGGAAGCAACAGGGAGAAGGGGGGTGGGTGGGTGGGAGCAACAGGGAGAAGGGGGGTGGGTGGGTGGAAGCAACAGGGAGAAGGGGTGTGGGTGGGTGGAAGCAACAGGGAGAAGGGGGGTGGGTAGGGGGGTGGGTGGCTGGGTGGGTGGAAGCAACAGGGAGAAGGGGGGGTGGGTGGCTGGGTGGGTGGAAGCAACAGGGAGAAGGGGGGGGTGGGTGGCTGGGTGGGTGAAAGCAACAGGGAGAAGGGGGGTGGGTGGGAGAAGGTGGGGTGGGTGAAGGGTGGGAGAAAAGGGGGGGTGGGAGAAGGGTGGGTGGGAGAAGGGTGGGAGAAGGAAGGGTGGGTGGGGGGGTGGGAGAAGGGGGGTGGGTGGGGGGGTGGGAGAAGGGGGGGTGGGTGGGGGGTGGGAGAAGTGGGTGGGAGAAGTGGGTGGTGGGGGGGGGTGGGAGAAGTGGGGGGTGGGGGGGTGGGAGAAGGAGGGTGGGTGGGGGTGGGAGAAGGGGGGGTGGGAGAAGGAGGGTGGGAGAAGGAGGGTGGGAGAAGGAGGGTGGGAGAAGGAGGGTGGGAGAAGGGGGGGGTGGGAGAAGGAGGGTGGGAGAAGGAGGGTGGGAGAAGGAGGGTGGGAGAAGGGGGGGTGGGAGAAGGGGGGGGTGGGAGAAGGGGGGGTGGGAGAAGGGGGGGGTGGGGGGAGAAGGAGGGTGGGTGGGTGGGTGGAGAAGGAGGGTGGGAGAAGGGGGTGGGGGGGTGAAGGGGGTGGGGGTGGGTGAAAGCAACAGGGAGAAGGGGGGTGGGTGGGTGAAAGCAACAGGGAGAAGGGGGGTGGGTGGGTGGGTGAAAGCAACAGGGAGAAGGAGGGTGGGTGGGTGGGTGAAAGCAACAGGGAGAAGGTGGGTGGGTGGGTGAAAGCAACAGGGAGAAGGAGGGTGGGTGGGTGGGTGAAAGCAACAGGGAGAAGGAGGGTGGGTGGGTGAAAGCAACAGGGAGAAGGGGGGTGGGTGGAAGCAACAGGGTGAAGGGGGTGGAAGCAACAGGGTGAAGGTGGGTGGAAGCAACAGGGTGAAGGTGGGTGGGTGGGTGGAAGCAACAGGGAGAAGGGGGGTGGGTGGGTGGAAGCAACAGGGAGAAGGGGGGTGGGTGGAAGCAACAGGGAGAAGGGGGGGTGGGTGGAAGCAACAGGGAGAAGGGGGGTGGGTGGGTGGAAGCAACAGGGAGAAGGGGGGGTGGGTGGAAGCAACAGGGAGAAGGGGGTGGGTGGGTGGGAAGCAACAGGGAGAAGGGGGTGGGTGGGTGGGAAGCAACAGGGAGAAGGGGGTGGGTGGGTGGGTAGCAACAGGGAGAAGGGGGTGGGTGGGTGGGTAGCAACAGGGAGAAGGGGGTGGGTGGGTGGGTGGGTAGCAACAGGGAGAAGGGGGTGGGTGGGTGGGTGGGTAGCAACAGGGAGAAGGGGGTGGGTGGGTGGGTGGGTAGCAACAGGGAGAAGGGGGTGGGTGGGTGGGTGGGTAGCAACAGGGAGAAGGGGGTGGGTGGGTGGGTGGGTAGCAACAGGGAGAAGGGGGTGGGTGGGTGGGTGGGTAGCAACAGGGAGAAGGGGGTGGGTGGGTGGGTGGGTGCAACAGGGAGAAGGGGGGTGGGTGGGTGGGTGGAAGCAACAGGGAGAAGGGGGGTGGGTGGGTGGGTGGAAGCAACAGGGAGAAGGGGGGTGGGTGGGTGGGTGGAAGCAACAGGGAGAAGGGGGTGGGTGGGTGGGTGGAAGCAACAGGGAGAAGGGGGTGGGTGGGTGGGTGAAAGCAACAGGGAGAAGGGGGTGGGTGGGTGGAAGCAACAGGGAGAAGGGGGTGGGTGGGTGGGTGAAAGCAACAGGGAGAAGGGGGGTGGGTGGGTGGGTGGAAGCAACAGGGAGAAGGGGGGTGGGTGGGTGGGTGGAAGCAACAGGGAGAAGGGGGGTGGGTGGGTGGAAGCAACAGGGAGAAGGGGGGTGGGAGGGTGGGTGGAAGCAACAGGGAGAAGGGGGGTGGGAGGGTGGGTGGAAGCAACAGGGAGAAGGGGGTGGGTGGAAGCAACAGGGAGAAGGGGGTGGGTGGGTGGAAGCAACAGGGAGAAGGGGGTGGGTGGGTGGAAGCAACAGGGAGAAGGGGGTGGGTGGGTGGAAGCAACAGGGAGAAGGGGGTGGGTGGGTGTTTGGAAGCAACAGGGAGAAGGGGGTGGGTGGGTGGAAGCAACAGGGAGAAGGGGGTGGGTGGGTGGGTGGAAGCAACAGGGAGAAGGGGGTGGGTGGGTGTTTGGAAGCAACAGGGAGAAGGGGGTGGGTGGGTGGATGCAACAGGGAGAAGGGGGGTGGGTGGGTGGGTGGATGCAACAGGGAGAAGGGGGGTGGGTGGAAGCAACAGGGAGAAGGGGGGTGGGTGGGTGTTTGGAAGCAACAGGGAGAAGGGGGTGGGTGGGTGTTTGGAAGCAACAGGGAGAAGGGGGTGGGTGGGTGGAAGCAACAGGGAGAAGGGGGTGGGTGGGTGGGTGGAAGCAACAGGGAGAAGGCGGTGGGTGGGTGGAAGCAACAGGGAGAAGGGGGTGGGTGGGTGGAAGCAACAGGGAGAAGGGGGTGGGTGGGTGGAAGCAACAGGGAGAAGGGGGTGGGTGGGTGGAAGCAACAGGGAGAAGGGGGGTGGGTGGGTGGGAGCAACAGGGAGAAG
Source organism: Pleurodeles waltl (assembly GCF_031143425.1). Classification (NCBI taxonomy): domain Eukaryota; kingdom Metazoa; phylum Chordata; class Amphibia; order Caudata; family Salamandridae; genus Pleurodeles; species Pleurodeles waltl. The sequence goes on along the minus strand of NC_090446.1, from coordinate 644,781,814 downwards.
GGGGGTGGGTGGGTGGAAGCAACAGGGAGAAGGGGGGTGGGTGGAAGCAACAGGGAGAAGGGGGGTGGGTGGGTGGAAGCAACAGGGAGAAGGGGGGTGGGTGGGTGGAAGCAACAGGGAGAAGGGGGGTGGGTGGGTGGGTGGAAGCAACAGGGAGAAGGGGGGTGGGTTGAAGCAACAGGGAGAAGGGGGGTGGGTTGAAGCAACAGGGAGAAGGGGGGTGGGTGGAAGCAACAGGGAGAAGGGGGGTGGGTTGAAGCAACAGGGAGAAGGGGGGTGGGTGGGTGGAAGCAACAGGGAGAAGGGGGGTGGGTGGGTGGGTGGAAGCAACAGGGAGAAGGGGGTGGGTGGAAGCAACAGGGAGAAGGGGGGTGGGTGGAAGCAACAGGGAGAAGGGGGGTGGGTGGAAGCAACAGGGAGAAGGGGGGTGGGTGGAAGCAACAGGGAGAAGGGGGGTGGGTGGGTGGAAGCAACAGGGAGAAGGGGGGTGGGTGGGTGGGTGGAAGCAACAGGGAGAAGGGGGTGGGTGGGTGGAAGCAACAGGGAGAAGGGGGTGGGTGGGTGGGTGGAAGCAACAGGGAGAAGGGGGTGGGTGGGTGGGTGGAAGCAACAGGGAGAAGGGGGTGGGTGGGTGGGTGGAAGCAACAGGGAGAAGGGGGTGGGTGGGTGGGTGGAAGCAACAGGGAGAAGGGGGTGGGTGGGTGGAAGCAACAGGGAGAAGGGGGTGGGTGGGTGGAAGCAACAGGGAGAAGGGGGGTGGGTGGGTGGAAGCAACAGGGAGAAGGGGGTGGGTGGGTGGAAGCAACAGGGAGAAGGGGGGTGGGTGGAAGCAACAGGGAGAAGGGGGGTGGGTGGAAGCAACAGGGAGAAGGGGGGTGGGTGGGTGGGTGGAAGCAACAGGGAGAAGGGGGGTGGGTGGGTGGGTGGAAGCAACAGGGAGAAGGGGGGTGGGTGGGTGGAAGCAACAGGGAGAAGGGGGGTGGGTGGGTGGAAGCAACAGGGAGAAGGGGGGTGGGTGGGTGGGTGGAAGCAACAGGGAGAAGGGGGGTGGGTGGGTGGGTGGAAGCAACAGGGAGAAGGGGGGTGGGTGGGTGGAAGCAACAGGGAGAAGGGGGGTGGGTGGGTGGGTGGAAGCAACAGGGAGAAGGGGGGTGGGTGGAAGCAACAGGGAGAAGGGGGGGTGGGTGGAAGCAACAGGGAGAAGGGGGGTGGGTGGGCGGAAGCAACAGGGAGAAGGTGGGTGGGTGGGCGGAAGCAACAGGGAGAAGGTGGGTGGGCGGAAGCAACCGGGAGAAGGGGGGTGGGTTGAAGCAACAGGGAGAAGGGGGGTGGGTGGAAGCAACAGGGAGAAGGGGGGTGGGTTGAAGCAACAGGGAGAAGGGGGGTGGGTTGAAGCAACAGGGAGAAGGGGGGTGGGTGGGTGGAAGCAACAGGGAGAAGGGGGGTGGGTGGGTGGAAGCAACAGGGAGAAGGGGGGTGGGTGGGTGGAAGCAACAGGGAGAAGGTGGGTGGGTGGGTGGAAGCAACAGGGAGAAGGGGGGTGGGTGGGTGGGTGGAAGCAACAGGGAGAAGGGGGTGGGTGGAAGCAACAGGGAGAAGGGGGGTGGGTGGGTGGAAGCAACAGGGAGAAGGGGGGTGGGTGGGTGGGTGGAAGCAACTGGGAGAAGGGGGTGGGTGGAAGCAACAGGGAGAAGGGGGGTGGGTGGGTGGAAGCAACAGGGAGAAGGGGGGTGGGTGGGTGGGTGGAAGCAACAGGGAGAAGGGGGGTGGGTGGGTGGAAGCAACAGGGAGAAGGGGGGTGGGTGGGTGGGTGGAAGCAACAGGGAGAAGGGGGGTGGGTGGGTGGAAGCAACAGGGAGAAGGGGGTGGGTGGGTGGATGCAACAGGGAGAAGGGGGTGGGTGGGTGGATGCAACAGGGAGAAGGGGGGTGGGTGGGTGGAAGCAACAGGGAGAAGGGGGGTGGGTGGGTGGGTGGAAGCAACAGGGAGAAGGGGGGTGGGTGGGTGGGTGGAAGCAACTGGGAGAAGGGGGTGGGTGGAAGCAACAGGGAGAAGGGGGGTGGGTGGAAGCAACAGGGAGAAGGGGGGTGGGTGGGTGGAAGCAACAGGGAGAAGGGGGGTGGGTGGGTGGAAGCAACAGGGAGAAGGGGGTGGGTGGGTGGAAGCAACAGGGAGAAGGGGGTGGGTGGGTGGAAGCAACAGGGAGAAGGGGGTGGGTGGGTGGGTGGAAGCAACAGGGAGAAGGGGGTGGGTGGGTGGGTGGAAGCAACAGGGAGAAGGGGGGTGGGTGGGTGGAAGCAACAGGGAGAAGGGGGGTGGGTGGAAGCAACAGGGAGAAGGGGGGTGGGTGGGTGGAAGCAACAGGGAGAAGGGGGGTGGGTGGGTGGGTGGAAGCAACAGGGAGAAGGGGGGTGGGTGGGTGGGTGGAAGCAACAGGGAGAAGGGGGGTGGGTGGGTGGGTGGAAGCAACAGGGAGAAGGGGGGTGGGTGGGTGGGTGGAAGCAACAGGGAGAAGGGGGGTGGGTTGAAGCAACAGGGAGAAGGGGGGTGGGTTGAAGCAACAGGGAGAAGGGGGGTGGGTTGAAGCAACAGGGAGAAGGGGGGTGGGTTGAAGCAACAGGGAGAAGGGGGGTGGGTGGGTGGAAGCAACAGGGAGAAGGGGGGTGGGTGGGTGGAAGCAACAGGGAGAAGGGGGGTGGGTGGGTGGAAGCAACAGGGAGAAGGGGGTGGGTGGAAGCAACAGGGAGAAGGGGGGTGGGTGGGTGGAAGCAACAGGGAGAAGGGGGGTGGGTGGGTGGAAGCAACAGGGAGAAGGGGGGTGGGTGGGTGGAAGCAACAGGGAGAAGGGGGGTGGGTGGGTGGGTGGAAGCAACAGGGAGAAGGGGGGTGGGTGGGTGGAAGCAACAGGGAGAAGGGGGGTGGGTGGGTGGAAGCAACAGGGAGAAGGGGGGTGGGTGGGTGGGTGGAAGCAACAGGGAGAAGGGGGGTGGGTGGGTGGGTGGAAGCAACAGGGAGAAGGTGGGTGGGTGGGTGGAAGCAACAGGGAGAAGGGGGGTGGGTGGGTGGAAGCAACAGGGAGAAGGGGGTGGGTGGGTGGAAGCAACAGGGAGAAGGGGGGTGGGTGGGTGGAAGCAACAGGGAGAAGGGGGGTGGGTGGGCGGAAGCAACAGGGAGAAGGTGGGTGGGTGGGCGGAAGCAACAGGGAGATGGGGGGTGGGTGGGCGGAAGCAACAGGGAGAAGGGGGGTGGGTGGGCGGAAGCAACAGGGAGAAGGGGGGTGGGTGGGCGGATGCAACAGGGAGAAGGGGGGTGGGTGGGTGGAAACAACAGGGAGAAGGGGGGTGGATGCAACAGGGAGAAGGGGGGTGGATGCAACAGGGAGAAGGGGGGTGGATGCAACAGGGAGAAGGGGGGTGGATGCAACAGGGAGAAGGGGGGTGGATGCAACAGGGAGAAGGGGGGTGGGTGGATGCAACAGGGAGAAGGGGGTGGGTGGATGCAACAGGGAGAAGGGGGTGGGTGGGTGGATGCAACAGGGAGAAGGGGGTGGGTGGGTGGATGCAACAGGGAGAAGGGGGTGGGTGGGTGGAAGCAACAGGGAGAAGGTGGGTGGATGCAACAGGGAGAAGGGGGTGGGTGGGTGGATGCAACAGGGAGAAGGGGGTGGGTGGGTGGATGCAACAGGGAGAAGGGGGGTGGGTGGATGCAACAGGGAGAAGGGGGGTGGGTGGATGCAACAGGGAGAAGGGGGGTGGGTGGGTGGATGCAACAGGGAGAAGGGGGGTGGGTGGATGACACAGGGAGAAGGGGGGTGGGTGGGTGTTTGGAAGCAACAGGGAGAAGGGGGGTGGGTGGGTGTTTGGAAGCAACAGGGAGAAGGGGGTGGGTGGGTGTTTGGAAGCAACAGGGAGAAGGGGGTGGGTGGGTGTTTGGAAGCAACAGGGAGAAGGGGGTGGGTGGGTGTTTGGAAGCAACAGGGAGAAGGGGGTGGGTGGGTGGGTGGAAGCAACAGGGAGAAGGCGGTGGGTGGGTGGAAGCAACAGGGAGAAGGGGGTGGGTGGGTGGAAGCAACAGGGAGAAGGGGGGTGGGTGGGTGGGAGCAACAGGGAGAAGGGGGGTGGGTGGGTGGAAGCAACAGGGAGAAGGGGGGTGGGTGGGTGGAAGCAACAGGGAGAAGGGGGGTGGGTGGGTGGGTGGGTGGAAGCAACAGGGAGAAGGGGGTGGGTGGGTGGGTGGAAGCAACAGGGAGAAGGGGGTGGGTGGGTGGGTGGAAGCAACAGGGAGAAGGGGGTGGGTGGGTGGGTGGAAGCAACAGGGAGAAGGGGGTGGGTGGAAGCAACAGGGAGAAGGGGGGTGGGTGGAAGCAACAGGGAGAAGGGGGGTGGGTTGAAGCAACAGGGAGAAGGGGGGTGGGTTGAAGCAACAGGGAGAAGGGGGGTGGGTTGAAGCAACAGGGAGAAGGGGGGTGGGTGGGTGGAAGCAACAGGGAGAAGGGGGGTGGGTGGGTGGGTGGAAGCAACAGGGAGAAGGGGGGTGGGTGGGTGGGTGGAAGCAACAGGGAGAAGGGGGGTGGGTGGGTGGGTGGAAGCAACAGGGAGAAGGGGGTGGGTGGAAGCAACAGGGAGAAGGGGGGTGGGTGGAAGCAACAGGGAGAAGGGGGTGGGTGGAAGCAACAGGGAGAAGGGGGTGGGTGGAAGCAACAGGGAGAAGGGGGTGGGTGGAAGCAACAGGGAGAAGGGGGGTGGGTGGGTGGAAGCAACAGGGAGAAGGGGGTGGGTGGAAGCAACAGGGAGAAGGGGGGTGGGTTGAAGCAACAGGGAGAAGGGGGGTGGGTTGAAGCAACAGGGAGAAGGGGGTGGGTGGGTGGAAGCAACAGGGAGAAGGGGGTGGGTGGGTGGGTGGAAGCAACAGGGAGAAGGGGGTGGGTGGGTGGGTGGAAGCAACAGGGAGAAGGGGGTGGGTGGGTGGGTGGAAGCAACAGGGAGAAGGGGGTGGGTGGGTGGGTGGAAGCAACAGGGAGAAGGGGGGTGGGTGGGTGGAAGCAACAGGGAGAAGGGGGTGGGTGGGTGGAAGCAACAGGGAGAAGGGGGTGGGTGGGTGGAAGCAACAGGGAGAACGGGGGTGGGTGGGTGGAAGCAACAGGGAGAAGGGGGGTGGGTGGAAGCAACAGGGAGAAGGGGGGTGGGTGGGTGGAAGCAACAGGGAGAAGGGGGGTGGGTGGAAGCAACAGGGAGAAGGGGGGTGGGTGGAAGCAACAGGGAGAAGGGGGGTGGGTGGGTGGAAGCAACAGGGAGAAGGGGGGTGGGTGGGTGGGTGGAAGCAACAGGGAGAAGGGGGGTGGGTGGGTGGAAGCAACAGGGAGAAGGGGGGTGGGTGGGTGGAAGCAACAGGGAGAAGGGGGGTGGGTGGAAGCAACAGGGAGAAGGGGGGTGGGTGGAAGCAACAGGGAGAAGGGGGGTGGGTGGGCGGAAGCAACAGGGAGAAGGTGGGTGGGTGGGCGGGCGGAAGCAACAGGGAGATGGGGGTGGGTGGAAGCAACAGGGAGAAGGGGGGTGGGTGGGTGGAAGCAACAGGGAGAAGGGGGGTGGGTGGGTGGAAGCAACAGGGAGAAGGGGGTGGGTGGAAGCAACAGGGAGAAGGGGGGTGGGTTGAAGCAACAGGGAGAAGGGGGTGGGTTGAAGCAACAGGGAGAAGGGGGGTGGGTGGGTGGAAGCAACAGGGAGAAGGGGGTGGGTGGAAGCAACAGGGAGAAGGGGGGTGGGTGGGTGGAAGCAACAGGGAGAAGGGGGGTGGGTGGGTGGAAGCAACAGGGAGAAGGGGGGTGGGTGGGTGGAAGCAACAGGGAGAAGGGGTGGGTGGGTGGAAGCAACAGGGAGAAGGGGGGTGGGTGGGTGGAAGCAACAGGGAGAAGGGGGGTGGGTGGAAGCAACAGGGAGAAGGGGGGTGGGTGGGCGGAAGCAACAGGGAGAAGGTGGGTGGGTGGGCGGAAGCAACAGGGAGATGGGGGTGGGTGGAAGCAACAGGGAGAAGGGGGGTGGGTGGGTGGAAGCAACAGGGAGAAGGGGGGTGGGTGGATGGGTGGAAGCAACAGGGAGAAGGGGGTGGGTGGAAGCAACAGGGAGAAGGGGGGTGGGTGGAAGCAACAGGGAGAAGGGGGGTGGGTTGAAGCAACAGGGAGAAGGGGGGTGGGTGGAAGCAACAGGGAGAAGGGGGTGGGTGGGTGGGTGGAAGCAACAGGGAGAAGGGGGTGGGTGGGTGGGTGGAAGCAACAGGGAGAAGGGGGTGGGTGGGTGGGTGGAAGCAACAGGGAGAAGGGGGTGGGTGGGTGGAAGCAACAGGGAGAAGGGGGTGGGTGGGTGGGTGGAAGCAACAGGGAGAAGGGGGTGGGTGGGTGGGTGGAAGCAACAGGGAGAAGGGGGGTGGGTGGGTGGGTGGAAGCAACAGGGAGAAGGGGGGTGGGTGGGTGGGTGGAAGCAACAGGGAGAAGGGGGGTGGGTGGGTGGAAGCAACAGGGAGAAGGGGGGTGGGTGGGTGGAAGCAACAGGGAGAAGGGGGGTGGGTGGGTGTAAGCAACAGGGAGAAGGGGGGTGGGTGGGTGTAAGCAACAGGGAGAAGGGGGGTGGGTGGGTGGAAGCAACAGGGAGAAGGGGGGTGGGTGGGTGGAAGCAACAGGGAGAAGGGGGTGGGTGGGTGGGTGGAAGCAACAGGGAGAAGGGGGGTGGGTGGGTGGAAGCAACAGGGAGAAGGGGGGTGGGTGGGTGGAAGCAACAGGGAGAAGGGGGGTGGGTGGGTGGGTGGAAGCAACAGGGAGAAGGGGGGTGGGTGGGTGGGTGGAAGCAACAGGGAGAAGGGGGGTGGGTGGGTGGGTGGAAGCAACAGGGAGAAGGGGGGTGGGTGGGTGGGTGGAAGCAACAGGGAGAAGGTGGGTGGGTGGGTGGAAGCAACAGGGAGAAGGGGGGTGGGTGGGTGGGTGGAAGCAACAGGGAGAAGGGGGGTGGGTGGGTGGAAGCAACAGGGAGAAGGGGGGTGGGAGGGTGGGTGGAAGCAACAGGGAGAAGGGGGGTGGGAGGGTGGGTGGAAGCAACAGGGAGAAGGGGGTGGGTGGAAGCAACAGGGAGAAGGGGGTGGGTGGGTGGAAGCAACAGGGAGAAGGGGGTGGGTGGGTGGAAGCAACAGGGAGAAGGGGGTGGGTGGGTGGAAGCAACAGGGAGAGGGTGGGTGGGTGGAAGCAACAGGGAGAGGGTGGGTAGCAACAGGGAGAAGGGGGTGGGTGGGTGGGTAGCAACAGGGAGAAGGGGGTGGGTGGGTGGGTAGCAACAGGGAGAAGGGGGTGGGTGGGTAGCAACAGGGAGAAGGGGGTGGGTGGGTGGGTAGCAACAGGGAGAAGGGGGTGGGTGGGTGGGTGCAACAGGGAGAAGGGGGGTGGGTGGGTGGGTGGAAGCAACAGGGAGAAGGGTGGTGGGTGGGTGGAAGCAACAGGGAGAAGGGGGGTGGGTGGGTGGGTGGAAGCAACAGGGAGAAGGGGGGTGGGTGGGTGGGTGGAAGCAACAGGGAGAAGGGGGTGGGTGGGTGGAAGCAACAGGGAGAAGGGGGGTGGGTGGGTGGGTGGAAGCAACAGGGAGAAGGGGGGTGGGTGGGTGGGTGGGTGGAAGCAACAGGGAGAAGGGGGGTGGGTGGGTGGGTGGAAGCAACAGGGAGAAGGGGGTGGGTGGAAGCAACAGGGAGAAGGGGGGTGGGTGGGTAGGTGGAAGCAACAGGGAGAAGGGGGGTGGGTGGGTGGGTGAAAGCAACAGGGAGAAGGGGGGTGGGTGGGTGGGTGAAAGCAACAGGGAGAAGGGGGGTGGGTGGGTGGGTGAAAGCAACAGGGAGAAGGGGGGTGGGTGGGTGGGTGAAAGCAACAGGGAGAAGGGGGGTGGGTGGGTGAAAGCAACAGGAAGTGGGTGGGTGGGTGAAAGCAACAGGGAGAAGGGAGGGGGGTGGGTGGGTGAAAGCAACAGGGAGAAGGGGGTGGGTGGGTGGGTGAAAGCAACAGGGAGAAGGGGTGGGTGGGTGGGTGAAAGCAACAGGGAGAAGGGGTGGGTGGGTGGGTGAAAGCAACAGGGAGAAGGGGGTGGGTGGGTGGGTGAAAGCAACAGGGAGAAGGGGGTGGGTGGGTGGGTGAAAGCAACAGGGAGAAGGGGGTGGGTGGGTGGGTGAAAGCAACAGGGAGAAGGGGGTGGGTGGGTGGGTGAAAGCAACAGGGAGAAGGGGGTGGGTGGGTGGGTGAAAGCAACAGGGAGAAGGGGGTGGGTGGGTGGGTGAAAGCAACAGGGAGAAGGGGGTGGGTGGGTGGGTGAAAGCAACAGGGAGAAGGGGGTGGGTGGGTGAAAGCAACAGGGAGAAGGGGGTGGGTGGGTGAAAGCAACAGGGAGAAGGGGGTGGGTGGGTGGGTGAAAGCAACAGGGAGAAGGGGGTGGGTGGGTGGGTGAAAGCAACAGGGAGAAGGGGGTGGGTGGGTGAAAGCAACAGGGAGAAGGGGGTGGGTGGGTGAAAGCAACAGGGAGAAGGGGGGTGGGTGGGTGAAAGCAACAGGGAGAAGGGGGGTGGGTGGGTGAAAGCAACAGGGAGAAGGGGGGTGGGTGAAAGCAACAGGGAGAAGGGGGGTGGGTGAAAGCAACAGGGAGAAGGGGGGTGGGTGGGTGGGTGAAAGCAACAGGGAGAAGGGGGGTGGGTGGGTGGGTGAAAGCAACAGGGAGAAGGGGGGTGGGTGGGTGGGTGAAAGCAACAGGGAGAAGGGGGGTGGGTGGGTGGGTGAAAGCAACAGGGAGAAGGGGGGTGGGTGGGTGGGTGAAAGCAACAGGGAGAAGGGGTGGGTGGGTGGGTGAAAGCAACAGGGAGAAGGGGTGGGTGGGTGGGTGAAAGCAACAGGGAGAAGGGGTGGGTGGGTGGGTGAAAGCAACAGGGAGAAGGGGTGGGTGGGTGGGTGAAAGCAACAGGGAGAAGGGGTGGGTGGGTGGGTGAAAGCAACAGGGAGAAGGGGGTGGGTGGGTGGGTGGGTGAAAGCAACAGGGAGAAGGGGGTGGGTGGGTGGGTGGGTGAAAGCAACAGGGAGAAGGGGGTGGGTGGGTGGGTGGGTGAAAGCAACAGGGAGAAGGGGGTGGGTGGGTGGGTGGGTGAAAGCAACAGGGAGAAGGGGGTGGGTGGGTGGGTGGGTGAAAGCAACAGGGAGAAGGGGGTGGGTGGGTGGGTGGGTGAAAGCAACAGGGAGAAGGGGGTGGGTGGGTGGGTGAAAGCAACAGGGAGAAGGGGGTGGGTGGGTGGGTAGCAACAGGGAGAAGGGGGTGGGTGGGTGGGTAGCAACAGGGAGAAGGGGGTGGGTGGGTGGGTAGCAACAGGGAGAAGGGGGTGGGTGGGTGGGTAGCAACAGGGAGAAGGGGGTGGGTGGGTGGGTAGCAACAGGGAGAAGGGGGTGGGTGGGTGGGTGCAACAGGGAGAAGGGGGGTGGGTGGGTGGAAGCAACAGGGAGAAGGGGGGTGGGTGGGTGGGTGGAAGCAACAGGGAGAAGGGGGGTGGGTGGGTGGGTGGAAGCAACAGGGAGAAGGGGGGGGTGGGTGGAAGCAACAGGGAGAAGGGGGTGGGTGGGTGGGTGGAAGCAACAGGGAGAAGGGGGTGGGTGGGTGGAAGCAACAGGGAGAAGGGGGTGGGTGGGTGGGTGGAAGCAACAGGGAGAAGGGGGTGGGTGGGTGGGTGGAAGCAACAGGGAGAAGGGGGTGGGTGGGTGGGTGGAAGCAACAGGGAGAAGGGGGGTGGGTGGAAGCAACAGGGAGAAGGGGGGTGGGTGGGTAGGTGGAAGCAACAGGGAGAAGGGGGGTGGGTGGCTGGGTGGAAGCAACAGGGAGAAGGGGGGTGGGTGGCTGGGTGGAAGCAACAGGGAGAAGGGGGGTGGGTGGCTGGGTGGAAGCAACAGGGAGAAGGGGGGTGGGTGGGTGGAAGCAACAGGGAGAAGGGGGGTGGGTGGGTGGGTGGAAGCAACAGGGAGAAGGGGGGTGGGTGGGTGGGTGGAAGCAACAGGGAGAAGGGGGGTGGGTGGGTGGAAGCAACAGGGAGAAGGGGGGTGGGTGGGTGGGTGGAAGCAACAGGGAGAAGGGGGGTGGGTGGGTGGGTGAAAGCAACAGGGAGAAGGGGGGTGGGTGGGTGGGTGAAAGCAACAGGGAGAAGGGGGGTGGGTGGGTGGGTGAAAGCAACAGGGAGAAGGGGGGTGGGTGGGTGGGTGAAAGCAACAGGGGGTGGGTGGGTGGAAGCAACAGGGAGAAGGGGGGTGGGTGGGTGGGTGGAAGCAACAGGGAGAAGGGGGGTGGGTGGGTGGGTGGAAGCAACAGGGAGAAGGGGGGTGGGTGGGTGGGTGGAAGCAACAGGGAGAAGGGGGGTGGGTGGGTGGGTGGAAGCAACAGGGAGAAGGGGGGTGGGTGGGTGGGTGGAAGCAACAGGGAGAAGGGGGGTGGGTGGGTGGGTGGAAGCAACAGGGAGAAGGGGGTGGGTGGAAGCAACAGGGAGAAGGGGGTGGGTGGGTGGGTGGAAGCAACAGGGAGAAGGGGGGTGGGTGGAAGCAACAGGGAGAAGGGGGGTGGGTGGGTAGGTGGAAGCAACAGGGAGAAGGGGGGTGGGTGGCTGGGTGGAAGCAACAGGGAGAAGGGGGGTGGGTGGCTGGGTGGAAGCAACAGGGAGAAGGGGGGTGGGTGGGTGGAAGCAACAGGGAGAAGGGGGGTGGGTGGGTGGAAGCAACAGGGAGAAGGGGGGTGGGTGGGTGGAAGCAACAGGGAGAAGGGGGGTGGGTGGGTGGGTGGAAGCAACAGGGAGAAGGGGGGTGGGTGGCTGGGTGGAAGCAACAGGGAGAAGGGGGGTGGGTGGCTGGGTGGAAGCAACAGGGAGAAGGGGGGTGGGTGGGTGGAAGCAACAGGGAGAAGGGGGGTGGGTGGGTGGAAGCAACAGGGAGAAGGGGGGTGGGTGGGTGGGTGAAAGCAACAGGGAGAAGGGGGTGGGTGGGTGGGTGAAAGCAACAGGGAGAAGGGGGTGGGTGGGTGGGTGAAAGCAACAGGGAGAAGGGGGTGGGTGGGTGGGTGAAAGCAACAGGGAGAAGGGGGTGGGTGGGTGGGTGAAAGCAACAGGGAGAAGGGGGTGGGTGAAAGCAACAGGGAGAAGGGGGTGGGTGGGTGGGTGAAAGCAACAGGGAGAAGGGGGTGGGTGGGTGAAAGCAACAGGGAGAAGGGGGTGGGTGGGTGGGTGAAAGCAACAGGGAGAAGGGGGTGGGTGGGTGGGTGAAAGCAACAGGGAGAAGGGGGTGGGTGGGTGGGTGGGTGAAAGCAACAGGGAGAAGGGGGTGGGTGGGTGGGTGGGTGAAAGAAACAGGGAGAAGGGGGTGGGGGGGGGGGTGGGTGAAAGCAACAGGGAGAAGGGGTGGGTGGGTGGGTGAAAGCAACAGGGAGAAGGGGTGGGTGGGTGGGTGAAAGCAACAGGGAGAAGGGGTGGGTGGGTGGGTGAAAGCAACAGGGAGAAGGGGTGGGTGGGTGGGTGAAAGCAACAGGGAGAAGGGGTGGGTGGGTGGGTGAAAGCAACAGGGAGAAGGGGTGGGTGGGTGGGTGAAAGCAACAGGGAGAAGGGGTGGGTGGGTGGGTGAAAGCAACAGGGAGAAGGGGTGGGTGGGTGGGTGAAAGCAACAGGGAGAAGGGGTGGGTGGGTGGGTGAAAGCAACAGGGAGAAGGGGTGGGTGGGTGGGTGAAAGCAACAGGGAGAAGGGGTGGGTGGGTGGGTGAAAGCAACAGGGAGAAGGGGGTGGGTGGATGGGTGAAAGCAACAGGGAGAAGGGGGTGGGTGGGTGGGTGGGTGAAAGCAACAGGGAGAAGGGGGTGGGTGGGTGGGTGGGTGAAAGCAACAGGGAGAAGGGGGTGGGTGGGTGGGTGGGTGAAAGCAACAGGGAGAAGGGGGTGGGTGGGTGGGTGAAAGCAACAGGGAGAAGGGGGTGGGTGAAAGCAACAGGGAGAAGGGGGTGGGTGAAAGCAACAGGGAGAAGGGGGTGGGTGGGTGGGTGAAAGCAACAGGGAGAAGGGGGTGGGTGGGTGGGTGAAAGCAACAGGGAGAAGGGGGTGGGTGGGTGGGTGAAAGCAACAGGGAGAAGGGGGTGGGTGGGTGGGTGAACGCAACAGGGAGAAGGGGGTGGGTGGGTGAAAGCAACAGGGAGAAGGGGGTGGGTGGGTGGGTGAAAGCAACAGGGAGAAGGGGGTGGGTGGGTGGGTGAAAGCAACAGGGAGAAGGGGGTGGGTGGGTGGGTGAAAGCAACAGGGAGAAGGGGGTGGGTGGGTGGGTGAAAGCAACAGGGAGGAGGGGGTGGGTGGGTGAAAGCAACAGGGAGAAGGGGGTGGGTGAAAGCAACAGGGAGAAGGGGGTGGGTGGGTGGGTGAAAGCAACAGGGAGAAGGGGGTGGGTGGGTGGGTGAAAGCAACAGGGAGAAGGGGGTGGGTGGGTGGGTGAAAGCAACAGGGAGAAGGGGGTGGGTGGGTGGGTGAAAGCAACAGGGAGAAGGGGGTGGGTGGGTGGGTGAAAGCAACAGGGAGAAGGGGGTGGGTGGGTGGGTGAAAGAAACAGGGAGAAGGGGGTGGGTGGGTGAAAGCAACAGGGAGAAGGGGGGTGGGTGGGTGAAAGCAACAGGGAGAAGGGGGGTGGGTGGGTGAAAGCAACAGGGAGAAGGGGGGTGGGTGGGTAGGATGAAATACTACTGAAATCACACTGCAAGCATTAGACGGACACTGTTTCGTTCTTGCTCCACAGAAAGAAAAGGCAGTAACACTGGCACGCACTGGCCTAGTAGAAGAGTGATAATGAAGACAGCAAATGGTAAGCAATGGGTGGGTGGGCCCCAAGCCCTTCACTGTAAACAATACCCCTTGCAATGAAAGCATATGCGCTGCCAGCAGGTGAGACCTAAAATGACAAATTAATAAATGTTATCACAAAATGTGCTGCATTATTGGTTTTTTCTTGATGCATAGTTTAGTCAACCATGCTGCATAATTTGGTCTTCTGCTGCACATCATTCAGAAGATGTACAGACATTTATCCATCCATAGAACTTCTACAAAGGAGAATATTTAGAGCAAATGCTCTGACGCATCGTCAAGCGTACGAAGTGCTATCAATTGAAACTACTTCCCTGCTGTCTCTATCTGGGCATGCTGCTCATGTGCCATTTTATTTAGGGCATGTTAAGCAGTTCACAAATACAGCAAATTGCTAAAATGCAGCCAAATCGGGCAAATAGGATAGAACTTTGATAACCATTGCTCAAAAATGGTGTGACCTTTTATCATCTGGTGCACACACAATGCACATGGAAGCTAGAAAAGAAGGTTTATGAAAAAATATCTTTATGGAAATCCGTTTTAAGGAATCCCGGAAACATACGGCAGGAGTTTATTTACTTCTGTACTTCTTTTTTCAGGTAAAGGATTGATTTGGTGATAAAACACTGCCTTTTCGGAACCAGATCCCATGTAAAGAGAATTACAGGGGGCGGTTATGTGTGCACGGTGTCATAGTTTGGACGTACATCTACTGGCTTATGCTGAATACTCAGCCGACATTTTGACTTAGCTGTGGCCAATGTACTGGATAGGTCAGCAAAAGGACTCCACTTTCATAAGGCAAAGTAAGGCAGCAAGCAGCCTTAGTTTGCAAGCCAGATGGTAGTCTGATGGCTAGATCCGTTCAAGGCATCCAGCAGGGTGGTGATGACTTCTCCTCCCCCCCCCCACCCAAGCCTTACACATCTGTTTGTCTGGGGATATCGGATTGAAATCATACGATTGGCTTAACAGTTCTGTTTTTTGCATCTTCCAAAAGGGTAGGCAATTGAGGATTAAAAGTCGTTGCCAGTGGGAACGTATCCGTATCCATATTATGAAAAGGCATCAACGGAAAGTGAACAATTTAAAAGCTTGGTTAGCAATCACATCAAGAACCAGCTTTGGGAAGCCAATAGGTTTTGCTTATGAGCGAGCAATTGGCTGTGGCAATAGGGCTGGGGTGGTGAACAGGAGGGCGTGTGGGGGTGGTGAACAGGAGGATGGGTAGAGGTGAGGAACGGGCTGCTGATGAATGGGTGGGCTGTAATGTCATAAACACTAAAACAAAATAAAAGTGTGCGAGAAACAACTCAAAGAGGCAAAGGTTTACAAATGGTGATTATTTTGGCACACCATTGTCTTTCTTACACAAATAAGTGGCAACTGTGAAGGGTGCACACTGAAACATGCCCCTAATACTTATGACAGAAGCATGCTGCTTTTTAAAACAAATCACTTGCAATAATATTTTGAAAGTACTATCTGTATAACTTCAAGAATTGGTACCAAATGGTAATACTGATAGCTATACTATCAACCCTAACCTACAAAAACATTTTATGGCACGCTACAATAAATCATTTAGTAGAACAGACAATAGTACACGTTCATCACAGTTGTATTCTACGCAAAAACACAATCATTGGCGCAAGTTAAGGTTTACCTAACTTGTACATGTACTACAACCCCTCACAGACAGTATAGAAGCAGTAAGCAGGTGTAGGAAAAAGTTATTAACAAGACACATATAGTGGAATAACAATATGACTTGCAGCAGTAGCACACAGGTAGTGGAACACATCATGGCCTTGAGTTACAAAAATATTGCAGAACCATAGAGCCGTCAGAAAAAGCACCTAGGTAAGGAAAGTCTTTACGACCTGTAACAACAGCTAAGACGTAGCTGTACATTTAACTACTTGGCTGTCTTGTGTTTGTGTCATTCATTTGTCAGTGTTAGCGTATGGAGTTTCCAGCCTGTTGCACAATGCAGTTGGATGTGCCCGATAGTGTACTGGTGCCGTCTCATAACATGTCACATGAATATTTATGGGTGGGGGTAAAAAAAAAACTACGTTTTATACATTTGGAGCATGAATGTTCATTGAGGTCTCTAAATAACATGGCAATTTGATCTTGGATGTTTCTGTTGCTGTGGGGAGTCGCTTTGATGAGGGTGCTAGCATAGCTGCCAAGCAGTCCCACAATAAACAAGTGCAGCTCTTTTTCTGTCCCTTGGGAATCAACTACACAGTGGACCATAACACGAAACATTGTGAGTAGCTCTCTGTGTTAAAAGGTGTTTGCATCAAGCATTCCATTGATTACCACTTATAGTAACAACAGACCTGTGAATGCACGTTTATTATCTTGCAATTTGTTGGGGGAGATGTTTGTATTGTTTTTGTGTGCTGTTAAGTTTTCATGACTGTTTTGTTGTACTGTAGTTCTTGGGTCGCATTTGTTCCAGAAAAGGTGTCAGCTACATTCCACGTCTTGCAAAGTAAAGAACAACGTGGATTGCCACTTTATGGCTATATTCACTCAATAGTGCCCCCGGGGGACTGCACACACAAACTCTCTATCTACCCATTGCACCCTTTCGAAAAATAGAGTGGAGTTCATATAGACTGAGCAAATGCACATAATTATGTTCCCTTTGATTTATTTATTTTTTTTAATTGCATTTATACCTAACCAACCTCAACTAGGTGTTGAAGCGATTTACACTGAACAGACAGTAAAGGACTGGTTAATAAACTATTTTAACTTCAGACCAACACTGATCAAGGGGGATAGGAACATTAAACACCCACAGCTGTGGGTGGTGAGGGGGTCGTTGAGAAGTTAGAGGGAACAATGTGTTGTACAGTCATTGTGCCTTTCGCTTACTTCCACAAAGAATCACTCTTACTAGTCCTTAGTCTATGTTCATGTGTTGACCCACCCATCTGCCTCACTGCAATGCCTGATCTACGGAAGCCGTGAGAGTACCCATGGCGCACCTCTGCGTTTCCTTCTCCCCTGTCCTATACCTAGCTCCATTTTCTTTCTCCTGTCGCTGGCGGGAACCACGAAGGTCAAATCTAGATGGAAGGAAGGCAAGCCCAAACATAACACCAGAAAATCTGCGCCTAGCTACCAGACAGCCATGACTGAGGAGTACGATGAAATCGTGCTGGGCCCTGGGCTGACTGTCAGTGACAGAAAGGTGAAAAGTCTATGCGTTGGGTTCGAGTTAGTAGTCTAACACAACCATGTCCTGGTTGGGAGAACATGGCGAATTGGTGGCAGATGTGTAACTTGGGGTGATCACTGTAAGCTCAGACATGTGACCATGTTAGCACCTAGGAGTAACAAGCAGGGCAGGAGGTGGTGGTCGGGGAGGGAACATAGAAGGTAGGCAAACAGTAACACAGGCAGGAATCAAAGAAAAAAAAAATAGTCCCAAAGGCACCAGCTAAAACAGCCAAAGCTTTAAGGGTATAGTACTTGGGCAGTGCTCCGTGGGAGAAAACAAAAGACAAAAAGGAGGGACAAAGCAGAAAGGACTGACCATTAGCAAGCAAGGATTTTTAAAGGACACTGAAACAAACCAATGAAAAGCAGTGGGCTGACTGTAGCCCATAACGAAGTATGTACAAAGTATATACAAAAGGTCTTGAAAGCTCAACCTAAAATTGGACATATTTCAAAAGCTACCGCTTGAGCTTATCCTTTGATGTAATGCTGGAAACACTTTTTCAGAAAGTTTGCTAATTTTGGAAACACTTTTTCAGAAAGTCTGTCTTCCTGCTGTGTTCCATTTTAGCTGGGTGAAACAAAAAAAAAAATAATAATCACATTTGACCTTTCACAGAACAAAAATTAGTAATGCAATAATGAAAAAAAACATAACAAATCTACACTGCACTAGTATATGGCTGTGACTAGTGTGCACATAAGTAGACCCAAAATAAATAATTTTCTGTGAGAAGTTGTGTCTTGTGCTGAGCTAGGTCGGGTGAAATTTAATACTTCAGAGTAATCCTGCAATTCTCATAGTTTGGATTATACGCACTTGCATAATTGTACACCTCAGGCACTTTCACTTTGTCATGTAGAAAAAGAAAAAATAGATTTAACCCATCACTACCAAACAATTGAAGTGTTAGTTTTTAATTTCCAGAAGCAAGAATTACTTACAGAAAAACCCTTTGCATAATGTGTAATTGAACAGTAATAGATTAGGGTTTTTGAATTTTCAGCTATTATTTAAAAAAAAAAAAATGCTTAATTGTATTTCTTCAAGTCCTGCAAAAACAAAAATGATGCAATCAGTATTATAAAAAAGGACTTTGATGGAGAACCTCACGTTTAAATATTTTTTTGTTATACTTCAAAAAAGAAAGAAAACAAGAAAAAAGTCACATAAGAATACTAATCCAGAGTGAGCGAGAAAGGTTATTGGTAAAATTGTCATTGTTATCCCTTGACTCTGTTATGCCTGCAAAAAAAAAAAAAAAAAAAGGGCAACGAAAATTCCAGCCATCACGTCTGAGCAGAGTAAAAAAACAACATGACAATCCGGTCTGAAGTCGCTAGTGATACCGCCAATAAGAACATTGCAAATTAATTATATTGTGATGGAAGTTCACTGGCAGTTCTGCAGTGGATTCCAGCTGCTTTCAAGAGGATTTTCAAATATATTAGAGGGGTGCGTTTATTTGTTGACTGGGGTTTGCATCATTATGGGGACATGGAGACAGCTTGGTGGTGTATCAGCTATTCCTTTTGAAGTAATCCGCTGTCCCCTGAAGTGGGGGTGCCCACTTGAGCCTGGAGCTCATATCAGTAAAAGCTGCACCATATCATGTGAGGCAGCGCAATATGAAAGCGGTGTCAGTCATTTCCGGCCACTTTAAAGGTGACCAAGCTGAAGTCACATCTGTTGTATGAAATTAAATTTTTGATGGAGAAGTCGTGGTGTCAGGTCAGGATGTGTGCAGAGAACAGGCCAGAAGTCTGGTGTAGTGGGTGAAATCAAACCACATTCATAAAAAAGTTATTACGTGGGTCCCAGTTGTAAAGTAAATGATATTGTATGGCACAGTTGCCGAGTATTAGGACACAAGCTGTCATTTTAAAACAAGAAAAACACGCTATGACACGGCAATAGTGCTTTAAGGCATACTGCACAGCCCATCCTCTGCTATTTGTTAAAAAAATGCGATGGAGGAGGTGCAAGGATAAAATAGTAACTCAATGACAGCTAGACCACCGGACTGGCACTAATTCAGCTGATTCGATCTGTACTTGGTCCCTGCTTCACAGAAAGGAATGAAAGTGGCATTTGGCCAGGACGGGCCAATTAGGAGGCAGCAAAGAAGAGTGACCCTGAAGCCAGTAAATAGTAAGCAACGGGCTTCAAGCCCTTTCTTGTAAACAATACTCGCAAGCGAGAGCGCATAAGCTGTCTCAGGCTCCTCCAAAAAGTGCTTTAACCCCTTCCCCGCCAGGGACGTAATGGTTACGTCCATGGCAGCACCCGAGTGGCGCCATGGACGTAACCATTACGTCCTGGGACTGGCAGTCGGGGGAAGCGCTAGCGCTTCCCCCGAGGGCCGCCCCCCAACACCCCCAGGCCAGGGCTGAAAGGGGAATCCCTTTCCCTTTCACGCCCACCCCCCCAACCCCCCCCATGACGTCAGCGCGCAATCGCGCGCTGATTTCATGGAAAGGGGGAAAGACGCGCTGGAAGCCATTTGCTTCCAGCGCGTCTAAGGGAGAAGGTGAGTTTTTCACCTTCGTGCGGGGTGGGGGTGCTCTGAGAGAGGCATCGAGGGAAAGGAAAGGGTTTTCCTTTCCCTCGATGTCTCTTTGAGCATTCCTGCTGCCCGATCGCGATGCGATCGGGCAGCAGAAATGACCACTAGACACCAGGGATTTCAGTGTGTGTGTGTGTGTGTGTGTGTGTGTGTGTGTGTGTGTTATATTAGTGTGGGGGAGCGACCCCTTGGGCAAGGGTCGCACCCTTTGGGGGCACATGTATTTTACATCGTTTCTGCCCCCCCTGGGGGCAGATTGGCCCTATTTTTAGGCCGATCTGCCCCCAAGGGGGGCAGAAAGCCACTAGACACCAGGGATTTTATTGTTGATTTGTATTTTTTGTGTTGGGGGGCGGCCCCTTGGGCAAGGGTCGCCCCCAGGGGCCCTCATATATTTTTGGGCAGTTCTGCCCCCCTTGGGGGCAGAGAGGCCTATTTTTTTTAGGCCTTTCTGCCCCCAAGGGGGGCAGAATCCCAATAGCGCCAGAAAGATATGTTTGTATGTGTGCTTTGTGTTGGGGGGTGGCCCCTTGGGCAAGGGTCGCTCCCCCCGGGGGCGCAATGTATTTATCGTCGTTTCTGCCCCCCTTGGGGGCAGATTGGCCCTATTTTTACGCCGATCTGCCCCCAAGGGGGGCAGAAAGCCACTAGACACCAGGGATTTTATGGTTGGTTTTTATTTTTTGTGTTGGGGGGCGGCCCCTTGGGCAAGGGTCGCCCCCAGGGGCCCACATGTATTTTTGGGCAGTTCTGCCCCCCTTGGGGGCAGATATGCCTATTTTTTTAGGCCTTTCTGTCCCCAAGGAGGGCAGAATCCCCATAGCGCCAGGGATACTATGTGTGTGTGTGTGCTTTGTGTGGGGGTGTGGCCCCTTGGGCAAGGGTCGCCCCCAGGGGCCCACATGTATTTTTGGGCAGTTCTGCCCCCCTTGGGGGCAGATATGCCTATTTTTTAGGCCTTTCTGTCCCCAAGGGGGGCAGAATCCCCATAGCGCCAGGGATACTATGTGTGTGTGTGTGCTTTGTGTGGGGGTGTGGCCCCTTGGGCAAGGGTCGCCCCCCCCCCCCCCCAAGGGTGCAATGTAATCTGGGCGATTTCTGCCCCCTCCCCTTGGGGGTAGATTGGCCTATTTTTTTTTAGGCCCATCTTCCCCCAAGCAGAGAAGACTAGACACAAGGGAAAATGAAAAAATGGTTAGTGGCGGAGTGTTTGTCAACTGGCGAAGTATTTGCTTTTATGATAATAACAGTTTTTCTCCTTTTTGTTTTAGTTCAAAGCTTTTGCTGACTTTGCTGTGGCTTGTTGCAGTTTTGGCAGTAGTTGTCCTGCGGTTTGCGTAGTTGCATGTTTTAGGTAAGTAAATAAATTTACTCCAAGTGAGTATTGTTGCAATGCATGAATGACATGTTTGTAGGTGGTGTACTGAATGCAGGATTGTGTGTGAAATTGTCCTTAGAGTTATGCACAATGATTATTGTGTTGTCTTATGTCTAATTTGCTTTTTATTTTCTCTTTTTAGTGGGATATCGTTGGTGATTGCTGTGGCTGTGCAGAGTAGTTGCTGGTGAGTCAAGCTTTTTCAGGCAAGTGAGCAGTATAGTTTTTGAGTTTATAATTCTTAGTGATAAACCTATACTTTGTTACTTATCTTACACAGTGCTGGTTGTTGGTGGTGTATTTGTCCAGTTAATTTTTGTACGAAGGATCATGGCCAGCCGTAGGATGACCGCTCAGCAGGTTGTTAGTGTGCTTTTTGAGTCATCTTCTGACCATGAATATGAGACTGACTCTGCATCTGAGGCAGAGGAGGAAGTGCAGGATTCTGGAAGTGAATTTTCTGTCAGAGATGAATCATCTGATGATGAAGCCACTCTCAGTGCTGATGAAGGGCCTGTTTTAGAGGAGGACAGTGATGTGCCAATGGTGCAGGAGCCAGCGGCTGAAAGGCTTCCCATTGGAAGACCTGACGCATGGGTTGCACCAAACATGGAGCAGCCACAGTTGCCTGCGTTTACTGGTTTTCCAGGGTGTCGAGTTAATACGGAAAACTTTTTGCCCGTCAACTTTTTTGAGTTGTTTATGGACGATATATTTTTGGAAGAGATTGTTGAGCAGACTAATTTGTATGCAGAGCAGTTTTTGAGGGACAACGCTGCCAGACTTAGGCCACACTCTAGAGCTAGCCGGTGGATTCCCACAAATCTGGAAGAGTTGAAAAAGTTCTTGGGTTTAACTTTTTTGATGGGGCTGATAAGGAAGCCGTCGCGGTCTTCATATTGGTCTACTAGTCCCTTGATGGCAACTGCTATATTTCCTGCCATCATGAGTCGTAACCGGTATGAGCTTCTTCTTCGGATGTTGCATTTTGTAGATAATGCTTTAGCCTTGCCACGAGATCATCCTGATTCTGACCGTCTTTTTAAGATTAGACCTGTCCTTGATCATTTGGTAGATCGGTTTTCAGAGATCTATGTTCCAGGGAAAGAAATATCTGTAGATGAGTCTTCGGTCCTGTTCAAGGGTCGTTTGGTTTTTAGGCAGTACATTCCTAGCAAGAGGGCACGGTATGGAATTAAATTGTATATGCTGTCAGAAAGTAGTACAGGATATGTTTATAATTTCCGGGTCTACACTGGTAGGGATTCCAATATTGACCCCCCTGGTTGTCCTCCCACTTTTGGAGTTAGTGAGAAAATTGTGTGGGAACTTGGTAGACGACTGTTTAACAAAGGTCACCATTTATATGTAGATAACTTCTACACTGGAGTTCGGTTGTTCAAGGAGTTGTTCAGAGTGGACACTGTTGCTTGTGGCACAATCTGCTCTAATCGGAAAGGCTATCCAAAAGAGCTTGTCTGTAAAAAACTTGAGAAGGGACAGTGCAGTGCCTTGCGGAATGATGAGCTGCTAGCTCTGAAATTTGTAGACAAGAGGGATGTATACATGCTAAGCACCATCCATGATGAGAGTACTTCACCTGTGGCTGTTTGGGGTCAGGTTGCCGAAGTGCGCAAACCTGTGTGCATCTTAGACTATAATAAGCACATGGGTGGTGTTGATAGAGTAGATCAGAGGTTAGAACCTTACACTGCTGCTCGTAAGTCTTATGTGTGGTATAAGAAATTAGCGCTTCACTTGTTCCACTTGGCAACTTTTAATGCTTTTGTTGTGTTTAAGGATAGTTCTCCAGAGTCAAGGATGACATTTGTGAAATTTCAGGAGTCTATCATAGCTAGCCTTGTTGTGCTGGAACAGGCAAGAGTTCCTAGAGAAGCAGTGGTGGAGGATGTGGCTAGATTGAAAGATCGTCACTTTGCTGAGCACATTCCTCCCACGGCCCAAAAAAACTTTCCTGCTAAGAGATGTAGAGTCTGTGCTCGAAGAGGTATCAGGAAGGAGACTAGGATGTACTGCCCTGATTGTCCTTCAAAGCCTGGGCTGTGTGTGGGTGGCTGTTTCAGGAGCTACCACACACAGAAGAATTATTGGGAAATTCCGTGAGCGTAAACTGGTGTTTTATATTTTTATATGTTCGGTTTCACGGTTGGCATTAGTCATGTATTCAGTTAGAGCTTTTGTGTTTGTAGTTTTGTACTAATTTATGATTAGTGGTCTCTTTGTTGTTTAAAAACAAAAAAAAGGGGATGGAATGTGTAGAGTGGCGCTTGGCTGGCGGTGTGTGTGGGGTGGCGCTTGGCTGGCGGTGTGTGTGGGGTGGCGCTTGGCTGGCGGTGTGTGTGGGGTGGCGCTTGGCTGGCGGTGTGTGTGGGGTGGCGCTTGGCTGGTGGTGTGGGTGGGGTGGCGCTTGGCTGGTGGTGTGGCGCTTGGCTGGCAGTGCCGGCCAAACGCCAGTCCACACACTCATCAGCTGGTGTGATTGATGTATCAGGCATGTGGGCGTATGAAAGTGATGGGCCCTTGACTGGCGCTGTCTGTGGATGCGAGTCTTGTAATGTGCTGGGCCCGTGGCTGGCGGCGTGAATGGTCTAGTGCATGTCATGTATGAAAGGTGTGTGAATGGACTGTAAAGCGGTTGGTGCCTTGTCGTGGCTTTACAGCTCACGAGCTGTGAGTCATTGGTTCAGTTTTTTGGCCTTTCAGTTATTACCAGTGCATTTCACTTTTGTGAAATCTCTTGTTAATAAAATTTGATCTACTGAACCATCACTCACCCTCGTGCCAAATCCAACCAGTATGTGTGGTACAAATGACAAAACCTGCTCCGCTGTAATCAGGCGTCGCAGCACACGAGACACGCTAGGTGCCTCAGGTGGGACCCAGATGATGAAGCATGCCACCAACTTGGTTGGTGGGTGAGGGGTCTTCTTCACATAACCTAAGTGTTTTTCTTTTCACAATTTTAGTGTTTGGCACATCACGGACGTATGTGCACACATCAAAGTGATATATTCCAAAAATACCTGGGTTTGGGGGGGAGGGCCCACCTATGTTTTTGGTCCTGGGTGCGGCCGTCATGTAGGGAAACCTACAAAACCCAGAAACTTTTTAAAACTAGGCACCCCAAGGAGTCTAGGGAGGTGTGGCTTGTGTGGCTCCCCCAACATTTTCTTACCCAGACTCCTCTGTAAACCTCAAAATTTGCATAAAAAAGCATATTTTCCTGATTTTTCTTAGTAGGATCACCGCTCCAGCACAAAATTCCTACTCCCCAGTTTTCCCCTCAGTCTCCCAAGTAAAAGGACACCTCACTTATGTGGGTCCCCAAAGCAGAGTCCGTCTAAAGATGTATAAAAGAATATGCCCTTATAAACTTGCTGTGCTATCCCTTCTATCCCTTCAGGTTTTGGGCCTTATTCTGTTGCAGGCACCTGGCCCACCCACACAAGTGAGGTATCATTTTTATCGGGAGACTTGGGGGAACGCTGGGTGGAAGGAAATTTGTGGCTCCTATCAGATTCCAGAACTTTCTGCCACAGAAATGTGAGGAACATGTGTTTTTTTAGCCAAATTTTGAGGTTTGCAAAGGATTCTGGGTAACAGAACCTGGTCCGAGCCCCGCAAGTCACCCCTCCTTGGATTCCCCTAGGTCTCTAGTTTTCAGAAATGCACAGGTTTGGTAGGTTTCCCTAGGTGCCGGGTGAGCTACAGGCCAAAATCCACAGGTAGGCACTGTTTTCTCCCAAAATTTTGGATGTGTCCACGTTGCGCTTTGGGGTGTTTCCTGTCGCAGGCGCTAGGCCTACCCACGCAAGTGAGGTATCATTTTTATCGGGAGACTTGGGGGAACGCTGGGTGGAAGGAAATGTGTAGCTCCTCTCAGATTCCAGAACTTTCTGCCACAGAAATGTGAGGAACATGTGTTTTTTTAGCCAAATTTTGAGGTTTGCAAAGGATTCTGGGTAACAGAACCTGGTCCGAGCCCCGCAAGTCACCCCTCCTTGGATTCCCCTAGGTCTCTAGTTGTCAGAAATGCACAGGTTTGGTAGGTTTCCCTTGGTGCCGGCTGAGCTAGAGGCCAAAATCTACAGGTAGGCACTTCGCAAAAAACACCTCCGTTTTTTTCCAAAATTTAGGATGTGTCCACGTTGCGCTTTGGGGTGTTTCCTGTCGCCGGCGCTAGGCCTACCCACACAAGTGAGGTATCATTTTTATCGGTAGACTTGGGGGAACATAGATTAGCAAAACAAGTGCTATTGCCCCTTGTCTTTCTCTACATTTTTTCCTTCCAAATATAGGAGAGTGTGTAAAAAAGACATCTATTTGAGAAATTCCCTATAATTCACATGCTTGTATGGTCACCCCGGAATTCAGAGATGTGCAAATAACCACTGCTCCTCAGCACCTTATCTTGTGCCCTTTTTGGAAATGCAAAGGTTTTCTTGATAGCAATTTTTTACTCTTTATATTTCAGCAAATGAATTGCTGTATACCCGGTATAGAATGAAAACGCACTGCAGGGTGCAGCTCGTTTATTGGCTCTGGGTTCCTCGGGTTCTTGATGAACCTACAAGCCCTATATATCCCCGCAACCAGAGGAGTCCACCAGACGTAACGGTATATTGCTTTCCATAATCTGACATTGCAGGGAAAAGTTAGAGTAAAACGTAGAGAAAAATTGATGTTTTTTTCACCTCAATTTCAATATTTTTCTCTTTCAGCTGTTATTTTCTGTAGGAAACCCTTGTAGGATCTACACAAATGACCCCTTGCTGAATTCAGAATTGTCTCTACTTTTCAGAAATGGTTAGGTTTCTGGGATCCAGCATTGGTTTCATGCCCATTCCTGTCACTGACTGGAAGGAGGCTGAAAGCACAAAAAATTGCAAAAATGGGGTATGCCCCAGTAAAATGCCAAAATTGTGTTGAAAAATTTGGTTTTCTGATTCAAGTCTGCCTGTTCCTGAAAGCTAGGAAGCTGCTGAGTTTAGCACTACAAACCCTTTGTTGATGCCATTTTCAGGGGGAAATCCACAAGCCTTCTTCTGCAGCCACTTTTTCCATTTTTTAAAAAAAAAACGAAAAGTTCACTGTATTTTGGCCAATTTCTTGGCCTCCTTCAAGGGAACCCACAAAGTCTGGGTACCTCTAGAATCCCTAGGATGTTGGAAAAAAAGGACGCAAATTTGGCTTGGTTAGCTTATGTGGACAAAAAGTTATGAGGGCCTAAGCGCGAACTGCCTCAAATAGGCAAAAAAAGGCCTGGCACAGGAGGGGGAAAAGGCCTGGCAGCGAAGGGGTTAAAGAAGGTGCCAATTTGCTGACCAAATGCGAACGCGTCTGGTACAACCGAAAATTGTCTCTATTGTTATTTCAAGTGTTTTAAAACACTAACAGGACTCCTTATTTGCAGCAAGACACGCATTATATTATTTGGCAAAGTCTCTAAAGGTCTCTAGGTGTCCAAATAAGAGACACTGATACTAGAATTCCAGCACTAATAAACCAAACATCTAGGTTTAAAGGACGCATCTAAACTTCATCAATGATGGTTCAGTCTGCAAATGATAGGGTAAAGCATTCATAGCCTGGAGGCACATTCGGAAAAAGCCTTTCCAGCGTGATCTAGCTTTGTGAATTCTAGGAATGCATAAAACATGACTCCCTAAAGATCTAGACATCGTTAATGGCTGATGTCTCATAGGCTGCTTCTTAAATAAGCTGGACGCCACCCCACACAAGTATTTGCTGGACAAGGCAAAAGGTTTTAAACTTAATTCCTTGTTCTATAGGTAGTTTTTTGAGGGGTTGCGCAAATGGTTGGATCTCGAGCAGCCAGCAACAAAGCGTGCAGTCAAATTCTGTATTTTGTTCTTAATCAGCACTAGATGCAATTCCCAATAAGTCAAGTTGGCATGGTTAAGTCAAGGGCTGATCAGTGTCATCGCTACTAAGTACTTGCTCTCCACGACCAAATAAGGTGATATTTTCAGGAGTATTCGTTGTTGGCAACAGCAGGCCGAGATGGTTTACAACAACTACTCTGCAATGGAAAGCTGGAGTTTAATCTGGATATCATCTGCATCCATGAAAGCTTTAACTCCTAGCTCCCCTTTTGCGAGCACAACAAGCTTCATATATGTTAAAAGGTTCGGCCCAAAAGGTGCACTAGCTCTCTGTAGGATACATAAGGGAGTAATACTGCATGTGAGCGGCTGGCCAGGAAAGAGGAAAACAACTGCAGTGCCATCTATAAAGCATACAGACCTGCAAAATCAGTCTCAATTTTCGAAATAGTCTTTCCTGGCATGAAGAATGACTCAGCTGGAACATAGGCTTAGAGACATGCATAATTACTATATGCTCTGTTGTATCTGGTATTTTGAAATTGTTAAATAATTTTGCCCTACTTATGCCTATAGCTGTGACAAGATGACTCCCAAGTATGTTGTGCTTTCGAATGATCGTTTTTTCTTTTTTAGGGTCGAGCCTGCGTTGCATGCGCTTGCGCATGCGTTTCGCTAAGCGAGACGCTTTTGTAATTAAAAAGGGCTCGGAGCCCTGTCCACGTCACGTCAGTGTCTGTCATTGGCTTTTGGGCTTGCCTGTTAGAATGTGCTTGATTTCATTAGGGGAAGGCATGCACATGTCATGCCTTTTCCGGTGGAAAGCCCTCCTCGAGCGCATCGACCAAGTACAGAAAACATGCGAGGCTCGCTGTTTTCTGTCCGGCTCGTGGACTACTTTTTCTCTATTTTCCCAGCGCGATCTCACTTGGTAGAAGTCGAGCGCTTTACATAATATTGGCCCTGTTACACAGTTAATTGCACTTTTTCGGGTTACGTACATAAATGCACTTTTGCCGATAGGTTTCATTACCAGTGAAAAGTCGGGTTAGGCGTTTACAACGCTATTTGCTCTAACACGAGCAAACGCAAGACCCGTTGCATTGCAAATGCTTGTTTACATTTGTTCCTTTGCTCTTCAATGATTCTAAAATCCGGTCTTCTCTTCATTGATAACTTAAATACTTCCATTGATGCTCCTCTCCAAAAAGCAACCACTAGTAAAACATGCAATAGTAGGCTGGCCATGCTCCTCAATTAGGAGCCTCTCTTTTGATAGCATGCAGAATCCGCAAGACTGAACTAATGTATCACCAGATGGCTCATCATGCAAACCACAGGGTTGTTTCAGCTTTACGG
The DNA here is from genome assembly GCF_031143425.1 of Pleurodeles waltl. Lineage (NCBI taxonomy): Eukaryota > Metazoa > Chordata > Amphibia > Caudata > Salamandridae > Pleurodeles > Pleurodeles waltl. The sequence continues at coordinate 644,754,528 of NC_090446.1, read as the reverse complement.
TATCTTAATCCCCTTTCTTTGCATACCCTAGTGTAAATTGTTTAATTTGAAGAATACTGTTCACACTCATGTAGTCAAATGGTGGGTTATGTTAGGGAATGTGTAAGTGTCCAGTATATTAAAAAGAACAGATTTGGAGACTAGATAGCATCAATGGTGTACTGCAGACAGCAGGGAATAAGATGTGAGTGACAGTACTCGCCTTTATTTATGGATTCTGAATAGTGAGATAAACCCCGATCTTGATGATAATGACCTGTAATTTAATTGTGGATATGTTTGTAACAAGACTGTATGATCTAAAAGTCTCCATTGTACAATCAGGCGTTTTCTTCATTAAACGTTTGTATGCATGTACTGAAGTGCGATTCACTAGGGGTGAAAATTTGCAGGTAGCTATGTGACATAAGGTATAATTTACTAATTGACAAAGTTTTATGTTGTGTCAGTAGGTGGAGGGACTGTGTAGAGAAGAGGTCGGTGGTGATATTAAAATGTGGGGAGAGACCGAAGATGACAGGGGATTGACAGACAGTAAAAGCGAGGATCATAACAGAGGTGGCCAAGTGAATGGTTAAAGTACCTATAGAGGGAACTGAATAATGGAAGCAAAAGTTAGGAAGAGCAGGCATGGGACTGCAGGGAATAAAGGATGCCTAGTTTCTGTATGCTTGCAGCGATTGAAGGCGGTCTGATACAAAGCTATGTATACAAACGTGGAACCTTAGAACTACAATGACAAAGTTGCAAGGCTTAACAGTGCAGCAAGCAAGAGGCAATACTAGGCATACAGCAACCATGTGGTTAGTGGTTTAAGATATTATGAATTTATTTGTAGACTCTTCATTAGATCCTGCTGAACAGAATTGAAGTGGATTCCCTTGATGGTAGCATGGTTAGGGCTTGCCAGGTCAGTGGCCAAATAGCAGCATATTTCAGACGTCCTACTGACATTTGAGTGCTTATGGATGCCGCAAGTGGCTTCACTTCCATGTTGTAATCGGAGACGACTGCTGCTAGCGCAGAACCCTTGTGACTCTCTTGAGCAGAGGATCCTAGAGTAGAGGACTGCCTCGTCATTTGTCCCACAACCCTGGCCCCATAGAACACCACTATGTAAGAGTCCAGCTCTCTGGGTTTTTACCTCCCCACCAAGCAATAAATTTGTAAGATTGATGGAGTGTGTGTGTTTGTTTTTTAATCATGCTACTTTCAGGCCTATAATAATCACATCTGTGTATAATGACGAGTATTCGCCAGAAGTGACAGCAGGTGGGATTGTCTTGAAAACACCTCCACCCTACCATCTAACACTGGTATGCAGGCTTGACCAGTTAGTGCAACAATGGTAATTTTTGGTGCTGAATTTGTTTTACATTCTATAATGGGCTACTTACGTATATCCCGATTTTCCAGGACTCCTATAAGGTGCAATCAAATAAGGATTCAGTATGCTGCTTAGCTAGGTTCTGCCACGCCTGGAGATTCTTCCTGCCCTTCCACTCTCACCCAAAGACTGACTTACCACAAAAGCCAGCTTCTTCCGAATCTACCACTTCAAAAAATCTAACTAAACAAGACAAGGACAATGGCATCAAAGTTCAAACCAAGAGTTATAACCAATAGACCTTATCCTTTTCTAAAGTTGAGAGCATGTATAAATTCTTGGGTAGTGACAATTAACCAACAGGCTATTCTTAACAGCTAGGTACTGTCAGAGTGCATCGTCGATATAAATTAAACAAGGGTGCATGCAGGGCTTTAAGTGAGATGAGAAAAGGGGGGTGGGGGAAGGGTCTTATAAAGCATGGCTTAAACACAAAGTTTCCATGATTCCCGTATTGTGCCACCCGACCGGTATCTTGGTGTCCCTGAGCTTTGTTATTGCATCTTCTAGATAAAATAACACAACTGAAATGCCCCTAAAACCAGTCTGGACTAGGAGTTTGTCAGTGGTTTCTGTGGGCGCTCTGCAGAGCAGCCAAGGATTGGATGACCATGTATTCTGAGCACCTTGTTGACCCACAAACAGACACAGATACTCGCACTACCGTCAGCCTCATCTTCAGAGTTCACAATCCTGGCTGTTATAAATACCTGGAGGCGACTCAGTTCCGAGTATGCTGCATACACAAGTAATATACTTAACGAAAAAAATATAAAAACACGACATCCGGGTAACAGTTAATACTCTAATGGAGTGCAAGATTCAATAAAACATGTGAAATATAAACAGGAACCATTTCACTGAGATGGATTACAAGAACATTACATTATTTGTTTAGAAATTGCCAGTGTTTTCACAGGAAAGTTAAGGAAATCAATGTAAGCCCGATAGGTACCCATTACAAAGTCTGATCTAAAATACAACTGGGTCTAAGAACCGGAGTGACCTGCCTCGCTCAAATTATTGGCTGTATGGGTTTTGGAGTTGCCTCGAACAAAGGCATCCTGGCAAACATACAGAAGAATGGAGAATATAAACCTTCGAGTAAGCTCTACATGTTTCTTCGTTATTAAGCTAAGATTTCAGATAAGCATTAAACCAGGACTCTCCGATCAAACAAGTGGTGCGCGCTGCTTGCCCTCCGCAAGCAGAGATCTGCATTCCTGGCTTGGGAAATAACTTTGATGTACCAGAAGAATTTCGACATTTAACTTGCCAAAAAAGTTTAATAGGATTAGCATGATCTTCCCTCACACCACTCTAAGAGGCACATTCGAATGAGGTAAGAGAAAGCACATGAAACGCCCTGGGTGAATAGAACAGCATTGTGTCAAGAGATTCAGAGGTTCTCCCTGGATTCAACATAATACTGGAGAGAAAACAAATCGAGAATTCATGTATCAAATTCAGCTAATTTGGAGCTGGAGAGGGCGCTTAGGAAAAACACAAAAGATGTTTCAAATTTTATTTAATTAAAAAAAAAAAAAAAAAAAAATAATATATATATATAATAATAATAATAATAATAATAATAATAATAAATATATATATATATATATATATATATCCTTTTGACTCAATGTTCTGACCTCACACCATACACCGGTTTAACTGAAGTTCCATAGGTGGCAAAAAAGTTCTTTAAGACAAAACTTAATTCCAAATTCACCATCCTGTTTAAAAAAAGAAAAAAAAAAGACACCTTGCAGCAAGTGCAATCAAAAATGTTGTCACAAAGTGTCATACTCCGGTAGGGGGAAGAAACCAAACATCCCTGCTCTGCAAGTAACTGCAAATAGCTTGCCAAAATTAATGCAGAGTAATTTAAGAGCACCAAAGTTACTAGCATATAAAATTGTTTTCCCTTCTTCCCTCTTAACTTTTCCGCCTTGATGGCTCTGCGTGAAACTTGCAGTACCCAAAAGGTGTGCACCTTGGGCAAACAGGTGCTATAAAGAGGTAAATCTGGCCAATACCACTGCATGGGTATGTGTTGGGTGTGGAAGCACCAGAAGGCTATGCATCCCAACCACGTAGCCCAAGCACGGAGTCCAAGAACATCACACGATGAAGGTGAAGAAACTGCACCCACTGGAAGTTCAACACCAACATCAAGAGAAGGAAGAGGATGATGATATGCAGCATTTTGTTATTACTGTAAACAGTGCCGGGAAATTGTAGCACCAGGGAAAACAAATTAATTTTTTTTTTTTTCTAAAGCCATGGAATAACGTCTTAACAAAAAAAGGTTTATTAAACCAGAACAGGCAAATGTCAGTCTTTTGAGAGTTTTTAAACGTTACTTCTCATTTCATTCCATCACCTAACTATAAAGTCACTTTAATCCTTGGTTTATTTCAGTTAATATATATACACTAATCAACAAGGGTAATGACCCACTTGGTCAAGATGAAACGAACTAGAATTGAATACATCTTTTTCTGTGACCACACAACGTATTATGTACAATGTATACAATTAGGCAAGAGGAGATATTATACTTTTATGCAATACCCCATTGTCTCTAACTGAAGCAATATAAACATGAATATGGAAAGATTAACTGAACCAATTTTAAGTGTGGATTCAGAGAAAAAAAAAATCATTGTGATGAATATGATTAACGGTTTATGCTATAGGCCTCCTACATTGAACAGAAAGTTCTTTCAAATTCCGCCCCCCCCCCCCCACGATTTGAAGGGTTCAAGATGAGCAATAGGCGGTAGCCCCTAAATAATATGAAAAGTAATTGTTTGCAATTCATCACTGGTATACAATTATAAAACGCACTGCATCTTTGAGAATTAGGATTAGAAGCATTAGAATTGTTCACATTTTTCTATTTTCTTTTTTATTGCACCACCCGGGAAGCGGCAGTCCTCTGTGTTTATATATTAATACGAGATTGGTATAAAGAAATAACAAAAGAAATCCGATTTTGCTGTAAACAAGAAAGCTGTCTGCTGAAACGGGTCAACAAGGTTGTACTATAATAAACAGAATAACAAGCACTGGCAAAGCCAATTTGTCTTGCCTGTACAAGAGCTAATGGCTTGGGCAACACGTTGTAGAGTGTCGTAGAGTGGATTTTTTGGAATGTCGTAGAGTAGAGCAGAGTGGAGTAGAGTTTAGTGGCAGAGTGTCATATGGTGGAGTGGATTGAGGTAGAGGGTGGATTGGAGTAGAGTCGGATAGACTGGATTGGGTTGAGTGGGGTGGATTTGAGTGAGGTAGATTAGGTTTGATTGCAGTGGGTGGTTTGGATTGGATTGGATTGATAGGGATGGGGTGGCTTGGATTGTTTTTTTTTTTTTAGACTGGATTGGAGTGGGGTGGATTAGACTGGACCAGAAAGAGGTGGACTGGATTGAGTGGGTGGATTTGACTGGGGTGGGTCAGATTGGTGTGGGTAGGGGTGGTTAGGAGTGCGGAGGATTGGAATGGAGTGAACTGGATTGGACTGGACTTGAGTGGATTGGGGTGATTAGACTGTAGTGGGGTGGAGTGGATTGAAATGGTGTGGCTGGAGGAGGTGGCTTGGATTAGAATGAGGTGGTAGTGCAGTGGATTGGAGTAGGGCAGGCTGGACTGAGGTGGATTGCAGTGAGGTGAATTTGTGTGGGATGAACTGGACTGCAGTGGGGTGCATTTGATTGTAGTGGGGTGGGCTGGAGGTGGTGGATTAGAATGGAATGAGATGGGGTAGATTGGAATGGGGGTGCTGTGGATTGGAGTGGGGCAGATTGACGGTCGGATTGCATTGAGGTCAATTGGGGTGGGGTGGGGTGAACTGGAGTGGAGTGGAATGGAGTGGGCTGGTGGTGGTGGATTGGATGGGAATGAGGGGCAGTGATTGGAGTCATGTGGATTGGACTGCGGTGTACTGGAGTGGGACAGCTTGTACTGGGGTGGTTTACACTGAGGTGAATTGGTGTGGGGTGGATTGGATTGGATTCAGTGGGGTGAATTGGAATCAGTTTGTGGTGGACTGGATTTGTTGGGGTGGATTTGATTGTAGTGGGTTGGAGTGGGGTTGGGTGGACTAGAGTGGAGTAGAGTGGACTGTGTTGGATTGGATTTGGGTGGAGTGGGATGGGGTGGATTGGATTGATGTGGGGTGGATTAAGGCGGTTTCGAATTGGGGTAGATAGGACTGAAGTACGGTAGATTAAAGCGGACTGTGCAGGAGTGGGATGGACTAGGGTGAGGTGGACTGTGTAGTGGTGGACTTGATTGGCTTGGACAGGAGTGGGTTGGGTGGAGTAGGGTAGGTTGGATTGGAGTAGGGTAGTTTCGATTGGCGTAGCGTAGGTTGGATTGGAGCAGGGTAGGTTGGATTGCAGTAGGGTGGGGTGGGATAGATTGGAGTAGAGTAGACTGGACTGGAATGAATTAGGGTGGATTGGATTGGTGTGGATTGGATTGGATTGGTGTGGGGTGAACTGGACTGTAGTGGGGTGAACTGGACTGTAGTGGGGTGGATAGTGTTGGGGTGAATTGGGATGGAGTGGGATGGATTGGTCTTAAGTGAGGTGGATTGTACTGGAGTAGGGCGGATGGTTCTGGATTGGAGTGGGTTGTTTGGGATTGGAGTCAGTCAAGGTGGAGTGGGGCAGGCTGTTCTGGATTTAAGTGTGGCAAGCTGGAGTGGGGCAGGTTGTTTTGCATTGAACTGGGGCAGACTGGAGTGCCGCAGATTAAAGTGGGGGAGATTGTTTTGGATGAGGCAGATATTTTTTAATTTAAGCAGGCAGATTGTTTTGGATTGGAACGGGCAGAATGTTTTGGATTTGAATGGGGTGAATTGGATTGGGGTGGTTTGGGAGGGTTAAAGAGGGGTAGAGTGGGGTGGGTTGCAGTTCGGTAAAGAGGGGAGGATTTGAGTGGGGTGGACTGGGGTGTACTTCATGATTATGATTTAAAGCATAATTTCAGAAATGAATAATAAAGAAACATAATAAAGAAACAATGTGACTTGGCAATATTTAAAACAAGATAATCATCATCTTTTGAAAAGCGCACCCATAAGCAAACACAAAACATGAGTGGAAAGTGAAAAAAGACGACTTGGCAAAATAAAAGAAAGTTAGCTATAAACAATAAAGCTTTGCAATGTTGTTTGTTCTGCTGAGCACGTTTTTGCAAGTCACACGCCTTTTTGCTTGCAGGGCCCTAGAACTTAAAAAGAACAAAATAGTACCTCAATCATGTCAGGTGCAGCAGACCAGCACTGATTAAGTTGAATCAATCAGCGCTTGGTCCCTGCTCCACAGAAAGGAATGCACATTATGCCTGCCCACCAGAGACGAATTATGAGGCTGCAAAGAAGAGTAATATGTAAGCCAAAAAATGGTAAGCAACAGGTGAGTTATAAGCCCTCTAATGTATACAACTGTCTCATAAGCGAGACGCATGCGCTCGAAGGCTCAACCCTAAAAAGCAATGGTAAGCAAAAACACCAGATGCGCTAGCTCGTCATTCCTTTAATGGATTAAAAGTTGTGTGCATACACAGTCACACACATACATACATATATTTTGATACACATACACACGCATTATTATACATATGTATACTATATCTATCGAAATCAGGCAACAGAGAGTTGTACAGAGGAAATGGAAAATAGGAATGACTATTATTTGGATTACAAATTGGTATACTGATATCCCATGCCCATAGGAAGAAGAAAACAGTATTTTTCTGAAAGTGTGGTTTAACTCTATGCTGGGCTCTAAGGTGCATCAATGAATGGGGTCCTTTAAGCCTCAGACACATGCCATCGTCCATGGCCCGGTGATATTCTGTTTGGCAGACGTCTCTTCTGTACTTGACTAAATGATCGGTACTATTAGTAGGCATATTGTATTTTTCCCAAAAAAGTTTTAGTGTAAGAAGCAGGTAACTTTTGCGTGTGGCAGTGCACACCATACTGCTTTTTTTGTGTTTTGTTTTTTGCAAGAGCTCGGCTATAGCAGTTTATTTTTTATTTTTTTAACCAGTACTGACTTGGAATAACCAGAAAATACAGTAATGCTTCAGAGGAGGAGACAGGTTGCCAAGAGGCAGAAGGTCCTGATATGTCCTATACAGAGCTGTCTGTCATCGTGTCAGTCCAACAGAAAGTTCTGCGTGATGTGGTAAAATATAGCTCTTAAGAGTACAAAGACGACCCGCCGGTGTACACTACCTTTTGCTACCACACAATATTTTTCTTCACATGTAGCATTCAGTACGGGGTAACCAGACGTCCCGGATTTCCCCGGACAGTCCCGGTTTTTAGAGGACTGTCCTGGTGTCTCGATGTTTCTCTGAATTTTAAATATATGTCCCAGTTTTGGGGACAAAAGTCGGATCATCTAGGGAAGGATAAGTTAAAGACGCCCACAAAGTATGAAATAGTTACAGTAATTTATCTGTTACCGTCAGGCAACACAGTCCCCTTTCTGCTCCCAGCAGAGAGTGAGTGGAGAGCAGAAGAGAGGCTGGTAGTGGGCGGATTTGGGGTGCAGGGTGGGAGGTCAAGCCATAGCTAATTGTATGTATGTACTCTTGTAAATATGTGTATATATATATATATATATATATATATATATATATATATATATATATATATATATATATATATATATATATATATATATATATATATATATATATATATATATATATATATATATATATATACAGGGAGTGCAGAATTATTAGGCAAATGAGTATTTTGACCACATCATCCTCTTTATGCATGTTGTCTTACTCCAAGCTGTATAGGCTCGAAAGCCTACTACCAATTAAGCATATTAGGTGATGTGCATCTCTGTAATGAGAAGGGGTGTGGTCTAATGACATCAACACCCTATATCAGGTGTGCATAATTATTAGGCAACTTCCTTTCCTTTGGCAAAATGGGTCAAAAGAAGGACTTGACAGGCTCCGAAAAGTCAAAAATAGTGAGATATCTTGCAGAGGGATGCAGCACTCTTAAAATTGCAAAGCTTCTGAAGCGTGATCATCGAACAATCAAGCGTTTCATTCAAAATAGTCAACAGGGTCGCAAAAAGCATGTGGAAAAACCAAGGTGCAAAATAACTGCCCATGAACTGAGAAAAGTCAAGCGTGCAGCTGCCACGATGCCACTTGCCACCAGTTTGGCCATATTTCAGAGCTGCAACATCACTGGAGTGCCCAAAAGCATAAGGTGTGCAATACTCAGAGACATGGCCAAGGTAAGAAAGGCTGAAAGACGACCACCACTGAACAAGACACACAAGCTGAAACGTCAAGACTGGGCCAAGAAATATCTCAAGACTGATTTTTCTAAGGTTTTATGGACTGATGAAATGAGAGTGAGTCTTGATGGGCCAGATGGATGGGCCCGTGGCTGGATTGGTAAAGGGCAGAGAGCTCCAGTCCGACTCAGACGCCAGCAAGGTGGAGGTGGAGTACTGGTTTGGGCTGGTATCATCAAAGATGAGCTTGTGGGGCCTTTTCGGGTTGAGGATGGAGTCAAGCTCAACTCCCAGTCCTACTGCCAGTTCCTGGAAGACACCTTCTTCAAGCAGTGGTACAGGAAGAAGTCTGCATCCTTCAAGAAAAACATGATTTTCATGCAGGACAATGCTCCATCACACGCGTCCAAGTACTCCACAGCGTGGCTGGCAAGAAAGGGTATAAAAGAAGGAAATCTAATGACATGGCCTCCTTGTTCACCTGATCTGAACCCCATTGAGAACCTGTGGTCCATCATCAAATGTGAGATTTACAAGGAGGGAAAACAGTACACCTCTCTGAACAGTGTCTGGGAGGCTGTGGTTGCTGCTGCACGCAATGTTGATGGTGAACAGATCAAAACACTGACAGAATCCATGGATGGCAGGCTTTTGAGTGTCCTTGCAAAGAAAGGTGGCTATATTGGTCACTGATTTGTTTTTGTTTTGTTTTTGAATGTCAGAAATGTATATTTGTGAATGTTGAGATGTTATATTGGTTTCACTGGTAATAATAAATAATTGAAATGGGTATATATTTTTTTTTTGTTAAGTTGCCTAATAATTATGCACAGTAATAGTCACCTGCACACACAGATATCCCCCTAACATAGCTAAAACTAAAAACAAACTAAAAACTACTTCCAAAAATATTCAGCTTTGATATTAATGACTTTTTTGGGTTCATTGAGAACATGGTTGTTGTTCAATAATAAAATTAATCCTCAAAAATACAACTTGCCTAATAATTCTGCACTCCCTGTATAGAGAGAGAGAGAGAGAGAGAGATAGAGAGAGAGAGATAGAGAGAGAGAGATAGAGAGATAGAGAGTTAGTTATAGATACACACATTTACAAAGCTACGCAAAATAACGGGACAGGCCAGATATAGAAGTGAGAGTAAAGTATGTAGTCCTTTTATGTCTGACCTTTCCCAGTTTTTGCTCCTCGAAATCTGGTCACCCTACTCCGGTAGGGAACTGCATTGTGGAAACACAGTGTTTCCATTCATTTTGTCAATTAAATAAATGGTGGCATCACCTCTGGAAAATAGATCAATTTGAGAGCAAAGCCTTAAACTGTGGCCTGACAACTTGTGTCTCGCTGTACCGACTGTTCTAACGTGTCACATGCCTCGGGAGATAAAGAATAAGCCTCAAAGCAGAATCAACTTGCACAACATGAAAGGAAGCAATTAGCGTGGGTCAAGGAGGTGGCTAGCGTCAGAGAGATGCTATGGCGTGGCAGTGTCGAGAATCAGCTATTAACAACTCCAAGCCTTATTCAACATCTAAATTATGCAGGCGCAGAAACCTGGCTCCATGACTCATTCGTGCACAGAGCACAACTTGAAGGATGTTCGTTCATAAAAAAAAGAAGACGTCATTTCTTGAAGAAGGAGTGAAGTATTCTATCTGAAAGCACGAGCCAGCAAAAAGCTATGTTCAGAATTTTTCCAGCTCTAGGATGATGCCCGTTAGGGAGTCATCACACGAAAAAAAGTCCCATTGAAGAACACAGCTCTGGCTTACCAGGAAGACATGTGAAAAGCCACGAGATATCAAGCATATATTTATCCTTGACCCAGTCTATGCTCCAAGGTGAAAAACAAACCCTTTGTAGTGGACAGAAATAATGGGATCAGAAGATTTTTTTTTTAAATACCTACACACAGAAGAGAGATGCAACACAGTAGAAAGAAAAGGGGAAAAGTCCATAGATGGAACACAGGACATGAATTGAAAGCACAGCTTTCCAAAACAGATTTCATTGTTCAATACTTACCTCATGAAGAGGGCAGGGAGTGCTACGAAAGAAAGGGTAGGGCTGGATAACGGCTATCAAACATAATTAAAGTGTTTACACCGCATTTCTGACTCAGGCTAGAATTTTGCACCAAAATTAGTAGGACGCATTACCTTTTCAACTATTGTGATTCCAATACAATTTCTAGAGCAGCGACTATTGTGACTGAGTTTTACAACGCTTGTTGTCACTGACCCACCAACAAGTTTTACAAGACAGTTAACACTACAATAGGAAGAACAACGATTACAACTTTTTGGTATAGTTTAGAAATTCACAGAGCCAAGCTGGCAAAACAAAGTCTCCCCAAATGCATCAATGCATTTCGATTTCCTGTGGGACGGCGTAACAGGCAATGCAAAGTTGTTGACCCTGTCAACGAAAAGTGTCCAAAAGGGCAAACATCCAGGGGCATTTCTTCGATGCCTTGCTACCAGGGGGCCCAAACACGGCTTTGTCCATGCTATCCTTAAGAGGTATCTCAGGACTTATTTACAGGGCAACAGGGGCTCCGATTTAGCGGGCCTAGGCTGCAGGATCTCGGTCAATAGTTTGCTTTAGTCTTAATACTTGGTAACCAAATGTCCTAAACGCCTGCTGCTCTGCAGGGTACCACCTCAAAGGAGGCACTGTCCTTAGTGGAGGTTCCTGGCGAAAAGCCCAGTTCTGTTCCCGGATAGGTGAATAAGACATAGGCATTCCGTAGTTCGAGGTATAAGCCATCATTATGACAGTGAGTGGAGGGAGCAGGAGGTCTTTCTGTTTTCTATCATCGGTAACATTTGAGCGGTATTGAGTGGCATTCAGCCTCTGGTAATAGCGATGAGGAAGAAACTGCAGATAGAGGGGAGGTAGGAGGATGGGGAGGTAGGAGGATGGGGAGGTAGGAGGATGGGGAGGTAGGGGGACGGGGTGGGGTAAGGCTGAGCCTTGATAACGTCAGACGGGGGTATAGGGCTTGGGTTTACTAAAGTCGATTTGGGATCAGAAACTGGTGTCAAGATCAGATCAGGTACATGCAAAACTGTAGCTGGAGTCAGCACTACAGCTGTTGAAGCCACCAAGCTCTCAGGGCTCTATAACGGAAGAATAGACCAGCATGGCCAGAAACCGGATGGTGGATCTACGGGGTCAGCGGATGCTGGGCTGATAAGAATTCTGACTGGGGGCCCACTTCGGCTATGTGCTGCCTTGTAAACATTCCAGAAGGATCTAGCGCCATCCTGAAGTGTTTCAGGATGGCTTACTTTATGGCCTAGATTTGTAGCGACGTCGACTATAAACAGAGAAACTAGGGACATTCTAGAACCAACACTGGATTGGGCTCAGAGTAGGACGGAGGCAGCAGACTCTGGCCTTTGGAATGCAGATCACTCCCTGGGGCGGTAGCCGAAGGATGGGGACAGAAGCAGGGTGTCGCACTGGTACATCAGTAGAATGTTGTGCAGGGTCCACGGGGGGCGGTCACCCGAGGCCCACTAATGTAAAAGTGCTCAGTGGGTGCCCAGGGGACTGAGGCACCTCACATTAAAAGAGTTGCAGGGCGAGGCCATATATTTTGAAATAAAAGCACTCTGTAGGCACGTGGTTGCTAACAACATACACACAGCCTCTGGCTAAAGACGTGCCCCAGAACCCTTTGAAGTGCCTGCAAATGTACATATTGGTTCACTGTGATGCCCATAGAGGGCAGGGCTACCACCAACAAGATGTAAGCTATGCCAGTGTCCTCAGAACACGTTGATCACCCTGGGAGAAGATTGATCTACTTTCAAGTACTTCTAGAGCTTGCGTTGTCGGCCCATAAGCTCTGTAGTGCAGGAACTCCAGCACATTAAAACCTGAAGTGCTTTATTGACAATGAGAAATGATTAACAGCAAATTACTTGCTTTAATGAATGTCAATGTAATAACACTATCCTAAGTGATTTAATAGTGTTGCATTGGTTGAATATGACACACTTCTATTTTTATTCATGTTATGACTGACAGAGCTAGCAGGGCTGCCTTTTGAAAACAATACCCCATTTTATTGTGATTAGAGAATGCGGGGGGTTAGGGTTCAGGGCTCGCTGGTGTGTGAATTGTTAGGAGGGATATCACCATAAGTATTACCACCTCCCATCAAATTTGTAAATGAATGCATAGAGTAGTGTGCGTGAAATAAAGTACTCCCCCCTTTTCTTTTTTATAAGTAAAAGCACTGATCAAACAATGATTTATTGGTGCTTGCTACATGCTTTCGGACTGAGATAATAGCCGACACCACCTCTTATGAGTAGGACTTGGACTAATCTGTCTCCTACTTTGAGACTCAAGTGCTATAATGGGGTGCTTGGTTGCCAGGAAAGGAAGGTTGCAAATTTATTACTTGAGAATGAATCCTTCTGAACTAATAACACATTCTTGCATAGACATTCTCTGCTTTGAAATACACCAACCGTTATATCCTTTCTTTGTTGACTAGGGCATGTAGTTGCAAGACAAGATAGCTCTGTAATACAAGAAATCTACAACTAAGTAATTTAACTATTTTTTATCAATTTAAAAAAGACTTTAAAATATAGTTCTAAATTATGCTGGTAACTCAATCTTTCTTCTTGTATTAAATACTTTAGTCACAAAGTAAGGTTTTATTAGTGTAGGAAAACAAAATATATATAAAATATTACCAAAGACAAAAATATATACCAGCACTAAACAATCAAGACGTTCATTTCGAAGGCGACCTTATTTTGTGAAAACTTAAATGAATTATACTTTGAGGCAACAAAACATTTACGCCAATTCAAAATCTTTGCAGCCAGGCAACAAGGAGACAGTGGTTGAGTGAGAAGCTTAAGTGCTACTTGTGTGACCTTTAGAGCTCTCAAATTTAAGAGCTCTATTTATTATGAAGGCGCTTGAGAAGCCCTGCAGCACGCACTGGGGCGCCTCACCCCTGTTCTCAAACAGGGGAATGAAGGGGGTGGGTGGGGAGGAGGAAGAGAGCGAAGGCACGGGCCTACAGCAGAGACACTTCTTCCTTGGCTTTCCGGCAAATACTAGCAAGAAGGGTGCTCCTGCACACAAAGAGCGCTGCGTGGGCAATAAATTTATTTTCGCACACAAAGGCGAAATTCCCACTGCCTGACATCTGAGTAATTTCCCACATTTATTCACCCCATACAGTACACCTACTGGTATAGAATACAAATAATCTGCATTCACGGCGTTGACACGGTTTAGGCTGTGCGACCTTTCTCCTCACGTCTACTAATCATATGTTTTAAACAACCATCGGCAAAGACAATAGGTCGCCCCTTTTCAAGAGCCACTAGCTATGGCAATGTGTTTTGCCATGCTGTACACCAGTGTGGCTGCTGTACAGCATGGCTAATAACTAGTGGCATGGAGTGTCCTAGAGTGGAGTTAGGGGGGGGGGCGGGGGAGTAGAGTGTCGCAGACTAGATTTGTGGGATACAGTGACAGAGTAAAATAGGGGAAGTAGAGTTCATTGGCAGAGTAGAGCAGCACAGAGTGGAGTGAAATACAGAGGACTGGAGGGGTAGGTTGGATTGGGGCAGATTGGGGTGGACTGGATGAGGCAGAATGGGGTGGACTGAAAGAGTGGGGTAGATTGGAGTGAGGTGTATTGCGCGGATTGGAGTGGGGTGGATTAGATTGGTTTGGGGTGAATGGATTGGGCTGGAGTGATAGGACTAGGTTGATGAATTGGGGTGGGGTTGGTGGATTGGTTGGGGTAGGTTGGGTGGATTGGATTAGAGTAGGGTAGGTTACAGTGGAGTGAATTAGAGGGGAGAATGGTGGATTATAATGGGTTGAGGAGAATTGGATTAGAGTGGGGATGATTGGACTGGGGTGGACTTGAGTGGGGTAGATTTACTGAAGTGGACTGGACTAGTGTGGGGTGGACTGGACTGGAGTTGGTTAGATTGGAGTGAGGTGGGGTGGATTGGAGTATTGTGGGCAGGATGGATTACAGTAGAGAGGGATAGACTGAACTGGGGTGAGGTGGGGTGGACTGGTTGGGGTAGAGTTGGGTGGACGGATTGAAATTGGATGGGGTGGGATGGATTGGAGTGGGGTGGAGTACACTAGATTGCAGTGGGGTGGACTGGAGTGAGGTGGATTGGATTGGAGTTGAGTGAACAGGCTTGGGGTGGGTAGGCTTGAGGTGGGATGGATTGGAGTCGGTTGGATTTGGCTTGATGGGGGTGGACTAGGTTGGTGTGGGGTGGACTGGATTGGTGGGAATTGGACTGGACTGGAGAGGGGCCGAGTGGCATTGGGTAGATTGGAGTGGGGTGGGTTATTTTGGACTGGAGTGGGGCAGCTTGTTGGAGACTGGTGTGGGGCAGATTGGAGTGGGAGCACTGGAGTGTGGTGAATTGGAGTGTGGTGAATTGGAGTGTGGTGAATTGGAGTGTGGTGAATTGGAGTGTGGTGAATTGGACAGGGGTGAGTAGTTTGGATTGGGACACGTGGAGTAGGGTGGATAAGTGAGGGGTGAGGAGCGGGGTAGATTGGGGTGCACTGCACAATGTGTTAAATCCATTTAAGAAATTAAACATAAGAAAGAAACAATGTCACTCTGCAATAAAATAATCCTCCTCTTTTGAGAACAGCACACACAAGCAAAAACAAAAGAAAACACGAGTGCAACATGAGAAAAGAAGCCTTGGCAAAACAAAAGAAAGGTAACTATAAAAATAAATGTTTGTAATTTTGTTTTTCCTGCTGGGCACAATTTTGCCAGTCACACACACCTTCTGCTGGCATGTAACTAAGGGCCAAATGTAGCAAGCAGTTTTGCCCATTCCGTGTCTATGGGAAAATGTGGTAGTACATATGGCCCTAAATGGGAAAAGAACAAAATAGTACTTCAATCACGTAGAGAGCAGCGGATGAGCACATATTAAGTCTAATCAATCAATGCTCGGTACCTGCCCTGCACAGAGCAATGGAAATGATGCTAGGCCTGCCATGACGAATTACAATGCTGTAAAGAAGAGTGCCACACAAGCCAAAAAACGATAAGCAACAGGAGGGTGTCTATCCCTTTTTTGGTTAACAGCAGTGTCTCGCAAGAAACACATATGGGCTAGCGCATGCAATCGCAGGCTGGAACCTAAAAACTAAACTATGTTTGCGAAACATTTTCTCACTAGTTAGTAAAGGGGCTGTGCCGTTTTTTAGTTTATCATGAAACCAAATAAGTGTTGTGCTTACTACATTTTCCTCAAAACTGTGTAAATGAGGGTAGAAGCAATGTAAGCATCACTAAAGTCTCTATTTTAACACAATTATTCAAATTGAAAAAACGTCACTAACAAAGATATTTTTCAATATTTTGTGCAGAACACACGAAGGCCTCGAGAGAAACAAAAATGCTTCACATCTTCACATTCCACTACTCTGAAAGCACTAGGGACCTGAACCTATTTCAAACTGGTGAGTAATCAAAAAACCTCCTTCACGGACACAAACCCTTTCCATTGTGCACAAATCTTACAGAGGTAGAGCTCATAGCTACCTTCATAAATTGTCAAGGCACTATGTTCCTCCCAGAATGAAATCTGTGATACACCTCTGCCTCTGACCCACTAATGATTGTTTATAATGGTAAAGTAGGGCCAGCAATTATGCCGTTATGCCGGTGTGGCAGTTTCCGCATAATTATTGGTTTCCCATAGAATCCATCATCTGCATAATTTGCGTGAATTTCATGACAAAATGCTTTCTTCTAGATGAAATGCATTGCAAGTTACTACAAACGCTGTCACGTATTGCTGTGCATTAGCACCATCCGTTATACCTCAGTGCTGGGTCACTTTTTTTTGATGATTGCTTCCTTCAATGTTAAACTGATACTAAAAGGTGAAACCTCTACCCAGACACTGTAAAAATGGCAAAATAGTGAAGCAAAACTGCAAAAAAGTGTGCTTTAATACTCTGCATAATATGGTGGCTCTTGCCACAAAATTTAGTTAACCGTGCCAAGTAATTTAATTCTTCCTCCCACATAATCCCAGTGGTCCTGGGTATGACCAAAGATCATCAGGGGCTTAGGGTCTGAAACAATAGAACAGTCTTTTACCCCAATATCGAAAGTGTAGCGGATTACCTCCAGTACAGAAAACTCCTAAAAATTGAACTTTTTAAATTAGGCATTCAAATAGTTCCAACTCAGCATGGCGACCAAAAAAGCCTCAGATATTTTTTCTTCTGGCTGCACTCCTAACTCCCTCTGCTCAGAACTCCTCACTTTGTAGCTTTCTTTTCCAGTACTCTGAAGTAACAGACATATGCAGCTATATACACAACTTGAAAATAAATGTAGCATGTCAGGGCAAGGCAGACAGTCCTGGGAATGTAGTACATGGGTGCCCGTTTGACATCTGAAGTGTGGAGGGCTCTTTCTGCAACTTGGTCAGGATGGGTAAAGAAAATTGGTAACTAAATTGTTTGATTAATATGGAATTGAGAAACCACTTTGGGTAGGTATTTAGAGTTTGTATGAAGAACCACTTTGTGCATCTGCAAGAATGGTTCTTCTAATGTTAGGACATGGAGCTCACTAACACATCTAAGTGGTGTAATTGAGACTAAGAATGCCACTTTTCAGGACAGGAACTGAACGGCTCAAAAAAAGGGCCATGAATCCGGAGAGCACAATAGTAAGATTCCAGGATGGTGCTGGAGATATTCTGGTTAAGATGACTCAAGGCATTCCATGAAGGCTTTGATGACTGGAATTCTGAAGATGGAAGTATGTTGCCTGCTTTGTAAGTATGCAGCAATGGCCGCAAGATGTACACAAATTGAAGTGTACGCCAAGTTTGCTTTCTGTAAGTGAAGTAAAAAAAAAATTAAAAAAAATGTCCTGGACAGAAGCTTTAATGGGATTCATATGTTTGGTTTGACAGTAGCAAACAAAATGTTTCTATTTTGCAGCATATAACATACTCTAGTTGTAGGTCTACAGGTTTCTCTAACAGTGATCTGATCCTGTGATGGAAATTCCAGAGGCCATGCACTGTGAGATCCGAAAGATGCATGCCCCACACTGTCATGGATGCATTAGTGGTCAAAATGAGCTGAGGTACATGGTCTCGAAAAGGCCGCCCTTTTAATAGGTTGGTGGTGTTCCATCATTGCAGAGAGCGGTGAGTATGGCGGTCTAACACCACAAAATACTGAGACCACTGACAAGACAGCCATTAGCCTTAGGGGACGCATGTGGAATCTGGCGTGAGGAACAATGGCAATCCAGGATGCCATCACCCCTAAGAGTGGCATGACAGTCTTGACTGTGTAGGTGCGATTTTCCTGAAATTGGGGAAGCAGTAGCCAAAAATTGTGAATGAATGCTGGGTTGGAGTACGCGAACCCCAATTCTGCATTCAGAATAGCTCCCAGATATGGTTCAATCTGAAGAGGTTGTAGGTGGGATTCAATAAAGTTGATTGTGAGCCGTAGCTTGTGAAGTAGCTTCACTGTGGTTTGAGTGTCAGATTGACACTGTTGTAGTGTGCTGGGTTAGAGCCAGTTATCTAGGTAAGAAAATTCATGCATTTTCTGCCTTGAGAAGTACCACCACGAAAGCAAGGCACTTTGTAAATACTCTGGGAGTGGTCGTGATTCCAAAAGGCAGGACTTTGAATTGATAATGTTTACATGCAACCACAAACCTTAGGTATTTCCAATGTGCAGGGGGGGTTGGGATGCGGAAGAAGGTGTCCTTTAAGTGTACTGCTGTCATGAAGTCACCCTGCTGAAGCAGTGGAATAACATCTTGAAGAGTAACCATGTGAAAGTGCTCTAATAAAATGTAATGGTTTAACAGTCTAAAATCCAGGATATGTCTGAGCTTCTGACCTTTTTGGGGATGAGGTAGTACAGGGAGTATACTCCTGTTCCTTGGTAATGCAATGGGGCAGGCTTTATGGCACCCTTGATGACCAGAGATTGTACCTCTTCCTTTAGAAGGGTGGATGTTCGTGAGATAACCTGTGGGAGCGAGGGGGAATGTTTGGAGATGTGGAAGTGAACTCCAGACAATAACCATGTTGGATAACGGAAAGGACCCATAGGCCCAATGTTGTGTGTCCATTGTGTGTGGTAGTCCTGAAGCCATACCCTACTGGTGTGGAGTGGGGTTTGAGGAGATGTTTGTAGCCAGTGTTTAGCTGATGACGAGGAGCCACAGGTGGTAGTGCTTTTGCCTCAGCCTCTATTATTGTCTCCTTTGTAGGCTCCTCTGAAAAAAAAAAAACCTAATAGAAAGAGGATGAGGGCTGCCTTTGTTGTGAGGTGGGTGATTCAGAGGTTATTGCTTTATACCCACCTCAATTGAAAGCCAGAAAGACGCTCCTTGTCAAAAGGCATGTCGAGCAGTGCTTGTTGTACATCTGGTTTGAATCCAGAGCATCTAAAAGCCAAGCATGTCTCCTTAGCAATATGCTAGTGTTTACTCCACATGCCACTGTGTCTGCAGCATCTAACCACAAGATACTGAATTATTTGAGATTGTCCTTCTGAAACAATATGTTTGGCACGTTTACGGTGCTCTTCTGGAAGATATTGGAGAATCTCCTCTATCTCATCTCAGTGTGCCTGATCATACCTTAAAAGTAAGGCCAGCGAATTTGCAATGTGCAAATGATTTGCTGCTTGTGCAGAAACGTTTTTCTGATGCATCAAGCCTTTTGCTCTCATTGTTTGGTGGAGGAGAGTTCCCCATAGCCTGGCTGTTTGGACACTTCCTTGCAGTGGAAGCCACTACTGATTCTGGTGTGACCTGAGACCTAATATATAGTGGGTCTGAAGGAGGAGGTTTGTACTTTTTTGCCCACCTTAGGAGTTATAATTCTAGAGTTGACTGGCTCTTAAAAGATGTCCGCATGATGAATCATGCCCAGGAGCATAGGGAAGAACTGGATGTCTCTATGGGTAGGGGTCAAAGTATCAAATAGGAAATCCTGTTCTATTGGGTCTCTGTGTAACTGAACGTTATGAAAGGCAGATGTCCTTGCTATGACCCACTGGTAACCAGCAGCATCTTCTGGAAGGGAAGGTAATTCGAAATACAAGTCTGGATCCATACTGATCATGAGATCGGCATAGTATGTATCCTAAGGGTCTGGAAGTTTACCACCCAAATCTTCCTCTACAAATAAAGGTGAACCCTGTGGGGTTTTCTGCAATAAGAGAGGTAGGATAACAAGGAGAGGGTGAAAGAGGTTGAAATTGGAGGTGGTGAGGAAGGTGGTTGAGTAGAAGGAGGAGGAGGTAAAGAAATGGTGGCCCCTTTTATGGCGGTGGTGACGTGTCCTGGGCCTCTTGAAATTATAATTTCCTCCTAAAGGTGACAAAAGGAGAAGCAACAGTATGCCCGGTCCCTTCTTAAATGTGGTGACGTCGCTGTTTAGCATCCACGACATCCAATTTAATCTCAATTGGAGATGGTGTCGTGGAGGATTGGTTCAAGTCCACATGCTCCAAAGGAGTGGTCTCTGTGTTTTCAGTGTCAACGGTTTTGGTTGATGAGCCTTTTTCGGTGTTCGGGCCAATGCGCTCGGTACTGAGGGTTTGGTGGACGTCGTTCGGACCGAGGTTGATGTCGAAGACAAAAGGTACAGTCTTGGCTTGTTTTGGTGACGAGCCGAGGGGCGGGACAGCTGAAGTGGATTTCCGAAATCGTTCATGGCCTGGCGGCAGTGGAAGTCCGGTGACCTCTGTAAGGGTTTTATTGAGAGTCTTGGTATGGACAGGAGGGAACACAGTACTCGTTGGCTGCACCGGTGTCATCCCTTAGCTCTCAATGTCAGACTGAATGTTAGAGTTTAAGTCTTGAATGGAGAAGGCCTCCTCTTGTTCAAGTTCCTCCTTTGCATGCTCTTCCCCAAGGATTTCTGGGGTGTCTTGTGGGGATTTATGCACCATCTCCAGCCTACACGTTCTTCGATCTCAAAGGGTCTTCTCTGCTCTGAAAGATCTTCAAGTGTCACAGGTAGCCACCTGGTGATCAGGAGAGAGGCACAGATTACACACCTGATGATGGTCGGTGTGAGGGAATTTGGAGTGGCACAGTGGGCAGAAATGAAACAGTGTCTGTTCCTTCAGATCAACATTTTCTTTGGTGCCATGTGCAGTAAGGCCAAAACTGGGTGAAGCCTGTCAGAAGAGCTCCTGGTCGGAACTGGACCCAAGGACTTGGAATGTTCGAATGCAAAAGTGGAAATTCTCAATCAAAAGAACAATATCATAGAATAAAAGATAGACTGAAGTGAAGTTTCGGACCAGAGCAAGTCCAAAACTGAGTGAACAACTACCCATCTAATACCTATGAGAGAGAGAAAACAATCTAACAAAGGACTAAATGCTTTTGCTCAGTATCACCAAGATGGAGTCAGTACTCAATTCTGTGATTTTGAAATGCTTCTTTGAAGAAAAAACATCTTATAACACTCCAAACCTAATACTAGATGGCAGGAGTATGCAGAGCATGTGTATCGATAGCCACACATGCCATCAAACGTGTAATTACTATATGTTAATCCAACCAACTCCATGCATGCCCGCAGTCTGGCCTGTGGCCAGGCCCTGCAGCCAACCACCTGGCACGGCCTTTTGCTGTGCACAGCTGGAGTTGGCTGCAGGGTCTGTCTTTCTGGGTGTGAGAGGGTGTCGTGACAATGTCTGATTGGGTGTGAGTAGGTATGAGAGTCTCCGGGCAAGAGTGCATTTGTGTGGGTGTCTGTGTCTGAGTGCACAAGTGTCTGTGTGTCTGAGTGCACAAGTGTCTGTGTGTCTGAGTGCACAAGTGTCTGTGTGTCTGAGTGCACAAGTGTCTGTGTGTCTGAGTGCACAAGTGTCTGTGTGTCTGAGTGCACAAGTGTCTGTGTGTCTGAGTGCACAAGTGTCTGTGTGTCTGAGTGCACAAGTGTCTGTGTGTGTGTAGGTGTGCAAGTGTGCGAGTGTGTGAGTGTCTGTGTGAGTAGCTGTGTTCGTGATTGCCACAAAGGAATCTCATCTGTCCTTTTATCCAACAAGAGTACGCGGCTTTGAACAAAATATCTACCCAAGTGCAGTTCTTTCTGTCTCCTTAGGTAAATGTCTAGTGTGTATTCTATACTACAGCTGTGTAATGGACCACGAGGAAATATCACCAGTGACCACCTGTACATTTGGCAATGTGATTGTTCCTTGGGTATCTTTCTCTAGAATTCTGTGATTACATGAATCCTCCTATAGAGAGGCCAACAAGACTACAAAGAAGTAAATCTCCACAAAACCAGGGTCCTTCCGGTGATCTATTTAACATCATTGTTTCTTTATTTTTGTGGAAATGTCCTCATATTCCACGGCACCAAGAACGCGCCACCAAAATAGAGGGGAAACACAATGGAGGCCCTTTGGTAAGCTGTCCATCATCCTGGCAAAATGTGTTACGACCTTTGCCTACTACTAAGGTGGACAGTGCAACGCCAAGCGGGCGGAGCTTCCAGGTGATTTGCACATTTACATACTCTTAGCGTTTAAAAGGGAGAACCATCCACTCACCAGGGGAGGACAAGAAAGAACCCACTTGTTACAGTCACACATAGATTATGCTCCACTAGATCAGTGATGCATTCACCTACATGAAGGAAGATTTCATATTTTAGTCATCCGTGCGCCCCCCCAGCTGATTTCAGCCCTGGGGACCCCATACCCAGGGGCCTGGCCAAGTCACCTGAGTCCCAGAGCACCCATTCACCACTGCTGGGGAGTGGGAGGTGCCTGAATGACCCCGTGATCCCAGCTGGCTCCCTGCCTCCTGTGGGAGCCAGCACTGCCGTCACAGACAGAGAGCTGCTAAACCTGCAGCTCCCTGTATTGTGAGAGCAATCCTTTTGTCTGTTTCCCTGCCTGCATCTCTGTGAGCAGGGTGACAGATGAAAACTCAGCTCCCAACAAAGGAGAGCGGTTTGAGAGTTTCGTTACAGCTAATTGCCAAGGGAAGTGGTGGTCCCTGGGGCTGCGGGTGGCCATCCCCCCCCACCTATTTTGTTACAATTGCCTCAGGGAGGTGGCAGTCCCCAGGGTTGCAGGGGGGGTGGGGCACTTAGCCTCCCACATATATTCGAAATAGCCCCGGGAAGGTGGTAGTCCTGGAGTGGGATTTTTTTAATTGCTGAGAATGTGCGACATTAATGCGAATTTGCAGCAAAACCTTTTTTTAGAAAGTGCTTTTTTTTGTTCTGGTGGGGGTCCCTCCAAGACCCAAGCACCGGAGCTAAGGGGTCAGCATGTTCCTACCCTGGCCCCTCCCCACCCCCCTTTTTTTTTTTTTCAGGGACTCCACTGCAGCAGAGTTCCAAGATGGCTGCCAACACTTCCTGGTTGAAGTGTTGGCAGCCAATCAGAGCTCTGCAGATCTCTGCAAAAACTTGTTATTTTTCGCAAAGCTGCCAGGGAGGATCCTCAGGGTAGGATATACAAATTTGGATTTCCTTAACGTTTGAAACAACTACTGAACAGATTTACACCAAATAACAAAAAAGCACAGCATGGGGAACAAACTACACCTTTCTGCTAAATTAGGTGAAGTGTGGTCCAGCGGTTTGGGCTATGATCGTTTTCACAACTCCCAAGGGAATTAACATGGGAAATGCATGGTTTTTGATACCCCTTTTTCTCTGCTCGGGCTTGGTAGATCAACCCGAAACTTTCCATGCGCAGCATTAATCACTGGCGCACTTTTGAGAACATTTGTCAAACGGTGCCAAAGAAACAAACAAGTGAAAAAATGCTTTTTCTATGGGAACGTTGTGCTAACTACAACTACCTACTGGCAACTAAACACATGTGCACACAGACGCATATACACACATATAAATACTTTTTTTTAAAACTCACATGTACTTAGTGGCAAACGTAGATTCCTCAGCCGTTCGGAAAAACACTGAATGATTCAAAAAATCTTATTGAAAATAAACAGTCGCAAAGTTACAGCCAACATTCAATCGCAAACTCTGGGTCAATCTAATTTTTTAAAGATAATTTAGAGAACCTCCTGAAAATACCAATATCGGTTTTGCAGGAATCTTACTGAAGAAAATCTATTCATGATTTTTTTTTTTTTTTTTTAAAGTAAAGAGTAATTTGGACTCCAGATAAGGTCTGCAGATCTAATTGTGCACTTCTGTGTCAAACACAACCACCTTACAGACTCTTTTCCAAAGTACCTGGTGGACAGCCACATGTAGTATAAAGAATCTACCATGTCATCAATTTTTATTTTTACACAGCCACTCTCATATTTGTAATTGACACAGCAAATCTCAGAGGAGCTATAAGATGTTTGCGTTCATTCTTCAATAACCCCCACCTTTCAGCAAGGAATTTGTGATTCCCCGCTGTGCCCTTCTTTCAGATTTCCATTTCCAGTACCCTCACACACTCAAGCAATTTGTAAGGCTCAGTCTCTGAAGTTTAGAGGATTCCGGGAGCCTGGAAACCGGACACAGTGTGGCCATAGGCTTCTTAAAAGAACGTGACAGGGGGGCGACCTCAAAACCAACCAGCTTTAGAGCAACCATTATTCAATTTAAAACACAGCAAGCAATTTAGCAATGCTTGAGACCTAAAAAATCTTTAGGTTTTCCAACGCATTACTTTGATGTACAGTGCTACCTTCCCCTTTTATGTGTGAACTGCTGCAAGAAGCCTCATTCACATAGTTCTGCACACAGAGCACGATTCCTTGGTCGGTCTTTCTACTGTACTTGCCCAGTCAAAAGTTCTTCATGGCACTGGGAGCTGCATCATCTTTCTTCATTTTGTGCATTCGGCATAACCTGGCATCCTTCCCACCATGGTGGACTCAACACCTTAGTCCATTGGAAGGTACTTCACATACTTTCTTCAACTCTGCTTGCGTGAGCAATTGAAGTCACTTCACAAAGTGCATCAGCCCAAAGTAGACCCTAAACCAAAGTAATGGATGGCTACTATCCCCTTACTAGACTGGCATTTCATCCGAGAGGAGAATGGAAGGGAAAGGGGACATTTTCAAAGCAGATCAGCTAGTGGTAATATGGCACAGAGGCTGTCCATTGTCAACACTGTGTATATATGGCCTCTACTGATTGAGAAGGATAAAAGTGTGCATGCCTTTTGGAGTGTCTTAATATCGCGGGAACTCCTGGCGAGGAATTTAGAGAAGATAAGTCAGCAAATTCGTCTATTTGGGCTATCTAACTCCTAGCTGGGGGTGGTTCAAGCAATTACTTCGCCAGTGATCCTACTGCCTACAACTAAAGTAGGTATTTTTCTCTTGCAGAACAAATTCACCTCTTCATTGGGTGCTCCCTATCTCCTTCTCCTTCTCCACTCCTTGCCCAGCTATCTCCTTTTTCCTCTCCCACAACCTTCTGGAACAATGGTCTCTGGAAAGACATCAGTTAAGTTTCTTTTGGGTACATTTTTTACTGTCTTGCTTTGCTAAATAATAGTTGGCCACTGCAACCAATTCCAAAATGTATTTGTTCTCACAAACAATACAAATTATTTTAAACGGCCATTATATCTAGAGAAGCAGTCCTTGTATGAAAGTATTTCCCCACAGCTTCTGGAGCTCTCTCAGTTGCATTCTAAATAGCAACCGCAAAACAATAATGGACCATCAAATACATTTTATTTTCTTTAACTAAACTAAGGGCCTGATTTAGAACATGGCGGACGGGTCACAACAGTGACGAATATCTGTACACCAAAATCTAAATTCCGTAGGCTATATTGGGATTTAAATTTCAGCAGGCAGGATATCTGTCACCGTTGTGATGGAGTAACCCATCTGCCAAATTTTAAATCAGGCCCTAAATTATTAGTGCAAAACTCTCCCACTGTTATTTATTCTGCTTCAATTGGTTTTGCTCAGGCGTAAGTTTGCTGCAGCATTAACCAGAGCAAATCTAGATAGCTTAACAAATTGTCTTCCCTGAAGGTGTTTGTTCCGTCCAATTTACTATCGAAATTAATTAATTTCACAATTTATTGTCCCCTTACTTCACTGGACATTTCGGTTCTTAATATCTGGCTAAAAGCAGCCTATTTACAACTGTAAAATTCAAAAGGAGTTTAGCGCTCTTCTGTAAACTTCCTGGGACTAACTCTAATCTCAGGATATTGGTTTTTATTGAGAAGGCCAGTAGCAACCAGGTGAAATGTATGGCGACCCTTCCACCATCTTGCCCCATAGGTACTATGTCAAGGGTAGTAATGTGGGGCTAACCACAAGCATAATTTCATCATCATCATCTTAACTCCCACTTCAGAAGGGTTCCCTTCTGTTAGACCGGTCTCTCCGTACTCTGCTCCTGACAATCATGTCCACTAGGTTCCTGATGCTGTTGCATTTAATAGTAAAGATGGGCACTGCCAACGCTGGTCGCTAGTTTCAAGCAAATAAAATGCCTATTTAACTCTAGCAGGCAGCGGTAAACGGGGTGTCATTTTTTTGTCCTTTTTTCATAGTAACTACACTCAGATGCACATCTGCCAGGAATGCTCCTATCTGCACTGCTAGCATTGCAGTCACTAGTGCACCCTCCCTGGCTGGTCAATTGAGGGGTTAAGGTTTAACACATCTAAAACAAACTATTTTCCTGGGTGTTTTCCTCAGGATACTCGGTAAAGAGGTATTTGTGGGGGGGAGGAGGGGGGGGGGCGGCATTGGTGTACCACTACCAATCTTTTGTTCATTCAAGTATTCAGAAACTTAACTGGCATTTAACTTCTCCTGAGAAGCAATGAGGTCCCTAACTTGAGAATCTTGCCAGAGTTGAGGACTTCCACGTGCAAGTTCTGTAATGTCTTTCACTAATCATGGAGGAGACTTAAGTTGTTAAAAAGTTCCTATTTCACTTTGAGGTGTACAATTGTATCCATATAGAAGGTACCTTCAGATGAAAGGCACTTGCTCATGTCAGCGTTGGTGCATTTTTAAAAATCCTTTGGATACCTGCATATGCTTTTAAGATACCGATGGCGCAAAGTGGATAGAAGTAATTACTTGGAGCCAGTGTAACTTTAGAGCTTTTGGTTTCCATTTATGCACTAGTTTTAACCTCAATCTTGGAACAAGCAGGCTTTTAAGTATCTACACAGAAAAAAAATCTCCAACAAACACAGAGGTTTTCCAAAATGTATGCTTAACATGCCAAGATACAAACCCTTTTCACTGTGAGACTGGGACTTCCAGTTACCACATTAACTAAGCTGGCTATGACATGTTATAAACTGAAAAGATTAGCATAATTATAATTTGTCAGCTGGTAGTAAAATACAGAGGTACACACGTTTTCAATGATTGTTGCAATTATTGGTCCTTGTTGTTAAATTCGAACAGGGTCTTACAACTGGAAGCCATCTCTTTCCTCAGAGTGTAATGTGGAGTGTATTTAGTCTATTTCGCTGGTGTACCCTTGAGGAGGTGGCTATGCCTCAAAACAGAGGTCCCACTAAGGCGAGTGTGGCCACATTGGTTTCTTTCACTACGGAAAAGTTCAGTGTCATGGTGTTGCTATGCCAGTATCCTCAGAGCTCCCGTTTACCCTTACCAATTTTTTTCTGAAAAAAGCCAGGGGTCCCAAACATTAGATGACTTTCCAGAAACAAAATGGATAAATAGAATGCCGCCAAACTTGAGAGAAAGCTAGATCGTTACTCAGAAATTGTGCATTTTGTGACTTCTTCTAAATCCTTTTGAAAAATTAAGGCTTAAAAAAAAAAAAGACACCTGGATGACTGGACCCACAGGAATCCCAGGGGTGGCTTTACAGGACAATAAACTCAAATAAAAAAAAAATCAGGTAATTCAGATTGACCAATAGGGCTTGACACCCTCCTACTTCCCAATCAGCCGCCAAGGTCCTGCAGTACTGAGTGATCTAATTGGCTAGCCACAACCAAAAGAAAAATGTTGAGGCCATCATTACAGGAAACGGGGACTCAGTCCCTGTAGTATCTTAAAGTAATTTTTCTAAAAACGTATTATCCTGTTGTGGGTGTGTGTGCGTGTGGTGAGGGGGTAGTCCTAGAGGGATTCCATCACTCTTGGCCCCATAATTACTTTTTGACACACTGGTCCCGTGGTACTTTTTCTGGCTGCAGTCTGACACCTTCTGCAGGAGTCCCCCAGGATTCTGAGAGGAGCCATGATGGCCTACTTAAGACAAATATTACACCACTGATGACATCTTAAATATATGGCTCTGCAAGTTATACTTAGGTCAGTTATACTTGTGAATTTCAGTGTTTTTTCACAACTTCTTTTTATGGCTGGCCCCTGGGGGATGGGGTCCTCGCGGCCAAAAATCAGCCCAGGGAATCAATTGGTCTCACTTTAAATTGCTACAAGTATACAAATCACCTGAAGTTTCACCCACCTGGCTCACATTAGTTGTATGCAAAGGTCTTCCTGCATTTTGCCAGGATGGTGGACAGCTTACTGAATTGTTCCCAGTCCATTTCCCGCCGGTGCATTCTTGATGCCGAGGAATACGAGGACTTCTCCACAAAACTAAGAAGCACTTACACCAAATAGATAAGTGGAAGGACCCTGGTTTGGCGGAGATTAGCATCTTTGCAATCTTGTTGGCATCCCTACAGGATAATTGATACTATCACAGAATTCTAGAGAAATAGGCAGCAGGAACAATCATGTTGCCAAAATGCACACAAGGTTACTGGGGACATCTCCTTGTGCTCCATTACACAGCTGTAGTGTAGAATACATACTGGACATTTAACCGAGGAGGTAGAAAGAACTCCACTTGAGGTGATATTTTGTGCAAAACTGTGGATTCTCGCTGGGTAAAAGGGCAGGTGATGTTTCTTTGTGGCAGAGTTACTCACACTGGTACTGATGCACCCACACAGACACACACACCCCCCCACTCAAAGACACACTTAAGGACACTCATGGACCCACACACAGACCCACTCAGACTCACGTACCCACACACAGACCTAATCAGAGACTCACACACCCACTGATAGACCCACTCAGACACTCCGGTACCAACTCACAAACCCAGAGAGACACACACTCACAGCCTCACTCAGACTCACACACCCACTCACAGACCCAGTCAGACTCTCACACATACACACTGAAACACACACCCAATAAAAGAGGCACTCTCAGATACACTGCCACACCCAAAGACACCCTTTCATATCTACTCTCACACCCAGACAGACCCTCTCACACCCAAATAGACCCTCTCACACCTATTCTCATCCACGGAGACAGGACCTGCAGCTAAAGGACATGCCCAAGGCGAGGTTGGGTGGGTAGGAGAGTTGGCAGAAGGGATTGGCCACAGGCCAGGCCCTGCAACAAACCTCCACCGCACATCACCAAAGGCCACAGGCCAGGCTCTGCAGCCAACCCCCGCCACACAAGGCCAAAAGAGGTGGTTAGATTGGCGTATGAAAATTACTTTATGTTCAAATAATTCAAAAATACAGAAATTAACTGTAAAAAAGATAAAGTTGCAGATTCCTTACCGACCCACCCCTCTGCCCCGCACTTCAAAGTGATTTCTAGGGACAGGAACTTCCCCTTAAGGGGCCCTAGTTGGAGCGCACCACTCTTTGTTCTTCATGGCTCTGCGCTGCTGGCGTGAAAAGTCGTGAAAAGAAACTGATGTCAGCGTGCCGGGGTGGTGCCTATATACGACCGCGACAATCACAGCGAACACGACACCCGTGGAGTCGACAGACACCACCTGATGCCACGCAGAGGTACTGCCCCAAGAAATATCTCCAGATCCAGTCTGACGCCTGGGGAAATTCAAAGGTAAGGAATCTGCAAATAGAAGTCTCTATCAAGTCAAATCAAATCATTAACATTTATAAAGTGCGCTACTCACCCGTGCGGATCTCAAGGCGCTAGGGGGAAGGGGTTACTGCTGCTCGAAGAGCCAGGTCTTGAGTAGTCTCCGGAATGCGGAGTGGTCCTGAGGATGGTGGGGAGGGTGTTCCAAGTCTTGGCCGCCAGGTAGGAGAAGGACCTCCCACCCGCCGTGGAGCGGAGGATGCGAGGGACGGCGGCGAGAGCGAGGCTGGTGGAGCGGAGAAGACTGGTGGGAGCGTAGAAGCCGAGGCGACGGTTGAGATATTCTGGTCCCTTGTTGTGGAGGGCTTTGTGTGCGTGGGTGAGGAGACGGAAGGTGATCCTTTTGCTGATGGGGAGCCAGTGCAGGTGTCTCAGGTGTGCGGAGATGTGGCTGTTGCGGGGTATGTTGAGGATGAGGCGGGCGGAGGCGTTTTGAATTCGTTGCAGACGTTTCTGGAGTTTAGCGGTGGATCCTGCGTATAGGGTGTTGGCGTAGTCCAGGCGGCCTGTGACGAGGGCGTGGGTCACGGTCTTTCTGGTGTCAGTGGGGATCCAACAGAAGATCTTTCGGAGCATGCGGAGGGTGAGGAAGCAGGTGGAGGACACGGCGTTGACTTGTTTGGTCATGGTGAGAAGTGGGTCCAAGATGAAGCCGAGGTTGCTTGCGTGGTCTGAGGGGGTCGGTGCGGTGCCAAGGGCAGTGGGCCACCAGCAGTCGTCCCAGGCGGTCGGGGTGTTACCGAGGATGAGGACTTCCATTTTGTCCGAGTTCAGTTTCAGACGGCCGAGTTTCATCCAATCTGCGACATCTTTCATTCCATCTTGCAGGTTGGTCTTGGCGCTGGTGGGGTCCTTGGTATCAGTTGAGTGTCGTCGGCGTAGGAGGTGATGATGATGCTGTGTTTGCGTACGATGTCGGCGAGGGGGCTCATGTAGACATTGAAGAGTGTCGGGCTGAGCGAGGAGCCTTGTGGGACGCCGCAAATGATCTTGGTGGGGTCTGAGCGAAAAGGTGGGAGGTAGACTCTTTGAGAGCGATTGGAGAGGAAGGAGGCGATCCAGTCCAGGGCCTGGCCTTGGATCCCGGTGGAGTGGAGGCGGGTTATTAGGGTGCGGTGACAGACGGTGTCGAAGGCAGCCGAGAGGTCGAGGAGGAGGAGGGCGACTATTTCTCCGTTGTCCATCAGGGTTCTGATGTCGTCTGTGACTGAGATGAGGGCGGTTTCTGTGCTGTGGTTGGCTCGGAATCCGGACTGAGAGGGGTCGAGAAGGTTGTCGTCTTCAAGGAAGTTGGTAAGCTGCTTGTTGACGGTCTTCTCTATGACTTTGGCAGGGAAGGGGAGGAGCGAGATGGGGCGGAAGTTCTTCAAGTCGCTTGGGTCAGCCGTAGGTTTCTTCAGTAGGGCGTTGACTTCAGCGTGTTTCCAGCTCTCGGGGAAGGTAGCAGACGAAAACGAGGTGTTGATGATGGTCTGGAGGTGCGGGCGATGATGTCGTCGGCTTTATTGAAGATGAAGTGTGGGCAGGGGTCCGAGGGGGCAACGGAGTGGATGGAGTTCATGGTGGCTTTGGTCTCTTCTGTGTTGATGTGGGTCCAGGCGTTGAGGGTGATGGCTGGGGTTGTGGGTTCTGTGGTGGTCGGCTGGGTCTGGAGTCCAAAGCTGTCGTGTAGGTCGGTAATCTTACGATGGAAGAAGGTGGCGAGGGAGTTGCAAAGGTCTTGTGAGGGCGTGATGGCGTTGGCGTTGGAGAGCTCTTTTACGATGTTGAAGAGTTCTCTGCTGTTGTGGCTGTTTTTGTCCAGTCTGTCTGTGAAGAAATTCCTTTTGGCGGCGCGGATCAGGTGATGGTGTTCGCGGGTAGCGTTCTTGAGGGCAGTCATGTTGTCTGCGGTGTGGTCCTTACGCCAGGCTTTCTCGAGGGTGCGACAAGTTTTCTTTGATTCCTTAAGGGAGTCAGAGAACCAGAGAGGTTTTTTGGTGTTGGACTGTCTTGGAAGGCGTCTGAGGGGAGGCGAGGTTGTCTGCGCAGTTGGTGATCCAGTTCGTGAGGCTGAGGGCTGCGTCGTTGGGGTCAGCGGAGAAGGTGGGTTGGTTGTCGATGAGTGGAGAGAAGCTGTTCTTCTGGGATTTTGTTCCACTGTCGACGTGGGATGGGTTGTGTGCGGAGATGGCAAGTTTCGCGTCGGAAGGTGAAGTGGACACATCTGTGGTCGGTCCAGTGTAGAGCGGAGGCGTGGCTGAAGGATACGAGTTTGCTGGCGGAAAAGATGGGGTCGAGCGTGTGTCCGGCGATGTGGGTGGGGGTGTTCACCAGTTGCTTGAGGCAGAGGTTGGCGAGCAGGGCGGTGGTGTTGGGGTCGTTGTTCTGTTTCAGATGGAAGTTGAGGTCGCCGAGGAGGATGTAGTCCGGCGAGGCGAGGGCGTGCGGGGAGATGAAGTCGGTGATGGAGTCGCTGAAGAGGGCGTGCGGTCCAGGGGGACGGTAGATGAGGGATCCTCTGAGGGTGGTCCTGGGGTCTGTGCGGATCTGGAAGTGCAGGTGTTCGGCGGCGAGGGGGGTATCTTCGGTGGAGGTGGCGATGTTGATGGAGTCTTTGAAGACGATGGCGACTC
Organism: Pleurodeles waltl; assembly: GCF_031143425.1. Lineage (NCBI taxonomy): Eukaryota > Metazoa > Chordata > Amphibia > Caudata > Salamandridae > Pleurodeles > Pleurodeles waltl. The sequence goes on along the minus strand of NC_090446.1, from coordinate 644,722,278 downwards.
CTCCTCCTACTTGGTGCGGTCTTTTCTGGAAATCTTGTAGCCTTCGGGGATGGCTATGGCGATGTCGGGGGCTGAGGAGGCGTTCATCCAGGTCTCAGTGATGAAGGCGACGTCTGGTGCGGTGGAGTCCAGGAGGTCCCAGAGTTCAACGGCGTGCTTGTGGACGGATCGTGCGTTGATCAGGATGCATTTGAGGTGGTTGATGGCGCGTGGTCTGGCGGTCGTGGTGGTTTCGTGGTGGAAGGTACGTTTGCAGGTGTGATATACGATGGGTCCGTGGGTACGTTTCGGGTTGGCTTGGAAGCAGGTGCAGGAGCGCCCCGGGTTGAGGGCGTGGAGGGTGATGGGGTCGTAGCAGTGCAGCGGGGTTTGGGAGTGCTGAGGGCCAGGGGCCGTGGCCCTGGCCGCGGGCCAGTCGCGGACGTGCGCAGACGGGCTAGCCTTTGGCACAGCGGCCGCCATAAGAGGGAGAAGGGGGGGAGGGGTCAGCTGGGGGTGGGAGTGGGGCGACGAATGGGAGCTGGGTGGGGGGCGGGGGCGTGCAGGAGGTGGCGGCGGGAAAGCGGAGGGAGGGGGGACAGGTAGAGGGGAGAAAAGATGGGGGAGGAGGGGTTAAGGGTGGCGGGGAGTTAGGAGGAAAGTTAGGAAGATGGGGGGTTACAGAGGTGAAGGTGAGTGAGGGAGAGAGGAAGAGCACAGAGGAAGAGCACAGAGGAAGAGCACAGAGGAAGAGCACAGAGGAAGAGCACAGAGGAAGAGCACAGAGGAAGAGCACAGAGGAAGAGCACAGAGGAAGAGCACAGAGGAAGAGCACAGAGGAAGAGCACAGAGGAAGAGCACAGAGGAAGAAAAGAAGCAGGAGAGGAGGTGAGTAGCGCGGGGCAGGGCGAGGGGCTGGGGGGGGGGGGGTACTTACTGTGATTTCGATTGGCTTGCTAGGAGGTCTCAGGAGCCTGGGCTGGTGGAGCTGCAGCGGCAGGGGGAGCGACCTACCCTTGGGTCAAGGGTCGCTAACTCTGTCACGCAGCGGCCGCCATAAGAGGGAGGGAGGGGGAGGGGCCAGCTGGGGGTGGGGGACGGGAGTGGGGCGACGAATGGGAGCTGGAGGGCGGGGGCGTGCAGGAGGTGGCGGTGGGAAAGCGGAGGGAGGGGGGACAGGTAGAGGGGAGAAAAGATGGGGGGGGGTTAAGGGTGGCGGGGAGTTAGGAAGAAAGTTAGGAGGAAAGTTAGGAAGATAGGGGAGGGGGATGTTACAGAGGTGGAGGTGAGTGAGGGAGAGAGACCGAAGGGTAGAAAGATAGGAAGATAGTGGGAGTTACAGAGGAGGTGGCGAGTGAGGGAGAAAGATAGGAAGATAGGAAGATAGGGGCGTTACAGAGGGGGTGGCGAGTGAGGGAGGTCAGAGAGACGAGTCAGGAGCAGGAGGGCAGACGCGGGAAGATCCAAGAAGAAGGTAAAAGAAGAAGAGGAGCAGAAGAGAGAAGAGCAGAAGAGAGAAGATCCAAGAAGAAGGTAAAGAAGAAGAGGAGCAGAAGAGCAGAAGAGAGAAGATCACAGAAGAAGGTAAAGAAGAAGAGGAGCGACGAGCAGCAGAGAGAAGAGCCAAGAAGACGGTAAAGAAGAAGAGGAGCAGAAGAGCAGAAGAGAGAAGATCACAGAAGAAGGAAAAGAAGAAGAGGAGCGACGAGCAGCAGTGAGAAGAGCCAAGAAGACGGTGAAAAAGAAGCGGAGCAGAGGAGAGAAAGGCCTAGAAGAAGGACACAGAAGAAGAAGGCACACGCAGGTCGCGGTGCCGAGGAGAGAGAAAGAAGCACACAGAAGAAGAACACAGATGAAGACAGAAGAAACAACACGCAGGACGGGGAGCAGGGAAGAAAGAAGAGTAAAGATGAAGAATACAGATGAAGAGCACAGAGGAAGACCAGAGATGAAGAAAAGAAGCAGGAGAGGAGGTGAGTAGCGCGGCAGGGCGAGGGGCTGGGCGGTGGGGGGGGGGGGGGGGAGGTTGGAGGGGTTGGGGGGTAACTTACTGTGATTTCGCTGGGCTTGCTAGGAGGTATCAGGAGCCTGGGCTGGTGGAGCTGCAGCGGCAGGGGGAGCGACCTACCCTTGGGTCAATGTTTATCAGATAAACATTATTACACATCAGTCATGGTATCAATGTACTTGACCTCTTACCAGTGACAGTGAGTATCAGAAGTACAAAAGTGTCAAAGGTGAACTGTCCATGACACAAGAAAGAACTATCCCAAGGAGTTCAGTAATTGTAGTTGTCACTCCAGATAGTCTGCGACTGGACGTAATTGAAGTGGCCCATAAAAGACATCGTGGAATCGTTGCCACTAAACAAGCTCTCCAAGTAAGAGTCTGGCTTTCTCATCTCGAAGAACGAGTTGAAAAAAAGAGTTGATAACCTGACATCCATGTAACTGCCCAGCTTCAAAAACTACTCAACACACCTTGAACATGTCAGAGTTGCCAAAGCATGCATGGGAAAGGACTGCTGATGACTTTTTAGATCCGCTTGACAATGGTCATTACCGGATGGTGATTGGGGGCAAATATCCGCAAAATCATTGAGAAATTAGATGGCATCTTTGCAACATGAAACATTCCTACGATTTTGAAAACTGACAATGTCCCACCTTTTGAAAGAAGAGAATTTGGGACTAACTCAATCTGCTTAATGTGAAGCATCAGAAGAGTACGCCACTTAGGCCACAACTAAAGGCCTATTTGAACGTTTCATGAGTACGTTAATGAAAGCTGTTCAGCCTGCTACATTAGAGAATCTAAACCTCAAGACTGCCTTGAATGCTACTTTACAAGCTTAGACTCCTCAATCGACAACAGGTGAAAGCCCAGCAACCCTGATGTTCAGGAGAGTCATAACGACCAAGTTACCTCAGCAGACCAACACCAGATAAAAAACAGAGACACACACAACAGACTTGAGTTGTAAACAGAAAATGAAGGCCTATGATAACAAAAGGTGACATGCAAGCATTATCTTCCCACAGGGAAATAGAGTGGTTGTTCTTCAGCCTCAACAACATAAATCTAATGCTCCCTTTGAAGCTGAGCCATTTCATGTTGTAACCAGCAAAGGGGGACATGGTGACTGCCCAACGTCCAGGAAAAACTATCAAGTGAGATTCCACATGTGGCTCAACACTAATGTCATTGTAGAGACTGGCTTTGAGAGAAATGGAGAAACCTAGACTGCCATTATTTCGACAGCATCGAAGCAAACATGAACACTCTCTGATTACTGATTCCAAGTTTCCAAAGACTTCATCCGGACGAGTCAATGAACCAAGAAGGCTCACTGAAGAGTTATAATGTGTATAAGTTGTATATATTTTTTGTATTTAAGAGGGGGCGATGTTATGTCTTGCGAGTATGTATGATGGATCCTTTTTGGATCCTAAGACTGTAGAACGATGATGCAAGTTTTAGAACATGGTGAAGTGAATGCACATTTAGAATGTTGAGCTTGTGGTTACACGCTAAAGAATAAAGATGAGTAAATACCTAGCTACATGTGTGGTAGAGTCATTGGCGTGTACCCAGGCAGGGAAGGACTCTACACTTAGAAGCTGTACAGCTTTAATATTTGTGGTTGTAAGACTGTCTTAGAAAATGCTGGGCCTTTCGGTCTAATTTGGTGATCATCAACTTTGCTGATCGAAAGAGGTAACTAGAGTCCGATAGATTTTAATTGACATATCTTTTGTAACCAAATGGCAGAATTGGATGCACTTAGTCTTTAGCTGTGGTAATAATAAAAGGGAAGCTAGATGACTGCACAGCTACTGGCTCCCAGAGAACAGATATTAAGATGGATTTCTTCAGCATTGTTCATGCATGATTCGACTCACTTCACTAAATCAATACCCAGATTAAAACATAGCAGTAATCCCACAGACAAGCTCTAGCCTTTTCTGGGAGTGGCTGTACACAAAAACTAATTCTGCAGCTTATTTAAAGTTCTCATAACCCAAGTGTGACAGGCGAGTCGCCATGGGACCTTTATTGAATGTCATTTTAGGGGGGCACTTTGCATTGGAGTTGCTACATCATAGCCACCTCCTAGGGTAAGCTTTGACTGCTCAGCCTCTTTACCGTAAGAAAGTTTAGACGAAAATATTCGACTTTGCACTTATGAGTAGGGCAACTGGGACACCAGTTACTTGTGAATTGCCCCCAACCATTGACTGCTCCAGGATCCGCCACCAAGTCCTAAAGATATACAAATGCTTACATCAGTAAAGCCTAGTTTAGCGCGCCCCATACCATCTTCTGTGGCCAAAACCATGGTGTAAACTTTACATCAGAAGAGAATGAAGTATGAACTTTATCAAGAGCATTGCAAAAGCATCTTTTACATTTCTCACAGTACAGTTTTGAAAAAACACATATGCTGTCATACAACAAGGCATGTTACAGCATGAAAAAATGTTTATTTCTAGGTAATTCAGGTTTCTTTTAGGTTGCCTTTTCTCGTCTTATATTGAAGAAAGAGCCTCACCAGTTTACCGTACTCTAAAAACATGATGGAAAATTTCAGCTATCAGGGACTAGAAGATTTCAGATGAGGGGGCGGATCTTGAATGCCCAATGTACATTTCCAACTCCCCACGGCAACCTTCTGCTTCTCTGTGCTTCTGATGGTTGATGTTCTGAGAATACTAAATTTCCTGCATCCCTTCCCTGACCTTCACCAAGTTCGAGACTAAAAAGCATCAGCAATTGAGAGGCAGGTAATGTATTTATTCAGCTCTTCACGGTTAAACACATGACTGAATTATCCGAAAGAAGGAGAATCTGACAAAAATACTGACACTTAGAAGAGCCCTGTGAAGGTCTACGACTAGCATCTATGCTGTGAGCTGCTGGAAGGAAATGGAGCATTACTTTGAAAGTGAAATGCACTTGTCTGTCTGTCCCACTGGTGTTATCCCATATCAATCTATCGTTTGTCATTTTTTTTTTTACTAATTTCCTGCATCTCAGCACCCCTCTGGCATTAAAAACACCTTTCCAATAACAATAGGGTAGTTCACCTTTCTAATAGGGAAGTTAAATTTTATAATGTTGCCTTCGCATTTACCTGTAATAGAAGCAGTAACGTTCTTGCTTGGTGCTAGACAAACGCTCCCAAGTTGTGTCCGTCCGGTGCCTAAAGTCTCACTCTTAATTCCGGTAACAGAGGCGAGAACAGCTTCATCAGCTCTGAAAGTTTACATTTTTGAACCTATCGAAGGTTGAAGGTGTACTGTCCCGCAATTTAGTTTCTGCATCTTTACTGAGTTCCGTTTGTCACATGGCCTCCACTGGAGCACTGTTTGTGAAATCAAATACATTTGTGCTCTATAACAGTGTGATTTAGCGTTTAAGTTCACATGATGCCGGGGACAGCCGGATACCCAACTCCAATTGACAGTTTATATTTTTTTGTTAAAAAACATTTTCAGGCTTCATGATCTTTGAGTGCAGACTTCTTTACCAGGGACCTCCAAAATAAAATTCGAAATCCCTTCAGCGTATGGATTAAAAAATAAAACAAGGTACTGGCCCTGTGAATAATTAACAGTTGGAAGAGTTTCATATTATCTTTTACACAGACTTTTAGAATGAGAAAAATAAATTCGCTTTGTGTTGTAACAAAGATGCCAAATCCGGTGCAACACCACAAAGTGCGTAAACACAAAGCTGGACACTATGGTCTGTTCAAATTAGCTCTTTTCTCTGAACTCTGCTGCCGGAACCCTCTTGCAGCCTCTTTGGCCATACATCCCCAGTCTATCTGCCGGGGTTTCAAGGCTGAAAAGCCCAGACTGACCTAGATGCACACTCCTCCAGTGTCCAGTGTTCTTGGCCTGGACACTTACTAAATAGTGATGAGATTCTGCTTTCCTGTCCTACATTCTTGGCCTGTCACTTACTGCCTCAAGATGGAGTCCTTCTGACGAGGCTTGTTGAACTGCACCTTTCAAATTCCTATTACAGACAAGTGACTACATGGGTCTATATATTCAAAGCATAGACGTTCTTATTGGATTATAAATGGATATACAATAAATATCAAACATAATCTTATTGATCTCTCAACATTAGGAAGTAAGGAACACCTCACTTACCAGAAAAATAATTTTAGACACTGAAATCAATATGGACATAAAAGTATTTGTGAAAGGCTAATGTATGAGTGCTACAGACCCAGAAACAACAAACGTGGAACCTACAATTTACAACAAGACACACATATTAACAAATTACATGACAAGGTTTCCAAAACGACCCACTTCAAATAAAGTCCATGCTTGTGGCCCATTTAGATTTAAAGTGTCACATTGCTAGGATCGTTCTGAGCCCAGCTGACAATGTTTCGACCCTTAAAAAAAATGCTCGGTCTCTATAGGTACTAAACAAATAAACGGGGACACCACTTAGAAACCCAAGTCACAATCAACAATTAGTTCCCTGCAGACTCGTGATAATACTTCCTACGCTCCTGGTACCAATCTCTCTAACAGTAAATAATGGTGTGGGCCACCATGTCCAATGCAAGCAGAACTGCTCTGCAGCTGCTAATGAGCTACGGTAAGTGTATATGGTGGCGGGCATTAGGAAAATTAGAAATGAGGCTAAATTGCGGGAGTGCACGGTTGCACCATCCACACAGTGGGCTGAAAAAACTTCACCTCAAACTCAATAAGGGCAGCCTCGAGGTCTGCACTGCAGACACTTGTAAAAAGGGTTTGGATAATTGAAGCAATTGATTGCACACTCCCAAAGGTGAGCTGGATGAACCTTACCGTATTCATCCAAAGTGGTCTCCCATATAGAGAACGACCAACAGGATATAATCATGCATTCGAATCAAGCTTCAGCTGCGTTCAGAACAAACCTAGCAATGTGATCCTTTGAATTTAATTGGGCCACAAGCAGGGACTTTATTTGAAGTGAGACGTTTTCGCCAAATTTTGGAAAAGTTGTCATGCAGCAATGTGTTAATATGTGTGTCTTGTTGTAACCTATAGGTTCCAGGTTTGTTGTCTCAGGGTTTGAAGCAATCATACACGAGCCTCGCACAAATACATGTATGTACATATTGATTTCAATGTCTAAAATTATGTTTTTTCTGGAGAGTTGCTCCTTACTTCCTACTGTTGAAATATCAATAACATATTGTTTGATATATATTGTACATCCGTTTATAATCCAATCAGAACTACTGTGCTTTGAAGAATAGTGTTTTGGCCCGGGTTGTTGTTGTTAGGTAAGGATGTCCTTGTTGCTTGATGGAACTACATGGGTCTTTAGCACTAAAAGTTGGTCATGTCTGGGTATGGATTTCGCTCAATGCGCTGTGTAGGCATTAGTCGCCTTAAACTGTGTGGTGGGACAGAAGACGGTCACCCATGCTTTGAAGCTATTGTTTGTATTTGTCTTAGAGACCAACTTTATTAATACCACAGTTAGAGATTAAATGAATGCCATTCTGCTACTTGGTTACAGCTCTACCTACATCATATTCTTGAGAGGGACTTATGATTCCACAACTTTTTTTTAAAAAGGAGGTACGCCAACTGTGAGAAATATAATTATCTAGAGACCTTGCTTTGTTCAACATCTTTGGCCAGATGCACCAACTGCTCAAACAATATTGACTAGTATCCCGGCATTGACATCTGAAGGTCCCTGTAATTTTAATTTTCTTTCTGAGAAGGTTTAGAGGAGCGCAAATTAGGTCCTACATTTGGGGTAAGGGACTCTTACTGCAGTCTTTCATTTGTGTCCATCCTACCTGCTCAATTGCAGAGCTGTTCTAGGAGTTGTATTTTTTTTTATTAAACAAAATCTGTTAAACCTGCAGGGATAGTCTGCCTATTTATCAGATTGGTTGTGTAGTGAAACACTGCTTTACTGCACTCACATGCAGTATGGTGTTTCCTTCTACAGTTTTACATCATCGCTTTGCCTCCTATCTCAAAGAGCCTCCTTCCACTATATTCTAAAGCCCTGCATGGAAACTGAACCTTTACTTAACACTTGTGATTGTTCCCTCCTTCTTTCCTTCCTTCAAATAATCATCTCCTTACCTTCCATCGTCTGCATGCCTCTTCTAAGTAAAGCCTGCTCAAAGTTGCATCCCGGTCTGCTTTGGTCTCTATTATTGTATGTCTGCAAACAGCCCAAACCTCATTTCACATAGCACCTTTCCTTCTTTGAAACCATGGCCCCACAACCTCATAATGCCATATCTCCTATAGCTATCGATTCATCCTACCAACCATTTGCATTGACTTAAATCCCCCTTTGATGACACCCAACTCCTATTAATTTAACTTCCACACAAAAATGCAGTAAAGGCATAAAATGATATCCCTGAGAGCTCAAGACTAATTTTAATAACCAAAAACCTTGGGTTAACCACTATCCAAGGTTTCCAGAAGGACTTGTTAGGTACACTACGTGTTATGCAAATGCAATCACAATAAAATAGCAGGCACGAAGAGATGCTTTTACTTGCCTGGGATAAAACAATTTGGTCAAGTGAGGGAAGCCAAGAAGAGAGCCCAGGTCTGAGCCTGACAAGACAGCCATGGCTACTACTTACTAAGAAACAAGAAGCTACTTATAAATGAATAACAATGTAAGAAGAACTAACTTACTGTAATTTTTTCCTCAGCTTATTACTTTTTTGCCTCATGGCAAGACTGCAAGCCTTTGTTTGACGAACAAATCCATATGGTCCCAGACAGCATCAAAGTAGGTGGATGTTGGGGCGAGGGGGTGTCTGTAAAGGATTAGTGGCTACTTAGGCAAACCACAACAGGGTTAATTTGGAGAGAAACAGGAGCGTTCATCTCCCACTGACATGGCCTCAGAGAAGGGATTTATTTCAGTCAGAAATGAAAGAGTACCTAATGTGTGGCAAAAAAGTGAAGGCAGTCTTCTTGACAGTGTATGCTGTGCATCAGAAAGTGATTAGCAAATTACGCTAATCATGCGAACTACTCCAAAAGCTATATGAAAATGAAGAAACATACATTTTCTATGGTTACCAATTTATTTGCTGTATAAATGTCTATCTTCTTAAATCATGGACTGTAGGCTAGAATAGTTCAATGGGTTACTTCTCCATGAGGAGTTTAGGGTATAGTCCCAGTCCACACACACATGGTTATTTTTAGGAACTGAAAGACGTTTTGTTAGTTATCACGTGAATGCATATCTCACAGAAAGATGCTGGGATGTGGCATGGAAAAAATAGATTGTCAGAAGTGGAATTCCCATCTTCTAATTACCCTTTCAACCTGTAATATCTCGGGGAATCGGCTCAGTCTGCCCTAAATCTCACCATTAAGAATTACCCTAACCTTAAACTGTTAAAACACCTTAAAAATCAAGTGGTACCACTGTGAACTGTTAAAATATCGCCTCTCATTTGGAGTTACAAAATCTTTTTCCAAATGCAGTAGGGTGAATGAACAACACTTGCGGGAAAAAAAAAAAATACAAATTACTTGCTTATCACAGTACTATATTGCCTTAGCTTTAAGACAGGTCACGAAAAATAACCTGGAAGACCTCATGTCAACTAAAGTTAACCAAGCCGCGAACTGAAAGACTGCCATATTATGAATTCATATAAAAGGAAAAAATAGATTGTTTTTAGCCTTTGTGAAAACAACATTTCACACCAATCTTGTGAATATTTTTCGGCATTCACGATAACCCCACTAGTGTGACTAGAAGTTTCTGGTCATTACTGACACTTTAATACAATGCAGGACCTTGAGAGAACATTGGTCACCATGGCACCTTATAAAGAAAGCATGTATGTGGGTGAAATCTGTGTTAATTTGTTAGTAGCTAAAATGTTAAAACAGAAATATACCCTGTATATATTAGCCTTATGTTACATCTTCTCTAAGTCTTGTCTTTTTAGCCAACAGCATGGCCATAAACCTGCACATCCCACAATATTGTCAAACAACGTTCAGCAAAAGAAGTGTACTCACTCAGGCAACTTGCAGTAAAAACTCTTTCCTGTGCACCCCTACACACAGAAAGTACCCGGCTAACCTTAACACGCTTGCCCATGTCCGTAATCAAATGGCCATCCTCACCGCTATCTTCATCTATCAGTGATCAGCCATTCTTTCTTCCAACTTCCTGAAAGAATGGTCTTGATGGTCATGTGGTGCTCCTGAAGTCTTTTTATGACCGCATCAGACTGGCCATAGTAGTAGGGTACCTCCTGGAGTAAGTGATACGCTACTGGTTTACCTATCTGGATGCTGTACTGAAATAGAACCATTTAACTTCACATCCACCACCTATTTTCACTCGGTAATGTTTACAAATATTTGCATTCATTAACTCAGCTGGCCAAGCCTCCTCCTTAGGCATGCCACAGGACTTGGGAAGGCGGACATGCCTGACCTTACTTGCCTTCAGTGGAATTAGGAAATGTCTTATTGTCTTATAGTGCTTCATACACGGAGAAGATAGTTCTACTGTCTTGGACAAGCTGCAGTAAGGCATAACAGTTACAACCCCCCCACCAGACAACTTGAATGGGAAAAGCAAAGACCAGGCCCCACAAATCAGTGGCAACCCAGCTTTCAATTCAATTTCCCACCTGTTCAGCACACTCTTGTGGAGTGGGGTCACAGCAAGGTGACATTTTACATTCTACAGAACACAGAAAATAATAGATAACCCTCTGTAAATACACGTATTTTAATATTATTACTCGTATACGTGCATCAAGCGATTTTAATTTTCAGGCATGCTCTTGAGTAAACGAACCTCATTTTCGTCCACAATTGAGCAGATATTCAGGCACATATTTTTGTTTATCTGCGTTTAGTGGTGATGCCTGCTAAATGTGTTCGGCAAAGTACATGCCTTTCGATGATGGCCGCTGCACAGTTCTCGCCGATAAAGTTGCAGCACATTAAGCCTCAGCAGACTGGGGCTTATTTTCTCAGCCATTCAAATCCACAATTTGAAGTCTCCAGATTCGCGACAATATGCTTACTGGAAAATTAAGCGTTCGAACCACGTTGTAACAAAGCAGCTGAATAAGACAAAATGTAATTTGCGACACACGTGAGAAAAACAACTTGACCTTGCGACAACCCACGAGAACCACCATCGAGTCCTTTGCAGGCCAATCTGCCCGACCTGTTTATATGTGCCCGTGGCACAGGCTTAAATGGCATCCGTCAGAAGGCAGCAGCTAACGAGCTGAGTCACACCGCCAATTCCCCGCTCGAGAAGACAACTTCCATAACATTTGCTTCTTCTTTTCTTGCGGAGGTTATGTAGCCAACCTTCGTTTTCTGAGTGACGCTTGAAAGGGAGATTGAAGAAGGAAACGAACAGGATACAGAACGATTGAGTCAAAAGTGCTCACAAACTGCTACAGTGTGCTGTTGCAAAGTGTGAGGCATGTACTCTCAGCACAGCCTCGGCATCTGAACAGATGCATTAAAATAGCTTTCACTACGATATGGACATCGAAAGATGCTTATTTTTGGAACAAAGAAAAAAAAACACCTACTATGTCTCTTGTAAAGATTGAGGAGCTCCCATATTACTTTATTTTAGAAAATAATGGTTATTTGGTGTAAGCTTTGGGAAGGGCAGGGTGGTACAAATACAAGACCAGGGTCCATTATTGAACTGTGGCTCCTGAAATCAGAGACACCCAAAAAAAGTGTCAGAGGGTTTGTGTGTATCTTTTTAGGAAAAGGAACACTAACAAACAATCCAAGAATTGAAGAGAATACTTGATTTAACAGGAGACACCGAAATAAGTGCAGTAATCTAGGTCTCCCTTTCTTTTCAAGAATGTGAGCTTCCTTCATAGCTGTTGTGGGTGACAGAACAAAGCAGTAAAGCCAAGGTGGCTCGTCTGGGGGCTTTTGACTTTATACGATAGCGTTCCCGCTACACTGATCGTTCCTCTAGTTGTCTCTGAAGGCCAGAATTGAAGAATCCTTTGCTTTAAAGTGGCAAGGCAGACAGACATATGTTCGAAAACGTTGTGCATGCCCGGTAACTTGTGCGGTTCTCTGCCTTCATATTTGTGTGTTCAGAATATGTCCTGAGGTGGCACTCTGCCTAAACGACAAGGTTGTGGGATTCATTGTCCCTGCACATCCCTCTTACAGCCACCTCATTAGAAAACCCAAAAGCCTGTGAAGACGCTATATTTTCTTTTACAAATCCCACAGTCATTTCAAAGCCTGCCTCCCGTAGGGCCATGCAAGTTTGATTCTGCACTATAAAATAAATAGATAGATGCAAAACGAGAGTGGAGGGTCCCAGGGGCACACAATTCATAGAATGTGATGTGAGGCAGCTTCGAGCTCTTTGGAATCAGCATCCACATAAAAAACCCAGCATTGGCAAAATCAACAGTTCAGGCATCAGCTAGCAAACTTTTGCTTCGTCAATGACTGTTTTATTGCGGTTTTGGCAAAACACTGTTGAGAAAGCTGCTGGGCCCTCGTGAACCAAAAAAAAAAAAAAAAAATGGTCAAAAGCATTTTCTTTTTTAATCTCAAAGGGCACACAATTGCACTGAATGGAACTACTTTGTGTATAGATGTGTCCCCTGTGAAAGGACAGCATGCGTCCACTCAGTGAAGTTAGCCAAAGGCTGAAATGGGATAACTCACTGCACTGCCCCATGCTGTATGCTCTAGTGGTGGTAGCGGGGGTTGAGGGCGGGGGGGGGCGGTGGGAATTGAATGGCACAATAACAGACTAATGGCTGAAAAGGGCTTCTTAAAAGTGCCCCTGCAAAAAAGCATATAATACATTTAACGTGTGCCAGACCTAAAAAAGAAAAAACCTAGAGAAGAAGACATGAGTTTCAGCAGGAACAGTACTGTTGAAAGCTGAAGAACCGTTCCATAGTAGCGTTTGCTTAATAATAAATCTAAGATCAACGAGATAAAACACAGAAAGCTAGAAAGTCTGGTTGGCAATAATGCATTTATAAACAATATTCACACCATTTTGTTAAACCATCAAAAACCTGGGCTACACATTCTTACGGTTTACTTTTTTCAATGATCTAAATGAGTTTGCCAAGTTCTCAATCTTCCCCCACATAAGTTCATAGCAGTACAAGTCGTCCGTGTTCCATAGAACTCTTAAACATCTCTCACCATAGACTCTAAAAACCAGTATCATGAACAGTTTTAGAAGCAATCCTGATTCACCAAGAGGCCCTATAGAAAATACAATTAATCCATGTACTAGAGGAGAGTGTGGGAGCAATTACTATCTTGTAATTTTACTCAGCTTCACCATCTAGGTTTCAAAAGTAAGGAAAACGTGACAGACTCCATAACGTCCTACTGACTTGAGATCTCTTGTCAACCACAACATTGCTCGAAACAATCCTGCTATGTGCAGTCCAATCTTTAAATTCACTTTGATATACAAAAAGGAACGCAGATACATAAAATTCAGACAATATCGTACACCAACTAATACAAACTTGACCATTTCAAGGTTACCATCAATTGCAACTTGTTCATAAGAACTTTGCTTTACAAATTGCTCTCCAGCAGTTTGCTGCTGTGAAGCACTGATATTAGTAATAAGTAGCAGGCGATTACTAATTAAAGCCTCTGTCAATTTATAGTACAAACATGCTGCGACATGAAAACATACTGTTTTATTTAGTGCACGTGCCCTGACCATAGTGAATATAGAGGTCCCCATCTTGCATACTCAAAATCAATCAAGTTTGAAGTTTCTGGTCCCCCTATTGAATGAAAAAACACGCTTGAGTAGCACCGGCCAGAAGCGTGTAAAGAGACTCCAAAGGAGCCGTAGACTAGTGGAGAATAACTCAGATGAGGCGAAAAAACACAGCTATACCGATCTTGTAATCTCTACAAGAGTTTGCTATTGTAATAATTCACTGACTAGCCTTCGTGCACAAAGACACCTTTAATGAACCAAAAACAATGCAAACAGATTAACTATTGTGGGAGTCACAAATATAGAATAATTAGCAACGTCGTGAAGACGAGGGATCATTAAATCGCAATGAAAGATGGCTGCTAGATAGTCCAGTTGTAGAACAGGCAGCCTATAAAAGGCAAATACAAAGTTAATAACAGTGCACAAATGCTATCCTGGTAGGAGAGTGAAGTGGAAGAGAAGAACTAGTAAAGCTCGAGTTCAGGCTGCCACTCAATCACTAGTTAAATTTAAAATCAGAGGTTTACCTAGATGGCCCAGAGCTGGTGTGTGGTAAAAAGTAACTCTTTCAATGTCCCAGGCGCTTCTTTTGTCTCTCTCTCTAAAAGATGGTTAGTACTAAGAGCAGAGCACACCCAATTTGTGTTGCCACCTACATACCAATTAAGATGTGGGACTGCGACTGGATGCCCGTGTTTGAAGGACAGCAGGTCTAATGCTACACTTTCTGTACCTATGTGGAGGTCAGGTACATCTGAATGCGGTACCGGGAGGGCATACACATACATTGAAAGGGAGGTTGTATCAAGGACTGTAGGCAGTGTGCTGCGATGAAGTGAGAAGTTATGCTCAGGGGGATACTCAGCTACATGAGAAGCCACAGACCATGAAAGATGCATTCAATGAGTTTGGGTTGGCCAGGTAGGGGCCCAGGAACTTGGAGACAGAGGCCACATTTGAACTGACCCAAGACTGACTAAAAGACCCGACTAGTGCACTTTGGGCAACAGAGAAAGGTGTGAAGACCTATATCAGCAGAGATTCTTCACCATACACATTAGATATGCAGTCACAGTTAGATAGCCCTCAAGGTCCTAAATGACTGACCCCAAAGAAGTTAACAGAACAAGACAAAAACCACATACATACAAGAAAACGTTAAACACATTGTTAAGATTAGGGGTGGAAGAAGCTGCAAAGTTATTTTTGCATAATCCCAAGCACCAGAAATAAGTGTTTAATTTTTACTCTGATAATCATGAATGATCTGCTTCGGTTGCAGAAGAGAAGATAAAGAGGTCCCTTGCTGCCATGAAGAAGATAGCGAGAGGCTGAGGAAGCCTCTTCAACATCCAGCGTTGTGGTAAGTGATGATGAGCAAAGTGGCTATGGAGTGAAGAGCAATATCTCAAATAAAGGCCTTGTGTGGTTAAAGGTCATCGGTGAGGAGTGCATAGTAAAAGCCATAGTGAGCCCCATGGGTACAACAATGCTAGCAAAGGAGAAGATAGTGACACTAACAACAGGGATGTGGAATTCCTATCGTCATATGCCCGGGACATGTTTGTGGTCAAGGGCAACAAGTTTTCATGTTTACTTTGTCCTTGGGACAAGTAGGCCCAACCCCTTGCAGCACAAACGCTTTGGCTGTCAGTTTACAGAGAAGGGAACTGTCTGCAGTTGAGGTAATGTGTGTGTCCATTTGTTAATGCCTTCCGAACTTGTATTTATGGTTCATTAATGAAAAGCCTTCATTAATAGGGTGAGCGCTACTGGCAGTGATTCCAATAAAAAAAAAGAACAAAAATAGTGTACACACTTGTGAAACGTTTAACAATATAAGGCCAAGTATAATGCTCCCAGAATGCTCTCTGATTAGATGCAAATGTTTGCAGAAGCTCGTAAGCAAGAGTTATGATTCATTGCTTTCAAAATAAAATGTTCAGAAAAAAATGCAAATAGGTCTTATTTCTTTGAAGCGTCACTTTGTTAAATGTGTTAATTCATGCTAGTATTTCCCAAAAATATTCCCAATGGAAAAATCAGTGTAACTATTTTCAACAAGATTATGGGAGAAATGAAAATAACCAAGCACTGGCAAAGTCAGACAATCCAACATTTTTTTTATGAGTCTTTTGGTTTCGTCAATGCGAGTCTTGTTTTGACACAGCTTTTGTAACACTTTATTATTGTAGGAGTTGCCAGGCCCTCACCATTATAAAACAGTGGCAAAAAAAAAAAAATGTTTGTCTCAAAAATCACACATTGCCACCAGTGGCGTAAAAAAGGCCCCACAGTTCCCCTCAAAGGGACCCCCTCAGCACAGCATCAGCCCTGAGTGAGTCTGTTTTTTAGGGGGGATTGTGGGGGGGGGGGGGGAAGGCTCCATATTCTTTGCAGAGGGCCCTCTCCAGTTTCATTACACCTCTGATTGCCACAGTAGTTCCTGGCACTGAAAAAACCTACTGTGTGTGGGTTTATTTGCACCTTGTGGCAGAGCGAATGCAATCACTCACAGTAAAGCCAGATGATAGATAGAGAAACAGAAGTTTCACAAAAATAAAATGTCTTTGTTAACCTCAGACCTAATCAGGGAACCTATTCTTACAGAAAGTCACAAAAGTGCACCTATGGTATATGTCTTTGAATTAGCAGCTTTCATGAATTCACAAACTTACAGAAGTAGACCAGGAAATCGGACCCCTAGAAAATATTTGTTAACTGCATTTGAGCACCAGCAAATATCCATGTGTCAATCTGCTCATGTAAAAATCTACTGAGCTTACTACTTCACTTTCCCTACAACCACTTTTTTTCCCAACCCTGTAAGAACTTCTCCTTCTACCATCCTCAAGAGTAAATTTCCAACTGTTCTCATTTATGGATGGAAAAAGATTAGAGAAGAGCTGGTGAAAATCCTTAAAACATCCAAGTTAGCAGGTTTGCAGACAGACATTCCGGCTTTGGAACTACTGCTTACTGCTTTCTCCAGCCCCAGTATATAGATCTGCGGAAAGGTGGCAAAGTAAGAAAATTGCTATAGTAGGGATTGAAATTGCAAGCATTCACGCCCTACTATAGTAGTTGCCCTGGCATAATCAGGCTATTATCAGAGCTCTTACATAAAGAGGTTGCGGTCATAATTTGTTGCCGCAATACATCGCACCAAAGGGACACGTAGATTATTTTTTACAGGACAAGTAGATTTAAGAAGCAACCTGTCCAATGGCAAGTAAAACTTTTAATACATTCCATACACCCCTGTAACAGGTTCAATGATCCAGAACAGCCCGGGGGCTGCTTCATAGAGGCCAAAGCAAGCGAGGCAAACTGGCTAAGGTATTGTCTCAGCTCAGGGCTGCAATGGAAGAAGATGCATGCAACTATGAGAAGATTTAGATAGTGCTCTGCCGTTGAGCTGCTAAGTCAAAGAAAGACTGTTCCCTCAACTAAAGATAAAAGATTTGTCTGAGCAAAATCTACATGAGAATGACTGTGCTACCACTGCAAATAAACCACGCTGGCTAAGCTTGCTGAAGGATCAGATCTTATTAAGAGTCCTAACTTCAGCTGTGAGAAGAACACTATCCTGTCATGCCCTACAGCATTCCAACTATGCCACCAGTCATGACAAGTCACCTGGGTCAGACCTCCGAAGCAATCAGTTGCAGAGATACTCTGTGGGGTGGGCTGGTTACCAGTGCACAGAACATCCAAACAGGGCTCCACTTTGTGACAACCACAGGACCAGAGATAGTGTGTCGTAATGGTAGGCTAAAATGAACTGCTGGCAGGAATGCCCTTGGCTGAAAAGGCACTGCATCATGATGACCCAAATGTGTGTATGTGCACGATTGTGAAATCAAAGCAGTGGGGGCAATTCTGAAGGTCAGCTGGACACATGCAAAATTCAAAGCTGTAGAATGATAGCACAGACACAAATGTACCATGAAAGGGCACCACAGCCGTTTTTAACAAACTTGCAAAAAAAAAAAAAAAGGATGTACATTTAAAGCTTAAAGACCGATTCCTACCATTTAGAGCTCGAGGAATGAGACCATGAGGATCGGACCTGCTGCTAAATCTTAGAATGGCTACAAGGACACCAAACCGCCAAGCCTAACAACATCAAGGGGTTGGTACCACAGGCAAATCGGCAAGCCAGGCATTTAATCTAGAGGCCCCTGGTGCTTTAGGTAAGAAAATCAGCATTGCCTGGCACTATAAAATCTAGATAACAAAAAGAGCAGTTAACAACATGAAAGAATGGATTTCTGCGAAACAGTTGAGATTCCCAGTATCTGCCAGGTACCAGAAAGTACTGCAGAGCCAGCAGTGGGAAGGAAGCGTCATTTAACTGAAGGACTTAAAATGTATGAGGTTGACAATATCCTACCCTGATGGGCCACTAGTTACCAGTCTGTAGTCTGTCAAGTTTAGAGCCTCTGAAGATATTTACCACAGCCAGCAAAATCCATGTAAAGTACTTACTAACATCCCCTATTCTCCGTTTAGCACAGCTAAGGCAAGAATGAATCTTGCCAATCTAAGTGATCAATAGTTATGAAATAACGTGCAAAAGTCGAAACTGATAGAGGTGTAAACAATAAAATAAATAATGTAGGTTTGGTGGTTATGCTGTGTATACTTTCACAAGACAATCATGGGCATGCACAGCAGGCAAACAAGAGAGGAAACAGATGGACTGAGATTTGACTGTGGATTATTATTAAGACCATATAAAAGTACTGTGTGGAGGTCATCAGATAGATCAGGGGCATCAAGACTGCATAGCAATTCCCAGCCAATTTTTCCAACTGATGCATTGATGGACCGTTTAATATTTCATATATCTCAACAAGTTATCCATTCCTGGATGGAGAAGGTAGACTGTGAACACCATGTGGATGGACCAGTGGAAGTCAAGTGAACTTGGTCACTTCTTGAGTGGGAGATGGAGAAAACTGGGTTGGATGGAATAAAATGCAGGTCTGAAGTAGGGGCGTCCAATATGACCAGGATGGCTGGAACCAATTCTGAACATCAGGATTACCACCAACCTCAAACTAGTTCAAGTTATATTAACAATATGCATATTATGTTAAAATGAATGTGCTGACATTTTAGGGTGGGTCAGATGCTTCTTGAACAATCTTTGACATGCCTTACCTAATTCCATTGTCGAAAGAGAAGCATACAGGGAATGGAATTTCTGTTCATAACATGTACCATCCTCAGTAAGTGAATTGTAAAAGTACAAGTGTGCCATTGCACCAACTTAAAATAAAACACATTTATTTTGTGTTTTAAAAAACTCCATATAAGTTTAAGATAGTAACACAGCGGTCTTCAAACATTTTAATACAGCGTCCCTGAAGTAAAAACAAAAAATTGGGCCTCCAAAATGTTCATTTTTCCACCTTATTTTATTCAATAAAATTTGTAATGTTCAAATATGTTTTAACATCTTTCTAACTGCATTTGTAGAATACGTACTACCTCTGACAAGGCGATGAAGCGCTTTACACTGGGCAGCACGCTGCTTCAGAACCCTAGGTTAGAGATAAACTCTCTGTCCTTGGTTATTGTTAGTTATTGGGATTAGTCTTGAGCACTCAGCAAAACCATTCCATGTATTTCTTCAAGTTCTATGTGACCGATTACATTAACTGGAGTTAGGTGGGATCATTAGTGGTGTGGCTGTATGTGAGTTCATGCAGATGTCGGTGGGGTTGGTGGATGAGCTTGAGGATTTAAGGTATTGTTAGGTTCAGAGGTATGATCTTGAAGGAAGTAGAGGTTGTGCTCTTTGACACAAGTTGTGGACAGTTTTCAGAGCTATAACAACAGAGACTAAGGCATACATGTGCTTGACTAAGAGCAGGTTGTGCTCAGAGGGAGGAGGCATGCAGAGGTTGGAAAATAAGGAGAAGGCCATTTGAAATAGAAAGGAGAGGCGACAGTCAGAAGTTAGGCCAGTTTTCATGCCGCATTTAGAAATATAGACATTGCCTTTTGAGATGGCACGCAATCTGAGGATGCAAGTCTGCAGAGAGAAACAGCATATTTCACAGCCAATAATTATATTGTAGGCACTTTTGACAGGCACTAGAATCAGAGTGATGTTTTTGAGAGAGAGCGAGAGACAGTACACTTCCCCCGTGGACTCTTGTGCTATGACACTCCAGACGTTCTTACTGTCATTATAGGTGCAGGATAATAGCATTGGCGATTTTCGACTGTTGAATGACACCACGACACAATCATCGTACCTAGTGGATACCAGAGTTGTTAACGAGTCTAGAGAACAGTTACAGGTGTTGGCAGTGTTGGTGGATCTGTTACACACCAATTTGTGGCATACCAAAATAGCGGTCTTGCGCCTCCTTTCTTCAGCACCAATAAAATAACCATGATGCACAAATAAATTAATCCACGTGATTTCAACGAAAGTAGGAGTCATTTATAAAAAAAAAAAAAACAATAATACATCCTTTTGGGAAGGTAATCACCGTAACTGTCACCAAATCTTTGAATGTAACACACTATTATATTCTAAAGCACTGAGCTCGGTTATTAAATGAGTATATATGAAATAAAGGTGGATGGCTCTTTCGGGAATGTTCCCTGACTTCCCTGGACATGGGACTATTGAGCTTTGTATAAAATTACAGGATTCTATATATCTGGACACTCACTGCTCGGTAGAAACTACTCCTGTTATAATGGAACTGTAATATCCAAATGTGTGGATTTGCTGTCGTTTTTAGATGTATCCAAGTTAGAAATAAGAACCGTTTCTTACATTGAGCCTGTGTACTGATCTTTTCGTGGAGACATAGGCGTTTGGAAGAAAGTGAGAAAAGGTGCAATTTGATTAATGTAAAAAAAAAAAAATAAAAAAAAAAGTGGGATCACTACTACCATATGTGTATTAAAAACCATGTACAATTCCAGGGAACAAGGAGTACTTACCTTCTTAACTCTTAGTGCAGAAGTACTTAACAGAAAGACAGTCTTAACCGCTTGCATGCTAAGGATGTGCTGGAGTGTTGGTGGCGAGTTCGTCTCCAGCAAGGCCTAGAACCCGCCCATGGGAGAAGCGCTGGTTTAACCAGGTGCACCTTCACCCTGTGTCACATGCTCCCTCCAGGGGAGGCAGCAGAAGCACTTCCGTTACCACCCCTTCCACTCCCCCCTGCACAATGATGATGTCAGTGAGCTCATGGCATGCCAACGTCGTCATAACAGCCGAGGATGCAGTGGAAGCCATTTGTTTCCAGCAAGACCTGGCAGGAGGACTTCTTTAATAAATCCTGTGCTGGAGAGGGATCAGGTGGAAGAGGTACATCGGGCGAAGGAAAGAATTTTCTTTCGCCCGGTGTCTCTTCAGTTCATTCCTGCTGCAGAATCGTGGCAGAGAGACTGCACGTGCAACAAGAATGCACCTATTGCACACCAAGTATGTCTTTTTAGTGCGGAGAGCATCCTTCGGGGCAATGGTTGCTCTATAAAATATTTGGGCTTATGTTTTGCCATTTTTCTCCTCGCCCTGGGGCAGGTCAGACGTTTTTTAGGTCGATCCACCCCTGGTGTGGGGTGGCTGGGGGGGGGGGGGGGGGGGGGGGTGGGAAGGGAATGGAACACCACAGACATCAGGGATTCGCTAGAAAAATAATGTTTATGGGGAGAGACCCATTGGACAAGGGATGCGCACCTTTAAGAGCACATTTTCCCTTTGTTTCCGTTCTGCCAGGGGCAAATAAGATGTTATTACGCCGATTTGCCCCCCTTTTCCACCAACACCCCCCCTCCCATTGGGTGGGAACCCACTAGACACCAGGGAAATAATTATTTTTATAGGTTGCTCACCGTTTTCAGGAGAAGTGTTTTGGCTGTTCTTCATCCCTGCATATCGGCCATTTTTGCCTCCAAGGACGGACAGAAAACCACTAGACAAACACAAATTTTGTTTAGGTAGGCCGGGGAGTGGCCCCTTGGGCAAGAATTGCTTCCAATTTAAAAACTAAGGTCAGTGGGAGTCAAAGCAAAGAGACTTATTGACCCTAGTTTGAGCGGTTTCTGTCTCAGGCACTAATCCCAGCCATACAAATGGGCAGCATTTTCAGTGGGGGAGAAATGCTGGTTGGTAGAAATTTTGTGGATCCCTTCTGATTCCACTATTTAGGTCACAGAAAGGCATGGAAAATGTGCGATTTTAGGCAAAAGTTGAGGTATGTAGGACACTGTGGGTAAGAAACTTTGTGGGATCCATGCAAGGCACACTACCCTGAAATTCCCTGCGTGTCGAAATTTATTATTTTTTTAATTTTTTTTTATTTATTTTTTTAGAAATGTCAGGGTTTCAAAGACTTTCCCAGTTGGGAGTTGATCCCTGACCCAAACACATCATTTATCCCCATTGCCAAATCAGATCATTTTTGTGACGGGAAATTATGTCTCCACATTGTATTTTGGGCCCTTTCCTTTGGCAAGCACAAAGCCTACCCACACAAGTGAGGTACCATTTTGTAATCAGACTTGGGGGAACGCTAGGTGATAGGAAATTTGTGGCTTCACACAGATTCCAGAACTGTGTCACAGAAATGTGAGGAAAATGTATTTTTTTTATTCAAAGATTGAGTTTTGCAAGGGCTTCCAAGTAAGAAAACCTGGTGAGAGCTGCGCAGTCCCCCGGGAGTCTAGTTTTTAGAAAATGTGCAGGTTTCCTTGTTTTACTGAGGTGCCACTGGCTGAGCTAGGGCCAAAAATTCATACCTACATTGCAAAAAAAAAAAGAAAAAAAAGGGTCAAGTTTCCAGTGGAAAAATGGGATGTGTCCATGTTTTGCTTCAGAGACTTTTCTGTCGCCAACACAATGCCTACCCACACAAGTGAGGCACTATTTTTAATCAGAAGACTTGGGGGAAACAGAATAGTAAAAAAAAAATGTATAACAAATTGGACTTCTCTGCACTTATGTCTCCAAATGTAGGCCAGAGTGTAAGAAAGAAGACATTTTAAAAAATGCCCTCTAAATCACATGCTAGTACGGCTACCCACAAATTCAGAGATGTACAAATGACCACTGCTCCTAAACTGAGTATCTGGCGAACATTTAAAAAAAAGATTTCCTTCATACCCATTTTTCAATCTTAATATTTGACCATATCAATTGCTGTATAGTCTGTACATAATGAAAATCTATTGTACAGTGCAGCTCAATTAGTAGGGACTGTGTACCTCAAGTTCTTGGAGAGAATACAAACCCTATACATCCCTGTGACTCAAAGGGTCTAGCGCAAGTAAAACCTTGAGGAATCTACACAAATGACCTCTTGCTGAATTCTCAGTTTGGTGTACTTGTCACGCATTTCTAGCTTTCTGGGATCACTCATGGGTTTCACATTGGTTTCTACCACAAACAGGAAGTAGGTTGAAAGCACAGAAAGTAGGAAAAAGAGGCTACCTCTTTGAAAAATGCCAGAATTATGGGAGAAAAAAAACTGTTTGATGCTGTAAGCTGAGAAGATGGTGACTGTAGCAGAGCAAACCTTTAATTAATGCCCTTTTTGCGAAAGAAAAACTATTTTTTTTCTTTTTCATTATTGTATTTTTTTCCTACTTTTCAAAAAAAGTAGCTATATTTTGGTTATCTTCTCAGTCCCCACATGGAAAATCTACACCCCAGGGTACCTTCTGCAGGATGTTGGAAAAAAATGACAATTGTGGCGTGGATATCTTATGTGGAAAAAGAGTTGTGGAGGTCTCTTGACAAACTACCAGAAAAAGCCAAAAGGCAGCTTAGCATTCTACATGAAAGAAGCTTAGCAGTCAAGGGGCTAATAGAAGGTGTTGTAAAGAGGTCTTATGCCTACATCCGAAATGGGAACCACATGGGAGAGTTTGTCAAGGTTGCTTCGCCACCTAAAGGGAGAACTAGGTTTAAGCCTCTTCTAGGTCTGGCAGCCTAAAGTAATGTTTAAAAATGTGCTTTCCTGCTTAACCCATGGGGTGCCCTGAACGTAACGGTTACATCCTCTGCTACAGCGCTGCTGTGCGGAGGACGTAACCATTAAGTTCTGCACCCTCCCCTGGGCAGCGATGGAAGGGTATCATCAGAGGTCGCCCTCATTGTGCTGGATCCGAGGAGAAACTGATTTGTTTGTCCTAGGACAGGGGTAGGGGGTGGTCAGGAAGGCATCAAAGGAAAAGAAAGGCCTTTCCTTTGATGTCTTTCTGAGCATTCCTGTACCCCGATCGCATAGTGATCGTGCTGTAGGAATGCCACTAGACACCAGGGATTTTTGTTTAGGTTGTGTAAACACATAAGAGGAGCGGCCCTTTTTTTATTAGGCCATTTCAGCCTATGTTAATTAGGCCCATCTGCCGCCAAGGGGGCAGAAACCTCTAGGCACCAGGATCATTCCTTTTTTTTTTTTTTTTTTTAAACAGGAAGAGTGCGGCCCCTTATGCAAGGGTTGCTCCTTTAGGGGCCAAATTTATTTTAGGCCATCTCATCGGCCTATTTTTACTACGCCAATCTGCCCCCCAAGGGGGTGGGGGGGTAGAAACCACTAGACACCAGGAATATTTTGTCTTTTCTATTTTATGTAAGGGGAGCGGCCCCTTGGGCAAAGTCCTTTCCCCATGGGGGCAAATTAATTTGACGCCAATTCTGCCCCCCTTGGGACCAGGTCGGCCTATTTCTATTAGACCCATCTGCCCTAAAAGGGGGCAGAAACCACTTAGGGACCAGCGATTGGTGTGTGTTTTGTTTTGGGGGGGCAGCCCCTTGGGCAAAGGTTGCCCTCCATGGGGCACATTACTGTTGGCCATATCTGCCCCTCCCCCCTTGGGGGTAGATTGGCTTATTTTTATTAGGCCAATCTGCCCCCAAGGGGGGGGTAGAAACCACTAGACACCAGGAATATTGTGTTATTTCTATTTTACGTAAGGAGAGCGGCCCCTTGGGCAAAGTCGTCTCCCCATGGGGCAAATTAATTTGAGGCAGATCGGCCTATTTCTATTAAACCCATCTGCACCCAAAGGGGGCAGAAACCACTTAGGGACCAGGGATTGGTGTGTGTGTGTGTTTTGTTTGGGGGGGGGGGGCAGCCCCCTGGGCAAGGGTTGCTCCCCATGGGGGCACATTACTGTTGGCCATATCTGCCCCCACCCTCTTGGGGGCGGATCAGCCTATTTTTATAAGGCCCATCCCATTAGACATCAAGGAAGAATGGTTTGAAAAAAAAAAAAGAAAAAAAAAAAAAGGAGGGGTGAGGGGGGGGGGGGGGGGTAAGGCCATACCCCCACCCTAAATAAACAGGGACAAAGATGTTCTGCCTACCGGTGGGCAGATGGGGGAATTACCCCCGATCCACTCCCTGGGGGAGGCAGAAAGCCTAATAGATGCCAGGGAATTTAATTTAAAATAAGAATTTGTGGGGTGGTGCCTACAAACCAATAGGGGCATGGTTATGCCCCCCACTCCAACTGAATTGGGGGAAACAGTCTTTTAGCTCGTCTCCCCAACACACTAAAAAATATCATCCCAGTGGCAAGCAAGAGAGCATTTCATTATTTTGGGTTTTGATTTTACATATGGGCCATGAGAGCTTGGCTAACTCTCAAAACCATCCCACTTGGAATGGTGAGGGCTGCACTTTTTTGGACTTTGGGACGCTGCCATCTAGAAAAATCTACGAGACCTATACACATCTGAAAACTAAACATCTGGTTGAGTCCAGGGTGGTGTACTTCACATGCACCTTGCACCATTTTCATACCCACAATGCCCTGCAAGCCTCCAACTTTGCTTGAAATCACCCATTTTCCACACATTTCTGAGACGGAACCTTCTGGAATCTGCAGGAACTCACAAAATTCATACCACCCAGCATTGTTGCATCTATACCGATAAAAATTCTGACACACTTGTCAGCCTAAAATACTTTTTTTTCTTTTTCAAACTGCCCTCATAGACCCGCTTTGGTTCCCTTTCAATTTCGACATGTTTTTGTCTCTTCCCTGTCACAAGCACTAGGCCCACCTACACACGTGAGGTATCATTTTTATCGGGACACTGAGGGGAACGTTGAGTGGTAGGAAATTAGTGCCTGTGCAGTAATCCCACAAAGAAATGTGGGGAAAATGTGATTTTTGTTTTAGCTAGATTTGAGGTTTGCTGCGGATTCTGGGTAAGAAAACACTGGGGGGATCCACACAAGTCACACCTCCCTGGACTCGCTCCGGTGTCTAGTTTTCAGAAATGTCTGGGGTGCTAGGTTTCCCTAGATGGCTGCTGAGCCCAGGACCAAAAACGCAGGTGCCTCCCCTGCAAAAACAGGTCGTTTTTATAATTGATAATTTTGATGTGCCCACGTAGCATTTTGGGGCATTTCCTGCCACGGGCACTAGGCCTACCCTCACAAGTGAGGCACCATTTTTAATCGGGAGATGTGGGGGAATGCTGGGTAGAAGGAAGTTTATGGTTCCACTTAGATTCCACAACTTTGCAGCACTGAAATTTGAGGAAAAAAAGTGTTTGGGTTTTTTTTGCCAAATTTTGAGGTTTGAAAAGGATTCTGGGTAACAGAACCTGGTGAGAGCGCCCCAAGTTACCCCATCCTAGGTTCCCACTGGCGTCTAGTTTTCAGAAATGCCCAGGTTTGCTAGGTTTTCCTAGGTGCCGGATGAGCTAGAGGCCAAAATACACAGCTAGTCACTTTGCAAAAAAAACAGGTCAGTTTTCATAAGAAAAATGTGATGTGTCCATTTTGTGACCGTTCCCTGTCGCAGGCACTTGGCCTACCCACACAAGTAAGGTACCATTTTTTATTGAGACTTGGGGAACTGCTGGGTGAATGGAAATTTGTGGCCCTTCTCAGATTCCAGAACTTATCACCGAAATGGGTGAAAAAAGTGTTTTTTTGCCAAAGTTTGAGGTTTGCAAAGGATTCTGGGTAACAGAACCTGGTGAGAGCGCCACAAGTTACCCCATACTGGGTTTCCCTAGGTGTCTAGTTTACAAAAATACACAGGTCTGGTAGGTTTTCCTAGGTGCCGGCTGAGCTAGAGACAAAAATCCACAACTAAGCACTTTCCCAAAAAACATATCAGTTTTCAATGTAAAAATTTGATGTTTCCGTGTTGCGTTTTGGGGGCGTTTCCTGTGACGGGGACTAGGCCTACCAACAGAAGTGAGATACCATTTTTATCGACAGACTTGGGGGACTGCTGGGTGGAAGGAAGTTTGTGGCTCCTCTCAGATTCCAGAACTTTGCAGCACCCAAATGTGAGGGAAGTGTTTGCAAACCTCACAATTTGTCTGGAAAGGATTCTGGGTGCTAGAACCTGGTGAGAGCCCCACACGACACCCCATTATGAGTTCCCCTAGGTGTCTAGGTTTAAAAAATGTATAGCTTTGCTAGGTTTCCCTAGGTGCCGGCTGAGCTAGAAGCCAAAATCCACAGCTAGGCACTTTGCAAAAAACAGGTTGGATTTCTTTGGGAAAATGACAGGTGTCCACATTGGGTTTTGGGGCATTTCCTGTCCCGGGCACCAGGCCTACTCACACAAGTGAGGTACCATTTTTAAAATCGAGAGACTGGGGGGGGGGGGTGGGGACTGCTGGGTGGATGGAAATGTGTGGCTCTTCTCAGATTCCAGAACTTTTTATCACCGAAATGTGAGGAAAGGGTGTTTTTTTGCCAAATTGTGAGGTTCGCAAAGGATCCTGGGTAACGGAACCTGGTGAGAGCTCCACAAGTTACCCCATCCTGGGTTTCCCTAGGAGTCTAGTTAAAAAAAAAATACACAGGTCTGGTAGGTTTTCCTAGGTGCTGGTGAGCTAGAGACCAAAATCCACAACTAGACACTTTCTAAAAAAAAAAAAAAAAACATCAGATTTCAATGTAAAAATGTGATGTGTCCATGTTGTGTTTCCTGTCGCAGGCACTAGGCCTACCCACACAAGGGAGGTACCATTTTTATTGGGAGACTTGGGGGAACACAGGAGAGAAGAACAAGTGTTATTGCCCCTTGTCTTTCTCTACATTTTCTCCTTCCAAATGTAAGACTGTGGGTAAAAAGGAAGTCTATTAGAGAAATGCCCTGCAATTCACATGCTAGTATTTGAACCCCAGAATTCAGAGATGTGCAAATAACCACTGCTTCACAACACCTTATCTTGTGCCCATTTTAGAAACATAAAGGTTTCATTGATACCTATTTTTCACTCTTTATATTTCACCAGATGAATTGCTGTATACCCGGTATACAACGAAAACCCATTGCAAGGTGCAGCTCATTTATTGGCTCTTGGTACCTAGTGTTCTTGATGAACACGCAAGCCCTGTATATCCCCGCAACCAGAAGGGTCCAGCAGACGTAATGGAATATTGCTTTCATAAATCTGCCATAAATGGAAAAAGTTATTGAAGAAAAACATGGACAGAAATGGCTCTTTTTCACCTCAATTTCAATATTTTTTTTTTCACTTTCTGTAACAAAACCTTGAATGATCTACACAAATTACCCCTTGCTGAATTCAGTATTTTGTCTACTTTTCAGAAAGGTTTAGCTGTCCGGGATCCAGCATTGGTTTCACACCCATTTCTGTCACTAACTGGAAGGAGGCTCAAAGCACACAAAAAATAGAAAAAATGGGGTCTGTCCCAGTAAAAAGCAAAAATTGTTTTGAAAAATTTGGTTTTCTCATTCAAGTCTGCCTGTACCTGAAAGCTGGGAAGATGGTGCTGTTAGCACTGTAAACCCTTTGTTGATGCCATTTTCAGGGGGGAAAAAAAAAACACATGATTTCTTCTGCAGCACTTTATTCCCATAGTTCTGAAAATAAAAACACATTTTTAGCTGTATTTTGGATACTTTCTTGGTGTCCTAAAGGGGAACAAACAAACTCTGGGTAACTTTAGAATCCCTAGGATGCTGGAAAAAAAGGACACAAATTTGGCTTGGATAACTTATGTGGAAAAAAAGTTATGAGGGTCTCATCGCGAACTACCACAAATAGCCAAAAAGAAAGGCTCGGCACCAGAGGGGGGGGGAAAAGTCCTGGCAGCGAAGGGGTTAAGTGATTTAAATTTGATTGCATATTTAATTCAGATTTTAAAAACCAAGAAGGAAACCACTTTAAAGCATTCTTTGGATTAGTAGGGAACAATACAATTGTTTTCGGTTTTATTTCAGTGTGAGGACAAACTAAGTAGAGCGTCTTATTTTTATATGTTATCACGCAGTCTTGTGGCTATGGCTATACATGGCACATTTTAGGCATGACTTATGAATAAATACAAATAGCCTTTTCCTATATGGCAAAGGCATTTTTCATGCCACGTGTAAGTTCATTTAAACTACAGCCTTGACAGAGCACAGTTGTGCTCCTGGCAGACAATTTTATCATACTTTTTATGCCTTCATGTTGCACTTTGGGCGCTTTTCTGTCGCAGACGATAAGCCAAGCTACTTTAGTGGCTTACTGTTTTTTATCAGGAAAAGTATGGAAATAAAGAATACTAGAACATTTGTTATCAGCAGAATTTCTCTCCATTTTGGACTTTCAAATTTAAGTGTGCAAGAAAGAAAACAGTTTGCCAAATGTTCTCTAAGATAATATGGATAACTCCAAACTTCAGAGCGGTACAAATAACCACTATTTATAAACTCAGTATTTTGAACACATAAAAAAATGCCCCGCGTTATTTTTAATTCTTTAGAATTTACCATGCAAACTGATGCAGTCTGTATACACAAAGAAATATGATACGTGCAACCTAGGACAAACAGACCAGTATAATGCTTTTGTATATCCCGGGAAAATATGGTAATTAATTTCTATTTTGTAAACTTACTTTTTTTTTTATTTCAGCTATTAGTTTCTTTGAGAAAACCATGGAGTGTGCTACACAGATGACCTCCATTGCTGAATTACAAATTTTACCTGCGTTCCAGAAAGGTTTAGGTTTCCAGGTTCGCTGATGGATTACACACCTATTTCCACCACCAACTGGAACAAATTGTGAACCACAAAAGTTCGAAAAAAAAAAAAAGCAAAAAAATCGTGGTTACTTTTTTTTAAGCAACTCTCAGTATTTCTGAAAGCTGGTAAGAGGATGATCTTGGAACAGCAAATCTTTTGTTGATACAATTTATTTTAGAAGATAAACACACACTTTCTTGCACAACACCTTTCCCTTTAAAAAAAAAAAAAAAGAAAGTTTTGTAATATTTTGACTTTCTCTGTCCCCTCCAGGAGAATGCACAATGCCTGGGCACCATTAGAATCCCATTTGTAGAAAAAAGAACAGACATTTGGGCCGGATACCGTTTGTGGAAGGGGAGGGGGATTGGAACTCTCAGAAGCTAAGAGGTTAAAATTAGTAAGTACGTAGGGGTAGTTAGGTCTGCTTTTCCATACAAAGAGAATTCTTGGTTTGCTAATAACTTTTGCCCTGTTTGATGAATCTTCACAAAACTTTTCAAATACAAATTTCAACCACCTAAGCTCCCTTCCTGGAACGTTTTGGGTGATCTGTCAATTGGGGGCAGAGGAAAAATGGGGGTCCCAAAACAAAAAATCCCCATGCATTATCCATAGACGTCTTTAAGACTGGCTACAGCAACAACTGTGAAACGGAATTGCACTGAATTTGGCAGGAAGCTATATCTTGGTCTGCAGACTGCTTTTTGTGATTTGGTAAATCCGTTCAGTATTTTTTCAGAAATGTAGGGTAAAAAATAATTTTATATTTTGGCAGTTAGGTCCACCAGAGTCTCGAAAGACTAATGTGGGAACGCTAACTTAAAAATAGAGACTTCGGATTGGCTTAAGGAGCTTTAGTTCCCTTGAGCCATCTTCCTCCCACAAAAGCCAGACTCCCACAATAGCATGCGCTCCAACTGGCTTCCAGCAACATGCTGGCTGCTATTACAGGGTTCAGGGATTTAGTCCCCTGCCCTAAAGCTATTAAAAAATAAAGATATATGGGGTCAGGAAAGGGATACGCTGAACCCCGTCCCGAGAGGCTGGCTCAGATGCTATGTCCAGGAAGTCCACCTGGTTTGCTCTTGTTTGGCGGGAGCATTGGCATGATCCCTCTCTCACTCAAAAGACCATCAGTCCCCAGGTCGATAATGGCTCAGGTAGGAGGACTGCGCCCCCCGCCCAAAAGAAAATACATGGCCCTTAATGATGGGGTCCCTTCAGCCTAAAGAGGCTCGAGAAGAGGCTGTATGCTCCCCTCCCCTTTATTTTTTGAAATGGCCTGGGAGATGGGGTCCCGGAGGCCTAACAAGGCTCAGGTGGGGAGCGCGTGCCCCCCTCCCCTTTAATTAAAAAACAAACGTCCTTGGAGTATAGTGTCCCCAGGCAGGCCCCATTGCCAACCCCCCATTACGACAGCCGAAGGTTGCACACAGCATAGGGTTGGCTGAATGGAAGTGGGGGTGGGGGGGGGGGGGGGGGAAGAGGGGACAGTGGGTTGGCCTAAGACTGTGCGCAGCAGGGGACTATAGTTAAGTATGGTAATTAAGTATTAATGCACATTTTTTTAAAAACCCTAGAAACTGATTGAAAAACAATAAAGGTTAAAGTAATGTTATAGTTAGGTGAATTTGTCAATGACAACATTAATGTTTAACGGAAAAAAATTAAAACCACAAATTCACCAGTTATAGTTAGAAGCACTAACTATAACTTGCGCCCACCATGCACTGCTTGTGGTCTCACATGACATCACTCATGACAAGTTCTATGACCTCATTTATGACAGAACTGATGATATCTCAAATTACATCACTAATGACATCACTCAATGAGTGTGTTAGTTTGGTTTGTTTACATAGAGGCGGGTAACTATTATATTACTTTTCTACCTAATTTTCTACAGTTTAGGTCCAGATAATGGGTGTATATGTCTACAAAACGCATGCACTCCCAATGCACCATAGCTGTGTAGAGGTAGTGAACATGTTATAAATCTTTGTATTCAAGAGTATCTCTGTGTGCAGGTGACAGTTGACATTTTTTAGTTCTGCAGAAAGTTTTCAACAGGAGAAAGATTCTACATAGTAATACTAATTATTGTAAGCAGCCTTGAGTTATTAGAGCCAATCGTATCAGAATGACAGTTTCTACTCAACATAGAACACTGTGTGCATTAGGTACCAACTTATGTATGTGAGCTTCTTTTGCTCCAGAAGATGGGCTAAGGGTAAGGTTTTCTCCACAGTATGAAGGGTGAAGGTAGTACAACTGTACATTTTTCTTAGTAGATTCTTTTTAATACTGTGTGGTGTATTCCTCATGAATGTTTCACTGTCTGCAAACAGTGTAGTATAGAATAAACTCTCTCCACAGAGTAAGCAGTTTACAGTAACCAGCTCTCTAGTGATAATTTTAATTATTCAATCTGAGTTTAGCAGATGTCAGGGGTGTGATACAAATAATAGCTATCCATAGTATGGCATTTGTTTTGGAACTGGCACTCACTATTCTGGCTTTCTGTGGACAGTTATATACAGTTTGAACATACTCAATGAGGGCTTCCCATATATCTGTAGTTGCTTGTAAATGTGAACTATGCTACCTGTAAAGTGTATGGTACAGGGTCAATGTCGTACATAATGCTTGCTTTCACCATCTAAGTGAGTTGTATCTAAGATGGCACCAAGGATGCCCGATATTCTCCTGAGCTATTTTGTACTTACTCTCAGGCCTCTAATGCCGCAGTAAGTTACAGAGCAATATTCGGGAAAAAGAAGCTTGGAAGATGTCATCAGTGATGTCATACATGATGTCATAGAACATGTCATGAGTGAGGTTATCGGAGTTCCTAAGCAATACATGGCGTGGGTGCAAGTTATAGTTAGTGATGCAAACTAACTAGTGATTTTATGCTTTTTTTTTTTTTTAATTCAAAAACATGGTCATTGACAAATTCAGTTACTATAAAGTTAGTTTAACCTTTAAGTTTTACACACCCGTTTTTATCCAAACGTACCCCCTATGCATGGCACATTTGTTCAAATTTCTGAGGCCTTGCACAGGAAATGACAAACACAGGAGTGGGAACTTGAAACTACGTGGAAAATTGTCCATATTGAGGCCCTTTAGCGGTTATGGTTAGTTCTCCTTGAACTTAGAATTCATCTGCTGCAGTATGATGAGACCAGAGGGAGAGAAAGCATCCTCTGTGTAGCACAATTCCTCCCTAGTTTGGTTTACATTGATATATATGACAAGTGTAGGAATACATCACTAGTAACATCCAATTTAGCTCATGGATCACCCCAAATCAAAATGAGTCAATAAGAATTGAAGGCATGAACGTTTCATAGTCCAGGCATGCAACAACCACTGGGCTAAAGGGGTTTCAGGGCCCCCCACCGCCGTGGTCACAGTCCGGGCTGCAGCTTTGTCGACGCTTGTCACTGCCTAGAAAGGGCACTGCTTGGGAAGCCGGTGGACTCGAGAAAACATTTTGTGTTTTTTGAGAGACATGTTTAGCATTTCCTGCTGCTGGACAGTCCATTCAAACGAGGGGTAGAGGTCACAGGTAATAATAAAATGTTTTCAGTCCCCATTATGGGGGCTTTCACTGAGAATGGCGGGTACTTTAGGATTCCTCTGTTGAGACGATGATTGGCCATTATCACTGGCCATACTGGACAAAGGGCAAACTGGAGGCAGGAATGGTGGTCACCACTTTTGTTATGGGGGAGGGGCGGGAGCGGGAAGGGGTGAGTTTTTTTTTTCCCTTTAAGAACTGCAGCAGTTTTACAAACACTGCAGAGTTCCTTTTGTACAGTTTTCAGGCAACCATAAAAGTGCCAAGATAACTCTGGTCATTAATGTGCCTGCTGGACAGAAATCGGAGGTTTGTCTAGTGGCAGTTTTGATTCATTTAAGGTAGCAAAAAAAGTTAATGTGCCTGCTGCAAAGAACGTGTACTATACATATTACAAAATAGTATTTTATGTGCATAAATTAGTGGGATGCTGCTTTTGTCAGAGATCCTGTTACTGTGTAGTTCATAATTTACAATCCTAATCTAGCACAGCAAGCTGCCAAAGAGCTGCATGCAAACTGCACAGTACAGGCTAGAAAGTTGTTTTTTTCCCCAGTGTTTCTTTATCCTAATTTTGCTAAAAAGGGTTTGTTTGGGCAGAAATAAATGGTTATTAGTAAAGTCAACACTAACCAATGTGTTATGTTCTGAATCCTGAATTGATGCTTCCCCAGACCAAGCACTTTTAAAAATGCTTCCAGTATGAATGATATGTGAATTCATCACCTTGTAGTCCCTTTGTCTTATATAACATATTCTATACAATGATTTACACACGTATGATTCATTGTCTCTCTATGTGGGTGTGATGTAAAGTGCTCCAACACCCTATACTGGAAAGAGAGGTGCTATAAAACAAAGAAATACATGCGATAGAGGGGCTATGGAAAGATGGGAGGCACTCTCAGAGGGTGATGGTGAGAGAATCACTGAAGAGCCCTAATAAAGAAAGTCGTATCCTGGTGCTCTGTAAGGTCATCATTTACTGTGCTTCAAACACTAAGACAATTGAATATATAATGAAAAACGTGTTCTAGAAAGCACTATTTTTACCTATTTTTTGCAAATATTCTCGGGGAACAAGAGGCCCAGGCCCCTTTGTCGTGGTCAAGCTTGCTCATTATGGGCCTCATTTATGAGGAAATGGTGCAGCACAGTGCCGCAAGCAATTTTGCTGCCCCATGCTGCATCATTTCCAAAATGCAGGGATGCGCCATATTTACCAGATTAAGGCGCATCCCTGTGTTTTCCCCTACGCTGGTGCTAAATCAGCTGTCTAGCACCAAAGCAGGTGCAGGGATGCCTGCGTTGCAGGGGTGATTGTTTTTGTGTTGGAAGGGACACAATCATTAATAGATATTTGTTCCCTCTAGGTTTGCTTCAGAATGCAGCTCACATATTAAGAAAAGAAACGAGGAGAAACAAAAGTATTTCTCTTCATTGCGCCACTCCAATGCCACCCTTGGGTTTTTGATGCTGCCTCAGGTTTACGTGTACTTGTAAATCTGGGGCAGTGTCCAAAAGCGATGTGTGCTGTGCAGGTACACCCAAGGCAACACCCAGTGCACGCCTCTTTGCCGCAGCAACTGTGTCGGGTGACCCATATTTACAAGACTGTGTTAAGCCATGAAAAGTGGCTTACCGCTGCTTTGTAAATATAGAGTAGAGCACAGCGCCACCTGAGCTTCACAAAAAGTGACGCTCCAGGGGCACAAAGGGCTTGTAAATGAACCCACTGTACCTTATGGAGGCTAGTCTGACGGAATTTGTTTTGGGTTCCCAGTTCAGCCTTGTCCCTGTTCCCATCCCGACTGTTAACCTTGCATCCTTCCAGGCAAAGAAGGTACAAATGACAAATGACATCTGTATGCCGGGCTACTAGAATTATGTGATTGTTCAGCTGCAGCATTTTCACATAACCATAGATCTACAGCATTCATCACATTATCCATCGTCTGCTGCATAATCTGTAGATTGCAACAAAAATAAAATTTGTTTCTAGCTCAAATGGTTCAAAATTTACTAAATACTCAGCAACACGTGTTATTGGGCAGTGGAAGACCCTTTGCAAACCTTGACTGGTCACCTATCTGTTGCTTATTGTTTATTTGGGTTTTATACTGGTACTAATGAGGTGCAACTAACGCCCAGACAGTGTTAATAAGTGTAAAAATTACAAAATAATGAAGTAATAGGGTTTCACATTACGCCACGTAATTTGCCTTTTCTGGAGGCATAATTTACTTAACCCAGCTGCATACATTGCCCCCCCCCCCGTTGCATAATACTAGTGGCCCTAATTGTATGCAATTGAATTTATATGGCACTTCCTACCTTTGACAAGGAGAAATAAGTGCTATATACATGCAATAAAAGAGAACATGTTTTTCTTTTTTAAAACAGTATTGCAGTGATTCAGTGTCCATCACGCAGCCTAGAATTTTTCACCAACTGCATCTTGCATTGCGAGGCGCTTGCGTTTTTGCTTCTAAAAACTCCAAGTACTGGCTAAAAAGTCAGAAATGCAAAGTGATATTGGGATATATGGGTCTGATCAACAATTACTTTGTTTCAGTGGTTGATGGTAGGTGGCGCCAGCACTTATTAGTGGGGTTAGGGAATTTTAAAAGATGGTCCTGAGTGAAGTCTCTGAGCAAAATGCGCCTGGCTGCCTGCTTTCTCCCAGAAGGAAGGCCAGCCATGGCCCAAGCGTTTATGTTGCCTGTGAGAATGTCAGGCAGTATTGGCATCAGGGTGATGGTTTGATAATAATGTCATGTCACACCATTACTTTAACAGTCATGTAGTTACTCTTATACTCCGTACAAAGGAAACAGAGGAGAGTAGCCTGACACAGTGGTTCTTTACCTCACGATTGCAGGCTAGCTCAGTCTGGGTATGGCAGGACATGTGGACCACAGTAGGGACAAACATGTCTTGCTATATTCCACTATGGCTTATCAAGGACTGCTGGGTGCTGACCTCAACATTCCACCTCAAAGAATGCAGAGTGTGCCTCTTGCCATGGGTATTTCTTAGCTGAACATGTAATGGACTGACCAGTGGATCTACATGTCACTGTGCACGGACATCTGGCACTGCACCCACCAAAACCTTCTGCCTCAGCAGCTGGTGCCCACCCTGCCTTCTTCTACCCTATTCCAACTTCAATATGGTAATGTACTCCTGTCCATTAATGTGCCTTCTGCTGAGACACAGTACAGATACCTCCCCATTGTTTGAATGTCTGCCAGAAGAGGGTTTTTTAAAGCTCAAGCTTTATTCCATATACATTTCACATTAGCACAAGTGAGGGACTCTCCAAGGTTGAGTGAGAATGACATCTTGGTGAATACAGTACACCAGCCCCATTCCTCATTAAAGCAATGAAGTAGCAGGAGGACACAACACTTGGCTTTGAGAACTAAACATTCTCCTGAAGATACATAAATAGCATTTTGTGATATTAACAAACTCCAAAATATTTATATCATGTATATTGACCATCCATTTCAATAAAAGGCTAGACATCAAATTTTCTGTCTGAAATTCTCAAAATCATACCTACCCATCAGGCTGGCACATCAAGCGCCATCTAAAAAAAATGTGAAATAGTACCCTCATATTTCCTCTATGATCCCTACCTAGTACTCGACAAGGTGAACTCATTCACCTTCTAATACCAGGGTAGCCCCCTTGGGTCAGTCAGTAAGTTGGACTCTAAACCATTCCAGAGCAGCCCAAAATTGCCTACCCCCGGCACCTTTGGAAAATGGGCCTGGGTAACCTGGCCATATCTTGGTCCCCTGGTGAAAAACCATCTCCTAAATCACTAGTAGGCACTGTTAAAGAAGCACATATTGGCAACCAAAGTATACTTTCAGTAGTGCCAAAGGTTTTGCTGACTGCAGACCGCTGACCCACTACTCCTCTATAGAGTAATAATTGCAGCCAAATCCGGAATTTATCTGACCTTATGGGTCTCCCGTTTTCACAGGTTTCGTTGCCCCATCTCTGGCTCTTGCTGAAAGTTTGAATTTTGACATAGGATGGCAAGAACTGCCACAGGCCACCACCTCCCAATGGCCACTGCCTAAACGGTTGTGGCACATGGAGCCCTCCTTTGTTTATATTAGTTCGTCCAGGTCCATTTTTTCCTTGTGATTTAGTGAAGTATATTTTAACTTTTACCACAAGGTCCCTAGGCAGTCACCTGGGCTTCACTTTCATTCTACTCTCTGTCCCGGTAATCCCTCTCTCCAAATACTACTTCCTTTTTCCTGCTCCCAGGAAAGCAAAACTGAAGTTGGTTGCAATTCTAGAGATTCACCAGAATACCAAGAAGACATAGGTGAGTTCCTGCACATGCAGAGAGAGTAGGCCTCTCATAACCAAACTCCATCCTATTGAAGAGTGGAACACATTCACAGATAGTGTTGACCTTTTTTTCCACAGTTTAATATAACACAAACTCAACTGGAAGATAATGGGGCACTTTACAGGAGCACCAGTGACATTACACAAGGCCACCTTCATTTTTTAGGCACTGGCAGATGAAGGGACTTTTTCAGAGTCATGGGATGTTGAGCCGGTGCCGAGACGTGATCCTGGTTTCTCAGTTCCAAAGATTGGAAGCTCTGGCTGTAACAATATAGCCGAGCTTCTGCATTCATAGTTCGGAACCTCTGAACAGATACAATGTTTAGTTTCTTTGCAGACAGTTTATTTCTTGCACTGAACCAGAGCAGAGCCCCTGTAAACATAGAGCTGAGCCCCTACACACAAAGAGTTGTGTTAGTTCATACATTGTGTTGAGCCATTTCACAGGCAGAGTTCAGCTCTTTCAGCATTCA
Source organism: Pleurodeles waltl (assembly GCF_031143425.1). Classification (NCBI taxonomy): domain Eukaryota; kingdom Metazoa; phylum Chordata; class Amphibia; order Caudata; family Salamandridae; genus Pleurodeles; species Pleurodeles waltl. Next base: position 644,684,087 of record NC_090446.1, on the reverse strand, counting down.
TTTCTGCAATGTAAAAGTTGTACTTTTGTGGAGATTTAGATACCAGTCACCAGTTCCTAATCTGTGGGAATGGTTCTTGCCTGGCGTCGCCTGTCTCTGCAAGAGAGTCAGGAGGGAGGATGAGAGTTAAAAAGGAAGGAACTGAGGAAATTGTGAAAAAAAGAGCTGCAAAGACAGAGAGAAGAGAAAGAACATAAGACAATAAGGAGGGATGAAAGAGGAACAAAAATGAGGAGAATGTGACGGATGGTAAGAGTAAAGAACATGCACTTATGTTTTTTTATTCAAACTAAGCACTGTGTGGGGTGAAGCTGCTGCACATATAATATATTGTCACCTACTGCTTCTTTCACTCTGCGGACTTCTGTCAATGGATGTAACTTGTGCCATTGTCCTGCTTCTTCAGGAGATCAGGCACAATGCTGTCATTCAATGTCAGTCCTGCTGCTACCACCTCTCTGGGCTTGATTGCAGTAGGATTGAGTGGATGGATGTGTGAAGCATAAAGCCTGTGATAAGCCAACTTCAAGGACACAGGAAAAAGGATTTCCTTCAGCAGCTTCATGCTCCAATCATGGTTTCCTCAGCAGACAAAATGTCTAAGCACTCCTCTAGACTGCTAGCTATTCCTTTCATCTTCTGCGAGAGATCATTGGCATCTGTTCAGGTGGATGAACATGAGCTCCTTAGTGGCTGGTGGTTCAGGAGGTTCCAACTAGCTGGAGCTACAGCATTCCAGTATGAGGGGGCAGAGAGTAGACAGGTGTGTTCACGCCTTCCCACATACATGTGCCTATGCCCAGGTTTCTGTCTAGTTATCCTCATATCACCTACTGTAATCCTGTAGCAGTGTGTCTTGCGCTGCTGACCATACCAAGATTCAATCTAATTTTTACACAGCTTCGGCTCCTTCATAGTCCTGGCTAGCAACATCATTTATCAAATGGAATTTCTGCTGCAGCATACGCACGTTTTAATTTTGACATCTCTCAAAAAGAAACTGGCTTTATAGTTGTAATTTGCAATATTGCTACTTTCCTGTCAGAGCAACGCATAGCTATTTCACAAAGGATTGTAGTGCCAAAGACTGAAAAAAGATTAATCACCCCTCTGGATGCTACTTTAAATTATAGAAAATACCCCTGTGAAAAAGTTACTCAACATCTGGACGATGATTTCTGATGCACTCTGATGGGTACAAAGGGGATGCATCACTCTTAATAAACCATTACTTTTTTAGAACTACGTAAATATTTATATTATATATCACTTTTTTCTTTAACCGAGAGTGCAAATGCACATTTATAAGCCTGAACCTTAAATGAGAGACACATAATCAAGGTGTAATTCCGTTATAACACCTGCATACCACAATAACTTGCATCCAGTCTACTCACGAGACAGCACAAGAAACATAGCAAAATGCCTATGGGAAAACATCAAAATAACGTAAGTGTTCACAAGGATTGGTGAAAGAAAAACTTTGGGGGCATTTTCTACTCTTATCCTTTTTGAATGTTTTATTACATCAACTAAGGAAAGAGATGTGGAGTAGTGACTAAGTCAACAAGGGGACCTGGTTTTAAATCAAGCTTGGCAGTAGACCTAGAATTTTACATTTCTGGGCAAATCACTTAACCTATGATGATGGCTTAATTTAATGTGTGTGTAATTAAAAGGTTTAGACCCTCACTTGATGTATACAATCTTGCTTCGGCTTCCATCACTCTTCATAATATACAGTGCTATGTTGCTCCCCAACTAAGTCTGTGCAATGTTTTTACATTGTGAAGTTATTCTGCTTACTCCAATCTGTGAATGGGCGTTATTTTATTTTTTTAATTCTTTGTGAGCCCCCCTCATTCTGTAACATTCAGACAGAAGTCCCATAGTACCTAGTATCCTAGTACACGTGGCACAACTTTATTAGGGTTCATGTAAGTCCAATTCTTGACGTCTGTGGGAGCACTTTCACGTGTTTATTGGGAGATACCCATACACATCTTGTTCCATGGATGTTTTTGTTTATTATGTGTCTTTAGTTGTTTTTAGTAATAGAAGAGGCCTTTCCAATAAAGCTTCAGTGCTTTCTTTTCTCTGTGCCGGACATGCATGTGACTCACTCGCTACCAACCATCTTGCAGATGTCCAATGCTCACAGGTGTGGTGAATACTCTTAAAGCTCCAGCAGTGCTTAGTGTGAGTGGAAATTATTGGCAAAGCCAATAGCTCTGGATGTAATGTGCTAATGCATTAAAATACAGACAAGTTAAAATATTGTTTACATGTATTAGCGCATTAAAACCAGATATATTGCCAATGTGTGTTCTCATACTGGCTCTGGGAATGTTTCTACCCACATTGCGTTATGTGGTGGCTCCTCCACTGCGGCTTGAAGTACTAGCAACTGCTCCGTCCCACCAAAGTTTGGGTCTAGTTGCACCCTGGCACAGTCCATCTGTTCTCATAAAAAAACACTTACTTTTCAACCAATATCAAAATCAGGTTTATAGTTACTTGTGATTCAGGAAATTACTCTAAGGATAAATAAGCAAATTTCCGATTATTTTAAGCCTAAAAACCTAAAGAAAGATTTTGGTCTGCCTTTTACTAAGGGTTTGAAAAAAAAACAAATCAGCGAGTCAGAGGTTCTGCAGCCACGCTATGAAGTTACAACAGTAGAACCACTCTGCCTAAAAATAAATAATCACAAGAAAGCTTCCATTCTGGTTACTTAGCTTTCCATTCATGTCCTATAGATGGAAAAGACCACATGAGAAAGCTCCCAGGAAACCTAGAAGGAAGTCAGCTCAAATGAATAACAGATTCAACAGTTCTCATCTTGATCCCACACAAAAAGAGTGAAGGTTTTTCATAAGAAGCCTGAAAGTTGCGTGTGGGGTACCTTTTACTTTCTTCAAAAAGCAAGATGTGCTAGAGGGATGGGTGTGCTGATGGGGCTCCTGCAACTGGTGCAGAGTATTTAAACCAGAATTTCCCTTTGTACATGCGGAGTTTGAAAGGAGTTCTTGTGTATAAATGTCTCAAAAGAGGTATTCAGAAAACTCTACAGGAGTCCCTGAAGACCTATAAATTGCAACTGTGTAGGCTACCAGAAGTTCCATTCACTGACAGTGCTGCACTAGAACATTGCATGTCTCTGAAATACATGCAGGAATAAAACCCTTCCAGAAGATTAACTGCGACTCTTGTAGGGTAGGATGGAGAAGGGTGTGGTAGGGGGCCACACACTAGCGAGGCCTTCAGTAACCCTGAGATTACGGCCAGCAACACAATGCAGAGTTCTTTATATGAAGATATATAATTAGCCAAACAGCAGAGTGCCTCAATCAGGACCGGTACTGGTGATTTGCGCACTCTGGCATGAGCCCAATGGCTGCAAAGCCGGGGGCTGATTTCGGAGCTGGATTTCTGGCCATGACCCATACCTGAACGTGCTTAGCCAATATCTTTCAAAACTGTATTGTTCACTGGAATTTATAATAACTACAGTCACAATTTGTATAATCAGCACCGAAAAGCAAGTGATTCATGTCCTGGTGACCGTTTGACACTGCGGACAAATTCTAATGTTTGTATAATCAAGAAAGGGTGCATATATGTATCAGACATACATTACCTATACATTTCATTACCAAGTCAACTTCACTCATTAAATGCCAGTAATACAAAGTCATTTCAGCAACTGAATAATTTAAGGAAAATAAGTAGGCTTTATGGAAAAGTTAATTAAGGAATAATATTACATCAGGTTAATGAAGAGATATAGGGTTGGGTTAACAGAGATTCCAAGTTAGAATTAAGAGAAGGGGTGGATTTAATAAGAACCAGTTTGAGGGGTAGCTTATGGTAAGGGCTAGTGTTAGCATAGGGATAAGAAACCGTGTTAGAGATAGGTTTAGTGTGAGGGTAAAAGTAAAGGATATGTTTAAGGTTAGTTTAAGGGATAGATTCAAAGAAAGGACAAAAGGAAATGTCTAGCGTTACAGTTAAAAGGAAAAAGTAAGTTTAATTTTAAGAGTGATCTAAACTGGAAGAAGTAAGGGGCAGTAAGAGGTTACGTGGTTTTGGTGAATTACATTTTACTGTTAGACAAGCGAGTGGCTGATGAGGTGATTTGATATGATAGAGGCAGACAGTGTAGTGACTAAAAGGTAATAACTGACACTCCACAAATAAAACAGGATGTGTCTCTAACAGATAATCTCCTCTTTCTAAAGGAAACCGGAGGTGTAAAGGATCAGCAGTTTCCACCTGTGTTGAAGAGTGGAATAGTGACCAGTACCCCCAAAAGGAAACATGCTGCACCTTATTGTTGCATTATACTATGCCATGAATTCACAGCAAGCTTGAGATCACTCATTGACAAGTGACATGATGAGTCTGTGGGAGCAAAAGCAGCACAGATCCAAAATGTAAAGAAAACTGCAATCTGTGGTGTTTTCATACAGCTTTCAAAATTGGTCCCAAGTCCTTTCTACTCACAGCAGCAAAATTAAACGTGTGTGGTCATCCAACAGGGATAGGAGGAGGCAAGCAACCTTAAATGTCTGTATGTTTAATTAACAAGACCCGTCAATTAGGATCTGATGAATAAAGGCTTTATCAACTAATATAAGTATTTGACAAAGCAGATACTAATTAAACAATACAACCTCCTTCAGTGTGTTCACTGCAACGATCCATTTGAATCCTTTTAGTGCATACGGACACAAAATTGATGAAGATAATTGTGAACTGTGGACAGCTGCCACAAAGTTTTCACACACTCTTTGTCCATCCCACTCCCCAGTCCCCTTTTCACGTGTTGCACGACTAGAAAGGAGGCTCTCATCCCTGCTAGGCTTAACTATCCTTATCAGGGTAAGGGACCTCAAATTTGTGTGTGGGGGAGGCGGGATGACCAGGTGGGTAAGGGGGGACTGTGAGAGACAGATTTTTGATAAGTGTCACTGATAAAATAGTTTGGGTTCAACAAAATACCACAAGCAACTGAAAGTATGAATCACTTACATAAGGACCAACATTTCCATGTACATGTTTGCTCAAGATGCGCCAGTAAGGCTGCATTGCACTTTCATTTCAAGCAGACTCTTCTCTGAAATCTCGGATGACCTAACAAAGAAGTCTGCAATAAAACTTTAACAGCACTGAAAGCCCAGATTGAATCAGTTAACATGCCGTCGTCAAAGCTTTCTATGGTTTTGGCAGCATATTCTCTTCTTTTGCTCTGGAATTAATTACAGCAGAATCGGACATATTGATCCTCTTTCACAAACATTTGTTGGAATTTTCCATGAGTTCACTGGGTGCATCAACACCGACGACATAATGGTCCTATCTAAGAATTTTACTTCTATTGCAATTTAAAGCGACGGATCTGAGTTTAATAATATGCGTGTGTTTAAGAACACAGTCCTGGAAACTGGCAGCCTTCTTTTGACTGACAGTGCAAATTTAACATGTGTCTGCTGTTGAATACTGTTCAAGTAAATCCGTCTTCAGTTACTCAACATAGTTAATAGACTTATTGATTGTACAAAAAAGGGAAACAAACAACAGTGATAAATTGGTAGAGAGGAGCATTTGTACAAGGCTAGGCAAACTCAAACGTGGAGGATGCCCAGGTCAAAGTGAATCCCGAATTAAACAGATAATTTAGAAAAACCTTCAATTCCTGCTCAGTTAAAGCCTCGAAGGACATTGTTATATGATCAAGTAATTATATTAAAATTTATATTTTCCTTCTTCGGCTTTCATCCCTGGCCTTTTTGAATGCAACAACTTTTTGTAAAAAATAATGAAATCCCTTAGTGTAAGAAATCAGAAGCACTTAGAAACACAAGGAGAATGGGGGTTCTCAGAGCTATTGGTCTCGGAGGGGAAGTGATCTAGTGGCAAAGTTGTAATTAAGTGGAGCTGTGTTTAGCTCTTCCTAATCTCCTAAGTTATATGGGTAAAAGTGCTACCAACACACTTTAAATACCTAAATTATATTTAAGCGTTAACTCCTTGATTAGACTTCTTTTGTAAACTGTGCTGACTGTACCAAAATGTGTTTTAGTGTATAGATTTTCAAAACTAAAATCATTATTTGTAGAATTATACATTCTTTGGGAGGAGCGAGACCCATGAGTTAGGTCCAAGAAAATAGAATTTACAGTTGTAGATTCTATTTGTTTCGAGTTAGAAGGTTATTCTACATTTAAAGAGCACAGTAGAAGAACCCCCGAGCCTGGAGGCAGGCTTTGTCAAACGGTGATACAAAACTATGATTCCATCATAGATCGGCAAGTTTTGCTTGACTGCACAGCTGTCTCCAACACGGAGGTTACCAATTCTTTGAAATATATACAGGTGTGCTTCGGACTCCCTCCCCCGCGAGTATTACTCTCTTACCAAATTCACGCTATGACTGTTCGGTGTATCATTCTGCCTACCAGAAAGTGCTTCTACTGGAATCCACGAGGGACTATATCACAACTGAAAAGTTCACACAATCACCAAATTGCGTGTTAATGTAATGTTTTACCTCCTTTATGTATTATTTGCAGAAAGTAATGAATTATTTGCAGAAAACAATCCTTTCCTAGTAGTTTCAGTCCCCTCCTCTCAGGCAATGACAATCCCATTAGGGAAGGTTTGGATGCAATAGGCAGTATTTGTGCATGGAATACATGTAAACATATTTTGTGAAAGTCTAGTTTACATGCTTTGGCACATTAAAGTCAGACCCATTTGCATTGCCAATGCTTGTTATAATTACTGTGTTTCCCAATTGTAATGCCTAGCAGATGCTTCACTCATTTTTCTTTATTTTAATTTAAATAAACACTTTCAAAACGTAATCAAAAAGACTATACAATTCGTACCAATTAACCATATTACTGTCATTCAACTGTGCACCTAGCGATACCTAGGGGTAGCATTTCACTAAAGGAAATCAGTAATACACTTTTATAAACAGAATTAAGCAACTACCACACTTTTGCCTTTTTATTTACTCCGGCTATCTTCTGTAACCTATAACTTGGAACACAGACGGAAAGGTTCCTTCACTTCTGCTGTTAATGTTCATTTTGAAGATGAGCTGGACAAGAGAAAGGTTTAAATTACCAATGAAAAACCTTTCCCTCAAACTAGATGCTAAGCATAGAGACATAAGATAATGTCAAAGAAATAAAAAAAATAAAAAAAAACACACAAAATAAAGAAGAGCAAAACGCTTAGCTAACTACTTTACATCTAAATATGTCACACACAGCTGCGCTGTCACCATTATCAGAAACAGCTCACCAACTTAAAACAGAAATTCAAACGAACTCCAGGTATCTATATTCAACTATAAGTTTGTATGTCATTGCCAGACCAGTATATGCTCCCTGCGCCTTGGCAGAGTTCAGTCCTCCACCCCTACTCTAAAACATCCAACTTTTGATTACCAAATTACACAGTGTTGCGTTTTATTACTAAGTTAGTTGGCTTCATTTTACAAAAACATTTAAGCTGGTTTATAAACATTTACAAAATGCACTTCAATTTACACACGGTTCATACATGGCATTGAAAAATGAATGTGATATTAATCTACACTTTTAGAACTCTTTATTAAAGAATCTTATTTTAATTGGTATCTAATTAGACCCAAAGTCCATTTACATGTTTCATTTACATATTATAGTATTGGTATGTAATATAACACTAATAATGTACTGCTTTACTTTATCATGTATTCCCAAAAGACTTATCAATGGTAAACCATTTCAATGGCTCCTCTCCACAAACAATATATTGTTTTGCAGTAATTACAAGACGATTGGTGACTTTAGTTTCATTAACTTGAATATTCTATGCTGTACAGAAACACAAGAATTTAAAAAGGATGCAATCTGCCAACATACCCCATACAAGGCTACACTCTGCTCCCAGCTATTAGAGCCTCAAACCCCACACAGCCTCAATTTTAATGAGTCTTAGTATTACGTTAAATAACTTACAAGACATGTTAAAGTCCAAAAAATATAACTAATTACTAATTAAAATTTCTGATGCTTAACAGAACATCACTTTTCATAACGTCAAAATGAGTTGGCTTGAGGTTTTAGAGCAAGGTGCTAAGAGTCTGCATAAAAAATGAGCTTACAATGACTATAGTTTAATTATGGAGAGGCAGATTTCAATTGGTTCACAGTTCTAAACCGCAAAACCCAATCTTTATTCTTTTTTTAAGTTCATTTCTGCCTCACGAATGCCATCTCTCACTTCATAGGGAGACAATTTTGCTGTATTAGCCCGGTGCAGAGGGATACAAAAAAGTGTTAACATTTTCTATTATGTAAACCATTCAAGCTGGTGGATTCTCTTCCATGTACATCCGATTCCAAAAACCACCCTCCTGTGGGATTTAATCCTTCATTTGGAGCAAATATGCAGCGTCCCTGGAATTCACAAAAGAACCCCAGGGGCGCTCAAGAAAATGTCTGACAAGTTGTTTATTTCCAGGAGATACACTAATAAAATGTAAGCATGCCTAATATGTTGGTTTAAAAGTCTCCATTTGTGAACTTGAAACAAATGTGAATTTGTAACTTATTTTTTTATATTTTTCCACACTGAAAACCATTTTCCTCTGAAGCAACCTCCTCCACAGCACTTCCATTCGATTTGAGTGTTCCCTGCACAGTCCACGCTTGAAAACACCCTTACTCATGAGTTTGAGCAAATCTGTATATATTTCTAAGATAAATCACCCCCAAAATGTATATCAAGTCACAATATTTGAAATTTGTGGTGGTATTCCTGCGTTCGCAGGTACGCATACCTAGAAACACTCACAAAACTGCTGCCTAACTATGCAAATGCATTACTTCTATCAATCGGGGGAATCCTCATATTCCGTTTTTTTGGCAGATCTGGATTGATTGAGGGAATAATGTCTGTTAGTACAAAGAACTGGAGGACTGTGCTATAGGCAACACAGATGTGTTTAACACTAAACAGCAACAGAACTGCTGTGAAAACAGAGCTGAGCCAAGTGCAAATATTCTTTGCAATCCTGCTGAGAATGGATTATGACTGAAGCACTGATACTCGGAAATGCGAAACCCTCAGAAATGCAGAAAAAAATTCAGCCATTCAATATTTTTTCCTTGCATCAGCTCTGGAGGGAGATAATCTTTAGTGAATTGAAAGATAATACTGCAATGACAGGCACGACTCCTCGAAGTGCCTCACATGTTCTTAAGCTGTAAAAAAAAAAAAAAAAAAAAAAAAAAAAAAAAAAAAAAAAGACTGTAGGCAAGAATGTATTTTCATAAAAAAAAGAAATTCAAACACTGGCACTTCTATTTTTTCAGATTTTTTGTAATCATTCACAAATGCCTGTGGTTTCTAACCAACTTTAACAATGGAAAAACAACTAAGACCAGAAAAACCAAAAAGGGAGACATTCCTAGCTTTAAGAGAAGCAGATATTTGGAATGATACGGAGGATCACAACCTTTACTCAACATGAAAATACAGCCAAGATTTAGGGACAACCTAGTACATGTGAACCCCGGGTGGAGTGCGGTAGCAGTGCTAACATAACAAGCATTGGCAAAGCTAATATGCGTACTGTTAGGAGCCAGTCTGTAGGCTTTGTCATTTCTGTTTTGTCATTTATTTTGGGGGGAAAAAACACACACAAAAAAACCTTTGCTTGAGAAGTCCTGACTCATCACCATTTATAATAAAAAAAAAAAATTACAAAAAAAAAAGTACATTGGCTAAAAGCAAAATGTCACAGTGTCATAGTAGTACCTGGCACTGAAGCAAGCTACTTTGTTAAACTCTCTAAATGAAAAGAACAGCGTCTCTCACAGAGTCAGGCAAAGCTGAAGTGGGCTGACCCATGTCACCATTCTGTATGCTATGGTTGGTGGAGGAAAAACGCGAGAGATTAACAGACCAATCAATAAAGAGGGCCGACTTAAAGTCCATATAAGTATATTAGTCATATAAATGTAGAAAATGTAAATGTCTTGGTTAGTGTCAGATTTAGATACGCACGCCCATTAATGAAAGCACGTTAGAACATTGCTTATTCCCCGGCCTAGGTACTGATAAAAAAAACAAGGACTTGACAGGGGCATACAGTTCAACACATTCTCATTATTATAAGAGAGAATAATATTGGTCTACTGTTTGAACAAGCGAATAAGGAACATGAAAAAAATGTTTTCCAATCGGGACTTCACCACTTGTTCAAAACAGCGATTTTAGGAAAATTATTTTTACTTCTTGCTCTGCAACTGCTTCTAGTTTGAATAAATAGGAGTGCTTAACAATGGGTCAAACATTAGTATTATTGGCTAAAACAAAAAATGTCCATTTACATTACAGCTCATTTGCTCATTTGCTGCTTAATAAGAATTGTGGATGATAATTATGTCTTCCAGACTGCTTTATTAACTAAAATGAAAGTCTTTCTCACAAAAAAAACATACTAATGCATCCTTCACAAACGTTTCCCTCTCAACAATTTACCCATCGGATCGTTTTTTTTATTTTTAACAAACTCCTTGTATCCAAGAAAAACACACACAATGGCCCTTGGAGGGTGGAGTAATATACATTCTCACAAATCTACGACCGAAATAAATCTGACATCATGTCGGTGTGTTTATTCCAAGTATGCAAGTGCATCCTTCCCAGGTCTCTGGCAGATTAGAGGCCAAAGACGCACACATATCAACCAAACCACCAGACAGGGGGCCTTATGGGAAAAGAAAGTAGATCGAGGCTCTGCCCTCAGGGGAACCAATAAACAAGATTCGTAAAGAGAAGCAGTTGAAGTTAATGGGGAGCTACAAAGCCAGAGAGCTGCATTTAACATGGCTAAGCACCATTCGTCTGATGGCAGTGCAGCAGACATCTGGCGTGCCCGAAAGCTTACATCTGACACAGTCATGGGCTCAGGCGGCCGGCGCCATGGCTCGGAGCGTGCGTGCACTTAAGGCCCGAGTGACTAAAGGCATTTTGGCTAAAGAAACGAGCTCTCTATTGGCACTGGGCTAGATGAAGGCCAAAGTTAGAAGTTCCAGTATATGTATACGTTCTACACTAAGCAAAATGGCAGAGGCCACCCCGAAAGGGGGCATAAAGGGCCGGCACAATCGCTATGGCCGGGAGCCTGAAGAAACCAGTTTGAAGCGCTGTATTGGGGGGGAATTGGGTAGAGGGGAGCAATTGCCGCACCTCAGTCCAGTGGGAGTTTGGGGGGGGGGTTAAACTACTGCCCCCTCATGCTACTCACTTCAAGGAGCAGGGGCAGAGCACAGGACAATCGAAACCTACCCACACGTGGAGCAGCAGCTGGAGGGTGAAAAAAGGGTAATAAGTGTCGGTAAAGGATGCACACCGGCAGGGCGGGGTGCCGTTTGAAGGCCCCTTAACTAGAGATACCTTACTGCAGGGTCAGGGTGGGGGGAGTAAGCACAGCACGGCACTCACAGTCCAGACTTGCAGGACGGCAGGGCACAAATGGACAGACAAGGTAGTGAGTTGAGCCTAACACCCGTGAGAGGCTACCCACCCCTCTTTCACAGTTAGAGAAAAATTCAACGCAAAAAACGTTATTACTCCACAAAAGTAGCACATATGATTGATGGCTGATGGCCTATCAATAAGCAAAGGGTAAATTATGGCAGGAAGATGACAAGATTGATTTATGACCAATATGATTCATGACCCATCACATGGTTTATTATCCTGTAAGAATGATTTATGATACTGCCAAAATGATTTATGGCCCTGTTAGTGTGATTTATGACTGGGCAATGTGATTTATGAATGCAAGGACATGAAGTACAAATCATACATGCTAATGGAAACGGAGGTGAAGAATTCCCAAAAACGCAACCCATACCTGGCTTATTTCATCTATGAGTCGTTCTATGTGAATGTTTGGAGTGGACCAAGTGTGGGGCTCATGACGTTTTTGTGCTTGTGACCTACGGACATAACAAATTACTAAGAGTGCCATGCATGTGCAATAAGCCAATCCAATGCCAATCAATACACAAACTACAGTGATTAACAAACTGGAATGAACTACTATCGACCTATATGACCCCTCCTGCATAGCCTCTGTACCACATAATCTTCCTGATGCTATGCTACCTTAGTTCAGTTTCTCAAATTGATTTTTTCCTCCCCTCACTACTAAAAAAATGTGCTTTCATGTAATTGTATACCGTAATAATGACCAGGTAGGGGATGCATGACAGAAAACTGTTAATAACAAATAAAACAAGAACACTAATAACTGAAGCGGAGAAAGGCAGATGGCATTAGATTTTTTTCCTGACCACAATCACCATGGAATTAGAGTCCTGCACTTGACATGCAGCTTGGTGGCTCACATATAGCTACCTGAAAGGAGGCCTACATGTCAGAAGGTACATACACTCAAATACTTTTGAGGGACACTGGTGACAGATTCACACAGGAGACGTTTCGAGCCAAAGTAAACTGAAGCGGGAGATTCACATTTTTTTTTTTTTTTTTTTAACCACAAAGATGGCTTGACGGGGTGGAGAGACAGACACACTTTTTTGCTTATAACACACTAAAAGAAGACCACCAGTGCTTTAAACACGCTGGTACTGTCCGGTACGGAGTGCCTGAACTAATTTAATTTGAAAGGGACCTTCAGCTCTGCTGCAGAACATTTAATGGGAGAGAACTGGCACTTCTGAGGAACAAATCGGTGTTCTGACAGAGTACCGGCACTTCTGCATTTCCTTTTACAGTACTAGAGACCACTAGTTTATTCATAGTTGCTCTGGCCAGTAAGGTTGTAGGGCAGGCCTGTAACAGACTGCTGCAGCCCCTGTGGCGCAAGGTCCCACACCCTGCAGGGGCCTCCCAGCTCTTCAGAAGAGCCCATTTACACCCAAGGCGAATTAATATATCTGAGATATGCGAGACTCAGAGACCCTTCTTCGCATTCTGCGGGGGTGGGGGGGGGGGGGGGGGCATTTTATGTCGCCCCAGTGTTGTAAGGATAGTTTTGAAACTCTTCTTGACTATATCTGAGGAAGATCTGGGGTGATCCAGTAATGGTGATACTCCTGATTACTTCATGTGTTCTACTTTGTAAAATGTATATAGTGTTTTACACTCCTGCAGAGGCCAGGAAGTGTCCCGCATTCCATCAGGCTCTTGGCGCTAATAAACATGGCAGAAGAGCATGTAATGTAACAAAAAGAGCGCACGCGCCACCACAAAAGGAGAATGAAGGATTTTTTTGTGCAATACTTCATTCGGTGGCAACCCCTTCAGTTTTGCAAAGGGGTGCCTCATCGGAGATCGGTTTCTGCGATACAACAAAATACGTGTGCTGTGAGTTAGCATCGAGTACAGGATTCAGGGGTGTTAAGTAAAGTCAGGTGGGGTACTTTCCAAATCGACCTTTGAGACCAGCTAGATTTTAATGACGAGATAAAGCCTAGGTGTAATTAAGTTTAAAGAACATGGTGAACCTTAAGAGTCGGTCTTAAACAAACGGCCAGTAGGTTATGCAGTCACAGTGGTTACAGACCCTAGTGGCACAGGCCATTTGGAAGTGATAAGCACACTTGTCTCCTGCATACTTTTATAAGTCTTCTAATCTCCGATACGTCAAAGGAGCAGCATCAAAATACATAATCTCGGCTGGATGAAATTCCTGTGATAATTAGCAAATATAAATTCTGCCTAAGTCACGGTCAGTATCTCCAATTTGGCTTTGTTTTAGTGATGGAAACAGGAATTAATGTAATTTTTTTAAGTGAAGCATGTCAAGTTAATGTCCAACGTAAAAAACAATATGGCATTTAAAGCGTCAACTGTTTAATAAATGTTATAACCCTATGGATTTCGTGCTATCGAACTTTAATAGTTAGCTACTGTCATTCGATTATCAATGCTCCAGCCACGCTGAAGAATCGCCCATTATCCTACAAAAACCTCATTCATTTGTGTAAAGAGATTAGCGTCTCCAGGCTGGACTTTGTTTTTGCATACATCTAATGATGGGACCAAACTTTTTTTTTCCCCAAAGCCGACAGGATGCATACAAACATACCTACTGCACCAAAACCCACTAAAGGGAAGTGAATGCACAGAAAATTTGATTAAAAGTTGTACAGAGAAAGATGTTACATGACATTTAAAAAACAAATAAATACAAAACAACACACAATTAAAAAAAAGCCCAGAATGAGAAGAGCAATGGTACTATATTAGCAAATACGTCGGGTCAGCGTTTTTAGTGCGGCTAAAACGAAAACAGATGCATGATTCCCATGAAATCACAACTAATTTGGTGTTTGCCCAAAACACATTTAAAATCCTTTCACGGCCAATATAAGCAAATGACACATTTTTATAGTGCACATGCCTCAGTGTTTAAGAGCAGTAGTTACTCTTACCCTGCTAAAGGGTGCGTCCTCAGGAGCTGGACGTTGGAGTCGCTGAGCTTTTATTTGAACCTTTGGCCTGCTGTTTACTCCTGGGTTTCATGAGAGTATTTAATCCAAAAGACTAACAGATAACGTACCTTAACCATAAATTGAGGGTTTGTACGTTTCAAACGTGCCTTCTTTTCTAAATATGTAGTGATTTGTCAGTTGGGCTCACTTCATTACAACCAGACATTTTCAACAATAAAATGCAACTAGGCTACTAAAAGTAGGAACGTACAATAGCAATTACTGGCTACACCAGATGGTATGCACGCCTGCATAAAGAAAATAAAAAAATAAAAATCAATGTTAGGAGACTGGTTCGGTAAACCTGCCAAACGTTTGCACCCCAGCACTCCTCCTCCCAGAAGGATTTACACAGGAAACGTGCCTGTTTATTTTTGTTTTGTTTTTTAAAATCTTTTGACGCTTTGGGTAAGGAGAGTTTTACTAGTGTGGTGCCCGCTAGGAGCGATAATCTCTGCCTCCCAAAGCTCATTTCCAACCTGGGCACAGGAGGGGTCTGGGAGAATTGTAGACTTCATCTGAAGCTATAATGAGACTGTTAAAAACAGTCTGCCCCTTGTAGAGTTCCCGGGCGTTTCCAGCAGAGATGTGCAGTTACATTATTAATAGAGCATTGAAGAGTCTTTTATCCATAATCTGCTCTGTATCTGGAGAATAAGTAGGCCAAGGGCATTAATTATAGAAAAGAATTCCGACAACCTCTGAATTTCACAGTTTTACTGCAAACACTGTACATTTTGTTTTTCCGAATCCTAAAATGGAATTTGCATTTATTGATGCAATTGCAAAATCATATACTTTATATTAATCTATATATCCCAGTACCAGTCTGTATGTACTCTTGCTCACTAATAACAGCCTAAAAACTATCAGTCCAATTCAATCTTTTTCCCCCAAACGGAGGGGGAAAAACAAAACACAATCCTCTATTGATCACAAACTGAATCCTTCTGTACCCATATCCTTGAAAACAAGCGCCACTCAACATTCCAGTTACTTCCCAGTTTCCAAAGCTGCCTTTATCACAAGATCTAGTTCCATTCCATTTCAAGGAGGACTTCATTGAACTCTGGGCAAATAAGTCAGAGCAGAGCCCAAAGCAGCTAGCCAATTTCCACCCAACAGATATTCTAGAAACGGGCACATTCAACTTGTGGAAATATTTTGATGACTCTACCGTCATTGAGGACACTCTGAGAACTGGGGCCATATTATAAATAGTGTCCCGGGGGCCCAAACGGCGTTTGCCTCTGCTTTTTGCATCCCTGTGGTACTATGGTGTTACAGAAAGCTCAGCAGATGCTCCTGTGGCCCATTTAGTGAATAGAAGATTGGCATTCTGATGTGTTAGGAATCAAATATTCCAGTCACTTTGTGCTAGGCTAAGTATCTGTTACTGTCCCAATGAAAATCTTGAGCCAAATTACTGAAGTATCCAGAACATTGGGCTTAAGAGCTGGATGTATAACAATCAGTAAAAGTACCTAATTAGGCCATTTCAAACTGTCAACCGTTATTCTAACATAACACGCTTAAACAGCATCTTTCTTAACTTCGTTTTTTCCACCCAAAACAGATTCCCAGACATTTGTTATGACTGGGAATCTACTTTGAAGGCGACATACTAGAAATATAAATTATACAAATTTCACAATAAAAGCTCGCACATAGCAGAGCCAGGCAAACAATAGGCTCTTACAGACATACTACTGTTCAATTATATAGTGTTGACAGGAAGAGAAAGTTTACACAAACCTTACATGCGCAAGTCGAAAACGGCAGTAGCGATAAGTTTAAAGCAAACTTTATCAATATTCCTCTAGACACGTCATGAAATAACAGGCATGGAAGTAAGTGCTCTGTGACACTAAGGAACAAAAGTGAAAAATAAGCCCCCCCCAAATCCAGCATGCAAAATAAGTCCAAAAACAGTTTTACCATCATTTCTTAAATGCAATAATTCTGTCTGATACATGTTTGCAATGCAGAAACTGACACTATGGTGTAACAGCAATATCAACCTGGTTATTTAGGAAAAATAACCTCCATTCCAATAAACCAAAACTTGCCACTTTCAGGAAAAATAACTTTATTTTCGCTGAAAAGTCAAGAGTTTTCTTTTTTAATAAGTCTATTCCCAAAATAACAGCTTGTCATTTTATCCACACTCCTCACGTGTGCTATCAAAATACAAACATATGTTGCCTTTGGTACTCATTTATCATCAAATACAAGGAGGCCCATCGAGTGGCAGGAAATTTAAGTACCATTTTGTAAAACATTGTATTAGGTCAGTTAATGCAATAACAAGTCAAAGATGGCACCAATGCGCGAGTGTCACCATTACGCAACAGACAAACAATGTATCGAGATAGCCGACAATATGCTAAGATTGGGCCACTATTATGACAAAGATCACAAAGACGTTGCTAAAAGCGGCTACAGTATATCAACAATGGGTCTTTATTATGCAAGAAATAACTAGAAGGTCACCAAGAATGCCCTTTATATTTTGAGAATCACCCACTATTATGCGATGGGTTGCCAAAATACCACTGACCATACTAACAACATTTCAAGGACTGAGCACTGCAGGAGACAGCCAGAATGTTGCCAACAAATATCACAAATGAACAACTATTAAGCCAAGGAGAGACAGAAACCCTGCTATGATTATGCACTTAAGAATGACTTGGAGAACAGGTGTTATTTGTGCATCCTTTGAATGCAGATACACTGTGGTTTGGAATTTTACAAGTTCCATAAATATAAATTCGCATTGGTGTCGCAATTTAACAAGACCCACATAATCGAGGCCTATATTTCAAGAATGCACTTTTGTTATGCAAATGACAACCATACTGTTGCTAACACACATCTCTACTATGTCACTACTCTAATGGTGAAGGCCGAAATGTAATCAAACTAAATTAAGGGTGGGACACTACAATGCCAGGGATAGTGGGAATGTCACCAAGAATTACCTCAATATTAGCGCAGGCACAGACAAAATATTGAAAGCCTCCAACATAGCAAGGAATGTCCACTATTACACTAGGGCAGTATGCTAGGGGTACCATTGAGTAGCGTACGCAGTTAGCAGACACAAACAGAAACCCACACCGACGGGGAGAGACAGACCAACACACTCCTTTTGACCCCAAGCAGTACCCCTTCCCAGTAACCACCAGGTGGCGAAGGATCCAGACTCCTAGTTTTGCGGCTTCTGATGATGCAGTCTCACTCCATAGTTCATTAGGCTGCGAGAGGAGAGAGCTATAGACTGTTCTAAAAAGGTTCACATGACTTAGGCCTTCTCAGGAAACAAGAGGCAGATAGCTGCTGTCCACAGCTCAGAGAGCTGAGGAGGACTGGGCAGAAGCCAGCTGGAACTACCAGAGTTGCAGGGGAGAAGGGAAGGCCTCATGGGAAAGAGACAAGTGACCAGAAGGACACTCTACAATGGAAGGGTGAGGTTGGAAGGCACTTTCTCTGACTCCATCTATTCCCACTCTGTTACAGGCTAGTGTGGAAAAAGATTTGTGGATATTTCATGGAGGGGCTAGCACCGACGCTCTCTAGGCACGGATGTTTTACTAGTGGGGGATTGCCCTACGTTTTCTTAATTGCTTTGTTTTTTAACGAGCTGTCACGCGTGCCTCCGCTCCCTCCTCCCACTCTGCCAACGGGAATTTTCCAATCCGATCTACACATGCAGAAATGCCTGTCACTAAAGAAAGATTGGGACAAGGGTGGTGCGAGAGGCATTTCAGGATTCAAGGCTTCAACTTCCGTTTCAGGGAGGGCTTACTTTTGCTACCCCTGGCCTTGCAGAACTTCATCTGAGGTGCAAGAAGCTGTTCCTCACCTGATCCTGGCACAGGCACACTATATCAATCCGTACCTGGCACACAGCTATGTTGAAGGGCATTGTAGCCAGCACTGAGGCAGAGACTTATGATGTCCATGACAGTGAAATGTACTATTTGCTTAACATTAAAAAAAAGTAGGAAGGAATTCTCACACTTATACAGACTTAAGCCCAGACATCACATTGTGACAGCTTTCAAAGCTATTCAGCCATGGAGGATTTCAATAAAGAAAGTAAATAACGAATTTTAGGGGAAAGTTTAGCTCTCTTTCACACTAGAGGTGCTCCAGATCTAAAGAAGAGGATCAAGTCCATGATCAGAGTACGTGGTGAAATGAGTGAGATGTTAAGATTACATCTTCCATACGACGGATATGGCTTAGGTGTATCACTTTGAATTGGATGCACTGAATATTAAGTAAAATCTCTTTCTTTCCCGAGCAGGTCAGAGTGTCATACAGACTCAAATCATGCCTTAACTCCAATGCTTCCCTCAGCACCACATCACACCACACCACACCAAACCAAACCAAACCCAGGAATCAACCAGATTAATCTATCATTCTTATTATTTTTTGTGGGAATTCAAACAAGATCACTGACCATTTTCTTTTTGCTTCCCCAAAGTCTGCTCCTCTTTGGGGGAAAAATTCCCAAACTCCACACAACAGCCAGGATTTTAAAGTCAACACTACATTTTGGATATGGATCTCAGTTTTGATTTTTCCTGTGCCCCAAGATCTTTGCTGCAGTTTGACATAGCTTTCCAATAAGACATGATCAGGTATGCAGAGTTCACTCAAGAGAACTCCAGCACATGGGGCCACTGAAATTAAAACGAGCATTGGCAAAGACAAACGGTCTGGCATTGACTGTCTTGGCGCTGACGTTTAGATGTGCGTAGTCATTCCTTTTGTAATATTTTACTGTTGGTGGACTTGCTAGCCCCGCCAGTATAGCAACAGCATTGGAAAAGCCAATGGATCGGGTATTAGCCACCAACCTTTTGGCTTTTCCAATCCTTTTGTTTTATGTTTTTTGTAAATTTTGTTGTTAGGGAAGCTGGTGGACAGACAGCCGGAAAAAAAAAAAAAGGCTAAAAGAAAAAAAAAAAATACATTGTTTAGGCCTCAAAAAGCAAACACTGCCATAGTAGTCCAATGCACTGATGAGGAGATTAATTGTATGCTGATGAGCTGTCTGAAGGACCAGAATGCCATCACAGTAAAGTTAGCGAGTTTGTGAAAAGGCCTAACCCAGTGCCCCCATGCTGCAGCGGGCGGAAGAAAAATCCATATGATACAATAACAGACCAATGGATGAGCAGGGCTGTTTGAAAAACCTCTAAGTGTATTATACACATAGTTTTAGTCAAACTGAATGGTCTTGCTTAACCCTAGACCTAAAAAAGTAATTTATGTAGTCTCAAAATTCCACACATTGCAATAGCAGTCTCTGGCATACAGGGAACTACTTTGTATGTGGATGTGCTTCTTGTGAAAGAGTAGAATGAAGTCGCTCACAATGAAGTTAGACAATTGCTGAAGTGTGCTTACACACTGCCCCCTTGCTGTATGTTGTAGCGAACAGAAGAGAAATTTGATGACAACAGACCAATGGATAAAGACGCTGGCTGTAAGCCCCCTATAAGTATTGTATTGGAATAGTATTTATATAGCGGTTACTTCCCCTTACGAGGCGACAAAGCACTTTTTGGCGAGTAGCACGCTACTCTGAATTCCAAAATGAATTAGTGGTGGATTAGTATAGGGAACTAAGAGTACAGTTTTAGTATTATTATGAGTTAATTTGAGTGGCGGATATGTGAGTGTTAGTTGGATTGACTGGGGTAATGGAGGGGTGGATGAGGGAAGAATCCAGAAGTGTTAACTGGGAGTTTATGGTAGTAGGATTTAGGCTTGGGATGAGTAAAGGGGGGGGGATGGAGGAGGGATATATTATTATACATATAATTATAGTCATATCATAAGGTCTTGGCTAACGCCTGGCCAACATACACAACAGAATTTCATCATAGAAGGCATAAGAATTGTATTTAATTTAGATAACTAAAGAAACAAGGAGGTGTGCATTATGGAATTCTGAGATAAAACCCATATTTTACGTGTTAGACAAACGCTCCCTTGAGAGGTTGACTAATGGCCCCTTGTCTTTACTGCAAAAAAAGAAGAAAAAAAAAACTAAGCAATTCTCGAATGGGTCAGGTGACCGATGCAGCCGTTATGTTTTGACACAACCACTGAAGCAAGACAGTGAAAACAGTGGGCACTCACTGATGCGTCCACAAAAGATGTTGTAGACAGTTTCTAATCTTACAGGAAGATGTGCAATTTTAACCGACTCGAACGCTGCGTCCATACATCTTTTAAACATACTACAAGGTTTGTGAGCTTGCACTATTAGCTAAAGGTCCTAGTCCCCCCACTGGGGGAAAACAGTTGCCTTTTACGTTACTCTCAATTCTCAAATACACGTGAACACCAAACACTTCACTCAGCGTTAAACACATTGTAACTATTCCTATTTGTGAAAAATGAAATTAATATATGCAAGTTCCAAAAAGCTACCAAGAATTTCCTCTAGATTCTGTTGACTGTAGAGAGCACATAGCCGCTGAAAGGATAAAATACATGTTTACATACAAGCACAAGATGCTGCAAAGGAAAGAAAAAAAAAAAAACTTTTGGCTTCTATCACTCAGAATTGGAGCTGTGGTCGAGTAGTCAATGCTTATTCTTAGGAGTGGTTGTAAAATTGTTGAACAGTTTTGCACAATGAAATACTCGAATGATTTACAAGGCAGCAGTGCTCTCACCTAGCCTTAAAATGTTTTGCGGGAAAACACAATACTCTAAAATAAAACAGATTTTCTAATATTGTCTTTATTTCTGACCTCCACAACAAAAGAGTATAATACCCAGAATCTCTCTCAACAGGAAAAAACGGTCAGTCCCTCAGAATCTACTAACTGAAGATTTATTTTTAGGTCTATAGGGTAACTGAGACTGATGGTACTTCACCGTCAGTATTTAGGGACACCAGGATGGCTCAGTCTGTATTTTAGGATTAACCAGAAGCAGTCAGAAATTTTGGCTTAAGTCCTTCGTGCTTTGGCACTTCATGGTTCATGTTAGTAGGACAGGCTTTAGCTTTGAAGCTATTCGCTCAATTTATGGGCTTTAGACAAGTGATTAATTTACTGAGGGCTCCCTACTCTGGCACATCTTCCAGTAGATATGGGCTAAGGCCTTTCAAGAACCCTTGAAATTACAAGATAGCCAGCCACCACACTTAACTATCTAGAACTAGTACAACAACAAGGTGTTACTGGGTCTCAAGGTCATGCTAAGAAGTGGTTAGTGGGTGGAGGCATTTAAGCAATCTCTTGTTGGTGTTGGTTAGTATGCTGGCCACTCAGGACAGCTACCCTTTTCAACCCACCTGCATTAATTATCATACCAATCCATGTAGAGTTTCTCCATGGTAGCTAGGGTGGCTCCAACTTGGGCAGCTTCACCATCTTTGGCTTGAGGAGACATGTGGTTGGTGGCCTGCTTAGGCTGCAAGGGCACTTCTGGACCACAGGGAAGCACTCTATTGGTAGTCCCTTCATGACAGGTGTTCCAGAGGGCAAATCATAGTTTAGCAACTGCTACCCTCACTATTCCCTAAGCTGACGTCTATATCTATATCTTTTACAGTTACATAATTACGATGACAACATGCATTACCATTCTAATCTACCAACCCCGACCAGTTCTTTTCAAAAGTAGCCCCTGCATCTAGGTATCGGAGCAGACCTGTTCCTGTTAACACAGTATTCTTTATACAGCAGTATACAAAAGCTATCAGAGGTGAGCTGTATAAAGAGGGTAAGGTGGGGCAGAAACCTTGTGTGCTTCTTGTCTAATCATGTTACTGCACCCGCGTACAATAACTAGCATTCTTTGCGACCCTTCTCTTGTGTAAATCGGACTCCATCAAGTACAATGCTCACAACTTTTAGCCCCATTGAGCTTAAAGTTAAAACAGGTAGAGTTTGGTTTCCTTCATCCTACAACATGTCTGAAACAAGAAGACAGTCCATACCACTGGTGCCTCAAAGCAGCAGTCAATCAGGCAGTTTACGCTCGACCATGGTGATCTGAAACGTTAGGCAGTTCCATCCAAAGGCAACACCAGTCAGTATACTGAAAAAGGTACTCCCTCAAACCCTAACGCTATGCCACAAGTTCACACAAAAAAAATATAAAAAAATGAATAAGACGTGTGTCCCAGGCAGGACCATGGACATCCCTTCCTCTAAATGTCTCACTCTGGGCTCTGCAGAAAAAAAGAACGATAAGGAAGACCAAACAGTAAAAGGCTATCTGCATACACTATGGGGGAGTGGGACAATGAAAGAGCGTGATGGTTCTTCCCAGAGATTTCCATCAGGCCTGGTTATTTTTCACTTTGACTTCTAACTCTGAGTTCGGCTCTTTTTTTTTTTTTTTTTTTTTTAAAGTGTGCATCCCTTTTTTTTTCTTCTTTTCCAACAACACATCTAGCACTTACTCCTACACAAGGCCCATCACGAGACTCGCCAACACAAAATTTCAAGGTCTCGTCACAGATGGAGACCTGTCCTTGTGACCATTGGTCACAGACGCACACCTCCTGGTACAAACTCACATATGCAGACAATCAAACCATACCTCCATGAAGAAGACTTGAACAGCGTGTCCTACTCACCAGTGTTCTTGATACCAATATGGCTTCAAAGAGGAGTGTACTACATAACATAGCTCAAGTCCTAAACCATATGGAAGTACGATAACATCTCTCCAAACCTAAACGCCTCATCATCTTCAAATACTACTATAAGAATTTCACAACAGTAGGAACCAGTACTATGCACAGCAAGACTGATATTTAAGATGCGAAACCAAAGAGAAAAACAAAAAGAGCAAACACTCTTTCTGAAGTTACATACAAAGGTTTAAGGCTATGGGCAGCACATACCACAAATCAGGCTTACTCCTTTGATCATTTCAGAAAGTGGCAGAAAATATATCTGGTCATGGAGCATTTTATCTACCGTTGTTAAAGAACACCAAACTGTGCCTGGTACCTGTTTAAAAATAAACATCGTTTCTTTGTACATAACCCCACAATTTCCCCATTTCCGCTCTACTATGCACATTACCCCGTTTGCCGACCAGATTTGTGCTTCATAAGCAGCAACGCACAATAAAGAGAAGAGTGGGCCAATAAATAAATACCTTAAGTGTAGTGGGCATCAACACCAATTCTACTGCTCACCTTCGCTCCCTGTCCCCCAACCTGTCTTCTAGTCCAGGCACTACATTTTGCTTTCTTTTCACCAGAGGTTGAAGTGCATAAAAAAGTATGGGAACTATGATCACTGCAAAAGGGGTGGGGTCAGCAAGTTTGGGGGCAGGGTCAAAGATGTGGCTAAAAAGCACAAAATATTCTGTAGATATTTTGTCGGCCTTCCACCTTCATGCAGATGCATTTAATATATAACATACATCAGCCTCTCCCCAGTCTTCACAGCACAGAAGACCCCCTGTCTTCCCTTAAGGTCGGAGGAACCTGAAGGTTGGCAGTATTTATTCTGCCACGGTTGTTTTTCAACAAGATGTATGGGAATGGTTATTGTATAATAAAAACAGATTGAGAATGTTGTTCCCAACAGAACTCTCACACCTCAACCACTGCATGCCACACACTTCTCCTGCTCACTCCAGGCTCCCTTCCACGAGTTCCCACTCATGTTCTCCGTGCGTTGAATCCTTTCCCTGTACCCCTCTCCTACCCGCCCATCTTTGCTTCAACTAACCTGTTAGTTATTTTTCTAGGTCTCAGGGCACTCTGGTGTGATAGAAGCATGAAATAGTAGTCAAATGCCAGCAACAACAAAAATAGAACAGTACTTTTTCAGTGGGTTTAAAATACAGCACCGCAAGGCTAAATAAACAGGGCTTGGGAGACAACTTTATTTGTAGAGATCTTTAGCTCAAAAGTTCAAAGTGGAAAAAGGCAACAAATTCTCAACAGAAGGGTTCTATTCATCCCTCTCTTTCCCCAATATAGGTCTGCTTCCTGGTTGAACTCGGAACGCCTGCAATCCTAAAGAAGACGCTGTCAGGCACACTGTAATCCTCTGAAGGTTTACACCCAGCTTGCAGTGGCCCACACCACTGATAGCATTGTACCCCATAAAATCAGACTGACCGTCCAAGGAGCATTCAGGGCTTGAACTGTGCATGGATTACAAGTAATCAGAGGACCCTTTGTGTACTTCTCATGAAAAAGATCAAATTGTAGACTCGCGAGTTAAGATGTTATTGTGCACTGTCAAAGACCACTGAAGACGTATTTTATCCGGAGTCATACAATCAATCTTCAAATATATTTACAGAGCTTACAAGGACAATATCTGCAGGGAGCCTGAATCACTGAGTACTGCAAATCTTACACCCCGTAAATCCGTTCTCAGGACAGTGAAAGAATCGCTTTTCTCCCAGTCATAACACATCAGACAAATGATGGGCTTACGCAGCGAGGAAGGTGTGGAACAGCGTGTTAAATATGTGTCAGTGTAGTTCTCACAGCTTCCATTGTGTACTCTACAGGTCACGCTGACAGGTGGAAGCAATTTGATAAAATCAGCTGCCCCAAGGGACGCGATGCTTCAGAAATCTACTTGGCCTGCAAACATTTTTTTTTTTTTTTTAATCCAGTGGTCCATTTTGGTGCCATGCAGTAAAGTCACAAATTATGGCCGAGTTCTCATTATCTCAGAGCTCTGATTAAGCTCATATTACATTAGGGTTTGAATTCTAGCAAGGCTTTGATTGGCCCTCATTTTCGCAAATGTACGTACACCAGCTGGAAGCGGGAAGCGGTAGCTCAAGGGCTGGAATTCCTTACGAGTATCTGCACACCCACAAACCTGTAGACTATTCACCAGGTCTTCTCCAATCTCTCCCCACATAGGAAAAGGGTGGACGTTTACTCATTACAATGGGTAGGAGTAGACCTTTCTCTAGGGTGGGGAAAAAAAAAAAAGGAGTGTAGAAAAAGAAATGTTGCAATCGCTTATATTTGAACATCAGCTAATGTAACATTAAATAATGAGTCTTTCTAAAGCGCACTTTCACCCCCCAAGAGTCACTAGTGCTGAAGTAACTAATATTTGTTACTGAATTCAAATGTAGTCGTGTTATCGACCTTGGAAAGATTAAAGGCTTTTTGGATCCATTGGGATTCAAAATTGTTAACATGTGCATTTGCTCGTACAAAAACAGAATTCTCAAAATGATGCTAGGAGTACATTTTTCAGTCATACTTCAGTAAAGTTTTGCAAACTCCTGAAAGTCATAAATCTGCACCAATGTAAGGATATACCTGTGGGTGCGCTTTGGTGTGTATAACTTATTTGCATGTTGCCCATAATAGTTTTATATGAATTCTCCTTTTTATTTTTTTTAACATTTGCGTGCATAAAGCACATTTTACTAAGAGATGCCTCAGAGAAATAGTATTTAAAGTTGCATAATGGCTTAGCCACACACTTTTTTTTCAAGTTGGAGTTTTTTTCGACATTTTATTTTGAAAGTAAGAAAAGTCACCTATCTTTCTTTCGGGCTTTTGGATATAATTGGGAGCTTTCTGGGAGCATTATAAGTGTCCTCAAATTGTTGTATTTTGTACCACTCCCCCCCCCTCCCTTTGCTTTAGTGACAAGCAATAATTTCACAAACCCATAGTGTAAACTGACAGCCAAAATGTTTGTGCCTCAGGACGTTTGCTCTACTTGTCTAATGCAGAAAGTAAAAGTGAAAACGTGTTGCCGTTTCCCCCAAACAATACGTTCTGAGCACTGGGCGATAGGAATACCCTCCACCCCTGCCACAACCACCACCACCACTGTCCAGACCAGAAGGAGAATTTGAATGCCTGGCTTGCAAGCTAAATTTGTTGAGCCCCTTTTTTCCAAACCAAACAAATCAGTTTTTGTAAAGCGCAGCTACTCACCCGTGAGGATCTCGAGGTCTCGAGACATTTAGTTTTAAAGATGTACTCGAGTGCCGTCTTAACTGGAAGGAAAGTGGATGAAAGGTGATGCTGGTCTGCGAGAAAAGTGGAAGGGTAGAGGTCAGATGATGTTCTGGATGAGGTACAGCGTGTAGGGGTGAAGCTGTGCACGGAATTGCACACACAAGTGTGAGAAATTTCAAGTTTTATTTTGTGAGCTGGCTATTTTCATCCATGCAGGGCAAGTTGAAGGGCATTATTAGATTAAATAAAGTAGTAGTGTTAACAGTTACAACAACTTTTTAAGTTGTTCTGGGGGAAAAAAAAGTTGAGCATCTCTGGCCGATGTAGCTGCCCAGTTTATAGAGGGTAAAAGCAGTAATCAGGGCCTAGGCAGAAACAAATAGGTGGATTTCACCAATGGTGAGGAAGTGGTAACAGGCAATGCCAGCACATGAGGCAGCAAAGAACACCATTTCTCTTTCAAATGCGTCTCCAGATTTTAGGTACAGGAGGCTTTTAGCTGAGTGTGTGGAAACATTGGCTATGTGATTCTACATACAAACTGGTGTCAGATAAGTGCAAAAACCTGATATGCTCATCAAATGTTCTTGCAATTTACCTGCTTCTAAGAAAAAAAAACAACAGGGTGAGTGGAAATAACTACGGTAAATCTTTTGTCGCAATTCAGTAACTCCATTTACTCAGTGCATGTGCACATCTCATCCTGAAGGGTTTCTTTCGGTGCACTAACTTAAAGGGCCACAAAGTGAAAGAAAACCTCGTAATCATGAAGTGAGACTCCCTAATCCAGTGGTTCCTTAACTGCTGTCCGGGAAACTCTGGAGGTCTGCTAAACCTCCACAGGGGTAATCAACTCCTTAGAAAATTAATATTAAAAGATTAATACAGTGTACATAAATCAAGAGCTAAATACACAACTGAACATTTTAAAACGCACTGTAAACAACAAGGAATTTGAAATTGGAGGCTAAAGATTAAATTAAAATCCTCAGATTGATTCGTAGGAGCAGTTGAGGTGAATCAAACGGGAAAAAAATGTGGATGATGTTTGGCTTCATTTCAATTTAGAAGAGCTCCAACCTTCCAATTCAAATTATGTTTTTTCTTTTACACTGGTTTGCAAATTAAGTAAAATGTGTTATTGTTTGTGTATTTGTTTGATGAGTGCTTGTTTCAGTATTTTTGTGCGTGTTGTTTTGCGGTTTAAATTATCAACAATATTTAGGCCGGGGTCCATGGCTTCCAGTAATGACTTAGTGTGGGGTGGGGGGCGGATTCCAATTATGATTCAGTGGGGGTCCCCGGGTTCTAGTAATGATAAAGTGAGGGTCCACAGAAGTCACAAGTTTGAGAACCACTGGCCTAACCCAAGGCATCAGCTGAGAGGGCAAACCATCCTGCCCCACCGCCAGCTAGAATAAGATTTCAGCAGATTCCACAACAATGCATCCAACTCCCTGGCTCATCCCTGACAGCTCACAGTGTCGACAAAGCTGCTGCTGAACTGCAGGCTGTTGCATCGCTTGCCAATTTAATTAAGGTGGATGCAAAGGCGAATGAAACTCTTAATCCCAGAATACACCCTCGGCTTCGAACATAACTGTAGAGCGAGACAATCAATCCCTGTCGCTCTGGTCTACGCCTTGCATACCTCTGTAATCTTTATAACAAAAACAAAATAAAAACACACCCGAAATGAATAGCCTACAGTATACAAGAACGAGGAGTACATTATCAGCAACTCTAAAGAACAGGGGAAGGGGGCGTTGAAAGGTAGACAAAGTAATTATTTATACATAAACAAAGTGCTGGGAACATTGGAATACACTCACCTGAAGCTAACTAGAAAAAAAAAAACAACAGTAGCCCATTAAAGCTATTATCTGCAAAACACACACATTTTTAATTGCAAAACCAGATATACAAGGCGATGCCGAGACCACCATCCAGCTGAACTGTTCCCTGATTAAGTGCTCCAATGGAGTTAGACATTTATGAACAGGGATAATATACTTTGAAACGCACCTGTGGATGCCTGGCATTAGTTATTTGTTTAGCTTTCTTTAATGGGAAACACTGTAGCGCTTCAATGGAGTGCAACTAGCTGTAGGCTTGTATGTTTCTTATACTTTGGTAAGAAAATTAACCGCCCTTTAATGGTGTTATAATCCGAAAGAACTGAGAATCACCAATGTAATCCGAATTTCTATACCTGTAATGTTTTATGAAATCACCCAGCTGAATAGCACCACCCGGTTACTGTTGTCTTAGATGCAAATTAAAAATAAATAAATAAAAAAAACACTATTCCAATGGAGTACATGTAGTTTAGTGGGTAAATCCCTGGCCTCTCCATGTGATGCCGTGGTTCTAATTGCTGCTTCCCCACCTGACTTACCAAGCACTGGTAAAGCCAATAGGTCATGCTTATGAGAGCTATGGCTTTGTCAATGTTTTGTACTGTAGTGCATCGACTGTTGCAATGTTTAAAGGTAATAAAAAAAAATTAAAAAGGCAGTATAACGCAGTCAGCACTGGTCGTGTCTTCCCTTTTTTTTGCTCCCAGATTCAACATGGAGGGAGAGTAGTGAAGCGGGAAACAAAGATGCAGGGGGGAGGGGGGGTGGGGGGGGGGAATAAAAAAAAAAAAAAAAAAAAAAAAAAAAAAAAGGTTCTATGATGCAGCTTATGTTGCCCGAGTCATAGCACTTTCTTATATTACTTCCACAGGCAACACGGAAGGAGGAAGGTATAACGGGGGGTGCGGAATGTAAAAAAATTGTAAAAAAAAGGAGGGAGGCAAGAACGCGGATGGGGGAGTACATGGACAATAGCCAGTATGCAGGAGAGGCTAGGGACAAGCAAACTAACAACGGAAAGTGATCGAAAGGGGCTGGGGCAAGCACACGAACAATGGGTGTAGTCAAGGGGTGTTGGGGCAAGCAGGCAGACAACAGAGTTGGTGGTAGGAGTTGGGGCAAGCCCATGGGCAATGGGTGGTCAGTGGGCGGGAGCGACCGGGAGGATCATGGAGAAGTACATGAAGGAGACAGCTGAAAAAAAACATTCCTGTAGAGTTTTGAACAAAGACAAAAAAGGAGCACCTAGAAAACTACATAGTAAAGGAAAACAAATGTGAGCATGTTCCAGGGGAAGGACAAACATACAAAGAAAAAGGACCTCTACAGAAGATGATCAATAAGAAGCAAGCCAATGAGGGTGACAATGATGCCAACCAATTTAATATAAAAGCAGCAACTAATTGTCCTGGAGGATAACAAAAGCTGAAACTTAAAATGGGTAAACCACCAAACGAATGGGGATTATAACTATATACAGGGTGGTGTTAAAAAATAAAATAAAATGAGTAATGTGTAAACTCACTCTCAATAGTAGGGGCTAAGACTCAACTCCACGCTACTGCACACAATTGTTATCTCTTCCTCCTAGCTTGATTTGGGCAGCGCATTCCTAAGTAACAGTAAGAGAGGGAGTGTGGTACTCACAAGATATTTCAAAAACATTGTCAATAGGAGCACTGCAACATTGCAATTGCTTTTCATTGTAAATGTTAATTAGTTTTCCTTTTCAACAATCTCATTTTTATAAATAGAAAGACAATGGGGGCAGGAAGTGGGGTGGCACAGCTCGATGGTTGAGAAATATGATCAATGGGTTAGGTTGGCAGTGGATGTTACTGTCCCCATGAGAAAGGACAGATTGGCTGTCAGTAGGAGAACCTCGGCTCCATGGTATACTGAGGAGCTCCAAAGATTGTGAAGACGCCAGAAGCGTAAATGGAAATTGGACCAAGATTTGGGGGGGGGGGGGGAAGGAGACAGAGAGATATATATATATATATATATATATATATATATATATATATATATATATATATATATATATATATATATATATATATAGATAGATAGATCAACTTCAGGGACTTCTTGGTGACTACAAACAGGCTATTAGGAAAGTTAAAAGAGACTTTTTTGTGCAAAAGATTAAGGAAGCTGTCAATGCCCCTAAAGAACTTTTTAAGGTAGTCTGTTGCCTGGCATACCCCTCAAGATTTAGAGAACTCCAAAGTCTTTTGTGACAAGGTGGGCAGCTTTTTTTTTTTAAAGAATAAAGTCTTACATATTTATGCTAATTATCCTTAGCATTCCCCAGATGTTGCAAACAAAGTATCAGTGGGAGGCGTAGGAGCGGATATCAAACCAACATTAACTAGGTTCTCTTCGCTCCCTGTTGATAGGATTACGTCTCTTTTTGTGGGGATTACGTCAGGCTCTCTGGATGATCCATGCCTACCTAAGGTGCTACAATAGGCCCCAGATCATATTTCGAAGGTTTTTGAAACCACCTTTGCAGAGGTGTTGCAGACTAAGATTTTTCCCACTACCTGGAAAGAGGCCTTTTGTTATACCACTGAAGAAAAAAAAAAAAAAAAAAACCTGGGGGTGATCCGGTTGAGCTGAAGAATTTACATCCATTCTCGCTCCTGCCTGCACCGGCAAAGATACTTGAAAAGTATCTTAATACTGAGTTGGCAAACTTTCTTTTGGAGAAAGGCTGCCTGGATCCTTCTCAGCACAGGTTCCGGCAGTTCCACAGTCCGGAGTCTGCCTTAATTGCCACCTCTGACTCCTTAGGTAAACAAGTGGACCACTGAGGAGCAGCTATCTTGGTACTATTAGAGATTTCGGTGGCATTCGACACTACTTCCCCGCGGTTGATGGTTCAACATCTACAATAGACAAGGGTGAGAGACGACGCACTAGGTATTTTGGAGTCCTTTTTGAGTGGAAGATCTATTATTATGAGTTGTGGGGACTATAGAGCCGCCCGTTTCAACTTCCTTGCGGTGCTCCTCAGGGATCATTCCTTAGCCCTACTATAATTTGTATGTGGCACCCTTGGGGAAACTGGTCCGTTCATACATCTTCCGGGTCTCTTCATGTGCTGATGATATGCAGCTTATTGTCTCTATTACTAGGGAATGGGAAGGGGTTGCCAACAGGTTCCATAATTGTATGAGGGAGGTGAAAAATGAATGAGCTGGAAATGGCTAAAAATGAACGGAGATAAGAATGAGATTTTGGTTTTTCGGAGCAGACAGGCTCATTTGGGGTAACAGCTGGTTGCCCGAATCCTGTGGGGCGTTACCATACCCAATGCCAGTAGTTAAAAATGTAGGCATTCTGTTTGATAGCTTCCTGACTGATCTACAGGTTAATCAAACTATCAAAGTCTGTTTGTGGATGATTAAAACCTTAAAGAAAGTTCTACCTTCTCTCTCCAACGAGCTCAGAATTCCTGTTGTTCTTGCTCTGGTCATGTCTAAATTAGACTATTGCAATCCTGAACAATAATCAATGCTCCTTACATAAACTTCAACTCATACAGAATGTTGCAGCTCACTTAGTGTGAGGTTTCCCAAAGTCGGCCTCACCTAGTGAGAGTCTTAGAAAGCTGCACTGGCTTGCTATCAGAAAGCACATCTCCTTCAAGGCTTTATGTCTTCCATATAAGGCTCTTCACTCCCAGGGATCTGAATATCTCCGATCTACTATAAAGTGGTATACTCCTAGCTGCCTTTTAAGATCAGCGTGTCTCCATAAGGTCCTTGTCCCCCAATGTAAGAAAGTCTGATGGGGAGACAGCGCATTTTCGGTTGCTGCGGCTAGGTTTTGGAATTCCCTTCCGGTACATATAGAAGGCTGGAGGTTTACTTATCTTTTCGTAAACATATTAAAACCTGGCTATTCTCTCACTAATCTGTTCATCTCTGTTCTGTTGTTTTTACTCAGCTCTTCTCACTTGCTAGCATTTCAATGCTTTGGCGGGAATGCGCTCTATAAATGTAAATACAAACAAAATACATACATCTTGTTGTACCTGCTGCCAGCAAATGTAGTACTGCAAAACTGAGTGCCTGAAAGAAGTGTTTTTAAGATGAGTGCTTGCATCCTGCAAACTAGGACCCACATTTCCTTTTCCTTATTAATGGAGTTCTAGAAAAGGGGTGAGGTGGACCAATTAAAAAGTTGTACCACCAGATGCAGTCCCGTTCCGGTGTCTGACGGCTAATCAAGCAGCCAGCTTAGGTCTTTTCTTCTCCTGCCTAATAAGCTTGCACCAAGGTTTCCTCCGGTACATGTGGTGGTATCAGTCATTTGTAAATGGATTTACACATCAAGCGTTTTGTCTCTCTACACTCTCATATGCTGATGATACTCCGATTTACATCTTCTTACCCACAAACTCAGGCAAAAATCCTCCTCAACGCAAATCTTGTGTAGCGGTGGCTGTCGCTCAGTGGCTGGGCACCAACTGCCTCAAACGTCATGCCAGGCAAACAGATCTAAGTAGTGAGAATCATCCCAATCTTTGGAGTCCTCTTTGGTGGTCAGACTAATATAATCATTGCTTCAGTGTTGGTTTCCTAAAATGTTTGAGAAAAATCCTCTATTCTCTTTGGATTTTCAACAAAAAAAAAAAAAAAAAAAAAAAGAGTATATTACGTGCACCTCTATTTTGACGCCGAGATTTTGGAGTGCCAAAGGCAACACTTCAAAGACTCCAAACTATACAGAATTCTGCTGCTCGTCTTTTAGACCACACACCCAGGTTTTCTTTCAGCTGCATGATCTTCTTTGGTTACCCATCAAGAAACACGTTAAATGTAAAGCCCTTTGCTTCACTTATAAAGCTTTGACACAAACAGGACCACACTACTTTAGGCACCTAGTCAGCCCATACTGCCCATCTACATACAGCCATGCATTCCTCAAATCAGAGATTAACTTGGGTACCCAGATATAATCGTGCGAGACTGGCAGGCCAATATTTTAGAGATCATGACCATTAATTATGGAACACTCTACCCCAGCATCTACAGCTCAGCTCTTCAAAAGAGATTTTAACGTGAACTCAGAACTTGGTTATTCTAACATCTGGCTTGGTTCCGGTGCCAAGAGTCTTCTCTGTTAGTGCAGAGAAGCCATGCACTTTATAAATGGTTAAAATAGAAACACAATAAGCAGTTTTAAGCCTGAGCAACTGGCAGTTGGCCTGGTAACGCATCGCACTGCGCAAGAGTACATATTCCTGGACTATGCACTCCATAGTTGGGGCAGACCACAAAGTTAGCACTAAATGCATAGATGCACTAATGTTTGTAGGATATTGAGCCGGACAGCCAGCCTAAGTCATTGCTGGCTGTCCCTGGATCGTCCCCAAGTTAACCCATTTCGTTGCCTAATAATCCTGCAGCAAAGTTTTCCTTAACACAAAAGAGTGTGGTCTCAGTCCAATGTAAATGGATGTATTCAGTTTTACATATCTGTATTCAGATTGTACACTGTGTGTCCAGTTATGGGATATCAACACTATGTTAACCGTCAGTTTCTATTCAAAGTCAAAGATGAAGAGAGTCGTTCTTTGCCTGAATGTCATGTGCTCTCCTGTGCTGCCCAGTCTCAACAACATGATACAACCGACGTTTGAGACTAAATTCTTGGAAAAACTCACTCTTGCACAAAGCATCATGTACTATCCACATAGCAATTTATCTCAGAAAAGAGAACTGTTGTCGCTACTTTGTGCTATAAAGTATTTGCACCAAAGACCACATGTTCAGACTGTTGAAAGACTAGTGTTGTGAGTTATTATTATTTTTTTTTTAAAGATGTCTGTGCTTCATTTCATGCTTTAAAAAATACATTTTTCAATAGTATACAACAATGATAAAAAGTGGCAATTAGCATGTCATGATCCAGAAGTACTCGTTTGACATCACAACTAGAGCACCAGTGCAAAAACATGGTCTGTTGCTTACCAATTCATATTCCTCAACAACTGTCTAAAGGCAAATGTGTACTAAATCCGACTAGAAGCATCTTTGACATATACCATTATCCGATACATTAAAGAACATCGACTATTTCCAACTGTCATGCAGAACTACATTAACCAATGCCCTCTGGCTCACCTGTTTCCTTTCCGATCAGGTAAGTTTGATATGGACCCCAGTAGTTTTGTGGGCGATTCAGTGGTGTAATCAGGTCATTATATGCATCTGTTTGAGTGTTGTAGTATAGCATATCAGAATGCCATTCCTTTAATGTGGGTAGGGGATGATGATATCATATTATAGCCACACTGTGCTTAGCGAGGAGAAGGCCCATCCCCACCAAATTTCTGACTTCCCCTTCTACGTCTCGGTCCTAACCAAGCAGGGCCATTAGAGGCATAACAGATTTCATTTAGCTCTCCACACACGTGCCCAAAAGCGTTGTATCCCAGGACAAATCTATGCCGTATGGAGGAAGCTCGCCTCCCCGATACCACATCTCAGTCAGTCGTGGGGCGTAGCCCATATTTGTGTGACCTACTAGGTGTACAGTATGTCCGATTAATGTATTTAAAGTGGATTAATCTGTGCCATATATTGAGAGAAATGGATTGAATCGCAGAACAACAATATTGCCACTGCGCATCTGTAAGTACTATATCATTGTCTCTTCGCCACTTCAAACTTGCCTTCATTAGGCCTGACCTACGCACATCCTAAGCGCAAGCATACAGTCTGGATACCAATTTTATACGCAAGGTCTCTTCTATAATCATGGGGAGCGCTTGCATATCTGCTGTTCTTGCAACCCATCAACAAAAAGGTTGATAAGTGCATGCCTCACAGAATACTGAAAGCGTAAGTGTGACAAAGTTACCTCCATCTGCACCGGAAGGGTTTCCCAGGTTTGCGCCACCCCGTCACGAAACAAAAACCCCATTGATTCAACTCCCATTTTCCATAATGCCAATAGCGCTCTACTGTCCTCGCTCAGGGAAAACCAATAACATCAGTCAAATTTTATGTGGGGCGAGTATAAAAGAGGGATATGTCAAGCGTATGTAATAGTGTTCTAAGAGTCAAACTCCCCATGTTGACGCCCCAGGGAGACAAATATTTGGTAAGGCAAGGGGTACGGTGCCGACATGTCACGCTCTCCTTGCATGTACGGTAAACCATCAGGACCATGGATCCACGCATGAGCAAATAGAGTGGTCTGCCCTTAAGTATGCCTCCATTTCAGGGACATTTAGTACTCCCCCCCCCTTATCATACAGGAGTGTCAGCATATTCCACTGTTCTCTTGGTTGTTTTCATCCCCATGTCAGCCTAGTCAAGAGTGACCGAACTATGGAGAATACATACTTTGAGAGTAGTATGGGGATGTTCTGAAAAAGGAGTAGAAACCTCGTGAGTACTACCATTTTGATAATAGTGATGTGGCCCGCCAGTGAGAGTGGCAGCCTGGTCCACCGCTCCACATCTTCTGTTAGTCTCTGAATGGCTTTCCTATAGTTATCTGCCTTTGCAACCGCGTAGTCAGTATGAAACTGTATCCCCAAGTAACGCACAGAATCAGACTCCCACCTAAGGGGGAACTCCAGTGGCACCTGCACCATGGCTGGGGTTAGGAGGAATACAATAGACTTGCTCCAGTTAATTTTCAATCCTGAGAGGCCGCCAAATCTCAACTTCTCGCAGCACCAGTGTAAGGTTTCAGGATAGATCCCTAATGTAAAGCAAAGTATCATCTGCATAAGCGGATATTATCAACCTGTAACCTAGAAAATGTAAGCCCCTGTGACCATACTTGTGCAGAGTGCCAGCCAGTGGATACAACAAAGGCGAAAGTGGGCAGCCCTTCTGCGTGCCTCTAGAAATCGTTATTAGGTCATAGACTCCATTAGTTTTCACTTGAGCAACTGGGAAAGAGTACCTCACCCCCCACAACCCCCACTCGGCGCAGTACCTCAAAAAAGAAAACCCACTCAACAGAATCAAATGTTTTTTCAGCATCAAAAAACACTATTGCCTGTACTTTGGGGTCTATATGCTGTGCCAAACAGTGTCCTAAGATTCAGTGTAAGACTGCGACCTAGCACAAAAACTGCCTGCTCCCTTAACACAAACTTCAGTAGCAGAAGCGCCAATCTATTAGCTAGGATAGTGGCGTAGATCTTTGTGTCCACATTGATCAAAGAAAGTGGCCTATAAGTGGAGCATTGCTGTGGGGGCTTGCCCGGTTTAAGTAGAGTGACTATTAGTGACTCTCTCATTGAGGGTGTCATGTCTGCATTCCCAGCCAGCTCTGCATGCAATGTCATGAGGTGCGGGATCAAAAGGTCCTGATATGTCTTATAAAAGGATACAGTAAGCCCATCAGGGCCTGGTGGCTTCCCGATGCCATTCCTTTGAGGGCCTGACATATCTCCCCAGCCTGCCGAGTGGCCATTAAACTTTCTCTATTCACGTTGGTCAACCAGGGCAGAGCTTTGTGCTCTAAATAATCTAATATTGGACCCAGATCATAAGTGGCTCTGGAATTATACAACGTGGCATAATCTCAGAACCATCTGGCGATAGCATCCAGATCTTGCAGCATTTCGCCACCCTCATCCTGTATCTCTAAAATCATGTGAGCTTCTCTACTGGGACGCAAAAATGCAGCTAGTGTCGCACCCGGGTGGTCCCTTTCCCTGTATGCCTGGGCCATAGCGTACTTCCCCATACGCTGGACTTGATATGCACTCTCTCTCGAAATTCCGTTAACTTTGTGTGAACAAAGCCAATCAGCCTGGCATCCCCAGAGGTCCAGTGCTTCCCCTCCAGTTTCCTCATCACTTTTTCCCCAATCGTGCCAAACTCCCCCCGCAGAGACTCCGGCATTCCTGCATGCTTTGTGATGGCCATTCCACATATGTACACCATAAGGTCTACCAAACGCTACTGAATTTAGTGACTGAGCCTACATTTGTACAGAAACATTTTACTATGTCTTGGTCGAGGTCTTGTATAAAAGCTGTGCCTAAAACTGAATGTGGTGGCAATCGTCACAAACAGAGCAACACACTGACCCCACACCTCCAGATTGAGGCGCTCCCAAGCGGTATCAGAATACGTTCTAGGCCAAGCATCGTGCACCCAAGCCCTGGGCACCAGACTCCTAGCTCCAACCAATAAATCGATGTGTGTATGCAGGTTATGGACTGCGGAGTAATGTGTATCCCACCTTGGGGAATTTATGTCTCCAAATATCAAGCAGACCAATGTCGCCTGCAATATCAGTCCGTGAGAGAAGCAGAGGGCTTCCTTGGAGGGTCACCCGAGCAGTCCACCAACGAGTTCAATATACAATTGAAATCTGCCTCCCATATTTGTCCAAAAACAGCGAACTTTGCAGACAAATCTTGGTAAAACTGGGGATCATCATGGTTAGGTCCATAGAGTCCCATCACTTATAAGCGTGAGGTCCCCTCTAGTGCAGTGTGCTATGATGTACCGACCAAAAGGGTCTTTGGCAAGTTCCCATAAGTATATCCCAGTTCCTAGTCGTCCATATCAGTACCCCTCTAGCGTGAGAAGTAAAATCCTGCAGCCACAAACTGGCCCTGCGTTCTACATATAGTGCAAACAGTAATACCTAGAGCTAAGTGTGTTTCCTGTAGAATTGCCAAATCTATATCATGACGTTTTAGGTAGGCTATCACCTTCCGCACCTTCCTGTTATCACTCACGCCCTTAACATTCCATGTCAATAGTCTCAGAATAGCCTGTTTCTCGAACCAGCAGAGTCTACCTCCCCGCCCCCTTGCAGCCATTCAGCAACTATTGTGACATATACTTAACCGGAATGTAGGGTGTAAGTGGCCTTCCTTTGCCACTCAACTCTTAGAATAACATTAACAAACAGTTCCCAACTCTATTACAGACACCCATCCATCACCCACGACAGGCTAATCCACTAACCAGCCCGTCCTGACAGGCTATAACCCACCGTCCCCACCCATCCTCATTCTCATTCTTATTCTTATTCTTATTCTTATTCTTATTCTTATTCTCAGAATTTCCTTAAAAAAACTGTGTGGAGCACACATTGGGGTGGATGTTACCAGGCTACACCTTACAAAGCTCCAAAGAAGACCGCCATCCTGCATGCAGTTGCACCCCTCATGTGTGTCAGGTCACCACCACAGCCAGTAGCAACGACTGCCCACACACTCTCAACAATGATTCACTGTGCCATAATGTCTCAAGGCGCGCAGGATCACCCTGTACTCCATTTGAAAAAGCTTAACAGACATTATGTGGTAGTGTCTCCTCCCTTTAGTACACAAACACGCCTACGAATCAGTAATTTTGATCACTACCTCTGGATTAGGTTATATACTATGATTTAGGTGCCTTCCCTCCTCCCCACCTTCATCGAAGAAGCTAGAAGTCAGCACAACCTGTAAGGGAAGACAGGTTAACATGCCAAACAATGCTATTATAAAAAAAAACAAAAAAAAAACAAAAAGCCAAACCACTTTCTCCAACCCATCAAGGTGTAGAGACAGATGAGTCTCTGCAACAGCTCGTGGCAGTCCTATGTTTCAATAATTGAGTGAGCCGTTTGTGGTCAGTAAAAACCTTGAGCTTCCCATCCAGCACCACACACAGCTTTGCTGGGTACAGCATACGATAATCCAGGCCTATAACTCGGCGTTGTCTCTTCGCCGGCAGAAACAGTGGACGCACCTCCTGCATCTGTTGTGTCAAATCAGGATATAGAGAAATGTCACATCCCTCATGTCTCAGAATTTTAAGTTCTCGTGCCTTCTTCAAGGCTTCGAATCTGTCTCTATAGTTTAACAGGTAAGCGATCACTGGCCTCACGGGAACCTTGGCAGCAGTCTGGATGCCAACGAACAGTGTGCCCGCTGGACCACGAACATGTCTGAAAAGGTGTTGCGTCCGGTAGATTAGTGAGCAATTGTTCAATGTATTGTTCCATGTTGTCTATTGCAGTCGACTCAACTATGTCAACCACGTGAATGTTGCTCCTTCGGGACCAGGGCTCTAAATCTTTGACTTTTGCCTGGAGTGCAATAAGCATTTTATCCACCTTGGACTGCGTCGCCACCATGTCGGCATGTTCATCCTCCACATCAAAAATTCTGTGGTCAGCTGTGCCGAGACGCTCCACGTTTATTAAGCCTCTCTGTCATTCTGTCCATACCGTGTGAAGGCGCATCTATTTTGCCATAGACTGTGACAAGGCTGTGTTGAATGGCTGGGAAGATTTGCTTAAGGTCAGGCTTCAACTCCGAGACATAATCTCCTGCACTGTGACCTGCTTTGTCGAGTAGCCCTTCTTGCACCTTGTGCAATTTGCGTTGTTTAAAATGTAGCTTTGACTGGGCCTTATCTGCCTTGGGCATTCTGCAAGTTCTCACTAGATTTACCAGGGTCTACGCACACTTCGACAGTTTCAGAAATTCACCGTTCTCAGGGTCCCTTAGCAAAACATCTCTGGGAGACCCTGATCTATGCTAACATCATAACTGTTTCAGGTGGGTCCGGGGGCGCACCCTCCACCCCGGTGCAGAATCTCAGACAGTTGTGTGCGTTTCAAAAGAGTAAAAAAAGACCTGGTGACCACCCCCCCCCCCCCTCCGATTTATCAGAGTCTAGCAGCAGTGAGTTTGATACTGTGTAGTAGTAGTATTGGCGGCTGCACTTACTAGCTGTGTAAAGTAGCAGGTGTAAGTCTAAAGGTTAGGCCTATCTGCTGGGGTGGGGGCAGTGGATGGGGGGGGGGGGGGGGGGGTGCAAAAGGAAAGGTGCTGTAAACACGAGCTATCCAGCCAGCACACGACAGGCCCACCAGCCCAGACACCGCATATGCTCTGCCAGGTGCGACCTAGCACTCCCAGTCAGGTCCGCTGGCATACACTATGCCTGGGCCGAGACGCAAGATGCACCATCAATCAGCCCTCTCCGGCTGCGCCCCGGTGCCAAGGAACACACCGGCCCCCAACCCCAAAAACAGTAGGCGCCATCAACCAGTCAGGCCGAATAGCACAGCCCTGCCTGGGTCGACCGAGACAGTGGCGGCCCCGCACACCGCTGCGCCG
This sequence comes from Pleurodeles waltl, assembly GCF_031143425.1. Taxonomy (NCBI): domain Eukaryota; kingdom Metazoa; phylum Chordata; class Amphibia; order Caudata; family Salamandridae; genus Pleurodeles; species Pleurodeles waltl. The sequence goes on along the minus strand of NC_090446.1, from coordinate 644,643,611 downwards.
CCTGCGTCGTGTTCTCAGCGATATGGGGCACCCGCTCAAAACCCCGCAAACTCACTGCCCCCCCCCGTGGGGTCAGAAGCAGCGAGAGCGTTTAATATGCCCTCCGGGGCTACAGGATCATGACGGAATGCTGCCAGTCAGCAGAGCCCTTTCAGATCGTGGCGATCTTGCAGCCTGACAAGCTCCACCATGCTTCATTTGATGGTTCTTACATTTTTGCATGTTGTATGAAATCCCACCATTTCTGGATGGTCACAAGAAATTTTACTCGTGGGTAGCAAGGGTATAGCACCCCATTTAAACATGATTGAATTAGCATACTCCTAATGGGTATATTTAACTTGCATATAAGTCCCAAGTATAAGATACAGATTGTACCCAGGCCTCAAAGTTAAATGCTACTATCAGGATGGAGCAGGTATTGTGCCATTCACTGCAGTGGCAGTACACACCAGGTGTCAGGCCTACCAGTATAACTTGAATGTCAGCAGTGCAAAAACTGAAATTCTCTTTACTTTACATATAACATTTGGGGCACAGTTAAAAGGTATAAAACACGACGCCAGGACAAGCCTGGAGTTTCCACTGTCTGGTTGCTGAAGAACCCTACTTTTGTTCTACCAGATTTCTGTCAGAGTTTTGTGGTTACATTGGCTGCCCGTTGGACCAGACTCTTTTTGGCCTACAAACTTTTTCCCTTCGTCCTCCTATTTTTTCTGACCTGTTTTTATTGGCTTTAGAACTGTGGGCACTTTGCCACTGCTAACCAGTCTAATGTATTGTTTATTGGTTTCTCCATGTTGGGCATATCTGATTTACTAGTTAGTCCCCGGTACATTGTAATATATGTGCGACCAGGGCCTGTAAATCAAATGCTACTAGTGGTCTGCATCACTAATTGTGTCACTCGCATGAATAGACGGTAATTATGTCTCAGGCCTGCTACTGCAGTGTCTGCGTGTGCACTTTTAAACTGCCATTATGACCTGGCAAGTGTACCCACTTGCCAGGGCCAAACCTTCCATTTTATTACCTTTAAGTTACCCCCATGGTAGGCCCAAGGTAGCACCATGGGTAGGGGACAGGGTATTTAAAAGGTGGGACATGGAAATGGTTTTTCACGTGTCCCGATAAAGAAAAAATGCAAAATATGATTTTCGCCATTGCAAGCCCTATCTCTCCCATAGAGTAAGTTATGGAGTTTGGGGTCTCTGAACTCACAGTTTAAAAATACATCATTTGGTGAAGTTGATTTTTGAATTGTAAGTTTCAAAATGCCACCATTAGAATGTGGGAATTTTTCTTGCTAAACCATTTTGTGACTCTGCCTGTCTGCTGATTACACATCTGGGTCAGAATGACAACTGAGATTTTTATGCATTCACTCTAGACAGTCACACTGAGGGAGAGGAGGTATGCCCTGCATAATGATGGCCGATCATCAGGCTGATAGGCCTTCCTGAGCTAGAGTGGTTGGACTCTTGCGCTTGAATATGGCTGTGCCTGTTGTCACACAAAGCAGTCTCCAACCCCCTGGAGTGTGTCTGGGTCCAGGGCAAGGAAAGGCAGGGTATGTTTATGATCTTTCCATTACAGAATGGGACTATAGGCCAATGCTCCCACTCCATCCTCACTTTAAGAAATAAACCGTGAAACTCTGTAAGATGCAGACATAATTTGGAGCATAAGAAATGGAGTTGGGAATCGCACTGAACTCACCTTTCTGAGAACTGGGTCGAGAGGAGGTGTTTCCCAAGGATCACTTCTTATTTTCAAATAAGGTGGGACTCAGAAAACATATACTAGCATGGAATGTCTTGCAAGGTTTATTTTATCTACGTAGGGGGGAGGGGAGTTAGAGGAAATAAATGGATCTGATGCCCTGAAGAAGTCCCACAGACCCCACATGTTGGTAGAGTGGGGTCTAGGACATTAATATCCCAAGTAATGCCCCATGTGATATATGACACCTTTAATCCTGCCAGGGGGACCTCACAATTCAAATTAGAGCAGGTACTCACCTAGACAGTTTTAACACACAATCACAACTGCAGATCCCAGTGAAGAGGAATCAGGACTCTTTGGGGATAAAAAATGCTCTGCTCAGGATTTTGGCCTGCAGCTGGGAGTAGTAGCGTGCCCAACAATGAAGCATGCCATTACTTAGTGGGTGACGGCTGTTTTTTCGAAACTGAATGCTTCCCACGTGATAATTAATGGTTGAAATTCCATCTTGTAGTGTGTGTGAGACAAAGACTTACCTGCCAGCACCTGGGCTCTCTTGCTGGGAGACCCGACTTGCCAAGCGATGTCATATCCAGTGCTTGGGCCCTTGTGAGTGAATTCTGGTGCAACAAGAAAGAAACTAATGCACCGACTTCCAGAATGACTTTGGAACTGCCGCCTCTCTCTCTGATCCCGCGCCCCTGACTGCACCGGATCCGCTGTCCCCACTGACTGCGCCTAAAGCACAGGCCTGCCGCAGAGTCTCTGAAGTTCTGCCACAGCGTTTCCAGAGTGCAGTGTTACTGACGTCTGTGGCACCTGACTCCGCCGCATCATCTGTGGCCCAGTAGTGTGATAGCAACACCGCAAAGCTGACGCTTTGCGTCTTGACCTGCTGGATTCATCGACTTCGCCTTGCCAGAAGGAACCAATGCCTTGCTGCCAACACCACATCACCTCCTCTGCAACCATAAGTAACCGACGCCTCATCTCCCCAGCCTAGCAGTAAGGAACCAATGACTCACCTCCCCGGTGGCATTAAGGAACCGACGCCACACCAGCTCCAGTGACGCATCACCTCCCAGACTGTGCAACATCTTTGTTTCCTCATTGTTTTCCAAGGTACTGTAACCGGGTGGTGCCAGACTGTTGGAAATGACTCATTCACGCCGTTTTGACAGCCCCAGTTCGAGCTATTGCGTCTCTAAGTGCTATACTACATTTAGGGACTGATTACGGCCTTAACGGATGCGATACACCGTCACAAACGTGACGGATATCCCATCTACCGTTTTACAAGTTCCACTTATAATACGGCGGACAGGATATCCGAGTATCCCATTCGCCAAGGTCGTAATCAGGCCCTTAATCTTTGAAAAACTGTATCTTTAAGGTGTATGTTGGATTTTTGTTGTTTTGATAGTGTTTTACTCTGATAAATATTGGCTATTTTTCTAAACTGCTATTGAGCCCTTTTGTGGTGTTTTCACCGTGTTACTGTGTGAGTGTGTACAAATACTTTACACATTGCATATGAGATAAGCCTTATTGCTTCAGCCAAGGTACCAAGGGGGTGAGCAGGAGTTCTCAGCTGTGTGACTCCCTTACCCTGACTAGAGTGAGGGTCTCTACTTGGACCAGCTGTAAACCACTGCCAACTACAGTCCCCATTTCTAACACTGCCTCAAAATTGATTTTATTTTTAGATGAGGGAGGACACTAGGATTACCATAGTGCACCCCATACACCCACAGCTACAGCCCTCACAGACCACATTTAGTGTGGTTGAAGACTTTCACCATCTTGAAAATGTCTAAAAGTGAGTGGGATTGGCCCAGGGTACCTTTACCGCTTTGGTCAGGGCATGCCCAGGAGTCATTCCCACCAAATATCAATCATCGGGCATAACTGACATGTCCAGGCATTCACACATCAGAACACTGCTGATCCTCAGTAAAAACAGAAGAGGGCTGAACCTGCTGTCTGTGACGTGAAAGGTGTCCTGCTCCTTTTTGTACCCAGGGCAACAAAATGGATTCCAAGTACCAGCTGGCTGACCCACTGAGGGGCTACAGGAAGACAACAATCTTCAAAAGTCCTTTCCTAAATGTACCCAGCTGACCTATACAACTGGACCTAACCTGTACCCCGATGGTGGCCTTTGACTGACACCCTCTGAGTCTCTAAATGCCTCCCCTGAGGTCCTGGGTTTAGAAGTGTACTCCTGTGGTGGATTGAGACTTAAAGGACTAAAGGCCTAATTACGAGTATGACGGTCCTAAGAACCTATACTCGCGGTGGGGGTCCGACTGCCACAATCTTGGCATTGCGACCACTAGATTACGATGCTGGCAGTCAGACCACCAAGAGACTGCTGCCACCACCAAGATTCACGGATCCCAAAGAGTTTGCGGCACTGCAAGTAGTGCCGATGTCATTACCGCCGTGCTGATCATAACTTGCCTTTCTGCCAGCCTTTTTAATGGTGGGGTCACAGAGATTAAAAAGGTGGTGGAAAGGCAGAAACAGGGCCACATGGGTGCCCCCTGCACTGCCCCGACCATGTCAAGGGCAGTGCAGCCCCCCCCGGGTCAGCACACTTTGGAACGCGCACTGTTTGCCATGGCAGGCAGTGTGCATTCCAATTGAGCTGCCAGCAGACAGTTCAGCAGCACTGGCCTCGATTCTCTAGGAGAGCCGAGGCCAATTCCGCCGCACTGTTGGTGCCAGCCAGCCCGGCAGAGCAGTCATAATAAGGTGAGGGTGTTCCGCCGACTTGGCAGCCTCCTCCCCACCACTGTATTACCGGTCCGGCAGATTCACTGCATGGATCAGAATTAAGCCCTAAATCAGAGGATTAAATCTTTTATCAGGACAAACCTAGTTGGGGTATCCAGCACGTGCTTCATCAATGCCAGCCTCAAATTGTGCCTAGGTCCCAGTCTACTTCATCCACTGACTATCATTGGCAGTTTGCGCTTCTTGATGCTGTTTTTCCTAATAAAAGCTTTCAAAATTAAAATCTCCGGTTGCCCTTATTGCAGTTATGACATTTTAGTTTAATTTTCTGAATTACATTTTATTCTATTTTTCAAATCAGGTTTAGGATTTTTATTATTTTGCATTTTGACTTTATCAATATTTTGGTACTGCATAAGCACTTTATACCAGTGATACCCAAAGTACAGCTGGGGCTGGGGGAACCGAATGCGGCCCTCCTGAAATTTGCAAGTGGTACCCTGTTCAAAACGAGCAAGCATTTATTTACAAGTTAATCAGCGTTAAAGAAAGTACGTATCCTGCACAGCTTAACTTTAGGCCCACCTTCATTTTTAAAGAAACCTGGCAACAAACATGTAAAAATATGAAAAAGTCTCTTAAAAAAAATCCAAACCTGTATTTCATTAACATGCAGAATTGTTTCACCTTGGTAGTACATCAAACCATGTCAGTGCAAGTATTTAAGTGAATAGCTTTCATACATGAATTTAGAAACATTCCTGCTCCCACCAACCCTGACAAAGCAAAAACAACAAGTGATGGACGGAATGCTGAACATTGTCAAACATTCACCCCCAGTACAGTGATCTGGGCCTAAATCCATCGTTTTTTTTTGCTGCCCATGCCATTCCAGTTTGGACCCAGCCATATGCAAATCAGTCTTGACCCTGTTCTCCATGGGAACAGTCCAGCCCGAACTGCTAGGCCAGGCCTTCCCTGGACTGGAAACAAGCATCCTGGGACCGGTTTCGGGGTTTCACCCCTCATCAGCCAGGCTAGCTTGAATCCAGTGGCATGGGAAGCACGGGACCCACGTCTGGGCATACCCTTCCCACTTTGGGCGACAAAGCAAAAACAACAAGTGATGGACGGAATGCTGAACATTGTCAAACATTCACCCCCAGTACAGTGATCTGGGCCTAAATCCATCGTTTTTTTTGCTGCCCATGCCATTCCAGTTTGGACCCAGCCATATGCAAATCAGTCTTGACCCTGTTCCCCATGGGAACAGTCCAGCCCGAACTGCTAGGCCAGGCCTTCCCTGGACTGGAAACAAGCATCCTGGGACCGGTTTCGGGGTTTCACCCCTCATCAGCCAGGCTAGCTTGAATCCAGTGGCATGGGAAGCACGGGACCCACGTCTGGGCATACCCTTCCCACTTTGGGCCTGACAGCAATGGCAACACTGAACTAGGAGACAAGTGAATTGTGGTGCTCATCATTTGGAAGGATGGGATCGCCATTTTACATTGACAATATTGTAGTTTATTAAATCAAACATAGGAGAAGGTTTTATATAGTGCACATCCTGAAGTCATATATTTCAAGTTTGTCTTTGTCTGATATGGAGAACAAGAATTTACAATGCAATGGGTCTTGCATTTGCTTGATTTAGAGCCATTGGCACTGTAAATTTATAACTGGACATTTTTCGCCATATAAATTGAAAATGAAAAGTAAAACAGCTGACATAAGCAAGTCAGTTCAAAGTGCACGCCCGCCGTGAGCGTGAAGGAGACACACAAAAGGAAAAAGAAGTTCGCTCACAATGAAACATATTGGCAAAAGTGCAGTTATCCATGTAACAGGGTCCATGTCCAAGGTGCTAACAACCCCCCAATCCCACCCAAGGCAGGACAAACAAAGCATTTACCAATGTCATCAATGGATTTTTTAAAGGAAGGCCCACGAACGAGTGAAAGTGATGGGCGTGAGGTGGGCATGGTTACAACCCCACATATATCCAAGATGTCGGAAAAGCAGCGCTTGCACGCTGCTATGCTCAACCTTAAAAGTATGTGGTCCTGAGGAAACTGGGAGAAGGGTTACCAATCAAGATTGAGTTCCTCTACTGAAAACCCGAAACTCTTTTTTCTTTTATAACACAAAGAGTGGATGATAACAGCTTTTATTCACTAATAGCTATTATTCACTAGTCGGCCAATAAACGGAGCACCAGGAGCTGGAATTGGAACTTCCCTGGCAACTAAGGTAAGTAAAGTAAAAGCTTAAATGTACATTGAGGTTGTGTGTGTTGGTGAGGGATTTGTTTTTGCAAAAGTATGAGTATATTTAAGAACAAGTCTGTTTGTGCAAGCAGGTATGTGAAAGAATGTGAGGTAGTGAGTAAAATGAGTGAACCCGAGTGTTAGTAAGTGACTACGAGTGAATAAAGAGTGTGAGACAATGAGTGAGTGGCTACAAATGTAGGTGAAGTGTGAATGAGTGGTAATGGATAAAAATCAGTCTGAGGAGTATCAGAGGGTGACGGTGTATGAACGAGAATGAATGAGTGTAAAAGTGAAATAAGTGAGTATGAGTGCATGAGCATGACAGTGTGTGAAACAAAGAGTGACACAAATAAAGGAGAGAAAATGTGAGCATAATAATAAGTGTGAATGAGTGAAAGTTGGTGAGAGTGAGTGAATGTAAGTGAGCGTTTCGCTTGTGAGTTTTCCATTGGCCCTTGCATACGAACGGTAATTGTGGGCTTAAAGAGACACCCTGGCAAAATGCTGGAAACGCCATTATGTGAATAACTCTTACCGTTAAAGGCCCCGACACACTAGAAAGAATTTTTGAAATGCGAGTCATTCATGCTATATGAACAGCACTAACAGATTCTGAAACTGGCATCTTTATCAAATTTTAGGCCTAAGGAGGCATCCATGACAAAATGCTGGCCCTAGCATATTGGGAATCATTTTTGACATATGGTAACACCCACAACACAATTTCTCCAAAAAAAAAAAAAAGAGGGGGAGGGGGGTAACTCTTGGGGATTGTCAGGTTGCATTTGCTGGGCACACCATGAACATTTAATGAGTTTCTTTCCAGAACCTATGGCTTTGCAGCAAACATATGTACAAGTTGTGCTTTAAAATGCACTATATGACCCAGTTTCTTTCGAAATGTTCTATTTTGTAAAACCCCCATTCAGCTGCAGTTACTTCTCGAGGGTGGGGGATGTCGCCACCCCACCCACTGTGATCCACGCAGGACAAAATAGAATGGCAGTGAAAAGATTTCACTGCCATTTCATTTTTTCTGCGCAGTGCGCACCAGCCCAAAGACAAGCTGCCAGCAGCAGAGGCATGGAGCAATGCCTGAACTGGACGCTCTAAAATGCGCATTTCACTTTGGTCGGCTGCTTTGCGCCAGCCAAAGTGACAAGCACACTTTGAAACTCTCAATTCAGCTGTCTTAAGACAGCTGGGTGGAGACCAGACACATGCCTCCTGTGCATGAAGGAGCATCCAGCCAGGACACTCCTTCCAATCAAGACACTTCTCTCATGCTGGTTTAAAGCGTCTGGATTGGTTAGGGGAGCTCTTCCTCCCACAGAAAGCAGAAGATCACAGAGGAGGACACACTGCCCGTGGGAAAATGCCCTTTTTTTTTTTTTTTTAAATGTGTAATGCAAGTGTGTTATGTATTTAAGTGTGTAGTGCATGTAAGTTTAGTGGTTGAGTTTATGTTCTTGTTGGTGTTATTTGTGCTTATGGAGGTAGGGGTGGTTTACTTTGGGGTTTTGGAGGGAGAGGGTGTAGAAGGCTGGCCTGGCTTATAGTGGGTACCTTGTGGTACTTACACCTTGTGCCAGGTCCAATTATCCCTTATTAGTAGAATAGAGGTGTTCTAGCAGCTTAGGCTGATATAGCTATCTCTATCAGAGCAGGTTAGGCTTAAATAGGAGACATGCAAAGCTCCTACTATAACTCTTATATCATATAGCACAATATCATAAGAAAACACAGTGCTCAGAATTACTAAAAATAAAGGTACTTTATTTTAGTGACAATATGCCAAAAGTATCTCAGAGGATATCCTCACTTAGGAGGTAAGTAATATACACAACTTATATGTACACAAACCAAAAACAGGTAAGTAACAGAAAAGTAGTGCAAACAATGTAGAATCACAAGAGAATTCAATAGGTAGAAATAGGCCTAGGGGCAACACACACCACATACTCTAAAAGTGAAATGTGAATCACAAATGAACCCCAGGCCTATAGTAGGTTGTAGAGGGTCGCTGGGACTGTTAGAAAGCACTAAGGGTGTCCAAGATACCCAACCCCAAGACCCTGAATAATAGGAGTAAAGTTACCCTACTACCCCAGAAAGACAATAAAAATCGAGATAGCGGATTCTGCAAGGACAACTACTGCCAGCAAAACACTGAAGACAGATTCCTGGACCTGCAAAGGAAGGGGACCAAGTCCAAGAGTCACGCAAGTGTCCAGTCGGGGCAGGAGCCCACTAAACCCCGGATGAAGGTGCAAAAGGGCTGCCTCTGGGTGGAAGAAGCCAAAGATTCTGCAACAAGGGAAGTTGCCAGGAGCTTCTCCTTTTGTCAGAAGGTGTCCCACGGCGTGCTGGAGGATGCAGAGTTGTTTCCACGCAGAAAGACCGCAAACAAGCCTTGCTAGCTGCAAGAGTCGCGGTTGAGGATTTTGGGTGCTGCTGGGGCCCGGGAAGGACCAGGAGGTCGCCCCTTGGAGGAGGAGACAGAGGGGGCGCTCAGAGAGCCCCCGCAGAAGCAGGAAGCACCCACAGAAGTACCTGAACAGGCACTTCGAAAATCTGAGGACATCGGTTGACTCAGAGCAACAAAGGAGGGTCCCACCACGTCGGAGTCCAACTCAGCAAGTTGGGAAATGCAAGATGGAGTGCTAGGGACCTGGGCTAGGCTGTGCACGAAGGAAGTCTTGGAAAAGTGCACAGAAGCCCGAGCAGCTGCAGTTCACAGGATTACTGTCTGGCGTGGGGAGGCAAGGACTTGCCTCCACCAAATTTGGACAGAAGGGCTACTGGACTGTCGAAGACACTTGGACCGAGCTCCTGTGTTCCACGGACCATGCTCATCAGGACGAGAGGGGACCCTGAGGACCGGTGATGCAGACGTTTGGTGCCTGCGTTAGCGCGGAGAAGATTCCATCGACCCACGGGAGATTTCTTTTGGCTTCCAGTGCAGGGTGAAGGCAGACAGCCCTCAGAGCATGCACCACCAGGAAAAAGTCGAGAAAGCCGGCAGTATGAGGCGCTACAATGTTGCTGGTAGTCTTCTTGATACTTTGTTGAGGTTATGCAGGCGTCCTGGAGATGTCAGCGGTCGATCCTTGTTAGAAGTCGAAGAGGGAAGTGCAGAGGAACTCTGGTGAGGTCTTGCATTCGTTATCTGGTGAGATGCACACAGGAGAGACCCTAAATAGCCCACAGAGGAGGATTGGCTACTGAGAAAGGTAAGAACCTATCAGGAGGGGTCTCTGACGTCACCTGCTGGCACTGGCCACTCAGAGCTGTCCATTGTGCCCTCACACCTCTGCATTCAAGATGGCAGAGGTCTGGGACACACTGGAGGAGCTCTGGGCACCTCCCCTGGGAGGTGCTGGTCAGTGGAGTGGTCACTCCCCTTTACTTTGTCCAGTTTCGCACCAGAGCAGGGTTGGGGGATCCCTGAGCCGGTGTAGACTGGCTTATGCAGATAGGGCACCATCTGTGCCCATCAAAGCATTTCCAGAGGCCAGGGGAGGCTACTCCTCCCGGGCTCTTCACACCTATTTCCAAAGGGAGAGGGTGTAACACCCTCTCTCAGAGGAAATCCTTTGTTCTGCCTTCCTGGGACCAGGCTGCCCAGGCCCCAGGGGGCAGAAACGCGTCTGAGGGGTTGGCAGCAGCGGTATCTGCAGTGGAGACCCCGGAAAGTTAGTTTGGCAGTACCCGGGCTCTATGCTGGAGACCCGGGGATGCATAGAATTGTCCCCCCAATACCAGAATGGTATTGGGGGGGAAATTCCATGATCCTAGAAATGTTACATGACCATGTTCGGCGTTACCATTGTGACACTACATATAGGTGTCGACCTATATGTAGTGCACGCGTGTAGTGGTGTCCCCGCACTCACAAAGTCCGGGGAATTTGACCTGAACAATGTGGGGGCACCTTGGCTAGTGCCAGGGTGCTCACACGCTAAGTAACTTTGCACCTAACCTTCACCAAGTGAGGGTTAGACATATAGGCGACTTATAAGTTACTTAAGTGCAGTATAAAATGGCTTTGAAATAACGTGGACGTTATTTCACTCAGGCTGCAGTGGCAGTCCTGTGTAAGAATTGTCTTAGCTCCCTATGGGTGACAAAAGAAACCCAAATACCCTGGGTGCCTAGGTACCATATACAAGGGAATTATAAGGGTGTTCCAGTGTGCCAATCAGGATTGGTAAAATTAGTCACTAGCCTGCAGTGACAATTTTAAAAGCAGAGAGAGCATAAACACTGTGGTTCTGGTTAGCAGAGCCTCAGTGATACAGTTAGGCACCACACAAGAAACACATATAGGCCACAAACATATGGGCACTGGGGTCCTGGCTAGCAGGATCCCCTTGGCACATATCAAACTCTCTAACAACATAGGGTTTTCACTACGAGCACTGGGCCCTGGCTAGCAGGATCCCAGTGAGACAGTGAAAACACCCTGACATATACTCACAAACAGGCCAAAAGTGGGGGTAACAAGGCTAGAAAGAGGCTACCTTCCTATAGAGGGTTTTTTTTTTTTTGCGAAGTGGTGCGGCACTTCACTCGCCCCACTACTTTAAAAGGGTACCAGACGCTGCTGCTCCTATTACCCCCTCCTAACATCGACTCCTCCATAGAAGAGGTGTGGCTCACTCTCTCCCGCTTCACTCCAATACAAGGCAAGTATTATGCCCAACCAATTTCAAAGATCACCAGATGCCGCTGCAAAAAGAAAAGAAACGGCATCTTGATGAGCACTATTTACTTTCTGCAGCTTCCACAGGGACTGGGAAACTATGCTGTAGGTTTTATATAATAAATACTTTCAGCAGCGCAATGCATACTTTTCATATTAAATAAAAGAATGAACTAAGAAAACCAAACAAGTTGTTGCCCTGTTTTATTATTGTGAAATTATAACAAATGATGTATTTGAATTAAAAACAAAAAAAAAAAAAAAATTCAGATCTGTGCTTGCAAATTATCATGCTTTAAATGCATTACCAAAAAGGAAATATTTAATCCAATAATAAAGCTCATATTCAATATATGAATTACCTGTGAGCACGAGGACATTAACCACTATTTTTAAATCGTTTTTATCATCTTCCTATGAGTTATTAATACATTTTCGTTGCACTATACACTGGGGGAACTGTTCAATTCTAATGGATACTGGTATACCTAATGTTTTAGTGCTGCTCTTTTATATGGAGCTATATTCTCTTCAAACGAACATTTTCATAATTTTTCATGTAATACAGTGGAAATGTCCCCCTCACATATTAAGTCGGCAAGCTAACAGATATCGTATTTATAACAGCCTGTGTTGTGATATTAGTCATGCAGATATTAGATAAATTCAGCAATTTAATTTATTGTGATGTAATCAGGTCGCGTGATTCAGGGTCAAAGGTCATATGGAAAATGGGTGTGTGACATCCATGAAATCAAGTAGCTTCCAAAACCCACCTATGTTCTGCAGAACCACGGTAAAAAGCCTCTTAATCACTAGGAGATACTAGAATGAGACAGAAGGAAATCCTAGAGAAAAACGCAGGAAACACACTTGACACATGCGGAGTATGGCCGAGTTTAAAATACCGACCCTCACGAGTTCTACTTTTATAAACAAAGCATAGCTTTTGATGTTTAAAGCATGAATTCACTAGAGTGCAGGCTACATAGAGCAGTTTTGGACAGCGGGACTCCCAGGTTCACTTAAGGGTCCCTATACAGAACTGAACACAAAGGTAATTGAGAAGCCAAGATGCCAAGATGCCTAAAAGATTAGGTGGTCTACCCAGTGACTAGGGTCAACTGTTGTTGAAATCTAACAAATGTGCTGCACGCAATGTCGTTAATACCCCTAGAAAGAAACAGTATGGATCGCGCTGCTACAGTTCACTCGTAGTGAAACCTATCGGCCAAAGTCCGATTATCTATGTAACCAGCAAAAGTGCAATTAACTATGTAACAGGGTTGATGTCATGCAAAGCCGCTCGCCTTCTGCCAATCGAGATTGCCCTGCGAAAAAAGATAAAGTAGTCCACAAACCGGACAGAAAACAGCGAGCCTCGTAAGTTTTCAGTACTTAGTCGCTGCGCTCGAGGAGGGCTAACCACCGGAAAAGGCAAGACGTATGCATGCCTTCCACTAATGACAGCAAGCAGATTTTAAAAGGCAAGCCCACGACCCATTGAAAAACACTGACGTGACATGGACAGGGCTACGAGCCCTTTTCTAACTACTAAAGCGTCTCGCAAGCGATATACATGCGCAAGCTCGACCCTACAAATAAACTGGTCCAGATATAGGTCTCTAACGTGAATTATGTTGTAAATAAAAGGCATGTGAAATCAGGAACTAAAGGAAAAATGGAACCTTAATCAGGAGTGATCTAATTTGCAGTTTATTCATGTCACACTGACAGGTTAGAGGCAAAAATGAGCAGACCTCATATGGAGGCACAGGTGCTAAAGGGTGAGGTGGGTGACAAGCTGAAATCCAGACAATATGACCATTCTTAGCCTTCACTTCAGAGTCGCTGATGACAGAATTGGAGAAAACGACAAGTAAATTAAGAAACGTTGGCTGAGTTGAATTATTGTTATTAAATTTATTTTACCAGCACCAGAGCGTGAAAGATATGGTGGGAACATGTATGCACATACCCTGAAACTATGTAATTATGTTAAAGTTCTGCACATTTGTCATAGGCTGGAGAAAGGCGAGATGGGCTTCAAAAAGGCCACATCAGGTATTCCGAAGAGCCAGGAAACCACCAACCATGTTAAAGCATTAATCTCCACTTTGAAGGTGATAGCCACCACAGACATGGCAGTCAAAGGAAACGGGGTAACCACACCAACCAAAACAAACTGGATGAAAACAAAGACTTGATGAGCAAGAAAAAAAACGCTAGAAGATGTAAACAAATCTGGTAAAGTTTGTGGCAACTGTCAAGATTACTTTAGCAGTTAAAATCTACTGTAGGAACAAGTTGTCATGTGAAAACTGATTAAATGATGTGTGTGTGTGGTCTTTGAATAGTGTGAGCAAATTACTCTTTTTGCGTGATTAACTTCCACAGTTCAGGGCGGATGCTGCTGGTTTTTCAAATTTGAGAGTGCACCGAGGCCTACCAAACAGGCCTCTAACACTTAAAACGTATATGTCGGATTAGCTCACTCACAATTGACAATAGTTAACTTACTTTTAATTCCCTAGTATATGGTACCTAGGGCTTATAAGTTAAAGTGTCCCTCATGGACTGTAGCATACTGTGCCACCACGAGTGTCACAAAGCAAAGTAACACTCTCAGCCAGCCACTGCTGGATGGTGGAGCAGTTTTCGAACTGTTAACTCTACTTTCCCTTTCAAACTAATGACAAAGTCCAAATGTTCCTTTTTAATATGTTTAAGTCACCCCTAAGGTAGGCCTATTGTGCTCAAAGACAGGGGTCGTATGATTAAAAGTGGCACATGCGTTATTATACAAAAAAAGTAAAAAAAATAAAAATAAAAAAAAAAAAATTTAAAAAACACACCAAATTGCCTTTTTTGCTGTAGAAAGGCTAGTAGCGTCACTGGTGAGTACATAGTTACACGCTAACAACTCAGCTGTACTGTCTTCTAAAAGGATAATTCAAGGTATAAAAAAAAAAAAAAAATTCCTCTCCCTGGCAGGCAGGCTAAACAGGATGTGAGCCCAAAGAATTTGTATCAAAGGGGAAGCAACCTCTGAAGGGCAAGCAGTGGACACACGTGAGAGGGATTGTGTGGTGTGGCGGAGTGAAATAAACATCGGATGTAGATTCTCTTTCACGAAGAAAGTTTATTCCGAACAGAAGTACAGGAATAAGGGAACTCACAACAGAGACCTTCGATCCGCTCCTCATCCCACAGAAAAAAACGACTGTCTCGAACCTAGAGTCCTGTGGCACGAGGAACCCATCGAATGCCTCAAGAGACGCTATGACATAATAAATAGAATACTACATCACCCCCTTTCCATTAACAAACAAGAGTATGCTTAAAATAATAAGCATATAGCATTAAGAACAAAAATACATTAAAACTTTTCAATACATCACAGTAATCAGTACATAACAAAATCCTGAAATTTTGCTGGCAAAATAGATGGTCTAGATCTTTCATAGCATTGTCCACTTGGGTGAGCATTAGTATTGGGCACGGTAACGTCAGTACAAGAGGACGTCTCAGATCCTCCATGAAGTATCAACTCTGTACTATCAATTTTTCCTGAATGAGAACCAACATCAGTAGTAAGCATAAAATAATCATCCCTATTAACACAACTCGTTTTTAAAAAGATTTCAGCTTGCGTGTTAGAGATAGGTACCACACTGTCCTTATTCAACCACCTCTAATCATTCAACAAAACACCAGCTTTACTTGTTTTAACTACCTTTACAGGTAGAGTAAATTTCGACTCTCAGTTTCTTATTTTTTTTTTTAGGTTTTCTGATTAACAACCAACCATTTACTTGTGTATCGACTTCACGCACATTGTTTCTATTGTCATAATACTTTTTTTGTTTAGTCTGATTGCTCATAACTTTTTTCCTAAAGTCATCCTCATGCCAGAAAAATTCCTCACAACCTTTTTATTTTTAGTATTATCAAGCCAGGCGGGCATCAAATTTGTCTTCGTCTTTCTACCACGTAGTGCAAAAAAAGGGAGTTACATCAGTGGTAGAGTGAGGTGTTGTCAAATATGCCCACACTTTACACTTCAAAAATTGTTTAGCATCAAGACCTGAACTAATAGCTGTTTGTACACCTTCTTTCAAGAAACTATTTGCTCTTTCCACCAAACCGTTTGAAGGACTATACAGTGCTACTTGTAAGTGAACAATATCACGTTCCAGCATGAAGTTTTTCATTTCTTTTGACACAAAATGTGTCCCACTATCTGTAACAATATACCTTGGATTGCCTTCAATTAGAAAAATTATTTCCAGGAAATCAATAGCTGATTTTGTACAAGGTGCTTCTACAAAATCAAAATAAATCCACTTCGAAAAGTAATCCACGAAGACAAAAAATCCATTGCTAACTTTGTCCAAGGCCTTTCTGGTAAAGAGACAGGCAGTAATGGTTTATGAGTGGACTGTCAGTGCTTATCAGAGACAATACATTGTAGACATTTTTCTATTAAGCTGGAAACTGATTTATCCAGACCTTGCCACCAAAAATACTGCTTTATTTTCTTAGATGTGGCAGAAATACCTAGGTGCCACATATGTGCCAATTCAGTGAGGAGTGCACGTAATGAAACGGGAGATACAACTAAATTGTTTCTCGTTCCAAATCTGATTTTTAATTGACAGTTCCGGGCCCACTTGTGCGAAGCACCTTTAATCCTGTGAAAGAGACTTCATAGATGGCCACCCAGATTTGATATATCTTATCACTCTCTGCAAGCATTCATCCTGCAAGGTGGCATTCATTCATTCTTCTTCTGAAATTGTACCTTTGCATAGAGCTAGTACATCTAACACAGCCACAACACATTCCTCGTTTTCATACAAGTTTTCTTCTTTTACCGCCAAGGGCAATCTCGACAAGTAATCCGCACGATCATTCTTACCTCCCTGAATATATTTAATGCTAAAGTTACATTTTTGGAGTTTAGACAGCAACCTGACCAGACGCGCAGATGCTTTTCCCAAACCATTCCCACTTAACATGTGCACAAGAGGTTTATGATCAGTATACAAATCAAACTACACACCCCAAACATACATTTTGACACCTCTCTTTCTATGGTGCTATAGTTCTCTTCAGCTTCTTAAAGAGATCTTGAAGCAAAAGCCACAGTATTCTCTTTCCCTCTCAACCATTGTCCAAACACTGCTCCTATCCCCTTCAAACTGGCATCTACTGTTATAAACAACTTTCCCTGTGGTTCAAACGGTTGTAGAGAAGGGGCTGAAACAACAAGTTTTTTTTAATCTCTTTAAAAGCAAGTATTCACACAGTCCCAAAAAAGATTTGAGCAAATCTTTGTCAGTGGGTGGAGGAGCATCCATTATGGCTTTCACATTACAAGCTTTGGGTTTAACCACCGACTCTGAGATGGTATGACCTAAATACTCAACTTCCTGTGTCATGAATTTACATTTATACAATTTAACTGTCATGCCATGACATGCCAAAATACCCAAGACTTTCTCAAGAACAACAATATGTTCATCTTTAGTTTTGGTGAAGACAAGAATGTCATCTTGAAATGCTTGAACTTGCCTTATGTCACCGAACAGACTGTCCATCAACTTCTGAAAAACGCTCGCCGCTGGAGCAAGCCCAAAAGGTAATCTTAAATTCTTATAAGATCCAAAAGGCGTGACAAACGTGGTCAAAGACTGTAATTCAGATGTAAGTACTATCTGATAAGCTGACCGTAAATCGATGGTTGTGAAATACTTAGCATCCCCTATATTAGCTAACATCTCCTGTATGTGAGGTAACGGATGACGGTCAACTACTATATTCTGATTAAGCGACCTCAAGTCCACACAAAGCCTCAATTCACCTGATTTCTTCTTTGTTACAACGATCGGAGATACCCATTCTGAGGAATCAGTGCTAGAGATAACACCTTCCATGGTTAGTTTTTCCAGAAGCTTCTGAAAATCACCTCTCACACTCAAAGGCACCGATCTGACCTTGTGTACAACTGGAACTGCTCCTTTTTCAAGTTTAATTTGATGTTCAAACCCTTCTACTCTTCCTATTACATCTTTAAATACTTCAGGAAACATTTGAGCCATTGACTGTTTGATGTTGTCCTCACTCTCAATGTTTGATATAGGTATGTCACGCAGTACCACTGGCTCTTTATGCCCAGGACAAAGGTATATGCCTTAACATGCCAAATCTTTCAACCTCACAATATCTCGTCCCTTAACTGCCACCTAAATCTTAGTGTTGATCACTCTACCAAGACATTCAAGATTAGAAACAAAATAACCCAACAAGTCCACATCTTGCTCCCCAAATGCTTTAGGACATATATCAGCCTGCAACAACTTTGTACCCTTAGGTCATAGTTTGTGGAAAGTACGATCACCTAAAATAGTTACTGGAGCACCGGAGTCTGCCATTACCGTGATTATTTTGCCATCAATCGTTACTTGACAAAATGGCCCCTTTATAGTTTTACTCTCTGCAATGCCTAAGACATTTTCTGCCCTTGAATCCACGTCTATTGTCAACAGTACATATGCAAACTTATCTCTACAATAATGCATATTCTCTTCCTCATTAGGTATGTTAAGACTATTAATCTTCATTTTGTTGCAAGTACTACTCAAAGCTCTACATACAGACTGAAAATTACCTATCTTGTGACATTTGTTACACTTTTTTCCATGTGCAAGGCACGAAGAAGAATTTCCAATGTGATGTTTTGAGCCACACCTATAGCAAGTGTTACTATTCTTTCGAAATTTGTTCTCTTTTCGTAAAGCATTTATAGAAGGTTTGTCTCAGAAACACAGTTAATAGGAGACAAACCACTTTGACCTTGATGTTCCTCTCCATGGTTTGACATCATCTGAGAAGTAACAATGAACCTCTCAATGCTTTTAGCTATGTCTATAGTTTCTATTAAAGAAGGATTCCTGCAAGTCAAACGTTTCTCCTGTATTTTCTTTAAAAAGCAATTGAAGACAAATTGTTCTCAAATTCACATTTGGATGCCAAAACTCTTAACGTGGCATTGTTCTCTTCCACAGACTCATCACAGGATTGTTTACACTTGAAAAAATTGTGCCTCTCCAGAAGAACACCCGGCTCTTCTGAATACTGCTCATGCATCTGTTACTTTGCTCCAAGGTACACATTCCAGGGAGTATTTTCATTAACCGGAGCAGGTATGGCCGGAAGATAATCAAAAACTCTTTGGCCCGCTATACCTAAATGGTTAAAAAGCAAAGCCATTTTCCTTGTCGGCGAATGTTCACCTGCATCAATGGGCGTGAGATAATGTTCAAAGATACGTAGCCACTCCTTCCATTTTATATCTGGCTTACCATGTCTTTGGAAAAATGGTGGTAGTTGAAACACTTTGTGTGTTGTTGCCATTCAAACAAGATACAGGAAAAGTCATATATGTAAAGTATGTATTTTTTTTTATATATATGTTCCAGTTCAATATGGCTGACAAGGCAAATAATCAGCAAGCACAACGTGGCAGGGCTGCTTCCCAATGCAAAATGGCTGATAACAAATAAGAAGATTTATTTATTTATTTATTTTTTATACAGACTTTCACAAAGCTTCAAAAAGCGCTTTTGTAAACTCCTTTCTTTTTGAACACGTGGAAATAAATATATATATTTTTTATTATTTCCTCCAGCGTAGGATGCGTCGCGTGTGGTAAAACGTGTGGAGTGAACGCGCGCTTGATATGGAGCGCGTAGTCACCACTCGCCTACACTTCCCACCACATCTCGCGCGCATGGTTCCGGTAAGCGCAAGGATACAGTAAGCGCGCGCAACAAGTTGAATGAGGCGTGTGCATTTAACGGAAACCACAGAGCTGGAAAGAGAAGAAAAACGCCACCACAAACTACGTAACTCAGTTTCCAGGATGGAATGGCCAAATTACATGCATAAAGTAGGTTTCTTTCTCAGTTTTTATCTTTCGTTTTTTCTTCGTCCTCTTATCGGTGAGTTCCTCTTTTCACGTCCCACTCCTGGTACCAAAATGTGGTGTGGCGGAGTGAAATAAACATCTGACGTAGATTCTCTTTCATGAAGAAAGTTTATTCTGAACAGACGTACAGGAATAAGGGAACTCCCAGAGACCTTCGATCCGCTCCTCATCCCACAGAAAAAAAACGACTCCATCTCGAACCTAGGGTCCTGTGGCACGAGGAACCCATTGAACGCCTCAAGAGACGTTATGATATAATAAATAGAATACTACAGACTGCTCTTTTGTTCTGGTAGACAGGCTGGCGTCAGGGACAGGGCGGGGCAGAAAGAGTTGCCAAACCAGTTTTGCTGCAGGAGCGTAGCCCTTAGGTAGCCATACCTCTAGTGTGGGCTACCAAGCTCCACACACCAAGAGAGTGGTTCTGCCATCTTGTTGATGGGCAGAATATTGCATTCTGGGATTCCGCACTGCGGGATTGCTTGATCCACACTATGCAGAAGTCATCATCTGACTGGAGGGGTCCTGGTAGCCCACTGACTATCAGTCACTGCATCCCCCGAAGGCCACTGTGATAGTAGACGAGAGGTGGCCACAAGAAGTCCCACCATCTCCGGATCACAATCCTCTATCCCTTGCATCAAGACCATGTTAATGTCTATGGCGGTTTGCCATAGAGCAGGGGTCTTCAAACTGGGGGGCGAGCCCCGCTAGGGGGGCCTCAAGTGATCCCAGGGGGGGCGCCAGGCTCTGGCCAAAAGAAGCATTTCACAGATAACAGTGTTTTGTTTTAAGCAGAAACATGTTATTGCATTTTTGAAAGGGCAACACTACTTAACTGCAATGTTTAAATATATCTAGACATATTTAAACATTGCCATCTTTATAAAATATTTGTGAAACATTCTGAAGGGGGGCCCAATGATTTTTATTTTTCAACTGGGGGTGCGCTGCATTAAAAAGTTTGAAGACCTCTGCCATAGAGCCTGGAACTGGACTGTAGACTCCAAGGTAAAGCAAAGGTTTATTATTTGCTTAATAGTGTGTATTTCCAGAACCCTCTGGTGGATTTTTTGCATTTTGGTGTGCAGAGCTATTTTTATAAATTTGTGTTGGATTTTCTTTGCATCCTGTTTTTTTTTTTTCTTATTCATAAATGTTGGTATTTCTAAAACCTTTGTACTTGTTCCTTAGACAAAGCCGGACTACTCAAAACCACAGCTGCCCAGGGCTGAGTTAAGGTTTTACAAATGAGCCTGATTGGACCCAAGACGGGTTGTGATCTTTTTTTACAGTAAGGTCGCTCAACCACACCATATAATAAACTAGTTTCCTCACAAACATTCTTACTAACTGATGGCGACGCAAGTGATAATGGTTTATTGGAATAGATGTCTTCTATAAAGGTCATGCCAAATTGTTTCATAGCCCGTTATTATGGTTTCATCAGAAACAAAAATATATTTTAAAAAATTGCACACTATTTAGTTATTTTAAAAATCTTCAAATCTGGCAAAGCCAGTTTTATCACTAAGATGTGACATTGTGTTACAGACTCAATTCCAGATGCAATGTGTAAGAAGCACTCACACAAATGTTACAACTGAACCACAGATCTACACTAGTTGTGAGTTGCCTATAATACTTGATGCAGCACTCTACTATTGGAAGTTTCTCACTTGCGACAAAAAGAGAATTCTGGAAAAAAAAAAAAAAAAAAAAAAAGCCTGAACACAAAGTCTAAACTATTCAGAAATGTATAAATGGTTTTCAATCTAGTTCATAATTTATTGCATTGACAATATACACCAGCACCTAAAAACAATTATACAATAAAATAAAAATAGGAATATCGGAGCAAGAGTTTCTTCTTAACAATGTCAGAAAAGTGCAGCCAAGTCTATACGCTGTGTAAAATGCCTGCGTCTGTAGACTTTGAATAAAATCCTCTAATTTCGGACAAAAATCTCTTTATACACTACATTTGTATACTGTGCTGTTCGATAGGACAATCTTACCTTGTTTACATTTGTGCTCGCAACACTTTTTTTTTTTTTATTTAAAAAAAAAAAAAAAAAAAAAGAAAAAAACAGCACCGCCCCTACTTCCACATGTTGGCAAGATGCATTCTTAATAAGGTCACCAAAGCAGCTACTTTAAACAATGCAACTAAGTGAGGTTCTACTCTGATAGTAGGGGCCTACCAAAGCATGTGCACCAAGATTATAAAGCCAATGAAAGAATTAAATGGAAAAAGGGGGGGGGAGGGGGAGGGGGAGGAGGGTAGTCAACAAGTACACTGGTATATTAGGTAATAAGGAAAACAATCCTTCAGTCCGTAATGCTGCCACTTGCCAACTATTTTCTGCCTATATTCTCTATAAACAATACTTCAGTCATTGACCCCAATATATGTTACCTTATCATCTCCCCTATAGCCTCACCCTCTGTCCTGGGAGCTTCATTCTTAAAACATGCCAAGCAACAGTCCTTTGCAGCACACTCTTAACTAAGCAACATAGCAAACAATGCACATCAAATGCTATAAATCTGGTATCTTTTTAGAGGTAATTAGTAGTAAATAGATGTTGAAAATGGATCTGACTAAGTGAATTGTCCAAGAATCTTGACACTTTATATTTTGCAGTTGAATATGAAAATGTACTTTAGATACTGGAATTGCTGGCAAATATAACAGCAGTAATTGCGAACAATGATTTTAATACTGCAGCCATTCCTTAGACTGCTTCAGTTTCTGTGTCTAGAAGTAGATTATGCTTTTCAGACTCTTACTGCATGCTCATGAACGCAACTTATGGTTGGGTTTATTAAATCGATCAGTCATAACTGATTTTCCCAAAAGCAGCTGTCTCCTTTGTATCTCGTTTACATTTATTACTGATGTGAGCTATTTAAGAATGAAGGCCAACTAGAAGTGCTACGTGGTTCTCTGAGTTGGGACTATCTGCATCAACTCGCAATACAGAGGCGCACGTGCTTCTCTATGAAGAATTTAAACTGCTTTCAGAAAATGTGCAGTCTGAAAAGGGGAGGGAAAAAACACACAAACTAATTTTCTGCATAATCTCTATAGGATCTCTCTCTCAGAGGAGGTTTTAACACCAGTGAATATAAAGGAGTTCTAGATTCAACGGCAGGGGAACCACATGAATGTAAATATTGATAACTTGTTGCTCTGCCTCTCAGTGTGTCTGTCAGCCACTGGCTAACACTGGGGAGGGTATAAAATAAACCTCTGATGTTTGCACTGGATGTACCTTTTCTTTTTTCATTGGGAGGGGGGTGAAGCAGAATCACTTCCACTTCTGCCCCTGCACATCCTCCCATCTGTGACTTGAGCACGTCACACGGTGTGCTGGTGTTATAAATCTCCACTGATCACGGAGGAGAGAAGTAGGTGAGTTCTGTCCACCGTGATAGGTGGGGTTCTCTTGCTGAAAACAGCCACGCCACATATCAGGGAGACATCAGTGGAAAGGGGAGAGTCTCCCATTTCCTAGGATGCCTCTTTGAAGCCGCTTTCTGCTTGTGGATCGCGGTTGTGCCACGATCCACAAGCAGGAAACCCACTAGGCCCCCAGAGATTCGTTTGTCTGGGATGGGCTGTCAATTATTCTGGTATACGGGCTGACCACACTCCCTACCCCCCCCCCCCAACCCATGGCCATTTGTTTTTACTGCAGAAGTGGATTTTCCACTAGGGGGCATGACTGTGCCCCTAAAAGAAAGAAGCCAATTTTTAGGTTGTCGGCCCTCCTAACATACAGGTCGATATCTTTTTTTAATGTGTTTTTTTCTCCTGGGAAAACACACACTAAAAAAATGTTATAGGGGACCGGCCCTCTTAAAAGGCTAACCTCCGTTGGACCCATAGGGGTTTGTAGAGTGAACTCTTCATCCATTGGTCTGTTTTACCACAGAGGGGGGACGTAATCAGTCTTTTTCATGCATGATGTCATTCACATTATTCTTCCACCCACCACAATATGGCGGCAGTGGTTTAGGCTACTTCTGCTGTTGGTCACCTTCGCTGCGTGAGTGACAGTATTGTGAATTTTCACAAGGGGCATGTCTGCACACAAAGTAGAAGTCTTCAGCTGAGGGGCTACTATGCAAATATGTGCTTCTTGAGATTACCTCTGGATGTTTGCCTTCAGGCCATTATTTTTTTTTACTGGTAATGTCCCAGCAGCAACCCTAACAAAGGTTTGCATAATCCTTGAAACAAAAAAGCACTGACAAAGCCAGAAGGCTGGCACTGATCACCAGGCCTATTTGCTATGAAAATAGTAGGTTTAGCTAATTGACTGGCAAATGGGGGACACTTATTGTCACGCCAAAGCCTAGTTTATGGCCCTATCTGAATGAGATGGCTATATATTATTTTTTAGTTGTCTCACATCTAAAATCATCTCTGCAAGATGTCAGTGCCATGACAAATGAACAGTGGTTGAACATGTATTTTGCTGTGGTACTGGGTATGTGGCAAGGTAAAGTAATACTTTGGTTTCTTTGTCTGTGTCTTTGGAGAAGCTGCAGCTCCATCAATATGCTAAGTGTGTTTTTGTTTTCACACTGTCACACACATCTCACAGACGCACACAACCACCTATCAATAAGCTAGGTGCTTTCACAATGTCACACACATATCCCAGTTGCACACACTATGCACTATCTTCTTCTATGCAGGACAGGGTTTTAGGCAGGTTTTAGACTCAACAGAGATGATGTCTCAGTGGAAGACTGCTGCCTAGGCTCCAACTAGAGTTATGAAGGATAGCTCCGAGGCATGATCAGATCTGAGACAGAATCTCAGGGAGAAGAAAATGGAGCAGAATCTGAAAGCGATTTTTCAGTCAGCAGAGTTCCATCTAAGGACTTCTTTCAATGATTCGGAGGAAAATGGTCACAGCAGTCACAATGTCCCAATGTCCCATCGCAAGCACAATCTGTGCAGCAGAGACAGTAGCAGGGTAGACCAGTCCAGACAGCAGGCTCGTCTGGTAGCCTCATACACACCTAATGCTATTTTGGCAGCCTCAAATTTAGTGCAGCAATGGAAATTTTGCTTGTCTGCTGCAGATGCTGAATAAAGTCTATACAGCAATTGTTTTGGCTCATGACTATGTCCACCTCCTTTTGGATGTTGACTTCCTCGAGGCAATTGTGCACCAAACGAATATGCTTGCTGGACAGTTTCTTAGACAGTATGGAAGCATTCTTAGGCATCATTCTAGCGCACACTGATGGACTCCCACTTCACTTGTGGAATTGGCATTTCTGAGCTTTATGCTAAAAAAAAAAAGAGCAAAGAAAGAGTACAGTCCTACTGGTACAGCTTCAGTAGCTAACAGCTTCAAACCAGTCACGAGAAGAGATCAGCTTGCAATTGCACCACATACTGCATTTCAATAATTCTGTTGCGTCGCCACGGGACCATCCAGCCTATGATGGCTTGCTCCAAATTTGGCCTCCCATGGAGCATTTATCTGCTAGGCTTCTAGGGAATTATACTCCTGGAAAGAATATAGCCATTGATGAGTCCTTGATCTTATTTCAAAGGGTGGCTGCTGTTTAGGTAGTACATACCGAGAAAAAGAGCTTGTTACGGCAATCAATCAGTTGATGATGTGTGAGAGCTTTACTTGTTATGTACACAGCCTAAACGTGCATACAAGGAAGGAATCTGCTCCAAATCCTGTAGGTTGCCCTTCTAAGATAGGGGTCATGGAAAATTGTAGGGGAGTTTGTCCGTCTACTCGTCATAAAAGTTACAACCTGTATGTGGACAACTTCTATACAGGAGTAGAGCAGTTTAACAAGCTCTGCAAATCTGACCCTGTGGCACGTGGTACAGTTGGATGTCGGTGCAAAGGATTCCCGCAAGAGATTGTTTGTAAGGAGATTTAAAATCATAGAGCACTGTATTACTTTCCAACAAACTACTTGCAGGTGAATTTTCTGATAGGCGACCTGTGTTCGTAATCACTACAAACCATAATAAGAGCACTGCCTCCATCACGGTTTGGGGTCGGCTGGCCCAAGTTCACAGGCTCACTAGTATACTTGATTACAACAAGTGGATAAGAATGACTAAGTGCTTCAGCCATATATATCACAATCCATAACTCCCACATGGTTAAAAAAAAAAAAAAAAGCCGTTTACCCTCCTGATCCAGCTGGCAACAAACCATGCATATGTTGTTTACCATCAGACCACCACAGGAAGACCGGTGTCTTTAATTGACTTTCAGTTTACCAGCAGTAAGACTTTCAATGCCAAAGAAGCATTAGCCTTCACTTCATCTGCTGTAGAGGAAGTAGCAAGGTTGCAGGACCAGCACTTTGCCAACCACATTCAAGCAACAGTGAAAAGATTCAACCATGTCATCATTGTAGAGCCTGCTCAAAGCAAGGAAAGAAACAGGAGACTCGCTGTTACTTTCCCCAGTGCCCATTTAAGCCAGGCCTAGGTTTTCCAACTTGCTTTACATTGCACTATACAAAAGTGAAGCATTTGGAAATTGACCGAGGTGAAGCTGTCCTAGCATATACCTTTCAGTGGCTGTGCATGGAAACATTTCTACCATGGGCCACTACTTCACTAGGCAATCAGCCTTTCAACCGGCTTTCTCTAGTTGCTTATAGCCTGCTTGGCACCTTTATCCCCTGTCAGAATGAGGTAGAGGTTATGTTTGCCATATGACAATTGCATTACATTCACCGCACTGCAAATAACAGTGGACGGAACATAGCTCACTTGTCACAGACTAACCTGCACAGCAAAACCTAAAGATATAAGTAGTTTTTGTAATGCTCTTTAGGAAACTTAAGACAGTGTAGCCCAGAATGTTTACCTTAGTTTCAAGCGTAAATATGCTCACTCCAGTCAGATGATCTAGGCCTTGAGGAATCCTTGGACACTCACCAACTCACAACCACAAACTGGAAGGAGTTGGATTCAGCATAGATGTTCCCTTAAGGCGCGTGAAAGACATGGCTTCTTGAGCATCAGGTAGCTGCCCCATAAGACATGACTAAAGGTTTATTTGGCACGTATACAGAATTCATCAGAACTTTGAAGGCAACAGAGACATGTACTGGTAGGAAACATTTAGGCTGGGTGTGCTTCGACAGGGATATCACACAGGTATAAGGCAGCTAGGGTGAGAGCTGAATTAATTACTAGTGATTTTCATTCATTACTGGTTAAGAGTTTACATCGAATTAGGCACTTCAGGGAGCTTCATTGGATTTCCATCCACAAGGGAGCTCTCTAAACATACACAATCAAAGCCTTACACAACACTGGCCCAGCATACTTCAACCACAGCCTCATATTTCAGAAGCCTTCCAGACACCTTCGCTCAGCTGTACTCCTACTCGCACACATTCTATGCATATGCAGCACCAGAACAGGCAGTAGTGCATTATCTTACCTTGCTCTGAAAGTCTGCAATGACCTGCCCCTACATATCTGCGCCATCTCTAAAATTCATGAATTCCCCCGGAAGCTGAAGACTTGCGTCTTCAACAAGGTGACTCTATGGATCAGTTCAAACTGCTCCGGTGTCAGCAGAAGGATACATTCCTCGGTGAAAACGTGCTTTACTAATTCACATAACACTCACCGGAATGCTGCACCCCACATCACACATACGGTCATCTTTGAGGCCTGCTGTTCATCCTTAGCCAGAACACAATAAAAGTCAGTAAACTGTACGACGTCTTACTGGCATAAAGAGCATTTTACATACAAGTCGGCTCTCACGAAGCAAAAAAAAAAAAAGCTTCAGATCAGAACAGGATGCCACATGAGATTGGGGTAGTGTTAGCGCGCCAGACCTTAATAAGTAAACTTACAAGGAGACGTGAATTGGTCGATGAACCTTTTGACTCGCTTTGAGGTATTCCCACTATATATCCCGTACATGCATAAATCAATAACCAACAACAATAAATGAAAAGTAATCAAGAAGAGTCAGTAATGTCACACACCATGACTTTGCAGACATGAATAATCACACCTTTAGGTAAAAGTTAGAGTATTTATTTCCGTATATTAACAATGCTAATGTCACAACTCATTCTCAAAATCAAATTATAAACATACAGGAATAACACTGGCTGACCAAAGCGGCGGAAAAAACCTGCAATCTAATCAAAACTTGAGCTACTACACATTCTAGGGTTACAGTACAAATTAATAGCAAGAATAACTGCGCAAGTGATATTACATACATTTATATTCAGCAAAGAAAATACATCAAATGTTATTACATGTATTGAACTTCATTAGTGAGGACCCTAACTAACATCAGATTAGGATAGCATGTTTGAGCTTCATGCAAAACAATTTGGTCAACACAAATTTGGAAAACATCTAACTATGGCTCTAGTAAAATAGCGGTTGGTACCTAGAAACAAAAGCAAACAGACATAGCAAACAGTTTCATAGTCAGTATAACTATCCTCAGTTTGGATCAGCAAGCTGCAACAGTCTTTGTCCTTAGGACATCAGTTCGGTCGGCTAGACATCAGGATTCAGCATCAAAGTTCAGAAAAGGCAACGTCTCTTTAAGCAATAAAGTTAAGCACATCTCTTCTCAAAGCATCAAGAAAATAATGGCCCTACGGCAAGATAGAAAACGGGCAAATGGTGTCTTCTTCTCAGTGCAGTCTGGCCAAGTTAAATTTACTGAAACTACTTCCCATGTCCCTATTGGTTCAAGAATCACATGTTTACATGTAATCCAATGAAACTAAACCCTAAAATCTATAATTCTACTGGTACATGGTTCACATGTTGATTGGATCTAGTCTCTTCTTGACATTGCGCTCATCAGGTAACATTATTTTTGCAGCTTACACTCCAGTCAGTATGTTCATCTCCTCTCCTGGGAAATTCAGTCTCACATACATTAAACACTTTTTTTTATTAGCTAGTACATCATCTCCTAACAAGCAGTTCTTATGAGAAATACTTAACTACAAGCATTTGGCCAGCACAGTGGACAATCACAATTTAATTATCTAAGCAACATTTTTAAAGTCGATTAAGACATGAGGACATGCAACTAGGCCAAGACAACGCTAAGTTAAGGCCTTACGAATAATAAAGCTAATACATAATGCATAACCCCTATTATGACATAATACTACATTAATCAAACTTAAGTTCATCATTTCATATTAATAAGCCATTAATAAGTACACTTCATGAACATTGACGGCCACTCTGGTGGGTGCACCTTCAAATGTGTGCATTATTTTTCTCTATGTTATTACATATTCTATGCAATTTCAACACTCGGGGTACACGAATAATCATTAATAATTTATTTTCATAACTCTGCGTTAACAGTAGCTACTACCTAGTATGCTGAATTCTGGATTTGTATACCGATATAGAATTTGAACCGTCCTCGAAAAAGAGTTACTGCCTTGAAACACACGTGGCAGTGCTTCAAGAGAAGATTCTTTTAAAATTCAAATATGGAATAAAGAGAACATGAACATGAAAGCATTTGAGCACATCCAGATTAGGAACTTCTGCTTTTTTCACGATTGAAGAGCATCTTCCCCATTGAGACGAAATTAGTCTGGACTGCACCAGTTGGGTTGGGTTCTGGAGGAGTGAAGCGCTGGGTGATTTTTCCCTTACCCTCTTTACTCAGTACAAATCCTCCCCAATAGCCAAAAAACGGATCAGCACTGGAGTGAAAAAGTCTCAGCAGTGAAGGAGTTAAGTTAGTCTGTTTGCGGCACTCCCATTTTGGGGACATTAGAAAACGGAACCACAGGCAAATATAATGATTTAGAGAAGTGGGGCAGAGAATCAGAATGCACACACTGGCACCATAGCCGTGGAACCCCTTGTCAAAGTTTTATTGTTAAGTGCTGAAACTGGAAAAATGAACTCTAAAGACGGTGCATTGGCTGTTAAATTTTGGGCAGGGAAAACGCCACCCCGGGTTTCCTGGCAGCTATGCTACTGACCAGAAGTCCCTGCAGTTTGTCACACGCAACACAGTTTTAAGGGATATGCAACTCCTGTTCTCGTGCACGACTGACTTCGCTGGCAGAATGCCCATTAACATGAAGGCTGGGAACATCACCGACTTACATTTGGAGAGATTTATTTATATCAAATGCCACAAATTGGTTTGTCTCTTGCTGTTGGAGTAGTACATGTACACTTTTAACTGACCTCGTAAATGTCACAGAGTGACTCGGCCACATTCGGATTCCAACATAGGATTTTATGGTTCCACGCAGTTCACAGCAGAACTTCAAGCTTTACTCACTTATCATAAACTGTGCACGAGGTCATGTCAGATGAATTAAGAAAAATGAGACAAATCATTTTTAATTTGTTCACGACTTCATCAACCCGGAACCGACTAGTGTTCTCACTGCTCTATTTGAATACTCTAGTAATATATGGAATAACGTGCTCAATGTTCGCACTGATGCGAACATTCCTTCCACCCTTTCATGAAACAACACACCGCAGCGAACACTGCTCATTCACACAACCATCTTGGGTAGAGCATTAACCAAGTGAAACAAATCTGCATTACTCTGATGAATTACTCGAAAGAAAGGAAATTGAGCACTCAATGCTTTCTACCCACTAGGTGCGATATATAAAGTACAGATACGAGCTTTGGGTTTATAGCGAAATTATTGTCGGTGCAATGCACAATGATGTTTGTTTCTGTCAGCCGTCTTTTGCATGTTTCTGTGCATGGAAGTAACATGCAAAAGATGGCTGATATTCACACAGGGTCCGAGCATTTAGAAAACAAGGGCAAGTACCAACCTTGAGGCTAACATCATACTAGGTCTTCTAGCAAACGGGTACATTCAACTGGTGTATTTCCAAATATCCAACTCCTTTTATCATTAGGTTTCCAGTCAATATGTGGGTGATGGACATGTTACTTACCTTCGTTAACGCCTTATCTGTTAGAGTCTAGATCTAGCTGCAGATTCCTCACCTTAGAATTTCCCCAGGCATCAGACTGGATGCAGAAGGTTTTTTGTGAGCAGGAACCCTGCACCCTGGTAGGTGATGTCGATATGATCCGTGTGCATAGTCGTCTGCTGTATCCAACCAGGCTCGCTTCCACTTCAGAAGGGTGAAGCCATAAAGAAAACTAACCACTGGTGTGGAAAACTAGGTCTGTGAAAGGGAACAGCTCTGTCCGTAGAAATCCAGTCACAGAGCAGGGAGAATGGGGGGGTTGGTATGAAATCTGCAGCTATATATAGTCTCTACCAGATTAGGCATTACTAAAAGGTAAGTAACTTGTCCATTTGATAGACACCTCCAGCTGCAGATTACTTACCTTAGAATAGTTACCCATACAATACCATCACCAGAAGTGGGTCTGCGGGCCAATTTCAAAATGACTGAACGAGCAAAGTACCCATCCTTACAGACCAGACTGTCCAGGCAGTAGTGCTTTGTGAATGTGTGTAAAGAGGGCTACGCTGCTGACTGGCAATATCCAGGACCAGAACTCTACGTGCTAACGCAGTGGTCACAGCTTTAGCTCTAGTGAAATGAGCTTGCAAGCTTTCAGGGGGGTTGCTGTTTGGACAATGTGCAGCAGAACTTAATGCAGAGTATGAATCATCTGGAGATGGTCCATTTCTGCGTGGCCCGATCTTTCCTCACTCCAACATACCCCACCAAAAAGTTGTTCATCTACCCGGAACTCTTTAGTTTGCTCAAGGTAGAACATCAATGGTCTTTTTTTTGGATCCAGAGAGTTTATTCCCTCCTCTTCTTCAGAGGGATGTGGAGGAGCGTATTAAGTTGGCAAGGTGATGGATTGGCCTATGTGAAATAGTTTTACCACTTTTGAAAGAAAAGAGGCTTCCATGCAAAGCACCAGTTTTTCAGGGTAGAAGGTGAGGTAAGGAGGCTTAGATGAGAAGGCCTGAAGCTTACTCACTCTTCGGGCAAATATAATTGCCACGAGGAAGGCTGTTTTTATTGTAAGGAGCCAAAGGGGACAGTTATGTGGAGGCTTGAAGGGAGCAGACATCAAGAATGTTGAGACAAATTTAAGCTCCCTCTAAGGCATGCTAAACGGCGAAGAAGGAAAGAGATGTACAATAGGGGACTTAAAGAGGGAAGGCTGGTCAGAACTCTGAGCAGAAATGGTATGGGCGGAAAGGCGTACACCAACTCCATTTAAGACAAAAAACCTTTCCGAGCAAGAGTCACCAAGGAAACTCTAGTGTGCAGAACTCTTTACATTGCACGTTCTCAGCAGCGGCAAATAGATCTAACCAAGGATCTCCCCACTGTTAAAACAAACCTTGCACCACCTCTAGAATGAGACGTCATTCATGATCTGCTAGGCATTTTCAGCCGAGTTTGTCCACCCTGCCATTCAGAGAACCTACTAGGTGTTTAATCACCAGTGAAATGCCCTGTTGTTCCAGTTATGTCCAGAGAAGCAGAACCTCTTGAAAAAAGGGCCCAGGACCCCACCTGCCCTGTTTGTTGCAGTGGTGTTATCTGTGAACACCTGCACAAACCTTTCCTTCACGGAGGGTAGAAAGGCTTTCAATGCCAGTGGAATCACATGGAAAACCAACAAGTTGATGTGGAGTCCGGATTCCAACAGAGATCAGTGTCTTCTGATCTCTAACTATCTCAGATGGTCACGCAATCCCAGGAGTGATGCATCTGTCACTACTATGAGATCTGGATGGAGAAGGAAGAGAGGTCTCCCAATGACCAAATCACGGTTTGTTAGCCACCTATGCATGTCATTAGCAGTTCCCTCGGAGATCTGGACCATGTCGGAAAAATGTGCCTAATGCTACGCCCACTGGAACTTCAGGTTGCACTGCTGAACCCAAATATGCTATTGTGAAGGAGGCCATGAGTCCCAGCAGCCTCAGAGTCTGTCTCACCAAAATATAGGCTAGAGGCTGAAACATTGTAATCATAGCCTGAATATCCTAGACTCGCTGTTCGAGAGGATAAGCCTGAAACAGCACCGTATCCAGAAAAGCTATGATGAAAGGGAGCATCTGAGAGGGAGTCAGAGGTGACTTCGGCACATTGATAGTGAACCCCAGAAAATGTAGGAGATCTGCCATAGTCTGAACGCGAGATATGACAGTGTGGGGCAAGTCCGCCTGCGACAACTAGTCATCAAGACAGGGGAAGACTGACACCCCTGAGCTCCGCAGCTGAACCGCAACCACCACCATTACCTTGGTGAACACCTGGTGGATGCTGGTAAGGCCAGAAATGGACCACTGCAAACTAAAAATGCTCCTGGCTCACTGTAAACCTCAGGTAACATTTGTGAGCAGGCAGGACGGGGACATAAGGGTCTTGAAATTCCAAAACTACCATCCAGTCCAGACAGGACCGGATCTAACGTGAGCATTTTGAACTTCTTCTTGAGGAAATAGTTGAGGGGCCACAGGTCTAGGATAGGATGAAGGTCTCAGTCCTTCTTCAGCACCAGAAAGTAGCTGGAATAGCTACCATAGCCCACTTCTGGCATTGGGACCCTTTCTATGGCTCCCTCGGGCAAGACCGCTTTAACTTCATAGCAGAGAAGAGAAATATGATCCTCCATCAGCTTTTCAAAATATGGTTGCATGGGAGAAAAAGAGGGGGGGGTGCAAAGTGGAGGGGGTAGCCCCTTCGGACGATCTGCAAAACTCACAACGGCGAATCCTGCTGCCAACTGGATGCCCATGATGGTATGTGGGCAGATCAAGAGGTTGTGGAGTCTGCCGGTGGAAGGGGTCATGGATTCACTCGACCTCTGGCTGCCCAACCCACAAAGTCTGTGGGTACCTCTCCATCAGCCACACAGTGGCTGGGAAGGCAGTGACACAGCTGGAAGCCCCTTCTGTAGCCATGAAAGGGGCAAAAGGTGAACTGTGGCTGAATAATGGGACCCCATAGAAAGGCTCAAGGACCTCACAGGAGCCTGAATTTCCTGAAAGCGCCCCAGTGCCAAATCCGCCTGGTCTCCAAAGAGACAGGAGCCATCAAAGGGCATGTCCATCAAGGATGATTGGATATCAACCGAGACCTCTGTTGTCCTCAACCAGGTGTGGCTCCTCAAGGCCACCAATCGATGAACCCGCCCTGCCCAGAGAACCAGCTGTGTCAAGTCCACAACTGATGGTGCACTTTGCTGCATCTCTCCTATATGCAACTGCCCGAGAGTACACGGCCCTGGCTTTCTCCGGAACCACTGGCAGCACCTGCGCTACCGTGTTCCACAGTGTGTGGGAGTAATGGACCAAAAGGCATGTGTTGTTCATGGACAGCAAAGCCAGGCTAGCAGATGAAAATATCTTCTTACCCAAAGTATATCCAGCCTCTTGGATACCCTGTCTGGGGTTGCAGTAGGGAATACACAAGAATTTATGAGGACTTAGAGGCCTGGACCACCAAACTCTCTGGGGTAGGTTGCTGGGTGAGGAATGTTGGGTTTCCCAGTACGGGCGGTGGCGACAGGCAATCTTCCTATTCACATGTGCGCCTGTGCTAGTTTGGACCAAGTCCTTAGAAGGATGTCAGTGAGGGCTTCATTAAATGGGAGAAGCAGTTCTAAAAGGGGGAACTCCCAGTTGTAGCACCTGTGCCAAGCCATTAGTCTTGGCTGCCACCAAAGGCAGTTGAAGGTGAAGAACCTGAGACGTCCTCTGCACCACTAGAACAGAAGAAATTCCCTCCTCTGTAGCCACGATAGGGGGGGTGAAAGTATACTAGTATCTGGAAAAGTATCCAATCCATTGGCTTCACCCAGTTCATCACATCAGTCCATGTTGGGATCTTCATAAGGCTGGTATTCTTCAGAGCCCAGTGACCCCCTCCCATTCCACCCCCCTCCAAATCCTAGCCCATAGGAATAGGGCTCAGGCTCTGACCTGTAAGGCCCGGCTCCAGTCAGCGCCAGAAATGGCATTGATCAATGCCCCTCCGGCCCCATGTCGGAGTTGGGGGATCAGAATGGGAACAGCACAGCCGGTGGGCACCAGAAGTGTCGGGACTGGGACCGGGTTGGGGAAGGATGAGGTGGGACACTGGTTCAGATCCAGGGAAGGATCCCTCGAGCCCAACTGGAACTGAGGCCGAAGCCCTCGGATGCAACCAGAAAGGGCCCCTGCCGGCTCCTTGCCGCTCAAAGGCACACCAGAGGAGTCGGCCAACCCAAATATGAGGTGCATGGCCTCAGAAAACTCATAATTGGCAGTGGTCGCCTCCAGCTCCAGGAAAGTCAGGGAAGCGCGGAGCTGGGCCAGGCGCAGAATGCCTAGAAGAAAGCTTCAACAACTTATTTTCCTTGTGTCCAGACTTACTTGAGTGTCCCAAGCACTTGGAGTGGGATGACAACTTCAGACTCCGCAACCACTTCCGGGCCATTCTTCTCGACCGGGATCTCGAGTGTTGCACATTAGACTGCCATCAGCTTGAGGGATCACTCCTGCAAAGCCTTGGGGTTCCTGGCACAGCAGTCTGAGCATGACTTTGGGGTGATAGTCGCACTCAAGAGTGCGCAGGCAAACAAGATGCTGGTCCGTCACTGACATCAGTCCGTGACAGGCACCACAGGGCTTGAAGCCGGGCTTCTTGGATGACATCCCTGCCACACCTGGAGGTAAAACCGACAACGCATATGGAGTCGATCGGTGCCACCTACCAGCGTGCAGCTTATGAAAAATCTTCCAGAGCCAGTCTTAAGCCTGGGGAAATTCTAAGGTAAGGGATCTGCAGCTAGAAGTCTCTATCAGATAACATTTTCACATGCTACACATGAAGAAATTATT
Organism: Pleurodeles waltl; assembly: GCF_031143425.1. Classification (NCBI taxonomy): domain Eukaryota; kingdom Metazoa; phylum Chordata; class Amphibia; order Caudata; family Salamandridae; genus Pleurodeles; species Pleurodeles waltl. The sequence continues at coordinate 644,608,327 of NC_090446.1, read as the reverse complement.
GTAGGTGCCTGCTGCTCCCACAGCTGCTTTCTGCACCATAGTTATTTTTAACTTTCTATTTTCAAACATGCATGGTACAGAAGGTACTATCTGGTTAAGGAAGCTCAACACACATACAATGAACGCCAAGTCTCAGAGACAAAGGCAACTGGAACACAACTAGCATAGCCACAATACCCCCACATTATAATTAATTTTAACACATGGTTGAAATTAAAAAGACTACAGCTGTTTTATCCAGACCAAAACACGGACATGCTGGTCCTTTGAATATCCAGACGAAGAGGGTACTTTACAACTTCAGAAAATGTGGACAACATTTACAAATGTTAAGTAGCTTGTTGCAATACCGGATCACGCAAACGCCTGAACTCTGTGCGGCACGGCTCGCCGTCTGACCGGATGGCCTATTGACTTCTGAAGACGACAGGTCCGAGTTTCTACGACGAAAATATGAACGGCAGAGGAGAAATGCCACTAAGACATTTTGTTGCTCGATTGTTTGTCAGAGAATGAGGAAGTAATCTCTCTATCCATCTTCTGTTTCAAATTAACTACAAGCTGCTTTGCGCACATTTCCAGGTGTCAGGTTCCCGGAGTCACCATCCTCCTCCAAGAGTTAAATTGCAAACTGGCATGCCTTCATTTTATTTACCAGATTATTAAAGGGCAGGGTACACACTGTGTAACTGCTTGCTTACAAAGGACAGCCTTTTAATAAATTGGCAGCATATGGCACTGTCCGTGCTTTAAATAGGCTGGTAATGTCTGGTACTGAGTACCGGCACTTTTTTTAATTTGAGAGGTAGAGTACCCGCACTTCAAGAAAAACGTAATACTTTCAATTGGAGAGTACCGGCACGAATCAAGAAACAAGCAGGTTCTCTGGGACAGAGTACCTGCACTTCTTTCCCCCCCCCCCCATTTCAAGCACTGGGCACTGTACAATTAATCAAGGTTCTTCTAGTGTCGGTGTTTAAGCTCAAGAAAGCAAAGCTTACACCCAATACTGTAGCAATGCTGTAACCTAGCGCTATAAAAGCAACCAAGAGTCATTAGTGTCAGAAGGCGTACGAACATACCTGCATATCGTTGTCAAAAGGCCACACACAGGGTAATTAATCCCTTTATAGCATGTGTGTGTAATTATAAATACACACACACACACACACACACACACACACAACTACCTTCATCGGCCTCACGCAACCTCACCTCAACTGAAGGCAGTTGTGCAGAAACGCTTTCCTGTTGGGATCATTTATTAAATTCCAAGAATACACGTTCTGGAGTGCTGTTTCTTCATAGTATAACTGGAGGAAAGTGTGGAGAGAGATATATATATATTATTTTTTTTTTTACGTCTGGTAATGTTGCTGTAGGTGTTGTGTAACTCACTGGCCAAGTTTTTCTTGCTTGCGAGATACAGTGCAGTGTCTAAATTCACTGCCGTAAAGGTGATAACAGTGAGATGAGGCAGCCAGTGGAGGTCGCCCAGAGTGTGGAGTGACTTCTTTAGGCTTTGATCAGCTAGGCAGCATCGTGGAGGACATTCTTCAACCGGGTGGATGGGACTATGATGCTACAAGCAGTCGTCCACAGCATCGTATCTGGCATCCATACTTAAGTTTGGTGCTGCCTCTCACCAAGATGGAATAGCAAAATGTAATTACAGTTGATATTTGCTACTGCTAACATTCTTAAATATTGTTGAATATAAAGAACAAGCACATGCCTCTGAAATTTACTCTAAATTCAAGCTTGAATCAAATTACATGTGCCTCTGAAAAATTAAACTGAAATTTATCATCACATTTATTTAATATATAAATCATGAAATATCTGAAAATCGTTAGTCATGCATTAGCATCTAGATTACTGTCACACCTCTCCAAATTGTTCAAAAAAGCAAAATCAGCGCTTTATCCACTAGGACTGCTACAGGGATTAACAAAATTACAGTCACAGAGAGCAGGGATACCATGGACTATAGTCAAGTTTAGATACCCAGGTATGTACATTAGACATGGAGAACAGCAGACACACAACACACCTGGGGCGGGTAATTCAGGGTCTGCCTGCGTCCATAAAATTCTGGAACACTTTCAAATTATCCTTTATGGGGAAAATATGACTTAAACAATGGTAGTGCTAACCCGTTGCTTTTATGTTCTTCTGGCGACCATGTATGAGATACCAAGAACATTTTTCAAGAAGCTTGATAGACTATTGATAGAGCTGCTGTGGGCTGACAAACGCAGGTGGTGGGCCCTGGGGTTCTCCGGAGCGAATGGGACAAGGGTGGAATGAAAGTAACCAACCTGGAACTTTACTATTTGGTGGCACAACAAAAGCATGCAATCCACTGGCTTGATATAGAAAGCAATTGGGAAGGAGCCCTGCTGGAAAGTGCCCATGATGGCTGTCAACTCGGCGCATTGATGACTGTCATAGATGCAATACCGCTGAGGATGACTTTCTACATATAGTGTGGAGATGCCCAAATATCGGACCATGCTGGACGGATATTGGACGGAGATGTTACACGGTCTTCAAGAGGTGACAGGATGGGAAGCGCTGTACACAGTTAAGCAATGTATCCTAGGCCTACTCCCTGAAACTGCCTCAAAAAAACTGAGCCACTGCTTCACAATGCTAAGGTTAGTGGTGGCTAAAAAGTGCCTAGTGATAGGCTGGGCCAGCCCTAGACCTCTTAGACAAGAGAACTGGCGCGGAGACTTGATGGCATGGGCAGAAGAGGCATATATGCGCAAAACCCAATGAGACGAAGAAGTTACAGATTTTTTGCGCGCTTGAGGGATAATGCGACAAACACTGCTAGGCTCCTTCAGCGACAAGCGTGGTGGTTAGCAAGACCAAATGGGTGTGGAAATAAAAGAAATGGACTAGTAGTGCAACTCCCCTATATGACGCAAACCACAAAGAAGAATCTTCATACAGGTTGAAGAAATGGAAAATGTAGAGACCATATCTTACTCAGGATAGTCCTGCAGGCATCTGGAAGCGGGCGGGGGGGGGGGGTGACTGGCTTGGTGGGTGGGTAGGTGGGAACGCTGCGGACTGTTAGTGGTTACTTCGATGTTTTATATAGTTTTTTTTTTTTTAACTTTTTGGGACAAACATAATTGTGAGTGATATATTCCATCATCCCCAACATGTTGAATGCAAATTATTTGGGGAAACACTATTACCTGTATTGTCCTGCTACTCTGATACAGTACCATAAAGACTAGATCTGTGGATTAAAGGTGAGCTGAGGTAGCGACTCATCAATCATTGACAAATTCGCTCCTATACAATTCACGGTGAGGGTGACACGAGGGCGTACAATGAGCACCTGGAAACAGTGCGAGTAGTCTATTACAGTCCCATCATCCTTTTGCTTCCCTTGTTGTGCCGGACTTGTTTTTAGGTTGTGCATGGCAGGGCACAAGCGCTGCTTTTCCGACGTGTTGGTATGTGTCTGGGCTTTTAACCATGCCCACCAGTACCACTCGTTCGTGGGCTTGCCCTTCAAAAATCCTTTGATGACACTGGTAAATGGTTTAAGTTTGTCCCTCCTTGGGGAGGTTGTGTTACCGCCTCGGGCACCGCCAGTTACTGGCTAATTGCACTTCTGCTGATAAGTTTGAATGCGAGCGAACTTCTTTTTCCTTTTGTAGGTCTCTTCAAGTTGGTTCCAATGGCGGCCTTAGCACTGTGAATTGGCTCACTCATGCAAAACTTTTATATTTCATTTTCAATTTATGTGGCAAAAAAAGTCTGGATAGGTGTTTACAATGCTAATAGCTCGAACTTGAGCAAATGCGAGACCCATTGCATTGCAAATGCTGGTTTTCTTTAGTTGGAGCTTGCCGCCATTGGCCAAAACGCTGGGATTGATATCTGGCAGAGGCGCGGGCATGGTTGCTCTGGCATTCTCTATCCCAATCATCTTTAGGCAGCTTATTGCCTCTTAACCCACCCCAGGTGAGGCCATCTCTGTCCTACCAGCTCACAATTTTGACATGGGGTGGAGGGGCAGTACTGCTATTGAATGGACCCTTGGCTTCGAGACCTTCTGTGGGAATGGTTTCGACACCCCTCCCTGTGGTTAGCTGTTTCTTTTACTGTATGTTGTTTAGAAAAGCGGGTGCCACCTGGGTGCTTTGCGGCTTGACATGCCCGAGTTCTAGGAGGTGCCCTCATGTGTCTCCCCTCTATCTGGAAAAGTCAGGTTTTCATATCACAGAGTTTGTTTATCTTTAGGCTTTTTTGTAAATTAAGAATGCTTTATATTTTCTGTTTAAAAATAGTGTTATTATCTGTCTTCTTTTCACCGTGGTAATAGTCGTCTCATTGTATTATCACACTCTTTTCTGCTTCTTGTAGTCCATTCAGCGAACGTATATATTTATTGTACGAGCTCAATAATTTTTTTATTGAGTGATCTGGGCAAGCATTGTAGAAGTGCCACAAAACAAAATACAATTGCCAACTTCTACACAATACTAGTATGGTACAAATAGTGTATTCAAAGCACACATCACAAACCTAGTAATACTTAGAGACTGTTTACTACACTCATCTAGTACAGTAAAAGTGGAACTAGTGCATATCTAACAGGCAAGGAGTTTGACAGCACAATGCTTGGAGTCGGAGAGTTTGGCTACACAGAGTACACAGAACGGAAATGATGCTGGCTACAAAAACAAAATCAGGTTTATTGTTTCACCATGCTTTTGTTATTTAAGATGTACCTCGTTTCTACCAACATGTTGGTAGAACCATTATTAATCCTGAAGGTGAGACAATTACAGCCCTAATAATTCCTACCATGGAGTTTGTTACTCCACTGAAATTAGTAAGTGGCTGAAGTTTTAAGTTTGTCTTCTAATATGTGGCTGTGAGATGAGGAACGACAAGTAATGCACTTTTCATAGTGCCCTGCGTACTTGTGATATTCATGAGTCTTTTTCACATTGGTAATTTCTTGTTTGAATTTGCACTGTAAAATTATAAGCTGTTTTTAAATGATTAACTGGTTGTTTTATTTCTTGTCATTTCCATTTCTGAACCTAAATGATGTGTTTTTTTATTTGTAGTGCATAGCTTTCTTCTAGTGGTGAATATTGTTTGCTGGTTCAGTGCCGGTTGATCTGCAGTAGGCTCGTTGCATGTGTAGTGACAGCTAGCTGGTGGTGTGTACGTACGTACTGGTGGTTGGTTGGTGTTGACTTTATTGGGGGCAGGCTGTGGCTTGTCTGCTGTCTAGGTATACTGGTAGCTGGCTGGCATTGCACGCATACTGGGGGGGGGGGGGGTGGAGGGAAAGGGAATTGGTGGCTAGCTAGCAGTGTTTGCATGCTGGCAGCTGGCTGCCCATATGGGTCTAGTAGCAGCTGGTTTATGGAATGCGAGGAGTGGCATTTGGCTGGCTGTGTGCGTGTGGCATGATCATTGGTTGACGGTGTTTATGAGGTGATTTACTGGCTGTGTGTTAGTATGTAAGTTGGCTGATGGCTGGGTAAGTATTGGGTTGATTCGTTTGTCAGTCCTGTGGGCTTATGAAAGTGAAAGGCCCGTAAATGGCACAGTTTGTTGACTTAAGCGCGATACTGACTTGGGCCTGCAACTGGAGGTGTGAACAGCTTTATGTTTATGGCACATGAATGGTATGTGACGGGACTGTAAAGCAGATGGTGTGCCTTGACATGGTTCACACCTCATGAGCAGTCAGTGTTCAGTATGTTGATGTTCCAGTTATCCTATTAACAGTGGCTTCTGCATTGTGATTTACAAGAGGTCATTTGTTAATAGCATTTGAACTTTCCACTCACCCTAGTGTAAAAGCCACCCTGTAGGTGCCTGCGCTAGAGTAGTGGATGGGCGTGCATTATTAGTTTTCTCACCTTCACTGCCAGTGTACACATTGTCTCTATGGAAGCCATACCAACCTAGACATTTCTGAAACCTAGACACCCAGTGGCACCCAGGGTGAGGTTACTTGCACACATCTTGCAACTTTTTTTCTTTCAAACTTTAACGAAAACATGCATTTTCCTCACATTTCTATGAAGGAAAGTTCAGTAATCTGCATGGATCCACAAATTTCCTACAACCTAGCATTTCCATTCTTATCCCACTTAATAAAAAAAAAAAAAAAAAAAAATAACTACTACCCCCCACTTGCGTGAGTGGGCCTATCGCCCATAACAGAAACAGCTCAAACCTGGGACCATGCAAATCAGAAACCATCTTGGCCAAATCCCTGATTTCATTTGTTTCTAACACATGTGCTAGGCACCATTTTTAAGTGGGACAAGTGTGACAATGCAGTGTAGAAGAAAATTTGTGGATCCCCACAGATCCTCAAACATTACCTCTAAGAAATGTTATGAAAATGTGTATTTCTTGGACAAAATTTGAGGTTTTTAACGGGTTAGGAGTTAAAAAAAAAATTTCAAAAAAAATCCTGCATGATCCACACAAGTCAGACCACCTTGCCTTGCCTGGTGGCGGCTGAGCTATACCCAGCTATCCACATTGTAAAAAAGTGTTAATTTCACTCTGTGAAATGTGATATATCCAAGACTCATTTTAGGGTGCTGTGTCTCGGCTGCTAGGCCCAACCACACAAGTGGTGTATTGTTTTTATTGGGTGAAGTGGGAACACAGAATAATGGAACATTTGTAATTACCTATTTGATTTTTCCTGCATTTTTGGCTTGCAAATGTAATCCAATGAACAAGAGTAGACATTTTCCAAAATGCCCTCTGAATAACAGGACAGAGCGGGTAACCTCAAATTCAGAGGTGTACAAATAACCACCGTTCCTAAACTCAGTATCTTGTGCGTAGTTCAGAAACATAAATTTGCTTCATACCCATTTTTAATTCATTATATTTTAACATGTGAATGGATGTATGATCAGTACTTAACAAAAATCACAAACTTCAGCTCAGTTGTTGGCTCTGCATATAGCATGTTTTTTGAGAATCTGTAAATCCTATATATCCCTGTGGCCGAACAGTCTATCAAGCGTAATGATGTACTGCCTTTGTAAAGTGGTCATTGTAACATAAAAGATTACAGATGAAAATGTCACCTATCGCTATTTTCTTCCTAGTGATTTTAATTATTTTTTATTCAATGATTAGTTTCTTTGGGAACATCTTGAGGGATCTACACAAATGCCCCGTTAGTGAAGTCAGAACGTTGTCTAGTTTTCAGAAATGTATAGATTTTGGTAGCTCACCCATTGATTTCACACCTATTTCAATGATGAACTGCAAGTAGGTTGAAGCCACAGACACTAGGAAAAACAGACTCCTTCTGCAAAAAATGCAAACACTGGTTAAAAGATTGCTACAGCTCTGCTGGTTTCTGAAAGCTGGGAAGAGTGTCAGCCTAGCACCGCACACCTTTCGTTTATGACATTTCTTTTAGAAGGAAAAAAATAAAAAAAAGATTTCTTACATAGCACTTTCCCCCATTCAACCCCCTCCCCCAATATCCACAAAATGTTGCTATATTTCGACTATTTTCTCTGTTTCCTCTAGGAGAATCTACAATCCCAGCGTACCTATAGAATCCCCAAAATGTGTGTGGGGGGGGGGGGGAAATGGACAGTAATTTGACCTGGATACCATATGTGGAAAACAATTATGAAAACTTCAGTATGAAGTGCCCTGGATGTCAAAAAAGGGCTTAGCCATCTGGGGGACAAAAGACTTGGCAATCACGTGGTGAAAATACACTTGCCTCCGAACAACATATTTGAATACTGGAGGTGAGGATAGGAAAACCTGTACAGGACATCTGAAATTCAAAATACACTTTCACAGCGATGGAGGACGCTTGACTGAGAGTGGCACTCAAGGCCTGAAATACTTGGACTAGCTCTGCCGTTTCGACAAACAATGCGAATCGCCACTCGTATATAAACAATCATCCTTGAAACCTGCACTAAGAACACGTGATGATGCACGAGTTAGTTTTGTAGCACTCACATAAATGAAGTTTGATTATTCCTCGAACGCTGGTCGAACAGCAAGGCTTAGGGAAACCGATCGAATTTTACGGGCCTGCAATGTTCTTTTTTGTATGTCTCACCCTTACAAGCATAACTTGTAGAATGCATTTTAAGATTTTGGTGGGTTCAGCAGATATTGCAGAGATTTGTGTACAACCTCCATATGACTTGTTTGAACACAAAATAACCACAATATGCCCTTATGAATAAAAAAAGTAAGGGCTTGTTGAAGGATTGGCACATAATCTGGGATTACAAAACAGCTAAAGCCCCAGAGTGAATAAAACTTTAATGCTCCAGAGGAAACCAATTATCCATCATGAATGTTGCGTGAAAACTCAACTAGCCAAAACTCAAGACGATGAAGCTTCCAAAGGCTTCCTTAAACAGCAGGACACATCACCCATCGTTTTGAAATATAGCCGTGGTACGACTCTACCAGTTACAGACTGTCACAGTGGAGAGAGAAAAAGAAAATCTCTTAAAATTAAAATAAATAAAGAGAGCTTACAAGAAGACACTGGAGATAAAAGTGAAATGTGTAAAAGGGGAAAAGCAGAGATGCAACTCTAAGCAGTATTTGGATTGCATTTATGCAGTGCATTTGCCACAAAAAAAATCCTCCAGAGGAATTTCCAAATGTGCCATTGCCGGTGGGAGCAAGAACCTACGATTCATACCCAATGATAAAGTCCCGGTGGACCAGTTCTTTGTGTGCACTGCAACTAAATATAGGTATTAGCAATTTAAAATAACGCTGTGCCCACAAACGCTTGATCCTCCTAAAATCCAGCTGATTCATTTGCACGTATAGTGAAGATTAAAAAAAGAAGGGGTGACAGGGCTGCCTTTCTTTCGAAACCGTCAGGCAGAGTGCAGTGAGACAATGTATCTTTAAGCAGGGTCGTAGAAAGAGAAATGGAGACGCTTTTGGCAACTCTGCAAACAAACGGATCAAGTTTTATTCTCCGAGAATAGAGTTCTAAAAGTAATTCATGTGTGCCAAAGCCGACCATACAGAACTGCATGACGCACCACATTGTCAGGCCCGCAGCTGATGGGCGACCTTCAAATGCACTTGGCAGATGAACTGGTCCTTTGAAGACCGATGTAAATATATCAAAACTACTCAGATTGTGATGTTAATTGATGTTAGTTTCTGGTAATCGGATTAATTTGTAGATGTGGAACAGGCATAACCAAAGTTTAATTGTTATTGTGTCCTCATTTCTTTAACACAATTGCCTTTGCTGGTCGCGCTCAAACCTCTGGTTATGAGATGGTAATAAAATTATTTGACTGATCTGTCTCAAATAATGGCTGTGACAAACCAATCACGATTATGGCCGATCATTAAAACTTATCTGCCTATGTGTTCCCTTCCTAAACGTACACCAGAGTTAAAAGCAGTTTATCGCCCTAAAAAAAAAAAAAAAAAAAAAAGGGAAGGGTGTCAAAAACTGAATAAGATAATAAATCCCTGAAGAGAATAGTCACCCCTGCGCACTGGACGTTTACTGATGCAAGATATGACAGTGCAATTAACATGTGAGTCTCTCTACATTCACCTCTTTTCTTCAAATCCAAATTCTGGTGGGCGTTTTTTTTTTTTTTTTTTTTTTTTTTTTTTTTTTTTAAATGCAAGGCAAACCATGTGCAGTAGATCGCTGTACATGCTCAGCAACATATCTACGGGAATCTAAGGCAGAGAATGTGTCAACGCTATGCCTTGCTGATATGAGATAAAGGCATCTTCCCTGCGCTCTTTTTTTGGGTCTAGCTCGGTGGGGCAGTTGTCTGCTTGAAGTATTGTTACCAATTCTTTAAAATAATTCGAAGACTGTCGCTCCAACCAGGAGAAGCACTCTGTCCGCATGCTATTGGTATATCATTCTAACTACCAGGAAGTGTTTCTGCCGGAATTCAGGAGGGACTATTTTATGTCTTAAAAGAACACAATCATCACACTGTAATAAAGAAGCAATATATTTATGGAGTTTTGCAAACTGGGGGCTTTCAAGGCAACCTCGGGACTGAGGGTCAACTGAACCAAAACGTCTGTTTCCATTACATCCCACCTGCCCTACATACACCATATTAGTTAATGCTCACTATATTATGTGGGCACCCTCCATGTTTAAATATTTCGGCTTGAACGTCTACCATGCCGCCCAAAACCTTCTGGATGGCAATTTGGTGAAGGACATCTCCTCCCTCCAAATTACTTTTTGGTGTTCTCTCCCTCTAAGGGTACAGGGCTGAATGGCTCTCTCCAAGGTGCCAATGATGCCACAACTTCTCTATTATTTAGCCAATCTATCAAACCACATACCCCACAGCATACGCCATACACTGAACACCATGTTGGGGAACAGGACCTAGGGTAAAGAACAGCACCAACCAAACTACAACACCATACTGACTTGGGAGGCCTGGGAGCCCCCATTTTTCAGACATTACAATCTGGTGGTCCAGCTTCAGTGGCCAGCTCGTTGGCTAGCTAGTCCCAATTTGGAGGAAGCGTGCAACAAACAAAGCGTCCTCACCACCATTTGTGAGCTGCTACTTACAAAACCAGTCTTATCTAAGACTCTCAATAACATACTACGTGTTGCTCAAAGCTGCTACCATAGAGATCAGAGTGCCTCCCCTGGTGTGTCGCTATATGTGCTGATGATTCACCCCCACCCAGAAATCGATGCACGCTTTCTGCAAAGCTGCAGGTCGGGATGTGGCAGAGAAATGGGAGAACTCAAGGGTAAGGTCAACTGATGACCTGTTTCAAGACGGAGACTTGATACTTTGACGATGTTGAACAGACTGCCTCCCTGCAGGACAGTTTTTGATTCACAGGAGGTTGGTTGTGGAATTTGAACCCTTCTGGGGAGTCCCCGCCTATGAACCTCCCACCCACCCGTTCCTTCAAGTCTTGTTTGCAATGGAAACAGGCAGGGAACTCATCTCCTGGATTATTAAAGCCATACCGAACAAGACTGTGGCCCCATTAGTAGCTATTCTGGAGATGTGCGAGCTAGATAGACGGCACCCTCTGACTACCAAGGAGTAAAATAAAGTGCCTAGATATCGACACAAAGTTTCCCCAATGCACGATTCCAGTACATACAACACAACATTTAACAGAGATAAACTAAATTCGGCTAGTCTCCACAACATTCACCCCAGGGCATCATCAGAATATCCTTGCTGCCACACCCTTCAGGCAGACGTTCTCCATATTTTCTGGGACTGACAGCACAAGACTTTTGGGCTGACGACTGCATGATTCTTACCCAGATCAAGAACCATGAAGATTTAAACTACGTGGAGGGCTGCCTGTTGAGGCTTTATAAACGTCAGAGGAGCAATACACCGTTAGATTTACCTGGTCCTCCTGTTAACTAGTCGCACACTCACAATGAAGTAGAAAGCCCCGTCAGTGCTGCACACCACACAAATGCAAAGCATGGTTGTTCACTGGGCTGAAGTGGAGTCTGTATCTGCCTAGAGAGGAGATATAGGATCGCTGACGGCACACCACTGAAGCCGCATGGGATGAGCTCCACCTCAGATTCCAAGGCAATGCTAGGGATGATACCAGGCCAACATAGCCTGGCCCAGATAACACACTCCACCATGCCCCTGCAAATCCTAAATTAGTGATACCCCATCCACAGGAAGCTCCTCCGGAGGAGTGTCACCCCCCCACCCCCAGTGTTGATCATCATTTCCTTGTAAAGGGGCAGGGAAGAGGTGCACACCACTCCTCGGAACGCATATGTGTTTGGCCAGCCGTCTCGGGACAGCCAAACACACATGCGCAGTAGGCTCTCTCTAGCCCGGCAACACAGCTACTAGGCTGGAGAGCGCCTAAACAGCCCGTGCCTGCAGCATGCTGAGGAGACAGAGGAACGGGGGTAGAGCACAGTGTTCAGGTAAGTTTATTTTATATTTATATTTCCCCTCCCCTGCCACCTCCACGATCCCCTGCGTGCCACCCGCGAGCCGCGACTGCCCCATCACAAGTATTAGGCCCCCTTCGAGTTAACATTACTGTTTCAGGTTGGACACCTTGATACTAAGTACACCTGCTCATGGACTCTGCTGAGACATACTCACATAACTCATACTGCATGCTCAGGCTTGCTACAAGTTAACCAAGTGTTATGCTTTATTACTTCTTTTTTTACAAATGTATTTATAGGTGTCTTAATGATAGCATATTTGAAAACAGAAAACTCAATAAAGCTGGCTTTAAAAAAAAAAATTAAAAAGTTACCACACTGCAATATTGGGTTTATCTCCTTAACGCATTTCTTTTTTATTACCTTTTTCCCTCACTTTTGGCTTAGTTAAAAGGACATGCCTTAAAGTCAAAACCAGAATTTTTTCCATGCAATGCAGGTAAACAGCGTTCGCAAATTCCTCTGTTTAGATGCGTTGGACAATTAAAGTAAGACCCAATGGCTTTGCCAATGCTTCTTTTACCTAGAAAAAGAAACATACACGATCTAAGAAAGGAAGATGCCTTATGAAACCACACCATGAAGTGTTCTCAACATCGCTCACAGAGTTTCAGAAGCAAGCATGTTTTCCACATAAAATTTACTTAAACAGAAAAGTTCCCTTAAGTTTTAGAATTCTCTACTATCTCAATTCCCAACTTTTCATCGAAGTTAAACTGACCCAATGTTTTTGGCCTCAAATCATGCTCAAAAGGCTATTCAGTTAAAATGCCACCCACACTGGATGCTAGCTAACTCCTCCTCTAAAGACTTCAATGAATTGCCCGAATTCCTTCTCTTTGTCCCTTCATTTTGTAGTGGTTATAAAGGGAGGGTATCATTATTTCTACAGACTATGTAAAGGGAAGCACATCTTACCTTGCTACATTTGACCAATGCAAGTCTTGTAATAAAAAGATCAATAAATGCGTTAGCTGTACTACTATCATTATGTTGGGAGCCTTATACCAAGAAAAACAATAAATGTAAAGTGCACCGGTAATTTAGTGCGTTTTCTGAAGCTGTTGAGGAGCCATGCACAATTGCTGTAGGTTTCACACTACACAAAAGGAAGCTCCCGGCTCTCAGGCTATTCTTCTCGGACTGTACGTTTAATGCAAGTAGGTGACTCGGTCATTGTAATATTGGAATGAAAGACGGGTAATTTAAACGCCTGGTGTTGCAAGATGTACTCGACAGTACTAGATACAGCAAACAGGTCAGCCGCCACCACCACCAACCAGTAACAGGCTACCACAGAATTCCAAAGCATTTCAACATTAAAGTAACGTAGCATATTGCTAAACAACCCTTGTATTAAATAAAGCTGAGAGACTATATAGCTATTCAAATTATAGAATTTAAGGAAAGAAATGGTGCATACTAATATAAAAATCGGCTAAGAATGTGGGCGGATGCGTACAGTCAAAGAAATGGTGATGATTCACGGCTGAAGAATGAAAGGAAATCTGATAATATTTAGAAACATGTTTAGACTGAAAAACTGGGCTATAGGGGAACAGAATTCAGGGGTCGTTCAGAAAGGAGGGTCGAGATAGGTGACTACGAGGCACTTCACCCGAGCTTTAGAAGGTGGGCTTTGAGCATAGATCTGACAAAAATAAGGGTTTGGAGGTGAGGGTTTGCCCGCCTTTGCGAGGAGGGAGTTACAGTATGAACCTCAAAGCATTTTTACCAATCTGAACTTGAGTGGTGTTCAGTGAGTTTAGATATGAATAGGAGATGGTGTCTAGCTTTGCTCAGCGAGGGTGACTGAACGCATCGTTGAAGATTTTGAGCCAGTTAGAGAAAAAAAAAAAAAAGGTGATTCCTGCTGCCAGAAATCAGGGTGAGAAGTTTTTGTGCTTTGTGTTCGTGTGTGTGTGTGTGTGTGTGTGTGTGGGGGGGTGGGGGGGTGGGGGGGTGGGTCATTTGTCAGCATAACATGTGAGCAAGAGGGGCCTAGGAACGGCTCAGGAGAAGCCAGAAGGGTCTGACATCATTATAAAAAGGGTGGGTCTGTAAATGCTACACGCTATGGAAAGGGGCAGTAACAGATCAAGGGAGGCAAGTGGATCATTAGCTTACCAACAGCTGGGGGGGGGGGGGGGGAAGAGGAGAACAGGGGTGCACTAGGGTTTGGTTAAAGACTGCAAGTGGGAGAAGCCTTGTTTGCAAGCATTCCCAAGATGGGGAAGCTTCAAAGAGAGGTCAAGTGAACAAGGAAACAAAAGGCCTAGAAAGTGTGAATGAGTGAAGGTTAAGGGGTGAGGTGGGAATTAAGAACAAGAGTAAGGGTTGTGGACAGAGAGAGGCTAAGGAAAATGAGCCTCAGGCTCAGAGGTGTCAATGACGAGCAGAATGGGAAGGGGTCAATGACAGATAAACTGTAGGTGAAGTGGGCCAAAGGGGACTGGGAAGCAAGCCCAACAAAATAACGAGAGGGATAAGCACTTTCAAAGGTCGTGGGGATGGTGGGCAAGGTATTCCCTGCAGAGGAGATCTGTAAACTGCTGAGAGAGAATTTTAGTAATAGATAGGCGGTGAGGATCATAAACTAAGTTATTGATGTGACTCAGTTGAATGGGTACCACTGAAATGTGCAATGATCTGCTGCTCACAAGATTGAAACCCTGCAAGTAGCAAGAAATTGACCTATAAGAACAACAGTTATTTGTGGAAGGGTGGCAACAGAGAGCCATAGATACATTTTAAACAAGCATTGGCAAAACCAATAGGTTTCTCTTATGGAAAAACCACTGGCTTTGTCAATTTACTTTAGCCATGTTGAACATCAGTGTAGCTGCTGTGCAGCTTGGTTGAAAGTTTTTTTTTTTGTTTTTTTTTTTAAAGCACTATGCCACGGACACCACTGACTCAAGGATCAGGGATCTACTTTTTTAGTATGAGATTATTTTCAGTTTTCACACACCCAATTAAAGTTTAATTATGTTATGTCTGAGCTGAAGTTCACCCCACACAAATACAGCACCAAAAAGGCCATGCAGGGCAGTGAGCGCAGAGCCATCTGCATCTTTGTAGCATATTGAAACTCACTGACAACTTTTGGGTGCTCTTTTTTCTGGTGGTAGGAGTGGGGGCAAGCAATAAAGGGACAGGGGGTCGGGGTGGATCACACAACACAGGAGGAGGGAGAGGGCATGCAACAATGTGAGAGGAGGTGCAAGTAAAATGAACTAAAACAACCTCTCTAAGCTGGGATCAGTGGAAGGACACTCTGCAATGTAAGCAATGCTTGGCCATGCTCGGAGGTAGAGACAAGCATACAAAGAGGTAGTGAAGTCAGCATTCACTGATCAAAGAGAACCAAAGAAGTGCTAGTGACGAAAAAGTAAACCAATAGTAAGCAATGGGCAGGCTCCAATCCCCCTGTAAGTAAACAAAAGGTCTAGCAAGCAACAGGTAAGACCCAAAGTATAGGGTGGGGGTGGGGAATGAAGGACAAACTATCATAGATGGGCAGATGTCTGCCAAACATTCTGAAGGCCATAAACTAACTGACATAACCCCAAGAATATTTAGAAGAGCGTTTATGAAGGCAGGGGGGATATTTACTCTCGGAGGGGGAAACAGCCTTTACCATGCAGATAAGTATTTTTCTAAATAACAGTTTTTATACGTTCTTGCCAAAAAAAAAAAAAAGGAATTTAAGATTCAGGGATGGGTTGAGGTGACGGGAGGTGAGGGTGACTTGAGGGCTTGGTGGTGGGTAAAGGGAAGTGTGGAAGGGGGTTCTTGAATGTATGGGGTGGGTAGAGGTGAAGAGAAGCCTGATGTGTAAAAGTTAGTGACTCCTACTGCTTGCTCATCACTTAAGAACGTAAACAGAAACAGTTGCTAATAAAAATATGTAAGTTTACAAGACCATTAAGAAGTGCTACCAATTGCATTTAACCTTAGAAACTTTGTACGATCATTTTGAAGCATTCAGGCTTGTGATGACACAATGTACCTAGATTGAAAGAGATCTGTGACAGTCTCACACAAGGAATAGTTGCTGTTTATCAGTCTGCAAAGTGTTAAACCATTAAAAAAAAAAAAAAAAAATTAAATATCCGTCCCAGAGTGAGAACTTATTTACAAATGAAGAAACTTAAAAGTAGTTGCAGATCTACGTAGTAGAGGGCAAAAGAGACATCTCTAGATACCCTACGGTGTATCTATAGATTGCAAAGTAACCTAAAGATACATGCAGGGATGTACAGGCATCTGTTAATACAATGCGTACGATTTTATTGTTCTGTCATTAGGTAAAGAGTGAAGAAAAAATAAAGCTTTTATCGAAGTGGAGATAGGAAAATTATTTTATCCCCAAAAAGAACATCACTGCATGACTTCGCTTTACAAAACAGCATCTAAATGATCCACAAGACTTAAGTAAGAATGCCCTATGGACTGATGAGTCCAAAGTGGAGTTTTTTTTATTGAAATGCACAATGACATGTTTAGCAAAAATCAAACCCTGACTATCACCAACGCAAAGGGATACTAACTATCAAGCACGGCAGATGATGGGCGTGGTCTGCTTTGCTGCCGCAGGACGTGCCTGCCTCTCAGTCAGTGAGCTGACCATGAATTCTCTACACCATCATTTTCTAGAAAGAAACGTGAGGTTATCTATCCAAGAGATAGGCATGAGCTGAAAATGGATATGCAACAATAGGATACAAAATCACAATAATTAATGTGTGACTGCGTGGCTAAAATCAGAAAAGAATCGAGAGTTTTGAAAGGACGGGTTAAAGTCAAGGCCACAAACCTATTGAGGTACTGCAGTGGATCCGAAAAAGGGCTGAGCATGAGCCAACGTCTTCAAGCATAATCAAGTATGAACACTTTTGTAAACAGGGATAGGCCAAAATGGCACTTAAGTTTTGCAAACGACAAACTCACAGGAAATGTTTATTTCAAATGAAGGCTGCCAAAGAGGATTCTACCTCTTATTACATCACGGTTTACTTACTTTCGCATAAGTCTCCTGAATGTTGGCCTGTTTTGCGTTTACTAAAGAAGGAAAAAGTGAAAACTTTGATGTCTGTTATATTAGCTAAAATGTATTTGATGTCTGTTACATTAGCTAAAATGTATTTAATGTAAGGGCTTCGTAATGACTAGATGAAGGTCAGATGTGTATAAACAGACTCGAGAGGATGCATTTTCCACTTCACTGTATATCATAATACGATATGGCCAATTCCTAGACTCGTCGTCATTTCACCCCAATAAACTTCTCGGCAACCTGAGAAAACCATAATATCAGCAAATAAGAATGCTAGCTTATGACCCAAAGAATACTGAAATGAGAGCAGAAAGTACATACTAGTCAGATAGGATTACCATCTAGACACCAAATCACACATTTTCCTTTCACGGTGATGAGCTACTATGTAGAAACCAGGGAAAAGGATTGCATTGCTCCATAGAATTCCAGGCATGTCATATTCAACGTGACAAAAAAATATTAAACAGCAAAGGTCTGAGTTTCAAAGCCACAAGAAAGAAAGGCTTATGCCTCAAAATTAGGGAGTAAATCTCGCTGAAGCAAAGGATAAGTGTGGACACCTCAGTTGTGAAGCCATGGAGAACATATAAGGTGTTTTTTTGGGGGGGGGGGGGGGGGGGGGGGAAGAAAGACATTTATGTAGCAAAACGAGACCAATTACGCAGCATTTTCACAATTATGGCACATTATGTGGCAATATTATCCAGCTATTTCGAAATGTTTACCACACTGATTTAAAAGAAGCCCATTACTATAGAAAATACACAGATTTCTTAATGAAGAAAAACAAACATTCAACAAAAACGAATCAAAACATTTTTCACCAACAATTATTTGTTAGGCTCCAACTCCAAGAACAGTACGTTATTAACTGTATCATTTATACCGCCCACAATAGTTTTTAAACAATGTATACAATAAAGCACTCATCAGATAACAGACCTACTTTTATGTAGTTCTTGTAATAAAACGTTCACTCTGTTTTTTATAACCCATCTGGGTTTTAAATCTTGTACTTAGCATCTGACAGACTATGTTCACGTCTTGAAAAGACCCTGCCAAACAAGAAACCCCTTTACAGAATATTAACTTGCGTTTCATATTTACTATGTAAGCGACTTATTAAGAAATCCCTTTAGACTCCAAACCTCAGGCATTATAAATAGGACGGGACGTGTTTGAGGTTCTTCTAAATAGCACTGTATCTTGAATTAATTAGAACTCTGGTGGGAGTGGAATATAAACTGGTACTTACTTTACCAATAAAACAAATCATTTCAAACGATAAACAAGTAACCCTGGGCTTAAACTTGGCTTGAATGGCCACAACCTAAGAAGGTAGGGATACTGTGAAGATCTTTTGAGACTATTCCCGAATCTCACCCAGAATGAAAGAGATGTAGAGCGCAAAAGGAAGTATTTATGGGATTTCTAAATAAAAGCCGAGAAAGCCCGGTGAAAAGTGCGTTTTTATCATTTATTTGTGAGGGACCGCGAGTTATAGGCTTAAGGCTGTGACCAGAGACACTACTAGAGAAACAATCAAAGAAGTCCAAGAGGGAGTTCAGTCAAAGGCTGAAAATGTTTTCTTGAAAGACAGAAGGAAGCCGTCAGCAAGACACTGACAGACGGCAAAGCTCAAAGACAGTCAGAATATAGAGTTCTGTGACAGACACAGAGAAGGAATCAGCAGTGGTGAGAGACCAGGGGGAATGTTAATGCCGTATCAGTAGCAAGCTAAGAGGGCCAGTGACGAACTGGGATAGCTAATACGGACTTTGGGGAGTCACTGACAGGCGTGTGTGTGTGGGGGGGGGGGGGGGGGTAAATGACCGGCTCTAGGGGGTGAATGGCAAGCTGCTGAGTGGCCAATGGCATGCTCCAGGGTCTGAATAGCAAGCTGCAGAGGGGCCAAAACCATGCTCCAGGGGACACAATGACGACATCAACGGGTAGAGAGGCAGGGTCGGGGGAACTGTTTAAAAGGGTCTAGACAAACTCAAGAGGTGAGGTGCAATATTCCCGAAGCATTTTGTAGGATGCACAACAGTCCCTTAACTGTATTCACTTTTTTTTCATCCTTTTCGCACTACCCCTGTGCTCCCTCCTCTCACCTCCGGTGCCTTCAGAGTTTTCGGTCAGGCTACCCGCGGACTCGTGCTGGGAACCCACGCAGCCTCCCATGGGTTCCGGGGACCCCGCGGCCGCCGCCTCCGCTCACTCCGCTCACAGGCGGGGAGAACCACGCTTGCGCACAGAACTCCTCCTCCCGGTTCCTGACAGGCGCGCGACCTGCTTTCTTCGGCCGCGCGCAACTCTCCCAAGTAACATGGAAACAAAGAGGAGACTTTGGGGCGGTGTATGCTCATCGAGACATTTGTTCTTAAATTCTTGATAATGCGCATGTACCGCGTCCTCACGGCGACGGAACGTCATAGGCTGCAAACATGTTAGATACGGGCAACGTCATTGTTTTATTCAGTTATCAATTGATTTGGG
Organism: Pleurodeles waltl; assembly: GCF_031143425.1. NCBI lineage: Eukaryota > Metazoa > Chordata > Amphibia > Caudata > Salamandridae > Pleurodeles > Pleurodeles waltl. The sequence continues at coordinate 644,588,768 of NC_090446.1, read as the reverse complement.
GGCCCTCTAGTGGTACGTTCATAAATCAAGGATATTTTGACTGACTCCACTATGGCCGCCAGCCCAGACGCAGTCTATGCTCTTTGAGAACCTTATCTGTGCAGCATCTACTGAACAGTTACAATTTGATACATTTGTAGTCCTTGTAAAAATAATAGATATGATAGATATTCTTAGTTGCTTCTAAAATAGTTTATTTTTAGAGTCCAGTTTTTAATATATGGATGGTAGTCAACTTGGGTCAAGTACATACTAAGGCAACCAACTTCCCATTATAACTTTAAAGGACACTTTGTATGTGTGGGGAGCTTCATGCATACGTACATAAACGCTGTCCCCGTAGAGCAGAGGTCTTCAAACGTTTTGATCGGGCACCCCTTTTCTAATTTTTCACGATTATACAATTAATTGGCAATGTTTAAATATGTCTATACTTATTTAATCATTGCTGTTCGGATTTTGTTTAACAATGCAGTTAAATACATGATGCCAACCGTGCTATTCAGGTCATACCTTACTAAGTGTAATAGTATCCATAGTGTGATTATTAGAAGTAGGGGTGGTGAGGGTTTTTTGAAGGGTATTTTGAGCCCCTTCCTTTTTGACACATACTCCCAGCTTGGCTATAAATGTCAGAAGTCACAACCCTTTACAAAGCAGTTTGCTAATGCTATTTTTTTTTAGATTAACGCAAAGCCCTGTTATAAGTGAAAAGACGCCACTCAAATCTTCTTTTTCTAGATTTTATTCCAGACAAGTAAAGTACTACCAACCCTGGCAGATACCAACGACCTCTGCCAGGGCAACAGCCCCTCAACATTCCCTTCCATCCCACTACGTTGCCAAGCAACATTACATCCACAACATTCCAACATAAACCCAACATATCTCCCTCCCAAACTAACAAAAAGTTTCTAGCATGGACATTGCAAAATAACCAACAACAACTTAATAACTTACCTAAATATAAACTACAACATATACATTTACACCATGTAAAGATTAAGATACTATTACACACTATTCAGTAAATACCTAAATCCAGATCACACATTGTCACTTAAATTACATAATCTTTAAGATACTCTGCACTCTTCACTACTCTTTTTTCTCTTCCCCTCAATCCCACATGGCTCTCTTCCCGACCACCATCCTCTATTTCACTTTTCCACTTCCTCAACTCTAACTCATTGCACTTTACCACACTTTCCACATTCCACCTCCTTCCATCCTCCAGTTCCACACTATATCTCCTCACTTTCACAATACGTTTAGGGATAGACCACTTAGAACCGCCTTTCTTAGTTTTGTCCCACACCTTAGTTCGCACCCAATCACCAACTGCCTACTCTCGCTCCATCACACTTCCCATAGCCTTATGTTGTATCTAGGTAACAGGAGAATGTGTTTATGGAATGTGGGGTGAAGTTGGAATGTGGGAGGCATGCTGGGATTCGGGACTCGGCTGTTGGAGACCGAAGCAAGCGGATGTTGCTGTTGTTGATCAAAATAAACTCGAGGATTTATATATAACTTTCCACTGTCATGCTTGGTATTTAACAGTGGCGACGAGGATCTGGAGACAATTTTGTTAGATACAGTGTATTTTTTAGCGGACCTATATGCGTATGGGAAGTTTTTCGATTATTTTTCTTTGGTGTTCTGGAAAGATCGCATTTTAAGAACATACAGCTGAGGAGAAATTCTACGGACTGAATTGGTAACTTTAATGTTAGTTACTGTGTGATTTATGGCATTGAACTTAGCCGTTAACAAGACTAAGTTCAAAACAAGCGGCGCACGCAATATGTTTACAGCGCGCCAGCATTCTCCTTCAGCGATGGAGTAGCGCGTTCAAATAACACGCGCTGCACTGTTCAGTAAGCGCGATCAGGTAACACGCGCTGCACTGTCTTCTTCGTGCTGCTTGTATTGATTGGGAGCAACTCGTGCTTCAGTGATATATTTTAAAAGAAGGAATTGTATTAGGACAATAAGACTTACCAGGATTGAAGATGCAATTTGAACCACCATCTAAATTTTTGCAAAACAAAGGTGATCCGCCTATGCATTGGTCCAGGTGGAAGGAAGAATTTTTAACCTATTTGAGTGCGATTGACGTTGAAAATATGTCTCAAGAAAGAAAAAAAAATATTTTGCTGCATTGTTTGGGCTCGGAGGGACAAATGGTGTTCAGAACTTTACCACCTGTGGCTATGTTGGGACAAGGTGAAGGAGATGTAGATGTGTTCAAAGAAGCTTTAATAAGATTGGAAAACAGATTCAAGCCTACACCAAGCGTTGCGTTGAATAGATTCAAGTTTTACACAAGAATGCAGCATCCTGAAGAAACTTTTGATGACTTTTTAACGGCACTCCGGGGTTTATCGATACATTGTAATTTTGGAGAAATAACTGATGAAATGATTAGGGATCAAATTATTGTGCACGTAAAAAGTAGGAAAATTCAGGAACATTTGTGGGTTATGGGAGATCCTAAACTACAAGATGTTATTGCAACGGCTAAAGCTTTAGAACAGTCAGAAAAATGGATAAAAACGATACAAGAATCTGACAAAGCTAGTAGTATGGAATTGGATGTTGTGGGAGCGGTGAGAGGGAATTCCAATAGTAAAATGGGTGATAGCAACAATGTTGTGGAGAGAAAAGAAAGGGTTGGCAGGGTGGATAAATATGCTTGTTTTCGGTGTGGTAGTTTAAATCACTTAGCGTCATCAGCTCAGTGTCCGGCTATTGGGAAGGATTGTAAGAGATGTGGAAGAATAGGACACTTTGCTAGGGTATGCAGGGATGTTAAGAAAAACAATAACATTTTGAGAGGGAAGATGGCGTGTGTGAGTGTTGGAAAATCTAAGGTGGATGGATGGGGCAGTGATGTGAAAAGTGATGAGTATAGTGGGACGGTGTTATCACTGAAAAGTTGCAATGGCGAAAAAGAGAGTGTATCTAAACGACCTATGTGTGAGGTGATGGTGGCAGGAAGAAAGTTAGTACTCATGGCGGATTCGGGGTCGCCGTGGACAATTGTTGTGCAAGATTACTTCAAACTTATGTTTGAAGGTATTTGGGACATGACTGACTTGAGTGGACCTGACATTGTAGCTGAGAGTTTTGAAGGTACGACAATTGATGTTATGGGATTTGTGGAGACGGAAATTGTGTTTAAAGAAAGAAGAGCAAACATTAAATTGTATGTGGCATCGAAAGGCGTGAATGTCTTGGGTTGGAAGGATCAAGGTAAGTTGAATATAATTTTGAACCCCAGGAGCAGAGAACCAGTGTTGGCAGTAGGATGTGAGAAAAACAGGGAGGACATTATTTCCAAATTTCCACAAGTATTCACCAATAATCTGGGTAAATTGGTGAATTACAGCCATAAGATAAAGGTTAAGAATAATGCTATACCTGTAGTGCAGAAACTTCGAAATGTACCCATTTGTGTTAGAGAAGAACTTAAACATATATTGATGGAGATGATAAAAGACAATGTAATAGAAGAAGTAGAATCTTCTGAATGGGTTTCTCCAATTGTGTTGACCCGGAAACCAGACAAATCTTTGAGATTGTGTGTGGATTTGAGGGCGGTGAATGCAAACATTATTGTAAATTGTCATCCTCTGCCTAAGATCAATGAGGTGATCAGTCTGCTAGAAGGAGCAAACATTTTTACCACCCTGGATTTAAGGTCAGCGTATCATCAAATAGAATTGACGGAGGATTCAAGGCATCTTACGGCGTTTATCACCCCACAGGGTTTGTTCCAGTTCAAAAGGATGCCCTTTGGTTTAGCCTCTGCGGCATCAGTTTTTCAAAGGGCAATGTTTCACTTGTTCAAGGACATGGATAAATATGTAAAGTGTTTTCAAGATGACATTTTAATATTTTCCAGTGATGAAGAAGTCCACAAAGAACATGTAGCAAATGTTTGTAATGTATTAAGGGAAAAAGGATTGACTTTAAAGGAAAACAAATGTAAGTTTTTTGCCGAATCTGTGGAGTATTTGGGGCATAGCATATCTGGCAATGGGGTAGTTCCAAAACAGGCGTTGGTTGATGCTATTGTGAAGGCTCCTGCTCCTGACAATCGGGAGAAACTACTGTCATTTGCTGGATTGTGTGAGTACTATAGTAAATTTATTGACAACTTTGCCACAAAAATGGAACCTTTGAGAGAGCTCACACGGAAAGGGATCCAATATATTTGGACGGAAAGACAAAATGAAGCTTTTGAAGCGATAAAAAGGGAGATAGTGGAGGCTCCAACTTTGAAACCGTTCAGTGTGGGGGCGCAATGTGTGGTGACGGTGGATGCGAGCATGTATGGAATTGGGGGTGTACTATCTCAAAGAAGTGGTAAGGACAGGTGGAATGTTTCGTTTGCCTCACGTACACTCAACGACACAGAAAGAAAATATGGTGTGATTGAAAAGGAGCTGTTAGCATGTACTTGGGCGGTGGAACATTTCAGGGATTATATTTGGGGTACAAAGTTCATTCTTCAAACGGATCATAAACCTTTGGTTGGTATTCTTTCTCCAGGTGGGGGATGGAATGCCACAGCTCGTATTGCAAGGCTGGTGTCAAGATTGCAAGAGTATTGTTTTGATGTTGAATATGTACCGGGGAGGAATAATGCGATGGCAGATTGTCTATCAAGACTTCCACAGAATGAGACTAAGGGGGATGAGGCAGTCCGTGAGATGTTAGAGAATGATGTAATTTCTAATGTGTCAGGATACATGACTGAAGAGTTTGGGAGTATCAAAGAAGAAGATTGGATGGATGGGTTGAAAAATGATAGTGTTTTGCAGGAGGTAATAAAATATGTGAGAAATGGTTGGCCGGGTAAAGGGAGGTTTGCATCAGAACTAGAACCGTTTGCTATGGTTAGGGATGAATTGGAAGTGGTAAATGAGATGTTATTCAAGAAAGGGAAGTGCATTCCTCCCAGTGGATTGATACAGACCATTTTGAGCATAGCCCATGAGGGACATCCGGGTATGTCGTCTATGAAACGTTTGGTACGTACATGTTTCTGGTGGCCAGGATTAGATAAAATGGTAGATAGAGTGGTCAGAGAATGTGATGTTTGTGTAAATGCAGAGAAAATGTTAAGAACTGTGCCTGCCCCTTTGGCACCTGTTTCCTGGCCGACCTCTCCCTGGCAGAAGTTGGGATTTGACATTACTGGTCCATTTTATACACTTCCAGCTGATGCACGTTATGCTCTGGTTCTTATTGATTATTTTTCCAAATGGCCTGAGGTGAAAATGGTTCCAAGCGTTTCAGCGAGTAGTATAATAGAATTTTTCAAGGAAATTTTTGCAAGAGAGGGCTATCCAGAAGTTGTAGTTACGGACAATGGGGTTCAATTGGTTGCTAGTGAAACACAGAGATTTTTTAGGTACAGCAACGTTAAACATGTTACTACTCCATTGTATGAACCACAAGGCAACGGACAGGTGGAGAGATTTAATCGGGTTCTTAAAGACAGCATAATTTGGGCACGTGGTTTTGGAGGTTTGTGGAAGGAAAAGTTAAGAGAAAGATTATGGCTTTATCGGATTACTCCACAATCCACAACAGAGGTGAGTCCTTTTAGACTGTTAAGGGGAAGACATCCTGTATCAAAATTATGTCCATGGTGGTTCAAGAGGAAGCATGGAAAGGAGGAGTGGGAAAGTGTATCTCTGGAAGAAGTCAGGGAAAGAGTCAAGGGCAAACAGATGAAGATTAAAGAAATTTATGACAGAAAGTGGAATGTGAAAGAACCTAAGTTTGTAGTGGGAGATTGGGTTAAGATACGTAAGCCTGGTTTGGTAAGAAAGACTGAAAGCAGATTTAGCAAGGCTATCAAGGTGGTCAAGGTGTTAAGAAATAGTGTGGTTACGCAGGATGGCAGGGTGTGGAATGTGAGAAGGGTGGCGAAGTGCCGTGGTGACCAAGTTGATGGTAATGAAGGTAATTGTATTGATCAGCTGGTAACAGGGTGGAGTGGTTGTTGTGAAGAAGTTGTACGACCTGTTGAGTGGGCAGGAAGCGAAAGAGAGTACAGACAGTCTGTCTCTGCTGATGCTTCCTCAGATCAAGGGAGTTTTGGGGACAAGATAGGGAATGGAGATTCTGTCGCTTCAAGAGTAAAACTTAATGCGAGGAAACGTTGTCCACCGGGCAAATTTAGAGAGTTTGTGTAATTAGAAATTAAGTGTTAATGTGTATAATAGTTTTGTTGCATTCTCCATCATTATCTATATTTTGTGTTTTTATTTTGAATTTTCTGTGTATTTTGGATTATGCAACACCATTTATTGTGTTTGGTTTCGTTTTATATATTTCTGTTTTAGGAAGGGAAATGTGTTGTATCTAGGTAACAGGAGAATGTGTTTATGGAATGTGGGGTGAAGTTGGAATGTGGGAGGCATGCTGGGATTCGGGACTCGGCTGTTGGAGACCGAAGCAAGCGGATGTTGCTGTTGTTGATCAAAATAAACTCGAGGATTTATATATAACTTTCCACTGTCATGCTTGGTATTTAACACCTTACCTTCGTACTTTCCCTGCATATCCGTCACACGACCTTCACCCTCCAAATTAAATGGACCACACACATCCATACCTACCCTTTCCCATGGTTTATGTGGAAAAGGAATGGGAACTACAGAAGTACTCTTGCCAATATGCGTTTTATCACTGCATGCACAACACAAACAGTTTCTGACAAACTTCTCTACATCCCGATCCACACCCGGCCACCAAAAATCCTCCCTCGCCTTCCTTTTCATACCTGACATACCCCCATGGCCCTCATGCAACATTCCCAAAATATTTTCTCTCAGCTTGTGCGGCACAAGCACTTTGTTGCCCCTCCTTAACACTCCTCCCTGCTCAGATAACTCTGACCACACACATTTAAAATTCGATAACATCTCCACCACATCCTCTCCCAATTCCCCCCAATGTTTATTCAAATTGGTTAATATCGTTTGCATCACTACATCCTCCAACATTTCTGTCTTCCATACCTCCTCCTTTATAGCCTTTGTCTCAATTGCGTGAATATCAGCCACAACCCAATCTCCATCCTCTTCATATTTTACACCCTCCATTGGTAATCTCGACAAACAATCAGCGTTCACGTTTGCCACACCCGGAACATATTCAACAGCAAAATTATATTCCTGAAGTCTATACAACCATTTTGCTATCCGAGGTGATGCACGGCTGGCTCCCTTGGTTGTAAAAATATCCACCAATGGTTTGTGGTCCGTCCGCAAGTCAAATTTTCTCCCCCATACATAATTTCTGAAATGTTGCACCCCCCACCAACAAGCAAGAGCTTCTTTCTCAATAGCCGAGTAGGTCGTTTCCGCCCCCCTAAGTGTTCTTGAGGCAAAGGCAATTACATTTTCCTTGCCCTTCCTCACTTGTATCAAAACCGCCCCCAAACCGTACATGCTAGCATCAGTATAAATAACGGTATGATCACTTGTCACAAAAGGCTTAAGTTCCACAGCATTTATAATGTTCTTTTTTAGTTCAATAAATGCTTGTTGGCATGCCTCTGACCACTCAAACGCCTGGTTTTTCTTCATTAATGCGCGTAGAGGATGAGCTATGTCCGCAAAATTTCTCACAAATTTCGCATAGTACTCTGCTAAACCCAAGAATGATCTTAGTTGATCCTTATCCCGTGGATTAGGCGCTTTCTCAATCGCTTCCATCAATCCTACCCTGGGTTTTATTCCATTCCCAGACACCGTATGACCCAAATACTCCACACTCTGGCATTCAAATTTGCACTTTTCCATCTCAACACTCAAACCTGCCCTTTCCAAAATCGAACACACCCTATTCAGCACCTTATCATGTTCCACACTATTTTCTGCCCACACCAACACATCATCCTGGAAACACGTTACATTCTTAACCTTGCCCAACAAGCACTGCATCACTCTTTGGAAAACTGCAGAAGCAGATGCCAGGCCAAATGGCATTCGCACAAATCTATACGCACCCTCAGGCGTGATAAACGAGGTGAAATGTTTAGAGTCCGGGTGTAATAAAATCTGGTGATATGCATTAGACAAATCAAGGGTGGAAAACACCTTCCCCCCATGAATACTGGCCAGCAACTCATTTATATTCGGTATGGGATGTCTGTCTATCCATATATTCTCGTTTAAGTCTCTCAAGTCTATGCACATTCTAATTTTACCATTATATTTCCGAGCCAAGACCACTGGGCTCAACCACTCCGAAGACTCTACTTCTTCTATTACGCCTAATTGCAACAACCTTGCTAATTCCACCTTTAATGCATCCCTTAATGCTAATGGTACTGCCCTCACTTTGTGCACTTTGGGTATCGCACCGTCCCTTAAAATGATCCTATGTTGAAATTTCTTAAGACAACCCAACTTTTCCCCAAACAACAACGGAAACTTGGATCTCCACTTCTCTATCATAGGATCCTTCTGTGCCACAGTCAGCACCTGTTCCTCTGAATTTGGATTCAACACTATACCTAATGCTCTCTGCTCAGTCCAACCCAACAAGCATCTTCCTTTTTCCACAACGTACACACACCCAATAGTCTCTCTCCGTTTGAAAACAATCTTCCCTTGAAAACATCCGACCACAGGTATTTTGGTACCGCCATAACCCACTAGATCAATCTTAGATTTAAATAACTCAAATTTTCCTATCTTGTGCCACGTGTCACTGTCAATAAGTGTATGAGGAGAACACAATTCTGCCCACAAATCTATTACCACACCATTCAAGCTCACACTACATTTTGGAGGCTTGTAACACCCACTCCCTATTTGCATCACCCTGTCCGCAACTGTCGTTTCTTCCGTAAGGGCATCACTTAACATCAATATTTGTATGTGGTCTTCTTCATCATCAGAAGACGTTCTCTCCACCTTTTTACAGTCGCCCTGTAAACAATTCACACTTTTTTTTTTCATTGCCGTTACACCTTTCTTTTGGTTACACACTTTAGCAAAATGACCCATTCTGTTACAATTAAAACATTTAACATTAGTTGCTGGACAATTCCCAGAAAATGCTAGATGTTTCGTACTACCACATCTATAACACTTTTTCTTTTTCTCTTCCAACTTATTATCATTACTGGTGCTTTTAACTCTGTCAACTTCTCGCACAGTCACATTCTCTGCCGTGTTTTTACTCAATTCTTTTATATAACGTGACGTGTCTTCAATACGCCGTGCAATAAGTATTGCTTCATCCAAGGATGGGTCCTTTAAACTCAAAAGTTTTTCCTGGATTTTCGAATTCCTCGTGCGATTAATTAATTGGTCTCTGATTATTTCCTCATGCAGGTCTCTAAATTTGCAGCTACCAGCCAAAGTTCTTAATGCACTTACTAATTGGTCAATCGATTCACCATGCGCTTGTGCCCTGGAAAAAAACTTGTGGCGTTCCACCACGATACTCACTTTCCTGCTAAAATTACCTTCTAACGCTTGTATAGCTCTCACGTATACATCGTCACCTTCCCCTTCTTCATCGGATCCTTCATCATTCACAACAACAGCATTGTATGGCAAAGTTTTCAATACTTTCCTGCCTTCAATACCTAAATTATGTTTCAACAAGGCTAATTTCCTTTTTGCTGTGAAAATAGCTCCTCCTAATGCCTCCAAATATGTTTCAAAGGTCTCCTGCCAATCTTCCCATGGCACAAGGGGGTCACCAGGGAGCGGTAAAAATGCAGGTGGTGGCGCTATGGACTGCATAGTATATGATGTATTTCGCCTTAGATTCTTTTCCTTTCAGCTGACTCACCAAAACACACGTTTTTTTGTTTTTTTTTTAAATTAGACTACTGCTCTTCTTCTTCTGTAGTCTGAATGTTCCTTTTCATTTTCAAACCCTTTTTGGTCCAGGCAAAAGTCCTCCTCTTATTGAAGGACTACACGACAGCAACCTGAGCATCGACTCTTTTTTTTTTTCCTTCACCTCCTTGTTATCGAGCGTGGAACGTGTCGCCTAGGAAACGCCAATGGCAACACACACGCGAAGACACCAGCGCGCGACCACACCCACCTCGGCTCGCGCTGGCACGAGCGGTAGCAGCCTTTGGAACACGTCTCTGCGCGCGCTAGCACCGTTGCTGCGCCATCGTTGCTCCTCCGTAAGCGCGAGCAGATTCACTCCGCGCGCACCAGCACCCAACAACGGGCCTCCAAAATAACAAAATCCAGCGTGAGGTGCTCACATAGGTGAGTAACTTCGGCAGATGAATAACGAGCACAATCTCCGAACAGCGCTCACTTCGATAGGTTGCACAAACACGATGCCAATTAGCCGTACCTCAATTATACGGCAAACCTTGACATCAACGCACACTTCCCCATACCGAATCGCCGACCATCTTCTAACATCTCCTTATGTCGAATATCACCTGACGTTATGCAAGTTTCTCACCAGCCACACCTGGATGCTCTGTTCTTCGTGATGTAGGGATATCGCTCCACCAGGGTTGGTCACTCGTGGCATCCCATCCTCGTCGCCACTGAAAAGACGCCACTCAAATCTTCTTTTTCTAGATTTTATTCCAGACAAGTAAAGTACTACCAACTCTGGCAGATACCAACGACCTCTGCCAGGGCAACAGCCCCTCAACATTCCCTTCCATCCCACTACGTTGCCAAGCAACATTACATCCACAACATTCCAACATAAACCCAACAATAAGGATATTGCTTCTTTTGACCAGAGTCTGGCGCCCACCACTGGGATCACTTTTCTTCTCCCCCTCCCCCTCCGTCCCCATGGAGGCCAGCCTCAGTTTGAAGACCCCTCCCGAACAGAGTTTCATTCTATATCCCCATCGAAATCAGGCCATCTAAAAAAGATATATCTGGACAGGAGATTAAGCTTAATTAGTGTGGTGACTATTCATTCTGCTTTTGACACTTCCTGAATGAAACCGTAACTGGTTGCTATTGCAACTTTGAGAGACATTTTTAGAAGTGAACTACTCTGATACCTAAATGGCATGACATGGTCTTAAGCTTTGAAATGCCAATCAAAAAATCCATATCTACGACATGTATTGCCTAGTAACCAACTGCCACAGAAACAGGTCTACTGAGTACATTTTAGCCATGGATCTAGGATATTTGACATCTAATCTCATCTGTACCACTTTACCTAAATTTGCCAAAAATACTGTATTCTGGAGCTGTAGAGGGCCCACAACACAGAAACATTTCCTTCAAAGGGCATTGCCACACTGCTTTCCCAAGTGTCCTAGTTGACCATCTATACGAGTGGGTCCAGGAGACATGGTAATAAATCCCAGCCACCCATTTTGCCAAAATGTGTGCTCTTAGGAAATACCCTTTTTAAAGGTATTCATGTGCTCCCTTTTTGGGGAGTATTTAGATTAAGAGCATTTATAATCAATGTTAGGGCAACTAGAATAATGCCTGGGGAGGGGAGAAGTGCCCAGTCTCATGGTATATCTAAAATGGAATATGGTAGTAAATGTATAGCATTTGCAGCAAGTGGCACTGCGCTACATCCTCCGGTTGAAAACTTTAGCCAGTTGTTTGATACTGGATAAACCTAATTGTAACTATCAAGCATTTCTTTGTTATCCACATCTAGGCTAATAATTTCTGTGAAGCAGGTATTCCTATTTTAGTATAGGACTGATGTGTTTGTGGCTTAGTTTAACATTTCCCCACTCGTTTTGGTATTGTTACTGCAATGCCTTTTTAGAGGGGTATTGAGAAAAGGATACACAATGTGCTTATTTCAGTGGAAAATTGAGTTTCTGTTACCTAAAATTGATTACTGTAATCTGCTGTATTTAGGCCTCCCTCACATACTGCAGAGTATTCAAAATCTAGCCATCAGAATCTTATGTGGATTATGAAAGCATGAACACTTCCGCAACCAAGAGCAGATTTGCATTGGCTCTGGTTAGATAGAGGATTATTTAGGAAAATATGTGCCTGATTTTTAGGGTATTTTGAGGGATTGAAAATTCGCTGTTAGCAAATAGATTTCAGTGGCTAGCCTGCTGTAGCTGCTCCTTTCTAACTTAAAACTATTATTTGTTGTACCACAAATTAATAAACTAGAGACTGGAGGCAGAGAACTATCTTATTTAGGAACCTATGGAACAGACTTCTTTTGAGGATCAAGGCGATGGTGCCATGTATGGGTTATTATAGGGCCCTGAAGACTGTTTTATTTTGCTAGTGCTTTGCGGAACAGCTGTTATATTCCTACAGAGGTGATCTGAGTCTTGTTTATTTACTGCTAGCACCACAAAGTGCAAAGTGTCCAACAAAATGTGGCCTCAAAATTTATGGTAAGCTGGTTTTCAGAATGGTGACCTAAAAGGTAGCCATAGCTTTATGTTACATAATGCAATAAACTTAAAAAGTATTTTTTTTCAAAAATAAAATGACTGTTATGACTGCAATAGAAGTTCTATGCTGTTAGTACTCCAATAAGCCATGCAACATTGATGATGTTATGTGGGGATGGGTGACACTATGGGCCTCATTAGAGTTTTGCAGTCCGAGGACCACCATGTTGGCAGTGGTGGTCAGACCATCAATAGGCTGCCGAAGAATTTGGCGGTGATGCCAACGCAATATAGCCTAAGCACTCCCAGCACCGCCAGAGCAGTCCAACCGCCACTGACTATTGGAGCCACCAGCAGGCTGGCAAAGACCATGTTTCCGTCGGACTCACTACGAGGTTGCACACCGCCGACGTTTCCGCCGAGGACGGAGCACCATGGAAACGCAGGCGGAAAAGAACCTGATAAGAGGAAACACTCACCTCCAGGAAGCCATACTCATCCGAATCCGCCATAGAACCACAACTAGATGTCATCCCGCTGCTCCTGCTTGCCGAAAGACAACAGAATCATCGTCCACGAGGACAACAACAACTGTAAGTATAAACACTCACCCGCTACATTTGTATAATAGGCACATTTTGTATAGACACATAACATACCATAAGGAGGAGGGTGTGACAGCTCTACTCACAAGTGACAGTACAGTGACACCTACACTCACATAGAGCAACAAATACACCCACACATACACAGCACGCACACTGCAGCCAGCACACACACACACACACACACTACATGACAAGAACACACAGTTACACACGGTAAACACAGCACAGGCCTAATCTCACACAATCCCATACAATTTACCAACACAGCACAAATACGTCGCAACTGCACAATCATAAACACATTGTCAAACAATCACAACCAACACTGGCCAGGGAATCATCACATGTACAATACTATGTACAACCAACTGGGAACAAACGCACACAATTACACCCTCATGCAACTTAGCAATCGACACACACATCACACACACTGCACAGCACATTGTACCTATCATAACATTCACAATACATGCACACTCACACAGTCAAAGCACACAAAGTCACACACTGCAACAACAAATCAAATGCATGTCAACACAAACACGACACCACACCATGACAACAACATGTCAACAACATACATACACCCTTCACACAACACACACTCTAACCCCAGGGGAAAAAGCACTGTACACACCCTCACATACTGCTCAAACAACACACGAAGCACAAGCACCACACACACACACATAGTGACACACAACCAATGTCATCCAGGAACAACTCAAACCCAGGAAAGGAAGGGCAGGACAAAGATGTAACCAGAAAAACAACAACTGGTTGGTCACTATATATTATTTAGAATATTAGATAACACAGGAAACCGCAAGGCCATTGGCCAGTCCATTTGAAACATATGTGCATTGCACCAAAGGCACAAAGTGGTGCCCCAACTTGACGCCTGACTGCCATATAACCTCCACAGGTATGGGCATCAAGGGGGCAGGCAGGCACCTCAGGGACATTTGGGGGGTAGGGGGGAATTGGGCTTAGGCTGGGGAGAGGGGGGTTTGGTTTTGGATTGGGGAGGGTTGGGTCTTCTTGGGAGGGGTTGACTTCTTGGCGGGGGCAGGGCCATGGGTACCGGCAAGGAGGCAGGGGAGGCTTTGGAGGTGGAAGGGATGTCCTTTGGGAGGGAAACGGATCTCTCAGATGTTTCACGAGTTGGGGATGAGAACAATAGGGAAAAGGTTAAAGTCTGAGAGGAAAGCTTTCTTAGACACACAGGGACAGTCATAAAAGGGTTTGGGTGTGGATGGAGAGGGAGTGGTTTATAAGAGGTGTTGGTTTGGATGTTTTGGGTGCATGTTTGTGGGAGGTATGCTTGTGGGTGGTGAGTGTATGTTGGGTGGGTGAGTGAGGGTGTTTATGTGTGTTGGGCTGAAGGGGGATGGAGGTGCTAGGGGATGCCATGGTGGGTGGGTGGGTGGCTGTCTGTTGGGGTGGCGACTGCAGGTATGGTGGATGTGCTGCACGTAGGCATGTCTGTGGTTGTGGTGTCTGCCGGTTTGGTGACTGGGGTAGATGTCTGAGGGTCTGCTGGGGTGGTGCCTGTGGGTAGGATAGGTGTGGTGGCTGTATCACTCATAATGAGGCTATATATCGTCTTCTTATTTGTAAATCCTATTTTCAAATAATGAATGGGTGATGCATATTACATAAAGTTTGTATTGGGGCAAAAAAGTTAAAAAAAACAGAACATAATCACTTTCACCACTTTTATTGTTTGTGTAATAGAGCATAGGGGATTTGTTGCTGTAGTCTGTATCATGTAAATATTGTTGCACCATGGAAACAAAATATATATGAATTCTGTAGTAATTTTTATGCATACCTGCCAGGTGTCATGCCCCATCAAGCGTTTTTTCCCCTTCTCTTTTTAATTTTGAGGATACTGATGGTTATATTTGGCAGATCATCTGCAGTTTCCACCGGTGGTAACTCTTGATCCAGCAGTCTGTTCTTCAACAGAACAGTGGTCGTGCTCTATTGATGGCAGAACTACTGACACTCATTTACCCTGTTTTGAGGGGTATGGAAGAAAAGGCAGGGAGAATATTACATGTCCTTTATGGACAGAGAATAACGGTCCCTGAGCATCAGGCCATTTACTTTTTATCCACAAAAACAAACATTCCCTTTTGGAGTTTGTTTTCCCTGAACAAAATACGTTTGCAGAGCAGGCACTTTAAACATGGTGTCAGTTCAGCAAACATCACTCCTGTGAAAAGAACAGCAGTGGTGGCAGTCACTTCACAGCAGAGAGATCCCTGCCAGGCATGTGGGAAGGTCTAAATATGTCAGGCAGTACTCTACCAGGGGGGAAAGGGCATGACCTCTACCCTCCTGGTGGAATGGCAAGTTAGCTGGATGCCTGCCAAGGCCTAAATAAGTCCCATCACATTCTTAACAAATGAAAAACTGAGAAAAACACCACTTCTGTCTTAATCAGGGGGGCCCCTCCACTATGGCTGAGGAGCGTCGCCCCACTGCTAATAAGCCAGCAGAAAAATAAAATGATAATACAGTATCATCATTTTATTTTTCCATTGTCTAGGGCGGGGCGGGGCAGGGACAGCATCCTCCATGTCAGGAGGGAGGCAGAGTAGTGATGCACTTTAAGTGCGCATGTCAGTTTAGCAGGCTCCCACCCCATCCCTCAGCGGCATTTCAACCCGCTCAGGCCATTTCCGGCACTTCTCTCATGCTGTGCATCTGCATTGCATATGGAGGGGAGCAAAGGAAAGGAAGCACTGAGGTGGGAGTGGCAGAGGCGAGGCAGCAGGAGCGGCAGAGGGGAGACAGCAGGTAAGTTAATTTTAAAAAGTTTTTTTAATTATTATGCCCCCCCCTTGCACTGCCCTGCTGGTATCGGCCGCCACTGGTCTTAATTATTATATAGACACCAAAGTGTTAAAGTTTAGAATGTGGACCTTTTACATTGCACTAGTCTTACTGTTATTGAATAATGAGCATTGGAGTTCACAATTTGCGTCCTATTATTACATGCTCCTACAAAATAAAGAACATCAATTATGGTGTGCACGCCACTGTATGCTGTTACAAAATATAGGGAATCAGTTATAGTATGTGTATCTAGGCAATTTTCTTGTATTACAAAATTCTGTTATTGAATATCAAATATTTAAAGTATGCAACGCGTGCATATGAATTAGATTCATAGGATTAAAAAAATGGCCTGCATGGCCTATCTATATGGTATTACTGAATAGAGTTATTGTATAACAAACATTTGATATTCCTAATATGCGTCCCTGCCCTGCATCCACATTATTGCATGCTGGTATTCAACAAACAAGAGATCTATAGTATTGTGTCCTGTGCATTGAACCAATACTACAATACAACTAAACAACAACAAGTATTTAAAGTATAGAACGTGTCATCCATGCTTTGTTTTGTTTTTTACTGTACAATTATAGAACAAAAAACATTTGAAGTACATGCTCAGTATGCAAGTACTGCATGTGCTTTATCACATTCTATTATACCACAGTGAAATTATGTACTATAGAATGTGTTCCTAGAGGATATTTTTTTAAGTCCAGTTTTACATAGAGCAACCTAGACTTGAACGGGTGGCTGAGCACCTTACGATAGCACTTACAATATGTAAAAGCACTTTAGGTTTAGTGCTACATTTTTCTGAAGTTTAGATTATAATTAGGGCTCCCGATTTTACTCTATTTATTTTTTGACATTTCTTTCTTTCTGTAGGCATTTGCATGTTTTGTTCATTTTATCTCTATTTATCCATATTTGTGTTTTGCTCCTTGTAAAAACTGAAGCTGAAATGGGTGTATTTCCACATTTATGTAACCGAGAAATGTTTACTAATGTTGGAATGTTTAATGGGTTTTAGCCATTTGCAGTACAAAGTCATTTGAAACCATTTGCATTATATAACAGGTGGTTGCCACTTGGTAGTTATAGTTAAGACCTAGTTTCTAGATAAAAAGTGTTTTTTTTACTTGCCTATATCTTTGCTGCTGCTTGACGAATCTCCACGAAACTTTCCTGAAAAATTTGCCAGTCACATCAGCTGCTGTCTGGACAGTTATAGAACACAAAAGTATCGGGTTGATCGATCCATTGGGGCTGAGAGAAAGGGGGGGTCCCAGAACATTTTCCCTATTCATTTTTCCGTAGGGATTTTGAACAGCGGTAGCGCCAAAAGTACTGTACGGAAATTAACCAAATTTGGCAGAAAGGTAGGCCCTGGTCCAGAAAGTGTAATTCTTTGGTGTAATTCTGCTCAGAAGTTTTTGTGAAATTAAGGGGATTTTTTTTTATATATATAGAGACAACAAAGGATTCACACCCCCTCCCGATCTCGTGCAGAGATCTGATTGGCTGTCACTCGTGCCCTAAGGTAACTATAAATGGCGCCCTCGCCATGCAGTACTAATAATCACACAAATTACGGCACTTATGACATTTCTGATAATAATTGAGAATATCAATGTAAGATTTGCAGTAACATTTTTGACAAAAAAAAAACAGCATGCCGGGGGCATGAGTTATAGTTATCTCTGGGCATGAGTTATAGTTACTTGAGGTAACTCTAACAATAACTGGTGAATTTCTATGGTGTCATACATTTAAAATGTGAGCCTAACTATAATGTCCTTGTAACCTTTAGTTTATTAAGTGATTTATATATATATTTAACTCTCATATCTGTCAATTTGCACAACTATTTGCCTAGCACTCATGAATGATAGTAGTAAGAATTATCCAAAAGAAAACCTATTTTCTATATTTACCCATATTTAACAGTATGTACAGACATGAAAATATAGGGTTTTCTGTCTGTATCTGTAGGAATCAGTAAAAGCAGAAAACTTGGAGCCTTAGTTATAATCAAGCAAGAAATGCAGTTCTTGGCTGAAGCTTTTGTAGTATGTGGAGTGTGCCTTATCTCATTTAAAATGTTATGTGAAGGTTTGGAACTGTTGAGCCTCGCTGGGCAGGTAAACGCTTGATGGTGAAGGAGTAGGAGAGTTGATGTCTGCACTCTCTGCCAGCTCCTATGCCAGATGTGCTAATAAAAATATCTAACTCAAAGTTCTGTGGTCGCCGTAGATTATTACATCCTCCTGCTGGTAATGAGCAAAGCTGGCATTTCCTGAATGAACCCCATGCTGTTAACAGATTTGTTTTTATATAGATGTCAGATTACTGAGAAGGGAATGGTGGACTGCAACTAATTTCAAGTCAGACTAAGCGCCTCATTACGACTTTGGCGGACAGAATGATCCAACCAGTAAAGGTACAGGGAGGAGGCTGCCATCATACTGTCGCTACCCCCCAAACATATTATAATGTTTGCACCAGGCTGACCAATGGAAACATTGTATTATGACACTTCTGCCGGTCAGACCGGCAGAAACAGTGCCACAGCATTGGCCTCGGCTCCCATAAGGGAGCCGAGGCCAATGCCTGGCACAACAGCACCCTCTTGACAGCTGATCAGATAAGGAGCACCGCCATCTTATAGTTGGAACATTTGGGTCATCACTGCAATGGGTCCCACCATTGTTTGTTTGAAAAAAGGACTATGCTTACTTGAGACAGTGACATGCACACTTTGAATTAAGTGTGTTACTGTTGACATTCTCTAACTTGGACACAAAACAGTGCCACGTATACTTTAAGTGACAAGTTAATATTATCGTTTTGTAAGGGAAATGCGAAACAGTGACTTGCACACTTTAATGTAAGTGTGTTATGGTTGTTAGAACCATCCGGGGAGCACACAACTACAGCAAGAAATTCAGTACAAGTTAAATTTGGCAATCAGTAACATGTAATTACAGTTATTTAGGTTTTTATTTTAAACAGTTATTGTTCCACCATGCTATCTGTAATCCACCTCCACCATTTTTGGAAAAAACCCCAGGGCATTCACCGATCCAAATCGTTTGATGTATTTGCAGGAGAATTTTGAGGCAATAGGTGCATCTTGATTTAGAACGAAAAGAAAGAAGTATCTTTTTTTACTTTCTATTGGATTGGAAGGACGATCTGTCTTTAAACATTTGTCTGATTTTGTTTTAGGTGAAGGAGAAGTAATGGATGAATATTTAGAATCTGTTAAAAATTTAAATTGAGATTTGATGTACTACCTAGCTCAGTTGTACTATGTCATAAGTTTTTCTTAAGAAAACAAATTCCTCGTTTGTGACCAATTTATATGTCATTGTGATAACACAGCAATTCAGCACAAGCTCTTTTCTCCATGGGAAATCCAAGGATAGAGGAAACTATAAGAACTGCTAAAAGCATAGAAACCTCCCAGATTTCAGTTAAAGAGCTTGAAGAAATCACAATGGAACAACATATACCTTTACTATGCGTTCCTCTAACATGAAGTCTTCACAGCGAATATACCGTAACCACACCACTTTACCACATAAGCCTTTAGTATGAACTTATATTGGATTATATTAGAGTAACCATTACCTCACATACCTTTACTACGCATGCCTTTAGATCGCAAACCTTTATCATGCTTTATTGAAATGGAGAAAGTTACAATTACATATAGAAAAAAACTAAAAATAATATATATTTAGCCAAATTTATTTAAATATAAAGAATGATATTTTTGAAGAAAAGGTACTGCTGCGTACTGCAAATGTATGCAACAGAAAACAATGCAAAACCAGCCCATTGATGCAAATGCAATGTGATTCTTTATCTGTGATTTCCTAATAGCGATTCCTACGTTGTAGGAATCGCTATTCGCTAATCAGTATCTCTATACATAGCATTTTGCGTTTCCTAAATAGTGATTTCTATGAAGTCGCTATTTAGGAAATGCAATATTGCATTTTAGCACATCTGGCCCTTAGTCACATATTTGTTCACATGAAAAAACAGATTACCACAGTTATTTTCCCCAAAATTGTAGTTACATCTTACTAAGCATATAAAGCTAGGCATCCACCAGTTTGTGATCAGTTGTAGACTGCCTTCTGATGTGAGTACGCATACTGGGAGAGAGCAGGTCTACTACTGAGCCACTATTCAAAACAGTGCCATCTATCTGTCACAGTAAGTGTGAATAAAAACATTAGTATGTGTTAACCCCTTCGCTGCCAGGCCTTTACCCCTCAGGTGCCAGGCCTCTTTTTGGCTATTTGGGGCAGTTCGCACTTAGACCCTCATATTTTTTGCCCACATAAGCTACCCACACCAAATTTGCGTCCTTTTTTTCCAACATCCCAGGGATTCTAGAGGTGCCCAGAGTTTGTGGGTTCCCCTGAAGGAGACCAATAAATTAGCCAAAATACAACAAACATTTAGTTTTTTTTAGTTTTTTAAAGGGCTGCAGAAGAAGGCTTGTGTTTTTTTCTCTGAAAATGGCATCAACAAAGGGTTTGCGGTGCTAAAATCACCAGCTTCCCAGCTTTCAGGAACAGGCAGACTTGAATCAGAAAACCCAAATTTTCAACACAATTTTGGCATAGTACTGGGACATACCCCATTTTTACTATTTTTTGTGCTTTCAGCCTCCTTCCAGTTAGTGACAGAAATGGGTGTCTAACCAATGCTGGATCCCAGAAAGCTAAACATTTCTGAATTCCACAATGGGTAATTTGTGTAGATCCAACAAGGGTTTCCTACAGAAAATATCAGCTGAAATAAAAAAATATTGAAATTGAGGTAAAAACAGCCATTTTTCTTCACGTTTTTCCTGCGATGTCAGATTTTTTAAAGCAATATACCGTTACGTCTGCTGGACTCTTCTGGTTGCGGGGATATATAGGGCTTGTAGGTTCATCAAGAACCCTAGGTACTCAGAGCCAATAAATGAGCTGCACCTTGCAACGGGTTTTCATTCTATACCGGGTATACAGCAATTCATTTGCTGAAATATAAAGAGAGAAAAATGGGTATCAAGATAACCTTTGTATTTCCAAAATGGGCACAAGATAAGGTGTTGAGAAGCAGTGGTTATTTGCACATCTCTGAATTCCGGGGTGCCCATACTAGCATGTGATTTACAGGGCATTTCTCAAATAGATGTCTTTTTTACACACTATCTTATATTTGGAAGGAAAAAATGTAGAGAAAAACATGGGGGAATAACACTTGTTTTGCTTTTCAGTGTTCCTCCAAGTCTCCCAATACAAATGGTACCTCAATTGCGTGGGTAGGCCTAATGCTCACGACAGGAAATGCAACATGGACACATCATATTTTTACATTGAAATATGACGTGTTTTTTGCAAAGTGCCTAGCTGTAGATTTTGGCCTCTGGCTCAGCCGGCTCCTAGGGAAACCTATCAAACCTGCACATTTTTGAAAAGTAGACACCTAGGGGAATCCAAGATGGGGTGACTTGTGGGGCTCTCACTGTTACCCAGAATCCTTTGCAAACCTCAACATTTGGCTAAAAAACACTTTTTCCTCACATTTCGGTGATAGAACGTTCTGGAATCTGAGAGGAGCCACAAATTTCCTTCTACCCAGTGTTCCCCCAAGTCTCCTGATAAAAATGATACCTCACTTGTGTGGGTAAGCCTAGTGCCCACGACAGGAAATGCCCCAAAACACAACGTGGACACATCACATTTTCCCCAAAGAAAACAGAGGTGTTTTTTGCAAAGTGCCTACCTGTGGATTTTGGCCTCTAGCTCAGCCGGCACCTAGGGAAACCTACCAAACCTGTGCATTTTTTAAAAACAGACACCTAGGGGAGTCCAAGATGGGGTGACTTGTGGGACTCTCACCAGGTTCTGTTACCCAGACTCCTTTGCAAACCTCAAAATTTGGCTAAAAAAACACCTTTTCCTCACATTTTGGTGACAGAAAGTTCTGTAAACTGAGAGGAGCCACAAATTTCCTTCCACCCAGCGATCTCCCAATTCTCCTGATAAAAATGGTACCTCACTTGTGCGGGTAGGCCTTGTGCTCGCAACAGGAAATACCCCAAAACACTATCTGAACACATCAAAATGATCAAATACAAAACTACAGTTTTTTTGGGGGGGGCACCTGCGTTTTTAGTCCTAGGCTCAGCAGCCATCTAGGGAAACCACCCAAACCCAGACATTTCTGAAAACTAGACACCCGAGGGAGTCCAGGGAAGTGTGACTTGCGTGGATCCCCCAATGTTTTCTTACCCAGAATCCTCAGCAAACCTCAAATTTAGCTAAAAAAATCACATTCTCCCCACATTTCTGTGTGGGATCACCGCACCGGGACAAATTTCCTACCACCCAACATTCCCCTCAGTCTCCCGGTAAAAATGATACCTCACTTGTGTAGGTGGGCCAAGTGCTTGTGACAGGGAAGAGTCAAAAACGTGTCGAAATTGAGGGGGAACCAAAGTGGGCTCAAAAGGGCAGTTTGAAAAAAAACATTTTTAGGCTGACAAGTGCAGCAGAATTTTTATCGGTATAGATGAGACAATGCTGGGTGGTACGAATTTTGTGGATTCCTGCAGATTCCGGAAGGTTCCATCACAAAAATGTGGGAAAAATGTGAGCTTTCCAGGAAAGTTGCAGGTTTGCAGGGCATTGTGGGTAAGGAAATGGTGCGGGGTGCATGTGAAGCACACCATCCTGGAATCAACCAGACGTTTAGTTTTCAGATGCATCTAGGTCATGTGGATTTTTCTACATGGCAGCGTCCCAAAGGAAAAAAAAGTGCAGCCCTCACCATTCCAAGTGGGACGATTTTGAGAGTTGCCAAGCTCTCATGGCCCAAATGTAAAACAAAAAAACAAAAATAATCAAATGTCCTCTTGCTTACCATTGGATAGGATGTTTTAGTGTGCGGGGGAGAGCTGAAAGACTGTTAGCCCCTTCAGTTGGGGTGAGGGCATAACCAGGCACATACTAGTTGGTAGCCACCACCCCACTATTTTCTTTTTTTTTTTTATTCCCTGGCATCTAGTAGACTTTCTGTCCCCCTGGGGTATGGATCAGGGGTAATTGCCCAATCTGCCACTGGTGGGCAGAACAACTTTAGCCCTATTTATTTGGGGTGGGGGGTATGGCCATACCCCAACCTCTTATTTTGAAAACAAAATCTTCCCTGTTCTCTGGTGGGCTTTCTGCCCCCCCTTGGGGGCAGAAGGGCCTTCCAAAAATAGGCCAATCTGCCCCCAAGGGGGGCAGTTATGCCCAACAGTAATGTGGCCCCATGGGGAGAGACCCTTGCCTAAGGGCCTGCCCCCCCAAACAAAACACACACCAATCCATGGTGTCTAGAGGTTTCTGCCCCACTTGGGGGCAGATTGGCCTAACAAAAATAGGCTGATCTGCCCCCGGGGGAGGGGGGGTGGCAGAAATGGCTTAAATACAATTTGCCCCCCAGGGCAGCAACCCTTGTCTAAGGGGTCGCTCCCCATTCATAAAAACATAAAGTAAATAAAAAAATATATATATCCCCGGTGTCTTGTGTTTTCTGCCCCCCCGGGGGGGGGGGGGGGGCAGATCGGCCTAATTATATGAGTCCGATCTTCCCCCAGGGGGGGACAGAAATGGCCTAAAAATTATTCCCCCCCCTCCCCCCGGGAGCGACCCTTGCCTAAGGGGTCGCTCCCCACAAATAAAAAAAAATAAAAATAAAGAAACAAAAACATTATCCCTGGTGCCTAGTGGTTTTCTGGCCCCCCTGGGGGAAGATCGGCCTAATAATATTAGGCCAATCTGAAATGGCCTAAAAATAATTTGCCCCCCTGGGGAGAGGCCCTTGCCTAAGTTGCCGCTCCCCTTACTGAAATTTACACCAACAAAAAAATCCCTGGTGTCTAGTGGGCATCGCGATCGGGCAGCAGAAATGCTGTGAGAGACAAGAAAGGAAAGGAAAAGTCTTTCCTTTCCTTTCTTGTCTCTCCCACCCCACCTCCCGGTCGGAAGAGAAATGAAAAAGCATTTCTCTTCCAGGATCGCGCTGGAAGCGTGCCGAGGTGACGCGCTGACGTCATCTGACATCACAGGGGGGTGAGGAGGGGTCGGGGTGAAAGGGGAAGCGATTCCCCTTTCATCCCTGATGGGGTTGTGTGGGTAGGGGGCCCATGGGGGAGCGCTAGCGCTTCCCCCGTGGGCCCAGTGCAGGACGAGGTGGTCTCGTCCCAGGCACACGGGAACAGTGTGCGAGGACGAGACCACCTCATCCAAGGCACCAAAGGGGTTAAAGGAGAATAACATATAATAGCTAGAAAGTTTTTAAACACTTTCAGAATGTTTTTTAACTCGTATTTGTCAATGAGTACAATTTTGTGAAAACTGTAAGTGTAAATACATTTAAAAACTTCATTTCAAATATAAAAAAAAAACTTGTAATATAATAAATAAGTCCAATTTTCTATTACATTTGTTCAAAATCCATATATTTTCAAAGAACATACCACACAATTACTGTGTGGACAAATTTTATATTCCAACTCTAATAAATGTTACCTCATGGAAGGTGCTGGGCAGTGATTGGGGACAGATTTACTACTCCTCCTCTACCAAATGTTAACTCAGGGATAGTGCTGGACAGTGGCTGGCGGGCAAATTTATTATTCCTACTCCTCCAAGTATTACCCCAGGGAAGGTGCATGACAGTGTCTGGGGGGCAAATGTACTATTTCTACTCCTCCAAGGGTTACCTCAGGGAACTTACTGAACTGTGACTGGGGGCAAATGTACTATACTTACTCCACCACGTCATTTCAGGGATAATGCTGGACAATGCGTGTGGGGCACATTTACTATTCCTATCCCGCCAAGTGTTACCTCAGGGAAGGTGCTGGACAGTGACTGGGGGGTGGGCAGATTTACTTTTTTACAACAAGCATTTGACATAAAAATACTTTAAAAAATAAAACTGATTTTTAAAAATCTTATTTTAACATACTGTACATATATCTTTTCCCCACATTTAGTTCAAAATTATCTTCATGCCAAAGAAAAACCAGGAAAAAATCAGCTTACATCAACTTTAAGGAAATACCCTCACAAGTAAAAACAATTCCATAATTAAACAACTGTTACCTTAACT
Source organism: Pleurodeles waltl (assembly GCF_031143425.1). Classification (NCBI taxonomy): domain Eukaryota; kingdom Metazoa; phylum Chordata; class Amphibia; order Caudata; family Salamandridae; genus Pleurodeles; species Pleurodeles waltl. The sequence continues at coordinate 644,563,751 of NC_090446.1, read as the reverse complement.
CAAATTTTCGATCCAACAGGAACAGATTAAACCAATACATTTCTTGCAGCACATTAAAGAACAACTTTTTTACCTAACACATTCTTAAAAATTAAACAAGATTTTCCCTCTTTAACTCATAACAGAATCTCAGGGAACCATCTGGTCTAGAAAGACCGAAACCACAAAACAAAGTGAAAAGAACAGATAAAACCTACATAAGAGATACGGTCATTCATATTCGTAAAAAACAAGCTTATAAATAAATTTCAGCAAACTAACTTTTTAAAATCAAATAATTGATTACATTTTAGGTTATTGAAATTAATACATTTTTTTAAACCATAGGTGCTGCAAAAGTTCCAGAAAACCATTGAAAAACCTCAACCAATACATTTACCTTTATTGTACAAAAAGATTAAGTGAACCCAGGATTCAAAGGCCGAGTGGTCCCTTTTGGTAATATGGTTGAAAGAATCAAACATAACCACTCTGCCTCTGCAACAGAGACTGAGGTTAGAGAAAATATACAGCATATTACATTTCTAGCTGCCACCTCCAATGAACTCTGTGACTCAGTTTTGAGGGAGGTATTTTAGAACATATCCATGCATGTTGCTAATAGTATGCCCATAATTACTAATTTGAGAAGAATGATATAACTAAAAAGCAAGTAATTCCACGAGTGTAACCCTAAAACCTACTCAAACATTAACATTCCTCCTGACCACATTAAAACCTACAACACTAAACATTTCTTACTATGTAATAATGAACACTCTCTCAAACTCATACTAATTATCAGTACCTTCCATAATACAGTCATGCTTGAGAACAGTGACATTTAGATGATGGATTAACCTTTTAAAATCAACACCCCATCCATCCACTCAAATTTGTGCTATCCTTGCAAATCTAAATAACACCAACACCCTTTTATTTTATAGCTTACTGCATGACAAACTTTCCTCAACATATACTGAATTTTTAGCAATTACCAAACCAAAACAACCAAAAAAAAAAAAACAAACAACAAAGCCCCTAGGAAAATAATCATTGACTTCAAATTACAAATGATAAATACTATTAAAAAAGTTTACACAGAAACCCAAATTCAAGGATGTTTTTCACTTTTCCCAGGCGCATTGGAGAAAAATGAAAAAAAATCTTTAGTTGAGGAATACATGGCAAGTAGTAAATGACAATATAAACCTACAAAACTAACAGCATTGTGTTTTGTACCTCCTGAATGAATGAACAAATTTTACAACTCAATTATAAAATCTGAATTTTTTACCCAAAATGAGGACCTATTTGTACCACTTCTAAATTACTTTGAAGATACATGGATTGGCCATCTAAGCAGGTTGGGTCACAGAAGGAAACCACATTTTCCAATCAAGTGGTGGAACTGTTGCTCGATCTTTTTAGAGGGAGGTTCAAAAACCAACAGTTCAGTGGAAGAATGGCATAATTCTTCTAACAGCAGTATTGATAAAACCTACCCTAACCTATAACATTTCTTGGACATTCGGAAAAATGAACAAAGAAATGAGAATGGCATAATCACTTTCAGATACTCTGAATCCCTGAGTTTGTAAAAAAAATAAAGAAATGTCAGACTGTTGGCCACAATTCAACAATTTTCTTGGATGGGTGCTTCAGAGTACCTACACAATCTTGCATACATACTACCCTATTAAAACGAAAAACAATCATTGGTGATTACCCTCATGTTTTTACACTCTAAGGGCCTGATGATGAACACGGCGGAAACAGTCCTGCCGTCAAAACGGTGCCGGATTCCCCACCTGCCTAGTTGGAGGTCCACCTGCAGTATTACTATGGTGGTGGGTCGCGAACAAGAGACCGCTGGAGTCCCACCAAGTCTGCCAGCCATTTGCCTGCTGCTTCAAAGGCTGCATGGGGAAAAGCAGCTGCCAGACAAGGTTCCCCCTGCCCAGATTACAAAGTGCCTTTCCGTCGAGCCAATTGTTGCGTGGAAACCGCCTGCTTCGAGATGGTGGAATTGAAGTTTACCCATTTCCTTCTTTTCCCTTCAGTCTCAGACGTGGACCCCTTCATCCAGGGCCCCCTTTCACAGCAGCAACCCAACTCCCAAGAAAACGACCCTGTGGGGTTGAAATCCTACGTTTCACACTTTTCTCCTATTGACTGGTCTGGGCGCATATGGTCCAGACTCCAGCAAAGAAAAATACTCATACAAGGTATTTTTTCACGTGTCATGCATCTGTGTACATTTTACGCTTATTCAGTCAAAATGTACAGACATGCATGGACACATATGAAAAAATATTCCTTTGATTGCTGACCACTTCCTGAGCCGGTCCCCCGCCAGCAGAAGCTACACCGCTAGGCCATTGTGACATCTAAATTCGGCAGGTGAGAGACCGTCGACTCAACATAGTACTTGGTACCGCTGCCATGGTGCGATGGCGGGAAGACTGTCAAGATCGTCATAGTCCCTACATTTATTAAATTTGCATGTTTCGAAATTTGTTCTTACTAAATTTTGAAGTGTAGAACCTACCTGCTGAAGTCTTCTTTATTCAACTTTTGATGATGTTGCATAAATTCACTCAGCAAAAATTACAAGTAATCCAATGAAGAAAAGAGAACAATCAAAACCAAAAAGTTTTCTCTTCTGGGAAAAGAAATTTGAAAAATGTATACACTAAAATTTGAAAAAAAGCCTGCTAGTAAATAAAAGAAGAATTGGCAAAGCCAATAGGTTTCGCCAATGCGAGAACTATTGGCTTTGCCTATGTTTTAGCCATGTTGTTCACAAGCATTGCTGCTGTTAAGCATGGCTGTAAGTTGGTGTACAGAAGAGTGGCATGGTGTGTCATAGAGTGGAATGGCGAAGAGTGGAGTAGAGAGTTGTAGAGTGGAGTGGCAGAGAGTGTTGTGTATTGGGGTGGCATAGTGTGGCAACGTATAGACTGGCATACACTGGAGTGGCATAGAGTAGACTGACATAGAGTGTATTGGTGCAGAGTGTTGCAGAGTATAGTGGAATAGAGTGGAGTGGCATTGAGTTCAGTTGCATTGAATTCAGTGGTATACAATGCAGTGGCATAGATTTGAGTGGTTCATAGTAAAGTGCAGGGGCACAGAGTGGAGTGGTACAGATTTGAGTGGTGCAGAGTACAGTGGCACAGAGTAGATTGCAGTGGCTTAGAGTGCAGGGACTGAGTGCAGTTGTGTTGAGTGCAATGGCATAGAGTGCTATTGTTGAGAGTAGAGTGACACATAGTGCAGTGGGATAGAGTGAACTGGCTCAGAATGGAGTAAAGTGGCATAGAGTACATTATCCCAGAGTAAAGTGAAGTGGTGTGGAGTGCAGTGTCATAGAGTACTGTGGTGCGGTGTAGATTAGAGTGGAGTACAGGGGATTGGCGTAGAGTGCATGGGCATAGAGTTGAGAGTTACAGAGTAAAGTGCTTTGGCGTAGAGTGTATTGGCATAGACTGCAATGGCGTAGAGTGCAGTGTTGCAAAGTGGCGTACCATACAGTAGCATTGAGTGGAGTTCTGCATAGCAAATTGGTGTGACCTAGACTGGCGTGTTGTAGAGTGCAGTGGTGAAGAGTGCAGTTGTGTAGAATAGGGTGGCGAAGAGCGCATTGGCATAGAGAAGAGTGGTACAGGGCAGAATAGACAGGGATAGAGTGAATTGGCATAGAGTGCAGTGAGGTAGAGTAGAGTGGTGCAGAATGCAGTAGCTTGGAGTGGTGCAGAGTAAAGTGGAGTGTAGTGCACTGCCATTATAGACAATACATTTTGAATTGAAATGACCATTACCTTTGCACAGACATACAATTTTACTAATAAAATTATACAGTGCACAGACGAAAATGTGTGGAAAGTATCATCTACTTTAATGATTCCTTTTGATTATATTAAAGTATTTGTTTCCAGCGCACTTCAGAAATAACAAAAAATGTGCTTCACTTATGAATTGTGATATATTTTGAAATACTTACACAGTTCCTTTAAATGTTGTCATGTACTGGAAAAAAATTCTTACCTACTCCAAGTATCCAGCAAGACTGTCACATTAATCCTCTCACTTTGAAGTCTGAGAAGGAAAAGTAAACTGGTGCCCTCGGAAGACAGCACCAGACATTTGACCACGGTCTTTGAATGCACAGCAAATTTGATGGGAAAGTGAGCTTGTGAAAGGATACGGAAAGCATGGTTTAGCTAACTGGAGGGACGAGCTGAACCTGGAGAGTCTAAAGCAAATAAATTCAGCAAATGGAAAGCCAGAAAGTGTGAGTTACAAACCACGAAGCCGATGGTAATCAATAAGCGGAATGCATTCCTACATCAACTTTCTGAAAGTCCCCAAGATGACTTTAGCAAACCAGATAACTGTGCTGTCTAGTAGGCTGCAACCTTAATTTGTACTTTTAAACATTGTACATCTCGTTCAAAAACTTTAAAAACAAAAATCCATCTACAATCCTTTTCTTCTTTTGGCCCAGTATTACGACCTAGTTCCTGGAGTCAAGAATATTTTATAAAAGCACGACACAAAAACATTAAAAAAAACTTTTTTACTTTTCTAAAACAGATTTAAAAAAGGAAACATCAACTTTTACTTGCTTTTTCAAACCTACATTATAAAAATAAAACTACTGTCCCGATGTGTGCATACAACAACAACCAGTATAGGGTTGTGAAAATATCTTTTATTCAGTCAAACTACTAACTACCTCCCTGTAGCTCTCCTTACAGTAAATGTACTAGTTTATGGGGGTCACTATGAGTTTGGTGGTCTCATGACTGCCATGATGGTGGTGGCAGTCGTACCGCCAACAGGCTGGCGGAGAGGACCGCCAAATTATGACCATGGTAATATTCCCAACAGACTACAGCCAATCCACTGCCGACACAACCAGTGTGGTTAGGCTGCAATGGATGACCGACAACTTCAGGCCAGCGGAGACCATGTTCCCGCCGAAAAGATTACGAGGCTGCACACCACCAAGGTTTCCCCCACGATCGCACCACCATGTAAACCCTGGCAGAGACCAGCTCCATGAAAGGAGACAGTTACCTTCAGGAACACATACCCCTCTTGAGCTGCCATGGAACCTGAGCTACACAACAACCCGGAACCAGTCAGGACGACCACCACAGCAACTGTGAGTACGCACACTTACCTGTCACAGTTGCCCAATGCCAATGTATCTATGCACACACAACATACACATCCTGAACGGGCGGTGATGGCAACACACAACACATACCCTCACACTGACATGCAACCCACACACAGCCACATACACACACGCACATACATAGTACACACACTATGGCCAACACACACACACACACTTCTAAAACCCACACCAACCTGCAGATACACAGCACCGGCACAGTCAAACACAACACTACCAAATGACACAACTACACCACAACCGCAACACCTCAAAAACACCATTAAGCATCTACAATACACACCTCCACTTGACAAATCATACATACAACACTAAGTAACAAACACTAGAGAACCAACACATATAATCACATATCTGTACAACGAGGCATACGTCATACCCCTCAAACACACTTCACAACGGATCAGAGATACTAATCACCACATACACTCACGCACACAGTACAACTACACAAGAGCACACAACACTCCAAAGAAAACATGTCAACACAATCACTACACACATTTTCAACATAAATCCATATTCCAAACTCATACATGCCCATCAAACAATACACAGCCATCACTATGGGACCAAGGCAATGCATACACCCACACATGCTGCCCAGACACAACTGGCAGTACAACCACCACACACACAAAACGTACTCACGCACAAACTAAAGTAGCCAAGACCAAAACAACAATAAGGAATGAAAGGCAGGACAAAAATATAAGCTTGGAACCAACAACCGGTTGGTCCAGATCTTTGTCAATAAATAAATATATATACACAGAACTATGTACAAAAGAAGAAGGCCATATTCTGGTCCAAACACATATGTGCATCATGCACATATGGCACTTCCAAGTGCCCCTACTTGACTCTTGACTGCCTTTTAACCTCCACAGGTAGGGGCATCAAGGGGGCAGACAGGCACCTCAGGGATTAGGGAGGTGGGGCAGAGGTGGGGTTTGGCCTTTGGTTTGGTAGGGGGATCTTTGGGCTTGGGCTTGGCTTGGGAGGGGGGCTTAGGTCGAGGCTTAAGGAAGGGCTGGGCATTCCTGTGAGTGGTCAACTTCTTGGTGGTGGGAGGGGTATGGCTACCTGCAGGGGGGGCAGAGGAGGACTTGGAAGTGGAAGTGCTGGAATTTGGGAGGGACAGAGATCTTTTGGGGGTCACACGGGGTGGGAGAGGAGTAGGGAAAAGGGACAACTCTTGAGAGGAAAAATGTATTTGACACACGGGGACTGTCATGGCGAAAGGGTTTGGGAGTGGAGGGAGATGGAGTGGTTGTAAGAGGTGTTTTGGTGGATGTCTTGGGTGCATGTATGTGTGAGGTATGCTTGTGTGTGGTGGGTCTCTGTTGGGTGGGTCAGTGTGGGCGTTTATGTGTCTTGGGAGGAGGGGAGGTGGAGGTGCTGGGAGATGCCATGGTGGATGGGGTGTTGACCGTAGGTATGATGGATGTGATGCATGTAGGCGTGTCTGTGATTGTGGTGTCTGCGGATGTGGTGACTGGGATGGATTTCTGGGGGTCTGCTATTGTGGTGACTGGGTAGAATAGGAGTTGTGGCTGTAACAGTAAATGTTGGTGTGGTTTCTGCAGGTGTATCTGGTGAAGTGTCTGTGAAGCTGCGGGTGGTGGGAGAGTCAGTGCAGGTAGTGCTTGTAGGTATGTCTGCAGGTGGGTTTTGTTTGTGTGCATGCCGGTGGTGGGTCTTGTGGTGCTTGTGTTTGTCAGCTGTACTCTTGGATGTTGCGGTGGATGCATGCTTATCTGTCTGTATGCTTTGGCTGGGATGAGGAAGAGGGGTCCGGGATTAGGAAGAAGAATGTGGAGAGGGAATGGAAGACAAAAGGTGAATCACTGCCGTCGGTGTGGAGGCCAGAGCCTGAAAGGATCTCTGGCCAGACAGTGCACAGTGAATGCCCTTCAGGATCGCATTGCTCTGTTGGACTTGAGTTGCTAGTACCTGGATGGCATTCACGATGGTCGCTTGACCTAAAGAGATCGACCTCAGGAGGTCAATAGCCTCCTCACTGAGGGCAGCAGGGCTGACAGGGGCAGAGGTGCCTGCAGCGAAGGAGACACCCACCCTCCTGTGTGAGTGGCAACGGACAACTGGATGGGGAGCTACAGGGAGGGCGGTAGTAGTAAGGGGGTGGCGGGCAAAGATCGTGTTGTGGTTGTACCAGAAGGGTCCGCCACCGCCAGGGAGTGTCCACTGGAGGAGGATTCCGAGGATGATGATGTGGATCCTGTCTTCCTCGTGGCACTCCTCTCGCCCTCTGGGCCACTGGGCCCCTCGGTGTCAGTAGAATCAGCACTCTGGGTCCCGTGGGCAGCAGCATCCCCACTCACCTGTGCCCTGCCTCCTTCACCTGCAGATGCTGATGCACACAAATAGAGAGAGAGAGAGGGAGGGAGAGATAGAAAGGGAGAGAGAGTGTCATCATATTCTTCACAGACACATATTACAACATGGACAACTGTAGGTATACATATCCTATCTCATATAGTAACCAACATATCCTACACCATGTCAGACTATGTTACTTCTATCAACCTCTTTATGTCATCCCTCTCACCCACATCATAATCCAAGTAAGGTAGCATGACTGGAGCATTCCAAATAATCACTTGTTAAGCTATGTCAGCATGCTCATCGTTCCCTGACTGAAGCTAAAATTCTGTCTGAATCCTGATTATAACTCTCCATTCTCCGATCACCGATAGGAAAAGCAGTTGATGATCACAACATATCATGCATGTTCTGATTCTACACCTGACCAGTCCATGTACATATGTAATGTCCCATGATATTTAAGACAACTCTATTCACAGAATACACAGCACCTGCCATTCAAATTACATGCCTGGCTGAACCCTCTCTACATATATGCCATAATGATACAATCACCAATGTATCCACAACAAGTGGCACTCCCATACAGGTGACATCTGATGTGTAGAATACATGTATGGAGAACAGTCATATCATTACATGTACCAAATCCCAGAGGAATATCTGGAAACACTAAACACAGATACACCACATCACTTCATACATGTATGTGCAGCTACAGTGACCTATATAGCGCACATGAGACATCCACTGACATCACTGCGGTGTAAGAACAACTAAACATTAGCCATCCACAAAATACATTATAGGGCACCTAAGATTCCACCTGACAGGCAGTTACAGTTCCATGACATGACAACATGAATAAACCAACATCACTCACACCATTCCTGACATGTAATTAACTGTATCTGTGTCCAGACAACACACATATCCCACTGAAAAGACATGTACACATGATGTACACATGGATGTACACGACTGCCAATGCACTGACAACATATCCCACAACAACACCTGTATTAGAAAAAGTAGTACAGCTAAACTATTTCATCTTGACTTAAGAAGTCAATCAATGCCAATTCCGGTCCAAACTGCCCACATCAGCTAGCCTAAGGGTAGCAATGATTGTCCCACTCCATAAGATGTGCCCCCAAGTAACCATTGGGACATGACTTAGCCAGCTAATAACATATGTTGCACTGTTATTGGTAGAGCATTGGCACACATAGCATGGTCATTGCGTATTGTCAAAGGCTAACGCTGCCTAGCCACTTACCTCCTGTAGAACAAAGCCATTGGGATAAAGGTGATTTGCCCACATGTCATTGGCATGGAAATGGAAAAGGGCAAATAGACAATTTCAGACACCTAAAGTAGAATTGCCTTCTGTTACAACCCTCACATACCACGTAGTATGAAGATGTAGGTACAATGGGGATACATCTACAAACCCATATGTACATTCCTATACTGGCCATATCAGTGGGGTGATTGAGATACCTGCCTTATGTGTAGTCAATACCTGTATCGGGACAAAAGTTAAATAGTACCAAATATGTCAGGCACCCAGTTGCAAATACAGGTGATTATCACAGATGGGAGTTGACAGATACCTTATAGCTACTAAAGCACATATGCTGATGGATGGACCTGGAAATACTCTATGGTTAGGATAATACAGCAGCTTACATGCATACAAATGTCTGGGTGGAATCACACATGTTGGATTGCCATTTGAGCATCTACACATGCAGTCATGAATATGTCTTGACACAGATGGTATAAACGTACACCTAGCAAACCATGATGCCAAATCTCCATCTAATAGTCAAGCAGTGTGGGTATTATGTATACCCACTAGTCTCCATTCATACATTGTCACAGTTGCTACAGTGTGACTGCAAACACCATTCAACCAGAGCCAAGTACAGTCAGTATTTACCCTCCCACTGTGGCTGCTGTGCTGCCCTCAAATGCCCATCCACCTCAGGGCAGGCTACTGCCAAAATGTGGGCCATTTAGGGTGTCAGGGTCCAAAGGACACCCCTCCCTTGTTGGGAGGACATCTCCAGCTGGGCCTCAGTGGTCTTCTGGGCCCAGCGTCTCAAGTTCTCCCGCCTCTTTCAACAATGGGTGCTCTGCCGGCTGTAGACCACTGGGTCAGCACTTGCTTGGCAATGGCACACCAGATCCCCTTCTTCTGATGGGCGTTCACCTGCATGGATGACACAGACAAAAGTCATGTACATATGCACCATACCAATAGGAGTGGTCACTACACATCTGTCACAGAATATAGGCACACATACCCATCCTCTCTGCTCACACGCCTTCACAATATGCCATTTGCATATATCTAGACCCTCACCTGGTCACATGCCTGAATCAACATCACACACACACCTATCACACACGGCTGGGGCATTGGACTTACCTGCTCCTCTGGTGCCCCATATAGCTGTTCATACAGGGGTAGGACCTCCTCCACTAGCTTCTCCGCCTCTTCCTGGGTGAAGGCAGGGGCCCTATCACCTGCAGGACGTGGCATGATGGCTCCCAGAGGCAGCACACAGCAACTCACGTCATGGTGGTCTTGCTGGCATCTGTGTTAGGAGTCAAGTGAGTAAAACTGCAGAAAATGGTGTTCACAGCGGCTACGTACATGACCATCGCCACCAGCAGTCATTCCCATTTGCCCCAGTCTGCCAAAGGCAGCAATGTTAACCAATGACAAGCTGCACGGTGGTTACGACTGCCTACCGTCATGACGACTTCCGCCGGATGGATCGATGGATGTGCCTAATTTTCAGCATCAGTCAGTTACTAAAAATTCAGTGTAACCATATGTTGTGCCATCATGGTTGTGCAACAAATTGTGACAATCTTTACACAATGACATGTTGAGGCAGTATATATGCAAGGACCATGTTACGATACCCTGAGGTACATAAGCCACAGCTAGTTATAGATAGATTCCAAAACATAAGGAGGACAGGTATGTCATCCAGACATATCGTCTGAATCGTCATACCATCATGGATCTATGTACACAGATGGAGCCAGATCTGATACCATACATTCGCAATCCCTATTGAATACCTCCCATCGTTCAAGTATTGTCAGTGCTACACTTCCTGGCCACAGGCTCATTTCCGAAATACTGTCACCTTAACAGCAGGGATGTCACAGCCCATGTTCAGTCTGGTGTTGAAGGATGTACTTTGTGCACTGTTTAAACACCTGGACAGCTACATCAGGTGCATCAGAGTGGATTTGGCATACGTGAAGGCAGACGCTTATGAGATGGGCCACATTCCTCACGTGGTAGGAGCCATTGATGGCACCCATGTGGCCCTGGTCCCTCCCAGTGCCAATGAATAGGTGATTAGGATCAGGAAGAACTACCATTCAATCAATGTGCAGGTAGTGTGTCTGGCAGACCAGTACATCTCACAAGTCACAGCCAAGTTTCCTGGATCAGTGCATGATTCCTACATAATGTGGAACAGCAATGTCCCACATCTGATGGCACAACTACGGACAGAGAGGGCCTGGCTGCTTGGTAAGTATGCATTGTAGTGTGTGTTTCAGTGTTATATCACCTGTCATCACAATATAGCCAGTGGCAGCACCTGTTTATGAATTGTTATACCATTGTGTTCACAGGTGACCATGGCTATCCAAACCTTCCTTGGCTGTTGACACCACTGAGGTACCCAGCAATGCCAGGGGAACTCTGTTTCAATGAGGCCCATTGGAGGACAAGGCATGTAATCGAGCAAACATTCGGGCTTTTGAAGGCAAGATTATGGAGCCTGTACCTATATGGAAATGCCCTCGTCTACTCGCCCCACAAGGTATGCCAAATAATCGTTGCCTGCTGCATGTTACACAATCTAGCCCAACTACGTCAGATGCCATTGATAGCATGAGGGTGAGGCAGTTGGACCAGTGGCTGGAATTGCTGATTTGTAAAGTGATGAAAGCCAGAGGAATTAGGAGCAGCTGACTCTAGGACAGAGCTCATCAATCAGTACTTCCACTAGCATACAGGTATGTGAAGTGGACCTTTACAAGTGTTTAATGTGCACATTTTGAAGTGGATGGCCTCCATTACACGTCCTGACTTGAATCATCAGAGGGAATGTAATGAGCTCCTATGCCTATGCAGAGTTATGGAAGAAGACAGATAGCTTGTAAGGTGTAGAGTAATAGAGGGTCAGCTCAAACATGTATTGTTACATCTGATCCTAACATGCACTTCTGTTATGGACTAATCAGTATTGAGCGATGTTTCTTGAATTCTCCTATTCTCTTTTCCTTCTTCTTACTGAAATTGCAATTTCGTGTTTGGCTCTGGAACCCATTGCTTGACGTATTCATTTTCAGCAGCCAATAGTAATAGATGACAGAAATGAGAGGTGTACATGACAGATAGCTGGTAAAATGAATTTAGTTGCAGTGGGATTGAAACTTGTTTGTACTCCCTTCATACAAGTGGGATTGTGACTCTTTAGTCTTTTCCTATTACCAGTGGGTTTGGGGGGATGTGAAATGGTGTATTATGTGTCAGTTGAAGTTTGTGGCACATGTGTGAAGATAGGATCATGGCCTCTGGCTACACAGTGGGTGGAGTACTGTGTGATGACCATGGGGCTTTGCTGTGTTTGTATACTAACTTTGCTGTTCAAGTTGCAGATAACTTTATAGTGACAAAGGTGAGTAAAATTCCTACAGGTATAGGCCAATGCTAGTGCATGGTTAATGTACTAGGTCCTGAATGATGTCATATGTGTGTTCCATGGGATATATGATTGTGAAGCTATGGTATGTATATGTGAAGAGTCTGTACCTGTTGATATATAGGTCCTATCTGGGCGCCTCTGCTTTTGTAGGTGGGTTACCATGGATATATAGCGTCTGTTACCTGTATTTGTGCATCATGTGCCACCATGCCTTCCATCCTGATAGTACTCGCTGTCATGCTCTTTTTGCAGGTTGGGAATACAGACTATATTATGGTGTTAGCCTGGATTGCAACCTCTCTGACGTCTGTCCTGGGACATTTCTGTGGTAATGTGAACAGTCAACAGGGTGTCTCTGTGGCACACAAGGGTGACATATCAGGAGAGTTTCAGTTCCTGGCAGTGGGTTTCGTCTTGGCATCTGCTCCAGCCGGATGTCTGGGTGGACATTCACATTTAAGGGGATTCCTCAGCTACAGTGGGAGGGGTGTCTGAGGCATGTGGTTCCACAGGGAGGGCCTCCATTCCACTAGCTGCCACAAATGTAGATAGGGCGGATGTTAGGTTGCTAGTGGAATGGGCCTGGTGGTGTGTTGTGGAACTAACGAGCTGTCATACAAGTTTGGTACAGATTGCACTGCAGAGAGTTTCTATTTTTGTCTGATTCTTGACATGACTGTTCACCCCTTTTACCTAGTGAATAGTGAAGCTTGCTAGATGTCACAAATTGGAGCTGTACAATGCACAAGTGTGTCCTAGTGGGAACACAATATGTGAGTAAGCAAGGGTAATAGTCCTGTATCTAGATGTTGTGCATGCGCATCGACTTAGCCATCTTACTTTCCAACCCAGGTCAGTCTGTTCTGGCTTGGGATATTTGATCTGTGTCCATTATGAATGATCACTCAGCTGTAGCTGTATGCTTTTTTGAATGCTATTGTGAGTGTGCCACTGCATTGCTGTAGTTGCCGTGTACTGGTCCTCACTAGGACAATCTAGATGGTGTAGGTAGTACTTTAGTTGTACATGCATGAAATGTGATGTGTTGTGCACATACCCGGTTTTAAAAATATTGGGTTAGTGATTTGATTTGCCAGCAGTTAACATACCATTGCCAAGGGCTGTGGGGCCGTTGGGCTGGGTGGAATAGTGGCAGGCAGCAGAGGGACATTAGGTGATTATGTCAAGGTTTCGGGCAGGTCTGATTAGGACTCTGGTTGGGACACCCCGTGAGGTCACCGAATATCCTAAGGAGGTAGTGTACTGGGGTAGAAGAGCAGCTAAAGGCATACACGGAAAGGACAGCTATGGAGAGGCACAGAAAACAGGAAAGTAAAAGCAGAGCAACCCTTGTGTGAACAAACAGGAAACGGATTACTAATGGACAAACACGCTGGGGTTGTACACAGAGTAGGGCGCAGAACCTCCCACAGTGACAGGGAATGTCAATGCCTCTGTGCAGTTTGCTCTTACAGATAGTCACCCTGCCAGCCCCATAGAAAGGAGGCAGCAGAAGTGATTCTGTCTCTGGACCCTAGAGCACAAACAAGGATAGTACTTACATACACAAGACATGCTCTTGTGGGTCCAGCTGGAAACACAGTGGCGATTCCTGAGAAAACAGCAATAACACACTGTCACTGTTAGGCACGAAAGACAACGTATAACACTAGACAAGGATGGGGGCTGGAATTGCCTCCTGGAGACCAGGAGCCAACCCCAGTACAAAGGAGGACACTTATACACTGGTGAAGACTGATAGAACACTTACCAGACACAAATACCGGGAGGAAACAGAAACATAAGGGATAAACTAGGAGACAGAAGCTGGAACTGGCAACAGGCTCAGGCTGAAGCAAAGGCATGACTAGGCCTGGAAAACAGGGCGCAAACTTCTGGCTGGAACCAGCAGAGACGGGACTGGGAAACAGAGAGCAGGCTCTGGCGGAAACAAGCAAGGACAGGGCTGGAATACAGGGAGTAGGAATAAGCAGTAAACAGGACTGGGAAACAGAGAGCAGGTTCAGGCTGAAACAAGGCAGGAGGAGAACAGAGAAACAGGGAGCAGGCTCTGGAAGAAACAAACAGGTACAAGGCTAAGAGATAGGTAGCAGACTCTGGGCCTGATTTTGACCCTGGCGGACGGCGGAGGCCGTCCGCCAAGGTACCGCCGCTGAATGACCGCGGCGGCCATTTAGACATTTCCTCTGGGCCGGCGGGCGCTCTCCAAAAGAGCGCCCGCCGGCCCAGAGGAAATGCCCCTGCAACGAGGACGCCGGCTCAGAATTGAGCCGGCGTAGTTGCAGGGGTGCGACGGGTGCAGTTTGCACCCGTCGCGTATTTCAGTGTCTGCTTAGCAGACACTGAAATACTTTGCGGGGCCCTCTTATGGGGGCCCCTGCCGTGCCCATGCACCCCCTACCGCCATCCTGTTCCTGGCGGGCGAACCGCCAGGAACAGGATGGCGGTAGGGGGTGTCAGAATCCCCCATGGCGGCGCAGCAAGCTGCGCCGCCATGGGGGATTCTAAGGGCAGCGGTAAACCGGCGGGAGACCGCCGGTTTGCCTTTTCTGACCGCGGCTGAACCGCCGCGGTCAGAATGCCCTGCAGGGCACCGCCGGCCGGTCGGCGGTGCTCCCGCCGACCCTGGCCGGGGTCAGAATGACCCCCTCTGTCTGGAACAATCAGGAGCAGGGCAGAGAAACAGGAAACAGGTTCAAGCTGGAACAAAACAGGAACAAAACTGGAACACCATCTGATAAGGGGTCTGTAACCCAAAGGAACCAAACTCCAATGCACGACGGGGATCTTGAGGAAATGGCTGCTTATAAGCAGTTCCAAGCTGGGCTGCACAGGAGCGGTCTCAGGTGTGTGTAGTTTCAGACACTTGCAAGTCCTGGAGGAGAGGATCCAGTGAAAAGGAGCAACTGGACTTCTCCCATAAAAAACAATGGGAAACAGAATCCGGGCTTTCTTGACTACCAGGCTGTGTATTATGAGATTTGCAGTCCTAGGAAGCAAATGTAGTACTACACAAGTATACCGTGGCGAAAAGACAAACAAACAGGAGTCAGCAAGGGGCTCTAGATAATTGTTCAAGGTGATTCCCAGGCTTCCAACAGTCCCCTTACAGCGCCCCCTAGAAATGGGATGACAGAGTTGTAACAGATTCGGTGAGAGGTGTAGTAGAACATTTAGTTAATTAGGGAGTATTTGCGTGGTGAGGAATCATGCAGAACAATACAGTTATGTGACATGACTGTTGTGGGTACTTACCAGACTCCAGTCCCCCAGGTATTCCAGTCAGGCCCTCAGGATGCAGTAGGTCCATGACCTTCTCCTCCCATGATGTGAACCCTGAGGGAGGAGGTGGGGGCCCACCACCAGTGTTTTTGCACAGCTGCCTGGTGGCGTGATGCCATGGAACGCATCTTCCCCCGTAGCTCGTTCCACCTCTTCTTGATGTCGTCCCGTCCCTTGTGCGTGGATTCCTGCCTACTGAGTTGACTCTGTCAACTATACTTTGCCACAACTCCATTTTCCTGGCAATCGATGTTTGTTGGACCTGTGCGCCAAACAGTTGTGGCTCTACCCTGACAATTTCTTTCTTCATGACCCTAAACTCATCATCAGTAAAACGTGGGTGTTTTTGTTCGGACATGGCACTGTTTGTGTCGACAGAGTGTAGGGGTGTTGTGAGTGTAAGTTTGCAATGTTGGGTAATCGGTGAGGTGTGGGTGCTGCGTTGTGAGAGTGTGACGTTGTCGCAATTTGCGTGTGCTTGTGATGTGTGTATTGTGTTAGTTGTGCTGATGTGGGGTGTGTGCTGAGAGTGATATGTATGTGTGCCTATTGGGTGAAGGTGGTATTTCAATTATTTTCTCCTACTCTCTGGGTATCTGAATGGCATTTTTGTGGCAAAGGATTGTGGGTTGTGTAGGGGTGTGTTATATAGTGCAGTGTATAGTGCAGTGAATAGGTTTGTCAGGTGTGTGGGTCTGTGTTAGGTGTGGTGTATTCAAACTATCCAATACAGTGTGCTGTTCTGCATGATGTGAGTTTTGACCGCAGAGATTCGCACTGCCAATGGTTTTCCACCATGGAAGTACTGCAGTGGTGATTTGTGGCTCGTAATCTGGTGGGTGGATTGTGTTGGGCTGGCGGTGCTGGTGGTGGGACTGCCTCTTTCTCGCCCTCCATTGTCCTGGTGGTTTCAGAGTTTTGTCTGTCTTTTGGCGGTCTTCACAGTGTGACTCTTTATACGGCGGTCGCAGTAGCGCCAACATGGCAGACTTTTGGCAGTCGCCACTGTGGCGGTCTTCCAGAAAGACTGCCAAGGTAGTAATGGGGCCCAAAATGTTTAAAAAAGTAAAATAGATTCTTCTTACCTAAGCACAGCTCCTCCGTCTGTCCAATCTTGACTGCAACACTCCACCGACTGTAAAAACAGATGCAAAACCACTTACATGAACCTGAAAACAGAGAATTGAAAAAGGGCATTTTCTTCCATTGAAATGAATAGAACAGGGTGGGAAAGTGATTTTAAAAAAGTTTTATAAAAGTTTATGAAATTTTTAAAAAGTCTTTTGAAGTTGAAAATAGTATTACATAAATACTGTATTTAATAACGTTTATTTGAGCTTTTAATTTAACACATTTAAAACATTTTTTTATTTATTGTGCTCTGAGCATGTTATCAGCGTTTTAACTTTGATTTTGTTTTACTTTCATAAATGTTGTTTATAGAATTTAAAAAATATTTTAATGTTTTAAATTATGTTTAAAAAAAAATTAATTTCTGAACATTAATGCACTGTTCCAATAACAGTCCCTATATCTCTTACATTCCGCTCCTAAAAATCAATTTTTAATGCTAAATGTAGGTGTATTCATATATTTTAAGATTTTTCAGTACATATTTATATTATTTTAATACTCTGACATTTATATTATTTTAATACCCTGACATTTTAAAAATTACCCGGGTATTAATACAATTACCAATATTAGTCCCTATATCCTTTACATATTATTCCTAAAAATATTTTTCAAGCTTAAATTACATATTTAATCTCATTTCCATTTTTTTAGTAAGCCAATATTAATATATAAAATATATATTTTAAATTGCTTAGGATTTAATACTCTTATTATATAAAAAAAAAACTAATACCTGAGTATTAATACACTACCCCACCCACATCCCCTAAAATGCTTATATGCTGCTCCTATAAATTATTTCACACATTAAAATTAGAGATGATGCTGCCATAAACTTTATTAATAAAAGATTTGAATATCGAAGTGGAAGTGATTGTGGCATTCGTCCTCATAGAAACGTGGTTATGGCTGTGGGGGACTACGGAAAGGTGAATTTGGAAATCACAGGCAGTCGCTAGCCAGCCATGATCTGCTGCGTTGTGGCTGTGGGCAGAAAGTGAAAAGAAGACTTGGATATATATATATTTATATATAAATCCTAGTGGCAGTTGTCCCTAGGTAGTCATTTTTAGGGCCTAGTTTCTATAGAAAAAGTGTGTTTTGTTTTGCTAATAACTTTGGCGCAGTTTGATGAATCATCACAAAATTTCCCCAAAAAATACGATGCTCACTTTAGCTGCTATCTAGAAAGTTGTGGGGTGATGCGTCAAGTGGGGGCTGGGAATAAGTTGGCTCCCAAAACGTTTTTTCCCCATGCATTTTTCCATAGGGATTTTGAACAGTGTTAGAAATGGGGTTTCTGGTTCCCCTTCACAATTGCCTTGGGCCCACGAGGGGGCCCACCAGAGAGCCTGCGGCACGGGCGAGCCTCTGGTGAGGCTGCACCCCACCCACACGCTCAGGGAGAGCCCTCCGGGGCTGGAGCAGGTAAGGGAGAGACGTCCTCCTCTCCCTCCTGCTCGGAAAGACACTGGCACAAGGTCGGGCCGGCCGGTGCCCCGGGGGCAGCGCTAGGAGCAGGCTTGCTTCTGATTCCTTCCGCGTTGGTTTTCTCGTGCCCCGGGGGCACTGAGCTGAGCGCGATCCTCGCAGTCTGAAGTAATGAAACAACCCGGCTGCGGCTGTGAACTTGGCAGCAGGGGAGCACTTTTCAGAGCGCTAGGGCACAGTTTAAAGCCCGGGCTGCGGCGGTGATTTTCGTTTTGGCAGAAAGCATGAACACTTCTTTTGAGGGAATACGTCTGCAAGGGGAAGCGCTTTCAAGCGCTGTGGGAATCCCCTAAGGAGCGCTTTCCAAAGCGCTTAGTTCTCCAACCAGATGAAGCACCCCACGTGCTTCAGGGTAAAAAAATGCAGGGGTCAGGGGCCACAGCACCCTGCCCCTGGGGAGCAGAGCTCAAGGAAAAGGCCCACAGGGGGACAGGTTCCAACATTAGGCCAGCGCAAGGAAGATGCCAGCAAATGGTAGTCATGACCAGGTAGGTCACAGGTCAGCCCAGCAGCAGCAGTCCATGGCGGTTCCTGTGGAGTCCTTCCAGCAGTCTGTGTCCAGTTCCAGGTAAGTTCAAAGAGTCTCCAAATTGTGGGGAAAATTCCCCTGTACTTATAGTCAGTTCTTACAGTGTTTTACAATAGTAGGGAGAGGAGGTTCCAGCCAGTTACAACTGGTTCTGGGAGTGCCCCCTCTCTCCTTTCAGCACAGGCTCCAAACATCAGTGGGGGGTTAACGACCCTATTGTGTGAGGCCAGGGCACAGTCTTTACAAATGCAGGTGTGCCCCGCCTCTCCCTTCTCTCAGCCCAGCAAGACTATTCATTATGCAGATGCACCTCTGTGACACCTCCACCCTCCCTGTGTACAGGCTGTCTGAAAAGTATGCACAAAGCCCCAACTGTCACTCTGCCCAGACGTGGATTGGAGTCAAGCTGCAAAACACCAGAGTCATAAGCACAGATAAATGCGCACTTTCTAGAAGTGGCGTTTCTGTGATAGTAATAAAAAATACACCCACACCAGTAAGCAGCATTTATTATCACCATCACAACCATACCAAACACGCCTACGCTACCCCTCATAAATCAGACAATACCCCTTACACATAAGGCAGGGTATTTCTAATGCAATCCTATGAGAAGGCAGCACTCATAGTAGTGATACACCAGTTAGGCTGTTTGTCACTACCAGGACAGGCCATGCAATATGGCACATGTCCTGCCTTTCTACATACATGGCACCCTGCCCATAGGGCTAGCTAGGGCGTACCTTAGGGGTAACTTACATGTAGTAAAAGGGGAGTTCTGGGCCTGGCAAGTAAATTTAGATGCCAGGTCCCTGTGGCAGAAAACTGCGCACACAGGCCCTGCGCTAGCAGGCCTGAGACAGGTTTGAAAGTCTACTTCAGTGGGTGGCGCAAGCAGCGCTGCAGGCCCACTAGTAGTATTTAATTTACAGGCCTGGGTATAGAGGTACCACTGTACAAGGGACTTATAGGTAAATTAAATATGCCAATTAGGTATAAGCCAATCATACCAACTTTAGATGGGAGAGCACCTGCACTTTAGCACTGGTCAGCAGTGATAAAGTGCTCAGAGTCCTAGAGCCAACAGCGAGAGGTCAGAAAAACCAGGAGGAAGGAGGCAAAAAGACTAGGGATGACCATGCGTATGGCCAAAAGTCCAACACAAGCCCTTACCAGCCAAAAGCCAGGGGAGAACAATCAATGCCTTGATTTACTTCCCTGATTGGGGCGATAGAACAAGGACCCAGGCCCACAACAGCAGGGGCATGTTCCAGTTCTACGCCTTCCTGACTCCACTTGGATCTCTCTGTCAATGCTTCCCAGGCAGCCTAGCCCAACCCACGGGGGTTCTCTAGCTGCCAATGGCCAGAACCAGGCCCCAGGCCATCTAGGGGCCTCTGGTCTCTGAAACCCTAATGAGTGGGGGGCGGTAGCCCCAGGTGCAAAGCAACCTGTCTCCACTCCACTTCCAATCAGTTCAGGGGCTCTACCCTGCCACTGATCCACCAACCTAGGGTCCGCACCAATAGGTTCTACGGGGGCTAGAGGCGAGGCTCTCCTCCCTCTACCCCTCCATCTAGGATCCCGCCCTCCTCTCCTAGGAGGGGTATCACCAGAATCCACACTTGCCAGGGTGCTGGGTACAGCAGCCCTGCACAACTTTCTCGCCAGCCCAGGATCACTTCCTGGCGACTGACCACCCAACCTAGGGATGACACCCTTGGGTTGCACCGGGGTACGGGGCGGGCTTCCCCCTCCCTGAACCCCACTTCCAGAGTCCTGCGTCTCCCCACCTCGGGAGAAGCCACCAGAAGTTTCACACGGGGGTGAGCACACTAACCGCCCCCCCAACCAGATCAGAGTTTACCCCCTGAACCTGTCTATCTAGTCCAGGGACGACACCCTTAGACTGGACCATTGCCCAGCGAACCAGGACTTCCTTGGGAGGACACCTACCCCCTACCAGATCAGAGCTTACCCCCTGAATCTGGCAATCCAACCCAGAGTCACTACCCTGCGGTTGAACCACTGCCTGGCGCACCAGGACTTCCTTGGGAGCACACCTACTCCCCATCAGGTCAGAGTTTACCCCCTGAACCTGATCATCCAACCCAGAGTCACCACCCTGCGGTTGAATCATTGCCTGGCGCACCAGGACTTCCTGGGGGGCACACCTACCCCCCCACCAGGGAAACACCTTCCCCAAGAGCCACACAAGAGTCTGGCTGGCGCAGGTCTCCTGACCTCTGCCCATCTGACAGAGTCTGGATTCCCCCCAGCCCAGAAATGGTCTCACCAAGGTCATTCCTGGGGGGCTCTGCTCTCAGAGCTGACCCCTGACCCTCCAGGTTCTCCACTGGGGCCCTCAGCCCCCTCTCAACCCTATGCCTGGATTTCCACCTCCTCCGCTGTAGAGCGAGACTACCAGACACCAGGACCGGCGGAACGCTATCACCAGCCACCCGCCTAAGTCCTAATGACAAAATGGGATCCTTCTGAACAGCTGGCCCTACGGCACAGGCTAGGCTCACCTCCTAGCGTTCACTCATGGAACCTTCCAGGACCTGGGACGGGATCTCGGTCACCTTGGGCCTCAGCCCAGCCCCATTCCCCTCTCCTCTGAGACGGGACATGGGATCCCTCACCCACCCCAGTCCACTGGGACCTACCTGGGACACTACATTCCTTTCCCACCCCACCTGGTTGGGAAACACCTAGACCACTCTTATTAGGAACACCCACTAATGCCACACCAGACCCTCTGGTACACAACCAGAAGTCTGCCTCCTTTGCGAGCTCCCTGGGGTCAGAGAGCTCACACCCTGACAAGTGTTGGCGGAACTCTGAAAAACAACAACGAAACAGGTGCTCTCTGACAATCAGATTAAACAGCCCTTCAAAATTGTTTACTGTGCTACCCTTCACCCACCCATCTAGTGCAATGCAGCAATCTTCCACAAACTCCTCCCAAGACTGGTGGGACAGTTTCTTACCACCCCTAAACTTTTTTCTGTATTCCTCAGGGGAAAAACTATACTTCACAATCAGTGCATTCTTCACAGCGGAGTACCCCTCCCTGTCACTCTCTTCTAGAGTCAGTAGGGCATCCCTCCCCTCCTCAGGAATAAAACTCCCTAGGCCAGTTCCCCAATCCTTCTCAGGGATCCTGCGCTCTACCAGAGCCCTCTCATATTCCTTTAACCACTGACTTATGTCACCCCCCTCTTGGAACCTAGGTACCAGATCTATGGGTATGTGAGGAACATCTTTGCTACAGCACTGTACATTGCTGCCACCACTGGACTCCACCTGCAGCGCTGGTGAGTCCAGAACCTTCACACTGGGCTCTAGAGCGAGTCTTTCTCTGGCAAAGGCCTTCTCTGCCATTCTCTCCTGTACTAAGGCCTTCTCTACCTCAGCCCTTCTCTCCTCAACAGCTAGGCGCGCTAACTGCAACTTCAGGTCCCTCTTTTCCCGCCTATTTCTTAGCTCATCAGGCGTCAAGGAATGAGAGGTAGCCCTGCTTCTTACACTGGACCCAGCAAGGGACTCCCTATCACTGGGGCCTTCCCTGTCAACTGGCGTCCCCAACCGGTCATTCTCACCCTCCTGATCAGTCTCTCTACCACTCTCTAGGGATGAGGTCTGGGAGCCCTCCCATTGGGAACCCTCGCTACACTCAGGATCCTCTGGGTAGCCCCTAAGCACACTCCCTCCCTGGGTATATGTCACAAACCTTTCAAAGAAATTCAGAGATCTCCTGAGGTCCCCTTCTACAGGCAGCCCTCTCTCTCTACAGAACCCCTCTAATTCCTCCTGCGTGTAAAACGGCAGGTCCTCTAAATCAAAGGTAAGCCCCATCTTGAAAAGGTACAAATAACTCAACTGTGACAACCACAATACCCAAGCGTGAGAACTGAAAACAGGAAAAATGACCAAAGAGAGAAAGTTAAGAGAAGCCAAACATGTCATGGTCTAAACGCAATCCTTGTAGTGAAATAATGAGTCACAATGGTATTGTGCAAGCGCAAGTCCTATCCTCACCGCTGACTTCCAATGTTAGAAATGGGGTTTCTGGTTGGCTAGGGTATGCACCTCAGCCAGGCAGAACTTACCCACTGTAGTCAGGGCAAGGGAGTTACACGTCCAAGAGAACCCCTGCTTACCCCCTTGGCAGCTTGGCACGAGCAGTCAGGCTTAACTCGGAGGCAATGTGTAAAGCGTTTGCACAACACACACACACACGTGACGCAATATCCCCACCACAAAGGAAACACAACACCAGATTATATGAAAATATACTGTATTGTACACAACGCAATTATCAGACCAAACATCACATATCAGTACGATCCTGCTACCCTAGCAGTTGTCAGAACGTTACACATTAGTTACTCTGCAAACTAGCAGTAGTCACACATAACACACAGGTTACTCAGTATTCTGCAACATAAGCAGTAGTCAGGACACACGTTATCACATTAGAACACTTGTCATCAGAATATCATAAAACACCCATAGTAGGAACATTAGAAAACCTATGGCAAGTTAGGGAAACATATTAGCAAGTTATGCCTATAAAAGGAACATTTGCACATATATGTAAAAGCATCATAGAACAGGTAGGCAATATATCATAATTAGCAAAGTCTGTAGAAAGAACTTCAATTATAGTTATATTGGTCCCTTTCAAAAGTACCTGTCTTGATGAAGAGGCACTTCCAGTGCCTAAAACGACCAATGGGTCTCCCGGTGCTCCTCTGCGCAAAACGGGGGCCTTCCTGATCTCCTGGGGTCAGAGGAGGGCGGCACGCACCTCCTCGATGACAAGAACGGGCCCCTCTGGGGACCGTAAACACTGGGGGCCCCCCTAGGCCTCCACCGGCCCTCTCGAGGGGGGGCCCAGGTCAGGGAAATCTCTGAAGGGGGAGGGTGGTGCCACGCACCCCCTCCTGGTTGGAAAACGGGCCCCTCCGGGGACCCGCTAACTCCTGGGGTCTCCCTGGGCCTCCGTGGCCCTTCCACGAAGGGAGGCCCCTTCACAATTGCCTTGGGCCCACGAGGGGCCCCACCAGAGAGTCTGCGGCACGGGCGAGGCTCCGGTGAGGCTGCACCCCGCCCGCACGCTCAGGGAGAGCTCTCCGGGGCTGGAGCAGGTAAGGGAGAGGCATCCTCCTCTCCCTCCTGCTCGGAAAGACATTGGCACAAGGTCGGGCCGGCCGGTGCCCCGGGGCTGCTCCTCGGAGTGATCCCTACCCCGGGGGCACTGCTAGGAGCAGGCTTGCTCCTGATTCCTTCCGCGTTGGTTTTCTCGTGCCCCGGGGGCACTGAACTGAGCGCGATCCTCGCACTCTGAAGTGATTAAACAACCCGGCTGCGGCGGTGAACTTGGCAGCAGGGGAGCACTTTTCAGAGCGCTAGGGCAGTTTAAAGCCCGGGCTGCGGCGGTGATTTTCGTTTTGGCAGAAAGCATGAACACTTATTTTGAGGGAATACGCCTGCAAGGGGAAGCGCTTTCAAGCGCTGTGGGAATCCCCTAAGGAGAGCTTTCCAAAGCGCTTAGTTCTCCAACCAGATGAAGCACCCCACGTGCTTCAGGGTAAAAAAATGCAAGGGGTCAGGGGCCACAGCACCCTGCCCCTGGGGAGCAGAGCTCAAGGAAAAGGCCCACAGGGGGACAGGGTCCAACATCAGGCCAGCGCAAGGAAGATGCCAGCAAATGGAAGTCCTGTACAGTGACCAGGCAGGTCACAGGTCAGCCCAGCAGCAGCAGTCCATGGCGGTTCCTGTGGAGTCCTTCCAGCAGTCTGTGTCCAGTTCCAGGTAAGTTCAATGAGTCTCCAAATTGTGGGGAAAATTCCCCTGTACTTACAGTCAGTTCTTACAGTGTTTTACAATAGTAGGGAGAGGAGGTTCCAGCCAGTTACAACTGGTTCTGGGAGTGCCCCCTCTCTCCTTTCAGCACAGGCTCCAAACATCAGTGGGGGGTTAACGACCCTATTGTGTGAGGCCAGGGCACAGTCTTTACAAATGCAGGTGTGCCCCGCCTCTCCCTTCTCTCAGCCCAGGAAGACTATTCAGTATGCAGATGCACCTCTGTGACACCTCCACCCTCCCTGTGTACAGGCTGTCTGAAAAGTATGCACAAAGCCCCAACTGTCACTCTGCCCAGACGTGGATTGGAGTCAAGCTGCAAAACACCAGAGTCATAAGCACAGATAAATGCGCACTTTCTAGAAGTGGCATTTCTGTGATAGTAATAAAAAATACACCCACACCAGTAAGCAACATTTATTATCACCATCACAACCATACCAAACACGCCTACGCTACCCCTCATAAATCAGACAATACCCCTTACACATAAGGCAGGGTATTTCTAATGCAATCCTATGAGAACGCAGCACTCATAGTAGTGAGACACCAGTTAGGCTGTTTGTCACTACCAGGACAGGCCATGCAATATGGCACATGTCCTGCCTTTCTACATACATGGCACCCTGCCCATAGGGCTAGCTAGGGCGTACCTTAGGGGTGACTTACATGTAGTAAAAGGGGAGTTCTGGGCCTGGCAAGTAAATTTAGATGCCAGGTCCCTGTGGCAGAAAACTGCGCACACAGGCCCTGCGCTAGCAGGCCTGAGACAGGTTTGAAAGTCTACTTCAGTGGGTGGCGCAAGCAGCGCTGCAGGCCCACTCGTAGTATTTAATTTACATGCCCTGGGTATAGAGGTACCACTGTACAAGGGACTTATAGGTAAATTAAATATGCCAATTAGGTATAAGCCAATCATACCAACTTTAGATGGGAGAGCACCTGCACTTTAGCACTGGTCAGCAGTGATAAAGTGCTCAGAGTCCTAGAGCCAACAGCGAGAGGTCAGAAAAACCAGGAGGAAGGAGGCAAAAAGACTAGGGATGATCATGCGTATGGCCAAAAGTCCAACAAACAGGAATAGCGTCCAATCATCCTAACGGTAATACACCAAATTTGGCAGAAAGGTATCTCTTGGTCGAGAAAGTGACCTTTTGATATTTCATGTAAATCCATTCACTCATTTTTGAGAAATTAAAGAAAAATAAAATTTGTATATAGGGACACGAAAGCTCCATGAACCCCCCCGATTTCATGCTGAGATCTGATTGTCTACCAACACTTCAACAAGAAGGTATTGGCAGCGATCTTGGGACTCAGCTTCAGCCGAGTACCAGAAAAAAAGATTAAAGAAAAAAGAAAAGGGGCCTGACACCTTAGCTCCTTCACCCCCAGAGCAAACAAGCATTTTTTTTAAATGTTCACTGAGAGTTGAGACTGTTCCGCAGATCTGTTGAAAATTAAAAAAAAAAAACATGCTTGGGCTCCTGTGCTTGCTTTAATGAAGCCCCCGGGTTGGCCAGATCTCGGGTCTTGTCAAAAATAAGGAGGGGACGCATAGGGCCCTACTCCCGGCCTTATTCAAGCCCCGGGGACACAACCTCCCTGGGGCTATTTATTACTTTGAATGAGGGTGGGCCACATGGCCCCACAGCACCCCGGGGACCACCACCTCCCTGGGGCAAAATGCTTGTTTTGAAGTAGGGGGCTTCCTGCGGATCCCACCGCCCTGTGACCCAGCTACCATCACCACCCCAGGGCCACCTGTTGCCAACTCCTACTGCACATGGCCAAGGCCGTGTGCAGCTTGGGGTTGAGTGCGGGGATGGCTGAAGGCTGTGCGCAGTGTAAGGTTAGATGGTTATAAGGGGTTGGCCGCAGGCACTGTGGCCAACCACCACCACTCATGAACAAAGGCCGTGCGTGATGGTGGTTGGATTAAGGTATAGTAATGAAAATGACTTTATGCTAAGTAAAATAGAAATTCAATGAAAAAAACAAAGATTACAGGGATGTTATAGTTGGGAAATAGAATTGAAAAAAACAATAGGAATTCACTGAAAAAGCCAAAGGTTACAGGGATGTTATTTTTAGGCTCATATTTCAAACATACAAAACCATAGAAATTCACTTGTTATAGTTAGAGATATCAGTAACTATAATTCGTACCCTCGCCATGCACTGGTAATTACCCCACAAATTATGGCACTCCTGACATCTTTGATAACATCATGATAATATCAATGTGATATTTGCAGTCAATTTTTAAGTATTTTGGGGCTGATTATGAGTTTGGTGGTCCCAACGCGGGACTGCCAAACTCACAGGGAGGACCCCACCGCCATGGGGGTGGTATCCCCCCCCCCCACCCTATTACAAGATTTCCCCGTCTGACCTGGCTGAACGGTAGAAACCTTGAAATAGAGCGTTCCTGACGGTCATACAGGCAGGAAGAGTGCCACGAGATAGCGCTTGGCTTCCTTAAAGGAGCTGAGTGCTATCTTGTAGTACAGAGTAGGCCAACCAGCAACGTCTGAATGCGTACTGTCTACAAAGCAGACAGTGCGCATTCTGATGGTGCTGGGCAGAGGGCACCAAGCACTTGCTGTCTACCAGCCTTTTCATGGTGGGGAAACTGCCATGAAAAGGCTGGCAGAGAACAATGTTATCAGGGCGGCGCGGAGGTCAGCACCGCCCTGACTGATTACAATCAGGACCGCCGTCAGCCCGTCAGGATCTTAGATCCTGGCGGAGACGGCGTTCTGTTGGCAGGTCTGCCTGCCTAACTCGGAATGTGGCTGTCAGACCGCCACAGCCACAGTGGTCTGACTGCCACTGCGAGTCTGGCGGTCCTGAAACCGCCAGACTCATAATCAGGCCCTTAATAATTTTTTCTATTTTATTTCAATACTCTTACATTTAAACTATAACCTGACTATTAATGCACTCGATCAGCCTTAACCCATATATCTCTTACATTCCACTACTAAAAAATATTTTCCAATATTAAATTAAATAGTTTATTCTACATTTCATTTTCAATTAAACTAATATTAAAATATGAAATATATATTTCAATTTGGAATACCTAATACTCTACCAATTCTTTGTAAATACCTGAGCATTAATACACTTCCCCACCCATAGCCCCCATATCCCTTATATACCACTTCTAAAACATATTTGACACATTAAAATTAAATTTTTATATTTAAAAATAAATATTTAAGATTACCAATAGCCCTTTTTAAAAAATCTTAAAATACCCATCACTTACCAATATTAATTATAATGCATAGTAAAGGCATGCATGGTAAAGACATCTGTAGTAATGGTGTATGTGTGGTAAAGTCATGCATGGCAAAGACATATGCTTTGCAAAAGGCTTTGTGGTAATGGCATTGTGTCATTAAGACTGTGTAGTAAAGGCTGTTTTGCCCTGATACAGTTCATGTGATACACTCTAGGGCAGGGGTCTTCGAATGGGGGGGTGGGGGGGTGGGCCCCCGTAGGGGATCACAAGTGAGCCCAGGGTGGCACCAGGCTCTGGCCAAAAGAAGATTTATGCTGATAAGTGCTTTGTTTTAGGCAAAAAAACATATTATTGCATTTAAAAAAAGGTAACTGTACTTAACCGCAGACTTATTTAAACATTGCCATGTTAATAAAATAATTGTGAGAAATTCAGAAGGGGGGGCAATTATTTTTATTTTTTAACTGGGGGGCTGTGACAGTAAAAAGTTTTAAAGAAGTTCCAAGGACAGTAATGATTTTCAGGAATTTAAAAAACAGGAAAACATTCTTTAATCAATCCATCCTATGTTTTAGTTGTGGTAACTATAGTCATAGCAAGGGAGGCAAAGTTTATCCCGCCAGGTTTGTAATATGTAGATGTTGTGATAAATTGGGCCATTTTCCGAAAGTGTGCCAGAGTCAACAAATACTTGGTGAAAGAAAGGTCAATGCAATCACAGATAATATGGACGATAATGATGATTGTATCACCAAAATTCAAGATGACCTTAAAGACATGCAAATAGTTGCTTGTGAAAATAACATATCAAGCGGTGATCCCTCAGAATGTGTCAATCCTTACATTGATGTATGGGTGGGAAACAAGATGGTGTGATTATTGGTTGATTCTGGTGCAAGGATAACAACCATCACAAATGAGTTGTTTGATTAATTATTGCCAGAAAGAGTGTTGTAATCACCTGATCGGGCACTTGTCATTTGAGGGCATGATAATTTATTTTTATAGGTTCTTTGAAGACATTCTGGTTTTCATAGCCAGGAAAAATTTTAGGAAGTTTTAAGCTGCTATCAAAATACTCTGCATATTAGGGCGGTTCCATCATGGACGGTTCCACATGGTGCTGAGCCCTGGTACCAAAGAACAAGGAGCTGATTACTAGTTTGGCAGTCCCAACGGGAGATCGCCGAACTCATGGGGAGGACACCACTGCCATGGCGATGACCACCCCCATTACAAGATTTCTTACTGGTCTGACCTGGCTGACCGGTGGAAACCTTGAAATTGAGCGTTCTCAAAGGTCAGACTGGCAGGAACAGTCCCACGAGATAGCACTTGGTTCCCATAAAGGAGCCGAGTGAATTCTGGCAGCACAGAGTGGGCCGGACAGCACCCTCGGAATGCACACTGACCACAAAGGAGGAACATCAGATTATTTTGAACCAAGTATTTACTATTATGAAGGAGAATGGGGTGGTACTAAAGAAAAAAACTTGTGAATTGTTGAAGCCGAGGACTGAATAGCTAGGTCACATTGTTTCTGGTGACGGAATTGAGCCAAAGCCCGGGATGGTGAGTGCTACCATCCATTCACCAGCACCAAAAGCTGGTTTACAATTGTTTTCAGGGTTCCTGACTATGCAACACATGTGAAACCTTTGTTTGCATCATTTAAGAGGAACTTGATTTTTCTTTGGGTTGAATTCTGTCCAGAATATTTTGAATGGATCAAAAAACAACTAACAGTTTAGCTCCAAAACCTTGAAACCTTTTGATTACCGTGGAATAATCTTCATGTTGAATCAAAGTAGATGCCAGCAAATATTGTCTCGATGCTGTACACACACAAAGTTATGGAAGTACCAATAATACGGTTAGATATGCTTCACGAGTACTCAAATAGAATGGAATTCATTTTTCAACTACTGAAAAGGAATTGTTGACTTCTTGGTGGGCAACTCCAAAATTCAATCCGTATGTTTGGGGTAGCAAGTTTGCAGTCAAAAAAGATCAGAAGCCTTTAGTGGCTATCTTAAATGGTTAAAAAATAAGGATCAGACACCTAGAATTGCTAGGTTTTTTCACAGAATTGCTCCTGTGCCACTCTTAAGTTGTCCATGAACACAGCTCTACGAATGTGAAAACAGCTTATCTTCCAAGGTTTCCACCAGATGATGAACCTGGTTGTGATTACAGTGGATAATGAAAGTTGCCTTATTGCTTCTATTGATTTGTAATCTATTTGTGCTATATTGGGGAATGGCAGGTGGAAATTTCAAGAGATTCTGAAGGGAAAGTTATTCTTCATGTATCAGGTGGTTGGCCTACAGAGAAAAGTGCGGATAATCAATGTCAACCTTTATGGAAAGTGAATTCAGAGTTGTCAGTTGAAGATAATCTTGTAATTAGGGGGGGTAAATTGGTACATCCTTGTGGGCTAAGGAGAAGATTGATTAGGATAGCTCATGATAAGCATTTAGGAGATATATTTGACAAGTGATGTCTTTGTAAAACGTTTTGGTGGACATCCATAAACAGGAAGGTAGATGAGTGTGCCAATGAATGTATGCTATGTGTCATTGCTGTGAAATTTTTTAAAGTCAACTGTTCCTTCAAACCCTATTGAATTTTAATACAGAGCTTCGGAGAAAGTAGGCATTTATTTAGTTGCACCTTTTTAACTCTTTACTGATACAATCATGGTTTGCTTTGACTGATTGCTATTCAAAATGGCCAGAGGTTAGATATATCGCTGAACCTAATAAGAATACTGCAATAGACTTCCTCAATGATGTAGTTGTTCGTGAGGGGTTTACTCTATTTTTAATTTCAGATAATTTTCATTTTGTAAGTGAGGAAGTAGGTAAATTTCCTAAGTCAGGTGATATCAAACATATCAAAAGTTCCCTTAATCAACCACAAACCGGTGGTCTATTGGAATGCATGGATTGTGTGTTGGTTCATTGTTTACAATGGACAATTTTGAATAAATATTTAGGGCCTGATTCTAACTTTGGAGGACGGTGTTAAACCGTCCCAAAAGTGGCGGATATACCACCTACCGTATTACGAGTCCATTATATCCTATGGAACTCGTAATACGGTAGGTGGTATATCCGCCACTTTTGGGACGGTTTAACACCGTCCTCCAAAGTTAGAATCAGGCCCTTAGTGTGTAATAATGTGTGCTCCATGCTTTGGTTTTATCGTACTTATCCTCACCTGACAACCAAGATAGCATTTTCTTTTACTTTTGAGAGGTTGCAACTAAAATCTGTACTATTTGAATGGGAAAATGGGTGAAACAAGGAGTATCTTCATGTTAATTAGAGTCCATAGCAAGGAACTATGTACACAAAGCTCAAATTAAATAGAAATAGTGTTTTAATGAATTAAAGAATGTTACTAGGTGATCTGGTTCACATAAATAAAGGAATACATGTACGGAAGGGAGAAGAGATGTTTGGTCAACCGATTGTAATGGACAGAGTATATAGAAAAGCAGTCAGGATTAATGGGTGCAATTGGAATAATGGAAGAGCTGTGAAAGTTGGTGGTAGTAAGAATGTTCTAGACTATATTGCTAGCAAAGGAATTAAGAAAACATCAAATCAAGCAAATCTGATAATGGTACATTTAGCACTTGATTCACGTAGTAAGTCTATTCAGGTGCAGAATATCTTCAAGGTATTCTTCCTCTTTTTGATCTCCTTGGTGTCTGTTGATCCTCTCCTCCTGTGTCGCATATACTGCTTGATTCTGTTTCCTCAGCAAATGTTGGCGGTATGGGTTCAACTGACACACTTGATCTCAATGTCTTCCGTCCCTAGGTTCTTGGTCATTCAGCATTGTCAGTTACTCTTCTTGATCCAGTACTCGTCCCTTCACCTCGATCTTCTAGTTTTACTGGTGATGTCTCATCTGTTGACTCAGGCTGAGCTCTTGGTCCTTCTTCTTTACCAGAAACCTCAAAGCCACTTTGTGAGATCTCATGATTCTGGATTGGTGCAACTATGTGTAGTCCTTCACCCCTTTTCTTTCTTGCTGTTGTGCCTCTTGCGGTTTTGCTCCTTCTACTTGTACAGCTTCACCAGTGGCACTATCACCAGTGCTCTTTGCTCTGGCTCAAAGAACACTGTTTCTTTATATGGATTTCTTGTTCTCTGGGTATGCCACGCATGCACCGAGTTCGGTACTACGGCACATTTAACAGCAGTATTCATGATAAGAATCACCTGAAAGAGGCCTTTCCATCTCAGTTCTAGCCACGACTTCCACCCATGCTTCTTGATTTGGACCCACTCGCCCGGAATAAGGTCATAATACTGCTCTTGATGTGGATTTGCAGTGACAGCTCCAACCTGCAAGAAACAGAATGCACCACATTAGCCAATCCTTTGCAGTAATCAAATAACAAGTCATCTGTGATGTTCACAAGTGTATTCACAGGTACAGCAGGCAATTTCATTGCATGCCCTATTAGGATGTCATGTGGCTGTAATCCTGTCTTCCTGTCAAATGTATTTTGAAGGTTTATCAATGCCAAACAAACACAGACTTTCACCAATCTGAATTTTATGGCTCTGTTTAGCTGTTCCACTGTCTGCTTCTGGATGATAGCTACAATGTAATCTCTGCCACACTTGTAAAGCTGCACACAGCATCCTCAGGACTTCATTGCAAAAAGGAGTCCTACGATCTGACTCCAGAGAAAACGGAAATCCATACCTAGGTATTAGTTCTTGCAAAAGTAGTTTTGCTACAGTGAGACTATCATTTCTTTGTATGGGTAGGCTTCTACCCATTGAGAGAAAATGCACACTATGACTAGGACATTTCTAAGCCCACTAGAAACAGGCACCTCGATGAAATCTATCTGCATTAGGTTGAAAGGCCTACCGGATCTTCCTACATGACGCAATGTAACTGTTGTTGTTTTCCCTACATTCATCTGTTGACATGTTACATAGCAGTTGCACAGTTCCTCTGGAAGCATTCAGGAACCTGGGGTTAAATCAATTCCGTCTGAACAATGTACCATTTTATCTCTCCCTGGATGTGTTGGGCCATGGAAATATTGTATCATGGAAAACAATAGACTGTCTGGTAACAACGGTCTTCCATCTGCAGAAATCCAAATGTCATTTGCTATTTTCCCTACATTCTGCTCTAATCCAACCTCGCTGTTCTTCCTCTGACACATCTTACTTCAATCCTATGAACTCCTCCCATGTGTCATCTGCAGAAAAATCGAAAAAGCAGTGTCCTCTTCATTTATGTAAGCCCTATTAATTGTGTAGGTCACAAGTGCACACTACCATGCAACTTCAACAGTAAATCTGTTGCCAATTGTGACATATCCATGGCCACTTCTGTAAGCTGTACACTTAAGAGCTGCAACCTCGGTTGGCATCTGCAATGCACCCAACAGTTTTCTCACACGGTCCCCATTTCAGTTTGGAGTGCCAAATGAGGTCATGAAACCCTTCTGTGACCATAACTGTCAAAAGTAATGGACCACACCAAAGCCATATTGACTGTCTGTAAATATAGTCACTCTAAATTGGGATGATAGACTGCAGGCTCTCGTAAGGGCAACCAATTCTGCAACCAATTCTGCAACTTGTGCTGAGGTAAAACCTCAAAGCCATGAAGCTTCCACAACCTCTTGGATTGTACAAACATTTTAAGCTGCTCTCAAGATACATTCAATGGTTCTCATACATGAACCATCCACAAAGATCACATAATCAGGCTCAATCAAATGTTCATCTTTTATGTCTGGCCTTGGCTTGTTGCATAAGTCTGTGACATCTAGACACTCATGTTCAACCTCCCCAGTATCCAGCTCACTTTCAAGAAGAGGTAGCAAAGTGGACAGATGCAATGTCTGACAGCACTTCAGAACAGTATTTTCCACTGCCAGAATGTACTGCTCCCACTTTGTGAGTCTACTGTTTGTCAGATAAATTGTTTTCGTTCTGGTAAGCATGATTTCCATTGAGTGAGGGACCATAACAGGAAAACAATGTCCCATCACTATGTTTTTACATCTCTCTATCCTGACACCAGCTGCAGTGACTGCTTTAAAACAGCTGGGCAGTCCTGTAGCTACAGGGTCAAAGGTAATTGAAAAATAGGCCACGGGTCTTAAGGAATCTCCATGCATCTAAGTAAGCACTGAGAGAGTGAAGCCCTCCTTCTCACTAGAAAACATTGTGAACACCTTACTTTACTCTGGCATTCCTAGCCACTCTCAGCTCTAGGAAAGCATTAAAGCTCTTGCTAAGCGGATCAGGAACATCTTTGTGTGTCAGCCTTAGTAAAATCTTAGCCACTAGGGTAAAGTTTGGTATCCACAGTCTACAGTTGCCAACCATTCCCAGGAACATTCTGACTTCTCTCTGAGTTCTTGGTGGATTCATTCTTAAAATGGTCTCTTTTATGACACCTTCCTCGTTTCCTTTTCAGTGATATGTTCCAAGTACTGGACTTCCTTTTGACAGTATTGCAATTTAGTCAGAGACACCTTATGCCCATTCTCAGCTAGATGATTCAACAGAGCAATGGTATCCTGTCTGCAAGGTTCTTCTGTGCTCGATGCCACATTTAGTTCATCAATATACTGCACAGGAACTGAATCACAAGGCATCAGCAGAGTTTCAATATTTTTCTTCAGGGTCTGATTAAATATGAGAAGACTGTCATTATACCTTTGTGGAATTCTGACCCATGCCAAAATTCTCTCTCAGAACACAAGAGATAACAGGAATTGACTGTCCTCATGCAATGGGATGGAAAAGAAGACTTGACAGAGATCCACAATGGTAAACCATTCTGCAGTGCATGGGATTTGGAAAAGATAGTGGCTGGATTCTGTACCATGGGACAACATGGAGTAACAATAATGTTAATCTTTTGGATATTTTGAACAATCAAATATTCACCATTTGGATTCTGCAAGACCATGATCGGAAAGTTGCAAGGGCTCCCTACGATTTATTTTAGAATTCCTTTCCTTGGCATGTCTTCAGTTACCGGTGTTATTCCTGCCACAGTCTCTAGGGTCAAATTGTATGGTGTGTTCTTAGAATAACTGCACTGGGCATCACTGTAATGAGTACTGGCTTTACACCTTTGATTAGACCAATATCTTTCCCTGTAAAATCCCATACTTCTGGGTTCACAGTCTCTCCCAAATCTGGGGGTAACTCTTCCTCTGGTCTCACTGTATACAGGTCTACAGTTCTTTTTGTCGGGCCATTTTAAATTCCACACCCTCATCATGAGTCTGAAACTCACCACCATCCGGTGTACAGTAAATGGTGCAATTTGACAGCACAACAAATCTTTTCCTAGCAGATTTACAGGACTCGAGTCACAAACAACAAATGAGGAATTCTTTTCAAATTAACCTATTTTTATGGGAACGTCTTCAGAAACTGGATTTGTTATCTGTTTATTTGTAACTTCTACAACTCGGACCTTCTTTTTCAAGAGGGGTAGGTCTGTTCTAACAGTGAAACAGGTAGCTCCGGTGTCAATAAGAAATGACTCTTGGTGGGCATGTACCTCACCTTCTACAAATAATCCACTTTGGTTTATCTCTAAGACTGAGCGAAGTATGCAATCTTTCACCCCTCTAGGCACCGTCATTGGCAGTTATCAAACCCTAAGCTCTCACTGTCCAACCTAGGGAACTGTTGAAATGGGTTCTGATTCTGGTTCTGAAATAGGTTTGATTTGCTCTGGACATTTGATTCATATTAAATCTAGGGTTTCCCATGTTCTGTGAAACCATTGCAGCTTGCAGGGCCTGCATCATTGGAACTTGTGACTGCATTGGCATTTGCATTTGTTGCATGGGTGCATCCTTCATGTACATTTGATTTCTTCCATGCATCTGCCCTTCACAACTCAAATGGTTGGGATTCTGTCTACACACTCTCTTCTAATGTCTGATTTTGTTACAATAGTGAGAAGGAGCCATTTTCTTCAGACCTGGAGAGGAAACTCTGCTGCCAGCTTTGGAGGGAGCTCTTGCATCATTCAGGTTGGCCCGTGCCCCATAGGTGATGCTGGTTCCTCCTGTCATCCCAGGTGCAGACTTTGTTCCTCCTCCTCCATAACATCATTGCCATCCTTTGTGTGCTCCCATCACAAGCCTTCCTGGCTCCACACCAGTTTAGAAAAATATCCAATATTTATCTGAGTAAAACAAGACCAAAATGACGAAAATTCAACATAGACAAGCAAAGTTGCAAATTTTCAAAGATTAAATCTTACTAAAGCATCTTGAAAGAGTCATTCCCAACAGTCTGACTCCACTTGTGGGGGAGTGCAGGCTGGTCACAGAGTTGCACGGACTCCAGGTACAGTACCTTGGAAAATGATGAGGAAACAAAGATGTTGCACAGAGTCAGGGAGGTGAGGCATCACTGGAGCTGGTGCAGCGTCAGTTCCTTACTCCTACCAGGGAGGTGAGGCATTGGTTCCTTACTGCTAGGCAGGGGAGATGAGGCATCAGTTCATTACGGTTGTAGGGGAAGTGATGCGGCATCGGTGGATAGGCATCGGTTCCTTGCGACAAGATGGTGTCAATGAATCCAGGAGGGCAAGATGCGAGGCGTCAACTTCGCAGTGTTTTTTTTTTTTTGTTCTTATTCACCACGACCCCTGAACCAACTCTCCTCCAAAACACCGTTCTCACCATCAATCAATCAATCAATCAATCAATCATAGTATTTATAAAGCGCGCTATGTACCCGTTAGGGTTTCGAGGCGCTGAGGTGGGGGGGGGGGGGTGGAGAGACTGTTTAGCGGTCGAAGAGCCAGGTCTTGAGGAGCCTTCTGAATGTGAGGAGGTCCTGGGTCTGGCGTAGCGGAGTGGGGAGAGAGTTCCAGGTTTTGGCGGCGAGGAAAGAGAAGGATCTGCCGCCGGAGGTCTTGCGCTGGATTCGGGGTACGATGGCTAGGGCGAGGTTGGCGGATCGGAGTTGGCGTGTTGGGGTGTAGAAGTTGAGTCTGGTGTTGAGGTAGGAGGGTCCGGTGTTGTGAAGCGCCTTGTGAGCGTGGGTAAGGAGTTTAAAAGTGATCCTCTTGTCTACTGGGAGCCAGTGGAGTTCCCTCAGGTGTGGGGAGATGTGGCATCGGCGGGGTATGTCGAGGATCAGTCGGGCGGAGGCATTTTGGATCCGTTGGAGTCGTTTGATGTCTTTGGTAGGGATGCCTGTGTAGAGTGCGTTGCCGTAGTCAAGTCTGCTGCTGACGAGGGCCTGGGTCACCGTCTTTCTGGTTTCTGTTGGAATCCACTTGAAGATTCTGCGGAGCATACGAAGGGTGTTGAAGCAGGAGGAGGAGACGGCGCTGACCTGTTTGGACATGGTGAGGGCGGAGTCCAGGATGAAGCCGAGGTTTCTTGCGTGGTTGGCAGGGGTGGGCGGGGGACCAAGGGCGGAGGGCCACCAAGAGTCGTTCCAAGCCGAGGGAGTGCGCCCGAGGATGAGGACTTCCGTCTTGTCGGAGTTGAGCTTCAGGCGGCTGATGTTCATCCAGTTGGCGATGGATTTAAGTCCCTCGTGGAGGTTGGTTTTGGCGGTGAGCGGGTCATTGGTCAGGGAGAGGACGAGCTGGGTGTCGTCGGCGTAGGAGATGATGTTGAGATGATGTTGGCGGGCCAGTTTGGCGAGGGGGGCCATGTAGACGTTGAACAACGTAGGGCTGAGGGAGGATCCTTGGGGGACGCCGCAGATGAGGTTGGAGGCTTTGGAGCGGAACGGGGAGAGGCGGACTCTCTGAGTTCTGACGGAGAGGAAGGATGAGATCCAGTGGAGGGCTTTGTCTTGGATCCCAGCTTCCTGGAGGCGGGTCAGTAGGGTGCGGTGGCAGACTGTGTCAAAGGCGGCGGATAGGTCGAGGAGGATGAGGGCTGAGGTTTCGCCCTTGTCCATTTGAAGTCTGATGTCATCTGTGGCGGCGAGGAGAGCAGTCTCAGTGCTGTGGTTTCGTCTGAATCCGGATTGTGAGGGGTCCAGGATTGAGTTGTCTTCGAGGAAGTGGGTGAGCTGAGAGTTGGCGATCTTCTCGATGACTTTGGCTGGAAAAGGGAGGAGAGAGATCGGTCGGAAGTTTTTGAGGTCGTTGGGGTCAGCCTTGGGTTTCTTGAGAAGGGGTTGGATTTCTGCGTGTTTCCAGCTGTCCGGGAAGGTGGCGGAGGAGAAGGAGAGGTTGATGATCTTGCGGAGTTCGGGGGCGATGGTGGCGTTTGCCGAGTTGAAAACATGATGAGGGCAGGGGTCCGTAGGGGAGCCTGAGTGGATGGTGTTCATGGTTGTTATGGTTTCTGCATCGTCCACGTGGGTCCAGGCGGTGAGGCGGCAGTCGTGGGAGGAGACGCCGGGGGTGGGGTCTGGCGGTGGGCTGGAGTTGAAGCTGTCGTGGATGGTAACGATTTTCTGGTGGAAGAAAGTGGAGAGGTCGTCGCAGAGTTTCTGGGAGGGCAGGATGTCGTTGGAGTTGGCTTTAGGATTTGAGAGTTCCTTCACGATCCCGAAGAGTTCTTTGCAGTCGTGGGCGTTGTTGTTGATGCGTTCGGTGAAATGGGTGCGCTTGGCGACGCGGATCCGTTGGTGGTGTTCACGGTTGGCGTTTTTGAGGGTGGCGAGGTTGTCGGGTGTGCGATCTTGGATCCATTTCTTTTTGAGCTTCTGGCAGATGCTTTTGGAGGTTGTAAGGTCATCTGTGAACCAGGCTGGTTTTTTCTCAACAAGAAAATGGTCCGTGCAAGGGGACACCATTTAACTGTCATACAATCTTCCGCCGAAGGGGGAGAGACCA
This sequence comes from Pleurodeles waltl, assembly GCF_031143425.1. Classification (NCBI taxonomy): domain Eukaryota; kingdom Metazoa; phylum Chordata; class Amphibia; order Caudata; family Salamandridae; genus Pleurodeles; species Pleurodeles waltl. Next base: position 644,525,043 of record NC_090446.1, on the reverse strand, counting down.
CTGTCGGACAGGAAATCCTAGAGAGAGGTGTATAATCATTGGACAAGCGAAAGAAAAATTGTCATTAAATACCTACTAAATACTTACTACCCACCCATTCAAACAAACTTCAAATAGATTCTCTCCAATCTAGTAAAGGTGCCCAAAAGTTCACCCTTGTCCTCCCAGTATTTCGTAAATTCAAGTCCAGTTCTGAGGTATGAAACACAGCATTAAGCCACTCCGAGTGTGTCGGAGGGGAACAGACATCCATTTCTTACGTATTTTTCTTCTGCCCAACAGAATCGCTTAAATCAAAAGTTTAAGCCTTTCATTACTTTCCCTTCTGCTCCATAATTCCTGTTCCTGTGGTTGCCCAAACATTATCAAAGGGAGAGATGCTATAATATCCCAACCTAATATGCTTGAGGCCGTCCTACATACTTCCTCCCAAAATAAACAAATGTCTGGGCATTCCCAGAACATAGGAATATTTGTTGCCCCATTTCAAGACTGCATTTTAAACATTTAACCACCTCTCCTTTTTTAATTTTAGACATCTTATCCGGTGAAATATAGGCTCTATGTATAGTGTAAAGGTGATTCTTCCTTAATGAGGCTGGTTTTACTACCTCATACAAAAGTGCCAAAGACTTCTTCCACCACCTATGAACCCTCTCCTTAGGAATTAAATCGTCCCAAAGATCTATAGGAAATTTAAAATCCCCATCTAATCCTTCTAAAATTTCCCAATATCAAACTGCAACCTTTCTTGAAGCTGGGGAGAGCAACGGGAGAGAATCTTCCTAAGTGTTAACAACACCCACACACCCTTAACCCCCTGTGACCATTCCTTTATCTGCAAAAACTTCAGTCAGCTTCGCAGTGTTACTATTACACCACGGGGTCACAGTTGCTGCGGCACAGTTGGGTGTCCCAGATGTCAGTGACATGGCACTTTGGATCTCATGCTGTGGCGGGACTTAGGAGACACTGCAGTGGTGTCAGCCCTGTGTTTCAGGTCGCAGTCATTGCACTCAGCAGGGCCCATGGCTCCGGTGCAGGCGGCACAGAGTCGGAGAGCGGCGCTAGTTCCAAAGTTGCTCTGGAGTCAATGTGCTTAGTTTAATCTTGGTTGCACCAGATCTCTCTTCCAAGGGCCCAGAATTGGCACCACTTGGCAAGTCAGGACTCTCAGCAAAAGAGCTCAGGTGTTGGCAGGTGAAGTCTTGGATGGCCCTGAGACTTCTTAACAGGAGACAAGCTCAGTTCAAGCCCTTGGAGAACCTTGGAAAGCAGGATGTAGAAAGCAAAGTCCAGTCCTTTCACTCCCAGGGCAGAAGCAGCAAGCTGCAGGCCAGCACAACAAAGCAACAGGCAGAGTGTCAGTCCTTCCTACAGCATCCAACCCTTATTCCTGGCAGAATGTCCTCAGTCCAGAAGTGTTCTAATTGTGGTGTCAGAGGTCCAGTACTTATAGCCATTGCTGTATTTGAAGTAGGCAAGCTTCAAAGAGAGGTCTTTGTAGTGCAGAAGACCTTGCCTTTTCCTGCCCTGGCACCAGACACACTATAGGGGCTTGGAGATTGCTTTGTGTGAGGACAGGTACAGCCCTGTACAGGTGCAATAGTCAGCTCCTCCCATCACTCTTGCTCAGGAAAACCCACCAGGCTGGTGATGGGCCATCAGGATATGCAGAGCTCACCTTAGCTCCCTTTGTGTGACTGTCTAGAGTGAATGCACAAACACCCCAACTGTCATCCTGACCCAGACGTATATTCAGCAGCCAGGCAGAGGCACAGAATGGTTAATCAATAAAATGCCCACTTTCTAAAAGTGGCATGTTAAAACTTACAATTCAAAAACCAACTTCACCAAAAGATGTATTTTTAATTGTGAGTTCAGAGACCACAAGCGCCATATCTCTATCTGTTCCCAGTGGGACATTACACTTAAAAGATATTTCTAGGCAATCCTCATGTTGCTCTATGGGAGAGAGTAGGCCTTGCAATATTGAAGACAGAATTTAAAAGTATTTCACTACCTTTCAAATACACTGCACTCTGCCCATGGGACTGCTTTGGGCCTACCATAGGGGTGACTTGCAAATAGTAAAGAGGAAGGTTTGGACCTGGCAAGTGGGTACACTTGCCAGGTCCAAAAGGCAGTTTAAAAATGTATACACAGACATTGCAGTGGCAGGTCTGAGACATGTTTACAGGACTACTCATGTGGGTTGCACAATCAGTGCTGCAAGCCCACTAGTAGCTTTCGATTTATAAGCCCATGGCACACATATGCACTTTACTAGGGACTCACTAGTAAATCAAATATGCCAGTCATGGATAAACCAATCACCAGTACATTTTAGACAGAGAGCATAGGCATTTTAGCACTGGTTTGTAGTGGTAAAGTGCCCAGAGTCCTAAAGCCAACACAACAGGTCAGAAAAAATAGGAGGAAGAAGGCAAAAAGTTTCAGGATAACCCTGCAAAAATGGCCAAGTCCCACAATCTATAACGGTCTTTCAATATGAATCGCATTTGGGTCAAAAGGAGCTGTGGCCACCGTGATATTAGAAGATGAAGCACTCTCAGTATTTGTTACAGGGGCCAACTAAAGTGATGGCCGTGCAGCTATAAATGGATTCAAAATATAATCCCCTGAACCACATGTCTGATTTCTTTCCATCCTTTTCATCTTCATTTCCCTGTGCTTTATTTATTTTCAATTTTTCAGGTTTTTCTGTAGTAATTGCTGGGTAAGTCTAGCACCTTCAACTATGGCTTTCCTCCATCTCTGCTATTGTTCATCCCATCTACTATCTGCATAATTACCTATTTATATATAATCTGCTGTGTTAGGCCTGTTCTGATATTTCTCCCTTTCTCTAGCATGCAACATTTTCTCCCAAGCATTTAATGCTTCATGTGTGTAGGTCTAGATGGTGGCTTCATATTGTATAGCTTTTCTCTCAAACTTTCAATGCTTCTTAGTTCAAATGTACTGTATCTTGGAAAACTCAATTGACCCTCATTTTCAGTGACATTTCACCATTGATGAAGCCACAAAGATGTATTGAACTCTACATTTGCCGCCATATAATGGGTTGCTGTACCCTCAGGAGGTGCTTCTTCACCTTCCCGTACTGGAATTGTCACATCTCCACTCACTAAACTCTTAAAAGCTTTGAAATAATTTAGAATTATTCAACAAGTGATAAGCAATGCAATTCAAATCTTTAATGTTTTGATTATATTCTGTATATGTCAGTTACTCAGGCCGTCTCTCAATCTCAGCTTGGCTCTTCACACAGACCAACCAATCACTATGTGACACTTTAAGAGACCAATCAATTACTAGTCGGCATTTCACACAAACCGACCAATCAAAACGTGGCACAATATGACACAACTCCTTCCTCCTTGCAGCAATTCATCCTCCTTTACAATCTTATCATACACACACATGTAAAACTCTAAGCAAACACAAAAAACAATGTCTGCCTGGTACTCTGAAGAAAACAAAAGTAATTCATCAAACAGAATGTTTAGGTTTTTACACATCTGAATTGTCTCACTCAAAAAGATTTTTACATGCCCAAATGAAATGTGACCTGCGGGAAATCACCGTAATCAATGCAGCGTCACATTTGCACAATAGATTCCACTAACATCAATCAGTCAGTCCCTGTATCAATTGTGCAGTCGACAGCAACTCACGACCTGCACCACAAACCTTTAGCAAACATGAAAAACTTAAATCAACTCTTATTTATCTATATATATCCCTAGATCTTGGACTACTTTGGAGACTGATAACCTCCTTATCTTCTTTACAATAAGCGCATAAGGATCACCCATTCATTCAACACACACACTCCAGTACTTGAACAAAATCACAATAACCAAAACAATTGCGACAGATAACCCAATTGATACTCACATCACCAAAACTGCAATAGCCTTCGAAACCGCACTCTATCAGTCTTCAAAATTTGGGCTCTGGGTAATGGGACATGAGCATCCCTCTATATCAAGGCACTTAATTACAGCTACTTTTTACTCATAATGTATCCGTCCTCTGCTACCAATTTTGCTGGAGGAGGGATCTCAGTTAAGGAGGGATCTCGGTTAAGGTTTACAAGAAAGGCTTACCACAGAAATACCTGCTGTTTACTGAGCTGATGGACCTTTGATGTTGGCTGAGATCAACCAGGAGCTGTACATCAAATTAATTAAAAAAATCATCTGATTTCTCTTTTCAGTCAATAATGAGAGCTGATGTGAGTTCAAAGTTTTTTTGTTTTCGTTAAACAAATCTTTTAGTTTTCAATTTTTATTAGGATCAGCATATTATTCATCCATATTAATTATTAGTTTTTTCAGTGATCAAATATAAGCAATCAATAAATCATTATAAGTGTATTAAGTGTGTGCCATGAAGGAGGGAATCTCTGTTCTAGGAATGATGATGGTTAAAAGGTATCAGTCTCAGAAGCCCTTAGTGTTCTAAATAGAGAATGTGATCAATAAGCATAAAGCGTCATCATCAAATTAATGTACTAATTAAAACAGAACTTCTCATAAAGAGAGGTTCAAGAGACTCTGTAGAATCTCAGAGCAGCATGGCGCATAGGAAAGGCAAAGTGGTAAATGAATAAGGCAACTTACTGTAGGAACACAAATTATTATAGACATCATAATCTTAAACTCTTGCAACATGTTGCTTCTTCTTTCTCCAGTCAACTAATCAGCTTTTGATATCATAATGGGAACAGGGCCACTCTGTCTTCTCGCCAGGAATACAGGAATACAGTAGTCCACAGACAGCAGTGCTGAGTGAAACATTTCATATCAAATACAATGTTAACTCTTGTACAGTTTCATACCATTCTTGGCCTTTAAAAATGCAGCATCCCCATGTGTGAACTTTTCATTTTCTCACTAAATAATAATTTTATATTCATTAGTTAACAGCAGACTTTTTGTATGTTGAAATATTTGCAGAGTTAAATGAAATCATTTTATGCAACTACTATTCTTTAGGGAAATATGTACATGGGAAGGTCGTGAAAAAATAATATTTCAGCAGTAGATCAACATTCCTTAAGCATATCAGCTTCTCAGAAAACATTGTTTCAGCAATTCAGGTCTATTACATGTCAATCAATCAATCCATCATGAGCTTGTAAAGCACAATACTCACCCATAGGGTCTCAAGGCACTCAGGGTTGACCTCAGAGATCAGTCGAAGTGCCAGGTCTTGAGGTCCTTCCTGAACTGAGGCAGCGATGGTGACTGTCTGAGGTGTGGTGGCAGGGTGTTCCATCCTTTTGCTGCAAGGTATGAAAACGATTTTCCACCCACTGAGGACTTCTTTATGCAGGGTACATTGGCGAGTGGCTATTGGGATGAGCAGAGCAGTCTGGAAAGGGCATAGCAGTTGATACGGTTGTTGAGGTAGTTAGGTCAGTTGTCGTGGAGGGCTCTGTAGGCATGAACAAGGAGTTTGAAGTTGATTGTCTTCTCAGTGGTGAGCCAGTGGAGGTTTCTCAGGTGTTCTGTGATGTGTTCTCGGCAAAGGATGCCTGGGATGAGTCTGGCGGTGGCGTTCTGAATCTGTTGCAGTTTGTTCAGGTTCCTCTTGGAGGTTCCAGCATGGAGGGCGTTGGCGTAGTCAAGTCTGCATGTGACAAGGGAGTGCGTCACGGTTTTCCGGCAGTCAGTTGGTATCCACCTGATGATCTTTTGTAGGAGTCAGAGGATGTGGAAGCAAGTAGCAGCAACTGAGTTAACCTGCCTGGTCATGGTGAGCGTTGAGTCGAGGATGACACCGAGGTTGCGTGTGTGGTCTGTTGGAGAGGGGGGTTTGCCGAGTGTGGAGGGCTACCAGGAGTCATTCCAGGCTGACGGTGAGGGTCCCAGGATGAGTATCTCGTTTTTATTGGAATTTAGTTTGAGACAGCTTTCCTTCATCCAAGTGGCTATCGCTTCCATCCCATCTCTGAAATTTTTTCTGGCTGTTGCTGATTCTTGGTCAGGGAGATGATCAGCTGGGTGTCATCAGCGTAGCAGATGTTATTCATCCCGTAGTTCCTGATGATGGTGGCGAGTGGGATAATGTATATGTTGAACATCGTGGGGCTCTGCAATGATCCCTGAGGTACTCCACAGCTGATGTCGGTGATTCTGATCGTTGAGGCGGGAGATTGACTCACTGTGTTCTCTCAGACAAGAAGGAGTGAATCCATTGAAGTGCTTTGCCTCGTATGCCTGCTGCGTGTAATCTGGTGAATAGTGTACAGTGAAATACTGTATTCAACGTGGCTGAGAGATCGAGGAGGATGAGGGCTGCTGTCTGTCCTTGGTCGAGGAAGGAGCGTATGTCATCTGTGCCTACGAGCAGGGTGGTTTCGGTTTTTTGGTTGGTTCTGAATCCTGATTGGGAGACATCTAGGATGTTGTTGTCCTTGATGTGTTGGCGTAGCTGAGTGTTGATTGCTTTCTCAGTGACTTTAGTTGGAAAAGGTAGTAGTGAGATGGGGAGGTAGTTCTTGAGGTCAGTAGGGTCAGCTGTGGGTTTCTTTAAAAGTTGGGCGAATTTCAGCGTGTGTCCAGTCTTCATGGTAAGTTGCTGCATCAAGGGAGCAGAACTCGTTTGCACGGTCAAGGATGACAAAAGCAAGTGAGGTTAACTTGTCCATGGTTGTCCATAGGAATGGTCTCAATGTCTTTTGGGGCAAGGGTGCTTTACCCTTATTTGTGTTCCAGGTAGAGATCAACCATGGAGGAGGAAGAAGGAGAGTTTATCAGGTGCATCTGCGGAACTCCACAGCAGAAATTCAGTAGCGGAGGTCACACGCATCCACAGAAATAGCAGTATTGACGGGACTCAAGGCAAGATTGTTGCTTGTCCTGAATTCCAACTGCAGTTGTATCCATTCCCTAGCTCGTCCACGTCCTCCCATCATTGGCTAAGCCCTGCAGACACAACAAGGTTAGAGGAGATGCTGATGGGGGGGGGGGGCTTTGAAGGGCGGGGAGGTAAGCAGCAGCTGTTGCTGCCTTTGCATATCCCTGTCCTCACTGCGGCCTGCCTTATACCTCCATCCAATTCAGAATTCGCAGTTCCCATAACAGGAGACAGTTGTTTACATTTTCAGGTTGGCATGTTGAAAAGTGAAAAACAATTAGTTAATGCTCAAAGAGCAAAAAGTTGGGATTTCAGACCAAAAATATGTGTTTAGGAAAATAACGTTTGTGGGGCATAATCATGAATATTTTGCATAATAATTTGATGAGTCCTGTGAAGCTGGGTGCACATATTGCTGATGTTATTTACTTGGAGCCAAGAGGGTGTTGCTGCTTTCACTATGACTTCATAGCACACTTTGGAGCAATTTTTGACAGTATCGTAAGAACTGGTGTCTAAGACATATGCTTGTGGAATGCGTGCAGCCTGAATCTGTAAGATGTCTGTGACTAAGGTGAGTCCTATTGTGTCTCAGCCTGTAAGATCTTTCTAACCTGAGGAAAAGCTCTATTATCTGTTAACTGATGTTGTGAGATATTGGTGACTTAACTTTTCTAATCTGTTTCTTCCAATTCCCAGTTGTAAAAGTTGAGTTCGAATCTAAGTGAACAGGACAGAGACGTAAATAATTACAGGTCCTGGGGCTCTTGGTGCCACCAAGACCCATTACAAATGGAGCTGCAGCAAATGTTCCGCAACGAAGTTGACCCAAAAGTTATGCAGGGCATTATTTCCCCATCTCAGCCTTTCTTGTAGTCAAGCCTAAATCTTTGGAAGCAATACTGAGGATGGGGTGGCAGAATCACGGAGGACTAGGATGGGGAAGGGGGCAATTGAAGGCAGTGGCATCCGGCAGCTTTAGGAGGGAGGGGGCGGGCGGGAATCACACTCACACTCATTCTTTCACAAACACACGCACGGACGCACATGCATTAACAACACTCAGCAACATTCAAATAAGCAAGCACGCACCAAACATTAATTTAAAACGATCACACACACACATACACTTACCTTCAGCCTCGGAGGTCCCATGAGGGTTGGGACTGCTGCCTTCCCCCACTGGCTAACCTTAGGTCAGCCAGTGAGGGAAGGCAGCAGTCCCAGCCTCTGCACAGAGTGGGGTGTGGTCAGTGAGACTGATGACCCCACCTCACTCTGTGACGAAGTGTCGCTGATTGACACTCGCCCTGGGCGCTTCAGGGCTTAAACCTGAAGCACCCAGGTCGAAGTCAATGGGTGACGCTTCCCTCGTCACCCAGGGGAGGGCCTCGAGGCACCTTTGCTGAGCCGAGGAGGTCACTCCTACAGGAGCTGTGACCTCTTCAGCCCAGCAAAGTTCAGCTCAGGCAGCCAGGAGTCTGCGCAAATCGCGCTTGTCTCACTCCTGGCTGCCTGAGCTGAACATGAAGAGTGTCTGTCAGGCTGACCTTTGTTCAGCCTGACAGCCACTCTTCATGAGGGGCAAAAGGTTGGGGGCGTGACCCCACCGCCCTAAGGGCCGGGCTGTACCTGACAGAAGATCAGGAGTAGCAACACACAGGGTAAGGAAGAAGCAACAGGGGCCTCGGGTGGGGGGAAGCAATGCAAAGGACGCAGGAAGGGAAGAAAACTAATGAGGAGAGTGAGCAACGTTGAAAGCAGTGGAAGTATGCAGGAAACAGATCAACCAGAGTGACCAGGACAGAAGAGAGTGAGTGCAACATGGAGCGTGGAGGAAGGAATAGAAGCACATGAGGAAAACAGCTGAAAAAGGCATGCTCTCTTTTGGAGTGCGTAAAGAAAAAGAAAAAAAAAAGTACTTCCTGAAACACGAGGAGTGATATGACAGAAGTAATGCATTCATGCTCCAGGGGAGTGACAAACACAAGAAGAGGAAGAAAAGTCTTCACAAGCTAACAAATAATAAACAAGCAAATGAGAGCAACCAGGAAGCCAACCAAGGCTAAGCAATGAACAGAGCCTAAGTCCACTGTAAACTAACAATACATCTGGCAACATACCGCACATGTGCTGTCTAATTGGTGAGATCTATAAAATGCTAGGGTATGAACCAGGTGGATTTCTGGTCATTCTGAAAGGCCAGTAGTTTTGGTTTGAGTCTGAGTTTTTTCAAGCAAGTTGTCCAAAAAGTGTTGGTGCTTGGCTTGAGAATTCATGTTTGAGGGTTTCGGATTTTTTGGTTTTCAGAATTGCACATAAGGGCCTTGAGTTGCCTCTCCTTTCTCTTTATATTCCTGTAACGTGTCCCTTATCCTTCAGAAAGTCCAGCATGCTGAAATGGAGAGCTTTGGGTTTGGTGGCAGCCATTTTCTGGTTGGTTATTAATTCAACATTAAGCTAGTGGAAGTCTTTTAAAATGGGAGTGATGTGTTTCCATGCACCTTTGACAAGACCTAGATGATGGCTATGAGGGAGAGGTAAAGAAGATGTATCATGCCAGAAAGACGGTGCAAAAGAATTTGAGACTGAACTGCTGAAAAATAAGGTTGAGGAAAATAAGGGTAGTTAGTAGTATATGTAAAGGAAAACCTACAAAGGGTGGGGCTCCAGCAAACAAAGTTTGGGGAAAATAGGTAAAACCTAACTTTTTTACTGCATGCCAACAGGTTCAGGGAGCCTGTAATAATTACAAATACATCAATGCTGGCAGCGGCGGCTCCTCCATTAGGGTGGAGGAGCATCACCCTCCCCGCCAGCAGCAGCTGCAAAACCTTTTCAAGAAAACAATAATAAACTGTGTTTATTATCAGTTTCTTGAAAAGGGACGAGGCATTGGGGTTGACGAGCAGTTGAGGGGAGTGCACAGAGCACACCTCTCAGAGCACATGTGTGTTTGGTCACCTGTCTCTGGCCAGCCAAACACACATGCGCAGTAGGCTCTCTCCAGCCTGGCAACACAGAGTCTGCACTGACTTCCAGCCTGCCTGGGAGCACCCTGGCTGAGCGCTCCCAGCCAATCCTAACGCTGCTTTGAGCAGCTTCAGGATTGGCCACAGGGCATGCTGGGAGCCTATGCCTGCAACGAGGGACAGAGGAGCGGCACGGTGGCAACAGAGGAGGTAAGTTTTTATATATTTTTTTAATTATTTCGCCCCACACCCTGCCTGCCCCTTTAGAGGTCAGCGAGCCGCGACTGAGTGCTGGTCTAGTCTGATTAAAGTTGTTGTCTATTAAGATAGATGTTAAAATGCTTATGCAAGTGTCAATAAAATGGACAAATCAGACCGCCACACTGGTTGTTGGACAGCCGTGGTTGTGACGGTCCAACAGCCACATTACGAGGTTAGTGAGCAGCCCCGACAACCTACCGCCGTCTCCACCAAGATCTTCGATCCCAACGGACTGACAGTGACAGAGGTCGTCATCTTCCAGGAATGTGCTGAAGTCAGTGCACCCTGCTGATTATGACCCGGTTCTCTCCAGCCTTTTCATGCTGGTTTCATTGCTATAAAAATACTAGTGGAGAACAGGAGTGGTGAGCCACAGGGGGGCCCCTGCACTAACCATGCACTTGGATTTCAGGCCAAAAATATATGTATAAGAAAATGACGTTTGTGGGGCATAAACATGAATAAATTTGCATAATAATTTGATGATTCCTGTGAAGCTGGGGTGTGCCTCTTGCTGATGAGGTCTGCCTGCCCAGCACCCTCGCAGTGCTTTATTGTGCAGACAGTGAGCATTGCAAGGGTGCTGGTGCACCCTGTGGGCGGCACATTGCCGCCGGCTCGATTACGAGCCAGCGACAATGCTGCCACCACTTTCCCGCTGGGCTGACTGGCGAAAACCTTGTTTTCCACCCATCAGCCCAGCGGGAAAGTCGCAATCGACCCAGCGGGGAGTTAACCAGTATGGCGCAACCTCCCCGTCGGAAGTTCGGCAGACAGGTCAACCTATCCGCTGGACTCGAAATCAGGCCCAAAGTGCTTAGTGTCCTGTTTAGAGCTAGAATCACACAAACAGACAGTGCAATTCTTAGCATTAGTCCAGTCCTTAGGAAGGAACAGCATGTTATGAAACAAGTTAACCCTGAATTGTGTGAGTAGAAACCAATGCCCGTTAGGCATTTGTAAACAAAAGGTAAGGTTCTACTGTCAAAGTGTTTTTTTTAATCAAGATATAAGATCTAACTGATGTTTTTGAAAGGGCAAGTGATTTTCTCTCTTTCCAATTATGTGATAAAAAGGCATTTCTAACCCAGGCTATGTTTTCCTTGATGATGCACTCGGGCTTAAGATGCAGGTCAACATGGCCAAGCTTGAAATATTTGTATGTATGTACCTAAGCCAAGAAGTATGGTCAAGGCACAGGCAACCTTTAAGAATCAATTGATTAAGTTGAAACTCATGTTTTAACCAGACAGACATCCGGAACAACAATGTTGTACGCTGTATTACATCTGAGGCAAACCCAAACCCTACTTCCTTGTGGACAATAACAATGGCAGTTTAAAGGGAGACAGAGTAATATTTTCAAAAGCATATTGTTCATGATCTGAAAAAGGAGCAAGAATGCAACAAGGTCTGACTCCTCGTTTCAGTGAAAAGTAGTCTGTACATTCACCCTGATCAATATACCTGAATGCAGCAGACAAATTAAAGTGTAAATCCTGCAAAGAACAGACTGAGGGCCTCATTACGAGGCTGGCAGTCTTGAGACCACCGGCCTCGCGGTGGCAGTTGGACCGCTGCACTCCAGGCTGTCCGACTACCACATTACGATCTTAGTGGTCGGACTGCCAGGGGACCGCCGCCACTACCAGAAACATGGTTCCCGTCTGCATGGCGGCAGTCAGAGTCATGGTGAGCCATGGCAGCGCGGTGTTTGCTATCACCCTGCTAATCATGAGTAAAGTTTTCGCCAGCCTTTTCATGGCTGGCACCCCTTCATGAAAAGGCTGGTGGATACCCAGTGCTGGTGGCCACAGGAGGGGCCCCTGAACTGCCCATGACCATGTTGGAGGCAGGGCATGGGCCTCCCTGCCCAGCACCCTCGGAATGCACACTGTCAGCTACGGCAGACAGCGTGTATTCCAACAGTACTGGGAGCTCCCTCTCTGCGATAGCATTGGTCTTTGCTCCATGAGGAGCTGAGGCCAATGCTGCCACATGGTTTCCTCTGGGCTGACTGGTGGGAACCTCTGATTTCAGAGGTTTCCGCCAGTCAGCCCAGTGGAAACCTTGTAATCGGCCTGGGGGAAAACCTCCTGCTCCACGGTGGACTCTCCTCCATGGGGCTGATGGGCCGACGGTCGGCCAGCCAACCTCATAATGAGACCCTATGTCTCTGTCAAGCCCCATCTCCATGATTGCCAAAAAAGTGTCCTTCTTTTCCTAATCAAAAGCAGAACTCAGGTATATAAACGCTAGATGTGAAACTCCCAATCGGGCCACAGGATACTTATTGACGAAGAGGTATAGGTTCAAACATTGGTCCACTGTCCCTCTGCTTGGGTGAAAATCGTACTGAATATCAGAGAGAATTCGATGATCATTGGCCCTAGTAAGTACCATTCTCCCCATCACCAAGGCAGTTGAATCAATCAACAAAATGGACAAGTGCCATAGCCTGCACCTTTTTTTAAAGATTGTTATGATAATCGACTTAGACCAAGAAGATGGAAAATGATGTCTAAGAATTGTGTTAGTCATGGGGCCCAGAGAGCAATGTTGGGCTTAAATATTTCAGGCGCGCCGCACCGTTTAGGTGGCAAGCTGGGTGCCGGTCCCTTTAAGGTTGGAGCGTGTAGCCTTTAAGGCTACGCGCTGCAGCTTGACAACTGCACATCATCAGTGTTCCCTCACCTTCCTGTACTCCACTGTTACTGATCACCTGCAAAAGAAAAAACAAGAAATAACATTTAAGCAGCAAACGTTTCTGGTAACACTTCAGACTAATACAAAAAATGCTTAGAGAATTACTTATCTGATGGATTCATCTGGAAAGCACTGGTGAAGTTAACCACTTTTGTTTTTTGTTTCTGTAAGAGGGAAAGAAGTATATTATTTGTTGTTCCTGTGGAACTAATCCAAAAAAAGTGACTCTTAAGAATTGCACAATATCTATGTATATATATATATTGTATAAGGTTCAAGTGGAACTGAATTGAACTCAGAGACTATTAAGGAGTTCTCCATGTAAGGTCATCATATGAGTTTCACTAGATATTGATTATTGAAAAGCGATTCATATGAATGTCATTTATAACCAAATGAATATTTTTCATTAGAATTTAGACACCTTAGGTAGGTGTTAGAAAGTACTGGTTATCTCTGTGTGTGTGTGTGTGTGTGTGTGTATATATATATATATATATATATATATATATATATATATATATATATATATATATAGATAGATATATGTGTCTAGCGACTTCCAATCTGCTAAGAGACGCTTCTGTAATTGGGAAAAGAGGCATCAGGTTTGGTTTAAGTTGGGCACTTATCCCTTCGACCCGGTGAGCGAGGCGTAACTAATCATTGGTCCATTTGATTTGCAGGGAAGTGTGGAATTTATGTTGTGTTCATTTCAGGCCTTCGAATGGTAACAGGCTTGACAAAATAAGTCCAAGGGGATGCCATCAGTGCCTGGGGCTTTATTGCTGGACAGCCCAAATATAGGATCTGGACCTCTACCCAGTCAATGGTTAACGCAGAGCTATGGTCAGAAAACGAAAGGAGCAAAAACGCAGTTCCCATAGAATTGGAACACGGGCATCATAGATGTTCTCAAAGTGCCTGACTCACAGATCTGTAAGAATGTGCTGTGTAACAAAGAACACAGGGCACAGTTCAAGGGAGGACAATTTACTATCTCCCAAAATTTAGTTCTGGTCCTGTCACTGCATTCAGCTATTAGTTCCCCCCAAGCCTCCTGCTTCAGGTACTTTTTCCTGAGACATATGGCAGATTTATAGTGAGCACAACAGGAGGCTACCTTTGGACCAATCCTATGAGTCTCTTTGAGTGCCTTCATAAGCTCCTGATGAGATTTTGAACATGAGTAATCAAGCCATCTATAAGGTTTCATGGTAGGTTTCTGAGTGATAGTTAAAGAAGACTTTACAAACATACTAATGAAATTAAAAGAACTATTGGTAATCTCAACAGGGGAACCATCATTGAAGCAAATATTTGCAGTGTCATGACAAACATGAACCACTTTAAAATAACAATTATCCATACTGGTGCTCTTCCATCTGAGTCTTCGGCCCTGGTCAACAATCATCACCATCCCATATGACAAATACAGTGGAGGTGCCATGGCAGAAACCCAAAATAACGAGGTGGTAAGGGGTTTTTAATCACTTCTGGAGTCCTAGAGAGCATGAAAATTAAGGAAGGAAGAAACCAATTAAGATGATACAAAATAAAATCAATCACCGCAAATGATCCACTTCCTGTAAGTGAGGGAATTTCCATAATAATACCAGTCAACAAGAACATTGACAATCACAGACAAGGTAAAATAATGAATGAGAGAATTCATATCGTCTCCAGAAGAGGAATGATGAAAGTACAGATCAGCAGGTCGGGGAAAACAATATGTATCCAGACCCCACATAGGGCAGCTTCGGCACAGATGAAGGTTAAAATTTCACATAAGTAAAACTGGGAAATACCCCACAGCAGAGTTGAAATGCCTATCAAGGCTACGTAATGATCTGTTGGTAAATAACAGTCGAACAGCATGCATGCTAGGTGACCCAGAATCCAGCTGTTCCAGCTTACATTTTAATGTCAGTACAACCAAGACCAGAAGACCACCCTTTGCTCTTCCCAGATCTAGAACTACGGGCTGGCATGGAAGAAACCGCAATAACCATGTAGAAATATGTTGTTATTGAGGTCCCAAGTTGCTGGCAAACAAATTATCTAATAACAAAATTGTCAGTTAACTAAAGTCATCCCTTTTGCCACCCCATACTCGCAATGTTCCAGCAAAGAATGTCTAATGAAGAAAAATATACCACCTTGGGCCTGGTTTCACACATTGCCGAGAGGTGGTAACCAGGGGAAAAGAGTCCATCATTACTATCTAAATTACTGAGTGGTTCAAAAACTTTGCTAATAGGTACAATATAGAAGTCCTCGTGGGGTAAAGAAGCCTTGGGTCGAGAAACTGGGGCACAATAAAAAAGTGGGAACAGCTGATAAGTGAAAAATTCTTATAAAAGAAATTCAGAGGGAGAGGTATAATGCCAGTAGGTACACATTTCTTAGATGACTATTACCTTAGCAAGTATCCAGGAAAGTGAGTGTTGAAATTTACCACTATGCAGTCCCCTGCCAGAGTTTTTGGAGCCCTGCACATCACAGGAACCTTCCAAACAATGCTAATATATCTGAAGAATTGAGTCAAGAAGCCCAGACACCCTTGGATCCAATGGATCCAATGTGCAATGTTTTTCCTCAATTGAGTATAGACTTCCTTCGAGCCTTGCTTCATCAATGGAACACTAACAAAAGCAAACTGTGTAGCAGCTGGCAATAAGTCAGGAGCGTCTCTAGGGAGGATTGCTGCACAACCAGGTATATCTGTAATGACAACTGGTGGATAATAAGTCTTAACAGCCAAAGCTGTGTGGCCAAAAACTGAAGCCGGGCCCTATAAGCTGTTGCAGGCTTGCACTGACATACCTGCTCACTGTGGCTGATCCAAACACATCAGTATGAGCCCCACGGACACCCACCATGGAGACCGCGGCTGTATTGGCACATCTAGAGGCCACAGGCATACACGGAACTGGCTCAGTATTCAATGTACAAACCTTGTATGCTGTTTAGTCTGAGGTGACCAAAGAGGGAAGAGAATGGGGAGAAGGGGCTGTAGGTAACTTTAAAAGCAACTCTTTGCCGCGGGCTGCTCAGCAGAGCGGACCAGCTTGAAGCCCGTGATTAACGCCTCCCGAGGGTGGGACTGAAAAGCCTCAGGAGATCAGAAGCCTATGAAAATTGGGCATGGTGATTGGACGGCATTGTTCAAAGCTGCCAATCAGAGGACCGGGTAGCAGAGGCCAAGGAGGTCAAAAGGGGCTAGGGGACGGCATCCCCAACAAGGACAGACCTCACATCATAGTGTCGCCCACCTGGTGATGCCACCACCGAACGGGAGTACATGATAGGTGAACAACGCTCACCCACAAAGGACAGTTACTACCGGGCAGAGGACCTGGGTGGGGTCAGAGAACCATAGAAAAAGACTGGGCCCTAGAAATCACACTAAGGAAGAATTGCGGACACAGCATGGAAGTGGGGCCCAGGAGCACGCAGTGACATACGGCTACAGGATTGGATGTCTGGGAAGCTTTGAGTGGCGGCAGACAAAGAAGCGCAATGGTGCAGTGAGTGCGGGCTACACTCACTGGAACAGTGTGGTGCAGTATGGAGAAGCAGGCAGGCAGGTGTTAAAGGCCCCGGATCCCACCGTACATCGTTAACTGGACTACAGGGGCGGTAGCACCACACCTAGCCATCCAGTGAGGATTTAGGGTGCCATAGCACAAAGGCAAGCTCAAGGGCACATGGAGTGAGAGGCCCCACCCATTTAATGGGAAGGTTCAAATCCCACGTCCGGCAGCAAGGTATAGAAAGCTCATCATTTGCAGACAGGATGCAGTGGAGCAGCCAGAACTGCTGACTTTGGAGCTGGGGAACCAAGTTTGAGTCTTGGCATCTGCTCAACGTCCTGTGATTCTTGGCAAATCACCACTCTCTCCGCATCTACCAAAAAATTAAGGAATCCCGGTATAATGTAACTAGTGCTCAGGTAAAGTGCTCGGGAACTTTAAGAATCGCTGGCAGAATGGTGCCCAAGAGGAGTGGCAAACAAACAATCACATTGGTCGAGGAATCGCTAGGGGCACACACGTATTGACATGTTGGCATCTGCAGCCAGGACAGCAGTGCCAAAGAGGAGGCGACGGATACATGAAATAAAATGAGGACAGCATGGCTAGCAGGTCAGGCCTCCCAGAAGCACCTAGAGGCAGCACAGCTGTGCACATGGAAAGCGACCACCCAGGGAGCAGGACATAGTGATCTGGATCGGTGAGGTAAGCGAGGGAGCATGTGAACCCCTTGTTACTTATACTCTGCTGTGAGCATGGCTAGACAGGAATGGTAAAATCAATAGAGCATGGGGCACAATGTGAGGCTACAGGGTGACGTCCCTGTGTGGCACCCCCTCTGTTTTACCCTAGAGAATTGTTTCCCACCACAGCCTATGTAATATTTCCTTAGCTGCACTGCAATATTATTTGGTAGTAACAAATTTCAGCAGGCCCCTACTTAATGTGGTGGCACTGGGATTTCTCTTCCTTTGGCATGGTCCACGTGCTTTAAGGTGAAGGCTTAAAACTCACAGAGTCAGGAATGCAGATACCGCTGCTTAGGTTATAGTTTGTCATGTCAACACTATGCAGCAACACAACTGGGCCACTATCATGCTCTTTTAACATCCATCGCTTTGCAAGCGATGTAACGAGGCACCATAGTGGACTATCCGTTGCAATAGATAGGAATTTTTAGTTTAATAAGTCTCGGGAACTCACAGGCCTTATACAACACCCGGCGTGACCCCTAAAGAATCTTCTTCTCGGCTCAGAGAGTACATACAAACACAAACGTTATGTGGTTTACAGGTGGCACCACGCAGGTAGGGACCCGTTATGAAATCATTAACCTGTGACCCTGACAGTGGCGGTTGCTGCAAATTTCAGTGGGAGGGGTGGGAGGGTGGCAGGGGGTTCAATGGGAAAGGGGAAATTTAAAAAACACTAATAAAAAAAAAGCACCGCCGGTCGTTTCACTCCTCTTCTAATGGTGTCCCAGCAGTCCCTGGGACACCAGCACAGGCTCCCCATGCAATCCTGGTGCTGCTCTCATGATATACCTAGCATGAAAGCAGCGCCATGATTGGTCTGAGCGTCTTGTTCTGCCTCTCACTGCATGGGAGTCTGTGCAGTTTCTCCAACCCGGCGGCCGGCCAAACTGACATGCTCACTCAGTGCACTCAGTGACTCGACTTCCCCTCCCATCTCCCCCATCCCATGTCATTTCAATTTTGGTTCTATCCTTTTTAATTTTTAAATAATTTGCTAGAAGTTTGCCGCTTGTTTTGTCCACCATAATATTTGGCACTTGATTTAAGAAGAAATTAGGCAGCATTATCTGTAGAGAATTTATTGAATTGTAATTTAGCGTTAACTAATTCATTCAGACATTCTTTTGTTTTAGACGTATAATAAATATGTTCAAGAGATTTAATATGTTTAATAATGTCGAGTGATTTTTTATTATTAGATTTCTTTTTGTTAGAAACATAGGGCCAGATGTAGGAAACACTTTGCGAGTCGCAAACGGCAAAATCTGCCGTTTGCGACTCGCAAATGCGTGTTTCCTATGCAGAAATGCATTTTGCGAGTCGTTACCGACTCGCAAAATGCATTTCCGAATCGCAAATAGGAAGGGGTGTTCCCTTCCTATTTGCGAGTCGCAGTGGTATGCAACTCCATTTGCGACCGCGTACGCGGTCGCAAATGGAGTTGCAGTTACCATTCACTTCAAGTGGATGGTAACCCACTCGCAAATTGGAAGGGGTCCCCATGGGACCCCTTCCAGTTTGAGACTGGACCCCAAAATATTTTTTCAGGGCAGGGAGTGGTCCAAGGGACCACTCCCTGCCCTGAAAAAACCGAAACAAAAGGTTTCGGATTTTTTTTAAATGCAGCTCGTTTTCCCTTAGGGAAAACGGGCTACATTTAAAAAAAAAAAAATGCTTTATTGAAAAGGCAGGTCGCTAACATGGAGGCCTGCGGACTTCAGCAGGCCTCCATGTTAGCGAGTGCCTATACTCGCAATGGGGCCGCAATTTGCGACCCACCTCATGAATATTCATGAGGTGGGTCATTGCGACCCCATTGCGAGTTGCAGACGGTGTCTGAGACACCGTACTGCATAGCAATTTGCGACTTGCAAATTGCGAGTCGCAGGGACTCGCAATTTGCAAGTCGCAAATTGCTCTCTTCCTACATCTGGCCCATAATCCCGTGAAGCGGCTTTAAAAGCATCCCATATTGTGTGAAATGGGAGTTCAGGTGTATCGTTAAATAAAAAATATTCATGAATAAAATTCTTGAAATTTTTAAATAAAAGTAGTGTCTGTTAAAAGAGAGGTATTAAAGCGCCAACGATTAACTTTGGGAGTAACAGAAGATAATTCCAGATCTAATGTAACTGGGCATGATTGGAAATTAGAATAGTACCAATCTCTGAACCTAGGATATGTGAAGATAAGGACGTAGTTGTAAATAAATAATCAATCCTGGATTGGGAAAAGTGTACTGGAGAAAAAAATGTGTATTCTCGTAACATGGGATTACTGAATCTCTATGAACCAATAAGGGCTCTCTGTGCAATAGCTGAAGTAAACTGTTTGTACATGGATGTGGGAATAAAATTAGTTTTAGTGTATCGATCTAAAAAGGATCAAAAACAAGATTACAATCACCTCTAAAAATTAAGTATTCATCTGTAATAGACATCAACTTATTGGCAATATTAGGCCAAAACGCTTTATCCAAGTGAGTAGGTGCATGTACATTCAAAATTGTTATTGGCGTGTTATTGATCATAAGTTTTAAAAGGAGCCAGTGGCCTTCTGTGTCATTTTCTTGTAATACTAATTTAACATGTAAATTGTTTTTACATAGAACAACAACACCATTACGTTTACGCATGCCAGGAGATCTAAAGGCATAACCTACCCAATTACGTTTGAGTTTACTAACCTCAGTATCTATAACTTGTGTTTCTTGTAACAATGCTATGTCTGTGTTCAATCTGGCTAGATGTGTGAGAACTCTTTGTCTCTTAATAGGTGAACCTAACCCTTTAACGCTCCAAGTAGTTATTCGAAGAGACAGAAGAAATGAATTATATCAAAAGTAAGAAAAGCTACAAAAGTAATCATATACTTATAACTGATAAACACATAAGCAAATATAGTCATATTTAGGAAAGAACCCTTACAGTAAAAAAAAAGAACTTGTAAACATAGAGGCACACAAATTGACCATTGAGACAAGGTAGCACCAAGGTAACAGTTAAATATGATATGAAAAGAATTAGTAATATATAACAGTTGAAAACATATTGAAAGATTAAGGAAAACGATATCAGTAAAAACAAATAGAAAACAATAACTAATTATAGAGATATAGTTATGAAGAAGGAATTGAGATAGGGGAATGAAGAAAAGAGAAGAAAAAGAAAAAAAGAAGAGTTGTAATGTCGAGAAAATAAAAGACATGGGGGGTCATTACGACCTCGGCGGTCTTTTTGCAAGACTGCCGAGGGACCGCCGTGCGGAAGACCGCCTGTGCAGGCGGTTTGCCGCTCGGCGTATTATGACTGTTGGTTGCTCTCTGTCGTTATTCCGACGGAGAGTGCCAACAGCCATACTTCTGGGCGGCGGGGAAGTGGAGGTTGCTCCACCTCCACCGCCACGCCAACAGAACACCGCCCAGTGAATCACGTCCTGTGATTCGCCGTGGCGGTGTTCTGTTGGCGGTGTGGTGTCAGCGGAGCTGCCCCCATGGCTCCCGTCCCCTCCCGGAGGATCGACGGACCAGGTAAGTCGATCGTCCGTTAGGGGAGGGGGTGGGGGGGTGTTGTGTGTTGTGTGCGTGCATGGGGGTGTGCTGTGTGTATGTAGAGGGGGTGTGTGGGTGCGTGTATGCTTGCGGGGGTGTTGTGTGTATGGGAATTAGTGCGTGTATGATGACTGTGGGTATGGCTGTATGGATGTGTGCGTGTATGTTTGAATGTGGGTGTGAGTGTCTGACTGTGTGTGTGGATGTAGGCATGTATGTCGGGGTGTGTGCGTGTGTGTGTTGGTGGTGCCTGCATGCGTGTCGGGTGTGTGTGAGTAATGTTATGTTGGGGGTCGGGTGGGGAGGGGGGCCCTGCCACCTTTGGGGGGTGGCAGGGGTGGTGGGGGTTGTAGGGGAGGGAGTCGGGGTGGGGGTGGGGGAGACCCCTATCAGTGCCAGGGAAGGAATTCCCTGGCAGTGATAGTGCTTACCGCCATGGATTTCATGGCGTTTGAAACCGCTGGAAATCCACGGCGGTCAGCTGGGTCCATATACCGCCAGCGGTATACTGACGGCTGCCGGGCTGGAGACCCAGGTCTCCAGCCCGGCGGGCGGGACGGAGAACCGGTGGATGACCATGGCGGTAACCGCCATGGTCATAATTCACCAAGGTAAGACCGCCAGCCTGTTGGCGGTCTTACCGCTGGTTCTCCGCCATCCGCCAGGGTTGTAATGACCCCCATAATATATAAACGGAAAAAAAAGAACATACCTATGTAACACATAAGGAATTGAGGGTGGTGACACCACAAAAGAAAGATGGCTCAACTGGAACTTCGATGAGGTCAACAGGAGAGGAATCGGACAAAGATGATGACGTAATCATAATATCATCAACAACCAATACCTGATAAAAGAGACAAAAGATTAATACGAGAAAGAAGATACATAAAGAA
This sequence comes from Pleurodeles waltl, assembly GCF_031143425.1. Classification (NCBI taxonomy): domain Eukaryota; kingdom Metazoa; phylum Chordata; class Amphibia; order Caudata; family Salamandridae; genus Pleurodeles; species Pleurodeles waltl. The sequence continues at coordinate 644,503,473 of NC_090446.1, read as the reverse complement.
AAGGACATAAAATATAACTTGTATTAATAATAATGAATAATAAAACATGAAAACGAAGGACAATATCTAGAAATGAAAAAGGATGAATGAGATTCAAGTTGCAAGTTGGACTGTAAAGTCCATGACTTTTCCTTTACATGAATCGATGAAGCGTTGTAAAATCACAGGATCTTCATAGACTGTTGTTTTATTTTTATATGTTACTTTATAGGACCATGGATGAAAAAGTCCACAACTTGCGTTTAAAGTACGAAGGGCTGGTCTCATGTGCAAAAATTATTTTTGTCTGTCAGCCGTAGGTTTAGCATAGTCCTGTGAAAAGAACAAATGTGAACCCGGCCATGAAATCTTTCCTTTCGATTTAGCAGTATTTGAAGCAGTTCAAGATATTCTAGAAAGCATATAATAACACCTCTCGGCTTTCGTGACGAAGAGGCTTGGTGAGGTGAATGACCTAGTCTGTGGGCTTGTTGTATATTCAATAAAGATGTAGAAGGAAGGTCCAAAAGCTTGGGAAGAAAAGATTGGAAAAATTTAATAGGATCTGAACTTTCTGTTCCTTCTGTTAAGCCATAAATACGCAGATTATTCTTTCTACTTCGATTTTCTAGGTCTTCGGCATGCTTCCTCAGATGAATTACTTCAGATTTAAGCAATTGCAAACTTTGAACTGCATCTTCAACATCACTGACTTGTTGTCCCACTTGAGTAACTCTATTCTCCATAAGAGACCAATGATCAGTTAAAAACTGCAGTATGTTATTAGTTTCTTCCATAAATGGTCTTAAGGCACGAATTTCATCTAACAGTAGCTCCATTGAAAAAGAAGTAGGAGATTTAATTGGTGATGGAGGATCCTTTTTAACCAGTTTAGTTGCTGAAGTCATGCCTACATTTTGTTTGGAAGAGGACTTATTATTTTGCGTCAGAGTCCCATTGGGAGAAGATGCTGCCATATTCTCTAAAATAGTGCTATCCATACTTGTTGCAAGAATTGAGAAAGGGTTATCTGAAAAATCCTTGGTAAGTGTAGTAGAAACAAAAGACCGCACCTGGCTCTTAGTTCTTCCCATAAAAATATGTTCATGTATATTCAAAATTGTTTGATGGGAAGGCTGAAAAGATAATATTTTCGCATATAGAAGATATTGCGAGAAATACAGACTGAGTCCAATCAGCGCAAAAATATATGTGTTACAATATAAAAGTCATGAAACCAGAATACTGGAACAGACAGTAAAAAACAGCTGTGTTGAAAACATGAAGGATAGCAAAGCAAATGCAGTAATATTGATGAAGAAAAACGAAGACTTGTGTGAATACAAAATGGCAGCCACAGTATTCTCCTCAGAGTAGTTACTCCATTAAATAAATATAGAAAAGGGCATAGTCGCAGGAAAAAAAAAATATCAACCTTCAGGTAGTACAAACTTTTAGGAGTTGTTCCCTTACATTCCAATACAATTCTGCCCTTCTGACAGGAAAAAATGAATGATTTTTGCGTGCGACTGCGCCGGAGCTCACAGAGGTGCAGCCATCTTGGATCGGCGCCAAGCCACGCGCCCGCCTCAATCTGTCTTTAGCTGTGTTGGGGATAGTCTCCGGTTTGAAACAGAAGAGGTGGCGCATCACAGTGCTCTTCAGGGAGGCTTAGAAGCCAGACTCAGGGTAGGAGCGGTGGCAGTTAAGCTCTTTGGCCTAGCACAGGGGCAGAGCTCACAAACAGAGGGAAGAAGCCATCCACCTCATAGATTGTGTTGGTGATGGCCTTGTGTGAGAAGGGGTGGCAGAAGCATTGTGCTATACAGCGTGTATTTATTTCCTACATGCTAAGCATCCCCTGTTCCCTCCTTGCTGCATCTTAGCACTGGATGAGTAACCTTGAACTGCACATGCTAGCCTGTGAGAATGGGCCCTACACAGGCAGGAGTGATGTAACCTCCCCAGGCTGTGATCAAATACAGTGGAGGCAGCAGCACACACACAAGATGGGTGCCACACGTGATCCTTTTCACAGGCAGAAAAATACAGCAGAGAAACGTTAAGAAAGTCACTTGAGTTGATTATAGAACAGCTACATAAGAGGCATAACTCTGGAGCAGCATACTCGTGAAGTGAGCAAGCTTTGGTACATACATAGCTTGACAGAAGTAAGGCAAACAACGTATTTCTGCGAACAGGAGCTCCCTGCACAAGGGCACATTGACTGGTTAAAAGGTAAGAACGTAATAATTCCCAGGGAGTGCATCAAAGGAAGGCTTTGGGGGTGCAGTTCCATTTTGAGATCACTACATTCAAGTAAAGCCTCTGTTTTTTCCCTAAAGCTGCACACAAGGCAGATTGCCTTAAGGACAGGATCGAGAGTTAGGGTATGATAACCAGGTGAATTAGCAACTGGATCGAAGATAGCATGAGGTATGGCTAACCACCTGGTATTCCTCTCTCTGATACTCCGATTTCGGCACCTGCCACGTAACACATCATCCCTGGTGCAAACTGCATTGGGTACTGAGCCGTAGTCACTAAAGTGTGCATGCTGAATTTTACTAATAAATATTCATGTACTCAGATTTATGAATCTGAATAGAATTTGACTTAATATAGAAAATAATGCACAACTTGGAAAATGTGGCTACTTGAGCGGCCGTCAATAATCACAAAGTGTCCTTATTAATCGTTATTATAATGAACGATGTGCTCATGTTTAGATTACTGTAGTAGTATGTTATATTAATGATTACTTATTATGAATTTGCTTTATTCATTGTAGGCCTTAAGTTAGCCAGGTTTTGGGCCTAGTTGCACAGCCTCATGTTAAACTGTACTGTTAAGATAATGTTGTGAAAAAATGTTCGCTTGGAGAAATTTATACCCAAATTGTTCTTTTCCACTGTGTTGACCAAACACTAGTAGATGTTTTCTTTTCCCTTGAGAACTGCTTGCTAGAAAATGCTGTATTAGCTATCGTTACAGTGTAAAGGTATGTGTGTGAGAAAGCGATGTTCCCAGGAACTAACAATGTATGCACTGACTGAAGGACAGAGAGATACAAAATTGTACCTGACATGTCTGACGATGGGAACAGGAGAAAAGGAGCCAATCATCGACATGTGAAAGACAGTTTAGTTATAGCTTAAATTTGAAATTCGACTTTTATTGGACTGAATGTAAACGTACGATTCTTTGACCAATGACAATGTGGAAAGAGTTTTAGTTGATTTTAACTTAGCCTGATCACACCAAGAGGGAGAGACTTATTCCTGTTTTCTTTCTCCACCGATGAGGTGTGCTCACCTTGATTCATTACTTAGAGAATTCCATCTTTCACTTTTTTGCTTAGACTTCTGATGCTGTATGTTGAGCCTCAAACTATGCTTACAAATGGTTCGGATAATTTAGAGTCCAATGTTCTGAACCATTTTCCTTCATGGTCCGATGCTGATGCTGACTGAACAGATGTCCAATTGACGAAGACAGTTGCAGCTTGCTGATTCATACCAAGGAGAGATTTTTTGTTTTGCATGAAGCCCAAACATGCTATTCTTATCTGAAGGTTAGAGAAGGAATACCTTAAAATGCTACTAGGTTGCTATTAATAGTTAATTGTTGTGACTCAGTTGCTGAATCTAAATGTATGCTATTTCTGTTGCACAGTTGTTCTTGTTATTGACTTGTACTGTAACTCTAGAGTGCGTAACAGTTCATGCTTTGGTTAAATTGAAATTCTTTAGAAGATTCAGTCTGCCAGTGTTGTTTCTGTATGTATATCATTTGATTTTGAGATTAAGTTATGCGATATCAGCATTGTTAATATAGGGAAATAAACAATCTAACTTTTACATAAAGGTGTGGTTATTCATGGCCAAAGGCATCATGGTGCATGGAATTACTGACTCCAAAAAGTATTGATACTGTTGATTGATATTGTTATTGATTTGTATTGAAATTAAGCCCGATGGTGGGATTTACTCTAAGTGCAGTCAAAAGGTCCATCGAACCTCTAACGCGTCCCCTTATGAATTAAAGATAAGAACCCAAATAAGGCCAGATGTGCTAACAAAAGTTGCAACCTTCATGGCTGTACAGGAGCATACCATGAGCCAAAGGTTGACCCCTCGCTGTCCAGTCACCGATTGCGGAATTCACGATTACTCTGAAACTAGCATGATGAAACATTGGTTCAGGCAGCCAACCAGTGTGAGATATGGCAGTATGTGGCAAACAATGCTACATTCATCCACTCCCAGTCAAGGGGGGCCCTGAGACCTGCTGAGTTAAGGCTCCACCTCGTTCACATGTAATTCAATAAAACACATGGCTGCTGTTATGGACTTTCTCGAGCGAGTTAGCCAAAGCGCGGCATTGCTAGTAGGAGCAGACTCCTCAGTCTAAGTAGACACCTGGGAATGAGCACTGACCACCCCGATGGCTGCTGTCCATTTAGTTGCATGTTTGCTAAGCCATCATAGTCAGACGTGAGCATTTCCATTGAACAGCAGGAACGTCAAACTAGCTTTTCAAAATCTGCCCTTACAGTTTACAGCGCCAAGCTGGGGAACAAATTTGTACTTGGTTACATCCAGGGTGGCGCAGTCAGTGCTGCAGCATCTTCATTACAGGTGCTAGGGCCTATAGTTTAGTCAGTCTCTGCTAAGCAGGTACAGACAACTCGACATATACTTGGTGATGGTTTAGGAACATGGGCACTGAGGTCAGGTTGGCAGGCTGAAGTGCACTCTCAATGTCAATAAACCACCGGCATCGGTCCAATTGTGGGGGTAAACATGCAAAGAGCAATTCCTTAAATGACGTGAACCTCAAGAAGCTGCAACATTAAGTGATTAACATATAATGTATATAATACAGTTGGTCCCAGGTGCAGACATCCAAAGACTGGGCAGAAAGTGGCCATATCAGCGGTCATTTGCAGTATACAAGCACGATGAAACATTCGTTTGGACAGTCAACCGGATGAAGAGGGTGTGAAATGTGGAAGAATACAACCGGGCGAAGAGGCCATGACATGAGGAAGAATGTTACATTCTTGCACACACACCCAAAACCCCCCCTATCAGGGAGCAGCCCCTGGGCTCTGCTCAGTCAAGGCTCTGCCCCAAATCATTCCATGTTCACAAAGGATAAGTAAGTCAGTGTCTGATAAGCGGGAAGAAACAATTCGACTTGTACTGGTTAGGACACGGGCACTGAGTGATGGATAACAGTCGACAACTGTGGGGTGAACATGCAAGGAGCCATTGCCTTAGGGACCCCCTAACAACAGCATTGAGCTAATTAGAAAAACAACATAGGCGCTTTCAAGCTGGTGGGATAGCCACAATAAAGGAGGGAGCCACCATTGGTCATGAAACCACCAGGACATCGTCTGAACTCGTGAACTCTGGTGGAAAAGGAGGTACCGCTGGAAAAAAGGGGAGCTAATTATTTGGGCATGGACGTGTGCTTTCTGTAAGGGGGGGCTGCATGAAGTTGGGAAACCACAGGCAGCGCGACAGAATCGAAACGCAGACAGCTAGAAGCACGAGAGCCTAAACGAAGGCCTCAAACAATGTCCTTGAGTTGGACGCCTAGCCGCCCAACGCTGGTCACCTTCCTATGGGCCGTTGTCAAGGAGGCTGTGCGTGAAACACTACACAGGTGACAAACAGTAGTAATAAACTAACCAAGGGACAATCTGGAGAGGAAAGGAAAGGACAATAAAGAAGTAGAAAAGAAAATAGATTTTATAACCAGTTGTTGCAATGTTTTATGTACCATATGTGTTGATGTAATAAATCTGCGTCCGTCCGTTAATACTCCGGCAACATCTCCTCTCTTGTCTGTTTGTAAGAGGGATTGGGGACTGGGAAAAAGCTGCGAGGCATGGATGAGAAACTGCTATGAGGGGGTTAGCCGTCTCTCTCGCGTCTGGGAGGGGTTTCAGTCTTGGATAATCTCCCATTAAAGAAAGTAAGTTTGTCAAATAGGCTAGTACGTAGGTCAGCCAAAGGGGCATAATTCAAATTATTGTGACCCTGGCCTCCAACAGGAGTGCGATGTTACCAGCAACGGATGGATCGTTTATATGAGGCGCTATAGCATACACAATGTGGTTATTTATCAGGTGCGGAGCTGCAAACATGGCAGCGGTGTGTGATAGGATGACCAGACGTCCCGGATTTCCCGGACAGTCCCGGTTTTTAGACGACTGTCCCGGTGTCCGATGCTTCTCCTAATTTTAAATAAATGTCACAGTCTTTGGGACAAACGTCATATTATTAAATAAATGTCCCGGTTTTTGGAACAAAGGTCAGATCATCTAGGGAAGCATAAGTTAAAGAGGTCTACAAAGTATTAAATAATTAAAGTATTTTATCTGTTACTGTCAGGCGATACAGTCCCCTGTCTGCTCCCAGCAGGGAGATGGAGTGGGGAGCAGAGAGAGGTGGGTGGGGGCGGCTTGGGGGTGCAGGGTTGGAGGTCAAGCCATAGCTAATTTTATAAATGTAGTCTTGTGCATGTGTGTGTGTATATATATATATATATATATATATATATATATACACACGCACATATACACGCACACAAACATGTATAGGCACACATTCACAAAGCTACACAACGGGACAGGGCAGATATAAAAGTGAGTAATGTCTTTAGTCCTTCTTTTATGTCTGACCTGTCCCGGTTTTTGCTCCTCAAAATCTGGTCACCCTAGTGTGTGAGTAACTTCGGATGCAGATAAAACACCCCTATGAACTGAGCCCTGGGCTTTATCTGTTACGTTTGCTGTCGACCCCAATTCTTCCGCTACAGTGATAATGTTATCAGGTATCGCCCCCACTGCAGAGGTTAAATACGACGTAACAGTGGACTCTTGACATCCCGCTTCCGGCAGGAACAGGAGAGATCTTGTGCTTGCCCATCTTTGAAAAAATGTAATAAGTTGCCCTGTCTGGCCTCAATTGCGGGAACGGACGGGCACACAGGGCCCGCTCTTGGCCCGGTCTCCTCCAATTTACACATGCATGGACGTGCGTGGAACTAATGTTTTTCTAAAGCATCTTGTGTGCGCCTTTGACCTTCCATTCCATTCCGTACACGTACAGTAATGGTTAGTGCATTAGATGACTTTCAAGTTTCAACATTAATTTTAGATTAATTCTTCCAATTAACAGCATTTGTCCATTCACTATCCCTCGATCTCATGTAGAGCTTGTGGCAGTTTATAGCACTTTCTGTTACATTTATAGGATGACCGTTCAGGCGTGAACTTGACACTTTGAAACATATGAACAACACATTTACTAATATTTTAAATCGACACCAATTATGATTTCGTGGGATTTAGGAAAAGGATTTAAATGTAAATGTTGTTTTTATGTCCTCAGGATGGCAGTGTTGCTTCATCTATGAAGCTGTATATATTTGTTTTCCTTTTTAAGATCGAACCTACCAGAAGAGCCTGTGTCAAGGCTGTTTGTTTGCCAAATACTTTTTGTGGGCTTGCCAAGAACATACAGGGACTTGCAGACTGTCCACAGCTTGCCGTGGGTTGGCTGTTCTGTCACTATTATCTGTTTGCTTTCTATTGGATGGCTTTCCTTGGTTCAGCCTGTCAATCTTGTTTGTCCCTTCTTGGAGCATAGCCTGATGTGATCAGTGATGTTATCAATGAGGTCATTTAACATGTCATCGATGATGTAACATGCCAGGGCATAAGCAGCACATGGCTATTGCGAGTTATAGTTAATAAACTATAACTTATGAATATACGTGTATATTATCTTAATTTTCAAAATATATGTATATTTTTCAAATTGATATGTATATGTACATATTATTCACACATTTCTTTTAAGTTACCTTTACATTTGTTCTTTATTAGTTAACCGATATTTTTGATTTTGATAATTATTCTTTATTCCAACTTTTTGGGCCAACATTTTCACTTTCCAATATGATGGTTTATAAACTACTTGTGTTACTACATACTACATATGTTACCCTTAAACATGGCACTCTCCAAGCTAGGGCATGACCACTTCCAAGAAAGAATGACAATATCACATACGATACACACATATACATATGCATTATATACAATATGAATATAGGCATGGGTGTGTGATGGTGTGCCTGGGTATGTGTTGATATGTGTGGGTGTGTTATGGTCTGTGTTGGCAACGTACGGTGTATGGGGGTATCCATTGTTTAATGTGTGGGCATTTTATAGTGTTGTGGCCTGCTACAGATCATGCTTCAGCCCTTTCTGTTGGGAGGTCCAATAGGTCCTTGGAAGAGTACCTAGATGTGGATTGTTTTTGAGGATTTCCATGACTGTGAATGTGGATGCATATATGAGATTTGTGTCAATTGGTTTGGTTCATTGTGTGTAGATGTGTGCATCTGAAGGTGTTTGATGTACATGCCTGAAGTTATGATTGTGGGTGCGTGATGTGAGTGTCTGTGATGGGTGTTTGCATGGTTGTTTGTCAGTGTCTGATGGTTTGTTGCTTTCTAGTGGTATGCGCATGGGTGTCTCGTGGGAGTATGTGGATATCTAATGGTGGGTGCCTAGGCACCTTGTGGAAGTTGTGTGGTGGCAAGTATTGGTGTGTGTGTGAAGGGCTTCTAATAGTGTATTTTTTGGCCATCTGATGATGGGTGTGTGGTTGTCTAATGGTGAATGTATGGGGATCTGCTGTATGCATATGGATATTCAATTTTTTTGTTGGCACAGATGGTGGGTTTAAATTTAGCTCCTACCCTTTGCCCAAGACAAGGGGGATAGAGAATATCCTCCTAATTTGTCCGAGGGTGGAGTGAATGTATTGTATGTAGCCAAACAATGGCAGATGTAGTAGAGCTCTAAGCCTCCTCCCTTGCTCCAGGCGAGTGCGACCTTCCGTATTTATTTATTTTTTTGTTTAAGTTGGGGGAAGGGTATTTTTACTGTCCCCAGGCCATGCTCAGTTGCTGGGGGCATTAGGTCCCCTTCTGTGTCCAAAGGTACATGTGTGGCATGAGTGCTGTTAAGCCTCTTCACCTTGCCCAGAGAAGGGAGGATGTCTAATGAAGTGCCCCACCTTCTCAAGGATTGTTTGACCTGCTTGTTTTTGCCCTGGTACGGGGTGGAGTTTTGTAGGGATGGGGTGGCAGTATCTCTCTTTTAATGTCCGTCAACATCAGGAGAGGTTAAGAAAAAATTTCCAGCAGCCGGGCGTTGGCTATATTCTTTTTGAAATTAAGACTTTGTTGTGAAAACATGCAGTTTTGGGAGAAATTACAATTTCTTTGAAAAAAAATTCTACCTAATTGTTTGAGGGTAGGTGGTGTTTGTTTCACCCTCTACCTCACGCAAGAACTGAAGAGGGAGAACTGCATTAACCTCTCACAATGTTATCAAACATTGTGAAAGATTTTTAAAAAATCCACTGTAGGGTTTGAACACACCCGGAAATGCATTTTGATGGGGCTCTAGGGTCCCTAAGCATCTCAGCTTTGTCCAAGGGTGGGGGAACATTTTCTTTTATTTGTTCTGCCCCCAACTTGCCCGAAGTGCCCTATGCCCGTGAGCTCAGGGTCAGGTATGAGCTACCCCAGACGCTCATACCTGGAGAATTGGAGAAGTGGAGAAGTGTGGCACAATGGTTAGAGCGGCAGACCCTGATGCAGAGATCTGGCCCAGGACCAGGGTTCAATTCCCACCTCAGTGGGTCTTGGGCTCAATTCCCTTGGACCAGATAATTCTCGCCTCAGTGCCTAATCTAATTGATGGGTCACACTCTGTAACTCTGAGCAATAGCTTGCTTAATCTCCACAACAGCGCTTGGATGCCTGGCTTCACCCTGGGGCTGTCCAGGAGTGGGTGCCTCACAGAGAAAAGCCAGGAGGGGTTCCACAGCGGTATGTGTACAGCACCTTGAGACCCTAACGGGTGAGTAGTGCGCTATACAAGTGCGAAGTTTACAGTTTTTTTACGCTGTCACTTGCAGCATTTATTGGGCTGCAAAGAGCAAGGCAGCTCCGATCTGCCCCGCCCCCTTTTCAAAATTGCACAGAGGATGCAGGAGCCGCTCTTCCACCCCCGCATAGCCCACAGGGTCTGTCATGCACCGGGGTATTGCAGGAGGTGCCTAACTCAGGGCAGAGGATGTAATAAACAGGACCCTGCACCTGGTGGATGTGAGGAAGAATTAGTGAGGGAGCAAATGCCCCCCAAACCAGGGCACCATGGAGAAAAGCATCACAGTAACCACTCAGAGCTCTTAGGCTAGATAAGGCTAGGTAGAGTCCGTCTGCTGTTGGCAAGTTCGGCATCGACGCACCTGCGGTTTCGTTTTTTTTGTTTAATGCCTCCCTAGGAGGAGGCGCCTTCCTTTTGCTTCCCCCTCTCCACCCTCACACACTCTCTGTACCATCCCCCGAACTGCTTCTTAAATGCGACAATTTTCTTTCTTTTTTCCTTTCTTTTTCTTATTTTAGGAGGGCACAGCAGCTCCATTTACTTACACGCTAACAGATTTTAATTTTTTATTTACGGATTAAAGTCACAGCCATGAACTCAAATCAGTAAATTAAAAATAAAGAGAAAATGGCGTCCATGTCATTACACTGGTGTGCACGTGCATGGCAATATATGCATGTGCATACATCATCAAGCCTGCGTATGCCATTGGAATAACATGTGACATGGCCACCTCATCTGCCCGCTTTCTTTTTTTGCCAAATTGGGAAAAAACACTGACACACGAGTAGGCCAATAAGGCGAGACCTATTTGCTTTGTCAATGCTTGCTTGTTTTAGCTCTCTCCTCGACTTGTGTCACAGACTGTGGAGAGACTTGCATAAGATTCATCATGTAATATCTACCAAATACATTTGCACACTACATAAAGGTACATTTGTGACTTGTGGAAATATTCCAGCCCTTGATGCTCCATGTAGCCTGTCATCATAGCAGCTGCTGTGGACATTCAGGTTACAAGAGGCACCAAGAGCCACGGTAGGGAGAAGTACATTCTAGGAGTCAATTTGAATAAGGTTATGAGGTGATCATATGTTCCTGAATATAACCTCTTGCATAGAAATATGGTATAGAATTGAATCAAGGGAATACTTTAAACATCACCTTTGACATATTTTGGAGCAAAGACAAGAGCTACAGGGATTCACTGCATAGAGAGGGTTTACCTTTATCCTCTAGGCTTATATCTCGAAAAAGGTCCAAGGTAATGTGTCAAGTTGTCTTGCAAACATTTTCAGGGTGAAGCTGGGATTTTCAGCAGCTTCTTGATATAAATGATGGCAACAGACGCAAGTAAGAAGATGACAAACAGTTTGAGTCAAGGATCTAGGTTCTCCAAGCACCTCTAAAGGTGACTGCTCTACACATTTAGGGGCATATTTAAGAGCCCCTTGCGCCACCTTAGTGTAATTTTGTTTTCCTAAAGCGGCGCTGAGGTGGCATCTTCCCCACGCCATATTTACAAAGTTCTGCAATGCATACATTACGCCACTTTGTAACACCTTGCGCTACATTATGGGGGTCACTGTGACCCCGGGAGCACCGCCGACAGACCGGCGGTGCCCCGCAGGGCATTCTGACCGCGGCGGTTCGGCCGTGGTCAGATGCGGGAAACCGGCGGTCTCCCGCCGGTTTCCCGCCGGTTTCCCGCCGGTTTCCCGCCGGTTTCCCGCCGGTTTCCCGCTGCCCCAATGAATCCTCCATGGCGGCGGAGCGCGCTCCGCCGCCATGGGGATTCAGACACCCCCTACCGCCATCCTGTTCATGGCGGGAAACCCGCCATGAACAGGATGGAGGTAGGGGGTGCCGCGGGGCCCCTGGGGGCCCCTGCAGTGCCCATGCCAATGGCATGGGCACTGCAGGGGCCCCCGTAAGAGGGCCCCGCAAAGTATTTCAGTGTCTGCTTTGCAGACACTGAAATACGCGACGGGTGCAACTGCACCCGTCGCACCGCTGCAACTACGCCGGCTCAATTCTGAGCCGGCGTCCTCGTTGCAGGGGCATTTCTGCTGGGCCGGCGGGCGCTCTTTTGGAGAGCGCCCGCCGGCCCAGCTGAAATGTCTGAATGTCTTTTGACCGCGGTGCGGTCATTCGGCGGCGGAACCTTGGCGGACGGCCTCCGCCGTCCGCCAAGGTCTGAATCAGGCCCTATGTCTGCACCAGGTGCGCAGATATTATGGGCCGTATTTATACTCCGTTTGCACCGAATTTGCGTCGTTTTTTTCGACGCAAATTCGACGCTAAACTAACGCCAACTAACGCCATATTTATACTATGGCGTTAGAGGCGTATAGCGCCAAAGTTCCCCGAATGTGCGTCATTTTTTAGCGTGAACCCCTTCCTTGCGTTAATGATATGCAAGGGAGGCGTTCCCGTCTAAAAAATGACTCCCAGGCCTTTACGTGGTATTTATACTCCCGGGCAAAAGAGACGCCCGGGAGTGGGCGTGGCTAAAAACGGCGCATTTGCGCCGCTTTTTAACGCCTGGGTCAGGCATGGCGTTAAGGGACAAGTGGGCTCAAAATGAGCCCAGAGTGCCCTCCCCTGCCCCCAGGGACCCCCCCTGCCACCCTTGCCCACCCCAGGAGGACACCCAAGGCTGGAGGGACCCACCCCAGGGACATTCAGGTAAGTATTTTTTTATTTTTTTTTAATAATTTTTTTTGGCATAGGGGGGCCTGATTTGTGCCCCCCTACATGCCACTATGCCCAATGACCATGCCCAGGGGACAGAAGTCCCCTGGGCATGGCCATTGGGCAAGGGGGCATGACTCCTATCTTTACAATGATAGGAGTCATGTTGATGGGGGATGGGCGTCGAAAATAAATGGCGCAAGTCGGGTTACGACGATTTTTTCGACGTAACCTGACTTGCCCCATTTTAAGACGCCCATGCGCCATTTTCCCCCTACGCCGGCGCTGCCTGGTGTACGTGGTTTTTCTCGCGCACACCAGGCAGCGCCGGTCTGCTTGCGCCGGCTAACGCCATTCAATAAATACGGCGCCCGCATGGCGCTTCAGAATGGCGTTAGCCGGCGCAAAACTTTTTGACGCTAAACTGCGTTAGCGCAGTTTAGCGTCAAAAAGTATAAATATGGGCCTATGTGTGCAAGGGGGACGTTCTGGCACTAGGAGGCCTGCAAAAATGGTAGTGAGATTCAACAGATTTCACTGCACCATTTGTGGTGTCATTTTTATCTCCTGCTCGGATGAGGCGTTAAAAGGATGCACCCATAAAAACCTATGGGCCTCCTTGCACTTTGCTACACTAGCGTAAAATCTTTTGACGTTAGTGTAGCAAAGCACCGCAATAGCATCATACATTTTGACCCCATTACGCTAACGACTGCCATGGTGAGCCTTATTATAAATACGGAACACCCAGGGTGTCGTTAGGTGCCGATAGGAGGGTGCAGAAAAAGTGGCGCATCACCTCTGATGCGCAACTTTTTTATAAATATGGGCCAAAGTTTATGTTGGCTACCTTAAGAATTGCAGATATTTAGCAACATGTTATTTTCTCTCTATTAATTGCCCACCTATCTCCCTTTATATGTAGCTCACTTAGGGGGTGATTCTGACCCTGGCGGTTGACTACCGCCAGGGCAGAGTGCCGCGGATGCACCGCCAACAGGCTGGCGGTGCATCCATGGGCATTCTTACCGCCGCGGTCAGAAACGGGAAACCGGCGGTGTCCCGCCGGTTTCCTGCTGCCCCAGGGAATCCTCCATGGCGGCGCTGCTTGCAGCGCCGCCATGGGGATTCCGACCCCCATAGCCGCCATCCTGTTCCTGGCGGTTTTCACCGCCAGGAACAGGATGGCGGTAACGGGTGTCGTGGGGCCCCTGGGGGCCCCTGCAGTGCCCATGCCAATGGCATGGGCACTGCAGGGGCCCCCTAACAGGGCCCCACTAAGATTTTCAGTGTCTGCCAAGCAGACACTGAAAATCGCGACGGGTGCCACTGCACCCGTCGCACGCCTTCAACTCCGCCGGCTCCATTCGGAGCCGGCTTCCTCGTTGAAGGCGCTTTCCCGCTGGGCTGGCGGTCGCCTGCCAGCCCAGCGGGAAAGCCAGAATGGCCGTCGCGGTCATTTGACCGCGGTGCGGTCATTCGGCAGCTCCCGCCGGCCCTGTGGTTACCGCAGCCGGCGGGAGTCAGAATGACCCCCTTAATCTTCTAACTTTATCGGTCAGACAGTGTAGCCCGCCTTGACATGATTCAAAATTCTCTGTTATTTCTCTTGCTGTGGCAGCTGTTAAACGCAAACCACAAGTATAAACCTCTCCATCCATCTTCTATGCCTATTTTCACATCAACGTATTTTGTTGAATCCATTGCATATTTCTATTCTTTTGCTTTTCTTCTTATTTATGACTACACTGTAAAGGAGTTACTGTCTCTCTTACTAATTTCCAAACTATGCCTCTGAGATCAGACCACCAAACCAGCCAGTGGATGAGTTCTTTATTCAGTTTCATTCAGATATTTTCAAACATTATTGGTGTCATCACATCAGTTCTTGCATTTTGCTTTTAAACATTGAGGCCATTCTTTCTTTCCTATTCCATTCCTCCGTACTCATCATATTGTGCAAGTTTCTTTGAGGAGACATAAGATTTGTGTTTAGTGAGGTTACAGCCACTTACCCTATGCCTCAATTGGGTGCATATTTGAAGGTTGGCATTCGTGTTGGCATTAGCTATTGGTATTAGCAAAGAAAAAACTAGTTCTGTTCTAATGCTGCTAAAGCTCTCTACCTTGACCCCATCCAAGGATGGTGCAACCTCATGGTGTGTGTGTCAAGTAAAGAGGCAGCCTTCTACGTCTCGGTGTAAGCACTAGATGTGCTGAGCAATTGGGGAGGACTCCACTTCACATATTGCAAAACTTTCTGAAAAAATCTAAGCAAAAGAGACCCACCCATTGCTCCCTTCTGGTGGGAAGAGTGGGATGGTTTCCTCTATCTTCAAACAGAAGAAATTTACCGTCATCTTTCTACCACCCGAACAAGCTACGGAATGGGGTACAGCAGTATTTATCTGAGAAAAATAAAACTGCAATCCTTTGACATTCCACACCTCTTTTGAAAGAAAGGAGAAGCAAAAAACAATTTGATGTGTAAGACTCGACAAGCAAAGAGTGAATAGATGGTGCTTCAGAAAGGATGTTTTAGATGTTCAGTGATATCACTCAAATACGAAATTGGCATCTAGAGTTGGAAAAGGGTAAGGCAGTGACAGAAGATGCTAAAGGTGGGGAAATCATATTCATGCCAGATCGGGTCACACAACACCACAGAATGCCCAGACAAGTGTTGAAACTGGTAATACATTCATATGGTGAGAATCACAAGGGCAATTCCCTTTCTAATTATGAATAGGGGCTTGGTGGAGGCACTAATATACTAATTCAGTTACAATATTGCAAAAATACATATTTCTTTAGAAAACTGCATGAATTAGTGCTTAGACTGTGAAAGACTTCGGAGGTTTGATGACGCTAACCCATGAGATAAAATTGCCTTTGGCAACTCTGCGAACCCGGGATCTAGATTCAAAACCTGCAGAAGAAAGTAGACTGAAATGTAGTGAACGTCCGTTCCATACACTGGGGACACTCACATCTAAAACATATTCTAAGACTTAGGAAACAATGCAAAACGAAAAAGACACTCTATGAAATGAGGGAACTAGAGACAAGCAGGAGAGGTTAAGTTGTGGGGAGTAATGCTCGGTTTTGCGAAAAAAAACGAAAAAACGACATATTAGTGTTATCTGAAACTCTAAACAAGAATAGGAGCCTCTACCTCTATATTTGGTAATGGCCTCATTGTAATTGTATCCTTTTGCGGAAATTCTAATAAAAAGTGTTACTCAAAAATAGATTACTGCACAAATAAAGACAATACAAGAATTGAGTATGGGCTATAATTTTATCATGAAGTGTATAAAAGAAGAAATATTACTGTGCAAAGTAACATTATGGCCCTCTGCTGAGGAAATGTCTATTTGGTCAGAGGAAAGGGGTTACCCATCAAATTGAGATTCCTAGCTATGCAGTAATTCGACACTATCTGGGATTTCCGCATTTCATTAGTTAGCATCTGAAAGGAAAACTGTCCAGAATGTGGAAATACATGTGGAAATCTTTGCAGACATACCTATTACCTGCATAATCCGTCATGGGCAATCTTGTAAAGCATGGGAATATTGCACCCAGACATTACTGTCCTCATGTTATTGTTTTTTGTTGCATATAGTATCACAGCATCTGCGATCTCTCAAAACGAGAGCCCGTGTGGAACGGATACAGAGGCATTTCCCTGACAAGAATTGCTATTGGAATTCAGTAATTGATCCAGCCATGTAATATAAAGCCTAATTGATAAAATATTAGATATGTGATTAGAGAATGGACTACTTCAGATAACGGCTTAATGTGTAGAAAGGTGGCAGAGCCTGTGGTCCCAATCAGGGCTTGTTTCAGAGACCTGAGGAGCTTGATTTCTGACCTCATGTGGGGAGGAGCACGCAAGCGAGCCTCTATCCATACATTAGAGCAGCCATTGATGAAGGGCGCCCGGGGAGTGCATGATCTAGAGTGTTATTTCGCAGCATCACAGCTGCAGTGCCCTATGCACTGGTTGGTCGGTTATGTGATGGGAGAGGGTGCAGTGGTCAGTGAAGAGTTGGGAAACATGAGATTGCTAGCCTGGTTGATGTCCCCTGGCGGCCTCCTTGAGGTCTGAGCAACTGGCATGGGCTGCCAAGGCTTGTTGAAATAGATATATTCCGCTGTGGTGCTACCACATGCCCCACAACTCCCGATTTGGTACATGCCCAGTTCGAGGGCCTGCTGGGGGCCTATGACCAGGGGCAATGGCGAGGGGTGGAAATATTGACCCTGGGTGACCTATATCATGATGACTCCCTGCGCTCCTTCTAGGAATTTCTGGACTTCAATGCCCTCAATGCTGGCCAGTTTTTGACATACAATGCCCTAGTACTGGAACTCAGACGCATTTGGAGGGTGGGCCACGACATCCCTGGCCCTGCATCAGGGTTACAGTGTGTGCAGACCCAAGGACTGGGCCGTACGGCGGTCACAGTTCTCTACACAGCATTGAAGGCCGCCAAGATCGCTTTCATGTTGTTGGGTAAACCCTGGTGGGAGGAATGCCTACGCACTGTCCTGTCCGACAAACAATGGGGGATGGCACTTGAACAGGTAAAATGAGTGTCCCGTAACGGGAGACTGAAATTTACCCTACTCAATTATTTACATCAAACATATCTTACACCCCACTGGTTACACAAGATGTTCCCAGGAGTGGCCGTGACATGTACCGCAATGTGGCTTCCAGGATGCAACCTTCTTCTGTGTGGTGTGGGAGTGCCCCCCATTGTCCAGAGCTGGGTGCAGGTCATGGAGTACATCTCGGTGATGCTAGAAATGCCTGTTCTGCCGGATCCTCTGTTTTGTTTGCTAGGGATCACTAAGCGCTCGAAACACACTAAATCTCCCATGAAATTCCCTGAATTAGCAATGGCCCTTTTCAAGCACCTGATTGCCTTGTCCTGGAAGGCAGGGCAGAGTACCCTTCCAGAACAAAATACTATGCGCAAGAACACTTTAAAATATTTCTTACATTGTATGTGTGCTGCGCAGCAAGAATGCAAAGTCGGAAAAGCAAGGAGAAATAAAAACATTTCTCCTTTTACCACCTGCTTTTACATTGTGCTAACTTTTGGTGCATAACGCTGTCTACTACTGTTTATAAATAGGGTTTTGTGCCAAAAGGCATGGGCGGTTGCATGGGAATGCCAATGTATTACCCATGTAATGCCATCTTGGCGTTAAGTAATGCAAAGCAGTGCTTTGCGCTACTGTGAGTTACTTTTAGGGTACTTTCAAGGTCAAAATAAGTTTTGCGCTGAAAGTAAACAGGTTAAAAAAAATTGCTTTGATTTGCGTCACTTTTGTGATGCAAATAAGGTATAAAATCTTAGTAAATAGACCCCCTAAGTATTTGATGGTCACTTATTTTGCAGAACAGCACTTGTGATACCCAACGTCTGAGCTATTTTGGCATTGTCCAGGATTAGAAGGGGGTAAAGTTACTTATTTTTTTCCACATATAACAGTGGAACCTCGCGTGAGAATTACAGGTTTTATGCATGATACCAATGAGCAATTGTCTGCCTTAAAATCACATACTAATGGCCTCATTGACAAGCCCCTAGTGGCACACTGTCACCGGAGCATAATTTTTTTACGCTCTGGTGGCGCAGTGTGCCGACCCATATTTACAAGGCCACACAAAGCCACCTTGCGTGGCTTTTCACGGCCTTGTAGATATGGCCAATGGTTGTTGTTGTGGGTGTTCCCAGGCAACACTCATGAAATCTGACTCATTCCCAGATTTACAAAGTTGGGAATGCGTCAGATTCCTAGCCACCTCAGGGGGGCTTTAAAGTGGCCCAATGAGAAGAAATAACATTGTTTCCACCATTTTTTTGTTTTTCTATGTGTGCTGCTGTACACACATAGAAAGAGGAAAATGGCATTAATGATTGTTTATTTGAAGGAAGGTGTCCTTTCATGCACATAAACAATCAACCCTGCAACTCAGATACCCTTGCACCATGGCACAATGGTGCCTGCGCTGGCTCTAGGCAGCAGTTTGTGCACAAGCGCAGGGGAAAGTACAGGAGTGTGTCGTATTTCTGCAAATACGCACATCCCTGCGCTTTCAAAGCTGGCTTGCAGCACCACGCTGTGTCATTTCTTTGTAAATGAGCCTCTAAGTAGGCCCTCTTATTATTCCAACGTCCCACATGAGAGAACGCTCGGTATTTTTGTCCATAGAATTTCAAAAGTTACAGGGTAAAGTTGCTCCCACAGCGCATGTGACAAAGCTAGATATCAGGGTTCCCACTATGCACAAGGCATTTTCTGCTCGAAGAATCCCACAAACCTAAATTACATGATGAACGTAAGAATAAGAAACCCAGAAATTAAGTGTGATATGGGTAGACATAGGCGGTCATTCTGACCGCGGCGGTCGGCGGTCGCCGCCCGCCAAGCGGTTCCCGCCGAAAGACCGCTCCGCGGTCAAAAGACCGCGGCGGCCATTCTGGCTTTCCCGCGGGGCCGGCGGGCGACCGCCAGAAGACCGCCGGCCGGCCCAGCGGGAAAGCCCCTTCAACAATGAAGCCGGCTCGGAATGGAGCCGGCGGAGTTGCAGGGGTGCGATGGGTGCAGTGGCACCCGTCGCGATTTTCACTGTCTGCAAAGCAGACAGTGAAAATCTTTGTGGGGCCCTGTTAGGGGGCCCCTGCACTGCCCATGCCAGTGGCATGGGCAGTGCAGGGGCCCCCAGGGGCCCCACGGCACCCGTTCCCGCCATCCTGGTTCTGGCGGTGGACACCGCCAGAAACAGGCTGGCGGGAAGGCGGTCGGAATCCCCATGGCGGTGCTGCAAGCAGCGCCACCATGGCGGATACCCTGGGCCAGCGGGAAACCGGCGGGAAACCGCCGGCTCCCCTTTTCTGACCGCGGCTTTACCGCCGCGGTCAGAATCGCCCAGGAAGCACCGCCAGACTGTTGGCGGTGCTTCCGCCGCCCTCCGCCATGGCGGTCATGGACCGCCAGGGTCAGAATGACCCCCATAATGTGGATTCCCTACACAGCGGGTTGATACAGGAAGAACGTAGTTGATTTGTGAGATTTACTTTGAAGGCGAACAGAATTAAGCAGGATGCGTGGTTCTATATTTTGGTAACGCATTTTAAAGTGTCTATTTATGTATGTGATCTCGGGGTAAAGGAAGAAAACAAAGGTACACATATACGTTTAAAACAAGTGTACATGTGGGGTAATGCTGCCACCTACTGGTGTGTTTCAATGTTTGTCATACATATTCGTGCATCGTACGTTAGTTACATTATTTCAACAAACGCAAATCAAGTATCCTCGAGCATAACTAATATTTGAATCAATTAGCAGCTAGAACACATTGTCCCTCAATCAATTTCCGCACTTGAGCTAAGGAAACTTATGATGAGCAAACTGAAGCACAATCTTATAAAAATCATTCGTGATGCCTGGGCCTAGGAACTGTGAGGAAGGCGCTGGACTTATAATCAGCATGCTTTTTTTGTACTTTCCCCCAAATCCAAGCGCACAATGTCCATTGCACTAACAAGTCTTCAGATCCCTGCCTCTTCCACCTCCTGTGCTGTAGGCTAAGCTGCTGCAGGTTCACTTACACAGAGGATTCTTATGTGATCTATGTGCTGGCCTCTAGTACTTCTCAGGTCATTCAAATGTCTTTTAAAAGTAGAGGAGGCTATGTCTTTTTTTTTTTTAATTGCTTCTTGTGCCCCCTGGGGTCCAGTGCACTCTTTATCCCACTTTCAAGGTATCAATTAAAGACTTGGGCCCAGATTTAAGAAAAAGGGCTCTTAATGTCATGAAATTCCACATTTTTTGCAGCCCATTGCGCCCCCCTAACGCCACCATGTGTACACGTATTTAACATACGGCGCACCATGGCACAGGTTAGGGGCAATAGCATCATAATATTTGATGCTATTGTTGTACTTTGCAGGATTAGCGCCAAAAATGTTGGTGCTAATCCTGAAAAGTACATAGAGGCCCATTCTAAATAATGGGGTGCCTCCTTTTAACGCCTGCTCTGTGCAGGCTTTAAAAATGCTGCTAAAAATGGGGCAGTGGAGTCTTCCAGATTCCACTGCCCCATTTTTGTGGGCCCCCTAATGTGGGAATGCTCCCCTTTCATACATTATGCCTGGTGCAGGCATAATGTGGCTTAAGGGTTTACAAAGTGGTGCAATGTTTGTAAATATGACGTGGCGTTTTTGGTACTAGTGAGGTAAAACATTTGCCCATACAGAGTGAGGCTTTCTAAAAATGGCAACATAATGAAGTAACACCATCACAAAAAGTGGCAAAGTGTATTGTGGGTGCTGTAGGACCTGCTGCACTGTAAAGTGCGTGTGACATGCTCCCCCTACAGATGCTGCTCTAGAGGTGATTGGGTGAACGTATGGACATTTTAAATGCTTGAATCACTGGGTTTGCATCACTGAAGGTGGATACCCTTAAACTCATACCAAAATAGTCAAAACACATGCCACAAGGCACTCACTCACACACTCCTATCCATGCATATATTAGAATCCGTCGAGAGTAACCCATCTCACACTCCATTTCACCTCAAATTCATGCATAAGAGCATGGAAACCACATGGAAAGAACAAAACTCTATTCATCACATACAGAATATATGCCACCTTTAGGAGTTAAACCGCTACTAGTCAGGTAAAACAGTTGCCCATACAGAGTGAGGCTTTCTAAAAATGGCAATTTAATGAAGTAATACTATCACAAAAAGTGGCACTTTATGCAGCACAATTTGCTTTTTACTACAGCACAATTTAGTCAATGCTGTCACATAATTTGGGACTCCCTGTCACATTATCCCAGTGGCCCTGACCATGGGCAATAACTGTGTGTAAAATATAATTGCAGACACCTTACATTAAAAATAAATGCTAGATAAACTAATCCAAGGGAAATGCATTGTTCTGAGAGTCGTTTAATATGGAGGTGGGTGAGATGATCCAAAGGTCAGGCTTGGCCTATAGAGCCCGTGCACAAGATGAGCCCTGAAAATACTTACCTTGAAAATCACACACCAAGCATCGAATAAAATATGATGAAGTCTTCTGTGCATGGGAGTAGAGTGAGGGTAGCAGGCAGAAGCCACATAAAAGCTCAGCTTGTTATGGGCTTAGGGTTCCAGAGGAACCCCTATATGAGCCCGGGCAGGCCTCAAGCTTGACTCTGCTTGAGCTTGCAGTGGCACGTCCACCTCTAGGATATTATGATTTCTTTAGATACCTGTATGTATAGCCAGTTGGTGCACTGGGGGCTAGTGGCTTGTGTGATTATAAACAAATGAGGTCCCAGCCTGGGAATGAATGCGCTGTGAATGCGCTGTGATTATGTAGGATAATTTAAAAACTGTATTTCAGGCTGCACAGAGCATTGGGTAGACTGCCAGAAAATGTGCAGAAAGACTCAAGGTGAAATTAACTAACTTTTCTTACACCAGGTTTGCCTCACAAAAAAGTGACACAGAACCTGGGACAAATGGTTGTGCTTGAATGTACTTTCCAACACACGTTGTGACTGGCATTGAAAAGTTACATAACATAATGCAAAGTACAGCTAAGCGCTACTTTGCTGCAAGCGTATGTTCCATGGGCTGTACAGGGGCATTCCAATACAAACAACTATATTTTTTTATGCAAACCCTTATTTATTAAAAAAAAAAGGTAGATGGCACTTTGTGCCAAAAATGTACACCACCTTGAGGCGGGCATAAAGAATGAGTAAAGTCTTCTTTTCTGTAAACTTTTGAAGCATTGCACATGTACAGCACTTTACAGCATAGATACAGTGGTAGAAATATTAAACTATGTTAAAGAAGAGTTCCCTTCCACTGCAATAACCCATGATTGACATCACACAGCACACAACAGTGCATGGCTGTGTGCATTGGGGAATGGCAGTCAAATGTGTGTTAGCGCAAGGAGAGAAAACCCCAGTGTCATACCTTAGTAAATATGGAGCTGTTCTACTCTCGCCTATTGATACAGGAAAACAGCTTTAGTTACTATTTGCCCATCAATGTTTAAATGCTTGCAGTGCGTTAAAAAATATTTTTTTAGTAAAACACATTCGGACTGTAACTAGTGCAAACCTTTCTAGAACTGATAAAAACATTAGAGTGCCTTTAAAAAAGGAATGGTTCTCTGACACCAGGAAGCTTCTAATGATGCTATGAATTAAAGCCTGTAAGGTTCTAAAGACCTTGCACATTAACCAATCATCACCCACATACATCTCATTCTCCATATTTCACTATACTGAATTTCTGAAAGCATCTCACAAGCCGGTGCCTCATTTCTCATTATTTGAAGCATCGCACGACATAGGCAAATTTCCTAAACTGTCCGGCAACAAAGGTCAGCCGCCAAAAATGCTGTGCGGTTTGTGTTACGGGATGGGAGCAGGAGAGTGCCATTTCTACAGAGAGATGGCTATCTCCTCCCTTCTCCCTAGTGTTGGTGCAGATTTCTGCTGCTGTGTGCCATGCACACATCTTTTCTTCAACAGTGCAAGGGTGTGTGCGAGAGTCTAGCATAGGTTTTGTACTGCAAGGGTTTCCTTTCAGTAAAAAAAACTATGCCTAGACAACATTTAAAACTTTTCCTACTTTGTATGTGTATTGCACAGTGCAGCACACATGCAAAGTAAGAATAGAAAGAAGAAATGACAACAATTCTCTTTTTAACATCTGGTTTTAAAGACTTTATTTTTTATGCAAACCCTTGTCTCACATTTTTGGTAGATAGGGTTTTGCACCAAAAAAAGGTGAGTAGTTGCATGCAAATGCACATGTAACGCCCTTTTGATTCTACGTAATGCAAAGCATTACTTTTAGTTGATTTCCAGCACAAAGCAAATTTGCGCTGGAAAGTAAATAAAAAATAATTTTGCGCTGGTTTGAGCCACTTTTATGATGCAAAGCCAGTGCAAAATGTTAGGACATCACCCACTCTGCATTTCACAGAGAAAGTGATCATCACAAATATTATTTGGGTTTAAATCCAAGGATTACTGTTTCATAGTTGACACTGTGTCGAACCAGTGGGGAGAAATTGTAAATTCCTCCCCATTGACTCAACACTGTGTCAACTATGAAACAGTAATTTGGACTGCAGACCAAACCATTGTTGATGTCAGGAGGGGGTTGACACCTCCCCTAGATCCTTGGATTTAAATCCAAATACTCTTTGTGTGGGATCGCTGTGTGGGTTGTTCAGTGTTGATGGAAGTACTGATTTACCTATGTTCACATACTGAGTTTTATCAAAAGTAGAGGTTGTGATTCCAATACATTCTTGTCTAACAGTACATGCATACAGTCATTGCTTTCCATTTGTGGATATTGGATTTATTTGTCCAATGTGATTGAATATGACAAAGTGTCTATAAATAACTCCTCTAGGAATATTAGCATTTTTGGCATTTTCAGAATTGTGATTTATTATCCAATTTTACCATTAAAAAGGGATTTAAATTACAATTTTTCAGACACCAAACTCGCCTTTCCTACTTGTTCCCTATTGAAAGTTATCACTTGAAATGTAAAAGGTGACCCAATGTTATCCTATGGGAGAGACAGATCTTACAGTAGTGAAAAATGAATGTATAAGTTTTTCACTACCAGACATGCAAATATTAAAAGCACATGGTCAACTTTTTAAATACACTGCACCCTAGCCTATGGGCTGTTTAGGGCCTACCTTAGGGATGAATTATATGTATTAAAAAGGAAGGTTTGCGCTGGTAAAAGGCTTATTTTTCCAGGTTGAAATGGCAATTTAAAAAATGCTACAGGCTTCTATGGCAAGTATGAGACCCGTTTTAAAGGGCTGCTTAGGTGGGTGGCACAGTAAGTGCTACAGGCCTACTAATACCATTTAATTTACAGGCCCTGGGGTCATGTAGGGCCACTTTACTATGGACTTAAAAGTAAATTAAGTGTGCCAATTGGATGTGTTTAAAGGAGAGAGCACAATCACTTTACCACTGGTTAGCAGTGGTAAAATGCCCAGAGTCCTAAAAGCCAACAAAAACTGGTTTGTTAAACAGGAGGGAAGAAGGCAAAAAGTTTGGGTGTGACCCTGCGTAGAGGGTCAAGTCTAACAGACACTGTTTTATTATTGGTATCCCACTGCCTGGGAAACTCTTAAATTCCAATTCAGTAAGCCTTTATACAACTAGCTGTCCAAGAGCAGCAACAGTGTGTGGTCAAAGTT
The DNA here is from genome assembly GCF_031143425.1 of Pleurodeles waltl. Taxonomy (NCBI): domain Eukaryota; kingdom Metazoa; phylum Chordata; class Amphibia; order Caudata; family Salamandridae; genus Pleurodeles; species Pleurodeles waltl. Next base: position 644,478,525 of record NC_090446.1, on the reverse strand, counting down.
TATTCAAGGTAATAGAGGGATTGTGACTTCCTTACAGCACGATACATTAATCACATCCAATAAACTTCAATGAGTGATTACAGCTTTATCTTTCAAAAAGACTGTGGGATTATTGTAGAGAATGGTGGTAAGGACTTAAACCTCAAAAATGGACACAGAGACATACACAAGGCACCATTGGTAGGGGCGGGCGCAGCTCATGGAGTTCCACTCTGCGGAATTCCATGGAGTTGATTTAAAACTCTGTGGAATTCCGTGAAGTTGGAGTTCTGTGAGCGGCAGAGTGCCGCCTTCCCTAGTGGCACCCTGTCCTGAATGTGCCCAATCTCGGAAGCGCTCAGGTCGGGCCTTGTTAGCCCGGCCGAATCCTGCGTAGCGCTTCTGAGACCAGGCACAATCATGCCAGGGCCATAGTAGCGAAAACTGCAGTATCAGCCCTCTTGTGCACCAGTGTGCACGAATGAAAAAAGAAAAAACTAGGACTCGCCTGGGTCCTCCCAGGGGGTCCTCGTTGCCAGCGTCCTGGTGCTCTGCCTCCCTCTGCCCCCTGCTACCGGGCCCGGCTGCTGACAGAGGGAGGCCTGGAATCTTGGATCTGGAGCTAGTAGTGCCAGCAGCAGCTCCATTGCGTTGTCGGGCTGAGACTGCACTTGCACTGTGTGGCCCATAACTTGGCTGCCATGCGCAGGTGGTGAGCTCCGCTCGGCTGGTGTGGCCTGCAGAGTTTTTGGTTGAACTCCGTGCTCCATGCGGAGCGCAGAGTGCCAAAAACTCAGTTAACTCCACCAACTGTGTGGAGCTCACTGTTTACCCCCTAATTATTGCTCAATATCAAAAAATTGCCCCTTTGCTTCCCTCACATCAGTTAACTATGTTATCAAATATTTTTAGGCACTCTTCAATGCCAGAACTTGCACACATACCTTGAAAAAAATGCTTCCAACAGAGAGAGTTTTTTTTTAAAATAGATTGAGAAACTACAACAGCTTATTTTAGTAATTCCAGTATCATTTTTGCAGCTGAGAGGAACTTCATTGGTTTCCACTCACTGAAAACTTGGGTGGGGTCAACTATGTCCCAAAAAACACTGAATAATGCCATATGCAACATATATGCAGAGAGATAATGGAACCATTTGACATACAGGCAATAGCAAGATAATTAGTCCTCCACACTGAACAGCGCAAGCAAATATCTAATTTTTCAAACAAAGGTTCAGGATTTCATTATAACTTCATGCAGCAAAAAGAATGGTTTCTGATTAGTCTAGTTGCACTTTGAGGTTTATGAATGTCGCTAAGAAGATTTTGTTACGTCTTCCCTTTTTCTCTCCCACCCTTGCTTGCTTGGTATATAAAGATTCAAGGTTCATGTTTTTTCACATATTTTCTAATTCTTTTTCTGACTGTAATCAACTATAATGCTTAACTACGGACTGTGAGGACATGCTCTAATTTCTTGCAATTTCACTTCAGAACTATGCAACTGTATACATTTATCAAAGCCTGTGGCTCTCAGAAGATGGATTCTTTCTTTAGGGTCAATAAAAAGTCCCAAGGCAGTTCTTGTTCCCACAGACATGTAGGCCCTCATTATGAGTGTGGCAGTCTTAAGACAGCTACACTCACGGTGGTGGTCTTACCGCTGCGGTCCCGGCGGTAAAGACCGCTGACTTACGAGTTTGGCGCTTTGGCTGAAGCCAAACTACCACAGCGCCACCGGTATGCTTGGACCGGCGTGGCTAGTGGTGAACTCCTCTGGGCCTGCGGCATGCCTGAGACCGCCAGCCATACTACGAGGCAGCAAACCGCTAGGCTTTTTGTTGTGGTAACGCACCCGGGGTGAGGAATCCCCGTTCCTGTCACCAGCACATGCATCCCCACCCCCCCACTCGCCCACACATTTGCTGACACACACCACCTAACCGCACACATGCAAACAGACATCCCCACCCAGCCGCACGCTTACACCCAAACACCCCCATGCAACCGAACACAAACATACATGCACCCCCACTCGCTTGCACACAAACATACACACACTCCCACTTACTTGCATGCATACGCACCCCCTCCGCATTCATACACCGCTCCACCCCCTCCGCATTCATACACCCCCCGCTCTGAGCAGGCGTTAAAAGCGCAGAAATAAATGATGTAAAGAAATCTTTTAGATTTCTTTGCGACATTTTTTCAGCCCCCCCCTAATGGGGAACGTCACCTTTGCATACATTATGCCTGGCGCGGGCATAATGTAGTGCAAAAGATTACAAAATGGTGCAATGCATGCATTGCACCACTTTATAAATTAGGCGCAGAGATTTTGACCTTGTTGGGCCACAGTAGCATAAAAAAATGTTGCAAATGTGGTGCAAGGAGGCGCTAAGAGCTCTTAAATCAGCCATATAATCTTTCCCTCAATTCTTATATCTTGGTCTTTGGCTCTTCTCCTTTCACTGAAATTCTCATTCCTTCTCCTCCATTGGCTGTCTTCTTGGTCAAGCACAGATGGCATTTACCTCATGGTGCTTGGTATGGTATCTTGTAGGGCATGGTTAAACACGACAGGTGCTGGGGAACATAGAATTGTACAGTGAGGGGTATTCTTGTATAAGGATAGAAAGTAGTTCAATGTTCATTCAATTTTCACTCTCTGATCACTCCTACTTGTATTGTCTGTTTGAGCATATGAATGAAACACTCGACCTGTCTGTTGCTTAGTGCCACTGCAGTGTGCTTTTATGACAATGAATACATAGGATTATGAGATAGTTGTGGAACTCACTTCTAGTTGTCAGTTTTGATGTGTCTGAAAGGCCAGTTTGGCTTGCATCAACTATCATGTCTTCTTTTGCTTTTGTGTCAAAATAATGCATCATGGTATCTCTAGAGCTAACAGAGATTTTCTTAAATGCTCTGTCATGTTCAAGAACCATTTCTAGGGTTCTGTCGTTCTGGTTAGGTTGCAAAATGGTTGGGACATTGTTGCCTAATTTGCAGTGGCGGACGGCAGCTTTAGGAGGGAGGGGGCGGGCAGGAAGCACACACATAGACACACACACACACCAGTGGCGGCCCGTCCTTAGGGGCAGAGGGGCCACGCCCCCCACCTTTTGCCCCCCATGAAGGGTGTCTGTGTCTGAACACTCTTCATGTTCAGGTCAGGCAGCCAGGAGCAGACATGCGCGATTTGTGCAGACTCCTGGCTGCCTGAGCTGAACTTTGCTGGGCTGAGGAGATCACAGCTCCTGTGGGCGTGACCTCCTCGGCCCAGCAAAGATGCCTCGAGGCCCTCCCCTGGGTGACGAGTAAAGCGTCACCAATTGACACTCTCCCTGGGCGCTTCAGTTTAAGCCCTGAAGTGCCCAGGGCGAGTGTCAATCAGTGACACTTCTTCACAGAGTGGGGTGGGGTCAGGAATCTTACTGACCCCATCCCACTCTGTGATGAGGCTGGGACTGCTGCCTTCCCTCATTGCCTGACCTAACGTCAGCCAATGAGGGAAGGCAGCAGTCCCAACCCTCCTGGGACCTGGAGGCCGAAGGTAAGCGTGGGTGTATGTGTGTATGTGTGTGATGTTTCAAATTGAATGTTTGGTGCGTGCGTGCATGTTTGAATGGTATGAATGTTGTTAATGGATGTGGGTGCGTGTGTGAAAGAATGAGTGTGTGTGATGTTTTAAAATGAATGTTTGGTGCGTGCGTGCATGTTTGAATGGTATGAGTGTTGTTAATGGATGTGCATGCGTGCGTGCGTGTCTGTGTGTGAAAGAATGAGTGTGTGTGTGTGCCAGCCCGCCCCCTCCCTCCTAAAGCTGCCGGCCGCCACTGACACACACACTCATTCTTTCACACACAGACATGCACGCACGCACATACATTAACAACACTAATAACATTCAAACATGCACACACCAAACATTCATTTTAAAAGTTCATACACACTCATTCTTTCACACACGCACGCACGCACGCACATCCATTAACAACACTCATACCATTCAAACATGCACGCACGCACCAACCATTAATTTTGAAAAACATCACATACACACTCATTCTTTCACACATGCATGCATGCACATCCATTAACACTCATAACATTCAAACATGCACGTATGCACCAAACATTCATTTTAAAACATCACACATACACGCACACACTTACCTTCAGCCTCGAGGTCCCAGGAGGGTTGGGACTGCTGCCTTCCCTCATTGGCTGACTTTGATATTATGTGTACGCTGGTGTGACATGAACGCCTCGTGCACCAGTGACTGTATGCCTTGTATTACTGGGCGACTCTTCCAAGCTTTTATACATACCCCCCCCTCCAAAATGGGTGAGTCTTTCACATGCTGAGTATGCTTTTCCTAGACAAGGGCAGCCTCCCAGAGAGGTGGTTTTCTCCATTGCAGAATCCACATTTATTGCATTCATTTTGGATGCTTCTTCTGTTTTAGGGATTGACTGTGGTTGTTCTCTTGGCTCACACTACTTCCAAGGTTGTGGTTTTGATGGGTTGTGGCAATTCCTCTCCATCCTTCACCACCACCCTCACTAGTGCTCCTTTCATCGTGGTGGCTTGGAAGTTGGCCATCTCCTGTGAACTTCCCAATATGAGTATGTCATTTAGGGTTTTCGAAGATCAGTGGTCTGAGAACGGCTGATCTGCACCTTTGAATGAGTTGTGCCTTACCATCAGTGCAGGTACTAGCTAATTCTTTGAAGCGGGAATAGATATTGTCAATTGACTTGTCTTCTTTCTCTTTGGCTAGTATTAGCACAAAAAGTTCATCGTCTGGATTATACTGTGGAATGAACTATGGGGGTGATTCTGATATTGGCGGGCGGCGGGAGCCGCCCGCCAAGCGGGAACCGCCAGAAGACCGTACTGCGGTCGAAGGACCGCGGCGGTCATTCTGGGTTTCCCACTGGGCTGGCGGGCGACCGCCAAAAGGCCGCCCGCCAGCCCAGTGGGAAACAGCCTTCCCACGAGGACGCCGGCTCAGAATTGAGCCGGCGGAGTGGGAAGGTGCGACGGGTGCAGTGGCACTCGTCGCGTATTTCAGTGTCTGCATAGCAGACACTGAAATACTTTGTGGGGCCCTCTTACGGGGGCCCCTGCAGTGCCCATGCCATTGGCATGGGCACTGCAGGGGCCCCCAGGGACCCCGCGGCACCCCCTACCGCCATCCTGTTCCTGGCGGGAGACCCGCCAGGAACAGGATGGCGGTAGGGGGTGTCTGGAGGATTCTCAAGGGCAGCGGAAAGTCGGCGGTACACCGCCGACTTTCCGTTTCTGGCCGCGGCTGAACCGCCGCGGTCAGAATGCCCAGCGGTGCACCGCCAGCCTGTTGGCGGTGCTACCGCCAACCTCCGCCATGGCGGTAATTACCGCCAGGGTCAGAATGACCCCCTATGTCTCCAGATGATAGTCATTATTACCACCAGTGTTTGTTTATTAAAAGTTTGCATATCGCTTTGTCTGTATGATACAATAACAGTGACGTTTTAACTTTTGGGTCAGTCTCTCTCACCCTAGAAAATAGGTATTTAGCCTTCACACCCACATAGGTCACTTGGGTGCAGATGCTGCTGGAACCAATAGATCACTGAAAGGTGATATCTTGTAAATGACATTGCAAATGTGTTTTGATGGAGCACTGTAGAATCTGGTGGCTGTGGCAAGGCCTGAAATAAAGAAAGTAGATGAGGTGCCAGTGCAGATGGCCTGAAGAGGCATTGTTGACTTGAGCATTATCTTTTGTGACCCTGCGGTGTGTGTTCTGTGCAGTGCTTCATTAACCAAGCTTAATTTGAGACGGGGTTTTCATGCTCAGCACCGGCACTTAAATTTCAACACCGCTACTTATGACAGTCTGGCACATGGTGATGCTGTTGATCTTCTTTTGGGATGAGCACAACAACATTTCTTTAACAGTTCAATGTGCATTTACAATTTCTAATACCTGCCACCCAAGCTATTCCTAAAGCTTTAGGTCGCCTGGAATAGTCTGAATGTCACTCTAGTAGGAGTGTGATGTTATTACTGTGATTGGCAGCTGCAGCAGGGGCAACGGGAGGTGCATGCTGCAGTGGCCTCAAGACAATGGCCCTGAACTCCTTTTTGTATAAATTAAGCACTCAAATTAAGCACTGGTGCTTAATTTATAGAAGAATGAGCGCAGGTGCCCAAAACCCTACTTTGGCAGTCCAATTAAAAATTGGCATGTGGCATACCACCGCTGTGTAATGTTGAGTTCATTTGAGGCCTCTTTAATCCACTACAAGACACTGCTGCCCCTTTATTTCATTCTTGCAGGTCCATGCTTTTCCCATTTGTGGCTGTTGTTCTCCATTTGTCTTCCTCCTTCTTTCCTGTTTAAATGTTTTTCTCTCTCTTGCTTATGGTCAATATCTAAGAAGGGAAGTTAAGTCTTGGTCCCAAAAAATGGATGCTTGTGGGACCCATCAAAAACCGCCTGCTCAAATGAAGCACTGGCAATGCTTAATTTGTATAAACTGGCACATATTTATCCATCACACGGTGACGCTGTGTGCCTATTTTGTTTAGCAGAAATCTTCAGTAGCAATTTACTATACATAAATAGTGCTGTCATTTGTATTAGGCAGCAGTGGAAAGAACTGAGGCTGTTGGGGCCTTGGAGCTTCACCAACATGTAAAATAGGTGTAGGTGCCCCAGATGAGACGACTCCCAAGAAATACTTTGAGCCGAAGAGCTAAGAGGATTTTAGGAGTATACCCACAGGTACCCACTGATTAATCCCAGGTTAGATAGACTCTCTGCACAGTGAGAGAATCAGGATCATCCGGACCTAAATGTCACTGATGTAAATACGTCACTGTGCGGCGATATGCAGAAAGAGGGGCAGATACAGCCAATCACTTCCAAAAACTAATGAATATCATGGATACACAGGGCTTTAAGTGAGATGAAGAAACTGGAGGGTCCCTGTAAGGGGAGTAGCCTGTACAATTAAGTGTATGGCTTAAAACACATACACTAAAAATATGTGCTTCACCCAACTGTCGCCCAACTGGTATTTTGCTGCTTTTTTCTATCATTGCATCCAGAAATATATTTCAACAACTGACCTTACTCCTTAAACAAGCCAGGGCTATTGGCTTTGTCAATGGTTGTTAGTTGCATAAGATAAACAAGTACAACAAGGGCTTCGTTGTATATAATACTGAAAATGCTTCAGTTCTGAAATGATGAGTGTGAAATAACCATAACGAGTCTCTTTGGAGTTGCATCAGAGGCAGTGAAGGGTGGTACTGCTGCCAAATTAAGATTTTTTTTCATCCCAAAGGTGAGGGCAATAATAGAGAGCCCGATAGGGACCCGTCGGAAGCACGTACGATTTATGTGATGTAATTGACAGTCAAAAGGTGTATTCTGGCCTTTGTATATTGGTGGATTGACTTCCAAGGTCACATGTGATAAATATGTACAAGTCACTACGATGTTGCCTCTACAAATGACCAATGATCCGTGAGTAAGGAGGATTACAGCGCTGCCTGCCGACGTCCTTCCATGTTGTTATTTAACCTCTCATATTTAAATTGTCTTTTCTATTTATTATAGTATTTACACAGTCCTCTGTAATAATAGTCAATTTCCATTCAGAAAACAGTTTTCTGACCCGCGGAACAAAATGGTCGATCCCGGGTACATCTGCCATTTAGGGATTACATTTTAGGTCAGGTTTTCTGTGTGATGTCTCTCTCATTCAGTGCAGCATAAAAGAGATTTATTTTCTCAGCCTTTTCCAGCATTCTCCTTCAAGATCGCTGTTGTGTTCTCAAGGATCCCTGCTGATGTTGGTATTTAGGGAACATGCAGTTTAACAACATGATCGAAACCATATAACACAAGATGTGTATTTAATTCTGATGTAGTACGTGGATCTCTGCCAGCATCTATTTTGGTCGGTGTGCCAGGCTGTAGAAACATTGCTCTCATCAACGTATACTAAAATAAAAGGCTCTTCTTGTGTAATCCTAGGATAAATCTCAAACACATTGAGCACAAAGCCTAAGTGGAACTTGGGGTAGTCATTATTTCCTGTTTCAACAATCCTAATTTTTATTGAAAATCAGCTGTTCATGGCCGACAAACCACCAAACACCTTCCAAACACAGCCTTCGGCCTATGGCCAAACTCATCCGATTAACCTTCCATGTTGCGACAGCGCCTCACCTCTGTAAATGCATATTTATGTTTTCTGTTAATAGCCCTCATTATGGGTCTAGTGTTTGCAGCCTGGACTGAGAGCGGCACACCCCGTGTGAAAACTTGGGTCCTTTGTGCCACTGTTGCATTTTTTGTTGTTGTTGCAGTGGTGGTGCTAAGCAGTGCTTTACACTGCTCCATATTTACAAAAGGACGCATTGGGTCAGTATGTAAAGCCTTGCGTCACATTATGCAAGGAAGGCGATTCCCAGGCAAAAGTCACGCAGAACTGACACAGTGAAATTTACAAAATTTCACTGCGTCATTCTGCATCTTCACTGCATCCAAATTTTACTGCCTGCTCAGAGGTGTTAAACTGACACAGGACTTTTGTCTATGGGAGCCTTCCACGCATTGCTGGAATAGCATAATTCCTTTGACGCTAGTCCAGCAATGCATCAGTTTAGCACCACAGATGTGTTAGAATTTCTGATGCATTTGTTGAAGCATGCACCATGAAGCTCTGTGTAGTAAATACAACACATCCAGGACATCTTTAGGGAACCGTAGGCAGCGCTAGAAATCTGACGCAGTGGGGCCCATGTGCCAGCTTCTTGTAAATGAGGCATGAAGTTTTGTTTTAAAAAAACAAGTTATTTTGGCTTTGAGAGTTCCTCTAGACTCCCCTCAAAAGCATGGGGATTGGCTACTCCCACTGTCTATTTTCTGGCCTGTAATGGCACTATCAACAGAAAACGTATTTTTGCAGCTAGGAAATTAGAGAGCTTTGCTTTGCGGGACAGTGTTTGTGTTCACACCCCCTCGTTTGCAAAGTGGATTATGGGAAAATATGCTCCATGGACAATGGGATTTGTATATTTTTCACTTTTTAGGTTAGCAGACAATTTCCAAACCGCTGTCCACAAATTAATGGTCAAGACATACAGAAGTCTTTTTGTCAATAAATTGTTGAAGCCTGTCTAACAGATGTTTGTAACATAAGTTCCTTGGTAACTACTGGATAGATTTACAACAAATCAAGCAACAGCACTCCATTGAGTAAAGGTCTAGCTTCTTGCCAAATTTGGTGTAAGTCCAATAGGTTTTGCTATAGTTGAAGTAAAATTTTGTATGTGCGTTAAAATAGGACCACACAACCTTTCCTAATTCTATATATATATATATATATATATATATATACATATATATATATATATATATATTTATATATATCCTATGCACATGAATATGTGTGTGTATGTATGTATGTATATATATATATATATATATATATATATATATATATATATATATACACATATGTAGATCTGCAGTTATAGTTAGTACTTTGCAGCCGTTTGACGAATCTCCACGGAACTTTGCAGACCGCTTTCTCTACACTGGCTGATGATGTAAAGTTTTGTGGTGATTTTTTACCGGGGTACAAAGAAAAGGGGGGGTTCCAAAGCACATTTTTTCACCAATCGATTTTCAATAGACCTTTGTATCAAACAGAGTGCCAAAACTGCTGTATGAATTTTGATTAAATTTGGCATGCCACTCTTCTCAATCCACCTTCAGTCTACCTCACTTAACTCTACGTCACTTTACTGTACAACACTCTGCTCTATGCCACTCTACTCTACCCAACTTCAATCCCCCCACTTCACTCTACACCACTCTACTCTCTGCCACTCAAAACCAATGTACCACACTCCACTCTATGCCATTTTGCTCTACCCCACTTCACTGTACCCCACTCTACACCACTCTATTCTACGCCACTCTATATTCTACACCACTCTATTCTACCCCACTTCACTCTACCACACTTCACTCCTTGCTACTGTACTGTGTGCCACTGCACTCCACGCCACTCTGCTCTATACCACTTCACTCAATGCCACTCTCCTAAGCCACTGTCCTCTAGGCCACTCCACAGTACCCCACTCTATTCCATACTGCTCTACCTTTCTACTATACGCAACTTCACTTTTCACTATTTCACTGTACGGCATGTTACTATACACCACTCTAAGCCACTTCACTCTACTCCACTTCACACCACTCTATTCTATGCTACTTTATCCTCTCTACTATATATCAAAGAATGTATACCAAAATAATCAATGTTATATAATTAGAAATCAATTTAACAAAAATAGAATTTCAATGAAAAAACAAAGGCTAAAGTTAAGTTATAGTTAAGGAAACTTAATTTACTAGTTCTACTAAAGAAACAGCAACCACACAAACTTTATAAATTAAAAAAATATAGATATAACTTGAAGTTATAATTTATGCCACAGCCAAAACTTTCTTTAATTTGCGCACCTTCGTACACAGTGTTCACAACTCGCTAGTCAGACTAAATCAACTATAACTCCTGCCTTCTTTATGCACAGATTATACCCTTTCATATTAGATCACTTATAGCATGGAAAATTATACCATTTCTAACAACACTAATTCCATCTCAAATGACAACATATATCACAACACTGTGCATGTTTGATGGGCAAGTTATAGTTAATTAGTTAATTTAGTCTAACTAGCAAGTTGAGGATTATGACTTAATAGATGGAGAAACTAGTACAATGTCATCAAAAAGTAACATTTATAAGTGGCCTTTTGCAACCGCAGTTTCACGAAAGTTCATTAAAAAAAACCTCAAAATCCTCCTCTAAAAACACAAAAAAAATCAAAACTAATAAAGAGTTTCTTTGAGAACTCCAAAAAAACTCAATGAAACAGAATCTTTATTAAATCCTAGCCCCTTCAAAGCCACCTGCGAGCAAAGGGCCAGGTGGCTTCTTACTGCATGTCAGCACAGGGCCTGGTCGAAGTTCGGATTCTGCAGCCACCTAATGCTGTTCATGGTCGATTGGTGTGCATATTGGGGATAAAGGACGGGGGTAGGCAAGTTGTATTGCCTACCTGAAGGTCAGCCCCTGTGGTCAGCCCCAGCTGTGCACTGTAGAGGAAACGGGAATGCTTTCATATAAGTTGGATGTAGCAATGTTCCACAAACCCCTGGGAATTCACAGAAAAAACTCAGACAATAGCCTTTCATTTGCTTGGTGTAAATCTGATCTGATGACTGCTTTTTGAGATATTTGTGTTACAAAAATATGGGGTAATCAGAGAAAGATTTCAATTTGTTATTTGTTATATCATATACATTTCACATTACTGTATCTGCAGAACATCTGTAGACCCAAGATTTTCAAAAAAATGCCATTGGAAAAGGAAGCATTTTCTTCAGACTGAACCTGCAGATCAGAACACTGATTATTGATTATAAAAGTAAAATGACTGTTTTGGGTTTGCATAACGTGATGTGGGTATTGATGCCCATGTTGGGAAACTTAAAAAGAAGCCTGACACAAGGGGGGGTGGATGCACATTCCCTGACCTACCAAATCTTGAATGGTGCTCACTAGGGGCCAGATGTAGGTACGTATCAAATTGCGACTTGCAATTTGCGAGTCAAAGCGACTCGCAAATTGCAACTCGCAATCCGAGATGCAGAAAGGTGTCTCAGACACCTTCTGCGACTCGCTATGGGGTCGCAAAGACCAACCTCATGAATATTCATGAGGTGGGTCGCAGTTTGCGACCCCATAGCGAGTCTAGGCACTCACGGGGATGGTGGCCTGCTGGAGACAGCAGACCACCATGTCCGTGACTGCTTTTTTAATAAAGCAGTTTTTTTTTCTCTTTGCAGCCCGTTTTCCTTAAAGGAAAACGAGCTGCAAAAAGAAAAAATTCCGAAACCATTTGGTTTCGGTTTTTTCAGAGTAGGCAGTGGTCCATAGGACCACCACCTGCTCTGAAAAAATATTTTTGTGGGCATTCACAAAGGGGAAGGGGTCCCATGGCGACCCCTTCCCTTTTGCGAATGAGTTACTATCCACTTCAAGTGGATGGTAACTGCGAGTTGGTTTGCGACCTCTTTCGCGGTCACAAAGCAACTCTACATCGCGATGCGGTCGCAAATAGGAAGGGAACACCCCTTCCTATTTGCGAGTCGGAATCACATTTTGTGAGTCGGTACCGAGGCGAGGCGCAAAAGGCTTCCTACATCTGGCCCTAGGACACATAAAAAAAACAATATTGGGTTTCTTAAATAGCTTGTGTGTCACAGGTGGGGTTTGTAGACCCTGGTACTCATCAGAAGACTGTGAGCTCCTCTAGTACTGAAAGTGCAGCAGTGATGGGCCTCATGCAATGGTAGTTTTGGTGCACAACCTCTTATCTCCTACTGATCACGGCCAAAGCCAATGAACCGCAGGGGTTGTGAGCAAGGCCTTGCTGCAGGCGAGCCAAGGATGCCAAACCCCGCTGCTCATGGCCTAAGGCCATGAGTGGATGCTGCTGGCGTTCCATAGAGATGGCAGAGTGACAATAATGGTCAGGCCACCCTGACAAACCCCTAGGTGGAGTTGAAGGCCTTGTGCAGGGTAGGTAGACCTCCCACATTGGTAGCCAGCTGCTGGGCCAGGCACAGGCTATCCACACTGGAGATTGGCCATATAGTGGATTGGGCACCTGGTCAGACCACAGATGCTGGTCAGGCCCCAGGGCCAAAGGTCATTCACATCGGTAGCTGAACACACACTTGGTCATCCAAAATGCCAAAATGATTTACAGAAATCACTCTTTGAACATATGACCTCAAAACTCGCTGTTACCCGTTACTTACTGTGGCTTTTGATCATAGTTGGTACTGTTTGCTTACAAACTATTGCATTTATGCATATTATACATAATGTTTTGTGTCTGTTGCTAATGAAATGAAAACCACGGTCAAAATATAATACATATACAAGATTTGGATGCAAACTGATTGGTATCTAGAATATGAACAAAGGAAAAGAAAGCAGCTGGAATGTTGGCTCAATATACTATGGGGCATATTTACAAGGAACTGGCGCATTGGCTCCGATGCGCTAGCTTCCTTGTGTCACCCTCCGCCCCCCTAACGAACCATGGTACCGCTGTATTTCCAGTACAGCACACCATGGCGCACTTTAGGACAATAGCATCAAAAATGTTCATTCTGTTGTGGTGCTTTGCTGGACTAGCACCCAAAATTGTGGCGCTAATCCAGCAAATCACAGGGATGCCCATTGACTAATGCACTAGCATCACTTTAACACCTGCTCTGAGCAGGCGTTAAAAAATGATGCTACAATGGCGCAGTGAAATCTTGTAGATTTCACGGCACAATTTTTTTGGGCATCCCTGTGTGGGAACGTCCCCTTTCATACATTATACCTGTCGCAGTTATAATGTGGCGCAAGTGATAACAAAGTGGCGCAATGCTAGCTTTGTGCCACTTTGTAAATATGGCTCAGGGTGAGGGCCTGTTTAATGCCGCAGTAGTGTCGAAAAAATTACGCAATGGCGGCATTAAGGGGCGCAAGGGGCTTGTAAATATGTCCCTATCTTTCTTGTTTTTATGTTTTTGTTATGTCTTGGGTTTTTTAAAAGAGAAAACAAAGATGACCTTACACTGATCAACTGTTGGTACGTAAAAATGATGTGGAAATAAACAGGTGTGAATAGCCAAAAACCAAATGTAGGACTTTGCTGCTGATTGTGAGCATCTACTTTTTTGTGAATGTGTGCTGCTAGGCTATTTACCCACAGAAATGTGTTTAACATAAAGGGGGTCATTCTGACCCTGGCGGTAATTACCGCCTTGGCGGAGGTTGGCGGTAGCACCGCCAACAGGCTGGCGGTGCTCCGCCGGGCATTCTGACCGCGGCGGTACAGCCGCGGCCAGAAGCGGAAAGCCGGCGGTGTACCGCCGACTTTACGCTGCCCATGGGAATCCGCCATGGCGGCGCAGCTTGCTGCGCCACCATGGGGATTCTGACACCCCATACCGCCATCCTGTTCCTGGCGGTTCGCCCGCCAGGAACAGGATGGCGGTATGGGGTGTCGTGGGGCCCCTGGGGGCCCCTGCAGTGCCCATGCCAATGGCATGGGCACTGCAGGGGCCCCCGTAAGAGGGCCCCACCTTGTATTTCAGTGTCTGCTTTGCAGACACTGAAATATGCGACGGGTGCCACTGCACCCGTCGCACCTTCCCACTCCGCCGGCTCAATCCTGAGCCGGCATCCTTGTGGGAAGGCTGTTTCCCACTGGGCTGGCGGGCGGCCTTTTGGCGGTCGCCCGCCAGCCCAGTGGGAAACCCAGAATGACCGCCGCGGTCTTTCGACCGCGGTACGGTCTTCTGGCGGCTCCCTCCAGGCGGGCGGCGACCGCCGCCCGCCGGGGTCAGAATGACCCCCAAAGTCTGCTGTACAATGCTATGTCCCAGAAACGCACATCAATATTTTCTTCTGCTGCGGCCTATGCTGAAAGTGCCATTATTTCAAGTACAGATGACAATAAGGGAGTTCTCAAATATATTGAGTGCAACTACTCTTTATGAACTATTTTTTGCTTTCCACTCAAAAGCACTCTTGTTTGGAGTTGATGCATTTGGTTATAATGGATGAACCAAAACATTAAGGTCCGATTGTGCCTCAACTCAATGTTTGGTTTCAAAATAAACATGTGACAAGTGTGGCGTTTAGGGCCTGATTTAGAGCAGAGGGGCTACTTCGTCACAAACGTGACCGATATCTTGTCTGCCATATTACAAGTTCTATAGGCTATAATGGAATTTTAATACATCGGACAGGATATCTGTCACGTTTGTGATGGAGTAACCCTCTCTGCCAAACTCTGAAAGTAATGAAGTTGGCCATAGATTACAATGAGAGAAAGGGCATTATATTGTTAGGAAGATGACTATATAAGTTTTAAACAATCAAACCCACAGTTTCATCAATACAAGTCAGAGGACCATCCGTCATGGACACAAAGGTGTGGTGGTTCCTTATGTTTTAAAAGTCCTATGGGCCAAATATTAACTGATGGATTTTGCACTGAGAAAAATTGATTTTGACATAAATAAGGTTATAGTTTGACACTTAGGGGGTGATTCTCACCCTGGCGGGCGGCGGAAGCCGCCCGCCAGAGTTCCCCCCTCCAGAATATCGCACCGCGGTCATTAGACCGCTGCGGGTATTCTGGGTTTTACACTGGGCTGGCGGGCGACCGCCAAAAGGCCGCCCGCCAGCCCAGTGTAAAACAACCTTCCCACGAGGACGCCGGCTCCGAATGGAGCCGGCGGAGTGGGAAGGTGCGACGGGTGCAGTGGCACCCGTCGCGAATTTCACTGTCTGCAATGCAGACAGTGAAATTCTTTGTGGGGCCCTCTTACGGGGGCCCCACGACACCCCATACCGCCATCCTGTTCCTGGCGGGCGAACCGCCAGGAACAGGATGGCGGTATGGGCTGTCAGAATCCCCCATGGCGGCGCAGCGAGCTGCGCCGCCATGGGGGATTCAAATGGGTAGCGGAAAACTGGCGGGAGACCGCCGGTTTTCCACTTCTGACCGTGGTCAAACCGCCGCGGTCAGAATGCCCAGCGGGGCACCGCCAGCCTGTTGGCGGTGCCCCCGTCATTTTAGCCCTGGCGGTCTTGGACCGCCAGGGTTAGAATGACTCCCTTAATGTGACTGGGTAGAAGATGTATGGATTCATATCGGTGTTGGTAGTCAGCTTTCCTAGTGAAATCAAGTTTGAGAAAAAAGTTTAAAGTCCACGGGGTCATTCCTGAAACTGGAAGCTACTGTAACATCGCTGTCAGTGGTCAGACTATCGATTTGAGATGGATGGACTTCCAGGATGAGGCATCAGTCGTACAAAAAAGAGATTTTAGTACATATAAACACATCTATTCTGCCTTAGATTTAACAGGTGATGCCTAAGGTCTCCTTAGTGGTTACAGTGTACATTTATAGTGAACTCAGACTTTCAAAAGCAAACCAATTCTACACCCTCCTCCTGGAAGCCTGTGGACCTAATACCTGTGGTCCTAGGCCTTTTCTTTCCTGCAGGAACTTGGGTTTTGTGTCTACCAGAACTTATCCCACATGGAACTTGTTAAGCACTGACATGGGATCTGTATTTATCTCGGAGGAACTAGCATCTTGGTTGAAATTAACCTCTGCCCCTTACTGAAATTGCCAGGTCGAATAGGCAGTGGCTAAGGGTAGAGAGACTGTACTGTTGACAGCGTGTGTGCTCTTGCATCCCTGTGAACTTTGGTGATCTATTGGCATCTATATTGCAAGCTGGGTTCCCAAATCTATGAGGCCAGGATTCGGGTCTTGTTGGGTTATATGGAATGTCACTGGAAGCGGCATTTGCTGGATGACTCTAGACAGTTTGGTGGGAGATGTGTCCTTGAGAATTACATTTCTTCTAGTGCCATCAACAGATGCCAGTGACATAGTTTGTTATGCAGCACTAGGTTCCCCGGAGATTCACAGGGTAACTGGGCTTACGCCAAACAAAAGGAATCTCAAATTGAAAATAATAGACTGGGAGATTTAAGGCAGTAAGTCATTGTTGTCTAAATAGCTCACCAGGACATACTGAAAAAGACAGGCAATTTCTATAAAACAAACATGTGCCAATCTAGTGATGGGAACATGGTCCAGCGCCTTAGAAGAGCTAGCATTCTACATGACTCTTTCAGGGAAAAATAATTTACAAGATTAGCTGAATCCCTTTTCAAGGGATTACTCTATTTTTTAGCACACATGTTGGGCAAGGTTTTTTCCCCAGGACAGTCAGAATTATACAATTATTTTGCACTAGACATGTTAGAACCTCATGAATCCATACCCACATGGTATGTATGATATGGTGTCCATCGTCCATCAGCCCTTTTATGAAAGACTGATGATTTTAACCCTTTCACCCTTTTTTGACTCCAGTTTCTGTGATCTTATTCTTAGCGATTTTTAATGTTGGGTTCCTACAGTCCCACAACGAGTTGTGATGAAGCACCTTAGAAATAAATATTAACAAAATATAACACATAATATAGCAAAGATCTGCTTGCTTCCACATCGGAAGGTCATCTCACAATGGGCTGGTCCAGCAATTCTATTCTCCAGGCATGGTGTTAGGTGTCGTGACATCTGGGTGAACTGTAGGTCTCTAGTTTACCTTCTTATCTTTCCCTAGTATCTTGGTAAGGATCAGGGAGATACTGTTTTTGGCGATTGTAAAGGTGTCATATTGGACCTTTAGAGGTTGTTTTCTCCTTTTGTGATGCATGGCAGTAAGTCCATAGTTGAGGGCAGGAGATTCTGCGTGTCCCATCCCTCTGCATGCATCAACAAGCCAATGCACTGGACAAGTGCAGTTTCGGATTTGGAAGTTGAGCAGAACATTCTTTAGAGCTAGTGTTTCCGGGGATCTCTCAGTGGCCATCCAGCAGTCAGCAGGTTCTTCCCCTTTGAAGCCTTGTGAAGAAGACAGGGCTTTGTTTCAGAAATGCTGTGACAATCGGGGATTTCTACTCTTTCTGAAACTGCCTTCCTTCTTTCTGAATTAGTGTACTCCAAGATAATCTCCACCTCTTCTGGACACTCATTATAATAACCACCCACTCCTGGTTATTATGGATAGTCTGCAGTCAAGACCTTTTCAGTTAGAACTTTAGGGGGCTGATTTAAGAGCCACTAGGGCCTCCTTATACCACATTAGTGGCATTTCTTGTTACGCTAATGTGGCCCAACAAGGCCAAAATCGCCCGACAAATTTACAAAGTGGTGCAGTGCATGCATTGCGCCACTTTGTAACCCTTTGCGCTACATTATGCCTGCGCCAGTCATAATGTATGCAAAGGGGTCATTTCCCATTGGGGGGGGGGAAATAGCACCAAGAAACTAAAGAGATTTTTTTGTGTTGTTTTTTTCCGGCACATTTAGTGCCTGCTCAAAGCAAGCATTAAAAGGAGGCACACAATTGTTTTCAATATGACTCAATGGGCTTTGCAGGATTAGCTACAAATTTTGATGCTAGTCCTGCAAAGCTCTGAACTAGCATCAAAATTGTTGACGCTAGTTCCCCTAACTACCACCATGGTACCCCGAATCTTAGATAAGGTGCACACATGGTGGCGTGAAAGTGGAGTGACAGGTTGTTCGATTGCATGGACATAGGATGCCTCTGGAGGTCTCTGGCCTCTATTGTCCTCAGGGTGGTATCCTCTGCGGTAGCCCAAGCCAACACCGATTGCCACCATGCTGTAATTGCACGAGGAAGGGGGACCTTCCTGCAGTGCATGGTGGCACATTTGGCCAAGAGCAGGGCTAAGTCAGCAAAACAAAAAAAATAGGGTGCAAGCTTCTCAGCATTGTAGAGAGGTCAAGTCATATGTCTGCTCAAGCTGTATCTCTCTTCAGATCAAAGAATTGCTCTTCAGATCAAATATAAGGTCAGTATTTTGTATTGCCAGCACCGTCAGGAGATCAGTAAAAAAAAGTGAACAAACTGAGTTTAAGTGTCAATATACTGGCATTGTCAATGGCCAGAGCACAACCTGACTGCGGATTGCCATCACCTTTCTCGTGGCATTACCATCTAATAGGACCCAATTCTGACACCAAAGGTATCGGAGCATGCAAGGCTGTCAAGAAAGTATCCTCCCACTAATATCATTTTCAAACTGCTTATCCGCCGGCCACAGAGGAAGCAGGCATGATATCTGCTACTTGGTACAAAGGACAGATGCTTCATCAAAGGCGTTGAGGGTATGACCAATTTTGGGGTGATCTGCTGCTGCATCTTGAGTGTACAGCAAGATGTCATCTGCTTATAAGGAGACAGTGTGAGTTCTGTTCATATTGGTTTGAGCAATCGGCTCCCCCCAATGGAGATGTTCACCACAGGCTCCATTGCTAGAGCGATGAGGAGGGGGATAATGTCAGCCCTGCTTAATGGCCTAATGGATTCCTACTGACTCGGAAACCAGCTTGCCCATCCGGACCTATGCTGAAGGCGTGGTATACAAAAGGCTTATCATGCTGATCAAGCACCTGCACAGTCTGCATTGCTCAAGCAGCTTAACCCCTTGGGTGCCTTGGACGAGGTGGTCTTGTCACAGCACATGGTTCCCGTGTGCCTGGGACGAGACCACCTCGTCCTGCACCGGGCCCACTGGGGAAGCGCTAGCGCTCCCCGTTGGCCCCCCATACCCCCTGTCAGGGATGAAAGGGGAAGCGCTTCCCCTTTCACCCCCGACCCCCCCGTCGGGGGTGAAAGGCTTTTCCTTTCTTCTGATGTCATTCTGAGCATTTCTGCTGCCCGATCGCGATGCAATCGGGCAGCAGAAATGCCCACTAGACACCAGGGAATTTCATTTTTTTAAACATTTACATGAGGGGAGTGGCCCCTTGGTCAAGGGTCGCTCCCTAGGGGGGCAAATCATTTTTAGGTCATTGCCCACTAGACACCAGGGAATTTTTTTTTCTTTCTTTCTTTTATGTGCAAGGAGCGACCCCTTAGGCAAGGGTCGCTCCCTGGGGGGGGGGGGGGGGGGGAATTGTGCTTAGGCCATTTCTGCCCCCCCTGGGGCAGATGTGCCTAATATAATTAGGCCGATCTGCCCCCAGGGGGGGCAGAAATGGCCACTAGACACCAGGGAATTTAGTTTTTTTTAAAATTTACATGAGGGGAGCGGCCCCTTGGGCAAGGGTCGCAAATAATTTTTATGTCATTTCTGCCCCCCTGGGGGCAGATCGGCCTAAAATAATTAGGCCGATCTGCCCCTAGGGGGACAGAAATGCCCACTGGACACCAGGGATTTATTTTTTCTCTTTTATGTGCAGGGAGTGACCCCTTAGGCAAGGGCCGCTCCCTTGGGGACCAAATTAGGCCAATCTGCCCCCGGGGGGGGGGGGGGGCAGAAATGCCCACTAGACACCAGGGATTTTTTTTTTTTTTAATTTACATGAGGGGAGCGACCCCTTGGGCAAGGGTCGCTCCCTGGGGGCAGATCGGACTAAAATAATTAGGCCGATCTGTCCCCACGGGGGGCAAAATGCCCACTAGATACCAGGGAATTTTTTTGTTGTTGTTTTTTTCTTTTATGTGCAGGGAGCGACCCCTTAGGCAAGGGTCGCTCCCTGGGGGGCCAAATTGTGTTTAGGCCATTTCTGCCTCCCCTGGGGGCAGAAATGCCCACTAGACACCAAGGTTTTTTTTTCTTTGTGTTTTCTAATAAAGGGAGCGGACCCTTGGGCAAGGGTTGCTCCCTAGGGGGCCATATTATTTTTATGCCATTTCTGCCCCCCGGAGGTAGATCGGCCTAATATAATTAGGCCGATCTGCCTCCGGGGGGGGGGGGGGGGGCAGAAACCTCTAGTCACCAGGGATATATTTATATTTTTATTTACTTTATGTTTTTATGTATGGGGAGCGCCCCCTTAGGCAAGGGTCACCTCCCTGGGGGGCAAATTGTATTTAAGCCATTTCTGTCCCCCTTGGGGCAGATTGGCCTATTTTTGTTAGGTCAACCTGCCCCCAAGGGGAGCAGAAACCACTAGACACCAGGGATTGGTGTGTGTGTATGAGTGTGTTTTGTTTGGGGGGGCACCCCTTGGGTAAGGGTCGCTCCCCATGGGGACACATTACTGTTGGCCATATCTGCCCCCGTTGGGGGCAGATTGGCCTAGTTTTGCCCCAAGGGGGGCAGAAAGCTCACAAGAGACCGGGGATGATTTTTTTTTCAAAATGAGAGGGTGGGGTTATGGCCATGCCCCCACCCTAAATAAAAGGGGCCAAAGTTGTTCTGTCCACCAGTGGGCAGATGGGGCAATTACCCCGATCCACACCCCGGGGGCAGAAAGTCTACTAGATGCCATGAAATTTAAAAAAATAAAAAATTGTGGGGTGGTGACTACCAACCAGTATGAGCCCGGTTATGCCTTCACCCGGACTGAAGGGATTAACAGTCATTCAGCTCTCCCCCACACACTAAAACATCTTATCCCATGACAAGCAAGAGGACATTTGATTTTTTTGGTTTTTGTTTTACATTTGGGCCATGAGAGCTTGGTAACTCTCAAAATCGTCCCACTTGGAATGGTGAGGACTGCACTTTTTTTTTACTTTGAGACGCTGCCATGTAGAAAAATCCATAAGACCTGGACACATCTGAAAACTAAACATCTAGTTGATTCCAGAGTGGTGTGCTTCACATGGATCCCTCACCATTTCCTTACCCACAATGCCCTGCAAACCTGCAACTTTGCTGGAACGCACACATTTTTCCCACATTTTTGTGATGGAACCTTCCGGAATCTGCAGGAATCCACAAAATTCATACCACCCAGCATTGTCTCATCTATACTGATAAAATTTCTGCTGCACTTGTCAGCCTAAAAATGTTTTGTTTCAAACTGCCCTTTTGGACCCACTGTGGTTCCCCCTCAATTTCAACGTGTTTTTGGCTCTTCCCTGTCACAAACACTTGGCCCATCTACACAAGTGAGGTATCATTTTTACCGGGAGACTAAGGGGAATGTCGGGTGGTAGGAAATTTGTCCCGGTGCGGTGATCCCACAAAGAAATGTGGGAAAAATTTGTTTTTTTTAGCTAAACTTGAGGTTTGCTGAGGATTCTGGGTAAGAAAACATTGGGGGATCCACGCAACTCACACCTCCCTTGAATCCCTCGGGTGTCTAGTTTTCAGAAATGTCGGGGTTTGGTAGGTTTCCCTAGATGGCTGCTGAGCCCAGGACCAAAAACGCAGGTGCCCCCCCCCACCCCCCCACAGGCAGATTTCTATTTGATAATTTCGATGTGTCCAGATAGTGTTTTGGGGCATTTCCCGTCGCGGGCACTAGGCCTACCCACACAAGTGAGGTACCATTTGTATTGGCAGACTTGGGGGGAAGCTGGGTGGAAGGATATTTGTGACTCCTCTCAGATTCCAGAACTTTCTGTCACCGAAATGTGAGGAAAAAGTGTTTCTTTAGCCAAATTTTGAGGTTTGCAAAGGATTCTGGGTAACAGAACCTGGTGAGAGCCCCACAGTTCACCCCATCTTGGATTCCCCTAGGTCTCTAGTTTTCAATAATGCACAGGTTTGGTAGGTTTCCCTAGGTAGCGGCTGAGCTAGAGGCCAAAATCCACAGGTAGGCACTTTGCAAAAAACACCTCTGTTTTCTTTGAGAAAATGTGATATGTCCACTTTGTGTTTTGGGGCATTTCCTGTCGCGGGCACTAGGCCTACTCACACAAGTGGGGTACCATTTTTATCGGGAGACTTGGGGGAACGCTGGGTGGAAGGAAATTTGTGGCTCCTCTTAGATTCCAGAACTTTCTGTCAGGGAAATGTGAGGAAAAAGTGTTTTTTTAGCTACATTTTGAGGTTTGCAAAGGATTCTGGGTAACAGAACCTGGTGAGAGCCCCACAAGTCACCCCATCTTGGATTCCCCTAGGTCTCTAGTTTTCAAAAATTCACAGGTTTGGTAGGTTTCCCTAGGTGGCAGCTGAGCTAGAGGCCAAACTCCACAGGTAGGCACTTTGCAAAAAACACCTCTGTTTTCTTTGAGAAAATGTGATGTGTCCACTTTGTGTTTTGGGGCATTTCCTGTCGCGGGCACTAGGCCTACCCACACAACTGAGGTACCATTTTTACCGGGAGACTTGGGGGAACATAGAATAGCAAAACAAGTGTTATTGCCCCTTGTCTTTCTCTACATTTTTTCCTTCCAAATATAAGACAGTGTGTAAAAAAACGTCTATTTGAGAAATGCCCTGTAATTCACATGCTAGTATGGGCACCCCAGAATTCAGAGATGTGCAAATAACCACTGCTTGTCAACACCTTATCTTGTGCCCATTTTGTAAATACAAAGGTTTTCTTGATACCTATTTTTCACTCTTTATATTTAAGCAAATGAATTGCTTTATACCTGGTATAGAATGAAAACCCACTGCAAGGTGCAGCTCATTTATTTGCTCTGGGTACCTAGGGTTCTTGATGAACCTACAAGCCCTATATATCCCTGCAACCAGAAGAGTCCAGCAGATGTAACGGTATATTGCTTTAAAAAATCAGAGTAGAACGTAGAGAAAAATGGCTGTTTTTTCACCTCAATTTCAATATTTTTTTATTTCAGTTGTTATTTTCTGTAGGAAACCCTTGTAGGATCTACACAAATTACCCATTGCTGAATTCAGAATTTTGTCTACTTGTCAGACATGTTTAGGTTTCTGGGATCCAGCATTGGTTTCACACCCATTTCTGTCACTGACTGGAAGGAGGCTGAAAGCACATAAAAATTGTAAAAATGGCGTATGTCCCAGTAAAATGCCAAAATTGTGTTTTCTGATTCAAGTCTGCCTGTTCCTGAAAGCTGGGAAGCTGGTGATTTTAGCACTGCAAACCCTTTGATGATGCCAATTTCAGGGGGAAAAAAACACAAGCCTTCTTCTGCAGACCTTTTTTCCATTTTTTTTTTTTAAAACGCAATTTTTACTGTATTTTGGCTAATTTCTTGGTCTCCTTCAGGGGAACCCACAAAGTCTGGGTACCTCCTGAAAAAAGGATGCAAATTTGGCATGGGTACCTTATGTGGACAAAAAGGTATGAGGGCCTAAGCGCGCCCTGCCCTAACTAGCCAAAAAAAGGCCTGGCACCTGAGTGGGAAAGGCCTGGCAGCGAAGGGGTTAAAAAGGCAAGGGCAATTTAGGGAACCAAGCTCCTTTTCAAGTTTAAGGATCATACATGTTGCCTGGGGCCAATGTCCTGACCCAGCCTCCATGGTCCTGAAGAGTCTTCAAATAAATTCTGGGCAAAGTATTTCTACCAGGCACAAAGCAGTTCTGATCAGGATGTACAAGCAGCAGGATCAACTTTACGAGGCGCTCTGCTACCACCTTGCTCAGAATTTGGTGTCCAGGATCATCAGAGGCATAAAAAAGACAATGGGGGTGATTCTGACCCCGGCGGTTCCTTACCGCCGGGGCCAGGGTCGGCGGGAGCACCGCCAACAGGCTGGCGGTGCCCCGCAGGGCATTCTGACTTCGGCGGTTTTGCCGCGGTCAGAAGTGGAAAACCGGCGGTCTCCCGACGGTTTTCCGCTGCCCTGGGAATCCCCCATGGCGGCGCAGCTTGCTGCGCCGCCATGGGGGATTCTGACAGCCCATACCGCCATCCTGTTCCTGGCGGTTCTCCCGCCAGGAACAGGATGGCGGTATGGGTTGTCGTGGGGCCCCTGGGGGCCCCTGCAGTGCCTATGCCAATGGCATGGGCACTGCAGGGGCCCCCGTAAGAGGGCCCCACTTTGTATTTCAGTGTCTGCATTGCAGACACTGAAATACGCGACGAGTGCCACTGCACCCGTCGCACCTTCCCACTCCGCCGGCTCAATTCTGAGCCGGCGTCCTAGTGGGAAGGGTTTTTGCACTGGGCTGGCGGGCGGCCTTTTGGCGGTCGCCCGCCAGCCCAGTGCAAAAGCCAAAATACCCTCAGCGGTCTTGCGACCGCGGAGCGGTATTTTGGAGGGGGGAAGTCTGGCGGGCGGCCTCCGCCGCCCGCCAGACTTAGAATGACCCCCAATATCTCTGATGTGCTCCTGTCTGGCTTTGGAATGGATATAACCAGGGTCTCTCTAAGGGATGATGGGAGGAGAATGTCCTCCATCGGTACCTCACATATTTGCTCCAATCACTGGGTTAGAACATCAGAAAGGGTTTGTTAGAACTTCAGTGGCATTCATCTGGTCCAGAGGTCTTGTTAGTAGCTAATGACTGTATCACCTCCTTTATTTTTGCAACAGAAATAGGAAGGGCAAGCTCTTGGTGCTGCTCTAGAGTAATTTCAGGCAGGGGAACTCCAGCCAGGAAGACTGAGAGCAACTCTTGGCCCTGCTTTCAAGTCCCCGCAGGCAGCCAACCCCGGGCTGCACCCATACTTTGGCTGTGTGCAGCAGGGGGGTGGCAACGGGGTTTGGTCTGCCACCAGGCCCCGTAACCAACCCTTCAGCAGGCTGCCAACCCCACACCGTGCACAGCCTTTGGCGTATGTGGCATAGGGTTGGCCTTCTGACCCCGGGGACTGCATTCTCCAGGGCCAAAACATATATATTAAGGGGAGGGAGGCATGCAGCTAATCTTTATACCCTATCCCCGGGGTAAAATTCCAATAAAAAGGGGAGGGGGGCATGTGGCTCCCCTCACCAAGCCTTAAAAGGCCCCAAGGACCCTATCCCCTGGGTCAAATACAAGTAAACAGGGGAAGGGTGTGCGTCCTCCCTCCCCAAGCCTTCTTGGGCCTCCCCAAGCCTTCTTGGGCCCCAGGACCCCATTCCCAAGGACCTCATCTCCCATTTGTTGGGAGATTTAAAAATGTTCCTGCCAGGAGGGAGCACACATTTGTTTCCCTACCTGCTGTAGTGCAGGGGTGTTCTCCCCGGGACACAGTGACTGAGCCGGCCCCAGGGGATGGGGTCCCTGGGGTCTTTGAAGGCTCGGGGAGGCTGGTCCCCTTTGTATTGATTTTGGCCCTGGAGGATTGGGTCCCTGGGGCATATTCAGGCTCAGGGAGGGCAGTCCATGAGTACCTCTACCCCTTTTTGCGCTTGAGCATAAGTGTTCGGCCGCTTGTAAACTTTTAAGTATACTTCTTCTGTGGGCTTCCAGCTATTTCATTTGTTAGTTTGTGTCATTTCAAAATCCTTGCTTGTTAGTGGTCAGTCATGCCTCTTTGTCCTGCCTTCTTCTGTATGGGAGCAGGGACCAACTACTGTATAATTGTGCTTTGTCCTGTTCATCTGCTTTGTAGGGGGCTTTTTTTTACTTCGTTTCCTGCTCTTGTCCAGGGAAGCTTCCCTTTTCAGTTGCAGAGCATTCTTGCCCTGTGTTTATCTTAGCTGTAAACAAGGCTATAAATGAGGCTCTTATCTTGGTCAAATGTGGCCTTTGTGGGCTCTCTGCATCCTCTCTCAGCTGCTTGGCTCCCACCCTTCCTTGGCTTGGATTTTCTTTACCGAGTGTGCCTGCCTGCGATCCCGATGCTGAGAGCAAAGGACAGAGGATCGCTTGTTTTCTTAATTACGTGTTTAGTTAATTACTTGTTTTAACTTTGTGAAGGTATTTGAGGTTTTACATGAGTACCATTTACATTACACAAGGATATATTCATTTTTTGGAAGCACAGGGAGATTGGGTGATGTTGAGCTGATGATGTGACTCAAACCCGCGTGCTCAGTTCCAAGGTTGGCAGCTCAAGTCGTTGCACTACACCTTCTTCCTGTTGTACCACTCTGCATCAGTTGTCTTCACTTAAACTGCATTCTGCATCAGCTGTCTTTGTCATGCTGGTCACACATCTACTTCCCTTTTCCTAAGCTCTGCTATTCGGGTATACAGCACATCCACTTTCCAGAATTAGGTCCAGTTTAAAGTAAGTTGCGATTATCAATTATTTCACTGTAACTCCCAACAGTCTGCTTTTGGCTTTGAGCTGTTAGAGAATCCCGCAACTGAAGGGGGGGTTATATTGATTTTTCTGCAGTCCTTCTCACCCTCAGCATTTTTTAATCAGTAATATGTCTACATAACTACGTCAGAGCATTCAGTGACATTTCACAAACTACTTACAGATCAATTTAGGTAATTTGTGTACTTCTTGAATTGTTTTAACAAAAAAACTGTTCATTCGTAAATAATGATTGTGTGAAGCTAATCAAGTATTGTTTCTTGTGAAATAATAGCTGAAATTCTTACATCATCTACATCCAAGTCTAATAGTTCAGTACAGTAAGCCAAACTAAGCATCAATGTAAATGTCCCTGTGTCCCCCATGAAAAGGACAAGGAATTCACATTCAAAACAGCAAGTCCATGCAGAGGTCTGGAAGGATTAAGTGCTCTCAGATGCGTACTAATTCCACACATTAAACTGTCACCTAGTTTGCTGCAACCAGTCGCATAAATAATTATAAAAAATGTTTTCTCTTTTCAAATCATGTGAAACAAGTAACATGCGAATAATATTGCTGGTAAGACAGGATCATGTCAGCATTCTCAGCCGCCTAGTCACCGTGATTGGACACTGGTTAAAAGAGTAATTTAAGTTGATGGGTTTGCAGTTCAACTGATAAGCTCTAAATATTGGGTCTGAAATTCCTCAATGGTGGCTGAAGGACAGTTATCTCATGCTACTGAACAATCCACATACAATTTGTTTTTTAAAAATGTTTTTTGTTCTGGAGATTTTTTAGCTCGACAATTTGGGCAAGTCATTAATTCACTTCCAACTACTGTTTAATATTTTAAATCAATAGTCAAAGTCCATTTTACAGCCTAAAAATGCTCCAAATGTCAAATGTATGGACACTGGAATCAATTACACCAAACATCTTCAGAGATGGATTTGCATTAAAATCACCCATGTAAAACACTGAACCCCAATGCATTTGCAAATAAAATATTGTGGTTTTGGCAGGCCTCAGAATTTGTGTTTATTGCCCAATGGTGACACGAAGTGAAAAACAGAAGCACTGTACCGTGATAGCACCAGAAACTGTATTAGAAATGAATTCGACTTGGAAAATCTTGCAATAAACGCCATAAATATTAACTGTTCATATAGATTTAACCTCTTGAGGTAAGTCAAGAATACATAGGTACGGGAAAATGCAGAAAAACGTAGATCTCCTGTATTTATGTAAATGGTAGTGTCAGACATACTACGTTCAATTTAATCGCTCAGCAATGTTTAACGTAACAGACACATTTAAAACATATTATCAAAAACAACCATAGCTATATTTGCTTTTGGGATAAAGAAATCAGTTAAATGCATTTATTTGGATGCCTTTGCTGTCTCTGTTTCACCCATATTCATTAAACATTGTTCCGTAGATAGCTTGAGTTTCCACTTTCCATTTTAATAAAAGCCCTATTCCTGTGCCTGCTGATATTCATTTGCAACAGGCCTGCCAACACACAGTGCCGCCATGTGCCACATGATAGCAACAGTTTTCACAAGGACACCCTGTGAACTGCCAACATCACACGGTGAACACAGGGTTAGCTGGAAACCTCTTCATGTAGTAGGTTTCTAATTAATTTCTGGAGGCTCTGTAGAGTTAAGTTCACTTTCCCATTTTATAACCTCCCCAAAAATGGGGAGGTGGGTTTTTCTTCGGTGACAGGCACATACACCCACCCCGTGGCCACTCTGCCTCCAACGTCTGTCTACAGCTATGCCCAGGGACTGACACACACTAACCCCCGCCTACTCTCCTTGCCATGCCCTCCACCCCACAGGACTCTACCTCCTCTCTCAGACAGCGAGAATCTGGCAGCTGCTGTGTGCCCCATGTGTCCACTGGAAGCACTTTCTTTGCCAATCTACATGAGTGAAGATAGTGTGTCTGGTGCAATAGTGTTAATGGGCAGTGAAAGTGTGTTTGCATTATTTTGATTTGCAGAAACAAACAAGCGGGGAGACGTTTGTTTCTGAAAACCCAGAAAATAAATAATCTGGAGCTTTCTTCCATAGTTTGTGTCCATGTGCAAGACCAGAAAAAAATCATTTTTGGGGGGGAATTGTGGTAGCCAGCCCGCAACTCTGATGGTTAGCATGGCAGATTTAAATTAGGATTATCATTGGCAATATTTTCGTTTTTTGCTACAGACAGAGGAAGAAGGAAAATGGAAGTGCTTTATTTATACACAGGGCCACTGGAATTATGTGGCAGGAAAAGGCCAAATTATTTGGCAGGCATGACCAATTTATGTGGCAAGGAAAGTCCACTTATGAATTTACAATGCCAATAGCTCTAATTCAAGAAAATGCGAGACCTATTGCATTTCATATGCTTGCTTTTTATTTCAGCCCCCGGGGATGGGATCTTCGGGGCCTATTCAGGCTCAGGGATGAGAGCAACGTAGTCACTCTCCCCCTTTTTTTTTAAAAGAAATAAGGGCCAGATGTAGCAAAGGTTTTTACCCATTCTGTGTCTATGGGAAAAAGTGTTTGTACATATGGCCCTAAGTCCTGGGAGATGAGGTCACCTGGGCCGACAAAAGACTCAGGAAGGTGAGGCCTGCAGCCCTCCTTCCCTTAATTAATATACCAGGCCCTGGGGAATGGGGTTCACAGGGTCTAAAATGGTTTGGAGAAGGGGGCCCTACTCATGCCCCCCCCATATATATTTATTAAAATATGGCATCCGTCATTTTCTTTTTATTTTCCATGATCCCACAGAAGTCTCTCAGATCGTAGCAAAATTTACAGATTTTTAAATAATTTTGGCCCAAGGTGGCCCTACCCTATCCCCTTATATTATTTTTCAAACTTCAGGACAGGGGGTCTAATTCCCAAAGTTCTGTAATGGTTTTCATCAATATTTTTCTCATGTTGGTGGCAGCCAATCCCAGTGCTGCTCCTGCTGGAGTCTCACTCCCGAGGGAGTGAATTAGCCCAAGGGAAAAAGCTCTCAGGGCCAAACAGAAGGTTACAGTTTTCAAAATTGGGTTTGATGGACTCTCACGAGATATCCTCTGACGGAAATGTCCAGATATACAATTATTTTTAACCTTAATCTCTCAAAAACTACTGAATGAATGTACACCAAAGCACAATCTGCAGGCCAATATCTAGCCCCCTACCCATTTTGGTGTAATTCTGTACAGCAGTTTTTGTGGTAGTGTGCTTAAAACGTCTATGGAAAATACATGGGGAAATGTGCTTGTGGGATAACCCCCACCGCCCTTTTTTTCTCAGCCCCTGCTTGACGGATCATTTCGAAAATTCTGGGACTAAAGTGAATTTGTTTTTTTTTGCGAAAATTTGTGAATGGACGCCAAACTTATTAACAAACCATAAAATGGCTTGTCAATGGAAAATCAGTTCTAACTACAACTACCCAGTGGCGACCGTGAGGTAATGTATATACGTGTGTGTGTATCTGTGTGTAGTGAAATAATTAGTTAAAACGATTTATTTTACATAATATTACATTTAACTACATTAATATTTTAAATATATTACATTAATCTATATTTATTTTAAAAAATCACCAAGATTCTTACCTTGTTTTGGTGATATTCCCTTCCGCTATTTTTTTCACACAATATTTTTACTATTCCCATTATAAATATAGGAACACAATATTACGGTAAGCAATATTTGTAACACAATATTTATGTTTCTCAATATTTTTGTAAACAATCTTCTGTCAGATAACTGTAGTATTCCTGTTTGCTATAACTGGCTGCACTTATTAGGTATTGAATCAAGTCCTTCTGGGACTGGTGTTATTCAGTGTGCAACTAAGTGAGCTGCTCTAGCTTGTGGTTGGAATGAAAGTAATGGGGTGCTACAATGATGTGCCTCTTCTTCTGTTTTTTGTTCATATTCTTGTCAAAGTCGAGCACTGTTTGCATCGGTTCAATCCATGCAACACCACCCCAGTCCTAATATATGTATCCCACGTGCAACTCACAGGCCTGGGAACACAAAGGGAACAGTTCGGAAATGAAATGCTGTGTACTTTAGAGTATCTCCCTGCCTGTTTATCTCCTCAACAGACTAAGGGGGTGATTCTAACCTCGGCGGGCGGCGGAGGCCGCCCGCCGAAGTTCCCCCACCAAAATACCGCTCCGCGGTCGAAAGACTGCTGAGGGTATTTTGGGATTTGCCCTGGGCTGGCGGCCGGCCGCCAAAAGGCCGCCCGCCAGCCCAGGGCAAATCAACCTTCCCACGAGGACGCCGGCTCAGAATTGAGCCAGCGTAGTGGGAAGGTGCGACGGGTGCAGTGGCACCCGTCGCGTATTTCAGTGTCTGCATAGCAGACACTGAAATACTTTGGGGGTCATTCTGACCCTGGCGGCCGGTGACCGCCAGGGTCACCGACCACGGGAGCACCGCCAACAGGCTGGCGGTGCTCCCTCGAGCATTCTGACCGCGGCGGTTCAGCCGCGGTCAGAAACGGAAAGTCGGCGATCTCCCGCCGACTTTCCGCTGTTTGGGGGAATCCTCCATGGCGGCGGAGCGCGCTCCGCCGCCATGGGGATTCTGACACCCCTACCGCCATCCTGTTCCTGGCGGGTCTCCCGCCAGGAACAGGATGGCGGTAGGGGGTGCCGCGGGGCCCCTGGGGGCCCCTGCAGTGCCCATGCCAATGGCATGGGCACTGCAGGGGCCCCCGTAAGAGGGCCCCACTTAGTATTTCAGTGTCTGCTTTGCAGACACTGAAATACGCGACGGGTGCAACAGCACCCGTCGCACCTTCCCACTCCGCCGGCTCAATTCTGAGCCGGCGTCCTAGTGGGAAGGTTGATTTGCCCTGGGCTGGCGGGCGGCCTTTTGGCGGCCGCCTGCCAGCCCAGGGCAAATCCCAAAATACCCTCAGCGGTCTTGCGACCGCGGAGCGGTATTTTGGAGGGGGAACATTGGCGGGCGGCCTCCGCCGCCCGCCAATGTTAGAATGACCCCCTTTGTGGGGCCCTCTTACGGGGGCCCCTGCAGTGCCCATGCCATTGGCATGGGCACTGCAGGGGCCCCCAGGGGCCCCGCGGCACCCCCTACCGCGGGAGACACGCCAGGAACAGGATGGCGGTAGGGGGTGTCAGAATCCCCATGGCGGCGGAGCGCGCTCCGCCGCCATGGAGGATTCTGCAGGGCAGCGGGAAACCGGCAGAAGACCGTCAGAATGCCCTGCGGGGCACCGCCGGTCTGTCGGCGGTGCTCCCGCCAACCCTGGCCCCGGTGGTCTCGGACCGCCGGGGTCAGAATGACCCCCTAAATATTGTGAGAATTATGGGGATTGGTTGCTTTGTTGGTCATCATTAGTGTTTATTCTGAAATATTACAAATGATACTTTGATTCGTGTCTTATGAATAAACTCAATCATTTAGTAGTTCGACATGCCGATGCCAACGATAATATTCGACATTCTATTCCGATTAAAAAAAATGCGGTAAAAGGGCAACTGCAAAAATTGTGTTGTATGGCGAAAGGTAATCATGGCGCTTGCTCAACGTGTATTTCGAAGAGCATGTCAATTGAAACACCCTGGTTGTTAAATGAACAGTTCTTCAATACTTATATTTTTCTCCATTTTTTTTAACCTGTGGAATCGGTGTACCCTGAATGCCCAGTAGGTGGTGCCATGAGATTATAAAATAAAACAATGCCAAGCCTTTCACCAACTAAGCGCACAGTTTGCTAATAGAGTGTGACTAGTTCCTATTAATTGAACGCAGAGTCATTTCATGGCAAGTTAACAGAACTGGGAAAATCACCCTTGCTTCTACTGTACATACATGTGCCCTCTGCTGATTCATAATTTGTTGCGCTAGTTTGCGCTAAGCACGTTTTATGTAAGTACATATGTAAATAAATACCTGAGGCGTAGCTATCAGTAGTGTAGAAGGTGCCCTTTGGGAGAAGTTGTCAGCCCAGAATTAAGGTCATTTATAAACGGAGGCCCATGTTTATGGAAAATGGTGCACAACTGCGCTAAGTGTCCCCTGGGCAAGCCCTTCATCCGCTGCCTGCACCACCAATTTTCGGTTAGAAAACTGCAGCGACTGCCAGAAAATCTCAAACTTCACTCCAAAGTCTCGTGGACTAAGAAAGGCCCATGGGGTTATGAGAGCTGCAGTGGAGCCTGATATGTTGTCCCCACATCAAAATGGGACTCGTTACTTACAGTTAGACCTAAATGTGTATTTCACGCATGAGTAGCTCCTCCAGTCCTGGTTTTGTGTTTGCATCCCACACGTGCCCTCCTAGATTCGCAATGGAACTGGAACAGAAAGTTATAATAAGGATCGAAAAATAGGTGAACTGTTCACATCTGCCTCCGGGACAAGTTCAGATTTTTGTCCCCGGAAGAGTGAAATAGGAGTTCAGTGCACATCCATGGATGTGGCGTATAAGGAGTATAGTTTGAAGACATTCGCTATTAGGATCCTGGCAGCAAGGCTTATGTGAGGATTTTTGCCAGTCTGGGAAGTGCGTATTTCAGCCCCCCCCCCATGCGTGGAGACAAAATGGCTCCTCCTATGCTTCTAGCACCTAATATGGCTGCCTAGTTTTGCCTTGTCCTAGGAGATGCTGTGCTCTTCCAATCCAGAAGACTGGTATCACAAGTAACCAGTTCACCAATAGGTCACCTCCCCTTTTCTATCCATTTTGTGGGTGTCAAATCATTTCCAAGATATATTTTTGACATGGAGAAGGGGGTGAGAGTAGACTGTGGCATAACTTTGGAGTTTTGAAGAGACACCTATTTTTTTTATATTAGTTAACCTGCTCGACAGGTTAATGTACCTGCTGTAGCGATCTGTATGCAATCTGCAGCCTGGCACCATTTAATCCTAACATGATAGGCAATCAAGAACCACTGACCTGAATGATTCAAAGGAGTTATTCCTCAAACGTTCTTAAGGATAAATAAATGTATCTTACTTTCGGGGGCCTTTAGGACTATTTCTAGATTCCTTCCTGATTAGGTCTCCCTATCGGAAATTATTACACCTTCACTTGAACTTTTGATGTACACTGTGATGAAATGAAATTGTGTATTATTCTAAGAGCTTTTCTCATAGCGCTTCTCACACTCTCGTCTTCTAACAAAATGTGAGATCCGTCTTGTGAGTGCACTACCTGGTGCCTGGTGTCAGACCTGGCAATGTCAGAAGTCACATCATTACCACTTCAATCTCTGAGTCAACTACAGGCTTGAATGCATGACCGGCATTGGCCTACTGTCCTTGAATACACGCGTTAGCGCGCTGTCATGCTATGCTATGTTAGGTTACGTTGTTTTATGTTATTTTATGCGGTTTTGGTATAGTATTTGCTAGTTGCATGACCACTCAGCAGGTTGGGGTTCAGGTTGCAGCTGTTATCTGATACCACTGGAGCTAACAACGTGAGTGTTACCAAGTGATCAGCTGCCTTTCTGGTCTGTATTTTTGATCGGTTGGTTTGTCTGTGTGTATTAGTCCGTCTTTCAATCTTCCACGCAACCTCAGAGTGTGGATTGTATAGTATTGTGTGCAGGTGCTTCCTAGGTATCCTAGAATGCAACCCGTATGGGGGGATGCTTGGGCGTGCAGACGCGATGCTTGGCAGTAGGTGGGAGGCCAGTCTCCTTACCCAGCTCTGTGAGCAGTATGTCAAGTATTGCGGTTGTGAAAAGGCCACTCAATGCGTACATGCAAGCATTCCAAAGAGAAAAGCGGCGGTTTAAAAAACATAATCGGGAGAATGTATTTCTCCCATTTACTTACACTGAAGGAGAAGCAGTTTCAGGCAGGAAACAGCCAAAATAAAGCTATTTTCGTTTTAAAAAATCGAGCTCTCCTGCCTGAATTGAGTCTATTGGCATGTACGGGGATGGTCTAACACGTGCGTCAGTCATCCGTGAATCCTTGTGTATTCATGGACGTTGTGGGTCCTTCCAGAGAGGGCTACTATAAAATGCCTGGAGGATGGGTCTTAGGACCTTCTATTGATACCATTTGCATTTTGTGACTTGCCTTTTCGATTTTCCAAGCAAGTGAATATGTGAGAATTTGCAAGCATGCAATGTGCAGATGGCTGAAGGTGTAACACATCACGTTCTTATTCCATGGCTTAGGTGCAGCATCCCTGAAAGAACAACATGACTGCCATCGTGGAGATAATGTGCAGGAGCTCCTGGTGCCCATATGACTGAAAACAGAAGTTCTTTCTTTTGTTTCGTTCTTTAAGGTGTAATAACAACATGAGAACGTTCTGAGTTTACCTGTCAAACAGACTACTTCTTATTGCTCCAATAGCAATCATTAATCATGCTGTGTGTACGAAACTCCAGAAATAGCAGACGTTCCTCTCCTTTTCTGGGCAGAAATTTAATTTCCTGCAGCGGAGTGATGCCGCAGGGGTATGAAAAGGTCAAATATGACAGCAGCCGTTAATGAAAGTGAGGCAAATGCACAGCCATTTAGAAGTTGAATTACTGCTCCTCGTCATCATGTGTAGTATCCGCAGCCAGTCTTGTTTTTTCTCCAGCCAACCACACTGCTGGATCTTAAGACAGCCCCCAGTTCCAGAAGGGAAAGTGATGTTGGCTGTAAGCATTTTTTATGTTAGGCCAGTATATGCCTCATGCTGGCAGCAACCACTAGCTTGCTACTACTACTGATGGGGGGCACATGATTGGTTGAGAGGAGGCATGAGATGGACTGATAATGGAAGAAAACTTTGAATGATAGACTGAGGCTCTTAGGTGACTACTGGTACTAAGGTGAACATTTTATGAGCACATGAAACTACTGAGGGTATTTCGTGAGCTGGCAGTAACATTTCGTAGATTAGGTAAAATACTCATAGCTTGTTCAAGGAGGTTGGTAAAGGTTACAACACCTAATTGAGGGAGCACTTGATTCGCTCAGAATAAATATATTGTCCAAGTTGTGTTTTTCTTTTTGTAAAAGGAATAAGGCTTTACTTTAGGCCTGAGCGGAGTTCCTGGAGTTCTGCTACGTGGAGCTCTGCAAAGTGCCGAAAAAACTCCTTGAGCGGCGGAGTTTGGGTAAGGCGTGCTGTTTGCACTGATTTTCAGCACAGCAGTTTCTCCTGCGCTATAAAATCAGCACAAATAGCATCATGTGGAGCGCCAGAGGGCGCTAACTTCTTTTTGACACTCGAGTTGATTTTCTACTCGAGCAGCAGCTTTTTTATCACGAGCGGTTGCGGCCTACTGCAACTGCTCGCGTTTAGACATCTCGCTCGCAAACTTAGCGATTTCTCTTGCTTAAGATCACCAACTTAACATTGGCGAGTGCGAGAAAAATCTCTGCTCCGTGACACTTCACAGAGTTTTTTTTAGCTTTGCACTCCGTGCGGTGTTTGACTTTCACTAGTGATATAGTCCGGGAAAGTTGTTCTTCCCGGTTTACATTTCAGAATCTTTTTATTTTTTATTTTGGGTGTCATTTTCTTTGGGCTCTGGGATTACCATGCAGGAATTGTGTATTGGTCTTTGTGTGTGTTTGTTTGCCCTATCTTTTCTCTGTGAAGATCTTTGCTCTGTCCGGGGATATCTCTGTAAAATGGAGGTTTTTAGGGAGGAGGTAGAAGGGGTTTAGAGAGAGTTATGAAGGGGTTTATGAAGGGATATTTACCCACAAAAAAACAGTAAGCCCATTCCTATTGACAACAGGGTCATAGCTTCCATTGTTGCTGCAGGCGCAGTGGCATGGGGACCCAGAGAGCTGAGTGTCCCAATGTACTTTCATATATTTAAATTGATTAAATATTTAGTTCAAGATTAAATTAATAGCGTGGTAGCATTGTTTCTTTTTTTAACATATTTAAAATATATAACATACATTTACATTCATATATAAGTAAAACATATTTTTACTAATTGTTTCTATAATTTAATAAACTTTTTTAAATCTCCTTATAGTTTACCATAAGAAGATCTCCGTGCAGTTGTGGCAACCTCGTCTATGTGTGAACAGTTACTACTAGTAACTTTACTCTCGTAATTTAGGCTCGACCTCCATAAATAATGGATTCATGCGGTAAAGACATATGTTTACACTTTGGAGTAACTTTGCACTCAATTGATGCGCAGCCAAAAGTTGCAAAATTACTGCGAAGTATGAGAGAATCGTTTTTTACACACATGTAAATTAAACTTTGTGAATAGTGGCCAATGTGTTGGAGTTTGGTGTGTGCCTTTAGCAACAATTTCTACCAGAATTTGTTGATGTTTTCATGAATTGCTCCGGCAACAGTTGTTCAGAAGTGGTCATGCTTTGGGTCAATTTGTGTATTTTAAGAGCGGGAAGCAGTTTCTAAAGAGAGTGTCATAACAGGAATTTTTGTAGACAATGACGCTGCTCTCCTACCTATCTTCATATTCTCACTTTAGTTTTTATGCACTTAGGGGCATATTTACAAGTCCTGAACTCCTCCTTCTGCCACCCTAGTGTCATTTTTTTTTAACGCTAAAATGGCATCAAGGAGGCCTTTTCCCCGCACCGTATTTACAAAACGGAGCAATGCAAGCATTGTGCCACATTATGCCTGCACCAGGCATACTGCATGCAAGGGGGGCATTCCCCTGTTAGGAGGCCCAGAAAAATGGCACAGTGAAATTTACGAGATTTCGCTGCACCATTTTTCCCGTAATTTTTAACACCTGCCCAAGGCAGGCATTAAAGTGACACTCCCTTGGTTTGCAGTGAGGCTCCCGATGCATTGCTGGACTAGCGCCATCATTTTTGGCACTATTCGACCAATGCGCCACAATAGCGTCAAAAATGTTGACTCTATTGTGCTAATTTGCACTATTGTACTATTGTACATACAGAGCTACCATGGTGACGTTCGGTTGTATGGGAGGTGCAAGAAAAGTGGTGCATCAAAGCTGATGCACCACTGTCTTGTAAATATGCCCCTAAATGTGTCACTATGGCCTTCGTACCGACTAGGCTGGCTTGCCTTTTTCAGCTGAAAATTCTAGCTTTCGGCTGAAATATCATTACAAGTGGTAGGGTACTATCATAACACATATAACAGGATGTTGTAGTTTCTCTTGTATTTCCGGGCAGATACAGTCTGCTGACAGCAGGTATCATATATAGCCCACCAAAGGACCTAGAATTGGAGAACCACGTGTCGAAATCTGATCTTTAATACTGACTACTCTTAACCTTCTAAATGCTAAACTCAGGATGAGATGCTAAAAGTGTGGTAATACCATAATATATTACTGGGACACTTGTAATGAGTGGGTTTAGCAGGAAAAGCTGGGAGGCATCTGTAATACGCATCTTCCAGCCCATTACCTAAATAGGCATAGGCCTTCATTACATATAGCCCAGTAATACCCGAGCCGGCAGTACTGTAATTGTGGAGTTCTGGGCACCCTTGTTACCTCCTTCCACAGTGGAAAGCCAGTAATAACACCAAGCGCCAATAGACAAGTCTATCTGTGGCATGTTTCCTACAAATGTTCATTATTCATACGATTTTAGAATATGCATACCCTGAGTGTGTCTAGACACACGGAGAAATAGCCTACACATTCATATTTGACACTGTGGTTTCCAAACAGCTGGCTGCTTGAGATTAAGGAAACACAAGTTGACCTCTTGGGTCAGAGGTCTTTGATCCCCACAGAGCTTCTACTGCAAACACTAAACATGTATTGTTCCTTCACACATGGTTTACTGAGAGGCCCCACCGCCGAGCTGCCTGCCTGTGGGGAGACCTGAGGGAAGGAACTTGTGCAATCAAGTCACTGGTAACAGGAGACGCTAGAAAGCCCCTTCTGCTGGCCAAGACTAACTTGTTGATGGAGACATGCTGTGTGCGGAGAATGAGTTCAAGCAAACAGAGGGCGGCGACAGGGACAACACAGCAGGGTCATGGAAGCTCCAGTTGTGAGGTTGGCCAGGAGAGATCACTGATACTGTGTCACAAGCATTTCTCCAGTAAATATTGTCTGTCATCGAAATGCCTTTCCTAGAATAGGGTCTCTCCCATGAGAGGGAACAGAAGCAAGTCTGCTTCTACTTAGTAAAACTCGATTTTAAAATAACACATTCATGGGATCTTGGACATGAACAGTCCCTGTGAGTCCCTGGTAATTTCTCTTTTTCAGACACATTTGCCCCCCTTCATTTACCTACCAGGTGGAGTTACACCTGCCTCTGAACTGAGAGACGGCTAAGGGTCTACAGTGATGGAGACCTGAGTTCCAGAGGGCGTGGGAGTGTGGCCAAGGGCTCTGATACCCGGAAGTGCCCGTGGGGATGTCCTGAGCGAGTGAATGATTGTAAGCAAAGTGAAGCTGCTGACTGCTGTCTACAGCTATCATGGTGATACCCGGGGAGCTGTGGTGAGCTGGAAACCAAAACCATCCCTGGCAAAAGTGATCCAACCAGTCCCTCCATGAGACTGGACTAGCATAGAGCCCTAGGGACATAGCCGGTTCATGGCAGCTCATCCTGGTCTTAAAGCAGAGTCCTGACCTGTAGCCTACTGGACAAATGCCAGTGTGGCAGAATGCCCAGTCCACTTCTGCCAGGGAATCAGAGAACAGAAAGGGCAGTCCAGCTGGGCGTGCTTGGAAAAAGGATAGACGTCAAGCACAAAATGTGGCTATTTCTTCAATAGTCTTTAAATCAGCCAATGAAGTGATCTATTAATTCAATGTATACCATGTACAAAAACTATGGGAGACACTGTGTTACTTTATTATTTCCTGTGTAAACCTTACTCAAAGTGTTTAGGACTAGGTACGCTTTGCCTTGAAAAAATAAATCACCCATCCCCTGCGCTGGACATTAGCCCTGTCAGAGCTCAGGTTTGCCGCAGCCTTCTTCGAAAGGAGGGGTGATGATCATTTGGATAGCTAGATTTAAATTGCTTTAGGTGCTTTTTATGGCTCGCCTGAGACTGTGCGCCGTCGCTCCCAAGACATCTTGTTTACTTACAGGGGACTTAAAACTTGTCCATTGCTTACCATCGATTGGCTTCATTGTCACTCTGCTGGGTTCTCAACAGTCAGTGTGTCTTCTTTTACATCCCCTTCATGTGTTTATCTCTCCCCGGAGCATGACCCAAGTACTGCTTTTGTGCCCAGTGTGTGCCTTTCCACTACTTGTTCTTTCTGTGGCCCTTCCTTGTTGCCACTGATTGGCCCTATTGCCACTCTCATTTGCTACCTTCCTATTCTGTGGCTGTCCTTTGCCAGCTTGCCAGTCATATGTTCTTATTCCTGTTCTCGAGAATAGCCTCCTTACCATCTCTCTAAGGCTGACTTTTATCCTTCCACTGCTAATTTTTAGGGAACTACTTTCTCCGTTTTCGCTTAGCACTGCATGAGAGTGCATATCATTTCTGGGCCGCTCCCTCTTGTGCTGCTGCTCACCCAAATAATCTGACCCCAGGCTGCTATCTCATCACCTCGACAAACTCCCACCCTGCCAGCTCCCAGTGCACCTCCTTGCCTCCACACTCTCTGGGCTTTATTTTTGTTGATGGGCTAGGAAGCAAATCACTGTAGTGGCCCTCTTCCTTACAAATGTGCCTTTGCGCTACTTTAATATTATATATATTTTTTTATTTACTAATCCATTCCATCTCAGATCAGTAAATGAAAAAAATGGCATCTGCCTCTTGTTATGGCCGCGAGCACCTACGAAATGATGTGCCTGGCTTAGTCATCACACCTTGTTTACATATTTATTTTTAACTTCGGCCATGCTACACACCATCTTGCTGCTGTTGTACAGCATCACTAACAGGGATTAGCACAGCGAATAGGCCCTAAATGTCAGGCCTCCTGGATTTGCCAATGCTTGCTAACCTAAATGTTCGTTCATCTAAATAACTCTTCATACCATAGTATTGGTGTCTAAGTACTTCAGTACGTCACAGTGGTTATTATCAAAATAATTGGCACTCATATTATCGACCTTAGAAGGTCGAAAATATTTTAAACGTCAAGAGCCCAAAAAGTTTATGTAATGACCGAAACATAGATCAGGCCCTTAGAAATGAGTAAAAATGCATCCAAAAGCCTGTACCTGCACGTGGTGCCCCTTGGCATGCACCCAATAATACACTCCTGATGCTGTGGGGCAGGGCACTGGTTTCCGGCATCTTTCAAGATTCTTAGTATCTGATCGGAGAACGCAGACATCTATAAAACTCGAGACTCCGACATCCTGGCTGAGGCAGTCTCCCATAAGAACAGAAATGTCTAGGCGCTCACCTCAGATGATCCTTATTTGGCTTAGTTTAGGTTGCGTGTCTCTGAAAACACTGTGACCATTCCATTCTTCTGATTTTGTGTCACAGGAGTGAAGCCCACTTTCTCTTTCAGGGGTTAGTTTCACGAGTTTCACAGTTGTCTTTAAATACTTAGGGGCAGATTTAAGAAAAGTGGCATTCTACTCACTTTTCTTGTGCCCCTTAGCACCCCCCTACCGCCACCATGTGTGCGCCGTATTTAAAATACGGCACACCATGGCGAAGGGTGAGTGGCAATAGCGTCAACATTTTTTATGCTATTGATGTACTGTTCAGGGTTAGCGGCAACATTTTGGTGCTAACCCTGAACAATACATAGGGGCCCATTGAAACTCTGAGCAGGCATTAAAAGTGCCAAAAGAATAGCGCAAAGAAATCTTATAGATTTCTTTGTGCAATTTTTTTGCCCCCCCTAATGCGGGAACGCCCCCCTTGCATACATTATGCCTGGCACAGGCATTATGTGGTGCAAATCATGCACCATGATTTTGGCCTCATTGGCCCACATTAGCGTAAAAACAATGACACTAATGTGGCGCAAGGTAGCGCTAGGCTTTCTTAAATCTGGGTCTTATCTGCAGATGTTTGTGCCGTCTGCTAATGGTTTTGGAATGCTTGCTTTCTGATTTAGGCAACTTCATGTTGAGTGCGCTTTGTGTTTGAGGATGGGGCTTCAGATTTGACGTCCACATTTGATATTTCAAGCTGTGTTGACTGCAGTTGTTCTCTAAGAATATTAAAAGCGCTTAAACACCTTGATGATGGCTCTTGGCTCAGTGCGACCCCAAAGCAGGGAGAGCAGTGGAGAAGAGGTTTCCTAATAGGAAGAGCTGCCGACTTTTGTACTGAAGAACCAGTTTTCGAACCCTGGCGTTGGCTCAACATTTTGTGATTCTGGACAAAATAATTTAATCTCACTGTGCCTAAAAAAACACATAACAAACAAGCATTTGCAATGCAATGGGTCTCGCGTTTGCTCGAGTCAGAGCTATTAGCATTGTAAATTCCTAACTAGACTTTTCTTGCCACATAAATTGAAAATGAAAAGTAAAACAGTTCACAGAAGCAAGTCAATTCAAAGCGCCACGGCCACCATGATCGTGAGCATGAAGGAGAGACACAAAAGGAAAAAGAAGATCTCTCGCTGTCAACCATACTGGCAAAAGTGCAATTATCTATGTAACAGGATTGATGGCCAAGGCGGTAACAAAACTGCCCCAAGGAGGGGCAAACATAAAGCATTTACCAATGTCATCAAAGGATTTTTGAAAGGCAAGCCCACGAACGAGTGAAAGTGATGTGCGTGAGGTGGGTGTGGTTAAAAGCCCATATAGATACCAACACTTCGGAAAAGAAGCGCTTGCATGCTGCTATGCTCGACCTAAAAAAATCTATTTGACTTTGTGAGCCATCACCTGGTGCTTATGTAACGCGCTCCAATCCCTCTGCGCTGAGTTTGAGATATTTAAAACAGCAAAAAAATATTGGCGCACCAAGCAAACCTTTTGAAGTCAGGCAGAAGCCCTCCCTTTTAGAGTAAGTGTTTGTACTTAGGAATGTTTGAGCATATTTAGTGTTCCAGGCAAAAAAACATTTTGCCTGCTGGGGTGCTCCTTAGACACTGATTTAAATTGACATATTTAGTGACTTTTGCATTAATGGGGCACCTTTAGGTGGCATCTGGTGCCTTACCTCGTCCTAGGGAAACACTGGTATTTCCTGCATCACCTTCAAGTATTACAGCTAACCGAGATGTAGTGAATAAATGTGAGCGGCCAGACAGCTAGACCTCTTGAGCGTGAGCCTGTCCTATATGAGGTACATTGATTCCAGAGTTCAATAAGTAACTTCCGTAACAAAGCTTGTAAAACGTCAATAGCGTCTGTCACCGGAAGTATTCTTCTCAATAACCAACATTTGTATTGGAGCATCCTTAGAGTGCGACATCGTTTTCACTGTTCGCCCTGAATTCACTCTACTCCTCTGGACAGTGTGTGTGCTCACAGTAAAAACCGACTGCCAACTCCCATCTGTGAGCCCAACAGGTCCTGCAATATTAATAGAGTACTCGCTACCCACAGGTTGGGATTCAAAGCGCTTAATTACAAGGGTAGTACGTAATGCAGTGTAGGGTGTGTGGTTGGACGTTTGTCGTCAAACATTTTGATATTGTGCGGGAAGGGATTCCAGGCTGTGCATCCTTTTTCATGTGAAAATCTAACTGGGTGGAAAAACAGGTCTGTCAGCATAAAAAGCCTGCGCTCAAGCACCCTTCATGTCACTCAATATTTGTAACCCTTTGTCCTTCATTCAAAGTGTGAGGGTATTGGACCGCCACCATGTGGTTCAGCGGGTGCATTTGGGGGTGCTATCTATTGTAACAGTGAAAAGTGGTGATCAATGCGCTGTAACGAATATAGGAGACACCTCACATAAGCAACAAAGATGGCGACTCTGCACTTTCATTCCAGTGGCAGGGACCTCTCGCCACAGGTCTGCCTTGGACTCTAGCTGACTGGAGGTTAATAACCTCCCTCTATTCCACTTGTTTGCAAATAGTGTTGGGAAAGGCGAGCGAGGCTTGAGCCTGGCTCAAACTATGTATC
Organism: Pleurodeles waltl; assembly: GCF_031143425.1. Taxonomy (NCBI): domain Eukaryota; kingdom Metazoa; phylum Chordata; class Amphibia; order Caudata; family Salamandridae; genus Pleurodeles; species Pleurodeles waltl. Next base: position 644,435,001 of record NC_090446.1, on the reverse strand, counting down.
CGAAATGAACCTGTTCCATTGGGGCTGGCTACAGAATAGAGGCAGGACAGGCACCACACATCCTGACCCATTCCATCTTTAATGCAGTTTTCGAAACACATACACAGTTAAAGGCAGGACAGCTGAGAGGATAGATAAAATCTACCTTCCTTCTTGTACTAAAAGAGGAACATGGTAATTAATTTAGTTTTGTAGATCACGTAGGTTTCAGGAAGACCTATAAACTCTGCCGGATGTTGAAGCTCCTTTGTTTAGTCAATCTATTTAATTTCCATATTGGAGGCGCTGAACCACACCTAAATTTGCTCTGTTTTTGTTACCTCGATGTCTCTGTGGGAGGAGGATGGAAAACACAACGATATTCACACAAAAATGTGTCCTGATTTCACTTTCATGTAACATTGTCATTTTTTGTTGTAAGACTGTTATAGTTATAGTTATCTGTAAGAAACTGGGTTGTTGATTGAATGGGGTGTGAGCTCACAAACACAGTCAGGGCAAGGCACAAGTCAACCCTAAATTAACCTGTGTTCAACTTTCTGGTATCTTTGCAGTCAGACCTAACTTAGAGGCAATGTGTAAAGTAGTTCAAACAGTAAGAAAGTGAAAAACACCACAAAAAGGGTCCCACGCTGGATTATAAAAATAGAGCAATTTATAAATAAATAAACTTGACCAAAATGATAAACATCTAATCAGTAGAACTGGAGATATGCAATTTTGAAGGCTTTAGTGAAAAATAGTGCCAAAATGCTCAAATCACCTTCTGGTCATGCTGAACCGGGACAAAGTCACACATTTAGGCAGTCTGCAATGGAGCGTGCACCGGCTACAGGGACCTATTTAGGTCCGCTGAACACACTATCCTAAATCCTGGTGCGTGATCTGTGCAGCGTGGCTTTGTGAGACCTCGTATTGTTCAGATTGGATCACAAGAAAGCTGTGTGGTGAGGCTTTGCGGGGCTTGGCGTTGCTTTCCGTCAGTTACAGTGAGTTGTACAGGGAAGCTTGGCAGGGCTTCGCTTCTCTTTACAATTATCCTGATGGAGCTGCAACTGTGCAATAAGGGTATGCGTGGCTTTGTGTTGCTTGGCCTTGATTCCAATGAGAATGGCAGCTGTGTGCTGAGGCTTTGAGGGGCTTTGTGTCACTTTGCTTTACAATGATTCTGATGGGGACCACAGCTAGACTTGACAGAGCACCTTCAGGCCCACTTCCAGGACTGGGGTGGCACCATGTGGGAGGGCAGGACTCATAGCAGAGACCAAGTGCTGGATTCAAGGTTGTTGGAAGCCTGCTGTGTCCCTGAGTCTTATGATTAGAAGACTGGCCAACTAGCACTTGGAGTCACTCTGGGGTCTTGAGTTTAGAGTCACAGGTCCAGTCCTTTCCACCTAGGCAAGTGGGCATCAGACAGCAGATCAACACAGCAGGGCAGCAGTCCTTCAGAGCAGCAGTCCATCAGAGTGGCAGTCCTTTCGACTGCACAGCAGTCCTCTGTATTGGCAGAGTATCCGGGGGGTCCAGAAGTGTACTGAAGAGTTGGTGTCTGGGGTTCAATATTTATGCCTGGTGCTCTTCCTCTGGAAGATGGGAGAAGCTTCCGGAAATTCCCTTGGAAGTCCTGAAGCACCCTGCCTTCCCTGCCATGACTCCAGACTAAGTACAGGAGTATGCAGCCCTTTGTGTGGCCACAGGTCATAGCCTAAGCAAGTGTAAGTAGGGATGTACCCTGCTCCGCTCTTCTATTCTGCTAGTGATGGGCCATCCAGGCACACATATGCTCTCTACTGTGTGGGGCTGTCTAGGAGGAATACGCAAAGCTCAACTGTCAGTTACACCCAGTCATGTTACCCCAAGACAAGCTCCAGGCCCTAAATGGCTAAGGCAGGAAAATGTGAGGTTGGAAGTGTGCTCTAAAAGTGGCATTTTCAAAACTGTAACTCAGAATCTGATTTCATCATAAACTAGGATTTTTCATTACAATTCCAAAGATGCCAATCTTGAACTGCTAACCTGTTTCCTTTTGGCAATTACAGCTTATTAAATGTAATAAGGTAACTCCAATGTGTTCATGTGGGAGAAGTAGGCCTTGCAGTATTGAAAAACGAATTTAAGATTTTTTCACTTTCCAGACATGTAAAACGAAAAGGCACATATCCCACTTTTTAATTGCAGTGCACTTTCTCCTTTGGGCTGCACAGTACCTACAATAGGGTAATTTACATGTATTAAAAGGAAGGTTTAGGCCAGGCAAAAGGTTTTGTTGGCCAGGTTGACATGGCTGTTTTCAACTGCACATACAGGCTGCACTGGCAGGCCCGAGACCTGCTTAAAGTGCTACTCAAGTGGTGTCGCTGTCAGTGCTGCAGGCCCACTGGTAGCATTTAAATTACAGGCCCTGGGCACAGGTAGTGGCACTTTACTAGGGATTTATAATTAAATTAAAAATGCCAATTGGGTATTAGCCAATTCTACAATGTTTTAAGGACAGAGCTCAAGCACTTTAGCACTGGTTGGCAGTGGTAAAATGTGCAGAGTCCTAAAACTGGCAAAAGCAAAGTCAGCAAACAAGAGGGGTGAAAAGTTAGGTGGTAAACCAGGCCAAGGATGCCAAGTCTAACAGTATCAAATTGATTAATTTGATATTTGTATTTATTGAACATACAGCACCAAGCTAGTTCATGAAATAACAACTGAACACAAGGTTGTTAAATTGAAGACTGAAGGGGTTATCCTTCCAGAAGCAGAACTGCACAAGGTGCGACCAGGAAATCTGGGCTCAAACCTCAGCTTTGTCACCGAACTAAATTGTTTGATGATAGGCAAATTATTTTACTTCACTGTGCCTTATTTTCCTTGAGTGACCAATCTGAGAGCACCGTTAGATAATTCAGTTCAGGATTAGTGATATTCAAAAATGTCGCTCTAATGTGCAGTGGACAGTAAGGTTGCTTCACATTTAACCAAATCGTTCCTGCACAGAGTCTACATGACAAGCTCATCTCTTTCATGGCTGACATATGGCAACGTCAACATTGCTCAGAAGGTATTCTACGTTGATGCCTAGAAATTACTGGTTAAACATCAATGTTTTTATGTAATTTAAAATATTAAATCGAAGCACTTATACATGTTTTTAATTTTAAAGAGTTGTTATAGTTTTCTTGACAACAGTTGCCTCTTTTACATTGTGCTAGCTGAGTTCATGCTTTGGCTATTAGGGCTGGACAGGCCCTTGGCTTGGCTCTTGCTTGGCTGTTTTGTGAATATGCTGGATTGCAAATCTCCATTTCCCTATGGTAGTGAGGTTTTTAGTGTACCCTCACTAAGAGGAAGTGTGAGTGAAAGCTCAAAAAAGTGTTATCAGTCTTGCTTAAAGAGGGAATCATGGGGCTTAGACGACAACCCTGCACTCGCAGGCAAAGTTCTTGTTGGACGTGAATGGGCATAGAGTACTGAATGAGCAATCAAGGAGAACACAATAAAACCATAAGGAAGGCTGATGTGTATACATTTAAAAATAAATATGCAGTGAATCAATGTAAACATTTATATAAAGTATAATCTTGCGCATACAGATGCCCCTTAAGAAAGTGTAGCACCGACAATAACTAAAGCATGACATTCGATGACGCCGCATATAAGTTCAGAAAAATGTCTTTGGAAACTATCTGCAATTTGGCTGATGGGTGCCAAACCACTAGGGTGGTAGGGGCCCAGATCCTCGGCTAAGTGGTAGCCTGCTTACCAAATGTATGAGTTGCTTCTGCTCTGACTGGAAGTGCTCCTGCAGACACATCGAGGGAATTTTCAGGGAAAGTGCGCACACTTCACAATACGATGTTGGCGTGGTGTTTTGGTCTTTATTTGTCATATTTTCACAAGATAAATTTCAATTTTTTAGAAATATTAGAATTATTGTCCCTGATTACTGGAAGTTTTGTCCCATTTTGAGACGGAAATTGATATTTCTTCCTAATGCTTAATTTGTAACGTGCCGGTGCCCAAAGCCTTCTACTTAAACACGGGGCTGCTGCAATTAATTGCGCGAACACGGAATACTGAGGAAGCGTAATCCTGAAGCCATCTCGGGCCTCTCAATCCATTTTTAAGACGCTCCCTTCCCCTTCAGCTCACTCTTGCAGCTTTCTGCTTTCCCCCTTTGTGACGCTTTTTTTCTTTCCCCCCGTCTTTCGCATATGTCACTTTTGCTCACAGTAAATGCTTGAGGCAGAAGAGTAAGTGCCGGACCTAAAAAATAAGTGCCGGTGCTCCGCACCGGATACACCAAGCACAAATTAAGCACTGTTTTTTCCCTGTCTGGAACAGTCCCGGGCAGGAATAAACACACAGTGGACATGACTCGGCAGCACACCATAGCTAGGGGAGACTTAACAAAGCCATGCCAGTCACTAATGTTGGCGGCTGATAATCAGTGAAGATATTTTTGGCAGTGGAGCCGTTGCAGCTGCCACTGAAACTCACTGGTTTTTCCTACTACTCTAAGTGTAGCGGGAACTGAGAGTTGTGTGGGCAGACATCTTCCAGTTTTTGGCGGATGCCTCGCTACCAACTAGCTCCAAATGTGGCTTTAGCATCGCAGAGACGTAAGAACTGAATCCAAGGTTTACTGCTGAGGATGTAGCTTAAAAAACAAGCATAGGCAAAACCAACATGCCAGGTTTGCAGCACTTCAACGTAAGTCACTCCTGCTGGCTTTGCCAAGGCCGCCAGTTGGTACATTTCTATTTCAGAGGTGGCCTATGGCACACCCTGAGGAACGGCCAGCTGCTCTGACTCTTATAAACGGCTTGATGGTCGAATGGTTGCCTTAGACCACACAGGCTCATTCCTCTGAATGAAACATTCAGAGAACAGCTCTTTGGTATTCCTCGCAATTAATTAAGCAAAAAAGAGAACTATTGTTGTCTACAATGCATGACCCAGATAAAAAATTAAATGTAAAAAATGTGATGATTGAGTATTGTTTTCAAATGTAAAATATTCCTTCATTCGTTTTAATGGAAGCACCTCGTACGGGGTGAAAGGATGCATTTAAACAACAAATAGCTTGATGGTGAGACTAAAACGCTCCCCTTGGCTGACCCAAGGTGGGCAATGTCTGAATACAATAGCTGAGGAGGGCTTACCATGCAAGCCAATGTCTCAAGGGGCCGGCGGGCCCTTTCTGTTTTCACAAGAGTTTCACACCAGGCATAAAAAACACATGACTAGTGTGCAAGGATGTTTAAGGCTTCTCTAAGCTGAAGCTGTCAGGCAGAAAGATGGCGGAACACACTCTAATTAAGATTAGGGGCAAGCACTCTTAGTTCACTCATTCTTTCTCACATCTGTGATGCCCCAGCCACAGAAAACAAAATAAAATCCGGGGAGAATCAAGAAACCCAAGCAATATCAGGAGAACTTCTTGGACGAGGCATTGATTACTTCTCAAGCAAAGGTGTTTTTAGATACATTGAGCCCTGGGGATTTGAGCAGAATATAGATGTCTTGTAACCTGCCCCCTTCTGTCATTTATCCTCCAGATCCCCCATGGATCAGCTGCCTCTTGTGGTCAAACTGAGTTTATGAAATACCAGACCCTCCATGATTGTCTTTCTATGCACGTTGAAGGGCTGCTGAGATGGTTGTACGCATCTTTCTTGTCAGCTCACTGAGGCTTGAGCACCCTGTTTGCAGCAGGGGAGGCGAGAACCATAAAGTAAGCTATGGGTACGCTTCTAAGCACTGCAGGGCTTGGCAGCAAGTTACTTCTTTGGGGGAAGGCTAGTCGTGCTTGAATTATTTGTTTAGTCAGCCTTTAGATTTATTTATGCAGAGATTGAAAGGGGAATGCAGAGGGGATGGGGAGTCGCTTTGCTTTTTTATAGATTGATGGTTGATTTTACAGTGGCCTTTCTTAGATGTTATATTTATTTATTTAAAAAAAAGGTTTTTAAAACTCGGTGTTTCAAATTGATTGACAATAATCTCTAAAGGATTGCTATCTAACAGATTGCTGTCAGGCAGCCCACACCTCCCCAGTGGTTGTAAACTGAGTACATCACATTTTGTATTTAATGCTTTTGCCATTACAATGTATAGACCCCTGTAATTTGAAAATACATGAGTCTCCAGCAACAGGTTGGAGGTGTGACTGAACACCCTGATGTATTCTCTGTAATCACCATACTGTTGTATGTCTATTTGCATGACATGTCGCATGGCAGCTTCCATGATCATTACCAGGCCACATGTACAATCCGTTGACTGATCATCTGTATGGCACATTGCATAATTCTGGAGGGCATAGGGCATGAAAGATTACGTGACTGTAACAGCTTTCTAAAACAGATTACATGACAACTGCATGGCAAGCTACTTACACATTGGATGACAACTGTGGGGTAAACACTATGTCAAATTGTAACTCAATAGGCATCACAAATGTCTCTAATGCAAGTATCCAACACATAGTAGCAGCTTAGCCATCTACATTGTGCTCCGCACCTTGTCAGGGGTAGAAAGAGCTATCTAAATGCCGGTAGAACAGTGCTTAATTTGTGCTTGTTGTTTCCGGTGCTGAGCACCTCAACTTATTTTTGAGGGCTGGGGCTTATTCTTCTGCCTCAATCATTTGCTGCGAGCAAAAGACACATATGGGAAAGACGGAGGAAGAGAAAATCGAAAAAGCGTCACAAAGGGAGAAAGTAGAAAGCTGCTACAGTGAGCCGAAGGGGCAGGGAGTGGCTTTGTATGGATTGAAGAGGCCCGAGATGGCTTTAGGATTACACTGCCTCAGTATTCCGTGGTCACACATTTAATCGCAGCAGCCATGTGTTTAAGAGGAGGGCTTTGGGCACCAGCATGTTTTTATTTACAAATCAAGCGCTGCGGAAGAATACAATGCTGTCTCTGTGGCTGGTTGTAAGAATTTAAGCACTCACCCACCCACCACATGAATATTGATTCTGCTCGCGCTATGCTAATATCATCTGGACATTGTGGCATAAGCTACACATGAACAACCACAGGCTAATGTAAATGAATATGGTCCAGCGAGCTAGCTGGAGAACCTTGTTGTAAAGTTACAGTATTGTGATTGGGCCAAGGAACATTCAGCGAGAACAGCATTAACAATAACAATGGAAATAAACAAACATGATTCCGCTTGCCCGTGTGCTCCAGAAATAACGAACAGTGCAACATGCAGAGAGAAAGACAGGAGAGCATCCATTTTGTAAAACATGGCTGTTAGGCCCAAATTGAGACCTAGCTAGCAAGAGTAAGGAAAATATACTTCTGCACATCACAGGAAATGCGTTTTAAAAACGAATATCAGGGTACACATGTGTAATGAATGTAGAACCAAATTCTGCACTTTGTTATTAATCCACAAAAAAAACTTCACAAAAATTCTTAATAAGGCCACACTCTGGAGCTCACTCCTCCCTAGGTTGCCAATGTTCATCTAACCTCGAAGAGGCTTATGATTACGCCCTTTTTTCTATGGAAGTACTAATGCATTTTAATTGCACCTTTGTAATTTCTGCCTGTTCTAGAGCTCTAGGGCACTATCATTTATATTTTCACCATAAAGCAAGACGCAGCTTGGATTTCTACCAGTGTCTTTATCCGTCCTGATCATTCTCAGCTTGGGATGATGTCATCAGTTTGCAAGTCGATAGTGGAGGGACGTTTGGTATCTTAGTCCAGTTTGTGGGCAGATATCAGGGGCTCGTGAGGCATGGCATTTTTACAACTGATATCACTTGCCCACTTAATTAGCCCTACACACAGTGATCTGTAAAGCCAAACATCAATTTTGCGCGTCAAGCTGTCTTTTTCTCTCCGGAGCCGGTTCGGCATGCAAGCTGTAATGTGCAGTGGAATCTCACATTGCTCTGGACGATTTTACTTTCAATCACTTTCTAATCTGACCAAAGAAATGAAGTGATTCGCCCAAAACAATGAAAGGTGGTCAAGTGGAGAGCTATGGTTAGAGATATGATGTTTTAGTTATGTAAAGTTATACTATGCCATTTAGATGACCCGCTCCCCACCATTAATAAGACCTCGTGACGCTGTTGACTGTCTGGAGCAGTTCTGCTTGTGATTCTGAGTTTTATTTTTTTAATTTCAGACTGGGATCTGAGACATCCTGTGCTACCATATTTTGAGTACTGGGTTAAGGTCCATCCCTGGCCAGGAGTCAGTGACATGTGGATTGAGGTGTGAGCGAGTGAATTTGATGTCAGAAAGACCTGCTGCCAAAAAATGTGCAAATTGCCTATGCTGGATACTTTTGCCCAGCCATTTGAGATGGTCTAGGCCTGCAGCTGCTGACTGTGTGGTGTCTTTCATTTGTGTTTGTGAGGAACAGGTGACAAGCCTTGCTCTTCCATCTCATTACACTCTTATGCCTCACTGACATGCTTACTCACTGCAACAAGTCCACAGAGGTACAGCTAGTGCCCCCTTAGACCTTCACAAGTGACATTCTGTGCTTCTTACGTAGGGCATCAATGACAACCTTGAAAGTAGGAGCCTTCATGTAATTGTCATAGGAAGGGTAGCCAGTATTTTGAGACAAACCTGTAGAATTAATATGCAATATAAGTGGTTCGACTCAATACTATTTATTTAGCAGTTGTAAAGAGCGTGCTATTACCTCTATGGTAACCTGATGCCAGGGAGACAACATAGAGTAGAGCCATCCAAGAACATTTAGATGTTAAACAGATATGTTTTCAAATGTTTCCTTATTGTAAGGAGATCTGAAGTTATGGAAACTGTACGAGGAAGCAGGTTCCAAGCTCTCAGCAGAGAATGAAAAAGATCAACCTCTGTCCTTAACACTGCTAACCCTGGGTAGCACCAGTACATCCGGAGTTGCAGAAGGAAGGGGTATGGTAGATTGGTATAGGAAATATTATGAAACTTTGGGCAGTTGCCATATGCATGGCACATGCATAGAATCTTAAATTAAACTTGTTTGGCTAAAGGGATCCAGTGACTTTGTCTAAGATGTTGTGCGATGGGTGTCTAGGGGCAAAAACCGGGTCTGAGATAGGCCACATTTGAGTGTGAGCAGGAGTTCTTGCCAAAGGCAACTCTCATTCTCAATTTAAAAGAATACCAAGTCTCCTTATGAGTCTTTTCCTCAGGAACGCACAGCTGATTTCTCGAGTCCACTTACCCTTTATGTCACTTCTGTCCTTCAAACAAAGCTTTACGAATGCCTAAGAATGATAAGCACAGAATGGCTGTGCCATCCCTGACATTGAACACCTCCAAAACAGCTTCTTTACCCCCCGCCACCTGGTTTAACGTCTCATGACGGTGTCCAAAAAGAGCTGTGTAATGAGCTTTTTTCGGAGCTTGTGTTAAAAAAAATCTGTTAAATGCAGATGGGACTTTGCAAATGTTTGACCTGGCAAGATTTAGTCATAGAAAAATCTTCATTTATGGTCACACCACATCAGTATTTCCCGAGCCAGACTAGTAATCACCAATAGAGCAGCAAGCAGACTGTTGGCCATGTGGCCAACATACAAAGAAAGGAAACTTGTTTCTTAGCTACAGAAACTTCTACTGCTGGGCTCAGTTTCCACGATCCTGCAGCCTCCTTATATCATTGGACAACTCTGAGGGTCCCTGGCCCCTGAGTCTAAGCCACTCATGGTTTATGGACTCATAACTAATACTTGATTAAGCAAGGGCTCAGCAGGGAGCATTTCAGGGTTCTCAAATATACTGCTGGGCGCTGCAAGCTGTCTTCTTCAGCGCTTAAATGCTGCCTTCTGCGGTTCTAGAATGCGGTCTTCCATTGTTCTTGAACTGCATCTTCACCCTGAACTGATGATATATAAAAACAAGACAACTCTAAAGGCGGTGGTACATCTGTGGAACAGCACAACCATGCCACTTTGTGGCAAAGAATGGTGCCCCCCCTCTGGTGCTGAAGTGTGACATCACGTTAGATTTGAGATATTTGTTTGATGTCAGTCTCCCAAAAGTAATTTCCATTCAAGCCAAAATACTTTCCCTGATCCTTTCTGAATATACAAACCTCACCCATGTTGAGTTATAGTGTCAGCCAGATAAACAAGCATTGAGAAAGCCTATAGTCCAGGAGTTGGCTGTCAGCCGTTTGGCTTTGTTAATATTTGTTTTGTTTTGTCATGTTTTTTGCAAAACTTGTACGTTGTCTGTCATTCCTTGAATCTCAGTACCTAAAAGCAAAAAATATTTTTTGTGATTTAAAAAGCACACATTTCTACAGTAATTCCTGGCACTGGAGGGAGCTACTTTGTGTGTGGATGCGCTCCTTGTGAACGGGATGAATGCCTTCACGCACAGGGAGGTTGGTGAGCGGCTGAAAGGAGTAGAGCCAACTGCCGTACACTGTAGTGGGCAGAAGGAAAATGTGAATGGAACAATAGCAGACCAATTGATTACGAGTCGAATCTGAGAACCCGCATAAGTAAATATATTATACATTTTTTAAAAGTAATCAAAAGGTCTTGGCTAACACCAGACCTAAAAAGGTCTCCGTCAGTCAGTTGCTTACCAGTTGAACTGGCTGAAGTATAGCTGATGAGCGACCAGGAGGTGACCCTCTCACTATTGCTCCTCTATTTGTTTAAATTAAATATTCTTATAGCTTCTAATCAGAGATACCTGTCAATAAGGATTAATCAGCCCTTGCCCAGGGGAGAACTGTCTTAATTTAAAGCAAACAAAAGGGTGAGTGGGAGTTTTAGGGTAATCTCTGAGCTGACAATGCTTCCTTGATTAGGATTTACAAAATCCATTGATGAATGTGCATCCTAGAGGCTGGCAAAATTTAGCTTTCGAAAAATGCAATGGAAACATGCTTTTGTAAAAGTATATCACTCATACACAATTAATTCAGCACCTTTATCCATGCCCCCATATTTTGGTAAAAGGCACCACTGTGGACATCTTTGAAGAAATGCAAGATATTCTCGTGTTATGATTTCGATGGAGAAAGCAAGAATCTTTGAAAATTAAATTTACTTGATTAAAGGAAGGTATTGAATTCAAATGTTGGATTTGAAATCAATAATACAGATGGTAATGTGTGCCATAGCTGCATTTTGTTTCCCCTTAGTGTCTGGCTCTTGCGCAGTGCTTAATTTGGAAAAGATTAAGTGGTGGGTTGGGGGGTGCATTTTTTCTCAGAAGCACACAAGCATTGCTGCTGATTGTTGGTATTGCCAAGTATCAAGCTCATCTCTCTTTTATCCAGCATCATACTGTTCTTGCTCTTTTGTATCATTCTTTTGTTTTATCCCTGCTTCCTTCCTTTGTCACTGTTTTTCCAACTTCCTCTCCCTCATTTCCGTTTCTTGCTTCTCCCTTGTTCAGGGTTGAGTTCTGATGATTAAAAATGCCAGATTCTCCAGCAAAGAGTGCTGTTGGACCCCAAAACCAACCACCAGCTCAAATTAAGCACTGCGATCTTATGGTTCCTGTTTTGGGGAGTGCTGTCATGCTGTCAATTAATCCCACCGGTAGCTGCAAAATTGTAATCCTACTTCTGTTTTCCTGGCCGGGCCCAGTTTGTGATTTTCAGAATCTGGTTCTTCTACACATGAAATATATTAAATGACAAAAGTAGCCCTTCCACTGCTAGTTCACTTTGCCCTGAAGTATGAGCGACTACAAGAACGCATCCATAAATTGTTCACTTTCGAAGAAAATGTTGTTAAACATTTGCGCACGCCTTTAGGAAAGATCATGCACAATGTTCAGAAGTATCCATGGCAGAAATAAAACAACCTCAATGACACTAAGTCATTGACCACAGACTGTAACCCCTCCCAGACGTACAAGCAACCGGCCCACTCCTGCCTTCCACTCTCCCATGAAATACGAATTGGAAACGTTACTGGAAATTTCAATGGCCGCAGTTTTATTAAAGCATCATATTTACATGGTTCATAAAAACATAGCAACCTGTGGTAATACATATGCACCGTGTTAAAATATTAACCTTTGTGTTTAAACTCTTGAATTGTTTTCTTGATATGCTTGTGCTCCGCCAATTTGCACAGCCTCTTGTGTATTGACCCACTGGGGCTTTCAGTGTGTGCCGGTGGCTGGGCTTCCCTTGCTACCAAGTCTCTGTGGTCGCCTCCTAGCCTTGCCTTGGCTGCAAGTGTCATGTGGGCCAGCCGCTACCCCTTTGTCCGGTCATTGCTTGCACACCTCATGCCCCTGCCATTAGGCATCCCAAGGGCACTGTTAGAGTGACTCCTCCTCTTAAGCTACTGTGCTTCTATGGACTGACTGAGCGGCCATCCCACCACGCTGCATGTGGTTTCCCTGGGGCATTCCCCCTTCTGTGCCTACCTAAGAAAATTGAGTAGCTCTAGTTCCCCTACTATGTTTAGTAAGAATGTGTCAATCTCAATGCCTAATAAATGCACTCCGTCAGTTGCATGGTAACCTGGTGTTCTCAAGTTATTGAGCCCATGACTAACAAAGACCTACGAGTTCCCCCTGCAAAGTTTGGACATGGAAATGTTCAGCTTTCTCCGTGACCTTTCCACTGCCCCGTGATCTCTTGCCCCTCTCCAATCTGCCCTGACCATGAACTTTGACCACATTACATCCGCTAGGAGCAAAAGCTGCGCCACTGCTGCAAGAGTGTGAAATTTCGAATATTTTCTTAACGATTTCTAATGTATTAATCATTTGGTGAATTAACATGCGAAAACGAGTGACTTCTGTAAATAGTCACCATGATTCATTTTTGTTCTCTGGCTAAGCAAAATTCTAGTTGAAGTTGTAGTTATTTTCCATTGCTCAATGCTTACATAAAAAGTGTGCTTAATAGCCTATACATGTGTAAACAGCTACCCCTAGCGGGTTGCTGCATTATGTCTTACAAGGTCAGATTTATTAAGTCACTACACAAGTTGAATATTCTATTGTTTGAAATTGTCACTAATACGTGGTTTCTTCCTCGAGGATGGAAGTAAATGTTGAGAGATTAGTAGTTTCTTCCTGATAAGAGAAGTTTAGATGAGATGGAACAATGGAGTCACAGACGAGACGGAAGAGGAAAAGTTACTGTTATGAATGTGTCCTGGTTATTCTCAACGTCATTATGTTTTAGGTTATCAATAAAACGACTATTGGTTGAATTGTAAACCACCTCATGTACTGACCAATCATAAAATTTTGAAGATTAGTATAACAACTTGGGTAGAAGTTTCTAGAGTCATACTTTCTTATTCCATTTTCATGATTGTTCCATGGTGGTTCGAGTCGTATTAGCAATGTGTGTTTAGCTGTCAATAGACCCGATTCTCTGAAGACTTACCTGATGGCACCCCCTTGCTGAAGTAAACTGTGTGTTGTTGTTCTAAGGGTAATGTATGAAATTGCATTGATATATATGCGTCTCTTTTGCTTTGCAGGTACCAGATGCATCTTGTAGTTTAATTGCTGCATAATAATAATAATAATAGTAAGAATGATAATAACAATGATTTTTTTTATAAATACCCGAGTTAGTATAATTTTTCGAAATTTGTGTTTCTAAATTCTTTTACATGAAGTCCAACATGTTGATGCTAATTTGTGGTTAGTGAGGGAATCTACCTTCACATGCTCATGATTCATAGTGACACTCTTTGATTGTTTGTGCTAATGTATACTTTACCTTTGTTGCCAATTCTGGTGTTATTAATCAGTGTTATGATACTTGAGATTATTTGCTTTGGTTCTTTGATTAAACTCAGATACATAAGACGTTCTAATCAGCCACTATTGATTTTATATGCTTATTATTTATGTTTGAGAGTTATCTTCGTGACATTAGCATTTTTAATCTGGGGAAATACATTTTTAATTATTCTTAATAAACTGGTGTGGTTATTATTTGAGGTCCAGATCTGTGAATATTTTGATTATTGTTTATGATTACATTACTCATTAATGCCATCCCCTCAATCCTTTGTTGTGTCGATCCATTGGCCTCTAGCGCAAAATCCAGTATTTAGTTCAAAGTAATAGCTAGGATTTTGTGGCGATGCAGAAGTTTTTGGTAGCAGATTACGGTTACATCATTGATTAATGATGTCTTAATGAGAATAATGTAACTTGTGAAAATTTCTTCTGAAAAGAAATAGATTAATTAATTTTTCTGAAATGTTACACGTATCTGATAAGATGAGTTGCTAGTTGCCTTAAGTGACTTTCCCCAGTTCTTGGAGACCCTCTAGGTTGAAGGGTATGTTTCTAGCAGTGTTTGATTGAATTGAGTGAGGTGATTTGCGCTTGCACAGTTTAAGCTAATTTGCAGATGATTGAGGTGCATATGAGTTCAGAAGGAGTGGGTGTACTCCAGTAGAGTTTAGAAGGAGTGGGCGTATTCCAATAGGTATGAGAGCAGGGAAGCAGCGTTCTTCATTTGAGTGTGGCGCTTAATGCAGGAAAAATTACCTACGTGGTTGTTGATGACGGACCTTAGGAGAGAGGTCTGGGACTCCGGTATATATTGACAGGTGTAGTGCGACACTTGGTATATGTTGTAATTTGTCCATTTAATAGATCGATCCGGCATGATTGGTAAATCGAGGTTGTGAGATAATTGGTGTGATTGAAATTATACTGATATTTGCTGAGTACTAAGTGCACTAGGACAACAGTCCAATGACCAGTTGAGAAGTAACATTTTCAGGTCTAAGTTTGTTTGCGAATGAGGTAAACTGTGAAAAAGTGTAAGCCGAAGCCGAAGGTTACTTTGCAAGGTTCCTGAAGCGATTATATTACCCTACCTGTCGTAAATGGGAAAATTTGTTTTCTTATTTTCTGGTTTAAAGTTGCTTGTGAATTAATACTGTGTTGATTTGATGTGTGAGTTGTGAAGAAGTCAGACCGAAACAATTTGTCAGTGTCTCAGCGATTGCACTGAGAAGGGGTGTGTGCGTTAGTGTGATGTAAGTGGTGCCGTGCTGGGATTGGTTGATTAGTGAGGAGGGTCGTGCACGGATTCTTCAATCAGTCTGATAAGAAGGTAAAGCGATTTGGAAGGTGAGAGGGTCGAAGAGAATTGTGGGATCGTAGTCATTTCTTTTTCTTGAGTGGTTGTTTTTGGACACATTTCATCATTTGTTTTGCTTAGCTTAACTTAGTTTGCAAATAATAATTTTTGTTGTGGACATCGCCTTTGAATGAAAAACAATTCAGTTGAAAATCTAATTCCCTGTAGAGTTGCTACTCTCCACCTTTTCTGCTCTTCATCCCATCTAGCTTCTTCTAGCATCTTTTCTACTCTCCTCATTCTTTTCTGAAATTTCAATGCTTGTTGCTGTCTAGCTACCAGCTCCCAAACTGCTAAGGCTTTGTACTGTGCTGACCTTGGAGGAGGTTTTAAACTGTACATTTTCTGCCTTAAACCTTCTTTCCTTGTAATCTTGACCCAATGTTTCAACCAAAGGCATGACCCGCACCCTTCTCCTCAAATACAATGTACGCTGGAGTATTTTCTGGTGGACAAATATCTCCTTCAGGCAGCAGAATATATTCATCCCCTCTCAACGCCCTTCTCAAAGCCTTGAAAACCTTAATTATTTCCTGCAAAGACAAAAGAGGATGAGGATGAGTCAACAGATGGAAAGAAAAAGAAAAAGAGTTTTTCAGTGACTAAAGAACAGAAATTAAAAGACTTAAACGAGTCATGTTTAATGATGACAATGAGTTGGGTGAAGATTAAATAGTTTCTGAGATTTTAGAGACTTATCCTCCACCAAACACAAGTCAGAGAAATCAGAGGACAAGTGAGAATGGAACGAGCGGAAGTGGGACTAGTAATACAAATCCTTCTGCACCATCCACACCGGATATATCACGGGATATCCTGAACAATGAATGAGTTCAGATGAGAGTAGTTTTAATGATTCACTGAACAACAGACAGCAATTGGAAATAAACATTCCTGAAATATATCCAAAGGCTCAGGTCATAAGGACGACTACTAATTTAGTGTTGTCTCCAGGTCAGCAAGGGCTGAGTATGATTCAAAGGGAGCCTGTTCAGATACGGATTCCACAAATGCAGAGCATGAGAACAGGGCAAACACAGAAGATTGGATCTTTTGTTGGTCCAGATACAATTTCTGCACCTATTACGATGGGTCCGTTAACCCCACTATATGCACGACTAAACAGTAGTGGAGTGAATTCTTTGATTCAGGTTCAGAATGGAGTTTTGGAAAAATCAACTCCTGGACAAGAACAGTCCTTGAATGAGACTAATCTTTAATATATTTGTCTCCTGTTGAGAATTCTGGGATCAGATTTTTCAGTAATCAGGGGGAGAGATTAATGTCTCCACAACAATGTGCGAGCAAAGCACAAGAACGAGATTTGGGTGCACAGTCTAATGAGGTTTCTTTGAAAGGTTTATCTACACAAGAGATAACAAAGTGGTTAGAAGATTTAAGTAATTCAAAGACCTTAGAGAAGAAAAACAGAGAAGAAGACACAATAAACCAAGTAAGGTTATCAATGGAAGGAAATTAACTTCTTGAAGGGACCATGGGCGTGAATAGACTTGAGTCATATACCGAAGCTCAATTAAGATATTTGTTCAAAATAATTACAAAGGGAGCAGAGAAAGTATATCAGTAGTTGCAGGAAATAGCAGATGAGTATGCAATTGACTTAACGCAAATGAAAAGCCTAAAAACAAGTTACAGATTAAACATGGATGAGGAAGATTTTATATTTTTGTACATGTACCTTTGAATAGAGGTGATATTTTAAGTTTTACAAATGATTACCCAAGTATGAGGGAATAGCCAGTAAAGTGGTACCAGCAGACAGATAGGTTTGTGAAGCTTGCAAAATGTCTGTGTGAAGACCTGAATACACTTTTTGATATTGCTGTTCTGGCAGATTTGTGGATTGAATGCAAAAGGAGTGTGGATTGGCCGAGAAGTGAGCCGAAAAGGGATTTGAAAACAGGTGCACCATCTTCAGAAGTAATGAATTATTACTACAAAGTTATTGAGTTCCTGAAAACCAGAGTTTCGCCGAAAAACATTGAATGGCAACGCGAAGATAGAACAGTACAGGAATTGGTCTATACATATTGTGAAAGGTTGCTGAAAGCGTTTAAACCATTCAGTGGTGTGGAAACAATTGAGAAAGAGAGCATGAATCATTTGGTGTTTAGGTTTGTTGAAGGATTAAAACCAGAAATTAACCAGATGAATAAGAATCATTTCATCTGCTGGCAAGCTAAACTGATTGATGAAGTGTTACCATATGTGAAATACTGTAGTGACGAGATCGAATTGAAGCAGAAAAAGTTGAAAGAGAAAGCAATGGTGATGCAGATTAAGGCTGCACAGACAGGATTGCAGGGAAAGTTTCAGAAACTACCACAAGGGAATGGTATGTTCCAGAGCCAAGGTAGAGATAGAGGTCGAGGTGGAATGATGCTTCCGGTGGGCAATAGAAATGTGGATTTGAGTTCAGTGGTGATGCAAGATGAGCAACAAAGGAGAAAAGTGTTACCTTGTCATAATTGCGGGGTAATTCAACATTGGAAAAGACAGTGCCCGATGTTGAATCAAGGTGGTGTTGTACAACAGACAAACAGTGTCAATTCACATCAGAGCATGAGAGGACCTAGAATGGGAGGTCCAAATCAGAATTTCCAGAATAACATGAATAGCATGCAAGGGTTTCAGCCTTTACAACCAATGCAGCAGATACAGAATGCACAACCACAGGTACAACAGGTACAAATGCCACAAATGCAATAAAATGCAGCCACAGGTGCAGATGGTGCCTGTACAGCAAATGTACATGCAGAGGCAGGTTCAAATGGTACAGACTCCTATGGATCAAGAACAGGTAATGCTTTTGCAAGTGGTCACGAATCAGAAAAAGAACAAAAGTTGACCAATTTCCTTTTCACAGTGAGGATGAAATAAAAGATGAATGGCCATTGGATAGTACAGATGAGGAGGAGTATATGATGGCATCATCGTTAGAGGTGGAGGTTAGAGGTCCTTATGTGAAGGGTGAAGTACATGGTCATGAAGTTAATTTTCTGGTTGACACAAGAGCAACACACTCAACAGTAAGAACTGTAGAAGTTTCAGACATACTGATTTCAGAGAGAACAGTTCAGATAGTAGGAGTCGCGAACAAACATCTGACTAACACTCTTACAGAACCAGTTCTTGTGAAGGTTGGTAATTTTAGAGATTTTCACAGTTTTTTCATTTGTGATTCTAGTCCGTTGTCATTACTGGGGAGAGATTTACTGTGTAAAATAAATTGTTCAATTTCACGTTCAAAGAGATTGAGATTGAGACAAACAGTGATGGAGAGGATTCAACGATTGCTGTCAAAAAGGAATTAGTGTCCAGGGAGTTTCCTCTGATTAATTTTGATGATCAAACAAATAAAAACGAGCAGACAAATGAGGACAATAATTCAATTGACTTAATTGATTTCTTTCCAGTTTTTGAAATAAAAGATCTTCCAATTGACGTACAAGAGAGGGTCAAGTCAAAAGTTTGGGACTTATCAGGAAAAGACATTGGTTTGATTAAAGGAGTTAAAGGAGTCAGAGTGGCAGTGAAGGAGAATGTGGTGTTTCCACAAACTGCACAATATCCGATGACAAATGAGACAATTCAAGGGATAAGACCTTTATTAGAACAGTTTTTGGAACAGGGAGTTTTGTTAAGTAGCTTGTGTAATTCATCAATGATGGGTTTGAAAAAGCTGAGTGGGAAAATTTGTCTTGTACAGGATTTGAGGAAAATAAATGACATTGCGGTGAAATGTTGTCCAGGTGTGCCAAATCCACCTGTAATAATGTTTCAGATTCTGTGTGATGCTGAGTGGTTCACAGTGATTGACTTGTGTCAAGTATTCTTCTCTGTGCCCTCACATGAGGACAGTAGATATCTCTTTTGTTTCATATTCCTGACCGGAGTCTGGTGCAGAATTCCTCAAGGGTTTTCAGAGTCACCATCAATTTTCAATCAGATTTTGAAAAAGAACCTGGAGTCACTAGTAATGCCTTACCAATCAACATTGGTGCGGTATATTGATGATTTATTAATTGCATAAAGACAAAAGAAGGCTGTACGGAGGATTCAATTGCATTGTTGAATTTTTTGGGAGACAATAGTCATAAGGTATCTCCCACCAAGGGGCAGTATTGTCAGTGAGAAGTAAAATATTTGGGTCATTTGATTGAGAAAGGATCCAGAAGAATCTTGGGTGAAAGAGCAGCGACAATTATGAGAATTAAAATACCAAGTTCACAGAAAGAGATGAGAGGAATGGTAGGATATTGTCATCAGTGGATTCCAGATTTTTCTGCCATTTCTAAACATTTGCAAAGGCTGACACATAAGGATGTTTCAGATCCCATAATGATGGATGAAGAATGCATGAGAGTATTTACTGAGTTGAGAGAAAGTTTGTGTCAAGCCTCAGTATTAGGCATGCCTTATTACACAAAAACATTCCTGTTGTTTTGTCACGAGCGTGATGGATGTTCTTTGTCTGTCCTGATACAGAAACATGGTGGTGTCAATCGGCCAGTAGCATATTTTTCAGCTACTTTGGATCCCGTTGCAGCAGCCTTACCAGGATGCTTACGAACAGTTGCAGCAGTTGAGCAGAGTATAACTCAAAGTGAAAATATTGTAATGGGTTATCCTCTGACAGTAATGGTACCTCATTCAATAAAGATTGTATTGACACGATCAAAGACACAATATTTGACCAATGCAAGATTAATATGTTATGAGACAGTGATTCTTGGGGCACCAAGTGTGACAATCAAGAGGTGCACAGTGCTTAACCCTGCACCGTTGTGACCAGATGAAAGAAATGATTCAGATAAAATAGACGATACTGAACATGATTGTTTGGAGGTGACAGAATTATGCACAAAACCAAGAGATGATATTAAAGCTACTTGTCTAGAAGATAATGATCAAATTATCTTTGTTGATGGTTCCTGTCTAAGAGATGACAGAGGTACATTGGGAGCAGGCTATGCAGAGTGCACAATTACTGGCATACTAGAAGCTTCCTGGCTTAAAGTGGTGTTTTCTGCTCAAGTTGCAGAATTGGTGGCTCTTACTAGAGCATGCCAATTATCAGATCTGATCAAAATAACGATCTATACTGACAGCCAATATGGATTCAGCATAGTACAGGATTTTGGGCAAATTTGGTCACAGAGAAGCTTCCTAACCTCATCAGGTTCACCTGTAAGGAATGGTGAAAGAAGACATGTATTACTACAGGCTGTACAGAAACCTGAGACAACTGCTGTGGTTAAATGCAGTGCACATCAGAAAGGACAAGATTATGTAACTTTGGGAAATGCTCATGCAGACCAAGTTGCAAACTTTTGTGCCTCAAATGGTATCTCATTTAAAAGAAATTGGGAATTGGTGTCTGAAAATGATGCAGTTTATACAAATTTCACAATACAAATTGTTGAGACCTTAGAAGAGCTGAAGGCCATACAGAACAATGTTTCAGATGAAGAGCATTTAGATTGGGTGAAACATAATTGCATTCATGGAGAAGATGATATTTTGGGTGACAACAGAAGGGAAAGTGGTTTTACCAGTCTGTTGACACAAATGGCCAGATATTACCATGGTCAGGCACACATAGGGAGAGACACAATGATCAGATGTTTCAAACAGTTCTGGTACAATCCAAAATATAGGCAAGTTGCTGAACTGGTTTGCCATAGATTCATTGTCTGTCAACAGATGAATGTAGGCAAAGGAACAGTTGGCAACATGGGACACATAGGCATGGCAGGAGATCTATTCAGCAGAATGCAAATGGATTTTATTGAGATGCCTGCGTGTGCTGATTAGAATTTCGTGTTGGTGATTGTGTGCATTTTTAGTCACTGGATTGAGGCATATCCAACAAGGAGAAATGATAGCCTTACGGTAACTAAGTTACTTTTGAGAGAGTTGATTCCACGTTTTGGTTTCCCGGTCTCTTTGGAATCAGATGGAGGGAGGCACTTCAATAACGAAGTGATGAAATAACTTTTTTCAGCTTTAAACATTCAGCAGAAACTACATTGTAGTTACCGCCTACAAGCCTCAGGACTTGTAGATCAGATGAATGGAACTTTAAAGTCTCAATTGGCAAAAGTGTGTGCGTCAACATATTTAAAGTGGCAAGATGCTTTACCGTTAGTTCTAATGTCAATGAGAAGTACTCCTGACAAGAAGACAGGGTTGTACCCTCACAAATCTTTAATGGGGAGAGCAATAAGATTGCCAGCAATACCTGCAAATGCACTTGTGAATATTACAGATGACATGGTGCTAGATTATTGCAAAAGCCTGGCTGATTTGGTTCAGTCTTTTTCTCATCAGGTGGAAGCAACGATGGTGCCACAAACACAAGGCCATGGCCACAACTTGAGAGCTGGTGACCGGGTTATTATAGGGAAGCATGTAAGAAAGTCGTGTCCGGAGCCACGGTGGAAGGGGCCCAATCCTGTCATTCTCATAACAACAACGGCTGTGAAGTGTGCAGGTTTGCCAAACTGGGTGCATGCCAGCCACACGAGAAAAGTGAATAACCCAACAGACCAAGAAGATAAGCTGTTGAGGTTACCAGCAGCTAACGACATTCCAGGAAAAGAGCAAGAAAGTGAAGAGCTGGATCCTGAGAATGTTTGAGATGCACCTCCTGCTATGACAGATGAGAAAGAACAAAATTCAGAAGAAATGTAACGCTGTGCAAATGGAGTAGACGAGGAGTCGGTTCAAGAAGGAAGAGAAATATCGGTCGAGGAAAATTCTGTTCAGAGGAGGGTGTCCTCAGAAGCGAATGGTCAGAGACGATCGGCTGAGAGAAGATCTGCTCAGAGGAGGGTGTGCTCAGCAGCAGGTGGTTTGACATGCCAAACAGAACAAAGGACTGATCCCATTGGGAAAGGAATTGAGGGTAGTCCTGCCAAAGTGGATTATAATCTTCCTGAACCAGTTGCGGGACCATCAGAAGAAAAAGGTTCAAGCTCAAGTGCAAACCCAATCTTGTGGAAGCTGTTAACAAAGAAGACGTTAAAAGGAGACAATTGGCCAGAGAAAAGTTCAAGAGGAGAAAGAATAAATGTGGTGCCACCAATTCAGGAGTAAAGAGAATTGAATGAAGGAGAAAACAGTAGTTTTGAAGAAGGCAAAAGTAGTAAAAGACCAAAAAGGAAAAGAGTTGCAAGCACGCGATGTTCTGGTCTAGAATTGGCATATGTGACTACAAATGAATGGCAAGAAGAATTTTGGAGTTATTGTTTTGACAGAGACACTGAAAATGTTTATTCTGGCACTTGAAGATTATGAGAAAATTATTTGAGAAAAATTGGAGACTGATCCGAAAGCCGTGCTTGAAAGAGACACTAATAACAGAAATAGACAAATTGATAATCGGATTTGACAAGCTGCTATATTGGTTTTGGCAAAAAGACTGTCCTGAGTGAATGAACTATTAAAAAAAAAAAATAGGAGGGATTTTGTTTTGGATTTTGTTTGCTTTATTTTTTAAATGTTTTTACGTTTTTTTTTTTCCTCTCTTGATTTTTGGAGACCATGAAAAAATTTAGTAACCAAACTAGTAGATTTAGCCATTGTAAAATGTTAGGTATTAGTTTGGCAGTTGCGAGTGTGTTAATGTGCTTATTGTTATTTGTAAGAGTGATTGTTACTGAGACGAATGGGGCCAACCATACTGCAGGGATTGATAATTCTTTGAATACAACTACTACATCACTACTGAAAGATAAGTTTAGAATAGATGTCAAATACTTACATAAAGAGAAAGAGCTTTCCTCTAATGCTTTCTATCGCTTATTGCGTGAGTACATTGAAGTGATGGGCGAGAAAGATTGTTATATCTGTGAGCAGATTCTGACTTCAGTGGAAGAAGGAACTACTTACCATAGTTTGCCAGTTACTTAAGCTATAAGCTGCAGTCTTTTATTAATGTGCTTTTATAACCAAGATTATATCCAGTATTTCTATACAAATTAATACATGGTATTTTCGTTTGTACCTGTCATTGGTTATTTGAGTAGAATAGCCAAGGATAATAACATAGTTATTGTGAGAGATTTCTTTGAGCCTACTTTAACCTTTTGGTACTGCATTTGCACATCGTAACAACTGAACATGTTTTCTAACACCTGTAGAGAAGAATTTTTAGATAACACAGAAGATAGAAGGAGATAAATAAAGGCAAGGATAAGTAAGGGAACGATTAGTCGAAAACCTGGGATTGATTATGCTTATACTGACATTACTAAACAAGGAAAATTAACATTGGATGCTGAGCATGTGGGAAAGCTTTGTTTATACAGGCCATGGAGTAAAAATGATAGAGTTTGTGGGAACGAGTGAATGTAGACATGTGTTTAAGTTTCGGGGTAAATGTGATTTTATGATGAATGGACAAGAACCACCAGTGCCTGGTATTTACTATATTTGTGGAAGAAATGCATATTACTGTCTTCCTAGAGGATGTTATGGCACATGTTATTTGGGAATAGTCTTTCCAAAAATGTATCAGCTGGAAGACTTGAGCAAATTTCCTGAGACTATGAAAATTCATACGAGACACAAGCGAGAATCAATTTCTAGCATTATGGGAGACATTGTTTGAGCTATAATTCCTTCAGTGGGAGTAGTTCTGGATTCTATTAAGATACACAAGTTGTCTACAATAGTAGATAACATATTGACAAGTTATTCTGGAGCTATCATTCTTCTAGATACTGAGTTGGCTGCTACAAGAGCTATGGCACTTCAGAACCGCCTTGCATTAGATATTCTTTTGGCAAAAGAGGGTGGAGTTTGTGTATTACTTGGTTTGAGTCATTGTTGTACCTACATCCCTGACAAGTCAGGAGAAGTTTGAGATTTTATTAAAAACGTAACAAATAACAAAGAAGATTTGAAAGAACTAGCCGGAACTACAGTTTGGAGAAAGCTGACAAGGGAATTGCAGCTGTGGGAAATTGGTTTGGCAACGTGGGAAAATTACTTATATTGAAAATAATAAAATGGGTGTCGATAATTGTGTTTTGTTTAATTGGAATCTGGGGTATATATAAATTGATGGAATCATTGAAAAAGAGAAGTCTTGAAAAGAATCGGAGAAGATTTTATATACATATGATTACATTTTATGGGGAAAATAAAAGGAAAAAGAAAAATAATGCAAAAATAAATGAGACAAGGTCTTGAATTTTAGAATGTAAATAAATAAATGTATTATCAATTTGTGTGATGACATAAATAGTCAGAGGAGGGAATGCAGGACTGTTAAATGTCTGATATTTCCTAATGATTTCTAATGTATTAATCATTTGGTGAATTAACATGTGAAAACTAGTGACTTCTGTAAATGGTCGCCATTATTCATTTGTGTTCTCTGGCTAAGCAAAACTCTTGTTGAAGTTGTAGTTATTTTCCGTTGCTCAATGCTTACATAAAAAGTGTGCTTAATAGCCTATACATGTGTAAACAGCTACCCCTAGCGGGTTGCTGCATTATGTCTTACAAGGTCAGATTTATTAAGTCACTACACAAGTTGAATGTTCTATTGTTTGAAATTGTCACTAATACGTGGTTTCTTCCTCGAGGATGGAAGTAAATGTTGCGAGATGAGAAGTTTCTTCCTGATAAGAGAAGTTTAGACGAGATGGAACAATGGAGTCACAGACGAGACGCAAGAGGAAAAGTTACTGTTATGAATGTATCCTGGTTATTGTCAACATCATTGTGTTTTAGGTTATCAATGAAACGACTATTGGTTGAATTGTAAACCACCCCATGTACTGACCAATCATAAACTTTTTGAAGATTAGTATAGCAACCTGGGTAGGATTTTCTAGAGTCATTCTTTCTTATTCCATTTTCATTATTCTTCCATGGTGGTTCGAGTCATATTAGCGATGTGGGTTGAGCTGTCAATAGGCCCGATTCTCTGAAGACTTACCTGCTGGTGTCCCCTTGCTGAAGTAGACTGCAAGTTGTTGTTCTATGGGTAATGTATGAAATTGCATTGATATATGTGTCTCTTTTGCTTTGCAGGTACCAGCTGCAACTTGTAGTGTAATTGCTGCATAATAATAATAATAATTATGATAATAATTATGATAATAATACTGATTTTTTACATAATAACCCGAGTTAGTATAATTTTTTCTAAATGTGTGTTTCTAAATTCTTTTACATGAAGTCCAACATGTTGATGCTAATTTGTGGTTAGTGAGGGAATCTACCCTCACGTGCTCACAAGTGCTTTGATTAAACTCAGATATATAAGACGTTCTAATCAGCCACTATTGATTTTATATGCTTATCATTTATGTTTGAGAGTTATATTTGTGACATTAGCATTGTTAATCTATGGAAATAAATGTACAATTCTTCTTAAAAAACTAGTGTGGTTATTGTTTGAGGTCCAGATCTGTGAATATTTTGATTATTGTTGATGATTACATTACTCATTATTGACATCCCCTCAATCCTTTGTTGTGTCGATCCATTGGCCCCTAGCGCAAAATCCACTATTTCGTTCAAAGTAATAGCTAAGATTTTGTGGTGCTGCAGCACTGCTATAAGCCCAGATACCATGGCCCCCAACATGTCTTTCCTACCCATACAAGTGAGGTTGTTCCCTCCAAGGTGTATGACTACCGCATCGGGTCTCCATTCCCTGTGCAATATGTTCTAGATGGTGGATAACAGCTGGGCCCATCTCATGCTTGGGTTGCCCAACCATGTTACCCTTGTTTTATGTAACCACAGCCCCCAGTAGTTACCTCATGCCTCTGCTCACCTCTTTGCTCTCGATATATGTATGAGTGGCTTAGGATCCATACTGTGAGGTGTCCATCGTTCGGGCTTGTCATGGAAAGAAACGGCACTTAGGGGTTCGTAGGCTGCACATAACTTTTGAATGCCCCTGACACCCAGCACCCTATCCGCTTTATGCTGCCGATGTAGTTGCCACTCCTATCTGGAATAAATGGGACCGGAAAGATCTAGGTGGGAGCCCTGCTTTGGCTAAGGCCAATCTCATCATCACGATGAATTGAAAGCGGCTTCGGTATGAGCAGTCTTCACGCCTGAACAGTGGTTGCCCAGGGGTGGGGGGGATAAGGAGGGGAATCCCTTCCCTGTGTATTTGCACATAATGCAAACGGGGCAACTATTCCCACTTCCTAGGCAATTCAACCATGACTACTTCCCCTTTCCCTCTTGGTCAGTGTTGGACCTACACAAGTGGATGACCATGTACCCCTTGTGATGTCCCGGTCCAAGCAGCGGCGAAGGAAGTAACTGGTCCTCCTTTTGACCTGGTCGCGGCATGGTCACCTTGCAGTGATTGGCGGTTTAAAAAATATCTGCTAATCACTTCCCAGGCTTCCTGGCCTCCCGCCATGCTGGTGCCCGCCCTTGGGAGGCGTTTGCCACGTGCCACCTTCACCTTCCTGGCCCGCGGTCTGTCCAATCACAATGGCATCCATGGCAACATTACAGATTCACTGTCTTGTCTGTCACAGTGGCAAAATACCGGGCCCATTACAATGGTGCAGTTTATGCCATTTTAGGTCTTACTATTGAACATACGGGGGTATGGGTGGGCAAATCAGCGGCGATGAAAATGAGCGCAGATCTGGGCAAAAGAATTCTGGGTAGCCCAATGGCCAATGGACGCCTGATACCCCTGCAGTTAATGGTTTGAATGCGGCAAGACAGTAACAACCATTTATCCTTCTGGGGTCGATAACAGGATTTCCAGTGTTTTGGCAAAGATAAATGTGTTGTGGGGCGCTTAGAAAATGCAAGCCTTTGACTCAACATGCTATATATATATAAACGCTACGTAGTGTTTTAGTTCCTTTGCCTCACATGCACAAATTCTAATTTCCATCAATTATTAGCCTATTAACCTGACCCTGCATGCAACACGCATTCTCTATAGAAAACGATTCTAAGTGGGATCTATCATAGGAGAAAAAACAAGCAATAAACAAAACTAATATGTTTTTGATTTTTTGGGGAGTTGAATGGGTAAGAGGGGAAGGCAGAGTATGCAAGGTGTGGATCCTTGGCTGATCTCGACATTGCCAGATTGCCTTTGTAAGTATTCTTGCTAGAAACGAATACGATTAAATGTTAAAAACGTGTTTAAAAAAAACCCTTTATGAATTAATAAAGGAGTATAGAATGATCTGAGGTGATTTATGCAGCTTCATTATTTGCTTAAGTAATTGGCTGCAGGAACTCCCACCGCTCTGCGCTGAGCGGCTAATTTGCAAGGCTTGTTTGCACTCACTGCGCATACTGACGATAATGGAAACAAGCAAATAGGTGTCAAACTTTAGAGTGCAGGTCCTTGAATAAGCAGCTTGGTGGCTGATGGGGGAAATTGAGTTCTGTTGGCATGACAACACAGGATGCCAGCTTTTCCATTACCGTTCTCATAGTTCATCACTTGTGCAGGAATACACTATCTTAAAGGACCTCTTGCTGCAGATGCAAGCTTGGAAATATGGTAAACAGGGGATTCTCGACAGGCCAGTAGCTCATTCTGCTTTCTTCCCTGCATGCACCCTGACTCCATTATTTACATTGGCCACTGTGTGGACATTGCTACTCGAACAAAATTACATCAGTACTCACTTGTAATAACATCATAAAGGCATACTGGTGTCAGAAGGCTTATTCCTCCAGTTTCCTACAGCTAACCAGTTTTAGGCTCTCCTCTTCGACCTTACACATAGATGATTAGAAACATGTTGTATCGTCTTATGGCACTCCTACCTGAGAATGTATATCGCACTAGTAAGTGAATGGCTGTCTCTCGGAGCTACTTCCTTCACTCTGTCTTCTACTCAGAGGACACGGCAGGTGTGAAGCTCCTCTGTCTCACTTGCTGTCCACCAAACACTGGAGCCAGGCCCGCGGATCGCCAGGTAAATTTCCAAGGCTTGCACGCTCCAGCTATTGTTTTGGATATGGTACAATGTAATGGCTGTCCGAGATATCCTTGAATGGACACATGGGGTGCAGATAGGCCCGTACTATCCAAAACGTCTCCCCACTGCTAGGCTCTGCTACTGTTGCATGTTACAGCTTTTACATGAACACAACTGATCTCAGGATCGTTTATTTGCACGTAAAACCTTTACTATTACCCTACCAGCAGAAGAGGTCTTCACTAGCTGTAATGCACATTTGTCAGGGAGAGGGCTGTCACGGCCTGCCTCGCACAGACACAATACATATCTGACGTGCTGCACTAGTATCAGGCACTGCAGCTTGTCAGATAATGGACCTTTAAGGCTTGTCAATCACAATCCCTCCTGCCCTATCAGAAGCTGGAATAGAGAACAAAATGGTCTAACTCTGTACCTTAAACCCTGTTCCAGCTTCTGATTGGGTGGAAACTCGTGGCCTGTCTCCGGTATGCTGCAGATAGATGGGGAGTCAGAAATCATAGTCCTTGACCCAGGGACGATTTTTTTGTGCTTAGAAGCGCAGGTGTGAGTACGTGTGTGTTCTGGAAAGTGCATGTATATATTTGTGTTACTGACTTTTTGCGTGTGCCTGAACTGTGTATATGTCTATTTGCTGGTATACATGAGTGTGTGTGCATGGGTGGGCGTGAGATCTGAAAGCTTATGAAGGGGTTGGCAAGGCTGGATGCTGCAGAGTTATTTTAGGCATTGAGGGGCCCCACCACCTTCAAAATCCACCAGCTGCCACCGATACTGACCCACTTTTTGCCTCGCATTCTTGGGCATTTACTCCTGCCCTTAAAAATAGCCACAAGTCAGAGTATGTGTCAAAAGTAAAAACCCAGTTCTTATTTAAGACAGCTATTGCACTCACTTGTGACTGGGGCATGGAAATGTTACTTATTATACGGAATAATATACACCAGCAAGGATATTGCAAGTCTCCTTGGAGTTCCGTGACTTCATTGAGCCACTTGGATCTGGCTAGTGCATGTGTATGGCAGCGGAGCTAACATTTAGAGGTAAAGTATACCATATATTGATATAATTTGTCATAAAAATACCACTACCAATAATAATGACAACAATAATAATAGTGGTAATACATATTTTAGTAGTAGTACTCGTATAATTATTATTACTGTTACATTTTGTCTTATTATTATTCCTACTACTGTCACTACCATTTCTTGGAATCCCAAGTATTGCTTAAAAAGTGAAGTTACTGGGTCTTCTCGTGGACAAACAAAAATGATTGATGAGGTGTCTGGATTATCCTCAAACTTGCATCTTCCTGTCGAAATCTGGCCTATATAAAACATAATTTCTAACGTAAAATGTGCATGGCTCTTCCATGCGGAAATAAGACATGAGCTACAGAAAACAGGAGGCCCCTCCCTGACCCCAGGTCTTGCTTCTTGGCGGTGCTTGTATCCGACACCTCCTGGTTCTGTGCTTGCGCTATTTATAGCAGCGTTGCTTATAAACATCTGGGAGGCAAGGAATTGTTCTCTTCTGTCCTATAATTCCACTCAATCAAAGGAGGAGACAATTTACTTCCATTTTTCATACACTTCCAACTTCTCATGGCAGGGACTCCTGGAAGTGTCCTGTTAATCACCAACTTGGCAGGTTTGAGGTGCTTCATTTGTTGGCGGGCCTTCGCATTATGTGGCACTCTGTGGGGCAGGAGTCTTGAAGGAAATCAGGAGCTTTCCATGTCATACAGTGTTACCGAAATGACAGTCTGGGGAAAACTCACTCACGATGAACATAGGAGGCCTTTCTGAGGCACACATTCGCAGGGATATTCCCGATAGCCCTAAGTGCCTCCCTTAAAATATTAGGCGCTATAACAGGCCTGTCCCTTTAGTCAACCCCTCACTATGCCTAAATTACCTCCTGCCACCACAGGCGTCACAGTCCATTAAAACCAAATACAAACCCGTGCAACTACATTTAAATAAATTAGATTTTGAAAGCATAATGCTAGACCATTATCTCTATTTTATATTTTACATACACGTTTCATTTCTCAATTTTGACAAATTTTTGCCACCTCTGGGATATTTTGAATCACTGTCAATTTTCAGGACATTTTGGGTCATTTCATAGACAAGGGCTGCTGTGTAAAATTTTGACTTCTGGTTGCCACACTAGGAAAATCTTCATTACTTTTTACTTTGTGTCACAGATCAGATACTTGTATCAAGTAACCTAGATACCTTCAGTGTACCAGGGTGAGAATCCAGTTCTATTCTGTCGTCCATAGGGTTTTAATGGCTTGAGCTATATACCGTCTATTGGGTTTTCATAGCCTTGAGGCATTTAGAGTTAGGTCATATCTTTATTTTTGCTCCTGTAGGTGTTCCATGCTCCATGATATAACCCCTGCGAACCTGACCCTTACTAGATGCCGCACACCCACATCCCCGCCAAGACCTGGAACACAACTCCCCATCCACCTCAGGCAATCTCCCCCCCTGTCTCAGTTCAGGAAGGACCTCAAGACCTGGCTCTTCGACTGATCCTCATCACCCCCCCCCACTTTCCTCTCCCAGTGCCTTGAGACCCTCACTGGTGAATAGCTGTGCTCTACAAATTGCTGATTGATTGATTGATTGATTGACCCAGCCTCTACAGTTGGCTGGCCTGTTTCATTGGGACTGTAGGAGCAACCCCACCCCTGCACCTCTATTTCTCTCCTTGGCCTTTCCGGGCTGAAGATGCCTGCCTATGTCCGCTTTATCTGAAAGAGCTGGACCACAGGACGTAGGGTCCCCCACTGACTCTTACGTACAAGGGCCAGACGGAATGAGCCCCATGATCCCTGCTGGACTGCCATCACATTGCTATTCTGCCCTACTACTTCAGGATTGGCGGTTTTAATCACCCGCCCTTCTCCAGAGCTGCTCTTATCGGACCTTCGTTTAACAGCCCTCCTCTGACTGAATTGTTCTGCCTTGCTCCCACTCCTTCTGGTTGTTACCCTGCTCGGGCCTGGTGGTCCACCCTTGCTCTCTCCTCTCAACTCCCAGTGAGGCGTGACTCTTGGCTCACCAGGGTCTACCCTGGCCACACAACCCCATTATGTCGAAGTCTACTAGACAAGTGCTTTTCACAGAGGTGGGGAAAAAAGACAGGGGTGAATGCAGAAATCCCCCTTACCCCTGGAATCTGCCCTAGACATTATACTGAGAGAGCTCATAACGCAGAAGTAGTGTACTATACAACCAACACCTCGGCGGACAGGCAGAGCATTCACCTGGACATTGACTCTTTCAATGCCAGGCTTACTGGGGCAGAATCCCTCCTAAACAAGACCCAGGACAAGATCACAGCTTCTGTAGATTGGGAACAATATCACTGGCACCTCCAGCAGAAAATTGTGGAGGTGGAGGATTGCTCTCGTAGAGATAGTGTCCAGATGTCCAGGATGCAAGAACAACTTGAGGGTGCTGACAATATGGGATTCCTAGCTGACCTCGTCCCTGCCCTGATCTGTTCTTTAGCCCTTCCTTGGAATTCCAGGGGGCTCATAGCATTTGTCAATGCATCCCCTGCCAGGAGATGGCCCAAGGCAGATCATCGCCTGCTTCCTGTGACACCAGCAAGCCCGCCAGGTGATACAAGTGGCGAAGAAGCATGGCCCTTTATGTTCCAGGACTTTTCCCCAGAGAAGCAGGTTGTCTGCAGGCATTTCCTCCAACTCTGCCCTCGACTTTGCCGCCTTGGCATCCACTATGGGCTCCTAGACCCTGCAGTCATGTTAATTACACACAACAACAAGACCCCGGAATTCCTTGACCCTGGTCAGCTGGAGGGCTATCTGCATGCAGGCGGCTACATAGATCGACATGGACCAGGGCCCCCCAGTGGTTTCTTCTGATGGTCCTCCCTCTCTTCACCATGGTAGCTCCTTGAGGTCTAATTCCAAGAATGACAATGCCTGGAGTAAGTCAGGCGCCAGTGGTTGGGCGGCCCAAAATCATGTCTCCCTCACAAAGTTACACACCCCAGGGACAAATCTCGGACCTCTCTGAAGCCTGCAGCTCCTCCAGATGACACCTTGTGTCCTAAATCTGTACGGGTCAGGTCAGTCCGCTTTCTTCCACACCACACCCAGTCTATCACATTTCACGGACCATGAGTCTCAGTGGTCTATAGCTGGTTGTCCTTTGATCATTGAGTGTTTCCTCCTGGGCACTCTCACACATCTGCCTGACAACACTGCAGCTCCCCCTCCTTCTTTTCTTTCTCCTCTTTCTTTCTTTTCTCGCCTCCTTCCATATTTTATAGATTATCTTCTTCACATGAGGGAGGTCCCACCAGTTGTGCTCTGGCCCATCTCTGGCCACCACCTACATCCTGTTTAAAGTATGTTAACTGCTTCCCAAATGCAGGTTGCTCTGTGCCCACTCATTGTGCCCACCCCTTACTCCCTTCCAATTTCCTGCCCTATCATCACTGGCCTTTGAACTAACCCTTCTCACCCTCCTGTTTGATGCTCCCCAAGGAGCATATGTCTGCCCCTCACCACCTGAGGGTGATTTCCCTGAAAGTAAATATCCTCACTCATTATATGAAATGCCAGAATATCTTTAGTTACACCCGCTCTCTTAGACCTGACATTGCTCTTTTCCAAGAGACCCACCTTTTCGAGGCGGGGCACCAGAAGCTCCAACAAGACTGGGTGGGACTGGAGTACCACACCTGCAAAAGTCAGCCCAGAGCAGGAGAGGCCAAGCTCTACTGCAGAGTTGCTGTGCTGCTCACTGGACACCTGCTAGCCAAGACCCTCTGGACCTGGTGTGACCCACACTGTCACTTTGCCCTTGTTAAGGTCTCCCTGTACAATTAGGTCCTCCCCGTTGGCTTGTGTATGCCCCAATGCATTTAAAGAAACCCTCTTATATTCTCATGACTTAGGTACTCCGCCAGCATCCCAGAACAAAGCTTTTTGTGGAGGTTGACTGGAACATGGGTCCAGATCTTACACTGGACAAATCTGATGAGCCCTTATACCACAACACTATGGAGCAAGGCCACCTCCATGCCCTGGTAGTGCATTTTTCCTTGACCGACCAGTGGAGATTACTGTATCCCACTGAGGGGGACTACACTAATACATCCAGGGTAGACTTCTTTTTCCTCAGTGTGACTCTAGTCAGACATCTGGTAGACGTGGCAATAGTCTCCACTGGGGTTTTTGATCATTACATCATAAACCTCCGCCTTGACTTAGATGCCATCTGCCCACGCCCCTGCACTGGCAACTCAGCCTATCTTACGAGCCCCCGCTGGCAAAGAGAGATTGCACTCATACTTCTATCCTTTCCTTACCACAAACGAGGGATCATTGTCATCACTGAGTACCTTTATGGGTGGCCAGAAAGGCAACGGTACAGGGGGATCTCATGCACACTACCTCCCAACAGAAGCATGAGGCCTCACATAAACAGCTGCAATTGGAATCCACCCTGACCTATCTCACAGCCCAGTTCTCTTGCTTCCCTTCCCCGGGCATACTACAGGCTCTGCTGCGGCTAATTACCCCCCCCCATGCCCTTTATACCTCCAAAGTGGAAACTGCGCTGTTTTGCCTTAAGCAGCGGTACTATGAATGCAGGGAGAAAGCCGTCTGACTCCTGGCTTTACATCTACACCAACAGGATGCATTACGCACTGTCCTGGCCATCCTTCAGATGAATGGATGACTTCTTAGTCACCCTCTTGATATCGGAGTCATTCCGGTTCTACTATGAGACGCTGTATTCATCTGACACCATTTGTACCCCAGATGAGATAAAGGCCTTCATAGCCCGCAATGCTGCCCCCCACTGTCTGACTGACCAGAGTCAAGCCCTAAAGGCAGACATCACCACAAAAGAAATATTGGAGGTAATTGATGGCCTGTCCTATGGCAAGGTCCCTGGGCTTGATGGTTAGCAATCAGAATACTATAACATCAATAAGGAAGTGTTAGCCCTCCTGCTATGCAAAGTGTGCTCAGAAGAGACCCCACCTTACTCCCACCTCTTGGAAGCTAATAGAGCAGCTATTACCGTTATCCTTAAACGAGGCAAAGACCCACTGGCCTTCTTTAGTTACCACTCATTTTCCCTGTTAAATGTGGACATGAAGGTGTATGCAAAGGTGCTGCCCTATAGACTTAAAAAGTGATCCCTTCACTAGTCCATAGGGCCCAGGTTGGGTTTGGCCCCCACTGCACCTCGTTGTCCCATCTCTAGTCCTCTCACACATCCTCTGGTTGGTTAGGTCAGACGGGAACGAGAAACTGGCCGTGTCACTCGACACCAAGAAAGCCTTTGACGGGGTTAAGTGGGACTACCTTTTCTGGGTACTGCAGCACTGTAAACTAGGCCCACTGTTTCTAGCCCTTCCTTGGAGGCTGTGAGAATGCCCCTCTGCTGTTCTCACTTGTAATGGCCATACCTCCACCCTTTGTCATCTGTTCACCCTCCTTTTCATTCTGGCCCTAGAATCATTGGCTATATCTATCCGCACCTCCTCTGATGTCCACCACAGTACCCTCCCCAAAAGTAACATAAACTAGCCTTGTATGCTGATGACATCCTAGTCATGCAGGTGAGCATCCCTGCTGGCTCTTATCATTCTGATCTCACATTTCCCCTCCCTTTCGGAATACAAGATTAACTGGAGTAAGAGTGAAGCTCTACTTTTCACACAACACACACTGCCTACAGTTCTGGCTGATTTGCCTTTCAGATGGGCTCCCTCCTCCATTTGCTACCTTGGCTTAGAGGTTGCTACCTTGGCATAGAGGTCATGTCCGGACTTCTACATATTGTGGAATGTAACCTTGATCTCCTCCACACAAGCAACCAGGCTGACATGGCTCGCTGGTCACAATTGGACCTCTCTCTTTAGGGGCCATGCAAGTCCTGAAAATGAACATGGTGCCCCGACTGAACTGTATATTATATATGCTACCAAATTGCCTGATGGGCCCCCTGGGGAAAACCCTGAAAACCTTTATGTGAGGTGGCTGGAAGCCACGGATGAAATTGGATAAACTATATGCTGCCACTGACCACAGTGGCCTCCACCTGCCAACCCTCCAGGGTTAGTGATTGGTGTCTCAACTGGCCCCTCTCTTATATGTCCTTCATACTACCCTGGCTACCCTCTGCTCTGTGCACCTCGAATCTGCTCTTTTAGGCCATCTGTGAGGATTGCACTTACTCCACTCTGGGTCTATCCCCAGACTGCTTAAATCCCTCCCTGTTTTGGTGACCACACTCCAGGCCTGGCGTGAGGCACACTGGGTGCTGAAGATTCACCCTATTGTCTATGCACAGGCCCCCGGTGGTGTAATGGCTGCTTTCAGAATGGGGTTCTGAGCCCCACTGGCCAGAGTTTGCATCTAGGGGCCTACACCAGGTTTCCGATCTGGTAGCGAATGGAGACCGCAAATAATTTGCAGAAGCCCAAGAACATCTGGAAATATCAATGCTTCCTGCACTGCCTTCACCAGGTCCTGGGCCACTCCTTTAGACCTGCCATCCTCGCCCATGATGAAACCCTTGCAGAAATGGGGCACCTAAGAGAGGGTTATAGCTGGGTTACACTGAACTTTGGTGGACTGTCTCTACTCAGCACCGCTGTCCTTCAAGAATGGTGGAGCGCAGGACCGTAACTGCAATACTTAAGTAAGGATAGGGGTGACATTCCTGCAGATCATGATGGATACCGCACGAAAGCTTGTCTCAAATTCATTTACTTCAAGGTTCTGTATCGCTGGCATTGGCCACCACACCAGCTCCAGAGGAATTCTCTCCTCCTGCCTGCGACGTGCTGGAGGTGTGGCTCCACAGCAGGAGACATTGTTCATTACCGACACCATTAGACAGACTGTGCTGCTTGTTGGGGCACTAAAAGCTCAGACTGTCCTGCTTCATGACTTTGCCCAATACTCGGCTATTACAAACCAGCAATCTAGGTGGCTGGCCTTTGCTCTGGCCACCGCCAAGATCTGTATCTTAAGACTTTGGAGGGCACCCACCTGCCCAGCCCCAGCCGACAGGTTAAGTGATTTGCATCAGATGGCCACTTATGGGAGGATTATTGCCAGACTTTCCAACAAAAATGATTGTTTCTTGGACACTTAGGCACCTTTTTTTCAGGCTCCTAGAGTATATTCCCCTTCCTGCCTACCCTCTCTTAATTTCCTCCTCTTAGACTTTGCTGTGTATCGTTTTGTTTACTGGTGGCCTCTGTCTCCTCGAGTTGCCACACCTTCTCCCCTCATAACCTTGGCCTGCCCATCCCATTCATCATTTGTTCCTACTCGCTACCCCCTTTTTCTTGACTCCCTACGATTTTACGTAGGGAGGTACTGAGCATTGCTTCAGACTATCTTAGTCGCTCTGACTAGACCTCCACTCTCCCCCTTCCCACGCATGCCCTCAAACTTTCCTCCTCTGTGATTACCTGTGTCTTCACTCGCTTTCCCTGGGCCCTTCCCTTTATAGCGATGTCACAGACCGAGCTACTGATGCTCCCAACTTCCCTAAGTCCCTCTATGTGTTTACCCCCAAGACCGACTAATATTCTTCTTCTCCCCACCCTTCCACCTCCCTTCCGTACCCTCCCACAGCTGATCACTTCTACTCCTTGGTTTTTCCTGGGTCTGGCAGGCCCCTCGTAGGGTTTTACTTGATATTGCCCCTCCTGTCACTGTGAGGAGCCACACTCCTGGTGGATAACCACTCCCCACCTGCCCTATGATTTTGCATCTTTTATATTGTTTTGCCAGGGTTTGTGGTCTCTTGGCTTTGGCCATGTTTTGTTTTCTGGCACGGAGGTTATCCATGCGTATATCATGCATTGTTACTGTTTTTCCTCAATAAAGCTTGTTGAAAAATAAAATAAACAAACCCACTACGATTTCCAAGAAATGTGTTTCTGTGGATTTGACAATGTTTATAGGCTATTGACACAGATTCTTAAAAAGGGGAATGAATGATTTGACAACTAAAAATCAGCTTCTACAAATTTCAGTTTTCACAAAGCTATTTCAAGGCAACAGCACTTTTTACCAATCCTCCAAAAAATCCTTCTGTGAAATGACAATGAGCTCATGAAATATTGGTAATTCCATCTGCAGAAACACACTCCTGTATGACTGTTGACCAAACGTAGCTTTTCTGCTCGTCAGGACATTGCAACGTGTGCTTGTATGCATCCACGTGTCTCAGAATATTGAACTTAGTGGGTGAAAGTACCTGATTTCGGGATGTGTGACTGGCAAGTGTCAGGTTTGCTCCTTAATACATCTTGCATTCCTCCTAAGATTGAATAAGAGAGTGCCAATCACATCCATATGGAACTCCACTAGGTCTAAAGAACTGGCAAAAAGGTAGTGGCCTTGAAATACCTTTGCAACAATTGGTGTGCTAGCGTGTAACAGATACAAATGTTCCTTCAAGCTTTAGATCACATAGATTGTGTCACTGATGGGCAACAGCATACTTGATAATAACAACAACGATTCTTTGAATGCTGTACTAAAGCCCACAACACATAGAGTGTCAAATCCACTATAGCCTTAGAACCCGCCGTAGCGGGCTCTACCGGCTATTAAAGCCCCGCTCTCCGCGTTAAATGCCCGAGCCGAAGGCGATGGCATTTAACAAGGGAGAGGGACTTTAATAGCCGGTAGAGCCCGCTACGGCGGGTTCAAAGGCTATTAGAACATTCTGCCACTCAGGGCAGAATGTTCTATTAAAAAAAAAATGTTCACGGAGCCCGAGGGGATTAAGATCCCCTCGGGCTCCGTGAGGCTTTGTTCACAGCTGTTGCTGTGAACAAAGCGAACATTGGAATGTTGGCGCTGCGGGCTTTTACCGGCCCGTAAAAGCCCGCAGCACTCCATTGTTTTCAATGGAGCTACCAACATTCCAATGTTCTAATATAATATCAAAGCTGTTTTGAAATCCTGCAGTGGCAATGTGCTACATAAACTGTAACATTTCAAAGAATTTCTTCAAAATTCCTTTGAGAGGATAACTACATGCTCTAAAATAGTTTCTGTTCAATGTCTATAGTAATTACAGCAATTACCCTGGCCTTGGCAGAGAAACTAGCATCCCACAATGGGCCACAAGAAAGGCATCACTCTGATAAAATGGTTACCAGTTTGTCACAGTAACACTGGAACAAGTAGTGTACAAAGTAGTGTTTTCACTGTACCTTTGCATTAGTTACCCTTTATCCACCATATCAGAACTATGCTAGTTTGACAGACTTGGGGTTCGTTTTACCAAAGAATAAGGTTTCACAAGCATTATGATGCCAAACTACCAAGCTAAACTATTTTGAAGAGGCAGAACACAGAGATGCAATGACTACATAAGGAAAGTTTAGGTGTACTGCCTTTGTATAGATGCCACCCAGGCGCCAAACCGCACAAGGCATGTGTTAAATAAATTCTACATTTGTCTTTGAATGCGTTCTAGGAAACTCATGATAGACATATTTGCTTTAAGCAGTAGATTTTTGCCCCTGGTTACACATAAACTATATGTCCAGGCAGCACATAGCTGAACTATCCCTCAGATGACAGTGCTTACATTCCAGTGTAAACTTTACTTCTGCTGGGAAGTAGCCCTAACGTTATGCAGAATAGTGGTTGCTCTGCTTTGCTTCAAGTTGGCGTCTCATTGGTGGTATATGGGTTTCCCATGGAACTAACCATGGTTTTTCACCCAATGTCCTATCTACTAAGGATGGTAGTCAGGGCCTTGTGGCAAAAATAACTCTATCTTGAGACAGGTGTTAAAAAGAAGAAATATTTTATTTCTCCACAATGTTTCCCCATTATAGGTGTGCTACACCGCACAGTACACTTACAATGAGAGAAAAGGTTTAAAGTACGCCTCAACATAGTATTTTGTAAGGGAAGGGTAATCTATGCTAGAAAGCAGACACCCATGTTTGAACTCTGGTGCAAAGATGTGTTTGTGACACTGGGCAGCCAGTTTGCGCACTGGTGCTCAGGAAGAGAGCAAGGGCGCCATCTTTGTTTATATGGTGCTGTCCTGCTCTTCCTCCCATGCAATGTAGCACAGCAACTTTGGTTTCTGCGTTGCATGAAAACTTAAAATTTGCCCCTAAATCTCTTTCCACATATTGCAGTAGCCTATCTCACACTATGCGCAATACAATTTAAAAAGAATCACTTGCATATTCACAGTGCTTTCCGTCACAGCCTGGGACCTCAGCACTAAAATACAAGTCACTATTCCCCAGTGCACGAGTGCTGTGTCAGTTCTGTGACTTGTTACACACAGAGACATTGTCAGTGATTGTATTAACCAGCTGAGATGTCATAACGAGAATGCATTTCCGACCATTTATTTTAAATGTGTTATATTTTATATGTATTTATCGGAGCATGAAGACAGCTTTGGCTGATAGGTGACTCCCCTCAGTTGCAGAATTAATTGTTCTGTTTCAGGCACCTGTCTGGCTTAGCTCCATTGCATTCGATAGCAGTTGCTATACTTTATTTTTGCACTTTACTCTCTGGATGATCTATAAAGTAATTTGTAGGGGGCTTTCACAGAGGGCCCATTTGCAGTGCAGCCCAGCACACACCAATTGAAGAACTATGTGTGTCCTGCAAACTTCAGCAGCCCAGGCTAGAACACACAAAGGTGGTGGGGCTAAGGCCCTTTTAGACCAATGAGCGTTGTGCACCTGCCTTGTCCTTAGCACCACCTACTGCCCTCTGCAGAGCAAGCATGTATTTTGTCGGTTCATCTACATAATAATAAATGCACACTGATTACCACGAACACCCCTTCCAATTCTCAGAAGCAGTCGTGGCTCGTGGGAGGGAAAAGGGGCAGCGCGGTGTGTGTGGGGGGGGTGATTTTAGAGAACCCAAAAAATAATAATAATAATAATAGTAAAAATCAAACTTACCTTAACTCGCAGCCGCGCCCCTCTATCCACTCTGCTCCATCGCTTCAGACAGGCACAGGCTCCCAGCCTGCCCTGTGGCCAATCCTGATGCTGCTCAGAGCAGCACAGGATTTGCTGGGAGCGCCCAACCAGAGCGCTTCCAGGCAGACTAGGAGCCTGTGCAGGCTCTCTTGAGACTGGCAACTGTGTTGCTGGGCTAGAGAGAGCCCACTGCGCGTATGTGTTTGGCCGCCGAAGACGGCCAGCCAAACATACATGCGCAGTGAGGGGAGTGCAATGCCCTTGACCCCACCCACTTTTATAGAAACAACATAATAAACTGAGTTTATTATGTTGTTTTTATAAAAGTTTTGCAGCTCCTGCTGCTGGCGGGGGGGTGGGGGGGAGGTTTACACTCCACGCTAGCGTAGGTGCCGAACCTGCTCAGAAGGCAATCCATAGGTAGGGTGACCTAATTGTCAACACCAAAAACCTGAACTTGCCACAAACATAGAAGTAGGACAGCAATGTCTTAAGGATGATGGGCGCAGAGTAACTTAATTGACAGCTCTTACCAACACTGAAAGCATAGACAATGAAGCTCCAAGATTAATGAAATGCAACTTTTGTACACAATATCATCTGTGTTAAACTGATTTCTGATAAGGGCTGCAAGCAACTTGTATCACCCTGCGTTCTGTAGATCCTCTCCGAAAATAGTGACAGGCGTTAAATTTATTGAAATTTACAGATGGTGAAAAACAGGGACTCTCCCTGCAAATCCGGACTTCTGGTCATTTTAGCAATCAGGCAAACTAGGGCACGGTGCAGCAGCGATTTCTTTACTTGGGCGCAGGGGCTGTTCCCAACCTATTTTAATGTGAGCAGCATAGTTGGTAATTGCAAATAGCAATTACTGGCATTCAAATTTCTTTTATAATGCTAAGTAGTGCCACTGGCTGGCTTTACATAGCACTCTAAAAGAAATGTGAATGACTTGTGCCAGTGCTGCCTGGAATCGGACTCCTGCTGCCTGCCTGATGGATCACGCTTGGACACAGGCATCAGGCAGTCAGGCAGATTTCTTGTGACACATGTGCTAATAGCTTGCTGCTTGAAAATAATTGTATTTCAATAGTTGGAGTCCTTGGACACCATCCACTAATGATGCAAGGTAGCATCATGTATTCAAGCAGCCTTGGGAGGGTACAGAATCAGCCCTGTACTTCCCGAGGCTGCTTCACCTGTTTGATGACCCTGCCCTTTCCCAAGTCGTGTAAATGCTGAGTTGATTACTAATGATTTTTATGTGCTTTGGATTATGAATCTGCATAGAAATTTGACTACCATAGAAAATACTGTGCAACTTGGAAAATGTACCCACTTGAGTGGCCGTCATTAATCACAAAGTGTTCTTATTAAATGCTTACTAATATCAATTGAAGTGCCTATGTTTAGGTTATTGTAGCAATGTGGTATATTAATGATTTTGCATTATGTATTTGCTTCATTAATTATAGGCATTAACTTAGCAAAGTTTGGGCCTAGTTTTGCACAGCCTCATATTAAGTTGTACTGTTCTAATAAAATCGTGGGTAACGTATGACTAGAGAAATTAATTCATGTATTGTTTTTCACTGAGTTGACCAAACATTAGCAGATGTCTTTAACTTTCTCATGAGAACTGCTTGCTAGAAGATCTTGTACTAGTAGACGATACAATGTATAGTTTGATGCCTGAAACAGCAATTTTACCATGAGCTAACAATGGATGAACTGACGGGCGTACGGATGGATACAAAATTTGTTATCTGACGAGCCTGACGGTGGAAACAGGAGAAGAGGAGCCAATCATTGACACGTGAAAGACACTTTAGCTATATCTTAGATTTAGGAATTAATCTGTATTGGATTTACTGTAAATGTATGATTCTTTGACCAATGGAAACGTGGGAAGTTCTTTAGACAATTTTAACTTATCCCAACTGCACAGAGAAAAGTATGCTCCTTCCTATTTTGATTTCCCCATAGAGGATCCTATCTTTAACTTTATTGCTTAGACATCTGATGCTGAATGCTGATCCCTTAGATATGCTTTCTCAAAGGGTTCGAATAGCTTAAAGTCCCCATTTCTGAACCATTCCCTTTCATGGTCCGTTGCTGATGCTGACCACACTTATGTCCAACTGACAAAGAGAATCGCAGCTTGCTGATCCATATGAGGAGAGATATAGCAAAATGCTATTGTTCTTGTTATAAGTTTGACTTTTGTTTCTAGGTACGAACTGCTATTTTGATAGAGCCATGGCTAGATGTTTTCCAAATATATGTTGACTAATTTGTTTTGCATGAAGCCCAACATGCTATTCTAATCAGAAGGGTAGTAAGTGAAATCCTGATATGTTAACAGGTTGCTATTAACAGATGATTGATGTTGCTCAGTTGCTGAACCTAGATGCGTGCTATTTCTATTATGCAATTGTTCTAGCTTTTGATTTGTCCTGTAACTCTTGAATGTTTAGTGATCAATGTGCTAGTTAAATTGAGATTCTTTAGAAGATTTGGTCAACCAGTGTTGTTCTTATATGTATACCATTTTTAGACTGATTTACGTGACAGCGTTGTTAATATAGGGAAATAAAGAGTCTAACTTTACATGAAGGTGTGCTTATTCATGGCCAAATAGGTGTGAAGATTTCTGACTCTAAAGGTATTTGATGTTGTTGAAGAAATTGTGTTGTATTTGAGATTTATGGGGGAATCACTCTAAGCGTAGTCAAAAGGTCCATCGAACCTCTAATGCGTCCCCTTACAAATTAATAATAATAGACCAAATAGGGACAGACATGCTAACAGTCGTCACTAGATGGAGTGGGTCATCAAGCATAACTGGCCTCACCCATCCCTGTGTAGAAATGGGAAAGGGAGAGGTCAATTTATTTATTTTAAGAGCCTAAACGACTTACTACAGTAATCACAGCACATTCTGTTGTGCAATGATTACTGCAGAAACGGTGTATTTCCTAAAAAAATAAACATGATGTGAGGTAACAGAATTTAGAGAGTTAGCTTATGACCTTGTGTCGTCAACTGACACGCTGCCTGTTGTAAACAGATACACGAAGCAGAAGCGTGTGCACTGCTCAATGTATCTGTTTACTGCATTCTGAACTTTCACAGAATAGAGTTTTTACTTTCAATTGCTCTGTGAACTCAGTCTGGGACTGGGACACCTCCCCCGGGACAGCGACAGGCAGCCCACCAACCTTGGCCTCAAGCCTCAGTCCTAACTGGACCGAGCCTCTCAAAGTGCTTGGTGAGTTTATGTTAAAATTGCTTACACTTTTTTCACAGATCTTCCTGTTTCTTTACTGTTGCATATAAGCAC
Organism: Pleurodeles waltl; assembly: GCF_031143425.1. Lineage (NCBI taxonomy): Eukaryota > Metazoa > Chordata > Amphibia > Caudata > Salamandridae > Pleurodeles > Pleurodeles waltl. Next base: position 644,391,566 of record NC_090446.1, on the reverse strand, counting down.
ATTGCAGTCAAACAGGGCCAGAATGCCAGCTGTACAAACATCTAGTGTGCTTGATTTATTAGACTATAATGTTGCTCTAACAGTAAGAATTTGGCCCACAATCATGGTTCACATGACAATTGTCTTCCCTCTTAATGCACAAATGACACTGTCACCAGGGTGGTGGCAGAGGTAGAATGGTTCTAAGTTAATGTTTAAATGTTACTCTTAACAAGTGCTTTCCAGTGAGGCGCTAAAATGTCAAGCTTCCACATGTTAAAGAAATTCACTTTTTACACCTTTGTAAAATAACGCCCTCAGTCACTAGCAAGTTAAATCAAATCGTCATTTGATTGACCTCTTTGCCCTGCCTTTTTTACTTTTTGACTTTTCTCCTGCCTAGTTGCACAAGCCAAGTTGCACACAAGAAATTCTTTAAAGCTCAGCAGGCTCATAACTAGGAACAGTCATTCACTGATGTGCAGTCACCTACATGCACACATTTACATGCACACCAGTACACCTGTTCATATGTACACACACACACACATTAGTGCACATATTGTTTGCACATAAAAACGTTTTCCCCAAAGACAACACATGCATACACATTCATGAACACGCAGTTTTATTGGCAAACACTTGCAAAGCGCACATCCTCAAACATGACATACACAAGTGCACATTTTTTCACATACACACGTTTACACATTTGCATGCACTTGTTTGCACACACTTGCACCTCCACACAAAATTACATATGCATGGAATAACTCAGCCACTGCTCATACACCCCACCACTTTCAAATTCTACCAACCACCACTGTTCATAGAAACAAATTCCAGAGTGAAAGCTATATTATGGAGTCAGCACAACAAACAGATGGGCTGGGATACGAAACTCGAGAATGTTTGAAAACATATAAACACACAGAATGCCCCTTTCCACGCAGGCATGCAAACGACCCATTTATAAACACAACGTATGCACAGATGCACATACATAAGCCCCGATGCACAGAAAAGAGGGAAAGGCTGAAAAGAAGTACTTGGAGTTTTTATTTTACCTCAATTTGCATAGCAGTCAAAGTATGTTACACTTCTCGTTCTTGCTTTAGAAACACATAATGTAGTTTAATAACATCAGCATGCCAGAAGTGGTTCCTCTTAAAGAGCGGTGGAGCGTCGACGTGCCTGCAAACACAAATAAATAAAATGGTATAATAATGCCATTTTATTTTGCCAACAGCTCACGCTGTGTACTGAGCGAGCATGAGGGCATGGGGCGGGGCTGAATCTTGCAATAGCCAGGTCTGCTGCCCCTTTCAGTGCGCATGTCGGATTAGCCAGCTGTCTAGCTACGGCCAGCCCGATGTGCGCACTGTAGATCCAGCAATCACTGGGCTGTCACACAACCAGGGGAATTGCTGGCACAGGCCCCCAACCTCAAAATGAGCATGGGGTTAGTCTGCTCCCACAAATCCGGGAGCTGCTTTCATGCTAAAAACAGCATGAGAGCATCTCCCGGATTGGTTTGATTTGCGTTACCAGTGAGCAGGAAGGAAGTCTGTCCATTCCTGCTCGCGGATGCTGAGGGAGAAGTGTCGCACCGGGGGGAGCCGCAAATATGGTGAGTTTGGCATTATCGCACCCCACCATATATTTTTCCTGCAGGCCGCAATCTACTTTTTCTCAGACTCTGTGGCCGTATTAAAAAGGATTTAAAGAAAACGAGGCGCACCCCATAACCCTAGAACCTGGGTAGTTAAATAAGCAAAATAAACAATGGCCCTATAGGGGCAAGTAAGACCCTTGGCTTCTTGGGAAACAACTTTTAAACAATCTTCAACCATGTGCACATTTTGGCACCAATTCATATTTTGTTATACAATAGATGCATATTTTTTAGTAAAAAACAGTCATTCTTATACTTTGAATTAAATCATTATGGTGCTCCTATAGTAATGGCGCAGTGAAAAAGAATGAATTGAAAATTGCTTGTGCAAATGTGCTCTGTTCAATATATACAAAATGTGGTTAAAACATAAGTTTTCTGCGATCTTCGCGTATTAAAAAGGAAGCATGAAAGTCCAGTGGGTGTTTGTTTCCATTTTTGATGCTCAGAAGTTTTTTGGTATGATTGTCCTCCCTTTCTTTGCACACTTTGTAGAGCAAAATGTTAAGGGTCATTAAATGGAATCTGGATGGTTGTCCCATGCAAATGAGCGAATGCCTAGGGTTGGACTGATTTATAGGGCAATTAGGCAGCTCCCGATTGGCTGGTCTGACAGGCCCATGTGTGAGACGCTTATTGGACTGTTTGTAGGCCTGTTTTATGATGATCCGGGCTGGTTTCTACTGTTGACTTACCAGATGAACATTGCATGCAGCAAGCTCAAATCTATGCAGTCTTCTACATCTTGCAAAACATTTATACGGTGAATCTTTACAGTCCAAAACTACCCTAAATTTGCAACTATAGGTCACATTTTTAGCTATCTAATTTTGATTAATTGTCTTTTTGCACCTCTACCATATTACTGATGCAGTTGCTTGAGAAAAGGAAATACTAATTTTATGTCAAGACTGGAGGCTCCTATTATGCTTTCTTTTCCTGCTTTAGCAGCAGTCAAGAATATTAACCAATCCCAGAGGGTTAGAAGAACAAGCTACCAATGGGAAATAAAGAGTTACAACAAACTAATCAGAATGCAATGCACATAAAGAAATACCAAACTTGACTGCAAGCAGCCCTCTCTTTTCTTGCTGCCCGCAGTCAAGATTAGTATATCTTTATTGCGTTCCTTACATTCATAATGTTTACTGTTTAATTGCTTATTATGGGTTTTACTGCGCTTTTACTGCGTTATTAAGTCTTTACCCTTTAATGATTAGTGACTCCCCCCCCCCTTTTTTTCTCTTCTAAGGTCGACGCGACCGTTGGCCTTGCGCTCACCACGCCTTTCGTGCAGTTTCTGGTATTCCTTTCAGGACGCTCCAGCACGCTTCATTTCAGCTGACGCCTAGCTCATCTCCACGTTCAGCGCTTGACCTTCTTTATTCAATTGCTTGCATCACTCCAGTGCACGGCTATTTTTAGCCTTCCCTCGCACTCGTAGATATTTCTCTCACGTTGCTGCAACTTCCTGGAGGCGCGCCTTGCTCTGCCTCACGTTCTGGTTGGCAAAGAAATGTTTTCTCTACACGCCCCTTATCTGAGTTTCCTCCCCCTTCAAAATGAACCCTGTTTTTACCAGTGCAAATTATTCCCTTCCTTTAAAATGGATTTTGCCTCATATTTTGAGGAAGATAATGATGATAATGAAGTTTTCTCAGAAAACTTGAATAAATTCATATGATCCTCAGTGGCAAAGGCTGTTTCTGCCTCCACGTCAAAGATTTTTAAACAATTAGAAAATACTGTTTCATCCTGTCTGTCACAATCACAAATTGCCCTGTCTGCGGGGGAAAGCAGAAAGGGCAAAACCACAGAGTCTTCTAATGATATCCAGACTAATGTTTCTGCTCTTTTGGACAGTGAGTCTACCTCAAAAAGGATGGAGGACAACGTTCCTCACAGGCCTCCTAACAAGGATGGGAACAGCTCTATGGGTACTAAGAGTAAAGCAAAATCTAAACATATACTCTCAACCCATAAGATTGTGATTAATAAAATAAAAGATACCGATGACGACATGGATGATTTAGATTCCGATAAAGACATGGATAATATCAGTAATTCTGATTTTTGGATTGGTCCTCCTACCAAAAAGGTTAAATCAGCGCCAGGAGACCTTAATTCCTCTACTCCTCTTCTAGGTGCTGTTGGGATGCCTATGTTCAATCCCCTCTTAATTCACCATCCTAATTCCACTGAGTGGCTGCCATCAGAACATGTCGCAAATTGCATCACAGCTAAACTACGCCTCCCTCTTGATAAACAAGTGCGTGCTAAACTTAGATCCGAGTACCCTAGACTTTCTCTACCTCTCCACATTACTTCTACCCCTTCCATAGATACCTCCATGATAACCTTTTTCTCCATATTTGGAAAAGACCCACGCAAAGGGGTTGATAGAGCCTGGTCAGTCTGTCAAGACAAAGTTTGAGATATTGTGGGTCCTTTTGCCCACATTTTTGACATGGCAGAATCTGCCCGATTAAATAATGATTCTGTAGATCCTGAAGAGCTCTCTCTTTGGATTCAACGAGCGTTCTGTCTCCTGGGGAATGCAAACTTCGCTATGACTCACGAACGGCGAAAGGGACTTCTGCTCAAATTGGACCCTAAGTTGGCTAACCTTGCTGTTATGGACCCAGGCCCAAAAGCTGACGGCCTGTTGTTTCGCGATTCCTTTCTCAAGGAATTAAGCAAATACGTTACAACTTTTGCGTCCCTTGATAAAGCGCAACAGTCACTCAAAAAGTTTTTTACCGCTCGTGTTGTTGCCAGGGCCGGTAGAGGAAGAGGTCACTTTACGGGCCGTTACGCCAGGTATCAAGGCTACAGAGGCTCCTTTAACTCTCAGCCACAAGATTTCAGGCCACAATTCTACCCTCAAAGAACCAGAGGCTTCCCGGGCAGAAACCAGCGTAATTCCAAAACCTATCCTCCCTCAGGTAAGCCCATTTTCTGGCCATCTTTCCATAGGGGGTCGTCTAAAATTCTTTCTCCACAGGTGGAAGAAGTTTAATTCAGACCCTTGGGTCCTCAATACGGTCAGAGGTTATTCAATAGAGTTTTCCCAAACCCCTTATCAATTGTTTTGCCCTCCTCCTCTAAAATTTTCCACAGACATGGCAGACCTGGTTTCTTCAGAAATCCAATCCCTTCTTCTCAAACATGCTATTCAACTGGTTCAGCCTCACAAGTCAGGTTTTCTAAGTTCCATTTTTCTGGTAATAAGGAAAAACAAAAAGATCAGACCAGTTATAAATCTCAAACACTTTGACCAATTTGTGGTTTATCGCCACTTCAAAATGAAGACGATTCTGCATCTCAGAGACTCTCTCCTTTTGAACGACTGGATGGTTCGTCTCGACCTTCAAGACGTCTATCTAACTGTACCCATTCATCACTCTCACAGGAAGTTTCTCTAGTTTCAATGGCAACACCAAACCTATCAATTTCCTTGTCTTCCATACGGCATTTCCTCAGCTCCTTGGTGCTTCACTAAGTTAATGAAACCAGTAGTAGCTCATCTCAGAGCACAGGGTTTCCGATTAATCATTTATCTAGACGACATCCTTCTCATGCATCAAAACTTGATCACTCTTTGTTCTCACCTTTCTTACACTACTTCTCTTCTATCAGAACTGGGGTTCATAATCAACATCGACAAATCTGTCCTAACCCCATCCCAAACCAATGAATTTCTAGGATTTCTAGTAGATTCCCCTCAAGGCACCCTTCAACTCCCAGATTCAAAAATAAAATACATCAAATCAGAAATAATCCAATCTTTACAGCAGATTTCTCTCTCCCTACGGTCTCTTGCAAGGATTGTATGTCTTCTTTCTTCCTAGATTCAAGCGATCTTCCCGGGTCCCCTCCCGGGTCCCCTCCAATATCGAGCTCTCCAAAGATTAAAAATTCAACACCTGCACAAGGGTTATTCAGATTCCATCCTCTTCGATCAAGAATCCTGTACAGAACTTCAATGATGGTTAGACCATCTGGAAGCCTGGAACGGAAGGACTATCTTTGCATCAGCCCCAGATCTTGTCTTAGAATCTGATGCAAGCCTAACAGGTTGAGGCGAAAGGTGTGGTCAAATATCGACTGGAGGCATATGGGCCCTCATTACAACCCTGGTGGTCGGTGTTAAAGCGGCGGTAATACCGCCAACAGGCCGGCGGAAAACAAAATGGGATTACGACCATGGCGGAAACCGCCAACATAGTCAGCCACTTTAAGACTCCGACCGCCACAGTGGTACAAACAAACAGCGCGGCGGACACTGCCAACAGACAGGCGGAACACAATGTACCGCCCACCCTATCACAACACAGCTGTCCGCCACCTTTTCCGGGGCAGAACCGACATGAATAAAAACACAGCGGAAACAGTACACAGAAGGGAAAACACTCACCTCTCCACATCCCACGAGGAACCAGGACGCCATGGAGCCCGAACTGCAGATCCTGCCGGCGATGGTCTTCCTGCTCCTCTATCAGGAGCTCCAACGACAGCGCGACAACCACGGTGAGTACTGCACCTACAACACAGGGGAGGAGGGACGGAAAAGAGAGTGACACACACATGCAACACACAACACCCCCACCCCCACCTTAACCCACAACACCATACACACAAACACATGCTGCAACATTACACATATATCCCCCAACCCCCCTTGAATAATGTAAGGACAAAAGGAAATGATTTTAACGATTGTAATAAAAATAAATCCATCAGTCAAAACTCAAAATCCAGTATATACAATTATGTACACCAACTACACAAGTCCGGATAGTGCACCAATCATTGTCCACTGGGCCCAAAATGCATGGGCGAGGCCCACACTAGATCCCTGACTCCAAACAGAGAGAACACTGGAGGGGCATCACATAGAAAATATACAGGCACCTCAGGGGGAGGGGGAGGTGGGGCACCTCAGCCTGATGAACGCACGACGCCACTGTTCCACGAGGGGGCTCCATGCCCATTGATGTATCCTGGGGAGTGCAAAGCCACAGTCTCTCAAGTCTCTCCAGTGGGTGGTTTGCTCACTGCTTTATCCTGGGGAGTACAAAGCCAAAGTCTCTAAAGTCTCTCCAGTGGGTGGTTTGCCCACTGCTTTATCCTGGGGAGTGCAAAGCCACAGTCTCTCAAGTCTCTCCAGTGGGTGGTTTGCCCACTGCTTTATCCTGGGAAGTGCAAAGCCACAGTCTCTCAAGTGGATAACAGTCTTCACTGGTGTGGGAGGGGGCTTTGTGCCCAGAGTGCTTCATCCTGCCAAGGACTGAGGTAGTGGATGTGATACTCCACTGGTTCTGGAGGGGGCTTGATGCCCAGAGTCCTTCATCCTGCCAAGGACTGAGGTAGTGAATGTGAATCTCCACTGGTTCTAGAGGGGGCTTTGTGCCCAGAGTGCTTCATCCTGCCAAGGACTGAGGTAGTGAATGTGATACTCCACTGGTTCTAGAGGGAGCTTTGTGCCCAGAGTGCTTCATCCTGCCAAGGACTGAGGTGGTGGATGTGATACTCCACTGGTTCTGGAGGGGGCTTTGTGCTCAGAGTTCTCATTCCTGCCAAGGACTGAGGTAGTGGATGCCTTTCTCCACTGGTTCGGGAGGGGGCTTTGTGCCCAGAGTCCTTCATCCTGCCAAGGACTGAGGTAGTGGATGTGAATCTCCACTGGTTCTGGAGGGGGCTTTGTGCCCAGAATGCTTCATCCTGCCAAGGACTGAGGTAGTGGATGCCTTTCTCTACTGGTTCTGGAGGGGGCTTTGTGCCCAGAGTGCTCCACGTGCATTGTGACAGCAACAATACACTCACCTGGGTGTGTGCGCCACGAGATTGCCGAGGTACAGGTAGGTTGATACACCATGGAGGCAGAGACATACCTTACACTGTTGCGACTTTGCATTCCATATACAGGTGACAACTGTGATGACAGTGATGCTTCATGGAAGCTGCCCAGGCTCCTGGAACTCACCAGCATCCTCGGACGACTGACCACTGGGGATGGCAGCCATGTCTGCGGTGGTGCCACTGGCTCAGGATGTCGCAGGAGTCAGTACTCCATTTCTTGGCAAGTGGTTCCTTTCAAACAACAGTGGCCATTGCATCAGGGATGTCCCAGCCAATGTTCTCTAGAGTGTTGTCTGCCCTGCTGAAACACATGCGCAGCTACACAGTGAAAGGTGACTTCTATGCCCTGGGACATATCCCCAACATCATTGGTGCCATTGATGGGACACATGTGGCCTTGGTACCACCCGCAGGAGTGAACAGGTGTACAGAAACTGGAAGAGCTGCCATTCGATGAATGTGCAGATGGTGTGTTTGGCCGACCAGTACATCTCCCATGTGAATGCCAAATTTCCTGGCTGAGTGCATGACGCTTACAGTCTGATGAATAGCAGCATCCCTTATGTGATGGGGCAACTCCAGAGGCACCGTGTGTGGCTAATAGGTGTGGACAAGGACCCTATACAGTGTGAATAGTTGTCTGGGTCTGGGGTTGTCCCTACGGGTTAGTGTGTGTCTAACAGTTGTCCCTCGACAATTGCAGGTGACTCTGGTTACCCCAACCTGTTATGGCTACTGACCCCAGTGAGAAATCCCAGGACAAGGGCAGAGGAACGCTACAATGAGGCACATGGGTGAACTAGGAGGGTGATTGAACAGACCTTCGGCCTCCTGAAGGCCAGGTTCCGGTGCCTCCATATGACAGGTGGTTCTCTCTACTACTCACCAAAGAAGGTGTGCCAGATCATCGTGGCCTGCTGTATGCTGCACAACCTGGCTTTGCGGCGGCAGGTGCCTTTTCTGCAGGAGGATGGTCCAGCTGGTGGTCTTGTGGCAGCTGTGGAGCCTGTGGACAGTGAAGAAGAGGAGGCAGAAGAAGAGGATATCGACAACAGAAGCAACATTATCCAGCAATACTTCCAGTGAGACACAGGAAAGAAGATGTCACTGCCTCACACATCTCATACTATTGTTGGAGCTAGCATAAGTCTGTCATTTTCACTCAGTGTATGGACCCTGACTTGTCACTTTACCTTTCCATTTAACAGATGTGGGTCCCACTTTGTGCCCTCTGCTATATTTCCTCCAGCCCTACAGCTGTGTTTCATTGGTATGTGAACAATTAAATTGACATTGCTATATTCCATAGTTATTGCAATTACACATTTGTGAAAGCACAGACTGACTCCAGATTGTTTTGTGATTGAAGTGTGTTTATTTCTGTGCAAATAAGTGCAGGGGGTTGTAAAATGGGCAGGGGTGATGGTGGAGGAATGTCCATGGCAGAGTCCAGTCTATTTGTTTCGCAGGTGTATTGTCCAAAGGGGCATCGGAAGTGGAGCAAGGGCAGTTGATGGATGGACAGGGTGACAAAGTGGGACAGAAGGGTAACATTAAGGGGGGGCTCATTTCCTGGCGGTGGTCTTGGCAATGTTCTCTGTCTTGTTCCTGGATCTCAGGGACCGTTTGCAGGGTGGCTCTCCATCTGCAGGGGGTGGGGTGCTGGTGTCATGTTCCTGTGGCGGTGCCTCCTGTCCACTAGCGCCGGCGGAGGTGGAGGGCTGTTCATCATCCAGGCTAGTGTCAGGGGCCACTTGTTGTGCCACAGTGTCCCTCCTGGTGTTGACAAGGTCTTGCAGCACCCCTGCAATGGTGACCAGGGTGGTGTTAATGGACTTCAGTTCCTCCTCAGGTCCCTGATTGTCTTGGGTTGGTGGGTTTGCCTGAGTTCCCTGTAGTGGTGGACACACTGCTGATTGACGTGTCCTGGGGACAGAGGGATGGGCCCGCTGGGTGGGTGCTGTGGTGGTGTTTCCTGAGGGGGGAGGCTCTGTGGTGGCTTCTGCCAGTGTCAGGGGAACCGACTGTCCTGAGGTCCCTGATGGGCCGGGCTGGTCATCTTGATGCAGTTGTGCAGAGCTGCTGTCATCACTGTGGGTCTCCTCTGTGGAGGGACTGGATATGTCTGGTACCTCCTATCCGGTGATGTTGGGTAGGGGTCCTGCAGGGGTGTAAAGGCATGATTATTGCATCTGTGTGTGCCATTGTGTGCAATGGGTGAGTGACCCTGTACTCCAGTGCTTGCATTCTTGTCTAGGTCCTTGTGTGATAATTGGTTTGGGGTGTGTGTGGGTATCTGTAGTTGACATGCTTGGGTGATGGGTCCATGCATTGGTGTTACATGCAGGGCTTGGTTTTGGGATGTGTGGGTTGTGTTGGTGGGATATCTGTGGGTTGTTTTGGTGATGGGTGTGAGGGTAAGGGTGGGAGTATGTGATGGCATGCAGGTGGGATGGGGGGGATAAGGTAGTAAAAATGTGCCTTACCAGAGTCCAGTCCTCCTCCTACTCCTGCGAGGCCCTCAGGATGCAGTATTGCCAAGACTTGCTCCTCCCATGTTGTTAGTTGTGGGGGAGAAGGTGGGGGTCCACCTCCAGTCCTCTGCACAGCAATCTGGTGTCTGGAGCCCACGGAACGCCCCTTCCCCCGTAGGTCGTTCCACCTCTTCCGGATGTCATCCCTAGTTCTTGGATGCTGTCCCACTGCGTTGACCCTGTCGACGATTCTGCGCCATAGCTCCATCTTCCTAGCAATGGTGGTGTGCTGCACCTGTGATCCGAATAGCTGTGGCTCTACCCGGACGATTTCCTCCACCATGACCCTGAGCTCCTCCTCAGAGAAACTGGGGTGTTGTTGAGGTGCCATGATGTGGTGTGGGTGATGTGTGAGGTTGTGTGTGTTGTGATGTGTGAGGGGATGTGTTGTTGTGTGTTGTTTGAGGTGCGTGGATGTTGTGTGAGTGATGATGTTGTGTGTCTGTGGATGCTGGTGTTGTTTCTGGTGGTGTCTCTCTCGGGTGTGGTATCAGATTTCTGGTAGTAAGGGTTTGTGGGTGATGTGGGTGGGTGTTTTATATTGGATTGGGTGTGTGGGTGTGTTGTGTGTATGTGTATCAGGTGTGTGTATTTTGAATTGTCCAATGTGGTTGAGTTTTGTAAATGTGTGTGTATTTTGAGTGCGGCAGTGTGTACCGCCAATGGAATACCGCGGTTGAAATACCGTTGCGTGGATTCGTGGGTCGTGATAGTGTGGGTGTATTCCAGTTGGCGTGACGGTGTCGGTTTTGTTATCGCCAGTTTATCCCTGACCTTTGGTGTGGTGGACTTGTGTGGGTGCCTGGATTATGGCGGATTCCGAGCTGTGGGTCGTAATACTTGTAGCAGAATTCCGCCGCCGCAGCGGTGTGTTGGCGGTCTTCTGCACGGCGGTAAGCGGGATTTACCGCCAGGGTTGTAATGAGGGCCATGGTCTCATGAGGAGTCTTCATTTCACATCAATTGTTTAGAGATGCTTACAGGCTCATCTGCGATCAGAAGCTTCACCAAAAACAAAGTACAATGTTTGGTCCTTCTCCGGATGGACAACCTCACAGCTGTCAGATACATAAATCATCCCGGCGGTACCAGATCCAAACCTCTAGCCGAATTAACCAAAAGCTTCTGCGAATTCTTCCTTCATCGCAAAATCTCCGTTCAAGCAGAATATGTGCCAGGTTCTCTCAATTCAGTTGCAGATTGGTACTCTCGTCATCTCTCAGATTACAGCGACTGGAAACTTCATTCTTCTGTCTTCAATCTGATCTATCGCAAATGGGGCCCCTTCCAGATAGATCTCTTTGCGTCTCGCCTAAATACTCGACTTCCTCAATTCTTCAGTTGGAGACCGGATCCCCAGGCTCTTGCAACAAATGCTTTCCTCCAAGACTGGTCAAATTCAATAAATTATGCCTTCCCTCCTTTCATCATGATCAACAGAGTGCTTGCACAAGTACGTCGCCAAAAAGCCACAATAATTTTAATAGTCCCATTTTGTCAGTCCCAAGTCTGGTTCCCTCCGCTTCCCAAATTATCAATAGACTTCCCAGTCCTTCTTCCCTCCTTTCCATCGATACTTCTCAACCCCCAAAGTCTTCCCCATGACCTGATCCTCAACCAATCCCTTCTTCGCTCAGCCTGGAAGGTGTCAGGTCTTCTTCCTCCTATCCAGGAATTCCGCTCAAAGCTTCAACCTATATCAACAATTCCTGGGCCCCTGGTACATCTAAAGCTATCAGGTCTGCTTGGTCAATCTGGTCCAGCTGGTGTATGGAAAAATCTTGTGATCCCTTTTCAGCAGATTTAAGCTTAATAGCTAATTTTCTCGCTTCTCAAGTTAGCTCTGGTAAATCTTACTGGACTATCAACCTGTATCGTTCAGCTATCTCTCTTCACGATCCCGTCATTAATGATAAACCAGTTGGAGAACATCCTCTCATTTGCCGGCTGTTAAAGGGAGAAAAAATTTCCAATCCTCCTCTACCCAAATATACTGTTTTATGGGACGTTAACCTTGTTTTACAAATGTTTTTATCTTGGCAAGATAATGAACTGTTGTCTCTCAAAATGCTTTCTGCTAAGTTGACAATGTTATTGTGTTTAGTCTCTATTGAATGTCTTTTTGATGTCAGAGCTCTGGATGTTTCTGCTCGACATTTTACCCCTACTGGTGTACTGTTTAATATTTCTAGATGTACAAAACTGATATCTCCTCCGTGTTTTACCCTTTCTTTTCCAATCCTCCTAAACTATGTGTGGGGAACTGTCTAAAAGTTTATGAACAAAAGACTATTGATCTCAGAACGTCTTCGACCACCCAACTTTTAATTTCCTTTAGGAAACCCTTTAAACCAGTTTCTTCCCCCACCTTGGCTCGTCGGGTCAAATGGATTATGTCGCTTGTGGGAATTGATATCTCCAGATTTGGAGCCCATTCTTCCTGAGGTGCTAAGGCGTCCAAAGCTTTTTGGGCTGGTTCCCGCTTGGAAGACATTCTGAGATCAACAGATTGGTCAAAGTATTCTACGTTTCGTACTTTCTATTGTAAACCTATTAATACTGCTTCTTCAGTAGTAATTGATATGCTTTAAACAAGCATAATAGGAGCCTCCGGTCTTGACATAAAATGTAGATTTGCCACATAATTTATGATGGAAAGTCTTCATTTTATTAAAGACACGGAAGCGAGTATTATCCCACCACTCATCCACTATAACTTTGTTTCTTCTTTCACTCCCTTTAGTCTCTACAAACGCTTCAGCGACTACATCAGGATAGAACCCCGTGCTCATCTTCCTTCATGGGTCAGAAAATTACTCCTCCAACGCTAGCTATGGACCATTACCATCTTCCTCTCCTCAAGCCAGACTCTGCTTTTGTTTTGGACTGGTTCCAGGAAGTGTTTTCTCTAATTTTAGCTGTTTGCATAATTGCTTGTATTTTTCCATTGTTTAAATTTTACTAATGACTTTCTTGCAGAAGAAAAGAGGGCTGCTTGCAGTCAAGTTTGGTATTTCCTTATGTGCATCGCGTTCTGATTGGTTTGTTGTAACTCTTTATTTCCCATTGGGAGCTTGTTCTGCTAACCATCTGGGATTGGTTAATATTCTTGACTGCTGCTGCTATTGAAATTAAAGCAGGAAAAGTGAGCATAATACTCGCCTCTGTGTCTTTAATAAAATGAAGACTTTCTGTCATAAATTATTTGGAAAATCTACATTGTGTGCTACTCAGGAAGTAGCACTCCAGCCAAGAGTACTATTTGAGAGAAGCTTGGTGGTACCAGAGACCTTGCAACATCCGTTCCCATAGGTAGAGCCAGACTGCTCTCTGTGTGGTGGGGGTCCATGGACCACCCTCTACAATGTACCTGCACTGACACTGCATTAGAAGCTATGCTGTTAGCACTCTCACATTTTCGATAGACCGACTGCTCTGAAATTTGCGCATGGGCTGTGGACAGCATTTGTTTTCTACAAATTACGTAGTAAATAAGGATTATTATATGAGGAAGGTGTTTCCTTTAAGTTGAAGAGACAAGGACAGGAAAGATAAATAAAAACTAAGGTCCGTTAGAGGGAATTAAATAATTAATTTATTGCCTAAAATGTACTAAAATCATTCAACACAAAGACCAACCAGTGAGTAAAGCGACATAAGACCATCATAAAGAAAACAGTATTAATAACATCAAAAATAGCTATCAGGTTATGTATACATACTGTTACTAATCCAACTATTTGATAAAATTGATTCTATTCAAAATAGAGGGTAGAATCTTTCGTCTTGTTACCTTCAATACTGCTTCAGCAGTTTGACTATAAAAATGCATTTAATCTACATAATGAAAACATTGGGGCATTCCAATTTGACAGAGCCAAGAGGGATGCACTTAAAGTGAATGCTCCCTGTACTGTGCTGAAATAATCCCAGAGGCATACACCTTTTCTAATTACTCGCCTCAGGCCAATAAATGCTATTATCATTGATTATGGTTGCACAGAACAGAGCCTTTTCTAGAAAATCTCTCTCCAGACACTTAGGTTCTGAATTTATTAAATGACAAGCATGAACAAAATCAGTCCACTTCAGGTATGTGCCCTGATACATGGGCATAAATACAAAGTAAAGAAGGAAGAGGAGGGCCCAATATACAGTGTATTTTAAGAAAGATTAAAGCTTATTTCAGGTCATATACTTACATTACAGAATATATGACTCTGTGACCTGATGTACAAGCGGCTGACAAGCTTGAAAGATTCTTCATAGCTATAGGAGTGGGCCTCACTGTTAACATACTCCCGTTACTTAGGTATGTCCCTTAAATCCACAAGGTCAAATGATTTTGTTGGTCAGATTACGTTACATGTTTTAGTAGTAAGCTGTATATAGCCTTCACCATGACAGAAATCAAGCTGCCAGGGAACTTACTTCATGTCAGAATACACTAACCTTGTGTGTGGAAACCAATCTCTCTCTGCCTCCATCAATGACCACAAACACGGGTATGTGAGGGGCAGTGGTAGAAACAGGGAAAGGGGAATGGAATAAAAAAGGAAACCTCAATTTCGGACTTACCTAGTTCTGACTCGTCACTTCTGCTGATCAAGGAATCTGCGGTATGTAGGGGATATCTCTATGTTATATCTATACTATCATTGTGGAACTTTTAATTTGTGACATCCCAGGCGTTATCACTATAGAAGATGAGTTATCATTTCTACTTGATTTTGTAGAACTATACTTGACTTTTATACGTAACACATAACCTGAGCAAAATAGCATAGTCTAAGAGTGCTTCCTGTTAAATCACGTTAACCATTAACTAATGCAACAACACCAAGGGGGTTATTCTAACTTTGGAGGAGGTGTTAATCCGTCCCAAAAGTGACGGAAAAGTGACGGATTTACCACCAGCCGTATTACGAGTCCATTATATCCTATGGAACTCGTAATACGGCTGGTGGTATATCCGTCACTTTACCGTCACTTTTGGGACGGATTAACACTCCTCCAAAGTTAGAATAACCCCCATAGTCTTAAAAGGGGTTATGTGAATGTTCAGAAAATAGTTCATAAGTTTGCTTCCATCAAAACATAGCTTTCTGAAGACTTCTCTGTACTTTTGATCTCCTTCAATAAAAATCCATGGGAGAGCTTACCCTGCCTAAATCAGGTACTTTTAGATGTTCTGCTATTAGCTACCATATGTTAATAGGCTAGCTGATAGATGCCCATCTGATCACATCAGGTCTCCATGCCAATGTTGGAGGTGCCTTCAAGACTTCTGACCCATGGCTATATCACATGTGTCTTTTAGCAGTGCTAGAGCTGCAAATTTACTAGTGTATTTCTCAGTCCCAAGTTGCAGAAATAGCCTGGTATCCACACCACAGGGAAAACAGCCATTTGGTTGTCTAAGGCTTTGTTCACCTGAGAGGGGACTTACTGTAGTTTGGGCATTCCCAGTCATATGGGAAAAATCTGCTTCAGAGGAATTACATCAGGGGTTGCTGACAGCACTGAGGTAGGTGAGGTGGAGGTAGATGAATTGCATCAACTTAATGCTGCATCAAACATTCACAAAGGGCAGAGTGCTGGAGCCATGTGGCGGACACATCTATCAAGGCCCCATACTCCTAGACTTTAAAACCCTAGAGTCGTAAGTAGCCAAGCTTTGGCCAAATATTGCAGAGGGTGCAATTGAAAGAAGTTATCTAGTGTATGTGTAACAAAGGGAGTTACCAGTCTATAATTAGGTAGACATTTTTCATCATTCATTTTACCATACCTTACACCCCTCACCAAGTCAAACCAGCTTTCTCTAGGCACAATACAGTAGCACATATGTTGTTTTCAGTTACTCCAGAACTTTGACAGTGTTTCACTGTGATCTAAAAGGAGAATCTTATTTATCATAATGCCTATTTATTTTCTCTAAAAGATACTTGAAGGAGAGGACCGGAATGACTTCTTAAACAGGTCCCTTTGGCACAATTAAACAGAGCAAAAATGTGACTAGTCATCACGGGGGTAAGCAAAATACACCTTTGACTCAAAACTGAGTAACGTAACTGTGCATAATGAACTCATAATGCATTTATGTATGAGATATATAAAGTGCAAATCTGGCTAAAAAGCTCAGTAGTGTTGCACAAGACGTGGATATCACAGTAGAAAAAAGGAAGGAGGACATATATGCACATGGGAGTGGTAGGACAATGCTGGTGTGGTGCGATAGAAATAGAAGAGAAAATAGTGGTAGGAACACCGGGAAGTGGTGTGGAGTGTGCTGGATGGTGGATTCTTCTCATGAGTCGTTCCTGACATGAAGGATGAGGGGTGGAGTTGAGGGGATTTGAGCTAGGCATGGAGCTGCTAATCCCAATGACCTAGCAGGAGATGTCCTCCTTACATTTCTTGTATTCAAACACACTCCTTCTACTATAGACTTTAATCACGCCTTTTACTGGAATCCATCAGAAAGGCTGTCAAGTGGAAGCAATTCACTTCTCTTGCTTGTATCAAAAGGAAGGCTAAATATAGGAAAGTTCCTCCTACTAACTTAGACATTTAGCAATTTCTTTAGGCAGATTTTGGCCTTAGCTTCTAATTTGTTGTCGCTCTTCAAATATAGAGTAAAATCAGGCGCAGCTCCTTCGCTATGCCGGAGGAGTGTTGCCCCCATGCCAGCAGCTGCAAACCTTTTGCTATAAAATGATAATAAACTACGTTTATTATCGTTTTGTAGTAAAAGAGGTGGGGTCATGGGCTGTGACAGGGAGGGAGCACTCCCCCTCATTGTGCATGTATGTTTGGCTGTCCGTCTCAGGCCGGCCAAACACACATGTGCCCTGGGCTCTCGCCACCCTGTTCTGCTTTCCCTCTTATCTCATAACCGAGCTTACAGAACCTCTCTGGAATGCACTTCTGAGTTTAAAGAAGACATTTATTGTTATTAATTCCCCACCCACAAGTTCCTGATAGACGAAATTAATAGATTGGAAGCACACGTTCAAAAGTAGTCGCAGCAATGAAAGCAAAATTTATCAAAGTACTTCTCAGTTGCAATGTACACAGCAAATAGATGTGATTATATCATAGCATAACTTCAAAGCAAAGCATAAAAGTCAGAATTCATCACCGTATGGGCAAGGCGGTAGGGCCTATATTCAGCTTCATCTTTCTGGGGTCTGCAAGTTGATGACTCCGGTCAACTGCGAGAAAGAGATTCTCTACCCAAACGGGAGACAGGCAACTGACGTCTAGTTCCTGTCTGAAGTCAAGCAGATTCAATCTACCTCTCTGTAGCCCAGAGTCATCCTTAAAAGCAAACTCAGTGTGAGAGCCGAAGAACCCTGGAGAGAGGCCAATTCTCCTGAGCTCACTCGCTCTCAGACTGGATTGAGAGTTAAACACAAAATCTACGTGCTCTTATCAGCTAAGGTCTGGTGTGAAGAAAACAGCTTGGTGCATCTTGTGGAAAAACACAGCTTGGAAAAACACAGACATCTCTGCAATGTCTCAACTGCAATGTCTAACCCCACGTTAAAGTCAGTAGGCAGCTAACCTAAATATCATATGTAATGTCTAATATCATGTCAAATCCAATAGGCAGCTAAACTGAACAAAACATATAGGGGGTCATTACAAGCTTGGCGGGCGGCTACTGCCGCCCGCCAAGCGGTAACCGCCGTGCGGCCACACTCCCGCAGACCCCATTACGACATTCCCGCTGGGCCGGCGGGCGCAAACCAAGTTTACGCCCGCCGGCCCATCGGGGATGAGGCCGCAACATAGGAGCCCGCTCCTAATGGAGCCGGCGGTGTTGCGGCCGTGCAACGGGTGCAGTAGCACCCGTCCCGCTTTTCACTGTCTGCTATGCAGACAGTGAAAAGCTGCCTGGGGCCCTGTTAGGGGGCCCCTGCACTGCCCATGCCAGTGGCATGGGCAGTGCAGGGGCCCCCAGGGGCCCCAGGGCACCCCTTACCGCCAGCCTCTTCCTGGCGGTGCAAACTGCCAGATACAGGCTGGCGGTAGGGGGGTCATAATCCCCAGGGCAGCGCTGCCTTGGCGGATTATCACCGCCGGGGCTAAAACGGCGGGAAACCGCCGGCCCCGGCGGTGCGACAGCGGCGCTACCGCCGCGGTCGTAGTACGGGTCTCCGTACCACCAGCCTGTTGGCGGTACGGACGCCACATTACACCCGGCGGTCTCTGACCGCCAGGGTCGTAATGACCCCCATAATGTGCTACTGGTGAACATTGAGTCACAGTCATGTAAATGCCCTCCTCATTGCAAGACTTTCTTTCCATGTGCAGGGCTGGCTTTAGGGTGGTGCAACAGGTGCAGTCACACCTGCTACTGTCTTTAGTGTGGAGGGTTGGGTTTAAAAATAACATATTGGTGTAAAAGCAGATGAACTTTCTTGTGTCCGTCCAGCAATTTTCAGGAAATCACAAAAATGTTACAATAACTCTGGTGATTGATGTTCCTGCTGGTGAGAGATCATAATTGTGTCTACTGGCAGTTTTGACTTATTATAAAGTAGTGCAGCAGGTTAATGTTCCTGCTGCACAGAACATGTATCATGCAAATCACAGAACAGAGTGTGAGTGAACTATGAGCAGCACTATAAAAAATGAAATGTATATCTGAGAGGGGTGTAGAGAGATGAGGGGCACTACTGGAGACTGGTAGCAAGATAATTCATGGAGATCTAGTTCATGGGGTATGGGGTGCTGCTGCTTAAGACTGTTGCACCAACAGCGGTAAACCTGGCCCAGTCTATGAGGCTCATTCCGACCCCGGCGGTCAAGGACCGCCGGGGCCGGGGATGCGGGAGCACCGCCAACAGGCTGGCGGTGCCCCGCAGGGCATTCTGACTGCGGCGGTTTGGCCGCGGTCAGACCAGGAAAACCGGCGGTCTCCCGCCGGTTTTCCGCTGCCCTGGGAATCCCCCATGGCGGCGCAGCTTGCTGCGCCGCCATGGGGGATTCCGACCCCCTCACCGCCATCCTGTTCCTGGCGGTTCCGACCGCCAGGAACAGGATGGC
This sequence comes from Pleurodeles waltl, assembly GCF_031143425.1. Classification (NCBI taxonomy): domain Eukaryota; kingdom Metazoa; phylum Chordata; class Amphibia; order Caudata; family Salamandridae; genus Pleurodeles; species Pleurodeles waltl. The sequence goes on along the minus strand of NC_090446.1, from coordinate 644,372,459 downwards.
GGTGAGGGGTGTCGTGGGGCCCCTGGGGGCCCCACTTTGAATTCCAGTGTCTGCTCAGCAGACACTGGAATTCACGACGGGTGCAACTGCACCCGTCGCACCTTCCCACTCCGCCGGCTCCATTCGGAGCCGGCTTCCTCGTGGGAAGGGGTTTCCCGCTGGGCTGGCGGGCGGCCTGCTGGCGGTCGCCCGCCAGCCCAGCGGGAAAGCCAGAATGGCCTCCGCGGTCTTTCGACCGCGGAGCGGCCATATGGCGGTTCCCTCCAGACGGGCGGCTCCCGCCGCCCGCCGGGGTCTGAATGACCCCCTATGTGTGTTGAGTGTATGTATACATTTTGTATTTGTGGTACATTGATGATAGTGAGATTGTGTTTAATATGAAAATAGTTTCTGTAACCACTGAGATATATTTTGGAAGGCCCTGGTTTAGCATAATACAGGATGGAGGGTTAATAGAGCCTCCCCAGACACTAGGAGAGCTGAAGTGTATTGACTGCATTTCTGAACTGGATGGTGGCGACCCAGACACTGAAATGATGAAGTATGTAGACAGGACTGCCCTTAGAAATTCTATGAGGTCCCGTTAGCAAGGAATTGCTGATTGTAGTTTCCTGAATACTGCCATTTGGTGGATGATGGCGTAGAGCGGGGTGAGTCAGCTGATTTGTTTATCTTTTCCAGATTGCTTCTTCTTTTGCCTTTCCTTGATTGCTACTTCAGGAAGCTGAAGACAGCCAGCTGCAGAATCTTCAACTTTACACATGTGCTCATGTTTCGGATTCTCCTGCTTGGAGCCAGCATCCTCACCACCTCCTGTGAGACTCATGAGCTTGCCAAAGGCTATGTCTGCACTACAGCCAGTGATTGACATTTGAAAGCGAACAACCACAAACTGGTTCTATACCTTTGACAGTGCATCAACATCCCTTCTCTAGAAAATGATTTAAAGTGGAACCTAAAACATCTTCAGTTGTTCCAAGCTTCTTCAGTGACCAAAGAGGGATAACTCTGCAGAATTCTCTGAGCACTGTTTTGAGACCAGGGCCAGTTTCTGCATGACGGTGGCGAGGAGACATCAACTGAAATCTGTGCAGTTTGTGAAAGAAAACTAAGGGTTTTCCCCGCACCTAGAAGCCTTCTTATCTATTCAGAGAGGGACTGTGTGTGTTTGGCACTGCAGGACAAAACTGTCTAGGAGGAGATGCCAAGCTGTGTCCCAGCATGTTGAATACATTGAAGAAAACAACTACTATCAGGAGTATGACCCATGCTGATCCAAATATGAAAAGTCAACTTGTCTCCTACATGGTTCACATGGTTCACGTGGTAGACTGCATCAAGAAAACTGCAACTCAAGACCACTGTGAGCTTTCTGACATATCAGCAGTATTTCCAAATGGATTAGTACCACCTCTGCATACCATGCGAAATGCTGAAGAGGATCACGGTCATCCCTGTAGCAAGTTGCCCACCACCATGGCATAGAGGTTGAACACCAGACCAGCAACACTGTGCACCTGATTGCCTCTAGAGAGAAGTGAGTCACCTGTCCGCTGTCCTGCATTATGTTCGAGGATGCCACTGGCACGAAACAGCTGAGCGGAACTGTCACAGCTGTGACCCCTCCAAATAAAGCCCCTGAAAAAAACAGACTGAGACTGTATCTTGACTAGCCTGCAGTTAGTTATCAATAAGTCTAGTGTATTTGTTTCAGAATTGGGAAGATCTGCCCTGTCTTTAGTGCATCTGGGATGATGCCCAGAGCAAGAGATGAGAGCTGGAGGAAGGGAATTCTGATAGGATGTTCAAATGGAAAAACCCACAAATAGAAGGATACACAATAGGGACAAAGAGGGAACATACAAACACAGAATGTTTTGCAAGATGAAGTGACAGTCAGGCAGGAAGGCAGACTTGCCAAATAAGGAAAACAGGAAAAGACAATAAAGGGACAGACAGAAAGAGAGATGAGAGAGAAAGGTGACAGAGGAAGCCAGAAAGGAAGAAGGACGCCAGACCCAAATGTTGAGACTGAAGTATAGATGGCAGACAGACATGCCAATCAAATACTAAACAAACAATAAATATTCCTGAAATCACAGTTAATGAAACATGCACATTTTTATCATAAAAAAGCTTTTGACAGATTGCATCACTGGTGATGCTGACTGAAGTTTGCAAGAGGTCGAGCACCATTGCGCCCTTCATCAAATCTGTTTCACTACTCGAATGCTACGACCATCTTTGAATGTTTTTTCTTATCAATTAAACTATCAATCAAACAGGACTTATAAATCATGACTAAACACCCTTGAGGGTATTCAGGCCCTTTCAAGTCTCAGCGGCTCATTCGCATAGCTCGGAATTCCAGATAAGAGATGATGACCCAGAGATGCATGGGATGGCTGTTCCAGGTTTTTGCTGCTATGTGGGAGAAAGCATGTCCTCCACTTCGGCTTTGCTGGATGTGTGGAGTGTGGGCAAGTGATAGGAAGGTGGAGCATAGCCTTCTTAATGTTTGGTGGAAATTCAGGCAGTTGTTAATATAGTCAGATCCTTTGTTGTGTAGAGCTTTGCATGTGTGGGTCAGCAGCTTGATTGTTCACCTCTTCTGCACGGGCAGCCAGTTGATTTCCTGAGGTGTGGTGTGATTTGGGATCATTGAGGAAGGTCGAAGATGAGTCTGACTGCAGCGTTCTGTATGGTCTCAAGTCTTAGTAGGAGTGTCAAGGTGGTTCCTACTCCGAGGGCGTTGCCGAGTGGTGATGCAGGCCTGTGTCACAGTGTGTCTCCTAGGCGGGTGTAGCAACTGGAAACCTTATGTAGCATGCGCAGAATGAAGAAGCAGGCAGATGAGACAGTGTTAATCTGTTGTTCCATGTTGACCCTGCTGTCAGTGATGATTCTGAGGTTTCTGGCATGTTCGGATGGAGGGGTTGCGGGTCCTGGTTCTGAAGGACACCCGGAGTCATTCCATGCATTGCTGTTCTTGCCAAAGGTCATAACTCCAGTCTTGTCTGTGTTTAGCTGCAGGCAGTTTTCTTTGATCCAGTCAGCAATACTTGTCATGCATCTGTGGAAGTTGGTTTTGGTGGTGGTACGGCCATTGGTAAGCGAGAGGATAAGTTGGGTGTCGTCTGCATAGGTGATTATGTTGAGGCCATGGGATATGCGATGTTGGCTAGCGGGGTCCTATATGCGTTAAAAAGAATGGGGCTGAGGTATGATCCTGGTGGGGACCCTGCAGCTGATGTCTTTTGATTCAGAGGTAAAAGGAGGTGGGTGAATCCTCTGGGTTCATCCAGTGAGGAAGGAAGTGATCCATCTGAGTGCATCCCTTTGGATGGTGATGTGGTGAAGTCTTTTGATCAGTGTGTGATGTGATACTTCATCGAAGGCTGCCGAGAGGTCAAGGAGGACCAGAACTACTGTTTCTCCTTGGTCAAGGAGAGTACAGATGTCATCCGAGGCTGCGATCAGGGCAGTCTCGGTACTGTGGTTGCTGAGGAAGCCGGATTAGGAGGAGTTGAGTAGCTGGCTCTGATCGAGGTGTGTCATGATTTGCTTGTTGATAATTTTTTCCAGTACCTTACATGAGAAAGGAAGCAGAGACATTGACTGGTCATTTTTTAGTACACTAGGGTGTGTGATGGGTATACATTAAGAAAATTAATTTCTACCCAAGTGTAAGGAGCAAAGACTGCCTTATGACGCCATCTGGTGGTTAAGTATCAGGATTGCAAGGTGTGAGAATGCAACCAGTGCAAACTGAAATGCCAACATTATTTTTCCTGCTGGTGCAGCATTTGCAGCGCTCCAAGTAGAATGAAAAACACAGAACAAGGCACATAAACCATATAGAAACAGTATTTGATTTGCGTAGGATGTGACATCAGAAGTTCAATCATGGTCTAAAAACCATAAATAGCTACATAAATCGAAGTGTCCAGGATCGCACAGAATGATTTGATCTAGGCTCAGGCCTGCAAGCTTCCAGAACTGAAAATTAATTGCTGGTTCACGTCTTCCTTAGAGATCTCTGCTGTCAGTCCATAACCTTCAGCATTCAATGAGTGAGTTGGTAACTCTTTGGAAAGGCACAAAAACAATAGATGCAGAGGCTTGGCCTACCACTTTTTTTGCATTTATTAGTGCACCTATGTTGACCTCCAGTTCCTTGAAAGTCACTGCAATTCTGAAGTGAAAATGCCCATTATCTTACTTCAAAAGCGCCTGCTTTCAGTAACAAATGCTCATCTATTTTTCTACAGCCTGGTTTCTCCAGCATTCTGAATACATCATTCCACGAAAAGGAAAGTTAAATGCATTTGTTCCAAAAAAGTGGGGTTCTGGGAGTTGAAAAATCAGTTCTGCAACATTGCTGTAGTCATTTGGACAGTGAACAATGGTTACACAATATTTTATTGATTGTTCATCACATATGAGGCCCATACACTTACTTGTGTACATATTATGGAGTCAACCAGAATCTTGCCTTTGATACCCCTGGAATTTCCCTTGCTTCCCTTGGTATCACTCTTGCAGTTTTTTTCATTTTGGATTTCTCCTCGTATCACAATTTTTCTGTCATCCTCTTCATTTTGTCTCTTTTTTACTCCTAGTCTGATGATAAAAAATAAGTTCCAGTCTGTAAGAACGTGTGTAGATGTCCACCGTCTGTAACCATGGGCACAAATTAAATACTGGCTACCTCCATGATTCAGTCATTTGAAATGCCTTTATGCGATCTAGTGTGCTGTTGATGGTTGTAGCGATCTGTGTGGAATATTGTGGAGAAAACATTCTGGAACTGCACCAGGCCCTGACCCCAGTATGCTTTGTGTACTGTACTTATGAAATGGCTGGGCCTGTTAACAGAGGCATTTTGGTGTAGGTAAAGTCGATCTCCTGTAGTACTCTTTCATTGGTTGTCCCTCTGGGTTCTGGAGTGCGGTGGGCTCGGGTCTGGGTCAGCCGTTATTCCAGACTGTGGACGGAGAGGCAGCTATGTGCGTGGGTCCCTTTTACGATGAATAAACACACCGACTTATTTTGAGACTCCGGTTTCGTTTGTTTCCAAGTGTCCTGCTACACCCCAGTATGCTTTGTGTACTGTACTTATGAAATGGCTGGGCCTGTTAACAGAGGCATTTTGGTGTAGGTAAAGTCGATCTCCTGTAGTACTTTTTTATGCACTGTTTGAAGCATTTGTGAATTCGCCCCAAAAGTGCAATATTCAGAGGATATTCCTATGCAGTTTCTGCAAAGAGAACAGACTGTGCTGTGCTCTCTTTGCGCTTTTACTAAAGAGAAGTGAGAGAGATCACCTTTTATTAATATAGGAGTGCCATAGAAGTTAGCAGTTAGTGACTATTTAACCTACATTTAAAAGGATAACAGAGACAATAACACAAGCTCAAAAATGTGTACATTTGCAATATGGTGGACCATGTGGCCAGCATTCATAGCAAACACTACGTTTTAACGTGAAAGACTTTGCATTCATATTAAATGAAGTACTAATGTGAATTAATGTTAAAGAATTATAGCGAAAGTATTAAATGATCATGAATTAATCATACTAATATGATATTATTCATGCAAGTTACTTGTGCAGAAAAATAAATGCAGGTTAAAATCAGTTCTAAGATGTCATAAATAATGTTTGAAATTAAATAATTTGTTTTGCATTTTTGATTTGCATTGTGAGGTGCGCAATAAGCTAATTAATGTTGCATTGTTTCTAAGGCTTTCCCAGATTGACTAGGCCTAAAAGACTCAATTTGGAACAGTAATGGAAAATAATTTGTTTATTCTGTCCCCTCTGGCGTGTATTCTTCCTTTAGGCTGTTAATGTGATATTGAAGGCAAGAAACTTGTTTCAGAATTAACATTATTTGTTCTAGTTGTTGAACAAGATAGGAAACTCATGATTCCTACGTGAAACAGATTTAGGTGGTCATTCTGACCTCGGCGGTAAAAGGCGCCTACCGCCGGTCAGAAATCCTCCATAATTCCGCCGCGGTCGCGGTAACCCGCCACGGTCATTCTGACCCGCAGCAGCCAAACCTCCGAAAATCCGACAGCCACAACAGACCGCCAGACCAAAGGTCGGCGGAAAAGTGGAGGTGACCAAACCTCCACCGTCACGCCAACAGAAATACGCCCATGCCATTACGACCCACGAATCCACGCGGCGGTCTTTCAAACGCGGTTTTCCATTGGCGGTACACACCGCCGCGGTCAGAATACACACAAACGAACAAAACTCAGCCACATTGGCCGATTTGAATTCCACACACCTGATACACATACACACATCACACACACAATACAATATAAAACACACACCCACATCACCCACAAACCCCTACGACCAAAAATTCAGAAAGAAGCACTGAGAGACACATCAGCGATCACAGAATACCATCACACAGAGGCACACTACACCATCACCCACACAATATCCACACACAAAACAACACACACCACCACACTCAACACACTTAACTACACATACTCCACCCCACACATCATACACACCACTCCTTGGCACCCCAAAGACACCCCTGCTTCTCAGACGAAGAACTCAGGGTCATGGTGGAGGAAATCGTTCGGGTAGAGCCCCAGCTCTTCGGCACACAGGTCCAATACACCAGCATTGCCCGGAGGACGGAGCTATGGCAGAGGATTGTCGACAGGGTCAACGCTGTGGGACAGCACCCCAGAAATCGGGAAGACATCAGGAAGCGATGGAACGACCTACGGGGGAAGGTGCGTTCCATGGTATCCAGGCACAACATCGCCGTGCAGAAGACTGGCGGAGGACCCCCACCTCAACCCCCACAATTTACAACATGGGAGGAGGAAGTCTTGAACATCCTGCATCCTGACGGCCTCGCAGGAGTCGGCGGAGGAATGGATACTGGTAAGTTGAAGCTTCACTACTGCTTCCCCCCCACCTGCATGCCAAATCATACCCCAACCCTCACCCCCATCCTCGAACCCCACCCTCACCCCCATCCTCACCCCCACCCTCACCCCCACCACCATCCTCACCCCCACCACCATCCTCACCCCCACCACCATCCTCACCCCCACCCCCAGCACACCTATTCCCTGCCAATGTCTCACCATCACAACCCACACATCCCAAAACCTAGGCCTGCATGCGTCCACTAAGCATGGACACCCATCACCAAAGCATGCCCAATGCATATACACATCCCCCCCACAAGCCACCCTCACCAAAGCCCCCACACACGAATGCCAGCACTTGGGGACACGGGAACCCACAGATACACCCATATGCCACACATTGAAACTATAACCATACCTCTGTACCCCTGCAGGACCCGACCGTCAACACACCGCCACGGAGGGCCCAGAATTCTCCACACCCCCCACCCAAGAGGCCGTCAGCGATGACAGCAGCTCTGTCGACCTGGACACTGATGACCAGCCCGGACCATCGGGGACCTCTGGACAGTCGGTTCCCCTCACACAGGCACAGGCCACTACAGACCCAAACCCCTCTGGGAACACCAGCACAGCTCCCACCCAGCGGGCCCATGCCTCTGTCTCCAGGGCGCGTCAATCTGCGGTGTGTCTACCACTACAGGGCACCCAGGATAACCCACCACCCCAACAACAACAGGGACCTGGGGGCAGTGGTAGTGGGCACACCGGCCAGGGGGCAGAGGCCCAGGGAAACAGGGCAAATCGGAGGGCAGCTGTGCGACAGGGGGGGGACGGGCCCAGGGAACCCACTCTCCACGAGGCCCTCACCACCATCATGGGAGCATACAACCGCTCCCAGGAGACGATGGCGACGGTACTGGCCCGGTTCCAGGAGATCCAGGTACTGCAGGAGGAACACTATCGGGGGTACAGGGAGGACATCAGAGCCCTCACCTCCACCCTGGTTACCATGGTAGGGCTGCTGCAGGACCTCATCAACATCAGGACGGACACTCAACAACAACAAAGGGCCCCTGCCACTAGCCTGGACCAAGAACAGCCAACCACCTCTGCCGGCGCTAGTGGACAGGAGGCCCCCGCACAACAGCAGCCCACCAGACCCCCACCTCCTGCAGGAGAAGAACCACCCCGCAAGAGGGCCCTGAGATCTCGCAAGAAGACAGAGTAGGATGTCAAGACCCCCGCCAGCAAAGGATACCACCTGATGTCATCCCACTGTCCCACATTGTCACCCTGTCCATCCTTGAACTGCCCATGCTCCATCTCTCCACAGGCCTCTGGACAATGCACCTGTGTGACTGTTACTCTGGACTCTGCCATGGACATTCCTTCACCATAGCCCCCACCCACTTGAAACCACCCATCCCATTTTGAGCACTGAAATAAACACCTATTTTGCACAAAACTATCTGGAGTCTGGCTGTGATTTCAAAATATTGTAATTGACATGACAGTGCAAATATGTCCTTGTACATAGTGAAGTCAACAAACAGCTGCCACAAAGCTGTAGTCCATGGGGAAACGAAGCACAGGACTCGTAGTGGGGACCCCAGATCTGAAATAGGGAGGGAAAAGCCACAACTCAGTCATCATACACTGGGGCAAATAGACAGGCAGCAGAGATGCAGGAGAGTAGTTCACATTTACTAAATTATGTTTGAATTGTTACCTGTGTCCTATTGGAAGTACTGTTCAATGATTCTGTCCCTGTTGTCTGTTTCAGCCCCGTCGTCTTCCTCCTCGTCACTCTCCACAGGTTCCACAGCTGCCACAACACCACCGTCTCGACCATCCTCCTGCAGGAAAGGCACCTGGCGGCGCAAAGCCAGGTTGTGAAGCATGCAGCAGGCCACGATGATGTGACACACCTTCTTAGGTGAGTACATTAGGGATCCACCTGTCATATGCAGGCACCGAAACCTGGCCTTTAGGAGGCCAAAGGTGCGTTCGATCACCCTCCTAGTACGCCCATGGGCCTCATTGTACCGTTCCTCTGCCCTGGTCCGGGGATTCCTTACTGGGGTCAGTAGCCACGACTGGTTGGGGTACCCAGAGTCCCCCAATAGCCATACACGGTGTCTCTCTAGCTGTTCCATCACGTAAGGGATGCTGCTATTCCTCAGGATGTAGGCGTCATGCACTGACCCTGGGAATTTGGCATTTACATGCGAGATGTACTGGTCAGCCAAACACACCACCTGGATGTTCATGGAATGGTAACTTTTTCTGTTCCTGTACACCTGCTCCCTGTCTCTTGGGGGAACCAAAGCCACATGGGTCCCATCAATGGCACCAATGACGTTGGGAATATGTCCAAGGGCGTAGAAATCACCCTTCACTGTAGCCAATTCGCCCACCTCAGGGAAAATGATGTAGCTCCTCACGTATTTCATCAGGGCAGACAACACTCTGCATAACACCTTCGAAAACATGGGCTGAGACATCCCAGAAGCAATTCCCACTGTTGTCTGAAATGACCCACTTGCCAAGAAATGGAGTACTGACAGGACCTGCACCAGAGGGGGAATCCCTGTGGGTTGGCGGATGGGGGACATCAGGTCGGGCTCCAGCTGGGCACACAGTTCATGTATAGTGGCACGGTCAAGCCGGTAGGTCAGGATAATGTGGCGTTCTTCCATTGTCGACAGGTCCACCAGCGGTCGGTACACGCGAGGATTCATCCGTCTCCTCGCCAAACCCAGCGGACGGTGCCTAGGAAGGACAACATGGAGCACAGAGTCAAGCAACCCACAGGTACGTACTCACAGCTTGCACAGTAAACGATTCTCTATGCAGTGAATGGCGTGTCTGAGTGGCTATGCAAGGCCTAGGCCTGTGTGACGCAGTTGAAATTGAGCCATGTGGACCCTCGAAATGGCGGCTGCCTGACCTGTGAAGTGTGACAATGGGATGTGAGGTCAATGCGCTGGCGTGGCACACCGCGGCGGTCGGCGGTCGAAGACCGCGGCGCGAAGCCGCATTGGTTAACATTGAAGCCTATGGGTTTCAGGAGCCAATGGCGAAGGGCGCCGGCGGTGGCGGTACGCACCGCCGCGGTACGCACCGCCGCGGACGTGACCGCCATTTCCTATCTACTTATCCACTTGCGACTTGAACTTTCACAGGAGAGGACCTATACTGCAAGTGTTGCTGTGACCTCGGTCTGGAAGGGACAATGGCTGCTGCGACTGGGGAAAGGGCCCCTGCCTTCACTGGAGAGGAGTTGGAGAAACTTGTGGATGGGGTCCTCCCCCAGTATGCGCTACTGTACGGTCCTCCAGACCAACAAGTGAGTTTAATTCAATATGGATTTGGGGCCACTGGCTGGCTTGGGGGCCTGGCGGGGGGCCTGGCGGGGATGGGGGGCATGTTGGGCCTGGCGGGGGGCCTGGCGGGGGGCCTGGCGGGGATGGGGGGCGTTGGGCCACTGGCAACGAAAATGCAGACAAACTTGAACGTGGTATTTCTCCCTCCCTGTACGTGTCACATAGGTCCGCGCCCATGAGAAGATCGGGATTTGGCGTGCCATCGCCAAGGAAGTCCGGACCCTGGGGGTCCACCATCGACGGGGCACCCACTGCCGCAAGAGGTGGGAGGACATCCGCCGCGGGACCAAGAAGACCGCCGAGTCTCTGCTGGGGATGGCCTCCCAACGTAGGCGGGGTGCCTGCCGTCAACTGACCCCCCTGATGTTCCGGATCCTGGCGGTGGCCTACCCTGATTTGGATGGGCGCGTGAGGGCAGCACAGCAGACACAAGGGGGTGAGTACAAGCATTATCTACTCTGTTGTCGCGCAGTGGAGGTGTCTGGGTGGGGGAGGAGGGCTGTGGGTCCCCCTAGGCCAGGGCGATATCTGTAGGCTGGGCACCCCCGTAAGCCCCTGTGTCCCCAGCCACCACCCTCAGTAGTGTGTCAGTACAGCCATCCCTGGGCCGTGTCATCCATGGGTGCAGTTGTCAACTCTAGGCGTGTAGGGCATGTTCCACGGAATGCGTAGCGGACCCCAAGTGCCCAACTTAGTGCAGGGGGCATCTGTGTCTGTCATGTCCGCTAACTGTACCGTTGATCCATGTACTCAAAATCTCTTTATTTCTCTCTCCCCCCCCCTTTTTGTTTGTCTTTCTGTGCTTGTGTGCATCAGCATCATCAGGCGGAGGAGAAGTGGCATCGGGGCAGGAGGGAGCTGCATCTCACATGGCCCAGGAGGGCCATGCCACAGAGTCTGACTGGACCAGTGAGACGGAGGGCGAGGGGAGCTCCACAACGGGGACGACTGGACCCTGCAGCGACACGGACACGTCCTCGGAAGGGAGCTCCCTTGCGGGGGTGGCACCATCCATGCCCCCCGCCATTACAGGTACAGCCGCCACCCAGCGCACCATCTCCGCCCTCCCAGCAGCCCCTCAGCGTTCGCCCCGTGCCCGCTCTGCCAGGAAGCCGGGCATCTCCTTCGCCCCAGGCACCTCAGGCCCTGCCCCTGTTAACCCCGCTGCCGTCAGTGAGGAGGTCATTGACCTCCTCCGAACGCTCATTGTTGGGCAGACTACCCTTTTGAATGCCATCCAGGGGGTGGAGAGGGAGGTTCATCGCAGCAATGCGTACCTGGAGGGCATTCATTCGGGTCAGGCTGCCCATCAGCGATCGTTCCAGGCTCTGGCCTCAGCACTGACGGCAGCCATTGTCCCTGTCTCCTGCCTCCCTCTACTAACTCCCTCCTCCCAGTCTCCTGTTCCTCTGCCTGTCCCACCCACACCATCAGACCAGCCTGCACACACCTCAACACCCAAGAGCAGCTCATCCAAACATAAGCACCACAGATCACGCAGACATTCACACAAGCAACATTCCGATGCAGACATGCCAACAGTCACTACCACCTCTGTGACCCCCACCTCCTCGTCTCCCTCCTCCCTCCCTGTGACGTCTACACTCACACCTTCATTCACCTCACCATCAGCCAGTGTTTCCATCACCAGCATACGCTCCACTACAGTCCGCACACGTGCAGTCACCACCCCCACTGCCATTTACACGTCCCCTGTGTCCTCTCCCACTGTGTCTGTCACCCCCTCTTCCACACCACACAAACGCAGCCACCCACCCACCCAACAGCCATCCACCTCACGACAGCCTCCCGCTCCTGCACCTGCACCCAAAGACAGCAAACTTGTCTCGCCTACAACCACATCCTCTCCCTCCACTCCCATACCCACTGTACCTACCACTCTCCATTGTCCCAAGAAAATCTATCTCTCTACTGCTACCTTCTTTCCTGACCCTGAGCCCCCGCCTCCTTCTCGTCGGGGTAAAAAGAGCACCTCAGCCACCACCAGCCCTGCAGCCCCCTTGACAAGGGTGCAGGGGTATTGGAGCCCACCAGCCCGCAGGTCTGGATCTTCGCCCAGCAGCACGGGGACAGCCAGCCCACCCCCTGGGAAGAGGAGCAGAAGGCGGAAGGGCCGCCGCCGGAGCCCGGATTCGATATCCCCCCAGGACACTAGCCAGCCACCGTCAACAGCCACAGCTCCAAAGGGAGGAAAGGGCCACAGACTCCCGACTAAGGAGGGCAAGGGCAGCAAGGCGGAGAAGTCAGGCAGCAGGCCTGCTGCCCATGGAGGACCCGTCACAGCTGCCCAGGAGGAGCCCGCAACCCCCATAGCCGCTGCCCCGGGAGGAACCGGCACAGCTGCCCCGGGAGAGCCCACCACCCCCATAGCCGCTGCCCAGGGAGGACCCAGCCCAGCTGGCCAGGAGGGCCCCACCACCCACAGCCCAGGTGGGCATTGAAGGAGCACCATCCCCGCAGCCCAGGAGGGCACCACCAGGCAATGAGCAGTTGGCCATAGAATGGCCGCCGTCTCCAGCACCGCTCCGCTGGGGACCGCCGTCTCAAGAATCGCTGAACTGGGCCCTTCAAGGCAAGAACCGCTGAACTGGGCCCTTCAAGGCAAGAACCGCTGAACTGGGCCCCGCCGTCTCCAGCACCGCTCCGCTGGGGACCGCCGTCTCAAGAACCGCTGAACTGGGCCCTTCAAGGCAAGAACCGCTGAACTGGGCCCTTCAAGGCAAGAACCGCTGAACTGGGCCCCGCCGTCTCCAGCACCGCTCCGCTGGGGACCGCCGTCTCAAGAACCGCTGAACTGGGCCCTTCAAGGCAAGAACCGCTGAACTGGGCCCTTCAAGGCAAGAACCGCTGAACTGGGCCCCGCCGTCTCCAGCACTGCTCCGCTGGGGACCGCCGTCTCAAGAACCGCTGAACTGGGCCCTTCAAGGCAAGAACCGCTGAACTGGGCCCTTCAAGGCAAGAACCGCTGAACTGGGCCCTTCAAGGCAAGAACCGCTGAACTGGGCTCCGCCGTCTCCAGCACCGCTCCGCTGGGGACCGCCGTCTCAAGAACCGCTGAACTGGGCCCTTCAAGGCAAGAACCGCTGAACTGGGCCCTTCAAGGCAAGAACCGCTGAACTGGGCCCCGCCGTCTCCAGCACCGCTCCGCTGGGGACCGCCGTCTCAAGAACCGCTGAACTGGGCCCTTCAAGGCAAGAACCGCTGAACTGGGCCCTTCCAGGCAGGAACCGCTGGCCCTTTGGCAGACGTGGCAGGGCAGGATCTGTCTCGGGCAGGGCTGCAGGATGTCCTCTGGCCAACATGCCTCCTCCAGTGGCAGTGGAGTCTGTTATGGACTGTTTGGACTGTGGCTTTGCTCTCCCCAGGATGGCCCAGTGGGCAGGCCACCCACTGTATGGACTGTTTGGACTGTGGCTTTGCTCTCCCCAGGATGGCCCAGTGGTCATGGAGTCCCCTCGTGGATCTGGCGTCGTGTACTCAAGTGGCTGAGGTGCCCCCCCTTCCCTTCCCCCTGAGGTGCCTGTCCTTTTTTCTTTCTGATGCCCCTGCAGTGTTCTCTCCGTGGAGTTTTTGTCGTGGGACTGGGCCTTGCCCCTTTGCTCAGGACCCCTGTGGTCCACGGACAGTGGTTGGACTACATTTAGTAGCTGTATATATTTTGTACATAGTTTATTTATTTATTTGGATTACTGCTGTCCATTTTTCAATATATCTGCCCGTTTGAGATCTCTTCTTTTGGTCTTTGCATTATTTCGGAAGGGGGGGGTTTGTGGGTTGTGACAGTGATCTGTGGGAATGCATTGATGTGTGTGTTGTAGTGGGTGTGGGTGGGTGGGTGTGTGCTGGTAATCTTTTCCCTCCCCTGTGTCGTAGGTGCAGTACTCACCGATGTCTTCCGCGCCGCCGGGCGTGCTCCTGGTACAGGAGCAGGTATAGGAGTGCGGGGATGACCTGCAACTCGGGTTCCATACTGCCGGAATCTCGCGTGGAGTATGTGGAGGTGAGCGTTTTCCCGTTCGTAGTCTGTTTCCGCCGTGTTTTTATCGGCGGTGCTCCCGCCCCGGAAAAGGTGGCGGATTGGTGGGTCGTGATAGGGTGGGCGGTACATTGTCTGCCGCCTGGCTGTTGGCGGGGACCGCCGCGCTGTTTGTTTGTTCCTCCGTGGCGGGCGGAATGTTAATGCGGCGGGCTGTGTTGGCGGTTCCCGCCAGGGTCAGAATTGCATATTTTGGACCGCCGGCCTGTTGGCGGGTTGGCCGCCGCTTTATCACCGACCGCCAGGGTCAGAATGAGGGCCTTAGTTTGGTGAGAGAAAACTTTCAAGTAACAAATAACTAGAGAATGTAATATTTTGTCAGAACTGTGTGAAATCATTTCATTGACAATGAACCTTAGCTGAGAAGATTTGGAATAGTTGCAAATTTGATGGTGCCAGCAAGATAAAAGGACAACTACTACTTCATGCAAAGGGGCAAATCAAAGTTAAAGTCTCTAGGACGAGAATTTCTTAAAGTCTCTTTCTCTCGATTAGAGAAAGCATCAAAGTCTCATCGAATATCAATTGGCATCGTAGAAGATGGCAAAATGACGAAGTCTGCAAGATGGGCCATAATGGCTGCAATGTCCTGCAAAATGGCGGGTAATGACCAATGTTCGATGGGTAATGGCCTGCAAATGGCTAGTAATGGCTAAAAATGGCTGCTTTCTTCTTGTGCACCAGGTTTAAATAGACAACAGTTCAAATCCAGTAGGGTCTTCCATTGGAGGGTTCATAGGTTGGCTTCAAATTGTCCAATCAAAAACAACAGTTCACAAGCTTCTACCTAGGCATACATTATCCTTGGAGTCGGGAACGTAAGTTGCAACATATTTTACCAATTAACTCACTTTCAGAGCGTCCATTGTCTGCACCTGCAGATTGACCTTGGAGCAAAGCAGAAGATGCCAGGCTGGCACGAAACCTTAAAGATAAGCATGTGAACCGATCTCACTGGAAAAGTACAGCTTCAAGCAAGAATACACGTTTTATTAGCACATTGGAAAAACACGAGCATCTAAACCGTGAGACAAGGCAACTAGGCCAAAGCCTCCACTAAAGTTATGCTAAGCTAAAACATTTCAAACAAGCAAATCATAGCACACGTTTACGGTTATGTCAGATTAGTACAATTCTAATACATCACGTTATATAAAGCACGCTTATAAATGTTGGCAAACTACTCTGAGGGCACATTTGTCCCCGTACAATCTTTATTAGTTCGGTTAAAGTCACACTTGATTATTGCGGCACTACGTTTATGCGCTAATAAATGTAAAACCTTCATTTCTGCGTCATCAATCCCTCCTCTGATGACTACTTGTCATCACACAAAACTATTCCCACAAATTTTATTCCATTAAAATTCTGTCAGTTCTCTCTGCCTTTTAGTTCCCCTTGTTCTTGCCTTGTATTCTTCTGCCATTCTTTTCATCATTTTCTCTTCCTTCCTTCTCTTAATTCTTGCCATGATCATTAGTATTCCCCTCTTTATTCCCCAAATCCCAAAGATGCAAATTAGTACTATTAGTATTCCCTGTATTATTTTTAGTAATATTCCATTCCAAATGCTACCAAGCCAATTTCCCACTGAAGCAAGTCCCTTTCCAACTTTCTCCCACACTCCTGGTTCTTTCAATTCCTTCAAGTCTGCACTCTCTTTTGTTAGATTTGCAAGCATTGTTTTAATCTTTACACTGTTGTCTGGTATATACGTGCAACAGTGACGCGCACCAAGCATTTTGCAAACGCCGCCATCCTTTGCTAAAAGAATGTCTAGGGCAAGCCTGTTTTGAAGAGTCATAGCTCTTTCCGCTGCAAGTTCAGCATCCATCAGGATTATAGCACCTGAAAACTTTGTCAACATGTTATCCACTATAGTAGACAACTTTCTTATTTTGATGGAATTCAACACAACTCCCAATGAAGGAATCATGGCTCCAAATATATCTCCTACCACAGCAGCTGCGGTCTCTCTTTTCTGGATACGATGGGATCCAGATGTCTTTGGAATCATCGATAGGTCATCCAGTTGATAAACCTTTGGGAACACTATACCCAAATAACATCTCCCCCACCATCCTTTTGGAAGACGATAATAGGCATTATGCCCACAAATGTAATATACACCTGGTATGACAGGGTCAAGTCCGTTCAGCATGAATGTCCATTTGGCCTTAAAGATAAACGTATGTTTACATTCACTCGCTCCCACGAAAATGTTATCATAATAAGATTCACCACGATATATACAAAATTTCCCTACATGCCAAGCGTCTAAAGCTATTCTCCCTTGTGTTTTTATTGCGGCAAAAGCATAATTATCTACTGAAGTCCTCTTACTTAGCTCTTTTTCTAATTTCGCATTCATTTGTGCCCTTCTATCATCTGTGCGATCTAAAAAGCTTATCTCTACTGCAGTGAGCGAGCAGGTAAGATTTTCCCTATGAGCGTGAGCTGTTTCAAAAGGTTGCATTGGCTCGAAAAATTCCCTCATTATTTTAGCATCCCAATCTTTAGCAATCTGGCTTAGTTGCTTTATTATAGGAACATATGCAAAGGTAACATCATAATTTGAATAAAAATACTGTATGTTAGTTTGACCATAAAATCTAGAAGTTACTATACTACATGTAATCCCATATGTAAGAGGCATGTGGTGATAAGTCACCCCTTCCTTTACCGATGTCGGTATCTGTGTACACCCATAACAATCTTTCGCATCCATAGTCTCAACATATTCTGTTAGTAGCCGATAGAAAACATTATACGAAAGTTCCTTCTTATCATGCAAGTGTCTCTCATCTAATTCTAGTCTTTTCAATGCGGTTAGTTCAGTGACAGTAACAGGAGCAAAAGTAGAAGCATCAATTTTCTCATTCTCACCCTTACCACGTGTTGCAAGCACTATTGCCATTATTATTAGTACACATGCAGTTAGCAAGCCTATACACGCATATTTACAATATTTCACTCTACTGTTTTGTGTAGCGTACCTAGTCATGATCTGTATAGAATCAGAGAGCTAGAAGCACCTATAAAAGAAACGATTTAGCAATTAGTTACAAAGCTGAACGAGCGCAATGTTCACACAGTTTTCTTCAGAAGCCCAGTCACTTATCGGTTAGCAGCATTTGTCTCAATTCGGCAATAACTCAGTTCGGCAATAACTCAATTCGGCAATAACTCAATTCGGCAATAACTCAGTCTCTTTTTTTTTTCTCTCTTCAATCAATAACTCAGTCTTTTATCAGTTCAATAACTCAGTCTTTTATCAGTTCAATAACTCAGTCTTTTATCAGTTAGCAACGTTGTCTCAAATCGGGTTTAAGAGTCAATCAGGTTATCAAAGTCTTATCAAGTTAGCAAATGTCTCATCCGGTTTAGCAATGTCTCAGCTGGTTGTATCACGTTAGATTATAGCAAGCAATGTCATTTATCAGTTCTTTTTTTTTTTTTTTCAATCAATAGTGTCCATAAAACTTTTCTTTTCTATTGGTATCTCTTCTTCTTCGTTCTCGAGGCTAAGAGATACAAATTCGTCAGTCCAATCGTCATTGACTACATATGCCCATTCTGGACCGGAATATCTCCTGTTTCGTATCCTTTTTCTTTTCAATTTTGCATCTCTCTTTGATTCTGCCTCACTGGTACTTTCCTCTTTGGCCAAGTCTTTTTCTTCACTTGATGTTGGTACCACGACAGACACTTCCTTTCTTTTCTCTTTTACTCTTGGCCCTTCACTGTCGTTCAACTTTTCTCTAGTTCTTAGTTTTACTGGTGATATACTTGGTCTTCTCTTTGCACTGTGTCCACTTGATGGACCTGCGATCTCTTCTGAAGAAGTTTGAACAGTTTCGTTCTGTTCTGCCTTGTCCCCTCCTTCTGGGGAGTCAATCGAGTTTTCCTTTTCTTTTTCTGTACCGTCTGCTTCTGGGAAAGCCCTCCTCTGATCAGGCTCTCCTGCTTCTTCACCTCTTTCGAGCCCTTTGTCACCGTTACTTTCTTCAGGCTCTTTGTCACTTTCAGCTGCTTCAGGCTCTTTGTTACCTTCAGCTGCTTCGTCACTGTCTGAGGTTTCTCCTTGGTCTTCCCCAAGTGAATCGGTTGCTTCGTCCTCAGAGAATATTTCTCTCTCCTCTATTTCTGCCTGTTCGCTTCTAGTTCTGTTTTGTTCTGTCTCAGCGCTCGGCACTTTGTTATCAGGTACTGGCAGTTTCAGCGCTTCAACTTCCTCATCTGTGGGACACAACACTTTCTTTGTATGACTGGCGTGAATCCAGTTGGGAACTCCCGCACACTTCACAGCGGTAGTGGTCGTCAGGATCACTTGGAAAGGGCCTTTCCAACGGGGTTCCAGACACGACTTCCTCACGTGCTTCTTTATCACGACCCAGTCACCTGCTTTCAGTGTGTGTCCTGGACCTTGGATCGGTGGCAAGGTGGTTGCTTCCACCTGGTGAGAGAAAGAGCGAACCACGTCAGCCAGACCTTTGCAGTAGTCTAACACCATATCATCTGTAATATTCAAAAGCGCATTTGCGGGAACTGCAGGAAGTCTCATGGCCCTGCCCATGAGAATTTCGTGCGGGGACAATCCACTCTTTCTGTCAGGGGTGTTTCTCATTGACATTAACACCAAAGGCAATGCGTCAGGCCATTTCAAATTTGTCGATGCACATATTTTCGCCATTCTCGATTTCAGTGTACCATTCATTTGTTCCACCAGTCCTGAGGCCTCTGGGCGATAGCTACAATGCAGTTTTTGCTCAATGTTCAGCGCTGCGCAAAGTAACTTTATCACCTCGTTATTGAAGTGACTTCCCCTATCTGATTCTAAAGAGATCGGGAATCCGAAACGTGGTATCAACTCCCTCAACAATAGTTTTGCAACTGTAAGGCTGTCATTTCTACGTGTGGGGTATGCTTCAATCCAGTGACTAAAAATGCACACAATCACCAACACATACTTTAGACCTCCATGCACAGGCATCTCAATAAAGTCCATCTGCATTCTGCTGAACGGGCCACTCGCCCTGCCAATGTGGCTCGCGTTCACAACCGTTCCCTTTCCTGGGTTCATCTGCTGACAAATGACACAACGATGGCAAACCGCTTCTGCAGCTTGACGGAATCTGGGGTTAAACCAATCAGTTTTGAACAATCTTATCATGGCATCTCTCCCTAGGTGAGCCTGCCCATGATAGAACCGCGCTAGCTGCGATAAGAGACTATTCGGTAAGACAAATTTTCCCTCATTTGAAACCCATAACTCATCTGGTCTCCTTGTACATTGTGACTTAATCCAGGAAGCTCTTTCATCCTCCCTGACGCTATTCTGTAATGCTTTTAGTTCATCCATTGTATCTACGACCTTCAATGCAAATGCTTCAGCTGGTTCGAGCTCTGGCTCACTTATCAAATTCCATTCATCCCTGAGCAATATACAGTTCAAGGCACAAAATCTTGCGACTTGATCCGCATATGCATTTCCCAGGGAAACATAGTCCTGTCCTTTTGTATGAGCACTACACTTTACCACTGCAATTTCGGCTGGCATCTGAATGGCGTGTAACAATTCCCTTATTCTCTCCCCGTTTTTCACTGGGGACCCTGAAGAGGTCAGGAAACCTCTCTGTGACCATAGTTGCCCAAAGTCGTGCACAATTCCAAACCCGTACTGACTATCAGTGTAAATGGTAACCTTCATCAATGTAGACAGTTGGCATGCTCTTGTAAGGGCTACAAGCTCTGCTACTTGTGCGGAATAGACTCCTTGGAGCCAGGACGCTTCCAAGGCACCTGTTACAGTACATACAGCATATCCTGCTTTCAAAATTCCCAATGCATCTCTTAAACATGACCCATCAACAAAAACAATTTGGTCATTTTCATCAAGCTTAGTATCCTTAATGTCAGGTCTGGGTTTTGTGCAAAATTCAGTCACCTGAAGGCAGTCGTGCTCGACGTCTTCAGCGTTCTCAATTTCAGCATTTTCACCGGGAAGCAAGGTTGCTGGATTCAACGTAGTGCACCTTTTCAGCTGCACATTCGGTGAGCCCAGAATTATTGTTTCATACCTTGTGAGTCTTGCTCCAGTCATGTGTTGCGTTCGGGAGCGGGTCAAAAGTATCTCAACTGAGTGAGGGACCATGACTGTTAATGGGTGTCCCATCACTATTCCTTCACTCTGAGTGAGGCTGATACCAACTGCTGCTACGGCGTGCAAACACCCTGGAAGTGCTGCTGCGACCGGATCCAAAGTAGCTGAAAAATACGCTACTGGTCTGTTTATGCCACCATGGGCTTGGGTCAAGACAGACAAAGAACATGCATCACGTTCATGACAAAACAATGTGAAAGGCTTTGTGTAATCAGGCATACCTAAAGCTGGAGCCCTGCACATGCATTCTTTCAATTCAATAAAAGCATCCATCTCATCTCCTTTCAGCTCAATTTCATCCAATGCATCCTTCTGGGTCAGTTTCAGTAAAGGCTTTGCTAGAGTTGAGAAGTTGGGAATCCACTGGCGACAGTAGCTCACCATCCCCAAAAACTTCCTCACCTCCCTCCTCGTCTTTGGTGGACTCATTTGAAGTACACTTGTTATTCTTTCCTTCATTATTCTCCGTGACCCTTTCTCTATTTGATGACCCAAGTATTTCACTTTCTTCTGACAGAACTGCAACTTTGAAGGAGACACCTTGTGTCCATTCCTTCCCAAATGGTTCAGTAGAGCAATGGTGTCGGCTGTGCAGCCACTTTCTGTCTTAGATGCAATCAGTAAGTCATCAATGTACTGTACTAGGGTTGACTCGAATGGCAATTCTAACGCTTCCAAGTCTTTCTTTAGAATCTGATTGAAAATTGACGGTGACTCAGAAAACCCTTGAGGAATTCGACACCAACTGTAAACTCTGTCTAAGAATTTGAAACAAAAGAGAAATTGGCTGTCCTCATGAAGAGGCACCGAAAAGAATGCTTGTGACAAGTCGATGACTGAGAACCACTCGGCATCGCAAGGGATTTGAAACATTATCACAGCTGGATTCGGTACTACAGGGCAGCATTTGACTATGATGTCATTTATTTACCTCAAGTCCTGCACTATTCGGACCTTTCCACTCGGCTTTATTAGTCCCATGATTGGTGAATTACATGGACTGCTTAACACTTCTTTCAGTACTCCCTGTTTTACAAACTCGTCAATGAGTTGGGCGACTTTCATGAGGGTGTCTTGTGCCATGTGGTATTGTGGGGTCTGGGGAAAGGTTACATTGGGTTTTACGGTCACTTTCACTGGTTCCACTCCTTTCACCAATCCCACCTCTTTTCCTGTCATATCCCACACTTCCTTTCCGACTGTTTCCCGTAATTCAGCTGGAATATCTTCTTCAGTTATCATCGGAAAAAGGTTAATCAGAGGATATTCTTCATCGACAGTTTCCATCACCTCCCCTTCTACACTGTCCTCTTCTTCCCCATCACTGCTCGTCTGAATTCTAATTCCATCGTCCGAACACATAATCGAACATCCCAATTTGCACAATAGGTCTCTCCCTAACAGTGCTATCGGGCTTGAGTCACATACCACAAAACTATGTGTCCCTTGGTAGTTACCAATGCTGACTTGTACTGGATCTGTGATTGGGTTCGTCAGGTACCTGTTTGCTACTCCCACTACTTGAACTGTCTTCCCTGATAGTGGCAAATTTGGTACTTCAATGCTCCTAACAGTTGAACGTGTGGCTCCTGTGTCAACCAAGAATGAAACACGATGACCCATAACTCTTCCCTCCACATATGGACCCTTTTGATCAACTTCCAAGGATGCTGCAAGCACACAATTTCCCTCCTCATCTGAACTTTCATTCTCCCATACATTGTTTATTCCATTCTCACTGTGTTATGGAAACTGTTGTACTGTGCCATTTGTATTCATCACCTGACTCGAGACCTGTGGAGGAACCATCACTTGCTGCTGACTCACTGGTGCCAAAGGTATTTGCATTTGCTGATTAGGTACCATGGGAAACTGCTGTTGCATTGGCTGCATTTGCGTCACCTGCATACGAGGCATCTGCATCTGCTGCGGCTGCGTGGGCTGTAATCCCTGCAGCTGATTTATGGTCTGGAAATTTGGGTTTGGACCTCTCATTTTCGGTCCCCTCATTGTCTGGAATGCATTGACATCATTGTTTTGCTGACCAACACCTGCACCTTCCTGCACCACCATCGGGCACTCGCGTTTCCAATGTCCGACGATTCCGCACACGTGACACGGCATCACCCTTTTCATTGCCTGCACACCATTCGGAATTGCAACAGTGTTCAAATCCGGACCGTTACTCCCAAAACCTCCTCTGCCTCTGCCTCTCGCCTGTGGCTGAAACACCATATTTCCCTGCGGCTGCGGTATCTGCTGTTGGAACCCTTGCAACCCTTGCAAACCTTTCTGAGCTGCTTTAAGTTGCATCATCATCACTTTCTCTTTCAACCTTTTCTGTTTCACTTCAATTTCATCGCTACAGTATTTCGCATAATTCAACACCTCATCAATAGGTTTCGACTGCCAACAAATCAAATGCGTCTTTATCATCTGACTTATCTCTGGTCTCAGCCCTTCCACAAATCTAAACACAAAATGAAGCACGTCCTTCGCCTCTATTGTTTCCGTGCCACTGTAGTTCTTGAACGCCTTCAACAACCTCTCATAGTAACCATGAATCGACTCTTTAGCCTCTTGGGCAGTTCGATCAATCTTCTGCCAATCCACATTTTTCGCGGCAAACTTCGTCTTCAAATGCTCAATCACCTTATAGTACAAGCTCATTACCATAGGTGATGGTGCACCCGTATCCCTGTCTCTCTCTGGTTCACTTGTCGGCCAACCTACAGCCCTTTCGCAATCTTCCCACAAATCTGCCGGTACCACAATCTCAAAGAGAGTGTTCAGGTCTTCCCAAAGACATTTTGCAAGCTTCACAAACCTATCAGTCTGTTGATACCATTCAATCGGTTTCTCTCTCAATTTGGGAAAATCATCCGTAAAAGACTGAATGTCGCTCCTGTGCCACGGTACATGCATTAATTTTCCCCCTGCTGTCTCCCTCATTGGTAACATGGTTATTGCATCACTACTCTGTGGTCTTTTCTCCTTGTGCTCTGAAACACTGTCTTTCTTCTTTTCCTTTTTCTTTGCCCACCTGCTTTCCCATTTGTCTAAGCACCTCCACACTTGTGCACTCTGCAGCAATTCTCTAAGGTGCGTTTTCATGCCTGCTGACCTCATGTGTTCAAAGTCTGTGGTCCCGAAATCCAATCTATAGCTCCTGCTCAAGTGTTTTGTCTTGTCTATCTCAACCCCGTTTTTGTCAGCTATTTCTTGCAACCTTCTATGTACCTTGTTCGCTTCTCTCGTAATCCTGGGACATAGATACCTCAGCTCTTCTTCCGAGTAGGACTCTAACCTATTCAAACCCATAGTCCCTTCCACCAATTCTTCTGCTTCCATGTTCAACATGACCCTATTCAGATAGTCTTCTCCCTTCCCACTGGCTGAGCTTTGTGTGGAATTCAGACTGTTGAACCACTGTGTCAGCTGTTGCGCATTCAACCCCATCAGTGTAGCATTCACATCGACTGCCATTGATGGTTGCGGCAACTTTTCAGTGTTCGATGATAGCGGTATCACCAATGGGGGACTCGACCTCACCACTGTTGACTGAGCACATATGGGACTAAACTCCATCAAGGACCCAGATCCAGTTGGCTGAGCCGCTATCGGAGTTGTCTCTGGAGTGTTTTCTATGCACCTCTTTTCCGTCCCATTCTGCACCACTGATCCTTGACCGCTCATACCTGAGTTAGGCTGAATGTACAAAGGTACCGGTGGACCTACAGTAATGGGTAGAGATATCGCATCTGCGTTCTGTCCATTCCCCAGGTTCTGAGGCATGTTCATTCCCACACTATGGGTCATCATTGCCGGCATGCCCATCTGACTCCCCGTCATCTGAGCATGTGCGGTTCCCCCCTGCATCTGCTTTTGAGGCATCAAAAACTGGGTTGACTCAGCTTGTGCCAATGTTGGATTGCGACCATTCTGTACTCCCATTACGGTTGGATCTAGAATCATTCCCGTACTGTTGTCACTGCTGTAGTACCTTGGGACCTGCGGCTGATAATTTTCTGCTGGTTTCAATATAGGCATATCTGGATATATTCTCCTAACCTGCGGTATCTGCGGGGTGAACAGTAAACTCGGGTCCTTAGATCCCGATGGCGTTTCTGAATTCGGAGTTTCATTATTCTGTACCGGTGCCGGAGGGGCAGAACTGGTACTTGGACCTTGTCCACTCTCTGCATAAGGTGGTGGACGGTCGTTCAGCAATTGCATGATGAACTCCTCATCCTCTGACTCGTCTTCTCTATCTTTGGAACACCTCCTGTTTGTCTTACAGGTAGATTTCTTGCCTGTCGCCTCTTCTTCCTTAGCAATTGCGGGAAACAATTTTATCCCCTGCAATACATCTGACCTCCACACCTTCTGTGCATTATCCCACCTAGCGTCCGCTAGTGTCTTTTCTACCTTTCTTATCCTGTTCTCGAACTTCTTTTGCTGTTGCTGTCTAGCCATTAGTTCCCAAATCGCTAGAGCCTCAAACTGTGCTGGCCTTGGAGGTACCTTCATGTCGTACATCGCGAATCTCAAATTCTCTAGGATCCTTATATTGAATGTCCCATGGATCGGGAACGCTACGCTCCCATGTTTCTCTGTCAGCTTGTGCCATTGCTTTAGCCAAAGGCACGGAGCTACCCCTTTTTCCTCCATTACAATGTAAGCTGGTGTACCTTCGGGTGGCGTCTCCTCTCCTACGCTTGCTTTAATGTAAGACTCCCCCTTCATCGCACTCTTTAATGCTTTAAAAAATTTCATTTTCTCGTCTTTTATTTCACAAAGGTTGTAATCAATAAGTGACTTTAATTCCCGGAATACTCTTCGCTTGCCTTTCCCCTTCCAATCGAGCCCCACGGACTGCGTCCAATCCGTGCGCGACCCTTCTCTGCAACCAACCTATCCCAGCGCGGCTCCTAGTGACGTCACACTCACACACACTGCGGCTGACAAAGCCTCGCGGCTTGTCCTCCTTCACTCACCTCTCGTAACAACTTCTAGCATGTATCGCGAGCAACCAAATAATAATAAAACAGATCTGTCGGTTTACTACAGGAAGGGTAACACAATCGCTTCAGGACCTTAGGGATTTTTCACTAGCCTCTGCAGTTATTCCATCTTTCTCGGTCCCCACTTTCGCAAGCAAATTCTGACCCGCAGACTCTGCTCTCAACTTGTCAGTGATCTATTCTAGTGCACTTAGAATTTGTCAAAGCCCAAAGTCGAAGTTTTCTTTCACTCCCTTAACACACGTACCGACTCGTTGACCACGCCCGGTCAACCTATTAAACCGACCAGACCACAACATAAAACAAGTGTCTCATACACTTTTCAACATACTCCGGAGTCTCTTGACCTCGCAGGGCCCGTCTCAACAACAACAACCACGTGGACCTTTTTCTGCACAAAGCGCCACACGCACATGAAGTTCGACGACTTCCCTACTCTCACACTCGGAGTCGCACCTCCGCTATTCTCTAAAATCCTCGCAACCTTTTCAAACAATCTGCGGCAATAAGCTGTGCAAGCGCAAAATCCTAACTTCACTCATACCGTCACTAGTACCGCCAACGCCTATTTCACACCTCCATTCTCTCCATTCGCAAGCTCCGAGATCCCGGGAAAGTCGCGGGGGACTTAGCCCATCATCATTCTCTCAATCTGTTTTACCCAAGAAAAATCTAATTCAACTTCTCGAGCGGGGTCCCAAAGGGCGAAACCGTCCTCTGCTACCATCTACTGATAGAGCGTTCCGTACCTAATAAATTACCTGTATTTGGACGCTCTTAGGTCGATTAATCTTTTGACCAAGTGGGGCTCTCTTCACCCGAGAGTAATCAATTTAATCAAATCAATAATCAATAACGAACATAAGCAATGCCCTGATCAACATAACACTTCACAATTAATCCAGAAAACATTTTGGCGAACCATGACCTTTCGGCCATGAATAACCACACCAGTTTATTCAAAGTTAATGAATTTATTTCCCTATATTAACAAAGCTAGCACGATATAAATGTGTCTCAACACCAAATGGTATATGTAAATGAACATTAATAGCTGTCCATAACGGCGAAAAAGATGCAATCTATGCAGCATTTGAATAACAAGGCATTCGATGATAGCAACACAAACCACTAAAACTATAATCTGTAATGAGCTAATTGCATACATTAGTCAGCATAACAAGGTCTCAAATTGCATCGTGCAACAAATGAATCCTCATCTAACCTCAAATTAGCATCTGCATGTGGGATTTCATGCAAAAACAATTTAGCAACATTAATTTGGAAAACTCCTAACTAGGGCTCTTATCAAAAATCAGCAGTTGGTTACCTAAAAAGAAACACAATGCAATTGTACAATTTTCTTTCATATTTACCAAATTCAATCAGCATTCAAGGAAGTCTTCGTCTCACAGGTACCGGTTTCGATCAGCATGGGACGGGGCAAAGGGGCAGGGTGGACGGGGCAGTTGCCTCACAGCGGCAAGATAAAAGGACAACTACTACTTCATGCAAAGGGGCAAATCAAAGTTAAAGTCTCTAGGACGAGAATTTCTTAAAGTCTCTTTCTCTCGATTAGAGAAAGCATCAAAGTCTCATTGAATATCAATTGGCATCGTAGAAGATGGCAAAATGACGAAGTCTGCAAGATGGGCCATAATGGCTGCAATGTCCTGCAAAATGGCGGGTAATGACCAATGTTCGATGGGTAATGGCCTGCAAATGGCTAGTAATGGCTAAAAATGGCTGCTTTCTTCTTGTGCACCAGGTTTAAATAGACAACAGTTCAAATCCAGTAGGGTCTTCCATTGGAGGGTTCATAGGTTGGCTTCAAATTGTCCAATCAAAAACAACAGTTCACAAGCTTCTACCTAGGCATACATTATCCTTGGAGTCGGGAACGTAAGTTGCAACATATTTTACCAATTAACTCACTTTCAGAGCGTCCATTGTCTGCACCTGCAGATTGACCTTGGAGCAAAGCTGAAGATGCCAGGCTGGCACGAAACCTTAAAGATAAGCATGTGAACCGATCTCACTGGAAAAGTACAGCTTCAAGCAAGAATACACGTTTTATTAGCACATTGGAAAAACACGAGCATCTAAACCGTGAGACAAGGCAACTAGGCCAAAGCCTCCACTAAAGTTATGCTAAGCTAAAACATTTCAAACAAGCAAATCATAGCACACGTTTACGGTTATGTCAGATTAGTACAATTCTAATACATCACGTTATATAAAGCACGCTTATAAATGTTGGCAAACTACTCTGAGGGCACATTTGTCCCCGTACAATCTTTATTAGTTCGGTTAAAGTCACACTTGATTATTGCGGCACTACGTTTATGCGCTAATAAATGTAAAACCTTCATTTCTGCGTCATCACCATCGACAGCCATTGGACTCTGAATCTGAAGTGAGACCACCTAAAGAACCAATGAATGGATCATGCATGTTTCTAATTATTGAGAAACTTTGAAATCTGAAGTCAGCCCTAGCTAGTCCCGGATAGTGTTAGTTCATTTTAGTTCACTCTTTCCTCAAAGCTTTCCAGAAGTCTGTTGGAGTCTGTCTACTTCTGTCTTAAGTCTGCCGTCACCCCCTATTACTTTAAGCCCCTGATGAGTTTTTTCATCTTAGTTTTAACTGGCCTTTTCTGGGATGCTGTTTAGTACTAATAAGTCCAACTAATTCCGAACTGCTGATCTGTTCTATGTGTAGCCCGTGTTTCACACTGCCCTGAGACTGCTGTCAACTGACGCCGGAAGAAGGTGACTGTCTTGCCTGATTAAACATTGCTGTCTGCTGTCCCATGAGGAGAGGTATAACTAAATGTGGTTTCTTGTTTCATTTTCAGTAAGAAAATTACCAAATTACACCAGCATGTTTTTATAGTGAGTTGCCTTAGTTAGATGATTTTCCAAATAATTTTTTCTTTCTTTTTCTTTTTCTTTTGCCCACATGTGTTAGCCTGTTCCCACAAATGCAAGTCTTAATTTGTGTTAATAACAGGGATGGCCCAGCTCTGAAATCTGAAAGTTAAAACTGTACTTTGATGATTTACTGCTGTCTCAATCATCTGCTTCAAAATCTGATAGTTATGTGCATATTGTGTTGTTGCTAATCTATATTATTCTTTTGGAGTGTTTAAAAGTGTTGATGTTTAGTAGGTTAAACCTTTTCAGATATTTTGGACCGCCTATGGTTTTTATGTATGTCTATAATTTAGTTTTGGTCACCATATGTGTGACATTGATTCCGGGACTGTAATAAAGTTTGGAGTTGATTTAGTGTTAAATTGTTCATGGTGTTTAAAATTGTTTATGGTAAAATATCATTGATTTGTGGCTGCATGATTCTGACTACTACACTCTTCGCCAAGTCCAAAGATCTAGTCGACCTCTGTAGGTGAGAATAGTGATGGTGTCTCACCTGTGCCCTTATGGTTTCTGAACCAGAGGCGGGGAGAAAAAACTTCCCGGCCCCAACACACCAACAGAAGTTAGGCAATTAGAAGCTGATTCCCACAGGCAAGTAAGGGTACTTAAAGAGTATTCCTGTAGTACTGCTTCATGTACTCATTAAGGCTTATTTGTAATGATCCTAGTTGGTGCACAAGTGGAAAGCAGACAAAAAAGAAAATGTCAGAAAAATAGGAATCAAACGGCTGGGGGTCATGAAAGCTTGCACAATCACTGTGAACCTGGAGACCATGAAGGGATGGATGGCTTGGGCGTCTTGGTGTTCCTTCCTTGCCATCAGTGTCTTGGTACTTTGGTAAACATGGAGTGCTTCTAAACCTCCAGGATCATTGTGCTGCTTTGCCCTCTGATGCACTGTGCGCACTCTATATCTTGACTCACTTTATTATCTGAACGTGCCTCTTTTCCTTATATACCTTAATGTTTAAAGTGAGGCATATGTTTGGATATAAACATTCAAAGTGTGATATGTTTCTGCTGTAGAAAATTTTAAAAATTAAGCAAATCAATAAAGGAAGCACATTACCAGACTTTTGACAATCGGCCTACTCCTAATTTGACTTTCATGATACTCGACCCTAGACCTCTGCACAATAGACACCCCACTGTAGGCAGGTAAAAGGAACTCTTGCCAATTTCCTGTGTTTGCCACTTGAATTGGAATCGTTTTTATTAGGTCTTAGATAGAATACGCGCTGTCTGCTGCATAGTGTATTGTAAGCTTACAGTGGATTTAGAGTTTGTTCATTGCTTGCCATGTATTGGCTTTATTGTCATTCTCATTTCAATGCTTCTTATTTGTCAGCTTGAGTTCAATTTCATTCCTCTTTGTCCCTTCTCTGGAGCATGGACAAATTACTTGTGTTCTGCCACTCCTCCCTTTCCATACACTATGTTTTTCTTTTTGCACTCCAAGAGAGTGAGTGCATGTCATCCCATTGTCTCCCTCATGTACTTTCCTTCACCTCACTGCCCTCTGTGTTCTGCTGTCTTCCATGTGCTTCCCCATGCCTGCTCCGCTTTGTTATCTCTTTCAGTTTCGATTTTCTCCCACCCATGCTGCTTCCATGTGCGACCAGGGCTGGACTGGGAAACCAAAGCAGCCCTGGCAAATTTTGCCAGAGCAACCCCCATAGGGTGCACAGGGAGAGAGTCTGACTAATGCACCAGGATATGGTCCAATGATTTCCTCACCATCACATTCTAACAGAGCCTCTCATCTTTCCATAGCCCCTCTCTCACATGTATTTCATTCATTTAATAGCGCCTCTCTTACCAAAGTAGGGAGTTAGAGCACTTTACATCACACATGCACACTCATAGACAATGATTCATACATGTGTAAATCAGTGTATAGAAAATGTTGACAAAAGGGACTACATGGCTAAGGATTCACATGTCATTCATACAGGGGGGCATTTATTAAGAGTGTCTGGTCTGGGGGAGCATACACTCGGGAATCAGAACGTAACACAGTAGTTATGGTTGATTTTACTAATAACAATTTATTTCTACCCAAACAAACCCTGTTTAGCAAAATCAGGATAATAAAAGACTGGAGAAAAACATAACATTCTAACATATACCCCACAGTTTGCATGCAGCTCTTTGATGGCAGTTCATAGCTCACCGTGCTAGATTATGAATGTAACTTATGAAATGCAAAGTAAGAAAGGGAGCTCTGTGATAAAAGCAGTACCACACGGAGCTATGCACATAAAATACAGTTCTGTGATCTGTGTAGTACACATTCTAGACAGCAGACATATTAACCCTTTGTGTTACCTTAGATGTGTCAGAACAACCCCAATCTCTCTCCAGCAGGTGCATTAAACACCAGAGTTATAAAGGCACTTTTATTGTGCCTGAAAACTGTTGGATGTACAAGGAATTCTGCAGTGTTTTTAAAACTGCTGCACTACTACAACACCGGTCCCCAGTAATAAAATCGCCCCCCCCAACCTTCCAGGCTCCTGGGGAAACTCCCGATGCCTGGTACGGGCAGTCTTGCTTTGTGCCTTACCAGTTCCTTCCACGTTACTGCCGCCAACACCAATAGCCCTTATGCCACTTCGCCCAACAAGCCCTCCCTGTTGCTTCAACCCCGACCGAGCCCTCTGTGCTGCTTCTGTCCCTCCATGCTTTTCTCTTACTTCCTTTAGTTGATGAGCCGGCACCCCTGTGTCGCTACTGTCCTCCACTGACAGCATCGTTTTGCATTCCCCACACGCTTTAAAAAAAATGTCTTTGTACAATTTTTTTTAACTTTAGTTGCCATTCCAACTGGAATTGGAAACTAAAAAGAACAAAAACAGCCCTGTCATATTGTAGGTAAGTGAACGCATAGTACACACCCTTACAAAATGACATTGGTGGCCGTGTCAAAGGCAGTTTTTTTGTCTGATTTTTTTAGCCATGCTGAACAGCATCAGGCATACTTTGCCACTTGGCTTAAAGCCACTGCAAAGTCAATATGTTCTAAAGGGGAGACCTATTGGCTTTGACAATGCGTGCTGCTTTGACTCTTGCTTCGCTAAGCTTTCAGCTCTGTGATCACCAGTCTCTCCAGTGCCTACCCCTTGACCTGTGGCCTGGCGAGGTGCATACAAACGTGATCATGGATGTTCTGTGAACCAAACCTCTTTTTTGTAGCTCTTGCTCAACTGATGAGAAAGAATTAAACCTCCCGTAATTAAGTAAACCTCCCAAAATGCTGGCAAAGACCGCTGCTATAAATGCGTCCATCAAGCAATGTGAGAGAATTATTCCGTTCCGGCCTCATGCCGAGCGAAAATTGTCTCCCACAACGTTATTTACAGCATATTTTTGGCAAACTTATTTTAGCCTCTTCTCCTCATCTAGGAGAAGTTGCCCTAGCACATGCTCAGTCATCTTTCATCCACAACTGGAAACGTCTGTTTCAAATCAGAGGAGCTCTTGTTGTGTGTTTTTGTATCTTTAATGAAATTCATTATTTTCCAAGTTTGTGCCTTTTCTTGGTAATCAGTAGTATATCAAGAAGGCCTGGGTGCTAATGCAAGCAAATAAAATATACCCTTTTATTTCCAGTTTGTGTGGTAAAAGACAGCCAAAATAGGGTTAATTGAGCCAATATCACCCATCTACCGTTGCTACTGTACCAGCCCCACTAATGACAACTATGCCCCCGATCACTAAAACCTGCTCGGCTTCTTATGTTTGTGGATACTTGCAAGAGTAGAAACATAAAACTTTACAGTAGAATTAGAAGTGTTCTGTCAATGACTGATATGTTGGGTAAGAATATTTAAATACAACACCCTAATCAACTCGAGATGCCTCATAGCCCATTTCCTATTATATGACGTAGAGCTCAGATGCGATACAAAAAGTGAGGCGTGATGGTCATCGGCGACTGGGTTAACAAAGTAAATCCCGTTGGAGTGAGACATCAGGTATATTTTTTTAACAGATACATTCCACTATAATGCGATCTAAAACTCAAGGCTCCAATTACATATTTGAAGAAGAATTTGTTAAAAATCAATTTCCAAAAGTATTGCATCAATTCCACTTTTTTCGAAGCCTTAATATGTCTACGTTTAAATTTAAGGAGTATGTCACTTTCATGTTAAAACAACAAAAACAATATTTTTTCAAGAGCCAGACAGAATCTATCTGGCTGCCATGTTTCGAGCATCAGTGAAAAATCTAGGAATATATTATCCAATAAAGGGTTTAAGGATCCGATCAAACCTTCCCCAAACCCCACCCCCTTGGGTGGGAACCGGAAGTGGAAGAAGGATTTGATGGGCGTCCAAAGGAAATGGCTCTCAGCCACTGAAATATCTGGAAAGATTTCTCTTCTAGTACCTAGATTTTCTGGACTTGATCTCGTTCAAAACGGCCTTACCTGAGGCACAGTCTACACTCTAGCAGTAAGGCATAGGATTAAAAGAACATGTCAGTTTGCTCAAATGTTATTGTGGGGCTTTTTTAGCTCCACGGGATCCACGATTTCTCTTGTATGGTCACCTAAAACTTCTAGAAGCAGCCTCAGCGCTTAATTTGTGACATGAACGATTCAACCACTCATTATAGAGTACAAAAGGAATCCTACTATTCAACAGTATGTGCCTTTTAGGACACAACGAGGCAGAATTCTGACCATTTTGATGTGCAAGCTGCTTATCAACGTGTTGTAGTACAGGATCCTCTAATATAGCCCTCCATCATATGCTGTATTTACCATTTGCCTGGCTCCTTTAGTAAACATCATCAAGGGATATGTGGTAGTGTGTCGGTCATATGCTGACGACACCAACTTCATAATGGAGTGCGTGGCTCAGACGAAAATTCTCAGCCTTACAGGTATGTCTTCTGCACATTAAGGCAAAGAATTGGGATCATTACTTGCAACTTATTCTCACCAAAAATACAGTACCACAGTAATATTCTGAAATCTCTCCTGCTAAAATACAATCTCACCTCCATCGAAAAAGAAAAAAATGATGGCTTAATTTTTTAAGCCAATCTTACCCCGATATATAAGTTGGTTCAATGGTTTGCATTGGCTCTTTCAAGTGCTATACTCTAATATGGTCTCCTTTTAACCCAGCACTGTAAGCAATTACTAATTAAGGGCAGGTGTCATCCCCCAGTTCCACAATGCCAGACTTTAGCTGCCCTGTTTGTGTCTGTCAGATTGGTCTGCCACTCTACAAATGAGACTGAGAGCCCAATTTATATCTCAGTGGAGGGAATACTCCGTCACAAACGTGACAGATATCTCGTCCACTGTTTTATGATTCCTATAGGATATAATGGGATCATAATAGGGTGGATGGGATATCCGTCACATATGTGACAGAGTGCTGAGATCTAAGTCAGGCCCTTTGCCTATAAGACCAGGATGTTCCTTTGCTTTCAACTACTATAGAAACGAGGAACATTTTGAATTCCCTGGCTGTCCCTCAGTTGTTTATTCGATCTAGCCTCTAACTACTAATTAGTAACATTTGCCAGTACAATCTTTCTTACACTTGTAGAAGTTCTACTGTCCCCTGCATTAGCACTGATGGATTTAACCTTGCATTCAAGAGAAAATGCAGATCCTCTAAGTAGTATTAACCTGAAAAACGTTTCTGGCCCATAGGTGCTCCTGTACTGAATATGTACTTTAAGTGCAGTTGAAGGCACATTCATTGTAATTGGAACGATCTATCATTAGCACTTAGAGACCCTTATCAGTCATAAGTGTGCTGCATAACTGTACTAAATCAGCCAAGTAATAACTTCCTCTAAAGGTGTAGAACTATATATCAGGTTTATCAAACACTTCTTTGATAAAATATTTAGTATAATTAGACTGTATATGTGTTGTATCCCACCAAGCACTCACAGAAAGCATAGTCCAACAGATCACCCATGGTCTGTGATAAATAAACCGGGGCGATTAGATTTGTTGAGACCGCATACAAAAATACATCCAACCATTAAAATTTCAAAACACCCCAGATCCAATGCAGCCGTAATGACACTTTTACCTAAGAGGCTGATGTTTCTTGCCAAACCATTTAAACTTGCCTTAAAATGTCTAGGGATTAAGCTATTTTGAAATCTGTTCACAAAGGATTTATTACTAAAATGTACACATTTTCATTTTACAGCTGGGCAAGGATGGCACTGGACCTATCCTATGCCTAAAGATTTTACTGTACAAATGACAAAAGACTTTGTCGCTTTCTAGCTCAGAGTGGATGGCACTGTACCAATCCTATGCTTAAAAACATTGCTAGAAAAACAGACATTTGAAGTGAGCAAATCTAAAGTGTCACTGGTGTTGCAGGGTGCTCCTTACTGGAGCTGCTGTCCACCTAAACCTGGGAATGACCCAAAGTTATCTTTTCTGTTTTGCATAATTTATGTGTCACGCTAACCCTGAAAGGGCGTTGTTTTGATTTAAAATGTGCACATATGTATGTGATTATAAAATATTACTTCCCAGTTTAGAAATCTGGGAAATTACATATTAGTCTTCAGATATGCTGCCTGCTCTACCATATTTCCTGAAGGTCTCATGCAACGCCATCCACTTTGCAACCAACAAATGCAGGAATTTGTTAAAGATGTTTTACGATAATCTCTGTGTCAGATTATCAGGTTATTAGTATACTGCTTTCAATACCTCAAGATGTTTTATTGGTCGTCACATCTGATAAGATCCTTTTTGCCATGTGGGATTGTCCTCTGTCATCAAAACGCAAACTATAAGAATTGCATTCATGTTCGTAAATGTAGAGAACAAGTCTAACATATATTGGTTCGTTGAAGACATAAACATTTCATAATTTTTTTGTCAAAAACTCTGAAATGCTCCTGTGTATCTTATAAAGAAAAGGCACACATTTTATCAGCATTGCCTCCCACTACTACTAACACACCAAAATGCTATTCCCTAACTTCTGTGTGGAGGTCCTGCTTCGCTAATCTTTTTGTGTACAGACTGTGTAGCCTACTACATGTATGTATAGATTTTAGTAGTAAAATAGGAGGGACATAGGGGAGTGGCTGAAAATTGGGGAATACTTACTACAAAGTGGTAGGGGTGAAGGGAGGATGAGTTATAGTCAAATATGTAGCCACATAAGACCTTGTTGCTTTTCACAATCTGCACTTCTAAAGTCACTGCAGTCAATGGACCCTATACAGTAGTAAATGTACTCTGGCTCGAAGCTGGAGTGAGCCTAGCACCACACATAGCCCAACCCTGGTACTGCAGCACCCTTCCATACAAATCAATGGTGGCCAACAATTAATTATAGAAATATATCTGCAAATAAAGCCCCATTTATTTATTTGATTAATGTCTAATTTAGAGATTGTTTAAAATCTCGAATCCTTTTCTCATCCATCCAATATCATGGTCATTGTTATTGTTAATCCCCAAAAACATTTTATATGAAGTTGATTTTTTATTTTTCCTACATAAAAGAAACTGCTGATTAATGTTTGAACCAGGGTAATTCTTTTTACCCAATGTTTTTACATTTCACTTGGAAGCAAAGCTGAAGATGTATGTAACAGTGATTCTAACACTTGCAAATCATCTGCCTGGTACTGAACACATCACAACCAAGCTGACCACATATGAAATTAGCTCTTTAGGAAAGTGGAGTATTA
The DNA here is from genome assembly GCF_031143425.1 of Pleurodeles waltl. NCBI lineage: Eukaryota > Metazoa > Chordata > Amphibia > Caudata > Salamandridae > Pleurodeles > Pleurodeles waltl. The sequence continues at coordinate 644,336,265 of NC_090446.1, read as the reverse complement.
TGTGGTGTGGGGGTTAGTCCTCACCATGTAATACTCTCACAATACCCCAAAGATTGTCCTTGGATTCACACTAGTAAATCCTTAGCTCAGTCCTGGTAGTGTGGCAGGGAGCAGTCAGGCTTTACTTAGAGGAATATGTGTTAAGCAATTCAGAGCACCAACATGGACGATAAGTGATTGACACGGCTCGAAAGAAAACTGACACCAATTTATTGAAATTGGGCTTATTTTTTATCTTGATTTAGACACCAAAATGAACAGAAATGCAGTATAACTGGAGTATTAATTTTAAAAGCAATATTCAATCACAGCAAAAATGACATTCACACGTTGCATTGGAGCCTATGGAGAAATAACCCTGGTTGCAAACCTGCACTTAAAGAATTAGTTACATGGAACCCTGGTAGGGTTAATGTTGTGCAGTCCCTAGGACCATATCACAACAGTCAGTTCAGTTTCACCTTTCCTGTGCCGTCAAGGTGGAGAATTGCCCTGGCTGTCCGCAGTACTGACCGAAACTTGCAGTGGTGCTGATTTTACTGCTTACACGACGATGCTGACAAAGGGATTGTTAGAAATGGAGTCTTTGGTTGGCAATCAGGTTACCCCCTGTCCAAGCAAGGACCCTCGCTCTAGTCAGGGTAAGTCACACACAATCCAAATTATCCTGTGCCCACCCTCTGGTAGTTTGGCACTGAGCAGTCAGGCTTAACTTAGAAGGCAATGTGTAAAGTATTTGTGCAATAAATCATACAATACCACACTTTAACACCACAAAAATATACCACACAGTGTTTAGAAAAATATATAATATTTATCTGGATTAATGCAGGTCAAAACGGTTAAAGATGAAATGAGCAAATGTAGGGATATCACTGAAAGTGATATCAAGTGTCTTAGAGTTGAAATATTACTGTAAAAGCAATAAAAAGTGTCTTAAGTTCTCCTAAAAACAACAGGTGTCTCTTGCAGGGTAAAGTACCTGGTTTGCGTTGAAAAATCCTCGCCAGGGACCGCAGAGGAGGAAGTACGTGTAAAACGGTGAGTGTGCGTCGGTTTCGCCCCTTCGCACACACACTTGCGTTGTTATTTTCTACGCGGGGAAGATGTTACGTCGATTTCCGGTGCGCGGACTTGGATCCTCTTCGGGTTGTGGGCTTTCAGATGCCCCAGAGATGATGCATGGAATCCTGGGCTTGCGGAGCAAAGTCACAGGAGCTGCGTCGATTCCGGTAGGCGATGCATGGAATTTTCTTCCACAAGGCAGGCGCTGCGTTGATTCCTCTCAGGAAGTCGGGTGTCGTCGTTCTGAGTCGGCCTGCGTCGAACCAGTAGGGCCATGCGTCAAAGTTCCGGTCGCATCCCTGGCACTGCATTGATCTTCTGTCGCAAAGTCGGGGCTGCGTCGTTCCGTTCTCGGTGTGCAGTGAATTTTTCACCGCGAGCAGGCTGTGCGTCGTTCTTGCCCGGCATGTGTGTTGAAGTTTCGCCGCACAGGGATTTCAGCTGCAGGAGAGAAGTTGTTTTGGTCCTGAGACTTCAGGGAACAGGGGCAAGCTCTATCCAAGCCCTTGGAGGGCACTTCTGCAGCACAGCAAGAGAGCAGCAAGACAGCAGGGCAACAACAAGGCAGCAGTCCTCTTCAGAAAGCAGTCGGGTGAGTCCTTTGGGCAGCCAGGCAGTTCTTCTTGTCAGGGTGCCGGTTCTGGTTTCTTCTCCAGGAAGTGTCTGTGAGGTAGAGTCTCTACCCCAAGAAGTGTCTGAGTTGGTAGGTGCAGAGGCCCTGTTTTTATACCCAAATGTGCCTTTGAAGTGGGGGAGACTTCAAGAGTGGCTTAGAAGTGCGCCAGGACCCCTTTCAGTTCAATCCTGTCTGCCAGGGTCCTCCGACGGGGTGTGGCAGTCCTTTGTGTGAGAGCAGGCCCTCAACTCTCCCAGCTAAGGAAGACCCATTCAAAATGCAGATGTATGCAAGTGAGGCTGAGTATCCTGTGTTTGGGGTGTGTCTGAGTTAATGCACAAGGAGCTGTCAACTAAACCCAGCCAGATGTAGATTGTAAGGCACAGAAAGATTTAAGTTCAAAGAAATGCTCACTTTCTAAAAGTGGCATTTCTAAAATAGTAATATTAAATCCAACTTCACCAGTCAGCAGGATTTTGTATCACCTTTCTGGCCATACTAAATATGACCTTCCTCCTCCTTTCAGATCAGCAGCTAACACTCAGACAATGTATGAAGGCAGCCCCAATGTTAGCCTATGAAGGGAGCAGGCCTCACAGCAGTGTATAAAGGAATTTAGGAGTTTTACACTACCAGGACATGTAAACTACACAGGTACATGTCCTGCCTTTTACCTACACAGCACCCCGCCCCAGGGGTTACCTAGGGCACACCCTAGTGGTGACTTATATGTAGAAAAAGGGGAGTTTTAGGCTTGGCAAGTACTTTTAAATGCCAAGTCGAATTGGCAGTGAAACTGCACACACAGGCCTTGCAATGGCAGGCCTGAGACAAGATTAAGGGGCTACTTAAGTGGGTGGCACAATCAGTGTTGCAGGCCCACTAGTAGCTTTTAATCTACAGGCCCTGGGCACATATAGTGCACTCTACTGGGGACTTACAAGTAAATTAAATAGCCCAATTGGGTATGATCCAAGGTTACCATGTTTAAAGGAGAGAGGATATGCACTTTAGCACTGATTAGCAGTGGGAAAGAGTGCAGAGCCATGAAGCCAGCAAAAATGAGGTCAGAAAAAGAGAAAGAGGAAGGCAAAAAGTCTGGGGATGACCCTGCAGAAAGGCCATTTCCAACAGGGATGTTAAAGCCCAGTTGTGGCTGGGCTGCAGATGTCGGATACAGGCTGCACAATGTGCTCTACACTTGCAGCTTCGAGTGTGGAAGTTAGTTACAGGACTGGCAACCAACAAGCCTTGGCAGAGGTAAAGGTGCAGAAATCCTTCAGGAACTTCACGGGATCCAGTGGAGTGATGTAGCAGCCTGAAACTTGGGTACAGGCAAGACTACAACTCCCAGAAGACACTGGTCAACCTGGCTCTCATTGATCCCATGGTTGGCCCGATGGCCGGTGACTCTTCTGAACCTTCAGGTGTTTTAACTGCAGTTTGCAGGGGACTGGAGCCACTAGTCCAACAGAGTTTGAGTGTGCTTCTGGTTTCCACAAGGGTTTCTCTGATCAGGAGTGTTGAGTTCCATCCAAGGGTGAGGGTTGTTCACACAGTTCCCAGTCTGTTGCCCCAGGGATAGAGTATCCCTCTTTTGCTTGGGTGCAGTGGGCAAAGTCCAGTTTTCGGTGATGCAGCACTCATCCTGGTACTTCTTCAAAGTTGGTCAATCAGATCTAAGGTTCTGATGACAAGGGTGTCCCTTGAATCCTGGATTTAGAGGAGTTAGGGGTATGGAGACTAATGACCAATGGACAGGGAGCTCCTACAGCTCATCCATCCCTGTGGTGACCATATCTGGAGGAGTAGGTGACCTTTACCTACCCAGGACCATCTATTCTGCCACTCCCAAGATGGAAGAAATCAAAATTTAGTACACAGACCTGGCTGCTCACCCTAGAGGTGTGGTCAGCCTGCTGGGGGTGCACACTGTCCTGCAAACCTAATTTTCCACCTTACCACACAGATGTACCTGAGGGCAGGGGAGGGCTGTTTCCTCCTCTGGGGGACAGCACAGATGGCTATCAGGGGTGGAGAGCTTTTGAAACTCACTGCCCTGATGGCTCTATTCACTAGCCCGGCTGGGACCTCCTTCTTGCCTCAGCCTTTGTCCCTGACTCTTGGGAGGACCCAACCTACTTGGCAGGAGGTAAGAAACCTGTTTTGGTGGCAGCAAGCGTGGGAAAAATTGTGGGCTGACCAACTAGAGCACAAAGAAGGGTGGAAAACTGGTGGGCAACCTCTGCATTACAGCTGTCCCCCGACACCAGATTCATGCTGGGGGAGAGAAACCACGTTGTTTGACACCAAACTGGACATATCTAGGCAGTGCCTTAATGAAGCGAGCAACCTGGATCTCCCCGGCCTTACATCCCATGTTATCCTATGGACCCGCCTGCACTTATAGTGTACTTTAATCGAAAGGACACCACAGAGACATATAAGCTTGTGCTTACATGCGTGCACCCTACATATAATGTACCCGGCCTCTTTGGCTGCAGAGCCCTTCTTTAGGGGTGTCTGACTTATGTAATGCAGTGCATTGGACTTTGCCACTCATGGTGAAGGAACAGCCGAGCTTGAGCAGTTTGCAACACTCTTGCTATCTACAATGGCAGGCCTGCTATCAGCAATTTGCTTGGGTCCTCTACAGTGGCACAAACTTGTGCTGCAGCCCTGGGGACCCTTTTACCTGCTATGCCCTAGTTACCATTTACTAGGGGCTTATAAGGGGGCAATGTCTTTGTCACTCTGGGAATTACCAACTTGACAAATCAATTTAGGGAAAGAGCTCAGGCAATGGGGTCTGGTTAGCAGGTTCTAGTGCACTATCAGGGTCAAAAAAGAGCATCTGTTAGTCCAAATGGAGGCAAAAAGTGGGAGCATCTGTAAAGAGCCCAGTTTCCTTACAGGCTGACGCATCAAACAACTGTAGCTGCATTCACAATGTTTTGAGGCAAATGCAACCTTCCAAACTCCGCCTAGGGCTCAGACAGCAGGTTCAGTCCTCTTCCAGTCTTCCATGGTTCCAGAAGTAATCTAAAGTTTGTGCCTGGCATGAGATAGTAGATGGGAATGACCTCTGGTGACACCCTGACCAATGGGGTAAAGGTTACTGGGGTAACACTATCCACTTTGGGCATTTCTAGGATGGCCAAACCCTTTGCACACATTAACCGTGGGCTCCCAGGGCTGTGTGTGTGAAGTGTACTATGGTAATCCCACTGTTCTCCCACATCTAACACCAAAATCCAGTTTGATGCAGTCCCCGTAACAACAATCTGACAGACAGAAGTCTGGTATAACAAAGCTAAGCGTTCAACGCCCAGATATTGAATACACACAAAAAAGTTTGGCATTCTGTTTCCCTCCTTTGACATTCTGTTTCCCCAGTTTGAAGTGCGCCCAAACGTTATATGTAAACCCAGCAGAACTGTCAAACAGGCTTTGACAATATAATGTCAAAAGAGGCCTACTGTGATTGGGACATAAATGGCAAGAAACACAACAGAAGGGCCCTACCACTGTGTCATCTAACATTTGCCTGTGACAGGGGAAGCCTTTTTGAAGTGTGCCCCAAGAATCATATGAAAAAACAATGAAAAACACCAGCAGGCCTGTAAACTGGATGTGACATTTAAGCTGAGCTTGATACTTGAATGTTGAAAAGGATTCTCCTGAGCTCCTTTGCATATTCTGTCAGATTCAGAGCGGTCATCTCCGCCCACTCAGGTCAGCTGATTGTTGTGTCCAGGGAACAAGTTCACACCTCATTCACACATGTTTAAATTATTGATTGGACATACTTGGAAACCAAAAATGCTGATTTCGCTTTCAGGGACGTCAGGCAGGGAAAAGGTGAAGGTAACTTTTTTATACGTTTCTTTTGTAAAATAGAACGTCTGACTCCATCTTTGAATTTAATTTTTTAATATCTATTACAATATGTGTCTAATTAGATTTCTAGCTAGTTCCATTTTCAATCTGCAGGATTAGCATTTAATATTGCATCCCAGTGTTTTCCTATAGAACAGCGACATCTGGTACAGGGAAAAAAGTTTGAGGGCATTTTCACTGTAAAGAAAATTCCCTATAAGGACACTTTTAACATTAAACTTTTACATGCCTTACTTTTAAACACCATGTACCCTGTCTTTGTGAGCAAAAATGGTCTCCTTAGGGGTGACATACATATTTAAAAGGAATGTCTAGGCCTGTCAAAAGGGGTTATTTTGGCAGGTCGAATTTGCAGTTACAACATGCACAGAGAGGTTACTGGTGGTGGGTGTGCAGCCATGTTTGCATTGTCACCTTTGTGGATGGCACAATGGGTGTTACTGTCCACTTATGACATTTAACTTACAGGCTCTGGTAAAATCTTTACACCATATACTAGAGAGTTAAATATGCCAATCAAGTGTATGTCAATGTTAACATGTTAAAAGGAGGAGCAAGGCTAAATGCAGTAGTGTGCCTTTATAGTCAGCAAAAACAATGTTCAGCAAAAAGGCTAACTCATTCAGAGTGACCCTGCATAAAAGGCAACCCATGCCACACTTAAGCCACCTCACCACATAGCACATCTGTTACGCTACAGACCCCACTGGCAATCCACGAATGTGCATGTTATCTGCAATACCGGAGCCTGCTTCACTGATGTGTGTGCAGCCTTTCCCACAAGCAAATAACACAGTTACATTTACAGTCACCTTTTATACATCGCTTGGTTGCTGGAGATTTCAGTGACTTGTTTCTTATTTGTATGTAACAACGCACCAGTCTGGTGCTACATGTGCACCTAGGAGTGGGATCAGAAGCATTAATAATAATCACTACAACACAAAAAATATACATTACACTGACACACACTTCATGAGTACAGCCATGTACTGCACTTCAAATAGAGGCCCCTTTGTAAAAAATAATCACATTTATTTGTTGCAGGTGATGCCAAATATGCTCTCTCTCCTCACTTCCTTACACCCTAGAGACACCCAACCACAGTATTTCAAGTGAGGCATGACATGCAACACATATGTACATGAGCCATTATTAAACCCACTTTTGGGATCCTCAAGTTGCAATTCAGTTTTCTTGACTGCCTAGAGGGAGGTGCTGGTGTATTCCCCAGATGTTGTTTGCGAAATTGTCGTAGCCTATTGCATGATAAACAACATTGCCATATGACATGGCTTACATTTAGATCTTAACTAGCATCTGGGCCCACATTCAGGGACCTGCTTGGGGTTCAGAATAGTTGTTAGGGTACACAGGCTCACGATTGGTTAGTTAACTCATTTTTCTCTTGAGCTGCTGGTTTGGTTGCTGTATGTATGTGGTTGGACATTCTTTGGCAAATGATGAAAGGTGGCTATCACACTGTCCATGTGTGCCACCCTGCCACAACTCTGTTTTCGCCCTATAATATCATTAATTAGCATGGCATACTCAAGTTTAAAGTAAGTTCACTCTTCCTTTGCCGAAACATTCTAACCCTTATCATTAAATCAAAATATTTCAGATATAACACTCATGTTTCAGGGCAACCATATTAAAATCCTTACTTAACGCACATGTTTGGTTCAAAAACAATCCCTATTTTTACTTTGTTTCTGTATTACATTTTTATTACTTTAGGTGATTGCCAGGTTTCGAAATTCCACATGGGTAGGGTTCCCTCCTGCATGCGAAGCCTCCACTCCAAGTGCAGTCTCTCTTCACATGAGTCTGCAGGTGGGACAGAGACATCTACCTAAGACAACAAACAGGAAATTAAATCGAGAAAGAGGAAGTTGGACATTATGTGGTCATTCTGAGACATCCTCTCTTCACAACACCACCTTTGTTCTTCCAGCTGCTCCTTCCACTATTCGTGCCCACAACATGTCTGAAGGACTTGAGGAGAAGCCCTGCACCCCCAATTTTCTATACATCATTGGCCACCGTGTCGTTGGCAAGTACCCTCAGCTTTATGGGGGTCCAGTTACCCATTTGAGCAATACAATGCAGGTCCATATCTGAAAAGACATCATGTTCTGCTGCAATGGAGTGGATGTCCACACCCAGCTGCAGAAGTGCTGCCACAAGTGGTGGAAGGACCTTTGTTGCTGATCCACAATTATGGCAGGGTCATTATGGGTTTGTCCTCCCATGCACATTCTCAGCATCCCTGCATTGCAATATCACTGTACCAGAGGGTCCCGAATGCTTCATGAATGACCGTCCTTGCTCAGCTGGAAGAGGTGGAGCGGCAGAGATAGAGTAAGTGTATATTAGTAGTAACCACTAAAGGGCACATGCATTTTGATAGAGGTGTCCAGTAAGATCTTCATTTTGAGCTTTGCCATACCTTCCATGTTATATTTACTATGGTTTGTGGTATGACAGGTTTAAAAGTAATGTTTCTTACCATGCATGTGTAGTTTTCATTCAGTTTGGAATGACATCACCTGACATTATGGAAATACTTTTCACAAACTTCCAATTTATGCCACCACATGTATACATTTGAAACTTTCACATTTTTTTTTGCCAGTTTTACTGTAAATGATGCTGGTGCTGCGCAGTTGTACTTAACTTCCTAACCACCATATTATTAGTACCTTGCACATTCGAAGTCCTCACAATTAATTTGATAATATGTGGAACATTTTACATTAAAAAATTCAGATCAGTTCAACATTGTGCACATTGTGCACATTGCTTTGTAGCCATGTTTAAAAACTCTCTCCTATCAAATAACCAATATAAGGAACCTGACGAAACCTAGGTTTATAATGGTTTAAACTGGAGTTTCATAAACATATACTCTTACATCTCTTTCTCTTCTTTTGAATGGCTGATTCCGCAGATATTTTGTATAATGTCAATTGTAGCTATTTGTAATTACCAACATTTGAGTATGAAGCAGATAATAAATACACGTTTGTTAAAGACTCCTCATTGTCAGCATGTGTACAATGTGAAAAATGTTCCATTTTAAGCTACAAGTATGTTGATATGCATTATTGACCCAATGAATTCAAAACATCTCTCTTTTTCCTCACATTCCTTTTCAGTAGACAAATCCCAGTAGAACCAATTTTATTAACTTGGAGTCCACCACATCCACTAGACATCACCTGCCAGGATGCAAAACCACCATCAGCAGTGGAAAGTTGCCACCTCAGAGACTAACATGATCTGTCACCAAGAGTCTCCAGATGGAGTCCGAATAGACAACTGGAGGGAGAAAAAAGATCCTAGACCTCCGCCTGGCATTGGGGATGGTCAACCTGTGGTGTCCCAAGAGCAGGCTCTCATAGCATCTGGAACTGCACCCAGTCCCTCCTTAACTCCAGAGTGCTCAATTCCATCGGGGACTCAAGCTGCACCCGCTGACTAGGCATCACCTCCTCCTCCCAGGGCATGCCCTGAAGAGCTTCTGACCCTGACTTTCCGCACCCCTCTTGTGCAGCCCAACTCCCCCCCCTTGTATATGTGTAATGGGCACCTCACATTCCTTTTCAGCAGACCAGGCTGGACAAGGAAAATCCCAGTAGGACCAGGTGCAAGAACTAATATTGATTTGGAGTCCGACACAATTACTAGACATCACCAGCGAGGAGACAAATCCACCATCAACAGAGGAAATTTGCCTATTCGGAGACTAACATGAGTTGTCACTAAGGGACTCCAGCTGGAGGCCGAAGAGACAACAGGAGGTGGGAGGCAGCCAGGAGAAAAAAGATCTTAGATTTCCTCCTGGCATTGGGGAAAGTCAACCTGTGGTGTCCCAGGAGCAGGCTCCCACACCACCTAGAACTGCACCCAGTCCCTCCTTAACTCTAGAGTCCTCCATTCCACCGGGGCCTCCAGCTGCACCCGCTCTCTAGGCATCACCTCCTCCTCCCAGTGCATGGCCAGAAGAGCTTCTGACCCTCACTTTCCACACCCCTCTTGTGCAGCCCAATCCACTCCCCTAGTATATGTGTCATAGGCTGCTCTCAAGGAGGCCCTGAGGCCAATCAGAGATGTTCGGGGAGCGATCTCTGTGGATATCTGGCACTTAGTTGAAGAAAACCAAATGACCTGAGACACAGTAACTGACCAGCTCTGAAATGTATGTGACCTCATGACCTCCTAGATAGCAGGTCTTATATCTCATGTACCTCACCAACCTCCCCACCTCCCGTCGTTCCATCTCCCAGTTTCTCCACCATCCCTGTTTCCTGAGCTCTTTCTATGTTCTGTTATTTCAATGGGGTGTCTGGCCCTGCTAAGGTCAGCCATTTGACGTCTGCATATGAGGAGGACTTAAACATCATTGTCAAGACAGAGGGGGAGGATGGCTAGGAACGTCTGCCCCCAAACTAGGAACATGATTCGACACACACTCTGGCTTGGAGGAATGATTGTTTTATAATATGGGACAGCGACCTCTTGTTGTAGGATCCTTTATGGATGAAGGACTTTTTTCAGCTTTATATAGAGACTGGTTTCATTTACGTTTACTGACTTTTTTATCATTTGCCCACCACCCTTCTGTTAGCATTTTCCCTCCACTTTAAAACACCATTTTATTCAATTGTGCCCTGCCTGAGGACAGTTTTGTGTTTCCCAAATGTCCTTTTCAAGACTAAATACTTTTAGGGCCATAGTCATAATTTTTTCATGCAACACAATGCAATGCAGTAATACACCATGCTGTGCTTCATGAAAGGTAGAGGGCAGGAATGTGCCATATCTATCAAGACACTTTTGTCTGCCTAGCGTCAATGCAGGTACCCTTGCACAATCATTGCAAACTACAAATACTGACAAAATAAAGATACATAACAGAAAGGAAAACATGCAGCACCAATAAAATACTTAAAAAGTGAGGTAAATGAGGTAGTACTAGGACTAATGATGAGATATGGAAGTTAAGATCAGAGGTTCCCAGACTTGCCAGAACGATGGAAGGTAGAGGGCCTACTAGCTTCTGCCAAGATGTCCCATGATGTCATTGGTGCCGATGTTTTCAAGAGGGACACAAAATGCTGTTGTGTGACAAAAGCTGAGGGGGAGAGAGAGACACACATGGATGAGTAAGTCATTGTAATTCATATTAGAATATGGTATTTCCATGGTTTCAAGAATCATTTTGAAATCCACAAAGATTGCTTACCGGCAAATTTAAACAAAGTCTCCCATATATTTCTTAGTGTTACCTAAACAATATCATGTCTAAGGGAAGCTTTAGAACACCAAATACAAAATTACAGTCATTTGCATTACATATTGAGTATGGTGCCAGCAGTGATGTGTGACAAGGACATTGGTAATAAAGGAAGAGTTTAGATCCAAATGTAAAAGAGCACATATTTAACATACCAGTATGTGCAATCCATCTGCTGTATGGTCCCAGTCTTAGTTTGGTTGCACTGCTAGGAGCAGAAGTTACTGTAGTGGAAGGTGTTGTAGGGCACTACACAGATTAAGACAAAAATATGAGCAGAACATGGTGTAACAGTATAATTGTCCAGGTTAAATTATACGCCATACCAAAACACATTGTAAAATATGGTGTTAGGGTTTAAGCAAACAAGTTCTAAAAATTCTCGATAATATGTTAGTCAGATTGTTAGCATAAGGATATATCTGTGTTTGCAGGTGGGCTGCATTGTAAGGACTGCCCAATATGTTTCCTTGTTCCACTTGCAATGAGTCCTGCTCAAGCAAAAGTGGTAAAAAGAGAATATAAATATAAATAATAATACAATATGTGAGGATTCACAGGTTTTGTGTTTGGGTGTGTTTATAAGGGGTGTAAAGGTGATTTTTGCATTACACTGCAGGTATGAGTGAAGGATATAAATGGGTGTGATATTTTACATTTGGTTAAGTGGGGTGCTGGTGGGTTAGAATCTTACGTGGCATCACATTAGTGTTGTTGGAGAGCCACAGCCCATATAGTAGATGGTGGTGCATTGTGTAGAGTAAAGCCTCCTTGAGTGTGGGTAGGATGAAGATGGGATTCAGTTGACGCTCCAGAAAGAACTTCAGCCAGCTGGCTCCTGTGGACTTCTCCTTCAAACTCCTCTTCTTGAATTGCCACTTCACTTTTATATCCCCAACAGTGCAGGCCTTCTCCCACAAAGTGTTCACCACAATTTTCACTACAAGGGCTGTCTCCTCCTAAGTGAAAGTTCTTTTCCTCTTGAGGTTTGACGACTGCAAACTTCTGGCTTGTAAAATAAAGAGCAAAAAAGCAGATGCTATATTGAAGGCAGTATTTATGTTTGCCGTGAGTGAATGAGTGTCAGGTGTGTGTGATTTGGTTCAACCGTATATAATTCTCCTATATCCCTTGATACAGAAGCCTATGTCTAGAGTTAGAGATTCTGAAAGCGTGCGGAGGCCTGTCGAGTGAGGAGGTCCCATAATGAGCGCAGAACATAAAATACAGTGGTAAAGTAACTTGTACTATTATAACAGTTGTAAATTATTTCCGAGGCTGGAGACATGTAAGTGTACACTTTTGAGTAACTCTACATTCCTAAATAGTGAATAGCCAAAAGTAGTAAATTTACTCAAAAGTGTAAGAGTAAACTTGCACATGTAGATTTACTTATGTGTAAGATTACCTTTGTGATTAGGCCCCATTGTCACTTTTGCTATGGCATACAAAACTCTCTGAGGCCTATTAACAAAGATAAATTTACACATTGGTCAATCTACATATGTAATAAATGTAGTACTTTTTTTGCTATTCGCCATTTCCAAGTATAAATGTAGTACAAAGTGTCGACTTACATGTCTCTGTGTAAAGTTACCACTAATACCTTTTCACACAACAGTGGAGGTCTCAGCCACCCGGATGAAAGCTCTCTATGTTAAAGTATAGACGAAATGTAAAATGTTTATTAAACTTTAGTAGAAATATTATGTTAAATATTAATGTAAATACATTTTGCATATTTATTTTAACAGTAGAACTAAGTAAAACATGTTACAACACTGTTATCTTAATTTTGAATTAAAAATTTAAGTAATTTAGATATACTAAATGTAATTTAATTTAAAAAAAGATTTACTGAAAACATTCCCACCAAAAGTAAAATGTTTATATTTATTCATTAGGTATTAAAAATTACTAAACATAATATTACGCATAGAATTAACTTAAATTATTGTAATTATTTGAAAAAAGTTATTTTTATTTTTAAATGTAAAAGACATATTACAATACTTTATGGCAAAATAATATTCATGGTTTATTATTATATAGGTTTTTTTTAAACTCTGTTTTAGTAATTTTGTTATACATAACAACAAAAGAAGATAAAAACAGTGCAGTGCATATCATTGCGAGACATCACAGTATCTATAGAACCCCAGAGTAGAGGAAGAAGCGCAAAACAGAAAACAATCTGAGCAAAACCAAGTATTAAAACAGTGGAACCCCCCAACCTCCCTTACCAAGGATTCCCTGTGTAACCAAATCATTGATATGCCATGGGCATAACAGTACAGCTTCACCACAGTTGGTTGTCACATCTTCCAAACCACACAACACCCCATGAATCAGCCCTCATCGTCAGTGCTACGGTCAGAACTGGTCTCCACACCCGTGAAGCATTCCAATAATGCCCCCCAGGCATTATGTCCCTCAGTGCCCTCTCCTCCCTGCATGTCATTCTCATATTTTGCTCTTCAGCAGTGCCCCACGCCAGTACATCTCGGATCCAATAAGGAATGGAAGGGCTCTGAGTACTCATCCAGCCTACAGCTACCCCACGCTTAGCTAGTACCAGAGCAAACTGTGCAAGTCTATACGGAATGCGCTTGCCCTTTGGTCTCCGCATCACACCTAAAAGACAGGTCAAAGGTGTTGCTTCGAGTCCCAACTCTGTGACCCTATCTGTTGTCCAGATCACCTCCCACCAGAATTGCTGCACCTTCCTACAGGACCACGCCAAGTGGAGAAAGGATGCACTTATCTCCCCACATCTAGGACACCCAACCACTTTTGTCTGGTCAATCTTATTAAGACGGCAAGCATAAGATATACACGATGAACAAAATTAAAATGTAAAAGCTTCAATCTAATTTTGCAAGAGACCGTGCGCAACAGCGAGAGAGCCATATCCCAGTCTACGTCCTCCAAAGGATCTTCCAGTTCTCAACCCCAAGCCTTACGCGCCACACACTCCACACCTGACTGATCCCCCTGAAGCGCTTTATAAAACAGGGTAATCAAGTGAGACTCCTCCTCCCAATAAATCAGCCCATTCATCACCTGTGATGCCGGAGGGGCCACCGGGAAACCAGACCAAACCCCTCGAGCCATGCTCTCCATCTTGGCATACTGCAAAAACTGACCAGAGCTCAGTCCAAACGTATCTCGCGCCTCCTGAATGGAGATAAACTCCCCATTAGGGTATAAGTCACCCGCCACTAGACAGCCTCCCACTCTCCAGGCATCCATGGACATTAAAGTATCCATATTCCTAAAGGGGGTTAAATCCCAGATCTTCAATTCCCTATGAAATGGAGAGCAGCAAATCATTTTCTTAACGGCCTGCTCCTAAATCCATGCAGTGCTTCTAACCATGTAAGGAACATCAGTCTCCGATCGACCTCCCGTCATCAATGCATGCACCAATGCCTCTCCTCCCATCATACCTGAAAAAAGTCACTTCTCCCAGTTATCAGATTAAGTCATCCACTTTGCAGCATTTTGTAGGTGTGCTGCATAATAATAAGGCCTAATATTAGGGATACCCAACCCTCCGTCTGCCATTTCCCTTTGCAATGTGGGCAACACCACCTTGCTTCGACGTCCAGCCCAGACCAATGAGATCAACAAACTGTCCAGACGATTGACGAGCTGAGCTGCTAACGGAAACAAGGAATTCTGCACAAGATAGAGACACCGTGGCAATAACACCATCTTTGTCACCACCGCCTTCCCCATAACTGAGAGAGGCAGCTTATTCCAAAATGACACGGAGCGCTGTAGGCCGGTCTCAACCCGCTCAACATTATACTTCAGATGCGCCTCCAACGTATGAGTGACCCAGATACCCAGGTATCTAAAACTTTTGATCTCCCACCTGAGCCCTTCCCCGGCAAACCCTCCAATGGGGCAACACATAAGGACCCTAAGGGAAATAGTAGCAACTTCTTCCTATTTACCCAAAGACCAGATATAGCCCCGAATTCCTCAAGTAACCGCAACAACAAAGGCAGCAAAACTCCTGGCTCTCCTAGGTATAACAACGCATCATCAGCATATCAAGAGACAATATGAGTAACCTGTCCCACCTGTATGCCCCAGGGCTCCAACTCCCCACAAAGCCAGACTGCCAGTGGCTCCACCACCAATGCAAAAAAGAAGCGGTGAGAGAGGGCATCCCTGCCTGGTACCCCTACCGATTACCCAGGAGTCTGAGAGCTCCCTGCTCACCCGAACGCATGCAGTGGGTGCAGTGTACAGCAAACGGACCTAAGAACAAAAATGGGGGCCAAATACCATTCCCCGTAACACCGCTAGTAAGTAGCCCCACTCAACCGTGTCAAACGCCTTCTCTAGGTCCAAAGACACCAGCGCCAATTCATCCTCAGCCCCCATAGTTTCATACAAGACATGTGCCAAACGACGTAAATTTTAAGTTGTGCTACGACCAGGTATAAAACCACATTGATCATCGTTCACCAAGCCCCGAATCACTCCACGTAGCAGAGTGGACAGTATTTTACATAGAATCTTAATATCGCTATTCAGCATAGTGAGTGGGCGATAAGAGGAGGGGTCACAAGGATTCCTGCCAGACTTAAGCATTAAACAATGCCTTGATGCATGGTTTCCGGCAGTATACTCTGCACCCGAGCCTCCTCGAACAACTCCAACAACCGCTCCCTCAAATGAGTAGAAAATGTTTGGTACAGCTCAATCAGGAATCCATCCCCGCCCGACGATTTAGCTTTCGATAATGCCTCCACTTCCGCAGTCACTTCCTCCACTGTTATCTCAGCATCTAGACTCTCCATATTTTCCGGCTCCAGTGGCGGCAGACACATCCGCCGCAGAAACCCTTCTAAATCAGAATCCGAGACCGGTATGCAAGCTCTGGACACACCCCGTGAGTGCTCAACTAAAACCTGAAAGATATCCTTCTGATTAGTGATCTGTACACCGTCAGAATTCCTTATACGTAAAATGGGAGGAGATTCAACTTCCTGCTTGAGGATCCATGCTAGTAATTTACCAGACTTATCTCCCTCCCAATGCAGGTGCTGCCTATACGATCTAAGTGTGACCTTATCCAATGTCTCCGAGCTGCTACTAACCTTCTTATACAATCTAAGCTGCTCTTGTTCTACCTCCCTTGTTAATGCCACTTGGTGTTGCATCGCCTCCAGCTCCCCCTCAAACTCAGACAGATCCTGTTCCATTTGCTTGCATACACCACAGACAGTGCCTATACAAACCCCTCTCAATACGGCCTTCAGGGTTTCCCACTCCACTCCCGGGAGTCTGTCACCCCCCAATTGAGGTCCATATAGTCTCTAAGAGCCACCGCCATTTTATCATAACAGCTCGCATCCGTCAGAAAATTTGTGGGCATGCGCCAACTGCGTGTCACCTTAGTATCAGATCCCCACTGCATTTGCAGCAACACGGCTGCATGATCAGACAAAAACCTCCCTAGATGTTTGATATCCCTCACCTGTGAATGAGTCAATCAACCCAGGAGGAAACGGTCCAGACGACCATATGCATTATGCATCTTAGAGTGACAAGTATACTCCCTGCTCACTGGATGCAGTTCCCTCAATCCATCCAAGAGCCCTAAATTATGCATAACCTCTGTGAGAGACCTCATCATCAAAGGTTTGGTCCCATGTTAGTAAGATAGTGGTCCTTTTCACCATCCAATATGCAATTATAATCTCCTGCCCATATTAGAGGCTCGCCAGCCCCTCCCCCAGCACTTCAGGAATATTGTCAAAAAAAGGCTTGGTCGTCTATATTAGGTGCATAAGTGTTAAGAATAGTAAGTGGTAGTCCATCTAGTGTGCCCTGTACAAGTATATATCTCCCATCCACAAACGCTTCGTTATAGATATGTGTAAATGGGACACCCGGCACAATCCATACCATCACACCCCTTGCATAAGAGGAGAAGGACGAGGAGAACACCTGACCCGCCACTTCTTAGCCAGTTTTTGAGACTCCTCCTCAGTCATGTGCGTCTCCTTGAGACAGGCTATATGAATCTTACGTCGCCTTAGAAAAGAGTGTACCCTGTAATGCACAGTATAGTTTTTCAACCCCGTGACATTCCATGTCAGTGTGTTAATCTGTCTTCCCATGTTAGAGTTGCAAATACTCCATCCCCCTTGCCTCTCCTCCCCCTCCTCCTTCGAGCGAAAAGAAAGCAATACAAGTCCGTACTTCATGTCCCACATACAAACATGCGCTGCTGATGTAACCAACTAACATATACAAACATGCACAAACTAAACATCCCCAACCCCTGACCTGACTTAGGGCCAGGAACCAATCTGAATGCCGAGCAGCTCCACCAGACTGCCCTTGTGCTCCTAACCCCGCACTCACTGCTGCCACGAGCTCGAAGCCCTCCACCTCCCGCAGGCACCCACCTGCGCTTCATCCCTGGTGTCTAGTGGTAGACATAATTATCGTGTGTTGGTCTTGTTATCTTGTGTGTTTGCCTTGCCATCTGTTTTCTGTGCCTGTGTGCCGTTTTTCTGCTTTTGCCTTTTTTGCTGTCTCTGCCTGTTTCTGCCCGTTTCTGCTTTACCTGATCTGCCCGGTCTCCCCGTTCCCGCCGCTGCCTCCCCTGCATTCCCGCCCCCTCACGCCCCCATTCGCCACCCCCTCCCGCCTCCCAGCAGCTCCTCCTTCCCAACTCCCCTTCTTATTGCCAGCCGCTGCGCAATGCTCAGAGTGACCCATGACCTGACTTAAGGCCAGGAACCACTATGCACGCCGAGCAGCTCCACCAGACTGCCCTCGAGCTCCTCACCCCGCCCTCGCTGCTGCCGTGAGTTTGAGGCCCTCCACCACCCTCAGGCACCCACCTGCGCCTCATCCCTGGTGTCCAGTGGTAGACGTAAGTATCGTGTGTTGGTCTTTTTATCTTGTGTGTTTGTCTTGCCATCTGTTTTCTGTGCTTGTGTGCCGTTTTTCAGCTTTTGCCTTTTTTGCTGTCTCTGCCTGTTTCTGCCCGTTTCTGCTTTGCTTGATCTGCCCGGTCTCCCCGTTCCCGCGGCTGCAACCCCTGCGGCCCGCCCCCCTCGTTCTCCCATTCGCCACCCCCTCCCGCCTCCCAGCTGCTCCTCCCTCCTACCTCCCCTTCTTAATGGTGGCCACTGTGCGGCCGCGCCACTGGCGCTCCAGAAGCGCACTGGAGGCAAGCCCATCTACGCCCGTCCATGCCTGGACTGTGCTCAGCGCCTGTCCCCCTGCCCTCGCACCTCCCACGCCTCCAGATGCCACTACACCACCACAACGCTCCTCGCGCTCAACCCCGGCCGCCCCACCGCCTGCGTCCAGGCACACCCATGGACCTTTTGATGGCCACTCGTGCCGCTTCACCTGCAATCAAGCCACCAAGCACCACAACAACACCAGACACCCCAACCATCTCAGCTGCATCCTCCTCAACACCCGCTCCGTCCACAAGCACGCCATCGAGCTCTGGGGCCTACTCACATCAGCCTCCCCTGACATCACTTTCCTCACCGAAACACGGATGAACCCCTCATCAGAACCAGACATCGCCATAACCATCCCTGAGGGCTACAAGATCACCAGAAGAGACCGTATCAAAAAACCAGGAGGAGGTATCGCCATAGTCCACAGACGCTCCATCAGGATCTCCACCGACACCCACGACACCCTGGATGCCGCAGAACATCTGCACTTTCAGATACACATCAACGCCAACACCACCCTGAGAGGAACCCTCATTTTTAGACCACCAGGCCCCCGCCCCCAATTCTGCGATGCCATCACCGACACGATCAGCTCCCACGCCCTCGCTTCCACGGACTACCTGCTTCTCGGCGACCTAAATTTCCACCAGGAGAACACCAGCGACTGCAACACCGCTGCCCTACTGGACAGCCTCGCCAACCTCAGCCTCAAGCAACTGGTCACCTCGCCCACTCACTCAGACGGGCACCCGCTCGACGCAATCTTCTCCTCCAGCAGCCACATCACCTTCACTCACACCACCGAACTCCTTTGGACCGACCACCATTGCGTTTATTTTTCCTTCCTGAAGCCCACTACCCACCACCAACAGCATCCGATCCCTCACCGCAAGTGGAACAAGATCTCCATGGAAAAATTGATATCCAACCTCGCCCAATCCCTACCACCCAAAAATAACGACCCCAACACCGCCGCCCTCAACCTCAAACAATGACTCGACGACAGCACCAACACCCTCGCTCCACTCAAGAAAACCAGCAACACCCGCGTCAACAAGAAAGCTCCCTGGTTCACTGCAGACCTTCAGGCCTCCTAGGATGCCGGAAAGCTGAGAAAACCTGGAGCCAAGAACAATCAGAGAGCAACTTCACCGCCCTCAAATCAGCCCTGCGCAAACACCACCAGCTCATCCGGACCACCCAAAGATCTCTCTACAAAGAACGGATTGACAACAACGCACACAACAGCAAGGAGCTATTCAACATCATCAAGGAACTCACCAACCCCAAGTCCTGCTCCACCTACCCTCCCCACTCACAAGACCTCTGCAACTCCCTTGCCATCTTCTTCCACCGCAAGATCACAAACATACATGGAAGTTTCACAATGCCGTCCCCCACCACCACTGACATGGTCAACCCCATCGCACCCTGCTGCACCAACGTACTGAGCACCAGGACCCCCACCAATGATGAGGAAACCACCAAAACCATGAGCACCATCCACTCCAGCTCTCCCGCAGACCTCTGCCCTCACCACGTCTTCAATAAGGCCAGCCAAATCATCGCCCCCTGGCTCCGGACCATCATGAACAGCTCCTTCGAGACCGCCATTTTCCCGGAAAGCTGGAAACACGCCGAAGTCAACGCCTTGCTCAAAAAGCCCAAAGCCAACCCAGAAGACATAAAAAACTACTGACCTATCTCACTACTCCCCTTCCCCGCAAAGGTAATAAAGAAGATAGTCAACAACCAACTTTACCGCTTCCTGGAGGATTCTGCAAAAACCACAGCACCGAAACCACCCTCATCACCTGCACCGACGACATCAGGACCAGGCTTGACAAAGGTGAAACCGTTGCCCTCATCCTCCTCGACCTCTCCGCAGCATTCGACACCGTATGTCACCAAACCCTTCACACACGCCTCTTCGACGCCTGAATTCGCCACAGAGCCCTGGACTGGCTCACCTCCTTCCTCTCCGAAAGAACACCATAAGTTCGCCTCTCCCCGTTCCGGTCAAAGGCCACCAAGACCATCTGCAGAGTCCCCCAGGGATCCTCACTCAGCCCCACCCTCTACAATATCTACATGGCTCCGCTCGCCAACATCGTCCGATCCCACGGCCTCAACATCATCTCCTACGCAGACGACACTCAGCTGATCCTCGCCCTCACAAGGAACCCCGCAACCACCAAGACCAACCTCCACACTGGACTCCACGCTATTGCCAACTGGATGACAGCAAGCCACCTCAAGCTGAATTCAGATAAGACCGAGATCATCTTCTTCGGCCCCAACAAGTCAACATGGGATGACTCCTGGTGGCCGGCCACCCTGGGGTCGCCCCCAACGCCAACCACCCACGCACGCAACCTCGGCTTCATACTAGACTCTTCACTCTCCATGACCCAGCAAGTCAATGCCATCTCGTCCTCATGCTTCAACACCCTTCGAATGCTCTGCAAGACCTTCTGGTGGATTCCCGTGAAAACCAGAAGAACAGTCACCCACGCCCTCGTTAGCAGCAGACAGGACTACGGCAACGCCCTCTACGCAGGAACAAATGCCAAGCTCCAGAAATAACTCCAGCGCATCCAGAAAAGCCTCAGCATGTCTCATCCTCAACATCCCTCACCACGAACACATCTCTGCCCACTTTAGGGACCTTCACTGGCTACCCATCAACAAAAGGATTGTCTTCAAAATCCTAATCCACGCTCACAAAGCTCTCCACGACACCGGACTGGCCTACCGCAACAATCGACTCAGCCTCCACAACCCGATATGCCAGCTCCGCTCCGCCAACCTCGCCCTCGCAACAGTCCCCTGCATTCACCGTACCACAACCGGCGGCAGATCCTTCTCCCACCTCGCCACCAAAATGTTGAACTCCCTCCCCGCCAACCTACGTAAGACCCAGGGCCTCCTGACCTTCAGGAAGTGCCTCAAGACCTGGCTCTTCGAGCAGTGGCACTCCCCACCCCCTGCCCCCCCCCAGAGCCTTCAGATCCTTCCGGGTGAGTTGCACGCTCCACAAATTAATTAATTGATTGATTGATTGAACCCCCTAAACTCACCCCGGATAAACAGTAAAACAGATACATCAAAACCTACTGTAGATCCATATATATTTATGCTGCCAGGACAACAGCCTATTCCCCACTGTCTCAATCCCTACCATGACAGTGGAAGTAACCACCCCATCCCATAAACAGAGGTTGTTGTGCCTAGGACCATTATCAGTTATAAGCTAGGAAAAGAACAGTCCCCTCCCCCCATCATATTGATCAGATCCATAAAGTGCCCCCTGGAATCCATACCTATCACTGTCCCTGGAGCCCCATACTATGCAGGGCACTCCCCTCAGACACAAACCCAGACCCCCCAGCACTCCCAGTGAGGCCGCACCAGCCAGGAGCTAACAATATCAAGTGTCAGCCGAAATCAATGCCACTTGCGCATCCGATGGCTCAATGCTTTTGACAGACATCTCAGGGACCACAACAATTATTATACAGTTTTAACATTATGTTAAATTGATAGTTATGTTTTAAAAGTCAATATAAATTATTTTTATAAGCATTATTTCCTATGTGATTTTATTTTAAGTCCCTGATGCCATTATATTCTAATAGAGTGGGTGGCAGTACCTGTGAGTGGCCATGTGTGGTGCTAGACTTACTCCAAGGCTGGGCTGGAGTACTTGTATGACTGTTCTGTTGCGTTTTGTATCTGTGGTAACATTAGAAGTGTAGTTTGGGAAAAACTATGGGCTAACTCTTTTAGGTGGGTGTTTGTTTCAGCACGTTCCTCAGACCCTCCACCTTCCTACTCCCTAAACCCTTCTCATTTTATAATACGTAGTCCCCATTTCCCCATCACTTCCCCTGGTCCCTACCACATTTACTACTAAATAGTACAATTAAATCTGTGTTGTTCTCTCCTTAGATAAGAAAGTATGGGTGGAGATTACACCCACAGGTTTGTGAATTTCATTTTGTAGTGAGTAGTACTCCTTGAGCACCGTTTCACATACTACAAAATGCAGTTTGTGAATCATAATAAGATTTTACAACTTAGTAATGCGTTATGTACATTGCACATATTGTGGTTTGCAGTGCATGTTTCAAGATGTCCTCAGGCAAGAAAAGGATCAATTACTTCTAGAAACTGTGCACATTCATGTTTGACCCAACTCCCTCCAGTCACACTGGATAGAAGACTGCGCCAACACCCTTGCTCTGCTAAAAAAAAAAAAAAACACCCTCCACAGAATCAAGGCCAGCTGGTTCACCCTAGACCTACAGGAATCCAAACGGCTATGTCACAGAATGGAAAAAACCTGGCACCTTGAACCTACCAACTCCAACCACATCGCTTTCAAGGATGCCATACGCAAACACCACCAACTGATCCGCACCACTAAAAGGACCCACTTCAAAAAACGCACTGACACCAATGCTCACAACAGTAAAGAGCTCTTCAGCATCATCAAAGAGCTCTCCACTCCCAGAACCTGCTCCAACGAACCCCCGCCATCACAGGAGTTCTGCAACTCACTCGCAACCCACTTCAGTTGAAAGATAGAAGAAATCCACAACAGCTTCAACCCCCAGACCCACCAGCTGACTACAAACACCCACGAACCCAACGCCCCAAGCAACACCCACCTCCTCCACACCTGGACCCCAGTCAACACAGAAGACACTGCCAACACCATGGCCTCCATCCACTCCGGATCACCATCGGACCCCTGCCCACACAATATCTTCAATAAAGCAAACATCATCATCGCTCCCCACCTCTGCAACACAATCAACAGCTCCTTTAAGTTAGCCACCTTCTCAGAAAGATGGAAGCACGCAGAAGTCAAAGCCCTGCTGAAGAAACCAAAGGCAGACCCAGACGACCCCAAGAACTACCGGTCGATCTCCCTCCTCCCCTTAACCAGCCAAGGTCATCGAAAAAATTGTGAACAGCCAACTATCCCGGTTCATGGAAGACAGCAAGGCGCTCAACACCTCCCAATCCGGATTCCGCAAAAACCACAGCACCGAGACCGCACTCATGGCTGCCACAGATGACATCAGGACCATGCTAGACGAAGGAGAAACAGCAGCACTCAACCTCCTGGACCTCTCCGCAGCCTTCACCACGGTATGCCTTCACACTCTCCGCACACGCCTCCACAACGCTGGAATCCGCGACAAGGCACTCGACTGGATCTCGTCATTTCTCGCAGGCAGAACCCAAAGAGTCCGCCTCCCACCGTTCCTGTCAGAAGCCTCCAGAATCATCTGTGGCGTCCCCCAAGGATCATCGCTCAGCCCCGCGCTCTTCAACGTT
Source organism: Pleurodeles waltl (assembly GCF_031143425.1). Lineage (NCBI taxonomy): Eukaryota > Metazoa > Chordata > Amphibia > Caudata > Salamandridae > Pleurodeles > Pleurodeles waltl. The sequence goes on along the minus strand of NC_090446.1, from coordinate 644,312,801 downwards.
TACATGGCCCCACTCGCCAACATTGCACGAACCTACCACATCAACATAGTTTCCTATTCAAACGACACTCAGCTCATACTCTCCCTCACGAAAGACCCTACAACTGCAAAGAACAACCTCCACAGCGAACTTCGCGCCATCGCCAGCTGGATGGAATTAAGCCACCTCAAATTAAACACAGACAAGACAGAAATCCTCATCTTTGGCACCATCCCCTCAGCATGGAATGACTCCTGGTGGCCCACCTCTCTAGGATCCGCACCCTCACCCACCACCCACGCATGCAACCTGGGATTCATCTTGGACTCCACACTCAGCATGACTCAGGAGGTCAATGCCATCTCCTCTTCCTGCTACAACACTCTACGCATGCTCCGCAAGATCTTCAAGTGGATCCCCGTCAAAACCAGGAAAACCGTCACCCACGCCCTGGTAAGCAGCCGGTTGGACTACGGATATGCCCTATATGCAGGAACAACAACCAAACTCCAAACAAAGCTGCAAAGAATCCAGAACGCATCCGCCCCCCTCATTCTTGACGTCCCACGCCACAACCACATCTCCCCCCACCTCAGAGACCTACAATGGCTACCAGTATCAAAGAGGATCACCTTCAACCTCCTCATCCACGCACACAAGGCCCTCCACGACACAGGTCCAGCCTACCTCAACGACAGACTCACCATCCACACCCCCACCCGCGATCTTCGCTCCGCCAGCCTCGCCCTCGCCTCCGTCCCCCGCATCCGCCGCACCACTGCCGGAGGAAGATCCTTCTCTTACCTAGCCGCCAAGACCTGGAACTCCCTACCGCTCCACCTTCGTGAGACCGAAGACCTCTTGACGTTCAGGAAACGCCTCAAGACATGGCTTTACGACCAGTAGCTCCCCCCCCAGCGCCTTGAGACCCTAACGGGTGAGTAGTGCGCTTTATAAATACTTTGATTGATTGATTGATTGATTGATTTACATGATCTGTTCCTACATGTGTTGGTATCTGGATGCTTCAATAAAGTAGCATCATTAGAAATAACAATTGCTCTGATTGTGGTTAAGGTTTCCTGCTTGTCAGGTTTTAGTCCATGTTAAAATAATCTATTCTGTTATAAAGGCTAAAATGACCACTTGTTCAGGCCAAGGAAGGCCTATACTCCTGAACTTATCTACTGTGCTTGTGATCATAGTGCGGCCTATTCTCAAGGGTAAATTTGACTGTGAGTAAATATACATGTTAAATGTACTCCTATACTTTGTAGAAAATGTACTACTTTCGGCTACTCATACTTTCCAAGTGTAAATGTACTACAAAATATAGTCTTAAATGCTTCTAACCTCTGAAACAGGAGTTGGAGCCAAATTTACATGTGTAAAGTTACTACTGGTATCTTTTCACAGGCAGTCAGAATTCTCCCTCCACCCGGGTGGATATTACCCTATGGTAAAGTATAAGAAACATTGAATATGTTTGGTAAAAATTAAAACAATAGTAAAACTATTTTTATGTGAAATAATTGTGTAAATTAATTTTAAATATTTACTTTAAATGTTCAACAAAATAAAAAATGCTGCAGCATGATTAGCTGAATTTCAAATAAAATATTTAATTACTGCAACTATATTACATTGAAATTATTTTTATAAAATGCATTTTAAAAAATCATTAGAGATTATCCTAAAATTCTAACAACTTTTCCGATGTGATCAAACAAGGAACATAGGAAACATTTATTTGGCTAAAATGCCTTTGCCAACTGATCCATCTTTGAGTTCTTCTTTCATTGCTGACCTAGTTAGACTACCAGGACGCTCATGCACAAAGGACTTTACATCTGCAGAGTCAGGGCAAATTACTTTGTGATTGCAAAGTCCCGAATCACAATGCACTAAAGGGTGCAAACTTGAAAAAGGAACTGGAGTGGGATGTTATCTGCTCAGTGCTCACCCAGCTTCTCCTTTTGTGAAAGTGCTATGTCAATAACGAATCTTGAAATCATTTTGAAACTATTAGAGAATAAATACGGTAAAAACGGTAATCATCTTTATGCCCTTATTTATTACGAGCAACGCTCTGCTGAATGCCTAAGCGTTACTTTTGACATCTACAGGCAATGTGTGTTTTTTTTAAACTTTATAGAGGACTGCAAGAATCCACATGTTGCTAAGGGTCAGACTAGCCCATCCGACCGCCCTCAAGGGGCAAATAAATGCTCATGAAAATGGCAAAACTTTAACTCTACCACTTATTGAAGAGCAATTATGACCCACTGAACTCTCTTTAGGAGGCTGGAAGAGCAGAAACAAAGCCAGACAGCAATGACGGCTGAAGTAGAAAGAATCCAGGTTATGGGTAGCTGCTGGTTTGCCCAACACATAACCCATGGGCTTCAGTGTCGCCCTCCTGTGTCTTGTATGTTCCCCCTGCGTAGAAGTACACGTGTTTTAAATTTCTTTCTTCTAGGAGTATTCGTATTTGCAAAGAGGCTCCGGTATGCTGGAAGTAACTCCCGCTGTAGCTTTGTTATTAGATGTAAACAAAGGCAAACACAAGAGAGAGCCTTCCTCTACCAGCACTCTTTTTAATTTTAGCCTGCTCGAATAATAGCAGGTCATTAACACCCGCCATCCACCACTCATCCATGCCATCAGGCGGAAACACAGATTCACTCTTTTGCCAGAGATGAACCAGTCTCACCCGCAATCTTTTTTCTCCAGGCTGCTTTTTTCCATCCTGTAAAATGTTGCATGTTTAAAAGGTGAACATTGCCACACAAAAACTGTGAACTTGGAATGAATGGCGGACAGTGGTATGGACTGTATTAAAGATTCTTTGGTTTTTGCAATTTAATAATAGTTAAAAATTGGCCAACTTATATACATGAATTTTATAAACATCTCGATATTGAAGCCCTCCAAGGATTCAAGTGTATGCTGCAAAGATACCATGAAGCACAGCCTCCTAAACTATTTCACAGGATCTGAACATGTCAGCGCAGGTTATGAGCATCTCTGTAATAGCAGCATGAACCAAATGGGCTACCTAACTAGGTTTTGAAACTGTGACATACAAATTACAGACATTGCTATAGGGAAGGCACATTGACGTTGCCGTTAAGTCGCATGACTGTTCACAAGTTGAATGCAAAGAAGTACAAATGCACCTACATTAACTAAAGAGTGAATGCAGGTACCTGGATGCTCATTGGTCTAGGGAGCTGATGGCAGGCTGGCAGAGAGTCACCCGCATTGTGGAAGCTAGGACATATAGAAAAAACTCAGATATTCCAAAGCGGACACATAAGTAAGTTCTCACAATGCACCTCTTTTCTCAATTGTGGACAGTCTCTTAAGCAATGTTTCCAAATAACAATTATGGGATTTTTGAACAATTTCTGACATATGGGTAGGAAACACACTATTTTCCCTGAAATTTTATTTTTTTGTTTTCTCAAAGAGAGAAACCCTCTAAAAGCTTAATGGTTGGGTGGACTTATTCTTGTGGTCCACTGGCTAACAACGTTTTTGTAACCTGGGCCGCTGCCTGCAAATGTTGGACATCCTTTAAGTAGGTTATAAGAACTAAAAAAAGAGCTAACAAATATTTCCCATCATGATGGCACCTGCCTTACATATAAATATGGATGCCATGAACATGGGCCCTGCTTGGTACAGCCTTCCTCCTCCAGGACTCAATGACTCACAGTATCCAAGCATGAGCAGTGGCTGTTATTTAGCCGGCAGGCAGTGTTGGTTAGCATATATCTACGGTTGGAGCTGCTGTATGCATGAAGGTGGAAGTTTTCACTTCCCAGGTCTGTGTGGAACCTGAACTTCATAAATTATAAACTGCACTTTTGGCAGCTACGAGTGAAAGGATTTCACAGGCTACAGGTTTTACTCATGTGGGCTGTTCAATTCTGTCAACTTTTTGCACCAAGAACTGGTGACACCACCTACTCAAATGCATTAATCAATACATCTTCAGATCTTCATAGGTAAACCTATAGAATGAACACTCCATTTTAGGCAGGATTACACCCATATTTTCAGTGAAAGAACCTTTCTGTGATATCACATTTTAGCAGAACTCCGGCTTATTCTCCAACCTAATTGACGACATCCTTTGGCTCTGGGCAGCCAGGGATGTTCTTTTGCTCAATGATATGCCCAAGATAATAATTTGGCTTCGTTCCATTAAGTCATGTCTCATTATGAGCTTCCTAAAGCCCTTTCTTTATACTTCTGCAGATAATAGTCTGTTTATCACCACATTTAGCTAAAGAGCTGCACAGGGATTCTAACCAGACTACTGATCTTTTTCTGGAAGCAAGTACGTCCAGTCAGTGTTATTGGTATCCCAATCAACGTCTTTACAATGGCATAAGCATGCTGAAAAAGAAGTGGTCCAAAGTCTTAGTCAGTGATGTGGAGATGGATGACATTCAAGTCTCTTTCTTACTAGTCCTAGCTAGCCTGCCAGCCAACTGCACCACAAGTCGATTAAGTTGTTTGGTGGAAGGAACACTTTATATTAACATGTAAGACACTTGAAGAAGGGGTAGATCTTAACCCCTAGGGTGCCTTGGACGAGGTGATCTCGTCCAATGCACCGGTTCCCGGGTGCCTTGGACGAGATCACCTCGTCCTGCACCGGGGAACTGGGGGGAGTGCTAGTGCTCCCCTCTTGGGCTTTACACCCACCCCTTCCAGTCGTGGATGGAAGTGGAAGCCCTTCCCCTTACACCCCCGCCCCCCCTCGGCAATCCAATGACGTCAGTGCGCACAGCGCCATCAAATATTGCCGAGGGACGCGCTGGAAGCCATTTGCTTCCAGCACGTCCAGGAGAAACGAGCAACAAGGTGAGTCCTTTCTTCTTTGGGGGTGGGGGTTGGGGGGAAAACAGACACAGGGGGAAAGGAAAGGGTTTTTCATTTCCCCTGGTGCCTGTTTTCTGTGGGTTCCTGCTCCAGGATCGCGGGCGGGGCCCGCGATCCTGGACCAGGAATCCCCACTAGGCACCAGGGATTTTCTTATGTTGGTTGTTTTGGGGAGCGACCCCTTGGGCAAAGGTCGCTCCCATTGGGGGGCATTTTTTTTCCTTTTTCGCCCTCACCGGGGGCAGATCGGCCGATTTTTCAGCCGATCTGCCCCCAGGTGGGGTCGAAAAACCACTAGACACCAGGGATGTTTTATTTTCTGCATATTGTTTGGGAGCGACTCCTTGGGCTAGGGTCGTTCCCATTGGGGGGCACTTTTTTCCTTTTTTGGCCCCCCCTGGAGGCAGATCGGCCAATTTTTCAGCCGATCTGCCCCCGGGGGGGTCGAAAAACCACTAGACACCAGGGATGTTTTATTTACTGCATATTGTTTGGGAGCGACCCCTTGGGCAAGGGTCGCTCCCATTGGGGGCTAATTTGTTTTCTTATTTCGCCCTCCCTTGGGGCAGATCGGCCAATTTTTTGGCCAATTTGTCCCCGGAGGGGGGGGGGGGGGGCGAAAACCACTAGACACCAGGGAAATTATTTTCTTTGTTGTAGGGCAGCGACCCCTTAGGCAAGGGTCGCTGCCCCGGGGGCAATAATTTTTTTATATGTTTCGGCTCGCCCTGGGGCTAGATAGGCCATGTTTTTGGCCGATCTGGCCCCCGGGGGGGTCGAAACCCACTAGGCGCCAGGGATTGTGAGGTGTGTGTGTGTTTGGGGGCACCCCTTGGGCAAGGGTCACCCCCCCCCCCCAAAGGGGGGAAATTTCGTATTGGCTATCTCTGCCCCCTTTGGTGGCAGAGGGGCCTATTTTTGTAGGCCAATCTGCCCCCAAGGAGGGCAGAAACCACCAATACGGCAGGGATTTTATTTTTTGGTTCCCCTTTTTTTGTTTAGTGCTGGGAGTGCCCCCCGTTTGCCCCCTTTGGCAAGGGTCACCCCCTAAAGTGGGCACAGAGCTGTTGGCCATTTCTGCCCTCCTTGGGGGCAGATCGGCCAATTTCTTTACACCCATCTGCCCCCAAGGGGGGCATAATCCACTTAGGCACCAGGGATCCTGTGTGTGTGTGTGTGTGTTTTGTGTGGGGTGGAGGGCGGCGGCACCTTTGGCAAGGGTCGCCCCTCAAAGGGGGCACGTTAGTGATGGCCATTTCTGCCCACCTTGGAGGCAGATCAGCCTATTTTTTTTTAGGCCCATCTGCCTCCTAGTGGGGCAGAAGCCACTTAGGCATCAGGGACAATTTCTAAGTTCTTGGTGGTGGGGTGTTTGTCAACTGGCGAAGTATTTGTATTTGTGATTATAAGAGTTTATTTCTTCTCTTTGTTCTAGTTCAAAGCTTTTGCTTCCTTTGCTGTGGATCCTTGCGGTTTTGGCAGTAGTTGTCCTGCGGTTTGCATAGTTGCATGTTTTAGGTAAGTGAAAGCAATTTACTCCAAAGGAGTATTGTTGACATGCATGAATGACGTTTGTAGGTGGTGTACTAAATGCAGTATTGTGTGTGAAATTGTCCTTAGATTTGAGCACAATGTTCTTTGTGTTGTCAAATGTCTAATTTGCTTTTTTCTTTTTAGTGGGATATCATTGGTGATTGCTGTGTCTGTGCAGAGTAGTTGCTGGTGAGTAGCTTTTTCAGGCAAGTGAGTGGTATAGTTTTTTAGTACATAACTCTTTGTGATAAAGCTACACTTTGTTTAGTACTTATTTTAGTGCTAGTTGTTGTTGGCAATCCATTTGTTGTTAGTGAGGATCATGGCTAGCCACAGAGTGACCGCTCAGCAGGTTGTTGGCATGCTCTTTGAGTCGTCTTCAGACCATGATTACGAGACTGACTCTGCATCTGAGGCAGAGGAGGAAGTGCGAGATTCTGGCAGTGAGTTTTCTGTCCGAGAGTATTCTTCTGATGACAAAGCTACTCTCAGTGCAGATGAAGGGCCTGTTGTAGAGGAGGACATTGATGTGCCAAGAGTGCAGCAGCCTGGGGCTGAAGGGTTTCCCATTAGAAGACCTGACACCTGGATTGCCCCAAACATGGAGCAGCCACAGTTACCTGCATTTACTGGTCTCCCAGGGTGTAGAGTCAATACGGAAAACGTTTTGCCTGTCCATTTCTTTCACTTGTTTATGGACGATGTATTTTTGGAAGAGATTGTGGAGCAAACTAATTTGTATGCGGAGCAATATTTGCGGGACAACGCTGCCAGACTTAAGCCTCAGTCTAGAGCTACTCAGTGGGTTCCCACATATCTGGAAGAGATGAAAAAGTTTTTAGGTTTGACTTTTTTGATGGGGTTGATCAGGAAGCCGTCACTGGCTTCTTATTGGTCTTCTAGTCCCTTGATGGCAATGGCTATATTTCCTGCAACTATGACACGTAATCGGTATTTGCTTCTTCTTCGTATGCTGCATTTTGTAGACAATGCTTTAGCCTTGCCACGAGATCACCCTGATTGTGACCGTCTTTTTAAGATTAGGCCTGTCCTTGATCATTTTGTAGATCGGTTTTCAGAGGTCTATGTTCCAGGCAAAGAGATAAGTGTGGACGAGTCTTTGGTCCTTTTCAAGGGGCGTTTAGTTTTTAAGCAGTACATTCCTAGTAAGAGGGCACGGTATGGGATTAAATTGTATATGCTGTCAGAAAGCAGTACAGGATATGTGTATAATTTCCGGGTCTACACTGGTAGGGATTCCAGTATTGACCCCCCTTGTTGTCCGGCCACTTTTGGATTTAGCGAAAAAATTGTGTGGGAACTTGGTAGACGACTGTTTAACAAAGGTCACCATTTGTACCTAGATAATTTCTACACTGGAGTGCAGTTGTTCAAGGAGTTGTTTAGAGTGGACACTGTTGCTTGTGGCACAATCCGTTCTAACCGGAAAGGCTATCCAAGGGAGCTTGTCTGTAAAAATCTTGAGAGGGGACAGTGCAGTGCCTTGCGGAATAATGAGCTGCTAGCTCTGAAAGTTTCAGACAGGAGTGATGTGTACATGCTATCTACCATCCATGATGAGAGTACTTCCCCTGTGACTGTTTGGGGTCAGGTTGCGGAAGTGCACAAACCTGCGTGCATTTTGGACTACAATAGGCACATGGGTGGTGTTGATAGAGTAGATCAGAGGTTGGAACCTTACACTGCTCTTCGTAAGTCTTACGTGTGGTATAAAAAGTTGGCCCTACATTTATTTCATTTGGCAACTTTTAATGCTTTTATTGTGTTCAAGGATTGTTCACCTGAGTCAAGGATGACATTTGTTAAATTTCAGGAGTCAGTGATAGAGAGCCTTATTGTGGTGGAACTGGCAACAGTTCCTAGAGTAGAAGTGGTGGAGGATGTGGCTAGATTGAAAGATCGCCACTTTTCAGATCACATTCCTCCCACTCCCAAAAAAGACTTGCCCACAAAGAAAGGTAGAGTATGTGCCCAGAGATCAATCCGGAGGGAGAGCCGGATGTACTGCCCCTAATGCCCTTCAAAGCCTTGGCTGTGTGTGCCCAGCTGTTTTAGAAGTTACCACACAAGGAAAAACTTTTGGGAAATACCGTGAGCGTAAACTGCCTATTTTATATTTTCATATGTTTGGTTTCACGGTTGGCATTACTGTCATGTATTTAGTTAGAGATTTTGAGGGTCATTCTGACCCTGGCGGCCGGTGGCCGCCAGGGCCACCGACCACGGGAGCACCGCCGACAGGCTGGCGGTGCTCCAATGAGCATTCTGACCGCGGCGGTTCAGCCGCGGTCAGAAGCGGAAAGTCAGCGGTCTCCCGCTGACTTTCCGCTGCTCTTTGGAATCCTCCATGGCTGCGGAGCGCGCTCCGCAGCCATGAGGATTCTGACCCCCCCTACCGCCATCCAGTTCATGGCGGGAAAGCCGCCATGAACAGGATGGCGGTAGGGGGGGTCGCGGGGCCCCTGGGGGCCCCTGCCGTGCCCATGCCAATGGCATGGGCACGGCAGGGGCCCCCGTAATAGGGCCTCAAAATGTATTTCACTGTCTGCCTTGCAGACAGTGAAATACGCGACGGGTGCAGTAGCACCCGTCGCACCTTCCCACTCCGCCGGCTCGATTACGAGCCGGCATCCTCGTGGGAAGGTCGTTTTCCCCTGGGCTGGCGGGCGGTTTAACTGGAACCGCCCGCCAGCCCAGGGGAAAACTCGTAATACCCGCCGCGGTCTTTTGACCGCGGCGCGGTAATTTGGAGGGCGGGATCCTGGCGGGCGGCCTCCGCCGCCCGCCAGGGTCATAATGAGGCCCTTTGTGTTTGTAGTTTTGTACTTATTTCATGAGTAGTTAGTGGTTTCTTTGTTGTTTATAAACAAACAAAAAAAGTGATGGCGGTGTGCGTGGGGTGGCGCTTGGCTGGCGGTATGGGTGGGGTGGCGCTTGGCTGGTGGTATGGGTGGGGTGGCGCTTGGCTGGCGGTGTGCTTGGGGTGGCGCTTGGCTGGCGGTGTGCTTGGGGTGGCGCTTGGCTGGCAGTGTGCTTGGGGTGGCGCTTAGCTGGCGGTGTGCTTGGGGTGGCGCTTGGCTGGTGGTGTGGGTGTGGTGACGCTTGGCTGGTGGTATGGGTGGGGTGGCGCTTGGCTGGCGGTGTGCTTGGGGTGGCGCTTGGCTGGCGGTGTGCTTGGAGGGGCGCTTGGCTGGCGGTATGGGTGGGGTGGCGCTTGGCTAGCGGTGCCAGCCAAATGCCAGTCCACACACTCAGCTGGTGTGATTGCTGTATCAGGCATGTGGGCGTATGAAAGTGATTGGCCTTTGACTGGTGCTGTCTGTCGATGCGAGTGTTGTAATGTGCTGGGCCCGTGGCTGGCGGCGTGAATGGTCTTGTGCATGTCATGTATGAAAGGTGTGTGAATGGACTGAAAAGCGGTTGGTGCCTTGCCGTGGCTTTACAGCTCACGAGCTGTGAGTCATTGGTTCCGTTTTTTGGCCTTTCAGTTATTACCAGTGCATTTCACTTTTGTGAAATCTCTTGTTAATAAAATTTGATCTACTGAACCATCACTCACCCACGTGCCAAATCCAACCAGTATGTGTGGTACAAATGACAAAACCTGCTCCGCTGTAATCAGGCGTCGCAGCAGACTTGAGACACGCTAGGTGTCTCAGTTGGGACCCCGATGATGAAGCATGCCACCAACTTGGTTGGTGGGTGAGGGGTCTTTTTCACATAACCTAAGTGCGTTTCTTTTCACAATTTTAGTGTTGGGCACATCAGACTTATGTGGACACATCAAAATGATATCTTACAAAACTACCTGTGTTTGGGGGGGGAGAGGGCTCCTATGCTTTTGGTCCTGTGTGTGGCCTTCATCTAGGGAAACCTACCAAACCCAGACACTTTTTAAAACTAGATACCCCAAGGAGTCCAGGGAGGTGTGGCTTGCATGGATCCCCCAACATTTTCTTACCCAGACTCCTCTGCAAACCTCAAAATTTGCTTAAAAAAACATATTTTCCTGACTTTTGTTTGTACGATCACCGCTCCAGCACATCATTCCTACTCCCCAGCGTTCCCCTCAGTCTCCCAAGTAAAATGACACCTCACTTGTGTGGGTCCCCAAAGCAGAGTCAGCCTAAAGATGTATAAAAGAAGAATATGTCCTTATCAACTCGCTGTGCTATCCCCTCTATCTCTACAAGTTTTTGGCCTTATTCTGTTGCAGGCACCTGGCCCACCCACACAAGTGAGGTATCATTTTTATCAGGAGACTTGGGGGAATGCTGGGTGGGAGGAAATTTGTGGCTCCTCTCAGATTCCAGAACTTTCTGTCACCAAAATGTGAGGAAAATGTTATTTTTTAGCCAAATTTTGAGGTTTGCAAAGGATTCTGGGTAACAGAACCTGGTCAGAGCCCCACAAGTCACCCCATCCTGGATTCCCCTAGGTCTCTAGTTTTCAAAAATGCACAGGTTTGCTAGGTTCCCCTAGGTGCCGGCTGAGCTAGAGGCCAAAATCTACAGGTAGGCACTTTGCAAAAAACCTCTCTGTTTTCGGTCAAAAAATGGGATGTTTCCACGTTGTGTTTTGGGGCATTTCCTGTCGCGGGCGCTAGGCCTACCCACACAAGTGAGGTATAATTATTTTTGGGAGACTTGGGGGAATGCTGGGTGGGAGGAATTTTGTGGCTCCTTTCAGATTCCAGAACTTTCTGCCACCAAAATGTGAGGAAAATGTGTTTTTTTAGCAAACTTTTGAGGTTTGCAAAGGATTCTGGGTAACAGAACCTGGTCAGAGCCCCACAAGTCACCCCATCTAGGATTCCCCTAGGTCTCTAGTTTTAAAAAATGCACAGGTTTGGTAGGTTTCCCTAGGTGCCGGCTGAGCTAGACGCCAAAATCTACAGGTAGGCACTTTGCAAAAAACACCTCTGTTTTCTGTCAAAAAATGGGATGTGTCCACGTTGCGTATTGGGGCATTTCCTGTCGCGGGCGCTAGGCCTACCCACACAAGTGAGGTATAATTTTTATCGGGAGACTTGGGGGAAGGCTGGGTGGGAGGAAATTTGTGGCTCCTCTCAGATTACAGAACTTTCTGTCACCAAAATGTGAGGAAAATGTGTTTTTTTAGCCAAATTGTGAGGTTTGCAAAGGATTCTGGGTAACAGAACCTGGTCAGAGCCCCACAAGTCACCCCATCTTGGATTCCCCTAGGTCCCTAGTTTTCAAATATGCACAGTTTGGTAGGTTTCCCTAGGTGCCGGCTGAGCTAGAGGCCAAAATCTACAGGTAGGCACTTTGCAAAAAACACCTCTGTTTTCTGTCAAAAAATGGGATGTGTCCATTGCAGGAAAGTACCATCTTGCCTGGCATGTTACCCCCATTTTTCACTGTATCTATGTTGTTTTAGTTGTATGTGTCACTGGGACCCTGCCAGCCAGGGCCCCAGTGCTCATAAGTGTGCCTGAAAGTGTTACCTGTCTTATGACTAACTGTCTCACTGAGGCTCTGCTAATCAGAACCTCAGTGGTTATGCTCTCTCATTTCTTTCAAATTGTCACTAACAGGCTAGTGACCAATTTTACCAATTTACATTGGCATACTGGAACATCCTTATAATTCCCTAGTATATGGTACTGAGGTACCCAGGGTATTGGGGTTCCAGGAGATCCCTATGGGCTGCAGCATTTCTTTTGCCACCCATAGGGAGCTCTGACAATTCTTACACAGGCCTGCCACTGCAGCCTGAATGAAATAACGTCCACGTTATTTCACAGCCATTTTACACTGCACTTAAGTAACTTATAAGTCACCTATATGTCTAACCTTTACCTAGTAAAGGTTGGGTGCTAAGTTACTTAGTGTGTGGGCACCCTGGCACTAGCCAAGGTGCCCCCACATTGTTCAGGGCCAATTCCCCGGACTTTGTGAGTGCGGGGACACCATTACACGCGTGCACTACATATAGGTCACTACCTATGTGTAGCTTCACAATGGTAACTCCGAATATGGCCATGTAACATGTCTAAGATCATGGAATTGCCCCCTCTATGCCATCCTGGCCTTGTTGGCACAATCCCATGATCCCACGGGTCTCTAGCACAGACCCTGGTACTGCCAAACTGCCTTTCCCGGGGTTTCACTGCAGCTGCTGCTGCTGCCAACCCCTCAGACAGGTTTCTGCCCTCCTGGGGTCCAGCCAGGCCTGGCCCAGGAAGGCAGAACAAAGGACTTCCTCATAGAGAGGGTGTTACACCCTCTCCCTTTGGAAAATGGTGTTAGGGCTGGGGAGGAGTAGCCTCCCCCAGCCTCTGGAAATGCTTTCATGGGCACAGATGGTGCCCATTTCTGCATAAGCCAGTCTACACCGGTTCAGGGACCCCTCAGCCCTATTCTGGCGCGAAACTGGACAAAGGAAAGGGGAGTGACCACTCCCCTGACCTGCACCTCCCCTGGGAGGTGCCCAGAGCTCCTCCAGTGTGCTCCAGACCTCTGCCATCTTGGAAACAGAGGTGCTGCTGGCACACTGGACTGCTCTGAGTGGCCAGGGCCAGCAGGTGACGTCAGAGACTCCTTCTGATAGGCTCCTTCAGGTGTTGCTAGCCTATCTTCTCTCCTAAGTAGCCAAACCCTCTTTTCTGGCTATTTAGGGTCTCTGCTTTGGGGATTTCCTTAGATAACGAATGCAAGAGCTCATCCGAGTTCCTCTGCATCTCTCTCTTCACCTTCTGCCAAGGAATCGACTGCTGACCGTGCTGGAAGCCTGCAAAACTGCAACAAAGTAGCGAAGACGACTACTGCAACTCTGTAACGCTGATCCTGACGCCTTCTCGACTGTTTTCCTGGTGGTGCATGCTGTGGGGGTAGTCTGCCTCCTCTCTGCACTAGAAGCTCCGAAGAAATCTCCAGTGGGTTGACGGAATCGTCCCCCTGCAACCGCAGGCACCAAAGAACTGCATCACCAGTACCCTGGGTCTCCTCTCAGCACAACGAGCGAGGTCCCTTGAATCCAGCAACTCTGTCCAAGTGACTCCCACAGTCCAGTGACTCTTCAGTCCAAGTTTGGTGGAGGTAAGTCCTTGCCTTCCCACGCCAGACTGCATTGCTGGGAACCGTGACTTTTGCAGCTACTCCGGCCTCCGTGCACTTCCGGCAGAAATCCTTTGTGCACATTCCAGCCTGGGTCCACGGCACTCTAACCTGCATTGCACGACCTCCTAAGTTGTCCTCCGGCGGCGTGGGACTCCTTTGTGCAACTTCAGGTGAGCACCATTTCACTCCACTTCGTAGTGCCTGTTCTGGCACTACTGCAGGTGCTGCCTGCTTCTGAGAGGGCTCCTTGTCTTGCTCGACGCCCCCTCTGTCCCCAGACGCAATTGGCGACATCCTGGTCCCTCCTGGGCCACAGCAGCATCCAAAAACCCTAATAGCACGACTTGCAGCTAGCAAGGCTTGTTTGCGGTCTTTCTTCAGGAAAACACTTCTGCACAACTCTCCACGGCGTGAGGGACCCGTCCTCCAAAGGGGAAGTTCCTAGCCCTTGTTGTTCCTGCAGAATCTTCAGCTTCTACTGTCCAGTAGCAGCTTCTTTGCACCCACAGCTGGCATTTCCTGGGCATCTGCCCATCTCCGACTTGCTTGTGACTTTTGAACTTGGTCCCCTTGTTCCACAGGTACCCTCGTTTGGAAATCCATCGTTGTTGCATTGCTGATTTGTGTCTTTCCTGCAGAATTCCCCTATCACGACTTCTATGTCTTTTGGGGAACTTTAGTGCACTTTGCACTCACTTTTGAGGGTCTTGGGGTGGGCTATTTTTCTAACCCTAACTGTTTTCTTACAATCCCAGTGACCCTCTACAAGGTCACATAGGTTTGGGGTCCATTCGTGGTTCGCATTCCACTTTTGGAGTATATGGTTTGTGTTGCCCCTATCCCTATGTGTCCCCATTGCATCCTATTGTAACTATACATTGTTTGCAATGTTTTCTAATACTATACTGCATATTTTTGGTATTGTGTACATGTATCTTGTGTATATTTGCTATCCTCATACTGAGGGTACTCACTGAGATACTTTTGGCATATTGTCATAAAAATAAAGTACCTTTATTTTTAGTATATCTGTGTATTGTGTTTTCTTATGATATTGTGCATATGACACTAGTGGTACTGTAGGAGCTTCACTCGTCTCCTAGTTCAGCCTAAGCTGCTCTGCTAAGCTACCATTATCTATCAGCCTAAGCTGCTAGACACCCTATACACTAATAAGGGATAACTGGGCCTGGCGCAAGGTGTAAGTACCCCTTGGTACTCACTACAAGCCAGTCCAGCCTCCTACATTGGTGGCAGCGGTGGGATAAGTGCTTTGTAACTACTTACCACTTTTGTCATTGTACTTTTCATAAGAGAAAAATATACAAAACAAGTTCAGTGTATGTACACCTAACCAAAAAGTTTTGCATTTCTTTTCTCACTCCTTTTCTAAAGTGCTGAAAAGTACCTCTAACTTTCTAAAAAGTTCTTAAAAAGTTTAAAATGTTTTTTTTCTCTGTCTTTTCAAAAGTTCTGAAAAACTTTTTCTTCCTTTTTCTATCACTTAAACACTTTCTAAAATGTCTGGCACAGGCCAAACTGTTGATCTGTCCAAACTTGCTTATGATAACCTTAGCTGGACAGATGCAAGAAGTCTCTGCATAGAAAGAGGTTTAAGTGTAAGGAAGAATCCCTCTAGAGAACTGTTGGTGAATATGCTTATTGAACAGGATAAGGCCAAAGCTGACACTCCTGCTGACAAGTTTGCTGATGGTTCCCACTCTGACTCTGGGGCACCCCTAGCAAAAGATGTGGGAGGGAAACTTCCAAGCCTGCCCCCTAGCAAACCACCTAGCATAGCTGGTACTGATGTAGAGTCACACCATACTGATAGTGTTGTCTCACATCACAGTAAGAGTATCCCTTCTCATCATAGTAGAAGTGCTGTTTCTGTTAGTCAAGCTATTAGGGTGTCATCTGTTAGGGCCAGGTCTCCTTCTGTTCTATCTCAGCATACTTCTGTCTCTAGACATGCCTCACCCACCCACCCTGATGACAGAGTGTTAGAAAGGGAGCTCAATAGATTGAGAGTGGAACAAACAAGACTGAAGCTCAAGAAGCAACAGCTGGATTTGGATAGGCAGTCCTTAGAGGTGGAAAGGGAAAGACAGAAATTGGGTTTAGAAACCCATGGTGGCAGCAGCAGTATTCCCCATAGTCACCCTGCAAAAGAGCATGATTCTAGGAATCTGCACAAGATAGTTCCCCCTTATAAGGAGGGGGATGACATTAACAAGTGGTTTGCTGCACTTGAGAGGGCCTGTGTTGTACAGGATGTCCCTCAAAGGCAGTGGGCTGCTATCCTATGGCTATCATTTAGTGGAAAGGGTAGGGATAGGCTCCTTACTGTGAAAGAAAGTGATGCCAATAATTTTGCAGTTCTTAAGAATGCACTCCTAGATGGTTATGGCTTAACCACTGAACAGTACAGGATGAAGTTCAGAGAAACCAAAAAGGAGGCTTCACAAGACTGGGTAGACTTTGTTGACCATTCAGTGAAGGCTTTGGAGGGGTGGTTACATGGCAGTAAAGTTACTGATTATGACAGCCTGTATAACTTGATCCTGAGAGAGCATATTCTTAATAATTGTGTGTCTGATTTGTTGCACCAGTACTTGGTGGACTCTGATCTGACCTCTCCCCAAGAATTGGGAAAGAAGGCAGACAAATGGGTCAGAACAAGGGTGAACAGAAAAGGTCATACAGGGGGTGACAAAGATGGCAACAAGAAGAAGGATGGTAAGTCTTCTGACAAGGGTGGGGACAAATCTAAAAATGAGTCTTCATCAGGCCCACAAAAACACTCTGGTGGGGGTGGTGGGCCCAAATCCTCTTCAAATCAAAACAAGGAAAAGAAACCATGGTGTTATTTATGTAAAGTAAAAGGCCATTGGACAACAGATCCCAGTTGTCCAAAGAAAAGCACCAAGCCTCCTACCACTACAACCCCTACTGCTACACCTAGTGTCTCTACTAATAGCAGTGGTGGTGGGAGCAAACCTACTAATAGCCAATCCAAGGGAGTAGCTCGGCTCACTTTTGGTAACTTAGTTGGGGTTGGTCTTGTTAGGGAGACCACAGAGGCTGTGTTAGTCTCTGAGGGGGCTATTGATTTAGCCACCTTAGTTGCTTGTCCCCTTAACATGGATAAGTACAAGCGGGGGGGGGGTTACTGGTCCAAAGAAAGTTGTGGTTGCCTCAGATTTACCTGTAGACTGTCTACTTGGAAATGATTTAGAGACATCAGCTTGGTCAGATGTGGAGTTGGAGGCCCATGCAGCAATGCTGGGCATCCCAGGGCATATTTTTGCTTTAACCAGGGCTCAGGCCAAAAAGCCAAAAGGACAGGGTAACTTGGATCCTGGAACAATGGACCAAGTGCTCCCTAAAGCTAGGGCTAGTAGAAGTAAAGCACTACCTACTATCCCTCCCTCTACAGTGGATTCTACTTCTGAGGAAGAAGAATTTCCACCCTGTGCAGAACCTACACCAGAGGAGCTGGAAGCAGACACTGCTGAGCTTTTGGGTGAAGGGGGGCCTGCCAGGGAGGAGCTGAGTGTGGCACAGCAAACCTGTCCCACACTAGAGGGTCTAAGACAGCAAGCTGTCAAACAAGCAAATGGGGATGTCAGTGACTCTCACAGAGTTTACTGAGAGGACAACCTCTTGTACACTGAAGCAAGGGATCCTAAACCTGGAACTGCCAGGAGGTTAGTGATTCCTCAGGAGTACAGAAAGTTCCTCCTAACTCTAGCCCACGACATTCCCTTAGCTGGACATTTGGGGCAAATGAAAACTTGGGACAGGCTTGTTCCCTTGTTTCATTGGCCTAGAATGTCAGAGGACACAAAGGAATTTTGTAAGTCCTGTGAAACCTGTCAAGCCAGTGGCAAGACAGGTGGCACTCCAAAGGCACCCCTTATTCCACTGCCTGTGGTTGGGGTTCCCTTTGAAAGGGTAGGGGTTGACATAGTTGGCCCCCTTGACCCTCCTACTGCTTCAGGCAATAGGTTTATCTTGGTGGTAGTGGACCATGCCACCAGATATCCTGAAGCAATTCCTCTAAGGACCACTACAGCACATGCAGTGGCAAAGGCCCTCCTGGGAATATTTTCCAGGGTGGGCTTCCCAAAAGAGGTGGTATCAGACAGAGGAAGCAATTTCATGTCTGCTTACCTAAAGGCCATGTGGAAGGAGTGTGGTGTGACATACAAGTTCACTACACCCTATCATCCACAAACAAATGGACTGGTGGAGAGATTTAACTAAACTCTCAAAGGCATGATTATGGGACTCCCTGAAAAACTCCGCAGGAGATGGGATATCCTTTTACTATGCCTCCTTTTTGCTTACAGGGAGGTACCCCAGAAAGGAGTGGGCTTCAGCCCCTTTGAACTCCTCTTTGGACACCCTGTGAGAGGTCCTCTAACACTTGTTAAGGAGGGTTGGGAAAAACCTTTAAAAGCTCCAAAGCAAGACATAGTGGACTATGTACTTGGCCTCAGATCAAGGATGGCTGAGTACATGAAAAAGGCCTGTAAAAACCTTCAGGCCAGTCAAGAGCTCCAAAAGCAATGGCATGACCAGAAGGCTGTTTTGGTTCAGTACCAACCAGGGCAGAAAGTGTGGGTCTTGGAGCCTGTGGCCCCAAGAGTACTCTTAGATAAATGGAGTGGACCCCACACAATTGTTGAGAAAAAGGGTGAAGTCACCTACTTAGTTGACTTAGGCACTGCCAGGAGTCCCCTTAGGGTGCTCCATGTCAATCGCCTGAACCCCTACTATGACAGGGCTGATCTCACCCTGCTCATGGCAACTGATGAGGGACAGGAAGAAGAGAGTGACCCTCTCCCTGATCTCTTCTCTTCCACAGAACAAGATGCTCTAGTGGAAGGTGTAGTTTTGGCTGATTGTCTTACTGCTGAGCAGAAAGACCATTGCATAAATCTCCTGGGTCAGTTTTCTGAACTCTTCTCTACTGTGCCAGGTACCACTTCTTGGTGTGAGCACACTATAGATACTGGAGACAGCTTGCCTGTCAAAAGTAAGATCTATAGGCAGCCTGACCATGTCAGAGACTGCATAAAGCAAGAGGTGCAGAAAATGTTAGAACTGGGAGTGGTTGAGCACTCTGAAAGTCCATGGGCCTCTCCTGTGGTACTTGTACCAAAACCTCATTCCAAAGATGGAAAGAAGGAAATGCAGTTTTGTGTAGACTACAGAGGTCTCAACCAGGTAACCAAAACTGATGCTCACCCTATACCCAGGGCAGATGAGCTCATAAATACACTGGCATCTGCCAAGTATCTAAGCACTTTTGACTTGACTGCAGGGTATTGGCAGATCAAATTATCAGAAGATGCAAAAGCAAAAACTTCATTTTCAACCATTGGAGGCCATTACCAATTCACAGTAATGCCTTTTGGATTGAAAAATGCACCTGCCACTTTTCAAAGGTTGGTGAATACAGTCCTGCAAGGGCTGGAAGCTTTTAGTGCAGCATATCTGGACGATATAGCTGTCTTTAGCTCCAGTTGGGATGATCACCTGGTCCACCTATGGAAAGTTTTGGAGGCCCTGCAAAAGGCAGGCCTCACTATCAAGGCTTCAAAGTGCCAGATAGGGCAGGGGAAGGTGGTTTATCTGGGACACCTAGTTGGTGGGGAACAGATTGCACCACTTCAGGGGAAAATCCAAACTATTATAGATTGGGTTCCCCCTACTACTCAGACCCAGGTGAGAGCCTTTTTAGGCCTCACTGGGTATTACAGGAGGTTCATTAAGAACTATGGCTCCATTGCAGCCCCTCTTAATGACCTCAGATCCTAGAAAATGCCTAAGAAGGTATTGTGGACAGCTAGCTGTCAGAAAGCTTTTGAAGAGCTGAAGCAGGCCATGTGCTCTGCACCTGTCCTGAAAAGCCCCTGTTACTCCAAGAAATTCATTGTCCAAACTGATGCATCTGAATTAGGGGTAGGGGCAGTCCTTTCACAACTTAATTCTGAGGGCCAGGATCAACCTGTTGCTTTTATCAGCAGGAGGTTGACCCCTAGAGAAAAGCGTTGGTCTGCCATAGAGAGGGAGGCCTTTGCTGTGGTCTGGGCACTGAAGAAGTTGAGGCCATACCTGTTTGGCACTCACTTCATTGTTCAGACAGACCACAAACCTCTACTTTGGCTAAAACAAATGAAAGGTGAAAATCCTAAATTGTTGAGGTGGTCTATATCCCTACAGGGAATGGACTATACAGTGGAACATAGACCTGGGAGTACCCACTCCAATGCAGATGGACTCTCCAGATATTTCCACTTAGACAATGAAGACTCATCAGGTCATGGCTAGTCTTATTGTCCTTCGTTTTGGGGGGGGGGGGGGGTGTGTAGGAAAGTACCATCTTGCCTGGCATGTTACCCCCATTTTTCACTGTATATATGTTGTTTTAGTTGTATGTGTCACTGGGACCCTGCCAGCCAGGGCCCCAGTGCTCATAAGTGTGCCTGAAAGTGTTACCTGTGTTATGACTAACTGTCTCACTGAGGCTCTGCTAATCAGAACCTCAGTGGTTATGCTCTCTCATTTCTTTCAAATTGTCACTAACAGGCTAGTGACCAATTTTACCAATTTACATTGGCATACTGGAACACCCCTATAATTCCCTAGTATATGGTACTGAGGTACCCAGGGTATTGGGGTTCCAGGAGTTCCCTATGGGCTGCAGCATTTCTTTTGCCACCCATAGGGAGCTCTGACAATTCTTACACAGGCCTGCCACTGCAGCCTGAATGAAATAACGTCCACGTTATTTCACAGCCATTTTACACTGCACTTAAGTAACTTATAAGTCACCTATATGTCTAACCTTTACCTAGTAAAGGTTGGGTGCTAAGTTACTTAGTGTGTGGGCACCCTGGCACTAGCCACGGTGCCCCCACATTGTTCAGGGCCAATTCCCCGGACTTTGTGAGTGCGGGGACACCATTACACGCGTGCACTACATATAGGTCACTACCTATGTGTAGCTTCACAATGGTAACTCCGAATATGGCCATGTAACATGTCTAAGATCATGGAACTGCCCCCTCTATGCCATCCTGGCATTGTTGGCACAATCCCATGATCCCACGGGTCTCTAGCACAGACCCTGGTACTGCCAAACTGCCTTTCCCAGGGTTTCACTGCAGCTGCTGCTGCTGCCAACCCCTCAGATAGGTTTCTGCCCTCCTGGGGTCCAGCCAGGCCTGGCCCAGGAAGGCAGAACAAAGGACTTCCTCAGAGAGAGGGTGTTACACCCTCTCCCTTTGGAAAATGGTTTTAGGGCTGGGGAGGAGTAGCCTCCCCCAGCCTCTGGAAATGCTTTCATGGGCACAGATGGTGCCCATTTCTGCATAAGCCAGTCTACACCGGTTCAGGGACCCCTCAGCCCTGCTCTGGCTTGAAACTGGACAAAGGAAAGGGGAGTGACCACTCCCCTGACCTGCACCTCCCCTGGGAGGTGCCCAGAGCTTCTCCAGTGTGCTCCAGACCTCTGCCATCTTGGAAACAGAGGTGCTGCTGGCACACTGGACTGCTCTGAGTGGCCAGGGCCAGCAGGTGACGTCAGAGACTCCTTCTGATAGGCTCCTTCAGGTGTTGCTAGCCTATCTTCTCTCCTAAGTAGCCAAACCCTCTTTTCTGGCTATTTAGGGTCTCTGCTTTGGGGATTTCCTTAGATAACGAATGCAAGAGCTCATCCGAGTTCCTCTGCATCTCTCTCTTCACCTTCTGCCAAGGAATTGACTGCTGACCGCGCTGGAAGCCTGCAAAACTGCAACAAAGTAGCGAAGACGACTACTGCAACTCTGTAACGCTGATCCTGCCACCTTCTCGACTGTTTTCCTGGTGGTACATGCTGTGGGGGTAGTCTGCCTCCTCTCTGCACTAGAAGCTCCGAAGAAATCTCCTGTGGGTCAACGGAATCGTCCCCCTGCAACCGCAGGCACCAAAGAACTGCATCACCGGTACCCTGGGTTTCCTCTCAGCACGACAAGCGAGGTCCCTTGAATCCAGCAACTCTGTCCAAGTGACTCCCACAGTCCAGTGACTCTTCAGTCCAAGTTTGGTGGAGGTAAGTTCTTGCCTCCCCATGCCAGACTGCATTGCTGGGAACCGCGATTTTTGCAGCTACTCCGGCCTCCGTGCACTTCTGACAGAAATCCTTTGTGCACAGTCCAGCCTGGGTCCACGGCACTCTAACCTGCATTGCACGACCTCCTAAGTTGTCCTCCGGCGGCGTGGGACTCCTTTGTGCAACTTCGGGTGAGCACTGTTTCACTCCACTTCGTAGTGCCTGTTACGGCACTTCTGCGGGTGCTGCCTGCTTCTGAGAGGGCTCTTTGTCTTGCTCGACGCCCCCTCTGTCCCCAGACGCAATTGGCGACATCCTGGTCCCTCCTGGGCCACAGCAGCATCCAAAATCCTAAATGCATGACTTGCAGCTAGCAAGGCTTGTTTGCGGTCTTTCTTCAGGAAAACAATTCTGCACGACTCTCCACAGCGTGATGGATCCGTCCTCCAAAGGGAAAGTTCCTAGCCCTTGTTGTTCCTGCAGAATCTTCAGCTTCTACTGTCCAGTAGCAGCTTCTTTGCACCCACAGCTGGCATTTCCTGGGCATCTGCCCATCTCCGACTTGCTTGTGACTTTTGGACTTGGTCCCCTTGTTCCACAGGTACCCTCGTTTGGAAATCCATCGTTGTTGCATTGCTGATTTGTGTCTTTCCTGCAGAATTCCCCTATCACGACTTCTATGTCCTCTGGGGAACTTTAGTGCACTTTGCACTCACTTTTCAGGGTCTTGGGGTGGGCTATTTTTCTAACCCTAACTGTTTTCTTAAGTCCCAGCGACCCTCTACAAGGTCACATAGGTTTGGGTAACCAAGACACTAGCAACCAGGAAGAAGGAACATAGTACTTGGGCGCTCACAGTGAATCCACATGGTAATAGACAAACATAGCAGATAGGGCACGGTGCTCCTGGCAAGAGGATCTTCCCTTGTCCTCTGAGGTTTCCGAAGAAACCGAACATAGATAAGTCAAAAGTCAGGGCACTCATGAATCAAAATCAATTACAGTCGACGTGTTTAGTGTCCATAATGTACTAATAAGGGATTTCGTTGTGAGACCGGAAATCATGAAAACAGGAACCTTCAATTTATTCTTGAAAGATAAGTTACATCACAGTGATGGGAAACAATCCTTAAGGTCAGCACATCCGTGACCATAACATCCGAAAGGTAGTCATGTAGCAACAAAACGCAAACACGTGTTTCGTCTTATGAGATACAAATCTCAAAGACTTCATCAGGGCTGAGCTAAAAACGAGACATCTATCAATATAGTAATCCTGAGCAATCCCAGGAATCTGAAACTCGTGCAGAAGACCGCCATAACACCGCCGCGGTCGCGGTACACCGCCACGGTCATTCTGACCCACAACAGGCAAACCGCCAAAATACAGACATCCACAAAAGTCTGCCACACCAAAGGCCAGTGAGAAACTGGCGATGACCAAACCTCCACCGTCACGCCAACAGAAAAACGCCCATGCCATTACGACCCACGAATCCATGCGGCGGTCTTTCAACCGCGGTATTCCATTGGCGGTACACACCGCCGCGCTCAAAATACACACACACTTACAAAACACAGCCACATTGGACAAATCGAAATACACACACCTGATACACATACACACACCACTCCCACACACCCAATACAACATAAAACACACACCCACATCACCCACAATCCCCCACTCCTCGAGATTCGTGAACACGCACTGAGAAAAGAGAACCGAGCACCCAGACGCGCAATTCACTGTCACCCTGCAATATTACCACGCACTTCAAACAACACACCAATACACAGCACCACACTTAGCACCACACAATCCACCCCACACATCACCCACACCACCCCATGGCACCGCAAAGACACCCCAGGTTTACTGACGATGAACTCAGGGTCATGGTGGAGGAAATTGTACGGGTAGAGCCACAGCTCTTCGGGACACAGGTGCAGCACACCACCATTGCCAGGAAGATGGAGCTATGGAGCAGAATAGTCGACAGGGTCAACGCTGTGGGACAGCACCCAAGAAATAGGGACGACATCAGGAAGCGGTGGAACGACCTACGGGGGAAGGTGCGTTCCATGGTATCCAGGCACAACATCGCGGTGCAGAAGACTGGCGGCGGACCCCCACCTCCTCCCCCAGAATTTACAACATGGGAGGAGCAGGTCTTGGCGATCCTGCATCCTGACGGCCTTGCAGGAGTAGGCGGAGGAATGGACTCTGGTAAGTCTAATCTTAACTACTTCTTCCCCCCCACCAGCATGCCAACTCATACCCCCACCCTCACCCTCACCCCCATCACACCTACTCCTTGCAAATGTCTCACCATCACAACCCACCCATCCCAACACAAAGCCCTGCATGCGACCACAAAGCAGGGACACCCATCACCTAAGCATGCCCACTGCACCCCCCCCACCACCCCCCAAACCACCGTCACAAAAGCCCCCACAAGGGAATGCCAGCACTGGGGTACACGGGCACCCACCCATTGCACGCTATGGCACACACAGAAGCAATAACCATACCTTTATACCCCTGCAGGACCCGAACGCCACGTCACCGCGCAGGAGGGTCCACAAATGTCCACTCCACCCCGAGAAGAGGCCCACAGTGATGACAGCAGCTCTGTCTCCCTGGATCTAGATGACCAGCCCGGCCCATCGGGGACCTCTGGACAGTCGGTTCCCCTCAGACAGCCACAGCCCACAGCAGACCTTCCCCCCACTGGGAACACCAGCACAGCACCCACCCAGCGGGCCCATCCCTCTGTCCCCAGGACACGTCAATCAGCGGTGTGTCCACCACTACAGGGAATCCAGGTTAACCCACCACCCCAACAACAACAGGGACCTGGGGGCAGTGGTAGTGGGCACACGGTCCAGGGGACACACGGTCCAGGGGACAGAGGCCCAGGGAAACAGGGGAACTGGGAGGGCTGCTGTGCGACAGGGGGGGGGGGACAGGCCCAGGGAACCCACTCTCCACGAGGCCCTCTCCTCCATCATGGGAGCATACCACCACTCCCAGGAGACGATGTCCACGGTCCTGGCCAGGTTTCAGGAGATCCAGCTTCTGCAGGAGCAACAGTATATGGGGTTCAGGGAGGAACTAAGAAACATCTTTTCCGCCATGGGCACCATCGTAGTGGCACTGAATCAGGTAGTTACCACGTTGCGGGACACTCTGGCACCACAAAGGGCCCCTGTCACTAGCATGGACCAAGAACTGCCTACCACCTCCGCCGGCGCTAGTGGACAGGAGGCCCCGACACAAGACCAACAGGCCACCAGAACCCCACCTCCTGCAGAAGGAGAACCACCCCGCAAGCGGGCCCTGAGATCCAGGAAGAAGACAGAGTAAGATGCCAAGACCCCGCCACGAAAGGATACCTCCCTGATTGTCATCCCACTGTCCCACATTGACACCCTGTCCAACCTTAAACTGCCCCTGCTCCACTTTCCACAGGCATTTGGACATTGCACCTGTGATACTGATAGTCTGGACTCTGCCATGGACAATCCTCCACCATCACCACTCACCGATTTGCAACCACCCACCAATTTAGAGCACTGTAATAAACACACTTATTGCACAAAACAATCAGGAGTCTGGCTGTTATTTGGAACAAATGTATTAGATATGACCGTGCCAAAATGCTTATTTTCATTGTGATGCCAACATACCAATGTCACACAGCTGTAGTCCATGGGGAAACAAAGCAGATGTCACGCAGTGGGGCCCACAGCTCTGAAATCTGAAGGGAAAGTCACAACTCAGATACCATACACTGGGGGAAAAGGACAGACAGTAGAGAGGTAGTAGGGATCAAGTAAATGTTATATGCCGGGGGGGATTCTTACCTGTGTGTCATTGGAAATACTGCTGTATTACTGTGTTCCTGTTGTCTATGTCGTCCTCTCCGCCTTCCTCCTCTTCACTCTCCACAGGCTCCACAGCTGCAACAACACCACCATCTGGACCATCCTCCTGCAGAAAAGGTACCTGGCGTCGCAAAGCCAGGTTGTGAAGCATACAGCAGGCCACGATGATCTGGCACACCTTCTTTGGTGAGTACATTAGGGATCCACCTGTCATATGGAGGCACCTAAACCTGGCCTTTAGGAGGCCGAAGGTCCGCTCTATCACCCTCCTAGTACGTCCATGGGCCTCATTGTACCGTTCCTCTGCCCTTGTCCGGGGAGTCCTCACTGGAGTCAGTAGCCATGACAGGTTGGGGTAACCAGAGTCACCAATTAGCCACACACGGTGCCTCTGGAGTTGATCCATCACGTAAGGGATGCTGCTATTCCGCATGATGTACGCATCATGCACTGAGCCAGGGAACTTGGCATTAACATGGGAGATGTACTGGTCAGCCAAACAGACCATCTGGACATTCATGGAATGATAACTCTTCCTGTTCCTGTACACCTGTTCACTCCTGCTGGGGGGGACCAAAGCAACATGGGTCCCATCAATGGCACCAATGATGTTGGGAATATGTCCAAGCGCATAGAAATTACCTTTCACTGTAGCCAAATCCCCCACCTCAGGGAAGACGATGTAGCTCCGCATGTGTTTGAGCAGGGCAGACAACACTCTGGACAACACCTTGGAAAACATGGGCTGGGACATCCCTGATGCAATGGCCACAGTTGTTTGAAATGACCCACTTGCTAAGAAATGAAGTACTGACAGAACCTGCACTAGAGGGGGGATCCCTGTGGGTTGGCGGATAGGTGACATCAGGTCTGGCTCCAGCTGGGCACACAGTTCCTGTATAGTGGCTCGGTCAAGCCTGTATGTCAGTATGACATGTCTTTCCTCCATTGTCGACAGGTCCACCAGCGGTCTGTACACGGGAAGATTCCTCCATCTCCTTGCATGTCCCAGTGGACGGTGCCTATGAAGGACAACAGCGAGCACAGAGTCAATCAAACCACAGGTACGTTCCCACAGCTTGCACATAACATAAATAATCCCTATGCATTGTATGGCTTGTATTAGTGTCGATGCAAGGCCTAGGTATGTGTGTCGCAGTACAAATTCAGCCATGTGGGCCCTTGAAATGGCGGCTGCCTGACCTGTGAAGTGCGACAATGGGATGTGAGGTCAATGCGCTGCGTGGGATACTGTGGCGGTAGGCGGTCGAAGACCGCGGCGCAAAGCAGCATTGGTTAACAATGAACCCTATGGGTTTCAGGAGCCAATGACGATGTGCGCCGGTGGTCGCGGTACGCACCGCCGCGGTACGCACCGCCGCGGGCGTAACCACCATTTTCTATCAGCTTAATAACTCGATACCTGATCTTCCACAGGAGAGGACCTACATTGCAAGTGCTGCTGTGACCTCGGTCTGGAGGAGACAATGGCTCATGCGACTGGGGAAAGGGCCCCTGCCTTCACTGCGGAGGAGTTGGAGAAACTTGTGGATGGGGTGCTCCCCCAGTATGCGCTACTCTACGGTCCTCCAGACCAACAGGTAAGTACACTGGGACCATGCTTTGTGGGCTATGCCTGTGTTGAGTGGGGTAGATGAAAGATGGTGGGGAGGGGAGCGATTGAGGCATGCATCAAACGACAGATGGGAGCATGTGCCACATGGCAAGGGTGGGGATGGAGGGCCACTCACATGGAGCATGCAGAAGGTGATGATTATACTTCTCTCCCTGTACATATCACATAGGTCAGCGCCCACCAGAAAATCGACATTTGGCGTGCCATGGCCAAGGACGTCCGGACCCTGGGGGTCCACAACAGACGAGGCACCCACTGCCGGAAGAGATGGGAGGACATCCACCGCTGGAGCAGGAAGACAGCGGAGGCTCGGCTGGGGATGGCCTCCCAATGTGTGAGGGGTGCCAGTCAGACTTTGACCCCCCTGATGTCCCGGATCCTGGCAGTGGCCTACCCCGATTTGGATGGGCGCGTGAGGACATCACAGCAGACACAAGGGGGTGAGTACACTCTCACTCTGGTGACTTTGCGCGCAGTGGAGGTGTCTAGGTGGGGGAGGAGGGCTGTGGGTATCCCTAGGCCAGGGCGATTTCTGTAGGCTAGGCCCCTCCGTAAGGCATGGCCCTGTGCCCCCGCCCCCCACCTCTGTAGGGTGCCAAGTACAGGTATCCATGGCCCTGTGTCATCTATGTGTGCAGTTGTCGTCCATAGGCTTGTAGGCCATGTCCCACAGATTGCGTAGTGGACCCCAAGTGCGCGGCGTAGTGCAGGGGGCTTCTGTGTCTGTCCTCTCCACCAACGGTGTCGCCAATGCATGCACTCAACATGTCTTTATTTCTCCCCCCCCCCCTTTTTTGTGGTCTTCCTGTTCATGTGTGCATTAGCATCATCAGGAGGAGGAGAAGTGGCATCGGAGCACAAGGGAGCTGCATCCCACATGGCCCTGGAGGGCCATGCAACTGAGTCCGAATACACCAGTGGGACGGAGGGCGAGGGGAGCTCCACAGCGGGGACTCGTGCTGATGTCAGTGACAGCGACTCGTCCTCTGAAGGTAGCTCCCTTGTGGTGGCGGCAACATCCGTGCCACCCCGCAACAACAGGTACAGCCGCCACCCAGCGCACCAGCACCGCCCTCCCAGCAGCCCCTCAGCGTTTGCCCCGTGCCCGCTCACCCAGAAAGGTGGGCATCTCCTTCGCCCCAGGCACCTCAGGTCCTGCCCCTGTCACCCCTGCTGCCCTCAGTGAGGAGGTCATTGACCTCCTGAGGACCATCATTGTTGGGCAGTCTACCCTTTTAAATGCCATCCAGGGTGTAGAAAGGGAGGTGCACCAGAGTAATGCATACCTGGAGGGCATTCATTCTGGTCAGGCTGCCCATCAGCGATCGTTCAACGCTCTGGCCTCAGCACTGACGGCAGCCATTGTCCCTGTCTCTAGCCTCCCCCCTCCAACTTCCTCCACCCAGACCCAATCCCCTATACCTCTGCCTATCCCAGACACACCATCAGACCAGCCTGCACACACCTCAACACCCAAGGGAAGCTCAGCCAAACATAAGCACCACACATCACACAAGCATTCACACAAGCAACATCCACATGCAGACATAACAACACCCACTGCCTCCACTGTGTCCCCCTTCTCCCTCCTCCCTCCCTGTGACGTCTCCACTCACACTTGCATGCACAATATCTTCAGCCACTACGTCCATCACCAGCACACCCACCAGAACACTCCGCACACGTGCAGTCACCACCCCCACTACCATTTACACGTCCCCTGTGTCCTCTCCCAGTGTGTCTGTCACCCCCTCTTCCAAACTACACAAACGCAGGCAGCCACCCACCCAACAGCCATCCACCTCACGACAGCCTCCAGCCCAAGCACCTGCACCCAAAGACACCAGACTTCACACTCCTACAACCACATCCTCTTCCTCCACTCCCATACCCACTACACCTACCCGTCCCTCTCTTTCGAAATTGCTTTTCCTTGCCAACCTTAACCTCTTTCCAACAACTCCCCCACCCCGTCCATCTCATAAGACTCCAATCAGCACCTCAGCCACCACAAAACCGGGACCTATAAAGACTGTTTGCCATGGACTGTGGAGTCCCCCACCCTCAAGGGCAGGCAGTTCAGCTAGGAGCCAAGGCACGGCCAGCCCACCCCTGGAAAAGCATCCGAAGATTGCCAGTGCCCGGCGCGAGAGGCCAAAGACACCAGGGACCAAAATCCCTACCATGGCTCCGGCAGGAAGTGGGGTGCCACCTGGCACACCGCCAAAGGTGGGAAAGGGCCACAGGCGAACAGGGAAGGGTGGGAAGGGCAGCACGCCCGACAAGTCCGGCAGCAGGCCAGCTGCCCAGGAGGGCCCCACCAGCCCCATCCCAGGTGTGCAGGAGGACACCCACAGGCCCGGTACTGCAGCCCAGGAGGGCCCCGCAACCCAACAGACAGATGGGCAGGAAGGCCCCGCCAGCCACATGTCAGGTGGCGAGTGACATCCATGCCATGGCCGGATCCGTTGACCTGGACACTCATCTCAAGCACCGCTGAACTGTGCCCTTCATCTCAAGCACCGCTGAACTGGGCCCTTCATCTCTAGCACCGCTGAACTGGGCACCGCCGTCTCAAGCACCGCTGAACTGGGCACTGCCGTCTCAAGCACCGCTGAACTGGGCCCTTCATCTCAAGCACCGCTGAACTGGGCACCGCCGTCTCAAGCACCGCTGAACTGGGCACCGCCGTCTCAAGCACCGCTGCACTGGGCCCTTCATCTCAAGCACCGCTGAACTGGGCACCGCCGTCTCAAGCACCGCTGAACTGGGCCCTTCATCTCAAGCACCGCTGAACTGGGCACCGCCGTCTCAAGCACCGCTGAACTGGGCCCTTCATCTCAAGCACCGCTGAACTGGGCACTGCCGTCTCAAGCACCGCTGAACTGGGCACCGCCGTCTCAAGCACCGCTGAACTGGGCCCTTCATCTCAAGCACCGCTGAACTGGGCACCGCCGTCTCAAGCACCGCTGAACTGGGCCCTTCATCTCAAGCACCGCTGAACTGGGCACCGCCGTCTCAAGCACCGCTGAACTGGGCCCTTCATCTCAAGCACCGCTGAACTGGGCACCGCCGTCTCAAGCACCGCTGGCCCATTGGCAGAAGGGGCAGGCCCTCATCCGTGTCGGGCAGGGCTGCACAAAGCACTCTGGGCACCAGTCCCCCTCCAGAACCAGTGGAGACTGTCATCCACTTGTGAGACTGTGGCTTGGCACTCCCCAGGATGGCACAGTGGGCAACCCACCCACTGCAGAGACTTGAAAGACTGTGGCTTTGCACTCCCCAGGATGGCACAGTGGGCAACCCACCCACTGTATAGACTTGAGAGACTGTGGCTTTGCACTCCCCAGGATGGCACAGTGGGCAACCCACCCACTGCAGAGACTTGAGAGACTGTGGCTTTGCACTCCCCAGGATGGAACAGTGGGCAACCCACCCACTGCAGAGACTTGAGAGACTGTGGCTTTGCACTCCCCAGGATGGAACAGTGGGCAAACCACCCACTGTAGAGACTTGAGAGACTGTGGCTTTGCACTCCCCAGGATGGAACAGTGGGCATGGAGGCCCCTTGTGGATCTGGCGTCGTGGACTCATCTGGCTGAGGTGCCCCCCCTTCCGTTCCCCCTGAGGTGCCTGTAGTTTTGCTATCTGATGCCCCTGCAGTGTTCTCTCCGTTGGTGTCAGGTATCCTGTGTGGGCTTTGCCCATGTGATTTGGGCCCAGTGGTCCAAGGACAATGCCTGCAAAAATTATCGGACTTTTAATATTTATGTATATAATAGTTTTAGATGTGTGATATATTTATAAGCCAGTGATACAATATATTCGACAGTTGATGATCATTTCCTTTTGTCTTTGCATTCTTCCGGGGGGTTTGGGGGTGTAACTGTGATGTATTGCTATGCATTGATGTGTGTGTTGTAGTGGGTGAGGGTGGGGGTGGGTGTGTCGCGTATGTGTGTCCCCGTAATTTTTTCCCTCCCCCCTCCCCTGTGTCGTAGGTGCAGTACTCACCGTTGTCTTCTGCGCCGGCGTTTGTGCTCCTGGTAGAGGAGCAGGAAGACAATAGCTGGGAGGATGTGGAGTTCGGGTTCCATGCTGTCCAGATTCCTCGTGGGGTGTATGGAGGTGAGCGTTTTCCCTTCGAAATGGCTGTTTCCGCCGTGTTTTTATCGGCGGGGCTACCGCCCCGGAAAAGGTGGCGGATTGGTGGGTTGTGATAGGGTGGGCGGTACTTTGTCTCCCGCCTGTCTGTTGGCGGTGACCGCCGCACTGTTTGTTTGTCCCGCCGTGGCGGTCGGAGTGTTGAAGTGGCGGTCTCTGTTGGCGGTTTCCGCCAGGGTCGGAATTCCATTTTTTTAACCGCCAGCCTGTTGGCGGGTTGGCCGCCGCTTTAACACCAACCGCTAGGGTTGGAATGACCCCCTAAATTTACAAAGGTCACAGGAAAAACACTGTGCAACCTGTGCTCAACAATCGCCATCCCTTTTCTGCCTATAATGGACCAGAGGTGGTGTGGACACCCTTGCCACCTACTACATTGGGAATGTCCAGAATAGTGCCCGACAGATCGCATCCATGTTAGATTTTATGGATAACCTCTGTCTTCATAAACTGATTCTGAAGTTAAATACAGTATGTCTGTGCTATCAAGGGCAAGATCCATGTTCTGCCACCCATTCAGCGCCCTGCCCACACATGCCAGTCTATGATGCAGTCCACTCACTTGTTGCTTGTTTCGGTAACAGAAGTGGACTGGAACAGAAGCAAATGACAAAGTCATTGCAGGCTGGATGGTGTCAGCGATTTGTTCATTTGCCAGGCCCTGACATGTTCTGATTGCTTGTTCAGCTGAAGAAAATCTATGCCTTTAGGCATGATTATTTTGAAGGAAATTAAACCTCTCCATCATCCATCCAGTGTTTGTTCTGCCACAGCTGTGGCTCTCCCGGGACATTCACTTCCTGCCCCCTCCGCTGATGGGACAAATATGGTTCATGGGTTCGCTTGAAATGTGCTTCAGATTAAGCATAGATGCTATGCTAATAAACTGCTCGGCGGAATAATTGCCTACTGCAGAGATTTGTACGAGGCCAGTAGCCGTAGTTTCGAATCCTTTAAGGGTCATTCAGCCTTTCATACTTCTGAGGTCTGTACATACATGACTCATTTAAATAAAAGTTCTGTCCAATATATTTTCGGGCCCATTAATGTACCACCGTTCAAAGTCCCAGAATCATTCAGTCATGTTATTTTTCTAATGTATCTTCTGTTACATTTTTGACACTAGTGGGCGTTGCCACTTGACAACTACCATATTGCTATCTCCTTTCCATACTCTGACACATTTCAAGTGGACTGAGACACTTGTACCACTTTCCCACTCAAAAGCACCACGGAATAGCATGCGGGGAACAAATGGTGGATGCCAAATGTTTACTGCTTATGAGGAATTATTGGGAAAAACAGAGAAAGTTGAAAGTAATACAATGAGAGATAGAAAGCGGGAGGGATAATTAGAGAGTAAAATGGAAAGAGAGAGAGGTGCATAGAGCAAAAGAGAGGAAGATCAGACGCAAACTCTGCATCAAGAAAGAATACAAAGTTATGCAAGACAGTAAATGTGAGGACTGAAAAGAATGGCAAATACAATGAAAACTAGTGTTAGAGATAAAGGGAAAGAGAGAGTCAGAATAAAATGAGAGTAAGAATGAGATATTGAATGAGGTGACAGGAAGGCAAGAAACGGTTCACAGAGAATCTATGGAGATGGGTCAGTCGGGCAGTGAGAAGCGGCCGTAAAAGTAATCGGTGAAATAGATGTTAGTCTGGTATGGGAGAGAGGACCAGTAAGACCTCCAGTCGTCTGCTATGCTACAAGAGACATTGTAGTTAGAAGCCTTATCCCAAACGTACACTCTTAGGCACACAAAGTCCCACTACAACTCACACTCAAGACAGGCAGCGAGCTCTGAGTGAATCTCTATAGCTTCAGGTGCAGCGCTTTGAATGAATCTTTGTGTTTTCGGGAGTCGAGCAAAACTGCTAATTTTTCAGGACCAGTTCCCTCAGCAAATCTTGGTATTTTCTGGAGCACTGCTGTGACTAAATTGGTGTATTTCCAAGTGCAGAATTCTGCGTCTTTTTGCATATTTGCAGGAGAGGGGCCCTTACTATGGGTATTTTCAGAAGCAGATTTCTGCTTAACCTGGACATTTTCAGAAGCAGGCCTCTGGTGTGAACGGGCTATTTTCAGGAACAGGGAACTCTGTGAATCTTGGTATTTTTATGATCTGAGACCTCTGTGAATCTCAGAAGCTTCAGAAGAAGGGATCTCTGTGAATCTTGGTAGTTTCAGGTGAATGGATCACTGTAAATCTTAGTAGTTTCCTGAGCAGGAATCTCTGTGAATCATGTATTTTCAGAAGCATCCTTTTTCCAAGGCCTAATTTTTAAACTGGTCTACCACTGACTTGGGATGAAACTGATTTGTATCCTTTTTCTGTTTCTATTGAGGATCTGCCCCTCCACCTTGAATTTTAAAGTCTTTCAGATCTTTGAAGCATTGTCACTGTCCGTGGTACATCATGCCTGCTAAACTCTGCTCAAACCACGCGATAGACACTAAACAAAGTTTGCGGCCACTGTGGAGACACTACTGCTTTGGCCATACCAAGATGAAAAAAGTATGGGAGAAAGATCCTTCTTCTCTCAAAGGCATATTGATTTTCCCAGAGGTGGCTTGGTTCAGGAGACGTGTGTGACTTTAGAATTTGTTAGCGCTCACGGTCTAGAAGGGCATGGTTGGACATCATAGTCAATGGCCCTGACACGTATGGCTTAATAATTCTTAATGTGGACTTCCAGTGCAGGGGAAACCTTTGATTGGTATAGAGACATGACCAACACTGAAATCCAATATATGTATTAATATTTGTGAAACAGAGGAAATGTATCCACCACTGTATAGGTATAGTTCTAGCTTGATTAATCATAGATGTAATTGTCCCATTCATGCTGGAAATATTTAGGGTTCAAGTAAAATACATTTTATGTTTATAGAAATACACAGAGATGGGGATAGAGAGGTTTCAGCTTTTACAACCTCAAGGTTCGAGGCTCTCAACAACCCTCTTCAACCTCTACCTAGAACCACTATGTGTGAGTCTCAGAAACTCTGGGATTCTCTTCCACATCTAAGTTGACAATACCCAAATGTACTTGAAAACCTCATTCCCAGAAGACATTTCCCTGCTTTCAAATACACTCTTAAAGATTCAAAACTGGATGTCCAACCACCATTTAAAACTTAACCCAACTAAAGCAGAATATCTTTTGATCTTTCCTCCGAAAGCAAAAAAAGCCAGTTCAAGAATGCATGGCCAACTTTCCCACCTTTGAAGGTTGCCCCGACATTGTCACGAGTGCCATGTCACTCAGCATCACCCTTGAGAATCATCCCAATCATCACAACCACGTAGCAGCCATGGCAAAAAGTGCACAACACCATTTTAGGCAGCTTTGAGGGATCAGACAATTGATTCCGGAACAAGACTTCAAAGCAGAGGTGCAGTCTCTTGCTCCCTAGACTACAGTATGGAATTGCCCTTCTCTCAGGCTTTCCCGGTTCACCTAGGTCCACTGAGAGCAACACTACATGGTGCAGCACGCTTCCTCCAAGGTCTCAAGAAATTTGACCACATTTCCCAGCCCTGCTAACTCTCTAATGGCTCTCCATGAAAGCACGGGCCCAATTCCAAAACGCCTGCGTTGCATGCATTGCACACAGAGCGCTGCACTCCTCCTCACTCTCCTATCTAAACAAGAAACTGAAAGTCTCTGGAGAAAATAGGGGTATTAGAAATGCCCAATTCCTGTTCCAGGAACCCTCCACCTTCAGGTGAGAATGATCCATAAACTAGTCTTTGGTAGTGTCACTAGAATCTGAACTCGGTCTAACCATGTGCCCAGCAACCTTCAAAAAGGACCTCAAACTCCTCCTATTTGACAGACATCATAGCTAAGTCACCCTCAATTAGACTTATTTACTTTCTCCACTGTGCCCTGATCTGCCTTCGTATAACTGTTTATGTCCTCTGCCCCATTATTGCAGCTGTCTTTTGAACCTCTATATACATACACTGATGTAAATATCAGAGTTTAACTACTATTAATGTAACCTGCTGTAACCCTGTATCCTGTGTGTTGTAAAGCACTCTGACCCCTTTGGGCCCTTTCTGCACTATATAAAATTGCAAAAATAAATAATAAAATAACACCCACAGTGTAGCACTTAGAACATGTAAGTACTAGGTGTTCTACTTAGAAGCTTTTTATGTTGTCGCTTTCCAATATAAGAGGTCCTCTATGACAAAAGTTGCCTGGCTCGTCAAAATGGACGCACTCCCATTAAGTTTAAAGACTGTGATGAAGAAATACTGGGTTTGTGTAATGAAAATTATATGGTGGTGAGAGAGATCAAATTTTATTAATACGATGGTGGCATAGACGTTAGCATATGGTGACTAATTACCCTTCATTAATAGTCTAACAGAGAAATTAATGTGGAAATGTAAAATGTGCACGTTTGAATGATGGTGGACCATGTGGCCGTCACTCGTATTATGCACTACGTTTTGACATGAAAGTTTTGTATTCATATTAAATGTAGTAGTAAAATGGGTTAATGTTAAGAGTGTTTTTATTAAAACGAATATTAGAGTAACATGAATATTAATTAAACGTACTTATATTTATTAAATTAATTTTATTAACGTGAGTTACATGTGTGCAGAAAAATAAATATACATTTAAAATTACTCTAACCTGTTATAAACAATGTTTGCAATTAAATAATTTGTTTTGCATATTTGAATATAATTATAAGATGCGTAATAGGTTTACTAATACATTAATTGTAATAATGTGCATTAGGCTTTCTTAGCTTGACTAGGCCTGAAAGTTTCATTTTTGCAGCAGTAGTGGAAAATCACTTGTTTATTCTGTTCCCTCTGACCTGAATTATTTTTCCTAGGTTGCTGAGGTGTTGTTGAATGTCCTGTTGTATTAAGTGGCAAGAAACTGTTTGTAATTAACAATGTTGCATTATTTTTTCTAGTTGTCGAACAAGAAAGGAAATTTATGATTCACATGAAATTATATCAGACTATTTTGTGTATCCTGAGAGAAGTACCTGACTTCAAAGCCTTCATTCATTCATATATTCTTTGAACCATCTCCTGCAGTAAACACGCTTTGCTTTGAGTGTAACAAAAATACAGAGTGTAGCAGGGCATGCTTTGTGCTTTTAAACCGTGGTGAAGGCACGCAAGTATGCATCACGCCTATGGCAGTATAAGTGACCTACCATGACACTGTAAAGTAAAATGTACACTATACCACATTAACTGAGGAATGCAGAAAAGCAAAGCTCCATTACCAATAAACGGCATGTAAGGATTACAGACTGTCACATTTCTAGAGTGTATAATTCACCTATCTGAATTCCCCCTTAATGCCCCACTGAAGCCTATGGTGCCAGGCCAGCAGTCTGGCCCATAAATCACTCTGGAGTTAAAGGGATTACCTGAAACCCTCATTTGGGACATTAGTACTTAAAAGTCTTCCTTACATAAAGAACTCTAAGCAAATAAAACAGTCTGACCGGCTCTCTAATTTCCCCCTCCCAGTGAGAGCAGAAACTCAGACATCTTTGGTTACACAGCACTTGGAAGGGGTACAGGCTGAAACCTTCTTTGCCCTGAATATATTGGCCGCCCAACCGGGCTGGAGAGTGGAAGAGACAGCAGTGCCGGGTCAAGAGGTCTGGGACTTGAAAGAGACCCCGTACTGATGGGAAAGCAAGGGGACAGATACAGACCACGGAGGGCTCAGTGGGGATAATGCTTTTAGGAAAAGAGCTTCCAGGTCCTTTACTGCCACTAAATGCACTATAGGCTGACGCATGTGGGTAGGAGCATGGCACCAGGTGCACTGCTAGGATTCTAAAAGATCAAGGCTCCTTTAAAGTGTAGTGATGTGGAAATGAGTGAGAAGCCATATAAGGTCACAGTGGAAATGGCTGAAAATCAATCAAACAAACTTTATTTGAACATCAGACATCAATAAAGGTTCAAAAATATAACAACTTACACTGGGCTAGGTATCATATACATTCTTCTATTAAAATGACTGTGCTAGTATCAGAAAATTGCATCTGCATGCAGAATTTATAAAACATACAACTAATTCCTGAACTGCAAGTCATATTTGTTCATAGCAAGGACAGGTCTGCTATCAGTGGTCAACAAAACACTCCTTCTCGAGCATACGACTAATTTCAGAAAGGAACCCACACTAAAGCAGACGTGTCCCTAGCGATTGCAAGAACCATAGTGCTACTCTGCACTGGTGAAATGTAAGTTTCCTTAGTAATGGAATTACATCTTTCCTACTAAAAGTGCACAGACATTTTAATGTATGGGCAAAGTGGGCTTTGTCCCAGGGCCCAGCCTTTCAGGGTTCCCCCTTAGAGTCAGCTCTGTTCTTCACACCGTCCTTCTCTGATGACCTTGAATAATTTTTAAACATAGATGGTTTTAAATACCATTTCCCTTCAATCTGATTGAAGACGGAAAACAGGTGGGAGTCTTTTACAGACATTTTACTGAGAAATGTTGTGTTTAAGTTTCACCTTGCAACATCCATGAAAAAGTTCCTTTTAGATAAAAACAGGACCTCATAATATGAGAAATGGCAGTGGGCCGCATAGATTATTTGCAATAATATTAGGGAGCTGCTGCTATATTACAATATTGAAGACATACCTCACTATCCCTGAATATTAGATAGAAACACATTTAGAATTTGTCCCATTCTGCCTGAGGAGTGTCAGTGACCTGGTTAAACAGGGCATGGAAAAAGAACAAATTGGATCATAATTTCAAAGATGTTCCGAACAGGGGCCCCCAAAATATATTTCGCAGAGGGCCCTCAAAATCCTAAAGCTATCATTGTAAAAGAGCAATAACGGCTGGAGAAATCTGCAGTCGCTGAGACAGGTACTCGCATGGGTTTCATTATGAATCCCCATCGGAAAAGAGAGCATATTAAAAACTGTCCTCTTCCAGAATCAATACAGCAAAGATCTTTCCTAATATCCTAAGGGTATTAAATAATAAGATGCTGGCCTAATGCTGCCTTTAAAACAAATCTATGTTAATTCTGAAGATTTTTCACCCTCCAAAGCTTACCGAGAAAGGTGCAGGTTAAGAAGAAATTTGTATTTAGCTTTATTCTTATCTTCTACATTCCTGAGTGATGGATTACCAAACAGCAATGATTGCCTATGCATGCGTGGGTTCGTATCCCATCCTCATCGCCACTGATACAAAGGGAAGGTCCTCCAGGTAAGTTTAACACTTAATTTATCTTTCCAAGCTTCAGGTAGTACACCCAGCAGGGCAGCCACCAAGACAGCAAGTGCCGGCCTCTCGAACCCACACCAACATTCTCCATTCCATTTCCCCAAAATTGAAATGCTCGTGCCTTGCATCTAAATGGCATGCACGGAATACAACAGTTTTGCGTACATAAGCGAGCCATGGTATTCTAAGGATGGTGTAACTTGACAGAGAGGCTTTAAAAACTGATTGGTTCAGGATAGTATCTGGGTTAAGCCAAATCCAGCACCACAAGGCAAGTGGGCCTAATTTTATATGACCTCAATGTAGACAAGCGCTAGTTCTTTGTGACTTATATTGTGAGATGACAAAGAGGGTACAGAAAGGAGCCACCACCAAAAAAAGTGATTCCCTTCGTTCTGAATTTAAACAGTTGGCAAAACCCCAGACTCCTGGCCTGCATGTAGCAGTGGCAACGCACCAGGCCTTTGGGATCTCAAGAATGGGTGTGATTGAGTTGCCACTAGATTGCCATGGTATGTTGAGAAGGCCCCCGCCAATTGAGAAAGATTTGTGCTACACTTTAGAGTGGGGACCATGCCCTGAGGAGTCAAAATTGACCCCTATGTAAAAAGAAAATATTGGTTATTTCCAATGAGGAAACTGTTGTTTGCCGTCACAGGCCATGATAAACGGTAATTTAGGATTTAGAGTAGTTGGCAACCAAGTCAAAATCGTCCATAAACTGTGCAAAAGAAGTAACAAGAATGCGTTAAGCCTTTAGTGTGTGGGTCATTAAAATGACATTGTCGGCATATAACAATGCAGGCAATAGGGCACCCTTTATCATTGCTACGTCTGGGCTTGCCCTGCCAAGGGTAGGGCTTAACTTATTGATATGTAATATAAATAAAAGTAGAGTGGGAACTCACCCCTTCCACCCATACCGTGAGATCAGAAATGTATCTGAAAGTTCCCCAAAATTGACAAATCTGTCCCTTGCAGACATATTCTAGTGGAGGGTGGATAGAAAACTAGCCAGTGTCTCATCTAGCACCAGCTGGAGTAGGGGCCTCTCTAACTTGGATTTATGAGCACAACCAAACGCTGTGAACAACTGCATTAATGCAGGGTAGAGTGGGCAGCGCATGGCAATGGTGTATTTGCCCATGGCCTGATAGAGGCTGAGGCACTGCTCCACAATACCCAGCCACTCCCTAGATCCATATTGGCAGGGATTAGGAATTCTGTTTTTGTAGGCCTAATCACATATTCTGTTATATGACTGCCAATAAATTTAATAGAGGTGTCACTAAGGCAGATGGACTGATAGCGTCCTGGAGCAGAATCATTGCCCTTTTTAAAGATGATCAAAGCTGACCATGATCTTGACAACTGGTTATGATCTAAGCTGTTGACATTTGTCATCAGTGGCGTTTATAGATCTAGGTTGCATTTTGGGAGGTCCACAGGCACCATGTTGGAACCAGAAGATTCACCTGTTGGGCTCTGCAGTATTTCTAGGGTTATTACTTCAAGTGTAAAAAACAAGTTTTCCTTCAGGGGTGGTGGTATTTAAGGTCTTTGTAGACACTAGATTATTCAAGAAGGAGCAATGGAAGCTTGAGAAAGGAGCCACCCAGTAATCTCTTAAAATGTAACCGCCAATCAAGGTGTTGAGCTAGTTTCGGCTGCTAACATTAATTTATTGCAATTCACACCATTTAATTCACGTTTTTCCCTTTTTATAGCAAGTTTATACAGACAACAGGATAGTGAAACTTCCAGAGGACCCTAAAGGAAACAGTTACGGTTCCTCGTAGGCCTCTACTGGCCAAATAGCACAAGGAGTCAAAGTAACAAGGAGCATCCGAAGGAGCCATAACAGGTTTTAGCAGGGCAGCTTTAATATGCTACATGAACTCTCAAATGGTTCTATTATATACTCACTCCGTCCCTCTGAAGAAAGAGACAAGAATCAAGACTCTTTCCGAGTATAAAACAGAGAAACTGAGAAGGATTCCGAAGGCTCCTTGAAAGCCTAAGTCCATTTGGGTGAGAATGGGGATGGGGTGGAGGCTTCTGAGGACAGGTGGCCTTTGGTACAGGAAGGATAAAAGAGGGTACAAGATGGTTATGCTCTCCAAAAGTTGACTCTAAAATCTCACTGCACTAAGGCCCATATTTATACTTTTTAGCGCCGCATTAGGGGCATTGTTTTACGCAAAAGCGGCGCAAACCTACAAAATATAATTGTATTTTGTAAGTTTGCGCCGCTTTTGCGTCAAGAAATGATGCAAATGTGGTGCTAAAAAAGTATAAATATGGGCCTAAATACTTAATCAGACTCTCGACAGAAATGTGTAATTGATTACGGAGGCACAGCCCCCAACCTGAAAAGTGAGTATGGAGTTAACTTGACCTAACATATACTCCGCCATGTTAACAAGATTGTGTGCTACAATATAGGGACCAAGGGCCATATGTACGAACACTTATTCTCATAGACACAGAATGGGTAAAAACCTTTGCTACATCTGGCCCCAAGTTCCTTGCCTCTGGTATTAATAATACTGGCAACGTCATTGGAACCTAGGTAGCTCATATCAACAGCGTTTATCCTAGCAAAATCCCCTGCAAGGATAAGGTTGCATTCCTTGAACATTGCGCATATCCGCCCTTAATACGTTCTGCGAAGTGAAACAAGTTAGTGAATTTTACACCTAGTGAGTTCACAAAATTATTATTGTAAAAATAATGTGTACATAAAACGATGTTACTTCTTTGAGATAAAGAGATTGATTTTCTGTGCTAATATTAGGCATAAACCTAATCCCAACTTTCAGGGACAATTTAATTAAAATGTATAATCCTCCCTTGGCTTGGCTACGCCTAGAAGGCAGAACAGTAATCATTCTCCTCATAAGTGAGGGGAAACGTGGCCCAAGTTTCCTGAAATCGTAAAAGTTCATAGTTTTTAACCAGATTAGTCCAAACTGGCAACCGTAGTTTGGAGTTGATTCCAGCAATGTACCAGCTCATTACCCTTACAGGCAGTACAGGTAATTTTCCTGTAGACGACAAGTCCAAAATGGATATACAATACTATGGGGGTTATTACAACTTTGGAGGAGGTGTTAATCCGTCCCAAAAGTGACGGTGAAGTGACGGATATACCACCAGCCGTATTACGAGTTCCATAGGATATAATGGACTCGTAATACGGCTGGTGGTATATCCGTCACTTTACCGTAACTTTTGGGACGGATTAACACCTCCTCCAAAGTTGTAATAACCCCCTATATCCCCTGGCAGCCCTTGCCCTTGCTGAAGAATGGGGAGAATAGTCTGCGTGCTGGATGAAAATATGTTTCTTATATTGAAAGAAAAATAGCAGAGGGGTAAGGTGGAGATTTCACCTTGATTGTCTGCTGGTTACTTGGGAAGTAAAAGTATATTCTGGACATATGTTACAGAATCGTAAAGTTCACAACAATGCAGTCTCTGGTTGAGTTTTTCTTTGTCGGTCCCAGTCAGTCGACCCTTCTGGCCATTAAAACCTGATTGCAATTATCTTACCGCCACCCCCTCTCCCCATTACTGCATGACCAATGTGTAACTTTGTTAAAGCGTTGTTACTCCTGATTCCACCTGGTTACGCCTGAGCGTCGGGACGCCTGCCAAAATTAAAATGTAGCGAAGCTCTAAAATGACCTTGATGGGCACCATAGGCCAGATTTATCAAACGGTTTTACCCATTCTGTGTCTATGGGAAAAAGTGTTGGTACATATTGCCCCGTATCATTATTCTGCTGGCCCGTCAGTGTTTGAGGTCTTGTCGAAGATGGCTCCTTTGGCTTCCCTTTCTCCACAGTGTTGCTGAATCCGAAATGCGAACAAAGGGCTGAGCACTGTGTAACTGACCCTGTGTTTCTTCCCTCGAGGTTCCCTCTGATCGAGGGACAACAAAAGGTGCCAAATTCAGGCCTTCTTTCAAAGAGGGCCCTGAAGCACTGGGTGGGATATGTACGAGTGTGCTGGTGTTGCACGCTGGTTGACTATGCATTCAGTGGAATGGACACGGGTATTAGTGCCTGAACTACAATTGGAGCTACTAGTTGCTAACTCTGATTCAATTAGACAGACGATCAATAAGAGGACGCAGTTGCTATTGCTATTTGAACAAACAAATTGAGTCTGCTACAATACTGATCAAGCAGTGGGGCTCAGGTGCTGAGGGGCGTAGGCTATCCCAACCAGACATTTTTGCCTTGTCTTCCACTGCGGTCACCTGTGTTACCTTTTTCTTTTGTTTGGCTACTGGCGCTGGTGGTGATAAGATTTCTGCTGTAGAAGAGGGACCACCTACTTTACTTATATGGTTAATGTCAGTACCAGATTGAGGCGGTCATTCTGACTGCGGCGGGCGGTGGTCGCCGCCCGCCATGCGGTTACCGCCGAATGACCGCGGTGGTCATTCCAACTTTCCCGCTGGGCCGGCGGGCGACCGCCAAAAGGCCGTCCGCCGGCCCAGCGGGAAAGCCCCTGCAACGAGGAAGCTGGCTACGAATGGAGCCGGCGGAGTTGCAGGGGTGCGACGGGTGCAGTGGCACCCGTCGCGATTTTCACTGTCTGCTTTGCAGACAGTGAAAATATTTGTGGGGCCCTGTTAGGGGGCCCCTGCACTGACCATGCATTGGAATGGGCAGTGCAGGGGCCCCCAGGGGCCCCACGGCACCCGTTCCCGCCATCCTGGTTCTGGCGGTGGATACCGCCAGAAACAGGCTGGCGGGAAGGGGGTCGGAATCCCCATGGCGGTGCTGCAAGCAGCGCCGCCATGGCGGATTCCCTGGGACAGGGGAAAACCGGCGGGAAACCGGCGGGAAACCGCTGGTTCCCCTTTTCTGACCGCGGCTTTACCGCCGCGGTCAGAATAGCCCAGGAAGCACCGCCAGCCTGTTGGCGGTGCTTCCGCCGCCCTCTGCCATGGCGGTCATGGACCGCCAGGGTCGGAATGACCCCCTGAGTGCCTTCAACAGCGATGCCACCCTTGGCTTTACAGGTGCTATTCATGGCCAGTGTTCAATGGAAAGTCTTTGCTCCATAATTTCCTTGGAGATGACCTGCCCCCTACTGCCCTCTCTAAGATGTTGTCAACAGTTGTACCCCAATAGATGGATTAGTCATCCCATCTGTTTTACACTTGCCCTTATACTGGCCACTACTGGCCACTACTTAACAGTGACCCATACTGGGTTCGTTAAAAGATTCCCCATTCCTGAGCAGTATCCGGAGCCCGCATGTATGCACAACCCAACAAAACAGGGAATCAAATCTAATCAAAAACAGAAGGCTCCTTCCAGACACGGGGACTCTCGTCGAAAGCCATATGCAGGTACCTCAGGCCGAACCGACCCAAGGGCATTCAAGAAGAAAAGACTCCAGGCGAGATTCCGCACTCCACATTCTGACCGCCAGTGTCCCAGCCTGACACCTACAGCATTCTTTGTTCGTTGTGTTACAGTTGAAGGGCCAGAGTCCTGCCAATTATCACTCACCAGGGGTTAGACCAGAGGTCTTCGATCTGTGTGTGTGGGTGGATGGATGGGGGAGGACGGGAGGGAGGGAAGTCATGGAAGGGGGTCGAGCATTCCACAGCCCTACTGTCAGCACAAAAAAAAGATTTACAACTGTTCTCTTACTTTTCCTAAAACAACCCTCATGGGGATGGTTAATTCCCAAATTGTAAATGCTTCAGCTGAAGTGTCATTCACAGAGTGTCCTGTACTATGACAGGCAGACAGATAAACCACTTCCTGCCAGGGCGCCTGCTGCCTGAAAGAAATGCAAATGTGAGCTATGAGAGCTTGGGAGCACTACTGCCTTTACTTGATGAATCTTTGTGATAAAATATTTTTTCT
Source organism: Pleurodeles waltl (assembly GCF_031143425.1). Classification (NCBI taxonomy): domain Eukaryota; kingdom Metazoa; phylum Chordata; class Amphibia; order Caudata; family Salamandridae; genus Pleurodeles; species Pleurodeles waltl. The sequence continues at coordinate 644,268,336 of NC_090446.1, read as the reverse complement.
TTTTCAGTGGTAGTGCAGTTAACAACTGAGCTGTGATATGAGTGCTTTTAATTGAAATTGTATTTACATAGTGCTTACTACTTCAAGGAGGTGTTGAAGGGACAGTTTTGTAAAAAAACAAATGTATCACACAGTCTAGGTATTGTTAAAATCTATATTTGGAAGCACCATTTTATCATAAAACGTTTAATGTGTTTTGTAGCAGTATAGTTTACACTGTGTGTAATGCAAGTTTAAAATAATGACTCACATATTCATAGTGCTTTCTGTCACAGGTTGGGACCTCATAGCACTACAAATACACAAGTCACTATTTTCCACTGCACCACCCAAGATTTAATTGTGTGGCTCTCCGGTTACACACAGACTGTAGTGCATTAACTAATAGAGGTTTAAGAACAAACTATTGTGCATGAGTAACAACTTTTTATACTTAATTTTCTTTTAACCGGTTCTGTGCCTTGGACGAGGTGACCTCGTCCAAGGCTACAGTTCCTGTGTGCCTTGGACGAGGTTACCTCGTCCAAGGAACACGGGAACTTGGGGGAGTGCTAGCGCACCCCCACTGTGAACCCCCCTCCTCCCACCCCCCCTGTGACGTCAGCACACGAGCGCGCGCTGATTTGTCACAGGGGCCTCCCCCATCGCGCTGGAAGCTCTGCTTCCAGCGCGATTGAAATAGAAATGCAAAGCATTTCTCTTTCAATCACTGGGAGAGGCCCGGAGGGGCTTCAAAGGGAAAGAAATGGATTTCCTTCCCTTTGAAGTCTCTCCCAGGGTTTCAAAAGCCGGATTGCTTGCAATCCGGCTTTTGAAACCCCACTAGACACCAGGGTTTTTTTTTTTTCCAGAAATTTACAAAAGGGAGCGACCCCTTGGGCAAGGGTCACTCCCAGGGGGGGGGGCATTTTTCAGGAAGGCCTTTTCTGCCCCCCCTGGGGGCAGAAACCCCTAGGCACCAGTTTTTTTTAATTTTGTTATGTTTTTTTTTTTTTTTTTTTAGGTGGGGAGCGACCCCTTAGGCAAGGGTCGCTCCCCTAGGGGGCAAATTATATTTAGGCCATTTCTGCCCCCCTTGGGGGCAGATTGGCCTATTTTGATGAGGCCAATCTGCCCCCAAGGGGGGCAGAAACCACTAGACACCAGGGAGTTTTTTCTTTGCGTGAATTTCACGCAAGGGGAGCGACCCCTTAGGCAAGGGTCGCTCCCTGGGGGGGGGGGAATTATTTTAGGCCATTTCTGCCCCACCTGGGGGCAGAAACCTCTAGGCGGCAGGGAAATTATTTTGGTGTGGTTTTTTTTTTGGGTTGTTTGTTTTTTTAGAGGTGGGGAGCGACCCATTAGGCAAGAGTCACTCCCCTGGGGGGCAAATTCTATTTAGACCATTTCTGCCCCCCTTGGGGGCAGATTGGCCGATTTTAGGTCAATCTGCCCCCAAGGGGGCAGAAACCACTAGGCACCAGTGATTTGTTTTTTGGCGCCAATGTCACGCAGGGGGAGCGACCCGGTAGGCAAGGGTCGCTCCCGAGGGGGGGTGTGGGGGTTGGGGGGGCAAATTTATTTTAGGCCCTTTCTGCCCCCCGGGGGCAGATCGGCCTATTATTAGGCCGATCTGCCCCCGGTGGGGCAGAAACCTCTAGGAGCCAGGGCAATTTTTTTTTGTTGTGTTTTTTTGTGTTTTTTTAGAGATGGGGAGCGACCCATCAGGCAAGGGTCGCTGCCCTGGGGGGCAAATTGTATTTAGACCTTTTCTGCCCCCCTTGGGGGCAGATTGGCTGATTTTAGGTCAATCTGACCCCAAGGGGGCAGAAACCACTAGGCACCGGGGATTTGTTTTTTGGCGCCAATGTCACGCAGGGGGAGCAACCCCGTAGGCAAGGGTCGCTCCCGGGGCGGGGGGTGGGGGTTGGGGAGGCAAATTTATTTTAGGCCATGATCTGCCCCCGGGGGGGGCAGAAACCTCTAGGCACCAGGGCACATTTTTTTTTGTGTGTTTTTATTTTTTGTTTGTTTGTTTTTTTAGAGATGGGGAGCGACCCATCAGGCAAGGGTCGCTGCCCTGGGGGGCAAATTGTATTTAGACCATTTCTGCCCCCCTTGGGGGCAGATTGGCCGATTTTAGGTCAATCTGCCCCCAAGGGGGCAGAAACCACTAGGCACCGGGGATTTGTTTTTTGGCGCCAATGTCACGCAGGGGGAGCAACTCCGTAGGCAAGGGTAGCTCCCGGGGGGGGGGAGGGTCAGGGGGCAAATTTATTTTAGGCCATTTATGCCCCCCCGGGGGCAGATACCTCTAGGCGCCAGGGCAAATCTTCTTTTTGTGTTTTTTTGTTTTTGTTTTTTGTTTTTTTAGAGATGGGGAGCGACCTATCAGGCAAGGGTCGCTGCCCTGGGGGGCAAATTGTATTTAGACCATTTCTGCCCCCCTTGGGGGCAGATTGGCCGATTTTAGGTCAATCTGCCCCCAAGGGGGCAGAAACCACTAGGCACCGGAGATTTGTTTTTTGGCGCCAATGTCACGCAGAGGGAGCGACCCCGTAGGCAAGGGTCGCTCCCGGGCAGGGGAGGATTGGGGGGGGGGGGGTCGGGGGTCAAATTTATTTTAGGGCATTTCTGCCCCCCCCCCCCGGGGCCGGCTGAGCTAGAGGCCAAAATCCACAGGTAGGCACTTTGCAAAAAACACCTCTGTTTTCTGTGAAAAAATATGTTGTGTCCACGTTGTGTTTTGGGCCATTTCCTTTCGTGGTTTGCTACGTTTCCCCAGGTGCCGGCTGAGCTACAGGTCAAAATCCACAGGTAGGCACTGTTTTCTATGAAAAAATTTGATGTGTCCACGTTGTGTTTTGGGCCATTTCCTTTCGTGGGCGCTAGGCCTACCCACAGAAGTGAGGTACCCTTTTTATCGAGAGACTTAGGGGAACGCTGGGTGGAAGGAAATTTGTGGCTCCTCTCAGATTCCAGAACTTTCTGTCACCAAAATGTGAGGAAAATGTGTTTTTTTAGCCAAATTGTGAGGTTTGCAAAGGATTCTGGGTAACAAAACCTGGTCAGAGCCCCACAAGTCACCCCATCTTGGATTCCCCTGGGTTTCTAGGTTTCAAAAATGCGCTGGTTTGCTACGTTTCCCCAGGTGCCGGCTGAGCTACAGGTCAAAATCCACAGGTAGGCACTGTTTTCTATGAAAAAATTTGATGTGTCCACGTTGTGTTTTGGGCCATTTCCTTTCGTGGGCGCTAGGCCTACCCACACAAGTGAGGTATCATTTTTATCGGGAGACTTGGGGGAACGCTGGTTGGAAGGAAATTTGTGGCTCCTCTCAGATTCCAGAACTTTCTGCCACAGAAATGTGAGGAACATGTGTTTTGTTAGCCAAATTTTGAGGTTTGCAAAGGATTCTGGGTAACAGAACCTGGTCAGAGCCCCACAAGTCACCCCATCTTGGATTCCCCTAGGTCTCTAGTTTTCAGAAATGCACAGATTTGGTAGGTTTCCCTAGGTGCCGGCTGAGCTAGAGGCCAAAATCTACAGGTAGGCACTTTGCAAAAAACACCTCTGTTTTCTTTAAAAAAAAATTGATGTGTCCACGTTGCGTTTTGGGGTGTTTCCTGTCGCGGGCGCTAGGCCTACCCACACAAGTGAGGTAACATTTTTATCGGGAGACTTGGGGGAACATAGATTAGCAAAACAAGTGTTATTGCCCCTTGTCTTTCTCTACCTTTTTTCCTTCCAAATATAGGAGAGTGTGTAAAAAAGACATTTATTTGAGAAATGCCCTGTAATTCACATGCTAGTATGGTCACCCCGGAATTCAGAGATGTGCAAATAACCACTGCTCCTCAACACCTTATCTTGTGCCCTTTTTGGAAATACACAGGTTTTCTTGATAGCTATTTTTTACTCTTTATATTTCAGCAAATTAATTGCTGTATACCCGGTATAGAATGAAAACGCACTGCAGGGTGCAGCTCATTTATTGGCTCTGGGTACCTCGGGTGCTTGATGAACCTACAAGCCCTATATATCCCCGCAACCAGAGGAGTCCAGCAGACGTAACAGTATATTGCTTTCGATAATCTGACATTGCAGGGAAAAGTTACAGAGTAAAACGTAGAGAAAAATTGATGTTTTTTTCACCTCAATTTCAATATTTTTCTTTTTCAGTTGTTATTTTCTGTAGGAAACCCTTGTAGGATCTACACAAATGACCCCTTGCTGAATTCAGAATTTTGTCTACTTTTCAGAAATGTTTAGGTTTCTGGGATCCAGCATTGGTTTCATGCCCATTTCTGTCACTGACTGGAAGGAGGCTGAAAGCAGAACAAATTGCAAAAATGGGGTATGTCTCAGTAAAATGCCAAAATTGTGTTGAAAAATTGGGTTTTCTGATTCAAGTCTGCCTGTTCCTGAAAGCAGGGAAGCTGCTGAGTTTAGCACCGCAAACCCTTTGTTGATGCCATTTTCAGGGGAAAAACCACAAGCCTTCTTCTGCAGCCACTTTTTCCCATTTTTTTGAAAAAAACGACATTTTCACTGTATTTTGGCTAATTCCTTGGCCTCCTTCAGGGGAACCCACAAAGTCTGGGTACCTCTAGAATCCCTAGGATGTTGGAAAAAAAGGACGCAAATTTGACTTGGTTAGCTTATGTGAACAAAAAGTTATGAGGGCCTAAGCGCGAACTGCCCCAAATAGGCAAAAAAAGGCCTGGCACAGGAGGGGGAAAAGGCCTGGCAGCGAAGGGGTTAAGCTGTGTGTTATTTTATATGTAGCTATCCGACGGCGAGAGACCTAAAATATTACAGAATATTTTGCTTTTGGCCACACCTTTGAACCCACCCCCACGCTCAATGACATCATCCCTATGGCAAGCAGGATCTCAGTTCCCATTTTTTTTAATGCACTTCAACAGGTGGTAGCCTGGATGCCCATTCCCTTGCAGATTGGGGGAGGTTGACAAGAATTGGCGCACTGTACTGCACACAGCACTAATGCATCAGTGAGTATAGTTCACTCATCACAATATAGCTGCCACTGGTAGCACTAGCCAGGGGGCTCAGCTGCGCTGACTGCAGCAGTCTGACCACAGCTGAGACTCACTCAGGCCGGGCGGCAAGCGTCAATTATGTTTCTTTTTCACACTGCTGCCTGTCCCTCCAGTTTGGTGCATGCATCATTCAATCAATCAATCAGGGTTCTTATATAGCGCAAGTACTCACCCGTGAGAGTCTTAAGGTGCTACCACTGACTTAGGCCCATATTTATACTCCCTTTGCACAGGATTAGCGTCATTCTTTTTGCGCTAATCCGGCGCAAACTTAACACCATATTTATATTTTGTCGCTAGACCCGTCTAGCGTCAATATGTCAGAGTTCGCGCCATTTTATGGTTACGTGAAACTGCCTTGCGTCAAAGAGATGCAAGGTAGGCATTCCCGTCCAAAAAATTACTCAAACACCCGTGCACCATAATTATCCAACCAGGCAAAAATGACGCACAGCTGGAAAGCAGACTCGGAAAATGATGCAAATCCCGATTGCGTCAAATTTTAATGCCTGGGTCAGGGCAGGCGTTAAAATGGGGCAAAGACACCACTACTTAAGGAAAACTCACACAAGCAACATCATTGCTCAAGAAGGACGACATAGAGGTGCTACTCATGCAGCATGCCAGAAGTCGCAGAGAACAGGACAAATAGCAGCAGCTACCACCACACCATCGTGGACCCCAAAGGCAACGGAGAAGGCAGGAGAGGCTATTCAGGACCAGGACAACCCTCCTGGGCCTCAGGGAACATGATATCATCCAGAGGTACAGACTCAACTGGCAATCCATACAGCAGCTGCTGTGCCAAATTGAGCCACAGTTAACAGCCAGCTTGCAGACACCCCACAGTATTCCACCGGAGACCATGTTGCTAGCTGTCCTGCACATAGGTGGCAAGTGGCTCATTTCAAACTAAAGGTGCCCTGGTTGCCGGGGTCTCACAGCCCTCAATCTCTGCCTTCCTTCCCGAGGTACTTGATGCCATCATCTCCCTCACACCCTGCCACATCAGGTTCCCCAACACACAGCAGAAGCAGCAGGAGACCAAACAGCGGTTTTACCAAATTAATGACTTCCTGCACGTGCTTGGTGCCAGTGACTGCACATATGTCTGGATTGTGCCACCTGCTGCAACCGAGCATCTATACCGCAACAGGAAGCACACACACTCCATCAATGAGCAGGCCATTGTGGATCACCGGGGTTTGATCACCCACATCCTGGCAAAGTATCCTGGGAGTGTACATGATTCATTCATCTTGTCATTTATGCTGGATGGCAGAAGAGGTAAAATATTTGGGTGTCAATGTCACTGGAAACATGGGGGAACATGTGAGTAATAATTCTGCGTTCACAGTTCAAGTGGTTAGATGCTTACAGCTACCCATCTACAATGTTTGGAATGGGCTCTCTTATTAGGATGATGAATGTGTGGGTTTGTGAAACAACCCCTATTGGGTGGAAAGTTTTGACACAGCCTTTCAAAAGGGGTGGACTGAGGCCCCTGACCCCTATCTTTATAGTCTCATAGCCCAGCACACCACATATAATACTGGTTTCATGATGATGCAGGCTGACCCATGTAAAGGTGGAGTAAAGACCTTGGTCCGGCTGACTCATCATCTACAATTGTGGCTCATAAACCTAGCAGCAGATGTGATAGCCGCCAGGTAACTGGCTTGGTGGAACACAGGTGAACATCTAGGAATGGGCAGGCCACACGCCCCCACCTCTACTACAACTTGTCCAGATTCTTTACTCCTAACAGCTACGCCAACCGAGTCTAGGTAATATCATTCTTCTGCCTACTGTGACCCTTATAGCAACACCTACTAATAATGTAATGGACATTTATTAGTTATTAATATATGCCCCCAACTGTAAAAAACCGAAGCTACAGTACCTGCTTAAAGATCAAATATCTCTTCTTGTGCTGAGGCAACCATTAATTGTTAACAATACTCCATAAACTCAAGTGTCCGGTTAGAACTATAGGTTTTTTATGCTATAGCAGCACAGCAAATTAGTTAAAATGATTAGTAACAAACAAGTTACTTACCTTCAGTAATGTTATTTCTGGTAGAGACTAGCTAGATACAATGTTCTTACCTTTTGAATATTCCCCAGTGTCAGACTGGATCCATAAACTTTTCAGTAGTACCTTTGAGCACTAGTAGGTGGGGCAGTGACGGTCCACACTGCCACAGTTCTACTATAATATTGACATGCAGGAGCCTATACAGGCACCAGTCCAGCTTGCTGAAATCAGTTGCTTTTGGGAGGGCCCACACCCCCGCAAATGCAGAACCCCAAAAGCAGGTTGTGGTGTGATCAGTGTGCAGACTTCGAGAATTGAGGTCTTATTAATGAATAGAAGTCTATAACAGGGCAGGAGGATTGGAAGTTTGGTGAGGAATCTGCAGGTAGATAAAGCCTCTACCGAAAGACCATTACCAAAGGTAAGTAACTTGCTCTTCTGATAGAGACTTTAATTCACAGATTCTTTCGCTTTTGAATAGATACCAAAGCAGTACCTATTTGGATGTGGGTATGTGGCTGGATTTCAACCAGAGTCCTGCATCACTGAGCTGGCAAAATGCTTCTCCCCTCTCACAAACCTGACTATCCAGAAAATAGTGATTTGTGAATATATGTAGGATTGCCTTAGGTACCGCCTGGCAAATGTCTAGGACCAGAACTCTGCATGCTAACGCAGTAGCAGCAGTTTTGGCCCTGGTAGAACAAGCAAGTAGACCTGTCAAAGGCTGTGTTTTGGCCAGTGTGAAGCACATTTTAATGCAGAGATCCAGCAGAGACCAATGCTGTAAACTTTTCAAGAAGCATATAACAGGAGACTTAAAGAGGGCTGATCCGTCGACTGCAAAAGGCCTAAGGTACCCATTACCTGTGCTTAAAACAAGGTCTTGGCGGTTAGGGAAAAAAAAACCAAAATGTGAGATAACTTTGCTTGGAAGTGGTCTATCTGCAGAGTACTGAAGCAAACATCACATTTTCCGAGCACAGGCGTATACAGTTTTTATCAAGGGATACCTGGCTGTGAAGATGGCATCAATCATCTCTGCAGGAAGGTGTTCAGCTGTCACCGCTCAATCTCCAAGCAGTAAGGTGGAGATTTGCAAACAAGTCCCTTAAAACACAAGGGGGGTCATTCTGACCCCGGCGGTAAAAGGCACTTACTGCCGGTCAGAAGCCCGCCACAACACCACCGCGGTAAACCGCCACCGTCATTCTGACCCTCAAGAGGCAAACCGCCAAAAACCCGACATCCACAAAAGTCCGCCACACCAACGGCCAGCGTTAAACTGGCGAAGACCAAACCTCCACCGTCACGCCCATGCCATTACGACCCACGAATCCACGCGGCGGTCTTTCAACCGCGGTATTCCATTGGCGGTACACACCGCCGCGCTCAAAATACACATACAGCTCCAAAACACAGCCACATTGGACAATTTGAAATACACACACCTGAGACACATACACACAACACTCCCACACACCCAATTTACTATAAAACACACACCCACATCACCCACAAACCTCTACGACCACAAATCAGAGACGAAGCCCAGAGAGAGACAGCACAGAATAGAGAACACCATCACACAGAGGCACACTACACCATCACCCACACAACAACCACGCACAAAACACCACACACCACTACACTCACCACACTCATCACCGCAAACACCACCCCACACCTCATCCACACCACCCCATGGAACCCCCAAGACACCCCAGGTTCTCGGACGCAGAACTCAGGGTCATGGTGGAGGAAATAGTTTGGGTAGAGCCCCAGCTCTTCGGGACACAGGTGCAGCACACCACCATTGCCAGGAAGATGGAGCTATGGCAAAGAATAGTGGACAGGGTCAATGCTGTGGGACAGCATCCACGAAATCGGGACGACATCAGGAAGCGGTGGAACGACCTACGGGGGAAGGTGCGTTCCATGGTATCCAGGCACAACATCGCGGTGCAGAAGACTGGCGGCGGACCCCCACCTCAACCCCCAGAATTTACAACATGGGAGGAACAGGTCTTGAACATCCTGCATCCTGAGGGCCTCGCAGGAGTATCTGGAGGAATGGACTCTGGTAAGTCTAATCTCAACTACTTCATCCCGCCCACCCACCAGCATGGCAACTCATACCCCCACCCCCCCACCCCACCCCCCCACCCCATCACACATCCTCCCTGCTAATGTCTCACCATCACAACCCACCCATCCCAACACCAAACCCTGCATGCCACCACAAACCATTGACACCCATCACCTAAGCATGCCCACTGCACATACCCATCTCCCCCACAAACCGCCGTCACAACAGCCCCCACAAAGGAATGCCAGCACTGGGGTACACGGGCACCCACCCATTGCACGCTATGGCACACACAGAAGCAATAACCATACTCTTATACCCCTGCAGGACCCGAACGCCACCACACCGGCCAGGAGGGTCCAGAAATGTCCATCCCACCCCCAGAAGAGGCCCCCAGTGATGACAGCAGCTCTGTCTCCCTGGACCCAGATGACTAGCCCGGCCCATCGGAGACCTCGGGACAGTCGGTTCCCCTCAGACAGCCACAGGCCACAGCAGACCTACCCCCCTCTGGGAACACCAGCACAGTACCCACCCAGCGGGCCCATGCCTCTGTCTCTAGGACACGTCAATCAGCGGTGTGTCCACCACTACAGGGCACCCAGGTTAACCCACCACCCCAACAACAACAAGGACCTGGGGGCAGTGGTAGTGGGCACACGGTCCAGGGGACAGAGGCCCAGGGAAACAGGGGAACTGGGAGGGCTGCTGTGCGACAGGGGGGGGACAGGCCCAGGGAACCCACTCTCCACGAGGCCCTCACCTCCATCATGGGAGAATACCACCACTCCCAGGAGACGATGGCGACGGTCCTGGCCAGGTTCCAGGAGATCCAGGTACTGCAGGAGGAACAGTTTATGGGGTTCAGGGAAGAACTGAGAAACATTAGTTCTGCAATGGGCACCATCGTTGTGGCTCTCAACCAGATTGTCACCACATTGCGGGACCATGTGGCACCACAAAGGGCCCCTGTCACTAGCATGGACCAGGAACAGGCTACCACCTCCGCTGGCGCTAGTGGACAGGAGCCCCCGACACAAGAACAACCGGCCTCCAGAACCCCACCTCCTGCAGAAGAAGAACCACCCCGCAAGCGGGGCCTGAGATCTAGGAAGAAGACAGAGTAGGATGCCAAGACCCCCGCCAGGAAAGGATACCCCGTGATGTCATCCCACTGTCCCACATTGTCACCCTGTCCAACCTTAAACTGCCCCTGCTGCACCTTCCACAGGCATATGGACAATGCACCTGTGAGACTGAGAATCTGGACTCTGCCATGGACATTCCTCCACCATCACCCATCACCGATTTTCAACCATGTCCCAAAATTGAGCACTTTAATAAACACACTTATTGCACACAAATAATCTGGAGTCTGCCTGTATTTTTGAAAATATGTATTAGACATAAACATGCCGAAATGACCAGTTACATTGTGATGACAACATACCACTGTCACACAGCTGTAGTCCATGGGCAAACAAAGCAGAGGTCACGCAGTGGGGCCCACATCTCTGAAATTGGAAGGGAAAGTCACAACTCTGTTAGCATACACTGGGTGAAAAGGACAGACAGTAGAGAGGCAGGAGACTGTAAGTAAATGTAAAATGCCGGTGTTGATTCTTACCTGTGTGTTATTTAAAATACTGCTGTATCACTGTGTCCCTGTTGTCTGTGTCGTCCTCTTCATCTTCCTCCTCTTCACTCTCCGCAGGCTCCACAGCTGCTACAACACCACCATCTGGACCATCCTCCTGCAGAAAAGGCACCTGGCGTCGCAAAGCCAGGTTGTGAAGCATACAGCAGGCCACGATGATCTGGCACACCTTCTTTGGTGAGTACATTAGGGATCCACCTGTCATATGCAGGCACCTAAACCTGGCCTTCAGGAGGCCGAAGGTCCGCTCGATCACCCTCCTAGTACGCCCATGTGCCTCATTGTACCGTTCCTCTGCCCTTGTCCTGGGATTCCTCACTGGGGTCAGTAACCACGACAGGTTGGGGTAACCTGAGTCACCAATTAGCCACACACGGTGTCTCTGTAGTTGTTCCATCACATAAGGGATGCTGCTATTTCGCATGATGTACGCGTCATGCACTGACCCAGGGAACTTGGCATTTACATGGGAGATGTACTGGTCAGCCAAACAGACCACCTGGACATTCATGGAATGATAACTTTTTCTGTTCCTGTACACCTGTTCACTTTCTCTGGGGGGTACCAAAGCCACATGTGTCCTATCAATGGCACCAATGATGTTGGGAATATGTCCAAGGGCATAGAAATCACCCTTCACTGTAGGCAAATCCCCCACCTCAGGGAAAACGATGTATCTCCGCATGTGTTTGAGCAGGGCAGACAACACTCTGGACAACACCTTTGAAAACATAGGCTGACACATCCCTGATGAAATGGCCACTGTTGTTTGAAATTACCCACTTGGCAAAAAATGGAGTACTGACAGCACCTGCACTAGAGGGGGGATCCCTGTGGGTTGGCGGATGGGTGACATCAGGTCTGGCTCCAGCTGGGCACACAGTTCCTGTATAGTGGCTCGGTCAAGCCTGTATGTCAGAATGACATGTCGTTCCTCCATTGTCGACAGGTCCACCAGCGGTCTGTACACTGGAACATTCCTCCATCTCCTCGCAAGTCCCAGCGGACGGTGCCTAGGAAGGACAACAGCGAGCACAAAGTCAATCAACCCACAGGTACGTTCCCACAGCTTGCACAGTACACGAATCTCTATGCAATGAATGGCTTGTATGAGTGTCGATGCAAGGCCTAGGCATGTGTGATGCAGTAGAAATTAAGCCATGTGGGCCCTTGAAATGGCGGCTGCCTGACCTGTGAAGTGCGACAATGGGATGTGAGGTCAATGCGCTGGCGTGGCAGTAGGCGGTCGAAGACCACGGCGCAAAGCCGCATTGGTTAACATTGAACCCTATGGGTTTCAGGAGCCAATGACAAAGTGCGCCGGCGGTCGCGGTACGCTCCGCCGCGGTACGCACCGCCGCGGACGTGACCACCATTTTCTATCTGCTTAATCACTCGAGACCTGATCATCCACGGGAGATGACCTATACTGCAAGTGCTGCTGTGACCTCGGTCTGGAAGATACAATGGCTGCTGCGACTGGGGAAAGGGCCCCTGCCTTCACTTCTGAAGAATTGGAGAAACTCGTGGATGGGGTCCTCCCCCAGTATGCGCTACTCTACGGTCCTCCAGACCAACAGGTAAGTACACTGGGAGCATGCTTTGGGGGCAATGCCTGTGTTGAGTCGGGTGGATGAAAGATGGTGGGGAGGGGAGCGATTGAGGCATGCATCAAACGACGGATGAGAGCATGTGCCACATGGCAAGGGTGGGGATGGGGGGCCACTCACATCGAGCATGCAGAAAATTATGACAATGTTATTTCTCCCCCTGTACATGTGACATAGGTCAGCGCCCATCACAAAATCGACATTTGGCGTCCCTGGGGGTCCACAACAGACGGGGCACCCACTGCCGCAAGAGGTGGGAGGACATCCGCCGCGGGAGCAGGAAGACCGTGGAGGCTCTGCTGGGGATGGTCTCCCAACGTAGGAGGGGTGCCACTCGTCAATTGACCCCCCTGATGTCTCGGATCCTGGCGGTGGCCTACCCAGATTTGGATGGGCGCATGAGGACATCACAGCAGACACAAGGGGGTGAGTACCAGCACATTCTGCTATCTTAGCGCGCAGTGGAGGTGTCTGGGTGGGGGAGGAGGGCTGTGGGTATCCCTAGGCCAGGGCGATTTCTGTAGGCTAGGCCCCTCCGTAAGGCATGGCCCTGTGCCCCCGCCCCCCACCTCTGTAGGGTGCCAAGTACAGCTATCCATGGCCCTGTGTCACCTATGTGTGCAGTTGTCGTCCATAGGCTTGTAGGCCAAGTCCCAATGATTGAGTAGTGTACCCCAAGTGCGCGGCGTAGTGCAGGGGGCTTCTGTGTCTCCGCCAACTGTGTTTCCAATGCATGCACTCAACATGTCTTTATTTCCCCCCCCCCCTTTTTTGCTGCTCTTCCTGTTCATGTGTGCATTAGCATCATCAGGCGGAGGAGAAGTGGCATCGGAGCACGAGGGAGCTGCATCTCACATGGCCCTGGAGGGCCATGCAACCGACTCGGAGTTCACCAGTGAGACGGAGGGCGAGGGGAGCTCCACAACGGGGACACGTGGAGATATCAGCGACACAGACACGTCCTCGGAAGGGAGCTCCCTTGTGGTGGCGGCAACATCCGTGCCCACCGCAACAACAGGTACAGCCGCCACCCAGCGCACCAGCTCCTCCCTCCAAGCAGCCCCTCAGCGTTCGCCCCGTGCCCGCTCGCACACGAAGGCGGGCATCTCCTTCGCCCCAGGCACCTCAGGCCCTGCCCCAGTTACCCCTGCTGCCCTCAGTGAGGAGGTCATTGACCTCCTCAGGACGCTCATTGTTGGGCAGTCTTCCCTTTTAAATGCCATCCAGGGGGTAGAAAGGGAGGTGCACAGGAGCAATGCATACCTGGAGGGCATTCATTCGGGTCAGGCTGCCCATCAGCGATCGTTCAACGCTCTGGCCTCAGCACTGACGGCAGCCATTGTCCCTGTCTCCTGCCTCCCTCCTCCAACTTCCTCCACCCAGTCCCACTCCCCTGTTCCTCTGCCTATCCCAGACACACCTACAGACCAGCCTGCACACACCTCAACACCCAAGGGCAGCTCATCCAGACATAAGCACCACACATCACACAAGCATTCACACAAGCAACAGCCACATGCAGACATACCAACAGCCACTGCCTCCTCTGTGTCCCCCTCCTCCTCGTCTCCCTCCTCCCTCCCTGTCACGTCTCCACTCACACTTGCATGCACAACATCATCAGCCACTACGTCCATCACCAGCACACCCACCAGAACACTCCGCACACGTGCAGTCACCACCCCACTGCCATTTACACGTCCCCTGTGTCCTCTCCCAATGTGTCTGTCACCCCCTCTTCCAAACCACACAAACGCAGGCAGCCACCCACCCAACAGCCATCCACCTCACGACAGCCTCCGTCACAAGCACCTGCACCCAAAGACACCACACTTGTCTCTCCTACAACCACATCCTCTTCCTCCACTCCCATACCCACTGCACCTACCCTTCCCACTGCTCCTAAAAAGTTTTTCCTGTCCAAAACGAACCTCTTTCCATCACCTGACCCACCCCCTCCATCTCGTAAGAGTCCAATCAGCACCTCAGCCACCACAACCCCTGGACCTACAAGGACCATAGTACAAGGATATTGGAGTCCACCACCTTCAAGGGCAGCTACATCGGCCAGCAGTAAAGGGCCAGCCAGCCCACCCCCTGGGAAAAATTCCAAGAAAGGCAAGGCCCGGCGCGAGAGGCCAGAGACGGCAGCCTCCAAAGGCACTACCCTGGCACCGTCAGGAAGTGGGGTGCCACCTGGCACATCTACAAAGGGAGGCAAGGGCCACAGAGAATCACGGAAGGATGGCAAGGGCAGCACGGCCGACAAGTCCGGCAGCAGGCGAGCTGCCCAGGAGGGCCCCACCAGCCCCATTCCGGGTGTGAAGGAGGACACCCACGGGCCCGGGACTCCAGCACAGGAGGGCCCCGCAAGCGAGAAGTCGGATGGCGAATGAACTCCATATATTGGCAGGATATGGTGCCCTGGAGACACATGTCAAGAACCGCTGAACAGGGCCCTTCAAGACAAACACCGCTGAACAGGGCCCTTCAAGACAAGCACCGCTGAACAGGGCCCTTCAAGACAAGCACCGCTGAACAGGGCACCGCCGTCTCAAGAACCGCTGAACAGGGCCCTTCAAGACAAGCACCGCTCCGCTGGGCCCTTCAAGACAAGCACTGCTGAACAGGGCCCTTCAAGACAGGCACCGCTGAACAGGGCCCTTCAAGACAAGCACCGCTGAACAGGGCCCTTCAAGACAAGCACCGCTGAACAGGGCACCGCCTTCTCAAGAACCACTGAACAGGGCCCTTCAAGACAATCACCGCTCTGCTGGGCCCTTCAAGACAAGCACCGCTGAACAGGGCCCTTCAAGACAAGCACCGCTGAACAGGGCCCTTCAAGACAAGCACCGCTGAACAGGGCACCGCCGTCTCAAGAACTGCTGAACAGGACCCTTCAAGACAAGCACCGCTCCGCTGGGCACCGCCGTCTCAAGCACCGCTCCGCTGGGCCTTTCATCTCTTCACCGCTCCGCTGGGCACCGCCCCGCTGGGCACCGCCGTCTCAAGCACCGCTCCGCTGGGCCCTTCATCTCAAGCACCGCTCCGCTGGGCCCTTCATCTCAAGCACCGCTCCACTGGGCCCTTCAAGTCAAGCACCGCTGGCCCATTGGCAGAAGGGGCAGGCCCGGATCTGTGTCGGGCAGGGCTGCACGATGCACTCTGGGCACCATTCCTCCTCCAGTACCAGTGGAGTCTGTAATCCACTTGAGAGACTGTGGCTTTGCACTCCCCAGGATGTGACAGTGGGCAAGCCACCCACTGTAGAGACTTGTGAGATGTGGCTTTGCACTCCCCAGGATGTAACAGTGGGCAAGCCACCCACTGTAGAGACTTGTGAGACTGTGGCTTTGCACTCCCCAGGATTGCACAGTGGGCAACCCACCCACTGTAGAGACTTGTGAGACTGTGGCTTTGCACTCCCCAGGATGTAACAGTGGGCAACCCACCCACTGTAGAGACTTGTGAGACTGTGGCTTTGCACTCCCCAGTATGGCACAGTGGCCATGGAGGCCCCTCGTGGATCTGGCGTCGTGGACTCATGTGGCTGAGGTGCCTCCCCTTCCCTTCCCCCTGAGGTGCCTGTAGTTTTTCTATCTGATGCCCCTGCAGTGTTCTCTCCAATGGATTCGGGTCTCCTGTGTGGGCTTTGCCCATGTGTTGAGGCCCATTGGCCCACGTACAATGACTGAAACCCAATTTGGACAGGACAATTTACATATGTGTATATAGTTATAGATGTTGGAAATAATTTTTTACTTAGACTTACAATATATTTGAATTTCATGATCATTTTATTTTGTCTTGGCATTCTTCCGGGGGGTTTGGGGGGTGTCACTCTGAGTTGTTGCCCTGCATTGATGTGTAGGTAGTTTTGGGTGAGGGTGGGTGTGTCGCGTATGTGTGTGCCCGTAATCTTTTCTCCTCCCCCCTCCCCTGTGTCGTAGGTGCAGTACTCACCGTTGTCTTCTGCGCCGGCGTTCGTGCTCCTGGTAGAGGAGCAGGTAGACAATAGCTGGTAGGATATGTAGTTCTGGTTCCATGCTGTCCAGATTCCTCGTGGAGTGTGTAGAGGTGAGCGTTTTCCCGTTCGTAGTCTGTTTCCGCCGTGTTTTTATCGGCGGGGCTCCCGCCCCGGAAAAGGTGGCGGATTGGTGAGTTGTGATAGGGTGGGCGGTACATTGTCTCCCGCCTGTCTGTTGGCGGTCACCGCCGCGCTGTTTGTTTGTCCCGCTGTAGCGGTCGGAGTGTTAAAGTGGCGGTCTGTGTTGGCGGTTTCCGCCAGGGTCAGAATTCCATTTTTTTGACCGCCTGCCTGTTGGCGGTTTGGCCGCCGCTTTAACACCGACCACCAGGGTTGGAATGACCCCCTAGATATTCCCAGCTGGAAAACAAAAGGTCCAGCCATAAGAATGCTTAAAAAAGACACTGGGGGTCATTCCTACATTGGCGGGCGGCGACCGGAACCGCCGAATGACCGCACCGCGGCGGCCATTCTGGCTTTCCCGCTGGGCCGGCGGGCGACCGCCAGAAGGCCGCCCGCCGGCCCAGCGGGAAACCCCCTTCTACGAGGATGCCGGCTCCAAATGGAGCCGGCGGAGTCGAAGGGGTGTGACGGGTGCAGTGGCACCCGTCTCGATTTTCAGTGTCTGCAAAGCAGACACTGAAAATCTTTATGGGGCCCTCTTAGGGGGCCCCTGCACTTCCCATGCCAGTGGCATGGGCAGTGCAGGGGCCCCCAGGGGCCCCACGACACCCGTTACCGCCATCCTGTTCCTGGCGGTGAAATCCGCCAGGAACAGGATGGCAGTAAGGGGGTCGGAATCCCCATGGCGGCGCTGCAAGCAGCGCCACCATGGAGGATTCCCTGGGGCAGGGGAAAACCGGCGGGAAACCGCCGGTTTCCCTTTTCTGACCGCGGCTTTACCGCCGCGGTCAGAATTGCCCCGGAAGCACCGCCAGCCTGTTGGTGGTGCTTCCTCCGTCCCTGGCCCTGGCGGTCCATGACCGCCAGGGTCGGAATGACCCCCACTGAATGGTTTGGGGGGGGGGGTATTATTTTGGGGTCCCCATAAACCTAGTGTGGGGACCCATAGATGATCTAGACAGAAAGAGTGCATTGTGCTGAACGTTTTGGTGGTGGTCCCATTGTCCCAGGACCACCATAGGCTGAGTTATGGGCAAAAATGTTGTGAAAAGGGATGCTTGAAAAGCATTATGAGTCGAGTTTTCTGGAGTGCAGGGAATATTGTAGAATCGGCTCTCCCGCTGTGCCAGGAAAGCCACTTTCACTTTGAGGATTTCGGTTTTATCTAAATCATTCACTAATTTCAAGTGTTTTAAGGGGAGAGCTACAAAAAATGACTCTGATAAGGTAACTGTAAACAATTTGACCAGCGCTTCAATACCACCAATCTAGTTCACACTGTTGTGCCTGTTCACGCTGCGAGCGCCATGGCCACCATTGACACGAAGGGGAGAGAAATAATTCACCCACGCTGAAGTATATTGGCAATCGTGCAATAATCTATGTAACAGGGGCAGTCTGCAAGGTGGTAACAAAGTTGCTCCAAGACAGGACAAACAAAGCAATTACCAATGACATCAAGGGATTTTTGAAAGGCAAACCCACAAACGAGTGAAAGTGATGGCTGTGGTTAAAAGCCCACAATACTTACAACAGGTCAAAGCATGTGCGCGCTCAACCTAAAAAGCATTCAAAGCTCTGAAGTGGGGATATTTGACAGAGATCTTGAGGAGGGCTGTACTCAGGATATATATATATATATATATATATATATATATATATATATATATATGTATATATCTTTTTTTTTAACTAGTGGACCCCTTCTCTATAGAAGACCAATCGCGTGAATGGAGGTTAAAGGAGCCCATAAAGATAGTTTTGCATTCGGCAGGGGTATGTAAAAAGGTAGTGTCCGTTATAGCCTCTAATATTTCCTTTGTCTATCAAGCTGGCTCTGGGAAATCCGCTCATAGAGAGGAATACGAGTAGGGACCGGACGGTGTTGCTATCACTATACGTGAACAGCATCATCTTTTTTTCTTCTGAAACCAGAAAAAAACACAGGACCCCTTCATTAGAGATATAATATGATTAACCATTCATTATCACATAAGGCCACATAGTCAATCCCACACCCTTCCAATCAATATGTCCTGTGTAAGGGGTGTGCAATGTTTGTTGCTGCAGGTCAAACACCATGAGACACATAGGGGGTCATTCTGACCTCGGCGGTAAAAGGCTCTTACCGCCGGTCAGAAGACCGCCATTCTACCGCCGCGGCCGCGGTAACCCGCCACGGTCATTCTGACCCACAACTGCCAAGCCGCCAAAAACCCGACATCCACGGAAGGCCGCCTCATCAGCGGGCAGCGATAAACTGGAGATGACCAAACCTCCACCGCCACGCCAACACAAACACGCCCATGCCATTACGACCCACGAATCCACGCCGCAGTCAAAATACACACCCAACTCCAAAACCCAGCCACATTGGACAATTTGAAATACACACACCTGATACACATACAAACACCACCCCCACACATCCAAGCAACTATAAAACACACACCCACATCACCCACAAACCCCCACTAGTTGGAAATCGGAGAGAAGGCGAGAGAGAGAGAGAGAGAGAGAGAGAGAGAGAGAGAGAACAGCAATCGAAAACCCCAACACACACAGGAACCCAACATCATCAACCACACCACATCTACGCACACATCACCACACACCACCACTCACATAACCACAAACACCACCCCACACCTCATCCACACCACCCCATGGCACCCCAAAGACACCCCAGGTTTTCGGACCAAGAACTCCGGGTCATGGTGGAGGAAATCATAAGGGTAGAGCCCCAGCTCTTCGGCACACAGGTGCAACACACCACAATAGCCAGGAAGGCGGAGCTATGGCAGAGGATCGTCGACAGGGTCAACGCTGTGGGACAGCATCCCAGAAACCGGGAAGACATCCGAAAGCGCTGGAACGACCTACGGGGGAAGGTACGGTCGATGGTCTCCAGACACAACATCGCTGTGCAGAGGACTGGCGGCGGACCACCACCCACCCCTCCCGAATTCACAACATGGGAGCAAGAGGTCCTTAACATCCTGCATCCTGCGGGCCTCGCTGGAGTAGGCGGAGGAATGGACTCTGGTAAGTCTAGTCTCAACTACTCCCCCTCCCCCAACCACCAGCATGCCAACCCACACCCCCACCCTCACCCGCAACCCCCCAGCACACATCCTCCCTGCCAATGTCTCACCAGCACAACCCACCCAACCCAAAACCAAACCCTGAATGCCAACACAAACCATGGACACCCATCACCTATGCATGACCACTGCACATACCCATCCCCCCCACAAACCACCCTCACAACTCCTGCCACAAGGGAATGCCAGCACTGGGGGACAAGGGCACCCACAAATCGCACGCCATGGAACACACAGAAGCAATAACCATACTCTTTCACCCCTGCAGGGCCCGAACGCCAACACACCGGCCAGGAGGGTCCAGATATGTCCATCCCACCCCCAGAACAGGCCCGCAGTGAGGACAGCAGCTCTGTCGACCTGGAACCTGATGACCAGCCCGGACCATCGGGGACCTCTGGACAGTCGGTTCCCCACACACAGACACAGGCCACAGCAGACCTAATCCCCTCTGGGAATATCAGCACAGCTCCCACCCAGCGGGCCCATGCCTCTGTCTCCAGGACAGGTCAATCAGCGGTGTGTCCGCCACTACAGGGCACCCAGGCTGACCCAACACCCCAACAACAACAGGGACCTGGGGGAAGTGGTAGTGGGCACACCGTCCAGGGGACAGAGGCCCGGGGAAACAGGGCAACTGGGAGGGCTGCAGTACGACAGGGGGGGGAGGACAGGCCCAGGGAACCGACTCTCCAAGAGGCCCTCACCACCATCATGGGAGCATACCACCGCTCCCAGGAGACAATGGCGACGGTACTGGCCAGGTTCCAGGAGATCCAGGCACAGCAGGAGGAACGGTACATGGGGTACAGAGAGGAGCTCAGGAACATCGTCCAGGCCCTGAACCTAATAGTCACCACATTGCTGGACCATGTGGCACCCCAAAGGGCCCCTGTCTCCAGCCCGGACCAGGAACAGCCTACCACCTCCGCCGGCGCTAGTGGACAGGAGGCCCCCACACAACGACGGGCCACCAGAACCCCACCTCCTGCTGAAGATCAACCACCCCGCAAGAGGAGCCTGAGATCACAAAGGAAGACAGAGTAGGATGCCAAGACCCCTGCCAGCCTAAGATCCCCCGGATGTCATTCCACTGTCCCACATCGTCACCCGGTCCAACCTTGAACTTCCCCTGCTCCATCCTTCCACAGGCATATGGACAATGCACCTGTGCGACCGAGAACTGGACTCTGCCATGGACATCACTCCACCCCCACCCATCACCGTTTTACTATCATGGACCTATATGTAGCACTTTAAATAAATCACTAATTGCACTTAAAACACTCAGGAGTCTGCTTGTATTCTTAACAAATGTATTACACATAACGGTTCAAAATTGTTCAGTTACATTGTGCTGACAACATACCAATGTCAATGTGCTTTACTCCATGGCCGAACAAACCAGAAGTCACGCAGTGTGTCATACAGCTCTGAAAAGCCAAGGGAAAGTCACAATTCAGTTGAAAGGAACT
Organism: Pleurodeles waltl; assembly: GCF_031143425.1. Lineage (NCBI taxonomy): Eukaryota > Metazoa > Chordata > Amphibia > Caudata > Salamandridae > Pleurodeles > Pleurodeles waltl. Next base: position 644,247,171 of record NC_090446.1, on the reverse strand, counting down.
GGGGGGAAACACAGAAAGTAGAGATGCAGGAGGCCAGAAGTAAATGTAAAATGGTGTGGGGGATTCTTACCTGGGTGCTACTGAAAATACTGTTGTATGACTGTGTCCCTGTTGTCCGTGTCGTCCCCGTCGTCTTCCTCCTCTTCACTCTCCACAGGCTCCACAGCTGCTACAACACCACCATCTGGACCATCCTCCTGCAGAAAAGGCACCTGGCGTCGCAATGCAAGATTGTGAAGCATACAGCAGGCCACGATGATCTGGCACACCTTCTTGGGTGAGTACATTAGGGATCCCCCTGTCATATGCAGGCACCTAAACCTGGCCTTCAGGAGGCCGAAGGTCCTTTCTATGATCCTCCTAGATAGCCCATGGGCCTCATTGTACCGTTCCTCTGCCCTGGTCCGGGGATTCCTCACTGGGGTCAGTAGCCAAGGCAGGTTGGGGTAACCAGAGTCACCTATTAGCCACACACGGTGTCTCTGTAGCTGTTCCATAACATAAGGGATGCTGCTATTTCGCATAACATACGCGTCATGCACTGACCCAGGGAACTTGGCATTTACATGGGAGATGTACTGGTCAGCCAAACAGACCACCTGGACATTCATCGAATGGTAACTTTTCCTGTTTCTGTACACCTGCTCATTGTCTTTTGGGGGTACTAAGGCCACATGGGTCCCATCAATGGCACCAATGATGTTGGGGATATGTTCAAGGGCATAGAAGTCACCCTTCACAGTGGCCAAATCACCCTCCTCAGGGAAAATAATGTAGCTCCGCATGTATTTCGTCAGGGCAGACAACACTCTGGACAAAATCTTACAAAAACATAGACTGAGACATCCCTGATGACATGGCCACTGTTGTCTGAAAAGACCCACTTGCCAAAAAATGGAGGACTGACAGAACCTGCACCAGAGGGGGAATTCCTGTGGGTTGGCGTTTGGGGGACATCAGTGCTGGCTCCAGCTGGGCACACAGTTCATGTATAGTGGCTCGGTCAAGTCGGTAGCGAAGTATTATATGACGTTCTTCCATTGTCGACAGGTCCACCAGCGGTCGGTACACGGGAGGATTCATCCTTCTCCTCGCAAGTCCCAGCGGACGGTGCCTAGGAAGGACAACATGGAGCACAGAGTCAAGCAACCCACAGGTACGTAACTACAGCTTGTACAGTACACGATTCTCAATGCATTGAATGGCTTGTATGAGTGGCAATGCAAGGCCTAGGCCTGTGTGACGCAGTAGTAATTAAGCCATGTGGGCCCTTGTAATGGCGGCTGCCTGACCTGAGAAGTGTGACAGTGGGATGTGAGGTCAATGCGCTGGCGTGACACACCGTGGCGGTAGGCGGTCAAAGACCGCGGCGCAAAGCCGCATTGGTTAACATCGAACCCTATGGGTTTCACGAGCCAATGACTAGCTGCGCCGGCAGTCGCGGAACGCACCGCGGCGGTACGCGCCGCCGCGGGCGTGACCGCCATTTTCTATCTGGTTAATCACTCGAGACCTGATCATCCACAGGAGAGGACCTATACTGCAAGTGCTGCTGTGACCTCGGTCTGGGAGATACAATGGCTGCTGCGACTGGGGAAAGGGCCCCTGCCTTCACTACAGAAGAGTTGGAGAAACTTGTGGATGTGGTCCTGCCCCAGTATGCGCGACTCTACAGTCCTCCAGACCAACAGGTAAGTACACTGTGTGCACGTTGAATGGGCTATGCCTGGGTTGTGTATGGTGGATGTAAGATGGTGGGGTGGGGATACAATGACGAGTGCAAGGCACGACAGATGAGAGCATGTGCCACATGGCAAGGTTGGGGAGGGGGGGGCCAATCGCATCTATCATGCGGAAAATTGATGATATTTCAATTTCCACCCTGTACATGTCAAATAGGTCAGCGCCCATCAGAAAGTCGACATTTGGCGTGCCATCGCCAAGGAAGTCCGGGCCCTGGGGGTCCACAACAGACAGGGCACCCACTGCCGCAAGAGGTGGGAGGACATCCGCCGCGGGACCAGGAAGACCGCTGAGTCACTGCTGGGGATGGCCTCCCAACCTAGGAGGGGTGCCAGTCGTACCCTGACCCCCCTGATGTCCCGGATCCTGGCGGTGGCCTACCCCGATTTGGATGGGCGCGTGAGGACATCACAGCAGACACAAGGGGGTGAGTACCAGCACATTCAGCTATCTTTACGCGCAGTGGAGGTGCCTGGGTGGGGGAAGAGGGCTGTGGGTGACATTAGGCCAGGGCGCTTTCTGTAGTGTAGTCCTCTGCTTTAGCCATGTCCCTGTGCCCCCGCCCCCCACCTCTGTAGGGTGACAAGTACAGCTATCCATGGTCCTGCATCACCCATGTGCGCATTTGTTGTCCCTAGACCTGTTGGCCTAGTCACAAGTATTGAGTAGTGTACCCCGATTGCGCGGCTTAGTGCATGAGGCTCGTGTGTCTGTCCTCTCCGCCAACGGTGTTGACAATGCATGCACTCAACCTGTTTTTATGTCTCCCCCCACCCTTTTTCTTTATCTTCTTGTGCATGTGTGCATTAGCATCATCAGGCGGAGGAGAATTGGCACCGGAGCACGAGGGAGCTGCAACTCACCAGGCCCCGGTGGGCCATGGCACAGACACCGAGGCCACCAGTGATACGGAGGGCGAGGGGAGCTTCACAACGGGGAGCCGTGGTGACACCAGCGACACCGACACGTCCTCGGATGGGAGCTCCCTAGCGGTGGCGGCAACATCCGTGCCCCCGCCTCTACAGGTACAGCCGCCACCCCGCTCACCAGCTCCGCCCTCCCAGCAGCCCCTCAGCCTTCGCTCCGTGCCCGCTCGCCCAAGAAGGCGGGCGTCTCCTTCGCCCCAGGCACCTCAGGCCCTGCTCCTGTCACCCCTGCTGCCCTCAGTGAGGAGGTCATTGACCTCCTACAGACCATCATTGTTGGGCAGTCTACCCTTTTGAATGCCATCCAGGGGGAAGAGAGGGAGGTGCATCGTAGCAATGCATAACTGGAGGGCATTCATTCGGGTCAGGCTGCCCATCAACGATCGTTCAATGCTCTGGCCTCAGCACTGACGGCAGCCATTGTCCCTGTTTCCAGCCTCCCTCTTCTAACTGCCTCCAGCCTGTCTCTGTCTCCTGTTCCTCTGCCTATCCCATCCACACCATCAGACCAGCCTGCACACACCTCAACACCCAAGGGCAGCTCATCCAGACATAAGCACCACAGATCACACAAACATTCACCCAAACAACACCCAGATGCAGACATGCCAACAGCCACTACCACCTCTGTGTCCCCCACCTCCTCGTCTCCCTCCTCCCTCCCTGTGACGTCTCTACTCACACCTGCATGCACACCACCAACAGCCAGTACTTCCATCACCAGCACACCCTCCAGTACAGTCCGCACACGTGCAGTCACCACCCCCACTGCCATTTACACGTCCCCTGTGTCCTCTCCCACTGTGTCTGTCACCCCCTCTTCCAAGACACACAAACGCAGGCAGCCACCCACCCAACAGCCAAGCACCTCACGACAGCCTCCAGCCCATGCACCTTCACCCAAGGACAGCACACCTGACTCTTCTACAACCACCTCCTCTTCCTCCACTCCCATAACCACTACACCTACCCTTTACCCTGGTCCTAAAAAAGTTTACCTCTCCACTCTTGACCTCTTTCCCTCCCCTGACCCCCCCCTCCATCTGCTAAGAGTCCCAGGAGCACCTCAGCCACCACCAGCCCGGCTTCAAGGGTCACCGTAGTGCATGGCTTTTGGAGTCCCCCCTTTGCCAGCAGTGATACATCGGTCAGCAGCAAGGGGACAGCCAGCCCCCCCCCCTGGAAAGAGGACCCGTAAAGTAAGGGGACGCCGCGGGACGCCTGACACGGCTGCCCCCAAGGACCAAAGTTCTGCCACTTCACCTGCCACAACATCCAGGGGAGGCAAGGGCCAGAGAGCCACATTGAAGGAGGGCAAGGGCAGCAGGGCGGAGAAGTCAGCCAGCAGGAGCGCGGACCAGGAGGGCCCCACAAGCCCCATCCCGGGTGTGAGGGAGGACACCCAAGGGCCCAGCACACCGTCACCGAAGGGTCCAGCAACTGCACGGTCAGAGGGCGACTGAGCAGGGAGTCGTGGCCAGGTCTGACTCCCTTGACTTACAGAACAAGCACCGCTGAACAGGGCCCCGCCGTCCAGAAAGGCACCGCTAAACAGGGCCCCGCCGTGCAGAAAGGCACCACTGAACAGGGCCCCGCCGTGCAGAAAGGCACCGCTGAACAGGGCCCCGCCGTGCAGAAAGGCACCGCTGAACAGGGCCCCGCCGTGCAGAAAGGCACCGCTGAACAGGGCCCCGCCGTGCAGAAAGGCACCGCTGAACAGGGCCCCGCCGTGCAGAAAGGCACCGCTGAACAGGGCCCGCCGTCCAGAAAGGCACCGCTGAACAGGGCCCCGCCGTCCAGAAAGGCTCCGCTGAACAGGGCCCCGCCGTCCAGAAAGGCACCGCTGAACAGGGCCCCGCCGTGCAGAAAGGCACCGCTGAACAGGGCCCCGCCGTGCAGAAAGGCACCGCTGAACAGGGCCCCGCCGTGCAGAAAGGCACCGCTGAACAGGGCACCGCCGGGAGGAACACCACTGAACAGGGGCCCTTCATCTCAAGCACCGCTCCGCTGGGCCCCGCCGTCTCAAGTCCCGCTCCGCTGGGCCCTTCATCTCAAGCACCGCTCCGCTGGGCCCCGCCGTCTCAAGCACCGCTCCGCTGGGCCCTTCATCTCAAGCACCGCTCCGCTGGGCCCCGCCATCTCAAGCCCCGCTCCGCTGGGCCCTTCATCTCAAGCACTGCTCCGCTGGGCCCCGCCGTCTCAAGCACCGCTCCGCTGGGCCCTTCATCTCAAGCACCGCTCCGCTGGGCCCCGCCGTCTCAAGCACCGCTCCGCTGGGCCCGCCGTCTCAAGCACCGCTCCGCTGGGCCCTTCATCTCAAGCACCGCTCTGCTGGGCCCTTCCTGTCAAGCACTGCTCCGCTGGGCCCTTCATCTCAAGCACCGCTCCGCTGGGCCCCGCCGTCTCAAGCACCGCTCCGCTGGGCCCTTCATCTCAAGCACCGCTCAGCTGGGCCCTTCCTGTCAAGCACTGCTCCGCTGGGCCCTTCATCTCAAGCACCGCTCCGCTGGGCCCCGCCGTCTCAAGCACCGCTGGCCCAATGATAGTGCCGGTTCTGTGTCGTGCTAATGTTCACGCTGCACTCGGGCCACCCTGCCTCCTCCATTGCCTGTGGAGACTGTTATCCACTTGATGGACTGTGGCTTTGCACTCCCCAGGATATGACAGTGGGCAAGCCACCCACTGTAGAGACTTGAGAGACTGAGGCTTTGCACTCCCCAGGATTGAACAGTGGGCATGGTGGCCCCTTCTTGGATCTGGCGTCGTGGACTCATGTGGCTGTGGTGCCCCCCCTTCCCTTCCCACTGAGGTGCCTGTAGTTTTATCATCTGATGCCCCTGCAGTGTTCTCTCCAACGGACTCAGGTCTCCTGTGTGGGCTTTGCCCATGTGTTGATACACTTTGGCCCACGGACATTTGCAATTTCAGTGACTGTGCGGGACTTATTGCCTCTATTTATCGGTTACGCAATGTTTACACTTGGATTTTTTTGTTTCATTTTCCTATTTTACCATGACTTCAATTAACCTATTTTTTACATAAATTTAGTTTCTCACTTTAATCATATCTTTTCGTTATTCCGGGGGGGTTTGGGTGGGGTCACTTTGACTTGGTGCTCTGCATTGGTGTGTAGATAGTTGGGGGGTGGGTGTAATGCGTATGTGTGTGCCCGTAACCCTTCCTCCTCCCCCCCTCCCCTGTGTCGTAGGTGCGGTACTCACCGTTGTCGTCTGCGCCGGAGTTCGTACTTGTGGTAGATGAGCAGGTAGACGAGAGCAGGTAGGATGTTCAATTCGGGCTCCATGCTGTCCTCCGTCCTCGTGGAGTGTATAGAGGTGAGCGTTTTCCCGTTCGTAGTCTGTTTCTGCCGTGTTTTTATCGGCGGGGCTCCCGCCCCGGAAAAGGTGGCGGGTTGGTGAGTTGTGATAGGGTGGGCGGTACGTTGTCTGCCGCCTGCCTGTTGGCGGTGACCGCCGCGCTGTTTGTCTGTCCCGCCGTGGCGGTCGGAGTGTTAAAGTGGCGGGCTCTGTTGGCGGTTCCCACCAGGGTCGGAATTCCATTTTTTGGACCGCCAGCCTGTTGGCGGGTTGGCCGCCACTTTATCACCGACCGCCAGGGTCAGAATGACCCCCATAGTATGATGACACTGACTCAAATGAAGGTGACATGGAATTATTGAGTCAGTACCAACATCCTACATCACTCCTGGGGTGACATTTCCAGCTATCAATAAGGAAGTGGGCTGTGCTATGAAAACATGTTGATGTGACACTAATGCAAAGTGGACACTGCACACATACTGAAAGAGACAATTCCCCATCTACATAACAGATGTACAGGGAGATGGACACTCCTACACAAAATCATCCACCCCCACAACCAAGTCAGGCAGCTCACCTGGAGAAAGTTCAGTAGTGTAGGTGCACGGTTGCACATGAGCCAACTGGGTGAGGGAACAAAAACAGGTTTGCATAGAACTAGTCACACATGGGATGATTGTGCATTGTCAATACTGAACACCTCAGTGCTGCCAACTGATGGAGATGTGTTGTGCATTGTCACCCAGCCAAATCAAGGGCCTCACTGTTGCATTTAATTTGCAATTACATATGTCTAATTGGATGGGATGTCCAGGTCATGTAGTGCAACCATGTTACCACCACAGTGGAATCTATTGTGTGTGTGTATCATGTCACCTCTAGTGAATGCACATGAAAACATCTTGCTCCCTACATAATGCATGGGAGATACACATTGAACTGCACGTTTTAAAATATACCAGAGATATCAGGTCAATTAGCCAAACACAAGTTTTGCAAGTCAAACAACCCAATGCAGAAAGAACCTCACAGAAGCCGAGTGTTAGAAATACACTGAGGAATTGCTGCCACCATCCTGGCTGGACCTGCTCCTCACATCCAGCTCTTTTACTTTAAGCTCATGGTCCAAAAGCATCTTTCTTTCCTCCATGGCTCGCTGCTCCCTTTGAGCCTCCATTTTTAATCTCTCCAACTCAATTTGGTGCCTCCTGGCTTCTCTCCTGTCCTCCAGCTCCTCTGGAGTCAGTCCTTTTGATCCACCACTGCTGCTTGGCACAGGCGGTACCTCCCCCGGCAGCTCCTGCACCCTCAGTACATCTTCCCTAGAATTTGTGTCAGTAGACTCTCCATTTGGATCCTCAGACTGCCCACTGGCAGTTCTGGCTGCTACCCAGGCCCTCAGCGCCTTCTGTAGCTCCTCCTTTTTGGTGAGGCCTCTGATCTGAACATTGAGGTTTTTACAAACTGCCTTCAGTTCCTTCATGGAATAGGTTTCCAACCTATCCTCCTCAAAAACCAAATCCTGGGATACAACTGAAGATGCTCTTGATTGAGACATTATGTCGTGGGGTTCACTTGAACTCAAGATCCAAAATAGGTCAAAGAGAAAAAAATCAAAAACAAAAAAAATATGTGGCACGTAATGGTCTGTGATATGGTAGTAGTGTACACCAATCACTATAGGTCAAGTGCAAATGCAAGTCCTATCCCACCGCTGCCACGAATGTTAGAAATGGGGTCTCTAGATGGCAGTTGGTTTGCACCCTGTCCAAGTAGGGACCCTCACTCTAGTCAGGAAAAGGGAGATACCCACTCAGATAACCCCTGCCCACCCCCTTGGTAGCTTGGCACAAGCAGTCCGGCTTATCTCAGAAGCAATGTGTAAAGCATTTGCACATAACACACAGTAACAAGTGAAAAACACTACAAAAGGACACCACAGCAGTTTTAGAAAAATAACCAATATTTATCTATATAAAATAAGAGCAAATACGATAAGAATCCAACATACAGTAAGAAAAATATGAATTATGCAAGATGTACTCAAAACTGCAGTTCCTTGAAGTTGATAGCTCCACCTGGGGCTATCATGGCGTTGTGATCAACAAAACCAGCAGTTCAGGCTGGCCGCATCATTGAGGGTCAGCTACGGTGTTGGGAAGACCCGCAAACAGTACCTTGGATTTACAGGGCGTCGTGATCCTTTTGGTGAGCTCCAGAGGGCGGCATCACTGATGTTGCGGTGTCGGGTCCGGAGTCAGTTCAGGAGTCGTCGGGCCCCTGAGGTCACACGCGTTGCAGATCGAACTCCAGGCTGATGAAGTCAGGTGCGCCGGCGTGGATGGCGTCGGGGCTGCAGTGCGAAGTGGGACGATGCGATGTGCGGTGCCCACAGGTCACGGTGCAGGCAGCGGCTCGGTGACGGTGTCCAGCGGCGTCGGTGAGACCAGGGCTGCGGTGTGAAGCGGGGCGGTGCGACGTGCTGTGTCCACAGGTCACGATGCAGGCAGCGTCGTCGTCGTTGCTGAAGCCCTGTCGTCGGTAGGCCGAAGCCAGCGGTGCAGGGTGGGATGGTGCTTCGTGACCCTCACGAGTGGTGTCCACAGGCCACGGTACAGGCAGGATGCCTGGGGATGACACAGGAGTCGATGGTGCTGGCGTCGGTCGACCGCGGCTGAGGTGCGGGATGGGACGGTGCTTTGTGTACCTCACGAGTGGTGTCCACAGGCCATGGTGCAGGCAGCGGCGCTGGTGTCAGCAGGAGCGTCGTCGTTGGTGATGCTCAGGCTGCGGTGTGAGCAGGCGATGCCGGAGTGCGGGGCCCATAGGTCGCGGTGCGATCAGCGGCTCAGTGAAGTCGTCCGATGACGGCGTCGGTGAGACCAGGGTCGCGGTGCGAAGCGGGGCAATGCGACTCCATGTGGCGTTGGCAGGTCACGGTGCAGGCCAGCGGCGTCATTGGCGTCGTCGCAGTGGTTCCTTCTCTTGAACAGCACAAAACACACAGTTCCCAGTGCTGCAGGTCGAGGAAACTGAAGTCTTTGGTGTCCCTGAGACTTCCAACAGGAGGCAAGCTCTACTCCAAGCCCTTGGAGAATTTTTTCAAGCAGGACACACAGCAAAGTTCACCCTTTGCACCCTTTTCAGGCAGAAGCAGCAACTGCAGGCCAGTCCAGCAAAGCAACACAGCAAAGGGACAGTACTCCTACTCCAGCTCTTCAGCTCTTCTCCTGGGCAGAGATTCCTCTTGATTCTAGAAAGATTCTAAAAGTCTGGGGTTTTGGGTCTGCTTCTTATACCCAGTTCTGCCTTTGAAGTTTGCAAACTTCAAAGCAAAGTCTCAAGTGTTTGCAAGATCCTTCCTTGTCCAGGCCAGGCCCCAGACACTCACCAGGGGGTCGGAGACGACATTGTGATGGGGCAGGCACAGTCCTTTCAGGTGTGAGTGACCACTCCTCCCATCCCCTCCAGCACAGATGGCTAATCAAGGTATGCAGGATACACCCCAGCCCCCTTTGTGTCACTGTCTAGAGGAGAGGTGTGAACAGCCCAACTGTCAAACTGACCCAGACAGACAATCCACAAACAGGCAGAGTCACAGAATGGTATAAGCAAGAAAATGCCTACTTTCTAAAAGTGGTATTTTCAAACAGACAATTTAAAAACCAACTTAACTAAAAGATGTATTTTTAAATTGTGAGTTCAAAGACCCTAAACTCCACATTTTTATCTACTCTCAAAGGGAATCTGCGCTTTAAGGCTATTTAAAGGCAGCCCCAATGCTAACCTATAAGAGAGATAGGCCTTGCACAGTGAAAAACAAATTTGGCAGTATTTCACTGTCAGGACATATAAAACACATTACTATGGTGGTCATTACAACCCTGGCGGACGGTGTTAAAGCTGCGGTAATACCGCAAACAGGCCGGCGGACAAAAAAAGGGAATTATGACCCTGGTGGAAACCGCCAACAAAGACAGCCCCTTTAACACACCGCCCGCCACGGCGGTACAGACAAGCAGCGTGGCGGTCACCGCCAACAGACAGGCGGAAGACAAAGTACCGCCCATAGTATCACAACCCGCCAATCCGCCACCTTTTCCTGGGCGGATTCACCGTGGTTAAAAACACAGCGGAAACAGCTTTTGCAATGGGAAAACGCTCACCTCAACACATCCCACGAGGACTCCATGGACCCGGAACTCCAAATACTCCCTGCCCTTGTGTTTCTGCTCCTCTACGACCAACAGCTACGTAGGCGCCGAAGACAACGGTGAGTACTGCACCTACGACACGGGGAGGCAAAAGTTAGGGGGACACCCACCAAACACCACCACTTCCACCCTCGCATATTACAACATACACACCAATGCATTCACAAAAATCACAGTAACAACCCACAATCCCCCCGGAAGAATGAAAAGACAAAGCGAAATTTGGTCAAACATTGTAATGTGGCAATATACATGTCATACAAAAATATACAGATATATATATGAAAATCAGTCATAATTATATACAATACGAGAAGTAGTGCAGATATGTACATAACAATGTCCGTGCACCAACAGTCCAAAAATGCATGGGCGAGGCCCACAAAGGATACCTGACCACAATCGGAGAGAACACTGCCGGGGCATCAGATAGAAATACTACAGGCACCTCAGGGGGAAGGGAAGTGGGGGCACCTCAGCTGGATGACTGCAAAGCCAGATCCACGACGGGGCTCCAGGCCCATTGATGTATCCTGGGGAGTGCAAAGCCACAGTCTCTCAAGTCTCTACAGTGGGTGGCTTGCCCACTGTGCCATCCTGGGGAGTGCAAAGCCACAGTCTCTCAAGTCTCTACAGTGAGTGGCTTGCCCACTGTGCCATCCTGGGGAGTGCAAAACCACAGTCTCTCAAGTAGATGCAGGTCTCCACTGGTACTGGGGGGGACTGGTGCCCAGACTGGATGAGTCTCCCCGTGAAAGTTCCTGTCCTGTCACTGTCCCAGCTGCACATGGGATAAGGATGCCTGATGTGGCGGTCCATTCATTCCTACCCGGTGCTTGCCCTGTTCAGCGGTGCTTTGCCATGGCGGTTCTGGACTGTTCAGCAGTGCTTTGCCATGGCGGTCTTTGCCCTGTTCAGCGGTGTTTAGCCATGGCAGTTCTGGACTGTTCAGCTGTGCTTTGCCTTGGTGGTCTTTGCCCTGTTCAGCGGTGTTTAGCCATGGCGGTTCTGGACTGTTCAGCGGTGCTTTGCCATGGCGGTCTTTGCCCTGTTCAGCGGTGTTTAGCCATGGCGGTTCTGGACTGTTCAGCGGTGCTTTGACATGGCGGTTCTGATACGAACATTGGTGTGTGGCATGACGTTCTCTACACTGGGCATTGGTGTGTGGCATGACGTTCCATCATTGCCCAGCGGGGCTGTGGCAGCCGGGGCCCTCCAGGGCACTGACTCCGGCGGTGGCGGTGGTCTCCTGACCAGTGACAATACTTGGGCCCTCCTTGGCTGTGACTCTTGCGGTGGTCTCCTGACCAGTGACGATACTTGGGCCCTCCTGGGCTGTGACTCTGGCGGTGGTCTCTGGACCAGTGACGATACTTGGGCCCTCCTGGGCTGTGACTCCGGCAGTGGTCTCCTGACCAGTGACGATACTTGGGCCCTCCTGGGCTGTGACTCCGGCGGTGGTCTCCTGACCAGTGACGATACTTGGGCCCTCCTGGGCTGTGACTCCGGCGGTGGTCTCTGGACCAGTGACGATACTTGGGCCCTCCTGGGCTGTGACTCCGGCGGTGGTCTCTGGACCAGTGACGATACTTGGGCCCTCCTGGGCTGTGACTCTGGCGGGGGCCCTCCTGGGCTGTGACTCTGGCGGTGGTCTCTTGACCAGTGACGATACTTGGGCCCTCCTGGGCTGTGACTCTGGCGGTGGTCTCTTGACCAGTGACGATACTTGGGCCCTCCTGGGCTGTGACTCCGGCGGTGGTCTCCTGACCAGTGACGATACTTGAGCCCTCCTGGGCTGTGACTCCGGCAGTGGTCTCCTGACCAGTGACGATACTTGGGCCCTCCTGGGCTGTGACTCTGGCGGTGGTCTCTGGACCAGTGACGATACTTGGGCCCTCCTGGGCTGTGACTCCGGCGGTGGTCTATGGACCAGTGACGACGGTGCTGGCGGTTGTGTCATGACCGCCGGAAATGATGGCGCACTTCTCCGCCGTGACACTCACAACAGGCTGGGCAGACTTCCTCTGGCCCTTTCCCACCTTTGGTGGAGTCAGAGCTGACTCTCCAATCCCCTTGGAACCCATGTGAGTTGTTTTCCTCCCGTCGTCCACTCTCCAATTTTAGAGCCTTTACAGGGGGTGGGCTGCCAGTGCCTTGGCTCCGGGGCACACTGCCTGCCCTGGTGGGCAGTGCACTCCACAAGCCTTGAACACGCACCACTGGTATTGGAGGCTTTTTGGCTGAGGCGCTACGACAGGACTGATGAATTGAGGGGGGTGGTGGGTGCAAAAAGGTCAACTTTACAGAGGGACAGTTTCTGACGAACACTGGGATGGGTAGCTGGAGGGGGTCTGGGAGTGGAGGAAGAGGAGGTGGTTGTCGGAGGTGTCACTTTAGCTGTTTTGGGTGCAGGTGCAGGTACTGGAGGCTGTCGTGAGGTGGATGGATGTTGGGTGAGTGATTGCCGGCGTTTGTGTACTTTGGGAGGGGGCGTCACAGACACACTGGGAGAGGACACAGGGACGTGTAAATGGCAGTGGAGGTGGTGAGTGCAGGTGAGCGGCTTGTGGTGCTGGGTGTCCTTGTGCGATTCATGGTGCCTGTAGATGTGGTGCATGCAGGTGTGTGTGTAGACGAGACTGGGAGGGAGGAGGAGGGGGACACAGTGGAGGCAGTGGATGTTGCTGTGTCTGTACGTGGGTGAGGCTTGCGTGAGTGCCTGTGGTGTGTGTGGTGCCTATGTTTGCTTGAGCTACTTGTGTGTGCTGACTTGTGTGCATGCAGGTCTGTAGGTGTGCTTGGGATGGGCTGGGGTACAGGAGATTGGGTCTGGGTGGAGGAAGTTGGAGGGGGGAGGCTAGACACAGGGACAATGGCTGCCATCAGTGCTGAGGCCAGAGATTGCAGGGTTCGCAGAAGGACAGCCTGACCAGAATGAATGCCCTCCAGGAATGCATTACCGTGTTGCAACTCTCGTTCTACACCCTGGATGGCATTCACAATGGTAGACTGCCCAATAGTGAGTGACCTGAGGAGGTCAATGGCCTCCTCACTGAGGGCAGCAGGGGTGACTGGGGCAGGGCCTGAGGTGCCTGGGGCGAAGGTGATGCCCACCCTCCTGGGTGAGCGGGCACGGGGCGAACGCTGAGGGGCTGCTGGGAGGGCGGGGCTGGTAGGGGAGGTGGCGGCTGTACCTGTAGAGGTGGGGGGCATAGATGGTGCCGCCACCACAAGGGAGCCCCCATTGGCGAACAAGTCCGCATCGCTGTTTGGTGATCCGGTGGCCGACGTGAAGCTCCCCTCACCCTCCGTCCCACTGGTGCATTCAGAGTCCGTGGTGTGGCCCTCCATGGCCATGTGGGATGCAGCTCCCTCGTGCTCCGGTGCCACTGTACCTCCGCCTGATGATGCTGATGTACAAAAGGATAGGGAGAGTAGAAAAAGGGGGGGAGACAGAAGAAAGAGAGTTTTAGTGCATGGCATACCGCTACCGTTGGCGGACAAGACAGACACAGCAGCCCACTGCATTACGCCGTGCTCCTGCCCTCTGCACATGCAATTTCTGGGATATGGCCTACATGGCAATGGTGGACATCTGCGCACATGGATGCCACAGGGGCAACTATACCTCGACTTGGCACTCTGCTGAGGTGGGGTAGAGTGCCACATGGCCTACATTACGGAGGGGCCTTGCCTACCGAACTCGCCCTGGCCTAGGGACACCCACAGCCCACCTCCCCCACCCAGACACCTCCACTGCACGCAAAGTCCGCAGAATGAGAGTGTACTCACCCCCTTGTGTCTGCTGTGATGCCCTCAAGCGCCCATCCAAGTCTGGGTAGGCCACCGCCAGGATCCGGAACATCAGGGGGGTCATGGTGCGACGGGCACCCCTCCCACGTTGGGAGGCCATCCCCAGCTGAGCCTCCGCCGTCTTCTTGCTGCAGCGGCGAATGTCCTCCCATCTCTTACGGCAGTGGGTGCCCCGTCTCTGGTGGGCCCCCAGGGTCCGGACCTCCTTGGCGATGGCACGCCAAATGTCCCTCTTCTGGTGGGCGCTGACCTACATGACATGCACAAGGAACAGTCATTACCAACTGCACCGTCGTTGTGAGTGGCCCCCTCCCTACTCTGGCCATGTGGCCCATTCATTCCCATGCATTAATGTTCTATGAACTCTGCCCCCTTCCCTCTTCCAACCAGCCCTCTCCACCCAGGCCTAGCCCATACAACGTGCTCCCTGTGTACTAACCTGTTGGTCTGGAGGACCGTAGAGTAGCGTGTACTGGGGGAGGACCCCGTCTACCAGTTTCTCCAACTCCTGTGCAGTGAAGGCAGGGGCCCTTTCCCCAGACGCAGCAGCCATTGTCGCTTCCAGACCGAGGTCATAGCAGCACTTGCAGTGTAGGTCCTCTCCTGTCGAAGGTCAGGTATCTAGTGATTGAACAGATAGAAAATGGCGGTGACGTCCGCGGCGGTGACGTCCGCGGCGGGGCGCATCATCACCACCGGCGCACCTGTTCATTGGCTCCTGGGACCCATAGGGTCCAATGTTAACCAATGCAGCATTGCGCCGCGGTCTACGACCGCCTACCGCGACGGTGTACAACGCCAGCGCAGTTACCCCACAATCCCATTGTCCCAGTTTAGAGGTCAGGCAGCCACCATTTCAGGGGCCCACATGGCTTAATTTACCTCTGCGTCACACATAGCTAGGCCTACACTAAACACGCATACAGGAAGGGTTTTGTGGGGGTGTAGACTTCTGTGTAACTGTGGGTACATACCTGGAGGAATAATGACTGATTCTTCGTTGTTGTTTTTCGTAGGCACCGTCAGCTGGGACATGTGAGAAGATGGCGGAATCCTCCGGTGTACCGACCGCTGGTGGACCTGTTGACAATGGAAGAGAGACATGTCATCGTCACCTACCGGTTTGACCGTGCCACTATCCAGGAACTATGGGGGTCATTCTGACCTCGGCGGTAAAAGGCCCTTACCGCCGGTCAGAAGTCCGCCATACTACCGCCGCGGCCGCGGTCGACCGCCACGGTCATTCTGACCACCAACTGTGAAACCGCCAAAAATCCGACATCCAAGGAAGGCCGCCACATCAGCGGGCCGCGGAAAACTGGAGATGACCAAACCTCCACCGTCACGCCAACACAAACACGCCCATGCCATTCTGACCCACGAATCCACGCGGCGGTCTTTCAACCGCGGTATTCCATTGGCGGTACACACCGCCGCGGTCAAAATACACACACAGCTCCTAAACACTGCCACATTGGACAATTTGAAATACGCACACCTGACACACATAAAAACAACGCTCCCACACATCCAATCAACTATAAAACACACACCCACATCACCCACAAACCCCCACTAGTTGGAAATCGGAGCAAAGGCGAGAGCGAGAGAAAGTGATAGCGAGCACAGCATTAGAAAACCCCAACACACACAGGAACACAACTTCATCACCCACACCACATCTACGCACACATCACCACATATCACCACGCACATCACCACAAACACCACCCCACCCCACACCTCATCCACACCACCCCATGGCACCCCAAAGACACCCAAGGTTTACCGACCAAGAACGCCGGGTCATGGTTGAGGAAATCATGAGGGTTGAGCCCCAGCTCTTCGGCACACAGGTGCAGTACACCACCATAGCAAGGAAGGCTGAACTATGGCAAAGGATCGTAGACAGGGTCAACGCTGTGGGACAGCATTCCAGAAATCGGGAACATATAAGAAAGCGATGGAACGACCTACGGGGGAAGGTGCGCTCGATGATCTCCAGGCACAACATCGCTGTGCAGAAGACTGGCGGCGGACCCCCACCCACCCCACCCCAATTCACAGCATGGGAGCAAGAGGTGGTAAACATCCTGCATCCTGATGGCCTCGCTGGAGTAGGCGGAGGAATGGACTCTGGCAAGTAGAATCTCAACTACTTCACCCCCCCCCAAACACCAGCATGCCAAACCCCCCCCCCCAACCCCCAATCTCACCCCCCAGCACATAACCTCCCTGCCAATGTCTCACCAGCACAACCCACCCTAAACAACACCAACCCCTGAATGCCAACACAAACCATAGACAGCCACCACCAAAGCATGACCATTGCACATACCCATACACCCCCCCCAAACCCTCACAACACCTCCCACAAGGGAATCCCAGTACTGGGGGACAAGGGCACCCAAAATGCACGCCATGGCGCACACACAGAAACAATAACCATACTCCTTTACCCCTGCAGGGCCCGAACGACAACACACCGCCACGGAGGGTCCAGAGATGTCCATCCCACCCCCAGAACAGGCCCCCAGCGAGGACAGCAGCTCTGTCGACCTAGAACCTGATGACCAGCCCGGACCATCGGGGACCGCTGGACAGTCGGTTCCCCACACACAGGCCACAGCAGACCCAAACCCCCCTGGGAACACCAGCACAGCTCCCACCCAGTGGGCCCATGCCTCTGTCCCGCGGACGCGTCAATCAGCGGTGTGTCCGCCACTACAGGGCACCCAGGCTGACCCAACACCCCAACAACAACAGGGACCTGGGGGCAGTGGTAGTGGGCACACCGTCCAGGGGACAGAGGCCCGGGGAAACAGGGCAACTGGGAGGGCTGCTGTGCGACAGGGGGGGGAGGACAGGCCCAGGGAACCGACTCTCCAAGAGGCCCTCACCACCATCATGGGAGCGTATCATCACTCCCAGGAGACGATGGCGACGGTACTGGCCAGGTTTACCGAGATCCAGGCACAGCAGGAGGAACGGTACATGGGGTTCAGCAATGAACTCCGGGCCATCGCTACCGCAATGGGGACCATAGTCCAGGCCCTAAACCGCATTGAAACCACATTGCGGGACCATGTGGCACCGCAAAGGGCCCCTGCCACTAGCCAGGAACAGCCTACCACCTCTGCCGGCGCTAGTGGTCAGGAGGCCCCCACAGAACGACGGGCCACCAGAACCCCACCTCCTGCTGAAGAACAACCATCCCGCAAGAGGAACCTGAGATCTCAAAGGAAGACAGAGTAGGATGCCAGGACCTCCGCCAGTCTAATATCCCCCCGGATGTCATTCCACTGTCCCACAGTGTCACCCTGTCCAACCTTGAACTGCCCCTGCTCCATCCTTCCACTGCCATATGAACTATGCACCTGTGCGACCGAGAACTGGACTCTGCCATGGACATAACTCCACCCTCACCCTTCACCGTTTAATACCATGTACCAAAATATAGCACTAAAAATAAATCACTCATTGCACATAAATCATTCTGGAGTCAGCCTGTATTATTTACAAATGTATAACACATTACTTATCAATAATGTTCTGTTATATATGTGTGGACAACATACCGATGTCAATAAGCATTAGTCCATGGGCTAACCAGGCAGAAGTCACGCAGTGGGTCATACAGCACTGAAAAGGGAAGGGAAAAGTAAACTTCAGGTTAAAAGAACTGGGGGGCAATACACAAAGTAAAGATGCAGGGGGCATTCACTGAATGGTAAATGGCGTGGGAGATTCCTACCTGTGTGCTACTGAAAATACTGTATGATAACTCTGTCCCTGTTGTCTGGGTCGTCCTCTTCGTCTTCCTCCTCTTCACTCTCCGCAGGCTCCACAGCTGCTTCAACACCACCATCTGGACCATCCTCCTGCAGGAAGGGCACCTGACGTCGCAATGCCAGATTGTGAAGCATACAGCAGGCCACGATGATCTGGCACACCTTCTTTGGTGAGTACATCAGGGATCCCCCTGTCATATGTAGGCACCTAAACCTGGCCTTCAGGAGGCCAAAGGTTCTTTCAATGACCCTCCTAGTTCGCCCATGGGCCTCATTGTACCGTTCCTCTGCCCTGGTCCGGGGATTCCTCACTGGGGTCAATAGCCAAGGCAGGTTGGGGTAACCAGAGTCACCAATTAGCCAAACACGTTGTCTCTGTAGCTGTTCCATCACATAAGGGATGCTGCTATTTCGCATCACATACGCGTCATGCACTGACCCAGGGAACTTGGCATTCACATGGGAGATGTACTGGTCAGCCAAACAGACCACCTGGACATTCATCGAATGGCAACTTTTCCTGTTTCTGTACACCTGCTCATCGTCTTTTGGGGGTACTAAAGCCACATGGGTCCCATCAATGGCACCAATTATGTTGGGGATATGTCCAAGGGCATAAAAATCACCCTTCACAGTGGCCAAATCAACCTCCTCAGGGAATACAATGTAGCGCCGCATGTGTTTCGTCAGGGCAGACAACACTCTAGACAAGATTTTGGAGAACATAGGCTGAGACATTCCAGATGACATGGCCACTGTTGTCTGGAATGAGCCACTTGCCAAAAAATGGAGGACTGACAGAACCTGCACTAGAGGTGGAATTCCTGTGGGTTGGCGAATGGGGGACATCAGGGCTGGCTCCAGCTGGGCACATAGTTCATGTATAGTGGCTCGGTCAAGCCGGTATCGTAGTATGATGTGGCGTTCTTCCATTGTCGACAGGTCCACCAGCGGGCGGTACACGCGAGGATTCATCCTTCTCCTCGCAAGTCCCAGCGGACGGTGCCTAGGAAGGACAACATGGAGCACAGAGTCAAGCAAGTCACAGGTACGTTCACCACTGCATGCACAGTACACGATAAGGTATGGATGGCTATGTTTGGATGTGTGGCAATGCAAGGCCTGTGTGACGCAGTTGAAATTAAGCCATGTGGGCCCTTGAAATGGCGGCTGCCTGACCTGTGAAGTGGGACAATGGGATGTGAGGTCAATGCGCTGGCGTGGCACACCGTGGCGGTAGGCGGTCGAAGACCGCTATACGAACCCGCATTGGTTAACATTGAACCCTATGGGATTCAGGAGCCAATGACAATGTGCGCCGGCGGTCGCGGTACGCACCGCCGTGGTACGCACCGCCGCGGCCGTGACCGCCATTTTCTATCTGCCTAATCACTCGATACCTGATCATCCAGAGGAGAGGACCTATACTGCAAGTGCTGCTGTGACCTCGGTCTGGAAGTGACAATGGCTGCTGCGACTGGGGAAAGGGCCCCTGCCTTCACGTCTGAAGAGTTGGAGAAACTAGTGGATGGGGTCCTCCCCCAGTATGCGCTACTCTACGGTCCTCCAGACCAACAGGTGAGTACACTGAGTGCACATTGAATGGGTTATGGCAGTGTGGAGTGGGGTGGATGTAAGTTGTTGGGGTGGGGAGAAAATGAGGACTGCAACGCACGACAGATGAGAGAATGGGCCACATGGCAAGGTTGGGGAGGGGGGGGGCATGTACTCCAAACATGCCGAAAATTCACGTTTTCTCTTTCCCACCCTGTACATGTCTAACAGGTGAGCGCCCATCAGAAAATCGACATTTGGCGTGCCATCGCCAAGGAAGTCCGGGCCCTGGGGGTCTACACCAGACGGGGCACCCACTGCCGCAAGAGGTGGGAGGACATCCGCCGCGGAACCCGAAAGACCGCTGAGTCACTGCTGGTGATGGCCTCCCGACCTAGGAGGGGTGCCAGTCGTACCCTGACCCCCCTGATGTCCCGGATCCTGGCGGTGGCCTACCCTGATTTGGATGGGCACTTGAGGACATCACAGCAGACACAAGGGGGTGAGTACCTGCACATTCTGCTATCCTTAAGCGCAGTTGAGGCGTCTGGGTGGGGGAGGAGGGCCGTGGGTGACACTAGGCCAGGGCGCTTTCTGTAGTGTAGTCCCCTCCCTTAGACATGGCCCTGTGCCCCCGCCCCCCACCTCTGTAGGGTGCCAAGTACAGCTATCCATGGTCCTGCATCACCCATGTGCGCGTCTGTTGTCCCTAGACCTGTTGGCCTAGTCAGAAGTACTGAGTAGTGTACCCCAATTTCGCGGCTTAGTGCATGAGGCACCTGTGTCTGTCCTCTCCGCCAACGGTATTGACAAGGCATACACTCAACTTTGTATTATTTCTCCCCCCACCCTTATTCTTTGTCTTCTTGTGCATCAGCATCATCAGGCGGAGGAGAATTGGCGTCGGAGCACGAGGGAGCTGCAAGTCACAATGCCCCGGTGGGCACTGGAACAGACACCGAGGGCACCAGTGATCTGGAGGGCGAGGGGAGCACCACAACGGGGACCGGTGAAGACACCAGCGACACGGACACGTCCTCGTTTGGGAGCTCCCTAGCGGGGGCTGCAACATCCGGGCCCCCCGCCTCCACAGGTACAGCCGCCACCCAGCGCTCCAGCTCCGCCCTCCCAGCAGCCCCTCAGCCTTCGCTCCGTGCCCGCTCGCCCGGGAAGGCGGGCGTCTCCTTCGCCCCAGGCACCTCAGCCCCTGCCCCAGTTACCCCTGCTGCCCTCAGTGCGGAGCTCATTGACCTCGTGAGGACGCTCATTGTTGGGCAGACTACCCTTTTGAATGCCATCCAGGGGGTGGAAAGGGAGGTGCATCGGAGCAATGCCTACCTGGAGGGCATTCATTCGGGTCAGGCTGCCCATCAACGATCGTTCACTGCTCTGGCCTCAGCACTGACGGCAGCCATTGTCCCTGTCTCCAGCCTCCCTCTTCTAACTGCCTCCACCCTTTCTCTGTCTCCTGTCCCTCAGCCTATCCCATCCACACCATCAGACCAGCCTGCACACACCTCAACACCCAAGGCCAGATCATCCAGACACAAGCACCACAGGACACACAAGCATTCACCCCAGCAACACCCAGATTCAGACATTCCAACAGTCACTACCACCTCTGTGTCCCCCTCTTCCTCGTCTCCCTCCTCCCTCCCTGTGATGTCTCCACTCACACCTGCATGCACACCACCATCAGCCAGTGCTTCCATCACCAGCACACCCTCCACTACAGTCCTCACATGTGCAGTCACCACCCCCACTGCCATCTACACGTCCCCTGTGTCCTCTCCCACTGTGTCTGTCACCCCCTCTTCCAAGACACATAAACGCAGGCAGACACCCAAACAACAGCCAACCACCTCACGACAGCCTACGCCTCAGTCACCTGCACCCAAAGACAGCACACCTGACTCTCCTACAACCACATCCTCTTCCTCCACTTCCATCACCACTACTCCTACCCTTTACCTTGGTCCTAAGAAATGTTACCTCTCTAATCTTAACCTCTTTCCCTCCCCTGACCCACCCCCTCCATCGGTTAAGAGTCCCAAGAGCACCTCAGCCACCACCAGCCCAGCTTCGAGGGTCCAAGTGGTGCATGGCTTCTGGAGTCCACCCTTTGGCGGCAGTGACACTTCACTGAGCAGCAAGGGGACATCCAGCCCACCCCCAGGCAAGAGGACACGTAAAGTGAAGGGCCGCCGTGAGAGGACTGAGACGGCTGCCCCCAAGGAGCCAACAACGGCCACTTCACCTGCCACAACAGCCAGGGGAGGCAAGGGCCCGAGAGCCCCATCTAAGGAGCGAAAGGGCAGCAGGGCGGAGAGGTCATCCATCAGGAGCGCGGAGCTGGAGGGCCCCTCAAGCCCCATCCCGCCTGCAAGGGACGACAGCAAAGGGCCCAGGACTCCGTCCCCGAAGGGGCCTGCCACTGCACATTCGGAGGGCGAGTGATCAGGGTGTCCAGCCCAGGTCTGGCTCCCTAGACTTCCTGGAAGAGGACCGCTGAAGAGGGCCCCCGCCGTGCAGAAGAGCACCGCTGAACAGGGCCCCGCCGTGCAGAAGAGCACCGCTGAAGAGGGCCCCGCCGTGCAGAAGAGCACCGCTGAACAGGGCCCCGCCGTGCAGAAGAGCACTGCTGAACAGGGCCCCGCCGTGAAGACAGGCACCGCTGAACAGGGCCCCGCCGTGCAGAAGAGCACCGCTGAACAGGGCCCCGCCGTGAAGACAGGCACCGCTGAACAGGGCCCCGCCGTGCAGAAGAGCACCGCTGAACAGGGCCCCGCCGTGCAGAAGAGCACCGCTGAACAGGGCCCCGCCGTGAAGACAGGCACCGCTGAACAGGGCCCCGCCGTGAAGACAGGCACCGCTGAACAGGGCCCCGCCGTGCAGAAGAGCACCGCTGAACAGGGCCCCGCCGTGAAGACAGGCACCGCTGAACAGGGCCCGCCGTGCAGAAGAGCACCGCTGAACAGTGCCCCGCCGTGCAGAAGAGCACCGCTGAACAGGGCCCCGCCGTGAAGACAGGCACCGCTGAACAGGGCCCCGCCGTGCAGAAGAGCACCGCTGAACAGGGCCCCGCCGTGCAGAAGAGCACCGCTGAACAGGGCCCCTTCCTGTCAAGCACCGCTCCGCTGGGCCCTTCCTGTCAAGCACCGCTCCGCTGGGCCCTTCCTGTCAAGCACCGCTCCGCTGGGCCCTTCCTGTCAAGCACCGCTCCGCTGGGCCCTTCCTGTCAAGCACCGCTCCGCTGGGCCCCGCCGTCTCAAGCACCGCTCCGCTGGGCCCTTCCTGTCAAGCACCGCTCCGCTGGGCCCTTCCTGTCAAGCACCGCTCCGCTGGGCCCCGCCGTCTCAAGCACCGCTCCGCTGGGCCCCGCCGTCTCAAGCACCGCTCCGCTGGGCCCCGCCGTCTCAAGCACCGCTCCGCTGGGCCCTTCCTGTCAAGCACCGCTCCGCTGGGCCCCGCCGTCTGAAGCACTGCTCCGCTGGGCCCCGCCGTCTCAAGCACCGCTCCGTTGGGCCCTTCCTGTCAAGCACCGCTCCGCTGGGCCCCGCCGTCTCAAGCACCGCTCCGCTGGGCCCCGCCGTCTCAAGCACCGCTCCGCTGGGCCCTTCCTGTCAAGCACCGCTCCGCTGGGCCCCGCCGTCTCAAGCACCGCTCTGCTGGGCCCTTCCTGTCAAGCGCCGCTCCGCTGGCCCCGCCGTCTCAAGCACCGCTCCGCTGGGCCCCGCCGTCTTAAGCACCGCTCCGCTGGGCCCTTCCTGTCAAGCACCGCTCCGCTGGGCCCCGCCGTCTCAAGCACCGCTCCGCTGGGCCCCGGCGTCTCAAGCACCGCTCCGCTGGGCCCCGGCGTCTCAAGCACCGCTCCGCTGGGCCCCTCCTGTCAAGCACCGCTCCGCTGGGCCCTTCCTGTCAAGCACCGCTCCGCTGGGCCCCGCCGTCTCAAGCACCGCTCCGCTGGGCCCTTCCTGTCAAGCACCGCTCCGCTGGGCCCCGCCGTCTCAAGCACCGCTCCGTTGGGCCCTTCCTGTCAAGCACCGCTCCGCTGGGCCTGCCGTCTCATGCACCGCTCCGCTGGGCCCCTCCTGTCAAGCACCGCTCTGCTGGGCCCCTCCTGTCAAGCACCGCTCCGCTGGGCCCTTCCTGTCAAGCACCGCTCCGCTGGGCCCCGCCGTCTCAAGCACCGCTCCGCTGGGCCCTTCCTGTCAAGCACCGCTCCGCTGGGCCCTTCCTGTCAAGCACTCCCCAGGATATGGCAGTGGGCATGGTGGCCCCTTCGTGGGTCTGGCGTCGTGGACTCATGTGGCTGAGGTGCCCCCCCTTCCCTTCCCCCTGAGGTGCCTGTAGTTTTGTCATCAGATGCCCCTGCAGTGTTCTCTCCAAAGGACTCAGGTCTCGTGTGTGGGCTTTGCCCTTGTGTTGCTACACTTTGGGCCACGGACAAATCGTTACTACGTAAAATGTGCAGGACTGATTTCTGCAGTTGTCCACTGCTGTGTATATTGACTTTATAATTGTAAATATTCTGGCTAGTTGACCAATACTTATCGGAGGCTATTTTGGACATAAATATTTATTGACAATTTTGAAATGTCATTGCATTTTTTACGGGGGTTTGGTTGGTGTCACTGTGACTTGTTGCTCTGCATTGGTGTGTACATATTGGGGGAGGTGGTGGTTGCATATGTGTGTGCCCGTAACCTTTCGTCCTCCCCCCTCCCGTGTGTCGTAGGTGCTGTACTCACCGTTGACGTCTGCGCCGGAGTTCGTACTCGTGGTAGATGAGCAGGTAGACGAGAGCAGGTATGATGTTCAATTCGGGTTCCATGCTGTCCTCCGTACTCGTGGAGTGCGTAGAGGTGAGCGTTTTCACATTCGTAGTCTGTTTCCGCCGTGTTTTTATCGGCGGGGCTCCCGCCCCGGAAAAGGTGGCGGATTGGTGGGTCATGATAGTGTGGGCGGTACATCGTCTGCCGCCTGGCTGTTGGCGGTGACCGCCGCGCTGTTTGTCGGTCCCGCCGTGGCGGTCGGAGTGTTAAAGTGGCGGGCTGTGTTGGCGGTTCCCGCCAGGGTCAGAATTCCGTTTTTTGGACCGCCGGCCTGTTGGCGGTTTGGCCGCCGCTTTATCACCGACCGCCAGGGTTAGAATCACCCCCTATGTACCCAGTTGGAGCCAGAGCTGATGTCACCAATCCGCCATCCGACTGGAATCCCCCCTGACGTGCAGGTGCTATCAGTGCTCCATTTCCTTGCAAGTGGGTCTTTTCAGACAACAGTGGCCATGGCATCAGGGATGTCCCAGCCTATGTTTGCCAACGTCTTGTCCAGGGTGTTGGCTGCCCTGCTGAGACACGTAAGGAGATACATCATTTTCCCTGAGGTGGCAGATTTGCCTACAGTGAAAGGTGACTTCTATGCCCTTGAACATATCCCCAACATCATAGGTGCCATTGATGGGACCCATGTAGCTCTGGTCCCCCCCCACAGGAGTGAACAGGTGTACAGGAACAGGAAGAGTTATCATTCCCTGAATGTCCAGATGGTCTGTTTGGCAGACCAGTACATCTCGCAGGTAAATGCTATGTTCCCTGGCTCAGTGCATGACGCCTACATCCTGCGGAATAGCAGCATCCCTGATATGATGGGTCACCTCCAGAGGCACCGTGTATGGCTATTGGGGGACTCTGGTTACCCCAACCTTTCCTGGCTATTGACACCAGTGAGGAATCCCAGGACCAGGGCAGAGGAACGGTACAATGAGGCCCATGGGCGGACTAGGAGGGTGATCGAACGCTCCTTCAGCCTCCTGAAGGCCAGGTGCCTCCATATGACAGGTGGATCCCTATTCTACTCACCGAAGAAGGTGTGCAAGATCATCATCGCCTGCTCCATGCTCCATAATTTGGCTTTGCGACGCTAGATGCCTTTTCTGCAGGAGGATGATCCAGATGACGGTGTTGTAGCAGCTGTGGAGTCTGTGGAGCCTGTGGACAGTGATGAGGAGAAAGCTGAGGAAGAAGACAACGACAATAGGGAGTCAGTCATACAGCAATATTTCCAGTGACACACAGGTGAGAACATTTTCATGTTTAACATTACATTAACTTTCACACGTCTACCTCTATCCTGTTTCTCGAATTCAATCACTATTTGGTAACTGAGTTGTACCCTTCCATTACGGTTTCACAGGTGTCATCTGCTTGCATCCTTCAAGGACTTGTGATGTGTGACATAGGTATGTTAGCCTTACAATGGGAAACCCATTATGACACTGTCATTGATAATACATATTTACTAAATCACAGACTGACTCCAGATTGTTTTGTGTTTCAAGGGAGTTTATTGAAGTGCTCAGAAATGTGAGGGGTTTGTTAAATGAGGATGGGTGATGGTGGAGGAATGTCCATGGCAGAGTCCAGTCTATTAGTCTCACAGGTGCACTGCCCATCTGGGCATAGGAAGTGGAGCTGGGGCAGTTTAAGTATGGACGGGGGAACAAGGTGGTACAGTGGGAGGACAAACAGGGTGGTCTCATTTCCTGGCGGGGGTCTTGCCATCTTGCTCTGTCCTGTTCCTGGATCTCAGGGACCGCTTGCGTGGTGGTTGTCCGTCTGCAGGGGGTGAGGTGCTGGTGTAGTGGTCCTGTGGCGGGGCGTCCTGTCCACTAGCGCCGGCGGAGGTGGTGGGCAGTTCATCGTCCTGGCTAGTGTCAGGGGCCCCTTGGAGTGCCACGGTGTCCCTCATGGTGTGCTGTATGTCCTTCAGCACCCCTACAATGGTGCCCAGGGCGGAGCTGATGGGCCTGAGCTTCTCCCTGAACCCCAAATACTGTTCCTCCTGCAGGCGCAGGGTCTCCAGCAACTTGTCCAGGACCGTCGCCATCGTCTCCTGGGAGTGGTGGTATGCTCCCATGATGGAGGATAGGGCCTCGTGGAGAGTGGGTTCCCTTGGCCTGTACCCCCCTGTCGCACAGCAGCCCTCCCAGTTCCCCTGTGTTTCTGTGCCTCCGTCCCCTGGACCGTGTGCCCACTACCACTGCCCCCAGGTCCCTGTTGTTGTTGGGGTGGTGGGTCATCCTGGGTTTCCTGTAGTGGTGGACACACCGCTGATTGACCTGTCCTGGGTAGGGAGGTTTGGGCCCGCTGGGTGGGTGCTGTGCTGGTGTTACCAGAAGGTGGAAGGTCAGTGTTGGGCTGTGCCTATGCAAGGGGAACCGACTGTCCCGAGGCCCACGATGGTCCGGGCTGGTCATCAGGATCCAGTAGGGCAGAGCTGCTCTCGTCACTGTGGGCCTCTTCTGGGGGTGTAGTGGTGTTGTCTGGACCCTCTGGTGTGGTGACGGTCCTTCGGGTTCCTGCAGGGGCATAAGAGCATGATTATTGCATGTGTGTGTGTAATGGTGTGCAATGGGTGGGTGTTTGTGTACCCCAGTTCAAGCATTCCTGTGTGTGGGTTTGTGTGATGATGGTTGGGGGGTGTTCTGGGTATGTGCAGTGGGCATGCTTTAGTGAGGGGTGCCCATGCTTAGTTGTGTCATGCAGGGCTTGGTGTTGGGATGGGTGGTTTGTGTTATGGGTACATTAGTGAGGATTTTGAGTGAGAGGTGAGGGTGGGGTGGGGGATATGATAGTTAAGATTTGACTTACCAGTGTCCCATCCTCCACCGACTCCTCCGAGGCCCTCAGGATGCATGATGGTCAAGACTTGCTCCTCCCATGTTGTTAGTTGTGGGGGAGGAGGTGGGGGTCCGCCACCAGTCCGCTGCACCGCAATGTTGTGCCTGGAGACCGTTATACGCACCTTCCCCCGTAGGTCGTTCCACCTCTTCCTGATGTCCTCTCTATTTCTTGGGTGCTGTCCCACGGCGTTCACCCTGACCACTATTCTGCGCCATAACTCCATCTTCCTGACTATTGATGTGTGCTGTACCTGTGAGCCAAATAGCTGTGGCTCTGCCCAGATTATTTCCTCCACCATGACCCTGAGCTCCTCCTCGGAGAAGCGGGGGTGTCTTTGGCATGACATGGGGTGGTGTGTGTGATATGTGGGGTGGTGTATGTGGTGATGAGTGTGGTGAGTGTAGTGGTGTGTGGTGTTTTGTGCGTGGATGTTGTGTGGGTGATGGTGTTGTGTGCCTCTGTGTGCTGGGGTTGTCTATTCTGTGCTCTCTCTCTGGCCTTCGTTCGTGATTTTTTGGTCGTAGGGGTTTGTGGGTGATGTGGGTGTGTGTTTTATATTGTATTGGGTGTGTGGGAGTGGTGTGTGTACGTGTAACAGGTGTGTGTATTTCGAAATGTCCAATGTGGCGGTGTTTTGTAAAAGTGTGTGTATCATGAGCGCTGCGGTGTGTACCGCCAATGGAATACCACGGTTGAAAGACCACCGCGTGGATTCGTGGGTCGTAACAGCATGGGCGTGTTTCTATTGGCGTGGAGGTGGAGGATTTGTTTCCGCCAGTTTATCACTGACCTTTGGTGTGGCGGTGTTGTGTCGGTGTCTGAATTTCGGCAGATTCCGAGATGTGTGTCATAATAGCTGTGGCGGAATTCCGCGGCCGCGGCGGTGTATTGGCGGTCTTCTGCACGGCGGTAAGTGCCTTTTACCGCCAATGTTGTAATGACGCCCTATATGTCTTACCTTAACCATACACTGCACCCTGCCCTTGGGGTTACCTAGGGCCTACCTTAGGGGTGCCTTACATGTAAGAAAAGGGAAGGTTTAGGCCTGGCAAGTGGGTACACTTGCCAAGTCGAAGTTACAGTCAAAACTGCACACACAGACACTGCAGTCTGCTACTGCCGCCCGCCAAGCTGTAACCGCTGTGCGGCCGCCAATGCGGCCGCACTCCTGCGGAGCCCATTTGAACATCCCCGCCGGCCCAGTGGGGATGTGGGCCGCAACATGGGAGCCGGCTCCAAATGGAGCCGGCGGTGTTGCGGCCGTGCGACGGGTGCAGTTGCACCCGTCGCGCTTTTCACTGTCTGCTATGCAGACAGTGAAAAGCTGCACGGGCCCTGTTAGAGGGCCCCTGCACTGCCCATGCCAGGGGCCCCAGGACTACCCTTACCGCCAGCCTCTTCCTGGCGGTGCAAACCGCCAGAAACAGACTGGCGGTAGGGAAGTCATAATCCCCAGGGCAGCGCCGGGGCTAAAACGGCAGGAAACCGCCGGCCCCGGCGGTGCGACCGCGGCGCTACCGCCGCGGTCGAAATATGGGTCTCCGTACCGCCAGCCTGTTGGCGGTACGGACGCCACTTTAGCCCTGGCGGTCTCAGACCGCCAGGGTCGTAATGACCACCCTAGTGATGAAACCTGCCTGTTTGTCTATTACTGATCCATAACATATTTGACCACAACAAGGTTGCTCTGTCGTCACCCTTCTGTAATTTCTGCTGTACCATATCTGCCCTATCCCCTTGTATGCCATTAGCTGATCTTTGGCTTTAGGTCAAATCTGCTTTGAAGGATACTCTGTAAAATTCAAGGGTTGGCTCCACAGATTCCTGACTAGACCTGCACGTAACAGTTACACCATGGAGGCCAATGCTGACACAAGGTACACATGGCCTCACACTTGAATTGGACACTCTTGTGCAATGAACCACTGGAAATATGTGAACACATGCAGCCTGCGCTGCTGGTCCACCAGAGCCAAAGGAGGAACATAGGTCATTTACATTAGTCAAACTGTGGTGTACATAACAATGTTATGATTGGATTTGAGGCTCTGTGTCACAAACACTGTACCTACCTAATATGTTCAAATGCTTGACTCATGGGTAGTGAAGTGGTAGCCAACATTTCATGAGATGTGAAGGGTAACATATTTGACATAGCCTTCATCAGCCATCCTAGATTTGTTCTGTGTATTGTTTGTCATGGGAAATGTATTGTCCCCAAAGTCAAGCAACTACACACAGCAAAAGAGGGAACAGATATTACAAACACATTTCATGACTGTTGTACCTCATTGATTGGCATCTGATGGTGATACCCATTTGTAACACATTCATACATGAACATTACGCCAAATGTATTGCATGCCGTTCCAACAGAGGCACACAAATAGTTTTAACAGTCAAATCACACACAAAATACACAGGCCATGAATCATTTTTTGTAGCATAGCTTTGCTGTCCTCTATTGATGCAACACCTGCGCAAACTTTAAAATTCCATTTTAATTTCCAAAATTTGTGCTTCTGTTGCGTCAGTTAAGAGAGCTAATCCTGCACAACAATATAAGTATTATGGGCCACAGTAGCATGGTCTGCCACATGTGCCCAAACACTAGAACACACACTGCAGGTCATACCATCCTATCTTTGTCTAGTTATAGGCTGCATGCATGTTAAAATTTGAAAAATGACGCAAACACAGTTTGAGTCAGAAATATTGATGCAAATGTGTTAAAAAATGACACAAACGCACAATATACATCAATGGGTCCCCAGCGTTAATTCCACCAGCGCACCCCAGGCATGCGGATATCCATTGAAAATGCATTGATCCATGAATGCGTGGGATTTTGATGCATATGCGCCAATTTTTTTTGATGCAAACTACGTATGCGTCAAAAATGTACATGCAAGACAAAAACCGGGCCGCAAATGAGACAGGAAGTGATGTAATAGGATATCATGGTACAGTGGGTGTACTTTCACTTTGCAGTCTGTGATTTTTCTAGACTGTGTGGCTGTGTTTTGGATTGTTTCTCTGTGGATTTTGTGATTTTGTCTCCTGTGTGGTCTATATTTTGTCTTTTGGTGTTTAGTAAGTGTATTTTGTATCCTTTGTAAGTGTTTTTGTGTCTTTAATTGTAGTTAGATTTGTATTTGTTCTGGTAGGAGTCTGTTTGTGGGTAGGATTAGTTGGGGTAGTTTGGGGCTTTCATTGGGTTAGATAAGTTTCCTTTTTCTACCTCCATTCCCTGTTTTTCCCTCTTTACTTTTGAAATACTGTTTTGTATGATTTTGCGGAGGCCACTGCTGGGGCTTATGGGTGAGGAGGAGCTTGGGGCATTTGTGTGGCTGGTGTGCCACTTCCTCCCCATGATGTTGGAGGCTGGGGGCCTTGTAATACAGGCACACAGAGGCAAGACGGCTGCGGTGGGCAAAGGTGCTATTCCACCTGAGGTGGATTTTCAACACGCAACGGAATGAGCACCAGCTGAAGCATCGCTGGGCTGACCTGGTGGCCTGAGGGCAGGACCTTCTGGACCACCTGGATGTGGTGATTGGTGGCCCTGTTGGTGCGTACCAAAATGACAAATGTGTACAGTACAACACCCTGGAGTGACAGTAGCAGATGTTGTGACATGCTGCATGCAATGTTTGTGGGCATGTGGAATGCAAGTTGAACAAACTGTAAGTGTACCAGGAATGTGATGTATTACACTTGGTAATACATGGCAACAATGCAGTCCACAGTTTTGTTGAACCATGTCCGAACAGTTTTCAGGGCCATACGTACCAAGCTCTTCACTATTATCTTAGGCCCATATTTCTACTTTTTTGTGCTGCAGTTGCATAATTTCTGGACGCAAAAGTAGCGCACACTTGCAACATACAAATTTATTTTGCAAATTTGCGCAGCTGTTGTGTCAACAAATGAAGCAAATGCAACACAAAATAAAGTCGACATTGGGCCTAAATTCACTGTATCCGGGTGTTTACGTCAGGACAAATAATCATTCATATGGCCAAACCCAAATGGGCCATTATGCTACCAGATTGCACTATCACAAAACAGGGACTTCTAGTGGCATTTCGGATTGGATGTTGAAATCCTATCATTGAGTAACAGGCCCCTATGTCATTTTTTGCTTGGGCACAATTGCCAGGACTGATCTATTGCAGTTACCATCTGTGTCACCTTGGTGCCAACCCATTTTCAAAAGTGAAAGGGTCAGCATGGGATCCCTGCTCTTTGTGAATGCATGGTCACAAACTATTTCTGAGCATGATGTTGTGCAAGGGACCACTGACTGCTTCCATAATACTATTTTAGTGAAGAAATAGGTTGTTAAATTACTTTCTGTAGACCCCTGCTGAAATATTGCAGCATTTCTACAAATGTAAACATCTCAGTATGAAGGCAGTCACATACATGGTGACTCAGCAGGCCAGCATTCCTGTGAGTGCCGCTATTCCCAAGGGGTTTTCAAATAGAGACCGCCCTCATCATGATTGAAGAAGTAGGACATTTGCTATCCCATTTTTCATTTACAAACAGTGTAATTTCGGGTGTACTACCTCTGATCACCCAACTTGCCAATTGCAAGTTGCTGAATCTTGCAATGTGTAATTCACAATGCCTGATATAGGTCCACATGGCCCTGAGTGACACATTTCAGGTGCAATGACTACACCTGTGCCCATGCATTCTGTCAACGATGATCAACTAAGACACTGTCAGCATACATTATTTTGCAGTTTTGGAACAGAAAAGTGTCCAATCCATGTTTAGCGCTACATTGTCATCATTTCACACACAGGATCCCTGCCATCATGTTGTCATAGGGTGCATGTACGGTTAGGGGACACTGCCAATGGAGCATATGTACCCTACATACAACACTGGCACACCTATTATGGACCACTGAAAGAACAATAATTCCTGAAAGCATATCAACCCACATATCCATCAAACAGTTACTCATTGTCCCTTGATGCACAAGCCACAATACCTGAGTCACTGGTATTGCAGTGCACCAGGAATGTGGCATTGCATTTGTCTCCCAATAACAAATAATGAAATGGAGTACCATCTGGAAGGTATTATCCACAAAATTGTATAGTCAGGTTTGGCACCACATGATTGTTAGGGCCAGTGCATGTGTGCCTATCACTCACTTGAGTGCCAGTGTCAATGCATGTTTGCAGTGGTATGTCTGTTGGAGTGTCTACATGCCTGATATGCAGCTCTATCATATGAAATGTCACACACAGTGATTTGTTGTTCCCACGTTTGTACAGTGATCAGACATTTAGCATATATCACCCTTCCATGTTTTGCAGGTGGACCAGCCCCCTACACCATAGGTGAAGTGCCTGGATTTGAGGACCCAGATGTATCCAGTAAGTGTGAAAATATTTGTCCTGTGTTGTGTTTGCAGCTGTTGTGTGATTGACTCCTGTGTGTTGGACTCATTGCAAGATATGATGAGCTGGCACGTGATTTGATATGTGACTTGACAGGAGGTTGACATAGTGTTCCATGGAAGAGTAAGACATTCACTGGCAGAGAGTCATATTTGGAGTCTAGTGCTGCGCAATAGGCATGGGCAGGTGCACAAGGTGATTTGTACCCACATGTATGCCCATAATTGATTTGGAGGTGGCCAGTGTCATAATTTAGTCAGCAAGTCATCCCCTAATTCACAGAAAAAAAGTGATGCATCAGTTTTACACACAAACTTGCGCATCCCTGTAATGTAATGAACATGTAGGACTGTATGAGTGACTGTCCCCCAGCATCTAGCCCCACATTTTGTACTCCATTTACGTGGCACTTAAGTTATATATTATAGGCGTGCATGCAGGTCAAGGCCAGATGTGTGCTTGCATCAATGTAGTTGATTTAGGAAATGTGACAGTGAGATCTGATGTTGATGGTTGTCCACGAAAGGAAACATGAATGTAGATTTGATTGACCAATAGTTGACTCACTCCTAGTTGGCAGGTATCCTTACCTGTGTCACACTGACTAAATGCATGTACAGCTGGACAAAGCTTCGTGGTTGTCCTTGACGTTTGAAAAATGTATTGCATGCCCTTCCCCCCTGAGGCACAGGGTTAGGGGGAGAAAATATATGTAGCTCGGTGTGATGGTCACAGTGTAGATGGCAGACATGTAATTCAAGCATTCATGTGTGCCAAACTACAATGACCCCTTAAGATTACCGACTGCATACCATCATGCCAGTTCCATATACAAATCGCAGGTCTTGTGTGCCTTGAAGTTGATCCAGGAGATAGGGATTAGTTGGCCTGGCACATGTTGAGTACTTGCAGCATTTGTAATGTGACCAATAGCACTACATATATGCAGAGATCAGTTAATTTGGTACACAACTTGTTGTGCATTGCTGTGCAATTAGATAGTTGATGGGTAGGCTGCATTGGCATGTCGTTCCTCAGGGACATTCTGTCATCTGTACTGTGATTTGGACTGCATGTGCTATTTGTGAGGAAGTGTTAGAATATCATCTGTACATGTATCACACAATGATGACACTAATGTTTGCCTGTCTCTTGTGTACAGGTGCCCACATGAATGGCCAGGAAATTTGTGAGTTTCAGAGGCGGGCAGTGCGGTACAGGCACATCCTCGATGTGGAGGCTGGGTACAGCATGATGGGAAGGCGGTATCGGCAAGAAAGAGCCACAGGTGCATGGAGGGCTTTTAGCCAAGGTGGGCCAGCATTGGCCACAACAGCCGCCATCACACCTCTGGGACACTGGGATATCAGCCACTCCAGCTGGACCCTCAACATCAGCAGCAGAAGGCACAACTGCTGCACCATCTGAACCACCACCTCCAACCACGGCACCAGCACCTGCAACATCGAGTGCAACACAAACCACCACAGCAGGTGTTATGGACATAGCAGAATTGCGCCACCTCCAACAGGACATGCAACGGATGATGAGGCGCATGAACAGTCTCCAGAAAGAGGTGGCCTGCAACAGCAGGAGACTGAGGTCTATCAAAGAAATCCTGAGGAGGGAAAACCTTTGAGTACATTGTTCTTCACCCCTAATTCCGTCCCCTCCCTCCTCTTTCCTCATACTGTTTTTAGTGGGTATAGGGGGTTTAACGATAGGTTAGAGTAGGCTATCAGTTCAGTTAGGATAAGTGGGTTGGGGGTGGGGGAGTTATATTATTACATGTTGGTTTGTGGGTGGGTGCGTGGGGGTTGATGTTGGGGTTTATGTGTATTCCCAAAAAAAAACAAAAAAAAAAAAAAACATATTTAAAAAAATACAAAAAAATATATATTTGTTTAGGATTAGTTAATATGTGTTTAGGTTAGTATATGTTGTCCTGCACGTGTCTCGTCATATAAGGGAGAGGGGTTGATGTTTAGAGTGTTTAGTAACATGTGGTAAGTGAGTTTAGCATAGGGTAGTTAGGGCCAGTTGTGGGTAATGTATAGTTAGGATAAGTTAGGTTAGTATAGGTGTTTGACATAGCTTAAGTTTATTTTCATACATATATAATAAAGTTTTATGTACTCCTTTACAGTATGTGTCATATGCTTGGGGATCTAGGCCTTTGCATGAGTGTACAGTGTCAAATTTGTGTTTGCCTGTGTGTTCCATCCTGCATCCACATCCCATTCTTGACATGGTTATTCCCACTTCCAAATGAGCTGTCACATTGGCAGCTACAACAAAGCTACATGTGTATGCATCTGCCATCCATCGAACCCAACACTCAAGGTGACTATGGTTCCCATGTATTGTAGAAGTAGGTGTGATTTTAAAGCTGTCATCGTTTGAGTCCTGTGTTGGATTCTTAGGCCCTGTGGGACGTCTGCCTGCAGCCTAATGTTCATGTGAACCTTGATAAACTGAGCTGTGTCATAATCTTATGACGTTCAGTATACATAAATCACAGCTATGATTTTTTACATTGTACTCCCAGGTGACGTTATTGTCCAAACACTCTTACACATCCATTCCTGCTGCATGGTGTGGGTGTGGGATTTAAGTTTAGAGTCATATGTCACATACACAATGGTTGTCTTGTTGGGTATGTGGGCAGCATTGAGTTTCATCTTGTAGATACTTTGGGTCTGACATATACATGTTTTACACAGCATTATACTGTTTGTGATGCTTTAACTTCAGAAATAAGCCACAAGCAGTGAAGATATGGATAAAATCCAGACCCTTGTGCATAGGTATCAGCCCACATTCTTTCTACACTATTGTATTGACATTCTGTGGCCATTGACATGTTACAAGCATCACAAAACTCCTGCACAGTTGATGTGTCACATTACACAGAGACAAAGTAGTTGTGAAGGTGCTGTTTATTTTAAAGTGCTGTAGTGCAATATTTAGATAGTCCAGGATTGTAAGTCCATCAGTGTGACGCATTCTATTGTGACACAACACAGTTGCAATGGTGAGGGACATGTCATTGGACATGCTGTGATGGAGTGTCATTCAGTGCAGAGGAACGTGAATTGGCAAGTAGGTAGTGAGAGACAATTGCAGTCCATAGTGGTAAGGTAAACAGTGTGTTGCAGAACCGTGCATGTTACCAACTGTAGCAAGACTGGCATGTTATCAAGCACAGGACATAGGAAAATCACTGCCCATGTGGCATGGACGGGTGCTACCGGGTACTCCTACAGGTGAAGGTGATCTGTTCCATGTCTTCATCTTCTGATGTGTGTGTCATCTCCTCTGCCCTTGGTGGTGGTGGTGAGTTTGAGGGGGCAACACACACTTCAGTGTTTGGAGAAGTGGACTCTGAATTCCCGTTAGGTGCCAACTGTGGAACTATTAAGGGCATAACTGCTGCAAGGAGGAGCTGCTGGTTATTGAGTATAGCAGCAACATTGCCGTGGTAGACAGTCAGGTCGGCCCTGAAGGGGTCATGATTGTAGTCATGCATGCAGTGAAATGTTTGGGATGCCAGGTGTTGTGGCAACTCCTTCACTGTAGCGGTGAAGTCCATCACATACTGTTGTAGTCCTTGCAGTAGTGATTGTTGGACTTGCATGGCTGCTGACTGTTCAGCGGATGTCATCATGCACATGCGCATCCCCCCAAGGCTGGCTGCCATATTTTGCATCCCCACCCGCACCTCCTTGGCCAGCTCCCGCTGTACTCCCACAACTGTCCTCTCAAAGGGGGTCCCAGTGTCATCAGAGTCCTCAGCTGTGTTTGAGGTAGCAGGTCGTACTATTCGGGTAGTCGGTGGGTCCTCTTTGATGGCTGCTACATCAGTGCTCCTCCTTGCGTCTGAAGGTGGGGTCTGGAGGGTTCCCAGGACATCTTGGAGGGTTTTCTGGCTAATGGTTGTCAGCTCGTCATCCATGTCATCAAGGTAGTCCATGACAGGCACATCTGCAGGAGAGCCATCGTCCTCTGCAAAGAGATATTGTACAATTAGTGTGTCTGTGTTGTGGCAGTTGTAATGTGACATCACTGACTTCCTATTAGTGGAACATTGTAATCTGGGTTCCTGTTCATTGTTCCTGTCATTGATATTAGCATTCTCACAGCCCTGTGCCCCACTTGCATGTCACATGTAGTGTGGGCAGTTTGGTGAATTGTCTGCGTCACATCCTCTAGGTGTAGGTTCTGTCCAAATTGTGTCCTGCCATCTTCTTATCCTACTCAACCCTCCCTCTACTTCCATTAGCATGGTGAGCCCTTGCAATGCCTGTTGATGTTCTGATGCCACTTGCACCGAACATAACAATATGGGCCTGACCCAGTCTATAATATTTCACATACACCTATACGTTGCTGAAACCTATCACATACCATATATTGCATTGGCATGACACGATACAGGTGTCAGCATTGGTAGTGTGTCATGTTGATGGTTGCCAATGTCTGCTACATTGGATTGCACTGTTGGGCCTGGAAATGTTCCATTTCCTCTTATGACTGTGCGGGTGTGTTTCACTAGCTAGACACATATGTCCTCCCCTTCAATGCTGTTGTTTTAGCAGTATGACAGTTGAGATGTTGCAAGGTGGCATTGCAGCTATTATAACACAGCCATGGGGTAGACCCTGGATTGGGCAGCATGGGTATGACATTACTGCTGTGTACTTCATAATTAAGTAACAATACCTGATGTTTATTGCACTTATTGACATGAGCATTTGACAGGATTTACGCTTGGTTAGGAATTTAAGGGGATTGATCACGTCGTCATTCTGAACCCTCATCTTGGATGTGTTTGTTCCATGGGCACCGAACTTCCATTTCCTAATTGACCAGCACACACAGTACAGGTGGTAGTGACAACTGTTGTCAATGGTAAATGCCGCTTGAGGAAATGGCCTCAGACTGGGCATTGTCCCCTAGTTCATGCTCTGACAATACCAGCTGTCCTGTGACAGCAGCCCAGTTTTACGTTCTACCCTACCCTCCTGGTCTGCTACAGCATTTCCAGCAGCCTTGGCATTGCAGTGTAACCCGATGCCAAGGTTGTTGGTGTTGTGTTGTGCCCCTGGATGCCCCTGCACAGCCCATGCACCCGTGCCGTGCCCCTTTCCCCTTTCCACTGCCTGATTTCCATGGCTGACATGCATTGTGTAGTAGGCATGTACCTCCCCCTGCTTGCAATTAACATTTAGGCGTTTTTGTCCCCCATGCAATTTACCCTGCATATGTGTTGTTTCCTGGTAGTCTGCGCTGTCCTGTCCTGCAATTCCTGTGACGATCTCCTCCGGGATGACTGCTGCAACCATCTCCTCCATCTCGTCCAGGCCCTCCTGCGGTGCTGGACTCCCACCTTCAGTCTGCAGTGCTGCCTTCCTGTTCCGTGCCATTTTTTTCTTTGTCCTGTGCTTGCAGTCATGCCACCGTTTCTTGCACTCCGTGACAGTTCTCCAGACCTCTGCCACACTGTTTATCTTGTTGACAATTTGTTGCCACATTGCCTCTCTCCTCCCAATTGGCATTTTAGAGGTAATGAAAAGTTGATGCTGGTGCTCCGTCACCTCTCTGACCAGTATTTCATGCTCCTCTGTGCTGAAACGACACTTCCTTTTCTTCTTGTTGCTCCCCTGGGTCTTGGCTGTGTCCTCCTGGCTGGTTCCTGGTAGACTGAGGTCTCCCTGGGGTCTCTCCTGGCTTCTGGGATCCATTTTGGGGCACCTTTGCACTGTTTGCTGCGATTGCGCCACTTTTTGACGCTATTGCCGTGGAAAATGGCGCATATCCGGTTTGCGACGTCGCAAACTGGATTAGAGTAATTTTCCCTGCGTTAACATCGTTTTGCTTTACGACGCAGCACAATGGTTAGCTTAAAAAAAATTACTCTAACCCGTGCTTAGCGCCACCGTGCATCAAAGTATAAATTTGATGCACAGATGGCGCTAAGAAATGGCGTTAGCCCATGTTACATTTTTTGACGCAAAACTGCGTTAGCTCAGTTTTGCGTCAAAAGGTATAAATATGGCCCTAAATTTTGGGCTAAATTGAATCCTGTAAAATTGTTTTTTAATGTGAGGGACACCTCACCTTTA
Organism: Pleurodeles waltl; assembly: GCF_031143425.1. NCBI lineage: Eukaryota > Metazoa > Chordata > Amphibia > Caudata > Salamandridae > Pleurodeles > Pleurodeles waltl. Next base: position 644,208,577 of record NC_090446.1, on the reverse strand, counting down.
AGTCGTGCAGATGTGCACTGTGCTAGCTGCTGCCACAGCTGCTCTCCTGCCCAGACAGTGCCTGCCTCAGCATATGGCTGCACCCCTGCACCTAGGCCAGCTCCCACTCCCAGGCAGCATCAGAAAAAGTAAGCAATGCGTCGTAGGAGCACACATTAATTAAGCCCTTTGGTACATGGGGGCACAGCACAAGATGTTATACCACTGGGTCGGGAAGCGCTATCCCAAGGTTTTCCGTACTCAGACTCTCAAGGCCTTCCAGACTCACCCCCAAACATGACTGATGCCAACAACAGCAGCAAACCATCATAACTAGGAGTCACCCACAAACCTTTTATTATTGTTTCTCTGCCGTAAAAAAACTGATTTGGTGTGGGAATCGGGGGCGTTTATGGTTGTTGATGATGATGAGTACCAGGTTCTAGAAATATTTGTCAGGAGGGGGTTCTTATGCCTACAAATTTTTGACAGGGTGGTCTTGGCATCTAAAACTTTGAAGATCTCTGAGTTAGACTAACGCATTTTAGTGCTGATGTCCACATCACTGCACTAAAATGGATTAGTCACTCATCTGAAACACCCTGGGACCATCACCCGGGACCCCCCAGAACGCGCTGCGTTGCAAACACCCTCACTGACAATGCACTGTCCTTCGTGCTGTCCCACTGACGAACACACAGCTCCATGATTGCTGGCAATTAGTGTCTCATTGATAATGGCAGCATATGCGCTGGGATCTCATAATTTATTAAAATTATTATTTAAATTGACGGTGGTGCTGCATCTGACAGCCGCTTCCACAGTGTAAATTGAAACAGCTGCTTCCGGGGTTCTGCATACCACGTTGGATTTGCATACATACCAACATTCTGTAGCTGAAAAGAGGGAAATTTAGGAAAAAAAATCAGGGAAATTTATTTTTCCATTGACTTGCGAGGTAGCAGAGGGAATTTTAGGCAAGGCGCAGTTAAAAAAAAAGTTTTTGGAGCTTTAAAAATCAAAAGTCTCCTACCCGAATCAGGTCTGTTGGCATGGTTGGAACCTGCCACACTGGCCCAGTAAAGTAAAAGAACTAAACTTGCAAGTATGCTGCTGCAGGATCTGATGCGAATGGTATAATATACTTTGGCCAATATTTATAGTTTTTTTAGCGCCGCATTTGCGTCATTTTTTGACAATTGTATTTTGTAACTTTGCGCTGCTTTTGCGTCAAAAAATTATGCACATGCAGTGCTAAAAAAGTATAAATATGGGCCTTTGTTTTTCCTTATTGGTAAAATGTTTTTGCACTGGGTTGCAACAGGAGGTCACTTGCAGTGTATACTCCAAGTCAGACAAGATAATTTCTGAGCTCATGCAGACTTGTCACCATAGATTCTTTCGCTATCAGGTTTTGGCAAGCAGCAATCGGAGTTGGGAGATTAACCTTGAAATCGGTAGTCTCCTGTCTGAATCGGGACGGTTGGCATTTATGTGTTTGTCTCCCAATAACAATGATAACCCCGGCAGTGAATGTTCACATTACGAATCCGGGGGCGGTACCTTGCCTGTGTTGCTAATATTCCTGCAAGGTGCCTGCTTCCATTGTCACCCGGCACTGCATGTTTCCACGTGGATTCAGTAGGCCGACCGCGCATTCCCTTTATTATTTTCTGACAATGGCAAGACATATGATGATTGGGAGAGTACACGGAGCTCAGGTTTTCCCCACGAACTGTGGGGGCTGTGGACGCCGTTGTTTCACTTGTGGCTTGGGGCAGAGATCACGGAAGGCAGGCGGCAGCTATGTTTCCTTGCCGTGCACTGGCCCGCCACTACCATAGTACAGAAGGACTCAGATTGGCGCCTTTTGATTTCAGGCAAGGTCCTCTCTGTGCGACAATGGTGGAGGTTGTGCGCTCTTTTCCAGGCTATATAAGGATGTTTTTAAGTCTCCTGACTTGAGCAGTCTCAGAGCCTGGTGCCTCAAAGAACATGCAGTAAGATGCATGTGGCCGTGCTGCCGTATGAAAGCAATGCTGATCCGACCTCTCTCACTCCACGGGGCATATTTATACTCTGTCTGCGCCGAATGTGCGTCAAAAATTTTGACGCACATTCGGCACAAACCTTGCGCCATATTTGTACTTTGACGCCCAACCCCGCGAACGCCAACATTCCGCCGTGTGCGTCATTTTCTAGATGCGGGAAACCGCCTTGCTTAATGACATGCAAGGGAGGCGTTCCCGTCCAAAAAATGACCTAAACACCCGTGAACCATATTTATGCTACCGCGCAAAAATCCTGCATGGCCGGGAGGCAGAGTCGGAAAATGACGCACAGCCCGATTTGCGTAAAAAAATAACGCCTGGCTCAGGGCAGGCGTTAAAATGGGGCAAACACACCAGTACTTAAGGAAAACACACAGAAGCAACAGCAGAGCTCCAAAAGGAAGACATGGAGGTGCTTTTCATCCAGCATGCACAAAGACGCAGAGCACAGGACCAACACCAGCAGCTTCCACAACAGCAGCAGGGACCCCTAAGGCAACGCAGAAGGCAGGATAGGATATTCTGGACCAGGGCAACCCTTTTGGGACTCCGGCAACAAGACATCATCCAGAGGTACAGACTCAACTGGCAAGCCATTCAGCAGCTGTTGCGCAACATTGAGCCACAGTTGGCACCCAGCTTGCAGACACCCCAAATCATTCTACCAGAGACCAAGCTGCTAGCTGTCCTCCACATGTTGGCAAGTGACCCTTTTCAAACCACTGGTGCTCTGGTTGCTGGGATCTCTCAGCCCTCATTCTCTGCCCTCCTACCCAAGTTATTGGATGCCATCATCTCCCTCACACCCGCCACATCAGCTTCCCCAACACACAGCTGAAGCAACAGTTGACAAAACACGGCTTCTACCAAATCAACAGCTTCCCACACGTGCTTGGAGCCATTGACAGCACACATGTACGCATTGTGCCACCTGCTGCAACCGAACATCTATACCGCAACAGGAAGCACACATACTCCATCAATGTGCAGGCCTTTGTCGATCACTGGGGATTGATCACCAACATCGTGGCAAGGTATCCTGGGAGTGTACATGATTCATTCATCTTCCGTCACTGCACCATCAATCAACACTTCCAGGATGGACGATATGGAAATGGCCAACTTGTTGGTAAGTACAGAAACCTACTTATATACACACAGCACAGCAACCCTGTAGGACACACAACACATACACCACTACATTGACACGTGGCCAGGAAGACACTGAGGTTGTGACATTGCTAGTCATGTGTGATATCCTGACCCATTTGGATCCACACCTATGGACAAATGACAGATCCAAATAACAACAGATGCCACTCCACAGACACAAGGGACCAATTTAAAACAACACAATGTCAATGACATGGCCTTAACTGGTAGTACAACTTGGAAGATTAATCTTTCAATATCACATCAATGACACTCAAACACCCTTCCAAGCTATAAGTACTGTGTAAGGGGTGCATAATGTGTTTCGCTGCAGGTCAAACACCATGAGACACATAGCATGAGGATGATGATTCTAATGAAGGTGACATGGAATCATTGAGGCAGTACCAATATCTCACATCACTCCCGCTCTGACATTGCCCACTACCAATAAGCAAGTGGACTGTGCGAAGAACACATATTGATGTGACAATATTGAAAGTGCACATTCCTTCACATACGGTTTGAGACAATTACGCATATACACAACAGATATACAGGTATATGGACCTTTTGCCACTCAAAACGTCAACCTCACAACCAAGTTAGCCAGCTGAACTGTACCAGGTTCAGTAGTATAGGTACACGTTTGAACATAAGTCAACTCGGCAAGGGCAGAGAAATAGGTCTGCAGAGAACTTGTCACACATGGGAAATTTGTGCATTGTCAATTGTCAACACGTCAGTGCTGACAACTTATGGAGATGTGTTGTATATTGTCACCTAGCCAAATCAAAGGGCCTCACTGATGTTTAACAAATTCTATTGCATATGTTAAATTGGATGGGATGTCCAGGCCATATAGATGCAACCGTGTTACCACCACTGTGGAATAGATTCTGTGTATGGAAGTATCATGTCACCCCCAGTTAAGACACATGGACGCCTCTTTCACATGACATAATGCAAGGGAGTACACAATGTACTGCAAGTCTACAAAAACGCTGCTGACATCCGGTCAATTAGCCAAACACCAGTTCAGATAATGAAACAACCCAATGCTGATGGTATATCCTAGAAGCCTAGGATTCCACACAATACCACAAACACAGATGAGTCACAGACAACACAAGAGAACAACTGCCATGCAAAGTGATAATCATGGTGCAAGCAACTTCAAAATGTTCTCACTCATTTTCTATTTCAGCTGATCAGGGGTATGGGATCCAGCCATGGATATTGACCCCATTTGCAAACCCAAGCACAGCATCAGAACGTGCCTATAATGAGGCACATCGGAGGACACGCACCATAGTGGACAGGACTTTTGGCATCCTCAAGTCAAGATTCAGGTGCCTCGACATCACCGGAGGCAGCCTCCTATACTCACCAGAAATGGTCTGCAAGATAATTTTGACCTGTGCCATCCTGCACAACATTTGTGTAAGGCGGAACATTCCCCTCTATGAACCAGACCCACAAAGGCTGAAGAGGATGAAGAGGAGGATGTTCATCAACATGAGGGGGACCATCCAAACACAGCTTCAGGATTGCGTCGGAGACAACACATTGTCCAAAACTTCTTTTAACTATAGTTACCATCACCACTGTCTTACTATATGTCATTAAACACCTATTCTAATCACTATATTATGGTCTGGGTAATCATTTATGCATCACATTATCCCTAAGATTCATAATCAGAGTTTAGCCTCATGGAGCATTGCAGAAATACATATTAGGATACTGAAAAATCCACATCACATTAGATGGGTATGAATGTACAGCCAACTTCACACACACTGTAAATGACATATATCCTGTCCATTTCACATTTGAAGGGCAATATCAGAGGACTACAGCTATTTCACACATACATGTTGGCAACATGGTTCATTGCAGCATACGGTACACAACAAAGACACCATCATTCAATAAGGAAAATAAATGCCTCATACATGAGGCAGTGCATGTGCTATTGCATTGGTAACAGGAATGTATGACCAGACCCTTAACAGCAGTAAGTGTGTCATCAGCTATCTTTGCAAGGAGTATGTGTGACAAGAAATCGATGTAAGCTGCAAATGGATAGTACAAGTGCCCCAGGTATGACTAGCATTGCTCACAAGACATCCCCTGCACATGCCATCCCAGGTCATAAGTCCTGCTACTGCCATGTTTTCAGTCTCTCCCCACCCTTCTCTAGGGGGCCCTGGAAATGGACTATTTGTACCCAGATAATCCTTCATCTACACACACCCAGACTCACATTCTGACTCCAGTGTGCTTCCCTCTTTAGTATGGTATGCCATAGTCATAGTTCAACTGTCTGCATGGACTTCTGGTCGGATAAAGCATTGCCTCGTAGTCTGTAGGACCTGTAATCACCTGTCCATTGCTTCCCATGTGAAAGGTACTGTTGGCCCTTTGAACTTGATTCTCACCTACATGACTTGTGAGGGACTGAAGCTGCACACACCTGTGAGCACCTCCATGCAGACCAGCCTTTTGAACATGCACTGCCCATGCTGCTGCCTGGAACGGCATAGAAACTGCCATTATATGTATATCCCTGTTATGCATTGCCACATAAATCACTTGTGTAACACAGGCCTTGGGTTATTGTGTAACGTTGCAGCACACAGGACAAATACAGTTTACATTTTCCACAGTGTTGTTCCAGCTTTGACCAGTCTCAGTCTGTTCACTGTGTATTTGCCTTGTTCATTTTTGTTCCTGACTGACCCTGCATCCTGTTAGCCTGACTGGTTCCTGTCTTTGCGTTACCATAAAGGTTCCATTTGTATCATAGTTGCTTTCCATGCCCTCACTTTCCTCCAGGGGTATTGTGTCAGGTAGGTCTACAATGAATACTCAAATACATAGTATAGCGTAATCAGTTTACTTATTGTATCATGGGGTAGGACATGTCTTCAAATAGCCTAATCATGGCCCTTTCCCTTGTCTGGGTTTCATGTATGCATGAGTGACAAATAGTGACAGTGTACCATGGCTGTATGCATGGATTGGGTATGGTGCCTCCAGCACAACAAACAATGTTTGATAATGTGCATGAAATGTCAACACATGTTTGTACCCTGATGGTCCACACACTGATTCACATCGGCCCCAACATATTGATTGGGATTGCGTGGTGAATAGCTGTGAGATTAATCAGCACAGAGGCACTGATGTTCCCGGCTGCAGTGGGAATTTTAGAGGCCACCCTGTGTACAAATGTTGTGAGGAAACCTGCTGGTTTGAAGTTACGGATCCATTAACTTTTGTGAGCACACCAAGGTTGCCCTGTTGTCAGTCTCATAAAACTTCTGCAGTGGCATAGTGTGTTCTCAATTCCTCTTTGGCTTTCGTTCAATTCAACTGTGAAGGATACTTTGTTAATGCAGGGAATGGCTCCACAGACTCATGACTTAACTGTGACAACATGGACCCCAATAATGACACAGGCTACACATGGGCCCACACACCTGAACTGGACACCTTTGTGCAATTAACCACTGGAAATATGTGAACACGTGCTGCTTGGTCTGCTGGTCCTCCACTGCCACAGGAGAAACATAGGCCATTTATATGACTCAAACTGTGGAGTGACATTACATTTGTGTATTGGTTTTGGGACTCGGTGTCAAAACACCGTACCCACATAACATTTTCAAATGCCTGACTCCTGGGTAGTATTGAAACAAGTGACCAGGAAGTGGTATCCAACATTCCAGGACATGTGATGGCTTAGTCTTGGAACATTGCCATGATCAACCGTCCTCTATCTATCCTGTGCATGGTTTGTCATGGGAGATGCTTTTGTCCTAAAAATCTGGGAAGTTCACACAGCATTTGTTGCTACATGTATGACACATTTCCTTACTCATTTCCACACTGAATAGCATCTGATGGTTGTCCACATTGACAACACATGCATGCAAGCACATTTATGAAAACACGTCTTGTGATGTTCACACAGTGGCACAACTAAAATTGTAATAGCCAATTCACACACATTGACACACAGGCAATGAGTTACTGTATTAAGTTGCGTAGCCTTGCTATCCTCTATTGATGCACAACCTGCTCAAACTGGGTAATTCCAATTTGTATTCTAAAAGTTTGGGGATCTATTGCGTCAGTAAAGAGTGCAAATCCGGTACAACAACTAGAGGATCATGGTCCGCAGTAGTGTGATCTGCTACATGTGCCCATACACTGGAATGCACAAAGTAGGTGCAAACAGCCTATCTCTGTATAGTTACAGCTGTCATGTACTATAAAATTGTGAGAAATGACCCAAACCCACTAAAAGGCATACATTTTTACACACACGCGTAAAAAATGACACACATGCGTCAAAAAACCCTGCATATGCGTAGAAAAATGACGCTCACTGCCATGATACATGCATTGGCCCTGAGCGGTAATTCCCACACTGTACCCCATGAAATTGGTTAACAATGAAAAATATTTGAAAATATGGATGCGGGGTAATTTGTAAGCATGTGCGTAAAAAAAAATGACGCACAGACTAAGCGTTATAATATTTTGACGCATCATAATAAAAACGCACCGCATTTGAGGCAGGAAGTGATGTAATAGGATATCCTGTTTACAGAATTGGTACAGTGGGTGTACTTTCACTTTCACTTTGCAGTCTGTGATTTTTCTTGACTGTGTGGCTGTGTTTGGACTTGTCTCTTTCTAGTGTTTAATTTTGTCTTTGTACTGGTGGGAGTCTGTTGTGGGTAGTGTTAGTTTGGGGATAGTTGGGCTGTTTTAGGGTTATTTACTTTTCATTTCCCTCTCCTCCTTTCCCTTCATTATCCTCTGTACCCCTTATTTCTTTTATTATTTCAAGCATGTTGGGTAGGCCACGTCTGGGTAGAATGGGTGAGGAGGAGCTGGGGGGATTCATTTGGGTGGTGTGCCACTTCCTCCCATTGATGATAGAAGCAGGTGGCAGGGTGATACAGGGGTATCACACAGAGGCAAGTAGGCTCCAGTGGTCAAAGGTCCTGTACCATCTGCAACGCGTATACAACACACCGCGCAACGACCACCAGCTAAAGCACCGCTGGGCTGACCTTGTTGCCAGGGAGCAAGACCTGCTGGACCACCTGGGATTGTGATTGGTGGCCCTGTTGGTGTGTACAATTCAGAGTAATGTGCACATTTAAATGCTCTGTAGTGACAGTAGCAGATTTGTTCAGATGCTGCAGGCAATGTATTTGGACATGTGGAATGCAAGTTAAACATACAGTGGCCCTGAGTTATACAATAATTGCTACACATTACCGTCATTTGTTGACGCAACAGCTGCACTGAGTTACAAAACACAACTGGAGTCTGTAAATTAGTGCTGCCTTCACATCAATAGATGATGCAAATGTGGCTCTAACATATGTTTTAGCTGTGAGTGTACCAGGAAAGACATGTTTTTTACCAGATATTGTCAAGAATTAATGTGTCCCCCAATTATTTCTAATACATATCTGAACTGGATTCTGACACATACGTACCAAGTTATTTCTAACCTCAGGTAACATCTTAGGCTGATAGTTTGACTTGGTTTTGCCGCAATTAGTTTAGGGATGGATGCCAAAAGTAATGCACACAGGTTCATATCTAAATGTTTGGTGCTACTTTCCAGAGCTGTGGCACATAAAATGAAGCAAATGATACACATTGAAGGATAACAACTATCCATGGACCTCTGTTCATTGTACCTGTGTGTTTTACATTGGTCTAGGGCACAATAGCTGGAACAGAGCTAATGTATTTGCCATCTGTGTTAATCTATAGCCATGAACTTCTCATAAGTTATGGGATAATCATGGGCTACCTGACGTTGGGGAATGCATGGTCACAATGTGTTACGTGCATGATGTCGTGCAAGGGACCCCTAACCAATTCCATCATACATATAAAGTTCCCTATTACTTTGCTAGTTTTGTTTGGCACACCCCTGCTGATCTAGTGCAGCATATGTTTAATAACTAACTTCCCAGTATGGAGGCTATCACAGACATGGGTGTATGCTAAGATCAGAAGACCAGCATTCCTGTGACTGCCGCTATTCTGAAGGTACATGCAAATTGAAATCTACATCATCATGATTGACACAGTGGTACATTTGCTAAACCATGTGTTAATAATATGACAGTGTCAGTTTGCTGTATAGCCGCTGATCAACCAACTTGGCAAATGTAAGATGATGAATGTGGATCACTGTGATTTCCAAAACCCATAATGGGTACACAGGGCAATGAGTGACACATTTCAGGTGCAATGATTACACCTGTGCCCATGCAGTCTGTCATGGATGACTACAATATACACTGTCAACATATATCTCCTTGTTGTATCAAAATATTAAAACTGGTCAATCCATGGCTAGCCTCAAACTGTCACAAATTAATGCGCAGGATCCCTGTCATTATGATGTCATAGGGGGCATATGTGGCTCAGGGTACAATGTTAATGTAGCATATGTAACCTACACACAACATAGGCCCTACATGTAAGGAACCATAGGAAGCATTATAAATCATGACCTTAAATCAACCCACAGGTGCGTCACACAGTAAATGATTGTCCCTTGATGCACAAGCCTCAATACCTGAGTGACTGGTATTGCAGTGCTCCAGGAAAGTGGCTTTGCATGTCTCTCATTACTACAAATGATGAGAGGAGTACACTCCATAAATGAGTCTGAAAACAATTGATGGAGCATGTTTGTCACCACATGATAGTTAGGGCCACTGCATGTGTGCAGATATGTGTGCCGCGGTCGTAATCCGCAAGATTGTACCGCCAGCCTGTTGGCGGTACAATCTCCAAAACAGCCCTGGCGGTCTTTGACCGCCAGGGTTGTAATGAGGCCCTATATAGCTAAACATGGCCAGTCCAACCCTGTTGTCACTGGGTCTTACATTGTGGGTGCGGGGAGAGAAGTGAGTTATGTGCAGACTGAGCACCATTGCTGCACTTTATGGCTAGGCCCGGTCATATAAATTGTGTGGGGAGGAGCAGAAGCAGATGTTATGCAGAGTAGCACCTTTGGCTATCCAGTGTGTGTAATGTGGCCACTCCAGCCTCCCTCTATCTGCTTGTTGTAAGACAGGTATTAGTGGTATTAAATGATGTTGACAATTGTCTGCATTTACAAACATAAATGTGGATGGAATTGTCCAAGTTTTGGGTCTATCCTAGTTGGACATCCTCATTATCTGTGGTGGACGGCCCAAACCCATGTTCAGCTGTCCAAAGCTTCCTGGGTGTCCTAGATGTTTGAAAGTATGTGTTGCTTGTTCATCCCTCCCCCTGAGGCACAGGCTTAGGGTTATGAAATGTGTACCTAGGTGTGATGACCCAAGTTTAGTACACAGACATGTAAATCTGTAAATCACTTGTCCAAACCTAGGGTACCCACTCATGATTAGCAACTGCATTCCATCCTGGCAATTCCATTTACAAATCACAGATCTTGTGGCCCTTGATTGTCATCCAGAAGATAGTCATTAGTTGGCCTGTCACATGTGGAGGACTTGCATCATTTTCTACATGACAAATGGCTGAACAATGATGCATAGGTCATTTAAGTTGTTACACATCTTTTAGAGCATTGCCGTGCTGTTAGATAGGACATGTGTAGGCTGCGTTGGCATTTACTTCCTCAGGGAGAATCTGTGATCTATATGGTGATATGGCCTGTTTCAGCTACATTAGATGCATTGTCTGATTTTCATCAGTAGCTAGATCACACAATGAAGTACCTAATGTTTGGCTTTATCTTTTTTAACAGCAGCCAATATGAATGCCATCCAGATTCGTGAGTTTCAGCGCCGGGCGATGCGTTACCGCCACATTCTGGATGTGGAGTCTGGGTTCCGCAACATGGCGCGGCGTTATTGCCATGAAAGAGCCTCAGGAGTGTGGAGGGCATTTGCACAAGGGGGCCCTTCGGTGTCCACAACAGCCGCCACCACCAGCACCACCACTACCACCCAGGTGGCACCAAGCATATCAGGCACCACTGCATGACCATCGACCTCCACTGCTCCCAGACCACTGACAGCAGCACCTGCACCACCCCCTACAAGCATGGCACCATCAACCGGACACACATCTACAACTGGCACTCAGACCACCCCTGCTGCAGTCATTGACCCTGCAGATTTCAGAGTGATGCAACATGACATGCAACATATGTTGCGGAGCATGAACAGGCTGAAGCAGGAGGTGTCACAAGAGAACCCTGCGGAGGGCGACCTTGTAACAATCATACCCTCTGCCATGAATCCCTCCCCTCCCTCCTCTTTCCTGGCTCTTTTAATTAGTGGGTTTAGGGGGCTTAGTGTTAGGTTAGAATAGGCTGTTAGTTTAGTTAGTAGTAGTGGGTTGGGGGTATGATATTTTGTAATGTTTTTTTATTATGTGTGTGGGTGGTTATGTGTGTGTTGATGATGTTTGGGTTTTGGTGTTTAAGAAAAAAAAAATATATATATATATATAAAAATACAAAAAAATATATATTTGTTTAGTATAAGATAGTATAGGGGTCATTCTGACCTCAACGGTAAAAGTCGCTTACCGCCGGCCAGAAGGCCACCATAACACCGCAACGGCCACGGTAAACCGCCACGGGCATTCTGACCCGCAACTGGCAAACCGCCAAAAACCCGACATCCACAAAAGTCCGCCACACCAAAGGTCAGCGGGAAACTGGCGATGATCAAACCTCCACCGTCACGCCAACAGAAATACGCCCATACCATTCCGACCCACAAATCCCTGCAGCGGTCTTTCAACCGCGGTATTCCATTGGCGGTACACACCGCCGCAGTCAAAATACACACACCTTTACAAAACACAACCACATTGGATAATTCAAAATACACACACCTGAGACACATACACACACCACTCCCACACACCCAATTAAATATAAAACACACACCCACATCACCCACAAACCCTTACGACCACAATTGCGAGTGAAGGACAGAGAGAGAGAGCACAGCATAGAGTAGACCATTACACAGAGGCAAATCACAACATCACCCACACAATTTCCACGCACAAAACACCATACACCACCACACTCACTACACTCTACAACACATACACCACCCCTCACCTCATCCACACCACCCCATGGCACCCCAAAGACACCCCAGGTTCTCTGACGCAGAACTCAGGGTCATGGTGGAGGAAATAGTTCGTGTAGAGCCCCAGCTCTTCGGGGCACAGGTGCAGCACACCACCATTGCCAGGAAGATGGAGCTATGGAGCAGAATAGTGGACAGGGTCAATGCAGTGGGACAGCATCCACGCAATCGGGACAACATCAGGAAGCGGTGGAACGACCTACGGGGGAAGGTGCGTTTCATGGTATCAAGGCACAACATTGCGGTGCAGAAGACTGGCGGCGGACCCCCACCTACTCCCCCAGAATTCACAACATGGGAGGAGGAAGTCTTGCACATCCTGCATCCTGAGGGCCCCGCAGGAGTAGGCGGAGGAATGGACTCTGGTAAGTCAAATCTTCACTACTCCATTCCCCCCACCCCACCTGCATGCCAAATCATACCCCCACCCTCACCCCCACCACACCAACTCCTTGCAAATGGTTCACCATCACATCCCACCCATCCCAAAACCTAGCCCTGCGTGCGTCCCCAAAGCATGGACACCCATCCCCAAAGCATGGCCACTGCACACACCCATCACCCCCACAAGCCACCGTCACAAAAGTCCCCACAAGGGAATGCCAGCACTGGGGGACACGGCCACCCACCCATTACACGAAATGTCACACACAGAAGCAATAACCATACTCTTATACCCCTGCAGGACCCGAACGCCACCACACCGCCACGGAGGGTCCAGAGATGTCCATCCCACCCCCAGAAGAGGCCCCCAGTGACGACAGCAGCTCTGTCTCCCTGGACCCTGATGACCAGCCTGGCCCATCGGGGACCTCGGGACAGTCGGTTCCCCACAGACAGCCACAGGCAACACCAGACCTAACCCCCTCTGGGAACACCAGCACAGCTCCCACCCAGCGGGCCCATGCCTCTGTCCCCAGGACACGTCAATCAGCGGTGTGTCCACCACTACAGGGCACCCAGGTTGACCCACCACCCCAACAACAACAGGGACCTGGGGGCAGTGGTAGTGGGCACACCGTCCAGGGCACAGAGGCCCAGGAACACAGGGGAGCTGGGAGGGCTGCTGTGCGACAGGGGGGGATAGGCCCAGGGAACCGACTCTCCAAGAGGCCCTCTCCTCCATCATGGGAGCATACCACCGCTCCCAGGAGACGATGGCTACGGTACTGGCCAGGTTCCAGGAGATCCAGGTACTGCAGGAGGAACAATACATGGGGTTCAGAGAGGAACTGAGGAACATTAGTTCCGCAATGGGGACCATCGTAGTGGCCCTCAACCAGATAGTCACCACATTGCGGGACCATGTGGCACCACAAAGGGCCCCTGTCACTAGCCTGGACCAGGAACAGCCTACCACCTCCGCCGGCGCTAGTGGACAGGAGGCCCCCACACAACGACAGGCCACCAGAACCCCACCTTCTGCAGAAGAAGAACCACCCCGCAAGCGGAACCTGAGATCTCACAAGAAGACATTGTAGGATGCAAAGACCCCCGCCAGCAAACAATACCCCCTGATGTCATCCCACTGTCCCACATTGTCACCCTGTCCAACCTTGAACTGCCCCTGCTCCATCCTTCCACAGGCATATGGACAATGCACCTGTGCGACTGAGAACTGGACTCTGCCATGGACATTACTCCACCATCACCCATCCCCGTTTTACAATCATGTTCCTTAAATTTTGCACTTTAATTAAAGCACTTCTTGCACTAAAAAAATCTGGAGTCTGCTTGAATTTTGAACAAATGTATTAGACATAACGGTGCCAAAATGTTCAGTTACATTGTTATGACAACATACCACTGTCACACAGCTGTAGTCCATGGGCAAACAAAGCAGAGGTCACGCAGTGGGGCCCACAGCTCTGAAAACGGAAGGGAAAGTCACAACTCAGTTAACAGGAACTGGGGGGAACTCAGACAGTAGAGAGGCAGGAGACTTTAAGTAAATGTTAAATGGCGTGGTTGATTCGTACCTGTGTGCTACTGGAAATACTGTTGTATCACTGTGTCCCTGTTGTCTGTGTCGTCCCCGTCGTCCTCCTCCTCTTCACTCTACACAGGCTCCACAGCTGCTACAACACCACCATCTGGACCATCCTCCTGCAGGAAAGGCACCTGGCGTAGCAAAGCCAGGTTGTGAAGCATACAGCAGGCCACGATGATATGGCACACCTTCTTTGGTGAGTACATTAGGGATCCCCCTGTCATTTGCAGGCACCTAAACCTGGCCTTCAGGAGGCCGAAGGTCCGCTCGATCACCCTCCTAGTACGCCCATGGGCCTCATTGTAGCGTTCCTCTGCCCTTGTCCTGGGATTCCTCACTGGGGTAAGTAGCCACGACAGGTTGGGGTAACCAGAGTCACCTATTAGCCACACGCGGTGTCTCTGTAGCTGTTCCATCACATAAGGGATGCTGCTATTTCGCATGATGTATGCGTCATGCACTGACCCAGGGAACTTGGCATTTACATGGGAGATGTACTGGTCAGCCAAACAGACCACCTGGACATTCATAGAATGATAACTTTTTCTGTTCCTGTACACCTGCTCACTTCCACTGGGGGAACCAAGGCCACATGGGTCCCATCAATGGCACCAATGATGTTGGGGATATGTCCAAGGGCATAGAAATCACCCTTCACTGTAGCCAAATCGGCCACCTCAGGGAAAACAATGTAGCTCCGCATGTATTTCATCAGGGCAGACAACACTCTGGACAAAACCTTAGAAAACATAGGCTGAGACATCCCTGATGATATGGCCACTGTTGTTTGGAATGATCCACTTGCCAAAAAATGGAGTACTGACAGAACCTGCACCAGAGGGGGAATCCCTGTGGGTTGGCGAAAGGGGGACATCAGGTCTGGCTCCAGCTGGGCACACAGTTCCTGTATAGTGGCTCGGTCAAGTCTGTATGTAAGTATGACATGTCTTTCTTCCATTGTCGACAGGTCCACCAGCGGTCTGTACACGGGAGGATTCCTCCATCTCCTCGCAAGTCCCAGCGGACGGTGCCTAGGAAGGACAACATGGAGCACAGAGTCAAGCAACCCACAGGTACGTAACCACAGCTTGCACAGAACACGATTCGCTATGCATTGAATGGCTTGTATGAGTGGCAATGCAACGCCTAGGCCTGTGTGACGCAGTAGAAATTAGGCCATGTGGGCCCTTGAAATGGCGGCTGCCTGACCTGTGAAGTGTGACAATGGGATGTGAGGTCAATGCGCTGGCGTGGCACACCGTGGCGGTAGGCGGTCGAAGACCGCGGCGCAAAGCAGCATTGGTTAACATTGAACCCTATGAGTCTCAGGAGCCAATGACGATGTGCGCCGGAGGTCGCGGTACGCACCGCCGCGGTACGCACCGCCGCGGGCGTGACCACCATTTTCTACTTGCTTAATCACTCGAGACCTGATCATCCACAGGAGAGGACCTATACTGCAAGTGCTGCTGTGACCTCGGTCTGGAAGATACAATGGCTGCTGCGACTGGGGAAAGGGCCCCTGCCTTCACATCTGAGGAATTGGATAAACTTGTTGATGGGGTCCTCCCCCAGTATGCGCTACTCTACGGTCCTCCAGACCAACAGGTAAGTACACTGGGAGCACGTAGTATGGGCTATGCCTGTGTTGAGTGGGGTGGATGTAAGATGGTGGGGAGGGGAGCGAATGAGGAGTGCAACGCACGACAGATGAGAGCATGTGCCACATGGCAAGGTTGGGGAGGGGGGGCCGCGCACATCGACCATGCAGGAAAGTGATGATATTTATCTTTCAACCCTGTACATGTCACATAGGTCAGCGCCCATCAGAAGATCGACATTTGGCGTGCCATCGCCAACGACGTCCGGGCCCTGGGGGTCCACAACAGACGGGGCACCCACTGCCGCAAGAGGTGGGAGGACATCCGCCGCGGGAGCAGAAAGACCGCCGAGGCTCTGCTGGGGATGGCCTCCCAACGTAGGAGGGGTGCCAGTCGTCAATTGACCCCCCTGATGTCCCGGATCCTGGCGGTGGCCTACCCCGATTTGGATGGGCGCGTGAGGACATCACAGCAGACACAAGGGGGTGAGTATCAGCACATTCCGCTATATTAGCGCACAGTGGAGGCGTCTGGGTGGGGGAGTAGGGCTGTGGCTATCTCTAGGCCAGGGCGGTTTCTGTAGGCTAAGCCCCTCCGTTGGACATGGCCCTGTGCCCCCGCCCCCCACCTCTGTAGGGTGCTAAGTACAGCTATCCATGGCCCGGGCTCACCTATGTGTGCATTTGTCGTCCATAGACTTGTAGGCCAAGTCACTATAATTGAGTAGTGTACCCCGAGTGTGCGGCGTAGTGCAGGGGGCTTCTGTGTCTGTCCTCTCCGCCAACGGTGCCGCCAATGCATGCACTCAACATGTCTTTCTTTCTTCTCCCCCCCCCTTTTTTGTGGTTTTCCTGTTCATGTGTACATTAGCATCATCAGGCGGAGGAGAAGTGGCATCGGCGCACGAGGGAGCTGCATCTCACATGGCCCCGGAGGTCCCTGCAACCCACTCGGAGTTAAAAAACTACTGAACAGGGCCCCGCCGTGAGAAGCACCGCTGAACAGGGCCCCGCCGTGAGAAGCACCGCTGAACAGGGCCCGCCAAGAGAAGCACCGCTCCGCTGGGCCCTTCATCTCAAGCACCGCTCCGCTGGGCCCTTCATCTCAAGCACAGCTCCGCTGGGCCCTTCATCTCAAGCACCGCTCCGCTGGGCCCTTCCTGTCAAGCACCGCTCCGCTGGGCCCTTCATCTCAAGCACCGCTCCGCTGGGCCCTTCCTGTCAAGCACCGCTCCGCTGGGCCCCGCCGTCTCTGCACCGCTCCGCTGGGCCCCGCCGTCTCTGCACCGCTCCGCTGGGCCCTTCCTGTCAAGCACCGCTCCGCTGGGCCCTTCATCTCAAGCACCGCTGGCCCATTGGGAGGGCCGGATTTGTGTCAGGCAGGGCTTAACGAAGCACTCTGGGCACCATGCCTCCTCCATAACCAGTGGAGTCTGTAATCCACCTGATGGACTGTGGCTTTGCACTCCCCAGGATGGTACTGTGGCCAATCCACCCACTGTAGAGACTTGAGAGACTGTGGCTTTGCACTCCCCAGGATGGTACAGTGGGCATGGAGGCCCCTCGTGGATCTGGCGTCATGGACTCATGTGGCTGAGGTGCCCCCCCTTCCCTTCCCCCTGAGGTGCCTGTGGTTTTATTATCTGATGCCCCAGCAGTGTTCTCTCCAATGGAATCGGGTCTCGTGTGTGGGCTTTGCCCATGTGTTTATGCACATTGGCCCACGAACAATGGCATGTAGCCAATATGTGCCAGACTTTTGGACTATGTATACATTGTTCATGTTGTGATTTATTTATTGTATAAATTTCATATTTCACTTAAGTTCAAATATGCTTTAATATACTTCTATTTAAATGATCATTTTATTTTGTCTTTGAATTATTCCGGGGGGTTTGGGGGATGTAACTCTGACTTGTTGCTCTGCATTGGTGTGTGGGGATTTGGGGGGGGGGGGGGTGTCGCGTATGTGTGTGCCCGTAATCTTTTCTCCTCCCCCCTCCCCTGTGTCGTAGGTGCAGTACTCACCGTTGTCTCCTGCGGCGGCGTTCGTGCTCCTGGTAGAGGAGCAGGTAGACAATCACTGGTAGGATGTTTAATTCGGGTTCCATGCTGTCCAGATTCCTCGTGGAGTGTATAGAGGTGAGCGTTTTCCCGTTCGTGCTCTGTTTCCGCCGTGTTTTTATCGGCGGGGCTCCCGCCCCGGAAAAGGTGGCGGATTGGTGGGTCGTGATAGGGTGGGCGGTACATTGTCTGCCGCCTGTCTGTTGGCGGTGACCGCCGCGCTGTTTGTTTGCCCCGCCGTGGCAGTCGGAGTGTTAAAGTGGCGGGCTGTGTTGGCGGTTCCCGCCAGGGTCAGAATTCCATTTTTTTTACCGCCTGCCTGTTGGCGGGTTGGCCGCCGCTTTAACACCGACCGCCAGGGTTGGAATGACCCCCTATGTGTTTAGGTTAGTATATGTTGTCCTCCATGTGTCTCGTCTTATAAGGGGGGTTGATGTTTAGAGTGTTTAGTTAACTGTGATAAGTAAGTTTAGCTTAGGTTAGTTAGGGCCAGTTGTGGGTAATCTGTAGCTAGGATAGGTTAGGTTAGTTAAGGTGTTTCCCCAGGTTTTATTATCCTTTTTTTACTGTTAAATAAATATCTAGGTACTCCTTTACAGTATGTGTCATATGCTTGGGGATCAGGGCCTTGGCATGGGTGAACAGTGTCTCTTTAGTATTTGCATTTGTGTCCCATCCTGCAACCAAATCCCAATTGAGCTGTTACACTGGCAGCTACACCACAGCTACTTTGCTAAGATTCTGCCATCCATTGCACCCACCACTCAAGGCTAATATGGATCCCAATGTGTTGTTAATTTTTGATGTATGTTTTCAATCTCACATACTTTCGGACCAGATTTGGTATTGAGGACATTGTGTTACGTCTGCCTGCAGCCTGATGT
The DNA here is from genome assembly GCF_031143425.1 of Pleurodeles waltl. Lineage (NCBI taxonomy): Eukaryota > Metazoa > Chordata > Amphibia > Caudata > Salamandridae > Pleurodeles > Pleurodeles waltl. Next base: position 644,189,678 of record NC_090446.1, on the reverse strand, counting down.
TCAAGTGAAGTCTTATAAGGTGAGTGGTGGTATAATCTCATGTAGTATAGTATACATAACTCACACCTATCATTTGTTACATTGTGCAGCCAGGTTACTTATTTGTACGTACACTCATACACATCAATTCCTGCTGTATGGTGTATGTGAGGAAATATTTGGTCAAATGTCACATGCGTAAAGATTGTCCGGAAGAAAAATTTGAAGACAATAATTTTTGGCTTAGACATCCCTTGAAGAAGACTTAGGGGGTCATTCTGACCCTGGCGGTCATGGACCGCCAGGGCCAATGACCGCGGGAGCACCGCCAACAGGCTGGCGGTGCTCCCATGGGCATTCTGACCGCGCCGGTTTCCTGCTGCCCAAGGGAATCCTCCATGGCGGCGCTGCAAGCAGCGCCGCCATGGGGATTCCGACCCCCTTACCGCCAGCCTGGTTCTGGCGGTTTTGACCGCCAGAACCTGGCTGGCGGTAACGGGTGTCGTGGGGCCCCTGGGGGCCCCTGCAGTGCCCATGCCAATGGCATGGGCACTGCAGGGGCCCCCTAACAGGGCCCCACCAAGATTTTCAGTGTCTGCCAAGCAGACACTGAAAATCGCGACGGGTGCAACTGCACCCGTCGCACCCCTTCCACTCCGCCGGCTCCATTCGGAGCCGGCATCCTCATGGAAGGGGGTTTCCCGCTGGGCTGGCGGGCGGCCTTCTGGCGGTCGGCCGCCAGCCCAGCGGGAAAGCCAGAATGGCCGCCGCAGTCATTTGACCGCGGTGCGGTCATTCGGCGGCTCCCGCCGGCCCTGCGGTTACCGCGGCCGGCGGGAGTCAGAATGACCCCCTTATTCTGTCCAACACAGCATTATACTGTATAGTTTCTATTTACCTCATAATTAACCCTCAGGAGGGGCAGATGATGGTACAATCCAGACCACAGTGCATAGTTATCAGCCCACATTCTTTCAGAGCAGTTGTATTGACATTTTTATGATCATTGACATGAGGCAAACATCACTGATCTCCCTCACGGTTGATGTGTCACATTACACAGAGACAAAGTGGTTGTGTAAGTGCTATTTATTATAAAGTGCTGTAGTGCTATATTTACATTGTCCATGATTGTGAGTCCATTAGTGTGACACCTTCCATTGTGATCCCAAGTGCAAAAGGACATGTCATTGGACATGCTGGGGTGAAGTGTCAGACAGTGCAGAGGGACATGATTTGCCAATGAGTTAGTGAGAGACAATCACAGGGCAGAGTGACAAGATAAACAGTGGGCTGGAGAACAGTGCTTGAGAGCAGCTGTTGCAAGACTGGCATGTTACAAATCACAAGACCTTGGTTATAAGTAGCCAGGTGGCAGGGACTAGTGCTACCGGGTACTCTTACGGGCGAAGGTGATCTGTTCCACGTCTTCATCTTCTGATGTGTGTGTTGTCTCCTTTGCCCTTGGTGGTGGTGGGTGCAACACACACCTCAGTGTTTGAAGACGTGGAGTGAGACATCCCGTTAGCTGCCAACTGTGGGGCTATTAAGGGCAGTACTGCAGCAAGGTGGGGCTTCTGGTTCTTAAGAATAGCAGCCATGTCAATGTGGCAGGCAACCAGGTCGGCCCTGAGGGAGTCAATACTGCATTTGTGCACGCGTTGAAAGGTTTGTTGTTGGAGGTGTTGTGTCAACTCTTACAGCTGTGCTGATTTCCTTCACACTTTTTTCAAGTTCTTGCAAGATTGATGTTCGCCCTTGCATGGATGCTGCCTGTTCTGCAGTTGACATCATGCACAAACGCACCCCCTCTAGGCTGGCTGCCATATTTTCCATCCCCACCCACACCTCCTTGGCCAGCTCCTGCTGTACTCCAACTACAGTTCTCTCAAAGCTGGTGCCAGTGTCGTCAGAGTCCTCAGCTGGGTTGGAGCTGGCAGGTCGTACAATTGGGGTGGTGGGTGGGTCCTCTGTGATAGCTGCTGTATCTGTGCTCCTCCTTGCAACTGAAGTGGGGTCTGGAGGGTTCCAAGGACATCTTGGAGGGTCTGCTGGCTGATGTTTGTCAGCTCGTCATCCATGTCATCAGGGAAGTCCAGGACAGGCATATCCCCAGGAGAGCCATCGTCCTCTGCAATGAGATATTGTACAATTAGTGTGTCTGTGTTGTTGGATTTGTAATGTGACGTGCCTGCCTTCCTATTTGATGCACATTGTGATATAGGTTCCTGTTCATTGTTCCTGTCTATAATATTAGCATTCTCCCAAGCCTATGCCCCACCTGCATGTCACATGTAGTGTGATCAGTTTGGGGACTTGTATGCATCACATCCTCTAGGTGTTGGTTCTGGCCAAATTGTATATTGCCACCTTCTTGTCCTACTCAACCCTCCGTTTACTTCCATTCTCATGGTGAGGCCTTGCACTGGCTGTGGGTGTTCTGATGGCACTTGCACCACACTTAACAATCTGGAAGTGAGCCAGTCTCAGATATTTCACAGCCAGCTATATGTTGCTGAGACCTAGCATAACTATGTATAGCATTGGCATGCAACACTACATATGTCAGCATTGGTAGTGTGTAATGTTTATGTTGAGGAATGTTTGCTACATTGGATTGCACTGATGGTCCTAGCAGTGTTCCATTTCCTCTTCTGACTATGAGGGTGAATTTCACTAGCCGGTGACATATGTCCTCCCCTGCAATGCTGTTGTCTGAGCAGTATGATATTTGGGATGTTGCATGGGGTCATTGGAGCTTTTGTGACCTAGGCCCAGGGTGGACCCTGACATATGCAGCATGGGTATGACATTAGTGCTGTGTACCTCATAATTATGACAATGGCTGATGTTTGTAGCAACTATGGACATTAAAATTTGACAGGATTAGAACATTTGTATTGATTTCAGGGGATTGATAACGTTATCATCCTGAACCCTCTAATTTGGGTGTGTTTGATCCATGGGGACGTTACTGCCATTAGCTACTTGCCCTGCACACACAGCAGAGGTGGTAGTGGCAACTGTTGTCAGTATTACATTGCACTTGCGGATATGGCCTGAGACTGTTAATTGAGCCCTAGTTCATGTAGGGAGAATACCAGCTGTCGTGTGACAGCAGGCCAGTTTTATGTTGTACCCTACCATCCTGGACTGGCTTTACCTTTCCAACATCCTTGGCATGGCAGCATACCCCATGCAAAGGTTGTTGGTGTAGTGTAGTACTGTGCCCCAGGTTTCCTCTGAACATCCCATGCCCCCGTGCCGTGCCCCTTTACCCATGCCACTCCCTGAATATCGTGACTTACATCATGCATTGTGTAGTATGTATGTCCACCCCCCCTGCTTACAGTTAACATTTGTGCATTTTAAATCTCCATGCCACTTACCCTGCATGTGTGCTGTCTCCTGGTAGTCTGCGCTGTCCTGTCCTTGAATCCCTGTGACCATCTCCTCTGGGATGACGGCAGCCACCATCTCCTCCATGTGGTCCAGGGCCTCCTGCGGTGCTGACTCCCACCTCCAGTCTGTAGTGCTGCCTTCCTGTTCCTGCCCATCTTTTCCTTGGTCCTGCGCTTGCTGTCATGCCAGCGTTTCTTGCACTCGATGACTGTTCTCCGTACTTCTGCCACACTGTTTATCTTGTCAACAATTTGTTGCCATATTGCCTCTCTCCTACTAATTGGCAATTTTGGAGGTGACAAAAAGTTGGTGCTAGTGTTCCGTCACCTCTTTCACCAGAATTTCCTGCTCCTCTGCACTGATGCAACACTTTCTTTTCTTCTTCTCCCTCTACTGGGTCTTGTGTGGGTCCTCCTGGCTGGTTCCTGGTCTGTTGTCATCTTCTTGGGGTCTGTCCAAGCATCTGGGATCCATTTTGGCTCTCCTTAGCACATTTTGCAGTGTTTACGCCTCTTTTGACACTATTGCGTCAAAAAAAGGCACATATCCGGGTAGCGACGTCGTAAACCAGCTCACAGTCATTTTCACCGCGTTAACGTAGTTTTTCTTTACGACATGACGCATTGGTTTGAGTAAAACAAAATGACTCACACCTGTGGTTTGCACCGCCGCGTGTCAAAGTATAAATTTGAAACCCGGGCGGTGCAAATAAATGGCGTTAGCCAGCGGTAAATTTTTTGGCGCAAAACTGCGTCTGTGCAGTTTTGTATCAAAAAGTATAAGTATGGCCCCATGTGTCCAGACATGTCAATAAACCTGATTCAGGTAGGATACTCACGATTGGATTAGCCAAAAATCGATTTATTTTGCCTGTTTCAGGCCTAAAATTACCTTGGATTCATTAGAAGCTTATCAGAGAAATACATTCTTCCTATTAGTTTTTTTAAACTCCCACTTTCTCCTTCCAAAATGCTTCCATGTATGCCTGTGTGTAGGGGGGAACTGTGAGGTCATCATTCCTTACTTAGGCCCATATGTATTCTTTTTTAGCGCCACATTCGCGTTGTTTTTTAACGCAAAATCAGCGCAAACTTACAAAATACAATTGCATTTTGTAAGTTTGCGCTGCTTTTGCGTCAAAAAATGACACACATGTGGCGCTAAAAAAGTATAAATATGTGCCTTAATAAGGAATGATGAATAGAACTGTATAGAAGTTAAATTATCATCACAGTTTCAATTATATTCTCAGTCAACACTGAGAGTTGATGTAAGTGTAAAAGCTTTATTAATCAGCCTTTTAGAAGCTCCTCTCTATTGAATCAGTATTAATTTCATCAATATAAATCATCAGTTAATCAAGTATTAAAATAAGCAATCAATAATTAATAATAAATGCATAAAGCACTTTCCAAAAAGTAAAGAATCCATATTCTAAGAATGATGATGGTTAAAGGAGCGAAGCATAAAGAAAAGGTGTCAGTCAGAACCCATAGAGTTCCAAATCGAGAGGTCAAAGCATTAAGCTTCAGATTAAAATATCAGAATAAATCAAAGCGGAACTTCCCAAAAACCCATAAAGAGAGGTTCAAAGAACTCAGCATGAGCTGCATAGATTCAGGGAGGGAAACTGGCAAGTGCAGAAGATCTGCAAATGAGGCAATGAGTTTGACACGCTCTAGGAACACCCACTAGTATAGATAGCATAACCTAAGCTTTTGAGTCATGTTTTTCTTCATTCTTCAGTCATCCAATCAGCTCTCAATGTTTTCATAAGAACAGGAACACTCCTTTGTTTCCTCTCCAGGAGACAATACCACAGATGGCAACAACAAGCGACCATAGCCACTTCTTATCACTAAGGGGGTTTTTACAACTTTGGAGGAGGTGTTAATCCGCCCCAAAAGTGACGGTAAAGTTACGGATATACCACCAGCCGTATTACGAGTCCATTATATCCTATGGAACTCGTAATACGGCTGGTGGTATATCCATCACATTTGGGACGGATTAACACCTCCTCCAAAGTTGTAATAACCCCCTAAATGTCTTTTATTCTGAAAAATATATTTTGCCTATGGGAACACTCATGTCTAACCTTCAAAACAACTACTCTTATGCATTTAATCAGCAGCAGCCTTTCTGTTAATAGAAAAACACATTCTTTATCAATACAGGGGGTCATTCCGACCCCGGCGGGCGGCGGGCGCCGCCCGCCGGGCGGAAACCGCCCAAAGACCGCACCGCGGTCAAATGACCGCGGGGGTCATTTCAACTTTCCCGCTGGGCCGGCGGGCGATCTCCAAAAGATCGCCCGCCGGCCCAGCGGGAAAGCCCCTGCAAAGAGGAAGCCGGCTCCGAATGGAGCCGGCGGATTTGCAGGGGTGCGACGGGTGCAGTGGCACCCGTCGCGATTTTCACTGTCTGTTAAGCAGACAGTGAAAATCTTTGTGGGGCCCTGTTAGGGGGCCCCACGACACCCGTTCCCACCAGCCTCTTCCTGGCGGTGTAAACCGCCAGGAACAGGCTGGCGGGAAGGGGGTCGGAATCCCCATGGCGGCGCTGCAAGCGGCGCCGCCATGGAGGATTCCCTGGGCCAGAGGAAAACCAGCGGGAAACCGCCGGTTCCCCTTTTCTGACCGCAGCTTTACCGCCGCGGTCAGAATGGCCCGGGAAGCACCGCCAGCCTGTTGGCGGTGCTTCCTCTGCCCTCCACCCTGGCGGTTTGAAACCTCCAGGGTCGGAATGTGGGCCACAGTGTTTAATTTTACAGCCGATTCTCACCATTCATTTGCTTTGGGAAATTTCACTTTCATGTTTAAGCTTATACATTATCTCACTAGTATACATGGTTCTTATTCATTTACTCTACAGTTTTTAAGTAGAAACAATTGCAGGGTTAAACATCAACAATTTATTCAATTAATACATGTTATGAAACATAGGCCTATGGGAAGGTCAGAAAAAGTTACATTTCTCATTCTTGAACTAGGTCAATTTGTCAGAAAACGCTGCTTCAGCTATTCAAGTCTAATAAGTGCAACTAAGGTTGCTTAGCACATTTTTTTTCTTCTTTGCAATTTAAAAGCATTCAGGGCCATATTCATACTTTTTGACGCAAAACTGCGCTAACGCAGTTTTGCGTCAAAAAAATTAGCGCCGGCGCTGCCAGGTGTGCGTGAAAAAAAATGACGTACACCAGGCAGCGCCAGCGTAGGGGAATATGGAGCTTGGGTGCCAAAAAATGGGGCAAGTCAGGCTGAGGCAAAAATATCGCCTCAACCCGATTTGCGCCATTTATTTCGACTCCCAACCCCCATTGAAATGACTCCTGTCTTAGCAAAGACAGGAGTCATGCCCCCTTCTGTCCCCTGGGCATGGTCATTGGGCATAGTGGCATGTAGGGGGGCACAAATCAGGCCCCCCTATGCCACAAAAAAATTAAAAAAAAATACTTACCTGAACTTACCTTAATGTCCCTGGGATGGGACCCTCCATCCTTGGGTGTCCTCCTGGGGTGGGCAAGGGTGGCAGGGGGTGTCCCTGGGGGCATGGGAGGGCACCTCTGGGCTCCTTCCGAGCCCACAGGTCCCTTAACGCCTGCCTTGTCCAGTCGCTAAAAAACGGCGCAAAAGCAGCTGGACGTCATTTTTTTTGACCCGCCCACTCCCGGGCGTGATTTTTGCCCGGGAGTGTAAATACGGCGCACATGCCTCGGAGTCAATTTTTTAGATGGGAACGCCTACCTTGCATATCATTAACGCAAAGTAGGTGTCCACGCTAAAAAGTGACGCAAACTCCATGGACTTTGGCGCTAGACGCGTCTAACACCAAAGTATAAATATGGAGTTAGATTTGCGTCGGAATTGCGTCAAAAAAAACGACGCAATTCCGGCGCAAACAGAGTATAAATGTGCCCCTCATTTCTTACGAGGGCTACATGTTAATTCTGTATTAATTAATGTTAAATGCATTATTTTCTTAATTTTATAAAATCTACACCTTCACATTGGAACAGCGTACTAAGAATTAATTGATGATTGTTAAAACCAGTGACCAATTGTTCAGTGCCAGTTGTCACCTACTGTACACCACAGATGGTTTTCCATGGTTCCATTGCCTTTTTAGACTGTGAAATTAGTTTACTTTCTCGCACTAGTTCATGAAGCCTTACATATGGGTGCCTTTCCCAGTAAATGCAACCTTCCACATTTAGATGGTAAGGTAGCTTACTGGGTTAATGCATTTACTGCAGAAATACACATGCATACAATACGTCATAGGGCGTTATTATAAGGATAAGGAGTATTTATAACACATCATAAATAATGATACCATGGAGTATGTTATTTATCGTGAGCGATAAATACCACCTATTGCATGTTGTGCGGGAATAACACGGATTTTGGGGTTTACCACACCAAATCCACATGATGGGGTAAATACCCTATGGTTTTTCCAGTTACATTTCAGCAGATTTGGCCGGACAAAATTTAATGAGGGTTAAGTAATTTAACACATCCGACAATTATCGGATCGGATACGTTAAATACCTAATAATTCATAATGCCAAACAGTGCATAAACAGGGGTTTTTGCACAGGTCGGAATGAACCACCCAACTCATAATCAAGGTCATAGACTCTATATCTCAACATTGCTGTCTCCGCCATTGATCCTTTTAAGTGCTCTAAAATGATAAAACAGTTGCATGTCATGGTATAGTGCTTGAATACACAAATATGTGTTAAATGTGATATATATTTATGCCATGACAGTGAAGGTAAATGTGGATCAAAAGACATGTTATTGCAGAAAAATATTTTAATAACCCTACATTTTATCTCCAAGGACACGTCACATTTCATATGCACCACTGTAGTGCAACCTCATTAACTTAAGAAACCATTTATTTCTTCGCAGATTACATGCTACAATAAGGAGTTATTTCTACTAATGTTTCCTGGAATGAATCTCTCTGTATATCTGTGAAGCCAAGGCACAGGAAACATTTTCACTGTGGACAAAGGTCGACTTTTCATTTCCTAGTTCGAGAGAATACAATGACAAATAGAGGAACGAAGAAGGACTCCTGTGCTTTATGAAAGCCAGAGACATCTCTGGTGTTTAACAGAAGTAAACATGATCACAATGAGAGTACTTAGAACTGTCAAATTAAAGACCAGTGGAACAAAGATTCTAGGAATCTAATAAAACAAAAGATTATAAGTGAAATTATCTGCCCGCCAGAACGCAAAACAAATGTAAATGTACTTTACATACAGGCCCAGATTTACAAAGGTTTGCATTGAGTTTCCAGTACTTTTTTAACCCAGACAGGCACAAAATCCTTTTTGGAATTTACAAAAAAATTAAAAATGATATTTGCATTGGTTTGTAAGGAAAAGTAATGCAAACCAACGCAAAGCGATTCTTTGTGTTCATCTGCGCCAAAGCTGAGTTCCATGGGTGGTATATCGGCTTTCCCAAGCAATCACCAATGGTTTTTGATAAAAAATTACTGCCCAACTTAGACGGGGTTTAAAAGCAGGAGTTAAAATTGAAAAATGTTTTTATTTCTCCTACCTTTTTTCCAGTTTGTATGTCTGCTGCAAAGCACAGCACACATCCAAAGTAGGAAAAGTTGTAACATTAGTCTACGTCTTCTATTTTGTCCTGGAAGGATATCCTTCCAGTACAAAACCCATGCTAGACCCAAGAAGCCACTATGATGCAAAGGTGTGTGTATGGCACTTGAAAGCATAATTCTACGCTAGCACTAGGGAGAGAGCAGGATAGCGCTGTATCTCTGTAGATATGGCACTTTCTTGCTCACTTCCTTTCTCCCAATGCGGCACAGTATCTGTGGGTGCAGCCCTGCATTGTGTGACAGGTTTGTAAATCTGGGCCATGGTGTTTAATAGCAGTCTTTAGGCATTGCTGCAAAATTTGGCAGCTAAGATGGTGATTTGATAAGCTGAGGAACACAGAGTGATCTTCAATTGAAAGGTCTTCTTGGTCATGAGGAGATAAAAACCTAAGTGCTTGATTTTGGGTTTAGCAGAGAGGGTACTCGGGCTCAAAAGCAATGGAGTGCCCTCTCTGTCAAACCGAAGTACTGCCCACCCAATTTCGAGTTGGGTGGAACTGAAGTATGTCAGTGGCGTGGACTTCTCTATCTCTGACATAGATCTCTGATGTCCTCAAGGCTGGACTGGCTGTAGTGGGCATTGGGCGTTTCCCAGGGAGGCTGAAAGGTTGGGGGTGCTCACTTTTGTTACTGAGTGGGCTGGTTTTGAAGTAGTGCAGAAGTTTTAAAAACTCTACAAAGTTCCTTGTATATCGAAGTTTTCAGGCAACAATAAAAGTGCTGAGAAAATTCTCTTGTTTAATGTACCTGCTGGAGAAAGATGTCTAGTGACAGTTTTGACTCTTCTAAGGTAAATCAGAGGGTTAATATGCCTACTGCAAATAACGTGTACTATGCAGATTACAGGACAGTATTATTATTATTATTTTTTTTTTTTTAAATATGTTTATTGAATTTTAAATGTTTACACACTCAGAATTACAAAGTTACAGTGTTGCACCGCCCCACCTGTACTGCCGGTTGGGGACATTCACGACAGGATTCTCTTTATTAACATAAACAATGCTCGTACATCTACATTGACACACTAAAATCCCACCACCTTAAATATAGCAGCTCTGGGTCTATTCTTACTGTGATTTGTCCTATTTGTTACCACGCATCTTGGGTAAGCGTATTTATTGGCGCTAGTGGGTCTATCTCTGATAATACTTGTTGATTATGGTGCGGGGGAGTGGGAGGGAGGACCCGTGTATGTTTTGGGACTTGTGTGTGGCTCAGTGGTGCACTTTATTTGCCTGAGACTGGTACATGTATACATTCCTCTGCGGGCCCCTGTTGTTGCTTGTGTTGGTTTCACTGGTGGGGAGGGTGGGGGTGTTTCCTCTTTGCCTTGTCTTGTGTTCCAGGTTTGGATACTTGTTCTGGCGTAGTTCTGTGCCTACCCGGCTTCTCTGTCTATTTCATGGTGGTATTTCATCATTTTTAGCAGCTAGCCAGGTGATTAATGTTTCCCAGGTTCCCTCCCCTGTGTGATTTTGTCCCGCACGTGCAAGTTTACTAAGTACCAGGACCTCCGTCCTGGACCAGCACAGCAGTGAGGAGCGCCAGGCCTTCAGGTCAGGTGCCCTGGGGGCCTTCCAGTTCAAAGCTATCAGTCGTTTGTATAACACAAATGCAAGGTCTGCAAACTTATGTAGGTGTCGGTGTTTCTTTTCTCTGGCTCTCAGCCCTAGTAAACAGGATTTGGGGTCTGCTGCTAATGTCAGACCTGTTATTTCCGCTACCACTTCTGTCAAGCCCCTCCATTCCTTGAGTGTGTGGGCGCATTCCCACACCATGTGATAGAAATGCGCTCCTGAGGCGCCGCACCGCGGGCAATTCGTTGTCGACCCAGGAAACATGCGACTGATCCTGGCTGGGGATAAGTAAGTTTGATGTGCATAGTTGAATTGTGTATAGCGAAACCTGAAGTTTCTGGACACCGCTTTTACGTGATTGAGGGCTTTCAGCCACTCCTCTTGCGTTATCTGGTCGGTGAGAACTGCGTTCCACCTATCCCTTGGCCTCGTCTGAATAAGTTCGGAGGGCTTATTCAGAGTTTTGTACGTATTCGATACTATTTTTGTTTGACTATCGAAGTTCAGCATGTGATGTAGTGTAGGGGAGCACTCAGGTTCCACTTCCCCCATATCCCACGTTCTTTGGATCAGGTGGGTGATTGCGTGGTATGACAGGAATTGTCCGGGGTTCACTGCCGTTAGTTCCTGGATAGCCCTAAATGTCATCAGTTTCCCGTCTTCAAAGCAATCCCCAACCGTCGCAATACCGGCCTCTGTCCAAGTCTTAAGTGCATGTGAGCCCACCGTTTCCACGCAGCCTGGGAGCAATTCTAATGTTAGGAGTGGTGAGTATGGGAGTGTTTTATGGTCTTTTTGTATGTATTTTTGCCAGCATAATTGCGCAACCTCTGTAAGCGGATTGCCAGGGGTCCTCTTAGTCCTGCTCATTAACCATGTGGTGAGCGGGGACCCCTCCAGCCTCGCTAGGAGCCACTTGGACTCCGCTTGTGCTGGCCTGTGCAACCAGTTCAATATCCATTGTAGTTGTGCAGCTGCATAATACAGTTCGAAGTTAGGGGCGCCCAGTCCGCCCGCCGCTAGCGGGCACTGTAGGGTGGCGAGTGCAACCCTTGCCCTGCCTCCTCCCCACACTAGTTGCAGTAACACTGTGTTCAGACCTTTAAAAAAACTCCTGGGGATCCAGATGGGTAGCGCCGCGAAGTAGTATAGTAACCTAGGCAGCAGCAGCATGTTTGCCACCGCCACCCTGCCCAGGGGTGACAGTGGGAGTTTAGTCCAGAAACTTAGTGACCCCCTCATGGAGGTCAGTGCCCTCCCTAAGTTCCCGTCTCTGAGGTCTTCTTTTTTGTGGTATATATGTACCCCCAAGTATTTGAATGTGTCGAAGCACCATTTCAAACGGCCGGTCGTGGCATTCTCTTGTCTTGCCGGGGACCATTTGGTTAGCGGAAATATGCATGATTTGTCCCAGTTTACCACCAACCCAGAGAGGTCCCCATACTCAGTCAGCAGAGACATCACCCGAGGGATCGTCTCAGACCCTTTTCGCAGATATATTAACGCATCATCTGCGTACAGCGATATGCCATGATACAGACCGCTCCTGTCCACCCCCCAGTTCCTCTGTGCAGCCCGAATGCGGATGGCCAGCGGCTCCATTGCCATGGCGAACAGTAGGGGGGACAGTGGGCAACCCTGTCTTGTGCCCCTTGTGATTGGGAAACTATCTGATATAACCCCGCCTGTTTTCACCCTGGCGTGTGGTTTGGTGTACAGTGTCTGCACCCACTGTATGAACTTCGACCCTATTCCCATGCATTGCATTGTGGCGAATAGGAAGTCCCACTCCAGAGTGTCAAATGCCTTCTCAATGTCTAGTGATAGTACCACCTCATCATGGGCCTCTGGAGGGGTATCCCCCATTACTCCCAGGAGTCTACGGATATTTAAGGAAGTGTTGCGCTTTGGGATAAAGCCGTTTTGGTCTTCATGTATCACTGTATGCATTAGCGGGGCAAGCCTATTGGCGAGAATCTTGCCTAAGATTTTGCAGTCTAGGTTCAGGAGTGATAGTGGTCTGTAGGATTTAGCATCGGTGGGGTCTCGGCCTTCTTTAGGGAGGACCACCACCATAGCCTCTCTCATTGTGGGTGGCAGCGTTTTGCTGACCCATGCCTCTTCAAACACCTTCATCAAGTGTGTCTTCAGGTGCAGCGAGCAACTGGAATAGTATTCTATGGGGAGTCCATCTGTACCTGGGGCTTTATTCCTGGTCATCTGCATCACTGCCCTGTCAATTTCCTCCATAGTGAATGGGGCATCTAATTGCTGCCTGTCTGCTAGCGATATTTGTGTCATTGGGGAGTCTTCCAGAAAGGATCTCAGTTGCTGGGGAGTGCACGTAGTTCGTTTGGTATATAACTTAGTATAATACTCCCTGAAAACCCCACTGATTTCATCCTGCGTAGTGAGCATTTTACCTGCGTTCCCTTTTATAGACCCGATCGGAGAATGTTGCCGATTCTCACGAAGAAGCCACGCTAGCATCCTGCCTGCCCTGTCTCCCTCCGCGTGTAGTCGCATTAAGCGATACTTGTGATCATGTTTTCGGAGGCGGTCGTCTGCTTCGTTGTATTTTGTGCGAGCCTCTTTCAGTGTTGAGTAAGGAATCGCTTTGTTTGCCACTGCTTTTTCCAAATCCCCCATTTCCTTTTCCAGTTTATTTATTTCCGAATGCAGCGTGCGCCTGACTCCCCAGCTAGTTGAGATACAGTACCCTCTTACTACGACCTTGTGTGCCTCCCATTCTAGTGCTCTGGATGTGGTTGATTCCTTGTTTATATCCCAGTATTGTTTCACCACAGCATTTAATCCCTCTCTGAACGCTTGGTCCTGCAGGGACTCCCCTTGCATCCGCCAGGTAGGGATCTGCGAGCGTCTCCTGCCCCAATTCAGCGTTATTCGTAATGGGGAGTGGTCGGATAGTGTTTTAGCCAAATATTCTGCCTTATCTGTCAGGGCGCAGATATCCCGGGTCCCCCATATAGTGTCTATTCTTGTGTGTACCTTATGTGGTATTGAATAAAATGAATATTCTCTCCGTTGGGGGTGTTTCATGCGCCATAAATCAAATATTCTCATTTCCGCCGCCCATCCAAGCAAGGGGCTTCTGGCTGTTCTATTTGGGTTTGTTTTTGGGGCATTTACGGACCTATCTAGTTCTGTGCTTGGGATGCTGTTAAAATCGCCTCCCCATATGGCTGGGGGTTCGGGGTTCTCCAATAGAGCTGGGGTGAGCGTGTCTAGGAATTCGGCTGTGGCACTGTTAGGGCCATAAACTCCAACTATTGTCAACCATCTGCCATCCAGGGCCCCCTCTAGTGCCACATATCTGCCACCTTTGTCAATCGTCTGGTGTGTTATGATAAAGGGGACTCCCCTTGCTATCCAGATCAGCACTCCCCTGGCGTATGCCGAGAAAGTTGTGCCCACCAGTTGTCCGCCCCATCTCCTGCGCAGTGCGCAGAGGTCTGCTTCCAAGCAGTGTGTCTCCTGCAGAATGGCTATATGTGCGCCCTGTCTTCTGAGGCGATCGTGAACCCTGTTTCTTTTACTTATAGCCCCCAGCCCTCTTACATTCCACGTGATTAAATCATATTGGTGCGTGGGTGGGTTTGCTCTTAGTGCCATTTTACATTTTGTGTGATTGCCTCCCATCCCACCAACCCGTATATGTCCCCCCGGGTCCCCTCCTGTGCGTTCACTTTTGACCAGCTTCGTGTCTGCGCTAACAATATTCCCTGTGTCCTGAATTGACCTTTTGAAAGCAGTTTAACTACTGACCCTGCTGCACACCCTCCACTCACACTCATTTTAAAACTTTTAACTAATAACAATTTACTAATCTCACATACAAACAACAAACTTGGTGTCCATTCGAACTCCCATGGGGCGGCCATATAAGCAACCAGATGCGGCCAGCTCAGATGGCCCACACCCTTCCGCAGCCATCAGCTGCCTGTACTGCTGGGCCCCGCTGGGTCCCCCCCCCAAAGGGGCCCCACCCCCACCCTGGCGCCCCCCCCGGCTGCCGCGGCCAAACAATACCGTCTATGACACAGTTGGGGCCGTTCAGGGCCCACGGCAGCATTAATCGATACGTGTAGAGGCGCGGATTCAGTACGGGCACCTCGACCAGGTTGTCGCCCGCACCGCCGGGGGTGGGGTGGAGAAGAGGAGGGGGGGGCGAGAGAGAGAGAGATGGGGCGGGCGAGGGGGGCCAAAGAGAAAAAAGCAAGGGCGGAGCAGAAGGGGGGGGGGGGGAGAAAAAAGAGAGAAAAGAAGAAGAAGAGCTGGAGGCTGGCTATGTTTACAGTTCGTCCGCCGCTCGGGGGTGAGCTTCGGTCCCACTGGCGAATCCGTGAGGCCGGATGTCGAGCTGAGTGAGTCAGAGTCCGGGCCATCCGCCGATATCTCCCTTAAGGCCTCGAAAGTGTTCTGTGTGTGTAGTGGGGTGGCCTTCAAGACTTTTGCCCGTTCTTCCGCCGCCTGCTCTTCTGTGGGCTGGCCTCTCGGTCTCCTTTTGGAGCGCTTTCGCTGTGGGGCAGTCAGCCATTCCTCTCCTTCCTCCGTTCCGGACTGGGGTCGCGCCAGGCCCTTCGCATGCAGCCACGTCCAGGCATCCTCAGGGGATGTGAAGATATGAATACGCTCATCCATTGCGACTCTTAATTTAGCAGGGAATAGTAGTGCATATTTAATATTATGCTCTCGAAGGCGTTGTTTGACCCTCACGAATGAACTGCGCTGCTTTTGTACTTCCTGTGTGAAGTCTGGGTAAGCGTTTATTTCAGAGTCTTCGTATCTGAATGGACCTTTGCTGCAAAATTGTTGCAAAATTAAGTCGCGGTCTCTGTAATTTAAAAATCTTACTATCAGGGGTCTTGGCGGCTGGCCCGGAGCCGGAGGTCTCCCCGGTATCCTGTGCGCTCTTTCTACCGAGAAGAATTTCGTCGGAGAGCCATTCAGCACTTCCTTAATCAACCATTGCTCCAGGGTTATTTCTGTGCTCTGTTCAGCTAATTTTTCAGGAAAGCCTATGAAGCGCACATTGTTTCTCCGTGATCTGCCTTCCACCTCTTCTGCTCGGCGCCAGAGAGTTTTTACCTCTGCATCCAGTCGCTGTATCTGTTTTTGATTGTCCAAGACCGAAGGGTTGATCTCCTTTATCTCCGCCTCCGCCGACCCCACCCTTTCCACCAGGTTACGGTGATCGACTCTTAGCAAGTTTAGATCTTGTGACACTGAATCAATCCTGGTCTCCAAAGAAGCTTTAGTGTCCACAATTGCTTGCAGTACTTTCTCAAACTGGGTGGAGTGGGATTGCAGAGTAGATTCCAGAGCCTGTAAGGTTGGGGCCAACTGTTGTTCGACCGTAGGTTGCCCTTGTGTGTGCCGGTCCTGGTTTTTCGTGGATTTGTTTCTAGTAGCCATAATTTGTGGCTGGCGGGCGGCTCACCGCGAGCGGAGCCGGATGTTTTAATGCAGGGCTCCGGCGTGGCCCTTGATTACAGCTGGGCGATCCTCCCTCTGTGGTTCCGCACGCAGAGTCTCCTTTGCTCTACCGACGCGGGGTCACAGGTGGCCGCTCCCCCAGATGGTTCACCTTCTCCCCACGCTCGCTGCACGCATAAGACGGGGTTCCCCGTCCTTTCCCCCCCGGATATTAGGCCCCGCCTGCTCCCCTTCTGTTGGGCACTGCGGGGTAGCGTGATGCTCGAGCCTTTTATTGGGTGCCCTGCTACTCCTCCGATTAAACGCTGCTATTTGCTCCCAGGGGGCTGAGCGTTCCGTACTCCGTTGGGTCCTGGTCTGTCGTCTGTTGGTATCTTGCCGGTGTGACCCCTCTGTTCCACTCAGGGGGGGGCCCGTTTCGCCCCCCCCTCTCCCAGGCTCCGCGCTCCAAGCCCCCGCCCCCAATGTGATCAGGAAGCGGGGGGATTGGGGGGACCCAATGAATCAATTCAGTCAACGCTGGGAGGGGGAGGGGGGGCGACGGCAACCCCCCTCAATTCAATGCCAGACTCGTCTCACGGGGTACACCTCGCCTCCTGCAGGCTATCTTCGCCCGCGTCCCCCAACTCCACCCAGTCGGGGGGGGGTCCACAGGCCGGTGGTTCAAACTGCAGCCTCTCCCAAGGTCTCACCCCTTCCCCTCAGCCGTCTCCGCCGCCGTACCCGCCGGTCCCAGGTAGCCAGCCGGGTGTCTACCTCTCCGCCACCGATCCTTCTGTTATGGGGGAGGGGCGGCCCACGCGAAGGTCGGCGTGCGCTTCTATACACCCGAGTGGGGGGGGGCATCACCCACTGAGTCCCCCCACACTGAGCAATGTTTTGGCTGGGGGGGCCCTCCGCCCCAGCGCTTGCAGCCTCCCGGCGCTCCAGTCCTCCGCCGGGAGCGCCGCACGGCCACCCGTCCGTCCCGGCCCAGATCGGCACTCCGTCCCGGCGAGGAGAGGGGGCCGTCCCGGAGCCCCGGGGGGGGGCGCCGGATGCCCGAGGCGTCGTCCCCCTCGATCGCGCCCCGCTCGGAGACCCGAGGGGGGGCCCACAGGATGTTTTTACGGGGCACGGGCCGGAGCTTCGAGACTACGCTCCCGTCCCGTCCGCCATCTTGGCTCCGCAACCCACAGGACAGTATTTTATGTGCATAGCTCAGTGCGATACTGCTTTTGTCACAGAGACCCCTTTGTTACTGTGCAGTTCATTAGTTACAATCATATAGTAGCACAGTGAGCTATGAACTGCCATCAAAGAGCTGCTTGCAAACTGCATGGTGCAGGTAAGAAAGGTATGTTTTTTCCACTCTTTAAGTATCCTAATTTTACCAATAAGGGTTTGTTTGGGTAGAAATACATTTTTGTTAGTAAAGTCAACCCTAACCACTGTGTTATGCTCTGAATCCTGAAATTTTGCTTTCACAGCCCAAGTACTCTGCAAAAATGCCAACCAGTGTGGATGACATGTGAATCCTACACTTTGTAGTCCCCTTTGTCTTATGTGACATTTTCTGTACACTGATTTACACACATGATACATTGTTTCTGTATGTGTGATGTAAAGTGCTGAAACGCTATGCTTGTAAGAGAGACGTTACACGTGAGAGAGGGGCTATGAAGAGATGAGAGGCACTGTAGAGGGCGATGGTGAGGGAATCCTTGAAGAACCACAATAAAGATTGCCGTATCCTGGTGCACTGTAAAGCCATCATTTACTATGCTTTAAAAACAAATACAATTGAATATGAATTGAAAAATGTGCGGTAAAATGCACCTTTTGCCATTTTTAACCAAATAATTTTGGGGGTAGAATCCCTCCAACCCGGCTGTAGTGGCCAGTCTCACCTTCTTTGTGCCCTATTGAGGCTGGTTTGACAAAATTTGCCAGGGCTACTTTCAGTTCCCAGTCTGTCCCTGGACAGCCCAATGGAGTAAGGGTCGTCTAAGGTTTGGCCACTTGACCACCGGCCCGATTTAGGCCCTGATTTATACTTTTTGGTGCAAAACTGCACTAATGCAGTTTTGCACCAAAAGGTTTAGCACCAGCTTGCACCATTTCTGTGCACCAGTCGGGCACCATATTTATGAAATGGTGCAAGCCGGTGCAAAGGGTAGGCTAGGGTAAAATAAATGACGTTAATCGGGTGGGGCTGGCAGTATGGAAGAAGGGGGTTTTCCACCAAAAAATGAGGTCAGGCAGGTTAGAGTAAAAAATAATTACTCTAACCTGCCTAGAGTCATTTTCTGATGCAAAACCATCCATACCACATGACTCCTGTCTAGGGAAAGACAGGAGTCATGCCCACCACCCCAATGGCCAGCACAGGGGACCAGGGTCCCCTGGGCATGGCCATTGCACCCAGTGCAATGTAGAGGGGCCTATTTCAAGGCCCCCAATGGCACTTTAAAAATAAAATAAGATACTTACCTGTACTTGCCTATACTTACCGGGGATGGGGTCCCCCATCCTCGAATGTCCCTCTGGTGTGGGCGGGGTTGTCCCTGGAGAGGGCACCTGTGAGCCTATTCCATGGTGTCCCACCATGGAAATAGGCCCACATGTCCCCTAACACCTGCCCTGACCCAGGAGTTAGAAAATGGTGCAAAGCAAGCTTTGCACCATTTTTTGACCCCTTCTCCCTCCGTGCGTGATTTTAGCACGGGGATAAATACGGTGCTAAGGCCGGAGAGTAATTTTTTGCACGGGAACACCTACTTTGCATCTCATTGACGCAAAGTAGGTTTCCCCATCCAAAAAATGATTTTAACTCCATAAATTTGGCGCTAGACGGGTCTAGCACCAAAGTATAAATATGGAGTTAGTTTTGCACCGAATTTGCATTAAAAAAAGAACACAAATTCGGCGCAAAACAAGTATAAATATGCCCCTTAGAGTGCTCAGTGAAGATTCATCAAATGATGTCAACATTATTCACTTTTCCTCACAGAAGGTGGAAAGGGAATGTGAAAACTTGTAAATTACCTCCTTGCCTTGGGAATATTCTCCTGTGTCGAGGGGGCAGATGCGTACTCCTTCAGGATGACGGGGTTATTCCTATCTGCCAAACTTAAAATTATGCCCTATGTTTGCTTGTTCTATAGTCAACAATTTACCAAGTACTCTAAGACCCTATGACAGATTTAGGGCCTCATTATGAACATGGCGGTCCGTTCCGCACCGCCGGCGGTGGCGGCAGAAACTGCCAACAGAGGAGCGGCCCGGACCGCCAAATAATGAACCAAACGAAACTCACGCATCCCGCGCACCACACACCACCAGGAAAGGATTCCTGCTGACGACGGCAGAGGCCACCCACAGGCCGTTGGAAAGGCCCAAACCGCCCATCAAATTATGAACCACCATTCTGCCGCCAGTTCCGGGGTGGGAACCCCCGCCACACAAAGCCAGGCGGAAATGAAACAAATAGAAGGAAACACTCACCGGAGCTCAACAAAACGTGCAGCGGCAGCCATGGACAGAGAGCTGCAGATCATGCCAGCCTTGCTCCTTGCCATATATCTACACGACGAGACCGCCGACGAAGACGACGATGGTAAGTACCGCAACCTACAAAACAAGGGAGGAAAGGGCAAAGTTACATACCCACCCACTCCACCCACCCCGTAAAGCCCCCCCAACCCTACCCAGCAGCAATAGTCAGACACCCCACACCAAGGGGGACGTACCCGACCGAAGGCCACTGCAACTTGGCCATAGGACATACAATAGCACCACAGCCATAAATTATATAAACAAACGCCAGGGTGGAACTGCATGCAGCCCAAACACAGGCCACACCAAAACTTTATTATGAAGCTCACTGAGCGAAATGATAAAAACAGGGCCAATGGCCAGTCCATAAAAAGTCTATTTTCCTTGGCCACAACTGGCCACACCTGACTCCCACAAGTGCTGGGTACTCCACTCAACAGGGCACCATAGGGTGATCCAGGCACCTCATGGAATGGGGGAAAAGGGGGTGGGGATTTACGACAGGGTTGGGACTTTGACTTGCGTGAGGAGGTTGGAAGGGGGTGGGCTTCTCCTTAGGAGGGGGTGGGGGCTGTTTGGCACGGGCGGAGCTGGATGCCTTAGGCTCAGAGCGGGCCTTCTTCTCAAGTGGAGAAGGGGCATGGGAATGGGAAGACTGGACCGGGGTGGGCTGCGATGTGGAAGGAACGGAAAGGGCAAGGAGGTGGGCACGTTTCGGGACAAGACAGGGTGGGCCAGTGGGTTCGAACAGGTCTACACTGGAGAGCAAAAGTTTCTTGGGAGCAATTGGGGTGGGCGTGGATGAGGGCGTGGAGGCAGAGGGAGTTGATGTATGGGGTGTAGGTGTGCATGTAGTGGGTGCCGGTGACTGCTCAGTATGCTGTGGTGTGGTGGATGTCTGATGGGTGGGTGTCTTGCTGCGTTTGAGTGTTTTGGGAGGTGGGGGGTGGACACAGTGGGAGAAGACAGACAGCTAGTGTGGATGTATGTTGGGTGGATGTATGCAAGTCGGGTGAGTGTGCTGCATGTGTCAACTACAGTGGAGGCGGTGAGTGCAGGTGTGGTGTATGGGGTGCATGTATGGCTGTCTGCTATTGTGGTGAGTGCAGGAAGAGGAGCAGTAACAGTGACGGTGCAGTGCATGAGGGTGTGCATGTAGAGAGGACAGACAGGGAGGCGGAAGAGGCGGGCACACTGGGGGAAGTGGACGTTGTTGTGTGTGCAGGTGTATGTTGGCTGTGTGAATGCTTGTGGGTGGGAGGTGTGGTGCTTGTGTTTGGAAGTGTGTCTTTTTGTGTGTTGAAATGCTTGACTGCATGTCTGAATGTGTGCCTTGGACGGGTGAAGGGAGTGGGGTGCTGGAAGGGGTAGAGGAAGTTGGAGGGGGGACGGAATGGCCTGGGAAACTGGCTGCCGTCCAAGAGGAGGCCAGAGCCTGAAAAGATCTCTGTAGGGCAGACAAGGCACCGTGAATGCCATCCAGATAGGCATTAGTCTGCTGCACCTCTGATGCTAGCCCCTGGATGGCATTGATGATGGTTGTCTGCCCTACAGAGATGGTTCTCAGGAGGTCAATAGCCTCCTCTGTGAGGGCAGTAGGGCTGACTGGGGCAGGGGAGGAGGTGCCTGGGGCGAAGGAGACGCCCACCTTTCTGGTGGTGGGGAGCAGAAGGGAGGGCACTGATGGTATAGGTGGTGGCGGAAGATGTCATGGTCGCGATTTGTCAACTAGTGTCTGCCACCGCCGGAGAACCCCCATCGAAGGAGGTTTCAGAGTCACTACCACTGGTGGTAGTAGCCTCCCCCGTGGAAGTCCCCTCACCCTCCCACCCACTGGTCCCCTGGGCGTCCGTTGTCTCTGAGGATCCGTGGGCCACTGTCTCCCCACTAGCCGGTGCCACAGCTCCCTCGCCTGATGTTGAGGCTGTACCAGACACACAAAAGAGAACAGGGATGGGGAGACAAAACAGGAGAGACACCTGTAAGTAGCTGTATGCTGATACACAATGGCCAGACATACACCTACCCAGCAGACACACCCAACAGGCAGCACCGTGCACTAGGCCCATGACCATGGCCCTGACTACTGAGCAGTATATTGACCCACACCCATATCCTGTCATTGCATTGAAGCTGAGGTAGGTGAAACCTGTCAGGGACTCCCCTACACCCTTTGGGGAGCAGACAGTAGCTGGACACCAGTCAAAACCCTGCTCTAAGCCCCATGAGCCCTATCGCACACACTCTCATCCTTCCAGGCTGAAGTATGGGCTGTGAGTACTCACCCCCTTGTGACTGCTGTGCAGCCTTCAAGCGCCCATCAAGGTCTGGGTACGCCACCGCCAGGATCCTTCCCATTAAGGGGGTCAGTGCCCGACGGGCACCCCTACCACATTGGGAGGACTTCCCCAGCTGGGCCTCACTGATCTTCTGCGCCCAGTGCCGCAGGTCCTCCCACCTCTTCCGACAGTGGGTGCTCCGCCGGTTGTAGACCCCCAGGGTCCATACCTCCTTGACGATGGCATGCCAATGTGCCCTCTTCTGGTGGGCGCTGACCTAGTAGGGAGACACAGAGAAGAAACACAGAGGTCAGGCACCTGCACGAAGGCAATAGCTGGCTGATTGTTAGACATAGGACAGACAGTACTCCCAGACATGCAGGACAGTGGCACGCAGCATTCCATGCACCAAGCCCCATCCTGTCTCACAGGAGAGAAATCCACTCCATCCATTACACACACAGTGCCCCCCAAACCCGGACTCACCTGTACCTCTGGCCGGCCGTAGAGTGTGCCGTACAGGGGCAGGACCCCTTCCACCAGTTTCTCCAGTTCTTCCTGGGTGAAGTCCGGGGCCCTGTCCCCTGCACCACGTGGAACATATATAGCCAGAGGCAGGCCACAGTAGTACACAGAGTGGAGCACTTGTCTGCACAAGATCAGGGAGTCAAGTGAGCACACAATGATGAACGCGGGTACGTTCCGCGCCGGAATGCACCGTCACCGCCGGCGGCGATCATGATACGCCAAGATTCCCCATTGGCATCCATGTTATCCAATGAGGGAGCGAACAGCGGTAAACACCGCCGAACGCTGTGATGTCAACTGCTATCGGTCTTAGGTAACTTGTACAATGAAGGGGCAGAACTATAGTGGGCAGACATTTTGCCATCACCTACGCATCTTGAAATTCAATTTAGTCACAATGCTGGACCTACTAGCCATATGATTCACATATGTCTCTATCCATAGAGTATATTATCACATATGATTTGCTCTGTTCCCTCTCAGTGATGACAATGTACATCTGTCAGGTTGCAGTTATTGTACAGACACTACTATGAAGAATGCAGTGAATGTGTTTAGCAAATATGCCTGTGTATGTGTGCACATGACTCCTTGTTCTTACCCCTCACAGGTACAGACCCTTGTGTTGCGAGGAAGGGCACCTTCTGTGTACATACCACTTGTGGATATGGGGACCATGGTGGTGCGTCAGATCATTATCACTTACAGACTCACACGTGCAACTATTCGGGACCTATGTGCATTACTGGATCCTGCACTGACTCCCGGAAATCGTAATCAGCATGTCATTCCAACTGAGGTGCAGGTGCTCTCCGCACTCCATTTCCTGGCCACAGGCTTCTTTCAAGTGACAGTAGGCATGGGTGCTGGTTTCTCACAGTCAATGTTCAGCCAGGTACTTACACGATTTCTAAATGCATTTGTACAACATCTGCAATCCTATGTGCGATTCCCCCAAAGTGCTGAGCTCCCTGCCATCAAGTCAGACTTTTATGCCTTTGCAAACATTCCCCATGTTATTGGTGTCATCAATGGAACCCACAAACCCATCATCCCCCCAACGGTGAGGGAACAGGTGTACAGTAACAGGAAGAACTTTCACTCCATGAACATCCAATTGGTATGTACAGCAGACCAGTACATATCCCATGTGAATGCCATGTTTCCTGGTTCAGTCCATGATTCATTTGTTTTGTGGAACAGTAGTGTGCCACAAAAGATGGAACAACTCCAAGAGGACAGAAGTGGATCATAGGTAAGTGTGCCTGTCACTAACTGACACATTGCTGAAAAACAGTCTGTCAGACTAAGGACATTCCAATGACGACTCTGTATTGACCATTTCTCTAGGTGATTCTGGCTATCCAAACTTGCAGAGAGGAAATACAGTGAGGCCCATGGACATACTAGGAGGGTGATAGAGCGTACTATAGGTCTCCTGAAGGCTAGATTTCGGTGCCTACATATCTATGGGGGTTCCCTGGCCTATGGACAAGGTGTGTAGGATAGTGGTGGCCTGCTGCATGCTGCACAACGTGGCAGTGAGACATTCAATCCCCCTTTTGGAGGTGGAGGGTGCTATAGGTCCTGATCTGTTACCTCAGAGAGGTGAGGAGAGTGATGGTGAGGATGAGGAAGGGGAAGATGTAAATTCCAGAAACCAACTGATATTACTCTACTTCCAATAACTGTCTGGGACTTCAGCCTGTATATGTGGTTAGTGACTGATACTGTAAGTGTGCCATGTCAACTAGGGGGAATTGGTCATGATATGCGAGTCATGGACCTCTTCAGCATGGTACAGACAGACAACATAAGCATTCCCTTCTTGACTTTTTAGAAACACACAGTACCAGCAGCATGCACAATTTGACAATAAAGTTTATCCATGCCTGTTGCATCATTACTCCACTTTGTTCAACATTGAAGACAGGGGACAGTGTTACAGGTGAGATATGTTGTTTATTGGTGGAATACAGTGAAGTGTGCTATGTACAGTGAAGGAAGTCGTTATGGTTGGCTGTCCTCAAAACCGACTTGGTGGCAGGCCTGTTTGATTTCATAGGTGGGTCCTATTTGTAGTTCTGTTAATCATTTAGCCCTCAGCTAAGTGCAGTTTGTGAATGGGTGTGTTGGTTGCTTGGCAGTAGCAGCAGTGTCAATTGTTGGTAGGGGGCTTGTTCTTTGCTGGGTTTCCAGTGCCATATCTTGGCCTGAGGCTACGTTTGGGCGCCTGCTGTGAACCTACTTGGGGTGACATGGTCGTCCCTTGTGATTCCTGGGATAGTTTTTCCTGTGCTGTTTCAGCTGCTTGGGACAACTGTTGCTGTTTGTCCAGGGCTGTTGTGGGGGCCTCTTGTCCAGTGTCGGTGTCTGAGGGGTTGGTGACCAATTGCAGCAGTGCTCCAGCAATGGTGGCCATTGTGGCATTGGGTTCTTTCCACTGCTCCATGGCCTGCTGGTGGTGTTCCAGCTGCATCCTCTGACTTTGCTCCAGGGTGGTTACAATCTGTGCAAACCTGTCTTGGGTATGTTGGAATGCCCCCAATACCTCTGCAATGACGTCCTGGGCTGATGCATCTATCCGTTGCCCTACCCCCTGACCCACTGGGGCACATGACCTTGCCCTGGCCCCCTGTGCCTGTGTCCCCTGCGCAGGTCTGGATGTGCCGCTAGTACTGGGGCCCTCGTCTTCCTGCATGTTGGGGGTGGGAGACTGTGGCCTCTGTTGCTGTGTTCCACCTGGTTGTGCCCTTGGTCCACTGGTGTGGGCACGCCTCGCCTGGCCTGCTGGTCTTGACTGAGTGTTAGGGTTGACAGTGTTTTCCTGGGTGTGGCTGCTGCATGGTGAGCATCCAGGGCTGTGTGAAGGGCCTGCCTGCTCATCAGTGTCCAGGGATCCTTCACCAGTGTCCTGTGATGTGCCTCTGTCTCCCTGGAATGCTGTGGCACTCCTTGTCCCCTCCATTAGGGTTGCATGGGTGGTGGTGCCTGTTGGGCGACATAGAAGTGTTTGTTACATATGCAGGAGGGTCTGAGGTGGGCAGTACTGTACAATTTAGTGCTGGTGTGCCTTTCAGTGGCCTTCAGGGGTGCCTTTGTGAGGTGGACATAGCATCTAGTGGCGGCGTTACATTGTGGTGGGGGTTATTATTCCATTGTGGGAACGCAAAGGGGTGGGTGGCTGTGCACAGCGGGAGTGATGTGGGCCTGGTAGTGAGTTGTGGGTGATGCAGGGTGGTGGATGTGGTGAGTAATGGCTGGGAGGGGTGTGGGTCTAGGTGGGTGTGGGTGGGGTGGGGTGGTACATGCATTACAGGTATGGTGTATATGGGGTAAATGTAGATGACTTACCCGGGTCCATTCCTCCAGTGAGTCCAGTGAGTCCCTCTGGGTGCAGGATGGCGAGTACCTTCTCCTCCCAGTCGGTGTAGTTGGGTGGTGTTGGTGGCGGCCCTCCCCCAGTCTTCTGCACTGCGATGTAGTGCCTGGATGCCATGGCCCGAACCGTCCCCCACAGGTCGTTCCATCTCTTGCGGATGTCGTCCCTGGTGCGTGGATGGTGTCCCACTGCATTCACCCTGTTGACGATGGTCTGCCACAGCTCCATTTTCCGGGCGATGGGTGTGTGCTGCACCTCGGAGCCGAATATTTGTGGCTCCACTTTTAGGATCTCGTCCACCATGGTCCTTAGCTCCCTTTCGTTGAAGTGTGGATTTTTGGGGGCGGTGACATGGTGAGGGTGGTGGATGGTGTCTGGACTGGGGACGGTGTTAGGGTGCTCTTGTGTGGGTCGCTATGCGTGTCCTGTCTGCTGGCGTTCTCTGTCTGGCTCTGGTGCTCTTGTTCTTCTGGTCCTGGTTTCCTTTCAAGGGATTGTGGGGTGTGTCTGGGGGTGTTTTATGGTGTTCTGGATGTGTGTCAGGTGTGTGGGTACTAAGCCTAGCCAATATGTGCAGTTGTTGCTGTTGGGCCTACTTGTCGCCCGTGGCGGTCGCAGCCGCCAATAGTCGTCTGGCCTCCACTGTCCGTCTAGGTGATTTGTGCATCTTTATTTGGAGGGCGGGATGTGGGTGTGCTTGGCGGTGGCGGGGTGGGGTGGGCCGTGATTCCTGCCGTCAGGGTCCTGGCGGGGAGAGGTGGTGTGGGAATGTTTGGCTGTGTTGGGTTTTGTGTTCATTATATGGCGGGTTTCCAGTCGCCGACGCCGGCGGGATTCTGTTCACCGCCGCCACGGCGGTCGGCGGTCTTTACCGCCATATTCATAATGAGCGCCTTAGTGCCATGTAGCACCTGCCCCTCCCGGTACAAAACTTGGCAAATAAATTTCCAGAGTATTCAGGACTCTCACATTTTCACTCGCTTAATAGAAAACATAAAAGAATTACGACCTCATATAAACAATAGTTATATCATATATAAAGAACAGATCAAATTATTAATATAAAACAAAATCACATCAAAATCTCAGAGAAAAATATTAACGAGAAAATGTAAAGAATTGTTTAACGTATATAAAATGAGAACGAGAGGTATTCAACTGATAAAACCAAGACTTTAAATCATGGGAGCAAGAAATCATAAGATGTAGCCCATACTTTATAAAGGTTTGATATTACCTCATCATGGAAGAGCTCCCAGAGACACTACCCTACAACCATCTGCCCTGTGAAAGCCCCAGACTTGCTGGTCAAGGCGAAACAAGTGTTAATCCAGATACTTAGGCCCTAATTTATACTTTTTGGTGCAAAACTGCCCTTACGCAGTTTTGCACCAAAAAGTTTAGCACCGGCTTGCACCATTTCTGTGCACCAGCCGCGCAATATATTTATGGAATGGTGCAAGCCGGTGCAAAGGGTATGCTAGCGTAAAAAAAATAACATTAGTCGGGTGGGGCTGGCGGTATGGAAGAAGGGGGTTTTGCACCCAAAAATGACTTTAAGCTTGTTAGAGTAAAAAGAAATTACTCTAACCTGCCTAGAGTAATTTTCTGATGCAAAACCTTCCATACCACACGACTCCTGTCTTAGAAAAGACAGAAGTCACGCCCACGACCCCAATGGCCAGCACAGGGGACCAGGGTCCCCTGGGCATGGCCACTGCACCCAGTGCCATGTAGGGGGGGGCATTTTAGGGCCCGCAATGGCACTTTAAAAAATAAAATAAAATACTTACCTGTACTTACCTATACTTACCTGGGATAGGGTCCCCCATCCTCCGCTGTCCCTCTGCTGTGGGTGGGGGTGTCCCTGGGGCCTGGGGAGGGCACCTGTGGGCGTATTCCATGGTGTTCCACCATGGAAATAGGCCCAGAGGTCCCCTAACGCCTGCCCTGACCCAGATGTTAAAAAATGGTGCAAAGCAAGCTTTGCACCATTTTTTGACCCCTCCTCCCTCCCGTGCGTCATTTTAGCATGTACCTGTGCCTGATTTTAGCATGGGGTGATAAATATGGCGCTAAGGCCATAGAGTAATTTTTTGCACGGGAATGCCTACTTTGAATCTCATTGACGCAAAGTAGGTTTCTACATCCAAAAAATTACTTTCACTCCATAAATTTGGCGACAGACGGGTCTAGCGCCAAAGTATAAATATGGAGTTAATTTTGCACCGAATTTGTGTAAAAAAAAAAATGACGCAGATTCCGCGCAAAAAAAGTACAAATATGCCCCTTAATTGCTCTGCTTAAAAAAATGAGCAGAAGATTTAAGGAATAAAATAAACTCTGCAAAACTCAAAGAGCGTTTTCTGTTTATTCTAACTATATTATATGACGTTTCACCCCGTGTAACATGTTATCGGGTATAATATACAGGCGTGTGCACGTCAATGTCTCAAAATTATTAATAATTTGTTGATTAAGGACTCTAGCCACCGTGCTAGAAATGCTATTCTACAGTGTCCTCAGATATCACTAAATAATTTGTGGCAAAAGTGATGCATCGGTGTTTTAGGGGCCCTTATTGTCTAGTAACATAACAAAAGACCATGGGGGGTTATTACAACTTTGGGGGAGGTGTTAATCCATCCCAAAAGTGACGGTAAAGTGACGGATATACCACCAGCCGTATTACGAGTCCATTATATCCTATGGAACTCGTAATACGGCTGGTGGTATATCCGTCACATTTGGGACAGATTAACACCTCCTCCAAAGTTGTAATAACCCCCCATGTCTGTAAAAACCTGATTTCCTATAACTGAAGCATACGATAGTCAACATAATCGCAGACCCCAGCTTCACAACAGACAGGAGAAATATATTTGCTGTAAAGCAAACATATGCAGATTTAATTTCTTACCTAACCTAAAGGCCAAGACAAATACGCATCTCTGAGAATGAGCAAAGTGTTTTTTTCCTTGCAGCTAGGTGGTGCGCCCCGTGCCCTGTGCTGTTAAACATTACTCCAAAGTAAGAAAATTCCCGTGCTTTGGAAAGTTCCTTGTTGTTAATAGTGAAGGTTCTTGATGTGGTGCACTTAAGCCCCAATGTCATGATAACGTTTTTGAGCACTGGGGCCATAATTATACTTTTTCTGTGCCGCATTTGCATCATTTTTTGACGCAAAAGTGGTGCAACCTTACAAAATAGAATTGTATTTTGTATGTTTGTGCCGCTTTTGCATCAAAAAATGACGCAAATGCGGCACAAAAAAAGTATAGAAATGGGCCTTGGTAGTGAAAACACGGCTATCCATAAATGACATAACATTTTCTATATGTTTAATTAGGCCATTGGCATTACGTGCCATGAGGACTGTGTGTCCTGCCCACCTTCATTCAAACAAATATCCAAATCTTTAATATACAAATTATTGCCACCTCTCTCCTTGCTGTTCAAGGCCAAAGGCCGTGCATGCCCAACGGTTAGGAACAGGGCCTGGCTGCACTCACTGCGGCAGCAGAAGGACGTGCGAGTCAATGGGTTGTTTTAAAAAAGTATCATAATATGATATTACTTTAAGTCAGTGACAACATTGATGTTTTAAAATTAAAAAAAGTTCACCACATTTAGTTAGCAGACCTAACTATAGTTTGTGCCCATGCTATGCACTGTTTATGACCTCACATATTACTTCACTCATGACATGTTCCATGACATTATTTATAGCATCACTGATGACATCCCAAATAACATAACTGATGACAAAAATGTTAATGTTGTCACTGACAAATTCACCTATCGTTACTTCAACCTTTGTTTTTTTCTTGAATTTCTAAAGGTTTTTTTTATTTAAAGGAAAACATATCTTTTTATCATACTTAACTATAAAGTGACTCTGACCTTGATTTTTTTAGTGAATGTTTAGGTTTTTTTTTAACATAAAGTCATATTTTATTACCATACGTAAAGCTCCCCAAAGGCTGAGCTTGGTAGGGGATTGGCCACAGGGCCTTATGTTTTTCAAAGGAGAGGTGGCTTAATTAAGTCCATTAGCCTGAGCCTAATTAAGTCCATTAAGCAAACGCAGATTCCCTACCTGTGCCAGTGTAGGCAAGGAAACTGCTATGTCCCGGGGATGGGATCTCCACGACACAATATGTGAACTGGCCCCACAGGATGGAGCGCCTGGGGCCTTTAAAGGCTCAGGGAGATATGGTCCCCCTCCTTTTAAGTAATCGACCCCTGGGGTGGGCTCCCCGAAGCCTTTAATGCTCGGAGAGGGGGCCGTATGGCTCGCCTCCCCACTTTAAGTAAATTTGCCAAGAGGGTGGGCTCTCCTGGGCCTTTACTGGCTCTGAAAGGGGGTCTGTGCAGCCCCCTCCCTATTTTGAATTTTTTTGACCCTGGGGGTAGGCTTCCCTGGCATTTAGAAGCTTGGGGAGTGGGGCCACACCCCTAACATGCAACTTTTAGCCCATGGGTGGTCTCTCTGGGGGCTTTAATGGCGTAGTGATGAGGGCTGCGTGGACCCCTCCTTTTGTTTCATGATTACAGCCCCGGTGTGGGACCCCGGGGCCTTTAATGGATTGGGGAGCAAGCCAAGTAGCCCACCTCCCCTTTATGAATACAGCTTCAGGGGTGGGTTCCCCAGGGTATAAACTTAATAAATGCAGCCCCGCCGCCATTTTTTTTTTTTTGCCGATTCTGCAGTAGTCTCGTAGGACTGGAGCATTTTTGCTGAATTTTTTTTGGGCCTAAGGGCATGGTCTGTTTCGGTGCTCCCATTTGGCATAGGTGTCTATGGGCAATTTATGGGAATTTTGCGTTTTGGAACCCCCCCTTTTTTTGGCTCCCACTTTCCATACACAAACTAGTCAAAAAGTAGCAACTGTTTAAAATGTTTCATGGAGATTTGTCAAAAGGTGCCAAAGTTATTAGCAGCACAAACAACGCTTTTTCTATTGAACATGTGACCTAACTATAACTACTTAGTGGCGACTGCCACTAGGTAATCTCTCTCTCACTACATCTCTATCTACATCTAAATCTATATTGCACTGTGGCAGCAGCCACTGTGTAATTATACTTTGAACCGTGTTTCCATAGGAAATTAAATTTTTGGTTTGCTAATAACTTTGGTGGCATTTGATGAATCTTTCCAAAAAGCTGTTTATCCTCCTCAGCTTCTTCCTGGAATGTTTGTGCTGGTCCGGCAAGCAGGCTGAGGAAAAGGAAAGGAGGTCCCAAAATCTGTTTTTCCCATGCAATGTCCATTAAGAAAATTGAACAATGCTACAGCCAAAACAGAATTATGCTAGATTTGTCATAAAACTAGATCTTTACCCGAAAGACAGTTTTTTTGTGATTTGGTGTAAATGCATTCATTAGTTTTGGAGAAATTAAGGATTCAAAATGGATGTATATCTACAGTCACAACAGTACTGGGGGACTGGCAACTCAAAAGATAACGATCTGATTGGCTGCCGTCAACATCTACAAAGATATTGCTGCAACATTTTAGGACTCAGGGACTCAGTCCATGTGTCTTAAAAACAAAATGAAAAATAACATATAGGGAACAGGTTAGGAATTCTCGGACACACTGGGACCACAAAAAAAATCCACCAAACAGTAACATGAAAAAACTCAAATAAGTTTAGAAAGTGTGGAACACCCTTTTCAGATATAATCCTCCCACGATGGGCCTTGGGGGTGGGGTGCACCACATTTTTAATTCTTTAATACAATTTGGGATGGGGGCATGCATGAGACTCTCTCCCTAAATATTTACCTGCCCCCTGAGGCTCTCATCTCTCTAGGGGCTGTCACTATTAGAAGAGGCACCAGGACCCCAAGCACATATTACTTGGATTTGAGAAAGTGGCGTGCATTGGGTCCACTCCCCGAACTTTATCTGCCCCTGGAAAACCCAATCCTCAGGATCCCAAAGCACCTCCCACTGCACACCCCACATTGAGGTGTGCCCTCCACTCCCAATTACCGTTAGTAGCTGTGGTGCCCCAAAGAGGGGCAGGAAACCACCAACAATTTACAAAAGTACTGTAGGGGCTAAAATGAGCACAGCAGCCCCAGGATTTTTTTTTTTTAAACATGTCTCCTACGTTATTGAATACATGACCCCTGTAGAGCTTACCATCATTTTTAAGCGCTCGAAGTTGGAGCTGTATGCTCTTAGTTGGACTTTAAGGAACCCCTTGTGGTTAGTCCTATGGCTGTATTTTGTGGCCTGAAAAGTGTTAACCAAAAACTCAAACACATATTTATGGTTGTTTTACATAACAATGCTTCATTGTTAAAAATTCCCACCATGCACTGCATATCATCTAACATAGTACATCTCTCATGACATGTTCAGTGATATAATTGATGACATCACTGAAGACATCGGAATTGAGTTCATTGATGATAGTGCTGATAACACCATACTCATAAATAACATAGAATTACTGAATGTACATATGTGTGTCGGTAGCATGGAAGCAACATGATCGTGTATGTTGGAATTTATGTGGTGCACCATTTACAAATCACTAAAATCGCTCAAATAACATCCACTCAACTCAGTACTACTTCATTCCACTCCACACCACACAATGCTACTCTACTCCATGCGACACAATGCCAATCCACTCCACTCCAACAACGCCAGTGGATTTCATGTAGGCAAGACCTATAGGCTTTGCCAATGCTTGTTCCTGTTGCACTGTCTAAATGTTCCTATTTGAAACTGCATGGGGAAAACACATTTTGGACCACCCCCAGTTTTGCTGATGGTGCATTTGATGGTAGGATTGATACTGTTGATATAAATTGTAAATTCTTTGAATGTTCTATTCCCTACATTCCACATCATTTATACATCACCAATGTACCTTAGTCATTTCAGTGGCTTTATGTTAGTGGTAGCAAGTATATAGCCTTCCAGTTTGTCCATGAAGATATTTACGGGAGTATAGAGCCAACCGAGTGTCCATGGAACTCCTGTGTATCTGCAGATAGTGTTTACCACTGAAGGTAAAATTGTTGGATTTGAGGATAACTCTTGCAAAGTTGGTAAGCACCTTGGTTGATGGCTTTTTTGGAGTTTTTAAAGCTCTTGCTTGCTGAAAGTTATGTGTGTTTTTGCTAGGCGGGAGCTGTCAGGTCCCGCCAATCAAAAGAAAATGGCTACCTCCTGAGGTGGGTACCTCGAGAGGTAGCTGGAGCTGGCCCCGGGGGTGACGGTCCCTAGGGAAATGTATGGCTCCAGAATGGGGGCTATGCGGCCCCCATCCTTCTTTTCTATTTGGCCCCAGGGAGGTGGTGTGCGTAGACCCCTTTCTTAAATCATTTTGTAGCTCAAAGAGACAGTGGCGGTCCCTGGGGCATAGGGGGCCTCGTGGTCCCCCTGAATACTTTTCACACATAGCCCCAGGTAGTTGGTTGGCCTCGGGGCTTCTACAAGCCCTAGAAGGGGGTCCATGCGTCCCCTCCTATTTTTAGCCCTAATGACCCTAGGACCTGGCCCACATGGGGACCAACTACATGAAGAGTGAGGGAGACAGCACTTTTTTTTAATCTCAGAAAAATCTGTGGATCCATCTGTGCATTTTCAGAGATTTAACAAAAAAAAGTTTTTAGCCATGGTGGGGTTCCAGGGGAACTCCTGGACCTAGGCTAGGTGTTCAGGGTACTCCTACTATGGCCCCTTTTTTAAACTTTTTTTTTAGACTTGGCTGAAGCCGAGTTCCTAAATGGCTACTGACACTCCTTGTTTGATGTGTTGATAGCCAATCAAATAACAGCACCGGGGCAGTTGGATCTGCCGCTTCCTTAGATATCTATTTTTTTAACCTTTAATATCTTAAAAAGTACTGAACAGATTACATCAATTCACAAAGACCAACCTTCCTGGACAAAAAGCTAGTTTTCTGCCGAATGTGGTGTATTTCTGTTCAGTGGGTCGGGCTGTAGTCATGCTCAAAATCACTATTGGAAAATGCGTGGGGAAAATGTGTTTTGGGACCTCCTTTTTCTCAGCCCCCGCTTGATGGATCACTCAGAAACTTTCAAGGCAGCAACTGAACCTACTGTTGTATTAGTTTTGGAAATTCCATGAACATTCTTCAAGCAGAGCCAAAGTTATAGGTAAAACTATAGGTACAGGGTGTTGCAGCAGGAGGACTTTTGGTGTGTATATTTATATATGTATATATATATATATGTTTCAAGAGGTACAGTGTTGCAGCAAAAGGATTTTTTGTAGAGGTGTCCCTGGTTGTCTGCCATTTTTCTTTCTCAGCAGACCCCTGGTAGATCATTCTTTATCCTGGCCACATTCACAGATTCAAAGTTAGAAAATTTCACATTTCGTCCACATACTGGTAAAACACCTAAATTCCTCAAGACTGTCTTTTGATGCCACTTAACGAAAGATGTATGTATTGACTTTTAATACTTCTATGCATCATTTATGGAATTATAGAAATACATTGAAATAGATAACTGCCATCTCCTCCTCATGCACCACATTCACTACCGATATCATTAACATGTTATTCCCTGTTACAACATCTGGGACATTTGTGAATGCTACATCTCATAAATTCAATTTACCAATAATCCTTCATGGGGCTTCTATAGATACACATGCCAGATGCAAAGAAAGGGTTTATTCATATATATAACAATTACTCCTGAGGCTGTAAACATTTGAAATCTCTCATGCAAACCCCTGCATCCTCAATGATGTGATGTAATGTACATACAGTGACCTATTTCCGAATCCTGAAAAGGGCTCTCCCTACTATCTCCTACTTAGAGTATCCTGAGAAATTCCATCTAAAGTGTGCTTACTTCCCAGTACATGCCATACTATGTCTGGAAAAAAGAATGTCTTGCACATGCATTTGACGCTATTACAATGCTGTAGCGAGCAACTCTACTGATGAAATATCACCCCATGCAAGAAATGTCCTAATGAAATCGCGTGCCGGCCTTTCAAGTATCTGCTGGTAGAGTACCTCAAAAGATACAATAAAGTGTCTGGTGCTCACAACTCACTTGAACAAGACTTATAAGACATATGAGACTGCACGAGTGTATGTTCAGAGATCTAATCTCTCACTAAAGTGTCTTATGCATACCGCCATCCATAAAAGACCAGGGGGCATATTTATACTTTTTGATGCAAACTGGCCAATGCAGTTTTGCGTCAAAAGTTTTAACGCCGGCTAACTCCATTTCTTTGCACTGCTCGGGCGTCAAATTTATACTTTGCCGCACGGCGGCGCAACCCACTGGTGTGAGTCATTTTTTTTTTTTTACTCAAACCAATGCGTCACGTCGTAATGAAAAATTACGTTAACACAGCGAAAATGACTTTGATCCAGTTTACGATATCGCATAGGTGCCATTTTTTGACGCAATTGCGTCAAAAAACGGAGCAAACACTGCTAAATGTGCAAAGGAGAGGCAAAATGGATCCCAGAAGCTTTGAGAGACCCCTGGGAGATGACAACCGACCAGGAACCAGCCAGGAGGACCCACACAAGACCCAGGAGAGGGAGAAGAAGAAAAGGTAGTGTTGGTTCAGTGCAGAGGAGCAGGAAATGCTGGTGAAAGAGGTGACGGAACACCAGCACCAACTTTTTGTCACCTCTAAATTGCCAATTGGGAGGAGAGAGGCAATTTGGCACTAAATTGTTGACAAGATTAACAGTGTGGCAGAAGCACGGAGAACAGTCATTGAGTGCAAGAAACGCTGGCATGACTGCAAGCGCAGGACCAAGGAAAAGATGGCCAGGAACAGGAAAGCAGCACTACAGACTGGAGATGGGAGTCCAGCACCGCAGGAGGCCCTGGACCACATGGAGGAGATGGTGGCAGCCGTCATCCCTGAGGAGATCAACACGGGGATTCAAGGACAGCGCAGACTACCAGGAGACAACACAGATGCAGGGTAAGTGGCATTGGAAACTAAAATGGCTATTTGTAAACTGTAAGCGGGGGGGACCTACCTACTACACAATGCATGGAAGTCATGATATTCAGGGAGTGGAATGGGCAAAGGGGCATGGCACGGGGGCATGGGCTGTTCAGAGGAAACCTGGGGCACAGTACTACAATACACCATCAACATTTGCATTGGGGTATGCTGCCATGCCAAGGATGATGGAAAGGTAAAGCCAGTCCAGGAGAGTAGGGTACAGCGTAAAACTGGCCTGCTGTCACATGAAAGCCGGTATTCTCCCTACATGAACTAGGGCTCAAATAACAGTCTCAGGCCATATCCGCAAGTGGAATTTAACATTGACAACAGTTGCCAATACCACCTCTGCTGTGTGTGCCGGTCAAGTAGCTAATGGCAGTTACGTGCCCACGGATCAAACACACCCAAATTAGAGGGTTCAGGATGACAACGTTATCAATCACCTGTAATCAATAAAAATGTTCTAATCCTGTCAAATGTGAATGTCCATAGTCGCTACAAACATCAGTCATTGTCATAAACATTATGAGGTACACAGCAGTAATGTCATACCCATGCTGCATATGTCAGGGTCCACCCTGTGCCTGGGTCACAATAGCTGCAATGACACCATGCAACATCCCAACTGTTTTACTGCTCAGACAACAGCATTGAGGAGGAGGACATATGTAAATGGCTAGTGAAATACACCTGCACAGTCAGATGAGGAAATGGAACACCGCTAGGACCATCAGTGCAATCCAATGTAGCACACATTCACCAACATCAACATTACACACTACTAATGCTGACATATTATATGCTAGGTCTCAGCAACATATAGCTGGATGTGAAATATCAGAGACTGGGGCAGTTCCACATTATTAAGTGTGGTGCAAGTGCCATCAGAACACCCACAGCCAATGCAAGGCCACAACATGAGAATGGAAGTAGATGGAGGGTTGAGTAAGGACAAGAAGGTGGCAACATACAATTTGGGCACAACCTACACCTAGAGGAAATGACGCTGACATTTCCCCAAACTGCCCACACTACATGTGACATGCAGGTGGGGCATAGACCTGGGAGAATGCTAATATTAAAGACAGGAACAATGAACAGGAACCAGTATCACAATGTACAACTAATAGGAAGTCAGGCACGTCATATTACAAATGCCACAACACAGACTCACTAATTGTACTATATCTCATTGCAGAGGACGATGGCTCTCCTTGGGATATGCCTGTCCTGAACTTTCCGGATGACATGGATGACGAGCTGACAAACATCAGCCAGCAGATCCTCCAAGATGTCCTTGGAACTCTCCAGACCCCACCTTCAGTTGTAAGGAGGAGCACAGATACAGCAGCCATCACAGAGGACCCACCCACCACCCCAATTGTACGACCTGCCAGCTCCAACCCAGCTGAGGACTCTGACGACACTGGCACCAGCTTTGAGAGAACTGTAGTTGGAGTACAGCAGGAGCTGGCCAAGGAGGTGCGGGTGGGGATGGAAAATATGTCAGCCAGCCTAGAGGGGGTGCGTTCGTGCATGATGTCAACCTCAGAACAGGCAGCATCTATGCAAGGGCGAACATCAATCTTGCAAGAACTTGAAAAAAGTGTGAAGGAAATCAGCACAGCTGTAAGAGTTGACACAACACCTCCAACAACAAACCTTTCAACGCGTGCACAAATGCAATATTGACCCCCTCATGGCCGACCTGGCTGCCTACCACTGTGATGTAGCTGCTATCCTTAAGAACCAGCAGCTCCTCCTTTCTGCAGTACTGCCCTTAATAGCCCCACAGTTGACAGCTACCAGGATTTCTGACTCCACTTCTTCAAACACTGAAGTGTGTGTGTGTGGCTCCTTCAAACCCACCACCACCAAGGGCAGAGGAGACAACACACACATCAGAAGATAAAGACGTGGAATAGATCACCTTCACCCGTAAGAGTACCGGTAACACTAGCCCCTGCCACATGGCCACTTATAACCAAGGTCCTGTGCTTTGTAACATGTCAGTCTTACAACAGCTGCTCACAATCACTGTTCTCCAGCCCACTGTTTACCTTCTCACTGTGCCCTGTGATTGTCTCTCACTACCTCATTGGCAATTCATGCCCCTCTGCACTGTATGACACTTCACCCCAGCAATTACAATAACAAGTCCTTTTGCACTTGTGTAGGATCACAATGGAAGGTATCACACTAATGGACTCACAATCCTGGACTATGTAAATATAGCACTACAGCACTTTAAAATAAATAGCACTTACACAACCACTTTGTCTCTGTGTAATGTGACACATCAAACGTGAGGGAGATTAGTGATGTTTGCCTCATGTCAATGCCCATAGAATGTCAATACAACTGCCCTGAAAGAATGTGGGCTGATAACTATGCACTGTGGTCTGGATTGTACCATCATCTGTCCTTCCTGAGGGTTAATTCTGAGGTAAATAGAAACTATACAGTATAATGCTGTGTTGTACAGTATAAGTCTTCTTCAAGGGCTGTCTAAGCAGAAAATTATTGTCTTCAAATCTTTCTTCCAGACAATCTTTACGTATGTGACATTTGACTCAACTTTGCCCTCACACACACCATACAGCAGGAATGGATGTGTATGAGTGTATTTACAAATAAGTAACCTGGCTGTACAATGTAACAAATCATAGGTGTGAGTTATGTATACTATACTACATGAGATTATACCACCATTCACTTTATCAGGGTTCACATGAACTTGAGGCTGCAGGCAGACTTAACACAGTGTCCGCAATACCAAATCTGGTCTCAAAGTATGTCAGATTGAAAACATACATCCAAACTTAACAACACATTGGGACCCATAGTAACCTTGAGTGGTGGGTGCAATGGATGGCAGATGCATAGAGAAGTAGCTTTGATGTAGCTGCCAATGTGACAGCTCAATTGAGATTTGGATGCAGGATGGAACACAAATGTAAATACTAAATTGACACTGTTCACCCATGCCAATTCCCTGATCTCCAAGCATATGACACATACTGTAAAGGAGTACCTAACTATTTATTTAACAGTAAAAAAGGATAATAAAACTAGGGGAAACACCGTAACTAACCTAACCTATCCTAACTACACATTACCCACAACTGGCCCTAACTACCCTAAGCTAAACTTACTTATCACATTCAACTAAACACTCTAAACATCAAGCCCCCACCCCCTTATATGATGGGACAACATATACTAACATAAACACATATTATACTAAACAAACATATATATATTTAAAAAACATATATATATTTTTGTAGTTTTTTTTGTTTTTTTTATTTAATACACAAAAACCCAACATCATTTCCCACCCACCCACATAAAACAAAACATGTAAAAATATCATACCCTCCAACCCCCAAACGACTACTACTAACTAAACTAACAGCCTATTCTAACCTAACACTAAGCCCCCTAAACCCACTAATTAAAAGAACCAGGAAAGAGAAGGGAGGGGAGGGAATCATGGGTGAGGGTATCATATTCACAAGTTCGCCCTTCGCAGGGTCTTCTTAATAGCACGCACTCTCTTATTTATTTGCGACACCTCCTGCTGCAGCCTGTCCAGTCTGCGCAACATCCATGACATGTCACGTTGCATAGCACGAAAATCACCAGTGTCAATGACTGCAGCAGGGGTGGTCTGAGTGCCAGTTGTCGAGGGTTGTCTAGTTGGTGGTGCCATGCTTGGAGGGGGAGGTGCAGGTGCTGCTGTCAGTGGTCCAGGAGCTGAGGATGTTGATGGTCCTGCAGTGGTGGCTGGCATCCTTGGTGCCACCTGGGTCATAGTGGTGGTGCTGGTAGTGGCAGCTGTTGTGGACAAAGAAGGGCCCCCTTGGGAAAATGCCCTCCACACCACTGAGGCTCTTTCATGGCGATAATGCCATGCCATGTTGCGGAACCCAGACTCGACACCCAGAATGTGGCGGTAACGCGTCGCCCTCCACTGAATTTCACGGATCTGGATGGCATCCATATTGGCTGCTGTTAAAAAAGATAAAGCCAAACATTAGGTACATCATTGTGTAATAGAGCTACTGATGAGAATCAGACAATACATCTAATGTAGCTGAAACAGGTTATATCGCCATACAGATCACAGATTCTCTTTCAGGAAGTACATGCCAACACATCCTACTCATGTCCTA
This sequence comes from Pleurodeles waltl, assembly GCF_031143425.1. Lineage (NCBI taxonomy): Eukaryota > Metazoa > Chordata > Amphibia > Caudata > Salamandridae > Pleurodeles > Pleurodeles waltl. The sequence continues at coordinate 644,149,713 of NC_090446.1, read as the reverse complement.
ACTAACAATACAGCAATGCTCTAAAAGATGTCTAGCAACTTAAATGATCTAAGCATCATTGTTCAGCCATTAGTCACGTAACAAATGCTGCAAGTCCTCCACATGTGACAGGCCAAATAATGACTATCTTCTGGATGACAATCAAGGGCCACAAGATCTGTGATTTGTAAATGGTATTGCCAGGATGGTATGCAGTTGCTAATCAAGAGTGGGTATCCTAGGTTGGGACAAGTGATTTACAGATTTACATGTCTGTGTACTACACTTGGATCATCACACCTTGGTACACATTTCATTACCCTAACCCTGTGCCTCAGTGGGGGATGGACAAGCAACACATACTTTCAAACATCAAGGACACCCAGGAAGCTTTGGACAGCTGTGCATGGGTTTAGTCAGTTCACCACAGGTAAGGAGGGTGTCCAACTAGGATAGACACAAACGTTTGACAATCCCGTCCACATTTATGTGTGTAATTGCAGACAATTGCCAACGTCATTTGAGACCACCAATACCTGTCCTACAACAAGCAGATAGATGCAAGCACACATCTGGGCATAAGCTGCATGCACACCTATGACATTGTACTCAAGTGCCACATAGAGCTAGCACAACATGTGGAGCTAGATGCTGCTAGGAAGTCAAACATACAGTCGAACATGTTCATTAGTAGTCTGTGGGTAATACTTTGGCATCCCTATTCTGTGAGATACAGGGTATGACTTGCTGACTAAATCATGAAAATGGCCCTCTGCTAAATTTTCTTTACAAGAAGTTCAACAACAAATGACAACCTATTCACATGGCCATGCCTACAGGGCTGCACTACAATCCCAAAATATGACTCTACGCTACTGATTGTCCAACTCAAATATGGAAAAGAAAGTGAAACTCCAGTCAAGTTACATATGAGATCATGTGTCAGCACATCATTCCTTGCTATGTGTCCAACACACAGGAGCCAATCACACAACAGCTGCAAACACAACACAGAACAGAAATATCAGCACTTACTGGATATGTCTGGGTCCGCAAATCGAGCCATTTCACAAATTGTGTAAGGGGCAGGTCCACCTGTAAAGCATGGAAGGGTGAAATGTGCTCAATGTCTGTGCACTGTACAACACTTTAAAATTAAATTACTATGTGTAACATTAAATCTGAAAGTCCAGCCTCTCAGGCATGATGATACTCCAACATACATAGCACTGCAAACATGTATAGACCCTGTCACTCCAGTGAGTGATACACACACATCTGCACACATGCAGTGGCCCTAACTATCATGTGGTGACAAACATGATCCATCAATTGGTTGCAGACTCAATTATGGAGTGTACTCCTTTTATCATTTGTAGTAATGAGAGACATGCAAAGCCACATTCCCGGAGCACTGCAATACCAGTCACTCAGGTTTTGTGGCTTGTGCATCAAGGGACAATCAGTTACTGTGTAATGCTCATGTGGGTTGATTGAAGGTCATAATGTATTATGCTTTCTATGGTCCCTTACATGTAGGGCCTGTGTTGTGTGTAGGTTACATATGCTACATTTACAGTGTACCCTGAGCCACATATGGCCCCTACGACACCATAATGGCAGGGATCCTGTGCGTTACTTGGTGACAATCTGAGACAAAACATGGATTGTCCATTTTTAAAATTTTAATATAACAAAGAAATATATGCGGACAGTGTATATTGTGGTCATCCATGACAGAATGCATGGGCACAGGTGTAGTCATTGCACCTGAAATGTGTCACTAATTGCCCTGTGTACCCATAATGGGTTTTGGAAATCACAGTTAGCCACATTCATCATCTTACATTTGCCAAGTTGGTACATCAGCGGGTATACAGCAAACTGACACTGTCACATTATTGAAACATGGTTTAGCAAGTGTACTACTGTGTCAATCATGATGATGTAGGTTTCAATTTGTATGTAACTTCGGAATGGCAGCAGTCACAGGAATGCTGGCCTTCTGATCTTAGCATACACCCATGTCTGTGATAGCCTCCATACTGGGAAGTTAACTTTTGTACATATGCTGCACTAGATCAGCAGGGGGGTACCAATCGTAAACTTGCAACTTTATATGTATGATGGAATTGGTCAGGGGTCCCTTGCACAACATCATGCGCGTAATATATTGTGACCATGCATTCCCCAACGTCAGGTATACCATGATGACCCCCCCATAACGTATGAGAAGTACATGGCTATAGAGTAACACAGATGGGAAATGCATTAGCTCTGTTCCAGCTATTGTGCCCAAGGCAAATTTAATACACACAGGTACAATGAACAGAGGGCCAGGGATAGTTGTTATCCCTCAATTTGTATCATTTGATTCATGTTATACGCTACAGCTATGGAAAGTAGCACCAAACATTTAGATATGAACCCGTGTGCATTACTTTGGCATCCTTTCCTAATTTAATTGCGGCACAACCAAGTCAAACTATCAGCCTAAGATATTACCGGAGGTTAGAAAGAAATTGGTACGTATGGGCCAGAATACAGTACAGACATGCATTCAAAATAATTGGGGAACACATTCATTCTTTGCTTTAGCTTGTGAAAAACATCTCTTTCCTGGTACACTCACAGACCATGGATAAAACATATGTTTGAGCTGCATTAGCATCATCTATTGACGTGAAGGCAGCACTAATTTACAAGAACCAGTTGTGTTTTGTAGGTTAGTGCAGCTTTTGCGTCAACAAATGACGGTAATGTGTAGCAATTATTGTATAACTCAGGGCCACTGTATGTTTAACTTGCATTCCACATGTCCAAAAACATTGCCTGCAGCATATCAACAAATCTGCTACTGTCACTACAGAGCATTTAAAAGTGCACATTACTCTGAATTGTATTCACCAACAGGGCCACCAATCACAATACCCAGGTGGTCCAGCAGGTCTTGCTCTCTGGCAACAAGGTCAGCCCAGCGGTGCTTCAGTTGGTGGTCATTGCGCGGTGTGTTGAAGATGGGACGCAGATGGTACAACACCTTTGACCACCGGAGCCTCCTCGCCTCTGTGATACCCCTTTATTACCCTGCCACCTGCTTCTATCACCAAGGAGGAAGTGGCACACCAACCAAATGAATGCCCCCAGCTCCTCCTCACCCATTCTCCCCAGATGTGGCCTTCCCAACATGAAAGAAATAATAGGAAAAATAAAGGGTACAGAGGAAAATAAAGGGAAAGGAGGGAGGAAAATGAAAGAAAAGTAACCCTAAAACAGCCCAACTACCCCCAAACTAACAATACCCACAACAGACTCCCAACAGTACAAAGACAAAATTAGACACCAAATATGAAAAATAAGCACTTACAATGAACAACTGAGACAATTACAAATAAAACAGATGACAAGTAGGATGGCACAGAGGAGACAAAAGCACAATTGGGACAGACAAAACTCTAAGCACAGCCACACAGTCTAGAAAGATCACAGACTGCAAAGTGAAAGTGAAAGTACACCCACTGTGCCAATTCTGTAAACAGGATATCCTATTACATCACTTCCTGCCTCAAATGTGGTGCGTTTTTATTATGATGCGTCAAAATATTATGAGGCTTACAGTCTGTGCGTAATTTTTTTTTAACGCAAATGCTTAAAAATTACCCCGCCTCCATAGTTAAAAATATTTAGCATTGGTAACCAATTTCATGGGGTACAGTGTAGGAATTACCGCTCGGGCCAATGGATGTATCATGGCTGTGAGTGTCATTTTTCGACCCAAATGCGGCGATTTTTGATGCATAAGCGTCTTTTTTGATGTGTTTGCGTCAATACTTATGTCTTTTAATGGGTCTTTGTCATTTCTCACATTTTTATAGTAAATGACAACTGTACAGAGATAGGCTGTTTGCACCTGCATTGTGCATTCCAGTGTTTGGGCACATGTGGCAGATCACACTACTGCGGTCCATGATACTCCAGTTGTTGTACCGGATGAGCACTTTTCACTGACGCAATAGATACCCAAACTTTTGGAATACAAATTAGTATTACCCAGTTTGAGCAGGTTGTGCGTCAATAGAGGATAGCAAGGCTATGCAACTTAATACATTAACTCATTGCCTGTGTGTCAATGTCTGTGAATTGGCTATTTCAATTTTAGTTGGGACTCTGTGTGAACATCACAAGACGTGTTTGCATTAATGTGCTTGTATGCATGTGTTGTAAATGTGGATAACCATCAGATGCTATTCAGTGTGGAAATGAGTCAGGAAATGTGTTTGTCATACACGTAGCAACTAATGTTGTGTGTGATCTCCCTGACTTTTGGGACAAAACATCTCCCATGACAAACTATGCAGAGGATAGATAGAGGACGATTGATAATGGCAAAGTTACAAGAGTAAGCCATCACATGTACTGGAATGTTGGATATCACTTCCTGGTCATTTGTTTGTACACTACCCACGAGTCAGGCATTTGAAAATGCTACGTGGGTACGGTGTTTGTGACACAGAGTCCTAAAACCAATCCAAAAATATAATGTCACTCCACAGTTTGAGTCATATAAATGACCTATGATTCTCTTGTGGCAGTGGAGGACCAGTAGACCAAGCTGCATGTGTTCACATGTTTCCAGTGGTTAATTGCACAAAGGTGTCCAGTCAAAGTGTGTGGCCATGTGTACCCTGTGTCTTTATTGGCCTCCATGTTGTCACAGTTACGTGAAGGTCTAGTCATGAGTCTGTGGAGCCATTCCCTGCATTAACAAAGTATCCTTGAAAGCAGAATTGAATGAAAGCCAAAGAAGAATCGACAACACACATGGGGATAGTCCAGCTATGGCACTGCAGAAGTTTTATGAGACTGACAACAGGGCAACCTTGGTGTGCTCACAAAGTTAATGGATCAGTAATTTAAAACCAATAGGTTTCATCACAACATTTGTACACAGGGTGGCCTCTAAAATTCCCACTGCAACCGGGAACATCAGTGCCTCTGTGCTGATTAATCTCACAGCTAGTCACCACGCAAGCACCATCATTGGTTTGCAGCCAATCTGAATTTGTGTGTGGACCGTCAGGGCATAAACATGTTTTGTCCTTTCATGCACATTAGCAAACGTTGTTTGTTGTGCTGGAGGCACCATACCCAATCCATGCAAACAGCCATGGTACACTGTCACTGTTTGTCACTCATGCATACATGAAACCCAGACAAGCGATAGGGCCGGCATTAGGTTATTTGAAGACATGTCCCAGACCATGATAGAGAAGTAAACTGAATACACTATATAATCTATTTGAGGATTCATCGTAGACCTACCAGACACAATACCCCAAGAGGAAAGTGAGGGGATGGAAAGCAACTATGAGACAAATGTTGCCACAGGGAACCTTTATGGAAACATAAAGACAGGAACCAATCAGGCTAACAGGATGGAGGCTCTGTCAGGAACTAACATGAACATGGCAAATACACAGTGAGCAGACTCTGACTGGGAAAAGCTGGAACAACACTGTGGAAAATGAAAACTGTATTTGTGCTGTGGGCTGCAACGTTACACAATCACCCAAAGCCTGTGTTACACAAGTGATTTATACGGCAATGCATAACAGGGATATACATATAATGGCAGTTTCTATGCCGTTCCAGGCAGCAGCAAGGGAAGTGCATGTTCAAATGGCTGGTCTGCATGGAGGTGCTCACAGGTGTGTGCAGCTTCAGTCTCTCACAAGTCATGTAGGTGAGAATCAAGTTCAAAGGGCCAACAGTACCTTTCACATGGGAAGCAATGGACAGGTGATTACAGGTCCTACAGACTACCAGGCAGTGCATTATCGGACCAGAAGTCCATGCAGACAGATGAACTATGACTATAGCATGCCATACTAAAGAGGGAAGCACACTGGAGTCAGAATGTGAGTCTGGGTGTGTGTAGATGAAGGATTATCAGGGTACAAATAGTCCATTTACACGGCCCCCTAGAGAAGGGTGGGGAGAGACTGAAAACATGCCTGTGGCAGGACTTATAACCCGGGATGGCATGCGCAGGGCATATCTTGTGAGCAATGCTTGTCATACCTGTGGCACTTGTGCTATCCATTTGCAGCTTACATGGACTTCTAGTCACACATACTCCTTGCAAAAGAAAGCTGATGTCACACTTACTGCTGTCAAGGGTCTGGTCATACATTCATGTTACCAATGCAATAGCACATCCACTGCCTCATGTATGAAGCAGTTTTTTACCTTATGATTGATGGTGTCTTAGTTGTGTGCCATATGCTGCAATGAACCATGTTGCCAACATGGATGTGTGCCATAGCTGTGCTACTCTGATATTGCCCTTCAAATGTGAAATGGACAGGATATATGTCATTTACACTGTGTGTGAAGTTGGGTGTACCTTCATACCCATCAAATGTGATGTGGCTTTTTCAGTATCCTAATCTGTGCATCTGCAATGCTCCCTGAGGCTAAACTCTGATTATGATTCCTAGGGATCATGTGATGCATAAATAATTACCCTGACCATGATTTAGTGATTAGATTAGGTGTTTAATGACATATGGTAAGACAGTGGTGATGGTGACTAGAGTTAAAAGAAGTTTTGTACAATGTGTTGTCTCTGACGCAATCCTGCTGCAGTGTTTGGATGGTCCCCCTCATATTGATGGACAACATCCTCCTCTTCCTCCTCTTCAGGCATTTGTGGGTCTGGTTCATACAGGGAAATGTTACTCCTTACACAAATGTTGTGCAGGATGGCACAGGTCAAAATGATCTTGCACACCATTTCAGGTGAGTATAGGAGGCTGCAGGATGCCAAAGGTCCTCTCTACTATGGTGCGTGTCCTCCAATGTGCCTCATTATAGGCACGCTCTGCTGCAGTGCTTGGGTTTGCAAATGGGGTCATGATCCATGGCTAAATCCCATACCACTGATCAGCTGAAAGAGAAAATGAGTGAAAAATGTTGATGGAGCTTGCACCATGATTAACACTTTGCATGGCAGTTGTTATCTTGTGTTGTCTGTGACTCATCTGTGTTTGTGTTATTGTGTGGAATCCTAGGCTTCTAGGATGGACCATCAGCATTGGGATGTTTCATTATCTGAACTGGTGTTTGGCTGATTGACCGGATGTCAGCTGTATTTTTGTAGACTTGCAGTACATTGTGTACTCCCATGCATTATGTCATGTGAAAGAGGTGTGCATGTGTCTTAACTGGGGATGACATGATACTTCCATACACAGAATCAAGGTTGCATCTATATGGCCTGGACGTCCCATCCAATTTAACATATGCAATAGAATTTGTTAAACATCAGTGAGGCCCTTTGATTTGGCTTGGTGACAATGTACAACACATCTCCATAAGTTGGTAGCACTGACGTGTTGACAACAGACAATGCACAAATACCCCATGTGTGACAAGTTCTATGCAGACCTATTTATATGCCCTCACTGAGTTGGCTCATGTTCAAACATGTACCTACACTACTGAACCTGGTCCAGTTAAGCTGGCTAACTTGGTTGTGAGGTTGAAGGTTTAAGTGTCAGAGGTCCATATGCCTGTACATCTGTTGTGTATATGTGTAATTGTCTCAATCCGTATGTGTAGCAATGTGCACTTTGCAAGATTGTCACATCAATATGTCTTCTGAGCACAGTCCACTTGCTTATTGGTAGTGGGCAATGTCAGACCAAGAGTGATCTGAGATGTTGGTACAGCCTCAATGATTCCATGTCCCACTCATTGGAGTTATCATCATCATGCTATGTGTGTCATAGTGTTATACCCGCAGCGAAACACATTGCATACCCCTTACACAGTACATATTGTTTGGAAGGGTGTGTGTTTGAGTGTTATTGATGTGATATGGTAAGATTCATCTTCCAAGTTGTACTGGCAGTTAAGGCCATGTCATTGTCACTGTGTGGTTTTAAATTGTTCCCTTGTGTCTGTGGACTGGCATCTGCATCTGTCATTTGTCCATAGGTGTGCATCCCATTGGGTCAGGATATCAAACATAACTAGCAGTGTCACAACCTCAGTGTCTTCCTGGCCACGTGTCAATGTAGTGGTGTATGTGTTGTGTGTCCTACAGGGTTGCTGTGCTGTGTGTATATAACTGGGTTTCTGTACTTACCAACAAGTAGGCCATTGCCATATCGTCCATCCTGGAATTGTTGATTGATGGTGCAGTGGCGGAAGATGAATGAATCATGTACAATCCCAGGATACTTTGCCACAATGTTGGTGATCAAACCCCGGTGATCCACAATGGCCTGCACATTGATGGAGTGTGTGTGCTTTCTGCTGCGGTGTAGATGCTCGGTTGCAGCAAGTGGCACAATCCGTACGTGTGTGCAGTCAATGGCACCAAGCACGTGTGGGAAGCCGTTGATTTAGTAGAAGCCCTGTTTGGTCTCCTACTGCTTCTGCTGTGTGTTGGGGAAGCTGATGTGGCGGGGTGTGAGGGAGCTGATGGCATCCAATACCTTGGGTAGGAAGGCAGAGAATGAGGGCTGTGAGATCCCGGCAACCAGGGCACCAGTGGTTTGAAAAGTGCAACTTGCCAAGCTTGTGGAGGACAGCTAGCAGCTTGGTCTCTGGTGGAATGATGTGGGTTTTTTCCAAGCTGGGTGCCAACTGTGGCTCAATGTGGCGCAGCTGCTGAATGGCTTGCCAGTTTGGTCTGTACCTCTAGATGATGTCATGTTCTCTGAGTCCCAGAAGGGTTGTTCTGGTCCTGAATATCCTCTCCTGCCTTCTGCGTTGCCTTCGGGGTCCCTGCTGGTGTGGTGGAAGCTGCTGGTGTTGGTCCTGTGCTTTGCGTATTCGTGCATACTGGATGAGTAGCACCTCCATGTCTTCCTTTTGGAGCTCTGATGTTGCTTCTGTGTGTTTTCCTTAAGTAGTGGTGTGTTTGCCCCATTTTAACGCCTGCCCTGACCCAGGGGTTATTTTTTGACGGAAATCGGGCTGTGCGTCACTTTCCGACTCCGCCTCCCAGCCGTGTGGCATTTTTGCTCAGTAGGATAAATATGGCGCACGTGTGTTAAAGTCATTTTTTGGACGGGAATGCCTACCTTGCATGTCATTAACGCAAGGCGGTTTCACGCATCCAGAAAATTACGCACACAGAGGGATTTTGGCATTCGTGGGCTCGGGCGTCAAAGTATAAATATGGTGTAAGGTTTGCGCCAAATTTGCGTCAAACTTTTTGACGCAAATTCAGCACAGAGTATAAATATGGGCCCCAGTATTTTGAAGTAACTACTTCTGGGTAGCCTGGTTAGTTCAACTGTCATGTGCATGCTATCTTGATTGTACAATAAAAGTGCAAGGGCATATCTCCAAAGATCTAATCTCTTGGTACCATGTCTTATGCATATTGCCATCCATAAAAATACCAGTATTTCAAAGTAACTGCTGTTAGCACACCTAAAAGGGCACAATAAATTGCCTAATGCTTCCAGGTAGCTTGATGGGTTAAAGTGTCCTATGCGTGCTATGTTGGTTGTACAATAAAAGTACAAGGGCATATGTGCAAAGATAATCTCTCGCTAAAGTTTCTTATGCATACTACCATCCATAAAAATTCACCACACCAATTCCATAATGTTGGGGCCACTGTCCTGCGATCTACTGTTCCAAGTGATATGTGAATGCGACCTTTAAAGTGCATACAACTTTGAGTTCTATTATAAACAACTTTTTATAAATTCAGCGGCAAATTCCTCGAAGATGCTACAGCAGGCATCACCCCGGCGCATACATGGGGAGACTGTCCCACAATGTTCTTAGCTAAAGTGTCATATGCATCTTGCCATGCAGCCTTATATAGATGTGCAATTCTAAATCAAGTAAAAATCCACACTGGGGTTATCCAAAGAGTGCAATCATTCCAAATGAAGTGTCCTGTGCATGAGTGGACTGAAACTCACTAATTTAAAAAACAATGCATAGAGAATTCATAAAGTAGTCTTTAACTAGCAAAGGATAATTACAAAGTCTATACAGATTCACAAATATAATGGGTCGATGCATTAGGTTAAAGATGTATATGTAACTCGGCATTTGGGTTCAAGCCCCATAGTACTTCCGTGCCTATTTTAATAATCCACCTTGACTCTGATCTCCTCAACATTAGTTTCTGATCACCCCACCTCTGAGTTTCTTCACATGCTGAATACCATAACACACCATTTTGCACTTGTTGTCATCATGTGCTTCCCAGATATGTCTTACTATGGCATATGAGAGGTCCTTGTTGGCTCTAAGATGCTGCAAAACATGTAACTTAAGTTTGTTAACAGTGCTACCACATATTGCTTGCCACAGGCACACTCCAAAACACACACCACATATGTGGTCTCACAGGTTATCCTTTCTTTTATGAACATAAGTGTGACATTATTTAATTGAAAGGACATCCTATTCTGTTCATGAGAGCATGCTTTTCATGGCCAGAGGCCGTGCATGGCACAGGGTTGCATTGTTATAGAGGGACGCCCCCTGGGCCTGGCCACAGAACAGGCCCTCTGGTCAACCCTTGCCATGCGAAGGCTGTTTGCGGCGGTAGTTAGCTTAACGTATAGTAATTAAAATTACTTTACATTTAAAAAAACATGGAAATTCACTGAAAAAAACAAAAGTTACAGGGACATTATAGTTGGAAATTAGAAAAGAAATTCACTTAAAAGAAACACAGATTACAGGGACATTATAGTAAGGCTCACATTTTAAACATACAAAACCATAGAAATTCAGCAGTTATAGTTATAGTTATTTCAAGTAACTATCACACGTGCCCTAAGGTAACTCTCACACCCTCACCATGCACTGCTAATTACCCCACATATTACAGCACTTATGATACATTTGATAACATTATTGATTATTTAAATGTTATATTTGCAGACAATTTTTTGAGGAAAAAACTGTGCATGGCAGGGGCGTGAGTAATAGTTGCTTCAGGGCACGAGTTACAGCTACTTGAAATAACTCCCCTATAGCAGCAGAATTTCTATGATTTTGTATATTTCAAATGTGAGCCTAACTATAACGTTCCTATAACCTTTGGTTTTTTTTAAATGAATTTCGATGGCTTTTTATATTCTGCTTCCTAACTATAACGCCCCTGTAACCTTTGTTTTTTTTTAAGTGAATTTCTACGGGTTTTTTTAACGTAAAATAATTTCCATTGCTATATGTTAATCCAACCACCGCTGCACACGGCCTTCAGCCGTGCATAGCAGTGGCTGGCCGCAGGGCCCTGCGGGCAACCCTCATAATCAACCAACAGCGCACAGCCTTTGGCCATGCACGACGGTGGTTGGCAGCAGAGCCTGGCTTGCGGCCAGGCCCTGCGGTCAACCCTTATAACCACCCAACCCCGTGCTTCGCACGGCTGTGCGAAGCGGGGGTTGGCTGCAGAACTGGCCGATGGCCAGGCCTGGGGGCCAACCCTACTGCATGCACCCAAACCCAAGCGGCGCACCACCTTCTACCATGCTGAGCATGAACTTGGATGCAGTTGGTGGATTTTTTCCCCTTTTTTTCTCGACCCACGGATCCACCTGCCGAATTGCGGATCTGTGGATCCACGGTTCCAGTCGTGGACCTGCGGATCGGCGGATTGGAGAAAAAAAAAGGGCAATTTTTGTTGCTCATGAAGGGTCCATAAGGGACCCCTCTATATGTCCTATAGGGTCAGGATACCTTTACCCTGACCCCTAATGTGTTTTTTCTCTGCTATTGTCCCATTCCCCCAAGCTGATGCGACAAAAGAAAATGACGGCCTCACCTTTTCTGTCAAATTTGGTGTAATTCTACCCAGCGGTTCGGGCTCTAGGTGTGTCTAAAGGTCCTTTGGAAAAATGAATGGAGAAAACACGTATTGGGACCCCCCCCTTTTCTTAGCCCCCGCTTGAAGGATTACCCCAAAACTTTCAAGACAGCAGCTGAACTGACCAAAATATAAGTTGTGAAAATTTCATAAAGAGTCGTCAAGTGGCGCTAAGGTTATAGGCAAAACAAAAAATGCTCCATCTATGGAAACTAGGTCCTAACTATAACTACCTAGTGGCGACCCCACTCTGTAATATATATATATATATATATATATATATATATATATATATACGCACACACATACACATATGTACATGTACAATTTATTTTGCAGTTTCTAGTGCAATTTTAGGTATATGGGATGCTTGTAGAGTTAATGTCACTTCAGCTATGGAGAAGTAAGTCACCTAAAGGCATGTGCATGAAATCTGATCACAAAGTTACTTGTAGTAAATTTACAGATGCAGTTTCAGTCATAAGAGTATTCATCCTCTCATGCAAGTAGGTGGAGAATTACAATCTTACTACTGGGAGGATATTTTCATCTAGAGATGGTGAATACCATCTGGGCTGACATTTCCATTCACTGCACAAAGATTTCCCTCTGTGAATAGGCTCCATAGAGAAATCATGCATTGCTGCTGGAATTAGAACTCTGGCTCGTTCAGTTTAGAGTCTCATACTTGTCTGAGGTTTTCTAGTGTGCTGTAAGAATGTAATTTTGGGAGAAATGGATTGGAACATTTAATCTTGCCGAGTTTTTATTATATAGTTATCAATATATTGACAAAAGGAACCCCACAATGTTGTTGAAGCATCTGACATATATCAAAATGGAGGGGTGAGGGTGGTAATGGTAGCATTCTGTGCAACGTACTTTGACCCTGCCTTTTAGCCTAATAAACATGGCCTAGGGTAACAAAAAATATCAAACACACAAAGGGTGATGGGGGAATGCTTATTATATGTCCAATCAATGGCAATCGCCCAGGGTAGAATTCTAACCCATTGTTTTTTTGCCCACCATGCCACCTCACTTTGGACCCAGCCATTTGCAAATCAGTCTTGACGCTGCTCCTGTCAGAACTGTCCAGCCCCATCTGACGCGCCAGAACCTCCCTGAACTGGAACATAAACACTCTAGGTCTGGCTTCCACTGGATTGAGGCTCTTCAGTCTGTGTAGCTTTGTTCCAGTGGAACAATGAGCACAGGGCCCAAGTCACCTTGGGCACTAAGGGAGTAACATCAAACACACAAAAAGGAGATGAGGCGAATGCTTATAGTTAGTCTAATCACACATTTCATCAGTGTAGAATTCCAACCCATTGTTCTTTGCCCATCATGCCTCCTCAATTTGGATCCAGCCATATGCAAGTAAGTTTTGACCGTGCTCCAATTGGAACAGTCCAGCCCGAAATGTCAGGTCAGATCCTCCCTGAGCCAAAACACAAGCAATCCAAGAGCAGCTGCTCCCTAATTGGTGTTCTTCAGTCAGTTATAGCTTGCCTCCAGAGGCACAGTGAGCATGGGACCCAGTCAAAAGTCAAACGACTGGCGATCACTTTACTAGGAGTCAAACCCATTGTTCTTTTGTCCATCATACAACCTCTGATTGGACCCATTCATATGCAAATCAGTCTTGACTCTGCTCCAGTTGGAGCAGTCCCGTTGAAGATGCCAGGCCAGCTCCTGCCTCAAAGGGGAACACAAGCAGTCCAAGACAAGTTTTGAACACATTGGGGCTCTCCAGTTAGGTGTAACTTGATTCTAGTAGCACAATGAGCAGGGGACCCACGTCTGGGCATACCCTTGACCACTTAGGGTGTGACATCAAACACACAATAGGTGATGGGAAGAATGGTTGTAGTAAGACTAACAACTGTCAATCACTCAGAGAAGCATTCAAAAACATCTTTCTTTTGCCCACCATGCCACCACAGTTTGGTCTCAGTCATATGCAAATCAGTCTTGACCCTGTTCTAATTTGTGCAGTCCAGTCAGGTCCACTATTCCTTAAATCCACATATACTGCTTCAAAAATATAATTAAACCAAAACACCCCTGCAAAATATGTTAAATCCTGCAGGGAGATACAATCTATCTAAGGGCTCCTACAATTGTGTAAAACTGACCCTCTTTTCAGCCACTTCTGTGCTGGGAATTAACCCTAAAGAACATATTTGTCCAGTGATATAACCACTTTTTACAATATATGTGAGATACCACCTCTCACTCCTTAACAGGACTTTTCCTAATTAAAAACAAATAGCTCATGTACGTGATATGCGGAGACTTAGCTTAATGTGTTTGATGTACTGCTGACGTCACACTGTTTAATGTACAGAGGAGAGGGCAATTAATCTTCCAGCCATAGGAAGCAGAAAGCACGGCAGATGCTGCTCGGTGACTCTCAAACTTGCATCCAGGATGCTGTATTAATTTCCACGGTGCAGAAACAGGCTGAACTTGTCCTCGGGTGGCTTGAGATGCTATGTACTGTGGTGAATAATGTACAATTTCCCTTCGCTTTTATCCAATAATCACAGTATTAAGATGTAGCTGAATTTACATACACGTTTCAGCTGTAAAATATCACTTACTGTTTTATTAGTTTTATCAGGGACTTTGCTAAGCACCAAATGTACCTAAGGGCGAACCTGAGTACAGTTTTGTATCGTGCTCCGAAATAATCGCTTAATCAAAACCAACATATGGGATTTCATGTACTCACGGATCCGTAGTGTAGGATAAATGCACACGAGGTCATGCGCTCACTACGTGCATTTTTGGAGCCGTTCTTTGGTGTGTTTCGGGACATTATAATCTGTATTCAGCAACAAGACTCAGCTTCCAATCCTCAACTAGTTTATACGTCTCATGTCTCCTTCTGTCCACGGTACTCTCTCTCACGGTCTGAGGACAGTTACCTTTATTTTATTCTTATTTTAAATTTAACATAGCTTTGGCAAAAGAGAACACTCTTAGGCCAGAGTTCTTTAATAAAGTGAGTGGTAACCGTTTCAATGTAACTCTGGAACTATTGATGTTCACCTTGTGTGTCATGACCAGGGCCACTGGAAACACGTGATTTTGCAGCCGCAGCGTTTTACGCATAATTATGGATTTACCACATTTACCACATAATCCATTATCTGGTGCATAATCTGCAGATTTCAACAGAAAAATGGCTTCTAGGTCAAACGGATTAAAAACCAATAAAAAAGAGCAAAACGTCCATAGTGAAGTCCCCCCTCCTGTGGGAATATGGCAAATGGTGCAGTATTTAGGCTGCAAAGGGCTTTCCTTGGGCTATGAGGGGGCCATGATTTATATCCGCACATTTTAAAGTGGGCCACCATTACTATAGTGCGCCTGTTTTAGAATTTGGTGAAATAAGGCAGTGCGCATTTACCATGGCTGATGAGAAGATCATCCAACCTATGAGGCTGCTGGAGAAGGCAGGCCGCCTTGACTTAGTGGCCTGCATCACCCCGCAGGAGCGCGGGTGGCAGCTGGCAGAGTAGTGGCAGAAGTTTTTATTTTTTTATTTATTTAATGCATTTTTATATAGCGCGGACTTTACCCGAAGGTGTCAGAGAACTTCACAATAGGCAAAGTAAAGATACAAGAGGAGAAGAATTACAAGTGAGCCTGTTACAAAAACAAACGTTACATTACATGAGGCAATAGTGATAATTGTGCAAGTATCAAGAGCAAAAAAAAAAACACGAGGTAGCAAACGATACGTTACGAAAGGAAAAAGTGACGTGTGCAGGTTACAAGAGCAAATAAAGTACGAGTAGAGGTAAAAATAAAAAAAAATAAAAAAATTGCAATAAATGGTAGACACTCAAAACACTAAAACAATAGTTACGTTACATGAGGCAGTGGTGGCCGTTGTGCATGTATCAAAAGCAAACAAGATATAAGAGGTAGCAAATGATACGTTGTAAAAGGAAAGGTGGCGTGTGCATGTTACAAAAGAGTACAAAATACAGGTAGAGGTATAATACTGCATTAAGTGGCAGACACTCAAAACACAAAAACGCCCTGGGAAGGCACTTCTATAGGCATGGAGAACAGAGTTTCCTATAATGGAAGGACTTCCTTCAGAAAACAGAGGGCTTGAATTAAATTTGGAAGTGTCTTTGAAGGAGGAGAGCTTTGAGGTCAGTTTTGAAGGCCTGGGAAGAGGTGGTGGTCCGAAGCTGAGGCGGAAGTGAGTTCCAGATTCTCACGCGTTGCCTGAAAAGGATTGGGCCATCGATCTTTCCTTCTTGAAAATGGGAGGTTCAAGCAATAACTTTTCTGCATTACGTGATGGTCTGGAGCCCCCAGAGAGTTTCAGTTTATTCACCAGGTAGCGAGGGGAGGAGGAGTGCAAGGCTTTGTGGGTGATACATGCAGTTTTGTAGATAGATCTTGCCTCTATGGGAAGCCAACGGAGGGTGGCTAAAATGGGTGTGATGTGGTCGCTTCTTTTGGACCCATAAATGAAACGAGCTGCTGAATGGAGAATAGACTTCAGGGGGGAAAGGTGGGATTTGGGAAGGCCAGTAAGAAGAGAGTTGCAGTAGTCCAATCTGGAGAGAAACAGCGATTGGACCAGGGTTTTAAGGTCGTGCTCCGGGAAGAAGCGACGAATCCCCCAAAGAAGGCGCAGTTGGTGTCGAGCAGACTTTGCAATGGAGTCGATGTGGGAGAGTAGATTGAGTTTTTTGTCGAGTATGACACCAAGGGATTTTGCGCTCTCGACAATGATGGGCTTATTGTTCATTAGATTGATCTGATCCATCCATGATTGCACTGGGGGATGAGAAAGTGAGGAGGAGAGGAGGAGGAATTCTGTTTTGGAGGGATTCAGGATCAGTTGATGAGTTGACATCCAGTTTTGAATGGAGTCGAGAGTAGAGCTAAGGAAGGAGAGATCGTGAGTGGAGGCCACCTTAAGGTAGATCTGAGTGTCATCCGCATATAGATGATAGTGGATCCCGGATTTACTCAGGAGATTTACCAACGGTTCTAAATAGAGATTGAACAGTGTGGGTGCAAGTATGGAGCCTTGAGGAACACCTTGACTGACCGCTAAAGGAGCTGAAAGACTGTTCGCTATTTTGATCATTTGGGATCTATCAGAGAGGAAGGAGGCAAACCATTTGAGCACAGTGCCCTCCATGCCCATTCTCTGTTGAAGAGTGTTAAGGAGAGTGTTGTGATTGACAGTGTCAAAGGCTGCAGAAAGGTCAATAAGAATTAGAAGACAAGACTCCCCTGAATCGAGAATCCGCAGCACGTCATCAATCACTAGCAGCAGTGCTGCAGTTTTGAATGAAGCCGGACTGGAAATTGTCAAGAAGATCATTTTCCTTGATATGGCGAGAGAGCTGTTTCGCTACACATTTTTCTGTGATTTTCGCAAGAAAGGGTAGGTTAGTGATGGGACGGTAGTTGTTGAGGTCGTTCGCATCAGCGGTGGGTTTTTTAAGCAGAGGGGTGACCTGCCCAGTTTTGAAGGAAACAGGAAGGGAGCCTTGACTGAGGGAGAGGTTGACCAGAGTGGTCCAATAGGAAAGAGAATTAGTATAGAAGTCAATGGCAATGGCACTAGGGATGGGGTCAAGAGAATGGTTAGAGGGCTTTGTATCGAGGATGCATTTAAGGAGAGTATCGTCAGAGATGGGGTCAAAGTTTTGCCAAATGGTTAAGGATTTGCGCTCCTCTGTAGGGGTAGGATGAATGACCTGATCTACAAGTGATTTTACCTTTTCGTCAAAGAATACAGCGAATTCCGCTGCTTTCTTTGTGGAATCTTCGAATTTGGAGGTTGGGGGAGAGCTGTTTGGGTTCTTGATGAGGTCGAATAGTTTTTTGGGTCTATTTTTGGCTGAGTCAAGGAGGGATTTGTAGTGCGACATTTTTCCAAGGAAGATGAGCTTGTGGTACTTGGATCTTGCTGAACGAAGCGTGGCCAAATTTTCAGTGGAGGGCGCTTGTCTCCAATGTTTCTCAAGGGCTCTTAGGAACTTCCTTTCTTCATAGAGGGATTTGTTGAATCAAGGTGCTGAGGGAGTGGGCCTTTTCTTTTTGCTTTGGAGAGGAGCGACATTATTGATTTTGACTGCAAGGACTGTGAGGCATTGGGAGGTGAGTTCGTTAACATCTAGGTCCGGGTCTAGACTTGGAAGTGATAGCAAAGCAGAATCACAGAGGGTACTGAGGTCAATATTTTTTGTGTCACGGAACCAGGAAGTAGCCCTCTTAGGCTGGCCAAGAGTTATAGAGTGTGATAGGTGAAGAGAGAATGGGATGAGGAGGTGGTCCGACCAGTCTACATGAATAGGGGTAGCGATAGTCAGCAAGCCTGCTTTAGAAATAACAAGGTCCAGGATTGAGCCTTTAGAGTGTGTTGTTTCTGTGCAGTGTTGGATAAGATCGTTTGCAGAGAGGAAGGTGGCCAGCAAATTCGCATAGGTGTCTTGAGGCGAGCCCCAGTGGACATTGAAGTCACCCACGAAGATCTGATTGTCACTTTGCGTGTATTGGTCGCTGATGCAGTCCGTGAGTTCCTCCATAAACGAAGGGCTGCTACCAGGCGGGTGGTAAATAGCATGGAATCTGAGAGGTGAGCGGTGGTGCAATTGAAGCTCAAGAGATAGGCATTCAAAAGTGTGGAAGGAGCTGTTAGGAAGAGCCTTAAGTTGAAGGGAGTTTCTAAAGATGACTGCAACACCTCCCCCAACTTTGTCAATTCTGTCATTTCTAAGTACAGAATAGCCAGTGGGTACAAGGAGATCAAACATAGAGTGAGAGGTATCGTTGAACCAGGTCTCTGTGAGGAAGAGCATGTCAATATTGTGCAAGTTGATGGTATCGGAGATTTCAAGTTTGTGTTTTATTGCAGATCTGCAGTTGTGGAGCAAACAGCGCAGCTCTGACGCAACTGTTTTGGTGACGGGGGCACTTGGGCTATGAGGGGTGATAGGGATATTGTACTTATATGAGGGCGCTCGGGAGGGTTTAGGTGGGCGAGTGGTTCTGACAGAGGAGATGGTCGGAATAGTGTAGATAACAGGGTTACTGGGAAGTGGAAGTGAAGGAAGGGTGGCGTTCGAGTGCTTGTGTGGATTTGCAGACGACAGGCTATGCTTAGCTATAATGGGGTGTGGGGGTGAGGTGCATCTTGTGGAAGGGTGAGTGTTTGCCAAAGGAATTGAGGTGTGTGGAAAAGTCGAGATCTTGGAGCTTAAAACTAAAATGGTAGCTTCAAGTTGGGAGATGGCGGTGATTAGAGAGCCTAGCTTATTTTCCAGAGAGAGTAAGGAAGAGCACAGCATGTTGGGTGGCTCGATGGAAACAGGAGGGGGTGCACTAGGCAGTGTACGGCAGGGAGAGGTGGGGGAACGGGAGGGGAGTAGGGGTATAGGGTTCAGAGGTGGGGAAAGGTTTTGGATGAGAGCAGGAGTTGGTGCGCCAGGGGTGAGAGGAGAGTTGTCGTTGTTGGCGTTGCAAGGAGGATAGGAATTAAGGGCAGAATTAGGGGGCGATAGGAGAGGAGTGGGGCGGTGGGGCGGTAGGAGAGGGGAGGAGTGTGAGGAGTCATAGGGATTAGGGAGGTTTGGAAGGAAGGGAGGGGAGGGGGTTGGATAGGTCCTGGTAGCTAAGTGAGGTGGCTGTGAGGGAGCGGGTATCAGGCAGAGTGGGGGGGATTGGGAGAAAGGGAAGTTGAAGAAAGGAAGTGATTCTGCTCGGTCCAAGGGAGGGAAGGGGTTACCAGGGGAGGAAAGGGGGTAGCACAGCATTGCTGGAGGAGAGTGGGGAGGGAGAGAGATGGAATGTATTTGTGGGGAAATCGGGGTACATAGTGAGGGGAGGAGTGGGCGGAAAAGCAGAGAGGAGGAGGGAACAAGGGGAACGTAGGGAACATAGACAAGGGGAGAGGGCTGGAGGAGAGGTGGTCTAAGGAGGGGGGTGGCCGGAAGGGATAGGGGGGAGGAGATGAGAATGGAGTGCTGGGACGGTGCAGAATGGACGAGGAGCGTGTTAGCTAGAGGTAAGGCTAAAGTGAAGAGGGGAGGGGCATACTGTGAGGGGGGAAGAATGGGAGGGGAGGTCCGAGGGGAGAGAAGAGGGTCGACCTGTGCCTCCCCAGGGTGCAGCCTATTGGAGAGTGGGGGGGTCAAGGGAGGAGAAAGGGAGTAATTGGTGGAGCTAGATGGAGAGTCAAGGGATAGCCCGGTTGCAGGGGAGGGGAGTAGGGAAGGGAAGAGGCGGTCAAAGAGAGAGAGATAGGTGTCTTTGGCTTGGATCATAACAGTACTGTTGTTATAGAGTGAGATAGTGAGGGAGCCGTTAAAACCCGCAGAGGGGGAAATTTTTTGCTGTTTCCCATGCAGGATAGAGGAGGAGGAGGTGACGTTAAAGGAATTGTAAAAGCTGGTAGACCAAGAGGGTATATCGTGCGTGAAAAAAATTAGATTGTTTTTGAGCCCCCCATACCGACCATTGTAAAACTGATCGACAAAAAGGGAATCGGGGAAACATTCAATGGTGTTATGCTTGAAACGTTTCGCTGCAGCTTTAGTCAGGTTAGAAGGGTAGATGATTTTGTAGCAATTAATTCCAGACTTAATTCGAGCGGTGGCCATGTTGGGAAATTGTGGAGGAGGAGGGTGGTGGGGATAAGGGAAGGGTGTTACTAGGACGGTGGTGGTGAGGAGAAGTATGAGGGCAAGAAGGGGGCACATAATCCAGACGTCGGGTGAAGGAACCTGAGTTATTGTGGAGACAGGAAAGTGAGGCGATTAGGGATAGGTTGTTACTTCAGAACAGGGCTGATTCAAAAAGATAGGACTGAAGATGGAGTGGTGTAAGAGGAAAATCATTGTACTTATCATCCTGAGATATAAACCACATAAAGCACAGCATCACAATAGGTATCAAACGCATTGTACGCCCAAAATCTCAACAGTCTAATATTAGACCCTTACCTCCTAAGTATCACCAGCATTATGGGCAAAAAGCACAGGGTGGAACATAATTTCACTAGCATAACCCAAAGTATGCAAGACAACCTCAAAATCATAAAACACAATTTAGAGGTAGCCAGAACAGGGTCTGAAAATCAAACTACAAGAAATACATTTCCTAGCACCACAAATACACAATGTGGCCTGGCGCCCTACAAACCACCAGGACCCCCTGGTCAACTGGCCAACTCAAAGGGGCTCAAATGCCCTGTGTCCAAAATGTCGGGCTGCTGCCAATGCAGCGAAAGACCAGCGTGCGTACTTGCGCAAACCTAAACGTTGCAACTGGCACTAAGTGCTGCACAGCTGTGAAGAAATGGTGCAAGGAGTGCATCACACTCCTAACTCAGACAGAACTACCTCCAAATGCCCTAAGAGTCTAGAGGAGGATAACTTTCGTCAGTTCACCCGTTGGGAGAGGATTTATCTGCTTTTATTGTGCAGCTGTTCCCACCATTGTCTCCAGCTTACTTTATATATAGAGCAGCGGACGAGAACAAAAAGAACGTATTCAGTCTTTTAACATTTCTTTTAGTCCTTTATCTTCAATTTCTACTGGTGTTGCATAAAAAGCAACCAGCGTGGTTCGTGCAGTACCGCATATAGTCCAGATAACTTCTTCAGGGAAGTATAGAAGAATGATGTGACCTTGATGTCTCAGGCAAGAGAAAAATAATTGATGTCTTTAGTCCCTCAAAATAGAAGTCTTTTCCGGTATTGGAAATATAAATGATGTCGAGGCTGAGTACTTTGCTGTATGAAACCTTCTCGTTTATGGATACACTGATGCATGTCAGGAAGACTTGCGAATCCGGAGGAGGGTTCAGTGCAATACCGAGAAGCAAGAAACAATACCCAAGTAAAACAGCTCATACGGGCCTCGGAAAATGGCCGCGAAAGAGTGCTGGATACGCTCCGCAT
The DNA here is from genome assembly GCF_031143425.1 of Pleurodeles waltl. Taxonomy (NCBI): domain Eukaryota; kingdom Metazoa; phylum Chordata; class Amphibia; order Caudata; family Salamandridae; genus Pleurodeles; species Pleurodeles waltl. The sequence goes on along the minus strand of NC_090446.1, from coordinate 644,127,924 downwards.
CTAAAACGGGGGAGGGCGATGTAAAGAAACTGCCCCGTTCGGTAGACTGCTACCCGCGACCCCACTCTCACCCCGCCACGGGGGTATCAATGTGCTGTTGCTCCCACGAAAGGTCAAACGGACAGGTGCCCTGCGCGTAAACAAACAAATCAAAATCTCTTCAAACCCCTTGGAATAGGTTCTCAGCCTACAGGGCTAGGCATGGCGTCAGGGGAATGAACCCCCTTGGTTCAGTCAGACACGGCTGTAGGCAGCTCCTCCTCGGGATCAACAAGTACACTCCCGCTTTCAAAACATCTACCTGCGAATGACAAAGACTCGGCAACACCCTACCTCACGGCTCTTCAACAAAAGAAGAGACCCACAACAGTGGCCTACTGCGGCCTTGAAGCCGGGGACTCGCGTAGATTCCTACCCGAGCGATCAGCATCATAGGCGGACACCGCTTCCTAACCGAGGCCGGGGATCCACGATGACAAATCGGAACAGGCCCCTTCCCGTTGGCTTCGCACTATGTACCCCTCCTTCCTTCCCCTCACGTCCCCGGAAACCCCGAGTGCCGCAGCTCACCTAGGCCGCCGGCGGGCTGGGGTCCCGGGTCCTGCGAGCGCTGTCTCCGGGGAGCTCCGTCTCTCTCCCGCAGGCCTCAACGCGAGCTCCAGCACCGGGCTCAGTAGCGGCGCGCTGCCCACAACAGTGGCCTACTGCGGCCTTGAAGCCGGGGACTCGCGTAGATTCCTACCCGAGCGATCAGCATCATAGGCGGTCACCGCTTCCTAACCGAGGCCGGGGATCCACGATGACAAATCGGAACAGCCTCGCGGGGGCGGGTGTTGTCCCCGGTGCAGGGCCGCGCTCGGCAAAAGCGCAGCAGCGCATAGCGCAGGATATATCACCGTACCCCGGGCCCTCCAGCTGACCAGCTGAAACTCGTCGTCGCTCAGATAAGACTCCTTTCTCCCCAGGGACTCACGGCACTGCTGCACAGCACTTGTGGACTCTGTGGGCATGCCGGCCGAGTAGTGGAGTATGTCGTAGGACGGCATCGGTAAGTGCGCGGGCCACCCTAAAGGAAGGTAAGAGGCCTCAGGGGTGGCTCTCTCGGTGCCTCAGGGGGCAGGGGTCTGCCGTCAGGGCACGAGGGCTCGGTGGCTGCCAAGGTCAGCCAGCTGGTATTGGTGGCTTCCAAAGGGCTGAGGGAGGAACAAGGAGGCATGAGCAGACAGCTTCAAGGAAGAGGAGTGCAAAGGGCGGAGGAGAGATGATGTGGGGCTTAGCTAAGGAGTGATCACAAAAGGTAGAAACTGAACATAGGGAGGTAGGTGGGGCATGGAGCAGAGAAGGTGACTAGGTGAGCGCAAGGACAAGTGAGGGGACTGAATCCCCAGATTCCAATATAGCCCCCTGGATAGACCAGAGGTGGAAGAGGATGCAAGGGGATAGTGGGGATGGAGTGGATGAGGTGATCCCGGAGGATGTCTGGTGGGAAGGGGGTTGTAGTGAGGGGATGCAGGCAATAGGGTCAGGGCTAGCTAGGTCACAGGGCCCTAGTGGTGCAGTGGCATCAATTGATTTAGCCCAACTGAAGAGGAATGAGGAGGAAGCGAAAGTGTCGAAGAAGTAGATTTACAGTTTTTGGAATTCATAATGCCAACAACGGTGTATGGCAGGAGGGCAATTAGTGCCAGGGTAGCGAGCAGACAAGCAGGGAAGGAGATTAGTGTACAGTTGGGCAGGGGGGTGGATGCATAGGGAGTGGGGTAATCAAGAGTATGGGATTGACAGGAGCAGTGGACAGGTGGTAGACATGACTAGCACGCTGGCCAATTTCTCGTCTATGCAGAAAAGGGTGTCATGGGACACAACAGACTCGTGGGAATTGTTTGGATCTGCAGCCCTGAGGGAAAGTGAAGGTGCAGTCCCGGGTGGCCAGCCTGACGGCAGCAAGGGACGTGGGGGTGGCTTTCCCACATGAGAGGACATGGGACGCCCCATGACTTCATCAGACATGGGACAGTGCATCTTGCACCCCAGGAGCACCAGGGGAAGCCACGAGCAGCCGCTCACAGTGACGCAGGTGGCAACAAGCTGGGGAACCTGGGGGCAACAGTGCCGGTAAAAGCGCATGCGAGTTTCCCGCGGGCAGGCAAGTATGGAGTGGAAGCCGATCCTGTTTTGGATCACGATGAAGAGAGCTTGGAGGAAGGGGAAGTTAGAGAGGAGAAAGTGCATGACAGGGAGGAGCAATGGTGGACGTCTGGTGCAGGTGGGGGGCATCTCATGCTGTTATGCCTTATGTTTTACAGACCAAGCCTTCTCATTCTACAAAGTCCTACTTGGAGGACACGTCGAGCCAAAGGCAGCTGGCTAGGCAACATGCTCACAAGCGGGCTTCAGCCTTGACTCCAGGTAAGGCCTCTTGCTCGACGACACATAGTGTAAAGGTGTCAGTTGGTGTGGAGGCGAAACGGTCTCCTGAATGCGGGGAGGCCCGCTTACATAAAGGGGTATATTTGCGGGACACTGGTGTGGGCACGGAGGAGCAGGGGGGATAAGGAGGGGGTGGGCTGTTGAAGGTTGCAGACACAAAGGGTCAGGTGGACGTGGTCTCTGAAATTAATACAGGTGAAGGACAAGTTCTGAAAGATCCGTTGGAAAGTAGACATCAGTATATTGATGTTATACGTAAGGTGTACATCAACTATGGAGGTTATGCCTGGGTATGGTACGATGAAGAATTTAGGGCATGCATGGCGGTGGATCTGGAAGTGCACTGTGGGGGAAATAGATGCTGACCTGTGGCAGCATACAATTGGATCAGCGAAGTTTTGCAAAATGGTCTTCACAGCCAGCGGTTCGCCAATAGTATACAGACTCTTGCAGGGCCTCCCACTCAGGGTCAGCCATAAAGTCATAGTCACAATCATTCAGCAATGACGCGCCTCACATTGGAGCTTGTTGGGACTTCAATAAGGGAGCTTGTACCAGAGAATACTGCAAGTTCCGTAATGACTTGTGACTTGTGCCATTGGCCGAACAAAGGGAAATATACCTGAAACCCATTTTTATGGCCCTGGGTATACGCTCATATAGGCCAGCTATCATTAGCTAGTTAAGTGGCTGTTCAATTCCTCTTGCTTGTCGGGGGACTAAGTTTATGGTGCTGACTTTCAAAAAACTTTCAAATACTGTTGAAATGGTAACGCAAATCCACGAAGGATAGGGGTGCTGCAGTTTCTAATGTTCTCGGGTGCTTGTGGATGGGTAGTTATTTGGCCAGGCACAGGCAACAGAGCAGGTTGTGTTATATCAAAGCTTAGTTGTAGGGTTAGTACCTATCATGCGGTGTCATCAAGTATTTGTAGTTTTTGACTAAAGACTCAGGAATAAGGACATTCGTTATTTTGATTTGTGGTGATTACAGGATTGCTAATCAGGTTGTATTGCTATTGTTTTCACATAGCTACTAGAGAGGTCTTGTCTTTAATACCCCGCTTTTGGACCATTCTTAAAGATACGTTTTAAGCGTTAGGACCACTAGGTGGGGCCAATCCACTGCGAAAGTGAGTAGTCTAGAGGTATATCAGTTAAATACTATTGGATGCGCTTTTATTGTTTTTTTCTTTGTCATTGATTGTTTTTTTAACCATTACTAAAGGGTATGTGGGCGTTTATTAGCCCAACAATGTGATCTGTTTTTAATTGGCTTTGGTTTTAATTAACTATGCTAATAAACGTACTTACTTGCTGGAAGAGCTAAGGATGTGGAGTTTCTTTGTGGAATACTTTAATGGCATTCCTCTGGTCATGTGACAGTGGGGGGCACTGATTTTCACAGATACAGCTGGAGGCTGCGGTTTTGGCATTTACTGGCAGGGGAAGTGGTGAGGAATGGCCCCCAGAGTGGGCAAACTGCGGCTGCAGCATAGCCTTTCTGGAACTTTTTCCTGTGGTAGTGGCATTGATTCTATGGGGTGCAAGCCTGGCACATTAAAAAAAGTCATCTTTCTGGGTGACTATATGGTAGTGGTACATGTTATCAACCACCAGTCCACGAGGGACCCTCAAGTTCTGAAGTTGTTGAGAGTTTTCGTTTTGGGTTGTCTCAGGCATGACATTGCATTTTGTGCTTCTCATGTGCCGGGTGTGGACAATGACATTGCAGACGCTTCGTCATGTTCACAGTGGAGGAGATTCCGTGGTCTGGCCACTGATGTAGATCCCGTCCAGACACGGATGCCAACAGAGCTGTGGAAGATAGGAGACAGCAAATGTTACAACTGGTTTTGAATTCATTAGCGGTGTCCACCGGGTTGGCATATACACAGGCATGGGTGGAATTTTTCAACTGCGCAGCGTGTCACAGGCGGCAGGCATGGGCGAGGGCAGAGGACATAGTACAGTACATAGTTGTGGTGCTTATTGGAAAAGGACAGTCCACGGACACCATTACTGGGAAGTTGGCTGGTATTTCCTTCATGGGGAAACTGCTTTGGGGATACCCCTCCTCAGCGGGGGGAACTGGGTCGGAGAATACTGGAGGGTTGGGCTACAGAGTCAGGGGCGAAGGAACAGAAGAGGCAACCTGTATCGCTGGCTCTCCTGGGTCAACTCATTGGTGTTTTTCCGGAGGTGTGCATAGATACAGCAGAAACAGTAATATTCAGTACACTCATGTCATGGATGTTTTCAGGAGCATTTAGGGTGTCTGAGTTGCTGAGAACTAAGGCTAACACAGTCATGACTTGGCAGGATGTTCAATTTATGAGGAAGGGTATGCAGTTGGGCTTCCACAGATCAAAAACTGACCAACAAAGCAAATGAGTATGGGTGTGTTTGCGATCCTACCCGGAGATCAGAATATGCCCAGTTCAGTGGGGTCGACAGAATTTTTTTCCCCCGTGGGAATTTGGGCAATGGTGCAGTCCTTGGGATGCATGGAGCTTTCCCTGGGCTATTTGGGCTATGAGGAGGCCATGATATATAGCCGGCCATTTTAAAGTGAGCCACCATTTTAAAATTGGTGACCCAGTGCCTGGGCTATAGGCGTTAGTGGGTTAATTCCATCCATTTTTCCGCCTTTAGATATGGAGTCTTGGTACAGGAGGGTTGGTGGCCTGTGTTTTCTTTTTTCAGGAACCGGACATTTTAGGCTGGTTTAGGTGTGCAAGGGAGGGATGTATTGTATGGTGTTGTTGCTTGAGGCAGGTGCATGGCAGGTAGAGGATAGGTTATCCTCTTTTTGCTCAGATCATGGTTGAGCATGGTTGGGGCAGGGCAGGCTGGAGAGACAGGGGTATGTACATAGGACCAATCACTGTTGGGACGGGCTTTCAAGTTAGGTTTCAAATGTTATGCTTTCAGCTGTTTACAGGTTTACAAACTCAAAGTGCTGTTATGGTTGAAATGAGTTTAGAGCAACCTGTGGGATACGCTGCATTGCAAATGATTGGGAGAGGGAGGGAACTTTAGGGGAGGGTGGGGGAGATAGGATAAGTTCATGTTTAGTGAGGATTTTAGTTTTCTGAGGCACATGTCAGGTTGAGTTTTTTGTGATTGTGCACCTAAGCCAATAAAGCAGCCTTTTACACACAAGTACTTGCATGGGTCATTGAGTGCACCCCTATTCCCCAATTTAGTGAACCTTACTTACAACATGGTTTGGTCCACCCCTGCTGGATAATTCCAACAGCCCTGGTCATGGTTTTCCATTGAAAGAGGATTGAAGAATGAAAGCATGTAGAATACATAATAATGTCATTCATGGGGATTTTTTTAAGGGAAGCATTACAATAGGTCTATGTAAATAATTATCAGTGTGTTGATCACTTGCTACAAATATTTCTCTGAAGTTAGACAGTCCTACATACAGTCTCGGATCTGCAGGAACAGCTTAGTATATATTCTTACCAGTGCCAATAATGTAAGAAGCATTGAGTTGCTAATGCCCAATGTTTAAGCGCCAAGAGACTCTTCAGTTTATTGCATGTGCTCTAATATTATTGTCATTATTGCTATACTGAACAATAATACACTGCCACTCTCCATTAGTTTATGAACACTGTAAATGGCACTTTATTGAGGTGCATTCCTCAGTCTTTAATTTTATTGGCCTCTGAAGGGTTAAAGGATAAATTGCCCCAGCTGGAATTTGAATATGTAACTTTTATGTTATAAAAGGATCTGCTTTGGCACGATTTAAGGCACTAACACATACAAATTTTTCACGAGTTTCTCTTCAAAGCCTATAACTTTTTAGCTAGTATATTCCTCTGTCATGATTAAGACTGCATTGGACATTGAGCTGAAAGGGAAAAGGTTGGCTGCTAGCAAACTGGCTGAAAAAATGCAAAAAAAGTCTCTGCCTGGAAATATCAATAAATCTGATGACGCACATCTAGCGTCTTACACAGCAAATTAAGTGAGACAACAGTGACTGTTTTCTAAAAAAAAGTTTAGTCATGATATCCTTTCTGACATAACCACATCTTTTTGGTAGACTGTTTTTTTTTAAACAAAAAAGCGGAGCTAGTTAATAGTTCCAGCTCTAGCTATTGGATATGGTCATGAACTTAAGGGCTTACACAAAACATTAGCTAACACCATATGAGCAATAATCTCTGATTTATGTTTTGTCGAAGTAGTGCTTCAAGGCAGACACTATTAGGAAGTATTTTTCAAGAAATTGACTTCTTAGCAGGAAGAAGATGCAGGATTAATCACACAGTCCTTACGTTCCACCACATATCTGTAAAGAGGTGCTTCCATTGCAATGCGTTGAACTGTTAAGCATCTGTTCAGTGCACAGAAGTGCACGTTGATCTACTTCACACAAATACTGTTGGAAATGGCCCTTTCTACAGGGTCACCCCAAACTTTTTGCTTTCCTCCTCCTACGTTTTGCTGGAATTTTGCTTGTTGGCCTTAGGTCTCTGTACACCTTACTGCTAAAGTGCTTAAGCTCTCTCCCTGAAAAAAGGTTTGATTGGGATATACCTGATTGGTCTATTTAATTTACATTTAAGTCTCTTGTAGAGTGTTATACCATATACCCAGGGCCTGTACATTAAATGCAACCAGTGGGCCTGTAGCATTTATTATGCTACCTACTTAAGTAGCACTTTGAAACATGTTGCAGGCCTGCCACTGCCGCCTACACTGCCATGTCGACTTGGCATTTAAAACTCTTTGCCAAGCCTTAAACTCCCCTTTTATTACACATGTCACCCCTTGGTATGCCATAGGTAGCCCATAGGGCTGGGTGCTGTGTAAATAAAAGGTAGGACATGTACTTTTCATTTCTATATGTCCGAGTAATGAAAAACTCCCAAATTTGTTTTCTCACTTCTGTATGGCCTACCCCTCCCATAGAATAACATTGGGGATTCCTTATTGGATGTAATAAATTGTAACTTCTGAACCAGATCTGGTAGATGTGTCATGTTTGGTATCTGTGAACTTTTAATGATAACCCCTCTTTAATGGTATAGTCAGTTTTATGCTTACAAGTTTGAAAATACAATTTTTAAAAATCTGGCATTGTCCTGTCCTTAGACACCTGTGCCTGCATCCTGCCCTAGGTCACATGACTGGGTGTAACTGACAGTTGAGACTTTGTGAACACACCTCAGACAGTCACACAATAGTGAGAATAGTAGAGCCTGAATGGGCCATTAACTGACTTGATAGGTGGTGGAACTAAGATCAGCCACACTTCCAGCAGTATAGACTGGACTCTGCCACCACACAATGGGGTTTAAAACCCTGTACTGTCAGTGCAGCCATCTAGGAGCCAGGTCGGGGGAGGAAGGAAATTCCTGGAACTTCAGACCCTTCTGGATATATCTCCCAGCTTCCAGGAGCAGGGCACCAGGGTATAAAATAGGGCTCTCAGATCAACTCCTCAACTCACTACCAGACCGGTGGAAGGACTCTTAGAGGACTGCCTGCTGCTGTGACCTGCTGTGCACTCTGCCAGACTGATGCCGTACCTGGAAGGACTGTTTTGCTCCCTGGAACCTGCTTGGAACTTTCAGAGACCAGCCCTGCTTTAGAGCCCTGAATCACCACCTGCAGCCGGTACTTCAGAAGTGACTCCAAGGGCGAGTTTAGCTAGTCTCCTGTTCTGGGTCAAAGGGACATAGCAGGCTCCCACCATCTTAAACCCACACCTGGACACAGCTTGAGTGAGTTTTGAACTCCCCAAGAAGTCTACATCCATTCCTGGACCCATAGTTGTGGTGTTAAAGGTGCCTACGTGGCCATTTTCCAACTGATGACTTGCTATTTTGAACCTTAAACTTCCAAGATTCAGAACTCTGTTTTTACTAATTGGATTTTCATGGTTTTGGTATCAAATGATTTATTAAAATTTACTTCCACGTTTCTAAATTGGTTTGGGATTTTTATTGTGTTGTGTTTTCACTGTGTTGCTGTTTGTGTACTGCATAAATACTTAACACATTGCCTCTGACTTTAGCCTGACTGCTTTTTGTACCGCACTACCAAGGGATAAGCACACGTTCATCCTGCAGGGGAATGTGGCTGCTGCTTGACTAGGTCTCAACACCAATCAACCAACAACCAAATTTCTCACATTGGTGTTCAGCGATGTGGATCAGGACTTGTGTTTGTGAAGTTCAATACAGTGATTTGGGTTACACAAAATACCAGATAAATAATTTGGCATCAGAACAGATTTTTTAAAAATTCTCCTTAGTTTCCATTGGCAATTTTAGTTTTTTCTAAATATAAGTAACCCTACCTTCCTCTACTACCATGGAGCAGGAGCTGATGAATTGTGACAGCCTCACCAAGGCCGAGCTGTAAACACTCTGCAAGGAGTGGGGGCTGAATGTGGGAAATAAGGCTTCCAAAGTGGACCTACATAGAGCCCTCACAGTCTATGAGGAGGTCAAGAGGCTGCAAGCAGTGACAGAGGAGGATTACCCTGAAGGGGGCCTGGGTCCAGATGAGGAAGAGAACCCAGACTCAGAGGAGAACCCAGTGCTGCAGGAGGAATACCCCTGCCCCCTGGAGGAGAATCAGGATACCTGGGATGGAGCAGGGAGCAGTGTATCTTCCAGAGACTTGTCATAAGTGGTGTTGGAGGACAGGAGGGAGGGAACAAAGCTCAAATTGGATCTGGCCAAGCTGTGAAAGGAGGAGAAAAAGATGGAAAATGAACTCAAACTTAAGGAGCTGGCGTTAAAATCCAAGCAAGTGGAGTCCAGCAGCAATGGTGGCAGTGAATCAACAGTGTCTACAGGAGAGGTGAGAGTCCGTGCCCCCAAAGACCTGGTGACCAGTTATGAGGTGGAGGATGATACAGATAAATGGTTTTCAGACTATGAGGTAGCCCTGAGGGTACATAAGGTTTCAGAGGAGTACTGGAGGGGACATAGCTTGTGGATGCATATGCCCCTGGTGGAAAGGGACACACTCTTCACACTAGAGGTAGAGGACCATACCAAGGATGATCCCATGAAAGCCATTATTCTTTCTAAATTTGGGTTGACCCCTGAGAAATACAGACAATGGTTAGGGAACAGCCACAAACTTCCAAACCTTGGGTGGACTTCATTGATTATGCCAGCAAGGCATTGAAGGGCTGGGTGAGGGGCAGCAAGGTAAATTATTTTAATAGTTTAATAGGCTGTACAACCTGATTCTGAGAGAGCACATGCTCAGTACCTGTTTTACACAGTGGCCAACACCAGGTACATAGCAAGCTTGCTGACCCCAGCAAGCTTGCTGAGGAGGTGGTTCACTGGGTCAGCACCAGGGTGTCATAAAAGATACCTGGGAGTGACTCCAAGAAGGAGGGAGGTTCTTGTAGGCGGTGGCCAAGGGCGCTCTATTAACAACCCCGCTGCTTTCATTGTTCTCAACTAGGACACAAGCAGGGGGACTCTGCCTATCCAAAGAAATACAGACAATGGTTAGGGAACAGCCACAAACTTCCAAACCTTGGGTGGACTTCATTGATTATGCCAGCAAGGCATTGAAGGGCTGGGTGAGGGGCAGCAAGGTAAATTATTTTAATAGTTTAATAGGCTGTACAACCTGATTCTGAGAGAGCACATGCTCAGTACCTGTTTTACACAGTGGCCAACACCAGGTACATAGCAAGCTTGCTGACCCCAGCAAGCTTGCTGAGGAGGTGGTTCACTGGGTCAGCACCAGGGTGTCATAAAAGATACCTGGGAGTGACTCCAAGAAGGGTGGCTCAGGTTCCTCTCAGCAAAGAGGTGGGAGGTGAAGGTAGACTCTGTGTAAGGGGGGAGGAAAGGATTCCCATGTCCCTCCTGAGAAGAAGGAGGGAGGTTCTTGTAGGCGGTGGCCAAGGGCGCTCTATTAACAACCCCGCTGCTTTCATTGTTCTCAACTAGGACACAAGCAGGGGGACTCTGCCTATCCAAAGAAATTACACACAGGTGGGAAATCTACTGGAGTGGCCTTTGTTTCCTTAGGGGGAGGTAGTCCCCAGGGGCAAGAGATTGAAGATGCCCTAATCTCCCTTAGTTAGGAGATAGACTCAGAGGGTGAACTTGTGATTGATGAGGGTGGAAGACATCACTTCCACCAGGTTAAACTGATTGGGGTCCCTGTCACTGCTCTGAGGGACACCGGGGCTAGCTGGACCATGGTAGTGGAAAGGCTGATTTCCCCAGAGCAATACACTGGTCAGGTGTGTAGCGTAACCCAGGGCTAGGGGCAGGTCACTGTCTGCCTCATGGCCCTGGTATCCCTGGAGTGGGGAGGGGGGTGACCTAGAGAACAGTCATAGTTAGTCACTAGATGCCCATAGACTACCTTCTGGGAAATGAGTTGCCACTAGTGCTAGAAGAGTCAGGAATGGCCACTGCCAAGGGCATCCTGAAGGCTCAGACATCCAGACATACCACTCCCAATTAGGAGGGTACAGAAGCCCAGATGGAGGTGTTGGGGAAGAAGGACTAACCCCTTATCAGCCTCAGGGAACAGATCCAGGGCTGAGTGACTAGTCTCAGGTTACTACCCCTGAACTGGTGGGAGAGAGAGAGTGGAGAAAGGGTACAAGTCACCTGGGGCTATTGCCCCCCACTCTGAGAAACGTCAAAGGTCAGAGACCCCAGAGGCCATCCCAGCTGTACAGCCCTGTATCACCACATGCACCAGGACTTCAGAAGTGTCTCCAAGGGCTGCTTTAGCTGGTCTCCTGTTCTGAGCCACAGGGACATAACAAGCTCCGACCATCCTACACCTGCACCTGGACACATCTTGGGAAAGTTTTGAACCCCGCAAGAGGTCTCCATCTATTCCTGGACCCACGGTTGTGGTGTTAAAGGTGCCCATGTGGCTATTTTCCAAAACTGAGGACTTGCTATTTTGAACCTTAACCTTCAAAGATGCAGAACTCTGGTTCTACTGATTGAATTTTCATGGTTTTGGTATCAAATAATGTATTAAAATGTAATCTATTTTTCTAAATTGGTTTGAGATTTTTATTGTGCTGTGTTTTCACTGTGTTTCTGTTTGTGTACTCCATAATTACTTAACACATTGCCTCCAAGCTTAGCCTGACTGTTTTTGTACCACACTACCCATGGTTAAGCACAGGTTAATTTAGTGACTTGTGTGGTTCATCCTACAGAGGATTGTGGCTGTTGCTTGACTAGGGCTCACACCCCAGTCAACCAACAACCTAATTTCTCACAAATACATTGTGCCATCACGCAGTGGCAGCTTGACCACCATCTCACAGTTGAAATGTGGCCACAGGTTTACCGGAAGTGATTGTCTCAGCTGTGCTAGCACCCTACTTGGACGTAAGCGCACAGATCATGAATGCCAGGACCTTAACAGGAGTGTTTTTTTTCATGAAGGTGTTCTACAGACAAAGAGACGATTATAGCACCTAAGCACGGACATTTCGATGAGGCCAAGACCCTTCTTGTCCTTAAAATAAAAGAAAATGTGCAAATAAAAACCAGAACTAAATACAAAAAAAGTCAGTAGTAATTTAGTCCAGAGAACTGGAAGTTGTGAAGAGGCCTGTGCTTTTCATTCAGGAATCGCACATCATACAGCCCAGCAAACACAATTTGTTTTATATTAGTTTAGATTTTTAATAAGCGTGACTATGTTTACTAGAGTAATGGAAAATGGATAACGAAAACCATAGCATAGAAATGCTTTATGCACATATGCATTTGTCCTCTATCAAGTCTGAAAGGTGCCAAATTTTCACACAAAGAAGCAAAGAAACACAAACAAAAATATATTCGTTCCATGACACTTAAATCAAAATGTGGACAGTAGGAGATACTGCCCACTAAGGGCCTGAGTACGAGTTCAGGTGTTATTTATCGCACATAATAAATAACGATACCATGGGGCACGTTATTTATCGAGTGGAATACATAATACATTTTATGAGTTGTTGGGGAATAACTTGCAGATTTTGGTATTTAACACACCAAAACCTGCATGATACGGTAAATATCGAATGGTTTCCCGCTTTAAATGTCGGCAGGTTGGACCTGACGAAGTTTAATGAAGTTTGAGTTATGTATCACTTCCGATAATTATAGGATGCATTAAATACCTCACAACTTGTTATTACAACCTGTGCATAAACAGGGATGCAGGGGCTGGAATTACCCACCCTAATCACATTCAGTCCCTAAATCGGTTGCTGTCAGACTCTGATAGGACTTGGGAAGTCCGGGTGTTATACAGAAAAGGCACATATGTTGCACTCAGCCTTGCTTGATACAGCATCTAATCAGCCTTTCTGGCAATTCAATAGCATCGGCATGGCTGGTAAAATTTCCTACCATCCATGATCCCAGTATGCTCTCTGTTCCTGCCATGGGGTGGTAAGGGGAGGGGTCTTAAAGTTGTCCGAAAAAATGAAAACAGAATAGAGAAAATGTCAGTTTATCTTGCATCACTTCTGCTCCTGCACAAGCAGTTTAACATCAAACCTGTGCAACCGTCGAACGGCGACCACGCGACAGGACATCTTAGGACCCCGACCCTGTTTACTGGAACATTCAGAGCCAACGCCAGGATCCAAGCAGTTTGCAATTTGCTCTCTTTGTGATCAGATGTTCTGCAAGTGTTTCTAAAAACGATATTCCTGCAGAGTAACTCGTTATTTCTGCCCTCTAACGGCTCGCGACAGATTGCTGGAAGATGCGAGAAGGCAGGAAAAAGCACGCATCATTACAGACCAGTCTGACCACGGCGCGCGATAAGTGGTCTCTAGGCACTGGTAACATAGCAACCTGAAATTACTTACTGCAACTCTCTTGATAAACCACAGGTCAACCGGTGGACCTGTGCTTCGTACCCAGAATACAATCAAAAGGACCCCGAGGGTGAGTGAGTGAAGGAGTGAGTGAGTATGGTAACTGGTAGCATCAGAGGCCATATAGAGCAGGCACCTAAAATGTAACCCAATGTGCATGTAAATGAGGTCACTGGCCTCCTCCAGGCCCTGTCTGTGCCCTTTACCAAGTCTAACGGGTTCGTTGCTGGCAGTTCAGTGAAAGGCTTCACTTATGCACAATCCTTGGGCAGTGATTTGAGTGTAACAAGGCATCTTTCTTCCCATGGGCCATATCTCTGCATTCTGTTTGTGTGCCCATGTCTCTGTCAGTGCGCACCACGCCTGTGTGGCTGTTTGTTAGGAAACGCTTTTATATTTTCCTAATTGGGAATATGTACATAAAACGTATAATTTGACACTAAGGGCCTGATTTAGACATTGGCGGACGGACTACTCCGTCACAACTATGAAGGATACCCCGCCCACTGAAATCTAAAACCCATAGGACATAATGGGATTGAGGCCCTACATTTTCCAGCAATAGATAGGGAGACAACATAACACAAATTCAACGTTAAGCAATGTTTCTAGTGCGCTTCAGTACCCGTTAGTTGTTTAACACAAATTAATGGGGAAAGTTAACTAACACCAATGTAAAATTGTTTTCATTGGAATATTAAATCCATTTACATGATTGTTACTGTCATAAACACAATTTGGTCATTCAATGTGCAAAAAAGTTTCAAATCTCCTGTAATGATTTTTTTAAATTATTTTTTTTATAAATGCAAAACATAAACAAAAAATAGACAAGTTCTACATGCGACTGGGTAACTCTTGACTAATCTCAGTAATCGGACAGTTACATAGTCGATAATAGATCAATACGCAAACGAGTCGTGGGCTACAATGCGTGAAACTATAGTCGAACGTCATTGACAATTCAGCCCACATCAATGCAAACCATAATGGCCAACCTGGTATTTCTATGATCTTTAGGGGCAACCTCGGTTTTCATTGGCCACTTTTTCATCCATCATTGAAACTTCCATATTTTCCCTCCAGCCCCATAATGTCAAGCTCAAGTAATTCCATGAGTCAATTGACCAAAATTCCAGGGGAGCGGAAGTGACCTCACACGCCCTTTGAACTTCAATTTCACTCACAAGTTTACACATACACACACATTTACACTTACACTCACACTTACACACACTCTCTGTCGCATGTAAACACCCAAAACCGAAAAGCACGCACACAACATACATTTAAAAGGATTTTTTACTTACCTCAGCTGCCAGGGAAGGTCATTTTCCAGCTAATCGTACATCATTTTTATTACACGAATAGTCAATAAAGTCTCTGAGGTCAGGGGTCTCAAAATCAGTGCCAGGGGTCGCAAGGGCAAGCCAAGGGTTGCAGATGTGGACCTTGGAGGCCCTTAAATTACATCCATGGGCGATTGCCTATAATCTATCTACATACCAAATGGCCATTACTATGCCAATATTCTGAAGCAGTTTAGTATATTTTGGCAGGGGGTCATCAATCCAGGGGAATAATTTAACCCTTTTCTTCTCAGGGGAACGCCACACTTTAGGCAGGTTGCCTACTGTGTCAACCCAAAAATGTCTTGCTCTTGGGGCATTACAAACAATAGGAAAGAACGAGCCAATCTGCACAAACACACCCTTAAGCATTTGTTAGCTGGAGAATTCGGGAGTTTAGATTGGGAGTAGCCCATTCTAAAAATGTCTGAAAAAAGCACCTGTAGGCACAGTTTTTGCAGTTCTGAACTGTGACAGAACAAAGAATTTAAGATCAACAAAAATCAAGACACTTTTAAGATGGTACACAAATGATAAATGTTTGCTGAAACCCTGTGATTGTTTGTGCATTGTATGTTTTTATCAGTAAAACCGCATGTCTGTGCCAATTTAGCAGCCCTTTCAATGGAAAATGTCCTACCTGTAAGCAACAGTTTTCTACCATACCATGCTTTAGTAATATATTTGTGACACTGTGCTCCGAAATGCAATACGAGCCACATACTACACTGGTACCACTCTCCTGCTCAATGGACGTGGCTCATTTGCTGCACTTGCTCCTTGTGTAACGCTTTGATTTTTCACATTTCCTATGACTTCATTGATGCATCATTGATGGCAGCACACAAATCTGAAAATTGTTCCAGCACCATTTTGCGTAGCTGGCCATTGACAGCTGATTTTGTCATTGCAACCAAGACACGGAGATGTTCTGAACCCACTGGGTACTGATGAAAATAGGAGGGCAGAGAATGAGGGTGCCATACATTTCCTTATCTGCACCAGATGGGGATAGAAGCCTGCTGGAGACAATGACTCGCCATCTTCTCCATCCACACTGGCGCTGACACTCAAGGGATAGAGGGTTATGTGTGGAGAAATAACTGTTACTAACACTGCTGCAGATCCCACAGACTCTGTAGCTTTGGTCTGATAATGCACTGGTGTTGAACGTGTGGCACTACTTTCAAAAGGACCCATGGTGGAAGAGCTATCATCTTCTCAAAGGAGAAGTGGGGTAATGCCATAAAACATGCAGTGCCGTGAACTAGAAATGCAGATCTGTCACCATCATGTACAGCAACAAGGACCCTGCAAGAAGACTGGAACACTTCAGCAAAGCCATAGGACGCTGATTATAGAATTTGACGTGCCACAAGCATTGACCAGGAAACCAAGGGGCATATTTAAGATCCCTTAGTGCCACCAGAGCGTCATTTTTTTTTACGCTAAGGCAGCGCTAAAGTGGCTTTTCTGCTGTGCCATATTTACAATGTGGCAGAATGCATGCATTGCGCCACATCATGCCTGCACCAGGCATAATGTATGCAAGGGGGTGTTCTGGGCTGGGAGGCCCGCAAAAATGGCGCAGTGAAATTTAAAAGATGTCACTGCACCATGTTTGGCGTCATTTTTAACGCCTGCTCACAGAAGACATTAAAATGACGCTCCCATATTAACCTATGGGCCTTCTTGCACTTTACTGCACTAGAATCAATATGTTTGTTGCTAGTGTAGCAAAGCACTACAATAGCATCAACATGTTTTTACAATATCGTTCTAACGACCCCCATGGTGTGCTGTATTATTAATACGGCGCAACCATGGTGTCATTAGGTGCCGGTAAGGGGGGGGGGTGCAAGAAAAGTGGACATCATAGTTGATGTGCCACTTTTTCTTAAATATGGGTCCAAATGTGCCACGACTTGTAAACTAGTGTCTGAAACACACTAGCATAGCAGATCACCATAGGAGAGATTGTTTCATACAGTGCAATGCTGTCCCCAATCCAATTTCCGGTGTTTTGGGAATAAATGTTCATTCCAAGGTGATACACATTCCTACGTGGTGGGAGATACCTGTTGATTCTGGATTAAATCTAGTACTGTGTTTCCCTGCAGAAAATAATTGGACAGAAAACAACAAAGAAGACACTCTGAATTTTGAAATCAGCAAATGGAGACACCTTCTTAGTGGGACTACTCACAACAGAATCATAACCGGTGTGATTGTATAATGTACGTTTTCTCTCACCACTGAGAATATCTGTGTGCGATCACTGATCTTTCCAGACATCCGAAACACCTGAGAACCATGACTTTCACCAGAGGACCTCTCACCCTTTGCAGTAACTTAAAACCTGATTTAGACCCAGAAGAGCAGGAAATATCTACCTAAATTACCACAATATATGAATGACCCCAGGCTGTATAAAGTACTACTTTGTGCGACTGCAGTTGATCACTGAAGCCCCTCCTGTGTTGTTCCCTTCACTGCAGGAGAGAGATTGCGTAAAATACAAGAAAGAGGAAAAATTCACAAACACGTTGATCAAGACTACTGATTTTTCAGAGGCACTCAACAGTGGTAAACAGTGGATTACAGCTGCAATAGCACAACCATCAAATATCAGTCAGAAGATGATATTAAAAGAAATATCAGCAGCTGAAACTTCAATAGGGACTGTAGTGGGAAAGGTCACCATGCTGACTTCAGAGATGAAAATGATTAGGTCAGTCATTGCAACATTCCACCATTCTAACACACTTCAGAGAAAACGTTAGAAGACATCAGAAGAACATATCACTTGGCACCTGATTGGGACCAACGCATTTGGCAACTACACAAGAAAGTCAATGACCTACAACATGGTTCCAGGCATGATATGGCTATATTGTCCAGAATCCTAGAGAAACTTTCAACTTTCCCCAGGGATGACTTTTCCCCAATGACTCCACTCCCTCTTGTAGGCCCTGTTCTATCTTTTCCTGTCTGTGACATGTTGGGCCTAAAAAATATTGACATGGAATACTGCTGGAGCAAGATCTAAATCAATCAATCCCGACTGGGTTAGCCTAATCTCTGAATATGATTTAGGCTGTTGTCAGGAAATCTGGTTGGTGGAGAACCTTGTTGTTGACAGTTGCGCTTTCTTTTGATCCCCAGCAATTCAATCTACTTCTGGACAGGCAAAATGTGACCTGGTTTTACTCAGATCAGTAAAAATATCCCTTGCCAAAATAGTTATTAACACTACAAACTGGTTTCATATTTTCCACATATAACAGTTCATTTCAGTTTTTGATAATTCATTTTATTATAGCATTTTTAATCGGGTCCATGGAACTGGTGGAGCAACTTGAGGATTTTATTACAAACTTCGTGATAATTCAAAGATTTTTCCATTTATTATCTAGGCAGGTGACTTTAATATTTCTCTATGTAAATGTATTGGACAGCAGGCATGTGGTTATGCCTTGTGTCATGAGCACATTACATTACACAAATTGTTCTCTCCCCTTATGGAGACACGCTGATTGACCTGATTTTAAAATATGACCTGTTTTTTGCTCAGGGTTTGGTCCAGTCCTCTTATCTTAGTATACCCACGTTCAGTGGTGATGGTTCAGCTAGCACAATAGATTTCATTTTGCTTTCTAGAGTTTTAATACTTACGTTCTTTAAGTTTGAAATGCATAACAGTTGTATTAGTGATCATAATCCTCTTATGCTAACCTTGAATCTGGATTGAAAGAAGGCCCGTGAGAAGTTAGATGCGAGCCTAGATCATTTTAGTAACAGTGAGGGACTGTATGTTAAATGGGCCTGTATCGATCCTGAAACTTTCCTTCACAACTTAGTTAAATCTTGCAAGCCCACTTAAGTGCAAGTTTGACTTCAAATGTGGACCCCTGTTTTATCCTCAATAGCTTTAGATCTTTGTGCCTGACCATCTCAGGCAAATATTTCGTGAAAAAGCATCCAGAACTAGCCCACCGGTGTAGATGGTTTACCAAAGCTTGTTCAGCTGCACATAAATCCTTTAAAAAGGCATTGATGGCAAGGTCTAGGTGCAGTGAAGTTGTGAAATCTGCCTGACATTATAAATTAACACTTGATTCTCATAAAAACAAAATCAGAAGTAAAGCTTGGGAAGATCTGGAAGCTGCGGGCCACACATGATAGTAAGATCTTTTGGAATGTAGTGAACAGACCCTTTTTCTCATACTACGAGGTGCCTAAAATTGTGTCACATATAAGTGTCAAAAGGTGGGAGGATCACTTTAAAAAGCTATTTTATTCTAGCTGGTGATGACGCAGAAAAAGAGGACCAACATATATTCATATATCATGTAACAAAATCGTATAAGGTAGTGTGATTTTAGCAAAGAAAAATAATGTACGTGGCAAATTGTGCCCACGGAGTAGTTCGCCATTATTATAAACGAGCTTAGTTAATCATGAAGAATTGAAAAATAAAGTAATCCATCATAATTGCAAATGTATTCTATGATTTTCTTGATTGAAACTGTTATATGCTTAGCTTAAATTTAGTAGAGGCTTTGGCCTAGTCACCTGGTCTCAAATTTAACTGCGTGGTTTTCACTTTTACTAACAAAGACATTATTCTGTATTTTTCCAGTAGAGATGACTAATACACTTATCTCCAAGGTTTCGTGCTAGGGCGGTTTCATCCCCTTTGATACAAGGTCAGCTCCTGCAGATGCGGACAATAAAGGCTTTAAGATAAAATTAATTGGCAAACTTTGTTGCAACTTGTGTTCCACGGCTCCAAGGACAATGTATGCATAAATGAGTACTAGGAGAAAGACACTATTCATTGGTCAAATTGAAGCCACCCTATGAACCCTCCAATGGAGACCCTGCTGAATTTGGAATGTTTCTTACTTAAACCCACCGGACAAAGAGAAGTCAGCCATTTTCTACGATGCCATTTTGAAGTCTGATCCAAGACGCCATCTTGGACGACATCTTGATGCCCTTTTCTCTATACCAGAGAAAGAGACTTTAAGAATTCTCACCCTAGAGACTTTAACTTTAATTTGCCTCGTCTTGCCCATGCAGTAACTTTGCCCCATTCTCCTTGCTGTCGCAAGGAAACTTGCCCTTAACTCTGCCCCTTTGAAATCTGCCTCATGCTGATCGAATCGGTACCTGAAGGATGAAGGCTTTCTTGAATGCTGATTGTATTTGGTAATTATGAAAGGATAATTGTATTATGCATTGTGTTTTTCCTTTTAGGTACCAATTGCTATTTTTGATAGGGCCCAAGCTAGAAGTTTTCCAAATTTGTGTTGACTAAATTCGTTTTGCATGAAGCCCCACATGCCAATGCTAATTAGAGGTTAGTCGAGGTATTCACTTGACGCACCATGTTGAATTGAAATCTTGTTATGCTGACCAATGTATGCAATTAGTCAAATTCAGTTACTCATATTAGTGATTTTCATTGCTATAACCGAGTGTATTATAATTCAGTTTTGCGTAGATTGCGTTTCTTCCGCCGCTATGGACAGCTAGTAATGTTCGTATACATATATCATTTGATTTTGAGACTCATATATATTGTGTTAGCTTTGTTAATATAGGGAAATAAACTCATTAACTTTTAATAAACTGGTGTGGTTATTCATGACTGAAAGGTCATGTTGTGTCAAAATACCGACTGTTGTTGATTCCTAATGTGTTATTTTGATCTAGTAATAGAGTATTGGGTATTGATTACAGTAGTTATTGATTATTGGTTTAAGTGATCCGACTATTCTAGGATGAGGAGAGCCCAACTCGGCTAAAAGGTTCACCGACCAGGTACAAGTAATTTATAAGGGCTGGACGCGTTACCAGTAGATGGTAGCAGAGGATGGTTTCGCCCTTTGGGACCGCATCCGAACAATAGACGGAGTCAAGTTAGAATTTTCTTTGATAAAACAAGTTGGAGAGATGATGATGCCCTAAATCCCCAATGACGTTCCCGGAATCTCGGAGCTTGCGAATGGAGGAAATGGAGGTGTGAGAATGTTTCCGGCGTTTCTAGTGACGGTATGAGAGAAGTTAGGGTTTTGCGCTTTCACGGCTTACTGCCGCAGATAAATTAAGAAGTTTGTGAGGATTTTAGGGGGTTACGAACTCCAATTAAAAGATTTTAGAGGAGTGTTACTGCAAAGTGTGAGAGTAGGGAAGTCGTCGAACTTCACTTGTGTGTAGCGCTTTGTGCAGAAAAAATTGTCCACGTGGTTGGTGATGTTCAGACGGGCCCTGCGAGGTCAAGAGACTCTGGAGTATGTTGAAAAGTGTATGAGACACTTGATTGATGTTGTAATCTGTTCGGTTTAATAGGTTGATCGGGCGTGGTCAACGAGTCAGTATGAATATTGAGGAATGAAAGAACATTTTCGACTTTGAGATTTGACGAATTCTAAGGTGCACTAGAATAGTTCATTGATCAGTTGAGAGTAAAATTTGCAGGTCAAATTTTGCTTGCGAAAGTGGGAAACCGAGAAAGATGGAATAACTGCAGAGGCTAGTGAAAAATCCCTAAGGTTTCTGAAGCGATTGTATTACCCTTCTTGTAGTAAACCGACAGATTTTTTTCTTCTTTTTGGTTAGTGCTCGCGATATATTGCGGAAATTAGTTTTGAGTGAAGCTGAATGAAAGAGGACAAGCCGCAGGACTTTGTCAGCCGCAGTGTGTGAGTGTGACGTCACTAGGAGCCGCGCAGGGATAGGTTGGTTGGTGAGAAGGGTCGCGCACGGATTGGACGCAGTCCGTGAAGCGCAATTGGTGGGGAAAGGCAAGCGAAGAGTATTCCGGGAATTAAAGTCACTTATTGATTACATATTTTAGCAAAATAAAAGACGGAAAGATTACATTTTTCAAAGCATTTAAGAGTGCCTTGAGGGGAGGTGTATATATTAAAGCAAATTTAGGAGAAGAAACACCGCCTGAGGGTACACCAGCTTACATTGTGATTGAAGAAAAGGGTGTCGCACCATGTCTTTGGTTAAAGCAATGGTGCAAATTAACAGAAAAACATGGAAGTGTAGCGTTCCCTATCCATGGATCGTTTAATCTAAGGGTTTTGGAGAATCTAAGATTTGCGCTATACGACATGAAAGTACCTCCAAGACCAGCACAGTTTGAGGCATTAGCAATTTGGGAGCTAATAGCTAGAAACCAACAACAAAAGAAATTTGAGACAAGAGTGAAAAAAGTAGAAAAGAAGAAAAGACACTAACGGATGCTAGATGGGATAGCACACAAAAGGTTTGGAGATACAAACAAGCAGAAATAGAAGAAGGGGAGATATTTTCTGAGGAAGAAACAACAGATTCATTTGAGGAGGACCAAGGAGAAACCTCAGGAAGTGACAGAGATCCTGAAGGTGACAAAGAGCATGAGACAGGTGAAGGAGCAGGAGAGTCTGATCAGAGGAGGGCTTTCCCAGAAGCAGACGATACAGGAAAAGAAAAAGAAAACCTGATTGACATCCTAGGGGGAGAAGACAAGACAGGGCAGGGTGAAACTGTTCAAGCTCTTCCAGAACCGGTTGCAGGTCCATCAGGTGAAAACAGTGCGAAACGGAGACAAAGCATATCGCCAGTGAAATTAAGGACTAGAGAAATATTAAACGAAAATTAAGGGCCAAAGTTGAAAGAGAAAAGAAAAGAAGTGTCTGTCGCAATAACAACACCAAATGAAGAGAAAGACCCAGCCAAGGAACAAGGCACCAGCGAGAGAGAATCAAAAGGAGATGCAAAATTGAAAAGGAAAAGAATACCGAGCAGAAGATATTATGGTCCCGAGTGGGCATACATAGCCACTAGCGATTGGTCAGACAAATTCCTATCTCTCTGTCTTGAGAACGAAGAAGCAGAACTTCACTCTGGCACTTGAGAAGTGAAATTCCATGAACCTTACCGAATAAGACATTGATAACCTGATTGACTTTTGAATCGGATGAGACATTGCTAACTTGATTGACTTTGAAACCGATTTTGGGACAAAGCTGCTAAACCGATAAGAGACTAAGCTGCTAAAAAGAATCGTGTGAACATTGAACTCGTTCAGCTTTATATACAGTATAACTGCAAATCTGATTTGATAAAGTGTCTTCAACTTTCAGATTCTATATAGATCATGACAGGCTACACTACACAGGGACATAAGATGAAATGTAAATACATGTGTATAGGTATAATAACTGCATGTGTACTAACAGTTATGGCAATAATTCTTGGAATGCATGGAGGGAATGAAAGAGACGCGAATGATGGTTCTACTTCTAAACCTACTACTGAACTAACTCCTTTGAAGAAACTCGAACAAGACGAAAGACATTTGCATGATAAGAAGGAACTTTCGTCCAACGTTTTCTATCGCTTGTTGAATGAGTATGTTGAGACAATGGATGCGAAAGATTGTTATGTGTGCACACAAATACCTACCTCAGTAATGGAAGGAGTGACATATCATAGCATGCCTCTTACGTATGGAATTTCATGTAGTTTAATAATGACCAGATTTTATGGCCAGGAGTATATTCACTACTTTTATTCCAATCAGGATGTTGTGTTTGCATATATCCCCATAATAGAGTACCTGAGTAAAGTAGCAAGAGATTATTATATAAAGTTAATGAGGGGTTTCTTTGAGACATTGTCACCTTTTCACACAGCTTACGCTCACAGAGAAAACCTTACATGCTTGCTTTCACCGATTGAGAAAAGTTTTTTAGATCACACTGACGATAGGAGGAAAGCGGGGAAAGAGAAATTAGAAAGGGAATTACACAAAAGGACATCTGTAGATAACTATGCTTTTGCCGCGATAAAGACACAAGGGAAACTAGCTTTAGATGGATTACACGTAGGGAGGCTCTGTGTGCATAGACCTAAATCATATTATGACACAATCTTTGTGGGAACGAGTGAATGTAAACATACGTTTTTGTTTCAGGCTAAATGGACGTTCCTGATGAATGGACAAGACCCAGTTGTTCCAGGGGTATATTATATTTGTGGACTTAACGCCTATTATCGACTTCCAAAAGGATGGTATGGGAGATGTTATTTGGGAATAGTATTTCCAAAAATTTATCAACTGTACGACTTAAAGAATTTTCCAAAGCTGTCTGACTCACATCATGTTCAGAAAAGAAAGACAGCTTCTGGTGTGGTAGGAGACATAGTTGGAGCGATGATTCCTTCAGTAGGAGTCATATTGAATTCAATTAAGATACGAAAGTTGTCTACTATTGTGGATAACATGCTGACAAAATTATCAGGAGCTATAATCCTGATGGATGCTGAACTTGCTGCAGAAAGAGCTATGACACTTCAAAATCGGCTTGCTTTAGACATTCTTTTAGCAAAGGATGGCGGCGTTTGCAAAATGCTTGGTGCACGTCACTGTTGTTCTTATATTCCAGACAACTGCGGGCAAATTAGAAAAATGCTTACAAATTTAACTAACGAAAGTACAGATTTGAAAGAATTGAAAGAACCAGGAGTATGGGAGTAGGTTGGAAAAGGATTTGCTTCCGTGGGAAATTGGCTCAACAGCATTTGGAAAGGATTGTTACTGAAAATAGTAAAAGGAATATTAATAGTATTAATTTGTTTATTAGGTATTTGGGGAATATGGAAAGCTATTAAAATATTGAAAACAAGAAACAAAAGGAGAAGAGAAGAGAAAATAGAAAACAAAATAGTAGAAATATACAGAGAAAAATCAAAGGGAACCAAAAGAAAGAGCGAATTGACTGAAGTACCAAATTACTACAACAGAATTTTAATGAAATAAAATTTGTGGTGGAAGATTTGATGTGATGACATAATTAGTCATCAGAGGAGGGATTGATGACGCAGAAAAAGAAGGACCAACATATATTCATATATCATGTAACAAAATCGTATAAGGTAGTGTGATTTTAGCAAAGAAAAATAATGTACGTGGGAAATTGTGCCCACGGAGTAGTTCGCCATTATTATAAACGAGCTTAATTAATCATGAAGAATTGAAAAATGTAGTAATCCGTCATAATTGCAAATGTATTCTATGATTTTCTTGATTGAAACTGTTATCTGCTTAGCTTAAATTTAGTAGAGGCTTTGGCCTAGTCACCTGGTCTCAAATTTAACTGCGTGGTTTTCACTTTTACTAACAAAGACATTATTCTGTATTTTTCCAGTAGAGATGACTAATACAATTATCTCCAAGGTTTCGTGCTAGGCCGGTTTCATCCCCTTTGATACAAGGTCAGCTCCTGCAGGTGTGGACAATAAAGGCTTTAAGATAAAAATTATTTGGCAAACTTTGTTGCAACTTGTGTTCCAAGGCTCCAAGGACAATGTATGCATAAATGAGTACTAGGAGAAAGACACTATTCATTGGTCAAATTGAAGCTACCCTATGAACCCTCCAATGGAAGACCCTGCTGAATTTGGAATGTTTCTTACTTAAACCCACCGAAAAAGAGAAGTCAGCCATTTTCTATGATGCCATTTTGAAGTCTGATCCAAGACGCCATCTTGGACGACATCTTGATGCCCTTTTCTCTATTCCAGAGAAAGAGACTTTAAGAATTCTCACCCTAGAGACTTTAACTTTAATTTGCCCCGTCTTGCCCATGCAGTAACTTTGCCCCATTCTCCTTGCTGCCACAAGGAAACTTGCCCTTAACTCTGCCCCTTTGAAATCTGCCCCATGCTGATCGAACCGGTACCTGAAGGATGAAGACTTTCTTGAATGCTGATTGTATTTGGTAATTATGAAAGGATAATTGTATTATGCATTGTGTTTTTCCTTTTAGGTACCAACTGCTATTTTTGATAGGGCCCAAGCTAGAAGTTTTCCAAATTTGTGTTGACTAAATTCGTTTTGCATGAAGCCCCACATGCCAATGCTAATTAGAGGTTAGTCGAGGTATTCACTTGACGCACCATGTTGAATTGAAATCTTGTTATGCTGACCGATGTATGCAATTAGTCAAATTCAGTTACTCATATTAGTGATTTGCATTGCTATAACCGAGTGTATTATAATTCAGATTTTGCGTAGATTGAGTTTCTTCCGCCGTTATGGACAGCTAGTAATGTTCGTATACATATATCATTTGATTTTGAGACTCATATATATTGTGTTAGCTTTGTTAATATAGGGAAATCAACTCATTAACTTTTAATAAACTGGTGTGGTTTATTCATGACTGAAAGGTCATGTTGCGTCACAATACCGACTGTTGTTGATTCCTAATGTGTTATTTTGATGTAGTAATAGAGTATTGGGTATCGATTACAATAGTTATTGATTATTGGTTTAAGTGATCCGACTATTCTAGGATGAGGAGAGCCCAACTCGGCTAAAAGGTTCACCGACCTCCAGCGTGTCCAGGTACAAGTAATTTATAAGGGCTGGATGCGTTATCACTGGCAACCTGAGGCGGGCAATAACGATGGGGGTTTTGCCCCAGATTTCACAGCTACACTTGTATTGAGTCACTTCATTGGTACTGATGAGGTTGTTTTAACGATTAAAAGTAGCACTTGGATAAGGGCCCGGGATTTGCCAGCATCCCTATTGAGCACTGGGGACTTCTAGTGACAAATGTTATACATGTGGCTGTCAGGGGGCCTTTACCGGAATCCTGAAAAGTGGGCATTATAGTCCCAATTTTTAAAAAGCGTGATAAAGAACATCCCTCCTGTTATCACCCTGTCTCGTTACTCGATTCCAACTCGATAATTCCAGGACGGGTTCTTTTGACTAGGTTAGAACTCTGGGCCATAGAAAATAACATTCTTCCAAACGTCCAATTTGGACTCTGTCATGGTGTGGGAACGGTAAAGCAGTGTCTCAATCGTTCCCTTATCGCAGGGAACTATGCGAAAAAGGCAGGCGTGGTGCCAGTCACTTGCCTTTTACAAATCTCTCCTATGCGTTTTGGAGCTGTTAATTGCACACAATTCTGGGTCATGCTAAGGAAACTGGGTGTTAGGCTCTGGTAGATCCCCTTTGTCGCCTTAATTGGACACCTTTGTCACAGTCCGATTTCGTCAAGATGGGGAACGAACCTCTTGGATCAAATTTACCACAGAAGTCCTCCATGGGTGCGTTCTAACCCCTTCCCTGTTTTACTTTACATCAGAGGTTTAGAGTCCTACTTAGCCCATATCGGAGAGGATATGCTCCATATAACGAAGCGTGCTTCCCCATTCCTCTTGTAAGCAGACAATACTGTTCTCATTGCGAGAACTGCACATGGATTACAGGCCCTGCTGGATTCCTTTGTCCTTTTTATGAATGACCAGGACTTAAACTTTAATATTTCCAGATCTTTTACTGGGGTCTGTGGACCTCCGAAGTCTGAGGTTAAAACAGACAGGTTTGAGGTGGTAAAGATTGACAGAGTCAAACCTTTTAACCATTTAGTATGCCCTTTGATGATGATTTACAATGAGATTATTTAATTAAACTGAGAAGTATGCAGTTTATGAGATTCATCGAAGCTGTCTTCAGGTTTGCTGCCCGGGTACGACATAAACCCTTGAATGAAATTACATATATTTAGAAATCTAAATGTATGCAGGTAGCCTTACATGGGTCTGGAGTTTGGGGTTACCACAATCCTTTAGCTCTTCAAAGAGCCGAGAATAGATATTCGCACAGCCTCCTTGCGGTCCCAAGGGCACGGCAAATGTCATCTGTCATGATGAAATCAGGATAAATTACCTTGCGGACCTAGAAGGTCTGGTCCCTTGTGTTTGTGACATAATATCTGACTTTCACCTCATGCGCCCTTTTCAAGGTTACTGCTTACTGGTTACTGCTCTCATCTTGTTGCCAAAATCCCATGGCTTTCATATCTAAAGCGCACATTCACTGAGATGGGCATCTCAGATTATTACAATTCCCCTGCACTGAGTACTGCCCCCAAGAAGGCTTTGGAAAAAATGTATGTCTGATAGAATTAAAAGATGCGGGAACAGAAGGTGAAATCTATGCAGTCTTTTGCTAATCAATTCGCTAAGTGCATTCCCAGGGATTTTTACCCTACTGGTGCTTATTTCTCATCATCAACACGCCTTTATTCGGCTATCAGCCATAAAAGGAAAATACAATCAAAAGAAACATCAGCTTATTTCTAACCCTCAGCACAGGTTTTATCTTGCACGTTTTGTATTAAGTACCCTGCTTTTTTTTGTTTGGTTTCCCTCTCTGGGCACCTGGTTTGACAAACTTCCTATCTGCCCCATGACAGGTCTCAACACCAAAGCACTAATGTTGTTTTGCACTTTCTGTACTCATTCCCGAAAACATTTTTTAGTTCCTCATTTACGTGCCAGAAATATTAGAAAACACTGCTGTGCTTTAGTGTTTTTACAACACCTAACAGCCCCTGAAGTTTGTTTTGCCTTTTTAAACTTAATTTGAGTTGCCATAAGAATTAGGAAGTAGTATGGCTCCTTTACAACCTTTTAAGTAGTTATGTTATTAGTTACATCAATATGTTTTCGGAGACTTTTTTTAATGTAACGTGCTAATACTATTGTCTACATCATGGTTTTAAGATTGTATGGCTCCTACTGGGACTAGTTTTTAATTTCGTTTAATTTGTAGATTGATGTAAATATTCTGTGCTTTTATGACATATGTGTTAAATAAAGGAATTACATGTAAGAACAACCACTTCTCCTTCACAGGTCAGAATGTACACATTTTTAGTATATTTTTCTTTGAGATGAACCGCAAGTGCAATCTTTCCAGGCACCCCACCATATACTGAAGAAATGAAACATTAAGTATGGCTTACTAAAATCGGCTACAATGTTTGTGACAGAAGGAAAATTCAAAGAATATACTGAGCTGGAAGATTTAGAATGTTTTCTTGGATGATATAAACCTCAGACATGGAATTATAGGTAACACCAGCTGATCACCACCAAGTAAACTCTTCGCAAATCAGGCCAGACTGCTCATTCAGTCATCAGGGATGCAGAACCTACCAGCGACACTTAGACAAAGAAAGCCGGACCCAGTTGTTGAAAACCTCTCAAGAGAAAGTAATAGGTGCAGGTCCCCCTCAAAACAAAAGCACTACGTGGAAACATACATAACTGACTGTGTACCTTGATCATGGATGTTGACCCTATCATCTCAATTAACAATGCCTGACAGATCTCCACTCACACCCCTCACTGCCCTAGCTAGAACCTCCTCTTCGTTTGTCGTGTTCCTTGTGATGAGTCATTCCATCAGACCTCTCCAATCTGGAACTATCATAACACCAGATACTTCTGGTTC
This sequence comes from Pleurodeles waltl, assembly GCF_031143425.1. NCBI lineage: Eukaryota > Metazoa > Chordata > Amphibia > Caudata > Salamandridae > Pleurodeles > Pleurodeles waltl. The sequence continues at coordinate 644,098,955 of NC_090446.1, read as the reverse complement.
ACATAATACTTTCCCCATGGTACTACGTGGTGGTCGACAAAAAACTGAGTGTTAACTGCCACATAAATAGAAACCTGTCTTTCCCCAGAAGAGCCATTACCAATTCAGACTAAATTCATTGTTCACAGGAACAAATAACCCTCCTAACATACCATGAAAAATTAGTCTGTGAAATACCAAAGGGCGCAATTCTTTCTAGGCACTCAACTCCTCGTTATTGTCTCCCTCCTCTCACTTCTGTTTAGGATTAAGGGCATGCTCATCTCTGGCACTCATTTCTCAGGGCCCAAACAGAAGGATACTGTAAACCCCTGATGATCATATCCATGAATGCAAATGGCCTTTCATAGTATAAAATATAGTGGGCAGGGCAATATAAAGCAGTTGCACTACACCAAGCACCCCCAGACATTCCCCACATGAATGGATACAAAAGATGTGGGGCTGTCATACTCAATAGGGAGGAAGAGTGTAAAAATATGGATTGGCTCAGAAGGATGAAACATCTTTGCCAAAATGTCCACTACGGGTAAGGCCATAATTGCCTCATCTACGCCAAACTCGTCAAGGTTCCCTTTTTCTCTTCCCTATCCAGACTCTTACTTGAATTTGGCAATACATGCGTACTGATAGGGGACCTTTTGAACCTTGGCATCAATCCCATCTTTTACACAAAAGTGAAGCAAGGGATGCTTGCAAATAGTCTAAACTGCTGGCAATCGCTCTAGGTAGCATTCCAATACATCATGTTTTGCCCACTCTGTAACTCTGGACATAGACCTACCCTATGCAAATCAGTTCTGACTGTGCTCCTCTTGGGAACAGTTCATCCCAAGCTCCCAGACAAAGCCCCCTCTAGTAGGGTGCACAAGCAACCCCAGGCAGGTGGTCAGCAAGTATTGGTTGGATCAGGTATTAAATCAGACACACAACAGGTGTTAGGAGGAATGCTTGCAAATAGTCTAAATCCCTAGCAATTACCATCCCAACCCATCATTTTCAGCCCACTGCACCACTCTAGTCAGAGTCCTGCCTTATGCAAATCAGTACTGACCCTGCTGCTCATTTGAAGGGGAGGGCTCCTTATACAACTATTAAATCCACTATGAGAACAGGGAAGGCTTTATGCAGAAATTTAAATATAACCATCACGATTCACACTTCTGTCCCACTGTGAAATAATGTGAGTCTGCTAAGAGACTGCATTATAACCGGAGATTCGCAGGCATCCATAAACATGGCTATATCATAGAAGAGGGACATATCAAAACATTTAAAGAACTATGCACAGACAATGGATTATACATCTGTCAAAGCTGGAATTATAGAGAGCTGTCACATTTCCTAAAATGCAAACTAGGCCCTAAGCCAATCACTCTTTCTACGGCTCCAATCCTGTCATACATTCATATCTGTGCCTGATTTTGTTGGATTGAGTCCTGACTATACTTGAACCTCACATGACACTTATTCCCAAATAAACATAGATAATGCTTACGTCTCTTGTGGCAACATATTCTATCTCATGAACACTTTGACTTTTAAAGGAACAACTACTTTTCCCTGCTACTACATGCTCCTAATTTCCTGGGCCCTCGGTGTGAATCTTTCTTTGAGGTGGCTGTTAGGTATTAATAAACTGCAACAAAAAAAGTTACAATTGTAATTAAAATCTGAATTTTGGAGTCAATGAAGAGAGTTTTTGGAGAGTAAAGAGCATAAGAGGCAATTAGTAATAGTCTTTAATAATCAATAAGGTTTTACAAAAACACGCATAAAGAGTGTCCTAAATCTATCCCTAATCAGTTCATCTCTGTCTTACAGAATGAAAGAATACTTTGTAAAAGCCAATTCTTATTGTCAGTTCAGTCTGGGAATATTTTACAAAAGGCAAAAAAGTATTCACTTTCCTACTCTAACACAGTTTCCTATGTTTATCAGTTCCAAGTTCTTACTGCTATCATTCTACTCTGCAACACTTTATTGAGTCCTCCATGACTCAGTACAATGCTCAAGTCTATTCTGCAGTGGAATGAACAACTATCTCATACCCAGATTACCCAAGAGCCAGGCAGTTTACACGGAGGAGGCAGTAGTCGAGAATGGTGTGTTCTAAAGTTTGCACTTGATATTCTGCTTTCATCAGCTCTCTGTAGTCTGCTCTTCACAGACTCTCTACAGCTCAGCTACGGTTCTTCTCTCTTCTCACAACACCAACAACAACTCCTATTCTTTCCTTTGGAAACCTTTTTATACAATATTGGTTGTTACAATTATTAACATTTGTAAACGTTTTCTTGAGATGTTGCAGATTCACACAATGGGTGTCTTGTCAAACAGATGGGGTTGGATAAATGTCCTTTTTTCCCATACATATTTTGCTTCTGAAAGAACAATATTGCATACAAAAGTATAATTTCTAATTTCCGTTCCCATTTTTCTGATAATGTTAAGTCATTCACACAAAGTAAATTGGTTATTTTTCCATGCACGTCAGCGCATTCCAAAGCAGGTTGGAAGGCAGAGAAGAATATTGTTAATACTGGTTCAATTGTTTCAGGACAACGTTTTGTAGCATCTTATAAGTCAAATAAGGGTTATGAAGGAAACATTTAATTACTGGAATCAGCCAGCCAAGCGAGTTTGCGAATCAAGCTGCAAAGAGTTGTATAAAATTCAGAGAATGCTTTTAAAGCAGCAAAAGTAATGGCAGTTTGAGGCCTAATGACTCTCTCACTTGTTAGTGACTATTATTAGATTTAAATTTTCTATTGGAAGCCTTATCAGTCATCCCTGTGATCGTATGGAACCATCATAAACAACTTCACTTATTTCAGTCCTCAATGACATCAGACTCTTGTCTCTTTCGTTTCAATTTTTCTTTTGCTTTCTCACATTCTTCATTCACTCTTTCCCTCATATCTATATCCCTTTTCATTCTTTTATTCACATTGTTTTTTCTTCTTTTCAGAATTGCCATTTTTATTGCCCTTTACATACAATGTATAGATAAGATGCATATTATCACCACTATAACAGGAACTAATATAGTGCTGAGGATTCCTCCTCCTACTCCCTTTAGCTAGGTTCCTAACTATGCAAGCCCTTTGGAAATGTTCTCAGGAGGAGTCTCCAAAGTTTTTAAATCTAGCCTTAGATCAGTTACGTTGTTAGCATAATCTGTTATCTTCTAACTCTTGTCTGGTATATAACTATAACAGTTTTCAATTCTCAATATCTTAAAAACTCCATACTTTTCAGCTAAAAAAATGTCTAATGCATAGCGATTTTGTAAAATCATTGATCTTACAGCAATAAGCTCTGTGTTTTCTAATAATATGGCTCCATATATGCTCATTTCTAGTCTGTCTACTACCGTGGATAGTCGTCTTATCTTTTCATCATTTAACACCACTGTTGAAGCTGGACTAATTATCCCAAATATGTCTCCCACCTTTGTGTCCCTTCATTCGCACTTCGTGCATACCTCTTGTGTGCTGATGTCATTGTCAGTACATCTAAAGAAGATCCATGATACATCTTTGGAAATATCAATCCTAAATAACATATTTGCTCCCAGAATACAGGCAATCTTAAATATGCATATCCTCCACTAATGAAGTACACTTCTGGTATGGTTGGATCATCCTCTTGGAAAATTTGCCATTCACCCTCTTACAATGCAAATGTATGTTCAAAATAACTATTACCCACTGGTACTTTTTTCCCATATATTCTTCTTTTAAATACAAAAAGTTTCCCTTTCAATCTTTCTTCCAATCTTAATCTAGGTACTGCTATCTTTTTCACGATTTCATCTTCTTCTCTTTTCCAAACATCCTTTTGTACATCCTCTTTATTGTTTTCAGCCCTTGTAAGTCTCTCATTCCTCTCTTCCAACATTTGAATGAAGACTTTTTCCTGCTCATTCATTCTACATGTTAAATTCTTTTCATGTGCCTTAACCATGTTCACAGGGGAAAATGGTCTGAAGTGATGCCAAGCTGTTTCAATTTCTCTAGCTTTGGGATGTAAAGTAATGGCCTTCATCAGTGGAACTTTTGAAAGAACCATTTCAAAGTTTGAAAAATAATATTCATAATTTTGCAATCTATATACTAAGCTAAGCAATATACAACAGGATGTAGCATAAGTGAGTGGCATATGATGATATGAAACGTATCCATCAGTGGAAGATGGCATGAGTGTACAGATATAGCAGTCCTTAATGTCTAAAGCCTTAGGCCCGTATTTATACTTTTTTAGTGCCGCATTTGTGTCAATTTTTTATGCGAAATAGGCGCAAACTTACAAAATACAATAGTAAATACAAATTGACACAAATGCGGCGCCAAAAAACTATAAATATGGGCCTTACTGTATTCTTGTACTAACCTAGAATAAACATCCATTGTATAGTCAACATCCATATAGTCTACAAAGGAAGTTTTTAACTTGTCCTCATCAATTAAAGCCTGATATGTTGCATTCTGAAAATGTAGCACTGTTCTATCAGTTTCTAGTGTAAAATTAATTACTAAAACAATTGCTGTAGCTATCAATATTATCAAGATCAATAAGGTTCCTAAAAATATCTTAATTCTCGTTCTAGTTACAGTACACATGTTGTCTCTACAATCAGATCTACTACCAATCAATTTGTTAGTGACAGCAATTGAACTCTTTCGTCTTCTAGATGTACAATTTCATTATCTTCTTTGCTTCAATTATTCAGTTTGTTCGAAAAATTCTTCTATTATTATTGTTAATACAATCTTTGTTAGGGAATCCTTAACTCTACTGCATGTTCTTCTTAATTTTTATCCCTAAATGTATTCTTCTTAATCTCAGCTCTAGGTAACTTTCTTCTAATTCTTTGTTTACACAGTTCATTCAATGTCTTTCCAATGTTAAATTTTTCAATTTATTTCAATGTTTTTCTTTTCATGGAGGTTCTGGCAGTTCTTTGCTCCAGTCATGTATGTCAGAGATAGGTAAGTCAGTATCTGACTCAAATAGTAAGTCCATTCAGGTGATGTATATCTTCAACAAGGAACTCCTATCTTCAACAAGGAACTCAAGCTCTTTTGACCTTCTGAGTATTTTGAGTTCTTCCTCTATTTTACTGGCAACACTTTTCAGTGGTAGTAATTTGTTGTTCTTACTCAATGTTTGTTTTGTTTTGACAATTCTTGTCCAAATCATGTTGACTGCGCCATCATTTTTATTGGTTCCAGAATTTGTGCCCTCTCCTGGGTCTTCAAATTGTTCAGTTGCTTCTATGTTTTCTCCCGGACATTGTTCTCTTACAATTATGGTCAGTACTTCATTATCATTGGCACTCTGCGAGATGTCTGGCAGGTGAACCACTTCACCTGATAGAGCCTGATAGAGTTTCTTCACCCCTATCTCCTCCTTGCTCGCTCTGATCACCAGTTTCTTCTCGTACAGCGTTCTTTGGTATATACATCAAAGCTCTAGGCTCGATTTCTTTATGTGGATTCCTTGCTCTCTGGGTGTGAGATGCGTGAACCCAGTTTGGGACCCCAGCACACTTAACTCCGATGTTCGTGATCAGCCTTTCCAACGAGGCTCTAAACAGGACGTCTTCACATGTTTCTCAATGTAAACCCAATCACCAGGGTTTAAAGTGTGGCACTGATCTTGGCTTGGGTTTTTAGGTACAGCTTCAACTTGTCGAGACATAGAACATACCACATCAGCCAGACCTTTGCAGTAATCGAGTACCATGTCATCTGTTATATTCACAAGTACATTTGCTTGAACCACAGGTAATCTCATGGCCCTTCCCTTCAACATTTCAAGGGGCGGCATCCAGTTCTTTGATCTGGTGTGTTTCACAGACTCATTAGAACTAAAGGTAAAGCATCTAGCCATTTTAATGATGTTGACACACAAACGTTTGCTAATCTTGATTTCATAGTACCATTCATCTGCTCGACAATTCCAGAAGCATCTGGATGATAACTGCAGTGGAGCCTTTGATCAATTCTTAATGCTGCACATAACATTTTAATAACCTCACTATTTAAGTTAGTACCTCAATCTGATTCCAGAGAGACAGGCATACTGTACCTGGGTATCAGTTCTCTTAGCAGTAACTTTGCTACAGTGAGACTGTCATTTCTTCTTGTTAGATATGCCTCAACCCATCTAGAAAAGATGAAGACGGTCACCAAAATGTACCTTAAGCTATTGCAAGGTGGCATTTCAATAACATTCATCTGTGTCTTGTTGAAGGGACCTCCTGATCTGCCTACATGACTCAAAGTGACATGTGTTCTCTTCCTCACATTCATCTGTTGACATTCAACACACCTAGAGCAAATGTCTTCTGCTTGTGCTCTGATTTCTCATTATACCAATACTGTTTGAGGGTTCTGATCATGGCAATTCTGCCCAAATGAGCCTGCCAATGTAGGCATCATGTCACTGGGATAAGAAAACTGGTAATACTGGTTGTCCATCAATTGAAACCCATACACTGTTGTCATCAATTCCACAACCCATACTAATTCAACCTTGCTTTTATTCATTTGGCGCATTTTCTTGCATAGATCTAGGTTCATCCCAGTTATCAACTGTTTTCAAAATAATGTCGAGAAGACTTCCTTTGTGACTCCCAGTCATGTATGAACCATTGTATGTGCATGACATAGTTGCACAAAAGAAAGCCACTTCATCTGCATACCTGTTTCCAATTGTGACATAGCTACTATCGCTCCTATGTGCCTCACAATTTACAATGGCTATTTATGTTGGTTCCTATAAGGCCTCCAATAGTTCTTTTATCTGTTGTCCATTCCAGATGGAAGTGCCTTACGAGGTCATAAAACCTTGTTGTGACCACAATTGCCCCTAGTCACTGTACCCATATGACTGTCTGTAAAAATTGCCACTCTCATTCCTGTAGTGTGTTTGCAGACTCTGGCAAGAGCAATCAGTTCTGCAACTTGGGCTGATGAAACCCCTTGTAACCAAGATGTTTCAACAATTTCTTGAACTGTGCAGACAGCATATGCTGCTCTTAAGCATCCTTCATTTGCTTCGTAGGCTGGAACCATCCACAAAAAGGACATACTCTTGATTGATCAAGGGCTCATCTTTTAGGTCTGGTCTGGGTTTGGTGCACAAATCATTAACATCAAGGCAATCACGTTCATAATGGTCAGACCAATTTTCTTCAGGTATCGGCAACAAAGTGCTCAGATTTAAAACATGACATCTCAGTAGCACCACATTGTTTCCAGACAATATCTGTTCATATTTGGTAAGTCGTGAAATTGTGAGAGGCAGAATTTTAGTTTTTGTAAGTAACACCTCAACCGAATGCAGGACCATGAGAGTCAAAAGAAATCCCATCACAATATTTTCACACTTCTCAAGACTGGCACTTACTGCGGCTACCACTGGTAGGCATCCAGGCAAAGCAGCCGCTATAGGGTCAAGAGTCACAGAGAAGTATGCAATGGGTATTTTATGCCCCCTATGAATTTGGGTTAGCACTGACAGAGTGCACCATTCCCTTTCACTGCAAAACAAAATAAACTCTTTAATGTAATATGGCATTCCCATTGCACGTGCGTGCCACAGACTTCCTTTCAACTCCAGAAATGTCTCCATGTATTCGTTGTCCCATGGAATTGGATCAGTGGCGTCTTTGTGAGTCATCCTAAGTAGAAGTTTTGCCACCAAGGAAAAGTTGGGTATCTACTTTCTATAGTAGCCAACCATTCCTCCAAGAAACATTCTGATCTCCTTCTGTGTTTTTGCTGTGTTCATTCTCAGGAACATTTAAACTTTTTCCTCTGACACTTTCCTTACACCTTTCTTAATAATGTGTCCCAAGTACTGTAGTTTTTCTGACAGTATTGTAATTTCTGTGGTGACTCCTTGTGTCCATTCTCAGCTAAATGATTTAACAGTTCCCCTCAGGACTCAAAGCAATCAGCAGATCGGCCATCTGCTGCATTAGAACTGATTTTCCTGGCAGATTCAAAGGCTCCAAATTCTTCTTTAATATTTGATTAAAAAGGGGCTGGCTTTCTGTATACCCTTGTGGGACAAAACACCACATGATTACCTTCTGTTTGAACACGAAGGAAAATAGGAACTGACTATCTTCATGTAAGGGTATAGAAAAGAAAGTCTGACAGAGGCCAATCACAGTGAACCATTCAGCTGTGCATGCCATTTGATAAAATATAGTTGCTAGATTTGGTACTATAGGACAACTTGGGTTTATAATTGTATTATTTTTTCTCATCTGTTCTTTATTTGCCATTTGATTTGCCTAATCCCATGATTAATAAGTTGCATGGACTCCCAATCAATTCTCTAAATATTCCTCTTTCTAGCATTTTGTTTATTAACAATGTGATCCCTGCTATTATTTCTAGAGCCATTGGATAAGGATGTGTTCTTGGGAAAATTGCATTTGGTTCTCCATTCATTCGCACTGCTTTAACTCCTTTAATTAATCCAATATCCATTCCAGGTACATCCCACACTTCATTTTTGACTTTTCCTTGGGTAAATGATTTCTACATCCTCATCATCGTGTATTTGAAACTCAACTCCATCCGGAGTACAAGTCTCTCCTTAACAAGTTAACAGGACTTGAATCAGAGGCTACAAACTGAAGTTTATCTTCAAAAGATCCTATTTTTACTGGAATCTCTTCCGAAATTGGATTGGTGACTAACTTATTAACCACTCCCACTACTTGTATTACTCTTCCAGAGAGTGGTATGTTTGGAATTTCCACTGCTCTCACAGTGGAACGGGTAGCTCCACTGTCTATTAAAAACACAACTTGGTGGCCATTTACATTTCCATCTAAATAAGTAACACTCTGGTCTGCAGCTAATATTGCACCAAGCATGCAATCTTCCTCCTTTCTCGGGCACCGTCATTGTGTCTTGCCAAAACTCATGCTCTCACTTTTATCAAACATTGGAAATTGTTGTAGCTACTCGGGATTTTGCACAACATTTCAAATCATCCTAGGCAACTGATTTTGATTAAACCATTCTTCATTCACAACAGGCTGAATCACAGGGGCTTGTGGCATAGGCAATATTGGATTCTGATTCTGTATTGCGGCTTGCATTAGTCTCATTGGAATATTTGACATTTGTACCTGAGTGGTTTCATGCATCTGATTAACTTAATTCTTATGTGGATTAAATCTGCATTCTCGCTTCCAAATCCCAACCTTATTACACATGTAACAAGCAGTCGTTTTCTTTAACGCTGTACCTGAGTCTATATGAACTCCCTTCCTCTTCCAGGGAACATCTGAACTCCTGTCTGTATTCCACTCAATATCACCCCTCTCATGTTTTGAATAGCTGCTGCATGCTCAGCACCCAATGGACTTGGAAAACCCCGTTGTGCAAATTTAGACTGGGCTAACAAGAATTTTTCCTTAATCTTTCACTGTTTCATCTCTTTCTCCTCGCTACGATATTGTGCATATATTTCCAAATTTTGTTTAAGGACTTTGGGGGTCATTCTGACCCTGGCGGCTGCCAGGGCAAGAATGACGGAAGCACCGCCAACAGGCTGGCGGTGCTTCATTTCCCATTCTGACCACGGCGGTAAAGCCGCGGTCGCACCGCCGGGGACGGCGGTGTCCCGCCGATTTTCCCCCGGCGGTGATAATCCGCCAGGGCAGCGCTGCAAGCAGCGCTGCCCTGGGGATTATGACCCCCTTACTGCCAGCCTGTTTCTGGCGGTTTACACCGCCAGGAAGAGGCTGGCGGTAAGGGGTGTCCTGGGGCCCCTGGGGGCCCCTGCACTGCCCATGCCACTGGCATGGGCAGTGCAGGGGCCCCTAATAGGGCCCTGGCCCGCTTTTCACTGTCTGCATGGCAGACAGTGAAAAGCGCGACGGGTGCAACTGCACCCGTCGCACCGCGGCAAAACACCGCCGGCTCCATTAGGAGCCGGCTCCTGTGCTGCAGCCTCATTCCCGCCGGCCCAGCGAGAATGTTGGAATGGGGGCCACTTTATTGCGGCCGCATGGCGGCCGCTTTGTGGTTCCCGTCTGGCGGACGGCGGTAGCCGCCCGCCAATGTTAGAATGACCCCCTTTGTCTGCCAACAAATCACATTCTCTTGTACATGCTGACAAATCTCAGGTCTCAGGTCTTAAGCCAAACACAACGGTCATTATAAAGAAACCCATGTCACCTGAGTCTAAATGTGTCTGCCCTGTGTGCTGCTGAGAAGCCTTCATCAAACTCATGCACTGTTTCTTTTACTTCCTGGTGCATTCTGCTTAATGTCAAATAATTAAAATCCATAGGGGGAATTTGTGTCTTTAAAAATGCTACTGCCTCATCGTATTTTGGCATTATCACAGGTGATGGTGCATTTGTACCACTTTCCCTTGGAGGTTCCGAGGTTGGCCAGTGAACTGCTACTTTATTTTTTTTAAACTCTTTTTACTCAAACAAAGCTCATTATAAAATGCATTAAGGAGAAACTGCAGAATATGCTCATTATAGCCATAGTACTTGTTTACCTAGCACATATTACAGTGTGAAACTTCAGAATTACATAAGACAGTTGGACAAACATCCTGGACTGTTTTGATCCCAACCTCCCCTTCTCCGACCCCCGTTGGGTCCTCCCCGCCCCTCTTTTTCTGTTAGTCTTCAGAGTCTCTAAATGTCGATCATCGCGACCATACTTTCTCAGACTTTCTGGGACAACCACAATTTTGATATACAACCCTCTCAGCCCATAGGCACCAGTCCAGATCTCTTTTCCATTCGGGAACCCCAGGTGTACCGACTGCCCCCCACAATTGCGCTATGTTCTGCTTCGCAACTCCATCTGCCACATTTAACCAAATTTTCAGGTGTTTGGGCCATATTTCTCCTCCTGTGATATGCAGCAGGAGCCATATGCGTTCTAACGGGATTTGTAAACCCCTCACCTTGGACATGATTTGTGTAATCTCCCTCCGGAACTCCTGTAGCCTCAGACACTCCCATATAATATGAAAAAACGATCCTGTCATACTACATCCCCTGACACAAAGATCAGTTGCCCTCCTCCTCAACCTGTGTCAGAGTGATCTTGAGTAGTATGCCCTGTTTCGGATTCTTAATTGTATTAATCTGAATCCAGCCCTAATGGCAATCTCCCTGGGGCTCTGAATGGCCTCCGTCCAGTCATCTTCTTCTAGTAATCCTATGTTACACTCCCACAATGATCGGAGGGGCTGTAGCAGGTCGGGTGAGTTAGTGGGTAATTTCCCATACAGTAGGGAGATAGCTTCAGCTGGCATTGGCTCCAGTAGGAGTCTATCCTCCAGTGGCGCCGACTCTCCGAGCTGCTCCCCTCAGGGACGTGACATCTCAGGGCATATCTCAACTGCATATATCTAAACTACCCTGAGCTAGTCAATTCATATTCCTCCGCCAGGTCTGTAAAAGGCAGCCCCCCTCTCCACACATCCCCCAAATACTCAATTCCAATATCTCCATTGTCTAAATCCCTGTAATTTCCCAACCTCGCTCAGTTCTGTGGTATCCCAGAGAGGAGTGCGGTTTTTCCGTTTTTTCTCCCAGTCGAGAAACTTGCTAGCCTCTCTCCAGGCTCTTACCACTGTCTGAGTGTGTTGCAGTATCAGCCCTTTCCCCCCATCCCATAGAGGAGCGACAAATACTCCCCATCTCCCATAGTCTCTCTGTCTACCCTATATGCTGGGTCATCCCGAGCCGCAAGGACCCATTAGTTAGTAGAACCTATAATAGGCGTGGGAGAGCCATCATCCTGAAGGGAACAGTCCTTCCCATCAGCTATATTGGGAGTCGACGCCAATGCTCCATGTCTGTCCAGAGGTGCTCCTGCTGACAGTGTAAATTCTCCCACAAGAAAGCATTGACAGATCTGGTAATGCATATGTCTAAGTACTTAAAGCCCCCGCGTACAACCAGGGCCCTACTACTTGCAGAGAGTGAAAGGGAAGCCCCCGCTAGTGGAAAGACCCGAGATTTTTCCCAATTGATTTCACATCCTGAGTATGAGTCACAAATCTGGAAGATATGGAGCAACCTATCTACTGTGGAGCGTGGTCTGGTTGCATACAATAGAATGTCGTCTGCGTAAAGTGATATCCATTCCTCCCATCCTCCAGCTCCCTCTATTCCTGTCACTAGAGGATCCTGCCTAATCCAGGCTACCAGTGGCTCCTGCGCAAGAGCGAAAAGCATTGAGGAAAGAGGGCATCCTTGTGTTGTACCTCTGTGCAAGGCAAAGGGGCGAGAGGTCGTCCCATTGACCCGCACATTTGCCATTGGGGCCTGATAGAGAAGCTTAATCTATGCACAGAAGGAGGTTCCAAACCCCATCCTGACCAGGACGGCAAAGAGATATGTCCATTCAATTCTATCAAACACCATACGGGCATCCAGAGACATCAGGACTGCGTCCTCATGGTCTAATGCTTCTGTCATATGCAGGACTCCATACAGCCTCCTCAGGTTAAGCCTTGTACTTCTTCCGGCATGAAACTGATTTGGTCTGGGTGGACTAGGGACGTAATGACCCTTTTTAGTCTGTTGGCCAAAACCTTTGCGAGCACCTTAGCTCCTACATTTAAGAGAGAGATGGGCTGGTATGAACTGCAGGCTTCAGGATTCTTCCCCGGTTTCAGTACCACCACTATTGTGGCCATGCGTTGATCCTCCAGGAGTGTCCCCTTCCTGTTACCCTCCCTAAACATTTCCATCATATGCTCCGCAACTTCTTTTACCATGCATTTATAGAGTTCCACAGGTAGGCCATTTGGGCCTGACGTCTTCCCACTCTGAAGTTCCCTGATTGCATCCCCGATCTCCTCTGTCGCAAAGTCCAGCTCTAGCTCCTCTCGGTCTTCCCTAGAAAGTACACAGAGGGGGACCTCTATTAAAAGGTCCGCACAATCCTCCACAGTGTGCAAGGATGGAGACCCATATAGTTGTTCGTATTATGCGGCGAAAGCTTCAGCAGTGGCTTCCCCTGTAACATGCGTCTTCCCCTCTTGATCTCTCAACGTCACCTCCCAGCTTTTCTCCCTGTCTCTATGTTCCAGTCAGGATATAAGTTTATTCGCTTTCATAAAGATGTGTTGCATCACCAGTACACGCGCTGTGGCTTTATTTTCAGTCAAATCTTGAAGTTTGTGCTGCTGCATTTTAAGCCAATTGCTCTGTTCTGAACTAGGTCTCCCCCCAAAACCTCCACCTACAATGCAGTAATTTCTTTTTCCAGAGTTTCACATTGTAGGTTTCTCTCCTTTTTCTGTGTCCAATCAATGCCTGTGCATAGCCCCGGAGGACTGCCTCAAATGCTTCCCAGAGGATGCTCTGTGTATCCACTGTCCCTACATTCTCTTGGAAGTATTGTGCAGCCTGTTCCTGCATCTTGTCTTGGAGGGACCTATCTTTAAAGTACCAGGAATCTATCCTGTGTAGTAGAGTTGACCCCACCCCTGTGCCAGTTAACCTAACTGTTACCGGGGAGTGGTCCAATATACCCCGTGGGAGATGGTCTGCCCCATGAAACTGTGTGTCAACATCAGGGCAGTACGCGCTCTACGGGCGACTAGAATGCAAAAACCTAACAGTTTCAAGCTAACATAATTTATGCATTTGGCTCATATGATGTAGCTTAACCTTTTGCATTGCAGAGTTTAATCTTGAAGTCTTATGTTCAGCATACATATAAATACTGTTCACATGTGATGTACTGCTGCAGGCCTTCAGACTGTGTCAGGGTGTGGTCCCCTTCCAGGGCCTTCTAGAAGCTTTCCCTGCAGCATGCCTGGGTGTGGTTTGTGGGCTGGGCCAAGACTCTATATAAGGGAGCCAGCCCAGCTCCACGTGCTCACTATTCAGAGGTCCCGGTGCAGAGCAGCAGCAACTTCCTGAGCTCCTGTTCCGGCGGCCTACTTTGATCCTCCAGGCCTCGCCCTTTTTTCTCTTCATTTGGTGATCCTAGATCAGGGCGGTAAGACGGAGGTCGGGCTGGGCCCCCGACTCCGTTATCAATGACGCTCGAGTTCTTGGGCCTAATCTTTGCATGATAAGCGATTTGACTCTTGTGCGTGTGAATGTGTGCTTGGTCGTTTCATGGCATTTACATGTGGATACTCGAATCAGAAAGACGCGCGATTCTTTTCTCGTGCTTAATTCATGTTATTCATTGCACGTTTCCATTCCTTGGCAGTTACATGGTGGGATTCGAATCTGCAAGACGCATGATTCGTTTTCTTGTACTCCAACCCTTGATATTCATTGTGCGCTACCATTCCTAAGGCAGTTACATGGTGGCATTCGAATCAGCAAGACGTGCGATTCTTTTCTCGTGCTTAATTCATGTTATTCATTGTGCGCTACCATTCTTTGGCAGTTACATGGTGGCCTTCGAATGGGCAAGACGCGCGATTCGTTTTCTTGTACTTCAACCCTTGATATTCATTGTGCGCTACTGTTCCTAAGGCAGTTACATGGTGGCATTCGAATCGGCAAGACGCGCAATCCTTTTCTCGTGCTTAATTCATGTTATTCATTGTGCGCTATCATTCCTTGGCAGTTACATGATGGCCTTCGAATCGGCAAGATGCGCAATTCGTTTTCTTGTGCTTTAACCATTGATATTCATTGTGCGCTACCATTCCATGGCAGTTACATGGTGGCTTTCGAATCGGCAAGACATGCGATTCGTTTTTTTGTGCTTTAACTTTTGATATTCATTATGCGCTACCATTCCTAAGCATTTATATTGTGGTACTTGAATCGGCAAGACGCGCAATTCTTTCCCTGTGGGTAATTCATGTTATTCGTTGTACGCTACCATTTCCTGACATTCGTTTGGTGACCTTCGAATTGGCAAGTAGCGCGATTCCTTTTCTGTGTTAAAAAATCACGGTGTTCATTATGCGCTACAATTCTAAGGCATTTACTTGGTGGTTTTCGCGTTGCCAAGTCGCGTGATTTATTTCCCGAGTTTTAATTTGTGTTATTCATGGTGCACAAATCATTCAATGGTATTTTCTACCTATGTGAAAATCTGTAATGAGCGCAATTCATGTTCCGGCAATTTGATGGAACAAAAAGTCAGAGTTCAAGATGTAATGTTGTGTGTTCCTAACATGTTTTTTCAAAACCTGATTCATATGATGGTTTAGAAATCACTCAGATTGTTTCCTGATCCTAAGGCAAAGGATGGTACTTGAACTTGAAAGTTGCATTTAACCTTTCTTGATTCCCTCACAGGTACCCAGTCATCTTGAAGCCTAGTCATTTTAAGTCTATACTTAGGTTGTCCTTGTTTTCAGAATGACAATGTTTAGAGTCATAGTCTAGTATTGATTCATATGATAAAATAGTGATATTGTGTGGTACAGCAGGTTATATTTATAAGATATTGAATGCAAAGCAAAACAAATACTTCACCGTGTGAGAAACTATTTACAGCTTCATCTTTCTAGGGTCTGCAAGCTGATGACTCCTGTCAGCTGTGAGAAAGAGATTTATCTACCCACACGGGATGCTGGCAACTGGTGCCTAGTTCCAGCACGAAGTCAGGCAGATTCGAATCTAATTCTCTGAAGCCTGTGTCATCCGTTACAAAGGTGTGCCCCCTCCTCTCAGACTCGGGAAAACTACGCAAGCCTTTGGAGACTGGCCAGATCTCCTAGACTGCTCCTCTTCCCAAGCTCAAGCAGAGAGAAAAACACCCAATGTACCCTCTCTTATCAGGTCTAGTCTACTGTGAGAAGAAAACAGCTTGGTTCATCTTGTGCAAAAACACAGCTTGGAAAAATACAGCTTGGATTCTCAACTGCAATGTCTAACTCCACGTTAAAGGCAATAGGCAGCTAACCTAAATATCAAATGCAATGTCTAATGTCATGTCAAAGCCAATAGGCAGCTGAGCTGAATACAAAATGCAAGGTCTAATATCATGTCAAAGCCAATAGGCAGCTGAGCTGAATACAGCATGTAATATCTAATAGCATGTCAAAGCCAATAGGCAGCTGAGCTGAGTACAAAATGTAATATATAATATCATGTCAAAGCCAATAGGCAGAATATCTAATAGCATGTCAAAGCCAATAGGCAGCTAAACTAAATACATCATGTCAAAGCCAATAGGCAGAATACAGAATGTAATGGCTAATGCAATGTCAAAGCCAATAGGCGGCTAGGCTGAACAAAACATACCATGTGCTACTGGTGAACATTGAGCAACTAATATGCGCAGTGGTGAAACACAAAGTCATTGGTCAAACTCCATTAATGGCATGACATTCCGCCCTTTGACCAATGAATTTTTGTTTCACATATCTCTTGTTTCAAACAAAAACAAAAAACAAAAAAACATCAGCACAAAAAAAAATACATTATCAGCAAATCAGATTTGAATGATCAAAGCAATCCCTGTAAAGCAATAGAAGTGAATTAACATATAGATCTCATAACCTTTCACATCAGATACGTCTACACAGAAAAGACTGAATGAGATTATAGTGTCTCTAATTCAACAGTGTTAGCAATTTGATGTGGCATGAGTTCTACTCATGTAAAGGTGCACGGTCCACCTGAAAGGTATGCTGGAAGATAAGCGAAAGTCAGAGTTCCATACGAGAAGAAAAAAAAAAAAAAACACAGCTTAGTTCCAGTGGAAGAATGCAATCAAACAAGTTGAACTTGAACTGAAGGCGCCATTTGCGCAAAATGGATCCATGGTGCTGGCACTTTACTCAGCCAGGTTCAGGTTGGGGGTTCGGTCCCTTCCCCGACCCCACACGCACACACCCGAAGGGGGACCACACAGCACACTCAGGGACAGTGGCGAAACGTGGTAGGATCTGCAAAAGAAACAAGTATGACTTTTCTTGCAAATAACATTTGTCATTTAAAATGTACCCTTCCTCTTTCTTTCCCTGTTTTATAATCATCAGGACGTTTTTGGGGCCCTTTATTATGATTTCTGCAGGTTCTGGAGGGTCACTTGGGGCTTCAGCCCACACATCAGCACTGAGGTTTTTATCTGCTGCGCCACAGCTTCCCTTTTCTTGCACTGTCAGAAGGGCTGGGGCAGACTCATTCTTTACCAAACCTCCATTCACTGCACTTTTGACAATTTGTGCCATTCTGTCTCCAATTTGTATGAATGAATCAGATTATTTTCTAGTTATCAGCATAATTTCGATTTTTCCTTGGTAATCTGCAGCAATCATTCCCCTTAAAACATGATCAATTTGCCACATTTGTCCTGATAACTTTCCTCTCCCCAACTGCTCTGTGACTGCTTGCATGACAGATTGCTTTTGTGCGTGCTGCACAGTTTTTATAAAATCTAGGGGAATATGCATCTCTCTCATCTCTGCCCACCTGTAAGTGGCTTTTTCTCTCAGCTGTTCACATTTCTGGGGCACCCACTTAGCCATCCCCACTAAGGCAGAATTCTGGGTGTACACTTCTCTCTCTGAATTTTTCTCATTAACATCTGCAAGGTAATTGAACCAGTTAGGTGAAAGCCATGTGGAAAAACAAACAGCTAAAACATTAGCAATGAACCAAGAATCAGCGTAAAAATTACACATCTCACGTAGCTCTTGCTTTAAAATCTGACACACATTGTACAATGCTGTTCCTTCTCCTGTGCCATAAAATAACATTTCAGTCAATGAATCATTAGTAAAACAAACATGCTTTTTATCTTCAGTGGACACAAATTCAAATGGTGCACTCAATTTCACTAGTGACTCTTTTACCTGTGGTACTCTAGCCCTGTCTTGCAAGTACCAGATCCAGTGTATGATCCTAGCTAACGGGCACTCTTTTCTTCCCTTGTTCTTGAATTACATGTACATCAGTATTTTCCTCTTGCACTGCGCAGAAACCTAAAGTCTGCATTATTTCATTTGCCAAATCACAAGCGCGCAGCTGCATATTATTTTTCACAGTGACCATATACCAAAGTGTTAGGATTTCACTCAAATGAGGGCTATTCTGTTTCCAAAAATCAAACAAGCTAATGAAACTCGGTGTCTCTTGCTTAGTGCAAACAGTAAGAAGCTCTAAAATCTTTAGTTTTACTTCATTTTGCAACGGTAACTCGTAAATCACATTCTGAGCTCGGTCGTTCCTGTTATCAGTTAAGGAATGCACTTTGACTGCCAAAAAACCTGGCTCACACGGAGGCTCAGAGCAGCTGGAAGCTGTCTTAACCCACTCATTACTGGAATGGGAAAAGAAAGATTCTTCTAAAACAGCATTTTTATAACTTTCAGCATTATCTTGAATTAATGTATTCTGGCTAATTTGCTCACGTAAATTCCTATTTTCATGTTCCAACTGCCTACATTTCTCCTGCATTTCTCTGTAAGCAGATAAAGGTATCCAAACCTTTCTGTCATCATTGCTTCCAAAAGGCACATTTTCTAAATATGCTTCATCACAACAACAAATATTTCTCAAAGCACCATCAGTCAGTTTAGCTACACATGCATTTTCAAACATGGTCTGCCGTGCTTCTGTAACTCTCCAAACAGAAAACAATTCACAGTTTTTCATAGCACCATCGGGCAGTTTAACAACACATGCATTTTCAAACATGGTCTGCCGTGCTTCTGTGATTCTCCAAACAACAAAAAACAATTTCTGTAATTCTCAAAACAACAAAAACAATTACACTTTTAAAGTGTGCACGTAGAAATCTATCAATTTGTCAACACCCCACTCCTGGTACCAAATGTAGTGCTTCTGTTCTTATCTCGTTTTCAGCACTTACATAACATATCAAGAATGCACTTCTGAGTTCAAAGAAGACTTTTATTGTTGTTAATTCTTCCCCAAACGCAATTTCGTAAGTGACGAATTATTAGATTTCAAGCACACGTTCAATGAAAACACAGTTGCAATGTACACAGCAGGTTATATTTATAAGATATTGAATGCAAAGCAAAACAAATACTTCACCGTGTGAGAAACTATTTACAGCTTCATCTTTCTAGGGTCTGCAAGCTGATGACTCCTGTCAGCTGCGAGAAAGAGATTTATCTACCCACACGGGATGCTGGCAACTGGCTCCTAGTTCCAGCACGAAGTCAGGCAGATTCGAATCTAATTCTCTGAAGCCTGTGTCATCCGTTACAAAGGTGTGCCCCCTCCTCTCAGACTCGGGAAAACTACGCAAGCCTTTGGAGACTGGCCAGATCTCCTAGACTGCTCCTCTTCCCAAGCTCAAGCAGAGAGAAAAACACCCAATGTACCCTCTCTTATCAGGTCTAGTCTACTGTGAGAAGAAAACAGCTTGGTTCATCTTGTGCAAAAACACAGCTTGGAAAAATACAGCTTGGATTCTCAACTGCAATGTCTAACTCCACGTTAAAGGCAATAGGCAGCTAACCTAAATATCAAATGCAATGTCTAATGTCATGTCAAAGCCAATAGGCAGCTGAGCTGAATACAAAATGCAAGGTCTAATATCATGTCAAAGCCAATAGGCAGCTGAGCTGAATACAGCATGTAATATCTAATAGCATGTCAAAGCCAATAGGCAGCTGAGCTGAGTACAAAATGTAATATATAATATCATGTCAAAGCCAAAAGGCAGAATATCTAATAGCATGTCAAAGCCAATAGGCAGCTAAACTAAATACATCATGTCAAAGCCAATAGGCAGAATACAGAATGTAATGGCTAATGCAATGTCAAAGCCAATAGGCGGCAAGGCTGAACAAAACATACCATGTGCTACTGGTGAACATTGAGCAACTAATATGCGCAGTGGTGAAACACAAAGTCATTGGTCAAACTCCATTAATGGCATGACAAGGTCTCCTTCCCAGCTGTTCCCTTCCTAATCCCCTTTTCCCCACTTGGACTATCTTAGACTCTGTGACAATTCTAATCAGAGTATTGGAGCTGTCTTGTGGTGGAAGTGTTGGGAACGTGCACAGATCCTGAGGATCTGGTGACTCTGACACTGTGCCACCTGTGTAGATTGAGTGAAGATATAGTCTAGCCAGGAATAAAGGTTGTGTGGGTGTGAGAAATACATGTATTGTTTGTCCATAGGATGGTGCCTTCACCATAAGTCAACCATTCCCATTGCGTCTGCAAGCGGTCTTGGCGGGCCATTGTTGGACCCCGCACTGATGCCAGATAGCCTGTCACAGTGCGGGTCCACTGCATCATTCATGTCCCCTCCCATCACCAGTGTTCCCATAGGGAACGCCAACAACACCTCAGCCAGCTCCCTAAGGGTTTCCGCATGCAGTTTTGCAGATACATATACAGTCTTCCAATTGTGCCTGTCTGTTCTACAAACCTCCCCAATGAGTCCGTCCAGGTCTCCCCTGGGGTGTAGGGGGCTGTTGATCTCACCAGGATTCCCACTTCTATGGAACTGGTTGTGAAGCCGGAGTGTGCCCGTAGGGATTAACCAATCCGGTCAAGTGCTTTGTACCTGTTACTCTTTAGGTGAGTTTCCTGAAGAAGGACAAAGTCAGGCAAGTGCCTGTGGATGTAATAACGGACTATTGTGCATTTAATCTTGTTCCCCAGGCCGTTTACATTCCAGGTCATCATCTTTACCTCTGAACTGTGTTTGGACAATTAACTTAGTTACTGTTGATGTATCATTGGGTCACAGCCCGGACCCGCCTCCCTGCACCCATCTCCCTGTACTCTGCCCAGGTTGCTGCTTTCTATTTAGTCCACAAACCACCTGGTACCACAATGTTGAAGAAAGTATCTAAATCAACTCACAATACCTTTGACAATTTTATAAATCCCTCAGCCTGAGAATACAATTGCCTCGAACTGTCTCTTAGTTTAGGGAAATGCAGTCAAGAAATAAAAGATCTCCCAGGCTCCATGATACATGAATATATGTCCCACCTGCTGTTTCTTTCAAAGCGATTGCTCAGCAATTTCCTCCTTATCTGACTGCTCTTTTCTTTTCTTTTTTTCGCCACCTTCCTCAGCTAGTTTTCCTTTCTTGTCATGCTGCTGTGCATATTTAGTTTTATATTTTTCCATCTCACTCCAATTGTGTAAACATTTCATCAATTCGGTAATATGTATCTGCAACCTTAGAGAACGCTTGTTTTTATTGATTAATCATCTAATTGTACTCCAAAGCTTCTCTCTCATGGTATAGTTTTGGAAATATCTACATCATATTTATTTGCCAATTCAGTTAATTGATCATGCACCATTGCTGATTTTCTCATACTTTCTTTGCACAAAAAACAATTTATTATTCCTGATACTGTTCAGTATGTCCAGGATTTAAACACTCTCGCAGAATTTCTTGTAATTCAACTTTCAATTGTGGCACATTCACTGACATTTCCTTTTGCGTAACTGGGCTGGTCTCTTCACTTGCACTGATACGCAGTTTTTCTACACCCTCCACTTTCACACAAGTCCAAGTAACCTCCTCAATCCATTGAGAACTCATCATTCCCCTGCAGCTCCTTCTGTTCCCTCTCCCAGAGAAATTTTGTGAAGTCAGGACAAACCTAGTTACTGGAGTGTTCCCATGAGTTTGCTGGATCTTTGTAGCTGGTGTAACCTATGTAAATCCTGTCTGTTGTGTAACTAATCTAGTTGTATGTGTCACTGTGACCTGATTAATCAGTATTTCGACTGGAGGTACCAATTGAGAAGTTCCAATTTGGGCAGGTGTTCTAATAAATGGACGCTGTCTCAAGGGCTGAGTAATAACCAGCTGTGTAGAAATTGGTTGGGCAATTACAACTTGAGGTAGAATCTGTTGTTTCACTACAGGTGGTACATTCACAGGCATCAGTGTTTCTATTTGACTAGTGATTTGTGAAATCACAGGATCTATAGGCGCTGTAGCATAAATCACATTACTCTCAGCTTTCTCCACGTGGGTTTTATAAGGCGGTGGATGTGTGGATAACATTTCTTCCAGTATATCTTTTCCTAAATCTGAATCAGTATCTGTTTTTGGTTCTTTTTGTGCCTCACCTTCACTCTAACGTTTTTTTCTAGGTCTTTTACTATCCTTTGTTTTTTAGCTCTTCCTTTGTACGCACAGGATACAATCTTGTACCTTCAGTTATACTTTTCCTCTACACTTGTGCTCTGCGATCCTAAATTGCATCTGCATAAGTCCTCACTGGTCTCATAGTTCTTCACTCACATCTCTCCTTATCATGTTTTAAAGTCATTCTCTCCCATTCACACATTGCTTCAAATTGTGTGGGTCTAGCAGGTGGTTTTAAATCATACAAAATATCTCTCAATTGTCTAAGAACTGCCAAATTAAACATTCCAATCTTAGGAATCTCCAATCTTACTCCTTTTCAATAATCCTGTTCTGTTCACGAAGCCAAATGCATGCATGTAATCCTCCTTCAACCATCATGCGATATGCTGGTGTTCCTTCCTGAGGAGCTTTTTCACCCTCTCTACTCAGAATCAGTATGTCTCCTCTTACCAGCCTTCTAATTGCTTTAAAAAATTTCATGATTATCACAACCTAATTAATAAAAAGAATCTGGTTCGGTTTATGTAAAACGCATCCTCCTTTTTTGTCTAATTTACTATTTTAGAAATACAATGATCAGGAAATAAGCGGTTCTTTTGCCGAACTTCAACCAATCACAGCGTGACTATTAACCAACCGACCAATCACAGCGCTGCACTCCATTATGTCACAGCTCACTCTTTTCAGTGGTTCAGCCTCCTTTACAATTTTCTCCAGTTTCAACAGATAACAGCTAGGTCTTTAAATCTTATCTGCTTCTTCTAAACAAATCAAAAGTAGTCTCTCCATGCATTGGAGCAAGATTTTTTAATGACCTTCTGTTTTTTAAGTCCACTATTTATTTAAATGAGTTCTCAGCCTGTGGGAAATCACTGAATTAGTGATGAGTCACCTCCGCATCAGGTTCTCCAGTCAACAACTTCTGTTAGTATAATCACACAAAGATGTATTATTTCCATATTCTGGTGTAAAGTTGATAATGTTTCATGTTTACCTTATATATCTGTCTGAGATCTTAATCTACTTCCTAGTCCGATAACCTCTTTACTTACTTAACACAGTATCATGGATTCAGAAAGAACTACGGGGCATATTTATACTCTGTTTGCGCCGGAATTTCGTCGTTTTTTTTTACGCAATTCAGACGCAAAACTAACTCCATATTTATACTTTGGCGTTAGACGCGTCTAGCGCCAAAGTCCATGGAGTTTGAGTCACTTTTTAGTGTGGACACCTACTTTGCGTTAATGATATGCAAGGTAGGTGTTCCCGTCTAAAAAATTTACTCCAAGGCATGTGCGCCGTATTTACACTCCCGGGCAAAAATCACGCCCAGGAGTGGGCGGGTCAAAAAAAATTACGTCCAGCTGCTTTTGCGCAGTTTTTTAGCGCCTGGACAAGGCAGACGTTAAGGGACCTGTGGGCTCGGAAGGAGCCCAGAGGTGCCCTCCCATGCCCCCAAGGACACCCCCTGCCACCCTTGCCCACCCCAGGAGGACACCCAAGGATGGAGGGACCCATCCCAGGGACATTAAGGTAAGTTCAGGTAAGTATTTTTTTAAAAATATTTTGTGGCATAGGGGGTCCTGATTTGTGCCCCCCTACATGCCACTATGCCCAATGACCATGCCCAGGGGCCAGAAGTCCCCTGGGCATGGCCATTGGGCAAGGGGGCATGACTCCTGTCTTTGCTAAGATAGGAGTCATTTCAATGGGGGTTGGGAGTCGAAATAAATGGCGCAAATCGGGTTGAGGTGATATTTTTGCCTCAGCCTGACTTGCCCCATTTTTTGGCGCCCAAGCTCCATATTCCCCTACGCCGGCGCTGCCTGGTGTACGTCATTTTTTTTCACGCACATCAGGCAGCGCCGCCGGCTAACGCCGGCTAACGTCATTGAATAAATACGGCGCCCGCATGGCGCTTCAGAATGGCGTTAGCCGGCGCTAACGTTTTTGACGCAAAACTGCGTTAGCGCAGTTTTGCGTCAAAAAGTATAAATATGGCCCTAAACATCTCAAATTCCACGTATATTGAGACATTAACCCTTATTAATACTCACACTTGTCGATTTTGTCTACCGGTTCTGCAACTGCCAACTGCGACCAAGACCGCCTCATCAACCACACCTTGTCCGTTACTGCAATCAGGCTCCCAGCATCTGGGTACTTTATTTTATTTCTTCCTGGCCTCTAATGCCTATATAACTTTACAACTTAAGTTTCACTAGCACTCAACCATCCCTCTGTAACCAAATTAACTACCGGGTGTACACACATTAAAGAAGCACCGTCTCAGTTTTAAATGAACAACTACTTTTCCCTGCTACCACTTACTCTTCATACCGTGGACCCTCGGTGTGGATTTCTCTTTGAGGTGGCTGTTAGGTGTTAATAAGCTAACAAAAATACTTATGAGTTACAATATTAATTACAGTCTGAATTTTAGAGTCAATAAAGAGAGTTTTTAGGAGCGTTTTAAACTATTTATTATGAGAATCATTTAATAATAATCTTTAATCATCAATAAGTTTTTACATAAACATGCATAAAGTGTGTCCTGAATCTTTGCTTACTCTGTTCGTCTCTGTCTAACAAAATGAAAGAATATTTGTAAAAGCCAATTCTCACTGTCAGTTCAGTCTGGGAATATTTTCCAAAAAGGCTAGAAAGTATTTACTTTCCTACTCTAACATAGTTTCCAACATTTATCAGTTCCAAGTGCTTACTGCTACCATTCTACTCTGCAACACTTTATTGAGTCTTCTCCGTCTCAGTGCAATGTTTTTTTTTGATAAAGAGCTTTTATTGGTTTTGCGAAAAACAATGAAATTAAAATACATATAACATGGCACCAACTGGTACCTAGAGACGGTCACTTCACTTGTACCCAACAGGACTCCACAGACAATGTTTACACAAAGTAATAGGCTGCACGGACTCAATCTAATGAAGAAGGAAGAAAGAGATAAGGAGTGGGGGGAACACTCTCACAAGTCATTTCTGATGATGACACCACCCATTAAGCCGTGCAGCTCACAAACAAGTTAAGTGCACCATGTGGCCTCCCATTTCCCCCACACTTTATTGTATTTATTCAGGCACCCCCTGGCTTCATATACAGGTTTTTCACGTTGTGCACACCAGTCTACACCTCGTCTTCACTTGGCCAGCGCCGGTGCTGTCCCCGCCTTCCAGTCCGCCATTATTATATCTCTTTTTGCCACCAGGCATGCCACTCCCAGGAAGATTCGGTCTGCTCTTCTCAGTCCGACTTCCCCCATGATCCCCAACAAGAGTGGCAATGGAGCCACTTCCACCTCATCGTGTAAGACCCCCGAGACCTCCCTCATAACCGTCCTCCAGTAAGTCATTATGGCTGGGCATGACCATACCATGTGGAAATAAATCTGCGTCCGGGCCCGGCTCTGGGACAGTCAGCCCTGGGCCGGAGGCCCTCTCTGTGTAGCCTTACAGGTGTGAGGTACGCAGTGTGCCAATAGAGGGTCTGTAGCAGTCGGAATCGAGTGGCCATAGTTAGGGTCTGAGGGGCCATTAACGCTTCCCTCCAGTCCTCCTCTTCCATGGGGCCCACCCATTCCTCCCACTTCCGGCGATGCCCTTCAAGAGGACGGGTAGTGTTAGTGATCAGAGAGTGATAGATCTGAGAGACCCAGCCCTCGCCCAGGTTCCACATTAGTACCCTCGCCTCCATGGGACTGTATTCAGGTACAGTCTCTCCTGCTTGAATATGTACTAGTAGAGCTTGACGAAGCTGAAGGTACCTGTGTAATTGAGTCTTATTCGGCAAAAAGAGTCACTAGAGCTCTTCAAAGGATCGCATGTGGGACCCCCCCAGACGCCACCCACTGTGGAGATTCCTATGCTATCCCATCTCTGGAATCCCTCCAGCGCCGAGACCTCTGCTAGCTGTCTCCCCTGCCACAATGGGGTCTGCTGGGTGAGGCAGCCCCACCAACCCGACACTCTCTGGGCCTCGTGCCATCCCACCAAGACCACCTTAGTCACTTCAGGGGCGAACCGGGGGATTGGACAACCATACAACACGTCAAAGACCCCAGGGTAGCCCATCGTTTGGAGCTCCAGTCGGTATGCTGGGTCTGTCCAGTCGGTAATTACGAGCAGGTGCATTGCAAGGTGATAGTAGTAAATATTGGACATTCCCAACCTTCCGTCGTAGACATCTCTTTGGCAGGTATTAGGGGCCAGTCTAGGACGGGTGCCACACCATAGGAATTGATGCGCTATTGTGTCCATTTCCTTGAACCATTTCCGAGGAACTGGGCGTGGGAAGTTCTGCAGTAGGTAGAGGAGCCTAGGAAGGATCATCATTTTGTAAAGCGCTATTCTACCAAGCAGATTGAGAGGTAGGGTACGCCAGCGCTGGAGGTCATCTTTGATTCGTCTGGTAAGTGGTGCGACATTGAGCGCCCATGCTAGTTCTGGGAGCAGGGCTATCTGCACTCCCAGGTACTTAAAACTGTTGCACAGAATTGGGATGTTTTGCTGGCACTCGACACAGTCCCTGGAGGGATGTAGGGGGACCAATAAAGATTTGCTGGGGTTCAAAGTCAGGCCCGAGGCCTCAGAGAAAAGATCTAGGATTTGCAGAATTCAAGGACCACTTTTGGCCGGGTTGGAGAAGTATAAAAGAACGTCGTCTGCATAAAGTGCCACACGGTCCTCCGGTCCAGCAGGCCATGACCACCATTCAACCAGATGGTCCTCTTGCAGTAGCTTCGCCAAGGGTTCTATCGCGAGTGCGAAGAGCAATGGGGACAATGGGCATCCTTGACGGGTGCCCCGACAGATAGTGAACGGTTCTGAGATTACCCCGTTCACTTGGACTCGAGCGGTCGGGTTAGAGTATAGGAGCCTCACCAGACCTCGGAATTTGGGCCCAAATCCGTTACTTAGCAGGACGTGATCCAGGTAGGACCAGTCCACGGGATCGAAAGCTTTCTCGAAGTCCAGCAAGAGAAGAGCCAAGGGAGATTGGGTCAGGGCCAGAGGTGTTCCAGGGCTATGTGCAAGCGCCTGATGCAGTGTCTTGTGCTTTGTGTGAGCATAAATCCGCATTGGTCAGGGTGTACCAACGAGGGAAGCACCTCCTTCAGTCTAGTAGCAAGAATCGTGGATAACACCTTAATCTCTGTGTTTAAGAGAGAGATGGGTGGGTACACCAAGCAATGTCGCGACGGAGGTTGGGTCTTGGGGATCACCACAATTGTGGCTTGGTCGATCCCAGAAGGGAAACAGCCTATTTTTTTGCTTTCTCATACATATTTAGCAGGTGGGGGTCCAGGATATTGCCGCATCTACCGTATAGCTCTGCTGGGAAACCGTCTGGGCCTGGTATCTTACCTGATGACAATTTGACTATCGTGATCTCTACGAGGCTTATGGCCTCGTCCAGGCTTTCTCTGGTCGCTTGTGAGATCTTGGAGAGGACAATATCATTTAGGAGAGGGGACTCCCTTTCTGCCGGTGGCCGAGGGCGTTCCACATATAGCCGTGTATAATAGGAGGCAAAGCTCTGTGCAATGTCGCCGGGTGCCTTAGAAAGAGTTCCCGACTCGTCAGCGATTTCAGGAATAACTCTATCAGCCAGTGGTCAAGTGGCTAGCCAATGTAGGAGTTTTCCATTCTTGTCTCCCCAGCTGTACACTCAAGCTGCCAACGCTCTCCAGATATGCTGTGCAGATTCCAGCATTATGTGTCTAATCTCATCTTTGAATATGGTGAGCTGCCTCGAACTGGAGGCTGATGCAGAGGCCGCATGTCAGCGCTCAAGTCGCAACGCCCTAGCCACTAGCTCTGACACCCATGAATTGCTTGCGTGTTCCCGTACGCGAAGGAAATGCTTGGCATGTCCTCTGAGAGTAGCCTTACATGCAGCCCAGACTATACCCAGAGACCGCACTCGATCCTAAGGTTTGCTCAAAGTACTGATTAAGATGGTCTCTGACCGCTAGGGTGTACTCACTATCTTGCAGGTACCAAGCATTCAGACGCCATATCGGACGCTGGGCAGGGTCCGCGCCTCCCAACCGGATTTGTATTGGAGTGTGGTCTGAGACCCCATCAGGTAGTATCTCCTCCCGGTGACACTAGCGATATCTAGTGCTGGCATAAACACAAGATCAATACTGGTGTGTGTCTGGTGGGCTGCTGATGTGTGTGTGTATTGTCGCATCCTGGGGTGCCAGGTTCTCCAAACCTCACATAGGCCAACGCTCTCAGCCCAGCTACTCAGGCTCGACGCCCGGCAGGAACGGCTGGTGGATATAATACCTGAAACATCCAGCCTGGGGTCCAGGACGGAGTTAAAATCTCCTCCTATTAGAGTAGTTCCTTGGGGGAGTCTCGCCAGCACCTGGCGGAGTGAAAGTAAGAAGTTATAAACCCAGTTGGGGGAGCGTAGGCACACACAAGGTTAAACGGTAACCCGTGGAGTGATCCAGTCACCGCAACGAATCTTCCTTGTGGATCAGATTGTGTGGCAGTAACCACCATGGGCAGTGAATGATGGAGTAGAATATACACCCCCCTGGAGCCCCTTGAGAATCCTGAGTGGTAGACCTTGTCGTATCCTCCTCGCGCAAGCATGGGGAATTTAGTGCCAAGTAGATGGGTGTAGGAGGCTGGACTGGCTTGTAGTGAGTACCAAGGGGTACTTACACCTTGCACCAGGCCCAGGTATCCCTTAATAGTGTAGAGGGGTGTCTAGCAGCTTAGGCTGATAGAAAAGGTAGCTTAGCAGAGCAGCTTAGGCTGAACTAGGAGACGAGTGAAGCTCCTACAGTACCACTAGTGTCATATGCACAATATCATAAGAAAACACAATACACAGATATACTAAAAATAAAGGTACTTTATTTTTATGACAATATGCCAAAGTATCTCAGTGAGTACCCTCAGTATGAGGATAGTAAATATACACAAGATATATGTACACAATACCAAAAATATGCAGTATAGTAATAGAAAACAGTGCAAACAATGTATAGTTACAATAGGATGCAATGGGGACACATAGGGATAGGGGCAACACAAACCATATACTCCAAAAGTGGAATGTGAAGCACGAATGGACCCCAAACCTATGTGACCTTGTAGAGGGTCGCTGGGACTGTAAGAAAACAGTGAGGGTTAGAAAAATAGCCCACCCCAAGACCCTGAAAAGTGAGTGCAACGTGTACTGTAGTTCCCCAAAGAGCACAGAAGTCGTGATAGGGGAATTCTGCAGGAAAGACCAACACCAGAAATGCAACAACGATGGATTTCCAGACTAGAGTACCTGTGGAACAAGGGGACCAAGTCCAAAAGTCACGATCAAGTCGAGAGTGGGCAGAGGCCCAGGAAATGCCAGCTGTGGGTGCAAAGAAGCTACTACTGGAAGGTAGAAGCTGAGGATTCTGCAGGAACAACAAGGGCTAGAAACTTCCCCTTTGGAGGATGGATGTCCCACGTTGTGAAGAGTCGTACAGAAGTGTTTTCCCGCCGAAAGACCGGAAACAAGCCTTGCTAGCTGCAAAGATCGTGGTTAGGGTTTTTGGATGCTGCTGTGGCCCAGGAGGGACCAGGATGTCACCAATTGCGTCAGGGGATAGAGGGGGCATCCAGCAAGACAAGGAGCCCTCTCAGAAGCAGGCAGCACCTGCAGAAGTGCCGGAACAGGCACTACAAAGTGGAGTGAAACAGTGCTCACCCAAAGTTGCACAAGAGAGTCCCACGCCGCCGGAGGACAACTCAGGAGGTCGTGTAATGCAGGTTAGAGTGCTGTGGACCCAGGCTTGGCTGTGCATAAAGGAAATCTTCGTGGAGTGCACAGGAGCCGGGTTCCCAGCAATGCAGTCTGGCGTGGGGAGGCAAGGACTTACCTCCACCAAACTTGGACTGAAGAGTCACTGCACTGTGGGAGTCACTTGGACAGAGTTGCTGAGTTCAAGGGACCTCGCTCGTCATGCTGAGAGGAGACCCAGAGGACCGGTGATGCAGTTCTTTGGTGCCTGCGGTTGCAGGGGGAAGATTCCGTCGACCCACGGGAGATTTCTTTGGACCTTCTAGTGCAGAGAGGAGGCAGACTACCCCCACAGCATGCACCACCAGGAAAACAGTCGAGAAGGTGGCTGGATCAGCGTTACAGTGTCGCAGTAATCGTCGTTGCTACTTTGTTGCAGGCTTCCAGCGTGGTCAGCAGTCGATTCCTTGGCAGAAGGTGAAGAGAGAGATGCAGAGGAACTCTGATGAGCTCTTGCATTCTTTATCTAAGGAATTCCCCAAAGCAGAGACCCTAAATAGCCTGAAAAGAGGGTTTGGCTACTTAGGAGAGAGGATAGGCTAGTAACACCTGAAGGAGCCTATCAGAAGGCGTCTCTGACGTCACCTGCTGGCCCTGGCCACTCAGAGCTGTCCAGTGTGCCAGCAGCACCTCTGTTTCCAAGATGGCAGAGGCCTGGAGCACACTGGAGGGGCTCTGGGCACCTCCCAGGGGAGGTGCAGGTCAGGGGAGTGGTCACTCCCCTTTCCTTTGTCCAGTTTCGCGCCAGAGCAGGGCTGAGGGGTCCCTGAACCGGTGTAGACTGGCTTATGCAGAAATGGGCACCATCTGTGCCCATGAAAGCATTTCCAGAGGCTGGGGGAGGCTACTCCTCCCCTGCCTTAACACCTTTTTCCAAAGGGAGAGGGTGTAACACCCTCTCTCTGAGGAAGTCCTTTGTTCTGCCTTCCTGGGCCAAGCCTGGCTGGACCCCAGGAGGGCAGAAGCCTGTCTGAGGGGTTGGCAGCAGCTGCAGTGAAACCCCTGAAAAGGCAGTTTGGCAGGACCCGGGTCTGTGCTAGAGACCCGGGGAATCATGGGATTGTCTCCCCAATACCAGGATGGCATTGGTGGGGCAATTCCATGATCTTAGACATGTTACATGGCCATATTCGGAGTTACCATTGTGAAGCTACACATAGGTAGTGACCTATATGTAGTGCACGCGTGTAATGGTGTCCCCGCACTCACAAAGTTCAGGGAATTGGCTCTGAACAATGTGGGGGCACCTTGGCTAGTGTCAGGGTGCCCTCACACTAAGTAACTTAGCACCCAACCTTTACCAGGTAAAGGTTAGACATATATGTGACTTATAAGTTACTTAAGTGCAGTGTAAAATGGCTGTGAAATAACGTGGACGTTATGTCACTCAGGCTGCAGTGGCAGGCCTGTGTAAGAATTGTCAGAGCTCCCTATGGGTGGCAAAAGAAATGCTGCAGCCCATAGGGATCTCCTGGAACCCCAATACCCTGGGTACCTCAGTACCATATACTAGGGAATTATAAGGGTGTTCCAGTATGCTAATGTAAATTGGTAAAATTGGTCACTAGCCTGTTAGTGACAATTTGGAAAGAAATGAGAGAGCATAACCACTGAGGTTCTGATTAGCAGAGCCTCAGTGAGACAGTTAGTCATAACACAGGTAACACATACATATAGGCCACAAACTTATGAGCACTGGGGTCCTGGCTAGCAGGGTCCCAGTGACACATAACAAACATACTGAAAACATAGGGTTTTCACTATGAGCACTGGGCCCTGGCTGGCAGGATCCCAGTGAGACAGTGAAAACACCCTGACATACACTCACAAACAGGCCAAAAGTGGGGGTAACAAGGCTATAAAGAGGCTATTTTCTCACACAACCCCCCCCAAACGAAGGAAAATAAGGCTAACCTTGTCCAGTTGAGACTTTATTGTCTAAGTGGTGATAAGTAGAGAGTAGCTCTGCAATAGACTGGTTACTCCCTTTATCATCCACTATATGGTTACTTCCCTGTGGGGATGTAAACCACCCTGTTTGAAGTTTTTTAGCTAAGCAACAATGTGAAGATGTATTTTCAGAGTTTCTTTCAGTAAGTTTTAGTTTAGAGCAGTGGGAATTGCCCACTGAACCTATTTGTAGTGATGAAAATGCCAGACAGGGATGCTGTCTCAAAGCCATAGCTGCGCAAAAACTTTGTCCATATGGCTGGAAGAGAGAACAGGGATGCTGTTTCTCTTGATTTGGAGCAGGGCAGGGATGCTGTCCTATGAGCTCCACAGTAGGGCAGGGATGCTGTCCTAAGTGTTGTGAGGCAGTGCAGGGTTTCTGCACTAAAGTTTCTCTGGGAGGGTTGGAGGGATGCTCAATGTTAACTAAAATGGTGCTCTTTTTCTCACCAATGTTAGTTATCCCACAGAGAGGTACTTCTACCTCAGGGAGTACAGCTTTGCCAGCTGATGAATCCCTTGGAACAGGTGCCACCCCAGGAGAGGTTTCTCCCACCACAGGACTGGTATCCTGAATGGCAGAGTGGTTAGGGGATACTGTGATACCCTTTTTACCTGTTGATGGAGAGGGATTCTGAGTTTTCAGGCCTTCTCTCCTTTGCTTTTTCATTTCAGTAGAAATGAGAGGGAACAATTCCTCTGGGATGCCCAGCATGGCTGCATGGGCATAAAACTCTACATCAGCCCAACCTGAGGCCTCTAGGTCATTACCTAAGAGACAGTCTACAGGTAAGCTAGGTGATACCACCACCTGCTTAGGGCCAGTAACTCCACCCCAACTAAACGGAATTATAGCTAAGGGAAGAAACTTAGTGGAGTTATGGACATCATTAATCTCATACTGTTGTCCAATGATGTGTTGTTCAGGAGCCACTAGGTTTTTAGTCACCAAAGTGATACTGGCACCTGTGTCCCTGTAGGCCAAGGCCTCAACACCATTTATTGTAACTGTCTGCCTGTACTTATCCATTATAAGGGGACAAGCAGCCAGTGTGGCAAGGCCAATGCCACTAGGTGTGACAGAAACTGTCTTGGGACTGACTACCCCAGTTTCTATTATGGACCCATAAGTGAACCCAACTACACCCTTAACTTGACTGTTGCCAGCAGTCCCACCACTAGTACCACTACTGCTAGGGGCACTAGAGCTTGATGTATTAGTGGTGGTAGGCTCAGGGGGTTTACCTGGACAGGACTTATCCCCTGGCCTATGGCCTCTGTTTTTACACACAAAGCATCAAGGCTTTTTAAATTGTGTAGGTTGAGAAGAAGAGGAAGAATTTGTTTTATCCCCACCCCCTGAAGAGTGTTTAAGATTTGAAGTGGGATCTTTGGTTTTACCCTTATCCCCATGCTTATCTTGAGATTTCTCACCATCTTTCTTCTTGCCATCCTTGTCACCCCCTGTATGAACTTTTCTGTTCACCCTTGTTCTGACCCATTTGTCTGCCTTCTTTCCCAATTCTTGGGGAGAGGTCAGATCAGAGTCCACCAGGTACTGGTGCAACAAATCAGACGCACAATTATTAAGAATATGCTCTCTCAGGATTAAGTTATACAGGCTTTCATAATCAGTAACTTTACTGCCATGTAACCACCCCTCCAAGGCCTTCACTGAATGGTCAACAAAGTCTACCCAGTCTTGTGAAGACTCCTTTTTGGTTTCTCTGAACTTCATCCTGTACTGTTCAGTGGTTAAGCCATAACCATCTAGGAGTGCATTCTTAAGAACTTTGAAATCATTGGCCTCACTTTCTTTTACAGTAAGGAGCCTATCCCTACCCTTTCCACTTAAAGATAGCCATAGGATAGAAGCCCACTGCCTTTGATGGACATCCTGTACAACACAGGCCCTCTCAAGTGAAGCAAACCACTTGTTAATGTCACCCCCCTCCTTGTAAGGGGGAACTATCTTGTGCAGATTCCTAGAATCATGCTCTTTTGCAGGATGACTATTTGGAATACTGCTGCTGCCACCATGGGTTTCTAAACCCAATTTCTGTCTTTCTCTTTCTATCTCTAAGGACTGCCTATCTAAATCAAGCTGTTGCTTCTTGAGCTTCAGCCTGGATTGTTCCACTCTCAATCTATTGAGCTCCCTTTCTAACACTCTGTCATCAGGGTGGGTGGGTAGGGCATGTCTTGAAACAGAAGAATGGTGAGAATGAACAGAAGGAGACCTGGCCATAACAGATGTCACACTAACATTCTGGCCTACAGAAGTGATACTTCTACTATGATGAGAAACAACACTATTACTGTGATGTGAGACAACACTCTTACTGTGATGTGAATTCACATCAGTACCAGCCATGCTAGGTGGCTTGCTAGGGGGCAGGTTGGAAAGCTTCCCTCCCACATCTTTTGCTAGGGGTGCCCCAGAATCAGAGTGGGAACCATCAGCTAATTTCTCACCAGAAGTGCCACCTAGGGTCTTATCTTGTTCAATGAGCATATTAACCAACAGTTGTCTTGATGGATTCTTCCCTACCCCTAAACCTCTATCTATACAGAGACTCATTGCTTCCTTCCAGCTAAGGTTGTCATAAGCTATGTTGGACAGATCAAGAGTTTGGCCTGTACCAGACATTTTAGACAGTGTTTAAGGGATAGAAAAAGTGAGAAAAAAGTTTTTCAGAACTTTTTGAGAGACATAAAAAAACTTTTTTAACTTTTTAAGAACTTTTTAGAAAGTTTAGAGGTACTTTTCAGCACTTAGAAAAGAAGTGAGAGAAGAAAAGCAAAACTTTTTGGTTAGGTGTACATACACTGAACTTGTTTTGTATATTTTTCTCTTATGAAAAGTACATGGACAAAAGTGGTAAGTAGTTGCAAAGTACTTATCCCACCGCTGCACAACCAATGTAGGAGGCTGGACTGGCTAGTAGTGAGTACCAAGGGGTACTTACACCTTGCACCAGGCCCAGGTATCTCTTATTAGTGTAGAAGGGTGTGTAGCAGCTTAGGCTGATAGAAAAGGTAGCTTAGCAGAGCAGCTTAGGCTGAACTAGGAGACGAGTGAAGCTCCTACAGTACCACTAGTGTCATATGCACAATATCATAAGAAAACACAATACACAGATATACTAAAAATAAAGGTACTTTATTTTTATGACAATATGCCAAAGTATCTCAGTGAGTACCCTCAGTATGAGGATAGTAAATATACACAAGATATATGTACACAATACCAAAAATATGCAGTATAGTAATAGAAAACAGTGCAAACAATGTATAGTTACAATAGGATGCAATGGGGACACATAGGGATAGGGGCAACACAAACCATATACTCCAAAAGTGGAATGCGAACCACGAATGACCCCAAACCTATGTGACCTTGTAGAGGGTTGCTGGGACTGTAAGAAAACAGTGAGGGTTAGAAAAATAGCCCACCCCAAGACCCTGAAAAGTGAGTGCAACGTGTACTGTAGTTCCCCAAAGAGCACAGAAGTCGTGATAGGGGAATTCTGCAGGAAAGACCAACACCAGCAATGCAACAACGATGGATTTCCAGACTAGAGTACCTGTGGAACAAGGGGACCAAGTCCAAAAGTCACGATCAAGTCGAGAGTGGGCAGATGCCCAGGAAATGCCAGCTGTGGGTGCAAAGAAGCTACTACTGGAAGGTAGAAGCTGAGGATTCTGCAGGAACGACAAGGACTAGAAACTTCCCCTTTGGAGGATGGATGTCCCACGTTGTGAAGAGTCGTGCAGAAGTGTTTTCCCGCTGAAAGACCGCAAACAAGCCTTGCTAGCTGCAAAGCTTGCGGTTAGGGTTTTTGGATGCTGCTGTGGCCCAGGAGAGACCAGGATGTCACCAATTGCGTCAGGGGACAGAGGGGTCGCCCAGCAAAGCAAGGAGCCCTCTCAGAAGCAGGCAGCTCCCTCAGAAGTGCCAGAACAGGCACTACGAAGTGGAGTGAAATGGTGCTCACCCGAAGTTGCACAAGAGAGTCCCACGCCGCCGGAGGACAACTCAGGAGGTCGTGCAATGCAGGTTAGAGTGCTGTGGACCCAGGCTTGGCTGTGCACAAAGGAAATCTTCGTGGAGTGCACAGGAGCCGGAGTAGCTGCAAAACACGCGGGTCCCAGCAATGCAGTCTGGCGTGGGGAGGCAAGGACTTACCTCCACCAAACTTGGACTGAAGAGTCACTGGACTGTGGGAGTCACTTGGACAGAGTTGTTGAGTTCAAGGGACCTCGCTCGTCGTGCTGAGAGGAGACCCAGTGGACCGGTGATGCAGTTCTTTGGTGCCTGCGGTTGCAGGGGGAAGATTCCGTCGACCCACGGGAGATTTCTTCGGAGCTTCTAGTGCAGAGAGGAGGCAGACTACCCCCACAGCATGCACCACCAGGAAAACAGTCGAGAAGGCGGCTGGATCAGCGTTACAGTGTCGCAGTAGTCGTCGTTGCTATTTTGTTGCAGATTTGCAGGCTTCCAGCGCGGTCAGCAGTCGATTCCTTGGCAGAAGGTGAAGAGAGAGATGCAGAGGAACTCTGATGAGCTCTTGCATTCGTTAGCTAAGGAATTCCCCAAAGCAGAGACCCTAAATAGCCTGAAAAGAGGGTTTGGCTACTTAGGAGAGAGGATAGGCTAGTAACACCTGAAGGAGCCTATCAGAAGGAGTCTCTGACGTCACCTGCTGGCCCTGGCCACTCAGAGCAGTCCAGTGTGCCAGCAGCACCTCTGTTTCCAAGATGACAGAGGTCTGGAGCACACTGGAGGAGCTCTGGGCACCTCCCAGGGGAGGTGCAGGTCAGGGGAGTGGTCACTCCCCTTTCCTTTGTCCAGTTTCGCGCCAGAGCAGGGCTGAGGGGTCCCTGATCCGGTGTAGACTGGCTTATGCAAAAATGGGCACCATCTGTGCCCATGAGGGCATTTCCAGAGGCTGGGGGAGGCTACTCCTCCCCTGCCTTAACACCTTTTTCCAAAGGGAGAGGGTGTAACACCCTCTCTCTGAGGAAGTCCTTTGTTCTGCCTTCCTGGGCCAAGCCTGGCTGGACCCCAGGAGGGCAGAAGCCTGTCTGAGGGGTTGGCAGCAGCTGCAGTGAAACCCCTGATAAGGCAGTTTGGCAGTACCCGGGTCTGTGCTAGAGACCCGGGGAATCATGGGATTGTCTCCCCAATACCAGGATGGCATTGGTGGGGCAATTCCATGATCTTAGACATGTTACATGGCCATATTCGGAGTTACCATTGTGAAGCTACACATAGGTAGTGACCTATATGTAGTGCACGTGTGCAATGGTGTCCCCGCACTCACAAAGTCCGGGGAATTGGCCCTGAACAATGTGGGGGCACCTTGGCTAGTGCCAGGGTGCCCACACACTAAGTAACTTAGCACCCAACCTTTACCAGGTAAAGGTTAGACATATAGGTGACTTATAAGTTACTTAAGTGCAGTGTAAAATGGCTGTGAAATAACGTGGACGTTATTTCACTCAGGCTGCAGTGGCAGGCCTGTGTAAGAATTGTCAGAGCTCCCTATGGGTGGCAAAAGAAACGCTGCAGCCCATAAGGATCTCCTGGAACCCCAATACCCTGGGTACCTCAGTACCATATACCAGGGAATTATAAGGGTGTTCCAGTATGCCAATGTAAATTGGTAAAATTGGTCACTAGCCTGTTAGTGACAATTGGGAAAGAAATGAGAGAGCATAACCACTGAGGTTCTGATTAGCAGAGCCTCAGTGAGACAGTTAGGGGGTCATTCTGACCCTGGCGGCCGGTGGCCGCCAGGGCCACCGACCACGGGAGCACCGCCAACAGGCTGGCGGTGCTCCCGAGGGCATTCTGACCGCAGCGGTTCAGCCGCGGTCAGAAAGGGTAAACCGGCGGTCTCCCGCCGGTTTACCACTGCCCGTTGGAATCCTCCAAGGCGGCGCAGCTTGCTGCGCCGCCGAGGGGATTCCGACCCCCCCTACCGCCATCCAGTTCCCGGCGGTCCGCCCGCCGGGAACCGGATGGCGGTAGGGGGGGTCGCGGGGCCCCTGGGGGCCCTGCAGTGCTCATGCCACTGGCATGGGCACTGCAGGGGCCCCCGTAAGAGGGCCCCTACAAGTATTTCACTGTCTGCTTGGCAGACAGTGAAATACGCGATGGGTGCAACAGCACCCGTCGCACCTTCCCACTCCGCCGGCTCGATTACGAGCCGACATCCTCGTGGGAAGGGAGTTTTTCCCTGGGCTGGCGGGCGGTCTTTTGGCGACCGCCCGCCAGCCCAGGGAAAAACTTAGAATACCCTCTGCGGTCTTTCGACCGCGGAGCGGTATTTCGGAGGGGGGAACTCTGGCGGGCGGCCTCCGCCGCCCGTCAGGGTCAGAATGACCCCCTTAGTCATAACACAGGTAACACATACATATAGGCCACAAACTTATGAGCACTGGGGTCCTGGCTAGCAGGGTCCCAGTGACACATAACAAACATACTGAAAACATAGGGTTTTCACTATGAGCACTGGGCCCTGGCTGGCAGGATCCCAGTGAGACAGTGAAAACACCCTGACATACACTCACAAACAGGCCAAAAGTGGGGGTAACAAGGCTAGAAAGAGGCTACTTTCTCACAATGGGTCTCCTGTAGTAAGACCACTGAGGGGGCGTACATGCGAAGTGTGCTAAACACTGCGGACCTCTTGATCTTATCTAGGAGGCCATTCATTCCATGAGAGGACCTGCGTCAGTGAGGGCCACGCGTGGAGTACTTTGGTGTAGTGGAATGTCGAGTGCCCGTCAGTGGGCCGAGGGGCGACCGTCTCATACAATGGGATAAATAAAAAAAACAATAAAGGAAACTTATTAAAACATCGTTACTTAACCCCTCGATAAACTTCCCACCCCCCAGCCACCCCCCACCCCATACTTCTACCCTGGAAGCATCTGTCGCCCAACAACCCAACCAAAACAACACAGCCAGATGGACTGTCATTGGAGTGGAGTGGTGGACCCCTCCGTTCAGCCGGATCATTTGCAATCAATAGATGGAAGCCGAAAACTATAAGTGGTAAGCAACAGACAAAAGCATTGAGCGGTAGGTAGGGGCCTGCTCTAACCCGCATGTGCATGCGCGGGTGGTATCAGTCATCCCCAGCATACATTGGAGGAGAACCGCGTGTCCGCAGTCAGGCGAGTGCAGGGGTTTGGCTTAGGCGGTCTCTATCCATCGCAGATATCGGGTCCTGGGCATCCGGAGTATCTGCGGGGTCCTGGGAGCTGGATCTTAGTCCCATGTCCTTGCCTACAGGGCTGTCGGGACCCCCCTGTCTCCTACGTCGGGACCTGGTGCACCTTCGGCCTCTTCGCGCACCTGTTCGGGAGATGGGGCCACGCCACGGGGAGCCCCCTACCAGACCAGGGGGGCCTCTCCGGGTCCCGATGCCCTCCTCTGTCAGCCAGTCACATGCCTCCTCTGGTGACTCGAAGAAGTACGCCTTTCCGGCCATGAGGACTTTTAGGCGTGCGGGAAAGAGGAGCATGTATGAAAGTTGCATCGCCCTGAGTTTTTGCTTAACATGTTCATATGACCAGCGTCAGGTTTGGACCTCTCGAGTGTAGTCTGGGAATATAAAAATGTTGTGGTTGTCCCAGTGGAGGTCGACGGAGCACCTGGCTTCCTCAAGGATATTGTCCCGGTCCTTGAAGTTTAGGAAGCGTGCGATCATCGGTCTTTTGGGGCCGCCGCGGAGCCAGGGCCCTGTGCGCACGCTCGATTGCAAACCAGGGTGAAAGAGTTTTTTCTGGCATCCAGGACCTGATCCAGCGCTCCAGGACTCGGGGACCTAATTTTCTTCAGCTCCTTCCGGAAATCCAATGAGCCGCAGATTGTTACTCTGGAGCGGTTTTCGGCATCCTCGGCGCAGCGGTGCAATTTGCCAGTTCGGGATTGCAGTTGGGCCACCTTGGTTCTGAGATCCGCCAGATCGTCTTCAGTTTGGGAGACGTGACCCTCCACCTCAGTGATTCGGCCCACTGCATTACTGAGATCTTGCCTTATAAGGCCCATATCCTCTCGCACCTCCCCAATCTTGGACTCCACGGCCAATTGCTATGACTCGATAGCCTTAAGGATGGCATTCACCCCGTCCGGGACAGGGCCCCTGGAGGCCACGTCTCCATCACTCCGGGAGGCCGCCGGCGTGGTAAATTGGTCAGTCTTCTGTTGGGAAGCCGGGGCTGTCTGGTTGATCTATCCTTTCCCATGTTGCCTCGAGGAGTCAGGCTGGGCATCACCTGTACCATATATCAATCACAACTGGGCTCTGACCACACCATGGCTCCTTATGTTCACTGATTCCCAGAGGGGATACTTCCAGGGGGGGACACTGGGTCAGCCAGGCAGCTGCTAAGAGAGTCCGCGGGGCTTGTTTCCCGGTATGTCAGCACAGCGCTCCCAGGTGAAGCGCTGGGGTCTCGGGCAGTCTCTTCTCTAGTTCAAGGGGCAGCCGACTCGGTCCCGCCTCGCCTGAGTTCAAGCCCCTCAGGCCGGCCTAGCCAGGGGCCACTCACCCCTGGAGATTGCTGTGGATAATTGCTCCTCTGAGGGGGGCCTTTGGAAGCGAGGTGCTCACATCCGTTGTTGTCTATGGCTCAGTCTCTCCGGTAGCCGTCCCACTGCCACACACTGCCCCCGTTGCTCCGGCGCCTGCGCTCCTTCTCGGCCCCCTCGGGTCCCAGCCAAACCTCCAGCTCGGGGGGGTACAGACGAGTCGTCGCTCCACTCACCTCCCCTCAGCAAGTCAACTGTGGCACCATCAGTTGGTGCGGGGCCAAGGCCCCCCACGGTCCACTTGTTATTCTCCTGTAGTGGCCCGGTCCCCGGGCACTCAGATGGGCCCAGTCACCCTCTCGCGGGCCCTCTGCGCCCACGCGCATCAAGCTAGCCAGCCGCCGCCTATAGCCGCGACAGGCAGGGCCAGCTCATCTTTCTCCTCTTCTCCTGCCCCGGGGGATCGCCACCTCCACACGCCAGGGTCTGCGGGCCCGGCCGGCTCCCCGAGACCAAGGGGCCGGTCCGCAGCCATCGAGGCTCCACCTCCTCGGTCGCCGCTACCATTGCCTCACGGGGCCCGTGTGGAACGTCACTCGCCGGGCCCGCCCAACAACAGTCCTCTCTGGCCCGCTCACCACCTCTCCGGTTTGGCGAACTTGGCCTGGGAATCAGCTCCGTGGTCCAGAGCGCGAGAGGAGGCCCCAGCCCCTGCCGCCATCTTGGCCGCCGAGTCGGCCTGGTTGTCTGCTGGCGTGCGGTCACCGCCGTGCAGCGTTCCACAGATCACCGGGTTCCCTGCTGCCCAGGGAACCCGCAGGAGCAGTCGAGGATGTGCAGCAAACAGGGCAGTGAAG
Organism: Pleurodeles waltl; assembly: GCF_031143425.1. Taxonomy (NCBI): domain Eukaryota; kingdom Metazoa; phylum Chordata; class Amphibia; order Caudata; family Salamandridae; genus Pleurodeles; species Pleurodeles waltl. The sequence goes on along the minus strand of NC_090446.1, from coordinate 644,057,720 downwards.
GCTTCCTCAGGCGGATGACGGAGGGGTCCAGAGCACTCTTAGAGTGCGGCCGCCATCTTGACACACGAAGCCATGCCCCCCTCAGTGCAATGTTTAAGTCTATTCTGTAGAAGAATGAACAACTAACTCATATCCAGATTACCCAAGAGCCAGGCAGCTTACACGGAGGAGGCGGTAGTCGATAATGGCGTGTTTTACAGTTTGCACCTGATATTCTGCTTTCATCGGATCTTTGTAGTCAGCTCTTCACGGACTGCCTATAGCTCAGGTACGGTTCTTCTCTCTTCTCACAACACCAGCAACAACCCCCGTTCTTTTCCTCGGACACCTTCATATACCAAATTGATTGTTACAATTATTACCATTGATAAACATTTCCTTGAGATGTTGCAGATTCACACAAGTGTCTTGTCAAACAGAAGGGGTTGGATAAATGTCCTTCTTTTCCCATACATATTTTGCTTCTGTAATAACGAATTTGCATACATAAGAATAATTTCCAATATCGGTTTCTATCGTTCTCATAACATTAAGTCATTCATACAAAGTAAATTAGTTATTTTTCCATGCATGTCAGTGCATTCCAAAGCAGGTTAGTAGGTGGAAAAGAATATAGTTAATATTGGTTCCATTGTTTTAGGACACCGTTTTGTAGCTCATAAGTCAAATAAGAGTTGTGAAGGATATATTTAGCTACAGCAATTTGCCAGCCTAGCGAGTTAGCGATTCAAGCTGAAAAGGGTTATCTAAAGTTCAGAGTATGATTTTAAAGCAGTGAAAGCAATGACAGTTTTTGGCCTAACAACTCTCTCACTTGTTAGTAATTATTATTAGATTTTAATTTTCTATTGGGTGGTTACCCAAGTGTGAATACATAGCATTTTTTGTTTCTTGTATGGAGGAAGGGTGCACCCCTCTGTGGTTTTCGACAGGTGCCAGTGTACTAATCAAACACTTTTCTTCTTTGATCAGGAGAGTATGTATTGCAGAGCTTGAGGCAAGTTCTTTCATAACCACATATCCTGAAAGATCATTGATGAGAAAGCCGATGGACTGTCAGCTATACAAGCCGTCTCTGTAACAGTGCCTCCTTTAAAAATTGCTGGATGTGGATCACCTGCCAAAAAAGGTTCAACTACTGAATGTCGACGGCCAGAATAGCACCCTTCAAGAATACTGTGAGCAGAATATCTAGTGACAGAATACTGAAAGGTAATTGTATATATGGAAGTATACATTTAATATTCCTAACTCCACCCCCCACACACACGCACATCACACAAACACAATCACCAAGGTACATTTATGTGGAGTTAGGGATAGAAAATCGATCTATAGTTACCTGTTGATACTTCAGTTTTGATATTTTGTCTGTGATATTTTGTGCATAGATATTCTGCTTTCAATATTAAGGACACACACCACACAAAACTACTGATTCACCATCCACCAAGCTTATTGTTCCCCTACACCCTATAGAGGTAGGGGAAACACCTGTTTCCTAAGACAGGGCACAACGTAGCTCAACTATCAGAAATCCTTGATCTCATGAAATCCTTGATCTCATGGCCAGGTTACCACTAGGCCACAAGATCACAGTGACAGTCACCTGACTCTATTTATGGTGAACCAAATTACATGATTTGAAAATAGACAAATTTGGATTACATGTTTTATATAAATTCCAAACATCATATTTAGGGTATTTAAAAATATGTCTGAATCTTGAAGAAGGTGACCATGATTCACATGCATGCCGAAATGCCTACCAACATGTCTGGGGAAGGCTGATTACCAAAAATGACTACCTGGAATTACTAACTGTTGGACAAAGTTTGTAGCTTCTGTGTCTTGAACATGGCTCCAGGTCAGCAATTAGAGTCTTTACATTTTGTGGTTTGTAATACTTTTCTCAGACAGTTTCCCATGTTTTTGGCTTTGGCTTATGCTTTAACATCTTAATATGTTTGCTTTTATTTGTTTATATAATAATTGTTGTTTATGAACTCTTGATTTTACTTTTTGGAAATTATTATGTAAAATGAATTTTATACATGTTTTAAATAGGTTTCTTGGGATGCCTACATCAATATGTTCTATTAGCAACCTGGATGGAAGGTTGGGAGCTAGCCAGCTAATCAGAATGCTCTTTTCACGGGCTGCTACTACTGTTACAGGGTCACAAAGGGAGCATTGCGTGCTGCCAGCTTCCTGTTCTCCTATGTGTTATGTGTCCCACTTCCTTCCCCAGTGTAAGGGCAGATTCTGAGGAAGAATGGAATTGGTGTGAGAGCAGTAGTTGCCTCTCACCTGAAGATGTAAAAAAAGTTCCATTCTCCTGCCGCACTGCTTCGCCATATCCTCTGAAGTCGCCGTTTTAGCAAGGCTGTGTGGGATACTAACCTCAATATTTACTTACATCCCAATATTTTGACCACCCCTAAATTAATCCCTAGTGGCTCTGATCCAGCACTCTTGATCTAGTGATCAGAGTCACCACCCTTTTAACATCAGACTCAACAAATGGCAGAGTAATTTGATTAATGACTTGGTCCACTTAATAACTGAGTTCTAGTCTGATGAAAAGTTAAATGGTTTATTACAAAATCTCAAAATAGGCAATACAGAAAAATAAGAACTGTCAGATTCACAAAGAACACTGCCTGCATCTCTAGCGGAAAAGGACAAGTCTCTCAATAATCAAACAGAGTTATGTGAGGAAAAGAAAAAGTCCCTAGGTTCTGACAGACTCAAAAAAGAACATTGACAGCATTTATGGTGGAACAGAAAAGTCTCTGGCTTACCCCAAAACCAAGGGGTTTTACACACAATGTACACACGAGTGAGAAGCAAAAACTAAAATTCAGCATGGCATGACTAGAAATAATACACATTGGACAAATCAGAATCATGATTTTCATTAAATTTATTATAGCAGTAATCCATTTCTATGGCAGAGGAAATATTCCAATAATTTCACAGCAACAACACTGTCCATAGATGTACAATACAATATGAATCATTTTGAAACAAAGGCCAATACACTCGTGCCTTCTGTAGGAGGCTGGCCTGGCTTATAGTGGGTACCTTGGGGTACTTACACCTTGTGCCAGGTCCAGTTATCCCTTATTAGTAGAATAGAGGTGTTCTAGCAGCTTAGGCTGATAGAGGTAGCTATAGCAGAGCAGCTTAGGCTGAACTAGGAGACATGCAAAGGTCCTTCTATACCACTTAAATCATATAGTACTATATCACAAAAAAACACAATACTCAGAGTTACTAAAAATAAATGTACTTTATTTTAGTGGCTGTAGGAAAGTACCATCTTGCCTGGCATGTTACCCCCATTTTTCACTGTATATATGTTGTTTTAGTTGTATGTGTCACTGGGACCCTGGTAACCCAGGGCCCCAGTGCTCATAAGTGTGCCTGAATGTGTTACCTGTGTAGTGACTAACTCTCTCACTGAGGCTCTGCTAATCAGAACCTCAGTGGTTATGCTCTCTCATTTCTTTCCAAATTGTCACTGACAGGCTAGTGACCATTTTTACCAATTTACATTGGCTTACTGGAACACCCTTATAATTCCCTAGTATATGGTACTGAGGTACCCAGGGTATTGGGGTTCCAGGAGATCCCTATGGGCTGCAGCATTTCTTTTGCCACCCATAGGGAGCTCTGACAATTCTTACACAGGCCTGCCACTGCAGCCTGAGTGAAATAACGTCCACGTTATTTCACAGCCATTTTACACTGCACTTAAGTAACTTATAAGTCACCTATATGTCTAACCTTTACCTGGTAAAGGATAGGTGCAAAGTTACTTAGTGTGAGGGCACCCTGGCACTAGCCAAGGTGCCCCCACATTGTTCAGAGCCAATTCACTGAACTTTGTGAGTGCGGGGACACCATTACACGCGTGCACTACATATAGGTCACTACCTATATGTAGCTTCACCATGGTAACTCCGAATATGGCCATGTAACATGTCTATGATCATGGAATTGCCCCCTCTATGCCATCCTGGCATTGTTGGTACAATTCCATGATCCCAGTGGTCTGTAGCACAGACCCTGGTACTGCCAGACTGCCCTTCCTGGGGTTTCACTGCAGCTGCTGCTGCTGCCAACCCCTCAGACAGGCAGCTGCCCTCCTGGGGTCCAGCCAGGCCTGGCCCAGGATGGCAGAACAAAGAACTTCCTCTGAGAGAGGGTGTGACACCCTCTCCCTTTGGAAAATGGTGTGAAGGCAGGGGAGGAGTAGCCTCCCCCAGCCTCTGGAAATGCTTTGTTGGGCACAGATGTGCCCAATTCTGCATAAGCCAGTCTACACCGGTTCAGGGACCCCTTAGCCCCTGCTCTGGCGCGAAACTGGACAAAGGAAAGGGGAGTGACCACTCCCCTGACCTGCACCTCCCCTGGGAGGTGTCCAGAGCTCCTCCAGTGTGCTCCAGACCTCTGCCATCTTGGAAACACAGGTGCTGCTGGCACACTGGACTGCTCTGAGTGGCCAGTGCCACCAGGTGACGTCAGAGACTCCTGCTGATAGGCTCCTTCAGGTGTTAGTAGCCTTTCCTCTCTCCTAGGTAGCCAAACCCACTTTTCTGGCTATTTAGGGTCTCTGTCTCTGGGGAAACTTTAGATAACGAATGCAAGAGCTCATCCGAGTTCCTCTGCATCTCCCTCTTCACCTTCTGATAAGGAAACGACCGCTGACCGCGCTGGAAGCCTGCAAACCTGCAACATAGTAGCAAAGACGACTACTGCAACTCTGTAACGCTGATCCTGCCGCCTTCTCGACTGTTTTCCTGCTTGTGCATGCTGTGGGGGTAGCCTGCCTCCTCTCTGCACCAGAAGCTCCGAAGAAATCTCCCGTGGGTCGACGGAATCTTCCCCCTGCAACCGCAGGCACCAAAAAGCTGCATTACCGGTCCCTTGGGTCTCCTCTCAGCACGACGAGCGAGGTCCCTCGAATCCAGCGACACTGTCCAAGTGACCCCCACAGTCCAGTGACTCTTCAGCCCAAGTTTGGTGGAGGTAAGTCCTTGCCTCACCTCGCTGGGCTGCATTGCTGGGAACCGCGACTTTGCAGCTACTCCGGCCCCTGTGCACTTCTGGCGGAAATCCTTCGTGCACAGCCAAGCCTGGGTCCACGGCACTCTAACCTGCATTGCACGACTTTCTAAGTTGGTCTCCGGCGACGTGGGACTCCTTTGTGCAACTTCGGCGAGCACCGTTTCACGCATCCTCGTTTCTGGCACTTCTCCGGGTGCTACCTGCTTCAGTGAGGGCTTTTTGTCTTGCTCGATGTCCCCTCTCTCTGCAGGTCCAATTTGCGACCTCCTGGTCCCTCCTGAGCCCCAGCAGCGTCCAAAAACACCAAACGCACGATTTGCGTGTAGCAAGGCTTGTTGGCGTCCTTCGGCGGGAAAACACTTCTGCACGACTTTCCAAGGCGAGAGGGATCCGTCCACCAAAGGGGAAGTCTCTAGCCCTTTTTGTTCCTGCAGAAACCTCAGCTTCTTCTGTCCAGTCGAAGCTTCTTTGCACCCGCAGCTGGCATTTCCTGGGCATCTGCCCATCTCCGACTTGCTTGTGACTTTTGGACTTGGTCCCCTTATTCCACAGGTACCCTAGATTGGAAATCCACAGTTGTTGCATTGCTGGTTTGTGTCTTTCCTGCATTATTCCTCTAACACGACTCTTTTGTCCTTAGGGGAACTTTAGTGCACTTTGCACTCACTTTTCAGGGTCTTGGGGAGGGTTATTTTGCTAACTCTCACTATTTTCTAATAGTCCCAGCGACCCTCTACAAGGTCACATAGGTTTGGGGTCCATTCGTGGTTCGCATTCCACTTTTGGAGTATATGGTTTGTGTTGCCCCTATCCCTATGTTTCCCCATTGCATCCTATTGTAACTATACATTGTTTGCACTGTTTTCTAAGACTATACTGCATATTTTTGCTATTGTGTATATATATCTTGTGTATATTTCCTATCCTCTCACTGAGGGTACACTCTAAGATACTTTGGCATATTGTCATAAAAATAAAGTACCTTTATTTTTAGTATAACTGTGTATTGTGTTTTCTTATGATATTGTGCATATGACACTAGGTGGTACTGTAGTAGCTTCACACGTCTCCTAGTTCAGCCTAAGCTGCTCTGCTAAGCTACCATTATCTATCAGCCTAAGCTGCTAGACACCCTATACACTAATAAGGGATAACTGGGCCTGGTGCAAGGTGCAAGTACCCCTTGGTACTCACTACAAGCCAGTCCAGCCTCCTACATTGGTTGTGCAGTGGTGGGATAAGTGCTTGAGACTACTTACCACTCTTGTCATTGTACTTTTCATAAGAGAAAAAAATATACAAAACAAGGTCAGTGTATATACACATAGCCAAAAAGTTTTGCATTTCCTCTTTTCACTCTTTTCTAAGTGCTGAAAAGTACTCCTAAACTTTCAAAAAGTTCTTAAAAGTTTAAAAAGTTTTTTCTGTCTTTCCAAAAAGTTCTGAAAACTTTTTTCTTTTTTTTTCTATCACTTTAACTCTCTCTAAAAAAATGTCTGGCACAGGCAAAAATGTTGAACTGTCCAAACTTGCATATGATCACCTTAGCTGGAAAGGAGCAAGGAGTCTCTGCATAGAGAGAGGTTTGAGTGTAGGGAAGAATCCTTCCTTAGAACTGTTAATTAATATGCTTAGAGTACAGGATAAGGCCATGAGTGCCAAATCTGGTGAAAAAGTAGCTAATGGTTCTCAATCTGATCCAGGGACTCCCCCAGGAAAAGGTTCAGGAAAGAAACTTCTCAGCCTGCCCATTACTAGACAGTCTAGCATAGTTGGTACAGAGGTTGAATCACACCATACTGATGGTGTGCTCTCACATTATACTGGTAGCCAAGCTGTTAGGGTGCCCTCTGTAAGGGACAGGTCTCCTTCTGTTCATTCCCATCATACCTCTGTATCTAGAAATGTCCCTCCCACCCACCCTGATGACAGATTGTTAGAAAGGGAGCTCAATAGATTGAGAGTGGAACAAACCAGACTGAAGCTCAAGAAGCAACAGCTGGATTTGGATAGACAGTCTTTAGAATTAGAGAAGGAAAGACAGAAGTTGGGTTTAGATACCCATGGTGGCAGCAGCAGTATTCCCCATAGTCATCCTGCAAAAGAGCATGATTCCAGGAATCTGCACAAGATAGTTCCCCCTTATAAGGAGGGGGATGACATTAACAAGTGGTTTGCTGCACTTGAGAGGGCCTGTGCTGTACAGGATGTCCCTCAAAAGCAGTGGGCTGCTATCCTATGGCTATCATTTAGTGGAAAAGGTAGGGATAGGCTCCTTACTGTAAAAGAAAATGATGCCAATAATTTCCAAGTTCTTAAGAATGCACTCCTGGATGGTTATGGCTTAACCACTGAACAGTACAGGATAAAGTTCAGAGAGACCAAAAAGGAGTCTTCACAAGACTGGGTTGATTTCATTGACCAGGCAGTGAAGGCCTTGGAGGGGTGGTTACATGGCAGTAAAGTTACTGATTACGACAGCCTGTATAACTTAATCCTGAGAGAGCATATTCTTAATAATTGTGTGTCTGATTTGTTGCACCAGTACTTGGTGGACTCTGATCTGACCTCTCCCCAAGAATTGGGAAAGAAGGCAGACAAATGGGTCAGAACAAGAGTGAACAGAAAAGTTCATACAGGGGGTGACAAAGATGGCAACAAAAAGAAGGATGGTAAGTCTTCTGACAAGGGTGGGGACAAATCTAAAAATGAGTCTTCATCAGGCCCACAAAAACACTCTGGTGGGGGTGGTGGGTCCAAATCCTCCTTTAATCAGAACAAGGAAAAGAAACCATGGTGCTATTTATGTAAAATAAAAGGCCATTGGACAACAGATCCCAGTTGTCCAAAGAAAGGCACCACAGCTCCTACCACTACAACCCCTACTGCTACACCTAGTGTCCCTACTAATAGCAGTGGTGGTGGGAGCAAACCTACTAATAGCCAATCCAAGGGAGTAGCTGGGGTCACTTTTGGTAATTTAGTTGGGGTTGGTCTGATTAGGGAGACCACAGAGGCTACTTTAGTCTCTGAAGGGGCTATTGATTTAGCCACTTTGGTTGCTTGCCCCCATAACTTGGAGAAGTACAAGCAACTAACCCTAATAAATGGTGTTGAGGTCCAGGCCTACAGGGACACAGGTGCCAGTGTCACAATGGTGATTGAGAAACTGGTGCACCCTGAACAACACATACTTGGACACCAGTACCAAGTAACCGATGCTCACAACATAACACAAAGCCACCCCATGGCTGTTGTAAATCTCAACTGGGGGGGGGTAACTGGTCCAAAGAAAGTTGTGGTAGCTTCAGATTTACCTGTAGACTGTCTATTAGGGAATGATTTGGAGACATCAGCTTGGTCAGATGTGGAGTTGGAGGCCCATGCAGCAATGCTGGGCATCCCAGGGCATATTTTTGCTTTGACAAGGGCTCAGGCCAAAAAGCAAAATGGACAGGGAAGCTTGGATCCTGGAACAATGGACCAAGTGCTCCCTAAAGCTAGGGCTAGTAGAAGCAAACCACTTCCTACTATCCCTCCCTCTACAGTGGATTCTACTTCTGAGGAAGAAGAATTCCCTCCCTGTGCAGAACCTACACCAGAGGAGCTGGAAGCAGACACTGCTGAGCTTTTGGGTGAAGGGGGGCCTGCCAGGGAGGAGCTGAGTGTGGCACAGCAAACCTGTCCCACATTAGAGGGTCTCAGACAGCAAGCTGTCAAACAGGCTAATGGGGATGTCAGTGACTCTCACAGAGTTTACTGGGAGGACAACCTCTTGTACACTGAGCATAGGGATCCTAAACCTGGAGCTGCCAGGAGATTAGTGATTCCTCAGGAGTACAGAAAGTTCCTCCTAACACTGGCACATGACATTCCCTTAGCTGGGCACCTGGGTCAAATGAAAACTTGGGACAGATTGGTACCATTGTTTCATTGGCCTAGAATGTCTGAGGACACAAAGGAATTTTGTAAGTCCTGTGAAACCTGTCAAGCCAGTGGCAAGACAGGTGGCACTCCAAAGGCACCCCTTATCCCACTGCCTGTGGTTGGGGTTCCCTTTGAAAGGGTAGGGGTTGACATAGTTGGCCCCCTTGACCCTCCTACTGCTTCAGGCAATAGGTTTATCTTAGTGGTAGTGGACCATGCCACAAGATATCCTGAAGCTATTCCTTTAAGGACCACTACAGCTCCTGCAGTGGCAAAGGCCCTCCTGGGAATATTTTCCAGGGTGGGCTTCCCAAAGGAAGTAGTATCAGACAGAGGAAGCAATTTCATGTCTGCATACTTAAAGGCCATGTGGAAGGAGTGTGGTGTAACGTACAAGTTCACAACACCCTATCATCCACAAACAAATGGACTGGTGGAGAGATTTAATAAAACTCTCAAAGGCATGATTATGGGACTCCCTGAAAAACTCCGCAGGAGATGGGATATCCTTCTACCATGCCTCCTTTTTGCCTACAGGGAGGTACCCCAGAAAGGAGTGGGCTTCAGCCCCTTTGAACTTCTTTTTGGACACCCTGTTAGGGGTCCACTCACACTTGTAAAGGAGGGTTGGGAACAACCTTTAAAAGCTCCTAAGCAAGATATTGTGGATTATGTACTTGGCCTCAGATCAAGGATGGCTGAGTACATGAAAAAGGCCAGTAAAAACCTTCAGGCCAGCCAAGAGCTCCAGAAGCAATGGCATGATCAGAAGGCTGTTTTGGTTCAGTACCAACCAGGGCAGAAAGTGTGGGTCTTGGAGCCTGTGGCCCCAAGAGCACTCCAAGATAAATGGAGTGGGCCCCACACAATTGTTGAAAAGAAGGGTGAAGTCACATACTTGGTTGACTTAGGCACTGCCAGGAGTCCCCTTAGGGTGCTCCATGTCAACCGCCTGAAACCCTACTATGACAGGGCTGATCTCACCCTGCTCATGGCAACAGATGAGGGACAGGAAGAAGACAGTGATCCTCTACCTGATCTCTTCTCTTCCACAGAACAAGATGCTCTTGTGGAAAGTGTAGTTTTGGCTGATTGTCTTACTGCTGAGCAGAAAGATAATTGCATAAATCTCCTAGGACAATTTTCAGAACTCTTCTCTACTGTGCCAGGCACCACTTCTTGGTGTGAGCACACTATAGATACTGGAGACAGTTTACCTGTCAAAAGTAAGATATATAGGCAGCCTGACCATGTCAGGGACTGCATAAAGCAAGAAGTTCAGAAAATGTTGGAACTAGGAGTGGTTGAGCACTCTGACAGTCCATGGGCTTCTCCTGTGGTACTGGTACCAAAACCCAATTCTAAAGATGGAAAGAAGGAAATGAGGTTTTGTGTAGACTATAGAGGTCTCAACTTGGTAACCAAAACTGATGCTCACCCTATACCCAGGGCAGATGAGCTTATAGATACACTGGCATCTGCCAAGTATCTAAGCACTTTTGATTTGACTGCAGGGTATTGGCAGATCAAATTGTCAGAAGATGCTAAACCTAAGACTGCATTTTCTACCATTGGAGGACATTACCAGTTTACTGTAATGCCTTTTGGTTTGAAAAATGCACCTGCCACTTTTCAGAGGTTGGTGAACACAGTCCTGCAAGGGCTGGAAGCTTTCAGTGCAGCATATTTGGACGATATAGCTGTCTTTAGCTCCAGCTGGGATGATCACCTGGTCCACCTATGGAAAGTTTTGGAGGCTCTGCAAAAGGCAGGCCTCACTATCAAGGCTTCAAAGTGCCAGATAGGGCAGGGTAAGGTGGTTTATCTGGGACACCTTGTTGGTGGGGAACAGATTGCACCACTTCAGGGGAAAATCCAAACTATTATTGATTGGGTTCCCCATACCACACAGACTCAGGTGAGAGCCTTCCTAGGCCTCACTGGGTATTACAGGAGGTTCATTAAGAACTATGGCTCCATTGCAGCCCCTCTTAATGACCTCACATCCAAGAAAATGCCTAAAAAGGTATTGTGGACAGCAAGCTGTCAGAAAGCTTTTGAGGAGCTGAAGCAGGCCATGTGCTCTGCACCTGTCCTGAAAAGCCCTTGTTACTCTAAAAAATTCTATGTCCAAACTGATGCATCTGAATTAGGAGTAGGGGCAGTCCTATCACAACTTAATTCTGAGGGCCAGGATCAACCTGTTGCTTTTATTAGTAGGAGGTTGACCCCTAGAGAAAAGCGTTGGTCTGCCATTGAGAGGGAGGCCTTTGCTGTAGTCTGGGCTCTGAAGAAGTTGAGGCCATACCTGTTTGGCACTCACTTCATTGTTCAGACAGACCACAAACCTCTACTTTGGCTAAAACAAATGAAAGGTGAAAATCCTAAATTGTTGAGGTGGTCCATATCCCTACAGGGAATGGACTATACAGTGGAACATAGACCTGGGAGTTGCCACTCCAATGCAGATGGACTCTCCAGATATTTCCACTTAGACAATGAAGACTCATCAGGTAATGGCTAGTCTTATTGTCCTTCGTTTGGGGGGGGGGTTGTGTAGGAAAGTACCATCTTGCCTGGCATGTTACCCCCATTTTTCACTGTATATATGTTGTTTTAGTTGTATGTGTCACTGGGACCCTGGTAACCCAGGGCCCCAGTGCTCATAAGTGTGCCTGAATGTGTTACCTGTGTAGTGACTAACTGTCTCACTGAGGCTCTGCTAATCAGAACCTCAGTGGTTATGCTCTCTCATTTCTTTCCAAATTGTCACTGACAGGCTAGTGACCATTTTTACCAATTTACATTGGCTTACTGGAACACCCTTATAATTCCCTAGTATATGGTACTGAGGTACCCAGGGTATTGGGGTTCCAGGAGATCCCTATGGGCTGCAGCATTTCTTTTGCCACCCATAGGGAGCTCTGACAATTCTTACACAGGCCTGCCACTGCAGCCTGAGTGAAATAACGTCCACGTTATTTCACAGCCATTTTACACTGCACTTAAGTAACTTATAAGTCACCTATATGTCTAACCTTTACCTGGTAAAGGATAGGTGCAAAGTTACTTAGTGTGAGGGCACCCTGGCACTAGCCAAGGTGCCCCCACATTGTTCAGAGCCAATTCACTGAACTTTGTGAGTGCGGGGACACCATTACACGCGTGCACTACATATAGGTCACTACCTATATGTAGCTTCACCATGGTAACTCCGAATATGGCCATGTAACATGTCTATGATCATGGAATTGCCCCCTCTATGCCATCCTGGCATTGTTGGTACAATTCCATGATCCCAGTGGTCTGTAGCACAGACCCTGGTACTGCCAGACTGCCCTTCCTGGGGTTTCACTGCAGCTGCTGCTGCTGCCAACCCCTCAGACAGGCAGCTGCCCTCCTGGGGTCCAGCCAGGCCTGGCCCAGGATGGCAGAACAAAGAACTTCCTCTGAGAGAGGGTGTGACACCCTCTCCCTTTGGAAAATGGTGTGAAGGCAGGGGAGGAGTAGCCTCCCCCAGCCTCTGGAAATGCTTTGTTGGGCACAGATGTGCCCAATTCTGCATAAGCCAGTCTACACCGGTTCAGGGACCCCTTAGCCCCTGCTCTGGCGCGAAACTGGACAAAGGAAAGGGGAGTGACCACTCCCCTGACCTGCACCTCCCCTGGGAGGTGTCCAGTGCTCCTCCAGTGTGCTCCAGACCTCTGCCATCTTGGAAACAGAGGTGCTGCTGGCACACTGGACTGCTCTGAGTGGCCAGTGCCACCAGGTGACGTCAGAGACTCCTGCTGATAGGCTCCTTCAGGTGTTAGTAGCCTTTCCTCTCTCCTAGGTAGCCAAACCCTCTTTTCTGGCTATTTAGGGTCTCTGTCTCTGGGGAAACTTTAGATAACGAATGCAAGAGCTCATCCGAGTTCCTCTGCATCTCCCGCTTCACCTTCTGATAAGGAAACGACCGCTGACCGCGCTGGAAGCCTGCAAACCTGCAACATAGTAGCAAAGACGACTACTGCAACTCTGTAACGCTGATCCTGCCGCCTTCTCGACTGTTTTCCTGCTTGTGCATGCTGTGGGGGTAGCCTGCCTCCTCTCTGCACCAGAAGCTCCGAAGAAATCTCCTGTGGGTCGACGGAATCTTCCCCCTGCAACCGCAGGCACCAAAAAGCTGCATTACCGGTCCCTTGGGTCTCCTCTCAGCACAACGAGCGAGGTCCCTCGAATCCAGCGACACTGTCCAAGTGACCCCCACAGTCCAGTGACTCTTCAGCCCAAGTTTGGTGGAGGTAAGTCCTTGCCTCACCTCGCTGGGCTGCATTGCTGGGAACCGCGACTTTGCAGCTACTCCGGCCCCTGTGCACTTCCGGCGGAAATCCTTCGTGCACAGCCAAGCCTGGGTCCACGGCACTCTAACCTGCATTGCACAACTTTCTAAGTTGGTCTCCGGCGACGTGGGACTCCTTTGTGCAACTTCGGCGAGCACCGTTTCACGCATCCTCATAGTGCCTGTTTCTGGCACTTCTCCGGGTGCTACCTGCTTCAGTGAGGGCTCTTTGTCTTGCTCGACGTCCCCTCTGTCTGCAGGTCCAATTTGCGACCTCCTGGTCCCTCCTGGGCCCCAGCAGCGTCCAAAAACGCCAAACGCACAATTTGCGTGTAGCAAGGCTTGTTGGCGTCCTTCCGGCGGGAAAACACTTTTGCACGACTCTACAAGGCGAGAGGGATCCGTCCACCAAAGGGGAAGTCTCTAGCCCTTTTCGTTCTTGCAGAAACCTCAGCTTCTTCTGTCCAGTCGAAGCTTCTTTGCACCCGCAGCTGGCATTTCCTGGGCATCTGCCCATCTCCGACTTGCTTGTGACTTTTGGACTTGGTCCCCTTGTTCCACAGGTACCCTAGATTGGAAATCCACAGTTGTTGCATTGCTGGTTTATGTCTTTCCTGCATTATTCCTCTAACACGACTCTTTTGTCCTTAGGGGAACTTTAGTGCACTTTGCACTCACTTTTCAGGGTCTTGGGGAGGGTTATTTTGCTAACTCTCACTATTTTCTAATAGTCCCAGCGACCCTCTACAAGGTCACATAGGTTTGGGGTCCATTCGTGGTTCGCATTCCACTTTTGGAGTATATGGTTTGTGTTGCCCCTATCCCTATGTTTCCCCATTGCATCCTATTGTAACTATACATTGTTTGCACTGTTTTCTAAGACTATACTGCATATTTTTGCTATTGTGTATATATATCTTGTGTATATTTCCTATCCTCTCACTGAGGGTACACTCTAAGATACTTTGGCATATTGTCATAAAAATAAAGTACCTTTATTTTTAGTATAACTGTGTATTGTGTTTTCTTATGATATTGTGCATATGACACTAGGTGGTACTGTAGTAGCTTCACACGTCTCCTAGTTCAGCCTAAGCTGCTCTGCTAAGCTACCATTATCTATCAGCCTAAGCTGCTAGACACCCTATACACTAATAAGGGATAACTGGGCCTGGTGCAAGGTGCAAGTACCCCTTGGTACTCACTACAAGCCAGTCCAGCCTCCTACAGTGGCAATATGCCAAAAGTATCTCAGAGGATATACTCCCTTAGGAGGTAAGTAATATACACAAATGATATGCACACAAACCAAAATCAGGTAAGTAACAGTTAGAAAAGTAGTGCAAACAATGTAGAATCACAATAGAATGCAATAGGGAGAAATAGGCCTAGGGGCAACACAAACCATACACTCCAAAAGTGGAATGCGAACCACAAATGGACCCCAGGCCTAGTGTAGTGTGTAGAGGGTCTCTGGGAGTGTAAGAAAACACTAAGGGTGTCCAAGATACCCCACCCCAAGACCCTGAAAAGTAGGAGTAAACTTACCCAACTACCCCAGAAAGACAGTAAAGTTGAGATAGGGGATTCTGCAAGGACAACAACTGACTGCAAAACACTGAAACGGATTCCTGGACCTGAGGACCTGTAAAGGAAGGGGACCAAGTCCAAGAGTCACACAAGTGTCTAGGGGGGACAGGAGCCCACTAAACCCCGGATGAAGGTGCAAAAGGGCTGCCTCCAGGTGGAAGAAGCCAAAGATTCTGTAACAACAGAAGGTGCCAGGAACTTCTCCTTTGGTCAGAAGATGTCCCACGGTGTGCGAAAGGATGCAGAGTTGTTTCCACGCAGATAGACCGCAAACAAGCCTTGCTAGCTGTAATAGTCACAGTTGAGGATTTTGGGTGCTGCTAGGGCCCAGGAAGGACCAGGAGGTCGCCCCTTGGAGGAGGAGATAAAGGGGGTGCTCAGCAACACGAAGAGCCCATGCAGAAGCAGGCAGCACCCACAAAAGCACCTGAACAGGCACTTAGAAGATCTGAGAACGGTCAACTCAGAGTCACAAAGGAGGGTCCCACGACGTCGGAGTCCAACTCAGCGAGTTGGGCAATGCAGGACGGAGTGCTGGGGATCTGGGCTAGGCTGTGCACAAAGGAAGTCTTGCAAAAGTGCACAGAAGCCCGAGCAGCTGCAGTTCACGCAGTACACAGGATTACTGTCTGGCGTGGGGATGCAAGGACTTACCTCCACCAAATTTGGACAGAAGGACCATGCTGCCCAGGCCACAGGGGGGCAGAAACCTGTCTGAGGGTTTAGCAGCAGCAGTAGCTGCAGTGGAGACCCCAGAAAGTTAGTTTGGCAGTACCCGGGCTCTGTGCTGGAGACCCGGGGATGCATGGAATTGTCCCCCAAATACCAGAATGGTATTGGGGTGACAATTCCATGATCCTAGACATGTTTATGGTTTTATTTTTCACATATTATTGCTTTTAACTTTTGAAAAGTTGACTGCTCATATGGCTATTTATTATAATTATTATTATTATCATTATTATTATTATTACTGTGGCTATGGTTCTTTTTATTAGCTTACTATGTCTTCCAGTTTCTTCAAGAGTGCAACTTGGCATCTATTGCCTATGATACATTAACTGCGTTGTTTATCCATGTTCTTCTCTTAGTTTAATTGAACTCCTGGGGTTTTGTAGAGGCTACAGTGGCACTTAGCAGTGCACTAGTATGTATATCTCTTTGATGGTGTTTCAGCCTGCCAGCATTAATTCAGGATTGTACTTATTGAGGCTTGGACATTTTGAGCCCACAGTGGTGATCATGAGGCAGCTCTTGGGTGTCTTGCAGATTATTAATGGATTTTCTGAGTTTCTGTAGCAGTGCTGTTTGTCCCATGGCTAAGCCCTTTAGCGGGTGATGCAGTGGCATTATACAGATTTCTATTAGTATCGGCAACGTTTTCAGCTCTGTCCCACGTTTAGGCCACAGAATGTGACACAGCTTTGGAGTGCAGTTAGCCAGTGGTGAGTTGACTGTTGGTAAGAGGGTGAGTTGACTGTTGGTAAGATAAGGAAGAAACATCTTTGGGTTGGTTTTGTTTATCCTTTTGTTTGATTCTGGGCTCTGAAGTGTGTGTTTGACTGCATCAAATGTCCAGTACAACAGGAGTATTCACACCTGTGGTATCAGAAGGCAACTTCTTCTTCACAAGAAAGAGCTATTTGCAACCCTACCTGGCCTGGAACATGTTTGTGATCTGCCTATAATGTGGTGGGTTTTGTGCACTTGGTAAATTGGATGCTCAACTTGTATTAGTCTTTTGACCATGAATGGAGATTGTGAGACTGGATTGTTGCTAGATGTGTTACTTACATCCATGGCGTGCTTCCTCAAGTGTGTATTGATCCGTTTGGAATGGTTCTTTTGGAAGGTATTGTTTGGACCTGTTTCTGGACTAGCAATTTTGGTGGTGGCATCGAAGGGAAGGCCACTTGCTTTTTAGAGGCATAGCTACCAATGATGACGTAAGTGCAGTGGCACTAGGGCCCAGTGCCCTTAGGGGCAGATTGAACCCTGGCAATGATATACTTACCTATTGCAACAGCAATCAAGTAGGCATTTTCCTAGCCTTCAGGGGCCCAGGGCATCCTGGTTTGGCTACTGCTTGCCATCTGCCTCCTGATGCGCCCAAACTTGAGCGCAGCCTATACAAAGAGTTGGTGAGCTACTGTGCTAAGACAAAAAGTAACCCTACCTTTATCATTCCACAAAAGTACCCCTTCAACAAATCTGCTCAGATTCAAAAAACAAAATGCAAATTAAATCCCCCCCCCATGAGATAAAGAAAGGAGGCGTAAACACAGGCAATACATTGTGCATCAGAGAGAAAATTACCCAGTAAAGCAGTGACACAACTCGACACAATTGGCAATCAATTAGAACATTCGAGACAAAGCACAATCAATGGAAAATGACAAACATTTATATAATAATTCCCTCGTCTGCCTCCGGGTCTCTTGCAGGCATTGTGTGTGCAGAACACTTGCAACAATGAGCGCGCTCACCTGCTCCCTACCGAAGGCGGTGAAGGCCAAATCAGGCACGAGGCCGATATAATGCGCTAAATTAAATAGGGGAAAAATGTATCTTGCGTCCCGGGCCTTTGTCTCCTGAGGGGAAGGATATTTATTTCCTCACAAAAGCGGCGTAGGCAGGCGCCGCTGACGTGATTGCTCCAGGATAAGTGTTCATAATCACAAGAGAAGAAATGATTTTCGGAGTTGACTGCAGAAATGATCGCGCTCTTCCATAGCCTTTCATCGCTTGGCGGCTTGTGCCGGGTGGGGGATGATGAGAGGAAGCGTTGATAGGGCGTCGCTATCACGCCTAAGAGCAGGGAGTAAAGCAATTTTCGACCGCGTGGAAGCAGAGAAAAAATAAGCAATGTCAGTCTTTTATTTAATTTGTGTTTGCATTTAGAGTGGCAAGGGAAATACATCGCGTTTTCCTCTGTGGTCAGGGTCGGACAAAAAAATGGGCCGGGGAGTCAAAATATAAGCGAACTCCTTCCTGGGCAAATCGGACGGCTAAATAAAGCGCCCTTATCTGGAAATCAGGGCAGTTCCCAGCTCTTAAAGGCACGCTATAAAGGTATTTTGTAAGACCTGGAAGACTGTATGCATTTGTGCAGGCTGCAGGCATGTTTTTGGTAACGTAAGGGAAATCAACATTAAAAAAGGCTATAACAGAGGCTCACAAAGAGTCAAACACCAGGCTACACCCTGATCTCTCCGACCAGCCCTTCTGGCTCTGCCTGATCACCCCTAATGTGGACATATAAAATAGACTGCCTGGAATGGCCCAACCGCCCAGTATTGTACAGATTCTCCCCGCAAACATGGCTCGTTTTCCCACAGCCTGCACTGGGGATGCCCATCACCGCGCATCTTTAACCTTTTTAAAGGATAAGCGACTCTCACTCTTTCAGCACGTTTATGAGCTGTGAAGCAGGTACCCATAACCTATAATCTAGCCATGGCAGATAAACAGCTCTCGACGTGTTAATGACAACCATGCTGGGAAACTGCCCAGGTAGTTTGACCTTGGTGTTTATTTCTTCCATTAAGCTTGTTTCATAGTGCTGCTGAAATTGTCAGATAAGTGGACAGAAGAACAGGGAGAATATAATTTGCCCAGGATCAGACAGTTTGTGTAAATAGTATACTTAAGACTGCAGCACACAGCAGTTTACCGCAAATGCTAAATATTTACCACTGCATTGCATTCTGGTGAATATATCATGAGTCTGGGCACTTCTCGCCTCTCCTCGGTACTATCCAGTCTATTTTTAAAACTCTGACACTTTAAAGCAGCATTTATATATATTGATTACAAATATTCCCAATCATTCCAAAAAAAGGAGTAGCGAAAGATGTTTAATAAGTGATTGCCCAAGAGCATAGCTTTTTGGCAAAATGTGGCCAGGATTAAGAACTGTGGGCATAATTTATGAGGGTGGGTGCGTTTCACTTATACCACACAATGTGGGGCATGAGTGATGCAAGCCCAAAATTTGATTTGTGACGCCACACAAGGCCACCTTGCTTGGCCCTGAGTGACTTTATAAATCTGGAGTAAAGCAACACAACACAAATTGGCACATTGTGTTACTCTGCCCCAGGGAGGCGTTGCATGGCTGTTGCATGGGTATTTCCATACAACATCACTGGATTCTGACGCATTCCCAGATATACCAAAAAGTGGTAAAGTTAGGAATGCGGCAAAATGCTATGCCTGCCCAGGTGAGATGTAACAAGGAGAAATATATTTATTTCTCCAGGTTACTTCCTCTTTCTATGTGTTGTGCATTTTGCAGCATACATAGAAAGATGGATATGCCTCAGAATACGGTTTTTGTGCAGCTCATTGCTCCTATCTGCACAAAAACAATCCTCCTCACAACTCAGGCACTCCTGTACCATGGAGCAAGGGTGCCTGCATTGACGGTAGGCAGCCCAAACAGCGCCAGCATTTGAACAAAGTCAGGAATGTACTGTATTCTTTTAAATATGACACATTCATGCCCACTTCATGTGATGCAGCACAGTAAGGTGACTTGCTGCACTACACAGCCTCGTTTGGACCTAAATATGGCCCTGGGTTTCCTGGTTCCATGTTTCTTATTAGTCGGAGAGACCAAACTGAGGAGGCAGTGATTCTTATGGCAAGGACAAAGGATTGCCCTTCTCATGCAAATGTCATTGTGCTGTGGGCACTGCACAGAATTTCCAGAATTTGTAGATGAAGTACGGGATCTTAGATATCCTACTTCCATAGCTGAAACCTACCCACTGGACCAGGTCTTGTGCTAGTAGTAGTTACTTGTCAGTATGCATGGTAAATATTGATATAACCATTGGTGTTTCAAAGCTTTAGACAATGTCATTGGATGATAGAAATGCACACTTTATAAACTTGCTTTTCAAAAGTTGCAATAGGGAGCAGAAGGCTCAATCCAGTGGAAAAAGGATTAGAATTCAAATTCAGGATAAATAGTAATCACAGTCAATAAACTCAATCTCCGGCCAAGTTGCAACTTTTAAGATGGCCATGATTTAGAGGAAGGGGGTTTGCAATGAAACCAGACAAATGCGCTAGGCGACGAGCACTTTATTTGAGCCAGTGGTTGCAGGTGAGGCCCACAGGCACACATTTTTGGGGACTAGCACTTATTCTTCTTCATCAGACTTTTACCAAGAGCAAAATCGAGAAAAACACAAAAAGGGGAAAAAAGGAGGAAGACCTAGATGGGAAAAAATGTGACGGAGAGAGAAAGCAGGAATCTGCAAGAGTGAGCTAAAGGGTCCTGTAAAGTCATAATGGAAAGTTGGCCACCCTATATGCCTTTCATATACAAGCAGACTAGTATAAAAACAATCACATGATGATATGCGACTAAGAAGAATAGTTCAAAGCAGTATTGTTTCTACAGTTTGACAGATTGATGAAAACATGTTTATACACAGGGCTGTAAGTGTGAAGATAAAGGTTGTGGGAAAGAAGTATAGCTAGGAATCATTTCGAAGAGGCATGGCCTATGTGACATGGCTTAAAGCATGTAAACAAGGGCATAGTTATGTCAGTAAAACTGGGGGATGTGAGCCTCAGATTTTCCAACAGGCTGGCATACTATGTTGAAATACATTATACAACAGGCAGGGTGAATGAAAGGACCCTATAAGGGAGTGGAATGCAGATTGGTAGGATTACTAAAAGAGAAAACAATATTTTGTGAAATAACCAATATTTTTGAGGATTTTAAAAACAAAGGTGGAGTATGTGTGCAAATTTGTCAGTGTTTATGTAAAAATTCCTGGTGAAATATTACTGGTATTTCTCAAAACCCAAATGAAAAGCCCCTGTACTCAACTATTTATCAAAAATACTTTTATTAGGAGAATGCAACACCTCACACACCCTTCCTAAAGCTATGCCCCTGCAGCTAAAGTAAAATGTTTTGCTTCACACACTGTGCTATCTGACCAGTCTTTTGGTGCCTCTCTGCCAATTTTCTGTTATTGCATAAAAATAGATCACACAGCAATGGACACACATCTAAAACATGCCAAACTGTCAGCGCTGTATCAGTGCGCATTCTAGGGCTGGCTCCAACCAAGTCATGGTGCCTGGGCAAACCTTTATGGGTTGCTTCCTGCTGCCGTGGTGTCCAGCGCGTTGGAAAACGGCATGTTTTTAGGTCTTCGCGTTGGTGACTGAGACATCCTGCCCGATTGTGGTAGACCTATCTCTCTTTCTGCTGTGTGAGTTGTTTGCAATGGAGGGGCCCACGGAGAGAAAGACTAGCTCTAGTCTCTCCGCGGTCACATTCGGGAGAGTAGGAAGTGGAGCTGGCAGGACAGGATAGGCTGCAGGTAAGTGGGGGAGGGCCTAGGGGTGGGCGTTTAAAAGGGGTGTGGGGGTAGGGATTGGCCTCTTTACGTGCCGACTATCGATCAGGACGGAATTTGGCCGCGCGAAGGGGTCTTTAGTAAGGCAAGTGTCCTTTTCTACCGGCTCGAGGCGGGCCTTGCCGGATATCCTTGCTGCGGCATTTCAACGCTATTGCTTCAGCGCCATGGCAACAAGCCACGACGCTGAAGCGGTGAGAGCCACACTTCGCACCATTGGGGAAGCCGGCCAAGCCGACCTACTCAGGCCTGGCGTTCTCGACCAGGCCTGGGTCAGCATGGTGCGGCCGACGCGTGCAGCATCGAGCCGGGTAGCAGCAGTTGTAGCCGCATGTTCTTCGCCTGAAAGAGCGGGTGGAGGTCCCCAAAAGTGTAAAAAAGCACCAGGGGGTGGGCGTGTCCAGCCCCCCCAAGACCCGGTGGAGCTGGGTACTGAGCAGGCAGTTGAGGGGACATAGGGGAGACAGGCCCCGAGATTTCAGGGGAAGAGCCCCCTGGGGACCACCAGAACCTGCTACTTTTGGAAGGGCCTGAACTGGACACAGTACAGGGGGAACAATCCTTGTCTGGGCCCAGCGCTGAGTGGGCCCCTTTAGATTTGTCTTGTCCCAGGGGAGGCACAGCACAGTTTATGGGCCCTGGCCCCCATTAAAGAAAAGAGGCAAGTGTGCAGCCAAAGTAAAAGGTGGGCCTGTCAAGGTCAAGACAGGGAACGGACAGGCTAAAAAGGCCAAAGCAAGGGCAGGGGTGGGACTAGCAGGACCAGAGCTGGGGGGTGGGGGGGACGGGCAAGGCGGTTGGGACCTGGCTGAGGCTTGGGATTTGGAGGCCAGGATAAAAGAACAACTCCACATTGTAGCAGAGACTGAAGCAAGGTGGGCCCAGCTGTGCAGAGACAGTGTTGAGGCAGGGGCACAAGGCAGGCAGCTTAAGAGAACGGCTGAGGTTAATGACGGGATGGTGCCTCCTCCTACTGGAATGGGGGCTGGCAGTTGGGTCCGGGTGCCACAGGTAGAGGACGGGAGGGGCCAGGAGGCTTGTGTGGCCGGAGGGTTGATCAGCGCAGAAAGTCCCAGTGGCGCACACGGCCACGTTGGGAAAGGACGGACAATGTCAGCATCTGAGGCTGGCAGAAAGAAGGTGACGCCAACGGGGCGCAACACGGCCCCTGCACATTGGTCTGAAGCACTAGAGGGGTCTTCGGCGGCCTTCTCTATACCGCTGGATCGTGGTTTGCGCAGAGATGGTATGCGCCATGAAGGCCTGGAGGAAGTCTCGGCGAATAATTCCCGAATGAAGGGTGGTGTTGCCAAGAGGTGTGAGATGGATGACGAAGATGTGTTTGACCTCGATTATGAGGAGGATGTGGATGAGTGGGAGGAAGGAGAGATTTGTGAGGCGGAGGTGAGAGGTGTCAAGGAGAGGGGGCGAGGGCGCAAGTGTGGCACAACCCCTTCTTCTGCTTCTATTTTACAGGATCCTATGTCTGTTGACGGGCCACTGGAGGTGCGGCAGGGGCTGGCACGTGGTCGAGGGTCGAGAAAGGTCACACGGCCTTTGGGGGCACAAGGCAGAGGTAAGGGGCAATGGTAGTCGGTTTGGGGGGACAGTGCTGGTTTCAGTGGTTCATGCACGCGTAAATCCATAGGGGTGGACGATTTCTCAGTTCATGAGACAGCTATGGAAGTGGTAGTGCAGGGTGGCGACATGGCAAAAGCCCAGGAGGCCAGCATAACAACAGGTAACGAAACAGGTAATCAGAGGTCGGGGGAGGTCACTGGGTCCGAGGACAAAGAAGGGTGGGGACACAAGAAGTGGCTTCCATACATGGGTTTGGCCATGCCTTTGGGCTCATATGTAGTGGAAAAAACAAAAGCTAGAATTTGGAAACACGAATATGTGGACGTTTTTAAGCTCCTACCTAGGGACATACAGCCCAAAGAGGGATCCAAGGAAGAGAAGTGGGAGCTAGCGCGTAGGCCGAGAGTCCCAATCAAGATGGATAATTGGACGTCAGCCTTTTTAACTTTTGCCAGCATATATCAATCAATCAGTCTATTTCTAAAGCGCACTACATACCCGTGAGGGTTTCAAGTCGCTGGGGGGGGAGGGGGTGCTGCTACTGCTCGAAGAGCCAGGTCTTGAGGTGTCTTCTGAAGGAGAGCAGGTCCTGGATCTGTCTTAGGTCATACAGGAGGGTGTTCCAGGTCTTGGTGTCGAGGTAAGAGAAAGATCTGCCGCCGGAGGATCTGCGCCGGATGCGAGGGACGTAGGCGAGGGCAAGGTTGGGGGAGTGGAGTTGCCGGGTGGGGGTGTAGAAGCTGAGTCTGCTGTTCAGGTAGGTTGGTCCGGTGTTGTGAAGTGCTTTGTGTGCGTGGGTGAGGAGCTTGAAGGTGATCCTCTTGTTGACGGGGAGCCAGTGAAGGTCTCTTAGGTGGGGGGTGATGTGACTCTGGCGAGGGATGTTGAGGATGAGTCGGGCAGAGGCGTTTTGGATGCGTTGGAGGTGTTGCAGGTGTTTGGACGGGATGCCAGCATAGAGTACGTTGCCGTAGTCGAGCCTGCTGCTGACGAGGGCCTGAGTTACTGTTTTTCTTGTTTTGGTTGGGATCCATTTGTAGATTTAGTGAAGCATACGGAGGATGTTGTAGCAGAAAGAGGAGATGGGGTTGACTTGTTTTGACATGGAGAGGGATAAGTCGAGGATGAAGCTGAAGTTTCGTGCGCGGTCAGTTTGTGTCGGTGTGGTACCCAGCGAGGCTGGCCACCACGAGTCGTCCCAAGCGGAGGGGGTGGGCCCAAGGATGAGAACCTCTGTTTTGTCCGAGTTCAGTTTCAGCCGGCTGCTTCTCATCCAGTCGGCGACGGCTTTCAGGCCCTCGTGGAGGTTGGTTTTGGCGGTGTGTGGGTCCTTGGTGAGGGAGAGGATGAGCTGGGTGTCGTCGCCTTTGGAGATGATGTTGAGGTTGTGTTGACGGGCCACTTGTGCGAGGGGGGCCATGTAGATGTTGAACAGCGTCGGGCTAAGGGATGAGCCCTGGCATACGCCGCAGATGATGTTGGAGGCTTTGGATTGGAACGGGGGAGGCGGACTCTCTGGGTTCTGCCGGAGAGGAAGGATGTGGTCCAGTCGAGGGCCTGGTCTTGGACACCTGCATCGAGGAGGCAGATTTTCAGAGTGTGGTGGCAGACAGTGTCGAAGGCGGCCGACGGGTCTAGGAGGACGATGGCTGATGTTTCTCGATTGTCGAGATGGCTTCTGATGTCGTCTGTGGCAGCGAGGAGGGCGGTCTCGGTGCTGTGGTTTCGTCTGAAGCCGGACTGGGAGGGGTCAAGGATGTTGTTGTCTTCGAGGTACCGGGTGAGCTGTGTGTTGACGATTTTCTCAATGACCTTTGCCGGGAATGGGAGCAGGGAGATGGGCCGGAAGTTCTTCAGGTCTTTGGGGTCGGCTTTTGTTTTTTTGAGTAGAGCGTTGATTTCGGCGTGTTTCCAGCTTTCCGGGAATCTTGCAGTTTCGAAGGTGTGGTGCGATGGCTGCGTCTGCTTTGTTGAATATGTGGTGTGGGCAGGGGTCTGATGGTGATCCGGAGTGGATGGAATTCATGGTCTTGCGAGTTTCGTAGTCATTGATGCTGGTCAAGGAGGTCAGGCGGATGGAGCAGGTGGAGTTCGTGGAGGGCGGGGTAGGTGTGTCCGAGGTGTGAGGGGCATTGAAGCTGTTGTGGATGTCTGTGATTTTTCGGTGGAAGGCGGTGGCTAGGGCGTCGCATAGTTCTTGGGAGGGGGTGATGTCGTTGGCGGTGGCGCTTGGGCTGGAGAGTTCCTTTACGATGTTGAAAAGTTCTTTGCAGTCGTGAGCGTTGTTTTCTAGGCGAGTTTTGAAGGGGGATCTTTTTGCTAGCCTGATGAGTTGGTGATGGCTGCGTGTGGCGTCCTTGAGTGCTGTGTGGTTGTTTGGTGTGCATTCGAGTAGCCATTTTTGCTTGAGCTTACGGCAGTTGCGTTTGGAGGCTTGGAGGTCATTGGTGAACCAGGTGGCTTTTTTGTTGACTTGGTTGTTGGAGGGTTTCCTGAGTGGTGCAAGGCGGTTGGCGCAGTCGTTGATCCATAGCTTGAGGCTGTGGGCGGCAATGTCAGGGTCAGTGGGTGGTTTCTGGGCTAGGGCGTTGGTTAGTTGATTTTCGGTGACTTTGCCCCAGCGTCGGGGGGTGGTTGCTCGGTGAGGTGGTGTTCGGTTTGTTTCTTGAAGGTGAAATGGATGCAGTGGTGGTCGGTCCAGTAGAGTTCGGTGGTGTGATTGAAGGTGACGTGGTCGCTTGTGGAGAAGATGGGGTCTAGAGTGTGACAGGGTGAGTGGGTGGGTGCGTTGACGAGCTGTCTGAAGCCGAGGTTGGCAAGGTTTAGGTCAGGGTGGTGGAGTTGTTGTTGTTGTTTTCGAGGTGAAAGTTCCGGTCCCCGAGGAGGATGTAGTCAGTGGAGGTGAGTGTGGGCAAGTCGGCGATGGCATTGCTGAACGGTGCCCTGGGTCCAGGAGGTCTATAGATGAGCGTTCCTCTGAGGGTGGTGTTGGGGTCAGTGTGGATTTGAAAGTGCAGGAGTTCGGCGGAGCTGAGGGAGTCGTCCAAGAGGGTCTTGACTTCGAGGGTGGCTTTGTCGATGATGGCTATGCCTCATCCGGCTCTGTTGGTGCGGTCTCTGCGAGAGACCTTGTACCTGTCAGGGATGGCTATGGCGATGTCAGGTGCTGAGGAGCCATTCCACCAGGTTTCGGTTAGAAAGGCCACGTCCGGGGTGGTGGAGTCGAGCAGGTCCCAGAGCTCGATGGCGTGCTTGCGTGCTGAGCAGGTGTTGAGGAGTACGCAGCAGAGGTGGTTTGTCTTGGTCCTGGGAGGTTTGTGGGCTCTGGTGCACGTGAAGCTGCAGTTGTGGCAGGAGAAAGGGCCGTGTGTGCTCTTCGGAGAGGCCTGGAAGCAGGTGGTGTCTCGGCCAGTGTTGAGTGCGCGGAGGGTGTCGGCATCGTAGCAGAGGCTGGGGATGTGGCTGTTGCGGGGTCCAGGTGTTCTGGCGCTGGTGCGGTCCAGGCACGGACGGGCTTGCCTCTGGTGCGCCTCCACCATTAAGAAGGGAGGAGGGAGGGAGGAGCAGCTGGGAGGCGGGAGGAGCAGGCGAATGGGGGTGCAGGGGTGCGGGGGAACGGGGGAGCGGGAAAAGGAGCGGCAAAAAAGGCACAAAAATCAAAAGAGGGCAAAAAAGGCCAGAGATTAGGAAAAGTTGGAGAAAGAGGCAAAAGAGTCAAAGGCTGGAAAAAGGCAAGGAGTAAAGGCTGAAAAAAGGCAAAAGAGTCAAAGGTTGAAAAAAGGCAAAGAGTAAAGGCTGAAGAAAGGCACAGAGTCAAAGGTTGAAAAAAAGGCAGAGAGACCAGAGAGACACTCTAGCGGATCGGTCCCGGAGAGCCTCGATCCCTAGAAGCAGCGAGGGCGGGGAGGGGGAGACACGGGCACAGCTTGGTGGTGCTTTGCATGCGGGGAGTGTGTTACCTGGTCAAAATAGGTCAGGAGACACTCTGGCCAAAATAGGTCAGGAGATATACTGCGAGAAGTTCCCAGATAGGGCCATAGCACTTTTTAAGTATATGGATATTATACGGAAGGCCCAGATGCATTTTGGAGGTTTCGCATGGCTGAGCTATGACGAAGAATTCAGGGCTAGGGTGAGCGTCAATCCAGATAAACCATGGGGTGACGAAGACCCTGAACTGGGGATGCAGTGGATGGCGTCAGCTCAGTCCACAGCATCTACACATACTGCAAGTGGCTTGCCCGTAGTTTACAAGCCTTTTCAGGCCCGTCCCACCCAGGGAGGTGCAGGCATGGGTCAACGGACCCCGGTGTCCACAACAGGAGCATGCTGGAATTTCCATAAAGGTTTCTGTTCCAGGCAGCCCTGCAGGTGTAAACATTACTGCTCCAAGTTTTAGGGGTCGTCATCCTGTCACACAATGCTTTTCCCTCTCCAGCCCAGCAGAGCAATGGAGGGCATCCAAAGTACGAGGCATGCAAGGTACTCCTGCGCCAAAAGGGCCCTACACCAATTAGGCTGGAGGCCCTTCTGCCCTGGCTACATAGTTATCCAGATACTGACAAGGCTTGTAAGTTAGAGTGGGGTTTTCGGGAGGGTTTTCGGGTGGGCTATCAGGGTCCACGGCTTAGGAGATGGGCTGACAATTTACGGTCTGCCAAGGAAATGCCAGAGGTGGTGCTGGCCAAATTGGCTAAAGAGGTGTCGTTAGGCAGAATTGCGGGGTCTTATTATGATTGGCCAAGTGCGGATTTAATTATATCTCCTTTGGTGGTAGTGCCAAAAAATGCCCCAGGTGCGTTTCTCCTGATTCATCATTTGTCCTGGCCGGAGGGTACCTCTGTGAATGACTTCATTGCACCCAAAGACACTAAGGTGGTTTACACATCTGTAGATGATGCCATCAAGCTGGTCAGGGGGTGTGGGAAAGGTGCTGAATTGGCAAAATGCGATATTCAGTCCGCCTTCAGGCTGCTGCCGATACACCCAGAGGATTTTGATCTGCTGGGTATGCAACTTGATGGGCCATTTATGTCGACAGGGTGCTTCCTATGGGTTGCGCCATTTCATGTGCACTTTTTGAAGCTATCAGTACCTTCCTACAGTGGGTTTTTGTCAAACAGAGTGGGCATCGGACGGTGACTCACTATTTGGATGATTTCCTGTTTGTAGGGACAGCCCCTTCTGGGGCTTGTGAGCCGGCACTGACGGCCTTTCAAGAACTAGCTCAGCAGGTGGGGGTGCCCCTGGCTCCAGAGAAGACAGAAGGGACGAAATCAGTCCTAATCTTCTTGGGCATAGAGTTGGATGCGAACGTCTTGGTGGCCAGATTGCCGGTGCCTAAGGTAAAGGAGATGTTGAAATTTTTGGGCACCGTGCGAGTGGTCCGCAAGATTGATCTGCGGACAGCTCAGAAGCTGCTAGGCTACCTTAATTTCGCTTGCAGGATAGTAAGGGGAGGAAGGACTCTCTCTGGGGTTAGCCATGTAAGGAGTGGTGCTGCCACACCATAGGATCTGAGTCTCAGTAGGCTTTAGGGAGGATATCAAGGTGTGGGAAACCTTTTTAGCAGATTTCAGTGGTTTATCCATGTTTTTCTGAGACGCCGATATGGTGTGGCAAGTACAGATTTTTTCCGATGCGGCCGGAGCCACTGGCTTTTCTGGAATGGGAGATGGTGCGCAGGAGCATAGCCCATGCAATGGCTGCAGCAAGGGAGGAGCATTGCTTTCCTTGAGTTTTTTCCACTTTTGGTGGCCTTGGCAATATGGGGGCATGAGCTAGCCAATAGGATGGTGGTTTTTCAGGTTGACAACATGACAATTGTTGATCTAGTCAACAGACAGCGAGCGAGGGACCTCAGAGTTTTGCGTTTGTTGCGCCAGTTTATGCTTCGTTGTTTATCATTAAATGTTATCTTCAAAGCTGCGCACATACCTGGGGTATACAACGAGATTTCAGATTCCCTATCTCATTTACAGTGGCAATGTTTTCGCACATTGGCATCAGGGGCGGAGTGGAACAAGACTGCGGTCCCGGCAGACATTTGGGAGTGGGGGGCGTGATGATCAGTGGGCTGGTGGAGATGTCCTTAGTGGAATCAACTTGGCGGAGTTACAGGCTGGCATGGTTGGAGTTTCAATCCTTCGACTTGTGTTCAGGCAATTTTTGGTTACAGAGACATGAGGAGCTAGAGTCACGCGCGTTGTGTTTTGTGCTGTTTCTGATTGGGGAAGGTTTATCTCCCAGGACCACTGGTGGCAAGTTGGCAGGGGTCTCCTTTTACGGGAAACTCTTTTTTAGTTTTGATCCAGCACGTAACGACTTGCTGGGTAAGATGCTGAAGTGCTGGTGCAGGGTTAGGTCAAGTTTGGATAGGGCAGCTAGAGAGCCCATCACTTTTCAGTTATTATTGGAGCTCCTGTATGTTTTGCCGGTATGCTGCACTGACGAATATGAGTTGACGTTGTTTCATTTATGCATGGTGTGGATGTTTTTTGGGGCGTTTCGAGTATCTGAATTGTTGGGGTTTGGAAGGGGAGTAGGTGAGAAGATTAAAGAGGTTTGCCTGCATGGGGACCATTTGGGGATTTGGCTCAGGCACTCTAAGACTGATCAGTTGGGGAAAGGGAAATGGGTATGGCTAGACAGAGGTGGTAATGTGGCAGCGTGCCCGGTGTGGGAATGGTTGCGTTTTTGGGGTGTGCAGTGCTTCACAGGAGAGAGTGGAGTTTTTGTGCATAGGACGGGGGCAAAGCTTACTAGTTTCCAACTGTTGCAGGTGTTAAGGATGGCTCTGAAGTAGATGAGTCGTCACACCTTTGATTTTGACACTCATTCCTTCAGGATCGGGGCAGCTACTGCTGCGGCCCATTTGGGTTGGGACTGGGCAAGAATTAGGGCAATAGTTAGATGGAAGTCTAGATGCTGCGAGCGCTACGTGAGGCCGTAGTAATGTTCTTGTTCTGGACCCATACTGGCTAGTTAGTTTAACTCAGGTTTTGGGTGAGGGGTTTAATCTTGTGGCAACCTTTACAGTTCTTTTTCTTTGCAAGGTGTGTGTCTGGCCCACAGAAAGACAAGATGGTAACATGGCTGGTCGGCCATTCCTTTATCCACTAGGGGGGAAAAGTTTGCAGAAAAACAGATTTACGGACGGGCGCTGGGACTCCCTAGCAGACATCATGAAACTTTCTGGTGGGGAAAAAGCGGCATGAGGTGGGAAAGTCTGCTTACGTTTATTACTGCTAGTTTACCGAACTGGGATTGTCCTGACTTACTGTTGATTCATCTGAGGGAAAATGACCTTGTGAAGCTGTCAGGGCTCACACTACTGCAACACATGCAGAGAGATTTGGAACTCCTCAAACAGAGGTTGCATGGTACCTGCTTAGTATGGACTGAGTTTGTGCCCCGACGAGCGTGGAGAGGGGCAGTTAAGCATGGAGCCATGGAGCGGGCTTCCAAAAAACTGAATCGGGCTATGAGGGTTTTCTGTTGGTCACATGGGATAAAAGTCTCAAAGCATGAAGACATCAAAGAACAAGATGAGGCACTTTTCAGGGCAGACAGAGTGCATTTGTCACAGTTGGGGAACGCATATTATCTAACAGAATTGAGGTTACTGGTGGGGGATTTGTAGGGAGAGAAGATGTGGCTCAGAGAGTAGGCGTGGGACAATAAGGTTGCAGTAGTGTGTCTGTTTTTCCTTGGGTGGGGCAGAAAAACGCCAAGTGGGTTTATGCTGGTTGGCAGTAAATGGGGGAGGGTGGAGAGCCAGATGCAGGCTTGGCCACCCTTCCAAGGGGAAAAACAAGCAGGTGAAGGATCAGAGTGTGGGGGATGCATGAAGCAAGTAGGGCATGAAAGGGAAAGGGGAGTGTCTAGGGGAGTGGAAGCGAACTGTGGGATTTGAAGTGAAAAAGATGAGCGAGGAAATCTTAATGGGTTGGGGCTGTGTTAAAGTTGGGGTGTAGACGTTGAAAGTTAAATGATGTAATCTTGTTTAAATCCTGTCCTAAATAAATGACCTTTTACACTAATGATTGGTGTCGCTGAAGTATGTCCCGATGGAGGGGCCTGTGGAGAGAAAGACTCGCTCTAGTCTCTCTGCGGGCACATTCGGGAGAGTAGGAAGTGATGCCGGCTTGACAGGATAGGCTGCAGGTAAGTGGGGGAGGGCCTAGGGGTGGGCGTTTAAAAGGGGCGTGGGGGGGAGGGATTGGCCTCTTTCCGTGCCTACTATCGATCGGCATGGAATTTGGCCACCCACCCACGCCGGGTGGGTGGGTGGCCAAAGGTAGAGGGGTGGAGATAACGGTGCGGGGTGCTATGGAAGTGGGGGTTAGTGAGTGCCAGTTAGGGCATGTGGTGATAAAGGAAGTGAAACAGTAGATGGGGGAGGGTGGAGAGCCAGATGCAGGCTTGGCCACCCTTCCAAGAGGAAAAACAAGCAGGTGAAGGATCAGAGTGTGGCCAGTAGGGCATTAAAGGGAAAGGGGAGTGTCTAGGGGAGTGGAAGCCAGATGCGGGTTTTGAAGTGAAAAAGATGAGCGAGGAAATCTTAAAGGGTTGGGGCTCTGTTAAAGTTGGGGTGTACACGTTGAAAGTTAAATGATGTAATATTGTTTAAATCCTATCCTAAATAAATGACCTTTTACACTAATGATGATTGGTGTCGCTGAAGTATGTCCCGATATTGAGCCTCAAGTTAAATGCACTTTTTCCTCTCTTTTTAGTACAGATGCATTTGGGACTTCATATCTTGTTTGCCATGGAGGGCAGCCATTCTGGGTGTGGCTGTGCTCATAAAAATGCGGCCCGCCTTATGGGTCTAAGGGTACCGCTCACTGTTCTTGTGCACTTGCTGGTGCTCTTTAATCCTCGCATGTTACTTTCAACACATGATGCCATTGTTAAGAAATATGCTTCGGAGCCATGGCTGGTTCTTTGAATTCCAGATATAGATTCCTTGTGTGTGCTTAAAACAAAAACGACAGGTATGTTATTAATAATTTCTTTAGCAGTGACTAAAGCATGTAGAATTTGGCGTGCAAATTCTGTTAGTGTCTAAAAACCGATGTATGGTGTCGCGTGTGACTTTTCTTATACGTGAGCATGTTATCATATCTAATCCGAGACAGTGCACGATGGTTGCAACATTGAAAATAAGGTGACCATCATTGTTGCAATGCTGAGAATAAAATAAGCATAATTGCAGGAATGCTGAAGGTATAAGGAACATCATAGTTCTAAAGCTGAGAATATAAAGAAAGACACTATTAAGCCAAATCATAAAAAAAATCATGTTGGTGATAATTGTCATATAATAGCCAGTTTAATTTACAGATATCCTTCCCTGCTGTTCCCTTCCCACACCCTTCCCATTACCTGGCCACGTCAATTCATAGAGCTACTGCAGCGTACTGACTTGGAGGTGGGCTTTAAAAAGTATTGTGCAGATCCAGATGAAGGTGGCCACCGTAACACAGACATACAGTATAGACTTTGTCAATGCTTGTTAGCAGTGTCAGATAAATGAATAGACAACATTTATTTTGTTGTGGATAACTAGAATTGAAAATGTTTAAATTATGAAAAATATGTGACTGAATTAAACATTACTAAGGTATTTGGAAGAAGTAGTGGTTTTGAGAGTATTAATCACTCCCCTTCTCCTCTTCACATCACTTTTCCTTGCAGTCTTTCTCTCTGTTAGGCATATTTGACCTTTTTCTCCCCAAGCCTTTCTGAAATCCTCTATCTGCATAACTCAGTTCTCATCCCTTTCCTCTTCAATGCACGCTTTTCATTCTCTCCTTTTTGCAAGTTCCTTGCATCTCCTTCATTTCACTTTTCGCCCACACAATGCACCACTCACCTTTAAGCACTATGGCCCTCATTTGGACCACGGCAGTCTTTTCCAAAGACCGCCGAGGTACCGCCGTGCTGAAGACCGCCAGTGCAGGTGGTTTTCCGCACAGCGTATCATGACTGCGGGCAGCCCTCTGCCTTTTTCCGGATGGAGAGCCGCCAGCAGCCATACTGGTGGTCGGCGGTGAAGAGGAGGCTGCTCCACCTCCACGTCATCAGAACACCGCCCACCGAATCACGTCCCAGGATTCGGGGTGGCGGTGTTCTGGTGACGGGGAGCTGGCGGGGGAGCAGCCCCCATGGATCCTGTTCCCTCCCGGAGGATCACCGGACCAGGTAAGGTGATCGTCCGTTAGGGGAGGGGGTGGGAGGGTGTTGTGTGCGTGCATGGGGTGTGCGTGTGAGTGTTTACAGTTTTTTTGTGTGTGTTGTGTGTATGGGAAATATGTGCGTTTATGTCTGTGTGTGTGTGTGCGTGTATGTGTGCGTGTATGTGTAGTAGTTGTGGAGTGTGCGTGTGGGGGTGTGTCAATGTTTTAGGGGGTGTGGGGAGGGGGGTCCTACTACCTTTGGGGGGTGATAGGGGGGTCGTGGGTTTGGGGTAGGACTCTGGGGAGGGGGCGGGGGAAACCCCTATCAGTGCCAGGGAGCGAATTCCCTGGCACTGATAGTGCCTACCGCCATTGATTTTGTGGTGGTACAGAACCCCACAAAATCCATAGCGGTTTGCGGGGTCGTGATACCGCCGGCAATCTAGTGACGGCCTCGGGGCTGGAGACCACCCACGGTCGTTACCACCCTGGTGGTCAGAGTGGGGAAGCGACGGTTTGGCATGGCGGTCACTGCCATGCTTGTAATTTCATTTTTTTTTACCACCGGCCTGTTTGCGGTATTACCGCCACTTCTGCACTGACCGGCAGGGTTGTAATGAGAAAACAACAGATGATGGAAAGAATGCAGAACAAATCAAACATTCAACCCCAGTCACAGATTTGGGTTTAATCCATCAGCTTTTTTGCTTGCCATGCCATTCCAGTTTTGACCCAACCATATGCAAATCAGTCTTGACCCTGTTCCCCATGGGAACAGTCCAGGCCCAAACTGCCAGGCCAGTTCTTCCCCGCACCAGAAACAAGCATCCTATGACCGGGTTCAGGGTATCACTCTTCATCAGCCGGGCTAGCTTGAATCTGGTGGAATAGCAAGCATAGGACCCACGTCTGAGCATACCCTTCCCACTTGGGGCGACAAGTGCAAAAACAACAGATGATGGACGGAATGCAGAACAAATCAAACATTCACCCCAGTCACAGATCTGGGTTTAATCCATCCGTTTTTTTGCTTGCCATGCCTTTCCAGTTTTGACCCAGCCATATGCAAATCAGTCTTGACCCTGTTTCCCATGGGAACAGTCAAGCCCGAACTGCCAGGCTAGGTCTTCCCTGGACCAGAAACAAGCATTCTGGGACCGGTTTCATGGTATCACCCTTCATCAGCCAGGCTAGCTTGAATCTGGTGGAATAGCAAGCACGGGACCCATGTCTGAGCATACCCTTCCCACTTGGGGCGACAAATGCTAAAACAACAGATGAAGGACGGAATGCAGAACAAATCAAACATTCACCCCCAGTCACAGATCTGGGTTTAATCCACCAGTTCTTTTGCTTTCCATGCCATTACAATTTGGACCCAACCATATGCAAATCAGTCTTGACCCTGTTTCCCATGAGAACAGTCCAGCCCGAACTGCCAGGCCAGGTGTTCCTTGGACCATAAACAAGCATCCTGGGAACGGTTTCAGGGTATCACCCTTCATCAGCCAGGCTAGCTTGAATCTGGTGGCATAGCAAGCACAAGACCCACGTCTGGGCATACCCTTCCCACTTGGGGCGACAAATGCAAAAACAACAGATGATGGACGGAATGCAGAACAAATCAAACATTCACCCCAGTCAGAGATCTGGGTCCTGGAGCAGGAGCACAACGGGGCCTTGGCTCACACGCATAAAAAATACAGCAGTGTTCAAGAACATCATAATCATTGGGGAAAGTCACCAAACATGTGTGGTACTGAAGGAGAGGTGGAAGTTTCCTTCAAAGACAAGAACAAGCGTGTTACTTCAGTACCAGCCAGTGCAAACTCCCATCAAAGACAAGAACAAGTGTGGTACTGCAGTGCCAGCCAGGGCAAGCTTCCACCAAAAATATGGAACAAGACTGCTACTGCAGGGCCAGTCATAGCAAGTTATGTTCACATGGAAATGGACATGGAAAAAAATTGGCAGAGTAGGGCCAGTGCAAGCTTTATTCATAGAGATGGAACAAGTGTGGCACTGCAGGGCCACTGCAAGCTTCCTTTAAAGACATAGAACAAGTACAGCACTGGGCAGTACCATTTAGTGCTTCCCTTAGATGCAACAAATAAGGAGCATTTCAGATTTGGAACAGCACTGAGGTGTACGGGTGCAAGCTTGACTGGTAGGCATGGCAACATTTCCTCACACAAAACAGGTATAGCTTTGGGAAGGAGTGCACGCTTTCCTCACACTAATAAAACAAATACCAATCTGGTGAGGAAACAATGCAAGATTCCCTCACATGCACAGAACATGGACATCATGTGCAGCAGCAGTCCAAGACTGACCTTAAACACACACAATGTGCACCATTTGGCAGCAGTGGAAGTTCCCCTCACATACAGAAGAGGTACAAGATGGTCTGTAGCTGTGCAAGCTATGACAGCCTCACATAGGCCTTCAAAGTGACCCACAGGTGCTTCAGTTAATTTTACTTCAAAGACTGACTCCTGGGAATCGGACTAAACTCACATTGCTGTAAGAGCTCCTTTGGCCTCAGTAATCAGTGATGCAGGAACAGTTATCAGACAGTAGGTGGTACCATCAAGATTACATCACTGAACTCCTAGGGATTCTGGAAAATGCAAGCATTACACAAAGAACAAGTGTTGGAAATGATCCATGCCCATTCTACAGGAGACCGTAAGGGTGAAGTGTGCCGCTGGTGTCACATTTAGAAGCACACTGTCACAAATATAATGTTAAAGCATATTGTGATAGTACACTGTCATTTATATACAGCACATTTTCCATTGAAATGACAACTAAATTTGCACAGACATACATTTTAAGTGATAAACCTACATAGGACTCGAATTTTAATGTGTTGAAATTAGGTTTCCATGAACATTTGTCATTTCTGCATCACCAAATCTTGATTTGAATTGATACTGTTAAAATGTTTGTTTTCATCACACTTCAGAATTAGAAAAAATGTGCTTCATTTGTGCTTTCCTAATTGTTTATTTGTTTTCAAATATTTGTACAGTTCATTTATAGGTATTTACAATTTGTTGTATGTTAGAAGAAAACAACATACTGCAGTTCTTCCTTTCATATCAGCAAGACCTTTACACATTTCAATTTACAATATCCTCACATTTTACATTAAGAGAACCCTTGAGCCCCTACTTTCAGGGCCTATGCTAGTAGGTGCTCTCTCAGGTCTCAAGGGGCTGCTGTGGTCGGCCCCTCTCATCTTCATGCCGGGCAGTGCACCAGCTGCACCAGTGGTAGCTACTCCCCTCCCCCACCCTGAACTCCATTGACTTCCCTTCTCCCCTTGCCATCCTGCACCATCTTCAAAACCAGCAGCATTGTTTACAAAGCCATCACAGCCAGCTCCCCTGCTTATCTCGCAGTCAACCTCACCATCCCTGACAATTTTCAGCACAAACACACACAGCCCAGACACCATAAAACTAAGAAGTTTAAAAAAGAAATAACGTGACAACAGGCCTTTCCCATCTATTTACCCCAGATCTGAAACAACATCTCCATATCAATCAGCACTGCTCCAACACTCACTGTTCCAATTTTGGAAAAATATGAAGACTCACCTCTGCAGAGAATAAACATCACAATGCATGATATGTCCAAAACCTAGGTTCTTCTCATATTACTCATTGACTTTATGCTTGTCTTTGATGATGTATAGAGCTCCATAGTATTTTGGCTAGCTGTGTGCTATAGGAATACCACTTACATACATACATACATGCATACATACATTCATATATACATCATCATCAGTTCTTAGCTTGGGTAAAGAAAGCCATTCTCAAAGCAGGTTTTGCAGGAGCAGAGAAGCCGGGTTCCACCCAGAGACAAGGTTCATTCATTGGACTCCGTTTGGAACATGGGACCAGATGTAGCAATTTCCGATTTTGCGAATCGGAAATTGCGAGTTGGTGTGACTCGCAATTTCCGAGTCGCAAAATCGGATGCAGAACGGTGTCTCAGACACCGTCTGTGAATCGCTATGGGGGTGCAACGACCCACCTCATTAATATTGATGAGGTGGGTCGCATTTTGCGACCCCATAGCGATTCTCTGCACTCACAGGGATGGTGGCCTGCTGGAGACAGCAGACCACCATGTATGTGACTGCTTTTTAAATAAAGCTGTATTTTTATTTTGTATTGCAGCCTGTTTTCCTTAAAGGAAAACTAGTTGCAATACAAAAAAACATAACGAAACCATTTGGTTTTGTTTTTTCAGAGTAGGCAGTGGTCCATTGGACCACTGCCTGCTCTGAAAAAACATTTCTGGCAACATTCACGAAGGGGAAGGGGTCCCATGGGGACCCCTTCCCTTTTGCAAATGGGTTACCACCAGTTTGACACTGGTGGTAACTGCGAATTGCTTTGCGACCGCGTTCGCGATCACAAAGAAATTTAGCATTGCGCTGCGAGTCGCAAATAGCAAGGGGCCACCCCTTCCTATTTGCGAGTCGCATTCCCATTTAGCGAGTCGGTACCGACTCGCAAAATGGGAATGAGCATCGCGATGCACATTTTGCATGGGCAAACTGCGATTTTCGCAGTTTGCACCATGCAAAATGCTACCTACATCTGGCCCTAAGGCCCATATTTATACTTTTTTAGCGTCACATTTGCGCCGCTTTATGACGCAAAAGCTGTGCAAACTTACAAAACACAATTGTATTTTGTAAGATTGTGCCGCCTTTGCGTCAAAAAATTATGCAAATGCGCCGCTAAAAAAGTATAAATATGGGCCTAAGTGTAACAGCGCAGCCAGCCTATCTGCAGCCACATATAGCCCTTGGAATGCCTACTTAGGCTGTTCAAGGGATAAGGGACACTAAAAAATATTCTAGCTTTTCGTCTAGAATTTTGAATTCTATTAAGAAATCGAAGGATAGGAATATGCTTTTTCTTCTTCGTTATTAATTATCACAATTTCACAGCAGCCAATCAAAATAACTTTTACAGAAAACACACTTCCATCATTCTCTTCATGACATCACACCTCTTTACACCAATCGGGTTGTCCTCTGTGCTATAAAATACTTCAACACCATTTTGAAATTCTCTATCTTTGTCTAATTGGCTTGTAAGTCTGCGCTTCCTATAGAAACTTGCTCTAAGTTAAGGATGCTAAGCATACTTTTAATTATTTGACATACCCTTCCTCATGTATCATTGTCAGTATGGCCATGATCACTAAGGGCCTCATTACAACTTTGACGGGTGGCAACCGCCGCCTGCCAAGTTGTAACCGCTGTGCGGCCGCCAATGCGGCCGCACTCCCGCGGTGCCCATTTTGACATCCCCGCTGGGCCGGCGGGCGGAAACTTGGTTTCTGCCTGCCGGCCCAGCGGGGATGTGGGTCCGCAACATGGGAGCCGGCTCCAAATGGAGCCGGCGGTGTTGCGGCCGTGCGACGGGTGCAGTTGCACCAGTCACGCTTTTCACTGTATGCAGAGCAGAGTGAAAACCGCCAGGAAAAGGCTGGCAGTCGGGGACTCGTAATCCCCTGGGCAGTGCTGCTAGCAGCGCTGCCCAGGCGGATTATCACCTCTGGGGCAAATGTGGTGGGAAACCGCCGGCCCCGGCGGTGCGACCGCGGCGCAACCGCTGCGGTCGTAATGACCTCGGAAGCACCGCCAGCCTGTTGGCGGTGCTTCCGTCATTTCAGCCCTGGCGGTCCTGTAACGCCAGGGTTGAAATGACCCCCAAAGTTCTTTTTCAACTGATTAATATTCATTGTGTAAGTTCCCTGAACAGAGTTGGGAAAAGTGTTATGTTATTTTCAGTTTTTTCGTTCTTCTACAGGTATGGCTCAGTTCCTCTAAATCAATGTGAACTGATGTGAGTAGAGTCTCACTCTTATGTCCTTTCATAAGTTTTGAATATAACGTATGGTTTTTCCTACAATTTCTGGAGATGATTTTGTCTAGTCCTGATGAAGCGCCAAGTGATCTGTTTGGATGTTGTAAGGCGCGAAACATGTTGACTTTCCAGAGTGGAAAAAGTAGTTGCTTTTGGGCCACTCATATCTTAGAGTAAAGGACCATTATCTCCATAACTCTCTTTGTGTTTTTAATATTGACCAGCACTTCCTCATTCTAATAAAATTGTTTTTTAAGGGAGTGTCAGAGCCAATTTTAAAATTGTTCTTTCTCTCTTTGTCCTTTCTTGAAATTCTGGCAAAGAGGCCCCTACAGGGGTCCAGTCAGACACTGCAGTGCCAGTCTGACGTGGAGCAAGCCCAATGATGACACATGAGGACCTTTGCTTCTGAATTCACTCATACCTGAGACACCTTAAGTTTTTCTGTGTCGCTGTGTCTTTTTTGGAACAGTGTACTCTGTTGATTGATATATTACGAATAGGGAGTATGTACACTGAACCAGTTAATCTCCCAGTCTCCCCTTTCTTTTTTTATATAATTAGCGCAGTGGCCCAGCTGTGGGACTTTCGATTGATATTGTGTTCTGTACACCCTGATGGAGAATTTCCAAAGTTTAAGTTTTGATGAAAATGTGGTCACAGCTATATTACAGACTCCTTCCATACTGGGAATGGATGGTGCAGGTCCTTCTGGCAGTTTGAAGGACGATTGCGATAAACTTACAACATTGAAACAGGACTTGATTAAAACCATCCTACATGGCACTATCATGACTGAATATCTCAGGGCAAATGTAGCCCCGAAAGAGTTAATTGTGATCATTGTACCGAGAATTTTCTTACAAAACTTACACTTTAAAACTGACTGGGCCCAAATTGCCTGGAAATGTACTAGAGACTGGCTGGTACTTATTATTAACACATCAAAACATTTGGCTGAGTCAATCACGGTGCAGATTAATTTAGCAGAATCCACTTTGAAAACGACTTTGTCTTCAGCATCCTTCAAGAGCCGGTTAGCAGAGATCAACACCAAGCTCAATGAGAACAAAGAATATATGACCCAGCAAAAGATTTCCAAATTACAAAAGGACATTACTAAATTCAACAAAGAGAAAGTTTATCCATACATCAGAGAAGATTTTGAGATAGATACTGCATCACGATCCTCGGACGAATCAGTACCTTCTTAAAAAAACAACAGCAGATTCAGCAATAGCTCTTCAGATGGTTGGAGCACAGATGAGGGAATTTCACACTTGTACTACAACTTTCCTCATTTTCCAATACAGCAAACTCCTAATTGCCAATCTCCATACCCTTTTTACCAACCACGCCCAATGATTCCCTACGTTCCTTTTTTAGGCCGAGGCCGGGGCAGAGGAAAAGGCAGACGGAGAGGGAGAAGAAGACACGTCCATTAGGCACAGCAAGAACTGCAGATGATAACCCGCAGTCAAGGGAAGAATCCTCCAGTGAGAATTTAGTTGTCAATTTGTCCACAAGACAACTCACTGCAGATGAGAACACAGTTTTGAATAAAGGTTTGGGATTTCCTCCCACCCCGACAAATTATTTTTTTCAGATCAATTGTGAATTGTCCCGTCTCTTTAGGAAAATCAGACTACTTTTTTTTTTAAAGACAAGCCCACAGAGTCACAACAAGAAGACACAGGACTAAGGACTCCATCTACTTTTGTTCCTCCTCTATCATCTGTGCTTTGTGAGATACTTGCCTTCGAAAAAGCAGTCATGACGGCTGTGCAACAACTACACCCTAAACGTGCCTTTTGCAACATTACCACAAGAGAGAGAGCAGCTCTGAAAGCTCTCTGACAAGACCAGACCATAGTCATTAAACCAGCAGATAAGGGTGGAGCGATTGTGATTTTAAACTCTCTAACATATAGATGAGAATGCCTCTGGTTATTAAGTGATTCAACTTACTATACCCCTATTTCACGTGATCTGACTGAAAGATTACAGCTACAGATTTGTGCTTTGATCCACGAAGCAGTATCAAATCCATGGATATCCCAGAGAGAGGCAGACTTTTTGGATACTACAATTCCGCGTATCCCCTATTTCTATTGTCTCCCCAAAATCCACAAGGGTATTACACCTCTCCCTGGAAGACTGATTGTCTCAGGCATGGGGTCAGCACTAGAACCTCTCTCCACCTTTTGTGATTTAATTTTATAAACCAATCATAAGAGAATCATCCACCTTTTTGAAGGTCACAAAGGAGGTCTTCAATTTGATCCAGTCTATTAACGAGATGGATCCAGTACAAGCCCTAATCACCCTCGATGTAGAGTCACACTACACTAACATCCCAC
Source organism: Pleurodeles waltl (assembly GCF_031143425.1). Taxonomy (NCBI): domain Eukaryota; kingdom Metazoa; phylum Chordata; class Amphibia; order Caudata; family Salamandridae; genus Pleurodeles; species Pleurodeles waltl. Next base: position 644,016,392 of record NC_090446.1, on the reverse strand, counting down.
AAAAAGAGACACTACGAGTGATTGAGACGGCTCTTTTGAAGAGACCACTAAGTATTCCCACACCTGTACATTTTATTATACAATGTGCTACATTACCACTTACTGAAAACTTCTTCCAGTTTGAAGACCAATTGCACCATCAGAATCGCAGGACTTCCATGGGGAGCACTTTTGCCCCTAATCTAGCTTGTTTGTATGTGTACGACTTTGAACAGCGTTGCATTCTTAGCCCCATCAATCCTTTCGCTGACAACTTCAGCGAAAGGATTGATGATACATTGATGATACATTGATGATATCCTCATCGTATGGCAGGGAGAGACGCAATTAGTTCCCTCCTTCACTGATTGGATTAACAGTCTTGACCCCTTTTTAAAGTTCACTTCTACAGTATCCACTCAAAGTATTTCCTTCTTGGATCTTACTATCACTATCAATTGTGGCAAGTTACAATCCTGTAAATATCATAAAAAGACTGATCGTAATAGCTTACTATTATATGACAGTTATCACCCAAAAGCCCTATGAGATAACTTACCGTATGGCCAGTTCTTAAGACTATGTCGCAATTGCAGTAATATATCTTTTTACGATCAGCAGGCTGACGATCTCACCACGAAATTACTTGAGAGTCATTATCCAGCTAGAACCATCAACACAGCATGTAAATGAGCCCGGAGTATTAATAGAGAGGCATTATTGTCTTCTACACCGAAGAATTCCGTATCCCGTTTAACCTGTGTGTGTACTTTCTCGCCAGCGTCTAATTCTCTCAAAAAATGATCAATGAACATTGGTCCATCCTCACCAGTGGGGGAGTTAACATACCCAAACCTTTATTTGCTTTTAAAAGATCTCCCAGTATTGAGGATTCTGTGGTACATACTAGACCACTGCTGTACAACAAGGACTCAGATCAAAAGACATTGTGGGGCCTACCGCCTGTGAAAGACCATTACCCTTGCGTAAAAATTGTCATGTATGCCCTCTGACCAAATGCATGCAAATAGTCCATTTGGAACCTATTAGCCCTTGGAAACTTCACAAATATACCAATTGTAACACCCGCAACTGTATCTACATGATTTGCTGCCCTGTGGCCTACAATATGTAGGAATGACTACAAGACCAGTAAAAATTAGAATAAACGAACATCATAGTAATATCAGATGTGGACGACTCACTACAAAATTAAGCATTCACTACCATGATGCACAACATACTCCAGATGATTTATGGTGGATTGTTCTTGACGTTGTTCAATCACCCTCGAGAGCGCTCCTAGGAGTAGAACAACGCTGGCTTTACAATCAGGAAGTCATATCCATGGTTTGAACAATGATATACCATGAATGAGTGTTGCAGCATGTATGAGATAATTACTTCTCTCATTATATTCTGACAATAACTGCTTCTATTTTTTGGAGTTTTGATTCTTGACACTCCCACTATTGGTTGCTTTGCTAATGTCTTTACTTGAGAGGCCATAATCAATAGCGTAGCGGTCTTATAATGGACTCATTTCAGCCACATTTCTTTCCCCCAGTGCGTTTTCATCTCTTTCTTCTATTCCTCTTCTCTTGCATTTACTTTTCATTAGGACTTCAACTAGTAGTACTTCACCATAGAATTCATTGTGATGAATTCTTTTGCTAATTCTTGGTAATTGTCCTTCCTTTACAATAGCACTTCAATTAGTAGTGCTTTAACATATAATCCATAGTGACGAGTATTCTTACCAATTGTCCACCTTTCACTCTGCCGTACTCCTAGTACCGGCATGCAGTGCCTCTATAACAATCCCATGGTTGCTGTTTTAACACATAAAGGAAGGGACTTTTTTTAGTCCTTCCTTTATGTTTTTGACCCCATCCAGTAGGACGTCATCTGACTCCTCCTTACTCACTTCTGATTGGGCGTCTGACTTCCGGGCGTCCTTTATCGCCCGGTGACTGTGCTTTCTGTGTAGTTCGGCGGGAAGGTGACACCTGGATTAATAGAGAGGCATTATTGTCTTCTACACCGAAGAATTCCGTATCCCGTTTAACCTGTGTGTGACCTAATTCGGTCTCAGAGGATTTTCATGTAAATTGCTCTCTTTTGGTGGCTACACCATGCGTGTTGTTTTTACTATCTAATTACCGCGTTCCATCAGAGTCGATAAGGAACGCGGTTTGATGTTCTAGTCTGACCAGATTCACGCGCCTCGGCCTAGTACTTCGGGGAGGCGGCACCTGGATTAGACCGTTCCCGCACTGGAAGGACACTTTTACAACTTTAGCATCACACTCCAATGACACTAAACGTAGTCTATGCCCATGTTTTCCCTTAGCATATGGGAACGTGGTCTCTGACTCCCCTTGTCTCACTTTTCCAGTTAGAGATGTTACGCATGTAATTCTCACAGGGGTTCTTGGTTCCATTTCTCTATGGTAGCCCTCACTGCCCGCTCCCCTTGCATTTATTATCCAAGTGTTTTCTGACTACTGAGCATGTTCTGACTGGGTTATTATACAGATCTCCAGATAAGCATTAGATTATGCTTCTCCTGGGTTTCCCCTCACTACCTTTCCATTTTATGTGATACATTGGTTTTTTGATATTTGACAATACTGTCTTCTGAATCCCCTAAGACATAATGTTTGATAAGAGTTGTTGCTCTGATGATTATACTATGCAGGTTCTGTTTCTAACATGTGATTAGAGAACCAACGAGTGATTGTAAGTCTGCGCTTCCTATGGGAACTTGCCCTAAGTTAAGGATGGTAAGCATACTTTTACTTATTTGACATACCCTTCCTCATGTACCATTGTCAGTATGGCCATAATCTCTAAATTATTTTTCAACTGATTAACACTAATTGTGTAATTCCCCCGAATAGTGTTGGGAAATGTGTTATGTGATTTTGTCTTTCTGTTTTGTTCGTTCTTCTACAGGTATGGCTCAGTTCCTCTAAATCAATGTGAACTGGTGTGAGTAGAGTCTCACTGTTATGTCCTTTCATAAGTTTTTAATATAAAGTTTTGAATATAAACAAGCTTTATTCAATCAGCTCAGAATTAGTTCATTAATGATCACCAATAACATATTCTAATCAGAACTTGACAAAACATATGCTTGAATGCTTCAGCATAAGCCAACAAAGATGAATATAACAGCATTAATAGCAAAGTTCAGTAATCAGTTTGTCAATCATTTGTCACTGTCAACGTCACCCAAAGAATACCTTACCTAACCCAAATTAGCATTTGCATGTGGGACTTCATGCAAAAACAATTTAGAAACGTGGATTTGGAAAACATCTAGCTAGAAGATGAACTATAAAACAGCGCAGTTGGTACCTAGAAAGAAAGGCACAAAGTTAACAGTCACATTGTCATAGCTACCTATTCACAGAATGGATCAGCAACAAAGTCAGCCTTCGTGTTCAGGTCATCAATCGATCAGCAACGCATCAGGCTCTCAAGTGCATGAGCCCAATAACAGATTCTTGAATCACGTCTTCTGACATCTAATATCTGCATCCATTCTCCCCTCACATCTGAAGTTTTTTTGCCCTCGTCACAACTTTTTATTAAAGTTTCTCAGTCCAACCCCCTAATTCCTAATTGGTCAGTCAATCACCAGTTATTACCCTAACCAATAACTTTCAGTTTACAAATCAATGAATTCTAAAATTATGCCGTTCTCAGTTCTCTGATTGGTTCGCTGTACGATGTCCTCATCATCCGGCTCATCAGGTATCGAAAATGTTGGATCTTCTTCTCCAGTCAGTGCTTTTATTTTTCAAGTCCTGGGAAAGTACATTGAGTGTGTCTTACACCAAAATTGTTACATACTCTAGTCCCTCATCTCCTGTCCGTCGGTACATTGTGGAAAATTCTAGCTAAGTAGATTTTATTAACATATGCAGTTCATAGACGGTTCAATGCACCAGCTTCTCTGCAGTGTGTTAGAAATTCAGCTTCTGCATGAGGCCTGGTAACTAGGCCACAACTTCGGCTAAGTTAACTCTACAATATAATGCAAAACATAGGTTATACATCTTAATATCACATATTACTATTTTATTAGTACTCTTTTCCATTATTTCACACATTTTTTATCATTTTGTACAAGTTCGCATAAACTGGCTCTGTACGCTCTGTAGGCATATTTTCAAACGTGCACATTCATTTCTCTACACTTAATTTTTCTATCAACGTTTTTGTTAATCGAAACACATAGGGGGTCATTACAACATTGGCGGTAAATGCCGCTTACCGCCGTGCAGAAGACCGGCAACACACAGCCGCGGGCGCGGAATTCTGCCACAGCTATTACGACCCACAGCCCGGAATCTGCCAAAATCCAGACACCCACACAAGTCCGCCACACCAAAGGTCAGTGATAAACTGGCGATAACAAAACCTCCACCATCACGCCAACAGGAATACGCCCACACTATCACGACCCACGAATCCACGCAGCGGTCTGTCAACCGTGGTATTCCATTGGCGGTACACACCGCCGCGCTCAAAATACACACACTTAAAAAACACAACCACATTGGACACTTACAAATACACACACCTGATACACATACACACACCACTCCCACACATCCAATCCAATATAAAACACACACCCACATCACCCACAAACCCTTAAGACCACAATTGCGACTGAAGGCCAGAGAGAGACACCACCATCTACAAACTAGCATCCACAGGCCCTCAACACCATCACTCACACAACATCCACGCACAAAACACCACACACCCCTAAACATCACCCCACACATCACAACACACCGCAAAGACACCCCAGGTTTTCTGAGGAGGAGCTCAGGGTCATGGTGGAGGAACTCATCCGGGTAGAGCCACAGCTATTTGGATCACAGGTGCAGCACACCACCATAGCTAGGAAGATGGAGCTATGGCGCAGAATCGTGGACAGGGTCAACGCAGTGGGACAGCACCCAAGAACACAGGATGACTTCATGAAGAGGTGGAACGACCTACGGGTGAAGGTACGTTCCGTGGTCTCAAGACACCAGATTGCAGTTCAGAGAACTGGTGGCGGACCCCCACCTCCTCCCCCAGAACTAACAACATGGGAGGAGCAGGTCTTGGCTATACTGCATCCTGAGGGCCTCGCAGGAGTAGCTGGAGTAATGGACTCTGGTAAGGCAAATCTTTAAATACTTCATCCCCCATCCTACTTGCATGCTATCACATACCCCCACCCTCGCCCTCACCCCCATCACTCCAACTCCTCACACATGTTCCACTATCACAAACCACACATCCCAACACCAAGCGCTGCATGCAACAACAAAGCATGGACACCCATCACCAATGCATGGCCACTGCACATACCCATACTCACCCCTAAACATTTAGCACACAAGGTCCTACACAAGAATGCAAGCACTGGGGTACAGGGTCACCCACCCATTGCACACCATGGCACACACAGATGAAATATTCATGCCGTTACACCCCTGCAGGACCTCTACCCAACGTCACCGGAAAGGAGGTTCCAGACATGTCCACTCCACCCACAGAAGAGGCCAACAGTGATGACAGCAGCTCTGTCCAACTAGATCTAGATGACCAGCCCGGCCCATCTGGGACCTCGGGACAGTCGATTCCCCTCACACTGGCACAAGCCACAACAGAGTCTCCCCCCTCTGGAAACACCAGCACAGCAACCACCCAGCGGGCCCATACCTCTGTCCCCAGTACACGTCAAGCAGCAGTGTGTCCAGCACTACAGGGAACCCAGGCTAACTCACTACCCCAACAACACCATGGACCTGGGGGCAGTGGCAGTGGGCACAAGGTTCAGGGGACAGAGGCACAGGAACACAGGGGAACTGGGAGGGCTGCTGTGCGACAGGGGGTGGACAGGCCCAAGGGAACTCACTCTCCATGAGGCCCTCTCCAACATCATGGGAGTCTACCACCATTCCCAGGAGACGATGGCAACGATACTGGCCAAGTTTCAGGAGACCCAGCGGCTGCAGGAGGAACAGAATTTGGGGTTCAGGGAGGAACTCAAATCCATCAATACCACCCTGGGCACCATTGTAGGGGTGCTGAAGGAACTCGTCAACACCAGGAGGGACACTGTGGTACAACAAGGGGCCCCTGACACTAGCCTGGACGATGAACTGCCTACCACCTCCGCCGGTGCTAGCGGACAGAAGGCACTGCCACAGGACCACAACACTAGCACCCCACCCCCTGCAGATGGAGAACCACCCCGCAAGCAGTCCCTGAGATCCAGGACAAAGACAGAGAACAATGCCAAGACCCCCGCCAAAAAATGAGACCACCCTGATTGTCATCCTTCTGTCCCATTTTGTCACCCTGTCCATCTTTAAACTGCCCCAGCTCCACTTCCTATGCCCCTTTGGACAATGCACCTGTGAGACTAATAGACTGGACTCTGCCATGGACATTCCTCCACCATCACCCCTGACCATTTTACAACCCCCTCCACTATTTAGCACTTAAATAAACACCCTTAAAAAACGCAAAACTATCTGGAGTCAGTCTGTGCTTTCGAAAATGTGTATTTGCAATAACTGGAAAACTGCTATATCCATTGTATTGTCAACATACCTATGTCACACAGCTCTAGTCCATGAGGAAACAAAGCAAGTGTCACACAGTGGGACCCACATCTGTGAAACTGAAAAGGAAAGTGACAACTCAGGGTCCATACACTGGGTGAAAGTGACAGACAGATGAGAAGTAGAATAATGGTGTTCGATGTAGCAGGCAGTGATGTCTTCTTACCTGTGTCTCACGGGAAGTATTGATGAATCACTGTGTGTCTGTTGTCGATATCCTCTTCTTCTGCTTCGTAGTCTTCACTGTCCACAGGCTCCACAGCTGCCACAAGACCTCCATCTGGACCATTCTCCTGCAGAAAAGGCACCTGTCGTCACAAAGCCAAGTTGTGAAGCATACAGCAGGCCATAATGATCTGGCACACCTTCTTTGGTGAGTAGAATAGGGAACCACCTGTCAGATGGAGGCACTGGAACCTGGCCTTCAGGAGGCCGAAGGTCCTCTCTATAACCCTCCTAGTTCGCCCATGGGCGTCATTGTAGTGTTCCTCTGCCCTTGTCCTGAGATTCCTCACTGGGGTCAGTAGCCATGACAGGTTGGGGTAACCAGAGTCACCTGCAAATGTCGAGGGAAATCTGTTAGACTCACACTAACTTTTAGGTATATCCCCAGACACCTAGTCACACTGTATAGGGTCCCTGTCCTCACCTAATAGCCACACACGGTGCCTCTGGAGTTGCCCCATCACATAAGGGATGCTGCTATTCCTCAGAATGTAAGCGTCATGCACTGAGCCAGGAAACTTGGCATTCACATGGGAGATGTACTGGTCGGCCAAACACGCCATCTGCACATTCATCGAATGGTAACTCTTCGGGTTTCTGTACACCTGTTCACTCCTGCGGGGGGGACCAAGGCCACATGTGTCCCATCAATGGCACCAATGATGTTGGGGATATGTCCCTGGGCATAGAAGTCACCTTTCACTGTAGGCAAATCCTCCACCTGAGGGAAAACGATGTAGCTGCACATGTGTTTCAGCAGGGCAGACAACACTCTGGACAACACGTTGGAGAACATAGGCTGGGACATCCCTGATCCCATGGCCACTGTCGTCTGAAAAGACCCAATTGCCAGGAAATGGAGTACTGACAGGACATGCACTAGAGGGGGGATTCCTGTGGGATGGCGGATAGCTGACATCAGGTCTGGCTCCAACTGGGCACAAAGTTCCTGGATTGTGGCACGGTCCAGTCTGTAGGTGACAATTACATGTCGCTCTTCCATTGTCGACAGGTCCACCAGCGGTCTGTACACTGGAGGATGCCGCCATCTCCTCAACTGCCCCAGCGGATGTGCTCTATGGAGGAGAACAGCGAGCAGAGAGTCAGCCAACACTGAGGTACGAAAACACAACTTTATTCCACAAATTTTTAAATCCGCTATGTGCCTGTCTTAGTGTGTATGCAAGGCCTAGATATGTGTGACGCATTTAAAATTAATGCCATGTGGCCCCCTGAAATGGCGGCTGCCTGACCTGTAATGTGGGACAAGTGGATATGAGGTAACTGCGCAGGCGTTGTACACTGTCGCGGTAGGCGGTCGAAGACCGCGGCACAATCCTGCATTGGTTAACATTGGACCCTATGGGTCCCAGGATCCAATGACGATGTACGCTGGCAGTGATGGTACGCACCGCCGTAGACGTGAAGGCCATTTTCTCTCTGTTCACTCACTTGATACCTGATCTTCAACATGAGAGGACCTACACTGCAAGTGCTGCTGTGACCTTAGTCTGGAAGAGACAATGGCTCATGTGTCTGGGGAAAGGGCCCCCGCCTTCAGCACGGAGGAGTTGGAGAAACTAATGGATGGGGTTCTACCCCAGTACACGCTACTCTACGGTCCTCCAGACAAACAGGTAAGTACACTGTGAGCATGCTGTATGGGCAATGCCTGTGTGGAGTGGTGTGGAGGGAAGATGGGGGGGGAGAATGAGGCGTGCATGAAACAACGGTGAGTGGATGTGTGTCATGGCAACGGTAGGGATGCAGGCCAATGACTGTGACGGTGTGGACGGTTATATCTTCTCCTTTTCCCCTGTACTATTCCTGTAGGTCTGCGCCCACCAGAAGAAGGATATTTGGCATGCCATCGCCAAGGAAGTCAGGACTCTGGGGGTCCACCACAGACGGAGTACCCACTGCCATAAAAGATGGGAGGACCTTCGCCGCTGGAGCAAGAAGACGGCGGAGGCCCAGCTGGGGATGACCTCCCAACGTGCGAGGGGTGCCCGTCGCACCATGACCCCCATGATGTTCCGGATCCTGGCGGTGGCGTATCTGGAGTTGGATGGGTGCTTGGGGGCATCACAGCAGCCACAAGGGGGTGAGTACTCTCATTCAGCTGATTCAGCGCGCATTGGAGGTGTCTGGGTGGGGGAGGTGGGCTGTGGGTTCCACTAGGTCAGGGCGTGTTTAGTAGGCAAGGTCCCTTTGTAAGGCAGGCCATGTGGCACCCACCCTACCTGTGTTCAGAGGCAACTACCCCTAGTCAGGCTCCTGTGACTTCCATGTGTGCAGCAATCGGGCATAGGCCTTGTAACCCATGTCCCTGTGATTAATTAGGGTACTCAAAGTGCACGGCGTAGTGCAGGGGGCTTCTGTGTCTGTAGTGTCCGCCAACAGTAGTGGTATTGCATGCACTGAACATGTCTTTCTTCTGTCTCCCCCCCCCTTTTTGTGGTCTCCCTGTTCTTGTGTGCATTAGCATCATCAGGCGGAGGAGCTGTGCCACCGGAGCATGAGGGAGCTGCATCCCACATGGCCCTGGAGGGTGACACAACGGAGTCTGAAGCCACCAGTGGGACGGAGGGCGAGGGGAGCTCCATGGCAGGGACGGGAGCTGAGACCAGTGACACGGACTCCTCCTCTGATGGGAGCTCCCTTGCGGTGGTGGGCCCCTCTTTGCCCCCGCATCTACAGGTACAGCCGCCACCCCCCTACCAGCACCGCCCTCCCAGCAGCCCCTCAGCGTGTGCCCATTGGCCGCTCACCCAGGAGGGCGGGCATCTCCTTCGCCCCAGGCACCTCAGCCCCTGCCCCTGTCAGCCCTGCTGCCCTCAGTGAGGAGGCCATTGACCTCCTCAGATCCCTCACTGTTGGGCAGTCTACCATTTTGAATGCCATCCAGGGTGTAGAGAGGCAGTTGCAACAGACCAATGCATACCTGGAGAGCATTCATTCTTGTCAGGCAGCCCAACAGCGAGCTTTTCAGATTCTGGCCTCAGCACTGATGGCAGCCACTGTCCCTGTGTCCAGCCTCCCCCCTCCAACTTCCTCCACCCAGCCCCAATCCCCTGTACCTCAGCCTATCCCAAGCACACTCTCAGACCAGCATGCACACACCTCAACACACAAGGGAAGCTCTGGCAAACATAAGCACCACACATCCCACAGGCACTCACACAAGCATCATACCCATGCACACATACCAGCATCCACTGCCTCCACTGTGTCCCCCTCCTCCTCGTCTCCCTCCTCCCTCCTTGTCTCGTCTCCACTCACACCTGCATGCAGTACATCTTCATAAACTACGTCCATCACCAGCACACCCATCACCACACCCCGCTCACGTGCACTCACCACCCCTACTACCATTCACAAATCCCCTGTGTCCTCTCCCAGTGTGTCAGTGAGCCCACCTCCCAAGGTACAGAAACGCAGGCACACACCCACCCAACAGCCATCCACCTCATAACAGCCTCCAGCAAAAACTTTTCCTGTCCAACCTTGACCTCTTCCTCTCACCTCCCCCACCCCTTCAGTCCCCTAGGGCCCACCTTTCCAGGTCCCAACCCAGCACCTCAGCCACCACATTACTGGGAACAGTGGTGCCAGCAGTAACCGGCTTCTGGAGTGCACCAAGCAGCAGGGCAGCCAGTGTGCAAAGGAGCCAGACCACGGACAGTCCCCCACCTTAGAAGCATTAAAAGGCAACACATCTGGCACCAAAGGCTCTCCCAGGTATACAGTTGGAAGTGGGAAGACAGCTGAGCCACCATCCAAGGTGGGGAAGGGGCACAGAAAGAAAGGCAAGTCGCCGCAAACCTGCACAGCGGACAAGACCGCCACCAGCACTGCTGCCAGGGACACCGCCGCCACCAGCACCGCTTCACAGGACACCGCCACCACTAGCACCACTGCCAAGGACACCGGTGCCATCAGCACTGCTTCACAGGACACCGCTGCCACCAGCACCGCTTCACAGGACACCACCTCCACCAGCACCGCTGCCAAGGAAACCGCCGCCACCAGCACCACTGCCAAGGACACCGCCGCCACCAGCACCACTTCACAGGACACCACCGACGCCAGCACCACTTCACAGGACACCGCCGCCACCAGCACTGCTGCCAAGGACACCACCACGACCAGCACCGCTTCACAGGACACCGCCGCCACCAGCACCGCTTCACAGGACACCGCTGCCAAGCCAGCACCGCTGCCAAGAACACCGCCGCCACCAGCACCGCTTCACAGGACGCCGCCACCACCAGCACCGCTTCACAGGACACCACCGCCACCAGCACCGCAGGCCAATGAGCGCAGAAAGCTTCGACGCTACTGAGTCCGCCACAAGCAGGTTGTAGCACTCTGGGCGCAAAGACTACTCCAGAACCAGTGGGTGAAAGACATCCACTACCTCTGTCCTTGGAAGGATGAAGCACTTTGGGCACAAAGCCCCCTACAGAACCAGTGGAGAAAGACATCCACTACCTCTGTCCTTGGCAGGATGAAGCACTCTGGGCACAAAGCTCCCTCCAGAACCAGTGGAGAAAGACATCCACTACCTCTGTCCTTGGCAGGATGAAGCACTCTGGGCACAAAGCCCCCTCCAGAACCATTGGAGAAAGACATCCACTACCTCTGTCCTTGGCAGGATGAAGAACTCTGGGCACAAAGCCCCCTCCAGAACCAGTGGAGAAAGACATCCACTACCTCTGTCCTTGGCAGGATGAAGCACTCTGGGCACAACCCCCCCTCCAGAACCAGTGGAGAAAGACATCCACTACCTCTGTCCTTGGCAGGATGAAGCACTCTGGGCACAAAGCCCCCTCCAGAACCAGTGAAGACTGTTATCCACTTGAGATACTGTGGCTTTGCACTCCCCAGGATAAAGCAGTGGGCAACCCACCCACTTGAGAGACTTGTGAAACTGTGGCTTTGCACTCCCCGGGATAAAGCAGTGGGCAACCCACCCACTGGAGAGACTTGTGAGACTGTGGCTTTGCACTCCCCAGGATAAAGCAGTGGGCAACCCACCCACTGGAGAGACTTGTGAGACTGTGGCTTTGCACTCCCCAGGATAAAGCAGTGGGCAAACCACCCACTGGAGAGACTTGAGAGACTGTGGCTTTGCACTCGCCAGGATAAAACAGTGGGCAACCCACCCACTGAAAAGACTTGTGAGACTGTGGCTTTGCACTCCCCAGGATAAAGCAGTGGGCAACCCACCCACTGAAAAGACTTGTGAGACTGTGGCTTTGCACTCCCCAGGATAAAGCAGTGGGCAACCCACCCACTGAAGAGACTTGTGAGACTGTTGATTTGCACTCCCCAGGATACAGCAGTGGGCATGGAGCCCCCTCGTGGATCTGGCGTCATGCACTCATCCAGCTGAGGTGCCCCCCTTCCCTTCCCCCTGAGGTGCCTGTTGTATTTCTATCTGATGCCCCTGCAGTGTTCTTCCGTTTTGATCGGGTATTGAGTGTGGCCTCGCCCATGCATTTTGGGCCCAGTGGTCCACGGACTTTAATGGTGCAATACCTGGAGTTGTATTCTTGGTGTATATATTTGTTTGTAGTGTATATCTATATTTGAGTATTGGATTTTAATAGTTTACAATCGTTCAAATCATTTCCTTTTGTCTTTGCATTCTTCCAGGGGGGTTGAGGGGTGTAACTGTAATCTATCAATATGTATTAGTGTGTGTGTTCTAGTGGGTGAGGGTGGGGGTGTGGGTGGGGGTGTTGCGTGTGTGTGTCACTCTCTTTTTTTTGTTTGCGGTGAATCAGCCCCGGAAAAGGTGGTGGATTGGCATGTTGTAATACTGTGGGCAGTACATTGTGTTCCGCCTGTCTGTTGGCGGTTACCGCCGCGGTGTTTGTTTGTACCGCCGTGGCGATCGGAGTGTTAAAGTGGCTGTCTATGTTGGCGATTTCCACCACAGTCGTGATTCAATTTTTTTTACCGCCAGCCTGGTGGCGGTTTTACCGTCGCTTTAACACCAACCGCCAGGGTTGTAATGACAACCATAATTATTCATTAATAATTTTTAACTAGCATATGTGCTTCAACAGTCCCTCCTCTGATGACTAAATATGTCATCACACCATTCTTTATCACATTTCACAATTTGGTTTCTGCTGTACGTTGTCTCCTTCGCAAATCCACTCTATAGATTCTTTCCCTGTTTTGTGCTTCCCTCCTTTGATTATTTTTAGACCTTTTCAATTTTATCTTTTGACACAATTTACATGACCTCCATAATCCTACTTTGCAAGCACTCACAATTAATATTCCATGTATGATTTTTAATAATACTCCATTCCAAATTTGACTAAGCCAATTTCCCACTGAAGCAAATCCTTTTCCAACCTTTTCCCAAACACTTGGTTCTTTAAATTTCTTTAAATCCTTACTTGAGTTAGTCATGTTAGAAAGTAAGGTGGTCATTCCAACCCTGGCGGACAATGACCGCCGGGTTGGAGGACCGCGGGAGCACCGCCGACAGGCCGGCGGTGCTCCCAAGGGCATTCCGACCGCGGCGGTAAAGCCGCGGTCGGACCGGCAACACTGGCGGTCTCCCGCCAGTGTACCGCCGCCCTTTTGAATCCTCCAAGGCGGCGCAGCTAGCTGCGCCGCCGAGGGGATTCCGACCCCCCCTACCGCCATCCAGTTCCCGGCGGTCCGCCCGCCGGGAACCGGATGGCGGTAGGGGGGGTCGCGGGGCCCCTGGGGGCCCCTGCAGTGCCCATGCCACTGGCATGGGCACTGCAGGGGCCCCCGTAAGAGGGCCCTGCTAGTATTTCACTGTCTGCATAGCAGACAGTGAAATACGCGACGGGTGCAGTAGCACCCGTCGCACCTTCCCACTCCGCCGGCTCGATTACGAGCCGGCTTCATGGTGGGAAGGTCGTTTTCCCCTGGGCTGGCGGGCGGCCTTTCGGCGTCCGCCCGCCAGCCCAGGGGAAAAGGCAAAATACCCGCCGCGGTCTTGCGACCGCGGTACGGTATTTTGACGGCGGGACTTTGGCGGGCGGCCTCCGCCGCCCGCCAAGGTCCGAATGAGGGCCTAAGTCTCTTATCTCCTTACTATTGTTAGAAATTTAAGAACAACAATGCCTAGAATTAATCATCTTATAAACTCCGCCGTCTTTCGCTAAAAGAATGTCTAAAGCAAGCTTATTGTGAAGCGTCATAGCTCTATCCGCGGCTAATTCAATATCTATCAGGAGTATTGCTCCTGTAATATTTATCAGCATATTATCCGCAATAGTAGACAACCTTCGTACCTTGATTGAATTCAGGATGACTCCCACTGAAGGAATCACTGCACCAAAGATATCTCCCACATCTGCACTTATGATGTAATTCAGTCAATTTTGGAAACTTCTTTAAGCCATCTATCTGATAAATCTTTGGGAAGACTATCCCCAAATAACATGTCCATACCATCCTCTTGGAAGACGGTAATAAGCATTTAGTCCACAAATATAATAAATCCCAGGAATCGCAGGGTCCTGATCATTCAGCATAAAAGTCCACTTACTGTCAGGATACTTCAATTCGATTTCCTCAGAAGCAGAAGATAACTCCTCAGTCCCGACCCGAGCTACTCACAACGAATATTAATCCTTCGTGCTGAGTACCCCAGAGGGGGAAAGGGGAAAGGGATGGTAGAGAGACTGCCACAGAGATGATGAACGCCAGTACTCAGTCTGCCTCTTCACATCTAAGATTGGATACAGCACCTGCAAGAGTCACAGTCGCAATTACTAGGGACATACAACATCAGTTTTTCACTTTCTACTCTCAACACTTAATTCTCTTTAATTCTATTATTTCTTCACTCACCCTGAGTTCTCTGTAGCCTTGCTTCTCTCTATAAATGATAGCTCTTCTTCAAACAATGCTTATTACTGATTCTGGAAGAACTTCTCAACCTTTGTTAGAGATTGGTTTTATGTTGCTATATATATATATATAGTTGGTGATAATGCGTTCTTCAAATCAGCTGATGTTATTTAATTTCTCCTGTCTTATTGTGACTTCTGTCAATACTTGTATTTGTAAATGCTTGTTTATTAAAGTTTGTTTCTCCTTTCTTACTTAGACATTTGTTGATAACTTGTATTTGTAAATGCTTGTTTATTACAGTTAGTTTCTCCTTCCTTACTTCGACATCTGTCGATAACTTGTAGTTGTAAATGCTTGTTTATTTAAGTTTGTTTCTCTTTTAAACTCTGTTTTGGTTTATTACCATTGAATTTGTAAATGCTTATTTGTTAACAGTTCGTTTCTCCTTTAAACTTGGCCTTTGTTTATAACCTTGACATTTGTAGATACTTGCTCTTTTAAAGTTCGTTTTTTTCTTTGACTTTAATATCTTAAACAAGAACTTTGTAAACATAAGGTTAATTCATACATTAACTCTGTAGCCTTGCCGACTTCCACGGGAACGGTCTACTATCAAACTCTTCGAATAAACCTTGACAATATTTATCCGTTTTCTGTAATATAATCTTCAAATGTAATTTTACCTCACAGGAGTTTCTGTTCTGAAGCGCGCTCTCTCTCCACACAGCTGATTCCTATCAGACCTCAGTTGAAGTGCAAGGCTTCCAGCTGGAGAGCTCGTAACCTAGCAACCAACCGATTGCAAGACTAGAACTGTAACTAACCTTCAGGACTCACAGCGGCCATCTTGGATCTTCTCTTCTTGATTCTTCCTTTGAAATAAGCGCAAGATTACTCTGCAAACCTTCTTCCAGTTTGGGCTTTGCTGTCTCCACTGAGGATATCTCTTTGCTTTTCTCATGCACTTCTTTGATTTGACTTGGCAAGTTTGTGTGGTCATGACACTTACTCTGAAACAAAAACACATGCCTACATTTACTCGTTCCCACAAATAAAGTGTCAGTGCGTGATTTTGGCCTATATATACAAAGCTTCCCTACTTGTAATGCATCTAATGCTAATTTTCCTTGTGTTTTAATAGCGGTGTAAGTATAATCATTCTTGTAAATTCTTTTCTCTAACCCATTTTCTAATGTTTCCTTTAACGCCTTTCTTCTATCATCAGTATGCCCTATGAAGCTCTTCTCTAAAGGTATAAGCAAGCACATTAGGTTGTTCCTATGCACATAGGCTGACGCAAATGTTAGTGTAGGCTCAAAGAATCCTCTAACTAGTACTATATCATTCTCTCTAGCTACTTTACTCAGATATCTAATAATAGGAACAAACGAATACACCAAATCATGATTTGAATTAAAATACTGTATGTACTCTTGGTTTTAGAACCTTGTTAGTAGCAAGATACAGCTTATTCCATAGGTTAAAGGTAAGCTGTGGTACGTAACTCCTTCCCCTACTGACAAAGGAATTTGCGTATTCACAAGACAATCCCCTGTCTCAACGTACTCACTCAACAAGCGATAGAAGACATTAGAAGAACGCTCTCCTTGAGCATTAGTATAATCATGCAAATATTTCTCATCTAACTTAAACTTCTCCAAAGCCATTAGTGTATTAGTTTCAGGAGCAGAAATATGAGTGGCTCCCTTCACATCAAGAACAGACATTCCCACAATCACCACTATAAACAAGATTCCACACATGATTGCCAATCTAACACTCATATATCTACAGCGTCTAGCATTTCTACCTTGATTATTTAGCTCAGCCATGATCTGTAAGGAATCAGGAAGCAGAAGTAACTCTTTTATAAGGTGCAGTAAAAATAAAAAATAAGGGAAAATTCTTCTCTCACAGTCAGTTTCACATCCGGGAACCCCTTCCCTTTGTCGAAATTGATTAGCAGCTTGTCACATCCAGTTTTATGTCAAATCAGGTTATCAATGTCTCGTCCAGTTTATTCTCAGTAGTCTCTTTTAGGTTTTTCAGATTAGCTCAACAAATCAGCTCTCTGTTCCCCTTCAGGTTACATGAAAGTACTGACTCAGAACTTCTCTATCAAAACAAAAGGACATAAACTTGTGTTGCCATTCATTTGTAGTTGCATACGCCCATTCAGGACCTGCGTAATGCTGACTTGTTATTCTCTTTCTTTTCAACCTTCGATCACCACTTAGTTCACCTTCACTCAATTCTTCTTTTCTTGTGGTATCTACATCTTCCTCTATTGTTTCATTTACGACAAATTATTTTATTTTCCTTACTTGCGACTCAGGCCAATTGTCTCCTTTTCTGGATCCTTCTGTTAGTATTCTTCTCAGGATCGGACTCTTCTCCTTCTCTTTCTCCATGGTGTTTTCTGTTGATGGTCCTGCAACGGGCTCAGGAGGAGTCGAATCACCTTGACTTTGATCCATCTCAACTCTTTCCCCTTCTTGGTCTGGCACTTGGTCTGTCTGCTTTTCAGCACCGTCTGCTTCTGGGAGAATCTCTGTTGAGCTTGGCTCTTCTGCTATATCCGTTGAGATACATTCTTCTGAACCCTCCTGTAATTCTTCACTCTCGTCTGTCACAGTGGTAATAGAACCATCTTCCACCAGTTCTGGTTCAACTTCAGTCTCTCTTGGCTCCTTTTCTGGTTCAGGTGCAGCAACCTGTTTCGCTGTTGTTGGTGCTCTCAACAATGCTTCTTCATGATCCTGTGGACATACCACTCTCTTGGTGTGGCTCGCGTGTATCCAGTTTGGAAGTCCTGCACACTTCACAGCTGTCATGGTTGTTAGGACTACCTGGTAAGGCCCTCTCCAGCGTGGCTCTAAACACGTCTTGCACACATGTTTCCGGGCAACGACCCAGTCAACAGCTCTCATATTGTGCCCTGGATCGTGGATGGGTGGCAGGGTTGTGGCCTGCACCTGCTGAGAGAAAGAGTGAACCACATCAGCCAGACCCTTGCAGTAGTCCAACACCATATCATCTGTAATGTTTACAAGTGCATTAGCTGCAACTGCTGGCAATCTCATTGCTCTGCCCATGAGGATCTCGTGGGACGACAGCCCTGTCTTCCTGTCAGGTGTATTTCTCATCGACATCAACACCAAAGGCTATGTATCTGGCCATTTCAGATTTGTAGCAGCACACATCTTTGCAATTCTTGATTTCAAGGTACCATTCACCTGTCGCACTAGTCCTGATGCTTCAGGGCGGTAACTACAATGCAACTTTTGCTCAATGTTTAATGATGCACACAAGAGTTTAATCACCTCGTTATTGAAGTGTGTTCCCCTATCTGATTCTAAAGAGATCCAAAACCCGAAACATGGTATCTACTCCCTAAGTAAACACTTTGCTACTGTGAGACTGTCATTTCTTCTTGTAAGGTATGCTTCAATCCAGTGACTAAAAACATACACCATCACCAACATATACTTCAACCCTCCACAGGCAGGCATTTCAATGAAATCCAATTGCATTCTGCTGAATGGACCTCCTGCTCTTCCGATGAGGCTCAAGTTCACCACTGTCCCTTTTCCCACATTTAGCTGCTGGAAAATTATACAGCGATGACATACTGCCTCTGCTGCCTGCCTAAACTTGGAATTGAACCAGTCAATTTTGAACAACCGGACCATTGCATCCCTCCCAATGTGTGACTGACCATGGTAGTAACGGGCCATTTGTGACAATAAACTATTGGGCAGAACCATCTGACCCTCTTCAGAAACCCAAATCTCATCGGGACGTTGGACACATTTTAGTCGTTTCTCTTCTTTGTCAACATTATCTTGCAATGTTTTTAACTCTTCCAAGGTATCGACCACTTACAATGCAAAACTTGTGCATGGGTTATCTTCTTCTGACATCAGTTCCCACTTGTCTTTGAACAATATACAGTTCAATACGCAAAATCTTGCAACTTGATCCACGTATCCATTCCCCAGTGAGATGTAGTCCTGTGTCTTTTGATGTGCACTGCATTTTACCACGGCAATTTCTTCAGGTAACTGTATTGCATATAGCAATTCTTTTATTCTGTCGCCATTTCCTACTGGAGAACCAGTAGAGGTCAGGAAAACTCTTTGCATCCATCACTGACAAAAATCATGAACAATTCCAAATCCATATTGGCTATCAGTATAGATTGTGACTTTCAGTCTCGCAGAAACATGGCACGTCCTAGTAAGAGCTACCAATTCTGACACTTGTGCAGAATATACACCTCAAAGCCAGGAAGCTTCTAATGTACCTGTGATTGTGCACACAGCATATCCTGCTCTCAATATTCCTTTACCATCTCTGAGACATGAGCCATCAACAAAGACAATTTGGTCATTTTCTTCCAATCGTGTATCTCTGATATCTGGTCTTGGTTTTGTACACAGCTCAGTTACCTCGAGACAATCATGCTCGATGTCTTCCTCTTTTTCAATCTCAACAGTCTCACTCGGAAGTAATATTGCCAGGTTCAGCACTGAACATCTATTCAGTGTTACATTTGGAGCACCTAGAATGCTCGTCTCATACCTTGTCAATCTGGCACCAGTCAAATACTGTGTTTTCGTCCTTGTCAGTAAGATCTCAACAGAGTGAGGAACCATTACGGTTAGAAGGTATCCCATCACTACTCCCTCGCATTGAAAAAGGCTTTGACCAACTGCGGCAACAGCACGCAGACAACCTGGTAAAACTGCTGCGACTGGGTCCAAGGTAGCTGAAAAATAGGCTACTGGGCGATAAGCACCTCCACAGACCTGTGTCAAGACAGACAAAGTACAAGCATCACGTTTATGACAAAACAATATAAATGGCTTCGTGTAATCAGGCATTCCCACGCTGGAGCTCTACACAAACTTTCTCTCAACTCAGTAAATGCTTTCATCTTGTCCTGATCTAGTTGTAGGAAAGTACCATCTTGCCTGGCATGTTACCCCCATTTTTCACTGTATATATGTTGTTTTAGTTGTATGTGTCACTGGGACCCTGGTAACCCAGGGCCCCAGTGCTCATAAGTGTGCCTGAATGTGTTACCTGTGTAGTGACTAACTGTCTCACTGAGGCTCTGCTAATCAGAACCTCAGTGGTTATGCTCTCTCATTTCTTTCCAAATTGTCACTAACAGGCTAGTGACCATTTTTACCAATTTACATTGGCTTACTGGAACACCCTTATAATTCCCTAGTATATGGTACTGAGGTACCCAGGGTATTGGGGTTCCAGGAGATCCCTATGGGCTGCAGCATTTCTTTTGCCACCCATAGGGAGCTCTGACAATTCTTACACAGGCCTGCCATTGCAGCCTGAGTGAAATAACGTCCACGTTATTTCACAGCCATTTTACACTGCACTTAA
The DNA here is from genome assembly GCF_031143425.1 of Pleurodeles waltl. Classification (NCBI taxonomy): domain Eukaryota; kingdom Metazoa; phylum Chordata; class Amphibia; order Caudata; family Salamandridae; genus Pleurodeles; species Pleurodeles waltl. The sequence continues at coordinate 643,996,278 of NC_090446.1, read as the reverse complement.
GTAACTTATAAGTCACCTATATGTCTAACCTTTACCTGGTAAAGGTTAGGTGCAAAGTTACTTAGTGTGAGGGCACCCTGGCACTAGCCAAGGTGCCCCCACATTGTTCAGAGCCAATTCCCTGAACGTTGTGAGTGCGGGGACACCATTACACGCGGGCACTACATATAGGTCACTACCTATATGTAGCTTCACAATGGTAACTCCGAATATGGCCATGTAACATGTCTATGATCATGGAATTGCCCCCTCTATGCCATCCTGGCATTGTTGGTACAATTCCATGATCCCAGTGGTCTGTAGCACAGACCCTGGTACTGCCAAACTGCCCTTCCTGGGGTTTCACTGCAGCTGCTGCTGCTGCCAACCCCTCAGACAGGCAGCTGCCCTCCTGGGGTCCAGCCAGGCCTGGCCCAGGATGGCAGAACAAAGAACTTCCTCTGAGAGAGGGTGTGACACCCTCTCCCTTTGGAAAATGGTGTGAAGGCAGGGGAGGAGTAGCCTCCCCCAGCCTCTGGAAATGCTTTGTTGGGCACAGATGTGCCCAATTCTGCATAAACCAGTCTACACCGGTTCAGGGACCCCTTAGCCCCTGCTCTGGCGCGAAACTGGACAAAGGAAAGGGGAGTGACCACTCCCCTGACCTGCACCTCCCCTGGGAGGTGTCCAGAGCTCCTCCAGTGTGCTCCAGACCTCTGCCATCTTGGAAACAGAGGTGCTGCTGGCACACTGGACTGCTCTGAGTGGCCAGTGCCACCAGGTGACGTCAGAGACTCCTGCTGATAGGCTCCTTCAGGTGTTAGTAGCCTATCCTCTCTCCTAAGTAGCCAAACCCTCTTTTCTGGCTATTTAGGGTCTCTGTCTCTGGGGAAACTTTAGATAACGAATGCAAGAGCTCATCCGAGTTCCTCTGCATTTCCCTCTTCACCTTCTGATAAGGAATCGACTGCTGACCGCGCTGGAAGCCTGCAAACCTGCAACATAGTAGCAAAGACGACTACTGCAACTCTGTAACGCTGATCCTGCCGCCTTCTCGACTGTTTTCCTGCTTGTGCATGCTGTGGGGGTAGCCTGCCTCCTCTCTGCACCAGAAGCTCCGAAGAAATCTCCCGTGGGTCGACGGAATCTTCCCCCTGCAACCGCAGGCACCAAAAAGCTGCATTACCGGTCCCTTGGGTCTCCTCTCAGCACAACGAGCGAGGTCCCTCGAATCCAGCGACTCTGTCCAAGTGACCCCCACAGTCCAGTGACTCTTCAGCCCAAGTTTGGTGGAGGTAAGTCCTTGCCTCACCTCGCTGGGCTGCATTGCTGGGAACCGCGACTTTGCAGCTACTCCGGCCCCTGTGCACTTCCGGCAGAAATCCTTTGTGCACAGCCAAGCCTGGGTCCACGGCACTCTAACCTGCATTGCACGACTTTCTAAGTTGGTCTCCGACGACGTGGGACTCCTTTGTGCAACTTCGGCGAGCACCATTTCACGCATCCTTGTAGTGCCTGTTTCTGGCACTTCTCCGGGTGCTACCTGCTTCAGTGAGGGCTCTTTGTCTTGCTCGACGTCCCCTCTCTCTTCAGGTCCAATTTGCGACCTCCTGGTTCCTCCTGGTCCCCGGCAGCGTCCAAAAACGCCAAACGCACGATTTGCGACTAGCAAGGCTTGTTGGCGTCCTTCCGGCGGGAAAACACTTCTGCACGACTCTCCAAGGCGAGAGGGATCCGTCCACCAAAGGGGAAGTCTCTAGCCCTTTTCGTTCCTGCAGAAACCTCAGCTTCTTCTGTCCAGTAGAAGCTTCTTTGCACCCACAGCTGGCATTTCCTGGGCATCTGCCCATCTCCGACTTGCTTGTGACTTTTGGACTTGGTCCCCTTGTTCCACAGGTACCCTAGATTGGAAATCCACAGTTGTTGCATTGCTGGTTTGTGTCTTTCCTGCATTATTCCTCTAACACAACTACTTTGTCCTTAGGGGAACTTTAGTGCACTTTGCACTCACTTTTCAGGGTCTTGGGGAGGGTTATTTTTCTAACTCTCACTATTTTCTAATAGTCCCAGCGACCCTCTACAAGGTCACATAGGTTTGGGGTCCATTCGTGGTTCGCATTCCACTTTTGGAGTATATGGTTTGTGTTGCCCCTATCCCTATGTTTCCCCATTGCATCCTATTGTAACTATACATTGTTTGCACTGTTTTCTAAGACTATACTGCATATTTTTGCTATTGTGTATATATATCTTGTGTATATTTCCTATCCTCTCACTGAGGGTACACTCTAAGATACTTTGGCATATTGTCATAAAAATAAAGTACCTTTATTTTTAGTATAACTGTGTATTGTGTTTTCTTATGATATTGTGCATATGACACTAAGTGGTACTGTAGTAGCTTCACACGTCTCCTAGTTCAGCCTGAGCTGCTCTGCTAAGCTACCATTATCTATCAGCCTAAGCTGCTAGACACCCTATACACTAATAAGGGATAACTGGGCCTGGTGCAAGGTGCAAGTACCCCTTGGTACTCACTACAAGCCAGTCCAGCCTCCTACACTAGTGTAATGGGATCTGTAACCTACTTATGTGTCAGCTGCTGCAATGGGTTAGCGATCTCATCAAAATTCGGAATCCACTGACGAAAATAACCTACCATTCCCAGAAACATTCTGACATCTCCTTGAAGTCGGGGGACTTCTCTGCAATATCATTGCAATCCTTTCCCTGGAGATTCTCCTTGACCCCTTCTCAATTTGGTGTCCCAAGTATTTCACTGACTTCTGACAGTACTGCAATTTCAAAGGTGACACCTTATGTCCAAATTTCCCCAAATGATTCAACAGGGCAATCGAGTAGTGCTTACACTCGTCTCTTGTCTTGGACGCAATCAGCAAGTCGTCAATGTACTGCACTAGAGTCGATTGGTACAGTAGTTCCAATTAATCCAAGTTCTTTTTCAAAATCTGATTGAACAGAGACGGTGAATCTGTATACCCTTGAGGAAGCCTGCACCAGCTGTAGACTCTGTCTAGGAATTTGAAACTAAAAAGAAACTGACTGTACTCATGAAGAGGCACAGAAAAGAAAGCTTGTGACAAATCAACCACCGTGAACCACTCAGCATCGCATGGAATCTGAAACAATATTACTGCTGGGTTGGGCATTTCAGGACAACACTTGACAACCCAACCATGTCATTTACTTTTCGCAAATCCTGCACAATGCGCACTTTCCCACACGGCTTCTTTAGGCCCATTATCGGTGAATTACATGGACTACTCAACACTTCTTTCAAAGCTCCTTGTTTCAGAAAATCTCCAATTATCTGCGCCACTTTCATCAGAACATCTTGTGCCATGGTATACTGTGAAAGCTGCGGAAACACTACATTTGGCTTCAAAGTAATCTTAATCGGTTCCACTCCCTTGATCAAACCCACTTCTTTACCTGTCAGGTCCCACACATTTTCCTGTATTGTTCCTTTCAAGTCTGCATGCAATTCTTTCACAGTAAACATCGGGAAAAAATCTATTATTGGGTACTCTTCATTAACAGTTTCAGCCTCGGTTTCAGGAGTTTGTTCTTCTTCATGATCACTACTCGTCTGAACCTCTATTCCATTAGTTGAACAACTAATTGAACATCTGATTTTGCACAATAGGTCCCTTCCCAGTAGAGATACTGGGCTCGAGTCACAGACCCCGAAAGTTGCCAATCACAACCTGTACTGGATCTGTGATCGGATTTATCAACTGTCTGTTTGCTACTCCCACAACCTGAACTGTTCTGCCTGATAGAGGTAAGTTTGGAACTTCTGCACTTCTCACTGTATAGCGAGTAGCTCCTGTGTCCACTAGGAATGAAACCCTAAGACTCATCACCTTTCCCTTCACAAAAGGTCCTCTCTGATCTACCTCTAGGGATGCTGCAATCACGTGTGGCTCTTCATCCGAACTCTCACACATCCATTTATCATTTATTCCATTCCCACTATGTACTGGGAATTGGTGCACTGTGCCACTAGTTCTGTCTTGTCTCTGACCTGTGATCTGCTGAGTAAGCATCATCTGTTGCTGTTCCATTGGGGCATGAAGTGTTTGCATTTGCTGTCTAGGTACCATAGGAACCTGCTGCTGCATTGGTTGCAACTTTGTCACTTGTGCACGCAGCACTTGCACCTGCTGCATGGGTTGAAAATTCTGCACTTGATTCTGAAAATTCGGATTAAATGCTCCCATTCTAGGGACTTTCACAGTTTGAAATGCATTGACATCACCACTTTGCTGAACAACACCATCCTGCACCATCAGTGTCCCACGTTTCTGCAAAGATGACACGGTAACATCTTTTTTATCCCTTGCACATCATTCCGAACTACTATAGTACTCAAATCCGGTCCATGATTCATGTTGACTCCACGACCCCTACCTCTCACCTGAGGTTGGAACATGACAGTTCCCTGCTGTTGCGGCATCTGTTGCACTAAATCTCCCTGCACTCCTGTTTGAGCTGCCTTAATTTGGATCACCATTACTTTCTCTTTCAACTTTTTCTGCTTTAACTCAGTCTCATCACTACAGTATTTCGCATACTGCAATACCTCATCAATAGGCTTCGCTTGCCAGCAAATCAAATGACTGTGAATCATCTGACCTATTTCAGATCTCAATCCTTCTACAAACCTGAACTCAAAGTGCAGCATGTCTTTCAGCTCAATTGCTTCTTTACCACTGTAGTCCTTGAACGCTTTCAGCAATCTCTCATAGTAAGTATGTATCAACTGTTTAACTTCTTGCACTGTCCTGTCAGTTCTTTGCCAATCAATATTTTTAGGCGAGATTCTCGTCTTCAAGAATTCAATCACCTCATAATAATGTTTAATTACTTCTGGTGATGGTGCACCTGTAACTCTATCCCTTTCCAGTTCACTCGTCGGCCAATCCACTGCTCTCTTGCACTCAACCCACAAATCAGCTGGCACTACTATCTCCAACAGAGTATTCAAGTCTTCCCACAGACATTTCGAAAGCTTCACAAATCTATCTGTCTGCTGGTACCACTCAACCGGTTTCTCTCTCAGTTTTGGATAATTATTTGTGAATGACAGAATATCACTCCTGTGTCAAGGTACATGAACAAATTGCCCTCCTGGAATTTCTCTCATTGGTAAACTCTTTACTGGATCCTTTTCTTTCCGAGCACTCTCAGATCCTTCTTGTGAATCTCGTTTCCGTTTATCTTTCTTCTTTGCCCATCTGCCTTCCCACTTCTCTAATGCTCCCCAGATCTGCGCACTCTGCAATAATTCTCTAAGGTGCGCTTTCATCCCTGCTGACCTCATGTGTTCAAAATCTTTTGCCTCAAAATTTAACCGGCAGCTCCTTTTCAAATGCTTAGTTTTCTCAGTTTCAATGTCATGTTTATCTGCCAGATCTGCCAATTTCTAATGTATCTTGCCCACTTCTCTCATAATCCTTGGACACAAATATCTCAGCTCTTCTTCTGTATAGGAATCTTACCTATTCACTCCCATCATTCCTTCAACTAGCTCCGCTATCTCTGTAGCCAATCTCACACGATTAATCTGCTCTTCACACTTTGATGTGTTTCGAGGAGTATTCAAACTATCCAACCATTCATTCAATTGCTGTGCTGTCAATCCCTGTAACGAGGTGTTACTTGCATTTGGCAATGACTCCTAATGTACCACTGCACATGGAGTTTGCAATGTCAAAAGCTTCAAGCTCTGACTTGCACTCGTGCCATATACTGCATCTGGAAGCGCAACAAGTGGACTAAGATCCATTAATGATCTGGATCCATCAAAGGTCTGACCCATAGATGATATTTCCTGCACATGATCTCTCACCCCCTCTCACGGGGCTTTGTGACATTTCACCCTGTTCTGCAATCGGTTTATTCTGTGCAAATATTGGTACCGCTGGAGCAACAGTAATTGGCAATGATATTGCATCTGGTGCCACTCTGACACCCGCATTTTGTGGAAGGGCTACTCCCATACTCTGATTCATCACTGACGTCACATCTGATTGTGTCCCTGTCATTGATGTGAACTTTGGTAAACCCTGTGGCTGTCCCTCAGGCAACAACATTGGAATTGGCTCAGTATGAACTAGTATTGGCCTCGGAACCACCTGCTCCGCAGGAACCACTAAGTTCGAGGCTGTCTCAAGAACTGATACCTCTGGATAAATTCTCTGTATCGGTGGTGGGTGCATCTGAGCTTGGACCACCGAAGTAGTTACTGCATTAGGAGTACTCTGCACTACCCCTTCTTCCACATAAGTCTTTTTCTTCTTCTTACCCCCTGACGAACTCTTATCACTCTTGCTAGTATCCTCTTTCTCTTCTAACTCATCGTCCTCTGTGATAACAGGAAACAACTTTACACCTTGCAATGTCTCAGTTCTCCACTTTTTCTGTTCCCAATCCCATCTTGCCTCTGCTAGTGACTTCTCTACCTTTCTAATTCTCCTCGGGAATTTCATTTCTTGCTGTTGTCTTACTATGAGCTCCCAAACCGCTAAAGCCTCAAACTGTGCTAGTCTCGGAAGTGGCTTTGTCTCATTTAATGTAATTCGCAACTGACCCAAAATTCTCAAATTGAACGTTCCATGCTCTGGAAATGCTAGAGCTCCCTGTTTCTCTGTCAGTTTGCACCACTATTTTAACCAAAGACATGGCGCGACACCTGGCTCCTCCATCACAATAAATGCCGGAGAATTTTCCAGTGGGGTCGGCTCCTCCACAGGCGCCTTAATGTAACTATCGCCCTTCTTGGCACTCCTAAACGCTTGGAAAAACTTCATTTTCTCTTTCGTATTTATTCGATTCAATAAGGAAATGACTTTTACTCCCAAGATTTCTTCCACCCGCTTACTCAACCAATTGCCTCTTACGTACGGCTGCCAATCCGCTCGCGACTCTTCTCACTAACCAACCTATCCCAGCGCGGCTCACTCTGATGTCACACTCACACACTGCAGCTAACAAAGTCTTGCGGCTTGTCCTCTTAATCTTCGACTCACATGAAACTAATGAAAATATTGCGAGCACTAACCAAAAACCAATAACTAAAACAAATCAGCTGGTTTACTACAGGGAGGTACACAATCGCTTTAGAGACCTTACGGATTTTCACTGATGGCACTTTTGCTCATGCAGCTATTCCTCTTTTTCAGTCTCGCACATTCACAGGCAAAATTCGACCCGCAAATTTCACTCTCAACTGATCAATGAGTCTGTCCTGGTGCACATAGGACTCGCCAAATCTCAGTCGAAGATTTCCCTTACTCACTTAACTCACACACCAACTTGTTGACCACCCCCGATCAACCTACTAAACCAGACAGATTACAACGTATAACCAAGTGTCTCCTACACTTGTCAATATGCTCCGGAGTCTTAGACCACGCAGGGTCCGTTCACCACCAACAACCACGTGGACAATTTTTGAGCACAAAGCGCCACACACATATGAAGTTCAACGACTTTCCAACTCTCATACTGCGGAGTATGCACACTCTTACTAAACCTCAACTGGAGTACGCAAACTCCCTACTTTACCTCTCATTCCTCACAATTCACATGCGGTCTGCATAAGCCTTTGCAAGCGCAACCTACCACTTTCACACTATCACAAAGACACCAAAAACATACCCAACTTTACTAGCGGGATCCAGGGTCTGGGAAAGTCATTTCTGGGCTTAAGAGGACATCATCTTTGCTACAATTGCCATTTCAGAAAACAAAATTCAAACCTCATAAAATGAACAATTAACCCTTAACTTAAACTACCACCATAACCACTAATCACCACATAACTAGTTCTCCAAGGAAACTAACCATCAAGCTGCTACCAAAAACTGCTAGCACGCCTGGTCCTTAGTAAGTAAACTTACAAGGGGACATGTATAGGTCGATTAACCTTTTGGATCGCACAGAGTATCCTAGCCATGTAGTGACCAGTGTTACTAAGATGCACTATAACCAATCAACAATCATTAAGGAAAACATTAGCCACTAGACAACTAGATCAATATTTCATGAATAACCATAACTCAATTATGCGTTTTATCAATTTTATTTCCCTATTAGTTACAATACTAAGTTATCAGGTTAGATCAAACTTTATTCAATCAGCTCAGAATTAGTTCATTAATGACCACCAATAACATAATCTAATCAGAACTTGAGAAAACATATGCTCGAATGCGTCAGCGTAAGCCAACAAAGATGAATATAACAGCATTAATAGCAAAGTTCTGCAATCAGTTCGTCAATCATTTGTCTCTGTCAACGTCACCCAAAGAATACCTTTCCTAACCCAAATTAGCATTAGCATGTGGGACTTCATGCAAAAACAATTTAGAAATGTGAATTTGGAAAACATCTAGCTAGAAGATAAACTATAAAACAGCGCAGTTGGAACCTATAAAGAAAGGCACAAAGTTAACAGTCACAGTGTCATAGCTACCTATCCACAGAATGGATCAGCAACAAAGTCAGCCTTTGTCTTCAGGTCATCAATCGATCAACAACGCATGAGGCTCTCAAGTGCATGAGCCCAATAACAGATTCTCGAATCATGTCTTCTGTCATCTAATATCTGCATCAATTCTCCCCTCGCATCTGAAGATTTTGGCCTTGTCATGACTTTTTATTAAAGTTTTTCAGTCCAACCCCCTAATTCCTTATTGGTCAGTCAATCACCAGTTATTACCCTAACCAATAACTTTAATTGTACAAATCAATTAATTCTAAAATGACACCGTTCTCAGTTCGTTTATTGGTTCCCTGTACGATGTCCACATCATCCGGATCATCAGGTATCGAAAATGTGTCATCTTCTTCTCCAGTCAGTGCTTCTATTGTTCAAGTCCTGGGAAAGTACATCGAGTCTGTCTCACACCAAAATTGTTACATACTCTAGTGCCTCATCTCCTGTCCATCGGTACATTGCAGAAAATGCTAGCTAAGCAGGTTTTATTAACATATGCAGTTCATGGACAGTTCAATGCACCACCTTCTCTGCAGTGCGTTAGAAATTCAGCTTCTGCATGAGGCCTGTTAACTAGGCCACAACTTCGGCTAAGTTAACTCTACAGTATAATGCAAAACATAGGTTACACATCTTAATATGACATATTACTACGTTATTATTACTCTTTTCCATTATTTAAAACATTTTTAGTCATTTTTTTACAAGTTCGTATAAACTGGCTGTCACTCTCTGTGGGCACATTTTCAAACATGCACATTAATTTCTCAACACTTAATTTTTCTATCAACTTTTTTGTTAATCAAAAAACGTAATCATTCATTAATAATTTTTAATTAGCATATCTGCTTCAACATTGCCTAGAGTGGAAGCAAAGAAGTGTTTGTAATTTCTATATTTACACTTAGGGCCTGATTTAGAACTCAGTGGACAGGGTACTCCGTCACAACGTTGACGGATATCCTGTCTGCCTGAATCTAAATTTTATTCTATCCATCGTGACGGAGTAACCTGTCCACCGAGTTCTAAATCAGGCCCTGTGATACCAACACAGTAATGAGTGCAGTAATGAGTGCTTTACAATATCAGTGTGGGTTGAGACATGTACACAAACAAAAGCATGCAGATTGGATCAAATCTCAGGGTATGATAATCCTCCCCTCTGAGTCCTTAATAGTATTGAAAATTCCAGATGTGAATGCTAGAAAATGTTCATTCTATATCAGGACCAGAGGCTTCGGATTATGCTTGTTCAAAGCTTTGCCAATACCACTGTGGCCACATCTAGAACCGGTTTATAATATAATGCTTTAAACATGGATTCCTTGTACCAGACCGCTGCTCTTATAACATCATGAAGCTGCAAACACAGAGAAAAACATGTGGAAACCATTTCCCCACTTATGAGTGAGCTCCAAATTGACTGTTGTCAATCTCAGCTACTGGCATTAGCCACTCAACTCCTTTTGTTAACATGGCAGATGAGTCTGGGTTAAATGGGTTTTGAAGGGCAATACGTAGTTAACCCTATGTGGATTGTCTGGACTCCCTAATGTGATCCCCATACTCTTTTAGACATTGGAAAATACACACCTTTTGGGCTCTTTGGAAAACGTGGACATGAGATTTGTTTTGAACAGGTTTTTGTTCTTTTAGACAACTTGAAAATAACTCTGTCCAGAGAAAATTGCCTACATGTTAAGTCCAGTGCCTTCATATCAGATACTCTTCTGCAGGAGACCAAATAAAGAAGTTATGAAATCTGCAGAGAGTTGTTTCCTGTCAGAGCTGTGTTAGCTGACCATCCCTGGAGATAAGGTAGGATGATATTCACATCCTGTAAGCTGCTGTATTTAGGCTGCGGAGAATTATAAAGGTGGATGTGCATGTAGTCCCACTTGCCTGAGGATGTTCATTGACTGGGTTCCCCCTTACAAGAGAGTGATTTAGCTGAATGATCAACCAGAAAGTAGATCACAAAAGCTAGTGGAGACCCCAAGGTATCCCGATTCCATTTGTTGCAACAACACAACCATCTTTTCCATGAAGAAGAGAATCTTTTATGGGAGGCTGCAGACCAAGATTGGGCGATGGAGTTCTCAGATTGTTCAGATAGGCCCTATATATCAGTCAGAAAATCTGGGAGCAGGGGAAGGCAGGCAGGAGAGTCACAGGACATCTTTAGAAGTACTGAAAACCATGAGTGAATTCTCCACAAAGGGGTCACAAATATTAATTCTGCATGCTGGATGCAGGTTTGAGCCGAAACTCTAGGGATCATCAGTAAAGTGGGGAAAGCACAATGCAGAGGAACATGCCAACTCTGGAGAAAGGCGTGTGTGGCAGTGGCCATTGGATCTGGCCTCCAAGAAAATAAATCTTCAAATGATAGGTGAGGTGAGAGGCAAAGAGGTCCATGTGGCATGCACTCTGACAGTGCTGGAGAGATTGCAAAACATGATGGTTCAGTTTACATTCACTAGAATCTGGAAGGTGTCTCCAGTTCCAATCAGCAACCAAGTTCTTCCACCCTGGGAGATATTCTGCTCTCACTGAGATGCAGTGTTGGAGACAGTTTGGCCGAAGCGCCTTTCATAATGAATATTAGGACTTGAGATCTGGCAACCCTCCATACCTTCTTTATGTATCGGACTGCTGAGATGTTGTTAATCTGGAGAACAATGTAGCAGTGCGACTTGTGAGGGGTTAGAGTTTTTATTGCAAAATATACCTAAACTAATCCTAGCCAATTTATGTGTAGCTATGTTTTATGTGGTGTCCAACACCCTTCACTAGGGGTATTTACACACTGATTCGATAATGATGACTGCGTGTTTACCGTAGAAGGCCTTGGTGTTCCAGGCCGATGTTGTCTATTCACCATTGAAGTTCCGCTCTGGTGTCTGGGGTCAGATCGTTCGTATCTGTTTATGACATTCCTCTTTGTAGATGTTGAATTTTTAATCTCTGAAGGGCCTGTATTGCAGCTGGCTAGACAGATGACCTGGATAGAGGAGGCTAGAAGACCAGCTATCCGGGCTAGGTGTTGCAATAACTGCTTGTTTCGAGAGAGGATAGTTTTTGTTTTTTTCTGGACTGTTTTTATTTTCTTGGGGGGGAAGGGCCAGTTGGGTTGTCAGAGAGTTGATCTGAAATTCCAGGAATTCCAGACACTGGGATGAGTAAGGAGGGATTTTACATTGTGTACCAGAAACCCCAGGGACTGGAGAAGGTGAATAGTCCAATTTAAGTGGGCCAGGACAATTGGTTTGTCTTGTGCCATTAAAAGGATATCGTCTAGATATATAATCAGTCAAATCACTCCAGAGCGGTTTCATGACCTTTTTATTGCACGAATGTTTGAAGTGTAGCCCAAAAGGGAGAAGTTTGTATTAATAACGTTGACCGTTCTAGTAAAAGTGGAGATATTTCCAGGGGGTTGAGAATGTGAGGTATGAATCTTTCAGGTCTAGACCGACGATCCAGTCTGCACTCTTGAGTAGCTCCCTTAGAAGACGAATGCCTTCCATCTTGAACTGGCTGAATGGAATCCAGTTATTGAACTCTTTTAGATTTATAACACCCGTCCTTTTTGGAAACCACAAAAATGTTGTTGCAGAAACCTGTTGAGTGTAGAGTTGACGGGAATATTGCTTCCTTCTGCAAAAGCTGGGAGACTTCCTGGTCTATAACCATCTGCTCTTGTGGGGAATAATGGAGAGGAGGCAGGCAGGCGGATTGGGAAGGGGTACAATAGAACTCTATTTTGAACCCCTGGTTCATTTCCAGCATCCATACATAGTTCATAAGATTCACCCAGTTGAAGTGATAAAAACGTGTTGTGCCCACCAGAGTAACAAACGTCGGTGATATGAGGCTTACTGGAGGAGGAACCTCTGGCCAACTTTACTTTATTATAGAAAGTCCCTATTTTGTAACTGCCTGGGCCCCTTGATGTCTGGAGTGAGTGGATGCTCTGTAAGAATCGTCATCACCCCTTGCAGGGAAAGGGAAGGTATCCCTGGACAAAGGTCCAGACACTGAATAAGCATGGTCACGGTTGAGACTGTGAAATCCAGTTCATGGCGTCTGAAAGCAGTCATTCATGTGACTTGGGTGAGGGCTCACTTCCCCTGTGGCCTGCGGGGTTCTATTAGAGGGGCGTTATAGGCATGTACAGAGCGTACATCTTCAACGGATGGGCTGGAGGGCGACAGCAAGGGCTCTGTTTACAGAGTGGGTGGCATGGTAGTCAAGGGCTGCAACAAGACCATCTTCAAGGAGGTATTCGTCTGTGATCACTTGTTCATGAACCTCTTTACCAAGGGGGTGCCTCTCAGCCATTTTAGGGGAGAGGTATTGAGACTCAGTGAAGGAGTAGTGAAAGTTCCTGAGGTTGCTGCTCAGAAAAGATGGGGAGTTAGAGGGCCTGAGATGTTCTGCTACTTACAAGAGGCCAGCTGGTGACAAATGTCCTCTCCAGGGTTCCCTGTGGTAGGACTTTAGACTTGTCCCTCTTGTCTGGGGGTGGGAGAAGCAATGAGTGTCATCCACCAGAATGCAGCTCAATGGTATGTGCTAAATGCAACTCATCCTGCCTAACATGGGGTGTCCTCGCAGCCCGCTCCTTTTGGGCTTCCCGCATTGCTGCTTGTGCGCTCATGGGTGAGGTAAAAAGTGGACTTGTCCGCTAGATGGCAGTCCTGCTGAGCGAGTCCCTGCTTCCTAGGTAGCCCCATAGGGTGCATTTGTAGCACCTGCTGGAGTCCGGCCTAATATAGCAGTAGCAAGCAATGAGAACAATATAAGCACTACAATAAAGTACGGGGAAAAATCACAAGTTACTTATCTGAAGGTTTGCAGCAAAGAAAGAGGATTTCAAAATAGTGTTGAAGTATTTTATGGTACTGAGGAATGCCCGATTGGTGTAAAGATGTCTGATATCATGAGATGATGGAAAATGCAGTTTCTGTAAAAGTTTATTTTGAATAGCTACTGTGAAAATTGTATTCATAAACAGGAAAGAAGGGAAGGGATAACCGGAAGCCTCCACTCCTGAATCAGAAAAGTGTCCACATTACCACGTCACTTTAACAGAACAGCTTTTAGCAGAATTTTTTTTCATTAGTTTAAACGATTATTTTATAGCACACTTCTCAAACATACTGGCTAGAACTACCTCTGTTTATATAGGAAGTTAATTTATGGAAAGCACATTGTCAAGCATTCCATTTTCTCGTGCCCTGGCACATTTTCAAGGAGCCTAAGTTCTCAACAGCTACAAACCACGTGTTTACAATGGAGGGGCCCGCGGAGAGAGAGTCTCGCACTAGTCTCTCCGCTGCACGTTCAGGAGGACAGGAAGTGGCTCAGGGGAGCCGGATTGGCTGAAGGGCCATCAGGAGTAAGGTAAACAACGTCACGTGGTAGATTATTGAAGAGAACGCCACGCAATTTGGGGGCAATGGACAGAGGTAAGGTGAGATGGTGGTCAGTCGGGGTGACAGGGGGGGCACCAAGTTTTCATGCACAAGCAAGTCCATTGGTGTGGGGGACGGGTCAGTGTTGGAGACAACAGGGTATGGTTCAGGACAGAAGGGAGACGCGAACAAGGACAAGGAGGCCACTGCCGCATCAGTTGCAGAATCAGGCAGTCAGAAGACAGGGGAAGACACGGGTAGAGAGGACAAGGAGGGGGGAAGTCATAGGAAGCGTGCCTTTGGGGTCACATGTGGCTGAAAAAACAAAAGCGAGAATCTGGAGGCATGAGTATGTAGACGTTTTTAAGCTTTTACATAGAGACATACAAGCCAAGGAGGGATCCAAGGAGGAGGAATGGGAATTGGCACGCAGGCCCAGGGTTCCTATCACAATGGACAATTGGACGTCCGCTTTTCTGATATTCGCCAGTATATATTGTGAGAAATATCCGGACAGGGCTATAGCACTTTTCAAATACATGGATATCATAAGGAAGGCACAGATGCATTCCTCGATGTCCACGCATACGGCGAGTGTGCTGCCAGTAGTTTACAAGCCTTTTCAGTCATGTACCACCCAGGGAGGGGCGGGTGCAGCTAACAAGACCCTGGTGCCCACCACGGGGTCTTGTTGGAATTTCCATAAAGGTTTCTGCTCACGACAACAGTGTAGGTTCAAACATGACTGCTCCAAGTGTGGGGCCATAATCCAGTCACTCAATGTTTTTCCCTCTCCAGCCCGGCGGAGCAATGGAGGGCGTCCAGAGGACGAGGCACGCAGGGCGCTACTGTGCCAAAGGGGTCCTACGCCAGATAGACTGGAGACTCTGCTGCCTTGGTTACGCATCTATCCAGATTCGGATAAGGCTTGTCAGTTGGAGTGGGGGTTTCGTGAAGGTTTCCGGGTGGGCTACCAGGGCCCCGAAATAGGAGGTGGGCAGACAATTTGTGGTCTGCAAAGGAACAGCCTCAAGTGGTACGTGACAAATTGGCAAAAGAGTTGGCACTGGGAAGAATAGCAGGGCCATTTTATGACTGGCCAAGTGATCAATTGATGATATCCCCCTTGGGAGTCATCCCCAAAAAAGGATGAGACGGGCGAGTTCTGGTTGATTCACCATTTGTCATGGCCTGAGGGAGTGTCTGTCAATGATTTTATTGCACACGAGGACACCAAAGTCGTCTATGCCTCGGTGGATGTTGACGTGAGGTTAGTTTTGAGGTGCGGTCATAAGGCGGAAATGGCAAAATGTGACATACAATCTGCCTTTAGGTTGTTACCCATTCATCCAGCGGATTTTGACCTCCTGGGTATGCAGTTGGATGGAGCCATTTATGTGGACCGGGTGTTACCCATGGGCTGTGCGGTCTCATGCGCTCTATTTGAAAACTTCAGCACTTTCTTGCAGTAGGTTTTTGTCAGAATGAGTGGCCACCGGACAGTGACTCACTACCTGGATGATTTCTTATTTGTAGGGACGGCCACATCTGGGGCCTGTGGCCGGGAGTTGGCAGATTTTCAGAGACTAGCTCAGCAGACAGGAGTGCCTTTGGCCCTGGAAAAGACAGAGGGGCCGCTATCAGTTTTGACCTTTTTGGGCATTGAATTAAACGCAAACGCGCTAGTGGCCAGATTGCCAGCGTCAAAAGTGAGAGAGATCCTTGAGTTTTTGGCTATGGTGCATGTGTTTCGCAAGATGGATTTGCGAACGGCTCAAAAATTGTTGGGATACCTTAATTTTGCATGCAGGGTGGTGAGGGGAGGAAGGACTTTTTGCAGACGATTGGGGCTATCCATGTCTGGAGCAGTGCTACCACACCACAGGATAAGGGTTTTGTTGGCTCTGAGAGAGGACATTAAGGTTTGGGAAACCTTTCGGAAAGAATTCAATGGGGTACCCATGTCTTTCGGTGACACTGACACGGTGTGGCAGGTTCAAAGTTTTTCTGACACAGCAGGAGCTTTGGGCTTTGGTAGTTACTGGGACGGGAGGTGGTGCGCGGCGGCATGGCCCCCGCAATGGCTGCGGCAAGGGAGGAGTATTGCCTTCCTCAAGTTTTTTCCACTGTTAGTGGCACTGGCAGTCTGGGGGCAGGAATTGGCCAACAGGACAGTGGTCTTCCAGGTGGACAACATGACAGTTGTGGAGTTATTCAACAGACAGCGGGCTAGGGATCTCAGAGTGTTGCGCTTATTGCGCCAGTTTATGCTTAGATGTTTATCTCTAAATGTTATCTTTAAAGCTGCACACATACCCGGGGTTTACAACAAGATTGCAGATTCCCTGTCTCGTTCACAGTGTCAGCGTTTTCATGAGTTGGCACCAGGAGCGGAATGGAGCAAGACTGCAGTCCCGGCAGACATTTGGGAGTGGGGGGCGTAATGATCACGGGGCTGGTGGAGATATCCTTAGATGTATCCACCCAGCAAAGTTACAGGCTTGCATGGTTGGATTTTCAATCTTTTGAGCTGTTTTTGGGCAATTTTTGGGCACAAGGACCACAGGCCCTCGAGGCACGTGCATTGCGTTTTGTGCTTTTTCTGATTAAGGAGGGTTTATCCCCAGTGACAATCGGAGGGAAACTGGCTGGGGTTTCTTTTTATGGGAAACTTTTCTTTGGTTCTGATCCAGCGCGCAATGATTTGGTAGGAAGGATGTTGAAAGGTTGGGGTAGGGTCAGGGCTAGAGCGGTTAAACCAGCCAGAGAACCCATTACTTTTGAAATACTTCTGGAGTTATTGCATGTGTTGCCAGTATGTTGTGCGGATGAGTACGAAGTGGGTTTATTTTGCCTGTGTATGGTTTGGATGTTTTTTGGCGCATTTCGAGTGTTGCTGGGGGTAGGGAAAGAGATTGGGGTGAAGGTCAAGGAGGTTTGCATGCATAGGGACAGGTTAGGTATTTGGCTCAGGCGCTCAAAGACAGACCAGTTGGGGAAGGGAAAATGGGTAAGGCTGGATAGGGGGAGGGGGGATGAGTTGGCATGCCCGGTAAGGGAATGGATGGCATTTAAGCAAAAGCTATGCATGACGGGAGAGACGGGAGACGGGAGAGAACGGGGTGTTTGTACATGGGACAGGGGGGAAGCTTACTAGCTATCAGCTGTTGCAGGTTTTGAGAATGGCTCTTGGGCGGACAGGTCGGCGTTCATTGGATTTTGGCATGCATTCGTTTAGGATTGGCGCAGCTACAGCATTTAGGTTGGGACTGGGCTAGAATTAAGGCCATAGGTAAATGGAAATCTAGATGCTGCGAGCGATATGTGATGAAGTTCTGGTACGGGTGGGTGGTCTGATTAACGGAGAAATAATGGGTGGGGGGGGGTTTAGGATTTCATGACAGCCTTTACAGTGTTTTTTCTTTGCAGGATGTGTGGCTGGGCCACAGAAAGACAAGATGGCGACATGGCTGGTCGGCCATTCCTTCGTTCACTGGGCGGCGAAGTTTGCAGAGAAACAAATTTACGACAGGGCAATAGGACTGCCTACAGACACCACAAAGTTTGTTGGTGGGGGAAGAGTGGCATGAGGTGGGGAAGTTTGCTTCCATTTATCACTGCTAGTGTGCCGGAATGGGGATGTCCTGATTTATTGCTGATTCACCTGGGGGAAAATGACCTTGTGAAGCTATCGGGGCTCACATTGATACAGCAGATGCAGAGAGACTTGGAACTTTTGAAACAGAGGTTACACAGGACATGTTTGGTGTGGGCAGAATTTGTGCCCAGACGAGTGTGGAGAGGGGCAGTTAAACATGGAGCCATCAAGGGGGCTCGCAAGAAACTGAACAGGGCCATGAGGGTATTTTGTTGGGCTCAGGGGATCAAGGTCCTGAGGCATGAGGACATCAAAGAGCAAGACAAGACATTGTTCAGAGCGGACGGGGTGCATTTGTCGCAATTGGGAAATGCATACTGTTTGACAGAGTTGAGGTTGCTGTTAGGGGAGTTATGAGGAGAGAAGCTGTGGTTCAGAGAACAAGCTTAGGAGTTACGTTTAAAAAAAACAAAAAACCTGAGGAACGTTTGTTTTTCCCGGGGTGGGGCAGCAAAACGCCAAGCGGGTTTTGCTGGATGGCAGAAGATGGGGGAGGGTGGAGAGCCCGATGCGGGCTTGTCCACCCTTCCAAGGGGAAAAACAAGGAGGTGAAGGATCAGAGTGGAGGGGGTATGCTCGAAATAAGTAGGGCATGAAAGGAATAGGGGAGTGTCTAGGGGAGGAGAAGCGAAGAGAGGTTTTGGAAGAGAGAAAGAGGATCAAGGAAATCTAGAAGAGCTGGGGTTTGTTAAAGTTGGGTTATACAGTGGAAGTTTAATGATGTTTATATTTAAATCCTATCCTAAATAAATGACCTTTTACACTAATGATGGGTGTCACTGTATGTGTGTCCCGATGGAGGGGCCTGCGGAGAGAGAGACTCGCTGTAGTCTCTCCGCGGGCACGTTCGGGAGGACAGGAAGTGGCGCAGGGTAGCCGGATTGGCTGCAGGTAAGTGGGGGTGGGTTTTAAGTGAGGGTATATAAGGGGGGTGGGAGGGAGGGTCGGCCTCTTTCCGCGCCAACCGTGTTAGGAAGGAGCGGATATTTGACCACCCACCCACCCGGCAGCTTAAGGAAGTTAGGAGGCAGGATGATGACATTGGGGGCTATAGAAAAGGGGGATGGAAGAAGGGGGTTGAGAGTCAGTTAGGGCAGGTGGCATTATAGGGTTAGGCAGAAGATGGGGGAGGGTGGAGAGCTAGATGCGGGCTTGTCCACCCTTCCAAGGGGAAAAACTAGGAGGTGAAGGATCAGAGTGGGGGGGGTATGCTCGAAGCAAGTAGGGCATGAGAGGAATAGGGGAGTGTCTGGTGGAGGAGAAGCGAAGAGAGGTTTTGGAAGCGCGAAAGAGGATCAAGGAAATCTTGAAGAGTTGGGGTTTGTAAAAGTTGGGGTATACAGTGGAAGTTTAATGATGTTTATGTTTAAATCCTGTCCTAAATAAATGACCTTTTACACTAATGATGGGTGTCACTGTATGTGTGTCCCGAATGTATATCTGCTGCTTCTTCAAGGTTGAGTGAGGATGTTTAAGCCCATCCAAACCTGAAAGCAGCCTCCGTTCCAAGCAATATGCCAGGGGTTCCTTTTCTTATGACTAGTGAATGGCTCCATGGGTATGTGCTATGTCAAAGGCGATATCAGTTCAAGTGTGTTTTTTCTGGAGTGGAATACCGAGCCTCGCAATGAGCTTGAAAATATAACTCATTTGCCTTAGAAAAGGAAAGGGCACTTATTTGGGAGACCTGACACAGGTTCAGCACTAATCAAAAACAGGAAATGGGAGCTGAGTGGCTTGCTTCTTAGTGGGTGTGGGGACGGGAAATGACACAGAAAAAGGACCTGACCCTTCATTACTCATTGGAAGTGTCTTTCGAGGGCCAGGAAAATGTCATCATGTTTAAAGGTGTTGAGCAAAAACGCAACAAAAAAATAGGTTTCACTACTTCAAGGAAGGATATCTTAGGCACCTACAACGGAGACTACTTTAAGAAAAACGCTATCATACTAACATGTACTCCTCAGATTGAGTCACAATTATTGCTCCTTAAATGATTATATTATATGATTATACTATAGTCGCATTGAAATCTATTTGTATACCCTGTAAAGATTAAATCATGAGTCAGTGTTTCTAGGATTTATACCAGGGGCCTGCCAATCACATCATGGATGCAATAAATTAGGCTATATCACCAGCGTTGTATTTATTTATTTACTTTTATAATAAAATGATGGGGACCCCTGTAGATTGCAATAAGGCCCCCTGAGTTTCCTATATTTCTCAGATACTCATTTGTCTTTGGCTCAATGGGGACCTCGAATGGAATAGGGTCCCCTAAATGTTTGGGGCCACCCTTGCGCCGCTGAGGGTGCAGGGGCCTGTTGTTACATCCAGGTAATCAGGATATAACAGAACAAATTTGAAAATCAAATCCATAGGAATACATTGAGATCCGATGGGTCAAACATCAGAGCATAATATGCTGATATAAAAAATCGTTTACGGCACAAAGAGATATGCGATGCAGACCTGCCCTGCAACATGGAGGAAACTGGTAACTAATGTAGATTCCGACGAGATGTAAGAACGATGAGAGATTCACTGAGCTCAGGAATAAGAATCCACATGCTACAGCATCCATTTTAGGACATCCTCATTCCTCACTCCTCATCCCTACTTCTCATCCCTGCTTCTCATCCATCATCCCTACTTCTCATCCATCATCCCTACTTCTCTTCCATCATCCCTATTTCTCTTCCATCATCCCTACTTCTCATCCATCATATATCATCCCTACTTCTCATCCATCATCCCTACTTCGCATCCATCATACATCATCCCTGCTTCTCAACCATCACCCCTACTTCTCATCCATCATCCCTGCTTCTCTTCCATCATCCCTACTTCTCATCCATCATCCCTGCTTCTCATCCATCATCCCTACTCCTCATCCCTCATTCCCTGCTTCTCATCCATCATACATCATCCCTACTTCTCATTCATCATCTCTGCTTCTCATCCATCATACATCATCCCTACTTCTCATTCATCATCCCTGCTTCTCATACATCATCCATCATCCCTACTCCTCATCCCTCATCCCTGCTTCTCATCCATCGTCCATCATCCCTACTCCTCATCCCTCATCCCTGCTTCTCATCCATCATACATCATTCCTACTTCTCACTTCTCATCCATCATCCCTACTTCTGATCCATCATACATCATCACTACTTCTCGTCCATCATCCCTACTTCTCATCCATCATCCCTGCTTCTCATCCATCATACATCATCCATACTTCTCATTCATCATCCCTACTTCTCATCCATCATATATCATCCCTACTTCTCATCCATCATCCCTGCTTCTCATCCATCATACATCATCCCTGCTTCTCTTCCATCATCCCTGCTTCTCATCCATCATACATCATCTCTACTTCTCATTCATCATCCCTACTTCTCATCTATCATCCCTGCTTCTCTTCTATCATCCCTACTCCTCATCCCTGCTTCTCATCCCTACTTCTCTTCCATCATCCCTACTTCTCATCCCTCATCCCTGCTTCTCATCCCTACTTCTCATCCATCATTTATACTTCTCATGCCTCATCCCTCAGTCATACCGACACATTTTCAGTTTTGTGAAACACAGCTTCACACTGATTGGTTAGGAACTGCCAATCAGAGTTATGAGAGAGAACTGTATTCTTACAGCTCTGCTGGTTTGGGAAATACAAGGCCCCCACAGCCTGGGCCATAAATCAGCTCTTGGAGAAAGGGTTATACAGTTCATGGAAAATCTTTCTGGTTTCAGAAAAGAAAAAAAACAGCTCTCAGAGATGAAAGCAGCCTCAGATGTAAGCATGTTATTTGTTACAAATAAAAAGCAGGCTCAGATTTAAACATTTTATTTGTTACAAATAAAAATGAAACCAGAAAAAGTTTGGATGAATTGGATTGCACTGTCACCAGAGTTGATTTTAAACATTTTCTTTCTACATATGAAACTGAAACCAGAAAGGTTTTCGGTTGAACTGTAAATGACCAGTATAACCCTTTCTCCAAGAGCTGATTTATGGCCCAAGCTGGGGCTCCTTGTGTTTTCCAAACCAGCAGAGCTTTCTGCAGAGGCCTGTGTAAACAGAAAAACACTTAGTTAAAAAAATGAAATGTTGTACAGCCTTGAATTCACTGGAAACAAACACACAGTTAAATTTCTTCTCCTCCCTCTTCACCCACCATGTGCAATGAGAAGGCTGTTTTTCATTTAAATAGAATGCAGCTCTCTCTCATAACTCTGATTGGCTGTTCCCAACCAATCAGTGTAAAGGTGTGTTTCACAAAACTGAAAATGTGTTGGTATGACTGAGGGATGAGGAATGAGGAGTAGGGATGATGGATGAGGAGTAGGGATGAGAAGCAGGGATGAGGGATGAGAAGTAGGGATGAGAAGCAGGGATGAGGAGTAGGGATGATGGAAGAGAAGCAGGGATGATGGATGAGAAGTAGGGATGATGGATAAGAAGCAGGGATGATGGATGAGAAGTAGGGATGATGGATGAGAAGTGAGAAGTAGGGATGATGTATGATGGATGAGAACCAAGGATGCGGGATGAGGAGTAGGGATGATGGATGAGAAGCAGGGATGATGGATGAGAAGTAGGGATGATGGATGAGAAGTAGGGATGATGGATGATGGATGAGAAGTAGGGATGATGGATGAGAAGTAGGGATGATGTATGATGGATGAGAAATAGGGATGATGGGTGAGAAGTAGGGATGATGGATAAGAAGCAGGGATGATGGATGAGAAGTAGGGATGATGGATGAGAAGTGAGAAGTAGGGATGATGTATGATGGATGAGAACCAGGGATGAGGGATGAGGAGTAGGGATGATGGATGAGAAGCAGGGATGATGTATGAGAAGTAGGGATGATGGATGAGAAGTAGGGATGATGTATGATGGATGAGAAGCAGGGATGAGGGATGAGGAGTAGGGATGATGGATGAAAAGCAGGGATGATGGATGAGAAGTAGGGGTGATGGAAGAGAAGCAGGGATGATGGATGAGAAGTAGGGGTGATGGATGAGAAGTAGGGATGATGTATGGTGGATGAGAAGTAGGGATGATGCAAGAGCAATATGGATGATGGATGAGAAGTAGGGATGATGGAAGAGAAGTAGGGATGATGCATGAGAAGTAGGGATGATGGATGAGAAGCAGGGATGAGAAGTAGGGATGAGGAGTGAGGAATGAAGATGTCCTAAAATGAATGCTGTAACATGCTAACCCCATCCTCTCTAGGCTCTAGTTGGGACAATGCAAGGATGTTTTGGAGCTCGAGGCAAATGCACATACTTCTTCCTGAGGGTTTGAGTTCATTTAACAACATTGCAATATTTGAAAACATGCCTTCTAATTTCTGCCATCTTGTGGTCTCTTGTTGTACTGCTGTAAGGCTGCCATTTCGGTTGCTTCACGAAGTGCCAGCCCTGGTTTTATGTAAATTGAACACAACCATCCTTTCTTTAAGGCCAGCAGCATCATTCCGATGGCTCCTAATTCTTATTACTAGCCTGTCTCTCTGTCATTCTTTTGTTTACGTCTTCTTCATTTTGTTACAGCCATTTCCTGCTTCACCATACAACTTATTTACTCTGCTTCTCTGTGCCCTTTCCAGCCACATCGCTGTTTCACTAGACCCTCTTTAAACTTCCCGCTCTCAGCCAGCTTTCTCTGACCCTTCGTTTGGTATCAGCCTCTCCCCACCATACAAAATATTTAAATTATTGTAATGTGGTGCATCCCATACAAAGAACCAACACATTATTGGCAGAAATAGACCTTAGGCCTCATCATCGCCAGTCATTTAGGGCTTAGTGCACGTGTCTAAAGTAATAGGAAGCAAATCAACTACAGCAATACAGGAGGAGGTAAGATAACATAATGAGGAAAGAATAACATGGGGTACCAGAACTGACACGACAAAGAAGTACTGGAATGCAATTGGTGTTAAAGCATACAAAGAGGGAGAGAACTGGGTGGTCGAGTTGGCCTACAGAAGGAAGGGGATGGTGACAATCTGAACATTTTCCCAGAGAAGCAGAGAATAAAGAGACTGAGGCACTGACGGCCTCATGTAGAATCTGGCTGATGCTAGACACCTGAGAAAAATCTGCAGAAGTACCAAGTGATCCTTTTTTAGTGTTGGTAGACTTCAACTCATTCAAAATATGGTGGATGTCCCACATCTGTCATATTCTAAATCCACCACAAAGAAAAGTAATTCAGTCTCTGTGTAATCATAAGAAAATGCTGAAATTCGTTGTTATCCAATCATTTTAACATCCCTACCCTTCCTGTTCTATCTGCTCTGTGCCTTTCTTCACCCCTTCTTTATTGGCTACGTGGCACTGTGGGTTGCCATGTCTGAGTGAATGCCTCAAACCAGTGTTGAAACTAGCTGGTAATGTTCCCCCTGCCTAATGCCACCAATGTCGTACCATATTGTCATCAATGCTAATGGACCACCTTTAGCAGCGGCTCTTCTGCCAAAGCAGAGGAGCGGCGCCCCACTGCTTTCAGGAAAAGGAAAAAGGAAAAATAAAATGATAATAACACAATGTTATTATCATTTTATTTTTCATCTGGAGCCGGGTTAGGGCGGGGCGGGCTGGGCTGGAGGAGGAGTGGTATGTGCTCCATAAGTGCGCATGTCTGTTTGGCCGGCCGTTTTGGGCCAGTCGAACAGACATGCGCACGGCTATGTCTCCATCCGGCTGTATTGCACAGCTGGGAGAAGAAAGTGCACAGGGTACCACTCCCTGTGTGAGCGCCGAACCAGGCCGCTCACAACAATCATGGCACTGCTCTCATGCTGGTGACAGCAGTGTCGTGATTGGCTTAGAGGAGTGTGTGAGTCTGTATGCTGCCCAAAGAGGATGAGACTGCTCAGGACGAGGACAGAGGAGAGACAAACCTGTCTCCCGAGGAAGCAGGTAAGTGTTCATTTTTTACCCCACCACCCCCGTTCAGTGGCAGCCGCCACTGACCACCTTCCTTTTGGCCACCACAAATTACTCAGCTAATCTGATCCACTGTATTTAACAGATTTTGGGTCCATGTTTGATCATGGTTCTGGTTCTGAGAAGTGGTGAGATTTAAAACAGGCTTGTAACTTTGAGAAAAGTAGGAAGGATTTAGAGATAACTTGCAGAATGTTGTTTGCTGCTCACTCCACAGACTTTTTTTCTGAAATGTTGTAGTAAGTGATGCATTATTACATACACCAGACGAGTATAACTGGTAAAAACCGCTAGGAAAGTGAAAGCCAATTTTACTTTGCAGGGGTACCATGAACAGCAGTTGTTACTCCATTATATTTAGGAAAGGGTTTGACAATTTATTCAGTTTTAAAGTGACACTATACAATTAGTCATGAATGGATATGGTATAAAAAAACTACCCAAAGCAGCCCCCACATATTGCTTGGAATGCTGAGACGCAAATAAGAAATGTAGAAGCCAGAGAGACAAAATATCGATAGGTAAGTGCCTACAGAAGACCTATAGATTTAGGGCCAGTTGTACAAAGCATTTTACTAGTCGCAAATGGATCATTTAGCAGAATCGGGCCGTTTGCGACCAGAAAATTGTTTTTCCTAATATACAAAATGCAAAATGTGATTTGGTAACTTGTTTCCAAATCACATTTTACGTTTGCGCTCCTGTATTTGGAAGAAGTGTCTTTAGGGCATCCCTTCCAAATACTAAATCAGTATGGTATATATTACTGTTTTTGTGAATGAAACAGTTATACTTTCCCCTGGGGACCCTTTCCTCTTTGACAATGTTAAAAATACATTTTTTAGGAGCAGGCAATGCTCCCACGGACCACTGTCTACTCTTGCAAAATGAAACTGCAAAGTTTAATTTAATTTTATTTTTTTAAACACATCATTTAAGGAAAACAGGCTGTATTTTTTTTAAAAGATTGCTTTATTAAAAAGCAATAACAGACATGGTAGTCTACTGACCTCAGCAGGCCACCATCCCTGTGATGGCTACAATTCCCGATGGGTCACAAATCGCGACCTACCTCATTATTATGAATGAAGTAGGCCTATTTGCGACCCACTAGAAATCGCTAATGAAACTCAAAAGAGTTTAATACATTACAAATACCGATTTCCTAATGTTAGCACATCTGGCCCCATGTTTTTTGCTCCAGAACTGTTCACCTTGAAGATCTATGTATAGTCAAAGTACATAGATGTGGAGTTAGGTATAACTTTTGATATTTTGTCCTTTGATATTGTGGCCATAATATTTGGGGCTATAAAGATTCTTACACAAACATACTGGGGCACACCTTATTGACAAATGTCTGCAGTAGATGCACTCAACCACCGGATTTCCTCAATGAGCTCAGGCTCTGTGACCCGGGATCTACACAGTAATCCCTGCAGTTGGTATTCTAACCAAGTGCTCAAAAGGATCTGAACCAGTAGTCTGCACATCACACAGAGAGTGCTACAATATAGAAAAGCACTGCATGCTGTATCTCACACATTACATAATATAGTGCCAGTTTATGAGTCTCCTATTTTCTGTTTTATTCTTTCTGCTTCTCACCTTCTCTGCCAGTCTTGAAAAGCCCAGGCTTTGGTTTGTTAGAACTCTCACCTTTTTGACTTGTATTTTTATTCATGAGAATATGGCCCTCATTCTGACCCTGGCGGTCGGTGATAAAGCGGCGGCCAAGCCGCCAACAGGCCTGCGGTCTAAAATATGCAATTCTGACCCTGGCGGGAACCGCCAACACAGCCCGCCAACTTAACACTCCGACCGCCACAGCGGTACAAACAAACAGCGCGGCGGTTCCCGCCAACAGCCCGGCGGCAGACAAAGTACCGCCCACCCTATTACGACCCACCAATCTGCCACCTTTTCCGGGGCGGGAGCACCGCCGATAAGAACACGGCGGAAACAGACTACGAACGGGAAAACGCTCACCTCTACGCACTCCACGCGAGATTCCGGCAGTATGGAGCCAGAGTTACAGGTCATCCCCGCACTCCTATTCCTCCTCATATACCAGGAGCACGCCCGGCGGCGCGGAAGACATCGGTGAGTACTGCACCTACGACACAGGGGAGGGAAAAGATTACCGGCACACACCCACCCACCCACACCCACTACAACACACACATCAATGCATTCCCACAGATCACTGTCACAACCCACAAACCACCCCCCTCCGAAATAATGCAAAGACCAAAAGAAGAGATCATAAACGGGCAGATATATTGAAATATGTACGCCATTAATCCCAATAAATAAATAAACTATGTACAAAATATATACAGCTACTAAATGTAGTCCAACCACTGTCCGTGGATCACAGGGGTCCTGTGCAAAGGGGCAAGGCCCAGTCCCACGACAAGAACTCCACGGAGAGAACACTGCAGGGGCATCAGAAAGAAAATAGGACAGGCACCTCAGGGGGAAGAGAAGGGGGGGCACCTCAGCCACTTGAGTACACGACGCCAGATCCACGAGGGGACTCCATGACCACTGGGCCATCCTGGGGAGAGCAAAGCCACATTCCATACAGTCCATACAGTGGGTGGCCTGCCCACTGGGCCATCCTGGGGAGAGCAAAGCCACAGTCCATACAGTCCATACAGTGGGTGGCCTGCCCACTGGGCCATCCTGGGGAGAGCAAAGCCACAGTCCATACAGTCCATACAGTGGGTGGCCTGCCCACTGGGCCATCCTGGGGAGAGCAAAGCCACAGTCCATACAGTCCATACAGTGGGTGGCCTGCCCACTGGGCCATCCTGGGGAGAGCAAAGCCACAGTCCATACAGTCCATACAGTGGGTGGCCTGCCCACTGGGCCATCCTGGGGAGAGCAAAGCCACAGTCCAAACAGTCCATACAGTGGGTGGCCTGCCCACTGGGCCATCCTGGGGAGAGCAAAGCCACAGTCCATACAGTCCATACAGTGGGTGGCCTGCCCACTGGGCCATTCTGGGGAGAGCAAAGCCACAGTCCAAACAGTCCATACAGTGGGTGGCCTGCCCACTGGGCCATCCTGGGGAGAGCAAAGCCACAGTCCATACAGTCCATACAGTGGGTGGCCTGCCCACTGGGCCATCCTGGGGAGAGCAAAGCCACAGTCCATACAGTGGGTGGCCTGCCCACTGGGCCTTCCTGGGGAGAGCAAAGCCACAGTCCAAACAGTCCATACAGTGGGTGGCCTGCCCACTGGGCCATCCTGGGGAGAGCAAAGCCACAGTCCATACAGTCCATAACAGACCCCACTGCCACTGGAGGAGGCAAGTTGGCCAGAGGACATCCTGCAGCCCTGCCCGAGATAGATCCTGCCCTGCCACGTCTGCCAAAGGGCCAGCGGTTCTTGCCCTGAAGGGCCCAGTTCAGCGGTTCATGAGACGGCGGGGCCCAGTTCAGCGGTTCTTGCCTTGAAGGGCCCAGTTCAGCGGTTCTTGCCTTGAAGGGCCCAGTTCAGCGGTTCTTGAGACGGCGGGGCCCAGTTCAGCGGTTCTTGAGACGGCGGGGCCCAGTTCAGCGGTTCTTGCCTTGAAGGGCCCAGTTCAGCGGTTCTTGAGACGGCGGGGCCCAGTTCAGCGGTTCTTGCCTTGAAGGGCCCAGTTCAGCGGTTCTTGAGACGGCGGGGCCCAGTTCAGCGGTTCTTGCCTTGAAGGGCCCAGTTCAGCGGTTCTTGCCTTGAAGGGCCCAGTTCAGCGGTTCTTGCCTTGAAGGGCCCAGTTCAGCGGTTCTTGAGACGGCGGGGCCCAGTTCAGCGGTTCTTGCCTTGAAGGGCCCAGTTCAGCGGTTCTTGCCTTGAAGGGCCCAGTTCAGCGGTTCTTGAGACGGCGGGGCCCAGTTCAGCGGTTCTTGCCTTGAAGGGCCCAGTTCAGCGGTTCTTGCCTTGAAGGGCCCAGTTAAGCGGTTCTTGCCTTGAAGGGCCCAGTTCAGCGGTTCTTGAGACGGCGGGGCCCAGTTCAGCGGTTCTTGAGACGGCGGGGCCCAGTTCAGCGGTTCTTGAGACGGCGGGGCCCAGTTCAGCGGTTCTTGAGACGGCGGGGCCCAGTTCAGCGGTTCTTGCCTTGAAGGGCCCAGTTCAGCGGTTCTTGCCTTGAAGGGCCCAGTTCAGCGGTTCTTGAGACGGCGGGGCCCAGTTCAGCGGTTCTTGCCTTGAAGGGCCCAGTTCAGCGGTTCTTGCCTTGAAGGGCCCAGTTCAGCGGTTCTTGAGACGGCGGGCCCAGTTCAGCGGTTCTTGCCTTGAAGGGCCCAGTTCAGCGGTTCTTGCCTTGAAGGGCCCAGTTCAGCGGTTCTTGAGACGGCGGACGGTCTATGGCCAACTGCTAAATGCCTGGTGGTGCCCTCCTGGGCAGCGGGGATGGTGCTCCTTCACTGCCCACCTGGGCTGTGGGTGGTGGGGCCCTCCTGGCCAGCTGGGCTGGGTCCTCCCTGGGCAGCGGCTATGGGGCTGGTGGGCTCTCCCGGGGCAGCTGTGCCGGTTCCTCCCGGGGCAGCGGCTATGGGGGTTGTGGGCTCCTCCTGGGCAGCAGGCCTGCTGCCTGACCTCTCCAACTTGCTGCCCTTGCCCTCCTTAGTCGTCGGCCTGTGGCCCTTTCCTCCCTTTGGAGCTGTGGCTGGTGACTGTCTCTGGGTGGTGTCCGGGGGGGATGTAGAAGGCGGGCTCCTGCGGCGCCCCTTCCGCCTTCTGCTCCTCTTCCCAGGGGGTGGGCTGGCTGTCCCCTTGCTGCTGGGCGAAGATCCAGACATGCGGGCTGGCGGGCTCCAATACCCCTGCACCCTTGTCAAGGGGGCTGCAGGGCTGGTGGTGGCTGAGGTGCTCTTCTTACCCCGACGAGAAGGAGGGGGGGGGCTCAGGGTCAGGAAAGAAGTTAGTAGTGGCGAGGAAGAGCTTCTTGGGACAATGGAGAGTGGTAGGTACAGTGGGAATGGGAGTGGAGGGAGAGGATGTGGTTGTAGGTGAGTCACGTTTGCTGTCTTTGGGTGCAGGTGCAGGAGGGATAGGCTGTTGTGAGGTGGATGGCTGTTGGGTGGGTGGGTGGCTGCGTTTGTGTGGTGTGGAAGAGGGGGTGACAGACACAGTGGGAGAGGACACAGGGGACGTGTAAATGGCAGTGGGGGTGGTGACTGCACGTGTGCGGACTGGAGTGGAGGGTGTGCTGGTGATGGAAACACTGGCTGATGGTGAGGTGAATGGAGGTGTGAGTGTAGACGTCACAGGGAGGGAGGAGGGAGACGAGGAGGTGGGGGTCACAGAGGTGGTAGTGACTGTTGGCATGTCTGCATCGGAATGTTGCGTGTGTGAATGTCTGCGTGATCTGTGGTGCTTATGTTTGGATGAGCTTCTCTTGGGTGTTGAGGTGTGTGCAGGCTGGTCTGATGGTGTGGGTGGGACAGGCAGAGGAACAGGAGACTGGGAGGAGGGAGTTAGTAGAGGCAGGCAGGAGACAGGGACAATGGCTGCCGTCAGTGCTGAGGCCAGAGCCTGGAACGATCGCTGATGGGCAGCCTGACCCGAATGAATGCCCTCCAGGTACGCATTGCTGCAATGAACCTCCCTCTCCACCCCCTGGATGGCATTCAAAAGGGTAGTCTGCCCAACAATGAGCGTTCGGAGGAGGTCAATGACCTCCTCACTGAGGGCAGCGGGGGTAACAGGGGCAGGGCCTGAGGTGCCTGGGGCGAAGGAGATGCCCGGCTTCCTGGCAGAGCGGGCACGGGGCGAACGCTGAGGGGCTGCTGGGAGGGCGGAGATGGTGCGCTGGGTGGCGGCTGTACCTGTAATGGCGGGGGGCACGGATGGTGCCACCCCCGCAAGGGAGCCCCCTTCCGAGGACGTGTCCGTGTCGCTGCAGGGTCCAGTCGTCCCCGTCGTGGAGCTCCCCTCGCCCTCCGTCTCACTGGTCCAGTCTGACTCTGTGGCATGGCCCTCCTGGGCCATGTGAGATGCAGCTCCCTCCTGCCCCGATGCCACTTCTCCTCCGCCTGATGATGCTGATGCACACAAGCACAGAAAGACAAACAAAAAGGGGGGGGGAGAGAGAAATAAAGGGATATTGAGTACATGGATCTCCGGTACAGTTAGCGGACATGACAGACACAGATGCCCCCTGCACTAAGTTGCGCACTTGGGGTACGCTACGCATTCCGTGGAACATGCCCTACACGCCTAGAGTTGACAACTGCACCCATGGATGACACGGCCCAGGGATGGCTGTACTGACAAACTACTGAGGGTGGTGGCTGGGGACACAGGGGCTTACGGGGGTGCCCAGCCTACAGATATCGCCCTGGCCTAGGGGGACCCCCAGCCCTCCTCCCCCACCCAGACACCTCCAATGCGCGACAACAGAGTAGATAATGCTTGTACTCACCCCCTTGTGTCTGCTGTGCTGCCCTCACGCGCCCATCCAAATCAGGGTAGGCCACCGCCAGGATCCGGAACATCAGGGGGCTCAGTTGACGGCAGGCACCCCGCCTACGTTGGGAGGCCATCCCCAGCAGAGACTCGGCGGTCTTCTTGGTCCCGCGGCGGATGTCCTCCCACCTCTTGCGGCAGTGGGTGCCCCGTCAATGGTGGACCCCCAGGGCCCGGACTTCCTTGGCGATGGCACGCCAAATCCCGATCTTCTCATGGGCGCGGACCTATGTGACACGTACAGGGAGGGAGAAATACCACGTTCAAGTTACTCAGCATTTTCCTTTCCAGTGGCCCAACGCCCCCCATCCCCGCCAGGCCCCTCGCCAGGCCCCCCGCCATGCCCAACATGCCCCCCATCCCCGCCAGGCCCCCCGCCATGCCCCCCGCCATGCCCAACATGCCCCCCATCCCCGCCAGGCCCCCCGCCATGCCCAACATGCCCCCCATCCCCGCCAGGCCCCCCGCCAGGCCCCCCGCCATGCCCAACATGCCCCCCATCCCCACCAGGCCCCCCGCCAGCCCCAACATGCCCCCCATCCCCGCCAGGCCCCCCGCCAGGCCCCCGCCATGCCCAACATGCCCCCCATCCCCGCCAGGCCCCCCGCCAGGCCCAACATGCCCCCCATCCCCGCCAGGCCCCCCGCCAGGCCCCCCGCCAGCCCCAACATGCCCCCCATCCCCGCCAGGCCCCCAAGCCAGCCAGTGGCCCCAAATCCATATTGAATTAAACTCACTTGTTGGTCTGGAGGACCGTAGAGTAGCGCATACTGGGGGAGGACCCCATCCACAAGTTTCTCCAACTCCTCTCCAGTGAAGGCAGGGGCCCTTTCCCCAGTCGCAGCAGCCATTGTCCCTTCCAGACCGAGGTCACAGCAACACTTGCAGTATAGGTCCTCTCCTGTGAAAGTTCAAGTCGCAAGTGGATAAGTAGATAGAAAATGGCGGTCACGTCCGCGGCGGTGCGTACCGCGGCGGTGCGTCCCGCCACCGCCGGCGCCCTTCGCCATTGGCTCCTGAAACCCATAGGCTTCAATGTTAACCAATGCGGCTTCGCGCCGCGGTCTTCGCCCGCCGCCCGCCCCGGTGTGCCACGCCAGCGCATTGACCTCACATCCCATTGTCACACTTCACAGGTCAGGCAGCCGCCATTTCCAGGGCCCACATGGCTCAATTTCAACTGCGTCACACAGGCCTAGGCCTTGCATAGCCACTCAGACACGCCATTCACTGCATAGAGAATCGTATACTGTGCTAGCTGTGAGTACGTACCTGTGGGTTGCCTGACTGTGTGCTCCATGTTGTCCTTCCTAGGCACCGTCCGCTGGGTTGGGCGAGGAGACGGATGAATCCTCCCGTGTACCGACCGCTGGTGGACCTGTCGACAATGGAAGAACGCCACATTATCCTGACCTACCGTCTTAACCGTGCCACTATCCATGAACTGTGTGCCCAGCTGGAGCCCGACCTGATGTCCCCCATCCGCCAACCCACAGGGATTCCCCCTCTGGTGCAGGTCATGTCAGTACTACATTTCTTGGCAAGTGGGTCATTTCAGACAACCGTGGGAATTGCTTCCGGGATGTCTCAGCCCATGTTTTCGAAGGTGTTATCCAGAGTGTTGTCTGCCCTGATGAAATCCGTGAGGAACTACATCATTTTCCCTGAGGTGGGCGAATTGGCTACAGTGAAGGGTGATTTCTACGCCCTTGGACATATTCCCAACGTAATTGGTGCCATTGATGGGACCCATGTGGCTTTGGTTCCCCCAAGAGACAGGGAGCAGGTGTACAGGAACAGAAAAAGTTACCATTCAATGAACATCCAGGTGGTGTGTTTGGCTGACCAGTACATCTCGCATGTAAATGCCAAATTCCCAGGGTCAGTGCATGACGCCTACATCCTCAGGAATAGCAGCATCCCTTACGTGATGGAACAGCTACAGAGACACCGTGTATGGCTAGTGGGGGACTCTGGGTACCCCAACCTGTCGTGGCTACTGACCCCAGTAAGGAATCCCCGGACCAGGGCAGAGGAACGGTACAATGAGGCCCATGGGCGTACTAGGAGGGTGATCGAACGCACCTTTGGCCTCCTAAAGGCCAGGTTTAGGTGCCTGCATATGACCGGTGGATCCCTAATGTACTCACCTAAGAAGGTGTGTCACATCATCGTGGCCTGCTGCATGCTTCACAACCTGGCTTTGCGCCGCCAGGTGCCTTTCCTGCAGGAGGATGGTCGAGACGGTGGTGTTGTGGCAGCGGTGGAACCTGAGGAGAGTGACGAGGAGGAAGACAACGGGGCTGAAACAGACAACAGGGACAGAATCATTGAACAGTACTTCCAATAGGACACAGGTAACATTTCAAAGATAATTTAGTAAATGTTAACTACTCTGCAGCATCTCTGCTGCCTGTCTATTTGCCCCAGTGTATGATGACTGAGTTTTGGCTTTTCCCTCCCTATTTCAGATCTGGGGTCCCCACTACGAGTCCTGTGCTTCGTTTCCCCATGGACTACAGCTTTGTGGCAGCTGTTTGTTGACTTCACCATGTACAAGGACATATTTGCACTGTCATGTCAATTACAATCTATTGAAATCACAGCCAGACTCCAGATATTTTGGTGCAAAATAGGTGTTTATTGAAGTGCTCAAAATGGGATGGGTGGTTTCAAGTGGGTGGGGGCTATGGTGAAGGAATGTCCATGGCAGAGTCCAGAGTAACAGTCACACAGGTGCATTGTCCAGAGGCCTGTGGAGAGATGGAGCATGGGCAGTTCGAGGATGGACAGGGTGACAATGTGGGACAGTGGGATGACATCAGGTGGTATCCATTGCTGGCGGGGGTCTTGACATCCTACTCTGTCTTGCGAGATCTCAGGGCCCTCTTGCGGGGTGGTTCTTCTCCTGCAGGAGGTGGGGGTCTGGTGGGCTGCTGCTGTGCGGGGGCCTCCTGTCCACTAGCGCCGGCGGAGGTGGATGGCTGTTCTTGGTCCAGGCTAGTGGCAGGGGCCCTTGGGTGTTGTTCAGTGTCCGCCCTGCTGTTTACGAGGTCCTGCAGCAGCCCTACCATGG
Organism: Pleurodeles waltl; assembly: GCF_031143425.1. NCBI lineage: Eukaryota > Metazoa > Chordata > Amphibia > Caudata > Salamandridae > Pleurodeles > Pleurodeles waltl. The sequence goes on along the minus strand of NC_090446.1, from coordinate 643,962,181 downwards.
TAACCAGGGTGGTGTTGATGGCTCTGATGTCCTCCCTGTACCCCCGATAGTGTTCCTCCTGCAGCACCTGGATCTCCTGGAACCGGGCCAGTACCGTCGCCATCGTCTCCTGGGAGCGGTTGTATGCTCCCATGATGGTGGTGAAGACCTCGTGGAGAGTGGGTTCCCTGGGCCTCTCCTCCCCCCCCTGTCGCACAGCTGCCCGCCGAGTTGCCCTGTTTCCCTGGGCCTCTGCCCCCTGGCCGGTGTGCCCACTACCACTGCCCCCAGGTCCCTGTTGTTGTTGGGGTGGTGGGTTATCCTGGGTGCCCTGTAGTGGTAGACACACCGCAGATTGACGCGCCCTGGAGACAGAGGCATGGGCCCGCTGGGTGGGAGCTGTGCTGGTGTTCCCAGAGGGGTTAGGGTCTATAGTGGCCTGTGCCTGTGTGAGGGGAACCGACTGTCCAGAGGTCCCCGATGGTCCGGGCTGGTCATCGGTGTCCAGATCGACAGAGCTGCTGTCATCGCTGACGGCCTCTTGGGTGGGGGGTGTGGATAATTCTGGCCCCTCCGCCGCGGTGTGTTGACGGTCGGGTCCTGCAGGGGTATAGAGGTATGGTTATAGTTTCAATGTGTGGCATATGGGTGTATCTGTGGGTTCCCGTGTCCCCAAGTGCTGGCATTTGTGTGTGGGGGCTTTGGTGAGGGTGGCTTGTGGGGGGGATGTGTATATGCATTGGGCATGCTTTGGTGATGGGTGTCCATGCTTAGTGGACGCATGCAGGCCTAGGTTTTGGGATGTGTGGGTTGTGATGGTGAGACATTGGCGGGGAATAGGTGTGCTGGTGGTGGGGGTGAGGATGGTGGTGGGGGTGAGGATGGTGGTGGGGGTGAGGGTGGGGGTGAGGATGGGGGTGGGGGTGAGGGTGGGGTTCGAGGATGGGGGTGAGGGTTGGGGTCTGATTTGGCATGCAGGTGGGGGGGAAGCAGTAGTGAAGCTTCAACTTACCAGTATCCATTCCTCCGCCGACTCCTGCGAGGCCGTCAGGATGCAGGATGTTCAAGACTTCCTCCTCCCATGATGTGAATTGTGGGGGTTGAGGTGGGGGTCCTCCGCCAGTCTTCTGCACGGCGATGTTGTGCCTGGATACCATGGAACGCACCTTCCCCCGTAGGTCGTTCCATCGCTTCCTGATGTCTTCCCGATTTCTGGGGTACTGTCCCACTGCGTTCACCCTGTCGACAATCCTCTGCCATACCTCCGTCCTCCGGGCAATGCTGGTGTATTGTATCTGTGTGCCGAACAGCTGGGGCTCTACCCGAACGATTTCCTCCACCATAACCCTGAGTTCTTCGTCTGTGAAGCGGGGTTGTCTTTGGGGTGCCATGGGGTGGTGTGTATGATGTGTGCGGTGGAGTATGTGTATTTAAGTGAGTTGAGTGTGGTGGTGTGTGTTGTTTTGTGTGTGGATAGTGTGTGGGTGATGGTGTTGAGTGGCTGTGGCTGTTATGTTTTGGATGCTGGAGTCTCGCTCTTGTCTTCTTTACGAATTTTTAAGCGTAGGGGTTTGTGGGTGATGTGGGTGGGTGTTTTATATTGTATTGTGTGTGTGGGAGTGGTGTGTGTATGTGTATCAGGTGTGTGGGATTCAAATCGTCCAATGTGGGTGAGTTTTGTTCGTTTGTGTGTATTCTGACCGCGCCGGTGTGTCCCGCCAATGGAATACCGCGTTTGAATGACCGCCGCGTGGATTCGTGGGTCGTAATGGCATGGGCGTATTTCTGTTGGCGTGGCGGTGGAGGTTTGGTCACCTCCACCTTTCCGCCGACCGCTGGTCTGGCGGTCTGTTGTGGCGGTCGGATTTTCGGAGGTTTGCCTTCTGCGGGTCAGAATGACCGTGGCGGGTTTCCGCGACCGCGGCGGGATTATGGAGGATTTCTGACCGGCGGTAGGCGCCTTTTACCGCCGAGGTCAGAATGACCACCTATGTCTCCTCATTACCTTTTATGTACCACTTTTTTCTGTTTTACTTAGCCACCTCTTGTCCCCTTTTTCAGGATTCTCTATCTTCTTTCATCTCTCAAACATTTTGTATGTCTCTGTTGTTTTCTTTCTTTTGTTTCACCTTTTCTCTGCTTTTTTGTTTCCCTTTTCCAGATCGGATTCTTTCCTGACATCACTCTCCTTCCCCTTTCTCTAAAGCACTGTCATTGCTTGCTCTTTCGCTTGCATTCTTTTGTCCCTTTCTTGTCATTCCACCTTAAATCTTTTTCTGTGCCTTCATCTTTCCCATCCACTATTCCGTCTCACAGGGACACGGCATGGATGCGATGAAGTGGCAAGAGCAGCAGAATGATCTTCACGGGTGGTGAGGCTAATTATGTAAAGGTCACGGTGTGTATAACCTGCAGCATGGTTAGGAACCACAGGCTCAGGGGATGCAAAAAGCTGACTGCAGGGCGAGGCCCAAGGGAAGGCCTGGATGTCAGTCCAATTTGGTTTTAGATGACCTTGTCCTATGTTCACCTTTTCCACTTGACATTCTTGTGATGTTTTCTTTTCATATGAACCATCTTGGCTCAGTCACAAGGGTATTTCTGGTCGTAATCCCGTGCTTAGGGCTGAAAATACCTTCATTATGCCTGTCTGGAATTCACAAGGGAAACAGCCTTAACAACGCGGGAAGAGCCACACGTGCCTTTACCCGCAAAGCGCAACAATGCTTGTCTCAACAACACATATGCATGGTTTAGGCAGAGAGAGCGGGCTAGCTGTCTGGGCGGAACAGAAAGGAGCTGAGAGCAGAGGCGAGAGAGTTAAGTGGGGCTGGGGCCTGTGCTGGGGGGAAGTCAGGGTAGTTTTTAGGGCAGGGATGGTTTTAGGGTTCGGGGAAGGGGGTCGGGTAGTTTTTAGGACAGGTTGGGGTCGGTTTTAGGGTTCAGGGTGGGGGCGAGGGGTTGGGGTCGTTTGTAGGACAGGGAGGGGTCAGCTTTAGGGTTCAGGCCAAAGGCGGGGGTCAGGGTAGTTTTTAGGACAGGGATAGGTAGGTTTTAGGGTTCAGGGCAGGGGTGGAAGGTTGGGTAGTTTTTAGGACTGGACGGGGTTGGTTTAAGGTTTCTGGGTGGGGGCTGGGGTCGAGGTAGTTTTTAAGATAGGGCAGGGTAGGTTTTCTTGTTTGGTGGGGGTCAGGTTAGTTTTTAGGACAAGGTGGGATCAGTTTTAGGGTTCAGGACGGAGGGTCGAGGTAGTTTTTAGGACAGGAAGGAGTCGGTTTTAGGGTTCAGAGTGGTGATAGTTTTTAGGACAGTTGGGCAGGTTTTAGGGTTCAGGGTGGGGGCGGGTTGTCAGGGTATTTTTTAGGATAGGGGTAGGCTATAGAGTTCAGGGCGAGGGCTGGAAGTCGGGGTAGTTTTTGGAAGAAGGCGGTTTTAGGGTTCAGGGTGGGGGTGGGGTAGTTTTTGGGACTGTTGTCCGAGTTATAGTCCTCAAGGAAGGCGGGAGGGGATAGTTTTTAGGATACGGCACAGTTGGTTTTAGGGTTCAGGGTGGGAGCGGTAGTTGGGGTAGTTTTTAATACAGGGTGGGGTCTGTTTTAGGGTTCAGGCCAGTGGGGGGATCGAGGTAGTTTTTAGGGCAGTGACCAGGTTTTAGGCCTCAGGGCGGGAGGTCTGGGTAGTTTTTAGGACAGGTTGGGTTACTTTTAGGGCTCAGGGCAGGAGGCGGAAGGGGCAGTTTTAAGCGCTGGGACGGGGTGGAGTATGGTATCAGGTATAAGGTGGCAGGGCAGGAGAGAATTTACCACGCATGTTCCTTTACCAAACATGCTTTTACAATGAAATTCGTTGTAAAGGGATGCGTGGTAGAGACATGCATGGTAAAGATGCGGTCTTTGTTGAGGCTGCATTGTTAAGGCATGAGTGGTTTAGGTATGCGTTATTCCATCATACAACCAATTCACAAAAGGATTCTGGACAGGCTTAAATGGATTTAATACTGCAGATTTCTCCGGCATGAGTGAGGAGAAAGTCACAGAAGTAAATCTCATGCAGGACGGAAGGTGGGCTTTGCGAGATGTGGTTTGCCTTGAAGATGTTTTTGCCAGGGGTGCAGCTTCAAGGGGGGTGTTTGGGATGTTACACTTCCCTAATAAATGTATTTTCAGGCAAATAGTTGGGTACAGGTGCTCTCAGTCGGGTATGGTGACGCGTATGTCAGATTTAACCAGGAATTCTTTCTTAAACACAGACAAAAACTCACACACGCCCTCTACCTCCCTGCTTTCAAAGTGTTAAATTTTTTTGGTTATTTTACAAATATGTTTTCTCTCACTTACTACACCTGCCAATCCATATTAGTCTCCCTTTCCACCACCACTTTAGCCCCTCTCATGTGCCAAGCTTGTTCTAATTGTTGGAAAATCTGAAGCTTACTCCCTCCCCCCACCCAATCTTACTGATCACGTTACGCCCCTAGTTTCGAAGTAACACCTTCCTACCCTGGAAACGGTTAAACATTTATTCTGTCTCCCTTCTATAAAAGAAAGGGGAATAGATCACTCGTAGATTTGCCAGTCTTTCAGGGGAAGGGCTTTCTCTACCTGACAACATGTTTTCACCACTAAGGAAAAAAATTAGCATTTGCACCATAGGCTTCATTTCGGTTTGTCAGGTAGATGTTTGAACTTGCAATATGACCGTGGGCCATACTTGGGGGCAGATTTATACTTTTTGACGCAAACCTGCATGCCAGCCGGGCGCCATATTTATGGAATGGCGCCAGTCAGTGCTAAGGCCCTGTTTGCGTCCTTGGAAACATGGGCCGGGAAGGTGTAGGGGGAACCGGGCTTGTGCGACAATTTATGGCACTACACTGTTTAGAGGCAAAAAAAAATTGCATCTAGGCAGTGTAGTGCCATTTTCTGGCCCACAAACCCCATGGACATGCCTCCTGTCTTACTAAAGACAGGAGCCATGCCCACCACCCTAATGGCCATGCCCAGGGGACAAATGTCCCGTGGGTATGGCCATTGGGGCCAGCACCATGCAGGGGGCCACAAGTCAGGGCCCCCTGCAAGGCGCATGCATCTCATTGACGCAAGGTAGGATTTCCCCTCCAGAAAACAACATAAACTACATTACTTTGGTGCTAGATGTGTCTAGAGCCAAAGTATAAAAATGGATTTGGGTTTGCGCTGAATTAGCGTAAAAAAATGACGCTAATTCAGCGCAACCCAAGTATAAATATGGGCCTAGGTTTTCTATGAGTACTTTAGGAATTGTTTGCGAGTTGTAAAAAAAAAGAATATAATGGTGTGCTCAGGCAAAGATGTACGTCTCTGCCCATACTTTCCTTGTTTGAGGAATTGGGCCCTTTATTGTTGTACTGATGGCATGTAAGTTGTTCACAGATACGCTCTTTTTTTGGTGAAAAAATGGGGAAACCTACCAAATATGTTTTTGGGTTGTTTTAGTGTCACATTTTTAATTAGTCTGGAAACTGAATGAGCACTTTAAGTGAACTCAAACTGCAACAAATTGCTAAACTTTAAGGTCGCCAATGCTGTCCTTTCCCACTCTTAAGTTTGAAAATGCGAACACAGAGTTGGAGATATCTGGAGGAGGACCGTTCCAATTTCCACTGTGTCAGTCTGCTTCCGCCAATCAGAACCATTTGTGTCCCACTGGACCAAACTGACCATCTTCTTGCAAAGTGTCTTTAATTGACTTCTGAGGTGCGTGGATTCTCAGCTGGATGCTTCTGATATTGTTAGAATGTAGGATAGGAATAACCTCAAACACCATTGTTTTGTTTTTTTCAACGCTGATTGTTGATAAACGTATATCACTTGATGGAGAGGAAGGATTCTGCACCCCTTCCTGATATTCACTGTAAGGCTCTAATAATTTTTTTCTCTCTGCTATTTTGAAAGGTGTTGGTAAACAATGGTAACCCGCTCAGCTTTAACAAGGTACATGCAGAATTTTATGTTTAGAAGAGACAGTGGGAGTGCGTATTGATTTGAATTCTAAGGCCCGAATTTAAGAAAAGTGGTAATGCATCAATGAGCCCCTTAGTGCCCCCCCACCGCTACCATGTGATCCCCAGTTTTTAATATACAGGGCATAATGGCAGAATAGCGTCAACATTTTTGACACTTTTGATGTACTGTTCAGGATAAGCGTCAAATTGTTGGCACTAATCCTGCAGAGTACATAGAAGCCTATTGAAAACAATGGAATGCCTCCTCTTTACCCCTGCTCTGTACAGGTGTTAAAAATAGCCGCAACAAAATGGCACAGTGGAATCTCTTAGTTTCCACTGTGCTATTTTTGCAGTCCCCCCAATGGGGGAACACCCCCCTCACATACATTATGCCTGATGCACTTTGTAAATTATGGAGCTGCGAATTCGGCCTCGTTGGGCCAGACTAGTGTCATAAAAAATGACCCTAATGTGGTGCAAGGAGGTGCTAGGCCCTCTTAAATCTGGGCATAAAAGTCTTATTCTTGTTGGTTTCTCTTCTGAAAGTTATCATCTCTCAAGTCTATACATTCTGTTAATTACCTATAGGCAGGTTTCCATGTCTCTATGGGTTGCTTATTTACCAAGTTTTCACTTTTTCATAACTGCTAATTTTTTGTGAAGTACAAAAAAGTGTAAAATATGAACTAAAATATAAGCTTGTTTTAGTCAATAGACCAAACGTGTCATTTGACTGAACTAACTGAGCAGTTGCACACTGAGGTAGGTGCTTTCTCGGAGGGATAGGAACAGGGGTGGCTCCTCCACCAAGGCAGAGGAGTGTCTCCCTACTGGATTTCTCAAAAAGGAAAAAATAAAATGATAATAACGTACACTGCGTTATAATCATTTTATTTTTCCTTGGAGTGTGGGGTGGGGCTGGGCTGGAGGGAGGGGGCTGGAGGAGGGCTTTGTGCACACAAAGTGCGCATGTCTGTTTGGCTGACGTGTTGGGCCAGCCAAAAAGACATGCACACGTTGCATGTTCTCTACCCGGCTCTATTGCACAGCCGGGTAGAGAATATGCCTAGGCTCCCATTCCCAGTCTGAGTGGTGAATCAGGCCTCTCAGACCAATAACGAAGCTGCTGTCAGCAGTGTCAAGATTGGCTTGGGGCCTGTGCAGCCTGGAAGGGAAAAGGACCTCAAAGCTAAGTATTTAAAAAAATATATTTTAAATGTCCCCCCTCGTCCCTTTGGCCCTGTCCTGCCCCGCCACCCCTGTTCAGTGGCAGCCGCCGCTGGATAGGAATGATATATTATGAGATAGCAGGTAGGACCTGTTAGATTCATGACTGCTTCCCCTCTAGATGAAGAGCTGTGGGAAACTTATCAAGGCCCCTAAGATTCTGGGATTATGAGTGCCACTGCCAGTTTATTTTCTTGACTTCAGTGTGATCATTAGCCAGTCTTATTTACTTTTCAGGCATCCATTTCCTACCTACCAGTTACTAGTTCTTCCAAACCTAGGGCCATATGTACAAAACGTTTTGCATGGCGCAAACAACTAATTTTTCGAGTCGGTAACTTGGTTACCAACACGCATAATGGGTATGCGACTCGCAAATAGGATGGGGTGTTCCCCTTCCTATCTGCGATTCACATTGCGATGCAGAATTGCTTTGTGACCGCGAACGCAATCATATCTCCTATACTTTTCCTCACACAGATGCAATATAGGGGCCATTCTCACTTTTTCAGCCTTTTGTGAGCTGTAAAATAGTTAGACACTAGACCACAACTGTGGTGACAGTGAATCTGGTGGCAAAGCAAAGGAATTATCCTTCACAGCTGAAGGGCATTGTGGGTTGGGCTCACAAATAGATTGATTGATTTTTTTATTTGGGTCCTCTGCCTGTAAATGCTTACCAGGCAGAATCCATATGGATAATAGTATTGATCATTTTGTAAAGCAGTCTCTCAAAAATGGCAATAGCAAGCGTTCATCCCTTAATACAGCAGATAGTAAATGGTAAAATGCAGTATGAATAGGAATCACACTAGAGAAGCTCAATATTCGACCAAGTGATATTTTTTAGATGCCCTGATTTAGAGGTGGCCGATAGATAGAATGAGACCCCAAAAAAGCACAATGCGGCTCATAGCTTCCACTCTCTCCAACCAACATCTTCTGAACTCTCTGCATGCATACTGTGTCTACAGGCACACAAAGTATCTTGCAAAGTGACAATGGAAAGTTATGAAATAAAAGACAAAGACTAAAGCATTGTACCCTTGATGGAATGGAATCAATTGATAAACACGTGGCTCACAATAGACCTCATGCCACAAGGGTCATAAAAGACAGGTCTGGTGTTCTCGTGCTAACACCCATACACCACCTCATTGTAATGTGAGCATTTAGCGTACATGTCAAAACTTGGAAAGGGTGTTTGTCTGTGTGTTTTTACGATTTCCATTTCTATTTGAACCCACTAGATTTATCTGTGGAACCTTGTGTTCTCCTCTAAAAAGCATGTCCAGATACGAAACTGCCTGGATCTTCTCATTTTATGGTCTATATAAATATGCCTATTCTCAATGTTTGAGGCCAGTGGGGCTGAAACAGTCAGTGATATATCAGGCTACTCTAAAGGATGTTTATTTGAATTACCAGTGCTTCGGGAAATTAAGTTATGACACACAGTAGAGTTTGCTTAAATAAGCAGTTGTAGTATCTGATCGTTTTGCTCAAAAAGACTCTTATAACATTATCACTGTGTTAAGAGAGTGAAGCTGAAAGAAACAGAATTGGGAGATAGGGCGCAGGCAAGAACACTGACTACTTAGTAATTAACACAAACCTAGACAAATCTGCCTCACAAAACTACTGCCTCACTAACAATCAGTAAACTAAGCAATCTCTACTCCCACCCCTACTGTCCCACCCGCCGTGGCCCACCCCACCTGTATTTAATGGCAATGAAACTCCTTTCCACCTTAACAAATGTAATCCTCCCTTCCACCTTGAAACTGCAAATATTAACTTTAAACAATCTACTTCTTAACCTTACACTTCTTTTTCGACCTCGCCTTCTCACTCATTTCCCAAAGGCAATGCCAATCAAATTCTGTGAACCTTCTGGAAAACGTTCCAGGCCACCACCACTCAGGAAAAGGAATGCTACTAACTTTTACTGGCCCCAGCCACCATTTCTTTTACTTCCAATAGGTACAACTCCGTACCTTTTCTTGACAAGTATACACCATCACTTCTGTACAATTCCACAGAATCATACAGTATATCTGAATGTCAAATATGACCAAAACCTAGCTCTCTGTAAAAATGGCTCATCTCCCTGATGACCTTCCTACGGGCCCTGCCCACTTGCAGCAGGTTTCACTGCCCCCCTCCACTGCCTGCGGGGCATTAACTCCGTCCAAAGAACAAAACAACCTGACTATTGTGCTTTCAACTGTCGAAGATCGTGCTTACTAGCCCTCATCAAAACCACTCCCTTCTCTTCAACCAAATCATTCTCCCCCAAATGAACAATCAGTATGTACGGGCACCTACTCCCAACCATCATTGCATTAAGGCACAGGATAAGCTCTCTCCACTGCATGAAAACGTATCCCCTTCCAAAGGATAGAAAACAGTTGTCTGTCAAAACCTAGATTGGTCCAAGCTCCCTTCGTTGCTGCCTGTTGTCCCACCCATTTGACAAATTCAAGTCATACAACCTCAGACAGATAATTCCTTCATCAAAGGACCCACAACAGAACCGGAAACCAAAAAACTGTGAGTATGAAGAGTCAGACTCTCGTACATGCAGGGATCCCTGCAGCATGCGCACATATCTCTGGAAGCAGTTTGAAGACCATCTCCCCAACCTTGTGATGTCCTCCCTGGGCCATCCCCTAGAGCCTATTTCTGTCACAGATCTAATCCAGAAAGAATGCGTACCGAATTCCATATGGAGGCTTTGCACAATACTGAAAGCAGTTGGAATGCAAATACTCTAGCCCCAGATTGCCATTGAAAGGCCACCCCCTCCAAAAAAATGTGGCACAACGCCGCCCATCTGTTGCCCCATTTTACTGGGTGCAAACCTGGCCTGGGAAGCACCTGCAAGCTTACATTTCTTACACACAACTCTGGTCAGTTTTTGAACGCCGCAGCCGCACCATAAGCTTATCCTTTCTACGGTAAACCTCCTCCCACAGTATGCACTCCATACCCTACCCCCTGCATTTCTGACACCTAGAAAGCCCCAAAGAACATCCAGGACATTACTGTTGAGAAAATGAGTACCTCCTCACTCCCCTTGCGTACCTATGGCAAGTGGTAGATAACTTAGCTAAAGAGGTCCCAGGTAAACTGTCGCCTGGGCTGCTCCATGCGCCCTTGTTCCCGGGCCCACCCTTCAAGCATCCTGTTGCCCAACTCACCAGCTAACAAGGCATAGCCCTACAGCAATTTACTCCTAAAGCCAATTCCTGCTAGTTTCTCCGGTCTCTGGACCTGATGGACAAGGGGCTCTCTGTGAGAGCCCCTTGTCCATCAGGTCCAGTATAAATGGTACAACATCATCCGACCTGCACCACCCAGGTGTCCTATGCCTTGCTCCCATGTTCCAGAATTCCTGCCAAGCCTGTTCGTATGCTTTTCTAATTGATTCTGCCAGGGAGCCTAAAACCAACTGTAGCAGCCTCTGTTACCTACCAACCACAGTTTGGAAGGGGGGGCGTCCTGCATCTGTCCACATCCTTGTCAAGCCCACAGAATCCCTCCCACTGGAAGCACGATAGAGCATCCACTCTATCATTCTCCAGCCCAGGGACATGTTGCACCCTGAAAGCTATGTCATATCACAACCAACCCAGTACAAAAACTTGCAACAGCTTCAAAACCTGCACATCCCTCTCAAACTGTCTGTTGACTATTTGCACTACAGCAATGTTGTCAATGTGGAACATTCCCATGGGCCAGTTGCTCCCTCCACAGTGAAATGGCCACCATCAAAGGGAAAAAAATCCAGAAATGTAATGCTTCTACCACCAGCTTTCCACTGTTTTGGCCATGCTTCCACACACCCTTTCCCTTGCCAATAAAGGCCAAAACCCAAACAGCCAGCTGCATCAGATAAGCGTTGAACTTCCCACTCTAGTCCTTCCTGTCTAGCCATTGGAATGCACTTGAAGGAGTTTAAAAAGAAAGACAACATCCTGATGCCCTCCTTGACCATCATTGATAAGCGTACATGATGGTGCAGCATCTTGTCTCTTGCAAGTGCTAGACCCAACCTCCTACAGAATGTCCTTCCTGTCCTGACCACCCTGCAGGCGAAGTTGAGGTGACTCAATAGGACTTGTATGTCCCTGCCCACCACTTTTTCTTTTGTCAACATCGCCGCCAGCAACTTTTCCATGGCCTCCTTTTTGTCCCAGGACAGCCTTTCCTCCATCTTGTCTGTGTCTAACCATATCCCTAGAAAGTATAATACAGCATGGATCCATAGTTTTCTCAGGTGCCACAGGCACCCCTAGATCACCCATGAGCTCCTGGAATCCAGCCAACAACTGCTGGCAGTCCACCGAGCCAGGTGCCCCCACAAACATACAATCGTCAAAGGTAATATGTCACAAGAGATTGGCCTGATTGCCACGTGAACAGCCACTGAAGAAAAGAACTGAAGCACTCGAAAAGCACACAGGATATGGAGCATTCCATGGGGAAGGCCTTGTCCATGTACCACTTCCCTCTGAATTGTATGCCCAATAGCTGGAAAGCTTCCGGATGTACTGGAAGCAACCGAAAGGCTGACATTATTTTGCTTTTTGCTAGCTGTGCCCTCTTTCCTGCTGCCACCGCTAAGGAGATGGCCACATCCACTGATGAGTAGGACACTGACACCATTTTCTCTGGGATAAAGTCATTCACTGCCCCACCATCGGGCCAGGACAAATGCTGGCCCGATGGTGGGACCATGATGAATAAAAATTGATAATTAAAATTGGCCCTGCTTTTTTTTGGGTATGACTCAAATAGGGGAAGCAATCAGGTTGTCCATAGGCCAATCCTCAAAAGGGCCTGCCATCCTGCCCTGTGAAATGTCCTTATCTAGCTTGTCCTGTACTACCCACTACATTTTTGTGTTCCTTCACTGAGCGCAGGTTGTCAGCCCACCTCTGCTCCCTGGAGCCTTCATAGCCTATTCTAAAACCCTTTCTAAACTGTCCCTTAAAAGTTGTGCCTTGTGTGTCCAGTCATAAATATCCAACCAGCATTCAAAGTTCTCCAGCCTAACTGGCATATGAGCCTTTAGCGTTAGGTCCCTGCATCCCCCTTCCTCCCCTGTTGTAGAACTGCTGCTGCTGTGGCAAATTCTGACCGTGTCCCTTCTATTGCCATTGACCTGCATTTGGACCCTGGTAGCTGGCTGTCCCCCCAAAAGCAGTGCATGAGTGCCTGTTTCCCAGCCCACTTAGAGCACTCATACCTAAATTAGCAGTATTCCCTAGTGCAAAAACCTTTATTAAAGTCCCAACATGACCCTTTTGATCTCTCCACTTGCTGCGGAGATTGCCCCCCCCAACTCCAGAGGGGAGGCTCTGAAAGGGCTTTTAAAGCATGGGCAGGCAGCTAGCTGTGAAGATTGTGTTGCCAAACTTTGGGGGTATGCTGCCAAAGGTTGATAACTAGCTCACCCCACTTGGGCCCTGGGTCCCAAGCCACACATGCCTGGAATTCCTCATCATATTGAGCCCATGCATAACCCCCAAACGTCAGCTGGGCTTTGGAGATGACACCCATGTACTTAAACATGACCACACATCTCTCTGGAAAGTTTTCACAATACTCACTGACAGATTAAGAACGCCGCTGTCCAGTTTTCTATGGTTAGAGAGATCTATGGCCTCTTGGCCAGTTCGTACTCCTCTTCTACTCCTGAACCTGCATCCTGTACTCGTGCCAGGTTACCCTGCTTGCCCTGCCCAATAGTCCCTGGTGGCATTGCGTCACCTGATGGGGTCTTCCGCAATATCTAATCCCCCAGCTCAACTAAGGTACTGCTCTACTTTTGTGCTGGCCCCTAGTTCTCTTCACCTTCACTCCTCTCTAAACCAGCTGCCTCAATCAAAGTAAAAGGTACCTGGCACGTCCCTTAAATCTGGTCTTCTCGTCCCGCCCTTCCCTGCTCTGTGCAATGACTCCCAGTAGTACCAGGCTCCCAGGGGCCACAATCTGCCCACTTGTCTTGGAGGATGTTAGGGGTCCTCTTAAGCCAGTTCCAGTGCCCCAACCAGGGATCTTCCTCCCCTCCAGAGGCCCCCTCAAATGTGGCCTCGGTGTACTTCACTTGGGAGGGTCCCTTCATCTACTAGGGCCCCAAAACTACTTTGCCTGGAGTTGCTCTCTCCCGTATACCCCCTTGCTCCCATAGGATCCCTTCCCATGTTGGCACACTGTGTGCTCCCGCCAATTCCCCTTGACCTGTACTACCTAAACACTCTAATAGCCCCGGGACAACCCCTGCACAGGCAAGTCAATGCCCTTGCCCTGCTCTCATTCATTTCCATGAGCCCGTACTCACGCTTCGGGCATGCCTGGGCCTGATTACACACCGGTGAGGGAGGTGCTGCTAATTCAAGCACAGCCACCTCCCTCGTGTTTCTTGTTGCCAATTGGGCACCTTTCTGCCCTTGCAGCACGGATATAGGCTATGGGGGAGGTGCAGGCGATAACAGTATCCTTGTTTCCCACTCCCCACTACCTGGCTCCCAGATGCAGTTGGCAGGGTCACACACTGTGAAGATGCGCCACCCTGACGCCTCCCCTGCAGAGAAGCCGCTTATACCTTGCGTGACAACAAGCATGAAAGAATTGCTGCCAACATGCATTCTGATGATTTGCCTGCCTTCAGGACCAGGACCAGGACTTTCGCTTCTGCCGACATCATGCCCACAAACGAAATAGCTTGCGGGAAATCAAAAAGCTTGGGTGGAAAAAGCTTGGGCACTCACAAAAACCCAAGCCACCAGGTCACTATCAAAAAGAATGGTGGCTGGGAGCTCAAAAGCTGCCACTATATACTTGAATTTGGCTACATCGGGTTCTGAAGTAGCGCATGCCCATAAAACGATGTGGAGTGCAGTCAAATTTGACTGCACTTACTCCTCAAAGTCCCCAGGGTGGTAGACTTTCCACCCCCCCCAAAAAAAAAACAGTTGCAACACTGTAAATAAAGTTAACTGGCAGACAGAGGACCAGCAAAAAGGTTCCACACATATATGATTGTTCACGCAAGGGTGTAAGGCCCGTGTGGTGTAAGGGAGTCCCCAACCCTTTAGGGGGCTCTCATTGAGCCCAAGACCAATGAATATCTGTGCGGTTTGGGAGCCTTTGTGGCCCCTCATCACATTCTGCAGTGGTGGGAGGGCATCATTTTGCGTTAAGTCACTGGAACAATGTTTGCGTACTGAAAGGTTTTACAAAGTTCTCTGTGAACCAATAACCTGCTCCTGAGCTTCAGCCATATCATGACCATCCATTAAGGAAGAAAATAGATCGATAAAATGAGTCATCCTCAGGCACTTAATGGTTAGCTTATTATATATACATATTTTGAGCAGGAAGACGGCCCTGGTACAATATTCAATGTATGGTGATCACATGCTTTAACTCTCTGGCTTGAGGAATAAGGGCCTGATTCTAACTTTGGAGGACGGTGTTAAACCGTCCCAAAAGTGGCAGATATACCACCTACCGTATTACGAGTCCATTATATCCTATGGAACTCGTAATACGGTAGGTGGTATATCCGCCACTTTTGGGACGGTTTAACACCGTCCTCCAAAGTTAGAATCAGGCCCTAAGTGTATTAGACTGGTGTGGTAATGTAGGAATGAATGCGACCTACGGAGATGCACTGTCTTAAGTAGCACGAGCCAGGAAGCCGGCAGTGGGTGGATGGGAAGCACACGGGGTCAGTCGAGGTCAGCTGAAAATAAAAGTAGTACATCATCAGTGGTGCTCGGCTGTGAAGTGACCTATTCAAATACATCTGCCACAAACTATATTTTTCACCACAGTGGCTCGCTGCGCCCAGTCAGCACAGGCCTCAGTGTGATCTGTCAAAGCACATTGTTTGCATTTGGGGAACACTGGGAGGCTCACAAAGTGCTAAACACAGCAGTCTGTTCTGGTGTCCTCGCTGCTGAATAGCGGTATCACTTTGTGACTGGCTAACTATATTGTGTTGTAAAACCAACTCTTTCAGCTTTTCCAATGGTTGACTTAACTTGGACAAAAATGCATGATGATTCTTTTGACTACTAGGTAACGTCTTGTACTTTATCACTTCGCACGTATCTCAATCCCAACAGTTTTTTTGCAATCAAGACTTACATTGCTCTAACCTTTTCTGATAAATACATAGATATATAGTTAGTAGATAACAGTGTATTTGGTCCAATAAAACAACAATAAACGGCATGAAAAAGAGTGGTTTGTAGATGTGACCTTACTGTTTTACAATTATATTGGAGCTTAAAATCTTGTTTAATCTAATACTTTTTTATTATATGGTTTATTCTCTATCATGTTTTCGTTAGTTATGTCATTGGGAACTTTATATTTAATTATTGGTATTAATATATAATAATGCATGTTATTTTATTCAGATTGTTGGGTTTATTGAAGGATTATGTGGGTATTGTCTTTTAAATAATATACTAATTGATGTTAATTGATATGTTCATTATTGATTCTTTTAATAGCTATATATTTATTTACATTTTAAATACATGTTTTCATTACTTAATATCTCTAATTTTGTGTTTTGACAGTCGATTGACTAGATAGTGTCTTAAATCAAATTGATTCATTACTATTGTATTTTTCAAAGGAAATTATTAAAATATCGTAGTTAATGTTAAATTATACTGCTATGTATTTATTTTCTTTAGAAAATTGTTTTATTTTTCTAAGGGACAGTGAGGTGTATTGGGTTTGTGTGCCATGTTACTTTTACATATATATTAATTTTACATGTATATTAATTATTCTTAATAGCTCAATATGTTAAGTTTGTAATGTTTGACATTGTTATTTACTGACTTACATATATGTGTGTGTGTTTGGGCAGTTTTGAATATTGCATCCTTGTAATCCCCCTCTTTAAACCTAGTGATTATTCACTTACATTGAATGGGAAAAGCCGTGTCAGAACTGCCATTTCCTTAAAGCGGAGGTGGAAGGTAATAACCTGATCTCCAAGTTACATAGAAAGAGTAGTGCAGGGAACACCCTGCTTCATCCCCAGAGAAGTCACCCTCCCAACTTAATGAACAGCTTTCCTTACTGGGAATTTATGTGGGAATGCAGACATTGCAGCTCTGACACAGTTTTTCACATAGAATGTGCGTGAATGATCACTAGATTAAGGGAGAGAAGTTCCAAGGATGCACTACTAAAAATGGCCCTCGCCAAGGTCAAGAATTCCAGTAGAGGAGACTTTTTAGCTACCAAACCTTTGCACAACACACAAAATGGAAATCATTTGAGATTCATTACCACATTCCATCTAGAATCGGGTGAAGTACATAACATTCTGAAAAAGCATGGGGATGTCTTGTCTACTGAAGACACTCTCTCTGGTATAGTAGATGACCAACCAAATATGACGTTCAGAAGGGGGGGTTCCTTAAGGGATAGTCTCAGTAGGAATTAGGTGGTCTCAACTGAAAACAAATCTGGTGGCGCAGTTAGAGGCTTCTACATGTGTCAAATGTAATGCATGTAGAATGAGCCACAATCTCAACAAATACTTTTCCCCTCTGTTAGGAGCAGAAAAGAGGATTCATAGATTTCTTAACTGCCAATCTGATTTTAGTGTGTATGCCTTAGTCTGTCTGTTTGAGAAGCTTTATGTGGGTAGTACCATCCATCCTGTCAAGAAACGTGTTAGAGCATATCTGTGCCAACACGAACTCAGACAAACAGTGCCCTTTAGCACATCAGTTTGCCAATTTTCACAATGGCAGAAGTGACCTGTCGTAATTCTTTGCTATTGATCAGGTACCTGCCTCTATGAGATTGGGCAATCACACATGCATTCTAAGACAATTGGAATTAAAATACATCTTAGAACTTAAAACACCAATATTCCTAATGGTTTAAACACAAACAAAGAATTGGCTGTACATTTGGGTGACTAACTTCATGGCTCTCTGTTTTATAAAGCTTGCTCTCTAATTCCTAACTTGAGGATGTGTAAGGCTTTCGCTGTGAAAGTTCTGTGAGAAGGTAGCCTCTTTCTAGCCTTGTTACCCCCACTTTTGGCCTGTTTGTGAGTGTATGTCAGGGTGTTTGTCACTGTTTTCACTGTCTCACTGGGATCCTGATAGCCAGGCCTCAGTGCTCATAGTGAAAACACCATGTTTTCAGTATGGTTGTTATGTGTCACTGGGATCCTGCTAGTCAGGACCCCAGTGCTCATAGGTTTGTGGCCTATATGTATGTGTCACTGGGACCCTGTCACACAGGGCCCCAGTGCTCATAGGTGTGCATGTATATGTTCCCTGTGTGGTGCCTAACTGTCTCACTGAGGCTCTGCTAACCAGAACCTCAGTGGTTATGCTCTCTCATTACTTTCAAATTGTCACTGACAGGCTAGTGACCATTTTTACCAATTTACATTGGCTTACTGGAACACCCTTATAATTCCCTAGTATATGGTACTGAGGTACCCAGGGTATTGGGGTTCCAGGAGATCCCTATGGGCTGCAGCATTTCTTTTGCCACCCATAGGGAGCTCTGACAATTCTTACACAGGCCTGCCACTGCAGCCTGAGTGAAATAACGTCCACGTTATTTCACAGCCATTTTACACTGCACTTAAGTAACTTATAAGTCACCTATATGTCTAACCTTTACCTGGTAAAAGTTAGGTGCAAAGTTACTTAGTGTGAGGGCACCCTGGCACTAGCCAAGGTGCCCCCACATTGTTCAGAGCCAATTCACTGAACTTTGTGAGTGCGGGGACACCATTACACACGTGCACTACATATAGGTCACTACCTATATGTAGCTTCACCATGGTAACTCCGAATATGGCCATGTAACATGTCTATGATCATGGAATTGCCCCCTCTATGCCATCCTGGCATAGTTGGCACAATCCCATGATCCCAGTGGTCTGTAGCACAGACCCTGGCACTGCCAGACTGCCCTTCCTGGGGTTTCACTGCAGCTGCTGCTGCTGCCAACCCCTCAGACAGGCAGCTGCCCTCCTGGGGTCCAGCCAGGCCTGGCCCAGGATGGCAGAACAAAGAACTTCCTCTGAGAGAGGGTGTGACACCCTCTCCCTTTGGAAAATGGTGTGAAGGCAGGGGAGGAGTAGCCTCCCCCAGCCTCTGGAAATGCTTTGTTGGGCACAGATGTGCCCAATTCTGCATAAGCCAGTCTACACCGGTTCAGGGACCCCTTAGCCCCTGCTCTGGCGCGAAACTGGACAAAGGAAAGGGGAGTGACCACTCCCCTGACCTGCACCTCCCCTGGGAGGTGTCCAGAGCTCCTCCAGTGTGCTCCAGACCTCTGCCATCTTGGAAACAGAGGTGCTGCTGGCACACTGGACTGCTCTGAGTGGCCAGTGCCACCAGGTGACGTCAGAGACTCCTTGTGATAGGCTCCTTCAGGTGTTAGTAGCCTTTCCTCTCTCCTAGGTAGCCAAACCCTCTTTTCTGGCTATTTAGGGTCTCTGTCTCTGGGGAAACTTTAGATAACGAATGCATGAGCTCAGCCGAGTTCCTCTGCATCTCCCTCTTCACCTTCTGATAAGGAATCGACCGCTGACCGCGCTGGAAGCCTGCAAACCTGCAACATAGTAGCAAAGACGACTACTGCAACTCTGTAACGCTGATCCTGCCGCCTTCTCGACTGTTTTCCTGCTTGTGCATGCTGTGGGGGTAGTCTGCCTCCTCTCTGCACCAGAAGCTCCGAAGAAATCTCCCGTGGGTCGACGGAATCTTCCCCCTGCAACCGCAGGCACCAAAAAGCTGCATCTCCGGTCCCTTGGGTCTCCTCTCAGCACGACGAGCGAGGTCCCTCGAATCCAGCGACACCGTCCAAGTGACCCCCACAGTCCAGTGACTCTTCAGCCCAAGTTTGGTGGAGGTAAGTCCTTGCCTCACCTCGCTGGGCTGCATTGCTGGGAACCGCGACTTTGCAAGCTTCTCCGGCCCCTGTGCACTTCCGGCGGAAATCCTGTGTGCACAGCCAAGCCTGGGTCCACGGCACTCTAACCTGCATTGCACGACTTTCTAAGTTGGTCTCCGGCGACGTGGGACTCCTTTGTGCAACTTCGGCGAGCACCGTTTCACGCATCCTCGTAGTGCCTGTTTCTGGCACTTCTCCGGGTGCTACCTGCTTCAGTGAGGGCTCTTTGTCTTGCTCGACGTCCCCTCTCTCTGCAGGTCCAATTTGCGACCTCCTGGTCCCTCCTGGGCCCCAGCAGCGTCCAAAAACGCCAAACGCACGATTTGCGTGTAGCAAGGCTTGTTGGCGTCCATCCGGCGGGAAAACACTTCTGCACGACTTTCCAAGGCGTGGGGGATCCATCCTCCAAAGGGGAAGTCTCTAGCCCTTGTCGTTCCTGCAGTATTCACAGTTCTTCAGCCTAGTAAGAGCTTCTTTGCACCAACCGCTGGCATTTCTTGGGCATCTGCCCATCTCCGAGCTGCTTGTGACTTTTGGACTTGGTCCCCTTGTTCCACAGGTACCCTCAGTCAGGAATCCATCGTTGTTGCATTGCTGATTTGTGTTTTCCTTGCATTCTCCCTCTAACACGACTATTTTGTCCTTAGGGGAACTTTGGTGCACTTTGCACTCACTTTTCAGGGTCTTGGGGTGGGTTATTTTGCTAACTCTCACTATTTTCTAATAGTCCCAGCGACCCTCTACAAGGTCACATAGGTTTGGGGTCCATTCGTGGTTCGCATTCCACTTCTGGAGTATATGGTTTGTGTTGCCCCTATCCCTATGTTTCCCCATTGCATCCTATTGTAACTATACATTGTTTGCACTGTTTTCTAAGACTATACTGCATATTTTTGCTATTGTGTATATATATCTTGTGTATATTTCCTATCCTCTCACTGAGGGTACACTCTAAGATACTTTGGCATATTGTCATAAAAATAAAGTACCTTTATTTTTAGTATAACTGTGTATTGTGTTTTCTTATGATATTGTGCATATGACACTAAGTGGTACTGTAGTAGCTTCACACGTCTCCTAGTTCAGCCTGAGCTGCTTTGCTAAGCTACCATTATCTATCAGCCTAAGCTGCTAGACACCCTATACACTAATAAGGGATAACTGGGCCTGGTGCAAGGTGCAAGTACCCCTTGGTACTCACTACAAGCCAGTCCAGCCTCCTACATTGGTTGTGCAGCGGTGGGATAAGTGCTTTGAGACTACTTACCACTCTTGTCATTGTACTTTTCATAAGAGAAAAATATACAAAACAAGGTCAGTGTATATACACATAGCCAAAAAGTTTTGCATTTCCTCTTTTCACTCTTTTCTAAGTGCTGAAAAGTACTTCTAAACTTTCAAAAAGTTCTTAAAAGTTTAAAAAGTTTTTTCTGTCTTTCCAAAAAGTTCTGAAAACTTTTTTCTCTTTGTCTATCACTTTAACTCTCTCTAAAAATGTCTGGCACAGGCCAAAAAGTTGAACTGTCCAAACTTGCATATGATCACCTTAGCTGGAAAGGAGCAAGGAGTCTCTGCATAGAGAGAGGTTTGAGTGTAGGGAAGAATCCTTCCTTAGAACTGTTAATTAATATGCTTAGAGTACAGGATAAGGCCATAAGTGCCCAATCTGTAGAAAAAGTAGCTAATGGTTCTCAATCTGATCCAGGGACTCCCCCAGGAAAAGGTTCAGGAAAGAAACTTCTCAGCCTGCCCATTACTAGACAGTCTAGCATAGTTGGTACAGAGGTTGAATCACATCATACTGATGATGTGCTCTCACATTATGCTGGTAGCCAAGCTGTTAGGGTGCCCTTTGTAAGGGACAGGTCTCCTTCTGTTCATTTCCATCATACCTCTGTATCTAGAAATGTCCCTCCCACCCACCCTGATGACAGATTGTTAGAAAGGGAGCTCAATAGATTGAGAGTGGAACAAACCAGACTGAAGCTCAAGAAGCAACAGCTGGATTTGGATAGACAGTCTTTAGAAGTAGAGAGGGAAAGACAGAAGTTGGGTTTAGATACCCATGGTGGCAGCAGCAGTATTCCCCATAGTCATCCTGCAAAAGAGCATGATTCCAGGAATCTGCACAAGATAGTTCCCCCTTATAAGGAGGGGGATGACATTAACAAGTGGTTTGCTGCACTTGAGAGGGCCTGTGTTGTACAGGATGTCCCTCAAAGGCAGTGGGCTGCTATCCTATGGCTATCATTTAGTGGAAAAGGTAGGGATAGGCTCCTTACTGTGAAAGAAAATGATGCCAATAATTTTACAGTTCTTAAGAATGCACTCCTGGATGGTTATGGCTTAACCACTGAACAATACAGGATAAAGTTCAGAGAGACCAAAAAGGAGTCTTCACAAGACTGGGTTGATTTCATTGACCATTCAGTGAAGGCCTTGGAGGGGTGGTTACATGGCAGTAAAGTTACTGATTATGAAAGCCTGTATAACACAATCCTGAGAGAGCATATACTTAATAATTGTGTGTCTGATTTGTTGCACCAGTACCTGGTAGACTCTGATCTGACCTCTCCCCAAGAATTGGGAAAGAAGGCAGACAAATGGGTCAGAACAAGGGTGAACAGAAAAGTTCATACAGGGGGTGACAAAGATGGCAATAAGAAGAAAGATGGTGAAAAATCTCAAGATAAGCATGGGGATAAGGGTAAAACCAAAGATCCCACTTCAAATCTTAAACACTCTTCAGAGGGTGGGGATAAAACAAATTCTTCCTCTTCTTCCCAACCTGCACACATTAAAAAGCCCTGGTGCTTTGTGTGTAAAAACAGAGGCCATAGGCCAGGGGATAAGTCCTGTCCAGGTAAACCCCCTGAGCCTACCACCACTAATACATCAAGCTCTAGTGCCCCTAGCAGTAGTGGTACTAGTGGTGGGACTGCTGGCAACAGTCAAGCAAAGGGTGTAGTTGGGTTCACTTATGGGTCCATAGTGGAAACTGATGTAATCAGTCCCAAGACAGTTTCTGTCACACCTAGTGGCATTGGCCTTGCCACACTGGCTGCTTGCCCCCTTACAATGGATAAGTACAGGCAGACAGTTTCAATAAATGGTGTTGAGGCCTTGGCCTACAGGGACACAGGTGCCAGTTTCACTTTGGTGACTGAAAACCTAGTGCCTCCTGAACAACACATCATTGGACAACAGTATAAGATTATTGATGTCCATAACTCCACTAAGTTTCTTCCCTTAGCTATAATTCAATTTAGTTGGGGTGGAGTTACTGGCCCTAAGCAGGTGGTGGTATCACCTAGCTTACCTGTAGACTGTCTCTTAGGTAATGACCTAGAGGCCTCAGGTTGGGCTGATGTAGAGTTTTATGCCCATGCAGCCATGCTGGGCATCCCTGAGGAATTGTTCCCTCTCATTTCTACTGAAATGAAAAAGCAAAGGAGAGAAGGCCTGAAAACTCAGGATCCCTCTCCATCAACAGGTAAAAAGGGTTTCACAGTATCCCCTAACCACTCTACCATTCAGGATACCATTCCTGTGGTGGGAGAAACCTCTCCTGGGGTGACACCTGTTCCAAGGGAATCATCAGCTGGCATAGCTGGACTCCCTGAGGTAGAAGTACCTCTCTGTGGGATAACTAACATTGGTGACAAAAAGAGCACCATTTTAGTTAACATGGAGCATCCCTCCAACCCTCCCAGAGAAACTTTAGTGCAGAAACCCTGTACTGCCTCACAACACTTAGGACATCATCCCTGCCCTAGTGTGGAGCTCATAGGACAGCATCCCTGCCCTGCTCCAACTCAAGAGAAACAGCATCCCTGTTCTCTCTTCCAGCCAAATGGACAAAGTTTTTGCCCAGCTATGGCTTTTCTGAGACAGCATCCCTGTCTGGCATTTCCATCACTACAAATAGGTTCAGTGGACAATTCCCACTGCTCTAAACTAAAACTTACTGATAGAAACTCTGAAAATACATCTTCACATTGTTGCTTAGCTAAAAAACTTCAAACAGGGTGGTTTACATCCCCACAGGGAAGTAACCATATAGTGGATGATAAAGGGAGTAACCAGTCTATTGCAGAGCTACTCTCTACTTATCACCACTTAGACAATAAAGTCTCAACTGGCCAAGGTTAGCCTTATTGTCCTTCGTTTGGGGGGGGGGTTGTGTGAGAAGGTAGCCTCTTTCTAGCCTTGTTACCCCCACTTTTGGCCTGTTTGTGAGTGTATGTCAGGGTGTTTGTCACTGTTTTCACTGTCTCACTGGGATCCTGATAGCCAGGCCTCAGTGCTCATAGTGAAAACACCATGTTTTCAGTATGGTTGTTATGTGTCACTGGGATCCTGCTAGTCAGGACCCCAGTGCTCATAGGTTTGTGGCCTATATGTATGTGTCACTGGGACCCTGTCACACAGGGCCCCAGTGCTCATAGGTGTGCATGTATATGTTCCCTGTGTGGTGCCTAACTGTCTCACTGAGGCTCTGCTAACCAGAACCTCAGTGGTTATGCTCTCTCATTACTTTCAAATTGTCACTGACAGGCTAGTGACCATTTTTACCAATTTACATTGGCTTACTGGAACACCCTTATAATTCCCTAGTATATGGTACTGAGGTACCCAGGGTATTGGGGTTCCAGGAGATCCCTATGGGCTGCAGCATTTCTTTTGCCACCCATAGGGAGCTCTGACAATTCTTACACAGGCCTGCCACTGCAGCCTGAGTGAAATAACGTCCACGTTATTTCACAGCCATTTTACACTGCACTTAAGTAACTTATAAGTCACCTATATGTCTAACCTTTACCTGGTAAAAGTTAGGTGCAAAGTTACTTAGTGTGAGGGCACCCTGGCACTAGCCAAGGTGCCCCCACATTGTTCAGAGCCAATTCACTGAACTTTGTGAGTGCGGGGACACCATTACACGCGTGCACTACATATAGGTCACTACCTATATGTAGCTTCACCATGGTAACTCCGAATATGGCCATGTAACATGTCTATGATCATGGAATTGCCCCCTCTATGCCATCCTGGCATAGTTGGCACAATCCCATGATCCCAGTGGTCTGTAGCACAGACCCTGGCACTGCCAGACTGCCCTTCCTGGGGTTTCACTGCAGCTGCTGCTGCTGCCAACCCCTCAGACAGGCAGCTGCCCTCCTGGGGTCCAGCCAGGCCTGGCCCAGGATGGCAGAACAAAGAACTTCCTCTGAGAGAGGGTGTGACACCCTCTCCCTTTGGAAAATGGTGTGAAGGCAGGGGAGGAGTAGCCTCCCCCAGCCTCTGGAAATGCTTTGTTGGGCACAGATGTGCCCAATTCTGCATAAGCCAGTCTACACCGGTTCAGGGACCCCTTAGCCCCTGCTCTGGCGCGAAACTGGACAAAGGAAAGGGGAGTGACCACTCCCCTGACCTGCACCTCCCCTGGGAGGTGTCCAGAGCTCCTCCAGTGTGCTCCAGACCTCTGCCATCTTGGAAACAGAGGTGCTGCTGGCACACTGGACTGCTCTGAGTGGCCAGTGCCACCAGGTGACGTCAGAGACTCCTTGTGATAGGCTCCTTCAGGTGTTAGTAGCCTTTCCTCTCTCCTAGGTAGCCAAACCCTCTTTTCTGGCTATTTAGGGTCTCTGTCTCTGGGGAAACTTTAGATAACGAATGCATGAGCTCAGCCGAGTTCCTCTGCATCTCCCTCTTCACCTTCTGATAAGGAATCGACCGCTGACCGCGCTGGAAGCCTGCAAACCTGCAACATAGTAGCAAAGACGACTACTGCAACTCTGTAACGCTGATCCTGCCGCCTTCTCGACTGTTTTCCTGCTTGTGCATGCTGTGGGGGTAGTCTGCCTCCTCTCTGCACCAGAAGCTCCGAAGAAATCTCCCGTGGGTCGACGGAATCTTCCCCCTGCAACCGCAGGCACCAAAAAGCTGCATCTCCGGTCCCTTGGGTCTCCTCTCAGCACGACGAGCGAGGTCCCTCGAATCCAGCGACACCGTCCAAGTGACCCCCACAGTCCAGTGACTCTTCAGCCCAAGTTTGGTGGAGGTAAGTCCTTGCCTCACCTCGCTGGGCTGCATTGCTGGGAACCGCGACTTTGCAAGCTTCTCCGGCCCCTGTGCACTTCCGGCGGAAATCCTGTGTGCACAGCCAAGCCTGGGTCCACGGCACTCTAACCTGCATTGCACGACTTTCTAAGTTGGTCTCCGGCGACGTGGGACTCCTTTGTGCAACTTCGGCGAGCACCGTTTCACGCATCCTTGTAGTGCCTGTTTCTGGCACTTCTCCGGGTGCTACCTGCTTCAGTGAGGGCTCTTTGTCTTGCTCGACGTCCCCTCTCTCTGCAGGTCCAATTTGCGACCTCCTGGTCCCTCCTGGGCCCCAGCAGCGTCCAAAAACGCCAAACGCACGATTTGCGTGTAGCAAGGCTTGTTGGCGTCCATCCGGCGGGAAAACACTTCTGCACGACTTTCCAAGGCGTGGGGGATCCATCCTCCAAAGGGGAAGTCTCTAGCCCTTGTCGTTCCTGCAGTATTCACAGTTCTTCAGCCTAGTAAGAGCTTCTTTGCACCAACCGCTGGCATTTCTTGGGCATCTGCCCATCTCCGAGCTGCTTGTGACTTTTGGACTTGGTCCCCTTGTTCCACAGGTACCCTCAGTCAGGAATCCATCGTTGTTGCATTGCTGATTTGTGTTTTCCTTGCATTCTCCCTCTAACACGACTATTTTGTCCTTAGGGGAACTTTGGTGCACTTTGCACTCACTTTTCAGGGTCTTGGGGTGGGTTATTTTGCTAACTCTCACTATTTTCTAATAGTCCCAGCGACCCTCTACAAGGTCACATAGGTTTGGGGTCCATTCGTGGTTCGCATTCCACTTCTGGAGTATATGGTTTGTGTTGCCCCTATCCCTATGTTTCCCCATTGCATCCTATTGTAACTATACATTGTTTGCACTGTTTTCTAAGACTATACTGCATATTTTTGCTATTGTGTATATATATCTTGTGTATATTTCCTATCCTCTCACTGAGGGTACACTCTAAGATACTTTGGCATATTGTCATAAAAATAAAGTACCTTTATTTTTAGTATAACTGTGTATTGTGTTTTCTTATGATATTGTGCATATGACACTAAGTGGTACTGTAGTAGCTTCACACGTCTCCTAGTTCAGCCTGAGCTGCTTTGCTAAGCTACCATTATCTATCAGCCTAAGCTGCTAGACACCCTATACACTAATAAGGGATAACTGGGCCTGGTGCAAGGTGCAAGTACCCCTTGGTACTCACTACAAGCCAGTCCAGCCTCCTACAAGTTCACTATTGTATTGTCTGTTGTATATATATATATTCTCCATTAATTTGCATTCCGCTTTATGTACACAGTATTTCAATCACATATTTTTGTATGGTTTATGTTCAAATAGGGTTGGGTCTTCAGCTTGGTACGGAAAGATTGCCTGATCTATTCCTCTATTCGTTTACCTGCAAGGTGAAATCACTTCTCCTGTATGCCTATGAGTCTTGAGAAAAGAAGTATGGCAAAGAGCTAAGATATCATGTGTATTATTTCTTCTGTTTTCATTTTTGTTTCTATGATGTTCTTTTCTATGTCTTGGTTTGTTCATTGGCCATGACATAATGGCCAATGTTGACTTTATTATGGAATATTTCTTCTGTTCATTATATGACAATGCTAACACTAGCCCACTGGGGCTTTTGGTTTTGTGACATAACACTTACACAGGTGTTACAACTGAATATGTTAACTGAATCTTTCCTACATATTCGATCTGTCTGAAAATTGAGGTACAATGTCAACAGTAGCCCACTGGGGCAGTATGGGTTGTGTTTTAATATGTGCACATGTAGTTTGGGCTAATATGTGTGTTTCCACAAACACATAGGTATGGTTAAAATTCGTGGGATGACACATTTGTCAAATAGGTTGGTTAGAGAGATGTACTGCAGTATATTCTTCACATGATGATGTTAACGTCAAACCTATTCCTTACATATGTGATATGATTGTAAACCGAGGTACTATACCAAGAGTAGCCTACTTGAAAAATATGGGTTGAGTCACAACATGTACATTGGGCTAGCATGTATGTTTTTACAATGCATATATTCGGTCCAAAATACCATCATATATTTCCTTCACATGATGCTATCTCGCAGCAAGATGACACATTATCATGTTGTTGCAGGTGTGTAACAATAATAATGTTAAAATTTCACTGAGAGACCAAGTTTTCTACGAATGGCACTATTTGTGTCCATTTGTTGTGTACATTTTATAACACTTTAACCCCTTCTGTGCAGAGGACGTAGTGGTTACGTTCTTCGGCACAGTGCTGCTGTGCCGAGGACGTAACCACTACGTCCTCGGCACACAGCCCAGAGGGAGCGCTCTCGCTCCCTCTGTGTGCTTCCCCCCAACCCCTCCAAAGGCAGGGATGAAAGGGGAAGCCCTTCCCCTTCCACCTCCGACCCCCCACCCCCCCATAATGACGTCACCGTGCAATCGCACGCTGACTTCATTATCGGGTTCTCGTCGCACAGGAAGCCATTTGCTTCCTGTGCGGCAAGGTTGGAAGAGGTAAGATTCTCTTCCCGGTGGGTGGGGGGCTTTGCAGAAAGAGGCACCGGGGGAAAGGAAAGGGTTTTCCTTTCCCCCGGTGTCTCTTTGAACATTCCTGCTGCCCGATCGCATTGCGATCAGGCAGCAGGAATGCCTACTAGACGCCAGGGATTTTTTTTTTCTTTATTACTGTGATTGTGCTGCCGGGGTGCGGCCCCTTGGGCAAGGGTTGCTCCCCTTTTGGCCTACTATTTTAGGCGGATCTGCCCCCAAGGGGGGCAGAAACCACTGGAACGCCAGGGATGTTGTTTTATTTGTTTATTTATGTGGGGGGGGGCCCTTGGGCAAGGGGCGCCCCCTCAAGGGGGCATAGAACTGTTGGCCTTTTCCGCCCCCCTTGGGCACAGATCGCCCTATTTTTTTTAGGTCCATCTGCCCCCAAGGGGGGCAGAAGCCACTTAGGCACCAGGGATTGTGTGTGTAGTGGATGGGGGGGGGTGGCCCTTTGGGCAAGGGTCGCGCCCCTTTGGGGGGCATGTCTTTTAGGGCCATTTATTATTTTTAGGCTGATCTGCCCCAAGGGGGGCAGAAACCACTAGAACGCCAGGGATTTTTTAAAATTTGTTTATTTTTGTGGGGGGGGCGTCCCCTTGGTCACGGGAGGCCCCCCCAAGGGGGGAATTGACCTGTTGGCCATTTCTGCCCCCCTTGGGGGCAGATGGGCCTATTTGTTTAGGCCCATCTGCCCCCAAGGGGGGCAGAAGCCACTTAGACACCAGGGATAGTGTGTGTGTGTGTTAATGGATGGGGAGGGGTGCCCTTGGGCAAGGGTCACCCCCCACTTTGAGGGCCCATGTACCAAGGCCATTTCTGCACCCCTTGGAGACAGATCGGCCTATTACTTTTAGGTTGATGTGCCCCCAAGGGGGGCAGAAACCACTAGAACTCCAGGGATTTTTTTTAATTTGTTTATTTTTGTGGGGGCCGTCCC
Organism: Pleurodeles waltl; assembly: GCF_031143425.1. Classification (NCBI taxonomy): domain Eukaryota; kingdom Metazoa; phylum Chordata; class Amphibia; order Caudata; family Salamandridae; genus Pleurodeles; species Pleurodeles waltl. The sequence goes on along the minus strand of NC_090446.1, from coordinate 643,933,427 downwards.
CTTGGTTACGGGGCGCTTCACCAAGGGGAGCATTGACCTGTTGGCCATTTCTGCCCCCCTTGGGGGCAGATGGGCCTATTTATTTAGGCCCATCTGCCCCCAAGGAGGGCAGAAGCCACTTATACACCAGGGATAGTGTGTGTGTGTTACTGGATGGGGGGGGGCCCTTGGGCAAGGGTTGCCCCCCACTTTAGGGGCACATGTACCGAGGCCCTTTCTGCACCCCTTGGAGACAGATCGGCCTATTACTTTTAGGCTGATCTGCCCCCAAGGGGGGCAGAAACCACTAGAACGCCAGGGATTTTTTTAAATTTGTTTATTTTTGTGGGGGGGCATCCCCTTGGGCACGGGGCGCCCCCCCCAAGGGGGGCATTGACCTGTTGGCCATTTCTGCCCCCCTTGGGGGCAGATGGGCCTATTATTTTAGGCCCATCTGCCCCCAAGGGGGGCAGAAGCCACTTAGACACCAGGGATAGTGTGTGTGTGTGTGTGTTAGTGGATGGGGGGGGGCTTGGGCAAGGGTCACCCCCCACTTTGGGGGCACATGTACCGAGGCCATTTCTGCACCCCTTGGAGACAGATCGGTCTATTATTTCTAGGCTGATCTGCCCCCAAGGGGGGCAGAAACCACTAGAACGCCAGGGATTTTTTAAAATTAGTTTATTTTTGTGGGGGGGCGTCCCCTTGGGCACGGGGCGCCCCCCCAAAGGGGGCATTGACCTGTTGGCCATTTCTGCCCCCCCCCCGGGGGCAGATGGACCTATTTTTTTTAGGCCCATCTGCCCCCAAGGGGGGCAGAAGCCACTTAGACACCAGGGATAGTGTGTGTGTGTGTGTGTGTTAGTGGATGGGGGGGCCCTTGGGCAAGGGTTGCCCCCCATTTGGGGGCACATCTACCAAGGCCATTTCTGCACCCCTTGGGGACAGATCGGCCTATTATTTTTAGGCCCATCTGCCCCAAGGGGGGAAGAAGCCACTTAGGCACCAGGGATAGTGTTGTGTGTGTTTTTTTGTTTGGGGGCTGTCCCCTTGGGCAAGGGTCGCTCCCCATGGGGACACACTACTAAAGGTATTTTCTGCCCTCCTTGGGGCAGATAGGCCTATTTTTTCAGTAGGCCCATCTGCCCCTATGGCAGAATCCACTTAGGCACCAATTTCTAAATGTTTGATGGTGGGGTGTTTGTCAACTGATGAAGTATTTGCATTTGTGATAAAAAATGTTTTCCTCCTTTTTGTTCTAGTTCAAAGCTTTTGCTTTATTTGCTGTGGCTCCTTGCGGTTTTGGCGGTGGTTGACCTGCAGTTTGCACAGTTGCATGTTTTAGGTAAGTAAAAACAATTTACTCCAAAGGAGTATTGTTGCCATGCATGAATGACATGTTTGTAGGGGGTATACTAAATGCAGGATTGTGTGTGAAATTGTCCTTAGATTTGTGCACAATGATATTTGTTTTGTCTTATTTCTAATTTGCCTTTCTTTCTTTCTTTTTAGTGCGATATCATTGGTGATTGCTGTGTCTGTGCAGAGTAGTTGCTGGTGAATCAAGCTTTTTCAGGCAAGTGAGCAGTATAGTTTTTGAGTTTATAACTCTTACTAACAAAGCTACACTTTGTTACTTGTCTGGTTGTTGGTGGTGAATTTGTCCAGTTAATTTTAGTAGGAAAAATCATGGCTAGCCGCAGGATGACCGCTCAGCAGGTGGTTGGTATGCTTTTTGAGTCATTGTCTGATCATGATTATGAGACGGACTCTGCATCTGAGGCAGAGGAGGAAGTGAGAGATTCTGGCAGTGATGTTTCTGTTGGATGGGAATCTTATGATGATGAAGCCACACTCAGTGCAGATGAAGGGCCTGTTTTAGAGGAGGACACTGATGTGCCATTAGTGCAGCAACCTGGGGCTGAAAGGTTTCCCGTTATAAGACCCAATGTCTGGGTTGCCCCAAACATGGAGCAGCCAGAGTTGCCTGCCTTTACTGGTCTCCCGGGGTGGAACGCCAATACAGAGAACTTTTTGCCTATCAATTTCTTTGAGTTATTCATGGATGATGTGTTTTTGGAAGAGATTGTTGAGCAGACTAATCTGTATGCGGAGCAGCATTTGAGGGACAACGCTGCTAGACTTAGGCCACACTCTAGAGCTGCCCAGTGGATTCCCACAAATTTGGAGGAGATAAAAAAGTTTTGTGGTTTGACTTTTTTGATGGGGTTGATAAGGAAGCCGTCACTGGCTTCTTATTGGTCTACTAGTCCCTTGATGGCAACAGCTATATTTCCTGCGACCATGAGTCATAATCGGTATTTGCTTCTTCTTAGGATGCTGCATTTTGTTGACAATGCATTAGCCTTGCCACGAGATCACCCAGATTCTGACCGTCTTTTTAAGATTAGGCCTGTCCTTGATCATTTTGTAGATCGGTTTTCGGAGGTCTATGTTCCAGGCAAAGAAATAAGTGTGGACAAGTCTTTGGTCCTCTTCAAGGGTCGTTTGGTTTTTAGGCAGTACATTCCTATCAAAAGGGCATGATATGGAATTAAATTGTATATGCTGTCTGAAAGTAGTACAGGATATGTGTATAGTTTCCATGTCTACACTGGTAGGGATTCCAATATTGACCCCCCTGGTTGTCCTCCCACTTTTGGAGTTACTGAGAAAATTGTGTGGGATCTTGGTAGACGACTGTTCAACAAAGACCACCATTTGTATGTAGATAACTTCTACACTGGAGTGCAGTTGTTCAAGGAATTGTTTAAAGTGGACACTGTTGCTTGTGGCACAATTCGTTGTAACCGGAAAGGCTATCCAAGGGAGCTTGTTTGTAAAAAATTTGAGAGGGGACAGTGCTGTGCCTTGCGGAATGATGAGCTGCTAGCTTTGAAATTTTCAGACAAGAGGGATGTCTACATGCTAAGAGCCAGATGTAGCAAAGTCCCAAATTGCGAGTTGCAATTTGCGAGTCACAGCGACTCGCAAATTGCAACTCGCAATTTGGGATGCAGAAAGGTGTCTCAGACACCTTCTGCGAGTCGCTATGGGGTCGCAAAGACCCACCTCATTAATATCAATGAGGTGGGTCGCAATTTGCGACCCCATAGCGATTCAGGGCACTCACGGGGATGGTGGCCTGCTGGGAACAGCAGACCACCATGTCCGTGACTGCTTTTAAATAAAGCAGTTTTTTTTTTTCTAAGTGCAACCCGTTTTCCTAAAAAGGAAAACGAGCTGCACTTTGAAAAAAAAAACGAAACCTTTTGCTTCGGAATTTTTCAGGGCAGGTAGTGGTCCATGGGACCACTGGCTGCTCTGAAAAATTATTTTTAATGCCAGACACAAAGGGGTCCCATGGGGACCCCTTCCCGTTTGCGACTGGGTTACCCTCCACTTCAAGTGGATGGTAACTACGAGTCCATTTGCGACCGCATTCGCGGTCGCAAATGGAATTACATCGCATTGCGAGTCGCAAATAGGAAGGGAACACCCCTTCCTATTTGCGAGTCGGAAATGCATTTTGCGAGTTGGTTCCGACTCGCAAAATGCATTTCTACATCTCAAAGTGGCTTTAGCGACTCGCAAATGGCGATTTTCGCCGTTTGCGAGTCGCTAAAGCTTTCCTACATCTGGCCCTAAGTACCATCCATGATGAGAGTACTTCCCCCGTGACTGTTTGGGGCCAGGTTGCTGAAGTGCGCAAACCTGTGTGCATTTTAGATTAGAATAAGCACATGGGAGGTGTAGATAGAATTGATCAGAGGTTGGAACCTTATACTGCTATTCGTAAGTCTTACGTTTGGTATAAGAAGTTAGCAATTCACCTCTTCCACTTAGCAACCTTCAATGCTTTTATTGTGTTTAGGGATAGGTCTCCAGAGTGAAAGATGACATTTGTGAAATTTCAGGAGTCAGTGATAGGGAGCCTTATTGTGGTGGAACAGGCCAGAGTTCCTAGAGAAGCAGCGGTGGAGGATGTGGCTAGATTGAAAGATCGCCACTTTGCTGAGCACATTCCTCCCACACCCAAAAAAGACTTTCCAGCTAAGAAATGTAGAGTGTGTTTTCGAAGAGGTATCCGGAGGGAGACTCGAATGTACTGCTCAGATTGTCCTTCAAAGCCTGGGCTGTGTGTGGGTGGTTGTTTTAAGAATTACCACACCCAGAAGAATTTCTGGGAACAACCATGAGTGTAAATTCATGTCTGTTTTGTATTTTCATGTGTTCAGTTTCATGGTTAGCATTTCTGTCATGTACTTAGTTAGAGCTTTTGTGTTTGCAGTTTTGTAATTCTTTCTACTTAGTTAGGGGTTCCTCTGTTTAAAAAAAAAAAATGATGCCATTGTGTGTGGAATGGGGCTTGGCTGAGAGTGTACATATTGACTTGCTGTTGGCTACTGCAACACACTGCCAGCCAAACACCAGTCCACACACTCCCAGTAGCTGGTGTGATTGTTGTATCAGGCATGTGGGCGTATGTAAGTGATGGGCCCTTGATTTGCGCTGTCTGTCGATGTGAGTGTTGTAATGTGCTGGGCCCGTGGCTGGCGGTGTGAATGGTCTTGTGCGTGTCATGTATGAAAGGTGTGTGAATGGACTGTAAAGCGGTTGGTGCCTTGTCGCAGCTTTACAGCTGTGAGTCATTGGTTCCGTTTTTTGCCTTTCAGTTATTAACAGTGCATTTCATTTATGGGAAATCTCTTGTTAATAAAATTTGATCCACTGAACCATCACTCACCCTCGTGCCAAATCCAACCAGTATGTGTGGTAAAAATGACAAAACCTGCTCCACTGTAATCAGGCGTCGCAGCACACCTGTGACACGCTAGGTGCCTCAGGTGGGACCCCGATCATGAAGCATGCCACCAACTTGGTTGGTGGGTGAGGGGTCTTTTCACATAACCTAAGTGGGTTTCTTTTCACAATTTTAGTGTTTGGCACATCACGGACGTATGTGGACACATCAAAATGATATATTACAAAACTACCTGTGTTTGGGGGGCAGGGGGCACCTAGGTTTTTGGTCCTGGGTGCAGCCTTCATCTAGGGAAACCTACCAAACCCAGACATTTTTTTAAACTAGACACCCCAAGGAGTCCAGGGAGGTGTGGCTTGCGTGGATCCCCCAACATTTTCTTACCCAGACTCCTCTGTAAACCTCAAAATTTGCTTAAAAAAGCATATTTTCCTGACTTTTCTTCGTAGGATCACCGCTCCAGCACAAAATTCCTACTCCCCAGTGTTCCCCTCAGTCTCCCAAGTAAAATGACACCTCACTTATGTGGGTCCCCAAAGCAGAGTCAGTCTAAAGATGTATAAAAGAATATGTGCTTATAAACTCGCTGTGCTATCCCCTCTATCTCTACAAGTTTTGGGCCTTATTCTGTTGCAGGCACCTGGCCCACCCACACCAGTGAGGTATCATTTTTACCGGGAGACTTGGGGGAACGCTGGGTGGAAGGAAATTTGTGGCTCCTCTCAGATTCCAGAACTTTCTGTCACCGAAATGTGAGGAAAACATGTTTCTTTAGCCACATTTTGAGGTTTGCACAGGATTCTGGGTAACAGAACCTGGTCAGAGCCCCACACGTTACCCCATATTGGATTCCCCTAGGTCTCTAGTTTTCAAAAATGCACAGGTTTGGTAGGTTTCCCTACGTGCCGGCTGAGCTAGAGGCCAAAATCCACAGGTAGGCACTGTTTTCTAAGAAAAAATTTGATGTGTCCACGTTGTGTTTTGGGCCATTTCCTGTTGCGGGCGCTAGGCCTACCCACACAAGTGAGGTACCATTTTTATCGGGAGACGTGGGGGAACGCTAGGTGGAAAGAAATTTGTGGCTCCTCTCAGATTCCAGAACTTTCTGTCACCATAATGTGAGGAAAATGTGTTTTTTAGCCAAATTTGGAGATTTGCAAAGGATTCTGGGTAACAGAACCTGGTCAGAGCCCCACAAGTCACCCCATCCTGGATTCCCCTAGGTCTCTAGTTTTAAAAAATGGATAGGTGTGGTAGGTTTCCCTAGGTGCCGGCTGAGCTAGAGGCCAAAATCTACAGGTAGGCACTTTGCAAAAAACAACTCTGTTTTCTGTCCAAAAATGGGATGTGTCTACGTTGTGTTTTAGGGCATATCCTGTCGCGGGCGCTAGGCCTACCCACACAAGTGAGGTATCATTTTTATCGGGAGACTTGCAGGAACGCTGGGTGGAAGGAAATTTGTGCCTCCTCTCAGATTCCAGAACTTTCTGTCACAGAAATGTGAGGAACATGTGTTTTTTTAGGCAAATTTTGAGGTTTGCAAAGGATTCTGGGTAACAGAACCTGGTCAGAGCCCCACAAGTCACCCCATCTTTGATTCCCCTAGGTCTCTAGTTTTCAAAAATGCACAGGTTTGGTAGGTTTCCCTAGGTGCTGGCTGAGCTAGAGGCCAAAATCTACAGGTAGGCACTTTGCAAAAAACAGCTCTGTTTTCTGTGAAAAAATGGGATGTGTTCACGTTGTGTTTTGGGGCATATCCTGTCGAGGGCGCTAGGCCTACCCACACAAGTGAGGTACCATTTTTATCGGGAGACTTGGGGGAACGCTGGGTGGAAGGAAATTTGTCCCTCCTCTCAGATTCCAGAACTTTCTGTTACCGAAATGTGAGAAACATGTGTTTTTTTAGCCACATTTTGAGGTTTGCAAAGGATTCTGGGTCCCAGAACCTGATCAGAGCCCCCACAAATCACCCCATCTTGGATTCCCCCAGGTCTCTAGTTTTCAAAAATGCACAGGTTTGGTAGGTTTCCCTAGGTGCTGGCTGAGCTAGAGGCCAAAATCTACAGGTAGGCACTTTGCAAAAAACACCTCTGTTTTCTTTAAAAAAATGGGATGTGTCCACGTTATGTTTTGGGGCGTTTCCTGTCGGGCGCTAGGCCTAACCACACAAGTGAGGTATCATTTTTATCGGGAGACTTGGGGGAACGCTGGGTGGAAAGGAATTTGTCCCTCCTCTCAGATTCCAGAACTTTCTGTCACTGAAATGTGAGGAAAATGTGTTTTTTTAGCCAAATTTTGAGGTTTGCAAAGGATTCTGGGTAACAGAACCTGGTCAGAGCCCCACAAGTCACCCCATCTTGGATTCCCCTAGATCTCTACTTTTCAAAAATGCACAGGTTTGGTAGGTTTCCCTAGGTGCCGGCTGAGCTAGAGGCCAAAATCTACAGGTAGGCACTTTGCAAAAAACAGCTCTGTTTTCTGTGAAAAAATGGGATGTGTTCACGTTGTGTTTTGGGGCATATCCTGTCGCGGGCGCTAGGCCTACCCACACAAGTGAGGTACCATTTTTATCGGGAGACTTGGGGGAACGCTGGGTGGAAGGAAATGTGTCCCTCCTCTCAGATTCCAGAACTTTCTGTTACCGAAATGTGAGGAACATGTGTTTTTTTAGCCACATTTTGAGGTTTGCAAAGGATTCTGGGTCCCAGAACCTGGTCAGAGCCCCACAAGTCACCCCATCTTGGATTCCCCCAGGTCTCTAGTTTTAAAAAATGCACAGGTTTGGTAGGTTTCCCTAGGTGCTGGCTGAGCTAGAGGCCAAAATCTACAGGTAGGCACTTTGCAAAAAACACCTCTGTTTTCTTTAAAAAAATGGGATGTGTCCACGTTGTGTTTTGGGGCGTTTCCTGTCGCGGCGCTAGGCCTACCCACACAAGTGAGGTATCATTTTTATCGGGAGACTTGGGGGAACGCTGGGTGGAAGGAAATTTGTGGCTCCTCTCAGATTCCAGAACTTTCTGTCACTATAATGTGAGGAAAATGTGTTTTTTAGCCAAATTTGGAGGTTTGCAAAGGATTCTGGGTAACAGAACCTGGTCAGAGCCCCACAAGTCACCCCATCCTGGATTCCCCTAGGTCTCTAGTTTTAAAAAATGGACAGGTTTGGTAGGTTTCCCTAGGTGCCGGCTGAGCTAGAGGCCAAAATCTACAGGTAGGCACTTTACAAAAACAGCTCTGTTTTCTGTCCAAAAATGGGATGTGTCCACGTTGTGCTTTGGGGCATATCCTGTCGCGGGCGCTAGGCCTACCCACACAAGTGAGGTATCATTTTTATCGGGAGACTTGCGGGAACGCTGGGTGGAAGGAAATTTGTGCCTCCTCTCAGATTCCAGAACTTTCTGTCACTGAAATGTGAGGAAAATGTGTTTTTTTAGCCAAATTTTGAGATTTGCAAAGGATTCTGGGTAACAGAACCTGGTCAGAGCCCCACAAGTAACCCCATCTTGGATTCCCCTAGGTCTCTAGTTTTCAAAAATACACAGGTTTGGTAGGTTTCCCTAGGTGCCGGCTGAGCTAGAGGCCAAAATCTACAGGTAGGCACTTTGCATAAAACAGCTCTGTTTTCTGTGAAAAAATGGGATGTGTTCACGTTGTGTTTTGGGGCATATCCTGTCGCGGGCACTAGGCCTACCCACACAAGTGAGGTACCATTTTTATCGGGAGACGTGGGGGAACGCTGGGTGGAAGGAAATTTGTCCCTCCTCTCAGATTCCAGAACTTTCTGTCACCGAAATGTGAGGAACATGTGTTTTTTTAGCCAAATATTGAGGTTTGCAAAGGATTCTGGGTAACAGAACCTGGTCAGAGCCCCACAAGTCACCCCATCTTGGATTCCCCCAGGTCTCTAGTTTTCAAAAATGCACAGGTTTGGTAGGTTTCCCTCGGTGCTGGCTGAGCTAGAGGCCAAAATCTACAGGTAGGCACTTTACAAAAAACAGCTCTGTTTTCTGTCCAAAAATGGGATGTGTCCACGTTGTGCTTTGGGGCATATCCTGTCGCGGGCACTAGGCCTACCCACACAAGTGAGTTATCATTTTTATCGGGAGACTTGGGGGAACGCTGGGTGGAAAGGAATTTGTCCCTCCTCTCAGATTCCAGAACTTTCTGTCACTGAAATGTGAGGAAAATTTGTTTTTTTAGCCAAATTTTGAGGTTTGCAAAGGATTCTGGGTAACAGAACCTGGTCAGAGCCCCACAAGTCACCCCATCTTGGATTCCCCTAGGTCTCTAGCTTTCAAAAATGCACAGGTTTGGTAGGTTTCCCTAGGTGCTGGCTGAGCTAGAGGCCAAAATCTACAGGTAGGCACTTTGCAAAAAACAGCTCTGTTTTCTGTCCAAAAATGGGATGTGTCTACGTTGTGTTTTAGGGCATATCCTGTCGCGGGCGCTAGGCCTACCCACACAAGTGAGGTATCATTTTTATCGGGAGACTTGCAGGAACGCTGGGTGGAAGGAAATTTGTGCCTCCTCTCAGATTCCAGAACTTTCTGTCACAGAAATGTGAGGAACATGTGTTTTTTTAGGCAAATTTTGAGGTTTGCAAAGGATTCTGGGTAACAGAACCTGGTCAGAGCCCCACAAGTCACCCCATCTTTGATTCCCCTAGGTCTCTAGTTTTCAAAAATGCACAGGTTTGGTAGGTTTCCCTAGGTGCTGGCTGAGCTAGAGGCCAAAATCTACAGGTAGGCACTTTGCAAAAAACAGCTCTGTTTTCTGTGAAAAAATGGGATGTGTTCACGTTGTGTTTTGGGGCATATCCTGTCGAGGGCGCTAGGCCTACCCACACAAGTGAGGTACCATTTTTATCGGGAGACTTGGGGGAACGCTGGGTGGAAGGAAATTTGTCCCTCCTCTCAGATTCCAGAACTTTCTGTTACCGAAATGTGAGGAACATGTGTTTTTTTAGCCACATTTTGAGGTTTGCAAAGGATTCTGGGTCCCAGAACCTGATCAGAGCCCCCACAAATCACCCCATCTTGGATTCCCCCAGGTCTCTAGTTTTCAAAAATGCACAGGTTTGGTAGGTTTCCCTAGGTGCTGGCTGAGCTAGAGGCCAAAATCTACAGGTAGGCACTTTGCAAAAAACACCTCTGTTTTCTTTAAAAAAATGGGATGTGTCCACGTTATGTTTTGGGGCGTTTCCTGTCGGGGCGCTGGGCCTAACCACACAAGTGAGGTATCATTTTTATCGGGAGACTTGGGGGAACGCTGGGTGGAAAGGAATTTGTCCCTCCTCTCAGATTCCAGAACTTTCTGTCACTGAAATGTGAGGAAAATGTGTTTTTTTAGCCAAATTTTGAGGTTTGCAAAGGATTCTGGGTAACAGAACCTGGTCAGAGCCCCACAAGTCACCCCATCTTGGATTCCCCTAGATCTCTACTTTTCAAAAATGCACAGGTTTGGTAGGTTTCCCTAGGTGCCGGCTGAGCTAGAGGCCAAAATCTACAGGTAGGCACTTTGCAAAAAACAGCTCTGTTTTCTGTGAAAAAATGGGATGTGTTCACGTTGTGTTTTGGGGCATATCCTGTCGCGGGCGCTAGGCCTACCCACACAAGTGAGGTACCATTTTTATCGGGAGACTTAGGGGAACGCTGGGTGGAAGGAAATGTGTCCCTCCTCTCAGATTCCAGAACTTTCTGTTACCGAAATGTGAGGAACATGTGTTTTTTTTAGCCACATTTTGAGGTTTGCAAAGGATTCTGGGTCCCAGAACCTGGTCAGAGCCCCACAAGTCACCTCATCTTGGATTCCCCCAGGTCTCTAGTTTTAAAAAATGCACAGGTTTGGTAGGTTTCCCTAGGTGCTGGCTGAGCTAGAGGCCAAAATCTACAGGTAGGCACTTTGCAAAAAACAGCTCTGTTTTCTGTCCAAAAATGGGATGTGTCTACGTTGTGTTTTAGGGCATATCCTGTCGCGGGCGCTAGGCCTACCCACACAAGTGAGGTATCATTTTTATCGGGAGACTTGCAGGAACGCTGGGTGGAAGGAAATTTGTGCCTCCTCTCAGATTCCAGAACTTTCTGTCACTATAATGTGAGGAAAATGTGTTTTTTAGCCAAATTTGGAGGTTTGCAAAGGATTCTGGGTAACAGAACCTGGTCAGAGCCCCACAAGTCACCCCATCCTGGATTCCCCTAGGTCTCTAGTTTTAAAAAATGGACAGGTTTGGTAGGTTTCCCTAGGTGCCGGCTGAGCTAGAGGCCAAAATCTACAGGTAGGCACTTTACAAAAACAGCTCTGTTTTCTGTCCAAAAATGGGATGTGTCCACGTTGTGCTTTGGGGCATATCCTGTCGCGGGCGCTAGGCCTACCCACACAAGTGAGGTATCATTTTTATCGGGAGACTTGCGGGAACGCTGGGTGGAAGGAAATTTGTGCCTCCTCTCAGATTCCAGAACTTTCTGTCACTGAAATGTGAGGAAAATGTGTTTTTTTAGCCAAATTTTGAGATTTGCAAAGGATTCTGGGTAACAGAACCTGGTCAGAGCCCCACAAGTAACCCCATCTTGGATTCCCCTAGGTCTCTAGTTTTCAAAAATACACAGGTTTGGTAGGTTTCCCTAGGTGCCGGCTGAGCTAGAGGCCAAAATCTACGGGTAGGCACTTTGCATAAAACAGCTCTGTTTTCTGTGAAAAAATGGGATGTGTTCACGTTGTGTTTTGGGGCATATCCTGTCGCGGGCACTAGGCCTACCCACACAAGTGAGGTACCATTTTTATCGGGAGACGTGGGGGAACGCTGGGTGGAAGGAAATTTGTCCCTCCTCTCAGATTCCAGAACTTTCTGTCACCGAAATGTGAGGAACATGTGTTTTTTTAGCCAAATATTGAGGTTTGCAAAGGATTCTGGGTAACAGAACCTGGTCAGAGCCCCACAAGTCACCCCATCTTGGATTCCCCCAGGTCTCTAGTTTTCAAAAATGCACAGGTTTGGTAGGTTTCCCTCGGTGCTGGCTGAGCTAGAGGCCAAAATCTACAGGTAGGCACTTTACAAAAAACAGCTCTGTTTTCTGTCCAAAAATGGGATGTGTCCACGTTGTGCTTTGGGGCATATCCTGTCGCGGGCACTAGGCCTACCTACACAAGTGAGTTATCATTTTTATCGGGAGACTTGGGGGAACGCTGGGTGGAAAGGAATTTGTCCCTCCTCTCAGATTCCAGAACTTTCTGTCACTGAAATGTGAGGAAAATTTGTTTTTTTAGCCAAATTTTGAGGTTTGCAAAGGATTCTGGGTAACAGAACCTGGTCAGAGCCCCACAAGTCACCCCATCTTGGATTCCCCTAGGTCTCTAGCTTTCAAAAATGCACAGGTTTGGTAGGTTTCCCTAGGTGCTGGCTGAGCTAGAGGCCAAAATCTACAGGTAGGCACTTTGCAAAAAACAGCTCTGTTTTCTGTGAAAAAATGGGATGTGTTCACGTTGTGTTTTGGGGCATATCCTGTCGAGGGCGCTAGGCCTACCCACACAAGTGAGGTACCATTTTTATCGGGAGACTTGGGGGAACGCTGGGTGGAAGGAAATTTGTCCCTCCTCTCAGATTCCAGAACTTTCTGTTACCGAAATGTGAGGAACATGTGTTTTTTTGGCCACATTTTGAGGTTTGCAAAGGATTCTGGGTCCCAGAACCTGACCAGAGCCCCCACAAATCACCCCATCTTGGATTCCCCCAGGTCTCTAGTTTTCAAAAATGCACAGGTTTGGTAGGTTTCCCTAGGTGCTGGCTGAGCTAGAGGCCAAAATCTACAGGTAGGCACTTTGCAAAAAACACCTCTGTTTTCTTTAAAAAAATGGGATGTGTCCACGTTATGTTTTGGGGCGTTTCCTGTCGGGGCGCTAGGCCTAACCACACAAGTGAGGTATCATTTTTATCGGGAGACTTGGGGGAACGCTGGGTGGAAAGGAATTTGTCCCTCCTCTCAGATTCCAGAACTTTCTGTCACTGAAATGTGAGGAAAATGTGTTTTTTTAGCCAAATTTTGAGGTTTGCAAAGGATTCTGGGTAACAGAACCTGGTCAGAGCCCCACAAGTCACCCCATCTTGGATTCCCCTAGATCTCTAGTTTTAAAAAATGCACAGGTTTGGTAGGTTTCCCTAGGTGCCGGCTGAGCTAGAGGTCAAAATCTACAGGTAGGCACTTTGCAAAAAACAGCTCTGTTTTCTGTGAAAAAATGGGATGTGTTCACGTTGTGTTTTGGGGCATATCCTGTCGCGGGCGCTAGGCCTACCCACACAAGTGAGGTACCATTTTTATCGGGAGACTTGGGGGAACGCTGGGTGGAAGGAAATTTGTCCCTCCTCTCAGATTCCAGAACTTTCTGTTACCGAAATGTGAGGAACATGTGTTTTTTTAGCCACATTTTGAGGTTTGCAAAGGATTCTGGGTCCCAGAACCTGGTCAGAGCCCCACAAGTCACCCCATCTTGGATACCCCCAGGTCTCTAGTTTTAAAAAATGCACAGGTTTGGTAGGTTTCCCTAGGTGCTGGCTGAGCTAGAGGCCAAAATCTACAGGTAGGCACTTTGCAAAAAACACCTCTGTTTTCTTTAAAAAAATGGGATGTGTCCACGTTGTGTTTTGGGGCGTTTCCTGTCGCGGCGCTAGGCCTACCCACACAAGTGAGGTATCATTTTTATCGGGAGACTTGGGGGAACGCTGGGTGGAAGGAAATTTGTGGCTCCTCTCAGATTCCAGAACTTTCTGTCACTATAATGTGAGGAAAATGTGTTTTTTAGCCAAATTTGGAGGTTTGCAAAGGATTCTGGGTAACAGAACCTGGTCAGAGCCCCACAAGTCACCCCATCCTGGATTCCCCTAGGTCTCTAGTTTTAAAAAATGGACAGGTTTGGTAGGTTTCCCTAGGTGCCGGCTGAGCTAGAGGCCAAAATCTACAGGTAGGCACTTTACAAAAAACAGCTCTGTTTTCTGTCCAAAAATGGGATGTGTCCACGTTGTGCTTTGGGGCATATCCTGTCGCGGGCGCTAGGCCTACCCACACAAGTGAGGTATCATTTTTATCGGGAGACTTGCGGGAACGCTGGGTGGAAGGAAATTTGTGCCTCCTCTCAGATTCCAGAACTTTCTGTCACTGAAATGTGAGGAAAATGTGTTTTTTTAGCCAAATTTTGAGGTTTGCAAAGGATTCTGGGTAACAGAACCTGGTCAGAGCCCCACAAGTAACCCCATCTTGGATTCCCCTAGGTCTCTAGTTTTCAAAAATACACAGGTTTGGTAGGTTTCCCTAGGTGCCGGCTGAGCTAGAGGCCAAAATCTACAGGTAGTCACTTTGCATAAAACAGCTCTGTTTTCTGTGAAAAAATGGGATGTGTTCACGTTGTGTTTTGGGGCATATCCTGTCGCGGGCACTAGGCCTACCCACACAAGTGAGGTACCATTTTTATCGGGAGACGTGGGGGAACGCTGGGTGGAAAGGAATTTGTCCCTCCTCTCAGATTCCAGAACTTTCTGTCACTGAAATGTGAGGAAAATGTGTTTTTTTAGCCAAATTTTGAGGTTTGCAAAGGATTCTGGGTAACAGAACCTGGTCAGAGCCCCAGAAGTCACCCCATCTTGGATTCCCCCAGGTCTCTAGTTTTCAAAAATGCACAGGTTTGGTAGGTTTCCCTAGGTGCTGGCTGAGCTAGATGCCAAAATCTACAGGTAGGCACTTTACAAAAAACAGCTCTGTTTTCTGTCCAAAAATGGGATGTGTCCACGTTGTGCTTTGGGGCATATCCTGTCGCGGGCACTAGGCCTACCCACACAAGTGAGGTATCATTTTTATCGGGAGACTTCGGGGAACGCTGGGTGGAAAGGAATTTGTCCCTCCTCTCAGATTCCAGAACTTTCTGTCACTGAAATGTGAGGAAAATGTGTTTTTTTAGCCAAATTTTGAGGTTTGCAAAGGATTCTGGGTAACAGAACCTGGTCAGAGCCCCACAAGTCACCCCATCTTGGATTCCCCTAGGTCTCTAGCTTTCACAAATGCACAGGTTTGGTTGGTTTCCCTAGGTGCCGGCTGAGCTAGAGGCCAAAATCTACAGGTAGGCACTTTGCAAAAAACACCTCTGTTTTCTTTCAAAAAATGGGATGCGTCTACGTTGTGTTTTGGGGCGTTTCCTGTCGCGGACGCTAGGCCTACCCACACAAGTGAGGTATAATTTTTATTGGGAAACTTGGGGGAACGCTGGGTGACAGGAAACTTGTGGCTCCTCTCAGATTCCAGAACTTTCTGTCACCGAAATGTGAGGAAAATGTGTTTTTTTAGCCAAATTTTGAGGTTTGCAAAGGAGTCTGGGTAACAGAACCTGGTCAGAGCCCCACAAGTCACCCCATCTTGAATTCCCCTAGGTCTCTAGTTTTAAAAAATGCACAGGTTTGGTAGGTTTCCCTAGGTGCCGGCTGAGCTAGAGGCCAAAATCTACAGGTAGGCACTTTGCAAAAAACACCTCTGTTTTCTTTAAAAAAATGTGATGTGTCCACGTTGTGTTTTGGGGTGCTTCCTTCGCGGGCTCTAGGCCTACCCACACAAGTGAGGTATCATTTTTATCGGGAGACTTGGAGTGTTATTGCCCCATGTCTTTCTCTACATTTTTTACTTCCAAATATAAGAGAGTGTGTAAAAAAGACATCTATTTGAGAAATGCCCTGTAATTCACATGCTAGTATGGTCACCCCAGAATTCAGAGACGTGCAAATAAACACTTCTCCTCAACACCTTATCTTGTGCCCATTTTGGAAATAGAAAGGTTTTCTTGATAGCTCTTTTTCACTCTTTATATTTCAGCAAATGAATTGCTGTATACCCGGTATAGAATGAAAACGCACTGCACGGTGCAGCTCATTTATTGGCTCTGGGTACCTAGGGTTCTTGATGAACCTACAAGCCCTATATATCCCCACAACCAGAGGAGTCCAGCAGACGTAACGGTATATTGCTTTCGAACATCTGACATTGCAGGAAAAAGTTACAGAGTAAAACGTAGAGAAAAATTGATGTTTTTTTCACCTCAATTTCAATATTTTTCTTTTTCAGTTGTTGTTTTCTGTAGGAAACCCTTGTAGGATCTACACAAATTACCCCTTCCTGAATTCAGAATTATGTCTACTTTTCAGAAATGTTGCGGTTTCTGGGATCCAGCGTTGGTTTCATGCCCATTTCTGTCACTGACTGAAAGAAGACTGAAAGCACAAAAAATCATAAAAATGGGGTATGTCCCTGTAAAATGCCAAAATTGTGTTGAAAAATTGGGTTTTCTGATTCAAGTCTGCCTGTTCCTGAAAGCTGGGAAGCTGGTGATTTTAGCACCGCAAACCCTTTGTTGATGCCCTTTTCAGGGAAAAAACCACAAGCCTTCTTCTGCAGCCCCTTTTTCCAATTTTTTTGAAAAAAACGAAATTTTCACTGTATTTTGGCTAATTTCTTGGCATCCTTCTGGGGAACCCACAAAGTATGGGTACCTCTAGAATCCCTAGGATGTTGGAAAAAAAGGACACAAATTTGGCATGGGTAGCTTATGTGAACAAAAAGTTATGAGGACCTAAGCGCGAACTGACCCAAATAGCCAAAAAAAGGCTCTGCACAGGAGGGGGTAAAGGCCTGGCAGCAAAGGGGTTAAGATGGCTGCCACAGTCACATATGTTTAGGGTGCCCTTAACTAGGGCTGGCAGTTATTTTTGAGGGCTGGGGCTTAGTCTTCTGCCTCAAGCATTTGCTGAGAGCAAAAGACACATATGGGGAAGATGGAGGACGAGAAAAATGAAAAAGCGCCACAAAGGAAGAATGTAGAAAGCTGCAAGAGTGAGTTGAATGGACAGGGAATAGTTTTATATGGATTGAAGAGGCCCGAGATGGCTTCAGGATTACGGCGCCTCAGTATTAAGTGTTCACACATTTAATTGCAGCAGCCGCGTGTTTAAGAGGAGGGCTTTGGGCACTGGCACCTCTTTATTTACAAATTAAGCACTGGCAAGAAACATTTTCAGCAGATGTTTTTAAATCGCAAATTTCGTAAGTTATTGCTAAACACCCCTCTGAGGTCAGCACCTGGCGCGGCCGCACCGCAAGCACCCCCCTAAAGCCAGCCCTGCCCTTAACCCTTCACTTGTGTTGTATGCACTTGTTTATTTCATTATAGATATTGGATATTTAGTAGATACAATGCGGTCAGACAGGTTCGCTTTGCGCTCAGCAGTTGGTGCTAGCGGTAGGGGTAGACCAATCCCCCTCTTCATCATCAAACACAAATTTTGAAAAACCAGCGCACACCAGTCTCACAGTAATTTAGACAGTTTTTATTTTCGTATAACAAACACCAACGCGTTTTAACTCAATAGAGTCTTAGTCACGGTCCTTTCTCAATTTCGGTATATATACAATGGTCCGTCCTTCCCATTAAGAGGCATTCTGGGAATCACAGTCCAAACAAAACGTAAAAGATCATTTGAAAGCAATCATGCATTAACTTCTAAGCCATATGTGACGTGTTGTGCATCAAGCTCCAAGATTAATAACAGTGATGTTTATACCTTTGTTATAGTGATGAACCACTGGATTCTAGTGATCATAGGAATCGTTGCATTAAGCACAAAAGACTATGCGCAAACAGTGGCAATACTGAAAGTGTGATATCCTGAGCAGATCAACAACAATGTCTCTGTGTGATCATACCACTATGGGTAAATTCCGAGTTTAAAGAATACTGGCTGAGCGCCAATTGTTCATAGATCCCAAGTCTCCCCAAATGAAGAACCCAAGGTGTTCTTTTGCAACAATGGTCATGCTAGTATTTGTGTATTTGCCACTAGACTAATATCAGTTGTAATTGTACTAAATCATTCTACAAAATAACAATATCAACTCTGTATGGATAATTCAAACAACTACATCCTATCAGATTACCCCATTTAAAGAAGACAACATTACAGCCAATAGGAACAATCAGATATGAATATTCAAATTAAATTGAAAATGTAGCTTATCTGGTTCAATTGAGAATGGAGAGGGACATGAATGAGCGTGACAGTGTCCACAACATACTATCAATTTGCTCTCACAATTGTACATGCAGTTCCTCATCAGCACTGAGCTCTTTCGGTGCCTTTGTTCGTAGCCTAATAATATATCTACTCTCTACTCTACAGCATTGTAATGTCCTGTCACAACCCCTTTTATTCTATGGTACATGCACCACCCCATAGCACCTCATGGTCTTCCAGTCCCCAACGTGTGAGAGGGTGTAGTGTTGTGCGACCGCATAGGTCATGTCCCAATGTTTTACTGCACATATATGTTCCAATATATTTTTCTTTAGGGGGCAAATCATAGTACCAATATGTTTGAGATCACACACACATTCGATCATGTTGACCACATAGTTCATATTACATGTAATCATATGTTCAATAGGTATTTGTCTCCCCTTTGGGTCACTGACAGTTTTCATGTTCATCCTATTCTTCATGCTTTGCCATGTCATGAGTGATGTAATATGTAAGGACATAAACAGTGCATTGCAGGGGCGTAAGTTATGGTTAGCTCAGTTAAATATAGCTGCTGAATTTCACTGGTTTTGTACGAGTGAAATGTGAGACTAATTATAATGTCCCTGAATGAGTATTTTTCAGAGAATTTCTACGTTTTTTTATTGTATTTCCTAACTATAACATCCCTGCAACCTTTGTTTTTTTAAGTAAATATATATATATATATATATATATATATATATATATATATATATATATATATAATATATAATATGTTATATACAATATAACATATTACCTGCTGGCGGTCGCCAGTAGTTAGCTATAGTTAGGACCTAGTTTCCATAGGAAAAGTTTTGTTTTTTTTGTCAATAACTGGGGTGCTGCTTGGAAAATCTTCACAAAATGTTCAAACCTAGTTTGCCACTCACCTCAGCTGCTGTCTTGAAAGGTTTGGGGTGATTCGTCAAGTGGGGGCTGAAAAAAAGGAAGATCCCAAAATGCTTTTCCCCATACAGTTTCCATAGGGATTTTTAGACACGACTACAGCCCGCACCGCTGGATAGAATTACACCAAATTTGGCAGAAAGGTATCTCTTGGTCCAGGAAGCACCCTTTTTGTTATTTGGTGTAAATCCAATCAGTAGTTTTGGTGAAATGTAAAGGTAAAAAAATAGATATCTAGGCTCTTGTATCTTCCATGGATCTGACAGTCCCAGTGCTGATATATAATTGGCTTCCAACACTTCAACCCAGAAGTATTGGCAGACATTTTGGGACTTGAAAAAAAACCCTGTAAAAATAAAAAGAAACGGGGCAGGGTAGGAATACCCTGACTACCTAGATCTGGTGCTGGGGTGACTCAGGGACCCCGCCAGGGCCAAAAAGCATTTTTTAAAATGTTTCCCAAGAAACCACAGAGGATCCGTGGATCCTGGGAAAAAAAATTTGTAAAAAACAAGCGCAGTCTCCTGCTCTTGTTTTAAGTTTAGCTCTCGGGTGGGCCAGGTCGTGCTGGCATGCCAATATATAATATTTTTGGAGGGGTGCGCACGCTGCCACCCTTCTTAGGCTTTAGACAGCCCCAGGGACCACCTCCTCCCCTGCGCTTACATTATAAATTAGCAGGCAGGCTGTGTGGACCCCCCTTCTCAGGCTCGTAAGAGCCCCGGGGACCACCACCTCCCCAGGGCTTTATTGAGAAATTGAAGAGGGGCTGCGTGGACCCCCTTCCTGTGGCTCTAAAGAACCCTGAGGACCACCAACATCCCAGGGCTTTAATTTTAAATTGGTGGCGGCCGCACAGACCACCCTCTTTTGCCCTGTTGGTCCCAGAAGACCACCACCAGCCTAGGCCTAAAAAAAATTTAAAAAGGGGAAGAGGGGCCACACAGCACCCCTCCTGGGCCACATGCGTCCCCAGGGACCAACACCTTCCTGGGGCTAGCCCTATGCAAAAGAAAGGAGTGGGGCCTTGCGGCCCCCCTCCTTTAGCCATTTATGGCCCTGGGGACAACCCATCATGGCTGGCTCCATATGTCCTACGGTGCCCACCACCGGGTCATCAGAGAAATTACCTCAGGGTCCTTGATGCAGCTGTAGTGTAGAATATGCACTATTCATTTTACCCTATGAGTACTAATTAGCCAGTAAAAAATACTCCAGTTGGGTAGACATTGTGCACAAAACTGGGGCCTCTTCTAAGCAGATCGTCATCATTCTGGCATTGGTGCTCATTTCACAGAAATTAAACCTTAACAGGAAGCACACACAAATATAAACAAAGCAGGAGCCCTAGTTGAAGCTAGGCTTGCATAAAGTTCAAATCATCCTTACTTCTTGCTCTTAGTCTTGCTCTTAGAAAGTGGGTTTTGTCTGCAGTTCCATGAAAACAAATATCTGAAATCCTTCAAGGAGGTCACTGCATTGTTGCTCTTTTAGAGTGCAATGTCTTCTAGTGGCTGCGAGGAGAGTTTTTTTTTTCTTGTCATCATCTGTTGAGAACGGAGCCTGTCAGTCTCCCTTTTAACTACGAGTATGCAAACCCACAAGGTGCCCTTGAAGCCCCGTCTGTTTGTCCGAAGGCCCTGCATGGTGTGGGGTTGGATGCCTATAGGGGTTGGAAGCAGAGCCTGGCTGCAGGTCAGGCCCTGTGGGCCAAACCCCGCCTCACAACGCCATACGCAGCATCGGACTGGATGCATGCAGAGGGTTGGGCATAGGGCCTGGCTGCAAGCTGCGTTGAAAAACCCAAAGGAATTCACTAAAGAAACAAAGGTTACAGGGATGTTATAGTTAGGAATTAGCATTTGAAAAATCTAAGAAATTCACAGGAAAATAACAAACGTTACAGAGACATTATAGTTAGGTTCTGAATTTACACGTACAAAACCAAAGACATTCAGCTGTTATAGTTAGAGTTATTTCAAGTAGCTATAACTGGTGCCATAAGGTAACTATATCTCACGCCCTCGCCATGCACAGCTAATTACCACACATATTACATCATTGATGGCATCTTCTATGCCATCATTGATATTATCACTGCAACATTTGCAAAAATATTATTGATGAGAAAATTGTGCATGGTGGGGGCACGAGTTATAGTTACTTCTGTATTAATTATTTAATTATTCTCATGTATACACATTTTTTACTGAAAACAATTTACTTAGCAGGTTTAATTAAATCATATTGAATTATGGAATAATGTGCTTTATTTAAAAACCATGTGGATTATGGGGTCCTTTGGGGGAATGTATGAGTAGTGTTTTTTAATAGAATGAAATTAAAATTAATTAAAAACTAAAATATGTACAATGGGCAAAGACCAAAGCAGAAGTGTGGTGGAGGCCCGCTGGAGGGGGGCAGCTGGACAAGGGGTCACAACCTGGAATATATACATCTGAAACCTGTGTGTGAAGGACGGAACAAGACCCCTCATACATACCCGAATCTCTACCCTTCCATGTTCTCCTACCCTGCCACTAAAACAGGGAGTCCCGTAAACAGGATTGGAGAGACCCGGGCTGGTTTGGACAGTGAGGTCATGACAGGAGGCACTGTTCAAAACCGCCTATGCATGGGGTTGGTTGCTGGTTTGAGGGTCTGTAAAGCATTAAACATAACGTTGTTCCTTTATGGAGCACTGCTGGCTGGGTTTGAGAAATTGGATGACTGGAGGGATGTTAGGAAATAAAATATGCTTGTACTGCTATGTTTATGATGGGTTCGTGTGGCGGGGGTGTTAATGGGTTTCCAATGTAATGTTCTTGAATTCTTTTGCTTTAAAACTAATGAAGAAATATAAAAAAATACGTAAAATGTAACAAATGTAAATCAGTTTTTAGGTGTAAAAGTATTTTTCATTATCATTAAGGATTTTATTACTTTTCCTTTAGGTGTTTGTATTTTACAGACAAAGGGGGTTCGAAGGATACAATTTATCTGAAAATTATTAATTTAGTAATGTGAAATAATGTGACATTGTTTCCCAATTCTGATACATGTGTTAATGTTTACATTTTAACTGGGGTTTTTACATTTTAAGAGATTTACTCAAACGTCAGCTTTTATTAAATTTGTTTCCACGGGGGTGTACTGAATCTGAACCTGCCTCCCAATCAATGCAATCTCCTCAATATTTTTTGAGTTGGAGGTAGAAAGTACATGTGATCCCCACACAGTCTATACAGTGTCCTCAATGTATTTGTGGCTGGAATTAGATAACAAACCTGATGCTCCCCATCCACATATACACTTTTCACATTGTATTTTTAGGCTGGAGTTAGAGTTCAGAATTTCCCCCATCAAAAATACATGTCCCCGTAATACATTTTACTGGAGTTAGAGTAGTGAATCCAACCTGCTGCCCCAATGGACTCACTGTCCCTAATGTTTGGTAGATGGGCGTTAGAATAGTATATTTGACCCACAACCCCTCACTTTCCAATGTATGCACTTTTCTCAATGTTTGTGAGAATGGAGATGGAATAGGAAGTCTAACATGTATGCACTTCGTATTATTTTAAGACTGGAATTAAATAGAGGAGTGTGACATTTGTGTGATTTGCTTTTGCGCAGTTACCTGAAGTTTCGATGTAATTATGCGAAATACAAATCTTTTTATATTTTAGTGCAAAATTAATCCTCGTGTTAACTTTTGACAAAGGACACACTTTGCCCAAATATTTATAATTTCTTTTTGTGTTAATTGATAATATTCGAAACCACTGAAGTACGAAGAGCATCAAGCTAAAGTCAACAGACAAATTTGCAATTGTTTTCTGAATTTTAACAATGCTGATACCCATCTAAGGGACAAGCTGAGTGAATTCTTCAAGACTGTGAGGTTACCACAGAAAACGCTCGTAGTTAGTGCTGTAGTTAGTTACCTGACTAAAATGTGGAACATACAGTATGAAGGTTCTTTCCAATCTAAAGGAAAATGTAGATGTATGAAAAACAAATTTGTGCTGTAATGCATTTATATTGCCACTGTATACTGACTTATGTGCCAAGCATAATGCTCTTATTTTATTTTTTGATCCACAGTGAACCAATGAAATTGTAAGTGACCAGAGGAAATTGTGTTGACGTTTTTGATCTGGCCACCGCACTCTGCACAAGCCGTAACTTCTTGACTGCACATACTGGCAGACCAAGATATACAGCATTGGCAAACATCAAGCCTCAGGACACATTTAGAAGTTGGATTTTTTGTGGGTGATTGAATAGAAACAGGATTTGTTTTAGGACCTGGATGTAAGCGAATGCAGTTCTTCACCATAGAGTTCATATGATCATCTAATCAGAGTCTGAAGTCAATTGTCTTCCATTAAATGTTTGACATTCAACACTGGATAAGCTTTTTGTCCCACAGCCAGCAGCTAGAATTCATAACTCCACATCAAAATTAGTGTAAACACAAGCAGTACCAATGTTATATAACCATTTAGTTTAAACCGGTTAAGTGACACCCTTGTTGCATATCTATCAAACACATTCTTAATAATTCAGCACTTAAACTAATGTTGACATCAATTCTGAAGACCATATGTGTATCATCAGCATACATCAAGGCTACCAAGCCTGTCCTCTCAACCATCTCTATGAAAAGTAACATCGGTAGGTTGAACAATAAAGAGGACCACACAAACCCATTAGGCACTCCACAGGTAAATCTCCAACCCTTTCAAGGGTGGGAAAGAGGTGGATCAGATTTTGGGCATCCCTACAAATGTATTTATGGGTGTTTCTTCACCTCCTAAGCAAGCCAGGCTTTGGAATGCACACTTTGCCTCCCTTGAGAGGGATGTACAGCTGCAAAGATCTATGCGTTTGTTGTGGAGATCTGCGCACACATTATTGGGCTTACAACTACCAAGAATCCCTTTGTGAATGCCTCACAAGTAAGGGTAAAGTTGGCTATAAGCCTATGCTTTGTTATGTTCAGTTTATTTGTAGAGGACGCATATATCCATGGTTTCTTTGGGAATTACAGTAAAGGGACTGAAACTGAGGTTGTATACTGCTATTCAAATGCCTTCTTAAATAGTCAAGATTTGAGGATTTTTCTAAATTACAACAGATTGGTTTCACATTGTAGCTCTAAGAGAAGAGAGTCCCACAAGGAGGGAGCCAAGACAGAAAAACATCTGCCACCCATCCCCTGCTTTGCAAACCTCGGAACGCCTAAGTAGTTTGGTGCCTGTAATCTTAAAACCTGAGATGGTAAGTATGGTTTCACTTTTTTAGATAATAAGCATGAAGTCTGATTATTTATGGCTTGGAATATAATGCAGCAAACCTTAAACGGAACTCTCTGCTTAATAGGAAACCAAAGGAGTTTTTTTAAGGTGGTCATTCTATGAGTGCTCTAGGGAGCTTACAAATGTGACACAAGGCCTCAATTTGAATCACCCGCAGTCTCCAGGTAGCTGTTGCTAGTATCCCCAGATGGAATGAGTTTAAGAAGTTCAGTCGAGAGATTATCTTCGTCGAAATAAGTCTTTAGTGATTCTGTGGACAAAAGAGAAGCTAATTTTTTGATAGTCTGTAAAAGATAGATGCATTTCACAGTGACTGCTCCCACAGGAGGTGCCATAGTATGGTGACTATCCACCACTACTCCTAAGCTTATTGCTGATGGTTTAGCTGATGTGGAGCTCCCAACTCAGTGGCTAGTAGCTCTCTGTCCAGAGATCCTTTCAGTTATTCAAAACCACAATATTAGTTTATGCCCATCCAGTACCAGAAGGATCTAGTCACCTGAAACTCTTGATGTGAGGCTGATGAGCTATGTAGGCAGAGAAGAAGTTGGAAGTTGTCGGCATATGTATAACATTTACAGCTGATCAAGAAGAGACTTTTAAACAACTGACTAATGTAGATATTCAATGGTGGAGAGAAAGGGAATAGCCCAGAGGCAATCTACTTGTAACCTAGATTGAAGGTGATGTGTAAGGGCTAAGACAGATCACCTGGGTGGGACTCTTCAAAAACAAAGCAAGCCAGGGCAAGCCCTTGACTAATAGGGTCCTGGGTGTCCTCTTCAGTTCACTCTTTTTTTTGACTAGTGTGTTGCATATGATGAGCAAACAATGAAATAAAACATTATTATGACAAGGAAGGAATGCTTTCTGTCTCCTTCTGCTGTTCTACATTTAACTACGTACATTTTCTCCTGGAGACAAAGGCCCTTGTTAAGAGTTTAGCGGGCTGCGGAGGCCGCCCGCCAAACTCTTTGAGTTGGAAAACCGCCACTCCGGTTTTCTGCCCGCAGGCCCCATTCTGAGTTTCCCGCTGGCCCAGCGGAAAACTCACCACAACATTAACGCCGGCTTGTAATCGAGTCTGCGGTAATGTTGCGGTGTGTCGGTGCAACAGCACCCGTCGCGCTTTTAACTGCCTGTAATTCGGGTAGTAAAAAGCACGACAGGGCTGTCCATGGGGGCCCATGTCAAGTGCCTGGGCAGTGGAGGGGCCCATATGGGGTGCCCTGGCACCCCGTCTCTGCCAACCTTTGCATGGCATTGGGACTGCCATGCAAAAGCTGGCAGAGAGGGGAGTCGTAATCCCCAGGGCAGGATGCCGACTGGCAGCAACCTGGCAGTGCTGGTGGTTGGACCATGGCGGCTCCGCCAGGGTCATAATATGAAAACTGGACCACTGCTTTGACTGCGGTCCGACTGCCATCGCGAGTCTAGTAGTCCCAGTAGTGCCAGACTCGTAAATGAGCACCTAAGTCTTTTCCCCAGGTAGTAATGCAGTCTTGGCAAATTCCCAGTCACTTTAATGTTTACATAAATCAGCTAAAAAGTGAAAGGTGACAATTTTAAAGTTTTTCAATATGTGCAAATTTGTGTGACAATTTATTGGTGAGAATTGGTGATTTTAATGATGCATATGTTCGTGACAGATGAACTAATGAAGATGCACGTGAAGTGACTTCATAAGGTGGGTTAGAATTGTGATTAATAATGTAATGTAGTTAAGCCGCATTTTTGTGTGTGACTCTATTTAAAGAGGATTGATGATGTATCTGATGTTCTGCTCATCTTGCTTCTGCTCATTCTCTTTCCCAATCAGAGACCCTCTGCAAGTCTGCTTAGCTTACAGTTTCTGCCAAGTACCCTGTGCTATGACATAAAAACTGACTGCATTAAAAAGCATGTACTGTGAATAAAACTTTCCACCTTCTACCCAATGTATGATTTTGAAGGATTCGCGCTGGAAGATCGTCTGTAGGCATTCAGAACAATATAATTATATGAGCTATTGCTTGGGAAATGTTTCATAGTATATTGTACATCTCCGGATGGCAGCTTCTGAGGAAGCATGCAGAATATTTTCTTTTACCTTAAGGAATGGGCTAGTACTAAGAGTTTTAATTATTACAAGACTGTTTTTGATTTGCCAATGTGACCTAATCATGATCATTAAATGCTGAATCTGCAGTCTTGATAGGTGTTATGCAGAGACTGCATATAAAATCCTGATTTTTGACAGTTTGGGGTGATTTCTTATTTTTCTTTGAAGACTATCCTATTATTTTCAGACTTTCTCCCTCAGGATTTTTTTAGAATTCTTTGAATTTGACACTTAAATTCTGGAAAGAGGTAACTGCTTAGACAAGGATTTCACTGTGGAATTATGATACTGTGTTCTGTATCTGAGCCTTCATGGCAAACTATGCATTTTTTTGTATCATATATAGTAACAATCTGTAAAAGACCTTTTAAACTTAGATTTGATCTAGAACTCAGTTTTTGAGTGGTCCCAGCTTCTATTTTGAATTCTACTCTGCTAAATATTGGGCTTAATGTTGAAGATGGTGGTCTCATGCGGTAGATCAAAGACACATTACTGAGCCGAACTACCCGGGGTGAAAATCAGGGTGCATAAAATATTGAGGTTCAGTAAATTACTGGGGTTCTGCTCCCACAGCCTTTGCCAAATATTTGTACTTTCAGTCTCATTTGTAACACAAGCATTTCTGTTAAAACCTTCTAAATATGCAGTAAAATGTGGATTATGTATGAAGTGTGCCGTATAGATTCTTAAATGGAAGATACACTGGCTGCAAAATAACAGGCTTCTGTTGGAACTGGTTTTATACCAGTTAGCCTTTTATTCACTCCCCGAGGAACTGATCTGTATCTCAGAATACTACTCACATACTCAAATCCTGCTTTGGAAACTTCTATCTTACAGAAGTGTCTCCTTACATAGTTAAAGAGACTTTTATCTGTTTTAGTCAAGTAAATGAGAAAATATATTCCCTGTTCCATGTCTGTAAACTAATGTAAAATGTTATTTTGTGAGCTGACTCAACAGAGCGGCTCTCTGTGACACTTATTGTCAGTAAAAATGTGAAATATTCTTAGAAAGGGCTTCCGTGCCAAAGGACAATTTTTCTCTTTCTATCTAAGTTATTGGCTGATTGGTGTATCTATCCACCTCCAATTGAGTGTTTCCAATGCATAAGGCATTAGTTTAGATCCCAAAAGCACTCTGAATCACCACATAGTAAATTATGTATACAATAGATACGTTTCACACACAAAAATAAATACATTTTGTTCTGTGTTTACTCTCTAGCATGTTTTTTAAATGGTTTGCTCAAGTTTAAAAATGCAAGGCAGACATTTGGCTTTGCAAGGCACCGAATCATGGATGCTTTGAGGTGCTCTCAAACTGAGCAAATAAGGCAGATGAAGCACTAGACAACCGAACCAGATACATCACTGTTAGACTTGTCAGCCTTAGGGTGGTTATCCCCCAACTTTGTGCCTGCCTCCCTCCATTTTTCTGACCCCGTTTGAGCTAGTTTTAGGACTCTGCCCACTTTACCACTGCTGACCAGTGCTAAAGTGCATGTGCTCTCTCCCTAAATATGGTAATATTGGTTCCTACCCAATTGGCGTATTTAATATATATATATGTATATACAAGGCCCCAGTAAAGTGCACTAGAGGTACCCAGGTCCTGTAAATTAAACGCTAGTAGTGGGCTTGCAGCACTGGTTGTGCTACCCATATTAGTGGCTCCTTAACCATGTCTAATGCCATTGCAAGGCCTGTGTGCAGTTTCACTGCCACCTCTACTTGGCATTTAAAACCACTTGTCAAGCCTGAAACTCCCATTTTTCTACATGTCACCCATAAGGTAGGCCTAAGGTAGCCCATAGGGCCAGGTGCTATGTGAGTAAAAAGCAGGACATAGACTTATGTGTTTTGCATGTTCTAGTAGGGGAAAATTCACAAATTTATTTTCCACTACTGTGAGGCCTGCTCCTCTCATAGGACAGCATTAGGACCGCCCTTATAAACTTTTAAGTGGTAGATTCTTATCTGGAAGGAGTAGCCCTGTCATGTTCAGCTTGGCCAGATTTAGAAAATGGGAATTGTTCTGCACTTACTGCCATCTGTGCCTCACAGCCTGTCTCCAATCCACATCTGGTCTCTGCTGGTTGTCAGCTCCCCTTGTGCATTCCGCCCAGACAGCCATAAACACAGGACACTCAGTTACATCTGCATACTGAATGGGTCTCCCTGGGCAGAAAGGGTGGAGGGGCTCTCTCTTACACTTCAAAGGCCAGTAGCCTGCCCTTACACAAAGGACTGATAACCCCAAACATGGATCTTGGCAGTCAGGACTGGGCTGAAAGGGGAACTTGTGCACTTCAAAACCACTCTTTGAAGCTTCCCCCACTTCAAAGGTGCTTTTGGTTATATATACTGAGTCTTTGACCCCACCAAATCAGACACTTCTGGATCTACACCTGGACTCTGTCAGAAGGACTGCCGGGCTGCCCAAAGGACTCATCTGGACTGGTTTGCTGAGAAGGACTGCTACCCGTTTGTTGCCCTGCTGCCTACTGGCCTCTGACTCTGCTGGAAGGACTCAGACTTCCCCACAAGTGCTCTCCAAGGGCCTGGATAGAGCTTGCCTCCTGTTCTAAAGTCTCAGGGCCACAAAGACTTCCCCAAAAACAATAAAATCCCTGTGCGTCGGAAAATCCACGCAATGCAAGTAGAAATCGACACAGCGCCTGCCTCGTGGCTAAAAATTCACTGCATTGCCTACCTAATCGACCAAGCGCCTGCTCCTTCTACCAGCACGTCAAGGATTTTCAACGCATGTCAAAATATCGCCACTTAGAAGTGAGGAACCAAGACTGCGCTCCTGGAAATAGACGCATCACCTTGCAGCGTAGAAAGAAATGACACATCATCTATGCCACGCTAGAAAATCTGATGCAGGGGCATATTTTTCAGTGCATCGCCTCTTCTGCAGTCCCCGTGATTGTTATTTTTGATGCATCCCAGGTACTGTGTGTTACATGGATATAACCACTGATTCTTAAAGAGTGAGACTCATTTAAACCTTTAAAAAGTGATATCTCGGCTTGTGGATATTGGATTTTTTTCGTTTTTATCTTATTTTCTTCAGATAAATATTATCAAATTTTCTAAACTGGTGTCGATTACTTTTTGTGGGGTTTTCACTGTGTTAGTGTATGAGTTATTGCACAAATACTTTACACATTGCCTTTTAAGTTAAGCCTGCCTGCTCTGTGCCAAGCTACCAAAGGATGAGCACAGGATAATTTGGATTGTGTTGTGACTTACCCTGACGCATTGTGGTCCCAACTTGGACAAAGGGTGTGTACCTCTGCCAACTAGAGCCCCCATTTCGAAAATCACCAAACATCATAAATACTGGTAACTCTACAAAGCTTTCGACAAAGTCGCCACCTTCAAGAGCCTTTACTGCTCTCAAAGGAACAAATGCTTCAAATGAATCACATCCTGTGGAAATCAACCAGCACCAAACTGAATTGACTGCGCCTCCAATAGCAATAGGCAACCTAAATGAAACACTTTACTTCAACAGCATAATGTACTTAACGCTTCAATTGTAATCATGACATCATCACGATTGTTTGATTTCACTTGGTAAGAATGCTCGATTTAAATAGTGTAGACAGAAGCTGGGAGGTTAAATGGAGCACCTTCGCTTCGATCTCTGCAATAAACTTCATAACACACGGACCACTTGCCTTGTTTGCCAGTTGTTGACTATGATGAAGCAGAAAAAGGAAGACTAACAAATATTCATATATCATGTAACAAAATCGTATAAGGCAATGTGATTTTAGCAAAGAAAAATAATGTACGTGGGAAATTGTGCCCACGAGGTAGTTCGCCACTATTATAAACGAGCTTAATTAATCATGAAGAATTGATAAATGTAGTAATCTGTCATAATTGCAAATGTATTCTATGATTTCTTGTTGAAACTGTTTTATGCTTAGCTTAAATATAGCAGAGGCTTTGGCCTAGTTGCCTGGTCT
The DNA here is from genome assembly GCF_031143425.1 of Pleurodeles waltl. Lineage (NCBI taxonomy): Eukaryota > Metazoa > Chordata > Amphibia > Caudata > Salamandridae > Pleurodeles > Pleurodeles waltl. The sequence continues at coordinate 643,903,280 of NC_090446.1, read as the reverse complement.
CAAATCTAACTGCGTGGTTTTCACTTGTATTAACAAAAACACATTTTTTCACTCTAAGGTTGTATTTTTCCAGTAGAAATGACTAATACACTTATCTCAAGGTTTCGTGCTAGGCTGGTTTCATCCCCTTTGAAACAAGGTCAGCTTCTGCAGTTGCAGACAATAAAAGCTCAGATATAGAATAATTGGCAAACTTTGTTGCAACTTGTGTTCCAAGGCTCCAAGGACACCTTATGCAGAAATGAGTACTAAGAGAAAGACACTATTCATTGGTCAAAAGGAAGCCACCCTATGAACCCTCCAATGGAAGACCCTGAAGAATTTGGGATGTTTCTTACTTAAACCCACCGGACAAAGAGAAGTCAGCCATTTTCCTTGATGCCATTTTGAAGCCTGATTCAAGACGCCATCTTATATGACATTTTGATGCCTTTTCTCTGTCGCAGAGAAAGAGACTTTAAGAATTCTCACCCTAGAGACTTTAACTTTAATTTTACCCCATCTTGCCCATGTGATAACTTTTGCCCCATTTTCCTTGCTGCCGCAAGGAAAACTTGCGTTAACTTTGCCCCTTTGAAATCTGCCCCATGCTGATTGAACCGGTACCTGGAGGACGAAGATTTTTCCTTGAATGCTGATTGTATTTGGTAAATATGAAAGGACAATTGTATTATGCATTGTGTTTTCCTTCTTAGGTACCAACTGCTTATTTTGATAGGACCCAAGCTAGAAGTTTTCTAAATTCATGTTGACTAAATTCGTTTTGCATGAAGCCCCAAAGGCCAATGCTAATTAGAGGTTAGTTGAGGTATTCATTTGATGCACCATGCTAATTTGAAATCTTGTTATGCTGACCGATGTTTGCAATTAGTCAAATTCAGTTACTTATATTAGTGATTTGTATTGCTATGACCGAGTGCATTATAATCCAGATTTTGTGTAGATTGCGTTTCTTCCGTCGCTATGGACAGCTAGTAATGTTCGTATACGTATATCATTTGATTTTGAGACTCATCTATATTGTGCTAGCTTTGTTAATATAGTGAAATAAACTCATTAACTTTTAATAAACTGGTGTGGTTATTCATGACTGAAAGGTCATGTTGCGTCAAAATTCTGATTGTTATTGATTCCTAATGTGTTGTTTGATTTATTAATTGAATATTGGGTATTGATTATAATGGTTATTGATTATTGATTCAGGTGATCCGACTATTCTTGGATGAGGAGAACCCAACTCAGTTAAAAGGTTCACCGACCTCCGGCGTGTCCAAGTATAAGTAATTTATAAAGACTGGACGTGCTATCAGTAGATGGTAGCAGAGATTGATGGTTTCGCCCTTTGGGATCCCATCCGAACAATAGACGGATTCAAGTTAGAATTTTCTTTGATAAAACAAGTTGGAGAGATGATGATGCCCTAAATCCCCAATGACTTTCCCGGAATCTCGGAGCTTGCGAATGGAGGAAATGGAGGTGTGAGAATGTTTTCGGCGTTTCTAGTGACAGTATGAGTGAAGTTAGGGTTTCGTGCTTGCACAGCTTATGCCGCAGATGAATTGTGAAGTTTGTGAGGATTCTAGGGGGGTTACGAACCCCAATCAAAAATTTTAGAGGAGTGATACTCCAAAGTGTGAGAGTAGGGAAGTCGTCGAACTTCATATGTGTGTAGCGCTTTGTGCAGGAAAAAAATTGTCCACGTGGTTGTTGATGTTGAGATGGGCCCTGCGAGGTCAAGAGACTCCGGAGTATGTTGAAAAGTGTATGAGACACTTAATTGATGTTGTAATCTGTTCGGTTTAATAGGTTGATCGGGCGTGGTCAACAAGTCAGTATGAATATTGAGGAATGAAAGAAAATTTACGACTTTGAGATTTGACGAATTCTAAGGCACGCTAGAATAGTTCATTGATCAGTTGAGAGTAAAGTTTGCGGGTCAAATTTTGCTTGCGAAAGTGGGAAACCGAGAAAGATGGAATAACTGCAGAGGCTAATGAAAAATCCATAAGGTTTCTGAAGCGATTGTATTACCCTTCCTGTAGTAAACCTACAGATTTGTTTTCTTCTTTTTGGTTAGTGCTCGCGATATATTGCAGAAATTAGTTTTGATTGAAGCTGAATAAAGGAAGACAAGCCGCAAGACTTTGTCAGCCGCAGTGTGTGGGTGTGACGTCACTAGGAGCCGCGCTGGGATAGGTTGGTTGGTGAGAAGGGTCACGCACGGATTGGACGCAGTCCCTGAAGCGCAATTGGTGGGGGGAAAGGCAAGCGAAGAGTATTCCGTGAATTAAAGTCACTTATTGATTACATTTTAAGAAAATAAAAAAAACAGGAAAGATAAAAAATTTCAAAGCACTTAAGAGTGCCTTGAGGGGAGATGTATATATTAAAGCAAATGTAGGAGAGGAAACACCACCTGAGGGTACACCAGCTTACATCGTGATTGAAGAAAAGGGTGTCACACCATGTCTTTGGTTAAAGCAATGGTGTAAATTAACAGAAAAGCATGGAAGTGTAGCGTTCCCTATCCACGGGTCGTTTAATCTAAGAGTCTTGGAGAATTTAAGATTCGCCCTATACGACATGAAAGTACCTCCAAGACCAGCACAGTTTGAAGCATTAGCAATTTGGGAGCAAATGGCTAGGAGACAGCAACAAAAGAAATTTGAGACAAGAGTGAGAAAAGTAGAAAAGACACTAGCGGATGCTAGATGGGATAGTACTCAAAAGGTTTGGAGATCAGACGTATTGCAGGGAATTAAATTGTTTCCAGCAATTACTGACGAAGCAGAGACGGAAGGAAGGAAAGCTACCTATAAAACAAACAGGAGTCAGTCCAGAGATAGAGAAGACAATAGAAATTCGAAAAGGTCAGACGAATCAGACGATGAGGAGTTCATTCTGCAGCTGCTAAATGACCGCCCGCCACCATATGTGTATAACGGCCCAAGCACTAGTACTGCCCGTCCAGAACCAGTACAGGGTACTGTAACACCGAATTTGAGAATACCGCAGAGGCAGAGTAGTCCCGACATGCCTTTTACACCAGAAATACCACAAGTTCAGAGAATATATCCTGACGTGCCTAAATTGAAACCTGTCAATGATTATCAGCCACAGGTTCAAAGGCACTATTATGATGAGCATAATTTGGAAATTACTTCCAGTTTAATGGCGCAGGGAGGACAGAATTACCAAAGACCGACATTGATTCAAGCCGATTCAACACAAATTTTGATGCCTCAAAAGCAGATGCAAGAAGTGCCGAAATACATTCAGATAGCAGAAAACCAGTTAGACATGCTGGCAATGATGAACCATAATGTGGGAATTAACATGCCACAGAATTCGGGGAACAGACAGAATCCGGATGCAATATCTTTGCCTATCACTGTAGGTCCGCCAGTACCATTGTATATACAGGCAAAGCCGAGTGTATGCGACCAAGGGGTAATGACACAAAATGAGACAGGAAGAAGATGCATAGAAAATACTCCAGAAACAACCCTGGTAGGAACACTGCCAAATAGATCTGGGTATTTGTTGGAATTTAGTCCAATTCCAATTTGTGCTCCGTCAACTGTGGTAAGGTCAAGTCCACCACTAATAGTACTGTTAACTTCAAAAACAGAAACGTTACAGAAACCATCAGTAGCGGTTGATGTAAGTGCTACATTGATGGGACTGAACGCGCAACAGTTAACACAATGGTTGAACAGCCTGAACTCCCCACAGAGTACACCCAGCGGGATGGGAGAAGAATATTTGAATAAAATAAGATTGGGCATGGAAGCAGACGAACTAGTAGAGGGAACGATGGGTTTGAACAGGTTAGAATCATACACAGAAGAAGAGCTGAGATACATGTGCCCTAGAATTACAAGAGAAGTAAGCAGCATACATAAGAAGTTACAAGAAATTGCAGACAGAAACAAGGTCGACATAGGTGAGACCAAACACTTGAGCAGAAGTTACAGGTTAGACTTTGAGACAAAAGATTTTGAACACATGAGATCTGCAGGAATGAAAACACACCTTAAAGAGATACTGCAAAGCGCGCAGGTTTGGAGATGTCTAGATAAGTGGGAGAGCAGGTGGGTTAAGAAAAAGGACAAGAAGAAAGAAAGTACCCCAGATCGGAATGAGAAAGCACAACAGAATGATGATCTGATAACCATGTTACCAATGAGAGAAACGGCTGGGGGAAAACTTGTCCATGTACCATGGCACAGGTGCGATATTCAATCATTTACGGATGATTTCCCTAAATTAAGAGAGAAACCGATCGAATGGTATCAACAAACAGATAGATTTGTGAAACTCGCAAAATGTCTTTGGGAAGACCTGAATACTTTATTCGAAATTGTGGTTCCAGCAGATTTGTGGGAAGATTGTAAAAGGGCTGTAGGTTGGCCAAAAGTGAACCAGAAAGAGATAGGGACACAGGTGCACCATCACCAACGGTAATGAGTTCATACCATAAGGTGATTGAGCATTTAAAATCAAAAGTTGCGTCGAAAAATGTGAATTGGCAGAGAATTGACAGAACAGCACAAGAAGTTAAAGAGTCGATACATGCATACTAGGAGAGATTGTTGAAAGCATTTAAAAATTACAGTGGTACGGAAACGATTGAGGCAAAGGACATGCTCCATTTTGTGTTCAGATTTGTGGAAGGATTGAGACCCAAAATCAGCCAGATGATTAAAATGCATTTGATTTGTTGGCAGTCAAAATCGATTGATGAAGTGTTGAACTGTGCAAAATACTGCAGTGATGAGATTGAGACAAACCAGAAAAGGTTGAAGGAAAAAGTGAAGGTGATGCAGATTAGAGCAGCTCAGACATGTTGGCAAGGTTTGCAAGGTTTTCAACAGCAGTTGCCGCAGCAGCAACAGCAGGGAAATGCTATGTTTCAGCCACAGATGAGAGGCAGAGGCCGAGGAGGTTTTGTGAATAATGGTCCTGATTTAAATACTGTTATGATTCCAAATGGTATACAGGCAATGAAGAAGGTGATGCCATGTCACACGTGCGGAATCATCGGGCATTGGAAACGGGAGTGCCCAATGTTGGTGCAGGAAGGTGTAGGTCAGCAAAACAATGATGTCAATACATTTCAGAATATGAGAGGACCGAAATCGAGAGGTCCAAATCCAAATTTCCAAAGTAATGTAAATCAGATGCAGGGTTTACAACCCATACAACAACAGCAGGTGCAAATGCCCCGTGTACAAATGGTACAATCGCAGCCGATGCAACAGCAGTTTCCCATGGTACCTAATCAGCAAATGCAAATACCCTTAGCACCAATGAATCAGCAACAAGTAATGCTTCCTCAACAGGTCACGGGTCAAGGAATGAATCAAAATGGCACAGTACACCACTTCCCGTTACACAGTGAGAATGGAATAAACGATGTATGGGAGAGTGAAAGTTCAGATGAGGAGGGAAATTGTATGCTTGCAGCATCTTTGGATGTTGATCAAAAGGGACCGTATGTGGAAGGAAGGGTTATGGGTCACAGCGTTTCATTCTTGGTTGACACAGGAGCTACACGCTCTACAGTCAGAAGTATCGAAGTACCGAATTTGCCTCTTTCAGGGAGAACAGTTCAAGTAGTGGGAGTAGCAAATAGGTATCTGACAAACCCAATCACAGATCCAGTGCAAGTCAGAATTGGTAACTTTCAAGGGTCACATAAATTTGTGGTGTGTGACTCAAGTCCGATATCCCTATTAGGGAGAGATTTATTGTGCAAATTGGGATGCTCGATTACGTGCTCAAATGATGGAATTAAAATTCAGAAAAACAGTGATGAGGAAGAAGAGGACAGTTTAGGAGGGGATGAAGTGAAAACTGTTGATGAAGAGTATCCCCTGATTACTCTTTATCCAATGCTCACTGAAGCAGATATTCTTGCTGAGTTACAGGAAACAGTTGAAAAAGAAGTGTGGGATATGACAGGGAAAGAAGTAGGATTGGTCAAAAGAGCAGAACCAGTGAAAGTGACTGTAAAACCCAATGTAAATTTTCCTCAGACCCCGCAATACCATATGTCACAAGACACTCTTATGAAAGTCGCCCAACTCATTGACGAGTTTGTAAAACAGGGAGTACTGAGAGAAGTACTAAGTAGTCCATGTAATTTGCCAATCATGGGACTAATAAAATCAAGTGGAAAGGTCCGAATTGTTCAAGATTTGAGAAAAATAAATGACATAATAGTCAAATGTTGTCCCGTAGTACCAAATCCAGCTGTGATAATGTTTCAAATTCCCTGTGATGCAGAGTGATTCTCAGTCATCGACTTGTCACAAGCATTCTTTTCTGTGCCTCTTCATGAGGACAGCCAATTTCTCTTTTGCTTCAAATTCCTGGACAGAGTCTACAGTTGGCGTCGAATTCCTCAAGGGTTTTCGGAGTCACCATCAATTTTAAATCAGATTCTAAAGAAAGATTTGGAATCATTGGAATTACCATTTGAATCAACCTTAGTGCAGTATATTGACGACTTAGTGATTGCATCCAAGACAGAAAATAACTGTACGGTTGACACTATTGCCTTATTGAACCATTTGGGAAGGAATGGACACAAAGGTGGTCATTCTGACCTCGGCGGTAAAAGGCGCTTCCCGCCGGTCAGAAGACCGCCATAACACCACTGCGGTCGCGGTAAACCGCCACGGTCATTCTGACCCGCAACTGGCAAACCGCCAAAAACCCGACATCAACAAAAGTCCGCCACACCAACGGCCAGCGAAAAACTGGCGATGACCAAACCTCCACCGTCACGCCAACAGAAATACACCCATGCCATTCCGACCCACAAATCCCCGCAGCGGTCTTTCAACCGCGGTATTCCATTGGCGGTACACACCGCCGCGATCAAAATACACACACCTTTACAAAACACTACCACATTGGACAATTCAAAATACACACACCTGAGACACATACACACACCACTCCCACACACCCAATTAAATATAAAACACACACCCACATCACCCACAAACCCTTACGACCACAATTGTGACTGAAGGACAGAGAGAGACAGCACAGCATAGAGTAGACCATCACACAGAGGCAAATCACAACATCACCCACACAATTTCCACGCACAAAACACCATACACCACCACACTCACGACACTCTACAACACATACACCACCCCTCACCCCATCCACACCACCCCATGGCACCCCAAAGACACCCCAGGTTCTCTGACGCAGAACTCAGGGTCATGGTGGAGGAAATAGTTTGGGTAGAGCCCCAGCTCTTCGGGGCACAGGTGCAGCACACCACCATTGCCAGGAAGATGGAGCTATGGTGCAGAATAGTGGACAGGGTCAACGCTGTGGGACAGCATCCACAAAATCGGGACGACATCAGGAAGCGGTGGAACGGCGTACGGGGGAAGGTGCGTTCCATGGTATCAAGGCACAACATCGCGGTACAGCGGACTGGCGGCGGACCCCCACCTACTCCCCCAGAATTCACAGCATGGGAGGAGGAAGTCTTGCACATCCTGCATCCTGAGGGCCTCGCAGGAGTAGGCGGAGGAATGGGCTCTGGTAAGGCAAATCTTCACTACTTCATTCCCCTCACCCCACCTGCATGCCAAATCATACCCCCACCCTCACCCCCACCCCCATCACACCAACTCCTTGCGAATGGCTCACCATCACAACCCATCCATCCCAAAACCTAGCCCTGCATGCCTCCCCAAAGCATGGACACCCATCACCAAAGCATGCCCACTGCACATACCCATCTCCCCCACAAGCCACCGTCACAAAAGCCCCCACAAGGGAATGCCAGCACTTGGGTACACGGCCACCCACCCATTACACGAAATGGCACACACAGAAGCAATAACCATACTCTTATACCCCTGCAGGACCCGAACGCCACCACACCGCCCAGGAGATGTCCATCCCACCCCCAGAAGAGGCCCCCAGTGATGACAGCAGCTCTGTCTCCCTGGACCCAGATGACTAGCCCGGCCCATCGGGGACCTCGGGACAGTCGGTTCCCCACAGACAGCCACAGGCTACAGCAGACCTAACCCCCTCTGGGAACACCAGCACAGCTCCCACCCAGCGGGCCCATGCCTCTGTCTCCAGGACACGTCAATCAGCGGTGTGTCCACCACTACAGGGCACCCAGGTTGACCCACCACCCCAACAACAACAGGGACCTGGGGGCAGTGGTAGTGGGCACACGGTCCAGGGGACAGAGGCCCAGGGAAACAGGGGAACTGGGAGGGCTGCTGTGCGACAGGGGGGGACAGGCCCAGGAAACCGACTCTCCAAGAGGCCCTCTCCTCCATCATGGGAGCATACCACCGCTCCCAGGATACAATGGCTACGGTACTTGCCAGGTTCCAGGAGATCCAGGTACTGCAGGAGGAACAGTACATGGGGTTCAGAGAGGAACTGAGAAACATTAGTTCCGCAATGGGGACCATCGTCGTGGTCCTTAACCAGATAGTCACCACATTGCGGGACCATGTGGCACCACAAAGGGCCCCTGTCACTAGCATGGACCAGGAACAGCCTACCACCTCCGCCGGCGCTAGTGGACAAGAGGCCCCCACACAACGACAGGCCACCAGAACCCCACCTCCTGCAGAAGAAGAACCACCCCGCAAGCGGTACCTGAGATCTCACAAGAAGACAGAGTAGGATGCCAAGACCCCCGCCAGCAAACAATACCCCCTGATGTCATCCCACTGTCCCACATTGTCACCCTGTCCAAACTTAAACTGCCCCTGCTCCATCCTTCCACAGGCATATGGACAATGCACCTGTGAGACTGAAAACTGGACTCTGCCATGGACATTACTCCACCATCACCCATCACTGTTTTACAATCATGTCCCTAAATTTAGCACTTTAATAAAATCACTTATTGCACTTAAAAAATCTGGAGTCTGCTTGTATTTTGAACAAATGTATTAGACATAACGTTGCCAAAATGTTCAGTTACATGGTGATGACAACATACCACTGTCACACAGCTGTAGTCCATGGGCAAACAAAGCAGAGGTCACGCAGTGGGGCCCACAGCTCTGAAAACGGAAGGGAAAGTCACAACTCAGTTAACAGGAACTGGGGGGAAACACAGACAGTAGAGAGGCAGGAGACTTTAAGTAAATGTAAAATGGCGGGGTTGATTCGTACCTGTGTGCTACTGAAAATACTGTTGTATCACTGTGTCCCTGTTGTCTGTGTCGTCCCCGTCGTCTTCCTCCTCTTCACTCTCCACAGGCTCCACAGCTGCTACAACACCACCATCTGGACCATCCTCCTGCAGGAAAGGCACCTGGCGTCGCAAAGCCAGGTTGTGAAGCATACAGCAGGCCACGATGATATGGCACACCTTCTTTGGTGAGTACATTAGGGATCCACCTGTCATATGCAGGCACCTAAACCTGGCCTTCAGGAGGCCGAAGGTCCGCTCGATCACCCTCCTAGTACGCCCATGGGCCTCATTGTACCGTTCCTCTGCCCTTGTCCTGGGATTCCTCACTGGGGTTAGTAGCCACAACAGGTTGGGGTAACCAGAGTCACCAATTAGCCACACACGGTGTCTCTGTAGCTGTTCCATCACGTAAGGGATGCTGCTATTTCGCATGATGTACGCGTCATGCACTGACCCAGGGAACTTTGCATTTACATGGGAGATGTACTGGTCAGCCAAACAGACCACCTGGACATTCATCGAATGATAACTTTTTCTGTTCCTGTACACCTGCTCACTTCCACTGGGGGGAACCAAAGCCACATGGGTCCCATCAATGGCACCAATGATGTTGGGGATATGACCAAGGGCATAGAAATCACCCTTCACTGTAGCCAAATCGCCCACCTCAGGGAAAACAATGTATCTCTGCATGTATTTCATCAGGGCAGACAACACTCTGGACAAAACCTTAGAAAACATAGGCTGAGACATCCCTGATGATATGGCCACGGTTGTTTGGAATGATCCACTTGCCAAAAAATGGAGTACTGACAGAACCTGCACCAGAGGGGGAATCCCTGTGGGTTGGCGAATGGGGGACATCAGGTCTGGCTCCAGCTGGGCACACAGTTCCTGTATAGTGGCTCGGTCAAGTCTGTATGTCAGTATGACATGTCTTTCTTCCATTGTCGACAGGTCCACCAGCGGTCTGTACACGGGAACATTCCTCCATCTCCTCGCAAGTCCCAGCGGACGGTGCCTAGGAATGACAACATGGAGCACAGAGTCAAGCAACCCACAGGTACGTAACCACAGCTTGCACAGAACACGATTCGCTATGCATTGAATGGCTTCTATGAGTGTCAATGCAAGGCCTAGGCCTGTGTGACGCAGTACAAATTAAGCCATGTGGGCCCTTGAAATGGTGGCTGCCTGACCTGTGAAGTGTGACAATGGGATGTGAGGTCAATGCGCTGGCGTTGCACACCGTGGCGGTAGGCGGTCGAAGACCGCGGCGCAAAGCAGCATTGGTTAACATTGAACCCTATGGGTCTCAGGAGCCAATGACGATGTGCGCCGGCGGTCGCGGTACGCACCGCCGCGGTACGCACCGCCGCGGGCGTGACCGCCATCTTCTATCTGCGTAATCACTCGAGACCTGATCATCCACAGGGGAGGACCTATACTGCAAGTGCTGCTGTGACCTTGGTCTGGAAGATACAATGGCTGCTGCGACTGGGGAAAGGGCCCCTGCCTTCACATCTGAGGAATTGGAGAAACTTGTTGATGGGGTCCTCCCCCAGTATGCGCTACTCTACGGTCCTCCAGACCAACAGGTAAGTACACTGGGACCATGCTTTGTGGGCAATGCCTGTGTTGAGTGGGGTGGATGAAAGATGGTGGGGAGGGGAGCGAATGAGGCATGCATCGCACGACAGATGAGAGCATGTGCCATATGGCAAAGTTGGGGAGGGGGGGCCACTCACATCGACCATGCAGAAAATGATGATATTTTTTTACCCACCCTGTCCATGTCACATAGGTCAGCGCCCATCAGAAGATCGACATTTGGCGTGCCATCGCCAAGGATGTCCGGACCCTGGGGGTCCACAACAGACGGGGCACCCACTGCCGCAAGAGGTGGGAGGACATCCGCCGCAGGAGCAGGAAGACCGCGGAGGCTCTGCTGGGGATGGCCTCCCAACGTAGGAGGGGTGGCTCCCGTCAATTGACCCCCCTGATGTCCCGGATCCTGGCGGTGGCCTACCCCGATTTGGATGGGCGCGTGAGGACATCACAGCAGACACAAGGGGGTGAGTACCAGCACATTCTGCTATGTTAGCGCACAGTGGAGGTGTCTGGGTGGTGGAGGAGGGCTGTGGGTATCTCTAGGACAGGGCGACTTCTGTAGGCTGGTCCCCTCCGTAAGGCATGGCCCTGTGCCCCCACCCCCCACCTCTGTAGGGTGCTAAGTACAGCTATCCATGGCCCTGGGTCACCTATGTGTGCAGTTGTCGTCCATAGGCTTGTAGGCCAAGTCACAATAATTGAGTAGTGTACACCGAGTGCGCGGCGTAGGGCAGGGGGCTTCTGTGTCTATCCTCTCCGCCAACGGTGTCGCCAATGCATGCACTCAACATGTCATTTTTTCTCCCCCCCCTTATTTGTGGTCTTCCTGTTCATGTGTGCATTAGCATCATCAGGCGGAGGAGAAGTGGCATCGGAGCACGAGGGAGCTGCATCTCACATGGCCCCGGAGGGCCATGCAACCGACTCCGAGTTCACCAGTGAGACGGAGGGCGAGGGGAGCTCCACAACGGAGACCCGTGGAGACGTCAGCGACACAGACACATCCTCGGAAGGGAGCTCCCTTGTGGTGGCGGCAACATCCGTGCCCACCGCTACAACAGGTACAGCCGCCACCCCGCGCACCAGCTCCGCCCTCCAAGCAGCCCCTCAGCGTACGCCCTGTGCCCGCTCGGCCAGGAAGGCGGGCATCTCCTTCGCCCCAAGCACCTCAGGCCCTGCCCCAGTTACCCCTGCTGCCCTCAGTGAGGAGATCATTGACCTCCTCCAGACGCTCATTGTTGGGCAGTCTACCCTTTTGAATGCCATCCAGGGTGTAGAAAGGGAGGTGCACCGGAGCAATGCATACCTGGAGGGCATTCATTCGGGTCAGGCTGCCCATCAGCGATCGTTCAACGCTCTGGCCTCAGCACTGACGGCAGCCATTGTCCCTGTCTCCTGCCTCCCCCCTCCAATTTCCTCATCCCAGTCCCACTCCCCTGTTTCTCTGCCTATCCCAGCCACACCTACAGACCAGCCTGCACACACATCAACACCCAAGGGCAGCTCATCCAGACATAAGCACCACAGATCACACAAGCATTCACACATGCAACATCCACATGCAGACATGCCAACAGCCACTGCCTCCTCTGTGTCCCCCTCCTCCTCGTCTCCCTCCTCCCTCCCTGTGACGTCTCCACTCACACCTGCATGCACACCACCATCAGCCAGTACGTCCATCACCAGCACACCCACCAGAACACTCCGCACACGTGCAGTCACCACCCCCACTGCCATTTACACGTCCCCTGTGTCCTCTCCCAGTGTGTCTGTCGCCCCCTCTTCCAAACCACACAAACGCAGGCAGCCACCCACCCAACAGCCATCCACCTCACGACAGCCTCCGTCACTAGCACCTGCACCCAAAGACAGCACACTTGACTCTCCTACAACCACATCCTCTTCCTCCACTCCCATACCCACTGCACCTACCCTTCCCACTGCTCCTAAAAAGTTTTTCCTCTCCAAAATTTACCTCTTTACATCACCTGACCCACCCCCTCCATCTCGTAAGAGTCCAAACAGCACCTCAGCCACCACAAGCCCTGCACCTACAAGGACCGTAGTACAGGGCCATTGGAGTCCACCAGCTTCTAGGGCAGCAACATCGGCCAGCAGCAAGGGGACAGCCAGCCCACCCCCTGGGAAAAAAACTAAAAAAGGGAAGGGCCGGCGCGAGAGGCCAGAGACGGCAGCCCCCAAAGGCAATACCCTGGCACCGTCACCTGGCACATCCACAAAGGGAGGCAAGGGCCCCAGAGAATCGGCGAAGGAGGGCAAGGGCAGCAGGGCGGACATTTCCGGCAGCAGGCGAGCTGCCCAGGAGGGCCCCACCAGCCCCATTTCGGGTGTGAAGGAGGACACCCACGGGCCAAGGACTCCAGCACAGGAGGGCCCCGCAAGCTAAAGGTCGGATGGCGACTGAGCGGAAAATATTGGCCCAATCTGGTTCCCTGGGAACACATGTCAAGCACCGCTGAACAGGGCCCCGCCGTGGCAAGCACCGCTGAACAGGGCCCCGCACTGACAAGCACCGCCGAACTGGGCCCCGCCGTGACAAGCCCAGCTGGACAGGGCCCCGCCGTGACAAGCCCAGCTAAACAGGGCCCGCCGTGACAAGCACCGCTGAACAGGGCCCCGCCGTGACAAGCACCGCTGAACAGAGCCCCGCCGTGACAAGCACCGCTGAACAGGGCCCCGCCATGGCAAGCACCGCTGAACAGGGCCCCGCCGTGACAAGCACCGCTGAACAGGGCCCTTCATGTCAAGCACCACTGAACAGGGCCCGCCATGACAAGCACCGCTGAACAGGGCCCCGCCGTGGCAAGCACCGCTGAACAGGGCCCCGCCGTGACAAGCACCGCTGAACAGGGCCCCGCCATGACAAGCACCGCTGAACAGGGCCCTTCATGTCAAGCACCGCTGAACAGGGCCCCGCCGTGACAAGCACCGCTGAACAGGGCCCCGCCGTGGCAAGCACCGCTGAACAGGACCCTGCCGTGACAAGCACCGCTGAACAGGGCCCTTCATGTCAAGCACCGCTGAACAGGGCCCCGCCGTGACAAGCACCGCTGAACAGGGCCCCGCCGTGGCAAGCACCGCTGAACAGGGCCCCGCCGTGACAAGCACCGCTGAACAGGGCCCTTCATGTCAAGCACCGCTGAACAGGGCCCCGCCGTGACAAGCACCGCTCCGCTGGGCCCTTCATGTCAAGCACCGCTCCGCTGGGCCCTTCCTGTCAAGCACAGCTGAACTGGGCCCTTCCTGTCAAGCACCGCTCCGCTGGGCCCTTCATCTCAAGCACCGCTCCGCTGGGCCCTTCCTGTCAAGCACCGCTGAACTGGGCCCTTCCTGTCAAGCACCGCTCCGCTGGGCCCTTCATCTCAAGCACCACTCCGCTGGGCCCTTCATGTCAAGCACCGCTCCGCTGGGCCCTTCCTGTCAAGCACCGCTGAACTGGGCCCTTCCTGTCAAGCACCGCTCCGCTGGGCCCTTCATCTCAAGCACCGCTCCGCTGGGCCCTTCCTGTCAAGCACCGCTCCGCTGGGCACCGCCGTCTCTGCACCGCTCCGCTGGGCCCTTCCTGTCAAGCACCGCTCCGCTGGGCCCTTCATCTCAAGCACCGCTCCGCTGGGCACTTCCTGTCAAGCACCGCTCCGCTGGGCCCTTCCTGTCAAGCACCGCTCCGCTGGGCTCTTCCTGTCAAGCACTGCTGAACTGGGCCCTTCCTGTCAAGCACTGCTCCGCTGGGCCCTTCATTTCAAGCACCGCTCCGCTGGGCCCTTCCTGTCAAGCACCGCTCCGCTGGGCCCTTCCTGTCAAGCACCGCTGAACTGGGCCCTTCCTGTCAAGCACCGCTCCGCTGGGCCCTTCATCTCAAACACCGCTCCGCTGGGCCCTTCCTGTCAAGCACCGCTCCGCTGGGCCCTTCCTGTCAAGCACCGCTCTGCTGGGCCCTTCATCTCAAGCACCGCTCCGCTGGGCACCGCCATCTCTGCACCGCTCCGCTGGGCCCTTCCTGTCAAGCACCGCTCCGCTGGGCCCTTCATCTCAAGCACCGCTCCGCTGGGCACTTCCTGTCAAGCACTGCTCCGCTGGGCCCTTCCTGTCAAGCACCGCTCCGCTGGGCCCTTCATCTCAAGCACCGCTCCGCTGGGCCCTTCCTGTCAAGCACTGCTCCGCTGGGCCCTTCCTGTCAAGCACCACTCCGCTGGGCCCTTCCTGTCAAGCACCGCTCCGCTGGGCCCTTCATCTCAAGCACCGCTGGCCCATTGGCAGGGCCGGATCTGTGTCGGCCAGGGCTTCACGAAGCACTCTGGGCACCATGCCTCCTCCAGAACCAGTGGAGTCTGTAATCCACTTGATGGACTGTGGCTTTGCACTCCCCAGGATGGTACAGTGGGCAACCCACCCACTGTAGAGACTTGTGAGACTGTGGCTTTGCACTCCCCAGGATGGTACAGTGGGCATGGAGGCCCCTCGTGGATCTGGCGTCGTGGACTGAACTGGCTGAGGTGCCCCCCTTCCCTTCCCCCTGAGGTGCCTGTAGTTTTACTATCTGATGCCCCTGCAGTGTTCTCTCCAATGGAATCGGGTCTCGTGTGTGGGCTTTGCCCATGTGTTTAGGCCCATTGGCCCACGAACAATGGATGATAGCCAATATGGGCCGGACTTTTGACCTATGTATATATTGTTCATGATGTAATATATTTTATTTATATTTTCATATTTCACTTAACTTCAATTATGCTATAATATACTTCATTTTTAATGATCATTTTATTTTGTCTTTGCATTCTTCCGGGGGGGTTGGTGGGTGTCACTCTGACTTGTTGCTCTGCATTGATGTGTGTGTTGTAGTGGGTGAGGGTGGGGGTGGGTGTGTGGCGTATGTGTGTCCCCGTAATTTTTTGCCTCCCCCCTCCCCTGTGTCGTAGGTGCAGTACTCACCGTTGTCTTCTGCGCCGGCGTTCGTGCTCCTGGTAGAGGAGCAGGTAGACAATAGCTGGTAGGATGTGTAGTTCGGGTTCCATGCTGTCCAGATTCCTCGTGGGGTGTATGGAGGTGAGCGTTTTCCCGTTCGAAGTCTGTTTCCGCCGTGTTTTTATCGGCGGGGCTCCCGCCCCGGAAAAGATGGCGGATTGGTGAGTTGTGATAGGGTGGGCGGTACATTGTCTGCCGCCTGTCTGTTGGCGGTGACCGCCGCGCTGCTTGTCTGTACCGCCGTGGCGGTCAGAGTGGTAAAGTGGCAGGCTGTGTTGGCGGTTCCTGCCAGGGTCGGAATTCCATTTTTATGGCCGCCTGCCTGTTTGCGGGTTGGCCGCCGCTTTTACACCGACCGTCAGGGTTGGAATGACCCCCAAAAAAGTGTCTCCTTCAAAATTACAGTTCTGCCAGAAGAAAGTGAAATATTTGGGTCACCAAATAGAGAAAGGGTCGAGAAGAATAATGAAAGAAAGTATAACAAGTGTACTTCAAATGAGTCCACCCAAAACGAGGAGAGATGTGAGAAAGTTTTTGGGAATGGTGAGCTACTGTCGCCAATGGATTCCCAATTTCTCGGCTCTAGCCAAACCTTTATTGAAACTGACCCAAAAAGATGCGCCGGATGAAATAGTGTTGAAAAGAGACGAAATGGATGCTTTTATTGAATTAAAGGAATGCATGTGCAGAGCTCCAGCTTTAGGTATGCCTGATTACACAAAGCCATTCACATTGTTTTGTCATGAACGTGATGCATGTTCCTTGTCTGTCTTGACTCAAGCCCATGGTGGCATAAACAGACCAGTAGCATATTTTTCAGCTACTTTGGATCCAGTCGCAGCAGCCTTCCCGGGATGCTTGCGTGCTGTAGCAGCAGTTGGTATAAGCCTAAATCAGAGTGAAGGAATAGTAATGGGACATCCTTTAACAGTTATGGTCCCTCACTCAGTCAAAATACTTTTGACACGTTCCCGAACGCAGCACATGACCGATGCTAGGCTTACAAGATACGAGACAATAATTTTGGGATCACCCAATGTGCAGCTGAAAAGGTGCACTACGTTGAATCCAGCAACCTTGTTTCCCAGTGAAAATGTCGAAATTGAGAACACCGAAGACATCGAGCACGACTGTCTTCAGGTGACTGAATTTTGTACAAAACCGAGACCTGATATCAAAGACATCCGATTGGAAGAAAATGATCAAATTATTTTTGTTGATGGTTCATGTTTAAGAGATGCACTAGGAATATTGAAAGCAGGATATGCTGTGTGTACAATAACAGGTGTTCTGGAAGCGTCTTGGCTTCAAGGAGTTTACTCTGCACAGGTAGCAGAACTAGTAGCCCTTACTAGAGCTTGCCAACTTTCCGCATTAATGAAAGTCACCATTTACACTGACAGTCAGTACAGATTTGGAATAGTGCATGATTTTGGACAATTGTGGTCACAGAGAGGCTTCATGACCTCTTCAGGATCACCAGTGAAAAATGGTGAAAGAATAAGAGAATTGTTACATGCCATCCAGTTACCAGGAGAAGTAGCAGTGGTAAAATGCAGTGCACACTCGAAATCACAAGACTTCGTTTCTTTGGGAAATGGGTATGCAGATCAAGTCGCAAGGTTTTGCACATTGAATTGTATATTGCTCAGAGACGAATGGAACCTGATAAATGAGCCAGAACTTGAACCAAGTGAAGCCTTTGCTCTAAAAGTTGTAGACACAATTGAAGAATTAAAGTTCCTGCAAAATAATGTTAGCAAAGATGAAAAACTCTCATGGAGCAAATTACAATGCGTAAAGAAACCAGATGATTTGTGGGTTTCAAGTGAAGGGAGATTGGTTCTACCATACAGCCTTTTAACGCAATTGGCCAGGTTGTATCATGGACAAGCCCATCTTGGAAGGGATGCCATGATTAGACTATTCAAAATTGATTGGTTTAATCCCAAATTCCGCCAAGTTGCTGAAGCAGTTTGCCATGGTTGCGTCATTTGCCAACAAATGAACGCAGGGAAGGGGACAGTAGTAAATTTGAGCCACACTGGAAGAGCAGGTGGTCCATTCAGCAGGATGCAAATGGATTTAATTGAGATGCCTATGCATGCAGGCCTGAAGTATGTGTTGGTGATTGTGTGTATTTTTAGTCACTGGATTGAAGCATACCCTACACGCAGAAATGACAGTCTCACAGTTGCAAAATTACTCTTGAGAGAACTAATACCACGTTTCGGATTCCCGATCTCTTTAGAATCAGATAGGGGAAGTCACTTCAATAACGAAGTAATCAAATTACTGTGTGCAGCGCTGAACTTTGAGCAAAAATTGCATTGTAGCTACCGCCCTGAAGCATCAGGACTAGTGGAGCAAATGAATGGCACATTGAAATCAAGGATGGCGAAAATATGCGCATCCACGAACTTGAAATGGCCTGACGCGTTGCCTTTGGTGTTAATGTCAATGAGAAACACACCTGATAGAAAAACTGGACTATCGGCGCCTGAAATCCTCATGGGCAGAGCCATGATACTTCCAGCAGTTCCTGCAAATGCTCTTGGAAATATTACCGATGATATGGTATTGGACTACTGCAAAGGTCTGGCTGATGTGGTCCGCTCTTTTTCTCACCAGGTGGAGGCAACCACCTTGCCACCGATCCAAGGTCCAGGACACGTCCTGAAAGCAGGTGACTGGGTCGTGATAAAGAAGCACGTGAGGAAGTCGTGTCTGGAACCCCGTTGGAAAGGACCTTTCCAAGTGATTCTGACAACTACCACCGCTGTGAAGTGTGCAGGAGTTCCCAACTGGATTCACGCCAGTCACACGAAAAGGGTGACGTGTCCCAGAGAAGAGGAAATTAAAGCATTGAAGTTACCAGCAACTGACAGGAAAGTACCAGGCACTGAGACAGAACAAAGAGAGCCTGAAAGTGAACAACAAGAAATCGAGACAGAAGAAGTATTTTCTGAGGAAGATGTAGTCGATCCTTTTGAGGATAACAGAGAAGAAGCCTCAGAAAGTGACAAAGATCCTGAAGGTGACAAAGATCCTGTCACAGGTGAAGAAGCAGGAGAGCCTAATAAGAGGAGGCAGACGAGACGAGAAGCAGACGATACAGGCAAAGAAAAGGAAAACCTGATTGACCTTCTAGGCGAAGGAGACAAGACAGAACAGAGTGAAATCGTTCAAATTCTTCCAGAACCGGTTGCAGGTCCGTCAGGTGAAAGCAGCGCGAAACGGAGACAAAGCATATCGCCAGTGAAATCAAAGACTAATGAAATATTAAAAGAAAATGAAGGGCCAAAATTGAAGGAGAAAAGAAAAGAAGTGTCTATTGTAATAACAACACCGAGTGAAGAAAAAGACACAGCTAAAGAACAAGACATCAGAGAGAGAGAATCAAAAGGTGATGCAAAATTGAAAAGGAAAAGAATACCGAGCAGAAGATATTCTGGCCCAGAGTGGGCATACACAGCCACTAACGATTGGTCAGACGAATTTCTATCTCTCAGTCTTGAAAACGAAGAAGCAGAACGTCACTTTGGTACTTGAAAAGTGAAATTCCGTGAATATTGCCGAATAAGACATTGACAACCTGATTGACTTTTGAACCGGATAAGACATTGATAACTTGATTGACTTTGAAACCGATTTTGAGACAAAGCTGCTAAACCGATGAGAGACTAAGCTGCTAAAGAAAACTGTGTGAACATTTAACTCGTTCAGCTTTATATATATATATATCTGCAAATTTGATTTGATAAAGTGTCTTCAACTTTCTAATTCTATATAGATCATGACAGGCTACACCACAAAGGGACATAAAATGAAGTGTTGTAAATACATGTGTATAGGTCTAATAACTGCATGTGTACTAATAATTATAGCAATAGTTTTCGGATTGCATGGAAGGAATGAAAGAGATGCGAATGATGCTCCTACTTCTAAAACTCCTATTGAATGAACTCCTTTGCAGAAACTCGAACAAGACGAGAAATACTTACACGATAAGAAAGAACTATCTTCCAACTTCTTCTATCGCTTGCTGAATGAGTATGTTGAGACAATGGATGCGAAAGATTGTTATGTGTGCACACAAATACCTACCTCAGTGATAGAAGGAGTGACATATCATAGCATGCCGCTTACATATGGAATTTCATGTAGCTTGCTACTGACAAGATTTTGTGGCCTGGAGTCTATTCAATACTTCTATTCCAATCATGACGTCGTATTTCCATATGTTCCTATAATAGAGTACTTGAGTAAAGTGGCAAGGGATTATTACATAAAAATAGTTAGAGGTTTCTTTGAACTACTATTGCCTTTTCCTGTGGTCCACGCTAATAGAGACAACCTTACATGCTCACTTTTACCTGTAGAAAAGAGCTTTTTAGAGCACACTGAAGATAGGAGGAAAATGGTAAAGGAAAAATTAGAAAGGGAACTACACAAAAGGACATCTGTAGATAACTATGCTTTTGCCGCAATAAAGACACAAGGGAAATTAGCTTTAGATGCATTACATATAGGGAAACTTTGTATATATAGACCTAAATCATATTATGACACAATCTTTGTGGGAACGAGTGAATGTAAACATACGTTTTCGTTTCAGGCTAAGTGGACGTTCGTGCTGAATGGACAAGACCCAGTTATTCCACGGGGATATTATATTTGTGGACTTAACGCCTATTATCGTCTTCCTAAAGGATGGTATGGGATGTGTTATTTTGGAATAGTATTTCCAAAGATTTATCAACTGGATGACTTAAAGAAGTTTCCAAAGCTGTCTGAATCACATCGCATTCAGAATAGGGAGACAGCTTCTGGTATGGTAGGAGATATATTTGGAGCGATGATTCCTTCAGTAGGAGTCATATTGAATTCAATCAAAATATGGAAGTTGTCTACTATTGTGGATAACATGCTGACAAAATTCTCAGGAGCCATAATCCTGATTGATGCTGAACTTGCTGCAGAAAGAGCTATGACTCTTCAAAATCGGCTTGCTTTAGACATTCTTTTAGCAAAGAATGGAGGCGTTTGCAAAATGCTTAGTGCGCGTCACTGTTGTTCTTATATTCCAGACAACAGTGGGCAAATTAGGAAAATGCTTACAAATTTAACTAACGAAAGTGCAGATTTGAAAGAATTGAAAGAACCAGGAGTATGGGAAAAGGTTGGAAAAGGATTTGTTTCCGTGGGAAATTGGCTCAGCAACATTTGGAACGGAATATTACTGAAAATAGTAAAAGGAATATTAATAATATTAATTTGCTTATTAGGTATTTGGGGAATATGGAAAGCTATTAAAACATTGAAATCAAGAAACAAGAGGAGAAGAGAAGAGAAAGAACAAAATAAAATAGTAGCAATATACAGAGAAAAATCAAAGGGAACAAAAAGAAAGAGGGAATTGAATGAAGTGCCAAATTACTAAAACAGAATTTTAATGAAATAAAATTTGTGATGGAAGATTTGATGTGATGACATAATTAGTCATCAGAGGAGGGATTGATGAAGCAGAAAAAGAAAGACTAACAAATATTCATATATCATGTAACAAAATCGTATAAGGCAATGTGATTTTAGCAAAGAAAAATAATGTATGTGGGAAATTGTGCCCACGAGGTAGTTCGCCACTATTATAAATGAGCTTAATTAATCATGAAGAATTGATAAATGTAGTAATCTGTCATAATTGCAAATGTATTCTATGATTTCTTGTTGAAACTGTTTTATACTTAGCTTACATTTAGCAGAGGCTTTGGCCTAGTTGCCTGGTCTCAAATCTAACTGCGTGGTTTTCACTTGTATTAACAAAAATTCAATTTTTCACTCTAAGGTTGTATTTTTCCAGTAGAAATGACTAATACACTTATCTCAAGGTTTCATGCTAGGCTGGTTTCATCCCCTTTGAAAAAAGGTCAGCTTCTGCAGGTGCAGACAATAAAAGCTCAGATATAGAATAATTGGCAAACTTTGTTGCAACTTGTGTTCTAAGGCTCCAAGGACACCTTATGCATAAATGAGTACTAAGAGAAAGACACTATTCATTGGTCAAAAGGAAGCCACCCTATGAACCCTCCAATGGAAGACCCTGAAGAATTTGGGATGTTTCTTACTTAAACCCACCGGACAAAGAGAAGTCAGCCATTTTCCTTGATGCCGTTTTGAAGCCTGATTCAAGACGCCATCTTATATGACATTTTGATGCCTTTTCTCTGTCGCAGAGAAAGAGACTTTAAGAATTCTCACCCTAGAGACTTTAACTTTAATTTTACCCCATCTCGCCCATGTGATAACTTTTGCCCCATTTTCCTTGCTGCCGCAAGGAAAACTTGCGTTAACTTTGCCCCTTTGAAATCTGCCCCGTGCTGATCGAACCGGTACCTGGAGGACGAAGATTTTTCCTTGAATGCTGATTGTATTTGGTAAATATGAAAGGATAATTGTATTATGCATTGTGTTTTCCTTCTTAGGTACCAACTGCTTATTTTGATAGGGCCCAAGCTAGAAGTTTTCTAAATTCATTTTGACTAAATTCGTTTTGCATGAAGCCCCACATGCCAATGCTAATTAGAGGTTAGTTGAGGTATTCATTTGATGCACCATACTAAATTGAAATCTTGTTATGCTGACCGATGTATGCAATTAGTCAAATTCAGTTACTTATATTAGTGATTTGTATTGCTATAACCGAGTGCATTTTAATCCAGATTTTGCGTAGATTGCTTTTCTTCCGTCGCTATGGACAGCTAGTAATGTTCGTATACGTATATCATTTGATTTTGAGACTCATCTATATTGTGCTAGCTTTGTTAATATAGTGAAATAAACTCATTAACTTTTAATAAACTGGTGTGGTTATTCATGACTGAAAGGTCATGTTGCGTCAAAATACTGATTGTTATTGATTCCTAATGTGTTGTTTGATTTATTAATTGAATATTGGGTATTGATTATAATGGTTATTGATTATTGATTCAGGTGATCCGACTATTCTTGGATGAGGAGAACCCAACTCAGTTAAAAGGTTCACCGACCTCCGGCGTGTCCAAGTATAAGTAATTTATAAAGACTGGACGCGCTATCACTATCGGCAACGTTCATAACCCTAAAGCTGCAAGAAGCAAGATAGTAAAAAAAAAAAAAAAGAGAACGGTGACTCCCCAGAGGACAAACGGAGAAGCACACGAACAGCTGAGAAGTATGAGCACATAAAACGACAAATCATTAACATTAAATGTGGCAAGAAGTCACGGTGCAGGCCTCTTCAGAAACGAGAATGTGAGGAGAAACAATGGAGGCCTGACGCATGCGCAAACTACTTCAGAAAATACGATGAACATTTGCCTCACTTGCCAATATTTGACTAGCAGGATTACCTCTTGAATTTATAAATTGAGTTATTCAAAAATAATTCCATAAGCATGTGGCTCAAACTCCCTCCACTCTCATTCAACCAATATAAAAATGCGAATTTGAGCCAGGGCCTTGAAAAAAGGGAAACAAACTCCAAATAGTTTCAAACACAGCTCCATCACCCAACTAGCAAACTATTAAAGACTGACAGGTTGTCAGAATTTCTCACTTGGCCCTTCACATCATCAAAATCATCCTCTCCTCAGCCTTACTGTACCCCATTCATCGTCTCTTTGTACGAAATGTGAAAAACAATTCACTCCTACAAATGCCAGAAATGCCAGGGCACAATCAACAAACACAATGACTACAGGCCCCTATCCAGCTTTTCTGAACCAGCAAACCATTGTTCACAATTAGGATTTCACCCAATTTGTGGAACTGAATCCATACGTCTTTCAATGGAGGACAACTTCAGTACTTTAAAAAACACCTGCAACACTGGAATCCTCATCCTTCCGAACCTCTCTGAAGACTTTCAAATGGCAAAGAACCCTTGTCTACTTACCAGCCCCAAGAAGCTGGGAACCTAACATTTCTGCTTAGGCTCAGATTGCTTTCTTCCTAATAGAAAAATCACAAATTATACAAATGATTCATGCTACTCAGAGACCTACTGTACGAAATTGTATTATTTTTGGGGTGGGTGAGTACCCACCACAAGGCATAATCACAACCCTTTTCAGGGTGAACCCTTAATCTCACTAAATTAACCTGAGCTTAACTCCCCGATAGCCATGATACCAAGCAGACAGGCTTCATTTAGGGCAATGTGTTATGTATTTATGCAGTATTAAAACAGTAATACACTTAAAACACCAAACGATAAAAACCCCAATCGGAATTAGAAAATAGTTAAATCTAATAATAAAATGATACCAAAAAGGCAAATATTCAATATGGAGAACAGAAGATATGACGTTTTAATTTAAAATGGTTGCAAAAAGCACTAAGAGACATGTTTTTCAACATGGTAAGGTAGACCGGGACTCAGGTCTGATATTGGCTGACCTTGATGGAGCACAGGTCAGATACACCATCCAGGTTTGAACCAGTTAGACTTTTGACCTTGGGACTCAAAAACAGAAGTCAAAATCCTTCACAGTGCAAGGCAGCAGGCTGTGTCCAAGGAAGTTTTCAAGAAGCTGGATAGGCATTGGAAGAGGTCTCGGTGAAGATATTGGTTTTGCTGGGAAAAGCTTGAGTGAGAAAGTTTGGGATTTATGCCCAGAATAGTCCTCTCACAAGCCTGATACTTTTGGTGCCTTTGCCCAGTCTAATGTTTACGACAGGATTTGAGGCCTGATTTAGATTGTGGAGGATGGAATATTCTGTCACAAACGTGATGGATATCCCTTCTGCTGTATTTTAGTGCATTATATCCTATGCACTTGTAATACGGCAGGCAGGATATCTGTCACATTTGTGATGGTGTAGCACATCCACCAAGATCTAAATATGGCCTTTAGTCTCTTTTTTGGATCTCAAAATCCTCCAGTCGGGCAAGGCGGCAGGCTTTTGCCGGCACAAGCTTTACAAATGTGGATATCTTTTTGCAAAGGTTCTGCTGAATCTGATTTCCTGCTGCAGAGAAGCTCAGAGCGGAGGATACCTGTTTCTTCAGCCCAACAAGCTTGAGCCTTTGGGGGATCAGCTTGGCAGATTTGCCGTGGTCCTCCAGACATCTTGAAGTCCAAAAATATTGTAAGTCTAAGGTTTTCATGGGTGAAAGCAAAAGTCCAATTAGACACAGCACTGGGTTCCAGGAAATCAGTAACAGCACTTGGGGATCTAAACTCACTCCAGCAGAGGCCACATTCAAGGTGTAGCTCAGGTTGGGTTGGTATTGGTCTACTGACCACTTCAGGGTAACACCTTTTGCAGCTTGTTATGGCCCTGTAGCTTGTACGGGAGGTCAGGAAGCTGTCCATTTCATTGTTCTAGGTACACAGAGGAGAATCCCCAGTCATTCAGTGCTTTTCTCAGGTCCAGAGAGCAGGTCCATTCATCTTCTTTTCTTGGAAAGTGTCCTGAAGTAGGTGCCTGAGGATGCTACATTTCTGTCTGGGACTAACAAGTGGGTGGGGGTCATGCCAGGCCCAATAATAGGGTAAACGATCCCAAGAATTACCCTACCCACTTCTTCAGCAGTTCCTGTTTGCCCTATCATAAACAATCAAACAATCCCACAGTCTTAAAATTCATGATGGAGAAACCCGTCTTCCCTTGTGCAGAGCCCGTGTTCCCACCCATGTTTGTGGCCAGTGTAAGGAGCAGCTGCTCCTAAGTGGTCACTCCAAACCAGTTCTTGGGGGCAGCTCTCCCGCAGTGGGTTTGGTGCCTATCTGGAAGGACAATAGAAAGGGGCCTGTTCAGGTGTAAGCTAACATTTGTTTGTGATGTGGAGCACCCTTTGAAGTAAATTACATTTCTGGGTCCACCCCAACTGGTCCTCTAGCTGGAGGAACACAAACCCCTCCCTTTTCTATCAAGGGGGAGCATTGAACACTGTCCTCTGACAGAACTGATCCTCCAATTCACATCCCTTATCTTCCCAATCCCCTGCATCTACACCATCCCTCACACATGTCTAAGTGAAAATGTGTGAATTAAGTCCATCAGAAAATTGAATACCATGTGGAATAATTTACGATACAGGAATTTCAGGCATGCAATTGGTGGGGTGCAAATCATAAGCATAGTGATAGTGGTATAAGAAAACAAATACAGAGAGGTTGTATCCAGACAGGGAACACATCAACATTGTTTCACAGGAACAACTACACAAAATATTCTCACAAAGATCTAATAAACCTTCAACAATGTTTCCCGTAGGACAAGACCCTCCGCACACTTTTAGGTAGGTTCATTTAATGGTGCACGTCCTGGCCAGCAGACAACACTGATAACCCAATACCACCAAGAGGATTTGAAATTGATTAACATTGTGCTGCACAAAAACACATAATATAACATGACAGGTTTAAAAGACTCATGCATTCGTACCTGTCAACTTACCTACTGTAGCCACCTTCTTCTCTCAAGATTCCATGTATTGCTATTTGCACTTTATGCCCTAGACTTTTTTTTTATCTTTCCCATAATTAAAGCAAGCCCGACACATAGGGGGTTATTCTAACTTTGGAGGAGTGTTAATCCGTCCCAAAAGTGACGGTAAAGTGACGGATATACCACCAGCCGTATTACGAGTTCCATAGGATATAATGGACTTGTAATACGGCTGGTGGTAAATCCGTCACTTTTCCGTCACTTTTGGGACAGATTAACACCTCCTCCAAAGTTAGAATAACCCCCATAGACTGTTGATGCCACATTTGAATAATTATACCATTTAAATTGCGGCCGTACATCCTGAATGGTGCTTAAACCATATTAAAAATAAAACAGGTTATAGCATGGTCAATTTACTTCATACGTGTCTAGTCTAATTTTAGCTGTAAAGCAATTTAGAATCTTGTTACCAATGTTCATTACATTTCAAAATGCAAAGAGGAAGTGGGAAATCTAATTTCTATGTGACTTAATCAGAAAAAATCATAATATGAAGATCTTTCCAAGATATTACAGTTCAGGAATGGTATTCATTGTGAGCCTTCTACTACATAAAGCAGAAAATGACCCACCAAGTGGATCCACAGGGCAAAAAGGGCTTTCAGTTTGGGTGAGCAGTCCTTAGAATATTTTATAATCACACTTAAAGAAATGAGTAGCTACTAGACAGTAATTTTCCGTGCATCTCCTGCAGAACACTATAAGAGGCATAGCCAACAATTTGCTAATTACCTTTAGAAGTTTTAGAAATAGTTTTTTTTGCTACTAGGTTGTAAGATACGTTAGTGTTGGTTTTTAGACTTCTGAGACACCTAAGAGATTAAATATTACAAAACTATGGGACTCATTACGAATTTGGTGGAGGGGATTATTCCATCACAAATGTGACAAATATCCCATTTGCCGTATTACAAGTTCCATTATATCCCCTGGAACTTTGAATACGGCGGACGGGATATCCTTCACATTTGTAATGGAGTAAACCCCCTCCGCTATGGAACTTGTAATAAGGCGGACGTGATATCTGTTACATTGGTGAAAGAGTAATCCCCTCCGCCAAACTCGTAATGAGGCCCTATGTGATGTGTAGTGATCTACTCAAGGAAAAGTTGATAATAACATAAACTTCAAAAATCAGAATGTTGAGTACAGGACACAATTTGTGGAATACTGCATGAAAATATGGTATAGTTGTTGAGTGACAGAGTACAACTCCATATTTAAGGAGCACTTCTTGAGAAGAGCAGGAGATTGAAAGTCACTCACTGACTTCCCATCTCAAGTGTGCTAATGAGGGCTAGAATGAAAGACTTAAATGGCATTCTATAATGATGTGCGCTGGTAACATCTGCCACCATCTGCTTTATTTACTATGGATAATTTACTACCCTCCCAGAGCTGTGATCTTACATAAAAATCCATGGAGCCATGGTTTTCTAAAACATGCTAACAGATTGTGATTTATTACAAAATGTCATTTTGTTGAAATTGTATTTGCTTGACAGTGTTTTTGGTCACTACTATCCATGTCTTACATTTCCATCATTGTTTGAATAGGTTTTAGTGACCATGGTAGTTGGTCCCAGAGATTGGTAGTCTGGTAACGAGTCTCATATCAGTTCTGTATAGGGAAGCAGAAAGCTCCTACTCTGTGATTAAATTATTTCTTAACCAGCATTTTATTTTGACCATTACTTTCAGAGTTCTTGTCAGCTCGCCTCCAAATATTCGACAAACCTTTTCTAATTGTTAATTTGGCACTGCAGCTGGTTGACTTCCAGCATTGATGTTTTTTTTTTTTTATAGTCCAAATCTCAGGGCCTGATTACGAGTGTGTGTGTACATATGTATATATATATATATATATATATATATATATATATATATATATATATATATATATATATAGCATAGTGGGCAAAACGAACCATAATCAAACCATATTGTACTCCTAACCATTCATAAAACACATGGCATACAGTGGTTAGAGGGTGCAAATAGCAAAAAAGTGCAACTGCATGGCCAGTAGATGATGGATCAAGGCAGTGAATAAAAAGAGGCAGGGATGTTATACTGCTATCCTTTCATAGAGCAGTATACATTGCTTAGTTAGTGCAGATAGCAATCAATATTGCAATTGTATCACCAGTACAAAATAAATCAAAACAATTAGTTAAAACAGACCAGGAGCACCCAGATACCTCAACTGACAGTCAACTGGGCAAATTAACTGGCAGTGCATGGGACAAGCATCAATGTGTCTAACGAATAAGTAAACACAACCTACCCATCTACTTTTTAAGAAAAGACATAGGATATTCTTGTGTCACATTGATAAAGTGTAGGAGTCACCAAATACGATCCACAATGCCCATCATTCAACCCAATAGCTTCCAAATTCAGGACTGAGAGCAAAGATGACACTTAATAAAGCAGATGCAGTTAGTGGGAGGCATAGACACTGTATGGGTCAGAGAGAATTGGGGCTTCCCTGATTATAAGGAGATAGAACTCATCCGCCCCCAGCTACTTGAATCCCTTGCCTGCTCAGCACTAGTTCACACTCTCCACCCACCTAGTAATGGGCAGCCAGACCCTAACACCCCGTCTCTGTCCTTTCCGCCCGTTTCACTGCAGATTAGTTTCCAGATTGTATATTGCCAACAACCTAGACCTCCACTCTGCAAACGTTGGGGACGCCTTGATTATCTAACCTGATGCAACACGCATTCGCACAATTGCCATAGCGGTAGTTAAAAATTATGGCTTCTTCTTTAAAGACCCAATACTAGCAGTACCTTCAACCAACTCTAATAGCATCATTAGAAGGAATATTTTGCGCCTATTCCTAATATTCATTCCAATGAAAGTACCAAAATCATGTAAAAAGGAGGCTAGGGCAGAACATGAAAAGAACATATGTACGATTTCAGTCTGATCTGCCCCACTTCAATCGCAGCTGCTATTGGATCTCCTGCCCCATTTATACAGTGTAGCCACAATATAGTGAAGGTTGAATATGCTCTTAACATGTTGTCTCTTTAACCAGCTGTCTACTGTACTTCCTTACCGATATCTAGTGACTCCTGAAGTAGAGGTCCTTCTGTCCCAAGTCTGGTTTCCCATTTGGCGTTTTGGAACTCCAAGTCATCAGGCAGCTCTTGTAATGGCAAGCTTCAATTAGCTCCAATCATAGCCCCCTTCTAATGTTCAGTTACTATCAAAATCTTGAATCTGAAGATATTTAGAAAAGTTAGTCTCGGTCAAGATGCAATTTCCTTGAAGGTCTGAGAAAGAATACAGCTGCCCCTCCTCAAAAAGATTACCCAGTTCCGTGCTCCCCTTCTATCAATTACGTCATAGAAAACAGCAAGTAAGACAGGTGAGCCCCATAAAGGTGTATAGTAATTACAATTTGTGATCCCAACTATCCTCTTGATTTGTCACCATATCCTATATGACCCCTGTAGTGTCTTTTTATAGTAGGTGGGCTCAATGTTTTTCGAAAACCACCCCTTGGCCTCATTCCCCAATATTAAGTCAAAGATCAATGGAGTGTCAGCTAAGTTTAGACCACATGTCCTGCCCGAAATCAGGATACTCACATATTGTAGCATGCAGGGCAAATAATAAAATGTAAAATTGGGGACTGCTACCCCCCACATCTCTGGGAATTACCATATATTTAGAGGCTCTTCTTGACTTCTTAAATTCACAAAGAAAGCTAAAGCGTAGACTCAGAAGTTTAGGCAGTCAAGATTTGTTGATTTCCAGAGGGATGGCCCTAAACAAATATAATTGGGGTAGAGTTGTCATTTTTAGCGGGTAACACCTTCCCACCAGTGAGAGGTGCAAATGGTTAATTCTCCTTAATTCCTGCCCTATGTTGCCTAGCAGAGGGGTGAAGTTCAAGTCAACTAAGTGACCTAGATCTGCTGATATCCGTATCTCTAAGTATGTAGCTCCCTCCACCAGCCAACAGTCCCTAAGCCCAGTTTCCTTAGAGCATACGACTTGCATCTTCCCCTGGTTGACTCTCTACACAGCAAACATGCCAAATAATGTTGCTTTCTTCTTTATTTCTTTCAGAGCCACTAAGGGGTCTGAGGTAACCACCGCTGTCTTCCTCATAAGCCAACATCTTGTATTCAACCTGGTTCACCACTACAGGACAGATCAGTGAGTTCTTCTCTAAGAGTGTAATAAAGGAATCAATATAAAGGGCAAGTAGTAGCAGTGAACATGGGCACCCTTGTCACGTCCCTCTGGTAATTAATATTCTTTCTGATTTGATCCCCATGATTCATTGTTTTGCACTGGAGGCCTGATACAATGCTTTAATGGCTTCAATAAATCTGGGGTCAAAGCCCTGCCACTCCAGAACTGTCCACAGATAGCCCCACAACACCCGGTTGAATGCCTACTCAACAACCAATAATACCAGGCCCATATACTTAAGCAATATCGAACAGAGCGATTGCCCTTCTACCATGATCCACCGTTCCTTGCCAGGGTATAAACCCATGTTGTCAAGGTGATACCAAAGTAGAGATAACTTTACCTAGTTGGTTTGCCAACACCTTAGTATACATTTTGGAATCATAGTTTATTAAGGTTTGTACGGCCCTGGATTTAAATGGGATTTGCCTTTTTTTCTGAACACAATAATAGTGGGTGATTCCTATGATGACGGGATCTCCCTAGCCTGAGCTTTAAAAAAAAAGACTAAAAGCAGATCTTGCCAAATTTCGTTGTGGAAGGCCTTATAAAACTCCAGTGGTAGGTTATCTGGCCCCGTAACGTTCCCAAAGCTAATGAGTTGATTACTTCCTCAGAAGATATACGTAACTCCAAAGCAGTCTGATCTTCTGGATTAAGTCGAGCTTTATATATAATGCCTAAGATGTCACGATACCCAGCACTGGGAGTAACAGTATCTTCTGTGTACATGTTCTCAAACAATTCTCTAAAAACCCTAATTATATCAGTGGCGGAGTCACATTTACACCCTTCAGTATCCTGTATGGCTTGTATCCTTCTTTTAACCCCCTTCTGTCTAATACACAATGCGAGTATGCATCCAACATTTTCCCCATATTGGTAAAACTCCGACTTGTGGTTGTGGAATTTAGCAGCAAATACTCCATAATTCTAGCTTTCAGCACTCACTCTTTTGTTGGACATCAGTGCTGTCAAGTTTCTCAACCACAAATTTAGGCTGGCGCTCTTCTAATAATGAAAGGTCTTTATAGAAACCTTGGATCTCGCTGCATCTTTGTTTTTGCTGGTACAAGAAATAGCTTAAAGTTTCACCTTTGATTCCGGCCTTCAAAGTGTCCCACATCATGGTTTCTGTTGCAGTGCCCCTATTATGCACTAAAAATGTATGTGCTTATCCATTGATGCATATGGGCTAGATACTCTGTATTAAACAGGAAGAATTAAAAGGAGAAAAAGTATACTCAGGGTCCGGGGCTTTATGTTTGTCCCAAATGTCGACAAGCTTGTGCTCTTTGACCAGCTGTTTGAATTGCCCTCCAAATTAATGGTTTCCTACCAGTATATGATTGGGATCCTCATAAATCCATCTTAACTTGCAGATGTATATTAAGGTCCCCGCATAGATTAAGAGGAGCTGGCCAAGTTGATAGTTCAATATTCAAGTAGTCAAAATATGAGCTTCATCTAAATTAGACCCATAGATAGCCCAACCAACATAGCATAAACCTCCCTCCTTCCATCTGGCTTCAGTTGAGCTGCGAAGTACTGAACAATTGGACTTGTTGGATAGAATGGACCCCCCCCCCCACCGGACATTGAGCCCTGTCGCATACAGCCCAGAAATGAAAATCCATGGTCAATCAAAAGTCTTCCCTTAACCCAAACAACTGTGCGTCTCCTGGACACATATTATACCTGGCTTCATCAGCCTCAGGCCAAGTGCCACTCTACCCCTTTTGACCCTATCATTCAGGCCTCAAACGTTAATCGTACAGATACGTACATTACTATCAGCCATTCCAAACTACTTTGAGGAGGGGCTGTAAGCTAGGCTGCATGCAACATCCAATTGCTTATATGGTGCCCAAACAACGAAGCTGCTTTGTCTCAGCACTAAAATGCATAAACGAGTTGGCCCCAATACCTCTTGCTGCAAGCCCACTACATTTGTCTGCTGTGCCAAAATCCAGTGCCATGCCTTCCACCCAACCACACTCCGTTCATGAGCTACCACCTTCCCAGCTGTACCCCGCTTCCATACCCCCATCCCTTGCCCCCCCCACCCAACCATTGAGGGCAATTGGACCAGCCAGGTCCTTGGATGGCGGAATTCCCTCCTCCTCCCTATATCTGACTCATTAAACAGTTTTTGAGCAACGATCACCCGCATGCAGCCTGTTCCACCTCACCCCAACATGGTGATCAAATCAAACAATTTCACAGCTAGAAGGAAACATCAATAATAATTCAACCATATTTCAGCATATAAACATGCTTAAGTCTTGTGAACCATCGGCCATCAGCAACCATCATTGAGGAACATCTATATTGTAACTTCCCAGACCAAGCTATCCTGAGTTTAAATCTTTGAGAAGCTCTTTTGCTTTGATTTCTAAAGTAAAGAAGTGTGTCCCATCCTGAATGATGACCTTCAGCTTAGCTGGGCTCGTCAGAAACACTTGAGCCCCCACTTGATGCATCATCTGTCTTAGATGCCATCGCCTCTCCACAGTGCCATGGCAGAAGTCAGGTCTTATAAAAGTGCACTCTTGGTCTGGGAAGGCAAGCTGCCTGAGTAGAAAGTTCCCAAAGAATACCAGAATTTCCCTTGGTTTACCACTGTCCCGCAGATGCCAAGGCTGTTGTCTAAATTGAAATCTATGGGATCTCTGGATCTCCAAGTCCCAGTTTAAATGGGCCACTTCATGAAAAGCACCTTTAAACAGCCCTACTATACATTTTTTGGTGTCACCTCCTTCAGCTCCTTCTGTTACCCCCAGCACCCTGAGGTTATTGACCCTATGTCTATTCTCAAGCTCTTCAGGCTTCCAATGGGTACCAGTCATTTGTTAGTCAAATGCCTCCACCTTTTGCTTATGAGTTCCCACCTCAGTCTCGAGAGTGACCACTCTACTCTTCACCTCTGTCATTCTTTGAGATAATTCAGACCAAGTCTCGGCAAACCTATGAATAGCCCCCTGTAGCTTCCTATTGAAAGTTAGAGCCTTACGACTATCTGCCCAGTTTCCTCCTGATGAGTCATAGTTCCTTGCTATTTTGCTTCCAGTGTGGTTGTATCTGGGTGATTAGATCCCCCAAACTACTTGACACCTGATAAGTTTCCTTCAAGGTAGGGCATAGCTGTATAGTCTAATTTTAATCCAGCCAATGAGCAAGCCATAGTATTACCCTCATGCTGGGGTTTCCTTTTCTTGACTGTCAGGCAGGCCTCATTCCCTACATTTTCGGATGCTGGAGTCTCACCACCTCCATTTAGGCTGCATATATCCCTTAATGCACTGCCTTATGACCCTCTTCTCTGACGGCCCCCCAGGGATTCTAAATCCTTGTCAGTCCAGTCTGATTGATCCGAAAGGGAGAAGAAATGCCTGCCCTCCTTGGAGTCTACCCGTGTAAAGGCCTGAAAGTGTTCAGCATTTTTTAGTGGCGTGGGGTAGATTGGTAAATATTGAGGTAGAGTAGGGTGGATTGGGGTCAACCTGAGTGGAGTGGGGTAGATCGTAGTGGGGTAGGTTGGGGTAGATTGGAGTGTAGAAGGGTAGATTGGACTAGAGTGCTGTGTGGTAGAGTGAAGTGAAGTGGAGATTGGAGTGGGGTATTTTGGGCTGGATTGGAGTGCAGTGGGATAGATTGGATTGGATTGTGGTAGATTACGGTAGATTTGTGGGTTAGATGGTGTGATTGGCACAGATTAGGGTAGATTGAGGTAGATTTCAGTGGAGCGCAGTAGATTTGGGTGGAGAAGGGTAGATTGGGGTAGGCAGGATTTGAGTGCTTTGGCTTTGTCAGATTTACTCGGCAGGCCAGAAACTGGATCACCAAGGCCTTCAACCGAGCGCATCTCATGGGCCCTGTCAGCTTCTCCACATTCCACCACCTTTTCTGTAACATTGTGTGCCCTATCACTTTTGCGCACTTCTATCTCTTTGCCATAGTGTAGCTTTTTTGCTACTCACCCCCTGCTTACTCAATGGGCCATTGCTGTCAGATTTTACCGGTTCTACCAGTTGCCCCCCCATCATGAGTCTCTCCCATGGGTAGTAGGTCCAACCCAACATTGCCCAAGGTAATAGCAGTTGAGGCAGCCTCGAAATTTAGCAGCACATGGATATCATATAATCTCTGGGTCAGCACTGTGTTGACAGCAGGGGGGTTGGGCTGAGCCCAAGCTAGCTTCTTAAAAAAATCTGCTGCCATTGTTGCCATAGCTGGGTCTTGAATCCACAGAGCTGTCTCTCCCAACAAGTTGGTTCATGGAGGTCGCGTCATTCCAACGTGGGTGAAGCTGCGCCCGCAGTGTCCTGCTAGCCATAACACCCATTGCGCAGGGCTTGGATGCTCGAGCCACCTTGCAAGCCATCCAGATAAGCAGACCTGCAGTGAACCTGCGCTTCCACTGGCTGGTCCCGCTGCTGAGAGCCCGCAGAGTCAGCACTGTAAGGATGCAGCAAAGCTCATTTATAATCTGGGGAGCGTGGTCCGTTACAGGAGCTGAGAATCCCCAACAGTTGAGCCCTTTGAGCAACGCGCCCATCCTCCGTCAATACGAGGGGCGGCAGACAGGCTAGAGTCTGTGCCGAGTCAGAAAGGGAGGAAGGCTGAGTCGACCGTCCTCAGACGGCCGCCTTCTTGCCCTTCTCAAGTGCCCAGAGTGGGGTTGATTGGAGTGGTGTAAATTGGATTGGAATGGGTAGATTGAGATAGAGGGAGTGGAGTGGGGTAGATTCGAGTGGAGAAGGGTAGATTGTGGTAGAAAGGAATAGAGTGGGAAAGACTGGGGTGGCATGCTGTGGAGTTGTGGAGTTTGAAGTGGAGTGGAGTAGTTGGGAGTGGAGTAGAGTTGGGAAAAGTAGGGTGGAAAGGTGTGCAGTAGATTGGAGTGGAGCAGAGTGATTTGGGGTAGACTGGCATAAACTGGAGTGGAATGGGATAGCTTGGAGTGGAGTGGGGTAGGCTGGGGTAGAGTGGAGTGGGGTAGATTTAAATGGAGTGGAGTGGGGGTAGATTGGCTTATGCAGGAGTGGGTAGATTGTGGTAGAGTGAAGTGAAATGGTGTATACTGAAGTGGAGTGGTGTAGACTGGAGTGGGGTAGATTGGAGTAGATTGGAGTAGACTGGAGTGGAGTGGGGTAGACTGGAGTAGATTGGACAAGATTGGAGTGGAGTGGGGTAGATTGGAGTAGGTTGGATTGGAGTGGAGTGATGTAGACTGAGTAGATTGGAGTGGGGTAGATTGAATGGATGGGGTAGACAGGTACACTGGAGTGGAGTGTGGCGGAGAGGAGTGGGGGTGCAGGCTGATATAGATTGGAGTGGGGTAGAGTAGAGTGGGGTAGATTGGAGTGCACCAGGGTAGAGGGGAGTGGATTGGAATAGACTTGGGTAGATTGGAGTGGGCTAGACTTGGGTGGAGTGGAGTGGGGTACATTGGAGTGGAGTGGGGTAAATTGGAGTGGGGTAAATTAAGATGGAGTGGAGTAGGGTAGGTTGAAATGAAGTGGGGTAGATTGAAGTTCGGTGGATAGGGGTAGATTTGGGTAGATTGGAATGGAG
This sequence comes from Pleurodeles waltl, assembly GCF_031143425.1. NCBI lineage: Eukaryota > Metazoa > Chordata > Amphibia > Caudata > Salamandridae > Pleurodeles > Pleurodeles waltl. The sequence continues at coordinate 643,867,180 of NC_090446.1, read as the reverse complement.
TGAGGAGTTTGCAGTGGAGTGGTGTGGAGTGGCGTAAATTGGAGTAGAGTGGAGTGTGATAGACTGAGTGGTTTGAATTGGGGTAGATTGGGGTACATTGGAGTGGGGTGGGGGCAGATTGGAGGGGAGTGAGGCAGACTCGGGTAGATTGGAGTGGGTTATGTTGGAGTGAAGTGGGGTAGATTGGAGTGAATTGGAGTAGACTGGCGTAGAGTGGAGTGGGCTAGCCTTGGGTGGAGTGAAGTGGGGTACATTAGAGTGGAAGGGATAAATTGGAGTGGGGTAAATTAGGATGGAGTGGAGTAGGTTGAAATGGAGTGGAGTAGATTCGGTAGATTGAAGTTGAGTGGAGCGGGATAGATTTGGGTGGATTGGAATGGAGTGAGGAGCTGGCAGTGGAATGGGGTAGATTGGGGTAGAGTGGAGTGGAGTGGGGTAGATTGGGTGGATTGGATCGGGTAGATTGGTGTGAAGTAGGGTAGATTGTGGTGGAGTGAGTAGATTTTGGTGGAATGGGTAGATTAGGTTAGAGTGGTGTGGGGTAGGTTGGAGTGGGGTAGGTTGGGGTAGATTGGATTATGGTAGATTGCGGTAGAGTTGAATGGAGTGGGGTAGACTGAAGTAGATTGGGATAGATTGGTGTGGAGTGAAGTAGATTGGAGTGGAGTGGGATAGACTGGTTTGGAATGGGGTAGATTGGGGTACATTGGAGTGGGGTGGGGCAGATTGGAGTGAAATGAGGCAGACTGGGGTGGATTGGAGTGGGGTATATTGAAGTGAAGTGGGCTAGATTGGGATAGATTGGACTGGGGTAGATTTAAGTGGGGTGGGGTTGGGTGATTTGAGGGAGCACAGAGGGGTGGTGTAGTTTGGACTCGGGTGGAAGAGGGAGTTGTGGTAGATTGATGTATATTGAGGTACATATGGGGTAGAGTGGAGTGGGGTAGATTAGAGTGTAGTAGGGTATGTTGGGGTGGAGTGGGGTAGATTGGAGTGGATTAGGATAGATTGGAATTGAGTGCAGTGGAGTACAGTGAAGTGGAGATTGGAGAGAAGTGATGTGTAGATTGGAGTGGAGTAGCATGGGCTAGACTGGAGTGGAGTGGGTAGATTAGGGCAGATTGAAGTGGGTTAGATTGTGGTAGGTTGGGGTAGATTGGGGTGGAGCAGGGTAGATTGGAGGGGAGTGCAGTAGATTAGGGTGGAGTGGGGTAAACTGGGATAGACAGGAGTGGGCTAGGATACACTGGAGTGGAGTGGGGTAGATTTGAGTAGGTAGAGTGCACTAGAGTGGGGTAGATTTAACAGGGTACATTGGAGTGGGGAGGAGTGGGGTAGATTGTCATGGAGTGGTGTTGTTTGTATGGAATGAGGAAGATTGTAGTGGTGTGGTGTATTGCAGCTTAGGGTGGAGGGTAGTAGAGTGGATTGAGGTAGACTAGGATACATTGGAGTGGAGTGGTGTTGATTGGGATAGATTGGAGTGGAGTGGGGTGGATTGACATGGAGTGGGGTATATTGGAGCAGAGTCTGGTAGATTAGAGAGGGGTAGATTGGAGTGGGTTAGATTGGGATAGATTGGGATGGAGAGGGGTAGATTGAAGTGGAGTAGTTTGGATTGGGATAGATTGGAGTGGAGTAGTAGAGTGGTTGGAATGGTGTAATTGAAATGGGATAGATTGGAATGGAGTGGAGTAGACTGGACTGAAGTGGGATGGACTTGAGGAGGTATACTAGAGGTATACTGGAGTGAATGGGTAGATTGGAGTGGGGTAGATCGAAGTGGGGTAGAGTTGAGGGTGGATTTGAGTGAATAGAGGGGGTGGAATAGATTGGGGTGATGGTGAGGGGTAGATTGGTGTAGATTGGGGTAGAGTGGCGTGGATTGGGGTCAACTGGAGTGGAGTGGGGTAGATTATAGTGTAGTGGGGTAGAATGGCTTACATTAGAGTGGAGTGGAGAGGGTAGAATGGAGTGGAGTAGAGTGGGATAGAGTAAACTGGAGTGGGGTAAATTAGGGTGGTGCAGGTTAGATTGGAGTGGGGTGGATTCAGGTGGATTGGGATAGGTTGAGGTGTAATGGGATAGACTGGAGTAGAGTGTGTTAGATTGCAGAGAAGTGGGGCAGATTGGGGTAGATTGGAGAAGAGTGGGGTAGATTGGAGATTGGTCAATGGGAGTGGAGTGGGGTAGATTGGGGTAGTGTGGAGGAGAGTGGGGTAGAATAGATAGAGTGGAGTGGTGCCGGTTAGATTTGAGCGGACTTGGGTTTATTGGGATGGAGAAGAGTGGGGTAGATTGGAGCAGAGTAGGGTACATTGGAGTTGAGTGGAATGGTGTAGAGTGAAGTGAAGTGGCGATTTGAGTAAAGTGATGTGCGGTAGAAAGGAGTGGAGTAGATTGGGCTAGACTTGAGTAGACTGAGATAGACTGGAGTTAAGTAGGGTAGATTGGGGAAGAATGGAGTGGGTTCAATTTGGGCACGTTGGAGTAGATTGGGGTGGAGTGGGGTAAATTGGAGTAGTGTGCAAAGACTGGGGTGGAGTGGGGTAGATAGGAGTGAGTGGGGTACACTGGAGTGGAGTGGGGTAATTTGAGTGGGATAGAGTGAGATAGAGTAGACTAGAGTGGGGTAGATTGGAATGGGGTACATTGGAATGTAGAGGGGTGGGGTAGAGTTGACTGAGGTAGATTGAGTTAGAGTGGACTAGAGCGGGGGTAGATGTGTGTGTGTGGTACATTGGAGTAGAGTGAGGACAGTTTGAGTGCAATTAGGTAGAATAGAGTGGGGGAGATTGAAGTTGAGTGGAGATGAGTGAAGTGGAGTGGAGTGAGGGAGACTGGGATTGATTGTAGTGGAGTGGTGTTGATTGGGGTAGATTGGAGTGGAATAGAGTAAGGTAGATTGACGTGGAGTGAGATAGAATAGAGCGGCTCCGGTACATTGAAGTGGGGTAGATTGGTGTGGAGTGGGTTAGATTTGGGTAGATTGCGGTGGATAGGGGTAGATTGGAATGGAGTAGTTTAGATTGGGAATGATAGGGACGTTTTTACGAAGTAAATGGTGCTTCCTGACTGATATTCACTAACTTGCTAAACCAAACGGTGCACTGGATAGGGTGAAAACAGCCCAAAAAAAACAATGATCAACAAAACAGTTGGTAAATTCACAATTAATTAACTCCAGGCACACAACTGGTGAAATTAATTCACAGTAGATATTTCTGCTGGTGTACAAAACGTTTTTTATAATTTAATATAGCAATACTAAATTGTCATTAATACCTCTTCTAAGCAAAATATAATACATAAAGTAACATATTCAAATGATAATTGTTTTTTTAGCTCCTCCAAATCAATATATAAGCCTCAATGGCATCCACATCGAATCTTAATATTTGCCAGAGCCCAAACAGACTATTGCGGCATCCACTAGGCCACAGTCCAATATAAGCCTTTAAGACGTACACAGTGAGCCAACACATGTTTCGTCAGGGATATCTCCCAACCGACTTCCTCAGGGCTACACTTATTGGGACAACATTCGTTTCCAATCTGCAGCGTCAATTTCATAGATAAAATTCCTCAAAATTATGATTGCCACCTTGCCTGATCTTAATAGTTTAATTTGGTTCTCATGTCGTATCTGTGAGTATGATATATTATCGTGTAGCCGTTTCTATGGATGCGAGTAAGATCAGACATCGGTGCCCATCGGTGATGTTACTGACCATATCATGAGTGATGTAATAGTTGAGGTCAGAAGCAGTGCATTGAGGGGGCATAAGTTATTATTAAATCAAATACCTATAACCTCTGAATTTCTATGGCTTTGTGTGTGTGAAACCTGAGCCTAACTATAGTGTCCCTGTAACCCCTGTTATTTTCAGTGACTTTCTAAAGTTTCTTTCAATTCTGTTTTCTAACTATAACGCCTCTGTAACTTTTTTTTCGGTGAATTTCTAAGGTTTTTTAAATTCTGTTTTCTAACTATAATGTCCTTGTAACCTTTGTTTTTTTTCAGTGAATTTTATTGTCTTTTCTAATATAAATTGTACTACAATTCCTCCCATACATTCAATAATATAAATTTTCACAAGTTTGTGAATATGTTTTATTAATAAACGTATTCTTATACATTTTAAAATTAATAATTAACAAAAAACATGAGGTAACATGTAAATGTTATGTAAATGCAGTACAGCAAGCCTCTCTTTTTTGTATTCATTTTATGGATCCACGGATCTGCTGCGATGCCACCACAAATCTGATGCGTTTCCAGGAACACACCCAATCAACAACTTCTTGTTGAATACACTAATTTTCCATCCATCGACATTGCAAACATACCCTAAATCAGTTATTTGGGTTTCTTATCTCTCTAGAGACAGCTTCAAAAACACAGCTCCATCATTTTTCTGGATTTCCTACAAAAGAAGAGTTTCAAAGTTAAGATTTCTTCTGCTGAAGATCGAAGAGAAGGAAAAGAGCAGTGTGAAGAAGAAGACTTACTACCGCCAAATAATTCCTCCAATGTTTGAAAATATTTCTCCATCCCTTCAGGAGAAAAGAAAGTTCTTTCTAAAAGTTATGCAATGAAATATATGCAGCAGAAAACTGTCAAGAGGTATGGTGTAGAAATATTCACATGGCACATCCTCTGTTTGGAAACACATGAAAATGATACATAGAAGGACATAGAACAGCATGATAGAAGAGACAGAAGGTGGTGCATTATCATCAGCAGCTGGACCATCTGTGGGGCCGTTACCTCTTGACCAGATGGTCAACATTTCCGTAGTGTGTCACCAAAACTGGAAGACATGGTCACCTATTGTAGCAAATGCTCTATGCCAGGCGTACTAAAAATGTCATCTGTTGGCCAGTTTATGGATGCTGTCAACAGGCATAATTCTTATTTTTTTCACCTCACCCTTCCATGTTCCATCCAATCTTAAACACAAGTAGATAGCTGTAAAGCAAATACAGGATACAAGTACCTTTACATTACATACAGTTATATTACATACAAGAAGCAAGAGAGTAGCTGCATAAGTGGTTTTATCAGTGTGTAACAGCTGGTGTAGGTGCCTGAGCTTGGGTGTATAAATGAGTAAATGAGTGGCTGTACAATTGGGTGACTGGGTGTTTCAGTGGTTGAGTGGATATGTGAGTGAGTGCATGTGGGTATGTCACTGGATGTGTAAGTAGCTATGTGGGTGTATGACTGGGTATGTTAGTGACTGTATTGGTATGTAAGTGGCTGTATGGATTGGCACCTGGCTGTGTTTGTGGGTGTTTGGGTGTGTAACTGTGTGCAAGTGGCCCAATTAGTGGTGGATACATAAGTGCTGTGTGGGTGTGTAAATGGACGTGTAAGTGCCTCTTTTAGTGGTAGATACATAAGTGCTGAGTGAATGTGTGAGTGGATGTGTAAGTGTCTCTGTTGCTGTCTGACTGGGTATGTGAGTGACTCTATGCGGCTGTAAATAGGTATATGAGTAGCTGTACGGGTGGGTGACTGGGTGTTTGAATGGGTGTATGGGTATGTAGGTGCATGTGTCTGAGTGCTGGGTACATGAACGGCTGGATAAGTGGGTGAGTGGGTGTGACAGTGCCTGCATGGGCCCGTGAATGACTATGTAAGTGGAGATACGAGTGAGTAATGGGTGTGTGAATGGTTTTATAGGTATGTAACTGAGTGTGTCAGTGACTATGGGCCTGATTATAACATCGGCAGATGGGCTACTCCGTCACAAAAGTGACAGGTATCCTGTCTGCCGTATTACAAGTTCCATTATATCCTATGGAGCTTGTAAAATGTCGGGCGGGATATCTGTCATTTTTGAGACGGAGAAGCCTATCTGCCGAGGTCGTAATGGAGGGGCCCGCGGAGCGAGAGACATGGTCTAGTCTCTCTGCAGGTACTTTCAGGAAGGGAAGTGATGGAAGACGACAGGACTGGCAGGTAAGTAAGTGGGGGTGGGACTGGGGAGGGGGTTTATAAGGGTAGTGAGGGGAGGGGCCGGCCTCTTTCCGCGCTGCTTATCACGCGGTCAGGAATTTGGCCGGTCCCTGGGGGGTGCTTTTTCTTAACAGGAAAGTCCAAGGCTTAATATACAGTTTGCCTTCGGCACCATGGCAATCAGCCACGACGTGGAGGCAGTTAGGGCCTCGCTTCGCGTTCTAGGCAAAGCCGGCCACGCTGACTTGCTCAGGCCTGGTGTTCTAGACCAGGCCTGGGTTGGCATGACGCGCCCGACGTGCAGCGCGTGGGGCCGGGTAGCGGCTGCTGTAGCCGCTTGTGAATCACTGGAGCACCCACGAAGGAAAAAGACAGCGGGGGCAGGCGCGCAGCACGTCCACCCCCCTGGGGCCTCACATTTTAGCAGAGACAGGGCAGGATGGGGGTGAGACAGCAGTAGGTGAAGGGGGCGGGCCTACACAGCAGAGAATGTGCTAGGCCGTGAAGTGCAGGAGCCAGCCACTGAGGCCCTTGAGGAGACAGACAATGGGGCCCAGGAGGAAGCAGGGCCCAGTACTGGCCTGGCACCTCTGGACCTTTCGTTGCCCAAAATTGGGCACTATATGGGTAAGACTGGGGGGCCCCAACTCAAGAAAAGAGGCAAAAGTGCCAGCAAGGCAGGGGGTGGGACAGCCAAGGCCAGGGGGCAGGAAGGTGTGGGAGAGACTGTGCCCTTTAAGGCAGGGAGTGGGTGAGCAGGGCAGGCTGGGGGAGTGCCTGGCGCAGGGCAGGAGTGCGTAGAGGCGAGTAGGCCCAGGCAGAACAAGCCGGATCTGGGAGATGCATGGGACTTAGAGGCCAGAATTCAGGAGCAGAGGCGTATAGTGGCAGAGACAGAAGAGAGGTGGGCCCAGTTGTGCAGGGACATGGATTGGGCATGGGCGAAGGGCAGGCAACTAAAGAGGACATCAGAGGTAGTGGACAGGTTAGGACCTCCGGTCCAGACACCAGGGCGGGGCGATTTGGGTTTGGGTGCCACAGGTAGAGGTGGGGAGGGGTCAAGAGGCTTGTGCGGCCGGTGGGGTCTGGTAGCGCAATGATCATGAGTGGTGCACACAGCCATTAAGGGGACGGAGAGTCAATGCCAGTGGTTGAGACTGGCAGAAATAAGGTGATGCCAACGGGGTGCAACACGGCCTCAGCACGTTTATCGGAAGCACTAGAGGGGCCTTCGGCGTCCTTCTCTACGACGCAGGATCGGGGTCAGTGCAGCGATGGGATGCCATGTGGGTCTCGCAGAAGATTCGTCGAACAATGTACTGATGAGTGGTGGTGATGACAGCAGGTGGGAGATGGATGAGGAGGATACAGTAGACCTCGATTATGATGAAGAGATGGATGAGTGGGAGGACGGGGAGATTCGTGAGGGGGAGGTGAGCAGTGGAAAAGGGAGGGGGAGAGGGCACAGGAGTGGGGCAACCCCTCCTTCTGCTTCTATTTTTCATGAACGCAAGGTTGGTGGTGAACCACAAGAGGTGCAAGGGCTGCAAGGGCTGGCACGTGGTCATGGGGCACGGAAGGGATCGCAGCCTTTGGTGACACGAGGCAAAGGTAAGGGTGAATAGTGGTCTGTGTGGAGGGACTGTTCAGGCTCCGATGAGTCTAGCACACTTAAGTCTATTGGGGTAGGATATATTTCGGTTCATGACACACTTGCGAATGGGGTCACGCAAGATTGTGACAGTACAAAGGCTAAGGGCGCAGGTGCGGCCATTTTGAGCGAGTCGGGGGATAAGGCAGCTGGAGAGGCTCTGGGGTCTGAGGAAAGGGAAGGGGGGGGGACAAGAAGAGGCTTCCCTATATGGGTTTGGCTATGCCACTGGACACCCATGTAGCGGAAAAAACAAAGGCTCTGATCTGGAAGCATGAGTATGTCGATGTCTTTAAGCTCTTACATATGGACATACAAGCCAAGGAGGGTTCTAAGGAGGAAGAGTGGGAGCTGGCTCACAGGCCGCAGGTACCCATTAATATGGATAATTGGACCTCTGCATTTTTGATATTTGCGAGTATATACTGTGAAAAGTTCCCAGATAGGGCCATAGCGTTATTCAAATACAAGGACATTATACGGAAGGCCCAGATGCATTTCGGGGGCATCACTTGGTTGAGCCACAACAAGGAGTTTAGGGCAAGAGTGAGTGTCAATCCCGATAAGCCATGGGGGGATGTAGATCCTGAATTGTGGATGCTTGGATGGTGTTGTCGCGGTCCACAGCGTCTACACACACCGCAAGTGGCTTGCCAGTGGTATACAAGCCGTTTCAGGCCCACTCCTGCGCCAAAGGGCTCCTACGCCAATTAGGCTGGAGGCTCTTCTACCCTTGCTGCATGGGTACCCGGATAAGGCCTTGGCTTGCAAGTTAGCGTGGGGTTTTAGAGAAGGTTTCCCTGTAAGTTACCAGGGCCCGAGAATGAGGAGATGGGCGGACAATTTGTGGTCTGCGAGAGATATGCCACATGTAGTGAGGGATAAATTAGCTAAAGAAATGTCCTTGGGCAGAATTGCGGGCCCTTTCTACGAGTGGCCAAGTCGGGACCTTTTTATCTCCCCATTGGGCGTTGGTCCCAAAAAAGGTGCCAGATGAGTTTCGCCTGATACATCATTTGTCAAGGCTGGACGATGCGTCGGTGAATGATTTTATTGCACCAGAAGATACTAAAGTGGTGTACGCATCTGTGGACAATGCCATCAAACTCGTTAGGGGGTATGGCAAAGGAGTTGGCAAAATGCGACATCCAATCAGCTTTCAGGCTGCTGCCGATACACCCAGAGGATTTTGATTTGTTGGGTATGCAATTTGGTGGGGCAATCTATGTTGATAGAGTTCTCCCGATGGGTTGCGCCATCTCTTGTGTGCTTTTCAAAGAATTCAGTACCTTTTTACAGTGGGTTTTTGTCAAAATGAGTGGGCATCATGCGGTGACTTACTATTTAGAGGATTTCCTTTTTGCAGGACCATCAGGATCTGGGGCTTGTGGGAGGGCCCTGGTTTCCATTCAGAGATTGTCTTAACAGGTGGGGGTGCCTTTGGCTCCCGAAAAAACAGAAGGACCTCATTGTGTGCTTACTTTTTTGGGCATCGAGCTGGATGTGGACGCATTGATCTCAAGATTATTAGCTGCCAAAGTGGCAGAGGTGTTGGAGTTCTTGGGGTGCATATGGTTATTGCATAAGATTGACCTCCGCACAGAGCAGAAGCTGTTGGGTTACCCCAATTTCACTTGCAGGGTGGTTCGGGGGTAGGCCTTTTTGTAGGTGGTTAGGACTAGCTATGTCTGGAGTTGTGCTTTCACACCACAGGATACGTGTGTCAGTAGGTTTGAGAGAGTACATCAGGGCATGGAAGACCTTTTTGACCCAGTTCAATGGTGTCTCCATGTTTTTCTGTGAAGAGGACACGGTATGGCAGGTGCAGATTTTCTCTGATGCAGCAGGAACCACAGGTTTTGGGACAGAAGATGGTGTGCAGAGTCAATGCCACGACAATAGTTACAGCAGGGTAGGAGCATTGCTTTTCTGGAACTTTTTCCACTCCTGGTGGCATTGGCAGTATGGGGACACGAGCGTGTGAACAGGTCTGTGTTTTTTTCATGTTGACAGCATGACAGTTGTTGAGCTAGTGAACAGGCAGAGAGCGAAAGATCTCCGGTTGCTGCGTGTACTGCAGCATTTCATGCCTAGATGCTTGTCCTTAAATGTTGTTTTCACAGATGCACACATACCTGGGGTATACAACGAGATTGCAGATTCCCTGTCTCGTTCACAGTGGATTTTTTTTCGCAGCCTGGCACCAGGAGCAGAGCAGAACAAGACAGCGGTCCCAGCAGACATTTGGGAGTGGGGGGCGTAATGATCACTGGGCTGGTGGAGATGTCTTTAGTGAATCCACCCGGCGTAGTTACCGACAGGCATGGTTGGATTTTCAAAACTTTGAAAGTTTTTCAGGCAATTTCTGGCTACAGAGTACTAGAGAGCTTGAGTTGCGTGTGTCACGCTTTGTACTTTTTCTGATACAAAAAGGTCTGTCACCCGCCACCATTGGTAGCAAATTGACTGAGTTCTCCTTTTATGGAAAGCTGTTTTTTGGTTATGATCCAGCTAGGGATGATTTGTTGGGGAAGATGTTGAAAGGTTGGGGAGGTTTAGAGTAGGGCCAGTTAGGGCGGCCAGGGAACCCATTACAATTAAATTCTTGCTTGAAATATTGCATGTTTTGCCAGTTTGCTGTATAAATGATTATGAGTTGGCGCTTTTCCGTTTATGCATGGTGTGGATGTTTTTTGGCACTTTTAGAGTGACTGAGCTTTTGGGAGTGGGGAAGGCAGTAGGTGTGAAGGTTGGGGAAGTTTTTCTGCATGGGGAACATTTGGGCATTTGGCTCAGGCGCCCCAAAACTGATCTGCTAGGGAAAGGGAAATGGGTGTGGTTGGAGAAATGTGGTAATGTATTGGTGTGTCCGGTTTTGGAATGGATGGGTTTTTGGAGTGTGTGGGGGACTTTGGGGGCGCGGGGTTTTAATTCATGAGTCTGGTGCTAAGCTCACTGCTTTCCAGCTTTTGCAAGTCTTAAGTATGGCATTACGGTAGACGGGTCACCAAGCTCTTGATTTTGGCACGCATTCATTCCGAATTGGAGCAGCTACAGCTGTGGCACATTTAGGTTGGGACTGGGCGAAGATCAGGAGTATTGGGAGGTGGAAATCTAGGTGCTGCGAGCGTTACGTGATGCCTTGAGGGTGGTACAACCATTTTGCAGATGCTTGCGACAGTACAGATAATATATTTGTGGTTTGTGGCCTGGGAAAGGTTGTAAAGGCTGATATTACAGTTTGTTTTCTTTGCAGGATGTGTGTCCGGTCCACGGAGGGACAAGATGGTCACATGGCTGGTCGGGCATCCGTTTATCCACTGGGCGGCAACATTTGCGGAGAGGCAGATTTACGGACGGGCATTGGGACTGCCTAGTAACCAGCATGAAGTTTTTTAGTGGGGTAAAAGTGGCATGAGGTGGGGTAATTTGCTTCCATTCATAACTTCTAGTTTTCCGAATTGGGGTTGTCCTGACCTGCTATTGATTCATCTGGGGGGAAATTATCTTGTGAAACTGTCAGAGCTTACACTACTGCAACATATGCATAGAGACTTGGAGCTGCTCAAACAAAAGTTACAGAGCACATGCTTGGTTTGGACTGAGTTTGTGCCTCGATGAACATGGAGAGGGGCTATCAAACAGGGAGCCATGGAGCGGGCTCAAAGGAACCTTAATCGAGCTATGAGGGTTTTCTGTTGGGCTCATGATATCAAGGTTTCAAAGCATGAGGACATCACCGAGCAGGATGAAGCGATTTTTAGGGCGGATGGTGTGCACCTATCTGAATTGGGGAATGCCTATTACCTTACGGATTTTAGGCTGCTGGTTGGTGATTTCTGGGGTTAGAAGATGTGGCTCAAGGAAAGGGTGTAAGGATGTCATGTTGCTGTAGAGTTCGTGGTGGGGCAGCAAAACACCAATAGGGTTTGTGCTGGATGGCAGTAGATGGAGGAGGGTGGCGAGTCAGATGCGGGCCTGGCGATCCCTTCCAGGGGAAAAACAAGCAGGTGAAAGATCAGAGTGTGGGGGATGCACGCAGCAGGTAGGGCATGAAAGGAAAAAGGGGAATGTGTGGGGGAATGGATGAGAAAAGTGCTGGGATGAGTAACAGGATGAGCAAGGAAATGTAAAAGGGTGAGGTTCCTAAAGTGGGGTTTTGTTGAAGATTTGAGGTTATGTTATATGTTACAATCCTGTCCTAAATAAATGGCCGTTTATACTAAACGGTCTGTGTCACTGAATGTGTCCCGATCAGGCTCTATATGTCTATATGGCTAGTTATTAAATTAGATACTATAAGCAAACACCCACATCTAATTTTAAACACATTTATTCATACTAACTTAATAATACAACTATATTTTCAATATCGCAATTCCTCTTTCTGCTTTGCTGCTCGCTAATTATTTTACTTTTATTTTTACTCCCTTTTATTTTGCCTTTTACTGTAGAGTCTAGAAACTTCACATTTTCTTTTAGATATATACACTCATAGGTTTTTTAATATACTTTTTTTTAATAGTACATCCTAGTTCACATACCTGTAATGTTTCTTTGCTGTTGGCCAACTTTTATGTTAATATCTGTTTTCCACTGCCAATCTCAAGCCAGAAATATGGGAATCCTCTTCCACTCTCAGTAGAAAAGTACCAGTAATGGCTACCCTTCCCACTGTGTTCTCACTCATCCTTCTGTACTTAGCAAATCACAGACTTCTATTCATATTTTATTTTTGCTTTACCACTTCTAAATGGTCACTATTTGTTAACCCTTTTCATGCTTCCTGTAAAGAAGCCCAAATCAGATTTGTTTTGTGTGGATCCACTGCAGGTCTCCGCGTGCCCCCACTCCCCTGTGTGGTCCACAGTGGCTCTATGGATCCACACAGCAGCCATAAAAGCTTTCAACAATCTGCTATCAATGCATTTCATTTATATTTTACTTTGTAAAATAGTGCCAGTTACAAGACAAACACTCTACTGAGCAATTCTTGTACACCATGTCTCCTTTTCAGTTTCACACTGCACTCTCTTTTGTTCCCTTCCTCCCGCACTCTTTGAGCACTGTTTCCATATTAATCATGTTTCCAATAGTCTCTGCCTACCAGTAGGTTGCAACTTCAGAAGACTTTCTCTCAACAGCATACTAGCTTCACATTAACTGTAGCACGTGTGGTTGACTGTTTGCAATTCCAAGCATATCCCAAACAGTACAACTTTTTTTTTTTTTTTTTTTTCCAAAGACAATCACAGAGTCAGTTACTTTTTTTTCTTAAAATCACTACCTAGTTACATGTTTGTACTTTTAATACATTTACAATAATTAGTTGCTTTATGTGCAAACATTAGAGGGCAGATTTAAGGCCTCAAATACTCCAAATCACAAAAAAGTTTGAAAGGTCAGTGACCCTCGAAATATCACATCATTCAGAATGATTGAGTTCGTATAGGTACGGTTCACCAAAATGCATGCTTGGATTATTTTAATAAAATTTAAAAAAAGAAAAAACTGCACAGTTAAAAAAAGCACCTCCGCCAATTTAGGTACTTTTTTGCTTCATCCTTAGTCAATTAGATATTCATAGAAGGTCAGATACTTAAGGAGGATGACAGGTCGCTACTTTGGTCTGCACATTGCAGGCTCCATTTATAGCAAGATGGATTCAGACCTTCTTTCTTCTGAGAGCCATACAATGAATAGCAATTTCAATTGTGTAATAATAATTGTATGTTGCAATGTGCTGTATTAGTAAATATTATTAATGATATGGCCTTCCTCAATCATGGATTATTTTCCCTTGTGGGGCAGGTCTGAGCATCTCATTTGAACTTAGAAAACTCTAAGGATTTGCGGAGTCAAGGAAGGGACCTGTTCTCCATACCCTGAAACACTTGCATGTCGAATCCTTCATTGTAAACAAGGGTACTACATAAAAAAAAATCTCTACCGAGCTTTTAAAAAGAACCTTACAGGAATGTGTTATGTATATTTTAAGTTGGAACATGTTTTTGTAATGTCCTCCATCCATACTTAAACTAAACACAGTCATAACATTGATGAATTGGTCTGGCTCGGTCAGGGAGAGTGAATGTTCACAAAAGCTGTAAGGTGTATCTTTTTTATTTAAAGATTGTGCCATGCGTGTATGTAATAAAACAATCAGTTCTTCAGCTGAGCACCAAATATATGCCACTTCTTGACATTGTATAGACTAGAGCGCTTTGCAAAGGGCAATTATATGCAAAGCTGTTCACCTAACATTAACAGAGAAGCACAGCAATCTGGGAAAAATGGAGAAGAGGGAATATCTGTAGCGGGGGCGCTTCTTAGGTCTGTGATAGAACTAGTCTGTGGTATGAGGTGCATTCCAAAGCGAGCATTGTGCGTGTAAAGATGCTGGGACATTGTGTGTGTGTCTTTGATGGGGGGGGTGTAAGAAACCATGGGCCAAATGTACGACTGTTCTTAGCAGTCACAAATGGAGATTCGGCCTGTTTGCTACCACTAAAACGGCCTCTGGCATGGTCAAACCCTATTTTGCGAGTCAGTAACCTATTACCGACTCGTAAAATAGGGTTTGTGAATCACAAGCCAAGAGCGTCCCTTCCTAATAGCGAGTCTCAAGTGGATGTAAGACTGCTTTGCAACTGGAATGCGGTCGTGAAACAATTGCACTACACTGCCTACTTCAAGTAGGTGGTAAGACAGTTGCAAAATGGAAGGGGTCCCCAGGGGACCCATTCTCCTTTGTGAATGGCAGCAAAAATGTTTTTTAAGAGCAGGCAGTGGTCCTGTTGACCACTGCCTACACTTAAAAAATGAAGCATGAATGTTTCATTTTCCTTTAAGGAAAATGGCCTGCTTTTGTAAAACAAATTAAGAGCAAACACAGACATGGTGGTCTGATGTACACAGCAGACCACCATCCCTGTGATAATGCCCATTCCCAATGGGTCACAAATTGCGACCGGCCTCATGAATATCGATGAGGTTAATTGCGACCCCATTGGGAATCATGTGTCTGTGACACATTAGTAAATTTCCTTTTCGGACTCGAATTGCGAAAGGAAATGGTCGAACATGTGGCCCCATAAGCTTTTGAGAAAAAATTGGATTCATAAAATGCCAGTAGGGTGGGCACAGAATCAGGGAATATGTCTTATTTAGAATCTACATTTTTACAAGTGGGTAAAGAAAATATATGTAATAAAACAGAGTGACCCAGGACAAACGATTGTAAATCATTGTCTGTTAAAATTCTGAGTTCATGACAATAACTTGTTTTTATAGAGCATGCCCAAGTACATTTCCTGCTAACCATGGAGATGATGCTGTGGGTTATTTCAGGGCTTTAAGTGGGATCTAAAAATGAGGGGGGTCTCTGGAGGGGGGTCGGCCTATGTAATCAAAGACTTGGCTTCTATATATGTAAATATGTAACTACATTTGTGTGATTTACCATTGTGTACCACCCAATCTCTATTTTGGTCCCTCTGAGCTTTCTGTAATGTCATCCAAATATATACTACAACAACTGAAGTACATGTAAAAACAGCCAGGAGATTGGTTTTTCACTGATCATAGGTGTCTAACATAAATGAGTAACAATTATGATTTTGTTGTGAATTATTAATATTAAAAATGTTTCATTTCTGAAACTGTGAGACCGTGAATTAAACATTACTGAGGCCTGTGCAAGAGCTAGTTGTCTTCAGTGTTTCAGTCACTCCTATTATGTTCACTCTATGTTAGACGTGAATGCCATGTTTCTCTGCACGTCTCCTCTTTCAGCATATTTCACACCTCATCTCACTCTTCTGCGTCCTTTTTTTCCGTCCTGAATGCACTTTCTAGCATCTCGTTCACTTCATCACCCCCAAACACACAATCCATCCCTCACCTGTAACAGTTCATTTTCTTTTACATTCGTCTTTTCAATATTTTTAGAACTACTATCTTCTTCACAAACATTTTCGCTGAATCGCAACTGCAACTGGAATACTTGAGCATCTGTTGCGCTCTGCTGAGAGGCCAAGGTTTGGGTGCCCATGTATTCTGAGCACATTTTTCAACCACTGACAGACACTGTCCTATCTAGACTACTGACAGACACTGTGAAGCTCTCACTGCCTTCAGAGTTAACTCCAGATCTAATCAAGGCCTGTTATAAACACCTGGAGACAACCCAGCTAAAAGAATGCACTATATAATTGCAATATAATACACAGAAAAAAGAAATAAAGCAACATCATGGAAATAGCTAAAGCTCTTAGGGAGTGCAAGTTTAAATAAAACATGTGAAATATAAACTTGAACTAAATCAGTGACCCGGGCCCTATTACTTATAGGAACGCTTTTTCCTGGCTGTGTTATGGTGCACCTATAAGCAGGTACGGCAGGTGTGAACAGCAAAAGTGTGACCTCTTATGCTGAATGCTCTGCACTCAGGGTAGCCACAAACTCCTGCTGCTCCCAGAACAGCTCATTTAAGAGAAATATTGAGCAGTTGTTAAAAAGCTATGTGTTTCTCTGTGCAGGTGGCAACCCGCCTGCCCTTCTAAGAGGAATTAGAGATCCCCTCACTGGCAGGTGCAATGAGTAACTGCACCCACCTCCAAGGGGATATCTGGGGTGGGTCCATGAGACCCTCTTCCTTCCATTCAGAGGGCTGCCTTTAAGGGGTGTGCTGAACGTGTGCTACCTTCTTGTGGTGCACTTCCGGTGCACCTCTTAAAGGCATGTTTGCCTCTGCACCCTAGTTCATAATGTGATGTGAACACAGAGGCAGAGAGATTCCCTCATTTGCATGTGGCCCCGCCCCCAAGTAACTGAGTGAACACCCTCTAATGATAGCGCTGTCAGTACATGTGCGCCAGCGCTATCTGTCCTATAGAAGGGGCCGCACAAGTATTTGTGGGCCCTTCTGTAATACCAAAGTGCCCCCAAGGGTGCACAAGGCAGGCGCAAATGCCCGCTGTGCCTCTCGGGAACTTCTGTAATAGGGCCCCAGGATTACCTTAACATTTTTTCAATTCATTGTTCAGAATTGATCAGTGTTTTTACTAGTAAGGTTAAGGACAATGATATAGGGGCCGATAGGGGCCTGTTTCATTCTTAGTTTTTTAATTACAACAGGGACTGAGACCCTGGGATTTCTGGCTCACTAAAAACCCTGAGTTACTCACCCACTTTCCAAGGAACTAGAGCACTCCTGGTCCCTTTCCTGGTCCCTGACCTCTGGACCCCTCTTGGTCTTAGCTGCACTTAGAGCGCAAATCTCATCAAACAGCCAGTCCTGTTGCCTGGGAGGTCAGCATCATTGATTGGCATTATCCTCTTCCCCATGGCCTGCCATGGTAAGGAGGATGGTTTGCTCTGGCTAGGCAGCAGAGATGAAAGTGAAGTGAACTGTGAAGAAAGGGGCAGGACAAGGAGCAAGCATAGAGGACTAGGGGCTCCCCACATGGAGGGTACAGTCGGCCCGTTTACTAGCAGGAACCACTGTAAGTTGCTTATCCTTAAACGAGCACTGGCAACCCCCATAGGTCTTAAATGAAAGATATCTAGTACTACTTTCCAACTCCCAGCCCCTCCTTAAGATGAAATAAATATTTAAAAAACACATTTTAAAACAAGGAGCAGCAGGCAGAGTGGGAAACAGAGAGTACATGGGTAAGAGGAACAAATGAAAGAGAGATAAAACACATGCACTCTCATGGTGTGCTCGCTATAAAATTGAAATAGGAGTCCCCTCAAGTGTGCAGTGTAAGGATGCAACCTACCCGATCAAAATTCTCTGAGCCCAAAATGCTCCTCGGCAAGACAAATAAAAGAATAGGGAGAAACACCATCAATTTAACAGCAGGCAAGTGCTGATCAGTGGTCTGATCACAAGTTCACACTAACTAAAGGTTATGTATTCGAAACAAAAACGTCTTCCAAGGGACAGCTAAAGCTGTGACTAGGCAGCCCTGAAAAATAGTCCCTACTTTGCAAAACATACCACCAGAAAGAAAATGGTGGTACACACTATCAAAGTAAGATCAGCCTAGTTCTGGTTTAAAAAGGCAAAAACCAGCTACTGCCCATTTTCAACATATGCTAAGTATCACTACCAAAAAATATACCAGCAATGGTTCATGCTGCAGGGTCCTTGTCAAAACATATGCTATTCCAGCTCAGCACTATTGTATGTGGCTTCTGAAAAACATATCAGTAGCACTTGTATTTGAGCTATGCTATTTTAATCGCTGGTAGTAATACAGTCCAACATTTAGCCACAGTGGTAATAATACCCAATTATAACAATTCTGGTATAAGTGCCCAGAAGATAAGTGATGCTTTGTTGACATTTTTGACATTTTTTTAGCTGTTATACTCCATGCCTGTCAAACAAAGCAGGCAGCACGGGTGTTTTATCTGTATTAAAATGGGAAGGATTTCTGAGAAGCCAGTGTGTCTGAAATGTTGGTGGGGAAATTGTCTGATGCATAAAATGCTGCGATTTAATGTAAACGTTTGCATTTTGGACACAACACTTATACAGTGGCCAGAAAAACATATGTTCCTCATCACGCTTCGAAATGCCAGTATTGTGGTATGTTACCATTGGTACGATAGGTGCCATGGCTCCTGGGCCCAAAGCCTGACCGCGTGTTCAGTTTTTAAAGGAACGAGTGCAATTGTCCAACACAGTGCTGAGCAGACCGTGCCAGTGAAATTAACTGTTGACGCGCTGAATATCAAGCTTCGTAGTCTTAAATCCACCTCAGGCACTTTTTACCAGTATCAAATGTCCCCTGCCCCTTTTTCTCATTCGTGCAGGATCCTGCTCTCTCTCTCTTTGCCACGGTTTTTCCGTTTTCCTCTTACTCCGTCTTTCAGCTTTGTTTCCCTCTCAGGCTCTCTAAAAGTCTCATGCGGAAAGTAAGTGCATACCCCAAAAATGCGTGCTTCTATTTCCCACCGGCAACACCGGCTAAAATTAAACAGTGTCTGCCCTTTGAGCCCTGACTTTGCTGCTATTTACTACACCGATAGCAGTCAACGGGGCTCTTTTCCTTGGTTACATCAAGGCTTGCATCAGGGCCCATGGCTTCCTTGCTACTCTACTGATGAGCTCAATACTCTAACGGGAGGGAATCACGGCACAGTAAAATAGACTAGTTTGACGGTCACACAGTTTAATGACGTGGGAAAATTAGGATTTAAACTTCGCGTTGTGCTGTTCACACACTCAATAATGTAACATGAAACAAGAGTAACAATACAAGTAAGAGGTAGTGGAAAATAATGTTATAAATTCACTCCCACAAAGCCACGATGCGTAAGCGTAACTCACGCTTCCTGTCTTAAGGTGAAACTACGTCAGTTGTGACGTGGTGTTTTCCGCAGACTGCCTCTTGTGCACCGGGTGCAGACATTGTTGAGAGCGGGAGCGGAGCGAGCGGATTGTCGGCAGGTGACCTTGAGTTGCTGGGTTGGCAGGAGTGAGTCGCAGGCCATTGTCAGCACTCCACGGTAAGGCTTGCCGTGCCAGCATATGCCTCTAGTCGTGAGGTCCTGAAAGCTCAAGCTGACAAAGGACGCATTGATGTCATTACCGTAGTCATGGTGAAGAGTGCCCACTGAGAGCTCCAGTCAGGAAAGAGGTGTAAGGGGCAGTCACGTGAGCTGATGGGCATTACCGCAGCGCTGGCACAAACTCAGCTAATTGTTACAATTACATTGAACGTGGCTTTAAGACGTATAATTTTCTCACCATTGTTGTTATTCACCATATATTTGCAAACACAGTAACCTGCTCTGTTTCTGTATTGAAATTGTAATTCCACATGTATAGCGCTTACCCCTGACGAGGCACTGAAGCACCGTAGACACTTTTCAAAGTATGCTTAAATGTAGAATTTTGGTTTTCAGACTTTTTACTGCTACACCCACCGTTTGAAACCAACCGTTATTTGCACCCATAGGGTGAAAACATACTTTTCAAAAAATTCTATAAAATTTCAGCTCTAAACAAATTCATCAATTCAAATATTGGAGTTCTTTTGTCCCTTTTAAAAATACAATCAAATACATGATTGCTAACATGGTATGGGCAGCCTGGTCTTCCCAAAACGTAAAAGTAGCTACAGAGTGATCCTTTATCAGAAATTAGGGGAAGGAGGGAGTTTGAGGATTAGGTGGACCCATCTGCGCCTTTAACACCTACTCCCAGGCCGGATATGAGGGTCAAAAGATGCTACTGATGGCCTACCACCGAGTGGCTCACTTCATCTGTATGTTTTTTTGATAAAATCGAAGCACGGTTTTTAGCGTGATGCTCTTGTTGGCCGATAGGCCACAGAAAACCATATCACAGTTCCCATTATCCACCCCCACCCCTTTACACTGGTAGAGGCTCGCCCCAAGATGCTTCACAGAGGGTTATCAAAAAAGCCATTGACAGTAGGAGGTTCCAGGTTCAACCTGCAATACAGATGCGAGCTGTTGCCTTGGTGATGAAAATAGGATATAGTTTGAATCTGTTCCTAGTAAACTGAGCATCAAACCCCTAATAGCATTAGCTTAGAGTGTTTAGGGTCGATCTCAGATATTCCCTAATGTTGTTCCTGAGTGAAATTGGTTTTATGCAGGTAAGAAACATATGGACGACATTGTCCGCACTAACTCTGCATCGCAGGCATTTAAAATTGGTTCTTTTACCTCACTTACACATCTTCAGAGGAAGATAAAATACATGATATATCGTCTTATAGTGTTAGCTTTTAAACCCAGCACATAACCAATATCTCGTGCCCTAGATTTAAAAATTGCGGGAAAAACATGTTGTTGGGGTTGGTGTCTAATCCTCTACCACATTTCTCGCGTTGGATATCTGAAAGATCCGTATTAAGATCGATGAGCAGTTTGGATATTGTTCTAACTTTAATACCAATCGATGTGTTGAGGACTGATCCACCGCTTTCCCCGCCGCTTTCTGTTCTAGACACATTTTGCCCTTGTCAAGCTTATGAAAAATCTCTTATTTACAGAGATTTAAAGACACTTTGCTTGGGCATGCCATACTTCTGTTGCAAATCTTCAAAGGAGCACATTTGGCTTTGAAGGAATAATGTCCCCTATATTCCATATGCCAACTTTCTCCCAAACCAGACAATGTTTGTCACGAACAGTGAGGGGAACAAAAGGAGACTGCCAAAGGGGAGGATAAATAGTATACTGGGCCATGCCCAACTTACCCTTCAGTCTGAACCCGATTTTGTGTGCAGCCTCAATTTTCTTAAATCTATCTTTTTAAACTAAATAGGTTCCAAACACTTTTAACAAACACCCTCTTGCTTCGTTGCTCAGAGTTAATTTATATATGTACTTGGCAGACTGTCTGGTCCCTAAAAGGTGCAGCAGGAGCCAGTGATCACAAAATCCACGTGTTGCAGCATGGATGCCCAATAGTAACATTTTAAATTTGATACAGCCCACCCCTCACTTTCTAATGGCATTACTAGATATTCCAGGGCTCTTCTTGCTGTTTTAAATTAACAAATACAATTATTAGAGATAGCTTCCAGCTTCCTATACCAACCCCTGCCCTTCACCAACAGGATTGCCCTGGATAAATAAAGAACCTTTGGAAGCACCAACACTTCAATGGCTTTGTATCACCCAATACTTGCCAAATGCAGATTGTGTCTGTTTCAAGTCTCTCTTGATTTTAACCAGAATGGTGTCACAGTTTGATGGGATGACGTTATCCACCTTGGTGGTAATATCAGCTCCCAGGTACACTGCACAATCAGTCTCCCAACGGTGATAGAGACAGACATCATCATTGCAGACAATTTGGGTCTTGCTCAAAATTAAAATATTATCCTGAGATCTTACCAAAACATGCAGCCTCCATTTCTACCTCATGAATGGTTGGGTCAGAATATGTAGAGACAACGGCAATGTTATCTGCATATTCAAGTACTTTAGGGCCTGATTTATAGTTTGTAGGACTGGTTACTCTGTCACAAATGTGACAGATTCCCGTCCGCCTAGGGTGGGAATCTGCCACCGAGGCAAAGAGGCAAATTCTGGAGAGGACTGTAAAAAATTCAGGGCAAAGGGTCAAAATTCAGGACAAAAACTCAGGACAAAAGGTCAAAATTCAGGACAAGAACAAACATCAGTTTTACAGACACACCCAAAAGAGGCCATACCTCACTATGTTATCAGTGCATTTCTGTACTCTTTTTTAAAATAGCACTATTTGTTCACTGTGTTCTTTTTGTGATTGTCTACTGGTATGCTACATTCAGGTGTCACATTGCGTCCTTGTTCAGTAGTAAATTAATACCCTTCAGCACTGTATCATGGCCATCACCCCTCCCAAATCTACCCAATCTTTCTTGAAGAGAACGTAACAGCAATATTTTGATTATGTTTCTAAACATTTTTAAACCCCTGGCAAACAGTTTGGGAAACATTAAAGTAATTAACCTTGTGCTAGTTCAAACAAATTGAACAAAAACATCTGTCTCATGGACTTTCAACCTAATTTCCTTTTAATGAGGCAGGGCAGATGGTGTGGGCGACAGTCTCACACCTAATGTCAGGATTTGAGGTACCAACAACTTGTCTGTAGTCTCACAGCACTAGAGGGTATGTCGGAGACTCTACGTTTATCCCAGAACTGGGAGCCCGGACTTACAATCAAAGATATTAAAAGTGGAGGATGAAATCGAGATCAGATGGGAGATCCACAGCAACTTATTGATAAGGTTGTTGCTTACAACTGGATGAATAGGAAAAAGAAGGACAAAGTGGAATTTTCTCAAAATCAGACAAGATGGGTCCACCAAGACTATCAGAAAGTATTGTGTACCTCTGGAGTTGTCTCTGCAGACAGGAGAGAACCAGAAGAATCACTGTCAAGTGGTTGAACAAGCAGCATCCACCGACCTTGGCAAACTCTACTAGTGCAACGGTCCGCTGTTCATGCTTGTGAAGGGTGAGCAGGTGCCAGATCCCTTGCGAGGATGTGCAAGGCAATTGCCCGCTTTGTCCATGTCTTAAAATGGTTCTGGAATTTAGCAAAAGCCAAACTAGTGATATGGGTTATCCCTAAATGTCAAATACACATAGAATCTTCAAAATATTTTGGATGTAAATTGAACAAACAAAACGTAAACATTGTAAAATGTAATTAGTGTTTCTTTAACATATTGTACTGTTTCCCTCTTCATATACAATTAGACCTCAGATTGAACTGGGAACCAGTTACCTTTCGATACCTAGTAATTAATATTTACCATTCCCCCACTGATTTGCGGGATGGAAATCTCTGCAGAGCATCATGGTCCTTCTGAGCCAAGTTTGCTTTTTGGTCTTCTCTTCTGCTTTCTGTAGTAGGCCACGTGGCAATAGTGAAGATGGTGTGTTACCCCAGTGATAGTATTATTTTGCAAACCTTGCCCTGCTCGTCTATCATTCCTTCTTCAGACACACCACCCATCTGATTTGGTCACAGGGCACCATCAGGTAGCTCTTTCCACGCTAAAGCTACCCGTAACCACAGGTGGATTAGGCCTTCTGGACTTAGAACGCTATTATTCAGCTGCACAGGTCCAATGGGTGGTTCGCTGGATTTCTGCCCACCCCCCTGCATGAGATGGGGTTTATCTGTAAAGACTTTTAAGGATGGCTTACTGAACTGCTCATTGTTTCTTACTGACCATTCTACAGATCACCATCTGGGGTTATCATGCACAGCTTTCTCTTGCCTTGCTAGAACCTGTAAACCCACTGACATGAAGAAACCCTGTGGTCCTGCACTACCTTTGCTAAGCCTTCCCACTCGCACAGAACGGCTGTGCTCAGAGCAACTTCATCAGTGGCATGCTGCGGGTGTCTTAAAAATGGGGATTTGTTTCTGGATGGCGAGCTACTAAATTTCGAAACCCTTCTGGCAGTCGACCATCTTCACCTCGGTCAATTCCTTACTTACAACCACCTTAAACAATCATTAAATGCCCTATTTCATCTCTGCCACCTAGCACTAACATTACATGAGGTGTGCCAGAAGCTCTGCACCACAGTGACTGGTGGCAAACTGATAAGATGGGTGTACAGACGTTTCCTGCAACATGGACACCACTCCAGGTCCAATCGTCATACTACATGGGTGAATGATGTGGCCAATCCTCTGCCGTCACAGCCGTCACTTTAAGTACATTCATAGAGTTTCCTCAGGAATGCATTCTGCCCGTTGCTTGCCACTGGCTTTGTGGTTTGTAACTCACATTACGTTGCTTTCAATTTGCTGGCTTTATTTGTTTTAGGCTATCCAGCTTCAGCTCGTCCCTTACCTTGCCCAAACCTTATTTACAGTATCCTTATGCTCCCTTTCTGTAAACAGGTCTGTAAATCTTGTTCTTATCCCATCACATTTGCTGTGCATTCAAAGAATTCTGGCCCTCATTACGAGTTTGGCGGTCAGTGGACCACCGCAGTAGAGATGGTGGTCATACTACTGCAGGCCTGGCGGTGCAGACCGCCATATTACGAGTACTTTGAAGGCACCTGCAGAACACAGTCAAGTTTCCGTCCGGACCGCCATGGTGGATGGACCGCTGTTGCCAGTGGAAGGCCTCTTCAGGCCGGCGGTCACACAATTTCCACCCACCCTATTACGAGGTTGCACACTGCTTTAGAGTCATTTTTTTAAGGCCCTCCCCCTCCCGTGTGTCATTTTTGCACGGGAGTATGAATAAGGTGCAAAGGCCTTAGAGACATTTTTTGTCCTGGAATGTCTACCTTGCATCTCATTAACACAAGGTAGGATTCCACAGTAAAAAAAATGACTCAAACTCCATAAATTTGGCGCTAGACGGGTCTAGCGCCAAAGTATAGATATGGAGTTAACTTTGTGCCGGATTTGAGTTAAAAAAATGGATGCAAATCTGGCTCAAACAGAGTATAAATATGCCCTTTAGTGTTTACTTTTCTTTCTCTGACTTCAAAGTGAGAGGATTTATGTGACAATCTTGCTGGATACTGGGGACAGGAAAGAGTTTTTTCTATCACATGGCAGCATTTATATAAACTTCAGAATATATCAGAATCAGGAGTACAAATGAAGCACGTTTTTGTTAATTCTGAACTGTGCTGAAAAAAAATACCTTTATATGATTAAAACAAATCATTGCATTAGGTGATGCAATTTCCACACATCATTTTCCGTGCACTATATAGTTTTATTTGAAAAACTGTGTCTGTGCAAATGTAATGGTAATTTCAATTAAAAATGTGTTGTCTGTAATGGCAGTGTGTTACCACACCATGCATACTCCACTCCATTCTACTCTGCACCACTCCACCCTACTCTGCACCACCCCACTTTACACCACTCCATGCCACTGCGGGACACAATACTCTTCTCCGCTCTGAACCATACCACTCTATGCCACTACACTCTATGATACTTCACACTATGCTTCTCTACTCTGTACCACTCAACTTTTTGCCAATGCACTTTACGCCACTCTATACTACTGCGCTCTGCGCCTCTGCATGCTATACCATCCCAGTCTAGGCAACACCAATCTACTCTGCACAACTACACTCTATGCCACTCTGCAACACTGCTCTGTACGTCACTGCACTCTATGCTAATACGCTCTATGCTAGTGCACTTTACTCTGTAACACTCAACTTTATGCCCCTGCACTCTACATCAATACACAGTATGTCGCTCTAATCTATTCTGCACCACTGCACTCTTTGCATGGCACTCTACACCACTTTACTCTATGCCATCACACTCTATGCCACTCTACGCAACTCCACTCTACTCTACGCAACTCCACTTTACGCAACTCCACTCTACTCACTCTCCACTCCACTACTTAGAAAATTCTTCAGCCTCTCATTTATATGTCTGATATAATCAGGGTTCAGGAGAAGCGCCTTGTCAAGTTTCTAGAAATGTTGTGGCTGCACCCCTGCAGGACGATCAAATTCAAAGATCAGAGGATTGTGGTCAGAAAAAAACATTGGATATTTTACCACACATGCCTCTTTCAGGAGGCAAGATGAGACCAGGAAGTAGTCCAAATGAGCATACTGCTTGTGAGGAAAAGAAGCAAATGTACACCCTAGATAGTCAGCTCTACCCAAGCATCTGTCAGCAAGTGCAGCTCCATTAGATGTTTTACAGACCAGAAAACCTTCCTCTTCCATCTGCCATAATCCCTTACAGTATCTATATGCCAGTTTCAGTCTCCACAAACAACTATGGCCCAGATTTAAGAAAAGTTAGCACTGCGTTTGCGTAATTTTTTACATAAAAGCAGGGCTAACTTAACAGCATATTAGATGTTGATGCTAGAACAGTCTAGTGTCAAATTTTTTAACTTAGCGTCATTTTTTGGGAGCGCCACCTTACCTTGTGTCGGTTAATGACAATGATATGCTAGGTAGGCGTTCCCTCCTAAAATATTATGCTAGGCCGCTAACGCCAAATTTACCACCTGATGGCAAAATGACATAAGCAATGACCAGCTCAAAAAAATGATGCTAAGTCCGATTAGCATCAAAATATTAACGCTTGGTCAGGCCAGGCGTTAAAATGAGACCCACACAATATTACATAAGGGAAACACAGAGAAGGAGCATTGGAAAGAAACAGGACACCATGGAAGTTGGAAGTGTTAATCCTACAGCTTGGCACCCGTAGAAGATGACAGCAATGATGCCAGGTGCTACCAGCACCACCGCAGCAATCGCACACCACAGCAGTCACAAACAAAGCATAGAAGACGGGAGAGGATCTTTCTCCAGCGTGCAAGCATCCTGGCTCTCGGGGAAGAAGATGTGATCGGACTCTACCATCTGAGGCGTGAGACCATGGTACGCCTGCTCCACCAAATTGCACCAGACATAACAGCGAGAGTGCAGAGTCACACAGCAGTTCCACATTTGACCAAACTCCTGGCTGTCCTCCGCTTCCTGGCATCAGGTGAATTCCAGACAACTGCAACACAAGTGGGTGGGATTTCACAACCATCCCTCTCTGCCTTCCTTATGACAGTTCTGGACACCATCATCAGACACACAGCCCACCACATCTGGTTCACCAATACCCAGGGACTGCAGAAGAAGACCAAGCACGATTCTTACCAGATTGCTGGCTTCCTGCATGTGCTGGGTGCAATAGACTGCACCCATGTTTAACTTATCCCTCCTGCAGAAACCGAACATCTCTACAGGAACCACAAACATACCCACTCCATCAATGTGCAGGCCATCGTGGACCACTGTGGAATTATCACAAACATCCTTGCTAAATATCCCAGAATTGTCCATGATGCTTACATCTTCAGGCACTCCACTATAAACCAACAACTCTAGGATGGTCAATATGGCAATGGCCTACTTGTAGGTAAGATACCATACAAATCATAACACACACAACCCAACAAACTTATAGTACAAACAATACAAACACAACATCAAACATGCATGGTCATGGAAACACAGATGTATAGACCACATGCCACACTGCCACACTGCTCTGCATGCAATGCACATCACCCACACTTACGCCCACTTGATTGACACATCACTGGACGGATGGGTGGAGCAATGTCCCATATGGATACAAAAGAATGGCTCAACCAAATACATTTGTCCATAGGTTCTTAACAAATACAGATCCTACACACATAAAATACTTACCAAGGAATCACTCTGCTATGTGATTTGAATTGGGCATTTAAATATCAAACAACTCACATATTGGCATTGCCCCACTCCTACTATGCTGTAGAGGTCTCAGGCAGCACTGATATCTATTGCCACCCGAGTGGTCCCATCACTAACTACATATCACCTAAATATGACAGATATACTTGTTGTGTACATCTTTCCCTTATGTGGTGCATTGTGAAGCACTTGTTGAAAAACAACATTGCCATCAATGAACGATCATGTGCAGAAATGGACACCTCACAGCACCCCAACAAACATACCGGTAAATCCCACATCTCCATTCAGTGATACAAGGGTACCTGCAAAGGACTGTGCCAGATGTACTTCTGACAATGTACAGGGAGAGGCCAGAAATGCACATGAAAGAGGATACATGGAACTTAGTAGGGCTGGACTCGTGATGCAGGGCACTGCTGAAAAGCACATCAGTCCCTGTCCTGTCCCACAGCTGTCTGAAAACCCATGCATACATCAGAATACATCCCATATAACTCTTCCACACTGTGCATATGAACTTCATGCACATACATATGCCAGCCTGCTATTGCTAACAACACTTTGTGCAAGGGAGGTATTTCTAGGGCAAAGGATGGGATTCACATGCAACACACAGGGCCCTACTTCTGTTACATGGCACGCTAGCACACAAAATAGGTACACATGTCTACTACATCACTCTTCTGCAGGTCTAAAGTGACGGCACTAAGGACCACATGTCAGAAAAGTTGGATAGCATCTAAAGCAGTTCTGCCTCACTTGTGTGCCTTGGCGCCCCCTACACACAACATGTGTGTGCTGTAGTCAATATATGACGCACCATGGAGCGTTGTAGATGCAATGGTGTCAACATGATGGAAGATACTGATGGACTGTGTAGGATAAATGCCAAAAGTATCCTGCTCACCACATAGGCCCCCACTAAAAGCAATGTTTTCTCAGATTTTTGTGCCTCCTCTGTGCAGGCGTCAAAAGTACCAGATAAAATATATGAATCAGAATCCCTTATATACCTCTGTACCATTTTAGCTTTAGCCCAATGGGGGAACACATCCTGTGCCTACACAATGCTTTACACAGGCATAATGTGTTGCTAAGGTATACTAAGTGTTGCACAGCATGGATAGTGGCACTTTCTAAACATGGCACTGTGATTATTTGCCTAGTTGGCTTACAATTGTGTCCACAAAAATGAGGGTAATGTGGTGCAAGGAGGTTCTAGGGCCTTGTAATTTTGGTCCACTGGCTCAAATATAGAGAACACTAAACACATTTGGCTTGGGTGAACTGTCAGACAAAAATTCCATTTACAATCACCATGTACCTAAGCCACAATCCATGATCGGAAAGTGCACCACCACAGACCAATACAGCTATACATCCAAACAGGAACACACACAATACCAGATGTAAGTCTGATACACCACCCCACTCAAAACAAATATGGGCCATGGCACCAAGCATGATTGACACGTTCTCACATTCGTTTGCAGCTGACCAAGGTTACAGCATCCAGCCATGGGTCATGATACCTTTTGGAAATCCTACTACGGATACACAACAGGATCTTCAATGAAGCCCACATAAGGACCAGAAATGTAGGGGAGTGGACATTTGGCCTCCTTAAATCAAGGTTCAGGTGCCTACATCTTACAGGAGGGCAGTTATATGTGCCACCCCTTGTCTGCAAAATTATCCTTGTGTGTGCTATTTTTCACAACATTTGTCTACGCACACATGTCCCCTGGGATGACCAAGTAGATGTCCCAAATGAGGAGGATACCAACAATGGTGTACAACTGGAGGAGGTGGAACAGCAATTACTGCTGTTGGAGTACACAGAAGAGAACTAATAGTGCAAAAAAATTCACATAGAACTGCACTCCAAGAATCACCATGTAAATAATTAAATAAAATCACGTTAACACAGAATGGACATGGCATACTCTTTTACACCATCACATACCAATTGTAACTTGCACATATATCAGAGAGCATGCCTATACCACAACAGTTGTAAACAACTTTGGGACATAGGCCCAGAATTAAGAGGGCCTAGTACATCCTTGTGCAACATTAGTGTCGAACATCTTACGCTAATGAGGCCCAACTATGCAAATATCTAAGCAGCAGAAACTTATAGTGGCGCAAGTCAGGCATTGTGCCACTTTGTATCACCTTGTGCCACAAAATGCCCGCAACAGGCATTAGGTATACAAGGGGGTGAACAGCTGGTACGGGGGATCCAAAATGGTGCAGTGGAATCTAAATAAAACAACTGTTCCATATATTGCTGCTACTTTTGACACCTGCTCATAGCAGCTGTTTAAAGGGTGCACACCATTGGGACCCTGAGTACTGTTCGTGGTAAGGGCCTAAATCTTCACCCGGACCCAGAACAGTACATCACTTGCATTAAATACCTCATATGCCATTGCCCCCTAGCCTGTCCCACAGTGTGAAGTCTGTAAAATAAGGTGCACACATGGTTGTGGTAGGGAGATGCTAAGCAGGGAACGAAAAGTGGCCCTGCACTGGCTTCTGCACCACTTTACTTTAATCTGGCCCATAGTCAGGAACAATAAATATCTCCTAAATAATTCACCACCACATGAATGTCTTGGTGGAATGTAGGCATTCTCTAGCTAAAACAATTAACATTGTCACGCACACATATCACACAAGTGTGTTGGCTTGACATATACCTGTAACAATCCAGGAAATATATGTGAAGGCTGCTGTACACATGTATGCACTAGGTAGGAAAAGTGCTAGAAAGTATCTACCATTAATGGCAGGTTTGTGTCTGCTAGGTAATCTAGTTAAGTCTGAATGTGAATATCACATATGAGTACTGCGAGCAAACTTCTCAGTGCCTCTCACATGTATTAGCAAGAGAGTGACATACAGGGACCAATACACACACGTCTTGGTGTATTACACCTAATCAACTCAGAATGTACATGTAAGTCAAGCAGTGTACTAATACGTCACAGACATTTGTGTGAAAAATGATACTGAAAGCTTGATTGTGCCATTCCTTCAACTCATAGCTGACATGAATAATCATAGTACCAAAATACGCTCATTGGGAATGTTACATAGGTTGTGGAAAGCAAATGTGGGCATGTGGCCATAGATGAAAAATGATGTGAAGCCACAGTAGAACAGTTGTAAGAGGACTTGGAAGACGTGGAAGGCTGGTCCTGCTGAAACGATCTATGGATACTAGTGCTACCTCAAAATACCAAAGGTCCAGCCATGGACCTGTTTGTGGACGATCTCATCCTGAAACAGCTACAAACACATGGACTCCCAAAACTCTTTTAGTTGGAGGGAGCCCACCACAACCCAGGAGCACCATGAAAGCTTGGAGCACATCTTTGGCCCATCATGGCAAAACTCATATACGTCCGATACTGGGACGTGAGTCACCAAGCAGCTTGCTGTGTCCCTCCATTATATATAGGTAAAAGTTGGGTTACCTTTGTCCACAATTTCTGACTTTGGGTCCAGAGGCTGCATCGCAATGTCCTCTAGGTGAAGAAGGCTCTGAGGGAACGGGACAACAAGTAAACAAAGACTTATCCGGAGCAGTTTGATAAGTCGCAGCATGCAAAACTCACTTTTTAGCAAGCCCAGAAGATGGTCACGATTGGCTGGATTGAAGGTCAGGTAGCAGGAGGGTCAAGACATTGCAACCGCCCTAAGAGGCGCCGGGGTGGCGGCATGGCAAAATAGTATAGTGAAGCAATTTAGTGGAAGTGCGGGTCAAAACATATAACGCCTAGTCAGGGGCATCGTCCAGATCACACAAACAGATTTTGGGACCCATGGGGAAATGAGAGAGGCTCATGGGATGGTAAATGTGGCACTGAATGGGCACCCAAAGCATCTTGGGGTAGGCTGGGAGCAGGCTGTGATGGCCCTAAATCAGTAATTGGGAGCAAGATTGAGACAGAGGATACGAGACACCAACTTGTTAAAGACATTCCAGTAAGCAGCTGGGTGGGGGCCAGTAGCCGGTAGTGATGCATTCTAGTTATTAGTATGTTTGGTTGGGGCAACACGCACTATGCTCAGTTGGGGAGGTGGGCAGTTTGGAATCTGCAGTGCAGTGTAGCAGGGAGTAATGATTGCAGGGGGTTGAGTGGGTAGTTGTTTTAGTTGATGTTCAAGCAAGATACATACGACCAGTTAACATAGCTGAGGCACACATGATATTCACTTTCACAGTCTGAATCCCAACCAGCTTAGGGCCTGTGTGGTCTTTTAACCATACAGTGGGATGTCCAAGTTAGTATGTCAACCCTTAGGATAGTATCCTGGAATGTCAATGGCCTACCCGACAAAGTCAAACAGGGAGTGGTGTCCCAGTACATCAAACCAGATTCCCCTGAGATAGTTCTCCTATAAGAGACTCACCTCCTAGGTCATAGGTGTAATGTCCCTCACAAATTGGGGAAACAAAAAGGCTGCTAATGTGGGCCATACCACCTCCTCTAGAGGAGTAGTAATGTTTGTGAGGAGAACTCTGCCCCTGGTCATTTGGATAATATGTCCCGATCCGCTGAGTCACTATGTGGTACTCTCTCGGACCTGGGAGGAGGGCATCTTAAACATACCTTCAGTAGATATCACAACATGACTTCAGGCCTGATCACTGTGATACACAGTCTTCCAGATGGGGAAATGATCATGTGAGGGGACCTCAACGCAACCCTGAGTTATAGCATTCACTGACATCCCACCAGGTCCCTGGACGCAGTCAGAAGACCATTAACAGACTTCCTCACTGCCCAAGTACTGCCATATGTACTTGGGGGTGCATGATATTCTCTCCTGAATTGATCACATTCTCACTCCCACTCATCAGCTGTTAAAAGTCAGTGTGGCACCACTTACTTAACCAGGGGTATTTCTGACTGTTCTCCCCTGTGGCTGGTGTATGGTTGGGCCAAGAGGACAAACACAACCTGTATCATATTGAGCCTTTGGTACCTTAAAGAGCCAAAAGGTAGAAAATGGATGTTAGCTGAAAACCTGTTGTGGGTGGCGTGTGGGACATTAGTCAAGGGGGTGGGTCTCACCATGATGGCGCAAGGGAAACAACTAAAAAGGGACAACTTGAAGGCTCTCAAATGTGATTTTTTTGTCCTGTGACGCCGTCATACCTGATGAGGAGGGATCAGAGGGAGCCCACATCCTAGCCCTGAAGCAAAATCAATACTGAGATGTGGTCCAGGAAGCTGCAAATATACACCACAGGGCAGCACAGTACAACATCAATGTAGTGGGGGACACAACAGGAAAAATATTGGCCTGGCTGGATAGATATGAGGCAGCGAATAGATGGGTACCATGGATCCAGAAGGAGTCAGTGGAACCTGCTAGTAGTGGATAAACCATAGCCCAAATTTCTGGCCATTACTGAGGAAAAATCAAGTAAGCAAGGTATTTCACCACAAAAAACAAAGCAGGCGAGCTCCTGGGTGACATCCCACACGCAAGCCTCACTACAGAGGATAGGGAAGCCTTAGAAGATGCACTTTCCCTGGAGGAAATTGTAAGAGCCATCAGGGATGTGAAGCCCGTCATAGCATTAGGGCACAACGGGGTTACAATGGAACCCTATAAGCTGACAGACACTTTGTTTGCCTCACTTCTGAATCAGATGTATGAGAAGAGCCAGAAGGGGTGAGTACTCATGTTAGACCAGTGCCAGGATTGCATAGTGATCATCCACAAAGAGGGGAAGACCAGGGAGGACCGTATCTGTACCCTGGGTCTACAAACAAGACACAGTTAAAAAAAATATCAATGTATCAATGACCTAACCAAGTAACCAAGGGATAACCGCACTGATTCTTAGCAAAGCACGTGAAACAATGGGAACTGATGAGACATGTCCTACACAAATAAGCTGCAGTTTCCTAGTATATTTAATGGGGCAAGCGTGACATCAAGTACCTCAAAGGCAACTACACATACTTGGCCATAGGATCACAAATGTTCAGGTGTATGTATGCAGGGAACTGTGCATCGCAGTGCAGACGATCCATCATGAGGATGGGAGATCACCACCCAACGTCCCCTCAAACTTCTGAGTAGGTTATATTGACCCTTGACACAGTCAGGGGCCTGCTGATTACACACAGTGAACTGAGCTGAGGTGACCAGTCAACAGGTGTTCATACATGCAACAATGGCCCTTTATGGCCATTCAAATTACAACATGAGCACCAATGACTAATGTGCCATCACTGCATGAGAGCACCCCTGCCGTACAGATTGTATTCAATTGCATCAACCTGCCAATAACATATGTTTGAGTAGATGAACTTAGAAAATGTATGTTGTTGACACAACATACCTAAATGTATCAACACATGTCCCAGCTAGGTGGACCAGGCTTGTTGTTGTCAATTTGCAGATGGACAAATGAGTACAATTAACATAATATAATGTGTATGTGTCACATGATTACTTACAACTTATCATGACCAGCACAAATGTCCCCCTATTGTGAAACAGGTTTTACACAGATATGAGTACACAGCTTTGGAGCAATGGCCTACACATCAGATAGTTGTATTCAAGATTTGGTATGTGTCCAATCTCTAAACACACTACTGTATCATGCAGCACTTATCAGACATGATACATAGATTATCGCACACAAAACATGTCTCATATATACCTACAATGACACATATCAGCACACCATCACTAACATTTTGCATGCATGGGGAACCATACATTACATATTTTGCTCTGCATCATTAACTCTGCTCCTTACAACACACCAGAGTGTGCACATACATGCACTCACAGTTAAATGGCTGACAGGATCTTATGCCGGCCTTAGTCAACAGCATCAATTGCTAAATATTTGTGAAGGGCATGATATACCTGAACATGTATTGCACATGGGCCTTCCCATCTTATGTAGTGTGTAGAAACACACTGTTAGAATTCTGACAATGTGGTACTCCCACAACATGAGTAGCATCCCTTATGTAGACGCAGTTCACATGAGTAAACATGTATGTGGCTAAGAGTCTTCATACACAGGCACATTTGCAAACTGTATCAGTCCTCACATGTATCACACACACATACATACATAAGGTAACACATTCCTATGTTACCGGTACACAATAAAATGCACAAGCACACACAGGTAGCCATACCATAGAAACTACAGAGACGCATAGCCCATGTAACAAGGAATGTGAATGTGGGTGCACTGTCAGCCTTTCTACCAAAATCCATGCATGAACGTTATGCATAAACATTTTTTATGCATATGGTACATCCTCATGCAGCGCAAATCACTAAAATGATGCTTGCCACCATGTGCGTCTGAACTGTCTTCCTGTGTCAGCCTTCTCTCAAAAATCCACGCATGCCCGGTATGCATCAAAAATTTTGATACATGCCATTGTCCTACAAAAATCGCAGATTCCAAAAATGAAACCGGGCCTCTGCGCGTCAGTTGCAAATCAACAGGCCTTGTCAGTCTTTATGGAAAATATCCACACATAGTCGTCATGTAGCAAAAAAAAAAATGACGCATATAAGGAAACATGACGCATACGCCCAGTAAGTGATGTAACAGGACTTCTTTGCTACACACATGGTAAAGTGAATTTACTTTCACTTTTATTTTACAGTCCATTCTGTCTGTGGTTGAGAGAGGTTGTGGTTGAGGAGTGGTGGTTGCTGAGAGCTTTGTGCTGTGTCCTGTTGCTGTTCAGTCCATTTTGTTGTATTTGTAAGATTTCTGTAGTGTAATATCATGGTCTTGGAGTAGTGTAGTTTGTTGGGGTATTTGGGGTAAGGGGGACTTATTATATACATATTTTTGGGATCATTTGTTGATGCTGAGAGAGACAGCAGGATGTCTGGCAAGAGAAGGGCAGAGCGCATGAGTTCAGATGAACTTGGGATGCACTTGGTTAGTGTGCCACTACCTACCCATTATGTTGAGAATGGGTGGCTGTGTAATGGGCTATCCTACTGGGGCTGGAAGCTGAGCTGGGGGAAGGTCCTGTTCCGACTGCACTGGATCTTCAAGGTGGACTTCACAGACAACCAGATCAAGTACCAGTGGGCAGACCTTGTTACGATGGGAGGTTTATCACCTGGATCATCTGGTGGTTCGGGTTGGCGGACCTGTTGGTAAGTAAACACGTAACATTGCTACATCCTCCTTTGCATGTGCATGACAGTAGAGCATAAGGAAAAGTATAGCATGTCATAAGAAAAGTGAGGATATCAAGGGGCAGATTGAAGGAAAGTGGCACTGCACCAAGTGCAGCACCACTTTTCTTGCACCCCTTAGCACCCCTCTACTGCAACCATCTGTGTGGTTTATCCAAGATATGGCACCATGACATAGGTTAGAGGGCATTTACGTCATAATTTTTTATACTATTGAGTGCTGTTCAGGGACATTCCCATAAAGTTGCTTAAAACCCTGATCAATACATAGTGGGCTATCAATAAATAGTGTGCCCCTTTTTAACACATGCTCTGAGCAGGCATTAAAATGTGCAAAACAAAATGACGCTAAATGTACCTTAAGGTTTCAATGTGCTATTTCTTTAGCTCCTCCTGACGGGCAAATGCCCACTTTGCATGCATACTGGCTGGTGCAAGCATATTGTAGGGGAAAGGGTAATAAAGTAGTACAATGCATGCATTATGGCACTTTGTGAGCCTATGGGCAACATGATGCCTATGCCATGCATGATGTATGCAAGGGATACATTCCCCGTTAGGGGAACCAAGTAATGAATAGCACAAAGAAAACAGAGAAAAATCCTTGTGGTAATCATTCTGGCATTTTCTACTTTTGATCTGAACAGGCATCAAACAGGGGCACACCATTATGATGGCCCCTATTTACTGTTCAGGGTTGGACCAAATTCTTGGTACTAACCCTGACTTGTACATCAATACCGTTAACAATTATAACACCATTGCCCCCTACCCTGTGCCATGGAATGCCTTATCTTAGATACGGTGTACACATGGTGGCAGTAGGGAGGTTCTAAGGGATGAAAGGAAAGTAGTGCTGTACTGCATGCAGGGACACTTCCCTATTATCTGCCCCTAAGCTTTGCACAATTAACATTGTCCTGTCCCCCAGTAAGTGTGATGGATGGATTAGAGACATGTATGTGTGGGTGAGTCACATTGCTATATATGTTGTTGGGTGCTACTTATGTCTGTGTGACTGACATGTTGTAGATGGCAGTGGGTCATTTCTAACACTAAGTTGACTAGGTCACTCAGCTAAACAAGTGCAATGTGTAACAGTTGTACATGCTAAACTTTGTTCGCAAATCATAAAGCTATGTTTCATGTCATGTCTTGCACGCAGACCTCCAAACTACACCATAGGAGAGGTTTCCACTTTTGTAGACCCCGATGCAACCAGTAAGTGTCACCTTGTACGTCACAAATCTACATACAGTGTTGTGTCTGAGAGGGGTTGATACTTATTAAGCCATGTACAAATGGCATGTGTGTCAATTCTTGGGTATCAACATCATGTCTGATGGTATGCTGAGGATGTGTAATATATAGAATGCATCACAGGTGCCAACGTGTGCTGCCATTGATAAGTGAGTTTCTGGAAATGTTTTGTATGGCCACAAACACACTGATGTCAAATACGGTATGTGACAGAGGCGCTGGCTCTCTGTAATGCATGCATGTAGCAAACATGTTTTTACAGCACCCATTCCAGCACTGTGTGCCACACATTGCATAAATGTAGTCCGGACATGGTACAATAAAGGTGCCTGGGTAGAGCTCTCCAAGGGCCTTTCACAATGACACACTTGCACCCCCGGTGCTTTACTGCTCTTCATTAATGAAGTGAAGTACAGGATGTAAAAGGAGCTCTGTTGAGAATGACAGCAGTCCGTTGCGTACACATTGAGATTTGTGCTCCTCTCCAGATGGACGTGGGACAAATCCATGGATTGTAGCACATAAGATGTGTGCAGATTAAACTTCAGGTTTTAGCCATCGTGAGCAAGCATGATCACATCACATGTGTATGAAATGTGCATGGTGAGTGTGTACCTGGTAGTTAGGAGGTGTATCAAGTTTG
The DNA here is from genome assembly GCF_031143425.1 of Pleurodeles waltl. NCBI lineage: Eukaryota > Metazoa > Chordata > Amphibia > Caudata > Salamandridae > Pleurodeles > Pleurodeles waltl. The sequence continues at coordinate 643,829,677 of NC_090446.1, read as the reverse complement.
TGCACAAATAGTGAAAGGTCCAAGTAAACAGGCACTGCACCCAGTGCTGCCCCACTTCTCTTGCGGTCCTTAGCTCCCCCGCCATCCGCCACCATGTGTGTGCTGTGTCTGATATACAGCGCACCATGGTGCAGAGTATGTGCTGATTGTGGTTTACATCTTGATGGACATGATGTACTATTTATGGTTAGTGCAAGAAAATCTAATGCTAACCATGGACTGTACTTTGGGGCCCATTGTGACCAATGGTGTGCCCCCTTTTAATTCCAGCTCTGAGCTGGTATTAAAACTAGGAAAAAAAAGAGGCAGCTGAATCTCTTAGATTGTAGTGCACCATTTTGGCAGTCACCGTACCCTGGTTATGCAACCATTGCATACATCTTGCTTGGCATAGGCCTAATGTGGGGCAAGGGGTGACAAAGTGGCACATACCTGTAATGTCAGATTCTGCTGACCATTTGGCCTTGTTATGCCTTATTTGTGTCATATTGCTTATGATGCTAATGTGGTGGAAGGAGGCCCTAGACCCTCTCACATCTCGGCCCTAGTGTGCAACTTTGGAGAGCCATTATCCCCATGACATGCACTAAACAATATAGATGCTTGCTAGCCAGATTTGTATGGACTTGGGTCTTGCCCTTGTTGTTGGCTTCCTGCTTGACAACATGTGTCATCACAAAATGTTGTTTACAATGCATGCTTGTTCTTCCTTTACCCAATGCAGTTGCTGATGACATGTTCTCCTCATGTTTGAGCTGCCATAATGACTCCAGCCCAGAAACAGAAATTCACTAAATGTGTGGAAAGGTTCCAACACATTTGCAAGGTCAAGGCTGGTTACAGGAAGATGGCAAGGAAATATCTCACGTAAGTCATTCGGGCATGGAAGGCCTTCCCTAATGGTGGACCAACCAAATATCCTAAAGCCACCCCACCTGCAGGAGTGTCCTCAGCACCTAGAGTCCATGGTGCTTCTTCAGGTCTGGCACCCTGAACATCTGCAGCACATTAGACAGCACCAGCACCACGACAGCCACCACTATTTGTCACTGGGTCCAGCTTTGAGACAGAAATGCAAAAAGACACGGCCGAGCTGAAGGCTAGGTTGGCAAGACTTGAGGCAGAGAATGCCAGAAATGATAAATTACTAAAATATATCAAGAGAAAGCTCAAGATGTACATGTGGCCACTCACCACTTCCATGGACCTTCCCTTCCCAGTGTGCCTCTTTCAAGGTTTTAGCAGGTTTTAGGGGGTTAGACATAGGTTAGGTAGGATAAAGTAGGCTAGTTGTAGGATATAGTTAGTGTAGTTCGAGGGGTGGGATTCACGCATTGTTTTTATTGGGGGGTAGTTGCCTGGGGGATTATGTTTAGGGGTATAAGTACAAAAAAAAAACATTTTTTTTTAAATAATACAAAAAATATATATTTGTTTAGAACATAGGGTTAATTTGTATGTGTGTAGTTTAGTTCATGTTGTCCTGCACGTCTATTGTCTCATAAGGGTGGGGGGGGGCATGTTTATTGAGTAGCATTATGTATATAAGTTACATTTAGAATAGGATAGATAGCTGTAGGGTTAAGTTAAGTTAGTATAGGTTGGCTTAATGTAGGTTGGTGAGTAGGTTAGGTTTTTAATAGGTTATGTTTCTAGGGCCAGATGTAGGAAAGGATTTGCAACTCGCAAACGGCAAAAACTGCCGTTTGCGAGTTGCAAATCACATTTTCCTATGCAGAAATGCATTCTGCGAGTCGGACCGACTCGCAAAATGCATTTCAGAATCGCAAATAGGAAGGGGTGTTCCCTTCCTATTTGCGATTCCTAGTGGTATGCAATACCATTTGTGACCGCATATGCGGTCGCAAATGGTGTTGTAGTTACCATCCACTTCAAGTGGATGGTAACCCACTCGCAAATTGGAAGGGGTCCCCATGGGACCCCTTCCAGGTTGTGACTGGACCCAAAAACATTTTTTCAGGGCAGGGAGTGGTCCAAGGGACCACTCCCTGCCCTGAAAAAATACCGAAACTAAAGGTTTCGGTTTTTTTTTTTAAGTGCAGCTCGTTTTCCTTTAAGGAAAACGGGCTACACTTAAAAAAAAAAAAAACTGCTTTATTGAAAGCAGTCACGAACACGGAGGTCTGCTGACTACAGCAGGCCTCCATGTTTGCGAGTGCCCATAGTCGGTATGGGGCCGCAATTTGCGACCCACCTCATTAATATTAATGAGGTGGGTCATTGCGACCCCATACCGACTCGCAGACGGTGTCTGAGACACCGTTCTGCATGACATTTTGCGAGTTGCAAATAGCGAGTCGCTAAGACTCGCTATTTGCAACTCGCAAAATGCTTCTTTAGTACATCTGGCCCCTAGGTACTAATAAATCCTGTTAAATTTCAGACTATTAGGTGTCCATGATGATTGACTGTCTGCGTGTTCTCATGTCTGTAGTGGCCAAGTTGGGGAAATGGCTTAGCGTGTGCATTCAGTATTGATTTGCATGTATGACTATGTATATCCCCATTGACCAAGAAGCTGTCTGATTGGCAGTGCTATGACATCAGCTACTCAGGACTGTTTTCAGTGCAGTTCCTGACACTCTGTGTATGGATAAAATATATTTGACAGGTAATGATGCAACATCAATTGTCATCTTTTTAGAAAAGTTTTGCACAATAAATTACACCTTATTTTGGGGTATGGATACTGGCAAACCTACAGCTGCCTGTCACAGTTTTTAATATGCTCTTCAGTTCCTCACATATTTGTTGTATTGGTACATTTGTCAGGGAAATTTCCGACACTTGAGTTTTGAACCATTCATACCATATGTCAACTTCCAAGGAAATATGTTCAATACATGCTTGTGAGGCTCAGTAAGGTGTTTGTAGTCCACAATTCTATCAGTCACCTTTATCATGCATGAGTCCTAGTGTGTGCCTTTGTGTCTGACAGTAAGCCACGCATCATTTGGTTCTGTTCTCATTGACATTGCCTCACACAATGCAGACATTTATATGAGTTGATTAAACACTGAAAAAAGTGCATGATACATGTGATTATGGTGATTTATTTATATGTGAAAGTTTATTTTCCAATGCAGTACAATGTCCAGTTCCTTGACCCCATGATAGAAAGTGAACCACTTGAACATTCAGAGTCCAAGGGTGAGAGACATGTCATGAGACATGCGTAGGAGAAGTGCGCATTAGTGACAGGGTGTCCAAATTGACAATAAGTAGGAATTGAGACAATGTCATTCCATAGACGATAAGTCAACAGTAGTTGAGTGAAGAGGGCACATTGCCAGCTGTCACAACACTGGCATGATCTTAAGCCTAGAACTAAGGAGATACTGTCCATGTGGCACAGACTGGTGCTATTGAGTGGTTTTACGTTTGAATGTTGTTCCTTCCACATCTTTGTCCTCTGATGTGTGTGGTGCCTCCTGTGCCATGGGTGGTACTGTTGTTGAAGTTGAGGGGGCCACACACACAGCAGGGGATAGAGATGTGGAATCAAAGGACACAGCAGCTGCCATTTGTGGGAACAGATAAGGCATCACTGAAGCAAGGAGGAACTGCTGATTTCTCAACACTGCAGCTACATCATGGTGGTAGGCAGCCAAGTTTTCACTGAGGGAGGTCACTTCCTGCTGTATGACTCCGGGGCATTGTGTATAGCCCCCAGCCTATCTATCATGCTGCTGCCACTTTGGGAGGGCAGTTGTTGAAGTCTCTTCCTCATGACAGCAGCTATGTCGGCCAGGGACTGCTGGAGTCCACGTAACAGGGAGTGGGTGCCTCTGCTGAGAGCTGAGTTGTCCTTATTTGGACTGAGGCACCTCTTTTCTCCCTCTAGGTTGCCTGCCATGGTCTCCATCCCCACCCGGACGTGCTTGGCCAGCTCCCGCTGGACTCCTACCACTGTCCTATGAAAGGGGATGTCTGAGTGCTCAGAGCTCAGGGCTGTGGTAGTACTGGTTGGTGCTATGTGTTGGTAGTTGGGTAGTTAATTGGGAGACCCTGCAACGCTGTGCATCCTCCCTGTGACTGGAGGTGGCTTCTGGAAGGAACCTAGGACATCCTGGAGAGTCTCTTCATTGCTGGTCGGCAGGTGGTCATCCATGCCATCTGTAAAATCCAGGACAGGCAGGTCGGCAGGAGGTAAGGCATCATCCTCCGAAATGGGATAGTGAAATATCAGTGTTTGACTTAGTGGCTGTTGACATGGCTCATCATTTACTTGCAACTGGTGACATGTTACAGAGCCCAGGTTATAGTTGTTTATTATGTGTAGCATTGTGCATCACACAAAGGGTAACCTTTCAAGGTATTTGGTACATTGATCCCACATCACCATTTTCCTTGCAGGACCCTTGCCCCAGCCACTGACACCATGGTAGCACGTAATTTACATTCCTGTTCACCATGGTGGACATTCCCACAGTAATCTAATGAGCGTTGTCACTATTTTGGTGCTTTACCGCAATGGCACCATGAATGATGGCACTAGTGCAGCAAAGCACAGGGAGGTCCATTGCTTACAATGCTTGTGTCACTTTGCCATATATCTTTAGCAGGCCTCACACGTGGTAATTAGATAGCACAGTACAACCTTTATGGATTGTCAGCCCCATTAGTTCATCTCTCCTTGCATAAGGGACATTTCCTTGCATACAGCATATCTGCCACAGGCATGTATTGGCGTAAGGATGTACATTGTGGATCAATGCATGCATTTTGAGACTGTTAATGTGGAACCAGAGGAATGGGCAGCTTAGATCCACATTGGCAACTATTTGTATGATGGTACTGTTCCGTTACGGGTTAGTGACATTGGGCCCCTAGTGCAGCATTGATGCTACTTGTGGCTGTTCTTACGCATGAAGGTGTCCCTTTGTGCACAATGCTAACACAGGCAACCTTGTTACATGGTGAAATTGAAGATACTTGTACAGCAGCACAAATGATGTTCTCAGACATGCCCTACATGGTCTATATGTTCACTTTTGTGCCCAATCCCAAATGGTGCATGGAGGTGTGTGAGAGTTATTGTTGGGCCACCCTGTGCGACTAGCACAGGACACATTGTACACTAATTTATTCAAAAGTGGCAAAGAGGTGCTGCACCAAAAATAGCAGCACCATGATGCGCCTCATTCGAAATGCAGGGATGCACCGCATTTACAGGAATACGGCACGCCCCTGCATTTTCCCCCTGCGCCGGCGTAGATTTATGCTCCCTGCACTTACGAAGGTATCCTTGCATGATAGTGCAATGGTGCCTGGGTTGAGGCGAAAGACTGTATATGTGCAGCAAGGTGTCCCTTCCTTCACAAAATCAATCTATTATGGTTAATTGGCACTTCTATGTGTGCTTCAGGATGCAGCACACACAAGAAGGGCAATGACACAAGGAGGAAGGAAAGCATATTGCTTTGTTACGCCATCCTAACACTACCCCTGGGGTGCTGTTGGAGTCAGTCGCAGCCTTAAGTTAACATGTAGTCTTGAATCTGGGGCAACAACAATATGCCATGGGTATTGTTGTGGCATGGCCACAGCCACACTGATTGCACTCCCCTTCTAGGCAAAATGCTGTGTGTAGGGGCCATATTTACAAGATGGTGTTAAGCCACATTAAGAGGGTTAACACCACGCTGTGTATGTGTCTGAGTGCATTACGCCACTAGAAGGTCACTAAAAGTGAGGCTCTAGTGACGATGGGGCCTTTTGATTCTGGCCCTATGCGTCCCGAAGCAACCCTTTTGCATGCATTCAGTGTGTCCTATGTGCCTCCCCCGTCTGCCATTTGTAAAGTTCTAGATAATCCTCCCTGCCACTTACCATGGCTTTGTGGTAGGTCTTGGTAGTCTGCGCTGTCCTATCTACGATTCCAGTGACCAGCTCTTCCGAGATGACCGCTGCCACCATCTCCTCCAGTTCATCCAGGTTCTCCTGGGGTGCAGGACTTCCACCTCCAGTCTGCAGGCCTGCCTTTTGGTTCCTGACCAGTTTCTTTTTAGTTTTGCACTTTCAAACATGACAGTGCTCCTTACACTCAGTGACAGTCCTCTTCACCTCTACCACACTGTTGACTTTATCTACTATTGCCTGCACTATAGCCTCTCTCCTACCTATTGGCAATTTGGAGGTGATGAAGAGCTGGTGTTGGTGCTCTCTCACCTCTCTGACCAAGGTATCATTCTCCTCCTCACTAAAGTGATTCTTCACTTCCTCTTCTCCTTCTCCTGGGACTTTGCCGGTCCCTCCTGGCTCGTACTGGGTTCATTGGGATCTTTCTGGGGTCTCTCCTGGCCTGCATTCTCCATATTGTCTCCCTATTTGTTTTTCTTGCTCACACCTTTTTTTTTACCCTAATGCTATTAAGAATGGCGTTAACACGTTTAGCACAAAAAAACTTGCTGCAAAATGTTCTAACGCAACTTTTACAGCATTAGCGTCATTTGTTTTCCAGCATGTTGCAATGGTTAACGTCATTTTTCTTTCGCTCCATGGTGCATTGCTTTTTTAAATATGGTGCATGGATGGCGCTAAGGAATGGTGCTAGCCCGCTGTAAATATTTTGACCCAAAACTGCACTAGCGTCATTTTTCCTAAATCAGGGCCTATGGATGTTGGCCAAGATGCCAGTTCTACCCCAAAACTCCATGACTGCTGCCTCATCGAAGTTAAAGCCATACACTGAGCAAATAGTGAATTTAGATTATGATACTTGGCATTCGACTAATGCTCATCTACCGGATTTGTCAGAAGTGCTCTGGTTGATAACCCAGGAGTCCCCTTTCACAAAATTTGCCCCCACTTACTTTGACCCCCTGTGTAGTCCTAGAGTTCCCAACAGTTTTTTTTTTACAAAAAAAATGTGTTTCTTGAAGGCAGACTATGGGGGTTATTACAACTTTGGAGGAGGTGTTAATCCGTCCCAAAAGTGACGGTAAAGTGACGGATATACCACCAGCCGTATTACGAGTCCATTATATCCTATGGAACTCGTAATACGGCTGGTGGTATATCCGTCACTTTACCGTCACTTTTGGGACGGATTAACACCTCCTCCAAAGTTGTAATAACCCCCTATGTCTACTCCGTGTCCTGAGTCCTTCAGCCACCTTGGCCTGCTTAGCCCTGTCATTCAAGCCTTGAACATTAACTGATTCTACACTTATCTTGTACATGTATTAATCTCGAGGAGGGAAAAAGAACAAATATCCCAATAAGAGAAGTAGGGAAAATATGGTACTCGCTGTAGTAATGACACACTTTCTGTAGATCACATAGAACACATCAAACTCAACCCTGCTCCACATAACAAATCATGCCTATTGTCCCAGGAGGCACCGAAATGCTGTCTCAAATAATTTTTTCCGCTCCCTTTTTGTGTTTGTTTTACACACTCTATCACTTACTCGCCCCTCTTGTTACCCAGATCCCCTGCCCCCAACTGAGTAGAATGTGTCATCCTCTGCCCCCAACTCCTCCCACTCCACTTACCCCTTTTTGAAGCAATCAGATCCCTCCATAGATAGTCTGTGTAATGGAGCATGCATCCTCCACCCCCACCTAGTGTGACACCAGTCATTATAAAGGTAATAGTAAAGTCAAAAATGAAGAGAAACATCAAAGGCTGATGAGGGCTGCTTGGCACATTGAAAAACTCATCCTGAGCAGCTGCTCTCCTGGCTGCTCAGCAAGTGAGATATCATTTATTAACAATTAAGTGTCATTTGAATGTCAACGTAGACTGTCCAAATATTCCCTCACTTTGACCACTGAAGTGAATGCATGTATCTTCTCATTGTAGATTATTTTTAATCTTGCAGGGTTTAGCAGCAACACTTGGGTCCCTTTGTCCTGGAAAGGTTTCATCATCTGACACAGTCTCCATTGTTGCTCAACCATTATATGGCAAAATCTGGTCTTACAAAATAAAACCATGGCCAATAGTGCTGCGCTTTGCACCTGGGCATGACTTTTAAAGGCTGCTTGCCCGGAAAAGAAGTTTCCAAAGAAAACTAAGGCAGCCCTGGGCCTTGAGTTGGAATAAGCATTCCCCTGAGCTGATTGTTTCAGTGTAGGGATGAACCTATGGGCCCTTTGTACCTCTCGCACCCAATACCACCCCGATACCTTTGGGGAAAGCACCATGAATGAGCTTGATGACAGATGCCCTCACATCATCACCCTTCACACTCTCCTTGATCCCAAGACCCCTTAAATTGTTCCAGTGTTGACAATTCTAAAAGTCCTCCAGCTTTCTATTGGACATTTACCAGTTGGGACTCATGTGCTGTAGTCTGCTCTCTCACAGGGGTAAGGTCTGATTCAAGTACAGCGGCACGACTCTCCACTGCTGTGATTCTCTCCACTACCTCGGAACAGATTTTGGAGATCTTCCGTACTGTCTCCTACATCTTCCTTGCAACTGCCCAACCCTCCGGCTGTCAGAATGAGTCTCTTCCCTGTGAGCCATGATACCCTGATACAATGCCTCAAGGAAGGGGTAATACCCCTCCTCCAGTGGTCTCTGAGCAGTCCAGTCAGCAGGACCAAGTATGTTGTTGACAACATGTTGAGACACCAAGTAATATCATTTCAATTAACTTCTTGAACCACCCCTCCAAGAGGATTTTGAGAGCACCCTCCATATTGTAGATCCAGCCTTCTGACTCAGGGACTGAGTCACTTATATCTGTAGCAAGACTGGCTGATGCCTCGTCACCAGATACCTCAGAGTCATCAGCGGATACATCTGAAAGTGAGAAGAAACATTTTAGTACTTCTGTGCCTAAACCAGGGTTTACCATAGCTAAACCCCCTCACTCCTATCTCTGGGCTTCATATTTTCGATGACTGACCTTTTTTCCTATCGTTAGTTTTAACATATCACAGCTTCATCAATCTGCTGCCTCCTGCATAGGCCTTCTTCAGGGAGACCACCTAACCGAGTCTCCAAGCCAAGAATCCCTCCACCTGATGATGTCCTGGCCTGGTAGGTATGTTGAGGCCTAGGCATAAGGTTCACCCTACCCGTACCATCAGATCTAATATCTGTACCTTACCCAAGAACAGGCCCCTGTCTCACCCGGAAAGGACCTGCTAAAGTTTCCCATGTCCTAGATAATCCTTTGTTTATCAACCAGACCTATCCCAGTCGTGTGTGGTCTTGCTTGGCAACCTCCCCTACTATTGACCCCATTCATACATTAACCCTAGTAAACCCACCTGGTTTTGAACTCACCGACCTATGATCCAGCGCTGGGCGCAGGGGCATAGGTGGCTAGCTCCTGGCTCAGGATAGGCCATTGTATCAATAGAGAGTTAGCATGGTTGCACTCATGTTGGCTTCAGGCTGCACTGTTGTCAGCGTTCCTGCTGCATTTGCTCCCATTATACCAGAGTTAATCGCTGGTCCTGAGGGGCTTTGAAACACAGGCATCCATAAGAGCTCAGGGCCAATAACCATCCTTGCTACCTCGGCAAGCGAGCTGTTAGATTTGCCAGTGGACTTGTGTAATTTGTGCAGAAGATCTATACTGGTATGCTTGCCTCCCACCATCTACCCTGGCATTAGCACTTCCATTTTTCTTCCAGATGGTCGGGGTTGGGAGCAGACGTTGACCCAGGCACGAGCCCTAGTTGATTTTGGTCAGCTGAATTGCTACACCTATTCCCAGAAAACTTCTCCAGGCCTGCTAATATGGCACCTGTGAACTCTGCTGCTCCTCGCTCCTTTGGCTGGCAACAGCACCATTCCTCCAGAAGTGTGTTCCCAGTTGCACCACCAAGAGTCTGCCTCAGATGCCAAGCCTCCCTCTCAAACAGCCTTGTGGGGACAATCTTCGGAGCTGCATGGCATAGCCAGATCAAGTAACCTAGTCCAATCAGCCACCCAAATACATGCTGTAAGGAGATCTGCGACCACGGCAGTCCATCACCTTGGGGCTACCAGTCAAACTGATTACATTCGGAGGGGATGGAGAGTGATACCCACAGCTGCATCAAACAGCTGTCATCTTGCTTACCCCAGAACTCCTCCCCTTAATATATCCATCCATTTTGCTCTTTTTAAGATGGCCACCCTACTTCGGAAATAAGTACTCGATATACATTGTGGGTCCAACTGGGGATATCTTTTTTTCAGATCACCTCCTGCTAAAATGCTGCAAGACTTAAACACCTCTCTCCTATCACAAACATAGCTTGTGATCTCTTTCGATGCCTAAGTGGCAACCCTTTGTTCCTATTATAGGGTTCCATATGATAGAAACAAATTTAATAGTGATAATATATTTTGAGGCTAATTGGAACAATTCAAGAGAAATCTGCAACAAACTAACAATATTGCTCCAATTAAGAATGCTGTGACCGCACTTCAAACAAATTCCGGCCAAAAGTACATTTGTCAGATGCCAGTTTTGCATTTCCAGTTACAATATGTACTTTTTTTCTCTGAATTGCCCCTTTCATACACCAAGGTCTCAACAGCGACATCAGAGGCTAACTGTATCCTCTCTGCAATTTCCTTGGATGATAGAAAAATGTAATTCCTTTGAAATCCAGATAAACTGGTATTTACTGCATGCACAAAAAGGAGTAAATGCATATTTCCCTGAGTGGCCATAAGATCAATGTTGTTAGACCAGGCATCCTTGACATGGTTTCCCCTGTCTTCTTTCCCCTGCTTCCTGTGTTTTTGCCTGTGTGCTGGACTTGGTTTGTGAAGGTTTTTGGTACTCTGGGAACTTCACAACTGCTGACTAGTGCTAAAGTGCAAGTGCTCCCCCCCCCCCTCTGTAAATTTTGATTATGATTGGTTATTCCTGACTGGCCTATTTGAATAACTAGTCGTTCCCTAGTAAAGTACCAGGGCCAGTAAGTGCTACTAGTTGGCCCGCAGCACTGATTGTGCCAACCACGAGTATCCCTGTAAACATGTCTCAGACCTGCTACTGAAGTGTCTCTGTGTGCAGTCTTGCACTGCCAATTCGACCTGACAAGTGTACCAACTTGCCAGGTCCAAACCTTCCCTTTTACTACATGTACATCACCCCAAAGGCACACCCTAAGTAGCCCATTGGTCAGGGTGAAGTGTATTTAAAAGGTGTGACATGTACTGGTGTGTTTTACATGTCCTGATAGTGAAATACTGCCAAAATCGTTTTTCATCATTGCCTGGCCTATCTCTCCAATAGGTTAACATGATGATTGCCTTTATGTATCTTTTCAGTGCAGTTTTCCTTTGGGAGCAGATAGAGATGTGGAGTTTGGGGGTCTCTGAACTCACTATTAAAAATTACATCATGTGGTAAAGTTGTTTTTTAGATTGTTTGAAAATGCCACTTTTAGAAAGTGGGCATTTTCTTCCCTAACTATTCTGTGCCTCAGTCTGGCTGCTGACTACACATCTGGGTCAGACTGACAGTTGAGTTGGACTGTTTGTGAATTACCTCTAGACAGTGACACAAAGGGAGCTGAGATATGTCCTACATATCTTAATGGGTCTTCCTGGGCTATAGTGGAGGGAGGAGCTGACACTTGCACCTGAATAGGGCTGTGCCTATCCTTACAGAATACAGTTTCCAACCCCCTGGAGTGTGTCTGGGGCATGGAGAGGCAGAGTCTCGTGCACTACAGAGACTTTCCTTTGAGGTTTGCCTACTTCAAAGGCAGCACTGAGTATAAGTATTGGACTGCTGACCCCATAACTTTAGAACACTTCTGGATCAAGAGGAACCTCTGCCAAGGAGAAGAGCTAGAGGAGGAGTGCTGCCTCTTTGCTCTGTGTGCTTTGCTGGGTAGGCCTGCAGTTGCTGCTTCTGCCTTAAAGAGGACAAAGACTGGTCTTTTCTGTGTATCCTCCTTGTGAAGTTTCTCCAAGGGCTTGGACTGAGCTTGCCTCCGGTTATGAAGCCTCAGGGACATCAAATACTTCACCTACCAGCCAGTGGGTTCGTTTGCTGTGGACCCTAACTTGCCAGGTGGTGCTCATTCTAGTTTCTGGGGATTTGTGAGTCCCGAGTGCCGTGTTACCGATGTACGTGACACCTGACTCCACCGCGGCACCTGTAGCCCATGGCGTGACCACAAGCCTGAGAGGTTGCCCTTCATGTCTTGACCCACTGGATTCATCGACCCATCCAGATTGCCAGTAACGGACGCCTTGCACGGACACTGCATCACCTCTCCTGCTCTGCAGTAAGGGACCAATGCTGCACTGGACCCAGTGACACCTCACCCCCGACTCCGTGCACCGGCTTGTTTCCTCGTTACCAAAGGTACTCTACCTGGAGGTCCGTATGACTCCATGACCAGTGCCGCCCTCCTCATGAATTGAGCCAGATTGATGGGAACGACTCCATTAATGATGCCGTGATTGCCCCAGTCAGAGCTATTATGTTTCTAAGCGCTATATTGAAGTTTGATCTTTGACAATCCGTATCTTAGCTTGTGTTTGTTAGATTTTTGTCATGCTAGTCTTTTTTTTACTCAGATAAATATTGCCAATCTTTTTAAGCTGGTGCTGAGTGTTTTTCTGGTGTTTTCACTGTGTTACTGTGTGTGTTTGTGCAAATAATTTACACATTGCCTCTGAGATAAGCCTGCCTGCTTGTGCCAAGCTACCAAGGAGGTTGGCAGGGGTTATCTGAGCTGTGTATCTCCTTTACCCTGACTAGAGTGAGGGTCCCTGCTTAGAGTGTAAACTGGCTGCCAACCAGAGACCTCATTTCTAACAAACGTGGATATTGAATGTTGTCCAATAATTCCCAAATTGTTTTTGTTCTCTACCTTTGACTGCATACAGAGCAGAGCTGAGATTAAAACCAGAGGCACTGGAAGGATGTGCTAAACAACACAAAACAGAAGAAAGATGCTGGTGAGTAATTTCTACTAAATCCACCTTTCCCTCGGAACTCATGGCAGATATAACAGCCCGTGCTTATTGACCAAAGCATGTTCTCTCTTACTTGAAGGTAACTGCGAGGGGTTCTTGACATACATGTAAATTTGGGGAAATTCCTGTAAGTGAGGCCAGCTTCGTCAGTGCTACCAATAGTCTTAATGAATTGGGCATGTCGCTCGGATTTAATTGTCTTTTTTTGCTTTTCATTATTTTCCCTCAAGAGAGGGGATAAAACATATTGGATGAAGCCACACTTTGATTACACATTACACAGACGCATCTGTACCTTTATCAACAGTATTGTGCACTTTTTACATAACACACACAGCAATATTGATAAACCCAGTGATAATCATAGAAACATTACTAGATATGTATACCCTTGATGTTATTGGACAACTTTGCAGAGAGAGGTAAACTCTCAGAATCCATAATCATAAAAAACATCCCTTCACAAGTTCTCAAACAATTATTCTTTTGATTGATACAGTACTCCCTCAAAGGAAATGCCTTCGGGTACTTCACCAGAGCCTTCAGTAAAGTTGTGATCATGCAAAGTTTGCCAGCAATCGGACTACAACTTCAGAACAGCAGGCCTGCACCTTTCACTCTTGACGGTTGATCTACGATTCTTTCTCTAATCTGGAGTTTTTTAATCAACCTAAAAATATGGAGATGAAATATCTACTACTGCTATAGCATTACATAAGCATAGATACCCACCTGATGCTTAACCCCCACCAAGAAAGAATTCCTATTGTTTGTCAATAATAACAAGCAAGAAATAGTACAAATCTTGATGGTTTTGTAAATCATGCTGGATGGGTTCGAATCCCAACTTTCACCCAATTCCAGGTCACTTTGATTCATCATGGATACCAACTACACCCTTAAAAAAACACTGGGACAAGAAATAAATGACAGCCTGGTGCCATCTCTTTCTAATGAAGAAAGTGAAACCGTGGCATGCAGAGATTAGTAAATACAAACTACAGTACGATTAATGGCCAGTGTTTGTATATATATATATATAGGTGTGACGGTTTGGGAGAGAGTTAGAGAGAGAAGCGTGTGCGTGTGTGCGAGAATATTTTTATTGCCATTTTGTGAGGAACTTGATTGTCATGGAAACAATTAATGCATATATTTGCTGATTATTTTGCAGCTTTTCATAGCCCCCTTTTTACTGAGGAGTAAAGCTTTACTTAGCATTGTTTGGCAGTGGAAGTGAACATGTTTCTGAACTTGAGCCTATACTGGAAGAACAAGTAGGGCCAGGAAATTAATCTTAAAATGCTGATGGACTTTGAGTCGCTTTACTAAAAAAATACTGTTTTATGGAGAGATGTATTTTTATTCTGTGAGCAAAAGCAGAGAAATGTATGGGAAGCTATATCACAGCTTCAGAAAATTAATTGATTTTTTTATTACCGGGGTGGTGGGGGTACATTCGTGGTGTGATTGGTGCAGTAATTCGAAAGTGCAGATGTGGTTGATAGGAGAGCAATGTTCAGAGAAAGCGATACAAATAGCATACTGTCAGGTGTGCAAAAATACAGATTGTCAATAAACTGAAAATGGAAGACATAGAAGTGTAAAGCGGTAATCATAAAAGAGCAACGGTGGAGCAGAGACTAGTAATGAGGGAGTGATATCAGCCGATCAGGCAAGTGGTCAAAGTAAGTGAAGCAATAGCTATAGTTGTGGAAACTGACATCATCAAGCACAATCTAAGTTTACCCTGCATTAATTATGACTTGTTTTAAGAACTGCAGGCGTAGAACCGGAAGTTTATGAGGCACTCACTAAATCAAATTTTCTGAAAAGCACCTGTCATGAAATGCGACGTGGCACCATCAGGGCCAGAGGAAGACAAAGCTAGAGGACCTTCCTGGAAAGTGTTTGATCTTTAGAGCAGGGTTACTACTCACATGGTGTCAACTCGTCAGCTTCTCATTGAGGGTGCTCTCTGCAACCATGCAGCTTCAATATACAATGTTAGTATGAATGGCAATTACCTGCAGCCATCTTGGGCCTGCAAAGTCAGGATGCCACCATGTCTAAGTAAATCATTCTGACAAACAGCCCAGACCTGCCCACCACAGGTGGATCCACAGGTGGACCCACTTCTGCAAAGAGAAAGCCTAATTTGATTTATTAGAAGTAACAGTACATGAAGCATGAGTGGCTATTTTGCTGGTGATGATGAGTTTCTTCCTAGCAGGAATCTACACCTGACTAGGTCAATAGATCTTTGGACCCAGCATAAGGGCATGTAGAGCAAATCATTAAAATTCAACAAAAAAACATTCAATTTCACAGTATGACAATGTGGCCATACAAGCAAAACTCCAGTAGGGAATATAGTTAAGTGGGGTTGCTACAAACTTCATCTCGGTCATGTAGACAATTCTCAAGACAAAGTTTTAAAGATACAGTATTACCCCAAGGCGTTAGCCAAGGCGACAAAATATACATTCAGATGAACTAACAATAGAAGAACTAGACGCTCTACAAATACAATACAAAACATCAGCAAAATCACCTGATGAGCAGAAAACAAGCGTTGCTCAGTTTTGGTAAGCATTGCATTAAGGCAGTTAAAATCATCAAGGTTCAAATAGTTTGGGCAAGTGAAAACCCTTCGTATTAACCAAACAAGGATTAGCATGTGCTATGCGGAACACATGCGAACAAAAGACAAAAGGACAGAAAGGGCAAAAAGAATTTGGAAAAATGTGATCTCAGGTACCAGATCACTAACTAAGGAAGGCAAAACATAAGTGAAAAGGGATGGCGTCAGCATTTCAGAAACTTGGTCAAGAGTCTTCTTCTCTGGGTCAGGGAAAAAAATATCAAAGTCTCAGCAAGGCATTTCAAAAGGACAAGAGCAGAGAGGGCAAGGAGTTCAGCATGCAGCGAAGAATGGCAAAAGGATCTCTGAACTTGGTCCAGTTGAGGAACAGTACATTAAAGTTCATAGGGGAAGATGGTTCTTCAAGCTCTCATTCCACATGTTGTTGAAGGTGTAACATCCAATAGAAGTTGATTATGAGGCTCCAATTTGAAACATTGGTTTGATTTCTCAGGCTTGTCATAAGAACTGTGACCATCTACTTTTCCATGCAAAAATGCAACATTTGTATAATTTGCCAGTCCACAGTCCAAATTGTTCCATCCTCACGGACGACTTCTTACTCACTATGGCGGTGATTCTAACCTCGGCGGGCGGCGGTCGCCGCCTGCCATGCGGTTACCGCCAAATGACCGCACCGGCCATTCTGGCTTTCCCGGTGTGCTGGCGGGCGACCGCCAAAAGGCCACCCGCCAGCACAGCGGGAAAGACCCAGCAACGATGAAGCCGGCTCCGAATGGAGCCGGCGGAGTTGCTGGAGTGCGACGGGTGTAGTAGCACCCGTCGCGAATTTCAGTGTCTGCTAGGCAGACACTGAAATTCTTTTTGGGGCCCTCTTACGGGGGCCCCTGCAGTGCGGCGGAGCGCGCTCCGCCGCCATGGAGGATTCTCAAGGGCAGCGGAAAGTCGGTGGTACACCGCCGACTTTCCGTTTCTGGCCGCGGCTGTACCGCCGCGGTCAGAATGCCCAGCGGTGCACCGCCAGCCTGTTGGCGGTGCTACCGCGGTCATTCGCCCTGGCGGTTTTTACCGCCAGGGTTAGAATGACCCCCTATGTGTAGAACAATAGACATCTACTACCAAGCTGGAATTCTCATGGGATCGAAATCTGGAAGAAAGGTACAAGTTATCAAGGCATTTTCTGCACAATTACGAACACAAGGACTAGCAGGCCTTACTTAGGCTAATGCCAGTGAATTACAACAGCACATTAATACATTCAAATAAAACACATTTTAATATGCAAACTATAAATTCAGCATTAATAACTTTCATCAGTGTTCATATTACAGTAATTTTAAATGAAAAATAATTATGTTAATATATTTCCATGAATATGGCACATAACTAAATGTCTCTACTTTTGCAAATTATTTTAAAACACTTTTCAATAGAAATCTAATATTGTTTGAATGTGGACTATTAATTTAGACTATGGGCCTCATTATGACCCTGGCGGTAGAGAACCGCCAGGGCCAACGGGGGCGGGAGCACCGCCGACAGGCCGGCGGTGCTCCCTTGGGCATTCTGACCGCGGCGCTTTGGCCGTGGTCAGAACGGGAAAACCGGCGGTCTCCCGCCGGTTTTCCACTGCCCGTAAGAATCCTCCAAGGCGGCGCAGCTCGCTGCGCCGCCGAGGGGATTCTGACAATCCCTACCGCCATCCTGTTCCTGGCGGCTCGCCCGCCAGGAACAGGATGGCGGTAGGGATTGTCGTGGGGCCCCTGGGGGCCCCTGCAGTGCCCATGCCAATGGCATGGGCACTGCAGGGGGCCCCGTAAGACGGCCCGCTAGTATTTCACTGTCTGCATAGCAGACAGTGAAATACGCGACGGGTGCAGTAGCACCCGTCGCACCTTCCCACTCCGCCGGCTCGATTACGAGCCGGCATCCTCGTGGGAAGGGAGTTTTTCCCTGGGCTGGCGGGCGGTCTTTTGGAGACCGCCAGCCAGCCCAGGGAAAAACTCATAATACCCTCCGCGGTCTTCTGACCGCGGAGCGGTATTATGGAGGGCGGCATCCTGGCGGGCGGCCTCCGCTGCCCGCCAGGGTCATAATGAGGCCCTATATATTATAACTTAATGACAAATTATCTCTTCAAACTAAGGGGGTGATTCTGACCTCGGCGGTAAAATGCCCTTACCGCCGGTCAGAAGACCGCCATAACACCGCCGCGGCCGCGGTCAACCGCCACGGTCATTCTGACCCACAACGGCCAAACCTCCAAAAATCTGTCCTCCACTGCAGCCCGCCACATCGGCGGGCAGCGATAAACTGGAGATGACCAAACCTCCACCGTCACGCCAACAGAAATACGCCCATGCCATTACGACCCACGAATCCACACGGCGGTCATTCAAACGCGGTATTCCATTGGCGCTACACACCGCCGCGGTCAGAATACACACACATCACCAAAACACAGCCACATTGGACAATTTGAAAAACACACACCTTATACACATACACACACCACTCCCACACAATCAACCAACTATAAAACACACACCCACATCACCCACAAACCCCTGCGACCCCAATTACTGAGAGAAGGAGAGAGAGACACAGCAGACAATCCAAAGCAAGACACACTGAGGCACACTACACCATCACACACACCACATAGTAGCACAAAGCACCACTCACCAACACACTCCTCATCACATACACCACCCCACACCTCACCCACACCACCCCATGGCACCCCAAAGGCATCCATGATTTTCGGACCAAGAACTCCGGGTCATGGTGGAGGAAATCCTAAGAGTGGAACCCCAGCTCTTCGGCTCGCAGGTGCAACACACCAGTATAGCCAGGAAGGCGGAGCTATGGCAGCGGATCGTGGACAGGGTCAACGCGGTGGGACAGTATCCCAGGAATAGGGAGGACATCCGCAAAAGATGGAACGACCTACGGGGGAAGGTCCGGTCGATGGTCTCCAGGCACAACATCGCGGTCCAGAAGACTGGCGGCGGACCCCCACCCACCCCTCCCGAATTTACATCGTGGGAGCAAGAGGTCTTGACCATCCTGCATCCTCAGGGCCTCGCAGGAGTAGCCGGAGGAATGGACTCTGGTAAGTCCCATCTCAACTACTATATCCCCCACACCCCACCAGCATGCCAACCCACACCCCCACCCTCACCCCCAACCCCCCCAGCACACATCCTTCCTGACAATGTCTCACCAGCACAACCCACCCATCCCAACACCAACTCCTGCATGCCAACACAAACCATGGGCACCCATCACCTAAGCATGACCACTGCACTAACCCCTCCCCCCCACTAAATACCCTCACAACACCTCCCTCCAGGGAATGCCTGCACTGGGGGACAAGGGCACCCACAACACGCATGCTATTGCACACACAGAAACAATAACCAAACTCTCTTACCCCATGCAGGACCCGAACGACAACACACCAGCCAGGAGGGTCCAGAAGTGTCCATCCCACCACCGGAACAGGCCCACACTGAGGATAGCAGCTCTGTCGACAGTGAACCTGATGACCAGCCCGGACCATCGGGGACCTCTGGGCAGTCGGTTCCCCTCACCCAGACACAGGCCACACCAGACCCGACCCCCTCTGCCGACACCAGCACAGCTCCCACCCAGCGGGCCCATGCCTCTGTCTCTAGGACAGCTCAATCAGCGGTGTGTCTGCCACTACAGGGCACCCAGGCTAACCCGACACCCCAACAACAACAGGGACCTGGGGGCAGTGGGAGCGGGCACACCGGCCAGGGGACAGAGGCCGGGGGAAACCGGGCAGCTCGGAGGGCTGCTGTGCGACAGGGGGGGGGGGAGAGGCCCAGGGAACCCACTCTCCAAGAGGCCCTCACCACCCTCATGGGGGCCTACCACCACTCCCAAGAAACGATGGCGACGGTACTGGCCAGGTTCACTGAGATCCAGGCACAGCAGGAGGAACGCTACATGGGGTTCAGGGAGGAGCTGAGAATCATCGGGACCGCAATGGGGACCATCGTCCTGGCCCTCCACAGGATAGAGGACGCGTTGCGGGACCATGGTGCACCACACAGGGCCCCTGTCACTAGGCCGGACCAGGAACAGCCTACCACCTCCGCCGGCGCTAGTGGACAGGAGGTCCCAACACCTCGACAGCCCCCCAGAACCCCACCTCCTGCTGAAGAACAACCACCCCGTAAGAGGAGCCTGAGACCAAAGAAAAAGACAGAGTAGGATGTCAAGACCCCCGCCAGCAGGACATACCCCCTCAAGTCTTCCCACTGTCCCACATTGCCACCCTGTCCAACCATGAACTGCCTATGCTCCATCCTTCCACAGGCAAAAGAACAATGCACCTGTGAGACTGAGAACTGGACTCTGCCATGGATATTCCTCCACCCCCACCCATCACCCTTAGAATCACATGTACCGGTATCTAGCACTGTAAATAAATCACATTTTGCACACAAACCTGTTTTGAGTCATGCTGTATTATTAACAAAGGGATAACATATTACTGTTCAATTTCTGTTCTGTCAATTAGTCATGACAACATACCAATGTCAATACGCTGTATTTCATGGGCGAACCAAGCAGAAGTCAGGTACTGAGTCAGACAGCACTGAGAAGGGAAGGGAAAGGCATAAATTAATAAAAAACATCTGTGGGGAACTACAGAAAGTACAGATGCAGGAGGCTAGAAGCAATTGTGAAATGGCGTGGGTGATTCTTACCTGGGTGTTACTGGAAATACTGTTGTAGCACTCTGTCCCTATTGTCTGTGTCGTCCTCAGAGTCTTCCTCCTCTTCACTCTCCACAGGCTCCACGGCTTCTACAACACCACCATCTGGACCATCCTCCTGCAGGAAAGGCACCTGGCGTCGCAAAGCCAGGTTGTGAAGCACACAGCACGCCACGATGATATGGCACACCTTCTTTGGTGAGTACATTAGGGATCCACCAGTCATATGCAGGCACCTAAACCTGGCCTTCAGGAGGCCAAAGGTTCGCTCAATCACCCTCCTTGTACGCCCATGGGCCTCATTGTACCGTTCCTCTGCCCTTGTCCGGGGATTCCTTACTGGGGTCAGTAGCCACGGCAGGTTGGGGTAACCAGAGTCACCTATTAGCCACACACGTTGTCTCTGTAGCTGCTCCATCACATAGGGGATGCTGCTATTTCGCATCACATACGCGTCATGCACTGACCCTGGGAACTTGGCATTTACATGGGAGATGTACTGGTCAGCCAAACAGACCACCTGGACATTCATCGAATGATAATTCTTTCTGTTTCGGTACACCTGCTCATTGTCTTTTGGGGGTACCAAAGCCACATGGGTCCCATCAATGGCACCAATGATGTTGGGGATATGTCCAAGGGCATAGAAATCACCCTTCACTGTGGGCAAGTCACCCTCCTCGGGGAAAATGATGTAGCTCCGCATGAGTTTCATCAGGGCAGACAACACTCTGCTCAAAATCTTTGAAAACATAGGCTGAGACATTCCAGATGACATGGCCACTGTGGTCTGGAATGACCCACTGGCCAAAAAATGGAGGACTGACAAAACCTGCACCAGAGGGGGAATCCCTGTGGGTTGGCGGATGGGGACATCAGGGCTGGCTCCAGCTGGGCACACAGTTCATGGATAGTGGCACGGTCAAGTCGGTATCGAAGGATTATATGGCGTTCTTCCATTGTCGACAGGTCCACCAGCGGTCGGTACACGCGAGGATTCCTCCTTCTCATCCCAAGTCCCAGCGGACGGTGCCTAGGAAGGACAACATGGAGCACAGAGTCAGCCAAACCACAGGTACGGACAGACAGCTTGCACAGTTAAAGAATGGCAATGGGTTGAAAGGCGTGTATGTGTGGCAATGCAAGGCCTAGGCCTGTGTGTCGCAGTCAAAATTAAGCCATGTGGGCCCTTGAAATGGCGGCTGCCTGACCTGTGAAGTGGGACAATGGGATGTGAGGTCACTGCGCTGGCGGGGCACACCGTGGCGGTAGGCGGTCGAAGACCGCGGCGCAAAGCCGCATTGGTTAACATTGAAGCCTATGGGTTTCAGGAGCCAATAACGAAGTGCGCCGGCGGTCGCGGTACGCACCGCCGCGGTACGCACCGCCGCGGACGTGACCGCCATTTTCTATCTGCTTAATCACTCGAGACCTGATCATCCACAGGAGAGGACCTATACTGCAAGTGCTGCTGTGACCTCGGTCTGGAAGATACAATGGCTGCTGTGACTGGGGAAAGGGCCCCTGCCTTCACGTCTGAAGAATTGGACAAGCTCGTGGATGGGGTCCTCCCCCAGTATGCGCTACTCTACGGTCCTCCAGACCAACAAGTGAGTACCCCGGGTGCTAATGGAATGGCCTATGCCTGTGTGGATTGGGGTGGATGTAAGTTGGTGGGGTGGGGGGCGAATGAGGAGTGCAACGCCCGACAGATGAGAGCATGTGCCATATGGCAAAGTGGGTGGGGGGGGGGCAATTACATCTAACATGCAGGCCATTGATGATTTCCTCCTTTCCACCCTGTACATGTCTAATAGGTCAGCGCCCATCAGAAGATCGAGATTTGGCGTGCCATCGCCAAGGAAGTCCGGACCTTGGGGGTCCACAACAGACGGGGCACCCACTGCCGCAAGAGGTGGGAGGACATCCGCCGCGGAACAAGGAAGACCGCAGAAACACTGCTGGGGATGGCCTCCCAACCTAGGAGGGGTGCCAGTCGCACCATGACCCCCCTGATGTCCCGGATCCTGGCGGTGGCCTACCCTGAATTGGATGGGCGCTTTAAGACATCACAGCAGACACAAGGGGGTGAGTATCAGCACATTCTCCTATCTTTCTGCGCAGTGGAGGCGTCTGGGTGGGGGAGGAGGGCTGTGGGTGACATTAGGCCAGGGCGCTTTCTGTAGTGTAGTCCTCTCCCTTAGGCATGGCCCTGTGCCCCCGGCCCCCACCTCTGTAGGGTGACAAGTACAGCCATTGAAGGTCCAGCATCTCCCATGTGCGCGTTTGACGTCTCTTGGCCTGTTGTCCTAGTCAGTAGTACTGAGTAGTGTACCCCGAATGCGCGGCTTAGTGCATTAGGCTCCTGTGTCTGTCCTCTCCGCCAACGGTGTTGACATTGCATGCACTCAACCTGGTCTTCTTTTTTCTCCCCCCACCCGTTCTCTTCATCTTCTTGTGCATGTGTGCATTAGCATCATCAGGCGGAGGAGATATGGCATCGGAGCACGAGGGAGCTGCAGGACACAAGGCCCCGGTGGGCCCAGGAACAGACACCGAGGGCACCAGTGATCCGGAGGGCGAGGGGAGCACCACGACGGGGACCGCTGGTGAGAGCAGCGAAAGCGGCACGTCCTCGGATGGGAGCTCCCTAGGGGTGGCGGCAACATCCATGCCCCCCGCCTCTACAGGTACAGCTGCCACCCGGCGCACCAGCCCCGCCCTCCCAGCAGCCCCTCAGTCTTCGCTCCGTGCCGCTTCGCCCAGGAAGGCGCGCGTCTCCTTCGCCCCAGGCACCTCAGCCCCTGCCCCTGTTGCCCCTGCTGCCCTCAGTGCGGAGCTCATTGACCTGGTAAGGACGCTCATTGTTGGGCAGACGACCCTTCTGAATGCCATCCAGGGTGTGCAAAGGGAGGTGCAACAGAGCAATGCGTACCTGGAGGGCATTCATTCGGGTCAGGCTGCCCATCAACGAGCGTTCACTGCTCTGGCCTCAGCACTGACGGCAGCCATTGTCCCTGTTTCCAGCCTCCCTCTTCTGACTGCCTCCAGCCTGTCTCTGTCTCCTGTTCCTCAGCCTATCCCATCCACACCATCAGACCAGCCTGCACACACCTCAACACCCAAGAGCAGCTCATCCAAACACAAGCACCACAGATCCCGCAAACACTCACCCGAGCAACACCCAGATGCAGACATGCCAACAGCCACTGCCACCCCTGGGTCCCCCTCCTCCTCGTCTCCCTCCTCCCTCCCTGTGACGTCTACACTCACACCTGCATGCACCCCAACATCAGCCAGTGCTTCCATCACCACCTCACCTTCCAGTACAGTCCACACTCATGCAGTCACCACCCCCACTGCCATGTACACGTCCCCTGTGTCCTCTCCCACTGTGTCTGTCACCCCCTCTTCCAAGACACACAAACGCAGGCAGCTACCCACCCAACAGCCATCCACCTCACAACAGCCTACAGCACCAGCACCTTCACCCAATGACAGCACACCCGCCGTCTCAAGCACCGCTCCGCTGGGCCCTTCCTGTCAAGCACCGCTCCGCTGTGCCCCGCCGTTTCAAGCACCGCTCCGCTGGGCCCTTCCTGTCAAGCACCGCTCCGCTGGGCCCCGCCGTCTCAAGCACCGCTCCGCTGGGCCCTTCCTCTCAAGCACCACTCCGCTGGGCCCCGCCGTCTCAAGCACCGCTCCGCTGGGCCCTTCCTGTCAAGCACCGCTCCGCTGGGCCCCGCCGTCTCAAGCACCGCTCCGCTGGGCCCTTCCTGTCAAGCACTGCTCCGCTGCGCCCCGCCGTCTCAAGCACCGCTCCGCTGGGCCCTTCATTTCAAGCACCGCTCCGCTGGGCCCTTCCTGTCAAGCACCGCTCCGCTGGGCCCCGCCGTCTCAAGCACTGCTCCGCTGGGCCCCGCCGTCTCAAGCACCGCTCCGCTGGGCCCTTCCTGTCAAGCACCGCTCCGCTGGGCCCCGCCGTCTCAAGCACCGCTCCGCTGGGCCCTTCCTCTCAAGCACCGCTCCGCTGGGCCCTTCCTCTCAAGCACCGCTCCGCTGGGCCCCGCCGTCTCAAGCACCGCTCCGCTGGGCCCTTCCTCTCAAGCACCGCTCCGCTGGGCCCTTCCTCTCAAGCACCGCTCCGCTGGGCCCCGCCGTCTCTAGCACCGCTGATCAGGGCACCGCCGTCTCAAGCACCGTTGATGGTTCATTGTGCCCACCATGCCTCCTCCTTGACCAGTGGAGACTGTCATCCACCTGATGGACTGTGGCTTTGCACTCCCCAGGATGGTCCAGTGGGCAATCCACCCACTGCAGAGACTTGAGAGACTGTGGCTTTGCACTCCCCAGGATGGCCCAGTGGGCAGCCCACCCACTGTAGAGACATTGAGAGACTGTGGCTTTGCACTCCCCAGGATGGTCCAGTGGGCAATCCACCCACTGCAGAGACTTGAGAGACTGCGGCTTTGCACTCCCCAGGATGGTCCCGTGGGCATGGTGGCTCCTCGTGGATCTGGCGTCGTGGACTCATGTGGCTGTGGTGCCCCCCCCTTCCCTTCCCCCTGAGGTGCCTGTAGTTTTTACATCTGATGCCCCTGCAGTGTTCTCTCCAAAGGACTCAGGTCTCCTGTGTGGGCTTTGCCCTTGTTTCTCAAGACTTTGGCCCACGGACATGCTGAATTCGTAGGATGTGCAGGACTTGGTACTTCAGTTATACACTGATGTGTATGTCATTTGTTTTGTTGTGGATATCTTTCATGGTTGTACGCTAATTTTCTGGAGCTTTTTGGTACATAAATATTTATTCCAAATATGATTATGTCCTAGCATTTTTCAGGGGTGTTTGGGTGGTGTCACTGTGACTTGGTGCTCTGCATTGGTGAGTACATGATTGGGGGGGGGGGGGTCGCATATGTGTGTGCCCGTAACCTTTCGTCCTCCCCCTCCCGTGTGTCGTAGGTGCAGTACTCACCGTTGTCTTCTGCGCCGGACTTCGTACTCGTGGTAGATGAGAAGGTAGACGAGAGCAGGTAGGATGTTTAATTCGGGTTCCATGCTGTCCTCCGTACTCGTGGAGTGTGTTTTGGTGAGCGTTTTCCCGTTCGTAGTCTGTTTCCGCCGTGTTTTTATCGGCGGTGCTCCTGCCCCGGAAAAGGTGGCGGATTGGTGAGTTATGATAGTGTGGGCGGTACATTGTCTGCCGCCTGCCTGTTGGCGGTGACCGCCGCGCTGTTTGTCTGTACCGCCGCGGCGGTCGGAGTGTTAAGTTGGCGGGCTGTGTTGGCGGTTCCCGCCAGGGTCAGAATTCCATTTTTTGGACCGCCAGCCTGTTGGCGGGTTGGCCGCCACTTTAACACCGACCGCCAGGGTTAGAATCACCCCCTAAGTATTTTAATCTCAAAACGACATAGGATTTGACATCTAGTCTAGAATGAATGCACAGTAATATGACTCTCGGTGCTCCACAGTACAATCAAATTATTGGAACTTTGGTTAACATAACACATAAACTATTGCGTATAGATGATCACTGTGACATGGGGGACAGTACCAAAATTCCAGCTACATCCCTGGTGGTGCTCAACAAAGCACACTCTCCACTGAGCATTACAGATGCCAAACAATCTAGTTCCTTTACTGGTCGCAGTCACCACACTTTATTCGTCTGGGCTTTTGTGAAAGAAGGCTGTATTGTGTCAAATGGTTTTGTGTGGTTCCAGATGAATAACAGCAGTCCCCTAAAAGAACCCTCTTCACCCTTCATTATGGTTTCCAGTATGCGCCAAATAAGTGCTCTAATGACCTGTAGTTATTTCTGCTGCTAAGCAGATATGATATTAGAACACTGGAATATGTGGAACACAATCAAAGACAAAACAGTGTAATGACTCATGACCGGTAATGGCTGACATAGACCTTCTGATCCAACATGCATATGCTTGTTGTTTTGTTTTGAACATTCTACTCTCATTGGGTGGAATGTTCTAGTAGTATTATAACTAAGGATTCCAGTTTTCCGGTTTTACTGATTTTTACAGATGAATACGGACAGAAAACAATTGATTTCCTGTCTATTTGTTTTTAAAAGTGGAAACAAATCAGAAAAGTGTGCTTCTTGAAAGTGACTCTCCTTGTTGTTCTTCATGAATTCCAGACCAGCTGTTAAGGATTCTAAAACAGGATGAGATTCCCTTAAATACAGGTATATTTTAACATATATATGTATATAATTCTAATATTTACCTTTCGGTATAGTATTTTGTTTTAGTTGGCTGCTTAATTTGCTAAAACACGAAAGGCATCAAAGTACGAGTGCATGTTTATTAATCAAATAAATGTGGAAATATACCATTTTATGAATCAATGTATTCTCAAAACATAAAATCACTGTGGACAAATACCAATAAAATGGCAAAAAACTAAATATGGATCAATATAGACAGAAATTTTAAATAAAATGAATTCCATAAAGCTGGGAACCCCAAATTATAACCCTTCTGCCTCAGGCTGTTCCAGTTGGTAAATGCTTTCTCCCTCATATAACTCAGGAAGCAGGACTTCAACTATTATCCCACTTAGCAGGAGGCAATAACGCTGTACTCTAAGAATGGAACATTGATGAATCAACTGAAGTCAATAGAGTGCTGAGGGACAATACTGGCTGCATAGACCTTCTACTCCAAGATTTCAACTGATTCAATTCCCTCCTATTTGATTTAGAAAATTCTTCCCTATGCTGGTGGAATATTCTAATAGCATTACTAACCCTCCACCTTCAACTACAATAGTTGTTAAGTGCTCATCTGCAGGTTACTAGCTGGGGAGAGAGAAAAAGGTACCACCGCCTGCTGTGGGCTATACAGCTATGTATGATGGAAGGGATGCCATGTAATTTTATGTAGTTTACTAGATTCTAATGCCAATATGGTGTTGCTTGATTTACTGGTACTGTGTGGTGTTGTGTTATATTTTGTATTGTCTTATGTTTTACACATTTTGTGTATGAAGCTGGGTTGTGCTGTGAGTGGTTTTGTGAGTTCATATCTTTTTTGCAACCATTCTTCAGCGATGTTTCCAAAATTAATGAAGAGGATGAATATAGAGCCACTAGTTAATAGTTTTTTTGCAGTTCAAACCTATCAAGGAAAGAGACTTAAACAGTGGTTCAAATCACCAGCGATTTTCCCAGCATTGTTCAACCCCTGTCATGGCACGCTTTGTCTACAATGTGTGTAAAGTTGCAACAGAAAAAGGATGAGGATGAAGATAAAGAGTGGAGGGTGGTATAGGAGTGTGTATGATCTCAGATTATGTCAAATGGACGTGTGGTTTTTAATAGGTTTGGTGCTATTTTGTGACATTATGGCCCTCATTACAACCCTGGCGGTAAATGCCGCTTACTGCCGTGCAGAAGACCGCCAACAGACCGCTGCGGCCGCGGAATTCCGCTACAGCTATTACGACCCACAGCTCAGAATCCGCCATAATCCAGACACCCACACAAGTCCGCCACACCAAAGGTCAGTGATAAACTGGCGATAACAAAACCGACACCGTCACAACAACAGGAATACGCCCACACTATCACGACCCACAAATCCACGCGGCGGTCTTTCGACCGCGGTATTCCATTGGCAGTACACACTGCCGCGCTCAAAATACACACACATTTACAAAACACAACCACATTGGACAATTAAAAATACACACACCTGTTACACACACCACACCCACACACCCAATCCAATATAAAACACATACACACATCACCCACAAACCCTTACTACCAGAATTCTGAAACCACGCCAGAGAGAGACACCACCATAAACAACACCAGCATCCACAGACACACAACACCATCACTTACACAACATCCACGCACCTCAAACAACACACAACACATGCCCTCACACATCACAACACACACCACCTCACACATCACCCACACCACATCATGGCACCTCAAAGACACCCCAGGTTCTCTGAGGAGGAGCTCTGGGTCATGGTGGAGGAAATCATCAGGGTAGAGCCACAGCTATTCGAATCACAGGTGCAGCACACCTCCATTGCAAGGAAGATGGAGCTATGGCGCAGAATCATCGAAAGGGTCAACGCAGTGGAACAGCATCCAAGAACAAGGGATGACATCAGGAAGAGGTGGAACGACCTACGGGGGAAGGTGCGTTCCGTGGTCTCCAGACACCAGATTGCTGTACAGTGGACTGGCGGTGGACCCCCACCTCCTCCCCCACAACTAACAACATGGGAGGAGCAGGTCTTGGCAATACTGCATCCTGAGGGCCTCATAGGAGTAGCAGCAGGACTGGACTCTGGTAAGTCAAATCTTTACTATTATATCCCCCACCCTACATGCATGCCATCACATACCCCCACCCTCGCCCTCACCCCATCACTCCAACTCCTCACATATGTCCCACGATCACAAACCACCCATCCCAAAACCAAGCCCTGCATGCAACAACAAAGCATGGACACCCATCACCCAAGCATGTCCACTACAGATACCCACACACACCCCAAACCAATTATCATACAAGGACCTAGACAAGAATGCAAGCACTGGAGTACAGGGTCACTCACCCATTGCACACGATGGCACACACAGATGCAATAATCATGCCTTTACACCCCTGCAGGACTCCTACCCGACGTCACCGGACAGGAGGTACCACACATATCCAGCCCCCCCACAGAGGAGACCCACAGTGATGACAGCAGCTCTGCACAACTGGATCAAGATGACCAGCCAGGCCCATCAGGGACCTCGGGACAGTTGATTCCCCTGGCACAAGCCACCACAGAGCCCCCACCTCAGGAAACACCACCACAGCACCCACCCAGCGGGCCCATACCTCTGTCCCCAGGACACGTCAAGCAGCAGTGTGTCCACCACTACAGGGAACCCAGGCTACCCCACCATCCCAACAACACCAGGGATCTGGGGGCAGTGGTAGTGGGCACACGGTTCAGTGGACAGAGGCCCAGGAACACAGGGGAACTGGGAGGGCTGCTGTGCGACAGGGGGAGGACAGGCCCAGGGAACCCACTCTCCACGAGGCCCTCTCCAACATCATGGGAGTGTACCATCATTCCCAGGAGATGATGGCAACGGTACTGGGCAAGTTTCAGGAGATCCAGTGGCTGCAGGAGGAACACTATCTGGGGATCAGGGAGGAACTCAAGTTCATCAACACCACCCTGGTCACCATTGTAGGGGGTGCTGAAGTCTTGTGAACACCAGGACGGACACTGTGGCACAACAAGGGGCCCCTGACACGAGCCTAGCCGATGAACAGCCCACCACCTCCGCCAGCGCTAGTGGACAGGAGGCACCGCCACAGGACCACGACACCAGCACCCCACCCCCTGCAGAAGAAGAACCACCCCGCAAACAGTCCCTGAGATATAGGACTAAGACAGAGAACAATGCCAAGCCCCCGCCAGGAAATGAGACCCCCCCTGAATGTCATCCTTCTGTCCCACTTCGTCACCCTGTCCATCCATCAACTGCCCTAACTCCACTTCCTATGCCCCTTTGGACAATGCACCCGTGAAACAAATAGACTGGACTCTGCCATGGACAATCCTCCACCATCACCCCTGCCCAGTTTACAACCCCCTCCACTATTTTGCACTGAAATAAACACCCTTGAATCACAAAACAAGCTGAAGTCAGTCTGTGCTTTCACAAATGTGTATGTGCAATAACTATGGAATATAGCAATGTCGATTGTATTGTCAACATACCGATGTAACACAGCTCTAGTCCATGGGGTAATATAGCAGAAGTCACACAGTGGGACCCACATCGGTGAAATGGAAAGGCAAAGTGACTAGTCAAGATCCATGCACTGGGTGAAAGTGACAGACATATGATAGGTCTAACAATTGTATGAGAGGTGTGAGGCAGTGACATCTTCTTACCTGTGTCTCACTGGAATAATTGCTGGGTAATGTTGTTTCCGTTGTCGATAGCCTCTTCTTCTGCCTCCTCTTCTTCACCGTCCACAGGCTCCACAGCTGCCACAAGACCTCCTTCTGGACCATCCTCCTGCAGAAAAGGCACCTGTCGTCGCAAAGCCAGGTTGTGCAGCATACAGCAGGCCACGATGAGCTGGCACACCTTCTTTGGTGAGTAGTAGAGAGAACCACCTGTCATATGGAGGCACTAGAATCTGGCCTTCTGGAGGCCGAGGGTGCATTCAATCACCCTCCTAGTTAGTTCATGTGCCTCATTGTAGCGTTCCTCTGCCCGTGTCCTGGGATTTCTCACTGGGGTCAGTAGCCATGACAGGTTGGGGTAACCAGAGTCACCTGCAAATATGGAGGGACAACTGTTAGACACACACTAACCTGTAGGGACAACCCCATACCTAGGCACCTATTCACACTGTATAGGGTCCTTGTCCTCACCTATTAGCCACACACAGTGCCTCTGGAGTTGCCCCATCACATAAGGGATGCTGCTATTCCTCAAAATGTAACCGTCATGCACTGCCCAGGAAATTTGGCATTCATATGGGAGATGTACTGGTCTGCCAAACACACCATCTGCACATTCATAGAATGGTAGCTCTTCTGGTTTCTGTACACCTGTTCACTCCTGCAGGGGAAGGGTACCAAGGCCACATGTGTCCGATCAATGGCACCTATGATGTTGGGGATATGTCCCAGGGCATAGAGGTCACCTTCCACTGTGGGCAAATCCTCCACCTGAGGGAACACGATATAGCTGTGCATGTGTTTCAGCAGGGCAGACAACACTCTAGACAACACGTTAGAGAACATTGGCTGGGACATCCCTGATGCAATGGCCACTGTTGTTTGAAAGGAACCACTTGCCAGGAAATGGAGTACTGACAGGACCTGCACTAGAGGGGGGATTCCTGTGGGATGGCGGATAGCTGACATCAGGTCTGGCTCCAACTGGGCACACAGTTCATGGATTGTTGCACGATCAAGTCTGTAGGTGACTATTATGTGTCTCTCTTCCATTGTCAACAGGTCCACCAGCGGTCTGTACACCGGAGAATGCCGCCATCTCATCACCTGCTCCAGCGGACGTGCCCTATGGACGAGAACAGCGAGCAGAGAGTCAGCCAACACTGAGGTATCACAAAATGTCATTTGCACACATTTATTAATCCACAATGTGCCTGTAACTGTGTGTATTCAAGGCCTACATTGGAGTGACACGGTTAATATTAATGCCATGTGGCCCCCTGAAATGGTGGCTGCCTGACCTGTAAAGTGGGACAAGGGCATATGAGGTAACTGCGCTGGGGTTGTACACCGTCGTGATGGGCGGTCAAAGACCGCTGCGCAATCCAGCATTGGTTAACATTGGCCCCTATGGTTCTGAGGAGCCAATGACAATGTACGCCGGCGGTGACGGTACGCACCGCCGCAGACGTGACCGCCATTTTCTGTCTCTTCACTCACTTGATACCTGACCTTTAACAGGAGAGGACCTACACTGCATTTGCTGCTGTGACCTCAGTCTGGAAGCAACAATGGCTCATGTGTCTGGGGAAAGGGCCCTTACCTTCACTTCGGAGGAGATGGAGAAACTAGTGGATGGAGTCCTCCCCCAGTACACACAACTGTACGGTCCTCCAGAGAAACAGGTGAGTACACAGTGAGCATGCTGCATGGGCAATGCCTGTTTGGAGTGGTGTGGATGGAAGATAAATGGGGGGGACTGAGGCCTGCATGTGCGGACAGTGAGTGTATATGAGTCAGGGCAAGGGTGGGAACGTGGGCCAATGAGTATGACGGTCCGGACGGGTAAAGATTTTCCTTTCCCCCTGTACTATTCCTCTAGTTCAGCGCCCACCAGAAGAAGGCTATTTGGCAGGCCATCGCCGAGGACGTCATGACCCTGGGGGTCCACCACAGAAGGAGCACCCACTGCCGTAAAAGATGGGAGGACCTGCGCCGCTGGAGCAAGAAGACGGCGGAGGCCCAGCTGGAGATGGCCTCCCAACGTGGGAAGGGTGCTCGTGGCACCATTACCCCCCTGATGTTCCGGATCCTGGCGGTGGCGTATCCGGAATTCGATGGGCGCTTGAGGGCATCACAGCAGCCACTGGGGGTGAGTACACTCTCATTCAGCTGAGTCTGCGCGCATTACGAGGTGTCTGGGTGGGGGAGGTGGGCAGTGGGTTCCCCTAGGCCAGGGCGAGCTTGGTAGGCAAGGTCCCTTGTGAGGCAGGCTCAGTGGCACCCCAATCCCACTAGTGGTTAGTGCCATCTACACCTAGTCAGACTCCTGTGACTTCCAGGTGTGCAGCAGTCGGGCTTAGGCCTTGCACCCCATGGGCATGTGATTAATCTAGGAACTATAAGTGCATTGCGTAGTGCAGAGGGCTGCTGTGTCTGTTGTGTCCGCCAACGGTAGTGGTGTTGCATGCACTGAACATGTCTTTCTTCTGCCTCCACCCCTTTTTGTTGTCTCCTTGTTCTTGTGTGCAATAGCATCATCAGGCGGAGGAGCATTGGCACCGGAGCAGGAGGGAGCTGCATCCCACTTGGCCCTGGAGGGCGAAACAACGGAGTCTGAAGCCACCAGTGGGACGGAGGGCGAGGGGAGCTCTACGGCAGGGACAGGAGCAGACAGCAGTGACAGCGACTCCTCCTCTGATGGGAGCTCCCTTGCGGTGGCGGGCCCCTCTGTGCCCCCTGCATCAACAGGTACAGCCGCCCCCCTACCAACACCGTGCTCCCAGCAGCCCCTCAGCGTGTGTTCCGTGCCTGCTCACCCGGGGGGTGGGCATCTCCTTCGCCCCAGGCACCTCAGGCCCTGCCCCAGTCAGCCCTGCTGCCCTCAGTGAGGAGGCTATTGACCTACTGAGATCCCTCACTGTTGGGCAGTCTACCATTCTGAATGCCAATCAGTAGGTTGAGAGGCATTTGCAACAAACAAATACATACCTGGAGGGCATTCATTCTGGCCAGGCAGCCCAACTGAGAGCATTTCAGGCCTCAGCACTGATGGCAGCCATTGTCCCTGTGTCCAGCCTCACCGTCTAACTTCCTCCACCCAGACCCAATCCCCTCTACCTCAGCCTATCCCAAGCACACCATCAGACCAGCGTGCACACACATCAACACACAAGAGTGGACATGGCAAACGTAAGCACCACACATCCCACAGGCACTCACACAAGCATCACACCCATGCACACATACCAACATCCACTGCCTCCACTGTGTCCCCCTCCTCCACATCCTCCTCCTCCCTCCCAGTCTCGTCTCCACTCACACCTGCATGCACTACATCCTGCCACTACCTCCATCACCAGCACGCCCATCACCACACACCGCTCACATGCACTCACCACCCCCACTACCATTCACACATCCCCAGTGTCCTCTACCAGTGTGTCTGTGAGCCCTCCTCCCAAAGTACACAAACGCAGGCACACACCCACCCAACAGCCATCCACCTCCCAGCCCAGCACCTCAGCCACCACATCCTCAGGCACAGTGGTGCCAGCAACTGTTGGGTCATGGAGTTCGCCAACCATCAGGGCTGCCAGTGTGCCACGGAGCGAGGGCAAGGACATTCCGCCACCTGCCAAGGTGAAAAAGGTGCCCACATCCCAGAGGGAGAAGCCGAAAACACCTGCCGCCAAGGGCTCAGGGAAAATGAAAGGGGATAGTGGCAAGACAGCTGCGCAACCATCAAAGGTGGGGAAGGGCCAAAAACTGAAGGGCAGGTCAGGAGAGGGCATGGTGGCACCGACTGAGGGACCAGTGTCACACCTTCTGTCCACGTCGACACCAACCTGTATGGGGAGAAGACCGCCACCTGCACCGCCACAGACCCCGCCGCCAGCACCGCCACCACAGACCCCGCAGCCAGCACTGCCGCCACAGACCCCTCAGCCAGCACTGCCGCCACAGACCCCGCAGCCAGCACCACCGCCACAGACCCCGCAGCCAGCACTGTCGCCACAGACCCCGCAGCCAGCCCTGCCGCGACTGACACCGTCGCAAGCACTGCCACGACTGACACCGCCGCAAGCACTTCCAGCGGCCCCGCGACGTCCTCAGACAGTGGCACCATCACAGACATGGCTACCATCCCCAGTGGTCGGTTGTCTGAGGCTGGTGGTGAGTTCCAGGACCCTGGGCAGCTTCCATGAAGCATCACTGTCATCACAGTTGTCACCTGCAGATGGTATGCGAAGCCGCAGTATGTCTCTGCCTCCATGGCGTATCATGCTACCTGTACCTCGGCAATCTCGTGGCACACACACCCAGGCGAGTGTATTGTTCCGGCCACACTGCACGAGGAGCACTCTGGGCACCAAGCCCCCTCC
Source organism: Pleurodeles waltl (assembly GCF_031143425.1). Lineage (NCBI taxonomy): Eukaryota > Metazoa > Chordata > Amphibia > Caudata > Salamandridae > Pleurodeles > Pleurodeles waltl. The sequence goes on along the minus strand of NC_090446.1, from coordinate 643,795,045 downwards.
AGAACAGGAGTATCTCATCCACTACCTCAGTCCTTGGCAGGATGAAGCACTCTGGGCACCAAGCCCCCTGCAGAACCAGTGGAGTATCACATCCACTACCTCAGTCCTTGGCAGGATGAAGCACTCTGGGCACAAAGCCCCCTCCAGAACCAGTGGAGAAAGGCATCCACTACCTCAGTCCTTGGCAGGATGAAGCACTCTGGGCACCAAGTCCCCTCCAGAACCAGTGGAGTATCACATCCACTACCTTAGTCCTTGGCAGGATGAAGCACTCTGGGCACAAAGCCCCCTCCAGAACCAGTGGAGAAAGGCATCCACTACCTCAGTCCTTGGCAGGATGAAGCACTCTGGCCACAAAGCCCCCTCCACTACCAGTGGAATAGCTCATCCACTACATCAGTCCAAGGCAGGATGAATCACTCTGGGCACCAAGCGCCCTCCAGAACCAGTGGAGTATCACATCCACTACCTCAGTCCTTGGCAGGATGAAGCACTCTGGGCACACCAAGCCCCCGCCAGAACCAGGGGAGTATCACATCCACCACCTCAGTCCTTGGCAGAATGAAGCACTCTGGGCACCAAGCCCCTTCCACAACCAGTGGAGAAAGGCATCCACGACCTCAGTCCTTGGCAGGATGAAGCACTCTGGGCACAAAGCCCCCTCCAGAACCAGTGGAGTATCACATCCACTACCTCAGTCCTTGGCAGGATGAAGCACCCTGGGCACAAAGCCCCCTCCAGAACCAGTGGAGAAAGGCATCCACTACCTCAGTCCTTGGCAGGATGGAGCACTCTGGGCACAAAGCCCCCTCCAGAACCAGTGGAGTATCTCATCCACTACCTCAGTCCTTGGCAGGATGAAGCACTCTGGGCACCAAGCCCCCTCCAGAACCAGTGTAGTATCACATCCACTACCTCAGTCCTTGTCAGGATGAAGCACTCTGGGCACCAAGCCCCCTCCAGAACCAGTGGAGTATCACATCCACTACCTCAGTCCTTAGCAGGATGAAGCACTCTGGGCACTAAGCCCCCTGCAGAACCAGTGGAGACTGTTGTCCACTTGAGAGACTGCGGCTTTGCACTTCCCAGGATAAAGCAGTGGGCAAACCACCCACTGGAGAGACTTGAAAGACTGTGGCTTTGAACGCCCCAGGATGCAGCAGTGGGCAACCCACCCACTGGAAAGACTTGAGAGACTGTGGCATTGCACTCCCCAGGATAAAGCAGTAGGCAAACCACCCACTGAAAAGACTTGAGAGACTGTGGCTTTGCACTCCCCAGGATAAAGCAGTGGGCAACCCACCCATGGAAAGACTTGAGAGACTGTGGCATTGCACTCCCCAGGATAATGCAATGGGCAAACCACCCACTGAAAAGACTTGAGAGACTGTGGCATTGCACTCCCCAGGATAAAGCAGTGGGCAAACCACCCACTGAAAAGACTTGAGAGACTGTGGCTTGGCACTCCACAGGATAAAGCAGTGGGCATGGAGCCCCCTCGTGGAGCAGTGGCATCGTGCGTTCATCAGGCTGAGGTGCCCCCCCTCCCCCTGAGGTGCCTGTATATTTTCTATGTGATGCCCCTCCAGTGTTCTCTCGGTTTGGAGTCAGGTATCATGTGTGGGCATCGCCCATGCATTTTGGGCCCAGTGGTCCAGGGACAATGATTGGCGCACTATCTGGACTTGTGTAGTTGGTTTACATAATTGTATATACTGGATTTTGCATTTTGATAATGATATTTCACATGATTACATTTGTTCAAATCATTTCCTTTTGTCCTTGCGTTCTTCCAGGGGGGTGGTGGGGTGTATATGTAATGTTGCAGCATGTATTTGTGTGTATGGTGTTGTCCGTGAGGGTGGAGGTGGGGGTGTTGCGTGTGTGTGTCACTCTCTTTTCCATCCCCCCTCCCCTGTGTTGTAGGTGCAGTACTCACCTTGGTCGTCGCCGCTGTCGTTGGAGCTCCTGATAGAGGAGCAGGAAGACCATCGCCAGCAGTATCTACAATTCTAGCTTCATGGCGTCCTGGTTCTTCGTGGGGGTGATGAGAGGTGAGTGTTTTCTCTTCTGTGTACTGTTTCTGCCGTGTTTTTATTTGCGTTGGTTCTGCCCTAGAAAAGGTGGCGGATCGGCGTGTTGTGATAGGGTGGGCGGTACACTGTCTCCCGCCTGTCTGTTGGCGGTGTCCGCCGCGCTGTTTGTTTGTACCGCTGTGGCGTTCGGAGTGTTAAAGTGGCTGTCTATGATGGTGGTTTCCGCCACGGTCGTAATCCCATTTTTTTCCGCCGGCCTGTTGGCGGTATTACTGCCACTTTAACACTGAACGCCAGGGTTGGAATGAGGGCCTATATCTTGTGTGGATGCAAGTTAGTCTAAGTATTTGTGTCAATTTTACCAATGCATTTCAACAATCCCTCTTGCTTTGTGTATTTGTAATGTATGTTATTGTCGCCTGCATCTATACATTGCTCCCTATTTGATGGAAGAAATGCAAATGTCTTACTGGGCAACTAACGCCAGTGGAGGAAGAATAGATTAGATAGAATGTTTTTTTGGTGGTGACATACCATTTAAAGTTCAGAACACTCAAAGTAAAGGCCAATGAAAAACTAAGGCAGCTCCACTAACAAGATCTATGGGAGTACTGTCTTAAAACAACAACTACCGCTTTACTCCTAGAACACAGCAGAATTTACCTCAATAGTTCTTGAAGGCACTACCATGACTATTACAGTAACTGGTGAGGAAAAAAAAATGTATCCAAAACTAAATTGGGCTATTAATATACTATCAGCTCATAACAGGGAAGTTCAGGGAAATTGATGGTAACAGAATTGAAGAAGAGAATTATGTGACAAATGGTAAGAGGTACCCCTCCCCTTCAAACTTTCTGAAAACAGACAATGGATACAGAGAACAGGAGGTCTCTGGGGACCATCAGTTTGGAGAAACATAGTCAAAGGTGTGGCAACCCCCTTTGGACCACAATGATATGACAGTTGAGGCTGAAGAATTTCAGCCCTCTCCACCAGACTGAGGCTAATGTGTGAAGTGGAGGCACTGAAGGGAGAGTGACTAATTAAACTGGGGCACTAATCGATGTGTTGATTGTAAGATTTTTTGTGGGTCATGGCAGCACTTACTACAAAGACACAGCGGCCCTCATTATGAACATGGCGGTAACTACCGCCAGCAGGCTGGAGGTCTGGACCTCCAAATAATGAAGTATATGAAAAACAAGTAGTGGTCCATCCACACACCGCCAGCTTTGCAATCCCGACGAGGATGAAGGAGGCCGCCAACAACCTGCAGAAAGGATCTACCCACCCACCAAATAATGAAACACCAAACCACCAGCAGTTCCGGGGGGGAAACCACGGCCAGGCAAAGCGTGGCGGAAACAAACAATATAAAAGGAAACACTCACCAGAGGCACACAGAAAATGCCAACGCAGACATGAGGCGAGAGTTGGAAATAATGCCAGTGCTGCTCCTTGCCGTATTCCTCCAGGACCGTGACCGACACCGAAGACGACGACGGTAAGTACTGCAGCCTAGTACACATGGGAAGAAAGGGAACAGTTACACACGCACCCCACCCACCCTGCAACACACTCCCAACCCCTCCCACACCCCAGGTTGTACATACCAAAAGAAGATGTACTTACCAGACACAAGCCAACAAAGACCAGCACCAGAGTACACACATGTGCACAACACCCCCCCACAGTGAAACGCTGAACAACGTCACTATATTGTGCCAACAGCACTACTGGGTGCTGACATTTTATTTATAGGAAAAAAGTAATGTCAAAATGAAACCACTGGCCAGTCCATTTGAAAATCCCTGAAGGGCCAATATAGGCCGAACTTGACTCCCACATGTGCAAAGGGTACTCCACTTGAAAGGGGCATCAATGGGCCAGCCAGACACCTCAGGAAACAGAGGCAGGACGTGGTGGGGTGGGGACTTACGTCTGGAAGGGGGGGCTTGGGCTTAGTTTTGGGAGGTAGAGGGGGTTTGGCCTTGCCCTTGGAATGAGTGGGAGTGGGCTTGTACCGGGGGGATGGCAGAGGAATCTGGGGCAACACGGGGCCTCTTCTTCCCTGGGGAAGGGGTACGGGAATGCGAAGGGCAGACTGGGGCAGACTTGGACGAGAAAGGAGTGGACTGGGCAAGGACATGGGCACGTTTAGGGACAAGAAGGGGCGGGCCAGTGGGTTCAAACAGGTCAACACAGAATAGGAAAAGCTTCTTAAGTGCAGTTGGAGGGGATTTGGAGGCAGGTCTGGTAATGGAGGTTGTGGGAGTGCTCGTATCAGGTGTAGGTGTGCCGAACATGGATGTATGTGACTGTAAAGTATGCTTATATGTTGTGGATGTGTGTGGTGTGGATGTGTGCAAATGTTTGAGTGTTTTGGGAGGAGGGGGGATGGACATGACAGGCTGCCAGTGTGCATGACCCAAGACATAACCCTCATGAAGCACAAATACACTGTGTTGAGTACACCCATGAGAGACCATGCCCAGCACTTACAAGTCCATAAGGCCACAATGAATAGCCGATGACAGAAAGGGGAACCCTCATAGGCCTATAGAGCCTGCCAAAACTAGCCCTTACATCAGCCCAAGGACTTGGAGGGGGCAGGACTGCAGGAACACACCTGTTTAAGTGCCTGGCACTAAAATGCATACATACCACAGCACCCAAATATGTCCATCAAAGTGATATCATAACAGTGTTGCTACTCACCCCCTTGTGGCTGCTGTGCTGCCTTCAAGCGCCCATCCAGATCCGGATAGGCCTCCACCAGAATGCATGTCATTAGGGGGATCAGTGTCCGCTGGGCACCTCTTCCTCGATGGTAGGCCTTCCCCAAGCTTGCCCTCTCTGGTCTCCCTGGCCCAGCGCCTCAGGTCCTCCCACCACTTCCTGCAGTGGTTGCTCTCTCTACCGGTTGTAGACCCCCAGGGTCAGCACCTCCTTTGCGATGGTTTGCCTCAGGCCTTTCTTTTGATGGGTGCTGACCTGCATGGGACACACAGAGCAAATAAACAGACGTCAGTATGTGTGCACCAAATACAAATGCCATGTCATTTCATATGGAACGGCCATTGTTAACATGCATGTTTTCAACTCACAGGCAGAATGTGCCAGACAATCTAGGGCTTGGCAATCACACATCGAACCCACACACATTCAGGCATCCGCCACAATCACACACATCTAAGGATGAGAGATGCCAACTCACCTGCTCCTCTAGTTGCCCATTCAACTTCTCATACAGGGGTAGGATCCTGTCCACCAGCTTCTTCAGCTCCTCTGCTATGAAGGCCTGGGCCGTTCCTCTGTAACACGCGCCATCTCAGGGACCAGAGTCAGGACACAGCAGCACACGCAGTGGAGTACTACCCTTCACAGGAATCAGGAGTCAAGGGTCTGACCATGGCGTAGGTAACGTGGCAGTGTGCGCCGTCACCACCACCGACGATGATGATTGGCCCAGGGTCCCCATTGAAAACCATGTAATCCACTGATCATGTGCACAGCGGTGAACACCGCCTTCTGCCATGACGACTAATGCCAGCAGAATGAAGTCACTTCCACTCTATCATACCTGGATGGCAGGAGGCTGCCATTTTCCTACCACCACACCTCCATAGCCTGGCCAGGGGCCTCATCCAGGACCCCAATTGCTCTCCCCTTCGTCGCTTGCTGACATGATGCTATATTCCTCACATGTACCCATCTTTGGAAGTTGTCCACACTGTGATGCCATTGTGATGGAGTTAACTCAGCACACATTTGCCTGACATTGTACCTCAGACTTTCTGTTTGTGTGTCTTACCCACGTGTCGCATTTTGAAAAATACAGTGACTTCATGGGATGCAAGTGTAAGTTGACACTCGGAATGTGTTCTTCGCTCCCTCATAGGTACAGACCAATGTGGTGAGGGCGGGCCCCATCTGTATACAGACCCCTGGCAGATCTGGAAAGTATGGAAGAAAGTCACATCCTTATCACCTACAGACTCAATAGAGCTACAATCCATGACCTCTGTGCATTAATGTATCCTGTTCTGAAACCGGCAAATCGAAATCAGCATGCCATCCCTACAACTGTGCAAGTGCTATCTGTGCTCTATTTATTGGCTATGAGCTCATTTCAGGTGACAGTGGGCATGGATACAGGGGCCTCACAGCCAATGTTCAGCCAAATCCTGTCCAAATTCCAGGATGCCTATGTTCAACACTTGCAATCATATGTTTAATTTCCCCAAAGGGCTGAACTTCCCGCCATCAAATCTGGATATTATGCCTTAGCTAATATACCCCAGGGGATAGGTGCCGTTGATTAAATCCACATAGCTGTCATACCCCCAAGAGTGAATGAACAGGTTCATAGGAATCGTAAGTACTATCATTCCATGAATGTACAATTGGTGTGTAATGCTGATCAGTACATATCACATGTCAATGCCAGGTTCCCAGGCTCAGTCCATGATTCATTTGTCCTGGGAAACAGCAGTGTGCTACACATGATAGAACAACTACAAAGGAACAGAGGTTGGCTCATAGGTGAGTGTGTATGACACTGGATCAGTACATAGCTGACAGCCAGGTTGTATGAAAGGAAAGTCAGTTTGTTCAAGTCCTCTTTCGCCCACTTTTGTATGTGATTCTGGCTACCCAAACTTGCAATAACTCTTGATACCTGTGAGGAATCCCAGGACAGATGCAGAGAGGAATTATAATGAGGCCCATAGACGTACTAGGCGGGTGATTGAGCGCACTGTAGGTCTCCTGAAGGCTATATTTCGTTGCTTCCATCTCTCTGGGGGATCCCTGTGCTATGTCCCTGACAAGGTGTGTAAGATAGTAGTGGCCTGCTGCATGGTGCACAACTTGGCTATGAGGAACGCTATCCCACTTCTGGAAGAGGAGGGTGCTGTCCAAACAGCCCTGCAACCTCAGAGAGGGGATGAGAGTGATGGTGATGAAGAAAAGGGGGAATATCTCAACTCCAGGACCCAGCTAATCCACCTATTCTTCCAGTAACTCTAAGGTACTGTACAATTATGCTGATGTAGTCACTGCATACTTACAGTCTGACTCATGTAATAAGTACTGTGGTTTCTATTGTCAGTGACAATGCTAAATGATGAATGAAGTGGCATGTGCCAGGGAGCCCAATTTTATGTACAGTGTGATATACTTCAGACACTACAGTCCGTTGGATCTCCTCCTGCAATAAAGGTGTGATTATGATATTAACTGGCTAATGCATAAACACTTACAATTCATAACTCATATTGACGAGGGACATACGATTTGAGTGCATAGGTATATTTATTGAATGGCAAAATATACATAAGTGTTGGGACAGTGAAAGGGAGTGGGTACATGGTGCAAATATATACTCAGGTACATATGCTCAGCTGTTGGTAGCACTGGGTTTTGTCCATGTGGCCACTGGAAGTTGGTGTGATGGCAGTGGCATGTCAACAAGGTAGCTCAGTGGCACACAAGGGAGACAGTTCAGGGCAGAGTCATTTCCTGGCGCTGGGCTTGGTCTTGGCTGGTGTTTCAGTGGCATATCTGGGTCTGAGGGCACGTTTGCGAAGGTGCAGCTGGCCTGCTGTAAACATCTTCTATGCTCACATGCATGCGCAAGCACTGTTATAGACTGGGTATTTTCAAAGGGAGTAGGCACTACCCCTGGCTTTAAAAATGGGCAGTGCTGGACTAGAAAGCAAAATCGGCCCTAGCACAAATGCTCAAACCAGCCCAACACTGAAGGAGGCCACAAGCAGAATGGGGCCAGAATGGCAGTTTTAGTCATGCCCGCCTAGCCTGTTCTGAAAGCAGCCCCCTTGCCTGCAGCCTACTGGTGTCATACCAGACCCTATGAATGACCACTCTGGCTCTGTATGGAAGGACCACCCGAGTTTTCAGAGCTGGGGCATGTCAGACCTTCCAGCCATGGTACACAGCCTGCAGTCAACAGGGGACATTTACAGAATACCCAAATACGCTTGGAGGCCACCAAAGATATTCAGGTGTCACATATGTTACAACGCCTCTGCCGTAATCAACCATTGTCCAGGTGTAGAACAACACCAGGCAAGATGCCAGTTATTGTCATGAGTAAACGCCCTCGTAACACTTAATTAGAGGCCTCTTAGATAATGCGTGCTCGTCTCCTCTCTTTATTGGCTGCACGTCACGCGCACCTGCTGAGGAACAGCGTGATCCCGTGAGCGCCCACACGTACACGACACCTTTGACAACGAGTGCCTGGGTGTCCTCCGTCCCTCCACATGCACAGCCCGTGGCACGCCGTCCGCAGGTGTCTGATACACGCTATAATAAGCTCTCCGCCAAATATGACGGCACGTTTTTTTATCCAAGAGATGTACATCCACCGCGCTTATCAGCGCGCGCTGATTAAACAATCACGCTGTGTCAACAGCAGGCTGGCGTTTCCAAGACACTAATGCAGCCACCAAGCAAATAGGCCCAGGAGAGAGGAATCTAGCAATGGAAAAAATGTAAGAAAGGGAAATGAAAAAAATTAGACTCATTCACGCGTGAAGGAAATTGCGCAAGTGTCTGGTGAGTGCAAGAGTGCGAAAAATGGTTAGAGAAATCTCGAGGCCTGAACAGGCGGGTTTCCAGCCACACTTTACAACGTTAGGCGAACAAGTTGAAGGGACTGCTGGGTATTGCGTTTGAAGGAGTACTACTAGCAGACAGCAGCGCCAGAACTGGCATTTAGCCTCTCCGTGTAGTGCTGAATTTGCAAAATAATAAGTCACCGGTACTACATTTTCTTGCAAAGCCAGGTGAAGTGTCGACGAACGTCCTGGTTCCAGAATACCAACTCTATCTAGTATTTACTTGACCTTATTTCGCCTCTTTCGCCTACATATGCACTAACCCTGACCCTTTGTCACCATTTTACATCCCTGCTTACTCACTTTGCCACTGTTTTACATATTTCGGTTCCCTCTTTTTCTCTTTTCTACTCCTGTTCTTTGCCAAAGTCTCATGAATACAAATAAGCCCCAGTGCCCAAACAAGTAGAGCCGGGGGAACTCACCAACATCTCTGTCTCTATGGTCACCCTGGACAGAGTCAAATCAATGAAAGTGGAAAATAGTGTGATTTATTTATAGGTCTATGCTACTTATGTTGTATGATGGGATCGTAGAAGGGCTCGAAGTAAACTGCAGATGATTTCAATCAAACGCTGACATAGAAGGCGCCCACCCCTCCACCCAATGAATGATTGAAAGACTCATATCCTGTCAGCAAAGCCAGTGGATATGACAATAATGCGCAAAAGCTAACATTGTTGGGATAAATGAAAGAAAACGAGCACATAGATCATTGTTTGGAAATGTATAACTCTACGGATGGATTTATTATGGTAATCCCGGTTTGTCTCTGCTGTGGGAATGTCTTCTGTAGGCATCTATATATTTATCGTAAGGAAATGTGTCAAGAGACCTTTGCGATAATAATTCACAAGACTGTTCAGCCTCGTATATTAGCATTATAATAGGTTTCGTCCTTTATCTAAAATTGCCACATTAGGTAGTGCGCGCACTCACCTGTCAGTGTTATGCCCTGAGTCCATACATCTCCGGATTCCCTGGTGGGGTTCTTGCAAGCAGTGCATCCAAAGATTCACAGTTTTACCATCATTCAGCTTCAACCTTGGCTCTCATTTTTCACCTGCTCTCCTACAGTGCTGAAATCTGGCCAAAGAGTATTACCCCTTCTTCAAATTCTGTGTCCTTTGATAGTATATTCCACTGTTTCGCTCTTGAAATGTCACTTTGATGCACGGCGCTGCAATTATACCTATTTGAGAAATGTCTTTCTTTCTCGTTCAGAAAATGTTTTGATCTTAAATAAAATATTAAGCAATTTGGATTTCCTTAACTAAAAATCATGTGTCAATGATGGTGGAAATCCAGTGCACACTATCAATTTCTAAATTGTTTTCATCAGAGGTAGAGTTAAACCTAATGTATTCAATAAAAAAAAACTCAAAACATTTCTGTTCATTTTGGTCCAAGTGTCTTACATCGGAGCACACAAAACACTTCTTAGCAGTTTCCTTTGGTTAATGATCCTTTCCCCCAAAATCTGCACAATAGCGCCTACTTGCACATCAACATGCCTGAAAATACTTATCACTGGGCTCTGAAATTTCTGGTCTTTGCCTACCCAAAACCTTCTAGTCTGTGCCACCCCACATTCTTCCTGGACAATGAATTCCGCTTTTTAAATATATATAGGGATTCTCACCTTGCCCTCCAAATTCATCATTCGTGGCCCTAAATCTTAAAGCAGATGACAAGAGAATTCTGCTCTCACTTGACTAGGACTTGAAAATGATAATTATAATTAAACCACATTTCACTCCAAAGACCTATGAAGTCTCTTTATTATAACGTCATGTCACAAAATGTTTCTCTTCTGGGTCTCAGATGTCAAAGATGCAGAGGATTAAGTTCTAGCTAACTATCAAAAACAGAGACCCCCCTCACCTGGCGGTCACTGGGTTCCTCAAATAGTGTCAACCAATGATCACAGTTATAAGTTTCACATACATCAATTGAAATCTTTATGTAGGGTAAGAACCAGAAGGGATTGTCATGATACATGTGAATATCACATATGTATGTTTTGCATTCCAGAAACTGAGTTTGAACAAGAGATCATAAACAGGGGAGGCTCCTTTGCAATGATGGAGTGTTGCCCCGCTGGCTGAGCCAGGAGCTGAAAGATAAAACAATATTTCTTTATCTTTTTATCTTTCAGCTTATGAATCAGCCGGCGGCATGTGAAGAGAGGGTGGGCTGGGCCCTGGGAGGTGGGAGAGGGGAGGATGAAAGCAAGTTTAGCATGAAAGCAGCACCAGGATTGCTGGGGAGCCTGTGCTGGTGTCCCAATGAATGCTGGGACACCAGAAGAAGAGGAGCGAGGTGGCAGAAGGCAGTGGCGATGGAAGGAGGTACGTTTTTAAAAAATGATATATTTTATTCCCCCCTGTCCCCGCCCCTCCCTTTGAGATTTGCAGCCGCTGTGGCTGAAGAAACTATTCCACCATGCACTCTTAGAAGATTGCCTGCATCTGAAAAAGAGCTCAAAAATTACATGGATCGCATACATATGCAAGATTTGTAACTGGCTGGACTTACATGAGCTGTTTTTGAATCCACATGCCCTTACATCCAGTTCATCCACATAACTGAAGAAATTATTGTTAGACAAATATGACAAGGCAACAATGATGGAAAATGCAGAGATGTCTACTGTAGTTGGATATGCTCGGATTAGTACATGCTGTGGAACTGAGTCTTGTTTGACCTGGGCTAGCAGCTTATGACATAGGTGTCTTCTAATTAGATTTCGTCTGAACACTGTGCATTTTCTTTTTGCCCCACCCGAAGGCCTGATATTATCTGCTAACTTGCCAATCTATCTGTGTGATGGCTAAGTGAAACAAAGCACAATGCACTTTATACTGTTTTGTAAGTTTTACTTTTCGTTAAGAAAGTGATATCTTACCCTTTTTGAAGAAGGCGAACTGTACTCAGAATAGGGCTGCCATGGATTTTCTGCAAAAACTACTGTCTGTAGAAGTCTGTTTTGCGATTGCACATTATCTATAGCAATCAATACTCCTACGTTCTATAATTAGTGCATGGTTTACCTTTTATGTATGATGCTTTTTAGCTTTATGTGTCATCTTTTAATGGTTTTTAGATGATCATGACTTTTAATATGGATTCTATGTAGATGTTGTGATTTTATTGTATTGCATATCTCATATGGTCATTGGATGATAGAGTAAAGATAGAAAGATAACGTGACAACGCCAGTGTCTTTTCAGTTTTTATAAATTTAATTAACTGTGATTTATATTTACATTTGTTAAGGTATTGCAACCCGTGCTACCAATAACTTCACTTCAACCTTTGTTTTTGTCTTTGAAAATATATACTTAGACAGGCCTTTTTAGAACTCTTCATCCCTTAGTTGGTTGTGGTGTCTTTCACATATTCCTTATAACCAATATCACATAAGATTATTGTGGCATTCTGCACTTGCACAATGCGCATATCTGGAAGATGAGTTTTCGCCTTCAGTGCAAGGAACAATTGACCTAATGTGTGCATTTTCTTTTAATTATTTTGCCCTTTCCTTTTTTCCCTTTTTACCAGAATCCAGCAGTTCGTCCAACACTGCTACTGGATTGCACATTTGTCTTCAGATGTATTTTTGTATTTATTTCATGACCTACCTGGAGCAGCGGCTCCCAATCCGGCTATCACAGCAATCACAGTACTGAGACTGCCCTGATCGCAGCCACCAATGACATCCGTACCCTCCCTGAATGAAGAGAAACAGTGGCCTTGATCCTCCTCGACCTCTCGGCAGCCTTTGATACTGTATCCCACTACATGGTGATCAAAAGACTCCACCACATTGACATCCAAGGTGACATACTTAGAAGGATCACCTCCTTCCTTATTGGAAAAACACTGAGGATTCGCGTACCTCCTTTCACCTCCGAATCAAAAGTCATCACCTACTGGGTCCCTCAAGGATCATCCCTCAGCCCCACATTTTTAAAGCATATGTAACCATGCTAGCAAACATTGTCAGATCCCAAGGCCTTTACATAACCTCATACTCAGAAGAAAACCAACTCATCTCCTCACTCACCAATGACCCCACCAACACCAAAACCAACTTCCACAGTTGCATGACAAGCATTGCCGACTGGATGAATAAAAACTGCATGCAGCTAAAGACAGATAAGGCTGAAGTTCTAATCTTTGGCAAGAGCAGTAACACACAGAACGACTCCTTGTGGCATTCAGGACTAGAACCCACACACACCCTCTGAAAAGGCCAGAAACCTCAGAATCATCATTGACAACTGGCTCAGCATGGAATCACAGATTAACACCATCTCCTCCTGCTTCTTCACTCTTCACATGCTATGTGAGATATTCAAGTGGCTATCCCTGCACATGAGACACACTGTGACACAGGCCCTTATCACCTGTCAACTAGTCTCTACCTAGGGATCACCTCAAAACTTCTACAAAGACTTCAGATCATACAGGTCACAGCCACACTCATCATCGACCTTCGCCTATGATCCCACATCACATCACACCTCAGGCAACTCCACTGGCTCCCCGTGCAGAAGATGTGCATATTCAAGTTGCTTACCCACAAACAAAGCTCTACACAACCAAGGACTGACCGACATTAACGCCACCTGAATTTCCACCAACCGTCAAGAAGACTACTCTCCAACTCCCTATCACTTGCCCACATTCCACGCATGCACCGAAGGAGAAGTGGAGGACGTGCCTTCTCCCACATAGTGGCAAAATCATGGAACAGCAACCCCACACATCTCTGGACCATTACCTCTCATCCGTAATTCCGTAGAGGCTTCAAAGCCTGGCTAATCGAAATAGCCACTGAGATCTGAAAGTGTCTGGATATCCTCAACTGTGATTAGTTGAGCTTTCTGAATCCTGTTTGATTGATTGATTTTTGGATAAAAAAGTTCTAAAATGGCCACAAATGCATGCATGTATCCAAACGCATAGATACATGTGTCCACACCCATGGATAGCTGTCCTTGAATGTTTCCATCACACTTTACAACAATCCATTCATAGATGGCTCATAGATGGCTCTATTATTTATTTTTTGTATTTTAGATTTTTTTCTTTGTTGAGGTCTTATCATATCCACATTATTTTTGACCGAACATCATTCTAAAATGACCACTCATGTACCATGTGTACACATGCATATGTACTCATGCCCAGTTATCTCAATATGGTTTTTACTGCACTTTACATAAATCCATTCAATGATGGCCGTCTGTGTATGTACATATGTGTGCATGGGTGTGCCTGTGCACTCATGGGCAGCCATGGCCACCCATCATAAGAGTCCATCTTTCAATTGGTTTTGTAAAACTTTATAACAAAAAGCTGTTTTTTAGTAAACAACCATTGGCAAAGACATAAAGTCAGGAACCACATTCAAACCTACTGGCTTTGCCCAGGCTTATTTCTGCTCAGGTTTTTATTATGCAAAGCAAAGAGGTACTTCATTTCAGTAAAGTCCATTCCACCTTCAGAACGCTGACTTGCCATGCTTTTCAGATCTGACCCCATATCACCTGCCCTGATCACTCCTGCTGCTCCTCAGAACACAACACCAGGCATATACCCACGAGATGAGATTATCCCAGCTAATCAGTCTCAGTATTAATCGTACCTTTTCATAGACAGCCACTCAGCGGCCTTGGCCCACTTGTCATTTCTAGCTGGAATATTGCCCACAAAACCCTCTTTTTACCCTAGTGTCTAGGCAGCCTAGAATGCTTCCAACATCCTGGACACAGCAACATTCAAGTAACCCTGAACATGTAATGTAGAACCTTGAAGCCCTCAACTAAGTTACAGACTATGACTGTTTACACTTCTCAATCAGGTACCCTGGTGTCCATCAGGCGAGCACGTACTTAGAGGGCTGCTTTAACTCAATGACTTGCCTCACATCCATTGCAATCCACTGCTCTATTTACCTTATTCTAAACTACAGATTTGGACTTGTGTCTACCCTATCTGCCCTGATTCAGCCAATTCATTTATTCTGACATAGTGACCCAATGCGGTCAGGGGCATCTTAAGGATTTTGGGGGCCCTGGGCCAAACATGGCCCCCTACTCGGATATCTCTGCATTTACTATACATTTTTGGCTGATTCACAATCTCGGTAACTATGGTGGATCATTGATAACCCTCTTCCTCGGCCAGCCTACATCCGGACACAACTCTGCAACAAACAGTTTCTCTCTGGGTGGCAGCACCAGAGAAGCATAAAGACTTGCGGCATGAACAAACCTGCTACATATGGTGTAGTGTACTGGTGTCTCATCTTTTCAGCTTGTACATATGGAGGGTGCATTTTTGTTTAATGCACTACATTCCCTGCTGTGCGAGGAATAGGGATTCTGAGTTAGTTGGCACTATGATGTGACTGCACCAGCCCAGTACTGGTTCAGTTGTGAAGGGGCATAAAATGCTGCTCTACACTGCACACTGTTATGTGGCCCACACTCGTGGCCTAGCCTGGGGCACTACCTTGGTGCAAGTAGTTTCCAGCTTTACTGTGCCAGAAGGACTAGTGGCCTGACCAAGCCTAATGTATAGTGTATTTTTTCTGCTAGAACCATACAGACATACGGTGCTGATGGGTGCTTTTGTTTACTGCACTGCATAGGGATAGTATTCTGAGTCTGGTGGCACTAGTCTGTGATAGCATCAGTCTGGCAGTAGCACTAACAGAGTGATGAAGTCATAGAAAGAATGCACAATGCCAATATTTACTGTAGTGTAAGTGGCATATAGTGCATAAAGGCAAAGACTCGTGCTGTTGGGCTAAACAAATACGTCGTTAACATGTTAAACTCTTGCTGAATCTAAACAGAATCATTTTTTTAGTTCAACCCTCACCATCTCTCAAGTTAAAAAGTAAGTAAACAAACTGGTTATTTAAAAACTCTCTACAGTCTTGGACTGTCACAAAATCTGAACAAGGGGGGCCCTTGAAAGGAGGGGGCCTGGACCAGAGCCCACTTTGCCCATGCATTAAAACGTCTCTGCATGCAGTCGTATAAAAAAAGAACAAACCTAAGAGAGCAGCCCTCATAGAATGCTCACTTTGCCAATGCTGAAATTCCTGACCTATGAAAAATAGAAGAATGACCAACACAGAATGCAACTAGTCCAAATGGAGCAGCCATCATAGAGAGGCCCACAGAGTGCTTCGCTCAGTAGTTTAACCTATAAAACAAACAAACATGCATCAATCCAGGGATGGGTTCAAAACCTTTGTGTTACCCACTGGACATAGCAGGCTGATGATGAATGAGTATACCAGCCACGGAGGTCACCTTGTGTGCCTTCATCAAGGGCACATGAGACTTTGTACAGCACAGCAAATGCAGCTTCCCAAGAAAGGCAAACACTCTCAGAGATTCGAAAC
This sequence comes from Pleurodeles waltl, assembly GCF_031143425.1. Classification (NCBI taxonomy): domain Eukaryota; kingdom Metazoa; phylum Chordata; class Amphibia; order Caudata; family Salamandridae; genus Pleurodeles; species Pleurodeles waltl. The sequence continues at coordinate 643,778,933 of NC_090446.1, read as the reverse complement.
ATGCAGATCAGGTTTTCTGTGAACATAACTTGCCTTGAAAACTCTCCCTCTCTGGGTACAAACAGCAGCATTTACATTCCTGTATGGGGCAACCCACAACCATTTACCCCGACCTTGTGCCAATTATGTCATCTTAATAAAGACTTTCGTATTTCAAGGTTATGTGGAACTGGATCTCACTCATATTAGTCAAAGCCTTAAATCTGCAAAGTCTGCATTACCATCTTTTGTACGATGTCCATAATTGTGTCAGTTTTGTACTTGTCAACAGTTATTCTAGATTTATTGTCTGTCTGACCATGGATTTCGTGTCTGGTTTACTGCTCCAGGTTATGAGAGTGGTAGTGCGTTCATAGACTTGAGTTCTGTCCAGGTGCAGCTGACACTTGACATGACAGTATCTTGAAAAACACATGTATTTGTGTGAGCTAGTGCTCTTACATAAGAGACAGATTTTGCGTTATTTAGCTTTAGCTGGTTTGATAGCAACAAGTGTTCAGCTGTGTGTAGGGATTGTGTAGTGCTGCAGGAATAAAGATCTGATAGATTCTCAAGCTTTAGTATGATTTGCAGCCTTTGACATAGTGTCCTAAAATCCCAAAGCCAGGCTCCATTTTGAGCATGTTAAATTAGGCTGCCTAAATCCCAAAGCCCGGCTCCATTTTGAGTGCCTTAAATTAGGCTGCCTGCTTTTGATCGTTATTCTGCTTCTCATTTTTTTGCAGAACTTATGAATTTGTAATTTCATCTAAACAATGATTTTACGATCAAATAAAATGACACAAGTCTGCTACAAGCCATGCGACATCTACATTTCAAGGTTTGACAGTACACATGTACAATAAAGATGTAGTCCAACTTCACGTTTTTTTACCATGCTGGTTCACGCCAGTTATGTCTCGGATTAATGGAAAGTCCTCCAATATAGGCTAAAAGTCAGTGGTCAACCCTATATCAACCCCATGATTAGACCACTGAATTCAAGAGGCCCTACAAGACTGCCACAGCATCCACTCTTATGCCAAGATTCGTTACAGAGATGAGAGGCGCTGATCCGAGTTGATCATGTGTTTTCCTTCCAAGTGGACACTCTCTCCCGACTGAAGTCCAATAAACAACCACAGCTGACCCACTGTGAAGAGGTACGCAGTGTATTGTGCCTCAAGGTGTTCTAAAGGCAAGTTAGCAACTCTCACAGCGCATAGAAGCAGTCTATATGGTGATTGGCTGCTAGGAACATTCTCGTTATGTTAGAACTGTTCATTTTATTCTTGTTGCTAGCAACATACATATGTGCTGTTTTAATTATGCCCTGTGTGATTATTACTCATGTACTAAGCAATAGTAAGAGACTGTTGGAAAAAACTGTTTTAAATATATATGTTGTCTTTTCTTAGCACACTGTTTGAGTGTGCCATTGTGGAAAACGAAACTGGGTTTGAATAACTACTGCCACTCCAAACGCCTAACAGGACTGTATGTATCTCAGAAAGCACGGACACCAAACTCGCAAGTGTGCTCAATGGATTACGTGGGGCTACAGGAACCTGACTCCAACACTCAAGTGATTGTGCACTAAACTCAGTGCACACACTCGTGGGGAGGGAAGCCAAACCTTGTAGACCTTTTAGACGTGGGCCATGGTCCCAGGTTAATCAACAACAGTTCCAGTTGAAATTGAATGACCAGATTAGTTCAGGAGGGCAGGGGACAGGAGGAGAGGAGATGAGATGAGAGAGATGCGGGGTGGAGGGGAGAAGATAGAAGAAGAGGCGAGAGCTCTAAGCGAGACTTCTTCAGACAAAGTATGGAAATGTCATGTCCCTACCTTCCAGATGGGGTCCTGGTCGGAAAACCAGTAACAGAATTAATTTTCAAACTCACACAAAGATGACACGTGCGCTATTGTTGTGTCAGAGAAAAATGTTATCAGGTGAATTAAGATATCATTATGAAATGGGAAAACGTTATTTACGTAAAGGTTTTCATTTTGTTACCATTAGGAATTGAGAAAAACGATGCATGGACATTTTTGGTTTTGTGCACTCAATGACCTCCGGGTCCTATCTGGAGGAATTTATGGATGGAAAACTGTGATGAGGTAATACTCGGCTGCAAACGCCAATTGTGCAGGTTTTTTCACCATCGATTGCCACTAACTTTATAATTAGCTTTGGGCCTGCCCGATCAGTACTTGCCATAAATGTTCTAGAACCCTCTTCTCATTTCAAGATGCATCAGGAACATTGTAGTATTGACTCCCTAAGGCACCAAGCATTTCCCCCAGATCTTACACGGCTCTTGGCGGAATCAAGGTGATTAGTCTGGTTGTGACTGACCTTCCTCGTCTTCCGAAATTTTCTCCAAATTGACTTAGTGCTCCAGTGAATAAATAAACTCCCTTCTCAAGGTTTTTATTTAAAGACTACACCCGCAGCATCAGCCCTGCTGTCAGAAGTCCCCTCAAAATGAGATACAGCTTGGCAATGCAGGAGGAAAAATATTGAGCAGTCTGTGCATTCTGATATAAAAACATAATAAAAAGCGCATTATGCTGGTTCAATGCATGACTCACTGTGACTTACAGGGAATAAATAAACTGTATGAACCTCCACCCCCGCTCCTCTGATAAAGATTTTTTAATCACTTTTTCTTGTCTATTTTCTTCTAGTTGTTCAGATGTTCATGGAAGTGTCGTTTGCCACCGTTTTCTAGATCCTGTAAAAGGTACTTATTTTTATATCGGTGAGCTTGGTGCCTCAGAATAAACAGTGGTGGAGTAAGGGTTGGCAGTAGAAGTATACCGTGCATGCGCCTTGAGACCCTTACACTGGCTCTTTAGACCTAACAAATGATCCCCAACTCCTCACATTGTCAGCCAGTTTATGTCAGACTCTAACCCTGCATTTCCATATACCCTGCAGCTCGTGTCAATGTCTGTTAAAGTGTCTCCCAACCCCTTGAAGTAAAGGGAGCCTGCTCTCAGGGAGAGGTCTAGATGTCCTCTACCCCGCCTCTGGATTGTCACAGTTTTTTTTGCTTAAAATCTGAGTGAGGTTCTCTCTCATACTGCCACTGTCCCAATCTCCTCTTCTCCACTTTACTGCTCTGTCCACCACTGGCAGCGGGCGAATTTGAAACTGGTTGTGCAGAAAATCCCACCCTAAATGTGAGTGAGCATAGTGATTGAGGACAACTGTACAGGGAAATTTCAAGGGGTTACCCCCTCAATTGTTTTTTTAAGTGGTTCATTTTCTAGCATAATTTCTGGAATAAATTGCCAAACAAAGCCCCCACAGTGCCATCTCCCTGTCAGGGGTAGCAGAAGTGACATCACATCTCCTTTGACCTTTCGATACCATAACAGAAAATTACATCACAGGATTGTTGACCCAATTGCGACATATGAAATGACATCACATAACCTCTGACTTGCTTCAGTGTGTGGTGTCACAGTATCAGGATGTGTGCATTAATGTAATTCTAGCCAATTGTGAAGTAGGTGTATAACCAGTGCCTAATTTGTCAATAAAAACGTGCCAGTGCCCAAAGCTCTCCTCTGAAACACGCGGCTGCTGTAATAGAATGTGCAAGCACGGAACACTGAGGCAGCGTAATCCTGAGGCCATCTCGGGACATTTTAATCTATTTACAGCCACTCCCTGCCTCTTCAGCTCCCTCTTGCAGCTTTCCTCTTTCTCCTTTTGTGACAATTTTTAATTTGTGTCTTCCTCCGCCTCTCCCATATGTTTCTTTTGCTCGCAGTAAATGTCTGAGGCAGAAAAATAAGTGCCGGCCCCCAAAAATAAGTGCTAGTGCCCCCCACCGGAAACCACTGGCTCAAATTAAGCACTGGGTATAACATCTCATGTGCATGACACCTCGCTTTCAAGTTACCTTTGTTTGGGGACGCTACTCTTATTTTGGCAAATCTTCAGCATAATTTTAGCCAGAAAATGTATGTCTCTCCGTGTGCCTCTCGATTACTTATAACATGTGCCAGTGATCTTCAATAGTAATTCAAATTGGATCAATAATTCAATATCAGTGGTGCATTCAGTATAGATGAGAGCCAAGCATAGTTGTCCATTTATAGAAATGCACAACCTGACACATCAAGTATTTAGAATATTGTCCAGATCAAAAGAATGCAACATACTAGACCCCAAGCATATGGTAGTCGAAGGCAGACAGTTTATTTTACAGTTGAGAAATTGTATTGATGATTTAAAAAATAAACTGGGAAACATAGTTGGCTTCAAAACAGCCCCTATAAGCCACAATACAATGGCATACCAATGTTTATAACACAAACATCAGCAAAACAACAGTCAGGATGAGGGCTATGCCTTTTGTCCAGTTAAGGCAATGGTTATGGTCAATTTGGAGTGTGAAGACCTAACAATAGGAAACTGTCGAGCATGGCACCCAAAATTCGGCGTCAATTAGTATTTAAAAAAATCCAAGTTAAAAAAGTTTCCTTAGTGTTCTTGGTAGGAATTTCACTAAAGTCAACCAATGCACACAGATAGGCCCTCATTCTGACCCTGGCGGTCGGTGATAAAGCGGCGGCCAAGCCGCCAACAGGCCGGCGGTCTAAAATATGCAATTCTGACCCTGGCGGGAACCGCCAACACAGCCCGCCAACTTAACACTCCGCCCGCCACAGCGGTACAAACAAACAGCGCGGCGGTTCCCGCCAACAGCCAGGCGGCAGACAATGTACCGCCCACCCTATTACGACCCACCAATCTGCCACCTTTTCCGGGGCGGGAGCACCGCCGATAAGAACACGGCGGAAACAGACTACGAACGGGAAAACGCTCATCTCTACGCACTCCACGCGAGATTCCGGCAGTATGGAACCAGAGTTGCAGGTCATCCCCGCACTCCTATTCCTGCTCATATACCAGGAGCACGCCCGGCGGCGCGGAAGACATCGGTGAGTACTGCACCTACGACACAGGGGAGGGAAAAGATTACCGGCACACACCCACCCACCCACACCCACTACAACACACACATCAATGCATTCCCACAGATCACTGTCACAACCCACAAACCACCCCCCTCCGAAATAATGCAAAGACCAAAAGAAGAGATCATAAACGGGCAGATATATTGAAATATGTACACCAGTAATCCCAATAAATAAATAAACTATGTACAAAATATATACAGCTACTAAATGTAGTCCAACCACTGTCCGTGGATCACAGGGGTCCTGTGCAAAGGGGCAAGGCCCAGTCCCACGACAAGAACTCCACGGAGAGAACACTGCAGGGGCATCAGAAAGAAAATAGGACAGGCACCTCAGGGGGAAGGGAAGGGGGGGCACCTCAGCCACTTGAGTACACGACGCCAGATCCACGAGGGGACTCCATGACCACTGGCCCATCCTGGGGAGAGCAAAGCCACAGTCCAAACAGTCCATACAGTGGGTGGCCTGCCCACTGGGCCATCCTGGGGAGAGCAAAGCCACAGTCCATACAGTCCATACAGTGGGTGGCCTGCCCACTGGGCCATCCTGGGGAGAGCAAAGCCACAGTCCATACAGTCCATACAGTGGGTGGCCTGCCCACTGGGCCATCCTGGGGAGAGCAAAGCCACAGTCCATACAGTCCATACAGTGGGTGGCCTGCCCACTGGGCCATCCTGGGGAGAGCAAAGCCACAGTCCATACAGTCCATACAGTGGGTGGCCTGCCCACTGGGCCATCCTGGGGAGAGCAAAGCCACAGTCCATACAGTCCATAACAGACCCCACTGCCACTGGAGGAGGCAAGTTGGCCAGAGGACATCCTGCAGCCCTGCCCGAGATAGATCCTGCCCTGCCACGTCTGCCAAAGGGCCAGCGGTTCTTGCCCTGAAGGGCCCAGTTCAGCGGTTCTTGAGACGGCGGGGCCCAGTTCAGCGCTCCTTGCCTTGAAGGGCCCAGTTCAGCGGTTCTTGAGACGGCGGGGCCCAGTTCAGCGGTTCTTGAGATGGCGGGGCCCAGTTCAGCGGTCCTTGCCCTGAAGGGCCCAGTTCAGCGGTTCTTGAGACGGCGGGGCCCAGTTCAGCGCTCCTTGCCTTGAAGGGCCCAGTTCAGCGGTTCTTGAGACGGCGGGGCCCAGCGGAGCGGTGCGTGAGACGGCGGGGCCCAGCGGAGCGGTGCTTGAGACGGCGGGGCCCAGTTCAGCGGTTCTTGAGACGGCGGGGCCCAGTTCAGCGGTGCGTGAGACGGCGGGGCCCAGTTCAGCGGTTCTTGAGACGGCGGGGCCCAGTTCAGCGGTCCTTGCCCTGAAGGGCCCAGTTCAGCGGTTCTTGAGACGGCGGGGCCCAGTTCAGCGGTGCGTGAGACGGCGGGGCCCAGCGGAGCGGTGCTTGAGATGGCGGGGCCCAGTTCAGCGGTTCTTTAGACGGCCGGGCCCAGTTCAGCGGTCCTTGCCCTGAAGGGCCCAGTTCAGCGGTTCTTGAGACGGCGGGGCCCAGTTCAGCGGTCCTTGCCTTGAAGGGCCCAGTTCAGCGGTTCTTGAGACGGCGGGGCCCAGTTCAGCGGTCCTTGCCCTGAAGGGCCCAGTTCAGCGGTCCTTGCCCTGAAGGGCCCAGTTCAGCGGTTCTTGAGACGGCGGACGGTCTATGGCCAACTGCTAATTGCCTGGTGGTGCCCTCCTGGGCAGCGGGGATGGTGCTCCTTCACTGCCCACCTGGGCTGTGGGTGGTGGGGCCCTCCTGGCCAGCTGGGCTGGGTCCTCCCTGGGCAGCGGCTATGGGGGTGGTGGGCTCTCCCGGGGCAGCTGTGCCGGTTCCTCCCGGGGCAGCGGCTATGGGGGTTGTGGGCTCCTCCTGGGCAGCAGGCCTGCTGCCCTTGCCCTCCTTAGTCGTGGGCCTGTGGCCCTTTCCTCCCTTTGGAGCTGTGGCTGGTGACTGTCTCTGGGTGGTGTCCGGGGGGGATGTAGAAGGCGGGCTCCTGCGGCGCCCCTTCCGCCTTCTGCTCCTCTTCCCAGGGGGTGGGCTGGCTGTCCCCTTGCTGCTGGACGAAGATCCAGACATGCGGGCTGGCGGGCTCCAATACCCCTGCACCCTTGTCAAGGGGGCTGCAGGGCTGGTGGTGGCTGAGGTGCTCTTCTTACCCCGACGAGAAGGAGGGGGGGGCTCAGGGTCAGGAAAGAAGTTAGTAGTGGCGAGGAAGAGCTTCTTGGGACAATGGAGAGTGGTAGGTACAGTGGGAATGGGAGTGGAGGGAGAGGATGTGGTTGTAGGTGAGTCACGTTTGCTGTCTTTGGGTGCAGGTGCAGGAGGGATAGGCTGTCGTGAGGTGGATGGCTGTTGGGTGGGTGGGTGGCTGCGTTTGTGTGGTGTGGAAGAGGGGGTGACAGACACAGTGGGAGAGGACACAGGGGACGTGTAAATGGCAGTGGGGGTGGTGACTGCACGTGTGCGGACTGGAGTGGAGGGTGTGCTGGTGATGGAAACACTGGCTGATGGTGAGGTGAATGGAGGTGTGAGTGTAGACGTCACAGGGAGGGAGGAGGGAGACGAGGAGGTGGGGGTCACAGAGGTGGTAGTGACTGTTGGCATGTCTGCATCGGAATGTTGCGTGTGTGAATGTCTGCGTGATCTGTGGTGCTTATGTTTGGATGAGCTTCTCTTGGGTGTTGAGGTGTGTGCAGGCTGGTCTGATGGTGTGGATGGGACAGGCAGAGGAACAGGAGACTGGGAGGAGGGAGTTAGTAGAGGCAGGCAGGAGACAGGGACAATGGCTGCCGTCAGTGCTGAGGCCAGAGCCTGGAACGATCGCTGATGGGCAGCCTGACCCGAATGAATGCCCTCCAGGTACGCATTGCTGCGATGAACCTCCCTCTCCACCCCCTGGATGGCATTCAAAAGGGTAGTCTGCCCAACAATGAGCGTTCGGAGGAGGTCAATGACCTCCTCACTGAGGGCAGCGGGGGTAACAGGGGCAGGGCCTGAGGTGCCTGGGGCGAAGGAGATGCCCGGCTTCCTGGCAGAGCGGGCACGGGGCGAACGCTGAGGGGCTGCTGGGAGGGCGGAGATGGTGCGCTGGGTGGCGGCTGTACCTGTAATGGCGGGGGGCACGGATGGTGCCACCCCGCAAGGGAGCCCCCTTCCGAGGACGTGTCCGTGTCGCTGCAGGGTCCAGTCGTCCCCGTCGTGGAGCTCCCCTCGCCCTCCGTCTCACTGGTCCAGTCTGACTCTGTGGCATGGCCCTCCTGGGCCATGTGAGATGCAGCTCCCTCCTGCCCCGATGCCACTTCTCCTCCGCCTGATGATGCTGATGCACACAAGCACAGAAAGACAAACAAAAAGGGGGGGGGAGAGAGAAATAAAGGGATATTGAGTACATGGATCTCCGGTACAGTTAGCGGACATGACAGACACAGATGCCCCCTGCACTAAGTTGCGCACTTGGGGTCCGCTACGCATTCCGTGGAACATGCCCTACACGCCTAGAGTTGACAACTGCACCCATGGATGACACGGCCCAGGGATGGCTGTACTGACAAACTACTGAGGGTGGTGGCTGGGGACACAGGGGCTTACGGGGGTGCCCAGCCTACAGATATCGCCCTGGCCTAGGGGGACCCCCAGCCCTCCTCCCCCACCCAGACACCTCCACTGCGCGACAACAGAGTAGATAATGCTTGTACTCACCCCCTTGTGTCTGCTGTGCTGCCCTCACGCACCCATCCAATTCAGGGTAGGCCACCGCCAGGATCCGGAACATCAGGGGGGTCAGTTGACGGCAGGCACCCCGCCTACGTTGGGAGGCCATCCCCAGCAGAGACTCGGCGGTCTTCTTGGTCCCGCGGCGGATGTCCTCCCACCTCTTGCGGCAGTGGGTGCCCCGTCGATGGTGGACCCCCAGGGTCCGGACTTCCTTGGCGATGGCACGCCAAATCCCGATCTTCTCATGAGCGCGGACCTATGTGACACGTACAGGGAGGGAGAAATACCACGTTCAAGTTTGTCTGCATTTTCCTTTCCAGTGGCCCAACGCCCCCCATCCCCGCCAGGCCCCCCGCCAGGCCCAACATGCCCCCCATCCCCGCCAGGCCCCCCGCCAGGCCCCCCGCCAGGCCCAACATGCCCCCCATCCCCGCCAGGCCCCCCGCCATGCCCCCCGCCAGGCCCAACATGCCCCCCATCCCCGCCAGGCCCCCCGCCAGGCCCAACATGCCCCCCATCCCCGCCAGGCCCCCCGCCAGGCCCAACATGCCCCCCATCCCCGCCAGGCCCCCCGCCAGGACCCCCGCCAGGCCCAACATGCCCCCCATCCCCGCCAGGCCCCCCGCCAGGCCCCCAAGCCAGCCAGTGGCCCCAAATCCATATTGAATTAAACTCACTTGTTGGTCTGGAGGACCGTAGAGTAGGGCATACTGGGGGAGGACCCCATCCACAAGTTTTTCCAACTCCTCTCCAGTGAAGGCAGGGGCCCTTTCCCCAGGCGCAGCAGCCATTGTCCCTTCCAGACCGAGGTCACAGCAACACTTGCAGTATAGGTCCTCTCCTGTGAAAGTTCAAGTCGCAAGTGGATAAGTAGATAGAAAATGGCGGTGACGTCCGCGGCGGTGCGTACCGCGGCGGTGCGTCCCGCCACCGCCGGCGCCCTTCGCCATTGGCTCCTGAAACCCATAGGCTTCAATGTTAACCAATGCGGCTTTGCGCCGCGGTCTTCGCCCGCCGCCCGCCGCGGTGTGCCACGCCAGCACATTGACCTCACATCCCATTGTCACACTTCACAGGTCAGGCAGCCGCCATTTCCAGGGCCCACATGGCTCAATTTCAACTGCGTCACACAGGCCTAGGCCTTGCATAGCCACTCAGACACGCCATTCACTGCATAGAGAATCGTTTACTGTGCTAGCTGTGAGTACGTACCTGTGGGTTGCTTGACTGTGTGCTCCATGTTGTCCTTCCTAGGCACCGTCCGCTGGGTTGGGCGAGGAGACGGATGAATCCTCCCGTGTACCGACCGCTGGTGGACCTGTCGACAATGGAAGAACGCCACATTATCCTGACCTACCGTCTTAACCGTGCCACTATCCATGAACTGTGTGCCCAGCTGGAGCCCGACCTGATGTCCCCCATCCGCCAACCCACAGGGATTCCCCCTCTGGTGCAGGTCATGTCAGTACTCCATTTCTTGGCAAGTGGGTCATTTCAGACAACCGTGGGAATTGCTTCTGGGATGTCTCAGCCCATGTTTTCGAAGGTGTTATCCAGAGTGTTGTCTGCCCTGATGAAATCCGTGAGGAGCTACATCATTTTCCCTGAGGTGGGCGAATTGGCTACAGTGAAGGGTGATTTCTACGCCCTTGGACATATTCCCAACGTAATTGGTGCCATTGATGGGACCCATGTGGCTTTGGTTCCCCCAAGAGACAGGGAGCAGGTGTACAGGAACAGAAAAAATTACCATTCAATGAACATCCAGGTGGTGTGTTTGGCTGACCAGTACATCTCGCATGTAAATGCCAAATTCCCAGGGTCAGTGCATGACGCCTACATCCTCAGGAATAGCAGCATCCCTTACGTGATGGAACAGCTACAGAGACACCGTGTATGGCTAGTGGGGGACTCTGGGTACCCCAACCTGTCGTGGCTACTGACCCCAGTAAGGAATCCCCGGACCAGGGCAGAGGAACGGTACAATGAGGCCCATGGGCGTACTAGGAGGGTGATCGAACGCACCTTTGGCCTCCTAAAGGCCAGGTTTAGGTGCCTGCATATGACAGGTGGATCCCTAATGTACTCACCTAAGAAGGTGTGTCACATCATCGTGGCCTGCTGCATGCTTCACAACCTGGCTTTGCGCCGCCAGGTGCCTTTCCTGCAGGAGGATGGTCGAGACGGTGGTGTTGTGGCAGCGGTGGAACCTGAGGAGAGTGACGAGGAGGAAGACGACGGGGCTGAAACAGACAACAGGGACAGAATCATTGAACAGTACTTCCAATAGGACACAGGTAACATTTCAAAGATAATTTAGTAAATGTTAACTACTCTCCAGCATCTCTGCTGCCTGTCTATTTGCCCCAGTGTATGATGACTGAGTTTTGGCTTTTCCCTCCCTATTTCAGATCTGGGGTCCCCACTACGAGTCCTGTGCTTCGTTTCCCCATGGACTACAGCTTTGTGGCAGCTGTTTGTTGACTTCACCATGTACAAGGACATATTTGCACTGTCATGTCAATTACAATCTATTGAAATCACAGCCAGACTCCAGATATTTTGGTGCAAAATAGGTGTTTATTTAAGTGCTCAAAATGGGATGGGTGGTTTCAAGTGGGTGGGGGCTATGGTGAAGGAATGTCCATGGCAGAGTCCAGAGTAACAGTCACACAGGTGCATTGTCCAGAGGCCTGTGGAGAGATGGAGCATGGGCAGTTCAAGGATGGACAGGGTGACAATGTGGGACAGTGGGATGACATCAGGTGGTATCCATTGCTGGCGGGGGTCTTGACATCCTACTCTGTCTTCTTGCGAGATCTCAGGGCCCTCTTGCGGGGTGGTTCTTCTCCTGCAGGAGGTGGGGGTCTGGTGGGCTGCTGCTGTGCGGGGGCCTCCTGTCCACTAGCGCCGGCGGAGGTGGTTGGCTGTTCTTGGTCCAGGCTAGTGGCAGGGGCCCTTGGGTGTTGTTCAGTGTCCGCCCTGTTGTTGACGAGGTCCTGCAGCAGCCCTACCATGGTAACCAAGGTGGTGTTGATGGCTCTGATGTCCTCCCTGTACCCCCAATAGTGTTCCTCCTGCAGTACCTGGATCTCCTGGAACCGGGCCAGTACCGTCGCCATCGTCTCCTGGGAGCGGTTGTATGCTCCCATGATGGTGGTGAGGACCTCGTGGAGAGTGGGTTCCCTGGGCCTCTCCTCCCCCCCCTGTCGCACAGCTGCCCTCCGAGTTCCCCTGTTTCCCTGGGCCTCTGCCCCCTGGCCGGTGTGCCCACTACCACTGCCCCCAGGTCCCTGTTGTTGTTGGGGTGGTGGGTTATCCTGGGTGCCCTGTAGTGGTAGACACACCGCAGATTGACGCGCCCTGGAGACAGAGGCATGGGCCCGCTGGGTGGGAGCTGTGCTGGTGTTCCCAGAGGGGTTTGGGTCTGTAGTGGCCTGGGCCTGTGTGAGGGGAACCGACTGTCCAGAGGTCCCCGATGGTCCGGGCTGGTCATCGGTGTCCAGGTCGACAGAGCTGCTGTCATCGCTGACGGCCTCTTGGGTGGGGGGTGTGGAGAATTCTGGCCCCTCCGCCGCGGTGTGTTGACGGTCGGGTCCTGCAGGGGTATAGAGGTATGGTTATAGTTTCAATGTGTGGCATATGGGTGTATCTGTGGGTTCTCGTGTCCCCAAGTGCTGGCATTCGTGTGTGGGGGCTTTGGTGAGGGTGGCTTGTGGGGGGGATGTGTATATGCATTGGGCATGCTTTGGTGATGGGTGTCCATGCTTAGTGGACGCATGCAGGCCTAGGTTTTGGGATGTGTGGGTTGTGATGGTGAGACATTGGCGGGGAATAGGTGTGCTGGGGGTGGGGGTGAGGATGGTGGTGGGGGTGAGGATGGTGGTGGGGGTGAGGGTGGGGGTGAGGATGGGGGTGGGGGTGAGGGTGGGGTTCGAGGATGGGGGTGAGGTTTGGGGTATGATTTGGCATGCAGGTGGGGGGGAAGCAGTATTGAAGCTTCAACTTACCAGTATCCATTCCTCCGCCGACTCCTGCGAGGCCGTCAGGATGCAGGATGTTCAAGACTTCCTCCTCCCATGATGTGAATTGTGGGGGTTGAGGTGGGGGTCCTCCGCCAGTCTTCTGCACGGCGATGTTGTGCCTGGATACCATGGAACGCACCTTCCCCCGTAGGTCGTTCCATCGCTTCCTGATGTCTTCCCGATTTCTGGGGTGCTGTCCCACTGCGTTCACCCTGTCGACAATCCTCTGCCATAGCTCCGTCCTCCGGGCAATGCTGGTGTATTGTATCTGTGTGCCGAACAGCTGGGGCTCTACCCGAACAATTTCCTCCACCATGACCCTGAGTTCTTCGTCTGTGAAGCGGGGTTGTCTTTGGGGTGCCATGGGGTGGTGTGTATGATGTGTGGGGTGGAGTATGTGTATTTAAGTGAGTTGAGTGTGGTGGTGTGTGTTGTTTTGTGTGTGGATAGTGTGTGGGTGATGGTGTTGAGTGGCTGTGGCTGTTATTTTTTGGATGCTGGTGTCTCGCTCTTGCCTTCTTGACGAATTTTTTAGCGTAGGGGTTTGTGGGTGATGTGGGTGGGTGTTTTATATTGTATTGTGTGTGTGGGAGTGGTGTGTGTATGTGTATCAGGTGTGTGGGATTCAAATCGTCCAATGTGGCTGAGTTTTGTTCGTTTGTGTGTATTCTGACCGCGGCGGTGTGTCCCGCCAATGGAATACCGCGTTTGAATGACCGCCGCGTGGATTCGTGGGTCGTAATGGGATGGGCGTATTTCTGTTGGCGTGGCGGTGGAGGTTTGGTCACCTCCACCTTTCCGCCGACCGCTGGTCTGGCGGTCTGTTGTGGCGGTCGGATTTTCGGAGGTTTGCCTTCTGCGGGTCAGAATGACCGTGGCGGGTTTCCGCGACCGCGGCGGGATTATGGAGGATTTCTGACCGGCGGTAGGCGCCTTTTACCGCCGAGGTCAGAATGACCACCATAGTGTCTTGTTTATTATTATTTGTTATGCGAGAAAAAGGTGGAATTTAGACAAAGGCAGCAGCAGCTTACACAACTGCAAGCATGTAGGGACTGTATTTTAAAGTTTATGAACCATTTTTTTTATAAACTCTAAAACACTTTTCACGACATCATGATGAACTGCACCTCATTCTCAATCTGCACCAGCTTTCAGTGTCAAGTGCTTGGCATAGGGCCTCCTCCTCCGGATGGAGAGAAAGTTACGTTCCTCACCTCCTCCCTTGTGAGTCTGCATTGCTGAGCAGGGACTGCAGAAAATAAACTTGGCTCCGAGAGAGGAGCGCGTTTATTTTGCGTTTTGCTCTTGCGATCTGTGGGCCATGCCAGAAGTTGCAGAGGGAAAGCCAAGCTTCAACCCCCGGCGACCCCTAGTCCTTGTGGACTACCAGTGCAGCGCTCCTCCCATTCCGCCTCTTTGTAGTGCAATTCCCTTCCCGTGGCTTGCCTCGGGCGATGGGTACAAGCAGGTGTGGGTTTTATAGGGAGGACAGTATTAGGGTGTTGATACCAGTATGATTGTAAAGGCTGTAAGAACAAAGGCAACCTTTCAGCTTTTTATGTCACTTGATAGTAGATTTCGTTCGATTCCTTTCCGTCTCCCTAACTGATGGTCCTGCTAATTTGATTCATTTTCCTCTCCACACTTTTTTTTTCCTCGGACACATATCTAGTTTCCATCCCTTCAGTTTCCTTTCCCAGTCTGCTCGTTCTTCCATGGAAAAAAAAGAAACAAAATACCAAAAAGCTACTGCACTATCACATTTGAGAATTCGGGCTCCCATAATTATCTTTGAGGATTTGGAGTAAATCGCAATTTAGTCTCAAATTGTTAATAACAATGCTGTATTATAACTGTTATCTGGTAAAAAATTTGCCTCACAAAGCATCTCAAATGAAAGCCTTAACGGAGTATAGACTTTATGGGGCAGAAAATCAGTGTTCAATTCTGGAGAAATAGCTATTTTACTGCAAAGCTATAGGTTTGGTAATAGGTTTTTTTAACCCCTCCCACCATTACACAAGTGCCATGGTAACAGCAAGGTTTTTCATTTGGTTCAGTAAAACATGTTCCTTTCCTAGCCCTCCTCTGACATGGATTTAGCATCATTATTATATTCAAAAGAGTAATGTATACAGTTAGGAAATGTAGAACCATGGAGTTAGGGGCCTGCTCCGGGGATGGCTGTGCAATTCCTGGATCAAGGACTGATGCGCTCACTCAGACCTACTTTCTTCCACAATTTATAAAACGATTACCAAGTCATAAAATGTTGTACCTGATGAAAACAAGGAATCATTTTAGGTGTGGCTTGGCGGCACGGCTGTAGCAAAACCTTAAGCGTTCAACAGAAAAAGAAGCTTTAAGAAACTAACGAGAGGGGATTTGACTCTACCAACATGTTGATTTACTTGACTACAGCATTTGACTGGGAAGATTTTGTATATTTCCTCTGAAAAAAAGAGTGGTTGTATTGCAGTTCTTTAAATGCAGAAAAACTTACGCTCAGTACATTAGCTTGGAGTTTGTTATGATGACAAGCTAACAATCAAGGCTATAGGCCTAGTCTATGTACTATAAAAATGTATGACAAATGCAATAGGTCTTTTTTTATCATGAAATTTTTTTAATGTCAATAGAGATTTAAGGGCTGATTGTTATGATACCCTGTTAAAGCCTTTAGACAGGTATTTCTGAATCTCATAATTTACTGTAGTAGACAGGGTTGGCTCCTCCTCATGGGCGGAAGAGCATCACCCCCCCACCAGCAACAGCAGCTGCAAAACCTTCTCAACAAAACAATAATAAACAGTGCTGATTATCACGTTCTTGAAAAGGCGCTGGGCATTGGGAGTGACGAGTACTTGAGGGGAGTGCACTGAGCACTCCCCTCAGAGCGCATGTATGTTTGGCCAGCCGTCTCCGGCCGGCTAAACACACATGTGCAGTAGGCTCTGAGTGTCCTGGCTGGGCACTCCCAGCCGGCTGGGCACTCCCAGCCAATCCAGACGCTGCTTTGAGCAGCGTCAGTATTGGCCGCAGGCCAGGTTGGGAGCCTGTGCCTCCAGCGAGAAGAGGAGGGCAGAGTGGATGGAGCGGTGCGGGAAAATGTAAGTTTTATTTTAATTTTATTTGTTTTGGTCCCCCCTCCACCACATTCCGCCTGCTCCCCCCTTTTTTCCTCCCGCAAGCCACGCCTAATAGTAGGCCGTTAGTTATAGTAACAAGCCAATCATAAGACTACTTGTTCATTGGGAAAAGTTATGTTGGATGCCAGAGGCCTGAGCTGTTTGTTACAAAATGTTAAGATAAATACAGTAAACCAGATTTATTTAGGATAACAAGCATGTTAATTTTAAAAAACATGTTATTTTAAAAAGGCCATTAATGGTGGATTGTTATCTCTCAGGGTTAAAGTATGTAAACAGTTATTTAATCACATGGAATCTCATATTACCTTAATAAGCAAGGTTTTGGGGTGGGTTACCGCCTCTAGAAGGCATTGGGATGAAGGTTTTGCACAGTAAAAATCCTTAATGGCTCTTGTAACTGGTGCTGTGTATTGGTTTGCCAACTGTGAATTTGCACATAATTGTAATTTTATGACTGCATACTAAGCCTGGGTGAAATGTAATTTATGATGACATAATATAGCATAATTTCTAGCATTACACTTGTTACATGAAATGCCAAAGATTATAACACTATGCCATCTCTTAAAGTTTTAGATTTGGTTTGGTAATAATACTATCACAGGAACATGGGAACAACACAAAGCAATCAAATGTGGGCGATTATTGTTCATGTCATTTGAATCTGTGCTTTTTTGCGCAAAATACATCCTCGCTCCAAAATAGATAGGAGGGTGCTTTCTGTGCTTAAAAATAGTCCACCTTGCCAGAACAGAATCTTATGCAATAACACATAGTATAGTATAATTGTTTGAGGATTTTGTGTACTTCCTGCATGCAAATTAAGCAAATTGTACCCAGGCCTAAATTATGCATTTCTGAAGGTTGCTTTGTAGGAAAGTGTATGTTCAGTTGCAGTATGTCTGAGTGGGTTTTGGTGAAAAGTCAATGATAAAGCAATAGGCCTAATTGGTTCATTAGGAAAATGTATGTCAGTTGCTATAGCCCTGACCTTATTATGATGTGACAAAGGCATCAGGTCTGACTTATCATGAAAAGTATATGTTAAATCCAACAGGCCTTTAAGAATGGATTGGGCAATAGATTGTGTCAGACCTGTAGACAATTATTTTGTTATGTGGGATGTTACTCGTGACTGTATTGGGCAAGGGTTTTGGTGTTGGTTACCCTCAGTGACAAATCCTGATGGTAGAAGACTTGCACTGTAAGAATCACTGCTGGGCCCTCCTAGGCAGGGATTGTATATTGCTTTCACAACTGTAATTTGGTACATATTTGTGATTTTATGACTATACTCATAATATTACCTTGAGGGAAAGCTTACGGTCCATACAGTAGGCCTGAGCTTGTGATGGTGACAGGTCAATGACACAGGACATAGGCCTTATTGATCAATTTAGAAAAGTTATGTCTGATGCCATACGTCTGCTCTGTTTGTTATGAAAAGCAATGACAGAGGCAATAGGCCTGAATGATTAGTTGTGAAAAATATATGTTAAAAGCCTTCAATGGTGGATTGGTATTACACTGTGTTAAAGCGTAGGCAAAGGCATTATGGTTTATAAATCCCCCTCTGATAAATGCTGGGGTAGAATATTTGCACTTTGACAATGCCTGTTAATCTCTCTTTGGATGATTTGTATATTATTTTGTCAGCTGCTATTTTGAACATTTGTGTCATTTTATTATTGTATGGCTGATGGCTGTGGGAATGTTTAAGCTTAATACAGTATCCCTTGGTTGGTTATGGTGTCAACCCAATGATGAAGGCTGTGGGCCTGATTAAGTCATTCTGAAAAGACATTTTAGAGGGCTTATATATGTTTATTATAAACAGTTAAGATAAGGCAGAAGTACAGGCTTATGTTTTGTACATAGCACACATTAAAGGCAAAGAGTCTTTAAGTGTGGAGTGTTATTACATTGTATTAAAGCCTTTAGAAAGGTATTTTATTACATTGAATATCACAGATTACTGCAGTAGACTAAGGCCCTCATTACAACCCTGGCGGTCGGTGTTAAAGCGGCGGTAATCCCGCCAACAGGCCGGCGGAAAATAAATGGGATTACGACCGTGGCGGAAACCGCCAACATAGACAGCCACTTTAACACTCTGACTGCCACGGCGGTAGAAACAAACAGCGCGGCAGACACTGCCAACAGACAGGCGGGAGGCAAAGTGCTGCCCACTGTATTATAAGGGGCCTATCCACCACCTTTTCCGGGGCGGAACCAACTACATCAAAAGCACGGCGGAAACAGTACTCACCTCTCAACACCCAACGAGGAATCAGGACACCCTGGAGCCCGAACTACACGTACTGCCCATGTTGGTTTACCTCCTCTTCTACCAGGAGTACGAACGGTGACAGGGGCGACCACGGTGAGTACTGCACCTACATCACGGGGGGAGGAAAGATAGTGACACACGCAAGTTGCAACACCCCCGCCCTCACCCTCACACACAACAACATACACACAAATACCTGCAGCAACATTACATATACACCTCCCAACCCCCTGGATGAACGCAAGGACAAAAGGAAATGATTGTAACAATTGTAATCAAGAAAAATCCATTAGTCAAAAGTCAAAATTCAGTATATGCAAATATGTTCACCAACTACACAAGTCCGGATAGTGTACTAATCATTGTCCGTGGACCACTGGCCCCAAAATGCATGGGCGAGGCCCACACATGATACCTGACTCGAAACGGAGAGAACACTGCTGGGGCATCAGATCGAAAATAAACAGGCACCTCAGGAGGAGGGGGCTGACCTCAGCCTGATGAACGCACAACGCCACTGCTGCACGAGGGGGCTCCATGCCCATTGATGTATCCTGGGGAGTGCAAAGCCACAGTCTCTCAAGCCTCTCCAGTGGGTGGTTTGCCCACTGCCTTATCCTGGGGAGTGCAAAGCCGCAATCTCTCAAGTCTCTCCAGTGGGTGGTTTGCCCACTGCTTTATCCTGGGGAGTGCAAAGCCACATTCTCTCAAGTCTCTCCAGTGGGGGGTTTGCCCACTGCTCTATCCTGGGGAGTGCAAAGCCACAGTCTCTCAAGTCTCTCCAGTGGGTGGTTTGCCAACTGCTTTATCCTGGGGAGTACAAAGCCACAGTCTCTCAAGTCTCTCCAGTGGGTGGTTTGCCCACTGCTCTATCCTGGGGAGTGCAAAGCCACAGTCTCTCAAATGGTTAACAGTCTCCACTGGTTCTGGAGGGGGCTTTGTGCCCAGAGTGCTTCATCCTGCCAAGGACTGAGGTAGTGGATGTGATACTCCACTGGTTCTGGAGGGGGGGTTGGTGCCCAGAGTGCTTCATCCTGCCAAGGACTGGGGTAGTGGATGCCTTTCTCCACTGGTTCTGGAGGGGGCTTGGTGCCCAGAGTGCTCTACGTGCAGTGTGGCTGGTACAATTCCCTCACCTGGGTGTGCGTGCCACGAGATTTGCGAGGTTCAGGTAGCATGATACTCCATGGAGGCAGCGACATACCCCACACTGCTGCGGCTGCACCTTCCACCTGCAGGTGCAAACAGTGATGGAAGAAATGCCTCATGGAAGCTGCCCAGGGTCCAGGAACTCTCCTCTAGCCTCAGACGACTGACCACTGGGGATGGAAGCCATGTCAGCGGTGGTGCCTGTGTCCGAGGACGCTGCAGGGCTGGTGGCGGTGCTGGCGACGGTGTCTGCTGCGGCGGTGCATGGCTCAGCACCTGCTGAGGGACATAGCAGGATGTCTCCTGCAGCCTCTGATGGCTGCCCACTGGGGAAGATGCTGGTGATGGAGGCAGTGGCTGAGGATGTAGTGCATGCAAGTGTGAGTGGAGACGAGACAGGGAGGGAGGAGGAGGACGTGGAGGAGGGGGACACAGTGGAGGCAGTGGATGTTGGTGTGCATGGGGATGGTGCTTGTGTGAGTGCCTGTGGCATGTGTGGTGCTTATGTTTGCCTGAGCCACTCTTGTGTGTTGATGAGTGTGCATGCTGGTCTGATGGTGTGCTTGCGATAGGCTGAGGTACAGGGGATTGGGTCTGGGTGGAGGAAGTTGGAGGGGGGAGGCTGGCCACAGGGACAATGGCTGCCATCAGTGCTGAGGCCAGAGCCTTTAAATGCTCTCTGTTGGGCTGCCTGCCCAGAATGAATGCCCTCCAGGTATGCATTTATTTGTTGCAAATGCCTCTCTACACCCTGGATGACACTCACAATGGTAGATTGCCCAACAGTGAGGGATCTCAGGAGGTCAATAGCCTCCTCACTGAGGGCAGCAGGGCTGGCTGGGGCAGGGCCTGAGGTGCCAGGGGTGAAGGAGATGCCCACCCTCCTGGGTGAGCGGCCACGGGACACACACTGAGGGGCTGCTGGGAGGCCGGTGCTGGTGGGGGGGTGGCAGCTGTACCTGTTGATACGGTGGGCATAGAGGTGCCGCCACCGCAAGGGAGCTCCCATCAGAGGAGGAGTCTCTGTCACTGCTGTCTGCTCCTGTCTCGCCGTGGAGCTCCCCTCGCCCTCCGTCCCACTGGTGGCTTCAGACTCTGTTGTTTCACCCTCCAGGGCCAAGTGGGTTTTAGTTCCCTCCTGCTCCGGTGCCAATGCTCCTCCGCCTGATGATGCTATTGCACACAAGAACAGGTAGACCACAAAAAGGAGGGGGAAAGACATGTTCAGTGCATGCAACACCACTACTGTTGGCGGACACAACACACAGGGAGCAGCCCTCTGCACTACGCCATGCACTGACAGTTCCTAGAAATTTCAGCTGACCATGGGGTACGAGGCCTAAGACCAATTGCTGCACACCTGGAAGTCACAGGGGCCTGACTAGGTGTTGATGGCTATTACCACTAGTGGGTTTCGGGTGCCACATGGCCTGCCTGTCAAGGGACCTTGCCTACCAAGTTCGCCCTGGCCTAGGGGAACCCACTGCCCACCTCCCCCACCCAGACACCTCGTAATGCACGCAGAGTCAGCTGAATGAGAGTGTACTCACCCCCTTGTGGCTGCCGTGATGCCCTCAAGCGCCCATCCAACTCCGGATACGCCACCGCCAGGATTCCGAACATCAGGGGGGTCATGGTGCGACGGGCACCCCTCCCAGGTTGGGAGGCCATCCC
The DNA here is from genome assembly GCF_031143425.1 of Pleurodeles waltl. Classification (NCBI taxonomy): domain Eukaryota; kingdom Metazoa; phylum Chordata; class Amphibia; order Caudata; family Salamandridae; genus Pleurodeles; species Pleurodeles waltl. Next base: position 643,757,968 of record NC_090446.1, on the reverse strand, counting down.
CAGCTGGGCCTCCGCCGTCTTTTTGCTCAAGTGGCGCAGGTCCCCCCATCTTTTACGGCAGTGGGTGCTCCATCTGTGGTAGACCCCCAGGGCCCGAGCATCCTCGGCGATGGCACGCCAAATACCCTTCTTCTGGTTGGCGCTGACCTAGATGAATGGTACAGGGCGAAAGAAAATTACTTACCCATCCGGACCGTCATACTCATTGCCCCCCAGTTCCCACCCTTGCCCTGACGCACATACGCTCCCCATCCGCACATGCAGGCCTCAGCCCCCCCCATGTATCTTCCATCCACACCACTCCAAACAGGCATTGCCCATGCAGCATGCTCACAGTGTACTCACCTGTTTGTCTGGGGGACCGCACAGTTGTGTGTACTGGGGGAGGACCCCATCCACTAGTTTCTCCAACTCCTCCGATGTGAAGGCATGGGCCCTTTTCCCAGACACATGAGCCATTGTTGCTTCCAGACACAGGTCACACCAGCACTTGCAGTGTAGGTTCTCTCCTGTTGAAGGTCAGGTATCAAGTGAGTGAACAAACAGAAAATGGCGGTCACTTCCACGGCGGTGCGTACCGTCACCGCCCGCGTACATCGTCATTGGCTCCTGTGACCCATAGGGCCCAATGTTAATCAATGCATAATTGCGCCACGGTCTTCGACCACCCACCGCGACGGTGTAGAACGCCAGCGCAGTTACCTCCTATCCCCTTTTCCCACCTTACAGGTCAGGGAGCCACCATTTCAGGAGGCCACATGGAATGGATGTTAACTGCGTCACACCTATCTAGGCCGGGAATATAGACAGATACCGGCACATTGCAGATTAATAACGTTTCTGCAAATAACAGATTGTTATACCTCAGTGTTGGATGACTCTCTGCTCGCTGTTCTCCTCCATAGGGCACGTCCACTGGGGCAGGTGATGAGATGGCGGCATCCTCCGGTGTACAGACCCCTGGTGCACCTGTCGACAATGGAAGAGAGACACATTCTAGTAACATACAGACTTGATCGTGCAACAATCCAGGAACTGTGTGCCCTGTTGGAGCCGGACCTGATGTCAGCTATCTGCCATACCACAGGAATCCCCCCTCTAGTGCAGGTCCTGTCTGTACTCCATTTCCTGGCCAGTGGGTCTTTTCAAACAACAGTGGCCATGGCATCAGGGATGTCGCAGCCAATGTTCTCTAACGTGTTGTCCAGAGAGTTGACTGCCCTGCTGAAACACATGCGCAGCCACATCGTGTTCCCTCTGGTGGAGGATTTGCCCACAGTGAGAGGTGACTTTTATGCTCTGGGACATATCCCTAACATCATTGGTGCCATCGATGGTACACATGTGGCATTTGTCCTCCCTCGCAGGAATGAACAGGTGTACAGAAACCGGAAGAGCTACCATTCTATGAATGTGCAGATGGTGTGTTTGGCAGACCAGTACATCTCCCATGTCAATGCCAAGTATCCTGGCTCAGTCCATGACGCTTACATTTTTAGGAATAGCAGCATCCCTTAGGTGATGGGGCAACACCAGAGGGACCGTGTGTGGCTAATAGGTGAGCCTAAAGTCCCCACACAGTTTCATTTGCTGTCTGGGTATGGGGCTGTCCCTAAGGATTAGTGTGTGTCTAACAGTTGTCCCTCGACATTTACAGGTGACTCTGGTTACACCAACCTGTAATGGCTACTGACCCCAGTGAGGAATCCCAGGACAAGGGCAGAGGAACGCTACAATGAGGTACATGGGTGAACTAGGAGGGTTATCGAATGCACATTCGGCCTCCTGCAGGACAGGTTCCGGTGCCTCCATCTGACAGGTGGCTCCCTATACTACTCACGAAGAAGGTGTGCCAGATAATCGTGGCCTGCTGTTTGCTGCACAACCTGGCTTTGCGACGCCAGGTGCCTTTTCTGCAGTAGGATGGGCCAGATGGTGGTCTTGTGGCAACTGTGGAGCCTGTGGACAGTGAAGAAGAGGAGGCAGAAGAAGAGGATATCGACAACAGAAACAACATCATCATGCAATACTTCCATTGAGACCCAGGTAAGAAGATGCCACTGCTTCCCACATCTCACTCTATTGTTGGCACTAGCATAAGTCTGTCATTTTCATTTAGTGTATGGACCCTGACTTGTCACTTTGCCTTTCCATTTCACAGATCTGGGTCCCACTTTGTGCCCTCTGCTATGTTTACTGGTGGCCTACAGCTGTGTTACATTGGTATGTGAACAAGTAAATTGACATTGCTGTATTCCATAGTTATTGCAAATACACATTTGTGACAGCACAGACTGACTCCAGATTGTTTTGTGACTGAAGTGTGTTTATTCCTGTGCTAATAAGTGGAGGGCGTTGTAAAATGGGCTGGGGGATGGTGGAGGAATGTCCATGGCAGAGTCCATTCTATTTGTTTCACAGGTGCATCGTCCAAAGGGGCATAGGAAGTGGAGCAATGGCAGTTTAAGGATGAACAGGGTGACATAGTGGGACAGGAGGGTGACATTCACGGGGGTCTCATTTCCTGGCGGGAGTCTTGGCAATGTTCTCTGTCTTGTTCCTGGATCTCAGGGACCATTTGCGGGGTGGTTCTCCATCTGCAGGGGGTGGGGTGCTGGTGTCCTGTTGTTCCTGTGGCGGTGCCTCCTGTTCACTAGTGCCGGCGGAGGTGGAGGGCTGTTCATCGTCCAGGCTAGTGTCAGGGGCCCCTTGTTGTACCACTGTGTCCCTCCTGGTGTTGACAAGGTCTGCCAGCACCCCTGCAATTGTGACCAGGGTGGTGTTAATAGACTTCAAGTCCTCCCTGATCCCAAGGTAGTGTTCCTCCTGCAGCCGCTGGGACTCCTGAAACTTGGCCAGTACCGTTGCCATCGTCTCCTGGGTATGATGGTAAGCTCCCATGATGTTGGAGAGTGCCTCATGGAGAGTGGGTTCCCTGGTCCTGTCCTCCCCCTGTCGCACAGCAGTCCTCCCAGTTTCCCTGTTATCCTGTGCCTCTGTCCCCTGAGCCGTGTGCCCATTGCCACTGCCCGCAGGTCCCTGATTTTCTTGGGTTGGTGGGGTTGCCTGGGTCCCCTGTAGTGGTGGACACACTGCTGATTGACGTGTCCTGGGGACAGAGGGATGGACCCGCTGGGTGGGTGCTGTGCTGGTGTTTCCTGAGGGGGGAGGCGCTGTGGTGGCTTGTGACAGTGTCAGGGGAACCGACTGTCCCGAGGCCCCTGATGGGCCGGGCTGGTCATCTTGATCCAGTTGTGCAGAGCTGCTGTCATCACTGTGGGCCTCTTCTGTGTGGGTACTGGAAATGTCTGGCGCCTCCTGTCCGGTGTCGTTGGGTAGGGGCCCTGTTGGGGTGTTAATGCATAGTGATTGTATCTTTGTGTGCCATCTTGTGCAATGGGTGGTTGACGATCTACCCCAGTGCTTGCATTATTGGCTTGGTCCTTGTGTGATTGGTGATTTTGGGGCATGAGTGAGTCTCTGTAGTGGACATGCTTGGGTGATGGGTGCCCATGCATTGGTGTTACATGCAGGGCTTGGTTTTGGGATGTGTGGGTTGTGTTGGTGAAGTATCTGTGGGTTGTTGGGGTGATGGGTGTGAGGGTAAGGGTGGGAGTATGTGATGGCATGCAGGTGGGGTGGGGGAGATAAGGTACTAAAGATTTGCCTTACCAGAGTCCAGTCCTCCTGATACTCCTGTGAGGCCCTCTGGATGCAGTATTGCCAAGACTTGCTCCTCCCATGTTGTTAGTTGTGGGGGAGGAGGTGGGGGTCCACCGCCAGTCCTCTGTACAGCAATCTGGTGTCTGGAGACTACAGAACGCACCTTCCCCCGTAGGTCATTCCACCTCTTTCTGATGTCATCCTGTGTTCTTAGATGCTGTCCCACTGCGTTGACCCTGTCGACAATTCTGCGCCATAGCTCCATCATCCTAGCAATGGATGTCTGCTGCACCTGTGATCCGAATAGCTGTGGCTCTACCCAGATGATTTCCTCCACCATGACCCTGAGCTCCTCCTCAGAGAACCTGGGGTGTCGTTGAGGAGCCATGATGTGGTGATGTGTGAGGTGGTGTCTGTTGTGATGTGTGAGGGTGTGTGTTGGTGTGTGTTGTTTGAGGTGCGTGGATGTTGTGCAAGTGATGGTGTTGTGTGTGTGTGGATGCTGGTGTTGTTTTAGGTAGTGTCTCTTTCTGGCCTGCTTTCAAATTTCTGGTAGTAAGGGTTTGTGGGTAATTTGGGTGTGTGCTTTATATTGGATTGGGTGTGTGGGAGTGGTGTGTGTATGTGTATCAGGTGTGTGTATTTCGAATTGTCCAATGTGGTTGTGTTTTGTATATGTGTGTGTATTTTGAGCGCAGCGGTGTGTACCGCCAATGGATTACCGTGGTTGAAAGACCGCTGCGTTGATTCGTGGATCGTGATAGTGTGAGTGTATTCTTGTTGGCGTGACGGTGTCGGGTTTGGTATCACTGACCTTTGGTGTGGCGGACTTGTTTGGGTGTCTGTATTGTGGCAGATTCCGGGCTGTGGGTTGTAATACCTGTAGCGGAATTCCACTGCCACAGCGGTATGTTGGCGGTCTTCTGCACGGCGGTAAGCGGGATTTTCCGCCAGGGTTGTAATGAGGGCCTAAGTCTTAGGTGTTTGCAACCGCATCTGACAAACCATGGGTATAGAAGATCTGCACTGCAATAATCTCTGTTAGGGTCTCCTACAAGTGACAGTATATTGTACTTATTTGTAATTCCATGTATATAAGACTGGACTTTGTGTGAACGTTTATGAACTATACAATAGGTAGGGAAGGAAAGTTTGGTTCTTGGCAAAAGTTATCTCAGATATTATGTGCTTGATCTGTTCATTATGAAAGGTCATACAAAGGCAGTAAGACTGATGTTTTATTGTGAAAAGGGCATCCTATTGACAATAGGCTTTTAAGGGTGATTTGTTATTAGACCTTGTTAATGGCTGTAGATAAGTATTTTGATATGTGGAACCTCTAGGTTGCGGCAACAGGCAAGGGCTCTGTGTTACCCAATCTGAAAAACTTTGAGGACAGAAGATTTGAACTGTGATATTATCATTATTATTTCACTATGTTTTATACGGTGCAGGTGCAAGATGAGGTATGGATGCACTTTACAATGCAGCAACAACAACAGTGGCATGAAGGCCATCCATGGAAGGAGGACTGGAAGGAATGAGAGAAGGACTAAGAGACTGAACAGGACATGAAGCAATAGAATTTGAAGGAAAATGTAAATAAGAAAAGAGGGCATGGAAGGAGACCAATAGGGAGTAGCACTGAGAAGGGCAAGTTTGGAATGAGCAACGGTGTGGAGGGTAAGGGAAGGTGGTGGAAGGGATAGAAAAGGGAAAAAGAGTGGGAGCAGGATAGAAAGGCATAAAGTTTAAGGGAATCAATGGAAGGAGGAGGTCGAAGGATAAGGATGGGAGGGTGAGAAGAAGGGGAAGGTTGTGGCAAGGTGGAGCAGGCACTGGGGTGTGAGACCAGGTGAGGGAGACAACAAAGAGGTGGTGGAAATGTAGTGAGAAAGTGAAAAAAGAGGGTAAAGGATGAGGGATAGAGGAGGAGAATAAGGGAGTACAGCAAGTAGGAGCCAGGGCTAGTGGGGATACAGAAGACGAAGACAGGAGAGAGATTGTCGAGGCGCCTGATGATAGGTGAGATAGGGGCCAGGAAGGGGAGGGAAGACCAGGAGAAAGGGATAGGTGGGAGAGGATGAGGCCTTAGAGGGAGCGTGTGAAAGGCGTTGGCTGAAGGAAGAGCACATGGGAGAACAGACAGGTAGGAGGTGTGACAGGGCAGGAGGGAGTGTTGGGTTGTTGGGAAAATCAGGTGCAGTGGATAGGCAGCAAAGGGCGAGGGACCAGAGCAAGTGTTGGAGAGAAGAGTGTGTGGAGAGAGAGCAAGAGTTAGAAAGGAGTAGGGGCTCGGAGACAGAACGGACTGACGTTAGAGAAATATAAAGAGGAGATAGCATATCAAAACAGTCAAATACAATAGGGTTATTGGGTCAGATACAGTCTGAAGAGATGCAGCTTTAGGTGCCAGCAGAATGGCTGAAGAGTTGGTTTGGTCATGAGGTCTGTGGGAAGAGAGTTTCAGCGTGGTGGCTCAAGAGAAAGACTGATGTAGTGTATAGGATTTCTGAAGTCAGTCATTTCCAGAAAAAGTTAATTTTTGCTTCTGGGGTCTCTCATTATGCCAGACACCCTGAGAAGTTTAGCCAAGCAAGGAGGCAAATTTGATTGGCTGCTTTATAAGTTGGGCACTCTTGCTTAATTAATGTCTAGCCTTGATGGAAGCCAATGCATCTCAATTAAAATCAGAGTCACGTGGTCAAAGTTTCTTGGCAAAGAGAGAAGTTTAGCTGTGGCATAAAAGACAGATTGAAGAAGCAGGCAGGCAGATTTAGGGGGTCATTCTGACTCTGGCGGTCTTGGACCGCCAGGGCAAGAATGACGGAAGCACCGCCAACAGGCTGGCGGTGCTTCATTCCCTATTCCGACCGCGACGGTAAAGCGCGGTCGCACCGCCAGGGCCGGCGGTGTCCCACCGATTTTCCACCGGCGGTGATAATCCGCCAGGGCAGCACTGCAAGCAGCGCTGCCCTGAGGATTATGACCCCCTTACCGCCAGCCTGTTTCTGGCGGTTTACACCGCCAGGAAGAGGCTGGCGGTAAGGGGTGTCCTGGGGCCCCTGGGGGCCCCTGCACTGCCCATGCCACTGGCATGGGGAGTGCAGGGGCCCCCTAACAGGGCCCCGGCCTGCTTTTCACTGTCTGCATGGCAGACAGTGAAAAGCGCGATGGGTGCAACAACACCCGTCGCACGGCCGCAACACCGCCGGCTCCATTAGGAGCCGGCTCCTGTGTTGCGGCCTCATTCCCGCTGGGCCGGCGGGCGCTAACATGGTTAGCGCCCGCCGGCCCAGCGGGAATGTTGGAATGGGGGCTGCGTTATTGCGGCCGCCTGGCGGGCGGCAGTAGCCGCCCGCCAAGGTTAGAATCACCCCCTAAGAGTCTTCCGCAAGAGTGGCATTGCCGAAGCCCAGGCGTGACAGAATTAATACATCAGCTGCAGTTTTAGGAACAGGAGAGAGCAAAAACAGCTTTTTTGTTTCAGAGCCTGGAGGCGAAAGTTTGAGATTTAGATAATTAATTTATGTGGAGTCATAGATAAGGAGGTTCCAGCATGATGCCAAGACATGAAACTGTGGGTGAAAGGTAGGGAGAGAAGTCTGCAATACTTAGTTGCTTCACGAGAATTGCATTCAGGTCTTTTTGTGTTTTGGGAACAGAATTAATTCAGTATTTTTGTAGCTAACAGTGAGGAAGGGCTCACCGGCCAACTACCTTTGTGAGCCTCAGTGTTTAAAATGAATCTTTCTGCCACTGGCAAGGCAATCGTTTCTTTGTAACCAGCAATTTGCAGCTCCATGTGATCCTCTTCACAAGTACTCATGTGCTGAAGACAGCTCTAGGCCTGATTTGCTTGGGGGAAATTTGTGGGGACGGCCCCCTAGCCATTGGGCTTAATCCCAACCCTCTATTGAACCACAACAATCTTTCTGCACCTCCAGGGACAGATATGAGGATGTTTCACACCAATTTCCCCTAGCGGGAGGGGCAGAAAGCCACCTATACACAAGAACGTTTTTTTTATTGATACAAGGAATGAGGGTGGCCTGCCCACCTGCCCACACCTCAGGCCTAGCCTCCACCACCCCTGCCTCTATCCCCCCCAGGACTAAAACACCCCCATATTTTTTACTAGAAGGGCAATTTTGATTTCCAATGTTTTTTTTCCTATTTTTGTACACATATTTTTAACATATATTTTTATACATATGGATAGCAGAGTTGGGATAAGACCCAATTTCATTCTAATTCTGTACTGAATAGCTGTACTTTTTGGGATTGGGTTAGCTGCCACCTGGGGAAACCTACCAAACCCAGACATTTCTGAAAACTATACATCCAGAGACGTTAAGGGTGGTAAGCCCTGCACGGATCCCACAAAGTTTTTGTGCCCATAATGACCTGGAAACTACAAATCTTGCCTAAAATTGCACATTTCCCTTGCATTTCTGTGGTGTAAACTTCTGAAATTAGCAGAAATCTGCAAAATTCCAACCACCCAGCGTTCTCCCACTTGTCTTGATAAAAATGCTTCCTCACTTGTGAAACTTGGCCTAGTGCCCTCAACTGGCACAAATCAAACCAGGGTCAATGAGAGTTGCTCCACAAGACTCCTATTGACCTTGGTTTGATGCTTGCCTGTCATGTGCACTAGAGCCAGACACATAAATGAGGTCGTATTTTTTATCAGGACAAGTGCGAGAATGCTGGGTGGTAGGAATTTTGTGGCTTCTGTAAGTTTATGTCACAGAAATGTAACAAAAATATGCAATGTTAAGCAAAGGTTGAGGTTTGCAGGGCATTGTGGGTAAGAAAACATTGTGGGATCCACATGAGGCATACCACCATGGACTGCCCTGGGCATCTAGTTTAAAGAAATGTCTGGATTTGGCAGGTTTCCATGGGTGGGTGTCGGTCCCCGGCCAAACAAACGATGATACCCTCATTGCCAAATTAGATCATTTTTGTGACAGGAAATGTTAATGCCTTCACATTGTATTTTGGGGCCTTTCCTCTTGTGGGAACTAGGCCTAACCAAACAAGTGAGGCACCATTTACATCAGAAGACTGAGGGGAATGCTGGGTGAAAGGAAGTTTGTGGCTCCCCACAGATTCCAGAACTTTCAATCACAGAAATATGGGGAAAACATACTTCTTTAGTAAAGGTTTGAGGTTTGCAAGGGATTCTCGGTAAAACAACCTTGTGAGACCCATGCAGGTACCCTATCTTGGATTCCCCTAGCTGTTTAATTAAAAAAAAAATGTACCAGTTTTCTAGGTTTCCCTAGAATCTGGCTGAGCTGGGACCCAAAATCCACAGCTATCCACTTTGCAAAAAACAGGTCAGCTATAGTGGAAAAAGGAGATTTATCCATGTTGCGTTTTGGTCTGTTACTTTGTCGAAGGCACTAGGCCTACCCGCACAAGTGAGGTACCATTTCTATCAGAAGACATTTGGAACTGAGAAGAGTAGGATATTTTTTATTACCTATTGCATTTTGCTGAATTTGTGCCTTCCAAATGTAGGGCAGTGTGTAAGAAAAATACTCTCTAAATCATATGCGCTTATGGGTACCCACAAATTCAGTGATGTACACCTAACCACTGCTCCTAAGCTCCAGATCTGGTGCCCATTTCAGAAATACATAGGTTATCTTGATACCTATTTTTCACTCTTCATATTTCACCATATGAATTGGTCTTTACTCACTACAGAATGAAAAACCATTGTACGGTGCAGCTCAGTTGTTGGCTCTTGGGTCCTCGGGTTCTAGAAAAACCCTATATATCCCCACAACCAAAAAGGTCTAGCGAACATAATGGTACATTATTTTTGTAAATTAGCCATTGTGAAAAAAGATACAGATGAAAACATTGTCACAAATGGCTGTTTTTACCTACTCTTTTTCAATATGTATTTATTTCAACAGTTAGGGCCTGATTCAGAACTCGGCAGACTGGTTACTTCGTCACAACAGTGACGGATGTCCCGTCTGCCGAAATCTAAATCCCATAGGATAGAATGGGATTTCGATTTCAGTGGATGGGATATCTGTCATTGTTGTATTGGAGTAATCCGTCTCCTGAGTTCTAAATCAGGCTCTTAGGCCCTCATTACAACCCTGGCGGTAAATGCTGCTGACCGCTGTGCAGACGGCCGCCAACATACCGTGCCTGTGGCGGAAATCCGCTATGGGTATTATGACCCACACTCAGAAATCCTCCACAATACAGACACCCACACTAGTCCGCCACACCAAAGGTCAGTGATAAACTGGTGGTACAAAAACCCACACCGTCACGCCAACAAAACTACACCCACACTATCACGACCCCGAATCAACGCAGCAGTCATTCAACCGCGGTAATCCATTGGCAGTACTCACCGCCGCGCTCAAAATACACACACATTTACAAAACACAACCACATTGGACAATTCAAAACACACACTCACAACACTATAAAACACACACCCACATTACCCACAACCCCTCACAATGACAATTTTGGAAGAAGCAGAGAGACAGAAAAGCAAAGACAACACCAGCATCCAGAGGCACACAACACCATAACTCCTACACCATCCACGCACCTCAACGAACAGACCCCAACACATCAACCCACACATCAAATCAACCATCAACCCACACATCACCCATACCACATCATGGCACCTCAAAGACCGCACCTCAAAGACACCCCAGGTTCTCGGAGGAGGAGCTCAGGGTCGGGTAGAGCCACAGCTATTTGGATCACAGGTGCAGCAGACGTCCATTGCAAGGAAGATGGAGCTATGGCGGAAAATTGTCGACAGGGTCAACCCAGTGGGACAGCATCCAAGAACACGGGATGACATCAGGAAGAGGTGGAATGACCTACGGGGAAGGTACGTTCTGTGGTATCCAGACACCAGATAGCCGTACAGAGGACTGGCGGTGGACCCCCACCTCCTCCCGCACAACTTGCAACATGGGAGGAGCAGCTCTTGGCAATAATGCATCCTGAGGCCCTGGCAGGAGTAGCAGGAGGACTGGACTCTGGTAAGTCAAAGCTATATCCCCCACCCTACCTGCATGTCATCACAAACCCCAACCACTACCCTCTCATCCATCACCCCAACACTGCACAGATACCCCACTATCACAACCCACACATCCCAATACCAAGCCCGGCATGTGACAACAATGCCTAGACACCCATCACAGACTTGCATGGACATCCATCACCACAGCATGCCCAGTAGAGAGACTCACTCACCCCACACAATCACCACTCACACACTAATGCAAGCACAGTAATAGAGGGAAACACACCCATTGCACAAGATGGCACCACAGATACAATAACAATGCATTTACACCCCAACAGGACCCCTACACAACGTTACTGGACAGGAGGTGCCATCCATATCCAGTCCACCCACAGATGAGGCACACAGTGATGACTGCAGCTCTGCACGCCTGGATCAAGATGACCAGCCCAGCCCATCAGGGACCTCTGGACAGTCGGTTCCCCTGCCACAGCCCCAACCCACCACTGAACCTCCCCCCTCAGGAAACACCAGCACAGCACCCACCCAGTGGGCCCATGCCACTGTCCCCAGAACATGTCAATCAGCAGTGTGTCCACCACTACAGGGACCCCAGGAAAACCCACTAACCCAGGACAATCAGGGACCTGGGGTCAGTGGCAGTGGACCCACGGTTCAGGGGACAGAAGCACAGGATAACCGGGAAGCTGGGAGGACTGCTGTGCGACAGGGGTATGACCGGCCCAGGGAACCCACTCTCCACAAGGCACTCTCCAACATCATGGGAGCATACCACCATTCCCAGGAGAACATGGGCACGGTATGGCCAAGTTTCAGGAGACCCAGCGGCTGCAGGAGGAACAGTACCTGGGGATCAGGGAGGACTTGAAGTCCTTCAACACCACCCTGGTCACCATTGCAGGAGTGCTGGCAGACATGGCCAACACCATGAGGGAGAAAGTGGCATACCCCTGGGTCCCTGACACCAGCCTGAGCTATGAGCAGCCTTCCACGTCCGCCGGTGCTAGTGGACAGGAGGTCCCGCCACAGGAACAACAGGCCACCAGCACCCCACCCCCTGCAGAAGGAGAACCACCCCACAAACGGTCCCAGCGATCCAGGCACAAGATAGAGAACATTGCCAAGACCCCACCAGGAAATAGGACTCTCTTGATTGTCACCCTTCTGTCCCACTATGTCACCCTGTCCACCTTGAACTGATATTGTTCCACTTCCTATGCCCCATTGGACAATGCACCTGTGATACAACCAGACTGGACTCTACCATGGATATTCCTCCACCATCACCCCAGCCCATTGCACATCCCCCTCTACTTATTAGCACTTAAATAAACACCCTTCAATCACCTAACAATCTGGAGTCAGTCTGTACTTTCACAAATGTATTATGACAAACTCTTAGACAAATATCAATCGAAATGTTCATTTGCAAATCCCAAAGTATGACAGTTGTTGGGCAGCAGTAAATATAGCAGAAGGCAGAATGTGGTACCCAGGTGAGTGAAAAGGGAAGCCAAAGTGAACTGTCAGGGTATGGACACAGAGGTAAAAAGCCAGACTTATACAATGTCCTACATTAGTCAGATATGAGATGAGCAGTGCCAGTCTCTTACCTGTGTCTCACTGGAAGTACTTCAAGATGATGTTGTTTCGGTTGTCAATATCTTCTTCCTCTGCCTCCTCTTCCTCACCGTCCACAGGCTCAACAGCTGCCATGAGACCAACATCAGGCCCATCCTCCTGCAGAAAAGGCACCTGGCGTCGCAAAGCAAGGTTGTGCAACATACAGCATGCTATGATGATCTAGCACACCTTCTTCGGTGAGTAGCATAGGGAGCCACCTGTAAGATGGAGGCACCGGAATCTGGCCTTCAGGAGGCTGAAAGTCCGCTCAATAATCCTCCTAGTTTGCCCATGTGCCTCATTGTAGCGTTCCTCTGCCCTTGTCCTGGGATTCCTCACTGTGGTCAGTAGCCATGAGAGGTTGGGGTAACCAGAGTCACCTGCAAATGTCGAGGGATTTCTGTTAGACATACACCAACCCTTAGAGACTACCCCATACCCAGACACCTATTCATACTGTGTGGGGACCTTGCGCTCACCTATTAGCCACACACGGTGCCTCTGGAGTTGGCCCATCACATAAGGGATGCTTCTATTCCTCAAAATGTAAGCGCCATGCACAGAGCCAGGATACTTGGCATTCACATGGGAGATGTACTGGTCTGACAAACACACCATCTGCACATTCATTGAATGGTAGCTTTTACGATTTCTGTACACCTGTTCATTCCTGCGGGGGGGGACAAATGCCACGTGTGTACCATCAATGGCACCAATGATGTTGGGGATATGTCCCAGGGCGTAGAAGTCAGCTTTCACTGTGGGCAAATCCTCCACCTAGGGGAAAACGATGTAGCTGCGCATGTGTTTCAGCAGGACAGATAAAACTCTGGACAACACGTTAGAGAGCACTGGCTGAGACATCCCTGATGCCATGGCCACTGTTGTTTGAAAGGAACCACTGGCCAGGAAATGGAGTCTTGACAGGACCTGCACTAGAGGGGGGATACCTGTGTGTCTGGGGAAAGCTGACATCAGGTCTGGCTCCAATTGGGCACACAGTCTTGGATTGTGGCATGATCAAGTCTGTAGGTGATAATGATGTGTCTGTCTTCCATTGTCAACAGGTCCACCAAGGGTCTGTACACCAGAGGATGGCGCCATCTCATCATCTGTCCCAGCGGATGTGGCCTGTGGAGGAGAACGGTGAGCTGAGGGTAATGTACCACATAGTTTGCACAAGGGTTTTGCACTAATGTGATTAAATCGGTGTGTGGCGTTGTCTGTCCGTATTTGTGCCCAAATGTGCTGTGACGCAGTTAGGTGCCCTGCCATGTGCCACCCTGAAATAGCGGCTGCCTGACCTGTAAGGAGGGACAAGGGGAAATGAGGTAACTGCGCTGGGGTTGTGCAGCGTCGCGGTAGGCGGTCGAAGACCACCGCGCTATTCTGCATTGGTTATCATTGGGCCCTATGGGTTCCAGGAGCCAATGACGATGTACTCCGGCGGTGACGGTACGCACCGGCGCGGACTTGACCGCCATTTTCTAGCTTGATACCTGACCTTCAACAGGAGAGGACCTACACTGCAAGTGCTTCTGTGACCTGTGTCTGGAAGCAACAATGGCTCGATTGTCTGGGGAAAGGGCCCCTGCCTTCAGTGTGGAGGAGTTGGAGAGACTAGTGGATGGGGTCCTCCCCCAGTACACTCTACTCTACGATCCTCCAGACAAACAGGTGGGTACACTGTGAGCATGATGCGTGGGACATGAATGTATGGAGTGGTGTGGCTGGTAGATACATGTTGGGGGGGGGGTGCCTGAGGCCTGCATGTGAGGATGGTGAGTGTATGTGTGTCAGGGCATGGGTGGGAACCGGTGGCCAATGAGAATGACGAACCGGACAGGGGAGTACGTTCCTTTCTTACTTTACCTTTCCTCTAGGTCAGTGCCCACCAGAAGAAGGGTATTTGGTGTGCCATTGCCAAGGAAGTACAGACCCTGGGGGTCTATCATAGACGGAGCACCCACTGCCGCAAGAGATGGGAGGACCTGTGCAGCTGGAGCAAGAAGACGGCAGAGGCCCAGCTGGGGATGGCCTCCCAACGTGGAAGGGGTGCCCGTCACACCATGACACCCATGATGTTCCGGATCATGGTGGTGGCCTATCCGGAGTTGGATGGGCACTTGAGGACATCACAGCAGCCACAAGGGGGTGAGTACAGTCTCATCCAGCTGACTCTGCGCGCTTTATGAGGTGTCTGGGTGGGGGATGTGGGTTCCCCTAGGCCAGGGCAAACTTGGTAGTGTAGGTCCCTTGTTAGGCAGGCTCTGTGGCACTCCAACCCCAATAGTGGTTGTGGCCATCTACAACCAGTCAGGCTCCTGTTGGTTCCAGGTGTGCAGAAAATGGGTTTAGGCATAGTCCCCCATGGGCAGGTGATTTCCCTACGAACAGTTAGTGCATGGCCTAGAGCATAGGGCTGCTCCCTGTGTGTTGTGTCCGCCAATGGTAGTGGTGTTGCTGGCATTGACCTTGTGTCTCCTCTGTCTTTCCCCCGCTTTTTGTTTTGTCACCCTGTCCTTGTGTGCATTAGCAAATACACAAAAGGAGAGCACTGGGAGTGTTGCTAGCCCACACCGCCTCCCTAAAGAAATCTATATAATCACTAAAGGTGTGGGGTAGTAGGGAACCGAAAGTAAGACTGGGTCAGTCTTAAATCGGTGTTGGTTAGGTGGCTTTGGATCCTAACGCGGGGGAATCATTGTTGGAGAATATCCAGACAGGGGGGGTGCTGTGTAGTCCCACAGGGGAAGGGGGAGTCTCCCTTACGGACTAGGTGGTCTCACACACATAATAGTGTCATGCTTCATCATATGACCACCTAGCCCCACCCAAGCAAGATGATACTGCTTGGGCGGACTCAACCTCTTGGTTAAAAGAACCGGAGGGAGTACTGAAATTAAACTTACTGGATAGTTACTTAGATCCAGCTGAGGTGAGTAATAAAATTACCAAGCATGTCACTGATAGTTGCTGCTAGTTTTAATATAGGTGCATGCTGGTAAGACTAAAAGCAAGGGGAAAAGGCTCGTTGGAGAGTAATGTCTCCTGGAGTCTAAAATAAAAAATGGATGACCAACATGTTTCTGCCCTCACTAGGTGCTGGTAGGTCAGGGGCATTCGTCAGGGTCGGAGCACACGCAATAAGTGGGGTGCTCAAAGTGGATAATGAATGGCCTACCTGAACGGGTAGTTCACGGTGGGGTAGGTCTGTGATAGAAGATAGATAAACCACAATTATTCAGAACATATTTAGAGTGAGACAAATCGTGGCAAACCACTGCAAAGCACACAGCACAAGGTGAAAATATGTAAAAATAATGAAAAAGGCAGAACATAAGTGCCCTTTCTCTACACATTTTTTATCTTCTTCTCCCCATTCTTCCCTACTTAAACGCCTAATCTCCTCAGAGTGTGACTAAAAGGGAAAACCCCTCCCCGGCATTAGCCAGACCAGAGGCAAACCGCCCCCTACCCCTTGGTAAGTCACATCTGCATGCGTGTGTGATTGCCTTTTTCATTATTTTTACATATTTTCACCTTGTGCTGTGTGCTTTGCAGTGGTTTGCCACGATTTGTCTCACTCTAAATATGTTCTGAATAATTGTGGTTTATCTATCTTCTATCACAGACCTACCCCACCGTGAACTACCCGTTCAGGTAGGCCATTCATTATCCACTTTGAGCACCCCACTTATTGCGTGTGCTCCGACCCTGACGAATGCCCCTGACCTACCAGCACCTAGTGAGGGCAGAAACATGTTGGTCATCCATTTTTTATTTTAGACTCCAGGAGACATTACTCTCCAACGAGCCTTTTCCCCTTGCTTTTAGTCTTACCAGCATGCACCTATATTAAAACTAGCAGCAACTATCAGTGACATGCTTGGTAATTTTATTACTCACCTCAGCTGGATCTAAGTAACTATCCAGTAAGTTTAATTTCAGTACTCCCTCCGGTTCTTTTAACCAAGAGGTTGAGTCCGCCCAAGCAGTATCATCTTGCTTGGGTGGGGCTAGGTGGTCATATGATGAAGCATGACACTATTATATGTGTGAGACCACCTAGTC
This sequence comes from Pleurodeles waltl, assembly GCF_031143425.1. Lineage (NCBI taxonomy): Eukaryota > Metazoa > Chordata > Amphibia > Caudata > Salamandridae > Pleurodeles > Pleurodeles waltl. The sequence goes on along the minus strand of NC_090446.1, from coordinate 643,741,550 downwards.
CGTAAGGGAGACTCCCCCTTCCCCTGTGGGACTACACAGCACCCCCCCATCTGGATATTCTCCAACAATGATTCCCCCGCGTTAGGATCCAAAGCCACCTAACCAACACCGATTTAAGACTGACCCAGTCTTACTTTCGGTTCCCTACTACCCCACACCTTTAGTGATTATATACTTGTGTGCATTAGCATCATCTGGCGGAGGAGCAGTGGCACCGGAGCAGGAGGGAGCTGCAACCCACATGGCCCAGGAGGGTGAATGTACGGAGTCTGAAGACACCAATGGGACGGAGGGCAAGGGGAGCTGCACGATGGGGACAGGAGGGGACACCAGCGACAGCGACTCCTCCTCTCTGACGGGAGCTCCCTTGCGGTGGCGGGCACCTCTGTACCCACTGCAACAACAGGTACAGTCGCCACCAGCACCGCCCTCCCAGCAGCCCCTCAGCATGTTTCCCATGCCCGCTCACCCAGGAGGGTGGGCATCTCCTTCGCCAAAGGCACCTCAGACCCTGCCCCAGTCAGCCCTGCTGCCTCAGTGAGGAGGCTATTGACCTCCTGAGATCCCTCATTGTTGGGCAGTCAACCATTTTGAATGCCATCCAGGGTGTCGAGAGGCATTTGCAGCAAACAAATGCATACCTGGAGGGCATTCATTCTGGTGTGGCAGCCCAACAGAGAGCATTTCAGGCTCTGGCCTCAGCACTGATGGCAGCCATTGTCCCTGTGTCTAGCCTCTCCTCTCCAACTTCCTCTACCCAGTCCCAATCCCCTCAACCCCAGCCTATCCCAAGCACACCTTCAGACCAGCATTCACCCAAATCAACACACAAATGTGGCTCAGGCAAACCTAAGCACCACACATCTCACAGGCACTCACACAAGCACCATCTCCATGCAGACACACCAATATCCATTGCCTCCACTGTGTCCCCCTCCTCCACGTCCTCCACGTCCTCCACCTCCCTCCCAGTCTCATCTCCACTCACACCTGCATACACTACATCCTCAGCCACTACCTCCATCACCAGCACGCCCATCACAACACACTGCTCACGTGCAGTCACCAACCCCATTACCATTCACACGTCCCCTGTTTCCTCTCCCAGTGTGTCTGTGAGCCCTCCTGCCAAAGTACACAAACGCCGGCACACACCCACTCAACAGCCATCCACCTCACAACAGCCTCCAACCCATGCACCTTCACCCAAACTCAGCAGACATACACCTCCTACAACCACTTCCCCTTCCTTCACTCCCAAACCCCCCTCCATCTTCCCATCCCAGTGTGTCTAAAAAAACTTTTCCTGGCTTCCATTGACCTCTTAACTAAAGCTCCCCTCCCCTGCACTTCCCCTAGGGCCAGGTTGTCTAGAGCCCAGACCAGCACCTCAGCCACCAAATCATCGTCCACTGTGGTCCCTGCAAGTCCAGGAGGATCGAAGGGGGCATCCATCAGGCCTGGCAGTGTGCCACCTACTAAAGCCAAGGACCACCCTATTCCGCCACCTGCCAAGGTGAAGAAGGGGCCAGCATGCAGAAGAGAAGAGCCGCACCACCCACCCAGCAAGGCCTCATCCAGAACCAAAAAGGACAGTGCCAAGGTCCCAGCAGCGACTTCCAAGGTGGGGAAGGGAGACAAGAGCAAAGCAAATTCACCTCAGGGCACAGAGCCTCCGGGTGAGGGACTGGTGACCCCCATTTCTCAAGACAGCCCAGCAACCTGTACCGCGGTGAGCACCACCGCAACCACCACCACCTGCACCGCCACCTGCACCACCATGTGCACCGCCACCTGCACAGCAGCTGCCACAACTACAGTCACCAGCATCATCCCCAGTGGGCAGCCTTCCGAGGCTGCAGGAGACGGCCTGGTGTCTCCCTCAACTACTACAGACACCTGCACCACGGGCAGCACCAGCAGCATCTCCACCGCAGACACCGCCGCAGCCACCGCCACCTTCCCCGCGACGTGCCCAGGCAGTGCCACTACAGCAGACATCAGCACCATCCCCAGTGGGCAGCCATCCGAGGCTGCACGAGAAGTCCTGGACCCTGCACACACCACATGAGGCACCACCACCAGCACTGGCACTACCAGCAGTTTGCAGCCTAAGTCGTTGCAAGGTGGAGTGTGTCGCTGCCTCCATGGAGTATCATGCTACCTGTTACTGGAAACTCTTGTGGCTCAGACACCCAGGTGAGGTAATGGGAACTGCCACACCCCAGGTGCAGCATCACTGGCCACCAAACCCCCTCCAGAACCAGTGGAGAAAAGCATCCACTAACCCATTCCTTATCAGGATGAAGCACTCTGGGCACCATGCCCCCTCCAGAACCAGTGGAGAAAAGCATCCACTAACCCAGTCCTTAACAGGATGAAGCACTCTGGGCACTAAGCTCCCTCCAGAACCAGTGGAGAAAAGCATCCACTAACCCAGTCCTTAGCAGGATGAAGCACTCTGGGCACCATGCCCCCTCCAGAACCAGTGGGGACAAGCATCCACTTGAGAGACTGCGGATTTGCACTCCCCAGGACCAAACAGTGGGCAACCCACCCACTTGAGAGACTGTGGCTTTGCACTCCCCAGGACCAAACAGTGGGCAGTGCATCCACTTGAGAGACTTGAGAGACTGTGGCTTTGCACTCCCCAGGACCAAACAGTGGGCAGAGCACCCACTTGAGAGACTGTGAATTTGCACTCCCCAGGACCAAACAGTGGGCAACCCACCCACTTGAGAGACTTGAGAGACTGTGACTTTGCACTCTCCAGGACCAAGCAGTGGGCATGGAGCCCCCTCGAGGAGCAGTGGTCTCATCCCATCACCCAGCTGAGGTGCCCCTACTCCCCCTTCCCCCTGAGGTGCCTGTGTGTTTTCGACCTGATGCCCCTGCAGTGTTCTCTCCGTTTTGAGACAGGTGTCGTGTGTGGGCTTCACCCATGCTTTTTGGGACCAATGGTCCACGGACATTTAATGGGACAGTGTACGGACTTGTGTACTTGCTGCTAATATTTTTATATACTGATGACTATAAGTTATCTTGGCCTATCTGATTGTTCGATTATTACACTCGTTAAACTCATTTCATTTGGTCCTTGCGTTCTTCCAGGGGGTGACGGAGTGTATCTGTGATGTGATTGGATATGTGTGTGTGTGTGTTGTTGTGGGTGGGGGATGTGGGTGTTGCGTGTGTGTGTCACTCTCTTTTCCCTCCTCCCCTCCCCGGTGTGCTCGGTGCAGTACTCACCATGCTCATCGCCGCGGTCTTTGATGTTCCTGGTAGTTGAGGAGGTAGACCAGCATCGGCAGGACCTGTAACTCGGGCTCCATGGCGTCCTGGTTGTTCGTAAAGTGTCGAAAGGTGAGTGGTTTCCCTTCTGTGTTTTGTTTCCGTCGTGCTTTTGATGGCATTGGTACCGCCCCAGAAAAGCTGGTGGATTGGTGCCTTGTAATAGTGTGGGCGGTACATTGTCTTCCGCCTGTCTGTTGGCGGTTACCGCCGCGGTGTTTGTTTCCGCCGGACTGCTGGCGGTATTACCGCTGCTTTATCGCCGACAGCCAGGGTTGTAATGAGGGCCTTAGTGTTGTTTGGAAAACCTTGAGGGATCTATTCATATGACCCCTGTTGGATCCAAAATTTTGTCTACTGTTCAGGAATATAAACTTTCCTGCCTCACCCATGGTTTTCACACTAGTTTTCACCACAACGTGGATGTAGGTTGAAAGTACAAAAAGTAGGTAAAATGAGCTACCACCTTGAAAAACGCCAAAACTGTGGTAAATATTTTTTGACTAAGCTCTGCATATACCTGAAAGCTGGGAAGATGGTGACTTTAGCACATAAAACCGTTCCTTAATGCCATTTTTATGAAAAAAAACAGACATTTTTATCCAGAACACTTTTTTCCTATTTTTCCCCCAAAACTAAAAATGTTGCTATCATTTGGCTATTTTCTCAGTTTCCTCCAGGGGAATCCAAAATACCGGGTAACCTTAGAATCCTCAGGATGTTGGAAAAAAAGGTCGCAAATTTGACATGGATAGCTTATGTGGACAAAAAGTTATGGAGCCCTAAGCGTGACCTAACTCAAATGCAAAACAATGACAGCACTGGGGGAGGGCGAGAGAGGCTAGAAGGCCTAGTAGCGAAAGGGTTAAAATTCAGGGTCTTGTGCATTCACACTATTGACATGATTTGGGATCCTGGTGACGCCCAGTGTGACAATCATTTTTGTCCCCCCGCCCTCAACGGACACCTCCTCAGATTCCCTCAATGCTACCGGGCAAAAGTGCCCCTCTTCTCTCCATAGCCCATCTCTTGGGTCTACATGTCATTTATTTTAAAGCACTGGTAATAGCTGGTTTACTCATAAGAATTTATATCTACCCAAATAAACTGCTTTATACAAATTTAGGAATAGATAATGAAAGACTGGGTGCAAAACATAACGTCCTAACCTATTGTATGCAGTTTGCATTCAGCTCTTTGATGTCAGTTCTTAACAGTCACTGTTCTGTATTAGGGTTGTATCTTATCAACTGGTGTAACAAATGGATCTCTGTGAAAAAAGCAGGAATCCACTCAGCGATCCACATAAAATCCAGATCTGTGATCTCCGTGATATGTGTTCTTTGCAGTAGGCATATTAGCCCTCTGAGCTACTTTATTGCGAGTCAAAACTGCCACTAGTCAAAACTCTGATCTCTCGCTCTCTCTCTAGCAGGAACTTTAATCACATGAGTAATCCTGACATTTTTAATGCTGCCTGAAAACTGGATGCTCAAGGAACTCTGCCATAGGTGTTGTTTAATCAAGTTATTGCTAAACAGCGCATCCCCGTTCCCTTATCAGAAACTTGCTGTTTTAAGTTTAAGCGGTAGGCGGGAACTTCACAGACATGAAAGCTAAGGACCCACATATTGTCAGCAGGGCAAAGATACCGTACTTGAACCTGAAGTCGCTTGATTTTGTCAGTAGCCAAAGACATTGCAGTAAATAAAAATGAATGTCCTGGAGGACTGATCCCCATCAAACTCAAAATTCTGGATATTTTAGGACGGTGGTGAATGCTGAATGGTGGCAGAAGTTCTGGCTGTACATTTGAAAAGACCTATATTTTTTTCCTTTATGCCACTGTTGAGACCAAAACTGGTTTGAATAAACAAGAATGTGCTAGTAAGAAGAATGGACTGGATGAAGTGAATGTGGGTGTATCCATTCTGATTTGTTGGCACGGAACATTCCCTTCAACCATGAGTGCATTTCAAAGAAAGTTCCCACCTGCAATAGCCCTATCATATGCTAAAACTGTGCTCATATATTTGTGAGCTGTGTTGTAAATGAATACATTTTCTTGCATAGTGGAACTAAGTTGGACATGGTAAACTGCAATGCCTCTAGGAGATTCTAAGTATTTGAAAGCTAAGGGAACTAAAGCCAAAATACCTAAAGTGGATTGCCCCACATTACACATGTAGAGCAACAAGTTGGATTTTGTGAGACTCGTCAAAGAGACACTACTTGAAACGATGGAGAATTTTTGCAGATTTGGAAAAAATATTTAAAGCTGGTAATCATGAAAAATAACCCTTGCACAGCTCCGCAACCTCATACTACACTTGGAACACAAACCTCAAAAGTCTGAGCAACCTTCATGGCCAGCACTGTTCTTATTCATTGGTCCAGTGGCAGCTGGTGACACTTGAAAGTGGTGGGGCGTAACAGCAGGGGATGAGTGTTATAGCGTGAACAAAGCGTGCGAGTCTGACCGTCATAATGGGGATTGGGGAAACCTTTGAAAATAAGAGTAGGCAAATGAAGCATTTCAAAACAAATCTGGGAAAGCGGGAGGGTTTACAAAGTATTTGTGTAAATGTGTAGACTTGCAATATTTAAACGTTTCATAATGTGAAATGTGTGACAATTTTGCTGTGTAGCACAGGGAGTGTGAAATGAAAGGCTATAGGAAATAAACACATAAACACAATAAAATTCAACTGAACTGTACAAATATTGGTGAATGACATGCCATCCTTTAGTAATATATTTGTGAGTGCGCACCCCAAAGTGCACCGCCACCAGCTACATACTACAACCTTACCATTTTCCTGCTGAATGGGTGTAGCTTATTTGTTTTGACACTTGTACTTTGTGCTACCCTTGGAATTTTCCCCAGACACTATGGTTTCAGTCACTCAGCATTGATGGCAGCAACACCGCTCTGAAAATTGTTCCAGCACCATGGCAGCCTTCATTCATGTCAGACGAGATTGATAGATCTTGACTTGATGCCTGCCTGATGCACTTCGATTCTGGACCTGAAGGTGCTGATGGTAAGTTCTAAACATTCCGTCAGCATCCTCGATTCCAGAATAGAAGCTGAACATCTGTTTTGATTAGACAAATTGCATCATCGCTGCAGAATTCCCATCCAGGTTCAGCACTGCTACCTCAGCTTGCAAGCAAATATAGAAAGCCTTCCGAAAAATTGTCATTTGGCAGAACATAAACTCGGGGATATAAACAGCAGACCTAAAAATACAGTTACTGCATTCTGCGCCCACTGAAACTATGACAGAACAATTATACTAGTCAACAGTAAAACCAGGTTTAGTGATGAGAGAAGGATGTGCTGGTAGCAGAGCTGGCCAACATCTAAAACACAATTTAAAAAGTAAAAATTCGATAAAGCTACTATTGGGAAGAAGAAACTGTACACTTTGATACACAATACTATAACACGGCAAAGTATTGTTACTTCCAAACTTCGTGAATAGATTCTTCCAAACACTTTCCATTTGTAATGTGTCTTTCAGTCAAATAAATGCGTGTTTGCAAATAAATCACCTGATCTATGGTGGAAATATCATTGCACGTTTTCTTAGGCAATCAAAAGCTCCATCAACTTGCTTTTTCCTGATTGTTTCTTGTGGTCTTTGCTGGTCAGGCCAAATTTATGCACATTTAATCTGGAGAGTTTGCCATGTCACTGATGCGTGACCTTTGTGTCCCTGAATCTTAACTTAGACGTGTGCTGATGTTGCAGCCTGCTCCAGACTGGCAGAGGAACAGCTGCCTGCAAAACGCTCTTATGCTCCTGAACGCCTCTGCTTGGGGTCTGCCTTGTACCATTCTGCAGCAGTTGTCGCAGGTATCAAAGGGAGGGTTAGGGGGGACGTGGATGGAGGGGTGGGTGGATATTGATGAATTAAAAAATAAATAAAATTAACCTTACTGTTTATCACTGATGCCGTCCTCTCCTGCCGCCTCATTCGTCCTCCTTTCCTGTACTGGTGTCCCAGAATTCGCTGGGACACCAGAAGAGGATCTCCAGCAATTCTGGCGCTGCTTACATGCTAAACATAGCATGTAAGCCCAATCAGAATTGGTCTAAGCAGCAGTAACTGCCACTCAGACACAACCTTAGGGCCTCTGCACTTTCTCCAGTCCAGCTGTGTACACAGCCAGGCTGGAGAAACCTAAGTGCGCATGTGTGTTTGGACAACCGTCTTAGGCCGTCCAAACACACATGTGCACTTACTGCACACAAGTCCTCCTCCCCCTCCCACCTCTCGAGGCCCAGCCCTTCCCCTCACTGCACCTTCTGGCTGAGCCAGAAGGAGAAAAATATAATGATATTCAAATATTGTTTTATTTTTCTGCTGCTGGCCCTTAGCCAGTGGGGTGACGCTCCTCCGCCATTCATAAGATTCATGAATTCTCAAAATAATTTCTTTTAATACAAAACATGTTTTTGCAGTTGCAGTGATGGAGCACCTCACGTAATCAGTAGTCTCAAACTAAAATTCATTTGATTACAGCAATTCGACATAAGTTCATATTGTTATATAACAATCAATAGTAACTGTGACCCATCACCAGTGCCGAAGGGTTTAGAAAAGTTGTCTAAGTGCATGTATAAAAAAGCTGTTTAAAGTAATAAATAAGAAGGCAGCAGTATTTTTGTCACAAAAAATCAAATAGCAACAATCCAATGCTCCTTGGATTTCAGAGTGGAGCATTAATACACATCACTTTTCAAAACATACCCAGTTAATTCCACTGTTTCAATGGTCACTGCCAAGAAAAAGTGTATGCAATTTGGTTCAAGTCCACTTCTCCTTTATAATGTCCGTTACTCTTGGGGGAGGTGATGGACTTGTTTCAAACCCAATTGTTTAGAGTTCTCCTCAGGACACAGGTTAAAGTGGTTCTATAGGGGAATAATGTATGACATTTAGGTTGGCAATTCCGAGGAGTTTTTATCTGAATAAGGGCTAAGAAATTTAGAAAAAAGTTGTTGGGACAGTTTCAATTGCTGAATATGGCCAGAAGGTGAGATATGTTAGCTTAGCATAGTCTTCACTGTGTCATCAAATTCGAGTTAGAATGACCTAGCTGTAGATAGAAGGGGGACTCCTAGAAGTATTCTTTTTGGTTTACTAAATGTTTCTTGTGACATGGTGACACCCACTTCTTTGTCATCCTATACAAGCTGTGGACCCCTGTTTTATGTGGGTGGATCGTTCTATTGCAAATTGAAGGGAGCCTTACTTAAGACCTGGTCTGCACCCATTTACCTACTGCTTCAGGAAGGGGGAAATGAGTGCATGCTCTATCTTTAGGGTGTTGGTGTGGGATACAGAGTAGGGGTGGTCAAAGAATTCTGTTCTGCCGGTACAGTTTGAAGAGTTTTGCACAATCTGCGCTCCCCACGGAGTTCCAAAAAACTCCAGAAAGTAACACGGAGTCTAGTTTTTTCTTTTGTGTGTTTCTCCAACGTTAAGTTGGTGAGCAAGAGAAATCGCTGTGTGGGTGAGTGCGAGCGAGATTTCTGAACGTGGGTGGTCACGGTAGGTCATGATCGACTGCATTGAGAAAGTTGCCGCTCGCATTGAATAAGCTGCCGCTCAAGCAGAAAATCTACTCTTTCGGCAGAAAAAAAGTTAGCACCCTCTGCCACTCCACGTGATGCTGTTCACTCTGATTTTACAGCACTGGAGAAACGCCTGCTGCTGAAAATCCGCGTGAACACTGCGACTTACCCAATCTCTGCCACTTGCGGAAATCCATGTAGTGCTGCAGAGTTTTTTCTGCACTTCGTAGAGTTCCGCATAGCAGAACTCAGTGAACTCCACCCAGGCCTAGTACGGAGTGGAGGAGGGCAGAGTAGGTGATCTGAATAACAGGAGTAGTGTTTGCCTCCTATGTTGTTAGCAGGAAGGCCAGCAAGGGCCAGTTCAGCAGCTGCCCAAAGCCCTTGTCCCAACATATGATGGTCCAGGTCTGGAATTACTAGGTCCAGTATTTTCGTTCCAGTGCCCCTGAGCCCAGGAACATTGGGCTTCTTGGAATGACCCGTAGCAGTATTCTCAAAACTGTCCATCCTACAACCCCCTCCTCTCGCATGTGATATGCTCTGGGCCACTTGTAATGAGGGCCTCATATTAAAAGCAAAAGTGAGTAGAGGTGACATTCTGCTTGTGTTGGGTAATGGCTGGGTGGTGGGTTGGAAGACGTGCAGGGAGAAGGGACACTGAAGGAAGAAACACTTTGCTTAATAGATTAGAGGGCTTCACCTCTTGCTCCACCCTACACCTGTTGTTTCAGAGAGACAAGATTCGACATGAGGACATTGATCATCAGTGTGCGTCTGAGTCAGCGAGGAGGAGTTACGCTACTTTAAAACTTTCACAACTGTACTTGAAAATACATAGAATTTTGCTTAGATAATGGTCAGAAAAGGGAACTAGACAATATTTAATATGTTAAATTGCACAATATTAAAAAATACATGGCAACAGGCAGCAACCATCTGTGTAAACAATTCTTGGATGATACCTATCGCATGCCTCCAATATCATTTAGACGTTCTGGCTCCCTCGTTTACAATATATCTTTAAGTTTATGTATTATATTTATTCTAAGGTAAAGAATATGGAAAAAAAGATTTGTTTTGGGATTTTTGTTAAAGAGTACACTGCAGTATTAACCGGCTCCTACATACCCTCTCATTGTTAACGTGTTTTTAGCCTAGTGGTTGGTTTTAGCCTAGGGTGACCACCCGTCCGTAAATTTCACGGACTGTCCGTAATTTCGCCCTGCCGTCCGTTGTCTGTGACGAAAGCCTTAACGGTCGGCGTTTGTCCATAATTTTAGCCTTTTCACCTAAAGGGCAACGGAGGCAGGGCGAAATTACGGGCAGATCAGTTTCCCCAGCTGGACTGGAAGGCAGGGAGTCTCCTGTGCTCTCAAGGTGGGGCAGACAGATAAGAATCAGACCTTCTTGCCAGGGGGTCTCCTTCCCTAAAGACATGCAAATGTGCCCAACTGGTAAATCTGCAAATACAAAGGGGCTTGAAAACCTGCATTGACTTTACTAAAAGGAGTCACTTGAAGTTTTCTGGTGGCAAAGATATTTCTTTTAGAGAGGTATTGTAATGGTGTTCCAAGGTGAGCTGTGGAGTGTGTGGTTTTAATGGAGTGTTATACATTTTTTTAGGACTAGGTATAAACTGTATATTATTCAAATCTGTATTTGAGAAGCACTGCTTTTTTTATTTAACTGAAATGTATTTGAGCATTTTGTAGCAGCCTTTATTATGATGTAACTGTATTTTTCACAGTTCTTTCAGGTACCTCGGTACCTCATAGTACTAACAAACACTGGCAAAGCCAATAGGTCTAATCTACGAAAGAGTTATGTGTTTTAGCCATTAGCCATTAGCCATTAGCCATGTTATACTCCAGAGTAGCTGATGTTCAGCATGGCTTAAAGTTAGTGGCATAGTTGTGTGGAGTGGAGTAGAGTGGCATAGGAGCAGTGGCGTAGAGCCCAGTGGTGCAAAGTACAGTGCAGTGGGGTACAGTGCAGTTGTTTAGAGTGCGTTAGCGTAGAGTGCAGTGGTTTAGAGTGCAGTGGCATGGAGTGGCGTGGGACTGAGTAGAGTGGCATAGAGTGCAGTGGAGTAGAGTGGCATACAATGGAGTAGCAGAGAGAGCAGTAGTGTAGAGTGGTGCAGTGGCATAGATTGCAGAGTAGACTCACGTTGCAGGGAGTGAAGTGGCTTAGTGTAAATTGGTGCAGAGTAGAGCAAAGTGCTGTAGAGTAGAGTGATGCAGAGTAGAGAGGCATAGAGTGCAGTGGCATAGAATGCAGTAGTACATAGTACATTGGTGTATAGTACAGTGGTGGAGAGTGCAATACTGCAGAATAGAGTGTCAGTGCAGTGATGTAGAGTCGAGTAGAGTGGCACAGAGAGCAGAGGCGTAGAGTACAGAGGTACAGAGTAGAGGGCAGTGGCGTACAGTTGTTTATAGTGCATTGGCGCAGAGTGCAGTGGCATGGGGTAGAGTTACATAGAGTGCAGTGGAGTAGTGTGGCATACAATAGAGTAGCAGAGAGTGCAGTAATGCAGAGTTGTGCAGTGTCATAGAGTGCAGAGTAGACTCATGTGGCATAGAGTGCAGTGGTGTAGAGTGATGCAGAGTGGAGTATTGTAGAGTGGTGTAGAGTAGAGTATAGTGCCTAGAGTGCAGTGGCATAGAGTAGAGTGGTGTAGAGTGCAGAGTTGCAGAGTAGAGTGTCAGTGCAGCGGTGTAGAGTGGTACAGAGAACAGTGGGATAGAGTACAGTGGTGCAGAGTAAAGGGCAGTGGCATACAGTGCAGTTGTTTAGAGTGCACTGGTGTAGAGTGCAGTTGCTTAGAGTGGCATTGGGCAGAGTAGAGTGGCATAGAATGCAGTGGAATAGAGTATATTGGTGCAGAGTGCAGTAGTACAGAGCAGAGTTGTGTAGAGTATACTGGCGGCCAGTGCAGTGTTGCAGAGTGTCAGCTTGCACTGGTGTAGAGTGCAGTGAACTAGAATGCAGTGGTCAGAGTGGTATAGAGTACAGTGGCGTAGAATGGATTGTTTCAGAGTAGAGTGCATTTGCATAGAGTAGAGAGGTGCAGGGTAGAGTGCAGTGGCATAACGTAGATTATTTCACAGTAGAGTGAGGTGGCTTAGAGTGGAGAGGTGCAGGGTAGAGTGGAGTTGCATAAAGTAGCATAGTGTGTGATGGCATAGAGTAAAGTAGTGTAGAGTGCCGTGGCATAGAGCGCAGAGATGCAGAGTAGATTATAGTGATGTACAGTGTATTGATGTAGAGTGCAGGGGCATAGAGTAGAGTGTTACAGAGTAAAGTGTATTATCATAGAGTGTATTAGCTTAGAGTGCAGCGGCGTACAGTGCAGAGTTGCAGAGTGGCAGAGAGTGGAGTTGTGCGGATTAGATTGGTGTTGCCTAGACTGGAGTGGTATGGCGTGCAGACGAGCAGAGCGCAGTGATGTAGAGAGGCGTAAAGTGCAGTGGCATAGAGTAGAGTGGTACATAGTAGAGTAGAGAGGCATAGTGTGAAGTAGCATAGAGTGCAGTGGCATAATGTGGAGTTGTTTCCGAATGGAGAAGAGTGCAGTGGCATGGAGTGGAGTAAAGTAGAGTGATACAGAGTAGGGTGCAGTGGCATGTAGTGGTGCAGAGCAGAATGGAGTGCAGTATGGATGGTATGCTAACACACTGCTATTACAGACAACACATTTTTGATTGAAATGACCATTCCATTTGCACAGATATGCAGTTTTTCAAATCAAACTATACTGTGCACAGACAATGATGTGTGGAAATTGCATCACCTAATGCAATGATTTGTTTTAATCATGTAAAGGTATTTGTTTCCAGCACAGTTCAGAATTAACAAAAATGTGCTTGATTTGTACTTCTAATTCTGATATATTCTGAAGTTTATTTAAAATTGTCATGTGATAGAAAAAACTCTTTCCTAACCCCAGTATCCAGCAAGATTGTCGCATAAATCCTGTCACTTTGAAGTCAGAGAAAGGAAAGTAAACACTAAGGGGGTCATTCTAACTCTGGCGGGCGGCGGAGGCCGCCCGCCAGAGTTCCCCCGACAGAACACCGCTCCGCGGTCTGAAGACCGCTGCGGTGATTCTGTGTTTCCCGCTGGGCTGGCGGGCGACCGCCAGAACGCCGCCCGCCAGCCCAGCAGGAAACCCCTTCCCACGAGGAAGCCGGCTCCGAATGGAGCCGGCGGAGTGGGAAGGTGCGACGGGTGCAGTTGCACCCGTCGCGAATTTCAGTGTCTGCTAAGCAGACACTGAAATTCTTTGTGGGGCCCTCTTACGGGGGCTCCTGCAGTGCCCATGCCATTGGCATGGGCACTGCAGGGGCCCTCAGGGGCCCCACGACACCCCATACCGCCATCCTGTTCCTGGCGGGCGAACCGCCAGGAACAGGATGGCGGTATGGGGTGTCGGAATCCCCATGGCGGTCCTGAGGGCAGCGGAAAACCGGCGGGAGACCGCCGGTTTTCCTGTTCTGACCGCGGCCAAACCGCCGCGGTCAGAATGCCCTGCGGGGCACCGCCAGCCTGTTGGCGGTGCTCCCGCCGGCCCCGGCGGTCCTTGACCGCCGGGGTCGGAATGACCCCCTAAGTTCCCACCGAAGACAGAGCCTGACATTTGACTTTGTTCTTTGATTGCACAGCAAATATGATAAGATAAGAACAAGATTTACAGGCCTGTTTGCAGAAAGGGAGAACTCGGCAGGATACTGTAAATAAGGTTTTGGCAGGGGAAGGGACGAACGCAAGCTGCATTGCCTAAAATAAATAAAGCCAGCAAATTGAAAGCAACAAATTGTGAGTTACATACCACAAGGCCAATGGCAAGCAACGGGCAGAATGCATTCACAAGGAAGCACTATGAATTTACTTAAAGTGACAGATTAGGGATACTTTGTGGGGAAAGTCCAGTATTTTAGTCCATATCTTGCAGAGGTTTGGCCACATCAATCACCCAGGTAGTATGACGAGAAGACCTGGAGTGGTTTCCATGTTGCAGGATAGGTCTGTACACCCATTCTATCAGTTTGCCACCATTTCCTATGGTACAGAGCTTCTGGCACACCTCTTGTAGGGTTAGTGCTAGGTGGCAGACATGAAATAGGGCATTTAATGATTATTAAAGGTGGTTGTAAGTAGGGAGTTGACCGGGGTGAAGATGGTAGTCTGCCACAAGGGTTTGGAAATTTAGTAGCTCACTGTTCAGAAACAAAGTCCCCAATTTTAAGGCACCTGCAACATGCCACTGATAGAGTTGCTCTGAGCACAGCCATCCTGTGCGAGTGGGAAGGCTTAGCAAAGGTAGTGCAGGAGCATAGGGTTTCTTCGTGTCAGTGAGTTTACAGGTTCTGGCAAGGCAAGAGAAAGCCGTGCATGATAACCCGGATGGTGATCCGTAGAATGGTCAGTAGGAAACAATGAGCAGTGCATTAAGCCTTTCTTAAAAGTCGTTACTGGTAAACCCCATCTCATGCAGGGAGGTGGGCAGAAAGCCAGCAAGCCACCCATTGGACCTGTGCAGCTGAATAATAGCGTTCTAAGTCCAGAAGGCCTAATCCATCCGCAGTCACAGCTAGCTTTAGAGTGGAAAGAGCTCCCAATGGCGCTGCAGTGACCAAATCAGATGTGTGGCCTGTCTGAAGAAGGAATGAAGGACGAGCAGGGGAAGGTTTGAAAAATAATACTATCATTGGGGTAGCACCCCATCTTCACTAGTGACATGTGGCCTCTACAGAAAGCAGAAGAGAAGACCAAAAAGCAAACTGGGCTTGGAGGGACCGTTCGCTCTGCCGAGATTTTCATCCTGGAAATCAGTGTAAGAATGGTAGATATTAATCACTAGGTATCAAAAGGTAACTGGTTCCCAGTTCAATCTGAGATCTAATTGTATATAAAGGCGAAAACAGTGCCATATGTTAAAGAAACACTAATTAAATTTTAAAATTTGTAAATTTTGTTTGTGCAATTTACATTCCAAATATTTTGAAGATTCTATGTGTACTTGACACTTAGGGATAACCCCGATCTATAGTTTGGCTTTTGCTCAATTTCAAAACCATATAAAGACATAGACAAAGCGGGCAATTGCCTTGCACAACCCCTGCTCACCCTTCAAAAGCACTAACAGCGGACCATTGCACCAGAAGAGTTTGCCAAGTTGGATGGGTGTTGCTTGTTCAACCACTTGACAGTGCCCCTTCTGTTTAGCTCCTGTGTGCAGAGACAACTCCCCAGGTACCCGATACCTTCGAAAAGTCTTGGTGGACCCATCTTGTCTGATTTTAGGAATTGTCCCACCTTGTTCTTCTCTTCTTCATTTATCCAGTTTTTAGCAACAACCCTTTGAATTACTTGCCGTGGGTTTCCCATTTGCTCTTGATTTCATCCTCCTCTTTTATTATCTTTGATTGGTAGCCCGGGCTCCCATTTCTGAGATAAATGTAGAGTCCCAGACATACACTCTAGTGCAGTGAGACTACAGACAAGTTATGGGTACATCACATCCTGACATTAGGTGTGAGACTGTCACCCACACCATCTGCCCTGCCTCTTTAAAAATAAATTAGGTTGAAAGTCCATGGGCAGTTGGGGTAAGCCAGATGTTTTTGTTCAATTTGTTTAAACTAGCATAAGGTTTATTACCTTACTGTTTCCCAAACTGTTTGCCAGGGGTTTTAGAATGTTCAGAAACATAATAAAAATTTTGCTGTTAATTTCTCTTCAGGAAAGATCGGCGAGATTTGGGTAGGGGTGATGGCCTTGCTGCAGTACTGAAGGGCATTAATTTACTACTGAACAAGGACGTAATGTGACACCTGAATGTAGCCTACCAGGAGGCAATCACAAAAAGACCACAGTGAATAAATAGTGCTATGTTAAAAAAGAGTAAATAAATGCACTGACAACATAGTGAGGCATGGCCTCTCTTGCGTGTGTCTGTAAAACTGACGTTTGTTCTTGAATTTTTGTCCTGAATTTTGACCCTTTGTCCTGAATTTTGTCCTGAATTTTGTCCCTTTGTCCTGAATTTTTTACAGTCCTGTCCAGACTTTGCCTCAATGCCAGGTGGTCACCCTATTTTAGCCTCTAGGCTATGTTTTAGCCTAACCGGTTGGCCTCTCGGCTGGGTTTTAGCCTAGCCGGGTTGGTTAAGAGTGTAAACTTGGGGTATAAGGTCAGATGCGACCAAAAGCCTTAGCCAGCGCCACTGTGATAATACTCCAATGCAATTATGCTCTCTTCTTCGTAGACCTGGGTTCCTAGTATTTCTCTAAGGACAGTGGCGTAACGCAAAATGATATCCTCGTCGCCGCAAAATGTGAAGAGAGGCATTTTGAGTCTCCCATATCTCAAAGTCACTCATTAGTCTTGCGCTCTTGCGCTGAATGGGCTGTGGGGGCCCTGAAAGATTGGGGGCCCCCTGCGTCACAGGGGCTGCAGGACCATGCATTACGCCCCTGTCTCAATATACTCTTCTGTTTCTGAGAACATGGTACCCAATGTTGGTTGACAGAATATCGGCTTACATTGCGGTTGATAATAGGAAATGTACATTCAATGGGATAGTTTTGTGAACAACATTTAGGACATGATTATTATATGAGATGATATTGCTGGCATTGATGTCCTGACATGCAACCCTTCTGCGCTCACTTGTAATTTTTGGCACGTATGCTATGTTTACCATCGCATACTCTCATTGTGACACATTGAAAATCACCACTAAACATTATTTTTTGCTCATCTGGGTCTTTAGCGTTTGGCCGATGCAGGCCATATCCCCAAACAATGATGCATGCAGCTCTTCATCATGCAAGAGCTAATTAAAATAAATGCAATTATATTTGAAAATAATACCGTCTCTTGTTTAAGACACACTTCTGTTTGTGCTCCACCCCACACAAGTAGTCATCGTACGTTACTACAAGTAGTAGAAACTTGATAAAATCCAAATTACAGTAGACAGCTGTCTATCTGTAGCATGTCAAGCTGTGAAACAAGGTGCTTAAGATTTAATTGAAATTAAAATATAAAAACTAAATCAAGTCAGCCTGGGTGTTCAATTAATGCAGAACATTGTGTCAGTATGAACATTTGCCAAATCAATTTTGTGTGAACATTTAGTTATGTACAAGTGAAATAGTACATTTTTCACGCTGAGATCCTTTCACATTGTCGCCTGAGTAGCTTGAGTACAGTGCCCGTTCCGGTCGTTATGTAAATAATGGTGTACAGATCAATTACATCACAGTGTGCCCTCTTTAAGTATAGTTTGACAGCAATTAACACGTTTGTGTACTTTGGCACATCATTATCTCCTCCACAAATGCAAAAAGGTTCATATTTCATCCAAGTCAGAGTTCAAATTTAGATAAAATGAGTACTTTATGTCGAGAGGCACAGCACAGCATGCCTGCAAGAAATACTTTAGAATTTTCCTAAATGCTGAGGTAATAGTCTCTAATCTGGCTCGTATGTTAATGTGCATTAGAATTTCTATGATGAACATCAGATTCATATTTTATCACAGTTATAGTTCAAACCCTGTAAAATAAATAGTTTTTTACTTTTCATTTGTATACATGGATAATTGACATTGAAAACCGCTTTCAAGAATTTTTATAAGGTGATGAGGGAAAAGGATGAAGGGAGAGGCAGGAGATCAGTTTCTGAGCCACAGGAAGATCAATTGATGAAATAGGCCTGACCCCTGTTAAAATAAGATTCATGCAGTAAAGCACTAATATCTCTTCCTGTGGGTCAGCACAGATTAGGTAAGATTTTGTGTGACAAACCTTACTCATCTGGATGTATGGCTTACCGCCGCTGTGATGGCCGCCAACATACAGCCGCAGTGGCAGATATCCGTTCACCATATTATGACACACACACCAATCTGACAGAATACTGCCACATACACAAATCCGCCAGCCCAAAGGTCAGTGGTAAAGTGGCGATACCAACACCCATTCCGTTACGCCATTAAAACAACTCCCACCACATTATGACCCACGAATCACCACAGCGGTAAACCATTGGCGGTACACACTGGCGCACTCAGAATGGACACCCAAATACAAAACAACACTACATTGGCCAAAAACGAAATCACACGCCTGACACTCATACACACACCACACCCACCCACCCACAGCACCATAAAACAAATACCCACATTACCCACAACCCTCTACGAATGCCAACTACTGCCACCAGCCTTAAACCAAGACCACTGAGACAACTACACACACACACCACAAACACCCATACATCCATCACGCACCCCACAACCCACACCCCACCACATTACTCAACACCCTCCCACCAACACACACCACACAACACCTCTGTTCCCACTAAGGCACCCCCATTTCACTGATGAGGAGTTGTGGGTCATGGTGGAGGAAATAGTCAGGGTAGAGCCACAGCTCTTTGGTGCACAGGTACAGCAAATAAGCATTGCCAGGAAGATGGAGCTATGGCGGAGAATCTTGGACAGGGTGAACGCCGTGGGACAGCATCCAAGAACAAGGGACAACATCAGGAAGTGGTAGAACGACCTACGGGGGAAGGTACTTTCTGTGGCAGCAAGGCACCAGCTCGCCATACAGAGGACTGGCGGAGGACCCACAGCTCACAGCATGGGAGGAGCAAGTCTTGGCAATCCTGCATCCTCAGGGACTCAATGGAGTTGCCAGAGGACTGGACACTGGTGAGTCAATATTTACTACTTATCACCCCATACCTGCATGCCATCCCACCCCCTCACCCTCACTACCATCACTCCACTACATCCCACACACTGCACCTATACATATGACTAACCCCATTGCCTAGCCCCGTGTGCTATACCAATGCATGGACAGCCCTCCCAGCCCTGCATGGACACCCGTCACAAAAGCATGCACATAATGGAGAACTAACAAGCCCACAATACATCACCATACACAAACAAAGGCAGCAGGGCAACAGCAACGATAGAGGGGGAAGCTAGGGATATACAATTTGTCACAGACATGAGGCATAATACATCACTTACATCCCCACAGGTACCCCAGCCAATCTCAGCGGAGAGGAGGTGCCATGTCTAACCAGACCCCCAACAGAAGATGCCCACAGTGATGACAGTAACTCTGGACTTCAGGATCTGGATGAACTACCTGGCCCATCAGGGACTACTGGTCAGTCAGACACCCCAGCCCACTCACAGTCCACCACAGAGCCTCCCTCCTCAGTATCCAACACCACAGCACCTACCCAACGTCCCCACACCTCTGTCCCCAGGACACATCAATCAGCAGTGTGCCCACCTGTACAGGGACCCCAGTCCACACCTCACCCACAAGACAATCAGGGTCCTGGGGTCAGTGGCAATGGGCACACCATTCAGGGGACAGAGACACAGGGCTACAGGGACACTGGGAGGACTGCTGTGCACCAGGGGGAGGACAGGCCTAGGGAACTGACTCTCCAGGAGGCACTCACTAATGTCCTGGGGGCTTACCAACTATCCTAGGACAAGATGGGCCAGATCCTTACCAACACGCAGGAGAACAAGCGGCTGTAGGAGGAACACCATCAGGAGATCAGGGAGGATTTGCAGGCCCTCAACACCACCATCATCTCCATAGCAGGGGTGCTGGCAGACATGGCCAACATCATGAGGGAATGGACAGCACACCAGCGGGCCCATACCACTAGCCAGCCTACTGACCAGCCCTCCACTTCCGCTGCAGCTAGTGGGCAGGAGGCCCTGCCACAGGACCCACTGGCCACCAGCACCCCTCCCCCTGCAGAGGGTGAACCACCCCGCAAACATTCCCTGCAACCCAGACAGAAGCCAGAGACACTTGCCAAGCCCAAGACCACTGCCAGGAAATAAGACCCTCCTGAATGTCCCCCTTGTGTCCCACCCTGTCACCTTGTCCACTTTGAACTGCCTTTGCTCCCCTTCCTATGGCCATTGGACACTAGACCTGTGATCCAAACAGAACGGAACCATACCCTGGACTTTCCTCAGCCATCACCCCATTCCATTGCACTTTCCCATCAATTATTTGCATTACAATAAACACACTTGAACACAACTTGACCGATAGTGTTTAATGTGATGTAAATGTGCATTAATGGAAACAGTCACATCATATGCAAATGATCTGGAAACTGTGATAGCATAAAATCAATGACCTGTAGCGGTCTGTAGTCATCACATTATTACACTGTTGTAATATCACCAACATCTGCAAAATGAGAAGCCATTGGTGACAGTAAGGAGAGATGCAAAGGAAGTGAATGCCAGCCTGCTACAGCCACACAGATAAAACAATAGTCAGAGGAATGGTCAGTTACACTGTCTCACCTGTGTGTCATTGGAAGTATTGACGTATAACTGATGTTCTGTTGTCCACATGCTCATCCTCTGCCTCCTCATCCCCACTGTCCTCAGGGTCCACTGCTGCCACAGGGGCATTTCCAGTCTTCTCCTTCTGCAGATGAGGCACATGTCATCTGAGGGCCAGGTTGTGCAACATGCAGCATGCCACTACTATCTGGCAGACCTTCTTGGGCGAGTAGCACAGGGATCCAGCTGTCAGATGCAGGCATCTGAACCTGGCCTTCAGGAGGCTGAAGGTCCTTTCGATGATTCTCCTGGTTCACCCATGTGCATCACTGTAACAATTCTCAGCCCCTGTCCTGGCATTCCTCACAGGGGTCAGGAGCCACAATAGGTTTGGGTAGCCCGAGTCACCTGCAAGTATTGAGGGACAAATATTAGCCTTACACAATGGTATGGGGTTAACACCAGAAGGCATACACTGACATACATTGGATGGGCACTCAGGCTCACCTATTAGCTACACTTTGTGCCTCTGTAGTTGTGACATCAGCTGTGGGATGCTGCTATTCCTCAGGACAAAGGCGTCATCCACTGACCCAGGATATTTGGCAGTGGCATGGGAGATGTACTGGTCCGCCAGGCACACCATTTGCACATTGAGTGAGTGGAAACTCTTCCGATTCCTGAAAACCTGTTCATTCTGGCGGGCGGGGAGAAACACAATATGTGTCTTCTGTCAATCGCCCCAACAATATTTGGTATATGTCCCATTGCATAGAACCCTGCCTTCACAGCGGCCAAATCTTCCACCTGGTGGAAAGCGATGTAGCTGCACATGTGTTTGACCAAGGCAGACAGAACCCTTGCCAGCACGATTGAGAACATTGGCTGTGACATTCCTGTTGCCAAGCCCACTGTCACTTGGAAAGAACTAGTTGCCAGGAAATGGAGCACTGATAGGACTGGCACAAGAAGGGGGATCCCAGTGGGATGACAGATAGCTGATATCAGATCAGGATCCAATTGGCCACACAGCTCTGTGATTGTGGCACTGTCCAGTCTATAGGTGAGTATTATATGCCTCTCCTCCAGTGTATCCAAGTCCACAAGGGGTCTGTACCAAGGGGCTTGTCTCCTCCTCCTATTAATCCGCAGTGGTAGGTATCCAAGGGACACAAGAGTGAGTAGGCTGTCACAATTTGAACAATGGAACCACCACCTCAGTGTACACAGAGCAGTAATGTGATGGGACAATGGGAATGGCAATGTACGTGCAATCATCATCAGTGACACAGTTCTGGATTATCTGAATGCTGCCCACCACCATTAAATGGTAACCGCCTGTCCTGTATGTAGTGACAGGTGGAAGTGAGGTAACTCTGGTGACATTGGGCGTCGTGGCGGAAGGCGGTCTCGAACCGCCATGCAATTCCCCATTGGCTAATATGAGGCTCTATGGAGTACAGTGGCCAATGGGGATCAGCAGCGGCGGCGACGGTGTACACCACCGTGGACGTGACTGCCATTTTCTATCTAAAGCCTCACTTGATTCCTGACTTTCCACAGAACAACACCTAAACTGCGTGTGCTGCTGTGACCTGTGTCTGGAACCTACCATGGCCCATGTGACCGGGGAAAGGGCCCCTGCCTTCACTTCAGAGGAGTTGGAGCATTTGGTGGAAGTGGTCCTACCCTAGTATGGACTGCTGTATGAGCCTCCAGACCAACAGGTGAGTACATCTTGGGCATGATGCATGTGCCATGGAGATGTGTGTGCAAGCATCGTGTAATTTGGGGGGGTGGTATCTCTGTTGGCAGTGTACATGGTGGGCGCCGGGTGATGAATGTGCCAATGGAGATGGAAATGGGATTTGTGAGCCATATGTGTGACAGGCTGGATTGTATGTGTAATGGTGTCCTTCGGTCTGTATTACCTCTGCAGTTCAGCGCCCATCAGAAGAAGGCATTGTGGCATGCCATCGACAAGGACGTGCAGACCCTGGGGGTATACAGCAGGCAGAGCGCCCACTGTCAGAGAGAGTGGGAGTTGTCTTAGATGTGGGGCACGGAAGACCGCGGAGGCCCAGCTGGGGTTGGCCTTCTAACGAGGAATGGGTACCTGTCGGAACCTGACCCCCTGATGGCCCGGAAACTGGCAGTAGTCTACCCAGATCTGGATGGGCGCTTGAGGGCATCACAGCAGCCACAAAGTTTTGAGTACAGTGGGAGCAACTACAATCATTGGTAGGTGGCATGGGGTCCGGGTGGTGGTTGTGAGTCAGTGGGTCCCCTTCATGCCAGGTCAGACATTGCAGCATGACCCAGCTCAAGGGTAATGGGTGTATAGCAAAATCAGGAAACCTAGCTAGGTTGTATTCCATGTCAGACAGGCCTTAGTGGGTCCCAGGAAGGCTGCAGCTGGAGGTGTTTGGCCCTCATCTTGCTGTGGCACCTAGCCAGTTGATTGCCAGTGTGGTGTCCCTAAGAAGTTTTTCCTTGCCCAACTTGACCCCCCTCCTAACCCTGTCCTGCCCGTAAGAGCAGGGTCCCAACGACCCAGCCCAGCACCTCAGCTAAACAGTCCACGGGGACAGTGGAGGCACCTCCTAGTCGTGAAAGCAAGAAAGTGAAGGATCCCACTCCACCAGCCAGGAAATGGAAGGATCCCACTCCACCATCCAGGAAAGAGAAGGATCCCACTCCACCAGCCAGGAAGGGGAAGGATCCCACTCCACCGGCCAGGAAGGGTAAGGTACCCACTCAACCACCAATGTCAGAAGAGGTTCCCACTAAACCACCAATGACAGTAAAGGTTCCCACTCAACAACTAATGAAAGGCAAGAAGACCTCACCACCAGCAGAGACACAGCAGCCCTCACCTCCAGCAGAGGCTGCCCAGAAGACACCTCCCCCAGCAGAGACAAGGCAGCCCTCACCTCCAGCAGAGGCTCCCCAGTAGACACCTCCCCCAGCAGAGACAATGCAGTCCTCACCTCCAGCAGAGCCTGCCCAGGAGGAACCTCCCCCAGCAGAGGCAATGCAGCCCTCACCTCCAGCAGAGGCTGCCCAAGATACACCTCCCCCAGCAGAGACAATGCAGCCTTCACCTCCAGCAGAGGACATGTAAGCCACCGTCCAGGGACTGTTGTACAAGGAGCCCCCTCCAGAAGCAGTGGGTGAGTTCCCCACTTCAGAGACTGTGACCTTGCACTCCCAAGCATTGGCAAAACTGGCATAGAGTCCCCCCCTCATGGCGGCGTTGATCTTCTCTGTGTCTCTAATGGTGAGTCTTTGTCTTCTGTGTTGTGTTTCTGCCCGGCTTTTGATGGTGTTGGTACCACCCCAGAAATCGTGGTGGTGTGCTGTGTCATAATATTGTGAGGGGTACCTTGTCTTCCACCTGGCTGTTGATGGCTACCGCCGTGGTCAGTGGTGTTTACACCCTGGCAGTTGGTGTGGTACATTGGCTGTCTATGGCAGTTGTGACCGCCATGGTCATAATTTGTAAGCAATTACTGCCAGCATGTTGGCGGTATTAACGCCACTTTATCACTCACCACCAATGTCATAATGACCACCTATATCTTTCTAGAGCTAAACAATGATTAGATTGGTGATCGAGGGGTATATCGGTGGAATGAACCGAAAGACTAGTAATGTTTTTAGAATCTTTGTAATATACATTACAGGTTTTGGGTAAACTTGAAGAAGGATACTATTCAGGTTATGATTATTGTGGGTGACTAGCCAGATTGTGAGTTTGTCTACATCTAACTACTTTGCAGTCTAGTCACAAAGGTAAATTTACATGTGTAAATTTACTGACATGTATATTGCACCCAGTAGTAGCTTTAAATTCTTTTGCTGTTTAGCATGTCCGAGTGTAAAGTTACTCCTAGGTACAGAGTTACATATCTCCAACCATTGTAGAACCTCCTACATCAGGATTTATAAGTGTAAATTTACTTTTTGTAACTTTTCACATATAGGTGGAGTTCTCAAACATCATGGTGGAGACCTCCCTCTGGGAAACTATCAAGAAAATATTCATATTTATTAAAATTTCATCATGGACAGGAAGGAAATTATGTATGAAGGTCTGTGCACACTCCCAGCAGGCTGACCACACCTCTGGGGTGAGCACCCCGGTCTGTGCACTACATTTTGATTTCTATCATCTTTGGAGTGTCAAGCTAGATGGTTATAGGTAGCTAAAGGTGACCTGTCCCTCCAGATGTGGTCAGATCAGGAGCGTATTAGCTGTAGGAGCTACCACACCCTTAAATCCCATAAATCCAGGATTTAAGGAACACCCCAGACAACAGAACCTCACTTATGATCGACTAACTTCAGAAGAAGGAAAAGGAGGAGCTCTGCATCACTGACATCTGGACTTTGCTCACTGCACTACAGCAAAAGAGGGATACTCTGTCCCGGAGGCAACAGATTGGGCACTGCATGAACGACCCTTGTTCTTAGCTGAAACTTGTCAATCCTGACCAGAGGGACCATTATGGTAGTCAGTAGCACTCTCAGACTCCCTTGGACTGATGGTAGCAGTCGCCTACAAACTGCAGGTAATAACACTGAGAGGATCTGAAGTTTCACCAGCCATCAGGCCTGCCGTGGGATTGTTGAAAGCCATGTCGTCCAGTGTTTTCTGGGAGTTGCAGTCCTGTCTGCCTCCAAGTTTCAGGCCGCTACACCACTCCCTCAGACCCCAGGAAGTTCCTAAAGGATTTCCCCACTTTACTGCTGCCAAGGCCTATTGGTTGCCAGTCCAGTAACTAACCCCCACACTCGACACTGCAGGTGCAGGGCACAGCACGCAACCTGATTCCGACATTTAGAAACCAGCCCCTGCTGTGATTTTGCATCCCTTTGTCAGCACAGTTGTGTAAGTGGTAAAAACAGCACTGGTGCGAGTCCAGTTCAACATGGACAGCCAGCACCACTCTGCACCCAGACCCCGCAGACCAGGTAGAGGTAAGCTGACTGCTGTGGTCTAGTCCCAGGAACATTACACAAAGGGAGAGTAAATGGGAGCAAGAGGAACACACGCCGTACTCGACTCCCAAAGAAACACAATACTAAATCACAAATGAGAGTACGGGGGTTCTTGTAACGTAAGTAGGTCAATAATGTATCAATTGTGACACTAGACCACTCGTATACCTCGACTAGAGGTGAAAAGTGGGTGAGCTGTGAAGTAGTGTATGGTCTGAGGGGGGATTTCCTTTACGGACTAGGTGGTCTCACACACTATATAGTGTCATGCTTCATCATATGACCACCTAGCCCCACCCGGGTAGGACAGTGCCACCTGGGCGGACTCAACCTCACTGTTAAAGGAACAGGAGGGAGTGCGTAAATTAGTTTAATTTCTGGAAAATGGGATCCAGCTATGCTAGGGAAATAAAAACACCTACTCAGATACCCGGGTAAGTTTAATAGAGGGTTCTGTGTGGTGTGATTAAAAAAGGAATGGGGAACCGGTGTGAGAGCAATGACTCACAAGGTCACCTATCTACAAGGAGTAGCCAACATGTTTCTGCCCTTGTAATTGAGCTATGGAGGGTCTCTGGGCATTCATCAGGGCGTTGGATCCCTGTTGCATTTGCTTCTTAAGCGCTGCAAAAATAATCACATTTGAAAAGGGGAAGGGCCTACCTTAACCAAGGGATTACCTGGGGAGGACCCTAACACTTGAGGCTAGTGGCCTCTGGTATCCTGGAGAGGGAGCGTCCCCTTATAGTCAGACTTGCATCAAAGGTGGGTGCTCTCTGTGCGCCTATACCGACCTCTCCTTCAGGACCGCTTGAAACTTGTAGATAGGTGACCTTGTGAGTCATTGCTCTCACACCGGTTCCCCATGTGTGTGAGACCACCTAGTCCGTAAAGGAAATCCCCCCCTCAGACCATACACCACTTCACAGCTCACCCACTTTTCACCTCTAGTCGAGGTATACGAGTGGTCTAGTGTCACAATTGATACATTTTTGACCTACTTACGTTACAAGAACCCCCGTACTCTCATTTGTGATCTAGTCCCAGGAACCACACAACCTTCACCCTGCAAGGGTAATCCTAGAGCTTGACCTCTAGGTGGTCATTTGTTACCAGTGGCTCCCTGCCATTGACTTCAACTTGAGTCCCTTTCAGCACCACAGACAGCCTGGAAAACTCTGCACCCACACACCATGGGCAGGTAAAACTCCATGATTTGGTCCTAGGGAATACATAACATTAACCCCAAAAGGGTTCCATGCAACTCGCTTTCTAAGTATGTTTTTGCAACCAGTGGTATTTTCTCCATTGACATAAATGGAATGTTGAAATGCCCATTCTTCTGTAATTTAATATTGATTTTAAAGTCTATAACTCCAGTTAAACTGATTAAGTTCTGTTTGTTTGGTGTTTAAGTTAGGATAACAATAAGCCCTATTTTAATAAATTGGTGTTGGATTTCTTTCGAGTCATGTGAATTACTAATCGTCCAGGTTGATGTTCTGAAATGCTTAACACATACCTCTAAGTAAAGCCTGACTGCTCTTTGTCACTCTACCAGGACTGAGCTATGGATTTACTACTGTGAATCCAAGGACCATCTTTGGGGTATTGTGAGGCTATTACATGGTGAGGACTAACCCCCCACACCATTTAATTCTCCACTTTCCTACACCCACTATACAGGAGGCCATTACCCCAGTATATCAAGTGATTACGAAAGGTTTTGCCAGCTGCCTGGGCCTCTGCCTGCCTGCTGTAGGCCGAGAAGAATAGGGCATTCCTTCTGCGTTCTGCAGAACTCCACCCTGGAGGGACCCCCTTCCTTCTGCAGTGAGCCAGGCCGCCAGCAACAGGGACCCTCCTGGGCCCAGGTAAGACCTTCATTTCGCTTTCTCTTCTATGTGCACAAGAGGACCGGCACTGGGCAGGGACAGTATTTGCATATGAGGGGTGACTGTGCTTGTAAAAAAAAAAGGGAAACATGCAGTCACAGCTCCACTTGAAAGGAACCTGTCTCCCTTGAGTCCCTGGGAAAGGAAGTGGTGTTATGGGGTGCAGTGCTGAGGCCAGCAAGGAGAGTTAGAGACAGGGTGAGCATCAACTGCCGAGTGGTAGACCAACAGCTCCCGCTACATAGAGATGTGTGTGACCTGAGAGCCCAGTGGCAAGTCAGGCTGGGCACTTTGTGAAAATACCAGGTTGCTGGTGGTGAGCTGGTTTGCTGCTGCTTGTGCTTGACCCTAAAGAAAGGTCGTTCTGAGGCTGTGGGTAAGTGCAGAGGAAGTGATTGCAAGGCTGGTGCATGACAAGGGGTGTGCTTGGACCTCTGTAGCAAGTTTGTGAAGGAGGGCAGTTGGTGAAGGGAACTGTGCAGGTGTGGAGAGCAGCAGGCTCCAGGCCGGTTCTTTCCTCTCCCATGTCATCAGCTTCTCTGGGGACAGGCCTCTGGAAGACACAGTGCTTTCCACCCGGGAGGGATGACCAATCCTGGGAGTAGATTATCCCCTCCTCAACAGACTGCCGTCCAAGATTCTCCTGTAGGTCATGCTCCAATTCCTCCGCACCATCCAGCTTTTCCTCTCCATCATCTGTTGGGGTCTGGTGGGCCTTTGCCCATGCCCTCAAGGTGTTTTGGAGCTCTTCCTTTTTAGTTCTCCTGTTAGCAGGCAGACCCTCTCCGACAAAATTCCTTGAGCTGGGGCATGGTGTAGCTCTCCAGGTTCGCCAACTCAAACTCCATCTTTGAAGGTGATGCCACAGACACAACAGCCTGGTAACAAGAGGATACATTTGGAAAAATCAAAAAGGCAAATCAGGGAGAATTTACTCAAACTGGTCTTAGATATGTGGGTTCGTGTACACCAAATCACTTCACGGTACTGCACAAACACAAGTCCTATCCTCACCTCTGATCACCAATGTGAGAAACTGGGTTGAAAGTTGAATGGGTTGTGAGCCCTGGTCAAGCAGCAACCACAATTCCTATCAGGATAAGGCACAAGCAAACCCCAAATTAGCCTGTGTTCATCCTCTAACAACTTGGCAAAGAGCAGTTAGGCCTAACTTGGAGGCAGTGTGTGAAGTATTTGAGCAACACTTCAAACAGCAAAGCAGTGAAACACTAACAAAAAGGAACCCACACCATGTTAGAAAAATCGAACATAATTTAATAAAAAACAAGACCAAAATGACAAAAATCCAATAAATAGAACTTGAGTTATGAATTTTTAAAGAATAAGCTGTAAAGCAGTGCTTAAAAGCCAAAAGCACCAGCCGGGGATATCTGGTTGCACTGGATTGGGACAAAGTCAAAAGTTCAGGCTGACTGCGATTGACCATGGGCTTGATACAGGGACCCAGTTTGGCCTTCTGAACAAAAGTATCTTAAATCCAAATTGCGGAGTGATAAGTCAATTCTGAACCACACGGCAGAGGGGATGCATTGCTTTTCTACACTCAAAAGTGGCGATGCGTCTGTTCTGAGTGCAACTTCCCGATGCATCAACATCAAGGATACGTTGGGCAGTTGAGGGGATGCTTCGGTTTCAATGAGCATAAGGGCTGTGATGTGGAGTTTCGTTGTCATCATTGAGACTGACTTCAACGGGGATGTGAGGGTGTTGCACAGATAAAAAACACTTCAGTGTCAGTTCTGAAGCAATGCACTAGTTTCAAAATTTGAGGTACAGACGCAATGAGATTCTGGTTTCACCAGTTCTAACCCAGGCAATAAAGGTGACGTGTTGATTTTCTCCACGCACCAATGGGCGATGCATCGATTCTGCTCCTGCATAAGAGGATGCGTTGGTTTCACTGGAAAACGCACATTAGGTCCACTTTCAAGGGTCCGGGACTGGGGTAGCACCACTTGGCAGGACAGACTAACAGATAATAGAGTCCAGGTGCAGGAATTGGATGTTAAATCCATGGGATTTCAGATCAGGAGGCCAGCAAACTAGCCCTTGGAGTCGTTCTGGGTTCTGGGATGGAGGGATTCAGGTCCAGTCCTCAGGCGCGTAGCTTGGTCAGTAACATTGAGTGGTGTGAGCTTCAAATTTCCAGACAATCATTCTGGCATATACAGTCAAAATACATTAAACTAAAGCAGTGCATGAGGGAGAGCAGTGAGGATTGTTAGGGTAACTTAAAAGACGCTGATCAACAGTTTCAAGAACTTCAAAACTGGAGAGAGACTGTGTGTATATTTTTGTGTGTGCATGTAAAAATCCTTGTTAAAATCTAACTGCCACTTCAACATACCCAAGTTAAAGTACATGTACCCAACTATTTACTGAAGAATACATTAATTAGGGCGGTGTAACACCCCAAACACCACCCATGAAGCTACGTCCCTCCCAGTCCTTCTCACTCCCAGGCAAGAGGGCAGCAGGCACAGGTCAGCACAGCAAAGCAGGAGTCCAGCAAAAAACAGTCCAGCAGAGTGGTATGCCTTCAGCAGAGCAGCAGTCCTTCCTGGCATAGTATCCACAGGTCCAGAAGTGCACTGCAGTGGTGGTGTCAGAGGTCCAGTACTTATGCTCAGTTTGACCTTTGAATTGGGGGAGACTTCAAATACATGCTTTTGAAGTGCACTGAGTCCCTGCTCTTCCTGCCCTGGCTCCAGACTCACTATAAGGGGTCATCTAGCCTTTTGTGTGTGGAAAGGACTTAGCCTATTCAGATGTAAGTGAGGATTTGTCCATCTCCTCCCTCCCATCCTACCCAGGATGGACCATCAAGGCTCATCAGGTCACACCTAAGCTCAATTGTGTGTGGCTTTCTAGGAGGAACACACAAAGCCCAGCGGTCACCCCACCCCAGTCGTGATCTGATACTGGTAGTAGGAACCAAGTGACTAAAGTGAGAAAATGTCAACTTTCTTAAAGGGTCATTTTCAGAATTGCAATTTAAAATCAAGCTTCACTATAAGTTGAGAATAAATTGTGATTCCAGAGACACCAAACTCGAAAAGTCTGTCTCTTCCAGATTGTAAATTACACTTTTAAGATGTAATAACACAATACCACTGTTAACGTACGGGAGAGATAGGCCGAAGTAGTGAAAAATTAATTTAAGTGTTTTTCACTACCTGGACATGTAAAACTTAAAGTACATGTCCAACCTTTTACATACACTGCACCTTGCCCTTAGGGCTGTCTAGGGCTTACTGGGGGGGAGGAATGTATTAAAAAGGAAGGTTTGGGCCTGGCAAAAGATGTACTTTATCAGGTTGACATGTCAGTTTAAAACTGCACACCCCTGCTCTTTAGCTTTAGTTTTAAAACATGTTTTAAAACTTCACATTTTTTTAAATATATTTTCAAAAAATGTTTACCACTGTATGGTGAAGTATGTTTTTTAAAGCAGCCTGGCAAATTTGAGTAATTATTGCGCTAATCTGGACACTTGTATGTGCATATTTATATATCACAAAAAAAAACACTTTACATACACTATATTTATAAAATATATAGGGGGTCATTACGAGGTCAGCGGTCGCAGGACCGCCATGTTGGCGTTGTACCGCCAACAGGCTGGTGGAGAAGACCACCAAATCATGACCATGGCAGTCTTCCCAACAGAATACAGCCAATCCACAGCCGGCACCGCCAGTGTGGTCAGACCTCCATGGACGTCGATAGCCTTCAGGTTAGCAGAGAGCATGTTCCGGCTGGACAGATTACGAGGCTTCACAGTGCCAAGGTTTCCGCCTCGGTCGCACCACCACGGAAACCCTGGCAGAAACCAACTCTATAAAAGGAGACACCCACCTTCAGGAACACATACCAGTCTGGAGCCTCTAGGGAACCTGAACTGCGCATCTTCCCCCTGCTCCTGCTCACCCAAGGACTCCGGAACCAGCGACGACGACGGCAATGACACCAACCGTGA
The DNA here is from genome assembly GCF_031143425.1 of Pleurodeles waltl. Classification (NCBI taxonomy): domain Eukaryota; kingdom Metazoa; phylum Chordata; class Amphibia; order Caudata; family Salamandridae; genus Pleurodeles; species Pleurodeles waltl. The sequence goes on along the minus strand of NC_090446.1, from coordinate 643,710,405 downwards.
GTGTACACCACTACCTGTCACTGTTGGAAAATGCCAATGTACCTACACATACACAACATACACGTCCGGGACAGGTGGCAAGGGTGACACACACACATAGCCAGTCACGTACACGCACACACACACAGCCACATATGCACACACACATACACAGTACACACACAATACGGCCATCACACACATGCCAAAAACATATATCAACCGACAGATACACAGCACCGACATGATCACACACAACAACACACAACACCACCAAATGACACAACTACACTGCAACAGCAAGAACCATTAAGCACCCACAATACACACCTCCACTTGACAAATCATACATACAACACAACGTAACAACACCAGAAAACAAATGTACACAATTACACATGCAAACAACAAGCCATAGCACATATCCCACAAACACACATCACAAAGGATCTAACATATCAATTCCCACACACACTCATGCACACAGTACAACCACACAAAGGCACACAACACAGCAAATAACATGTCAACACAAACACCACATAATACCAGCACAACAACATACACATGGCCATCACACAACACACCCATCACTGGGGGACAAATGCCATGGAAATAACCACACATGCAGCTCAGACACAACTGGTAGCACAACCACTACTCACACACAAATGCTTGCACACAATGCCAGCCAAGCCCAAAACTGTCCTACGTGAAGAAATGCAGGACAAAGATGTAACCTTGAAACCAACAACAGGTTGTTCCTATGATATATTAATTATAGAATACATACAAATAAATGCCCAAGGCAAGAGGCCAGTCCAAAATGCAACGTCCGGCAGCATCCCCACTCACCTTTGCCCATCTCCTTTGCCTGCCAATGCTGATACACACAAATAGAGAGAGAGGGAGGGAGAGAGAGGGTCATCACATTCTTCATATACACACATGACAACATGCACAAATGTAGGTATACATCTCCTGGCTAGGGAATCCCATATAGAACACCACATTTCTTACTTCATGTCACAACATGTCACTTCTATCCATCCCTTCATGTCATACCTCTCACCAATATCATTATCCTATTAAGGTACCACAACTGGAGCCTTCCTTCAATTAACCTGTGAACCTATGTCAGCATGTACATCATGCCCTTGCTAAAACTGGAAAGCTTTCCTAAAGTTTGTCATATCTCTCCTATCACCATTAGGAACAACAGTTGACAGATAGCACCACATAATGCATGTTCACATTCAACTCCTGAACTGTCCATGTTCATTGGTAATGTACTATGACAGTAAAGACAACTATATTGACTAACTACACAGCACCTGCCATTGCATTCACATGCCTAGGGTCTTTTCAGAAAAATGGCACCTTAACAGCAGGGATGTCTCAGCCCATGTTCAGTCTGGTGTTGAAGGATGTTCTGTGTAGATTGTTGAAACACCTGGACAACTACATCAGGTTCCCCCAACATGTGTATTTGAATGCAGACTTCTATAAAATGGGACACATTCCTTATGTGGTAGGAGCCAATGATGGCATCCATGTAACTCTGGTCCCTCAGAGTGCCAATGAACAGGTGTATAGGAACAGGAAGATCAATCATCTTGCAGATGGTGTGTCTGGCAGAGCAGTATATCTCACAAGTCACAGCCAATTTTCCAGGATCTGTGCATGATTCCTACAATATCCAAATCGTCCTTGGTTGTTGACACCAGTGAGGTACCCAGCCACGCCAGGAGAACTCTGTTACAATGAGGCCCATGGGAGGACAAGGTGTGTAATCGTACACACATTTGGGCTCCTGAAGGCAAGATTCAGGTGCCTGGACCTATCTGGAGGAGCCCTCCTCTAATAGCCCCAAAAGGTAAGCCAAATAATTGTTGCCTGCTGCATACTCCACAATTTAGCCCTGAGAAGTCAGATGCCATTGATTGCAGATGAGGGGTAGGTAGCTGGTCCTGTGGGTGGAAATGCTGAGATAGCAAGTGATGAAAAGCCAGAGGAATAAGGAGAAGGTGACTCTAGGGCAGATCTCATCAATCAGTACTTCAAATGACATAGAGGTATGTGAAGCGGACCTTTTGATGTGTTGAATGTGCACAATCTGAAGTAGATGGCTGCCATTACACCTCCTGACTTGCTTCATCAGTGGGGCAGTCACGAGCTCCAGTGCCTAAGTGTGAGTTGTGGATGCAGACTGATAGATTGTAAAGTGTACAGTACATTATATTCTGCTTTGTCATGTACAGTTACATCAGATCGTAACATACACTTCTGTAATGGACTGTTCAGGACTGAGCTGTTTCTGCCATTATCCTATCCTCTTTTCCTTCCACTCACTGATATAGCCAATTGGCACTGCAAACTAGGCTTAAGGTATTCATTGTCATTAGGCAATGGTAATTGCTGACAACCATGAGAGGTGTACCAGACAGATAGCTGATAATATGGATGTAGGTACAGTGGGTGGTACCTTGTTAGTACTTCCTCCATACAAGTGGGGTTGTGACTGCTTAATCCTTTCCAGTGGAGTTTGGGGGGGATGTGGAATGGTCTATTATGTGTCAGTTGTAGTTAGTGGCCCATGTGTGATGTTTGCATCATGGCCTGTGCCTTCACAATGGGTGGGGTACTTAGTGATGAGCTTAGGATCTAGCTACTTGTATACCGATGTTGCTGTCCAAGGTGCAGGTAATTGTATTTTGTGTGTTCCATGGAATATGTTAGTGTGCAGCTATGGTATGGTTATGTGAAGAGCCTGTACCTGGTGATATATAGGTCCAATCTGGGTGCCACTGCTCTGAAGGTAGTCTACCATGGTACTCTCTGTCATGCTTGGAATATTGACCAAACCCTTGTGTTTCTCTGGATTGCAACCCTTCTCTGACATCTGTCCTGTGATATTTCTGTTGTCATGTGTGTCCTGCTGAAGAAGCCTCCGTCTGATGGCCATTACACTGCCTGTTTGATTCAGAGGGGCATTACCAGACCACAGTTGGCAAGCATGACAATTGGTGTTGTATCATTAAAGACACATATACAGTAGCTGTGTCCAAATTTGACTTATTGTGCATTTCAGAATAGAAAACGTCATATTAAATGTGAACAAATAAACAAAAAGGTGATGAGTGAAGTCATGGTAGATGGATTGATCAGAGTAGCTGTTATAACAGTTGGTTACACAGGCCCTGTGTCCTTGTACCATGAGAAAATGGAGTAATTTCTCAGAACAGTCAACAAGGTGTCTCAGTGGCACACAAGGGTGACACATCAGGAGAGGTTCACTTCCTGGCAGTGTGTTTGGTCCTGACATCTGCTCCAGCCGGATGTCTAGGTGGATGTCCACTTTTGCGGGGGAGTTTTCAGCTACAGAGGGAGGGGTGTCTGAGGTATGTTGTTCCCCTGGTAGGGCGTCCATTCCACTAGCTGCCGCTGATGTAGATGGGGCAGATGTTATATTGCTAGTGAAAGGGACCTGATGGTGTGTTGAGAAACCATGCAGCGGGGTGTTGATGTCCCTCTGCACTCCTATTATGGAAGCCATGGTGACATTATGGGGGCCATTACTACATTGGCGGTAAATGCCACTTACCGCCGTGCAGAAGACTGCCAACACACGGCCGCGGAATTCCGCCACAGCTATTATGACCCACAGCTCGGAATCCGCCAAAATTTCGACACCCACACAAGTCCGCCACACCAAAGGTCAGTGATAAACTGGCGATAACAAAACCTCCACCATCACACCAACAGGAATACGCCCACACTATCACGACCCACGAAGCCACGCGGCGGTCTTTCAACAGCGGTATTCCATTGGCGGTACACACCGCCACGCTCAAAATACACACACATTTACAAAACACAACCACATTTGACAATTCCAAATACACACACCTGATACAAATACACACACTACTCCCACACATCCAATAGAATATAAAACACACACCCACATCACCAACAAACCCTTCCAACCACAATTGCGACTGAAGGCCAGAGAGAGACACCACCATCTACAAACTAGCATCCACAGGCACTCAACACCATCACTCACACAACATCCACGCACAAAACACCACACCCCCCTAAACATCACCCCACACATCACAACACACAGCACCCCACACATCACCCACACCGCCCCATGGCACCGCAAAGACACCCCAGGTTCTCTAAGGAGGAGCTCAGGGTCATGGTGGAGGAAATTATCTGGGTAGAACCACAGCTATTCGGATCACAGGTGCAGCACACCACCATAGCTAGGAAGATGGAGTTATGGTGCAGAATCGTGGACAGGGTCAACGCAGTGGGACAGCACCCAAGAACACGGGATGACATCAGGAAGAGGTGGTACGACCTACGGGGGAAGGTACGTTCTGTGGTATCCAGACACCACATTGCGGTTCAGAGGACTGGCGGCGGACCCCCACCTCCTCCCCCACAACTAACAACATGGGAGAAGCAGGTCTTGTCTATACTACATCCTGAGGGCCTCGCAGGAGTAGCTGGAGGAATGGACTCTGGTAAGTCAAATCTTAACTATTACATCCCCCACCCTACCTGCATGCCATCACATACCCCCACCCTCACCCCCATCACTCCAACTCCTCACATATGTCCCACTATCACAAACCACCCATCCCAACACCAAGCCCTGCATGCAACACCAAAGCAAGGACACCCATCACCAATGTATGGCCACTGCACATACCCACACACACCCCTAAACAATTATCACACTAGGTCTCACACAAGAATGCAAGCACTGGGGCACAGGGTCCCCCACCCATTGCACACCATGCTACACACTGATGCAATAATCATGCCTTTACACCCCTGCAGGACCCCTACCCAACGTCACCGGACAGGAGGGTCCAGACATGTCCACTCCACCCACAGAAGAGGCCCACAGTGATGACAGCAGCTCTGTCCAACTGGATCTAGATGACCAGCCCAGCCCATCTGGGACCTCGTGACAGTCGGTTCCCCTCACACTGGCACAGGCCACCACAGAGCCTCCCCTCTCTGGAAACACCAGAACAGCACCCACCCAGCTGGCCCATACCTCTGTCCCCAAGACATGTCAAGCAGCAGTGTGTCCACCACTACAGGGAACCCAGGCTACTCCACCACCCCAACAACACCAGGGACCTGGGGGCAGTGGTAGTGGGCACACGGTTCAGGGGACAGAGGCCCAGGAACACAGGGGAACTGGGAGGGCTGCTGTGCGACAGGGGGAGGACAGGCCCAAGGGAACCCACTCTCCACGAGGCCCTCTCCAACATCATGAGAGCCTACCACCATTCCCAGGAGACGATGGCAACGGTACTGGCTAAGTTTCAGGAGACCCAGCGGCTGCAGGAGGAAAAGTATTTGGGTTTCAGGGAGGAACTCAAATCCATCAACACCACACTGGGCACCATTGTAGGGGTGCTGAAGGAAGTCGTCAACACCAGGAGGGACACTGTGGCACAACAAGGGGCCCCTGACACTAGCCTGGACGATGAACTGCCCACCACTTCCGCCGGCGCTAGAGGACAGGAGGCACCGCCACAGGACCACGACACCAGCACCCACCCCCTGCAGATGGAGAACCACCCCGCAAGTGGTCCCTGAGATCCAGGACAAATACAGAGAACAATGCCAAGACCCCCGCCAAGAAATGAGACCACCCTGATTGTCATCCTTTTGTCCCACTTTGTCACCCTGTCCATCCTTAAACTGCCCTAGCTCCACTTCCTATGTCCCTTTGGACAATGCACCTGTGAGACTAATAGACTGGACTCTGCCATGGACATTCCTCCATCCTCACCCCTGACTATTTTACAACCCCCTGCAATATTTAGTACTTAAATAAACACCCTTAAAGCACAAAACAATCTGGAGTCAGTCTGTGCTTTCGAAAATGTGTATTTGCAATAACTGTGTAAAAATGATATATCCATTGTATTGTCAACATACCTATGTCACACAGCTCTAGTCCATGAGGAAACAAATGTCACACAGGGGGACCCACATCTGTGAAACTGAAAGGGAAAGTGACAACTCAGGGTCCATACACTGGGTGAAGGTGACAGACAGATGAGAGGTCGAACAATTATATCAGATGTAGCAGGCAGTGATGTCTTCTTACCTGTGTCTCACTGGAAATATTGATGAATCACAGTGTTTCTGTTGTCGATGTCCTCTTCTTCTGTCCACAGGCTCCACAGCTGCCACAACACCTCGATCTGGACCATCCTCTTGCAGAAAAGGCACCTGTCATCGCAAAGCCAAGTTGTGAAGCATACAGCAGGCCACGATGATCTGGCACACCTTTTTCAGTGAGTAGAATAGGGAACCACCTGTCAGATAGAGGCACCTGAACCTGGCCTTCAGGAGGCCGAAGGTCCTCTCTAAAACCCTCCTAGTTTGCCCATGGGCTTCATTGTAGCGTTCCTCTGCCCTTGTCCTGGGATTCCTCACTGGGGTCAGTGGCCATGACAGGTTGGGGTAGCCAGAGTCACCTGCAAATGTCAAGGGAAATCTGTTAGACACACATTAACTCTTAGGGACATCCCCAGACACCTAGTCACACTGTATAGGCTCCATGTCCTCACCTAATAGCCACACACTGTGCCTCTGGAGTTAACCCATCACATAAGGGATGCTGCTATTCTTCAAAATGTAAGTGTCATGCACTGATCCAGGAAACTTGGCATTCACATGGGAGATGTACTGGTCGGCCAAACACACCATCTGCACAATCATTGAATGGTAACTCTTCCGGTTTCTGTACACCTGTTCACTCCTGCGGGGGGGCCAAGGCCACATGTGTCCCATCAACGGCACCTATGATGTTGGGGATATGTCCCAGGGCATAGAAGTCACCTTTCACTGTAGGCAAATCCTCCACCTGAGGGAAAACGATGCAGCTGCGCATGTGTTTCAGCAGGGCAGACAACACTCTGGACAACACGTTGGAAAACACAGGCTGGGACATCCCTGATGATAGGGCCACTGTTGTTTGAAAAAACCCACTTGCCAGGAAATGGAGTACTGACAGCACCTGCACTAGAGGGGGGATTCCTGTGGGATGGCGGATAGCTGACATCAGGTCTGGCTCCAACTGGGCACACAGTTCCAGGATTGTGTCAAATCAAGTCTGTAGGTGACAATTACATGTCGCTCCTCCATGGTCGACAGGTCCACCAGCAGTCTGTACACCGGAGGATGCCGCCACCTCCTCATCTGCCCCAGAGAACGTGCTCTATGGAGGAGAACAGCGAGCAGAGAGTCAACCAACACTGAGGTACGTTAACACAACTTTATTCCTCAAATTTTTTTAAACCGCTATGTGTCTATATTAGTGTGTATGCAAGGCCTAGATATGTGTGACACATTTAAAATTAATGCCATGTGGCCCCCTGAAATGGCGGCTGCCTGACCTGTAATGTGGGGTAGGGGGATATGAGGTAACTGCTCTGGCGTTGTACACCGTCGCTGTAGGCGGTCGTAGACCGCGGCGCAATCCTGCATTGGTTAACATTGGACCCTATGGGTCCGAGGAGCCAATGACGATGTACGCACCGCCGTGGACGTGACCGCCATTTTCTCTCTGTTCAGTCACTTGATACCTGATCTTCGACAGGAGAGGACCTACACTGCAAGTGCTGCTGTGACCTCAGTCTGGAAGAGACAATGGGGCTCATTCCGACCCCGGCGGTCAAGGACCGCCGGGGCCGGGGATGCGGGAGCACCGCCAACAGGCTGGCGGTGCCCCGCAGGGCATTCTGACCGCGGCGGTTTGGCTGCGGTCAGACCAGGAAAACCGGCGGTCTCCCGCCGGTTTGCTGCGCCGCCATGGGGGATTCCGACCCCCTCACCGCCATCCTGTTCCTGGCGGTTCTGACCGCCAGGAACAGGATGGCGGTGAGGGGTGTCGTGGGGCCCCTGGGGGCCCCTGCAGTGTCCATGCCAATGGCATGGGCACTGCAGGGGCCCCCGTAAGAGGGCCCCACTTTGAATTCCAGTGTCTGCTCAGCAGACACTGGAATTCGCGACGGGTGCAACTGCACCCGTCGCACCTTCCCATTCGGAGCCGGCTTCCTCGTGGGAAGGGGTTTCCCGCTGGGCTGGCGGGCGGCCTGCTGGCGGTCGCCCGGCAGCCCAGCGGGAAAGCCAGAATGGCCTCCGCGGTCTTTCGACCGCGGAGCGGCAATATGGCGGTTCCCTCCTGAATGACCACCAATGTGTCTGGGGAAAAAGCCCATGCCTTCAGCACGGAGGAGTTGGAGAAACTAGTGTATGGGGTCCTCCCCAGTACACGCTACTCTATGGTCCTCCAGACAAACAGGTAAGTACACTGTGAGCATGCCAAATGGGCAATGCCTGTGTGGGGTGGTGTGGATGGAAGATGGGGAGGGGGACAATGAGGCGTGCATGAAACGACAGTGAGTGCATGTGCGTCATGGCAAGGGTAGGGATGCGGGCCAATGACTGTGACGATGCGGACGGTTATATCTTCTCCTTTTCCCCTGTACTATTCCTTTAAGTCAGCGCCCACCAGAAGAAGGATATTTGGCGTGCCATCACCAAGGAAGTCCGGTCCCTGGGGGTCCACCACAGACGGAGCACCCACTGCTGTAAAAGATGGGAGGACATTCGCCGCTGGAGCAAGTAGACGACGGAGGCCCAGCTGGGGATGGCCTCCCAGCGTGGGAGGGGTGCCCGTCGCACCATGACCCCCCTGATGTTCCAGATCCTGGCGGTGGCGTATCCGGAGATGGATGGGCGCTTGAGGGCATCACAGCAGCCACAAGGGGGTGAGTATTGTCACATTCAGCTGATTCCTGCTGCAGTGGAGGTGTTTGGGTGGGGGAGGTGGGCTGTGAGTTCCCCTAGGCCAGGGCGAGTTTAGTAGGCAAGGTCCTGTCGTAAGGCAGGCCATGTGGCACCCCACCCCACCTGTGTTCAGAGCCAACTACACCTAGTCAGGCTCCTGTGACTTCCATGTGTGCAGCAATTGGGCATAGGCCTTGTAACCCATGTCCCTGTGAATAATTAGGGAACTCAAAGTGCACGGCGTAGTGCAGGGGGCTTCTGTGTCTGTAGTGTCCGCCAACGGTAGCGGTATTGCATGCACTCAACATGTCTTTCTTCTGTCTTCCCCCCCCCTTTTTGTGGTCTCCCTGTTCTTGTGTGCATTAGCATCATCAGGCGGAGGAGCAGTGCCACCGGAGCAGGAGGGAGCTGCATCCCACGTGGCCCTGGAGGGCGAGACAATGGAGTCTGAAGCCACCAGTGGGACAGAGAGCGAGGGGAGCTCCACGGCGGGGACAGGAGCTGAGACCAGCGACACGGACTCCTCCTCTGATGGGAGCTCCCTTGCGGTGGCAGGCCCCTCTGTGCCCACCGCATCTACAGGTACAGCCACCACCCCCCCTACCTGCACCGCCCTCCCAGCAGCCCCTCAGCGTGTGTCCCGTGGCCGCTCACCCAGGAGGGTGAGCATCTCCTTTGCCCCAGGCACCTCAGCCCCTGCCCCAGTCAGCCCTGCTGCCCTGAGTGAGGAGACCATTGACCTCCTCAGGTCCCTCACTGTTGGGCAGTCTACCATTTTGAATGCCATCCAGGGTGTAGAGAGGCAGTTGCAACAGACCAATGCATACCTGGAGGGCATTCATTCTAGTCAGGCAGCCCAACAGTGAGCTTTTCAGACTCTGGCCTCAGCACTGATGGCAGCCATTGTCCCTGTGTCCAGCGTCCCCCCTCCTACTTCCTCTACCCAGACCCAAACCCCTGTACCTCAGCCTATCCCAAGCACACCATCAGACCAGCATGCACACACCTCAACACACAAGGGATGCTCTGGCAAACATAAGCAAAACACATCCCACAGGCACTCACACAAGCATCATACCCATGTACACATTCCAACATCCACTGCCTCCACTGTGTCCCCCACCTCCATGTCTCTCTCCTCCCTCCCAGTCTTGTCTCCACTTACACCTGCATGCACTACATCTTCATCCACTACGTCCATCACCAGCACACACTCATCACCACACCCGCTCACTTGCACTCACCACCCCCACTACCATTCACACAACCCCTGTGTCCTCTCCCAGTGTCTGTGAGCCCACCTCCCAAGGTACACAAACGCAGCCACACACCCACCCAACAGCCATCCACCTCACGACAGCCTCCAGCCCATGCGCCTTCACACAAAGTCAGCAAACGTACACCTCCTACAACCACTACCTCTTCCTCCACTCCCAAACCCCCTCCATCTACCCGTCCCAGTGTGCCCAAAAAGCTTTTCCTGTCCAACCTTGACCACTTCCCCTCACCTCCCCAACCCCTTCAGTCCCCTAGGGCCCACCTTTCCAGGTCCCAACCTAGCACCTCAGCCACCACATCACCGTGCACAGGGGTGCCAGCAGTAACCAGCTTCTGGAGTGTGCCAAGCAGCAGGGCAGTCAGTGTGCCAAGGAGCCAGACCACAGACAGTCCCCCACCTCAAAAGCATAAAAAGTTGGCCAGTGCCCGGCGGGAGAAAGGCAAAACATCTACCACCAAAGCCTCTCCCAGGAGTACAGTTGGGAGTGGGAAGACAGGTGCGCCACCATCCAAGGTGGGGAAGGGGCACAGAAAGACAGGCAAGTGGTCGAAAACCTGCACAGCGGACAAGACCTCCACCAGCACTGCTGCCAAGGACACCACCGCCACAAGCACCGCTGCCAAGGACACCGCCGCCACAAGCACCACTGCCAAGGACACCCCCGCTACAAGCACCACTTCACAGGACACTGTTCAACCAGCACCGCAGGCCAATGAGCGCCAAACGCTCAGACGCTACTGGAGCTGCCACAAGCAGGATGAAGCACTCTGGGCACCAAGCCCGCCCAGAACCAGTGGAGAGATACATCCACTACCTCAGTCCTTGGCAGGATGAAGCACTGTGGGCACAAAGCCCCCTCCAGAACCAGTGGAGACTGTTATCCACTTGAGAGACTGTGGCTTTGCACTCCCCAGGATAAAGCAGTGGGCAAACCACCCACTTGAGAGACTGTGGCTTTGCACTCCACAGGATAAAGCAGTGGGCAAACCACCCACTTGAGAGACTTAAGAGACTGTGGCTATGCACTCCCCAGGATACATCAATGGGCATGGAGCCCCCTCGTGGATCTGGCGTCGTGCACTCATCCGGATGAGGTGCCCCCCCTTCCCTTCCCCCTGAGGTGCCTGTTGTATTTCGAACTGATGCCCCAGCAGTGTTCCCTCCGTTTTGATCGGGTATCTTGTGTGGGCCTCGCCCATGCATTTTGGGCCCAGTGGTCCACGGACTTTAATGGTGGAATACCTTGGACTTATACTATTGATGTATATATTTGTTAATAGTGTATAAATATTTTTTGAATTTTAAAAGATTACAATTGTTCACCTCATTTCCTTTTGTCTTTGCATTCTTCCGGGGGGGTTAGGGGTGTAACTGTAATGTATCATGATGTATTAGTGTGTGTGTTGTCGTGGGTGAGGGTGGGGGTGGGGGTGTTGCGTGTTGCGTGTGTGTGTGTCACTCTCTTTTCCCTCCCCTGTGTCGAGGTGCAGTACTCACGTGGTCTTCGCCGCTGGCGTTCGTGCTCCTGGTAGAGGAGCAGGAAGACAAAGGCAGGGAGTATCTGGAGTTCCTGTTCCATGGCATCCTAGTTCCTCATGGGGAGTGTAGAGGAGAGCGTTTTCCCTTCCAAGTCCTGTTTCCGCCGTGTTTTTGTTCGCAGTGAATCCACCCCGGAAAAGGTGGGGGATTGGACTGTTGTAATACTGTGGGCGTTACTTTGTCCTCCGCTTGTCTGTTGGCGGTTACCGCTGCGGTGTTTGTTTGTACCGCCGTGGCGGTTGGAGTGTTAAAATGGCTGTCTATGTTGGCGGTTTCCACCACGGTCGTGATTCCATTTGTTTTACAGCGGGCCTGTTGGCGGTTTTACCGCCGCTTTAACACCGACTGCCAGGGTTGTAATGACCACCTATGTGCCTTCCACTGCTGCGTGACCTCATGATGGTATTCCCTCTGCACCCTTTGATTTTCCCCTAACATGGTGCTAATTTGGCCATCCTGTCTTGGAAACTTTGGTATGCGCCCCAGATTTGGGAGATGGTTTCCTGGTCAGTGGAGTCCCTTAGGGGCCCCATCCCCTGGCCCACAGCATCCCTCCCAGGCACCCTGCCCCCAGGTGCCTATGCCCCTGGCACGGTGTGCCCATTCCCAGTGGTAGCAGGACCATCATTATCTGGGGCGTCTAGGTTTGACTCAGGCCCCTGTGGTGTGGGGCACACAATTGATTGAACAGTCCTTGGGACACAGGTTTGGGGACAAATGGTTAGCTGTGATGTGGATGCTCCAGGGGTGGGAGGGGGGGTGATGTGGGCAGGGTGATGTCGGAAGTCGTTGACTGACCATGTGTCCCAGATGGGTCAAGTTGTTCGTCACTCTACAGACATCCAGGTGTGTTGTCCTCACTGGGGCCTTCATCCTGAGGGGGACTGGCAGTCTCTGGTATCCTCTCCATTATGGCAATAGCAGGGTTACCTGTGGAGAGACAATGCTTTAGGATGTATGGTGCACCAGCGCCCTCGCAATGTTCACTCTCTGCAAAGCAGAGAGTGAACATTCACCCTTGCAATGTTCACTGTCTGCAAATCAGAAAGTGAACATTGCAAAGGTGCTGGCAGGCGGGGGGTCCTGCACCCATTCTCTGCCAGCCTTTTCTTCGCTGGTGGAGAACAAAGTTGTAATCCCCAGGGCAGCGCTGCTTGCAGCGATGCCCTGGCGGATTAGGGCCACCACAACCGTCAGAGCGACTAATCCTGGCGGTGCTGGCGGTCCGAACATGGCACGGCCGCCGTGGCCATATTGTGGCGCTTAGACTGCCACACTGGTGGGGGTCCAACTGCCACTGCGAGTGTGGAGGTCAAGACTCGTAATGAGGGGCAATGTGTACCCAGGAACAACAGTCTTAAGTGCTCATATATAACCTGCAACATTTGTATTCTACTGCAGAAACCTGTGGCCAGGAGCAGAGAAGAAAGAGCCAATCGTGGGTGCAGAAAATGAAGTGAAGATACTTCTGAAACGTGGATCAAGGGTTATTGGTTGAACACTAGACACCCCACAGTCTGACCAATAGAAACTTAGCTAGTTGCTTTCTAGGGTTTGATACAGCAAAGTTTAGAAGATGTAAGCTCATATTTTCTTTTACTGTGCTAGGGTGATGATGTGTTGTGTCATTAGCTTTCTGCCTTTGACAGTTCAGATACAATAAGGCCAAACTTTACTGAATTGATTCCGATAATGCCATTGCCCAATGAAGAAGACCAGAAGATGCTCCACTGATGAAGACATTGCTGCTTGCTGATCCATTTAGGAGAGGTATAACCAAATGTGGATTTGTCTTTCTTACAGATTTTTGTTTTCTCTCTTTAGAAAATCAAACTGCTATTTTTGGTTAGCACCATAGTCAAATGTTTTCCAAATTAATTTTTTGTCTTCTTTTGTTTTTGCATGAAGCCCAAACATGCTTATCAAATTGGAATAATAGTTAAGGATGTCAAATCCTAAATTCAACGGTTTCATATAATTTGATTGTAAATAATGTATTTGCGATAAGTAAATGTATTCTTTATCTATTATTCATTTGTTGTTGTTATTGTGCATGGTGGTTCTTGGATGATTAACGATAAATATTCTGACTAGGTTAAGATTCTTTCAAAGATTTGGTCAGCCTGTATTGTTTCTATACTTATATCATTTGGTCTGGCACATGATTTATGTGATCTTAGCATTGTTGATCTAAAGGGCAATAAATGTTTGAACTTTATTAAATTGGGGTGGTGATTCCTGGCCACATAGATCATGGTTTGTAGAAATTACTGACTCCAAATTGAAAGTGATGTTTATTGATTTTATATTGTTTATGTTGAATGCTAGGACTTATCACACTCCTATCTGAGTCAGAAGATGTGTGTATACCTCTAATGATAATTGATGGTTACCCAATACATGTCACCTTATAAATAAAATACCAAAAGAAATATAAGGTTGGACATTGCCACAATTTTGGCAGCACAGGATGGTTTGTCTTATTAGGAGGGAAATGTCCTGTTTTTAATAGTTATATGTCATCTAGAAAGATTTTGGAGATTTGCTTTTACCAGTGCTTGATAACATTTTGAAATTTGTTTTTTCCAATGCTTATTTGGATGAAATTTGGTTTTGCCAATGCTTGTTTGGATATGTTCCCGGTGTTCCTAGTGTGATTTGTGTTTGACATAGGGTTTGCACTTGCAGTGCTTTAGCAAATCATGGGTGAATTGCGATGTTAGTGAGAAATAGCGAGTTTGCTTACTCCAATGTAGTTTGTAGGGAATGTGCATACTGCAAAGGGTGTATGTAGGGAAGTCATCGTACTTCAATTGGGTGTGATGCTTTGTGCTCAAAAATTGTCCACGTAGTTGTTGGTATATGGATTGTGCGTGGTCTAAGACTCCAGAGTATTGTACAAGTGTAGGAAACACGTTTTTTGTTGTTGTAACTTGTCTGTTTAGTTGGTCAATCGTGCGTGGTTGATAAATAGTAATCCTAAACTGTGTGTTATAGATATTGGTGATTCCTGAGTGTGCAAGGAGGATCTAGTATTGTCAAGGGTGAAGTTTGCTGGTCGAATTTTACTTGCAAATCAGAGAAAGCAAAGATCGAATGAGTAAATGTCAGAGCTAAAAGCCGCAATCGAAATAGTTGTGAAGCTTCTAAAGTGATTGTGTTCCCTTCCTGTAGTAAGCAGACAAGTTGGTGTTTTGATTTTTCTTTGGTGCTCACAATATTTCGCATTTAGTTTCATGTGAATTGAGTCTTGAAAGACGAGTCTGCAGCTGTTATGTGTGTGAGTGTAAAGTCCCTAGGTCTGCTCTGGAATTGGTCGGTTGGTGAGAAGGAGCCGCAAAGTGAATGGAGAATAGTTCTGAAGCATTATTGGTTGAGTGAGGCAAGCAAAAAGGATTTTGGGATTTAATTACTTCCTGTTTTGAATTTAAGTTGTAGTTTTCAGCCCGATTAAAATAAAACTGGAAATTTTCAAAACGTTAAAGAGTGCACTTAAGGGAGGTGCTTTTATTCCATTAGAGTAGGAGAAATTGACCCACCAGAATGTACACCCGCACATATCGTAATTGAAGAGAAAAGTACTGCAACATGTATTTGGATGAAAGAGTGGTGCAAAATTACAGAGAAGGAAGGGACCTTAGCGTTTCCTGCCTATGGAACTTTTAACATGAGAATTTTTGAGAATTTGAGAAGTGTGCTGTATGAATTAAAACCTCCTCTGAGACCAGCACAATTTGAAGCTTTGGCCATTTGGGAATTAGTGGCTGAACAACAATAGAAATTAAAATTTGAGAGGCGAATGAGAAAAATTGAGAAGACATTATTAGAGGCAAGGTGGGATGATGATCAAAGTTTTCGGAGAACCGAAACCCTACTGGGAATTGGGATGTTTCCTGCAATTACCCAAGAGAAAGAGAACAGTGTCAGACAAAAGACCAAGAAAAAGAATAAGAACTCTTCTGAAGAAGATGAGACGAAGTCAGATGAGATTAGGAAATCATTGATTTATGATGATGACTCAGATGATGATGAATTTATAATGCAGTTACTGAGAAGTTGTTATCCTCCAAATACAGCACAAGAAATAAGTTGAGGTACAAGTACTTTTCCAAGTGCACCACTACCAGTTGTAGTAACACAAAATCAAGTATAGGTTGCAGCTAACGTTCCTACTATTTCAGTTAATCACACACCTATGACTCAGCCTGAGCTACCTGTAATTTATTCTCCAATTCCTGTTGTAAGTTCTGCACTGAGTATGACAGTACCAATGGTGCAATCATCACAGTTATCACAGTTTTACCAGAAGCCAATGATGGTTCGGGTGGAGTTTACACCTAGTTCAATGACTTCACTGCAAGTTTAGGCAATGCCGAGGTACACACCTGTAACAATATCACAATCAAGTTCTTCAGTGCTTTCAGGTTAGAGTTGTGGAGTCATTTATTTGAGAAATCAGAATGTTTAATCAAGTACATAAGCATTTACAGTACCTGTTACTATTGGTCCTGTTGTGCCATTGTTTGCCAAGGGAAATAATGAGAATAATGTACAGAATCTTTTTCACTCAAATGCAGAAATGGAGAGACTCAACGTTATCGCGGTAGTCATGCATCCAATGGCGTATTACAGGGTTTGAAAGCTCAGCAGTGAACAGTCTGGTTGGAAAAAATGAATGGAGTGAAAACAAATACTGAAGGAGGAAATTTGTTGAACATGGCAAGACTTAAATTAGAATTAAATGAAATGATTGAGGGAACACTTGAGCTAAATAGAATTGGCTCATATAATGAAGATAAGTTATGCTTCATGTGTAAAGATGTTACAAACAGAGCAGGATTGTCATACCAGAAATAATCAAAACTTGCAGAGAATTATGAAGTAGCAATTGAGAAATCAAAGCCACTAAAAAGAAGTTATAGGTTAGAATTCGATTCAGAAGATATTGAGAACATGAGAATAGCAGGAATGAAAATTCATATTATTAAGAAATTAATTCAGAATATTCAAACATGGGGAGCATTGGACAAATGGGATGGCAGATGGGTAGAGAAAAGAGATCGGAAGAAAAAGGAGTCTGCGAATTCAAATGCTGATGTGCAGCAGCCTGATAATCTAGCAGAGATATTTCCAATGTGAGAAATTCCTGGAGAGAATTTTGAATATGTCCCTTGAAGCAGGAGTGATATTTTGTCATTTACAAATGACTACCCGAAATTGAGAGAAAAACCAGTAGAATGGTACCAGCAGACAGAAAGGTTTGTGAAGCTTGCAAAAAGCCTGTGGGAGGATTTGAATGCCTTTTTTAGAAATAGTGGTTCCAGCTGATTTGTGGGTGGAATGCAAAATAATTATTGACTGGCCAACAAGAGAGACTCCACGAGATACAGTTACAGGTGCAACCATCTCCTGATGTAATAAAATACTATAACACAGTGATTGAATTTTTGAAAACGAGCATCTGTCCTAAAAGTCTTGATTGGCAGAGAATCGATATGACAGTACAGGAAACAAAAGAGCCAATACACCCATATTATGAGAGATTGTTGCAGGCATTTAAACATTACAGTGCTAAAGAAACAATTGAGCCCAAAGACATGATTCATTTTGTGTTCAGATTTGTTGAAGGGTTGAGACCTGAGATTAGCCAGATGCATAAGAGTCATTTAATTTGCTTGCAGGCAAAACCGGTTGTTGAAGTATTACAGTTTTCTCAGTACTGTAGTGACGAGATTGAAATGAAGCAGAAGAAATTAACAGAAAAGGCAATAGTGATGCAGATTAAAGCGGCACAATCAGAAATGCAGCGATTTTTCCAAAACAGGGAAACGTGCAGGTGTTTCAAAATCAGGTTCAGGCAAGAGGTAGAGGTCGTGGAGGAAATTGAAATGGGAACCATGGCGTTGGTTTGAATACTATTGTTAATCCAGGTGATATGCAGACAATGAAAAGGATGTTACATTGTCACGCCTGCGGGGCCTCGGGCCTTGGAAATGGGTGTGTCCAATGATGGTGCAGGAAGGTGTTGTTACGTAGATGAATGAAAACAATCTTTTTCCAAATTTGAGAGGCCCGAGAATAAGGGGTCCTAATTTAAATGTTCAGAATGTGAATAATCAAATACAGATTCCTCACCAAATTCAGAGTACCCAACCAATGCAACAGATACAGCTGCCAAGTTTACAGGTGCCACAGTCACAACAAATGCAGCCCCAAATGCAAATGATACCAAAGCAACACATGCAGATACTTTAAGCTCCAATGGTACAGCAGCAGGTGGTGATTCCTTAGTGCAACACAGGTCAAACGTTAAATCAAAGTAATCAGACAGTAAAACAGTTTACACTTCAGAGTGAGGATGTGTATGATGAACGGATGAATAGATGAGTGAGAGTTTGGTTGAAGAAGAATGTGTGTTAGCAGCTTCATTAGAAGTGGATTAAAATGGTCCTTAAGTAAATGGAAATGTAATGGGTCATCAGGTTTCATTACTAGTTGATACCGGGGCTAGATGCTCTACAGTAAGAACTTCAGAAGTCCTTAAGGTGCCACTTTCTGGGAAAACAGTGCAAATTGTAGTAGTTGCAAATCAATTCCTGACAAACTCGATTACTAAACCGACTCCTGTTAAAATTGGCAATTTTGAAGGTTTGCACAAATTTGTAGTCTGTGATTCAGGTTCAGTCTTCTTATTGGGAAGAGACATGTTGTGCAAAACAAAATGTTAAATTACCTGTACAAATGATGGAATTGCTATTTGAGGAATTGCTATTTGATGAATAGTGATGATGATAATTCATCTATGCCAATTGAATGTAATTGTAATTGTATTTATATAGCGCTTACTACCCTTGACAAGGCCTTCAAGCACTTGTCACCGAGTAGCACGCTACTCTGAAGCCTAAAGAGGATTAGTAGTCAATTAGTATAGGAAAATAAAAGATGTTAATTAGAGCGGTGGACATTTTAGTCAGTTAGTTCGTTTGAATAAGATAAAGGAGGGATAGAGGAGGAAAGAGTCTTGAAAGTATTATTTGGGAGAACATAGTAGTAAAATGAGGTTTGGGATGTCAAGGGAGGGCTAGGGAAGGGAAGGGTCTAGAAAGGGCTATTTGCAAGATTAAAGTAGTAAATTGAGGTCTGGTATGAGTCAGAGGAGTGATAGAGTTCAAAGAGGTGCTGCAGTATTGAAGTATAATGAAAAATTAGGCTCTCAATCTAGCAGTATTGAGAATGATTGCATAAGTGTTCATTTGTCTAAGTGCATGCACACGTGTGTCATGACACTGTCGGCATTTGTTTTTTTACTTTTAATTTACCAATCCAAGATGGCACACACCAGTCTTGGAGTGGTATATTAATAAATGGGTGCAAAAAGTGCATTAACTAAGAATGTTAAACATACTTTTCCCATCTAAGTCTTTGGGACGAATGTTATAGATACGTCTGGACACTGCAAAGTAAGGAGTCACCTGTGGCCTAGTTCTTGAGGTCTCTGACCCTCACAGTGAAGGTTGAGAGTTCCAGTCTAGGTGTGTAGGTGGTCCTATCCTTGCTTTAATGCCTTTTCAACATCAAAAATGTATGGTACATACCGAAGGGTGCTCTCACTCTTTTACTGGGCGGGGTTGGGTGCTTATAGGGGGGTCAGCCAAAGGGTCTGGTCTGCGGCCAATCACCGGCATGCACAGCTAAGGTCTGTGTGTTGTGCAGGGTTGGGTGGATATAAGGAGATGTCCACAGGGTCTGGCCTGGGGACAGGCCCTGTGGTCAATGCCCATCATAAGGTAAGTATAATTCACACCCTCACCATGCACTGCTAATTACCCCACACAACACTTATGACATCTTTCATAACATCATTCAGGTGTCGGTCCAGAGTCCAGAAAAAATAAAAAGACCCAAGAGGGCAGGGCAGGAATACCCTGACAACCCCAGGCCTGGTGGTGGGTTGGGAGAGGGACCTAGCCTGGGACCAAAAAGATTTTTATTTAAATTTTGCTGCATATTTGCGCTGGAGCCGCAAATCTGTGGCATAATCTTTAAAAAAGCCACAAGAGCTTGTTTTTTAACCCCCTCCGTTGTGACAGGGCTTGTGGGGTATGATTTATTTTTGAGGAACAGGAGCACATGTGCCCCCAGGACCTGGTGCATTTTTGATTGGGAGGGGGGAATGCGACCCCTGGGCCGATTTCAGCTCCAAGACCCCTCCGCCCATGGCCTGATGGGTTTTTGAAGGGGAGGGGACAGGCAGCCCCCATGCATTTTTTCCACAGGGACACATCCTCTGGGGCCCAATGTGTTTTTGGGGAGGAGAACTTTTGCCCCCCTCCCCGGGCTGCTTTTGACCCTGAGGACCCCATCCCCCAGGGCTCAGTGTGTTTGTTAAGGGGAGGGGGCCCACCCTCCTGGAGCATATAAAGTCTCCGGGGAGGCCACTTGCTGGACCACGAAACTAAAATGAAAGAGGTGGGGTGTGTGGCCCATCTCCCTGAGCCATTAATGGCCCCCCGGTACCCCATCCCCTAGGGTGGGCTAACAAGCTATGTCTCGAGGATCCCATGCCATGTGCAGGGAGTGTTGGATTTACTTATGGTAATTAAATTTTACTTTACATTAAAAAAACTCTAGAAATTCACTGAACAAACTAAAGATTAAAATGATGTTATAGTTAGGTGAAATCTTCAGTGACAACATAACATTTTAAACTCTAAAAACTACTATACTTTACCAGTTATAATTTTCTCAAGTAACAATAACTGGTGCCCTAAGGTAACTATAGCTCCCGCCCTTGCCATACACTGCAGTTTACTCAATATATTACATCACTCATATCATCTTCTATGGCATCATTGATAATATCACTGCAACATTTGCAGGGAAATTGTAGATGAGAAAATTGTGCATGGCGAGGTGTGAAATATAGTTACCGTAGGGCATGAGTTATAAATTCTTCGGATAACTATAATTGCTGAAATTCAGCGGTTTTTAACGTCTAAAATGTTATGTTGTTCCTGAACATTTCACCTAACTATAACCTTACTTTAATCTTTGTTTTTTTTAGTGAGAATGAATATAAATAAATATACCATCCTAAGGATGCCAGGTTTAACACTATATATATATATAGGTATATAGTGTTAAACCTGGCATCCTTAGGATGGTCTTACCCCAGACTTTTTGCTTTTTTACCTTCTGTTTTTGCTGTATCGTTTTTTTGGCCTTAGGACTCTAAGCACTTTACCATTGCTGACCAGTGCAAGCTTTTCTCCCCTAAACATGCTTACATTGGTATATACACAATGGGCATATTTAATTTGCTTTAAAGTCCCTTGTAAAGTGGTATACCACATACCCAGGGCCTGTAAATTAAATGCTACTAGTGCACAGCACTGATTGTGCCATCCACTTCAGTAGCCCTTAAACATGTCTCAGGCTTCCCATTGCAGAGCCTGTGTGTGCAGTTTCACTGCCACTTCGCCTTGGCATTTAAAACCTCTTGCCAAGCCTTGAACTCCCCTTTTATTACAGATACGTCCGCCCCTAAAGTAGGCCCTAGGTTTTTCACTACTATGAGGCCTACTCCTCTCATTGGCCAGCATTGGGAATTCCTTAATATATGTTTAAGCTGTAATTCCTGATCAGAAAGGAGTAGCTGCATCATGTTTCATATCATTTGAATGGTAATAACAAAACCCTCTTTACTTGTAAACTGGGATTTAGCATCACCATTTTGGAAATGCCACTTTTAGAACATGGGCATTTCTCTGCTCTTACTGGTCTGTTTACCTGACAGCCTGCCTCCAATACACATTTGGGCTGGGTGACAGCTACATTTGTGCATTCCCTCTAGACAGCCACAACACTGGACATGCAACGGCGTCTGCATACTGATAGGTCTTACTCAGCAGGAAAGATGGGCGGGGCTCAAATTTACACTTCAAAGGGTAGTTGCTGATCCTTCACAAAGGACTGATCGCCCCTCTAGCCCCCTGGCAGACAGGACCAGGTTGAAAGGGATCCTTGTGCACTTCAGAAAGTTCCTTTGAAGTCACCCCCTACATCAAAGGCACTTTTGGGTAGAAGTACTCTCTCTCTGACCCCTAAAATCAGACACTGCATGGAACCTGTGTGGAACTAGAGATTTTAGTGATAAAGATCCAGATTTGATGACGTACTCACTTTATAGACCAATATGTGGTTTAACTTTGATAAATCAATGTAGTAATGAAAACAAGTGTTTTATGAAATGGCCACCATCTTATGTAGGCCTGTGTTAACTTAGCACAAATAGAATTATTTTCATTTGCTTTGCACATATTTTCCCTAGTACATTTCTTAACCAAGAAAAGTGTTAAAAGTGACATCTGCTGGACTAAAGCATAAGCATATACAAGGTTATTGTATGATGTAATTAATGAAAAGGTTTAATTGTTGTTCGAAGTCTTAATATTCTCATTGTTAGAGAAATTTTACTAACATGTGTGTTTCCCTCGAGGGCGGAAATGAATGAAACAATATTAAATCACATGTCCTGAGCACGAGTTCTTGATGAGGGAGAAACAAATGATCTACAGACGAGACGGAAGAGAAGGAAGTCCAGGATACAAATGTATTAGTTTAGGAATTCGACGACCAATGGAAAACGTGAATGATGTGTAAATGTGTAATTGCTAGATATCTGTTTTAATTCTAATTGGTCATATTTTGCTCACCTTGGGCCGTATTTATACTTTTTGGCGCACAACTGCGCCAACGCAGTTGTGCGTCAAAAAATGTAACGCCGGCTAACGCCATTCCAAAGCGCCATGCGGGTGCCGTATTTATGGAATGATGTTAGCCGGCGGAGCTGACTGGTGTGCGTCAAAAAAAATGACCCACACCAGGCAGCGCCGGCGTAGGGGAAAATGGAGCTTGGGCGTCAAAGAATGGGGCAAGTTGGCCTGAGGCAAAAAATCTGCCTCAACCCGATTTGCCCAATTGTTTTTGACTTCCACCCTCCATTGACATGACTCCTGTCTTAGCAAAGACAGGAGTCATGCCCCCTTGCCCAATGGCCATGCCCAGGGGACTTCTGTCCCCTGGGCATGGGCATGGTCATTGGGCATAGTGGCATGTAGGGGGGCACACATCAGGCCCCCCTATGCCACAACAAAACAAAAAAAAAATACTTACCTGAACTTACCTTAAGTTCCCTGGGATGGGTCCCTCCATCCTTGGGCGTCCTCCTGGGGTGGGCAAGGGTGGCAGGGGGTGTCCCTGGGGGCATGGGAGGGCACCTCTGGGCTCCTTCCGAGCCGACAGGTCCCTTAACGCCTGCCCTGACCAGGCGTTAAGAAATGACGCAAAAGCAGCTGGACGTCATTTTTTTTTGACCCGCCCACTCCCGGGCGTCATTTTTGCCCGGGAGTATAAATACGGCGCACATGCCTCGGAGTCATTTTTTAGAAGGGAACGCCTACCTTGTATGTCATTAACGCAAGGAAGGTGTCCACGCTAAAAAATGACGCAAACTCCAAGATCTTTGGCGCTAGACGGGTCTAACGCCAAAGTATAAATATGGAGTTAGTTTTGCGTCGGATTTGCGTCAAAGAAAACAATGCAAATCCGGCGCAAACAGAGTATAAATATGCCCCCTTATGTTTTGTCCAATCAACAACATTTGTCAGTTTAATTTAATGTTCAGACAGACATCATTTGAGAGTCAGTCATCTTTGGGAGGTTAGAGTCTTAGTGGGAGAGATTTAGCAGTTCATCTTTTGAGAGTTTATGTTCTTAGGGCCAGATGTAGGAAAAATCAAAATTGGGAGTCGCATTTTGCGAGTCAATGCGACTCGCAAAATGCGACTCGCAATTTGGTATGCCAGGAAATAAACCGGTCCGATTTAGCGACTCGCATCCGGACTCGCAACGCTGTGTGCGAGTCCGCAGATTGCGAGGTCGCTGTTTGCGAGTGTGCAAAAAACGAACTCGCAATTAGCGAGTTGGAGTCGCAAATTGCGATTTCCCTCAAAATTGCTTGCAGGTGCAGCAGAACACTCCAGAAAGCACACCAAAACACTCTGGAAACACTTCCTGGCACATGATGATGACATCACAGCCAGGAAGTTAACAAATACACCTGGGAGGAGGCTGGACCACACCCTTTTACAACTGCCAGTCTGCACACTGAGCTAGCTGCAGCAGCCATGGAGGGAACCCCCCGAAAAAAGAAAATTAAATTCTCTGAGAGGGAGCTTGAGGTGCTGACCGAAGAATGTTGTCAGCACCATGATGAGCTCTTTGGGAGAGCTGCCCTCACTGTTCCAGAGGCCACCAAAAAGAAAATCTGGCAGGAAATGCAAGAGAAAATCAATGCCCTGGGGGTGAGCCACAGGACAATTGAGGACATAAGGAAGAGGTGGTATGACCTCCGCTCCCGGACCAAGGAGAGGGTGGCAGAAAGGCTCCGGGAGATGAGAGGCACTGGAGGGGGACCATCATCTGTGCCACCACCCACACCCCTTGAAGACAGGATTGAGCAAACCTTTGAGCCGGAGGCAGTGTGTGGATTTGGGGACCTGGACACTTCAGAGCCCAGCACATCAACCGGTGAGTACCATGTGATAAGCTTGTACCCCTATCAGTGTCATACCCCACCCACCATGTACACATGTGCATGCACAACCAAATTAGCTCCATTTCAGGGTAGAAAAAGCCAGAATGATGCATTATGGGAAATGTAGTCCAATAGGCAGTGCATAGGCAAATGTTTATTAGGAATTGTGCAAAAGATACTAGACACTGACAGTGTGTTCCCCATGTCCCACAGGTCTCCAGCAAGACACCCCCTACACCCCAAGCACCCAGGCCCAGGAGGACACCCCAGGACCCTCCAGCACCCCCACATGCACAGTCAGCAGCATTCCTGAAGTTGTAACGCCTGCTGCAACAGCAACACCAGGAGCTGCCCCAGCAACAGCCAGGGAGGATACAGGTGCGAGGACAGGGCAGCCACCACTGCGCAGGCGTCGCAGGGCAAGAGCGTCTGATTTCCGGATTCATCCTCCAACCAGCAGTGAGGCACATCTGCTGCGGGGTCAGCGCCTGCAGAACACAATATTGGGCAGGATCAGTGGGGTGCTGCACCGCATTGAAAGACAAAACCATGCAAGCATGCGGCACCTCAACAGGCGGATGGACCTGATGTGCCAGAACACTGGGGACATTGCCTCTGCCATCAGGGAACTGGCGGCCGGACTGCTGGGTCAGGCAGAGGCTGGGCGGTGCAGGGATCGGCAGATTATGTTAAGACTGGACAGGATGGCCACATCAATCGGCAGGCTAGCCATCAACACAACAGGCCTGTCGAGGAGGACAGTTGGCCTGCAAATTGAGATGGGCCATTTTGCTGGGGATGTTGCCAGGGGCCTGGGACGTCTCACACATATCATAGAACTAATGGAGACACGTGAGATGTCGAGGGCCACCGGGGAAACACACCAAGATAGTGAAGAGGGCTCCACAGTGAGCAGTGTATCTGCCACTGACAGTAGGGTGCTAAGGAGTGGGAGGCAGAGCACCATAGATGCGGCTGGGACCAGCCAGGCTGGCAGGAGGGGCAGGAGAAGTTAGCCAACAGCCCGGACAAACAAATGTGGCACATGGCTTTAATGTGCCACATGAGTGGTTGGCATTTCCCTGCCCATGGACAATTTCATCTTGTATATAGTTCATGCATTACATTATTAAAACAGTTATTTTTCTTCCACTTAACAAAAGGAGTGTTTGGTTAATGGGTGAGTATGGTGGGAGTTTACACGTACCGTCCAAAATATTGTGTTGCAATGTGTTCCCGTCTCAGTCTGCCTTGATTAGCTAGACTCCTATCCCCATGATGGCGGTGTGGTTGTTCTTGCTCTTCCTCATCAGGATCTGGGTCTGCAGGGGTGAGAGGTAGCCCACGTCTGGTGGCTATGTTGTGGAGGATGGCGCATGCAACCACAATTTTGAAGGCGGTAATGGGGGTGTATTGGAGGGCGCCTCCGCTGCGGTGGAGGCATCGGAATCTTGCCTTCAGGAGTCCGAAGGTGCGCTCTATGAGGTTCCTGGTCCTCTTATGCGCACTGTTGTATTGCCTCTCTGAATCATTGCTGGGTGTTAAAAATGGAGTCATGATCCATGGCCTTAGAGCATATGCACTGTCACCTGTTGGGCACAAAAGTACACTGTTAGTAAGTCCAGATAGTCGTGCACAGTGACCTGTGTGTATGTCTGCAAGGTGTATGCAGCTCTACCTAGGAGGTATCCGTCTCCAAACTCCCCACGTTCCAGGCGTTGATGTATCCCACTATGTCTAAAAATGTATGAGTCATGGGTACTGCCTGGAAACTTAGCTACGATGTCCGTGATGACGTAATGGGCATCACAAACAACCTGTATGTTGAGTGAGTGGGTACACTTTCTGTTGCGGAAAATATGTTCCAGATTAGCGGGGGGCATATTTGAATGTGTGTCCCATCTACACATCCAATGACATGGGGGAAGTGGGCAATGCGGTAAAAGTCCAGCTTCGTGCTGTTAATTTCTGCCTCATTCCTTGGTAAGTATATGAACTGAGACCTGTGCGCTACTAAGGCATCTAGGAATGCCCTGAGGAACCTTGACACTGCACTTTGGGATACCCCACCTGCCACGGCAATGACCCCCTGATAGCTCCCTGAGGCCAAGAGGTGCAGTGCGCATAGTACTTGCACATGCGTAGGGATGGCGCAGCCACGCAGAGTCTTGTGTTCTAGCTGTGGTTTTAGTAAATCTATTAATTCTAGAATGGCAGCGCTGCTAAGGCGGTATTTATCATAGATCTCCTCTTCAGTTTGCTGGAAAAGGGTCTGCCTTGTTCTATATATCTTCTCCTGTCTGTGGCCCCTCCTCCTCCTCTGCTGGGCTGCGTAGACTCTCCTCCTCACTGCTATCAGGTATATGTCCGCCATCTTGAGTGACCCAGATGCCTTCTGGGTCTCCTTTTATACTTTGGTAATGGTTACCACCTGCTTTGAGTTAGTGGTAAATGCGACTTGCAAACTGGGTTTTTTGCGACTAGTCGCAATTTGCGAGTTGCAATTGCATATGGGTTGCGACTCGCAAATTGCGACTCGCACATTGCGGGTCGCAAAAGGGTGTCGCAACGGGTGCGACTCGCAAACGGAGCACATCGCTTTTTGCGAGTCGGAAATGGGCTTTTTGCATCCCATTTCCGATTTTGCACTGTCGCAAATTGCGATTCGGCCCGTTTGCGAGTCGCAAACGTTTGCTACATCTGGCCCTTAATGTTTTAATGTTTTAGTGTAGTTTATGATCTAAAATCTAAACCACTACCCTGTCCCATCCTGTATCCTGTATTCCGATGGTGATTACTGAGCATGTCCATCTAATGAAGCAGACAAACTTGCTGATTTTGTAGTGCACTGGTAAAGTATGAATTGTACTTGTTATGTGTCTTTGTTTTCGAGGTACCAGCTGCAACTCACTGAATCAACTGCTGCTAATGATTTTTTACATAACCGGAGGTAGATATTTTTCTAAATTTGTGTTACTAAAACTTTTACATGAAGCCCAACATGTTGATGCTAATTAGTGCTTAGTGACAAACATGTTTTTCTTCATATGCTCCTGAATTGCTATTGATGTTTATCATTTGTTCTTATGTATCCGATTTCATTAGCAGAGATGCTGGTGTTATGTTTTTGTGTTCATAATCATTGAATTGATTTGCTTATTTGCTTTGATTAAACTCAGATACATGAGGCGTTCTAATCAGTCTTTGATGACTCTCTATATGTATCATTTGTGTTTGAGAATTATTTTCGTGACTTTAGCATTGTTAATATAGGGAAATAAAATTGTTAATCTTTTGCTAAAACTGGTGTGGTTATTAAAGTACTATGAGATTGTAGATTGTATTGATTTTATATTGTTGTGATGATTAAGACGTAATGCAATTAACACCCCCTCTATACAATGTTGATTAGGTCCAATTGGCCTTATGCGTGAAACCTACTATCTGATTTGAGGTAATAGTTTAGGTTTCTACGTGCGTTCACACCTGTAACCAGATGCTACTGGCTCTACATCAGCACATTGCCAGAAGGACTGCTGTGCTGCCTGGAGTGACTGTCACTTTACTAACTGCTTTGCTGTGTTGGTCTGCTGCTTCCTCAGTGCTGTGTTGCAGAAGGGGCTGCCTCTCTGCGACCTGCTTTTGTGTGCTGGCCTGCTATCTTTTTGCTGTGCTACAAGTGTTTTCCAAGAGCTTGTTGGCTTGCCCCCGTTCCTAAAAGTCTCAGGGTCATCAAAGGCTTTTGCCATACTGGCGTTGCTGTGGGACTCTTAGTCCAGCAGCCGAAACCCCTACAAACCTCTTCACCTCTCTTCTCTAAGGACAAGCTCTCGACCTTGGGAGGCCGAAGTTCCATGCCCCCCATGTCCATGCCCTGTACGTGGAGATTCCAGGTGAGAGCAGCATCTCAAGTTACTGCTGATTGGATCAACTGTATTCTCTTTGAATGCATTGCTCAGGCAACGCAGAATGCAGAAACTACGTCATCCCTGCCCCAATCGCATTGAGCCATCTGACATCGGCGATCCCTTCCCTTTTTCTTAGCACCTGTAGCAGGTACATGTTCACAGCACACCCCAGAGGTCTTGTCAGCTTCCGTGCTCCCCTTGACAGCCGGCGGAGTCCACCTCAATAGCGGGACCAGGTTGTTCCAACTCATCTGTTGTTTGTGCCTGGTAGTGTAAACCTGTCAACAGTATCGTCGACTCTCAAGAGTTTGCTATTGCATTTTTTTGCCTACTTTAAACAAATTGCTGTGAACACGAGTGTTCCTTCGACACTCAAGAACTACTGAACACTGTGATTCTTATTATTCTTTAAATTAGCATATCTTGAGAGCTATATGTGATATTGTTTTGGTCTTGTTTTATTGATAATACAGAAAACTATTTTTCTAAACCTGTGTGGAGTCTTTTTGTGGTGTATTATTTGTGTTACTATGTGTGTGTATTGCACAAATACTTTACATATTGCCTCTTTAGATAAGCCTGACTGCTATGTGCCAAGCTAACAGAGGGTTAGCACAGGTTATTTCAGTTGTATATCTAGTTTACCCTGACTAGAGTGGTGGGTTCTGCCTGGCTTGAGTGAATACCGTAGCCATTCAGAAACCCCATTTCTAACACACACACATACATAATTAGTTTTTGCAATGAAAGCTTTGCAATTTCTTTATAGTTTCTCTTTAAATTATCCTGTAAACGATAAGGATTTATAATCCGAATAGTTGGGAAACGGTGTTGTAAAATGAATCCATTCATCCATTTGCTTACTTTGTACATCATTCAATTATATTACGCCATGTTCTGGGGCTGCTTTTCGTTCACGGTTCGCCACCATTATCCCTGGCTGAGAAATAAATCTCTCTTTTGCCTGACACGAAAAATCTGAAACGTTAATAAAGTTTCTGTGCACTTCTTCAGCTTCCTCGAAGTTCCAGATGACACCCACACGTCGAATCGTGACGAATATGCTTCAGAATCCTGCATGACTGGCTTCTGACACAAATTGTGAGCACGCGCCTCAAAGAAACCTATCATTTGCTGTGAGCTTTGAGGGGGAGGAAGCTCTGGAAAGTGACAGAACAGTCAGTTGTGAAGGATTGTGTGAAATCTTCCAATTTAATGAAGACTGAACAAAGTGACACCTTTATTTACTTGGCTGCTTTTCTATGTAATTATCTCATCTGGTGCAAAATGATCAAAATACAATGATAAACGTGGGAACTCAGGTACACCTGAAAACAAAACAAAAACATAAATCTCTAGAGAAAGGCATCTGAGCAATACCAGGAAGCAGTTCAATGTTGTTTTATATTACATGTCGTTTGTAACGTTTGCCTAAATTATACATTGTTTCAGGAACTTGTCACCGTACAAGGCATTAAATCTCCTTGGATTCGGGAAAAATAAAGTATTCATTAGATACGCTCATATTAATGCAGAAACCTCATAACGGTACTGTAAAGCCCTGCCGCCTGCTCTATCGGAGAAAGTAATAGGATAGTGGGCATATTTATCTATTATTAAGGTAGAGGATTTTTTGAAGCGTCAGGATGAAAACTCCCCCAGCTGTCTTTTTGGGAAAGACACCTCATAAGAATTATCACTTTTTTCAGTATACCCACATGAGGGCAGTTTTTGTAATTTGTTTGTGGAAGATATTGAGCCCTCGAGAAACAGGGCTAGACAGCCGCTCCGGGAGGATAGAGTTAATCTCACTTTGAGCTACTGGTATGAGGAACTGTATCCAGGGTTGTATGATATGGTCCAGAAGATAAGGCAGAAATGGGAAAATCATACAGGGATAAAATTAAATGTGACCCAGCGGGAAAGATATTTTGATCTTAGCGTCTAAACTCTTAGAAGGGCCAACTTCCACTGCATTGTTTTCTTTAATGGGGTGATGTTGTATCACACTCAGAGGCGGCTCCTACACAATGGCGGAGAAGCGGAGCTCAACTGGCTCGGTGCCAGCAGCTGTAAAATAAAACAATATTTCATTATCGTTTTATTTTTCAGCTGCTGGCTCAGCCAGCATGTGCGGAGAGGGGCGGGCCTGGGCCATGGGGGGGGGGGGGGGGGAGTGGGAGTGGAGTGCACGTAAGTGTTCATGCCAGTTTGACAGGCCGTCTTAGACTAGCCAAAGTGACATGCGCACTTAGGTTTCTCCAAACCAGCTGTGTCTTATAGCAGTAGCACAGGTAGTTCTTTAAAATGTTATTTTATTATTTTCCTTGCTCCCCCTTGAGATTTGCAACTACTGCTACATTGCACCATGTGCTTTGGCCTCAGTATTTGAGAAGCACGTAAGGATTTAGAGTGATATGCACGCAGGGGCTCAGCATTCTATGCACAAGAGCTTTTGCACGTACAACACAGAGATGCACTGAAAAGGCACGTTCAGGGTTTACTTTATTTGTTGATTTACTTTCGTGAGTTGTGCAGCACAACATAGAGCCCGACAGCAGGTTGCTTCATTATGTTGAATGGTGTGATCAGTGTTTAATAGCAGATGGCTTTGTGTGGGCTCCATTCATGAAGACGGGGTGATGGACTGCTCATTAGAGGAGCTGTATTTGACTCCCCTCCTGAAGAGGAATACACTTCGAGAAGGTACAACCCAGCAAGGTATGAATAGCTGTCCCCTCTGTGCAGGGGTTGGAAAGGGCGCCCAAGAGCCCTATAATGAAGCGTTGCTGGACGTACGCATTGAGTGCAGCACAGGAGGAGTTTGGAAAACTCAGATGGAGGAGCATCGACAGAGCAAAGAATACAGTCAGTGCTAGAATGGTGTGGGATGATAAATGAAAGGATTGAGACATATTGATTCACCTCAGTCCTGAGAGGCTAGAATCAGGCAGCAGCTCAAGGATGAGATGCATCATTCAAGCGGTGCGCAAGCGCTCCACTGGAACTGAAGGAGGGCAACATTCAGTCAAAATTGGGGTGCATCCGTAGGCTTGTACTTACTACTCAATATTAGCAGTGCAGTCAGAGGCAGCAGACCAACATTGTGGCACATCAGTAGGCCTTAAGTTGTGCCTCAGTTTTAGAACAGCAGTCTGGCCAGTGCATCAGGGTTCAGGCACATCAGCAGCGTTTAATTTGTGCAGGTGGTTGATGGTGGTCATGATTGGCACTGATTCTTGATGCCTGGGACTTATTTTTCATCATTCGACCTTGGCGCAGTGCGAGAGAGAAAAGAAGAAAATGGGGAAAGAAGTAGAAAGAGAAAGATAGAAAAACAGGGACAAAGGGAGAAAGTAGGGACAGGAAGTGTAGGGTGGTAAAGGAAAGAGGCAATATGCTATATTCGTATATGGAGAGAGAGAGATAGCTCTTCATTTTACAGTTTGTCCATTTCCTGGTGCTGTAATTAACAGGTCAATGGCAAATAAAACGCGGTGCGTAGTTCTACCCTTCGACCACCTTGCTCCCACCTTGGCCTGCCTTGGGCATCGCTGGCCAGTGCTTGCTCCACCAAACATTTTCGGCACCAGCCGCCACTGATCCACCATTATTGAACAGGATGTTTCCTGGAACCCATAGGAACTGCCCAAATTGTGATCAGATAAGGGATTGGTTCAATGAGTTTAAGACCTGCGGACATTTGGAGACATTTTGTAGGGCGGTGTTCATGCAGTAGGTGGAATAATTGAATGGGATACCCACCCCTCTCTGAGGGTGACACTTTTGGAGATTTGGGATGGTGAAATTTTATATGTATTCCAATGTTAGTGGCCCGCTCTCTAATCACACCCCAATGGAAAACCTAGACTGTTCCTAACCTAACAGAATGGGAGGATTTTTTTTTTTTTAAGTTAGAAAGCAGGAAGCTTGGCTCGATGCCAGAGTTAATCGCTCCACAAAACATTACAGAATATGGTGGAACTGGGCCTGGAGTAGGGCCGGGTCTCTGGAGTAGCTGTTGAGCTTTTTTTTAATAGGGTAAAGGAGGCATCGGCCCTGGCCCTTTAATAAAAGGATGGTACGTTGGCACATTTTTCCTTTTCTTTTAACCTTTTGGTTTGGGATACTTGGGGAATAATGTATTCTTCTGAGCACTTTAGGCAGCAGAGGCACTTTAGGAAGTTTGGGGGCATATTTATAGTCCGTCTGCGCCGATTGTGCGTCAAAAATTTTGATGCACAATCAGCGCAAACGTTGCCCCGTATTTAAACTTTGATGCCCGAGCCCGCGGATGACAAAATTCCGCCATGTGCGTCATTTTTGGGATGTGGCAACCCGCCTTGCGTTAGTTATATGCAAGGTAGGCGTTCCCGTCCAAAAAATGGCTTCAACGGCCGTGCGTCGTATTTATGCTTTCGGGCAAAAATGACGCACGGCCAGGAGGTGGAGCCAGAAAATGACGCACAGCCCAATTTGCGTCAAAATTTAACGTCTGGGTCAGGGCAGGCGTTAAAATGGGGCAACACACCTGTATTTAATCAGAACACACAGAACAAACAGCAGAGCAGCAGAGCAGCAACAGGGAGCCATGGAGGTGATTCTAATCCAGCGTGCACGCAGACGCAGAGCCCAGCAGCAACAACAGCAGCTACAACAACACCAGCAGGGACCCCAAAGGCAGCGCAGAAGGCAGGAGAGGATATTCCGCCCCAGAACCACCCTTCAGGGCCTCAGGGAACACGACATCATCCAGAGGTACCGGTTGAACTGGCAGGCCATTCAGCAACTGCTGCGCAACATTGAACCGCAGTTGTCCCCCTCTTTGGTGACACCCCGCACCATCCCAACAGAAACCAAGCTGCTTGCCGTGCTTCATATGCTGGCAAGTGGCTCTTTCCAAACAACTGGTGCCCTGGTTGGCGGAATATCACAACCATCATTCTCCGCCTTTTTGCCCAAAGTACTGGATGCCATCATTGGACTGACACCCTGCCACATCTGCTTCCCTAACACACTGCAGAAGCAGCAGGAAACAAAACAGGGGTTCTACCTCATCAGTGGCTTCCCACATGTCCTTGGTGCAATCGACTGCACACATGTACGCCTTGTGCCACCTGCTGCAAGTGAACACCTCTACCACAACAGGAAGCACACACATTCCATCAACGTGCAGGCCATAGTCGATCACCAGGGATTGATCACCAACATCGTGGCTAAATATCCTGGGAGTGTACATGACTCATACATCTTCCGTCACTGCACCATCAATGAACACTTCCAGGATGGATGGTATGGCAATGGACTACTTGTTGGTAAGTACAAAAACCTACTTATATACACACTGCATAGCAACCCTCTAGGACACACAACACACACACCACAATAGCAACATGTGAACAGGAACATACTGAGGACGTGACATCACTAGCCATGTTTCTTAGGTCACCATTGAACCTGTCACACATCGGAAATTACTGTACAGCCCAATGTTGAGACGTCAAAGATCACAACGTGTGGAGTGGTTTGCCTAAATGTCACCTTGCAAAATGTAAGTGTCCCAATGATGTTTACATTAATCCATTGCCTAAGTCTAAAGGTATGGGATGTCCAGGGTACATTGATATGAACGTGTTAACAACACTGTCAATTTTAAATGTGTATGGGGAACTATCATCTCACCCCCAGTGAAGACACATGGACACCTGTATCACAAGTCACAATGCTAAGGAGGGCACACTGTACTGCAACTCCCAAAACATACTGCTGACAAACGGTTAGCAGACAAACACTCGTTCAGCCAAGGAAACAACACAATGCAGATGGTACATCCTACAAGCATAGGATGCTACATTATTACACAAAAGAGTCACAGACAACACAAGACAACTACTGCCATAAAAGGTCATTTCA
Organism: Pleurodeles waltl; assembly: GCF_031143425.1. NCBI lineage: Eukaryota > Metazoa > Chordata > Amphibia > Caudata > Salamandridae > Pleurodeles > Pleurodeles waltl. The sequence goes on along the minus strand of NC_090446.1, from coordinate 643,676,351 downwards.
ATAGTGCCAGCTACATCAACATGATCCCAATAATTTTCTCTTGCAGCTGATCAGGGGTATGGCATCCAGCCATGGATTATGACACCATTTGGCAACCCAAGTACTGCTGCAGAGCGTGCCTACAACGACGCACATAGGAGGACACGCAGCATTGTCGAGAGGACCTTTGGCATCCTCAAGTCAAGGTTCCGGTGCCTCGACATCATTGGTGGTAGCCTCCTATATTCCCCAGAGATGGTCTGTAGGATCATCCTAACATGTGCAATATTGCACAACATTTGCATCAAAAGAAACATTCCCCTCCTGGAACCAGAGCCACACATGCCTGAAGGGGAGGAAGAGGAGGATGCTGTCCTGCAACATGATGGGGAACTACAGAACACGGCAGCTGGTATACGCAGGCGGCAACAGATCGTCAACAATTTCTTTTGAATATGATCACCTTCACCACTATAGTTAACAAATTTAAATAAACACCTATTCTAATCACCATATAACGGTCTGGCTATTCCTTTTTGCACACCTTCATCTCTACTTATCAGAATAAGAGTGTTGCCTCATGGAGCATTGCTGATATACTGAGTAGGACACAGAACATCCCAGAGCTAATGTGATGCCTAACATACAATGGTCACATACACACACACTCTTAATGACATATATCATGTACATTTCTCCTTTGAAGGCCAATAGCAGAGGACCACAACTATTTCACACATACATGTTGAAATCAAGGTCCAACACAGCATATGGCACACAACTAAGACACCATCACTCAAAAAGGGGAAAACAAGCCTCATACATGAGGCAGTCAATGTGCTTTGGCATCAGTAACAGGAATGCCTGACCAGACCCTTGACAGCAGTAAGTCCAACTGCATCCAATTTTGCAAGGAATATCTGTTACCAGAGTCCCATAGAAGCAGAACATAGACAGCACAAGAGCCACACATATGAGCAGCATTGCACACATGACATTCCATGTACATGTCAGCCCATTTCCTAACTCCTGACACACCCATGCACCTGGTCACAACCCACCTGTCGGAAGAGGTCCCTGGAATACTAAGATGTGTACCCTGATATTCCCTCCTCTAAACACACAGACCAACATTAACAAACCAGTGTGCTACACCCTTTCCTATGGTATGCTATTGTCATAGAACATCTGACTGCAAGGACGTCAGGTAAATTTATACACTGTCTTCTAGTTTCAAAGCCCTGTTAGCACATGTAGATTGCTTCCCCTGTGAAAATGTCTGTTGGCCCTTAGAATGCAAGTCTCACCTACAGGACTGGTGAGAAACAGATGCAGCCCACACCTGTGATCACCTCCATGCACACCAACCATTTCAAAAAGCACTGCCCCTGCTGATGCCTGGAACAGCATAGGAGTTGCCATTATGTCAAATACACCGTTAAGCATTGATACTAACTAAGCCGTGTAACACAGCCACTGGGTTCATTTGTCACCTTCAAAAACACAGGACATACACAGTTTGACATGTCAGCTCTCTAGTTTGTCCTCCAAACAGTCTTAGTCAGACCACTGACTATGTAACATGTCAAGTAGCTGGATCCTGAATCACCTTGCATTCTGTCAGCCTGACTGGCAACTGTCTGTGCATCACACTAAAGTATCCCTTTGTCTACATATGTACCACACTTGCGTTAGAAAACCTCTCATTCATCAGGGGGTATTGGGCATGGGCTTCTTCAATGCATACACAAATACATTGTATAGCATCATATGCCTTTTAACTGTACCATTTGAGTTACATCCTCTTGGAAAAGCAAAATTCATGGCCAATCCCTTGTCTGGGTTGCATTTATGCATGAATGACAAAGTGTGACAGTGTCCCAGGGCCGTAGGCAGGGATTGGGTAGGGAGCTTTCAGCACAACCACCAACCTCTGATAATGTCCATGAAAAATACACAAATGTCAGGACCATGACAGTTCATACACAGAATCACAGTGCTCACCACATAGTGATGGGCCGTGTGTGGTGAATAGCTGCGAGAATAATCAGCACAGAGGCTATGATGTTCCCAGATGCAGTGGGAAGTACAGAGGCCAACCTGTGTACAAATGTTGTAATGACACCTGCCGGAACATGACACCTGAGACATTATCTCACTCAGCACACCAAGGTTGCCCTGTTGACTGTCTCATTACACGTCTTTAGTGACAGGGTCGGACTATCCACTTGTTGGTTCACATGTCCACATCCAATTTACTCACATTGATCAACCAAGGATACTCAGTACATACAGGAATAGCTGTCACTGACTCATGATGAGTCCTGGACCGAACTGTGACAAATTACCCCCCCAAACAATATACAGGATCATCATTGGACCACACAGATGAACAAGACACCTATGTGCAATTGATCACTGGAAATATGTGGACACGTGCTGTCTTGTATGCTGGTCCACCACAGCCACTTGATAGTTGGGGCTCACTTCTATGGCCTCAACTGTGGCGTCATCATACATTTGAGATTCACCCTTGTCCGTCTGTGCAAACAACATGGTACCCACTTCCTCAATGCATGTGTATGACTCACTATGGGATTCACCAACTAGTGCCTAGGAAGCTCTTACCAATACTCTAGGACATAGGATGTAGAAAATGTGGACCATTGACATGAACAAGCGTCTGCCATCCATCTGATGCATGCTATGTCACATGTTGAGTCTACGTGACCCTAAAACTTGGAAGTCCACTTTACGGGTGTTGTTACATGTATGACTAACACATGCCCTCGCTCATTTCCACAATGACTTGCATCTAAGGATTGGACACATGGACGTCACATTCATACAAGCATGTGTACAGATATGCTTCATGTGATACACACACACACTTGGTCAACAAATACATTAGTTGCCAAAGCACACACTTTGAGCCAAAGGCATTTAGGTATTGTACATATGTGCATCCCATTGCTATCCTCTCCTTATGCCAAACATGCACAATTTCTGCAACACATATATGTAGGCCACACTTATGACCAACTATTGCGTCAGCCAACCGTAAAAATACTGTGAAGGGAGTAGCGGATCATGGTCCACTGCAGTATGATGTCACACATGTGAACATACACCATCAACACCATACTGTCTTCAATCAGCCTATCTCTGATGTGTCTCAAATGTAACATAACCAAAAAACAAGTAAAATTGCCCAAAACCAGTTAATGCACTGTAATTTTTATGACCCTATCGTTATGCGTCATTTTTTGTCTACCAAAACTGTATTTGTGTCATTTTATTTTACGCCAAGGAGTGAAATTTAGCCCGCATCCAGATATTTGTACAGGCCATGTACTATTATGTGGATGCTGGCTAATTTTCACTTCTGTGCGTCAAAATAAATGACGCAAATACAGTTTTGGTAAACAAAAAATGATTCATAACACGAAAAGGCGGGACTTTTCATACAGGAAGTGATGTAGTAGGATGTCCTGTTTACAGATCATGTACAGTGAGTGTACTTTCACTTTCACTTTGCAGTCTATGATCCTTCTAGACTGTGTGGCTGTGTAGAGAGTGTTGTCCTGAGATTTTGTGCTTTTTTGTCCTGTGTGCTATCTGTATTGTCAATTTGTGAAATAAATATTGTTGCTGTATACTGTACTACTGTGTTTTGTCTACATTTGTCCATTTATCTTGTGTTTTTGTTGTTTGTGGGAGTCTGTTGTGGGTAGTGGTAGTTTGAGGATAGTTGGGCTCTTTTAGTGGTTAGGTTTACTTTTCATCTGTCTTTGTACCCCTTCTTTCCCCCTTTTCCCCTTTCTATTTCTTTCACCCCTATTCCCTTTCACTTCCAAGTATGTCTGGTAGGCCACGTCTTGGCAGGATGGGGGAAGAGGAGTTGGAGGGGTTCATCTGGCTTGTGACGCATTTCTTGCCGCTCATGATCCAGGCAGGGGGCAGGGTGATAAAGGGGTATCCAACAGAGGCGCGCAGAATCCGGTGGGGAAAGGTGCTGCATCACCTGCAGCGTGTGTATGCCAGCCAGAGGAGTGACCACCAGCTGAAGCACCGGTGGGCTGACCTCATCACCAGGGAGCAGGATCACTTGGACCACCTGGGAATCATGACTGGTGGCACTGTTGGTGAGTACGAATCATGTTAATGTGCACGATTAACTGCTCTGTAGTGACATAAGGGGATTAGTACAATGTCTGCCAGCTAACTTGCTGACTGTGTGTAATGCTGGGAAATATAAAGGGATCATTGATGCACTATGGCAGGGATCACAATTGCTGGCTGTCATGTAGCACGTGCTCAGCAAACTTACGTGTTACTTTTCCATGAAGGAAATTGGTGCGGCCTTTTTGTCAGAAAAGCAAACAAAACAGGAGCCAATCATGTCTATATAGGGTACTATTGACAGAGAAGTACAGATGTACCAACATTTAGGCCAACTTTGTTGACGCAATTGCTAGACTGACTTTAGAATCACTACATGATGCAGAAAATGAGTGCTGCCTTCACGTCAATTGATAATAGCAAAGTGGCTCAGACATATGTCTCATGTGAGTCTGGTGAGTGTGAAAGGAAGGCGTTCACGGAAGTACTATGAATGTGTGGGATTATTGTGTTCCTTGATCTTTTTGGATAGATGTCAGTTCTGGATTTGAAAACATTGTGAAAAGGTGTAAGGTGCCCTCAGCTAACATCTTAGAATGTTTGTTGGAGTTATTTGTGCCACATTCCAAATATGGATGGCAGTCCAAGTGTATGCACATGGCTTCACATCTCCATGGTTGGTGCAAATCACCATAGCTGGGCCACATCAAATGAATAAACTGTAACAACAGGATGGCTTACAAAAGTCCCTGTCCCTCCCTCTGTACATTGGACCTATGTGTAATAAATGTGTCATGGCCACAAGGCATGCTTGACTGGTAATGCAGTCCTCAAGTAACCAGGCTTTGGATGTCTCTCTTGGATGCACATGATGAGACGATTACACTCCATATTTTTTTACTGCTCACCAATTACGGGGCATGTTTGCAACCACATGATAGTTAGGGCCAATGTATGTGTGCAGATATGTGTTTAACTGTCACAGGAGACCCATGCTATGTACAAGTTGGCCGTGATATATCAGATGCAGCACCACCATGTCTGAATGGCTGCCATTTACTTATTCAGCCTACACATTGTATATGTTTATGAAATTGTAGCGCTGTGCACAGATTTTGAGCACATTTCTTCCTTCCATACCTTACAGGTGGACCGGCACCCTACACTGTGGGAGAGGTGGCGACATTTGAGGACCCCGACCACTCCAGTAAGTGTTGATATGTCTGTTATGTGTTGTGTTTGCTGGTTATGGACTCGTGTGAGTTGGACGCATAGCAAGGGGTGATGTGTTGGGCAAGCTTTTCTCTTGTTCCATGAGTGGGAATTCAGTTTCTCACTTGTTTTGAGTTGGCCAATGCATATCCAATGGTATCATGTAGGGATTGTAGGCCATTCCTGTAGGCCCCACTGTGAGTACAGGGGTTAGTCATGTGAATGACACTTGTATCACCAAGAGTCGCACTGGAAGTCAGCTCCGATTTAGTCAGCCTGTCCGACCCACATTCTCTAAGATTGGTACAGTAAATTGCTTTCCAATAGACATCTGCTTCCCTATTTACCTACGTAATTTTGAAACAGTAGGTAGAACCTCCTAGCAGCATGGACTACCACATGTAGTGCTACAAGTATGTGGAACTTGGGTGCAATGGCCTAGGTGTGCATGCAATTCGTGATCATGGGTGTTCTAGCAACTCTGTGTCTGATGTAAGTCAGGCCTCACTGGAAGTATATGTTGTGTACCAAGTTCTGTATTTCCTGACATGTGTGGCCCTATGAGTGCTCTAGGGTTTGCGGACTCCTAATTGTTGATAGACCTTACCTGTGGTGTTTCTGTAGAGACAAACATGTGTGGAGTTTTCTATACACTCCTCGGTGTACATGTTGTTGGCAAATTATAGTTGTTTATCCACCCCCCCCTCAAACACAGGCAGGGGTTTGTGAATGGGGTACCTAGTACTGATGCTACCAGTATGTTACACATACATGTGAATAATTGACGGTTTGGTTGCAAACTAGTATACACACACTCAGGTTTGGCACTTGGTACTATACTGGCAAGTCCAGTTACAACTTGCAGACCATGTGGCTTTAGTTTTGCTTTCCGTACACTGACATTTGTAGCACAGGTCTTGGCGGAGGATATGCAGCATGATTCTTAGCTGCCAGAACTCAGATTGCAAGTCAAAGCCAGTTGTTACCCATCTTGTAGGTTATGGATGTGCTATGTGTGATGTGACCTTTGTAGTCTGGCCTGTCATGTACTTAATCAGGGACATTCAATGATCTATATTGTGATATGAGCTGTTACAAGTACAGTAGATGTATTGTCTGATTAACATCCTGTGCCATTTCACACAATGCAGTTACTAATGTAGAATATCTGCATTTGTCTTCACAGCTGCTAACATGACTCCAGACCAGGTCCGTGAATTTCAGCACCGGGCCATGCGATACCAGCACATCCTGCTGGTGGAGTCGGGGTTCCGGAGGATGGCCCGGCGATATCGCCATGAACGGGCCTCCGGGCATGGAGAGCCTTCCCACAGGGTGGGTCTACTTTGCCCACCACAGCCACCACCAGCACAACCAGCAATCCGAGCCAGGTGGCCCCACCCACAGTTGCCACTGTTGGTCCGACATCTGCTGGACTTCCAGGCCACCGGAGCAGGACAGCCCACTAGGCCTGGCACCACACCCACACAGACGTCCTCCACCGGTACCCAGACTGCCACTGCTCCATCTGTTGACCCTGCAGCCTTCAACCAAATGGACCGTAAGATGGACAAAGTGCTGCGCAAGTTGAGCCACCTGAACCAGGATGTGCGCCACATTAACCGGCGTGTTAAGTCCATTAAGAGGACCCTCCGGAGGGCCAACCTCTAGACTTTTTGATATGGACATGATTCCCTCCCCTCCCTCCTCTTTCCTTGTTCTTACAGTTAGTGGGCTTAGGGGGCTTAGTGTTAGGTTAGTATAGGCCAGGGGTCTTCAAACTGGGGGGTGGGCCCCCCTAGGGGGGCCCCAAGGGATCCCAGGGCAGGCGCCAGACTCTGGCCGAAAGAAGCTTAAACCTTTGTTTTGAGCAGGGAAATAATGAGCAGCAGTAAACCGCTCTGTAATGAGCCATCACTAACATCTTTTGTCATTTAAATCCTAGCTGGGTGTACACATCAAAAGGAAAGGGGCTCCAATATTCCACAAAAGCCCCACCCTCATTTCTAATCACACTGTGGATAATTTTACATGTTAGTAGGGCATGTATTTGATTCCTTTTTTAAAAACGGTAATTGAACTTACCTGCATTGTTTAAATAAGCCTAAACATGTTTATACACTGCCAACCTATAACATAATTCTGAAAAATTTCTGATGGGGGGAATAATGATTTTTTTTCCCACGGGGGGCGCGGCACTAAAAAGTTTGAAGACCACTGGTATAGGCTGTTAGTTTAGTTAGTGTTAGTGGGTGGGGGGACGGGGGTCCTGATTGTTTCTATTTTTACTTATTACATGGGTGGGTGGGTGGGTGAGGGGCTATGTTGGGGTTCTTGTGTGTTTTAAAAAAAAAAGAAATACCCCAAAAATACAAAAGAATATATATTTGTATAGGATAGTATAGTATGTGTTTAGGTTACTATGTGTTGTCCTCCATGTGTCCTGTCTCATAAGGCGGGTGGGGGGTAGATGTTTAGAAAGTTTCGTTACATGTGATAAGTAAGTGTAGCTTAGGTTAGTTAGGGACAGTTGTGGGTAATCAGTAGCCAGGGTAGATTAGGGTAGGTAAGATTTTTCCCTCAGTTTCCTCATCTGTGATTAGCATTTAATAAATATTTGGTTAACCCTTAATAGTATGTGTTGAATGGTACTTGATCGTGGGTTTGGATTCAGTGTACATCAATTTTGTACTATAACATCTGTGTCCTATTCTACAAACAAATCCCAACTGAGCTGTACGATTGGCAGCTAGCCCAGAGCTACGTTGCAAAGTGTCGACCCTTCGTTGCAACCACCAATCACAGTTAATATGGATGACAATGTGTTTCTGTTGATAAGTGTGTTTTGAAAGTCACAAACAGTGCTTCCAGACTTGGTATTGGGGAAACAGTTTTAGGTCTGACTGAAGTGTGATGATCATGCACACCCTTATAAGAAGAGTTCTCATTGGCAATCTTGTATTCAGGTTTTCATGACCCTCATATATCATTTGTGACACAGTTCGGCATGATTACCTATTTGTATGTTAACTCAGACACCTTCATTTATGCAGTTTTTGTAGTGTTTACTTAGATTAGTGTGGCATGTTTATTGTGTTATTTTTGCATGTTGACAACATTTTGCGGCCACTATTTGATGACTTAGTTATCCCCTGAGGAAGCATTCTTCTGTCCAACACAGCATGGTGGTGTATGGTTTCTCACTTCATCAGATTTGTCCCTCAGGATGGGTAGAGTATGATGCAATCATGGGCACTGTGCAGAATTCCCTGACTACATATTATCAGGACGGTTGTATAGACAAGCTACGTATTTTGACAGTAGGCACATTTCAGTTATCTACTGCACAGTTGATATTCACATTACCCAGAGACAGATTTGTTGTGTAAGTGCTATTTATTGAAAAGTGCTGTAGTGCTATCTGTACATTGTCCATGATTGTGAGTCCATTATAGTGACATCTTACATTGTGATCCAGCACAAGGGGTTACGGAAATGCTTTTGACATGCTGGGGTTGATGTTTCAGACAGTGCAGAGGGACAGGATTTGCCAATGAGTAGGAGAGAGACAATCACTGGGCTGGGTGACAAGATATACAGTGGTTTGCAGAACAGTGCTTGAGTAAAGTTATTGCAAGACTGGCAAGTTACAAAGAGCAGGACCTTGGTAAATGTGGGCCATGTGGCAGGGACTAGTGCTTCCGGGTCATTTTCCTTGTGAATGTGATCTGTTCCATGTCTTCTTCTTCTGATGTGTGTGTTGCCTCCTCTGTCCTTGTTGTTGTTGGTTGTGAAGGGGCAACACACACCTCAGTGTTAGAAGACGTAGAGTCAGACATCCCGGTCGCTGCTCCCTGTGAAGGTCTTAAGGGCAGTGCTGCAGCAAGGAGGGTCTGCTGGTTCTTGAGAATAGCAGCCACATCACGATGGTAGGCAGCCAGGTCAGCCCTGAGGGGGTCATGATTGCATTTGTGCATGCAGTGGAAGGTTTGGGGTGCGAGGTGTTGTGGCAACTCCCTTACTGCAGTGGTGAATTCCTTGACAGTTTCTTGTAGTCCTTGCAGTATGGATGTTAGGGCTTGCATAGCTGCTGCCTGATCTGCAGATGACATCATGCATGAACGCATCCCCTCAAGGCTGGCTGCCATAGTTTGCATCCCCACCCGCACCTCCTTGGCCGGCTCCCGCTGTACTCCAACTACAGTTCTCTCAAAGCTGGTGCCTGTGTCGTCTGAGTCCTCAGCTGTATTGGAGCTGGCAGGTCTTACAATTAGGGTGGTGGGTGGATCCTCTGCGATGGCTGCTTGTTCTGTGCTCCTCCTTGTGACTGAAGGTGGGGTTTGGAGGGGGTCAAGGACCTTTTGGATAGTCTCCTGGGGAATGTTTATCGGCTCGTCATCCATGTCATCTGGGAAATCTGGGACAGGCATATCCGCAGGAGATCCATCTTCCTCTGCAATGAAACAGGGTACAATTAGTGTGTCTGTGTTGTGGCAATTTTGATGCGACGTGCCTGCCTTTTGATGAATTCACTTTGTGATCTTGTTTTGTGTTAATTTCTCCAGTCCTTCAGATGGGCATTCTTCCAGACCTATTGTATGGCCCACCTGTGTGTCACATGTATGTTACTGAGTTATCAGACTTGTCAGCCTCATTGCCTCTAGGTGTTGGTTTATGCCAAATAGAGAATTGCCACCTTCTTTTCCTACTCAACCCGCCGGCTACATCCATTCTCATGGTGAGACCTTTCATTGGCTGTGGGTGTACTGATGGCCCTGGCAGCACACTTAACAATCTGGACCTGCCCCAATCTCTGATCTTTCACATCCACTTAAATGTAATTGACATGTGGCATATCCTATGCATGGCAATGTTATGATCCGATATGGATGTTGACATTGGTAATGTGTCCTGCTGATGTTGGGGAATGTGTGTTACATTGGATTGCCCTGATAATTATATCAGTGTCCTATTTCCTCCTCTGACTGTGCAGGTGTATTTCAGTGACCAGTTACATGTGTCCCCCCCTCAATGCTGTTGTCTGAGCAGTATGACATTTGGGATGTTGCATTGTTACCCAGGCACAGGATGGACCCTGACATATGCAGCGTGGGTGTGTCCTTAGTGCTGTGTAGCTCCTATTGTTGTTTACATTGGCTGATATTTGCGACAACTATGGGTATTGACATTTGAGAGTACTGGGGCCTTTGTCTTGTTTCTGGGGATTGTTGAAGTTGTCATCCTCACCCCCTAATTTAGGTGTGTATGATCCATGGGGAGGTTACTGCCATTGGCTACTTGAGCTGCCCACAGAGCAGAGGTGGTAGTGGCAACTGTTGTCGCAGTTACATTCCAGTTGTCGGTATGGCTAGAAGTTGTTAATAAGACCCTAGTTAATGTAGGGGGTATGGTGGCTGACGTGTGCCGGGATGTCAGTTTGGCGTTATGCCCTTCCCTCCTGGCGTGGCTTTCCCTTTGCTCCATCGTTGGCATGACAGCATGCCCCCATGGGACTGTTGTTGGTGTTGAGTAATGGTGTGCCCCAGGTTTTCTCAGAACCCCCATGCCGTGCCCCTTTACCCATGCCACTCCATGTATTAGATGACTTCCATGCATTGAGTGGTCGGTATCCCCCCCCTGCTCACAGTTGACATTAGTGCATTTTAGTTTCCCATGTGACTTACCCTGCATGTGCGTTGTCTCCTGGTAGTCTGAGCTGTCCTATCCTTGAATCCCTGTGACGATCTCCTCAGGGTTGACGGCTGAGACCATCTCCTCCATATGGTCCAGGGCCTCCTGGTGTGCTGGACACCCACCTCCAGTCTGCGGTGCTGCCTTCCTGTTCCTGGTCATCTTTTCCTTGGTCCTGCGCTTGCAGTCATGCCAGCGTTTCTTGCACTCGATGACTGTTCTGCGTACTTCAGCCACACTGTTAATCTTGTCGACAATTTGTTGCCATATTGCCTCTCTCCTACTGATGGGCAACTTTGATGTGACAAACAGTTGGTGCTGGTGTTCCGTCACCTCTTTAACCAGAATTTCCTGCTCCTCTGCACTAAAGCGACACTTTCTTTTCTTCTTAAAAGTGTCCTGGTTCTTGTGTGGGTCCTCCTGGCTGGTTCCTGGTCTGCTGTCATCTTCCTGGGGTCTGTAGTGGCATCTGGGATCCATTTTGGCTCTCCTCTGGTGTAATGGCGGTGTTCGCAGGTTTTTTTGATGCTATTGCATCAAAAAACGGCGCATATCCGGTTTGCGGTGTCGTATATCGACCCACAGTAATTTCCGCTGCGTTAATGTTTGTTTTGCTTTACGACTTGACGCTGCGGTGTGCGTCAAAAATAATGACTCCCACCTGTGGTTTGCGCCACCGTGCGTCAAAGTATAAATATGACGCCTGTACGGTGCACCAAAATGGCGTTAGCCGGCGGTAAAATTGTTGACGCAAAACTGCGCCGGCGCAGTTTTGCGTCAAAAAGTATAAATATGGGCCTTGGTGTTTTACAATGCGCCTCAACTGTGAATAACTGGAGATTGGTATCCTTGGGGAAGGGCTTATTCTCGCAGGTTATAATTGCACTTTATAGAGCATGGGCACTTTATAGTGTTTAGTATTTTACGATGTGCAATTACTTGGGATTATTGGGGTTTAATGTATTTTTTTCCCTTATTATGCAAGATTGTGGAAAGCGAAACTGAAGAATGGAAACCGGTTCAGTGTGCACGTAGTTGGAGGTCGGATGAGAAAAGATAATGTTGCTTTACGTCGTCTGGTATTTCATGACAGTCTAACTTATTCCGTATTTCTGATCTTTTTATTGCTTCATCATTTGATTTGTTCCCGGTTTGATGTACTGCATCATGAACTTTTCTTCCTTAGATTATGTATGACATTAGAAGCAATAAAGAGTTGTTTTTTTTTCTTTTCAAAAAAGGAACCTGTCACCACCACACAAAGTTTTTACTCACGTTCGGTTATATAAGTGCTTTGTCAAGGGAAGCATCATATCTATCAATCTGCTTTTAGAATGTTATTTAAATAAATGTCATATTTAAATTCATTAAGCCTTGACAGACCTCATAGGCTAACATGCCAGAGCGAAACACGTGTCGAATGATCATGCATGTGTTTGAGCACACATGTTTTTGAGTTAAAAAACATAAAACGATTTCCTTTTTCACCAAATGTAACTGTAGTAAATAAGAGTCTTACTTTGCCTACTTGAAATGTATCTATGCCATTGGGTAATCGGTTCAGTATTTGAAATTGCTGTTATTTTCTGGGTAGAGAAGTCAATCCCAGAGGAATTGCTTAGCACAGGATCTGTACATTGTACTGCACCTCACATAACTGAGTTCTAGCATTGACATACTGCAGCTAGCTTGTTACTCACCTAATATCACCCAACAAAGAGTCTTAGGGGCATATTTATACTCTGTTCGTGCCGAATGTGCGTCAAAATTTTTGACGCACAATCGGCGCAAACCCTGCCCCATATTTATACTTTGACGTCCGACCCCGCGGGCGTCAAAGTTCCACCATGTGCGCAATTTTTTGGAAGGGGGAACCAGCCTTGCGTTAATTATATGCAAGGTAGGCGTTCCCTTCCAAAAAATTACTTTAAGGCCTGTGCGCCATATTTATACTGTGACGTAATTTTGATGCACAGGAGGGGGCAGGCCTTAAAAAACGGCGCTCAGCCTGATGGGCGCCGTTTTTTAACGCCTGGGTCAGGGCAGGCGTTAAGGGACCTGTGGGCTCGGAATCAGCCCAGAGGTGCCCTCCCATGCCCCCAGGGACACCCCCTGCCACCCTTGCCCACCCCAGGAGGACTCCCAAGGATGCAGGGACCCATCCCAGGGAAGTAGAGGTAAGTTGTGGTAAGTATTTTTTTTCGTATTTTTTTTGTGGCATAGCGGGGCCTGATTTGGGCCCCCTACATGCCACTATGCCCAATGACCATGCCCAGGGGACACAAGTCCCCTGGGCATGGCCATTGGGCAAGGGGGCATGACTCCTGTCTTTGCTAAAAATGGCGCAAATCGGGTTGAGGCCTGAATTTTGCCTCAGACCTGACTTGCCCCATTTTTTGACGCCCAACCTCCATTTTCCCCTACGCCGGCGCTGCCTTGTGTGAGTAATTTTTTTTGACGCACACCAGTCCGCAGCGCCGGCTAACATCATTCAATAAATAAGGCGCCCGCATGGCGCTTTGGAATGTTGTTAGCCGGCGGTAAAATGTTTGACGCACAACTGCGTTGGCGCAGTTGTGCATCAAAAAGTATAAATATGGGCCTTAGGGTCCTATTATTGGATGGATAATTGTTGAGGATGACATGTTACTTGTGAAGCCAGTTAGTAGTCGTGTGGAATAAATCAGTAAAGAAGGCCACAGTCACATGAAACTCAGTAGAGGTGCTGATTCCTCCTTACAGAATGTAGGGATAAATGTGTGCTGTGAGCCGGTCATTGTAATTGTACTATTTAGGAGTGTGTCTCTGAATGGATTTACAGTACTTTGGTTTCTGCCATCTCCATCAAATGAGGGGCATGTATCAGAATGAAACAGTGCATCTCTCGGGCTATGATCTTGCTGGTCTTTGAATTAGTTTCACTCAGTCTTGTGTCAAAGCAAGAAAGCTCTGTGTGCCTGTGCCAGTTATACAGCATCAGTGATAAACTCTCAGCTTTCAGATATCTGCCAGATCAGGTGGTATTCTTACAATTAGCTCCCCATTTGTAGCTCTTGCTAGATGGCACCAACATAATTAACTGAGCAAAAATTATGTTTAGAAAATCTCTTTATTGTGCTACACCATACCTATCAAATCTTATTAAAGATATTCGCTTGGCCGTCACAATAAAAATGGGCTAGATTTAATCTTGACAATCTCCTAACACTGTTTTGGAGTAAATATTCAGGTGGTCGGACGAACTTTGCTTTGATCCACATTTCCTGTGGGGCAGGTTTCAGATCGGAGGTGAAATTCACTCTCTGTATAAAACTTTATGTTTTTTCTTCTCTTATTAAGGGGCTCAATGTGATCCTTTAAACTGGTCCCTACTACAAGACTAGGTGCCAAGATTGTTCCATGTTTGCATTTCTTTAACCTGTTCATTTGGAAGATTCGGCTATCAAAATGCCGTTCACTTGTAACTCGACTAGAACTGATCTCACTGCTCTTTTTCAAGATGCTGTGAAGAGCCGTCAACTTGTAATCCAGAGCAGTAGGACTAGCAGTATTTTGGCCATTTTGACAACCAGCAAGAGCTGTCTTACTGTCATACCTGTTCTTCATCAACTAATGGCTAGCTTGATTGTTATCCTTGACCTTGGCATTAGTTAGGACTTATTTTTTCTCTTATTCAGCACTTAATCCATGTTGTCATGTCTAGGAGGCCATGGGACCCCTTCCCTGCCCCATGTTTCCTAAGACATGGGGACACAGATAGGGTTCCCATGGATAATTTAAATATGAGACCTATTGATTTCTAACAAACCATTCTGTTTGTACCAATGATGAAAATGTGTGCACAGTTGTCACATGCTTCTGAGGCTTATGCTAACAGGCTAGAGAAGGGTTTTCGATCCTCTGAATCTCTTTAATAGATGTAGAAGTTTGAAAGTTGGCTGTGTTGCAAACTTACATTTTACTTTCCAGTGAAAGAGATATTGTAGCACAGGTTTCAATGTATTTCGGACAATCTGAAAAAAATACTGTTCGCTGTCACATGTAGCAAAAGAGGCACGGAGCTTGAGTTGATCCCTCCTCGCTCATTAGATAATCTATGCCAGAGAGGTATAGACATATAATATACCACAAACAGGAGCGTGGTTTACGCAGATGAACTGTTTGCTGGAGGGATGCTGAAATACAGCGTTGCGATTTGAGGCCTCATGACATGAAAGATATGCAGGGGAGGCGTTTCTAATTGCTCATCATAAAATAAAAGTAGGATTATATGGTTATAACAAGGCCTTTAAAATGCTCTATTGATAACATTGAGTCATTCTATGCCGTGAAAGTTGTTATTGTAAGATCGTGCCAGCCTTAATGTTTTTTATTGTATTGCATTGGATTATTATGACACATTTCTGCTTTTATTAATGTGGTGATACCCTGACAAAGCCAGTGGTCATTCCATTAGACAGCTACACTCCTTTGTATTATGTCTCATTACAAAGAGGAATCTTTGTCTCCCTTCACCTGAGCCAGGTGATGCTCACCCTGCCACATTAGGGCTCCTTTTATTGTTTTTCCCGGACATGGATGCAATCTGTTACTGCCAATCATTAGGACAGCTTCATGTTCACAGATCTGAAATGGATGACAGGAGAAAAAGTTCCCTTATCCAATAGGATATTATTATTTTATTTTTAATGTAGTTAATGGATGGTCTGTGACCTGGCTTTGGGAACTTTTGTGGCTCTAATGGGGACCAACAAATATCCCTCACTTTTTAACCCTTGAAGACTGCACAATGCGCTTTATTTAATGCTCATTTTTTAAATTACTGAACTGTTTTACAACAAACCAAGAAAGGGCACTTCCTTCAGTAAAGACCTACTCAGATGCCAAGTTTGGTGAAATTCCATTCAGCTCTAGTAGAGAACAAATAAACATATGAGAGTTGAAATGTAAAATGTCACTCTAATGACACCCCTTCGTTTTGCCTTTCCTTATGACAGATCTGCACAAACCTTGACATTTTGTACCCAAATTGGTTGAGCATTTTTTGGGAAAATTCATGCAGCATAGTTAAATGGCACTAAGGTTATTAAGGAAACAACAACAAAAACGTTAACATTTGCCAATGGTAAAGGAAAAAAACTGTCTAGCGAGGGCTAAACAAGGCACATGGACGCCTTCTGGTGGGCCCCGTTTTTTTCCCGGTTTATAGACCGACATCGAGGTCTGCAAACCTGCTGGAAATGTGGATCTATTTTGCCCCCCCACTTACTTTGCAAACACCGGTAGTACGTAGACCCAACTTTAGATCGGCGGACCATACACAATAAGGGGCAGCACTTCCTACTTATGTTCTTGAGGTCATAAGACAGGTCCGCGAACCTGCAAAAAATGTAACAAAACAAGGGTTTCGATTGATGAACAATGAAGCATCACTTCCGAAAAAAACGTTTCGGCTTCCTTCACATAAAATCCTTTGAACATACTTTTCATTCTTCGTCAGTGCTCGGGAGGGATAGAGAACTTACCCCTGATTTTTACCCATTTTCATGATCCTAGTTGACAATGGTGAGCAGGAACAGTCTTAGAATGCAGAGCCAACAGTACACAGGAGCAGGACCTAGTTGGGCCTTCATAGGCCACAGCAGAAGAACTAGAAGATGAGGTCATCTGCACTTGGTAGACACTAACCCAGTAAAACAGCTTTTGACTGGCAGTTTTCCACTCACCCCGCAAGTGAAAAAATGAAAGCAGGGTCACTTGGAAACTCAGTTACCTTAAGTTAAGCAAGGTACTTGGGAGTGTGGGGGGGTATATTCAGTGCTTAATTTATAAATAAAGAGGTGCCGGTGGTCAAAGCCCTTCTCTTAAACATGAGGCTGCTGTAACTAAATCTGCCAGCACTAAATACTGAGGCAGCGTAATCCTGTGTTGTGTTGTGGCTTACGTGAGAGCCACAACACAGCGCAGGACTTGGAGCGTTACTGAATGACACACGTGAGACAGTCTTACTCTGCACTTGTCGGCGTGGTCGGATCAGGCCTGGCAAAACAGCACTCCGGCAGCACGGGTCCCCGTCTGCTTGCTGCGTGAGTCTCCTTGGCCTCCCGACCACGCCTCTCTTTATTTATAGCTCCGGGCCGGAGGCCACGGAGCAAACCATTGTACAAAGAAACATGAGGTGGAATCCATCCGGAGACATCCATGGATTCCACCACGCCCGTATAACGAAAGAACTTTCCCCACCAACCAGCATGGTGTCGGATGGTCGGTTACATCACCGACCAGCGACACCACATTCCTCCCCAAAATAAGAAAACAAACAAAAACATGTAAGCAACTGTTCACGAGTCACACAGGTGATCACGCAGACGGATAGAAGGGCATGAATTACTACGCAAATTATATCGGGCAGACCCTGAGCGGTGGGACAACGAATTCTGACCCACATCACCAGTCAACTGCTCAGCCGGGACAGGATTAGGGTCATCTTCACATCGGCCATCAGAACTAGAAGTTGGACTGTCCAAACCAGGCCCCAGAGACAACGGAGCGACATCACCAGCGTCACGGAAACTCTCTTCGCCAGTATCTCCGGAAGGGTAGAACCTTTTAAACAAAGAGATGTTGCGGGTCACCGTCTCACTCCCACGCTGGGCTACGACAGCAGATCCCTTTCTTTGAACAATTATCCAGGGGACAGAGCTGAAAGGCGTGCCAAACTTACTCCCCGTCAGAAGTTGCTTCAGTAACACCTGATCACCCACTCGCAGATCAGACGGGATCGCTCGGCGAGCACGGCTTGCCCGTTGATTAGACACACGCCTTTTTTCTTGAACTAAGTCACTAGCCGTGGCGGGAGGACTCCAGGAGGAATGATGCGGAATGGCATCCACAGACGCCCTCCCAAATGCGAGGTGACTCGGCGCTCTGTTCGTGGTGGAATGGGGTGTTTGCCTGTAATTCCATAGGAACAAAAATATAGCATACTCAACGGCCTGACCACCAGCTAAAGCGATCCGGATCACCTTGTTCAAAGTCCTCATGAATCTCTCTACCTCACCGTTAGCTTGAGGCCAACGCAGGGTAATCCGGCGGTGACATGTGCCCGTGATGTTTAGATACTCAGCTAGTTCTCTTCTTTGGATCAGTGGCCCATTGTCTGTCTTTATCTCAGATATGAGACCATGTGTAGCCATGGCCTTCTCGGGACCAGAAATCACGACATCGGCCGTGAGGGCAGGGATGATCTCCACTTTGGGGTACTTCGAAAAATCATCGATGAGGACCATGGTGTGGTGAGCATCAGGCAAGCTTCCAAAATCCAAACTAGCCGAGACCCAGGGTCCAACTGGGGAGGGCTCAGTTTCGATTGGAGTGGGCCTACTCGACTCACCAGTGGCCCGACACCACCTGCAAGACCTCACCAGACTCTCCACTTGTTCGTCCATAAGAGGAAACCACACTTTCGACCGGAGGCGGCTCTTCGTCTTAACCATCCCTTGGTGGCCATTGTGGGCCAACTCAACCGCTCGGGGGTGAGGGAGGATGGAATGACCAACCGATTTCCTCTCAAAATGCACCCCTCGACATCAGTGGTAAGCTCATCCCTCACGTTGTACAGACTCCCGATGATACGTTGGGACTCGGTGGTCAGCAGAGGTAGTTGTCCTTTGAGATGGTGCCACTGGTTATTCTGCATTGCTACTAGAACATTCTGTAAACACTCATCCTTTTTGGTTGCGTGCACAATTTCATCCATAGTCATAGGTATCGGCCGGGACCGGTCTGTGATGTATCTAACATATTCCTCGCTCTCCTGCGCTTCCTCAACCTCCACAGCGAACGCAGCTCTGGGATGTCTCGACAAATAGTCTGCCTGATTTTCAGATCCCGGGCGGTATTCTAACTGGCACAGATAGTCTTGCAACTGTAACATCCACTTCTCAATCCTCGGCGGGGGTTTGGAAGCGGTGCCATTAAAGAGAGGGAGCAACGGCTTGTGGTTGGTAGTTACGATAAACTGGCGGCCATACACATAAATATGGAAGTGCTTACAGCCACAGCAATTGCTTCCTTTTCTATCTGCGAATAACGCTGTTCAGTTTCAGTAAGTGACCAGCTGGCATAGGCAACAGGGGACCACATCCCTTCTGTTTGTTCTTGCAGCAACACAGCCCCTAGTCCTTTTGGTCCAGCATCAATGGCAATTTTGGTACTTCGTTTCGGATCGAAATATTTCAAAATGGTTTCGCTGGAAAGTGCCAATTTGATAGTATCAAACGCAGACTGTTCAGGGAGTCCCCATCTCCATGGCTCAGAGGCTTTGGTGAGGTTCCGCAACGGCTGCGTGAGGTTAGACAAATCTTTAATAAAACTGCCGCAGTAATTTACCATTCCTAGAAAACTCCTGACTTCAGTGATGTTGGTGGGAGGGGGCACTTTTTTAATGTCATTTACTTTGGCCGGATCTGGAGCTACCCCACTCGCTGAAAACATGTAACCAAAAAACGGTATTCTGTCCCTTAGGAACTCACATTTTTTGCGATGGAGTGTGAGTCCTGACTCCTGAATACGTTGTAGGACTTTCTGGAGTCGGGAGTGGTGTTCCGCGATGGTGGGCGCATGGACAAGGATGTCGTCACTGACATTGATGGTTCCAGGCAATCCAATCAACAGCTCCTGAATTACATTCTGGAATACCTCCGCAGCACTGGATACCCCAAAACTCAACCGCTTATACCTCCTGAGCCCGACATGGGTGGAGAAGGTCGTAATATAACTGGAGTCTTTGGCTAATACCAGCTGGTGGTATCCGGACCTGAGGTCTAGTTTAGAAAACCAACGCGATTCGCTGAGTTCTCCCAGGATGTCGTCAATCGTCAGTGTCAGATGTCTTTCCCATGGCAGCATTGGGAAGGCACATGTCCACACATATTCATACTTCGCCGGGCTGTTTGGGTTTCCTCGCCACCACGATGGGTGAGACCCATGGAGTGGGTCCAGAGACCTTCTCAATGATTCCTGCCCTTTCCAAGTTCTCCAGTTCTCTCTCCACTTGGGGTCGAAGGTGGAACGCCACTCGCCAATGACGAAGGGCTACCGGTTGTACTGTGTGATCAATGTGGAGCTTGATCTCTCGGCCTAGGAGACACCCAATTCCTTTGAATACTCCTTCATATCGGGCCATCAGTTCAGTTATGGACTCTTGGTGAATGCTGAATGCGAATGTCACAATCGCCAACTCTTCCGCAGCCTTACAGCCCAACAGCATTCCAGTTCCTCCCTCGGTCACATAGACCTTCGCTGAGGTGGACTGCGATCCATGGGTGAGAGTAGTTTGGAACATGCCTCTCAAAGCCAACGGGGTGCTTTGCCCGTATGCATATGCCTTGATGTTTGTCTTGGTCAGTGCTGGAGTCGGCACCATCCAACAGTATTCCTCTGCGGCCAAGAGGTTTATGGACGCTCCTGTGTCTACTACTGCGACAATCTCGTGTTCGCCCATCACGATCTGGCACTTTGGAAGTTGTGCTTGATCAGGGTTGGTAGGCTTGACAGCAAATAGGGAGTGGACAACGTGAATCATTGCTTCGTCATCATCCATGTCACTCCCCCGCTCTGATTTTTCTGGAGGGGCCTCTTCCAGTGTGACATTGACAGATGCACTTGCAGTTCCCTTGGACCTGCAAACCCTTGTGAAATGATTCATCTTTCCGCAGCTGGAGCATACTCTTCCCTTTGCTGGGCACTCAGATGATCTGTGTGGTATTCCCCCACAATACCCACACTGCCTTGTTCGGGCTTTGTTCAGTCTTTGTCTGGGTCTGTTCACGGGTGCCGTGACTGCATTGGCCATCTCTTCCTTTATGGGTCGTTGTAAGGCGGCCTCCATGTGCGAGGCTCTGGCTCTCGACAGCTCCTTCGTGTGCCCCAATTGCAAAATGTCCAGCAAGGACTTTCCGCTCCCGGAGCTCCCAGAGCTTTAAAGATGCACACCCTTGGATCAACTGCCCTCTCACCTCTTCCGTTTCGTCATTAAATCTGCACGTGCTTGCCAACTCTCTCAGCCTTAGGTGGAAAGCATCTAACGACTCCTCCACTTGTTGCCTCGCTTGTCTGAATATGAATCTTTCATAGTCAGTGTTGACCATAGGTTCAAAGTGCCTGTTGAGTGCCGCTATCAGCGTTGCATGTGTTTTGGGTGCATCTTCCACCAGGTTTTTTGATATTTTATATATGTCTTTCCCTCCTATGTGGATGAGCATAGCACGCTTCTGGTCATTTGCTACCTTGGTGGCCTCGAAGAATAGGAGTACTCTTTCCACCCATTCTTTCCACTTTGGAGCTTGGGCAGATGGGGCTCCTTCTACAATGAATGGTTCTACTGGAGGTATTGCGGACATCGTGGCTAGTTGGGCTGAACTGGGCTTGATACTATCGTGCAGGTAATGGAAAACACTGTCTGGTGGCAGGGGGTCCTAGGCACAGCTTATGGGGGCCACTCTTTTACTCACTGTGTCCTGATGTGCCTCACTTTGTTCACCAACTTTCTTTGCTCTGGCTGCTCCACTAGACTTCTGTTGTTGTCCCAAACACTTTGCCTGGGGCCTTCACCAGGGCTCAGAGGGGGTCCTTTCTGCTGCCGTGATCCAGCTTCCACTCAGATCACTCCAGAAAGGAAAACAAACAGAACCGGCACGAGCACCGTGTAACGCACGGCCGCCGCTCTGTTGTTTTTTTTTTTTTTTTTTTTTTAAACTGGGCCGTGCGCCCGCCGCACGAGCACCGCGTTATACACGCGGCCGCTGCGAGGCACACCCAGGGGCATGGGGCCGCGCACCCTCGTCGCCAATATGTTGTGTTGTGGCTTACGTGAGAGCCACAACACAGCACAGGACTTGGAGCGTTACTGAATGACACATGCGACACAGTCTTACTCTGCACTGGTCGGTGTGGTCGGATCAGGCCTGGCAAAGCAGCGCTCTGGCAGCACGGGTCCCCGTCTGCTTGCTGCGCGAGTTTCCCTGGCCTCCCGACCACGCCTCTCTTTATTTATAGCTCCGGGCCGGAGGCCACAGAGCAAACCATTGTACAAAGAAACATGAGGTGGAATCCATCCGGAGACATCAGGGGATTCCACCACGTCCGTATAACGAAAAAACTTCCCCCACCATCCAGCATGGTGTTGGATGGTCGGTTACATCACCGACCATCAACACCACAATCCTGAAGCCACCTCGGGCCTCTTCAATCCATTTACGGTCACCCCTACCCCTTCAGCTCATCCTGCAACTTTCTACTTTCTACCTTTATGACGCTTTTTAGTTTTTCTTTCTTCCGTCATTTTCACATGTGTCTTTTGCTCGCAGCAAATGCTTGAGGCAGAAGAGGAAGCCCCGGCCCTCACAAATAAGTGCCGGTGCTCAGCACCGGAAAAAACAAGCACAAATTAAGCACTGGGTATATTTCTTCCAGAACACTTTATTATGCGAAGACAGCTATAGCATGAAAGGCCGAGGGGTTTGCAATGCAAATTGATAAATAGTAATGAATATATTTGCAACAGTGTGGCACCATATAATGTTAGTCGTGCATATCACATTCTTCATCACCAATTAAAGCGTAGCACTTTAATGACACCTGCTCAAAGAGCTGCTTCACGTCGGGTGCCTCTGGTGTTAAATGACATCTCAGTCATTCACATTGCAATGCGCTTCCAAAGAACCCTGTACACTACCATTATACGGCAGTGATTAATTCATCTTGGGTGTGTGCGCGCGTGTTTCATTGAGAAATTAAAGGTCGCCTTAAGAAATAAACCAATCAATGATTTCATTAAATCCTCCTCTGCTGCTCTTTCAGTGCCCTGGGGGTGGACGTGGCTTTCTATTTTAAGTGCCATCCTTTCTGTGGCGGTATTCTCCTGTTGCCACTGTTATTTCAGGCGCGCGGAGATACAGTTTCCTATAAATAGACGCAGACATTTTGTAATTGAAAAAGAGTTAAGCCAGGCGTACCCTATAAATATATTATGACACCGTCTGCATTTGTTTGTTCGCCTTAATTAAAAATGCAGACGCGTTTAAAAGATTCAAAAAGGGAAAGCAATTCTTCTCTCCTATTTTTCACCGCGAGGCGCTGGACTGTTTACATGATTGAGCGCGTTCCACCCTGTGAGACAATTTAGCTGTTCAAGTGGATAAATCCTTCACCATTCTGATCATCGTGGATGTGATGGCGACGCCGGGTAGTGACGTCATTACTGCATCTCTAACACATTACAGCAGCTGCTTGCCTGGTAGCCATGGGCCCAAGTACAAGGGACGAAATGGGCCCCAGGGCTGACTGAATAATACAATGCAGGGCTCAGTGGGTCCCACGGGACCCCTGTGCCACTGCACCTGCTGCACCAATGGACGCCACGCCTCCGATTCCCAGTAACTGGCAGGAGGGGCCATGGAGGAAATATTTAGAATACCAAAAGTAAAGACTTATTTTTATTATACAAGGGTTTATTAAAATTCCTCAATTAAAGCATATTATGAGAATATAGGAACGTATTCGTCTATAATAATGGAGTAATTATAAAACAAGATCAGCCTTACTGAAAATGTAAACTTGTAAAGAACAATCTAGAAGGAAAAAAAATGGTTATCAAATACAGAGCTTTGCAACCACCCACAGCACAAAAGCGTATACAGCTACATGGGAGTAGCTCCAACGCTTCCTCGTTTTACACTTAAAGCTGCCTATCAATTTACAACTAAAACAAACAGAACAGAGGACCACAGAGGGAAAGAGGAACATATAGCTCAGAACATATGTAATTACACCAGAAAATAGGAAAGTGAAGTTAAACGAACACATGTTAAACGTACAGAGCCAACTTTTCCGAGATGATGCTTGGTGAAAAAGAGCAATTTTTATACGTTTTTCTTATTCGACTCAACTGAAAGGTAAACGGCGTCCGATCACAAAAGAAAATAAGCTTTCTGCACCCTAGGGCTGAGGGACTCGTGAACTCCATTGACCTTCGCATTTTAACACACCCACTGAGCATCTCTGGTGAACACTTTCCTGAAAAGTTATCTTTTCTTTACAAGCTTCGTAACCAAATTTATTTTCCCCCCAATTTTGAGTCATTTGCAATGAAAGTTTCCCTCATTAGCAGTATGCCTCGTCACTTCCCGGCCTTAACGCAGCATTCCGCTCTCTTGACGAATTCCCATCCTTCCGTCTTTGTGCTTAACGGGCACCGAAAACGGATCAATTACTTACCGGTAATTACATTACTCCAAGCCTGTCCCTCGCTCTGATTAATTACTATATGAGACTCGGAAGCGCCGCATTAACACACTCCTAAGTGAATGTTCTTTCCGCATAACAACCCCTCCCACTCTCACAACCTTCTGTTTTAGTTGACTGAAGTCTCCCAGTTGGCCTGGACTGAACAGGGCAGGAGAAAAGGGGGCCAACAAATCAAAGTGAGAGATGGATTCAGAGTAGTGCCATTAGTATATAATTGAGGCATTATCTCCTCATCGATATTGCTTTGCAGAATTACCATATGAGACATAGCAAGCAATGACAAGACCAGGACAATGCAATTTCACAGCTGAGCACAATTTTATTTATTCAGAATTGGTCACTTTATATTTATGTTGTAGGAGAGGGAACCCTTATGCCAAAAAACGTTCTTCACCTCCATCTTCTGCATCATCATGTAATGTTTAATGAAGGTACAGGGAGTGTCCCACAGCTGTGCTCTACAGGTCCCCAACAAGGACGCCTCTTGGAATTCAGCTAGGGAAATTGACAACCCCTTTGTTGATCTTTCTTCAGTTCCTGGGGGGAGAGGAACTCCAGCTCCCTTATACGGTAGAGCTATGAAGGAGCAAAACCATCTCCTGAGAAATTGACAAAGGTTTTAAAATCTTTTTAACCAGGCCAAATTAATAAAACTTTTGAAGAAACTCTAAACTCAGAGGTTCTGCATTGGTAAATAAAGACAGCACATTTTACATCCAGAGTATGAAAGATAACCTCCCCTGGAGTTTCAGGGTTTGGAAAAAATACTGGTAGAATCACCTCATGCTCAGTATGGAAAACAGAATTCTCTTTCGAAATAAATGACTGGTATAGGTGAAGAATAATTCTGTCCTTAAACATCCAGAAAAAGGATGCTTACACGCTAATAATCTAGTTTTCCTAATTTTCTACCTGTAGTAAAGAGTCCTAATGTCCTATTAGAGTCCTATTGTCTATTGACTTCAAGGGCACAAAAAGAGGATTTATCAGGGAGTGAAAGAGCTTAGGAGGGATAGACTGGTCGAGGAGGAGGCCTCATGCTACTAAAGTCTATAAGCAGCCCGTGAACCTGATCATCCTCTAGATTACGCTAGGAGCCCTAACAGCCTTAACGGCTGCCACTGCATCTTGAGCATGGAGACTCTAAGGCTCAAGGCAAATTCATCCTGAAGAAATTCTAGGAGCTTCAACAAATCCACAGTAAGTGGTACTAGCTATTTGGAAGTACACTATTTTATAAATTAAGCCCAATGTATAGTAGAAAAGGAAATGGTGGAGCTTCTTCTGGATGCTGCAGCAGAATAGGCTAGTCTTTGAAAAAATCTCCTCCTAAGTAGCCTTGCTATCGCAATCTCCGTGCTGTTAGCCTGAGCTTTCTCCAAGTGTCGGTCCTGAGTAACCGGAAGCAAAAGAAGTGGAACTATAGGAAGGAGCCACTCTCTGCAAGTCTTCTTTGCCACTGTCAGAGGAAACCAGGATGAGTTGGGCCATGCTGGAGCTAACAAAATCACCTTCTCTCTCTCCCTTCACAATCTGATCAAAACTCTGAGGATCATGGGAAAGGGAGGGAATGTATAAAGAAGGCACGTCAGCCAAGGACAAGAAAGATCATCCAAAGCCCAAGAATTGCTTTCCCCTGTCTTTGAACAGAAAAGCAGAAGCAAAGCATTCTGAGTCAAAGTAAATGAATCCAAGACTGGACGACCCATCTCTAAAAGTTCTGTGCAAAAATCTGCTGACTCAGGCAACATTTGTTTGAGGACGGAAACTCCCTGCTTAGCTTGTCTGCTATTATATTCCCGATTCCCTGGATGTATACTGCTATTAAGGAGCTGAAACTGGTCAGGTCCACCCTGAAAATCTGGTTTGAAATCTTTGCTAGAGCTGGTGATCTTGTTTCTCCCTTTCTCAGTGGCGTAGCGTGGGTTGTCAGCACCCGGGGCAAGGCAAGTAATTTGCGCCCCCTAACCCGTGGATTTTAGCACTCGCGAGTGCGAGCGCGCCCCCCCCCCAGATGTTGCGCCCGGTGCGGCTGGCCCCCCCTGCACCTCCGACGCTACGGCCCTGCCCTTTCTGTTGCCACACAATTATGCTGTATGGCAGTCTGTTCTGACAACCAACTCTTTGCCAACTTGGACGTGAGAGAAGGAAAGAAACGCAAGGTGAACGCCTCTAGATCTTTCTGTTTCGAGGATATGGTCTACTGATCCCTGAACTAGCGGCCTTTCCATGCCCCTAAACCAGTTGCGCTGGCATTTGTTCTCTTGACTACTGGGTGCTGAGAAAACTACAGAATTCCTTTTAGGATTTTCGAGGACAGCACCCACCAAGCTACATCTGCTTTATCGCCTGTGAGATTGGAATGGACAGAGACAAATCCTAGCACTCTGTGGACCAATGACTCAAAATATGTCTCACTAGTTTGTTCAGACAGCATCTGGCCCATAGTGCCAGTAACATAGTTGCAACCGGGTACCCCTCCATCTGCAACCAGGGCAGCAGTTGTCAGACTGTCTAAGTCCATGGGATTTGCAAAACGTTTTTGGATTTTCAGGCCTGTCTTTTCTGGCAGGGTAAGCAACTGTGTTTCTGTCCTGTATCTGGCCCCAATGAAGATTTGATCTAAAGATGGGACAAATTGGGATTTTTAAAGATTTCCCAGAAACTCCTGCTCTCTTAGAATAGCAAGGACTCTTCTGACACGCCCCTCTGTTGTCTTCCACAAAGGCGAAGCTACCAGACAGTCACCCAGGTAAGAAACAATGAAAGCTCCTTCCTGACGCAGAATGACTTTCAAAGGTGTCAAAACTTTGGTGAACACCCAGGTCTGAAGGTAAAACTGTGCACTGGAAATGCTGCCAGTGCACTGCAAAGTGAACAAAACTGAACTGGGTGAATGGGGATGTGGAGATTGCAGGTTGATATTCGACAGAAAGATTCTTTTTTATTCCCTTTATTTACCCAGAAATTGACGGAATACCCTGCTCAAAAGCCACTATCCTGAAATGTAACAACTTTATCCAGTAGCTCAGTCTCCTGAAGTAGAACACGGGTCTGCACTCTTCTGAAGCCTTTTTACCAGGTACAGAACGGAGTGCACGCCTTCTCCTCTTTCTAACTCTGGAACTGGAATAATAACCCACTTTTCCAGCAAGGCCTGGACTGCCACACACAAAAGGTTTCACTTTACAAGGATGCTGGAGATAGACGTAGGGATGGCTCACAATCTTTGTAGCAGTCCTTCTAATTCAATAAAATAGCCTCTAATCAACTCAACACCCACTAATCCTTTATGAATGCTTTCCAAGACCAGTAAAAACACAATAATCTTCCTCTTTAATGCTCCGGATTGATTGGAGGAAGACAATGGTCAGGATTGCTGCTGGACAGAGTCGACTTGGTTCGAAATATTCTGGTCCGGGGAAGACATCTAGGGCTTGAAATGCCTCCTGAGAGAAGAGTAGGATCTGGAGTCTTTTCTAACAAAATCTTTAGGTCTTTTTTCTAAGATCCGAAGGAGTTGAAGGCAGTACCTTTGTAAGGCAGAGTGTCAGTTTTCCTATTCCTCCTATCAAGGTTTTGACAGAGTGTGGACGGATGCTCCATAGGCTACAGCAGTTGGTCTTATATTATTGGAGTGCACATTTGTTATAAACTTGGCTTACTGCTCCATTTTTACTAGGAGGTCCAGACGATCTGTACATTCTTTAATGGCATTGGATGGAGCTTCAAAACTTTCACCAAAGATTGGGAGGCATATGCTGTTAAGTTGCTGCCTTCAAGGTGAAGTTATTTTCTAAGAAGTATTTTCTGAGAGCGTAATCCACCTTAACATCAACAACATCGGATGGAGTGCAGTTGTCAGGAGTTAGGGATATCCGCCTTATTGAAGAAACCAAAATTTTATCCAACTTTATATAAGGGGAAAAACCTCCACCCACCCACCAGAACCTCATAGGGTTTCTGCAAGAATCTGGGAATTGAAAATTGCTCAACCTCTTTCCAGTGTCTGAATAGCAATTCCTTAATACTCTTATAGAGTGGTAAAACCAGAGTAGAATGTTTTGCGTATTGTGGAAAAAAGTCGTCCCTCTTCCTCATCCGGGGATGGGGCTGGCT
Source organism: Pleurodeles waltl (assembly GCF_031143425.1). Lineage (NCBI taxonomy): Eukaryota > Metazoa > Chordata > Amphibia > Caudata > Salamandridae > Pleurodeles > Pleurodeles waltl. Next base: position 643,647,920 of record NC_090446.1, on the reverse strand, counting down.
TGAACGACAAATTGTCTCCTAGATGTTCAAAAAGATGTCCCAAATCTTTCTTTGTTACATACTTTCTACAAGTGGTAGGACCGAGGCCCTATGAGGCTGAATTCAAATAGGAATGAGGTGAAGAAGTCTTACTAGTAGAAGATTTAGAAAATGTCTTCTTTTCCCTGGGTCTAGCAGCCAAGGTTCTTCAGACTGTCTCCTCGGTCATGGCCTGAACCTGTGAGCCAGATAATAGGGCAGGACTGCCTAGGGTATGAGATCTGGCAATTCTACGCCTGCCTGCACTATGTTCGCCCTCACCCAAGCAAGCAGAGAGACAGTTCCTTTCCTCTTTCCTTTGCTTTTGCCATTCATGTCTCCTACTTGGAAAACTGAGAGTAAATAAGCCACAAAAAGCCTTAAGGGGGACCATATCATGGTCAGTATGTTTGATATTGACCAAAAACAAAAAAACCTTGAAATTTGCCACCCAATGGCAATTATGGCCAATGTATAAATATAACTCTGTATTGGGGAATTATTACCTTCCCCCATGTGAGCAGTAGATTATAGGAGCCCCACTCCACCACCGGTCCTCACTCCGTGCCAGAGGTTCTGAATAACCGGACCCAGAAGTGGAATTCGTGTGCATGCACAGTCTCTCCAGCGGAGCTGCTCCCTAGTCTCTGATAAAAAGCCCAAGGCCTAGCCTACATGCCGAAAGGAATGATAGTACGTGCTCCCGGAGTCCCCAAATAGAATGAAGAAACCCTGTTAAAGACCCAACTAAGCAGCAACCCTTAGGTATGTCCAAGGCTCAACTAAAAACCCGGTTCAAGAGGATGTGCCAGGCCCACCCAGTCCATTCCCAAACACAAAACCGACTTATGTTCTTTTGCTTAATGAAAACACACATAGGCCTGCAGGCTCACAATCAAAGAATACTAGTGCAACATTCATTTGTAACGCCAATGCCTTGGGGTACTTTAAGTGACAAGAGTCAGGCGTGAGGTCACGTGGAATGGCTGATATTACTGTGCAAGTGTAAACACAAGGGGTACCTGGGACACCTCAACTATATAGAGAGGATAAGCTCCTGTCGCTCAGCAACTAAGAGATGAAAACGGTTTTATGGCAGAAACAGTGTGAATTATTTTGCTAATTAAAGAAAAGAAAGTGAAAATAAGCCTGCAAGCAGGATATATATATTTTAGTAGTGGTTAATTATATTTTCTTTCTGCTGTGACCCTTGGCTGGTGCAAACCAAATTAATTTTCAGTGTTGATTAAATTATAATTAAGGAAAAGGGCAAATTACTTGCGGTAATGTGGCATATGCTGTGATAGTATTACTTCGTTATTTTTACACATTTACACTGTGCTGGAAATGGTTACACCTTCGTAATACAATATTAACACCGAAATACAGTAACAGGCAAATGAAAGGCGACCAGACAATCTTTGCTAAGGGCCTACCACAAGCCAGCACAATATGTCGCTGCATTTTTAGTAACTATCAATCGGTTTGAGCTAGAAATAACATTTTGTTTTATTAAAATCTGAAAATTACACAACAGATGCTGGATTAAGTGTCAAATGTGGTGAATCTATAATTATGTGGGAACAACCGCAGCAGCAGAATCACATAGATGCAGTGTACCTGATTATGGCACTTTATTAAGCAGAAAACACCAACAATGGCAACGTTTTGACTCTTCTAAAGTGAAAAGACTTGTCAAGTTTCAGTAATATAACACAGACACAAAATCGAAAGAAGCAGTGGAATTGACTATTACAATGTCACCAATTCCACGGCAGAACTGGCATCATGTGCTGCTGCTACCCTGCCTTCTTTCAGCCTCCTGAGGTGCTCACAGAAGGTGGAGCTCACAAATATAATTAAAAAGAACTTAAAAACAAGCACCCCACATCGGGGCATCGGTAATTGTGCATTTATTCTATCCAAACAAATTCTCTCAATTTGTCACATGAATAGACAGAAATTAGCTATAGTCAGGCCATTGGACTTATGTGATTCTGCACATACAGCATTCTGAGTAATTTTGGTTGGCAGATTTTCCACATAATCCATAAATTGCAGCATAAATTGTGTATTTTAACAAAAAGCTATATTAAATTGATCAAAAGTTTCCAAAAACGCAGTGACTTATTGCTGCACAGTGAGATGCCCTTTGCAAAGGTTTACTGGTCGACTTTCAGCTGTTTATTGCTGTACATGTGTTTCAAACTGTCACTAATAAGATGAAACTATTTCCCAGACAATGTTAACATAAAAAATGGCAAAAATAATAAAGTAATAGTACACTGCATTACACTGCATAATTTAGCCAGCCCTGCAGCATATTTGGTCCTTCCCCATTGCATACTTCCAGTGGCCCTAATTATAGTGCTGTTGTTACCCCTAGGGTCCTAAAATGATAAGATGAAATACTGAGGCACATGTAAACACATTATGCACTTCAAACGAATCAGACAGGATCAGATCACAGTTCTTGTGTACCCTCTAGGCAGGTTTTTGCCTCATTTTGGGCCAGATGTACCAAAGGATTTTACCCATTCTGTGTCTATGGAAAAAAGCTTTTGTACATATGGCCCTTTGTTCTTTGGGCCCAGGGCCAGTTTGAAACACAATTTTAGTGTTAGATGTGGGAGGACAATAGTCATTTTCAGAGCACACTCCCCTACACACCCTCAGCTATCAGGTCCCAAGTTTAACATGGCTGAAGACTTTTGCCTTCTTGGAATTGCCATGATACCAATTTGGACCTATTTGCAGTACACACCAAGCTGCAAGAGGACTTTTCTGTGAAGTGCCTAGCTGACCGGTGGGAACAGGACTAGAACTGGACTTTGCAGTTGGTATCTGCCTGACCCTCTGAGAGTCTATTAGCACCTTCTCCTGATGCCCTGAGGCCTTAGAAGTGTCCTCCTGTGGTTGTATGGAGGGCAGAAGAATTTGGAAACTTTTGAAAACTTTTCCTCCAGATGCTGGGATCCCTGATATAAGTACCCAATTGTCGCTTCCACCGTGTCGGATTGAATTTCAGCTTTATCCCCGCAGAGATCTCTGCACCTTCCAAAAAAAAACGAACTCCATTCTGAGTTGGGACTCAAAACATTTTCAGCAAGATATCTCAAAAGCTTAGGTGCATCAACAAGGCCAACCTGTTTCAGTTATCTGGTATTTGGTTCAATGTCCGTGGCTATAGTTTCAGTGACACCCGCACAGAGAGGATTTTTTCTTGCAAAAGAGTGACAAAGTCTCTTTCTCAAGTGTGACTTACAAATGTTTTCAAACGTTGACTTCCAGACTTTCACCAGGACCAATCCACTTGGTATATCTAATCAGAGGACCACCACAGTGGCTCTCAAATCGCGACTAGGTCCCAGTCTACCGCGACCATTTACTACCAGTGTCGCTTAGTGCTTTTTGGTGCTATTTTTACATAAAACTTTAAAACCTCATATCTATGGTTCTGCTTGTTGAATTTTTAAAGTTTTGGTGTCATTTTGTTTATTACATTTTACTTATAGTTTTAATTCAGTTTGGGATTTTTATTACTTGGTATTTTTACTTTATTACATTTTTGGCATTGTATAAATAGTTTATCCATTTCCCTAAGTTAAGCCTGACTGCTCTGTGTCATCGCTACCAGTGGGATGAGCTCAGGAAAATATAGTGACTTTGAAGGTTCTCTCTGACAAGAAGTCTCATTATTAATTGAGGTAGGCAGTCACCCACCCCGAATAATAACTTTCTTACAGACAGCAAGCACTATAAGAAAAAAAAACTTTGATGTCCTACCATCAATATAAACATTCTGAACCTCTAGGTGTACCTGATCTTGATAAACAATACACATATTTATGTCACAAATTAATGTGATGTTTTGGGGATTTTCGAAAGGTAGAGTGCATAACTCTCAACACTAAGGCTATTAGCTAAAGATTAACTCACAGTTGTGGAATCTCTGGTGTCCTTTCATCTGAAGTCCTGAAAAACCCACGGTCATCTCCAGAACTATGGCTCTGATAGGCAGCAAACACAGTCAAAGATTCTAGAATCTTGACAAGAGGAAAATGTGAGAAGATATAGAGATGAGATGGAAGTTGAATAGAGGAGGGCATGAGGATTGAAAAGATGAGTAAAAAAAAAAAAAACTAAGGATAAGGCAAAAGAATGGCAAGGTAACAGGTGGCTGAAACAAGAAAAAATAAGTTATTAGAAGGGAAGAGAAGAAATATGAGAGAGTTGATTAGCACGAAGTAGGGTGTAATGAGCCTCAAAGTAGAGAAGGTGAAGAAGGTGGTGTTAGAGGTGGGTCAAGGAGTATGAAAAAGGCATCTAAAATAGTAGAATGGATGGAGCAAGGGTATTAAGCAAAATAAGTGATATGAGTAGGTCAATGGATAAGTATGTACTGACTCGAGCGATAAGAGGTGAGAGGACAGAGAGGAATACAAAAGGGTGAAGGAACAGGATAATACTGGTGAAGGATGGGGATAATGAGAGGGAAGGTGATCACAAAGGAGGTTCATGAGCAAATAATAAGTGGTGGAAGTGTGGAGGAGGGGCAGGAGAAGGAATGCAAAGAGACTGGGGAATAGTGATTGATGGGCAGGATCTCATGAGTGCTCATGTGTAAGTACTAAATAGTGCTATACAATCCAGGGCTTAGTGCTGCCATGTTTAGAATACGGAGAGCTACCAGCGAAGAATGGATCCAGAGACAGACATGTGGAGGGCCTAATTATGCACATCCATGCACCTACATAAGCAAATTAACCCCTGACTCCTTTCCTTACACAAAGTCATTACCCTTGGGTAGCAGTAGTGAAGGTAAGGCTGAAAAAAGAGTGTGAGGCAGAGAGAGAGATAGGTGAGGTAAGGTGAAGACAGCAGAGGAGAAGGGTAAGCAGAGAGAGGGGAGGATAATGGTGAGAAGTCTGAGGGAGGACAGTGAGAAAAAAGGAGACTGATGGGGGGAGAGGAGGAGTTGGAAAGATGGGAGGGTGAGCAAGAATGAGAGGAGGGTGATGAACAAAGGGGAGGGTAAGGGAGAGAAGGGTAAGGAAGAGAGATAAGGGTGAGATGGAGAGAGAAGCGAGAGGTGGAAGTAGAAGTGTGAAGTGGACTGAGAGTAAGTTGATGCACAGCGGGACAAGTAGGATAAGGCCGAAAGAGAGGAGGGTGAGGTGCCAGAAATCTGAGGTTGAAGTGGAAAAAGAGAATGGCACAGCAGGGAAACTGGTGGAAAGGGTAGAATGAGGTGAAGAGAGAAGAAAGTGAAGTGGAAGGAAATATAGGGTGAGGTGAGCGGGACAGCAGGGTGAAGTGGAAACAAAGTAGGGTGAAGTCAGGAGAGAGGATGGAGAGACAGAGTATGCCTCTAAGGCAGCTCCGGGTGTGTGTTTGTCTAGGGGAGGGGAGGAGTTATGTTTTTGGTGCAGGGATATTTGAAAAACCAGATTGTTGCAATATCACACCATAGCTTGATACTCAAGTGAATTTGGCAGATAATGCTAACAGCGGCATGGGCGCTTCATGGCTACAGTTTAACGTAGCCCCTGGCATGGCTGCTGCGTGCCACTGAGTTCCGGTGTCATTACATTGCATCAGTACACAGGCAAGGTCATTTAATGCCACAGCCCTCGAAATGGATTCCAACTTAAAATAGTTGCCGGGACTAGAATCTGGCTAATCTTGCAGTAGTACCAACACTAAAGGAGCAAGTTACAAAGGGTTGCAAACTCAGGATGAAGCAAAAGAGGTGCTTTTGCATGTTAACGCTTGTAAATAGAGGTGCAGCAAATGCAACAAATAAGAATGAGATGCTGATCTAACACTGGTCAATATTGCCTCACATACATGGTAGAGGAAAGGGAGGGGTGGGGAAAGACTGGCAAAAGGCTTCAAAGTTCTGCAGAGAAGTTGTACAACTCACAAAATTCATGAGCCATATAAGGGTATATTTATGAGTGGTTTGCGCAATGCTTGCACCAGGCAACATGGTACATGTGTGGCGAAAACCACCAAGTCATATTTTTTAAGCCATGCAAAGCCACTTTGTGTGGCTTTGAATGGCTTAAAAATATAGAATAAGGCAAGGCAGCACAAATCGCCTTACTCTGTGCAAGGGAGGTGTTCCATGGGCATTGCAAGGTTGTTCTTACACAACTCCCATTGTTTTTTATGTATTTCTAGATTTACCAAACAAGGTAAACCTGGGAATGAGCCAAAAAGATACGCATCCCCAAGAGAGGTGTAACGAGGGGAAATATGTTTATTTTTCCTCGTTTTTTCCTCTTTCTAAGTGTGCTGCATTCTGCAGCACATATAGAAAGAGTTAAAAACCTCAGGGGATTGTTTTTTGTGCAGGAAGGTGCCCCTTCCTGCACACAACAGTCCGACATGGAGTGGAGGCACCCTTGCACCATGATGCAAGACATTTGTTGCAATGCCACCTGGGTTCTCCCCACACATTTATGTCTCACACATTTATGTCACATTATATATTCCAGGAAGGTGGGATGCATCAAAAGTGTTTAGGACTCATGTTTTGTATATTGTTCATAATCAATCTATTTAATATCAATTTGTTTTTTTTCTCCATAATATTTCACAGTTGACACATCTAATCTAATATTTCTGTTCTCCATTATTATTTATCTGGAAGTAGTGATCAACTACCTCAGGGCTGGATATTGGCTCACATAGTAAGGACTGGGACAGAAAGAAGAATGAGGAGGATTACTTAGTGGTAATCTTCATTACTTTGAGTCCAGGTCTTTCTGTGACAGTCCTGGCCACTCTCTCCCATCCCGTACTTTGAGGTGATTGATCATTTATGTATTTTCGCATTTAAGCTTGTGATATCAGGGTGTGGTCATTTTTTATTCCTTCTTTTTTGCAACATGGGAGTTAGTGACCTTGGCGAACATTTCAAAAGCTGGACTGGGTAGTAGTTTAAAACTTTTTAAATGACACACTGTTTTATTTAAATGTTACCTATTCCTACAGGAATTCAAACACAGACCTGCACCAATGATTTCTCCTTCAATATTTCTAGTAAGTTTGGTGAACTAAGTCCAAATCCTGGAAGGTCCATGTTATGTCCTAGCATGAACATGATATCTCACTTGCACCTGCCAATGTGGAATTGAGAAGGCCATGGGTAGTATGCATTTGGATTCAATTTTGAGCGGATCAAGGGCCTGATGTACAAAGGTATTTTATAGACTCAATGCGTGTTATTTGCAATATCACAGGGGTTTCAACTTTAAAATACCTTTTATCAAGCCTTTTTGCAAGCCAGAAAAGTCTCCTTGACTGACAAAAGATGCTTTGATACCGTTTTTGAATCACCTTTCTAAAATAGGAGGGGAATGAAAGGATCATTCACCTCCTATGTGAAAGTTGAACTGATATGTATCAATAGTTTGTGACTGCAGTTGATGTCACAAAGCATGAATCACTAACCAACACTTGACTTAGAGTGGTAACTTACTCACAAAGAAGAAACTGTCCCGATGAGATGACTTCCCCTCTGAGAATCGCTGTGGATGGTTTTGGGGGAGGTACAGGCAGTATTTCCTGGTACCAATGTGTCCTCCACCAACTACACCAATATCGTCCCTGGATGTGAGCATTGTTTTAAAGCAACCCCTAATCAACACAGTCCATTTTAAGCAAAATATTCCGATAGAGGGAATGCAAGCATGGAGGTCTGCTGTTCCTCGCATTCCTACAGCCCTGAGTTTGCAGCCGTTCGTAGAGGGACGCTGAATGCCACCTCCTGTAAGTCCATGTTGTGTGATGCAACTGATTTCTATAGTACATCTGTCACGCTGCAAAATGCTGAGCAGGTTTCAAATGCTTGCTGTGTAATTTGCATCTACTGTTTGAACCTGTCCAATTTTACATGAGACTCTAAGATCAGTGAACAAGCTTTGTCGACAACCCTAGCTGGAGGTCATCTATACTATTAAATAAAGATTACATTGTTACAATGTGTGCATTTTAATGATAATAATGATGGGATCCCAGAATTGCTGGTATTAATGTGGGATTTATTCACTGCTGTGTTTATCCACAAACAATGTGTTCATTGACTAAGGTCCTCTCACTGGTTGAAACCATAGCATGCTGGCCTTCTGATGCTAGGTAGTGCTTTAGGACAGGCGTGTCACAGGAATCTCCAGGTGGACAGTTTGTGGCCAGTATGCGGAAACCTGCCATTTGGGATCCTATATGACTAGTTTTTCTTTCAAAATTAAGCTATTTTTTACTTTTATTTTACGTTAATGGGGGAATCAAAGGGGAACCAAGTAGGACAAAGATGCCAGCATCGACAGTGAATTACAGTTCACTACGTCGAATTCTGGTAGATTCAACTCAGTACAACATCATGCTGAGGTCAGCAGATTAATTACTTTAGAATACCATTAAAATAGGTTGAGTATTACCTGCTGATAATTACAAATAGTCAATCATCATATACAAATAAAAAAGTTGTCCCTGAGTGCTGATGGTATTTAGAAAAAATGTAAGCGCGTTCATGATGCCATGTGCACAGGGAAGCTAGAGCCATGAGTCTCCAATCGGTTGGTGCTGTGAATCTGGCTAATGCCACACTGGCTGGATTCTTTAAAGACTTTGGGGCAGGTCCACTGCTAGTTTTGGCCCACTTCACTGAATGTGATCACATTCCCCATCACCAGCAACCGGTCACTAACAGCACTCTTACACAGGTCATGTTTACAGTGTGCAGGGCTGCACTAGGGGCACCGTGTCCTGGAATCGTTTGCTCCTGCATGAATGCAAGAAATATGTGATATTATGCAGGGGTGGCTCCTCCATTACAGCGGAGGAGAGTTGCTCCGCCAAATAAAATGCCCTCAAAGCCCCAGAAATGAAAAATAAAATGGTAATAAAGTTTATTTATCACCATTTTATTTTTCATCCTGTGGCCCTGAAACAAGTGTCGGGACGGGGTGGGCCTCCTGAAGGGTAGCATCAGGGAGAAGGGCGGGCTGCCTGGGCACTTAATTTCAAAGTGCCCATGTCCTTTTGGCAGGTGGCCTTGCGATTGCCAGCCAGACATGCGCAATTTGAAAACTCTCTAACACAGCTGTCATAAGACAGCTGGGTTAGAGCAAGCACAGGCCCCCAGTGCCCTTTGGAGTGCTGAGAGGGGCAGCTCCCTCCAATCCTGGTGCTGCTCTCATGCTGATTATCAACATGAGAGCAATGCCTGAACTGGTTAAGTGAGTGGCTATGGCTAGGCCCGCGCTCAACACCGGACTGCAGAGGAGGAGGATATACAGCAAGGAGGCAAATGTTTCATGCGTGCAAGGTAAGTGTTTTTTTTATATTACTTTGCTTGCAGTACGCGGCGTAATAGTGCATGGCACTACCCACCACCCATTTGCCCGCCCCACCACTCTTTTTAGATGTCAGCTGCCACTGGTGATATGGAAGTTTCAGGCATGTGACCACCAAGTGGTACCTTGTTGCAAGCTGGTGGAAAGCAAGGATGCGCTGGAATAATAAGTGCTTTTTATGCATATTCATAAAATACAGATTTATCACAAAGACACACATAACACGAATGGAAGCCAGCACACTGGTGGGACAGTGAAATGAAACTCAATATATCACAGCACTGGATGGATGTGCTGCTGGAATTGATTGGAACCATTCATTGCCACCCTCGTGATGCTATGGCAATGCGAACCCATTGCACTGGACGGTAACACAATTTTCAGAAAAAAGGTTATGATTTTCTTTTTCAGAATGCATAAGGAGTGATGTGTCATCAGTCTTCGAGTCTGGCAAATGAGAACTAAGATTACTGCAAACAAACAATACCATTGTGTTAGAAATGGGGTCTTCAGTTGGCAGAGGTATTCACCTTTGTCCAAATAGGGACCACAATCCTAGTCAGGGTAAGTCACACACAATCCAAATTATCCTGTGCCCACCCTCTGGTAGCTTGGCACTGAGCAGTCAGGCTTAACTTTAAAGGCAATGTGTAAAGTATTTGGGGAATAAATCATACAGTAAAACATTGAAAGCACCACAAAAATACACCACACAGGTTTAGAAAAATATAGGATATTTATCTGTATTAATTAAGGACAAAACGATAAAGGTTCAATAACCACAAGTTGAGATAACACTTTTTCAAGATTAAAAAGAGTCTTAAAACTTAGAAATCAACAACTGTCTCTTGTTTGCACTAAGTACCTGGTTTGCGTCAAAAACAACACGTGCGGAGTTCGCAGAGGAGAAGAGGCGTGGAAAAATTAGAGTGTGCGTCTGAATTTCCAGCGCGGCACAGACAATGTGTCATTTCTTCCCAGATTGCAAGGGGCTTTTCATCGATTTCCAGTTTGCAGTCTTGGTTTCTCACTGCGATGCAGAAATCTTTTTGAAGCCCGGGGATGATGCATGGAAATCCGGGGAGTCACAGGCGTTGCGTCGATCCGGTATGGCGATGTGTCAAATTTTCTGTCGCACGGCAGGCACTGTGTTGATTCTTCACTTGGGAAGTCAGGCTGCATCATTCTGGTTCGGCTGTGTGTCGATCCCGTAGGCTGTGCGTTGAATTTCCTGCCTCAAGGCAGGTGCTGTGTCGAATCTTCACTCAGGATGTCGGGTTGCATTCGGCTGTGCAGCGATTTCCTCGTCACAAGGCAGGATGTGCGTTGTTTCCGGCAGGCTGTGTGTCCATTTTCCGTGCACAAGGATTTTCCTCAAGAGATGAAGTCTTTTTGGCCCTGAGACTTCAGAAAACAGGAGGCAAGCTCAATCCAAGCCCTTGGAGAGCACCTCTTAGCAAACTCAGAGAGCAGCAGGGCAACAGCAGGGCAGCAGTCCTTCTCAGCAGAGCAGTCCAGATCAGTCCTTTGGGAAGCCAGGCATTTCCTCTTGACAGGTTGCAGGTTCAGGTCTAGAAGTGTCTGGCTTGGTGGGGTCACGGACCCCGTTTATATACCTAAAAATGCCTTTGAAATGGGGGGAGACATCAAAGAGTGGTTTTGAAGTGCACAAGGTCCCCTTTCAGTACAGGTCTGTCTGCCAGGGTCCCAGTAGGGGATTTGGAAGTCTATTGTGTAAGGGCATGCCACTACCCTTTGAAATGTAAGTGTCAGGCCCTCCACCCTTCCAGTCCAGAAAGACCCATTCAGTATGCAGATGAGTGCATGTGTGCTGCCAAACAGCCCAGCCCAGACGTGGATTGGAGACACGCTCTGAGGCACAGATGGATTCTAAGTGCAGGGAAATGCTCACTTTCTAAAAGTGGCATTTCTTAAATAGTAATATAAAATCCAACCTCACCAATAAGCAGGATTTTCTATTACCATTCTGGCCATACTAAATATGACCTAGTTATCCCTTTCTGAGCAGAATCTACAATTCAACAGTATATGAGGGTAGCCCTAATGTCATCCTATGAAAGGAGCAGTCTTCACAGTAGTGGAAAACAAATGTAGGAGTTTTCCACTACAAGAACACATAAAACACATCTGTACATGCCCTGCCGTTTAACTACATGGCACCCTGCCCTATGGGTTACCTAGATCCTACCTTAGGGGTAACTTATATGTATAAAAAGGGGAGTTTAAGGCTTGGCAAGTACTTTTAAATTCCAAGTCAAAGTGGCAGTGAAACTGCACACACAGGCCTTGCAATGGCAGGCCTGAGAGAATGGTTAAGGGGCTACTTATGTGAGTGGCACAACCAGTGGTGCAGGCCTACTAGTAGCATTCAATTTACAAGCCCTGGGCACGTGTAGTGCACTTTACTAGGGACTTACAAATAAATCAACTATGCCATTGGGAATGAACCAACGTTACAATTTTTAAGGGAGGGAGCATATGCACTTTAACACTGGTTAGCAGTGGTAAAGTGCGCAGAGTCCTAAAACCAGCAAAAACAATGTCAGAAAAGTGGAGGGAGGCAGGCAGAAAGTTGGGTGAGGACCACCCTATGGCTGTCAGGTCTAACACATCGCCTAAACATGCAATAGCATACAAGCAGCATTGCAAAGTATCCCTGGTCCATTCTTGACTAGTTGCTCCAGTACAGGTTTTTTATTTGACTTCTGAGACTTGTAGTATTGTTTATTCCATTATGAAGCAGGGTCTGCAAGTCCCATAATTCAAAGAAAAAAAATGGACTATAGAAGTTCATCACGCATAGACCTGAAAAAGTGTACCAAGGAGTCTCACATAGTGGGTGGGACTCGTAAAAGTGATTGCCAGGATGTTTCTCAGATCCTTGGAGTAGTAAAGCCCACCTCATCACATCCCTGGTGAATCTAGCTATGTACTCTGCTCACAAGAAGGATCGATGTAGGGTCTGCAGGAGTGGACATGCAGCTTTTATGAGAAGTCCTTGGGGAAAGTTCCCAAGAGCAAATCATGTGGGCATTTTTGTGTGAGCTGTACCAGCCAACATAATGATGTATGAAGAATGATGTTCAGCTGACTAAAAATCAAAAACTGCGAAAGGGGTTTGGGACAGCTAGAACCAATTCAGTAGACTTTCATCCTGACACTATTGCTGGTCATTTTAAAATTCAATGAGAAGATAGGCAAAAAAAGGAATTCCAATGTGAGAATGGCATGATGGGGAAGGTCAGGATGCCTCACAGACTTATAAGGTGCAAGTGGATTAAAAATAGGCAAGCGTAGGTGTAAGTGGATTACAGATAGGCGAGCGTGAGCAGCACACGAGACCTGTAACTGTAGCCTGGTTTCAGGACCGTGTGCAATGAAAGGGAATAACCAGCTCAGGTTCTCAGTTGACTGGTCAAGTTCTAGGTCAAACCTTGGCGAGGTTCAGGCTCTGAATGCACTGGGCCAAATCTCCGGCCCTACCAGGCTGTAACTGTCTAGCACAGTGGCCTCAAATGGTAGGATTTCTCTCTGGTAGATGTTCAAGGCCAAAGCTTCTTTTGGAAGATGAAGAGCAGGAAGATACACATCAAATTAAAATTTGGTCATATTGTACGACAGGTATCCAATCGTTTGCAATGTTATTATAATCACACAACTTGAAAAAACAGTAAAATTATTTTAAAAAGTGATTTTTCTAAAAATAAAAAGAGTAACTCGATTGGGATTCATAAAAAGCTAGTGTCCTCACAATCCTCTGATGTCAAAGAAAAGCATGGAGGTTAAGAGATGGAATTTAGAATGGAGTGTGCAAGTGAGGGCAACAACTAATGGACAAGTAAAAAATATAGGGGCATATTTATTAAAGAGTTGTGTCACTCTTGGGCCATGCAACTGGGTGCAAGAACGACGCAACTCTTAAGTTAGATTTATCAGGCCATGCAAAGCTACCTTGCGTGGCTTGATAAAGCTAGAGTAACACAATGCAGTGCAAATCACTGAAATGCGTTGCTCTACCCTGGGAAGGCTTTCTGTGGGTGGAGTGTGAATGTTCCCATGCATCCACCCATAGATTTTGGTGCATTCCCAGATATACCATTACTGGTAGACCTCGCAATGTGCTAAAATGCTATGCCTCCCCAAGATATTCATAATGAGGAGAAATATATTTATGTCTCCATGCTACTTCCTCTTTCAATGTACTACATTCTGCAGCACACATAGAGGAAAATGCCTCAGAGGATCATTTTTGTATGGGTAGATGTCCTTCTGTGCACAAAAACAAATTTTCTCTAAACACAGACAACACACTGGAATGCACCATATTATGTTAAATACAGTACATTCCTTCCCTTTCCCTATCACACAATGCAGTGCAACAAGGTGACTTGCTGCGCTGACTGATTTTTTACTAACTATGCCCCATAGTCCCCATGTTACATTGTGAATTTAGTGACATAAGCCTGGACTGTGTGTCTGACAGAGTAGATGGTACCACAAAAGATGCTACAGGTCTCCTTGACTTTGGAGATCAGGAAGAATCAAAGATCTTTTCAGAGTTACGTATTTGGCAGAGAAGAAACTTCTTATTGGAGTTATCTTTGGTGTTCTTTGGTGTGTATTTGTTAACAATTGGCAAAAAATATATTTGATTTTGGGTATTGTTTTATATAATACTAGCATAACCAGCCATTAGCTTCATAACAATTGAAAATGATATAGTTTTTTAAAATCTTCTTTTTGTGAAATTGTGTTGGAGTTTGTGTCACTTGATCACAGTTACTTAACCATGTAGTCATTCTTAAGACACAGTCAGAGCCAACTGTGAAGTGGGCAAGTACGTTTGGAGGAAAGCAACAAAAGCACATTACAGTAGTTGAGGTGGGAATTCACTGTTGAAAACTATAAGACCTTCTTGATTATATATTCTAGAATTCAAAGCTGCTACACTTCTTCAGTGTTATGGCAAACCTTTCCAGCAAAGACATATCCCTGTTCAGTATGGCTTAAAATTGTTTTCTTTGCTCTGCAAATAAATTTATTTTTGGAAACCAGAGGGACATCAATTTTAAATAAAGCAGAAACCTTTCTAGTATTCCTAGAAAAATAGCAGTGAGATTAAGTGAGGTGTTTTTCAATCAGTCTATGTCAGTGGAAAATAGCCTGCCGTCAGAGATGGGCACTCCAATGCTGATTAAATATTCAGATGAATTTGCACGTAAATATCATATTAATTATATGTTACACCAAACCCCTTAATGACATGAAATCATGTGGCCATGTATGAACTTTTTTAGAATTGAGGACAAACCTTGTTTCAATCAAGGTACTAGTAGTAATGGTCCGATTATTTTTGCAACTGCTCCATCTAAGATGACTCCTAGTCCTGCGGGAGCCATTCCAACTAGCGTGCCTTGTGAACCAAGAAGAGAGAGTTTGAGAGAGTGTGTCCCAATTGATCTTAATGTGAGTACTGTCGATGCTGTTACAGTTACAGTAACTATTGGCCTGGTAGATCCTATGTATAATTCAGAAGGCTCAGGGAAAAATACTTACAATTTGGCTGTACCCAATAATGTTGGAGGAAAGAGAGGGGTTCCAAATAGTCCAGATGATAGGGAGTTTGCTCCTTTGATTCCATCACATACTATCACCCCATGAGGAGAAAGTGCAGATACAACTTTAAACTTGTCATGAGGCACCTCAATAGGTACTTATCAGAAGGTACCCACCCATGCTATTCCTGTATGGGAACTGGCTTTAAATTTGGGGAACGGTGCCCAAGGAAATGATTCCACACCTAATATTCCTGTCGAACCCCTACTCAAAAGGAAATAGATGATTGGGTGGGAGCTTTTAATGAAGGTACTCCATCTAGAGAGAGCACGAGTAAAGAAATGAGTCAGGGAACAATTGTATCAACACCGAAAGAAAGAACTCTGGATGTGGCAGAGCTTACAATAGAATTGGATGCATGATTATTCAAAATATTCATCCGGAGCAATTACAAACTTATTAAGAGGAAGAGTCTGCTTCTATTTATAGTAACATCACTAAGCGCAGGCCAAATTCATGATAATTTGGCAGAATTGGCTGAAAAATATTAAGTAGCCCTGAATAAAACAAGAGCTTTTCAGAGGAGTTGTCAAGTGTTTTTCAGTGGCAAAGACATTGCTGACATGAGAACTCCAGGACAGAAAACATAGATTAAGGAACTAATTCATAATATCAGGAAATGGAATGAGTTAGGCAAGTGGGAGACCAAATGGATGAAAAAGAAGGAGATAAAGAAATCTTTAGGTCAACCACCACCAAGTGGAGCAGAGAGGGGTATTACAACCTTCCCCTTGAGAGAAGTGCCTGGTGGAGGCTATGTTCATGTGCCATGGAGTAGAAATGATCTTGTATTATTTACCAATGATTTCCCAAAATTACAAGAGAAGCCAGTGAAATGGTACTGACAAGTTGAAAGGTTTGTGAAGGTCTTGCAAGTGTTGTGTATTAATTTGAATACGTTGTTCAACATTGTTGTTCCAAATGATGTGTGGACGCAATGTAAGGAAGCTGTCCAGGGGCCTGAGACTGAACCAAAAACTTTTCAGTTTCTTCAGCTATTGTCAGCGAGACATGTTCTTTAGGCAAACTCACTTTCCCTCTTTCCTTCCTTCTGGGCCATCAGTCTCCAAATTCCACTTGTTGCTTTCTTACAGTACTCATTCCTTTTCCAGGGTCTGACTCTGGGTTTGACTCACTCACCGCAGGACAAGACTCAGTTGTTTCTTCTTCAGGTTCAGTCGTGACTTGATCAAAAAGTGGTTCTTTTTTTAAACGCATCCTTTTTCCATTAATTAAAATAGGCTGCATTTAAAAGAAAGTGATTGCTTTATTTAAAAGGAACCACAGACATGGTGATCTGCTGACCTCAGCAGGCCAATATCCCTGTGATGGCTGCAAATCATGGTGGATCACATTTTGTGACCTACCTTATTAGTATTCTTGAGATAGGTCGAATTGCTACCCATTACTATTTGGTATTTTGCAAAATGGCCTAATCACACAGAGGCCAGTTTGTACATTACCACACAGGTTGCAAAAATACTGGTCGCAAAGTGGTGCGACCAGTGCTTCATACATCTGGGCGAAGATCTTTAGTGAAAGCACTTATTTGTGTAACTTTACTGTCATCACTTGTGCCTAATGTAGTGGTTCCCAAATGTTTTAGAACCACTACCCACGTTTTGGCAGGACATACTTTTCCAGCCCATTTAGCTTTACAGAAGGCGTGTGGTTTTTTTCATGTAACTAAAGCATGGTGTGTTAGTGCACTGTCATTTACAGAGAGCACATTTTCATTGAAATGGTCAGTAAGTTTAAACAGACATACAGTTTTAAACTATATTGCACACAAATGATAATGTGTGAAAATTGTTTTTCAGTGACTATATTGGTGCAACACTGAGTGTGGGATCTTTATTTGTTCTGATTCTATTAAAATCTTTGTTTCAATCACACTTCAGAACTGTACAAAAATGTGCTTCAGTTTTTGCTTTTCTAAGTGCTGAATTCCTACAGTTTATTTGCAGGTTTTTACATTTTGTTGTGTGCTATGAAATAATGACATCCTACAGCCTTTCTGTTTTTCACACTTCATGTACGCCAACAAGATCGGCCCATAATTAACTTTACTTTTCTTTCTCCAACTGCAAACTGAGAGAAATTTATAAACACCAGTTCTGTGTTAAAAAACACATAAGCAGCAGAAGACAGAGCCTGACTTGACCTATATGATTGAAGCAGGCAGCAAACATGACAAGGTAAATATGGAATTGAAAGGCACCTTTATCTATAGCCTGGGCATACCATTGTAAATGGAAGGTTTGGGAAACACTGGCCTAGAGCTAAAACTAAGGAATGTCTGTAAATTGTAAAATGTAGAAAGGGAGAAACATAATATAGTTTGTGCTGAAAAAGAAAAAAACGTGACTCCTTGTAATGTGTTTATAGTTTAGATTTACAGCACTCTGCTTTTTTGATTCTAATCTTATCTGTAGCACAACAGTAGCAGCACACAGTAAACTGCCTTCAAGTCAAATATGATCCATTCTGCTGAGCTTTAACTAAAGAGAGCCAGTTTCACAGCACGGTGTTGTCCTTTTTAGGTCAAGCATAAGCGTATGGCCTCTTGTGTACTTTTAGTATACTATCTTCTGTAGGCTTAAAGCCATTTCATTTGTTAGTTTCAGTGTCATTTAACACTCCTTGCTTGCTAGTTGTCAGTCATACGTCTTTGTCTCTCTTATTTCACTTTGGGAGCAGGGACTAACTACTGTATAATTAGGCTTTGTTGTGTTTATCTGTTCTTTTGGGGACTTTTTTTTCTTGGTTTCTTCCTCCTGTGAGTCAATGTGTTTACAATGCTAAGCTCGGGAACACTGTACACGCACCCTTCTGCTTTGTCCATAGCACTTAAATCACACTCCGCCATGCTGTATTCTTGCTTGTCCCGCCACCCAGTCACCCTCCTCCTGCTGTCACTTGTTAACTCCTGTGCCACTGTGGCCACTGGTCCCGTACCCCCTTGTTTTCTTTGCCTCCCTGTTATCAGGGCCAATGGAATCATGCAGCAAATGGCGGGCAAAAATATGTGGTAGAGGTGCCTGAATTATGTGGCTAGAAAGTACAAATTATGCTGCCTAATGCTACACATTCATTGGCAACATATTTTTGCTGTTTTGTCATTCAACACATAATACAGTTTGAGCAATGATTTCTCCTTATTAGTACCAGTTTAACTCATGACCACAAGAATCAGCAGCGAAAAGTGACCAGATCACCTCTGCAAAGGATCTGCCTCTCGGCAGAACATGCCAGAGTCACAGAACTGCATCATTCCAGTGGTCCTTCCTCTTACTAACATGCACCAAGAAGAGAGACTGCATGCTTAATGTGGGCTACATAAATGACAATTATAATTTTATTTTTATTGTCATTGCATTTGTTGTCTTTTGGAATTATGAAAAGGCATCTTTATCACTGCACTATTTTACATGATTCACTCTAGGCTTCCAACACAGTAGTTAATAGTTTTCTAATGTAATAGATGATTCCTATTTATGACTTATGAGGCACTGAGAATTAGTGGCTGGCGCAGCATCTATTTATGCTTCACCGACTTGGACACATCCGCTCTCAGAAACACCACAACATTGCTCTATTTCAGAGCAGCGGTTCACAGCATCTTCAATACACACAAATACTCCTGTCACGTGAGTAGACTATTTCTGGACATCTTTTTGGAATATAAGAGAGGTCAGAGCTGAGTCACTGTCTGATAGGGACATGACTGTCTTAGCTTATTCTCATTGTATGTTCTATGAATACACACCAAAAGTACATTTATGCTGTAAGCTTTATACTTGTTACATTTGGGGATGCACAAGTTCCCCTTCAGAGAGTATATGGTCTAACCAAGCCCCGTGGTGTAAGGAAGGGGCCTTAAGGAGTCACCTAGTGGTTAGGTGAAATTATTGCCAAATAACCTTAAAAACCTCCAGGAGGACTGCACCATTGGCACGAGGAGCTGAATATTGTACTGCTCCCTGTCCCAGCTGTTCTAACAGAACACTCATTGAATGGCTGGGCTAAATACATTCACATATAGCTTGTCTCAGCATGTAATGGCACAGACAAGCTAAAAACAATGGAGCAGAATGTGCCTCACCATGTCCCAGAATATTGTATTCAATATTACAATTCACACAGAGCTGCTTCCCAGCTGAAAAAGGTCTATGTGATTTTTCATTTATGACTGTGCCACATAACCAAACTGCGTCAAAACCAGAAAGGGGACAAAGCAACTGCGTTATATAACACAAGGCACCACCACTGCTGGATTCAGTGCTACAACAGTGACATGGAGAGTGGCCACCCTTGGCTGGATCAATGTCCACATCCTGGTCTGCAGGTATATTTTGAATGCAAACCTTTTCCCAGCACCTAATTGGGTACCATGAAATTTACTTGTCAAATGATTTTCCCAAGGAAGCAGGAAGTTGGGCTTATGTGCTCCATAGAACTCATTGTCCAGTTCACAGTCTTTGCATGTATAGGTTCAACTTACTTGTGTAAATGGCTTGATTTAAACAAGTGGAATATGAGTCTGACTTTATAACTCATTTTACAAACACATAATATAACACCTGTATTATGTTCAATAGGTTGGAGTAAATCTGTTTTCATGGGTGTGGAGTGTGCATTCCATGTTGGGGATGTCCTAGAGAGTTTGTGCACACTGACACATGTATGAAATGTTTAGAGACTTACTTTTGTTACAGACAGGAGTAATTCATTTCAGTTACAGCATGAAGGGAAACATTCCTACAATTTGTGGAGTTGTATGAGATATGGCTTCTCCCCTGGGAAAAAACTTTTTCCCAGTGGAAAATGGGGAGAAAAGAAATAAAAGGTAAATGTATTAGTAATACCTTTTTCTCATATGAAATTGCTTTCAATGAGCAGTTATTTATGTGTAGCTGCTTATGATTGTGAGTACTTCCGAAAAGTTGGGACTGTTGCAGACTCCCAGAATTACTTCTGGAATTCTTTAAAAAGTCCAGAATCAGAATTGAAAATCTTCCCCTTAATGTAGGAGTAAACTTAATACTGTAGGTTTTCTTAGTGAATGTGGCCCTTTGTGTCTGAAAAAAAAACACACACAAAAGCGTAGAACAGAACTGGAGGAGCCTGACTCCAGGCTGGGTGGCAGCCCATTGACCCATCCTCAGTGTGAATATTTATGTTACTGTTTTGTTCCTGTAATTCTAACTTGCCATTTTAAAAATGAGCTGGTGATTTGTGGTCAGACAGTCTTTGTTTGCTTCTGTACACAGACGTTTGGCCTAATTTGCTTGTTGCATGTCTTTGCATTGTGAAACAGTCTTCTGAGGGTCAGGCTACAAAGCCTTGGATGCTTCATAGCATCTTCAGGCTGGGTAACTTTTCACTTTATAATTCGTATGGGCCTACAGTACTTTCTTTTCAAATATTTTAAACACTGGAATCCTCTACTTGCTGGAAATGCTTGCTTTCGGCCTCTGTCATCATTCTCCTAGCTCAGAGAGGAGAGATGTCAGTGACCTCACGAGCAAATAGAGTGAGTAGCTTATTTATAGAACAGGAGGTGTCACAGAAAGCAGTGCACTGCACAGCAGCTTTTTTTTATTTCATTTTAATGTTGGAGTGCTTATGTGCTATGTACATATTATAGGTATATCTTGAGGTTATTAGAACACGTTTTTGCATGTCATTATAGAACACACATGTCCATTGATGGACTGGGAAGGCAGGATCCATGCCAGGCTTGCAGGGTAACCACTGTGTAAATAAGTTCCACATAAAATATTTTTACGTAATTTATCTTAAGTGGGTATCAAGAAACTCTGACATGGTTATATACCTGCCTTGGATTCCCAAGAAAAACATACATTTGAATCTTTTCATAGCCTGACAAAATGCCAATGAACCAGCTCTGTAGGAGCCTCACTGGGTATCACTGGTCTAGGCGAAAAAACACTATTATCCAAACCCGGTCTTCCTGCTCTACTCTTAGTGGTCCAGATGGCAAGGCCAAGACTTCAAATTTTGAGTCGCCACCTCAACAGAGATAATTCTGACTTGAAAATCATCAGTCAGTGCACAAATGTATGCACCGAAAAGGCACAGTCAAGGCCCATGATATACAATTGCAAGTATCTGTTCTACATAGTCCAGACCTGAATGGAGGGCTGTCATTAGACTATTAACCCAAGGCAGTGGGTTAAATGAATACAGAGTACCAGCCCTTCTGTATTTCCATTTAAAACACTGGCCCAAGGTCACAGGTGTCGCACCTCTGGAACCTATCCTGTTGGCCAATCTACCAGTGAAGCTCCGTTTCACTAATCTGCACACATTTGAAGCCTCCTGTTCAGTTAAGCTGCCTCTTCTGTTAGTCTCTTTGTGTACAGTCAATGTTTTTAAAAGTTAGGCTGGTATTGCCGATGTCGAGGAATAATTCCTGTAAAAGTTTAACACAGAGAAAATATGCTGCCTCCTTTTCTTTCCCCCTAATTCTTTTGATACACCCCCCCTCATTCTCCGGGTTAAATGCCATGAAGATGCCTCTTTGTGGCTTGTTTGGTGCTATGAAAGATTATGTAAACACTCTAGAATTATATGCATTTCCAGGTTATCACAGCCAGTCTGTAGGAATGAGGCAAAAACACGTTCAAGATGGTGGCGTGCTGTGTCCTCTCTCTTTCAGCGACAGGCCTGGGAGGGCTGCTGTGGCACCTGGCTACACTTCACTCCAAATCAAAACTCATAGGTAAAAGACATTGTCATTTACAATGCCAATAGCTCTAACTCTCACAATTCCTTTGCAAATGCCTGTTATTGCTGGTGCCTTTGTCTTTATTGTTTTTCAGATGCATGTTGATTTTCAGATGTCTATAAATAGCTCTCCAGCTGATAAGCAGAAGCACTTTGTGGTAAATTGAAAAAATTGAGGGATGAATGAGGTGTTTACAAGCAGGTATTTATTCACAGTACAGCATCCACGTCGCCCTGCGACTGCACTGCAGCTGGTCCAGAATCAACATTCTAAACAGATGATGCAGAGCAGAGCAACACAATTGAACATAAACACATTCCTTAGTTACACATCCATGAATAATGTCTATACAATAAATATGATAAAGAAAAGGTACACAAGGTGCTTGATCTAAAATGTTAATATCTAAATATATCTGTATGTAACACACCCCTTGTAATGCACGCTCTGGAGGGTCCCCAGCGCAGCCACAAATGACCATGTTCATGGTCGCCCTGTGCGCACTCTAGAGGGAACAGCGCCCCAAACTCAGTTCATGGGATTAGTCTTGTAGAAAAGAACCAACCTATTGGAGTACATGCCAGATACCTCACTCGTGTGCCTCTTCCCTCACTCCTGCAAGAACGGTCCTTTTCACATGACTTGGTGTATTCACTGAAGAGAGAAGGTGCTAGACAGCCAGTAGAATTCAGGAGAAGTTGAAATAGGGTCACCTCTGTTTGCCATCAGTTTCAATACCAGCCCCAGTGTGGTAAAAGGCTGGTAGTTTACCAATGTTAAAGGATCATCAAATATTTTTTTTAATACTATAAGCCCTGATGTAGATACTCAAAGGAAAAAGTGATCAATAGAGCCAAGATATTGGTGTCAGCGACGAATTGGTAACATGGTTGCCATGGGCAACAGTTCTGGCAACACCTTTCTTAATTTCAAATTCATTTCAGTTTCAGTGGGTACTTGAGAGAATAAAGAGCTCTGGATGCTCCATTCATAATGCAATTTATCCATTCATAATGCAGTTTATCAGAAAGGCACATGTTTTTTGCCACTTCATCACACTCCTTTGCAATATCCACTTATTTCAAATTTCTACAGATACTAATACTGTGAAACTCTTTCGAAGAGGACATGTAGATCTTGATAACATATACAATTCTTCAAATTCAACCAAGTATCATAGACAAAATGTTTTAGGAGAAAGTGAATAAAAGGCACAGCTCTTGGTTACAGACTTAGGGGGTGATTCTAACCCTGGCGGTCGGTGATAAAGCGGCGGCCAACCCGCCAACAGGCCGGCGGTCCAAAAAATGGAATTCTGACCCTGGCGGGAACCGGCAACACGGGCCGCCACATTAACACTCCGCCCGCCACGGCGGGACCGACAAACAGCGCGGCGGTCACCGCCAACAGACAGGCGGCAGACAATGTACCGCCCACACTATCATGACCGGCCAATCCGCCACCTTTTCCGGGGCGGGAGCACCGCCGATAAAAACACGGCGGAAACAGACTACGAACGGGAAAACGCGCACCTCTACGCACTCCACGAGGAAGGAGGACAGCATGGAACCCGAATTAAACATCCTACCTGCTCTCGTCTACCTGCTCATCTACCACGAGTACGAACGCCGGCGCAGACGACAACGGTGAGTACTGCACCTACGACACAGGGGAGGGGGGAGGACGAAAGGTTACGTGCACACACATACGCGATACACCCACCCCCCCAAACCATGTACACACCAATGCAGAGCAACAAGTCACAGTGAAACCACCCAAACCCCCGTAAAAAAAACAAGGACATAATTAAATTGTGACTCGAAATTTATGGGAAATAAAAACCACTGATAAGTCACGGTCAAATAGCAATAACAATTCAAAAATACCAATTCAATATCCAGTGCATACGATAAACCAAGGCAATAAGTCCTGCACATCTAACGAGATTCCAAGTGTCCGTGGGCCAAAGTGTAGCAACACAAGGGCAAAGCCCACACAGGAGACCTGAGTCCTTTGGAGAGAACACTGCAGGGGCATCTGATGAAAAAACCACAGGCACCTCAGGGGGAAGGGAAGGGGGGGGCACCACAGCCACATGATTCCACGACGCCAGATCCATGAAGGGGCCACCATGCCCACTGTGCCATCCTGGGGAGTGCAAAGCCACAGTCTCTCAAGTCTCTACAGTGGGTGGCTTGCCCACTCGGCCATCCTGGGGAGTGCAAAGCCACAGTCTCTCAAATCTCTACAGTGGGTGGCTTAGCCACTCGGCCATCCTGGGGAGTGCAAAGCCACAGTCTCTCAAGTCTCTACAGTGGGTGGCTTGGCCACTCGGCCATCCTGGGGAGTGCAAAGCCACAGTCTCTCAAGTCTCTACAGTGGGTGGCTTGCCCACTCGGCCATCCTGGGGATTGCAAAGCCACAGTCCATCAGGTGGATAACAGTCTCCACCGGTCAAGGAGGAGGCATGGTGGGCACAGTGAACCGTGAACAGTAGCTCGAGACAGATCCGGCACTGTCATTGTGCCAGTGGTGCTTGAGACGGCGGGGCCCAGCGGAGCGGTGCATGAGACGGCGGGGCCCAGCGGAGCGGTGCATGAGATGAAGGGCCCAGCGGAGCGGTGCTTGAGACGGCGGGGCCCAGCGGAGCGGTGCTTGAGACGGCGGGGCCCAGCGGAGCGGTGCTTGAGACGGCGGTGCCCAGCGGAGCGGTGCTTGAGATGAAGGGCCCAGCGGAGCGGTGCTTGAGACGGCGGGGCCCAGCGGAGCGGTGCTTGAGACGGCGGGGCCCAGCGGAGCGGTGCTTGAGATGAAGGGCCCAGCGGAGCGGTGCTTGAGACGGCAGGGCCCAGCGGAGCGGTGCTTGAGACGGCGGGGCCCAGCGGAGCGGTGCTTGAGACGCCGGGGCCCAGCGGAGCGGTGCTTGAGATGAAGGGCCCAGCGGAGCGGTGCTTGAGACGGCGGGGCCCAGCGGAGCGGTGCTTGAGACGGCAGGGCCCAGCGGAGCGGTGCTTGAGACGGCGGGGCCCAGCGGAGCGGTGCTTGAGACGGCGGGGCCCTGTTCAGCGGTGCTCTTCTGCACGGCGGGGCCCTGTTCAGCGGTGCTCCTCTCCACGGCGGGGCCCTGTTCAGCGGTGCTCTTCTGCACGGCGGGGCCCTGTTCAGCGGTGCTCTTCTGCACGGCGGGGCCCTGTTCAGCGGTGCTCTTCTGCACGGCAGGGCCCTGTTCAGCGGTGCTCCTCTCCACGGCGTGGCCCTGTTCAGCGGTGCTCTTCTGCACGGTGGGGCCCTGTTCAGCGGTGCTCTTCTGCACGGCGGGGCCCTGTTCAGCGGTGCTCTTCTGCACGGCGGGGCCCTGTTCAGCGGTGCTCCTCTCCACGGCGTGGCCCTGTTTAGCGGTGCTCCTCTCCACGGCGGGGCCCTGTTCAGCGGTGCTCTTCTGCACGGCGGGGCCCTGTTCAGCGGTGCTCTTCTGCACGGCGGGGCCCTGTTCAGCGGTGCTCGTCCAGTAGGTCAAGGGAGCCAGACCTGGCCTGGACTCCCTGCTCAGTCGCCCTCCGACCGTGCTGTTGCTGGACCCTTCGGTGACGGAGTCCTGGGCCCTTTGGTGTCCTTCCTAACACCCGGGATGGGGCTTGTGGGCCCCTCCTGCTCCGCACTCCTGCTGGCTGACTTTTCCGCCCTGCTGCCCTTTCGCTCCTTAGATGGGGCTCTCGGGCCCTTGCCTCCCCTAGATGTTGTGGCTGGTGAAGTGGGCGAACTTTGCTCCTTGGGGGCAGCCGTGTCAGTCCTCTCACGGCGGCCCTTTAGCTTCCTGGTCTTCTTGCCTGGTGGGGGGCTGGCTGTCCCCTTGCTGCTGACTGAAGTGTCACTGCTGGCAAAGGGTGGGCTCCAGAACCCATACACCACAGTGACACTCGAAGCTGGGCTGGTGGTGGCTGAGGTGCTCTTGGGACTCTTTGCAGATGGAGGGGGTGGGTCAGTGGAGGGAAAGAGGTCAAGATTAGCAAGGAAAACTTTCTTAGGACCAAGGTAAAAGGTAGGAGAAGTGGTGATAGAAGTGGAGGAAGAGGATGTGGTTGTAGGAGAGTCAGGTGTGCTGTCTTTGGGTGCAGGTGCTTGTGCTGGAGGCTGTCGTGAGGTGGATGGCTGTTGGGTGGGTGTCTGCCTGCGTTTGTGTGTCTTGGAAGAGGGGGTGACAGACACAGTGGGAGAGGACACAGGGGACGTGTAAATGGTAGTGGGGGTGGTGACTGCACGTGTGCGGACTGGACTGGAGGGTGTGCTGGTGATGGAAGCACTGGCTGAGGGTGGTGTGCATGCAGGTGTGAGTGTAGACGTCACAGGGAGGGAGGAGGGAGACGAGGAGGAGGGGGACACAGAGGTGGTAGTGACTGTTGGAATGTCTGCATCTGGGTGTTGCTTGCGTGAATGCTTGTGGGTTCTGTGGTTCTTGTGTCTGGATGAGCTGCCCTTGGGTGTTGAGGTGTGTGCAGGCTGGTCTGATGGTGTGGATGGGATAGGCTGAGGAACAGGAGACAGAGACAGGCTGGAGGCAGTCAGAAGAGGGAGGCTGGAAACAGGGACAATGGCTGCCGTCAGTGCTGAGGCCAGAGCATTGAACGATCGTTGATGGGCAGCCTGACCCGAATGAATGCCCTCCAGGTAGGCATTGCTCCGATGCACCTCCCTTTCTACCCCCTGGATGGCATTCAAAAGGGTAGTCTGCCCAACAATGATGGTCCGCAGGAGGTCAATGACCTCCTCACTGAGGGCAGCAGGGGTAACAGGGGCAGGGGCTGAGGTGCCTGGGGCGAAGGAGACGCCGCCTTCCTGGGGGAGCGGGCACGGAGCGTAGGCTGAGGGGCTGCTGGGAGGGCGGGGCTGGTGCGCTGGGTGGCGGCTGTACCTGTAGAGGCGGGGGGCCCGGATGTTGCCGCCACCGCTAGGGAGCTCCCATCCGAGGACGTGTCGCTGGTGTCACCACTGGTCCCCGTTGTGGTGCTCCCCTCGCCCTCCGGATCACTGGTGCCCTCGGTGTCTGTTCCTGGTCCCACCGGGGCCTTGTGACTTGCAGCTCCCTCGTGCTCCGATGCCAATTCTCCTCCGCCTGATGATGCTAATGCACAGATGCACAAGAAGACGAAGAAGAAGGGTGGGGGGAGAAAAACGAAGACCAGGTTGAGTGCATGCAATGTCAACACCGTTGGCAGAGAGGACAGACACAGGAGCCTCATGCACTAAGCCGCGCATTCGGGGTACACTACTCAGTACTTCTGACTAGGACAACAGGTCTAGAGACGACAAAGGCGCACATGTGTGATGCTGGACCATCGATAGCTGTACTTGTCACCCTACAGAGGTGGGGGCCGGGAGCACAGGGCCATGCCTAAAGGAGAGGACTACACTACAGAAAGCGCCCTGGCCTAATGTCACCCCCAACCCTCCTCCCCCACCCAGACGCCTCCACTGCGCAGAGAGATAGCAGAATGTGCTGATACTCACCCCCTTGTGTCTGCTGTGATGTCCTCAAGCGCCCATCCAAATCAGGGTAGGCCACCGCCAGGATCCGGGACATCAGGGGGGTCAGGGTACGACTGGCACCCCTCCTAGGTTGGGAGGCCATCCCCAGCAGTGACTCGGCGGTCTTCCTGGTCCCGCGGCGGATGTCCTCCCACCTCTTGCGGCAGTGGGTGCCCCGTCTGACGTGGACCCCCAGGGCCCGGACTTCCTTGGCGATGGCACGCCAAATGTCGACTTTCTGATGGGCGCTGACCTATTTGACATGTACAGGGTGGGAAGGAAAAATCATCATTTTTCTGCATGTTAGATGCGATTGGCCCCCCCTCCCCAACCTTGCCATATGGCACATGCTCTCATCTGTCGTGCGTTGCACTCCTCATTCGCCCCCCACCCCACCAACTTAGCATCCACCCCACTCCACACAGGCATAGCCCATTCAATGTGCACCCAGTGTACTTACCTGTTGGTCTGGAGGACCGTAGAGTAACGCATACTGGGGGAGGACCCCATCCACAAGTTTGTCCAACTCCTCACACGTGAAGGCAGGGGCCCTTTCCCCAGTCGCAGCAGCCATTGTCACTTCCAGACCGAGGTCACAGCAGCACTTGCAGTATAGGTCCTCTCCTGTGGATGATCAGGTCTCGAGTGATTGAGCAGATAGAAAATGGCGGTCACGCCCGCGGCGGTGCGTACCGCGGCGGTGCGTACCGCGACCGCCGGCGCACCTCGTCATTGGCTCCTGAAACCCATAGGCCTCAATGTTAGCCAATGCGGCTTCGTATAGCGGTCTTCGACCGCCTACCGCCACGGTGTGCCACGCCAGCGCATTGACCTCACATCCCATTGTCCCACTTCACAGGTCAGGCAGCCGCCATTTCAAGGGCCCACATGGCATTATTTGTACTGCGTCACACAGGCCTAGGCCTTGCATTGCCACACATACACGCCTTTCAATATATAGATAATCGTGTGCTATGCATGCAGTGGTGAACGTACCTGTGATTTGCTTGACTCTGTGCGCCATGTTGTCCTTCCTAGGCACCGTCCGCTGGGACTTGCGAGGAGAAGGATGAATCCTCGCGTGTACTGACCGCTGATGGACCTGTCGACAATGGAAGAACGCCACATCATACTACGATACCGACTTGACCGAGCCACTATACATGAACTGTGTGCCCAGCTGGAGCCAGCCCTGATGTCCCCCATCCGCCAACCCACAGGAATTACCCCTCTAGTGCAGGTTCTGTCAGTCCTCCATTTTTTGGCAAGTGGCTCATTCCAGACAACAGTGGCCATGTCATCTGGAATGTCTCAGCCTATGTTTTCAAAAATCTTGTCTAGAGTGTTGTCTGCCCTGACGAAACACATGCGGCGCTACATTGTATTTCCTGAGGAGGTTGATTTGGCCACTGTGAAGGGTGATTTTTATGCCCTTGGACATATCCCCAACATAATTGGTGCCATTGATGGGACCCATGTGGCTTTAGTACCCCCAAAAGACGATGAGCAGGTGTACAGAAACAGGAAAAGTTACCATTCGATGAACGTCCAGGTGGTCTGTTTGGCTGACCAGTACATCTCCCATGTGAATGCCATGTTCCCTGGGTCAGTGCATGACGCGTATGTGATGCGAAATAGCAGCATCCCTTATGTGATGGAACAGCTACAGAGACAACGTGTGTGGCTAATTGGTGACTCTGGTTACCCCAACCTGCCTTGGCTATTGACCCCAGTGAGGAATCCCCGGACCAGGGCAGAGGAACGGTACAATGAGGCCCATGGGCGAACTAGGAGGATCATTGAAAGAACCTTTGGCCTCCTGAAGGCCAGGTTTAGGTGCCTGCATATGACAGGGGGATCCCTGATGTACTCACCAAAGAAGGTGTGCCAGATCATCGTGGCCTGCTGTATGCTTCACAATCTGGCATTGGGACGTCAGGTGCCCTTCCTGCAGGAGGATGGTCCAGATGGTGGTGTTGAAGCAGCTGTGGAGCCTGCAGAGAGTGAAGAGGAGGAAGACGAAGAGGACGACCCAGACAACAGGGACAGAGTTATCCAACAGTATTTTCAGTAGCACACAGGTAGGAATCACCCACACCATTTAACATTTACTGAATGCCCCCTGCATCTTTACTTTGTGTATTTCCCCCCAGTTCTTTTAAACTGAAGTTTGCTTTTCCCTTCCCTTTTCAGTGCTGTATGACCCACTGCGTGACTTCTGCTTGGTTAGCCCATGGACTAATGCTTATTGACATCGGTATGTTGTCCACACATAAATAACAGAACATTATTGATAAGTGTGTTATACATTTGTAAATAATACAGGCTGACTCCAGAATGATTTCTGTGCAATGAGTGATTTATTTTTAGTGCTATATATTGGTACATGATATTAAAACGGTGATGGGTGAGGGTGGAGTTATGTCCATGGCAGAGTCCAGTTCTCGGTCGCACAGGTGCATTGTTCATATGGCTGTGGAAGGATGGAGCAGGGGCAGTTCAAGGTTGGACAGGGTGACACTGTGGGACAGTGGAATGACATCCGGGGGGATATTAGGCTGGCGGGGGTCTTGGCATCCTACTCTGTCTTCCTTTGAGATCTCAGGTTCCTCTTGCGGGGTGGTTGTTCTTCAGCAGGAGGTGGGGTACTGGTGGCCCGTCGTTCTGTGGGGGCCTCCTGACCACTAGCGCCGGCGGAGGTGGTAGGCTGTTCCTGGCTAGTGACAGGGGCCCTTTGCGGTGCCACATGGTCCCGCAATGTGGTTTCTATCCGGTTGAGGGCCTGGACTATGGTCCCCATAGCGGTAGCGATGTCCCGGAGTTCATTGCTGAACCCCATGTACCGTTCCTCCTGCTGTGCCTGGATCTCGGTGAACCTGGCCAGTACCGTCGCCATCGTCTCCTGGGAGTGATGATATGCTCCCATGATGGTGGTGAGGGCCTCTTGGAGAGTCGGTTCCCTGGGCCTGTCCTCCCCCCCCTGTCGCACAGCAGCCCTCCCAGTTGCCCTGTTTCCCCGGGCCTCTGTCCCCTGGACGGTGTGCCCACTACCACTGCCCCCAGGTCCCTGTTGTTGTTGGGGTGTTGGGTCAGCCTGGGTCCCCTGTAGTGGCGGACACACCGCTGATTGACGCGTCCGCGAGACAGAGGCATGGGCCCGCTGGGTGGGAGCTGTGCTGGTGTTCCCAGAGGGGTTTGGGTCTGCTGTGGCCTGGGTCTGTGTGTGGGGAACCGACTGTCCAGAGGTCCCCGATGGTCCGGGCTGGTCGTCAGGTTCTAGGTCGACAGAGCTGCTGTCCTCGCTGGGGGCCTGTTCTGGGGGTGGGATGGACAAATCTGGACCCTCCGTGGCGGTGTGTTGGCGTTCGGGCCCTGCAGGGGTAAAGGAGTATGGTTATTGTTTCTGTGTGTGCCATGGCGTGCATTTTGAGTGCCCTTGTCCCCCAGTGCTGGCATTCCCTTGTGGGAGGTGTTGTGAGGGTTGGGGGGGGGCCTGTATGGGTATGTGCAATGGTCTTGCTTTGGTGGTGGCTGTCTATGGTTTGTGTTGGCATTCAGGGGTTGGTGTTGTTTAGGGTGGGTTGTGCTGGTGAGACATTGGCAGGGAGGTTATGTGCTGGGGGGTGAGATTGGGGGTGAGGGGGGGGGGTTGGCATGCTGGTGGTTGGGGGGGGTGAAGTAGTTGAGATTGGACTTACCAGAGTCCATTCCTCTGTGTACTCCAGCGAGGCCATCAGGATGCAGGATGTTTACCACCTCTTGCTCCCATGCTGTGAATTGGGGTGGAGTGGGTGGGGGTCCGCCGCCAGTCTTCTGCACAGCGATGTTGTGCCTGGAGATCATCGAGCGCACCTTCCCCCGTAGGTCGTTCCATCGCTTTCTGATATCTTCCCGATTTCTGGGATGCTGTCCCACAGCGTTGACCCTGTCTACGATCCTTTGCCATAGCTCAGCCTTCCTTGCTATGTTGGTGTGCTGCACCTGTGTGCCGAAGAGCTGGGGCTCAACCCTCATGATTTCCTGCACCATGACCCGGAGTTCTTGGTCCGAAAAACTTGGGTGTCTTTGGGGTTCCATGGGGTGGTGTGGATGAGGTGTGGGGTGGTGTTTGTGGTGATGTGCGTGGTGATGTGTGGTGATGTGTGCGTAGATGTGGTGTGGGTGATGAAGTTGGGTTCCTGTGTGTGTTGGGGTTTTCTATTGCTGTGCTCGCTCTCTCTATCTCTATCTCTCTCGCTCTCGCCTTCGCTCCGATTTCCAACTAGTGGGGGTTTGTGGGTGATGTGGGTGTGTGTTTTATAGTTGATTGGATGTGTGGGTGTGTTGTTTGTATGTGTCTCAGGTGTGCGTATTTCAAAATGTCCAATGTGGCAGTGTTTTGGAGCTGGGTGTGTATTTTGAGCGCGGCGGTGTGTACCGCCAATGGAATACCGCGGTTGAAAGACCGCCGCGTGGATTCGTGGGTCAGAATGGCATGGGCGTGTTTGTGTTGGCGTGACAGTGGAGGTTTGGTCATCTCCAGTTTTCCGCGGCCCGCTGATGTGGCGGCCTTCCTTGGATGTCGGATTTTTGGCGGTTTCACAGTTGGTGGTCAGAATGACCGTGGCGGTTTACCGCGGCCGCGGCGGTAGAATGGTGGACTTCTGACCGGTGGTAAGGGCCTTTTACCGCTGAGGTCAGAATGACCCCCTTAGTGCCATTTTAACAAGAAACTGGCGCAGTGCTGCGCCAAAATCAGCATTGCTGCGCTGCACCAGTTTTGAAATGCAAGGCTGCGCTGTATTTACAAGAATACTGTGCGGCCCTGAGATAACCCCTGCTCCGGCACTAAATTAAGCTGCCTGCACCAGCGTAGGCATCCTTGCACCATAGTGTATTGGTGCCTGCATTGAGGGGATAGAGTGTTTATATGCATGAAGGTGTCCCTTCATGCACATAAACAATCTAAAATGGCGATGTGCAGAATGCAGCACACTTAGAAGTACCAAAGTGTCATTTTTTAATGAGTGTTTATTTGCAGGAAAGGACACCATCCTACAAATCAACAATCAACCATGGCCTTTTGCTTCTTCTATGTGTGCTGCAGAATGCAGCACATGTGGCAAAAGTAAAAAACAAGGAGGAATAAAAGTATTCCTCATTGTTTTGCCATGCTAACACCACTCCTGGGGTAGCGTTAGCTATTGAAGCTGCTACGGATTTATGATTTCTCGTAAATCGGGGGTGGTGTCAAAAGCAATGGATGTTGCGATGGAACGCCCAATGCAACACCCATTGCACGCCCCTTTGATGCAGAAAACTGTGTGTGTGGGGCCCATATTTACAAGGAGGCATAAAGCCCAAAACAAGTGGCATTACACCTCCTTGTAAATATGGAGAAGTGGTTAGCGTCACAGGAGCGGCGCAAAAAAGTGATGCTCTGGTGGTGAAAGGGCCTTGTAAATCTGTCCCTTAATCTCATCTTTTTAAAAATGTAAGACATCTAGTAAGGATTCTTTCTCCTATTTGTTGACAATCACCTTCAAGACTCTGCAGTGCTTTAAAAAGTTATCTTCTGAAGTTGGTATCACTTTCTTGCACTATAGCAGAGATTGCACAATGATCTAAGTGTGCCATTTAGTTGTCCACATTCCACTTCTTTCAATGAACTTAGAATAAGACAAGTGGGTTCACTGAGGTTGGTTAGTCCACCCTATGTGTTCGTCCTATGAAACATTTAGGCAGGTAGATCAACCATGATCCAGCTTGCCTCGAGGGTTCATCCTCTCCTGATACAACAGAGCCCTTCTAGACACAGGAAGTCACATTAATTACAAATAGGCTGGTGGCCCATCTGCAATCCACCCTGCAAAGCAACATCACCCAACATTTAATGTAAGGAAGAAAGAACTGTAGGTCAGGGGCTAGAGGCAAGACCCCTTTAATATCCATGCATCATAACCTCCTGTGAACAATGTAAAATGCCCTACATCCATCCCTTCAAGCCTGCAACCCAGCCAAAAATGTGACGGGTGTTGAAACAAATCAGCCATCCTATGTGCTTGTTTCTCCTCAGTATCTTATCATTCTGTGTGCGTGATCACACACAAGCAAAGGTTCATTCCTAAAGAGAAAAGAGTGGCTTACTGGAAGCTTCCACCACAGAAAGTAGTGCTGTAATGCAATGATGGCTCCTCCTTTATCATCTCTGCCTCGAAAGTGATGAGGGAGGCTTGAGAATCCATACCTCACAAATACTGCCTGGAATTAGGTTGCGTGGAGGGTTCTCTAATGGGTTGGGCTGCAGCGGCTTGTGTTTTGCCAAGGGCAAAAGGACTGATCACTCCCATTTTAAATACTCTTCAATGTCAAGCCTCCTGTAGCTTCCTCCTTCCTAATAAAAAGCTCTTCTTCTCTTCCATAGGGATGAAACACACTGGGCTTTGCTATAGAATTTGCAGACAAACAAAAAGCTCAAACATCTCACGAGAAGGTAAATGTGTTAAGCAAGTTTTAGCAGCTGTTGTTAACAGGCGTTGGTACATTGACGACATCTTGGTTGTATGGCAAGGCCCTTTGGCTAGAGCTAGTTCACTGACCGAGTGGGTAAACACACTAAACCCATATTTGAAATTCACTTCTACGGTGTCGGATAAGGAGGTTCATTTTTTGGACTTACTGATTACAATTGAACAGGGGAAATTATTAACCTGTACTTACCAAAAACCTACAGATCGCAACAGCCTGCTAATGTACGAGAGTCATCATCCTAAATCCCTCCATGACAACTTACCATTTGGCCAATTCTTGCGACTACGACAAAACTGTTCCTCAATACAGGAATACAATACCCAAGCAGATGATCCTCAAACAAAACTCCTTGAACGACATTATCCCCAACACGTCATCAACCGAGCTCGTAAGAGAGCAAGGAACAATAATCGTGACTCTCTACTTCAAACTAATACTAGAGTCACAAATAGACGGTTGACTTGTGTGTCTACTTTCACCCCACTATCTAACCAGATTAATAAACTGATTAATCAAAGGTGGCCTATCCTCAACAGTGGGGGCAATACCATTCCTAGGCCCCTATTTGCATTTAAACGATCTAAAAATATTAAAGATCTGATAGTCCATACCCGTCCAAAAGACACATTGCGAACACAGACACAAACTACACTCTGGAACCTTCCACCTGTAACTGGACATTATCCCTGTGGACACTGTAATGTCTGTCAATTGACTAGCCCCAACAAAACTTTACATTTGGCACCTATAGGCCAATGGCACCTGACAAAACACACGAATTGCAACACTAAAAACTGCATTTACATGATTACGTGTCCATGCGGGCTACGTTATTTGGGCATGACTTCTAGACCAGTTAAAATACGAATTAACGAGCATAGGAGCAACATCAGGTGTGGACGCATTACAACAAAATTATGCGCACACTTCCTAGATGCCCCCCACAGTCCCGATGATTTAAGTTGGGTCGTACTTGACGCCCCTAGAATCACTACTGACTCTCCACACTCCTTGTTCAGACTGGAACAATGGTGGGTTTTCAAGATTCATACTGATACAGATGGGTTGAATGATGCCATTCCCTGGATTACATTGTCCGCCTAATCAACCCCTTTTAAGGATTTACCACCGAGTATTCAGTATCTTCAATCTATATTTGTTCTGTTTTTCACTTTTTATTTCCATCCTAATTGGACTGACTGTGAAAGACTATGGTTTTAGGGAGCCCCATTTTATGTATTACTCTGTGGCTCATACCTTTCTTTTGTCTACTAGGGCGGTTATTTCCGGCTTCCCACTCCAAACCACTCATTGTATTAACTGACATAACTCACTATCCAGTTCCAGCCATTCCAAGATAGCTGACGATGTTTTAGTCCATTGTTTGTTTTGACTACCACCCACGAGGCTATTGGAGTAATGCTCGTTCTAGTCTATTATATCTCTGTTCACAAAGATGGCCGCCGTAATTTTGCTTGAGTCCTTCTTTTATTTCTGAGACCTGTTCCCGGAGTGTAGTCCTTCTACAGTTTTGACCACCCTCTCCCATTTTTGCCGGGAAAACTTCTCTTTAAAAGACTCTCACCGAGTCGGGAAGTTTTCTTTTCGGGAGAGCACGTCAGGGTAGGCTCCCCTACAGACTGCCGTCATCCACAAAGTAAGTGACCTCGCGTTTGTGTGTTTATCGCTTTTTTCGGTTACTTATTTACTCTGGGGACGTATATTGAGCTCAACTAATGATATCTCTCAAAGTATTAACAGACTTAGGTCGGGGTAATCCCTTAATATTCTATGGATAACCACGCTTTGCCAGTGTGTTTTTGTCTTTGTAAATTACTACGCAGACTATTACACTCTGCTACAGTACTCACCAAGCCTTTTTAGAAATATTTTCTGTTGTAAAACTGTTTTATTCCTCCCAGTTTTCCTTCAACAAATGTTATAAATGCTAGTGACGAGTCTGTGTATGAATTTCCAAGTGACATGGACTAATAATGTGCTTGATGTTCATAATCAATTTAACCAACCGACCTCTAGTAGTGAATGTGACTGTTTTGGTTCTGATTGATTACACTGCATTCATGGTGTCTGCTTTACCACTTTATTAGTAGTGACCGCTTTCGGCATGCTACTTCCCAAGGGGCCCCCCCATGTACTAAGGGATGGTAAGCATATTGTCTTATTATGTTTTTACACAACTGGTTACTACACACTGTTGTGTCACGGGTGTCCTTCCTTATTTTTCCGTGTGTTTTGATCAAAATGATTTGTTTGTATTTTTCTAGGGCGACCATTAGAGGTTTCTGACAATTAGTGAACTTTAATGTAAGTGACTATATGATTTGTTCGACATTTTTGCAAACTTTCGGTAATATAGACAGGAGAAGTCTTATTATGTATTGGTCCTGAAGAAGCGTCATAGGATCTTGTTAGACCACTGTACGCGAAACATGTTGACCATGTCCTAGGAGCCCGACGATAATCTCCTTAAGCTCCAGCACCATGCAGAAAGTGGTTGAGCATTATTCCTCATTTTACACTTTCCTTTTGTTTTTAATCTTGGTCCCGGTCTTATTCCATTGATTAATTAAATTGACTCGCTCCTATTAAGACTGGGAACCAATTTTAGCTTTCACTCTCCTGCCAGGATTAGCGCCTGACTGCAACACCAGGTCTTATAGTGTCCGCTACCACGGCTGCTACCTAAAAGATCTCCGGCAAAGAGCCCCCTTACGGGGAGCCCGTCAGACATTGCAGCGCCGGTCTGACGAGGAGCTACCCGATGATGAAGCATGACATCCTCTCGGATGTGTGAGGGCTCTTGCTCCTGAACTTTAATGTTCCCCTAGTGATTATATTTTTCCATTTGGAACAGTGTACACCTTTTTTGTATGTTCAGTTAATTGGGAGACCGTACACTGGACCAACTAATCTCCCAGTCCCTCCCTTTGTTGATACATTAACAGCAAGAACTCTGAGCAACAGTTATTATGCAGGAAACTACTGAATCCCTCATTTCTTATTGTCTGCAGGCGTGATTGAGCTTTGCGCTGACATTAGTGGAGGACACTGGTTTGAGAAATGACCTCACACCAATGGATGAAGCCGTATACACTTCTAAAAGTTAAAAAAACAGGTAATGCTTTTGAGTTTTCTATGCCATGAGGGTCAACTATCTTCCCAGACCTTCTGGTGTCACTTGCATCAGATGAAGCAGGTGCTGATCATTATGGGATTCACTTAAAGGCTCTAGACTAGCCCTACGAGCCCAATGAGACTACATTATTAGAGACTCTACTGGGGTTAGTTAGTATGCACAAAGAACAAGGCTCCACCTTTCATCTTCACTCTATGATAAGGGAAATCTAAAGCCAAGCTGAACCCGTGGAATGTCTTTTATGTTACAAGGGTTCTCACTTGTTTACAACCACTAGCCAAAAAACTGAGCATGTCTGACACTAGCCTGGGAAATATAGAAGTAAGGTCTGGATATGAACATAGCTGAGGATGGCAAAATTCAACACCTCTCTTCTCTTGAGGATGTCTCGACTTCCTGATTAAAGAAGGACACAGATGGCCACGGAGGCCTCTGTAACCACCTGCAAAGTATGCACACAAAGTTTACTCACTTCAGACTTAGTGGGACACAGATCCCCTAAGATACTGTCTCCAAGAGTCAGTGTTGCGGAGCGCCATTAAGAATGTCAAGCAACGCATCCCTTCCAAGAACGCCCTTAGAAATAAATGCTACAGGAAACGATTTATTGGACATTGTGGTCAAAGTCGATTTTTTTATCCTGTGTGTGCATCTGGGTTAGAGAATCTGCAGCATTACTACTATGGTAGACCGATTCTTTTTATACCGGTAAGGTGAAATTCAACTTTCATATTAAACGTCGATCATTTGAGTTGAGATATGGATAGCTGCAATTTGGATTGCGTGACACTGCAAACTTCTCAAACCAGCACACAGCATAAAGTGCAACAAGAGCAGCTCTGCAGCTTTTCTTTGTACACAGAAAAGGCACAGGGTAGGCAGCAGCAGATGGTCGCACTTTAATCAGGTGGTCCAGAAAGGCAGAGACCCTGGTCAAAAGCCCTGTCTGCAGAAGCCTTGAAGTGTTCCTGGGAATTTATCGCTTCCTCATGGAGGCACAATGGACATCTTAAGGATTTTGGGGCCCTAGGCCAAACGATTTTTGGGGCCACCTGTTCGAAACAGGTTTGAGTTTATGATCCAGTTTCAGCTCTATTATGCATGTGCTCTTTGGCCAGGTCACTGACCATGCACAGGCACACTCGTCTAAATTCTAAGTGTGTTTACATCTAATATTCAGGAATAGCAACGTATGTTTTTAGTATTGTAACTCAACAGCAGCTCACTGATGTTACTATAAAAAATGTCTGTGACACCATTCTATTTCTCATTTGTGACGTCCTGTTTTGATCTAAAAGAAACTTTTTTCTGGATGTTGCATAAAACATAAACACACAATTCTCTGCAAAATGTCTGTTGCAGACTCACACATCACGCACAATAATGAATTAAAGCAACAGGGCATTTAAAACAATCTACTTAAGAATTATTATAGGTCATGAGGACAGGACTCTCCAAAACGGAGCTGGCTCTACGGGGAGGTGGAGCGGGGTGCTTCTGAAAGGGTGGGGCCCTGGGCCAGAGTCCACTTTGCCCATGCCTTAAAACATCTCTTGGAGGCACGTTCTAAGCTTTCAGGTTTGGGGAATTAAACACACTTGCTAAGTCCATGTCCTTGCTGGGAAAGGATACATCTGGCAGGGCGCACCACCCACCCCACTTGAGATTGCAAATGCAAAACCTGCTGTCTTGTATCATCTCCAAACAGCATCTCCTACCTTAAGCGGGGCCAGTGGTGGACATGCTTTAGAAAAAGTATTGGAACTGTAATCCTGCAAGCAAATTAGGGCAGGAGAGTGAATGTGGGGCAAGGTCAAAGGTGTGGCTAACAAAATACATTATTAGGTAACTTTTTTGTCTTTTACCTTCAGGTAACTACATATGAAATAACGCACAGCTTAAATGAGAAATAAATACACATTAAGTTAATCAGTGGGAAATGCACTGTTGTACATTATGAAACCTCTGATAGGTAGTCCACTGCTGAGGTATGTGTTTGTAACCAGAGGTATGTGTTTGTAACCAGAAAGCCACAGTATTGAACCCTGGTTAGTGCAGTGGATAATTCTCACTTGTCTATGTTTAGAGCTCTGAGGTCCCAGGCTGTGATATAAAGCACAGTGAATTTGTAAGTTATTATTTTAAACTTCCATTACAAACAGCACAAGATAGGCTGTTAAAAATGTGCAAGAATGTTTAAGATAAAAGAGAGCTTCCAAAATATAGATTTTAGTAAGAATTCTGCACAGTGCAATTATTTTCCTAATAGATTTTTTAAAGTAGGCACTTCACATTTCAGCTGGTAACTCCCTTGCAATACCACTCAAAAAGAATAAATCTTTGTTATGAGGGTGCTTCAAGTAATTATATTCATTAAAGCCAATATCGGCTTCCCAGCACCCTTTGCAATTGCAGACTAACGAGTTGTACACATGTACTTTCTTTCAGGCAAGCAGGCGCCCTGGCAAGAAGGCTTGTGTAGGTGTCTCGACCTTCGTGAGTTTCAAAGCACCGGGGCCTCCCTGCTTTATACTTAAGCTGAAGCATTTCAGCTCTTGGAATTAACCATCTCGCGTCGTCTTCTCATAAAAAGTAGGGGAACTGTCTAAAATAAAAAAGTGTGGGCCTGTCGTGCTCCTCAGATCCCACCCACTTTGTCC
The DNA here is from genome assembly GCF_031143425.1 of Pleurodeles waltl. Classification (NCBI taxonomy): domain Eukaryota; kingdom Metazoa; phylum Chordata; class Amphibia; order Caudata; family Salamandridae; genus Pleurodeles; species Pleurodeles waltl. Next base: position 643,608,296 of record NC_090446.1, on the reverse strand, counting down.
ACTGAGCACTGCAGCAATGGTGGCTCGTCCTTATTGGTGTCAGGGCTTCACCCTCCATGCTTGTGGGCCGTTTTTATCATATGGTTAGTAAATAGTAGCCTATTATTCACTATTGGTTTTATTTAAAAAAAATGCAGACTCTTGAGGAGATCAGCAGCATGCCTGAGGCAGTAAATGAGTGTGATGTCTGGCACAGAGGTATTGAATTGCCTGTGTCAACTATGACACAGATTTCCCAGGGCAGGTGAAGCTCAGGCTGTGCCCGTGATACACCTCACTAGCACCCATTAGGGAAGTACCATACACATGGCGCGCAGGCACTATAATGATAAGCACTGCAGTGCCAGGGGGGAACCATCGATCATCCTTTCGTCACATCTTTTCCATCTCATTTCAGTGTGTTGTGGGACCTGGAGACTCCATGAACTCACTCCGCCCAGAGACAAGCTGAAAGAGAGTAGATGAAAAGGCAACGATCGGAAAGCTAGAAACTGTGCAACACTGGGTGAGTTCCAGCTTTCAGCTCCCTGCGCCAGTGCCTGGTGGGAGAGGGGCAGTGTTCCTGCCCCAAGGCGCCAACTGAAAGTAAGTGGAAAAATAATTTGTTAAATGTTGCATTCATGTGGGTGGGTGAGAGAGTGAGTGGGTATGTGTTCATGCATGCATGAGAGAGAGACAACGTGCATGTGTATGTGTAGGTGGCAGGAGGGTGAGAATAAGCGACTGAGTGGCACTGAGTGTAGCAATGGCTGAGGATAACATTAGTGAGTCCGAGCCAGGGAGAATAAGTGAGAATGTGGTGGAATAACAGAGTGAGAGTAAGAGTGAGTGCAGGTGAGTGAGAGAGGCAGTGAGAGTGGGTGAGTGTGGGGAATTATGAGCGTGAGTGAAGAGTCAATGTGAGTTAGCATAAGCAAATTAGATTGTGTTTGTGCGTGTGTTACTCCTGGGAGTCTGATGCTGGCCCTGGCATACTGAAGGTAATTCGTGGCTTACAGTAACTCATGGAAAACATACTAACTCACACATACTGCATGTAATTCTTTGTGTAAGGGTACCTTTGGTAAAATGCTAATGCTAGCAATCTAGAGCTAATGCTTGGCATCAGGCATCCATGGCAAAATGCTCATTTTGGAGGTAATTTTTGACATAAGTGGCAGCAGTGGCAAAATGCTACCACTGGCATGCTAGAAGTCATTTTTGACATAAGGGGAACCCATTGGAAAGTGCTGGCGCTGGGATACTGGACATAATTCTTTGCACAATGAGTATCCATGACAACATGCTGGTGCTGATATTTTGAAGGTCATTCTTAGCATGAGTCAGAATGCTGTGCCTGGCATATTGGATACTATTCTTGACACATGGGGCACTGGTTAAAAATTCTGGTGCAGGTAGACTAGATGCACTTATTGAAATATGTGACACCCATGGAAAAATGCTGATGCTGGCATGCTGGTGGTAATTCTTGACGTTAGGACAGATGACACCATGGCATAAGGGGGTGGAGGCAACCACAAACAAATGTTGGCCTTCACACACAAGATAGTTTTTGACATATGCCTCACCTACGGCTCTTTGCATAGGGGTCACCAGTGCCATATAGTGGGGAGACCGATGACTAACTGCTGACCCTGGCAGAGATGAGTAATTATTGACATGTCGGGCACATTGATGGCATATTGGAAACAAAATGGGTCAAGTTCTGGGGAGCATTAGCCTCAATGGCTACCTAATATGTGTAAAAAATGTGCTTTAAAATGCACCATTTGGTCTCATTGTTTAAAACTATTCTTTGAGGAGAACCCCTCTGACGTCAGCTACAAGTAGTCAGGCTGCATCACTTTGCTTACTTGCTTAAGTTCAGGGCAAGTATTACGCCACACACCTTTCAAAGAGCACTAGCCGTCATGGCACAGCAGTATCCAAACACAACTTTGTGAATCGGTTATATCCCTGCCGGAAATTGCAGTTGTTAGGTGGGTTGGACTTCCAACTGGGTCCTGTGGTGACATATGTCTTACGGAACACGGAACTAAAAATGTCCAATGAACAAATAAGGTGAATTCTACTGGTTAAACAAAAACTCCAACTGTAACCAATAAGCACTGACTGCCAGTCCCAGGACATAAATAGAATGTTCAACATAGTTCAATAGCTGGCCAAAACTGAATGCCAGAATTTGGATCCAGTAAAAAAAAAAAAATTCTACTGGAAATCGGTGCAAATGTTGCCTATAAGTCAGCTCGGTTGGTTTATGTGACTGCTGTAAAGACAATCGTGGCATTTTTCGTTCATCCTTTCACAGCTGATAACATGGAAATAGGATGGATAATGGAGAAACTGGTCTTGGACAACGCAGCTCACAATAGTGCAAAACTCACAGCAGCAGAACATGCAAGAAATGAGTGAATACATCTAAGTCCGGCTTTAGGGCGGTGCAACAGGTGGGTCCACACTGTCGCGCCGCCCCACAGACCTAGATGGTGGGGGGAGGAGACACTGACCTCAGGGGGAGCGCTGCGTTTAGCAATAACATGATTGAAAAGCATCCGCTCAGGGTTCCTTGTGCGTCCAGCGTTCAGACAGCAGTGAAAATGTCAAGATAACTCTAGTGATTACTGGTCCCGCTAGAGAGAGATCTTTTTGTCTAATGGCAGTTTGACTCCCCGTACGTTAGCATAAAAGGTTAATATGTCTGCTGCAGAGAACAGATCTGTATTTTATGTAGACAGCTGAATGGGTCAGTAAAACCAGCCTTTACCAGCAGTTCAAAAAAATGAAGTATATGTGAGAGAGGGGCTATGGAGAGATGAGCACTTTTGCCGGGTGATGGTGAGCGAATCCCAGGTGCGGGTAGGGAGGGAAGATTGTCACGCTGGGCACCACCAGTGCTAAAGCCAGCCCTGAATACATGGAGCTTATTGGAGGGATCTAAAGTTGCTGGAGGAGGGAACAGAGAGACTTTTCGACTCGGAAGATTAATGGCGCCATTTTAACCACCCAATAACTCGCAGATAAAACAACTACAGGCTGGTGCTGAGTCACGATGCTGCAGCCATCAATAGCACAGTTCCTATAAGTCACTGATGTCGGGGCCCTGCCCTCTGCTCAGTGCCGACTGGAGAAAGGAAAGGTACACGTGCTGGGGCTTGACTGATGCTCACGGAAATTAATAGGAATTTTGTGCTCATGCACAGCCAAACCAGCTGGTCCTCACGGTGCTCTCAGCGAGGCAGCTAAGAATGCAGAAGAGGAAAAAAAAGTCTTATCACATGATGACTGTACAAGTGAGTAACGTGGGAGCATGTGAGGACCCTGGTCTGTGGCGCAAAATGCCAGCGCATGAATAGAGATGGCCAAACCCCTGAAGCCTCAAGCCAAGCTCGACGGATGCCCGGCTCTGGCCCAGCTCGAGATCCTCTTGAAAGCACAAACCAAGCACGGGCACAGCCTTCCCGTGGTTTCTACCCCTGACCCTCTTACCTTTTGTAGAAAGTCTTCTTGTTTAAATATGTGTTTACTTAACACAGCAAACTGATGTAGCCGCTCCTCAAAGAATTAAACTAGGAGAGAGGCACCCGTTCAGTGGCTGAAGCGTACAACTAGTAAATCTAGCACCAATCTCTGCTTCTCGGCTGGACAAAACTGTGTGATCCTCGGCAATTACCTTAGTCCACTGTCCCTCTTCTTCTTTTATTGTCACATTTGAGAGCACCTTCAAAATCATCTGTTCAGGATGTGTGTTGTACAAATCCCTCTCCCGCGTATGTTTTACTAACAATCGATGGACGGCAACAACGTGCTTGATTAGAATGTGAGCTGCATTTCATTTAAGTAGGCACCGATGCAATAACTTGAAAAGTCATGTTGTGTTACCTTTTTTTACCTGAGCTCACTGTTTGAGTAGGTTTTGGCCTCAAGGTCTATCGTTTGTTTTTACACAGAGGAAGTGCCATAAAGAATGAGGCACTGTCAACATCCTCATCTTGTCCTGAAGACTGCTCCTGTTCTTTGTCTACCCCCTGGCCATTCTGGATTTGAATTAGGGAGGGAAAACATCATTCTTCCTTCGCTTTCCATCCCTGATGCATCATCCATCCTTGGATGTTGTAATCTGTAATTATTTTTCCAAAATCAAGTAAGTTGAGTAAAACTCTTTGCAAAATGTTTCGGTTGGCAGGCACCTGTTATTTTGTTTCTTTTTTTTAATTTTGTTTGTTTAATGCTGAAGGTCTAGATTTTACGTTAGGGAGGGTGCAAACAGGCCCATGTGAAATTAAGGAATAATGGACATATTTGTACGTTGGAGGCCAGAGTGAAGAACATTTCTAAGGTGTTTCTCTGAATGTTGTCAGTACTTGTCTTTATACCGTGGTGTGTTTTACTTTTAGGAGGGTAGTCTGCTGTAGGCCAAGGATGTATTTTTTAATATGGTAATTTTCACTTTCTCAATGCTTGTGTGCTAGATATTTTTTAAATTATTTTATGTGTTTTGGATGACATAGTATTGATACCAAATTAAAAGTATTTGGAAAGAGTAATTGTGTCTTGTCCTGTTTGTGTATCGGGCACTTTAAAGTTTATTTTAATATTTTCTTGCTAAAGTTATTGTTGTTGCTTTATTCATGGTGTACTAGGACCAGTCACATTCTGGGGGTATACTTGTGCAATTCTTTTCCTGCACGTTTTTGTTGGTGAAGGGGGTGGTGGGGGTGGGGTGGGGGGGGCTTAGCCACAGTAGATGAGCCAAGTTGTCTTTGTTTTCCCTGACTCCATCTTTGCTGGCCATTTGGAGTTGGCCATTTTTTGGACCCAGTGTGTCTTATAAGTGGCCATTTTGTCGTTGTTCTCCGTACCTGCTTCTTTATTGACATGTGGTGATGACCATTCCGTGGAGCCTGTGTGGCAACCATGCTGTCTTTGTTCCCCTTGACTCCTTCCTTGCTGACCAATGCATGTGGTGACCACCATTTTTTGCAGCCAGTGAGTGTTACTGATACTCATTTTATTCCACTTTTAAAAAACGTTTTCACTGAGCATTATGATTGCAGGAAATTCATGTCATTTTTGTTCCTTTTTTCTAATATATTTTTACTGTTATATCTATTTGTGCTTGTGGTTGGTTGTAGTAGTCTGTAGTACACAGTTGTTGTTTTTAAATTAACTTATTTTATGTTTGCCTCTCATATGGGCACAATGACCCATGGAGGAAACCTAACTGTTTATTAAATCATTTATTATTCGATTTATGCCTGCTACCCCCTGTCTGCCATAGGGGTCCCGTGGGTCTTGGAGGGACAACAGGAATTTTCTTATATAAACGTGATAAATTTTTGCCTGTCTCCTTTTCTCCATAGGGACCACATTGGCCCGTGAGGGACACCAACTACAAACTAATTAATGTATTTGACTTGTGTCTATCGCTCATCTCCCTCCCATAGAGGCCCTACTGGCCCTGGACATGCACCAGGTATTTTTATATTAATCAATTTTTATAATATTATTATGATAATAATCATGGTGAGCACATAGGTTACATTGACACAAATTGCCAAATCTCACTCCCTTCTTTATTGTCTGTAAGTCTGTAAATTAGCTGACATTAGAGTCCAAAGACTATTCTGTATGTGCCTCTGCTTGGGTGCAGAGCTGACCCATACAAGAAATGAAGAAGATGGCCCCAAAGAAGGAGGTTCCTGATAACAGAATGTCCAATGAGGACAAAAAGGAAATATGTTTCCAATGCCACAACAGGCATGAATCCCTCATTCTTTTTCCAGCAACATGGCATCCCCGCTTCACTTTCCACTGGCCAGGCAGGATCTGGGAGGAGGGTCACCCCTGGATAAAGAACTACCCCACCACCAGAACTGAAGCAGTGGTTGCAACTATGGCTAAGAGCAGGGACTCTGGAACTTAATTGTTCCGGCAGCAAACAGAATTTTCACAGAAAACTCAACAGGAACCACTGTGTGTTACACATGATCTTCTGGAGGCAGGAGAAGAGAAGACCGTTGAGCTTGCTGCTGAGCAATATGTTGTTGTGTCTGCTCTTATATTCAACACATCTGCTTCACAATCTCTTTCAAGGACAAGAAGGAACACTTCAATTTTCTGCCTTCTGAGGACTTTAACGTGGATTGGACCCTGACTGAAACCTGCAAAAAGAGACAAGGGAAAAAGAAAGTTCCCTAAAGCATTTGTGCCAAATGGTTCACAAAGTGGACTTTCTACTAGTTTCTTTATGAAGTATCATATCATGTTCACTGGGCAATAACTATATCTACTTAATTTGCTTTGTTAATATCTTTCTAGAGTACTATGTTATATAAAGGGCTACTGCAATGTTGCCGCAGTGGAGAACCGCAGGGTTGATTAAATGATGTGTCAAGAAAAAATGTCAAATAATGCAGCACATTTTTTGATAGTATTTCTTCGTTATTTTGTAATTATTACACATGGTAATACTGTCTGAGCAAAGCTTTCACATCATTAGTACTGGTTTAACAACCAAATACAGAAATAAGCAACTGAAAGAGGAGCAGTCAACCTCTGTGAAGGTATTTTTTGGTTAAAATCTGGCGGATCATTCAGCAGATGATGGATTATGTGGCAAATGGAGCAAATCCATAATTATGTGAAAAAAGCTGAGGCCGCAGTGCAGAATTACAAAATTCCAGTGGCCACAGTTAAAGGGTTGCATTATATAACACTTTTCCACTCGTAAAAATGCCTCAAAGTGTTTTTGGGGTGCTGATGTAAGCATTTACTTAGATTGTTATGCATGGCTAGTAGAGTGTGTGTTTCTTATTCTAGTCTATGCTGAGAGTATATTGGAGCTGTTGGTGAGGTTTAGAGGGGTGCTCCAAACATATATTAGTAAATGTGAGGCAGCGCTTAAACATGTGATGAAGCAGAAATATGTGGGAACCAGAGCTATATTTCTCTACACTTACCCTACCATACTTACCATCATTATTTATTATGGTGACACAGGGGTGAACTGACCTTTTGTGCTTAGTGGGTAGGTGTAGGTTTGTAGCTTATGCTAAGGAAGGGCCTGGCCTTTTGAAAATCAGCAGACATAATTTCGACATGGAGCACTTGAGCAAAAAGATTACGTGATTCCATTCATATTTGAGTTTATGAGATCCACCCAGGATTTGAGATTGCGTGACCCAAGAAAATTAAGAGACATATTTTTTATATTAGCTTCAGTGGTAGACTGCAGAGTGGAGGTGCAGCAATCCTAATAAATCAGGTATCTGTTGGGTCCACTTAGGAGCAGAAAATGTTGTCCCAAGAAAATCAAGAGACATCACTTTTACCTAGGTGGATGAGGTCCATCTAAAAATAAAAGGTGCCAACCATAGGAAATTGGTGAACACCTCTTGGGACTCAGAGGCCTGATCAGGAACAGAAGAGGCTACATTGCTGTCTTTTGGTGAGAACAGCATTGATAAATATTCTTGTTTGGAAGTCTATGTTGGGAAAAAAAAGTCAGTTGCACAGCTCCGGAGAGTGTGCTACCTTCATTGTTTTTCCTGTTACGGTTTCTGTGTTTGTTTTGTTTTCCCCAGTGGCCCTAACCATCCATCAAGATCACTGATGCACCTCCATGCTACATAGACCCAAAAGCATTGTTCTGAAGTTGGGAACACACTCTCTGTCTGGGCTTTGTGGGATTTGTGGTAGTGATGGCATGATTCCTACTGAAGAGACAAGCCTTTTTGCCTGTCTTCTTCAGTGGGTGGTGAGTGTCTGCCCCATATTAAAATTATAGCACATCTCTTTACACAGGTTTAGGAGATATATGGAAGAATATTTACCTTTTTGAGGAGTTTAAAGCCTCCCTGATTCCGCCCTTCTGCCAGACTGTGGATTGAGCATGGAACAAGACTCCCATTGGAAGCCTTTCAAGGAGGAGAACCCTGCCTGTTGTTGAAGTGAGTTGATGGATTACATCAGCAACGTATCCTCCACTACGGTGCAGCAGCAGCAGCAGCAGCAGCAGCTGTAAAACTTAAAAACAAAATGATAATAAACCATGTATATTATTGTTTTGTTTTTCTAGGATGCAGTGCTGGGGGGGATGACAGGCACGAAGGAGGAGTGGTGGCACTGCTATCAGTGCATATGTGGGTATGGCCGGCAGTCTCAGGATGGCCAAAGCAACATGCGCACTGAGCTGTCTCCAAACCGGGCTCTGTTGCAGTGTTGGAGACAGCAAGCACAGGCTTTCAGTCTGCCGCGGAGTGCAAAACGAGGGCACTCAGGCCATATCATGATGCTGCTGTCATGCTACCAGCAGCATGAGTGCAGCTTTATGATTGGCTGCACTGCAATCTGGGAGCCTGTGCCTGCTGTGGACAGTGGAGCCTGAGTAGAGGCGATGCAGCAGGTACGTTTTTTTTTTTTTGCTCTTTTGTGTCCCCCACCCGCCACTTTGCCCTAAAACCAGCCATGACTGGATTACATCTTAAAGAGAAGGAGCCTGTTCTGAATGAGCTGAACATTCTGGTTGCATGAGGACCTGTGGAAGATGTATTTGTGAAGTCTGTGTAGCTGCAAGACACAATGTTGCCAATGTGTTGTACAGGGAAACACCTACATCTGTCTGCATCACTCAGGGCCCAGGGAAAGCATTTTCACCAACATCACAATTTGATGAGCAACGTTTGTCCCTGACCTTACTAGTACTTCCCCTATTTGTCAACTAGAGCCTTGATGACACCTTCTGTTCCATCTCCTGACAAGTACAAATCTGAGAGGCAACTAAGTGAGGTCATGCTGAGTCGATAACTGCATACAGCATCAAAATCAGTTGCACTGTGGCATAGATATTATAGATTTCAACATCAAGTCCCTGTCTCCGGCTCTGCTTTCACTGAGGACTGCGCACATCAAAGTCCATTCCTCCAGTACTGAGAGCATCCTCCATCAGTAAGAAAATCCAACCATGACTTGAGGATTCAAAAACAGGACTGCAAATATGGCAGTTCCAATATAAAATCCACACTAATGCAATCATATATTGTTGCTGAAGGTGGGTGCAAAGGAGCCCAATGACTACCCACAGGGAAGACTTACTTGAGCATCGTATGCTAGTATGTGGATAGGCCATGGCAACTTGTCTCCATCCATGGCCAAAAGAACCAGCAAAGTGACAACTGTAGAGAAGGATCTTTTGCCCAGGATGCCATGGTAAAAGGGTGTTATTATAAGATTTATAGAAAAGCTTTTTAAAATGTTTAAGTGTTTTTGTTGGAAGTGCACTCTGAACATAACAGATTTCAGTTTACCAAACTTCATGCGTAGATGCAGAGCAATAGCAATCCTGCTAGAGAAACAAAAGTGAGAATGGTGCTGCTCTGGCATTTCCATGCACGTGTAGTGAGCAGTGTGCAGGTGTGCTTCCTGAATACTTGAGGTGATGAAGTGATACAAAATCATGAGAATACAACTGAGCTACGTTTAAACATATGAGATGGGAACAATGCAGCTGCAATATTACTGATTGGTTCCTGAAAAGACAAAGTTGCATCATGTCAAACAGAATTATAAGAAATCTTGAGTAACTTTTATTACCGAACCAAGCCAATGTGGAACTGAAAGCCAACTGTGCCGGATAAATACTGGTTTGTTTATTTTAGTCCAAATGAATGACGTTTAAAGCAAAAGCTCAAGGAGTTCTTCTACAGCAACCTTTACATATGTGAGGGACCTCCAACTTGAGCCTTCAAGTACTGTGAATATCACCAACTCCCATAGCCCACCTCATATTTTTAAGAAACTCGTTCAATTTGACTTTGGCACACACCACAGATAAATCCTGAATATTGTTGTATGTTGTAGCCTACCATTCTAGTCTCTAGGCATCCAACTGGTTAAATTTCATATGAAAGAGCCATGAATTATGAGGATTTACATTTTATGACACCATAACAGTGTGATATGGGTTGAAATGTTAGCATTATGATCAAAATCCATTGCATTGATTTTTGTCCATTATGGTTATCTATCATACCATAGCTCTCTCACATTCACAGCTCATGCTCTTAAGGCATGATCTGTAGGTGACAGACACCCTTGTGGTTAATAGTGGGCATGGCTTTGCTGGATTTGACAATCCAAGCTAGTGCAGTAACCATACGTTTCAAGACCAGACGTCCTGGATTGGCAGCTTTCTGTATTTGATACCACCCTGTAAATGTCCTGTACCTGTTGGAGGCATGTTGCATGTCACAGAGGTCATAAAGATTTTGCGATTGCATCAAAGCCTTTGAATAGTTAAAGAAATGGTAGAATTGTACAGAGAAGATATAGACGGATATAAACAAGGTGGAGGAGAATGGAAAAAGGAGCTAGGGGCAGACCCAGATATTTGGTAGAAAAATATTAAAAAACGAAGACTATAAAGAGTACAGCACTACACAGAGTGAGTAAGAAAAAGATGAAAACATAATGTACACAGAAGAAAGGCATAAGTAATGGCAAAGAAGAGAGAAACAGCATAAAGAGGTGAATGGGAGAGAAGGAGGTGAGAATAAAGAAGTAGAAGATCACCAATTTCAGAAAAAGGATGATAATTGACAAGATGACCAACTTTAGAGGTGACCATGGGTTCAACCAACAGGAATGGCACTTCTTAAAGAATACACCAGGAGCAGGTATTTATTATATTGCAATATTTAGTTTCTGCTCAGAAAAGCCAGCATGCTGCCTCTCATATTCAAAGGAATTTGGGATTAGGACTGCTGTGTTTCTCTATTCCTCTCACTGTCTTGCTTTCTTAAAGACAATAGAAACTAGTATGCGTGCAAATCACTCATTTCATTGCACTACAAATACTCATGATTGCCCACAACCTTTTTTCAATCCTATTTCTGATTTAACCCCATCACTCTTGCTAGTAGCCAGTTTCATGCATTTATCATTCTTTTTTTCTGTTAGGCTAATAGTGAACGATGGGTTAAGTCTTATTCTATGACTCCTACACCTCATAAAATAAAATTTGAATAACAGGTATTTGTGGTTAGCTGCCTCAGTGGTATTCATTTATCGACCTCGGAATGATAAAAGGCTGGTCAGGCCTGCTGTAATCCAAACTTTGTACTATAGGGACAAACATAGATTCCTGCAGGGAATGCATGAGTTCACTTAATCTCACACAAGAATTCAATTGAAGTACACTTATGCCATTCGCAAAACGTCTACTTGCACAAATCGAAGCTGTGTGCAAGCTGAGTTGCCAAATAGCTTTTATAATGTGTATTACTATTTAATATTCTACAGATATCAATGCTTATGGGTATGATGCAAGATTTGGCATTGATTCAGTGTTATGGCGGCACCTTGGGAAATCACACTTTATGTGCAGCTTCTGTGTTTCCTGAATGTTTGTGCAGTCCACTCTTTCCAAATGTGGGCTCAATTTTAGACCTTGGGAGCACTTAAGAACATCTTAGAAAAATAATATTTTATGGCCGCTGAACCTCAGGGGCACTCTTTTGCATGACTGAAATACGTTCAAAATTCTCTGTGCTATAAAACTCAGACACGGGGCACTCTTTCCCTTGACTTCAAGAAAATAGATTCGTGTACAAAGGGTCTGAATTAAAGTTTGGGGGTCCGGGTACTCTGTCGCAAATGTGAGTACAAACCGCCCCCCCCCTCCCCCCCAAAGTTTGAGTCTAATTGCGCCCCAGCCTGACAGGCATACGTTTATAATGAGAGCAATAATAGAAAGAAACAAAAATAAGGATGCGCTGTATTGTGTCCTGTTAAGGCATTTTGTTGAATTTTCTAAATGCCATTATTTTGTGTGTTTAACCAGTGGAGAGCAACTTAGACTGAAGCACTGCATCAACTGAGCTTTCTCTGTCGTCCGCTTGGTAGCGCACTTCTCACGCTCCAGCGTAATTGATGTTGTTATGCCACTGAATTAGGAACATTTCTTTTATAAAAAATAAAAGCAATATTTTGTCAGGAATGTGATGTCCCCTGGAGAGAGCAGTGATGCTGCAATCGTCCTAGGAAAACCAAAAAAAAAAAAAAAAAAACTTGGAATATCTTTGGTCGTAACAAAAAGAGAGTTGAGCAGGAAGATATTTGGGTGCGAGAAGGACACATTTTAGCGCAAATTTTGGTTTGCTAAGGAATTTAGTGAATGCGTGTCGAACTGTGATTCGGGAACTTGATTGAAAACGTTCTGCACCTCGAATAAGTCGATTTCCAATCTAAATTTGAAATCCGTGGAGCCCAACCGAGTTGTGGGTGAGGGTGGAGTTACCGCCTGCTGCCTGCCCAGGTTGTTGCTGACTGCAGCTCTTTATCAAAGCCCATCCAATGCCCCTCTTCCATTCTCCCTCACCCGCAATCACCACTGTGCTCGGCGCCGGACCCAGAAGCTTTGTGCTTTGTCAGAGAAAAGATGCCCTTCTGTCCCAGTGTGTCCTGGCTCTATGGTCGCCAAGTGTTTAAGCACAGTAGCTGCTAGGTACGTACGACTCATTTTAGCAATATTTTAGCATTTAGTTCTGATAATAAAGCACCTGTTTGTTGAATCTGACGAGGACGCCGCTGACTTGTGGGAAGAATGAAGGCGTCGTCATCAGGCACAGTGACGAAACCACAAAATAGTTATATCCCGTGGAAGCCATGAAAGAGCAGGCCAGCCTGACAATCTGACTGACCCTATTAGATTAATGGCTGCTATACCCTCAGCCACCCCAAATAAAGCGTCGGTGCCCACTGTTTACAGAATGAGTTTTGACGTTACGATCCCCAAACAGGCCTCACTGCATTTTCTTTGGTGCCTGTTGTCAGTGGTGTTTTAGGATTTTGGGGGCACTGGCAAAACATGCTATGTGGCCACTGTGCTGGGATAATTTGAGTTCTATTGCCCATTTCCAACTAAGTCAAGCCTGCTTGATGGCAAACCATACCAGTTCAGGATAAACTTTAACAGCGTCACAAAAAGCGGGTGAAATATGTCTTATCTGGACCCAGGCTGGAGAAACAGAGTCAGAGATAGGGAGGGAGAGGGATTTAGATAGAGAAAAGGAATAGATCAAGGTCAAATAGAGGAAGTTCATGTTCCCACTTTGCCCTTGTCTTAAAATATCTCTGGCTGTTGTTGGTTTCTTAGGTGATGGTTACTGAATGGAACGTATCTCAATCTTTTTAGCCTCCCGTTGGTGCCGTGAGAATTGAGCACTTTGTTGTAAGCAGGGTCTCCAGAAGGGTAACCATTACACCTCTTCGTCAGATTATGTGAGGGCCCTAAATACTCAAATTCCAGAATACTTGAAGGAAGTATTTGTTATGGGTTTTATGCCAACACAGTGGGTATGCATTGCACAATGCAAACATTTTTCACGCAGGGACATGCAAGGGAAGAGCCAGAAAAACAAACTACCTCTACAATATAGCGAATGCCAGTGAGTGAGGGAGGGTGGCGAGTAAGCCCAGTACTCATTCAAATGCTCCCCTGGGAAAATTCTCAGATGATGTGACAAATGGAGTGTTTTGCATCTTAGCGAAATGTGAACATCCATTCTTCTTCATTCTGCCCTCTCCTCATTTATCCTTCTATCTCTTCATTCATCAATCCGTTCCACCTTACTCCATCCATACATCCATCCTTTACCTTTATATACTATTGTTGCATTTGTTTACCAACCCACAGCTCCATTGTGCCACTCTATTGAAATAATATTTATGAGCTGTTTGGAGGTCAGTATTCAGAGCAGTATCACAGGAGCCATGATCACCATTTTAAAGTTCTTTACACATACTGTCAAGTGACACTCACATCACCTAAGCTCCTAAAGTGGAATGACACTTTTTCTGCTGGCCCATCTCTTAGAGATGACTGACAAAGACAGAAGGGTGGCCTTTGAATAATTAAATGCAATCTTTTGATCTGGCATTTTCCAATCAAGTTAATCCTTCAATCAATGCTTTTTGGGTTCATGGCAACTAAATGAGCTATTACCAACAGCCTCTCTTCTTTCATCACTATTCGTCACTTAAAGTGTGCATTTTGAGTCCAAGCCAAAATTAACAATAGCTTGTTTTGTGTTCTGCAGAGTGATCATTGAAGAGGACCTTGGCACTATATAGAAGGCACTACATTCCGGGCTGATAGACTTTCCTGGCTTGTTGGCCACAATATAAATTCTGTGTGGTTATGACCTTGACAGTCTCCCAAGGATCACTCGAGAATATTAGAGCATATTAAACAAAGGAGCAAAGTTTTTAGAATATTAAACCATTTTCCAATGTGATCCTACACCAGACCGTTGCACACTGTGCATGGAAGGTAACGGAAATACCAAGGTAAGCTTTCTAATGGAATAATTGGATTGCATGGAAATCAAAATGAAGGTATAGAAACTGTCATAAATAGCTATATTTGTTGAAAGTGCTTTATTCAATAAGGTGTTTTCGTCCGTAGGGTGAATCGCAGCCGAGAGATTGTCCTGAATACACCTGCTCTCATGTCTTCCTTTTGTGTTCAGAGGCTAACCGTTACCCCTGATTTCCTGACTAGCAAAACTTATTGCTTGCTCAATCAGTGATTAAGTTTACTTACTATATCTCTCCACGGCAGTCTGTGCGTGGTTTGGAAAAAAACTGCATTTTGGCAAGTTTTTCACATAGGGCCAGTTAAATACAGCTTTCCAATACAGTTTTAACAGAAAGGCCCCATGTTGGCTACCAAAAAGTTAAGAATAGTCTAAACGAAGACTTGAAGCTCATGCACGGGGCAAACATTTGGGGTGAAAAATCAAAGGAGTCGTCTCTGCAAAAATGGCCACATGTGAATTTGGATGTAGATAAGATGTGGAAATTTGAAATTGTGTTTTACTTAACATTGAAATTATCCAGTTTATGGATAAATACACTTTGGCCTATAATTTGGAGCAAAATGGTCCATTGTTAGTCCACCAAAGGGTATATCCAAAAATATAAGCAATGCCTGTGGAAATTATTTCCATTAAGATTCAGTGCATGGAAATGCAACCCATGTGGACATCCTGAACGTTTGTCTTGGATGTAGTCCTCTCGAACCAATGTTGGACACCCCTGAATGGTAAGGTACACACAGGGAGCAATAATAGAGGCCATGTTTAGCACATAATGCCAGGTCACAAGGATCTTTTTATCAGTACCCTCGAATGAAACGAATAACCGTCTCCACAACAAGTAACACCTACACCCTACAAAGTGGAAGCTAGACTGCTCATGAAATTCATTTTTTCAGTCGAAAGATAGTTCTCTGACAGATGCAGGCCTCCTGTCAGTGCTCAGTCAACTGTACTGCCTTTGCCTTATCACAGTCAGGAGCACAAATCTCAAAGCCTCCAGCACAGGGCAAAGGAGGGGTGCCTCAGTCAGGCACATGCCCAACTTACAAGTGATTGACTATCCCCCATCCGCACCTGCCTTCCCTCTTGTAGGCCAAGCTTCTAGAGCAATTCAGAGGCGCCTGCATGTTTGGAAATTCTCACTTTTTTGCCTTTAGCTACTCCTCCCCTGATAGACAAGACTGACATTGTTTCTTGTTTAAATGAACTATGTAACCTCATGCCAGCAGCACTTGTATAGAGCTTAAAACAGTTTAAAAAAACAATTAGAGTCATAGGGGAATATTTACAAAAATTTGGTGCATCATAAATAATACGCTACTTTTCTTGCGCACCCCATACCGGCACTTAATGGCACCATGGTTGTGCTGTATTTATAATACGGTGCACCACACTGATCGTTAGCACAATAGCATCAAAATCTCTGAGGTTATAGTGGTGCTTTGCCACACCAGCTTAAAAAAATTTGACACAAGTGCAGCAAAGCACAGGGAGGCCCGTTGAATATAATGGGTGCATCATGTTAATGTCTGCCTGTGCCGGAATGCCCCCCCCCTTGCATAAATTATGCCTGACGTAGGCATAATGTGGCACAAGATGTCACAAAGTGGTGGAATACCAGCACTGCGCCACTTTGTAAATATGGCGCGGCACAAACGCCACCTTAGCGTAAAAAAAAAGACGCTATGTCGGCGCTAAGGTGGCGCAAGGAGCTTGTAAATATGTGACATAATGTATTCTCAAGCTGGATGCATCTTGGTGCCATTATGGAATTACCCTTTCTTACTGACTAAACCACGCTACATGCGACCAGCCGTAGGCTGAATGAAGCCTTTGTGTTGGACACATTATCTGCTGCGTCATAGTGGGGGCGGTTTTCCGGCCTGGTTTGTTTTGGGTTTTTAAGCGCAGTCAAAGCAGGCGGGTTTCTTCCCAGCTAATCCCTTTCAGGCAGGCCGTCTCAAGGTGCTTGCAAAATGTAAGAAAAGCTCCAATTAATTGGACGGAACTGTTCGGTATTGTGCTGGGGCTGCTAAAGAGCAGTGCTTGGGATGCCGCGGGCCTCTGAGCTGCCACCACAGCGGACGGATTTGACGACCTCCATTAGGTTCGTTTGAGGTCGATGGGTTATGTGAGCAGCGTTAACTCCAGCTGGGCGGAGAGAAGAGAGAGACAAGGACAGGGAAGGAACAGACAGGCAGAGAGAGAGTGAGGAAAGAGGCCAAGTAAGTCAAAGGGTGGGGGGGGGGGGGGGGCAAAGGAAGAACGAGATGAGGGAGTATAAGCGGGCGAGAAAAGTGAGAGGAGAAGGAGCACAGAGAGAAAGGAGAGACATGAACAGAGAGAAACAGGGAAGAGGAAGCAGAGCAAGGGAGAAGGAAGGCAAAGGGAGCACGGGGGAAGGGTCATGAGAAGAGAGATTAAGAGTCCCATAGAGAGGGGAGGGGTGTCAGATCGAGAGAGTAGGCAGGAAGTGAGACGGTGAGAGGTAACAGAGAGAGCAAGAAGAGACTGGGAGAGAGAGAAAGGCAAATAAGAGACACAGGGGCATATTTATTTGCCCCTACCACCACCTTAGCGCCGCCTTAGCATCATTTTTTTGATGCAAAGCTGTTGCTAAAGTGGCTTTTTCCCTGCGCCACATTTACAAAGTGCTACAATGCATGCATTGCACCACTTTGCATCCCCTTGCGCCACATGATACCTGCGGCAGGCATAATGTATGCAAGGGGGCGTTCCAGTGCTAGGAAGCTCGCAAAAATGGCTCAGTGAAATTTAACAAATTTACTGCGCCATTTCTGGCATCATTTTTAATGCCTGCTGACAGAAGGTGTTAAAATCATGCTCCCATAGAAACCTATGGACCTCCTTTCACTTTGCTACACTAGCGTCAAAGTTTTTGACGCTAGTGTAGCATAGTGCCACAAAATGTTCACAAACTTTGACGCTATGGTACGGAAGACCGTCATGGTGCACCATATTATAAATACGGTGCAACTATGGTGGTGTTAGGTGCCGGTGGGGGGGGGGGGGGCGCAGAAAAAAGTGGCGCATCAGCTCTGATGGCGTTATTGTCTTAAATATGGGCCATAATGAGGGGGAGAAAGGAGAGAGAGATGGGGAGCGAGAGCCCTGGATAGGGAAGACTGAAAGGGTGAGTGAAGGAGTGAATGAGAGGATGACATAATGAAGTATAGAGAGAGATGAGAAAGACTGTGCAATAGAGAAAGAAGAGACAGATATGAGAATGAAAGAGCACAAATAGGAGAGAGAGAACAGACAGTGAGGAGAAGGAGAAAACATAAAAGGAGAGTGAAATGAGGGAGAAGAGACAATTAGAGACAGCGATGGAAAGGAGAGATGAGGATAGAAAGGGATGAATGAAGGAAAGTGAGTGGGAGTGAGAAGAGAAAGTGAGTGAGTGGGAAAGAGAAGAAGAGTGAAGACAGGAAAAGTGTGAGAGCGAGCACGAGAGAGACATAGAGAGAGAATGAAAGCAGAAAGGGGGAGATCAAGAAAAATAATGAACTAGTAAAATAAGTAAACACAAGAGAAGCGTCAGAGAAAAAGTAAGAGATTAAAGGAGAGACTGAAAAGCTAGAGAAAGAGTAACAGAGGAAGAGTGGAATAAGTGAGCAGAAATAGGCAGGAGAACATTGTGAGATTGAGTGGGAGAACAAGCAAAAGAGGACAGAAGGAGGGTGAGAGAGAGGTAGTGTAAGCATCAAATAAGAGACAGAGAGAAAAGGAAAGAAAGTAGAGGGTTAAAGAAAGTGAGAAAGAGAGAGTAGGCTATTTGAGCAAGAGGAGACAGAGGTAGAACAAGAGGGAGGGATAGTTGGAAAGGACAGTCAGAAGGAGAGAGACCAAGAAGAAAATAAAGACAGAAGAGATGGGGAGACTGATGGTAGAGAAAATAGATCCAGTGAGGGGGAAAGACAGATTAGAAGGTACATATATATAGATAGAGAGAGAGAGAGCACAAGTGTGAAGAGAGGGGGAATGTAGTGAGAGAGTGAGCTAGGAGATGTGGCTCAGTGGAACATGGAAACCAGGTTTGACTTCTAGCCTCGATTGAATATCCTGTGATTCAATGCAAATCACATAATCTCGCACTGCCTAAAAAGGAAATAATGTGTTAATTAGCTTGGTTCTGTTGTGAAACCCTCTAATGTCCTGTGGTCAGGTTCGCACTATAATAACTACAAAATTAACCCCTTGGGTGCCTTGGATGTAATGGTTACTTCCTGGGCAGCACCGCTCAGGTGCCCAGGACGTAACCGTTACATCCTGCACCTGGCCCTCGGGGGAAGCGCCATCTCTCCCCCGAGGGCCTCCCACCGCCCCAGGGCAGGGCTGGAGGGGAATCACTTCCCCTTCCAATCCTGCCTCCCTGCCCCCATCTAATGACATCAGCACGTGCGATCACATCATTAGAGGCCTGCCTGACACGCTGGAAGCCATTTGCTTCCAGCACGTCGAGGCAGGAAGAGGTGAGTTTCTCTTCCGGGCAGAGGGGGGATTGCTTTAAAACAGGCATCAGGGGAAAGGAAAGGGTTTTTCTTTCCCTCAATGTCTCTTTTATCATTCCTGCTGCCCGAACGCGATGTGATCAGGCAGCAGGAATGCCCACTAGGCACCAGGGATTTTGTTTGTATGTGTATGTGTGCGTTTTTTGTGTGGGGAAGGCCCCTTGAGCAAGGGTCACCTCCCTAAGGGGGCATAATGTTTTACGCCATTTCTGCCCCCCCCCCCTCGGGGACAGATCGGCTCATTATTTTTAAGCCAATCTGCCCCCGGGGGGTAGAAGCCACAATGACGCAGGGATGTTGTGCGCTTTGTTTTTTTTGTGTTGGGGTGGCCCCTTGGGCAAGGGTTGCCCCTCAAAGGGGAAAAACACTGTTGGGTAGTTCTGCCCCCCTTCGGGGCATATCGGCATATTTTATTTAGACCCTTGGGGGCAGAATCCACTAGGCACCAGGGATTTTGTTTGTGTGTGTGTTTGTTTTTTGTGTGGGGGGGCGGACCCTTGGGCAAGGGTCGCCTCCCTAAGGGGGCATAATGTTTTTTGCTGTTTCTGCCCCCATTGGGTGCATATCAGCAGATTATTTTTAAGCCGATCTGCCCCTGGGGGGGCAGAAGCCACAATGATACCAGGGATGTTTTGCGCTTTCTTTTTTTTGTGGGGGGTGTCCCCTTGGGCAAGGGTCGCCACCCAAAGGGGGAAAAACACTGTTGGGCATTTCTGCCCCCTTTTGGGGGCAGATCGGACTATTTTTTTTTTTTTTTGCCCATCTGCCACCAAGGGAGTCAGAATCCACTTTGCACCAAGGATCCTGTGTGTGTGCTTTGTGTGGGGTGATGGCCCATGTTTGGTGGCGGGTGTTTGTCAACTGGCGATGTATTTGCATTTGTGATTGTAACAGTTTATTTCTCTTTTTTGTTCTAGTTCAAAGCTTTTGCTTCCTTTGCTGTGGCTCCTTGCAGTTTTGGCAGTGGTTGACCTGCGGTTTGCGTAGTTGCATATTTTAGGTAAAAGATTCTGGCAGTGAGTTTGCTGTCAGAGACGAGTCTTCTGACGAGGAAGCCACTCTAAGTGACGATGAAGGGCCTGTTTTAGAGTAGGACACTGATGTGCCAATGGTGCAGCAGCCAGTGGCTGAAAGGCTTCCCATTGGAAGACCTGACACCTGGGTTGCCCCAAACATGGTGCAGCCACAGCTGCCTGCCTTTACTGGTCTCCCAGGATGTAGAGTAAATACGGAAAGGTTTTTGCCTGTAAATTTCTTAGAGGTTTTATGGACGATGTATTCTTGGAAGAGATTGTTGAGCAGACTAATTTGTATGCAGAGCAGTATTTGAGGGACAATGCTGCCAGACTTAGGCCTCAGTCTAGAGCTACCCAGTGGATTCCCACAAATGTAGACAAGATGAAAACGTTCTTGGGTTTGACTTTTTTGATGGGGTTGATAAGGAAGATGTCACTGGCTTCTTATTGGTCTACTACTCCCTTGATGGCAACGGCTATATTTCCTGCAACCATGACTCGTAATTGGTATTTGCTTCTTCTTCTGATGCTGCATTTTGTTGACAACGCTTTAGCCTTGCCCCGAGATCACCCTGTTTGTGACCGTCTTTTTAAGATTAGGCCTGTCCTTGATCATTTTGTAGATCTGTTTTCAGAGGTCTGTGTTCCAGGCAAAGAAATAAGTGTGGACGAGTCTTTGGTCTTGTTCAGGGGTAGTTTGGTTTTTAGGCAGTACATGCCTAGCAAGAGGGCACGGTATGGAATTAAATTGTATATGTGTTTGAAAGTAGTACAGGATATGTTTATAATTTCCAGATCTACACTGGTAGGGATTCCAGTATTGACCCCCTTGGTTTTCTGCCCACTTTTTGGGTTAGTGAGAAAATTGTGTGGGAACTTGGTAGATGATTGTTTAACAAAGGCCACCATTTGTATGTAGATAACTTCTACACTGGAGTTTAGTTGCTGAAGGAATTGTTCAGAGTGGACACTGTTGCTTGTGGCACAATCCGCTCTAACCGGAAAGGCTATCCAAGGGAGCTTGTCTGTAAAAAACTTGAGAGGTGACAGTGCAGTGCCTTGTAGACTAATGAGCTGCTAGCTCTGAAATCTGTAGACACAAGGGATGTGTACATGCTAACTACCATCCATGATAAGAGTACTTCACCTGTGGCTGTTTGGGGTCAAGTTGCTGAAGTGCGCAAACCTGTGTGCATTTTAGATTACAATAAGCACATGGGTGGTGTTGATAGAGTAGATCAGAGGTTGGAACCCTACACTGCTGTTCGTAAGTCTTACATGTGGTATAAAAAGTTGGCCATTCATTTGTTTAATCTAGCAACTTTCAATGCTTTTAATGTGTTTAAGGATTGTTCCCCTGAGTCAAGGATGAAATTTGGTCAATTTCAGGAGTCAATAATAGAGAGCCTTGTTAAGGTGGATTATGCAAGAGTTCCTAGATTAGCAGTTGTGGAGGATGTGGTTAGATTGAAAGATCGCCACTTACCTGATCAGATTCCTCCCACTCCCAAAAAAGACTTTCCCGCTAAGAAATGTAAAGTCTGTGCCTGAAGAGGTATTCGGAGAGGAAGCCGGATGTACTGCCCGGACTGTCCTTCAAAGTCTGGGCTGTGTATGGCTGGCTGTTTCAGGAGTTACCACACACAGAAGAATTACTGGGAACTACCATGAGCGTAAACTGTCGTTTTATATTTTCATATGTTCAGTTTCACTGTTGGCATTACTGTCATGTATTCAGTTAGAACTTTTGTGTTTGTAGTTTTGTACTTATTTATAATTAGTTAGTGGTTTCTTTGTTGTTTAAAAACAAAAAAAAGTGATGGCGAAGTGCATTGGGTGGTGCTTGGCGGTTGATGTGTGTGGAGTGGTGCTTGGCTGGCGGTGTGTGTGGAGTGGCGCTTGGCTGGCGGTGTGCATGGGGTGGCGCTTGGCTGGCAGTGTGGATGGAGTGGTGCTTGGCTAGCAGTGTGTGTGAGGTGGCACTTGGCTGGCAGTGTGTGAAGTGGCGCTTGGCTGGTGGGGTGCGTGGGGTGGCGCATGGCTGGCAGTATGCGTGGAGTGGCGCTTGGCTGGCGGTGCCAGCCAAACGCCAGTCCACACACTCCCATCAGCTGATGTGATATCTGTATCAGACAGGTGGGCGTATGAAAGTGATGGGCCCTTGAGTGGCGCTGTCTGTCGATGCAAGTGTTGTAATGTGCTGATGGGCCCGTGGCTGGCGGCGTGAATGGTCTTGTGGGCGTCATGTATGAAAGGTGTGTGAATGGACTGTAAAGCGTCTGGTGCCTTGTTGCGGCTTTACAGCTCATGAGCTGTGAGTCATTGGTTCAGTTTTTTGGCCTTTCTGTTATTAACAGTGCATTTCATTTTTGTGAAATCTCTTGTTAATAAAATTTGATCTACTGAACCATCACTCTTCCTTGTGCCAAATCCAGCCAGCTCCACTGTAATCAGGCGTCACCTCATACCCGTGACACACTAGGTGTCTCAGAGGGGACCCCGATGATGAAGCATGCCACCAACTTGGTTGGTGGGTGAGGGGTCTTTTTAACATAACCTAAGTGCACTTCTTTTCACAATTCTAGTGTTTGGAACATCACAGAAGTACGTGGACACATCAAAATGATCTATTACTAAACCACCTGTGTTTGGGGGGGGGGCAGACTTCTCTGCAAACCTCAAAATTTGCTTAAAAAAGCATATTTTCCTCACTTTTCTTTGTAGGATCACCGCTCCGGCACTAATTTCCTACCACCCAGTATTACCCTCAGTCTACCAGTAAAATGATACCTCACTTGTGTGTCCCCCCAAAGCAGAGGCAACCTAAAGATGTATAAAAGAAAAATATGTGCTTATCAACTCGCTGTGCTATCCCCTCAATCTCTAGAGGTTTTTGGCCTTTTCCTGTTGCACGCACCTGGGCCACCCACACAAAAATGAGGGACCATTTTTATCGGGAGACTTGGGGGAACACTGTGTGGAAGGAAATTTGTGGCTCCTCTCAGATTCCAGAACTTTCTGTCACTGAAATGTGAGGAAAAATGTTTTTTGGGCCAAATTTTGAGGTTTGCAAAGTCTTTTGGGTAACAGAACCTGGTGAGAGCCCCACAAGTTACCCTGTCTTGGATTCCCTTAGGTGTCTAGTTTTAAAAAATGCACAGGTTCAGTAGGTTTCTCTAGGTACCAGCTTAGTTAGAGACCAAAATCCACAGCTAGGCACTTTGCAAAAAACAGTCCTGTTTTCTTTTGGAAAATGTGATGTGTCCACGTTGTGTTTAGGGTATTTCCTTTTGCTGGAACTAGGTCTACCCCCACAAGTGAAGTACCATTTCTATCGGGAGACTTAGGGGAAAGCTGGGTGGAAGGAAATTTGTGGCTCCTCTCAGATTCCAGAACTTTCTGTCACCTAAATGAGGAAAAAGTGTTTTGTTTGGGCCAAATTTTGAGGTTTGCAAAGGATTTTGGGTAACAGAACCTGATGAGAGCCCCACAAGTCACCCCATCTTGGATTCCCCTAGGTGTCTAGTTTAAAAAAATGCACAGGTTTGGTAGGTGTCCCTAGGTACCAGCTGAGTTAGAGGCCAAAATCCACAGCTTGGCACTTTGCAAAAAATAGTTCTGTTTTCTTTGGGAAAATGTGATGTGTCCACGTTGTGTTTTGGGGCATTTCCTTCGCGGGCACTAGGCCTACCCACACAAGTGAGGGACCATTTTTATCAAGAGACTTGGGGGAATGCTGGTTGGAAGGAAATTTGTGGCTCCTCTCAGATTCCAAAACTTCTGTCACCGAAATGTGAGAAAAAGGTGTTTTTTTGGCCAAATTGTGAGGTTTGTAAAGGATTCTGGGTGCCAGAATCTGGTGAGAGCCCTGCAGGTCACCCCATCTTGGATTCCCCTAGGTGTCTAGTTTTAAAAAATGCACAGGTTTGGTAGGTTTCCCTGGGTACAAGCTGAGTTAGAGGCCAAAATCCACAGCTAGGCACTTTGCAAAAAACAGTTCTGTTTTCTTTGGGAAAATGTGATGTGTCCACGTTGTGTTTTGGGGCATTTCCTTCGCGGGCACTAGGCCTACCCACACAAGTGAGGGACCATTTTTATCAAGAGACCTGGGGGAACGCTGGGTGGAAGGAAATTTGTGGCTCCTCTCAGATTCCAAAACTTCTGACACCGAAATGTGAGAAAAAGGTGTTTTTTTGGCCAAATTGTTGAGGTTTGTAAAGGATTCTGGGTAAAGGAAGCGGATGAAAGCCCCAAAAGTCACCTCATCTTGGATTGCCCTAGGTGTCTAGTTTTCAAAAATACACAGGTTTCGTAGGTTTCCCTAGGTGCCGGCTGGGCTAGAGGCTTAATCCACAGTTAGGCACTTTACAAAAACAGCTCTGTTTTCTTTGGGAAAATGTGATGTGTCCACATTGTGTTTTGGGGCATTTCCTGTTGCGGGCACTAGACATACCCTCACAAGTGAGGTACTGTTTTTATTGGGAGACTTGGGGAGCACTGGGTGGGAGAACATTTGTGGCTCCTCTCAGATTCCACAACTTTCTGTCACCGAAATATGAGGAAAAGTTGTTTTTTTAGCCAAATTGTGAGGTTTGGAAAGGATTCTGGGAAACAGAACCTGGTGAATAATCCACAATTCACCCCATCCTGGATTCCCCTAGGTATTTAGTTTTAAAAAATACACAGGTTTGGTAGGTTTTCCGAGGTACCGGCTGAGCTAGAGGGCAAAATCCACAGCTAGGCACTTTGCAAAAAACAACTCTGTTTTCTTTGGGAAAGTGTGATGTGTCCACGTTGTGTTTTGGGGCATTTCCTGACATGGGTACTTGGTCTGCGCACACAAGTGAGGTACCATTTTTATCTGGAGACTTGGGGAAATGCTGGGTGGAAGGAAATTTGTGGGCTCGTATCAGATTTCAGAACTTTCTGTCACAGAAATGTGAGGAAAAAGTGTTTTGTGGCCAGATTTTGAGGTTTGCAAAGGATTCTGGGTAACAGAACCTGGTGAGAGCCCCACAAGTCAACCCATCTTGAATTCCCCTAGGTGTCTAGTTTTAAAAAATGCACCGGTCTGGTAGGTTTCCCTAGGTGCCGGCTGAGCTAGAGGCCTAAATCCACAGCTAGGCACTTTCCAAAAAACACGTCCGATTTCAATGTAAAAATGTGATGTGTCCATGTTGCATTTCCTGTCGCAGGCATTAGGCCTCCCCACGCAGGAGAGGTACAATTGTTATCGGGAGACTTAGGGAAACACAGAATAGAAGTACAAATGTTATTGCCCCTTGTCTTTCTCTACATTTTTTCCTTCCAAATGTAAGACAGTGTGTAAAAAAGACGTCTATTTGGAAAATGCCCTGTAATTCACATGCTAGTATGGGGATCCCAGAATTCAGAAATGTGCAAATAATCACTGCTTCTCAACACCTTATCGTGTGCCCGTTTTAGAAATACAAAAGTTTCCTTGATACCTATTTATTACTCTTTATATTTCACCAAATGAATTACTGTATGCCCGGTATAGAATGAAAATCCATTGCAAGATGCAGCTCCTTTATTGGCTCTGGGTACCTAGGTATCTTGATGATACTACAGCCCTATATATCCCAGCAACAAGAAGAGTCCAACAGACGTAACAGTATATTACTTTTGAAAATCTCACATACCAAGAAAACGTTACAGAGTAAAACGTGGAGAGAAATGGATGGTTTATTCACCTCAATTTCAATATTTTTTTTATTTTAGCTGTCATTTTCTGTAGGAAAACCTTGTAAGATCTACACAAATGAACCCTTGCTGAATTCCTAAATTCAGAGTTTTGTCTACTTTTCAGAAATGTTTAGCTTCGCGGGATCCAGCATTGGTTTCACACCCATTTCTGTCACTAACTGGAAGGAGGCTAAAAGCACAAAAAATAGTAAGAATGAAGTATGTCCCAGTAAAATACCAAAATTGGGTTAAAAAATTTGGTTTTCTGATGCAAGTCTGCCTGTTCCTGAAAGCTGGGAAGATGGTGATTTTAGCACCACAAAACCTTTGTTGATGCCATTTTCAGGGACAAAAACCACAAGCATTCTTCGGCAGCTCTTTTTCCCATTTTGTTTAAAAAAACGAAATGTTTGCTGTATTTTGGCTAATTTCTTGATCTCCTCCAGGGGCGCCCACAAACTCTGGGTACCTCTAGAATTCCTAGGATGTTGGTAAAGAAGGTCGCAAATTTGGCGTGGGTACCTTATGTGGACAAAAGGTTATGAGGGCCTAAGTGCGAACTGCCCCAAATAGCCCAAAAAAGGCCTGGCACCTGAGGGGGACAAGGCCTGGCAGCGGAGGGGCTTAGAAAGGACAGGCAGAGAGTGAGAAGAGGGGAGAAAGAGGTGGAGATAGAAGAAAAGAGATGGGGGAGTGAGCAGAGAGTAAAGGGATGAAGAGACAAAGACAGGTCTAGCACAGAAGGAATGACCAGGAGAAACAAGAAAAAGAAAGACAGACAGATGTGCGAGAGTAGGAAGAGGTGACTGTGTGATAGAGACAGCGATCACAAAAGTGGAGAGTGAGCTGAACACGAGCAGAGATAAAGAGCAAGGAAACAAGAGGCAAATGATAAAGAGAAAAGGAAGAAAGCTGGTAAAGAAGGAAAACAGATTAGGTCGGAAGGAAGAGAGATTTTGGGAAAAGAATGATCAAATGTGTAAAATGTTGGGTTATTAGTTGAGGGGAATAAGTACCCACCTCAAGTTGTAATCACAGTACTTATCAGGGCGAACCACTTAAGCCACTATATAGACCTGAGCTCACCCTCCTGGTCGCCATGGCAACAAAAAGAAAGCCTTAGCTTAGTGGCAATGTGTAAAATATTTATGCAGTACTAAAATAGTAATAAAGTTGAAATGCAAATCCATAATAATCCAAAAATGAGTTTGAAAAATAGAGTGGAATTTAAGCAAAATAATGACTTAAATCCAATAAGGGAAACCAGAGAAATAAATGTTTAAAGTTGTAAGTAGGAATAGCACCAAGAAGGACAAAGTGCCAATAATAGTTATTGGTCAAGGGAGAACTGGACCTCTGCACAATCTGATGCTGACTGCAATGGGGTAAGGGGCAAATACACCAACCAGGATCAACCTGGGCAAAGGATATTACTTTTTGACTCTAATCCATTAAGTCAAACTGACTCCTCCCACCCACTGGAGTCCACTTCTAAAGCCACCAAGGGTCTCTGGTGAGGCATTTAGAGAGTCATGGGGTGTCAGCCAGGTCCAGGTCCAGTTGCCACTGATCATCTGGTCATCTGGGAAGATGCAGAAAACGTACCCTGTCAATTGTATCCCTGTTGCTTGAATAGGAGGTCAGTCGTATGACCCTGTGAGTCCACATCTTTGTACTGGGTACAAGAGAGACAGTGGATTCATTCCTCCAGGGCTCTTCTCAGGTTACAGAAAGAAGGTTCAACTTCTCCTGATTCTCCTCATCTCCAGTAGTGTTCTGAAGTGGGTGCCCAGAAATGCCACATTTATGTCTGCACAAGCAATTGTCGTAGTTTGGACTCTTGCTCTGGGCAAGACTGCTGGTTAAAGGATGACTGTACTTTTGCTTGTAGGCGACTACGCCTTTCTTACAACAAGTCACAACTGTTGTCCCAAATCTTACTGGCTCATTAGCAGCACCCCACCAGAAACACAATAGTAAAATGTGATTTGTGGCAGCCTTTACACGTGGATTCGAGAATAAGACATCTCAGGGAGTGTCGTAGTTAAATGGAAATTACCCCTTTCTCACAGATATATCATGTCTTAAATAAACACAGGCAATAACAAAGATGTAGTAGAGTTTCAATAGTTTTTATTTAACATAACTGCAATTTGTGATAAGTTGCATGGGCTGCAATGATTAGGATAATGAATAATGCAAGGAACAGAATTGTGAAGACGAGAGTCATTATTACAAAGACCCCCACCATCTTGCAATGCATAGAAAAGACATACGAGATGTAATATGCCCTAATACCCTAATGTGAGAGGCCTAACATCCTACCTAAAGGAGAGCTGGGTTTGCAAAACCTAATCTGCCAATGCCATGTCCATGAGAGGAGCCCCCAACCCTTGTTACCTTGGAATGAGGTCTCTATCTCAGACTCCACAGGGACACGAAGACTGGGTCAGCGTCAAGACGACTGCAGCATCGATATCAG
This sequence comes from Pleurodeles waltl, assembly GCF_031143425.1. Lineage (NCBI taxonomy): Eukaryota > Metazoa > Chordata > Amphibia > Caudata > Salamandridae > Pleurodeles > Pleurodeles waltl. The sequence continues at coordinate 643,580,182 of NC_090446.1, read as the reverse complement.
CGATGGTGGCGATGCCCTCTGGTCGGAATCCCTCTGATTATCTGTCTAAGGTGCGATGTATTTATACAGATCTACAAGGACCCCTGACGTAGGTGTGTTCCCAAACAATAGATAAAGACATGCTTGGGACGGCAATTAATATAAACAATCCCTCAAAAGTATAGAAATGGGAAAATCCCTAAGTGTGAACACCTACTATTTGTTTGTCTTTGTTGCTTGATCTTGACGCCTTAGCGTGGTGACACTGATAACGCAAAGCATAACAAGTGCCTATAAACAAGGCAGCCATCTTAGAAGAATTAAATAATTAAATGGGCTAAGACAGAGCAAGCTAAGTAGGTTAAAAGTCACTAGGTGATGGGGGCATAAGTCTGCAAGCCAGAGGCTAAGCTAACTCCTGTTATCCCATTAAAACGAACTAGGATTCACCACACCCTCCCCATTGCTGTAACAGGTATGACGAAGGTACAGGAACCCAAACGCTAAAATTGCTCTGAACTAAAAATCTAAAAGCATAAAAACCAGCTAAAAAATCTTTAAAATGTGTTAAAAAGGTAATAAAAACAATTCCGCTAAAACACATACAGAGATGTTAATGTCAACGATGACAAGCACAGTGTGCCAAAGCAATGTTAATTTAAATGCCTAATTTTGAATCAGGAATGGCAAGTTAATTCATCAAATTATTTGCTGTACGCATGATCTTGAAGAGTGTCATCGAAGTCACCGACCAATGACCTAAAAAAATGAGTCAACTTCATCTGATGTTAAATCGAGTGCAGGGTGGACAAACGGATCCACAGAGCAGTAGTGAGCAGTACTTTCTGGTGTAACGTCATTCATTGCAGTGCCCTCGTCCATGGTAGATCTCAAAACGGAAGGCTCATAGGTGGCCTCGTGGAGCAACCTCAGTCTCAAGAGGCATGACCGTTCATGAACCCTCATCGGGGACATCAGCAGTTCGTGGTCCACAGGAGATGTCGGTGCAACAGCAAGACAGACAGTAGGCAGATGTTCAAAGAGGCACCTTATGCAGCGGAAGACTGGTTGTATGCACCAGAGAAGGGGTCGAAATGACAATGACCAGTCATGCTCCAATTCCACCATCAAGGGTGCACCGAAGATCTGAACCATGCGCTCACGGCACAGTGGAGTTGGTGGGAGCAGTTCCATTGGTCTGCGTAGCTGGAAAGAAACAACCATTGCGAATCAGAAGAAATAGCAGTAGTAGTCCACCAATCAAAGCCAAAATAATTGGAAAGCCACCAAACACACTTGAAGAGAGTGAATGGATGGCTGACGGGATGACTTCGAAGACAGTCTGGAAGATGGACACGAAACCAAACCCGACAGCCTTAAAGAAATGAACAATCCCAGTTGTGCTAGAAGCATTGAATATTCTCGATACCAGTTCTCCAAAGTGCGTGGGGAAGTTGGTATTTAATATGAATTGTACTTCGGCTGATGATCTCGCAATCTGGAGAGCATACGTCTCCTTTGCGGATGTCAAGGTGGCCTGTTTTCGAAACAATAACGCCTTTAGCCTGCTCAGCTTGTCATAGTTCACATTAATAGTATCTATGTGGGACCACATGTCAGATACTTTTATCTCTCCTTTGGGGGGGGGAACAAAACATGTCCACAACACGTAACGACCTTCGAGACCGGGATTGCGTAGGCAATTCCTGGTCGCATGCCGCAACAGTTTTGATCGTTCAGTACCACGTAACTTCCATTGGAAAGTACATGAAATAACGGGCGAATCAAAGGGACGGGAGTACCCTTCAGCAAACAGGCCAAATTTGCGACCCCCGCATTGCAAAGACCGTGAAGAGACACCTGCTTGCATATCATCGAATGACTAACAGCAGTCTCACATTCGCTTCCGCTAAGAAAGACCTCTTTTATCCTCTAAAAAAATGTAGAGAAAGACAAGGGGCCGTTCAGACATTTATAGTCAAATGGCAACTCACACTCTTCCTTAATATAGCTATCTCCTAATTGCTCGTACCTTCTGACTGCAAGATGTTTCAGGCAGCTTGAGAAACGAAAGGTCGAAATCCGTAAATTAATTATCCCATGTAGGAGCCAGGTAGTTGAAGGACTCTCTGCTACCGTGAAGGGCAACTTATCTAACTTTTCTACGTGAAGCATGGTGAAACTAGCCTCCCTTTTAGCCATTGTATGTTGTTCTCTGGAAAAATTAAAATCAGTGAAGAATTCACTCCCGTTAATATACTTCCATGGAATGCGGCCATTTTTCAGTGTCTGTAGAGTCCAACCCAGCTGCATGATGGAACGTAGCTGTGTTGCCCATGATATAACCGGGACAAGTCTGTCTGAGTGATATCAATAGCAGACAACACTATATTTGATAATGAATAAATCCTGTTGGACAGTGTATTCATGCCGTTGTCGACAACTGCTAATGCCTTTACTTTTCTTTATCCAATTGCCTTAAACGTGCAGCAGCCTCAATCTGGGAAAGTTTCCAAATTTCATTGTAAATAGCATATAAAAACCTTTTCAAACGCTTTTTTTTTAGGACCCAGCAGAAAATCCTGCAAGTCTATATCTTCGGAAAGGGTGTTCAGGTGTTGCTTAACTGCGGCTAACGTGTTGGTCTGTACCCATTGCTGGCACAGCTTACCCACACTGTATGTGGTAACTATACCTGTATGTTGACACGATAAAAAGCGAGGGTCTGGCCTGTTAATTGAAAAAAAACCCTGAAGAGTTCAAAAATGCGCTTGACACTCATTAATGTCAATATATTAACCACCCGTCGGGACTGGAGAGTGAGAATTATAAGTACCAGCCTTAACCATTGCGTCTAGCCTATCCTCTGTGATATTATTTAAGTATTGCCAATCTTTAAACCTTGCCAGAGTAGGGAAATTGGGGGTGTTCAAGTCTTTAATATTTGATAACTCCAGACAGGATGTCTGCTGAATTGTGCCATTTAAGAAAATCATTTGCACCGGGATCAGGCATGCTCGAAATAAAGCTTCCCTACCCTGAACCTGCCAATCTTGTGTTCCCCATACACTTTTCAAATCAATAGTGCTCTTCCAGTATTCATAACCTTCAACTGCGAGCCGGGAAACAAAGGGTTCTGAATAAATCAGTTTTGTATCAGTTAGCAAAACTTTCCTAATTAGTGCCGGAGGTATTTTAAAATAATATGACTCCGCTTTTTTTGTGTCATGCCCAGAAAAGTATGTACCCTTATCACTATAGTACTTTGGGCTCCCCACTGGTGGTGTAGAACAGTGTTCCCACTGTGTGTAGTTTAATACTGGCCTGTATCTAATGGCACGGTGTAGGTAGTAATGTCCCCAATTGTTATAGCAGAACATTTCCCCATAATTCATTGTATGTTCATATACATCATCACTTTCAAAAGCGGAATAGTCCTTCATTTCAATTAGCATGGAATCAACTGTTTGGACATCCCAATCATCAGAGACAACATCAGGTGTAATTACATCAGTCATTGAAATTTTGAACATGTATGGTATTTGAATAATTTCGGTAGGCCCGTATATATCGAATGGAACTTTGTCCCACACAATCCCATCAGAAATCGGTATTGCTGTAACATTTACAGGGGACAAGTCTCTTCGGACCTTATGTGAAGAATGATATGGAGTTGAAACTTCATCAACAGGCTCCACAGAGGAGCGATCAGGAATATAGTGACCACTTATAAGCAAAAAGAAAACAGTCACAAAGCCAATTCATAAAAATAATGCAAAAAATGTCAAACAGAACCATAAATAGTTCCATGGGTATTTCACACAGGTCTTTTTAAGCCATTGATAGAGCTGAATTCTTTTTGACACTTTGTCAATCACAGTAGTGGATGAATCTGAAGAAAAATCATTGATGTCAATAAAATAGCCAGAGGCAGTCTCTGCAAACACGGGAGCCCTGCACCCTCTGTACTTTGATCCACTTCACGTGGGGGCTCTTGGTAGACAGCGTCATTAGTCTGTGATGTTTTTGTGTAAAAAACAGCTAAATCTTGAACCGGGTGGTCACTGAAGAAGTGACAGGAACTAGCATGAGTTCATTTTCCGCCCTCCCCATGGTCAAGGAGGTGTCTGGAACAGCATTTTACATTGTTTCATAGTCTGTAGTAGTGTTGTTCATCCTACTATGTAGACGTATGTCCTGTTGGGTAGTGAGAGGGGATCGGGAACCACCCAAGGGACCTCTTGGTCTACTGTGAAGGATCGACCACATGGTGCAATTTGATGTCATCAATGGAGATGAATCTGTTCGTTTAAGAACCAGACAGCGGTGGTAAGATGACAGTCCTGGTGCCTTGAATTCCCAAGACTGGTACAGGTACTCTGTATGATGGACCGAACTCCTTCTTCACTAATCTTCTCACGAACCAGATCCCCAACTTTAGGAATCCAGCCAGTCGAAGTTTTCGCTAAATCCCTTATTCCTAAGGTGGCAGCACTTGCAGGTGATTTATCATCAAGAAATTGCTGAAGCTCCTGTAAAACAGTGAGACGTTCATTTATGTCAAATGGTGTTCCTGCTGCCACCATACCAGGGGCATGAAGATCTGGGACATACATAGGTATCCCAAAGAGAATCTCATATGGAGTGCGTCCCCCCAAGGACCGTCTTGGCAGATTATTCAGTGCTCTCTGGACCCCATATAGGTGATGTAACCAACTGTGGCCTGAAGCTAATACTCGAGCTGTTAAGGACTGCTTTAGATCACGATTCCGCCTCTCCACGACCGAATTTCCCTTGGGATGGTATGGTGAGGAGTAATGGAGTTCAACACCCATCATCCCCATGGTGTCCTTGAATGCCTTAGAGACAAATGCAGGGCCCTGGTCTGAATGGAATGCTGCAACCGCATATGTACAGACAAAGATCAGCAAGTCTTTTATAACAGTTCGGGCGTCGGCCGACCACTGTGGCCATACCCACAGGAATCTAGAACAAGAATCTACAGCGACTAAAATGTATTTGTATGCACCATCAGGCTGTAAGGGACCACAATGGTCCAGGTACACACACTGTAGTGGCCTGTTGGACACTAAGAGGGATGTCTGCGGTGGGCGTTTGATATTAGAGCCCTTTATCTGCTGGCAAATGTCACAGCAAAGGACATACTGTTTTGTTCGTCTGCATAGACCAGGCCACCAGAAGCGTTTCTGTAGGAGTGTTATCGTGGCCGATATACCAGCATGTGCAGAAGTGACACCCTCATGAGCTGCTTTAACTAGATCTAATCTCTGGTCTTCATTGGGGATCACTCGATCTCCAACCCCAGGAATTGTTGTGTAAGCAACATTCTGCGCACTGATATGGTAAGTATAGTTTATAGGGTATCCTTTTGGAAGGAGCTTGCCTGCAGCCGAAGCTTTAACAGCAGTCAATATTTAATTATCCAATCTTGTCTGTGAACGAGTCACTGCAGCCACAGAAGCCGTAGCTACTGCTGCTTTGGCCGCTTCATCAGCCAATGTATTACCGGTAACGTGTACTCCTACACGTTGGTGTCCCAATGTATGGACTACATGGACACACAGCAGCTTATCCTTAAGATCAGCCATCGTCCCCCACAATATTTTGTGTTTAATGGTGTTCCCTTTAGAATCTCTAAACACGTTCAGTTTCCAATGATTAAGATAGTCATTGTATGACTGGACACAATAACAAGAGTAACAGACTGTTAAAGTCCGGCATCCTGGCTCAGTATGTTTGAGCGCTAGAATAAGAGCTTTAAGCTCAGCCAACTGGGCTGTGCAGTTCCCTAAGGTCTGCGTGTAGGTATTGTGAGGGTGGAAGACTCCATCTTCCATCACTCCACTCACGGCTGCGCAAGCTGGCGAGTATTGATGTTTAGTACCTACAGCCAGTTGTGCTGAACCATCAGTGTATATGACAGTATGGTATCTGTCTAGTGGCAAGATATTTAGAGGAGCGGGGTACTCTCGTTCATACTGGAGAAACTCTTGTGTCTGAAGTTTTGGATCGAATATATACATCAGTGGCGGTCAGAGACGTTGCCCATTGAATCCAACGTGGATGTAATGCTTTAGTGTTAGGAACGCTTGCTTTGGTGACAGCCTCTAAGGCCAGCACCGGGTAGACAATAATAATACGTTTCCCCTGGGCAAGTGGCCTCTCTTTTATGACGGCCATCTGAACTGCCATCAGAATCTTTTCTGTAGGTGCAAAACGCTGTTCAGCATTGGAGTATAAATGTGATTTATACGCTATGGGTACTGTATCATCCTCATTGAAGGTGACATAAGTAAATCCAATGGCACCAGCAATTATTCTGATGACCAAATTTGTTTTATTGTCACGTGTGTTCAAGTGTTTAGATTCTAGCATGTCCTGTTGCATTACCCTAAGGATAGGTGTGTGTTCAATTGTCCAGTGTCTGCTAGAAAAATTGGGCTGAACTAAGTCATAAAGTGGCTTGATACGTTGTGCATAATCTGGAATGTATGTCCTGCCAAAATTAAAGAAACCTAGTAATGACTGTAGTTTCTTAAGTTTGTTAGGAGGGTGCAGTTGAGCACATTTTTCTAGAAAGTGCGGGGCCAGGCTCTTTCCCTCGTTTGATAGCTCATATCCCAGGAATAATACACTGAGAAAGGCGATCTTGCTTTTCTTAAAATTTAATTTGTAACTGAGGTCTGCAAATCCCAGAATGATCCGATCGACCCTTGTAAGATGAATGTCAAGGACGTCGTCTGTGAGATATATGTCATCCACATAGGATAACGCCTCGGAATCAATATCATGTAATATTGATGTTACACGGGCTGAAAATAGCCTCAGGCTATTTTTACAGCCTTGAGGTAAACGACAAAAGCGTTTCTGAGAGCCAAATGAGAACGCACTCAGGTTACGACTTTCATGTGCTAAATTCTGGCAGAAGAATCCATTAGATATGTCTAATGTTGTTTTATATTTTTTACGCACTATATTGTTTATTAGTGCCGTGTTGTGTGAATTTTGTATAGCATATGTGCGTGTATGACTATTTAAATGTCTATAATCAATGACTATTCTATAAGAATGGTCCGGCTTTGCAACAGGCAATAACGGATTATTCATTGCAGATGTACAGGGCTCAATCACTCCCTGGTACTCAAGTTGGGCGAGTATCTCCCTCACCTGTGCTTTTGCTTCATGTTTAACTGGATATTGTGGCTGCGGTTGGGGTGTAGACCTAACGGGAATAACATGACAAGGAGACTCCTTGTCCCAACCTACATGATTGCAATATAACGCAGGTGCCTGCGCTAACGCCCATTCAGAAGCATAGGCTTCTTTGTCTGCTTCCGGAACAAGATTGGAGAAAGAAGGCAAAATGACCTCTTCCCCATGTGGGAGCTTGCGGATGTGTTCAGGTGGCCAGTCTCTTTCGGCTAATAGGATATCACTAGTAAGTTCATCCCAAAATATCACTCTAATAGTGCGTTCCACGTCTCCCTCTATCTGAATCTTTAAATCATAAACCCTATCGGGGGGAAGAACGCAACCGTCCGCTGTTTCAACTGCGATGAAACGCTAGTTGCTGTCGCATCCAGATGATCTTTCAGACTCTGGTGACATATCTTGACCTCTGCCGCGCTGTCGAACAGAGTCACTGCCCAAAACGTGTTCCTCAACAGTGTTCTCACGTATACTGGCATTTTTATCTGTCAATGCTGCCACCTTCTTCTTTTTAAACTGTGGCTTTTGCTGAGGAGTCTTTTCTTCTTTTTTAATGGTAGACTGCGGCGAGTCTTTCTTTTCTTTTACGTATTCAGGACGTCGATCTTAACGGCCTCCTCTCTCGCTACGTCTATCCGGTGCGTCCTGAAAGGAACGAGAGGGACATGAATCAGTATATCTGTCTGGAGTTTTAATGTTCTCCCTATTTCTGAGATTATATCTCCTTTCAGAGTTCTCCGGCTGTGGAGAATCATCTCTCTTATTTTTTCTTTCTTTGAAATCTTTTTGTTTGTCCCAGAGCTGCTTAGAACCCTCTTGTGCCTGCTTTGTACCCTCCTTATTGGCGGTACCTTGTAACTCCAATTTCTTTGGTTTAGGTATTCAAAATAATTTTTGGTAGCTGTCTCTCTTGTTCCTGGTGTGGAGTTTCCCAGAGACGCTGGCGAATTGCCAGTGCTACCGCTTCCCCTTTAATGTTACTGAGTATTATTGAGGATACTGCGTCAAAGTTATGCATTAATTTAATCTCCAAATCCAGGGCTGGTGCAGGCCCATGCTCATTTTGTATTTGCTTTAACACTTCCGGTAAATTGGCAAGTGTCGGGGTACCAAGTGTGGTAGTATATATGGCAGCGAAGACTGTACCCCATGTGGCACAGTCATCCACCGAGGGAATCATCCCAAAGGGCAAGCACATAGTGAGCAGTCTATATTTTTCCTGTGGTCCCGTATGGGGAAACACAGCTTCCAGCTGAATAGTTTTCTGGGCAATCCAGAATGGTATTTTTTCCCGTTCCGCGGATAATTTACCCATAATAGTATGTTTGTGAATTAATCCCAGTAGCCAAGTGATAACCACCAGGTGCTGGCAGTGCTGGACGCGCTGGTGTTGTGTTCAATGTTCGCATTACGAACTGAACTAATCGTCTATATAATGTCACTAATTCAATATATAAATCTTGCAGATCTGCTCTTGGCATATTTTGTATGCCTGGTGAGGTGTGTAGGTGGCAAACATAGGCCATGTTGGTCCGTCATTGCTTAATGGACCTAACCTCACTCTTTGTAGTACATGTGGTAGGGCGCCTTTGAACCAGTTCTGATGCTCTTGGTATGTGAGCAATATTTCATGATACTGGTATGCTCGGTACAGCAAATGCACGTTCGCAATTTCATATGTGTGGAATTCATGTGTTCTTTGGTCTACCTCAGGAAAGGTGATCCAACAGTAAAATGTTTCTGTTTGGTATGCTTCATTAGCTTCTATTATAAGAGTAACATCCCCGCCCTCATCTGTAAGGCCATGCATTAATAAATGTTGTGTTAGTGCTTGTCTAGAATTTTCAGGAATGTCTATGGCAGCAGCCATTTCGTTTAGAGAAACGGAACACCAAAATGGGGAGTATAAGTCCTTTTATGAGTTCGAGCTCGAACAACCTACAGCTTAATCATGTGTTACCTTTTCAGCTGAGGAGGATTTTCCCAAAGACCACGGACCTCTCCGTATAATGGTACTTAGGGCACCTGTTGTCTATGAGACAGTGATAGTTGGGGTATCCGTAAATTAGTGCCTAAACTCCATCGTTGATGGTGCCATGTCGTAGTTTGGACTCTTGCTCTGGGCAAGACTGCTGGTTAAAGGATGGCAGTACTTTTGCTTGTAGGCGACTACGCCTTTCCTACAACAAGTCGCAACTGTTGTCCCAACCTTACCGGCTCACTAGCAGCACCTCACCAGAAACACAATAGTAATAGGTGATTTGTGGCAGACTTTACGCATGGACTCGAGAATAAGACATCTCAGGGAGTGTTGCGGTTAAACGGAGATTACCCCTTTCTCACAGGTATATCATGTGTCATACAAACACAGGCAATAATAAAGATGCAGTAGAGTTTCAATAGTTTTTATTTAACATAATTGCAATTTGCGATAAGTTGCATGGGCTGCAATGATTAGAATAATGCAAGGAACAGAATTGTGAAGATGAGAGTCATTATTACAAAGACCCCCACCATCTTGCAATGCATAGAAAAGACATACAAGATGTAATATGCCCTAATACCCTAATGTGAGAGGCCTAACCTCCTACCTAAAGGAGAGCTGGGTTTGCTAAACCTAATCTGCCAATGCCATGTCCATGAGAGGAGCCCCCAACCCTCGTTACCTTGGAATGAGGTCTCTATCTCAGACTCCACAGAGACACGAAGACTGGGTCAGCTTCAAGACGACTGCAGCATCGATATCAGCGATGCCCTCTGGTCGGAATCCCTCTGATTATCTGTCTAAAGTGCGATGTATTTATACAGATCTACAAGGACCCCTGACGTAGGTGTGTTCCCAAACAATAGATAAAAGACATGCTTGGGACAGCAATTAATATAAACAATCCCTTGAAAGTATAGAAATGGGAAAATCCCTAAGTGTGAACACCTACTGTTTGTTTGTCTTTGTTGCTTGATCTTGACGCCTTAGCGCGGTGACACTGATAATACAAAGCATAACATGTGGCCTAACTATAAACAAGGCAGCCATCTTAGAAGAATTAAATAATTAAATGGGCTAAGACAGAGCTAGCTAAGTAGGTTAAAAGTCACTAGGTGACGGGGGCATGAGTCTGCAAGCCAGAGGCTAACCTAACTCCTGTTATCCCATTAAAACGAACTAGGATTCACCACAAAAGTGGGTGGGAATTACCCCTAGGGGATGCCCTAACCAATGGGGCTAACTCTATCCACTTTGGACATTTATCACTAAACTCGAGTGTGAGGCAGGTCCTGTACCCAGAACAACCTGAGAGACAGAAGTCTGGTAGAACAAAAGATGAATTTTCAGCAACCAGATAGTTGGTACACATGAATTGTTTTGTATTCTGTTTCCCTCCTTTAAAGTGAATCCCAAATATTACATAAAAACCTAGCTGACCTGTCAAACAGCCTTTGAAATTGTAATGTCATGAAGAAGTCCACTGTGATTGAGGCCTGTCTGGCTGGGAAGCAGGGGGGCTGGGGGAGAGGAAGAAGCAAAAGAAGGAGTCTGTCCAAGGTTCAGCTAACATTTGCCTGTGACAGGGGAAGCCTCTTTGAAGTGCGCTCAAGTGTCAGGTAAAAAACCTCTGGCATATCTGTCAAGCATAATGTGACTTTCAGGCAGGATCGAGCAATAATGTTTGTCACAGCCCCACCCTTCATATACTGTCAAGTCCAGATGGATCATCTCTACCCATTGAGGTTGGCTTATTGTGTATTTGCTAATGGGAGCAAGTTAATACCTCTGTTTTACCTTTTCAAAATGCTAATTACTGGCTACCAGAAGTGGCAGAGCAAAAGACAGAGAGGGTCATTCTGACACTGGCGGGAACCGCCAAATGGCCGCTCCGCGGTCAGAAGACCGCGGATGCCATTCTGGCTTTCCCGCTGGGCCGGCGGGCGACCGCCAAAAGAGTGCCCGCCGGCCCAGCGGGAAAGGCCCTGCAACAAGGAAGCCGGCTCCGAATGGAGCCGGCGGAGTTGCAGGGGTGCGACGGGTGCAGTTGCACCCGTCGCGATTTTCACTGTCTGCTAAGCAGACAGTGAAAATCTTTATGGGGCCCTGTTAGGGGGCCCCTGCACTGCCCATGCCAGTGGCATGGGCAGTGCAGGGGCCCCCAGGGGCCCCACGACACCCGTTCCCGCCATCCTGTTCCTGGGGGTAAAAACCGCCAGAAACAGGATGGCAGGAAGGGGGTCGGAATCTCCATGGCGGCGCTGCTTGCAGCGCCGCCATGGAGATTCAGCCCATGCAGGGGAAATCCGGCGGGAAACCGCCGGATCCCCTTTTCTGACCGCGGCTTTACCGCGCGGTCAGAATGGGCTGGGAAGCACCACCAGCCTGTTGGCGGTGCTTCCGTGGTCCCCGGCCCTGGCGGTCTTGGACCGCCAGGGTCGGAATGACCCCCAGAGTTCTTTTCTACAGACTTCAGTCAGGGCAAAGATGCCATGACCAAAGTCCCCTTTATACAATATTTATTGAAAATCCAACTTTATCACGTGGCTAGTAATCAATATTTCAAGAAGTCCAAAAGAAAACTTGTAGCTGTTTCCTAGCCGGAGACACCATTATATAAACATATATTATATCCCAATGCTTTCCCAGGGAACAGCCAATGCTGCTACACTAAAAATAGCTTGTTGGGGGCTTTTCACAGTATGATAATGGGTAACATTAAACTTCTACATGTCCTACTTTTAAATACAATGCTTCCTGCTTTACAGTAAGGCATAATTAGGGGTGACATTAATTTTTTCAAAGAAAAATTTAGGCCTTTAACAGGGGTTATTGTGACAGCTAAACTACAATGGTAGGATAGGAGAGATACTTTAAAAGTGCTGCTGCTGCGGATGTCACACTGAGGGCTGAAGTCCAATGATAGCATTTAACTTGCAAGATACTATGGACTTATAGGCAAATTAAATAAACCAATCAGGTACATACCAATTTGACCATGTTGAAAGGAGTAGCTAAGGTACCTAACCATTGGTTATCAGGGGTAACGTGCACAAAGTTTTATAGCAAACAAAAATAGGGTTCAGCAAAAAGGCAAAAACGGTCTAGGGTAGCTCCGCAGAAAGGGCACATTTCCAACAAAATGGTGAAGAAAAGGGGCAATTAAAGTTGGCCCACACATGTAAAGGCAAGAAAGAAACAGAAAGCAAGAGAGAGGAGCAGAAAAAAATAGATATTGGGAATTCAAAAAATTAACTGAGAGCTTGAACGAGAAAAAGAGAGAGATAAAGATGGGGAAGGCAGAGTAAAATAAATAAAGGAAAGAGCGATGATAGAGAGAAAAGAAACAGAGCAAAGGGTGCCAGCACCCTACATTCAAATATTGAAACACCCTTCTGAATATTCCATCCACCTACTGTTCTGTAAACAATCATTGAGAAATAATGAAAAGCCTCTAAACGTGCCTTTGGAGACAACTAGGATGGTAGAGCCAGTCTCAATGAAGAAACTTGGGCTGAAGAATGCAACAACAAATCTCTCTAGATAAGAGGCTGGCAAATGAAACAGAAGGAGAAAATTCTGCAGCCTGGAAACCCAAAATTGACACACACCTTCGAGAAAAACATAACAATCCGAGAAAAAACATGAACTAGTTTTGACATAAAATTGCTAATAGATAAAGAACATACCGGGAAAACAAATTAAACCCAAGAAGCAAATCAAAAAGACAGAAACTACTAGGTTTAAATCATACATTTGTCATATATCTGTACAAAATCAAAACTCTCAGACACAGACAACTAACAACAATACAAAGTTAGTAAACCGAGATTAGAGATTAGAAAAGTAAGGCAACAGGCATTCGGTGGATAAATGATCAGTCAACTATGTGAAGTCTGCATAAAAAAACACACAAAAGACCTTTTCGCCCACACTGCCTCAAATATGAAGACAGTGCAAGTTGTAAAATGGTGACTCCATGGCAAGTTAACAAACTTCTCAAAGCTGGAAAGTCTGCATCCTCTTGGGAGAAAACCCAGAGTTGGCAGACACTGGGTGACTGGCAGATCGTGACAGGACTGGAGACTCAACAAACCACACATACATATGTTTAAAAAACAATAAATCTGTAAAGATTTGACAACACTTGTAGAATGATAAATCACACAACTAAGGCGCTAATGAAATGAAATGAGATGATGGCAGAAGCTAAATTAAAATCCTAACAACTTTATGTGTGATTTGGGACAAATAAGGAAAATCCTTTCATCTCCTAGGCATTCGAAAGAGTTGCTCGCAGACTTTTTAATAAACAAGCATTTTTTATCATTTATTTGGCTAATTGTAACTACTTTTCCCTAATTAACCTTTTCTCTTTTTGCCCTAGACTGTTATTCTTCTGATTGGGAAATATCAGCCCTTAATCCAAACGTCTCAGTAAGACCTGAAATATGGCAAATAAGTTTGGTACACTGGTTCAACGTATCCCTCAGTATAAAAATTACTGAATACTATTCTCTGTCCTCATTCTTATTAAGGGGCTGCTCAAATATGTGCAGCCCCTTCTGAAACTCAAACGTCCCTTGCTTTGTTAGGGCACTTTGGTAACTTGAACCTAATGTCACTCAAAGCTCCCACTTGAGCAATCAGGGTGTAGCTACCGTTAGTGCAGTAGATTCGGTGGCACTGGGGCCCATTGACCAATGACACCGCTATATTTTTCTAACCCAATAACAGTCAAAGCGTCCATTTTCCTAGGTTGTACCAAGGTTCTTGGTATCTTTGCTATGCTACTGGGAGCAGCTGATGGTTTGTGAAAGGCGTAGAAGGATGGCAGGCAAGGGTAATGGCATAGTGTTACACCATTACTACAGAACAGTCTTCCTGGGAGGAAAGTAAAGCTTTTTAAGGGATATCCCTTACACATCAAAGTTTGGAACTGGGAGCTGATAAAGAAATGTCAACTTTTTTGTCAGTAGCTAAAGCTTATACCCAAAAAATACATCTACCTATTTGCCTCTATGCAGAAGTTTTACGCACTACTTTGAAATACGAAAAAATCTAGTTTTCTCCTTAATCAAAATCAAAGCGTATATGTACCAAGACTAGCACATGTTGACATCTCAGAACCCACTAAGTACTTCTGAAAAGAATGATTTGTGTCACTGTCATCAAGGGCATACTCAGCTGTTCTGATTTTTTGGGTGTACCTAAACACAGGTAACACTTCCTAAAGAATTATTCAACATGGACAGGACATTAAGGCCCAGATTTATGAGGGCCTAACGCCATTCCAACACCACATTAGTGTCATTTTGTGTACACTTATGTGGCGTTGGAAGGCTAAAAACGCTGTGCCATCTTCACAAAGTCATGTAATACTTGCATTGTGCCACTTTGTAAACATTCGTGCCACAGTATTCCTCTGCCACGCATACTGTATGCAAGGGGAGGGAATTCCAACACTAGGGAGGAGGCTGAAAAAATGGAGCAAAGAAATTAAGAAATTTATTTGCTTCATTTTTATCTGCATTTATAATGCCTGCTAGTAGCAGGCTTTAAAAAGAGACTCCCATTGTCTTCAAAGGGCCTCTGGGTGCTTTGCAGGATTAGCGTAAAAAATGTGTATGCTAATCCTGCAAAGCGCCGGACCAGCATCAAAAATTATGACACTAGCCCCATGACTACTGCCGTGGTGCGCCATATCTTAGATAAGGCGCACACATGGTGGCATTAAGAGGGCACTAAGGGGCGCAAGAAAAATGGTGCTGGACTAGGTGCAGTGCCACTTTTCATAAATCTGCCCCTAAGTTGCAGAGCATGTGCTCCTCTGCTGTTGCCAATGGCTGCCATAACCTTAAGCAGCAGCGGGACAAATCTACAGCCACCACTCTGCGGCACATCATCTTCTTCCCCCCTATGCCGGAAGCAGCGCTGGACTGCCCTGTGTTCCACTGGCACTTCCCCAGTGGGCAGGATCCACTGAAGGCCTGATTTTGAAGGCCGGGGACGATGTTGGTCTCTCGCCTACTTTCTCCAGGTCCCCGGGTTAGCTGCAGATGGAACGTGGTTGCTTTAGGGGAGAGAGAGGAAAGAAAGAGAGGGAGCGGAAAGATGAGAAAGGGAGTGCGGCTCTTTAAAGCATTTTTGCGGGGCTGCTATTGGCTCCCGTGCCAACCCTTACCTAAAGTCCGATTCAGGCACTTCTTGGGGCGATGAGAGCAGTTTGTGGTGCTACTTGCAGCAATGATCACTGCTGAGGAGTGGCATGCGTTCAGATCCATTTTACTTGTTTTTTCATTCTTCTCCAGCTTCGCAAATATGAGATGTCCAGGACTTGCAATTTCGCCCACACCTAATTAGGAGTAAATAGAAACAAGCTAAGTACTCGCAATTAAGCAATCAATACACTAATTCTCTCTGCATACCAAATCAGGGAGCACCAAGAGCAGGCTTTACAAAATCATGGTAACCCATGTCTTTATCCACACAGCGCGCCTGTCACATATGGCCTTTCTTTGTGCTTCCAGCCTGCAGTCTAGCTCTGCAGAGGCTCCTTCCCCACTGACAGATGAATGTTTGGTTTGGGCAGCTCGCCTGAACAATACTGCATTAAGCTCTGGGGATAAAATGTACAGAAAAGGAGAGTGAGAGAAGGGATTTAGAAAGCTGCTACTCAAGCACAGGCTAATCCTGAACAAACATGCCTCAGGTGCTTTGATCTCCCTTGCCATGGCTTGTCTATGGACCGTCGAGGCCCAGATTGCTGCTACAAGAGAGGTACTTTATCCCTGTCTGCTATTCAGGCTTGTTAATGATTTAACAAATTTTCATTGTGTCAAACAACTCTGTCAGGAGCTTCTTAATAGGATTTAGAATTATAGATGGGTAACAGTGAATTAGGGGGATTTTTTCACTGAGGGGTTCTGAGTGACGTCAAGTATAGAATGAGAGGAATACTTGAGTTGTCCATGATGTCACTAAGAAGCCCACGGTGAAGAACATCCACACAATTCACTTTTTACCCATTTATAATTGTATGTTTTATATGGCCCTAGAATCATCTGCCCATTATTTCAACTGCTACACTGCGGCAGAGCAGTAAAGGGGACCCATACATAACATGGCCTCTGTAATGTAGCCCTGTCCCAAAGATTTAAAACAACTTGCGTACCATCCTTGACCAACCCCCACCACCTTCCCTGCCTTCCGTCCCCCTCCTTCCACTGCGCTTTATCAATTCAGGCAAAGCAGACAAATAGCGCTGTGCTGACAGGCTCTCAGAGAACCCTTTCAGCATGGCCTGGAAGGCCTTTGTGATGCCACAATAGGGGGTAACCAGTTTTGTTATCAACTCTATGTCAGAGCAGTAAGTTACAACATTTAAAAACTGAAATACATGATAGAGGTTCTCTAGGAGAGACATATATAAGAAATCGATGCTGAGTCCGACCCTGAGGGGCTACACATTACTGGTGGACCAATGGGGGAGGTAAGGAAAATCAAATGAAACACCCCAAATAATGCTGCAGGCATGCTGGACATGCCGAAAACTGGTTGTTGAGCTTCAGCAACAGAAAATAAACCAACTGCGCAAAGCTAGGCACTTCCACTTAAGGTGACAATGCAATCAAGCAAGATCCCATCTTGGGGTGTCAATATCACTGGAGATGCCACATCAAACTCAAAGAAGCCAGACCTACTAATCAAACTCCAGTAGAAGATCTGTTCCCATTGAGCTGCACCCAGTACATAAGCACCAATTAGAAGGAAACTGGTCCAGGGTAGCTTAATCACCCACTTAACTGCCCTCACACCGTGGAAGTAAGCTGCAATGTACACTTTCACCCTTCTAGATATGGTGTTAGGCAGAGTTGCGATCAGGTGAGGTGCGTATGCTGGTCTACTGGTTCCAAGTTACCTCTTACCCAGCTTGACAGTAGTTAGTCCTCTGCTGTCAATATGTATGATAAAAAAGATGTGAACTGGGTGGAAATGTGGCGTTGATGGAATGTTATAGTAGAATATGCTTGGTGTTGCATTGCTGAGTTGGGTATGGTTTCCATGCATCAGGTGACTGCTCAGCGGCATACTGTTCGTGCAAGGTTTTTGTGTTAGGAGTTTTTGTAGATTGTATCAGTTTGGCCAGCTTGGGCCAGACAGGTGGGTAGAAAACTTGCAAGCTACATGAGCACTACTTTGTAACGCTTGCAGCACTTCTTCAAGTGATCACGAGGTTAATACATTGTATGGCAGCATTTATTGCTTGCCTACATGGGTAGCTTGCAATGCCTTGGAGGGTGTGTGGTTGAAAGTGCATTGCCTTTGTTTTGACTCTATGTGGAAAGAGTTTCCATGTCATGCATGATGACCACCGAGGTGTGGTTATCAAGTTAGGGGACACCATGCTTAGCATTATAGTGTGTGATGAAGAGTGCCAAATACGCTCACAGTTTATGGTTTTCAATAAAACTGGCACCTATGATCAACTCAGCAGGTACCCTATAGTATATCTTACAATAATTTGGATCTTAGCTGGTTATTACACTAGAATGTCCAATATGAGCTATTTTGCTTAAATTATGATCTTGAGAAAGACCAGTGATTTGCAGCTTCACAGTTCCACTCAGTAATCATGTGCAGAGAATAGGTATCATGTACTCTTTTGATCTTGAGTGTCCCTTGCCCTTGAGGATCATCTTTGAGACTTGAGGAGTTCCTCTGGTAGTCTCTAAAAGGATCAACCTTGTGACTGGAAGAGTCCCTCTGGCAGTCCTTTACAGGATACAAATGGCCTTGTGTAGACGTACCACATTACCAACCATGGCTTGTGGCTGCAAAAAACTTTGTGGAACCAAAATTGCTAAACAATTGTGTCAGATGAAGCCAATTTCTCATTGGTGAACACAACCTAATAATTTGGTGCTACATAGCACTGCAGCAGGTGGCCAAAAGGAGAATAGCGTGCTGACAGCCATTAGAGACAGTGTTCCTGCGTGGAGATAGGCAGGGACCAGTGGCTGCATGCTTGGGCATGATGCTCATGGTGATAGGTTTTCATTGCCATCCACAATGAGTTGTTACGGGTTCACAGCAGAAAGGAGTAGAAGTGAAATATGTAAAGGAAGTTAGTGAACAGATGTGCATGAAAGTTTCTGTCTCATATGTGGCCGCAGTCACATGCTCTGGAGTACCTGGATGTGGCAGTGTCATGGATAGATATCAAATCACTGTTTGTTTCCAGGTGATCGCCAAGCTGTAGACTGTATATAAATGATGCACCAACTGAAGAAGCATTGCTTGTGAACCTTTACTATCTTGACTGTGTCGATGAAGCCACTATGCTACCAGTGTTTAATGAATATTACAGAAATCGTGTCTGGATATTTGAGGCTACAAACTGCCTTAGATGAGTTTTAACCACTACAGGTCCTGCTGAAGCAGTGGTGTCAGATTCTAATTACTGCCTGGAAATTCTTATGAGTTTCCTTTTCCAGTCCAGACTGTGGATGGGATATTGTGCTGAGTGTTGGTGCAGTGGGATTCAGCCACCACAGTTGACGCAGGAGCAGGCAGCTCTTCAATCACGTAAAAACAATGTGGGTGTGCTCCCTTCGAGCTGCAATCTTCTTCTTGGCTGCCGGTCCCACTCCAGCTGCTGCAATTCTGGGTCTCCTTGGTGTGGGGATGAGCTGCTAATTTGTAAGACCATGGCGGACACTGGGAAGTCAACTGGCTTTACCAGAGTTCTTGAACCTCTGAAACAGTATGCAGTAAGCTACATGGGAGTCATTTTGTTATGGATGCCCCATGTAAAAGGATTGAGAAGTTTAGGAGGGACACTAAGGGCCACATGTACAAAGCTTTTTAAACGTCACAAACGGACCGATTCACAGAATAGGGCCATTAGCAACAAGAAAAAAGAATTTTGAGATGCACAAACACAATTTTGCGATTTGGTGAGTTCTTTGCTAAATCGCGAAAGGGATTGAGAGTCACAACTAGGAAGGGGCTTTCCCTTACTAATTACAAGGTGCAGTGCGATGTATCATTGTTTGTGACCGTGAATGCTGTCAAAAAACAATTGCAGTTAGCACCAGTTTCAAATTGGTGCTAACCCATTCGCAAACTGGAAGAGAACCCCATGGGACCCCTTCCCCTTTGTGAATGCAGGCAAAAATATTTTTCAGAGCAGGCAATGGTCCTAGGGACCACTGCCTGCTCTGAAAAAATGAAAAGTAAACTTTACATTTTTGTTTTTGAAATGCACTCTGTTTTCCTTTAAGGAAAATGGGCTGCATTTGAAAAAAATACAGCTTTATTTAAAAGCAGTCACAGACATGGTGGTCTGCTGTCCTCAGCGGGCCACCAAACCTATGAGTGTGACCATTCCCAATGGGGTTGTAAATTGCAACCTACCTCATGAATATTAATGAGGTGGGTAATTTGCGACCCCACTGGGAACCGCAAACAGTGTGAGTTACACTGTTGTGCATTTGGTATTGCGACTCGTAGTTTGCCAATCGCAAAGATTCGCAAATTGCGAGTTGCAATACGAAAGGGTCATATATCTGGCCCTAAATGTGTTCCTCTCCTTTGGAGAGAGACTACTCTTCTCTTAATGGCTGACAGAGATTGGCTTTGGCGAAAACATTAATTTCTAGCTGAAGGGATAGGCTCTTTTTTGTCTCTCGCCTTTAGAGGAGCGATAACTAATGTTGGTGTATAGCTGTTAATTATCTAATGCGGTTTTAAGTTAATGAAAACTATTTGTATAAAAAGGTCAGACTGTCTCCCTCAATTTTCACGCTACATGGGACATAGGTGGAGAGTGCATGTACTCTTTTACATGTATGAGGTAGGTTGAGGAAGGAATGAGCATGTGCTTTACAGTGCAGAAACAGAAATCATTTTTAGAGTCCTTTAGTTTGGATGACTTAGAAGATGCTGCTGAAATCCCTTAGTTTTACCTGTAAACAGACCTGAAACTTCACTTTCCCGAACCTTCCCCCAGATATACTTTGCAGCTAGCCTCAGCTGAATGGTGGGTGAGGGTGGCATAGTCTTCCCTTTTGCTCACTAGGGGATGAGCCTTAGAATATTCTTGCCTCTTCCCTCGGATTGTCACTACTGTCAGGTTTCAGAAGCGTGTGGGTGGAGGAGGAATTTAATTTATTTTGAAGTGTAGCCCTTTGCTCCCTGCCATCTCTACTCTGCATTCCTGCTCCATCATTCTAAAACTGTGGCTGGACTTGTTTGGATCCAATACATATAAAGTCTGGACTGCTATAATCCAGGCCCAAAGAGGGGCTCCTGGAAATCACATGAACATGCATGTCTGCAAAACTGGAGGAGCTCCCCCAAACATTTAATACTTCAAATAACTGGCTGGCAAGATTGTTAGTAAATACTGAGATTTCCTGATCACTGTGCCAGTGTTTCTTGTGATTACTGATAGACTTTACACAACATTGTTACTGAGAGGACAATTGTGTGCCACTGCCAGGATCCTTGATCACTGGCTTTCTTTTTAGGAAGGGAACAAACTGAGCCGAGAACCTAGCTAGGAGAAATGTAGGCTCTCTGCTTCTTGGCCTGATGCAGAAAGATCAATACTTGACCATCTCCCCCACAGGAGAGCTTCCTTGTGGACTCAACTGCTGGTGACAAGCAGATTTGCAAAGAACTGCTCTCCAGAACCCTGGTGTAACTGCTGCCTTGAAGGAAGAGTCCAACTTGTTGAGAAGAGAGGTGCTGGAAGTGTTATCCTACAGAAGGAAGCAGCATCCCTCTTTCTCCCTTCCCGGTGCGTGCCCTGGTCACTGCAAAAAGTACATTAAGAATGGATGGTGCTCCTTCCTAGCCAGGAAGTGGTCAATGTAAACCACTGAAATTCTTACCAGCCTTTACAAAGATATTTGACTTTGAAGCTGTGCTTTGCTGGCACATTATTGTGCTCGGTGATTCTCCCTACAGCTATGTGTGTGGTTCTGGAATGGGAAAATGTAATTGTGTTAAGTGGATTTCTAGCTAAAGGAATAAAAAATGTGCTGTGTTGAAAAATGCTCGACCTTAGCCAGCAGATTCAAAGTGCCCCTCTCTGACGAGAGACTGAGTGAGTACAGGGCACAGGAAGACTAGGAAAGGACCTTACATACCCTCATTAAACTCGTGGCTCATCTGTAGAGTGGTGCAAAGCTGCTGATCTGAGCATGTGAGCATGCGACCACCTCTAACCTGATACCTGCTGTTCCTAGTCTAAAGAACAGGGACACAAACACGGAACAGCAACCCATTTCAGGTTTATCAGATTTATCAAAAGTTTACTAACCGTTTCAACACCTGTAAATTGAGCAAAGTCATAATCAAACATAAAGCAAACACGTATATACAGTTTTCAACTATTCAGACGCATTTATTAGAAAATAAATAATGTGATAATAAACCACACCATCTTTAACACTTCTGGAAAACTTCACGCATGCTATATTGTCTAGTCAAAACATTATGTGGTGCATTATGACTTTTCTTGCAGAGTTAAGCACTTTTGAAGTCTTCACTGCAAAATCATTCACCCTGAAGCATTAAAAGTGCCAGTGAGGACAACTATTGACAAAGCCGATAGGTCTCACCTTTGGGACCAATGAGCTTTACCAATGGGTTTTTTGCCATGCTGCACAGCTTGCATGTTACTGTGTTGTATGACTAAAGAAATTACCTGGACAGCCGGGAGATGTGGGTGGGTGAGCAGCATAATGGGAGAACGTGGAGTGGGGGAAGCAACATGGGGGACTTGGGTGGGAGCAAGCAACTGGGGGGATGTGGGCAGGGAAGGCAACATGGAAATGGAAACAACACGGGTCAGAGAAGCAAATGGTGAGACAAAGCAACACAGGAGGTGCACAAAAGCACACAGAAAGATGGAACAACAAGGGGGTGGGGGAAACACAGGGATGGAAGCAACAAGGGAGGGGCGGAGAAGCACAGGGTGAGACAGAGCATAGTGAAGACCAGGGGTAAGTGGCAGAGTAGCACATGGCGAGACAGAGCAACACAGAGACACAGGAGGACAGGGAAGCACCCAGGAAGACAGAGCAACAGGGACAGTGTTGGTAGGGGGCAGAGAAGATAATCACGAGACAGAGCAACGTGGGGGAGGCAGGAAAGCACATAGCGAGATAGAGCAACATGGAGGTGGGGGCATAGAAGCACATGAGGGAGACAACTGGAAAACCCACACACTCTTGTAGAGTGCGTAACTAAAAATAAAAAATAGAACCCCCCAAAAAATACGCATTGTAAGGACACAGTGGTGCACTTATGCTTCAGAGGAATGATAAACTCAAGACAGGGAAGTAAAGCCCAGCAAGCCATCAAATAAGAAGGAACAAAAAGAGAGTCACAATAAGGCCAACCAATGGTAAACAATGGGAGGGGGTCTAAACTCATGTAAGGTAACAAAATTTCATGCCACAGACAGCGCATGCACTTGGGTGCAACTTAAAAAACTTACAGAAATAAATCCAGACGGAAAGATGTTAAGAAATGTTTCCCAGTGGGTTTGTATATAGTCCTCAAGGCACCAATCAGCAGGGTGTTTTTTCAGATAATAACTTTGTCAGGCTTAATGGAGTTTCTTACTTCTATCTTTATACAAGCCTCTGCACTGAATCTGGATTGCTGTGAACCTCAGTCCTGTGAAGTATCTTATCTAAGATAGTCTCCTACTGTATAGCGGCACGACCTGGTTCCTCACAAGCACTTCATCTGAACACGCCACACCGTCTATGTTTAGGAAAATTAGGTTAGCTTAGGCGGTGATGGTTTCTGTCAAAGTAGCACCAGAGGCCCAGAGCCTTCTCGCATTCTTGCATACCTCTGGTCCACACAACTCGCCAGACAACGCCTGCCCCCTGCAATACTGTAAAGATATTGGGCTATTCTGAACAGCATGAACCAACGCACACACACTCACACGGGAGGAACAGTGGGTCATGCTTTCCATGCATATGCCACCAGAGAACATTTTGTTTGGAATAATTCAATGGGTGTCCTTTTACGCTGATCACAAAATTGTACAGATTGTTTTTCTTTCTCAAAGGGATTCTAACTTTCCATTAGCTCCTTCTGTCCACCCCTGTTCCTTCCATCTACGCATCCGTCCATTCATCTAGCCACATAGCCTCCCTGCGACACACCCATCATTTCCCCTCATTTATCAGTCCGTCCATCCATCCTTTTCATAAATCACCCATCTTTCCACACACCAAGGCACCAACATAAACGCACCACCGACCCAACCTCTTATTCAGGCATTGGCCAGACAGTCCGTCCGTCCACGCCCCGGCCACCCACCAATGTATCCATCCATTTTTCGGCCACCCTATCTCTACATCAACCAGAAATCCTTCTTAGTGCTCACAGATCCACTCAGTGATATCTTCTCGAACCTGCGGTTCATCTTTCATCGCTCCAACCAGTCTGCCTCTGACAGGTCTGTCTACCCTGACTCTTCTCGGCTGGCCGTCCATTTACTTCCCTGCACCTGCCTCTGCTTTGCATTACCATTATGTTTGACCCGCCGTGGCGGAGCTAAAGTCCCGTGGCCCTAGTGCAGGCGTGGTAAACTGACCTCCTGGGCAGTGTTTGAGTGATACAATATAGCAATAACTGGGTTCAGTGGCCCCCGCAGACCACTAGGTCCCGTTGGCGCGGCACCTGCTGCCGAATTGATAGCTACGCCCCTTGACCTTTGGTCTGACCCTCAATGCGCCAATCTGTCATCGCCATATATCAATCTAAACTTTAGCGCATCGTTTGATCTATCACTCTGTCATTCTCCCATTAGATCGCGCAACGTATCTATTTCCGGCTACCTCTCTTTTTTAGCAACCACCCCCTTTTAACGCCGACTCCCTCCCCTGCACTCGAAGCGTGACTCAGGCCTTTGCGCCCCATTAATCCGGTCTCCGGTTAATCACCACTTGCACAGAAGCAGAGCACAGAGCCGCGGCTCTCCTAATGGGGTAATATGTACGCATATCTGCGCGGTAATTAAATACACATGTCTGTGTCTCCCATTCTAATATAATCTGCGCCCCCTGGGGCACACAGCGCGGCCTTCTAGACGTGCTGAGCAATAAATCAAATCCCAGGCCAAAAGAAATCCATGAGAAAAATGAACAGACTTCTGATTCATTTTTTGGGTTTTAATATTTGGAAAGCGCAGCCGTCATCGAGAGGAGCGGCTCGGTATTTACATCACAAATATAACTAAAAACAGCAAAAATAACAACAACAACAAAAGCGTAAGAAGTAAAATTTGACTAAATCGTAATAAATGAAATTTTTTTCATAATGAAACCGGACAAGGGGTGTCTGTAAAACGTGCGTTGCAGTAATAATATACCATAAAATGCACTGAAATGAATCCTGGGAGTAAAAGGGTTGAAGTCTTGTTATAAAGCAACCATGAGGGATATCTATGAAGGGAACTTCAAAATCATGGTGTTTCTGGTGGTAGTGAATGGATGTCCCTATACTGACCGTGTCTACATTAGAGGCAATGAGCAACTGTTGCTACCTATTCTCTCATGTATGGAGTCCAATATGGCCCCATGTAGAGCAGGACAAAGTCCAGTCTCTCCATGGAAGCTTTCGGGCTGGATGCAGACGGCCGTGCAGGGGATAGGCTGGGGAGTGGGTGAGGGAGGGTTTAAAAGGGTTGTGGGGCTGGAGGATCAGCCTCTTCGGCGCCAGCTAGTCACGCTGCGCTGAGGTTGGTTGCCTGCCTGCCTGCCCTAGGTAAAGGAAAGAGGAGAAGGCTGGGTCCGGTGTGCGTGTGTATGAGGGAGGTGGGGACTTTCGTTGCCAGTTTTAGGGCAGGTTGCTCATTGCGGACAGTAGATGGGGCGGGTGGAGAATCAGATACGTGCTTGTCCACCCTTCCAGGGAGGAAAAAGAAGCAGGTGAAGAATGACAGACTGGGGGAAGCCTGAGTCAAGCAGGGGATAAAAAGAAAAGGGGGATGTGTGGGAATGGAATTGGAAGCTGGGTGAACAAGGGATAAGTGGCGGATTGAAGTGAGGATGGAAGAAGGGGAGTTACAAGGTTAAAGATGAAAAGTTGTTCATTTAAAGTTCCGGTTATGTTGATGTATTATCATGATGAGCAAGCCTGTCCTAATAAATGGCCTTTTACACTAATCAACAGGTGTCGGAGTCTATGTCCTGATAAGGCAATAAAAACAGATCTTGGGAACTAAGAAAGATCAGCCTGGTGTGCTGCAGAAAACTTCTGTTTTGACAAATTAGTATGGACCTAAGTCGCGTTTGTAGAGCACAAACCTAGCTAAAAGGCTGCTGAGTGCAACCAAACTTGCATCTATCTGAACTGAGTTCTTCCAAGAACCCTAGCTCACCAGCACCCTTAATTGGGTCCACCAGATACTCTCAAAAAGGGAAGCATGGTAAGAGATCAGTGGGGCATAATATCAGTACTTTAGTGCTGGAGCAACAAGTATAATTTAAACAAAATAAGGTGATGTGTTCAAACTTTCACGCACCAACCCCCAGTTTAGCTGTAGACAGGGGTGGCTCACCTCAATGGCGGAGGAGCGTCGCCCCCCTGGCCAAGAGCCAGTAAATGAAAAATACGATTGTTACACTATTGTTTTATTTTTCATCTGCTAGCTCAGCCAACGGTGCAGGCAGGTGTGGCTCCTCTGTATGGGCAGAGGGGCGTTGCACCCCACCAGCAGCAAACTCTGCAAATCCTTTTACACGGAAAGAATAATAAACTCTGTTTATTATCCCTTCCGTGTAAAAGGGGCGGGGCATTGGAGGTGACAAGCCGAGGGCAGTGCTCTGTGCACTCCCCTCAGGCTCCCAGTCTGCCTAGGAGTGCCCTGGCTGGGTGCTCCCAGACAATCCTGACACTGCTTTAAGCAGCGTCAGTATTGGCGCAGGGCAGTCTGGGAGCCTGTACCTGCAGCAGTGACGGAAGAGGAGTGGCGTGTGGTGTGGAAGCAGAGATAAGTTGTTTTTTAAAAATTATTATTATTTTTTTTAAAAAATCCCGTTCCCCTCCGCACACCCCGCCCAGCCCTGGCCACGCAAGCCACTCCTGGGTGCAGGGAGGGCCAGGGCTGGGCAATGGGAGGTGGGAGGGTGGAGGAGGAGAGAGTGCACCTAAGTGTGCATGTGTGTTTGTATGGCCGTCTCAGGCCAGCGAAACACACATGCGCACCTAGGTTCCTTCAGCCCGGCTGTGTTCAACAGCTAGGCTGGAGAAACTGCACAGACCCCAGGGCTGTGTCTGAGCGGCAGTCCGAGCCGCTCAGACCAATCCTGACTCTGCTTTCTGCTAGGTTTAGCATGATAGCAGCACCAGGATTGCTGGGGAGCCGGTGCTGGTGTCCCAGTGAATGCTGGGACACCAGAAGAGGAGCAAGGCGGCAGGAGTCGGCGTGGACTGTGGATAAAAGTAATTTTTTTATTTTTTATTATTTCCCCCCCCCCCCATCGTCCCCCCACCCTTGACATTTATGCATTTATGGTTGCCGACGCTGGCTGTAAAATCCAAAATAGCTTTTAGTGGAACAAGTGTAGAGTAAGAGGGGATAAGCGCCACATGCACAAAGCATTTTCCTAGTCCGTTTGCAACTAGAAAAATGCTTTTTTAGATGTACAAAGCCCAAATTGTGATTCAGTAACTTGTTACCGAAATGCAATTTGGATTTTGCGATTCAGTATTAGGAAGGGGTGTGTTCAGGGCACCCCTTCCTAATACAGAATCAGAAAGGTATGTACAAAGGTTTTGTGACTAAAATGAGGTCGCAAAACATTTGCAGATTACCTCCAATTTCAAATTGATGGTAAGGTGTTCATAAATGGGAAGGGCTCCACATGGGACCCCTTCGCCTCTGTGAATGCATGGGAAAATATTTTTTCAGAGCAGGCAGTGGTCCCACGGACAACTGCCTGCTCTGAAAAAATGAAAAGAAAACTTTTCATTTTTCTTTTTGAAATGCATCCTGTTTTCCTTAAAGGAAAACGGGCTGCATTTAAAAAAACTGCTTTATATAAAATCAGTCAGAGACATGATTTCCTGCTGTCCTTAGCAGGTCGCCATCCCTGTGAATGTTGGTCATTCCCAATGGAGTCACAAATTGCGACCTACCTCATGAATATTGATTAGGTAGGTCATTTGAGACCCCATTGGGAATCTCAAACAATGTGCTTAACACTGTTGTACATTTTGTTTTGTGACTCGCAATTTGCGATTCCCAAACGGATCACAAATTGCGAGTCTCAAACCAAAAGGTCATATATATGGGCCTAAGTGCCTTCAAAAACAGCCTCAGATTACAACTTCAGCAATTCATTATGGGATTGGTTTTTGGACATAATATTGAGCCCGAAATATAATGCGAACAAAATATTGTGAGAATATTGAGGGCAAGAATATCATGAAGGTACATTTCTATGGAAAGCAAAGTTTTACTATACTTAACTCCACATTTGGATAGAGGAAACGTCTGTGAAAATACTGGTTTGACCCCTTCCTCGTTGTCAGGGTCTCTGCGGGTTAATCTCAGCCTTAGTTTGGATGTTGCCTGAGGCCTCTAATGGAAAGAGAAACTTGTTACTGAATGAGGGGTGTATGTGATAATGTCTCCTGAGACAAACATGCCTCCTGCCAATGTGAGTCTGGGTCTGTGAGCCCCCTCTAAGGTGGACCACATTTAGCACGTTTCTTGTGGGTTTGCATGTGTGCCTGTAATTGTTATATGATATAGCTCCATGGGGCTCAATATTTTCTTACTTTCATGAGGCTCTCCCCCTCCATTGCTGCACTAACATTTTCCCCATGCAATATATAGTGCAGGGGTCACTCAGGCATCAGAAGCCAACCCCTAATTCCAAATTGCCCTAGGAGCGCACAAATGGATGAAAACACACATTGCACGCTTGTGGCAAATTCTGTAGCCTGGCCTCACAATTTTACAAGATAAAAAAGTTATTTTTCATAGTTTTTGATTTAAGGCTCGTTGCAAACAACGACTGCCTTAAAAAAAATCAAAATCACATGATCCAAAACAAAATCAAGACAGTTGGCCGTTTTGTATTATAACAAGAGACTAAAATATTTCTTGCAAAAAATAAGTGGCAGAACACTAGATTATTTTAAGGTAAAGCTACATCTGTTATTCACATTGTTGTTATGTTTTGATAACTTGGTGCATGATTGGTTCTCTTAGTAGTTCTGTTTAGCTTCTGGTTTAGCTTGACTTACTCCTGAATATTCATGAGTAAGACACACTCATGGTGAAACAAATGTGAATTGGCCTGTTCGTATTTTTCAATATTTTTGCCAAACGTTAGGTGTGACTGACCCTGGCTAGCCCCAAACGAGGCCTTTCAAGGCAACAACTTGTTGGGACACACCCAGACCCCCTCTCCTTCCGAACAAATCACTTTGAATAGTTGGTAGCATGGCTCAGTCATCTGAGCGCTTTAGGTAACACGGTTAAATGAAAGCCGTGCCAGCTTAACTTTTCAATTCCTCAAGGATGGCAAAAGAATACCATTGACTTGGGTAATGATGACGTCTGTTCTTCAAGTGCCATGATGCAATGCATTTGTGGTGTGCGCTAGACAAACGGTGGCTTCAAAAGAACCCATTAAGCTTCAGGCCTAACAGTTCATTATACTAGTAAACAGAGAACTGCCCACGAAAAGCCTGTCTTTACTGTAAAATGCGCACGGTTCAGTTTACGACAGCGTTTCCTTCCTAATAACAGGGACTCAATGAGCCGCCTTCTCCTCCCCAGGGAAGAAAAATCCTGTTATAAAAACCTTTCACGCTGAAAGAACATGATAAAGTGTAGTTTACGGTGTCAGAGTTCAATTATTCTGCTAAACATTAAAGATCTCCAGATTACTTGTAAGTTCTTTCAGTTACCCTAGCATTGCATGGTAACTGAGGTCCTAAATGTTTAGGGGGCATTTCTAATTAATGCCAGACCAGGGTCATTGCATGTGACTTTAAGTAGACACATATGTGGATACATATTAACAGTGGGAAGGGATCCCCAGACAGATGCAGCCTGCAGATTCTCCGCCCATCTTGTCGGTGAGGAATCTGGTGGCCACCTAATTTAGAATGCCAATGTAAATCCAGGGGAAGTACTCTGATATGATAATACCATTACTGATTATATACTGGGAAAGATTGAAATGTACACTACACTATGTCGACATGAATGTTTCCTGCATGAATAGCGGGAGTGTGACTCTGACATCAATGAATCCTTATGAGTGCTTTCACCCAGTTTTCCATTTTGCATTTTTATTTTACTCCCAATACACACGATCATGTATGTTTGCCGAGATCCACCATAGCTAGGTACAGTAAAGTACTGTGACCCAGGTTGGGAGGGTATGTAGTCTGGATGGAGACACACCTACTGTAATGATTGGGGCTACAGTCCCCTTCCCATGTAGTAAGATATTGAGGGCCAGATTTAATGGAAAATGATGGTGCACAGCGCTGCGCCACATTTGGCAGCATCAGGCACCGTCATTTTCAAAACGCAGGGATGCTCCGTAGTTACTAGAATACGGCGCACCCCTGTGTTTCCCCCTGTGCCGGCGCTAAATCTGCTGCCCTGCGCCAACGCTGCCACCCTTGCACCATAGTGCAAGGATAGCTGCGTTGAGGGGGAGATTGTTTTTGTGCAGGAAGGAACACCTTACTGCACAAAACAATCTTAAATTGCGATTTGCTCCTTCTATGTGTGCTTTGCAGC
Organism: Pleurodeles waltl; assembly: GCF_031143425.1. Lineage (NCBI taxonomy): Eukaryota > Metazoa > Chordata > Amphibia > Caudata > Salamandridae > Pleurodeles > Pleurodeles waltl. The sequence continues at coordinate 643,550,177 of NC_090446.1, read as the reverse complement.
ACACGTAGGAAGAGCCTAAAACAAGGAGAAATGAAAGCATTTCTCCTGGTTGTGCCACTCTAACGCCACCCTTGGGGTGGTGTTAGATTTTGGTGCTGCCTCAGGTTTACGAAAACACGTAAATCTAAGGCAACGTCAAAACGCAATGGGTGTTGCTGTGGCATGCACACAGCAACACCCATTGCACACCCCTTCCACGCAAAGTGCTGCATGTGAAGGGACCGTATTTACAAGGTGGTGTTAAGCCACAAAAAGTGGCTTAACGCCACCTTGTAAATACGGGGCAGGGCATAGCACCACCAGAGCGTCATGAAAAGTGACAGTCCGTGGTACTAGGGGCTCTTAAAAATGCTTCTGAAAGTGTTGGTACCATGAATTGTTAGTAATCATACTCGCCTTTTTCCTGATATTTACAGAGTGAGTGGCCTGGTTTTGCAGTGTGAATTATCTGTTCAATTAATTGAAAGTGGGCTCTACAGTACAGCCTTGTGTGTGAGTTAAGGGTGCATGTGTTTGGATGCATGTATATCTTCAGTGTATGTCAAAAGTGTGCAAGGTATGTGCGCCATATTAGCACATGGACGCCAGGGGCGCAGCTTGGTCAGTGAGACTTGGGGGCTGTGAGCTTCAGATTTTCCAATAATCACGCTGGCATATAATGTTAAAATACATTCCACGACAAGCAGAGCGCACTAGAGGGGCTTAAGGAGGAGCAGAAAGAGAGAGGAATACAGATTGGTAGGAGGACTGAGTGAGAGAAAGCACATTTTTTGTTAAATAGCCAACATTTTTTAAGTCTTTCCAAACATCGCAAGAGAGAGAGTGAGCGAGCGTATGTGGTTTTGTCCGTGTGTGTAAAAATTCCTGGTGAAATCTGACAGACACCTCAGCACACACGACTTAAAGCACCTGTCCTCCCTGAAGCTATGCCCCTGATGGACGCTGTGAATTCCATTTTCAATCTGCTATGTGGACAATGTTTGCATAACGGAACATGGAGATTATTCTCCAAATAGTCTATGTGAGTTACAGAACACAACTCAGATATAGCCTTTGATAGTTAGTTAAATCACTTACATCAGCACAATGTGCCACTGGAGCATCATTTTCTTTGATGCCCTGGTGGCGTAGTGTGCCATCCCATATTTCCAGGTCCACGCAAAGCTACCTTGCATGGCTTTTCATGGCCTTGTAAATATGGGCCCCTTTCACGCATAAAACTGCATGAAAGGTGCATCCCATGGGTGTTGGCGTGGGTGTTCCAACACAACATCTATGGAACTCTAGGGAATCTGATGCTTTCCCAGATTTATGAGTCTGGGAATGTGTCAGATTCCTTCGCCACCTCAGAGGTGGCATAGATGTGATGCAACAAGGAGAAATCTTTATTTCTCCCTGTTTTTTCCTCTTTCTATGTGTGCTGAATTCTGCAGCACACATAGAAAGATGAAGACATCTCTCTTGATTGTTTTTGTGCAGGAAGGTGTCCCTTCCTTCACAATAACAATCATCCCCACAATGCAGGCACCCTTGCACCCTGGTGCAAGGGTGCCTGCATTGGCGCTAGGCAGCAATTTGTGCACCTGTGTAGGGGAAGAGGACAGAAATGTGCTGTATATTGTAGATACAGCCAACTTTTTCCCTTTCGCGGTGGCAAGACACTTGTTGCGCTGCCCTGCTTCACGGGGCTTGTAAATAACCCCCTGGATGCACTAGCACAGGAGGAATCAGTGTCTTTGAAATGCAAGGGTAGTCCTTGGTCTTGTCCTGCCTTGTGGTCTCCCAGCAGGTGCTACAGACAAAAGCTAGTTGATTGACAAATATGAAGTCCATCCCCTCCTTTGTATGCCAGTGATTCAGGGAACCCTAACAGAGACCTTTCGGTACTCACTCTCTTTTCTCTTTTCTCTTTTCTGACTGTCTTGGCTGGCCAATACTCCAATCTATGGAACTCTCCAGAAGTATTTTGTGGGCAGAGGCTGGAAGTCAACAAAGGATTCCTTTGTATGAAGAGTAGATGGATATTCAATTCAGTGTTCCAGGTTTTCTCATGGGCAATAGGAACTTACACCCATCAAGGTGTATGACACTTCTAATGTCCATTGCTGGAGACTCTGACAGCCAGCTTTTCAATGGAGCAAGGGATCATCAGCCCACAAGACTGCAATCTGCTGCTGTGTACCGTCCTTAGAATGGGCACTGCCAACCCAGAGAGAGAGAGGCCCTAGAGGTGTCCCTGCAAACCATTCATTCAAAAGAGAAATTGAGGGACAGATGCTTGCTGTGGGACATGCGTGTGAGAGGTGTGGAAGAGTGCTGGAAGCACCTTCCTAGAAGGAGAATGTCCAAAGGAGCTGAGGTGTGCAGTAGCTGTGCCAATGTAGTGGTCAACTGCAAAAGAACTGTTCAAGTACGTGTGTGGCCCTTGTGGTAGTGTAATATGAATGAAAAGAGACCTACAGCAGTAGGACTGATCTTAGTGTGACTGTCCATGCTGTCCAAGCACGGCTGTACCACAAAATTGGGTACCTGACTCGGCTGCAGGCATTATGTTGTCCAGCAGGGCCATGCCTCTTCATCATGTGAGTACCTGTGCTTCTGACATGATTGACACCCAGCACAGTGGTGCCACTTCATTGTGTGAATGCCCATGTGAAGAACCTGGCCTCACCATGTCGCAGAATATAGAGCTCACATAAGGAGGAATTTGCATGGAAGGGCACCTCCATCATCACAATCCTGTCCGTCATGCTGGTGTGCATGCCAACCCAATCAGTGATTGCCTAGACCGACCACTCCACTATTTGCTCTTGTAAAGGTACAATGGAAGAGGGACGGGGCTTTACACAAGGCTTGCGAAGACCAGTAGAAGCGCCAGTGGGTACTGAATTAGATTTGCTAGTCTGATAAACCGGTAGCTTTCCCCTTTGCTGTTGGAACTGACTGAAACACTAAGGGGGGCAACAGAACTTTCTGTTTAGTCATAGCAAAGACTAGTCAGAAGGTCTTTAACTTGGAGGCACTGGGAGCAAAATAGCCTAAGATCCTGTCATAGTCATGTGAGGATTGAACACGTTATTCCAAATTAGTGCGCTTCAGTGTCCTGAGAGAGTACAGTGTTTTAGTGGGGTGATATCAGTGTATAGTAACTTTTTTGTTCTATTATTCCTGTAATCCATTAAGATCCTGTGTAGTACTGAGTTGTTGCAATAATAAACTACTTTCATTAAGATTAGGGGCCATATTACATAAAGTGCCCTGGGGGTGCAAATGGCATTTGCGCCCACTTTGCATCCCCCCGGGGCAGTTTGGTATTACAGAAGGGACTGTAGACGCTTGTGCTGCCCCTTCTGTAATACCAATAGTGCTGGCGCACATATAGCGCTACCACTATCACCAGAGGGTGTTTCCTCATTTGCATGGGGGCGTGTCCCTATACAAATTAAGGAATCTCTTTGCCTCTGCGCCTGCGGCGTATTATAGACATGGGCGCAGAGGCAAAGAAGCGGTCAGGATGCGCACTGTTAGTGCGCTCCGGATGGCAGCCCTCTGGAGGGGGAGAAAGGGGTCCTATGGACCCCCCAGACATCTCCTGCAGCGGGGTGCAGTCACTCACTGCACCCGTCTTCAAAGGGATCTCTAATCCCCCTTAAAAGTGCAGGTGGTTTGCCGCCTGCACAGTCAAACACAGAGCGGCTTTAAAGCAGCCGCTCTGTTTTTCACATCATTGCGCTGCACTCAGGGCACAGAAGTTATCAGCTACCCTGGGGCAGTGCACTCATGCTAATATGGCACATTTTCCTTGTTTTCGCCGGGCTTACCTTTGTAATGGTGTGCCCAGTGCAAACAAGGAAAATGCGCCGTATGTGTGATACAGCCCCAGGTATTGCCTGGCCATTGTAATCACTGGTGGGTATTGGATGTCTTGTTGAGATCTGAGTCTCTGTCTCCACACCACTTCCATGACTAAGCCTCAGGCTGGTGGCCCGCATTTATTCTTGAAAACCAGTTTCTAAAGGGGTGTACTTTCTGCTCAATTTTCAGGGCCATAGTAGGTAAGGCACCTAAATAGCAGTTCTAAACATGCATAACATCTACGATTGTGGCCTAATACCTCCTACATGCCTGGGGCCTCCAAATTGGGTCTGACATACACTAACAAAGGTCCTACACAACTGCTGTTAGATCCTCAACATGGATAGTCGTCTCTATTTTTGCTTTTTAATCACAATTACCCCTGGCTTTTGTCCACAGGCATTTGCAATTCTGTTACTGTGGGTTGTTTTCATTTTGCCTTACTGTAAGGTGGGTCTATCTATCTAGCACCGTTTCAGTGACGAACATTCTTGTGTTATTCCTGAGCCACTCAGACAAGGCTTGCTTTAGGGCCAGCTCATCTCTTCAACTGTCCAAGCAACCTTGAGTTGTTGAAATTAAGCTCTCCTCTTATTATTCTCTGCCAGGCTGTCAGATTTAGAAGATGTGTGACTGCTGCATGTGGACCTTGCACCTTTTAAAAAGTCTCTCTCTGAAGTGTTACAAATCTGGCATTATCCTTCTGGGAGGCTAGTCTACAGAAATGGCACAGGACTCCAGATGAGACCAAGTATTAAGACATAAAGTGATGTATTTGATACCGTAATTCCATTTGTAAGTTAAACTGTAAAACACAGATGAGCTTTTTAGACATCTGCAGGGACAAGGCTGCAGGGAAAGGCCTGTTTTTAGGTTTTGCCTACTCCTGTCATCAATATATTCAAATATATGTATATATAGTGGGATTTGAGTCAGATTCCTTCTCTTGATTGGATGGCCTCCTTGCTAATCTAATTTTCATGCGTCTGATTCCACGGCTTTTCTCCTTATTCTTTGTTCCGCCTCTGGAGCATTTGGTCTTTCTTGTTTTCTGATTAGATGAATTGTATTCTTCTGCTGTACCTTATCATCCTTTTGCTAGTTTTTTCTTTTCGGGGGACCTCTGTAGCTGCAATTTGCTGTTGGGCTGCCCCCTTTTAAAGTGTGCTCCATTGCATTTTTAATATATTTTTTTATCTTACCGCTCCAAGATAGCTGAGCACCATCTTGGAATAGTAAATAAAACAAGCATTTTCAATGCAACGAGTCTCGCATTTGTTCGAGTTAGAGCTATTAGCGCTGTAAAGCAAAAAAAAAAACGCAGCATGATCGTGCTATGTAAAATGCAGCGCGATTGCGCTGCGTGGAAAATAAACATAAAGTAGTCCGGACTCCAGGCTGAAAACATCGAGCCTCATATGTTTTTGGTACTTTACCGGTGCTGTGTAGGTGGGCTAAACACCGGAAAAGGCATGACGTATGCATGCCTTTCACAAATGAAAGCAAGTGGATTTTAAAAGGCAAGCCCACGAACCAATGTAAGTGACTGACGTGGCATGGGCGTGGTTTGAAGCCCAAAGAGAGATTACAAAATGGACGGAGCACTTTGTGCTCGTCCATAAAAATGGCATCTGTTTTATGCCATATGCGCCACACCATATGTGTGGTGGCAGATGATTATAGTAGTAGAGTATGAACCTTATTACCTGAATCACAATGAAGAGACTGACAATAAGGTCCTTTTGTATGTCATGCCTGGGTCGTGATTTTTCATGGTTGTATGTGGTGTGCAAAAAAGTGCTTGGTACATGCCCTTTTCCCTACAACTTTTAAAATCGTAATTACTGTGGGAGCCAAAACCCAATATTTTAAGCACTCCAAAATTGAACTCTGCCAGCTCGGCTCCTGCACTCTTCCGAAAAGAGTCACCACCTTTTCAAAATCAAGCCCCACCAATTAGCTCAGCAGAGTAATAAAAATAGTGACTGGGACCACTCAATAACTGAGTTCTCGATCATAAGTAAAAGTTAAAATGTATTATTGCAAAATCTCATAATAAAAATAGAGAGAAGCTTAAAATATATGCCATGAAGGTTTAGATGCAGAGTAGATAGTCAGAAGGCATAATTATTCCAAGTACCAATAAGCAACAAAAATCAGAAAAGGAACAGACAGAGACCTTGGTAGAAAAGAGAAATCCTCTGACTCACTCCCAGAACCAAGGGATTATTATATATATTTTATGAATAGGTAATAAGTAAAAACTTTGAATTCAGAATGGCATGACTAGTAACAACACAATTTGCGTAAGTCAGAATTTAAATCTTCATAGAGAAACTATAACATTAACCCATTTCTAAGGAAAAGGAAAACTCAGTCAGCACCACAGCAATTGTGTCACAGTGTTCTGCCAAGACTGTGGAGAGAGAAGACATGCAGGGGGATGTTGTTTGGGGGTGTTAATGAGCAGACGGTAAAAGAGCAGAACACCAAAACAGCATCCATATTAATAAAACGGTGTCTCTGCACAAATTAAACTATATTAATACACACATTTCTAAACACCTGATAAATATTATTTCAAATGCAATATTAATAATTCATCATTTACAGTTATATTAATCATAAAAATCATTAGTACTCAAAACTAATTTGTCACCTAAAATTGCACTTTAAAAAAAAGCTACCACATTACCATCTAATGTTTAGATTTACTGAAAGAAATTCTACATACTCTGAAAATGTTTTTTTTAAAAGTTATTATATTGTGCAAACTTGGCCAAAGTGCATTAGAGTGGTTTTCACGAGTACCAGATTACATTACACTAGGTAAAAAAATGTATTTTCGACATGATGAGATTAATCGCAACCTGCTCCGGGACTCAAACTGGGTTTTCCATTTCCAGAGTTTGCAGCCTTGATTGTTAGGCTCCATCCCCATGGTCACAAATATTTGGACTTTGATCTCATGAAGTATGTCATTCAAGTGTATGTCCCCATGGTCAAAATATTTGGACTTTGACCTCATGAAATATGTCATTAAAGTGTATGTCCTGATTTCATCCTTTTGTTTACTGTGTGTTAAAATCTTTTAAAATAGTCTTTGTCTACAAACATTATCTCTGGAGAAGAAGTAGGGCCTGGTTTAGATCTTGGTGGTAACAGTCCCACTGTCAACTTTTTGGCTAAAAACCTGTGCGCCGCTGTATTTAGATGTTGGCGGTCCCATAGACGAAAGACCGCATTTAAACCGCCGTCTCCGCCAAGAAACACCTCCCTCTTCAACGGTGGGAGAGGGAAAAATGCACTGTGCAGATTGGGATGTGCCTTACCTCCAACCAAAAATTGGCAGTCTGACGTCCATGTCTGTGTTGGCAGATGGTGGGGGAGGGAAAGGGGTAAAAACTTGCCTTTTTTCCACCCCGTCTTTGTCTGGACACGACTGGACTACACCTGCCATCAGTGCCTCCATTAGTCAACAGAGAAAACACAAACCCCCCGTCACCGGACTTGAAGGTAGGAATGCTGCATTGCAAGGGTACATTGGGTGGGAACTGCAGGGGAGGTTGGGACCACTGCAGGCATATACATGTCACAGTAATTTTTTAAAATTATTGTGGCATGCATATGTGGGGTACACAATGTATCAGACACGGCTGGGGAAATGCTTGCGCAACATGCGTATAGCACACATACAGAACTGTCATTGTTGTGTTATCATTCATTAGAAAATGAATGCTGACACCACAATAATGGTATAGTCACACTGGACAATGGTGTACATGTGCATGCAATGCAAGGGGACCTGTATGCATAGATTTGTGCCATTTGTTGTGTATGTGAGTGAGTACATGTATGTGTGTGTGTGTGTGGATTGGCTGGTTGATGTGGAGCTGGAGTGGGTAATGTGGTTTGTGTCTGTATGTGTGTCACTTGCATATGAGACCGATGATATTGTGTTTGTTATGTTGCCTCGTGACACATTCAGGCAAGTGTTGTTGTTGTGTGGCGGACATTGTCTTGATGTGTGTAGTTGTGCATGTGTGTGAGTGCATTTGTGTAGCTGAGTGTGTAGTCGTGTTCGTTCTTATGGATGTGTTTTGTGTGGATGCAGTGTAAATGGTGTGATCATGATGTGTCTTGGATGTTTGTCAATGTGTTTTCAGCATGTACGTGTTGTGTTGTGTTGGAGAGGCAATGGATTATTGTGTGAATGTGGTGTGTTGTGTAGTGTGTAGTGTAGGGGTACACATGTGGCTAATGTACAGTGTGTGTGTCACTCACCTCTGTTCCATAGCCCTTGCCATTGTACGGAGTCCATTGGATCTCACCTCCGTCTTCCTCCATCAGCAACCCGTAGCCAGTCAATCCGCTTGCAGAGCTATAACATCTAAATACAGTGGGCAGAAGACCATCGACTTGAAGGTCTTCTCAGGTCCGCAGCCGATGCAGCTTGGTGGTGCCACCACCCAGATCTAAATCTGGTGCATAGTAACACAGAGTCTCTGTTATTATCAAGGAAAGCTACATGATAACCAGTGCTCTGGCCCTCTATCATTAGCTGCATCCCGATACAGGTACTATTGTTTAAATCAAGTATTGAGACCCCTCACATATCCTTCAACTCAGTTTGATGTCATAACATTGACAACATAAATGTTGTGATATGAAAAACATTGTCTAAACATAGATGTCAAGCAAAGACATCTTTTTAACTCTCTATATAAAATATAACTATAGTGACAGCAAAACTACTGTCATACAAATATCTGAAATCACATAATATTGACTACACAAATATAGCCTAAATCAGTGGTTCCCAACCTTTTGACTTCTGTGGACCCCCATTTTATCAATACTGGAGCCCGGGGACCCCCACTGAATCATTATTGGAACATGGGGACCCCCGAGGAGTCATTACTGATAGCTGGGACCTAATATTATTAAATGTTTTAAGCAGCCGCGGACCCCCTGAGGAGGCTTCGCGGACCCCCAGGGGTCCCCGGCCCACAGGTTGGGAACCACTGGCCTAAATAACAAAAGTATAGTCTTCAAAACAGTACCATGAGACTATACAAAAATATCACCTTCTTAAGGATCCTGCACAAGAATATTAATGAAATCATTATACATTATAACAATATACAACCTTCCCAAATCCATTTATATTTACTAAAAGCAAAAATACACTTTTACAACCTATACAAACTATAATTTCGCATTTATCATGTAAGAGATAAGCAGGAAAAAATAAGGAAAATAACTACTCAAAACTGCAGCAGGTAATAAAAAGGAAATCACTGGTAATTATGAAGATGTAAAATTCAATTAATGCATCTGCAGACCTCTTTAGGAAAGAGAAAATGTTTACTCTGGCTGACAGTAACATATTCAAACTAAAAAAGGATGTAAGTGTGCATTTATTTATTTAGAAAAACAAATTAAACTAAAAATTACCCCTACTTAATTAATATAAATCTATCCATATGAACTAAAATAATTTCCTTACCTATGTAGTATTCCACTTCAGGAATACCACATAATAAGCCCTCAGGCAACTGCTACTCCAAAAAAAGATAATACACAACTTTAACCGAATGATTAATCACTCATCACCAAAGAAAAATTATCTTAAATTTTCTTAAAATATAAAATGGTATTCAAAAGGTCACACAAATGTAAGTACTTCTAATTAAAAAAAGAAAAGTCAAACCCCCAAACTATGCCGTTTTTAGATGACCTACACATCCCAAAATATCTACAAGGTCACGCTTGGAGAAAAGGGAAACCTCATGAACATATTTCGGATACAATTAAAATAAAGAAAATGCACAAACAAATACACACATTGTAATCTAACCTATGCTATTGGGAAGGTCACCTTATAGAAAATATAAGAGGGCATAGCCCCTTCCCTCCATGGCAGAGGCTGAATAACATAATATAATGAAGACCTTAAAGCAGACTTGGCGAGGTCTACAGTTCCCACTGGAAGCATTATCAAAGACTACGCCCACAGAGTTCCCACGAAAGTTGTGGGATAACCACTAGCAGTTCTTAACCTAAATTAATAAAATGTACAGAAAATAAAGAGCAGAGAGACAAGCAAAACTAGCATTCAGAATGTATACATACATAAACATCCCCTATAACCTCACCTATACCAAGGAAGACTTTATTTTATAACACAAGCTAAACAATGATAAAAATAATATTAACTTCTGCTACAGTAATACTCACCTCACCTTAACCAGATCATCCACTTGGATAAAGGATGGCAAATTTAAAACATTCCCATCCTTTAACCTAATCTTCTAAGTACCTGAGTAGTACCAAAATAATAACTCACCATGAATTTTTGGACTATTCCCCAGAAAGCAAAGCAGTACGTGCTATGAATTCTTATCCATAACTCACCGGAAATTCATATGTACTTCCCAGCAAACATAGTTATAGACTTTGAGCATGCCATGATCCACACCATCACAAAAATATTCCCAGAATATAGTTCACCTTTAAGGAGCTCCAACTCCTGGCAGGATAAAACTGGCTTAATCCTGTAAAGAAATCCCTTCCACAAGGAGTAGGGGCCCTGGGGCGTACAAGAGCTGCAGAGGTGAACTGAAGGGATGAAGATCTTTCTTGACTCCGCTGTGGCCTACCATCTTTCTGACCTACAGCGGGACCAATCACACTGCCGCAGGAGCCAATAAACATTCTTCTGTGACAAAAACGGCACCTGGGGTAAAGGACCCCAGTTTGGGGATGGCCTGTCCATTGGACACAGCAGAGGGTGGGCTGTGGCATCGGACTCCAGGCGGCCCCAGACTCTTCCCTTGGAGCTGCAAGAGGTGATGCTCTGGGAAAAGGCCCAGGAGTATATTGGCCTCTGTGGCTCGGATACTCTGTTGAGGCAGTCGGCAACCTGAAATAAGCGGCTGAGCTCTGCGTTGGATTGTTGGCGGCCTGTGGGAGACAATTGGAGCAGAAGGGAGGAGTGCACTGCTGCAACGGGAAACGAGTATCAAGCCTGATCAGGTGTGTCCTCCTGGAACTAGGAGCAGGAAATCTGCAGGCCTAGATTACTGGTTGGGCCAGTGCCTGTAACAGACATTGCGGGGACATTGCCTCTCGTACAATGACAGAGGGGTCTAAAACTCCCTACGGCCTTTGGAAGATTGCAAGGGGGCCAGCCTGCATGGGAATGACAGCCCCCCTTCATTATTAACATCATATGGAGTACTCAGAGGGGCCAAGAGGTCACTAGCCTGAGGTGCTGGATACAAGCAGGTGGTGAATGATACACTACTGGAGGGTGCATACCTGGTAAGAAAAGCTAAGTGGAGGCAGAGAGGGCAGGACTGCTTTGGATTTTGGATTTGGACACAGGGCTCCGTATACCCATAGAATGCACTTGCGCAGCATAAAGCTTGCGGGGTCTGGAGAGATGGATGGCCCTGGAGACTGGGGTTACAAAGTCCTCTCTGGAACACAGTGTTACTGTGCCCTCCTGAGGCTGGGGGCTCACCTCCTGAACAGCATTACAGACACTTGACGCTGTGATAATGGGGATTTCTGGCGAGTATAGAGTGGAAGATCATATCGTCATTTGAGCACTTAAATTCCATTGCTCCTTAACACCTGATACTGTCCTTGGTGTAGAGCATACAACAGGTCAAGGATATGACTGAGATGTACGCTATCTGCTCCACATCACCCAAGGACACGCTATGGAGGTAAGCAATCCACACCTACAAGGTGGGATACTGAAGTCCTGGTTAAAGCTCCAGTTCGGGAGCTCCTGCACCTGTGGCCATCAGCGGATGGGGTGGTCTAGGACTGCCACTTGGGATGAAGACCTGAGCACGTGTTGGCACATGTAGAGCCTTTGATCACTGCCGAGAGCACTCATGTAACTTACAATGCACACACTGCTCTCCTAAGTGAGAGCTGCCTCTTTACTGTTCTCATGCTCTGTTGAATTAATCCACTACATGTGGAAGGCCCAACCAAGCTGGGTTAACTCTCTGCGGAGAACATAGTTGGTTGTTCAGCTGCCTCTGAGGCTCGGCCTGAGAGGCAGGCCCAGTGCAATAGCATAACACAGTACACGACTCCCCGCATGCTACAAACTCAGAATTACCAGGAAAGGAGCACATCACCAGAGCCTTCCCCAGAGCGGCAGGCTGAGTCTTCCAGAACAGAGCTGCTGGATGCCATTCAAGGGTTAGGGATGGCGTTGCAAGGGCAGATAGCCACGGTGCCTCTGGAAGTGAACCTCCTATGAGTTGACCTGTGAAAAACAGCCAATAAAATGTTCCCTCAGGAGTGCAACATCACCATACTACAAACTGAAGTGCACCAGCTCAAGCAGCAGGTAACACACCTGACTACAGCTACGGCCTTATTCGAGGACTGAGCAGAAGAGGCAGAGGGATGTTACAGAAGAAATGAGACCTGCTGGAGTTCCTGGATCTTGCAGAAAGCCAGTCGGTGGAAATATTTCTGGAGCACTGGATGACAGAAGAATTTAAGTCAAAGAGACTGTGTGGACATTTTGTCATTGATAAAGCGCAAATGGCTTGGCACCTCAGCCTCCTCCCGGTGCCCCACCACGGGCTCTCATAGTTCCCCTGCTGAATTATAGAGACATGGATGTGATGCTGAGGGCGTCCAGAGAGACACTGAGGTTTGAGGGACCCAATTTAGTAATATATCCTGATTACACTCAGAAAGCGCAGGAATGTTGCAAGACATTTCTAGGGGTGAAGAAGTGCCTTCAGATTATAGGTCTCTAATACATGTTGCTCTATACTCCCAAACTAAAAGTTACAGATGCAGGAAAAGCACAATTTTTTGAGAGACCGGAGGCTGTGTGGTTTTGGCTGGATATGGCTTGAGCTCCTTGGGGCCGCCCTCTTCCAGAGATGGACGCTTTTGACACCAGTGGTAAGCAAAACAACATCCCAACTACCTTGCTGAGGAAGCCATCTGGATAGGCGACATGGGCCGTGTAGTGATAAATGGGATGGCACAATGATAGTGACACTCATGGACCTGCAAATAACAGTGGAGGCCCACGAGGGGATACAAACTGGAAAAAAAAGAGGACTCTGACTCACTGGAAGATTCTGAAGACGTTTTCCCGGATACAGGGGCTTGAAAACCAGACTGTTTTTCTCCGTTCTTTTTTGCCAACTATAGCTGTAAGACTGGAGAGCTACTAACAATGCCTTACTGTTAAAAAGAACATTGATGTTACAGGTTTGAGGATGGCATGCTACGATTAGCATTCAACCCCCGGTGGCAGTCTGATTGGTATAAATAGCTTGAGAAGAGTGAGGAAGATGAGTGAGCAGTAAATGAATGTGGATGAGTGACGAGGGACGACTCCTGCAAGATACCTGATATCGGATCAATGTATTTGGGGGGGTTTACGAATTTATGGAACTACCAGGGGCAAACTGTTTACAGAGTTGAATCTAACTGTACAGCTCCATGTTTGATATTACAGGGAGATTGCCCTACTGATGTTTTGCCTTGGCGGTTGAGGAGGAGGGAGTTCATAGGAGGGCTGAATCCGGAGAAAAGTTGAGGGGTGCGATAAAGGGAGGCAATGGTGCAAGTCCTGGCACATTGAGTATTGTGGGCATGTACGTGGCATCTGTTTGCCATTACTTGTCCTGGGTGCAGTGTGAGAAGTTTTGTTGGGATATTTTACTGTTTGACATGTTGGGGTTACTGCAACAAAATTTACATTTTGGGGGCAACGCCGGTGTATCAATTACTGACCTGTGACAATGACTACCCATAGTAATTTAAAACTCCTCTCTTGGAATGTACAGAGGCTGGGCTCATACGAAAAAAGTACAGTGTTTTTCCTCCTCAAACAGCATGGGGATTGGGTCTTGCATGGGCAAGAAACTCACCTTTCAGACGAGGAGGCAAAAAAATTGGCAAAGAAAAGGAGGGGTCAAGTGTCACGACTCACGTGCTGCTTGCGCCTGGAGTTGGCAGATCTTGAGGCGTGGATCTTGAGGGTTCGACTTTGGCCCAAAAAGGGGCGACTCTTTCTGGTAGCCACGGTGCTGTAGGCGAGGAAACGCCAAGGACAGACCGTGACCGTGAGAAAGTAGCGCCAGAGGGAAAAACCCCTTCAGAAGAAGAGGAAAAACCTCCCAGAAGATTCGCAGGGGATTCCTGGAACAAGAACAGAGGAACAGGAATCAAAGGAACTGACGTAACACAGAAATGGCGAAATCCAGAGCCAAGGGCTAGGAAATCAGGAGCGAGGACACTAACTGAAACAGAGAGTGTTGCAGCGCAAAGAGGAAAAGAAAAAACCACCCTTAAATACCATAAAACAGGAAGTGACCCACAGGAAGAAAAAGGACACCATCTTGAATAGGGAAAGGTAGATAGAATAGACTGGAGCAGAAACCATAGAGAATAGGGAAGGAGGAATGCTGGGAAGACAGAGGTAACCTGGGAAGGGGAAAAGACATAAAGGACAGAGGAGAAAACAGACCCAAAAAGGAAGAAAGACAGAAGAGAAGAAAAAGGAGCCCCAAACAGGTAAGAAGGGTCAGGAGACCCCAACAAGACGGAGGGAGAGCGCAGCGCGAGGCCCCTAGTAAGTCCTGGGGCCTCGCAGGGTGCAAGAAAGGCTCGGGGCGCGCCGCGTCTTAGAGACGCGAAGCGCGGCCCGAGCCGAACGCGCGGCTTGTGCCGAACGCTCGGCTCGCGCCGCGCGGTGCGGCGCGACAGTAGGCCCCCCTCCCGAAGGCCCTGGTTTGAAAGGAAATAAACGGTGAAAGCGCTGAGTCAGAAGAGGAGCATGAACAGAAGATGCATCTTCCCAAGAACACTCACTGAGAGGATAACCCTTCCAATGAATCAGATACTGCAGACGGGTGTGAAAAAGACGAGAGTCACAAATCTCCTGAACCTCATATTCAGGAACATCATCCACTAAGACTGGAGGAGGACAGGAAAACTGACGGGAATACGGATCTGGTACATAAGGTTTGAGTTGGGAGACATGGAAGACTGGATGAATCTTCCATGTGTGAGGCAAGTGAAGACGGATAGTGACAGGATTAAGCAACTGGAGAATACGGAAAGGCCCGTAATAGCGAGGTGTGAATTTGTTCTGAGAAAGACGTGAGGGTAAGAATTTAGAAGAAAGCCAAACTTTATCCTGTGGATGGTAGTCCGGAGTGGCCCTACGTTTCTTGTCTGCTACTTTCTTCATATATCTCTTGGTGTGTAAGAGATTAGAACGAATCAGTCTATGGATTTGTAGAAGACGTTTGGAAAAATGAGTAATAGCGGGTAAGGGAGTGGGAGACAGAGAAGAAGTAGGAAAAGAGGTAGGATGAAAACCATAAGAACAGAAAAAAGGAGTGGTCTTGGAGGCACTATGGACTGAGTTATTATAAGAGAATTCAGCGATAGGGAGATAAGTGTTCCAGTTGCTTTGAGTTGTGTTGCAAAAACAACGAAGGTATTGTTCTAAGCCTTGGTTCAGACGCTCGGTCTGTCCATTGGTCTGAGGATGGAAGCCCGATGACAGAGCTCTATCTATGTTTAGTGTCTTACAAAAATACCTCCAAAACCGGGAAATGTACTGAGGTTCTCTATCAGATATAAGAGTATGAGGAAGTCCATGAAGACGGAAGATATGTTCAATGAATATCTGGCTTAATTCTTGGGATGTAGGTAGTTTTTTCAAGGAAGTGAAGTGAGCCATCTTAGTAAAAGAGTCCACAGTGACCATGATTACCCGGTTTCCTGCTGAGAGTGGTAACGAACACATGAAATCGGTGGAGATGGTGTGCCATGGAGTTGGCGGAACCGGCAAGGGCTGGAGTAAACCCGCAGGTCTGGTTCGGGGAATCTTGACTTGAGCGCATGTGGGACAAGCCTGAACGTATGTTTCAATATCCTTTTTCCAAGTAGGCCACCAGAAAAATCGTGATAACAGTTCTTGTGTGGCCTTGATGCCTCTATGACCAGCAACCGGTGAATCATGACACATTTGTAATGCCTTTTCTCTCACTCTGTTAGTGGGGACGAATAACAGATCGTGATAATAATAGTATCCTTGTCTCTTATGTAAAAGAGGCCTTAAGTTCTCTATTTCATCATCAGATAGATTGGGGTACTCCAGTTGTACCTCCTCCAGAAAAGACTGGGCTACCCCAATGATCTTACTAGGTTCCAGTAGGGGTTGAGCTGGGACAGGAGTACAATCTGGATAACGACGCGATAGAGCATCAGCCAGAATGTTTTGGGAGCCAGGAATATATGTAATGTAGAAATCATACTGGCTGAAGAAGAAGGCCCAACGAGCTTGACGACTATTTTGGCATACGAAATTTCGTAAACATTGTAAGTTTCGATGGTCTGTTCTCACTTCGAAAGGTTCTTTGGAACCCATCAGAAACTGCCTCCATTCAATACAAGCTGTTTTCAGAGCCAACAATTCTCTTTCCAATACGGAGTAATGTTGTTCTGCAATAGAGAGTATATGAGACAAATAGAAAACAGGATGTTCAAGACCATCGTCCTCTTGTTGTTGGAGTAGAACGGCACCAATGGCTTTTTCAGAAGCATCGGTGACGACAATAAATCGTTTGTTGGTATCTGGATGTCTTAAGATGGGAGCTTGTGTAAATGCCTTCTTTAATTCCTGAAAGGCTGTTTCAGCAGTTTTAGTCCAGACAAACCCTTTAATAAGATTTTCCTTCTTTAAAGTGTGAGTTATATGGCTAGTTTGTTTAGCAAAGTCTGCGATGAATTGTCGATAGAAGTTCGCCAATCCTAGAAAGCATTGTGTTTCTTTAATGGAAGATGGAGAAGGCCAATCTAGGATAGCTTGTACCTTTTCTTGATCCATGGCTACTCCGGTGGTACTTAAATGATATCCTAGATATTTGACTTCCGTCTGGTCAAACTCACACTTTTCGGGTTTGCAAAATAGTTGATGTGCCCGGAGTCGTTGAAGGACTTGTTTAACATGGGAAGAATGGAGTTCTGGATTTCTGGAATAAATAAGAATATCATCAAGGTAGATTACAACTGTCTGATTCAGGAGATCCGAGAATACTGAGTCCATAAATCTCTGAAAAATTGCCGGGGCATTAGTAAGACCGAAAGGCATTACCCTGTATTCAAAGTGACCAAATGGAGTCCTAAAGGCCGTTTTCCACTCATCTCCTTCTTTAATGCGTAAGAGGTGATAGGCTCCCCGTAGATCTAGTTTGGTAAACCGTTGGGCCCCTCTGACTGCCTCTAAAATGTCCCTTATGAGAGGCAAAGGATAACGATCTTTAATAGTTATTTTATTCAGGCCTCGAAAATCCAGGCAAGGGCGAAGGTCCTTTGTCTTCTTGGGTACGAAAAAGAGAGGAGCCCCGGCCGGAGAAGACGATGGAACAATAAGACCACTTTGAATATTTTCATCCAAATACTCCTTTAGTACTTCCTTTTCAGTTTCCGTGAGGGAATACATCCTGCCAAAAGGAACGATAGTGCCAGGTTCCAAGGGAATAGCACAATCGTAATCTCGATGTGGAGGTAACACAGGTTTGGAAGGTTTTTGGAAGACATCTTGAAAATCCAAATAGTGTTCAGGAACTCCTTGGACTGTATTTATGGTCGAACCGGTGGTACCCTCCGTGATTATTGACCTCTTAGGCGACCAATACTTGTCTGAAGCAAAACAGTGCTCATGACAGAACTGTGAAGACAAGGAAACCGTCCGGGTAGCCCAGTTCACATATGGATTATGTCTGATGAACCACGGGATTCCAAGAATGATGGTATGGTTGGGGGAAGTTATAAGATCAAAGGAAATGTGTTCCTGATGGTTACTGATCTGTAGATTCAGCATCAGGGTAGTTGTATCTACTGGACCCGATGATATCAAAGATCCATCCACCGTGTGAACTTGTTCTGGAACCTCCTTAGGTTGTATAGGAACTTGTTGAGTGGTGGCCCACTTCTTATCCATATAAATGCCACTAGCTCCACAATCTAGTAGTGCCATAGTCTTCTCCTGACGGCCATCAGGTAATTGTAACATTACTGGTAAAGTGAACAAGGATGTGGTATTGTCGTTGAAGGAACTGATGGAAGGTATAGCTGCTAATCCCGTCCCCTCCCTTCTTACAGAGGACGGGAAGCGGCGTTTCCCGATGGCCTTGATGGACGTACTGGACAGGTACGCAGTATGTGGCCGGCAGATCCGCAGTATAAACACAAACCCTTCTTTCGTCTATCTTCTCGTTCGCTAGGGGAGAGAGGGCCTCGAGTTGTATCCACCTGCATGGGTTCTCCTTCGGTGTCTCTGACAGGAGGGCGAGGTTCCTCAGAACGATGCGGAAAAACTCGTGAGGTGCTTGGTTGAAAAGACCCTCTGCTCTTTCTCTTCTCTGTTCTCCGTTCCTGAAGGCGATACTCGATGGAGAGGGCTTGATCCATCAGGCCACGAAGATCTTCCACTCTGGTGGAATGTACTAGTTCGTCTTTGATTTCTTCTTTGAGTCCTCTACGAAACAAAGTCACCAAAGTACGTTCCACCCAGGTGGTCTCTGCCGCTAGTTGACGAAAGCGTGTAATGTATTGAAGGACATCTTGTGAACCTTGATGAATATCGCATAAGGCCTCTTCTGCTGAAGCCTCCAATCCCGGACGACTAAACATCAGCTTGAAGCGGTTCACAAAGGCGGAATAATCCGACAATACCGGATCGTTAGATGATACCATCGGGGTTGCCCAGGCCAAGGCAGGACCAGATAAGGCACTGATGAGATAACCCACCTTTGCTCTGTCATGGGAGAATTGGGTGGGTCGGAAGGCAAAGTACACTGTCAAGGAGTCAAGGAACTCTCGCAGCTTGGTTGGTTCACCCGAAAAACGATGGGTAGAGGCGGAGAGCGTCGGAACATCACCACTGCGGAAAGCCAAGGCCTGTCGCAGCGCAGCATTCTCACTGCGTAGTTGCTGTAATTCTTGAGCTTGTTGCTGAATTGTAGTTAGCAGAGCTTGATCCGGATCCGCAGCAGCTACCACAGTGTCTTCCATGGTGTTAGAAGACGTCGGGATGGTTAGGCGCTGCAATCTGTCACGACTCACGTGCTGCTTGCGCCTGGAGTTGGCAGATCTTGAGGCGTGGATCTTGAGGGTTCGACTTTGGCCCAAAAAGGGGCGACTCTTTCTGGTAGCCACGGTGCTGTAGGCGAGGAAACGCCAAGGACAGACCGTGACCGTGAGAAAGTAGCGCCAGAGGGAAAAACCCCTTCAGAAGAAGAGGAAAAACCTCCCAGAAGATTCGCAGGGGATTCCTGGAACAAGAACAGAGGAACAGGAATCAAAGGAACTGACGTAACACAGAAATGGCGAAATCCAGAGCCAAGGGCTAGGAAATCAGGAGCGAGGACACTAACTGAAACAGAGAGTGTTGCAGCGCAAAGAGGAAAAGAAAAAACCACCCTTAAATACCATAAAACAGGAAGTGACCCACAGGAAGAAAAAGGACACCATCTTGAATAGGGAAAGGTAGATAGAATAGACTGGAGCAGAAACCATAGAGAATAGGGAAGGAGGAATGCTGGGAAGACAGAGGTAACCTGGGAAGGGGAAAAGACATAAAGGACAGAGGAGAAAACAGACCCAAAAAGGAAGAAAGACAGAAGAGAAGAAAAAGGAGCCCCAAACAGGTAAGAAGGGTCAGGAGACCCCAACAAGACGGAGGGAGAGCGCAGCGCGAGGCCCCTAGTAAGTCCTGGGGCCTCGCAGGGTGCAAGAAAGGCTCGGGGCGCGCCGCGTCTTAGAGACGCGAAGCGCGGCCCGAGCCGAACGCGCGGCTTGTGCCGAACGCTCGGCTCGCGCCGCGCGGTGCGGCGCGACATCAAGTGTACTATGCCAACTACTCATCATACTCCAAAGGGGTGTTGATGTGGTTCTCCCTTGGTACACCATTTGCCTTGCCATATATGGAAGTAGATGTGGAAGGACGATATTGTTTGATACATGGGAAGCTAGATGGGACTGATGTAGTCTTTGTAAATTCCTATGGGCCAAATCTGGACGATGAATCATACTATAGCATGGTGAGCAATGCTGTGTGTCTGGCGGCTGATAACTAGTCTGTTCTGGGTCGGAGGGTTCAATTGTATAACTGATGGTGTATTAGATTGACATCCTCCTGAGGAGAACATTAGGCTGGGCATGACATTGCAGTTGCGGAAGGTCATGCCACAGCTAGGTTTGTGTAGCATATGCAGGGAGCCTCATCTGATGAAGCAGGAATACACTTGCTACTTGCCAACACATGATACTTTCAGCAGGCTAGGTCGCATCCTGTTGACTGAGTATCTAGCCCCCAGGATTCAAGAAGTGTCACACTTGTCCCGGTGCACCAGTGACTTGTTTATTTGAATTGGGGAATGGTCCTTGGTTGCTGTGTACATGGCAATTCCCATCTGAGATACTGCAGGACATACCCCTCACCCCTACCTCAGAAGTAACTAAACATTCTGATGTACTAAGGTGAAAAGCTCATTAAGGAAATATACTTATTTGAATTGTCATTTCCATGCCAAATGCTCCCATGGTTCAGCTCAAGAGCCAAGATGGGCTTTTAGCACCAAGACAGACCTTTAACTCAGCTCTCCCTGTTAATTTGTTGACTTGCCCACCTCCACCACAGTACTGTGTACAAGGCCGGCTCTTGGCGCCCGCTGCAATAGTATTTTTGGTGGCACCCAATGACCACCTTCTCCTCAAATCTCCCACTACCACTCTTCAGCAGTGCCCTGCATCTCTTCATAGCTCTTCTCTGACATACATTTTATTTTTATATATCACTACTGATAGATCACTCACACATAGACCTGTGATCTGCATGGTACACATTCTCTGCAGCAGGCACATTAACATTCTGCGCCACTATGATGAATCAAAACTGCCACAACATTCTGATTTTTCACTAGCAGGAACATTAATTACCAGAGTCACCTTTTTATTGTTGCCTAAAAACTGCTGGATGCACAAGGAAGTTCATTTGATTTAAATCCATAACTTATTTTTAAACAAAGAGCCCCTCACCAAAGGCAGGGCCAGGTGCAGCTACACTGTTCGCACCTCCCTAAAGCTGGCCATGACTGTGTATCACAATTACTCAGGTTCCCCCTCTCTCACTATCTCGCTCTGGGGAACAACATCTTGTCTTCTGAGATTCTGGACAGTTTCCATGAGTCCTAGGAGGATAACTATCCCTACTTCTATTTTTAATCCGAATTGTGCATTAGCAACCAAAAGAAGTTGCTTAAAGTTTCCTGTGCATTTCTTTAGCATGGCTTTAAATGGCCTCATGGATATGGAGTAAAGCAAGGCAGCGCAAATCTCTGGTTTGCCTTTCTCTGTGTGAGTGAGGCATTCCATGGACATTGCAGGGGCTGTTCTCGCGCAACACCCATGGACTTTGCCGCATCCCAAGATTTGCAAGACCTTGTAAACCTGTGAATGCACCAAAAACCTTACCCCTCCCCAGGGGAGTTGTAACATGGAGAAATATCTATATTTATTCTCAATGTTTCCTTTTTCTATGTGTGCTTCAGAAAGAGGAAAAGCCTGAGAGGATTGTTTTTGTGCAGGAAGGTGCCAGTTCCTATATTTCAGACACCCTTGTACCATGGTGCAAGTGTGCCTGCTTTGGTGCTAGGCTGCTAAACCGAAGTCAGTGAAGTGAGAAAGGACAGGACTGAGCTGTATGCCATAGATACAGTGCATTCCTGCCCTTTTCCTTTAATGCAGGGCAGCCCAGCGAAGTGACTGGCTCTGCTGCCCTGCAACAAAAGCCCATAAAGATAGCCTAAGTCCTTTGCTTGGCTTCTTCTTTTAAAGATTGTTTTGGTAGGGAAACAGTGGAGTCATTTCCTACGCAAATGACTGATCAAAAAAGCAGTGGTGTTAAATCCCCACAATTGTTGGAAAAAGTGCATATACTGTTGGGTCCTCTTTACTACTTTAACTCTAATCCCACTACCCTTGGGGAAATAGAACACATTTGAGGTAGTATGTTTTCCTTTTCTAACTCCCATGTCATAAAATGGAGAAGAGTCCATATATAAGGACAAGGTGGTCTGCCTTATTCTTTTAACTCCATTACCACAAACATTGTGGATTTCATTTTCTAACTCATATCCCACACTCTGCAATCTCACTCACATTGAGGAAAGTGCATTTATTAGAGGGGGTCACATTTCCTATTTTAATGCCAATACCAAAAACATTGAAGAAAATAAAAAAATTTGGGTAAGGAGGGGTGAGCTTTGCTAATCTAACTCCAGTTTCACTAATGTGAGCATATGTATTGGATGGGTATGGTTTACTATTCTATCTGCAATCTTACAAACAGTGAGCAAATTAACGCAAGGGAAGGGAGGGAGGGTTAGATGTGTTATTCTAACTTCAATATCACAAACGTGAAAGAGTACATATATTGGCCCTTGGGTTCAATTTTATTTTCTAACTTCAACTGCACAAACATTGCAGAAACTTAATATATTGGGTGTCAGTGGGTCAGATGTACGTTTCTACCAATATTGGCAAAAAAAACAAATTTTGGAGACTGAAAGGAAAGGTCTTATTTACTATTGTATCTCTCTTCTCACAAACAGTGGGGGAAAGTGCAAATACTGGGGCATCTGGTTCATTATTCGAACTCCAATCCCTGAAACAATAGAATAAGTGCATATATATGTAATATTAAATATAGTAAATTAATCATTTTTAACATTAGAGTTATTTAAATTCATTAATATTGATATTTTCTGAAATAATGTTTACATTCGAATTTAAAAAAACTAATTTGCTTTTTGTAGAAATATATTCAAAACATTTTTAAATAAAAATTTTATTACATTTTACACATATAATAATAGCACATTATGTTACAGGTCTTGGTTTAACTGAGCCTCATGATCCAAACCCGATTAGTTCATTTTAGGGAAGGAGAGCCTGGTGATGCTCTAGAAGTGTAGGCATAAACTTGTATAAGGATTTCTATCTTTGGAGAACACTATACTCAATGGTACCATGAAAACTAAGGGCCTCATTTACAAGGCCCTAATGGCACACTATGCCACCAGAGCATCCTTTTTTCACTCTCCTGTGGTGCAGTGTACCAGCCCATATTTACAAGGCCATGCAAAGCCACCTTGCTTGGGTTTTCATGGCCTTGTATATATGGACCCCTTTCCTGCATAACACTGCATAAAAGGGGCGTTCCATGGATGTTGCTTTGCGTGTTGCCACAGAACACCCATTGAACCGGAAGGAATCTGAAGCATTCCCAGATTTAAAAGTCTGGAAATGCGTCAGATTCCTACGCCACCTCAGGGGTGGCATAAGAGTGACGCCAAAGGGAGAAATATTTTTTTCATTCTGCAGCACACATTTCGAAGTTACGTGCTACTCGCCGAAAATTCCTTCAAAGCCTCGTCAGGGGTAGTAAATGCTACATAAATATTTTTTTTTAAATTAATTATACATTTAAAAATGTTAAAAGCTGGACCCAAATACTTTGTTTAATACATTATTGTTTAAAGAAATCATATGAACCCATTAATGTAACTTTAAATACTTCAAACATTTTAATTATTAATTAAAACAATGAAATACTATTCCTCACAACACACAGCCCATTTATTTTAACAATGTGCAGTTTTCCTAAGCTATTTTACTTAAACTCCAAGTTCAGATGTTATAATATGTAAAAATATTTTCTTTGTAAAATATTTTTAGCATTTTTAAACTTGAAAATATTCAGTATACAGAAATGTAAGCAATTTAATTTAAATATTATGCACCCAGTACAAACAACACAACTAATAAATATTAAATTGTAATTATCATAAAATATTGCGACAATTAAAACGTGCATTAATGGAATAGTAAAAATATTTAAAAAATTACAAAATACATTTATTGAACTACCACCCACTCAACAGCACCTCAAAAAATCATCATATGAAAAGTCACTAAATATACATTGTCATAAAATCTAAAATATAGCAGAAATATATCAAATTATGATATTATTGTAACATATATTAAATATAATGAGGTTTTATATAGTATATATCTAGCATTGCTATTTCAAGGCAATTTAAAGATATACACACCTTTGATGATATTTTGAGTACAATCTTATAGTCAAATGATATAGTCATTGTTAGAGAAACAAAATGGCTGCAAGTAACATCTTTTCTTCTCATATGTATTCAAGGTCTTGGTTACGTTACCAAGCATTGAAGAAGTATTCAAACTACCTTGATATGATCTCCATTTTGTTATTCTCTAAGAATTCTGTTCTATGATGATGTATAACATTTGAATTATTATAATTGGTTGCACACTTACAGTTAGGCTTAAGGCATTCTTAATTTATTGCATTCCCAATCATACTTATTATTCTAGCTATATACTCTTATACTATTTTGAGATAAGAATTGGCTATATCCTTATGTTTTCACTATGTTCCCCTTCCTACACACCACTTGCCCTTCTTCATATCTTTTCTTTTTATTCTTTATAAATCAGTTGTTTATGTACATATTTATAGAGCTGTCATATATGTTTATTTTATATTATACTTTTTAAT
Organism: Pleurodeles waltl; assembly: GCF_031143425.1. NCBI lineage: Eukaryota > Metazoa > Chordata > Amphibia > Caudata > Salamandridae > Pleurodeles > Pleurodeles waltl. The sequence goes on along the minus strand of NC_090446.1, from coordinate 643,525,648 downwards.
TCACATATTTCATCTGCATAACTCTATCTATCTATCTATCTATCTATCTATCTATCTATCTATCTATCTATCTATCTATCTATCTATCATGCATATTTTTGCACCAAAGTGAAAGAGTGTGTGCATTAGCACAAGGCAGCCAAAAGTCTGCCAGCAGAGGGGGAGAAAGAAATAACACGATATCTTGGTGAGTATAGCACTGTTCTTCTCTTTTCCTTTCACACAAGTCACTGCAGAAACTTTGGTCGTTGAATTACATTTTGTGCACCTTTGTAAATTTGTCTGTATGTCTTATATATTTTTCGTACAAGAATAACAGCAGGTAACAGGGAACACTACTCCTTCTTAGCAGCCAGATGGCTTGTACATCTTTGGAGGAGCATACAGGTGAAGGGAATTGAGATTGGATGATGCTGAAGTTTCACCTTTAACGAAGTCGAATCAAGTTGTGAATGCATGTCTGCATTCCTGAAGGACAAGGTTTCCTGACCTCCACTAACTTCATGGACAACGTTTTAGTACATCTACCCCTATTAAATACAAGAGTGTTTAAAACCATGTGCTGACACATTGCCCCATATTAGATATTTCCACACTTATTATATATGTTTGTATGCAACTTTACAGAGCAAATCTAGCTACAAAACAATACATAAAGGGTTACACAGACATTTGTGTAGATGTGCAGGTGATGGGAGGAGAAGAAGCGAGACACCATCAAAGGAGGAGGTTTACAGTGGCATGAGAAAAGATGCTAGGGTGAGCATTACGGGGCGGATGAGGGAAGCATGGGGAGTGCAAGAGTGCAGAGGAAATAAAGGGTGCAGAGTTCTGAGAGAGGGGACATTCTGGGGCAGTTTGGCATCCAAGTGATCACCCTGTGACAAGGCCTTTAAGAAGAGATGGGCTTATAGCACCTTGAGGAAACTTAGAAGGGAAAAAGCCTACCACATACAAACTGTGATGGTGTTAGACAGCAAACATTATTAATAAAAATGTTTCACTAAAGGCCTAACTGAAAAACGTGTGTTAGAAAAATAAACGTGCAGATGATATGACGGACACCATGAACAACTTGCATTATAGGAATTATTTATGTCTAATGAAAATATATTTTGTTCAATCATAATTACAGGTACTGACAAAAGATGATTTTTAACATGTACTAAAAGGTTAATGGTTTATAATTAAACTAAATGTTTGATTCTTCATGTTTTAGCATTAGTTAAAATGCATCACCTTTTAGTAATTTTCCGGAAACAGGATGTTTAAATGTGTGCTAACTTTGCAAAATAATGTTTCTTCAAACATCCTGTGTGACTTGCACAGTGGAAAATTCTGTCTTACTAATGTTGCATATTTTGTTCTTGCTTGAGAAAATACTTGAAACATTTAACAGTGATGTTTAGTTTTCGTCAGGAAGCACATGTTGCTTACCACGTTGCGTAATTGTCATTTTTGTGTGGAAGCTGTTGACAGGAGACGAGAGAGGAGTGGCGACGCATACCAATCCTGGGTGCAGAGAATAACAAGCACAGATGATGTTTTATTGGCTGCACACTAAACACCTCATAGTCTTGTCCAATAGAAACCTAGCTGGTAGCATTTTGGGACTTTAATATAGCAAAGCTTTAGATGGTGTAAGTCACTTCCCCATTTTCTGAGTTCTGTTCCAGTTTTATGCTGAGTTAGATGTGTTTCTGTCTTGCCTATGATTCTAACAGTTCAGTTATATTAAGCCCAACTTTACAGAACTGTTTTCCTTTCATGTCCTGATGCTGATTAATGAAGACCTGATGTTCCTGCGCTCTGATGAGGAAGACACAACTGATTGCTGATCCATTTAGGAGAGGTATAACCAATGTGCATTTGCCTTTCTTGCAGGTTTTCTCTTTGTAAAATCCAACCCTTTATTTCGATTAGCACCCTGGTTAGATGTTTTCCAAATTAATTCTTGCCTTATTTTATTTTTTGCATGAAGTCCACACATGCTTTCCAATTAGAGTAATAGTTAGGGATGCCTGACCTAATGTCTAAATCTGACTGTTTATTAAATTATTGTAGTTAATTCAACTGCACAAACTAAATGCATACTGTTGCTATTTTTCACTTAATTCTGTTGTTATTCTGCATTGTTCTTTTGTAGTGTCTATTGATAAATGCTTTAGTTAGATTGAGATTCTTTAGGTATTTTGGACATCCTGTGATGTTTCAGTATTTCTATCATTTGATCTTGCACATGATTTACGTGTTCTTTGCATTGTTAATCTTAAGGGCAGTAAACCGTTTACTAAACTGGTGTGGTGATTCATGGCCACATAGGTCATGGTGTGTTTAAATTATTAACTAAATACGCATATTTTGATTATTGAATGACTTATTTGATGTTTGCTGGCTCATATTGTCTGATTGGATGTTTTCTCACTCCTGTCTGAGTCCAAAGATCCGAATCGACCTCTGAGGGTAGTAGATGTTTACCCTTTACCTGCCACCTTACCATAATACTATTAAGTAAAATAAGGTCTTACATGTCCACAATGGCATTACTTATCCTAGGAGCATATGAGGAGACACACCTGGCATCTTTCATTCTGCTTCCTGCATTTCTTGAGTTCTAGACTGGCACTGCTACTTCTCTGTGTTGTGCATGCTCCAGCGAAGGTCTCTGTCTTGGTAACCAGAGTTCACTGTCTTGTAGATGGTGCAGCCAGTCTTGAATGTGATTTTGGGGGTTCTGGAAGCAAGCTGAGTTCACTGAAGCTTGGTGTGATCCCTTTGTACTTGTAAAGTCCTTTGATGAGGTTTGTTGCCAACGTGGAGTGAGGTGGATCTCAGGGCTCCAGCCAGCAAAGCATTGCCTCTGCTGGGATTCAAGTGGACCAGGGCCTAGGCAGCTGTTGCAAAGTCTCATCCCAATATGCAAGCCCAGGTTTCTTGTACTGTCAATGAGACAAGAGTCGAAGTTCATCTTGGAGAGCCATCCTGGTTTTGCTTGCTGTCTTTGGAAACCTGAAGTGAAGTGAACGGCATACTTTATTGTTCATGTCAATATTTAGAAAAGCACATCTAGAACTATGTACATCATTGTGGCGCCTAAAGGCAGGTTGTCAACATTAGAACAAGAACAATGTATCTTTGTGAAGATTGAATGGAGTTTGTTAGTTTACAGCTATAACGATGTATTGTTGTGCAAATCAAATGGACGCTGTCAACCTTGCAGCCAGAACAATGTATCATTGTGTAGTCTGGAGGAAGACTCTCAACTTTACAACTAGTGCAATGCAAGATTTGCAGTTTGGAGACAAGGCTGTCAACTTTACAGCAGGATACTTTCTGTCATTCCACTCTCTGTCATGCCTTTCGACTTCTACAGGAGGGATGGCCATGGCTATTGCATAGTCAGTGGCTGCCTTTTTTTAAAAATGCAAAGACATTGCATTTTTAGGGTTGTTTAGTCAACAGGAGGTGGAGAGCTTGTGTTCAATATACAGGGTTTTCTGTCTCTGCTACATCTTTGCCACTGGCCTGCTGAAACAACAGAGAAAGCAGCCACCAGCAACCTACTTTCTGATGAAATTAGGTGATAATTGCCTGCAGATAAATATTATGCTTAATTATTTATATTTATTAGTAGGATGCATATTGCAAACTTAATCATATCATAGTGTAAACGCCAGGAAGAAACACTAGCTGCATCACTGAAGTGTTTGAAGCAAAGGCATGGAAACCTTTAACTGAACATGAAGCCGTAAGTGTTTTTCTGAAATATTTCATGGTGGGAGGTTGGCATAGCTCCAAATGGACTTGGTCCCATCATCTAGACTAGAGCCTTGTTCCGAGCACTGCACGCATCCCCACAGCTTGCATCTTCATTTACAATCAACAGGTAACCATACAATAGTGGATCAGAGTACCTGGTAAGCAGTGCTTAATTTGTAAATAAAAATGTGCCGGTGCCCAAAGCCCTCCTCTTAAACCCGGGGCTGCTGCATTTAAATGTGCGAGCACGGAATACTGAGATAGCGGAATCCTGAAGCCATCTCGGGCCTCTTCATTCCATTTAAAGCCACTCCCTGCCCCTTCAGCTCACTCTAGCAGCTTTCTGCTTTCTACCTTTGGGACGCTTTCTCGTTTTTCCCTTCCTCCGTCTCTCTCATATGTGTTTTTGCTTGCAGCAAATGCTTGAGGCAGAATACTAAGCGCCGACGCTCATAAATAAGTGCCGGTGCTCAGCACCGGACACTACAAGAACAAATTAAGCACTGGTTTAGCCCATTATGGTGGCTCAGTGACGAGGCTTGTAATAGGAAGGTTAGTACAAACAGTGTTGTCTGATGAACCCGCGCCGGCCCTCAAAAATAAGTGCCGGTGCTCAGCACCGGACACAACAAGCACAAATTAAGCACTGCTGGTAAGGACCACTTTTATCGACCTAGCGAGCTAAAGCCACACATTCTATGCATTTAACGACCCAACATAATTTCTCAATATAAAATCCACCCAGATTTTAAGCAGGAACCCATTTAGGTATATTAACATGGATGAAACAATCACTCACATGCTGCCCAAAGATCATTGAAACACTTTGTGCTATACTCCGTCAACCGTGCTGGCAGGAATGCCTGTGGCTCAAGATAGGAACATTAGTTTAGTAAAGCTTGGGATTTAGCAAAGATAATATTACTATGATATTACTGTATTCTGTGGGTAAAAATAGAAGACCTCACATGAGTTGTTGAAGCGTAACGAAACCCATTTATTCACCACCCCGATGGGGAATTTCATGACAGGGCAGAACTCCAATAAACTGTCCAAGTAGGTAGCAAGGTTTAGGTCTCACCTCCTAATTGAAGATTTAGAAACATGATGCTTTTCTAGTGGGATCACCCAAGTTTGGACACCTTTTCATTTTTTGCTCACCCAATCAGTCATTCAGCCATTGCTATGCTTCTTGACACTATCTCAAGCTGTTGGCTACCAGAGATTCACAGGTAAATCTGAGAATCATCAAATACGATAACAATTGCAGGATCAGGAGAAGAAGGAGGGCATTCATGGATTTCAACCACCAGTAAATAACAAGAAACCATGTGACACCCTGCAGTTGACCTTTACCAAAAAAGGGAGAAATGGTTCATCTAGCTACGCTATTCCTGCTTCAGATAGTAATGACCAAAACCATCTGAATCCAGGACTGATGAGCTAGACAGACTGGTGCAAAGGATGGTGTGCTCTACAGGACTTGTATCCAACAGGACTCCTGTAGGGCCAGGTCCATGGCAGATTTTAGGGAAGTCTAATATTAGTTTATATAGTAAATGGTTAGCCTGATATAGATTGGGCACTCCTAGTCTACAGCATCAGTTGCTATGGATACTACTGACAGGTACAACAAGATGACAAATAAAAAAGAGCCTTTCAATGCCTGACCTAGGATGGCTTTGATGAGCTCTTCGCATAGGCTGTAGGCGAGACTACTGGGAATCCAAGATGTTTTGTTTCTGCATAAAGCCCTGTAGCCATAAGTATTAAACAGCAGGGTGTCTAGTGTTGCCTTTTTTGGGTCTTGCCTGAGTCAGTGAATGCGCTGAAGACTGGGAAATCTCGTTACTTAAAACACTTACAAAGGGCATAGTGCCTGCCCATTGCTTACCCTTGATTGTCACTTTTTATTTGCTGGCTCCTGATTAGTCAACACATGCCAGTTTCACTTTCTTTGGTATGACATTGATTGAAAGTAAAAATAAAAATAGTGGTATGACGCAGCCAGTGTTGACTGCATCACAAAGCCTGTTTTAGCTTTCAACCATGCTGTACAACATGGCTACAAAATAATTGTATGAGGTCTTTTTAGGCAGCCATCGCTAGGGCATCCCTTCCTGCTACACGGGTATAAGGTAACATGCTGATCAGAGCAACACGCTGAGCTGTCTCAATATACCTAAGAGGGAGCCAGATGGATGTGCGTCGTCAGGGATGTAATGATTCAGTCCTGGCTCTTCCTTGCTTTACGGTGCATTTGTCCAATTCGAGCAGCTTCAGTGAACCAGGTAAACAACTCTTAGAATGCACTAGTTGCTTAAACGAAGACGTTGGACAGAGCATCTTGGTGACATGTAGCCAGTAGAAGACCTTGTTAAAAGCGAAGCCATAATCACTTTCTCGGTTTCAAACATCACGGCATTCTTACAGCATCCCTTTGTGGACCACTGGAGGGGGATATTCGAGGGAAGGAAGGTGGGAGAGAGGGAGAGCGTTGATAGCACCCAAAGAGCACGGTGAGGGGGAGAGAGAGTCAGAAAGGGTAGAAGCTTGTGGCAGACACAGGACTGCGCGAGCGGGGACGAGACAGAGGGTGATTGAAGGGAGACGACTTGTACTAGAACAGAGGCTGAGACGAGAGAAGTGATGAGGGTGGAAGACAGCGGGGAAAGATAATACAATGAGTAGGGAGAGAGGTGGTCCGCTGAAGACAAGGTGGCCTTATAGAGAGTGGATGAGAGGGAGTGAGTACAGGCTAATTGGCACAGACAGGAGGTGTAAACGGCAGCGAGAGGAACCTGGTGTGAGAGAGACGCAGAGATAGAGTGGTGTAGGGTGAAAGGGTCCATGTGATACACATAGGCGATAGGCGTACAGCAGGGGCGTGAAACAAAAGTCCAGGTGCCCCTGACCAGTGACAGAGCTTCAGAATTTTCTGTTAAGACATATTCGCACACATTGAACTTAGAAGAAATTATTTATATCGGCAACGGTTTCTTTCTGAAAACCTGGCATGGATACTTGTTTCATTACACTATGTTGGACAGATCTGGCAGGATTCGACAGTGGTTCTATGCGAGAGCGTGGCTTGGGCGTGAGAAAGACAGGGGCGAATTGAGTTATAGAATAAGAGAGCATAAGGCAATAGAAATAGATAGAAAGACTCACCTGGCGCAAGGCATGGGTGGAGAATTCCACAGGGGTAGTGTTGTATATGTCAGTGACCATGAGGGCCAGTGGCATAAAGTGTGAGGTGTAGGATGAGTGATACTGTAGCACGTGCAGAAGGGCAGAGAGTAAGAGGGAGCCAATAGAGAGTACTGGTGGATTAGTGAGTAGATGTGAAAAAGGGACAAATGCAAGTGACAAGATTAAATCAACAAACAACAATGTGATGGAACGCATGCTTGAACTCATTTCAGACAGTAGAGATTGCTCCATGCTGTTTTGCTTTGACTGATCCTTGTCTAGAGAGGCATGGCAAGCAAGAAACATTGGACTGTTATGTGGCCCAAGTGACTGCCAGTGGGTGAGAATAATTCAAACATTCCACCCATCACTTAACTGTTTTTGGCAGTGTGGATCTGTAAAGGGTGAAACCTGTGTTCAGGGTGTCATAGACTCAAGCTGCACCACCCTGATGAAGCCTAAGTAGGTAAACAAAGGTCCGAGTTTACTTAGGATTCAAACTGGAGGAGACTTTTCCTAGTTGGGGAGTTGACTTATCCTATTGGAGCAGGACAAACTAATTTGCATATTGACAGTTTCTGTCTACAATGGTACAATGGTCAAAGAATGGTCAATTGAATGGGCCCTGGGTAATCCTCGGTAGATGACATTTTATTCAAACATTCCACCTATCACCTCGTTGTTTGTTGCGGGTGACAGGGTTAAAGGCCGACTTAAGAATTAGAGACAGGAGTGAGTGTGCTTGATGTTATAAATGAGATGGACCAGTCAGGCGCAGAAAACCTGCTGCTCATTTCTCATCAATGGACAGTATGAATATTTCTCACCAGAACCGCTATTCTGTCCTGGGATAGGTTCAGAACATCTCACCGGTATTACTCTACCTGTCTTGGAACACTATCAGCGCTTCTCACCAGGACTTCTGTACTTTTACAAGCACAACATTTGCACTTATCAACAGAACCGCCATATTTTAAAAGGGGCAGTATCACCACTTTACAGCAGGACTGCTACACGTTTAATGAGGCATCAAGACTTTACTGCTGTCATCAGATTCAGTGCTCCCAAAGGGTCTGTGCTTTCAAACTGGAAAGGGCTCATCGAGAGTACTTGAAAGATCACCACACCCCCACAACTCTCATTGCTCGCGTTGATGTTTTAGAGAAATCAAATTTCAAGAGAGCTTGTTGTGTCAACCACATGGTCCTCAGCCAATTGAGGCTGGCTAGATGCCGCCGGTTGCAACATACCCTCAGGCTACCCTTTGATCTCATACACACAAAACACATTCGAAGTTCTCTTTGTACAAGTAAATTCAACTTATTACACAACAATAGAACACTTGGAATTTATAAAAATGAGTTATTGCTGTCACTACAATTATTTTAGCAAACTATGGTATAACTGAACACAAATATCCAAGATTAGCCGCAAAGTGAACATGTTCCAAAAATTACTTGCCTTTCATTGCTCCAGTGAGGGACAATTCTGACCTATCTTAAACATTGAGCCCTAGCTTAAACCCATCTCTCCAGCTCCGCTGACGTAAATGCTGAATTCCAGAATCACTGTTGCCAAGGAAGGTTTATCCTTACAAGCAACATCCCAGCATATATCTGGGGAAAATTGCATTAGATTGTCATAGTATGAAATCTATTGCAATGGTGATTGATATCATATTAAGATGGCAGTAAAGCCAGTGCTGGAAGTGGACAAAACATACTGGAAGGACCAATACATTGGGGGTCAAGGTGTGGCAGAGGTAAGGGGGGTAGAGTCACGAGGGATGGAGCTTGAAAAGCAGACACTGACAGTCCTCTCATACATTTATTAAAAAATAACTCCTGTGAAGAAATCGTCATATATGCGACAGTAAACCTGTTCTAAGGTACTTAGTTAATCACAAAGAGGAAGCATTTTTAAATATCTTACACAGGGTTAAGACACCTGCTGCAGAAAACATTGTGTGCCTCCAATTATAGGTAGATTATAATAGTGGTGAGACAACTCTAGTGGTTAACTCATTTATGGGAGAGTTCAGGGTTATTCCAGTCACAGTTTTGACTCAAAGTAGCATAGAGGGTGGATGTGTCTCCTGCAAAGCACATGCTGTAATCTGCAGATCACACATTTGTTTTTCATTTAGTAGGTAAGTGGGCTACTGCTTTTGACACTGAGGTCATTTTGTGACCTCCAGTGCATAAGTAGCAAGCCTGCTAATATAGCACAGTGATCTATTTACCAGCCTCAATGAGCTGCATGAGTTTAGAACCTTATTTTTTCCCAATCCTGTGTTATCCTACAGTTGCAAAAAGGAGTTCCTGTGAAAAGTAATAAAGTTTTGCTAGTACAGAGAACCACAATCACTGATAGGCTTTACATCCTGACGTAGGGCCTGATTTAGATCTTAGCGGTAAAGGTCCCGCCATTGGTTTTCCGACTGAAAATCCATCTGCTGCCTTGGCGGTCTAGCTGCCAGATTTAATTGTTGGCGATCCCATAGGTGATAGCCAGCTGATTCCTGCCAACTTCGCCAAGGATTCCAATCCACATTGGCACCAAAGCAAATAGTGGCTGGAGGCAGGTCTCCAGCCACCCTTACCGACGTGCAGATTTGGATGGAACTTACCGCCAGTCTAACTGTGGCATTTTGACCTCCACATCTGAGTTGGCAGATTGGGGGGATAATGAGGTAAAACCTACCTTTTTCCCCGATTTCACTTCATTTTGTGGCTGGACATGACTGAACAACACCTTCTGTTGCTGCTGCCACTGGACCATGGAGAAAACATGACCCCCCATCACTGTATTCAAAGGAAGAGAACCTGCATTGCCTGTGTCCATTGTGTGACCCCTGAGCAAAAGCTCAAGACAACTGCAGTCATATATGTGTCACTGTAATTGTTTTTAAATGACTGTGACATGCATATGTGGGGAAAACTATGGTGTCTGACATGGATGGGGACACACTGTTACAAGACACACATGGCACATATACACAACTGTCATTATGGTGTCAATATTCTTTGTCAAATGAAAGTTGGTACCAAAATGACGTACTTGTCAAGTATGTCGATATGTGCACATTGCAAAGGGACCTATACCTGCCATGTTGTGCTTAAAGTTATATATGTGAGTCAGAATGTGTATGTGTGTGTGAGATTGAATTGGCTGGTTGAGGTGGATGGAGCTGGAGCGGGTGGCGTGGTTGTGTCAATATGTGTGCCACTTCCATATGGGTCTGATGCAGTTTTGTATGTTGTGTGTTTTGTTGCTATGTGCAACATGCAGGTGCGTATTGTTGGTGTGTGGTGGTAATTGTCATGATGTGTGCAGTTGTGCCTTTGTGTGAGTGTGTTTGTGTAGAAGAGTGTGTAGTTGTGTTGGTTGTGGTTGTATCATGTGTGGGTGCAGTAACAATGTTGTGTGTATGTTGTGTCATGGATGCATGTTAATGTGTGTTTTTGGCATGTGTGTGTTGTGTGGTGTTGGAATGGCTATGGTAAATATTGTGCATGTGGTGTGCTGTGTCATGTGCTGGTCAGGTGGACACATATGGCTAAGTTACAGTGTTTGTATGTGTGACTTACCTCTGTTCTATAGCCACTGCCATTGTCTGATGTCCATTGGGGCCAACAACAACATCCCTCTGTCAGCAATCCACCAGCAGTACACTGCCTGCAGAACTGTAACATCTGAATAGAGTCAACAGGAACCCGCCAGCCTGACGGCTAGGAAGAGCACTTCATGGTGGCGGTGTGCGGCTAAGTCGTAATACACCTAAATACGGCGGGCGGAACACCATTGATTTGACGGTGTTCTCAGTTCTGCCGCCCAAGTGGATTGGTGGTAATACCTCCAAGATCTAATTCAAGCCCTTAGTGTTTCTCCTGACAATTCACTCTTAACATATAGGGGCATATTTACAAGCCCCTATTTTTTTATGCTAATGTGGTGTTAGGTAGGCATTTCCGACACGCCATATTTACAAAGTGGTGCAATGTTTGCATTGCACCACTTTGTAAACCCTTGTGCCACATTATGCCTGCTCCAGGAATAATGTATGCAAGGGGAACGTTCTGGTGCTGGGAGACACTAACAAATGGCGCAGTGAAACCTAAGGCAGGTGTTAAAATAATGCACCCATATTAGTCTATGGGCCACCTTTTACTTTGCAGGATTAGCATAATTATTGGGGCTAATCCTGCAAAGCGCTACAATAGCGTCAAAAGTTTTGACAATATTGTTCTGAAGTGCATCAAGGCACACCGTATTGTAAATACGGTACACACATGGTGTTGTAAAAGTGGCGCAGGGCAATGCAAGAAAGTGGTGCATTAGGAGTGATGCACCCCTTTCTGGTAAATATGCCCCTTAATGTCTATAATTATGGAAGATATGTGATTCCTACACCTTATAAGTTGCTACACTTATTGCTTACGTAACATTTCCTGGATATTGAGTTACAAACATATATAATACATTGTGCCTCTGTATGTTATTTAAAGTGCTCTGACACCCTACAGTGGGATTAGTAGTGCCATAAAAGAAGTAAATAAAAAACAATGATTTACATCATTATTTGTGGAATTACTCATACAGACAGAAAAATGTTGCATTGTTACAGTGGGAGTAGATCTCTTACATAGGAAGTTGAACAAAGTTAAAAACCTACCTCCAAATCATAGTTTCTTTTACATACTTGTGAAGTGATAGTATGCTGTGCACCTTTGTTTTTTTCCAATGCTTTGGCTGTTAGGTGTTAGGCTCCAAATAACTGTCATCCACTATTATAGTTAAAAAAAAGGATGGCTGATAGCCCTTTAACTCAGGCCTTTGTTTTGGGCCCAACCGGAAGTGTAAAAAAAAAAGTCCTGCGTCAGTTTAACGCCTGCTCTGAGCTAGCTTTACATTTTTGATGCAGTGAAAACGCAGAACGACGCAGTGAAATGTAGTAAATTTCACTGTGCTAGCTCTGCGTGGCTTTTAACATGCAAACTGCCACCCTTCATACAATATACCTGCCGCAGGTATAATGTAACGCAGGGCTTTACAAACAGGCGCAATGGTCCTATTGCACCAGTTTGTAAATGTGGCATAGTGTAGGGGACTACTCGAGTCACAGCAGCGAAAAAAAGTGATGCTACGGCAGAGCAAGGGGCTTGTAAATAAGCCCCCAAATGTTTTTAAGGAGACAAGGATTAACCACAGTTCCCCTGTGCAGCTATGAAAACCTACAGCTTTTTTTATTTCACAGGCAAAATTTTGCAAATTTGACGAATTTCACTCTTTGCAAAGATTGTGAAGTTTACTAGTTTACTTTCACCCGCATCTTGCAAAACACATCCTCTTCATAGCAAGATGATTTTTACTGCATGGTAAGTTAAGTAGGCCTCTCCTAAAAGGTCGAAAACCTAGTCTACACAATACAATAAATTAAACAGTAGAGTGGGCTTTGAACCTGCCCCTTTCTCATGAATGGATGGCCTTCTTGCCTATCTCCATTCCCGCTTCTTGGCCTTCCCTCAAATACTTTTGTTAGTTCCGACCCTGGAGAATGTCTTCTGAGTGGGTGACTTGTGCCCTAACAATGCTGACAATCAATACAAAAATGGTCACCAGGGGGACGTTTATGCCTAGACTTCCACGGCACTTTTTAGTTTCATCAACAGCTATTTATAACCCAATATACCGTCATTAGATTAACATAAATTGCATTTTTATTTTGTCAACCAAAACAAATCTTACTTCAATTATAAAGAACTTAAGCATTTTCAACCATAGGTGCTCCTAAAAACCAGCACAGTGAAGTTATTAAAGTGATAATTAAAGTGCCATCGTGTTTATAGAGTATTTACAAAATGTGCTTACAAAACATAGAAAAATAGTGAACTTCAAATAAACCCATTTATTCCAGGTAACTTGAAGTCACCTTATACATTTAATCCACATGAAATAGTCAAGGTTTCGACCCTAATAAAGATAATACATCATTAGTGGGTTACCTTCAGGACTAAACAGATTCCTTGTGTCGGTAGCACCTAGATAGAAACAAAATAAAAATGTATTTTATAATCATCTCTTTAATGGTTTCCTCCTTAATTTAATTTTGTCTTCTTAGAACCCAATTAGGGGTCAAAGGACACCACTCATCTATTTTTCAAGGTTTTTGTCTTTGATTTCCATTGGTATCTCCTAATCAATAGCAAAAAACGTCTGATCTTTTCTCTCAAGATAAAATGAATATATCCAATTTGCAAAATATAATAATTAGTTAAAATCCCACTTTGATTTTATCTGTAGATACCCATTATTATCTCTTTTTAATCTAGATCCTTGCTCTTAGGTTCATGTTTCTATGTACTGAATAACTTCATATATTTAACTGTTATTACTTATATGACACCCCATGGCCTTAAAGTTTTATTTATAAATGTCATTTTACTCACGTGAATCTGAATGTATTGAGCAGAGAAATGTAATCGTCTAATTAGGTCCATTTCATAATTTGACGCAGAATCACATGCACCATATCTTCCGTTTGATACCGTTCTATAAAACAGAATCATTCTTTCCTAAGCTACTGTACTTAATTTGAACCATATTGCCTCATTCAATTAGTTAAACTCACTCTGTTTTAGTCCAAAAAGTCATCTAAACCGCTTGTTAATTTGGAAAATATATGAGGGTACTATGTTGCTCCTACATTGCTTACTCTATAAGCTCATTAGAGAGAACTTTTCCACTTTATAGTACAAAAGCAATACTAAAATGTATCGCCTAAGTCTTTAAGTTACTTTCTTTCTAGTCAAAATGTTACAACGCATTCGCACATAGACACAACCTGTCCCACTCTAATGCGTAATACATCGAAGATAGCAAAAATATCCATTCCTCGTACTTACTCAAACCAGTCTCCTTATCTGTGTTTACAAACGCAGCCACTGCTCGTCTCTAAACACGCGCTTCTAAGCAGTCGAGTTATATAGACTCAAAATTGGGTTGTGTGCGTAACTCTAATTTGCCGCGCTTTTAAAAAAAAGAAACAAAGACCTTGATATTCGTCTTCAACTATGTGGCATGCATACCTTTAATTAGCAGCACTTTTCTTAAAAAAAGAAGAAAGAAAATAGAGAAAGTACCGTAGGACCTTGATGTCAGCCTTAAAGGAGCAAACAGCTAAAGCCATTACACGACAAAAAACTGTATTAGGACCGAAGTTTCTTAAAGGGTACAACCAGTACTTTAATAGGAGAGATAATTCAAAAGGAGGAAACCATTATCATCTTGAACAAACTTTTACCATCACCAATATCCAAAAACAGTGAATATTATTGCATCACATTAATTTATATATTATAAATCAACCTCTTTTTACTTGATAGATCATACTTCTATGGATTTTTTAATTGTCACATGTCCAAAGATATCAAAACACAATCATATTATATGAAAAGAACACTTCTTTACTTCCCATGAGTTAAATACAATGTTTAGTGTCCATACAGGATATATTGTCAATTATTTTAAAGCGATGAAGCTTGTTTCCAATCCTCCAAATTGTTCAGTCCATTATTTATTGTGTCACTTCTCTCCATTCAATAAAGTTCACGTCTCGAGAGAAGTCCACTTTTGTCCCCTCCTCTCGGACCCAAGTTCACTTATTCTATGACTTACCATCTGATCTCCTCAACATTATGTTGATAGTTTGAGAAGTGATCAACCAACAGTTTTGCATTTGATTCTGCTTTTGTACTGCAAAATTCAGCATTTTACTTTTTGTCTCGTTTGGCCCACGTATATAAGAATACATGGACACCAAATTACATAGATTACATCCTGTGTGTTACAATTTGAAACTGCAGTCAACTTATAAACATTATCACCATAGGAAAAGTCCTTTGTATTCAAACTGTACTTGCATGCTGAACAGCATCCACACTTATAGTGCTCCAATACCGCTGGGAGACCCCCCAACTGTGTTGCATCTCATCTTAGATTTTTTAGACAGGGCAGCCCTTACCAATGTATCCTTTAAATTCCTTCCTCTTTTAAAAGTGAAAAGGGGAAGATCTTGTAGAGAAAATGATCCTTTATTACATCTCAGTGGCGTGTAATGATTTTCTTAATTTCCATACTAGCCGGACCAAAGATAGTTACACAAGCTAGTCTTTTTTTTCCCTCCTTGTCTGGTTTAGGTTCCTTTAAAATTTCCCTGTGATTATACCACGGTCTCTTCAACAATCTCTTGGTATGGCCTCTCTCTATTAGTTTGTCTATCAAAATATCTGATTCCTTAAAGTAATCGTTCTTTCTTGTACGGTTCCTCCATATTCGGAGAAACTGTCCTAAAGGGAGATTATCCCTCAGATTCCTGGATGATTACTACTATAATGTAATAGCGTATTTCTTTCAGTTGGTTTCCTATAGAGAGAAACAAATAGCTTGTCACCTTCTACCTGTATCAAAAAATCCCAAAAAGAGATATTTTCCTTATTATATTCCATCGTAAATTGTATATCAACTGACCTAGCATTAAGCCAGGTCCAAAAAGCCTGTAGCTCTATACTAGAGCCATGCCAAATAAGGAAAACATCATCAATGTACCTAGACCATTTCCTTATGTGCTTCAAGTATGGATTCACCGGATCGGTAAATATTTTATATCTCATAATCAGCCATAAAAGTGTTTGCTAAATCTGGTGCAAAGCTTGCTCCCATAGCTACACCCTTCACCTGATAATAAAAAGCATCATCACATTGAAAATAATTACTTCCCATAGCTATTTCCAATAGGTAAACCAAAAAGCCAGTCGGTACCAAAACAGGTTGAAGACGGGAATTCAATGCATCTGTAACAACCCTGAGAGCTTCCTGTTGGTGAATATTAGTATACAAAGACTGTATATCCATTGTAACCAAAATATCTGTGTCCTTTATGAATTCCTCATTCTCAACCACAGTGATTTGATGCATACTATCTCTCACGTAGGACCTAGTCTAAGGTACAAAAGGTTTCAGAAAAAAATCTAAATATTGGCACAAGGGTTCTAAAATAGAACCACAGCCAGATAAAATGGGCCTCCCAGGAGGATTCTCCAGTCGTTTGTGTATCTTCAGTAGAGTGTATAGCACTGGTATCCTGGGGTGTTTTTTATTAGAAAACTGATGTTCGTTTTTGCTTAAGAATCCCTGTTCTAAGCCTATTTTTTTAGTAGTGAGATCTTAGACATCCTCTGCTCAGTGAGGTCTCCCCTAATTTTCTGGTAGAATGTAGTGTCATTAAGTTGATTTAGAATTTCTCGATGATAATCTGTTGCATCTTGTAGAACTATAACACCTCCTTTATCTGCTGCTTTTATTACTAAGTCCTATTTGTCTTTCAGCCCTTTTAGTGCTATACTCTTTATATGTAAGATTATATTTAACATATTTACGCACCTTACTCAGGGTATCTATATCTTTTAAGACAATTTTTTCGAACATTAGTATCTCAATCGGCATTACACGGGATGGCGGTGTAAAGGAAGAAGGAGGTCGTAGACCTGTCACATCCAGCTGGTTTTTATTTGGTAATTCCTTATAAAAATTGTCAAGTGGTATTCCTCTGAAGAATCTTTGTAACTCTATCTTTACCTCGAAGAAATTAGTACGGGCAGTTGGTACGAAGGAAAGGTGTTTGCTGAGTACCGACAATTCATCTGATGTCAATCTGTATTTTGAGAGATTAAAAATAGGTGCCATATTTTTGGGAGGCTCTTGGATAAGGATGTCTAAATCATCTATAGTCTGCTTTTGACACAGAAGAGTGGGATCAGGCATTGGACAGATACTCATCTCTACCTCCATATACTGGATTTCATCCGAACTATTTGGCATTGTCTCTTTTACCAGAAATATCGTTGTCATCTTGTTTGTCCCTCCCCATGGGATTCCTAAAAGTATACTCTGGAAGAAGAAGAAACAGGGGCAGAAACAGGGGCAGAGTATACTCAAGATACAGATTGACATCAGATGAAATGTCAGTACTCAGCAAAGGCCTTTCCTTTGTACCAACTGCCCGTACTAATTTCTTCGAGGTCGTTTTGGTTGACAAAATAAAAATGCAACTTATATTAACCTAATGGTGGTATATTGGGTTACAAATAGTTGTTGATGAAAGTACATCTAGGCATATACTTCCCCCGGGTGACCATTTTGTATTGATTGTTTTATTACCCAGGTCTAAGGGGTACTTGGGCTTGCCTCATTTGGTTGAATAAAACAAACAAGGCTGCATCAGAGAACCAATTTTTTATTTGTGTTTCAAAGCACTACTGTTGTGCAGGCCTTACCTTGCCCTTTTACCTCCTCACCCATGCTCCACCAGTATTCTCTCTATGGGATTTTACCACCTTCATTTCTCAATTGTTCCTGCACTCTCCCCTTTATGCACTGCACACTTTATTTATTTGAATATTAAATTGCCTTGGTGAGGGTCCGGTGACGGTGCACTGTTATTGGATCCTTCGCTTCTTTATTACGTACATACTTTTTGTTATAATGTACTATTTTAAAATGGCTGCGGCCATTTTGAAACAGCAAATTAACATTTACGAAATATGCTGTTGAAGCAGATATGCTAAATAGAAATTATCAATAAATGTTTATATGTTATGATTAACAAAAGTGTATAGAGAAATTAATTGTAGAGAAAATAATGTGGATGATTGGAAATGTGCCCACGGAGAATGGCAGCTACTTAAACGAAAGTTGTACTAAAATGGTTAAAAATACGTGAAATAAGGAAAAAATGCAATAATAATGCAGTAATGTCCCACATTGAGATATGTAACCTATGTTTTGCATTGTATTGTAGAGTTAACTTAGCCAAAGTTGTGGCCCAGTTGCCAGACCTCATGCAGAAGCTGAATTATTAGAGCATTCTGGAGGACAGTGACCATGTTAAACTAACATTGACCACTTGTGTTAATAAAATCTGCTTTGCTAGATTTTTCTGCAATGTACTGATGGATAGGAGATGATGGAACTAAAATTTTTACCAATTGGTGTAAGGCAGACTCGATGTACTTTCCCAGGACTCAAACAATAGAGGCATTGACTGGAGAAGAAGATGCAACATTTTCGATACCTGGTGAGCCGAATGATGAGGACATCGTACAGCGAACCAATCAATGAACTGAGAACGGCGAAACATTAGAATTCATAGATTTGTAAAAATAATATTATTGGTTAGGGTAATAACTGGTGATTGACTGACCAATTAGGAACTAGGGGGATGGACTGAAAAACTCTAATAAAAAGTAATGACAAAGGGCTAAAACTTCAGATGCGGGATGATATGCGAGATGCGAGGAGAGATTTGATGAGATTCGAGATTCTGTCATTGGGCCCATGCTCTTGAGAACCTGATGTATTGCTGATCGATTGATGACCTGAAGACAAAGACTGACTTTGTTGCTGATCCATTCCGTGGATAGGTAGCTATGACAATGTGACTGATTAACTTTGTGCCTTTTCTTCTAGGTACCAACTGCGCTGTTTAATAGTTTTTTCTCCTAGCTAGATGTTTTCCAAATTCACGTTTCTAAATTATTTTTGCATGAAGTCCTGCATGCTAAATGCTAATCTGGGTTAGGTAGGATTCTTTGGGTGACGTTAACAGTGACAAATGATTGACGAACTGATTGCTGAACTCTGCTATTGAGGTTGACATATTCATCTGTGTTGGCTTATGCATTCGAGTATATGTTTTCTCAAGTTCTGATTATATTGTGTTATTGGTGGTCGCTCATAAACTAATTCTGAGCTGATTGAATAAAGTTTGAGTTAACCTTATGCACTAGAATTGTAATTAGTAGGGAAATAAAAATTGTTAAAACGCATATTGAGTTGTGGTTATTCATGAAATGTTGATATTATTGTCTAATAATTAGTGATTTTCCTAGTGGTTATTGATAGGTCATATGAATATTGATAACATTGGTCACTACATGGCTAGGATACTCCATGAGATCCAAAAGGTTCATCGGCCTATACGCGTCCCCTTGTAAGTTTACTTACTAAGGACCAGGCGCGATAGCAATTATCGGTAGCAGCTTGATGGTTAGTTTCCTTGGAGAACCAGTTATGTGGTGATAAATGGTTATGGTGGTAATTTAAGTTAGGCATAGTTATTCATTTTATGAGGTTTGAATTTTGCGTTTCGTAATGGCAATTGTAGCAAAGATGATGTCCCCTTCAGCCCAGAAATGACTTTCCCAGATCCTGGATCCCGCTAGTAAAGTTGGGTATGTTCTCAGCGTCTTTGTGATAGTGTGAAAGTGGTAGGTGGCGCTTGCAAAGGCTTATGCAGACCGCAGGTGAATTGCAATGTATGTCAGGGAAGTATGGAGTCTGTGTACTCCAGTTGAGGTTTAGTGGGAGTGTGTGTACTCTGCAGTATGAGAGTAGGGATGTCGTTGAACGTCATTGGCGTGTGGCGCTTTGTGCTCAAAAATTGTCCACGTGGTTGTAGGTGATGTACGGACCCTGCGTGGTCCAAGACTCCGGAGTACATTGACAAGTGTAGGAGACAATTGGTTACATATTGTAATCTGTTTGGTTTAGTAGGTTGATCGGGCATGGTCAACAAGTCAGTGTGTAAGTTAAGCTAGTAAAATACATTTTTCGACTAAGATTTGGAGAGTCCTATGTGCACCAGGACAGACCCATTGATAAGTTGAGAGTGAAATTTGCGGGTCAAATTTTGCTTGCGAATGTGAGAGACTGAGAAAGAGGAATAGCTGCATGAGCAAAAGGGCCGTCAGTGAAAATCCGTAAGGTCTCTGAAGCGATTGGGTACCTTTCTTGTAGTAAACCACAGGTTTGTTTTTGTTTATTGAGTTTTGGTTAGTGTTCGCAATAATTTAGCATCAGGTTTGAGTCGAAGAACAGGAGGACAAGCGGCAAGACTTTCTCAGCCGCAGTGTGTGAGTGTGACATCAGAGTAAGCCGTGCTGGGATAGGTTGGTTAGTGAGAAGAGTCGCAAGCGGATTGGCAGCCATCCATAAGAGGCAACTGGTTGAGTAAGCGGGTGAAAGGAATCTTGGGAGTAAGAGTAATTTCCTTATTGAACTGAATACACAAAAGATAGCAAGATTACGTTTTTCAAAGCATTCAGAAGTGCCATGAAGGGTGATTCTTACATTAAGGTGACAGTTAGGGAGCCTACCCCACCGGAAATTTCTCTGGCATTTATTGTGATGGAGGAGCGAGGTGTCGCGCCTTGTCTTTGGTTAAAGCAGTGGTGCAAATTGACAGAGAAAAAGGGAGCTTTAGCCTTTCCAGAGCATGGAACTTTAATTTGAGAATTTTGGATCAGTAGTGAATTACATTATATGAGACGAAGCCACTTCCGAGGCCAGCACAGTTTGAGGCTTTAGCAGTTTAGGAGCTTGTAGCCAGACAGCCGCAAGAGATGAAGTTCCAAAGGAGAATAAGGAAGGTAGAAAAGTCCTTAGCAGAAGCAAGGTGGGATTGGGAACAGAAGAAGTGGAGAATGATGACGTCACAGGGTGTTAGGTTGTTTCCTGCTATTACAGAGGAAGATGAGTCAGAAGAGAAAGAGGATGCTGGCAAGAGAGGTAAGGGTTCAGGAGATAACAAAAAGAAAAGACTTATGTGGAAGAAGAAGATTCAGACGTTGAGGATCTTATCACACAGATATTGAGGGATCGACCTCCGCCATATGCGGCGTATGAAGAAGGTCCAAGTACCAGTTCTATTCTGACTGCTCCAGCACAAGTGACGGGAACAGTGGAACCAGTGCAGACAAATAATGGGCAGGTACAAGGGGTAGTGCAGATTAATCCTAATGCAGTGACTACTTCAGTGGTCCAAGCGCAGACCCACCTACCATTGATACACCAAATTTATCCAGATGTACCAATTCTTGAGACAACTTTGAACTTAGTGGTGCCGTCGGAACAAGTGCTTCTGAGGCCAATGCTAGTTCTGACGGAGCCGACTCCAATGTTGTTGCCTCAGGCTCAGTCACAGGGTTTGCCGAAGTTCACACCAATGACAGGGACACAGTCAGATGTGACACCAGTAATGAATCAGAATATCAGAGTAGCCCTTCCACAAAATGTGAGTGTCAGAGCAGCACCAGATGCAATATTAATGCCAATTACTGTTGGTCCAGCGGTACCATTGTTTGCGCAAAATAAATTGAATGTAGGAGTACAGGGTGAAATGTCACAGAGCCTCATGATGAGGGGAGTAAGAGATCATGTGCAGGTAATATCATCTATGGGTCAGATCTTTGATGGATTTAGACCGTTAATTGATCTTAGTCCACTTGTTGCGCTTCCAGATGCAGTAAATGGCCTCAGTGCAAGTCAGAGCCTGAAGCTTTTGACACCGCAGACCCCAGATGCAGTGGTACAACAGGTGCCAATGCCGAATGCGAGTAATATCTCATTACGGGGATTGACAACACAACAATTGAATGAGTGATTGGATAGTTTGAATACTCCTCGAAATGTGTCCAAGGGTGGAGAGCAGATAAATCGTGTAAGGTTGGCTACCCAAATAACCGATCTAGTTAAGGGCACGATGGGAGTGAATAGATTAGAATCCTATGCAGAAGAAGAGCTGAGATACTTGTGTCAGAGGATTACAAGAGAAGTGGGCAAGATACATCAGAAATTGGCAGATCTAGCATACAAACATGACATAGAGATTGAGAGAACAAAACACTTGAAGAGGAGTTACAGGTTAGATTTCGAGGCAAAGGACTTTGAACACATGAGGTCAGCAGGGATGAAAGCGCACCTCAGAGAATTATTACAGAGTGCTCAGATTTGGGGAGCATTGGAGAAGTGGGAAGGCAGCTGGGCAAAGAAGAAGGATAAACGGAAACGAGATTAACAAGAAGGGTCTAAGGGTGTTCAGAAAGAAAAGGATCCAGTAAATTTTTTATAGATGAGGGAAAATTCCAGGAGGGCAGTTTGTTCATGTTCCATGGCACAGGAGTGATGACTATCCAAAACTGAGAAAGAAACCTGTTGCGTGGTACCAGCAGACAGATACATTTGTGAAGCTTTCTTAATGTCTGTGGGAAGACTTGACTACCGTGTTGGAAATAGTGGTTCCAGCTGACTTGTGGGTTGAATGTAAGAGAGCAGTGGAAAGGGATAGAGTTACAGGTGCACCATCACCTGAAGTGATGAAACATTATTATAAAGGTGATTGAGTTCTTGAAAACAAGAATCGCACCTAAAAATATTGACTGGCAGGGGATTGACAGTACAGTGCAGGAGGTGAAAGAGTCAATACATGTCTACTATGAAACATTGCTGAAAGCGTTCAATGAGTACAGTGGTAAAGAAGCAATTGAGCCGAAAGACATGTTGCACTTTGTGTTTAGGTTCGTAGAAGGATTGAGACCTGAAATAGGTCAGATGATTAAGAGTCATTTGATCTGTTGGCAAGCAAAACCGATTGATGAGGAGTTGCAGTATGTGAAATACTGTAATGATGAGATTGAGTTGAAGCAGAAAAAGTTGAAATAGAAAGCAATGGTGATACAAATTAAGGCAGCTCAGGCAGGAGTGCAAGGAGCTTTAGTGCAACAGATGCCGCAGCAGCAGGGAACTGTCATGTTCCAACCCCAGATGAGAGGTAGGGGTAGTGGGATCAATATGACTCGTGGTCCGGATTTAAATGCTGTAGTGGTTCAAAATGATGTGCAAGGGATGTTACTGTGTCATCTGTGCGGACATGTGGGACACTGGAAGCGGGAGTGTCCATCGATGGTGCAGGATGGTGTTGTTCAGAAAGGTGGTGATGTCAATACATTCCAAAGTGTGAAAGTCCCTAGAGTGAGAGGACTTAGGGCCAGATGTAGCAAAGAACCAATTCGCGACTTGCAAATTGCGAGTCCCTGCGACTCGCAATTTGCAAGTCGCAAAGTGGTATGCAGTACGGTGTCTCAGACACCGACTGCGACTCGCTATGGGGTCGCAATGACCCACCTCATAAATATTCATGAGGTGGGTCGCAAATTGCGGCCCCATAGCGAGTATAGGCACTCGCAAACATGGAGGCCTGCTGTCGTCAGCAGACCTCCATGTTTGTGACTGCTTTCAATAAAGCAGTTTCTTTTTTTTTAAGTGTAGCCCGTTTTCCTTAAAGGAAAACGAGCTGCACTTAAAAAAAAAAAACGAAACCTTTAGTTTCGTTTTTTTTTTCAGGGCAGGTAGTGGTCCCTTGGACCACTACCTACCCTGAAAAATATTTTTGGGTCCATTCACAAACTGAAAGGGGTCCCATAGGGACCCCTTCCAATTTGCGAGTCGGTTACCATCCACTTGAAGTGGATGGTAACTGCGACACCATTTGCGACCGCATATGCGGTCGCAAATGGTATTGCATACCACTCAGAATCGCAAATAGGAAGGGAACACCCCTTCCTATTTGCGATTCAGAAATGCATATTGCGAGTCGGTACCGACTCGCAATATGCATTTCTGCATTGGGAAACGCGTTTAGTGACTCGCAAACGGCAATTTTTGCCGTTTTCGAGTCACTAAACGTTTCCTACATCTGGCCCCCTATCCGAATTTGCAGAACCAAGTGCAGAATTTTCAACCCCTACAGCAGGTGCAAGTGTCGCGTGCACAAGTGACAGTTACAACCAATGCAGCAGCAGGTTCCTATGGTACCTAGACAGCAAATGCAGATACCTAAAGCCCCTGTGGAACAGCAACAGATGATTCTTACTCAGCAGGTCACAGGTCAGAAACAAGACAGAAGTAACGACACAGTGCACCAATTCCCGTTACATACTGAGAAATAAATAAATGATGAATGGATGAGTATTAGATTGGATAAAGAGCCATGTATGCTTGCAGCTTCATTAGAAGTAGATCAACGAGGACCCTTTTTGAAAGGAAAGGTGATGGGTCTCGGGGTTTCATTTCTAGTGGATACAGGAGCTACACGCTCTACAGTGAGAAGTGCAGAAGTTCCGAACTTACCTCTTTCAGGTAGAACAGGTCAGGTTGTGGGGGTAGCAAACAGACAATTGACAAATGCAATCACAGATCCAGTACAAGTTGAGATTGGCAACTTCCAGGGCAGGCATAAGTTTGTAGTTTGTGACTCAAGTCCAGTATCTCTACTGGGAAGGGACTTGTTGTGCAAGACCAAATGTTCTATTAGTTGTTTGACTGCAGGAATAGAGGTTCAGACTAATAGTGATGATGAGGAAGAACTGAAATATTAACGAAGAGTACCTGCTGATTGAGTTTTTCCCGATGTTTACTGTGAAAGAATTGCATGCAGAGTTGCAGGGAACAGTACAGGAGAACGTGTGTGACCTGACAGGTGGGCTTGATCAAGGGAGATTACCTTGAAGTCAAATGTAGTGTTTCCGCAGCTTCCACAGTATAACATGGCACAAGATGTTCTGATGAAAGGGGCGCAGGTAATTGGAGATTTCCTGAAACAAGGGGTTTTGAAAGAAGTATTTAGCAGTCCATGTAATTCACCGATAATGGGCTTGAAGAAGCCATATGGGAAAGTACGCATTGTGCAGGACTTGCGAAAAGTGATTGACATGGTGATCAAGTGTTGTCCTGCAGTGCCGAACGCAGCAGTAATACTGTTTTAGATTCCATGCGATGCAAAGTGGTTCACAGTGGTTGACTTGTCACAAGCTTTCTTTTCTGTGCCACTTTGTGAGGATAGTCAGTTTCTTTTTAGTTTCAAATTCCTAGACAGAGTCTACAGCTGGTGCAGGCTTCCACAAGGGTATACGGAGTCACCGTCTCTGTTCAATCAGATCTGGAAAAAGAATTTGGAGTCATTGGAACTACTGTACCAATCAGCTCTAGTGCAGTACATTGATGATTTGCTAATTGCATCCCGGACAAGGGACGAGTGTAAGTATGACTCGATTGCCCTGTTGAATCATTTGGGGAAATTTGGACATAAAGTGTCACCTTTGAAGCTGCAGTACTGTCAGAAGTCAGTGAAATACTTGGGACACCAGATTGAGAAAGGGTCGAGGAGACCCTCCAGAGAGAGAATAACCATGATAGTGCAGAGAAGTCCTCCGACTTCACAGAGAGATGTCAGAATGTTTCTGGGAATGGTAGGTTATTGTCGTCAGTGGATTCCAAATTTTGCTGAGATTGCCAAACCATTGCAGCAACTCACACATAAGGAGGTTACTGACCCCATAACTTTAGATGAGGATCAGATGAAAGTGTTTACTGTGTTGAGAGAGAGTTTGTGCAGAGCTCCAGCGTTGGGAATGCCTGAATACATGAAGCCATTCACATTGTTTTGTCATGACCGTGATGCTTGTTCTTTGTCTGTTTTGACACAGGTCCATGAAGGTGCTTATCACCCAGTAGCCTATTTTTCAGCTACCTTGGAGCCAGTCGCAGCAGCTTTACCAGGTTGTCTACGTGCAGTTGCCGCAGTTGGTCAAAGCCTTTCACAATGTGAGGGAGTAGTGATGGGATACCCTTTGACGGTAATGGTACCTCACTCTGTTGAGATCTTACTGACAAGGACGAAAACACAGTATTTGACTGGTGCCAGACTGACAAGTATGAGACGAGCATTCTAGGTGCTCCAAATTTAACATTGAAAAGATGTACAGTGTTTAACCCAGCAACATTACTTCCAAGTGATACTGTTGAAACTGAAAAGGAGGAAGACATTGAGCATGATTGTCTTGAGGTAACTGAACTGTGTACAAAACCAAGGCCTGATTTCAGAGATACACGATTGGAAGAAAATGATCAAATTGTCTTTGTTGATGGTTCATGTCTCAAAAATGGTACAGGGACATTGAGAGCAGGCTATGCTGTACAATCACAGGTACATTACAAGCTTCCTGGCTCCGAATTGTATATTCTGCACAAGTAGCAGAATTGGTAGCTCTTACTAGAGCGTGGCATGTTTCTGCGAGACTGAGAGTCACAATCTATACTGACAGCCAATATGGATTTGGAATTGTTCATTATTTTGTTCAATTGTGGTCGCAAAGAGGTTTCCGGACCTCTAATGGTACACTAGTAAGAAATGGCGACAAGATAAAAGAGTTGTTGTATGCGATACAGTTACCTGAAGAAATTGCCGTGGTGAAATACAGTGCACATCAAAAAGCATAGGATTACATCTCACTGGGAAATGGATATGCGGATAAAGTCACAAGGTTTTGCTCATTGAACTGAATATGTTCAAAGACAAATGGGAATTGATGTCAGAAGAAGGTAACACATGTACAAGTTTTGCATTGAAAGTGATTGATACTCTGGAAGAGTTGAAAACATTACAAAGTAATGTTGACAAGGAAGAGAAGCGTCTCTGGGCCAAATTGAAATGTGTCCAACGT
The DNA here is from genome assembly GCF_031143425.1 of Pleurodeles waltl. NCBI lineage: Eukaryota > Metazoa > Chordata > Amphibia > Caudata > Salamandridae > Pleurodeles > Pleurodeles waltl. The sequence continues at coordinate 643,499,300 of NC_090446.1, read as the reverse complement.
CCTGATGAGATCTGGGTTTCTGAGGAGGGTCAGGTGGCCCTGCCCAATAGTTTATTGTCACAAATGGCCCGATACTAACATGGTCAGGCACACATTGGAAGAGATGCCATGGTTAGACTGTTCAAGATTGACTGGCTTAACCCTAAGTTCAGGCAGGCAGCAGAGGCAGTATGTCATTGCTGCATAATTTGTCAGCAACTAAACATGGGAAAAGGGACAGTGGTGAATTTGAGCCAAATTGGAAGAGCAGGAGGTCCATTCAGCAGAATGCTATTGGATTTCATTGAGATGTCTGCATGTGGAGGTTTGAAGTAGGTGTTGGTGATTGTGTGTGTTTGTAGTCACTGGATTGAAGCATACCCTACCAGAAGGAATGACAGTCTTACAGCAGCAAAATTGTTGCTTAGGGAGTTGATGCCACATTTCGGGTTTCCGATCTCTTTAGAATCAGATAGGGGAACTCACTTCAATAACAAGGTGATTAAACTCTTATGTGCAGCACTAAACATCGAGCAAAAGTTGCATTGTAGCTATCGCACTGAAGCATCAGAATTGGTGGAACAGATGAATGGTACCTTGAAATCAAGAATTGCAAAGATGTGTGCAGCTACGAATCTGAAATGGCCAGATGCATTGCCTTTGGTGTTGATGTCAATGAGAAACACACCTGACAGGAAGACAGGGCTGTCGCCCCATGAGATCCTCATGGGCAGAGCAATGAGATTACAAGCAGTTCCAGCCAATGCACTTGTAAACATTACAGATTATATGGTGTTGGACTACTGCAAGGGTCTGGCTGATGTGGTTCGCTCTTTCTCTCAGCAGGTGCAGGCCACCACCCTGCCACCCATCCACGATCCAGGACACAACCTGAGAGCTGGTGACTGGGTCGTTGTCAGAAAGCATGTTCGCAAGACCTATTTGGAACCGCATTGGAGGGGTCCTTATCAGGTGGTGTTAACAACTACGACAGCTGTGAAGTGTGCAGGACCCCCGAACTGGATACATCTGAGCCATACAAAGAGAGTGGTATGTCCACCAGATCATGAAGAAGCGTTGTTGAAAGCACCAATAACAGGGAAACAGGTCGCCACACCTGAACCAGAAAAAGAGCCAATGGAACCTGAAGTTGAACCAGAGCTTGTGGAAGATGGTTCTATTACCCCTGCAAGAGATGAAAGTGAAGAATTACAGGAGGGTGTGCAAGAACCAATCTGGACGGATACAGCAGGAGAGCCCAGCTCAGCAGAGGTTCTCCCAGAAGCAGGCAGTGCTGAAAAGCAGACAGAGCAAGTGCCAGACAAAGAGGGAGAAAGAGTTGAGACGGATCAAAGTCAAAGTGATCCGACTCCTCCTGAGCCCGTTGCAGGGCCATCAAGAGAAAACACCATAGAGAAGAAGAAGGAGAAGAGTCCAATCCTGAGAAGAATATTAACAGAAGGAACAAGAAAAGGCGATAATTGGCCTGAATCGCAGATAGAGAAGAAAAAGGAACTGGTCATAAATGAAACAGTAGAGGAAGAAGTGGATACTACGAGAAAAGAAGAATTGAGTGAAGGAGAACTAAGTGGTGAACGAAAGTTGAAAAGAAAGAGAATAGCAAGTCAACGCTATGCAGGTCCTGAATGGGCGTATGCAACTACCAATGAATAGCAACACGAGTTTATGTCTCTTTGTTTTGATAGAGAAGTTCCGAGTCAGTATTTTGATGTAACCTGAAGGTGATCGAGGAAGCTGAATTATTGAGCTAATCTGAAAAACCTAAGAAAGAGACTGTTTGAAAATAAAACTGAAAGGGACATTGATAACCCGATTTGACACTGAAAACCGGATATGACAAGCTGCTAATCGGTTTGACAAAGGAAAAGGGTTCCTGGATATGAAACTGAACTGTGAGAGAATAATTTTTCTTTATTTTTGATTTTACTGAACTTTATAGAAGAGTTACTTCTGCTTTCTGATTCTTTACAGATCATGGCTGACCTAAATAATTAAGATAGAATTGCTAGGCGCTGTAGATACATGAGTGCTGGATTGGCAGTTATGTGTGGAATCTTGTTTATAGTGGTGATTTCGGGGATGTCTGTTCATGATATGAAAAGAGCTACTTTTACTTCTACTCCTGAAACTACTACTCTAACAGCTGTAGAGAGGTTTAAGTTAGATGAGTATTACTTGCATGATTATACTAATGCACAAGGAGAGCTTTCTTCTAACGTCTTCTATCACTTGTTGAGTGAGTATGTTGAAATGATGGATGTAAAGGATTGTCTTGTGTGTATGCAAATTACTTCGTCAGTAGAGGAAAGAGTTACGTACCACAGCTTACCATTAACTTATGGAATAAGCTGTAGCTTGCTACTAACAAGGTTTTGTAACCAAGAGTACATACAATATTTTTATTCCAATCATGATGTTGTGTTTTCATTTGTTCCTATTATTAGATATTTGAGTAAAGTAGCTAGAGAGTATGACATAGTACTAGTTAGAGGATTCTTTGAGCCTACACTAACATTTGTAACAGCCTATGCACATCAAAACAATATTCCATGCTTGCTTACACCTTTAGAAAAGAGCTTTATAGGGCATACTGATGACAGGAGAAAGGCACTAAAAGAAAAATTAGAAAAAGGCTTAGAGAAAAGGACTTATAAACATGATTATGCTTACTCTGCTATTAAAACACAAGGGAAATTAGCCTTAGATGCACTACATGTAAGGAAGCTTTGTATATATAGGCCAAAATCACTCACTGATACTTTATTTGTGGGTATGAGTGAATGTAGGCATATGTTTTTGTTTCAGAGTAAGTGGACTTTTATGTTGAATGGTCAGGACCCTCCGACTCCTGTGATTTATTATATTTGTGAATTAAATGCTTATTACCGTCTTCCAACAGGATATTATGGGACATGTTATTTGGGGATAGTTTTCCGTAAAATTTACCAGATAGATGGCTTAAAGAAGTTTCTGAAATTGACTGAATTACATCATAAGGTACAGAGGAGGGAAACCTCTTCTGCAATTGTGGGAGATACCTTTGGTGCAGTGATTCCTTCAGTGGGAGTCATTCTGAATTCAATCAAGATATGAAAGTTGTCTACTATTGTGGATAACATGCTGACAAATTGTACAGGGGCAATACTTCTGATAGATACTGAATTAGCCGTGGATAGAGCTATGACGCTTCAAAATAGGCTTGCTTTAGACATTCTTTTAGCGAAAGACGGCGGAGTCTGTAAGATGATTAATGCTAGGCATTGTTGATCCTATATACCGGACAATGGTAGGGAGATAAGAGATTTGGGGCCAGATGTGTCAAGATTCCAGTTAGCAATTACCAAATTGCGATTTTTAAGAAATGGCAATTTAAGAAATGCAAAAAGCGATGTATCAAATTTGAAAATCGCTAATAGCGATTTCTTAAAATGCGCAAAGGCAATTTGAGAGATGCAAATACCCAATTGCAATAAAAAATTGCGATTCGGTAATTGAAAATCGCAAATAGCAAAAACACCATACCGGAACAGCCTGATGACATCACAACCAGGAAGTGAGTCAGCCCATGCTGTTTCCAAGAGCCACACCCACAGGAGCAGGGAGAGAGACACAGCCCAGCACCAGGGAGTCATCATTGTCAGTAAGCCAGGACCAAACTGCAACATGGCCAATGCTGGAAATGGGAAGGAGAAGGGAGACAGGAAGAGGAAGCTAAAATTCAGTGAGCAAGAACTGGAGATGCTCATTGAGGAGGTTGTTGGGAACCATGATAGACTATTTGGAAAAAACTCACTCCAAGTACCTGAGAGTGAGAAGCGGAAACTCTGGTCTGACATACAGATAAAAATATCCGCAGTGGGTGTTGCGCAGCGCTCTGTGGAGGAGATACGCAAGCGATGGTACGACTTGCGGTCCCGTGCCAAGGAGAGGGTGGCCAGCAGGCTTAGGGAGGCGAGGACCATCCACCCACACACCGTCCACCCCGGTGGAAGACCTGGTGGAGTCCACATTTCTGCCAGAAGCTGGCAGTGGTGTAACTGACATTCACACCTCAGGGACACCCAGCACCAGCAAAGGTAAGGCCAGTGATTATGAGTGTCCCCACATGTGCAAGTACACATGCCCCTTAGGAAATAGAACATAGCTTGATGCACAGTGAAAAGTAGTCCATGTCACATATTACATACAACACAACAGTGCTTTAAGGGAGTAGTAGTACACAGCCCTAAGGTGAATACACAACATAAATAGCAAGATAGTGGTCAGCCACATAGAGAAACACCACAAACGACTCAGGGTGACACAATTTAATTGTATTCTGTCATTGGGCTCATGCTCTTGAGGACCTGATGCGTTGCTGATCGACTGATGACCTGAACACGAAGACTGACTTTGTTGCTGATCCATTCCGTGGATAGGTAGCTATGACAATGTGACTGATTAACTTTGTGCCTTTTCTTTTAGGTACCAACTGCGCTGTTTAATAGTTTTTTTCTCTTAGCTAGATGTTTTCCAAATTCACGTTTCTAAATTGTTTTTGCATGAAGTCCCACATGCTAAATGCTAATCTGGGTTAGGCAGGATTCTTTGGGTGATGTTGACAGTGACAAATGATTGACGAACCGATTGCTGAACTCTGTTATTGAGGTTGACATATTCATCTTTATTGGCTTATGCTGAAACATTCGAGTATATGTTTTCTCAAGTTCTGATTATATTGTGTTATTGATGGTAACTAATAAACTAATTCTGAGCTGATTGAAGAAAGTTTGAGTTAACCTTATGCACTAGAATTTTAATTAATAGGGAAATAAAAATTGTTAAAACGTATATTGAGTTGTGGTTATTCATGAAATGTTGATATAATTGTCTAATAAATAATGATGCTCCTAGTGGTTATTGATGAGTCATATTGAATATTGATAACATTGGTCACTACATGGCTAGGATACTCCATGCGATCCAAAAGGTTCATCAGCCTATACGCGTTCCCTTGAAAGTTTACTTACTAAGGACCAGGTGCGCTAGCAATGCCAAAATGACTACTGATATGCAGCGCCACTGGAATTACGCAATTTTATGGCCATTGCATTTTCCGAATGTCCCACATAATTCATTATCTGCTGCATAATTTGCAGATTTCTTTTTTTGTATGTGTTCTTTCTAGTTCAAACAGATTAACGATACTAAAAACATGGCGACACGTGTTGCTGCACAATGGCAGGCCCTTTGTAAACGTTTACTGACCCCTTTCTGTTGCCTATTATTCAAGTAGGGTGTTAAACTGGTACCAGTGGAGTAAAGCCTTTGCCCAGACAGTGCTTACTTATCTAGCAATAACAAAATAATGAAGTAATACCATCTTAAAATGTGCTACATAGTGCTGCATGATTTAGGGGGTCATTCTGACCCTGGCGGCCGGTGACCGCCAGGGTCACCGACCACGGGAGCACCGCCAACAGGCTGGCGGTGCTCCCGAGGGCATTCTGACCGTGGCGGATCAGCCGCGGCCAGAAAGGGTAAACCGGCGGTCTCCCGCCGGTTTACCACTGCCCTTGTGAATCCTCCATGGCTGCGGAGCGCGCTCCGCAGCCATGGGGATTCTGACACCCCCTACCGCCATCCTGTTCCTGGCGGGTCTCCCGCCAGGAACAGGATGGCGGTAGGGGGTGCCGCGGGGCCCCCGTAAGAGGGCCCCGCAAAGTACTGCCCTTGTGAATCCTCCATGGCTGCGGAGCGCGCTCCGCAGCCATGGGGATTCTGACACCCCCTACCGCCATCCTGTTCCTGGCGGGTCTCCCGCCAGGAACAGGATGGCGGTAGGGGGTGCCGCGGGGCCCCTGGGGGCCCCTGCAGTGCCCATGCCCATGGCATGGGCACTGCAGGGGCCCCGTAAGAGGGCCCCGCAAAGTATTTCAGTGTCTGCTAAGCAGACACTGAAATACGCGACGGGTGCAACTGCACCCGTCGCACCCCTGCAACTACGCCGGCTCAATTCTGAGCCGGCGTCCTTGTTGCAGGGGCATTTCCTCTGGGCCGGCGGGCGCTCTTTTGGAGAGCGCCCGCCGGCCCAGAGGAAATGTCTGAATGGCCGCGGTGCGGTCATTCAGCGGCGGTACCTTGGCGGACGGCCTCCGCCGTCCGCCAAGGTCAAAATGACCCCCTTAGTCCTTTCCCACTGTAGAATTCCCGCGCCCTGATGATTAGTCATGCCACGTGCATACTCAAACGTGGACATCTTGTAATATTTTTTTCTTTAATAGAAAGACCATTCAATTCCAAGATTGTCCTAATGTACTTGCGATATGATGCAAAGGTGGCCATCTTGGAATAATTAATCTCATAAAGAAACAACATTCCATGATGAACATTTATGTGTGTGCATGCACATGCATACATTGTGGGGCCCTCACAGCCATTTTAGATATAGTTTTGCTAAAACCAAAGGAAAAAAGAATTGGCACGACTCAGGAACCACCATTTAAATATGACAACTTAGGCTTTGCAAATGCTTCTTTACTCTAATCAAATCAAGCCACGCTGAAAAATGTGCACAGATTTTCTTGGTGCAAGTTTAAATTTTTCACAGCTTTTCTACACACAACTGCAAAATGCATTTGATGCTGTAAGTCATACTTTTGATGAACCTTGCTAGGTGCAGTGATATTACAAAGAAGAACACTAACAATTTTCTGTAAAGTGCATCTTGTGCAGGACCATTTTGTTAGTGTTAAATAACGTTGCATGTAATAAAAATGGTAGCAAAAAGTAAGATTTTCAAACTGATGTGGCAAAGTGAAAAAGATCACCATAGAAATGAAGGTTGCCTAACTAAAAAATAATTTTGTTAATGACACGCTGCGTAATCATAGTGTCAGGCAAAATGGAGTCCCCAGGGCAATAGCATCTCTAGGAACTTGCCAATAGTGACTAATGAGACTTTATTGTGTATTGTATTTAAGTGTGTTACTTACTATACATGTGTGCTGTATTGAATCTGACATCCTTGCGGTGGTTTTCCCCTAATGTTTTGACTTCTATTTTCCTGTTTTTGCTGACTTTGTTTTTGGTAGCTTTAGGACTCTGTTCACTTTACCACTGCTAACCAGTTTGAAAATGCTCGTGCTCACTCCTTTGAACGTGGTAACATTGGATTAGATCTAATTGGCATTTAATTAACTTGTAAGCCCCTAGTAATATGATACTATATGTACCCAGGGCCTGTAAATTAAATGCTACTTGTAGGCATACAGCACTAATTGTGCCAACTACTAAAGTAATCCTTTAAATATATCTCAGGCCTGCAATTGCAATTTCTGTATGCAGTTTTAAACTGCCATTTTGACCTGGCAAATAATCCTTTTGTCAGACCTACACGTTCCTTTTTAGTACACATAAGTTACCACTAAGGTAAGCCCTAAACAATCATAGGGCAGAGTCAACATATTTTAAAAAGTTGTACTTTTAAGTTTTACATGTCCTGGTAATGAAAAACTGTTAACTTCGTTTTTCACTACTGCAAGGCGTCCCTCTCCAGTAGGAGAACATTGGGTTAACTTATTACACTTAATAAGTGACAACTTTCCATCGAAAGCAGGTAGGAAGTTCGAGTTTGGTGTCTAAAGGATTGTCATTTTCATGGTAAAGTTGGAGTTTAGGTCACAATTCCGAAAATGCCACTTTTATAAAGTTGGCATTTTCTTGTCCTAACCATTTGGTGCCTGCTGCCTGTAAGCTAGATGTAGCTGACAATTGGTCTTTGTATATTGCTCAAAGACAGTGAGACAAAGGAGCATGGCAGGAATGGGCCATCTCTGACGTGATGAGGAGAAGGAGCTGTCACCCACCACATCTGCACGTCACAAAGGCTCTGCCTTGGCAGACTAACAAAGGGTATGACACTAGTCTATTGTGACTCCAGTCAATCTTGGGCCAGGGAGACAGGAAATTCCAAGCACTTCTTGGTGTGGAAACCTCCAGAACCATCTCCTACTTCAATGTGGGCAGCAGCTATAAATATTGAACCCTCATACCCCACTTTTGCATACACTACTGGACCTGTGGAAGGCTCTTATGCTGTTCTGCAAGACAGACTGCTACTCTGCTGCCCTGCTGCCTGAGGGAGAACTGGACCTGCATCTTCAAATCAGGACCACCAGAGTGACTCCAAGGTCTAGTTGGCTGGCCTCCTGATCAGAGCCTCAGGGAAAGAAAAGGCTCCAACCACCTTGAACCCAGCACCTGGATTCTGCCTGCTGTGAGTCCCACCCCTTAGTGGTGCCACCCCAGTTCGTAAAACTTGGAAGTGGGCCGGAAGGTGCTCTGCCAGACCATCTGTGGTCCTTTGAGCACAACCGAAGCAGTGCAATGCATATCTTCACAGCCACATTGAAACTGGCACACTGGGATGCATCCCCAACATTGAACTTCATATTACAACTTGCATTTTCCTCAAAAATTGTGCTGTGCAATGCATCCCGATGCAGGTCTTTGCATCACAAGCCACTCTTCGACGGCTTCATTGACGATGACGCATGACTCTGCATTGCAGCCCCACAGCTTCTTCGGAACCACCAGTGTATGACGCATCTTCAACTCAGGATGTCATACTGCAAGACTCGACCCCGCATTGCACCCCGCACCTCCTTGAAACCACAGCTGCGTGATACAACCTTGACACAGGATCTCGCAATGCTCCACAAGCCAGGATATAGGGTTCTTATTTCAGCGGGCCTTCTAGGGTCCATGTAACCAGCCAGTGCTCCATCGCAGTCGGACAGAACTCACGACTTTGTCCCAAAATGACGTGGCCAAATAACCACAGTTGACGCCTTGTGATTCTAGGCACTATTTATACTTAAACCCAGTATATCTTCGGCTCTACTGATTGGATTTTTTTGTTATTTTGGTCACAAAAATGTACCAAATTTTACCCTAGTTAGTGCATACACAAACACTGATATACATCCACATTTCCTCAAACATGATTTCTAAGGGCTCACCATCATGGTCGAGTTGCCCAAGACCAGATCTTTACATCTCTCTAACTACCGACCCCCTCTCTCCTTCCCCCCCTCTCTCAATCAAACTAGCAATAACCTCAAACAACTATAATTATAAGCATTTTTTAAACATTCTAACCAAATAGCTGTTTTTCCTGGATCAGGAACACTATTCTCACGTGAAACAAATTCGCAAATCAATCAAACACAATCAGTCTCAACACCTCAGTGTTCTGAAACAGCATTTGGCAGCAAGCAAAAAAAAACAGCACTGCAAAGACTATAGGTCTTATCTTTGCTACAGAGTGCTAACCTATTGGCTTTGCCAATTATTTATTTTTTGCTACATAGTAGCCGAGCATGTGCGGCAGTCATCTAGTAATATTGTTTTCATAAAACAAAATCAATTACTAGATGGTGCTGTGCATGGTTCACACTGCAGGCGGCCAACTTGCACTGGATTTTAATATAGCATAAAAAATTACAAGATAGCCACCAGGCATGCATCTGTGAATAGTGACTGCGTGCCTGCTAAATGACTTGAGTTTACAGTGCTAAATGGTAATGGAAAGAGTTTGCTGCTATTGTGTAGCGTCTTTAATGCTCCCCCTTTATGTCTCCCCTTTTTTCAAATTTTCACCTTCGCATGCTTTACATTTTTCAGTTCATTGTCACTCTCACTTTTTTTCACTTCGGAAAAAACCATTAACTTCGCACTCCTTTGCTTTTACTAGGTGAGGGCGCAATGAAAGAATCCACATCGATTTAAACCTGTGACCTTGCAGTTTGTGCATAGATGTCAAAACAAAACCTTTACCTCCTGGGCTACTTTACCAGCTTAAATATTTTCCCAATTTCTCTAAACCTTTTGTTTGCTGTATCCACCTCTTGCTTCTTCATCTGAACTATCTCCAGCAAGAGTGGGCTATTCTGTCGCAAAATGCCACTCCCACATTTATAGGATTGAACAAGGAGTTATGGACTGTAAAGAATTCAAATGTACTGATATCTTCATAGGCACAGGGGCCATAATGCTGTCACAACATATACCACTGACTTGAGAATGCTTTAATTAAAACAAAGAAATGTAAAGGTTGGGCACAGCAAATCTGGGGTAGAACTAAGGGGCATATTTTCAAGACAGTGGTGCAGTGGTCCCGATGCGCCACTTTTCTTGCGTCACCCCTTGCCCCACTTATCAACACCATGGTTGCGCTGTATTAACAATAGGGTGCACCACGGTGGTCTTTAGGACAATAGCATCAAACATTTGATGCTATTGTGGGCTTTGCAACACTACTGTCAAAATGTTGACGCTAGTGCAGCAAAGCACAGGGAGGCCCATTGATTAAAATGGGTGCGTCATTTTAATGCCTGCTCTAAGCAGGCATTAAAAATGACAGAAAAATGGTGCAGTGAAATGTTGTAAATTTCACTGCAATATTTTTTCGGGGCACCCTGCATCGGAACCCCCTTGCATACATTATTTCTGGTGCAAGCATAATTTGGTGCAAGGATTTACAAAGTGGCGCAATGCAAGCATTACGTCACTTTGTAATTACGGCACAGGAGAAAGGCCTCCTTAACGCTGCTTAGGGTAAAAAAATATGCCACTAGGGTGGTGCAAGGTGGCACTAGGGGCTTTTAAGTATGCCCCTTAATGTTAGAAATTAATGGATGAGTGTTTATTTTGCTTGTTTTTTTATGTCCCATTTCCAATCCTATGTTGATGTTTCCAAGTTCCAGTCCTTTAAATTTTTTCCATACTGATCAAGTCTCCTTTTTATGGACGAGCACAAAGTGCTCCGTCCATGCTGTAATCTCTCTTTGGGCTTGAAACCACACCCATGCCACATCAGTCACTTACATTGGTTCGTGGGCTTGCCTTTTAAAATCTGCTTGCTTTCATTTGTGAAAGGCATGCATATGTCATGCCTTTTCCGGTGTTTAGCCCACCTACACAGCACTGGTAAAGTACCAAAAACATACAAGGCTCGATGTTTTCAGCCTGGAGTCCGGACTACTTTATCTGTTTATTTTCCACCCAGCACGATCGCACTGCATTTTACATAGCGCGATCGCACTGCGTTTTTTTTGTTTTACAACGCTAATAGCTCTAACTCGAACAATTGCGAGACCCGTTGCATTGAAAATGCTTGTTTGATTCCAGTTGTCATCACACTTAAGCCGTCATTTGGAGCAATGTGGAGTGGTAATTCGACATGTTTTTGCAGAATTACTATCCTGCATAAATGGATGTTTTACTGTGTATGGAGCCTAACATGGTAAACCCAGGGGCATACTTACTATTAGTTCATGCAATAAAGTTTCTCCACTGCTTCGTGTGGCTGGGCGAGCTGAACAGTTCCATATTTACCAAGATATGGTGCTGTTCAGCTCTCTGGATGCCCTGGTGCACTTGTGGCTGTCTCGTGCCAACACGGGCTTAACAGCAAGTGGAAAAGATATACCGAAAAGGACACAAAATCTGGGACTCGCATACTTCAAAGGGCTCGGTAATTCTGGGATGCTCATGTAATTCCCCAGTTCAACATACAAACCTGAGGTGGTGGTGAAGATCGGTATTGGAAGCACCAGACCTGGTATTAGCAGCATATTCATGATGAAGTCATATGTGCTCATTAATAGCCCACTGGATGTCGTAGAAGATACATGGTATTTTCTGTACTTTCTGCTTAGTGACGTATTTGCCAACTTTGCAGTGCCCACACTCGGACTAGCTGGCTGAAATATGCCCTTCCAACTATGCCGAGGGCATCAGTAATGCTTGTAGCAATGGATCTTGGTGAAAAGACAAGAGGCATATTTGTAGAGTGAAGCACTCACCACTAAGAAGGTCACTTGGCCTTATTGAGAGATTAAACAATATTGATTGTGGCAAACTCATTGGTACCCATTTTATCAACCTCGAAATAATGAGTGGCTTATGAGATCCATCATAATTGGGAGCCTGTAGACAAGAGGTCGAGTATAGATCCCTGGAATGGATGAATTAATACATTGAGCCACCAGGCCCTGCTACTGATGGCATTGTGAATATTTTTAATAATGGATCCTTTGGAATATAAAATGGAAGTTATTTTACTCCTACAGGGCCTTATGCTAATGTTCATGTTAAAGGAATGTTTTATGATTATTTCTTCACTGCCCATCTCTAGTGACAGTACCTGTACTGCCAGAAACAAAAAATATGCACCAAATGAGACATAATAGCCTCACTGAATCACAATGCGTTTTCTTCCGCAAATCATAAACAAGAGCCTTCAACCACATCACATTTTTCATTGGTGCTCTTGCTAAAGCTTTTTCTAATGTGCAATTTTGGGTGACAAATTATGCCTGTGTACTAATAATTTCTATGATAAATATAGTTGTGATCGATGAATGAAAGATGCTACACTTAAAGTGATGTGAGTATGATGTTTATAAGTGTGATTATTAATGTAGTTTAGCCACATTTTTATTAGTGACACCCTTTTATTAAATGGATGCAGGTTCTGGTGTTCTGCTAAACTTGCTTCTACTTGCTCTCCCACCCAATCAATGTCCCTTTGTGAGATTTTTCTCCTCACAGTTTGCGCGGAGAACAGTGCACTATGATGTTGGACACTTTCCATCATTTTCCTGATGTATCATTCTGAAGGACACTTCCAATGGATGTTTTGATGTAGACATGGGAGCACACTAGTATATGAGACTGTGGTTGAGAATGTTCCAAATTGCATTCTGGATTTGCTGTTGCAGTGAAAGCTAATGGAAGAAGTATTTTCCTATAAAAATGGGTTTGGTGAGTTTGACACTTAGAATTCCGAGAGACTCTACTGCTTAAATAGGGGTTTTGAAATATTCTGATTTCTAATTGTATATCTGGCCTCCATGGCATTTTCTGTATTTTCTCCATACTGCTTTTTAAGACTTCTGTAATAAAACTTTTTAAACTTTTTATCGATCTAGAACTTAGTTATTGAGTGGTACCAGTCACTTTTTGATTTTACACTGCTAAATTGTTGGGTCTGATTTGGAGGAGTATGGTGATTCTTATCGCAAGATCAAGGGTGCTGAAGCCGAATCGCCAGAGGTAAATTTTGAGGTCATCAAAATATTGGGGCTCAGTAAATTATTGGGGTTAGGGCTCCCACACTCTCACTGGAATATTCACAACTAAATGTTGATAGTTTACTGGACACAAAACAATCCTGTCTGTGGGCATTAGAAAGTTTTGACCAATAGAAACGCTTGCAGGATGGCAGCAGCATGTTGGCTGGGTGAAATCTCAGATTTCTTTTCTTTTGAAATTTCATGAAATTCCATTAAAAAGTTTGCGACGTTATACTTTTGTAGCAAAATGTGTTTTGCCTGTGTCACAGACAGTTTTATTTTTACCCCAATCTGCACTTTGAGCTACACAATTTCAGAGATACAAGAACGAAAATGGCTTGAGTAGAAAATGTCTCCAGGTGAGACATTTCCTACTCGAACCAGTATCCCTGGGTACCGCACATTTTTTTTAGCATAAGATGTACCCATAGTTAAAACAAGAAATATAAAAATTCATGTAATGAAAAATGTAAAGAAATTTTCCGCAGTGACGTGAAATTCAGGAATTTCACATTTATGGGCAGCGTAATTACAATTTCTACCAGGCCTAATTTGTACTAGACTACAGGAATCATAGCTAGCAATAGCCTAGCAGCATGCCACTCAATGCACGAAGAGAATGAGGAAAATCATGAACCATATACCAGAAGAAATTACGCCCGCTTTAAATGAGGGTACAGGGGATATTATGTATAATGCTGTCACTACGTGAGCTTCTTGACCATCAAAATTAATGTAGCAGAAAATAAAAAAACATTAGATTTGTCCATCAGGGGCGCAGTCCACATTTCAAGCTGCCTCTAGTGAGATGTGATACGGTCACTAAGACCCATTTTCTTTTGCATTACAGTACTTTTTAATGACAAATACAAAACTACAAGTCGCAGAAGGGAATGGCTATAATAAGGCATGGAGGAGCTAATCCTACTTCACATGGAATAATTTACCATCCGCTCATATACCTCCCCTTCACATTTGTTTTTAATTTTCATCCTGTTACACAGTTCCGAACAACATTTTCTCTTTGTCCAATAAAGCCCACATGTGATTGGGGAATACGTTTTAGTCCTCGCTTAATAGCGCACTGTTACACATTCTTTAAAATATATAGGCCCATATTTATACATTTTTAGCACCGCATTTGCGTCATTTTTTGATGCAAAAGCTGCACAAATTACAAAATACAATTTTATTTGCGTCAACAAATTACGCAAATGCGGCGCTAAATAAGTGTAAATATGGGTCATAATGAGGTGGCCTTAGCTCAGAGGGTTATCACCCTCTCGCCTCATACACTTGCCTGTTTGCTGTGTTACCCCCCTTGCAGGAAACGCTTCCTTTGGAATACAGAAAAGGACTATTGTACATTTGAAAAGAACACATCGCACTGATTGCCACATTCAGCTCTTTATATTTTATAGACATTTGATACAGAAAGAAGCCCCGTTTTGATACTATTTCCTAGCATTAGGGAAGTCAGTAAGAGAGTATGTGGAGTGATGGTTAGAGCTGCCAACTTTGGAACTGGGAAACCATGGGGCAGATTAATACTCTGTTTGGGCCGAATTTGCGTAAAACGTTTTTTACGCAAATCCGGCGCAAACTTAACTCCATATTTATATATTGATGCTAGACCCGTCTAACGTCAAAATATTGGAGTTAACATAATTTTTTTACTGTGAAAACCTACCTTGCGTCGATGAGATGCAAGGTAGGCGTTCCTGGGCAAAAAATGACTTGAAGGCCTTAGCGCCTTATTTATCTTCCCATGCAAAAATCACGCACGGGAGGGGGAGGGCCTTAAATAATGGTGCTAAGCTTGGTTAGTGTCATTATTTAACACCTGGGTCAGGGCAGGCGTTAGGGGACCTGTGGGCTCATTTCCATTGTAGGAGACCATGGAAGCAGCACGCAGGTGCCCTTCCCTGCCCCCAGGGACACCCCCACCCACCTCTACCCACACCTGGAGGACACCTAAGGATGGGGGGACCCATCCCAGGTAAGTCCAGGTATGTTTTTTTATTTTTTTTAAATGTGCCATAGAGGGGCCTAACTTGAGCCCCTCTACATCGCACTGTGCTCAATGGCCATGCCCAGGGGACATTAGTCCCCTGGTCATGGCCATTGGGCAGGGGGGGGTGACTCCTGTCTTTATTAAGACAGGAGTCATGTCCAAGGTGGTTGTACATCAAAAAATGACTCTAGTGAGGTTAGCGTCATTTTTCGGACTCTAACCTGACTAGCGCCAATCTTTGACATGCAACCTCCTGTTTCCCCTACGCCTCTCCCACCCGGTTAGTGTCATTTATTTTGACACTAACTGGGCATTACCGCCGGCTAGCGTCATTCCTTAAATATGACGCCCGGCTGGCGTCCAGGAATGGCACTAGCCGGTGGTAAACAGTTTGGCGCAAACCTGCAATAACGCAGGTTAGCGTCAAAAAGTATAAATCAGGGCCCAGGTTTGAATATGGTATCTTCAACAGGCTGTAATTCTGGGCAAATGACTTAACCTCCCCTCACATAAAAACAAAACAAACAAAAGAAAATGCATCTGACCTTGTGTTACCTAATGTGCTCCAAAGTCCTTGGGTTTGCAAAAAACTGCAAAAAAATGAAAAACCTTTGAAGTGAAAATTGAGTTTTGTGAATGCAAAAGATGTATAGCATTTATTCAAATGCCGGAGTTTACATGCATTGGTACATTACAGCCAGACTTACGGCTTTTGCCAACCCTTGACAACAGATGTCATGCAGTAAAAATTAAAGTATCAAATTCATATAGTGATACTTGATGTGGATGTTAAAATTATACATGAATTTGCAACTGAAGACCAGGGATGCTAGCTGGGTGAATGAAAATGAAAAACAATTGTGCAGAATATTGACATCTGAAACTGTGTGAGCAAACGTACTGCAGTATTGTATTACATTCGATTATAGTTCCAGGATGAACAGCTGTGTGCTAAGGACACTACAGTGGAAAGTTAAAAGCAGGTGATACGTGTTGAGCTATGGTCTATTTGAGTTTCCAGAGTGAGCAGTGCCAGTGATTGTTAGGGGTAGGAAAGGTCTCTTGTGTTGGGGGACGAGGATGTATTTTTCATCATCAGACTTTGACCGAGAGCAAGAGAGGGAAAGGCAGGAAAAGGAGAAAGAAAAAGTTGGGAAAGAGAGAAAACAGGGATTAAAGAGAACTCTCAAGAGTGAGGTGACGAAACAAAGGGGCATATTTACAAGAAAATGGCTCATCAGTGCTGAAGCATCAGTTTTCTTGCGATGTCTCTGCCCCACCTAACTACACCGTGGGTGTGCCGTATTTACAGTATGGCTCATCGTTGCCATTATTAGGCCAATAGCATTAACATTTTTGACATTATTGTGGCGTTTTGCTGCAGTAGCATCAAAAAATTTGACACCAGTGCAGCAAAGTGCAGGGAGGCTCATAGGTTTCTGTGTGTGCGTCATTTTAATGCCTGCTCTAAAAATTACACCAGAAATGGTGCAGAGAAATCTTGCAGATTTCCCTGCACCATTTTTGCAGGCCTCCTATTGCGGAATACCACATTAGCATCAAAACAATGATGCTACTGTTACTCAGGAAGGGCTTGGGGCTTGTAAATGTACCCCCAAAAGTGTTAAGAGGTGGAAGAAAGAGGCATGAGATACAGTCAAGCTTAGGATACCATGGTATTCAGCAACCCCAACATTCAGCAAGTCACAGTGGCAGACTAATAGGAAAACCTTTGCACCTCTGACAATTATTTTTTTAATATAAACGAAACACCAAGCATGTGACTTGTAACTGTGCTCTTTCAACTTTTATGTCATGCAGGTGATCAGAGACTAGATGAAAGTAAAGAAACACCGCAATGTTTAATGTAGTCAAACTGCAAATGTCGGTCTTTTAGTTCCACAGCTTATGCCATAATGCATTGTTAAGGACTTAACTAGCCTGCTTGAGTTGCCCTCTGAGCATGAATCAGCATTACAAAGGAATCTTTGCAACCTCACAGCTGTGTCCCAGCATCACCAGTTGCATTAAGGGATGAACATTTAAGGGGTAACTTCTCAGATGCTGCATCTTCTTCCTCCATCCAAAGGTTAACTAAAAAACGAGGCCCACCAGGGTGAGTGGAGAAAGCACAGATTCGGTGAGTGGGAGAATGGTCCTGTTACTTATTTGTAATCTTAATAACTCCGAGTCCAGGCCTTCCTCGTCATAGTCCTCACATTGTGACCATCTCTTCCTCCATAAAAAGTAAAGTATTGTTCTTAGTGGAAAGTTTCTTCAGATAGGAGAACTAGGAGCCCAATTGCGTTAAGCACACTTACTAAAGAGCTTCTCAGACAAAATAGTTTGAGGCTTAGTCCTGACATTGTGCACAAAGTGCTTTCTGTTTTTCATTCGATGACCTAATTCTACCGGTTTATGTTCTTTGCTTTTCTCTCTCAAGGACAACTTGATACACACCCTCGATGTAAAAAGGCCCATAGAGAAGGTTAATTTTTTGCTTGCTACGATGGGCGTTTCTGGAGAGGGTTGAGACCCTCAGTTTCAACATTTAATAGATAGTTGAAGAAAGCCATCATAACGGTTGTATGTTGGATTAATGCATGGCTTTTTCATGCATGCTGTTACATTGTCGGTGTTACAACGAATGCGCCTTTACCACACATTCATTTCTTATTAAAACAACATGCCTTAGCAAAAGCATTTAACTTCGGAGAGGCAAAATTTACTATTCAAACTCCAGTCTGCGCATCAGTGGAGACAACGTTGGACTTTGAAGTCCTACGCCACTTTACCTATCATTGTAAAGACATACATGGTAAGGGAATGCGTGTTAAAGGCGCATTCGTTGTAACACTTGCAATGTAAAAGCACGCGTGGTTCAGGCCACGTTGTGAAAGCTGTTTCCCATCACAAGGTCTATTACAGTAATGGCAAATCCTTGTCAACTCAAAGGCAAGAAAAGTCAACAAGATGGATGCCTACTTCCTGGACAGCTTTGAAAAGGGCTCGGGTGTCAGATATTTGCAATGCTTCCACATTGTCTCCTCCAGATAGTGATGTATGTTTTTGAGCTTTACGAAGGAATATGATGCTTGGAAACAAAAAGAAGGTGGACTAGCTTTGTCTTCCTTTTGAGATGCATGATAACCCACATTGGTAGGTGAGGACCTTTTTAAATGGCATTGGTACATTTCTGACTTGTGGAGGAGCAGAGGCTACTCTGTAAGGACTGTGACGAGGAAGATGGACAAGGAGATAAATTGGTGTCAGCAGCACTGACATCAGTCATTATGTTATTCTGTGCCTTAATCCCATGTAGCAGATATTTCTGTGACATGGTGCAGGTTCAGGGATTCCCTGCAGGACACATTTGCTAGTGCTTTCATACGTTGCCTTTGATTTTAACTTCCTTGTGCTTGGGCCACCGAGGTGCCACAAGCACAATGCATCACAAACTGTCATTTAAACCAATAGGACAGAAAATAGTAAAAACCTCATGAAGATTTCTGAAAATAGCTCGCATGGAAGGTACTCACACAAGTCATTTTTCTACCTTTAGAGTCTGTTTGAGTGACTTTCATCTCAGAAGTCATAATTTGTATGTGATAAGCTCAGTGACGCCTCCTGTCAAACACTAGGGAATGTACACCACTGACAAGCCCAGCCAGATCACACTCATACCATAGAAAGCATGGAGTTCTTTTTTAACGGTGAACTAGAAAGCCAACCTCTCTCATGGGCTGTCTATATACCAGGCGGCATGCTGCTGGAGAAAAAAACAATAAAAGAACACATTCAACTATACTGAGGCAGCAATTAATGGGCCAACACATGTCTTCTCTGCGGGCTCTAATCCAAGAGACATGGAACCCCAAAACATCCCACTTCATCCTTCCATCTGTCATTTAGAATTGTTACATTGATGCCATGCCTTGATTGATCAGAAGGTACTTGTAGTGGCACAACAAAACCTGAGCCCCCCACCCCTGCACAGCACATGGAGGACCCTCACCTCTGGACTCACTCAGGAGCTCTCAAGACACGATACTGTGCTGAGGAGGGGCCCCTGGAGATTGGAGCCCCCCTGTACCGCAGTGGCTGCGGGGGTCTTTGTTACACCACTAGGTACTTGGCCACGTTCGCAAGGGCTGGACGCTGATTCATTTCCCTCCGTGCAGTGGCCAAAGAAAGCCACCAGAAACACATAAAACTAAGCAACATTGCAAACCTGTACCTTGTACCCAACAATCGTAGCAGCTTCCCCTGAATCATCTCATTCTAGTCATCTCCACACCCTCCCTACCTCAACCTATCCTCAACCTCATATTCATCTAATCCCCATTTTACCTCATCATTGGCTTCACCACAACCTCACCTCAGTCACAGTTCTACCTCAAAGCAACCTCACTTCAGCTTAACCTCACTCTGACCCAAAGTATGCCTTACCCTTACCTCAAATTAATCTCAAACCATCTCCAGTCCACCTCTCTTCATCTCACCCTCACCTCATCCTCACCTGCACTCCAACTGCCACCTTAATTATACCTCATCACCTCAACCATGCCTCAAATGCAACCACATTACAAAGTCATCCCATGTTCACCCTCAACTCACCCCACACTGTACCTCACTCTATCCACTCACCCTCAACCTTCTCCACCACAGCCTCAATGCCATTATAACTTTCTGCATCTCTTCTCAATTTCTTCAAGTCAAACCACCCTCTCATTATCACAGAAACCTCACTCTGCTTCTAGTCATTCTCATCTCACCTTCAACTCAAGCTCCCCATCTTCATTTACTTTTGCTTCAGCCTCACCACTCTTCAATAGTGACCCCCAACCTCAACCTTCCCTCACCTCAGTCTCATAATAAACTGAACAACTGCCACTCTTTTATCTTCCCTCACACTTTCCTTAACCTCAACTCAACCTCCATTCATCTCACCCTTCCTTCAACATTTCTCAATCATCAGCATTCTTTCGACCTCACTTCAGCAGCACATCAATTTTACCTCACCCTCCTCATGTCAACCTTAGCCTCACACACACCTCAACCTAAGTCTCTCTCCACTTTCCTCTCCACTACTTAAGTGGCTACGTAAGTGGCATCAATTATTCAGCCCACTTCCCAACTGATCAGTGCCCTATTTACCTCACTTATAGTCAGGGCCACTGGAATTGTGAGACATGGGAGGACCAAATTATGCGGCAGGGTTGACTATGCAGCAATGAAAGCTAAATTATGCAGCAAAACACAGCACATTTTGTGAGAGTATTGCTGCATTTTTATCTTGTTAGGTCAAGCCTTAGACACTGTGGCATGTGAGACATGTTCTAGCTTACATTGGCATAGGTCCCGACCATTCCTTCCCGTTGGTTGGCTTTATCGTCATTCTTATTTGCTGGCTTCAGATCTTTTAATGCATGCAGGCTTCATGTCACCTTCTTCTGCTTGACCCTCCTATGCAGCATGCTTAAAGTACTTTTGTCCTTCCACTGCTCACGTTTCGTCTGCTAGTTTTTTTTTGTTGAAGCACTGAGTGAAAGCATATGCGTCTAAAAGTTGCTTGCCCCATCTCTCCCCTCCATGCCAGCGTCCCTCCTATTGGATGCCGCCCTTTGTTTAACTGTGTTGCTGCTTGCCCCTCCTGCTGCCCTTGTTACCTTATCTCCTCCTCCCACTCTCCTCCCTCTGCCTGTGCTGTTGCCTGCCCCCTCGACTGTCCATGTTGCTGTTGCTTGCTCCCTCCTACTGTCTGTGTTGTTGTTTGTCCCCTCCCATCCACCATCCACTATCCATGTAATTGGTCCTGTTCACTGTCTGTGTTGTGGCTTGACCCTTCTGCCCTCTGTGTTGTTGCTTGTCCACTCCAAAACCTTGTGTTGTTGATTGCTCTCTCCTGCCACCTGGGTTTTTTCTTGACCCCTCCCACCATCTGTGTTGTTCTTCGACCCCTTCTGCTATCCGTGTTGTTGCTTGCCCCCTCCCACCTCCTCCTGCCCCCTGTGTTATTGCTTGCCCCTCCCACTGTCTCCCGTCCTCAATGTTGTTGGTTGCCTCCCCCCACCCTTGTGCTGTTGCTTCTCTTCTTCATCCCTCTCACATTGTTACTTGCCCCCTTCTGCCCTTCCCCTGTCTGTGTTGTTGCTTGCCCCCTCCTTCCCTCTATGTTTTTGCTCTCCTTGTTCACTCCATAACCCATCTGCTATAACAAAAAAGCACTGTGACATGGTCAGTGCTGGCCACGTCATATCGCTTTTCTTCCTCACACCCTTTATATTGTACACCCTCACTCCCTCTGTGATGTCTCCTGCCAGCATTAATAAAAAAAAGCAAATGCCATGACATAGTCAGCTGTGCAACATGACAAACAAAATGGACAAATCCAGTAGCTTTCTTAAAAGTGACGCCTATCGGCTTTGCCAATGCTTGTTTACATATGTTAATACTGTTTGGACAGAGATTCTATCTCGCTAGCAACAGCTTAATGCTCAGCTGAAGAGATAGGCAATTGAATGATGACCAGACAATATTTGCGAAGGGCCTTCCACTGTGGGTCAACATGTCTTCTAAATTTTAGCAACTTTTGATCCATTTCAACTAGAAGCAATTTTTTTTATAACTCTGAAAATTATACAACAAATGATGAATTATGTAGCAACCACCGGAGCCCTTCTATCACATAAGTCCAGTAGCCCTGTTTTTAGCAACACCTGTCAATACATACAAGTTCAGGCCTCTGTGTGGAAAGTGTTTGGATGTGGTACAAGATGTCTCTGGTCCGGATTCCTGTTTCTATGGTCTAAAACATTCCTCTTGGGCTCTCTCAATCCATCAGGAGTGGCTTGCGGGGCGCGGAAGGGGCAGGATGGTGCGCAGGGGTTTGGGGTAGATAAATGAAAAAAATTACACTTACCTCCCTCACCGCGCCGAACTTCTCCATCCTCTTCTTCTCTGCTGGCTGCAGGCACAGGCTCCCAGCCTGCTCTGCGCCCAATACTGACGCTGCTCAAAACAGCATCAGGAGTGGCTGGGAGGACCATGGCTGGGTGCTCCCAGACAGACTGGGAGCCTGTGCAGGCTCTCTCGAGCCTGGCAACTGTGTTGCTGGGCTCGAGAAACCCTACTGCTCATGTTTGTTTGGACGGCCCGAGGCTGTCATGATTTGCATGCTTCTTACCGCTGTAATCTGCCAGTCTTGGGGCACCACCTGGATCCTTGCTTGTTCTGGAATCGCCAAGGTATGGGTGACCCTTTCCAGTAGCCACAGTGCTGCTGACAGCATACGTCAAGCCTGCTGTAACCTCCAGAAGGAGTCCCACAAGAAAAAAAACAAAATTGAGAAAAAAACCTCAGTCACAGGAACTCCTGAAAAAAGGTAAAAAAGAAAAACTCAAGAAAAAATTAGGGACAAGAAAAAACTGCGAGCAAAAGGCAGGAGAAGACCAAATCATGGGAGCGAGGAGCACCACCAGGATGTAAGTGTTTGCAACGCAAGGAATAGAAGACATACTGATAATCAGGAAGTGACATGCAGGAAGTGCTAACGATGTTATCTTGGATTGGGAAAAGCCACATTCAGGTGAATGGGAAAATAGCCATAGTTTAAAGGTAGTGAGCAAAGCATTCAGGGAAGGAAACACAGACTCCTGGGAAGAAGAAGATATGGCCAAGGAGGAAAAAAGGGAGAAAAAAGAAGAAAAGACATCAAAAACAGGTAAGCAAAACCATGGGGCAGTGAGAGGGCGCATCGAGAACCAGAGCACAAAGGAAGACTTCCAGATCGCGCCGTGGACCAAAAAGCAGGTTGAGGACCGAAAAGTGGCCTACGGCAGAATCAGCCACCAGTGACGCAGACCGCAGATCCGATCGCGGCCTGCAAGTGAGGAGCCGCTGGTCTCCGCTGCGTCACAGAGACTGCAGGCCAAACACACATGTGCAGTGCACTCCCCCTCACTGCGCGTCACTCGCTCCTTTAAAGGTTTTGTAGCTACCGTTGCTGGCTGGGGGGTGATGCTCCTCTGCCCAAATGGAGAAGCCGCCTTGGACCCTCAAGAGGAGGGTGAACAAAGGTACCATGGGGCATATTTAAGAAAAGTGGTGCTGCAGCCATTGCAGTGCCACTTTTCTAGCACCCCTTAGCACCCCCTACCCCCACAATGTTTAGTTTAGTTTAGTTTAGGTTACTGGATTTATAGAGCGCATGGCTACCCTGAGGCACCCCAGCGCTAAAATGTGTGCATCGCATTTAATATATACGGTGCACCATGATGCAGGGTAGGGGCAATAACGTCAACATTTTTTACGCTATTGATGTACTTTGCAGGACTAGCACCAAAACATTTGGCGCTAGTCCTGCAAAGTACATAGAGGCCCATTTTAATAACTGGTGGGCCTCCTTTTAATGCCTGCTCGGAGCAGGCATTAAAAAATGCAGCTAAAAATGGTGCAAAGAAATCTTTTTAGATTTCATTGTGCCATTTTTTCGGTCCCCCTAACAGGGAACTGCTACAGCCAAATCTCCTGATTAAACTAATCTATGGAAGATCTGGAAATGTGAGTGGAAAATTAGATGAGGATGGTTCTATTATCTGGCAATCGAGAGCTGGCATAGCTGGGGAAAGGAACCCTCTCCCACATAGGTACAGTCGGGATGATGTTTACCCCATTTTTCTAAATCATGGCCAGAACGTAAGGAATGGTTGAGAAGGGAGGAAAGGCATACAGGAGCTTTGGATGCCAAGGACACTGCATAGCATTTACTGTCTATGTCCCTGAGTTATGAAACCGGACATAGCTATGCATCAGCTTTCAAAGCAGAGAGGTCCTGGCAATGAATTTCAAAGTGCAAGCACAAGACTGAGATGTCCTGAGAGAATGACCCTGGGCGGAGGGAAGACACAATTTAGAGAATCCATCAGCCCATCATTTACACCCAGATGTACTGCTCTTAAAGTCACCTTGTGAATCCGTTTCGAAGAGCAAAGTGTGATTCTCACAGCTAACCGAAATGGTAGTCAATTCTTTTCACTTTGATGATTGCAAGAAATCACTCTGAGACCATTGTGCCAGGGTTGAGGAGTTTCCCAGTGTAACATCCCTACCAAGTCCTGAAGCATCTATGGTGATAATTTCAGGTCCTGGACGAGAGCCAAGGAAACAAGTGAGCATCCACCACTGCTGTTCCCCCAAAATCGCAGAAGTGATTGAAATGGGAAAGTCAAGAAGAAGTGAAGTTGGGTTCAGGTGGTGTAGAATGTGGCAAGACACCTTGCAAGGATGTAACATGGTCATGAAGTCACAATGGCTGTATCAGCACCAAATTAAGGAACACAAAAATGAAACATCAAAATGAGGAAATCAACTTAGCTCCAAAGAAGAGACTTGGAAGAAAAAGCACTTACCATGTCTCTTTGTAGCTGCAACCATTCGCAAGCATGGCAACTGCTTCTCTCTGTAGAACAAGTCTCAGGTGAGTAAGCAATTTGAGGGGATGAGTTTTTGGCAGAAATACAGCACCCAAGTATTTTCTGCATCAGGCAAAAATGGGCTGAAGGTGCTGTGATGGGAGTGACTGGGATTTGTTCAGGTTAATGATGAGCCTGGGCTCAGGCAGGACCTTGCACACCCTGAATATAGTCACTTGGGCCCAGTGGACAAATTTTGCATGAATCATCCAGTCATCCAGATATGGATATACAAGTATCCCCCACTTATGGACATTTCTCTCGAAAGGAACCAACACCTTGGTGAAGACACAGACAGCTGACTTAAGTTGGATGGTGGAAACTAGAATTGCATGCAAACAAAATTTGGAACTGACAGGGCTAAGTGGACACATGTAACTAGTCATCTGCTAGGCAGTGCTTAATTTGTAAAACAATAGGTGCCAGGGCCCTCGTCAGGATCCAATGACAGCTTACATCTCCTATTGTCCCTGCCAGTGCAGCCTACCAACACAACTACTAACCATCACACAAGTCTGACAATTCAGAATCCTTCTGCCCCACCAAAGCTATAAGAGTGGCTTGCACGGCAAATAGCAGTCATTTTTTATGTATATTGAATTAATAAACAACCGTTGTTGTGCTCATCTCTAAATTACACAAACAGTGTCATCAGACATTCACCAAAACAAGATCTGCTGTTGAGGCTACTCTGCGGAAAGGGGAGGGTTGGAGCATCTTCCACCGAGGAAACAGGGCATTGTTGTCATTTTAGGTGAACTGCAAGCGTCTAAGAGGTGCGCGCGCCTCCCCTGACAAAGCCTGAGACAAGGAAGTGGATGAGAAGTGAGTGACTCCATGCATGCTCTACGTCTCCTGGGTGTATGAGGGAGCATGGAACGCTCTTCCGATGTGTTTCAAGACTGGATTGCATCTGCCTGGGCTGCACCAATGCTGTGTGTTAGTGAAACTTAGTAGAAATCTTTCACTATGAGAAATGATGGGCTCTGTGGCTTCGACTTAAATGAGGGAAGAGAGAGAGTCCATTCTAAAGCATTGTCTCCGCCGCTCACCGAAGAAGAGCCGAAACGGTAGCACTTACAAGAAAGTCGTTTATAAAGAGATTACATGGCAGACCGCACTTGTGGTTTCCATGTTTGGTTCAGATATGTAAGGCTCGCTTAACCGCAATCAGCCACAGACCTCAGGCAATGACAGCCTACACGGGACCAGTCCTCTCATCCGCCACAACACTCACTGAAAGGCTGGTGTGAGTAAAAACAAACAATTTATGGCAAATCACAATCGACTTTTTTCACCGCCTGCAATTCCCCTGCCTCCTCTGGATACAGACCAACATTCTGCTCCTTGTTCTGTCATAAGCCTTCCCGAATGCATTCTTGGCCTTGCCTCGTATAAGAGGCTTTCTCCACACGTGCTTTTGGTGCATTGAGTGGTACTGGCCTGCCGCTGTGTATTGGGTCACGCAGGGGTTATGGAGTGATTAGTGCCGGCAAATTGAGGCGGTTGAAAGGACATTTTTCAGCAAAATGTGAAATAGGCGGCTTCAACCTCTTTTAGACGCAGGCACTTGGGGGAGCTACTCGCTTTCTCAGTGCCTTTTTGCGAAGCTGTACCGATTTGCCATTTGTGCAGCATGGACTAGAGTAAATAAGAAAACAAATGATCGAGGATGTGCTTGCTTCATAAAACGCGTGTGCATGCGTCATATGTCTGTGCCTACAAAATCATGCAGGTACGATTCTATTTACTGATCGAAAATGGATCGGTAAATAAAAACGGGCTTTCGCAAAGCGAATAGGTCTCGCCTAAGAAACAGCTATTGGGTTTTTCGATGTGTTTTAGCCACATTGTTCACCCAAAAGAACAAAAGGAAAGAAACAGCATCTGCAAAGCCAATAGGTCTCACCTATACTAGAATTATTGGTTTGGCACTGTGTTTTTGCTATTTTGTACACGAGTGCGTTTGCTGTTCAACATGGCTAAACTTTAGTGTCTTGGAGTGTCACATAGTGGACTACGGGGAGTAGAGTATCCTTTAGTGGACTAAGAGGAGTTGATTGACATAGATTGGAATAGCCGAAGTAGGGGAGAAGAGTGTTGTAGTGTGGAGTAGATTTCAGTGGCTCAGTGGCAGAGAGTGCTGTACTGTGCAGTGTTGTAGAGTGGAGTGGCGTAGAGTGGGATGGAATAGAGTGGAGTGGGTTGGAGTGGATTGAGATAGTGGGGTGGATTGGAGTAGAGTGGGGTGGATTGCGGTGGATTGGATTGGAGTGAATTGGATTGTACTGGGGTGGATTGGGTGGGCTGGATTGGAGTACCGTGGATTTGAGTAGGGTGGGTTGGATTGGGATAAATTGGATTGGTTTGGGGTGGATTAGATTTCATTGGGATGGGTGGATTGGAATGGAGTTGGTGGGGTGGAGTGATTGGACTGGGGTGGCCTGGATTAGATTGGGGTGGGGTGAATTGGATTGAGTGCGGTGGTTTGGAGTGGGGTGAACTCGAGAGGGGTTGTGTGGAGTGGATTGATGGGGTGGAGTGTCGCAGATTGGATTGGACTAGAGTGAGGGGGATTGAAGTGGGGTGGATTGTATTGGACTTGATAGGATGAAGTCGGTGGTTTGGAGTTCGGTGGATTGGAGTTGGGTGGATAGACTAGGGTGGATTGGATTTGGGTGGGGTGGTTTTGATTGGGGTGGATGGATGGGAGTGGGTGGGATATATTGAAGTGGGGTGGACTGGGGTGGGATGGATGGATTGGTATGGATTGAAATGGATTGGGGTGGTTTGGACAGGAGTGGGGTTGGTTGTAGTGGGGTGGATTGGCTTGAATAGAGGTGGATTGCATTACATTGGTGTGGATTGGAGTGGAGTGGGTGGATTTCTTGGATTGGACTGGTGTGGGGTGAATTTGATTGAAGTGAAGTGGAATGGAGTGGGGTGGAGTGGGATGAGTTGGACTGGTGTGAGGAGGAATGGATTGAAGTGGGGTAAATTAAGGTGGATTGCATTGGAGTGAGTTGTAGTGGATTGGAGTGGGTGGATTTGTCTGATTTAATAAGATTGGTGTGGACTTGAGTGGGATGATTGGAGTGAGATGTGTGGATTGGACTGGAATAGGGTGGATTGAAGTAGGGTGGATTGGATTGGAATCAGGTAGATTGTGGTGGAGCGCAATGGGGTGGAATGGTTTGTGGTGAGGTGGATTGGACTGGGCTGGATTACAGTGGGGTGGATTGGGGAGAGGGTAGATTAGAGTGGGTTGAGTTGGAATAGGGTGGGGTGGATTAGATAGGTGTGGAGTGGATTGGATTGGGTTGGGGAGGATTGGATTGGAGTTGACTGGACTTAGTGGGGTGGAGTAGAGTGGATTGAATTGGGGCAGATTGGATTGGGGTGGATTGGATTGTGGAAGATTGGATTGGGGCAGATTGGACTGGGGCAGCTTGGATTGGGCCAGATTGGAGTGGGGCAGATTAGAGTGGAGTAGATTGGAGTAGGGCATATTGGAGTGGGGCAGATTAGAGTGGGGTGGATTGGGAGAATTGGAGTGGGTGCATTGGGAGGATTGGAGTGTGGTGGATTGGAGTGGGTTGGATTTGAGTAGGGTGGAGTGGGTTGGATTGGATTGGGGTGGATTCAGTGGGGGGATTCGATTGGTCTCAAGTAGATTAGGTTGGTCTGGGGTGGACTGGATTTTCTGAGGTGGATTTGTGTGGGGTGGATTGGATTTGAGTGGGATTGGATTTGAGTGGGATGGATTGGTGTAAGGAAAGGTGGGGTGGATTGTAGTAGGTGTACTGGAGTGAAGTGGAGTGGATTGGACTGGAGTAGGGCGGATTTGATTGGGGTTGATTAGTGTGTGGTGGATTAGAGTGAGGTGGATTGTGGTGTACTGCACCATTATGTGTTAAAGCATAATTTCAGAAATTACACAAAATAATGAAACAATGTCACATTGCAATATTTAGAACAAGATAATTGTCATCTTTTGAGAATGGTGCCCACAATCAAAAACAAAACATAAGTGCAAAGTGAGAAAAGAAGACTAGGCAAAATAAAAAAAGTTACCTATAGAAAAAACTAAAACTTTGCAATTTTGATTGCCCTGCCGGCAAGTTTTTGCCAGTCACACTCCTTCAGTTTGCAGGCCACTAGAAGTTAAAAAGAGCAATATGATTCTCCAGTCATGCCAGGAGAGCAGACGAGCACTGGTTAATTTGAATGAATCAGTGCTTGGTCCCTGCTCCACAGAAAGGAATGGAATTCATTCTTGGCCTCCAGTTACTAACCTCGATGCTGTAAAGAAGAGTGCCATGCAAGCCAACAAATGGTAAGCAACAGGCCCTTTTTTATTAACAACAGTGTCTCACAAGGAAAACACATCTGCTAGCGCATACTGTCGCATGCTCGTCTCTAAAAAAAGCTCTGGCTACAAGCAAAAACATTTCCCTGGCACTCTAGGGGACTACATTGTGTGAGGATGTGTTCCTTGTGAAAAAACGTAATGCTGTCACTCACAGTGAAGTTAGCCAGTGGCTGAAGTGGTCTGACCCCAGTGCTTAAGTTGTAAATGAAGACGTGCCGGTGCTCAAAGCCCTCCTCAAACACGTGGCTGCTGCAATTAAATGTGCGAACAAGGAATACTGAGGCAACGTAATCCTGAGGCCATCCCAGGCCTCTTCAATCCATTTAAAGCCACTTTCTGCCTCTTCAGCACACTCTTTCAGCTTTCTGCTGTCTCCCATTGTGAAGCTTTTTCGTTTTTCTCTTCCTCCGTCTTTCCCATATGCTTCTTTTGCTGGCAAAAAATAAGCACCGGCCCTCATAAACAAGTGGCGGTGCTCAGCACCGGAAACAACAAGCACAAATTAAGCACTGTCTGACCCACTGCTTCATGCTGTACACTGCAGTGATCATTCACATATCATTGCGATGGAGACAATAACAGATCAATGGATGAAAGCTTGGACTCAAAGCCCCTATGTGTAGGTAAGTTCTATATATAGTTCCAATAAAATCAAAAGGTCTTGACCAACGTCATACTTAACAAAACAGGCCTTGAGAAAGTCAAAAGGATGGCAGACACCCCAAACTTATTGGCTTTGTCAACGCCTCTTTAACACGTCTTTAAATAAATACTGTTTTATGGTTTCATTTCTCGCTGTAGCAACATCAAATTATTGTGCTTTTTATCAACTTTCCTTAGTACGATTTACTGTGTACAGGTATTTTTACTGAAAATCTTTCTTTGCAGTGGTTTATCTGAAATCCTATTACTCTATTCATGTGTCTCAGTAACTACATAACCCAGTTCACACTTACTCCAGTAGCAGAACGCAACTGCTCAGCTATATAACCCATGCAAAAATGTAGGATGACATCAAGAGTACTGCTCCGAATTGTTACTGGGGAGCTATTCTGACAAATATTTACAAGAAGAAAAAGCAGAAACAATATTGCTACTGCAGAGGATGGGTCACCCCGCCCCTGGAAAACTCTTCATTTCCACATAAGGCAATCTGGCTCTCATCTCCATTTGCCTGTTATTCAGCTCTTGACGTCTTTGAAGTCGTTTTAAACCTTTTTTTCTTGCCAGTAGCGCTAATAAACATTAACTTTATTCAGCCAAAGATGTCTTGGTTTTCCAGTTAGCCTCTGATAGCAAGTCTCAAAGCTTCCAAAGAAAGAGCATGTATTTTTTGTTCTTCAGAGGACATACCCTATTAAGGAAAGTGTATTATATTTCTGCAGATTGCAGCTTTCAGCTGCTTTGATAAGGACGTATGGTGTCCTCAGTAATGCAACTGTTTCTTGAGCGGCTCTCGTTATTGGATTACATCAATGATGCCGGAATGAGGGCGGCGGGGGCACCTTGGCTGTGCTGAAATGGATTCCCTTTCAGACCTTTCCAGTCCTAAACCAAGTCATTAAACTGGAATGCATAATTAATCATTTCGAGACTATTTTTAGATTGGGTTATTTTTCTGCACAGGAAAATCCTCCTCCCTTTATAACAGTCATATTGTGTTCACCCTGGCCAACTGTACACGCAGGTATCCTTATAATCAATTTGGCGTGAAACATGCAGTTAGTGGTTCATAGTACACACTCTATATTTTGTTTCTTCCACAGGAGAGAGTGGAAGGGGCTGGTTTAGAATTTGGTGGGCAAGAGACTCCGACACAAACGTGATTACAGGTTTGGATGAGTGGGAGTTTATTCCACAAATTTGAGACCAATGCAGAGAAGGCGTATTGCCTTCAAAAACGAGAAAGAGTCAACAGGACCTGACTACAGAATGCAGGGTTGGGTCGGCACAGAAAAATAAATTGAGACTTTATTTGAATTCATAAATCTTCTTGTGGAAAATACGTAGAAGATTAGATGTCACCTTTGCAGAAACTGCTTAAATGTCATACAAATGAGCCCTTGAGATCAATCCGACAGCAGTAAACTTAATAACATAAGGACTCTGACTGATATAACTAGGGATTCCGAAATACATGGAATATAGTAATCACGTCTATCACAAAACAGGACAGTAACTGAAGATATATAACCTTGGAGTGGGACAGACTAGTATCCTGCTAAGCAGTCTGAACTGCAAAGAACAGGCTATCGCAACTGCAGCAATCTGAGGGCCCATGCAATGGTCTGCATCAAGACTAAGGCCCTCATTGCAACCCTGATGGTTGGTGATAAAGCAGCAGTAATACCGCCAACAGGCCAGCCATAATAAATATGAAATTATGACCACGGCGGAAACCACTCAGACAGAGAGCCACTTTAACACACCGACCGCCAGGGCGAAATCAACATGCACCACGGCGGTAACCGCCTACAGCCAGGCGGAAGACAATGTTCTGACCACTGTATTAAGACACACCAATCTGCCACCTTTTTCAGGGCGGTACCAACGACATCAAAAGCCTGGCGGAAACACTGCACAGAAGGGAAAGGACTCACCTCTGGAGACTCATGGAAGAACCACGCTGCAATGGAGCCTGAGTTGCATGTGTTCCCCATGCTCTTCTATGTTCTGCTCTTCTACGAACACCAATGCCGGCGAAGACGACCACGGTGCGTACTGCTGCCTAGGACACAGGTGAGGGGGGAGAAAAAAGAGAGTGACACACACACAACAAGCAACATCCCCGCCACCAACACCATACACACAAGCAGATGCAATAACATTACATATTCACCCCGTAGCCTAAGAATAATGCAAGGACAAAATGAATTGATTAAAGTGAGTGGAATAAGATAAAATAGTATAAATACGTGCATCTAAATCAACAAGTATATACATATTTACAAATGTAGGGACACTGCCCAGTCCTCAATGTCCGTGGGCCACAGGACCACATCACATAGTCCAAGGCCCCACCTCACTCCTGCAACAACACAGAGAGAACACTGCAGGGGCATCAGGTTGAAAATAACCAGGCACCTCAGGGGGATGGGGAATGGCATGCCACCTCAGCCGGAAGATGGTACAACACCACTGGTCCTGGAGGGGCTTAAATGCCCATTACTCTGTCCTGGGGAGTGCAAGGTCACAGTCTCTCAAGTGGGTGACTTGCCCACTGGCTCTGGAGGGGGCAACATACCCTGTGCTTCATCCTGGGGAGTGCAAGGCCACGGTCTCTCAAGTGGGTAACTTGCCCACTGGGTCTGGAGGGGGTAACATGCCCTGTGCATGGTCCTGGGGAGTGCAAGGCCACAGTCTCTCAGGTGGATTGCTTCTTCCACTGGTTCTGGAGGGGGCATTGTACCCAGTGAGCTTCTTCCTGTGGAGGATGGGGTGAGTGGATGGCTTCTCCACTGGGTCTGGACGGGGCATTGTGCCCTGTGAGCTTCATCCTGTGGAGGGTGGGGTGAGTGGATGGCTTCTCCATTGGTTCTGGAGGGGGCATTGTGCCTAGTGAGGCAGATCTTGGGGAGTGCAAGGTCACAGTCTCTCACCTGGGTGTCAGCCCCACAGGTTTCGCTGGGGCCAGGTCGCACAACAGCCCATGGAGGCAGGACTACACACTGTCCACCGGCAGTGATGGCTGCTCAGTGGTGGCTTTGGTGGTGCTGCTGGTGGAGCTGACAGTGGTGGGGGGAGGCTCCAGCCCACCCCCTGCAGCCTTGGATGGCTGCCCACCGGTGCTGCTGCTGCTGGCAGTGGTGCTGGTCCTGGTGCTGGCATGGTGGGGGGAGGCTCCAGCCCATCCCCTGCAGCCTCGGACGGCTGCCCATGGGGGCTGCTGCTGCTGACAGTGGTGCTGGTGGCGGTGGTGGTGGCGGTGCAGGTGGCAGTGTGTCACAGTGTCCTTTGCACGGGATCTGCACATTGCTGAACAAAAGGCCCACCTTCCGGCTTCGCCAACTTGGAAAGCTATTATAGCACAGAGTTATGATGAAGCCAGTCGGAGGGAAGGGAATTAGGGTAGGGAACAGCAGGGAGAGAGATCTGAAAAGAAAAGGTTAGAACAAATATGCATTTACTCATTCATAGAAATATAACTCATCAATAGACTCTTGACTCAAACGTGTCTCTGACATCTGATGGAGACCCCTTTTGAAATGAGGGCAAAGCCCCTTCTTTGAATCATGGAACAAGAATAAACTAGGACCGCAGAACCAAGCGATGGCAAGAACTTTAGACTATGATCATGATGGAATAAGAATAAACTACGACCTCAGAACCAAGACATGGCAGGAGCTTTGAACTATGATTATACTCAGAATATCAATCCTGTAACATCTATGCATTCATAACATAAACCTTTGATCATGACCTAGAAAATCTCAAAGAATTAAATATGCTTTTCACATATTATGCTTTCCAAAAAACAATGAAAACTATGATTTGCTTGTCTCCAGAAATACTTTCACATTCACAACTATAAAGGCCAAAAAGTTTTTACTCATTGAACTTGAAGCGCTTTACGTATAACACCAGAAAGCGCTTTTACTTGTCTTACCCGAAGCACTACACTCGTTATGCTAAGGGGGCGCTTTACTCATGTGGTCTGAATCACTATGATTGTTGTACCAAGAGTCTTTTTTACTCCTGTGGATTGAAGCGCTTTGATTGCCGTGCCAAGAGCGTTTTTCATCTGTGAACTGAAGCGCTTTAATTGCCGTGCCAAGAGCGCTTTACACCTATGGACTGAAGCACTTGAATTGCCGTGCCAAGAGCGCTTTACATCTGTGGACTGAAGCGCTTGAATTGCTGTGCCAAGACCGCTTTACATCTGTGGATTGAAGCGCTTGAATTGCCGTGCCAAGAGCGCTTTACATCTGTGGACTGAAGCACCTGAACTGCCGTGCCAAGAGCGCTTTACATCTGTGGACTGGAGTGCTTGAATTGTCGTGCCAAGAGCGCTTTACATTTGTGGACTGAAGCACTTGAATTGCCGTGCCAAGAGCGCTTCACACCTGTGGACTGAAGCGCGTAAACTGCCGTGCCAAGAGCACTTTACCTCTGTGGACTGAAGCGCCTGAATTGTCGTGCCAAGAGCGCTTTACATCTGTGGACTGAAGCACTCGAATTGCCTTGCCTAGAGCACTTTACATCTGTGGACTGAAATGCCTTTGATAATCGCGCCTAGGCCGCTGTAAACTGGAAACTGAAAACGCTTTGCTCGTTGTGCTAAGGGGCGCTTTACTTCTGGAAGTAATAACTTCCTCCCAAATTGAAGTCATCAAGGCCTTACCGCTATGAGTACGACCTACTCATTTTTGAATTCACCATGGAAACAAGGATACTTCGATCGGATGCCACTCTGCCATGCAGGAGATCGGATGCCACTCTGCCATGCAGAAACTCTGCTCTTCTTCAGAGACTCCCCCACGAAGTCTGACTGCATCGAAGTCTTCAAAATAGTGAGCAACGTGCTTGGGTGTGGCTGGGCTTTATAGGCCTGCCACACCCCAAGATGGCTGCTGCCTCTAAAAACATGGGAATTGTAGTCCCTTCATGGAATAGCACTGATAAGTGCATCTTGTCCACCAGTGTCCTGAACCTGCAGCTCTATGAGCTTTGCCACAGGGTAGACAACTCTGATGGCCACCTTTGGAGCAAGAGGGGATGACAAGTGGTGCGCAGAAAGCGCTGCAGAGCCACGCAGCAGAGTTTCAGGTGGCACCTGGACCGCACATGGTCTTATTCCTGGCACAGTGCTTGCAGTGGTAGGGGGATGCTCCAGCCCTTCCCCTGCAGCCTCAGACTGCTGCCCACTGGGGCTGCTGCTGGCAGTGGTATTGGTGGCGGTGCTGGTGGCAGCGCTGGCAGTAGTGGAGGGAGGCTCCAGCCCTTCCCCTGCAGCCTCGGACGGCTTCCCACTGGGGCTGCTGCTGCTGGTGGCGGTGCTGGTAGTGGTGGGGGGAGGCTCAAGCCCTAGCCCTGCAACCTCGGACGGCTGCACCACCATGGTTGGTGGTGGGGCTCCGACTGAGTCCCTGCACCAGGCCCCTTGTCTCTACTGCCTGCTGTTGCAAGCCCCTTGCCCCTCCTTCCTGCAGCTGGGGCTGCCTCCTTGGCCTTCCGTCTTGCAGCTGGTGCCTCCTCCTTGCCCTTCCATCCTGCAGCTAGGCTGACTCCTTGCCCTTCCTCGATGCACTTGGGCCTGGCACCCTGTTCATCTGGGTGGCTAGTGGCCGGGATCCTTTCCCACCTGGAGTAGTTGTGGACACTACTGTGCCCTTGGACTGGGTGGCTGAGGTGCTTGCCTGGGTTTTGACCGCCCTGGCCTGATGTGAGGGACGGGGGGATAGGGGTAGGGAAGAGGTCAATGGTGGAGAAGAAAAGCTTCTTAGGTACATTGGGACGGGAAGAGGGAGCTGGTTTGGGAGTGGATTAAGAGGGAGTGGTGGTAGGAGGTGTCTGTCTGCTGTGTTTGGGTGCAGGTGCTTGGGCTGGATGCTGTTGTGAGGTGAATGGCTGTTGGGTGTCTGAGTCCTTGCGTTTGTGTACTTTGGAAGGAGGGGGCTCAGACACACTGGGAGAGGACACAGGGGACATGTGCATGGATGTGGGGGTGGTGTCTGCCAGTGAGGGGTGTGTACCATTAAGTGTGCGAGTGATGGTGGTAGTGGATGAGGATGTAGTGCATGCAGGTGTGAGTGTAGACGCAACTGGGAGGGAGGTGGAGGATGAGGAGGAGGGGGCCACAGTGGAGGCAGTGGATGTTGGTATGTCTGCTTCTGGATGGTGTTTGTGTGAGTGCCTGTGGGATGAAGTGTGGTTTGCCATGTCCACCTTGTGTGTTGTCCTGGGTGCATGCTTGTTTGACTGTGTGCTTGGGATAGGTTGGGGTTGAGGGGAATGGGATTGGGAAGAGAAAGTTGGAGGGAGAGGCTGGAAACACGGACAATGGCTTCCATCAGAGAGGAGGACTGAGCCTGGATTGATCTATGTTGGCTCACCAAGCCAGTGTGAATGCCCTCCAGGAATGCATTTGTCTCTTGCATTTGGGCTGCCAGCCCCTGGATGGCATTCACAATGGTTGACTGCCCAACAGAGATGGATTACAAGAGGTCAATAGCCTCCTCACTCGGGGCAGCAGGGCTAACTGGGGTAGGGCCTGAGGTGCTTGGGGTGAAGGAGATGCCGACCCTCCTGGGTGAGCGGGCATGGGAAACTGGCTGAGGGGCTGCTGGGAGAGCGGTGCTGGTACGGGGATGGCGGCTGTACCTGTAGCTGGGGTGGGCACAGAAGTGTCTGCCACCACCAGGGAGCTCCCATTGGAGGAGGTATCCGTGTCTGAACTGTCCCCTCCTGTCTCCGCAATGGTGCTCCGCTCGCCCTCCATCCCACTGGTGCCCTCACCGTCGGTTGATTCTGCCTCCTAGGTCCTGTGGGATGCAGCTCCCTCCGTCGCCCGTGCCTCTGCTCCTCCGCCACATGATGCTAATGCACATAAGGACAGGGTGGCAAAACAAAAAGGGGCGGGGGAAACAAAGATACACTTGGTCAATGGCGCCAACAACACCGTTGGCATACACGCCACACTCACACACAGGGAACAGCCCTACGCACTAGGCAATGTACTACCAGTCACAATGCTAGTCACCAGCCCATGGATATGGACACCTAATGCCAATTGTAGCATACCTGAGACCCAAAGGCCCCTGCCCAGTAGTGGATGCCTACTAGCTTGGTTGGATTACTTTCACATCAGAACCCTGCCCAACATGGGACCTACCCTACAATGCCAGGCCTGTGCTAAGGGGCACCCACAGGGCCCCCACCCCCCACCCAGATACCACCCCACCAGGTGCAAGTTGTATATTGGGGCACTATATTCACCCCCTTGTTGCTGCTCTGATGCCCCCAATCGCCCATCCAGTTCCAGATAGGCCACTGCCAGTATGTGGGCCATCAGGGGGGGTCAGGGTTCGAAGGGCACCCCTTCCTCGTTGGGAGGCCATCCCCACCTGGCCCTCCGCGGTCTTCCGTGCCCAGCGTCTCAGGTCCTCCCACCGTTTCCGACAGTGGGTGCTCAGCCTGCCGTAGACCCCCAGGGCCCCCACATCCTTGGCAATGGCACGACATATACCCTTCTTTTGATGGGCGCTGACCTGCAGTGAAATAGACACAGTGAAAGGTATTAGTCCTACCGTCCTGCCTGTTACACTCATGGCCCTCCATGCCCCTTTCCATCCCCATTGGCACAGACATGGCCGACCATACATGCTGCACGCTTCCCAGGGCCCATCAACCACCCACCCCCTACATGAGGCTTTCACACACAGCACTCCATGCATTCATGCCCCATGCATCGTACTCACGGTGTAGTCACCTGTCCAACAAAATACTGTTACAATCACAACATGCATTGAACTGTAGTGGTTGGAATGTAGAGATAATGACCAGCTGCTCACTATTTTACCCCATAGTTTGCAACCGCTGCGGATGAATAGGAGATGGAGACGTCCCCATGTGTACAGACCTCTGGTGGACTTGGCAACAATGGAGGACAGGCACATTATCGTCACCTATAGACTTGACAGGGCCACAATCACAGAGCTGTGTGCCCAATTGGAGCCTGACCTAATCTCTGCTATCCGTCACCCCACCGGGATCCCCCCTCTTGTGCAAGTGCTATCAGTGCTCCATTTCCTGGCAACTGGCTCCTTCCAAGTGACAGTGGGCTTGGCAGCAGGAATGTCTCAGCCAATGTACTCAATAGTGCTGACCAGAGTGTTGTCTGCCCTGATTAAACACATGTGCAGCTACATCGTTTTCCCACAGATGGAGGATTTGGTCACAGTGAAAGCAGTGAAAGCTGATTTCTATGCAATGGGACATATCCCCAACAATATTGGGGCTATCGATGGAACACATATTGCATTTGTCGTCGTCCCCCGGCGAAATGAACAGGTGTTCAGAAATCGAAAGAGCTTTCACTCCATGAATGTGCAGATGGTGTGTTTGGCGGACCAGTACATCTCCCACTTCAATGCAAAGTATCCTGGGTCTGTGCATGAGGCCTTTATCCTGAGGAATAGCAGCATCCCAAATGTGATGGCTCAAATCCAGAGGCACAGGGTGTGGCTAATAGGTGAGCCCTGGTTCCCACCCAGTATATATTGGTGTATGGGTATGGTGTGGGCTGTAAGGGTTAGTGTAATGTTAACAGTTGTCCCTCGATATTTGCAGGTGACTCTGGTTACCCCAACCTCTCATGGCTACGGACCCCTCTGAGGGATCCCAGGACAAAGGCAGAGGAACGTTACAATGAGGTACATAGGCGAACAAGAAGAATTATAGAGAGGACCTTTGGCCTTTCTGATGGAGAAGGAGACTGGAGATGGCCGTGTGGCAGCAGTGGACCCTGTGGACAGTGAAGATGAGGAGACAGACGATGAGGAGGACAACAGAAGTGCAATTATTTGTCAATACTTCCAATGACACACAGGTAAGGCAGTGTAACTTCATATTTAATTGATAGTTTTGTGTTTGACTGTCACTGGTGGGCTGTTTTTCCCACTTCTATGGCCACTCACGGTACCCTTTGGCATCTCTATTTGCAGATATTAGTGCCCCACCACCAGCTTCTGGTGTGTTCACTGCAGCCAACTACAGGTCTTTCCTATGTATACATTACTGTACAGTTGAATTGCAATGTTTAAACCTTGATAAATGAATACATACTTAAATCATTTGACATACCCCATACTTGTATTTTTTCAAAGGGTGTTTATTTAAGTGCTAAGAAGTAGAGGGGGAAGTGCAATGGACTAGGGTGATGATGGAGGAAAGTCCAGGGTAGAGTCCAGTCTATTTGTATCACAGGTCAATGTCCAAGGGAGCATAGGAAGGGGAGCAATGGCAGTTCAAGGTGGCCGGGTGACAGAGTGGGACACAAGGGTGACAATCAGGAGAGTCTTATTTCCTGGTGGTGGTCTTGGCAATAGTCTCTGGCTTCTGCCTGGATCGCAGGGAACGTTTGCGGGTTGGTTCTCCTTCTGCAGGGAGAGGGGTGCTGGTGGCCTGTTGTTCCTGTGGCGGGCCTCCTGTCAACTAGAGGCAGGGGAGGTGGAGGGCTGTTCGTCGGTTTGGCTAGTGTCAGGGGCCCGGTGGTGTGCCACTGCCTCCCTCATAGTGTTGGCCATGCCTGCCAGCACCCCTGCAATGGAGACCAGGGTGGTGTTGATGTCCTACAAGTCCTCCCTGATCCCCAGGTACTGTCCGTCCTGCAGCTGCATGTTTTCCTGCAACTTCTCCAGTATCTGGCCCAGCATATCCTGGGAGTGTTAGTATGCAACCAGGATTGTGGTGAGTGCCTCCTGGAGAGTCGGTTCCTGGGGCCTGTCCTCCCCCTGTCGCACAGCAGTCTTCCCAGCTTCCCTGTTGTCCTGTGTCTCTGTCCCCTGAATCGTGTGCCCACTGCCACTGACCCCAGGTCTTTGATCGTCCTGTGTTTGTGGGGTGCCCTGGGGTTCCTGGTGTGGTGGACACCCTGCTTATTGACGTGTCCTGGGGACAGAGGTATGGGCCCACTGGGTGGGTGCTGTGGTGGTATTTCCTGAGGGGGGAGGCTCTGTGGTGGTGTGAGACTGTGCCTGGGTAACCGACTGTCCGGAGATCCCTGTTGAGCCAGGTTGGTCATCCCGATCCAGGCGACCAGAGCTGCTGTCATCACTGTGGGCCTCTTCTGTGGGGGGACTGGATGTTGCTGGCACCTCTTCTCCAGTGA
This sequence comes from Pleurodeles waltl, assembly GCF_031143425.1. Classification (NCBI taxonomy): domain Eukaryota; kingdom Metazoa; phylum Chordata; class Amphibia; order Caudata; family Salamandridae; genus Pleurodeles; species Pleurodeles waltl. Next base: position 643,459,492 of record NC_090446.1, on the reverse strand, counting down.
CATTGGCTGGGATATCTGGGGGATGTAATTGCAGTGTTATTGTTTATGCATGTGACATATTGTGCAAGGGTGTGTTGCCCTCTATGGTTGTTATTGCCCTGGCACATTTGCCTTGTGTGAGTTGTTATTTTCTGGGCTAGGTGATTCTCTCCAGTGTGCATGCTGTGGTGATAGATGTCCATGCAGGTCTGTGAGGGGTGTCCATGTATTGGTGTTGCATTCAGGGCTTAGTATTGGGATGAGTAGGTTGTGATGGTGGAGTATGTGGGAGGTGGTGGAGTGATGGGAGTGAGGGTAAGGGTGGGGGGTTTTGATGGCATGCAGGTAGGGTGGTGATAGTAATAGAGATTTGACTTACCAGAGTCCAGTCCTCCTCCTACTCCTGCCAGGCCCTCAGGATGCATGATTGCCAAGACTTGCTCCTCCCATGTTGTAAGGGGAGGAGGGGGAGGAGGTGGGTGGCCACCGCCAGTCCTCTGTACTGAGAGCTGGTGTCTTGCTACGATGGGCGTTGACCCTTTCCACGATTCTCTGCCATAGCTCCATCTTTCTAGCAATGGATGTCTGCTGCACCTGTGATCCAAATAGCTGTGGCTCTACCCAGATGATTTCCTCCACCATGACCCTTAGCTCCTCCTCTGAGAACCTGGGGTGTTGTTGTGGTGCCATGGGTGTAGTGTGAGTGAGGGTGTGTGGGGCGATGTGTTGGGGTGTGTGATGGAAGGTGCGTAGGTGGTGTATAGGTGATGGTGTTATGTGGCTCTGGTTGTGTGGGTGCTCTTGCTGTATCTCTCTCTGTTTGCAATTGTTTGTAGTCGTAAAGGGTTGTGTGTAATGTGGGTGTGTGTTTTATAGTGGTGTGGGTGTGCGGGTGTGGTGTGTATGGGTGTCAGGTGTGTGTAGTTTGAATTGACCAATGTGGTGTTGTTTTGTATGTGTGTGTGTATTTTGAGCGCGGCGGTATGTACTGCCAATGGTTTCCCACCATTGAATGCCCGCCACAGTGATTTGTGGGTCATAATGTGATGTGCGTTGTTCTGTTGGCATAACAGTGTGGGTTTTGCTACCGCCAGTTTATCAATGACCTTTGGGCTGGCGGAGTTGTGTGTGTGGCTGAATAGTGACGGATTGGTATGTGTGTTTCATAATATGGTTGGAGATTATACACGGCGGTGGCGTTATGTTGGCGGCAGTCGGCATGGCGGTAAGTGGACTTTACCACTAATGTCATAATGAGGGCCTAAATCCCATAATCTTGACTGTTTTTTATAGAATGAGGGCAACCCACAAGCATAAACCTGGAGGCCAGAGAGCAGGTCCCCATTGCCCTCCTTTACCGCCAAACATCAGAATCGTTTTTGGCCTGATGTGTGACATAACAAAACTTGAGGGAGGCCCCACTGCAAAGTACATGGAGCCCCCCAACTCCACGGGACCCAGTCAGGAGTTCTCAGGCCAGTGGCCTGTCTACTGTGTATAGTGCATTGTGCAGAGCGGGCCCTCTAGAGCTCGTGCCCCCCCCCGCACAATGGGTGCTGTGGTAGCTAATGTTACGCCACTGGGCCTGACAATTTTTAACCAGTTGCTGTTCACTCAGTTTTATGACTCCTCCACTCAGTGGTGAAATCTGGCTGAAGTGGCACCCACATGGTTCTCCACTCAGATGAGCTCCTGAGTGTCATCAGCATACATACATAAATGAATTGTAAAAGGAAAGCCAGCATATTAGGTCCCTAATTATACAAATATTTTCACTCTTAAAACTACATTTACAGTTATAATTGGTGTTCATCATGCAGTAGTCATAAAAGAATACTTGGAATACACTGAAATGTGCGTGGGACTATTTTACAAATGACGTACACTTTGTCATCACACATTTAATTCTTCATATCCATGTACTGTATACACAAAGCAGTGCATTTTGGGACTTGCTTTGCATCACAGCTGCAGCAAAACCTTGTGTGATCAACAGAAAAGGAACTTTCAAAGCACTACTGAGAGATGAGCTTATCCTCCCTCCGCATGTTGTTTTTCTTAAGTACAGCATTTATTGGGCATACATTATGTGCTTCCACTGAAAAAGACTGCCTCTATGGGACTTTTTCTCTTGTAGGAAAGGTAGTGTTAACTAGAGCAGTAATGTGTCATTATGTTTTCAAGCCAAATTTACAGGTTTGATGTTTTCAAAATAAGAATTACAGTAAAGGTAGTAGGTCTGATGAATTTATTGTGAAAGCATATGTTAAGGTCAATATGTGAGAGGTCCTAAGCAGTTTTCTTTGTAAAGCTTTCTGCCAAACACTGATGTAATTCTGATTAGACATTTTTTCAGAACAGAAACTTTAAAAAAATTAAAAAAAACTCCACCTCGCTCCTTCCTGGAAAGTTTTGAAGTGATCCATCATCATGTTCTGAGAATAAGGGGTGGGGGTAAAACACAATTTGCTCATGTAATTCCCATTGGAATTTTTGAACAGTGCTATGGCCAAAATAGCTGACAAGAAATTTGGCATACCACTAGATTTTTACCAGACAGCAACCTTTTTGTGATTTGGTGTACATCTGTCCAGTACTTTTTGAGAAATTAATGTAAAAAATGTATAGATATCTGGGTGGCTGAGTTTGCTGTAAACTTGTGGGAGCCCGGTAGTCTTGCAACTTTAAAAGATAGAACTATCTGATTGGCCAACAGGTCTTTTTATCATCTGTAACCTCCCTGCAATGGGGGTGAGAGGCTCCAGTGAACCTTGAGGGAGCTCGCTCCTTGAATGGTTGATCACAACCAGAACAAAAATGTTGCAGCTGCCATTACTGCACTTGGTGACTCGGTCCCTGTGTCTTGAAAATAAAAATAAAATAATGTAGTAGGTGGTATACGGGTAGAAGGGTGCAGGATAGGAGTACCCTGAATCCTTGGATCTTGTGTTCAGGGAATCACAGCAACCACCCCACCCCTCCCCTCCCCGGGCGAATGAAAATAAAAAGGATGTTGTCCCATGAGATCCAGTGTGGCTCCTTGGCTCTCTATCTTAGTAAAGACAGGAGTCAGGCCCACCACCCTAATGGCCATGCCCAGGGGACCACTGTCCCCTGGGCATGGCCATTGGACTCAATGCCATGCAGGGGGGGCCCATGTAAGGGGCCCCCAATGGCACAGCCAAAACAAATTATATACTTACCTATACTTACCCATACTTACCCAGGATAGGGTCCCCCAACCTCTGGTGTCCCTCTGGTGTCACTCTGGTGTGGGTGGGGATATTGCTGGGGTATGGGTGGGCATCTATGAACCCATTCCATGGTGTTTAGCCATGGACATGGGTCCGCAGCTACCATAACACCTGGTCTGACCCAGGTGTTAAATAATGGCGCTAAGCAGGCTAAGTGCCAATATTTAGGTCTGCCTCCCACCCGTACGGCATTTTTGCACGGGGATAAATATGGCGCTATGGGCTTAGAGTCATTTTTTGGACAGGAATGCCTACTGTGCATCTCATTGATGCAAGGTGGGCTCACACATCCAAAAAATGGCACTAACTCCCATATTTTGACACATCAAAATATAAATATGGAGTGGAGTTTGAACCGTTTTAACGTAAAAGAAATTACGCTAAAACAGTGCAAACAGAGCATAAATATGCCCCTAAATGATCACCTTCCACCTGACTCTAGAGAGCGATGATTTTCATGCAGATGTGCCATTGGCTAAATCATGCAACTTCCATTCACGACAGCATTTAACTTTGGCTGTATTGAACTGTGAGCGACAGCATTTAACTGATCAATTGTGATAAGTGCAAGAGATGGTGCACCAGTTCTTCAGTTTTGCATTTTCTACTTTCACGTCATCTTTCATTTATTTCCTCTGCTTTTTTTCCTTTCATTATTTTAGAGCATGATAATCAATCAATCAATCAATCAAAGGCATTTGTATAGCGCACTGCTCACCCGGAGGGTCTCAAGGCGCTGGGGGGGGGGGGAAACGCTACTGCTCGAACAGCCAGGTCTTGAGTTGCTTCCTGAAGGCGAGATGGTCTTGCGTTGTCCGGAGGTGGATGGGGAGGGAGTTCCATGTCTTGGCTGCCAGGTAGGAGAAGGATCTTCCTCCGGCGGTGGCTCTGCGGATGCGGGGGACGGTGGCGAGAGCGAGGCTGGCGGAGCGGAGCTGGCGGGTGGGCTTGTGGAAGGTCAGGCGGCTGTTGAGGAACTTGGGGCCCAGGTCGTGGAGGGCCTTGTGTGCGTGGGTGAGGAGTCGGAACGTGATTCTTTTGTTGACAGGGAGCCAGTGCAGGTCTCTCAGGTGTTCGGAGATGTGGCTGTGTCGGGGGATGTCCAGGATGAGTCGTGCTGAGGCGTTCTGGATCCGTTGGAGTTTCTTCTGGAGTTTGGCGGCGGTGCCGGCGTAGAGGGCGTTCCCGTAGTCCAGCCGACTGGTGACGAGGGCCTGGGTGACCGTCTTCCTGGTCTCGGTGGGGATCCACCGGAAGATCTTTCGAAGCATGCGTAGGGTGTTGAAGCATGAAGATGAGACGGCGTTGACTTGTCTGGTCATCGAGAGGGAGGAGTCCAGGATGAAGCCTAGGTTGCGAGCGTGGTCCGTTGGCTTGGGGGTGGCTCCCAGGGCGGGGGGCCACCAGGAGTCGTCCCAGGCGGATGGTGATGATCCCAGGATGAGGACCTCCGTCTTGTCTGAGTTCAGTTTCAGGCGGCTGTTCTTCATCCATTCGGCGACGTCTTTCATCCCTTCGTGTAGGCTGGCTCTGGCGGCGTCCGGGTCGCTGGTGAGGGAGAGGATCAGCTGGGTGTCGTCGGCGTAGGTGATGATCTTGAGGTTGTGTTGACGTGCGATGGTTGCGAGGGGGCTCATATAGACGTTGAAGAGGGTGGGGCTGAGCGATGACCCTTGTGGAACTCCGCAGATGACTTCGGTGGCCGCTGACCGGAACGGGGGGAGGCGGACTCTCTGGGTTCTTCCGGCGAGGAATGAGGCGATCCACTCCAGGGCCTTCCCCTGGATGCCGGTGTTGTTCAGGCGCTGTACCAGGGTGCGGTGGCAGACAGTGTCGAACGCTGCGGAGAGGTCCAGGAGGATGAGGGCCGCAGTTTCCCCATTGTCCATTAGGGATCTGATGTCGTCTGTGGCTGCGATGAGGGCGGTCTCCGTGCTGTGGTTGGCTCGGAAGCCGGATTGCGAGTGGTCGAGGGATCCGTTGGTCTCGAGGAAGGCAGCTAGCTGTCTGTTGACGGTCTTCTCGATGACTTTGGCAGGAAACGGGAGGAGCGAGATGGGGCGGTAGTTCTTGAGGTCGGAGGGGTCTGCAGTTGGTTTCTTCAGCAGGGCACTGATCTCGGCGTGTTTCCAGCACTCCGGGAAGGTGGCGGTGTTGAAGGAGGCGTTGACGATGTCACGGAGGTGGGGTGCGATGATGTGGTCAGCCGTGTTGAAGATGTGGTGTGGGCAGGGGTCCGTAGGGGATCCGGAGTGGATGGTGTTCATTGTGCGTGTTGTGTCTTCGGTGCTGACTGGGGTCCAGGTGCGGAGGGTGGCGGTGGGGGGCATCGGTTCGGTGGTGGGGTTTGTGGTTGGTGGGCCGAAGCTGTTGTGAATGTTGGCGATCTTGTTGTGGAAGAAGGCTGCGAGGGAGTCGCAGAGGTCTTGCGAGGGAGTGATGTCATTGTTTCCGGCGTCGGGGTTGGAGAGCTCTTTGACGATGCTGAAGAGTTCCTTGCTGTTGTGGGTGTTGTTGTCCAGTCGTTCCTTGAAGGCTGTCTTCTTTGTGGCGCGGATCAGTTGGTGGTGTTTGCGGGTGGCGTGTTTGAGGGCCGTCATGTTGTCTGTGGTCTGGTTGGTGCGCCAGGTGTTCTCCAGGGAGCGGCAGTTCTTCTTGGAGGTGATGAGCTCGTCGGTGAACCAGGAGGCTTTCTTGCTGCTGCGTCTGCTGGGGGGGTTCTTCTTCAGTGGTGCGAGGGCGTCTGCGCAGTTGGTGATCCACTGTGTGAGGTTGTTGGCGGCTTCGTTGGGGTCCGTTGAGCTGGTGGGGGGGTTCTGGCTGAGGAAGGTGGTGAGCTGGTCGCCGGTGATCTTGTTCCAGCTCCTGCGGGGGGTTTGTTGAGGGTGGTGGTGGGTCGTCGTTTTACTGAAGCTGAAGTGGACGCAGCTGTGGTCAGTCCACTGGAGATTGGTGGAGTGGCTGAAGGTGACATATTTGCTGGATGAGAAGACTGGGTCAAGCGTGTGGCCGGCGTGGTGTGTAGGGGTGGTTACCAGTTGCTTGAGTCCGAGGTTGGCCAGGTTGTCCAGTAGAGCAGTGGTGTTGCGGTCCTTGTCGTCCTCCAGGTGGAAGTTGAGGTCCCCCAGGAGGATGTAGTCGGTGGAATTGATGGCGTGGGGGCTGACGAAGTCTGTGATGTCTTCGCTGAACTGTGTGCGTGGTCCCGGTGGTCTGTAGATGAGGGTGCCTCTGAGCGTGGTCTTGGGGTTGGTGTGTATCTGGAAGTGGAGGTGTTCGGCGGAGGTGAAGGTGTCATCAGAGTTGGTCGTGATGCGGATGGTGTTCTTGTGGATGATGGCGATGCCTCCTCCTGTCTGGTTGACGCGGTCCCTCCTGGTGATTTTGTAGCCTTCTGGGACGGCGATGGCGACGTCGGGTGCTGAGGAGGCGTTCATCCAGGTTTCTGTCAGGAAGGCGATGTCTGGTGCTGTCGAATCGAGGAGGTTCCAGAGTTCGACGGCATGCCTGTGAACGGAGCGGGTGTTGAGCAGGATGCACATCAGGTGTTTGTTGCTGGGGCTCGGTTTAGTAGGTGCAGTGTTGGGTCGTAGGCTGGTGAAGCGGCAGGTCAGGCAGGTGAAGGGTCCGTGGGTGCGTCTCGGGGTGGCTCGGTAGCAGGCGGTGTTTCGGCCGGCGTTGAGTGCGTGGAGGGTTCTGGCATCGTAGCTGTGCAGGGTGTGCTGGCGAGGGCGAGGACCAGGGGGTCTGGCGCTGGGCGCGGTCCAGGCGCGGACGGGCGCAGACGGGCTTACCTTTGGCGCACCTTCGGCGCTCAGTCGGAGCTCCCGCTGCGCGCGTCCGCTGCGCGGTCGCTCTGGGGGCGTCATAAGTAAGGAGCCGGGAGGGAGGAGCAGCTGGGTGGCGGGAGCGGTCCGGCGAATGGAATCACAGGGGGGCGGGGCCGCAGGGAGGCAGCGGCGGGAAATCCCAGGAGCAGCGAGCGAGCGAAGGAATCTGCAGGCAGGAGGCGGCAAAGGCAGGCAGGAGCGGCAGCAGTGAGTGGGGCGACCAAGCCCTGTGGAGGGCTGAGCGGTCACACTCTGTGGTCCCCTACGGTCCCCTTAAGTAAGGAGCCGGGAGGGAGGAGCAGCTGGGTGGCGGGAGCGGTCCGGCGAATGGAATCACAGGGGGGCGGGGCCGCAGGGAGGCAGCGGCGGGAAATCCCAGGAGCAGCGAGCGAGCGAAGGAATCTGCAGGCAGGAGGCGGCAAAGGCAGGCAGGAGCGGCAGCAGTGAGTGGGGCGACCAAGCCCTGTGGAGGGCTGAGCGGTCACACTCTGTGGTCCCCTACGGTCCCCTTAAGTAAGGAGCCGGGAGGGAGGAGCAGCTGGGTGGCGGGAGCGGTCCGGCGAATGGAATCACAGGGGGGCGGGGCCGCAGGGAGGCAGCGGCGGGAAATCCCAGGAGCAGCGAGCGAGCGAAGGAATCTGCAGGCAGGAGGCGGCAAAGGCAGGCAGGAGCGGCAGCAGTGAGTGGCGGCGACCAAGCCCTGTGGAGGGCTGAGCGGTCACACTCTGTGGTCCCCTACGGTCCCCTTAAGTAAGGAGCCGGGAGGGAGGAGCAGCTGGGTGGCGGGAGCGGTCCGGCGAATGGAATCACAGGGGGGCGGGGCCGCAGGGAGGCAGCGGCGGGAAATCCCAGGAGCAGCGAGCGAGCGAAGGAATCTGCAGGCAGGAGGCGGCAAAGGCAGGCAGGAGCGGCAGCAGTGAGTGGGGCGACCAAGCCCTGATACAGCTCGGCAGATGGAACTAATCTGCCCCTTCCTTGATGCTCTTTTCACCTACTGTGAAACGCATTCTGTGAGATACTGTCATCACATTGGTTCTAAATGTGATGGACATGCTAGGGGATAAAAACGGTGAAACACTCCGTACAAAACCATTACAAGAAGACGAACCCTGCTATATGTAGTTTCCTTTGTTATTGCAACCTTTTATCCACCATGTTTAGGAAGAAACATTTCACTTGTTTCTAATTTAATTCTTTTAATTTACCCTGCATATATTGTGTATGTGTGCATTTGATTGTGGTTGTGTAAATGGGCGGAGGCAAGAATGAGACAGCGGGTGGATGAATACATGCATAAGTGCAAGCATATGTGACCAAGTACATGTACATGTTTGATGACTTATTGAGTGCCTAGACCCATCAATGTCTGAGAAGACACTTTCATTTACTTTTTGAAATTGCTAATGCTTGTTTCAATTATTTTGCATTGAAGCACATATTTTAAATATTGCTCTTGTCAGTGCTTGTGTGTCCACGCCTATTATGAGCTTGTTAAGAAGCTGGCTTGAAAATTAAATAAATGAGCATTATGATTTCAAACTGCCCATTGTGCTCTGTCTTGCTCCTTAGTTAGCACGCAAAAAACTTTCTATAAGTTCGATGCAGGTGGGACAATTTCCTCTGGTGGGGACGAATGTTTTGTCCTCAAACGATCTCTGATTTTCTCAAACTGAGCGCTGGCTCCAGCTTCTGAGAACACGTGATTACCAAGCCTGTCTCAGGGGGAATGGGAAGTTTTTTAATAACACGACTCTTCCTTGAACCTATTGTGAAAGGGAATAATTAGGCGCTTTGAATAGATCAGATTTGTGGCTTCTGAGTAACTCTCTATATATCTTTCATAATTAAGCGCTACAATTTTTAGGCAAACTGACTGCAGCTGTCTGGGAGGATTTCCCACAGCCAAGTGTCAAGCCAGCAGTCGAGCAGGGTTGAGTACACACATTTGTGTTGTACCGACGTAATGTCATTTGGTGCCACTTTTGTTCAAGAAATTCCTCAAATTGCGCAATTTTGGACCATTTGCACTGCATTTTTACCATTAACGCACGCACCAGTCTCTGTAAAATGTACAGCAAACACATGGGAACAACGGAAACAACAGAGCGTGAGGGACTAGTGTTCACTGTTGTTTAATTATTTCCCACTATTTTTTAAGCCTGAGATGCATCCTCGCGTTCAACACGAGGGCGCTTTTTGTGCTAAAATAGTTTTAAATGTCAGTTTTGCTTTCCACGTAATTATATGTAATCTCACATAAGTATGCCAACATTTCTCATTATAACAAAAAAATCAAATTGCTCATATTTCACACATTGTGTGATTTTAGGCTTTGTGTAGTTAACAAAATCAGTGCCATTAACAAGTCAAACAAGTATCCTAGTAAGATTTAAGCATCAACATTAGCATGCCTCTTAGGAGGCAAGGCGATGGAGGCTTCTTAGGACAACAGAGCAGGCCTGCGTCTTTCATGATCAAAGCATGCATGCTTTTTTGGCATGCAAGCTGCTTTTCTTCTGTTAAAATGACATTAGTCCTGCGTCTTTGGTCATGAGAGGCAAGATTCTGCTGACATGAAATCAGGTGTTCTTCTGACATGAGAGGAAACAGGCCACTGTGAAAGAAGAACATGCATGCTTCCTTGAACATGCAAATGGATGGACTTCGGTGGACATTGGAACAGAAATGCTTGTTTCAAAATTACAGCTGGCATGCTCATTAGGGGATTGGGTTTGTATGAATATTTTGTTAACAGTAGCAACATTTCGCATCAATCACAAATTTTAGTATTTGTGTATTTTGTATAATTTCTGTTTCGCCAATGCTTCTGCTACTCAGGTAAGGTTTACTCATGTGAGATTCCGTTTGAGCAGAAACTGTGACACTGGATGCGTACCGTGGATACATGCGGAAGGACATTGGTGTAAATGTAAAACTTTGGAAACTGCATGCAGAATGGGTCTGGTATGTCGCATGCCTTTTGTATGTTTGACACAACTCGCAAATTCCACGCAGACTGCCGCCCAAGCTAAATGTATCTTGTATTTTAATTTCTTGCAGAAATTATTATTATTATAGATGTAAAACATTTTGTAAAGTTGCACAGAATTGTATTCTAACTGGCATGCATACTTTCAGTGAAATATTGTGGCCCTGATTCTAAGCCTGGCGGGCGGCGGTAGCCGCCTGCCAAGCGGGAACCGCCAGAAGACCGTACCGCGGTCAAAAGACCGCGGCGGTCATTCTGGGTTTCCCACTGGGCTGGCGGGCGACCGCCGAAAGTCCTCCCGCCAGCCCAGCGGGAAACACCCTTCCCACGAGGAAGCCGGCTCAGAATGGAGCCGGCAGAGTGGGAAGGTGCGACGGGTGCAGTTGCACCCGTCGCGAATTTCAGTGTCTGCAAAGCAGACACTGAAATTCTTTGTGGGGCCCTCTTACGGGGGCCCCTGCAGTGCCCATGCCATTGGCATGGGCACTGCAGGGGCCCCCAGGGGCCCCACGACACCCCATACCGCCATCCTGTTTCTGGCGAGCGAACCGCCAGGAACAGGATGGCGGTATGGGGTGTCAGAATCCCCATGGCGGCGCAGCAAGCTGCGCCTCCATGGCGGATTCCCATGGGCAGCGGAAAGTCGGCGGTACACCGCCGGCTTTCCGCTTCTGGCCGCAGCTCTACCGCCGCGGTCAGAATGCCCGGCGGAGCACCGCCAGCCTGTTGGCGGTGCTACCGCCAACCTCCGCCATGGCGGTATTTACCGCCAGGGTCAGAATGACCCCCTGTGTGTCTTCCTCCTTCCACATGAGAGCAGCCATGCTTACTTTGGGAGAGCGGCTGTGTTTTTATTTGACATGAGACAGGGAGGGAGTCCTATTTGAGACTGTGAGTGCTGCCTTTTACATGAGAGTAGGCAAGCTCCTTAAACATAAAAAAATGCGGCCTTCTTTCTACTTCGGAGTGGGTGAGTTCCCTCCTTGAGACCAGAGGTGCTTGCCTCTTCATGAGATCTGCAGTGCTTGCATGAGAGCATGCATGCAACTTGAGACCATGAGCTTCTTTCGTCACGAGTCGGGGTAAGCGCCCTTCCATATGGGGGCAGGCGTGCTCTCTTTTGCCTAAGAGTGAACATGCGTGTCAATGATTCGACCTGAGGGAGCACGTGCCTTCTCCAGTAAGAGTGCGCATGCTTCCTTCTGTGTGAGAGTGCAAGTGAGTCATTCTCCTTGAGAGCGCGCGCTTCTTTCTACATGCCGGGACGTGTGCTTCCTTCCACATGATTGTGGGTGTTTCATCTTGAGAGTGAGCATGCTGTCTCCTTCAGGAGGGTGGGAGTGATTACTTCTACTGGAGAACGGGTGTGCTTCACTCAGTGTGAGAGAGTATATACTTTCCTCGTCGTGAACGTTCCCTGGTATATGAGAACAAGCTTCTCCCTCGTTGCTCAGTCACATTCCCGGCGTCTGTTTGGGTCTGGTCCAGGCCTGGAGCCCACATTGTATTTTGGAATTTTTGCACTCAGTGTAGATTAACCCCGAATTAAACTGTCGGAAATAGAAGCAGCATCTCCGTGGGAGGCCTCCTCACTGTCCCAAAGAATAATTATAACAATCTGACACTTCCAGCTATGCAATCATATTATCCCTCCCATGAAAGGGATATAATGAATGAGACCACTTTAGCTAACCACTGGGTGCCAATTGGACGAGCATGTAATGTCTAAACAGATCTGCAGCACATTGCTGGCTCCCAGAGAACTCCAACATGGGCAACACCTGCAGGTTCGGACTAGCAACATATTATTCCATTACTTGACATCCTACAGTTGAGAACCTATATTAGCAATCGTGTAAATTATCACTGTATCCCTGTATACCCGAGCAGATTTCTGTCACAACTCCGTCAATATGCAGCAACTTCCCTAGATCCATCAGTTCGCAAAGTGTGTGGCCTTCTGCTACAGTCATCATAGAAATCTAGACCCAAAATACATGGAAATCTTAAGCATAATGGAGGTGCGTACAGAGCCAATCAGAGATGCCAGTCCACTACAAAACATAGAATGTGCAGCTCTGTCTCACACACACTCACCCATCACACCACTTAATGCAGCATCCCAAGACAAGCTAAGAGCACCTCTCTGGTCACTCGCACAGGGCATGAAAATGCAACCACACAGGATTAAAACAAATACAACACTCTTCAACCACACACACACTGCAGGTGCTACCTGTGTGGGTAAGTACTTATGTACCCACATAGGAGTAGTAGGTGCTATGTAAATGCATTGGTACAAACAGCGTTTTTTGAGAACTCATCTGAAATGATTGTTTATGTCAACCTTTTGAAGCATGCAGCATCCAGGGGTGGCACAAGAAAAATGCATCGTGCTTCAACTGTGGCAAGGCTAATGCCACAGAGGTAAGCTTGATGGGGATTTCTTCCTGTCAGGCGTGCAATTGATCAGCCTCAACAGCACCTACCTCTGATAGAAGGTTATTGTTAAAAGCACAGACAGAATGAAGCACAGGCTGAAAATTATATATAGACTGGAATTCATGCCAGTCATTCAGGCTCTTCAATCTTGTATGGATACAGGGCCGAAGCTTGAACTAAGAAGTAGGTTGACACATATAATACAATAAGGCACAATCCCTCAGGGCACAATACAGTCAGGAAAGGGGAGTACATTTCCACTCCAAATAATACCTGGAACAAATCAGAGGCAAATCATACAGAATAAAATAACACTAATGAGTGGTCACCGCAGATGACAAAGCCTCCCTCCCCACATCTGGTCATACTTCGCTGGACAGCCCCTTGCTTCAAACACAGGTTTTTCTTGTAGCCCACACCAGTCCACCCACTTCACTACCAAGCAATCCCAAGGGGAGTTGGCCTCCTCCATTGTGCTCCAATGCCTCGCTTCATCACCAAGGTGGCCGTACCCAAGAATGCTTTCTCAGCCCTGATGCCCCCCACACTCCCATGACCTCAAGCAATAAACTCAGAGGGAAGAGTTCCACCTCCCACCCCAGCACCTTTGTGAGTTCTGACACTATGGTGATCCAGTATCTCTGGATCACAGAGCAGGACCACACCATATGGTAAAAGTATGCAGGGGCGTCAAAGTACCGGGGGCAGGCGGGCTCAGGATGAAGCACTGCTCTATGTAGCCATGCCGGGGTGTGATTGGTGCAATATAGCTTCTAAGTTTGAATCAGATTCAGTTTGGCAGAGGTGGTGGTGTTATGGGGGCATCAGAGCATCACGCCAGTCATCATCTTTGGGGGCCCAGTCAGCCCTCCCAGTGCTCCCAGGGATGGTCCAATGTAGTGGGGTCGTTGATGACCAGAGTGCAGTAAATTTGTGAGACTCCACCTTTACCAAGAGCTCACATAAGGAGTTTAGCTTCCAAAGGGCTGAATTCTGTGAAGGAGGTCTACCGAGGTATATGGACATAGAGGGAATGTCTCAATTGCATGTATTTATAAAATTGGGAAGAGTTGAGGACATAGGTGTCGTAAAGCTGCTGGAGGCAGCGCAGGTGTGTCCAGGACCATATGTCTCCAATGTGGTCTATGCCAAGGAGGTCCCATCTCCCGAAACCCTCTAAGGCAACCACCTCCTGCAGCCATGTGCCATGCCGTAGGGGATTCTGAAGTGTAAGTTTGGTATCCTTTCAGGTATGTTGGAGGGATGCTCTTCAGGAAAGAAAAACTAAGTGGGTTACCACAGGGACAACGTTAGGAACCAGGGCTCCATAAGGCATCAACATGACTCGAGGAAATCACGACTCTAATTTTAGCAGAAATGCTGGGTCAGACCACCCACCATGCAGCCAGCTATTGATCACCAGGAGCTGAGAGGCAAGATAATAAAAGTAAAGGCTAGTCATCCCTAGACCCCGACCATACAGGGTCCTCTGACAATGTTGAAAGGCTAATCAGGGCCTGGAATTGTGCGAAAGAAAGGATGTCACTAGACTGTCCATCTCTCGGAACCAGTGGCGCACAGGAATATGGGGATGTTATGAAAGATATAAAGGAAGTGTGGTAACACCATCATTTCATAAAGGGAAATCCTGCCCATCACCTTTAGCGGAAGGGATTGCCACTTGGTCGGATCAGACCTAGTCTTCTGCACCAGAGGACCAAGATTAAGGGACCAAGTAAGTTTGGGATTAATGGCTGCTCAGATGTTGAGATATTGAAAACTGAGATGGCATAGAGGAATGTCAGAATGCCACACAGTTGCAATGCAGGGCCAACTGACATGCAAGCCACAGGCTTCTTTGAAGATCTGAAGGATCTTAAGGCACTGTGGACTGGAATCTGTGGATTCTGATAAAAAAAAGTAGGACGTCGTCCACGTATAGCACAAGTCAGTCCTCTTGGTTGTTATCCCATCTCCATCCTTGTATTTGAGCATGGCAGCAAATAAGTTGCAAGAGTGGTTCGTTCACCAAGGCGAATAGGAGTGGGGGCAGAGGGCAGCCCTGTCGCATCCCCTGACAGATGGGGAAGGGACCTGAGAGTACTCTATTGATCAGTACCCAGGTCGTGGGGTCGGAATGGAGAAAACAAACTAAGCTTCGAAATTGGGGACGAGATGCCAGGTCATTCCAACATGTGCTCTAGGTAAGACTAGTCCACCCTATCGAAGGCCTTCTCAAAATCAATAAGAAGTAAGGCCAGATTGGATGGAGTGATCTGTGGTGTGCCAGCGCCGCATGAAGGCATCGGAGGCAATGTTGCATACTTCTGTTCGCCATAAAGCCACACTGGTCAGGATGGATAATGTTATGGAGCACTTGAAGGTGGCCAGTCTGCTGGCATACATCTCGATCTCGCTATGGAGGAGGGAAATGGGATGATGGTTGGTGCAAGAATGCAAAGGTGGTTGGGTTTCAGAAATGGCCACAAGTGTGGCTACATTTAACTGAGGCGGTAAAGCACCCTTCTTTACCACATCGCTGTAAAGGACAAAGAGATGGGGCATCAGGGTCTCCCTAAATTTAGTATACTATTCCGTAGGAAATCCATTCAGTCCTGGAGGTCTTCCTGGAGGTCACGTTGGTTATAGCCGCACCCACCTCCTCAATCGATATTGGTTGGTCTAATACCTGTACCTCAGAAGTGGGCAGACTGGGAGGAAATGAGGACCCGGTTCTGTTTCTTCTTGGGGATTGCCAAGGTGAGACAACTGTAATATGCAGCAAACATCTGTGCAATAGGAGTACATATCGTCTGCGCCCCTGAGTGTCAATAATTTCTGGTACACTCCTATTCGCCAGTGGGCAGAAGGCGAGTCAATATAATCGGCAACCATTTCTGTCTCCCCAGCTAGAAACGTTGTCTGTAGAGGTCCACCACATCTGTTTCGCAGCATTGAGAGACAAGAGATAAATCTCTTTGAGGACCAAGTCTAGTCGCCAAGAGATGTCGTCCAAGTTATCTGAGGCTAATTGTGACTCCAGCAGTATAGCTTAAGCTTCCAATTGTGTGATATGGTGGGCATGGGTTCGTTCCCTCTCCTTGATGCCCCCCCCCTTGGCGTTGCCTTGTATAGTGGTTTTACTAGTCACCTATAGGGTAGTTGGTGATTTGACTGAACCATTTTTGATTTGAAAGTAGGCTTTCAGTTAGACGTCTAGTGTCTGTACATATTCCTCATCCTGAAGGCACTAGGCGTTGAGGTGCCACACGGGCCAAGGGTCATTTGTAGCAGAGCCCACTAATAAAATTAAAGCAGTATGGTCAGAAATGCCGTGTGGGAAGAGTTGAATCTGAGACACTTCCTGGCAGTTGGAGGCGGACATAAATATAAAGTCAATACAAGTCTGAGTGCAGTGTGTCACAGATGTATGTGTATGTTGATGCTGTTGAAGGCTCCATATCCGCCACATGTCACAAAGACTGTGGGCAGAGGTCCAGTCCATTAAGCACCGGGTGGTGGACCGGTGAGAGACAGACGGGACTCCACATACATCCAGTTCTGGGGCTAAGACAGCGTTGAAGTTGCCACCAATTACCATCAATCATTCCCTCTGGAAGGGCCAACAATAGTCTAGAGAGTTCGCCAAGGAACACAGCTAAGGCAGTCAGGGGCATGTAAGCACAGAGTAGGTTGATGATACGTCCTCCCGCTCTACCTGTAAGGGCAAGGAAGCGACCACAAGGGTTTCTCTCCTCCTTAATGACAGTCAGGGAGAGTGAGCGGAGCAACAGAATTGCCACTCCCCGGGAGCCACTGGTGTGTCCCGAGTGGAAGAACCAGTCGTAACCCTGGTGTGCCAAAAAAGTCAGTGGTGCACCAGTGTGTCCCCTGTAGAAATGGGCTGGTGGGGAGAAGGCGGTGTGTGTAGTTCAAGGCTGCTGCATGCTTCACCCACTCCAAAAGCCCATTAATGGTCCATGACAGAATCTGTATTGGCCCTATATTAGGGAATGTAGAGGATGTGTTTATTGGTGGAGTAGGAGGCAATCAGTCCTCACCAGACAGGCCGTTTGGGGGACCAGCCTCTGTATAAAGACTGCAAGTTTGTACCCATGGTGAAGTGGATGTGGAGTTGCATAGGTAAGATACTAAGTGTAGTGGAGGTCAAAAACATGAACATAAACCTGCATAAACACAAATATAAAAAGCCAATTCGACTCCCCAGCTCCCTAATTGTCCCCCCACTCCGTACTTCCACCCAGAAGCATCTGTCACCCTGAAAGTGGTAACAAAAATAAAATACAACTTGTAAAGGAGATGGCAGTGTTGGACCCCTCCATTTAGCAGGATCCCTGGAGGGGAGGCCTCAGGAGTCAGAGAAGGGTCTGCTGTGGTGGGAGGTAAAGAAATAGGGAGAGCTGGCACCGTCAGCTCGCCGCAGCACTGGATTTGGCGATTGTGACTCCACTTTCTTTGCGCCCCGTCCCTGGTGAAAGTGGGTATGGTCCAGTTTTAACTGAGGAGCCAGTTCAGGTCTAGTGAATCTGGGGGGACCCTGAGTCTGGGGGTCAAAGTGGTGTTTGTTGCCGAGGGGGTGTTTTTTAGTGAGCCACTGCCAGGTGGTTTCTGAGGTTAAAAAAGTAAGTCTTATTTGCGAAAACCATTCGCAAGGAAGCAGACAACAGCAGTCTATAGGGAAGGTGGAGTGTCCAGAGCTTCTGCTTGACCACTGTGTATGAGTGGCGCTGCTGATGTACTTCCCTGGTATAGTCTGGAAAGATAAGCACTTTGGCTTCGCCTCACTGTAGGTCTGAATAAGATCAAGCCACTTGCAGGATTGTATCTCTATCTTTAAAGTTAAGGATGTGGGCTATCATCAGGCAATGTGAGGCTCCTAGGGGTGGTCTAGGTGTTAGTACTCTATGAGCCTTCTCAATTGCAAACCACAGGGAGAGCTGATCTGTGGGCATCGAGGATTTATTCCAAGTTTCCAGAATCGCTGCTGTCTGGAGGGGCTCTGTGCCTTCAGGGGTCCTCAAAAAGTGCAGATTGTTGCATCAGGAGTGGTTCGCCATTCTGGGCACAGTGGTGGAGCTTGGCTGGGTGTGAAAGGAGTCCGGAGATCTGCTGCTTCAAAGTAGTAACGTCATCTTCCACCGCGGACAGGTGAGTCTCAGTTTCAGTTATTCAAGCCATTGCATTGCATAGATCCTGGTGCAGGAGGGCCATGTCCACACGCGCCTCTCTGATCTTAGCTTCAACAGAAGTTTGGGAGGCATGAATTGCTTGGAAGATGGTAGGGAGATCCCCTTTAGTTAAGGCAGGGCTATGTACAGTAGTGCCTCCATGATGTCCCTCGGTAGTAGTATATTGGTCCATAAGAGTTTGGGAGGATGGTGAATGGTCTGATTTGTCTTTACCCCTGGTGGGGATGAAGTGATGCAATGCTGTAGAGCCACTTGGGGGTGGCCTGGCCTTCTTACCACAAACACAGGGCAGCACAAGCATCCAGGCTCCATCATTGGGTGCCTCCACTTGGTGGGCTTCTGGTGTTGAACAAGTTTATGATAGTGTTAGAATGATTCATGGTATCTATCTGAGGTGGGTAAGGTGCAGGCATGCAAATGCATTAGATCCTGAGGTGCAGGCATTGCAGTGTGTGGGGTACCTATGGTTCACCCTTATAAGTTGTTGATGGACAAAAGGGTAACAAATGTATCTGGTCAATGGAGGGGGATCCCAAGGACACACTAAGTTCGCCCCTTTGCATGTCTACATCCTTCGGTCAGCATATATGTTATGGCCACAGGCACTTATCTTCAGGCCCCAGCTCCGAAGCCCTCAAGGCCCTGCCGCATGTCCCAAACTGGGGCCACTGAATGGTATAAACTGGGGTGCCGGAGGTCACAGTATCAGTTCTGCAGACAGGGTCAGCTCATAGGCGCCACAGTGCAGGCAAGCAAGGCATCAGTGGATTGCATGGAGGCCTCAGCCATAACCAGTGTTGCCGGAAGCTTCTCTGTATTGTGTCCCTGCAGGGCTGTAGGGTCAACTGGTCTGACCCTCAGGCTCAGCTAGTCATTTCGTGGCCATGGAGCAGTTGATGTGAGAATGTGTGAGGCTAAGGGTAGGCCCAGTTGTAAGTCAGTCTCTGGCAGCCTCCGCCTGGTGTAGAAGTTGTCACTGTGCCCATGGGGCAGTGAGAACAGGCTGTAGGGTCTCACACAAGGCCTGCACAGTTACGGATTCATCCGGCTACTTCTAGACCAGGACAAATACCCCCAGACCAATAATGCCGTCCCAATGCCACCGTGGCCACCAAGATCAAGAGGACACCAGTCTCCCTGATCCTTAGCCTGCCCCACTCCTGCAGGAACCACTCCAATTGGAGCAAGACAAAGACTGACTTGCAAAAGGCTGAACTCTGTCTAGAGCGGCACAGTCTACATTGGCGCAGTGGATGAAAAAAAAAATCTGGATTGCAACCTTGAGGGATAAAAAGAAACAAATTAATTCAAGCTTTCCTTTCATCACCTTGTTTTTTAGAGTCAACACCCTAAGTGTGACGGGTATCTCTTCATTGTTCCATTGAACGCAAGTTAAACCTCACCGATGAGTCCAAGGGAGGTCAAAGCCCCTGGGGCACAATGGGCATGTGTGCCCACTTTGTGCACCCCAGGGGCTCTATGGTATTACACAAGGGGCCACAGACGCTTGTGTGGCCCCTTCTGTAATACAAATAGCACTGGAGCACATGTAGTGCCAGCATTATCTCAAATGGGTATTCCCTCATTTGCATGGTGACGTGGCCCGTGCAAATGAGGGAATCTCTATGCCTCTGCACCTGTGCTGTGTTCTGGCCATGTGTGCAAAAACAAAGAAGCTGTCAGGAGGAGCACAGAAAATGCACCACAAAAAGGTGGCGCACTGTCAATGCACTCTCTGAGGGAAGCCCTATCAAGGGGTTAAAAGCAAGCCCCGCCCACCCCAGACATCCCCTTGCATGCAAATGCAGTCACTCACTACACCCGCGTGCAAGGGGATCTCTAATCCCTCTTGAGAATGCCTGCAGGTTGCCGCCTGCACAGTGAAACACGGAAGGGCTTTGAAGCAGCCGCTCCATATTTCACTTTAAAGGGCAGCACGAGTTTGTTTGTGGCTGCCTTGTAGGCAGAGCATTCAACATAATAGAACGCACGCTCCCTGTTTGCGCAGGGCGCACCTGTTTGAATGTGCACTGTGTGCAAACAGGAAGAATACACCCTTATCATAATGCGGCCCCAGGTGTAATGCCGTGATTTCTGGAATTTTGCCTAACCGGTGAAACTTGAAATGCCGTGAACGACACAAAACAGTACTGTTGTAATGAAATTCTCACTCTTGCCAAGTTTTTTTTGCACTCCAGTCACATCAACTTTCAGTGCAAAATGGCTGTGGTGTAAGAAAGTTGATCGGAGCTGTCGTTTGCATCCCTAACAACAGCTCAGCATTCTCGGCGAGGTGAACTTCTGCAACAGTGTACCTGCCCAGTGCAACACCCGCCCCCCAGTGTTAAAAGAGCGACGCCTGGCAGCAGCGCTCTCCATGTTACACTTGCCATGTTAGGGATGGAAAACTGGAAGGACAGCCCCCTCCTTGCCTTGTGCCCAGTACACACGCGACATCATTCCGACGGGAATTCACTGATATGTACACCGGAGGTTGGGGTCACAGCAAAGTCAACGGGCTTAGACAAGTTACTGAGAAGCCTTGTCGTTGGTGGAAAATAACCCAAGCAGAAATTAGCAGTGGGCAACCCCACATCTCCCCACCAACAACAAACACATTTTGAAAGCGAGGAACCAAAATAACTTCTAGAAATGTGATCCCTGTCTTCTGTACAGGGTTATCTATATATTCTCACCGAGGCGTATCCAGATCACAACATGACTGAACGCTTTGGGGGGATTGACGTCAGAGCTGACCCCAGCAAAAGCCAAGAATCTTCTGTTCAATTTAACTGTGTGCGTTATGCGAAAGCGAGAAACAGTTACGTCGTGCCAATGGAAATGGGAAGGATACCCCTTCCCCTGTCTGCCACCAGATCAAAATCCAATTGCTCAGGGACGGCTCCTCCATAATGGCAGAGGAGCGGAGGAGCGCCAATTTCCCTCCCCCACCCCGCAAAGAGCCAGCAGCAGAAAAATAAAACCATACTTCATTATTGTTTTATTGTTCATCTGCTGGCTCAGCCAGCATGTGAAGGGGGGGCGGGGCTGGGCCATGGGAGGGGGTAAGAGGGAATAGAGTACACTAAGTGCGCATGTGTGTTTGGCTGTCTGTCTTGGGCAGGCCCAACACACATGCACACATAGATTTCTCCAACCCGGCTGTGTTGAACAGCTGGGCTGGAGAAACTGTACAGACCCCAGGGCAGCGTCTGAGCGGCAGTCAAAGCCACTCAGACCAATCCTGCCACTGCTTTTATGCTAGGTTTAGCATGAGAGCAGTGCCAGGGATGCTGGGGAGCCTGTGCTGGTGTCCCCGTGAATGGTGGGACACCAGAACAGCAAAGGAGAGAGGTGGCAGGAGAGGGCAGGAAAGGTACATGGTTTCATTAAACAAAAAAAATTGTTTCTTCCATCCCTGTCGCCTCCCCCCACGCTCCCTTGAAATTTGCAGCGGCTGCCGCTAGTGCTCGTTCTATCCCGCCTACCACATTCCGCCTTTCTTTTTGCATGCTACAACATCACCAAGAATGTCTGTTTGGAACATATAGTTCTCACTGGATGGCCTTGTAAATATAATGGGTATAGTCATTCTAGAAGTTGTTCCTAATACAGAATAGTTTCTAATTGCTACAAAGTTTATGCAGAATGTTTGTAGAGCATCATTTTCTTTAAACAGTGCGTTTGAGTGAAATTAAAAAATAAGAAAAAATAAATTAATAATGATCTCAAATAATGGTATGAACATGGTTTGTTGGTGTGGTGGTCCATAAACAATAGATGGAGCAATATTATGGGCTACCCATCGGTCCAACTCACACTGAAAGAGTGTCAGTTTGATAAATAATTGCAGTGTTTTAAGTGAGATAAAATGTTCTAAAAAGGTGTGGCCAAGCAAACTTTACTAGGAATCCTGTTCAGAAGATGCGTGGCTTGTCTGATTAAATGTGCTGCCTAAAACGTGCACAAGAATTCTGTGCTTCACACAAAATGCCAACAGACAATATTTAGGAGTGCCTCTATTTGAGTTTTCTGTTATTGCACCCCAACAAGTTACATAATAACAAACATACACCCTAAACAAACCAGACCAACTGGCTTTATCAAAGGTCGTTAGCAATGTTAGGTGAATGAGAGACAGAAAAGATTTTGTGAATAATTAGAACTGAAAATGTTACAATTCTAAAAATATAAGGCTGTGAATTAAACATTACCAAAGTCTGTGGAAGGGGGTCTGTGGAAGGAGCAATCTCTCACTTTGCCAAACATTATGCCCTATTTCTCCGGATATTGTTTTGAAATTCCCCAGTTCCCTGTGGAACATGCCATCTTCTTCCTCCTCATCACTCACTGTCTTTTCCCTCGGTTCTCTTGCCCTTCACCATGAATTTCCCCTTTTTTACAAAAACATATCCACTATCTGTCACTCCTCATCAGCATTTTTGTTTCCTTTGGCAGTGTCATTATTTCAACAGCTATGTATACATCGTTGACACCTAATCAGGTAAATTAATCATTACAAATGCCATTTATTGCGGCTGGCACTCTGGAGAGAGGCCACATTTTGAATAAGCATATAGGCCCTCATTACAACTTTGACGGGCGGCGGAGGCCGCCCGCCAAAGTTGCGCCGCAGGAATACCGCACCGCGGTCTGAAGACCGCGGCCGGCATTCTGAGTTTCCCGCTGGGCAGGCGGGCGGCCGCCTTAAGGCCGCCCGCCAGCCCAGCGGGAAACAACCTTCCCACGAGGACGCCGGCTCGGAATCGAGCCGGCGGAGTGGGAAGGTGCGACGGGTGCTACTGCACCCGTCGCGTATTTCACTGTCTGCTATGCAGACAGTGAAATACAAGCGGGGCCCTCTTACGGGGGCCCCTGCAGTGCCCATGCCATTGGCATGGGCACTGCAGGGGCCCCCAGGGGCCCCGCGACACCCCCTACCGCCATCCTGTTCCTGGCGGGCGAACCGCCAGGAACAGGATGGCGGTAGGGGGTGTCAGAATCCCCAAGGCGGCGCAGCATGCTGCGCCGCCTTGGAGGATTCTGACGGGCAGCGGAAAACCGGCGGGAGACCGCCGGTTTTCCTGCACTGACCGCGGCCAAAGCGCCGCGGTCAGAATGCCCTAAGGGGCACCGCCAGGCTGTCGGCGGTGCTCCCGCCAACCGCGAGCCTGGCGGTCACAGACCGCCAGGCTCGTAATGAGGGCCATAGTCTGAAAACCTAGCCAGTGAGAAACTCAAACGGCCATCAACCTCAACCCCTGAGCAGTCCATCGTGCATCTCGATGAGCACTCATGACAACTTGAACACACCCAGTTACCAGGAGGTGACCAATTTCACCACATGCAGCATAAAAAGTCATATGCTGCATGAAATATAGGTACAGAAACATAATATCTGAAAAAATCAAATACTTCTAGAGAATGCAAAAGTGAGTAAAACGTATGAAATATAAACTTAGAGGGCTGGTTGACTTTACCCAGCCCTGGCTCTCTATCAGCCACCAGCAAAAGTATTCTAGAATGCTGCCTTGTTTGACTATGTCATCCGTGGTTTTTAGATGGATTCTGACATTATCCACTGGAGGCCCCCTTAATTTTACAAACATTGTTGCGGAATCAATGAGTTTTGTCTGCAAATTTGAAGGACATGCCTACAGTCCTAATAATGAACTAATTCATAGTCAATTTTAATATGTGTCGGTCAGTTCTGAAGCCTGGCAGTGCCTTCCCACTAGAATCCCAGAAGCGCTCCATCTTAGCACATGACGCCCTTTGGTGCTCAATGCCTTGTTGCTCACCTGTAAGGGGTACCCACCGCCTTTCTGGACTGGAGAGCTGGTGCTGGAACGCCGCCGCATTTTTCAGCCAGTCTGATCAGCCTGCAACTCATCATGTTGACCTGACTACAGGGGCCAATCAGATTGGTTTTGAATCTGCTAATTATAGTGTCTAAAACACACAGTGCTTCCCTACAGCTTCAACATGCAGAACATTCCTCGTTCCAGTTACTGCATGTTTTGTCCCTAGGGATACTGCTTTTTGATTGAGTGATCGTAGATGGCTCCAAGGGAACTGAACTCTGTGATCTCTCATGAGGTAGCCTGGTATTTCCTCTGCAAGCCTTCTTGGAAGCAGTGCATTATATTTATAGAGTGACTCACTCTGGGCTCGCTAGGGGCTTGTATATAAAAATCACGTGTATTTAGGTGACGGATATGCACTAGAGGTTGACGAGCCAAAAAATTAAAAGGGAGAGCCCATTCAGAACCGAGCCAAGGGTTGGCTCTGCCTCTAAGAGCCTGTGCATTAGCTGAGCCTTTAGTATATTTAGCTTGTAAATCATATAAACAAACATGTTAGAACGTGATAAGGTGTCTTCAAAAATTTTAAAAAGAGTATTTTTCTGACACCTTACTACATCAGATTATTTGAGAAGTATTTATTAAAAATTAGAGTTTTTAAACATGAACTTGGAAACATCCCCGCACCTTCGCTAATGACAAGGAATTTTGTGAACTAAGGAAGCTCAGATGTCATGAGGCCTAGATTATTATTATAGATGGATCAACATTATAGTCAATTAAGTCAGAGAGAGATGTTTATTCACGCACATCTTCAACTTGCATGCTTGAAGGTGCTTCCATGTGTGACTATAAACAAAAACAAGGATCTGTAAAATAAATTACATTGATTGGTTAAGCAGGGAAGCCGGGATTTATTCAGCCAGTGGGTATCTCTTTCAGACATCAAAGGTCAGAGTGTTGTCTTTAATTGTTGTCATATGAGAGTAACGCATGGGTGAAAGCAGAATCAATTTTATTTGGCTGTTTCACATAGCTTGAAACTTGCCCAAGCTCATAAAAGCCATCGTTATACATTTTTTGGCAAAGTGAAAGTTGCCAGTGATCAGAAGGTGCTGAGCAGGGGCCAGAATTTGAAAGTAGATCATCATGGTCAATATCTGTAGTCACTAAGCCACATCACCTCCTATGAAAGCTTGGCTTGTTTTGGGCTTGACATTCCAAGAGGAACTCGAGCTGAGCGAAAGCCAGGCATCTGGGGAGGAATGGCTTGAGTTTTTGTGGGTCATGCACCTCTGGAATACATGAAACAACAAGCCAATGTGTGAGAGCCATGTAGGGTTTATGTGTACATCTTTGGAGGACAGTTTGACGGTATGTTGGAAACCATATTAGGCTCTACTGTTGGTTACTCAAAGGTCATTTGGGGATTACATAATTGTCCCTTTGCTCTGTTTGTGGTCTGTTGCATGGTATACACACTTCTAAAACAGCATTAAGGATAATATTGTAACTACTTTGGAACAACAGCAGATGTTAAGACACATGACCCCAGAAGAATTCCCACCCAGCTCCTGTTTTCACACGCACAAGCCAATCGCTGAAAGATGTCTTGCTGAGTCTAAATTTAGGCCCCCAGCCAATGGCGTCGAGTGAGGCAACTGAAAACAGCCCTGACACCTGCCAAGTTTCCCCGCCACATGACAAAACATGTCACCCTCTGCTGGTAGGTGTAATGTTGGAGAGCTAGTGGTGTCTGGGACCGGGGACATAACGAAAGGCATCATTCGTAATGAACAGACCTCAGAGGAGCGCCTGTTGGGCATTCTTAGGCTAGGATTAGAATGCACTGCAAAACTGGTAGGCGTTAGAAAAAGGGGTATTTTCATACAAATTCGGGCTTCTGAATGTGCTTGGAAGGCTGCAGCTGAATCAGTCTCACATGGCAGGCACATTGACGAAGAGTGTCAGGGTCTGCTCTTGGTCGATTTTATTTCAAGTCATTGCAACATGTTTGTTTCTACGTTTTTTCCCCCCTAAAACGGAGTCGATGTTGTGTGGTACGAGCCACTTGTTAGCCTTTCTTATTTTTAAAGCAGATCAATTTCATCCCTCCCAAAGGTGAAACACATCTGGCTTTCTTGAATATCATTGAGAGACACAGGCCATCTTTAAGGAACTTGGGGCCAATTCACAAAGATAATGTTACTCATTTGTGTAGCTTTACTACTTTTAGGTTTTCACAAACTAGGTCCAGAATTTTATGACTCCGCACTCCCTATCCTTATGTGTGTGGAGTTCTCTGCACCGATTGCAGAGTCTTCTGTTGCGGAGAATAAGTATGGGGAATGCGGAGTCATAAAACTCCCAACTTAGTTTAGTTTGTGAACACCTGAAAGTAGTAAACTTACACAAAATTATACGTTTACCCTTGTGAATCAGGCCCTACATGTTTAGGCAATGCTGCCTTAACGTTTTCATGTAAGCTTTTGCAAAATAGTGTCTCCACAATTACTTCACCTTACTCCTGATTCTGCAGTGAAATCCCATAATACAACGGAGGACTCGATTTTGAGGGCCGCTTCACCCCCTGCTGTTGCAAGTTCAGAAGTTTTGCAAGGATTTAGACAGAACATTAGAACATCCCACAATTGAACTGTACTTCTTATCACGAGAAGGAAGCAAGCACAACTCTCTGTAGGGGATTTGCTTCGTTGTTTCATCCTCCATCCATTCATCTATCAGACCATCCATTCTTTTACACATCTATCTACTCATTCCTTCATCTGTCCAACCCTGCACCTTTTCATCTAGCCATCCATCCATCTTCTCATCCATCCATCCGTTCTTTTACCCTTTAACATAAGCACCGTTGCTTTCACCTACCAATATGTCCATGTTTCCATCATTTCACTCTTCCCATCTGTCCATTCTTAATACTTCCATCCATTAACCTTTTCGCTTACAGATCCTTTCTCTCTCCGGCAAACCTTTCACCCTTACACCTATCCATCCTTTGATCCTTCCAGCTATTTATCTATCCTTTGATCCTTCCATCCTTTCATTGACTATTCCTTTTCACCTGTCCACCCTATCGTTCACCTTTTCTTACATATTTCCTTTCATGTTTCTTCATTCCTTTTACCCTTTCTTTATCCACGCATTCTTTCTTTCCTTTACTCATCTTTTGTTTTTCATCCTTACATTTTCTTTCTTGCGTTTTCATCCTATGTATAATTATTTCCATTTTCCTTATCTCTTTCTCTGTGATTCTTCACTCTTCATAATTTCGCATTCTTCTTCACTGCACATGCCAACCCACTGTCCACACCTCTGTCATGATATTCCCTGACTGTATTATCTATGATCATTTTATCTACAAACAGAAGAGGCCCATAAACAAATAATCCATGTTTTAGTGGGATTTGATTCCCCATTCCATTGGTCCCAGTGGCAGTCCTCACTTTACATGCCTAAATGGGGCGTTCGCCACTCTACGGGTGGTACAAAAGCCCTTTGCTATACAGTCGTCTACAGCAGCTGACTATGCTGAAATGTGAAAGTGGCGCGAAGAAGGACTGGCTGGCACTTCTGTATTTTGACACTAACTCTGAGCTTGCTATAGCAACAATTAAAGGATCTCACAAGAAACCAGCGGTTGTATATATGCATGTGGTATTTGTATAGCATGAACCTAGACAGATGCAGTGGAGAGATGAACAGGGATAATGGAAGAAAATATGAATAATAAGCGTTTCCCTGGAGGGAACTGCTGGAATTCTAGGCTGGTATTTACAAAGATATAACAATGCAGGTTTCTTCAGCTCTTTCTTCTTGAATTGCTGGAGGGGCAGAAAGCCATGATGGATGAGGGGATGTTGTTGTAGACCCTAGGTGCCCTGATGGAGAAAACCTGCTTCCTGTGTTTTTTAAATGATTGTGTTTCTTTTGTTTCCAGCATGGTGGTGTTCTTGCTGCTGGTGCGTTGACAACCACCCCGGGTGACAGCGTAGCGGGTGTGCTGAAAGCTAGGACTTTGCAGACTTGGCATGTGGTCTTGAAAGTGGCATGTGTTGATGCGGAAAGCCAGTGGGGTTTCATCAGATTGGCGAGTGAGCTGTAACACAAGTAGCCTACCTTATTATACATGAATAGCTAGCAGCTTTTAAAAAAAACAAGATCAGGACAATGATCAATTTGTCCATCTTCGACTTTACAAAATGGAGGGACCCGTGCTTTCAGTTATTTGCATTCTGCTCAGCCCACGTGGCTAGCTGTGTCACACTTTTCCTTATCAGCAACTGTGCCATCATTTTGCATCACCTTTGCTGAAAATTGAAAGCAGTGCCATAATATGTCTCGGCATTGGAGCTCAAAACCAATGTAAGATAAAAGTGGTAAAACGCAACCACGAGGAGTTGTTGTGTGCCTCTCTCATAAAGTACAGTGGAACCCAGATTCTGAATTGTTATTTACTGCTATGATGTAGCCAATGTGAGAAACAAATGTTGCATCCCACTTATGTTACTTCAAAAGGAGAACCGCTCGCTTATCCTGTGATCCTCCAGCTCATCTGGGTCAGTAGAGATGCCTAGAAGGAGGTGGAGTGGCACTTGTAAGTCTTGCCCACCTTTTTGAGTTTCTTTTAGGTTTCTTTAGACTTGACAGAGGAGCAGTTGGGCAGCTTGATTCCTGTCCCAAACCCCAAATTCTGTGTTAAGTGTGGATCTCTGTAGTTACCTGGTGACAAAGAAAACCATGCTGGGCTGAGCAAGCGCTCTCAAAGAGCTACTGGTGGCTCTCAGAGTCCCATTGTCACCCAGGGCTGGCTCTTCACTCAAGCGAGAGTAGAGAACGACACTGTGGGCAAGGGAGCAACACACGGATTGGGTGTGGGTTGACAGCACGTTAGCTTTGTATTTGAATTTGGGGGATGCAAGGAGAGGATAATGAGAGGGCAGTGTGGCTGAGAGATAGGACACAAGATGTTTTCATTTTAGGGGGTAAATGGAAAGCATGGAGGGGTTTGGTGACAAGAGGTCTGTTTTTTTAATATTTGTGAGAAAGTAGTGCATAGTCAGAATGGCTCCTGCAGTACTCTTATACTTCTGTGTATGTATTGCAAAAAGGAGCAGATGATTAGGTGGGATACATAATATTACATTGTGGGTGTGTAAAAGTAAATTAATGAGATGCTTTTCAGCTTGGGGTTCTTTTACATAATAGTTTATGTTTTTAAACAAATAAATTACATTTATTTGTGATTTTCTTATGCGTCATAGCAGCAGGAATACAGTACACCATGCGAAAATTCCAACTATATTTTTTCAAGTTCTAAAGTCCACACAGTAACATACAACCTGAAAACAGTGGCGTGAAACAGTAAGTATCGCACCGACTTAAGATGACTTGTATATTTACTCAATTTGTCTTCAAGGGTATTCCAATCACCATTCTTATGTATTCTGCACCCTTGTGCTATATGTTGTGCTATAACTTGGTAATGCCCCTCAAAGGGTGGGCAAGCTCATCTTCCACCCAGTTACAGCTTCTGCGTCATACCATATCATGTGACCCACCTCTATTTATCATATACTTAGGTTTCTACCAACAGTTCTTTATGAAAGGGGCCCCATGTGCATTTATGGTGAGAAGCTAGATGAAGAATAGAAAATGCAATATGTATCTTTGTGTTACATGTTGAGAATAAATTGGTTGACCTTTTGGCCACACTCACATATTCAGAAACACAGTGATAAATTCTTATTTCATTTTTAGACAAATGTCATAGGTGATGATTTATCCCCATAACTTTCCACTAATATTCTGTAATTGTGCTAAACATATCCTCCTGCATTCAAGGAATATTTATCCCCAAGTGAAGCAGTAGGCCTTCCTTCCATTGGGAATGGAACTTAAATCCAGGTCAAAGTCAGGTCAGGCCTCAGTGGAAACATCTCAGATGTATTCCAATGTATGTTTAGCACAGAGTCCCTACCAAATCCAAGATTCTCCCGAATAACAGGTGAAGATTGTATTCAAGTCTCTAAGAGAAAACAGGAAATCAAGTGTATGAAGTTATTAAAAAATCTGCATGCCCCAACTTTTAGGACTCTGTTATCATTATTCTCACAGTACAGGCCAAGCGCTCAATGGAAATTGGAACTAACAATGGAGCAGTGGTGTCGAGATATGTAATGACACGCATCTGTTTATACAACAAGGAAATCAAGCCTATCAAAGCCTGACCTCTGTCTACATTTCAAAGATTTACAAGAGGAACAAATCGAAGCAAATCTAAGCAAAGTAAAATCAAGGTAAAAGCTTCATCTGCATCTAGCAACACGGCCATTGCATTTTTCTGGTTAATTTGATATTTTAGAGCAAAGATTGTCCGAAGATTGCAGAATGTGTCACAGCCAGGGGTAAGTCAAGCTGAATCTTGAAGCACCAGAGCTTTCATACATGGTAGGGCCTCGTAGCTATAATTTTGGATAATATTTTCGTGTCTTTATTCCAAAGGGAGGTGGTCTGTATGATGAACATAGCAAATGTTTCCTGGTTTTACCTAGTTTATGTAATATAGCGATATTTAACTCTCTTAACATATGAAGTAGGCCTCCCTTACTCTTGTGCTTTCTCAAACACAACTAGAAGGTGCCAGGTGATCATTTCGCTGAATTGTTTGAGAGATTCCATTGTCAGAGCCTTCTTATAATGAGTTTTTCTCTACATGAGTTAGCATCATCCTCCTATTAGGAATAGAATGCTCTTATTCTTCCTGTCGAGGTGGCAAATGTAAAGTGTCTTGAACATTAGTCTACCATGCATGATGTGTCCCAGGTAAATGAGATGGCATATCAGTCAGATAAAGGTCCTGCTTTATCTACCAATAGTGATTGTGCTGTATATATCTTACAAGCTGGTGAATGTCCTAAATCTTCTTTCAAAGACTCGCCTGCTTTGCAGGAATGGGCACCTGATACAGAGAAACAATCATGAATCAAACAGAACTGCAAGAAAGACCCTGTAAGGGTGTAGAGGGAAAGTGCTGGGAGAGTGGCCACTCTAAAATTCCTGCTCCTCAACTTAGGCTGGCATGGCCCATGTCAGAAGGAATGGTATGAGTATTGCCACAAACGAACCACTGGCTTGCTCTAAGCCAACACAACATAAGCCAACACCACACAAACCGAACAAGCTGAAAACACACATTGCCATATATCCATGGCACAACACACACACACCCCCATGAACACTGCACCCACACACAACACAACCACAACAACTTCGCAACTAGACTATCAACTACACAAGAACATTCACACCAAAGCACAACTACACACATCATAACAACGACTGCCAAACAACAACACTCAGCTAAATGTTTCACCCACCAACACACAACCAAACATACACAACAAAACCAGACCCATTTGCAGGAGGAACACATTCTGACACATCCACAACACCCACTCCAGCTCCCTCCACCTCAACTAGCCAATTGCACTGCACATATACATACACATACTGACTCACATACACAACTGGAACAGCAACATCACAGTTAAAGGTTTCCTTGCAATGTGCATACATGGACATAGTTGACAAATGTGACTGTAAAATCATTGTGGTGCCAGATTAATTTGCCAATGAAGACTGACACCAAAAGGACATTGTGTATGTGTGCGATATGTGTCTTGTACCAGTGTGCCCCCAAACATCTGTGACACAATCGGGTTCCACACAGATGCATGTCACAGTAATTCAAAAAACATTACTGTGATGTGTATATGACTACAGTGATCCTGAGCACATGTGCAGTGACCACACACCGTTCATTGACAATGCAGGTTCCCCTACCTTTGAGTCCGGAGACAGGTGGGGGAGAGGGGGGGTTGTGTTTTCTCCGTGGTCCAGTGGCAGCAGCGACAGAAGGTCTTGACCAGTCAAAAACAGAAATGGAATCAGGAAAACAAGGTACGTTTTTACCTAATTCCCCTCCCTCCCCCAATCCGCCATCTCGGGTATGAAAGTCAGACAACCACAGTTGATATGGCACTAAGGCACATCCAAATCTGTTTGGCAGTAATGGTGGCTGGAGTCCCATAGGAAGCCACTATTTCCTAAGGCACCATCAACGTGGGTGGAGTTTCTTGGCAGAGATGGCAAGACTGATGTGGACTACTGCCTATGGGACCGCCAACATCTAAATCAGGTGGGCACACCACCAAGGTGGAACGCTGACAGCTGGACTGTTGTCACCAAGATATAAATCAGCCCCTTAGTTAGATGTCCTGTGACCAGAAGGTAGTCATGAGGCTCACCTTCTTCAGAGGTGGGCATTATTGATAGGCAGGACAGCAACCAAGGTAATTTAAGAAGTCATAGGATCTTGTAGACAGTAATAGGATATCGTAATAGGGCAATCATGAGTAGGAGAGATGCTGTGTCGTGGAGCAAAATAGCAACTTTTGAATGCCTCTGTGAGGTTTATAATGTTGTGGGTACCTCATCGGCTTGAGATGCAGTACGCACCTATTGAGAAGCTCTACAAAGTTACTGAGGAAATTTCAGAAGTTGTAATGGCAGATCGGCTGGTTCTGGTATCAATTAGGTAAGTTGTGCGTTTAGTGTTCATCCATCTCTTGACATAGGGGCCATTTTAATCAACTGGAATGAGGGTGTTTAGGGCACAGTCAGCAGGATATTGGTTCTGAACAATCTGAGTGAAGTTGTGAGGGTTGGGTTGCAAGGGAATACTTAAAGTTGGATTGGAAAATCTCTCTTTCAAATGTCCCACAGTTAAATCATGACAATCCAGGAGCAAATTAGTAATTTCTCTCTCTTCCATGTTTGGACTTTCATTTTCTGTCCTATGTGTCTTTTCCGTTGCTGCTTATGAGAACAAAATGTATAAAAATGGGTAAATTGTGGTTGGGTTAGCATTGCATTGGCCATTATCTCGAGAAGTGGAGCGCTGTCTCACTGACAGATTGATTTTTGTATGTTTGCTTAAGAAACCTGTATAGACTTCGAGTAGGCATTCGAACATTAATTCTTCCACAGATTGGTGTCTTCGTCTGGGAACTGCGTGCATTCGGTCTGAGAAGGGAAGAGAGCTCCAACATACTCCAAGCAACGGCCCCAGAAGCCAAAGGTAAGGAAGACATTTCTTCAGGGAAACTGGGGTGGGATGCGGCCTAGCACTTGACTCGCTAATCAATGTAGGCAGCTTTAGAGTTGCCAAACTACAAGGTGAATTCTAAACATGCTTATTTTCTCATTGCTTTCTATCTGTTTGTGTGTCATAAAAGATGATCATTGAATGTCTGTTTAGGAGACGACAAACTAAGGATGTGATGGTGAATAGAATGAGAAGTCACAGAGAGAACCACTGGTGTGGAAGTGCACTCCACTACACAGAGGAAGCGGGCTCTAGACTGGTGCAGGATGAGAACGAGGTGAATAAAGGGACTGGCCTAGACAGACTTCGGTAGATGAGAGGCTTTCATGTATCCACCCTCTAAAAAAGGGGTGGCCCTGGTCGAGTTGCCAGCCAAGCTCTCCTCTGAGAGTGAACACAAGTCGCCTTCAGCAAGGGGGGGTCAAAGAGTTTATCTCTTTGAGGTCAATGGTAGGGAACTCTTCTGCATCTGCCCTTCTCAGGAGAACCCGACATCTCTCTTAGGAAGCACTGGACTTTGTGCATTGGTGGTCCTTTCCAAAGGAGGACACTCCCACACGGAATATACCACATGCTATGGCTTCAGACACTCGTAACAGTGCGGCACGAGCTTACACACTAATGAAACACGAGCTTAGCACAACAATGTACACAGAGTTTTCAGGGATGGGTCACGTGACTCATCTCCTGAACAAAGTGACGTCAGGCGAAGCCAACATTAAACTATTGCTCGTGGCTACGATATTAATTTCTCTTTACAGCTATAGTGTATGGCTTTAAAAAAAAAATGTGACACCAGTGTGTCATGACATTGACATGATGCATGGTTACCATATAACAGGATATCCCAGCAATAGCACAGGAGGCTCAATAATCGTAGGTGATCCACGTCTACGCCGGCAGTCTGACATACATTTATCACAACATGTTGACATCAGACTTTGATAACAATGTGAGGCGCGGCTGTAGACAACCTTCGGGGGAGAGGATAGGCTGCCTGGGGAGCTGACGGGCTCACTCTCCACTGACAGATTATATAATATCTACTGAGTCATCCTCACCGCTCCAGAGGCTTCGTCTCTTGAAGGAAATCATTTTCGAGTTTTTCCCGCTCTTGCAATATTAACACTGCTACTGGAGTGATTATTTCAGATCCGCACCCTTCAGCTGTCTTCCTCTCCATGCGCGCCTGCCTTTTTGACAAATGTGTTTAAAAAACAAAAAGCGATGAGGTTCTCTGCAGATGGAAGCTGTGCAGGTGCTCTCACATTAAAGTGTAAAACTGGGCTTGGAATGGTTTCCCTTAACCAGGGCAGTACCCTGGCAGTCTGATCGTTAAAATACGCACATGGAAAACATGAAATTTCATTTAAAAAATCATAAATTTGCCTCTCTTATAGGTTTATCTATGAGGTCTATTCAATTCTATATTTTTGAAGCCACATAGGGAATTAAAACAAAAAGCCAATTAAGATTTAAGAACATATGAAAATGTATGATCCCAGAACCAAGCCACTCCTTCAATCACTCCTTGACCGTGCCTTTGACCCCGTACAGCGCACCGCAGCCTTTTGACTAAGCACATGTAAACAATGAAAAGCATGCTTACAGACAAGAGAAAAGACAGAGCACTTTAACCATTCAGTTAGAAGCTGCTGTATAACCCCTCCACCAAATTAATGTAGACAAACATGCACCCAGCCATATGAACATGTGGATCTGGTACAAGAATAGCCCTGGAACAAAATCAGCACAGGCACATGGACATTCCTGGCATACAGCTCAAGGGAATACTGTACCCACCACAGACATATTTCTGTATCTGGGTCAAAGGCTCAATTCTCACACTTTCATTCTTTCGAGGTTGATAAGTGCCAGTCAGTTGTGTAATATGATCACATATTTGCGACATTTAGAGGCCACAGTTAGAGGCTGGACTTGCCATAAAATAGGTCATGTCTGGTGGCATCAGAAACATGTTAACACAGCTGTGGCACAGGCGAGCAGAGGTAATGGCTCTTATCAAGTCCAATCAGTGCTTAATTTGTAAATAATAAGGTGCCGGTGCTCAAAGCCCTGCTCTTAAACACGCGGCTGCTGCAATTAAATGTGTGAACATGGAATACTGATGCGGCGTAATCCTGACGCCATCTCGGGTCTCTTTCATCCATCTAAAGCCACTCCCTGCCCCTTCAGCTCTCCCCTTGTGACGCCTTTTCGTTTTTCCCTTCCTCCATCTTTTTCGTGTGTTTCTTTTGCTTGCAGCAAATGCTTGAGGCACAAGAATAAGCCCCGGCCCTCAAAAATAAGTGCCGGTGCTCAGCACCGGAAACAACAATCACAAATTAAGCACTGAGTCCAACGCTATCCCATGTCAGTAGCCCTGGCCTATAGTTTGCCATTGGTATATTGAACACTCCACGGCAGCAATACTGGTGCACCCGAGCAATGGGCTTGCATTATTTTAGCAACATGCTTGGAAGGCTGCCACCCCTGAGAAAGACTATTACTGACATCACAATGAAATCTTTAACCAGGGCCTATCATTAAATTGACAATACCCTGACATATCGTGGCACAGTACTGGCAAGGAAGGTCTCAAATAGTACCCAAGTTGTCAAGGGAGTGAGAGTGCTCAATGGGCAAAATGTAATTTTGCACAGAACTCTAAAAACCCTGATCCAAAGCTAATCACAAGAACGGCATATATCTACATTGCATGCACCCCTGATTGCCCTGGATTTCTTGTCAGTTTTCATCGGTAATATATTTTTGACAATCAACAGATTTTCCTTTTTAACAGCTATTTTTATTGCCTAAGCTGTTTTATCGAGTGCAGCCTATGCTGGGAGACAGACATCTAATAGTGCATTTAATGTATTCCAAAAATGCAAATGGGCACATATCATAGATACACCAGGCTGACAAGAAGGCGCTAGAATAACCAGAATGACTCTAGCCATAATTCAAATGTGACAATTTATGCAGTAAGTAAGTTTTTAGTAATGGCATGGGGCATACGTATTTTTTATTTACAATGATTTGAAATTGTTACTAGTCGGGCAAACATGGATTTTACTTCTTTTAAATTTTTCTATGATGTTTATTTATATTTATATCGTACTGTATTGTATTGCTTTGATGGTCTGTTGGCCGAATAAAGCTTATGTGTGAACACAACCAGAATGACTCTACCTGTTACATTGCAACCTACGTAATTGCTTCTGGAATCACGTTTTACCTTAATTGGAGCAAAAGAAAAAAAATCCTTTGTGGCTGATAGGAAGTTTGTTTCTAGAGTGCTCTATGCATGCTGGCAAAGCAAATGCTTGTTTTGCTATGTTATTTGTTATGGTATGTTATGTTACGTTGATGACTTGTACTGCACTTTCTTTCACCTCAGTGCGTCGCCACTAACTTACTGTTCATGCAGTCCAACACCAGAGACATATCCCGTGTCCTATACCTGACACTGTGAGGAAAACAGAAGAGGGCCTCTCACACTTTCACATGGGTAAGAGGCCTAAGTAAGTGTTGCTTTGGTACACAACATATCTCCAATGTACAACTAGTACTAATGGTTCAGGTTCCTATGCTCACGTCTCCTTAGTGTCTCCTTTTTACCAACTACCTATTCATCCTTGGGCAGAAACTACTCAGTTATTCAGTAATGATTACCAAATAATGTGCCCCTGTAGTTTGTGTTAGTTTCAGAAATGGCTACCTTTTTTCAATATATACATTCTCAATGAGAAGGTTTACGGCATACATACATCCTTAAAACGATGTCCTTCCTAAATTAATTTGGACATGCTGAATATAAAAATGTTACTCTTTTAAACCTGGATAAACAAGAACGGCAATATTTTGACTACACTCCCTTATGTTTCCATTAAAAACATTTTTTACCTTTACACTCCAGTGACTTATTGTACTCCATGGGTGCCCTTGGAGTACAGAATGGCTTTGATTTGAGAAATACCCCCTCTCATGTTTGGTGTGCTACGTCACTACTGTTATGCAATTTTCTTTGAGACCTGAACCTTGTCACACATGAGCCATGTAATGTTTGTTACTGGCTAAACATATCAGTGTCCCAGTCACAAATGTATTTCAAATGTTCAGACTACCAAGAACAATTCGAAAATGGATTCTCCTTTCTGTGATTTAGCCCTGCTTATTACCCAAATGCACCATAGGCTATTATTTAAGGTAGTATTACCATGTATACAGTTTTGTAGCTATGAGCTCCATTTGCAACTTGACTCACTCATTAGAGCAGCAGAAGAATTACAGAACTAGGCCCGCATTGTACACAGGAAGTACTATGCCAGTTTGGGCCACTGCACACCTTTCAAAAGGTGCACCGAGCACAGACTCAGACACTGCATCCTATTACCATGCATGCTGTGCACCCCAGGGCATCTGAGAACTCGCACCTGCCCTGGGGGCAAGGAATTCACGGTGCAGAAAGTAGCCTCTTTGTGGCACACTGTCAGTGAGCCTTCTAATGGCCGGTCTGCAGTGCTTAATTTGTAAATAAAAACGTGTTGGTGCCCAAACCCCTCCTCTTAAACACGCCGCTGCTGCAATTAAATGTGTGAACATGGAATACTGAGGCAGCATAATCCTGACGCCATCTCGGGCCTCTTCATCCATATAAAGGCACTCACTGCCCCTTCTGCTCACTCTAGCAGCTTTCTGCTTTCTCCTTTTGTGACGCTTTTACGTTTTTTCTCTTTCTCCGACTTTCCCATATGTGTCTTTTGCTCGCAGCAAATGCTTGAGGCAGAAAAATAAGCCCCGGCCCTCAAAAATAAGTGCCGGTGCCCAGTACTGGAAACAACAAGCACAAATTAAGCACTGCCTGTATGCCTCTGAACCCACGTCCTTAATAGGGTGCGGATGCAGAGATAAAGTCATTCCCCCATATGCATGGGCCACATCCCCTCTGCAAATGAGGGAATGCCCTCTCAAGATAGTGCTGGGGCTACATATGCGTCAATGCTTTCAGTATTATAGAAGGGTCTGCCAAAGTGTCTGTGGCCCCCTAGGCAATACCAGGTTGGACACAAAGGAGGCACTCGTGCCTGGGGCACCTCCACTGCACTATTTGTAATAGGGCACATGGTCGTCGTGTGAGGGACCTAATAACTACAAAATATTTAGGATAAGGGGTACAACCAATCAATCAATCAATCAATCATAGAATTTGTAGAGCGCTCGATGTACCCGCGAGGGTTTCAAGGCGCTGGGGGGGCGGTTGAGCTGAAGTTACTGATCGAAGAGCCAGGTCTTGAGGAGTCTTCTGAAGGTGAGTAGGTCCTGGGTCTTTCGTAGGTTGGTAGGGAGCGTGTTCCAGGTTTTGGCGGCGAGGTATGAGAAGGATCTGCCGCCGGAGGTTTTTCGTTGGATGCGGGGGACGACGGCGAGGGCGAGGTTTGCGGAGCGGAGCTGACAGGTGGGGGTGTAGAAGCTAAGTCTGTTGTTCAGGTAGGTTGGTCCGGTGTTGTGGAGTGCTTTGTGAGCGTGGGTGAGAAGCTTGAAAGTGATCCTCTTGTCCACGGGGAGCCAGTGAAGGTTTCTCAGGTGGTGGGAGATGTGGCTGCTGGGGGTACGTCGAGGATCAGCCGGGCGGAGGCGTTTTGGATGCGTTGGAGGTGTGGTAGGTCTTTTGCTTGGATGCCTGTGTAGAGTGCGTTGCCGTAGTCTAGCCTGCTGCTGACGAGGGCCTGTGTCACCGTTTTTCTTGTTTCTATCGGGATTCACTTGAAGATCCTACGGAGCATGCGGAATGTGTTGTATCACGAAGAGGAGACTGCGTTGACCTGTTCAGACATGGTGAGGGAGGAGTCGAGGACGAAGCCCAGGTGGCGTGCGTGATTGGTTGGTGTCGGTGGGGTTCCTAGAGCGGTAGGCCACCGGGAGTTGTCCTAGGATGAGGACCTCCGTCTTGTCCGAATTGAGTTTCAGATGACTGTTTTTCATCCATTCAGCAATGGATTCCATTCCCTCGTGGAGGTTGGATTTGGCTGTGTGCGGGTCTTTGGTGAGCGAGAGGATGAGCTGGGTGTCGTCGGCGTAGGTGAGAATGTTGAGGTTGTGTTGTTGGGCTACTTGTGCGAGGGGGGCCATGTAGATGTTGAACTGCATCGGGCTGAGGGATGAGCCTTGGGGGACGCCGCAGATGATGTTGGTGGCTTTGGAGCGGAAAGCGGGGAGGCGGACTCCCTGGGTTCTGCCGGAGAGGAATGAGATGATCCAGTTGAGGGCTTTGCCTTGGATTCCGATTTCGTGGAGGCGAGTTTTCAGGGTGCGGTGGCAGATAGGTCCAAGAGGATGAGGGCTGTTATTTCGCCGTTGTCCATTTGACGTCTGATGTCGTCTGTGGCGGCGAGAAGGGCGGTCTCAGTGCTGTGGTTTCGTCTGAAGCCGGATTGGGAGGGAGCCAGGATGTTGTTGTCTTCGAGGTGGCTGGTTAGTTGTGTGTTGACTATTTTTTCAATCACCTTCGCTGGGAAGGGGAGTAGGGAGATCAGTCGGAATTTCTTGAGGTCGTTGGGGTCTGCTTTGGGCTTCTTGAGGAGGGTGCGGATTTCGGCGTGCTTCCAACTTTCCGGGAAAGTCGCTGTTTCGAAGGAGATGTTGATCACCTTCCGTAGTAGGGGGGCGATGGTCGAGTCGGCCTTGTTGTATACGTGGTGGGGGCAGGGGGCTGATGGAGATCCTGAGTGGATGGAGTTCATGATCTTGCGTGTCTCTGTGTTGTTGACGCTGGCCCAGGAGGTCAGGTGGTTTGCACAGGTGGAGCTTTCGGGGTGGGGTCTGGCGTGGGAGTGGCGTTGAAGCTGTTGTGGATGTCGGTGATCTTTCGGAGGAAGAACCAACGCTGTACTCATTCTTGCTTGGTTAGGCTTTGTGAGCCTCTTAAACCAGAATGATACCTTATAAATCTACGAAGTAGAGTAACTCACACTTTTCATCCACAGGGACAGAGCGCTCTTGTCTCAACCAGTAAACAATTGCATTCTTGAAGATTGCCATTGCCACATGTTATTTTCATCTTTTTGAAAAATGCCCTCACACTTTGGGTATTTTCCACAAGATTTGGGGGTCATTATTGTTTTTTTCCAGTCCCTCACCCACAAGTTTTTCCTGGCAGTGACAAACAGGAAAAATATGAATTTCACACTCGCTCTAAATAGGGCAGATGGTATAATGTTTGACTCCTTCATCCGGTGGCATCTACCGCGTCAGGACGCTGGAAGAGCATGTCATGGATGCAATCAACCGGATGGCTGCAGTGCTTGAAGTGGAGAAATAGTCGTGTATAAATGAGCAGGGTACCTGCTTATTTCTGAGAAGTGCCGGTACTTTCTAATTAAAAGTATTATGTTTTTCTTGAGAAGTGCAGGTACTCTCCCTCTCAAAATATAAAAATGCCGGTACTCCGTACCGGACAGTACCAGCCCATTTAAAGCACTGGCTCATCTGTAAAGGAGGAGGAGGGGCGGAGTGAGGATTGAGTGTGCAGGGTACTTTGTTATGTTTGCGGTGCACTACCATGCCTGCCAAACGTTTATTTATGACCTTTGTAAGAAGCTACCAATGAGATCCCATCTATACCGCAGCCGGCACACATCAGCAGAAGAATTGTGTGGTTTCTGGAAGGTTCTAACACAGGACAGAGGCAGAGAGAGGGCAGAAGCCCTTTCACACCAAAGAACCTACGCGCCTGATGAGGGGCCCAATGATTCCCATATTTTACACATTATCATAGACCTTAGGCTGAAGTGGGCCCCCCCTTAATGACGGCCACTGAGGACTGTGTTACGCCCCTTCCAGGGACTTCCTGCATCGAGGTACCACGAATTCTGATCCATTAGAGCTGTACCCCCAAGGCCTGGGAAGGACTCGCTCATAGTAATCTATTCATTCAAACTAAATCTGC
This sequence comes from Pleurodeles waltl, assembly GCF_031143425.1. Lineage (NCBI taxonomy): Eukaryota > Metazoa > Chordata > Amphibia > Caudata > Salamandridae > Pleurodeles > Pleurodeles waltl. Next base: position 643,418,846 of record NC_090446.1, on the reverse strand, counting down.
AGAGCTTTCTAATAATACATATGTTTTAATAGTTACTTCTACCCAGGGCAACTCGAATTATGAAAAGTTGCAGCCACATCTTTTTTTTGCCTAAATATGGATTTGCCGCCTTGCCACATAATCCATCATCTGCTGCATAGTCTGCAGATTGAAAAAAAATGCTTTTTGCTCAAACGGATCAAACGTTAGGCCCTTTGGAAAGGTTAACCGATCATCTATTGTATTTGAATGTTAAAGTGGTATTGATGAGGTGAAATCATTTCCCAGACCGTATTACCATAAATAAATATAACAAAATAATGCAGTAATGGTAACAAAATATGCGCGCTAATTTGCCACGTAATTTGACCTTCCTTGCTGTATAATTTAGTCAGGCGAGCAATCCTTAGTGACCGGTGACGGGCTCGCGAACTCCAGCTACATCGCGATACCTGGGCTCGCTCCGAGCTCACACCGCATTTTCCCGCGGCAAGGATGCCCGCTGTGAGTGCCGCTCCATCAGTCACGAAGTTAGGAGAGGAGACAAGCATCTGTTCGCCGCAGGCACGGCGATAAATTGTCTGTTCTTCAAAATGCTGAATAATTAAGCTGCAGTTGTAAAAAATGATGGTTTCCGCAGCAATTTGTAACGGGTTATTAATGCCAAACGCGCCGACAGCCCAGATCTGGGGACATTATTTGCTTTGTGTAATTCCTCGGGAGAGGAGTCTTAGTCCCGGTGAGCTGTTGCGTCAGTCAAAGTTGCTCAAACGAGAGAAGATATGGCCAAGCGCCTGGAGCCGAGGACCTTGGCGCACGGAGTAACAACCGCGAATCCGGCCTCGCCCGAGCATCCCGTCATTCTGGGCCAATCACTCAATCTGTGTAATATGGTTTGGATCTGTTGAATAGTGGTCCGATGCCCCTGGGTCATATAAAAGAACTCTAAATGACCTTCCCATGTAAACGCCCTACTCAGGTTTCAGCCTTTCTCACGCGCTTCTTAGGTGCCTATGACTAGTGATGCGCAAATGTATTGGCACTCGAATTGAAATCACTCGTCGTTCAACGAAATCCAAATGTATCAGATTTTATTAAAAGGCCAACTTTAATTTGTAATTTCACATTGAAATTAAAGAACAAGGGGCCTAATTCAAAGCTGGGGGGATGGATACTCCTTTGCCTTATTATAAGTGCCTTTGAATATAATGCACTTGTGAAACAGCGGACGGGGTATCAGTCACCTTTGTGATGGAGTTTCCCTTCTGCCAAACTCTAAATCAGACCCAAAATGTTCAGTGGGGATCCAGAACACAATTTTGGGTGCTAAATAGTTGTGTGGCTAGAGCCAGCTTTAGCTGGGCTAGATCCCAGGGATGAAGAAAATGTGGTGCTTTCTCTTCCCATGGTGTGGAAAATCATTCAATAGTGATCCCTTTCGAGTTCACAGGTCAGTCATTGGCCAGTTATATCACAGCAATGCTTGGCCTCTGAACAAAAACATTGCCACTCCTCCCCCATCTGGTCTGAATCACCCTCAGCTCAGTTGTTTCCCCACTGATGCAAAGTTGGTGAGGGGCAGAGCGAGCAGGGGCAGTTTGTATGTGGGTCAGTGGAAGAGAGGAAGATAGGTAGAAGGGTATTTAGGGAATGTTAAACATTGGTGCCTGTGGTATGTAAAAACAAGCACTGGCAAAGCCAATAGGTCTCGCCTATGTGTTTTAGGCATGTTGTTCCCAGTGTAGCTGCTGTTCAGCATGGCTAGAAGTTAGTGGCATAGAGGAGAGCGGTGTGGAGTGTCACAGAGTGGAATGTCAAAGAGTGGCGTAGAGTGGAGTGGCATAGAGCGTGGTGTATTGGAGTGGCATAGTCTTGAGTCGCGTAGAGTGACATGCACTGGAGTGGCATAAAGTAGATAGTAGTGTGCATTCGCATAGAGTGTTGCAGAGTACAGTGGTACAGAGAACAGTGACATTGAGTGCAGTGGCATTGAATTAAGTGGCGTACAATGCAGCACCGTATATCACAGTGATGTAGATTGGAGTGGTGCATAGTAGAGTGCAGTGGTGCAGAGTGGGGCGGCGTAGAGTGGAGCAGCGCAGAGTGGAGTGGCACAGATTAGAGCGGTGCAGAGTGGAGTGGTGCAGAGTAGAGCGGCAGAGAGTGGTACAGTGTGGAATGACATAGAGTTGAGCAAAGCAGAGGCCAGTGACGCAGAGTAGAGTCGAGTGGCATAGAGTGCAGTGGCATAAAGTGCAAAGTAGAGTCAAGTGACAGAGAGTGCAGTGGCATAGAGTGTGCAAAGTAGAGTAGCATAGAGTGGTGCAGAGTACAGGATAGTGCCACAGAGTGCAGTGGAATAATTTGCAGTGGTGTGGAGTGGAGCAATGAAGAGTAGAGTGGCATAGAGTTCAGTGGCAGAGAGTGCAGTGTTGCAGAGTAGAGTTTCAAAGTGAAGGGGAGTAGTGTTGAGTAGAGAGGCATAGAGAGCAGTGGCTTAGAGTACAGTGATACTGGGTACAGTGCAGTTATGTAGAATGGCACAGAGTGTAATGGTGTAGAGTAAAGTGGTATAGAGTGCAGTGGCTTAGAATGCAGTGGTGGAGAGTAGATTAAAGTGGCGTACAGTGAATTGGGATAGAGTGCAGGGGCATAGAGTTAAGTATTACAGAGTAAAGTGCATGGCGTATAGTGTATTGGCATAGAGTGCAGTGGCATAACATGCAGTGTTGCAGAGTGGTGTAGAGTACAGTGGCATACAGGGTAGTTGTGCAAAGTAGATTGGTCTGGCCTAGACTGGAGTGGTGTGGAGTGCAGTGGCGAAGAGTGCAGTGGTGCAGAGTAGAGTGGCAACGGGTGCATTGGTATAGAGTAGAGTGGTACAAGGTAGAGTATTGAGGTGTAGTGTGAAGTGGTGTAAAGTGCAGTGACATAGAGCACAGTGGTGCAGAATGCAGTGGCATGGAGTGGTGTAAAGTGGAGTGGTGCATAGTAGAGTGCAGTAGTGTGGTGCAGAGTAGAGTGGAGTACTCATGGTGTGGTAGCACACTGCTATTACAGAGAATGCCTTTACATTTGAAATGACCATTACATTTGCACAGATGCAGTTTTACTAATAAAACTATACAGTGCACAGGTGAAAATGTATGGAAAGTGGGCCACTTAATTTAATGTTTCATTTTGATCATATTAAAGTACTTGTTTCTAATACACTTCAGAAACAAACAAAAAAAATGTGCTTCATTTGTGCGTTCATATTTCTTATATATTCTGGAATACTTACACAGCTCATTTTAATGTTGTGTGCTAGAAAAAAAAATTGCTCCTACCCCCAGTATCCAGCAAGATTGTCACATAAATCCTCTCACTGTAAAGTTAGAGAAAGAAAAGTAAAGTAGCTCCCTTGGAAGACAGCACCTGACATTTGACCTCAGTCTTTGAAGATTTAAAGGCTTGTGAACAGAAAGCAAGTTTGTGGAAGAATACAGAAAACACGGTTCAGGCAATGGGAGGGATAAAATAAACCTGGAGTGCCTAAAGCAAATAAAGCCATCACATGGAAAGCCAGAAAGTGTGCGATACCAACCACAAAGCAAATGGTAATCAACAAGCCAAATGCATTCCTAGGTCAACTTTCAGAAAGCCTCCAAGATGGCTTTAGTAAACCAGACAGCCACACTGTCTGGTAGGCTGGCATCTAACAAGCACAGAAAAAGCTGAGAGGTCTTACCTTTGGGATGTATAGGCTTTGTTAATGGTTTTTAGCCATACTGTACAGCATCCCCAAAGATGTGCAACATGGCTAAAAAAACAAAGTAAAAAAAAATAGGCACTATGATGCGCCGGGTGCATCATTTTGTGTACAATCTCACCAGGTGTGTATGTCTACAAATTAATGTGAGTGATTCTTTTATTTACTGAGTTGGATTGGCAATATGCTTTAACCATGTTGTACACCAGCTTCGGTGCTGGACAGCATGGCTAAAGGTTAGTGGTGTAAAGGAGAGTGGAATGGAGTAGAATGATGTAAAGTGTAGTGTCATGGAGTAGAGTGGACTGTTATGGAATTCTGTAGAGAATCATAGAGTGGTGTAGCATAGAGTTAAGTGGCATGGAGTGGAGTGGTATACCATGTTGTGGAATATCACTGCGGGAGTAGAGTGTCATAGAGTGGAAGGATGTACAGAGTCGTAGAGTTGAGTGGCATAGAGTGGAGTGGCATACAGTTCAAGGAGTAGAATGGCATAGAATGTTGTGGAGTGGAGTGACATGGAGTGGCATTGAGGGAGTTACGTAGAGCATCGTAAAATGGAATAGTGTGGTAGAGTGGCACAGAGTGGAGTAGAGTGTTGTAGAGTGGAGTGGCATAGAGTGGAGTAGAATGTCAGAGCGGAGCAGAGATCAAAGGAGTAGAGAGTCACAGAGTGGATTATTGTGTAGTGGAGTGTTATAGAGTTGAGTATTGTAGAGTGGAGTAGAGTGGCCTAAGGTGGAGTAACTTAAAGTACAGTGGTGCAGAGTAGATTGATATTGAGGGCAATGGCTTAGAATGCATTGATTTTGACTAGAGTGGTGTAGAGTGCATCGGCGTAGAGTGCAGTGCCATGGAGGGCAGTAACATAGATTGCAATGGCACAGAGTGGGGCGGTGCAGAGTAGAGTGAAGTGGCACAGCATAGATTGCAGTGGAGAAGAGGGGTTTGGCACACAGTACGGTGATGTAGAGTGTGTTGAAGTAGAGTGCAGTGGCATAGAGGTGATCATTTCAGAGTAGAGTAAAGTGGCATATAGTGGAGTGGTGCAGGGCAGAGTACAAAAGTGCAGAGTAGAGTGGTATACAGCAGAGTGGCATAGAGTGCAGGTATCGAGTGGACTGATGCATACAGTGCATTGGTGTAGAGTGCAATTGTGTAGTGCAGAGTAGAGTGCAGTGGCATAGAGTGCAGGGGTGCAGAGAAGAGTGGCATAGAGATCAAGGGGGGAGAGTGCAGTCTTGTAGAGTAAAGTGTCATAGAGTGTAGTAGTTTAGAATAGAGTGCATTAGCATAGAGTGATGTGGCATAGAGTGGTGCAGAGTAGCGTGGTGTAGAGTGCAGTGGTGTACAGTGGTGAAGAGTAGAATCAAGAGGCATAGAGTGCAGTGACAGAGCAAAATGGCACAGAGGGGTGTAGCATGCAGTGACATAGAGTGTTGCAGTGTACAGTCCAGTGACATGGAGTACAGTAGTGAAGAATACTTGGCAAAGAGTGCAATGGCATAGAGTGCATTGGTTTTGAGACAAGTGGTGTAGTGTGCACTAACATAGAGTGCAGTGGTTTCGAGTAGAGTGGCATAAAGTGCAGTGGCATAGAGTGGAGTGGTGTAGAGTGGCACAGCGTAGAGTTGAGGACGCAGGGGGGGTAGAGTGGCATAGAGTAGTGGTGTGGAGTGCATGGGCATAGAGTGGAGTGGTATAGAGTAGAGTGCATTGACCTTACCAAGAGTGCAGTGGTGCATAATAGAGGTGGGTATAGCGCATTGGCAAACAGTAGATTGGTACAGAGTAGAGTGGTGTAGAGTGAAGCGGCATAGTTTGCAGTGGTGCACAGTAGATTAGAGTGTTGTAGAGTTTAGTGGCACTGAGCTCATTGGCGTAGAGTGGGGTAGAGTAGAGTGGTGCATACGAGAGTGCAGTGGCTCAGGGTGCAGTGGCGCAGAGTAATATGGCACAGAGTAGAGTGGCACAAAGTAGAGTGGAGTATAGTTCAGTAGCAGAGAGTGCAGTGTTGCAGAATAGAGTTTTGTAGAGTACAGTGGTGTGTAGTAGAGTGTGTAGAATGCATTGGTGTAGAGGGCAGTGGTTTAGAGTACAGTGGTGCAGAATAAAGTGGCACAGAGAGCAGTTGCATAGAGTACAGTGGTGCAGGGTAGAATATAGTGGCATAGAGTTCAGTGACACAATGGTGTAGAGTGCAGGGCTTAGAGTGCAGTGGTATAGTGTAGAGTGTTGTAGCATATAGTAGCATACAGTGCAGTGGTGCAGAGTAGATAGTTATAGAGAGCAGTGGCATAGAATGTATTGGTTTTGAGTTAAGTGTTTTAGAGTGCATTGCTGTACAGTGCAGTGGCATAGAGTGCAGTGGTACAGAATAGAGTGGCATCGAGCAGAGTGGTGTGGAGTGGCTCATGGTAGATTGCAGTGGTGTAGAGTGGATTGAGTGGCTTGGCACATAGTGGAATACAGTGGTGTAGAGTGCAGTGGTGCAGAGTAGATTGCTTCAGAGTAGAGTGAAGTGGTGTAGAGTGCACTGGCATTGCGTAGAGTTTTATAGAGTGCAGTGGTTTGCATAGAGTGAAGCGATGCAGAGTAGAGTGGTGTAAAGGGTAGTAGTATACAGTGCATTGGCATAGAGTACAGTAGAGTGACATAGAGTAGAGCACAGTAGCATACAGTGCAGTCATGCAGAGTGGCATAGAGTTAAGTGGCGGAGAATGCATTGTTGCATAGTAGAAGTGCCATTGAGTGTAGTGGTGCAGGATAGAGTTCAGTGGCATAGAGTGGAGTGATGTAGAGTAGTGTGGCATGGAGGGGCATAGAGAAGATTGATGCAGTGACATAGAGTACATTGGCATAGAGAGCAGTAGCATAGAATACTGTGGTGCAGAGTAAAATAGAGTGGTGTAAAGTACAGTGACATAGAGTATAATGGTGTAGAGTGCAGTGGCATAGACTGTTGCAGAGTTGAGTATAGTGGCATACAGTGGAGTGGCGCAGAGTAGACTGGTATTGAGTGTATTGGTTTTGAGTAAAGAGGTGTAAAGTGCTTTGGCATAGAGTGCTCTGGCGTAAACCAGGGTGGTGCAGAGTAGAGTAGAGTGAAGTGGTGAAGCATAGACAGCAGTGGTGTAGAGTGCAGTGGCAGAGAGTGGTGTAATGCAGAGTTGAGTGGCACTAAGTGGAATGGAGCTGAGTGCAGTGGGATAGAGTAGATTGTTTCAGAGAGGAGTGAAGTGGCGCAGAGTGGAGTGGTGCAAGGTACAGTGGAGTGGGGCCGGGTAGAGTGCAGTGGTAAAAGGTAGATGCGGTGGCATTGACTGCAGTGGCGTAGAGTGTGTAGAGTAGATTAGAGTGTCACAAAGTGGATTGGCATATAATGAACTGCTGTGAGGCGGAGAGGTACAGAGTAGAGATCATTGGCATAGAGTGCAGTGTCATAAAGTGCAGTGGTGCAGAGTAGAGTAGAGTGGCATAGAGTGAAGTTGCTAGAGTGGAGTGGCGTAGAGTAGAGTGCAGAGGGAAAGTGGAGAATGCATGATGTGATAGCGCACTGCCATTACAGCCATCACGTCTTCATTTGAAATGACCATAACATTTGCACGGACATACAATTTTCCAGATACACGTATACCGCGACAAACAATAATGTGTGAAAATATCATCACCTAGTGTATTGATTTGTTTTTGATGGCATTAAAATAACACTGTGCTTCACAGATTTCCTCCAGTACACAGTAGCCAGCACGATTGTCACAAAAATCTTTTCACTTTGAAGTCAGACAGAAAAGTAAACACCAAGCTAGCTTAAACCCAAAACTTGATATTTGAGCTCTGTCTTTGAATGCTCAGCAATTGCGACTAGATAGAAACAAGATTTAAAGGCCTGTTTACAGAAAAAAACACTGCTGGAAGGGTATAGTTAATATGGTATGAGTCATAGAAGGGACAGACTAAAGCTGCACAGCCTAAAACAAATAAAGCTAACAAACAGTAAGCAAGAAAACGTAATTGCAAAGCCAATGGTAAGCAATGGGTGGAATGCATTCCCAGGGAGGCCTCCGAATGTCCCCAAGATGTTGTTAGCAAACCAGACTGCAGTGCTGTCTGGTAGGCTTCAACCTGAAAATAATTAGCACAAATATGTTTTTTTAAGTGGTTGGGGGTAAGCAATAGAGAGGGTCGGATTGTGGGGAAGAAACACAGAGTGGAGGGGGTGATGAGGAGAGCAATGGGTGAGTGAGAAGAAGGGAGCAGGTGGGGAAAGCAACACAGTGGGTGGGCCTGGATTGGAGAAGCAACAGGTGAAAGAGAAGAAATGGACAGTTGAGGGAATCAAACAGAGGGCAGGGGTGGAGAGGAGAGGCCAAGGGCAAGAAAGCAACGTGGAGCAGGCATGAGAGAATCATACATGCAAGAAAGCACAGGAGGGGTACAAGAAGGTGAGTGCAACAGGAAATAGGTAGACCAGAAGAGAATTAGGAAGACAGCAGGAAAAACACGCAATCCATTGGTATGCTTAACCCAGTAGTAGTAAAAGAAATCCTTACAAAGTAAGCAGTGGAATGACACAAGTAATGTATTTATGCTCCAAGGGAGGGACAAACGCAAGAAGAGGAAGGAAAGCAGTCACAAATGAACAAATGAAAGCTAGCAAATGAAAGTGACATGAAAGCCACCCAATGGTGAGCAATGGCCGGGTTCCAAGCTACCTGTAATTTGACAATAGGTCTTTTCGCCAACAGAAGCTTGTGCCATCTGTTAGGCCAGACCAATTATTATTATTTTTTTTTAATCAAAGCCGTTAAAACAAGGTGCGAGGCAGACTGAGGCATGCATCACCTTAATGTGGGTTGTTTTAACTGCCTGGGCCCAGCTCAGCACTGGCAAAGGGCAGCATTGGTTGTGGCTGTGCTAGATTTATTATAAAAGCACAGGTTAAGCCAGCTTTTTAATTATTTTAATGCATTTCTTTAACAAGAATGCAGGCCTCCCACAATTCTGAGGCCTCGACAAAGAGCCCCAGCTTCCCTTCCCTTGTGAAGCTATCAGTAATTTACCAGGGAGAAATGACTTGCTGCAAATCCCACAGTACTTAGAAGGAGGCCCCCCGTTGGATAGATTAGAGAAACCAGACCAACCGAAAGAGCATTTTGTCTTTTCATTCCTGCAGGAGTATTCTTTATATATTTAGTTTTTTTTATACAGCAACATAATTCACCTATGGCCGTAACAAGGCTACATCAAGTGAACGTTTTCTTTCTAGGAATTATCAGTGCCCTGCAAGGTAGCTGAAGTCCAGTTGAATGAGCAATGCAGGCACACTTTCGAGGATTTTTCAGTCACTACCCTTGTAGCATGTTTTTAGTAAACCCCAATCTATAAATTAACTTTTCAGAGGTTTTCTGAAGCTGTAGGTGTCTGCTTTCTAGGTGGGATTCAAGGCATTTCAGAGCCCCGGGGTGCCCAGAGTCCCGCCCCCAACTTTATGACATCTGAAGATTTGTTGATAAATCAATTGTAAATTGTCTGCAGGTTCGAGGATAGGATAGTGTGAGGCCAATGCTTGCTAGCAGCCCGGGGCTATGTTACAAAATGCCTCATGGGTGGTTCAGAGGTTTCAATTAGGTCCTTCACTGCAGTAGGAGTCGTGACGTGTATTAAGAGTTTTTTTCATTTGACCATGTTTCCAAAGATTAAGGCAACGTTTTAAAAAACGCCACAGCATGGATGTCCCTTTCGCAGCACAGTGCCTTGAAAGAGTCATACTACAGCTGCTTACCGATGTTGTCAGCTGTGTTCTTGCCTCTCATTTCCCACATGCCAGGAGTCCCAAGGCAGGACTTCCAGCAGCAGTGAAAGAAGATGACAGACTGCCAAGAGGAAGCTTGTGTGTTTCCTCGCTTCTGAAACAAAATTCCCTGCTATCTGAGGGCTGGTTCCTGCTGGATGAGACAACCGGCTGTAGGGAATGAGTTGGATAAAATGAAACTAAGCATTGAGGTGGGGAACTTTTCATTTTTGCAAAGTGTGAAATGCTCCGGCTATACCCCACCGGTGAGGTGTTTCACTTTACCCACAAAGGGTTGGGATGCAAATATTTGCATCAAAAATAACATACAGGTTCCCAGTTGCGTGAAGGAGTGTGACGAACCAATAGGCTCATAGGCCAACAGAAGGAAGAAAATAATAATCTGAGCCACTATATCAAGATTTATGTTCCTTTGCCATTCAAGCAAAGATTTTTTTCTTGCAACCAATGATGTACATGTCGCAGTCAGGTTCGGACTGGCGTATAAGGTAATAAAGCAATGTCTGATTGTCTTGTCTCACAGTGTGTGGGACGGTTTTTAGGGTCGAGCCTGCGAGTGCATGTGTTAGCGAATGCCTCTTGCTTGCGGGACTCTGTTGTCTACAGGAAAGGGCTTGGAACCCACCCGCTACTTTAACATTTGTTGGCTTTTGTGGTACTATTCTCTGGACCCTCCTAATTCGTCACTGCAGGCCTAGCATAATTTCCATTCCTCTCTGTGGAGCAGGGATCAAGCACTGATTGATTCAGCTTATCCAGTGCCTATCCGCTATTCCCGACATGCTTGAGGTACTATTTTGTTATTTTTAACTTCTAGTGCCTTGCAAACAGAAGGTGTGTGACTGGCAAAAACATGCCCAGCAGGACAAACAAAATTGCAAAGTTTTATTTTCTTTAGCTAACTTTCTTTTTATTTTGACAAATCGTCTTTTCTCACTTTGCAATCATGTTTTCTTTTGTTTTTGCTCGTAGGCGCTGTTCTCAAAAGATGACGAGCAGCTTGTTCTAAATAATCCAAAGCAACATTGTTTCTTTCTTATGTATAATTTCTGAAACAATGCTTTAACACAGAATCGGACAGTACACCCCAATCCACCCCACTATAATCTATGCCAATCCACCCCACCACACCCCACACCAATCCAACCCATTCAATCTAATCCACCCCACCCCACTCCAATCCAAACCACTCACCCCAATCCAATACACTCCAACCCACTCCGCTCCAATCCAATCCAATCTAATCCTCCCAACCCACCCCAATCTAAACTGCCCCACTCCAAATCAAAGCAATCTGCCCCACTCCAACTGAAAACAATCTGCCCCACTTCAAACTTTCACACTCCAATCATATCCACTCCAATCCAAAACAATCTACCCCACTCCAATCCAAAACAAGCTGCAGCACTCTGAACAATCTACCAAACTCCAAAAAAAAAAAAACAATCTGCCCCACTCCAATCTGCGCCAATCCAAAACAATATGTTCTACTCCAAGCCAAAACAGTATGCCCCACTTCAATCCAAAACCATCTGCCCAACTCCAATCTGCCCCACTCCAGTCCTAAACAATTTGCCCTACCCCAGTCCTAAACAATCTGCCTCACTCCAATCCAATACAATCTGCCCCACTTCAACCTTTCGCACTTCAGTCTTCCCCACTCCAATCCAAAACAATCTGCCACAATCATCCAAAATCAGCTGCAGCACTCCAAAACAATCTGCTGCACTCCAATCAAAAACAATCTGCCCCACTCCAATCTCCCCACTCTACTCTAAACCAATATGCCCCATTCCAAACAAAACAATATGACCCCAGTCCAATCCAAAACAATCTGCCTCACTCCAATCAAAAACAATTTGCCCGACTCCAATCTGCCAACCCACTGAACTCCACCCCAATCCACCCCATTCCACTCCATTTTAATCCACCCTACTCTACCCAAATCCAATCCTCCCCATCCAATCCAAGTTCAGTCCACCTCACTCCATTTCAATCCATCCAGCCTTCCTCACTCCAACCCATCCCATACCAATCCAGTACACCTCATGTCAATGCAACCCTACTAACTCCAATTCACCCACCCCAATTTAATCCACCCCATACCATCCTAGTTCACTCCACCCCACTCCAATCCATCCACCCCACCCCACTCCAGTCCACCCCACCTCAATATAATCCACCCCATTCCAGTCCACTGCAAACAACCTTCACCCCTGCCCGCTCCAACTCACTGTACCCTAATCCAATCCACCGCACCTGACTCCAATCCAATCCAATTTGCCCCAATCCAGCCATCACACTCCAGTTCAATACACCCACTCCATTTCGAATCACCCAACTCCACTCTACCATGCTATACTCCAATCCACCCCACTGTACCATAAATCACTCCACTCCACTCCACCCCATCCCAGTTCAGTCCACCCCTCTCCAATCCAATCCATCCACTACAGCCCACACCAATCCATCCCACTACAGTCCAATCCACCCCACCCCAGTCCTATCATTCTAATCCAATCCACCCACCCTAATCCACTCTAATGCCCTCCATTCCAATTCACCCCACTCTAATCCACCTCACCCCATTTCAACCCACCCCACTTTAATCTAATCCAATCCAATCTGACCCAACCCAATCCACCCCACTCCAACCCACTCCACCCCACTCCACTTCACCCAACTCTACCCCACTCCAGTCCACCCATTCCAATCCAGTCCACCCTACTATTTGAATCCACTCCAAACCATTCCACCCTATTCGATCCCACTCTACAGCACTGTCTGTCACTAAACCACTGAACTCTCTTTCCCGCTACGAAACTCTACTCCCCCACTTCACTCTTCAACAGTCCAACAAATCCACTTAATGACACTCTTCTCCCCAAGTCCACTCTATGACACTCCACACCACTAACTTTTATCTATGCTGAAGAGCAGCCACACTGGTTTACAACATGGGTAAAACACTTTGCCAAAGCCAATCGCTCTTGTGTAGGTGAGAGCTATTGGCTTTGCCAATGCTTGTTTAACAGTTTGTGGGCCTGTTTTCTTGCGAGGCATGCCTGTTTTTACAGTTTATTTCCCTGATATTACCACAAGTGTTGCCTCCAGCAAACTCCATACCTTGCAAAATACCCATACAGCGTGTCTTTACAAGCTTAAAAGTGGCTTGATTGTCAAATGTGGGCCACTTTTTTAATCTAGCCAGATTGTTAATCAGACCACCTTTAATCTGGTGCACAGGCCTGTTTTTACTTCCAGTCCGACTCTGGTCTCAGCATTCAGTGATTTTAGTTTAGACTCCAGATTCTTATTGAATATGAACTGGGATGTCATCTACATAGATTTGGAGAACCTCATATTGTCAAGTATGGATGCCAAAAGAAGCATACATTGTCAGTGAGTATTTCATGTTTGAGGCATAATAGTCACAATTGTCAAGGTCGAGCCAGTTTGTAATTGTTGGCTCCATGTCCTCTGCCCGATTTTGGAGGGGTTATTTTATTTCTTGTGGTTTTGCTCAACCTTTCAGAACAATCGCTGTCATTGTGTCACACAAAGGTAGAAAACAATTATCTGTCTCATCGATTATATGATCAATTAGCTATTAAGTCAAATTATCAGCGGAAATGGCTACATTCAAAATCGTACCTTTATCGTGGAAGGGAAAGGAACACAACTGTAAAAAAATGCAGATCTTAAAATTTGGAAAAAGGGTACAACAGACTTATCTGAAGTCATGGAAGACAAGAACTCTCTGATCTCTGCAGGGGTTGAGGAAACCAGCTACACCAGTTCTTTATTGTCAGCAGTCTAGAGTTTAGGTGGATGGTAATGAAGAAGACGGAAAACTGGTTTAGAAGGAAAAAATATCAATTTACTTTCGGCCGTAAAAATGGTGAAAATTAACTCTCAGACCACTGTCTACTACTTTTGTATTTACAAGTTATATAGCCACCTGGAACTGAAATGATTATTTATAATCATCGAATTATAAAAAGAGTGATGAATGGAATGCTTGAATCAATCTCAGCCACTGGTAATTACTCAGGTCCTCATAAGGGCAAAACCGGTCTCAGATTGCTTGTTGGTTCGTGGCGGATACGGCCTGGCGGTTTGGGGTGGACTGTTCCCATTGGAGCAAAGTCAAGACTGATTTGCAGATGGCTATTTCCAAACCGTGGTGGTATGGTGTGCAAAGCAATGATGAACTGGGATGCGCCCGAGTAATTACCAGTAGCTAAGAAAAATTCAAGAACCTATTGATCACTTATTTGGATACTTGAAATATGTTAATACAGCAACATAATGGAATATCACATCCCTGTAGTGAAGTAACATTTACAAAGCCACTCAAATCAAGATTTTCATGATTTTGCATCACTTTTTAGATGTAGAGTAAATCAATACAGCGCATTGCACTGCCTTGCATTACCTTGTGTCGAATAGACACTACATGGGTGGAGCATGAACATTCCCATGCATCCAACTGAGTATGCTGAGGCAAACAAGCATCCTCATTTACAAGGTTTTGGCACAGTGCAGTAATGCAAGGATTCTTGCTGCACAGCACTACATCAACAGAAACGTGCAGGAATTCATTGTATCTATGAGCGATGGTGCAGTCCAGTCCTTTCCCCTGCGCTTGTGCACAATGGGCTGCCATGCGCCAATGCAGACGCCCTTGTACAATGGTGCAAGGGTGTCTGCATTGCAGGGATGATTATGTTTGTGCAAGAAGGGACACCTTCCTGCACAAAAACAATCACAAAGGCGTTTTCCTCTTTCTATAGAAATAGTAAAAACAAGGAAAAATAAAGATATTTCTCCTCGTTGTGGCACCGTTAAGCCTTCCCTGGGGAGGTGTAGGCTTTTGACACATTCCCAGGTTCACAAAATCTTGTAAATATGGAAATGTGTCAGATACCATGGGTGTTACATGGGATCACCCATTGCAAAGCCCATGGCACGCTTCCCTATCGCAGGGTGAGGCAGTGCAGCAACTTGTGCTATGTTGACTCGGTCCATATCTACAACGCCATGAAAAGTCATACAAGGTGGCTTTAGGTGACCTTGTACATATGGCCTGGAGTGTGCGTTGCCGGACTGTCACTATAAGTGACGTTACAGCAGCATACAGAGGCTTGTATATAAGCCCCTCAAATTTTACTCAAGGCAGTAAACTTGGATTTGCACTAAAGTAGTGCCCATTTCCGAGAGAGGCATAACAAGGAGAAAAATATGTGTATTTCTCCTCATTAATTCATCTTTCCATTCTGCTGTCCACATAGAAAGAGGACTTTGCCCTAAGGATTGTTTTTGTGGAGGAAGGTATCCCCTTCTGCACAATAACAATCCTGCTCAAAAAGCAGGAGCCCTTGCACCATGGAAGAAAGGTGTCTGCAGTGGCGGTGAGACACCTGAAGTGTGCCAGCACTATGAGGAGATAGGGCACATTTCTGCTCGCTCCCTTTCAAGCAAGGCAGCACAGCAAGTTGCCATGCTGCATTGCTCTGCTCTGTGTGAACGATTAGTGAATCTGGGCCCTAGATTTGCCCTTTTTGTCTTTTGGGAAGGTATGTCGCTAACAGAAAACCACTGTGAAGTATCTCATGCCTGAACAGACCTGTCAAGCTGCTACCTTCTTGCTCACAAGCACTGCGAGGCACTTCACCTCTCAATGTTTACTATCTGAAAAGCATGCCGAGATACATGTTCAAACCATGACGTGCCTGTTGTAGAGAGCTGTGACAGCCCTAGACGGTGCCATGCAAAGTAACTAGACATACGATGGATATCACAAAATGGTTTCCTATGAACGCCCCATTCCCTGCTCTTCACTAGCTTGTCTCTTAACACCACTGGCTTGTGACATCCAGAAACATATTCATTGTATGTGGGTAGCCGCACCTGCAGCCAGTTTGCACTCTGCGCTCGAGAACTCACAAGGTCATTTAGGAGTATGTGGCAGAGCACACATGCAGCTAACTCATTGAATGTGGCTGAGCACACATGCAACTAACTCATTGAATGTGGCTGAGCACACATGCAGCTAACTCACTGAATGTTCTGAGCACACATGCAGCTAACTCATTGAATGTGGTGTGCACACATGCATCTAACTCACTGCATGTAGCTGAGCACACATGCAGCTAACTCATTGATGTAATGAGCACACATGCAGCTAACTCACTGAAAGTGGCTGTGCACACATTCAGCTAACTCATTGAATGTGCTGAGCACACATGCAGCTAACTCATTGAATGTGCTGAGCACACATGCAACTAACTCATTGAATGTGCTGAACACACATGCAGCTAACTCATTGAATGTGGTGTGCACACATGCATCTAACTCACTGCATGTAGCTGAGCACACATGCAGCTAACTCATTGATGTGATGAGCACACATGCAGCTAACTCACTGAAAGTGGCTGTGCACACATTCAGCTAACTCATTGAATGTGCTGAGCACACATGCAGCTAACTCATTGAATGTGCTGAGCACACATGCAACTAACTCATTGAATGTGCTGAGCACACATGCAGCTAACTCATTGAATGTGTTGAGCACACATGCAGCTAACTCATTGAATGTGGTGGGCACACATGCAGCTAACTCATTGAATGTGCTGAGCACACATGCGGCTAACTCATTGAGGGGCATATTTATACTCTCTTTGCGCCGAATGTGCGTCAAAATTTTTGACGCACAATCGCCGCAAACCCTGCCCCATATTTATACTTTGACGTCCGACCCCGCGGGCGTCAAAGTTCCACCATGTGCGTCATTTTTTAGAAGGGGGAACCAGCCTTGCGTTAATTATATGCAAGGTAGGCGTTCCCTTCCAAAAAATGACTTTAAGGCCTGTGCGCCTTATTTATACTGTGACGTCATTTTGACGCACAGGAAGGGGCAGGCCTTAAAAAACGGCGCCCAGCCTGATGGGCGCCGTTTTTTGACGCCTGGGTCAGGGCAGGTGTTAAGGGACCTGTGGGCTCAGAAGGAGCCCAGAGGTGCCCTCCCATGCCCCCAGGGACACCTTCTGCCACCCTTGCCCACCCCAGGAGGACACCCAAGGATGGAGGGACCCATCCCAGGGAAGAAAAGGTAAGTTCAGGTAAGTTTTTTTTCTTCGTATTTCTTTTGTGGCATAGGGGGGCCTGATTTGTGCCCCCCTACATGCCACTATGCCCAATGACCATGCCCAGGGGACATATGTCCCCTGGGCATGGCCATTGGGCAAGGGGGCATGACTCCTGTCTTTGCTAAGACAGGAGTCATTTCAATGGGGGTTGGGCATCAAAAAAAATGGCGCAAATCGGGTTGAGGCCTGAATTTTGCCTCAGACCTGACTTGCCCCATTTTTTGACGCCCAAGCTCCATTTTCTCCTACACCGGCGCAGCCTGGTGTGAGTCATTTTTTTTTACGCACACCAGTCCACTGCGCCGGCTAACGTCATTCAATAAATAAGGCTCCCGCATGGTGCTTTGGAATGGCGTTAGCCGGCGGTAACATTTTTGACGCTCTACTGCGTTGGCGCAGTTGTACGTCAAAAAGTATAAATATGGGCCTGAATGTGGTGGGCACACATGCAGCTAACTCACTGTATGTGGCTGAGCACACATGCAGTTAACTCATTGAATGTGCTGAGCACACAAACAGCTAGCTCATTGAATGTGCTGAGCACACATGCAGCTAACTGGCTGAATGTGTTGGAGCACACATGCAGCTAACTCATTGAATGTGCTGTGCACACATGCAGCTAATTCATTGAATGTGCTGAACACAGATGCAGGTAACTCACTGAGTGTGGCTGAGCACACATGCAGCTAACTCACTGAATGTGGCTGTGCACACATGCAGCTAACTCATTGAATGTGCTGAACACACATGCACCTAACTCATTGAATGTGGCTGAACACACATGCATCTAACTCATTCACTGTGGCTGAGCACACATGCAGCTAACATTAGAAGTCAGGCAAGCGCGTATGCTGCCAGTTCAGAATCTGTGAGTGAGCACACATGAAGGAAGACCAGTCTCAAGCCATGCACACATTGCGCTAATTCAGAATATGTGGCTAATCACTTAAAAAGCCAGATAAATACACGAGGATAAGCACACATGCTGCCATATCCTACAATGTAGCTGATCACACATGCAACAAGTTCAACATTTGTGGGAAAGACAATGTGCAATCAGAGTGCATTTCTGAGCCCCAATGCAGCCAGTTCAACGTCTGTGCCTTGGCACACATGCAGCTTGCGTAGTTTGTTCCTGAACATGCGAGAGATGAAGGTCTCATCTTTAGATCATATTCAGCCATTTCAGAATATGTGGGAAATCACACATGCAGACATTTAAGATCACAACTATAATTATACATAGCTAGTTCTGAGTATGTGGCACGGCACACATGCAGTCAGATGTATATCATTGAGCACACATTCATCCAATCTGCATTGTGAAGTAAATCACCAGTTTAAAGTCCCTCAATTATTACTCTTGCACCCAGCACAGATATTCCAACTCAACCCAGTTGGTTCCTTGACCACAACTCGGTACAAATAAAGGAAGATCAGAGTCTCTGACTCTGCACCAATGTATTAAACCCAGATCCCCTCGTTCAGCAAACATGCAGTCAGTATAGAACACTCAACTCAGCACCTATGTACTACACGCAGACTCAGCACACCTTTTGTCAACGTCGACGCAGCGCATGCACACAGTTTTACATCCTCGGGGGCACCACACATGCAGTCATCTCAGTAACTCTGATGCCATGCACAGGAGATCAGCTTAAAGTTTCTGACTCAGTGCACATGAAGACAGCTTAGAGTTTATGACGTGTGCGCAACACAGAGGTAACAACTTAAGAAACAGTCAGTTCATGTTTGACTCAGCATGTACTTGTCTTAGCACACATGCTATGTGTCAGGATCTCTGACGAGGCGCAAGTGCAAAGAGGTTGGTCCCTGAGGCAGCGCACGTGAGGATTGCTTAGGATCTCTGACTCCACTGTCGTGCATAGTACTCTAGTTGCCCAGTTCAACCATCAGGGCTGGGTTTAGTGCTGGTGATGCCCGGTGTGAGAACGTTTGTTGGTAACCTCAATGGGCACAGATTCCCTCACTGCCACCTTTATCAGTGCCCTCAAGTCTCCATACCCACTCTCTCTCAGAGGCATCTAATTATTTTTATAGTGCCACTCATACCAGTGTAGGGTGTCAAAGCACCTTACATCACACACACATTACACAGACACAAACAACCATACATGTGTAAATCAGTGTATAGGAAATGTTACAGAAGACAGAGAACTGAAAGGTGTAGGAGTTACGTCATCCATACTGGTAGGCTGTATAGTTTAAGAGTGCTTGAACCATAGTTGGGGTTGTCTTTAATAATAAGAATTGATTTCTATCCAAATGAACCCTTTTTTGCTACATTAAGATAACGAAACAGGGGAAAAATTCGTATCACTCAAATTATACCTTGCAGTTTCCACGCAGATCTTTGATGACAGATTCTTACTCCCTCTTCTGAGTGAGGATTTTAACTTATAAACTGAAACTAATTAAAGGATATCTCAAACAAAAGCAGTAACCCACTGACCTGTTTACTTTATATGCACTTTGTGATCTAAATGGGACATGTTCTTTGCAGCAGGCACAATAAACCTCTGCACTACCCTTATGTTGAGTTAAAACTTCAACTAAACTAAACTTGCTCTCACCTGAGTTATCTTGACATTTTAATTGTTGAAAGGTGCTAGAGGCAATGATTGTGGCAGCAAGTGGTTTTAAAACCATGAGATACTTGAAAACACAGCGCCCCCACCCGAAGTCAATGCCTGGTGCAGTGGCACCGGTCGCACCACCGTAAAGCGGGTACTGTCAGCCATCATTCAGCTACTTCAAATGATCTCACTTAGCATCGATGCAGTCATCTTAGTGTTTCAGGTGCTGTGCACATGCACAAAGCTTAGGGTTTCTGATTCAACACACATGAATACAGTTTAGAGTCTATAATTCAAGGATCCGGCTCAAGCTGTTCAACT
Organism: Pleurodeles waltl; assembly: GCF_031143425.1. Lineage (NCBI taxonomy): Eukaryota > Metazoa > Chordata > Amphibia > Caudata > Salamandridae > Pleurodeles > Pleurodeles waltl. The sequence continues at coordinate 643,399,232 of NC_090446.1, read as the reverse complement.
AATATCATTACAAATAATCTGACTCGGTACCTATGCAACCACTTCAGATCCTCTGACTCAGCATAAATACAATCACCTCAGTGTCTTTGATGCAGCCCATATGCAGACAGCTTGGAGTCTCTGACTCGGCACACATGAAGGCTGCCTAGAATCACTGATTATGTATGCGTTCATTCAATTCTGGTCGCCCAACAGGTAGCTACTTCAGAAGACCTGACCCAGCACACATGCCGTCAGCTTGGTGCCTCTGGAGAAGTAGGCAGCTTAGTGACTTTGAGTCAGCACACGTGAAGACAGTTTAGAGCCTCTGACTTATGCATCCAGCTCAGACTACCCAACTCAATAACAATAACGCCAGTTCATGATCAGATGAGTCAGCACATATGAAAGCACTTCAGATCCTCTGATCACCACACATGCAGCCATCTCAATTTTTTTGATGCAGCCGGTGTACAGACAGCTTAGAGTCTCACCACTTAGCATACAATTTAGATTGTCTAGGTCAACAAATATGCATCCAAATCAGGTCATTCAGCCGAGCATGCATGAAACCATTTAAGACTCTGCGACTGAACATGCATGCAGTCTGCTCATAGTCCATGACTGAGTCCAAATGTAGTCAGTCCAAGCCATATCACCAAACAAAAGGATTTGAAACCTTAATGTGGCACTGGTAAGTACAGCTAAACAGTGCTTAACTTGAGCCAGTGGTTTCCGGTGCTCGGCACTGGCACGTGTCAGCACCAGCGGTTATGCATTCTATGTATTTGGAAATTGTAAATCACATTCTACCTGAGAGTGTAAAAGCGCTAGAAGTAATGGAAGAGGCTGAAATTGGAAAAAGACACCAATCAACCATCACGAAAGGCAGAACAGCCAGGCTTTGAGTTTCTTTCAGAAAACTGGATGAGAAGTGATGCTAGTGACACTGGAAGGTAAGGTATTCCACAGTTTAGCTGCAGCCATCGAAAAGGTCCAGCCTCCCCATCGGGCTGTTCAAAAGTTTGGGTATTCACCTTCCTTAGAGAGGACGATATCAAAGTCTATTAGGAGTGTGCCATTGGAAAGCCATTATCAGTGAAAGTGGATACTGCAGATGCTGGGAGGTGTGAACCAAACACAGAGTTTTAAATGTCACATGTTTCTTGATCGGCAGCCAATGAAGTGACCAAATGCCATCACTAACTGGAACTCATCTAGGGACATCCAGAATAAAGCAAGCAGCCACATTTTGAACAATCTGAAGTCTACTGATTTATTGATATTTAAATACAGAGAATTGCAGTAGTCCAACCGTGAAGTAATAAGGGTGATAACCACGGCCACCCTGAACTTAGCAGAAATAAAAGGAAAGATCTTTTTTAGGATTCTAATGATGACAAAGCAAACTCTCACTGTCTTTTTGGTCTGAGAGTCAAAAAAGAGGGTAGTGTCAAAGATTACTCCTACAGTTTTGGCTTCGGTGACCGGGTGTGGTAAGGGGCCACAGTCCTTTGGCCACCACAATTTAGACCATACCGAGCTTTGCTCAGAAAAGATCAGTAGCTCTGTCTTATCAACATTTAGCTTTAGTCAATTCTCTTTCGTCCAGGTGCTGATTTTCATCATACAGTATTTGAACCTATCCACAACCTCACACGTCATCTGTAAACCAGAAAATAATTAGGGTGTCATCCACATATTACAAAACCTGAAACCCCAAATATTTTATCAGTTGCGCCAAAGTGGCAACGTGCAGATTAAACAAAGTTGGGCTGAGAGAAGAGCCCTGCGGACCTCCACACGGCAGCTGGTAAGATTCTGACCTAAAGTTCCCACAACACCAACAGGGCCAAAGGAGACTTCCTCACACCAGCTAAGCATAATCTATGCACCATGCGGGACAGGGATACCATATTGAATGCTTTTGGGTGAAACAATAGTACCAGTAAGGCAGATCTTCCCTAATCCATCTGGCAGCATATGGTATCAGTCGCCAAAGCAAGGGGGATTCTGTGCTGTGGCCCTTCTGAAAACCATACTGCGAAGGATCCAAACAATCTTGAGCGATCAGGCGCTCCATCAGTCCGTTCGAAGTCGCAAATTCCCTGTGATTAACCAACCTTTACCTTCTTGTCCCTTTGTGGCAAATCTGGCTGGAGTTCCATAGCTGCGCCAGAATCCGAGAGAATCACATGAGGAGCTTGTTAATAAACCATTGAACGAGCTCGTCCAAAACAAGAACTTCCCTCTCTCAATGGCAAAATAAATGCTTTTTACCTGCAGGGTGGGGTGAATCGGGTGGGGCCGGTGAATTGCCCAGTTGACATTGTTATTATTAATTTCAAAGAACCACATTTGATACGAAGGTTGCACTTTGACCATGTGACCAGCCAGGATGGGGAATCAAAAATGTCACATTTACGCCTGGGCTACTTCTACAAACCCAGTTCCTATGTCAGATATAATTGTTCATTGTCGATGTTCCATATCTCTACTGGTATAGAGACAGCCTCATTGACCCACAACACAACAGTGTGGCATATAGGCCCTCATAACAACCCTGGTGGTAAATCCTGCTTACCGCCGTGTCGACGGCCGCCAACATACCGTGCCCGTGGCGGTAATCCGCCACAGGTATTATGACCCACACAGAGAATACCGCCACAATACAGACACCCACACAAGTCCGCCACACCAAAGGTCAGTGATAAACTGGAAATAGCAAAACCCACACCGTCATGCACACATGAATACGCCCACAGTATCACGACCCACGAATCAACGCGGCGGTCTTCCAACCGCGGTAAACCATTGGCGGTACACACTGCCGCACTCAAAATACACACACATATACAAAACACCACCACATTGGACAATTCAAACTACACACACCTGACACACATACACACGCCACACCCACACACTCACACCACTATAAAACACACACCCACACTACCCACAACCCCTTACAACTAAAAGAAAGAGACCAAGCACGGAGAGACAAGCAAAGAGCACACACTCAATCAGAGGCACAGAACACCATCACTCATACACAATCCACGCACATCACAGTATACACCCCAACACATCACCCCACACATCACCCCACACATCCTCACACATATCACTCACACCACATCCATGGCACCCCAAAGACACCCAGGTTTTCTGAGAAGGAGCTAAGGGTCATGGTGGAGGAAATCATCCGGGTAGAGCCACAGTTATTCGGATCACAGCAGCAGACGTCCATTGCAAGGAAGATGGAGCTATGGCGGAGAATCATCGACAGGGTCAATGCCGTGGGACAGCATCCAAGAAACAGGGATGACATCAGGAAGAGGTGGAACGACCTAAGGGGGAAGGTGCGTTTCGTGGTTTCAGGACACCAGATTGATGTACAGAGGACTGGCGGTGGACCCCCACCTCCTCCCCCACAACTAACAACATGGGAGGAGCAAATCTTGGCGATCATGCATCCTGAGGGCTCGCAGGAGTAGCAGGAGGACTAGACTCCGGTAAGGCAAATCTTTACCATTATATCCCCCACCCTACCTGCATGCCATCACATACCCGCACCCGTACCTCCACTCCCATCTCTCCATCACCTCACATATACCCCACCATCACAACCCACACATCCCAAAAACAAAAGCCCTGCATGCAACAACAATGCATGGACACCAATCACAGCCCTGCATGGGCACCCATCACCACGGCATGCCCAGTAGAGTGACTCACCCACCCCACACAATCAGCAATCACACATGCCCAAGGCGACAGGGAAAGCGCATTTATACAGGGAAACACACCCATTGCACAAGATGGCACACACAGATACAATAATAACAAATTTGCATCCCAACAGGACCAATACCCAACGTCACCGGAGAGGAGGTGACACCAACATCCAGCCCCCTCCCAGAAGAGGCCCACAGTGATGACAGCAGCTCTGCACGCCTGGATCATGATGACCAACCTGGCCCATCAGGGACCTCTGGGCAGTCGGTTCCTCTGCCACAGCCCCAACCCACCACAGAGCCTCCCCCCTCAGGAAACACCCCCACAGCACCCACCCAGCGGGCCCATACCTCTGTCCCCAGGACACGTCAATCATCAGTGTGTCCACCACTACAGGGACCCCAGACAAACCCACTAACACAGGACAATCAGGGACCTGGGGTCAGTGACAGTGGGCACACGGTTCAGGGGACAGAGGCACAGGACAGCAGGAAAGCTGGGAGGACTGCTGTGCGACAGGGGGAGGACAGGCCCAGGGAACCGACCCTCCACGAGGCACTCTCCAACATCATGGGAGCCTACCACCATTCCCAGGGGACCATGGGCACTGTACTGGCCAAGTTACGGGAGACCCAGCGGCTGCAGGAGGGACAGTACCTGGGGATCAGGAAGGACCTCACAAAAAACTACACCATCCTGGTCACCATAGCAGGGCTGCTGGCTGACATGGGCAAGACCATGATGGAGGCAGTGGCACAACAAAGGGCTGCTGACACTAGCCAAACTGAGGAACAGCCTTCTACCTCCGCCGGTGCTAGTGGACAGGAGGCCCCGCCACAGGACCAACAGGCCACCTGTGCCCCACCCCACAAACGGTCCCTGAGATCGTTACAGAAGACAGCAAACATTGCCAAGATCCTTGCCAGGAAATAGGAGTCTCCTGATTGTCACCCTTCTGTCCCACTCTGTCACCCTGACCACCTTGAACTGCCATTACTCCCCTTCCTATACCCCATTGGACAATGCACCTGTGATACCAAGAGACTCTACTCTACCATGGACCTTCCTCCACCATCACCCCAGCCCCTTGCTCGTACCCCCATACTATTTAGCACAAAAAATAAACAACTTTGAAATATAAACCATACTGGAGTCAGTGTAATGATTGGAAAGATATATTCTTACAACATTCTCAAAGCATTGCAACATCTATGTTCATTGAATTATACCAATGTATGACAGTTGGTGGGTAGCAGTACACATAGCAGGAGCCAGAATGGGGTACACAGATCTGAAAAAAGGAATCCAAAGGGAGCAGTCAGTGGCCATAGCCAGAGGATAAGAGGCTGCCATGTACAATGTCCAAAAGTATTCTGAAATGTGAAGGGGAGTTACAGGGCCTGATTCTAACTTTGGAGGACGGTGTTAAACCGTCCCAAAAGTGGCGGATATACCACCTACCGTATTACGAGTCCATTATATCCTATGGAACTCGTAATACGGTAGGTGGTATATCCGCCACTTTTGGGACGGTTTAACACCGTCCTCCAAAGTTAGAATCAGGCCCACAGTCTCTTACTTGTGTGTCACTGGAAGTACTGCTGTATAATGTTTGTTCTGTTGTCCACATCTTCTTCATCTGCTTCCTTTTCCTCACTGTCCACAGGCTCCACCACTGCCACAAGACCATCACCAGGCTCATCCTCCAGCAGAAAAGGCACCTGGCATCTCAAGGTCAGGTTGTGCAACATACAGCATGCCACGATGATCTTGCAGACCTCCTTCGGTGAGTAGTACAGGGAGCCACCTGTCAGATGGAGGCACTGGAACCTGGCCTTCAGGAGGCCGAAGGTCCTCTCAATAATCCTCCTTGTTCGCCTATGTGCCTCATTGTAGTGTTCCTCTGCCCTTGTCCTGGGATTCCTCACTGGGGTCAGTAGCCATGACAGGTTGGGGTAACCAGAGTCACCTACAAATATTGAGGGACAACTGTTAGACACACACTAACCCTTAGGGACAACCCCAGACACATACTTATACTGTGTGGGGACCTTGGGCTCACCTATTAACCACACCCAGGGCCTCTGGAGTTGGCCCATCACATAAGGAATGCTGCTATTCCTCAGGATATAGGCGTCATGCACTGAGCCAGGATATTTGGCATTCACATGGGAGATGTACTGGTCCGCCAAACCCACCATTTGCACATTCATCGAATGATAGCTTCTTCTATTCCTGTACACCTGTTTATTTCTGCGGGGGGGGACAAATGCCACATGTGTACCATCAATAGCACCAATGATATTGGGGATATGGTACAGGGCATAGAAATCAGCTTTCACTGTGGCCAAATCCTCCACCTGGGGGAAAACGATGTAGCTGAGCATGTGTTTCAGCGGGGCAGATAACACTCTGGTCAACACATTGGAGAACATTGCCATGGCCACTGTTGTTTGAAAGGAGCCACTTGCCAGGAAATGGAGCACTGACAGGACCTGCACTAGAGGGGGTATTCCTGTGCGATGGTGGAAAGCTGACATCAGGTCTGGCTCCAATTAGGCACACAGTTCTTGGATTGTGGCACGATCAAGTCTGCATGTGATGATAATGTGTCTGTCCTCCATTGTCGACAGGTCCACAAGGGGTCTGTACACTGGAGGATGACGCCATCCCATCGTCTTCCTCAGTGGTTGTAGCCTATGGAGGAGAATGGTGAGCAGAAGGTCATTTACCACATAGATAGCACAACTGTGTTTGAATTAATGTCACAGAAGGAGTGTTTGAATTTGAGAGTCAGTATATTGTGTCAATATGTGCTGTGACACAGTTAGGTGCCATGCCATGTGTCCCCCTGAAATGGCGGATGCTTGACCTGTGAGGAGGGACAAGGGGAAATGAGGTAACTGCACTGGCGTTGTGCTGCGTCGTGGTAGGCGGTCGATGATAGCGGCACAAATCCACATTGGGTATCATTGGGCCCTATGGGTCCCAGGAGTCAATGGCGATGTACGCCGGTGGTGACAGTACGCACCTCCGCAGACGTCACTGCCATTTTTTACCTATTCACTCACTTGCTTCCTGACCATCAACAGGGGAGGACCTAAACTGCAAGTGCTGCTGTGACCTGAGTCTAGAAGCGATAATGGCTAGAGTGTCTGGGGCAAGGGCTCCTGCCTTCACTGCTGAGAATTTGGAGAAACTGGTGGATGGGGTCCTCCTCCAGTACACGTTACTCTACGGTCCTCCAGACAAACAGGTGAGTACACTGTGAGCATGATGTGTGCGCAATGCCTGTTTGGAGTGGTGTGGATGTTAGCCACATGTTGGGGGGTGCTAATGCGTCCTGGCTTTAACGCTGCATGAGAGGTGGTCACTGTATGTGCGTCAGGGCATGGATGGGAACTGGTGGGCAATGAGTGTGACGGTCCAGATGGGTGAGTAATTACATTTTCCGCTGTCTTTTCCATCTAGGTCAGCGCTCACCAGAAAAAGGGTATTTGGGGTGCCATCACCAAGGACATGCAGACCCTGGGGGTCTATCACAGGCGGAGCACCCACTGCCGCAAGAGATGGGAGGACCTGTGCCGCTGGAACAAGAAGATGGCGGAGGCCCAGCTGGGGCTGGCCTCCCAACGTGGAAAGGGTGCCCGTCGCACCATGACCCCCCTGATGTTCTGCATCCTGGCGGTGGCCTATCCAAAGTTGGATGGGCGCTTGAGGGCATCACAGCAGCCACAAGAGGGTGAGTACAGTTTCAGAAAGCTGACTTTGCGCGCTTTAGGAACTAGGTGGGTGGGGGATGTGAGCTGTGCATGCCCCTAGGCCAGGGCGATCATGGCAGGGTAGGTCCCTTGTTTGCAGGCTCTGAAGTACCCCTACCCCAATCTTACAAGTGGCCAACTACTACTGGGCAGGGTCCTGTGGGTGTCATGTGTGCAGATGCTGGCATTAGGCATTGTACCCAATGGGCTGGTGACTACCTTAGTGAGTGGTTGGGCATGGCCTAGTGCATAGGGCTGCTCAGTATTTGTAGTGTACGCCAACGGTAGTGGTGCTGCTGGCATTGACCATGTGTATCCTCTGTCTATCCCCCCCCCTTCTTGTTTTGTCACCCTGTCCTTCTGTGCATTAGCATCATCTGGCAGAGGAGCAGAGGCACCGGCGACAGAGGGAGCTGCATCCCACATGGCCCATAAGGGCGAATCCACTGAGGGTGAAGGCACCAGTGGGACGGAGGGCGAGGGGAGCCCCATGATGGGGACAGGAGGGGATACCAGTGACAGTGACTCCTCCTCTGATGGAAGCTCCCTGGCGGCGGCGGCAGACACCTCTGTGCCCACCCCAACAACAGGTACAGCCACCACCCCCCCTACCAGCACGCCCTCCCAGCAGCCCCTCAGCGGGTTTCCTGTGCCCGCTCACCCAGGAGGGTGGGCATTTCCTTCATCCCAGGCACCTCAGGCCCTGCTCCAGTTAGCTCTGCTGCCTTCAGTGAGGAGGCTATTGACCTCCTGAGATCCCTCACTGTTGGCCAGTCAACCATTCTGAATGCCATCCAGGGTGTCGAGAGGCATTTGCAACAAACAAATGCATACCTGGAGGGCATTCATTCTGGCGTGGCAGCCCAACAGAGAGCATTTCAAGCTCTGGCCTCAGCACTGATGGCAGCCATTGTCCGTGTGTCCAGCCTCCCCCCTCCCCCCTCCAACTTCCACTACCCAGACCCAATCCCCTCTACCTCACCCTATCCCAAGCACACCTTCAGACCAGTATGCATGCACATCAACACACAAAAGTGGCTCAGGAAAACATAAGCACCACACATCATCACACAGGCACTCACACAAGCACCATACCCATGCACACATACCAACTTCCACTTCCTCCACTGTGTCCCCCTCCTCCTCTTCATTCACCTCCCTCCCAGTAGCATCTCCACTCACACCTGCATGCACCACATCATCAGCCACTGCCTCAATCACCAGCACGCCCATCATAGCACACCCCTCACGAGCAATCACCACCCCCACAACCATTCACACATCCCCTGTGTCCTCTCCCAGTGTGTCTGTGAGCCCTCCTCCCAAAGTACACAAACGCAGGCACACACCCATCCAACAGCCATCCACCTCACAACATCATCCAGCACATGCACCTTCACCCAAACTCAGCAGATGTACACCTCCTACAACCACTACCTCTTCCTCCACACCCACACCCACTCCATCGTCCCGTCCCAGTGTGTCAAAAAAACTTTTCCTTGCAAACATTCACCTCTTCCCTACGCCTCGCCCCTGTCCTTCCCCTAGGGCCAGGATGTCTAGATCCCAGACCAGCTCCTCAGCCACCAAGTCGGCATTCGCTGTGGTCCCTGCAAGCCCGAGAGGATCGAAGGGCGCACCCGTCAGTGCTGGCAGTGTGCCACCTACCGATGCTAAAGACCACCCGATTCTGCCACCTACAAGGTTAAGAAGGGGCCGTCATGCATCACGGACAAGACGCACCACCCACCCAGCAAGGCCTCATCCAAAACAAAAGAGGACATTTCCAAGGTCCCAGCAGCATATACCAAGGTGGGGAAGGGACTCAAAAGCAAGGGAAAGTCACTTCAGGGCTCGGAGCCTCCAGGTGAGGTACTGGTGACCACCATTTGTCCTGATAGGCCAGCAACCTGTACCATGGTAAGCACTGCTGCAACGTCTGCCACCTGCACCGCCACATGCCCCGCCATCTGCACCGCCCCCTGCACCGCCGCTGCCTCATCGACAGTCACCAGCATCATCCCCAGTGGGCAGTCGTCCGAGGCTGCCGGAGATGGCCTGGTGTCTCCCTCCACTACTGCAAGCACCTGCACCACGGGCAGCACCAGCAGCATCTCCGCCACAGGCTCCGCTGCAGGTACCGCAACCTGCACCGCCATATGCACTGCCATATGCCCAACCGGTGCCACTACATCGGACATCAGCAGCATCCCCAGTGGGCAGCTGTCGAGGCTGCAGGAGATGTCCTGGACCCTGCACACATCACTTGAGGCACCAACACCAGCACTGGCACCACCAGCAGTTTGCAGCCTAAGTCGCTGCAGGATGGAGTGTGGCTATGCGTCCATGGAGTATCATGCTACCTGTTCCCTGCACTTCTCGTGCGTCAGACACCCAGGTGAGGGAATGTGAACTGCCACACCCTAGGTGCAGCATCACTGGGCACAATGCCCCTTCCAGAACCAGTGGAGAGGTGCATCCACTCACCCAATCCTCTGCAGGATGAAGCAGACTGGGAACAGAGCCCCCTCTAGAACCAGTTGAGAAATGCATTCACTTACTCAATCCTTGGCAGGATGAAGCAGACTCCAGAACCAGTGGGACATGTCACCCACTTGAGAGACTATGGCTTTGCATTCCCCAGTAACAAGCAGTGGGCAAACCAGCCACTTGAGAGACTGTGGCTTTGCACTCCCCAGGACCAAGCAGTGGGCAAACCACCCACTTGAGGGACTGTGGCTTTGCACTCCCCAGGACATCGCTGTTGGCATGTTGCCCCCTCGAGGAGCAGTGGAGTAGTACCATCTTACGGCTGAGGTGCCCCCCTCCCCTTTCCCCTGAGGTGCCAGTGTTTTCTCAACCTGAATCCCCTGCAGTGTTCTCTCCATTTTGAGGCAGGAGTCAAGTGTGGGCTTCGCCCATGATTTATTGGGCCACTGGTCCAAGAACATTTGCAATGGACAGTGTACGGCCCTCTGTCATATTGTACATATTTGTAGAATCTGTTGTTTGCAATCGTTCACTTTATATGCATTTTCCAAATATCACAGATTTGACTCAATTCCTTTTATCCTTGCGTTCTTCTAGGTTACGGGATGTATCTGTAATGTTTTTGGATGTGTTTGTGTGTATGGTGTGGTGGATGAGGGTGGGGGTGTTGCGTGTTGCGTGTGTGTGTCACTCTCTTTTTCCTCCCCCCTCCCCTGTGTGCTAGGTGCAGTACTCACCATCGTCGTCGCCACCACCCTCTTTCAAATTCCTGGTGGATTAGTAGATACACCAGCATGGGGAGGACCTGCAGTTCGGCCTCCATGGCGTCCTGGTTCTTCGTTGAGTGTCGAAAGGTGAGTGGTTCCTCTTCAGCGTACTGTTTCCACCGTGCTTTTGATGTCATTGGTACCGCCCCAGAAATGCTGGCGGATTGGCCTCTCATAATAGAGTGGGCGGCACATTGTCTTCCGCTTGTCTGTTGGCGGTGACCGCCACAGTGTTTGTTGCTACTGCCCTGGCAGTCGGAGTGTTAAAATGGCTGTCTATGATGGCGGTTTCCGCCGTGGTTGTGATTCCACTTTTTTGTCTGCCAGCCTGTTGGTGGTATTACCGCCGCTTTATCTTCGACCACCAGGGTTGTAATGAGGGTCATAGTGTTCCTGTCTTCAACCAATTTGCTGTGTTGGTAGGAGTTGATTGACTCAATAGCACTGAGGGTTTAAAACACAATCCTAACCCTGTGGCAAAAAGTAAACAGTGCTGTAAGGTCTGGCAATGTCAAGAGGGGGGAAGGAGAGAGATATACTTAGCTCATCAAGTCACTAGAGATGTGACTCAAGATGATCAACATCCCCAAGCCGCCCCAGGTTGATTTTGCAACTGGTTTAAAAACTGAAATAGAGATAGAATTCCCAATTTACTTTTCCACAGATGTGGTCTGCCCTAAGCTATGTTCTATAGATAGAGAGCTTAGAGACAGGCAAATTAGTTGCCAGCCCATTAATGACTCCTGATAGGTCCAACACCAGTAACTCTAGCAATTCTGGTGGAGAGAGAGAGCTACAAATTTGTGCCCTCCTCTAGGATCCTAACTTGCCAATAAGGAGGTGATCACTGGGGAAAGGGGCTCTGAGGTGGCAGGTGAAATTCAGTCTCAATCCCCTATTAGGACACTTTTATGGAATGTCGCTGGATTGTGTTCCACAGTAGATTGCACAGACTGGACCCACCTTATAGAATCGTTTGTCCCTTACAAAGTACCAGGGATTGACATGATCTCTGGTGACCTGTTTCTGACAAAGCCCAATGGTTGGGGGTCCAAACTTTGCGTTATTATTCAATGCTATTATGAAAGGATTGCCCATCCTGGGCAAGTGCTGAAATTATATCCATTTTTAAAAGGTGTTCCCCTCTCTTGCTAACAAATTATAGACCTATTAGAATTATAAATGCCACACAAAACTGTTTGTATAGAGTCATTTAGAAAGATCGCAGTAGTGGATGGTGAGCAATGATTTTCTATCCACCCTCCAAGTGGGTTTTCGCAATTGCACATCCACCATTGACCAAGTATTTAGGCTCCAGTTATTATTTTAGAAAACTGTTGCCATAGAGGGTGGAAGATTTATGTGATGTTTGTGGACCTGTGATTGCCTTCGATCTGATACCTAGATATATGTTTTGGCAAGTACTAGCTGATATGGGAGATCCATTGTGCCTCCTTCACTGATAGTGAGGTTTCACGATCAGAATTTAGCTGAGGTCAGATGTGACCAGTTGGGAGAAGTGACGGAGCCATTTCCAGTCAACCGGGGTGTTAGGCAGGGCTGCATTCTTGCCCCAAGTCTTTTCACGTTGTATGTCAACCATTTGGTACCCCACTTGAATATGTGTAATAACGATGCTCCAAGACTAGCTAGCATGAAGGTGCCCACCCTGATATTTGCAGATGGCACACTTCTCTTGTCAAATTCACCAATGGGGATCCGGAAAATCTTAGAAGAATTTAGTAGCTTCTGAATGGCAGAGGTGTTTGGAAATCAATGTGGTGAAAACGAAATATGTGGTGTTTAACCCCATTGGTGCATATGTGGCCAATGGCCAACACATGCACACCCTCCCTGGTGCTTGCCACAACAAGTGTCCGACACCATAAAGGGGTTTTAAAAATCATCTGCTGCTTTTTCACAGACACTAAGCCCAGGCACACCAGTGGGGTCATTTTTTATCAAGACAAGTTGGGAAAGCTGGGTTGTAAGCAGTTTCTGGATCCCTGCATATTCCTGTAGTTTATGTCACAGAAATGCAAGGGAAAGTTGTGCTTTTATTTAATGTTTTACCTTTGCAGGGCATGCTGGGGAAAAAACTTTGGGAAATCCTCACAAGCTGTACCTCCCGGGACTCCCCTTGATGTCTGCTTTTCAGAAATGTCTGGGCTTGATAGGTTTCTCTAAATGGTTAAAGATCCCAGGACTAATAGCACACTCACCGTAGTTATCATTGTTGTCACAATACATTTTGCAACCTTTCCTGTCGTGGACAATAGGCCTTCCCACACAAGCGAGGTACCATTTTTATCGGGAAACCTGGGGGAATGCTGGGTGGAAGGAAGTTTGTGGCTCCCCTCAGATTCCAGCACCAGATGTTTGTGGCTCCCCTCAGATTGCCATACCAAGAAGTGAGGAAAGAGATCTTTTTTATCCCAAGTTTGAGGTTTGCAAAGGATTCTGGGTAACAGAACCCAGTGATAGCCAAAGATGTACAGGTTTGGTAGGGTTCCCTTGGTGCCAGCTGAGCTTGAGGCCAAAATCCACAGCTAGGCACTTTGTAAAAAACACATCGGTTTTCCTAGGAAAAATGTGATGTGTCCATGTTGTGTTTTGGGGCATTTTTTGTCGCAGGCATTAGGCCTACCCACACAAGTGAGGTACCATTTTTATCGGGAGACTTCGGGGAAAGCTGAGTGGAAGGAAGTTAGTGGCTTCCCTCAGATTCCAGCATCTTTGCAGCACCAAAATGTGAGGAAACAATGCTTTTTAGCCCAATTGTGAGGTTTGCAAATAATTCTGTGTAACAGATCCCAGTTAAAGCCCCACAAGTCACCACATCCTGAATTTCCCTTGGTGTCTACTTTAAAAAAATGCACAGGTTTGGTAGATTTCATAAAGTGCCGGCTGAGCTACAGCCCAAAATCCACAGCTAGGCAGTTTGCAAAACACATCAGTTTTCAATGTGAAAATGTGATGTGTCCATGTTGCGTTTCGGGGTGTTTCCTGCGGTGGGCACTAGGCATATCCACACAAGTTAGGTACCATTTTTACCAGGAGACTTGGGGAAAACAGAATAAAAGAACAAGTGTCATTGCCAATTGTCTTTCTCTACATTTTTGCCTTCCAAATGTAAGACAGTGTGTAAGAAAGAAGTCATTTTGAGATATGGCCTGTAATTCACATGCTTGTCCGTGGACCCCTGATTTCAGAGATGTTCAAATAACCACTGTTTCTACAATATACTTCTTATCTTGTGGTCATTTTGGAAATATATAGGTTTCCTTTACACCTCTTTTTCACTCTTTATATTTTACCAATTGAATTGCTGTATACCCTGTTTCCCATGAAATTTCATTGCAAGGTGCAGCTCATTTACTGGCTCTAGGTAGCTTGGGTTCTAGATGAACCTACAAGACCTATACAACCCGGCAACCAGAGGGGTCAAGCAGATGTAACGTTACATTTCTTTCAAACACCTATCATAATTAAAAAAAAGTTCTGGAAAAAAACATAGACAGAAACGGCTGTTTTTTTTAACTCAATTTCCATCTTTTTTTATTTCAACTGTTATTTTCTGTATGAAAATCTTAAGGATCTACACAAATGACCCCTTGCTGAATTCAGAATTTTGTCTACTTTTCAGACATGTTTAGCTATTGGTTTTACACCCATTTCTGTCACTAACTGGAAGGAGACTGCAATCCCCACAAATAGTCAAAATGGGGCATGTCCCAGTAAAATGCCAAAACTGTGTTACAAAATGTGGTTTTCTGATTCAAGTCTGCCTGTTCCTGAAAGCTGGGAAGATGGTAATTTTAGCACCGCAAACCCTTTGTTGATGTCATTTTCAGGGAAAAAACAGATGCTTTCTTCTACAGCACCTTTTCCCATTTAAAAAAAATTTTTTTTGCTGCATTTGGCTAATTCTTTGGTCTCCTCCAGAGTAACCAACAAACTCTGGGTACCTTTTTGATCCCCAGAATGTTGGAAAAAAAGGATGCAAATTTGGCAATGATAGCCTATGTGAACAAAAAGGTTTGGGGGCCTAAGCGCTAACCACCCTAAATAGCCAAAAAAGTGCTCAGCACTTGGGGTGAAGGCCCAGCAGCTAAGGGTTAACCTATGCTGCACAAGAACACCTAATCCCTCCATTAAAAGGGAGAACGGGCCCAAACCTTTGAATATCTTGGGATCACTCTTAATGAGCAAATGGATTGAACAGCCCATATTTCTAAGCGCATACTCAAATTGGAGCATCACATTTGGGGGCTGACGAAAGTTCATCGGGGTTCGTTCTTCAGACCAATTTCCCCTGTGATTAAAATTTACACTCACCAAGCACTATATGGTGCAGAGCTGTTGAGGCATATGAATGCCAATGCCCTGCAGATCACAAAGAATTAATTCCTGAGGCAGCTTCTGAGACTCACGGTCAATTGCTGCCACTAAGGATGTATGTGGGGCTCACGCCAATCTCCGAGGGGATTGCTGTTAGACCTGTCCTGGGCTGTAAAAGATACTTAGGGCCCCATATACTGAGAGGCTCATTTACGAGACCCTAGCGGCACACTGCGCTACCGGAGCATTATCTTTTTTGACGCTCTGATGGTGCAGTGTGCCATCCCATATTACTTTGCATGGCTTTCCATGGCCTTGTAAATATGGACCCCTTTCATGAATAGCACAACTGGATAGGGGTGCTCCATGGCTGTTTCCTGGGGTGTTCCCACGCACCACCCCTGGAGCGGGAAGGAATCTGACGCATTCCCAAATTTACAAGTCTGGGAATGCGTCAGAATCCTAGTTCACCTCAGGGGTGGCGTAAGAATGACGCAGTGGTGAGAAATATCTATATTTCTCCCCATTTTTCCTCTTGTGATTGTTTTTTTGTGCAGGAAGGTGTCCCTACTTGCACAAAAACACTCATCTCTTCAATGTAGGCATCCTTGTACCATGGTGCAAGTGTTGCTGTGTTGGCACTAGGCAATAATTTGTGCTCCAGTGGAGGGGGAGAGGACAGAAATGCACTCTATCTTATAGACATGGCACATTTCTGCCTTTTCCCAGTACGCAGGGTGGCACGGCAGGACCCTTAGTCTCCCGGGATCAGTTTATCTTCCCTAGATAGAATACGTAAGAGAGACCCTGAGGAGGATGGGGAATGAAAGGCTGTGGGATGACCCTGGGGGAGTTTCTTCTCTTATCTCTAAAGCGGCCCTCAAGAGGAATTGTAAACAGCTTGAACTGAATATTCTAGTGACTAGGCCAGGCCTAGGTTCTTTGACAGACTCTTTTCTGAAATTAAAGAATGATTTTAGATGAAATAGAACCTGCTATGGCCAGGAAGCTCTAAATGCAACTTAGATATGGGACATTGTCTCTGTGTTTTTTTCTGCTAGCTGGGGCCTTTCCATCAGACTACTTGAGCAGGCCTTGAACAGCCATTGAATCAGTGATATATGCCCTCTTCTTTCGCCCAGAGTACAGTAAGGTTAGGGCTAAGTGGATAATTCCTATATGCAAGAATTTGTGAACCAGTGAGCACATGGAGTTGTACAGAATGTTACAATCTGACACAAGGCAGCTTATAGTATTTGTTGTCTCAAGGTACTTACTTTCAATGTGTCAAATTAAGCAAAAACGCAGTTCCCCAACTGTCGCCTCTGGAGTTACCGAGGCGGAGCCACTGCTCTGTTAGCTGTATACCATAATTAGTACCTCTCATACCCCATGATGATAGAGTGCTGGTCATTTCCTAGCTGGTTCTTTATTTTATGGTTGAGCTATTACACTGCCATCTGCATACTATAATTAGCACATTATGCACTTTAAGTTGATGGAGTGCCAGGCACTTATAAATTGCCCCCATTTTATTGCATGCTTTGCACTTAATGGCGATGGAGTATACTTACTTTATATGTTTGAGCTTCATACAATTGTATCTGTTTTTTTCTTAGTAATAATTTACTGTTTTACAGAATGAACACATTTTAATAAATGTTTTTATGTAGTTTTTTTTTATTGCTATTACTTGTTTACTTGTATTACTTTTATGGCAATTTGCCAAAATAAAGAGTACTGACTGACTGACTGAATATTTTTAATAATATTTTGAAGAAAGGAGGCAATCTGATCTGCAGCCAGATGAAGAATTCTCAGAAGACACGGGTCACCTGGCGACCCAGATTTTAACTGCAGGAGAAGCTCTTTAACTTTTAAAAAAGAAATAGGGGGGAAAGGGTGATAGAGTGGCAGATGAGGTGGGGTCAATTGCCTCCATACTACTATCTAGGAGTGAACCATCATCCTTAGAAGTGCAGCAGGACACAATCTTCAAGAAGTTGTCCTTAAAGTGAGCTGCCACACTATTGCAGACACCTTGTGAGCTCTCTCAAATATTCTGGGCTGGCAGGGTGAAAAGACTGTTGATCACTTAAAAAAGTTCCTTGGGAGTGTGACTTGCAGACATAACTTTTTCTGTACAACAAGAAGACAGCTGCTGCAATGGCGCACCTATACCTGTGCATCAATTCCTTGTGGTTCTCTTTTTCTTTTGTAAAGGGCATAAGCCTACATTTCTGCTCTTGTCTTTGACACTGAGGTCTGACAATTATCAAATCCTCGGAGAACCAGGGAGCAGAAGTTTTGGTTCTAGTTCTATTCTTAGAGGTAGGGGGGAATCTGGCCAATAGCATTAGCTATCAATAGACTGAAGTCCTCTGCTGAATATTCTAGAGGATTATTAGTACTTTTGGATTCATTTAATACTACCTCTAGTTTTTCAGAAGTAATTTTATTCCATCTCCTGGAGGTAGAGGTATTGCTCAGCTACAGACCTCTGTCCATCTGTAAGGTAACTTTAAAAGATACCAAAAAGTGCTCTGTCCAACAAGATCTCCCCTCTCCAAGGCATCATGATGAACAAAAATTCCATCTAACGTGTATCCTACCACATGAGTAGCTAAGTCCACCACTTGTGTGAAACCTAAGTCTTTCATCAGGCTTAGCAGCATAGCTCATCAGCATAGTGGAATCACTGCACTCTGTGTCCTCTCAATATAATGAATTTGGGGCAAGTAGTATAGGGTTCCTGTGCAAAACTCCAGTCCTCGATGAGCTTAGACCGGGGATCCAGAGGAAGGTCAACCAAAAGACCCGAAAAAGTGGAGTTATGATTAACTTTAATTCTAAAATGGGCCATATTTTAAGAATCAGCTGGTCCCGGACATAGATTTTCTTCCCGAGCAGTTAAGCGATATTTTGAAAATCAAGGCCAGTCCTCTTCTTCTAACGAGGGGTCTGTTTGGCCTAACAATCGCATATTCAGGAGGAAAAGCTGCTACAAGATCAGGTCCAGAGTTTTCTCTCGACCCTGGTCTCGGTAATAAACAAACAATCTAGACCCTGGGAAAGAACTAGTTCATTGAATTCAGTGCAGTGCTTGATCATAGACCGTGCATTGATCAGGGCACATGAAATCACCTCATAACCAGAGGAATCCTGAGCTGTACGGTCTCCATTCCTATTAAATATAGGAGTTCCAGGCTCCAGCAGTGCCAAAGATTGCCCCTTGCAGTGCGAACAGTGAGCAGTTAAAGTAACTGCAGGTTGAAAGTATCACACTGTCCCCTTCCCTATGATAGTCTCCCACGTGAGAAACTAAGAGACAAGCACAATGGGCCTGATTACAACTTTGGAGGAGGTGTTAATCCGTCCCAAATGTGACGGATATACCACCAGTCGTATTACGAGTTCCATAGGTTATAATGGACTTGTAATACGGCTGGTGGTATATCTGTCACTTTTGGGACGGATTAACACCTTCCTCCAAAGTTGTAATCAGGCCCAATATGTCTTAAAATGGCTAATACCTGCCTCTTCTTCTGTAAGCCATTCTTATAGCTCTGGGGGCCTGGAACAGTCTCACTCAACACATATGGAGCAGTGTGATGGTTAGTGGTTCTGCTGGTATTGTCATCGGCAGCTCTGGCGGGGCAACAGTTGGTGCAAGCTGCAGTGGCCCTTCTGGCAAGGGCCCCGGGCCGGTACTTATGTCTTCTCAAATTAAGCACTGCAGCTAAAGCGCCTAGGTGAAATCTATAGCACGGCCATACATCCATTGGGAACGGCTCTATGCTGTCGATGTTGATTTAGCCTGCCGTACTCCCGAACATTCAGGAACGTTTCCACAAATTCCACTTCGTTCTGCTCCCTCAATCTGCATTGTCTTTTATCATCTCCGAAGCTTATGGTGTCAGAAAGTGGCGCAAGTGATTGAATTTTGCTCCATCTGCTCCCAGGAGCCCGGGCCTGCGTGAGATACAATAATGATAGACACCGCCGCAATGCTGGGAGACGGAAGCCCAGCGAGCGCCTCCTCGCCACGCAGCAGCCACGGAGATTGATAGAATCTAATAAAAAAAAATGAGCAGAACGGAAGCCGCTATCGCCAAAGCAAAGTTAATTAAAGTGCGATCAGCGATAGGAGTAATGGGCTCTGATGGTTGCTGTCTAGATAGAGGTGACAGATGGCCAGCCACCTCAGGATCACAGACGGAGCAAAAGGAACTCAGAGGGCGATCTAAGAAGTGTTAGTCAAAGTAGTGGGCATTAAAAGGGTAAGTGACGCATTTGAAGGACGCTTAAGTTAGCACATGTAGGGCAGTGCTCAGGAGGGTGGAAAAGGTCAGGGGAAAAGATGAATTATTAAAGAAATGGGTTTCAAAGTTATTCAAAGTCAAACCACTGATGTATGTGAAAAACGTAATCACAGAGGTTTAAATGGAAGGGGGTTCGCCTTAACTACTAATAAAAACTTAATGGAAGTAGTTGAGTTTGAAACTGTAAGTGATTGGCTATATCTAAGAACAACATTCCATCATTTTACATCACGGAAGCTTTTAATAGATATGGATAGGTTAAACCGTATTGAAATCGTTCTGCAATTGCCCCAAAAACAGCAGCACTGGATAGTGTTAACTGCAGAGTTATGGTCCCTCTCCACACAGTAACAAGCAACCCTAATGTTTGGAGTTTGTCAATTGTAAATGGAGAGCCCTAAGGGACAGCTATTTACATAGGAAAGAGTCTGAATAGAATGATCAGAACTATTGGTGGATAAGGAAATTATGTCCACGCGGTGCTTAGTTTGTGTTCAGTCAAGGGCTGGACAAAGTTAAGGGCTGTCAAATTTCCTTCTTGATCCCCTGAGAAGAGAGTGACTCCTACCAGGAGCCAAGATGCCACCGGGTACGTAATAGTAGAGATGAAGGGAGTTAAGTGTTTCCTTCCAAAGGCCTCAGGAGGAAAAAGGCCAAAAAGATATAAAGGCATAATTTGAAATCTTATATTCTTGATTGAAGATGGTGGTTAATGACTGACATCCTCCCATCTGTGCTCATCAAATATCTAGCTATCACAACACTTTTATACCATTACAGTGATATGTGTGTGTCCCTGAAAGTTCAAGTTCAGGCAGCTGCATAAATAAAAAGATGACAGGTGGCTGGAGGGCAAGAACATTTTCTTGTAGATGCTCACAACTTTTGCCCAATCAAAACGTACTCCTGGCTCTCACCAAGTGGGTAGAGCAAAAAACTCTCTTTAGTGATGCTCACATAATTGTCTGGCAACAGCTGCGGTGTCAAACCAGACCACAAAAAACAGGTACAAAACAAATAGGAATGGGTAATGAGCACTGCAAAAAATAAATGAATACACTTGTGGTGCATTCATCATCCATTAAACTTTCCTGTATATGTATTTCAAAGAGGCAAAATAGAGAAGAAAATACTCAACATGTTCTTGAATTGGTAATCTCAGACAGAATTCAATGGACAGTCCACCATTTTGGAAAGGGCAATTCATAAGGCTTAACCATGCCCTCTACGCATAACTGATGGAATGCACTTAGCATGTGATGAAGAAACCCAACATTAACAACTTTTGCCTGATGGAGAAATTTGAAGTTTTGCCCCTGCCCTTTCTATACAATGTTCCTTGCTAGTTACGGAGTACCCTCCAAGTTATCGTGACAGAGTAAAAGCTAAATCAGTCTAGGCCACGAGGATAGTCAGTCACATGCTTAACACTGTATACTGCAACACGGGACCTGACTGAATAATACATTCACTGGCTTCTTCTGAACACTTTCTGCTTCTGCTAAGCTCTTGCTGTGGATGAAATAGCCAGAGGCTGCAAGTGGCAGTCACAGGGACTTATTTATGGAACTCTGATCTATTTTGCATCATCCAGTTTTGAGCCCAGAGCATTAGAGAGAAAGTTAGAAAAGGTTAAAAAATAGTAAAACAGCACAAAAGGAAGAAAATAGGCCAGAAATAACCTATAATAACAAAGTAGAGAGACAAGAAGTGTAGGGTGGTGGATGAAAGAGGAATGTATTGGAGTTAAGACCAGGTAGCTTTCATGTACAAATTAGGCTCTAGGGGCCTGATTTAGATATTGGCGGAGGAGTTACTCCATCACAACGGTGGCGAATGTCCAATCTGCTGAAATCGAAATCCCATTGGATACAATGGGTTTTAGATTTTGGCAGACGGCATATCCGTCATCGCTGTGATGGAGTAACCTCTCTGACAATGTCTAAATCAGGCCCTAAATGTCCATACTTCATTTTGAGACAATGCTGATTATAATGATGGAGCTTATTTCCTGATGATAATCTAATTATGAATGTCTCAATTTCTCTTACATCTGGCAACTGATGGGAAAGATAATCCATCTACTGGGTATTTTCCATAAATAGTTGAGGGATTTTGAGCTTGCTTCACCATAGGATGACAAATAGCACTATGGTACTTTGATGAAGGAACCCCACTACCAAATATTTGTGGAAGTGAGAAATAGGATGTCGGTGAGTGGGTGATGTGAAGGTACAAGTGGGGTGAGAAGACAGTGCATTTGTTGGTTACATAAGGCGAAGGCTGTTCTATGTGTAATTGCATGTTTAGGGTTCCTTTATGGAATTGTTATTGCTTGTAATGAGTTCTCTGTTGAGTGCGATACTTGAAGGTTCTAAGTGAGTGAAGAATCCAGACACCGACCTGCAGGACCTGTCTTCCTTTACCAGGATAAATCTACTTGGAAATTGCTCAATTGTCGTGGTATTTCCATACTCAACAAATTGGCAACAAGCAGTGGTGCTTAACCATTGATTCTATGTATTTTACCTTGTATTATTTTTTTCCTTGAAATCCTGCCAAGGATTGCATGATTTATCGGCTGGAAAATATTTTCCAGGGATGTAAATACAGCACCACAGGAACAGCAGGAGATGAAGTTGAAAATCGCCTTGTTACACTGTGGTAACACTTGCTGTGAGGTATTTGCAAGATTTTGTGACTGTCCCTTACTATAATAGCTGCATTGTGCTGTACGTGCTGTGTTTCCCTTTGAACTGTTGGAACATGCTTGTTGCTGAATGTGAGATTGTTGCAGTGTGTGAGCTCAGCTGTAGAACTTCCGCAAGCCTGCATGCATTACTGAAGGAACGTCAAGCCGTACCCTACGTGTGCATTGAATCCAGTGCCACACGCATGCATGTCTGGTTGCCTAGTGACGTGGCAACAGAATGTGGAAGTCGGACTCGCTCTGAGAAGCTAACAAGGTAGCGCACATTACATTCTTCCACCACATGCATGCGCTTTGGTTGCCTGGCAACAAAACAAGGAAGTTGGAATCAGCTCTGTGCAGCTAAGTCTGACACGCATCAACCTTGTTTTTCATTTTTTTATTATTTTTTATTATGGAAGGAGTATTTTATAAATTGTATTGAAACTATTGGTGATGATAAAATATGACAGTTGAACAAAAGAAGATAATTTTGCTCCATTCTTTAGGCCCGCATACCTACATCATGTCCAAATCAGTCGTTGTCAGAGACACAAATGTGTTTGATGCAGCAATAAGAGATTTGGATAAATATTTAGCACCAACATTGTGCATTGCAATAACATGTAAAAAAACAAATTCAGAGGAAATAAGGAAAAAATGAATGGGTTAATGGTTTTGTAACAGATTAAAAAACAAATATCACTTGACTGCAAATTCGGTGTACTACAGGAGGATCTTATAAGAGATCAATTAGTAATGCATGCAGGTAAAACCAGTGATACAGAAGCATTTGTGGGTCAATGGAAATTCACATTTAGATTATATTTTAGCTATTGTAAGGAAAGTGGAAATGTCTGGAAGGTGCCCCAGTGAATTAAGGCAAAGAGAGAATGAGCATGACACGGTGAACAAGTTACCTGTTCATGGGAAGAATAAAACTGTTGGGAAGCAAAGTAATGGCAAAACCACAGGCAAAGAGAGACTTAGATGTTTTAGGTGGGACAACAAGGAGCATTTGGCGTACAGAAAATCTTGCCCTGCACAGAAACAAAAATGCAGTAACTGTGGTATCTTTGGGCATTTTGCAAAAGTTTGCAGGAGGAAGGGGAAAAGCATCAAATGTATAGTTAAGGAGTTCGAAAGAAGAGGAGCAAGATACAGACACAAAGTCCTCCAGTGTGATGAGATTAAAGGTGGGGTTTCATTTTAAATATTGATGATCAGATGGTGAAAAACAAACCAGAGCACAACGTGTCCATTGGTGGTGTTGTGATTAAGATATACACAGATTCAGGCTCATCATACACAATTGTAAGTGAGGAGGTTTGGAAAAACAAATTTATCAAAAGCACTGGTACAAGATTGTTGGAGCCACGTATACAAACCGAGAGTTATAGTGGTGAGAAAATTGACATGCTGGGTCACAGATGGTTAACTTTCAATTTAAAGAATAGACTCACTAGAGCGAAGCTGTTTGTAGTGACGAGAGGTCCATCTGCACTAGGATTTATAGACCAGGGACACCTTGACATTTGCTTGATCCTAACAGTGAGGAGAAAGTACTAGTACTGGATGAAGGAGTTACAGTGAGGGCTTCCATGCTAGACATATTTCCTAAGGTGTTTAGTAAGACTTTGGGAAACCTTGCCGGGTTTTGAGAACATGATAATCCTTAAAAAGGATGCTGTTCCTAAATTCCACAGGGTTAAAAGTGTATCTATAACAGTAAGGGAGGACGTTTCCAGAAAGTTGGACAAGCTGGTGGCTATAGGGGTTATAGAGCCCATAGAGTCTTCAGAATGGAGTTCTCCCTTGTTTGTGGCACACCACAGCAATGTTAAGATCAGGTTGTGTGTGGACCTTTGCCATTTAAATGAAAACATTGTGGTGGACAGTTTTCTCCTTCCTAAGATAAATGAAATGGTGCATGCCTCAAGGATGCTATGTGGTTCTCCACAATTGATTTGTCATCAGCATACCACCAGATTTCGCTAGTCCCTTCTTCTCGCCACCTGAAGACATTCATAGTAGTAGTTGGATGTTTCCAGTTCAAGAGGATTCCTTTTGGACTGGCATCTGCTGACGCTGTGTTCCAGAGGTTGATACACAAACTGTTCTGCAAGGAACATGGTGTTAAGTTTTTCCAGGATGACGTCTTGGTTTTTGGGGAGAATAAAGAAATTCATGATGGAAGTTTACAGAAAGGTTTAAGTATTTTAAAGGAACAACATGTAATGGTTGAACATTCTAAATGTAAATTTTCAGAAAGGTCAGTGACCTATCTAGGCTATGTAATGGGGATGGTGGAGTCAAGCCCAAACCTCCCTTAATGGATGCTGTTGGACAATTTCCGGTACCAAGCAATAAGGAGGATGTCAGATCATTTTGGGGCATGCCAGAGTACTGTGCAAAATTCATACCCAGGTTTGCAGAATGCACTCACAATATCAGGCAACTACTGAAAAACAAAACTAGCTTTGAGTGGACCCTAAACTGTAAGGGGGATTGCAGGAAAGTCAAATTATGCATTTCAAATGCAGATAGTTTAAGCAGTTTCCATCCTAAAAGAAGTCACATCATTACTACCGATACCAATAATAAGGGCTTGAGGGCTGTGTTGACACAGAAAAATAAGAAAGGTGCAGAAACTGTGATTGTATTTGCTTCAAGGTCCTTTGTCCCCAGCTGAGGAAAAATATTCTATAATTGAAAGGGAACCCTTGGCATGTGCATGGGCTTCGGACCGTTTTAGAGCGTTCATATGGGGTAAACCCCTCATCCCGCAATGTGACCACAAGTCTTTGGTGAGATTGCTAACTACAGAAGGAATAGTGAATGCTTCTGCAAGCCTTGCCAGACTATCCATGAGGATGCAAGAGTACATTTATAAAGTTGTATATGGACAAAGGAAGGGCAATTTATCTTGTTTCCCTGTTGCTCAACAAGAATGTGTGAGTGTTGCATGGGATGATTTTCAAGTAGCACTAGTCCATGATTGTGGCACCACAATGATAAAGAAAGGACTGTGGTATGCAGAACACCAGAAGCATTTGTATTTGTTAGAAGTAGACAAGTTTATTCAGAAAGGTAGGCAAAGGAAAGACCAATTTAACAGAGACGTGAGACCATTTTGGGGGCTCAGAATGGAACAGCCAAGGGGCAATGTGGTGATTTTAAAAGGGGACAGGATTGTTCCCCCGTAAGGTATGGGAAGAGATTTATTAAATTTGTGACATGAAGAACATTTTGGGGTGGTTAGGATAAAAGCTGGCTTGAAGAAAAGAAAACTGTTTCTGGTGGTCTGGTATGGATTCTGCGGTGGAAAGATATGTTGGGCAATGTCTGTGACATACTCAAACAGCCTTGGGAGTCTGTAGCAGTAGATCTGATGGGACCAGTGGGGGGGGGGGGAGGGGAGGGGTGAACAAAAGTATATTATTGTGTTGATAGACATTTTTACCAGATAGCCTGTGGTGTAATTTGTGGACAGAGCAGGCACAGAGTCTGTAATTAAGTTTTTAGATGTTTTATTTGTGTCAGAGGGCATTCCTTCCACTATTCTCAGTGACAACAGGGTACAATCTGTGCCCAAAACAGCTAGGGAGTACTTTGGAAGAATTGGAGTGACACATAGAACCACATCCCTATCTAATCCCAGTGGGAACGGTATGGTTGAAAGGTTCAACCGAGTGATAAAAGGTGTAATTCAATCTGCTGTAATGTCTAATGGTGATTGGGAATTGCAAGTGATGAAGGCTGTGCGGGTCTACCCGGTGACAACTAACAAAATTACTGGATGTTCCCCATTGGTATTGATGAGGGAGAGGAACCCCAGGACAAAATTCATCCCTGGGTGGTTGAATAGTGTAGTTGTGGAAAATTGGTCTCCTGGGCAAGTAAAGAGGAGATTGGTTCAAGTGCAAGAGAGAAGCAAATCATACTATGATTGTAAGCATTGAGTTGAGCAGGTTGATATAAAAGTCGTGGACTGGGTGCGCATAAAAACGAGGCAAGGACGCTAAAGGGGAAAGTAAATTCTTTGATCCAGAAATGGTTGTGGAGGGTTTAAAAAACGCTGTAAAGGTGACAAGTGGTAAAGTATGGAATCTTAAAAGGGTGGCTTTGGGTTCACAAGAGTTGTGGAAAAATGGTGTTGACAAACCAGGGAACAAATTCCAATGGCTGGAGGATACTTCATATGATGAAATACCTCAAAGTTCAGGCACATGCCTACATTTAAATCAATCAATCAATCACAGACATTTATAGAGCGCGCTACTTACCCGTTAGGGTTCCAAGGCGCTGGGGGGGGGGTGGGAGATTGTTACTGCTCGAAGAGCCAGGTCTTGAGGAGTCTTCTGAAGGCGAGTGGGTCTTGAGTCTGTCGGAGGTAGGTAGGGAGCGTGTTCCAGGTCTTGGCGGCGAGGTAGGAGAAGGATCTGCCGCCGGAGGTGGTTCGTTGGATGCGGGGGACTGTGGCGAGGGCGAGGCTTGCGGATCGCAGTTGGCGGGTTGGCGTGTAGAAATTGAGTCTGTTGTTGAGGTAGGTGGGGCCGGCGTTGTGGAGTGCTTTGTGTGCATGGGTGAGGAGCTTGAAGGTGACCCTTTTGTCCACGGGAAGCCAGTGGAGCTCTTTGAGGTGAGGGGTGATGTGGCTGTGGCAGGGTGCATTGGTGATGAGTCGGGCTGAGGCGTTTTGGATGCGTTGAAGTCCTTGGAGGTGTTTTGCTGGGATTCCTGCATAGAGTGTGTTGCCATAGTCCAATCTGCTGCTGACGAGGGCGTGGGTCACTGTCTTCCTGGTGTCGGTCGGGATCCACTTGTAGATCCTGCGGAGGGTGCAGAGGGTGTTGTAGCAGGAGGAGGTGACAGCGCTGACTTCTCTGTCCATGGAGAGTGCAGAGTAGAGGATGAATCCCAAGTTGCGGGCGTGGTCGGTGGGCGTCGGGGCCGTCCCGAGGGTGGTGGGCCACCACGAGTCGTCCCAGGCGGAGGGGGATGTCCCGAGGATGAGGATTTCTGTCTTGTCTGTGTTGAGTTTCAGGCGGTTATTTCTCTTCCAGTCGGCGACTGCTTTCATTCCATCGTGGAGGTTGGCTTTGGCGGTGGCGGGGTCGTTGGTGAGGGAGAGGATGAGCTGGGTGTCGTCGGCGTAGGTGATGATGTTGAGGTCGTGACGGCGGGCCACTTGTGCGAGGGGGGCCATGTAAATGTTGAACAGCGTTGGGCTCAGGGAGGAGCCCTGGGGGACGCCGCAGATGATGTTGTTGGCTTCTGAGCAGAAGGGTGGGAGGCGGACGGTCTGTGTTCTGCTGGAGAGGAAGGATGAGGTCCAGGCTAGGGCTTTTTCCTGGATGCCGGCTTCTTGGAGGCGTGATAGTAGGGTGCGGTGGCAGACCGTGTCGAAGGCCGCAGAGAGGTCTAGGAGGATGAGGTCAGAGGTCCCGCTGTGGTCGAGTTGGGTCTGATGTCATCTGTGGCGCGATAAGGGCGGTCTCGGTGCTGTGGTTGCGTCTAAATCCGGTTTGTGAGGGGTCGAGGACGTTGTTGTCTTCGATGTGGCGTGTCAGTTGAAGGTTGACGATCTTTTCTGCGACTTTCGCTGGGTAGGGGAGGAGGGAGATGGGGCGGAAGTTCTTGAGGTCCTTGGGGTCGGCTTTGGGTTTCTTGAGGAGGGTGTTGATGTCTGCGTGCTTCCAGCTTTCCGGGAAGGTGCCTGTTTCGAAGGAGGCGTTGATGATCTTGCGGAGTTGGGGTGCGATGATAGAATCGGCTTTGTTGAAGATGTGGTGGGGGCAGGGGTCAGTCGGTGATCTGGAGTGGATGGGGTTCATGATTTTGCGCGTTGCGTCGCCGTCGACGTTGGACCAGGTGGTGATGGGGTTGGCGATGCTTGGGTTCGAGGTGGTGACGGAGGTGGGCGTGGTCGGGGAGTTGAAGCTGCTGTGGATGTCGGCGATCTTGTTGTGGAAAAAAGCGGCGAGGGAGTCCCAGAGTTCCTGGGAGGGCGGGATGTTGTTGACGTTGGCGCTGGGGTTGGACAGTTCCTTTACGATGCGGAAGAGCTCTTTGCTGTCGTGTGCGTTGTTGTCTAGGCAGTCCTTGAAGGAGGACCTCTTGGTGTTCCTGATGAGGTGGTGGTGTCAGCGGGTGGCGTCTTTGAGGGTTACGTGGTTGTCCGGTGTACGTTCTTGGAGCCATTTCTTTTCCAGTTTCCTGCAGGTGTGTTTGGAGGCCAGGAGTTCGTCAGTGAACCAGGAGGCTTTCTTGCTGGCGAGGTTGCTGGGGGGTTTCTTCAGTGGGGCAAGGATGTTGGCGCAGTTGTTGATCCATTGTCTGAAGTTGCAGGCCGCGATGTCTGGGTCGGTGGGCTCGTTCGGTGGGTTCTGGGAGAGGGCGCTGAGGAGTTGTTCTTCGGTGACTTTGCCCCAGCTGCGGCGGGGGAGTTGGCGGCTGTGGTGGTGTGCGGTGTTTTTGTTGTAGGTGAAGTGGATGCAGTGGTGGTCGGTCCAGTAGGGTTCGGTGGTGTCTTTGAAGGTAACGTGGTCGCTGGTGGAGAAGATGGCGTCCAGTGTGTGTCCGGCGGCGTGGGTTGGTGACGTGACGAGTTGTCTGAGTCCGAGGTTCGTGAGGTTGCTGATCAGCGTGGTGGAGTTGTGGTCGTTGTTGTTCTCGAGGTGAAAGTTGAGGTCCCCGAGGAGGATGTAGTCCGTGGCGGCGAGTGCGTGGGTGCTTGCGAGGTCGGCGATGGCGTCGCAGAACTGGGCCCGTGATCCGGGGGGTCTGTAGACGAGCGTTCCTCTGAGGGTGGTGTCGGGGTCGGTGTGGATCCGGAAGTGTAGAAGCTCTGCGGTGTTGAAGTGGTCGTCGGTGTGGGTGGTGATCTTGAGGGTGGATCTGTGGATGATGGCGAGTCCTCCACCATAGCCGTTGGTGCGGTCCCTGCGGGAGATCTTGTATCCGTCTGGGATGGCGATGGCGATGTCTGGCGCGGATGAGTCGTTCCACCATGTCTCGGT
Source organism: Pleurodeles waltl (assembly GCF_031143425.1). Taxonomy (NCBI): domain Eukaryota; kingdom Metazoa; phylum Chordata; class Amphibia; order Caudata; family Salamandridae; genus Pleurodeles; species Pleurodeles waltl. The sequence goes on along the minus strand of NC_090446.1, from coordinate 643,370,120 downwards.
CAGGAAGGCTACGTCCGGGGCGGTGCTGTCGAGCAGGTCCCAGAGTTCCATGGCGTGTTTGTGTGCGGAGCGGGTGTTGAGGAGTATGCAGCAGAGGTGGTTCGGTCTGGTGGTTGTTGGTTTGGAGGTTCGGTTGCAGGAGAAGTGCCAGTTGCGGCAGGCGAAAGGTCCGTGGGTGTGCTTTGGGGCAGCTTGGTGGCAGGGTTGGTCTCGGCTGTTGTTGAGTACGTGGAGGGAGGAGGCGTCGTAGCTGAGCCTGGGAGGTGTGCGGTGCGTAGTGCGAGGTCCAGGGGTTCTGGTGCTGTGCGCGGTCCGGGCGCGGACGGGCGCAGACGGGCTTGCCTCTGGCGCGCCATCGGCGCTCCCACTGCGCGGACGCGCAGCGACCTGCATTAAGAGGGGGTGGAGGGAGGGAGGAGGAGCTGGGGGCGGGAGGGGGGCGGGGCCAAAGCGGCGGGAAAACGGGCGAGGGAGCGGCGAGTGGGGTGGGAAATAACGCTGGGTAGCTAGAGGGGAGGGGGAGGTGGGAGGGCAGGGGGTGTAGAGTAGCAGAAAAAAGTCAGGTAAGCGGGCGGATGGCGCTGGATTGGGGGCGGGGGGGTCAGAGGAGGAGGGAGACGCGCAAGGGGAGAGAGAGAGATGTGATACAAGCGCACAGAGAGGACAGAAACAATAACGTGACTACTAGGCAGCAGATACTAGCACAAAGGGTACAGATTGAAAAACAGAACAACGTGATTAAAGTACAGTACAGTGAATACAGTGGGCACAGCAGAGACAAACAGCACAACAGAGACAAACGGTGTGAAAAACAAACACGACAGAAGCAAACCTTACTGCCCACCACTGGGCCACCAGGGATGATGCGCAGGCGTGGGCCTGCGGGTGGAGGAGGGCCTCGAACACGGGCAGCAGCGGCTGTCAGGGACAGAGCACCTGCAGGGTGCGCTGCGCGGCGGGGGGAGCGTCCTGTCCTGACAACAAGGTCAGAGAACTCACCCTCGAAGCGCAGCGACCTGCATTAAGAGGGGGTGGAGGGAGGGAGGAGGAGCTGGGGGTGGGTCCGAAGTGGCGGAAAAACGGGCGAGGAAGCGGCGAGTGGGGAGGGGGGGTGGGAAATAACGCTGGGTAGCTGGAGGGGAGGGGGAGGTGGGAGGGCAGGGGGTGTAGAGTAGCAGAAAAAAGTCAGGTAAGCGGGCGGATGGCGCTGGATTGGGGGTGGGGGCGTCAGAGGAGGAGGGAGACGCGCAAGGGGAGAGAGCGAGATGTGGTACAAGTGCACAGAGAGGACAGAAACAATAACGTGACTACTGGGCAGCAGATACTAGCACAAAGGGTACAGATTGAAAAACAGAACAACGTGATTAAAGTACAGTACAGTGAATACAGTGGGCACAGCAGAGACAAACGGCACAACAGAGACAAACAGTGTGAAAAACAAACACGACAGAGGCAAACCTTACTGCCCACCACTGGGCCACCAGGGATGAGGCGCAGGCGGGGGCCTGCGGGTGGAGGAGGGCCTCGAACACGGGCAGCAGCGGCAGTCACGGACAGAGCACCTGCAGGGTGCGCTGCGCGGCGGGGGGGAGCGTCCTGTCCTGACAACAAGGTCAGAGAACGCACCCTCGAAGCGCAGCGACCTGCATTAAGAGGGGGTGGAGGGAGGGAGGAGGAGCTAGGGGTGGGAGGGGGGCGGGGCCGAAGCGGCGGGGAAAACGGGCGAGGGAGCGGCGAGTGGGGAGGGGGGGTGGGAAATAACGCTGGGTAGCTAGAGGGGAGGTGGGAGGGCAGGGGGTGTAGAGTAGCAGAAAAAAGTCAGGTAAGCGGGCGGATGGCACTGGATTGGGGGCGGGGGGGTCAGAGGAGGAGGGAGACGCGCAAGGGGAGAGAGCGAGATGTGGTACAAGCGCACAGAGAGGACAGAAACAATAACGTGACTACTAGGCAGCAGATACTAGCACAAAGGGTACAGATTGAAAAACAGAACAATGTGATTAAAGTACAGTACAGTGAATACAGTGGGCACAGCAGAGACAAACGGCACAACAGAGACAAACAGTGTGAAAAACAAACACGACAGAAGCAAACCTTACTGCCCACCACTGGGCCACCAGGGATGAGGTGCAGGCGGGGCTCTGCGGGTGGAGGAGGGCCTCGAACACGGGCAGCAGTGGCAGTCAGGGACAGAGCACCTGCAGGGTGCGCTGCGCGGCGGGGGGAGCGTCCTGTCCTGACAACAAGGTCAGAGAATCAAGTTGACAAAGAAGTAGTGGTAGAGGAGAATGTGATAGAGAGAAGTGTTGATGAGATTGGTGTTGTGGTTGACGGATGATGTTAGTCAGGATGGTATAGAGGTTAATGATGGTGCTGGTGATGATCGGATTTTTCTCACTTAAAGAAAAAGGAAGCCACAGCATGGCCCAAAGATTACATTCTGGAGGGGAAGGGTGAGAGTGTTTAATATTGCGGTATACAGCTGTGTACATCTTTTTTAGTATTATATTTTATGTGGTAAACTGATATGTACATTTTGTTTTGTGTACTATATTTTATGGTTTAAACATCTTTTATTCTGTTTTAGGACAATGTAGTTCTTAGTGCATGATTTATTATTTTTTGCTTTACAGTATATTGAAAGGAGGGATGTCTTAAATATGTAATTGTATGTTTGGGTGCCTTTAGTGTATCTAAATCCCACCCCATGCCTCCTTAATTCTCCTTCAGACTCTCCCTGCACTTTTATTTCACTCTTGCACGTTCTGGCTGTTCCCCTTTCTGTCAGCTTTTCTGTCTTTGCATCCTCCGTGTTTCAGATGTTTGTGTTTTTCCCTCTCTCACTCTAAGAAAATATCTGATGTGGAAAAATAAGTGCCAGTGCCCAAAAATAAATTCCAGTGCCCGCTTTCGACAACCACAGCGGTGTAGCACAAGCCCCTGCAGCCCCTGAGGTGAAGGGTCCCCAACCTCCAGAGGGCCCCCAACACTTCAAGGGAGTCCCCTCGTTATCTGAAGGCCAATTAATGTATCTAAGATATATGAGACTCAGGGGCCCCTCATCACATACTGGGGGTACCATTTTATGTTACGCCACTGGGCAAACACCTGCTCAAATTAAGTACTGGTAACAACCTAAATAAAAATCATGGCATATCAAGAGTCAAATAATCATAATATGAGATCAAATGTAAAGTTCAAGTATTAGCAGAATATATGGTTTGGGACAGGAATGAAAACGGACAGGAAAGCAGGACCTTATGTGCTCTCACTGTTTAAGTATCTAAGATACTCAAGAGTTCCTGATTGAAAATAAATCACCACGACACAGGAACTGAACACAGTTTCTTTGAAATACATACAGTTTCAACAAAAAGGCTTCAAGTTTGGTAGGCCATGAAACGAAGATGCATGCTTTGATGTATTTCATAGGTCCCGCAAACCTTGTCTTCACTCCTGCAATCACATGAGTCCCAACCACAGATTTAAGAAGAGCTGTGGCAGTCGAGGCCTGCCTTTCATTCCTCGTTGCGGATAACTCTTAAGTAGCTCAGTTGCCCAATACGTATTGAAGAGAAATCTGTGTCCAGACTGCAGGCCAGAGGTTTGATTGCTTGCAGGGTATAATCAATATCGCATACTTGAAAGGTCGATATAATGAGTAAAACTGAATTTAATAGCATCACCGAGACACAATTTAGTATGTGGCATGGACTTTGTAAACACTGAATATGCACTTGGTTGTATATCAACCAAATATATTATCTCATAGGATTGATGTGCGTAATCCAGCAAGTCCATTCCCAGGAAGGAGCTACCATCTGGGTTTATTTGGTTTAGGTGATATCACATCCTCTCGGAGAAGAATATCAAGATACTTATAAATTGGAGATCTCAGTGGATTGGTGAAGAGTTCCACAGTTTTTGGTGCCACAGTTCACTGTGATGAACCAATATCATTAGTAATCAAAGTTCATGAATAATTAGTGGTTTGCCTGTTAGCATGCACAACGAATATGGGATGTTAGCCCTGGGGTTGTTCTGCAAGCAAATAATAAAACTACCAATGACAATTTAAGAAAAATGAACCTGCGAAGATTACTCAGTGAATTAATCTATGGTCAATTCCCTGTCCCGGCCTCTATTTCCCAAATCAATCTATCCACTATTGCCCTTAGGCTGTCCTGTTTTGACCCTATGTCCTTGGAACAATCCTCTAAGGGTCTTGTCAAATGCAAGTCAGGTTCTCACTTGCCCCTTGCTCCTCAGCCATTCTCAATTTGGTGGAGTTGGTGGTGAATCCTATTTTAAACAGATTACTCAATGATTCCCTCACTCCCCCTCTAGTTGGAAATGGGCTCTTTTACTTCTTTTACCTAAGAAGCCGTAAACCAATCCTAAAGTACTGAGTAATTTCAGACCTATCTCACTTCTTCCTATTGCTGCCAAGTTCTTGGAGAAACATGTAAACAGGCAACTGACAAACCTTTTGGTGATTAACCATGTGCTCCACGAGTTCACAATCAGGTTTTCGTTTCGGGTACAGCATGAGATCGCTCTCTTGAGGTCTCTGACTATATTCAAATAAACCTGGATTTAAACACTTTGGCCATAGTAATGCTTGTAGACCTGTCTGCAGCATTTGATACCTTCACTGATGCTATTTTGCTTGAAAGGCTGGAAATTATTGATATCAGCGATGACGTCTACTATTGCTTAAATCCTTCATTAGCAATCGTAGGCAGGCTGTTTTCCTTCCTCCTTTTACCTCTGCAACAAAACCTTTGGGCTGCAGAACTCCAAAGGGTTTGACCCTCAGCCCCACTCATTTTTATATTTATATGTCACTGTTAGCTAAATTTATTGGGTCCTGGTGAGTGAGAGTTGTATCCCATGCAGACAAGACTCAACTCCTCCTGGCCTTTCAGGAAAATGTTCCATCTCCTCTGAGTTCCTTCTAGTAATGCCCCCACTCTGTCGTGAACTGGATGAATGCTAACTTTCTAAAGCTTAAACCAGATAAGACTGAAGTCCTGTTCTTTAGTGTTAAATCCACCCCTGATTCTAATCTCTGGTGGCCATCGGAGATGGGCCCTCACCCATGACCTTCCCATGTGGTAAGAAATCTAAGGGTGAAATTTGATTCTGAGCTCAGTTTGGAGCCCCAGGTTAAAGCATTATCAGTCTCTTGTTTAACTCTGAGATCCCTGAGAAGGATGCTCGATCTTATTCCTGTTGAACATCACAAAACGATTGTCCATGTTTGGATTACTTCAAAGCTGGACTATTCCAACAGTTTATACTTAGGTCTCCCAGCTTTTCTCGTTCAGCATCTCCAAACCACCCAGAACGCAGCTGCGTGGCTGATTGGCAAACTCCCACCCTGGGTCTCTGTATCTAGTTACTTACGCCAGTTTCACCGGCTGCCAGTAAATAGAAGAATTTAATTTGGGGCCCTTACCTGAGCATTTAGAGTATATAATCAAAAGTGTCCTCTTTATCTTAGGCACTGCTTTAGGCTCTCTACTCAGGTGCGCCCCTTTCAGTCTAATAATCCTAAACTGCTTCAAATGCTGCGTATATACAAAGCCAGAAGGGGAGACAGATCCTTTGTCTTATTTAGCAACCATGTTGTGGAATGTGCAACCACTTGCTCTGAAAAGCTGTCCTTCTGAAACAGCATTTCAAAAACATCTAAAAATGCTTCTTTTTGATTCCGGTACTAACAGGCTCTAATTATGGTTGTTTTCTTGCTGTTTTGCAGTGATTTCTCGGCTAGCGCCGGGACACCTCAATGAGGTAGGGGTGAGTTCTATAAATATATTGTATTGTATTGCAATTAATGCTCACCATGGCCAACCGGGCCTGTTACAAATTTTTGCAGGGCGTGGACAAAACCTTGATGTGGGCACAGTAATGCACCTTCCATTTTTGCCAGGTGACATAACCACCTGATTCAAAGTGAAAAACAAAACTTGTGTGAGGGGAAGAATTAACAAGCATTTGCAATGCAACCGGTCTCACGTTTGCCTGATCTAGAGCAATTAGCATTGTAAACTCCTAACCGGACTTTTCTTGCCACATAAATTGAAAATGAAAATAAAACAGTTTCACAGAACTAACTGGAATTTTCTTGCCAAATAAACTGAAAAGTAAAAGTTTCACATAAGGGAGCTGATGGCCGCCATCAGTGCTAAGCAGACACACAAAGGGTAATAAAAGTTCACTCGTAGTGAAACCTATCAACAAAAGTGCAATTATCCATGTAACCGGCAAAAGTGAAATTATCTACGTAACCGGCAAAAGTGCAATTAACTATGTAACAGGGTGGATTGCTTACAAAGCGCTTGACTTCTGCTCAGCCTGATCGCGCTGCAAAAAAAGAGAAAAAGTAGTCCAGAAACCGGATGGAAAACGTGGAGCCTCGTAAGTTTTCTGTACTTGGTCGCTGCGCTCATGGAGGGCTAAACACCAGAAAAGGCATGACTTATGCATGCCTTTCACTAATGAAAGCAAGCAGATTTTAAAAGGTAAGCTCACAAACCAATGAAAGAAACTGACGTGACATGGGCATGGTTTGAAGCCCAAAGAGAGATTACAACACAGGATGAAGCGCTTTGCTCTCTCCCATAAAAATAGCAGGTAAAGCATTTACTGCCATCTAGTGGTGTAGCCAGGCAAGCTGCTTTATAATTCATAAAGACAGACATACATGCTTTAACTCAAACAAAATTGCTAAGCAAACTTTGTTTCAGGAGATTTAGGGCCAGATGTAGCAAGAAAACATTTTGCGAGTTGCAAATTGTGAGTACTAGCGACTCGCAATTTGCAACTCGCAAAATGGAATGCAGAAAGGTGTCTCAGACACCTTCTGCGACTCGCTATGGGGTCGCAAAGACCCACCTCATGAATATTTATGAGGTGGGTCGCAGTTTGCGACCCCATAGCGAGTCTAGGCACTCACAGGGATGGTGGCCTGCTGGAGACAGCAGACCACCATGTCCGTGACTGCTTTTTGAATAAAGCAGTTTTTTTTTCTTTTTGCAGCCCGTTTTCCTTAAAGGAAAACGAGCTGCAAAAAGAAAAAATACCGAAACCATTTAGTTTCGTTTTTTTCAGAGTTGGCAGTGGTCCATAGGACCACTGCCTGCTCTGAAAAATTATTTTTTTGGGCATTTACAAAGGGGAAGGGGTCCCATGGGGACCCCTTCCCTTTTGCGAATGAGTTACCATACACTTCAAGTGGATGGTAACTGGGAGTTGGTTTGCGACCACATTCGCGGTCCCAAAGCAACTCTGCATGGCGATGCGGTCGCAAATAGGAAGGGAACACCCCTTTCTATTTGCGAGTCGCAGCCACAAATTGCGAGTCGGTAGAGGTAGTGCATCGCGTTTGGCCTTTTGCGCCTCGCAAACTGTGTTTTTCGCAGTTTGCAGGGCGCAAAAGGCTTGCTACATCTGGCCCTTAGACACCAAACTGTATGGGGTCGAGATATAATCTCCTTGTAGCCCAACTCTATGGAATGCTGTGATATGAGGTGAGCTGTTGGAATCCAAAGCAGACTTAGCCTTCCAAAGTTCTCTGTAAGTAAAATGTATTCTATGCTATTTAATAATAGTAATACCTATTATTTACAATTTTTAAGAACAGTAAAGTGCAGTATAAAATATTTTCCAAAACAAATAGAATTAAAATAAAACTAAAGGATTGATTGAGCAATGAATAAGCTTTCAAAATAAAACAATTCATTGAGTAAGATATCTCAGTGTTAAACGCTTGTTGTTGTGAACTACAGATAACAAGTTTGAATCTAGAGAAAGCCACATCACATGGTAAATGGACTGCACATTTTTACTTCCAGTGTCTGTATTTTAAGATAAGGCCACTGCCATGCAGCAAATGTAAGGGGCACTTGGCTGGTTACATGTGTGAGGGCTCTGCTTATGAGAATATCATTGTGTGCTGCCCAGTAACTGTGCACAGGCAGCCTGGCACAGATGGGACTCTGCAAGGTTAGATACTGACAACTAGTGTGAAACCTGTGTGCCAAGTTTGAATAAGCAAGTCCCATGCAGGTATGTACACCTCATGGGTCAGCCAGAATTTTCATATTTCTTTGGCTGAGCTCAGGATCAGAGTTCAGGTGTTTTGTCAACCTTCTGGAACACGTTAATTACACTGCTGCCCATCAGAGGGAACAAAAGCCTCCCCATGCAAAAGGAGCAAATAACAGTGTTTTACTCAGCTCTTGAGAATGAAGGAGTGGAGAAGAAAATCTGCATCTGTTAATTAGCTGTCACACTGTGCCAGACTTGGGCCTGCCCAGGCCAACAGAACAAAGGACGAAACTTAGGGGCTGACTTAACCTAGCTTCTCCGTGCACCACATTAGCGTAATTTTTTAATCCTAATGTGGCCCAACGCGCGCAAAAACAATCCAGAGAGGCATTGTACCTCTTTCTATATGTGCGGCAGATAGCAACACACATGGAAAGAGGAAAAAACAATGAGAAATGAAAACATTTCTCCTCATTATACCTCTCTGGGGAGGCGTAAGGTTTTGGCACTGCTCCAGTTTACGTGATTTTGTAAATCTGGGGCAGTGTCAAAATCGATGCGTGTTGCATGGGAACACCCACCACTACTCCCATGGAACGCCTCCTCGACGCAAAGTAAGGCAATGCAGCAGCTTGCGCTGCTTTGCCTTTCTCCATATCTACAACGCCATTCAAAGCCACTCAAAGCCACTCAGGAAGGCTTTGCGTCACCTCATAGGTATGATTGAGAGGCCTGTGCTGCTGGAGCATCAAAAAAGGTGATGCTCCAGCAGCGCAAGTCTCTCATAAATAAACTCAAAATATTCTCTACATTTGTTTTAGGTCTTTCACTGTCAGATAGCTACATATAAAATAACAGCCAGCTTAAATGAAAAATAAATAAAAGAAAGTTGTTACTTATGGGTAAATGCACTGTAGTGCATTATGAAACCTCTATTAGTTAATGCACTGCAGAGGTCTGCGTGTAACCAATGAGCGACAGAACGAAATCTTGGTTAGTGCAGTTGAGAATAGTGACTTGTGTATTTTTAGTGCCATGAGGTCACAGACTGTGACAGAAAGCACTGTGAATATGTGAGGCATTATTTTATACTTGCATCACACACAGGATAAGATAGGCCACTACAAAAAGGTTTAAGACAAAACTGTGGTTCCAAAATGTATATTTAAGTAATACTAGAGCATATGCAATATCTTTTTTTTTTAATAGCTGTCCCTTCAACACCTCCAGGTGAAGTAAGCACTGTGGAAATACAATTACAATTAAAAGCAGGCACTTCACAGCCCAGTTGTTAACTCTTTGCACTACCCTCAAAAAGAATAAATATTTGTCATCCCAAAGCTTTGAGTGATTCCATAATTTAAAGCTGCTCCCAAGCACCCTTTACATTTGCAGATGAGCTCATAGAGCACATTTGCATTTTATTCAGGAAGCAGACACCCTGGGAAGGCCTCAGCTATCTGTGCGGCTTTCACAGCACAGGAGACTCAAACTTCAGCTGAGGCATTTTGAGGATCGGCTGGGGGACTGTGGGACCCCCTTTCCAGGACTCCACGGCCCCCCTGGGGGTCCCGACCCCCAGATTGAAGACCTCTGCCTTACAGTCATCATGGAACAGAGCGCGCCTTGACGCAAAACCTGATAGACTTTAGAAAGTATGTATTGTGAATCTACCTTTTTTCTTTGTACTCCATGTATCATTTTGAAATGTTTCGGCTGGAAGGCCTGATGCAGGTCTATGGAATAACATATTTCTATAAGCTCCTGTTTGAGAAATGTTTCAGAATATCTTGTGTATCTCCAGAGTGCAGTTGCTGACGAGTCAAATAGAAGATTTTGTTTTATCTCAAGAAATGGACGAGCGCTAAAACTTTTAATTAAGTTGATTTTGATTTGCCACTGTGACCTAACCATGATCATGGCATGCTAAACCTGCAGTTTTGCTAATTATGCATGCACAAATGTTTTTATAACCCCTAGTTTTGGAGGTTTGAGGTGAATTCTTATTTTCCTCTCACAAAGCTGTCCATTTTATTTAACACTTTCTTCTCTTTTAGAATGCTGTCAGTATGCTTTACGTGTTTGACACTTAGAATCTGGAGAGATTTAACTGTTTAAATAGGATTCTTGTTTTACCTGATTTTACATTCTATATTTGAGTATTCATGGTATCTATTCGTTATTTCTGTTTCGCGTATATTGATAATTCTGTAATAAATCTTTTAAAATGTACTTCTGATCTAGAAATTTGTTATTGAGTGGTTCCAATTCCTACTTGAGTTCTACTCTGCTATTGAATACATTTAATGTTGAAGAGAGTGGCATATCTTGCAGCTAGATCAACAAGAATGACGGAGCCGGATGGCCTCATGTAAAAGTCAGGTGTGTAGATTATTGGGGTTAAATACATTATTAGGGTTCGGCCCCTACACCACCATTGCAAGACTTATGAATGAGAACCCCATGGTGTCCTAGGACTTAAACTCTGCCTTGACTCAATTTGTGTGTTTTGCGAGGTGTACGCACCGCAGACATGAAGACTCACAAAAAGCGGCACCAACACTGCTCGTTCTGCAGGCCTTTTCTGCTGCAAATGACTTATCCACATTGTGTCACTAGTCTTCTGTGTCCGTCCTATGAAGTGGCAAAAGCTGTTGTACAGTCAAATTCCAATCATCATCCCCAACCTAATTGAACTGCGACCCAAAGTACCACTGGTCACTGAGAGGGTGCGCAGGATGCTAATCAAGGAAATTACGCTCTTCCTTCGGATCTGTTCAGCAATGCCAGATCTGGTGCTAATGGAATGAATAGATGTGATACTGAAAACCCTTAGTCCTTCAGAAAGCACTGAACATGTCAACCAGAGCCAAGTATCCTACATTGCACTAAGCCACCATGCAAATCATGTTGACAAAGGTACATCAAGATGGCAGAACTATTTTAAAATTGACATTGTCCTAAAGCTGAAGCGCTACCATGTTCCTGTGAAGTATGCACATGTCCATGACCCAGGAGGGGTCTATTCCAGTGAGATGCCATTTGTTGACCTATAAAACTGTGAACTCCGAATGGAACAAGTATTTGCAATACAATAGGTCCCACATTTACATGAGTTGGAGATATTGGCATTGTAAATTCATAAATTGACTTTTACCAATAATTGGTCAACCCTGCCGCATATTTAGGTCCTTTTTGCCACACAATTCCAGTGGCCCTGCATATAACTAAAGGGCTAGTAGGCCTATTGGAATATTTTTTTTAAGAAGGCTCTTAAAACACAATCAACTCCTGTAGGAAAGTACCATCTTGCCTGGCATGTTATCCCAATTTTTACTTGTATGTCAGTTGTTTTTGCCTGTCTCACTGGGATCCTGCTAGCCAGGACCTCATAGTTTGTGGCCTGAATGTGTGTCGCTGTGTAGTGACTAACTGTGTCACTGAGACTCTGCTAATCAGACCCTCAGTGCTTATGCTCTCTCTATCTTTAAAATTGTCAATGTAGGCTAGTGACCATTTTCACCAATTCTAATTGTCACACTGGAACACCCTTATAATTCCCTAGTATATGGTACCTAGGTACCCAGGGTATTGGGGTTCCAGGAGATCCCTATGGGCTGCAGCATTTCTCTTGCCACCCATAGGGAGCTCAGACAAATCTTACACAGGATTGCCACTGCAGCCTGAGTGAAATAACGTCCACGTTATTTCACACCCATTTTACACTGCACTAAAGTAACTTATAAGTCACCTATATGTGTAACCCTCACTTAGTGAAGGTTAGGTGCAAAGTTACTAAGTGTGAGGGCACCCTGGGACTAGCCAAGGTGCCCCCACATAGTTCAGGGCAATTTCCACGGACTTTGTGAGTGCGGGGACACCATTGCATGCGTGCACTACATATAGGTCAATACCTATATGTAACTTCACAATGGTAACTCCGAATATGGCCATGTAACATGTCTAAGATCATGGAATTGTCCCCCCATGCCAAATCTGGTATTGGGGTGCCAATCCCATGCATCCCCGGGCTCCAGCATGGACCCCGGGTACTGCCAAACCAGCTCTCTGGGGTTTTCACTGCAGCTATTGCTGCTGCCAACCCACAGACAGGCTTCTGCCCTCCTTGGGTCTGGGCATCCCAGTCCCAGGAAGGCAGAACAAAGAATTTCCTCTGAGAGAGGGTGTTACACCCTCTCCCTTTGGAAATAGGTGTTAAGGGCTGGGAGGATTGCCCCCCCCCCCAGCCTCTGGAAATGCTTTGAAGGGCACAGATGGTGCCCTCTTTGCATAAGCCAGTCTACAGCAGTTCAGGGATCCCCCCAGCCTTGCTCTGGCATTAAACTGGACAAAGGAAAGGGGAGTGACCACTCCCCTGTCCATCACTACTCCAGGGGTGGTGCCCAGAGCTCCTCCAGTGTGTCCCAGACCTCTGCCATCTTGAATCCAGAGGTGTGAGGGAACAATGGGGACCTCTGAGTGGCCAGTGCCAGCAGGTGATATTAGAGACCCCTCCTGATTGGTGCTTACCTGACTAGGTGGCCAATCCTCCTCTGAGGGCTATTTGGGGTCTCTCCTGTGGGCTTTTCCTCTGATAATGAATGCAAGAGCTCACCAGAGTTCCTCTGCATCTCCCTCTTCGACTTCTGCCAAGGATCGACCGCTGACTGCCCCAGGACTGCAACAAAGTAGCAAGAAGACTACCAGCGACATTGTAGCACTTAATCCTGCCGGCTTTCTGAACTGTTTCCTGGTGGTGCATGCTCTGGGGGCTGTCTGCCTTCACCCTGCACTGGAAGCCAAGAAGAAATCTCCTGTGGGTCGATGGAATCTTCCCCCTGCTACTGCAGGCACCAAACTTCTGCTTCACCGGTCCTCTGGGTCCCCTCTCATCGTGATGAGCGTGGTCCCTGGAACACAGGTGCCTGACCCAAGTGACCCCGACAGTCCAGTGGTCCATCTGTCCAAATTTGGTGGAGGTAAGTCCTTGCCTCCTCCCGCCAGACAGTAATCCAGTGTACTGCGTGAACTACAGCTGCTAGGGCTTCTGTGCACTTCTTCAAGGAATCCTTCATGCACAGCACAGCCCAGGTCCCCAGCACTCCGACCTGCATTGCTCAACTTACTGAGTTGACCACCGGTTTCGTGGGACCCTCCTTGGTAGCATTGAGACAACTGCCGTGCTCAGTTTTCTTGAACCCGTGTTCAAGTACTTCTGCGGGTGCTGCCTTATGGTACATAGGCTCTCTGTGTTGCTGAGGGCCCCCTCTGTCTCCTCTTCCAAGTGGTGCCTCCTGGTCCTTCCTGGGCCCGGGCAGCACCCATTTTCTTGAACCGCAACCTTTGCAGCTAGCAAGGCTTGATTTAACACATGCTTTATTCGATCGATCGATCATCAAAGCGAATATACAGAAGTAATAGGAATAAGATAAAACCAATAATAATAATAATAGTACTAATACATAAATATAAGATATAAAACATAGATGCCTAGAAACATGATTCAGTTTAAAATTCTCAGTACTCATAATGCACATAATACGGCTGCGGCCCCCCTCCTGCAATTCTTATAAGAATAAAAATATGGGGCACTAAATTAAAATACAGTCCTAGCAATTACGCCAGGCTACTAATAAATATTTACTAACAGCATGTATTAAAACCGTAGAATGGTGGCTTTTTAAGATCCTCAAAGCAGAGGCACAGTCTCTTATCCCCATTTCGCGACAGATGTTGCGGATCCACTTAGACCTGGGAAGGCTTGTTTGCGGTCTTTCTGCATAGAAACAACTCTGAATCCTCCAGCATTCCGTGGGACATCCTCTGTGCAAAGAAGAAGTTCTTGGCATCTTCCGTTGTTGAAGAATCTTCAGCTTCTTCCACCCAGAGGCAGCCATTTTGCACCTTCATCCGGGGTCTAGTGGGCTTCTGCCCTCCAAGGACATTTTCACGACTCTTGGACTTGATCCCCTTCCTTTGCAGGTCTTCAGGTACAGGAATCCATCTTCAGTGCTTTGCTGTCTGTTGTGGTCTTTGCAGAATCTCCTATCACGACTTGAGTGTGTTTCTGGGGAAGTAGGGTCACTTTACTCCTACTTTTCAGGGTCTTGGGGTGGGGTATCTTGGACACTCTTGGTGTTTTCTTACACTCCCAGCGACCCTCTACACACTACACTAGGCCTGGGGTCCCTAAGTGATTCGCATTCCACTTTCTTAGTATATAGTTTGTGTTGCCCCTAGGCCTATTGCATCCTACAGTATTGTATTCTACAGTGTTTGCACTACTTTTCTAACTGTTTACTTACGTGATTTTGGTTTGTGTGTATAGTTTGTATATTTTACTTACCTCCTAACGGAGTATATCCTCTAAGATATTTTTGGCACATTGTCACCAAAATAAAGTACCTTTATTTTTAGTAACTCTGAGGATTGTGATTCTCATGATATAGTGCTATATGATATAAGTGATATAGTAGGAACTTTGCATGTCTCCTAGTTCAGCCTAAGCTGCTCTGCTATGGCTACCTTTATCAGCCTAAGCTTCTAGAACACTACTAATTTACTAATAAGGGATAACTGGACCTGGCACAAGGTGTAAGTACCAACAGGTACCCGCTGTAAGCCAGGCCAGCCTCCTACAACTCAAAGAGGCAAAACATATTTTCTAGGTAGTTGGTATAGGCAACATTGCTGGGGGGCGATGAATAAATAATTGTACTCCAAGAATGAATGCTTACTGAATCACTGTCCCTTTACTGCAGTCTGGGGAGTCTAACAAAACACCCATGATTTTTCACACTTTTGAGGAGAGTGTGGATGTATATTAATGAATTTTAATGTCCATTTTACAGAATAATCAACTGCAAACTCTCCTCGAGGTTAGTTTTATCAATACACACACAGCTCACGTTTCACAGACTCAAAAGTGTGTAGTTCATCTAGTCCGGTTTCTGATTTGCATTCACAGCTTGTATCACTTGATAAATATAAAACTACAAGTCCCAGAATGCAAAGCTGAAACATAAACTAAATGAGCGAATTACACATTGAACTAGGGAGCTGGACAGCTTTATGAATACTACTCCAAGGGCTGGTTTCCAGCTTGTATCCCATTATGAAAATAAAACTACAAGTCCCAGAATGAATATATGTGCTTCAAAAAACATGTACTATGCAGATCAGAGTGCATATAATGTAAAAATCTCAAAATAACTCTGGCGATTAATTTTCTTTTTGGAGAGAGAACGTACTTTTCTCTAGTAGAAGTTTGGACTCATTATAACATAAAGCAGAGGATTAATGTTCTTTCTAGAGATAGAACATACTTTTGTCTAGTGGAAGCTTAGAGTCATCATAAGGTAGCACACAGGGTTAATGTGCCTGCTGCAAAGAACGTGTATTAGGCAAATCTCAAAGTGTATATAATGTAAAAATGTCAAAATAACACTGGTGATTTATGCACCTTCTGGAGAGAGAACGTACTTTTTCTAGGGGAAGCTTGGAGTCATTATAAGGTAGTGCACAGGGTTATTATGCCTCCTGCAAAGAACATATACTAAGCAGATCAGAGTGAATATAATGTAAAAACAATACCTCTGATCATGTTTGTGCTCTGGGGGCGATGGCAGCCAAGAGAATGTACTTTTGTCTAGGGAAAGCTTGGAGTCATCATAAGGTAGTGCAAGGGGTTAATATGCCTGCTGCAAAGAATGTGTACTGAGCAGTTCAGAGTGGTTATAATGTAAAAATGATACCGCTGATCGAGTTCATGCTCTGAGCGCCGTGAGCGCCATGGTAGCCACAAAGCGCAGACAAAAGAAAGTTTGCCTATGCCGAAGTATATTGGCAATCGTGCAATTATCCATGTAACATGGTCGATTTCCAAGGCGGTAACCAATCCGCCCTAAGGCGGGACAAATGTGAAGCATTTACCAATGACATAAAGTGATTTTTGAAAGGCAAGCCTACGAATGAATGAAAGTGATGGGCGTGAGGTGGGCATGGTTAAAAGTCCACATACTTTCAAACAGGTCAAAGCGCTTGCATAACGCAAGGGAACAAGAGGACATCTGTTGAAAGTTGCTGACTGCTCCAGCCCTGCTGGCATGAATTGAAATCTTTATTTGAGCTAAGTGTTCTAACCTTTCTGTTTAAACGGATAGCATTTCATAAGGTTTGACCTTATTTCTAAACTCCATTTATTGTGCTTCTCAGAATTTTTTCATACTTAATTATTTACAGCGACATAGTTTAGCGATTATAATCAATGTACAGTCTATTTTTCATTTGATTATTCTTTTATGACTTTGCATGAATTTTTCAGCTTCCCACTTAAAATATGTCGTTTTCGTGATTATCAAAGTATGCGAGAGGATAAAAAGATAGCCATATTCCTAAGTGATCCTCTACTGGACGTTGATGAAGTTATGCTTGAGAGATCAGCTGTTGTGCGTAAGAGAGAAGTGATGCATGTAAGGGCAGGAAAACAATGGGGCAAGTGCACGAAGGGCGAAATGTCAAAGGTCAGTGGGAAGGAAAGTAAAGAGTGCAGGTCAGTGGCCGCCATCACTGGCCACTGGGAACCAGTGCGGGTCGGGTTGGTAGCCTGCAGGTCATCTGGAAACAGAAATCACAAGGGAGAACCATTCCAGGTCAACTGGAACACGTTTAGGTCAAAGGATACCATCAGGGCGAATAAGCTACCACGAGTCAAAAGGGACCAGACAGTTTCTAATATGTGCTGGTAGATATATGTGGTGGGTTTTAGCACTCGTTTTCGGGGACAGGGTTATATTTTTTTTATCAGACTTTGATCCAAGATAAAAATTAAAAAAACAGAAATGAGGAGGAAAAGAAAGAGGGGGACATGCGACAGAGGGAAAACAGGGATGATAAAGAACATGCAGAAGTTAATTAAAGAGACAGGGTGCATAGGGAGGTTGAAGAAAGAGACTTGAGGTAAAACCGAAACTAGACAGTCTTGGTATTTAAGTAACTCTGCATTCATGTATTCAGCTGTGCTAGCAAAGGAAGTATTTTGGGGCCCTACACTTTGTATATAGGTTTTTACAAAGTATGCGATGGAAAAAGTGCAGGTGCTCTAATTATTCCGTACGTGGAAATCGAAAATTTTAAGACTGACAATGACTGCAAGCCTATCCATTTTGCTAAGGTTTCACATTACCTCTTTATTCTCCTATAACAGTGATCTCAAATCAAAACATTTCTAGGTAATTTTAAGACCAGTCCCAGTAGTTTCCCAGACAGAATGCAAATCAAAAGTGCCCCAAATCAATCATAACCCTCCCGCCAGTTTTTTGCAGATATACCATGCAATCTCCAACAATGCTCATGCTTACTCAATTTCATTGAGCCCAATGCACCCTGTCTTGCCTGACCTTTTCCCTCCTACATTCATTCTAGGTAGCAAGTACATATATTCTCTGTTCTGTTCACTGTTCTATTGGCATTTACAGCAATTTAGGTTCCGACTACCCGTTTGACACCACAGTCCATGCTCATTTGCATTTTGTGTCTTTAGGTCTGTGAGCTTTCTAACAACCACCTTCTTTCTTCTATCGCCCACTTGTTTACATTCTTAAATCTGTTCACGTAGAGCAAGTGGTTTACACCATTGACCACTCTGAAACACTCCCAACTGGGCTTTCTCAAAATCATCTCTCACTCATGAGTTCATGTGGCTTCCCGAACTGAACTAAATCCTCCTGGGGTATCACCAGATGAAACTAAAATTTCAGATTACACTTTAGAAACTAAGAACAATATTTTGGATGAAACCTCTAGAAACAGAAAGAATACCGTTGTCGTAGTTGGACTCATGCTCTAGGCAAGACTGCTGGTTTAGGGATGACCCCACTTTGTTTGTAGGCAACTAGGCCAATCCTACAACAAGTCGCAACTGTGGGCCCAACCTCCCTGGCTCTCAAGCACTACCTCACCAAAAACCCAAACAGTAAAAGATGATGTTTGGCAGCCTTTACGCACGGACTCAAGAGTGCGACATATCAGGGGAGTTCTGGTTAAATGGAGATTACCTTTTTCTCACATAAGGAACAAGTCTCATTCACACACAGACAATGAAGGAAATGCAGTAAAGTTTTAAATAGGTTGTATTAACAAGACTGCAATCTACTGTAAATTGCATGGGCTGCAATGATTAGGATAGGGTATAATGCAAGAAACAGAATTGTAAAACCAAGAGTCATGAATATAAAGACTCCCATTATCTTGCAATAACATGAGATTTGAAATAGGTGTGAAATAGACCCTAATACCCTAGCATGATGAACCTAATCTTTAACCAAAATAGAGCTATGTCTGATAAACCTAATCTGCCAGTACCATGTCCATTAGAAGTTCCCCCAACCCTTGTTACCGTGGAATGAGGCCTCTAGATCAGACTCTGTGGGGAGACGAAGGCTGGGTCTGCATCAAGGCAACGTGTAGCATAGATAGCGGTGATGGCATATGGTAGGAATCCCTCTGAAAACCCTGTCTGTGTGAGATGTATTTATTCAGATCTTGTAGGACCCTTGACATAGTTATGTTCCTAAACAATAGATAAGAAGACATGCTTGGGATGTCAAATATATTAACAATTACCTGAAAAAGTACATTATGTTACTGTCATACGTAAGTGGGAAAGTATATGATGTGAATACCTACGTATATCATTTATCTTTGGCGTTGATAGGGACACCTTCACAGAGTTGCACTGATAACGTGAAATTAAAACATCTTCCTAACTATAAACAAAGCATCCATTTGGAAGAAATAATTAAATAAATGTACTTAAACAGAGCAGGCTAAGTAGGTTAAAAGTCAGTAGGTGATGGGGGCACGGGCCTGCAAGCCAGAAGGCTAAGCTGAACTCCTGGTTTCCATTAAAACTAAATAGGATCCACCAAACCGTAATAGTGAGCAAAATGCTCTAATGTGGCTTCCAGTAATGGACACAATACTAATAATAGTTATGGCTTACAGAATAAAACAAAATCCTCCACACATAACTTCTTGAACTGGACAAAGTATGCATGGTGAAAACTCTTGAAATGGGCTTAGCATTCCAGATTTGGTATCCACAATTGAACACCCTACTGAAGGGCAAAGTTCTTCAGAAGAAGATCTTAGGTTTTCACACAATAATCCAGATGAAGCATCCAGAACAGTGTACAATTCAGGAGAAGAACAAGAGAGTTGCGTATGATGTTTAGGTCAGAACCTACAAGAGCTCTATGCAGCAGTATTGTTTAATAACCCAGGAGCCTTTGTTTCTCATTTTATACGTATCCTTTGCCCTTCTGAAGGCTTATAGTCAAGTCAACAAATGAAGTCAACAAAAATAGATCCTAACTTACCATTATTTAACTTCAGTTTTTCAGATGAAAAGGATCCTATTTCTAAAGACTCATCTTAAAAGTTGAAGCATTCCCCTAACTATTGAGGTTGATCATTATTTCGATGTAACAGTGCTCTACTAACTAGTCTGAAAATACAGGCTCATTGTTAACTTAGAAGCATATATATTAAGATAAATAAATGAGTACAATTATGAATCATCTCTGCTGATAAATATATTTTCTGTCTAATGTCCCCTAATGCAAAGGTACTCCAAGTTCACGTTTATACCATCTTGATCTTCTATATAGCTGATGTTGTATCTGGTACATGACATACAGACCTTTAGACATGTCAGCACCCCTAAAAGTCAGCTGAGGAAATATAATGTTTTTAAAGTTATTTTTATTAGGTTTAAACTAGAAGAAATAATACAGCTGACTTGTAAAAAAAACAGAAAATACATATTCATGACATTAGAGTTTACATAGCAATAATCCACACTTTTTCAGCGGTGCATTGCCACCATAGTACACAATAAACATTTTAAAATTAAAGACTAACTCAACAAACAGTCTGACTCATCCCCAACAGTCACAGAGTCACCCATTTGTCTCAAGGACCGCAGTTTGCTGCACCCTAGTCAGCACACATTGATTACGCATATATCTGGGTCGACTCGATGCTTTGCCTCCCCCACTATTTCAACCCTGTCCCAGAAATCAGTAGGCAATGACCAGACCAAGGGTTTACACCCGCCCACAGTATGAGCAGAGCATAAAACCACTTGATTAAGGGGGCATAGTGCCAGATGGACCCATGAATGTGTGGATCATGTTAGACCAGACAAATCAGTATTTGGCTAACTGGCCATCCTGCCTTACATTTTTCACACACATTTCCTCGGCTGTAGCCCAGCCCACCATGCCCTTAGGCCTGCTATCACAGGATGATGCACTGAAAAGAAGAACGTGTTTAGCACATATCAACCAATTGTAAAAATGGGATGTGTTGATTTGTATTCATTGAAAGTCAATGGAATACTATGTGACTTATGTCTATCCAACAGATCAAATTCCACACAGCCAGAACGAATTCCAGATATGAACATATGAAAAACAGCATTTAACTGTCTTAATGCATACAAAGTGCAAAACAGTAACAAATAAACACGTATTACAATAGAATAAGACAATACCAGTGTCTTGGATTTTAATCTCCCGCGTTACCCGTGCCTTAGTTATCTCACTCTGTTTACATTGCAGCTTTCGCTCTTTAGAGCCAGCTTTCTACTACAAATGCTCTACATAGTCAGACCAGACATAGCCCTGCGCAGTTGTTTGTGATATCAAAGCATATAGATAATGCTTCAATAAAGCATCAGCAATTAAGTGCCATTTCCAGCTCTTCAGCTGCATTAATGCAGCCAGATGAACCCATTTGCTGTAATTTTCTCGTGGGATAAAAGTTGGTGAAGTGGTGGTTTCGCTTTTTGCAAGGCCGTCCCAGGCACCTAATCACATCCCATCTGCAAATTGCTGCGACGCTCATTACATTTAATTAAATGCGCGGGGTCGATGACTCCGTTGCTGGTTCCTTGCCCGGAGACTGAAAATATTGCGGGATCTCAGCCACGTTGGGCAAAGCCGTGTGTACAAATAGGATTAAACAAAGGGTGCCGTCGACGAGGTAGGCTGTCCGTCTTTCTTTACTCTATTGAGACTGTAGACTCAAATCACTTTTTTTGGTATCAAATATACAAATGTAGTTGAAAATCCCATGCACTAGTGAACCACAACGACATTTTACAGTTCACAGCCGAGGAGATGAGTGGGCAGTATGGTGCACCTTCGGCAGCTGGTCACTCTAAGTTGAGAATAACATGCACTAGTGAAACAAAATGCATTCCACGCTTCATCACCAAGAAGAGAGGAAGGCGTGGGGCACCTTGCGCACTTGCTCATTCTAAAGTGAGAATGCCATGCACTAGTCATACAAAAATGCGTTTTACTGTTCATCGCCAAGGAGGTAAATGAGCAGTATGGTGCACCTTCAGTATCTGGTCACTCTAAGTTGAGAACACTATGCACTAGTGAGCCAAAATGGATTCTGGTATTGTTGCCAATGAGCTGAGTGGACAGTGGGCTTCACTTCAGCATCTGGTCACTCTAAGTTGAGAACACTATGCACTAGTGAGCCAAAATGGATTCTGGTATTGTTGCCAAGGAGGTGAGTGGACAGTGGGCTTCACTTCAGCAGCTGGTCACTCTAAGTTGAGAATACCATGCACTAGTGAACCAAAAATGGAGTCCACTGTTCATCGCCAAGGAGATGAGTGGACTGTATGGTGCTCCTTCACCACCTGCTCACTCTAAGTTGAGAATACAATGCACTAGTGAGCCAAAACGGGTTACAATGTTCATCACCAAGGAGATGAGTGGACGTATGGTGCCACTTCTGCATCTAGTCTCTCCACGTTGAGAATACCATGCACTGGAGAGCCAATAATGCATTCCAATTTCTTTGCCAAGGAGGTGAGTGGATGGTAGGCTGAACCTCATCATCTTCTCTAATTTACCAAGGCAGTGGGCCCCAAACTAACCCATAGCTCACCCTGACCGCTGCAGTGAAAAGAAAAAAGTTCATAAATGTCTGTAGCAACAGTTCTCTACTTTGATATTTGCTTTTACCTTGTAAGCTGGAAAGTTTATTTTTCAACTGGTGTCTTTCGACTCCCACTGACCACCACAGCATACATTCTAATGCTAAGCCCTAAAAATATATGCTACTGTACGTGGAGTAGAACAAGAAATGAACACCTTTGTTTGCCCTCTACTGAGAAATCTCCTGAAAATTATTAAGGAGAGTAAATCTGTTTGGTGCCAGTCTGTGAGAGGTTTGGAATACAGCCTTGTATGGTGTAAACTCCAAGCAATATCCTATTACATGTTTATGTTCTGCTCATCTCAAGCACATTTTGTGAGTAAAAAGGTTGTAAACAAATCAGAGAAATCCCTTAGAAGTCCTTGAGCCAGATGTACTACACTTTTTAGGGGGTACAAACCCTGCCATTCTGCAAATGTGTGGAGTTGGACTGGTAAAAAGTTCAGTACTATGTACTAAAGCTTTTTAAAAAGTCAATACAATTTTACCAGCTCCTAAATTTTATTTAAAATGGATACCACATTGCAATTTGGAAGGAGCATGTTATGAATGTCCCTTTGCAATTTCGATTCAGATCACTATGTATCAATGTTTTTCAAAACGACTTATTGGTGAAAACCACTAAAAAGTTATTGATTCCAAAGTTGGTGTTGTAACCTACTTGCAAACAGGAATGGGTCCCCTTTGGACCCCTTCCACTCTTTGAATTAGGCTAAAAAATCAGGGGAGTAGGCAGTGGTCCAACTTAAAAAAACACAAAACTTCGCAGAGAATTGTGTTTTCTCATGGCTATCCTATTAATGAGTGGCTGTAGGGAACACTATACCCACTGCATGGCATCAGGGTATTTCAACTTCCCCCTGCATGAATTCCAGTCTCTCGACATACCGGAGTAAAGAATGTGATGCTGTTGGCAACACAGATAGGTAGGCGGAAAGTCGGTACTGGGCAGCGCCCTCTCGACCCAGGAGCAGCAGCAGCAGAGCTTCATTTGAGCCAATGGTTGCAGATGAGGCCCAGTCAGGCACAAAACACCTATAAGGCTGAAAGGGCTCAGCCACCCCTGTTGTGTGCCATAGCCCAGGCTGAAGCTGTGCTGGTGTGTCTCCCAGGAAGCCTGGGAGAAGAAGGGCTCTAGGAGAAAGCACCAGAATAAACATTTTCTCCAGACACCTTCAGCTCATCTTGCTGCTGCACTATCTTCAAAGAAGGCGTTGGGCATCGCAGGTGGTTCACAACCCCCAGCACAACCCCACCCCCCCACCGGGGTTCTCATTGTGCAAGGCAGTGGTCACATTTTAAGGGGAGACAATGCTTGCTCATTATGCTGGTATATGGCGTCGCATCTGCACTTCAAAGGTAATCCTGGCACCTTCTGCTGCATCCATGCAAATAAGGCAGGAATCGTAAATTGTCTTGACTTACAATTGTATTTGTATAGCGCTTACCAATCCTGAGGGGTAATCACTTCTAAATTAATGTTAACAAGAGAATATTTTTTTTAATTTAAATACAGTGACCATCAGACAGTCCAGATGTTTCTGCCAATTGCATCTTTCATTGGAGAAGGAGGGTGGGGAATGGGTTGTGGTTTTGGTTCTAAAAATGCTAAGTATTGATTGAAACATGAGAACATGCAAAATAATGTTGGAAAAATAGGGGAGGGTGGATAGCAAAGATGGTCAATAGGTACAACTCACAAACCTCTGGATAAAATGTTCCTGGTTGCCTGAAGTTTTTTACCTGTGCAGTTTTATATACAGCAAAACCAGCCCAGAGGCATCAGGGTGCTTTACATGACCACCAAATTACATTACACAAAATCAGTATTGTGTTAGGCAAATGGAGATTAAGTGATACACCCAGGATCACAGGATGTTGTGTTGACTCTGGGTTTCAAACCTCATTCCCCAGTCCTAAAGTTGCCAGCCAAGATCGTTAGGCAACATATCCTCAGCTAGTTTTGGCGTCAGTGGTGACTGGTGATCTTTGAAAGTAATGAGGCATATTACTGTCCAGAAGTTCACCTCTTTATTTTCAGAATTTGCCTCACTCATCCTCATTCTATCTCACATTTAGACCCAGACACAAATTAACAAATATTTTGTGCTGGTTAGAGACACCTGCCCAAATTGTTTTGTTTAAGTTACTTTCCAGCGCAAAACCCATTTTGCAGTGGAAAGTTGCCTGAAAGTAATGGGTGTGCTTTGGGTTACTCTGTGTCAAGGAGCATTACATGGGTGGTACATGGTTGTTCCCATGCACGAGCCATGGTTTTTGACCCAAAACCTTATTTACTAAAAATAGAAGACAGTGTTTTGTGCCAAAAAATAAATAAGGCCACTTGAGAGCATGCGCTAACAAGCATTTGCAATGCAATGGGTCTAGTGTTTGCTCAAGTCAGAGCTATTAGCATTGTAAATTCCTAGCTGGCCTTTCTTGCTACATAAATTGAAAAGGAAAAGTAAAACAGTTGACTTAAGCGAGCTGATTCAAAGTACCACGGCAGCCATGAGCATGAGCACGAAAGTGAGACACAAAAAGAAAAAGAATTTAGCTCGCTGTCAAATGTATTGGCAAACGTGCAACTATCCATGTAACAGGGTCGATGGCCAAGGCGGTAACAAAACTTCTCCAAGGAAGCATTTACCACTGATAACAAAGGATTTTCAAAAGGCAAGGCCACGAACGAGTGATAATGATGGGCGTGCAGTGGTCATGATTTAAAGCACACAGATAGATTTCAACAGGCCACAGCGCTTGTGTGCTCGACCTAAAAAGGAGAAATGTTTTTATCTCTCCTAACTTTTCCCATTTTTTATGTGTACTGCACTCTATAACACACATCTGAAGTAGGAAAAGTTTGAAAGTTAGTTAAAGCACAGTATTTTGTACTGCAGATGTACCCATCCAGTAAAAAACATAAGCTAGACTCACACAGCCACTGCTGCACTGAGATGCAAAGCAGGGCAGACTGGGAACCCAAAGCAGCCCTGGCAATTTTATCAGACCAGTCCCTGGGTCAGGGGTAGGGGGGAGAGAGTGGGAGGAAAAACACTGCTGCTTTTGTTCTTTCGTTACTGGAGGCCGATATTGCATTACTGCCTCAAAACCAGCCCCAAGTAACTGTATATCTATAGGTATGGTAGTTTCCTGCTCTCTTCTTTTCATGCGACTCAGTAATTTTGGGTGCTGCACTGCATTGTGTGAAAGTTTTCATATTCTGGCCTTATTCTCTTTCCTCCCACCTACTCTAACTCACATTACTCACACACAAACATACTCATACTCATTGATTCTCATTCTCACTTACTAACACAATTACATGCACTCACTAACTCTGGGACCTGGTGCAGCTGCACCTGCTGCACCATCGATAGCTACAGTCAAGACTCTCACTCCCTCTCACAACCTCCAATCAATTACTCATACACTTATACTCCTTCACTTACTTTCTCATACTCACTTTCAGCAAATCATACACACTCCCAAACTACAATCCTCACCTTCACTCTCCTTGGCACTCTCAAACAAACACACACACACATTCACTCAATTCCATTCACGTTCAGTCACTCACAAACACACTTGAAAAAACATACACACATGGATAGAGAAATAATATTTTTGTTTTACTCACCTTATGTACTTAGCTGGCTGCTTGGAGGCTCCATGGCAGCAGCAAAGCAGGAATCTGGTGCTGGCATTAGAACCAGCAAGTCAATCTTCCTACCGAGGAGCCAGGCGGAGCAGTAAGGGCAGGATTGAAAATGTGAAAACCCACCTAAATAGCAAAGGCCTAAAATAAGCTGGGGTAGTGATGGGGCTCCTGCCCTTCTTACACAGCGTGTCTTTTCATTGGCTTCAGGGATGGAGAAATACACACCCTGACAGACCCATTTTAGCAGACATACTTCCTGAGGCATGCACAGTATGTCTCCTTATTAAAATGGATTGGGGGACTGTTGTTGAACTATGCCCCTTGTATGCACAATCCTGACATCCACCTACAGAGTGTTTTATTTTGAAACAACTCTCAGTAGCTGGATCATGCCTTGGCCCCTTCAGACCCCTCAAACTCTTTCAGTCATCAGGACCCTGGAAAGGAGGAAGAGAGGGCTGACATGCACACTGGAAATCTTTATATAAAAAGACAAAACTTATGTTTTCATGAACACTGCGAAATTACAAAACGCAGAGGGAGGGGCCTTACAGGACGTGGATGCAGGGCTGTACCCAGAAGCCCCTGATGGGAAGCTGCTGCTGATTGGCATCAAGGAGGTGGCCACAGTGATGTAATGTCACACAGTTACTCTTAAAGACCATATGCACACAGCGGGCAGTGCTGCACCTCAGTTTGGTCATCTGGCTTAAACTTGCTCTTACGCTCAGTTTGGTAGGGCTGGACATGCACATCACAGCAGGGACACACATGTAATGCATTTTTTGTCCTAAGCAAAGTCAAGGGGTGCCAAGTTCTGACTTCTCACAGTCTGCCTCTTTAGAAGGTCTTTGCGTGCCTCTTGCCCTTTACGTTTGGGGGACAAACATATAAGAGACCGATAAGGTGGATCAGAATGACAGTGTGGATAGACAGCACATGGCACTTCTCCCACCAAAGCTTTCTGCCACACCAGCATGGAGTTCGCCAGTATGCTCTGCTCTCATGTGTTCTACCTCTTGATCATAAGCATCTCTGTAAATGGCAGTTGATGGTTAGAAAACATTATGTTAAAGGAAGAAGGAGTGCCTGCTCCAAATCCAAGACACATTCACATTTCAAAGAATCTAAACTGGTAGATATAGTCCTGTGGGTTAACACACCTACTTCAGAGACATGGTCCACCTGATTCCTCTTCTTTCAGAGTCCGTCTGTTTTAACGCACAAACTTTGTGCTCTGAGGCAAGAGTTCACATTTTATGTTTTTCTTTAACTTTTCTTTGATGCTCAGACCCACACTTTCTTTCCTATGTGCTACAGTGCATTTTCACTTCTATTACATTGTCCATGGGTAGTCACCTGGACCTCACCACTGGTCATCCTGCCCTAGGCCCCTCTTGTCCCTCTCTCCACATGTCACCACCTTCTCTCTTCTTTCCTGTCATCCACCCCCTTAATGTTTCTCAACCTGCCCCTTCCCACCCAGTACATTCCACCTTTGTCTTGTTTCATATTTCACATTGTTTCCTTGTCTCGGCCTGATCTTTCTCAGTGGACAAAAGCTCTGCATACCGTGCCCTCCATCTTTCTGCTACAGAGCACCAGGCATCTGTTCAGGTGATGGAACATGAGCTCCGCAGTGGTTTAGGGTTTAGGTGTTGTGCACTGTCTGCAGCTACAGGAGCTCTTTGAGAGGGGTGCAGCAGGGTTGTGGGCATGCACACACTTTCCCACACATGTCTACTCACAAAGTCTTCTAATGGCTATCTCAATGTAATCCTGCACAATTGCCTTATGCCTATGCTCACCACAACAAGAATACATTTAATTTTTACATGGCTTCAGCTTCTTCACTAATATGGCTGCCAACACTACTTCCCATGATAAATTTCTGATGCAGGAAGCACACATTTAAATCTATGCATCTTTGTCCCTCCATCTTTCATTTGGTTAGAAAGAAAGTGACTGAGTGCAAGTTTGGCATAGGTTGTAAATGTGCATTTTTATAAGAAAATTAATGTAGAGCTAACAAAACGGGAATTGGTGGTATTGTTGTGATTTATAATATTGCCTAATTTCTCTTACAGCAGTGCTTAGCCATTTTAAAGAAATATTGCAGGGCTAAAAACTGGAAAAAGTATCATCAGCCATTTCAACGCTACCTTAGATGACGGAAAATACGACATCAAGAAAGATACTCCTTCTCATCTGGATTGCTTGTCTAAACGCATGGACGGCTACTATGGAGATTATTGAAAAGCCATTGCATCTTCAAGCACAAATGTGTCTATTACATGTTTTGGTGCTTTTATTACACAAAAAGCAGGGGTGTAAAACGCGTGTATTTTTAAGAAACCATGGAAAATATTTCACAGTTACCTTTGAAATACAGGTTTTGTCATCATAATAGTAGTCACTAAACCACTGTGCAGATGTTTTACATTATTCAGGCTATTAAGATTATGCAGCTTGGAGGACTAAAGTTATCTTTATATTATGCAGCAAAAAAGGCAAATTATGTGGCACTATGTCTGGGGGTATTATTTTCATCTGTTTGAGCTAGAAAAAACAATTTTGGTGAAATCTGCATATTTTGGAAATCATGTGGCAAATTCAGTAAATCTTTAATTATGCTGTAAAGCTTGCAACCACAGATTCACAAATATCCACTGATCTCACTATTTACTATTAATTTATCAAGAATTTATTTGTGACAGGTAAACAAAACCTCAACATTTTAATTCCAGTCAGTGTCCATTGTTAGCTGAACTTTGAAAAAAACAGCTTGTAATATAAAAAAAAAAAACATAATGGGTACCTTGTCATTACCATCTCCGTCTTCTAATGACATTTATAAACTACAGGGCAGAAGATACCAGAACCCCTCAATGATAATGTTTGGCAACATTACACAGTTACCCATTATGCATGCTCTGTATGTACGTAACTTTAAACCATTGTGCCTATGTAGACAGATACACCTTAAACAGACAACTCAAATTGGTGCTTCCTATGTATAATATATAAATTTCAAAATAATTTGCATTAGTCTACACACTAGACAGCTTGAGGAATACGGCCTAATGGCTCTGTTAAAACATCAACAGAAAATGTGTGTTCACAGAGAGTGGTGAAATCAAGTGTTTGAATCTTTTTGGGAAAGTTCTATTACATCAGCTGAGGAAGGAGATGTCGTCTAGTGGCTAAGTTGTTGATCTGAGAATATTAGTATGAATTCAGCTTGGAATTGACAGAAAATTATGCGGTTCTGGAAATCACTTAATCACAATGTACCTAAAATCTAAATGTGCGAGATACTAGTGTAAGTGGATGTAACAAAAACATTTAGTCCACTTATGAATACAATCTTGCATCATTTTCCATTATCGCCCATAACGTGCATAACGTGCAACACCCTGTTGCTCTCAGTCTAGGTCCTTACTATAGAAATACCAGCACATGCTTTTACATTGTGAACAGGTATCCAGCTTAGTTTTCTGTGGATACCCCCTCCTTTTGAACTGTTGGTGAGCCCCCTTTGATTTGTGATGGCGAGATAGAAGCCCTTCACGATTTTCTTTATCCCAGTTTATTCTGCATACAAGTCTACTTCTCAATGTCTGTGGGCTCATTTTCTTGGGTACATTGGGAGATTCGCTTCACACACATCATCTTATTCCCTGGAAGCATTTCAGAATTATGCATCTCATGCCACTTTTAATCAGAAAAGACACTTTTCCAGTAAGCCTTTCATGCTTTCTTTTCTGTGCATCAGACATGCACAGGACTCACTTGGCACCAAACACTTTGCAGACATCCAAAGCTCGCAGGACTCGAGCACACTCTCTGAAGTCCAGCAGTCCTCAATGTCTCAGGAGAATGCGTTAGAGAAGACAAAAGACGTTGCCTTAATGTGCAAAAGCATGAAAGACCAGGCAGACACATATGCCTTTTCCATGCATTAGCACATTCACCCCAGACCTACTGGTCTTCCAAATGTGTGCCCTAATACTGTCATGGCCCTGGGTGTTCAAAATGGTAGCCCCATCACCACTGTTTAGTAGTAGTACACCCCCACCCCCAAAGTTCAGGTCTAGTTGCGCCCCTGGGTCCAGAGGCACTTATCTTTGGGGACTGGGACTTGTGTTTCATCCTCAGACTTCTACTTGGAAAAAGAGAATGAAAGGCAAATAAAAGGGATAAAAAAGAGGAAG
The DNA here is from genome assembly GCF_031143425.1 of Pleurodeles waltl. Taxonomy (NCBI): domain Eukaryota; kingdom Metazoa; phylum Chordata; class Amphibia; order Caudata; family Salamandridae; genus Pleurodeles; species Pleurodeles waltl. The sequence continues at coordinate 643,340,168 of NC_090446.1, read as the reverse complement.
ATAAAGAAGGGAAAACAGTGGCACAGGGAGAAATCAGGGATGAAAAGGAAAGTTCAAGAATGAGGTAGAGGGACAGGGAGTACAGGGTGAACAAAGAAAAAAACATGTGGTGGACTCAAGGCTATCCAGCTTCAGTACTGGGCAATCCCGACCTTCAGCATTGAGAAACCATGTTGGCACCCGCATTTATCATTAAATTAAGCACTGACAGGAACTTCCTGTGTCTTCACATGGCACAGGAAGCTGGTGAATTTTAAAGAAAACAATTGTGAGTTTACCAAGTGATACAGTTTGCAACTCCTTCCAACCTTATATTTGGCAGTCAGAGATAGTACTGTGCATTTGCTCGAGGGGGCCATTAAGAACAGATGAAACTTACCAGAAATAGGGCATGCTAAATTAAACTTACTCCAGGAGAGATGCATAAAGCTTACAGATCCAGACCTTCGTGAGGATGGGAAGTTTATGAACATCACACAACTTGGCATGGTTATGTGCAAATTGATTCACCGGATTGTTTTGCAAAAAACTTTATTTGCTTTTGCACAAAACTTGCTTTCTCTAAACTACACGAAGCCTCCAATAATGGTGAGGTTTGAAAACCCTAAGACAGATTTACTCATTTTTTATGCAACGTGGCACAACAACCAAAGTTGTTGCACTGTGTCGCGTGAAAGGGAGAGCGGGCTAGTGCCTAATGTACTATGTACTAAGATATAACGCTGCTGCTCTCTTCCCAAGAAATGGTGCACCGATGGGCTGTCTTGTGCCACACACACCTTTGCACTTTAGAGCAAAGATGTGCGTGTGTGATGTCTAGCATAGTACTGGAAGGGTGCCTAGGGGCGCATACCTTTGCACTTTGATGCAAAGGTTTGTTCGAGGCGCTAGGAAGCCTGATTGTGCACTAGCACATTGGAAGTGTGCACTGCCACCATATCTTAGCAGACAAGGTGATGTGCTGCGCTTTTTCTTTCATGCAATTCAGTACAGCAATTTTAATTGCTTACTCTAACCTAAAAAGTCATCACTTTTTGACAGTTTTTGTGACTGTACCTGCTCAAAACATTGATAATTCTGGCCCTTCGTCTGAATTTCTCACACCACGCTACAGAATGTGAACAAGGTTCATCCTGGGACAGATAAGCCACAAATAGCCATTAACAAATTGTTAAGTGCTCCATCTTTCATTAAAGCATGCCGAAACAAGGGAGAACACCTGACTGGTCAAAGGTGCACTCGCAAGGGACCATCAGATAACTAGGAACAAGACCATTAATACTATAGCTTAACATCAACAACAATAACAACAGAGGTAAAGCTCAAGGTCATCGAGTCTGGCTTTTAGCCTATTCCATCACCATATATTACACTACAATGAATTAAACATGAACAACCCTACTGACCTATGCTTTGGAAGGACAGCTTTGAATGGTTAGTTACAATGACACTTTTCCAATTCTTTCAAAATGGCCACTGATTCATGCAGGGTATGAGCCGATTGTCTCCAGTTGGGAAATAGATCTCGAGTGTTTCTGGGTTCATGAACAGGGTTTGACTGGCATTTCAAGGGCACCTATCCTTGTATCTGCAAAGAATTTCCATTTAGTAACAGTGGCAGGAGGCAAATCTTGGACAAGGACCGTAGGATGTGATTCGAACTGAAATTGCCTATTTGTCGTTGCCATGGTTATTGTATTTTAGCGTAATGTGGCAGTTCTGTGACGCTAAATCCAGAATGAACCTGCCTTCCACAAATCTTTCATTTAAACCTTTTGGTGACCACAACATAAGCTTGTAAGTAAATCAAGCATTTAATGTTCAGCTGATATAGTGGTATCAAGTAATAATTGGACAAACATAACTCTAAGTAAAATCCAGTGTTATAGGTCAAACATGTCTCGTGTAAATTTGAAATCCTAAAATCACTTAATCAACATTGGGAACAAAATGCCGTTAAGAAAGGAGGCTAGGATTAATTGCAGAGCTAGAGGGGTGGTGTGGTATACCCGGAAGTCTATTTCAAAGGAAAACTCTGCCCTTTACAGTATGAGGATTCAACTGTTGGGAACACGATGATAGTTCTATGGGCGGTGAAGTTGCAAAACATTTTGTAGCAACCGTTGAAGAGGTGTATGAAAACCTTCGCAAGTTTCCCACTTTTAGATTCCTAGGTGAAAATGGGGGACTTTTGAAAGGCTCTGACATATATTGATACATGTTTATTTAACCTGGTAGCAAATCAGCGGTTATATGCAAATCTGGATGACAAGGGCGTGATTACAAAGGAGCTCTCCAATTAACTGTGACCATTAATTTTGCTCATTAACAACAATATATTAATGTTTGTGCTATGTCGCAAGAGGTAAACGTAGAAAAAAAATCTACATGCATTTGCCACTATCCATGGTAAAACTCTTGGAAGGGTTTGATAGGAGTGAAAATTATCTCACATTACACTGTTGCAAAAAAAAAAATAATAATGCACAGAGAAACAAGCATTGGTAAAGCCAGTAGGTCTCACCTGGGCAAAGGCTATTGGCTTTGTCAATGTGTTTAAGTCAAGTTGCACAGCAGCCTGCGCTATGTTAAAGAAAGGTGAGGGTGTGGGGAAGCATGAGGGAGGCGTGGGGGAGGAGAGTGGGAGCACAACAACGGGAGAGGGGAACAGAACATAACAGAGGTGGGGGAGGAGGGAAAGGGCACCAGACAGGGGCAGCAATGCAGAGAAGGGATGGGTGAGAGGGGAATGAAGAAATACTACCTCAATAACAGCAGGAGCGGCATGTGGACACTAAATAATTTCAATCAGTCTAAGCTTGATCCATGCTTCACAGAAATGAATGGAAGTGACACTTGGCTGTACTGACCAATTTGGATTCAGCAAAGAAGAGTGACACTGAAGACAACAATTAGTAAGTAAGAGGAGGTTTCAAAGCCCTTTAGCCCTTTATTGTAAACAATAATATCTCACAAGCTAGACCACATGGAGCACATGTGCTGTTGGAGGATTGACATGTACAGGCAAAGAGGAACTTAAGCCAAGAACTTTGTAAACACTGTAAATGTCACAAAACTTCACAGAATGTCTCCAGTAGAAGAACTGCACACACCTAGATGTCCTCACAATCTAACTACCAAGCTATCAAACTACTCTTGTGAGGCTGATGAAAGAGTGCTCTACAGATACTAATAGCATCCATCCCAGGCCACATGGCAAAGTTTGGCTGCAAACTTCGCGAAGAGCTTGAGGCAATACATATGTAATCAGTCTAGAAGAGAGGTCTCTGTAAGGCCCAAGAATGTCAACAGAGCCACCACCAGGACGTGCACTAAAAGAAGATCCGAAAGGCAGCACTACGACATAGTAGCTTGCTAAGGACCCAAGGGCTCAACTATTTGTCGTTATCTTCTCTTTTAGGTATACTCCTCTGAATCACCATTTAAAGCCATGTTAATGGTAGAAACAGGATAAATGTGAATGTTCCTTCTTATCCACACCTGACTTTAGAGCACCCAAAATCCCATACCCAATTCTCTGAGCCTGGACAGCGAGGAGCTTCAGTGCATCAAGCCCTCTACACACAACTATTCATATTGCGAGGCACATCCTGGATGGTATTCTTTCCAATTCTCTCTCCCTGATGTTTAACGAAGCCACCCTGCTTAGATGGTGGATCACTATGTTGTTAAATTTAAAGATAGCTTCCCATCACTGATGCCTGGTGCAAGGAGTCTTAAGGACCATCTAAACCTAAGGAAGTTCTTGGTATACACTGGAGCAAAATCACTACCCGATGACTTGAACAGGCACATAACACCGCTTATATTTCTGAGGGTACTCCGCCTGATCTCACGGCTGAAGGCATTCAGAATTGGATTGGAGTAGCCCTTGATATAGTTGTGCCACTGACAACTGGGTGCCTTAATTCACATACAATATTAAAAATCTTGGGCAAATCTGTTGTAGACAAGAGCAGAAATTACAATTGCATAGTGATCCTACTTATAAAGCGGGCCATATAGCTCTTTCACACTAATACAAACTTGCTATCAGCCTTGCTAAATCAACCTTCTACACAGAAAAAAATTGCATTGACAGGAAATTCCTGTAAGGATCTCTTTAAAGTAGTTAAACAACCATCTCAGCCTTTAATTCCTGGCCTTACTGACCCCTCACAGGAGTTCTGTGATAGACTGGCCATCTATTAGAAGGTTCTGCCTTTCTGGTTTAGCACTTAGATACCCTTGGGTTTAATGCGCTCTATAAATTCAAATTTCATTTCATTTTCATTTCCTTTCATTTCATTTACCTGAATTCCAAAGCCTGTCGGCCTTGCCTGCAGCCCAAGTGCTGAAAAAATAGGATGCTGTCCATACTGGAGCCACTGTTCAATATGCCTGGTCTTTTAACAGCTAGAAGGCTCTCTCATCCTCACCAAAAGAGACAGCCTGTGAAAGATGAATCTGATTTTTGCTCAAGGTTTATTTGGCCCCCAAAACAAGTGGGACACTAATCCTAATTGCGTCAGTAATAGGTGTGGGCAGAACTCATGGAGTTTCACTCCGTAGAATTCCGCTGAGTTACAGAAATACTTAATGAGATTCCGCAGAATTCTGCCAATGGGAAGAAAATATGCAGCTCAGGCTGCTTGCGCTGCAAGTTAGCACTGGCAGTGTGAGCAGTGATGAAAATCAGCTTGAATGGCCCCATGCATTGGGCATACTCATACAGCCATTCAAGTTGATTTTGCTGGAGTTTCAGTGCTCAAGCGAAAGCAAATCAACTCAAACAGCAGCCCTTTGACTTCGACTGCTTGCATTACAAAATCACGCTAGGGGACGCCAAACTTTGCTCAAGCTTGCCAGCTCACATATTCTGGAGCCTTGCCGGAGAAAAATTCTGCCATGCGATGATTGGCGGAATTTGGCAAAAACTCCATGTTAAATTGATTCACCTGATTGTTTTGCTAAAAACTTTATTTGCTTATTCACAAAATTTTGCTTTCTCTAAACTACATGAAGCCTCCAAAAATGGTGAAGTTTAAAAACCCGAAGACAGATTTACTAATTTTTGACGCAACGCAGCACAACAACTAAGGTTGTTGCACTGTCTCACGTGAAAGGGAGAGCAGGCTAAAATAGATTAAAGAGTAACGCAGAGTGGCCAAAATTCTACCAATTTCCGCAGATGGAATGGACCATTCTGTCTTCCCCTAGCCATAACAGGAGCTGCTCACCCCATCAAGATTACAAGTTCAGCCAGATCACAAATTATAGCATGTCATTCCCCAAATACTCACAGTGGGGAGTAATTGACTCAAGTACTTAGGGCCTAATTTATTATTTTTTGGTGAAGGGCAGCATCGCAGTGCTTGTTGCTGCGCTGCCCGCATCAAAAGGGAAGGGCAGGAATGTGCTGTATTGTTGACATACGGTGCATTCCTGTCCTTTCTGCCGGTGCACAAATTTGTGTCAGGCGCCAACACAGGCATACTTGCACCGTGGTGCAAGTGTGTCTCCATTGTTGGCAGGATTGTTTTTGTGCAGGAAGAGACACCTTCCTCACAAAAACAATCCATGGAGGCATTTTCCTCTTTCTATGTGTGTGTCTGAATACAGCACACACAGAAAGAGGAGAAAATGAGGCAAAATAAAGTTATTTGTTCTTGTTACATATCCCCTGGAGAGGTGCACAGTTTTGGAGCATTCTCGTGTTTACAGGTTCTTGTTAATCTGGAAATGTATCAAAACCCATGGGTGTTGCATTAGAAAACCCACCACAACGCCCATGGAATGCCTTCTTGACATAGAGTAAGGCAAGGCAGGGCAAAGAAGGCTAGGCAGCGCAGTTCAGGCAGACTGGGAGCCTGTGTAGGCTCTCTCCAGCCTGGCAACTGTATTGCTGGGCTGGAGAGAGCCTACTGCGCCTGTGTGTTTGGCTGGCCCGAGACGGCCGGCTAAACATACATGCGCAGTGAGGGGGAGTGCTGAGCACTCCCTCTCGCTGCGCGTCACCCCATTGGCCCTGTCCTTTTACCAGAAAACAATAATAAACCTAGTTTATTATTGTTTTCTGGTAAAGGTTTAGCAGCTGCCGTAGCTGGCGGGGGGGAACGATGCTCCTCCCCCCTAACGGAGGAATCGCCCCTGGATTTGCTCTCTTTTTCTCAACTTCTGCCTTGACTTTCTCAATTATATACCTTTTTGCTGCAGGACTTCTCCTTCCAGAGAGCCAGACACCACAGTTTCAATATTCATTAAGCCTTTCCTGCCTCTATGTAATTCTTCTGAGTTCTGGTGGATACCAGTATCTTTGTTAAAAGATAGTTTACATTTCATAGGAAAAGGAGGGTTTTAAATTCTAAGAATAATATACAGCTCTTTACTAATACCATTTTATATTCTGAAGGACCACACAACTTTTATGTTGGAAGGGCTTTAAAAAAAGACCATGTCCACTGATCTATGAATGCAGATTCATCCACGCAACCAAAATTGACGAATAGTCCCAAAAGGACCTTCTTCCGATTCGATTGGAGCCTTCATGGAAAGAAGCCTGCTCCAAAGGTGGAGTAATACCATCATTACGGTTACAGAATGTATTACTGTATGCATCTTTAAAGGGCCAGTCTGAGTTCAACCTCTGAAAAGTTGATAAGAGGATGAATGGGTGTTACTACACGTTTTGCATGCAATTCCAGAATTCCAGTCCTGTGTGAAAGGAATGGTGGCAGAACAACTAAACTTGACAGGGCACACCAATCAGGGGGGCCCTGCTTATGGCGGCAGCGCCGGGCCGGATGTGTGGGGGTGGGTCGGTGTGCGGCAGGCTCCCCGGCCCCCCCCAGCAATAAACAAACAGTGAATTGTCTGTGGTCGCTGGAATCTATCCCCTAGGGCCAACCACCCGCGCATGTGCAGAAGGTCTGAAGCGAGCACTGGCCCTTGGGGGGGGGTGTTGTCTCAAGGTTGTGGGGGCGCCATAGGTAGGTATCCTAGCGGGCAGCCGGGCCCCCTCCACAGCAATCCAGTCTGGAGGGTATGAGAACACCCTGATGGAGATCCTACCCCTGGGATTTGTAGCGTAAGGAGGGGTAGGGTTTGGGGTATGGGAAAACAGTCATGATCTCATTCACAGCCACCAACATTGGGTACGCAGGAATGAATGGTTTTAGTCAGTGACACGAATGTGGATGTATTAGCGTACTCTGTTAAGGCTGTTAAGGCTAGGCATCCCTTAACAGAACTCTGTAAATACTTTTGTGAACATGATTGTGGTGACTGCGTACTGCGTATAATTTTTTATTATGATTAACAATATTTTGTCAATAAAATATGGCCGGGGGTTTGCGACCCCTAATCTCAAAGTGAAGTGCATCTAAGGTTTTAATTCAAGTTTATGCGGGGTGAGTGGTGTTTGGTGGTAGGAGGCCTCGGCGATACCCGGTCATATGCCTTTGGATGCCTAGTGCAGTGATGATCCAGCCGCTTCCGATCAATTACATGGTGTGACAGATACCATACAGTAACGTAGTGCTACATAACATAACATAAACAAGCCCTTCGAGTCCAGCACCTGCTATTCGATTCAAGCCAGAATGTCAAACTAACAAGGGCAGATGGGGATTTAAAGACAAAAGACTTGGAGCAATTTATGCCTCATTAGGTGAACATAAAGCACAGGATTAGTGACAAGGAGCTTGGTTCTGCCAGACCAGCCAAGAGATTGCACAAATCGGCGGATTAAGATTCGCGAAGCTGCCCACGGTTTATTTGGTTCTCACTAAATGGCAAATTCTGCTTTAATCAGTAGTGAGACTTCTAAGCTAGAGCTCTCCTTCGGCTTTTCTGTCCTATCTTTCAACGATAAAGATGCAATCTTCCTTGTATTTCATACTGGTTAACTTTTCTATTGACACCTTCGTTGGAAGTCTCAATAGAGAGCTGGGCTTTAAATTGAAATATAGAAATGAAGGTACTCACTGTTTAGGGTACCTGTTTCCTCCTGAGAAGTAGCGGCATCTTCTTATTAAATGTTAATGCTGAGAATTTCAAACACTCTCCCTTTCAAATTAAAGAAGTGCGGGTACTCACAATCGGTCAGTCCCTCCCTATTTAAAGCACTGGTAGAGAGGCCAAGCATCGAACAAATGCAGACTCTGAATTGCTGTTTAACCACCCTGAGGTAGTTTTGATACTCATTGCTGGGCACCGAGAGAAAGATGGCACCGGTGAAAATGAGAGACACTGTCGGCAGGCACTGTAGGGACTCCTGAGGAACTACCAATGGTTTACAGACTAAGACATGTGCCTGTTGGTAGTGAACATTGTGGGCATGTGGCACAGGTAGACACTGGAGAAGCTGACACTGGTGTGCAGTATCAGGAACTGGCACTGGGCAGCAGTGAGAGGATCTCCCACTTGTACTTCCACATACATGGAAATGTGGTGCATAATAGTGTGAAGTGGTGATGTTTGCTTGATGTGCAGTGTTGGCACTGAATTGTGTGATGTGACAGAAACATTTGTGGAAAGGGTGAAATGGTAAGAAGTGGCATTTATAGGGTGGCCTTGTTTTTTTTCATTTCATGTATAGATCAAGAATGCATAAGCAGTATATGGAGAGCAACATCAAGCATTATAAAAATGATATGTAAGATTAGAAAATGATAAAGGGCAACAGAAGGTAAATCGGGCGTGACAAAGAAAAGGTAATATAACCAGCAACAGAGGGATTGGAAGCAGAAAGGGCTAGCTGTTAGAAGAAGGTTTAATGAGATAATGAAGAGCAGAATTTAAGACAGATTTGAGAGGAACAGACAATGGCTGTGTGATGCTGCTAGTGGGGAGGTATGGTGTTCTATGGTATGGGTTTGTATGATGTGGTGTTGTGTGGAATAATGTAACGTGACAAGATCTGGCAAGGAGTTTTATATTAATTGTAATATAGTAAGGAGTATATTTCAATGTTATTGTACATTGTGCAGTATGCTGTGTTTTAACGTTGTTTGCAGTGGGTTGGTGTTACATCTGGTGTGATGTAACATAAATTGATGTTGTGTGGTAGTGAGCAGTGTGATGCTGTATGCTATGATATGATGTTGTGTTGTGCAATGTAGATTAATGTTCAGTGGTGTGTTATTGAAAGCATTGGTTTCAAGGAGCTTTAATACAGCTTTGGAAGGTGCGATATAATGAGATGTGGTGCCATATGATGTGAACTAGCACAGTGTAAGTTTTGTAATGATTTAGCTTGATCTGTTGTGTACAGTGTGGTTTGGTGTACCGTGACGACATAGCGTGGTAAGGAGCGCTTTATCTTGTGGTACAGTATTTCATTTTGTTGTGCTTTAGAGTGGTGTAGCATAGATTGGCATGGTTGGACATAGGCCCTCATTACAATCCTGGCGGTCGGTGATAAAGTGGCGATAATACCACCAACAGGCTGGCGGTAAATACCACAAATTATGACCAGGACGGAAAGAGCTCAAATAGACAGACACTTTACCACACCGACCGCCAGGGCGGAAACAACAGGCACCACAGCGGTAGCCGCCCACAGCCAGGCGGAAGTCAATGTTCCGCCCACCGTATGAAGACAACCCAATCTGCCACCTTTTCCGGGGCGGTACCAACGACATGAAAAGCCTGGCGGAAACACTGCACAGAAGGGAAAGGACTCACCATTGGAGACAAAGGGAAGAACCAAGCCGCCATTGAGCCCGAGCTGCAGATTTTTTCAATGATCTTCTACGTCCTGCTCCACCACGAACACCCACGATGGTGAAGACGACCACGGTGAGTACAGCTGACTAGCACACAGGGGAGGGTGGGAGGAAAAAGAGAGTGACACACACATGCAATACACACACCCCCACCCCCAACACCACACACACAATTAGATGCAGTACTAAAACATATTTACCCCGTACCCCTCAGGAATAATGCAAGGACAACACGAATAGTTGAAAGTGATTGTAATAATATAAATATAGTAAAACTACGAACATCCAATGTAAAAGTATATACATATGTATAATTCAAGGGACACTGCCTAGTCCTCAATGTGCGTGGGCCACAGGGCCACAAGACAAAGTCCAAGGCCCCACTTGTCTCCTGCACCAACAGGGAGAGAACACTGCAGGGGCATCAGTTGGAAAAGAGGCAGACACCTCAGGGCGATGGTGAACGGGGGCACCTCAGCCGGCAGATGTAACAACACCACTGGTCCTGGAGGGGGCAACATGCCCTGTGCTCTGTCCGGGGGAGTGAAAGGCCACAGTCTCTCAAGTGGGAGACTTGCCCAATGCTCTAGAGGGGGGAACATGCCCTGTGCTTGGTCTTGGGGAGTGCAAGGCCACAGTCTCTCAAGTGGGTGACTTGCCCACATGCTCTGGAGGGGGCAACATGCCCATTGCTCTGTCCTGGGGAGTGCAAGGCCACAGTCTTTCAAGTGGGTGACTTGCCCACATGCTCTGAAGGGGGCAACATGCCCTGTGCTTGGTCCTGGGGAGTGCAAGGCCACAGTCTCTCAAGTGGGTGACTTGCCCACATGCTCTGGAGGGGTCAACATGCCCATTGGTCTGTCCTGGGGAGTGCAAGGCCACAGTTTCTCAAGTGAGTGACTTGCCCACATGCTCTGGAGGGTGCCAACATGCCCATTGCTCTGACCTGGGGAGTGCAAGACCACAGTCTCTCAAGTGGGTGACTTGCCCACATGTTCTGGAGGGGGCATCATGCCCTGTGATCTTCACGCTGGGGAGGATGGGGTGAGTGGGTGTCTTCCCCACTGGTTCTGGAGGGGGCCTCGTGCCCTGTGATCTTCATCCTGGGGAGGATGTGGTGAGTGGGTGGCTTCCCCACTGGTTCTGGAGGGGGCACCATGCCCTGTGATCTTCATCCTGGGGAGGATAGGGTGTGTGGGTGGCTTCCCCACTGGTTCTGGAGGGGGCATTGTGCCCTGTGATCTTCATCATGGGGAGCATGGGGTGAGTTGGTGGTTTCCCCAGTGGTTCTGGAGGGGGCATTGTGCCGTGTGATGCAAATCTTGGGGAGTGCGCCGTCACAGTCTCTCAGCTGGGTGTCATACCCACAGGATTTTCAGGGGGCAGGCCGCACAACATCCCATGGAGGCAGGTCTACAGAATGTCCTCCAGCGGTGATGGCTGCTCAGTGGTGGCAATGGTGCTTCTGCTGCTGGTGGTGATGTTGGGGGGAAGCTCCAGCCCATCCCCTGCAGCCTAGGACGGCTGCCCACTGCTGGTGGTGGTGCTGCTGCTGGTAGTGGCGGGGGAGGCTCCAGCCCATCCCCTGCAGCACCAGACGGCTGCACAACCATGGTTGGTGGTGGGGGCTCCAACTGAGTCCCAGCACCTGTCCCCTTGTCCTTCCTGCCTGCTGGTGCAGTCCCCTTGCCCTTCCTGGCAGCAGCTGATGCAGGCCCCTTGCCCTTCCTGGCAGCAGCTGGGATGGCTCCTTGCCCTTCCATGCAGCAGCTGGGGATGGCTCCTTGCCCTTCCGTGCAGCAGCTGGTGATGGCTCCTTTCCCTTCTGTGCAGCAGCTGTGGATGGCTCCTTGCCCTTCTGGCCAGCACTTGGGGTAGGCACCCTTTCCGTGAAGCTGCCTGGTGCCCTGGATCCTTTACCACCACTAGTTGCTGTGGACACTACTGGGCCCTTGGACTGGGTGGTTGAGGTGCTGGCCAGACGTGAAGGACAAGGGGCAGAGTGGTAGGGAAGAGGTCAATGGTGGAGAGGAAAAATGTCTTAGGGACACTGGGGCGGGAAGAGGGAGAAGGTTTGGGAATAGAGGAAGTGGGAGTGGTTGTGGGAGCTGTCTGTCTTCTGTGTTTGGGTGCTTGCATTTGTGTACCTTGGGAGGGAGGGACAGACACAGTGGGAGAGGACACATGGATATGTGCATGGCTGTTGGTGTGGTGTCTGCCAGTGAGGTGTGTGTTCTGATAGGTGTGCTTGTGATGGCGGTAATGGATGAGGATGTAGTGCATGCAGGTGTGAGTGGAGTCAGAACTGGGAGAGAGGTGGAGGAGGAGTAGGAGGGGGACACAGTGGAGGCAGTGGATGTTGGTATGTCTGCATCTGGATGGTGTTTGTGTGCCTGTACAATGGTGTGTGGTGCTTGTGTTTGCCTGTGCCACTCTTGTGTGTTGTCTTGTGTGCATGCTCGTCCGCCTGTGTGCTTGGGATAGGTTGGGGTTGAGGGGAATGGGACTGGGAGGAGGAAGTTGGAGGGGGGGAGGCTGGAAACAGGGACAATGGCTGCCATCAGAGAGGAGGCCAGAGCCTGGATTGATCTCTGTTGGTGTGAATGCACTCCTGAAATGCATGGGTCTGTTGCATTTGGGCTGCCAGTCCCTCGATGGCATTCACAATGGTTGACTGCCCAACAGAGATGGATCTCAGGAGGTCAATAGCCTCCTCACACAGGGCAGTAGGGCTCAGTGGGGCAGGGCCTGAGGTGCCTGGGGCAAAGGAGATGCCCACCCTCCTGGGTGAGCAGGCACGGGCAACTCACTGAGGGGCTGCTGGGAGAGCAGTGCTGGCATGGGGGGTTGCGGCTGTAGCTGGGGTGGGCGCAGAGGTGTCCGTCACCACCAGGGAGCTTCCATCAGAGTAGGTATCTGTGTCCAAACTGTCCCCTCCTGTCTCCGCTGTGGTGCTCCCCTTGGCCTCCGTCCCACTGGGGCCCTCCCGTCGGTGGACTCTGCCTCCTGGGTCCTGCTGGATGCAGCTCCCTCCGTCACCGGTGCCTCTGCTCTTCCGCTAGATGATCCTAATGCACATAAGGACAGGATGACAAAACAAAAAGGGAGGGGAGAGACAAAGGATACACATGGTCAATGGCTTCACCAACACCACCGTTGACGTACAAAGCACACTCACACACAGGGAACAGGACTACGCACTATGCATGGCACTACCAGTAACAATGCTAGTCACCAGGGCATGGGGAGGTGCTCACACCAACAACTGCAGCATACCTGGGACCCACACAGCCCTGCCCAGTAGTGGATGCCTACAAGCTAGGTAGCAAGAATATCACATCAGAACCCTGCCCAACATAGGACCTACTCTGCAATGTCAGTCCTGGCCTAGAGGCAGCTACAGACATACATCCCCCACCTGGATACCACCCCACCATGCATAAGTAGTAATGATGGGCACTGTACTCACCCCCTTGTGGCTGCTGTGATGCCCTCAAGAACCCATCCAGCTCCGGTTCGATGGCCACCCCTTCCTCGTTGGGAGGCCATCCCCAGCTGGGCCTCCGCCGTCTTCCATGCTCAGCATCTCAGGTCCTCCCACTGTTTCCGACAGTGGGTGCTCCGCCTGCCATAGACCCCCAGGGTCCGCACTTCCTTGGCGATGGCAGGCCATATACCTTTCTTTAGATGGGCACTGACCTGCAAAGAAATACACACAGTGAAAGGTATTAGTCAGACCATCCTGCCTGTTACACTCATGGCCCACCATACTCATTCCCATTCCCATTCCCATTTGCACAGACATGACCCAGCACACAAGCTGCATGCTACCCAGGGGACATCCACCCACCCCCCTTACACGAGGCCTTCACACACATCACTCCATGCATTCATGCCCCATGCATCGTGCTCACAGTGTACTCACCTGTTGGTCTGGAGGCCCATATAGCAGTCCGTACTGGGGTAGGACCCCATCCACCAGTCTCTCCAACTCCGCCTAGGTGAAGGAAGGGGCCCTTTCCCCAGTCACACGGGCCATAGTTGGTTCCAGACACAGGTCACAACAGCACATGCAGTGTAGGTCCTCTCCTGTTGAAGGACAGGTAGCAAGTGAGTGAACAGATAGAAAATGGCGGTGACGTCTGCGGCGGTGCATACCGTCACCGCCGGCGTACATCACCATTGTCCACTGTACCCCGTAGGGCTAAATATTATCCAGTGAGGCAGTGCACAGCGGTTCCCACCCGCCTCCCGCCACGGTGCACAGCATCAGCGGAATTACCTCACTTCCACCTGTCCCTCCACACAGGACAGGTGGACACCATTTTGGGGGGGGGGGTCAGGCCCTGGATTATAACTGCATCACAGTTCACAACTGGACATACAGGACAAATGCCACTTATACATTTCAAATTAACATCATGCATTGTACTGTTGTGACTACAATGTACAGTTTGTGACCGGCTCCTCACTCTTTTGCCCCATAGATTGCCACCACTGCGGATGAATAGGAGATGGAGACATATCCCAGTGTACAGACCCCTGGTGGAGCTAGCAATAATGGAGGACAGGCACATTATCCTCACCTACAGGCTTGACAGGGCCACAGTCACGGAGCTGTGTGACCAACTGGAGCCTGACCTGATATCTGCTATCCGTCACCCCACTGGGATCCCCTCTCTTCTGCAAGTCTTATCTGTGCTCCATTTCTTGGCAACTGGTTCTTTCCAAGTGACAGTGGGCTTGGCAGCAGGAATATCACAGCCAATGTTCTCAATAGTGCTGACAAGAGTGCTGGCTGCCCTGATTAAAGACATGTACAGCCACATTGTTTTCCCCCAGGTGGAGGATTTGGCCACAGTGAAGGCTGACTTCTATGCAATGGGACATATTCCCAACATCATATTGCATTTGTTCCCCCTCGGGAAAATGAACAGTTGTTCAGAAATCGAAAGAGTTTTCACTCAATGAATGTCCAGATGGTGTGCCTGGTGGACCAGTACATCTACCATGTCAGTGCTAAGTATCCTGGGTTGGTGCATGATGCATTTATCCTGAGGAATAGCAGCATCCCAAATGTGATGGCCCAACTACAGAGGCACCGGGTGTGGCTGATAGGTGAGCCCTGGCTCCAACCCAGTGGATGTTGGTGTATGGGTATGATGTGGCCATATGGCATAGTGTGTGGCTAAATGTTGTCCCTCAATATTTGCCGGTGACTCTGGTTACCCAAACCTATCATGGCTACTGACCCCTGTTAGGAATCCCAGGACAAGGGCAGAGGAATGTTACAATGAGGCACATGGGCGAACAAGAAGGATAATTGAATGCACCTTTGGCCTACTGAAGGACAGGTTTCAGTGCCTCCATCTAACAGGTGGATCCCTGTGCTACTCACCCAAGAAGGTCTGCCAGATAACCTTGGCATGCTGCATGTTGCATAACCTTGCCTGGAGATTCCATGTGTCATTTCTGTAGGAAGAGAAGGCTGGAGATGGCAGTGTGGCAACAATGGACCCTGTGGACAGTGAAGATGAGGAGGCAGAAGGTGAGGATGAGAACAACAGAACTGCAGTGATTCAACAATACTTCCAATGACATACAGGTAAAACAGTGTAACTTCACATTTCATTGTCATTATTTTGTTTCACATTGTCACTGGCAGGCTATTTCCCACTTCTATGCCCACTCACTGTACCCTTTGGCAACTCTTTTTGCAGATGTTGGTGCCCCACTATCACTCCTGGTGTGTTCCCTGCAGCCAACTACAGGTCTATCCTATGTGAACATTACTGTACAGTTGATTTGCAATGTTTGAACATGGTTAAACGAATGCATACTTAAATCATTGTACATACTCCATACTTGTAATTTTTCAAAATGTGTTTATTGAAGTGCTAAGAAGAAAAAGGGTAAGTGCAAAGGGCTGGGGTGATGATGGGGGAAAATCCAGGGTATTGTTCCAGTCTGTTTTTGGCACAGGTGCATTGTCCAAGGGGACATAGGAAGGGGAGCAATGGCAGTTCAAGGTGGACAGGGTGACTGTGTGGGACACAAGGGTGACAATCAGGAGAGTCTCATTTCCTGGCAGGGGTCTTGGCAATAGTCTCTGGCTTCTGCCTGGATCGCAGGGAACGTTTGCGGGGTGGTTCTCCTTCTGCAGGGGGAGGGGTGCTGGTGGCCTGTTGGTCCTGTGGCGGGGCCTCCTGTCCACTAGCGGCAATGGAGGTGGAAGGCATTTCAGTAGTCTGGCTAGTGGCAGGGACTTGCTGTTGTAAGACTGCCTCCCTCATAATGTTGGCTATGTCTGCCAGCACCCCTGCAATGGAGACCAGGGTGGTGTTAATGGCCTTCAAGCCCTCCCTGATCCTCTGGTACTGTCCCTCCTGCAGCAACCTGTTCTCCTGCACGTTGTCCAGGATCTGGCCCAGCGCATCAGGGGAATGTTAGTATGCTCCCAGGATCTCGGTGAGTGCCTCTTGGAGAGTCTGTTCCCTGGGCTGTCCTCCACCAGTGCACAGCAGTCCTCCCAGTGTCCCTGTTGTCCTGTGCCCTTGTCCCCTGAACTGTGTGCCCATTGCCACTGACCCCTGGTCCCTGATTTTCTTGGGTGCGAGGTGTGCCCTGGGGTACCTGTAGTGGTGGACACACTGCTGATTGACGTGTCCTGGGAACAGAGGTATGGGAATGCTGGGTGGGTGCTGTGATGGTGTTTACTGAGGGGGAGGCTCTGTAGTTGTGTGTGACTGTGCATGGGTAACCAACTGCTCCACCCATGTTGTTAGTTGTGGGGTGGGAGGTGGGGGTCCACGGCCATTCCTCTGTACAGAAAGTTGGTGTCTTGCTACAATGGAACATACCTTACGCCGTAGGTTGTTCCACCGCTTCCTGCTGTCATCCCTTCTTCTGGGGTGCTGTCCCACGGCGTTGACCCTGTCCATGATCCCCCGCCATAGCTCCATCTTCCTAGCAAAGGATATCTGCTGCACCTGTGCTCCAAATAGCTGTGGATCTACCCTGATGATTTCCTCCACCATTACCCTTAGCTCCTCCTCAGAGAATTGGGTGTGTCTTTGTGGTGCCATTGGTTTTGTGTGAGTAGTGTGGGTGAGGGTGTGTATGGTGATGTGTTGTTGTGTGTGTTGTAAGGTGAGTGGGTGGTGTATAGGTGATGGTGGTGTGTGGCTCTGGTCTTGTCTGTGGTCATGGTGTCTATCTCGTGGCAATTGTTTGTAGTTGTAAAAGGTTGTGGGTACTGTGGGTGTGTGTTTCATAGTGGTGTGGGTGTGTGGGTGTGGTGTGTGTATGGGTGTCAGGTGTGTGTAGTTTGAATTGTCCGATGTGGTGCTGTTTTGTTTGTGTGTGTGTATTTTGAGCGCAGCGGTATGTACCGCTAATGGTTTACCGCCATTGAATATCCGCCGTGGTGATTCGTCGGTCATAATATGATGGGTGTAGTTCTGTTGGCGTAACGGTGGGGGGTTTTGATACCGCCAGTTTATCACTGACCTTTGGTGTGGCGGACTTGTGTCTCTGGATGAATAGTGACGGATTGGTGTGTGTGTCATAATATGGTGAACGGATATCCGCTGCAGCAGCGGTATGTTGGCGGGAGTCAGCGTGGCGGTAAGTGGGATTTACCGCCAATGTCATAATGAGGGCCATAGTCTGTGATGTGGTATAGTGTTTGTAATGGTGTTGAGGATGAGATGTTTCATTTGAGGCACTATCATTGCCTAAAGGCAAAGAGTGCTTTACAACAGAGCCAGACTATGTTACACGTTTTTTACTTTTTTAGGCACAGTGATGTTAGGTGATTGAGTCAAAAGTACAGGATTTTGGGCCGAAGCCAGGATTCAAACCTTTTTCCACATTTCCCAGAGTCATCTGCTATAGTCATTAGGCCACGCTGTGGTATAATATTGTGTGATTCAGTGTGAGCAGCAGATAAAGCTGTGGCGTGGTGTAGCATGGTACTGTGTTGAAATTAGGTATGTGCAAATGTTCCATGACGGCTGCAGGCTTTAACTAATTCGCACAATTCACTTTCACAAATGACACGAAATAGCAAAAATGTCCTCAGTACATTATTTTGCTGAGAGGGCTGGTTTGAGTAGAATATCTCTCGCAAGAGACATGTTTGAGTAGAAACTGTGTCACAAGAGATGTGTTCTTGGTCAATTAACCCGTTTGATGATATCTTGAGTGACTTTGAACGTGAGGTATGCCCTCACATTCGGTTTTCACTTCAGATTATCGAGAGAGCATTTCGTATAATTTATGCATAACTTTGCATCATTTTCAAGGATTTTTTGTGTTTTCGGTAAAAAATACTTCATTTTGCACATCCTTAGATGTAATTGGGTAAGTTATATTCTTAAGCAACTTTCTATGGCTTTGTCAAGGGTGCCCTATTTGCCCCCCCCCCCCGACCTTCCCCCCAAAAAAAAACTGCTTCTCCGTGTGCTGATGTGTGCAATTGCATTGGAGTCGTGTGATTTTCCATGGTATGGTAGTTTTTTTCAATTATGTTGAGAAATAAGCAATGTGGTGTAACTTAATGAAATACGACATGTTAACATTGATACATCACGTATGCAAGATATCAATTTATCTAAATGCCAAGGGTAGCAGAAGCTGCATCTCACTCATCCTTTGGTCCACAATCATATCACAGTCATGACTCCCTGTACCTCCCTGGACCCTGTTTGCGGTAGAGGAGAAAATGGGGCAAATGAAATTTATAGAACGTAAACTGGAGCCCTTGGATTCCTGTTTTTTATTGTCGTTTTATTCATTGACCCACACTTAAGGGAACAGCAGGAGCTTTGCTAGGGGAACCAAAGGGCAAGACAAGGTAGCAGCGCTACCTCTGTCCACACCTAATTGACGTCCAAAGAAGCAGGACTGTGATAGATGTGGAGTGAGCTGTGTGGTTTAGTCTACGTTGTTTCCTCTGCGTTTCTGTGCGCCCATCCTTCTGTGCTACAGACCTTCATTGTTTTTTCTCTTTGCCCATTGACTTTGCATGGTTGTGTCTTTCTCGCCGTTCCCGTGTCTCTGTCAGCCTTTGCTACCACAACTGGTCTTCACATTGTAGCTGCACGTTGCAAGTCTTAGCATCTGTGCCCCAGAGGCTGAGAGGTCTGTTTTTGATGGGCCATCCCTGCGAGAGGTATTTATCTTTTGAAATGTGGTGCATAAGACCGCCACCCTTCCTCTCGGGTCAGTGGCCAATTAGGGTCACCGCACCTGAAATTCTGCAATCACTTCCTTAAGGTTTGAGAAAAAGTCCAAAGGAAAATCAAAACAGCCCATCTTTTTTCCCGTTTGTGCCTTCTACCCTAACGCTATTGCCTTGCTACCTCGGAGGAAGTGGTTTATAAATACCCCTGCCTGTCCACGCCACCCACAGTTCGCCTTCAGTCACATCTGGATGGGATGGTCCCTCACCCACGAGCACAGTTGACCCAGCAAAAGCCTGAGAATTGGGTAGTTTATGACTGCATTGGGAGTCTGGGAGTTGGATACATTTAGCAGATGGCAGTTAAGTGAAATGTTGGTTGTTAATCTGGAACACCGAGGGAGGCCTGGGATCAGCTACCAAACATGCACCCAAACACGGACTCTGACAGCAGTGGTGTAGATTCTACTCAGGTCTTTCAATGTGCTGGTACTGTCCGGTACTGACTACCTGCACTTCCATTTTTGAAAGGTATCATACCTGCCCTTCTCAGCAATGGTGCAATATATCTAAGGGAGAGTACCTGAAACTTCTCTGGAGCAGACATGTACTTTAAATAGTGAGTACTTGCACTTCTATATTT
The DNA here is from genome assembly GCF_031143425.1 of Pleurodeles waltl. Taxonomy (NCBI): domain Eukaryota; kingdom Metazoa; phylum Chordata; class Amphibia; order Caudata; family Salamandridae; genus Pleurodeles; species Pleurodeles waltl. Next base: position 643,320,613 of record NC_090446.1, on the reverse strand, counting down.
CAATTAAAAGCACTGGTTCCACTTGGATCCTGATTCAAACTTGCAAGTAACCTGGTAATGTGTCATAAACTGACAGCATGGAACAATGGATTATTTTGCTTCATCCCTTACTCTCACTCACTCGTTCAGATTGATGTCACTCTCCAGCGTAACTAACTTTGTTTTCCATATACTGTACTAAGCTACACAGTACTCAGGGCCCTTGGAAATATTTGGCAATGAAGAGTCAAATTATGCAGCATAATATTGATTGTGTAACTAGCGCACTGAAAACATAACAAGGCAAACTCATGGGGCGTGGCTACCATCGCCAACATGGCGGATGCCGCTTAAGCGAGCTCTAACACGATTCCCTGTTAACCTGACATAATGCGCCCGCATCAGCCTTCCTTCTGCACTGGCCGTACTCCGCCTAACATGGAGAGGCAGAAACGCTGACCTGTGCGCCCTGAACAGCTGACGCCTGGAAAAACAACCCACAACTGCCTGCACCAGAGGGGCATCCATGGGGAAAGATCATGCAAGAGAGGCACCAGGGCCTAAAAAAGGCAGGCCAGGCTGCGGCGAGTGGCAGGGAGAGTGGTGAGTGACTCTGCTGAGACTGCTTCTCAGCAGAGAGACTTGCCTTGAAGAGGTGATGAGCTGACGGCGGCCCGGCGCACAGTGGGTGGAGGAGCCAGTGGGACGCGTCAGCCTCTGGGATCATGTAGGCTGTGGTGGATGCCGGAGAGGGGGGGACCTGCAGTGGCTGGCGGCTGGAAGGTGGGACGCAACGCAGAAATAGCCCGCTGTTCTTCTGTGGCATGGGGGAGGCCCATGCCTGCAGAGAGAAGGAGGCCCCCGCTTCTCGGGGTGCTTGCCTGGATGGGACGGGGGCCCTCTCGTCACCATACCACCCAGCTGCCCTTAAAAGGTGATGAGGTGATGGCAGCCTGGCACACAGTGGGCAGAGGAGCCGGTGGGACGCGTCGGCCTCAGGGATCATGTAGGTTGCAGTGGACGCCAGTGAAGGGCGGGACCTGCAGCAGTTGATGGCTGGAAGGTGGGTTGCGGCACAGTGATGGCCCACTGCACTTCTGTGGAACAGGGGAGGCCCGGGCCTGCAGAGAGAAGGGGACCTCGGCCTCCCACTCCCCCGCTCTCCTCGGGTGCTCACCTAGATGGACTGTGGGGCCTCTCACCACCATGCTTTCGGCTGCACATGGAAAAGTGCCCTGACGGAGCGGCAGGCGCCCCATTCGTGGGGACCTAATCAGGGGCCCCTCACCTCATTTGCCCCCTCACTGGTTCCCCCCGTTGGTGGTGGGAGAAGATTAGAGACTACACCGCACAGGGCCTGGGATACTGTGCGGACAGGTCTGCCACGGATGCCCTCTTGGGTGACTGCTGGCCCTGGGGGAGACTGGTGATGGGACACATGGCGCACTGGTTTGCCTTCTAAGACAGATTTCTATACCACTCTGACGGTCGGCGACGTGGGTCAACTCCTTCTCCTAAGGACTCACAATTTAAAGACACCTCACTTTGGCCAAGGCAAACAGACTAAACACTTTAAACAGGGTAAAATAGATAAATACCGGATCATCTCTGCCCCACCATGGGAATCCGTGGGCCCTACCATGCCGGACAACACAGCGTTATTACAGGCAATACAGGCTTCTAGTGAGGCCCTGGAGGTGAGATCAGAGGTGTCCCTGGTAAGGTCTCAGAGAGGGTCACCACAGCCGAAGCAAGGATATCGTAAGTAGAAGACTCCTCTGTTTGTCTTCGCCAAGAGGTTTCAAAACTCCAGACGCTTACCAAAGACCAGCACTAGAGGGTGGAAGATGCAGAAAATCACGCTAGGAGGAACAGCCTTTCGCTTCATGGGCTTCTCGGAGGGCACAGAGGGGTCGGATATGGGGATTTTTCTGACCAAATGGCTGCGGAGCTCTCTCCCAGAGGTACAATTCTCCCCCTGCTTCATGATTGAGTGGGCACATAGAGCACTGCTGGCCAGACCCCCACCTGGTGCAGCCCCGCGACCTTTGATAGCACACCTCCTTAACTTCTTGGACAGCGTCCTGATCCTCAAAGAGATACGCTGCAAAGGAGAGGTCCACTATGAAAACGTCAAAATCAAGGTCTTCCTAGATTATTCGCGTGAAGTCCAAACACAATGCCGAACCTTTGACTCTGTCAAGACCAAATTGAGAGCCCTTCGTCTGGAATACATGTTACTGTTCCCAGCCAAATTGAAGGTCATTTATTAGGGCAAAACACATTTTTTCCTAACATTGAGGAGGCCTGGGAGTGACTAGACAATCGCCCCACCCGGAGGCGCCTGGAAGGGGCTTCCTCACTAACTGCACAGGGAGAGCAGGGACTGCAAATCCCCCGTCTGACCCAATGGAAGCGGGGCCAGAGGGATAGAGTAGGCATCAGACAGACATCATTGCACCGCACCACCGATAATAAATCCCCTCTAGCAACGAGGATGAAACGGCCCCCATGATTCGGAGGCAGCGCCATAGCCCAAAACAAGGCAGGAACAGCCTGGAAGATGTGGAGGGTGACCACTCTGCAGACTCTGTAACATCTCACCCCCTGCTTCAAGAGATCACATGCCTGGAGAGCGCAAGGCCAGAAGGCGAAGTCCTCCTCAGTACTAGTGACATACGAACTAATGATAAACCCTGAGACCAACAACTGAAGCGGACTATGGGCCCCTGATAGAGGGGGGGTCAATGACCACGCCCCCAGAACAGTCTACACCCCTGTCTCTCTCTCTTTTACCCTTCTAGTACTCTGCCACACCACCCATCTCTCATTCCCTCCACTCTTTCCCTACCCTTCCCTTCCCCTTCCTTCCTTCCAGCCCCCTCCATTCCGGCCTACTTTGAGGTTGACAGGTTGTTAAATATTATTGTTGCGAGTTAGACTTAATTTCTAAGGGCTGGGCTATAGACCTCTTGTATACTTTCCCTACCACAAGATAGTTCTCTATAATGTGCTGTAGACTGGGAAGTTTCATGGGGGGTGGGATGGGGGGATGGGTACATCAGTTGGGACTCATTGTTTTGGAAGACCAGTTGGCTAGTTCATGTTTGTTCTAGGTCAAGGTTGCACCCTCCGGTTTGTATATGGAGGTTCACCAACAGTTACACACTACAGACCCCGCAATAGAAAAAAAGTGGTACCGGACGAGCCCCCCTTAATGCTCCTATCATTGAACGTTAATGGTTTAGGTTAAAAGATCAAGTGAGGGCTAGTGATCCAATATTTAAAACAAATCTGCCTTGATATTTTCCTTCAGGAAAAGCACATGTTAGAATCTCACTGCAGGTTTTTGGGCAGTAGCATCTACATTACTTTGCCACATGTAGGTTTCTCTCGTTGTCGCAAAAGGGGTGGCCATACTGATTAGGAAACATACCCCGTTTCAAATTACCCGCACATGGACAGATCCGGGAGGCCGGTACATGGGGGTGCAAGGATTCAAAGGCCATACAGACATGACATTAATTTGTGTGTATGCCCCCCAAGATTACAGGCTGCCACTTTGACCAAAGTAGAAAACATACTGCTAGAATAGACTGCCACAGTTCACATAATAGGTGGAGACTTTAATGAAGTAATGAACCCCATTCTGGATAGATCAGGAGAACACGATGGGAAGCCCCATGGGACAGACTTGTCGTGGTTTTGAGGGTGGTATGGGCCTTGTGGATCTCTGGAGAGAAGTACACCCAGGAGTCGGTAAATACTCCTACTACTCTGGGGTTCACCTGGTTTACTCGAGGTTAGATCACATCTTTGTCCTGAGAGGCGAAGTGAGAAGTACAAGAGAAAATGAGTGTATGGCTAGGGGCCTGTCTGACCACTCCCCCCTTTTGGTCAAACTAGGGCACCCTCGGGTCCGGAAGGACAATGTGTGGAGGCTCCCCAGATGTGAATTGCAGGATCAAAGTATAGGTAATGGCCTCAGATCAGACATAGAGCTCTACTTTCAAGAAAACCAGGGCACAGTAAAGTACGGAGTAGTCCTATGGGAGGCCTTCAAAACTGTACTCCTTGATAAGGCACAAAATAGGATAGCCCATAAACAGAAGGTAGAGAATATAGAACTTGAAAAACTGGAAGCGACCATCCCAGAACTACAGGGCTCACCTGGTGCAGACCGTGACCCTCTGCTTCTCTGCCGCATCATGGCACTCCAGACATAATGAGGGGATCTAGCCCAAGAGAAGGCCAAACAACAGACACTTGCAACTGTATATTGCTTGTACGAGGTCGGAGGTAAAGCCGGGAAGCTCCTGGCCTGGCTGAACCAGAGGGAGCGGGAGGCGCCATGGGTGAGGTCACTTCAGGGCTCAATGGGGGACACCTTCATTGATGATACCCTCTTTGCGAGTGAATTTGCCCGATACTACGCAGAACTGTACAGGGCTCAACCCCACCGCAGTCATAGTGACACTGTACACTATCTGGGTGGCATCCCCACACATATGTTAGATGCAACGGCCCGAGAGCTTCTACAGAGAGAGCTGAACTTTAGCGAAGTAACAGCAGCGATAGCTAAACTGACCTTAGCAAAAACACCAGGGCCTAACGGACTCCCAGCTGAACTTTTTAAATGCTATGCCACCCTGCTAGGCCCACACCTCCTTGGCCTCCATACACAAGCAGTGGAGGATGCGAACTCCCCCCAGACCTCCAGAAAGCAGTCATAGTAGTTATCCCCAAGGAGTGAAAACCCAGAGACAAATGTGGTTCATACCGCCCAATATCATTGATCAATGTTGAGACTAAGGCCTATAGTTATACTTTTTTAGCTCCACATTTGCGCAGCTTTTTGATGCAAAATACAATTGTATTTTGTAAGTTTGCGCCGCTTTTGTGTCAAAAAATGACACAAATGCGGTGCTAAAAAAGTATAAATATGGGCCTAAGATTTTAGCACTGGGACTAACTGCCAGGCTCGTGGAGGTGATCCCCCGGCTGATACACCGAGACCAGACGGGTTTCATGCCCAGCAGGTCCACATGTCTTTATCTCAGGTGAGCCTACAACTGGTACCATGCCACTTGCCAGCAGTCCGCCCGACTACTTTCTCGCTTTGGATGCTGAGAAGGCATTCAACACGGTTCACTGGCCTTTTTTTGTACAGGTACTTGTCAAACTGGGCTTTGGCCCCCACTTATTGAAGTGGGTAGCGCGGCTTTACAAAAATCCCATGGCTACAGTTAGAGTGAATGAGACAATGTCAACAGTTGTCCTGATAGGCCGAGGCACAAGACAAGGCTGCCCCTTGTCCCCACTCCTGTTCACCTTGGCTTTGGAACCCATGGCGTGCCCCGTAAGACTCCACCTGGGAATAACCTGCTTCCGTATTTTGGAGAAAGACGACACTGACGAAAAAATCCCACTGTATGTGGACAACATATTGCTCTCCATCACCAACCCTGAGCGCACTATCCCAACTCTCCTTCGGACACTAATGGAATACGACACATATTCAGGGTACACAATAAACTGGGACAAGTCATTACTATACACCTCAACAGACCTGACTGACCCCCACACGTTCCAACCGGGACTCCGGGTGGCGACGGACAGGTTCAGATACCTAGGGATCTTTCTCACTACCTCACCCGAGTTATGTATGCACCACAACGCCGTACGAGTTCTTAAGGACCTTAAGGGTAATACTGACAGATGGAGAACCCTACCCTTGACAGTGATGGTTAGGTCAGCCGTGGTTAAAATGATCACACTCCCAAAATTTCTATATGTACTTCAAAATGCATACAATCCTTCCCCCCACCTTTTTGTTAAAATAAATGAGCTCCTACGAACTTTTATATGGGACGGCCAGCATCCGAGAGTATCATTAAGAACACTCCAAAGGAACCAATACAACAGAGGTCTGACCCTCCCAGACATTACAGGATACTGTTGGGCATCTCGTTTAGTTGTCATTATTGAATGGATTCATGCACCACAAGATCACCCCATGTATTGCTTGAAGAGGGCCTGATTCTCGCAGAGAACTTACTTACATTACCTATATGGGAGTAAAAAAGACACAGTCCTCCTGCCGGCCACTAGGGCAACTCTGGAGGCCTGGCATAAAACCATGAAAGCTATGAGATGGCATCACAAAGTCACCAGAGAGATGCCCCTTTGGGAAGGTAGCAGGCTTAGACAGAATACAAAACTTACTGGGTTTGAGCGCTGGGATGGTAAAGGCATTTCCAAGGTAGCTCATTTCCTACCACACTGAGAGCTGATGTCGTTCACATCCGTGCAATCTGAGTATCACCTTCACCACACACAGTTTCTCCAATACGCGCGCCTGAAACATGCTTGGTGGGCGGTGGGACTGCATGGGGGAGATGTGCCGGACTATGCTCTACTTGAGGGGCGCATCCTCATGGAGGAGCTGGAATGGGGAGCGGTGTCTGCCACATACCGCCCAATTAACAACAATCTGCCAGATACACTAGGGCCTTTAAGGGGAAAATGGCGCAGGGACATTGGCTGAATGGAAGACATAAACTGGGAGACTGCTTTGATGCACCCACAAGAAGTAGCAATCATGTCATGGCTACGATTGATACAATATAAAATACTAAATAGGGTCTACTATGAACATTACAGACTACACAAAATGAGCCGTGCACCAACGCCACACTTCTTGCGCTGCAGTGAGGCAACCGGAACATTCATTCACACACTCTGGGAATGTACCCATATACAACCATACTGGGAAGCCATCACCACCGAATTCTCACACATACTAGTTACCACAATACGCACTGATCCACGGTTTATCTTGATAGGGATCCCAACTGAAGTCGACATGCCATGAGCCAGACTTCTATTCTGATCCCTTGCCCTAGTGGTGGCTGAGGCACTGGAGTGCCAAAGACTTACCCACGAAACAGGAATGGCAGCGAGGGATGGACTGCTATATGGCCACCGAAAAGGTAACCTACTGTAGTAGGGGGTGCCCCAGAAATTCCATATAAAGTATGGGGTTGGTGGTGAGGGCACTATGGACTTGATGTGATGGAGGATATTGCAACATCCCCTTGGGGACGTGCATTGAGTATGGGGTGCCCCGCTCTGGGAGGTTAGATATTTATACATTCGCTACACTTGGGGAGATTGTGCTGGGTGTAACACCGTCTAGATGCTATTGTAAACAAATTTGTAATTCTTTACTGGCCACTTACTGTGTTCCTTGGCCTTATTGTTTCACTGTTAGAAGGCATATGTTTATTGAACAAAAAATAAAGCAATTAAAATATTTAAAAAAAGCAAAACAATGCAAAATCATAATTGCATTAGAGACCAGACTTTGAGAAGCAAAAAGCCGACACAGGTCAGACAATAAAGTAGGATTAATACCATTGGTGTTTCTTTTATATATACATGCACTTTACATAACTTTTGCTATGGGAGGTTCTCCACCTTTCCACTCCGAGCCCTCCGCCCCACTTCCTCTGCATGCAGCCGACCTCCTCCTGTGCTACCTGAAAGAAACTGATAACTGAAATAACATAGAGCATAGTTTCAGTTCTGATTTGCTGAATTAATTGACCTTTGTACATATATTGAAAATGAAGAAAACTGTCCTCTTTTAACCGGGACTGTCCTGGGAAATCAGGAGGGACCAGTGGCATAACACTGGCCCCTCCCCTGAGCTCCAGGGGGGCCCATCTGCACCTTGCATTCACCTTGCACTGGCTGAAACTGTGCATGGGCTCCTGGCTGCATCGGAGTGGCTGGGGGACCCCTTCATGTTCTTTGTAGTGGCAACCCCCTCAAGTTTTCTTACACCACCGTCCGGGACCCTAAATTGCATAAGTACATAATTGCATAATTGCAGTGTCCATGACTATATTATACTGATGTAGCAAATTCTGGTTACAGTTGTCAAAACACAGATCTCACGTGTCATGTTTCATATTAATCAGGCTCACTTATCCACCATCTTCTTTTTTTGAATCCTGATACTTTTACTCCTTTCTTACATTCATAATGGGGGTTGGAAGGTTGGGCGGGTTACGGTGGCTCAAATCAAAGCAAAACCACAAATACCACGTTGCATAGGAAAATTGACGGAGGTACCTGAAAAAATACATCTTGTGATTTCTGGCAATGGGACTGCACACGTCCTGGGAAAGACAGCTAGGCCACAGTAAAGCCCATCACAGCTGCTCTCCTTCCATGAGAACATCTGTCTGGAAATCATCTTGTCACTTTTAGGTCAAAGGTTGGCTTTACATTATCTTTAAGTAATCATTCATCCAGATATTCACAAGACCGTTTCCAAGTCTGATGAGGGGTGAGGGGAGGAACAACTATGTTTCCTTCTGCATTAAATATGCCAATAGAGAGGGACATACTTTGTTGTTATACTTAAAAGTCATGGACAGTGACAGCACACCGCAACATAGCAATGTGTTTTACTGAGCCTCAAGTAAGCCCATCCAAGAATCCCAGTTTATCATCAGAAGGAGCAAAAGGGAGGTCTGGAAGGCCTGATCGAGAGTGAGTAAAGGGTGTAGTGTAACTTAACATGCAAACCTCAACCATCTCTAATTTATATATATAAATGTATTTATATATATATTTTATATATATATATATATATATATATATATATATATATATATATATATATATATATATATATATATATATATATATACATATGTATATATACACACCCACACACACACACATATATATAGATATATATATTTATATATATATATATATATTTTTCTTCACAAAAAAGCGGTGTTGAAGGTCAGCGCCTGACCACCTGACCACCAGTAGTGCCTCCCATGATGCCACACCACTACATCTTTTAATTTCCTCATTTCCTTTGATGATCCAAAGATGACAGGTAATCCATGTACGTGAACTGCAGTTATTTTAATCCATATGCTTTAAATGGGAAACAGAACACGTTTCGGCAATCCTACATTGCCTTTCTCACCCTGACAATCGCTATCTTCCTTCTCATATTTAAAACAATCTCTAGGTGCCTACGTCACTCTCAGGAAATACAACTCCATCGGAGTACACACTGGGGTGTGCATCCGGCTCCTGCGAGCGTTTTGCGAGAACCATCACTTAAAAAAAAAGAAAATATCCAACCATATTTTAGTCAATACTCTATTATAGATTAGCATTGAATAACAAATTAATTAACTTTAAAAAAAAACTTGTAATTCATTGAAAAAACAAAGGTTAAAGTAACATATAGTTAAGTGTAATACAAATATCTGTTTATGTTTAAAAAATAACTTATAAATGCACAGAAAAAACAAATGTTAAAGTAACATTATAGTTTACGTGAATTTGTCACTGACCTCTTTAATGGTTTGAACTGAAAAAGTACAGCTATTCAGCAGTTGTAGTTAGCAGCGCTAACTATAACTTGAGCCCTCACCATGCATTGCTGATGACCTCACATATGACATCACTCATGGGATGTTCTATGGTATAATTTGTGACATCATTGATGACATCTCAAATGACATCGTTGACGACATCACTGATGACATCACTGATGATATCATCCAAACATCACTTTCACGCATAATATAGCCTTTTAGCCCACCGTAGAGGGATATACTGGCCATTCAAGGCCCGTTCCAGCATAAGAGGCCCGATCCAAAGGCAAGGGCCTTTACCAAGGGAGTGGACCTTTAATGGTTGGTATAACCCAGCTACAGAGGGCTATAAATCTATTAGAACATTTCCGCCACTAGAGGGCAGAATGTTCTAATAAATAAAACAAAGGTCTCTCGAAGCCGAGGGGATTGAAATCCCCTCTGGCTTTGTGAGGCCTTTGTGAGTCAAACATTGGAATGTTAGCGCTCCAGGTATTTCCCAGCCATTAGAAGCCCGGAGCACTCCATTGTCTTCGATGGGGCTCCCAACATTCTAATGTTCTAATGTTCTACGACTGGCATTAGAGGCCTGACAGTAAGTATGAAATAGTTCAGGAGAAAATCACCCATTACTACTTGCACCGCAGATACAACTCTCTTTAATGTTGGAAACAAACATTATGTGTAACATTGAGGCTACAGTATACACTTTACAAGCAGCATAGATCAAATTAACAACAAACCACAAATATATAAGAAACATACATTGACTGTACTATTCAATATCTATACAATTGCTAACAGAAAGACAAAATAGTGAATGCCACTTCAAAATTAAATGGCCTCTTAGGGACAGCTTTTATGCATATCAAACCCTTGACATTCACGGAACCTACTTTGAGAAATGAAGTTGATATGAGCCAAAAAGTAGGTATTGTAATCAAGGTTTTCTGTATGGAAAGAGTATACTCTACAGCACTCTGTAATACTACATAAATAGAAGGTATATTGTGGGGACTAATAAAAAAAACTCATGCCTCAATAGTGAGCTTATCAATTGCCCCCTGCCTCAAAATCTAATTATTTAGCAGGAAAGATTCTTTACCACACTGTTAAAAATACTAAATAATCCACAATTTCTACAGCTTCAATTTGAAAAATATTGATTTTTTTTGTAAAGAAACATATATTAATATAACCGAAACAAACTGTACAACACAATTACGCTAACAAACAAAAGTCAAAATATATTTGACAATCAACAAAAACTTTTTTCAGCAAACAATCAACAAGACTTTCTTCAATTCATATGCCTCCCAATTAGTTGTGTGTGGCTGCAAACACATTTTTTCAAAAGCAGTCCATGCTAAGAGGTAGTCCATATGGACAGTACAAATCAATGGAAAAAATTCAAAACATAATCGAAGAGGTCTTGTCCGATTAGCGTGTCAACGGCATTTCAACCCCCATGCTGGATTCTAGGGTCTAGTCAGGACAAAAAATGACCCGGGGAATGGTGAAAGGTTGTATCCAGACTTCATAATTAAGAAAATATATTGTTCACCACTGTGGGAAGATGCTGCCAGCCTACCCAGCTCTTATTTTAAGGTGACAAAAGCACCATTCTGGGTCAGACAGTGAAACAAATATTCGAAATCCAGCTGAAGCGTTCTTTAATAATTCCAACCTGTTCTATGTTTTGAAATATCATTATCAATGTACTGACAAGCATACTTAATAACTTATTAAGAGGCTGTTTTTGTGAGATACACCAAAGATCACAGAACTATAAGCTATTTCTTTATTGCTTTATGGTGTGGTGTCTCTTTTCCCACTTGGGGATCACTGGTTTCAGCTATCACTCTTTGTTTATTTTCCTAAAGAATGCTTATAAAAACGATTCACCATTATCTGCGGATGCAGCTTTCCAAGCATTAAAAACATGTTTGTCACATATGTGTTGGTACTGATTCAGTGGAGTTTTTTTGAAAGATTGGAGACAGATAATTTTCGTCTTCATTTAAGAATTTTTTGCATGAGTTAACCAGTAGCAAGATTTTTCTGCTTTAATATTTAAATTGATTGTAAATGAGTTTCACTTGGATATGTATTTTGTGATAATTATACCCAGGTTCACGTGTACATTCTGGGTTGCTCTTGTATTTGTTTAGTGTCATAGTCCTTGTAGCCCACTCAAAGATGAAGCTCTGTAGAGCGGTTTGGGGGTAGTCCTTATGATGATGAAATCCATATTTCACAGCAAACTGTGATATATTTTCCATATTCTATAATTAATTTATACTTCTAATACTGTATCCATGTCTGTAATAGAATCCCATTACTATACAGCCCATGCAATGGTGAAGCAAGGAATTAAATTATACTACACTGCCCTTCAAGAGGAGCAGTGCCAAGCATTCATGGAAATACATTATTTGGTTTCAGAAACTGGCATGAATCAGTGCACATTACCAATTTGCAACGGTTGACCAGTTTTATTCAAGCCAGATTTGAACAAAAAAAGTTATATTTTTCAATATGAGATATGCTTTAGTCCCCCAGGTGCAGGTGTTCGCTCTAACCCAAAAAAGACATTTCCAGATGCTAACCCCTCTTTGGCTCCTATGGCTCATTTCACCATTTTATGCAACCCCCCACAATTGGCATAGACCCATCTACAGCTCAAGTTTTCAAGTCAAACAGCAAATCTACACACCAGTGGCGGCTCGCAGGAGGGAAAAGGGGAGGGGCGGCATGGTGGCGGGGGGGATTGGGCTTGAGACAAAATAAAAAATATAATTATTTGAAAAAACGTACCTGTCTTGCCGTGCCGCACCACACCACTCTGCTGTCCTCACTACAGACACAGGCTCCCAGCCTGCCCTGCATCCAATCCTACAGCCGCTTTCATGCTGCTGGCAGCATGAAAGCAGCAGTAGGACTGGATGGAGCGCCCAGCCAGGGCACTGCGTGGCAGAGTGGGAGCCTATGCCTGCTCTCTCTAATCCGACATCTCAGTGCCAGGTTTGACAGAGCCTTGTGCGCATGTGAGTTTGGCCGACCTGAGACAGCCGGCCAAACATACATGTGCACTGAGGGGAGTGCACCGCACTCCCCCTCTGTCCCTGCCACGCCCGTGGCCCGCCCCTTTTACAATAATTGCTGCCGAGGGGGGGGCACTCCTCAGCCATAGCAGAGGAGACGTCCCTGCTACAGACACTCTTGGAAATATCTTTTGATGCTTCGGTTGGCCAAGTATTCCATTGAACATATACACAATATATAGTAAAAAAAGAGGATATTTACACTACAGCTCAGTGCTTCTGAAACCCCTCCAGGGTTATGGCATAGTCATTCACATGTCAGATGTGTATGACTCTTCTACAGCCATCCGGGCTCCTCCACAAATTAAAAATTGATCCATATGTCTCCAATCAGTCCTGGCTTTTCTGCCCACAGGTCTTTGAATTTTACTACTTGTTTTGTTTACCCCATTATAAGAGTGGGTTTATTAATGTCAGTCACTGGTAACCTCTCTACATGGAATTCAGGAAAAACACACATTTACAAGCTGCGTTTCAATGAACATGGGACTATCAAAGCTGAAATTACCCTTTTGGATTGTATCTCTCTACCATGAACTTACAAGTATTCAGAATATATATGTGGGCTAACCTGCGGTCCCCATTATTAGCAGCTTCTTTTCCCCATCTTTTGTCTGGATTCTATGACCAATTCCATTTTTAGTAGGAGGGTTCTTTGTGTGTAAATAGTGATGGCATTAGGAGATGCGATCGTGCACCCTGTCAGCTCAGAAATTAGCAGGGTATTATCCCCCACAGAGGTACCCCTAGGTATTAATCATTATTGGTTCACTGGGAAGCTAAGAGGTAGAAAAACAGAAGGCTACTCTTAGATCTCAATCGGATGAAAATTGTTTAGGATGTTGCACAGTGTATCACCCTTGGTAGATCCGCACACAATTTTCTTATTGGACACACACAATTAGCTTCTGCAGAGAAGTAATGCTCCTTGTTACTGTATCAGTCTCTGAAATATTAGAATATTATGCACGTTTCTTTTCAGAACTATCTGTAAAATCTATAAACTTTTAGTAACTTTTATGGAAAATTATAATTGTATATGAATTATTTAGCCTGCGCCATAAAACAAAACTGAGAGCCTGTTGACTGGTGTAATAATGGGTAAGTATTATTGTATTTATCACAGTAGTTATGGATACTAAGGGGAATATTTACAAGGAAGTTGCGCCACCATTGCATCACTATTTTTGACGCTCCAGCAATGCATTCAATACTCCATATTTACAAGGCGATGCATTTGTCCCAGTGCATCAGTTTTTGTAGGCCTGCATCACAAAATACCTGCGTTAGAACCGGCTTTGCCACACAGATTTTAATGTATGCAGGGTAAACATTCATCTTAAAATCTCACTTACAACTGATGCAGTGATATTTATGGATTTGTCAATGTGTGACACATTTTTTAGATGCGTTGCTGTAAGCCTGGAATGCATCAAAATTCCTACGTCTCATTAACCCAGGTGTAGGAAGTGACATGATGGCTGTGGAATAAGAATCTGACCAGCTGAAGTCACTTAACACACTGTAATAAGTAAGTAGATCACATCCTCTCAACATTCCCTCACCTAGTAGTAGGTCTACACATTTAACAATCATGTTGTAGGACTCCTTGGCCAACCTGGGACCATGGCACTTATGATATCATCATCCAGTGCAGCAAGGCGATAGGACGAGTACTCCATGTAAGGGACAGGCCAGGTTTGCCACATTTCCACATGGTAATGGGACACCATGTCCAGCCAAGTGTACTCCAAGCCACAAAAGGTAAGTACATACATAAAGTAGGTAACATATGAATTACCACTTTACGTTCTAACATATACTGGTATCCACTCACATTCAAGTGCCACTCAATATGCCACAGATACTTAGATATCTATCTACACATAAGTAGACTCTGCTGACTGTATTGAGACACATGGCCAAACTTCACACTTGTGTGCTTTATATCCAGGACCAATGTAATTGAGTCCAAGGTCAGTTTTTCTCAATTTCACATTCTATTACATTTGTACCCACACATTAGGCTACTTGCGTCAGTCAGAACTGACGCATCACCTCTGTTTTCTGATGCATTGCTGTAGTTGCATCTTTCGTAAGGCCTACTTCAGCAATGCACCACTTTTGGGGCAGATGCATTGTGACATCCTTCCCACAGATGCATCAGAATTTCTGACACCTTTTGTCCTGCCATTTGATAAGTTTTGTTTTGACCAATGACTTTGTGTTTCACCACTGCGCATATTAGTTGCTCAATGTTCACCAGTAGCACATGGTATGTTTTGTTCAGTTTAGCCGCCTATGGGCTTTGACATTGCATTAGTCTGTATTCTGCCTATTGGCTTTGACATGGCATTAGCCATTACTTTCTGTATTCAGTTGAGCCGCCTATGGGCTTTGACATTGCATTAGTCATTACATTCTGTATTCTGCCTATTGGCTTTGACATGGCATTAGCCATTACTTTCTGTATTCAGTTGAGCCGCCTATGGGCTTTGACATTGCATTAGCTATTACATTTTGTATTCAGCTCCGCTGCCTATTGGCTTTGACATGATATCATATATTGCATTTTGTATTCAGCTCCGCTGCCTATTGGCTTTGACATGATATTATACATTGCATTTTATATTCAGCTCAGCTGCCTATTGGCTTTGACATGATATTATACATTGCATTTTGTATTCAGCTCAGCTGCCTATGGGCTTTGACATGATATAAGACATTGCATTTTGTATTCAGCTTAGATGCCTATTGGCTTTGACATGACACTAGACATTGCATTTGATATTTAGGTTAGCTGCCTATTGCCTTTAACATGACATTGCATTTGATATTTAGGTTAGCTGCCCATTGCCTTTAACGTGGAGTTAGACATTGCAGTTGAGAATCCAAGCTGTATTTTTCCAAGCTGTGTTTTTGCACCAGATGAACCAAGATGTTTTGCTCTCACAGTAGACTAGACCTGATAAGAGAGGGTACATGGGCGTTGTTTTTCCTCGCTTGAGCTTGGGAACAGGAGTAGTCTTGGAGACCTGGCCAGTCTCCAAAAGGCTTGCTCAGTTTCCCAGGTCTGAGAGGAGGGGGCACACCTTTGTAACGAATGTAACAGGCTGCAGAGAGTGAGATTCGAATCTGCCGGACCTCGTGCTGGAGCTTGGCGCCAGCTGCCAGCATCCCGTGTGGGTAGATGAAACTCTTTCTCGCGGCTGACAGGGGTCATCAGCTTGCAGACCTTAGAAAGATGTAGCTGTAAATAGTTCCTACACGGTGAAGTATTTGTTTTGCTTTGCATTCAATATCTTATAAATATAACCTGCTGTGTATATTGCAAACTGATATATTTTGTTTGATTAACGCGGACTTGAAAGCTACTAATTCGTCATTCATTCATAAACATTGTGGTTGGGGAAGAATAAAATAACAATAAAAATCTTCTTTGACCTCAGAAGTGCATTTCTGTTGTGTTATGTTAGTGCTTAGAAACTAAATAAGAGGAAAAGCACTACACCTTTGGAGCTTGTGAGATGATGAGCCATACCATAAATATGGTGCATCCAAGTTTTTATCGATACAGTCACTCCTTGTAAATCTGCCCTTAAGTCTAGGTCTGCCCAGCATGCAAATTATGAATTGATGACAAGCTCTGGTTTAATGATGCGAAGAATGATAGACGATCCCATCTCTACGCCTTCCTCTCGCACAAAACAACAACAAAATATGTTAGTTCATTTTATGAAGACCTCGTCTTATTAAAAGGGATTAGTGAGATCCTTCTTTTCTTACGACATTGTAGTGCATGTCTCAAGAAGCAGCTAGTAGTGCCCACCATTTCAAAGATGCATTATATAATTCGATCTGATTATAAACGAAAACACACATGCACCTATGTATAGTGGCCGATCGGCACCAACAAGGGGAAGTGAAACAGGCTCAAACCAACTGCTGAGACAAACAAACGCATGCTGTTGAAATGACTGGCCTGTGCATCAGGAAATTGCCTAAAGCTTGATTTTATTGATGCGTCAATGAGTCTCCCCAAATGGAATGGTGTTTTCATGTGTCAGTCAGACCTTGCTGTGCTTAAGGACTCGAGCTACACTGCAGTGGTGTAAAGAAACTTTACAGAACCCCCTACAAGGAATGGTCATTGTGGCCCTCGCAATACCCATACCCTCGAGATGACAAGCTAAGAGAGACTCTATTAAGTATGGAAGACCAGTCCCACCTCCTCCATGTGTGGGACTGCAAGGGTGTCTGTTTCTGTCACACCGATTAAACCTTTCAGGCAGAAGTGAACACAGGGTGGTTTGTGCATCTTTTCAGTGGGGTGTAACCTAGCAGTTAAAACGCCACTGATCTTTTGGGGAAGAGCCAGCTTGACTACTATTTTGGGGCAGAGACAAGACTGCATTGCATACGGTTTGTGGTCCTCCATTATGGCAGACACAGCTAAAAAATGATAAAATGAAATGATACCTAGGGAAATGTTTAAGTGGTTAACATGCATAATCACAAACGTTTTCATCCATCCCTTTCAGTGTAAAAGTGACTCCTACCTTTTCAGGGCCAGACAATGCTCCAAGGTTCTTATTTATCAACATGTTTTCCTAGAAAACGTCCAGCACAATACCCTGTGAATGCAGAGCAAACATTCTAGCGGGGTTATCTCGAGAGATTTTTTTAAAAGGAATTTAAGGCACTTAAAATATAAATCTCAAAGGGAACGACAGGAAATGGAATAATTACCTGATTTTAGAAAAATCAAAAGAGCAACAATAGCTACGTTAGAAGCCGGGTCAAAAACAGTCAATTCTCGGCCTGTATTCCATTTCCTGGAACTGCTAGTACAGTTAATTTTGCACGGAGACTATTTTGTTGGATGCGAGTGGGAAAACGAATGTACTGCTCCCTAAATTAAGGGGAGGATTCGTGAAAATACAGAAATAAATTCAGCATCAACAATGAAAACGATTTGATTAAAGAAAAGAAATATCTTGGGCTGTGCTTGATCACATCAATACATAGCTACGCATAGCGATAACGAGGCGATTGGGCAATTTTCCAAGAAAATAATAAATGCACTCAGAAACAAGCACAGCTGTCCTCTACTGGAGAGCAAATACGCTGCATAAATTCATAACTCGATAACATTTTATGCCCCCACCCATCAACTATTGACCCAGGACAAGATGTACATCAACAATGTACTACTGCAGCCCCCATTCCTCATCCTGCACCTCCCACAACATGAAAAGCACATCTGCCAAATGAAAGCACTGCAAACAAATCACATTGGAACTGCAACCTCCCCTCAAAGCGTTTTTCATGAAAAAGCCAATTTAATAGGGTAAACGAGCTGCAGAATAGTATTTAAAGCTATTTAAGGGGATTTGTGTTTGAGCCAACTAGGTTATCAGGTTTTAATGATATGTATCATTTACAAAGAACTACATATGCACACACCAATATATAAGGCATTAAAGTTAACAGACTATGATGGCAGCAGAAAACAAAGAAGAACAACTCTTCTGCACCTAGAAATTCCACATTTCGGAAAGCAAGACCATCAGCCTATACTTCCAAATTGACTCCATCATTTACATAATACAAGGTTGGTTTCAAGATCGTCTGTTGGACATTCACATAAGCACCTATCTGCAATTACTATGTTACTGACCGCTCAGTTCTGGATTTCTCCCTTCTCTGAACAGCCTTAACCTTTTGTCAATAGCCCTGCTTCCAAATACTGACTCCCTCCAATATTTAGTAGGAAGTGCCATTGTGCCAATTATGGTAAGGACTTTTTAGGGTATGTAGCACTTGCAAAACACTACATATGATCAACCCAACATATCATACACTTGAGTTAACAGCCTATGATGGCAGCGAGGCACTAAAAGGCAAACTTTCCTACTCCTAGAAATTCTTCATTCCATGAAAAAGTCTCCCAGATTTTCCTTTCCAAATTGGCTTAATCATTTACCCAGTTCAAGGATGGTCTTAAGGTCATTATCTGAACACTCACATTGGTTTCACACAAGCCCCTAACTTCAACGTAGTATGATATTGACCCACAATGCTTGCTCTCTACCTTCTCTGAATAGCCCTACTCCCTTCACGTAAGCCCTGTTTCTAAATACCAGCCCCTTTCTGATTTCTTCCCTCACACTATAGCAATGCCTTCTCTATCTTCTTTATATGCAAATGAAAAAATGCCTCTCATGCTATATTTGCTATGAAATCTTGTGCACTCCCTACTGTTTTACTGATTTCTTTAATAAAATGTGAAGTGCTGTGTTTTTCGTTTACTGTGGGTCCGGTTAGGAATATATATAAACAAAGAACTACACACAATTTTGGGACTGGTTGGCATTCTAAAAGTAATGCTGCCCATAGCATCAAAACAATAATGTTACAGATATGTTAGTCATGGAGAGATTGATCTTTGGTGTGCTACATTCTCAGAGTTCATTACATGCAATTGTCACTTACATTTATAAGGACAGACATATATACAGGACAGCAGCAGTGGAGAAGGCTCTGGCTCCATTAAGGAGTAGGGAAGGAGGCAGTGGAGGAAAGCATAGCCTCCCCTTTGACATGTGTCAGGGCTCGGGGGAACAGGGAAGTGGGATTGGAATACTCTTTTAAACTATAGAATTGAAGAAGAGATTCTGAATTAAATAGGGTTTGTATTCAGAGGAGAGGTCCAAGAAACTTTAATATTATGAGACATAGGGGGTCGGTGTGTTATGAAAGGTGGTGAAAGGTTGAGTGAACGATTGATTTAATGCCCCATGATTGCCATCCCGACGTCCTGCCCAGTGCTGGTGGGCACGAGTGGCAAGTGAACTATGAAGGTAATGAGATGAGAATAATCATCATGAGATACACCCATTTAAGCAAAGCCAGCACCTCCGATTTACCTAGACAGGTTTGGGAGTGTTTTGTCTCCCATGGAAATGTTGAAACATATGGAGGTTCAATATTCATTTTCGAGTACAATTTGCTAAAAAAGGAACTACAGGATTCACAAGCAGCTCTAAAAAAACAATTTTTATGGCTTGACAAGCAAAACTGGCTCAACACAGGGTCATGGTCAGGTGCACTTCTCTAAAAATATGTAAAGGTTTGTAGCCAAACAGTTCATTTTTCTGTAAAACATTCATAAAAATTGGTAGAAAAGCCTTTAAGTATCAGAGGCAGGTCAAATAAAAAGGGAAGGCAATTTGATATAACTGCCTACCAGTTTTACACGCATAACACATATTTGTTAGTTTTTTAACTATGCACTTTAATATTTCTGTCTTTCTCTTTCAAAGTAGATTATGACAGTAGATGTATTCCATCCCAAGCAGTTTCTTCAAACAAATTAACATACATGTTTTGACCACATGGATACTGCCGTTTTGCTACCTGGCCTTATATTTCATGTACAGTGGTGACACTTTCACCGTAAATGGGAACACACATACAAACGGTAAATGTACTCAATCCATCCATATAGTTTTTTGAGCGTGTAATGACTTTCTTTGCATAGCAGTAACTTTTAGTGTCCAATTCAGAAAAGTACCTGTGCTCAGTTGTTTCCAAATGAGTATAACAATTCCCTACGCGTTTCGGTACCCCTCCCCTTCATCAGGTAAAAACAAACCAAAGTTAAGTGTAGCACTAAGTACACCAAATCTAAAGCGTATCAAGTATATCCCAATAAAACCTAAGAAAAGTACAACCCAGCTTAGCACTTATCAGCACCAAACCAAACGAAGATGTATCCACCATTTACACAGTGACTGTGTCCACTATGTTTATTGGCATATGCACCACTGTGGAGAGTGTGTCAATATCATAGATTCCTATATAAGAAACATGCATAAAGCTGCTCTTCACTAGTAATATTGCATGAGGTAAACACAATGTGTCTCCAAACATACGTGGAAACAAGATGCCAACTAATCTCTTACAAATGGCTCCACTTGATTCCAATCTCACACTGCATGAACACAGCATCCTTTAAACAAGCCAAGTTGTCCCAGTCTCTGTGGATTTGTGATTGTGCCACCACAGAGTGTGTGTGTGTAATACCAGACTCTTCTGTTTCTATTGTGGTCTATCAGTTACTCCATAGAGAATTACTGAGTGTTAAGGAGATGATTCTGTTAGATTCCAAAATGCACCCCTTAGTGGTTGAACTACTCATTCTTGAATGTCTATTGACTTCATTATTGACTTTTAAAGAATCACCCAACATGAATGTACTTGTAGTGCAATAAGATGATCTAAATAATCACTAAAATGCTCAATGGTTTATAGATTCACAAATAAAGGAATGGCACCTAAAAGACCAATCACAACCTTTGAAAACGACTTAAAAAGATATATTGCACATGCCATGGTACTATCTTAAGCCATTCGACCAATCAATTCAACATTTATGTACCCATACAAAAGCTTCTATTATACTGCATATTGAATTTACAATGAAAACTATTTTGACTAATAGAAAGTAGTTATAAATAATACTTTCTGTCAAGCAAAAATTGCTTAACTTTACTGTACTTTATTTGGGTTATATTCAAACATAAGGGTGCTTACAAAGAGTAGAGTCATTAAGTTTGATGTGGTAATAGTGACTTTAGTGTGTCACCTCCGCTGGAGAATCTTCCTTACCACATCATATATGTTGTACCTTAATTGAAAGTCATCATGTTTCATGTCTGTGAAATGTCTGGCCACGGCCGAAGTGCTGTTACACAGTCTTATGTCTGATTTGTTTTTCCACTACTCTTATTCACATTACACTGGAAGTTTTTCCAACATTGATTTTACATAGATAACATGTGGAGTTTCAAATGTGGCATATGATCTTGTAGAAATTTTACTCCCAGAAACTGGATGTTGTATGAAATCACCTTTGACCTTAGCATTACATTGAGAACACTTAAAGCATGGAAAGGGATATTACATTTGGCTATTAATTTAATCTGTTTTAAAGATTTATACGTGTCAGTTCTAATCAACATATGTTTTAAACTCCTTTATATGTGTGATTTTGGGCAAGTCTTTTAGTATGTCATCATTTTCAATTATAGCCCAGTGCTTCATGGCTGCTTTTATTATGAACTTGATTTGCCTGGAGTATTGAATTATCATCTTCGATCTCCTTTCTTTGGTTGCCTTACTTTTGGTGTTAAAAGTTGTTTTCATGCCAAATTATGTCACTTTTCTAAGACTTTGTTCAAAATTCTTTCATTATAACTTACTTCTCTGAAGGAATTCATTGCCCATTTAATTTACTCTCTCATTGTAGATGTTGCAATTCTCCTTAATCATTAGAATTGGCTACGTGGTAGGTTTTCAATCAGATTATATGGGTGAAAATGTTTGGCATGCAATATGCTGTTTTCATCACTTCTAGTTGTCAAATATTGAGTGTGTATTCAATTGTATTATGGAACTTTGGGCCAGATGTACAAAGCTTTTTCAGGTGCGCAAATGGCCCGATTTACAGAATCGGACTGTTTGCGCACAGAAAAAAAGCATTTTGGTATGTAAAAATGCTATTTTGCGATTCGGTAATCTATTTACCAAATCGCAAAATAGGTTTGCGAGTTGCAATTAGGAAGGGGCGTGCCAAGGGAGTACCTTCCTAATTGCGAGTTGCAGTGGTATGTAAGATTGTTTTCTGACTGTGAGTGCGATTGCAAAACAATCACAGTTAATACCAATTTCAAAATGGTGCTAACCCATTCACAAAAGGGATTGGGTTTCAAAGGGACCCCATCCCCTTTGTGAATGGGGACGCAAAAAAAAATTCAGAGCAGGGAATGGTCCAACAGAACAATTTTTTTGTTTGTAATGCATTCCGTTTTCCTTCAAAAAGCAGTCACATACATTGTGATCTGCTGTCACCAGCAGGCCACCATCCCTGTGAGTGTGGCCATTCTCAATGGGGTCGCAAATTGGCACCTACCTCAAGAACATTAATGAGGTAGGTCATTTGTGACCCAAGTGGGAATCGCTAAATGTGTCTGAGACACCTTTGTACATTTCATTTTGCCAGTCTCTAATTGCAATTCTCTTTTATTTGCAATTAGAGACTCGCAAAATGAAAAGGTCATACATCTGGACCTTAGTCAAATATTCTCGAAAATTCTTAATCCTAAACTTCTGTTCAGTACTCTTCTAAATTCCAAATACATCATCAATGTATCTCATCAGTTGTGAGATTTGAGCTTTCCATCCGTCATGTAGAGAACGTATTTTAGGTCAAGCCTAAGCAGCGCGCAAGCACTGTCTCTTGACATGTTGTAACCTACATCTGTGGGCTTGCAACACAACCATCTCATTCCCATCACTTTCATTCTTTCCTTGGCCTGTCTTTCAAAATTCCCTTGATTTCCTAGGTAAATGTTTTACGTATGTCCCGCCTTGAGGCTGTTTTGTTACCGCCTTGGAGACTGACCCTGTTACATGGATTATTGCACGATCTGGCATATACCTTTGTGTGGCACACTACTTTTTGTTTGCCTTGCTACTTCGCCATGCATGGCCGTATGTTATTTCTTCCTCTTCTTTGTTTTGGGCATGCCGCTGTTTCTTTGTGGTGTCTGCGCACAAAGGGTGCAAACCGGAGAGGGGTTCTTTTTAATTTATTTAAGATTTTTTTTAAAGGTTTATATAACGCAAACTCAATCGGAGGAGCACTTTACACGAGGACATGAAGTTTCATATAGAGCAAACTAGATCGGAGGAGCGCTTTACATGACTACATCAAGTTTCATATAACACGACCTTGTTCTGAGGAGCGTTTTACATGAGTACTGTTGGAAATGGCCCTTTTTGCAGGGTGTTCCCCAAACTTTTTGCCTTCTTCCTCCTATTTTTTTAGGTCTGTTTTTGCTGGTTTATTGTCTCTGCGCACTTTAACACTGCTAATCAGCGCTAAAGTGCAAGTGCTCCCTATAGAAATTGTACTGTTTATTGGTTTATCCATGATTGGCATATTTGATTTACTGGTAAGTCCCTAGTAAAGTGCACTAGAGGTGCCCAGGGCCTGTAAATCAAATGCTACTAGTGGGCCTGCAGCACTGGTTGTGCCACTCACATTAGTAACCTGTAAACATGGTTCAGACCTGCCACTACAGTGTCTGTGTGTGCAGTTTTAAACTGCCAATTCGACTTGGAAAGTGTACCCACTTGCCAGGCCTCAACCTTCCCTTTTACTACATGTAAGGCACCCCTAAGTTAGGCCCTGGGCAGCCCCAATGGGCAGGATGCAGTGCACGTTTAACATATACTAAAGTGTTTTATATGTCCTAACAGTGAAATACTGCCAAATTTGGTTTTCACTGTGCAAGGCCTATCTCTCTCATAGGTTAACATGGGGGCTCGACTTTAAATATCCTTAAAGCGCAGATTCCCTTTGAGAGTAGATAAAAATGTGGTATTTAGGGTCTCCGGACTCACAATTTAAAAATACATCTTTTAGTGAAGTTGGTTTTTAAAATTTCTGTTTGAAAATACCACTTTTAGAAAGTAGGCATTTTCTTGCTTACACCATTCTATGACTCCACCTGTTTGTGGATTGTCTGTCTGGGTCAGTTTGACAGTTGGGCTGTTTTGCACCTCTCTAGACAGTGACACAAAAGGGGGCGGGGGTGTAGCCTGCGTATCCTGATGAGCCATCTGAGCTAGAGAGGAGGGAGAAGTGGTCGTTAACACCTGAAAGGACTGTGCCTGTCCTCACACAATGCATTCTCCGACCCCCTGGTGTGCGTCTGGGGCATGGCCTGGACAAGGAAGGATCTTGCAAACACTTGGGACTTTGCTTTGAAGTTTGCTAACTTCAAAGGCAGAACTGGGTATAAGAAGAAGACCCAAAACCCCAGACTTTTAGAATCTTTCTGGATTTAAGAGGAACCTCTGCCCAGGAGAAGAGCTGAAGAGCTGAAGGAGAAGTACTGTCCCTTTGCTGTGTTGCTTTGCTGGACTGGCTTGCAGTTGCTGCTTCTGCCTGAAAAGAGTGCAAAGGGTGAACTCTGCTGTGTGTCCTGCTTGAGAAAATTCTCCAAGGGCCTGGAGTAGAGCTTGCCTCCTGTTGGAAGTCTCAGGGACACCAAAGACTTCAGTTTCCTCGACCTGCAGCACTGGGAACAGTGTGTTTTGTGCTGTTCAAGAGGAGAAATCACTGCGACGCCGCCAACGATGACACTGGCCTGCACCGTGACCTGCTGACGCCACACGGAGTCACATTTCCCCGCTTCGCACCGCGACCCTGGTCTCACCAATGCCGTCATCGGACGACTTCTCCGAGCCGCTGCTCGCACCATGACCTGTGGGCCCCGCACTCCGACTTTGCCTGGGCATCCCCGACGCCGCCGCACCTGCTGACACTGGTGCCGCTGCCTGAACTATGGCCTGTGGACACCGCTCATGTGGTACACGAAGCACCGTCCCATCCCGCACCGCAGCCCTGGTCCACCGACGCCAGCACCATCGACTCCTGTGTCGTCACCAGGCATCATGCCTGCACCGTGGCCTGTGGACACCGCTCGTGAGGGTCACGAAACACCTTCCACTACCGATGACAGTGCTTCAGCAACGACCACGCCGCTGCCTGCACTGTGACCTGTGTACACCGCACGTCTCACCGCCCCGCTTCACACCGCAGCCCTGGTGTAGGAGGCTGGACTGGCTTGTAGTGAGTACCAAGGGGTACTTACACCTTGCACCAGGCCCAGTTATCGCTTATTAGTGTATAGGGTGTCTAGCAGCTTAGGCTGATAGATAATGGTAGCTTAGCAGAGCAGCTTAGGCTGAACTAGGAGACGAGTGAAGCTCCTACAGTACCACTAGTGTCATATGCACAATATCATAAGAAAACACAATACACAGATATACTAAAAATAAAGGTACTTTATTTTTATGACAATATGCCAAAAGTATCTCAGTGAGTACCCTCAGTATGAGGATAGCAAATATACACAAGATATATGTACACAATACCAAAAATATGCAGTTTAGTATTAGAAAACAGTGCAAACAATGTATAGTTACAATAGGATGCAATGGGACACATAGGGATAGGGGCAACACAAACCATATACTCCAAAAGTGGAATGCAAACCACGAATGGACCCCAAACCTATGTGACCTTGTAGAGGGTCGCTGGGACTATAAGAAAACAGTTAGGGTTAGAAAAATAGCCCACCCCAAGACCCTGAAAAGTGAGTGCAAAGTGCACTAAAGTTCCCCAAAGGACATAGAAGTTGTGATAGGGGAATTCTGCAGGAAAGACACAAACCAGCAATGCAACAACGATGGATTTCCAGTCGAGGGTACCTGTGGAAGTAGGGGACCAAGTCCAAAAGTCACAAGCAAGTCGGAGATGGGCAGACGTCCAGGAAATGCCAGCTGTGGATGCAAAGAAGCTGCTACTGGACAGTAGAAGCTGAAGTTTCTGCAGGAACGACAAGGGCTAGGAACTTCCCCTTTGGAGGACGGATCTCTCACGCTGTGGAGAGTTGTGCAAAAGTATTTTCCTGAAGAAAGACCACAGACAAGCCTTGCTAGCTGCAAGTCGTGCGGTTAAGGTTTTTGGATGCTGCTGTGGCCCAGAAGAGACCAGGATGTCGCCAATTGCGTCTGGGGAAAGAGGGGGCGTGGAGCAAGACAAAGAGCCCTCTCAGAAGCAGGCAGCACCTGCAGAAGTGCCAGAACAGGCACTACAAAGTGGAGTGAAACAGTGCTCACCCGAAGTTGCACAAAGGAGTCCCACGCCGCCGGAGGACAACTTAGGAGGTCGTGCAATGCAGGTTAGAGTGCCGTTGACCCAGGCTGGACTGTGCACAAAGGATTTCCGCCGGAAGTGCACGGAGGCTGGAGTAGCTGCAAAAGTCGCGGTTCCCAGCAATGCAGTCTGGCGTGGGGAGGCAAGGACTTACCTCCACCAAACTTGGACTGAAGAGTCACTGGACTGTGGGAGTCACTTGGACAGAGTTTCTGGATTCAAGGGACCTCGCTCGTCATGCTGAGAGGAGACCCAGGGTACCGGTGATGCAGTTCTTTGGTGCCTGCGGTTGCAGGGGGACGATTCCGTCGACCCACGGGAGATTTCTTCGGAGCTTCTAGTGCAGAGAGGAGGCAGACTACCCCCACAGCATGCACCACCAGGAAAGCAGTCGAGAAGGCGGCAGGATCAGCGTTACAGAGTTGCAGTAGTGGTCTTTGCTACTTTGTTGCAGTTTTGCAGGCTTCCAGCGCGGTCAGCAGTCGATTCCTTGGCAGAAGGTGAAGAGAGAGATGCAGAGGAATTCGGATGAGCTCTTGCATTCGTTATCTAAGGAAATCCCCAAAGCAGAGACCCTAAATAGCCAGAAAAGAGGGTTTGGCTACTTAGGAGAGAAGATAGGCTAGCAACACCTGAAGGAGCCTATCAGAAGGAGTCTCTGACGTCACCTGCTGGCCCTGGCCACTCAGAGCAGTCCAGTGTGCCAGCAGCACCTCTGTTTCCAAGATGGC
This sequence comes from Pleurodeles waltl, assembly GCF_031143425.1. Classification (NCBI taxonomy): domain Eukaryota; kingdom Metazoa; phylum Chordata; class Amphibia; order Caudata; family Salamandridae; genus Pleurodeles; species Pleurodeles waltl. The sequence goes on along the minus strand of NC_090446.1, from coordinate 643,293,588 downwards.
AGAGGTCTGAAGCACACTGGAGGAGCTCTGGGCACCTCCCAGGGGAGGTGCAGGTCAGGGGAGTGGTCACTCCCCTGTCCTTTGTCCAGTTTTGCGCCAGAGCAGGGCTGAGGGGTCCCTGAACCGGTGTAGACTGGCTTATGCAGAAATGGGCACCATCTGTGCCCATGAAAGCATTTCCAGAGGCTGGGGGAGGCTACTCCTCCCTAGCCCTAACACCATTTTCCAAAGGGAGAGGGTGTAACACCGTCTCTCTGAGGAAGTCCTTTGTTCTGCCTTCCTGGGCCAAGCCTGGCTGGACCCCAGGAGGGCAGAAACCTGTCTGAGGGGTTGGCAGCAGCAGCAGCTGCAGTGAAACCCCGGGAAAGACATTTTGGCAGTACCCAGGTCTGGGCTACAGACCTGTGGGATCATGGGATTGTGCCAACTATGCCAGGATGGCATAGAGGGGGCAATTCCATGATCATAGACATGTTACATGACCATATTCGGAGTTACCATTGTGACGCGTGTAATGGTGTCCCCGCACTCACAAAGTCCGGGGAATTGGCCCTGAACAATGTGGGGGCACCTTGGCTAGTGCCAGGGTGCCCACACTCTAAGTAACTTAGCACCCAACCTTTACCAGGTAACGGTTAGACATATAGGTGACTTATAAGTTACTTAAGTGCAGTGAAAAATGGCTGTGAAATAACGTAGACGTTATTTCACTCAGGCTACAGTGGCAGGCCTGTGTAAGAATTGTCAGAGCTCCCTATGGGTGGCAAAAGAAATGCTGCAGCCCATAGGGATCTCCTGGAACCCCAATACCCTGGGTACCTCAGTACCATATACTAGGGAATTATAAGGGTGTTCCAGTATGCCAATGTAAATTGGTAAAATTGGTCACTAGCCTGTTAGTGACAATTTGAAAGAAATGAGAGAGCATAACCACTGAGGTTCTGGATAGCAGAGCCTCAGTGAGACAGTTAGTCATAACACAGGTAACACATTCAGGCACACTTATGAGCACTGGGGTCCTGGCTGGCAGGGTCCCAGTGACACATACAACTAAAACAACATATATACAGTGAAAAATGGGGGTAACATGCCAGGCAAGATGGTACTTTCCTACACCTGGTCTCACCGACGCCGATGAATGCCGTCACCGAGCTGCTGCCTGCACTGTAACCTGTGGGCACTGCACGTCACATCGTCCTGCTTCGCACCGCAGCGCCGACGCCATCCACGCCGGCGCACCTGACTTCATCAGCCTGGAGTTCGATCTGCAGCGCGTGTGACCTCAAGGGCCCGACGACTCCTGCACCGACTCCGGAACCAACACTGTGACATCAGTGACGCCGCTCTCCGGAGCCCACCGCGAGGATCACAACGCCCTGCAAATCCAAGGTACTGTTTGCGCGTCTTCCTGACACCGTAGATGGCCCGCAACGCCGCGGCCGGCCTGAACTGTTGGTTTTGTTGATCACGACGCCGTGATAGCCCCAGGTGGAGCTATCGACTTCAAGGAACTGTAGTTTTGAGTAAATCTTGCAGAATTCATATTTTTCTTACTGTATGTTGTATTTTTATCATATTTGGTCTTGTAGATAGATAAATATTGGCTATTTTTCTAAAACTGGTGTGGTGTCCTTTTGTAGTGTTTGCACTTATTACTGTGTGTTATGTGCAAATGCTTTGCACATTGCTTCTGAGATAAGCCTGACTGCTCGTGCCAAGCTACGAAGGGGGTGAGCAGGGGTTATCTGAGCCCGTATCTCCCTTATCCTGGCTAGAGTGAGGGTCCCTACTTGGACAGGGTGCAAACCGACTGCCAACTAGAGACCCCATTTCTATCAAGTATCACGTAACAAGTTTAGCAGTTGAAAAATATACAAACCAGAGCATTTAACACAGAAAAAACATAGAAATCCTCAAAGCAGCTCTCCCTGCACAGCAGGAGAGCCGGTACTACAATATTCACTGCACTTGCTAAACTCACTCATAATGCTTTGCAAGGCATTTAGTTTTCAAAACATATTTGCCCATAACTCAGCCTGTGCTGGTCCTATGACAACGGAATCACCACCAAACCATTCAGCATGACACACTCTTTCTGTCTAGGTCATCTCTAGTTATCCATAGTAGTTTAGGGGGGACTCCAAAATAGTCACCTCACCCATCATTCAATGTCTTTTTAAGCTCCCGCATAGCTGGAACTTTTGTTTTAAAGCTGGGAGTAGTTTGTGTTTTAAGGGCCTTGTTCGTAATAGTATTGCAGTAGGCCTGCTAGGCCTGAAATTGTGTAAGGCACTACACCCTTTAGGTGCTTCATATATGGTTACCCTGCTTTACTTTCTGTCATTCTGTTTTCATGTTGTTATGCTCTCTAGGGGCTGTTTATATGGTTACATAAAAATGTTTCTTACAAATGCTATTTTGGTGTTCTCTAGGGGCTGTTCTGAGCATTACAATCGTGATACTACAATAGTCCCTGCACTCGGAATCTTGCCCTGTAATGCTTTGCGGGGCATTCCTTTTCAAAACATTTTTGCCCATAACCCACCGTGAGGTGGTGCTAGGACAATGGATCAACATCAAAACGTTCACCACAACTCACTCTTCCTGTCTAGGTGATCTCTGGGTCCACACACTAGTTTGGGCAACCCCAAAAGAGTAACCTCTCCTACCTTTCAGTTTCTTTTTAAGCTCTCTCATGGCTGGAACTTTTGTTTTACAGCTGGGAGTAGTTTGTGTTTTATGGGCCTTGTTTGTAATAGTATTGCAGTAGGCTTACTAGGCCGGAACATGTGTAAGGCACTACACCCTCTAAGTTCTACATATATGGTTACACTGCATTACTTTCTGCCATTCTGTTTTCATATCTTTATGCTCTTTAGGGGCTGACTTTATGGTTACATGACCATGTTTCTTACAAGTGTTATTTTTATAGTGGTGTTCTGAGCATTACAGTCAAGATCCTACAATATTCGCTGCACTCGAAAACTTGCCCCATAAAACTTTGTGAGGCATTCTTTTTACAAAAACTTTTTGCCCATAGCTCACCGCACGATGTGCTCTTTCTGTCTAGGCCATCTCTGGGTCCTCACACTAGGTTGGGGGTCCCCCAAAAAATTGTATTGAAAATGTAATAAATAATGGCAATATCTTCATGTTTTGCTGCAGATAGAGGAAGAACATAAATGGAAGTTCCTCAGTTATATGCAGGGCCACTGGAATTATGTGGCAAAGAGGACCAAATTATGCAGCAGGGTTAACTAATTTATGTGGCAAGAAAAGTCCATTTATGCATTTACAATGCCAAGAGCTCTAACTCAAGCAAATGTGAAACCTATTGCATTACAAATGCGTGTTGTTCCATGCAATGCATAAACAGATTTGCGTATGTTGGACCCATATTTTTTCTCATTTTTTCTCATGGATACTGCTCCTGTTCAAAAATAAAATTCATTTTGAAAGCTCAAATAAGAGTGATACAAGATTACGTGAAGTAGTTGCAGATAGAATTTGCCTTTATGTTGTCAGACTCCACGTCCCAGTATGAGTGTCTCTATTGCTTCTTCTTATTATTCTTCATTTAAAAATCTGCATAATTGCAAGTGGTTCCACTGCTTGACCTCCTGGAAGCAGTGGAGATCAAGCCCCCATACTGTCCCAAGTAAGGAAAAAAAGACATACACTAGTCACACAGGAATGAGAATCTGGTTGAACAGGAAGGAAAGGGCATCAAAGAAAAGCAGGCCCACTGGAGCCTTGAGTTAGAAGGCCCTGGGATATCACCCCGTGTGTTATATGGTTATAAGTGATTGCTAAAGGCTGTAGGCCTCGCTTTGCCTTGGAAAACTCAAGGTATACTAAAGCCTTTTTGATCAGTTTATTACAGTCTGAACTATGAATGTTTTTAAGTTCTGTTACAGCCAACAGGGTTTATGTTGCCCATGATTAACGTTAATGGTAAAAGAGCAATGTCCTACACTGTTCATTGTAATCACCATGACAAAGTCAGTAGACACAACCTTTGAACGTTGAAAAGCCTTAGACGTTTTTGACATATGTCTAGCACTGGCTGCTGTTTTTCAAATTAGGGGCGGATAGTCTGCAAATTGTCACAGGGTTTCTCAAAGATTACAAGAACAGACTGGATTCAAGGGATTAGTTGTCCCTTGAGACATTTTCTTTTGAAGCATAATTTGCACCTTGTTTATTCTGCAGGTCCCTTTATTAGGTGTTCCAATTTGTAGAGAACTTGTAAATGTTTCTCATTTCAGCATTGCATTTAGTTGTGTGTACAATGATGTAGCTTTCCTTTATTTGTAAAAAAAACTATGAACTTGACAATGATTTATTCGGTGCTATTTCATATGTTGCTGAGTATGAGTTTCTAGCCCACAGCGCATCCTTAGATACCCTTGGACGTCTCTACTACATTACTCTGGGAGTCAAGAGCTAAATGGAGTCCTTGGTCTCCCGTTTGTGGTTCCAAAGTATAGAGGCCCTAGATTTCCAGAAATGGAAGCCCCTAATTGACACAGTTAGAGACCAGTAACTTCCGATTGCTCTAGGACCACACAACCTGGATTTTTCACACCCACAAATTGCTGAAAACGGCCATCTCATAATAGGGTCGCCATTACATTAGGTATAAACACTTCACTGCTGGTGACGGCCATCATTTTGCCAATGATATCCACAGAGTACTACAAGCAGTATTATGTAAATAATGACTACTTTAAGCTAGGGATAGCCACTACTAGGCCTGAGATGGTTATCACGTTCCTAGGGTTGGGAAACATAATGGATAAAACCCCATCCTAAGGGAACCAATACCCACGCTATTCCAGGGTCAGTCTTAAACACATTATGCAAAAGATGTCCACAATATCGCAGGGCATAATCATACAAGGGTGTTGATTTCTCACTTTTTCTTTCTTCCTAGGACCTTTTCCATCCTCCCTAATTTTCCTATCTTTCAATTCTTCCTTTTGGAATGTTCGAGGACAGTCTGTGAAATTGAATTTTAAATCTGTCAGTTATGGTGGTAAGCATTGCTCTGGATAGAAGAATATTGACTTCACCCAGTTCACAGTGCTCTGTGAATTCAGTACAAATGTGGCAACCAGTTGCATCCAGTTACTTTAGTGCTGTTGATGATCTGGCACAGTTGTGGACACCGAGGGTCTGAATAACCCACTTACGGTGTGTGCTGGGATTTTCCATGTAAGCCTTGCGATCAATTCACAGGGAGCGTAGACTGAGTTTTTAATGGTTTTAGAGGGTTGTATGCCTTGTAAGTTTGGGGCAATGATAGGTGAAATGATTATAGAACAGATCATTTTAAATCATCCAACATAAAAGTAAAATCATTCAAGAACTGTGGTGGGTGTTCAGCAATCCCAAACTCTAGGATGCCATAGCAACTGTGAAGGTTATGAAGCAGGATTCTCCAACGAGTAGCTCCTAAACTCCTGGGAGCTCTCCTGTCTGCATCCCAACCTGCTATTTTAGAAGTGTTTGCTTGGTTGAATATATGTATACCAAAACTGAAAAATTTGTGTTTGAGTGGGAAACATGTATTTACAGAAATCATAAGCTGGCGTTTGGAGTAAAAAATGGCTGAGTTCAAACTATGGTAACGCTCATATTTAAGTGATAAATTACGCTGTGTTGGGAAGCCGTATTACGGAAATGTCTTTGTGCCATGGGGACTGCGGTTATGATGCTTATGTATACCCATGCAGAGACATTCCACATTGATAGAGCTTTTTTACATTACCATTCGCAACCCTGCCTGATGCACTGAGGTAATACCTGTTGGTAATCCTGCATGGGGTGGCCAGTAAAATAGTCGTGTCTGATGTGGTCATTATTACAGCACTAATACTATGAGCAGCTCTGAATGATTTTATTGAACATAAGGGACCCTTATTCCTTGAAAGGTCGGAGACCCCCTGCAATAGAACAATCGGAGAGTGGATTCAGTTAGTCAATGAAGACAGAGGTGTCAGGAAGTGTTCTGAGGTATTTAATATCAATATTCAGAGTGGTAAGGATCAGATCCACATAAATAAGAGTGATAAAACTATGTGCCGTTAAAAAATATGGTAGTATAAACCATTGGGCATTGCCTAGGTTTGTCCCACAATAGGTAAGAACTGTAAACATTTGTGGTAGATGAGAGCACTTTGCCAGTGTGTTTTGGGAAGTATGCAATCAATCAATCAATCAATCAATCACATTTATAAAGCGCGCTACTCACCCGTAAGGGTCTCAAGGCGCTGGGGGGGAGGGGAGGGTCAGTGCTCGAAGAGCCAGGTCTTGAGCTGCCTTCTGAAGGAGAGGTGGTTCTGTATGGCGCGAAGATGGCTGGGAAGAGAGTTCCAGGTCTTCGCTGCCAGGAAAGAAAAGGATCTTCCTCCGCCGGTGGCTTTGCGGATGCGGGGTACGGCTGCCAGGGCTTGTCCGGTCGAGCGTAGGGTGCGCGGAGGAGTGTAGAAGGAGACGCTGTGGTTGATGAGTTTTGGTCCGAGGTTGTGCAGTGCTTTGTGTGCGTGGGTGAGGAGTCTGAAGGTGATCCTCTTGTTGACTGGTAGCCAGTGAAGTTTCTTCAGGTGTCCGGAGATGTGGTGGTGGCGGGGTATGTTCAGGATGAGTCGTGCGGCAGCGTTCTGGATTCTTTGAAGTTTCCTCTGCAGCTTGATGGTGATGCCGGCGTACAGAGCGTTCCCATAGTCCAAGCAACTGGTGACGAGGGCGTGGGTGACGGTCTTCCTGGTGTCGGTGGGGATCCAGCGGAAGATCTTGCGGTGCATGCGGAGGGTGTTGAAGCATGCCGAGGTCACCGAGTTGACCTGTCTGGTCATGGAGAGGGAAGAGTCCAGGATGAAGCCGAGGTTGCGTGCGTGGTCGGTGGGTTGGGGAGTGCTGCCTAGGGCGGGAGGCCACCAGGAGTCGTCCCAGGCGGTTGGTGTACGGCCGAGGATGAGGACCTCCGTCTTCTCTGTATTCAGTTTAAGCCAGCTGTCTGTCATCCAGTTCGCTACTTCCTTCATGCCTTCGTGTAGTCTGGCTCTTGCTGAGGTGGGGTTGTTGGTGAGGGATAAGATGAGCTGGGTGTCGTCGGCGTAGGATATGAGGTTGAGTCCGTGTTTTCGTGCGATGTTCGCCAGGGGGGTCATGTAGATGTTGAAGAGGGTGGGGCTGAGGGAGGATCCTTGGGGGACGCCGCAGATGATCTCCGTGGCTGTGGATCTGAAGGGGGGGAGGCGGACTCTCTGAGTTCTTCCGGAGAGGAAGGAGATGATCCATTCCAGGGCCTTGCCTCTGATGTCGGCGTTGCTGAGGCGGCGTATCAGGGTACGGTGGCATACCGTGTCGAAGGCTGCAGAGAGGTCCAGGAGGATGAGGGCCACAGTTTCTCCTTTGTCGGTCAGGGATCTGATGTCGTCCGTGGCTGCAATGAGGGCGGTCTCGGTGCTGTGATTAGCTCTGAAGCCGAACTGTGAGGGGTCAAATCAAATCATTAACATTTATAAAGCGCGCTACTCACCCGTGCGGGTCTCAAGGCGCTAGGGGGGAAAGAGGGGGTTATCGCTGCTCGAACAGCCAAGTCTTTAGGAGTCTCCGGAAAGCGGAGTGGTCCTGGGTGGTCCTGAGGCTGGTGGGGAGGGAGTTCCAGGTCTTGGCCGCCAGGAAGGAGAAAGATCTCCCACCCGCCGTGGATCGGCGGGTGCGAGGGACGGCAGCAAGTGCGAGGCCAGCGGAGCGGAGGGGGCGGGTGGGGACGTAGAAGCTGAGGCGTCTGTTGAGGTATTCCGGTCCCTTGTTGTGGAGGGCTTTGTGTGCGTGGGTGAGAAGACGGAAGGTGATCCTTTTGCTGACTGGGAGCCAATGCAGGTGTCTCAGGTGTGCGGAGATGTGGCTGTTGCGGGGTACGTCGAGGATGAGGCGGGCCGAGGCGTTTTGGATGCGTTGCAGGCGGTTTTGGAGTTTGGCGGTGGTCCCGGCGTAGAGGGTGTTGCCGTAGTCCAGGCGACTCGTGACAAGGGCGTGGGTCACGGTTTTTCTGGTGTCGGCGGGGATCCAGCGGAAGATCTTGCGGAGCATGCGGAGAGTGAGGAAGCAGGCGGAGGACACGGCGTTGACTTGCTTGGTCATGGTGAGAAGAGGGTCCAAGATGAAGCCGAGGTTGCGGGCGTGGTCTGCGGGGGTCGGTGCGGTGCCGAGGGCCGTGGGCCACCAGGAGTCGTCCCAGGCGGACGGGGTGTTGCCGAGGATGAGGACTTCCGTTTTTTCAGAGTTCAGCTTTAGGCAGCTGAGCCTCATCCAATCTGCGACGTCCTTCATACCCTCTTGTAGGTTGGTCTTGGCGCTGGCGGGGTCCTTGGTGAGGGAGAGTACAAGTTGGGTGTCGTCGGGTCGAGAGAGTCGTTGGTTTCCAGGGCGGTGGTGAGTTGAGCGTTGACGATTTTCTCAATCACTTTGGCGGGGAACGGTAGGAGCGAGATGGGCTGGAAGTTTTTGAGTTCGGTGGGGTCTGCTGTTGTTTTTTTTAGGAGGGCGTTGATTTCGGCGTGTTTCCAGTTTTCCGGGAAGGTGGCGATGGTAAAGGACGCGTTGATGACGTCTCGGAGGTGGGGTGCGATGATGTTGTCGGCTTTGTTGAAGATGTGGTGCGGGCAGGGGTCGGATGGTGATCCTGAGTGGATGGAGTTCATGATGCGGGTGGTTTCCTCGGTGGTGGTTGGGTTCCAGGTGAGGATGGTGGTGTTGTCGGTGGCGGGTTCCAGTGGTGGGTTCGTGTTGGTAGTGGTGAAGCTGTTGTAGATGTCGGTGATCTTGTGGTGGAAGAAGGCTGCGAGGGAGTCGCAGAGGTCCTGTGAGGGAGGGATGGAGTTGTTTTCTGCGTCGGGGTTGGAGAGTTCTTTGACGATGCCAAATAGTTCCTTGCTGTTGTGGGCGTTGTTGTCTAGTCTGTTCTGGAAGGATGATTTTTGTGCGGCGCGGAGGCGTTGGTGGTGTTGGCGGGTGGAGTTCTTGAGAGCAGAAATGTTCTCTTCGGTCTGGTTGAGGCGCCAAGTCTTCTCGAGGGTGCGGCATTCTTTTTTGGAGTCTTTGAGGTCGGGGGTAAACCAGGAGTTTTTCTTGTGGTTGTTGGTGTTTGCTTGGGTCTTCAGGGGGGCCCGGAGGTTGGCGCAGTCGGAGATCCAGCTCGTGAGGTTGTTGGCGGCTTTGTTGGGGTCTGTGGTGCTGGTGGGTTGGTTCTGGGAGAGGGTCGATGTGAATTGTTCCGTGGTGATTCGATTCCATTGTCTTCTTGGTGGTTGCTGGGTGTGGTGGCGCATGGTGGTCTTCTTGAAGCTGAAGTGGACACAGCTGTGGTCTGACCAGGCGAGTATGGTGGTGTGGCTGAAAGAGATGTGTTTGCTGGAGGAGAAGATGGGGTCGAGCATGTGTCCGGCGTAGTGGGTGGGGGTGTTGACTAGCTGTTTCAGTCCCAGGTTGGTGAGGTTGTCCAGTAAGGCGGTGGTGTTGTTGTCGGTGAGGTTCTCCAGGTGGAAGTTGAGGTCCCCTAGGAGGATGTAGTCGGTGGACGGGAGTGCGTGTGGGCTGACGAAGTCTGCGATGTCTTCGCTGAACTTAGTGCGTGGTCCTGGTGGTCTGTACATGAGGGTGCCTCTGAGGGTGGTCTTGGGGTCGCTGTGGATTGCGAAGTGGAGGTGTTCGGCGTCGGGGAGTGAGTCGTCGAGATGCGGATGGAGTTTTTGTGTGCGATGGCGATGCCTCCTCCGGTGCGGTTGGTGCGGTCTTTCCGGATGATTTTGTAGGTGTCGGGGATGGCTATGGCGATGTCGGGTGCCGAGGAGGGGTTCATCCAGGTCTCGGTGAGGAAGGCGATATCCGGGTTTGTTGAGTCGATGAGGTTCCACAGTTCGGTGGCGTGCCTGTGGACGGATCGGGTGTTGATCAGGATGCAGTCGAGGTTGTTTCCGTGGGAGTCGTTCTTGATGGGTGCGATGTGTGTTCGTGGGCAGGTGAAGCGGCAGTTGCGGCAGGTGAAGGGTCCGTGGGTCCGCTTCGGGGTGGCGCGGTAGCAGCCCGGCATGCGGCCGGGGTTGAGGGCGGTGAGGGTGGTGGTGTCGTAGGTCAGGCGGTGGTGGAGGGTGGGGTGGGGGTTGTGGGGACCAGGGGTTCGGGCACTGGGCGCGGCCTCGCAGCGGCCGCCATTTAAGGGGTAGCCGGGGAGGCGGGGTCAGCTGGGAGGCGGGAGGCGGGCGGGTAGGGAAAAAAGCGGGAAAAAAAGCGGCGGGAGGTCTTGAGAACGGCGAGGAGGCCTGAAAAACGAAAAGTACCTCAAAAGGTACGAAAAAGAGGAGAAAAACGGTGGAAGGACGAGGGGGACGGCGGGGGCACTCAGGCGAGCAGACACTCGGGAGACACGGAGTAAAGGGGAGCGCGATCACACACAGGCAGCAATCGGGGACAGACACTCGGGAAACAAGGAGAGAAGGGGAGCGCGATCACACACAGACAGGCACTCGGGAAGCAAGGATCACACACAGGCAGACAGCGAGGGGGAAGGCACGCAGGATCTGGTGGCGCTGTGAGGACAGGGGAGCGACCTACCCTGGGGTCAGGGGTCGCTACCACTGCCTCGCAGCGGCCGCCATTTAAGGGGTAGCCGGGGAGGCGGGGTCAGCTGGGAGGCGGGCGGGTAGGGAAAAAAGCGGGAAAAAAGCGGCGGGAGGTCTTGAGAACGGCGAGGAGGCCTGAAAAACGAAAAGTACCTCATAAAAAGGTAGGAAAAAGAGGAGAAAAACGGCGGAAGGACGAGGGGGACGGCGGGGGCACTCAGGCGAGCAGACACTCAGGAGACACAGAGTAAAGGGGAGCCCGATCACACACAGGCAGCAATCGGGGACAGACACTCGGGAAACAAGGAGAGAAGGGGAGCGCGATCACACACAGACAGGCACTCGGGAAGCAAGGATCACACACAGGCAGACACGCAGGATCTGGTGGCGCTGTGAGGACAGGGGAGCGACCTACCCTGGGGAGATGCAAAAACTGTGACGGATAGAATCCTCTAATTAATTTCAGCCACTGGTATTTACTCGGGCAGCATCCCAGTCCATTGTCAGTGGGACATCCCTGGTTCAATTACGAGGCCAGGTCCTCCCTAAACTGGAACTCAAGCAACCCAGGATCAGTTTTGCCTCTATTAGGGCTCATCAGTCAGTATAGCTTGACCGATGGGACCATTGAAGAAACTCCTGAGGAAGAAACTCCTGAGGAAGAAGATTTCTGTTGGAATGACAAACAGGAAAAAACATTTGAGCAGGTCAAATCAGAGATTGGTTAGGCTCCCACTTGCAAACCACTCCGTGTGGTAAAAACTGTATTGTGACAATTGAATATGGAGTGGGAGCTGTGCTGCCAGAGATGTTGGGCAAAGAAAAGTAGAATATAGCTTTTGCATGAGAACTTTGAGTGTCACTGAAAGGAGGTATGCAGTGACTGAGAAAAAGTTGCTGGTATATCTATATGGAATTGAACATTTTAGGATCTACATTTGGGATAACCAGTTTGTTCTTAGATCAGATCACAAACTTCTTGTGGGTAATTTTATCTCCTGATGGGGAATAGAATTCAACAATGGCTATTGCTAAGCTGTCATCAGGTTGCAAGAGTATTGTTTCTGAGTGGATTATGTGACAAGAAAGAAACATGCAATGGCAGATTAGCTCTAAGACATTCCCATCCCAATTTCAGCCGATTATCAGACCTGTCAGTTAGTCCCTAGACCCATCACCCAAGGATAAGTGCCCTCTATTTCCCCCCAGAGATATCTGTGAGTTTTTTTACCCTCAGACCCCCCTCATTTCACCTTCAGAAATATCTGCTGGCTCTCTGATCCCTCAGCTGGTACCCAGGCAAGTTGAGATAGCCTTTGAATCCCATCAAATAAATTCAGAGACCATTTTCTGTAACTCATATACCATCAGTTGGCCGTCAGACCTGAAGCAAACCCAGCATTAGGTGCCATCAGCCTTACGATGAAGTAAACTCCTAAGCCGATCGGTGTGCAGGATAGGACCCCAAGTAAAGGTGATTTGGTCCACCGAGGATGGAGTAGGTGGTGGTTAATATATAGGGCTTGAGGCCCCTAATAATTAAGAGGTACAAAATTCTCTACGCTGTGGTTGCTGGGGATGATTTAACAGTCTGCAAAGTTAGTGTGAAACAATGAGAGGGAAATCGGCAAGCAGGCTTCAAGAGGGTGCCTCTGCTCTGGATGACCAATGGCTGGATGGCAAAGTCACTAAAACTTTGGGTCTTCTTGTGGTAGAGGAGCAGTTCATGGGATAGAAAGATAGACCTTTGGGCCTCAACTGGTAGAGCAGGAGTTATACTGGAAGTCCCTTGCACTTTAGGGTGAGTTGCTGTTAATTCCAAGATGAATATGCTGGGCAGCATGCAAAGCAGCAGATGAGTGATGGAAAGGCCTGCTCTGCCCTACTCAGCTGATAGGAGTGCTCTACCAGTCGTCCTTCTACCACCCAAATGAGATTCTTTATTTTCAGACACCCATCAGTCTTCGGGCTGGTATCATAAGGCTGTAGGCTAATAGGCCATAAGTGTAGCAGAGCAGGAATAGATCATCTTACCTGGAAGAATCAATTCATGTGACCTTGAACTCCTGGCTTGGGGCCTTATATGATTTTGTACCTACAGGGTGACTGCCAGCAATTACAGTCAATCCCCAGGGTAGGACTGTCATGAGAAAAAATTTCAAATGAGCTCATGTCTCGGGCCTGCCACTTTGTGGGAAGTTTGGGGTGGGCATGTTCTCTTAATATCAGGACCGTATTTTGAAATAAAGAAGCAATATGGACGTAGTGCCCTTCCCATTTCATGTCTTTTGATGTAAAGCCTTTCTTGAAACTGAGACTTCTCAGACATGGGCCTCAGGCCCTACCTTTTCAGGGCGCAACTATGTCGACCATCTCTACTCATTCTTCTAGTGAACGAGACCTGGGTTTCACAGGACCACTATATTGTCATTTCAAAGCCACTTATGAGTAAAGAAGAACAGGAAACTGGTATGCAGATTGCACCTTAGAGAATTTTGATTGCACAGGCAAAATTTGCTTGATCCTTGAATTTCACTTTAATTGAAATTCCCGAAATAACTTAAAGCTTTGCCTTGGCAATTTTGCATAATTATTGCACGCAAGAGACTCATTCGTGCAGAAATAAGTCACCAAGCACCATCTTTTGCAAAACTGGTCCTGTCGGAATTCTGCTAAATCTTTTTACCCTAAATGTGCACGCACATAAAAAAAAGTCAAGCAATATACTGTCAAAACACATGTCCCTGTAAACACATTATGTTCCAAAATTTTATAGAAATTGTACAGGAATAAGTATGTTATTTTGTTCACCTTCAATGCCGAATCACACTACAATCAGGAAAGCTGGCATTATGAAGGAGAGATCGTCCATTGCTCCTCTTGCCTGCCCCAGGCCATCATGTGATCTCTAGGTGACCAGATCAGTGCACAGGGCCAGATGTAAGAAATACTTATTTTGCATTTCCTAAATAGCGACTCGTTAGAAATCGCTATTTAGGAAATGCAAAATGGTATGTACAAAAATAGAGATTCCCTAATAGCAATTCCTACAGTGTGGGAATCACTTTTAGGAAATCTCTCTTTCGGTAATACAAAACTATTCGTCCCTATGGGCCCATAGGTACAAAGGGTTTAGCATTTCCTAAGTTGCAATTTCCCAATTGGAAATTGCAACTTAGGAGATGCGAAAGCAAGGGTGACTTTCAGTCTAAGGCCCCCCTTGCTGCACCCCGAAAAAAGTGGTGCATATGTAAAGCGCACAAAGCTTTATTGCACTTTCTAAAAAGCATTTTCAGGTGTTTTTTTTTAAATTGCACATGGTTACCATCGACTTCAAGTTGATGGTAATTGCAATTTCTAAGTGCTCAGTTTGTATTCAGGAAATGCTTTATACATGTGTCAAGAAATTGTAATTAGGAAATCCCTATCTGTGAATCCCTAAAGGCCTTTGTGAATAGAAAAAAGCTGTTTTGCATGTCTTAATGGGTTGAAATTGCGAGTCGGCCCGTTAAGAAATGCAAAAGGCCTATGTACATCTGGCCCATAGTTCTCTAATTGTAGAAAGTAATCGAGAGTGATAAGCATGAAAGACTGGAGCAATACCAACCCCTCTGGCCACTTTGCTGCTTTCATCAGACTGTGAACGTCTGGAATGTGGCCTTCAGTGTCAGTATCGACCTGTCTTTTTTCTGACCGCACCACCTTCGCCACTTCCTTTATAACTCTCTTTAACCTTCAGGAAACTACCTGCAGAAACACCTGGTACCACCGGAGCCCAGAGCCTTGCCCCCCATTTGCAAATGTGGTAGAGCTGCAGTAAGGTCGAGATGGCAAGGGTTACGAGACGACCTCCCCACACCCTACAGAAGGCAAGATCCATCTTCTGAACACGTAAGGCCAATGCTCAAGGGGCACCTATTTAATACTACATATTGCAACGAGTCGAGACCACAACTACGAGGAGGATGGTTGAGAGATCTGTGGAAATGCACCAAACGTGGCATTTGTTGAGCTATATAGAAATAATAACAAAGAGGTAATTTTATATCGGGCTGAATACTTGTTTCTAATTGCAATATCTAATGTAATGAAACTGGGTTTTCTGTCCTCTAAATGCGATCTAGCATTGCGGGATTCCAACGTTGACCTACAGATCACAAGAGCTGCTATTAGTTATTTTACATACCATGAAAAGCGATCGTATGGCATTGATGTTCATATATGTGACCGTTCGTAATGATTTTAAGATCAAGCCTGCACACATTGGTGGGTTACTGAGGAATGGGTATGATCCTGTGAAACACACAGTACAAGAATTGATGTTGTTTCCGGTTTCCCGTTGTTTCATTCACATTATATGAAGATATTTTTTAACGTACATTGTATTTAGTTTTCCTTTTTTTCAAGTGAGGATTTTAATAGCAAGGAAAGTTGTGAACGGTGAATAAAAATAAGAACGAGTTAAAAAATACCCAATCTATACCTAAAGCATTTCTTCATTCCAGCCAGGGAAGACTAACACCATTAATGGCCATTAATGCCTGAAATGTGGCTGTCACCCTAGAAATAAACTGTTTTTTAACTTGTTCAATGCCTGTTATTGAATAAAATACG
Organism: Pleurodeles waltl; assembly: GCF_031143425.1. Lineage (NCBI taxonomy): Eukaryota > Metazoa > Chordata > Amphibia > Caudata > Salamandridae > Pleurodeles > Pleurodeles waltl. Next base: position 643,278,343 of record NC_090446.1, on the reverse strand, counting down.
TCATGTTTTATCTCAAATTCCAGTGGGAGCTCTCTAAATCCCTACTGAAGGGGCTGTTGGCACAAACCTCAGAGGGAGGAGTATGCCTCTTGTTTTACTCAGAGGACCTGCAGTGTAACACATTGACATGCAATGCATCAAAAATAGTCGCTTAGTGACGAAAACGTATGAACTCAATTACAATACAATACATTCACAGGGTTCGTTTTAAAATGCTATTAACAGTTTTGTTTTTAGATACCCCCGGGGGTAAAAGTGCGAATTGGATATTTCGATTCCGGTCACATTTGTCATGTAGCTCAGGCAAGAAATGAGCACCGTGGGTACAAAAATAGGATGTCTGGCAATACGGAGTAAAATACCGCGTTCTGACTGAATGATGGATTTAACACTAACAATAATGCACTTCAAAGGCCTTCGATTTGTACCGGTTGACTGCGTGCTCTTGAGTCGTTTGTTTTTGGTCGTCTCTTTGGGTCACTGTGAGAGATGAATGAGGTCCTAGCGACCCAAGCTGTGCCATTCTGTAGCCTTCAATTACATAATTATCGAAATAACTCTTCATTTGAACGTGAAGAACCTCTTGATGGTTCTCAGAGCATGTTGGCGGACATCTTGTGTGTGGCATGCCATCCGTCTCCGTGAGTGAAGTAAGCACTGTTTCTGCTGCTCGTCTTGTTTCCTACTTTGTGTGTGTGTGGACGTTTGCACTGCTGCTTCATGTACTACATTTTTTCTGTGCCAATAAAGCCGGCTCTTTTTCTTGCTGTGCCTGTGAGGAGACCATAACAGGTGTTGCTTTTGCTGCACCTGTTCTGTGCTGGTGAGTGATGAAGCAGAAAAAGAAAGACTAACAAACATTTATATATCATGTAACAAAATCGTATAAGACAATGTGAATTTAGCAAAGAAAAAATAATGTATGTAGAAAAATGTGCCCACGAAGTAGGTCGCCATTAGTATAACCAAGCTTAATTAATCATGAAAACCGACAAATGTACTAATATGTCATAATTGAAGCTATATTCTATGATTTTCTCGTTAAAACTGTTATATGCTTAGCTTAAATTTAGCAGAGGTTTTGGCCTAGTTGCCTCGTCTCAATTTTAGCTGCGTAGGTTTCATTTGTATTAACAAAGACGTGTTTGAATCTTTAAAAGCTGTATTTCCAGTAGAATGACTAATACACTTATCTTAAAGTTGCGCGCTAGGCAACTTTCATCCCCTTTGAAGCTCAAGGTCAGTTTCTGCAGGTGCAGACAATGAAGACACTAATGCAGAATTAATTGGCAACTTTGTTGCTACTTATGTTCCAAAACTCCAAGGACACCTTATGCGTAGATGAGTATTAAGAGAAAAGACACTATTCATTGGTCAAAGAGAAATCACCCCATGGACCCTCCAATGAAAGAACCTGAAGAATTTGGAACTTTTCTTACTTAATCCCATCGGACAAAGAGAAGCCAGCCATTTTCTTTGATGCCATTTTGAAGCCAGATTTGAGAAGCCATTTTGATGACACTTTGATGCTTTTTCTCTATCCCAGAGAGAGAGACTTTAAATAATTCTCACCCTAGAGACTTTAACTTTAACTTTACTTTGTCTTGCCCATACAATAACTTTTGCCCCCCATTTTCCTTGCTGCTGCAAGGAAAACTTGACTTAAACTTTACCCCCCTTTGAAGTCTGCCCCATGCTGATCGAACCGGTACCTGAGGGACGAAGACTTACCTTGAATGCTGATTGTATTGGTGATTATAAAAGGATAAATGTACTATTCATTGTGTTTTCCTTCTTAGGTACCAACTGCTTATTTTGACAGAGCCTAAGCTGGAAGTTTTCTAAATTTATGTTGATTAAATTAATTTTGCATGAAGCCCCACATGCCAATGCTAATCAGAAGTTAGTTGAGGTATTCATTTGATGCACAGTGCTGAATTGAAATCTTGTTATGCTGACAGATTTATGCAATTAGTCAATTTCAGTTAGTTTTATTAGTGATTTGCACAGCTATATCAGAGTGTATAATTATTCTAGTTTTACGTAGGTTGCGTTTCTTCCGTCGCTATGGACAGCCAGTAATGTTCGTATATGTATATCATTTAATTTTGAGACTTACTTACATAGTGTTAGCTTTGTTAATATAGGGAAATAAGCTCATTAACTTTTAATAAACAGGTGTGGTTATTCATGACTGAAAGGTCATGGTGTGTCAAATTACTGATTTCTGTTTAACTAATTGTTGATTGATTACTAATTGAGTATTAAATATTGATTATAAATGATTATTGATCACTGACTTGAGGGATCCGACGATTTCTTTGGATGAGGAGAACTCAACCCGGTCAAAAGGTTCACCGACCTCCGGCGTGTCCAAGTATAAGTAATTTATAAGGACTGGACGTGCTAACATGAGTGAACCCAGTGCAGTGTATTTTCTATGTTTGGCCGGGAACCCTGCACTGCTTCTCTTACCTGTGGTCTATACGTTCTGTGAAGGTGAGATTCACTTGCACTGCTGCTGACACTACTGAACCTGGTGTGTGCATGCGGGGGTGCGAGCGTATGTGTGTGTGGCTTCCATATGATGAATCCCAGGGTAAAGGCGTCAATGACAGCTGAAAGCTCTCATTCGTATATCTAAGACTGTGAATAGTAAGCCACAGGATGTAGCTCTTCTGTTTCTGCAACTCTATGTGTTACAACAACTCCTATTGTGATGGGAGAGGCATCCGTTTCTACCACAAAGGCAAGTAGATTATTGAGGTTCCCTAGAAGTGGAGCTAAAGCGAAAGTTTTTTTCCTGTCAGTTAAAAGCTTGTTCTTGCTTGGCACTCCATGATAACTCTCCCCTTTCTTGGTCAATTATTCTATAGTCATATAAAGGCAGAAAAATATTTAATGAACTGTTGCTAGAAATTGGCATGGCTAATGAATCTTTGCATCTCCTTCAAATTCCTAGGGAAACCCACTCAAGGAGTGCTGAGTTGGGTCCCTATCAGTACAGTACCATTTGCCAGTACTTCAGAGCTCAAGAATCAAATGGCCGGTGCCTCAAAGAGAATTTTTTTTGATTTGGTGTTTGTCAATCTTGTAGGTAGTTTTCCAATGTTCTTCCAGTGTGAATGAATATATCTGAATATCGTTGAGGGAATACCACCATGAATACCTCCAGCATGCCCCTATAATTGTTGTTCGCAAAGTGAAGAAAGGCAGCAGGGTCACTACAGAGAACATATTTAATCAATATTGAGTGTTTATTTTTCAAATCACCCCCTCTGGTATTTCTACCACATCATATGCTTCTCTATGATTGGACTTGGAACAAATCTTGCAAATTTTAATTGATGGCGTAGTACATATATGAGACGGAGTGGCTTCTTGTGGTCATGACATTCAGTTCTCAATAGCCAATATATGGTCTATATTTTCAATTACCTTTCTTCATGAAGCAAATAAGTGTCCCTGATGGTGTTGTGAAATGCCTAATGAAACCTGTTTCTGGATTTTCTTTTGAATATTGTTGAAGTAATTCATCTTCTGTTATTGTCAGGGAGTAGACTTTGCAGTGAGAAATGGTTTCTCTAGGCATCAAATCAATTCTGATGACATATTCCCAATGCTGCGTGAGAAAATCTACCCTCTTCTTGCAACATAACATCTGTAAATCCTGTGTTCTTTGGAAGAGAATTATTTTTGTTACCTTGATCGTTTCTTTTAATGTTACTGATTTAGGTTACAGGACAAAACAGGTCAAAGGCATCACTCTTTCCACCCTGAAATTGAGAAGCAGTATCTCAAACACTATGATAAGTTGAAAGATATTGCAGGAGTAGTTCAGCTGATCTAGTTATAGAGTTTCAACCATGTGGTGCAGAGAACTATTGAAATGATGGCACATCAGTGAGGTCAAATGATGTATTTTCCTGGTAGCCATTAATAGGGGAACAATTTACAGACAGCTCCTGAGGACAATTCTATGCATTCAATCCCTGGCGTTTCCTTTGTCACTGCTTTCCTCATATGGGGAACCAGACAGAGGGATTGAAACTCATTTTTTTACTAAAGGTCCTCCTTTTCTGCAATAGAAACAAAGAACATTCTTTCTTCAATGTTACTTCTCTTCTAGAGAGAGAGTCTTTCAGGTTCCTCAGTCTTTAAAAGTTCATAAGAGATGGCTAAATCTTGCATTGCTTTGGAACTAATGGGTGTCCAAATTTGTTGAGAAGTCCACTGGCACTTTGGCTTCAGCTGCTGTTGCTGTGCATCAATCTGAAGCATTAAGTTGATGGTCAGTTATTATTATTTATGCAGTGTCTCAACCCTAACAGCCTTGCATCTGCAGACTGGGATGTATGGCGTTTACAAAAATATGTGTGTACTGATTCAAACATTTTGTCAAAATTTTAACAAGGCACTTTGATTAAATATTAGAAATGTAGATCTCACTAAAGTGCTCTTAGTAAGATTAGATAATACACTATCTATGTTGGCTGAGTTGTGGTTAAAGACATCTCGCCAAGATGTATAGTTTATATTGTGCCAGGAAGTTTTCAGAGACCTCTCTGTATTTTTCTGGAGACGCCAATGCCAAATTATTTTCTGAACTGCAGAGGATTGTTCTTTCCCAGTATTAATATTCATATTCTAAGGTGAATTAAGAATACCTGACGAAGAGCTTATTTTGCCAGACGAGGTCAGAAAAGGGCTAACTGCAATGAGATATTCGATTTACTAATTTAAACAACACGGCCGGTACTTAGTCTACAACCTCTAGCTCGTCATCTACTTTAGCTTGCTTCATCATGTGGATAAGGTTTTCAGCTGGGTCAGTTTCTGGCCTGGCAAACTGTCAGGTTTCAGAGTTGTAGACCCTACCTTCCCTGAACATCTTTGCTGGTGGACGAAAAGGTACATGCAACCAGACCTAGGAATTGGGGAAGAAACAGGAATGTGAGTCACAGAAAAATCCTGGACTTACGTCCACATTCCTTCAAGGTTTGTCTGTTTCAGGGGAAGGGCACCACCCTGTCTAGAAGTTATGGGATTGGTAGCTCTACAATGGCTGGAATACAGAGGTGAGATGGTAACTGGTTGGTTACCAACCAATAAAGTGCAGATAGAAGTATGTTTATTGGTTTCAGCAGGGAATTGAGCTGTTATGAGCCTGAAGCCGACCAGGACACAGGTCAAAGGCACTGAGAAGCTGCCTAGCACTAAAGCAGGCAACCTTGCACCATGATGCAAGAGTGTCTGCGTTGTAAGCAGAATTGTTTTTCTGCAGGAAGGAACTCCGTTCTGTACAAAACAGTCTAGAGAGGCATTTTCCTCTTTCGATGTGTGCTGCAGAATGCAACACACATGGAAAGAGGAAGCAACAATGAGAACTAAAGATATTTCTCCTTGTTGTGCCTGCCCTGGGGAGGGGTACATTTTTTACATATTCCCAGGTTTACAGATTCTTTCTAAATCTGGGAATGTGTCAAAACCCATGGGTGTTGCGTGTGAACACCTACAGCAACGCCCAAGGGATGCTTCCCTTACACAGTGTGAGGCAACACAGCGACATGCGTTGTGTTGCCTTACACCATATTAACAAGGCCATGAAAAGCCACATAAAGAGGCTTGGAGTGGCCTTGTAGATATGGGTCTGCACTATGTGCTGCCGGTGCGTCACAAAAAGTGCTGTCCCTGCAGCACACGGGCTTGTACAGATCGCCCATAGGGACATATTTACTAGGAATTAGCATAGGGCAATGCAGCAAGCCTTTCTGCTATGCTGCCCTATGCCAATTTGAAAGGGCAGAAATGCATTGTATTTACAAGATACAGTGCATTTCTGTCCTTTACCCCTACGCTGGCGCAGAAATTGCTGCCTAGTGCCAACACAGGCCCCCTTGCACCATTGTACAAGGGTGTCTGGGTTTTTGGCGGGATTGTGTTTGTGCAGGAAGGGACACCTTCCGGCACAAAAACACACCTGGGAGGTGTTTTCCTCTTTCTATGGGTGCTGCATAAAGTGACCAATAAAGGCAGAAGGGGCACGATGCACTTTACAATGATGGCAACTTCCTTATTATCAAACCTTCCCAGATTAGTTCCACCACCGGTGTTTTCTTTGAATCAAGCTTTCCAATCTTGAATATACAACCAATAACATTCTATATAAGTGAGAGGATGTTATGTATAAGGAGACTTCTGCATTTTCCCAATCAAGGATGATGGTTAACGCCATGCAAGATTTGGAATTTTGAAGCGATCATACATTATTTGGATATGGAGGTAATTTTTTAACCTTTAATTTATAGAAAGATGCTTATCATGAAGAACCTGCTTCCCAACTGATTCTTTCCTTCCGCTCACGTCTCGTCGGGTCCGAGTTTCCTGTGTTCATGCTGAGTTTTGAGTGCTGGTATCAATGACAATTTTTGGCCAGAAATTCTTCTCCAACATTTGAAAGGATATGCACAAGGGCAGTATTAGGTTTCTGAATGCTATTTTAACAATTGTTGGGTTTAATTGCATTGAGTTTTAGCACTAACGACCATATCATCCGGAAAGTCTCAGAATTAAGCTACTTGTTGTGTCCATACAGCCATATAAGGAGTTGCATTTTATGTCATATGACTATAAGTTAATTTGGACGACAAACAAAAATATTGCATGGAAATTACATTGACACCAGGGATGGTTTTAGGATCACAGTTAACCATAGTGTTATGTGTTACATGAAAATCACCTTCATCTGCCTAGAACACCTATAAGTGCTGAGGTCATCAGACTTTAAAAGGTATCTCATAATTCAATATCCTAAAGGCAATAATTCCCATAAGTTTTCTGAATTAACATTGCCTTTGTTTACTTCTTGCAGAACCAGACACAGGATAGAAGAATCATATCGGATCCAGATGAGAGTGTTACACAGCACTGTGGTCTTTTTCCCATTCCCTTTTATCCTGTGGCTCTAGGCGTGGCTTATATTAGCATCTTCAGAGAACGAGGTTGCTAAGATGAAGCAATATCTGAGTCCTGACACGCCTGCAGTGGAACCATTAGACTAATATCTCTGGGTGACTATGTCCACTGAAACACCAGTGCAGACCTGGCTGCTTGTAAGCCCAGTCATTCACTGAGCATAACATCCTGCAACTTGTTACTTGACTGTAAGATAAGTACGACGTCGTCCTCTGAGCCCTTGCAACCTCTGACAAGCTCTCAGCATGGATGTTAACCTGCTATTACAGACTCCAAATCCCATATGAAACGCCACGTGTGCCTGAAAGTTTTCTCCAATGTTGTCCCCTTTTTTCCAGCCTGCATCCAAGGCAGCAGCCCTAGTCATATTCTGTCCTATTCTCAGTCACTGGCTGTCCACTAACTCCTCCACTACCTGCTTGATTCAGATTTGCCCCAAGTGGAACTGCTCCATTGTCCCTCTCCACCTGATCCCCTGAATCCTACTCATTGTAGTTGTTTGTTTGAATCGGTATCTTCACACCACTGCCTGCACAAAGATTGCCCAATCCTGACAGGGCTTTGTCAGGGCTCTGAGAGTAAGCAAAAAGGCATAGTACTGGAGCCCAGCAACATTCCCTCCACACATTATCAATTGTATCCTGACAGTGGGACAAGAACTGAAATTATCTGACATTCCTTCTGCTTTTTCTTTGTTTCTGTATTTCCAGCATTGTGACACAATGTGTGCCTGGTTTCTCATCTTGCTGTATCGTTGTCACTGTATCAGAATTACTGATAAGATGGCAGAGAAGAGGCAGGCTGCAGAGCCCGGCACACAAAGTGCATCTGTTTCTGCATCCTGCCACTTTCCTCTCATTGTAGTACAGATGAGGGAGGATGTCACAGGAGAAACAAGTCGCTGATGTCCCTGCTCCTCTCAACAAAACAGCTGCTGTGGTGTAAGGACGAATGGGCCAGATGTAGCAAGGCTTTTACGCATTGCAAACAGCAAAAATCGCTGTTTGCGAGGCGCAAAACCCACATTGCGATGCGCATTCCCATTTTGCGAGTCGGTAACCTGGTTAAAATGGGAAAATGGGACTGCGAGTCGCAAATAGGAAGGGGTGTTCCCCTTCCTATTTGCGAGTCGCAGCGCGATGCAGGATTGCTTTGTGACGGCGAACGCGGTCGCAAAGCAATCGCAGTTACCACCATGTCGCACTGGTGGTAACCCATTCGCAAAAGGGAAGGGGTCCACATGGGACCCCTTCCCCTTTGTGAATGGCCTTGAAAATATTTTTTCAGAGCCTGCTCTGAAAAAATGAAACAAAAACGTTTAATTTTTTCATATTGTAATGCATCTCGTTTTCCTTTAAGGAAAACGGGCTACATTAGAAAAAAAAAACTGCTTTATTTAAAAGCAGTCACAGACATGGTGGTCTGCTGTCTCCAGCAGGCCACCATCCCTGTGAGTGCTGTGACTCGCAAGGGGGTCACAAATTGAGACCCACCTCATTAATATTAATGAGGTGGGTCTTTGCGACCCCCTTGCGACTCGCAGTTGGTGTCAGGGACACCATCCTGCATTCTGCATTGCGACTCGCAAATTGCGAGTCACTCAGACTTGCAATTTACGAGTCTCAATGCAGGAATTTCCTACATCTGGCCCAATGTGTGTGTGTGTGTGTGTGTGTGTGGGTAAGCGTACTCTGCTGCTACATTTATTTTACTGTTATCTGTATGTCTGTGTGTTTGCATGTCTGTCAGATAAGTGTTATTCGCCTGGAAAGTAATCCAGTTCCAGATCATGCTGTTCTTTAGTATGCAGCATTTCTTGCCAATCCACTTCATTGAACACAAACTCCATTTTTATCCATAGCCATATATTGCAATAAATGTGTCCGAAGAAAAATTAAAGCCAGACCAAAAGTGGACTAGTTTATTATAATGTAGTCTGGAATAAAAAACAAAAGCCTGTTTTAGGAGCATGGCCACTTCTCTGAAGCTGCATTTTGTTGATTGACATCATATGGAAGTCACATTTTGTTTGGGACTGAGCAATACTTAGTGAAGGATCTGTGGTGGCCCGTCATTACATGTGTCGTGCTTTCCTCCCTCTCCCTTTTCCAGAGCATGATGAGTGTCTGTCAGGCTGATTAAAGGTCAGCCTAAAAGACCTCTCCATGTCAGGGTCAGGCAGCCATACGCTTCAGATGCGCTAATGTACAAGCGCCTGCCACCTGAGCCCAGGTTTCCTGGATGAAGCTCTCACAGCCCTGAGGGAAGTGACATCATCAGTCTGGCAAAGCCCTGTGAGAATCCTCGCCTCCTGACGAGGGGGATCATCTCTGATAGGCTTAGCTTTTGGTGCTTCATGTTTGGGTCCTGAAGCCCCAAGGCCTGAGTGTCTATAAATTATGACTCACACAACTCTTTCCCAACACGTCACACAGTGGGGTGGGTTCAGCAAATATTACTCTGACCCCCACATCACTATGTAATGAGATAGGGGAGATCTGTCTCTCATTAGCTTACCCAGGTTAGCCAATGAGAGGTGGCAGCAGGATCTTTTGTTTTTCCCTTTCTTCCCCGAGCCTCCAGTGCTTCTTGGACCTTCGTTCTCCTTCCTGCTACCAGCTGGTCTTTCCCTCACTGCTGCTGTTTAGTAAGTGCTCAGTGTCTCTTTGCATGTGTGCATGTATAAATGCATGTGATTTTGCGTGAGTGTGTGCTGTGAATGGCGGGGTGTGCAATGTGGGTGTGTGCATGTGCTAAGAATGGTGGCTGTGAGTGTGTTTGTGTGCGCTTGTGAATAGATGGATGTGGGACAGTATGACTGTGGATAGGTGGGTGTGTGTTTGTGTGTGTTTGCTTGTGATTACATAGGAGGAGGTTAGTATGGACATGTGTGCCTGCCCCATTGCTACTCCAAATTACGAGCAGTCTCCGGGGGAAAAAGGACCTGTTGCTTCTCAATCACTTGCTAGTGAAAAATGGTTTGCAGGTCACACCACTGTTAGAAATGGAAATGATAATGCTTTCTGCAAATGCTTGCAGAATATGAAATTGTAGCCCTTGTACCATTCTGGTATCCAATTGGAATGAAAACAGGGTGACCGAGTACAGTTCTTGCCTATGTAACCTAGCAGTAAAAACCTGCAGAGTCAGACACATAGCCAGGATAATATGTTTTAGAGGGCATGGCCCTATTATCAACAATAAAGAATAGGCATATTGGAGAGGGAGAATGGAGTTTTCCTTAGCATCCCATGAGTCTCAGCTCCTAACAGTGGAACCATCAGTCAATAGATGATGATACCTGTGTCTCCGACCTTCCATGTCCTATTTACATCACTGCTCCCAGAGCTTGAAAGCACACCCCAGCAGACCCCACACGTAAGGCTGTAAATACCCTCCCATGCATCCTTAATTGAGGAGTTACAAAGAGAACAGTGTTACCTTTTGGGTCTATTCGATCTAAAGAGAGCATAATACAGAACCACCAATCCACAGTCAAACTTTATAATTATGGGCTGCACTTAACTGGTGTCTTACCTCATACCAGCACTCACAATTATACCACATATTCATGCATACTACACTCGCAGAGCAAACAACAAAAACTTCAACCTTGTCAGCTTCAACAACTCATACTCATAAAGACACACTGTGTAATCATCCATTCTCCCAGCATGTCTGATTTCATCAAGCAATACCACCTAGATACACTCTTTATCACAGATATATGTCAAACATGCACTGGCATGCACATCATTCACATCCTCATCCCTGCAGCATACAACATAAAACAAATGGACCACTTTACAAGCCAGGAGGAAGACCTGCCATCATTCACAAATCATAGCTGCCCTGCACTCTTGGGGGAATATTTACATGGAGCTTGCACTGTCATTGCGTCATTTGTTTGAAACATCCACAGCGCATTCTCTCCTCCATATTGCCCAATATTCACAAAATGACTCATTAGGCCAAAGCTGTCAGTTTTTGGAAACCTGCATCAAGAAATACCTGTGCTGGAAGCGGCTGCACCACGCAGTTTATAATGTATGCAGGGTAGGCGTTCCCTTTCAAAAATCCACTTAGGACTGAAGCAGTGATATTTACAGGTCTTTCAATGTGTAATGCATCGTTCAGATGCATTGCGTCAAAATTCCTACGCCTCTTCAACCCAGAAGTAAGAAATGATGCAATGGCTTTCTTAAAGGAATCTGACCAGCTGAAGTCATTTAGCACACCGTAATAATTTTGTAAATCACATTCCCACAATGTGTAGTAGGCCTACTCATGTAGCAATGATGTTGTAGGACCTCTTGATCATTCGGGGACCATGACACCTGAGGTATTAACATCCACTGCAGCAATGCAATGTGACGCTGTGTACTCCATGGAAAGGACGTGTCAGGATTGTCACATCTCCATATGGGAATGGGTCCCCAAGTCCAGCCAAATGTACTCCAAAGCACCACTGCTAAGTACACACATAAGGGAGGTAACACATGATTTTTTACTTTGAATTACAACATATACTTGTGTCCACTGACATTACACTGTCACTCAATATGTCACACAGACATAAGTATGTACGTACACCAAAGTAGACTATGCCTACTGTAATATGACACATATCCATACTCCATCCTTGTCTGTCCTTCTTCCAGGCCCAATGTAATAGACTAATAGGTGACTTTTCAACCATTTCATACTCTATTCCATTGGTCCCCACACATTAGGCTACTTGTGTCAGTTAGAACTGACGCATCACCTATGTCTTTTTGACGCATTGTTGAAGTTGTGCTGGTTCTAAATCCAACTTCAGTAATGCATCACGTCTTGGGCTGATGTACTGCGGCATCCTTCCCTCAGATGCACCAGTATTTCTGGCGCATCCCTGGGCCCCATGCCATGGAGCGCCATATTCTAACATATCTGCACTTTTAGTTTTTTGATACAGTTATACCTAAACTCATTACAGGGACAGATCCTCAGAACGCGTTGGTCATCACAGGAATGATATTTGGTGTTGTCAAGGTTTACCAACAATGTGAGGACCGGTTAGGTCCTCAAAGAATGGGTTAAACATGCCCGATCGCCCCCACATACACACACATGTACACACACACGCACATAAACACATTCTCTCTGTCTTAGTTCCTCTTCCACACTTTGCCAACTTCATAATTTCTGCACCTTATAGGGGGCGCAGCATGGTAAGGTTATGATTTCACCTAAAATTCCTTCCCTATATTTCCTAACACCTTTACACCTAGTTCCTTTGTCATGACCAGCTCTGTGCAAATCCACAATTTAAGGGGAATTGAGAACTGTCTCATGAGCAAGGCAGTAAGTGTTACTGGGTCATGATGAGGGAAGTATTCCCTTCTGTACAGTCTGAAGGTGCTGACTCAGCAAATGAGCTACAGATGACATCTGCATCTAGGACAACTAGGCAGGTGTGTTTAATCCCAACAGGAATGGTGAGAGCACCCTTGCAAACAGTTGGCTAGTTCCCTAACTAGCCCACTGGGTTGGTGGTCCTAATGATGAATTCTTTTCACAGAGTCCTCAACAATTATACATTTTCTCCCTTTGCCTTATTGCTTTAAATTCCACACAAAGCCCATTCGAACCCTTACACTCAGTTATTTAATAAACTTGCACATCTCTAAGCAGACTGCCTGTCTTTCTGAGAATTTCTCCCGCTATATTACCCTCTACAAGTGTATAGTTCTTAAATGTAATACTTCATACATTTTAATGTAAATTGAAGTCAAATAACATTTAGGTGCGAGGTTCCGCAAATTAGGAACATAGTTCTTACGAGAATTACTTGAGTTACAAGAATTATTCGTGAACCACTGCAGCTCAAGGTAATCCTGGTAATATTTTCATGATCATTCACTGTAGAAAACAATGTATGGTGTCTTGATTTCTGCTCTGTACATTTACTGCCAAGCACATAGGGCCAGATTTATGAAAAGTGGCGCTGCAACAAGTGCAGGTGTTAAAAAATGCCGATCAAAATAACGTAAAGGAATCTGATATATTCCTTTGCGCCGTTTTTAGACCCCCCCCCCCAGCGCCGGAACGCCCCCCTTTGCATACATTATGCCTGGCACAGTCATAATGTGGTGCAAGAGGTTACAAAGTGGCGCAATCCCCTTCCAACGCCACATTAGCATAAAACAATGGAATGGCGCAAGGCCAGCATAAATCTAGCCCATACTGCCTTCTTCACCATCCTAGAATACTGAAGCACTGGGTGACACTTTAACTCTTTTGTTTCATGCTGTAGAGTCCGGCACATAACGACCACTAACGTCCCACTCCCTTATCTGAATCATAGACGTTCTCGGGTCTGCTGGCCAAAGGTGGAATCCAACCCGTATTTGATTGGGGAATTATATTCATCATTTTTCAAACTCTTTGCAGAGTATGAGGAACAAGAAGCCTCTGATATTCCCATTATGGCTATCCACAATAAATTGGTGGATTCCCTACAGGGGATCTTCTATAGGGAAATCCCTTCCAAACCGAGACCTGCTGACACCCCTCGTAGGGATTGGTATAATCAGGATTGTGTGCGAGCAAGATCTAATTTAAACGAGGCTGTAAAAAACTCTACCCAAGTGGCTATTAAAGAGGCCCGACGTAGGTATGTTAATGCCCTGAAACAAGCAAAAAAAGACTGGGATAATGAGATATGGCAGAAGCTGCTTGCAGCAGTCAAATACAAAGATGATAGTTCCTTTTGGTGGCTGTTGACCTCTAGTTCGAAAAGGGGCAATGATGACATTGGTATGTACATACAGCCCGAAAGATGGGTGTCCTATTTTTCTGGAATTTATGCTCTGCCTGCATCACAATCTCTGGAGGACCCTGGATATGATGAGTGTTGGGCTGTTAACAAGACCTCAACTGAGAGCATTGTTTTTACCTTAGCCGAAACAACAGCTGCAATTAATTCTTTGAGGCCAGCCAAAGCCCCTGGTCCAGATAAGATCCCAGGGGACCTGTTTAAATCAGAACCAAAGATATGGGCATGGTACATCAATTTATTGTCTAATGCCATAGAAGCTGGTAGCCCTATTCCAGATTCCTGGTGTGGCGCTGAAATAATACCGATTCATAAAAAGGGTGATGTAGGTTCACCTGTAAACTATCGACCAATCAGCCTAATTGATATCCTTCAGAAGACGTTTGCTAAGCAAGTCTTAGATAGGCTTACCGATTGGATCCAAGACAACCAAATTTTATCCCCCTTACAGGCCGGTTTTCGGCCTAAAACTAACACCATGGACCAAGTCTTCAGGCTGTCATTACTATTTTGGAAGTATGTCACCCTATCTAAGCAAAAACTTTATGTTGCTTTCGTAGATCTAAGATCTGCATTCGATTTTGTCCCAAGAGAGAAACTATGGGGAATATTAAATAAAACCGGTATCCCAGGAAATTTAGTGCATTTAATTCAAATATTACATGAAAAAACATTTGCACAAGTCAGATGGGGTAAGCAGGGGGAACTCACCGACAAAATAGATATTAGGAGAGGAGTACGCCAGGGTTGTGTTCTTGCCCCAACACTATTTACATTGTTTATCAACGAGGTGGTGCAAGTCGTTACCAACTGCCAAAATGATGCTCCATCCTTGAACAACCATAAAATTCCAATTTTGCTATTTGCTGATGACTCCCTCCTGATCTCCAGAACTCCTATGGGTCTCCAGGTACTTGTGGATAAGTTTAGTTTGTTTTGTGGTGACTATGGACTTGAACTCAACCATAGCAAAACTAAACTTATGACCCTGGGTTGTGGCCCCACTAAGAGATACTCAATTTTTTATAATGGTACCCCCCTAGGTATGGTAAGCTCCATAGATTATTTGGGGGTGAGAATTAGCAACAATCTGCATTGGGGGGCCCAAATCGATAAAAGTTGAGCTATTCTGGCACAGAGATCTGGGGCCATTTTACGCTTTCACAAGTCTACCTCTGAGAGAGTGATTACTCCAACTATTACAATTTACAGAGCAAAGGCACAGAGCGCTGCGGTCTACGGGTCTGAAATTTGGGGGTCCTCGAACACTGGCAAGCTTGCAGTGGGGGAAAACAACTTTGTAAGGTCAACTTTGGCCTGTCCTCGCAGTACCCCACTGCTGCCTATGTTCTGGGACCTTGGCCTTTCACGCATCTCTGATGTAATTGCCCTACGACCATTGCTTTTCTGGGTCCGTGTATGGACCACCCCAGAGCTATCCACATACAAGGAGTCTATTCAAGACATTCTAGATAGACCAAATGTACTTACCATTCCCTGGTTTAACCACATCTCAAAATGGTTTCACAGATTGGGTCTTAGTGAGTTTTGGAGTCATCCAGAAAGTATAAGGAAGGATCAGAAGAATCATTTGAAAATTGTTTACTGGATATATGTCAGGGAAAACTACCTGCTGTGCTCAACACACGGCAGATTGACTTCACAATTTTTTTATTTCAAATGGTACCCGTATCTGGAACCATCTATGGATACAATTCTTGACCCATTAAGTAAGAGTCTATATATTCAGTTCAGATATGGTTGTCTGCCTCTTAAATCCTATGGCAGTACACGGAGTGCGATCCCAAGTCCTGATATTTGTCTGAGTTGTAATCACATTTTAGAATCTATTGTACATTTTATGTTTATATGCCCTGCTTATTTGATTACGCGACGGAAGTGGTTACGACCTGTGTGCAGGAATATGGGGGTAAGACATTGTATTGTTGCCTTAAGGATCATGATGAGGGAAACTTCACTCCCTCTATCTTGTGCGGTTAGCAAGTAAATTGTAGCTGCTTGGCATATACGTACTAATTTTCTGGGTAAAAAATGATGATGAGGACCAAATTTTTTTTTTTTTTAAAAGAACAAAAAAAAAAAGTGTTTTAGTTGCTAAATTTTAACTAAACACCTAGACTGAAATAAAACCCCATGTTTATTTTAAATGTAAGGTATTAGGGGGTTAGGTGCTTTTTCTAAGGAAAATAATTTTATGTGTTTTAAGGCTGAAATATATGTTTTTATTTTATTCTTATCCTTTTTTAACTTAATTCCTATTTCCTTTTTCATTCAATTGTTGGTTGTTTTGCTTTTATGGTTGAAAGTAACCGAATAAAGCTATGTGTTGATGATGATGAACTCTTTTGTTTCATGCTGTATATTTGTGTAAAGTCTACCTATGTGTTGTGTAAAATGTAATAGCACTATGTGGTATTGCTCAAATTGCACTCTTGGCTGCCTTTTCTTCTTCCATTGTGGTGTCAGTAGTTTGACTTCAACCACCCTACACGTGGCTCTGCTCTGTGTACAGCACTTTGTACTAGAGATGCTCCTGCTGCAGTAAGGGTTGTCTGTAAAGTGAACTTCTGCGACCTAATCAAAGTTATGCACGATATCTAATAAATGAAAGAAGTTAATTATGTAGCCTACCAGGATATGCAGTGAAAGAATACGGACTTTTCCGAAACAAAAGGCTGACTACAGTTCATGAAAGCATCATAAGTAACAATGTTTGCTAGCAAAATATTTAACCTGGTGATGAAATAAAACAAGTTTGTCAATCTGTGAGTCTCAATTTCAGTACACGTACAAAGAGAGAAACAATAATTCACTGCGGTTTTATCCTCGTGTGCTTCACACAAAGGAACATTAATCTGCTCTGGGTTTTTTTGCCCCAGCTTGTTCATATCACATCCCAGCATTAAAAGTCATTGTAAAAGTGCGTATGTTTTGTGAAACAGAATATAGCTACAAAAAATATTTAAATTAAATGTTCTCAGTTTGAAGACAGACCATTGAAAACTAGATCTGAATAGATAAGGAAGCAGAAACAATCTAGTTTTTTACAAACACTTTCTCTGGTTTAATTACCTCCTACCTTTGACTTTGTTAAAGCATGAGCAATGTCCTGGAGGTAATGACACCTCCAAAGACTTCATCACAGCAGAAATGATTGCAAGTTTCCTTAGGGTGCTGCGGCACCCCTTCTTGCGGCACTCCGACTTGTCAGTGCCTGCTCCTCACCCTGTCCACAAGTGACAGTTTCTGACACTGTAAACCAGTGCCACTTTCTCACAGTGCCTAGAAACAAGAGCTCCTCACTAATGTAAACACCTCAAACTACCCTCCTAAACCTAGAGAAGAACGAGCCAGCAAATGCATAGACCGAGCCAGAGCTGAGTCAAGGGTCTGGCCTGGCTTTACGAGCCCTAACACGAGCTGAGAAACAAAAGCAAAACCTTTTTGCCTTTATATCACACAATAAATGGAATGTAAAATATATGACAAAGACTCACCACATTTAAAAATATATATATTTCTTTAACATTTGGTTAGTTTTTAGGAAGATTCTTTAAAAACATTTGGGCCCGTATTTATACTTTTTTTTGCGCCGTATTTGCGGCGTTTTTTGACGCAAAAACGGCGCAAACTTGTTAAAATTCCATTGGATTTTGTAGGTTTGCGCCGTTTTGCGTCAAAAAGCGGCGCAAATGCGGCGCTAAAAAAACCATTCAAGAGAATCCCAGTACTCTTGCGACTTTTCCATGAGTGAACAAGAAGTAGCTTTGTCATGTGAACTATACATGGCAATGTGAAGCCTCATTATTGCCCATTAAACCATACTTAACTGTGATTGTTTGTGTAGTTCACATCCTGAACTAAGTTACTCCAAGATTTGCAAAATGAAAATGGGGCACTGTGAAATATAAAACTTAGTTTGGGCTCGCAAAATTTGGTCAAGTGAAGAATCTGGGATTTGAGCCCAAGTTTCCTTGTATACATTGTGCAATTTAGCCTGTAAACGGATTTTGTCCCCAAGTCCTCATTTAACGACAAATAACATAGTTTTGGGTTAAGTTCTACAATGAGCAAAATAAGTACACTATGTTCAATCTGTGTAACAATAGATCTATAATAATATTTCTAGAACAAAAAGCACAATGTGAAGTATGAGAGAAGGCAGGGCACTTAAGGTTCTGTCAATATCATTAGCTTTCTTTGGCTTTGACAAAAGCAGATCATTAGGAGCTGCTCAACACCTAAGAGATGGATGTTAAACATTAGCAGCCCTCAGGGGGCCAGGTCACAGGTCACTATGGAAAGCCATTCATTTACATATAGTACAAAGAGTGGCCCGAAGCAAGGGGAAGCACATCTAAGTTCTGCCCTGTACTCCTAGACAACTTGTCTGCCCGCTGCCAGAGTCTCAAAAAGGCCATGGCACTAAAGACTGATCTGTGCGAGCCTGAATAGCCTATGTAACATTTATTTGCTGCACCTGGCCCATATGCTTGACTGTCTAAACTTCACAGGAAAGTCTTTCTTAACAGACAGGACAAGAGAGCACAACTTAAGTGAGAAGTTGACTCTAATATTAGACAGAGCATCTCTCTAGGATACTCAGTATGTGTTTTTTTAAAGGAGCAGAAAAGACAGCTGCAAGGCATCCACAGAGGATGGAGTGGTAACATTGCCAAGAAAGAGTGATGTGAGGCACAGGAGGCAGTATTGAGAAGCCACAGGACATGAAAGTTTGCATCGTTTCTGGCTAGAGGTGCAAAATGACCTTCAGCTGAGTCCCAATAAAACCCTCAGTCGTTCACCCACCTCTATCAGAAAGATGATGAGAGAGTTTAAACTCCAAGGGCCAGTTCTTTAGCCTTTCCTCTGAGCTGGTAGCTTTTGTGCATTAGTAATGCTTCAACCCAACTATATCAGTACACCACAACATGCACCTGGGGCACCTACACATGTAGCCTATTGAAACATACATTGTCATATTAATTGAAGAAAACATTTCAAAGGCCTCTACCAACCCAGGCAGGCTTGTTTAGCTCTGATTACTGTCAACCATCTCAGAAAATACTGGGACAGCATCCATAATGTCTTCCATTAAATGTGACAAACAAAGTGATGTACATGGACATCTACATGCACACACAAACAAACACAGACAGACGGATACATTTACAAGCACAGTACACTGCTAAAACTGCTCTATGTGCTAAACCTATGAAACGGAGAGTAGTCCACGAGTTGCTCAATGAGGGCACTCTTAGTTTGCCTCGCCAGGTGATAGGACAGGTCTAAAACCACATTCATGTCCAGGGACCGACCTGCTCACACATTACAGTAGGGTGAGGTTAGGGTCAAAATCAAAAACAGGAAATGAGATACAAACATTTGAACCCTCATAGCAGAGGAACACGGCTGCACACCTTGCAGAATTCCAAAGCTCTATCTATTCATTTGCTGATTGTTGGACCTAACCCTTTTTGCACAGTCATCCCCCAAACGTTTTGCCTTCTTCCTCCTATTTTTTCTGACCTGTTTTTGCTAGCTTTAGGACGCTGGGCACATTACCACTGCTGACGGGTGCTAAAGTGCAATTTCTCTCTGTCTAAATTGGATTGGTAATTGGTTTGCCCATAATTGGTATATCTTATTTACTAGTAAGTCCCTAGGGCCTGTGAATCAAATGGTACTAGTGGACCTGTAACACTGATTATGCCATCCACATGAGTTACTCTGTATATATGTCTCAGACCTGCCACTGCAGTGTCTGTGTGGGCAGTTTAGAACTGCCATTTCGACCTGGCAAGTGTACATACTTGCCGGGCCCAAACCTTCCCTTTTACTACATGTAAGTCACCCCTGAGGTAGGCTCTAGGTAGCCCCATGGGTAGGGCGCAGTGTAATTAAAAGGTAGCACATGCACTGGTGTGTTTTACATGTCCTTATAGTGAAATACTGCTAAATTCAGTTTTCACAATTGCAAGGCACACCTCTAACATGGGGATTACCTTGAAATATCTTTTAAGTATAATTTCCCATTGGGAGCAGATAGAGATATGTACTTTAGGGTCATCTCTGAACTCACAATTTATAAATACATTTTTTGGTGAAGTTGTTTTTTACATTGTAAGTTTGAAAATGCCACTTTTAGAAAGTGGGCATTTTCTTGCTTAACCATTCTGTGCCTCTGTCTGGGTGTGGAATACACTTGGGTATGTTTGTGAATTCACTCTAGACAGTCGCACAAAGGGGCTGAGGTGTGCCCTTCATATCCTGATGGGTCCTCCTGGGCGAGAGTGGTGGGAGGTGCTGACACTTGCCCCTGAATAGGGCTGTGCCTGCCCTTACACAAAACAGTCTCCAACCTCCTAGAGTGTACTGGGGCCAGGGCAGGAAAGGCAGGGTCTTGTACACTACAAAGACATTTCTTTGAAGTTTGCCTATTTCAAAGGCAGAAAGGGGTATAAGTATTGGGCCTCTGAGACCTCAATTTCACAACACTTCTGGATCAACAGGAGACTCTGCGGTCGAGCGCGCGCGAGCCAGCAGCCAAGATGGCCGCCTAATCTCAGAGCTCCGTGCATCGTTGGACACATTTCTACCGCCGGAGCCGTTTTATTTTTATTTTTCTAATGGCGCTTTGCTCACAATAGCTGTGGGATGTTTTGGTGAGCATTTTTAATGTTTTTATTGTCGCCTAGCTTATTTCCTGGTTTCTAAATTATGCTTTTACATTTTTCCTCATGAGAGCGGCCATTTTGTATAATTTTTGGTCACAAATGCAAGGTACTTATTTTTTTTTCTTTGAATATTTGATGGCTTTGCTTGCAGTTTTTTACGCAAGCCATGTAATTTATT
This sequence comes from Pleurodeles waltl, assembly GCF_031143425.1. Classification (NCBI taxonomy): domain Eukaryota; kingdom Metazoa; phylum Chordata; class Amphibia; order Caudata; family Salamandridae; genus Pleurodeles; species Pleurodeles waltl. Next base: position 643,257,675 of record NC_090446.1, on the reverse strand, counting down.
TTTGCTGTCTCATCAACATATATTTGGAGTTCCTGTGTCACTCGATTCCTTATTGAAGGCTTTTATTTTATAAGGGCAAACTAAAGAAAATAAAATGTCTGTCGCATCAGTTCTCCTCAACTGCAAACGTTCGCAGTTTTTACAATTGGATACTTCTGCTGCAGCATCTTCTTCTTCCACGTCAAAGATGTCTTCCTCATTTTCTTTTTCGTCTAAAGTTTCTCAGAATACTTCTACAGCTACTCATAAGAGGGTCAAGCAGGACCCACCTTCACCAGTAAAATCTCCCTCACCGATCTCTCTTGAACTTGTGCTTGACGAAATACGCGCATTGCGTCCTTTTATCGAAGAAACTAATTCTCGGATACAAAATCTTGATACTAAGTGGTCTCAAATAGAAGTGAGAGTCTCGGTTTTAAGGCAAAGAGTCAGTGACGTGCAGGATGAAACACATAAAATTACTAGTTTGGAGAAGGAAGTGGCAACTTTGAAGACACTTGCGGAGGATTTGGAAAACAGAAACACACGCAATAATCTTCGCCTTTATGGATTATCGGAGGGTCTTGAAGGGAGTGACCCAATTTCATTTTTTGCTTCATTCTTTCCACAGTTAGTGGGCCTACCATCTTCTACAGCATTGAATATCCAAAGGGCACACCGTATTGGTCATCGTCCTCCGCATTCCTCCACATCTAAACCAAGAGGCATGATTATTTTCTTTCTTGAATTTACTGATCTATTGAGAGTTCTTAATGCTGCGAAAGCCAAAAAAACGAATCTCTTGGCAGGGAAGGAAAATCTTCATCTCACAGGATGTGTTCAAAGCAACAGCAAACAGGAGGAAAGAATTTTTGGATCTTCGTCCACAGCTTAGTGACTTGGGAGCTCGTTTTGGATTATTCCATCGGTGTTTATTCAAAGTGACATATCAAAATAAGGCCAATTCATATACCTCCCCTGCAGCTCTTCGTGATTTTCTAAGACTACACTCTACAAACCCTATGGAAATAGCTGGTCCTTCTACACGTTGACTATATACGTTTCTTAGTCTATTATGCCCCTGTTCATTACTATTACGATACAGTTGATGGTCCTTCATATCCAGTTTATACATTATATTATATTGTTGTGACTATAGGTCCTCTTTGTTAATGTATTGTTTTCTTTTCACAGGCTCCTGGTGTTCTATAATCATTCTTTTTGCCCGTACCTTTTGTCTGTTGATGCGTTCCATTCCCTTGCTGTGCCGTCTTCAGTCTGTGCTGTCACCATCCCTCTCCTATTGTTCATTCATCTCAGGTATGTTTTTGCAGTCGTCTTTATTTGACATGTTCTGTCTCATCTTTTTTTCTTGAATATTTTCCATCTTTTTTCTTGCTGTTTCCCCTTTACTCTTCTCTCTCTTTGTTTTTCTTGTTTTCCTTTCCCCTATATGTATTTTCAGTCATTTATGGTACAAGACCTTTAGTGTATATACATGGTTATGTGATGTAAAAATTCAGAGTTATTTCTTGGAATGTCAAAGGATTTATTAACCCAATTAAAAGGCAGAGAAGGTTATCCCATTTAGCTAAATAAAATCCAGACTTGGTTCTTTTACAAGAGACCCATTTGACGGAGACTGAGGCTCTGAAACTTAAAAGAGGTTGGGTGGGCAATGTTTTTACTTCTCCTTCATCTACAAAGAAAAAAGGTGTAATTGTGCTCTGCCAAAAAAGTATTAGTGGGATTATAATGACTATTGGTAATATTTATGGTCATAATAACTCAGATTGTCTTTTTTGGCCTAATGTTTCTAAACAGTGTTTGCATTATAAGGATGATTTTTTTCTTCTTGGAGGTGATTGCAATCAAATTATTGATCCTTTTACAGATAGGCAATCTGTAATTAAATTTTCTCCCCATAAAATGCATAAACAATTTAAGGCATTTCTCTCACAATGTAATTTAATTGATTCATGGAGAACCTGTAATCCTGATAGTAGGAATTTTTCATTTTATTCTCCACCACATGGCTCCTTGTCTAGACTTGACCATATTTTTGTTTCAAAATCATTATCCCAAAATCTTATTAATTCCTCCATTGAACCTAAGGTTTTATCTGATCATGCTCCAGTCATCACAGATTTTGATTTGCTCCCGGTGCATCCCAAGTCCAATAGGTGGCGATTTAATAATTATCTGTTGCTTGATTCTAAATTTTCCACTTCCTTTGTTGCCTTTGCGGAGGAATTTTTCCGATTTAATGATTCTCATGTTTCCCCACAATTCTCATGGGATTCATTTAAGGCTGCGGCTCGTGGTCACATAATAAATGTTGTCTCTAATAAAAAGAAAACTTTTAATGCACATTAGCAATCTCTGCTTCTCAAAATTAAATGGTTAGAACATCAATATTATTCTTCCTCTTCTAATTTTAATCTGCAAGAACGTATTCAAGCAAAATTGCAATTTAACAAAATCTCAATGGATAATGCCTCCTCTTTTCTTCTACATATTAGCGCCCGCTATTATGGAGGTCGAAATAGATCAGGAAACTTCTGGCTAATTATTTAGAAGTACGAAAGCAACGCAACACTGTGAAGTCTTTAGTTACAGATACTGGTGAGACCCTTTTTAAAGATGAAGATACTTTAACTGAATTTGTTAATTATTACCAGACACTTTATACTCCTGAATCAGTCCTGACCTCCGTACAGATTGATGATTATTTAAAGAACATTCCAAACCCTAATAAGACGCTTGTTGATGTTTCTTCAATTGAAGTAGATATTTCTTTGTTAGAAATTTTTAAAGTCCTTCAATCTCTAAAAAAAAGTAAAACTACTGGTCCGGATGGATTTACAGTGGAATTTTTTTGACATTTTTCTGACATTTTACTTCCCAAACTTTTACAGCTTTTTCAATTCTTCATAGTTTCTGGTTGTACATGGGGGACATTTCAAGAAGCTTAGATTTGTTTAATTCCAAAGGAAGGTAAGGATCATACTTTCTGTAAAAATTATAGACAAATCTCTCTTCTCAATACAGATTATAAAATCTTTGATAAGATATTAGCCTTACTTCTTGATACCCTTTTACCTGCACTGATAAGTAAGGAACAACCGGGTTTTGCCAAAGGTAGACTTGCTTCTGACAACTCTAGAACATTCTTCAATGTACACAGCAAAGCTCCCACTCTTTCGTACTCCTTAGCAGCAATTTCCATAGATGCTGAGAAAGCGTTTGATCGGTTAGACTGGTCTTTTCTATTAAAAGCTTTAGCCTGGCATGATTTAGGGCCTCATTTCATTTAATTTATCTCTTTGTTTTATCAATCTCCAATGGCATCGATATCGGTGAAGGGGAGATTGTCCAGATACTTTGTATTACATCGAGGTGTACGTCAAGGGTGTCCGCTCTCTCCACTCTTATTTATTCTAGCTCTAGAGCCCCTTCTATCCTGTATTAGAAATAACTTTAAAATTGAGGGTTTCCAATATGGTGAGAAACACTTAAAATTAACGGCATATGCAGATGATATACTTTTACATATCTCAAACCCTGAACTCTCGATTCCGTTTCTACTTCGGGAGATTGAAGACTTTTCCTTGATTTCAGGTTATAAGATAAATTCTGATAAAACTGAAATCCTTCCTCTAACAAAATTTTGTTTTAGATCATTGTTTAATATTACTGGCTTTCACTGGAATTCTTCCAAGAATAAATATTTAGGTATTTGGTTCACCTCGTCCATTAAAAAGTCCATTGAAGTAAATATCTCAGATGCTTTACAGGAGGTTGATAGATCCATTTTGTCATGGAATCCCTTTTTTTATCTTGGTGGGGTCGTCTTGACTCTATCAAAATGATGATTTCTCCTAACATTTTCTATATCCTATCCATGATTCCGATTCCTCTACCTGTTACATTTTTTAAACAACTGGACTCCAGATTGTCTAAATTCCTCTGGAACAATAAGAAATCTAGAATTTCCCTTAGTCACCTTCGTCATTCTAAAAAGGAGGGGGGAGCCAATTTTCCTGATTTCAGGCAATATCACAAATCCTTTTGTTTGCGTCAAGCTTCTAGATGGATTTCTTTGTCAGACTCTATGTTTACTCCCTTATGGTTGGATATTGAATGTTCTTTTCTTCTATCTTTTTCTCCTGATGAGGTGGTATCCTTTTCTTATAATATTTTGCGTATCTCCTCCCCGCTTCTTAAACATACTTGTGCTCTTCTGCGTTCTCACTATTTACCTCTGTAGGAAGTTGGATCTGTATATACTATTTCAAAGTAAGAAATAGTGTGCACAGAGTCCAAGGGTTCCCCTTAGAGGTAAGATAGTGGCAAAATTAGATAATTCTAATGCTCTAGTTTGTGGTAGTGTGGTCGAGCAGTAGGCTTATCAGAGGGTAGTGTTAAGCATTTGTTGTACACACACAGGCAATAAATGAGGAACACACACTCAAAGACTTACTCCAGGCCAATAGGTTTTTATATAGAAAAATATATTTTCTTAGTTTATTTTAAGAACCACGGGTTCAAGATTTGAAGTAAACACATAAAATGCAAGGTACTTCACTCAGGTAACTTAGGAACTTTGAATAAAAGCAATATCATCTACAGTCTTAGTTAAAATGGCAATAAGCTATTTTCAAAGTGGACACAGTACAAAAATCAACAGTTCCTGGGGAAGGTAAGTAAAGGTTAGTTTAGGAGGTAAGTAAAACACTCACAAGTCTCAGTCCTGGGGCATAGGCAGCCCACCGTGGGGGCTCAAGGCAACCCCAAAGTTACCACACCAGCAGCTCAGGGCCGGTCAGGTGCAGAGGTCAAAGAGGTGCCCAAAACACATAGGCACCTATGGAGAATGGGGTGCGCCGGTTCCAGCCTGCCAGCAGGTAAGTACCTGCGTCCACAGGGGTACAGACCAGGGGAGTTTTGTGTAGAGCACTGGGGGGGGACACAAGTAGGCACACAAACCACACCCTCAGCGGCACGGGGCGGCCGGGTGCAGTGTGCAAAGTAGGCGTCGCGTTTTGTATAGGTTTCAATGGAGGGACCCGGGGGTCACTCTAGCAGTGCAGGCAGGCATGGGGGGCTTCTCGGGACAGCCACCACCTGAGCTAGGCAGAAAGTCGCCTGGGGGTCACTCCTGCGCTGAGGTTCAGTTCCTTCAGGTCCTGGGTTCCAGGTGTCGGGTCCCTTGTTACAGGCAGTCGCGGTCAGGGGGAGCCTCTGGATTCTCTCTGCAGGTGTCGCTGTGTGGGTTCGGGGGGTCGTCTCTGGCTACTCACGGGCTCGCAGTCGCCGGGGAGTTCTCCCTGTGGTGTTTGTTCTCTGGATCTCGAGCCAGGGGCGTCGGGTGCAGAGTGTGAAGTCTCACGCTTCCGGCGGGAAACGTGCAGTCTTTGGAAGTTGCTTCTTTGTTGTAGCTTGGTTTGAGCAGGGCCGCTGCTCACAGGAGTTTCTTGGTTCTTTAGTCCAGGGCAGTACTCTGAGGCTTCAGAGGTCGCTGGTCCCTGTCGGATGCGTCGCTGGTTTCAGGTTTTCGAAGTTGGAGACAGGCCGGTAGGGCTGGGGCCAAAGCAGTTGTCGTCTTCCTTCTTCTCTGCAGGCTTGTAGGTCAGCAGTCCTTCTTGTTTCTTCAGGTTGCAGGAATCTGATTTCCTGGGATCTAGGGTGCCCCTAAATACTGAATTTAGGGTTGTGTTTAGGTCTGGGAGGGCAGTAGCCAATGGCTACTGTCCTTGAGGGTGGCTACACCCTCTTTGTGCCTCCTCCCGGTGGGGAGGGGGCACATCCCTAATCCTATTGGGGGAATCCTCCAAACTCAAGATGGAGGATTTCTAAAGGTAGGGGTCACCTCAGCTTAGGGCACCTAATGGGCTGTCCTGACTGGTGGGTGACTCCTCCTTCTTTTTCACATTATCTCCTCCAGCCTTGCCGCCAAAAGTAGGGGCAGAGGCCGGAGGGACGGGCATCTCCACTAGCTGGGATGCCCTGGGGCGCTGTAACAGCCTTTGAGGCTCACCGCCAGGTGTTACAGTTCCTGCAGGGGGAGGTGTGAAGCACCTCCACCCAGTACAGGCTTTGTTCCTGGCCACAGAGTGACAAAGGCACTCTCCCCATGAGGCCAGCAACATGTCTGGTGTGTGGCAAGCTGGCAGAAACTGGTCAGCCTACACTAGAAGTCAGATTGGTATTCAGAGGGCATGTCTTAGATGCCCTCTGGGTGTATGTTACAATAAATTGCACACTGGCATCCGTGTGCATTTATTGTGCTGAGAAGTTTGATACCAAACTTCCCAGTTTTCAGTGTAGCCATTATGGAACAGTGGAGTTCGTGTTTAACAAACTCCCAGACCATATACTCTTATGGCTCCTCTGCACTTACAATGTCTAAGGTTTTGCTTAGACACTGCAGCGGCATAGTGCTCTTGCACCTATGCCCTCACCTGTGGTATAGTGCACCCCGCCTTAGGGCTGTAAGGCCTGCTAGAGGGGTGACTTACCTATGCCACAGGCAGTGTAAGGTTGGCATGGTACTCTGAAGGGAGTGCCATGTCGACTTAGTCTTTTTCTCCCCACCAGCACACACAAGCTGTGAGGCAGTGTGCATGTGCTGAGTGAGGGGTCCCCAGGGTGGCATAAGATATGCTGCAGCCCTTAGAGACCTTCCCTGGCATCAGGGCCCTTGGTGCCTGGGGTACCAGTTACAAGGGACTTATCTGAGTGCCAGGGCTGTGCCAGTTGTGGAAGCAAAGGTACAGTTTAGGGAAATAACACTGGTGCTGGGGCCTGGTTAGCAGGGTCCCAGCACACTTTCAATCAAAACTTAGCATCAGCAAAGGCAAAAAGTTAGGGGGTAACCATGCCAAGAAGGCATTTCCTTACAACCTCCATCCATCACTTATTCCTCTTTTCTGAATTCCCCTATTTGGCATAATCGTCTCATCACTATTAATAAAAAACCCTTATTTGGAAATCCTGGAGACAAAGAAATATAGCGTGGGTCAAAAATGTATTTTCCAATGATACTCCTCTTTCTTGTTCACAATTCCAACTTCTATTTCATTGTCCCAATTCATTTATGCCTAAATATCTTCTTCTTATTAATATTATTCTTGATGTACTTTTTTCCTTGCCTTCCCCTCCTTCTTCTTTGGAATTGCCCTTTTCTTTGTCCTCCTTTTTTACCTCATATCCTAAGGCATCAAGTATTTATAAACTTTTTCAATCTCCTGTCTTGACACGTCCTAAATCTAAAATTGAGTCTCAATGGGAATTGGATTTGGGATGCACCTGGACTGTTTCCTTCTGGAATAAGTTATGGCATTGATCTTATATATGATCTTATATCTAGATCAGCTTCTACCACACAGTCCCTTTTCTTTCTTTACCACAGACTTTATTTTACCCCTTCCACTATAGCAAGATTTTCTGTATCCTCCACTTCAAACTGTTGGTCCTGCGATAGCCCAAAGGGAGACCTTATGCATATCCTTTTTTAATGCCCCCCACTGTCTCTTATTGGAGAAAAGTTTGGCATCAGCTTCCCTCCATTTTTCATTTACGATCCCAATTATCTCCCTCAATGCTTTTTCTAGGCAACCTCTCTGCTGATATTGTTTCAGATGATGATAATTTAAAGCTGTTGGATCTCATGTTAGGTTTAGCCTTTCAGCAAATTACTCTTAATTGGAAAAATTCATCCAACATTTCCTATAAGGCTTGGTGGTATAATGTTTGCCACTACCATAGACTAGATATTGCTTTTACCTCTTTATGCTGCCCCTCCATAAACAGAGATTTGTATTGGTTACCTTTGACTGATTATCTTAATGTTGTTGCTTGCAATTCTACTAATTGTACATTATCTGAGAATTTTAAGCCACCATGAATTCTTTATTTTCTCTGTTCTTGAGTGAAGTTAAATTTAGCTTAACTTTATGTTTTATTGAATATCACTTTTTTTTTTTAGCTTTTCAATACCAAATGTATCTTTCTTATTTTAACTGGTCTTGTTCCGTTTTTATTGTTTTTCCCCGATTTTATACTTTAAAATGTTAAACAGCTTTTACAATTTCTTTCAAAATTATATCATTATCATTGTGACAGATATCTTGTATTGTTATTATGTGACTCATATGTATTTTGATTTTAATAAAGGTGATTTACCTTAAAAAAAAGAGGAGACTCTGACAGGGAGAAGAGCTGAGGAGCTGTGAGGAGGAATACTGCGCCTTTGCTGTGTGTGCTTTGCTGGGTTGGCCTGCAGTTACTGCTCCTGCTTTGAAGAGGACAAAGACTGGAGTTTGCTGTGTATCCTGCTTGTGAAGTTTCTCCAAGGGCTTGGACTGAACTTGCCTCCTGTTAAGAAGTCTTAGGGACATCAAAGACTTCACCTGCCAGTCCTGGGGTTCTCTTGCTGAGGACCCTGACTTGCCAAGTGAGGCCTACTCCAGTTCTTGGGCCCTTGGGAGTGAAGTCTCACATAAAACAAGAAGAACCAGGCACACCAACTCTAGATGATTCTAGAACCGGCACTGATGCCTGCACCCCAAGCTGTGGTCCCTACTGTAGTACAGCAACCGTGACCAACGCTGCAGGCCCAATGCCGCTACAGTGCCTCTGAAGTCCTGCAACACTGTTGAGTCCGGAGTCCCTTGTCAATGACATCTGTGACACTCGACTCCGCTGCGGCGCCTGTGGCCCTGTGGTGTGACCGCGACTCTGCGAAGTCACCTCATCATGTCTTGAGAAGCTGGACTTATCGACCCGGCCGGATCGTAAATAACCGATGCCTCGCCGCCAACGCCACCTCACCTCTGCTGCCTCTGTAAGGAACGGATACCTCACTTCCTGCGTAGCAGTACGGAACTGACCCTGCACTGGCTCCAGCGATGCATCACCTCCCCGACTCCGTGCCTAGTCTTTGACTCTGCCTCGTTTCTAAGGTACTGTACCTGGGGTCCATGAAACTCCATGACCGGCGCCACCCTCCCTTGCGAGAGGCATCGGACTATTGGGAACAACTCCGTCACTGCGTCATGATAGCACCAGTTGGAGCTATTGTGTTTTTTAGTGGGATTTCATATTTTAAAATTCATATCTTTGCTTGTGTCAGTTGGATTTTTGTCATGTTGGACTTGTTTGATTTAGAGACCTATTGGCTATTTTTCTAAACTGGTGTGGAGTCCTTTTGGGGTGTTTTCAATGTGTTACTGTGTGTGTTTGTACAAATACTTTACACATTGCCTCTGAGATAAGCCTGACTTCTTGTGCCAAGCTACCGGGGGGTAAGCAGGGGTTATCTGAGCTGTGTATCTCCAGTAAACCTGATTAGAGTGAGTGTCCCTACTTGGACAGGGTGTAAACTGACTGCCAACTAGAGGCCCCATTTCTAACACTGAATAAACTATTGGGCATATTGTGCAATTTTGCAAAAGAGAAATAAAAGAAGGAAGATGCCAGTTAAAGCAAAGCTGCTAATGCATATGTTCCCCCTGCATGATGCAACAGGAAAACCATCACCCTGAGCATTGTCGAGAGGTCTTTTGCACTTATAAAGGTGGATTTATAGATTGCCCCAGAGCTTTCAGAAGCAAGGTAGAACAAAAATTATCTGATACATTCGAAATGCTGATCTAGCCAAGTCAAATGCACTTAATGAAAAGTTTGGCTTAGAGCACAGTTTCTAGTAAGACAAATACTGCAACTTTAACATTTTGAGAGCTAATGCGCTCAACAATCTAGACATATGATGGAATGTGTATATTAGTTCTAAGACTGAGCTTAAGCAGCATACAATGATCGTGCCTATACTATGCAAAATCAGAAGTATTGGTTTTATCAAGATTTTTGTAACAGGTTACACTTCCTCACAGATGCTTAATTAGAATAGGCATTGGCAAAGCCAATACATCTTGCTTTCATTTTGAGTCGACTAAAGCATATAAAACAGCCTGCAGCAGTAAAAAGCAAAACACAAAAATGTCTGCAGTCTGCATACAGCACATCTGTAAAACAAATGTTTAAATGTGTGATGAATCAGAGAACTTTTGAGATTTAAAGTAGTCCTGTACACAGGTGTGTACGCTTAGGGCAGAGGCACTTGTGACCCTATCTTAATGGAAGACTGTTGGCTATTTAAATACCAACAACAATAATGACTAAAAGATCTTGACAACACAAGCTGATGCCTCTTAAAGGCTGGTAAGGTAGATGAGTCAGTCAAATGCCAATACAAGATGGGAATGTTAGATACATTTTTCAGGTGACCTTCCCTGTCAAAAGATCTTTTGGGATTCCTGAGAGACAATCAGTGCTATATGTGAGCTGCTGCCTGGTGTTGGGAGTCACAGGCACTCTGTTTTTTGGGGGTTTGGGGCTTAGTTTTCATCGCAGCCTTTGACCAAGAAAAAGAAAAGCAACAAAGAGCAAAAGAAGAGTAAAATAATAGTGAGAAGGTGAGAAGGAAGGGAGCAAAAAAGACAATGAAGGAGTGAACTAAGTGGGCAGGGAGCGTATGGTGGCGCAAGAAGGAGACATGGTGGAATTAAGACTAGGCAACCTCGGTATTCGGCATCCCTGACATTCAGTCACTTTGCTGGCAGAATTCTGAGAACAATTTGGAAACCTGGCAGTTACTATTTTATAAATTAAGCACAGGAGACAGCACAACTCTGAGGCAGACCAGTCCTCAAGGCACAACCCTGCTCTGGTCTGCCTTGGGTAGGGCAGAGACTTCCAGATCCGCCATGTTACTTCCCTCTGACAGATAAACACCCAGGCAATGCACACGAAAGGATACTTGCTAACATTCTTATGCAGTATATCATTACCATTGTCAGGCGTCCAAATCAATGTTGTAGGCAAATCACACGTGTAAGACATGTTTTCATAAAACTCTCGCCCCCTGCAATTTCCTTCAAAGGCGATGTTGCAGGTTGACAGGAGTCTAATCCACTAAACCACTTAGGACCGTGTTTGTCCTGAGGGGAAATCACAATCGCCGATTAGCTTTCGCATTTGCACTTAATCATATACTAGCTGTGCGTAAATAATTATTAGGCCGACAGCTATTGTGTCGAAGCGACATCTCTTGCCAGTGTTCCCCTTGGTGGTAATTCTAGGAGTTCCTAGACAACAAGGCCAGCCCTGGGCCTGCTGGGGCCTGCCCTGGAATGAGCTCGAGGTCAGGCAGGTGGGGTGGGGCGGGCTCCCGTGTCTCAGCTTTGGTCCCCTCAGGACTCTCGTGTTTCACCCGTCGAAAAGAGCCCCTTCTGCTGGAGGTGGTGCAGCGCATACCACCCACCAAGGCGGTAAGGACTAGCGCCATGGACAACAGGCAGGAACCTTTGTTTATTTAGTTCCGACACAAGGGTGTGCTCATGCCTGGGCAGACATGACTCACCTGGACGGTAGTACTCGGGACTCATTGAGGCAGAAGTAGCTCAGGCCTGTCGCCTTGCACAGGTAAACAAAACCGGTGTCATGTCGGATGCTTTCTTTTGATTCAATAGACATATCAATATTTAATTAACTGTAAGTAATTACTCAGCTGTATATAGATTTCAATCATGCTTCTACACTTATGGATATAGACAGATACATATTATCAAGCTTATTCAGTTTGCCCTTGGTGCTGACTTCTAGGGTTCCAATTTTGGCCCATATCAGGCGTAAACAAGGCAGAAGTCCTAAAAAAAAAAAAAATGAGGGGAAAAAACAAGCTAAGCAGTATTCAAGTCGACCTCACGGGAAGTGACATCACAAGAAGTAACATAGGATCTTAAGACCTCCAACCTATGCATAGCAGGTCTATCATGAGCGCATTTGAGTGCATTAGAAGATTGAACAAATGAAAGCTGATCAGTACATAAGTCTGTGACCTGACTTCACTGCTCAAAAGAATTAACGGCTCAAATGTGGATGACGTTTGGTGATAACTAACTAGAATTAGACACGCCACTAAGTGGTACTAGCTAGGCATAAAAGGCATAAAAAACAAAGCATAGTTTGCACATTTAATAAAAAATGCCATAAACTATAATTGGGCATATCAAAACTGTACAATTTATTAACCTGCCTAGCATACCACCACTGTATATTGTGCCCTCTGCGACCATTATCAAAAGAATGCAAGTTGAACACTGCATTTGGTATTCCAGCCCACTCCACCAGGTATGCTATTCCATCACTCTAAGCCTACATTGGGCGCACATGACAACTGACTTCCATGTGGCTTCTGCCTGCCACCTATGTTCCAACCTCATGCACCAAGAATTAACAACAAAGCCTTAACCTTTAATGTAAAACAGGAGAAATTAAAAGATGCCACTTGTTGGATATTGGCGGACAAGTTACTCCATCACAATGGTGAGGGACATCCCATCCACCGAAAGCTAAATCCCATTATATCCTATTGGATTTAGATTTTGGTAGAATGGTTATCCATCACCGGTGTGACAGAGTAACTCGTCTGCCAACATCTAAATCCGGCCCTTGGTCTTCTCTGCAGGGTCATCTCTAGAGGTTTTACATTCACACCTCCTGTTTTCTGAAATCATTTTTGATGGCATTTAGGACTCTGTGCAGTTTACCAGTGCTAATCAGTGCCAAAGTACTTGTGTTTTCCCCTTTAAACATGGCAAAATTGGCTTACACCCGATTGGTTCATTTAATTTATTGAAAAGTTCCTAGTTAAAGTGGTACCACAAGTACCCAAGGCCTGTAAATTAAATGAGGTAAGTCCTCATTTTTTCTTATGTGCACACTAGTACACAAGAGGCCTGAAACAGCCCTGGTCTGAATTCAGGCCAGGGCCATAGGCAGCGAAAGCTGGCATTTCAGGCCTCTTTTTCATCAGCCTGCCCAGGGCTCTTGTGCACCTGCCTGCCCCGTGTGCAGTGCTGCAGTCCCCATTAAAATAACATTGGGTTACAGTATTACATTTAATAAGGGACTACTTTAATTTAGGAACAGGTTGGAATGTCATGTTTGCTCTCCAAAGAATTGTAGTTTTAAACTCTCTTTAATAGTAAAGTTGCATTTTAAGTCACAATTTTGAAAATGGCACTTCTGGAAAGTTGGCATTTTTTTGATGTAACCATTTGGTGCCTGCAGATTGTACCCAGGGTAACATGACTAGGAATAGTAGTCCCTTACAACAAAGTGCTGCATGCTAAGGGGCCGTATTTACAAGGTGGTGTTAAGCCACAAAAAGTGGCTTAATGCCGTCTTGTAAATACGGGGCAGTGTACAGTCTCAGCAGAGCATCACAAAAGGTGACATTCCGGTGGCGCTAGGGACTTGTAAATATGCCCATATGTTTCTTTCAGGAAAACCAAAAAGAATTCAAGAGGCACGGTAACGAGACACAGGGGTTCTGTTCAAGATGAAATCCCACACTGAGGGAGGAGAGTTGTTTTGTTCGTAGTGCATCTATGGATAAAAAAAAAAAGGGGTGTCTGTAGACGTGCCCCACCTTAGCAATGCAGCTTCTTTTGAGTTTTTTTTTTTTTTGCGAATTTGTCTGTTTCTTGGTGGTACGGTGAGGCATCACATGCCTGCCTCGCCCCGATGTGCCCCACCATTTAATGCAGTTTTGGCCGGCGTGTTGGGGCTAGCGTTTCAGGCCTCACAGGGAGACCACTTGGTAATAACAGGGACAGATGGAGGCCACATACATAAAAAAAGAGCGTTGAAGTCAGGCACCAATAGTTTACCGGTTAGGTATCATACCGGTTATTAATTAAATTGATTACGTATGCTGATCGATTTAAAATGATACAATTACATGTGGGTTTTTTGGGGTTCATGTTCATGTCTCTCACACGGGGATGTGAGTGTTCTAAAGGGTTCCATTCCTGAAAGGTAAGAGGGGACAAGGTTTTCTTCGTATCTGGGGTAGCTCACTGATGTCCTGTGGATAAATAACTGTATGTATTTAGTTGGGTATATATGTGTATATAATGCATCCTTGTTTCTTTTTGGCATAGATAGTGTGCTCTTGAGCGGGATAGTACAGTTTCAGCGTTGCTCCCAATTTCGTGTCCAGCATGGCCCCAAAACATGCAAGATTGGCGCCTGTCGCCACCATGACTCAGGTGGAATTTGGCTCCGTCAGTGAACTTTGGAAGATGGCCAAGACCCACGGTGTAGACTGGGCCCTACAGAAGCTGACAGAAGGCCCAGAAAAGGATCTTCAACTGGTGGCAGCTCACCCCCTACCGAAGCGGCAGAGGAAGGTCCCAGCTTACTGCAGGGATGCCTCTCCAGACCTTGGGGCTGCAACCAGCACAACTGAAGGCAGCTGAGGTTGTCCAGGGTGAGTCCATGGGGCAGCCCCCTGCACCAAGTCCCAGAATTCAGGCCCCAAGTGGCCCAGTGGATAGCATCGGCGTGGGGGTCAAATTACCAGGCCAATTCTCCCATCTCCCAGGGTGAAGCCTCACCTCTGGTGGGTTTGGCTCCAGGGTTGTCGCACCCTCATGGAGGCGGGAGTGACACCCATCAGCCCTCTCCAGTGGTCCAGAGCACAACATTGGTTTCTCCCCCGCCATCCCCAGCGCAGATGGCTGGGCAGGTGGAAAGCGGACAGGCTCCTACCCAGACAAATTCCTTTGTCTGTCAGGGTGGCATTGCAGCGTTGGTGTGGGCTCAGCAACCGGCAGTACCTCCCACGGTGTTAACAATCTAGTGCAGTCTCCACTATCAACCAGTCCATTATTCCTTGGCTCCCCAGCTCCCACCCTGGCCCCTTCCATGGCAATTGCATGGCACATGCCAGTAGAGACCAAGGAAAAGATTTGTAAGGGAGAATATGTTGATGTTTTTGACTTGATTAACGTGGGTGTGGTCCCGGGGAAACCCAGATCGAGAATAGAAGGGGGGACTCAGGCCACAGAAGGTTTGGGTGGAGTGGTCCCCAAAGAATTGGGTGACGGGTTTTCAGTCTATGTATCGATTATGACAGAGAAATATCTGGCGTTGGCCCCCTGGCTGTTTGCATAAATCTCACTGATTCATAGCGCGGCCTCAGAGTTTCAGGGTTCTGCTTTGCTCCAGTACGATGTTAAGTTTAGACAGATGAAGGTGGTCAGGTCAGAAATGGCATGGGATCAAAGGGAGATCAGTTTCTGGCACCCTGAATTCACCATGTCCCCCTCTGGGACAAAAGCTGCACAACCATTTCAGTGTGATAGAAGTTCTGGGGACCAAAAACTCGCCTGTTGGCAATATAACAAGAAGGAATGCAGTAGGGGGCCCGCTTGCAAATATAAACATATCAGCTCTTTCTGCGGGCCTCAAGGGCTCCCTAAAAGCAAGTGCTTCAAGAAGCAGGGAAAACCAAAGGAGTCACAGCCCACCAAAAGCAAGTAATGAGCAATATTACCTTCTTAGAGCTGTTCCCCATCATAGTAGCCCTGCAGATCTGGGGAGATACTTTGGCCAATAGCAGGATTTAGTTCTGGTCAGACAGCATGTTGGCAGCCGTGGCGATAAACGGCCAGAGTGTGAAGTGCCCATTTGTGCTATGTTTGCTTAAGGCTCTTATACGCAGTTGTTTGGCGCATAATGTGTTCTTCTCAACAAAGCATGTCCCACGGGTAGATACCGCAGTGGCTGACACCTTGTCTTGTTCCAAGTTGACAGAGTTCAAAGTACTGTGGCTGCAAGCGGACAAGAGGATGCCAGTCTTCCCTCTGGAGTTATGGACTCTGGCCGGAGAGGGCCCAGCTGGAGGCAGGTTTTGAGCATCATTGGATGAGTATTGGAGGTCTTAAACTGGGGGACTAATTTCATAATCTTTCAAAGGCATTGGACAAAGGCATGGTGCCTTCCCCTGACATTATTGTCCTTCAGGAGGAAGGTAATGACATGGTGTCCCTAGGTAGGAGGGGGATTAGGGTGGCTCTCTACTCCACTCAGTCAAGGGTGAGGAATCGGCTGCCAGCAGCAGCCATGTTGTGGTCAGAGATTATCCCACGACTGGAGTGGTCTGGGGGGTGTCCACCCGGGCGGTTAATGACTCTGTGAGGAAGCTAAACTGTTCAATAGAAGAAATCATGGCAGGTTTGTCAATGGGCATGGTGCAACATAACTTGATCCAGGTAGCCAGGCCTGAGTTATTCACAGTGACGCTGTGCATTTATCCATCAGGGGCCAAGAGTTGTTCATCCAGACCATTTTGGGGGCCGTAGCTGGTCTTGCTCAGAGCTGTTGGGGAGGGCGAGTTCGCCAGGTAGCTCTCTGCCCTGTGGGGGTGCCAGGGTTGGAAAATAGCTGGGAATACTCTGAATATGTACTCTTGGCTGTACTGACCTCTGAGCAGGGTGTAATTGTGTGGGCACTGGGCTGGCGAGAGAGAGGGGTTGATCTGCTGGTGGCCCTGGACTATCTTGCACTACCCTCGATGCCTGCATGGAAACTTTGGGGGCTACTCCAGTGTTCAGGGACCCTGGTGGGACCGCTGTACTGTGCAGTGACCTGGAATTTGTTGGAAGGACCATTCTGGATTGGAGGGCTCTCCAAAGTTGTTGTGCCATTGGTGTTCTGATGATGTCCTCTGCTGCTTTACTCAAATGGTGCATGTTGGGGCCAGCTGGCACAATGTGCACTGCACCCTTAGTGTCAAGAGAATATCGGCTATTTGGCTATTTTTCACAATGTTTATCTCCACTAGTGATGTAACCATCTTCTGGCTGCTGTCTTTGTAAATTTGTAAATGCTTGAAGTCATATATTTGATACCTTAAGTTATTGTCTGTTGATTTCTGCTGTTCCTTGTGGGGGTCTTTGGGTTGATTGCAGGTGGCATATGTCATATGATGATTTAATATATTTTACTGTAATAAAAAGGGCTATATGTGGGTGATCCACATACCTAAACATTTGTTAAAGTTATTTTGCTGAAAGGGGGGGGGTGAATTGCACGTTGGCACACACTAATAAACATCTTCCCGGGGGAGGAGTGGCAGAGTGGTTCCTCTCTATCATTACAATACAGGCTGACCAGCTCGTCTTAAAATCAGGGAATATTTCTCTGAAAGGCTGATGGGATTTAGATAGAGCCAGTCACATGTCATATCAGAGGATATGGGCTGCCAGTGAACTCACAATACACAAGTCTGGAGCATGGAGTGGGATTAGCAATTTACTACCTGGCTGTGGGTGGCTGTTCTGGCTTATAGTGGGTACCTTGTGGTACTTACACCTTGTGCCAGGTCCAGTTATCCCTTATTAGTAGATTAGAGGTGTTCTAGCAGCTTAGGCTGATATAGGTAGCTATAGCAGAGCAGCTTAGGCTGAACTAGGAGACATGCAAAGCTCCTACTATACCACTTATGTCATATAGTACTATATCATAAGAAAACACAATACTCAGAGTTAATAAAAATAAAGGTACTTTATTTTAGTGACAATATGCTAAAAGTATTTCAGAGGATATACTCCCTTAGGAGGTAAGTAATGTACACCAAATGTATACACACAAACCAAAATCAGGCAAGTAACAGTTAGAAAAGTAGTGCAAACAATGTAGAACACAATAGAATGCAATAGGGAGAAATAGGCCTAGGGGCAACACAAACCATACACTCCAAAAGTGGAATATGAACCACGAGTGGACCCCAGGCCTAGTGTAGTGTGTAGAGGGTTGCTCTGAGTGTAAGAAAATACTAAGGGTGTCCAAGATACCCCACCCCAAGACCCTGAAAAGTAGGAGTAAAGTTACCCTACTACCCCAGAAAGACAGTAAAGTCGAGATAGGGGATTCTGCAAGGACAACAACTGACTGCAAAACACTGAAGATGGATTCCTGGACCTGAGGACCTGTAGAGGAAGGGGACCAAGTCCAAGAGTCACACAAGTGTCCAGGGGGGCAGGAGCCCGCTAAACTCCAGATGAAGGTGTAAAAGGGCTGCCTCCGGGTGGAAGAAGCCAAAGATTCGGCAACCACGGAAGGTGCCAGGAACTTTTCCTTTGGTCAAAACATGTCCCACTGCGTGCTGGAGGATGCAGAGTTGTTTCCACACAAAAAGACTGCAAACAAGCCTTGCTAGCTGCAAGAGTCGCTGTTGAGGATTTTGGGTGCCTCAGGGCCCAGGAAAGACCAGGAGGTGGCCCCTTGGAGGAAGAGACAGAGGGGGCACTCAGCAATACAGAGAGCCCACTCAGAAGCAGGTATAACCCGCAGAAGCACCTGAACAGGCACTTAGAAGATCTGAGGACAACGGTCGTCTCAGAGCCACAAAAGAGAGTCCCACGACGTCGGAGTCCAACTCAGCGAGTTGGGCAACGCAGGATGGAGTGCTGGGGACCTGGGCTAGGCTGTGCATGAAGGAAGTCTTGCAAAAGTGCACAGAAGCCCGAGCAGCTGCAGTCAACACAGTACACAGGATTACTGTCCGGCGTGGGGAGGCAAGGACTTACCTCCACCAAATTTGGACAGAAGGGCCACTGGACTGCGAAGACACTTGCACCCAGCTCCTGTGTTCCAGGGACCACGCTCGTCAGGATGAGAGGGGACCCAGAGGACCGGTGATGCAGAAGTTTGGTGCCTGCGTTAGCAGGGGGAAGATTCAGTCGACCCACGGGAGATTTCTTCTTGGCTTCCAGTACAGGGTGAAGGCAGACAGCCCTCAGAGCATGCACCACCAGGAAACAGTTGAGAAAGCCGTCAGGATGAGGTGCAACAATGTTGCTGATAGTCTTCTTGCTACTTTGTTGCGGTTATGCAGGTGTCCTGGAGCAGTCAGCGGTCGATTCTTGGGAGAAGTCGAAGAGGGAAGTGCAGAGAAACTCCGGTGAGCTCTTGCATTCGTTATCTGGTGAGATACCCACAGGAGAGACCCTAAGTAGCCCACAGAGGAGGATTGGCTACAGAGAAAGGTAAGCACCTATCAGGAGGGGTCTCTGATGTCACCTGCTGGCACTGGCCACTCAGAGCTGTCCATTGTGCCCTCACACCTCTGCATCCAATATGGCAGAGGTCTGGGACACACTGGAGGAGCTCTGGGCACCTCCCCTGGGAGGTGCTGGTCAGGGGAGTGGTCACTCCCCTTTCCTTTGTCCAGTTTGGCACCAGAGCAGGGCTGGGGGGATCCCTGAACTGGTGTAGACTGGCTTATGCAAGGAGGGCACCATCTGTGCCCTTCAAAGCATTTCCAGAGGCCAGGAGAGGCTACTCTTCCCAGGCCCTTCACACCTATTTCCAAAGGGAGAGGGTGTAACACCCTCTCTCAGAGGAAATCCTTTGTTCTGCCCTCCTGGGACTGGGCTTCCCAGGCCCCAGAGGGGCAGAAACCTATCTGAGGGGTTGGCAGCAGCGGTAGCTGCAGAGGAGACCCCAGAAAGTTAGTTTGGCAGTACCCGGGCTCTATGCTGGAGACCCGGTGATGCATGGAATTGTCCCCCCAATACCAGAATGTTATTGGGGGGACGATTCCATGATCCTAGACATGTTACATGGCCATGTTCGGAGTTACCATTGTGACGCTACATATAGGTATTGACCTATATTTAGTGCACACGTGTAATGGAGTCCCCGCACTCACAAAGTCCAGGGAATTTGCCCTGAACAATGTGGGGGCACCTTGGCTAGTGCCAGGGTGCCCACACACTAAGTAACTTTGCACCTAACCTCCAAGTGAGGGTTGGACATATAGGTGACTTATAAGTTACTTAACTGCAGTGTAAAATGGCTGTGAAATAACATGGATGTTATTTCACTCAGGCTGCAGTGGCAGTCCTGTGTAAGTATTGTCTGAGCTCCCTATGGGTGGCAAAAGAAATGCTGCAGCCCATAGGGATCTCCTGGAACCCCAACACCCTGGGTACCTAGGTACCATATACAAGGGAATTATAAGGGTGTTCCAGTGTGCCAATGAGAATTGGTAAAATTAGTCACTAGCCTGCAGTGACAATTTTAAAAGCAGAGAGAGCATAAACACCGAGGTTCTGGTTAGCAGAGCCTCAGTGATACAGTTAGGCACCACATAGGGAACACATACAGGGCATACTTTATGAGCACTGGGGTCTTGGCTAGCAGGATCCCAGTGACACATAGGCAAAAACAAACATACATACAATGAAAATGGGGGTAACATTCCAGGCAATATGGTACTTTCCTACACAACCCTCCTCCCCCCAAACGAGGGACAATAAGGCTAACCTAGCCCAGATGAGGCTTCATTGTCTAAGTGGAAATATCTGGAGAGTCCATCTGCATTGGAGTGGGTACTCCCAGGTCTATGTTCCACTGTATAGTCCATTCCCTGTAGGGATATGGACCACCTCACCAATTTAGGGTTTTCACCTTTAGCCAAAGTAGAGGCTTGTGGTCTGTCTGAACAATAAAGTGAGTACCAAACAGGTATGGTCTCAACTTTTTCAGTGCCCAGACCACAGCAAAGGCCTCCCTGTCTATGGCAGACCAACGCTTTTCTCTAGGGGTCAACCTCCTGCTGATAAAAGCAACAGGTTGATCCTGGCCCTCAGTATTCAGCTGTGATAGCACTGCCCCAACCCCTAATTCAGAAGCATCAGTCTGGACTATGAATTTCGTGGAGTAGCAAGGGCTTTTTAGGACAGGTGCAGAGCACATGGCCTGTTTGAGCTCATCAAAAGTTTTTTGACAGCTAGCTGTCCACAATACCTTTTTAGGCATCTTTTTACTAGTGAGGTCATTAAGAGGAGCTGCAATGGAGCCATAATTCTTAATAAACCTCCTGTAGTACCCTGTGAGGCCTAAAAAGGCCTGTGTTTGAGTTTTAGGGGGAGCCCATTCGATAATAGTCTGGATCTTCCCCTGCAGTGGTGCTATCTGTTCTCCACCTACCAGGTGGCCTAGATAAACCACTTTCCCCTGCCCTATCTGGCACTTTGAGGCCTTGATAGTGAGGCCTGCCTTTTGCAGGGCCTCCAAAAACTTTCCACAGGTGGACCAGGTGATCATCCCAGGTGGAGCTAAAGACAGCTATATCATCTGGATATGCTGCACTAAAAGCTTCCAACCCTTGCAGGACTGTGTTCTCCAACCTTTGAAAAGTGTCAGGTGCATTTTGCAGACCAAAGGGCATTGCCCTCCAATGGTTGAAAATGCAGTCTTTGGTTTTGCATCTTCTGATAACCTAATCTGCCAATACCCTGCAGTTAGATCAAAAGTGCTTAGATACATGGCAGAAGCCAGTGTATCTATGAGCTCATCTGCCCTGGGTATAGGGTGAGCATCTGTTTTGGCTTCTTGGTTGAGCCCTTTATAATCAACACAAAACCTCATCTCTCTTTTCCCATCCTTACTGTGAGGTTTAGGAACAAGCACCACTGGGCTAGCCAATGGGCTTTGTGAAGGCTCAGTCACTCCTAAGTCTAGCATTTTCTGAACCTCTTGTTTAATGCAGTCCCTGACATGGTCAGGCTGCCTATAAATCTTACTTTTGACAGGTAAACTGTCTCCAGTATCAATTGTATGCTCACACCAAGTAGTGGTACCTGGTATCAGTGAGAAGAGTTCAGAAAACTGACTTAAAAGATTTACACATTTATCTTTCTGCTCTGCAGTAAGTCAGCTACTCCCTCCAATAAGCCATCAGCTTCAGTGGTGGAGAAGAGATCAGGGAGAGGGTCACTCTATGCTTCCTGTCCCTCATCAGTTGCCATGAGCAGGGTGAGATCAGCCTTGTCATAGTAGGGTTTCAGGCGGTTGCCATGGAGTACTCTAAGGGGACTCCTGGCAGTGCCAAGGTCTACAAAGTAGGTAACCTCACCCTTTTTCTCAACAATCAGATGGGGTCCACTCCATTTGTCCTGGAGTGCTCTTGGGGCCACAGGCTCCAATGCCCACACCTTCTGTCCTGGGTGGTACTGAGTCAGGCAGCCTTCTGGTCATGCCATTGCTTTTGCAGCTCCTGGCCGGCCTGAAGGTTTTTACTGGCCTTTTTCATGTACTCAGCACTTCTTGATCTTAGGCCAAGCACATAGTCCACAATGTCCTGTTTAGGAGCTTTTAAAGGTTGTTTCCAACCCTCCTTAGCAAGTGCAAGGGGACCTCTCACAGGGTGTCCAAAGAGGAGTTCAAAGGGGCTAAAGCCCACTCCTTTTTGGGGTACCGCCCTGTAAGCAAAAAAGAGGCAAGGTAACAGGACATCCCATCTCCTTCTGAGTTTTTCAGGGAGTCCCATTATCATACCTTTGAGAGTTTTATTAAACCTCTCAAGCAGACCATTTGTTTGTGAATGATAAGGGGTAGTGAACTTGTAAGTTACACCACATTCCTTCCACATTGCCTTGAGGTATGCAGACATGAAGTTACTACCTCTGTCTGACACAACGTCCTTAGAGAAAACCACCCTGGAAAAGATTCCTAGGAGGGCCTTTGCCACTGCAAGAGCTGTAGTGGTCCTTAAGGGGATGGCTTCAGGATACCTAGTGGCATGGTCCACTACCACAAGGATAAACCAATTGCCTGAAGCTGTTGGAGGGTCAAGGGGGCCAACTATGTCAACCCCTACCCTTTGAAAGGGCACCCCAATCACTGGAAGTGGATTTAAGGGGGCCTTTGGAGTGCAACCAGTCTTGCCACTGGCTTGGTAGGTCACACAAGAGTGACAAAACTCTTTACTATCCTCTGACATATGAGGCCAGTGAAACAGGGGAACAAGACTGTCCCAAGTTTTACTTTGGCCCAAATAGCCAGCAAAGGGAATGTCATGTGCCAAGGTAAGACAAAACTCTCTGTATTGCAAAGGGATGACCAATCTCCTGGCAGCTCTAGGTTTAGGGTCCCTTGATTCAGTATACAGGAGGTTGGCCTCCCAATACACCTTATGGCTATCACTGACATCCCCATTCTGATGTTTGACAGCTTTCTGTCTTAAGCCCTCTAGTGTGGGACAGGTCTGCTGTGCCACACTCAGCTCTTCCCTGGCCGGCCCCCCTGCACCCAAAAGCTCAGCAGTGTCTGCTGCCAGATCATCTGGTGTAGGTTCTGCACAGGGAGAGGATTCCTCTTCCTCAAAAGAGGAATCTCTGAGAGGGAGGGAGAGAGGGCAGGGATTTACCCTTTCTACCCCTAGCTTTTGGGAGCACTTGGTCCATTGTTCCAGGATCCAAGTCTCCCTGTCCTTTTTGCTTTGTGGCCTGAGCCCTTGTCAAAGCAAAAATATGCCCAGGAATGCCCAGCATTGCTGCATGAGCCTCCAACTCCACTTCAGCCCAAGCTGATGTCTCCAAATCATTGCCTAGTAAGCAATCTACAGGTAATTCAGTGGCTACCACATCTTTCTGTGACCCAGTAACCACCCCCCCAGTTGAGATTCACAACAGCCATGGGGTGGCTAAGTGTGTTATTGTGAGCATCGGTCACTTGGTACTGCTGACCAAGTAGGTGTTGATCAGGGTGAACCAGTTTCTCTATCACCATGGTAACATTGGCTCCTGTGGCCCTCTAAGCCTCAACCTCAACACCATTGATTAGGGGTAGTTGCTTGTACTTACCCATATTAAGGGGACAAGCAACCAAGGTGGCAAAGTCAATGCCACCATCAGAGACTAAAACAGCCTTTGTGGTCTCCCTAACAAGACCAACCCCAACTACATTGCCAATAGTGAGCCCAGCTACACCCTTGGATTGGCTATTTGTAGTAGACTTCCCACCACCACTCCTATTACTAGGGGCACTAGAGGTTGCGGTTGGGGTTGTGGTGGTGAGAGGTTTGGTGTTTTTCTTTGGACAAGTGGAATCACTTGCCCAATGACCTTTTACTTTACATAAATAACACCAAGGCTTTTTCTGATTGTTAGAAGAGGATTTTGGACCCACCACCCCCAGATGATTGTTGTGGGCCTAATGAAGACTCAGAATGTTTTTTTATCTTTGTCCCCACCCTTGTCAGAAGACTTACCATCCTTCTTCTTGCCATCCTTGTCACCCCCTGCATGAACTTTTCTGTTCACTCTTGTTCTGACCCATTTGTCTGCCTTCTTTCCCAATTCTTGTGGAGAGGTCAGATCTGAGTCTACCAGGTACTGGTGCAACAAATCAGACACCCAGTTGTTAAGAATATGCTCTCTAAAGATCAGATTATACAGGCTTTCATAGTCAGTCACCTTACTGCCATGCAACCATCCCTCCAAGGCCTTCACTGAACAGTCTACAAAGTCTGTCCAGTCTTGAGAGGACTCTTTTCTGGTGTCTCTGAACTTAATCCTGTATTGTTCCGTGGTTAAGCAAAATCCATCCAAGAGTGCATCCTTCAACACTTTGTAGTTATTAGCATCACTTTCTCTGACAGTAAGGAGCCTATCCCTACCCTTACCAGTGAAAGATAGCCACAAGATAGCAGCCCACTGCCTTTGAGGTACCAACTGTACCATTCAGGCCCTCTCAAGTGCAGCAAACCACTTGTTAATGTCATCCCCCTCCTTGTAAGGGGGGACTATCTTATGCAGGTTTTTGGAATCTTGCTCTCTAACAGGATTGCTATCAAAAACACTGATGATAGAGGTAGCTATAGCAGTGCAGCTTAGGCTGAACTAGGAGACATGCAAAGCTCCTACTTTACCAGTATGTTATATAGTACTATATCATAAGAAAACACAATACTCAGAGTTACTAAAAATAAAGGTACTTTATTTTAGTGACAATATGCCAAAAGTATCTCAAAGGATATACTCCCTTAGGAGGTAAGTAATGTACACCAAATATATACACACAAACCAAAATCACGTAAGTAACAGTTAGAAAAGTAGTGCAAACAATGTAGAACACAATAGAATGCAATAGGGAGAAATAGGCCTAGGGGCAACACAAACCATATACTCCAAAAGTGGAATGTGAACCACGTGTGGACCCCAGGCCTAGTGTAGTATGTAGAGGGTCACTGGGAGTGTACGAAAACACTAAGGGTGTCCAAGATACCCCACCCCAAGACCCTGAAAAGTAGGAGTAAAGTTACCCTACTACCCCAGAAAGACAGTAAAGTCGAGATAGGGGATTCTGCAAGGACAACAACTGACGGCAAAACACTGAAGATGGATTCCTGGACCTGAGGACCTGTAAAGGAAGGGGACGAAGTCCAAGAGTCACGCAAGTGTCCGGGGGGCAGGAGCCCACTAAACCCCGGATGAAGGAGCAAAAGGGCTGCCTTTGGGTGAACAAAGCCAAAGATTCTGCAACAACTGAAGGTGCCAGGAACTTCTCCTTTGGGCGGAAGATGTCCAACAGTGTGCTGGAGGATGCAGAGTTATTTTCACACAGAAAGATTGCAAACAAGCCTTGCTAGCTGCAAGAGTCGCTGTTGAGGATTTTGGGTGCTGCTAGGGCCCAGGAAGGACAAGGAGGTTGCCCTGTGGAGGAGGAGACAGAGGGGGTGCTCAGCAACACATAGAGCCCATGCAGAAGCAGGCAGCACCTAGAGAAGCACCTGAACAGGCACTTAGAAGATCTGAGGACAACAGTCAACTCAGAGCCTCAAAAGAGGGACCCACGATGTCAGAGTCCAACTCAACGAGTTGGGCAATGCAGGACGGAGTCCTGGGGACCTGGGCTAGGCTGTGCATGAAGGAAGTCTTGCAAAACTGCACAGAAGCCAGAGCAGCTACAGTTCCCGCAGTACACAGGATTACTGTCTGGCATGAGGAGGCAAGGACTTACCTCCACCAAATTTGGACAGAAGGGCCACTGGACTGTCAGAGACACTTGGACCCAGCTCCTGTGTTCCAGGGACCATGCTCGTCATGATGAGATGGGACCCAGAGGACTGGTGATGCAGAAGATCTCATACCTCGCCGCCAAAACCTGGGACATGCTCCCTACCAACCTGCGACAGACCCAAGACCTACTCACCTTCAGAAGACTCCTCAAGACCTGGCTCTTCGACCAGTAACAACAGCAAACCCCCAGCACCCCCCCTCCCGGCGCCTTGAAACCCTCACGGGTACGTAGAGCGTTTTATAAATTCAATGATTGATTGATTGATTGAAGTTTGGTGCCTGCGTTAGCAGGGTGAAGATTCCATCGACCCATGGGAGATTTCTTCTTGGTTTCCAGTGCAGGGTGAAGGCAGACAGCCCTCAGAGCATGCACCACCAGGAAACAGTCGATAAAGCCGGCAGGATGAGGTGCTACAATGTTGCTGGCAGTCTTCTTGCTACTTTATTGCGGTTATGCAGGCATCCTGGAGCAGTCAGCGGTCGATCCTTGGCAGAAGTCGAAGAGGGAAGTGCAGAGGAACTCTGGTAAGCTCTTGCATTCGTTATCTGGTGTGATATACACAGGCAAGACCCTAAATAGCCCACAAAGGAGGATTGGCTACAGAGAAAGGTAAGCACCTATCAGGAGGGGTCTCTGACGTCACCTGCTGGCACTGGCCACTCAGAGCTTTCCATTGTGCCCTCAGACCTCTGCATCCAAGATGGCAGAGGTCTGAGACACAAAGGAGGAGCTCTGGGCACCTCCCCTGGGAGGTGCTGGTCAGGGGAGTGGTCACTCCCCTTTCCTTTGCCCAGTTTCGGGCCAGAGCTGGGCTGGGGGGATCCCTGAACCGGTGTAGACTGGCTTATGCAAGGAGGGCACCATCTGTGCCCTTCAAAGCATTTCCAGAGGCCAGGAGAAGCTACTCCTCCCAGGCCCTTCACACCTATTTCCAAAGGCAGAGGTTGTAACCCCCTCTCTCAGAGGAAATCCTTTGTTCTGCCTTCCTGGTCCTGGGCTGCCCAGGCCCCAGAGGGGGATTGGCCACCTAGTCAGGTAAGCACCAATCAGGAGGGGTCTCTAATATCACCTGCTGGCACTGGCCACTCAGAGGCCCCCATTGTTCCCTCACACCTCTGGATTCAAGATGGCAGAGGTCTGGGACACACTGGAGGAGCTCTGGGCACCACCCCTGGAGTAGTGATGGACAGGGGAGTGGTCACTCCCCTTTCCTTTGTCCAGTTTAATGCCAGAGCAAGGCTGGGGGGATCCCTGAACTGCTGTAGACTGGCTTATGCAAAGAGGGCACCATCTGTGCCCTTCAAAGCATTTCCAGAGGCCAGGAGAAGCTACTCCTCCCAGGCCCTTCACACCTATTTCCAAAGGCAGAGGTTGTAACCCCCTCTCTCAGAGGAAATCCTTTGTTCTGCCTTCCTGGTCCTGGGCTGCCCAGGCCCCAGAGGGTCAGAAACCTGTCTGAGGGGTTGGCAGCAGCAGTAGCTGCAGAGGAGCCCCCGGAAAGTTAGTTTGGCAGTGCAGTGTAGTATGGCTGTGAAATAACGTGGACGTTATTTCACTCAGGCTGCAGTGGCAGTCCTATGTAAGTATTGTCTGAGCTCCCTATGGGTGGCAAAAGAAATGCTGCAGCCCATAGGGATCTCCTGGAACCCAATACCCTAGGTACCTAGGTACCACATACAAGGGAATTATAAGGGTGTTTCAGTGTGCCAATGAGAATTGGTAAAATTAGTCACTAGCCTGCAGGGACAATTTTAAAAGCAGAGAGAGCATAAACACTGACGTTCTGGTTAGCAGAGCCTCAATGATACAGTTAGGCACCACACAGGGAACACATACAGGGCATACTTTATGAGCACTGGGGTCTTGGCTAGCAGGATCCCAGTGACTCATGGGCAAAAACAAACATACATACAGTGAAAATGGGGGTAACATGCCAGGCAAGATTATACTTTCCTACACCAGCATAAACATCACAAAAAACACGTTTTCAAACTTCTCATCAGGTCCATTATCCTTCATTAAACTCTTACACATCTATCCCTCATCAGACCCTGCATCATTCAATAGAGTCTTACACAATCTGTAACTCTTATAAGACCCTGTATCCTTCGATAGAGTCTTACATATCCTACAATTCTCGTCAGACCCTGTTTTTTTCCGATAGTCTTACACAGCCTGTAATTCTCATCAGACCCTGTGTCCTTCAATAGAGTCTTACACATCCTTTAATTCTCATCAGATCCTGTATTATTCAATAGAGTCTTACACATCCTGTAATTCTCCTCATACCCTGTATACTTCAATGGTCCTACACGTCCTGTGCCTCTTATCAGACTCTGTATCCCTCAACAGAGCCTTCCACATCTTCTTCCTCTCGTCAGGTGCATATCTTTCAACGCGGTTTTCCACGTACTACAACTCTTTTGGACAGATTCTTCAACATGCAGTAACTCTCACTATAGTCCTAAATTCAAAATAGCTCAACACAGGTTATGTCTCTTACCCCTTATTCTTTAATAGATTCCTCCTAATTTCCCAGGACAGCAAGTCAACTGCACGTCTCTGGACAGCGTTCAGACCTTTGCTTTTGTAATTTCTACTGTGAGGTGGTAGGGGCAGGTGTATTGTGTATAATTTGCTTTCACTTAATTACGCAAAGTTCCTGGAAAATTAAGAAAAGTGTTAATTTGGCACTTAGAGGGAAATTCGTGTTCACATCCAAAGGGGATGTGAGATTGCATTTCGTGCTTAAAAATGGCATCAACAACACGTGTGTTATGAACAACAACCACTCAAGTTCTGCTCATTCTCTTTTTACCCACTATAATTTTGCAGTGCATGCAATGTGTTAGAAATGTGGTCTTTGGTTGGCAGTCAGGTTACCCCCCTGTCCAAGCAAGGACCCTCACTCTAGTCAGGGTAAGTCACACACAATACAAATTATCCTGTGCCCACCCTGTGGTAGCTTGGCTCTGAGCAGTCAGGCTTAACTTAGAAAGCAATGTGTAAAGTATTTGTGCAATAAATCATACAATAACACAATATAGCACCACCAAAAATACAGCAGGTCAAAATGATAAAAGATGAAATAGGAAATTGTAGAGATATCACTGAAAAGTGATATAAAGTGTCTTAAGTCTTTAAAAACAAACAAAGTCTCTTTCTAGCACAAAGTACCTGGGTTGGAGTGAAAAATCTCTGCAAAGGGCCGCAGAGGAGGAGGAGATGCGTGGAAAAATGGTGTGTGCGTCGGTTTCGCCCCTTCACACACGGTCTTGCGTCGTTATTTTTCACGCGGGGAAGACGTGCGTCATTTTCCGGCACGCGGACAGGTCTCCTCTGTGGGTCGCAGGATTCCCAGATGTCCCGGGGTCTGTGTGTGGAATCCTGGGCTTGTTATACAGCTGTGCATCGTTCCGGTGGGCTGTGCGTGGAATTTTCTCCCTCACTGCAGGCGTCGTGTCGATTTCCTCTCTGGAAGTCGGGCGGCGTTGTTCAGGCGTTGTTCAGGCGGGCAGCCCCAATGTTAGCCTATGAAAGGAGCAGGCGTCACAGTAGTGTAAAAACGAATTCAGGAGTTTTACACTACCAGGACATGTAAACTACACAGGTACATGTCCTGCCTTTCACCCACACAACACCCTTCTCTAGGGGTTACCTAGGACACACATTAGAGGTGACTTATATGTAGAGAAAGGGGAGGTTTAGGCTTTGCAAGTACTTTTAAATGCCAAGTCGAGGTGACAGTGAAACTGCACACACAGGCCTTGCAATGGCAGGCCTGAGACAAGGTAAAGGGGCTACTTAAGTGGGTGGCACAGCCAGTGCTGCAGGCCCACTAGTAGCATTTAATCTGCAGGCCCGTGGCACATATAGTGCACATTACTAGGGACTTATAATGTAAATTAAATAGTCCAATCAGGTATGATCCAAGGTTACCATGTTTAAAGGGAGAGAGCATATGCACTTTAGCACTGGTTAGCAGTGGTAAAGTGCGCAGAGTCTAAAAGCCCGCAAAAACAGTGTCCAAAAAGCGGAGGGAGGCAGGCAAAAAGTTAGGGGTGACCACCCTAAGGCATGTCAGGTCTAACACAATGTAATTATATGACAGGGCTTAATTTCAGAAATTTCAAATAGGAAGCATAAAGCTAAATTCTCTGAAGTACACCAATTACGTAGCTTCATTTACATTTTTTCCTGAGAATGTACGTGTTTTACTCCATAGCAGGAGTTCCCCCATCCAGTCGCTTGAGCACCTTATCAAGCTCCATTGGAAGCCACAATTTATTAAGGTTTTCTGGTTTCACTTTGTACTAATCAGCCACAATTAGGATAGCTAAGGGCTTTCCTTTTTTATTGTAGCACCTTGTTTTTTCCCTCTTTGTGTAGTTTATATAGGGTACAAAGGCAACCTGAAGGTATGGAAGCACTTTAGGTGAGCACCATTTACATTACCCAAGTTGGCATTCATTATTTAGATATGGGGAGGGTTTGTGATTTGCCTATAATTACAGGATGTTGAGCTGATACCGAGACTTCAACCTGGTTCCCCGGTTCGAAAGTCAGCACCTTTGGCCTTAAGGTCACGTCCAGGTTAGAGGGAGGAAGGCACGCAGAAGCTACTTGAAAGCTTAGCTCATTATGGGTTTCAACGGGACCTCAAGCTGAGCCAGAGCGAGGCCTCAGGCTCGAGTCTGGCTCGAGCTTTCAGTGGCTCCACCACTTCTGAGCCTGGTTTGTCCCTAGTTGACTTGTGCTGCAGGACAGCCTGCGCACACCATACATTTGCCTTCCAGGATTCTAGAGCCGATCTATAAGGCCCCCTCACACCAGTTTCATTTTGTCATTGGGCTAGCTGGAAATGATTGCACCCATTCAGGAACTGGTGACTTTCTCTAAGTCTGCTTCACTAAGGCAGAGATATAGACACTTTAACTGCTGGTCCACACATCAGTAAGTGCCTCATCTCCAACTTTGGTGTGTCTGGTCCTTGGTCCATTGAGCACCATGCCGCTATGAAAATCCAATCTCGCTGTGAAGTATTTGGGGCAAGATTTAACAGCCCGTAGCGCCTCCTTGCTCCACATTAGCATAATTTTATTTAGGCTAATGTGGCCCAACGAGGCCAAAATCACTGCACCAAATTTACAAAGTGGCGAATTGCATGCATTGCACCACTTTGTGACCCTTTGCGCTACATTATGCCTGCACCAGGAAATAATGCATGCAAAATGGCACAAAGAAATCAAAGAGCTTTTTTTGCATCATTATTTTCTGCACTTTTAACACCTTCTCAGAGCAGGTGTTAAAAGGAGGCATGTAATTGTTTTCAATGGGCCTCAATGAGCTTTGCAGGATTAGCGTCAACATTTTTGACGCTAGTCCTGCAAAGCTCCAAACTAGCATAAAAAATGTTGACACTAGTTTCCTTAACTCTGCCATGGTGTGCCATATCTTAGATACTTCACACATATGGTGGCGTTAGGGGGGCACTAAGACATCACTGGAACCCAGTAAACCTTGACTGCTCAGGGACCACCCAACCCAGGTCTAGCATACACCTCCTATAACTCTGAAATGAATTTATAACCCTTTACGGGGTAATCTAAATCCATATCTATAATCATGAGCAAATAACTCTCAGCGGAGTAAGCTAAGCCGTGTACCCCTTGCATGACCCCCTAGCACTACCTATAGTCTTGTAAACCCTTACCTCGCTCTTCATATCACTTCCTTCATAGACTCTTGTACACCTAGTGCCACTCAACAGACACCCGGGGTAATTCATCGAACGCCCAACCACAGACTTCATTTTCTTTCTTTGAAGTTTGAACATTTTCTCAGAAGACATTCATAACCCCTTATTTTCACCAACAGCTTCTGGTTACCAAGTTGGTATACATTTGCAGGCGCTTGGTTGCTAAAAACTGTCTTGAGGATGTAATTGTTGCTAAAGCTGATCGCGTGAGGATTAAGGTGCATTTCCGGTGTTTTTGTTGCACGGTAAGTCAAGTACATAAGTATTGGTCTGTTGACACCATTTACTGTTTAGCTTCTCTGCCAGGATTACTCGTGGGGGGTGATGCTCAATGACAGGGCTCCCCTCGAAGCCCAGCAACCACGCAAATGCTGTGCATACAGGAAGGGGTGTTGTCTGCGGACCTCGCGCTCTTCACATCACCCTGCAAAGAGGTGCGACGTGTTTTTGTTATCCAGCAGGCGATGTTAAAAGTTCCATTTAGGGGCGATGCAGAACAGCGAAGATCGTGTCTGATGTCATCCTATAAGACTTCTAGACATTACAGCGCTTTTCTGTGACCCCATAAATATACGATGTAGTTAGCTGGTGCTTCTTTCACCTCAAAATATTACTCCAAATCATTTCTTTCCTGACCTTCGTGAAAAGTATTTTTGAGGAAGCCACGGACAGATGCTCTTCTGTAGATTTTTCACCAGGCCTCATTCACAAGTTCCTTTTTTAAAGAATGTTACCATTAAGTCCAAAGTGTAAAACCCCGAGTGGTCTTGAAGGTGAATGGAACGAATCCATCTCGGGGTCTCGGACGTAACTTCCGGTGCCGAGGAGAATATGATTCAAGGCAGTCAACATTTTTTTCTTGCTCTCCTTGCCCTCCCTCACATAGTATCATGTTACCCAGTAACCTGAATTATACCCTTCAAGATTTGATATTTGCAAGCCTCTTGTGTCACCCCACTTTTGCAAGGTTTGCATGGGGGTTGGCATTTGTGAGATGGTGTTATGTTCCATTATACTGCTTGTAGATCGTGCATACTCACCAATTACTTGACCAGGAAGTATCTAAGCTTAGTTCTGTGGATGTGGTTTTGGCCAGAGGAAACTTATCTGTGGAGTGGGGGAAGGGGGCCCATAGACCAGAACGGTCTGAGTGGGTGAATTTTCTGTGTAATTATAACTCATGTCTCATGTTGGCAACCTCTTTAGTTTTGGACTCTTGCACAATGCACAGTGTGGACATTGGGCTTTCTAGTGTCATAGTAAATGTGTGTTAGAGTGGTTGTGCTGTATAACTCTGGCTGAACTCCTGGAGTGTGGGGGTTCCCTCACTGGCTTAGTATAGTAAGTCAACAACATAAAAAACAGTGTGGGATGAAATGCTTGAATTAATCTCTACCCCGGTAATCACTCGGGCCTCATTCCAGTTCATCATTTTGTGCTCACCATGCTATCTAGACAGAGACCCTACTATTTTCAAATCAGCACTGTTAACGCAATTGTCTTAATTGGAAATTATAATTGAATGTTTATGTATTTTGAATAATGAATTTAGTAGAAAATGAATAACGTAGAAAAATAATGTGCATGTTTGAAATTGTGACCTCAGAGAATGGCCATCGGTATTCACAAAATGTACTAAATGAATGATTAACATACATGAAATTTTAATGTAGTAATATGCCATATTGAGAGTTATAACCTATGTTTTACAATAATTGTAGGCCTTAACTTAGCGAGTGTCTTGGCCTAGCCTTGCCAGGCCTCATGCAGAAGCTGTATTTCTTAACGTTCAATGAAAATGATGACAAAATTAACTAACCATGAACTGCTCATTGTTTTAATAAAATGCTTAACTGGATCTTTTTGTGAGAACCGACAGTCAGGAGATGATTTCTCTAGAATTGTATCAAAGAGTGTTTAGGCCCGTATTTATACTTTTTGACGCTAAACTGCGCTAACGCAGTTTAGCGTCAAAAATTTTTGCGCCGGCTAACGCCATTCTGAAGCACCATGCGGGCGCCGTATTTATTGAATGGTGTTAGCCGGCGCTAGCAGACCGGCGCTGCCTGGTGTGCGTGGAAAAAAAACACGTACACCAGGCAGCGCCGGCGTAGGGAAAAATGGCGTTAGGGCGTCTTAAAAATGGTGCAAGTCAGGTTGACGCAAAAAAATCGCCTCCACCCGATTTGCGCCATTTTTAACGACGCCCAGACGCCATTTACATGACTCCTGTCTTAGTAAAGACAGGAGTCATGCCCCCTTGCCCAATGGCCATGCCCAGGGGACTTATGTCCCCTGGGCATGGCCATTGGGCATTGTGGCATGTAGGGGGGCACAAATCAGGCCCCCCTATGCCAAAAAAAAAATAAAAAAATAAAAAAATGTATACTTACCTGAATGTCCCTGGGGTGGGTCCCTCCATCCTTGGGTGTCCTCCTGGGGTGGGCAAGGGTGGCAGGGGGGTCCCTGGGGGCAGGGGAGGGCAGCTGTGGGCTCATTTTGAGCCCACAGGTCCCTTAACGCCTGCCCTGACCCAGGCGTTAAAAAGAGGAGCAAATGCGGGGTTTTTTGGCCCGCCCACTCCCGGGCGTGATTTTTGCCCGGGAGTATAAATACGACGCATTTGCGTCGCAGTCATTTTTTTGGACGGGAACGCCTACCTTGCATCTCATTAACGCAAGGAAGGCGTTCACGCAAAAAAATGCCGCTCTTTACTCATACTTTGGCGCTAGACGCGTCTAACGCCAAAGTATAAATATGGCGTTAGTTTTGCGCCGAATTTGCGTTGAAAAAAACGACGCAAATTTGGCGCAAACGGAGTATAAATATGCCCCTTAATGTGCATGAGATGTACTTTCTCAGGACTCGAACAATGAAGACACTGACTGGAGAAGAAGATGCAACATTTTTGATACCTGACGAGCCGGATGGCGAGACATCATATGGTGGACCAATCAACAACATGTGAACTGTGAAATATTAGAATTCATAGATTTGATTTACGGACTCTATTGGATACAGTAATAAAATAAGATTAATTGATGAATTGGAAACTGGGGGAAAGTCTAGGTGACTTTGATATAAAAACGTGACAGAGGGAAAAGAGTTCAGACCGTATTCCGAAAGTCAGATGTTAGGGGTGCAGACCTAATTCCGAAATTTATGCGATATTGGGAAGAAAAGATTCAAGATTCTGTCATTGGGCTAATACTCTCTGAATGAGAGCCTGGTGTAATGCTGATCGACTGATGACCTGAGGACTAAGACTGACTCTGTTGCTGACCCATACCGTGGATAGGTGGATATGACCATGTGACTGAATTTTATTTTTGTGCTTTTCCTTTCTAGGTACCAACTGCGCTGTCTAAATAGTATTCTTAGCTAGATGTTTTCTAAATTCTTGTTCCTAAATTGTTTTGCATGAAGTCTCACATGCGGATGCTAATCTGGGTTGAATGAGGGTTCCATACATTGATGAGTGACAAATTACAGAGACAAATGGTTGACAGGCTAATTTGATGAATTCTTTTTTTGACTTGTGTTAATGCTTTAGAATGTACTCTGACGCAAGCTTTGATTGAATCATGTTTTTGGCGTCTTCTAACTAATTCTGTTTTTATTTGAATTGAATTGAGTTTAAATTATTATCATGACTTAGTATTGTAACAAAAGGGAAATAAAATTACTAAAATGTATATTGAGGTGTGGTTATTCATGGCTGAAAAGTCATGGTGTAATGCTTATTGTTTTTATTGATTATTGATTAATGATTGGTCCCAATGGTTATTGAATTTTGTTAATTGAGTACTGAGAACATTGGTCACATCATAGCTAGGATATTCCATGCAAATCAAAAGGTTAATCAACCTATACGCGTCACCTTGTAAGCTTATTTATTAAGAATCGACACGCTAAGAGCACTGACCATGCTGTTCAAGGGAACAGTCAATTATCAACTAGAGGACAAGGACCCTGCCAGACAGAAACACAAGCAATCCCAGACCAGTTTTGTGACTCAAAAGTAACGTGTAGCTGGACCCATATGGTAAAGTGAGCACATCACCCATGTCAAAGCTCTGATGAACATTATTTACATAGATGCATTGCAATGTAACTTTGTAATGTCGTAGCTGCGCTCAGCTGCACCCTGCACATGGAGCTGCTGCTCCTGTTGTCGTGTCTTTGCTGGCTCGCCACCCACCCGCCACGCGCTGGCCATGGCTCCTTTGGTCTTTTGTTGGCCAGTGCACTTGATTCAAACTCGAACTGGTGCGGATCAGAGCAGAGTCGAGTGCTGAGTGTTAGGGCTCCCTGGGGAACTGGATGCAGCGTCCAGCAGCTAGCAACCAGACAACCAGATAACCCAGGCAAAAAAAAACCTCCTTAAGGTGAATGGCGCACCTATCAACAGCAAGGAAGGGGGAGCGTAGGTTGACTGACTGACTGTTTTTGGTTGGACGGTCACTACGCAGTAGGTTGCAATACTGCCCTTGTTGTGCAGACGGGGCCAGCATTAGGAAGCAGTTGGTGCTATTTCATACCCAGCTCCTCTCCCTGCTCTCTACCTGTACTGAGGCACTCTCACCAAGGCACTTTCACTCTCATGCCCTCACGCTTCAGTACCTCTGAACCCTTGGAGCCCTCAGAGCCCTGCAATGGTATTCGAGCACTCCCCTCCAATGCAAGGCAACAGTACCCCAGCGTAAGGGTGGACAAACCTTGATCCTCCTGGCTCCCATCATCTCATCTCATCTCATCTCATCTTATTCAATTTTTATTGTATTCTATGCCAGAATAATGAAGAGAAAACAATTAAAGTGCACCTGCAAGAAACTATCATGAAATGACAACTTAACATATGACACTCAACTACTATCCTTTGAAATTGAATCTGAACTGAAACTGAAATTGCAGTAGAAAATAAAGAAATAAAAAAATAAACAAACAAAAATGTATGGAGGAAGGGGAAAATCAAAGGCCAAGGGTGATGTGCTCAGACAATTGCCCAGAAAACATGGATGGGCTGAGTATGTTGGCTGCACCGTCTATCATGGAACCAGAAGGCACACTGCATGAGGAATTAGGGTCAACATCCCCATCTGCATCCATCATTGCTATTCCAAACTCGAAGGATCAATAATTGAGTGTAATGTAGTCAAGGATACCTCTAGTGCCACTAAAGATCGGGCAATAATTATATTCACTCCATGCTACACTTCGAGAGGAGCCAAGACATCCTCAATAGAAGCAATATTCTACATTTCATGAATTCCTTGCTGGCCTGCAGTATGTAAAATCAAATGATCTACTGGCGGTAAGATTGTCCAATTAAACACAATTAATCAGGCTAAGTGAGAGATAGTCTACACAGAGAGTATGATCTAGAACAAGGACAACAAACAACATTTTCTATCACACAAACTTAATGAAGGCTTGGGGCATTAACATAGACCCCCCCAGGAAAGGAACTGTACCTGCCCTCTATTTCTAGAACAAGCTAGTACAAATATTTATGAAAACATGCTTGAGTGTAATAAACATTCAGGTTCAGTACCACAATATGCATCGAGTTCTCATCAGCTGCTCCCTAAATGGGCCAACTTGGCAGACCTAAAGTTTTGCATAGTAATAACATAACACAAAACCAACTGTGTTATGTTTTCCAGCCTTTATAAAGACCGCCATTGTTCGACCAAGAAGGAAGATGCCTGTAAGATAAACCTAAAACTTTCTGTAGGAAGCTGGCTCTGTATTTACTGTATCAAAATGAGACATAGTGTACACAGAGTCCAAGGGTTCCCCAGAGGTTTAACCGAGGCTAAAGTAGATAATACCAATGTTCTCTTTTGTGGTAGTGTAGCTGAGCAGTTAGGCTTATCAGAGGGTAGCGCAAAGCATTTGTTGTATGCACCCAGTCAAGAAATGAGGCACACACTCAATGACTAACTCCAGGCCAATGTATTTATATTGGAAAAATATATGTTGTTACTTTATTTCTAGAGCCAAAAGGATCTTTTTGCAGGTAAGTACAATAGCACGTAAGTATCAAGTACATGTATCAAAGCACTTAGTTTAGATTTGGAAAATAAAATGGTTTACAGGCAAGTAACACTTTTCACTTTCAAAAGTTGACAGTGCAATTTTCAGAACAGTCCAGGGGGGCGGGGGGAGCGTCAGCGCTGTTTTGAGGTAAGTACTTGATTTACAGTTCCCCTCTCCAGGGGTTAGAATGTCCACTGGTCGATGTTTTAGATGATCGCAAACATACACAACCAGCAACATTGGGCTGGTCGGGTGTAGAGGTCAAAGTTCGTGCTGGATTTAAAATGGGATCCTACAGACTGGGGCACTCGGAAACAGATCTGCTGGCAGGTAAGTACCCGCGATTTCGGAGGGCAGACCTGGGCGGTTTAGGTGAGCACTGGGGGATCCACAAGTTAGCACCAAACACACACCCTCAGTGGCACAGCGGCGGACAGGTGCAGGGTGCAAACACAGCGTCAGGCTTCCGATACTTCTCAATAGGGGGGTTCCGGGGGTCACAAAAATGCTGCAGGCTGGGTCCAGGGGGTCGGTTCCAGGAAACCAAAGGCTGGGAAAGGAAAGGGGTCACCTGCTGAATGTTGCTGGTGGTCAGAGTCCCCAGTTCCAGGGGACTGGGGGTGCAGTGGTACCTTTGGGCGTCTGCAATCTTCGTCCTGTTCTCTTGGGTTTGGGGGGGTCTCCTGGATTTAGGCTGCAATCATTGGCGTGTTGGCCAGGAGCGGTTAACCCAGGGCAGATACAAGGTCAGACTAGCCCGGGGCCTGCTCTGGGCCAGTGGGCCACCTGCACATGGGCCATGGGTATCAGGTGCAGAGTGGGCAGGACTTGCAGATCTGGAGCAGTTCTGGAGTCCTTCTTAAAGTTTCTTGTGGACAGGGCTGCTGTCCTCTGGAGTTCTTGGTCCTCTGGTGGTCAGGCAGTCTTCAGGTGGTTTGAAGATGTTGCTGGTGCTGCAGGATGCATCACCTTTTTGTAGCAGGCCATCTGAAACTGCAGACAGGCCGGTAGGGCTAGGGCCAAGTCAGTTGTTGTCTGGGGTCTTCACTGCTGGGGGGGCCGGCTTAGCAGTTCTTTTTCGTGCTTCTTTCTTTTTGTCTTGAGGTCTCCAAGAATTTGGTGAGCTAGGTTCAGGGGAGCCCTTAAATCCTAGATTTCAGGGTATTACAGGGGTCAGTGGGCAGTAGCCAATGGCTACTGTCCCTGAGGGTGGATACACCCTTCCTGTGCCCACTCCCCTTGCGGAGGGGCCACACCTCTAACCCTATTGGTCCCTGTCCTCCTAACCAAGATGACCGAAAATTTACCCAATTTTACCGCCAGACTTGTGGCCAAATGTGGGGCTTTGTCTAGGGGTGGGCATCTCCAGTAGCTGGAGTGCCTTGGGGAACTGTAACTGGAGGCCTGGGTCTTTGAGGCTCACTGTCAAGTGTTACACTTCCTGCAGGAGGGAGGTGTGAAGCCCCTCCACCAAGAGCAGGCTTTGCTTCTGGCTTCAGAGAGCACAAAGGTTCTCACCCCACAAGGTCAGAATGTCTTTTAATGGCAGGCTGGCACACACTAGTCAGCCTTACACTAAAGTGTTGGTTAAAATACAGGGAGAATCTCTAAGTGACTTCTGGGTGCATTTTACAATAAATCCAACAATGGCATCAGTGTGGGTTTAAAGTGCTGAGAAGTTTGATTCTAAACTTCCCAGCCTTCAGTGAAGCCATCCTGGAACTGTGGAGTTCGTGATGACAAACTCCCAGCCATTGTACTTTATATGGCCACACTGCACTTACAATGTCTAAGAGTTGACTTAGCCACTGAAGGGGCATATTGCTCATGCAGCTATGAGGTAAATACACAACGGAAATTACAATACAGCAAGACGTTAAACAAGATTGCATCCTACCACTCAGTGCTTTAAATGGAAAAATAGAAGTGCAGGTACTCTGTAATAGAGTACCTGCTTGTTTCTGAGAAGTGCCGGTACTCTCCAATTAAAAGTATTACGTTTTTCTTGAGATATGCCGGTACTCTCCCTCTCAAAATAAAAAAGTGCCGGTACTCAGTACCGGAGAGTACCGGCCCATTTAAAGCACTGCTACCACTGACATGCTTCAATTGTTACACAAACAAGGTTGTAAAGAATCTGA
The DNA here is from genome assembly GCF_031143425.1 of Pleurodeles waltl. NCBI lineage: Eukaryota > Metazoa > Chordata > Amphibia > Caudata > Salamandridae > Pleurodeles > Pleurodeles waltl. Next base: position 643,218,027 of record NC_090446.1, on the reverse strand, counting down.
AGGATCTTAATCTTGATGTATCTAAATTAAGTAATGAATGCATACTAATATTGCTATATGCAGATGTTACAGTGCTGTTGGCTAGACAGAGATATTAATGGAAGAGTTTGAGTCCTTTCACACCACCAGAAGATTAACCATCAGTGTTGGGAAAACAAAATATATGATCCTCAAACAAAACAGAAACTGCAAGCCACTTTCAAGGTCTACAACAAACCCCTGGACCAAGTACCTACAGATGACTATCTGGGCATTCATTTGGATGGCAAGCTCATGTGAACTTTGCAATTATCTAAAAGTAACACCATCTTGGCCCAGCAAGCTGGAGTGGTGCTGAGATTTGCAAAATCCTGTGGGAATCAATCACTGGGGTCAGCAATGCTGGCCTGCAAAATGAAAGCAAGGGCAGCAAGTTCATACAATGCTGAAATTAGGGGATACAAGAAGACACCAGCAATGCAAATCACTGAAAGCAACTTTGTACAATTGTTACTGCAACTGGGCCGTGGGGCACAAAAGGCTTCCTTGAGATATGATGTAGATATTGGAAAACTCGAAGATTACAGCTCACTGGCACCATTAAAATACTGGTTCCGTTAATGGTCTGATGTAGAAATTGCATCATATAGATCTACATTAATGGATATCATGAAGCTACAAGATTACTATAAGCTACCATGGTTCACTCATTTGTCAAACATTTTAGCTAATATTGGCCTAAAAGAATTCTGTCTCCATCCAGAAGAATTACGAAGAACAGTTTTGATGTGGCAATGAAGGCATATTGGGATTATAGTCATCAAGTGAAGTTCAATCAACAGGCCCCCTGTTAAAACACTACTTTTCATTTAACCAAGATATTGGGGGTCATTACAACATTGGCGGTAAAAGCCGCTTACCGCCGTGCAGAAGACCGCCAACACACCGCCGCGGCCGCGGAATTCCGCTACAGCTATTACGACCCACATCCCGAAATCCGACAAAATTCAGACACCCACACAAGTCTGCCACACCAAAGGTCAGAGATAAACTGGCAAAAACAAAACCTCCACCGTCACGCCAACAGAAATAAGCCCATGCTATCACGACCCACGAATCCACGCGGCGGTCTTTCAACCGCGGTATTCCATTGGCGGTACACACCGCTGCGCTCAAAATACACACACTCTTACAAAACACGGCCACATTGGACAATTCAAAATACACACACCTGATACACATACATACACCACTCCCAAACACAAAATACAATATAAAACACACACCCACATCACCCACAAACCCCTACGACCACTATTACAGAGAGAAGGCCAGAGAGAGACACCACCATCCACAAACTAGCAGCCACAGGCACACAACACCATCACCCACACTACTTCCACGCACAAAACACCACACACCACTACATATAACCACATTTATCACCACATACACCACCCCACACCTCACCTACACCACCCCATGGCAAGGCAAAGACACCCCAGGTTCTCTGAGGAGGAGCTCAGGGTCATGGTGGAGACAATCGTACGGGTAGAGCCACAGCTATATGGATCACAGGTGCAGCACACCTCCGTAGCTAGGAAGATGGAGCTATGGCAAAGAATTGTCGACAGGGTCAACGCAGTGAGACAGCACACAAGAAATCGGGACGACATCAGGAACAGGTGGAACGACCTACGGGGGAAGGTGCGTTCTGTGGTGTCAAGACACAACATCGCGGTACAGCGGACTGGCGGCGGACCCCCACCTCCTCCCTCACAACAAACAACATGGGAGGAGCAGGTCTTGACTATTCTGCATCCTGAGGGCCTCGCAGGAGTCGGTGGAGGAATGGACTTTGGTAAGTCAAATCTTAACTATCATATCCCCACCCTACCTGCATGCTATCACAGACCCCCACCCTCGCCCCCTCCCCTATCACTCCAACTCCTCACAAATGTACTAATAACACAAACCACACATCCCAACACCAAGCCCTGCATGACACAACAAAGCATGGACACCCATCACTAAAGTATGCCCACTGCACATACCCATAACACCCCCTTCAACCATCATCACACAAGCCCCCACACAGGAATGCTAGCACTGGGGTACACGCTCACCCACCCATTGCCCACCATGACACACACAGATGCAATAATCATGCTTTTATACCCCTGCAGGACCACTACCCAGCGTCGCCAGACAGGAGGGTCCAGACATCTCCACCCCACCCACAGAAGAGGCCCACAGTGATGACAGCAGCTCTGTCCAACTGGATCCAGATGACCAGCCCGGACCATCGTGGGCCTCGGGACAGTCCGTTCCCCACACCCAGTCACAGGCCACGACAGACCTTCCACCCTCTGGTAACACCAGCACAGCACCCACCCAGCTGGCCCATACCTTTGTCCCCAAGACACATCAATCAGCTGTGTGTCCACCACTACAGGGAACCCAGGATAACCCACCACCCAAACAACAACAGGGACCTGGGGGCAGTGGTAGTGGGCACACGGTCCAGGGGACGGAGGCACAGGAACAGAGGGGAACTGGGAGGGCGGCTGTGCGACAGGGGGCGGACAGGCCTAGGGAACCCACTCTCCACGAGGTCCTCTCCTCCATCATGGGAACATACCACCACTCCCAGGAGACGATGGCAACGGTACTGGCCAAGTTTCAGGAGACCCAGCGGCTGCAGGAGGAACAGTATTTGGGCTTCAGGGAGGAACTCAGAACCATCAGCTCCGCCCTGGGCAACATCGTAGGGGTGCTGAAGGAGATACTTAACACCAGGAGAGACACTGTGGCACTGCAAGGGGCCCCTGACACTAGCATGGACGATGAACTGCCCACCACCTCCGCCGGTGCTAGTGGACAGGATGCCCGCCACAGGACCACCACACCAGCACCTCACCCCCTGCAGACGGAGAACCACCCCGCAAGCGGTCCCTGAGATCCAGGAACAAGACAGAGCACGATGCCAAGACCCCCTCCAAGAAATGAGACCACCCTGATTGTCATCCTACTGTCCCACTTTGTAACCCTGTGCATATTGGATCTGCCCCAGCTCCACTTCCTATGCCCATATGGGCAATGCACCTGTGAGACTAATAGACTGGACTCTGCCATGGACATTCCTCCACCATCACCCCTCACCATTTTACAACCCCCCTCCAATATTGAGCACTTCAATAAACACCCTTGAACCACAAAACAATCTTGATTCAGTCTGTGATTTCGAAAATGTGTATTAGCAATGACAGTGACAAAATGCGTTTTCAAATGTAATGTCAACATACCTATGTCACACATCTCAAGTCCATGAGGAATCTAAGCAGATGACACAGGTTGTAAACCACACCTGTGAAACCGTAAGGGAAATGTACAACTCAGTTACCATATACTGGGTAAAATCGACAGACAGGATAGAGGTAGAAGTGTGAAAGTACTTGTAGTAGGCAGGAATGTGTTCTCACCTGTGTGTCACTGGAAATATTTCTGGATAACTGAGTCCCTGTTGTCAATGTCTTCTTCCTCTGCTTCCTCCTCATCATTGTCCACAGGCTCCACAGCTGCCACAACACCGTTATCTGGACCATCCTCCTGCAGAAAAGGCACCTGTCATCGCAAAGCCAAGTTGTGAAGCATACAGCAGGCCACGATGATCTGTCACACCTTCCTTGGTGAGTAGAATAGGGAATCACTTGTCATATGGAGGCACCTGAACCTGGCCTTCAGGAGGCCGAAGGTGCGTTCGATCACCCTCCTAGTCCGCCCATGGGCCTCATTGTAGCGTTCCTCTGCCCTGGTCGTGGGATTCCTCACTGGGGTCAGTAGCCATGACAGGTTGGGGTAAACAGAATCACCTAATAGCCAAACCTGGTGCCTCTTGAGTTGACCCATCACATAAGGGATGCTGCTATTCCACAGGATGTAGGCGTCATGCACAGAGCCAGGGAACATAGCATTTACCTGAGAGATGTACTGGTCTGCCAAACATACCATCTGTACATTCATCGAATGATAACTCTTCCGGTTCCTGTACACCTGTTCACTCCTGTGGGGGGGGAAACCAGAGCTACATGGGTCCCATCAATGGCACCTATAATGTTGGGGATATGTCCAAGGGCATAGAAGTCACCTTTAACTGTAGGCAAATCCTCCACCTGAGGGAAAACGATGTAGCTCCGCATGTGTTTCAGCAGGGCAGACAACACTCTGGACAACACGTTGGAAAACATAGGCTGGGACATCCCTGATGCCACGGCCACTGTTGTTTGAAATGACCCACTTCCAAGGAAATAGAGCACTGATAGCACCTGCACTTGAGGGGGGATCCCTGTGGGATGGCGGTTTGCTGACATCAGGTCTGGCTCCAACTGGGCACACAGTTCCTGGATTGTGGCACGGTCAAACCTGTAGGTGATGATCAAATGTCTTTCTTCCATTGTCGACAGGTCCACCAGCGGTTGGTACACCGGAGGATTCAGCCATCTCCTCACATGTCTCAGCGGACGGTGCCTAGGAATGACCACAGCGACCACAGAGTCAAACAACTCAGAGGTATGTTCCCACAGTCTACACAGAACACCATTCATACACAAAATCTGGCCTGTATTTGTGTTGTGCGACAAGGCCTAGGTCTGTGTGACGCAGTTGGTAATGAGGCCGTGTGGGCCCCTGAAATGGCGGCTGCCTGACCTCTAAAGTGGGACAATGGGATGTGAGGTCACTGCGCTGGCGTTGTACACCGTCGCGGTAGGCGGTCGAAGACCGCGGCGCAATGCTGCATTGGTTAACATTGGACCCTATGGGTCCCAGGATCCAATTACGATGTACGCCGGCGGTGATGGTACGCATCGCCGCGGACGTGACCGCCATTTTCTATCTGTTCAATCACTCGATACCTGATCTTGGACAGGAGAGGACCTACACTGCAAGTGCTGCTGTGACCTCGGCCTGGAAGAGACAATGGCTCGTGCGTCTGGGGAAAGGGCCCCTGCCTTCACTGCAGAGGAGTTGGAGAAGCTCGTCGACGGGGTCCTCCCCCAGTACACGCTACTCTACGGTCCTCCAGACCAACAGGTAAGTACACAGGGAGCACGTTGTATGGGCTATGCCTGTGTAGAGAGGGCTGGTTGTAAGAATGAAGGGGGCACAGTTCTGCGTGCATGAAGGACTGTGAATGCATGTGCCACATGGCAAGGGTAGGGATGTGGGCCACTCACTTCGACGGTGCAGTTTGTAATGACTTCTCTTCTTCCCCTGTACATGTCATGTAGGTCAGTGCCCACCAGAAGAAAGATATTTGGTGTGCCGTCGCCAAGGACTTCCGGACCCTGGGGGTCCACCACAGACGGAGCACCCGCTGCCGGAAAAGATGGGAGGACATTCGCCGCCCGAGCAAGAAGATGGCGGAGGCTCAGCTGGGGATGGCCTCCCAACGTGGGAGGGGTGCCCGTCGAACCATGACCCCCCTGATGTTCCGGATCCTGGCAGTGGCCTACCCTGAGTTGGATGGGCGCTTGAGGGCATCACAGCAGACACAAGGGGGTGAGTACAACATCATTCAGCGGACTTTGCGCGCAGTGAAGGTGTCTGGGTGGGGGAGGAGGGCTGTGCGTTTCCCTAGGCCAGGGCGAGTTCCGTAGGCTAAGCCCCTCCGTAATGCAGGCCATGTGGCACCCCACCTCTGTAGAGTGCCAAGTACAGGTATACATGCCCCTGTGTCATCTATGTGTGCAGATGTCGACCATAGCCATGTAGGACATATCCCAGGAATTGCATCTGTAGAGCCCAACAGCGCGACGTAGTGCAGGGGGCTGCTGTGTCTGTATTGTCCGCCAACGGTAGCGGTAAGCCATGCACTCAACCTGTCTTTTTTCTGTCGTTCCCCCCCCTTTTTGTGGTCTCCCTGTTCTTGTGTGCATCAGCATCATCAGGCGGAGGTACAGTGGCACCGGAGCACGAGGGAGCTGCATCCCACATGGCCATGGAGGGCCACACCGCGGACTCGGAATACACCAGTGGGACGGAGGGCGAGGGGAGCTTCACGGCGGGGACAGGATCAGCAACCAGCGACACGGACTCGTCCTCCGATGGGAGCTCCCTTGTGGTGGCGGCAAAATCTGTGCCCCCCACTTCTACAGGTACAGCCGCCACCCCCCCTACCAGCACCGCCCTCCCAGCAGCCCCTCAGCCGCCACCCTGTGCCCTCTCACCCAGGAGGGTGGGCATCACCTTCGCCCCAGGCACCTCAGCCCCTATCACCTCTGCTGCCCTCAGTGAGGAGGCCATTGACCTCCTCAGGTCACTCACTGTTGGACAGTCTACCATTTTGAATGCCATCCAGGGTGTAGAAAGGGAATTGCAACACACAAATGCATTCCTGGAGGGTATTCATTCTGGTCAGGCTGCCCTTCATCGAACCCTGCAAACTCTGGCCTCAGCACTGATGGCAGCCATTGTCCCTGTGTCTAACCTCCTCCCTCAAACTTTCTCCACCCAGACCCAATCCCCTGTACCCCAGCCTATCCCAAGCACACCATCAGACCAGCCTGCACACACCTCACCACACAAGGGAAGCTCAGGCAAACATAAGCACCACACATCCCACAGGCACTCACGCAAGTATCACACACATACAGACACACCAACATCCACTGCCTCCACTGTGTCCCCCTCCTTGTCGTCTCCCTCCCAGTCTCGTCTACACTCTCACCCGCATGCACTACCAGTACATCCCGCACCAGCACACCCACCACCACACCCCGCTCACGTGCAGTCACCACCCTCACTCCCATTTACACGTCCCCTGTGTCCTCTCCCAGTGTGTCTGTGACGCCCCCTCCGAAGATACACAAACGCAGGCACACACCCACCCAACAGCCATCCACCTCACGACAGCCTCCAGCGCATGCACCTTCACCCAAAGTCACCAAACGTACACCTCCTACAACCACTTACTCTTCCTCCACTCCCAAACCCCCTCCAGCTATCTGTCCCAGTGTTCCTAAGAAACTTTTCCTGGCCAACCTTGAACTCTTTCCCATCCCCCCCCTCCAACTCATAGGTCCCGTACTAGCACCTCATCCAAAAAATCACCGGGACCAGTGGTGCCTGCTACAGGTATGTGGAGTGCACCGGCCACCAGGCCAGCCAGTGTGGCACGGAGCCACAGCACAGCCAGTCCCCCCCCCTGTGAAGCACCAGAAGTTGGACAGTGCCCGACTGGAGAGGGGGAAGACTCCAGCCAGCAAAGCCGCTCACAAGGGTCCCGGGGGTAGTGTCGACTCAGCTGTGACTCCTCCCAAGGTGGGGAAGGGGCAGAAGAAATCTCCAAAGTCTGGGAGGAGCAGCACGGTGGAGAAGCCCGCCATCATCCCCACTGCCCAGGAGGCCACCGCCAGCCCAATCGTCACTGGCCAGGAGGCCACCGCCGGAGTCACTGCCCAGGAGGCCAGCCCAATCGTCACTGGCCAGGAGGCCACCGCAAGAGTCACTGCCCAGGAGGCCAGCCCAATCGTCACTGGCCAGGAGGCCACCACCGGAGTCACTGCCCAGGAGGCCAGCCCAATCGTCACTGGCCAGGAGGCCACCGCCAGAGTCACTGCCCAGGAGGCCAGCCCAATCGTCACTGGCCAGGAGGGCCCCGCAAGCCACAGCCCAGCTGACCCATGAAGGACCGCCAGCCACAGGCCTGCTGGGCAATGAAGGACCACCTTGGCAAGCACCGCTGACAGGCCAGGGACCGCTGAACAAGCCAAAGGCCGCCATGGCAAGCACCGCTGAACAGGGCAAGCACCGCTGAACAAGGCAAAGACCGCCTTGGCAAGCACCGCTGCACAGGGCAAAGACCGCCATGGAATGCACCGCTGAACAGGGCAAGCACCGCGGAACAGGTCAGAAACTGCCAACTCAAGCACCGCTGAACAGGGCAAAGACCGCCATGGAATGCACTGCTGAACAGGGCAAGCACCGCTGAACAGGTCAGAAACTGCCAACTCAAGCACCGCCGAACAGGGCAAAGACCGCCAAGGCGAGCACCGCTAGCCCATTAGCGGCAGGGGCAGTGACGCAACTGGGACCGTCACGGGTGAGTGCTGCACTCTGGGCACCAGTCCCCCTCCAGAACCAGTGGAGACATGCATCCACTCCGTCTGTCCTGCACAGGATGAAGCACTCTGGGTACCAGTCCCCCTCCAGAACCAGTGGAGACATGCATCCACTCCATCTGTCCTGCACAGGATGAAGCACTCTGGGCACCAATCCCCCTCCAGAACCAGTGGAGACTGTTATCCACTTGAGAGACTGTGGCTTTGCACTCCCCAGGATGGTACAGTGGGCAACCCACCCACTGTAGAGACTTGAGAGACTGTGGCTTTGCACTCCCCAGGATGGTACAGTGGGCAACCCACCCACTATAGACTTGAGAAACTGTGGCTTTGCACTCCCCAGTATTGAACAGTGGGCAAACCACCCACTGTAGAGACTTGAGAGACTGTGGCTTTGCACTCCCCAGGATGGTACAGTGGGCAACCCACCCTCTGTATAGACTTGAGAGGCTGTGGCTTTGCACTCCCCAGGATTGAACAGTGGGCAAACCACCCACTGTAGAGACTTGAGAGACTGTGACTTTGCACTCCCCAGGATGGTACAGTGGGCAACCCACCCACTGTATAGACTTGAGAGACTGTGGCTTTGCACTCCCCAGGATACATCAATGGGCATGGAGCCCCCTAGTGGATCTGGCGTGGTGCACTCATCCGGCTGAGGTGTCCCCTCTTCCCTTCCCCCTGAGGTGCCTGTTGTATTTCTATCTGATGCCCCTGCAGGGTTCTCTCCGTTTTGATCAGGTATCTAGTGTGGGCCTCGCCCATGCATTTTGGGCCCAGTGGTCCATGTACAATGAATGGTGCATTACCTGCACTACTAATCGTGGTGTATATTTTTTTAATGTGTATATATATATATATATCTATATATGTATATATTTGATTACTGTATTTTGATATATTACAATGGTTCAACTCATTTCCTTTTGTCTTTGCATTCTTCCGGGGGGTTTGGGGGTTGTTACTGTAATGTTTGGATATGCATTGGTGTGTGTGTTGTAGTGGGTGAGGGTCGGGGTGGGGGTTGTGATGTTGGTTGTGTGTGTCCCTGTGTTTTTCCCTCCCCCTCCCCTATGTGGTAGGTGCAGTACTCACCGTGGTCTTCGCCGCCGGCGTTGTTGATCCTCGTATAGGAGCTGGAAGACTATCGCAGGGAGAATATGGAGTTCCGGCTCCATGGTGTCGTCGTTCCTCGTGGGGTGTGTAGAGGTGAGCGTTTTCCCTTTGAAATGGCTGTTTCTGCCGTGTTTTTATCCGCGGTGAATCCGCCCCGGAAAAGGTGGCGGATTGGCCTGTTGTGATACTGTGGGCGGTACATTGTCCTCCGCCTGTCTGTTGGCGTGACCGCCGTGCTGTTTGTCTGTACCGCCGTGGCGGTCGGAGTGTTAAAGTGGCTGTCTTTGTTGGCAGTTTCCTCCACGGTCATAATTCCAAATTTTTTACTGCCGGCCTGTTGGCGGTTTTACCGCCGCATTAACACCGACCGCCAGGGTTGTAATGACCACCATTGTTCCTTTTGCTTTTATTCATGATATCTACCCAGCAGAAAAAAGATCCCTTTATTTACAATTTCATTTGGGCGTACTGACGGTGGCTTCAGCAACCAAGAGGTGGTCATCACATTTTGATGAGGGGCCAGATCAGTTTGTGTTCTTTGGGTGGCGGAGAAACGCTATCCCACTTTCTCCTGCTGTGTCATTTCACACTGTGCCTTTGCTAGCAATATTTATGCCCACTTTTTAAAAAAGTTTAACGTCAGAAAGTGCAGCAAGGCTAAGGCTCTGTGTATGAGATCTGACGATAGAGACACCGTGCTAATAGTTTCATCCTGTATCTATGCAGCATGAAAACAAAGAGCAGAAGCACAGAAAATTGCTGCACACAGCTATAAAGCTGTGGCTGGGCTAATTGATTTTTTGTTGTTTTCTACATCTTCCTAGCCTAAAGCATATAAGAGTCTGTGTAAGTATGCCTTTCATGTTGCCAGAATGCCAAATGTGGTACATTTCTTCCAACAAAAACCATAGAACGCCCCTAATATCAAGTAAAAAAACACTTAATGCACTTTGTATTTTGGGTGCTAAAGTTCTTATGTTGCATATGCTTTAGTGTCACAAGCAGGGCGTCCTAGATGTGCCTTATGACCCTTTTAAATGCCTTGGCACTTTGTGTAGGGCACATCATCATGCTGTCTTTGATTGTCGAAAGTATTGTCCGCTTACTCTATCCCCAGCGTTAAAATGGGCTGATAATCCGTTTTCTGGCAGCTGCTGGGTTCATCACTGGAATGGCAATATGAATTAGCACTTTATGCCCAGTACACTTTAGAATTCCAGTTAGCTATACCGTTTTATCATTAGATCTAGTTATAATATACTCCGCATTTTATACCCAGCACACTTTCATAGCGCCAGTTAGCTATACTTTTTTTTCCACCTGATCTTGCCACAATATTTCTTGCACCAACAATGAGATTGTACTAATCGATACACACCTGTTCGATTTGATATTAATGATTTAAAAAAAAAACTTAGCAAAGCTGCAAGTTGGTTAAATGACTAAAAAGCATTTGCTTTTTACCGGCTGGCGATTGTATTCTATTGTTTTTAATTGAGGAGATTTTCAGAACTTAATTGTGTTTGTTTTACCGTGATCATCATGTTTTAAATTGTATAATGGAATACTCATTGTTATTGCTGGTGTGGCTGAAATCAATTAGATTAAAGTTGAAGAAAGTGGGTCCATCGACCAGCCACGGTGTGAGTGAGTGAATGTATTTTATAACAATAACTCACGTCTGGTGTTGGCAACCTCTTCAGTTTTGGACTCTTGCACATTGCAAAGTTGTAAGGAAATGCCTCCTTGGCATGGCATGGTTGCCCCCTGACTTTTTGCCTTTGCTGATGCTATGTTTACAATTGAAAGTGTGCTGAGGCCTGCTAACCAGGCCCCAGCACCAGTGTTCTTTCCCTAGCCTGTACTTTTGTATCCACAATTGGCAGACCCTGGCACCCAGATAAGTCCCTTGTAACTGGTACTTCTAGTACCAAGGGCCCTGATGCCAAGGAAGGTCTCTAAGGGCTGCAGCATGTCTTATGCCACCCTGGAGACCTCTCACTCAGCACAGACACACTGCTTGTCAGCTTGTGTGTGCTAGTGAGAACAAAACGAGTAAGTCGACATGGCACTCCCCTCAGGGTGCCATGCCAGCCTCTCACTGCCTATGCAAGTATAGGTCAGTCACCCCTCTAGCAGGCCTTACAGCCCTAAGGCAGGGTGCACTATACCATAGGTGAGGGTACCAGTGCATGAGCATGGTACCCCTACAGTGTCTAAACAAAACCTTAGACATTGTAAGTGCAGGGTAGCCATAAGAGTATATGGTCTGGGAGTTTGTCAAACACGAACTCCACAGCACCATAATGGCTACACTGAAAACTGGGAAGTTTGGTATCAAACTTCTCAGCACAATAAATGCACACTGATGCCAGTGTACATTTTATTGCAAAATACACCACAGAGGGCACCTTAGAGGTGCCCCCTGAAACTTAACCGACTGTCTGTGTAGGCTGACTAGTTCCAGCAGCCTGCCACACTAGAGACATGTTGCTGGCCCCATGGGGAGAGTGCCTTTGTCACTCTGAGGCCAGTAACAAAGCCTGCACTGGGTGGAGATGCTAACACCTCCCCCAGGCAGGAACTGTGACACCTGGCGGTGAGCCTCAAAGGCTCACCCCTTTGTCACAGCCCAGCAGGGCACTCCAGCTTAGTGGAGTTGCCCGCCCCCTCCGGCCACGGCCCCCACTTTTGGCGGCAAGGCTGGAGGGAACAAAGAAAGCAACAAGGAGGAGTCACTGGCCAGTCAGGACAGCCCCTAAGGTGTCCTGAGCTGAAGTGACTCTAACTTTTAGAAATCCTCCATCTTGCAGATGGAGGATTCCCCCAATAGGGTTAGGATTGTGACCCCCTCCCCTTGGGAGGAGGCACAAAGAGGGTGTACCCACCATCAGGGCTAGTAGCCATTGGCTACTAACCCCCCAGACCTAAACACGCCCTTAAATTTAGTATTTAAGGGCTACCCTGAACCCTAGAAAATTAGATTCCTGCAACAACAAGAAGAAGGACTGCCCAGCTGAAAACCCCTGCAGAGGAAGACCAGAAGACAACAACTGCCGTGGCTCCAGAAACTCACCGGCCTGTCTCCTGCCTTCCAAAGAACTCTGCTCCAGCGACGCCTTCCAAAGGGACCAGCGACCTCTGAATCCTCTGAGGCCTGCCCTGCTTCGACGACGACAAGAAACTCCCGAGGACAGCGGACCTGCTCCAAAAAGACTGCAACTTTGTTTCAAGAAGCAGCTTTAAAGAACCCTGCAACTCCCCGCAAGAAGCGTGAGACTTGCAACACTGCACCCGGCGACCCCGACTCGGCTGGTGGAGAACCAACACCTCAGGGAGGACCCCCGGACTACTCTACGACTGTGAGTACCAAAACCTGTCCCCCCTGAGCCCCCACAGCGCCGCCTGCAGAGGGAATCCCGAGGCTTCCCCTGACCGCGACTCTCTGAAACCTAAGTCCCGACGCCTGGAAAAGACCCTGCACCCGCAGCCCCCAGGACCTGAAGGACCGGACTTTCACTGGAGAAGTGACCCCCAGGAGTCCCTCTCCCTTGCCCAAGTGGAGGTTTCCCCGAGGAAGCCCCCCCTTGCCTGCCTGCAGCGCTAAAGAGATCCCTTGATCTCTCATAGACTAACATTGAAAACCCGACGCTTGTTTCTACACTGCACCCGGCCGCCCCCGCGCTGCTGAGGGTGAAATTTCTGTGTGGGCTTGTGTCCCCCCCGGTGCCCTACAAAACCCCCCTGGTCTGACCTCCGAAGACGCGGGTACTTACCTGCACGCAGACCGGAACCGGGGCACCCCCTTCTCTCCATTCTAGCCTATGCGTTTTGGGCACCACTTTGAACTCTGCACCTGACCGGCCCTGAGCTGCTGGTGTGGTAACTTTGGGGTTGCTCTGAACCCCCAACGGTGGGCTACCTTGGACCAAGAACTGAACCCTGTAAGTGTCTTACTTACCTGGTAAAACTAACAAAAACTTACCTCCCCCAGGAACTGTGAAAATTGCACTGTGTCCACTTTTAAAGTAGCTATTTGTGAATAACTTGAAAAGTATACATGCAATTGAAATGATTCAAAGTTCCTAATGTACTTACCTGCAATACCTTTCAAACAAGATATTACATGTTAAATTTGAACCTGTGGTTCTTAAAATAAACTAAGAAAAGATATTTTTCTATAACAAAACCTATTGGCTGGATTTGTCTCTGAGTGTGTGTACCTCATTTATTGTCTATGGGTATGTACAACAAATGCTTAACACTACTCCTTGGATAAGCCTACTGCTCGACCACACTACCACACAATAGAGCATTAGTATTATCTCTTTTTACCACTATTTTACCTCTAAGGGGAACCCTTGGACTCTGTGCATGCTATTCCTTACTTTGAAATAGCACATACAGAGCCAACTTCCTACATTGGTGGATCAGCGGTAGGGTACAAGACTTTGCATTTGCTGGACTACTCAGCCAATACCTGATCACACGACAAATTCCAAAATTGTCATTAGAAATTGATTTTTGCAATTTGAAAAGTTTTCTAAATTCTCAAAAGACCTGCTAGTGCCTTGTGTTAGATCCTGTTTAGCATTTCTTTTAGAGTTTAAAAGTTTGTAAAAGTTTGAATTAGATTCTAGAACCAGTTGTAGATTCTTAAAAAGTATTCCAACTTTTAGAAGCAAAATGTCTAGCACAGATGTGGCTGTGGTGGAACTCGACACCACACCTTACCTCCATCTACAGATGAGAGAGCTAAGGTCACTCTGTAAACTAAAGAAAATAGCAATGGGCCCCAAACCTACCAAAGTACAGCTCCAGGAGCTTTTGGCAGAGTTTGAAAAGGCCAACCCCTCTGAGGGTGGCAACTCAGAGGATGAAGATAGTGACTTGGAGGGAAATTCCCCCCCTCCAGTCCTACTTAGGGAGAGCAGGGCTACTCAAGCCCTGACTCCACAAATAATAGTCAGAGATGCTGGTTCCCTCACAGGAGGGACCAACAACTCTGAAATCACTGAGGATAACTCCAGTGAAGAGGACATCCAGTTAGCCAGGATGGCCAAAAGATTGGCTTTGGAAAGACAGATCCTAGCCATAGAGAGGGAAAGACAAGAGATGGGCCTAGGACCCATCAATGGTGGCAGCAACATAAATAGGGTCAGAGATTCTCCTGACATGTTGAAAATCCCTAAAGGGATTGTAACTAAATATGAAGATGGTGATGACATCACCAAATGGTTCACAGCTTTTGAGAGGGCTTGTGTAACCAGAAAAGTGAACAGATCTCACTGGGGTGCTCTCCTTTGGGAAATGTTCACAGGAAAGTGTAGGGATAGACTCCTCACACTCTCTGGAAAAGATGCAGAATCTTATGACCTCATGAAGGGTACCCTGATTGAGGGCTTTGGATTCTCCACTGAGGAGTATAGGATTAGATTCAGGGGGGCTCAAAAATCCTCGAGCCAGACCTGGGTTGACTTTGTAGACTACTCAGTAAAAACACTAGATGGTTGGATTCAAGGCAGTGGTGTAAGTAATTATGATGGGCTGTACAATTTATTTGTGAAAGAACACCTGTTAAGTAATTGTTTCAATGATAAACTGCATCAGCATCTGGTAGACCTAGGACCAATTTCTCCCCAAGAATTGGGAAAGAAGGCGGACCATTGGGTCAAGAAAAGGGTGTCCAAAACTTCCACAGGGGGTGACCAAAAGAAAGGGGTCACAAAACCTCCCCAGGGGAAAGGTGGTGAGACAGCCAAAAATAAAAATAGTAAAGAGTCTTCTACAGGCCCCCAAAAACCTGCACAGGAGGGTGGGCCCAGAGCCTCTTCACAAAACAATCCTGGGTACAAGGGTAAAAACTTTGATCCCAAAAAGGCCTGGTGTCGAAACTGTAGTCAGTCTGGACACCAAACTGGAGACAAGGCCTGTCCCAAGAAAAGTTCCACTCCAAACTCCAATCCAGGTAACACTGGAATGGCTAGTCTCCAAGTGGGATCAACAGTGTGCCCAGAGCAAATCAGGGTCCACACTGAAGCTACTCTAGTCTCTGAGGGTGGGGTGGATTTAGCCTCACTAGCTGCCTGGCCTCCTAACATGCAAAAATACAGGCAGCAGCTCTTTATTAATGGGACAAGTGTAGAGGGCCTGAGGGATACAGGTGCCAGTGTCACCATGGTGACAGAGAAACTGGTTTCCCCTGGCCAATACCTGACTGGAAAAACTTATACAGTCACCAATGCTGACAATCAAACTAAAGCACATCCCATGGCAATGGTAACTTTAGAATGGGGAGGGGTCAATGGCCTGAAACAGGTGGTGGTCTCCTCAAACATCCCAGTAGACTGTCTGCTTGGAAATGACCTGGAGTCCTCAGCATGGGCTGAGGTAGAACTAAAAACCCATGCAGCCATGCTGGGTATCCCTGAACTGGTGTGTGTAAAAACAAGAGCACAATGCAAGGCACAGGGTGAAAAAGTAGAGCTGGAGTCTGGAAAAATGGCCCAGCCTACCAAGAGAAAAGGAAAGTCAGTTGGGAAACCAACTGCAACACAGTCAGAAAAAGGGAACCTCTCTTCTCAGGAAGAAGTTCTGCCCTCTGAGGGAACTGAGCCTTTGGAGCTTGAACCTTATCAGGTTGAGCTCTTAGGCCCAGGGGGACCCTCAAGGGAGGAGCTGTGTAAGGGACAAGAAACCTGTCCCTCTCTTGAAGGCCTTAGGCAGCAAGCTGCTGAAGAGTCCAAGGGCAAGAAAAATGGAACACATAGGGTCTATTGGGAAGATGGACTCCTGTACACTGAGGCCAGAGACCCCAAACCTGGTACCACTAGGAGAGTGGTAGTGCCTCAGTCGTTCAGAGAGTTTATTCTGACCTTAGCCCATGATATTCCCCTTGCTGGGCATTTGGGACAAACCAAGACGTGGGAGAGGTTAGTCAACCACTTCTACTGGCCCAATATGTCCCAGAAGGTTAAGGAGTTTTGCCTCTCCTGCCCCACCTGTCAATCCAGTGGTAAGACAGGTGGGCACCCAAAGGCCCCCCTCATTCCACTTCCAGTGGTGGGGGTCCCCTTTGAAAGAGTGGGTGTGGACATAGTTGGTCCACTGGAACCTCCCACAGCCTCAGGAAATATGTACATCCTAGTAGTAGTGGATCATGCTACTAGGTATCCTGAAGCTATTCCCCTTAGGTCGACTACTGCCCCTGCAGTAGCCAAGGCCCTCATTGGTATCTTTACCAGAGTGGGTTTCCCTAAGGAGGTGGTGTCTGACAGAGGTACCAACTTCATGTCAGCATACCTAAAACACATGTGGAATGAGTGTGGAGTGACTTACAAATTCACTACACCATACCATCCACAAACTAATGGCTTAGTTGAGAGATTCAACAAGACATTAAAAGGCATGATCATGGGGCTCCCAGAAAAACTCAAAAGGAGATGGGATGTCCTCTTGCCATGTCTGCTTTTTGCTTACAGGGAGGTGCCACAGAAGGGAGTAGGATTCTCACCCTTTGAACTTCTGTTTGGCCACCCTGTAAGGGGACCACTTGCTCTTGTTAAAGAAGGCTGGGAGAGACCTCTTCATGAGCCTAAACAAGACATAGTGGACTATGTACTTGGCCTTCGCTCTAGAATGGCAGAGTACATGGAAAAGGCAACCAAAAACCTTGAGGCCAGCCAACAGCTCCAGAAGTTTTGGTATGACCAAAAGGCTGCACTGGTTGAGTTCCAACCAGGGCAGAAAGTCTGGGTTCTGGAGCCTGTGGCTCCCAGGGCACTCCAGGACAAATGGAGTGGCCCTTACCCAGTGCTAGAAAGGAAGAGTCAGGTCACCTACCTGGTGGACCTGGGCACAAGCAGGAGCCCCAAGAGGGTGATCCATGTGAACCGCCTTAAGCTCTTCCATGACAGGGCTGATGTGAATCTGTTGATGGTAACAGATGAGGATCAGGAGGCAGAGAGTGAACCTCTCCCTGATCTTCTGTCATCAGACCCAAAAGATGGCTCAGTAGATGGAGTGATCTACTCAGACACCCTCTCTGGCCAACAGCAAGCTGATTGTAGGAGAGTCCTACAACAGTTTCCTGAACTCTTCTCCTTAACCCCTGGTCAGACACACCTGTGTACCCATGATGTGGACACAGGAGACAGCATGCCTGTCAAGAACAAAATCTTTAGACAGTCTGACCATGTTAAGGAAAGCATTAAGGTGGAAGTCCACAAGATGCTGGAATTGGGAGTAATTGAGCGCTCTGACAGCCCCTGGGCTAGCCCAGTGGTCTTAGTCCCCAAACCTCACACCAAAGATGGAAAGAAAGAGATGAGGTTTTGTGTGGACTACAGAGGGCTCAATTCTGTCACCAAGACAGATGCTCATTCAATTCCTAGAGCTGATGAGCTCATAGATAAATTAGGTGCTGCCAAATTCTTAAGTACCTTTGACTTGACAGCAGGGTACTGGCAAATAAAAATGGCACCTGGAGCAAAAGAGAAAACAGCATTCTCCACACCTGATGGGCATTATCAGTTTACTGTTATGCCCTTTGGTTTAAAGAATGCCCCTGCCACCTTCCAAAGGTTGGTGAATCAAGTCCTTGCTGGCTTGGAGTCCTTTAGCACAGCTTATCTTGATGATATTGCTGTCTTTAGCTCCACCTGGCAGGATCACCTGGTCCACCTGAAGAAGGTTTTGAAGGCTCTGCAATCTGCAGGCCTCTCTATCAAGGCATCCAAATGCCAGATAGGGCAGGGAACTGTGGTTTACTTGGGCCACCTTGTAGGTGGAGGCCAAGTTCAGCCACTCCAACCCAAGATCCAGACTATTCTGGACTGGGTAGCTCCAAAAACCCAGACTCAAGTCAGGGCATTCCTTGGCTTGACTGGGTATTACAGGAGGTTTGTGAAGGGATATGGATCCATTGTGACAGCCCTCACTGAACTCACCTCCAAGAAAATGCCCAAGAAAGTGAACTGGACTGTGGAATGCCAACAGGCCTTTGACACCCTGAAACAAGCAATGTGCTCAGCACCAGTTCTAAAAGCTCCAGATTATTCTAAGCAGTTCATTGTGCAGACAGATGCCTCTGAACATGGGATAGGGGCAGTTTTGTCCCAAACAAATGATGATGGCCTTGACCAGCCTGTTGCTTTCATTAGCAGGAGGTTACTCCCCAGGGAGCAGCGTTGGAGTGCCATTGAGAGGGAGGCCTTTGCTGTGGTTTGGTCCCTGAAGAAGCTGAGACCATACCTCTTTGGGACTCACTTCCTAGTTCAAACTGACCACAGACCTCTCAAATGGCTGATGCAAATGAAAGGTGAAAATCCTAAACTGTTGAGGTGGTCCATCTCCCTACAGGGAATGGACTTTATAGTGGAACACAGACCTGGGACTGCCCATGCCAATGCATATGGCCTTTCCAGGTTCTTCCACTTAGAAAATGAAGACTCTCTTGGGAAAGGTTAGTCTCATCCTCTTTCGTTTGGGGGGGGGTTGTGTAAGGAAATGCCTCCTTGGCATGGTTGCCCCCTGACTTTTTGCCTTTGCTGATGCTATGTTTACAATTGAAAGTGTGCTGAGGCCTGCTAACCAGGCCCCAGCACCAGTGTTCTTTCCCTAGCCTGTACTTTTGTATCCACAATTGGCAGACCCTGGCACCCAGATAAGTCCCTTGTAACTGGTACTTCTAGTACCAAGGGCCCTGATGCCAAGGAAGGTCTCTAAGGGCTGCAGCATGTCTTATGCCACCCTGGAGACCTCTCACTCAGCACAGACACACTGCTTGCCAGCTTGTGTGTGCTAGTGAGAACAAAACGAGTAAGTCGACATGGCACTCCCCTCAGGGTGCCATGCCAGCCTCTCACTGCCTATGCAAGTATAGGTCAGTCACCCCTCTAGCAGGCCTTACAGCCCTAAGGCAGGGTGCACTATACCATAGGTGAGGGTACCAGTGCATGAGCATGGTACCCCTACAGTGTCTAAACAAAACCTTAGACATTGTAAGTGCAGGGTAGCCATAAGAGTATATGGTCTGGGAGTTTGTCAAACACGAACTCCACAGCACCATAATGGCTACACTGAAAACTGGGAAGTTTGGTATCAAACTTCTCAGCACAATAAATGCACACTGATGCCAGTGTACATTTTATTGCAAAATACACCACAGAGGGCACCTTAGAGGTGCCCCCTGAAACTTAACCGACTGTCTGTGTAGGCTGACTAGTTCCAGCAGCCTGCCACACTAGAGACATGTTGCTGGCCCCATGGGGAGAGTGCCTTTGTCACTCTGAGGCCAGTAACAAAGCCTGCACTGGGTGGAGATGCTAACACCTCCCCCAGGCAGGAACTGTGACACCTGGCGGTGAGCCTCAAAGGCTCACCCCTTTGTCACAGCCCAGCAGGGCACTCCAGCTTAGTGGAGTTGCCCGCCCCCTCCGGCCACGGCCCCCACTTTTGGCGGCAAGGCTGGAGGGAACAAAGAAAGCAACAAGGAGGAGTCACTGGCCAGTCAGGACAGCCCCTAAGGTGTCCTGAGCTGAAGTGACTCTAACTTTTAGAAATCCTCCATCTTGCAGATGGAGGATTCCCCCAATAGGGTTAGGATTGTGACCCCCTCCCCTTGGGAGGAGGCACAAAGAGGGTGTACCCACCCTCAGGGCTAGTAGCCATTGGCTACTAACCCCCCAGACCTAAACACGCCCTTAAATTTAGTATTTAAGGGCTACCCTGAACCCTAGAAAATTAGATTCCTGCAACAACAAGAAGAAGGACTGCCCAGCTGAAAACCCCTGCAGAGGAAGACCAGAAGACAACAACTGCCTTGGCTCCAGAAACTCACCGGCCTGTCTCCTGCCTTCCAAAGAACTCTGCTCCAGCTACGCCTTCCAAAGGGACCAGCGACCTCTGAATCCTCTGAGGACTGCCCTGCTTCGACGACGACAAGAAACTCCCGAGGACAGCGGACCTGCTCCAAAAAGACTGCAACTTTGTTTCAAGAAGCAGCTTTAAAGAACCCTGCAACTCCCCGCAAGAAGCGTGAGACTTGCAACACTGCACCCGGCGACCCCGACTCGGCTGGTGGAGAACCAACACCTCAGGGAGGACCCCCGGACTACTCTACGACTGTGAGTACCAAAACCTGTCCCCCCTGAGCCCCCACAGCGCCGCCTGCAGAGGGAATCCCGAGGCTTCCCCTGACCCCGACTCTCTGAAACCTAAGTCCCGACGCCTGGAAAAGACCCTGCACCCGCAGCCCCCAGGACCTGAAGGACCGGACTTTCACTGGAGAAGTGACCCCCAGGAGTCCCTCTCCCTTGCCCAAGTGGAGGTTTCCCCGAGGAAGCCCCCCCTTGCCTGCCTGCAGCGCTAAAGAGATCCCTTGATCTCTCATAGACTAACATTGAAAACCCGACGCTTGTTTCTACACTGCACCCGGCCGCCCCCGCGCTGCTGAGGGTGAAATTTCTGTGTGGGCTTGTGTCCCCCCCGGTGCCCTACAAAACCCCCCTGGTCTGCCCTCCGAAGACGCGGGTACTTACCTGCACGCAGACCGGAACCGGGGCACCCCCTTCTCTCCATTCTAGCCTATGCGTTTTGGGCACCACTTTGAACTCTGCACCTGACCGGCCCTGAGCTGCTGGTGTGGTAACTTTGGGGTTGCTCTGAACCCCCAACGGTGGGCTACCTTGGACCAAGAACTGAACCCTGTAAGTGTCTTACTTACCTGGTAAAACTAACAAAAACTTACCTCCCCCAGGAACTGTGAAAATTGCACTGTGTCCACTTTTAAAGTAGCTATTTGTGAATAACTTGAAAAGTATACATGCAATTGAAATGATTCAAAGTTCCTAATGTACTTACCTGCAATACCTTTCAAACAAGATATTACATGTTAAATTTGAACCTGTGGTTCTTAAAATAAACTAAGAAAAGATATTTTTCTATAACAAAACCTATTGGCTGGATTTGTCTCTGACTGTGTGTACCTCATTTATTGTCTATGTGTATGTACAACAAATGCTTAACACTACTCCTTGGATAAGCCTACTGCTCGACCACACTACCACAAAATAGAGCATTAGTATTATCTCTTTTTACCACTATTTTACCTCTAAGGGGAACCCTTGGACTCTGTGCATGCTATTCCTTACTTTGAAATAGCACATACAGAGCCAACTTCCTACAAAAGTGTAGACATCGGCCTTTCTAGTTTCATAGTAAATGTGTGTTAGAGTGGTTGTGGCGTATAGTTATGGCTGAAATGCTGGAGCATGGGGGTTCCCCCACTGGCTCAGAATAGGGAGTCAACTAAAAAAAAAACACAGTGTGGTATGGAGTGCTTGAGTTAATCGCTACCCCAGCAATCACTCGGGCTGCATTCCAGTTCATCATTTTTTGCCCACCAGACAGAGACCCTCCTTTTGCAAATCAGCACAGACCGTGCTCCACAAGGGAACAGTCAATCTTTGCCTGGAGGACAAGGCCACCACCAGAAAGAAACACAAGCAACCCAAGACCAGTTTCGTGACTCGAAAGTAAGGTGCAGCTTGACACATATGGCACAGTGAGCACATCACCAATGTCAGGGCATAACTGTTGCCCTTAGTGCATCAATGACATTAAAAAACAAGATGATGAATGAAGTACTTGAATAAATCTCATTCCCTATCAATTTCCTGGGGCCGAATTCCAGTCCACCGTTTTTCACCCAGCCCTTTGAGCCACCGATGAATCTGGTGTATAGTTCTGGTTCTAAAATGCATGGCTATCTGTTGTATCTGAGCTGCTGTGTTGCTCTAGTTGTTGCTGATGTTCTTTGGAGCTGGTCAGACTTGCTCTTACTGAGAGGTGCTCCCTTTTTGTACTTTCCTGTGCATCCTTCTCATGTGGTCTGTTTTGTAACTTGGTGATAGACCTGACTTTGGCGTGGTATTCCCAAAACGTTTTGCCTTCACTCCTTGATTTTTGATGAACTAGTTTTTATCGGCATTAGGACCCTGTGCACTTTACCCCTGCCAACCAGTGATAAAATGCTTGTGCTTTCTCCTCAAATATGGTAAAATTAGGCTACACCTAATTGGCACATTTAGTTACTTGTAAATCCCTTGTAAATTGCGATACCGATACCCAATTCAATGCTACTGCTGTGCAGGAGCACTTATTGTGCCACCACTAAAGTAACACTGTGAAACATGTCTGAGGCCTATCCCTGGAGCCTTTGAGTGCAGTTTTAAACTGCCATTTCAGCATGGCAAAATAAACCCTTTGCCAGGTCTATAATCTCCTTTTTAATTCTTATGTCACACTTAACGTAGGCCCTAAAGGCTCATACGGAAGGGCACACTGTATTCAAAGAGTGGGTCAGGTGTACCTAAGTTTTAACTGTACTGGCAGTGAAAAACTACGAAAGTCATTTTTCACTGTTGCAAGGCATATTGCTCCTATTGACTAACTCTTAGGGCCCACTATACGACGCAATTATGCGGTCTTAAAAGGCGAATTTCACCTTTTGCGACCGCAAAATGGCCTTTCCCAATGTATTATCCCTATTTTGGTAGTCTGCATACAAATACCGACTTGCAAATTAAGGATTGTGACTCGCAATTAGGAAGGGATGTTCCAAGGGCTTCCCTTCCTAATTGCAAGACTCCGGGGATGTATGATTGTTTTGTGACCACAATTGCGGTTGCAAAACAATTGCGCAAAACAATTGCAGTTACCACGAGTTTCAAGTTGGTGATAACCTATTCACAAACGGGAACTGTAAATAGATGTGAAAGTGTTTTTTCAGAGCAGGCAGTGGTCCCACGGACCACTGCCAGCTCCTAAAAAATTAAAAGAAAACTTTCCAATATTTTTGCCTGAAATGTGTCCTGTTTTCCTTTGAGGAAAACAGGTTGCATAAAAAAAAAAAAAAAAACTGCTTTATTTATAAACAGTCGCAGCCATGGTGGTCTGCTATCCCCAGCAAGCCATCATCCCTGTGAGTGCAGCCTTTCCCAATGGGGTCGCAAATTGTGACCTACCTCATGAATATAGATGAGGAAGGTCATTTGTGACCCCATTGGTAATCGTTAATAGTGTTAGTTACACTGTTGTACATTTGGTTTTGTGACTCACAATTTCCAACTCGCAAATGAATCACAAATCGTGAGTCACAAAACTCACGGACGTACACCTATCCTTAAGTTCCTTAATTAGTGTTAACAAGTGCTGACCTCAAGTTGGTAGCAGATATAGGTATGCTGTTTACACTCAACTGAATTGTCATTAAAACCCTCTTCAACAGAGAAGTCAGATTTTCATTACAATCCTGAAATTTCACTTATAGAAAGTTGCCATTTTCCTGTCCCAACCAACTGTGATATTTTGCCAGAGGGATGCTTATATTCCTTCCAGACAGTGAGCCAAAAGGGGCCTAGGTGTAAATGGGATGGCTCATCCTAACGGTATGTCTTGGGAGGGACTGTACTCATCGTTAATTACAGTTCAATGGACTTTGCCTACAGCACCCACAAAGTACACTGCCACCAGGCCTGCCTTGCCTTTTGTCATTCTAGAAAGTTTGAAGCTTGGACCGGGGAAGGGGAAGAACTGACCAGTGCCAGTTTTAGGCTGGCACCTGGTATGAGAAAAGGACCTTTGGAACCACTCATCAGAACACTCCTGGACCTCAGATTCAGAAGGGCTGCCCTGTTGTTTGAAGGACTGGCCTGCTGTTTGAAGAAAAAAGAATGGACCTTCTTTTATTGATCCCAGGCTACCCAGAGCAACTATAATAATCAGTAAGCTGGCTTCTTGTTTAAGCTAAAGGGACACAAAAAGCTTACAGAGGCCTGCCCTGAAACTGCCCAGCCGACCTGCACCAAGTGGGCCTGTTTAAACCTTGCCCCTGACCTCTGTTGGAGTGAGTCCTGACTCTTGGTTAGCATTAGAGAGCACTCCTCCCTTCCATCAGATCAGGTGCAAAGAAAAGTCAGGCCACGCAAAGCCAAAGACTTCACCAGAATGAAACACTGAATGACGCAAAGCTACAGAGGGCACTGCAACGCAGGTCCCATCTGAACACTGCACTGGTTCTAACACAGAGTGACCCAGAGCCCTGCAAGGCAGCTGGACGCTTCATCAGAACAGAAGCCAAGTGGTGTGAAGTCACACAAAGCCTCGCCACACAGCTAAAAGCTTCATCTGAACCGACACTGAGTGGTGCAAGGCATGGCCCTGTTCCCAACCTGGGCTCCATCGTCTTCAGCCTGAACTTTTGATTTTGTCCTGATCCAGCGTGAACAGATACCCACAGTTGTCGCATTGTGATTTTTGCTGCTATTTTTACTTAAAACATTTAAAACATCATATCTCCAGGTCTACTGATTTGATATGTTGGTATCATTTCATTTAATAAAAATTACTCTTTTTTTTCTAATTTGGTTTTGATTTTTGTTGTGTTGTGTGCTGCATCAATACTCTACACACTCCCTCTAAATTAAGCCTGACTGCTTTTGTGCCAACCTACCAGTGGGTTAAGTGCAGGTTAATTTAGGGTCTTTTATGTTTCACCTTGACAAGGATGGTGGCTAGGGCTTCCTCCATTCTAAACCATCAGCACCATGTCTTACACTTTAGTTACCTTTGACATTCATGATTCGTATCCTCGGATTGGTCAAACTGTGAACCTCACTCTTTCTGTAAGCTTAACACATTCTTGAAGGTTTGTAGGAAGTAGCACCTGTCTCTCTCCAACTTAAGTTGAGCCATCTGAGTGCTGGATGTTGTAGGCCAAGTTGGTGCCTCTTTAATAAGGACTGCCTTTAAACCAACATGTCTCATAAAAAATAGTTCTAAAATGGTTTCTGGCTGGTGAAATGGGCACTACATTTCTGGAATGTGACAGAGGTGAAGTTCTGTAATAACAGAGAGGATCTTAGTAAGCCAGTGCCAGTGGTGTAAGGCAAAATGACATCCCCCACCCCTCGCAGAATGTGAAGCGTGGCCCTAGTGTCCCATATCTCTTAGAGATTCAATGGCCTTCAATTGAAAGTGGCCCTCCTAATGGAGAAGGTGACCCCAGAAAGAGTGCCTACCCCTCCACTCCCGGGGCCTGCGAAACAACCCTGGCCAGTGCTACCAAAAAGTTTTTTAATGCTGAGGCCGAGCCAGTTATGAGGAACGCCCAGAAAATATTGTCCTTTTATCCATTTACACGCTGCATTCTGGGATTTACAGTTTCTGTTCATATTGTAATTGTGCCTTGCAAATCCCATATGTCAGAAAGGTTACGTATTGTTGCTGTTTTAAAATAGACTTTTTATCTTCTGAGATCTCGAAGGTACATTTTGAATAATGTAAAACAAGTCTCGTTTTCAATAAAAATATTTTTGCCAGTAGCCATTAGACCTAAGCCTTGTTGGGCTCATTTTATCACACGGTGAAATGTTTGTTTATTACTCAAGCAAAGAGACCTCTTGGAAATGTTGAATTCTCACAAATACGTCATATCGTTTGACACGCTTCTCTGTAATGTTTTTGACATGCTTGATTTTGTGAGATCAGTCTGGAACCCGCAGGTCACGGCTTTCATACAGCAGGACCTACTCCGTCGTTCCTCCTTAAACTGTGGAAAACAACATGAAACTTAATTCAATGATAGGAAGGCAGGATTTCAGTTCCTTGAATTTAAAACTCTCCGAGCAGGCAATCTGCAAATAACCAAATGTTTTAAATGTATACTTGTGGCATTTTTATATTGCAAACACAGACTAAAGGCAACATAATTGAATGTTTTTAAAATCTCTATGCAGGGCCACTGGATTTATACAATTTTATGGCGTGGTGTTGCCTTTGCAGCAATGGATATGTCAAAATGCTACATGTTCCAATAGCTGCTTCATACTTCACAGTTTTTTTAGAAAGAAAGTTGTTTCTAGCTGAAACTGATCCAGTACTGCATGTGTTGTCCAACATTACACCGGACGTATCACAAAAGAAAACGCGTGATCTTTCAGCTTTTGATTGGTGTATTCGGGCTTTCAAAAATGTGACAATTTTGTTCAGATGGTGTTAGCTTCCCCACACAAGGAAATTTGGGAAGGTAATCTATATGAAACAGACAATAAAATCAGTAAAGGTTTGAAGGAAATTCATGCAGGCTTAAAAACATGATTCTCTGTCTTAAAATATTTTTACGGCCCCCCCCCACAGAAATATTTTTACGTTGATTTCAAAGACACTGTTTTCAAGGCAGTATTTGTTTCAACGATACTTTTCTAAAAGCAGCAGTTAGGTCAAGGAAACAATCTCAACTACATTGTTTCTCTGTTTATGGTCTGATGTCATGAATCATGGCGTGCCTCCTAGTCATATACGTGCATTCTAAATATTAAATGAATC
This sequence comes from Pleurodeles waltl, assembly GCF_031143425.1. NCBI lineage: Eukaryota > Metazoa > Chordata > Amphibia > Caudata > Salamandridae > Pleurodeles > Pleurodeles waltl. Next base: position 643,191,424 of record NC_090446.1, on the reverse strand, counting down.
TTACTGTTCTAAAAAGTTGTTCTTTCATAGTAAAACATATTTTCCGAAGAACTTGTGCTTAACTACAGAGTAGACTCAAACCTAAATGGAAGTTTTAAAAAGTACATTGGATGTGCAGAGCAAAAACACTCTTTTTACTAAAATGAATGAGCGTTTGTAGACCTATTTACCTTTCAGTAAAAACTTGTATTTGCTTTACTCAAACTATTTTACTGGTTCGAAAGAACTGTGGTAATAAAATAGTGTACTTGTGCTTCCAAGAAAGACAGGGGCATGTCAATGAACAGTTTTGTTCAATATATGTTAACATCTCAAAAGAGATAAATAGTAATGCCACAAATTGTGTCACATAGTTAGCCTTTAATCACGTAATGTGCGGCACGATTTTTTTTTTCCACACTGTAAATGTTTATTCCCAGCCTAGGTAAGTTAATATGGCCACCTTATTTGGTTCTATATTGTCTCATAATTCCAGTGGCCCGATATGGTATAAACCTCTGAAACACGTAAGGTTCCAAATACTTATGGGTAGGTTAGGGAGTTAAGAAAATGGGTTCTTGCAGCAAAAGTAAATCTCATATTTTTAGCCATTTCTGATCCGCCTTTTTCCAGCGAAGAAAAAAGGCAACAAGTGGCAAGTGTTCACCTAAACAACAGCTAAAAACTGTTATCCCAGGGAAACTCTTAGCACATGCTGTTTTACTTAAAATGGTCCCACTCCACTGAAATTCAAACACAGAAGGGTGCCAGACAAGGGCATTTTTTCACCCAAGTTGGAGAAAATATGTCATGGCTGTTTTTAAGTCGTTGCTTGTGGAAGCAGAAAGCAAATAAACAAAACACAAGACCAAAACAGAGACAGATTATTTATCTACCGTTTATTGGTGCTCAGCCTGGTCCAGACAGGTTTCGAATTCTGGGCACAGACCCCAAGAGAAGCAGTGCAAATATTCCCATTGGAAGGATGCTTGCCTGCTTTTTATCACTGCACACAACGTACTGGCTGGTCCATCAGTTAGTTTGTGCACAGCAGGGCTTTATACATTTAGCGGATTTTTGAAGGCACGGAAGAGTTTTTTGCAAAATGTGTTTCTAAAATAATTTCTTGTCATTATTATATTTCAAGTGGTATAGACAAATCTAAAGCTAACTATAAAAAGCATCAATTAATAATTCACATACCCAGAGTTTATGATTGACCAACATCCTGAGCCTAACCATAATGTGCACCAAACCATAATGCTTGCATTCACTAAGCCAACCATTAAACTTCTAACACCTTAAATGTTATGATAGGTGTATTTTTAAAGCGTATTATTAACTGTGACAGTATCCTGGCGCTGATGCTTAGCATTGCCGATGGTAGGTTGGTTAATTGAAAAGCCATGTCTTCAGTTTCTTGTGGAACTCAAGAAGGGAAGAGGAGGCTCTGATGTGGAGTGGGAGGCCATTCATTGCTTCTGGAGCGATGTAAGAGAATACCTGTCTTCCGAAATTGGATCTGTGTGTGCGCAGGGTGTATGCTAGTAGGAGTCCTGTGGAGCAGAATTGTCTGTGTGGTTGGTGGAAGGAGATGTTACTGTTCATGAAGGTGGGCACTAAGTTGTGTAGCACCTTGAATGTGTGCGTGAAGAGTAAGAAGTGAACGCATTTGTATTTTGGGAGCCAGTGGAGCTCCGTGAGGTGTGCTGTAATGTGTTAGATCTGGCATCTTTTGCCGTGTTTACCCTTTTTTTCGCTTTGTGACATCCTGTTTTTATGATAAGCTGAAAGCTAGGGCCTCCTGCATACACTCTCGACAGGCACACATAAGGTGCTTAGGGGTGCCTTGCATAACCTGATGGGTCTTACTGGGCTAGAGTGGTGGGAGGAGTTGACACTTGCACCTGAATAGGGCTGGACCTGTCCTGCACATAGAAGTCTCCCCCTCCTGAAGAGCATGTGGGACAGAGCAGGAAAGAACTGGATCTTGTGAGGGGGACGGACTGCCTTTGAAGTTTGCCTACTTCAAAGGTCAGAACTAGTATTAGTAGTGGGACCCTGACCCCAGAACCTTAGAAATCTTTTGGACTAAGGGACCTGCCAAGAAGAAGAGCTGGAGAAGCTGTCAGGAGGTACTTCCACTTTGCTGCATGCTTTGTTGTGTTGGCCTGCTGCTTGCTGCTTGTGTCTTGGTCAGTGAACGGACTGGACTGAGGTTTCTGCAACTTATTTTCTTAGTTTCTCCAAGGGCTTGAAGTGGGGCTTGCCTCCTGTTTGAAGTCTCAAGAACATCAAAGACTTCAAGTTTATTTGCCAACAGCACTGGTAACTGTGTGTTTTGTGCTACAACAGAAGAAAAACAACCACAACGCCGCCAACAATGAAGCTGCTTGCACCATGTCCTGAAGACCTCGCATAGTGCACCTCCCTGCTTCACAACGCAACCCTGGCCTCACTGACGCCACCGCCTTAACTCTGTCATGGAGCTTCTGCTTGCACCATTACCTTTGGGCACCATATGTCACATAGCCTTACTTCACACTGCAGCCCTGGCATCACTGATGACGACACTCCATGCTGATGCAGACATCGCAACCTGCACTGTGGCCTTTAGACACACACTAGTGAGGTACATGAAGCATCGCCCCGTCTCCCAACGCAGCCCTGGTCCACTGACGTTAGTGACTCCAACTTCGTCAACCGACTCCGCTGCTTGCACTGCAACCAGTGCGCACCGCATGGAGTATTATCCCACTTCACATTGCAACCAATGACAGCGTTTCAGCAATGTCAACGCCTCTGCCTGCACTACGACCTGTTGACACCACACATTGCATCGCTATGTAGCCATGGTTTCACTGACGACCCCAGGTGCCATCACCAAGCTGCTTCCTGTACCGTGATCTGTGGCCACTGTACATCACATTGTCCCACTTCGCATCACAGCCCGACATCAACAACCACAGCGCTCCTGACTTCACTCTCAAGGGAGTTCGATCTGAAACATGTGTGACTTCAAGGGTCCGACAACTCCTGCACCCACCTCCGGAACTGACACCTGCTGATGCTGGCGACGCCACAACTTCAGATCTCATCTCAAGGTACATGACGTCCTGCATTTCCAAGGAACAGTGTGTGGGTCTTCCCGACACCGTAGCTGCCCGTGACCTCGCGTTCGGCTTGAACTGTTGTATTTGTTGTTCATGATGCTGTCAACTTCAAAGAACTGTATTTTAAGCTGATTCTTACAAATTTCATATCTTTATTACTGTATGTTGTTTTTTTATCATTTTGTTTTTGTTTTACGCCGGTCAAAATTAACTATTTTTCTAAAACTGGTGTGGTGTCAATTTGTATTGTTTTCACTGTATTGCTGTGTGCTATGTGCAAACACTTTACACATTGCCTCTGAGATAATTCTTTCTGCTCGTGCAAAGCTACAAAGGGGGTGAGCAGGGGGTATTTTAGGTGTGTAACTCCCTTATCCTGACTAAGAGGAAGGGTCCCTACTTGGACAGGGCACACGATCATGGTGTGGGAGCTGTGCTTTCACAGCTAAATGAAGTGGACCTAGCTCAACCTATGGCCTTCATTAGTAGGAGGTTAGTACCCAGGGAATAGATGTGGAGAGCAATAAAGAGGGAAGCTTTTGCTGTGGTCGGGCGCGGAAGAAGGTAAGACCCTTGATGTTTGGGACTCACTTCCGGGTTCAGACAGATCACAGGCCTCTCAGATGGCTAATGCAGATGAGGGGTGAGAATCCTAAATTGTTGAGGTGGTTCATCTCCCTACAGAGAATGTACTTTACGGTGGAACACTGCCCTGGAACAGAACACTCCAATTATAATGGTCTTTCTAGGCTCCTCTGCCTTGGAGATCAGAACTCTCAAGAGTGTGGGAATTTCTCCCCACTTTCAGCTGGGGGGACACATGTCAGACCTTTCTGCTCTTGGCGTGGTTTCCCCAGTCTTTTTGTATCTGACCTCCCGTTTTTGATCCTGTGCTGAATTTTGATTTTGGTGGATTTAGGACGCTGGGCCCATTATCAGTGCTACAGTGCATGTGCTCCCTGTCTAATTGTATTGGTGATTGGTTTATCCATGATTGTCAAATTTGATTTACTAGTACGTTCCTAATGGGACTGCAGCCCTGATTGTGCCACCCACATGAGTAGTCCTGAAAAAATGTCCCAGTCCTGCCACAGCAGTGTCTGTGTGTGCATTTTTGAACTGCCATTTCGACCTAGAAAGTGCACCCATTTGCCAGGCCCAAACCTTCCCATTTACTACAGGTAAGCCACCCCTGATATAGGCCCGCAGCAGCCACAGTGCAGAGTGCAGTGTATTTAAAAGGTAGGACATGTAGTGGTGTGTTCAACATGTCCTGATAGTGAAATACCACTAATTTCTGTTGTCACTGTTGCAAGACCAATCTCTCTGATAGGGTAATATGGGGATTCCCTTGAAATATCTTTTAAGTTCAATTTCCCATTGGGAGCAGATACAGACATGGAGTTTGGGGTCACTGAACTCACAATTTAAAAATACATCTCTTGGTGAAGTTGTTTTTGAATAGTAAGTTTAAAAATGCCACTTTAGGAAAGTGGACATTTTCTTGCTTAACCATTTCAGTGTCTCTGCCTGTCTGCTAAATACATATCTGGATCAGGGTGACAGTTGGGCTGTTTGTGCATTCACTTTAGACAGTCACACAAAGAGAGCTGAGATGTGTCCTGCATTTCCTGATACCCCATCACCAGGCTGATGGGTCTTCCTGAGCTGAGTGGTGGGAGGAGCTGACACTTGCACCCGAACAGGGCTGTGCATGTCCTCACACAAAGCAGTCTCCAACCCCCTGGAGAGTGGCTATGGCCAGGGCAGGGGAACGCAGGGTCTTGCACACTACAAAGGCTCCTCTTTGAAGTTTGCCTACTTCAAGGACAGAATGGGTATAAGTACTGCACCTCTGACACTAGATAATTAGAATCATTCTGAACTGAGGAAAGTGTGCCAGAAAGAAGAGCTGGAAGCTGTAGAAGGGAATTCCAAATTGCCTGTTGCATTGTTGAGCTAGTCTGCTGCTTTTGTCCTGGGAGTGAAAGGACCTTGGCTTTCTACATCCCTCTTCCAAAGATTTTCCAAGGGCTTGGGATGAGCTTGCCTCCTGTTAGGAAGTTTCAGAGACATCAAAGACTTCACCTGTCAGTGCCTGGGCTTTCTTGTTGAGAGTCCTGACTTGCCAAGTGGTGCCAAATCCAGTTCCTGGGCCCTTAGGAGTGATATCTGGCGCAACAAGGAAGAAACTAGTGCATCAACTTCCAGAATGGCTTCTGAACTGGCGGCGCTCTCAGATCCTTCACCGTTGCCTGCACCAGAGCCATGGTCCCCCCTGAATGCAATGACCATTACCTACAATGCAGGCCCGATGCCACTGCAGCACCTCCGAAGTCTTGCCACAGCGTGAGTCCAGAGTACTGTGTCACTGATGTCTGTGGCATCGGACTCTGCTGCGGCATCTGTAGCCCTGTGGTGGGATTGCAACACTGCAAAGTCTATGCCTTGCGACTTGACCTGCTGGATTCATCGACCCAGCTGTGTCATAAGGAACTGTTAGTGCGTCAGACCTTAATAAGTATACTTACAAGGGGACGCGAATAGGTCGATGAACCTTTTGACTCGCAATTAAGAAGTTCTTACCATAGCTCCAGTACATAATCAATAATCAATACACAATAATCAACAATCATTAGTAATCAATAAAATCAATAATCAATGGAGTCAGTAATTGCCACACACCATGACCTTCAAGTCATGAATAACCACACCTTTAGTAAAAGTTTAGTAAGTTTATTTGCCTATATTAACAATGCAGAGGTCCTGTAGATTAATCTCAAAATCAAATAATACACATATAAAAACAATACTGGTTGTCCAAAGCGGCGGAAGAAAAGCAATCTAATCAAAGCTTGAACCACAACACATTCTAGAGCTACAGTGCAAATCAATAGCCGAGTCAGCTGCGACAAAGATATAACATACATGGAATTCAGCAAAGTGATTCGTCAATCATTAGTCCCTGTAATTGTCAGTCATTTGTGAGGGCACTTAACTAGTGTCAGATTAGCATCAGCATGTTGGTCTTCATGCAAAACAATTGAAAAACATTTGGCTATGGATCTAGCAAAACAGCGCAGTTGGTACCTAGAAGGAAAAAGCATAAAATGCATAACAGTCACGTTTCATTATATATACCTATCCTCGGTGTGAGTCACCAAAGAAGAATCAGTCTTCGTCCTCAGGTCATCAGTCGATCAGCAAAGCATCCGGCTCTCAGTCAGAAAATATAAGCCCAATATTGGCATGAATCTCAAATCTCTCCTAAAGTCTCTTCTTCTCCTCTCAAGTCTCTCTAGATTTGAATAAGTCTCCAGTCTGCATCTCTTCTCTAGTCTGATTAATTCTCCTCTGTCGCTTTGTTATATTAAAGTCGCCTAAACTATCCCCTAATTCCTTATTGGTCAGTTAATCGTACGTTCATACTTTACCCAATAATATTTCTATACCAAATCTATGAATTCTAATATTTCACTATTCACATGCAGTTGATTGGTTCACTTTACGATGTTCTCATCATCCAGCTTGTCAGGTAACAGTATTGTTGCATCTTCAGCTTCAGTCGGTATCTTCATTGTTCTCGTCCTGGGAAAGTCAGTCTCACACACATTACACATAAAATGTTACACTAGCGGGAAAATCATCTCCTTGCAGTCGGTTCTCACGGAAAGCTTCTGTTGAGCACTTTTAACAAGACAATGGACATTTTACAGTTTAATTCCACTTGGTCAGCATTTTGTTAACTGCTAAGAAATACAGCTTCTGCATGAGGCCTGGCAAAATAGGCCAAGACACCCGCTAAGTTAAGGCCTGCAAGTAATAAAGCTAGAGCATATTTCATAACCCTTAATATGACATATTACTGCATTAGTCTAGTACGTATTTAATATTTCATAAGTATTAATCATTAATTAGTATATTCCGTGAACAATGGTGGCCATTCTTCGAGGTCACATTTTAAATGTGTGCATTATTTTTCTATGTTATTCATTTTCTACATGAACTCATTATTCAAAATACACAAACACTCATTAGTAATTTCTAATTAAAACACCTGTGCTAGCAGAACCAACGCTTCACTGCCAATGCAGCATCACCTCCTCTGTAACCATGAGAAAATTACGCCTCACTCCCCATGCTTAGCAATAAGGAACCAAGGCCGCACCCGCTCCAGCGACGCCTCACCTCCCTGACTACGTGCAATGTCTTTGTTTTCTCATCGGTTTCCAAGGTACTGTAACTGGGGTCTACACAACTCCATGGCCGTCCGCTCTTCCTCAGGGGCTACACTGGGCTGCTGGAAGCGGCTCTCTCAGGTCATGTATTTCTAAGCGTTATACTACATTTAGGGGGTCATTACAACATTGGCGGTAAAAGCCGCTTACCGCCGTGCAGAAGACCGCCAATACACCGGCGCGGAATTCCGCCACAGCTATTTTGACCCACATCTCGGAATCTGCTGAAATTCAGACACCCACACAAGTCCGCCACAACAGAGGTCAGTGATAAACTGGCGAAAACAAAACCTCCACCATCACGCCAACAGAAACACGCCCATGCTATTACGACCCACGAATCCAAGCGGCGGTCTTTCAACCGCGGTATTCCATTGGCGGTACACACCGCTGCGCTCAAAATACACACACATCTCCAAAACACCGCCACATTGGACAATTCGATTTACACACACCTGATACACATACAAACACCACTCCCACACACCCATTACAATATAAAACACACACCCACATCACCCTCAAACCCCTACGACCACAAATTCTAGACGAAGGCGACAGAGAGAGCACAGCATAGACAACCCCACCACAAAGAGGCACACAACACCATCACCCACACAACATCCACGCACAAAACACCACACACCACTACACATCACCACACTCATCACCACATACACCATCCCACACATCACCTACACTACCCCATGGCACGGCAAAGACACCCCAGGTTCTCCGAGGAGGAGCTCAGGGTCATGCTGGAGACAATCGTACGGGTAGAGCCACAGCTATTTGGATCACAGGTGCAGCACACCTCCATTGCAAGGAAGATGGAGCTATGGCGAAGAATAGTCGACAGTGTCAACGCAGTGGGACAGCACCCAAGAAATCGGGACGACATCAGGAAGAGGTGGAACGACCTACGGGGGAAGGTGCGTTCCGTGGTCTCCAGGCACAACCACCTTCTCCCCCACAACTAACAACATGGGAGGAGCAGGTCTTGACCATTATGCATCCAGAAGGCCTCGGTGGAGTCGCTGGTGGAATGGACACTGGTTAGTCAAATTCTAACTATCATATCCCCCACCCTACCTGCATGCTATCACATCCCCAACCCTCACCCCCTCCCCTATCACTCCTCACTAATGTACTAATAACACAAACTACCCATCCCAACACCAAGCCCTGCATGACACAACAAAGCATGGACACCCATCACTAAAGCATGCCCACTGCACATACCCATAACACCCCCTAACCGTCATCACACAATGCCCCACACAGGAATGCTAGCACTGGGGTACACGCTCACCCACCCATTGCACACCATGACACACACAGATGCAATAATCATGCTTTTACACCCCTGCAGGACCACTACCTAACGTCACCAGACAGGAGGGTCCAGACATCTCTACCCCACCCACAGAAGAGGCCCACAGAGATGACAGCAGCTCTGGCCAACTGGATCCAGATGACCAGCCCGGACCATCGTGGGCCTCGGGACAGTCAGTTCCCCTCGCACAGGCACAGCCCAACACTGACCTTCCACCCTCTGGAAACACCAGTACAGCACCCACCCAGCGGCCCATACCTCCGTACCCAGGACACATCAATCAGCTGTGTGTCCACCGCTACAGGGAACCCAGGATAACCCACCACCCCAACAACAACAGGGACCTGGGGGCAGTGGTAGTGGGCACACGGTCCAAGGGCGGAGGCCCAGGAACACAGGGGAACTGGGAGGGCTGCTGTGCGACAGGGGGCGGACAGGCCAAGGGAACCCACTCTCCACGAGGCCCTCTCCTCCATCATGGGAGCATACCACCACTCCCAGGAGACGATAGCTACAGTCCTGGCCAAGTTTCAGGAGACCCAGCAACTGCAGGAGGAACAGTATTTGGGGTTCAGGGTGGAACTCAGAACCATCAGCTCCGCCCTGGGCACCATCGTAGGGGTGCTGAAGGACATACAGAACACCATGAGGGACACCGTGGCACTCCAAGGGGCCCCTGACACTAGCATGGACGATGAACTGCCCACCACCTCCGCCGGCGCTAGTGGACAGGACGCCCCGCCACAGGACCACCACACCAGCACCTCACCCCCTGCAGACGGAGAACCACCCTGCAAGCGGTCCCTGAGATCCAGGAACAGGACAGAACACGATGGAAAGACCCCCGCCAAGAAATGAGACCACCCTGATTGTCATCCCACTGTCCCACTTTGTAACCCTGTCCATATTGGAACTGCCCCAGCTCCACTTCCTATGCCCATATGGGCAATGCACCTGTGAGACTCATAGACTGGACTCTGCCATGGACATTCCTCCACCATCACCCATCACCATTTTACCACCCCCTCCAATAAATAGCACTTCAATAAACACCCTTGAAGCACAAAAATCTCAGGAGTCAGTCTGTGATTTTGAAAATGTGTATTAGCCATGACAATGACAAAATCCGTTAGAAAATGTAATGTCAACATACCTATGTCACACATCACAAGTCCATGAAGGATGCAAGCAGATGGCACACGTTGGTAACCACACCTTTGAAACCGTAATGGAAATGTACAACTCAGTTACCAAATACTGCTTGAAATAGACAGACAGGATAAAGGTAGAAGTGTGAAAGTAAATGTAGTAGTCAAGAAAGTGTTCTCACCTGTGTGTCACTGGAAATATTGCTGAATGACTGAGTCCCTGTTGTCAATGTCTTCTTCCTCTGCTTCCTCCTCATCACTGTCCACAGGCTCCAGAGCTGCCACAACACCGTCATCCTCCTGCAGAAAAGGCACCTGGCGTCGCAAAGCAAGATTGTGAAGCATAGAGCAGGCGATGATGATCTGGCACACCTTCCTTGGTGAGTAGAATAGGGAACCACCTGTCATATGGAGGCACCTGAACCTGGCCTTCAGGAGGCCGAAGGTGCGTTCGATCACCCTCCTAGTCCGCCCATGGGCCTCATTGTAGCTTTCCTCTGCCCTGGTCCTGGGATTCCTCACTGGGGTCAATAGCCATGACAAGTTGGGGTAACCAGAGTCCCCTAATAGCCACACCCGGTGCCTCTGGAGTTGGCCCATCACATAAGGGATGCTGCTATTCCGCAGGATGTAGGCGTCATGCACTGAGCCAGGGAACATAGCATTTACCTGGGAGATGTACTGGTCTGCCAAACATACCATCTGTACAGTCATGGAATGAAAACTCTTCCGGTTCCTGTACACCTGTTCACTCCTGTGGGGGGGACCAAAGCTACATGGGTCCCATCAATGGCACCTATGATGTTAGGGATATGACCAAGGGCATAGACGTCACCTTTAACAATAGCCAAATCCTCCACCTGAGGGAAAACGATGTAGCTCCTCATGTGTTTCAGCAGGGCAGACAACACTCTGGACAACACGTTGGAAAACATAGGCTGGGACATCCCTGATGCCATGGCCACTGTTGTTTGAAATGACCCACTTGCTAGGAAATGGAGCACTGATAGCACCTGCACTTGAGGGGGGATTCCTGTGGGATGGCGGATTGGTGACATAAGGTCTGGCTCCAACTGGGTACACAGTTCCTGGATTGTGGCACAGTGAAACCTGTAGGTGATGATTAAATGTCGATCCTCCATTGTCAACAGGTCCACCAGCGGTCGGTACACCGGAGGATTCCGCCATCTCCTCACATGTCCCAGCTGACGATGCCTAGGAAGGACAACAGCGACCACAGAATCAAGCAACTCAGAGGTATGTACCCACAGCTACACAGAACACCAAACAAAATCCAAAAAGTTGTCTGTATGTGTGTTGAGTCCAGGCCTAGGTATGTGTGACGCAGTTGAAAATGAAGCCATGTAGGCCACTGAAATGGCAGCTGCCTGACCTCTAAACTGGGACAATGGGATGTGAGGTAACTGCGCTGGCGTTGTACACCGTCTCGGTAGGGGGTCGAAGACCGCTGCGCAATGCTGCATTGGTTAACATTGGACCCTATGGGTCCCAGGAGCCAATGATGAAGTGCGCCGGCGGTGATGATACGCACCGCCGCGGACGTCACCGCTGCGGACGTCACCGCTGCGGACGTGACCGCCATTTTCTATCTGTTCAATCACTCGATACCTGATCTTCGACAGGAGAGGACCTATACTGCAAGTGCTGCTGTGACCTCGGTCTGGAAGAGACAATGGCACGTGCGTCTGGGGAAAGGGCCCCTGCCTTCACTGCACAGGAGTTGGAGAAGCTCGTGGACGGGGTCCTCCCCCAGTACACGCTACTCTACGGTCCTCCAGACCAACAGGTGAGTACATAGGGTGCAAGTTGTATGGGCTATGGCTGGGTGGAGAGGGCTGGATGTAAGAAGGAAGGGGGCAGAGTTCTGCGAGCACGAAGGACTGTGAATGCATGTGCCAGATGGCAAGGGTAGGGATGTGGGCCACTCACTTCGACGGTGCAGTTGCTAATGACATCTCTTCTTCCCCTGTACATGTCATGTAGGTCAGCGCCCACCAGAAGAAGGATATTTGGCATGCCATCGCCAAGGACGTCCGAAGCCTGGGGGTCCACCAGAGACGGAGCACCCACTGTCGTAAAAGATGGGAGGACATTCGCCGCTGGAGCAAGAAGACGGCGGTGGCTCAGCTGGGGATGGCCTCCCAACGTGGGAGGGGTGCCCGTCGCACCATGACCCCCCTGATGTTCCGGATCATGGCGGTGGCCTACCCGGAGTTGGATGGGCGCGTGAGGGCATCACAGCAGACACAAGGGGGTGAGTACACTCTCATTCTGCTGACTTTGCGCGCAGTATAGGGGTCTGAGTGGGGGAGGCGGGCTGTGGGATTCCCTAGGCCAGGGCGAGTTCCGTAGGCTAGGCCCCTCCGTAATGCAGGCCATGTGTCACTCCACCCCACCTCTGTAGAGTGCCAAGTACAGGTATACATGCCCCTATGTCATCTATGTGTGCAGATGTCCACCATGGCCATGTAGGCCATATCCTAGGAACTGCATCTGTAGAGCCCAACAGCGCGGTGTAGTGCAGGGGGCTGCTGTGTCTGTATTGTCCGCCAACGGTAGCGGTAAGCCATGAACTCAACCTGTCTTTCTTCTGTCGTCCCCCCCCACCCTTTTTTGTGCTCTCCCTGTTCTTTTGTGCATCAGCATCATCAGGCGGAGGTACAGTGGCACCGGAGCACGAGGGGGCTGCATCCCACATGGCCATGGAGGGCCACACCACGGACTCTGAATACACCAGTGGGACGGAGGGCGACGGGAGCTTCACGGCGGTCACCGGATCAGCAACCAGCGACACGGACTCGTCCTCCGATGGGATCTCCCTTGTGGTGGCGGCAACATCTGTGCCCCCCACTTCTACAGGTACAGCCGCCACCCCCCCCTACCAGCACCGCCCTCCCAGCAGCCCCTCAGCCTTCGCCTGTGCCCGCTCACCCAGGAGGGTGGGCATCACCTTCGCCCCAGGCACCTCAGCCCCTGCCCCTGTCACCTCTGTTGCCCTCAGTGAGGAGGCCATTGACCTCCTCAGGTCACTCACTGTTGGGCAGTCTACCATTGTGAATGCCATCCAGGGTGTAGAAAGGGAGTTGCAACACACTAATGCATTCCTGGAGGGCATTCATTCTGGTCATGCTGCCCATCATCGAACCCTGCAATCTCTGGCCTCAGTACTGATGGCAGCCATTGTCCCTGTCTCTAGCCTCCCCCCTCCAACTTCCTCCACCCAAACCCAATCCCCTGTACCTCTGCCTATCCCAAGCACACCATCAGACCAGCCTGCACACACCTCAACACACAAGGGAAGCTCAGGCAAACATAGGCACCACACATCCCACAGGCACTCACACAAGCATCACCCACATACAGACACAGCAACATCCACTGCCTCCACTGTGTCCCCCTCCTCGTCGTCTCCCTCCTCCCTCCCAGTGTCGTCTACACTCTCACCTGCATGCACTACCACTACAGCCACTAGGACTCGCACCAGAACACCCACCACCACACCCCGCTCACCTGCACTCACCACCCCCACTACCATTTACACATGCCCTGTGTCCTCTCCCAGTGTGTCTGTGACGCCCCCTCCCAAAGTACACAAACGTGGGCACACATACACCCAACATCCATCCACCTCACGACAGCCTCCAGAACATCCACCTGCACCCAAATCATCAAAAGTTACACCTCCTACAACCACCTCCTCTTCCTCCACTCCCAGACCCCCTCCAGCTACCCGTTCCAGTGTTCGTCAGAAACTTTTCCTGAGCAATGTTGACCTCTTTCCCACCACCCCCCCTCCAATTCATAGGTCCTGTACTAGCACCTCAGCCAAAAAATCTCCGGTACCAGTGGTGCCTGTTAGAGGTATGTGGAGTGCACCGGCCACCAGGGCAGCCAGTGTGACACGGAGCCAAAGCACAGTCAGTCCCCCCCCTGTGAAGCACCAGAAGTTGGACAGTGCCCGACGGGAGAGGGGGAAGACTCCTGCCGGCAAAGCCGCTCACAAGGGTCCCGGTGGGAGTGTCGAGTCAGCTGTGACTCCTCCCAAGGTGGGGAAGGGACAGAAGAAAGCGCCAAAGTCTAGGAAGAGCAGCACGGCGGAGAAGGCCGCCATCATCCCGCTGCCCAGGACGCCACCGCCAGCCCCATCGTCACTGGTCAGGAGTCCACCGCCAGAGTCAGTGCCCAGGAGGGCAGTCCCATCGTCACTGGTCAGGAGACCACCGCCAGAGTCAGTGCCCAGGAGGGCAGTCCAATCGTCACTGGTCAGGAGACCACCGCCAGAGTCAGTGCCCAGGAGGGCAGACCCATCGTCACTGGTCAGGAGAGCACCGCCAGAGTCAGTGCCCAGGAGGGCAGTCCAATCTTCACTGGTCAGTGCCCAGGAGGGCAGTCCAATCGTCACTGGTCAGGAGACCACCGCCAGAGTCATTGCACAGGAGGGCAGTCCCATCGTCACTGGTCAGGAGACCACCGCCAGAGTCAGTGCCCAGGAGGGCAGTCCAATTGTCACTGGTCAGGAGACCACCGCCAGAGTCATTGCCCAGGAGGGCAGTCCCATCGTCACTGGTCAGGAGACCACCGCCAGAGTCAGTGCCCAGGAGGGCCCCGGCAGCCACAGCCCCACTGGGCAATGAGGGACCGCCATGGCAAACACCGCTGCACAGGTCAGAGACAGAAAAGTCAAGCACCGCTGAACAGGGTGAGCACCTCTGAACAGGGCAAAGACCGCCATGGCAAGCACCGCTTAACAGGTCAGAAACTGCTAAGTCAAGCACCGCTGAACAGGGCAAAGACCGCCATGGCAAGCACCGCTGACCAGGTCAGAAACTGCTAAGTCAATCACCGCTGAACAGGGCAAAGACCGCCATGGCAAGCACCGCTGAACAGGTTAGAAGCTGCTAAGTCAAGCACTGCTGAACAGGGCAAAGACCGCCATGGCAAGCACCGCTGAACAGGTCAGAAACTGCTAAGTCAAGCACCGCTGAACAGGTCAGAAACTGCTAAGTCAAGCACCGGTGAACAGGGCAAAGACCGCCATGGCAAGCACTGCTGAACAGGGCAAGCACCACAACATCAAGCACCGGTAGCCCATATGCGCCAGGGCCAGTGACGGAACTGGGACCGTCACGGGGAGAGTGATACACTCTGGGCACCAGTCCCCCTCCAGAACCTGTGGAGAACAGCATCCACTACCTCAGTCCTTAACAGGATGAAGCACTCTGGGCACACCACCCACTGAAAAGACTTGTGAGACTGTGGTTTTGCACTCCCCAGGATGGTACAGTGGGCAAACCACCCATTGAAAAAACTTGTGAGACTGTGGCTTTGCACTCCCCAGGATGGTACAGTGGGCAAACAACCCACTGAAAAGACTTGTGAGACTGTGGCTTTGCACTCCTGAGGATGGTACAGTGGGCAAACCACCCACTGAAAAGACTTGTGAGACTGTGGCTTTGCACTCCCCAGGATGGTACAGTGGGCAAACCACCCACTGAAAGGACTTGTGAGACTGTGGCTTTGCACTCCCCAGGATACATCAATGGGCATGGAGCCCCGTCGTGGATCTGGCGTAGTGCTGTCATCCGGCTGAGGTGCCCCCCCCTTCCCTTCCCCCTGAGGTGCCTGTTGTATTTCGATCTGATGCCCCAGCAGTATTCTCTCCGTTTCTGGACAGGTATCGTGTGTGGGCCTCGCCCATGCATTTTGGGCCCAGTGGTCCACGGACATTGAATGGTGCATACCTGCACTACTAATCGTGATGTATAAATTTTTGAATGAGGATATATATCTGTATATATTAGCTTACTGTATTTTGATACATTGCAATGGTTGAACTCATTTCCTTTTGTCTTTGCATTCTTCCGGGGGGTTTGGGGGTTGTTACTGTGATGTTTGGAAATGCATTGGTGTGTGTGTTGTAGTGTGCGAGGGTTGGGGTGGGGGGTTGAGTGTGTGTGTCCCTGACTTTTGCCTCCCGCATCCCCTATGTCGTAGGTGCAGTACTCACCGTTGTCTTCGGCGGCGACGTTGCTGATGTTCGTAGAGGAGCAGGAACACTACCACAGGGAGTATTTGGAGTTCCAGCTCCATGGTGCCCTCCTTTCTCGTGGAGTGTGTTAAGGTGAGCGTTTTCCCATTGAAATGGCTGTTTCTGCCATGTTTTTATCCACAGTGAATCCACCCTAGAAAAGGTGGCGGATTGGCCTGTTGTAATACTGTGGGCGGTACTTTGTCTTCCGCCTGTCTGTTGGCGGTGACCGCCGCGCTGCTTGTCTGTACCGCCGTCGGTGTGTTAAAGTGGCTGTCTTTGTTGGCGGTTTCCGCCACAGTCATAATTCCCTTTTTTTTCCGCCAGCCTGTTTGCGGTCTTACCGCCAGTTTAACACCGTCCGCCAGGGTTGTAATGACCCCCTGAATGTTTGAAAATTCATATCTTTACTTGTGTATGTTGGATTATTGTCATTTTGGTCTTGTTTGACTCAGATAAATATTGGCTATGTTTCTAAACTGGTATGGAATACTCTTGTGGTGTTATCACTGTATTACTGTGTGTGTGTGTGTGTGTGTGTGTGTGTGTGTGTTCTTCACACATTGCCTCTTAGGGAAGCCAAGCTACCAAGGTGGATGAGCAGGGGTTATCTTAGCTGTGTGACTCCCTTACCATGGCTAGAGGGAGGGTCCCTACTTGGACAGGGTGCAAACCGCTGCCGACTCCAATTCTAACAGCTTCCATCCAGTTAGTTGCTTCAGTCATGCAGATAGTGAAATTGTCTTTTGTGTTTGGTGTTTTGTCCGACAGGGGGAGTATAAGTTGCTTGTCATCATAGGAATGGATGTTGATGTTGTATGTATGGATGATGTTGGCCAGAGGATCATATATTTGTTAAAGAGGGTGAAACAAAGTGATGAACCTTGAAGTACTCCACTGTTGGTTTTGCACCTTTTGAGGAGTAAGGTGCTAGGCTGACAGCTTGTATTCTATCCATTAAGAAGGAGCATATCCAACAGAGAGCTTTGATGCCAATCTTGTCCAGATCTCTGATGAGTATGCGGTGTGAGAACATGTCAAGCACTGCAGAGAAGTCCAGTAGTGACAGGGCTGCTGTGTCTAATCCCCAAGGATCATGTCGTCTGTGGCGGTAATGAGTGCTGTTTCTTTACTGTGGTTGGGCCTGAATCCAGACTCCATGGTGTAGAGGAGCTGTTGGTTGAAGATGTGGTTGGCGAGGTGTCATTTGGTTCATTTCTCTAAGACCTTTGCCGGTTATGGGAAGAGAGAGGTGGTCTGTAGATGGAAAGTATGGCTGAGTCTGTGAATGGTTTCTTGGGCGGGAGCATGATGATGGCATGTTTCCAGGTGTCTGGAAATGTGTCTGACCTGAAGGAGGCATTGAGGATGGGTGTTAGTACTTTACAGATTGGTAGGAGTCCTTTGGTGAAAGCATGGTGGGCGAAAGGCTCATAAGAGGCCGCTGAATAGATGGCTTCATGGTAGCAGTAATTTTGACTGTGGTGACAGTGGGCACACAAGGTCAGAGTTCATTCTTGGATGTGATGGGAAGTTGTATTGCGACGGTGACAGGGTCTTGTTGAGGGTCAAAGTTGCTGCATATGGAGGTGATGTTTTTTATAGAAGACTCCTAGCAGCTTGCTTCAAAGGTCTTGTGAGAAGGTGATGTTGCTGGAGGCTGCAAGTGGCATGGTTGAAATATTTGATGATAGCAAAGATTTCCTTGCTGCTATTAGTCCTAGTGTTCTGTATCGGCTGGTGGTAGCTTCTTAGGCCTGATTTGAATATGTCTTAATCTGTGGTGTTTTGACTTGTTCTCCAATTGCACCCCACTTGCTTGCAGTGGTGTTTTGTAAGCCTGAGTCAACGCCGAAAAGGAAAATAATATCACAAGTTGCCAAAAGCACTGTATGTTTAATAGCTGACTGCGCCTAAACAGAACAAACGATGATGTACTGGTACATGGGCTTTCCCAGTGTTTAATCTATACTAAACAGAGTTCTGCAGCCCAAGGTTTACTTAGGAGGTTATTACAGTTCTGTCAAATATCAGAGTTAGCGAATACCAAGGGTACGTCATCTTGATTCCTCCTCCCTACACTCCCTGTCTTTTTATCTCACTCTTGCAGGTTTCTCTTCATTCCCATTTCTCCATTTGTCACTGTTTTCCTACCCTTCTCTTCTCTCTTCGATTTACCTTGCCTACCTTCTCTCACTCAATCAAACTAATTCATACCTTCAAAGTAAGCCTGACCCTAAGTCACAAAATATAACCTTAACGCAACTTACTTTTTAAAACCCTGCCTACCTCATTCTATAAGCTCAACCTTCAACCTTAGCAGTAGGACTAACTTTTCAAGCAGCAAACAAACACAAATGATGGACAGAATGTGGAACCAATCAAACATTCCCCCCCAGTCACAGATCTGGGTTTAATCCATCAATTAATTTTGCACACCATGCCACCCCATTGTGGACCCAACCATATGCAAATCAGTCTTGACCCTGTTCCCCATGGGAGCAGTCCAGCCCAAGCAAGACAGAGGAAACCACAAGAAGGGAAAACTGTGATGAACAAAGAAAGCAGGAACCTGCAAGAGTGCGATAAAGGGACAGAGAGCGTCTGGTGGTGCATGAACAAAACATGATGTGGAGTAAAAACTACGCAGCCTTGGTATTCGGCAGGCTGGTGTTCAATAGCGCTGGACTCGAGCTTCTGAAAAAAACCGGGGACCCAGTACTTATTCTTTTACAAAGTAAGCCTTGAATATCCTGGATAAAGGGAAGTGAAACATTGTGTAAAGACTGTACCTGGTCAAGAGAAAGATTTCATAATGGAAAAAATATGTTTTTATTGCGGGAGTGACTCGGACTCCTAGTAGAGAAAGCAGAGGCATCAATATAGAGAAGTGCACCCTCCACAAGGGCCCTGTCTTTCTTGTATTCGCTTTGAAGAATGACCCCATCCAGGCTATTCCTTTCCATGTAGAATCGAGTTCATTCATCACTCTTTGGGCATAATCACAATGCAACTTCATCCTGCGAAATTGCTTGCCTAGTTGTTTTTTCAGCCAGCCTTCTTTTATGACGATTTATTTTCCCTCTTTGCAGGTAGCCCCCCTCCAAGACCTTCTGAATCCACACTTCCCATACATATTTATTTTACTCACTCTGCATCAATTCTAGCATTAATAACCACCGAACACCAATCGAGTCTAAACATGCATTTGCCATTTTATATAGCACAGCTTTAACCCATAGGAGTGTCAGTGTACCTGGTGATATATTTTGAGACACAGAGATACAAAGTACACGGAACAAGAACAAAGCGGGGGTAGCAGGTAAAAGCACCGCGAAAACGAAACAAAGCATATTGCCAGAGAAAGGAAAAAGCAAAGCCCACCCTTATGCCATATACATATTTTTTTTTAAAACACAATTTTACAGAATGAGAGCATGCAAAAGGAATACTGCACAGCATGTTAGGCAGTGCGAGCTAGGTGCCGGGGCTGTGTGGTCCTGCCAGTTCTCTGGAACTGTTTTGCCATAGAGGAATGTGGACTTCGGCTCGGTTGGACAACATTCCTGGCTCTGTTCACGCTGTCCCAGTGGAACGGAAACAGGACTGTCCGATCACAGGTGACTCTGTCTCCAAATGTATTTTGATGAGGCATTCCAGCTCGCTCCGACGACGTAATGTTCCAGCCGATGGTATAAAATAAACCGACACGACGAAACCCGCCTCTCCTACAGCGAATCACGCTTGATCTGAAGTGTGTGGAGGTGGGAGAGGGTGCCAGGCTCGCGGTACAGGACTGACACGGTAAGTTTATTCAAAGAGAAAATACGAATACAGCTTTCTCTTGTTCGAGTCCCGCACTTCGTGTTCTCAGTCCTGGATTCCTGTTTACTCTATGATGGAAGGATCAGCCACACAACGTGAATGGAGAACAGGGTGACTAGAAGAATCCTTGTCATTCGGACACCATGTTTCCACTCCTGTGTTTTCATACAACACACCGAGGTGTTCTGGGAATTGTAGCGTTGATGGATGCCTGCGACGGGCGACTGTAGAGCAGAGGTCTTCATACTGGGGGGCCTCAAGTGATCCCAGGGGGTGGGGGGCACCAGACTCTGGCCAATAGAAGCATTATACAGATAACAGGCCTTTGTTTTAAGCAGAAGCATGGTATTGCATTTCTAAACAACCATTTGTAATGCAACGGGTCTTGTGTTTGCTCATGTTAGAGCTGATAGCGTTGTAAACTCCTAACCTGACTTTTCACCTATCGGCAAAAGTGCATTTATGTACGTAAGCCGAAAAAGGGCATTTAACTATGTAAAGCGCATGACTTCTGCCAAGCGAAATCGCGCTGGTAAATTAGAAAAAAAGTAGTCCATGAGCCGGACAGAAAACAGCGAGCCTCGCATGTTTTCTGTACTTAGTCGATGAGCTCGAGGAGGGCTAGCCACCGGAAAAGGCATGACGTATGCATGCCTTCGACTAATGAACGCAAGCAGATTTTAATAGGCAAGCCCACTAACCAATGAAAAACACTGACGTGACGTCGACAGGGCTCCGAGCCCTTTTCTAAACCCTAAAGCGTCTTGCATGCAACGCAGGCTCGACCCTAAAAAGGTAACAGTACCTAACTGCAATGTTTAAATAGGTCTAGACAGATTTAAACATTGGCATCTTTATAGAATAATTGTGAAAAATTCTGATGTGGGGCCCAATAATTTATATTTTTCAACTGGGGGGCACGACATTAAAAAGTTTGGACACCACTGCTGTAGAGGGACTTTGGGAGCGAGATGAATCATGGAAAATCTGATCTACCATATTGTGAAACACAGTCCTGGGTCAGACCAGGAAGAATTCTTAGTCACAAGCATGGCAGTTATCACTGGAGCTTTTTCGGTCTCCTTTACTGGCAGCTTTTGCCAGTGTGTAGCTGGAGACGCATTGTGGACAATTACGATATTTACAGTGGTGTTTAGCTCAGCCCATCGGGTAGCTTTTTATCTGAAGAAAACCCTTCTACATGTGAACAACATAAAAGACAATGGAAAGGCAACTGAAGAAGTGAACAAGAACTGTACAAGCAGTCAAAGCCAATAAAAGCCAATAGGCCTGGCCTTGCCAAGCCTGAGACTCCTTTTTATTTCTTTTTGCAAATATATGCAACCGGCATGCTCGGTTTGTTTTTTTCAAAGCTATGCAAAAGGCTTTAAAAGTAGTACATTTGCTGTTCTCTGTAGCTGATATACATTCATGTAGTCCTCTAAATATTGTAGTCTTGCAGTGGTTGGGAAAAAAGTTGTTTGTAGACTTGCCGGAAGCCATACTTCCACTAAGAAATCTAAGATTATCCGTGTGACAAGATTTTCAAAGTGTGAATATCTCCACCTAGAACGACATGGAGAACAGGCCTAAACAGAGTGTGCCAATTCCAGTCACAAAATACTTTTGTTGGGAGTCCTCCTCTGTGGAACTCAGCAATGAGGTGCATTGGTAGAACTTACAAGTCACATTCCTGCTAAGTCAGAGGAAAGAGTTGAATAGAAAATGTCTTGGCTAGTTGCAAAGGTGGAAGTGAGCTGAAGCCTAGTATCTGGAAACAGGAACGATGGGAACAGAGGTGTACTGGCCTTTGGCTTTGTCAAAATTTATTTTGCTAAGGTTTTTGCAAAACCTTATTTTTGGGACCTGCCAGATCCTCATCAATACAAAAAATAAACATTGACAGTAAGCAAACATATTTTAGTTGGTCGCAGAAAGCCCACATTGCCCCTGCCACATAAGGGAACTACTTTCTGTGTGTATGTGCTCCTTGTGAAAGTGCAGAATGCTGTCACTCACACTGAAGTAGTCCAATGGTTCATGTGAGCTGACCCATTGATTCATGTTTTATGGTGTAATCGGCAGAAGAAAAAATGTGAATGACACAATAACAGATCAACGGTAGTTGTTAACTAGTGCTAGCTGAACGCCCCTATCAATAAGTACATTATACATAGAAGTTCAGTAAAATTAACAGATCTTGGCTAACACCACACAAGCACCTACACCTACACTTCCAGATTCAGACCAATCCAAATACCTCCCTGCATGGCACCCTCATCTATAGGCAACCCGACCCCAGTTCTGCGAAGACATCGCTGACCTTGTTGCCCACCAAGCTCTCATCTCCTCCAACCACATCCTACTCTACGACCTCAGTTTCCACCTCAATACCCTCGATGACCCCAACACCTCAAACCTCCTGCCTCACAACTCTCAGCCTCAGACAACTCGTCAACATCCCAACGTACAGAGCCAGACACGTTCTCGACCCCGTTTTCTCAGAAGGGGGCAACATCACCATCTCCCACACCTCTGAACACCATTGGACCAACCACAAGTGCATCTACTTTACCTACACAAAGAACACTGCACGCCACCACACCCCCATTCCCCTGACAGACGCTGGGGCAAAGTCACAGAAGCACAGCTCACCAGCGCTCTCAACCACTTCCTTCCACCGGACGCAACAGACGCTAATAAAGCCACAAGCAACCTACAACGCTAGCTCTGAGACTGCGCCGACAACAGGGCCCCCTAAGGAAATCAGCAGGGAATCATCAGAGCAAAACTCCCAAGTGGTTCACACCAGACTTACAGGAATTCAAACGCACCTGCAGACGATTGGACCATAAATGGAGGCTCAGCAAATCCACTAAAGACTACACAGCCTACAAAAATGCAGTCACCACGCACCATAAGAACATCAGAGATGCCAAAAAAGCATGCCTCAACTTCAGCACTCACAACAGCAAAGAGCTGTTCGCCATGGTCAAAGAGTTCATGAACCCCGGGGTAGACACCTCTTCCATCCCTCTCTCCCAAGGCCATTGCAACAACCTCGCCACCTTCTTTCATCGTAAGATGCAGTACATCTACGAAGGCTTCAGGAACCAAAGCCCACCAGCACCTCTCACCACCACGGATCTAGCACCCCACCAGATACTGAACTTCTGGACCCCATCACCATAAACACCCAAAGACTGATGTACACCATTCACTCGGGAGCACCCTCAGATCCATGTCCACATCACATTCTCAACTTGGCCAGAGCCTCCATAGCACCGGAGCTCTGCTGAACCATCAACCTGTCCTTCAAGACCGCCACATTCCCCTCAGACTGGAAACATGCCAAAATCAGTCCACTACTCAAGAAACCTACTGCTGTCCCTAGGGAGCTGAAAAACTACAGACCCATCCCTCTGCTCCCTTTCATAGCCAAGGTAATGGAGAAAGCCATCAACCAGCAACTCTCAGAGTTCCTCAAGACAAACCGTATCCTAGACCCTTCCCAGTCTGGATTCAGAAGCAACCACAGCCCCAAAACAGCACTCTTAGCAGCCACTGACAACATACACATCATACTGGAATGAGTAGGCACCACTTCACTCATCCTCCTTGTCCTTTCCACTGCATTTGACACCGTCTCCCACTACATCCTCTGCGACAGACTGCAAGACGGCGGCATCTGAGACAAAGCCCTGAACTGGTTCAGGTCCTTCCTCACCGGAAGAACACAAAGGGTCAGACTACCACCGTTCACATCAGAACCTAAAAACACTTGCTGCAGAGTACCCCAGGATCCTCACTCAGCCTGACGCTTTTCAACATCCACATGACCCGCTCACTAAGATCACCTAAAAAACATGAGTTAAATATAGTCTCCTACGCCGACAACACCCAACTGTTCCTCTCCCTGTCCGAGGACTCTGTGCAAGCCGAGAGGAATTTCCACAACGGGATGAGAGCAGTCACCACCCGGATGGAGGCCAGCTGCCTCAAGCTCAACTCGGACAAGACAGAGATCCTCATGATCGGCTCCACCCCTTCTGCCTGGAATGCATCCTGGTGACCCACCCCCCGGGTAACACCCCCTCCCCCACTGACCATGCACACAACCTGTGCATCTTCCTGGACTCCTCTCTATCGATGACCCGCCAGGTTAACGCCATCTCATCAAGCTTCCACAACTTCCGTCTCTGGCAGAAGATTTTCAAATGGATTCCCTCTGACACAAGGAAGACAGTCACCCACGCACTCATCACCAGCAAACTGCACTACGTCAACCCATCCTATGCCGCTATTACCAAAAACTTAAATCAAGACTATAAAGAGTCCAGAATGCAGCAGCCAGAGTCATCCTGGACATCCCCTGACACAGCCGAATATTCTCCATCCTCAGAGACCTACACTGGCTCCCAGTAAACAAGCGCATCACATACAAACTCCTGATCCACACCTTCAAGGCACTGCACAACATAGGACCAGCATACCTCAACCACTGCCTCACCTTCTATGTACCCAATAGACGGCTCCATTCCTCCCAGCTCACCCTTGCAGCCATCCCCAAGATCCAGAAAAGTACAGCAGGAGGAAGAACGTTCTCCTACTTAGCATCCCGGACATGGAACACACTGCCCCTCAAACTCAGACCGCATCTCTAAAGCAGTCCAGGAAGGACCTCAAGACCTGGCTTTTTGACTGAGCAGCACACCTACATTCAGCGCCTTGAGACCCTATGGGTCTCCATGGTTGATTGATTGATTGATTGAACACCAGACCTAGAAATAAATTGTTTGAAAGCAATTGTCTTTTGTCTCAAAAAGCAAACTTTGCTAAAGTAGTCTTTGGAAATGAATGGAAGCACTTTGTGATCAGATATGTTGCTTTTTTAAAGGGCAGAATGCTGCAACTCACAGTAGGATGACCTTTTGTCAACAGCTTTAATTTATGCAGTTTGCAGTGGTGGGTGGAAGGAAAATGGGAATGATACAATAACAGACCAACAAATAAAGCGGACTGTTTGAAACCCATATAAGTGAGTGTATGATGCAAAAACTTTAAATATACAAATTCACTGAAAAGAAACAAAGGTTTAAGTGACATAATAGTTAGATATTGAAAAAAGATTAAAGTAATTAAAAAAAAACTGAAATTTCCCATTTATTGTTTAGTGAGCTAGCTAAAACTGGAGTACTGCCAAGCTCTGCTTAAAACCTCACATATTACATCACTCAGCATGGAATAATATTTTATAAGAGAAAAGCATACCACACCTAGATCAAAACACCTCCTGGAAGTATAGTATTTTCTTCCTGAATGCTTTTTACTCAGGTCCATTAATGTCTAAAGGAAGCATTTTCATTCTATGCAGGGGAGAGAGTTTCCCTACTCTCCTCCGACCTTAAAACAACAATAATCCTGCTACAATATTTTACACTTAAGACCATCGTGCAAGAAGTCTAACATTCCAGGGTCCCTACGGTGAACTTTGTGCGAATCTGGAACTAAAATATACTCTGCGAAGAGAGGGTGCGCCTAAAGACATCAAGATAAATGGTTACGCTTCCCCACGACTGCAGTAATTAGGGTGTACTGGGCACCTGTGCACGTTGCCACTACACCTGATGTAATGATAGATACGCGTCTGAAAATTCGGGAGTCACCATATTCATAGCCCCTCGTGTGAAGCAGAATTGATTCTTCCAAAAGAAGGCTGTCGCAAACGGAAATCGAGACTTTTTTCTAGTGGCCAGCTCACTCCTGACCTTTGCCCTTAGGGGATGTTTAAACGTCTTGCAAAAAGAGGGTCGGCCCCCTTTCCCACTGTGGGAAGAATGCTACAGCTTCCGTTAAACAGCAGCTCTTGCTGTTTTTCATCGAAGCAAGCCTTCCTTCTAGCCTCCTGCACAGTCGGTTTTAAATTTTGTCTCCCAGAGGTAGCTGGATGTTTCCAAAGCCTGCAATCTTGCACACACTTGGAAAGAAACTGGGATGGTTTTTCCCCCTTAGGACGACAAAGACTGGTTTATTAGGAATGTCATCTTTCTTTGCAGCAAAACACAACATTGCACAACAAGACACAAGGGAGGCGCGGAAACGCAGAGATGGCTTACATTTGGAATTTACTATGTTCAAATTCCAGACATTGTGAAGCCAAAAGATATCCGTTTGATTCCAATTGAATTCTTACTGGTTTGCATTGGTCTTTGGTATTTTGGTGCATGTCTGTGACACTGAAAATTCTGATTGAACATTTAGGATTTGATATGAACAAACGGAAATGAAAAAAAGTGATAACCCCGAAGTTGGTGGATGAAGGGGAGCACAGGAATGGGTAAAATCAGAAAGGGTGGAGTCCAGCCTGCCGGAAGGGGCGGGGCAAAGTAGAGGTAATAAAGGGTGATTACTTCCTGGGCCCCATGCTTCTTCAGGATCCTGCGCTCATGCAACAGCTTTAATTTATAGAGTTTATAGCAAAGCAGCCCTATTTATTAATGATGAGGTAGGGAACATGCCTTCTTCCACTAAACAGTGACAGCCGCTAGATCTGCTATGTATTTTCTCTCCACGTAGGTCATTTGTTTTAACTTTGAAACAAATCTTATGAAGTGCTCCACTTCATTTTGTTGACCTGGACTGCACAAAATCGTCTGACAGACTTAGGAGAGGTCAAAAAGGGTATTGTTCGAAGGGGTAGATTCAATGGCAGTGAGTGGCCTGCCAATATATATCTTTCTTCTTATGAACCTGGTTCTCAAAATTTAAGTTTCAAGTTACACACAGATTACATTTTAAAGTAGCTTAAGAACGTTAGGCCACTTACCGCAGAGATCTGTGTATGCCCATTAAGTCTCAAAGTATAACATGCTGATGAGATACCAAAGGTGGTTAATTGACTTGTCACTCATATCTCCTTGCAGTATTCTGTTCGCAGGTTTGATTCATAATAAAATAGCTACGAAAGTTAATTTGACTGGCATGAAGCACTGCCTTTATATTCAGGTCATAGGTGTGTAACATAGCAAGATAGCCAGGCTACATGTTAATGCCTTTATAGCAGAGTTAGTCGTGTGAGCTGCTGGTCACAAGTCTTAATCTTGGTTACGTAGCTCAGTGCTTTAACAACCTGATAAAACAGCTGCATATACTCTGTCAGACTTCTTTGAATTTTTCAAGGTTTTACCTCAATCTTTTGTAATTTTGTGCCATAAAATGGCTGACACAAGGAATACCTCTGAGCTTAGTATTAACTTCTTATTAATAGTAAGTGTAAAAAACGAAACTAGTTCGCACTTTGTCCTATATAAATATTAATTGGTAGTATATTTTGTCATAGAATTAGATACCTAAAGTACACAACATATAATTGCCTGATTCATAAATCTGCACAGTTGTTCACAGTCCCAATTTTCAGACATCTGATTTTACGTCGTATTGCCTTCCCTCAATGTGGAATTGTACACCTTGTACAATTACACATTGGATCAGCAAGTGCCTATGTGCAATTGCACATTTATTTTCCTTTTTCTTCTGTTTTCCCCATTGAAAATAGTTTTTCCTGTGGAGAAACACCTTAACATAAACCCAAACAAAATTTTGGGTGGTGTTCCCTTCCATTTCTGTCAGATTTACTGCTAGCTGAGTCCTTCAAAACCCTTGCCGTTCTTGCACATGTCAAGGTAACAACACGCTTGCAGTTCGAACCACCAGGAAGGGAAATAGGTGAAACACGACACGATTGTGCCCCATAAACAGGTTTCTGTTAGTCACGGGGAGTATAATTTAGGGTAGAGCAGCTTCGTTCAAGGAAAAATCAGGCTAACCAGTCTTATTGATGGATGTTGCTGAAACGAGCCTCAGCACAGGGGCGTAGCTTACACTGGTGCAGCACGTGCACTCGCACATGAGCCAAGGAGCCTGGGGGTCCCGCTGAGTCCTGGTTATTGCTGTAGCTCAAAGTGTACACAGATTCCAAGGGGCCCATTTCTCTCCTTGTACTAGGGCCCATGACACACTGGATACATCACTACCCAACAAATCACGACATTTCCGAGACTCTTAGAATGTCACAAACTCTGGCAGATCCAGAGCTGACGAGATAAAAAGAAAGTAGGATACCCAAAGGTATCAGTCATAAATACCATACATAGGATAGGGAAGTAAATTGGAGTCCTAACCACGAGGCAGAAAGTGAAAAAATATGAAACGTGGGAAATGCAAACAGTGAGTGTGAGCTAGTACAAAGTGGGAAGACACAACAACCAAATATACTTTGCTAGACATCTGATCCATGTTGAACTGACCTTATATACTAGCTCTACCCACTGTGCCTCGGAAGTGCACCATTAACTGAGCAGTGCATGAACTGCCAATGCCAATTGTGCTGTCTAGTGTTTTTACGTCTTAAATGTCCAATGCTCTGTTCTACCAGATTTACAAGCCCTTCAAGCACTTTTGGATAATCAGGTGCCTTCGTCATGCATGAATTCGTACAGGATTCTCTCCTAAAAGTAGCAGACCATGGAGAAGAAAACTGATTTGGTTTTGGAAGGAGGTATCTTTAAAACCTCCATACCGGACGAGGGCCATGGACAAAACCAACAGACTCCCAAGATCTCTTAGACACATTGGCACAGATTTCAGTGGGCCTAGCACCTCCTTGCACCACAATAGCGTAATTCTCTTATGCTAATATGGCCAAACAAGACCAAAATTGCAGAGCCATATTTACAAAGTGGCACATTACATGCATTGCGTCACTTTGTAACTCCTTGTGCCACATTATGTCTGTCCAGAGGCAAAATGTATGCAAGGTGGATGTTCCCCCATTAAAGGGACTGCAAAAATGGCACAGTGGAATCATAGAGATTCCACTACGTAATTTTTTGCTGCTACTTTTGACACCTGCACAGAGCAGCCTTTAAAAGGGAGCACACTGCTGCTTTCAAAGGGCCCCAGTGTACTGTGCAGGATTAGTACCAACATTTTGGAGGATTAGCACCAAACTTTTGGAGCTAATCGCACACAGTACATCAATAGCATCAAAAATTCCGATGCTATTTCCCCAACCTTAAAAACCGTGCACACATGGTGGCGGTAGGGAGTGCTAAGGGGCGCAAGAAAAGTGACGCTACATTGGATGCTTCACCACTTTTCTTAAATAAAGCCCATTGTTTCCCTTCCAGGAACCAGATATTGTCACTGAAAACTCTGTGCACTGAGAATCAACAATTAGCTTAACATCTTACTCATGAGCACCATCCACTAAAGAGGTGGACCTTTTTGACTGAGCCAGTTACACTGCTTCTAGACACTGGAAAGAGCATGTGAAAATGCCACTGTGATGAGAGAGGATGCGTCCTCCTTTTTTGTTCTGAGAAAGGGGCCTACAAATAAAGGTGTGACCTTGAGATGGAAACCAGATAGCGCCCAATAATTGATGAATAACCACACCCTTTGTTCCTTAAGGTATGAGGATTCCTTGCTCTAGTGGTGATCATGAACAAGCTTATAATATGCTTTAGCCTGTGAGAGATGATAATAAGGAGCTTAATTGTATGGCTTGTACTAATAGGATAACAAATTGCCTCATCCCGGCAGGGGACTGTGTCAATAATTTTTTAACTAGTTATGGTAGCTCTGGGGAGTGTCCGTCCCCTAGGTGGTTGAATATTGGCAGGGGTAGTACCCCCATATGGATCATAGAGGAGGAGATTATGGTGGCTGTGGCTGCATTGTTGAAGAACTAGGCACTCGACCCGGACAGTGTACAAGCTGATTTGTTCTGTGAAAACGCAGTTCTTTGGGTAAAAGTTGTTACCTGCATTTTCAATGCAGCATGTTGCGCCCTTATCGTCGCAATGCTCTTTCATAAACCCCGTGTTTAAGAAAGGGGATAGGTCAGACCCCAAGTGTTATAGACCAATTTTGCTTATTGATTCTTCAGTAAAGGTCTTCGGAAGGGCCATTTTGGCCAGAATTTCTCTTTAACTAGAAGAAAGGAATGTCATCTCATGTTTCCAATATGGGTTTAGGCAAGGTAGGGGCACTGTAGATCAATGTCGCAATTTGCACCTTTTAATTGGCAAATACACGGTCGTCAGAAAGGAGATTTATACTTGGCCTTTGTGGACCAGTCCACTGCATTTGACCGCAGAAATAGAGATAAGTTGTGGTCTATGCTCATTTATTTGGACTGGAGCCAAAGCTTCTGAATTTTTTGCTTGATCCGCATCAGGGCCTCAAGGCTAGAGTCAGATATAACCATAAGAGTTTTCTGACGTAACCCATAAAGATTAGTAGTGGGGTAAAGCATGGGTGTATCGTGGCTCACTTATTGTTTACCTTATATATTAACAATATGTGTTCTGTTCAAAACTCTGCCTCTATGGATGTGCCCCGGGTCAGATCGAGGATGATACCAGCATTGGTGTATGCTGACGATACCGTCCTTCTGGCCAGACCTGCGGTGAGCCTTGATCATCTTCTTAATTCTTTTATTAAGTTTATGGCATCCCTTGATATGCGCATAAACTATTCTAAGCCCAACATTATGGCCATTGGGTTGCGAAGCAAGCAATGCAAAATATTTTTTTGTGAGAGGGGAGGTAGTGTCAAGAGTCTCAACCTTCCCTAATCTGGGGATCATCTTTGATGAGAAAGGAACCTGGCCCTCACAGATGAAGGCAGAGAAATGTGATGGCGAGGGATGTGACTTTGCTGTTTGATTTCACCTCCAGGTTAGGGTCTAGACCTGTTTCAGCAATTTTAAAGGTTATTCCGTCAAATGTCTTCTGGTAGCTTCTTATGATTGTGGGCTGTGACTTTGCTGTTTGATTTCAACTCCAGGTTAGGGTCTAGACCTGTTCCAGCAATTTTAAAGGTTATTCCGTCAAATGTCTTGTGGTAGCTTCTTATGATTGTGGGCTTTGGGAATACAAGGACTGTTGAGCGATACAGGGAGCTGCAAATGCCTTTGTTAGAAGTTTGCTTGGTCTCCCCTAGTCCGTCTCTATTTTTGCTGCCCATGATGAACTAGGTTTTCCCTACATATCTCTGACAAGTTGGCCCTTGCCCCAGTAGTGACCTGGTTCAAACTCTGGTCTAATCCCAAGCTTGAACTAAATCAGGCTATTGTTAGGGACTGTCTTGCCCTTGACAATGCCCTTAACATCCTGCAGCTGGATTACATTAAGAGTCCGCTGACGAGGTTAGATTGTCCTAATTTTTTTGTAACGCCGGAACAGATCAAAAGTAAAGATGTGCTCTGGGTAAAACACCTCTTTAAGGTTTGTGTAAGAAGTGAAATGGGAGCTTAGGAGTTGCAAAAATCTACGGTTAGGCCCTATTTTCTTGCAAAATCTGAACCTGGTTTGGAACCTTATCTCTGTACTGTGAGCTCAGTTTGTCATTGTTTTTTGTTGACACGATTCAGGTTAGACTTTTTGCATTGATTATTAGAATATCCTCAGATACGCTATCACGGGGATAATTTTACCCGTTCTTCCTGTGATGATTTCTCCATCCGGGACACAATGCACTTTATGTTTTTCTATGGCCACACTTGCACTTTGAGGGATCAATACATTTTGCCACTCTTGAAAGGGAAAGGTTTTTATCAGTTAAAGCCTGCTCTGATTTATTTAAAGATGTTGCAGTCCCCCAATATTTGTATTAACATGGCTAGGTTTCTGGATGGGGCGGTCAGAGTTAAAAACATGCACTGTGGCCAGGATGTTGCTTAGCGAGCCATGTTTTTATTTTATTTTAATGGTAACTTCTATCATGTTTTTTTAAATTAATTATGATTTTTTGAAAGCTTCTATTGATTTTAGGATTTTTTAACCTGTTTTAATATGGGATTATAGATTTATTATCTCTTGTAAAGCTGATTTTGAATTATGTTTTTAGTATGTGTGTTTTCTCTCATGGATTTGTCAGTTAATCCAAGATAAAGAAATAAAGAGTATGGCTTGTATACATTGCAAAAGATCTGTAACAAAAGGGACGACAGAGACTGCAATCTACTAATTCATAGTGTCAAACTCAAATTCGCTACGTGGATCCAGAGGGGGACAAGAAAATCAAGTAGAAGAAGCATCATTGCATACAGCACAATAGAAGACTGAGCAAAATCAGTCAGTAAGAGTGCAGACGAGAGGTCAGTTTTCAAAGATCCCCAGAGCAGATCAAGTGGTTCCAGACAAAGACTGCACAGATCAAATGGCAAGC
The DNA here is from genome assembly GCF_031143425.1 of Pleurodeles waltl. Taxonomy (NCBI): domain Eukaryota; kingdom Metazoa; phylum Chordata; class Amphibia; order Caudata; family Salamandridae; genus Pleurodeles; species Pleurodeles waltl. The sequence continues at coordinate 643,159,502 of NC_090446.1, read as the reverse complement.
AAAGATGAAGATGCAGCAGTTGTCATAAGTGGGTCCGAAGATGAAACTTGCTCCAAGGTGAAGTGCCTGGGATGAAACACGATCCCACTGTCTGAATGATAACTGGGGCCCATCAACATCTAAGCTAACAGATTGGGAGGGCATGAAAGTTGTGACTAGGGGACACTGCATCTGCACTGAGGTGGAGGCATGGGCTGTCCTACAAAAAGATCCATCCCAAATCGAGGCATCCCCGGGGACATTGGAGGCCACGGTTAGAGTTTACCAAACAACACAAGATGCACTGGCTACAGCACTGGACAAGCATGCACGGTTGATAGAGCAATTAAGCTGTTTGGATTTTCAAGTGTATTAAGCCAAAATGCATGCTGAACGGCAGAAGACAGGATGCTTATTGGCCTGGCTCCTGTGAGGTGCGGACTCACCCACACTGATCACCAGAATTAGGGTTGGCCTGCACCAGACAGACATAAATGCAGCATTCACAGAACACTATTCCCCCTATATGACACTCCCTTCGTAGACCTTCATCATTTCCTTGCTCCGGTGGAACTTCCAACACTTACCCCATGGAACGGGGGGAACTTAACACACCCCTCACAATACAGGAAATCCAAGGTGCCATATGTGGCTCTGCTAACACATAAGAAACCTCAGATGGATGGGCTCCCTATAGAATTTAACAAGTACTACGAACACCATTTAGCACTGAAACTGCTGGAGCTCTATCAAAATGCACACATGGAGGCCTGCCTCCTGAAGTCCCTCCACAAATCTCTGTTGGTGTCCCTCCCTAAGCCTGGAAAAGTCCCTATGGAACTTGCCTCCTATCGCCTATTGTCCATGCTGGGAGTCAGATAAAAAAAATCTTTGGCAAAGTTCTGGTGGGTCAATTGTATGAACATATGCTGTGCCTCTTGCATCCCGACTAGAACAAGTTTATCCCTAGGAGGTCCACTACATTAAACATGCGCAAACTTCACAGAGTGATGGAACTTTCCCTGGTACAGTGGTTATTTGCCACAAGCCTGGTGTTGGACGAGGAGAAGGCATTTCATATAGTAGATTGGGACTACTTATTCTCGACCCTGACTGCCCTCAGCATTGTGGGACGCCTGCAGGAGTTAATAATGCTTTTCTATGTCGAACTTGTGGCCGGAGTAAAGATCAGGCAATGTATCTCTCCTCGTTTCCAGGTGAGCAAAGGGACTCTGCAAGGTTGTGCTCTGTCCACAGTGTCATTTGCCCTAGCCATAGAGCCCTTGGTTCAGAGACTACACCAGCCGGGGCGGTAGTGGGGCATCCCGATGACTGGTGAAACATACACAGTTATGCGGTTGATGTGTTAATTTATATTCAAGATATTTGGGGAGGCATAATGTAAATTCAGGCTGTTTCACAGGAATTCCAGGCCATTTCTGGCCTAAGGGTGAATTGAACTCAATCATGCCTGTTTCCATTGAGTCTGAATAGCCCCCTACAGTTTTTTACTGTGGATACACATCCGTTAACATAGAAGCCCCACACGTTCTGTTATTTTGGTATAAATATATATCATCAGACAAGAGACCTGGTCCACGACAATCTTAGAAAAGCCATAGTATCATTACAGCCCCAGATGGGTTTTTAGAGCACACTGCTACTTACAGTGCAGGGTAGAGTATCCTTGTCTAAAAGGGTAATGCTTCCTCTCTTACTTTATTACTTTCATTACCTCCCAGCCTGAATTATGAGATCGACTTTCCATACCCAGCCCTCAGTGTTGGGGCATTTCATTTGGCACAAGGGAAGGTGGTGGGTTGCACTCCGCAAGCTGCAGCTCCCCGTCAGTTAGGGAGGCCTGGGGGCAGTGAACGTCGAACATTATTATCTGGCAGTGCAACTACAGTGGCCGGCACACTGGCTGCAGATTGCTACATAGAGGAACTGGGATTCCCTTCTGTGATTCAAGTGCTCAGTGTGATCCATCAGAGCTTCCGTCCACATGCATGACTCTCTCATGAGGCAAATGCCATGAGGCAAATGGGCTATGGAGGATTGCATTTGAAAGCCTTGACCACATGCTACAACTCATACTATGAATGCCGTGCTACTCGCCTGAAACTTCCACTACATTCTATATCATCATTTGGTAGCATGTTGGGTGAGGCAGGACTGGGTGCTTGGAGCAAGGTGGGTGTGGGCACAGTGGGTGATTTATTCCAGGAAAGTGTGCTTGTACAGCAACATGAGAAATCTAGGCTCCTGTCGGGGTATCTCTTAGCACATATTCACTTACTGGTAGAAATGGAGAGGCTCTGGGGCATCATAAGCACTGAACCTTACACTGTACATAATGGGTAGGAGAGTAAGCTTAAAGCCTTGTTTGTGCTAGCACTCACACATACTGTGCAAGACCCATTAGCCTCAGTCCAGAGGGAATGGAAAAGAGATTTGGATAGGAATCTGTCCAGTAAAGAGTGGAAGTAGGAAATACTGTACCCTAGGAAAGTATTGCGGAACACAAATTTCCATACATCCAATTTAACATCTTACACAAGGCTCATCTCAACCCGCCTCCCTTTCCCGAATGTTTGGGTCCCTGTCAGACTGTACCAGATGTTGACAGCATATGTTCTGGTACTGCTCAGAAGCAATGGCGTTATATGCTGCGGTGTCCACAGCACTAGAGAAGGTGACTGGTTGCACAGATGTGTGTGCACAAGAGGGATCACTGCTGGGGCTGTTTAAGTGCTTGACGGCAACTGAGGCCATGAACTGTTTAATTGAATTGCCATTGTTGGTAGCCCAAAGGCTCATAGCCATGTACTGGATAGTTGTGGCATTGCCTGGTGTGACGCACTGATGTGCGGCAACGCTCAAATGGAGACGGACAGAGGCAGTGGGACTGAGGTGGTAGGAAGTTTACAGCCTGCGAATACAGTGTAGTGGCAGACTGGGAGGTACTGCTCTGGGATTTACAAACTTATCAGGGCGAGTTAGGCGGTCAATAGTGCACACCTGGTTACTCAAGTATGCCCCACCACTCTTCCAGATCTGTCCTTCATTGATTCCCAGCAATGTCTAAGGTAAATAGTGTACTCTGATATCAATATAAGCCGCAACTGCAATGGACACATTATAATACTGACATCATAAATGCATTGGTAAGAGACATCACATGAATAGTTGCTTGTTAAAATTTGTTAGGGTTTATACGTACTCACCCAAACACCCCTGCGATTATAGATTCTTTTTTGTATGGTCTCATGATGGGATTAATGTTCATGACTCTGTATATTGCTATAGATATGTTGAATGTAATTGTGACACTAACCAAAATGCTACTAAAGAGTGCCAAAAGAAAATTGCAGACTGAAAATGGTTGAAGAGACTGATCAAGAAACAGTGCAGATAGAAGAAGATTTGAGTGACAAAGAGTCAGAGCAACAAGGGGTCAGAAAAATAAAAGTACCAAATAAGAAGTATGCAAAACCAGAGTAGTCGTATCCGGTGAAAGTCCAACCAGAGAAAAGAGACATTGACATGAAAGATTGTAGTTCATTTTTGAAGCACCACCATGAATTTGTTATGAAATGAGATTGGAGAAAATCAATGCTGAATAATTGTTTGATGAAGTGCTAAATTAGGTGAATTTTTAAAAGTACATCCATTTAGTTAGAGTCTGATGCCTTACTTTAAGAAGAATACATTTTTAACCTTTTGTTTAGGTATCCAGTTGAAGATAGTAGGTTTCTGTGAACATTTGTTGAACTGAGATTCTCATTGATAATGACACATTGTCATTTAAAGAATGCAAAGTTTTGATTTTACACCATGTTAGTCTAGATCTTTTGAAAGTTTTGTTAGATTTTTTTTCTGGAGGCGTAATGAGTGATTAAGAAGAACTGATAATTCGTTTTTCACATATTTTCTATTATATTTGTACTGATAATCTTAGAAAGTGTTCAGGTCAGCCTCATTCTTTAGTTGTATATGTTTTACCTAAGTCAGAAATTGAATTGTATATTTTTACTACTAGTTCTAGAGATAAGAGGTTTGGTAATAAGACGCCTAATGATTAACAGAATGATAATATCTAGACTAGATCAGTGGTTCCCAACCTTTTGATTTCTGTGGACCCCCACTTTAACATTAATGGAACCCAGGGACCCCCACTGAATCATCATTGGAATCCGGGGACCCCCGCCTGAGTCATTACTGGAAGCTGGAGACCCAATGTGTCAATATTTGTTAATATTTTTTAATTTTCTAGGCTCTCACGGACCCCCTGAGAAGGCTTCGCGGACCCCCAGGGGTCCCCAGACCACAGGCTGGGAACCACTGGACTAGATGGTTAAAAGTATATTTAGCAACAATGAATGTGTCAAATTGTTTTTTCTATGTATTTGCCTGTATTTGGTGCAAAGGGAGTGACCTAAAATCAACTTATGGTCTCCTATTCTCTGACCTGCAGTACAGTAACATTGATTCTTTCTGATAAAGGATCCCTTGCAATTACTGATGTAGATATAGACTTGTCATTAGAAAAACTCCTGATATTAGAGAGCTTAGGTTCTGTTACATATCATCTAAAAAGTATTAAACCTGTTAGCACACCTAACAACAGGGAAGAGAAGAGTGTGTGTAAGTTGAAGAATGTTGCATGATTTTTATTAGCAAATTTAGTAAGACAACCGTTAAAAACTCGTAGAAACTCAGATGAAACATGTTACTGTGTTGCAAAAAGAGGCTCAGGAGAGATTTAGGCATTCAAAGATACATCCTAGCAAAGAACAAAATTGAGGTTTGTGTATAATTCGTGTGAAATATCTTGGTCTGGTATTATTTGAAATTGTTGAAGAAAGTAAATGTAGTTATAATGTTGTGGTAGATAATGAGCTTTTGAGGGGTGAAGAACCTAGATTTAGAGGATTTTATTATGTTTGTGGTAAAATGGCTTATTTTAACCTACTACAAATTCGGGTGGGTAGCTGTTACCTTGATTTGGTGTTCTCTAGACTTTACCATGTGAATGAAATGAGTGAAACTGACTTAAAAGAGTGAGACAAGTGCTTATAGATATTCTTGGTGTGTTGATTCCTTCTTTTGGTATTGGTTGAATGACGTGAAAATGAGAACGTTTTTGACTTTGGTAGATTGACCTGTGACTAATACTGCTGGAGCACTAACCAAGATTAACAAAGAGATGCTGGCATTTCATGCCACGGGTCTTTAGTTTTAGATGTTTTTCTTGCAAAAGAAGGCATTGTGTGCCATAAATTGAAACTGAGACAGTTTTGTGAGTATATTCCTTATATTAGCAGACCTACTATTCAGTATATTGTGAACATTCCTAAAGTTTCACGTGAGGCAAGGTCCTTCAAGGAGACTGGGGCATGAGAAATTGTTGTTTCATGGTTTAGTGTAATTGGGGGATAGTATTTCAAAGACTGGTGAATGATTGTGTGGTGTAGGTGATGAAATGTTAAAAAAGGGTCCTCACCCTTCTTTTTATAATTGTATTTTGTATAGTAGGTTTAATACAAATTCCTAAGTTTCTTGGAGTAATGTTTTGTGAAAAAAAAAAACGGGTTTAGTAGTGGGCCTAAGAATGTAAAAGTGAGATCCAGTAAAAAGTGCAAAAGGAGTTACTTTGAAATGGAGGACATTAAAGCTAAAGGTCTTGACGAACTGTGGTAACTGGAGAATTCTAAACATAAAAAGCAACATGTAAACTATTATGTGATTTTGTAGTGTGGTTTGTGCCGATGATTATCATCATACGGAGGAGTTATGAGTTCATATTCCATGATAAATAATTATGCATTTTTAATTAATACTAGTGAGTCACAAGTGCAATTGTTAACTGTGTTTAATATAATGAAAATCCTAAGCATGAAATTGATAGGCCTTGGCCTACTTGTCTGTACAGAATTGCACATTTTAATGCATGAAAGGTGCAGCGTCTGACACTAACTTGTTCCCCTACCCCTTCAAGAGCACCGAGGAGCTTCACTTTGCTAAGTGATTTTGCTTTTACTCTGTTATTTATTGACACGTATTATTTTCTTTTGATGATTTTCCTGGAGATGACGGATTTACAAAAGTATACAACATAAGGCCACTTCCTTAGGCCAAATGTAGGTGTTGGTTGAGTTTTTGAATGTGCTTTTGTTTTCTGTTGTAGGGCATCATGCTTGATTATTCACCAGATGTAAAGTAAATGTAATTACAGGATGTGATGTGTTTTCTGTTTTACAACTGAATGGCTCAGAATTACTTTCTTCATCATACAACAGTGACTGTGCAGTTTCTCTCGCTCAGTATATAAAAACTGATACTTTGGTAAAGAGGAAGAGTGATTTCCTGAGCTCCTCTGAGGCAGACTTCACGTTAAGCATTACATTGATCTAACCTTAGAATCATTTACTACTTCCTCGCCTTTACAGAGCAGTCCATTTTATGACACATCGTCCTTGATTTTCAATAGCCTTGTTCTAGACCGTATGTGGTGCTAGCTATACATTAGATTAGAGATTAGTTTCCGCTGCAAAAAATATTTTACAACATGTTTGCATTTTGCATATTTCGAATTGATTGGCTAACCAATACTTTTTTCCTTCTGTACTGGTTCCTAGCTTTTTAATAAACCTTTATGGTTTGTACTTTTAGCCCTGTCTTGTGTGGATTTTCCTGTGTGGATTTCCTTCTGTGATTTCGCTGGGTTTACATGACTTATCTTCAGGGCTCTCCTTGTTAAAGACAAACACTAACACTGAAAAGAGCCGCCATTAACTTCAAAAAGGTACCTACATCTTACCAATGGATTCCCCTCTATTTCGGGATTTTTACTTCGATCTGGAGTCACCATTGCCATTCCAATTAGCTAAATGTCTCACAAAGGCTTTTGTCAGGTCACTGTCTGCAAACCTTCCTTGCCATCCAATAAATGACTTAACTGGTTAACTTAAGTGGGATCACTTTTCACAAGACATGGCTTGAGCTGTCTCAAACACTTAACAGATTTAAAGGTTTGACAAAAATTGAAACAAATCTTTAACAAAACCTACATCTCACCCTTTTGCACATACCGGGTGCCAGGATACAGTAGGCCTTGATCTTATATTTTCTTATCTCAGCCTTATGTCACCAACTACATACTAATGGCAACAATGTAATTACATAATGCCCAAAATGGCCCCTGCCTTTACCCAGAAAGCGTGCTGCACCATGGCCTGCTCTTTCCTCACTGGGTTATCTATTACAGGCAAGGATAAAAAAAAAAAAAAAAACATCTGGAAAATATGTCTGTCCCCCCGACTGGCACCAATCCACTTCAATGTTCTAATTTCATTAAATGAAGAAAAAGAAGACAGAATATGAAGAAGAACTGGGACAATCTCCCCTCTTCTGCAGACCCCCCACTCCCACAATTCAGGTAAGTAAGTGCCGAAAATGGTAAAACATACCATACATATCACCAGATGCAGTATATGGAACAAAATCGAATAAAACAGAATACGTGTGTGCACCTCAGCCCACGTGCTTCCCACTACCCTTGCTTCAAGTCACCATTTCCTCATGATAACATAACACAAAGATCTGCGTTGTTGCCAAAGTCGGTAAGCTTGTTTTGATAACTGCCACATTTTTGTGGGAGTGTTAACACAAAAGCCATAATATTTCCTGTGGCACATTGAGGCCCTTTTTCTCTGTTGTGTTGATGTTTTGCAGTTGGTGATATACAGCATTGTGACCGTGGGGCTAGTGAACTATAGTGTCACCTACTATTCTGGAATGGCAGAAAAACGTATATGTACATCATCACAAAACAACAAAACAGATGTAGCAAGTGTTATCCAAAAACAAGTTCTTCAGTGGTCCATAAGCATGTGAGTTTGAACATAACTGCATTAAGACATTATTTTTTCACTCTTGAGATTAATATGATAGTTATATAAGGAATTAAAAAAGATTAATATAGATGTTGACTGCCCCTGGCATCTCCTTCAACTGACAGTGCCTTCTGGCTGTTTCTAAATTGTTCAGTGAAATATGTCCTCAAGGCCACTGCAACATCAAAGTGTGTTTACAAGCAACTGCGTAGCGTGGCATGCCACCGTGATAGAGACGTGCAAGAACAGTGTGGACTTCAAGCTGCAACCATAGAATCCCGTGTTAATTCCGAGAGCTGCAAAGTTTGTGATGGGTGAACGGATGCAGAAGGAGGATTGCTGCTGTCAAGTGATCACCCCTCCTGTCAAGAAGCACCAGGGCGACAATCTTGTTGTTTACACCAATCACAAGAGGGCTGCCTTGAAAGGCACTCTAAGTAAGATCAATGCAAAACAAAACAATGGTTCCCTAGGACTTATGTTTTTCATTGGATCAAGCTTGTGTATTGAATCATCCAGCATATGAAGTTCCAGCTAAATAAATTCACTAGTTTAGAAAAAAGAGGAAAAGAGACAGAATGGGACTGGTGCTGAAACTTTTTATCAAGAATAAACCAGAAGTTGCAATTTTTGATCAATTGTATATTGCATTACTGTACACCATTTAATATAACATTAATAATTCACATGCAGTCAAAGGGGTATTACTACTGCTTATGTATGTGATTGTAGCAGCCTAGGCAAAACGCAAACCTTGCTAAACAGGGCTCCAGGTGAGACATTGCTGAGCTGGAAGCTGATATATTCAGCCAAGGTCATATCAGTGTAGTCAACGCTTGGGCCCTTCTGATAAAATGAGTGGGTCTTTAAAAAGGATGGTGATTAAGTCAGAGAAAAGGACATCATCTAAACTGAAGGAAGTAAAAAATGGAGCAAACCCTGAAAAATAGCTTGAGGGTTAACACTCTTGCACAATAGGAGGCTCGATGAAAGAAATGCTGTTGCTTTTATTATTATGCATGATCGGCTATATACTGCTGGTCACACATTCTAATTCTTCCATGATGAGTGGGATGCACGTGGGTGCCATGGTGCGTGAATCCATCAGTGATGTTATTCACAATTCCTCACTCCATGTGCAGTTCTTGGATAAGAGCACTGGCTGCAAATGAGTAACCAGTGTGGAGGAGCCAGACGTTTGGTTACAGAATGTGTAGGCCCACCCACCTCTACTCTGCTGCTCCCTCAGGTCTCTTCGTGGTAATGAGTCTCTACAGCCAAAAGCACACCATAAAGTCAATAGAGCGTTTTGCTCATACCCTGCATTGACCCTTACTGTGCCTTCTTTGTGTGGATGTCGTCTGGATCCTTGACCACAACATTTGCCCAAAGCTGCATGACCATGGAAAGGATGTTGTTGTGACACTTGCTCCCTCAAAGACTCCATATGTCAAATTATTTTGAATAGGCCAGTTTCCAATCGAGTGAGAACAGTCACGTGTCTTGTTTTGCGATCAACAACAATCATCAATAAAATGTGTTCAACCTTTGAACAGGTCAGGGATTTTCTGTTTGCACCATTAGAGCCCGTGGCGATTTTGGGCACGGTGGAATGCATGAATATTGAACCAAACACCCCACCATTTCCAATGTATTTAGGGATGAAATGATTAATTGTACAGCACAAGGTTTCAAATGTCCTTGCTAAAAAGGCATATATTTCCCAAGAAATTCTGATAAGAACTCATAAAATAATCCAATAGTTTGGGGTCTGGCACATTGCACTCGAACATTCCGTCTCCTTCACAGCAAATCATGTTTGTGGTTGTAATAAAATGTTGTGTTTCTCCCACAGGGTTGCTTTCAGGGCGAAACGTGCAGAGTCCAGTGTCCAGTGGTGGTCTAGTAATTATCCTTACTGGGTGCATGCCTTCTGGCAGGCTACATCAATTCTTCCAAGGCTAGTCCCTACAGATTTACAGCTGCATTGCAGCATGTGTACCCCACTCATCCCTCACTCTTTCTGCAAGGGATGGCGGCCACAGCACGGAAAATACAATAATACTTTATTATGATGACTAATGATTTCAGTGTTGCTGAGATGCAGAGGACAACTTCTGGGCTGCAGACCTCCCTCTCTCCCAGAGTCTCCCTTTTCAGAAGTGCAGACTGTCTTTAGACACATGTACACCGTCAGTGCTGTGGCAGATGTTTGTGTGATCAAAGCAAATATGGCTATTCCTGCTTCGCACCATCTGCATCCTTTCTAATGCTCCACTGCTCTGCTGTCTGACACCTGACCCAGCCCACCCCTGACTTCTGACTTGATTTAGAGTTTGGCAGACGGGTTACACCATCACAAACATAATGGATATCCCATCCCCCATATTACTATTTCAATAGGAAATAATGGAATCGTAATACGGTGGATTAGATATCCGTCACATTTATGATGGAGTAAACCATCTGCTAGACTCTGAATCAGGACATTGGCCTTTAAATTCTCACACCCTAGATAGAAGGTACCAGTAAAAGAGTTGTATAAAAACTGGACTGAACTGCACAACTTCATTAAAATTACCTCTTGTATTTAAGGCACTGGGTATTGTAACAGCTCTAATCATATTAATGTTCTAAAACAGAATCATCTGATACATTCAGTGCTGTTGCTTCCTTGTTCTCCAGTCTGTTAATTTTCAGAAATTGATCTTACTAAGCACTGCAGTTGTTGTGGTGCTGCGGGCCCCAGCTGCTCATGGGCCACGATTAGTTATTTCATCTCCCGAGTACCAGACTTTAGAAGCAAGTCAAACCCAAACTGCTAATAGCAATAGAGGGAGGGGTCATTTAGAGTTTGGTAGATATAGAGCACTGATGTAAATTGGGGAGGAATGTATGCTCTGACCCACCAAACCTGGGTGCATTTGCTCTATTTAGCAATAGGTTAAAAACTGAGTATAGATCGGTGGGGCTTCAGCTGACTGCTCATGGAAACCCTTGAGCTGATGGTACATCTGACGCAAGGATGTCAGGTCAAGGTGATGCTCTCCCTACCCATTTTCCCTACCGGTCACCACCATATTTGCATTGGAAAATGCACAATGTCCTCTCATCACAGAGAGGACTGTGTGCAAAGGCCATTGTTTTTAGGTGTAAGCTTACCAGACAGCTGGTTTGCTAAAGACATCTTGGGGACAGTCAGAAAGCTGACCTGGGAATGCATTTCTCCCATTGCTTACCTTTGGCTTTGTGTTTTGTAACTCACATTTGCTGTTTTCTATTTGTTGGCTTTATTTATTTTTGGCTGCCCAACTTGAGTTAGTCCATCCCATGGTGCACACCCTGTTTACTGTATTCTTCCCTGCTACTAGCTTTCCACAAACAGGCCTTTAATGTTTGTTCATATCTTGTCACATTTGCTGCACATTCAAAGACCGAGGTCAAATGTCAGACTCTATCTTCTGAGGGAGCATGGTGTTTACTTTTCTTTCTCTGACTTTAAAGTGAAAGGGTTTGTCTAACAATCTGCGAGTGTGGAAGGGGGTGGATGTTCTATTTGATTCTGTATGGGGTTTTCTCATCTTTTTTATTTGCTCTCCCTGCTCCTGTCGCAGCTTGTGGGTTTTACTAGCACTGTGACACCTTTGGGTACTGTGTGCTCTCCAAATTTATTTTACTTACGTACTAAAGCCTTTTTTTCTAGCACACAACAAAATTCAAATGTCTGTAAATGAACTGTGCAAATAGTTTCGAATATACCAGAATTAGGAAAGCCAAATAATGCAATTTGTTTTACAATTCTGAAGTATGCTGGAAACAAAAATGTGAATACGATCAAAACAAATCAGTACACTAGGTGGTGCAATTCCCACACATTATCATGTACATCACTCCACTCTACACCACTCTATGCCACTCTACTCCATGCCACACTACTCAACTCCAATGTATGACACTCTACTAAACTCCACACCACTAAACTCTACAGCACTTTACTCCACTCTAAGCCACTCTAGTCCACTATAAGATGCACTGCTCTATGGCACTCCACTCTATCCCACTCCACTGTACTCCACTTGATTCTATGAGACTCTATGACACTCTACTCCACTCTCTGCCACTCCACTCTATGCCACTCAACTCCATGCCACTCTAGGCCACCCCATTTAATGCCACCCTACTTGTTGACACTCTATGCCACTTCACTCTAGGCCACTCTACTCCTTTCTATGTCATTTTGCTTTACTTACTTACTAAGTGTGTTTTTTCTAGCCTACAACAAAATGTAACTGTCTGTAAATGAACTGTGCAAATATTTCATATTTTATTAGAACTAGGGGAGCACAAATTAAGCAATTTTTTTGTAATTCTGAAATGTGCTAGAAACAAATATTTGAATACGATCAAAATAAATCAATATATTAGGTGATGCCATTTTCACACACTATTGTTTGTGCACTGTATATTTTTATGAGTAAAACTGTAAGTCTGTGAAAATGTAGAGGTCATTTCTATTGAAAAAGTGTTGTCTGTAATGGCAGCGCACTGCCACACCATGCACACTCCACACTACGCCACTCTACTCTATGACACTCTACTCCACTCCACTCTACGACACTCAACTCCACTCTATGCTACTATATGCTCCTCTACTCTATGCTACTCTATACCATTCTACTGTACTCCACTTTAGCCCATTCTGTGCTGCTCTTCTCCTCTATACCCCACTCTACTCCACTTCACTCTACTCCACTCCACGCAACTCTATGTCACTCTATGACACTCTACTCAACTCTGTGCTACGTCACTCTACTCTACTCTGCTCTACTCTATGCCATTCCACTCTATGCCATTCTACTCCACTGTATGACACTCCACTCTGTGACACTCTACTCTATCCTACTCCACTCTACTCCACTGCATCTATGCCACTCCACTCCATGCCACTCTATGCCACTCCAGTCTACTCCACCCTACAATATAACACTCTATATCACTTCACTCTGGTCTATTCTACTCCACTCAACAACACTCCTCTCTAAGACACTCAACTCTACAACACTCTATTCCTCTCTGTGACACCCTATACCACTCCACTCTACTACACTCCATGCCACTTTACTTCACTTTACAACACTCCATGCTACATCACTCCACTCTATTATACTTTACTCTACTATACTTCACTCTACAGCACTTCTCTCTACACCACTCCAATCTACAGCACTTTACTCCACTCTACGCTACACCCCTCCACTCTAGGCCCTTCCACTCTACCCTGCCCAGTCAACATCAGTCCACTCTTTGAAACTCTACTCCACCCCATTCAACTCTATTCTGTTGCTCCACTCTATCTCACTCCTCTCTCAGACACTCTATGCTACTCCACTGCCACAATACCCACTCTACGCCACTCCATGTCACGATCTGAACGCTTCTTACTGCTGTAATTTGCCAGTCTCTGGGCACCACCAGGTTTCATGCTTGTTCTGGATTGACCAAGGTAGGGGTGACCCTTTCCAGTAGCCAAGGTGCTGCTGATAATAGAACACCAAGCAGGCCATAACCTCCAGAAGGAGTCCCAGAGGAAAAATCCCAAACTTGGGAAAAACCCCAGATAATGGAACTCCTGAAAAAAATATAAAGAAAAGTAAGGCACGAAAAGCTTGAAACAAAAACTATAGACAGGGAAGAGCAGGTGAAGTCCAAAATCACAGGATACAGGAGCGAGGAGCACAACCGGAACGGAAGTGTTTGCAACGCAAGGAACAGAAGACCAACTGTGCTTATATACTGACAAACAGAAATTGACATGCAGGAAGTAATGAAGACACCATCTTGGATTTGGAAAAGCCACATTAATGTAAATGGAAAACTAGCCATAGTATAAAAAGTAGGGAGCAAGGCATGCAGGAAAGGAAACACAGACTCCTGGGAAAGAGAAAATATGGCCAAGAAGAAACAAAAAAGAAAAAGAGAAAAAAGAAGAAAAGAAGAAAAAACAGGTAAGTAAAACTAGGGAGGTGAAAGGTGGGTGCAGCGTGAAACAGAGCCCAAAGGGAAAGTTTAAGGTCGCGCTGCGGCCCAAAAAACAGGTCGTGACCGGAAAAGCGGCCTGCGGCAGAAACCTCCATCTGAGACGTGGGCCACCGATCTGACCGCGGCCCGCAAGCGGGACGCCGCAGGTCTTCGCGGCATCACACTTCATGCCACTCCACTCTACGTCACTCCACTCCAACACCTCTTTACTCTACTCTACACCACATCATTCCACTTCACTCTACTCTACACCATTTAACTATACTCTACTCCACTGCACACCACTTTTCACCACTCCACTCTACACCACTCCACTCTACAACACCCCACTCTACAACACTTCACTCCATGCCACTCTTCTCTACATCACTAACTTTTAGTCATGTTGAACAGCAGCCATGGTGGGGTACAATATGGCTAAAACACACTGGCAAAGATAATAGCTCTTTAAAACAGTCTGATTTGGGAGTCGGTTTTCAGAAAACAAAAAAAATCTTTGAAAAACAGGTTCAACAAACACGGCACCCCTTAGCAGAGGATCAGTGTCTTCAGTGTTGGGATCTATAGTTGAGATCTACAAATATTCAGGAGGTCCTCTCTCAGAGAACGGAGGCCATAGTATCAACTCACTCAACAGGTTGGCGGGCTGTCTTCCAAGCTGTAGATGAGCGCCTGAGTGTCTAACTTTGACAGGATGCCAGAACCCCACGGTCATGTTAACTGATGTCCCTAAAACTTTAATCAGGTAAAAACCTCATATTCATTAAACCCAAGGACCACCAGATTCCGTAGAAATTCAAAAGGTTATGCTCATCCTAGATAATGGCAGCAAGGCAAAGGCACATTTTTTATAAAAATGAGGATACACTGAAAGCAGGGCTGCACCACATACTAATAACAACTGAGAACCACAGATACTGACAGGAGGCCAGAAACAAACTTGTATTAAGTCTTATGGTTTCAGATACTGGAATTCAGAACATCACTGTAATAAATATTGAGGACCCCTGAACTGATGGCAGGTCAGCACCAGAATCCTAATGCTCGCAAAATTAGAGCCCTAGACATTGAAAGCAGATGACAACTCCACTGCTGCTAAAACAAAATTAAGGGATTCATATTGCGCTTGTGAGCAGCCCATCACCCCAAATTGGCAGAACTTTTTGCTTTCACACTCTTGGGGGAGGGCTGCCTGCCATAATTACAGATCGATGCATGCCAGGCGGGGTGATCTGTGATAAAAGTGAATTTGTCTGTGCGGTGAATGTACTTTGAATGCAGCGCAGGTAGCCACGCTGAAGGGAAACGCTCAGCAATCTCATTTGCATTGCAAAATCACACCAGCAAAGCATTGTGTATTGTCCCTGGGCATCTGGAATATTTGAACATTTTCCTTCCCAGGACCTGTGGTTATCCTGAACATGTAAAAACCGAAACAATCTATCTGCCCTATAAAGGCTGGAGCGACGGCCACTGTGACCCAGTACAAGGTGGATGGACTTCTGTGTCAAGGATTTTCACTAACAGAGATGGCTGAAGCTCTTCTAATCGGGAGGGAGCCCCTGATTTGGTGGCGGCTTCCACCACCATCAGTGGGACCACTACTAATGTATTTCAGAGCTCCCTCTCTATCAAGCTCTAAATAATCCCTACTTTGTATGTTGAAAACAGGGCCATTTATTTGTTTTTCCTCTCAGCAACTATCTATATTTCAGCAGTAAATATTTAACTAGCATGAGCTATTTATATGGTTTACCTGACTGGTAAGTACTTTCCTATTAGGAGAATAATACATATAGGTTCAAGAACAGAAATGTGGACATGAGTATGATGTCTTTTATGTGACACCAGATAATGTTTATATACATGCGTTTTACTTTACTTTCTATTGATTGTTTTCCGACTGGAACTTCTTGTACATCGTATGTGTTGAATTGTTTAAAAGTATAAATATTTAAATGGATTTTTATGATAGAAGAACTTTAAATGCAAAAAGAAAGCACTCGTTAATTAAATGGCATCAAATCTGATATATAGTGGGCTTTGGGTCAGTCTGCATTAGCCAATTGCTTCTTGGGCACATAATTCTTCCGCCATTTTTTTAAGACATTGTCAATCACATCATGAATTAGCCTATGGGAATATTTTAGTCTCACTTTCTTTCTATTAGCTGTTTAGGGGTATCATTTCCCCTCCGCTGGATGCATTGAGGAATATTTTACATTTGAAATGTATGGTCAGTTAACACACACTCAATATTTTATGTCTTTCATTCATGTTTGTCACAAGCAATATGTTTTGTTACTGCAGCAGGATTATTTTAAACTATAGCCCATATTTATACTTTTTTAGCGCCGCATTTGCGCCGCTTTTTGATGCAAAAACGGCGCAAACTCACAAAATACAATTATTTTGTGAGTTTGCGCCGTTTTTGCATCAAAAAGCGGCGCAAATGCGGCGCTAAAAAAGTATAAATATAGGCATATATTTGTCAGTGCTAGAGTGTGAGCTTGACACTAACCTCGACTTCTAGCATGTCATCTCCACTATGAGCAGCCACTTCAGTATCAGGCTTGCATTTAAGTGCTGACAAAGAATAAAAACAATGTCTTAATTAGTAAAAAATAAATGATTGTTATATTAATAGAATCTAAGTTTGACACATAACATTGAATTCAGTGGTTGAAGTGGGCGGGATCGAAGGGGCACGACGTTCTCATACTTTTATGATTTATGAAAGACCATTCCTGTACTTTTTGCAAAAAGACAACCGCCCTGGGACGGTTAATTCCCACAGTTTCAATGCCTCAGCTAAAGTGTCATTCAGTGTGTCTCCTGTGTGGTGAAATCTAGAGCTGGGCAGACAGCTAAACAAGCCTTCCTGACAGGGCACCTGCTTGCCTGTGAGAAATGTAAATGTGCACTACGAGTTAATCTGCAAATGTAAAGGATGCTTTGGAGCTGATGCTGGCTTTAATAGACCTAATCACTCAAACTTTGTTATAACAAAGATTTATTATTTTGCAACGTACTGCAAAGAGTTAACAACTGGGCTGTGAAGTGCTAACCTGGTGATTTTGAAAGAGCTCTAACATTGTTGGGGCATTATGTGCAGCCTTAAACAATTTTCCACTAACTAATGTCATCATCAGCACTACGTTTGTTATGTCAGAGTGTTAGTTAAAAGTGGGAGTAGGACTGATCATGACTACAAATAGAGTGGATTACATATTCACAGTGCTTTCTGTCACATGCTGTGACCTCGTAGCACTAAAAATACACAAGTCTCTTTTCTCCAGTGCACCAAACAAGACTTAGGGGCATATTTATACTCCGTTTGCGCCGAAATTGCGTCGTTTTTTTTGACGCAATTTCGACGCAAAACTAACTCCATATTTATACTTTGGCGTTAGACGCGTCTAGCGCCAAAGACCATGGAGTTAGCGTCATTTTTTAGCGTGGACACCTACTTTGCGTTAATTATATGCAAGGTAGGCGTTCCCGTCTAAAAAATCGACTCCGAGGCATGTGCGTCGGATTTATACTCCCGGGCAAAAATCACGCCCGGGACAGGGCGGGTCAAAAAAAATGACGTACGGCCACTTTTGCACCGTTTTTTTGCGCCTGCAAAAGGCAGGCGTTAAGGGACCTGTGGGCTCTGAAGGAGCCCAGAGGTGCCCTCCCATGCCCCCAGGGACACCCCCTGTCAACCTTGCCCACCCCAGGAGGACACCCAAGGCTGGAGGGACCCATCCCAGGGACATTAAGGTAAGTTCAGGTAAGTGTTTATTTTTTATTTTTTTTGTGGCATAGGGGGGCCTGATTTGTGCCCCCCTACATGCCACTATGCCCAATGACCATGCCCAGGGGACAGAAGTCCCCTGGGCATGGCCATTGGGCAAGGGGGCATGACTCCTGTCTTTGCTAAGACAGGAGTCATTTCTATGGGGGTTGGGAGTGAAAAAAAATGGCGCAAATCGGGTTGAGGCGAAAAAATTGCCTCAACCTGACTTGCCCCATTTCTTGACGCCCAAGCCCCATATCCCCCTACGCTGGCGCTGCCTGGTGTACGTTGTTTTTTTTAACGCACACCAGACGGCGCTGGCGGCTAACGCCGGCTAACGTCATTCAATAAATACGGCGCCCGCATGGCGCTTCAGAATGGCGTTAGCCGGCGCTAATTTTTTTGACGCAAAACTGCGTTGGCGCAGTTTTGCATCAAAAAGTATAAATATGGGCCTTAATTCTGTGGCTCTCTGGTTGCACACAGACCTCTGCAGTGCATGAACTTGGGGAATAGGGTGCACTCAATTAATACTGCAAGTAGTTGTGTGTAAAAGGCCACTTTTATTGGCTTTGGTGCACAATCACATAAATACAACCTGGCCTTAGCCTTCCAAAAATAGAAACCTCACTAGACATTAACCTATCCTATAGCCTCCACCCACTCCCTAAATTACTCTCCTTGTCCCAACCATTATCAAGGCAAATTTGCCGCATTTGCAATCAACTCATTTCAACCATAACAGCACTTTGATATTGTAAACCTGTAAACCACTGAATGCATAACATTTGCAACCAAGCTTCAAAGGCTGTCCCGCCTGTGTTTGGTCCTATGTACCCGACTCTCTCCAGCCTGCCCTGCCCCAAGCCCAACCATGAACTGAAAAAAATGAGGATAACTTGTCTTCCACCCACCACCCAGGGCAAGTCAATAAAGGACTTTCCCACCCCCCTTTTTGCTAGGAGTCAGCTAGACCTTCAGTGTAGCCATCAAAGTCTCCCTTACCTGTAGTAAATAGAGGCCCATGCCCATAAAGGACAAATGCATCCCATCACCTCTCTAAAACTCCTTGTCTTCATATTTAATGTCCCCATGTTCTATGATCCCAATCTGCTTTTCCCTACAAAATATGTGCATTTCTTTGTTAAGCTTCTTTCTTACCTTTTCAGTAGAGGCTGGGCGAATAGCCTTATGCCAGGCCCTCCTGGGCATGAACGCTGTCCATATAACATGGAAACCATGCCATAAAGTCAGAATATCCTTTAAGTACTTTTTCATTTGTTTAATCACTGCTAGGCCTTTTGACAACACTAGGTCATTTTCCCCTAAATGTAAGAATAACACATCTAGGCATGTTCTCCTCCACAATAAACTATTCAGGCAAGGGATAAAATCTGTCCATAACATACCACCTTTTCCATGCCAGCGCAGGAGGTAAAACTGGCTTTCCAAACCTAATTGCAGTCCAAAATGTGTCTCTTGTGCCTGCCTCTCTGCCCTCTTAATAAAAGAATGTCCCACAATCCAGATTTCAAAGGCCACCGTACCTGGGCCTGCCACTGAACCTGTAAAACAAACAAAAACATTCTCTTGACGGGGCAACCAGCTCAACACTCATTGTTCTTTGTCCTAACATAGCTATGAAAACACGCTGATGTCCATTTACCTGCCTGGATGATTCTCTCCTTTTCCCAACCCCGCCTGCCTGCTTCCATAGCCATACTTGTATGAAAAGAATGTGTCCCAAACTGCAACACAGCTTTGACAATTCTCCTCAAAGCTTTCAGTAACACCACCAGAAATTGGTGGGCTTTCATGGCTGTGCACAAAAAAAAACAAATCTCCCTTACCCTGGGTGGTTTGAAGCCGCCTACCCAACTGAACTGGGCATATTCTAGTGTCTGGATAAGGTTGCAAACCTACTGTTATTCCCTTTCCTCGCTTGTCGGTTTTTGATCTATGAACCCACAACCAGTCCTGCCTACTCAACTGCAGATCTTATCAAGGCAAGCCAATTGCATTCTTGTTCCCCATCAATCTGGAAACCCTAAAAGCCCCAAAGAACATCCAGGACATGAGTGTGCTAAATAATAATGCCTCCTCTGCATTTGTGCATACCTCTGAAAGGACTCCAATGAGTCGCCCCAGAAGGAACCACAATATCGGTTCCCTTTTCTGCTCTGACACTCCTCTTTTGTCCAACCTTCCAGTATTCTCTTACCCAGTTCTCCTGCCAAAGGAGGGTAAGCCCAAAGCAGTTTCCCCATAAATGAGAAACCTGCTAATTTCCCTATAATGGTGACCCTCAAATGTCCTTTTCCAATCAGCATCAGTATGAATTGAACATAGTCTTCCCCCCTATCACATGCCTGCAGCCTACGAAACGCCCTGCCCTATGCCTGGGCATGTGCCAACCTGGTAGACACTGCTATGGAATTCCAAACCAGTTGTAACATCCGCTGACTCCTAACCTCCACAGCTCTATTGACATTCGTGTCCGAACCGGATCCGCATCAGTGGCCAGCCCATGGAATTTCCTCCACTGTGAACGAGACAAAGCATCCACAATGTCATTGTCCACACCTGGCACATGTAAAGCACGAAATGCAATGTTATATCTGAGACAACCCAAAACAAAAACCCTTAATAATTTCAGAACCTGAAGATCCTTCGCAGATTGTCTATTGATAACCTGCACCACAGGCAAATTGTCGACTCAAAATAGGACTTGTTTGTGGGCCAAAGTTGGCCCCCATAAGATCAATGCCACCACCACAGGAAATAGCTCCAAAAATGTTATGCGGCGTCCAACATGTGCCCACTCTGGGGGCCATTCTTCAACACACCACTGGTCTTGCCAAAATATGCCAAAGCTGCAGCCTTTGGCTGCGTCTGAGAAAATTTGTGCCTCCCGCAGCTCATCCTGCCACGAGCACAACGGAATGTTGTTAAAGGTTTCCACACAGAAGTGCCACATCCTCAAGTCTTCCTTCACCTCCACTGACAGGCGAACATGATGGTGAGTTAAGTATTTTCCCTGGAAGGCGATACCCAATCTCATACAGAAGCTCTTCCTGCCCAGACCACTCTGCAAGCAAAATTAAGGTGGCCGAACAAAATTTGCATCTCCTTCACTGTTACCTTCTGCTTCTTCAACATCTCATCAATTAGTAAGAGCGTTGCTACTTTTTTGTCTTCAGGCAATCGTGCTAACATTGCTACTGAATCAATTTCAATACCTAGAAATGACAATTGCTGAGCGGGGCCCACCGTTTTCTGTGGCGCCAGAGGAACCGCAACGTCTGCCATTATCACTGGAAAGCTCTCTAACATGTCATGGCATTCCTGAGATTCCGGCCTGCCCACAATAAAACAGACATCTATATAATGTGTAATGCAAGTGTGACAAGTTACATAAGTGAACAGCCAATGCAAAAATGTGCTGAAACACTCAAATAAAGCACAAGAAATGGAACAGCCATTGGAAGAGCCTTGTCCACATACCAGCATTCTTCGAACTGTATCCCAAGGAGCTGGAAATCAGTAGGGTGTACCAGCAAAGGTGGAAGGCTGATTTCACCTCACTTTTCACCATAAATGCTCCCTGTCCAACCTGCTCAACCAATTGCATGGGAACGTCCACAGATGAATAGCACACTGACACCAACTCACGCAGAATGAATTTTTTAACTGAAGAGCCCTCAGGCCAGGACAAATGCTGTATAAGCCTGAATTGCCCTTTCTCTTTTTTAGGAACAACCCCAATCAGTAAAACAATTAGGTCATCCAAAGGCCAGTCCATAAAAGGGCCTGCCATCCTTCCTTCCCAAACTTATTTGGCCAACTTGTCGCGCACCATGAGCCTATGCTCACTCGCGGATTTCAGATTTGTCATCCATCTACGTGTCCTGGGACCTTGGTATACCGAACTTAAAACCCCATAAGATACCATTTCTCAGCAATCTAGCACTGCCATTTTTGTCAAAAAAATCCAACCAGAACATCAGCCTGTCCATGTCAATTGGCGTAGGCGCCCTTCCCCTAGTACTGTGCCCGCTCCGCCCTCCCCTGAAACTACTCCCTTGACCTGACTGTGAGCTGAACCCACCCTGCTGTGCCTGCCACACTGCTGGGCCTTCCACTGTCCTGCTGATGCTCCATCATGATTGCCAAAGCAGTTGACCAACACATGTCTCCTCCCACACTTAGAGCAGTCATGCCGGAACTTACAATATTCCCTAGTACATGCTCCTTTCTTAAAGTCCCAGCATGCCCCGATGTGAGTAGCGGCCGTTCTGGTCGATTGAGACTGTGACTTTGCTGCTGGCCCCACTCCATGAGTGGGACGACTGTGAAAGGGCCAATATACTATCTGCAAATCACTAGGCATAAACACTGTTTTGCAGAACTTTGAAGGTCCATTGTATGCTGCCACAAATCAGCATCAATCTCCCCCCACTGCACTCCAGGATCCGCGTCCATACGTGCCCTAAACTCCTTGTCGTATTGCACCCAAGCATATCCACTGTAGTTGATGAATGCCTTGTGGATAACATCCATATATTTAGAGCATTCAGGATACTTCTCGTAATAGACACTGGCATTTATAAAAAATGCCACCGTCCAATTCTCTATTGTAACCGGCACCTTTGGTCTCTTCACCAGCTCATGTTCCTCCTCTTTAGATCCTTCCTCTGCCCTTGCTTCCATATGCAACAACTTTAACATTTCTACGTACTCCCCTTTCTGAATCTTTTCTTTCATTGAAACCATCAAATGTGCCCCCAAAGGTTCAGAAGTGCCCATGTAGGGCAGCTTTTTCACCTTAATCTCTTTGCTAACTTATCCTCTGACACTGGTGTCTCACTTTGATTTAGTGTTTGAGCCACTTCTGACTGCCTTTTAATGCCTACCTCTTTTGACTGCTCCTCTTCTTCCAGACTCCCTTCTTTTTCCTCAGTGCCCACACCTGTGTCCCGCACATACACCGCTTTTTGCAAGCGGTCCTCCCCGCACTCAGGTGACCATTTCGCCTCCACACCAACTGCGACTTTTTTAACCTGCGTCTTCGAGCAAGGGGGCTTACCTGGCATCAAGGCGAAGCCCGCTCTTGAGTTGTTCACCGTGCCGGTTGTCTCTGCCTCGACGCATCCTCGCAACCAACCTTTGAAGCATGTGCCAGATCATGCTGAAACATAGAAGGCACAACATGAGAAGCTCCCCACTTCCCCCCGGTTCTCGACACCACCACTGCTCCTCTTTATCGTGAACATCCCCTTCTGTGATTTTTCTTCCTTCATAGTCCAAAACATCTATTTCTCCTACCACATAATCACCTGCCAGTGAGGAACTCACATGCACCCTTACCTGTGCTGTTACCTCCGGGTGCACCAACGTGATACCTTTTGTACTACTGTGAGAGGCCGATCATGACCTCCATGCCGCTCCCACAATGCAGGACGCCTAGTCTAGTGATGTCAGGGGCCACCCCAGTCCCCCTGTCATGCGGGTGACCCGCCGCTACGCCCCTCGCTGCTGCCATGCTGGTTGCCTGGTTTTCACCCTCTCTTCCCCTCGGGGCTGCGAAGCCAAACAAAGCTCCCCCGAGTCTGCCGTGCTCTGCGCTACCTTGCTCTGCATGAACAAGGAATTGTCTGGGGTGCTGGTCAAGTCCACCAACTGCCCTTTAATCCTACCCTTCTCACATACTTGCCTCCCCAACTCTCTTACAACCTCCCCACCTAGCTGTGTCCTCACCTCTTCACATGCTTGCCTACACTGAACCCCTACCCCACCAACTCCTTTACCATGGACCTTAAGCAGTCTTTTAGGTTCCAAAAACTACACATCCACCTCTTCTTCACTCATCCCTTCCTCCTCACTCATTTCCTACTTCACTAAATAAATACCAGCCGTCGCACCACCCAAGCTTATTGTGCCAGCCACCCTGATGCCTGATTAACCTCATTATTATATTTGTCCCACCAAGCCCCATCTTGCCTGTCCATATGCCCAGTATCTCCACTAGTTTCTGTAACCCCTCCACCCTCTGCTCTATCCATGGACTCAAATAAGGTTCTGCTGAATCTGACTCTACACTCAACCTATTGCTCCCTCCTTCAACTCCTCTGCACTGTGAGCCTTCTATATCCCTTCCTCCTCCTTCACTGCCTCAACTAAACTCCTCTTCCCCTTTGAAGGCCCCCCCATGGCTCCCTCTCTCCATCTTTTCTCCCCTCTCTACCTCTGAAGGCAGCTCAGAAACATTGCTGCCCAGGGGTTAATAATCCAGGCCCTACCCTGACCTGCCCCTTTCTGCTTGCAGCGGGTGTGTTCACTGCAGAACTGCTGCGAGCCACCATATCTCCTGCTGCTCTCTTCACCACGTGCCGGCCTCGCTTCGCGCTCAGCCCAGGCAATGGTGAAATCTCATTGCCACTCTCCTGAGTGGGCCCTGTGACATCCATATAACGGGAGCCACCGATGTGCCAACAACATCCAACAACAGCAATGCAGGCCGCCAGGTCACTGCTGCCTGCCTCTTCCAATAGCTATAATGCTCTTTGGATTTTCTTGTCAGACATGGTAAGAAAACTTTCTTCTACCAATGAACTGCTTATGACTAATTAAGTTTGATAGCACTATCTTGCAAAACGCTAACCCACAAACACCTGACTGTTTAATATCCTGACCTAAATCTAGCTTGCGGGTCACCAAATCTCAAAATGGTGGCCTTTCTTAAATGGCTGGCTATATATTGTGCCGCAAAAAAGCCCAAACGTAGTCCAAATGGAGCCCACAGCAGCCCAAGGACTGCACCACTCCCCAAATTTCTCTGGGCTAGGAAAGGGGCTCTCCCTTACAGTCCGCCTTCTCCCCCCCCCACCAGGCCCCATTATTAGAGGTTTCATAATGTACTCTAGTGCATTTCTCAATGAAGAGCAACTTTTTAAACGTATTTTTTATTTAAGTTGCATGTTAATTTATATATAGTTATCTGACGGTGAAAGACCAAAAAACCTTGCAGAATCTTTTATTTTTAACCACACCTTTGACCCCACCCACACGCTCACTGGCCCTGCTCCCACTGCATGCAGTGTCACAGTTCCCATACTTTTTTTTATTGCAGTTCCATCACTGTTTTTCATTCCTTTTGTCACTGCTGAAAAGGTTTCCCGGAAGCTCCTCTCCCCCATTGCCAGAATGCTATTCATACAGTGAGCGTGCCCAGAGGATCATCTTCCCTGGCTCAGATGTACTACTCCGCCACCGGGCCGCTGCATCGGACCAGCACACCTGGCAGCTTTGTTGTGATCCTTCAGTTGAGCTGCTGAAATTGTACCTCTCCTCCAGAGGCTCCCTGCTACTTACAACGATTGTCAGCAATAGGTCTGGCTTGTACATCACTATGCGAGTCAGACGTATTGGCTTTTTCAGTGCTAGTTACCAAAAGAACAAAAATACTTTGGGGCATATTTATACTCCGTTTGCGCCGAATGTGCGTCGTTTTTTTCGACGCAAATTCGGCGCAAAACTAACGCCATATTTATACTTTGGCGTTAGACGCGTCTAGCGCCAAAGTATGGGCAAATAGCGTCATTTTTTTGCGTGAACGCCTTCCTTGCGTTAATGAGATGCAAGGAAGGCGTTCCCGTCTAAAAACAGACGCACATAGCGGTGCGTGGTATTTATGCTCCACGGCAAAAATCACTCCCGCGCGGCAGGCGGCGCAAAAAAATGGCGCAAAGCACGAATAGCGTGAAATTTTAACGCCTGGGTCAGGGCAGGCGTTAAAATGGGGCAAACGCACCTGTACTTAATCAGAACACACAGAACAAACAACAGAGCAGCAGAGCAGCAGAGCAGCAACAGGGAGACATGGAGGTGCTTTTTCTTCAACGTGCACGTAGACGCAGAGCCCTGCAGCAACAACAGCAGCCACAACAACAACAGCAGTGACCCCAAAGACAGCGCAGAAGGCAGGAGAGGATATTCCGCCCACGAACAACCCTGCATGGCCTCAGGGAACGAGACATCATCCAGAGGTACTGGTTGAACTGGCAGGCCATTCAGCAGCTGCTGACAAATATTGAACAGCAATTGGCCCCCACTTTAGTGACTCCACGCACTATCCCAACCGAAACAAAGCTGCTTGCCGTACTTCACCTGCTGGCAAGTGGCTCGTTTCAGACAACTGGTGCCCTGGTTGGTGGAATCTCACAACCATCTTTCTCCGCATTCCTGCCTAAAGTACTGGATGCCATCAATGGACTGACACCCCGCCACATCTGCTTCCCTAACACAGTGCAGAAGCAGCAGGAAACAAAACAGGGGTTCTACGCCATCAGTGGCTTTCCGCACGTCCTTGGTGCAATCGACTGCACACACGTACGCCTTGTGCCACCTGCTGCCAGTGAACACCTCTACCGCAACAGGAAGCACACACATTCCATCAACGTGCAGGCCATAGTCGATCACCAAGGACTGATCAGCAACATTGTGGCTAAATATCCTGGGAGTGTACATGACGCATTCATCTTCCGTCACTGCACCATCAACCAACACTTCCAGGATGGACGGTATGGCAATGGACTACTTGTTGGTAAGGACAAAAATCTACTTATATACTCACTGCACAGAAACCCTCTAGGATAAACAATCCATACACCACAATAGCAACACCTAGACAGGAACACACTGAGGTACTCACATCACTAGCCATGTGTCACAAGTCACCATTGAACCTCTCACACATTTGAATTTACTCCACAGCTTAGTGTGAAGACATTCATGACTGTGGTTGCCTAAATGTCACCTTGCAAATTGGAAGTCTCACAATAACCTGTACACTAATACAATGCATAACTTTTAAGGGATGGGATGGCCTGGCTATGTTCATATGAACGTTTCTAATACCCTTTCATGTTTCAACTCTGCATGGAACTATCATCACACCCCCAGTGAGGACACACGGACACCTGTGTCACAAGTCACAATGCAAGGGAGGGCACACTGTACTTGAGAAACCAATACATCCTGCTGACAAACAGTTAGACAACAAACACTTGCTCAGCCAAGGAAAAAAAACAATGCCAAAGTTTCCACCAACAACCATAGGTTGTCACATTAGTACACAAAATAGTCACAGACAACACAACACAACTACTGCCATCAAAGATACGTACAACAGTGCCTCCTACATCTAATTGATACCATTCTGTGTTTCTCTTTCAGCTGATCAGGGGTATGGCATCCAGCCTTGGCTAATGACACCATATGGGAACCCAAATACTGCTGCTGAGCGGGCATACAATGACGCCCACAAGAGGACCCGCAGCATTGTGGAGAGGACCTTTGGGATCCTAAAGTCAAGGTTCCGCTGTCTTGACATCACTGGCGGAAGCCTACTATACTCCCCAGAGATGGTCTGCAAAATCATACTCACTTGTGCCATATTACACAATATTTGTGTACAAAGGAACATTCCCCTCCTTGAACCAGACCCAGACATGCCTGAGGATGATGATGAGGAGGATGCTGGCCTGCAACAGGAGGGGGAACAACCTAACACCGCAGCAGGAGTGCGTAGGCGCCAACACCTTGTGAACAATTTTTTTACTTAAGTTATTATAATCACTTGTATTCCACACTTGTAAATAAATACAGATAACAAACACCACATCATGCTTTGGCCTATTCATTTCTGACCACCTTTAGTTTGAAATAGCTGAAGATGAATGTCGTCTCATTGATCAAGAATGCCATTAAAATTCATCACACCAAAAATAAACATCACAACTGTATGCACAGAGGGTAGGATGTGACATGTTACATTACCATACACAGAGCCCAACAAGAGTACAAATGTGACAATTACACATGCCGGATCCAAACAACTGAAACAGTCTCTCATCCAGCCCAAAATTGGAGATCATTTGAAAGTCACATCACACGTGTTCAGAGACAGGGTGGGACCATCCATGTGTACGTGAACATGTCATCAATGGCTTCTCTCAAGTGTATGATGTGAGCAATACACAATTGCAACAACATCAGCTGCCACTAACTCAGGAGGAGACCTTGAAGTTACAGTGACAACATACACACAGACAGGTCATACTGGATCCACATTCCCACACACATGTACACATATGTCATACAACCAACCTAATATTTGAAAGTAGACCATCACAGTTGTTTCCCAGTTTGAACCTAGCAGGAAGATTGTAACATGACACTAAACCAGTTTATGCAGAAAGGGACACAGACAAGCAAAACAATCTTCGCATTATCACATCGTGAACGCTGAGAGTCTTGCAAACTTAGGGGGTCATTCTGACCCTGGCGGTAATTACCGCCATGGCGGAGGTCGGCGGTAGCACCGCCAACAGGCTGGTGGTGCACCGATGGGCATTCTGACCGCGGCTGTTCAGCCGCGGCCAGAAACGGGAAGTCGGCGGTGTACCGCCGACTTCCCGCTGCCCTTGAGAATCCGCCATGGCGGCGGAGCGCGCTCTGCCGCCATGGGGATTCTGACACCCCCTACCGCCATCCTGTTCCTGGCGGGTCTCCCGCCAGGAACAGGATGGCGGTAGGGGGTGCCGCGGGGCCCCTAGGGGGCCCCTGCAGTGCCAATGGCATGGGCACTGCAGGGGCCCCCATAAGAGGGCCCCACAAAGAATTTCAGTGTCTGCTTTGCAGACACTGAAATTCGCGACGGGTGCAACTGCACCCGTCGCACCTTCCCACTCCGCCGGCTCTATTCTGAGCCGGCGTCCTCGTGGGAAGGGTGTTTCCCGCTGGGCTGGCGGGCGGACTTTTGGCGGTCGCCCGCCAGCCCAGTGGGAAAGCCAGAATGACCGCTGCGGTCTTTCGGCGGGAACCGCTTGGCGGGCGGCGACCGCCGACCGCCGCGGTCAGAATGACCCCCTTAGTCATATGAAAATGGTATGCAACTTAGCTCCAAATCATCATTACTGCAAACGTCAAATGGGCTAATGAGATGAATGAATGGTCAACAGTCATTCATACCATATGGCCTTACATTCGCCCGCTCCTGCAGGTTTGCCAGGATATGATAAAAATACTCCATGGATACAGTAGCTATTCTGGATGGTCAAATCCTAGGGTGCTGGGGGCATAACTCCACCTCTACCACCCCCAAAACATACAAGAATCATGTACTTGTGAACTAAACACATGCATAAGGCACATGTGTGGCCTCCATGTCACAAGTCCTACACAAATATGAAACACAAATTCATAATGGGACATGGTCAGCCCCATAAAAACTGAAAGTGACTCTCCCACTCCCTGTTAGGACTACAGATAAAAGCATCCCCATCATAAAGGTGGGGACATTTTGGAGACGGAATACATAATGGTATCAAAAACATCATTTCAAAATAGCCATCAGCAATTACACCAAATATGTTGTCAAATATGGTCAATACATTAGTTAACGTATCCCAAACATCACAGTGTGAAGGCCGTCTATACATAAAAGTACGGAC
Source organism: Pleurodeles waltl (assembly GCF_031143425.1). Classification (NCBI taxonomy): domain Eukaryota; kingdom Metazoa; phylum Chordata; class Amphibia; order Caudata; family Salamandridae; genus Pleurodeles; species Pleurodeles waltl. The sequence goes on along the minus strand of NC_090446.1, from coordinate 643,130,289 downwards.
ATTTGTCATATACAAACACAAATGTGTCTCACATCGCACCGTTTTACCATGACAAATCACCTTTCCAAAGCTAAACACATGAAGACATTTGGATAAATTTGCTCCATATTCTACGCATACAGCATGGCCGTCATAATTTGTTCACGTACATGAGTGCACACAATGCAGAGTCAGATACAAATGTATCCAAAAGTGTCTTGATATTTCACCTTCAAATTATTATTTACATCCACAATATTTTTGACTCTGCATCATGTGCACTACTGTACGTGTAAAAAAAACCACGCCCATGATGTATGCGTCGTGAAATTGACGCTACATGCACAATATGTTGGTCATTTCATATACAGTATTAATTATTAATATTCATATCATATTTTTTCACTCCGCATCATGTGCACCACTGTACGTGTAAAAAAAACGACGCCCATCATGTATGCGTGGTGAAATTGACGCTACATGCACAACATGTTGGTCATTTCATGTACAGTATTAATTATTAATATTCATATCATATTTTTTCACTCCGCATCATGTGCACCACTGTACGTGTAAAAAAAACGACGCCCATCATGTATGCGTGGTGAAATTGACGCTACATGCACAATATGTTGGTCATTTCATGTACAGTATTAATTATTAATATTCATATCATATTTTTTCACTCCGCATCATGTGCACCACTGTACGTGTAAAAAAAACGACGCCCATGATGTATGCGTGGTGAAATTGACGCTACATGCACAATATGTTGGTCATTTCATGTACAGTATTAATTATTAATATTCATATCATATTTTTTCACTCCGCATCATGTGCACCACTGTATGTGTAAAAAAAACGACGCCCATGATGTATGCGTGGTGAAATTGACGCTACATGCACAATATGTTGGTCATTTCATGTACAGTATTAATTATTAATATTCATATCATATTTTTTCACTCCGCATCATGTGCACCACTGTACGTGTAAAAAAAACGACGCCCATGATGTATGCGTGGTGAAATTGACGCTACATGCACAATATGTTGGTCATTTCATGTACAGTATTAATTATTAATATTCATATCATATTTTTTCACTCCGCATCATGTGCATCACTGTACGTGTAAAAAAAACGACGCCCATGATGTATGCGTGGTGAAATTGACGCTACATGCACAATATGTTGGTCATTTCATGTACAGTATTAATTATTAATATTCATATCATATTTTTTCACTCCGCATCATGTGCACCACTGTACGTGTAAAAAAAACGACGCCCATGATGTATGCGTGGTGAAATTGACGCTACATGCACAATATATTGGTCATTTCATGTACAGTATTAATTATTAATATTCATATCATATTCTTTCACTCCGCATCATGTGCACCACTGTACGTGTAAAAAAAACGACGCCCATGATGTATGCGTGGTAAAAATGACGCTACATGGACAATATGTTGGTCATCTCATGTACACTTTGAAATATTAATATTCATATCATTTTTTTTCACTCCGCATCATGTGCACTACTGTACGTGTAAAAAAAATGACGCCCATGATGTATGCGTGGTAAAAATGACGCTACATGGACAATATGTTGGTCATCTCATGTACAATTTGAAATATTAATATTCATATCATATTTTTACACTCCGCATCATGTGCACTGTAATGCGTCAAAAAAATATGACGCACATCTGTGTATGCGTGAAAATATGACGCATTATGCGAAAATAAAAACGGCGGCCATTTTATGCAGGAAGTGATGTAATAGGATATCCTGTTTACCAAATCTGTACTGGGAGTTGACTTTCACTTTCACTTTGCAGTCTCAGAGTTATCTAGACTGTGTGGTTGTGTGAAAGGTGTTGTCCTGTGTTTTACTGCTTTAGTGTCCTGTGTGCCTTGTATTTTGTCTTTGTGTCAATCTTTTATTGTTGTCTAACATTGTCTCAGTCTGTTTAGTGTTATTTTGTCTATACCTGTGATAGTTTGTATTGTCTGTGGGAGTCTGTTGTGGGTAGCATAGTTTGGGGGGTTAGTTGGGCTATTTTTCTCCTTCTTTTTCTTTCACACCTCTACCTTTCCCCATTTCCCACTTTTTCTTTCATTTTTCTTTTGTACTTTTTTACACCTCTCATCATGTCAGGTAGGCCTCGCCTGTCCAGGATGGGTGAGGACGAATTGGGGGGCTTCATATGGCTCGTAAGCCATTTCCTCCCACTGATGCTGGAGGCTGGGGGCCGTGTGATACAGGGGTATCACACGGAGGCGAGGAAAATCCGTTGGGAGAAGGTGCGCCATCACCTGGTCCGGGTCTACGGGAGTCTGAGGAATATACATCAACTCAAGCACCGCTGGGCAGATCTGATCAGCAGGGAACAGGACCTGCTGGACCACCTGGGACTCCGGATTGGTGGCTATGTTGGTGAATACTAATCAATTACATGGGAATAATAGGAATGTGTGCGTGAACATGTGATGATTGGTAGCCAATCTGCAAAATAAGTAGCTGACTGCGTGTTATGCTAGAGAAACCTAGGCCCATGGGTATACACATAAATCCCCATTTTTGCTACACATGTACACCCAATAACAGCAGTAAAATGCAACATCTATTTGTATTTTGCTAAGTAGCCCCCTCTCTGCATCACAAAATGATGCAAATGCTGCGCTACAAAGGTATACATATGTGTCCAAATGTGTATTTGTTGCAGGATGTGTATGAAGACCTATGCTACCAGGCCGATGCCTCATTTTTGCAACACATACCAGATGGCTGTAGCTGCATGGAATGTACTGTTGCATTTGTGTCTGAAAAGCAACACGTGAACTGCTCTATTTGTACTCTACTGGTCATAATGGCCAGTGAGTACGTCATGTAGAAACAACATACCTACATATGTAGACGCCATAGCTAGACCGAAAATTGCAAACACATGATGATGCTACACATGTGTGTTGCCTTCACGTCACATGAAGTTAGTCATGTTGTCCACACATATGTCACATGTGTGTCTGGTTGCTGTGTGTTGAACCTGTCCACATAGCCTGTTTGATTGTGAGTGGTCATGCAGTCCTCATGGAACCAGTTGTGGAATGTTTCTCTCTGGGATGCACATGCTGAGATGTATGGATCACATGATTGTTGGGGCCTACTAATGGAGGATTAACTTGGACGACACATGACTGTCCTGGCCACTGCATGAGTGTAGAAGGGTGTGTCACTGGAGCAGGAGACTCATCCAATGATAATCTAGAATACAAAGTCAGCCAGGCAGGATGAGCATGTGTGAAAGTGTATCATTACCATGTAATATTCACACACTGTCATTGTAACAGAAATTATTTGTCTGTTCACCCAGTCTGAGTATAATCTTCCTTTCATGCTTTACAGGTGGACCAGCCCCGTACACCGTTGGTGAGGTGGCCCATTTTGACGACCCCGATACCTACAGTGAGTGTTGCCTAAGTGCTATTTACATTGTTTGGAAATGAAGCATGATGGATTACTGTGTGTTCAGGATAATTCATGATTTGATGTGCTGGCCGTTCATTGGCTTTGTTGTTTTGGTGTGATATCAAATTGGAATAATGTTTCTGTAAAGCAATACCTAGTCATCTCTCAGATTGAGGGGCAGTAGGTCATTCAATTAGTGCGACAATTGGGAATGGCATGACTCATTTTGAATACACTGGTCAATGTTAGACTTGGTCAGGAATTTGCCATTAACTGAGTCAGCATATCAGACTGACAGTCTCCCAGATAGCTTAGGCACATGGCTTCGATGACAAGTGCTTCTTCCTAGTTGAGGATGGACTGTGTACACTGTAGGTCGGATCTTCCGGGGGCATGTACTTCCACAAGGTGACCTCGAAGTGTGTGTGACTTGAGTGCAATGGCCTAGGTGTTCTGTTGAATCATGTGAATGGGTGTTCTACCTCCTCTGTGTGTGTTGTAAAACATGCCTCACTAATAGTATGTTATGTTGGGCTAAGTCATATCATTTTGACATGTGTGGACCTGGGATGTGACAAGGTTGGGCTGACTCCAACGTGTTGCTAGCCCTTCATAGGTGTTGTGTGTGAAGGCACATGCTTGTTGAACTTTCTGTACACTCCTGGTTGTGCATTGATCATGGGATAGTTGTTTGTTCTTCCCACACCACCCACAAAGACTGGGATGTTACTGTGAAACAGGGTACCTAGGACTGTAGCAACCAGTATGTTACACGTACTTAACACCTTTTGTGACTTGAGTTTGTACCTAGGTCCAGATGTAGCAAAATGTCTACACATTGCAAATAGCATAATTTGATGTTAGTGAGTTGCAAACGTCTGTTTCCTAATCCGAAATGTTTTTGGTGGTCATGTACATATTAGCAAAATGCTTTTCTAAATGAAAAAAATAAAGGAGTTTACCAGCCCTACTTGCAAATCACAGTGGTAGGCAATCCCATTTGCTAACGAGTACGTGGTTGCAAAGTGAGTAGCTGTTATCATCCACTTGAAGTGGATGCTAACCAACTTGCTGACTGGAAGGGGTCCTCATTGTGAACCTTCACCTTTGTGAGTGGACCAAAATACTCCTGCACAAAACAGCCAGTGGTCTAGGGGAGCAATAATTATTGTGTAAATTACGAAAAATCAATTGTTGTGAATTTAAACAAATCGCAGCTCATTTTCCTTTCAGATAAAGGGCCTACACTTGGTGAAAAATAACTTGCTTCATTTAAAAGCAGTCACGTCTATGGAGTTCTGCTGTTCCCAGCAGGCCTCCATCCCCGTGAGTGCCCACAGTTGCTAAGGTGGTGCAAGTTGGAACCCACATCATTGATGTTCATGAGGTGGGATTTAGGGACCCCATAGTGACTCGCAGACGGTGTCAGAGACACCGTTCAGCTTTGCAATTTGCTAGTTGATTTCCCATCAATTCCTACATCTGGCCCATAGTGTCGACATATGATTCATGGCCAGGGGTTCAATCTTAGCACACAACTATTTCGAAATGCCATTGAGTGAGGAGTGTGATTCTTATCACATAGAATGACATATGTGGTGAAGTCAGTATGCGGACGAGCTGGTGCCATAATGTATAATGCCTTAGGTATGAATTGTATGAGTAGTTTAGGGTGATGTCATCCATCATGTAGAGACATGGATATGCTATATGTGATATGCCCTTCAGTATGCATGATTCACATGTACTTCCTCTGAGCCTTCCCGTGAACTATGTTGTAACAATTGCTGCAACCAATACATTGCTAGTAATGGACAAATTACCCATTGTGGTATTCAACCCACTGTAAATTCTATGCTCAATATTTGCCTTTTCTCTTCACAGCTGCAAACCTGAGTGCCGCAGCTCGCAACCAGTTTGAGCGCCGGGCAATGAGGTACAGCCACATCCTGCAGGTGCAGTGTGGGTATCGGAGGATGGCCCGCAGATACAATTCGGAACGGGCCTCCGGGGCGTGGTATGCCACACCACAGGCTCCCCCAACGGTGCCCCCAACAACCCCCGCCACTACATCCACCAGGTCTGGCCAAGTGGACCCAGCAACGGACCAGGCATCCTCATCCAGACCTGGACCCAGCCGTGTGGTGGGAGCAGGGCAGTCCCGTGCCCACACCACTCCACCAACACAATCCACCTCCACCGGCACCCAGACCTGCACTGACCCTCCGATCAACCCAGCGGACTTCCACGCATTGTCAAGGAAATTGGACAGGTTGATTGGAAAAGTTGACACCCTGACGGAGGACATGGCTGAGGTGAAGAAGAAGGTGCGCTCCATCCGGCGAACACTACGGAGGCCAAATCAGTAGACATTTTGCCCTCCAGAACTTTTACCCCTCCCCTCTCACCTCTTTCCTATTTCATACTGTTAGTTGGGTTTGGGGGTTAGTTATAGGATAAGTGTAGGAAATTAGCTTAGTTAGTGTTAGGTAAGAGGGTGGGGGGTCCTTCTTCTTTATATCTTATCTTTTTGTGTGGGTGGGTGGGTGGGGGGCACTGTTGGGATTCCTGTTTAAAAAAAAAAAAGATAATCTATAAAAAAAATATATATATATATATATGTGTAGGAAGTTGGCTCTGTATGTGCTATTTCAAAGTGAGGAATAGCATGCACAGAGTCCAAGGGTTCCCCTTAGAGGTAAAATAGTGGTAAAAATAGATAATACTAATGCTCTATTTTGTGGTAGTGTGGTCGAGCAGTAGGCTTATCCAAGGAGTAGTGTTAAGCATTTGTTGTACATACACAAGACAATAAATGAGGTACACACACTCAGAGACAAATCCAGCCAATAGGTTTTTATATAGAAAAATATCTTTTCTTAGTTTATTTTAAGAACCACAGGTTCAAATTCTACATGTAATATCTCATTCGAAAGGTATTGCAGGTAAGTACTTTAGGAACTTCAAATCATCAAAATTGCATGTATACTTTTCAAGTTATTGACAAATAGCTGTTTTAAAAGTGGACACAGTGCAATTTTCACAGTTCCTAGGGGAGGTAAGTATTTGTTAGATTAACCAGGTAAGTAAGACACTTACAGGGCTCAGTTCTTGGTCCAAGGTAGCCCACCGTTGGGGGTTCAGAGCAACCCCAAAGTCACCACACCAGCAGCTCAGGGCCGGTCAGGTGCAGAGTCCAAAGTGGTGCCCAAAACACATAGGCTAGAATGGAGAGAAGGGGGTGCCCCGGTTCCGGTCTGCTTGCAGGTAAGTACCCGCGTCTTCGGAGGGCAGACCAGGGGGGTTTTGTAGGGCACCGGGGGGGACACAAGTCCACACAGAAATTTCACCCTCAGCGGCGCGGGGGCGGCCGGGTGCAGTGTAGAAACAAGCGTCGGGTTCGCAATGTTAGTCTATGAGAGATCTCGGGATCTCTTCAGCGCTGCAGGCAGGCAAGGGGGGGATTCCTCGGGGAAACCTCCACTTGGGCAAGGGAGAGGGACTCCTGGGGGTCACTTCTCCAGTGAAAGTCCGGTCCTTCAGGTCCTGGGGGCTGCGGGTGCAGGGTCTCTCCCAGGTGTCGGGACTTTAGGTTCAAAAGAGTCGCGGTCAGGGGAAGCCTCGGGATTCCCTCTGCAGGCGGCGCTGTGGGGGCTCAGGGGGGACAGGTTTTGGTACTCACAGTATCAGAGTAGTCCTGGGGTCCCTCCTGAGGTGTTGGATCGCCACCAGTCGAGTCGGGGTCGCCGGGTGCAGTGTTGCAAGTCTCACGCTTCTTGCGGGGAGCTTGCAGGGATCTTTAAAGTTGCTGGAAACAAAGTTGCAGCTTTTCTTGGAGCAGGTCCGCTGTCCTCGGGAGTTTCTTGTCTTTTCGAAGCAGGGGCAGTCCTCAGAGGATGTCGAGGTCGCTGGTCCCTTCGGAAGGCGTCGCTGGAGCAGGATCTTTGGAAGGCAGGAGACAGGCCGGTGAGTTTCTGGAGCCAAGGCAGTTGTCGTCTTCTGGTCTTCCGCTGCAGGGGTTTTCAGCTGGGCAGTCCTTCTTCTTGTTGCAGGAATCTAATTTTCTAGGGTTCAGGGTAGCCCTTAAATACTAAATTTAAGGGCGTGTTTAGGTCTGGGGGGTTAGTAGCCAATGGCTACTAGCCCTGAGGGTGGGTACACCCTCTTTGTGCCTCCTCCCAAGGGGAGGGGGTCACAATCCTAACCCTATTGGGGGAATCCTCCATCTGCAAGATGGAGGATTTCTAAAAGTTAGAGTCACTTCAGCTCAGGACACCTTAGGGGCTGTCCTGACTGGCCAGTGACTCCTCCTTGTTGCTTTCTTTGTTCCCTCCAGCCTTGCCGCCAAAAGTGGGGGCCGTGGCCGGAGGGGGCGGGCAACTCCACTAAGCTGGAGTGCCCTGCTGGGCTGTGACAAAGGGGTGAGCCTTTGAGGCTCACCGCCAGGTGTCACAGCTCCTGCCTGGGGGAGGTGTTAGCATCTCCACCCAGTGCAGGCTTTGTTACTGGCCTCAGAGTGACAAAGGCACTCTCCCCATGGGGCCAGCAACATGTCTCTGGTGTGGCAGGCTGCTGGAACTAGTCAGCCTACACAGACAGTCGGTTAAGTTTCAGGGGGCACCTCTAAGGTGCCCTCTGTGGTGTATTTTGCAATAAAATGTACACTGGCATCAGTGTGCATTTATTGTGCTGAGAAGTTTGATACCAAACTTCCCAGTTTTCAGTGTAGCCATTATGGTGCTGTGGAGTTCGTGTTTGACAGACTCCCAGACCATATACTCTTATGGCTACCCTGCACTTACAATGTCTAAGGTTTTGTTTAGACACTGTAGGGGTACCATGCTCATGCACTGGTACCCTCACCTATGGTATAGTGCACCCTGCCTTAGGGCTGTAAGGCCTGCTAGAGGGGTGTCTTACCTATACTGCATAGGCAGTGAGAGGCTGGCATGGCACCCTGAGGGGAGTGCCATGTCGACTTACTCATTTTGTTCTCACTAGCACACACAGGCTTGTAAGCAGTGTGTCTGTGCTGAGTGAGGGGTCTCTAGGGTGGCATAAGACATGCTGCAGCCCTTAGAGACCTTCCTTGGCATCAGGGCCCTTGGTACTAGAAGTACCAGTTACAAGGGACTTATCTGAATGCCAGGGTGTGCCAATTGTGGATACAATGGTACATTTTAGGTGAAGGAACACTGGTGCTGGGGCCTGGTTAGCAGGGTCCCAGCACTCTTCTCAGTCAAGTCAGCATCAGTATCAGGCAAAAAGTGGGGGGTAACTGCAACAGGGAGCCATTTCTTTACACAAGCCCCCCCCAGCCCACAGGCCAGGAGACTCAGCCCAAGCTGGGAGAGTCTTCCTAGTCTGTCAGGCGAGGAAGAGTAGGAGAAATAGGCTGGTTAGTTGCAGGGCCTACTCTGCCTTACATCCTTCTGTTCAGGTCATTCCCTTTGGGGAACTGACCTACTTCCACAGTGATAGGACCTAGTCTGAATTGCCTCTTGTCTGCCTCTTCAATGTCTCCACCCATTCTTTCTATTTTGGTCTTAGAGGTACCCACCTCTGCTAACCTTATCTTGGCCAGGGTTACCCCTAGCTTACCCAGAGAGGTTACCCAGAGCTGGAGTAACCCCACCATGACCAATAGGGTCAGGGGGCCTAACTTGCTATTTGGCATGGGGTCAGACCACCATGCTAAGGATAGTGCAGCCATAAAGGCTAACACCCAGCAGAGGCCACTGACAGCTGTCAGTGCCCAGAACCACACCTTTAGCTCTTCACCTAAAAGGGAAGGGGCTAAGTTACAGGCTTCTTTGGGTTCAGGTTGCCTGTCTGCTGTATTGGAGTGGGGGGTTACCACATCTTGTAGTAAACACCCTTCTTCCACTCTTTCTTCTGTTAGCTGAGGAGCCACCCACTCAGGTTTAACAGTTGCCTGACTAGCCAGGACTTCTTGTGGGTCAGGTTGGACTTTATCAGGGCCATTTTTGGAGTTCTCCCCTACTGGAGCAGAATCTTCTTGGCTTGCTGTAACCTTGGCTAAAGGTTGTCCACCCCTCCTACTCTGTTTTCTTTTCTTCTTCTTCTGGGGCCTGCTTGCATTTACTGCAGAGGCAGGACTTCCAGAATCCTTGGGAGAGGACTGGCACTGGACCAGTTCCTCTCTTGAGCTCTGACTAACCTCTGGGTAGTCATTTCCAAGGAGACAATCAAGGGGGAGGTCTGTACTGACTACTACCCTTCTCCAGCTAAGAGTGCCACCCACTTCTATGGGCACTAAAGCCACAGGCCTCTTAGTGACCCTGTCTAGGCTAACTCTTACCCTGGCAGTCTCACCTGGGATGTACTGGTTTGAGAGCACCAGCCTGTCATGCACAATAGTGTGACTGGCACAAGTGTCTCTCAGGGCAGTGGTTGGGATTCCGTTCACCAGTAGGTGGTGGAAGTGTCTACTTCCCTCTGGAATCTCCAACTCACCTGTTGGGCCCTGTTTCCAGTTGAAGGCTAGGAAGACCTCCTCATCTGAGGAGTCATCTCCCATGGCTACACTGGTTACCCCAGGAATTTTGTTCTGGGGTTTGTTTTTGGGACAAGAAGTGTCCTTGGTGTGGTGCCCAGACTGTTTACAGTTGTGGCACCATGCCTTAGTGGCATCCCAGTTCTTACCCTGGTACCCACCTTTGTTTTGGGTTGTGTCTTGGGGCCCACCCACCTGTTCTGGTTTTTGGGGGCCTACAGAGGACTCTTTTTCTTTGTTTCTAGTGTTACCCACTTTCTCCTGGGGAGTTTTTGTAACCCCATTCTTTTGGTCACCCCCAGTGGAAGTTTTGGTTACCCTAGTCTTGACCCAGTGGTCTGCCTTCTTTCCCAATTCTTGGGGAGAAATTGGACCTAGGTCTACCAGATACTGATGCAACTTTTCATTGAAGCAGTTACTTAAAATGTGTTCTTTCATAAACAAATTATAAAGCCCAACATAGTCACACACTTCATTTCCAGTTAACCAACCATCTAGTGTTTTTACTGAGTAGTCTACAAAATCAACCCAGGTCTGGCTCGAGGATTTTTGAGCCCCCCTGAATCTAATTCTATACTCCTCAGTGGAGAATCCAAAGCCCTCAATCAGGGTACCCTTCATGAGGTCATAAGATTCTGCATCTTTTCCAGAGAGTGTGAGGAGTCTATCCCTACACTTTCCAGTGAACATTTCCCAAAGGAGAGCACCCCAGTGAGATCTGTTTACTTTTCTGGTTACACAAGCCCTCTCAAAAGCTGTGAACCATTTGGTGATGTCATCACCACCTTCATATTTTGTTACAATCCCTTTGGGGATTTTTAGGATGTCAGGAGAATCTCTGACCCTATTTAAGTTGCTGCCACCATCGATGGGACCTAGGCCCATCTCTTTTCTTTCCCTTTCTATGGCTAGGAGCTGCTTTTCCAAAGCCAATCTTTTGACCATCCTGGCTAACAGGGGGTCATCTTCACTGGAGTTATCCTCAGTGATTTCAGAGGTGTTGGTCTCTCCTGTGAGGGAACCAGCATCTCTGACTATTATTTTTGGAGTCAGGGTTGGAGGGACCCTGTTCTCCCTAGATAGGACTGGTAGGGGGGAATTTTCCTCCCAGTCACTATCCTCTTCCTCTGAGTTGCCACCCTCAGAGGGGTTGGCCTTTTCAAACTCTGCCAAAAGCTCCTGGAGCTGTATTTTGGTAGGTTTGGGGCCCATTGTTATTTTCTTTATTTTACAGAGTGACCTTAGCTCCCTCATCTTAAGATGGAGGTAAGGTGTGGTGTCGAGTTCCACCACAGTCACATCTGTGCTAGACATTTTGCTTCTAAAAGTTGGAATACTTTTTAAGAATCTACAACTGGTTCTAGAATCTAATTCAAACTTTTACAAACTTTTAAACTCTAAAAGAAATGCTAAACAGGATCTAACACAAGGCCCTAGCAGGTCTTTTAAGAATTTAGAAAACTTTTCAAATTGCAAAAATCAATTTCTAATGACAATTTTGGAATTTGTCGTGTGATCAGGTATTGGCTGAGTAGTCCAGCAAATGCAAAGTCTTGTACCCCACCGCTGATCCACCAATGTAGGAAGTTGGCTCTGTATGTGCTATTTCAAAGTGAGGAATAGCATGCACAGAGTCCAAGGGTTCCCCTTAGAGGTAAAATAGTGGTAAAAATAGATAATACTAATGCTCTATTTTGTGGTAGTGTGGTCGAGCAGTAGGCTTATCCAAGGAGTAGTGTTAAGCATTTGTTGTACATACACAAGACAATAAATGAGGTACACACACTCAGAGACAAATCCAGCCAATAGGTTTTTATATAGAAAAATATCTTTTCTTAGTTTATTTTAAGAACCACAGGTTCAAATTCTACATGTAATATCTCATTCGAAAGGTATTGCAGGTAAGTACTTTAGGAACTTCAAATCATCAAAATTGCATGTATACTTTTCAAGTTATTGACAAATAGCTGTTTTAAAAGTGGACACAGTGCAATTTTCACAGTTCCTAGGGGAGGTAAGTATTTGTTAGATTAACCAGGTAAGTAAGACACTTACAGGGCTCAGTTCTTGGTCCAAGGTAGCCCACCGTTGGGGGTTCAGAGCAACCCCAAAGTCACCACACCAGCAGCTCAGGGCCGGTCAGGTGCAGAGTCCAAAGTGGTGCCCAAAACACATAGGCTAGAATGGAGAGAAGGGGGTGCCCCGGTTCCGGTCTGCTTGCAGGTAAGTACCCGCGTCTTCGGAGGGCAGACCAGGGGGGTTTTGTAGGGCACCGGGGGGGACACAAGTCCACACAGAAATTTCACCCTCAGCGGCGCGGGGGCGGCCGGGTGCAGTGTAGAAACAAGCGTCGGGTTCGCAATGTTAGTCTATGAGAGATCTCGGGATCTCTTCAGCGCTGCAGGCAGGCAAGGGGGGGATTCCTCGGGGAAACCTCCACTTGGGCAAGGGAGAGGGACTCCTGGGGGTCACTTCTCCAGTGAAAGTCCGGTCCTTCAGGTCCTGGGGGCTGCGGGTGCAGGGTCTCTCCCAGGTGTCGGGACTTTAGGTTCAAAAGAGTCGCGGTCAGGGGAAGCCTCGGGATTCCCTCTGCAGGCGGCGCTGTGGGGGCTCAGGGGGGACAGGTTTTGGTACTCACAGTATCAGAGTAGTCCTGGGGTCCCTCCTGAGGTGTTGGATCGCCACCAGTCGAGTCGGGGTCGCCGGGTGCAGTGTTGCAAGTCTCACGCTTCTTGCGGGGAGCTTGCAGGGATCTTTAAAGTTGCTGGAAACAAAGTTGCAGCTTTTCTTGGAGCAGGTCCGCTGTCCTCGGGAGTTTCTTGTCTTTTCGAAGCAGGGGCAGTCCTCAGAGGATGTCGAGGTCGCTGGTCCCTTCGGAAGGCGTCGCTGGAGCAGGATCTTTGGAAGGCAGGAGACAGGCCGGTGAGTTTCTGGAGCCAAGGCAGTTGTCGTCTTCTGGTCTTCCGCTGCAGGGGTTTTCAGCTGGGCAGTCCTTCTTCTTGTTGCAGGAATCTAATTTTCTAGGGTTCAGGGTAGCCCTTAAATACTAAATTTAAGGGCGTGTTTAGGTCTGGGGGGTTAGTAGCCAATGGCTACTAGCCCTGAGGGTGGGTACACCCTCTTTGTGCCTCCTCCCAAGGGGAGGGGGTCACAATCCTAACCCTATTGGGGGAATCCTCCATCTGCAAGATGGAGGATTTCTAAAAGTTAGAGTCACTTCAGCTCAGGACACCTTAGGGGCTGTCCTGACTGGCCAGTGACTCCTCCTTGTTGCTTTCTTTGTTCCCTCCAGCCTTGCCGCCAAAAGTGGGGGCCGTGGCCGGAGGGGGCGGGCAACTCCACTAAGCTGGAGTGCCCTGCTGGGCTGTGACAAAGGGGTGAGCCTTTGAGGCTCACCGCCAGGTGTCACAGCTCCTGCCTGGGGGAGGTGTTAGCATCTCCACCCAGTGCAGGCTTTGTTACTGGCCTCAGAGTGACAAAGGCACTCTCCCCATGGGGCCAGCAACATGTCTCTGGTGTGGCAGGCTGCTGGAACTAGTCAGCCTACACAGACAGTCGGTTAAGTTTCAGGGGGCACCTCTAAGGTGCCCTCTGTGGTGTATTTTGCAATAAAATGTACACTGGCATCAGTGTGCATTTATTGTGCTGAGAAGTTTGATACCAAACTTCCCAGTTTTCAGTGTAGCCATTATGGTGCTGTGGAGTTCGTGTTTGACAGACTCCCAGACCATATACTCTTATGGCTACCCTGCACTTACAATGTCTAAGGTTTTGTTTAGACACTGTAGGGGTACCATGCTCATGCACTGGTACCCTCACCTATGGTATAGTGCACCCTGCCTTAGGGCTGTAAGGCCTGCTAGAGGGGTGTCTTACCTATACTGCATAGGCAGTGAGAGGCTGGCATGGCACCCTGAGGGGAGTGCCATGTCGACTTACTCATTTTGTTCTCACTAGCACACACAGGCTTGTAAGCAGTGTGTCTGTGCTGAGTGAGGGGTCTCTAGGGTGGCATAAGACATGCTGCAGCCCTTAGAGACCTTCCTTGGCATCAGGGCCCTTGGTACTAGAAGTACCAGTTACAAGGGACTTATCTGAATGCCAGGGTGTGCCAATTGTGGATACAATGGTACATTTTAGGTGAAGGAACACTGGTGCTGGGGCCTGGTTAGCAGGGTCCCAGCACTCTTCTCAGTCAAGTCAGCATCAGTATCAGGCAAAAAGTGGGGGGTAACTGCAACAGGGAGCCATTTCTTTACAATATGTTTGTTTAGGATAGTGTAGTATGTGTGTAGGTTAGTAAGTGTTGTCCTGCACGTGTCTTGTCTCATAATGGTGGGTGGGGGGTTGATGTTTAGATCGTTTCGTTACATGTGTAGAGTAAGTTTAGCTTAGGTTAGTTAGGGACAGTTGTGGGTTAGTAGTAGTCAGGTTAGATTAGTGTAGGTTTATCTTTCCCTTAGTTGCCTCTTTTATTACTTATTGGAAATAAAAAATGTGTTAACCCTTTACCTGATGCGTTAGGTGCTACCTTTGCATGGCCTTGACATCAGTGTAGCAGAAAGTTTTAGTATGACATTTGTGTCCTATGCTCGCTATCCCCAGGCTATTGAGGTTTAACATGCCAGCTACCCGTGTGCTAACTTGGTAAGTATCCACCATGTGGGAGAGCCACCATTGGTAGTGTGCATAGATCATCAAGATTTGGGGTTGGTATGTATCCTACTTCACAAGTTGATTTTGTAGGTAAATAGATAGGTCGGACAGCATTGTGAAGTTCAGGGAGAGCTTTGTAGATGAGTATTTGTTCACACTCTTGTCTTGTTGCTGTCATTGCTGACCTACATCATGTCTGTACTGCTTGAGCATGACTTTCCTTCATGGTAGTATACGCTGTAAGGGTGATTGATGCAGTGTAATTTGGTTATCATTCCTTTCATTTTACAGCATAATTTCTTGTTTTAGTATTGCAAGGTGCCTACATTTCTCAGCCACCATTAGTTGTCTAGAATAGCTATGGATGGGGCCTCATTCTGTCCAACACAGCATGATTGTGTGTGCTTAGTCCCTACATCAGTTATTTTCCTCAGTCCAGTAAAGCTATGATGCAATCCTGGCCACTGCACAGATGTTTCGGTATACATGAAATCAGGACAGTAGTATAGAGAATCGACATGGTTGCCACACAGCCACTTTGGAGTTATGTACTGCACAGTTGAAGTGTGAAATGACACAGAGACACAATAGGTGTGCAAGTGATATTTATTTTTAGGTGGAGTAGTGCAAAAAGTCCATTAACAATGTTAGGTGAGTCCGTTCTGGTGCATTCTTAAATGGTGATCCTATTTACAGGGTGTGGATGATGCTCCTGACATGCTGGGGTGATGTCACAGACGGTGCAGAGGAACAGGAATTGCCAAATGGTAGGAGAGAAACATTTACAGCCAATGTGGACAAGTTAAACAGTGGATTGCCGAACAGTCATTGAGGGTAGTTGGAGTGAGGCTGGCATGTGTCAAAACGTAGGACCTTGGTCAGAGTAGGGCATGGTGCAGGGACTAGGGCTTCCGGGTACTCTTGCGAGTGAATGTTATCTGTTCCATGTCTTCTTCTTCTGATGTGTGTGTTGCCTGGTGTGTCCTTGTTGTTGTTGGTTGTGAAGGGGCAACACACACCTCAGTGTCAGAAGGCATGGAGGCAGACATCCCGGTGGCTGATCCCTGTCCAGTTATGAAGGGCAGTACTGCAGCAAGGAGGGCGTGCTGGTTTTTCAGAATGGCAGCCACATCCCGATGGTAGGCAGCCAGGTCGGCCCTGAGGGGTTCGATGTTGCATTCGTGCACACGCTGACTGGCTTGCTGTTGGAGTTGTTTGGTCAACTGGATGACAGCTGTGCAGATTGCCTTCTGTGTTACTAAAAGTTCCTCCAACAGCGATGTTCTGGCTTGCATTGCAGCTGCCTGATCAGCAGTTGACAGCATGCACGAACGCACCCCCTCAAGGCTGGCTGCCATAGTTTGCATCCCCACCCGCACCTCCTTGGCCAGCTCCCGCTGGACCCCAACGACTGTTCTTTCGAAGCTGGTGCCAGTGTCGTCAGAGTCCTCAGCTGTGTTGGAGCTGGCAGGTCTTACAATTGGGGTGGCGGGTGGTTCTACTGTGGTGGATGCTTCTTCTTGGCTCCTCCTTGTTACTGAAGGGGGGGTTTGGAGGCTTTCGAGGACCATGTCAATGGTCTCTTGTGTGAGGTTGATGGTCTCGTCATCCATGTCATCAGGGAACTCATGGACAGGCATATCGGCAGGAGATCCGTGTTCCTCTGCAAAGAAACAGGGTACAATTAGTGTGTCTGTGTTGAGATCATTTTGCACTAAGATACAAGCCTTTGGATGCCTTAACTTTGTACTCTGATTTTGTCTTGGTATCTGCTGTCCATCATAGGGCATTGTTGTAGGCCTATGGCCCACCTGTGTGTCACATGTATGATATGGAGCTATCAGACATGCCTGCCAGGTCATCTCTAGGTGTTGATTTGTAATTATTTCGGAATATGCATTTTTTTGTCCTACTCCTCCCTCGGTGTTTCACTATTGTTATGGAGGGACATTTGTTTGGGTGGGCTCTCATTATCCTACATGTGATTCTTGGCTTTCTAGGCAGCAGGATAGCTAATGGTGTGGGGGACTAAGTGTGACCCACTTGTAAATAACTCTGTCACCCAGATATTCTATTTAGCTCAGACAGACTAGCAGTGCCTCTGGTCTCCCACAACAGAGGAATGTTTAGAAGTCCAAGCCCATGACATCTTTGGGACTTCTCAGGGAAGTGGTGGTCACTCAGGTCCTACACATTTCTATCTTTTCCGGTATGTTCCCATACACAAATGACACAGACAGTATTTGTTTGATATGAAGTTTCATTGTACAACTGACTTGTAGGAATTTAGGTGTGAGCCCCAATAACCAAAACAATACACACAGTTAGAACTGAAATAGTCCGCAGGAGAGTAATACATTGGTACACAGCTATCATGGTGCCTAACAGTTTCTACTCTCCCTCTGCTTGTTCTATATATAGCACAGCATGTTAAGTTTGGAGCTTGGCTGTCTGAATCACAGGGGAGACATCATCCCTCATATCAGAGGAATGGGCTGGGATCTGGTTGTGCATCAGCAGCAAGGCAGGCAGCATCTAGATGTGATTTTCTGTTTGTAAACTCCCCCATGCGTGTCTTGGGACGAGGAAGTGAATTTAAAAGACATATGTCATTGTGATGACAAAGTTTCCCTACGCAGGAATGGCAAACCTTAACCCCTACCACATCTATCATCAACGAACCAGACGGTATCCTTGACTGGGGCACAGAGTGAATATGTTCTGGCAAACTCCAGTGCAGAAGTAGGCAAAACAGGGTGATTTGACTAATTGCCAACACCTTAGGACTGACTATTTGCTACATTAACTGATAGGAAGGGCAATGAGATTAATTTAGTGCAAAGTGCTCTGAGGCACTTAGATGTGAGCAAATGAGTATAAGTACATTCAGGGTAAGATGCACAAAGGCCTCCAGCCTGAGGCTATTGCGCAAAGTATACGTTTCACTTGCCACGCTACACTTTGACTGACTGTGGGTGTTGTGACTGCCCTGCCAGCACACTTGCCTCACAGGCCCTGCACCATACACTTTTTATTCACATTGCATGATCTGTACATGTTAGGTGGCATGACCTATGTATGTCAATGTTAGGATGTGGTATGGATGTAAACATTGTTGATGTTTGTATCTGATGGGGTCTCATGTGTGTCTTACTGGATTGGCCTGTTTATCGTATGAATGTCCTATTTTTTGGTTAGACTGTGCAGATGTGTTTCATTGACCAGTTGCCTGTGTCCCCTCGTCAATGTTGTTGTCTGAGCAGTATGACATTTGTGATGTAGCATTGTTAGGCAGGTACGTGAGGGACCCTGACGTATGCAGCATGTGTGTGTCGTTAGTGCTGTGTGGCTCCTATTGCTGTTTACTTAGGCTTATGTATGTGTCAGTTATGGACATTCGGCATTTAAGTGTACTGGTACCTTTGTCTTATTTCTAGGAGTAGTTGCAGATGTCATCCTCACCCCCTAATTTAGGTATGTATGTTCCAGGGTGGTGTTCCTGCCATTTGGTACTATAGCTGCCCAGAGATGAGAGGTGTTATTGTCAACTGTGGTGGCAGTTAAGTTGCAGTTGTTGTATTTGCTACTGCATTACAGGTAGGGACCTAGTTGATGGGGAATAGTTTGTGAAAAACAAGTGCCTGGATGTGGATTCAGGGTAGTGTCCTTCCCACCTGTCACTGGTTTCCCTTGGCTCTCTTGTTGTAATTACAGGATGTCCCCGTGGGACTGTAGTGGTGGCAGTATTTTGTCGTGCCCCGGCTATGGTCAGTACTGGGCATCCCCCCCTGCCGTGCCCCTTTCCCCATGCCACTTCATATATGTGCTAAGTTACATGCATTGTGTAGTAGGTATCCCCCCCCTGCTTACAGTCCCCATTATTGCATTGTAATTCCCCATGCGACTTACCCTGCATGTGCGTAGTGTCGTGGTAGTCTGCGCTGTCCAGTCCTTGTATCCCTGTGACGATCTCCTCCGGGATGACGGCTGCGACCATCTCCTTCATGTGGTCCAGGGCCTCCTGTTGTGCTGGACTCCCCCCTCCAGCCTGCATTGCTGCCTTCCTGTTCCTGGCCATTTTCTCTTTGGTCCTACGTTTACAGTCATGCCAGCGTTTCTTACACTCGGTGACTGTCCGGCGTTCTTCAGCCACACTGTTTATCTTGTCCACAATTTCTTTCCAGATGGCCTCTCTCCTACTGAGTGGCAATTTTGAGGATATGAAAAGTTGGTGCTGGTGTTCCGTCACCTCTTTCACCAGGATTTCCTGCTCCTCTGCACTGAAGTGACACTTTCTTTTTTTCTTTAACATGTCCTGGTTCCTGTATGCTTCCTCCTGGCTGGTTCCTGGTCTACTCTCATCCTCCTGGGGTCTATTGGGGCATCTAGGATCCATTTTGGGTCTCCTCTCCTGTAAGTGCAGTTTTCGCTCAAAAATGTCAAGCAATAGCGTGAAAAAAAACGGCGTTTTCACGATTGCGCTGTTGTAAATCGACCCACAGTGATTTGCGTCACTTTTACGTGGGTTTCCCTTACGACAGACCGACGCTGTGTGCGTCACGAAATAATGACTCCCACCTGTTGGTTGCGCCGCCGTACGTAAAAGTATAAATTTGACGCCCGAATGGCGCATCCAAATGGCGTTAGACGGCGCAAATTTTTTTGACGCAAAACTGCGATAGCCCAGTTTTGCGTCAAAAAGTATAAATATGGCCCTTTATGTGCATGCTAGGTCGGTGCCACGTAATGTCACGCGTAATGAGAGGCGAGACGTGTTTTGATACCGGAGCATTTCCACCTTGTCGTGGCTGAAGGTGATATTGCAGACTACTCCTTTAACTCATTCCGCAAATGAGGGGCTTGCACTAAATCCATCCATGACCATGACGGCATTCCAATGTTGCTGTTTTTGAGTAACAGTAAACAGTAAACGATTACTAACAACAAATAAAGATACTGGAACACACCACTTAAAACAGAACTAAGCACTAAACAAGAAAGAAAAGTATATGGAAACAATGTATTAAAAGGATGAAATAAGGCTTCGACGGCCCTACTTCTGGTTTTATCAATACAGCACCCAATAAGGCAATTAATTCACCCGCTTATGACTCATGGCATCACGCGAAACTTTTACTTTCTTGAGCTGTGACTTCTACGGGCACAGCGAAATGACCCTTCACCCCGAGTAGCAGAATTCTTGCAGGAGCTCTAGCACATTGAAGCTCTACACTTCTATGGTGCACCTGGGCAGATTAAGCTGTAAAGCACCTCTTTCTTTCATGTTTTCAGTTGTCAACTGTACCGAATCAAAGATTTCAATGAGCGGTGTCCTGCTTAATAAGAGCCAGCGGTGGCTTGCTCACACATTGAGCCAAGTGGAGGGGTCTGCAAACATTTTATAATCCTGCCCAGCTGGAAAAGAGATGCCAAGTCCACGTAGGAGGAAACGCGCTGCAATCTAGCGGAAAACAGACCTTTATACCCAACAGACGCATCATGGATACAGCCATTCCCATGGAGGTTTCTGCAGGATCAAGTTAATCTCTTTGGTTTATTATGAATGCTCTGTCAGCAAGGCCTTGTAATACAGATGACTTTTTTTTTTACATTGAAACCTCGGAATGATGTACAAGGTACTACAGTGGTATAACTGCTAAATTTATATGGTTTTATGTGTGTAAAATTTGAACATAACTATAGCTTCCTTGTCACCTTTGGGTTTTTAGTGAGATTCTAAGTTTCTTTTCAATTCTATTTCCTAACTATAACGTCCCTTTGACCTTTGTTTTATTTTGGTGAATTTCTACTTTTTTAATGCTGTTTCCGAACTACAATGTCCCTGTAACTTTGCTTTTTTTGTGAATTCCTAGGGTTTATTTTATTTAAAGTAATATCTAAGTAATATTTAATTCCCATATGTTAATCCAACCGCTGCTGTGCAGAGCCTGTGGCCAACTTCCTGTATCCAACCAACTCCAAGCTGCGCATGACCTTTGGCCATGAGCAATGGGGGGGGTTAGCCACAAGACCTAGCCTGTGGCAAGGCCCTGTGGCCAATGCCCTCAAAGGCAGACAACCTGAGCTTCCCCCCCCCCCTTCCCCGGGCAGATAATAATTATGGAGGTCAAGCAGCTCTCCTCCCTGGGCCAATTTGGACCCCAGGGGTCGCATCCACCAGAGTCTGGCTGAACATAGAAAGAGGGGGCACGGGGGCCTCAACCCCGGTCTGATTTCAGACCCAGGGACCCCATCCTCCAGAGCATTGTTTTGGGGGGGCAAAACAAGGGCCCTCTCGGCCCGGGGACCTCCTCCAGCAAAACCTAGTGCATTTTGTAGGGAGAAGGTGGGAATATGGCCCTCTCCCCAGAGTGATTTCGGTACCAGGGATCCCATCCTCTGGGGCCTGGCACATTTGTTTAGGGAAGCGGGCATGTGCCCCCCCCACCTCCCTGGCCGATTTAGCCCTGAGAACGCCATCCCTCACGGCTTGCCGCTATATTTATGAAGGAGCAGCACTTGAAAAAAGGTTTTTGTCACTAGACGGGGTCCCTGTGGGACCCCAACACCAGGCCTATGGGGTTGGGGTATCCCTATCCTGCTCCCATGTCTTTTTTTCCTTGTTTTTTGGGACTTGGGCTGAGTCCCTAATCCTAACATGGCTGCCACCACTTTATAGTTGAAGCGCTTGTGGCGAGGCTTTTTTTTGATGGTATCTTATAGTGTTAAGCACATAGCTGTAGCTAACTTACGGTGTATTAAACATAGTAAGAAAACAATTGACTAGCCTGTTGTCATCCATTATAAATGGGTAGGTGACGACTTTTAATCTGGGAGTAGAGTATAATACTGAACTAACAGCGACAACAAATCGAGGTTTTCGCGTAAGGCTAGTTAGACAATGCCATATTGTTTGCTTTTAGACATATATGGCTGTCCTTTATGCCGACGTGATGGATTCAAACTATTACTACAATCGGTGACAGATGGTCTCTTTTCCTAATGAGCCACCCAATAATAAAGGTAAAACTAACATAATGGGACATTGGCCCTATAAGGTAACATAACTACTAGCAAGTTTGTACCTACCTTTGTAGCCACTAATTGGTTGTACCTTTCAGGCAATCCAATAAATTTAACACTAGAGTGGACAATATGGTGAACGCCAAGCAGTCTGTTGTTTTCTTTATCTGAAAGTCCGTTTACTCCTTATTATGACTTCTATCTAGAGACTTCTTCAGGTAAACACATGATTGTAATGTGTAAATGGGATTAGTAAATTACTGATCTCACATCTTTATATTGGTTAGAACTGAGTTGTGGGACCTCATGGCACATATTTGATCAATGGACATCACGGGTGCCCACTAAAATCTAAGAGCATGAGGTGCACTTTATGGATATGATGGGACCTATGGGTATAAGGCTATATCTATTTATTCTTCTGGGTCTTTTCAGGTATATCACACAAATGGATGTTATTTATATATGTAACGGCATGTTGTATCTTTTAACTTTGTTCTATGAATGTATCTTTGGGCATGGGTAGCTTATATATTGTATATACCTAATGACTTGGACATGGTACTCCACGATTTCAAGGTTGTGTTTTCTATGTGTTTTAATATACCAGACATCATCTAATGTGACATATATCAAGGAATCAGCATTTCATTTAACATAAATGTCCGCCCTATGGCAGCTGTATCTATTTTGTGAATGCAAATTTGGGAACGGCCCTGATGAAGGTGGCCTCCATACGAGAGGATCCCTGAAACGCGCATAGGCCCTTGGTTCCTACTATGTTTTTGTAACGTTGTATAAAACTATTGATGTATTGGAGTTTTACATTTTTTGCATATATGTATATAAACTTATAATATATCACACTCTTGTTATAGTACTTTTGCAGCTATTTTTGAATGTATTTTGGTATTTTTTTTTGTTGTGTGGATGTGGTATGACTGATTTAATTTATTGCCTATTTACAATGTATTTGATATGATATAATAAAATATGGATAAAATTATTATATGCCTCTAGCCACTAAATAAGTACTGACATACATTATTAGATGAATATTGTCATATTGTGACTCTTTGTAGCATATTCATACACAACGTGTAACTCTAGAGTAGCTTTTTCTTCCTTACAGCTTCAGCTTCTATTTCCCTGAACTAGCTACTATATTGTTTTCAGGAACCCCTTCCTTTGCTTAGAAGGTACCTACTGGTAGCCACCAGTAGGTAATGTAGACATATATGCATATTCTCCGAAAAAATACAGTAAACATCTGAGTTATGATTCTGAATCCAATGCAGAAACGCAGTGAAATTCAGTCGTTAATGGTATGCAACACACACAATGTACATCATAACTCACAAAACACCTATTTCCATATCGAACTGGAAAAAAAGGTAGTCAAGCAAGAGTTAAACATGGCAAACATCATAAGTTATTTGTGTGTTGTGTGCATGCAGCTGCAGCTGCAGCCTGGTCCAGCCTAAAGTATTCCCTTTTTTCTGACTCCTTCTCAAAGGACTTCAAGCAAAATGATCTCAATCTACTGCTGAAGAAACCAGGCCTTGATTTTTTGGCACAGCTAATTTTAGACCAATTCTGGTAAGGTACCTCATGAAAGTATCTGTATTCGTTGACAAAACACTATGATAAACATTAACTTTCTGTGGCCTGAATTCATACTACATATTAGTATTACTGTCTCCTGTATACTTCTATATTCGATGCATATCTAGGAATTTATGAAAAACTGGCAGTCATGGATTTCATTGTTTTCTATTTTAAGTGATTTTATTTTTCTTTTGTTTCACACATTTTCACCCCTGCTCATTGCACAAATTCACTTAGGTTTTTATAGCACCATAAAGGTTTTTATTCATATGGAATCACATAGTACATGTATGCAGCAATAACTGATTTGTCTTAGGTCCCCCATACTAAATCATTCCATGTTTTTGATACACTCTTGTGGAAATCACATCCTTGTTGACAGATATTCTTTGGGCATTATGGCCCTCATTACACCGCCGCCCGCCAAAGTTTCACCGCTGAGCGGCCGCCTATGTGGCCGCAATCCCGCTGGCCGCATTATGACATCCCCGCTGGGCCGGCGGGCAGAAACATAGTTTCCGCCTGCCGGCCCAGCGGGGATGTCAGCCGGAACATTGGAGCCGGCTCCTAATGGAGCCGCGGTATTGCGGCCGTGGGACGGGTGCAACTGCACCCGTCACGCTTTTCACTGTCTGCTGTGCAGACAGTGAAAAGCAGGGTGGGGCTGTGCCTGGGGGCCCATACCAAGTGCATGGGCAGTGCAGCGACTCCCCTTCCCGCCAGCCTTTCAATGGCGGTCTCTAACGCCATGGACAGGGTGGCGGGAAGGGGACTCGTAATCCCCTGGGCAGCACTGCCCTGGCGGATTAAAACTGCCGGGACAACCATGGCGGGAAACCACCGGGGCAACCATGGTGGGAAACCGCCGGGGCAACCATGGCGGGAAACCACCGGGACAACCATGGCGGGAAACCGCCGGTTCCGACTGTGCAACCGTGGTCGTAATTCTCCAGATTGTACCGCCATCCTGTTGGCGGTACAATCGCAGAAACAGCCCTGGCGGTCTTTGACCGCCAAGGTTGTAATGAGGCCCTATGTCTTCACCTGTCCATTCACAAAATTATCTATTTTTTTATGTAGAGTGAACTAGAAGGAAACACTGTCTTTGTGTGTTTTTATTATAATTACCCCAGTTCCCATAGATATTGGGTATGACCCTTGTTGGTTCTAACCTACTGCTCCTATGTTTTCTCTGATGGTTGCCGTTCATTTGCAACGGGTAAGATTTTTTAATCTCAGCCAGCTCCAGACTCTCTATTGCAATGGTCATAAGCCTGCTTGGCAATCTAATTTCTCCTATAAGGTCTATTGCTTTCTCATTCCTGGCCTGTAAACATTCTTTTGTTCCACCTGGTGTTCTGGGCTCGGTTCTGGAGTCCACACTTTGGGCTATCATGACTGGGAGTGTTGCTCAAAGCTAAATGCTCGAATCAAATGGACAAACGGAGGCATGTGTAGGTCAGCAGTTTCAATCCCAACAAAAACACCCTCATTTTACAGAGATCTGGCTTATGCCAGGATATTCAACACTGTTTTATTACCAGGTTCACAAACTTTATAGGGACTGTCTTAGAATTTGTTTAAAAATCTATGTATACACATACACCTCTGATTTTTTACATTGGCCTTTGGTACACCTGTGTCACTTGTTCCCTGCTGAAGAAGGTCTCTGTCTCTTGACTTGCGGTTTCACCATATAACTGTGTCTTGAGATCTCTGTGGACTTCTGCCCATTTTCACTCTGTGCTTCAGAGCATTTTATCTTGCGCTAGTGTTACCTGTGGTACTTTTCTCTTTCCTGTGTTGCCACAGTTTGCCAATCAATGGCCTCTATCGGGTTCTGGTTCCGGCAAGGTCTTTTTCAAGACAGAGAAATTGCCTGCACTCCTGTATTCCACTGTGATACATTCTGGAGCGTCGAGAGGTGTTTCTCCATCTCCTTTTCCACATGTATCTGTTTGGCTGCAGAGTCCCTTGTCAGTGGTGGTAAGTCTCGTCCCTTAAATTCATTGCATTTCCACTGCTTTTCATCAGTGTTCAGTGGGTTGGCTCTGTTTTGTTGGCAGGCCATCTCTGATCCTGTGGGTCCCTGCATCTTGTCCATGGATAGTGCAGGTCTTGTGCATCCCGTGTGTTTGGAATGCACTCTGTCCCTGACACTAATGGTGGTACTGTAATGCTTTCTGTCCTTCTAACAATGCTGATTTGGGACTTTGTCCCTGGCCACTAATTCCTTGGTTGAGGATCAGTAAGAAATTGGGCTTAGTATTTGACTTTGGAGGATGAGCAAAGGTTTGCAGTTCTGGAAATGACTTTATGGGACTCTCTCTTTATGGCCCGTCTAGTACGTCTAGTACAGATGGGGTGTGTTTACATTTATGACAATTTTTCAGAGGCGGCATATTAGGTGTGCCATCTTGCAGGTTTGTGGGATAGCAAATCTTGCTGTGATATCTGGGTCTTTTGACTAGCATGTTTATTAAGCACTTTCTTTAAGGCCTTCTTGTTGGTTCTGTGTTTCATTTGGGTTCTCCAAGGGCGATTTTCTTCTTCCATTCTATATATTGTGGCTGGTTTCAATTTCAGTTTCCTTGGTGCTCAAAATGACCTATGGGAAATATTTTTGACAGGCTTAGAGATCCTGTTTGCTTCCCGTTTATGTTCTGCTCTCTGGAGCCATTTGGGGAGCTCTGTGCCCTCTCTGTGGTTTTTCATCCCATTCCCCATGAAGTGTATCGGCATGTTGGCCCCCATGGTCTGGTGGGGTTCTCAAGGGTTGGGATAAAGGGTATTGTCTGTTTCCACTTCCAGGCGGTGACCCTCTGTTTCTTTATTGACTCGTTGTTGCCTTTCAGTCCTCTGTTTCTCTTGTTTGGACAGCTTAGGCCAAATTTTGCAGACTGTTGTGATCTCTCTGGTTTGTTTTTCTTTGACCTTCACTTGGACTCTGTACAGTGCCCGTAATTGTCACCTGGTTCAGGGTTGCTTTTTGCACTGGTCGTGCCCACGACTAACATTTGAGTGACACCTGCTCTTTACAAGCTGTAAGTCTTTGTCTCTGTAGTTGGTTCCAGTTGCTTCTGAACACAGTCTGTTTTATTTCTCCCGTCTATTTTGCCACTCAGCAGAAGGCTTTGTGATGCCTTGAGAATGTCTACTTTATAGGATGGTTTCACATCTTCTCTTATTGCTGGGCTGTTTGGACTTTGGGTTGTTTGGATTCTCCCTCTGGAGATCTCATTCCCTCCCTCCTTCACAGGATCCTGTCTGGTGGTTACAGGAGGAGCCATGGGTTGAGGGGTCCCTCTGGTTCTCCAACTTTTGGTTCTCCTTGCCTATGAATACATTCCTTCTCATTGTAGTATTTGTTCTTTCCAGGTGTTATTTGCTGTCTCTTGCTGAAGTTTCAAAGTTCTCTTCTTGGCAATCATTCATCACAGAGCTGTTATCTTGCACCCCTGTTTGTTCTTGATCAAGAGTGTTGGTGATCAAGCCTTCTTCTTTGTTTACCATTTCTCTCCTTCACCATGTCTATACTCTGCTTCAGTGACATTGGTGGATAACATTTTGGGATCTGTGTCAGTGCTTTTTCTCAGTGACAGGGCCTGAATGTTCCTGCTGCTTATCAATCATCTCTGTCTCCTGTTCTATTTCCTGCGATCTTTTGGAGTTTCCTCTTCAAGGTCTGTCATTGGAGAGGCTAGTGATCACTGGACTTGACTGACAGACATTTTGTTTTTGAAGTTTGGGCCCTTCGTATCTGTTTCTATTTGACCTCTCCTAGATTTTATTCAATAGCTTGCTCAGTGGAGGATCCTTGCTCAAGTCTACACTCTTCTTGTCTTGTGGTGGGCCTTCCTCATTATTAATATTCCTTCGGCAGCTTTCAATGAGTTATCTCTGTGGCTGGCCATCGCTTGCAAGCATTCCTGGTTCTGTCTTTTATTGTGGTCTTTCTTTGGTGTGTCGTGCTGGTCTTGAGCTGTCTTTTTGCACAGCCCTCCATTTTCTCAGTTTGAGTTGGTTCTATTTGGTTCCTGCTTCTTGCAGTGCCAGTGTTTTAGGGCATCTCTTTTGTCTAACAGTTTAGGAGTACAGGTCTCCCTGGGAGTGCACCTCTCGGGTCTCTCCTTGACTACTTGGGATGTGCCATTGTCTTCTTAGGGGTTTGTTCTGCCTGTGTTTCATGAATTTCAAAAGGTGCTCTTTTCTTTTTTCTGGAAGGTCATCAAACTATTGTCCTTTACAGAGTCTGCCCTACCGCCTTTCATCTTTATAACTGCAGTTTATTGCGATTGGCCTGGCCCGACTTGACCTCTTGCCATCTATGTTCTTCTGCCCTTACTATTTCACTTTTTTGTCTTCTTGGCATGTCCCTTGCCTGGGATGGTTTTGGGACATTTACACTTGGGATTGAGCCAATCAAGCAGAAGAATATAAGTTTGCTCAGAGGATGCTGACCGTTCCCCTATCATGTCCGGCTAATATGTGTTTTTCAGAGCTGGGACTAACAGCTGTCGGGGACAAGATTAGGCTGGCACCACTGACTCCGTGGTTAAGGATTTGGAGGAACCCTGATGCCTAACTCTCAAAGGACATATTGGAAGACTGCCTTTCTCCGGACTATGCCATTAAAATACTCGAGATTAGATATATAAAGAGAGAATTTTGAGGCCTGGGCCTGCAGGATTACACTGAAAATCGTGCATGTATTGCCTCCAGTGCATCCCCAGAGTAAAGGAAGCTTTTGGGCTTTGATAAACTGTCTGTAAGCCGCGTCTATACCCCAATTAATTTGATACATGTTTGTGAGCCTTATCTTTCTTGGTTCCCGAATGAAAACAGTCAGGTTTCATCTAACTAGATTACATTTTAGCCTACTGCACTTGTGTGTTGCCTTTCCTCAGAACATTGTCTGGGGAGAACTACTAACTAGATGCTGTGTAATAACTCTGCTGTTCAAATCACTATGCAATGTATTGTATTCTGCCCCTTGCATGCATATGCTAGGAAGTGTTTTGTGTATCGCATTTTTCGCTCTTTTAATACAAACTCTCATAAGGAACCAGAAAATCGCCTGGCTGTGGGAAACTGTGTTCGCCTTTCCCTGGGGGTTAGAAGCAAATATGGTTCATCGTAACCTCTCCACCCTTGTTTTACTGGTATTTTAGGATTTTATTTTGTTTTTAACTTTTTATGTATTAGCTGGTAATCCACTACTGACATGTCCTTTATGTTTTGACTTATATGAATATAGCAGTTTTTTTTTATTATTATTATTTTAATGAATGTTCTGAATTTCGTAATGGTGCTATATTATGGAATGTTTTTATAATGTGTACTTTTATGGCCGTGTACAGCCGAATAAAGTTTCTGTGATCCTGACCCACTTAGGATTGGGCTATAATATGAGCAGCAGCTATGGCTGACTCTGCTGCCGCTGCTTTGGTCTGTCTTTGTCTATTTTCTGTCTCCCATTCGCTTTTTTCTGTTTCAAGTGGACTTCTCTGACATTTTGGGTGCTCAGTTGCTGCACTTTTTAATTCTGTAGCGTGCAAATAGGCAGTCGTTTGTGGTGTTTTTTTCTGCACTGCACAGAATTCTCAGTGAGTACTGAATAGTATTTTTTCCGATTCCTTCCTCCTCACCCAAAACCTTTAAGTTGCCGGTGGACGTACGTCTGTACCTGCTTGAGGCTGGAGTAGTCTAACCAGGAGTTGTGATTGGGCCTGCTCCACGTATGTAGTGCCATGAATGGGAGGGCGCCCCCTCGCACATTGAGGTCACAGGGAAGTTTTTGTCTTTTATACGAGGATTGGGACGCCTGTCTGGGTGGTGTACACACCTCATATTAGTAGGGAAGATAGAGTCGAAGTAAAGAAACTATAGGTAAGTAATTGAAGCATTCACGAATATACCCCCTTAGTGGTATATGGACACTGCCAGGTATGCAGTGCTCTGTTGTTACATATAAAGTAGTGCCAGCTTGGCTTGGCACCGTACCAACCAGACTCAAATTTACTGCATGCTCGTTATTGTCTCTGAGTACTGTGAACGCCTCTATGGGACAATCGGCTTCCTCTCTAGGTCGTCCCGTGCCTTCCCTAATGTGCGGGCCTGAAGCATCAAAGTGCCAAATGACCGGCTGGCTCGTTGATGAAAAGCTGCCGCTGGCACGGAATGTTCGAACCGGAAACAAAATCATCTCGCCAGAGGATTGAGATATATTCTAACTTCTTTTGTTGCAAGTGCCAAAGGCGCGGGTCCCGTACTTGTGCTTCGTGTTGCAGCGCCAAGGACCTCACCACAGAGGCACACTCTGTGGAAAAGCACTGCTCAGTATTTTCAGGGATTCCAATCTGCCTTTTATTTTTCCCACTGTCTCGTGTTTTTTATACAGGGGCAGTCATAAACCTCAATTCACCGAAATGCCAAGCGTATCTGAAATGAAATCACACACTCTTTGACCTCCACTTTCACACACACACGCATTCTTACACATGCAGACAGATTTACACTTACATACACTCTCATATAAACACAACTTTCGCCCTCAAGCATGCACACAATAGCCATTTAAATGCATTTTCGATTGCCTTAATAGTGAAAAATATGTTATTATCCACTATTAGTGTAATAAAAAATGACAGAAATTGTGGAGGTCTAACTGAGGTCCATAAGGACCAGCTGCCAATGTGTTCCTGCCACTGAAATTGCAATCTATGTGGCCAGGGGTCGCAAAGGCAGTGCCATGAGTCGCAGCTGCTTCCCCTGGCGACCCCTAAATGAAGTCCTATATTCAACCTTCCAGACATGCTACAAGTTTCTGGCCCTTCTATTACTTCCATGTTAGTTATTGCATCTGCTGTGCAGTGGTGTGGTCAGTGTGTCTCATTTCACCACACGACAACAAACGTAACACATCACAAAACATGACAGGCAACCAAATAAGTGTCGGAAGACAAGAACTAAACTACAATATAACAACATCAGATTGCAATAATGAAGCACAAAATCACAGCAGCATGAAAAAAGCCACAACGAAATTCCACTCAACAAGAACACACAAACATTCTTGTCATGGTGGTAACACGTGTTAGCACCAAGCACTGCCTTTACTTACCACCCAGCACATGAAATAGCCCAGCCAAAAATGTTTTGTGATAGGGTCCAGTAGATTAAAGGAAAGCGGTCACCTGTTGAAATTTTATTTGATGAAATGCTTATCCCAAATGAATTAGTAACATTTATAAAACATATTAAATGATGGATTTACTTTCAACATTCAAAGGGAAACCCTTTTTGGTTGTCTTTAAGCATTCGTGTAAAAAATCATATTAAACACCATTTACAACACAAACAGTTACCAGAGACTAATGTAAAGAGCCTACCCTGTAAAGAAATCTCCTCCATTCAGTGTCCTCTGGTCAGGTAAACCCTAATGAATATCAGCTCACTCTCACTTCTTTATCTGTGGCTTAAAAATATCCCAGCAATAAATGGACTAAATGTGCACTGATAAACTGTAGAATCAATCACATTTCTTGGGAAAACCAATCAACATTTTGTGAGAAACTTATTTAAAAAATACAAATATTGTAACGGTGGTCCCAAACCTTTAATTTTCATGTTTGCAGCCATGCACAACAAACAGGGTAGAAACTCGTCTACCGGAACGCTCGGGTTATATGAAAGCCCTGTATCAGTGTCAATGAAAGGAAATTCATTGATGAGGAGCAGCAGTTTAGCCATTCATGGAGTGGGCTTTGGGAAGGACCCTCTTAACCAGAGGTCTGGTGTCATTTCAGATTGGTGTTTGCGAGGTACTTTCTCCACTGCCAAGCAAATGTAAGCTGGTGATTGCCAATGGATTTTGTTCTTCGATCTGATTTGTGTTTGATTATTAGTTTAAATCCACAGTGTTCTTTTCATGAACCCTATTGTGGGTCTCATTGTAATGCCCATGTGATCATTTCCCATGACTTTGGAATCCCTTTGCCCCACTAGTGTACAACTGATGGAGCAGACACACAAGGAGTGTAGAGCTGCTTAATGTCAGATCAGGAAAAACACTTCTGTGAGGAATCAACTGACAACGCTGACCCAGTGCACCGGGTTCATCATGTAATACAATCTGGCAGGCGTAGGGGTCATTCAGGTACAGCGCAGGCTGGAAAGCGAGTGACTGAGCCACACTTGTCCATTCCCAGAAGAGCTGGCAAAAGAAGAGGAGGCCTTCTTGCAGGCTGGGACTGTGGTGGGCCAGTGAACACCATCATATGCTCCTGTTTGGAAAACTATTCATGAATGTGACAGTTCATCAGGCCATCCTGATGATTAAGGGTAATCCTCGAGTTAAGATGGCATACTGAATTCAAAGACAAGTGCATGCGCCTCATGGAGTATGTTTTCAGAATTATGCTCAAGCTTGGAAAAGACTACAATCTAAGAGACTACATTTTGTTCCATCCACACCAGAAGGCAATAGTTTGCAACCACTCTCTGAACCATACAGAACTTTTTATAAGGCAATCCATTCCAGAGAGAACTGCTGAACATATAAAAAATGCAACCTGATGCTTACCGAGTATTAGAAAGTAGATGTGTATGGCTTTTGCTCAGGTTCCCAGTGAGCTGCATGTCTCCAGCCATGCATTGCTGCTGAGGTACCAGATAATATCCCAGTCTCCACACTGCAGTTATTAGACATTGTCCTTGAATGCTGCTGAGGACTGCCTCCCCAAAAGAGTTCTTGTGCAAAAAAATCGATATCTGAGGCCTCAATATCTTGGTTAACATACCAATTCAGACATGCCCTCAGTGTGGGAGGGTTGGCACAATTCCACAACTTGAACAGATGATAATGCCATTCATTCAAGTATCTGGCTGACCTGCATTGACTGTGGGCTTCTAGGAGCCACTATTCTCAGTAAGCTGTCTCCTGATAGTGGTTGACGAATACTCCAGGTATCCAATAGGTCATCAGCTGTGTTTTACATGAGCAGCTGTTGGACTTCCTGCTTTAGATGGTGTCTGCACTATATAGAGCATTCTATTGACTTTGAAATCAGACAACAGACTCCCATTCACAGGAAAGCATTCTATCATTTTTTTAGATATATGGGCATTACACACAAAAGATCAGGCCTCGGTGGCCTCTGGCAAATCATAGCCTGGATAACACTTTTTAAGGTACAAAGCTGGTGCAACCATAAAAACAAGCATTGCTCCATGTGCTCCAACACTCCACAATTCACCCCTGGAAAATGCCTGCTGAGATAATACTTGGACAAGCAGGTCAAATATGCCTATCTCAAGTGAAAACCAAAACACCTCCTTACTGTGAGGTGGCTGTTAATTCCCAATGGCTGGGACGCAAAACCCAAGTTGATGAAAAATTGCCCCATTATTAGACCCACCTTTGCTTGTGATGCAGCTATTAAGGACTGTGTTATTGGGTCATGTGTCCTTCAGGAAAGGGCATTGAATCTTGTGATATTAATCTTCTGACTCTGAGTGCCTAGCACAATAACTAAATGCCATGAACTCTTCCTTATTTGGTTCTTAGCTGTGTTTGGCCTTTCTTGTTCTATTGTAATGTTTGTTTACTGTCAGGTACATGTGCTGCATCGCAAGGGGTTGGGAATGCATTCCTCTTCTGCTTAGGCACTATTTCCATACCATGTAAAGCTGGAAAGAGATCTTAGCAAGTAATACACATGCAGCTCATATCTGCTGTGAACTGCAAGTCATGAGTTTCAATTTTGGCATGGTCAGCTCAACCTTCTGAAGTTGGTAAATTTAGCACAATGATACTGGGTAATTTTAACACATTGTTTACAGCGCTCCGTGGCTAAACTGATGGTTGAAGTGCTAGTAAAGAATGGATCTGATTGCTTCTACACGGCCTTGTAAACCCTTGCTATCATGGTTTACTTATAACCTAACTGACATCACTTAATACGTATACTTCTGGGATATGATTATATGATTACAATAGTACAAAGACCAAAGTAATAGAGTGACACTAAATAGGAAACCCCTGGGGGTGGTGTATGGGGTTGGGGACAAGGGAGAGGAGATACTAGACAACAAGCCCACCATGAGTTCACAGTGCAAAGCTACACAGTGTAAGGTTAGCGATTCATTATCTTGCACTAAATATGAGAGTCCGGAGGACAAACAATGCATTTATACCACTGAAAAAGTGCTCGCCCAGACCACATTTAGAAAAAAGAGGCACCTTTTTTGGAAATGTACATACAAAATAGAATTGGTTAATTTAATAATATTTGAATGAATTAATGGGATGGAGACAAGATATGTGTTGTGGCTGTGGTGTTTTTTTCCTCGAAAAACAGAGCTGAAAGAGTTTAATTACTATGAATTTGTTAGATTGCTTTTCAAGCGATCTTTGATATACGCTTTTTGCAATCTGTTTTTGTATTTGACTTTTTTGTTAGCTGAGAATTCCCATTGCCTGCTCTTATTTAGTTTGATGCAAGCTGGTATCAGCAGATACTTTTTTTTAAGTTACAATTATTTAGCCACTTACATATGTTCTATTTTATCCTGCTTTATCACTCAGATTTTCCCTACATCTGTAATTCTAGGGACGTTTGGAGCAATTCGCGAGGTAATAAACATCCCCTCAGAATTTTTACACCACTCCCAAAATAAAGACAAATAGGTCAATTTTATCTTCAAAAAAAGACGCTTCTTTAAACTTTACTGCACGCTTAGCAGCCAAGAAAATGACAGATTGAGTATTAAGAGACAGCATGTTCCTTGACTTCTTTTCTAAACTCGCTTTCTGCCGCCTGGATGAAAAGACCATTAAACACTGTTAGGTCCACTAGCTGCGATGATGAGTTTTTAAAAGAAAAATAAAACATATCCCACTTCACTGAAGCATTATTGGACAAACGTTGGTAACATATTTTTCTTTCTCGCCTTGATTCAGGCACTTATAAATAACTTTAGCTGCAGCATGACTCACACCCGATGCCTTAACGATAAGTTATTTCAAAAGACATCTGTTGTTAATTCAATTTGCGATTTGGAATTAAAAGTGCAGTGTCCTATTTCTTTGCCTGAGGTTGCTCTTGATTCAAGTTGAGAATAAAGATATTATTTACCATCTACACAGAGTGCTTTAATAGTGGAATTATTTGTGAACACTTTTAAAATAGATGTTATTATTCAACTAATTTTTTTACCGACCTCAGAACCAGAAATGATGAATTGATTCTGTCAAAAATAAAACCTTTTACCTGAATATTGCACACAGTCTGTTGCAGTAGATGAAAACCCTGACCAACTATCATAATGGATGAATCGTCTTGCCCAGTGTCTATTCAACATTTAGGGACATTTTTAGATATCATGACAGGTCAGATAAGCTTTACCATGCCACCATCAGCCTCAACTGTCTGGCAGTTACAATCAGGGCAGCTAAGGTAGTGCCTTAGCAGAAGGCAATAGGCATGGGAGTGCACAAAACCCTACCTGAAGTCACGGTCCCCAGTAATATCTCTGGCATTCCCTTTTTAGTCTGCAGGGGGCACTAGTCCTCTGTGTGCTGAAACTAATCATGTGGAAATCTAAAGACAGAGGCTCTCAGTGGCATCAACTGGGCGAAGTATGAAGGTAAACTCTTGTGATGGTCGGTTGATCCATCTGTGAAGTTTGTTCTTCTCAATTTTCTAAGGCAAACATATGAACACAGCAACAAAGAGTCCACCACCTACAAGCATTTTCACTACAGCTCAATAACGAATGAACATTCTCCACAGTTATACGCATGCCCTGAGCCATCAACATCTTCAGCACACAATTTCAGCTAGTCCCAAAGAGGACCATCTCGATTTCCATATGGAAGTGCATAGAGAAATAATTTTTTGCCTACATATCATTCTTATTTCGATAATCACCTGGTCTTACGCATTCAATTTCACTTGTTTTGGTTGCTTGTTAAACTTGTATCCTGTGTTGGAATTGCAAAAATGCATCAGACCGGTACACAGCCCTTGATCACACTGCTGCTTCCTTGAAGCAAAGGAGACAATTTTGATGTTGTAAGTAGAACTAGTGCCAAGTGTTTGGTCAACAAACATAAGATAAGAACGTAAATAATGTTTTGCACTCATAAATCACATTTACATGAACATTAATCCCTGAAGCATACACCTATTCAGCAGCTATCCCAGTCACCTAACTCAAAAACAGCTAAAATCGACCCATACGCTGATAGATTACAGTGGTAAATATATAAGACACTGAAACACAAAGAAGTGATGGGTGGATTTCTTGAGTTAGTCCCAGCCCCTTATATTTACTCTGGGCCACAATCCAGCCTCTATTTTTGATTAGACATGAACTGAACATATGCCTTGGCCCTGCTCCAGTTGGAAAAGCCCAACCCAGACTCTCCGGCCAGGACTGCAGCATGGGTCCTATGTCACAGTGAGCATGGGAACCATGTCTGGGAATACCCACCGCACTAATGACATCACAATGAGAAACAAAAATATGATGGGTGTATTGCTTGAATTGACCTCAGTCACTGGTAATTACTCCATTGCCTTAGAATGCTGAGCTTTCATGTGGACAACAACCCACCTCTGGGGCCACACCTAACTCTACTTTAATTTTTGTGTTAGACCAAATTCCTATGGCTGAAGCATCATCTAGAAGTAGCCTTAGAATATAGGCTCGCTTTCTGCAGGATACTGATAGGGCAGACTAGCTCTTACTCCGTACAAAAGCAAGTGTCTAGTCTCCCAACTCCGTGTAGGTTTTTAGCCCATGAGATTAATAAGAACATAAATAAGGAATACAATTTTAAATTGCCAGTGCTCACTAGTGAAACTACTGTATCTGCTGCATGGTTCTAGAAGCCAGAAGGGAAACAAACCTGTGTTAGTAAGGAAGCAGACATAAATGTATGTCTCCACCATCTGTTCAGATTTTGTAAATGTGGGCTGCATGGAAGAAGCCCTTGTACTCTATTCCAAACCAAGACATCTGCTTGATTAATCCATGTGTGATATACTTTATTAGACATACCATAAAAAGGCCAAAAATGTTGCCTTTGACTATTCGGATTTAAGCTTTAACAGTGTTCATTTAAAAAAAAAAACACAAATTGAACAAATTGAATGATATCAGCAAGTGCACATTCCCTGCCTGGAAAAATGGGCTCATGTTATTCTCGTTGTGCTAACAAGTTGCCCCGGCATGAGGCTCATGAGAAAGTGATTGACACACTAAACTGCCCAGAAACCCTTATTTCATAGTCAACAACCCCATAGAACAAAGATTAAAAGATGAAAATCACGAGAGCTTCTAGTCTGGGAACATTACATTAGAGACATGAAGGTCATAAGGATCTAATGTTCTGCTCCTTATAGTACAGAACATTATCCTTGCATGCCTTGACTTAGAAATGAGGTCCATTCAGGTCACTGCTGGTTTACAAAAATATACTGCACTTAGGAACTCCAGTGCCATGAGAAGATTTTTGAGTGACAGAGATATTAAGGATCTTATTTATAGGTCATTGGAAACGCACAAACATGTTATGTTATACGTTATGTCGTTATGTTATGTTATGTTATGTGGATTTGTACAGTGTGGCTTGACACTTTTGTAGTGCACCCAGACACTGAAGCAGGTAGATCGGTGTAGGACTGAGGGTGTAGGGAGTCAGGATCTGAGAATTAGTTGAAGACTCAGGGCTCCAGGTTCTTTCAGAGTTCAAGAAGCAAGGGGGAGGTCTTGATGTGTAGAGGGAGGTCATTCCGGGTTTTGGGCAGGATGTAGGAGAATGCAAGACATCCTGTTCTTCATTTGCATATACAGGGTGTGTGTTCTAGTGAGAGAGAGACTGAGCACAGGTGTCTGGTGGGTTGAAGTGAAGACACTTGTTAAGGTATGTTGGTCCTATGTTGTGCAGTGTTTTGTATGCATGCATGAGGAATTTGAGCATGCTTGAAGATTCCAGTGTAGAATGCTTTGCTGTATTCTAGTCTGCTTGTGATGAGTGCTTGTGTGATGGTGCATCTGGCATTCAAGGGTAATCACTTGAAGACCTTGTGAAGCATGGAAGCAGGAGGAGCTGACTGCTTTGTCCTGTGCTGTTATAATGAGTTCGTCATTTAGGGCGATTCCAAGGATTCTTGCGTGATTGGTTGTTGTGGATGTGGGTCCGAGCTCTTGTGGCCATGAGTTGTAATCCCAGGGGGAGTTCTTGTACCTGAAGATCAACACTTTTGTCTTGTCAGAAATGAGTTTAAGGCAATTGTCTTTCATTCAATCTGCTAAATTGTTCAATCAGTTAGAGCAGTTGGTTCTTGTGGTGGTGAACTTGTCTGTCATCCATGGGATGAGTTGGGTGTTATGAGCGTAGGATATGGTGGAGATGCCATATGCTCTGATAATGTTGGCTTGTGGTGTGGAGATTTAGAAGTGTATTATAGAGTGATTGGTCCACATGAGCCGTGAGGTGGAGTAAGACTTGGTTTTGATGACTGTGGCAAAGATTGGATCCAGCGGTTGTTCTACGACGTGTGTGCTGTTACGAGCTGGGAGAATTCAGTGTTCTTCAGGCTCACGAGGAAGCCTGAGAATCATGGCTCTGTGGGGTCTTCAAGGTGGAAATTGAGGTCGCAGAGTAGTTTGAAGCCCATGGAGTTGATGGTGAAGGGAGCAATGAGGCCTGGAATTAAGTTGCTGAAATTGGTTCATGTTCCAGGGGGTCTGTTTGCTAGGATTCCTTTGAAGACAAGCTGTTGTTTGTTTTCAGGAAGAAGTGGAGTTCCATGAAGGCATGGGGTGTAGCTTTCAGGGGGGAGGTGTATGGGACGGATCACCCCCTCAATAATATTTTAGAGTCGGGGAACGACTGCTATCGGCCTGGTTGAGGTCAGGTCCTTTCCTGTACAATCGCTAATAGCAGTTAGCCTTCTCAGTGTTTGTTTGAGCAATCAGGGATGCACGGCTCAAGACGTACAGGTGTAAGCCAGATTCCAGTTAAAAAAGTATGTGCTTGTATCACAGGTCTCTGCCGACACTTGAAATGGGTGGATGCCCCCTTGTGATCTAATGTGCAAGCGCAAACATGGAGTAGGAGCTGTGAGCCAAGTGGTAAATCTTGAAACACTGCTCTGTGCAAGAGCAATGCAGTGTTTCTTAAATTTGGGTCTTACTTCAGACTCACTGTACTAGCAATGGTTTATTCCCTGTCTACCTCTAAAAGCAAATCAGACCTTTGCGCCATTGATCTTTTGTGGCACCTCGCCTTTCTGGAAGAATGTCCTCTCCCAGCCATGCCTGTGACTGTGTGATGATGTGTGATGATGAAAGGGTTCAGTGCAGTACTGCCCATTGATGATTCTGACCAACACTTTTTGAATATTAATTTTATTAGTAGCAATTTAATTCTGAAGTGCAGTAAATAATGGTAATTACGGATGGTCATCATGGCTCGGATAGTTACTACAGTGCCTGCAGTCATGATTATGTGTGTAATATCTGGGGGCAGGTTGAAACCATATGAAAGTCCATGAAATGTTAATGTGGTTGCTTACTGTGCATTGCATATAATATTAGGTTATATATTTGTTTTCTAAGTAAAATAGATTAGTGCATTAATGCTTTTGCTGCTTCTAGATCCTTGCTTAGCTTGACAGTAACTGGTACAGTCCTGGTAAAGCAGATACATGGAACATGAAAGGCAGAAGATTGATGCATTTCTGGTTTTTACTTGATTGGTTTGTCACAAAAACACTATGGGGGTCATTACAACATTGGCGGTAAAAGGCGCTTACCGCCATGCAGAAGACCGCCATTACACCGCGGCGGCGGCGGTAGTCCGCCACAGTTATTATGACACACATCTCGGAATCCGCCGAAATTCAGACACCCACACAACTCCACCACACCATAGGTCAGTGTTAAACTGGCGAAAACAAAACCTCCACCTCCACGCCAACAGAAACACGCCCATGCTATTACGACCCACGAATCCACGCGGCGGTCTTTCAACCGCGGTATTCCATTGGCGGTACACACCGCCGCGCTCAAAATACACACACATCTCCAAAACACCGCCACATTGGACAATTACAAATACACACACCTGATACACATACACACACCACTCCCACACACCCAACACAATATAAAACACACACCCACATCACCCACAAACCCCTACGACCACAATTTCGAGACCAAGGCCAGAGAGACAGCACAGCCAAGACAACACCACCATACAGAGGCACACAACACCATCACCCACACCACATCCACGCACAAAACACCACACACCACTACACATCACCACACACATCAACACTCACACCGCCCCACACATCACACACACCACCCCATGTCACGCCAAAGACATCCCCGCTTCTCCGAGGAGGAGCTCAGGGTCATGGTGGAGGAAATCATCCGGGTAGCGCCACAGCTATTTGGCTCACAGGTACAGCACACCTCCATAGCCAGGAAGATGCAGCTATGGCGAAGAATCGTGGACAGGGTCAACGCCGTGGGACAGCACCCAAGAAATAGGGAGGACATCAGGAAGAGGTGGAACGACCTACGGGGGAAGGTGCGTTCAATGGTCTCCAGGCACAACATCGCGGTTCAGCGGACTGGCGGCGGACCCCCACCTCCTCCCCACAACTAACAACATGGGAGGAGCAAGTCTTGACCATCATGCATCCTGAGGTCCTCGGAGGAGTCGATGGAGGATGGGACACTGGTAAGTCAAATCTTAACTATCATATCCCGCACCCTACCTGCATGCTCTCACACACCCCCACCCTCACCCCCTCCCCTATCACTAAAACTCCTCACTAATGTACTAATAACACAAACCACCCATCCCAACACCAAGCCCTGCATGACACAACTAAGCATGGACACCCAGCGCTAAAGCATGCCCACTGCACATACCCACACAACCCCCTAAACCACCATCACACAAGCTCCCACACAGGAATGCTTGCACTGGGGTACACGCTCACCCACCCATTGCACACCATTACACACACACATGCAATAATCATGCTCTTATGCCCCTGCAGGAACACGAAGGACCGTCACCACACCAGAGGGTCCAGACAACACCACTCCACCCCCAGAAGAGGCCCACAGTGACGATAGCAGCTCTGCCCTACTGGATCCTGATGACCAGCCCGGACCATCGTGGGCCTCGGGACAGTCGGTTCCCCTTGCACAGGCACAGCCCAACACCGACCTTCCACCCTCTGGTAACACCAGCACAGCACCCACCCAGCGGGCCCAAACCTCCGTACCCAGGACAGGTCAATCAGCGGTGTGTCCACCACTACAGGGAACCCAGGAGAACCCACCACCCCAACCACAACAGGGACCTGGGGGCAGTGGTAGTGGGCACACGGTCCAGGGGACGGAGGCACAGGAACACAGGGGAACTGGGAGGGCTGCTGTGCGACAGGGGGCGAACAGGCCAAGGGAACCCACTCTCCACGAGGCCCTATCCCCCATCATGCGAGCATACCACCACTCCCAGGAGACGATGGCGACGGTCCTGGACAAGTTGCAGGAGACCCTGCACCTGCAGGAGGAACAGTATTTGGGCTTCAGGGAGGAGCTCAGGACCATCAGCTCCACCCTGGGCACCATCGTAGGGGTGCTGAAGGACATACAGCAGACCCTGAGGGACACCGTGGCACTCCAAGGGGCCCCTGACACTAGCCAGGACGATGAACTGCCCACCACCTCCGCCGGCGCTAGTGGACAGGACGCCCCGCCACAGGACCACCACATCAGCACCCCACCTCCTGCAGACGGACAACCACCACGCAAGCGGTCCCTGAGATCCAGGAACAGGACAGAGCAAGATGGCAAGACCCCCGCCAGGAAATGAGACCACCCTGTTTGTCCTCCCACTGTCCCACTTTGTTACCCTGTCCATACTTAAACTGCCCCAGCTCCACTTCCTATGCCCAGATGGGCAGTCCACCTGTGAGACTAATAGACTGGACTCTGACATGGACATTCCTCCGCCATCACCCATCCTCATTTTACAACCCCCTCCCATTTCTGAGCACTTCAATAAACACCCTTGAAACACAAAACAATCTGGAGTCAATCTGTGATTTAGTAAATATGTATTATCAATGACAGTGTCATAATGCGTTTCCTATTGTAAAGCTAACATACCTATGTCACACATCACAAGTCCTTGAAGGATGCAAG
Organism: Pleurodeles waltl; assembly: GCF_031143425.1. NCBI lineage: Eukaryota > Metazoa > Chordata > Amphibia > Caudata > Salamandridae > Pleurodeles > Pleurodeles waltl. Next base: position 643,088,779 of record NC_090446.1, on the reverse strand, counting down.
CAGATGACACGTTGGTAACCACACCTGTGAAACCGTAATGGAAAGGTACAACTCAGTTACCAAATACTGGTTGAAATCAACAGACAGGATAGAGGTAGACGTGTGAAAGTTAATGTAATGGTAAAAAAGAAAATGTTCTCACCTGTGTGTCACTGGAAATATTGCTGTATGACTGACTCCCTGTTGTCGTTGTCTTCTTCCTCAGCTTCCTCCTCATCACTGTCCACAGGCTCCACAGCTGCTACAACACCGTCATCTGGATCATCCTCCTGCAGAAAAGGCACCTGGCGTCGCAAAGCCAAATTATGAAGCATCAAGCAGGCGATGATGATCTGGCACACCTTCTTCGGTGAGTAGAATAGGGAACCACCTGTCATATGGAGGCACCTGAACCTGGCCTTCAGGAGGCCGAAGGTGCGTTCGATCACCCTCCTAGTCCGCCCATGGGCCTCATTGTAGCGTTCCTCTACCCTGGTCCTGGGATTCCTCACTGGGGTCAATAGCCAGGACAGGTTGGGGTAACCAGAGTCCCCCAATAGCCATACACGGTGCCTCTGGAGTTGACCCATCATATCAGGGATGCTGCTATTCCGCAGGATGTAGGCGTCATGCACTGAGCCAGGGAACATACCATTTACCTGCGAGATGTACTGGTCTGCCAAACAGACCATCTGAACATTCATAGAATGATAACTCTTCCTGTTCCTGTACACCTGCTCACTCCTGAGGGGGGGAACAAGACCTACATGGGTCCCGTCAATGGCACCTATGATGTTGGGGATATGTCCAAGGGCATAGAAGTCACCTTTAACTGTAGGCAAATCTGCCACCTCAGGGAAAATGATGTATCTCCTTACGTGTTTCAGCAGGGCAGACAACACTCTGGACAACACGTTGGAAAACATAGGCTGGGACATCCCTGATGCCATGGCCACTGTTGTCTGGAAAGACCCACTAGCAAGGAAATGGAGCACTGACAGCACCTGCACGTCAGGGGAATTACAGTCAGATGGCGGATTGGTGACATCAGGTCTGGCTCCAACTGGGTACATAGTTCCTGGATTGTGGCACGGTCAAACCAGTAGGTGACGATGACATGTCGCTCTTCCATTGTCAACAGGTCCACCAGCGGTCGGTACACCGGAGGATTCCGCCATCTTCTCACATGTCCCAGCTGACGGTGCCTACGAAGGACAACAGCGACGAATCAGTCATTATTCCTCCAGGTATGTACCCACAGTTGCACACAAGACTACACCACTCACAAAACCCTTCCTGTATGTGTGTTGAGTGTAGGCCTAGCTATGTGTGACGCAGAGGTAAATTAAGCCATGTGGGCCCCTGAAATGGCGGCTGCCTGACCTCTAAACTGGGACAATGGAGGCAGTGGGGTAACTGCGCTGGCGTTGCACACCGTCGCGGTAGCCGGTCGTAGACCGCGGCGCAATGCTGCATTGGTTGACATAGGACCCTGTGGGTCCTAGGAGCCAATGAGCAGGTGCACCGGCGGTGATGATGCGCACCGCCGCGGACGTGACCGCCATTTTCTATCTGTTCAATCACTAGATACCTGACCTTCAACAGGAGAGGACCTACACTGCAAGTGCTGCTGTGACCTCGGTCTGGAAGCGACGATGGGTGCTGCGTCTGGGGAAAGGGCCCCTACCTTCACTGCACAGGAGTTGGAGAAACTGGTAGACGGGGTCTTCCCCCAGTACACGCTACTCTATGGTCCTCCAGACCAACAGGTTAGTACACAGGGAGCACGTTGTATGGGCTAGGCCTGGGTGAAGAGGGCTGGTTGGAAGAGGGAAGGGGGCCGAGTTCATAGAACATTAATGCATGGGAATGAATGGGCCACATGGCCAGAGTAGGGAGGGGGCCACTCACATCGACGGTGCAGTTGGTAATGACTGTTCCTCTTTCCTTGTGCATGTCATGTAGGTCAGCGCCCAGATGAAGAGGGACATCTGGCGTGCCATCGCCAAGGAGGTCCGGACCCTATGGGGCCCACCAGAGACGGGGCACCCGCTGCCGGAAAAGATGGGAGGAAATTCGCCGCTGCAGCAAGAAGACGGCGGAGGCTCAGCTGGGGCTTGCCTCCCAATGTGGGAGGGGTGCCCGTCACACCATGACCCCCCTGATGTTCCGGATCCTGGCGGTGGCCTACCCGGAGTTGGATGGGCGCTTGAGGGCATCACAGCAGACACAAGGGGGTGAGTACACTCTCATTCAGCTGACTTTGCGTGCAGTGGAGGTGTCTGGGTGGGGGAGGTGGGCTGTGGGTTTCCCTAGGCCAGGGCGAGTTCGGTAGGCAAGGCCCCTCCGTAATGCAGGCCATGTGGCACTCTACCCCACCTCAGCAGAGTGCCAAGTACAGGTATAGTTGCCCCTGTGGCATCCATGTGTGCAGATGTCCACCATTGCCATGTAGGCCATATCCCAGAAATTGTATATGCAGAGGGCAGGAGCACGGCGTAATGCAGGGGGCTGCTGTGTCTGTCTTGTCCGCCAAATGGTAGCGGTATGCCATGCACTCAACCGGTCTTTCTTCTGTCTCCCCCCCCCTTTTGTGCTCTCCCTGTTCTTTTGTGCATCAGCATCATCAAGCGGAGGTACAGTGACACCGGAGCATGAGGGAGCTGCATCCTACATGGCCATGGAGGGCCACACCACGGACTCTGAATGCACCAGTGGGACGGAGGGCGAGGGGAGCTTCACGTCAGCCACCGGATCACAAAGCAGCGACACGGACTCGTTCGCCGATGTGGGCTCCCTTGTGGTGGCGGCACCATCTGTGCACCCCACTTCTACAGGTACAGCTGCACTTCCACTACCAGCACCGCCCTCCCAGCAGCCCCTCAGCGTTCGCCCCGTGCCCGCTCACCCAGGAGGGTGGGCATCACCTTCGCCCCAGGCACCTCAGGCCCTTCCCCAGTGACCCCTGCTGCCCTCAGTGAGGAGGCCATTGACCTCCTCAGGTCACTCACTGTTGGGCAGTCTACCATTGTGAATGCCATCCAGGGTGTAGAACGAGAGGTGCATTCCTGGAGGGCATTCATTCTGGTCAGGCTGTCCTTCAGCGAACCCTGCAATCTCTGGCCTCAGCACTGATGGCAGCCATTGTCCCTGTGTCCAGCCTCCCCCCTCCAACCTCCTCCACCCAGACCCAATCCCCTGTACCCCACCCCATCCCAAGCACACCTACAGACCAGCATGCACACAAGTCAGCACACACAAGTAGCTCAAGCAAACATAGGCACCACACAACCCACAGGCACTCACGCAAGCCTCACCCACGTACAGACACAGCAACATCCACTGCCTCCACTGTGTCCCCCTCCTCCTCTTCTCCCTCCTCCCTCCCAGTCTCGTCTACACACACACCTGCATGCCCCACATCTACAGGCACCATGAATCGCACAAGGAGACCCAGCACTCCAAGCCGCTCACCTGCACTCACCACCTCCACTGCCATTTACACGTCCCCTGTGTCCTCTCCCAGTGTGTCTGTGACACCCCCTCCCAAAGTACACAAACGCCGGCAACCACACACCCAACATCCATCCACCTCACGACAGCCACCAGTACCTGCACCTGCACCCAAAACACCTAAAGTGACACCTCTGACAACCACCTCCTCTTCCTCCACTCCCAGACCCCCTCCAACTACCCATCCCAGTGTACGTCAGAAACTGTCCCTCTGTAAAGTTGACCTGTTTGCCCCCCCCCCTCCAATTTATCAGTCCCGTCGTAGCGCCTCAGCCAAAAAGCCTCCAATACCAGTGGTGCCTGTTCAAGGTTTGTGGAGAGCACCGGCCACCAGGGCAGGCAGTGTGACCCGGAGCCAAGGCACTGGCAGCCCACCCCCTGTAAAGGCTCTCAAATTGGAGAGTGGACGACTGGACTGTAGGAGGCTGGACTGGCTTGTAGTGAGTACCAAGGGGTACTTACATCTTGCACCAGGCCCAGGTATCCCTTATTAGTGTATAGGGGTGTCTAGCAGCTTAGGCTGATAGAAAAGGTAGCTTAGCAGAGCAGCTTAGGCTGAACTAGGAGACGAGTGAAGCTCCTACAGTACCACTAGTGTCATATGCACAATATCATAAGAAAACACAATACACAGATATACTAAAAATAAAGGTACTTTATTTTTATGACAATATGCCAAAAGTATCTCAGTGAGTACCCTCAGTATGAGGATAGCAAATATACACAAGATATATGTACACAATACCAAATATGCAGTAATAGCAATAGAAAACAGTGCAAACAATGTATAGTCACAATAGAATGCAATGGGGGCATATAGGGATGGGGCAACACAAACCATATACTCTAGAAGTGGAATGCGAACCACGAATGGACCCCAAACCTACGTGACCTCGTAGAGGGTCGCTGGGACTGTAAGGAAACAGTGAGGGTTAGAAAAATAGCCCACCCCAAGACCCTGAAAAGTGGGTGCCAAGTGCACCTAAGTTCCCCAAAGAGCACAGAAGTCGTGATAGAGGAATTCTGCAGGAAAGACCAACACCAGCAATGCAACAACGATGGATTTCCAGATGAGGGTACCTGTGGAACAAGGGGACCAAGTCCAAAAGTCACGATCAAGTCGGGAGTGAGCAGATGCCCAGGAAATGCCAGCTGTGGATGCAAAGAAGCTGCCACCGGATGGTAGAAGCTGAGGATTCTGCATGAACGACAAGGGCTAGAAACTTTCCCTTTGGAGGATGGATGTCCCACGTCGTGAAGAGTCGTACAGAAGTGTTTTCCTGCAGAAAGACCGCAAACAAGCCTTGCTAGCTGCAAGCGTCGCGGTTAGGGTTTTTGGATGCTGCTGTGGCCCAGGAGGGACCAGGATGTCACCAATTGCGTGAGGGGACAGAGGGGGCATCCAGCAAGAGAAGGAGTGCACTCAGAAGCAAGCAGCACCCGCAGAAGTGCCGGAACAGGCACTACAAAGTGGAGTGAATCGGTGCTCACCCGAAGTTGCACAAGAGAGTCCCACGCCGCCGGAGGACAACTCAGGAGGTCGTGTAATGCAGGTTAGAGTGCCGGGGAGGGACCCAGGCTTGTCTGTGCACAAAGGAAATCCTCGGTGAGTGCACAGGAGCCGGAGTAGCTGCAATACATGCGGTTCCCAGCAATGCAGTCTGGCGTGGGGAGGCAAGGACTTACCTCCACCAAACTTGGACTGAAGAGTCACTGGACTGTGGGAGTCACTTGGACAGAGTTGCTGAGTTCAAGGGACCTCGCTCATCGTGCTGAGAGGAGACCCAGAGGACCGGTGATGCAGTTCTTTGGTGCCTGCGGTTGCAGGGGGAAGATTCCGTCGACCCACGGGAGATTTCTTCGGAGCTTCTAGTGCAGAGAGGAGGCAGACTACCCCCACAGCATGCACCACCAGGAAAACAGTTGAGAAGGCGGCTGGATCAGCGTTACAGTGTCACAGTAGTCGTCGTTGCCACTTTGTTGCAGTTTTGCAGGCTTCCAGCGCGGTCAGCAGTCGATTCCTTGGCAGAAGGTGAAGAGAGAGATGCAGAGGAACTCTGATGAGCTCTTGCATTCGTTATCTAAGGAATTCCCCAAAGCAGAGACCCTAAATAGCCAGAAAAGGAGGTTTGGCTACTTAGGAGCGAGGATAGGCTAGCAACACCTGAAGGAGCCTATCAGGAGGAGTCTCTGATGTCACCTGCTGGCCCTGGCCACTCAGAGCAGTCCAGTGTGCCAGCAGCACCTCTGTTTCCAAGATGGCAGAGGTCTGGAGCACACTGGAGGAGCTCTGGGCACCTCCCAGGGGAGGTGCAGGTCAGGGGAGTGGTCACTCCCCTTTCCTTTGTTCAGTTTCGCGCCAGAGCAGGGCTGAGGGGTCCCTGAACCAGTGTAGACTGGCTTATGCAGAGATGGGCACCATCTGTGCCCATCAAAGCATTTCCAGAGGCTGGGGGAGGCTACTCCTCCCCAGCCCTGACACCTTATTCCAAAGGGAGAGGGTGTAACACCCTCTCTCTGAGGAAGTCCTTTGTTCTGCCTTCCTGGGCCAAGCCTGGCTGGATCCCAGGAGGGCAGAAATCTCTCTGAGGGGTTGGCAGCAGCAGCAGCTGCAGTGAAACCCCGGGAAAGGCAGTTTGGCCATACCCGGGTCTGTGCTAGAGACCCGGGGAATCATGGGATTGTCTCCCTAATACCAGGATGGCATTGGTGGGGCAATTCCATGATCTTAGACATGTTACATGGCCATATTCGGAGTTACCATTGTGAAGCTACACATAGGTAGTGACCTATATGTAGTGCACGCGTGTAATGGTGTCCCCGCACTCACAAAGTCCGGGGAATTGGCCCTGAACAATGTGGGGGCACCTTGGCTAGTGCCAGGGTGCCCACACACTAAGTTACTTAGCACCCAACCTTTACCAGGTAAAGGTTAGACATATAGGTGACTTATAAGTTACTTAAGTGCAGTTTAAAATGGCTGTGAAATAACGTGGACGTTATTTCACTCAGGCTGCAGTGGCAGGCCTGTGTAAGAATTGTCAGAGCTCCCTATGGGTGGCAAAAGAAATGCTGCAGCCCATAGGGATCTCCTGGAACCCCAATACCCTGGGTACCTCAGTACCATATACTAGGGAATTATAAGGGTGTTCCAGTATGTCAATGTAAATTGGTAAAATTGGTCACTAGCCTGTTAGTGACAATTTGGAAAGAAATGAGAGAGCATAACCACTGAGGTTCTGATTAGCAGAGCCTCAGTGAGACAGTTAGTCATAACACAGGTAACACATACAGGGCACACTTATGAGCACTGGGGCCCTGGCTGGCAGGGTCTCAGTGACACATACAACTAAAACAACATATATACAGTGAAATATGGGGGTAACATGCCAGGCAAGATGGTACTTTCCTACATGGACCGTGTGAAGACTCCTGGTGGGAAAACAACTGACATGGGTTCCAAGAGGATTGGAGAGTCAGCTGTGACTCCACCAAAGGTGGGGAAGGGCCAGAGGAAGTCTGCCCAGCCTGTTGTGAGTGTCATGGCGGAGAAGGGCGGCATCATTCCCGGCGGTCGAGACACAACCGCCAGCACCGTCGTCACTGGTCAGGAGACCCCCGCCACCACCAGAGTCATTGCCCAGGAGGGCCCAAGTATCGTCACTGGTCAGGAGACCACCGCCACCGCCGGAGTCATTGCCCAGGAGGGCCCAAGTATCATCACTGGTCAGGAGACCACCGCCGGAGTCATTGCCCAGGAGGGCCCAAGTATCGTCACTGGTCTAGAGACCACCGCTATAGTCACAGCCCAGGAGGGCCCAAGTATCGTCACTGGTCAGGAGGCCACCGCCACAGCCGGAGTCAGTGCCCAGGAGGGCCCCAGCTGCCACAGCCCAGGTGGGCTATGATGGAACTTCATGCCACACACCAATGCCCAGTGTAGGGAACGTCATGCCACACACCAATGTCCGTACCAGAACTGACATGGCAAAGCACCGCTGAACAGTCCAGAGACCGCTATGGCAAAGCACCGCTGAACAGGGCAAAGACCGCCATGGTAAAGCACCAATGAACCCGGCAAAGACCGCCATGGCAAAGCACCGCTGAACAGGGCAAAGACTGCCATGGTAAAGCACCGCTGAACAGTCCAGAATCGCCATGGCAAAGCACTGCTGAACAGTCCAGAACCGCCATGGCAAAGCACCGCTGAACAGGGCAAAGACCGCCATGGTAAAGCACCGCTGAACAGTCCAGAACCGCCATGGCAAAGCACCGCTGAACAGTCCAGAACCGCCATGGCAAAGCACCGCTGAACAGTCCAGAGACAGCCATGGCAAAGCACCGCTGAACAGGGCAAAGACCGCCATGGTAAAGCATCGCTGAATAGTCCAGAATCGCCATGGAAAAGCACCGCTGAACAGTCCAGAACCGCCATGGCAAAGCACCGCTGAACAGTCCACAGACCGCCATAGCAAAGCACCGCTGAACAGTCCAGAACCGCCATGGCAAAGCACCGCTGAACAGGGCAAAGACCGCCATGGTGAAGACCGCTGAACAGGGCAAGCACCGTGTAGGAATGAATAGACCGCCACATCAGCCATCCTTATCCCATGTGCAGCTGGGACAGTGACAGGACAGGGACTTTCACGGTGAGACTCATCCAGTCTGGGCACCAGTCCCCCTCCAGAACCAGTGGAGACATGCATCCACTACCTCAGTCCTGCACAGGATGAAGCACTCTGGGCACCAGTCCCCCCCCAGAACCAGTGGAGAATGTTATTGACTTGAGAGACTGTGGCTTTGCACTCCCCAGGATGGCACGGTGGGCACCCCACCCACTGTAGAGACTTGAGAGACTGTGGCTTTGCACTCCCCAGTATGGTGCAGTGGGCACCCCACCCACTGTAGAGACTTGAGAGACTGTGGCTTTGCACTCCCCAGGATGGCACAGTGGGCACCCCACCCACTGTAGAGTCTTGAGAGACTGTGGCTTTGCACTCCCCAGGATACATCAATGGGCATGGAGCCCTGTCGTGGATCTGGCTTTGCAGTAATCCGGCTGAGGTGTCCCCCCTTCCCTTCCCCCTGAGGTGCCTGTAGTATTTCTATCTGATGCCCCGGCAGTGTTCTCTCCGATTGTGGTCAGGTATCTTTTGTGGGCCTCGCCCATGCATTTTTGGACTGTTGGTGCACAGACATTGTTATGTACATATCTGCACTACTTCTCGTAATGTATATATTTCTGACTGAATTTCGTATATATCTGTATATTTTTTAAAGACATGTATATTGCAAGATTACAATGTTTGAACGGATTTCGCTTTGTCTTTTCATTCTTCCGGGGGGATTGTGGGTTGTTACTGTGATTTTTGTGGATGCATTGGTGTGTATGTTGTAATATGCGAGGGTGGGGGTGGGGGTGTTTGGTGGGTGTCCCCCTAACTTTTGCCTCCCCTCTCCCCCATGTCGTAGGTGCAGTACTCACCGTTGTCTTCGGCGCCTACGTAGATGGTGGTCGTAGAGGAGCAGAAAGACAAGGGCAGGGAGTATTTGGAGTTCCGGGTCCATGGAGTCCTCGTTCCTCGTGGGATGTGTTCAGGTGAGCGTTTTCCCATTGCAAAAGCTATTTCCGCCGTGTTTTTATCCACGGTGAATCCGCCCCGGAAAAGGTGGCGGATTGACGGGTTGTGATACTATGGGTGGTACATTGTCTTCCGCCTGTCTGTTGGCGGTGACCACCGCGCTGCTTGTCTGTACCGCCGTGGCGGGCGGTGTGTTAAAGTGGCTGTCTTTGTTGGTGGTTTCCGCCTGGGTCATAATTCCCTTTTTTTATCTGCCGCCCTGTTTGCGGTATTACCGCAGCTTTAACACCGTCCGCCAGGGTTGTAATGACCCCCTATATGCCCCAAAGTCTTCTTAATGATTATTACTAGTGTAGATACACTTAGACATGTTTCTATTAGTGACATCAGCGTCAGGTTTCTTTCCTGGCTTGCCCCGCCCTTTCCATTGGGTCCCTCATTTGATTCCACTCATCTGTCTACACAAGAAGGAGGAAGGCTAGTTTGATCGGGCTTCTTTGGAGTTAAGATCAGGCCAGAATCCTGTTTAGCTTGTCTTTGCCCAAAGGTTCGAGTAGCAGGACGGGGTTGGTGTTGGGGTTCTTATATGACTTCCTGTTGAAGAGGGTGGTTTCTGCTACCATGTGCAGCAGATTGAATTGGAGCCCATGTCCTTAGTTCCAACCTCTGCTTCCACTGGACACATTCTCCTAATCTACTTAAGGGCCCTTGTGTAGAGCAGGGCACCGTAAGATTTCTGTGGCATCCTTGGCTTGAACTCAGTGCTTCAAATCTTGCCTCAGCCCTGCCTCATCCCCTTTGAAGTCATGCTCCTCTCATTACAGAATTAAGGTTTCCGTTCAGTGCTGAAATGAGAAGAATGAACTCCACGAACCCACAAATTGGGCGAGAGAATGGTGGTGGCAGAATGGGTAAATGTCACAAGGGAATGGCATTGTAAGGAGCAGAATCAATGGCAGCCAGCTTGTGGTCTGCCAGGGCAAACAAAATAAAGATAATAATATCACCCTTAAATAAATTGACAAGAAAAGGTGATAAAACTGTTCTTCCTTACTTAATTTGTTCCAAACATCATTTCAAAATAGCTCACTGTAGAAACTAATGCATATCCTACAAGTATCAGCTTATACTAGTAAGACCAATCAGGTACTTAATGCACATTATAGACAGACCTGTGTCTTATTTAGGACCACAGTTGGGAATCTTAAAATAGCTTACTGTAGATCATTATGTGCAACTTCAGATTTACTCAAGGTATGATAGCTTGGAGTGTTAATGTGGTTGTTTTAGAGATCTTGCATAACTTGTAGGTAACAAGTTACAAAGTAGTAAATCAGCTCAATGAGTTTTGCCCCTCCTGCAAACAACTGCACATAACTGCATATAACCTGCAAAGTAACAAAAAATGTCATACTTCTAAGGCTGGTGAAGTGTGTCCTCTTGGGCAACATTAACATTTATTATTAAGTGGCATAGTGCAGTCTATTTGCAAAGTGACTCCATGGTTCAGCCAGTTGAACATGTACTGTAGACATATTCAGTGATCTGCAGCTCACAATTTCTAAGTTACTCTGAGGTGAAACCGGTGCTGCTATTAGCACTTGAAAAGGACACCTATTTATAGTGCTTAGAAAAGCAACAAGTGATATATAATTAAAAGAATCTTTCATATCTGTTTGTCTTCTGTTAATGTATGTCTTGATACAGCTTGTCTTAGTTCCCCTGATGGATTTCTTTGATCTCTTACATCTGCTGCCTGCCCAGAAGTGCGTTGAAAAAAAGGAGATTGTGTTTATCCATAATGTTGAACTTTTGCAGCCAGTCCGTGCTTGAAATCTGTACCTCCACACAACACACACACAGAATACATGGGTGCTGCTGCGTGTGTCCTTGTGTCAACACCTCCCACTAGGACAGAGGTGGGAAGATTTTCGGGGGTCGGGTTGGATTCATTTTAAAAATAGCTGCACGGCAGGAATAAACAAGGTGACTGAAATAATCTCAGATATGTCAGTCACTTGTGGCGGTAACAGTCTATCGTTTCTCACACAGTATAACACTCTAACCAGCCTTATACAAATTACTGTTGGTTCTGCTCCAATAGGAACAGTCCACGCCGAGCTGCTGTGCCTGGTCCCCTTCAGAAGGTAAAACGATAGACTGGAATGCGGCCCAAGAGATTGCCAGTGTCTTAAATGTATTCACAAACTGCTTGTATCTTCTTGTTTTTTAAGGTAGATACCCTCATTGCTATGGGTATGTCTAGCTGTGGTTCCAATGCTCACTGTGCCACAGGACTGAAGGCACACCTCATTGACAAGGCCTTAAAAGCTTGAAACCAGACTGAGGTTGCTTGTGTTCTTGTCAGGAGGGAACCTGGCCCAGCTGTTCTCATAGACTGCTATTGAAGTAGGACCAAGACTGATTTACACATCGCAAGCCTCCGTCTAGTGACACTTGCGGATGAATAACAAACAAAAGGCCGAAATGTGCCTTGAACAATTGCCAGTGATTCTTAGAAATTCAAATGTTCCTTTCATCACCTTGTTATCTGTTGCAACAGTAATAAGGCTGGCACCCAGTCTTTCCCACCACTGGTTTCTGTTGCATGCCTGCTCCTGTCCTTCTAAATTGGGTACACGACGGGCAATTGTAGATTCACACCCCTCTAATGATATTGATAAAGCTACGCCTCTGTCTTGAGGCTCTAAGCAGCCATTCTCCAATAAGAGTTTGAAAACCACCCAGGATATTGGTAGCAGCTCCAGGAAGCTTTTGTGATTTTGTGTGTGTGAGTGTGTGTCTGTGGGGCGGTGTAAATATTTATAAACCTGGGGAGTAAGGGAACTGAGACTAGTCTAGTTTTGTGATCAACAATTAAATGAATAAAGAAACTAGTCTAGCTCGATGTGCAACTCTTAAATGATGTGAGGAAACTCGCAATAGATGTTTAATAATTACATTTTTTCATGTATGTTGACGCTGTACCCAAAAGACATTTCAGATATAGTATTTTCATTCAGTGACCCTTAAGAAGGCACTGGCAAAATCCACTACACCATTCTATGAAGTAACATGCACATTCCTTTATTCCTAGACAGAGTAGAGATTTTAGAAATGTGCAAACGAATTTCTATCTCTGACTGAATTCCCAGGCAGAGAGAATGTTTTCAGAAGCATCAGAAATGAGTGAGGGGTGACTGAGAACAGGTGTTGGAGCTGCCACGAGGCACATCCAGTACTGCCTATGCCCTCTGTTGGAACTGACTGAGATGATGTGTTATGACAGCATCTGAACTAATGTGCAAGCTTGCCTGAGCTTTGGGCACCGGCATGGTCAGTCTTTGCTTGAACAACCCTGGTCCATTAATTCAGTCATGCATTGGACTCTCTCACTTAACCCAACTCTGAATGTGGTGAGCACTTGTGTGCTTTTAGGGACTCAGTTGCAGAAAGAGGACTAAACCGAGGTATGTGATGGGGCCGAGACAACCAGGAGGGCTGTCAAGAAACATCTGTTCAGACATGAAACACTGACAGCGCGCACAAACAAGGGCCGAGGAGAGATGTGCGTGAGGGGGTGTATGTTAGATTATCAAGCACACACATATTGTACTTCAAAATTATTGTAACCAGCATGTCGACCACCAAGCTATTTTGAATGTAAGTAACTATTGGTAAATTTAGATTTAGTATCAGTAACTCGACATCTATGCACGTTAAAAATATATCACCAAGGTACCTATATGCGAAGTTAAGAATAGTAAACTTGTACTTGCCTACATACACTTATCCTCATATTATTTTTGGTAGTCGATATTCTGGCTGTAATATTTCTGTAGTACAATTATAAAAACTCAGCATTTTGACAGCGGGTAGGAAAGGAGAACTGATGCTTTACACGTGAATTCAGGAGAACAGCCACGCCAGGTCCCATCTTGACGGGAACACAAGCAACCTCAGACTGGTTTCAGGCTTTCAAGGCCTTGTTGACACAGTGAGCACGGGAACCACAACTCGACATACCCATTGCACTGAGGGTGTTTACTAAAACAAACAACAAGATAAGGGAAGCAATTCATGAATAAATCTCAGCTACTGAGAAGCTGTTGGGCCACGTTCCAGTTTATCATTTTAAATGTCTGAAAGGGACCAGGCACAGAAGTTCGGAGTGAACTGTTCCCATTGGAGCGGGGTCAACAGTGATTTGTATATGGTTGGTTTCGGTTTATAATGCTATTCTTGGTGAGAATGTTAGCGCTCACTTGTTGCGTTTCTAAGCTCTGTAAACAGGAGATGTCACTCCTATCCTTTTTATGTGCTAATAGCAACACTGGTTTCACCTCAGAGTAACTTCGAAATTGTGACCTGCAGATCAATGAATGTGTCTACAGTACATGGTCGGCTGGCTGAACTATGCCGTCACTTGGCAAATGGGCTGTATTTTGCCACTTAACAAAAAATGTTAATCCTACACAAGGGAACACATTTTACTAGCTTTAGAACTGTGAAACATTTAGTTACTTTGCAGGTTATATGTAGTTACGTGCAGTTGTTTGCAGGAGGGGCGAAACTCCATGAGCTGATTTCCCACGTTTTAACTTGTCACCGACAAACTACACAAGATCTCTGTAACAACCACATTAACCCTCTAAGCTATCAATCCTTGAGTACATTGGAAGTTGCACATAATGCTCTTCTGTAATCTATCTGCGATTCCTAAAAGTGAACATGGATAATACACAGATCTCTCCATTATGTGCAGTAGGTACCTGATTTGTCTTGCTAGTATACGCTGATACTCGCAGGATATGCATTAATTTCTACAGTGAGCTATCTTGAAATTATGTTTGTAACAAATTAAGTAAGGAAGAACTGTTTCTTGTCAATTTATTTAGGGACTGTATTGTTATCTTTATTTTGTTTGCCCTGGCAGACCACAAGCTGGCTGCCATTGATTCTGCTCCTTGCAATGCCATTCCCTTGTGACATTTACCCATTCTGCCACCACCTCTCTCTCTCCCAATTTGTGGGTTCCTAGAGTTCATTCTTCTCATTTCAGCACTGACCGGAAACCTTAAGTTCGATGGCATCTGTCGCTGTAGATACACATGGTATGCATGAGCTCGCCATCTGGTGTTGGGTCGGAGTGTTACAAGTTGTTTTTCTTCGAAGAAGTGTTTTCGAGTCACGGGACCGAGTGACTCCTCCTTCTGTACTCATTGCGCATGGGCGTCGACTCCATCTTCGATTGTTTTCTTTCCGCCATCGGGTTCGGACGTGTTCCTGTCGCTCCGGGTTTCGGAACGGAAAGATAGCTGAAAACGGAAGATTTTCGACGGTATCGTTGCGATCCGGTTCGAGATAGACACATACGACGACGCGTTGAACATCGAAGCGCTTCGGTGCCCTTCGGGGTAGATTTCGGCACCTAGTCGGGGCCTAGTCGGCCCGACCGCGTGGAGAACAACGCCGATGGAACGGACCCCGTTTCGATTCTGCCCCGAATGCCACAACAAATATCCTTATACGGACCTACACTCGGTCTGTAACCTGTGCCTGTCACCCGAGCACAGCGAAGAATCCTGTGAGGCCTGTCGGGCGTTCCGGTCCCGAAAAACTCTGCGCGACCGTCGAGCGAGAAGACTGCAGATGGCGTCCACGCCAAAGGAGCGTCGACAATTCGAGACAGAAGAGGAACAGGAGGAATCCTTTTCCATCCAGGATTCAGACTCCGACGAGCTAGACTCTACAAAAACTGTGAGTAAGACGTCGAGATCAGATCTTAAAAAAGGAAAGAAGGCCCAGGGGACGCCACTGCCAACCGGCCATGGCTCCACCCAAATTCTCGGTGACCAACAATCGGCACCGAAAAAGGCCCATTCAGTGTCGAGATCGTCCGACTTCGGTCGAGACACCGGCACGCAGCCTCCTCAGGACCGAGAGAGTGCTAAACAGAAGCATCGGCACCGAGAGTTCGGTGTCGACACGGATCGACGCCGAGACAGTGGCGCCGAAGACCATAGAGGCCAAGAATTTTCGGCACAGAAAAAGAGGAAGGTTACCTCGGAGCCGAAAAAACAATCAACGGGGTTTTCGGAGCCGAAAAAAGCGATTTCAGACCCTGTTTCAGGCTCCTATACGGAAGAGCATTCTATGTCTTCACAAATGAAGAAACATAGATTTGAACAAGAACTGCAATCCACTGACGTGGATCACACGCAAAAGCGTATCTTTATTCAGCAGGGGACTGGGAAGATCAGTACCCTTCCACCTGTCAAACGAAAGAGAACGCTTCAGTTTACTCCTCAGCAGCAAACAGCACAAAAGGTAACACCTCCTCCCTCGCCTCCACCTGTAACTCCGGCTTCACCAACTTACACCCCGTCACATTCGCCAGCTCACACCGCCATGAGCCACGATGACCAAGATCAGGATGCGTGGGACTTGTACGATGCACCAGTGTCTGATAACAGCCCAGACACATACCCAACTAGGCCATCACCACCGGAAGACAGCACAGCCTACTCACAAGTGGTGGCTAGAGCAGCACTATTCCATAATGTGGAACTACACTCAGAACAAGTAGAGGATGATTTTTTATTTAACACCCTCTCTTCAACCCACAGCTCCTACCAAAGCCTGCCGATGCTCCCAGGCATGCTCCGCCATGCAAAGGACATTTTCAAGGAGCCAGTTAAAAGTAGGGCAGTGACGCCTAGGGTGGACAAAAAGTATAAGGCGCCTCCTACTGACCCTGTATTCATCACCTCTCAGCTGCCACCAGATTCTGTGGTGGTAGGGGCTGCCAGAAAACGGGCAAATTCACACACTTCTGGGGATGCACCTCCCCCAGATAAAGAAAGCAGGAAGTTCGATGCAGCCGGGAAGAGGGTTGCTGTCCAAGCAGCAAACCAGTGGCGTATCGCAAATTCACAAGCGCTGCTAGCGCGATACGACAGAGCCCACTGGGATGAGATGCAGCATCTCATTGAACATCTCCCAAAAGATCTGCAAAAAAGAGCAAAACAGGTTGTTGAGGAGGGTCAAAACATCTCCAACAATCAAATACGCTCCTCCATGGATGCAGCAGACACGGCCGCAAGGACCATTAATACGTCGGTTACCATCCGTAGGCACGCATGGCTCAGAACGTCTGGATTCAAGCCAGAAATTCAGCAGGCAGTGCTTAACATGCCAGTAAACGAAAAACTTCTGTTCGGTCCGGAGGTCGACACAGCCATAGAAAAGCTCAAGAAGGACACTGACACTGCCAAGGCCATGGGCGCACTCTACTCCCCGCAGAGCAGAGGATCTTATAACACCTTCCGCAAAACACCTTTTAGAGGAGGGTTTCGGGGTCAGGCCACACAAGCTAGCACCTCACAGTCCGCACCGCCCACCTACCAGGGACAGTACAGGGGAGGTTTTCGGGGCCAGTACAGAGGGGGGCAATTCCCTAGGAATAGAGGAAGATTTCAAAGCCCCAAAACCACTACCAACAAGCAGTGACTCACACGTCACTCACCCCTCCCACACAACACCAGTGGGGGGGAGGATACGTCAATATTACGAAGCATGGGACAAAATAACTACAGACACATGGGTCCTAGCAATTATCCAACATGGTTATTGCATAGAATTCATACAATTCCCTCCAGACATACCACCAAAATCACAAAATTTATCAAAATACCATTCACAGCTTCTAGAGATAGAAGTTCAAGCACTACTTCAAAAAAATGCAATAGAATTAGTACCAAGCACACAAATAAACACAGGAGTTTATTCACTGTACTTCTTGATACCAAAAAAGGACGAAACACTTAGACCAATTCTAGACCTCAGGGTAGTAAACACATTCATCAAATCAGACCACTTTCACATGGTCACACTACAAGAAGTGTTACCATTGCTCAAAAAACACGACTATATGACAACCCTAGACCTCAAGGACGCATATTTCCATATACCAATACATCAGTCACACAGGAAATATCTAAGGTTTGTATTCAAAGGAATACATTACCAATTCAAAGTATTGCCTTTTGGTTTAACAACTGCTCCAAGAGTATTCACAAAATGCCTAGCAGTAGTCGCTGCACACATCAGAAGGCAGCAAATACATGTGTTCCCGTATCTAGACGACTGGCTAATCAAAACCAGTTCGCTCACACGATGCTCAAACCACACAAATCAAGTCATACAAACCCTCTACAAACTAGGGTTCACCGTCAACTTTGCAAAATCAAACATTCTGCCAAGCAAAGTACAGCAATATCTAGGAGCCATAATAGACACAACAAAAGGAGTAGCAACGCCAACTCCACAAAGGATCCACAATTTCAACAGGGTCATTCAACACGTCTCCAAACCAAACAATACAAGCAAGAACAATACTACAGCTCCTAGGCATGATGTCCTCATGCATAGCCATTGTCCCAAACGCAAGACTGCACATGAGGCCCCTACAACAGTGCCTAGCCTCACAGTGGTCTCAAGCACAGGGTCACCTTCTAGATCTGGTGTTGCTAAACCGCCAAACTTACCTCTCGCTTCTATGGTGGAACAGTATAAATTTAAACATAGGGCGGCCTTTCCAAGACCCAGTGCCACAGTACGTAATAACAACAGATGCTTCCATGACAGGGTGGGGAGCACACCTCAATCAACACAACATAAGAGGACAATGGAACATACATCAAACAAAACTGCATATAAATCATCTAGAATTATTAGCAGTTTTTCAGGCACTAAAAGCTTTCCAACCAATCATAACCCACAAATACATCCTTGTCAAAACAGACAACATGACAACGATGTATTATCTAAACAAACAAGGAGGAACACATTCAACACAGTTAAGCTTGTTAGCTCAAAAAATATGGAAGTGGGCAATCCACCATCAAATTGGTCTAATAGCACAGTTTATTCCGGGGATCCAGAATCAGCTGGCAGACAATCTCTCTCGAGATCACCAGCAAGTCCACGAATGGGAAATCCACCCACAGATTCTGAACACCTACTTCACACTCTGGGGAACACCACAAATAGACTTATTTGCAACAAAAGAGAACGCAAAATGCCAAAACTTCGCGTCCAGATACCCACACAAGCAATCCCAAGGCAATGCCCTATGGATGAACTGGTCAGGAATATTTGCTTATGCTTTTCCTCCTCTCCCTCTCCTTCCTTACCTAGTAAACAAATTGAGTCAAAACAAACTCAAACTCATTTTAATAGCTCCAGCTTGGGCAAGACAACCCTGGTACACAACACTGCTAGATCTGTCTGTAGTACCACACATCAAACTGCCCAACAAACCAGATCTGTTAACGCAACACAACCAACAGATCAGACACCCGGACCCAGCATCGCTGAATCTAGCAATCTGGCTCCTGAAATCCTAGAATTTGGACACTTACAACTTAGCCAAGAGTGTATGGAAGTCATAAAGCAGGCCAGAAGGCCACCCACTAGACACTGCTACGCAAGTAAGTGGAAAAGATTTGTTTGGTACTGCCATCATAATCAGATACAACCACTAGACGCAACTCCAACACATATAGTAAATTACTTGCTCCATTTACAAAAAGCAAAGCTAGCCTTCTCTTCTATTAAAATACACCTTGCAGCAATATCTGTATACCTGCAAACTACCTATTCAACTTCCTTGTATAGGATACCAGTTATCAAAGCATTCATAGAAGGGCTTAAAAGAATTATACCACCAAGAACACCACCTGTTCCTTCATGGAACCTAAACGTGGTTCTAACGAGACTCATGGGCCCACCTTTCGAACCCATGCACTCTTGCGGAATACAATTCCTAACCTGGAAAGTTGCCTTTCTCATCGCCATTACATCTCTAAGAAGAGTAAGTGAAATTCAAGCGTTTACAACACAAGAGCCTTTTATACAAATACATAAAAATAAGGTCGTCCTACGACCTAATCCAAAATTTTTACCAAAGGTTATTTCACCATTCCATCTAAATCAAACGGTAGAACTACCAGTTTTTTTCCCACAGCCAGATTCTGTGGCTGAAAGAGCACTACATACATTAGATGTCAAAAGAGCATTAATGTACTACATTGACAGAACAAAAAACATCAGAAAAACTAAACAGCTATTTATTGCATTCCAAAAACCTCATGCAGGTAACCCAATATCAAAACAAGGTATAGCCAGATGGATAGTTAAATGCATCCAAATCTGCTACCTTAAAGCAAAAAGACAACTGCCCATTACTCCCAGGGCACATTCAACAAGGAAAAAAGGTGCTTCAATGGCCTTTTTAGGAAACATTCCAATGCAGGAAATATGTAAGGCAGCCACTTGGTCTACGCCTCAAACATTCACCAAACACTACTGTATAGATGTGCTATCCGCACAACAAGCTACAGTAGGTCAAGCTGTATTAAGAACTCTATTTCAGACAACTTCTACTCCTACAGGCTAATCCACCGCTTATGGGGAAATAACTGCTTACTAGTCTATGCATACCATGTGTATCTACAGCGACAGATGCCATCGAACTGAAAATGTCACTTACCCAGTGTACATCTGTTCGTGGCATCAGTCGCTGAGATTCACATGGACCCACCCACCTCCCCGGAAGCCTGTAGCAGTTCAGAAGTTACCTTCAATTTTGTACATTTGTATATATATTATTTAATCCTTTAATAGGTACATACTTACATTTTTCATTGCGCGGGCACTATTACTATAGTACAACTCCTACCTCACCCTCTGCGGGGAAAACAATCGAAGATGGAGTCGACGCCCATGCGCAATGAGTACAGAAGGAGGAGTCACTCGGTCCCGTGACTCGAAAACACTTCTTCGAAGAAAAACAACTTGTAACACTCCGACCCAACACCAGATGGCGAGCTCATGCATACCATGTGAATCTCAGCGACTGATGCCACGAACAGATGTACACTGGGTAAGTGACATTTTCATTCTGTAATGATAGGAGCATGACTTCAAATGGGATGAGGCAAGGCTGAGGCAAGAAGATTTGAAATGCTGAGTTCAAGCCAAGGATGCTACAGAAACCTTATGGCCTCCTGTTCTACTCAAAGGGGTCTTTAAGTAGAAGAAGAGAATGGGCTAAGGGGAAGCAGAGGTCGGAATTAAGGACATGGGATCCAATTCAATCTGCTGCACATGGTGGTACAAACACGCCCTCAACCCCCCTTAAACTGGATGTCAGATAAGAACCTGAACACCAACCACATCCTCCTACTCGAAGCATTAGGCAAAGACCAGCTAAACAGGAGTCACGCCTGTCCTTAACTTCATAGCAGCCTGATCAGACTTACCTTCCTCCTTCTTGTGTAGACAAGACGGGCAGAATTGAATGAGGGACCCAATGGAAAGGTTGGTGGAAAGCCAGGAAAGAAACTTGACATTGCTGGCACTAATAGAAACTTGTTTGAGTGTTTATACACTAGTAAAAACTATTTATATAGCATTAAAAAGACTTTGGGGCATATAGTGGTGTTTGTGACTAACCTATGGAACCAATCGAGTAAAAATCAGAAAGGCATCAATCTTCTGCCTTGCATTTTGCACGCACCTGCTTTACCAGGACTGTACCAGTGACTGACAAGGGATGGTGAGCACGAGTAATAGCCATTATTTAAGGCAGTTCATTAGTGTACCTTTCTCTAAGTGAGGTCAAGATCATCAATTGGCAGTACTGCGCTGAACCCTTTCATCATCACACAGTCACAGGCGTGGGTGGGAGAGGACATTCTTCCATGGAGAAGTGCCACAAAAGATCACAGATGCGCAGGTCTGATTTGCTCTTAGAGGCACCAGCCAAGAAAGCATTGTTAGTATAGTCAGTCTGAAGTAAGATCCACATTTAATAAACACTGCGCTGTTCTTGCATAGAGCAGAGTTTCAAGATAAACCACCTGGTGCAAGTGTCCTACTCGGCATTCACTCTTGTGCATTAGGTCACAAGGAGTGCATCCATCCACTTCAAGTGTCGGCAGAGACCTGTGATACAAGCACACACATTGTTAAACAAAATCTGACATACCCAGCAATCCTGAGCCCTGCCTGCAGTCTAGCACTGGCTGTTTGAGCAAACACTGACAAAGCTCACTGCTTTTAGCGATGGTTTAAGAAAGGACCTGACCTCAACCAGTTTTGCCTCGACTCTAAAATATTACTTGAGCTGGGAGTTGTTTCACCCTATACAAGCCCTTCAAGCTACGCCCCGGCCTGTAAAAGTGGGTTGGAAACCTTCCCAATGCAGGGGTTTCCAGCTCACCTTTCCTCCCACCTAGGGATGTTGGCTCCTTGCCTGGTGACCATGTGGAGGGTGCTGAGATAGTGTGGCACAGTGGCACTCTGTGAGTCGGCAGGTATGGTACTGCTGAGGCTTTCACTGCTTGGTAGATGCCACAGGTCCCCAGGTACTGGCATGCAGGCTCTGGTCACAGCTGTAATTCACTGACAACTGCGGCCTTTGGAGAGAGCAGAAATGCATTGTTCTTTTTAAGCGTCCAGGCAATGCTGACATGCCATCACCCTTGCTCCCAAAATGGCAGCTGTACCTGAATGATACCTGCCAGCTCAGCACTGATAGACGACTCGGTCTGTGTTGCTCGCTATGTGCATGTGAAATATAATTTATCTTATATAGATGATTGTGATTATTATTGTGATAGTCAACATTTATGAGTTTTAGCAATTATTATCATTATTATTATTACTGAATTATGATTTGACTGATTATGAATATAATTACGATTATAAATAGAGCTATGATTGTTTTTGTTATGATGTTCTGGTGTTATTGTTTGGATCGGTTTGTTGTTATTATTGTTATTCAGTACTGCGCCTGTGATTTATAGGGCACATCAAAGTGGCATAAAAAAGTGCAGGCGCTCGGGAGAGGGCTTAATGTGCTTGATGTGCGGCAGATGTCTTCAATGTTACCATCAACAAGACAGAGCCTACGTGTGGGCCGAAGGAAAAAAAGCCGCTCGGATGTTTTTATCCCATCAGAGGTTAATGGGGGAACATCATAGGACCAACCTGCTGTTTGTTTGATTTCTGTTATTTATAATTTACAATTACCACGGTCCAAGCAGCCGCTGTTTATGGAACAAGTGGGTCGGGCAGTTCACGTGTGCCAGTGACATGATGTAATCGCAGTGCATCAAAATCAAAGCAGAACAACAACACCAGCCATGCTGTCCGATTGAGACTTAAAGCAAAACAAACAGAAAAGCCTGCAGCCAGAACTAAATGGAGGCCATTCACTGGGGGAACACAATATTGGGGTGCACGAGCTTGGAGATAAGTAAGTGACTGGGATCACGGGGCATGATGAGAAAGCTAGCAGCACGACTTGCAAAGGACACTCTTTTAGTGGCCAGTGCGGGGTATTCTCAGCAGAGCTTAGGTACTTTTATTGAAACTATACCAGAGCTTCTCAGCAGGCCCGCCACACTCGTAATGGTCATGGCCAGGAGTGGATACGCTTTATCATGCCTGTCATAGGCAACTTGAGGGCTTTGATACTTGCTTTGTCTTACATGAATCACCAGAATACAGAATCTGAGACATCCCTACCTTCACTTAATACTACTCCACATACCTTAATTGAAAAGTGAAAAGGTTATGTTTTTATATTTCTTCCTTTGTATTGCATGCTTATGCCATAAAAAACAAACAAACCAAAAATATTAAAATGGTCTACCACCTGAATATGGTCACCACATACTTGCAGCTAAAATGCTAAATTAAGAAAATTCATTCAGTGGTGTGGCTCTTTTCGGTTGTGCTATACTACAGTAACTTTAAAAAGGAGACAGGACATAAACCACCATCTAACCAGGCCCCAGAACTTCAAGAAAAATAAAGAGCATTTATTTTTAAAGTAAATGCAGAAAAACAAAATTAAAGAAGCACTCTTTGAAAGAGTTTTGCCATTGAAGAGAAAGGTACTTTTTTAAGCATGTGTGAACAGTGTGCACAAGATTTGTGCAGTCACTCAAACGAGGGAAGTCAGTGGGTAAAATGAGGTGATCCATTGCCCCATGTTTTATGCTGTGGTGGATGGAGCAAAATGTGAACAACAATTCATCAGTGGCACAACAAAGCCCCCACCTGTGCTTGGGCGGGGCGTGCTCCAGGGGGGCATCTCACTATCCAGCCCTGAGAGCACCTGATTAAGACCAGAGGGGGCCCCTCCATGTACTTCGCAGGGGGGGGGGGCGCTCAACTTTCATTACACCACTGCCAAAACCCCTCTCTGTAGGAATATTGTGTATGATTTGTATTGAAAAAAACACAGTCTGCCAAGACAACTAAAGCTATTTCAAAGGACAGAACTAATAAAAAGAATACATCCAATCAATGCAATTAGCTAATTTGCTTTCCTGGGCAATGTGCCCTGTAGTGAAGCCCCAGCAGTCATTGTTTAATCTCTGGCATGATTGTGTATGAATAAAGACAGTTTTTCTTCACAACGAAAGCTGTGGGTCAATAGACACTTAACGTTGCCTTAGTACTCTCAGGCCTAGATTTATACTTTTTGACGCAAAACTGCGTTTGCCCAATTTTGCGTAAAAAAGTATAGCACTGACTTGCGCCATTCCAGGACGCCAGCCTGGTGCCAAATTTATGGAATGGCGCAATCCACCTATACTTACCTGGGATGGGGTCCCCCATCCTCTGGTGTCCCTCTGGTGTGGGTGGGGGTGTCCCTGGAGCCTGAGGAGGGCACCTGTGGACTTATTCCATGGGGTTTCCTAACGCCTTCCCTGACCCAGGTGTTAAATAATGGCGCTAAGCAAGCTTTGTGCCATTATTTAGGTCCGCCTCCCTCCCGTGCACCTATTTTGCATGGGAGGATAAATAAGGCGCTATGGCCTTAGAGTCATTTTTTGGGCGGGAACACCCACCCTGCATCTCATTGACTCAAGGTGGGTTCACGCATACAAAACATGACTTTAACACCAATATTTTGACTTGGACTAGTCTAACGTCAAAATATAAATATGGAGTTAGGTTTGAGATGAATTAGCATAAAAAATTACGCTAATTCAGAGCAAAGCAAATATAAATCTGTGCCTCAGTCGCTTGTGTGGAAGAACCGAGTCCCTTTCAGGCTGTCATGGTAGGGTGTGAAGATGCTTCAGAATGAGCCCAGTTGCTCTGCAGACAGTGCTACCTGTCTAAATGTACTCTCTGTCCTGCAAAATGTCAGTGCCACCCAGGTTTGGCGAGCCCAGCAATTCTAACCTAATGCCAGCAACAAAGCCATGTACCAGAAGCCAAACTACAATTCACAACATCCAAAAGCTGTTGCTACAAATTCAGCAGAAGCCGAAGGCTCACTTGACAGCGGTGCTAGTGCATTTCCTTATCCATTTAGTGTTTTGAAATAATAAAAAAGCTTCTCTTCTCTACAAGAAATATGCCACAATCCAAGGCTAAGTTCCTGAATTTCACATCTGTAGGCTTGTAAGTGGTTTGCATTCATTTCTGGCTTATCTGGAATTCCCAAAGAAATCTAGGAATACCCTTGGCGACCTGCGCCAGTCACATATTCCAAAGTGCACGCATTTAAGACAATATTTCTGCATTCAGAAAGCTAGTTATTCTACATGCCTGCATGCAGGAATGAAATGCCAAAGTGCATTTATACTTCAATACTTTTTTGTTTTGTTGATGAATGAAAACCCTTACCAAAAATTCCCTACGATTTTGAGCTTGTCAGCGCCTTACTTCTCTGTTTGGTGAGAGTGAATCTCCAACCGTATCCATGGTGGGAATGGCTCTGCAAAGTTTTTGTGAATATTCACAAGGAAAAGGTTTCTGTGTTGTGCTTTCAGGGTGGGAGCATCCATATGGCAAGGTAAGTCCTCTCTATGCAACAAAGGAGGTTCAGGTAACACCAAATTTCAGCAAAGATTGTCTTTTTTTTCTGGAGATGAGGCAATTTTGCCTTCATTGCTGATAACCCTTGCACTATTCTGGTGAGTTACATAGGTCTCTTCAATATTGTTCTCTTGGTAAGGGCATAAAAAGAACAATTCTTCCCTTGGCTCTTCTATGCTATCTGGAGAGGTTTCAAAATTCCCTAATATCTGTTGAGTGGGCTCATGAAATTGTTTGCCGTTTGAATCAGTGAGCAAAAAGTACTTGAAAGCAAGAAGCGAAATATGTCTTGATTCACCCCTCACACATGTTCAGGGATGGTAAGAGCTGGACTAGAAACCAAAATCGACCCTGCCAAAAATGAGCAAATCAACCCCACGATGCTCAAAGAGGACCTGGTGTATTTCAGGTTGGCTCACTGTAGCCCATCCTTCTTCCAGAGCAACTTCCTACGCTCACCATACTGAGGAAATACCGAGGAAATGTCAGCACGACCAGATGGCCAGTCTAGCCCTGCCCCTAATATTGGCTAATTTCAGATACATCTTCGTTCCCTAGGGTAACAACGACCTTAATCTATCAGCCTGCATTTATCAGCTCCTATAGGGATTTACTTCTGAAGTTTATTATATCTTCAGGTATTATATTATTACTGTAGCTCAAGTTGTAGTTCTTCCTACTCATTTTTTTCCCTGATTGAGCTACTAGCATTCTCTTAGGGAACCCCTTTATAGTTTTTTTCTCATTACCTAGGGAGTGATCTGATCCGTAGTCCCAGCATTCCAACTCTACTACAATCTCTAAGTAGAGGAAGAGGGGAAGTGGTCGGGGGATGGAGGAAGGAGGGACAGTGGAGTCACTAACTGGGAGATGGGGAGGAGGTAAAAGAAGTGGGTGTGGTGGAGAGGGGTTTTACAGGCAGGCCCTCATGGTATAAGTGGAGGAAGAGAGGGTCGGTGGGATGGGGATTGTGGCAGGCTATATGGACACCTCCCTTCTGCTGAGGGGGGAAAATCCAGAGGGCCTTGGGTCTTAGGTATTGTTCTGATGAGGATGCTCTCCTGGGTGAGAGGACCAGTGTGGGAGGGACTTTATTTTTCAATATTTGGCTTTCTTCACCAGCCTCTATTACCATTGGCTTGAGATTTTGCCAATCGTGTTTTGTCTCACGTCAATGGAATGTTATTGGCTGTTCAGTGTGTCCTTCTACTTCCTCTCTAGTGTAGTCATTGAACTGCATGAGGTCAACATTACAGCTAGGGATCTTTCAATCCGAATTTTGTTTCTTGTCTAGTTTGAATGTACTTATGTAACATGTGTTAGCACATTAAGCCCAAAACTCTCTCCTCTGCCAATTGTTGTTAACTCATGTTATGTTATAGATGACAAGGATCTCAAACTTTACAGGTTCGTGGGTAAGTACCTCATCTAGTCTGTTTTTCTGTGTAATCTAGAATTTATAGTCCTTTTTGAGCCTGTGATAAAATCAAGACTACAAGTCCCAGGATGCAGGAAGATCTCTGGATTGTAACAACTACTCATGTATGAACCTTGGAAGTGTGAGAGCTCTGAAAGATCAGATGCTAATAACCAAAGAAGATGTAAGGCTTGACAAGAGATATCAAAAAGATCATCTGTGGTGGCCCCCCGGAATCATCCCTCAGCCCGTCCCTCTTCAACACCTACATGACCCCTCTGGCAGACACCGTCAGATTATTTGGAATCAACATCATCTCCTACGCTGACAACACACAGCTCATCCTCTCACTGTCCAAAGATCCCTCCACCACAAAAGCTAACTTCCACAGATGCATGATGAACATAGCGGACTGGATGAAGGACAACTGTCTCAAACTCAACACCAAAAAAACAGAAGTCCTCATTTTTTAGAACAACACCTTCCCATGGACTGACATGAGGTGGCCAACAGAGCTTGTCGCACCCTCCACCCCAACAGACCATGCCCGCGACCTCGGCATCATCCTGGATAGCAAGCTGTTTATGAAGAAACAAGTTGACACAATCTCACCCACCTGATTCCACACCCTTCTCATGCTCTGCAAAATCTTCAAGTGGTTCCTAGCAGAGACCAGAAGGACTGTCACACAGGCCCTCATTACCAGCCGACTGGTCTACGGACATGCTCTACGGAGGAATCACAGCAAGCCTCCTGAAGAGTCTATAGACAATACAGAACTCAGCAGCAAGACTCGTACTCGATTACTAATAAAGAAGTCCCCAAGTGTCGCACATCCATGAATATTCCATGCCAACAATAACGGTATGGGAACATCTAATCCTAAGGATTCGCACTTGCATAGCCATATAAACGTATGGCAGACCGGTATTAGCCGTGTGCTAAACAAATTATTCAGAACAGCGGCTGTGTAGGCTAGTACCTTATACCTTGTTTGTTTCGGTAATCTTGGATTCTTCAGAAAAGCGGGAAGATCAATGCCCGCTTCTCATGCCATCCTCAAAAAAGAAAAAAAGAAAAAAAAAAACATATCAACGAGCCTTTATTAGTAATCGACTGCTTTCCTGGCAGTAAATGCAACAACACTTGGGGACCGACTATCAGTGCCTTTGGTACAGCTTCCGGCAGATTTCCTGTTAATTAACTGTCAAGAGATGTGCATAAGCAGCTTGTCCCTTTTGCAATTGCTCGTTTGTATACGAGGCTTCTGGGAATTGGTAATTGATAAAGTGCACTAGGGAAAGGCTTGGGCTTAACATTGATAAACGCCTTTTTAGGTAAGCATGAAGAGTGCGTGGGGTGTCGGATGACCATTGATGAATGGGAGCATGCCTCCATGGTGGGATGCAAGTTCCTTAGGGCAGCCAATATTAAAAGAATGGACTTTTTTCCCAGGTTGTTGGCCTTTTATATCCCATCTGCAATGCATCAAATGTACCTCAATATAGTGAATCAGTGTTTTAGATGCATGCAGGAGGAAAAAGGGGGCTGGCTGAATATTTTATATCTCTCCCCCAAGCTGATCTGCTTTTGGCAGGATGTATTTTCAGCTCATAGTGAATGTATTAACACTACAATCTGTCCAGAGGTCCAACTGATTCTGTTTGTGGTGTCCTCTGCTACTCGAAAGATTAGGCTACATCTACAATATTTTATATGTGCCGCTTTATTGGTTGCCCAGTCCATTATTTTACAATATTGGTGAACTTCCAATTTCGAGGGAGCATATGCACGGGCTTTAGTGTTTTAAAGATATCTCGGAAGAATTTGGTGGTATCTGAAGAGTAAATGTGTGTGTGGGCATTTTCACACTTGGTAACATAGTATGTCTTGCGGTTGACCTGTAGCAAAAGACACACAGATCATTTCTATAATCACTGTTCGAAATTATATTTATGCATGCCTGCACTTTTTCTTTTTACCCCGGCAGCTCGGACACAAGTATCCTCTCTTCTTGAAAATTTTTGTTAAGCTAAAATGAAGGTTAAGAAATAGGCCCTCACGGACCTGGATAATGTATAATGTATATCTGTATGCACTTTAACAATGTCATATTAGTTCTTACCACACTGTATGTACATTAGAGGCAATATGTCATATTCTCTGTCGTTTTTGGATATTATTGCTCAATGAATAAATACATTTTAAAAAAGAATCGTACTTTACCTCCCTAGAAGGACCCCATCTCAAAAAAACTACACTGGCTTCCGATTCAGAAGAGATGCCAGTTCAAGATACTGACCCATGCCTACAATGCCCTGCACAACGAAGGGCCAGCATACATCAACAAACGTCTGACCTTCCACCAACCAACCAGACACCTCCGATCAGCTTCCCTTGCCCTCACAGACATCCCACGGATCTGTCAAGCCAACAGCCAAGGATGCTCCTTCTCCCACCTGGCAGCCAAGGTTTGGAACAACATCGCCCTGCAATTCAGGACTTCACCATCACTCCAGCTATCTAGAAAAGAACTAAATACCTGGATGCACGAATTATCATTCCTCCACGCAACAGCTCCAGTGCCACAAGACACTCATGGGTGATTTGCCACTCTATAAATGTTTTATTGATCAGTTTCTTTGGGTCTTTATAGCACACTCAGGGCCAGATCTATTAAAAGTGGGGCAGCGCGGTGCCGCACCAAAATGTGCAGTGCTGCGTCACTTAAGAAATGCAGTGATACACCATATTTACTAAAATACGCTGCACCGCTGTATTTCCCCCTGCAATGGCGCTCAATTTAGCTCCCAACGCAGGCATCCTTGCACCATGGTGTAAGGGTGTCGGCATTGAGGGGATTGATTGTTTATGTGCAGGAAGATGTCCCTTTCTGCACATAAGCAACCTACAATGGTGATTTGGTATTATGCAGCACACATAGAAGTACTAAATCGTCTTTTTTTCAATGATTGTTTATGTGCAGGAAGGAAAACCTTCCTGCACATAAACAATCATTCATGGCCTTTTGGTCTTTCTATGTGTGCTGAATGCAGCACATGTGGAAAAAGCAAAAAAGAGGAGGAGTAAAAGTAATCCTCCTCCTTGCACCATGCTAACACCACCCCTGGGGTTGCATTAATTTTTGGCGCTGCCACAGATTAACGTCTTGTAAATCTGGGGCAGTATCAAAAGCAATGGGTGTTGTGGAGGAACGCCCACAGCAACACCCATTGCACGCCCCTCTAATGCAGAAAACTGCATCGAAGGCTCCCATATTTACGAGGTGGCGTTAAGCCACAAAAAGTGGCATAGCACCACATAGTAAATGTGGCTCACTGCACAGTGATGCTCTGGTGGTGCTAGGGCATTGTGAATCTGGTCCTCAGTGCCACAAAGTTGGGCTAAATCACGGCAGGACCACTGTATGAAATAACTCAGCTGCAGAGTCATAGCTCTCTCACAAGTAAAATATTCACTTTTGGCTTGCTAGATCTGTTACACCCCAGAATAAGATTTATAGGCAACGGTATCCAAAATTGCGAACTGTTTGTAGAGTGGAATGTGCTTTATGGCTATCTTGCATTAATTTTTAAGTGATCACGCACCTTACCTAAAGAAAAAAAACTTGTGCGGTAATGGTAATAAACTGGTTCACACAGAAAACGTGCCTCGATGAAACAATTTACTGAATTTTGAGAAATTTGTCGAGGTCCTCGTAACACAAAACTCTGGATTTCCAGAAATGTCACTGCCATAAGCAGCTCATCCTTCAATTTAGCATTGTGAGGAAGAAACAATATTATAAAAGGAAAGTCTAGGACTAGGAACATATTAGTTCATATTGACCTGACTGCATCAGCTCACCCTTAAATTTAAAGCAAAGTTTACTAAATTGCATTGTCTTGCAGGTGACTGACTAACACAGACACGTCATCAGGGGTGGCTCTTCCATGAGGGCAGAGGAGCGTCACTCCCCCCACTAGCAGCGGCAGCTGCTAAACCTTTACAAGGAAACAATAACAAACAGTGTTGTAAAGGGGTGGGGCCATGGGGTGAAGTGCTCAGCACTCCCCCAGCACTTCCCCTCAGAGCACATGTGTGTTTGGCCGGACGTCACAGGCCGGCCAAAGACCCATGTGCTGTAGGCTCTCTCCAGCCCAGCAACACTGTTGCTGGGCTGGAGAGAGCCTGCACAGGCTCCCAGTCTGCCTGGGTGCGCCCTGGCTGGACGCTCCACAGCCAAATCTAATGCTGCTCAAATCTGGGAGCCTGTGCCTGCAGCCAGCAGAGGAGTGGTGTGCGGCACGGAAGCCAAGGTAAGTTTATTTATTTATTTTTTAAATGTTATTACAATTCCTCCCGCCACCCCCGATCCTCCCACGTGCCACCCCACCCTGCCCCCTTTAACACCCACAAACCACAACTGCACGTCATATGTAAGGAGCCGCTAGGGCTGTGCTACCTGACTGCACAACAGATTCATCCTTTCCACGATTAGCTCTTGACACAGCAGTCACATGCGGTTATTACTAATCTTCCTAAATCCTAATTACCTGTTTGCACGTGCAGTTCTTCTGTTGAGGACATGAGTTAAAAGAAGGACTAAGAACAGTTTTACAGCCTGGCTTCCTGTCTCCTCATCCTGAGGTCGCTCTATATTTTCCCTTCAACCAATCACGACGCAGGAGCCTCTGACCTTCTGATGAGGTTCATTTTAATTGACTGAAGAGCTGTCAATAACTCATTAGCTGCTAGAAGGTTATTTAAGACTGGAATTTACTAGCCACTCACTCCTGGAAATCATTTCAGTCTATTCCCTGGAGTTCAGTGGCTGGTAATTTAATAGCGATCATTGTCTTGGGAGGGGGCAAATGGGGGGAGTCGGTATTTGATAGCAGATGAGCAGTGGAAAGAAGGGCAAATGGACAGGGAAGGACTCATGACTCCAAAACCAGAGCTTTTCAATAATCTTTTGTGTGGCTGTTATTTACTGGAATTAAATGCCGGTTTTAGGCAATATCTATACTTCACCTACTTTTGAAGCTGTTGCAATTAATCCTGGAGAAGTTCAATTACTTGACATTATAGCTAGACTCACATTTTAAACGTACAAACCGTAGAAATTCACCTGTTAGAGTTATCTGAAGTAACTAAAACTCATGCCATATGGTATCTATAACTCACGCCCACGCCATGAACTGCTAATTACCCCACAAATTATAGCACTCATGACATCTTTGATAATGTCATTGATAATCTCAATGTAATATTTACAGTAAAAACGTTCACGAAAATACTATGCCTGGCAGGGCGTGAGTTATAATTACCTAAGGGCACGAGTTATAGTTACTTCGGATAACTAACTATACCAGCTGAATTTATAATTCATCTTTTTTACAATTAAAACTACATTTTTAAAAGCTCAAACCTTCCCATTATGTTTTTGTATGTGACTTAAATATTTCTAAATATGTGTGTCTGCTTGATGCATACTTTTCCTGCTTTCATGTGAATTGTTTTGTGGTTCATGTCATAGAAATTGCTTAGGGGTCATCCCAGGTTCTTTATTGTTTACCTTCCTCTAGTGCCCGTTTTTAGGTCTCTAGGGAGCAATTTTAGGTCGCTTCTGAGATATTTTGTTCACTTACAAAGGGCTTAGAGCCTACCCATTGCTTGCCATTGGTTGGCTTCACTGTCACATTAATTTCCTTGCTTCTTTTTGGTATCAGCGTGTGCAGCCTTCACTTTCACTTCGTGTGTTTGTCCCTGTCTGGACCATGGCCTAAGTACTTCTTCCTGGCCCACTGTCCTTCCACTGCTTGTGCTTCCTGAGCTACTTTTTACTTTTAGTTACACTCCATAAGAGCACCTGTGTTTGTGGGCCATCTCTCTCCCACCTCTTGTCCTGCTTCGTTTTACCCCCTTTCACTGCACTCGAATTGCTCTCGTGCTTTCCCCCTGCCCTCCATGTGCTCAGTATTGTGTGCTTCGCTCACTCACCCTTGCTTCTTTGCCCTGTGCTTCTAGGTTGTGCTAGCTTGTCTGTTTGCTTCCTTGCCTCTGTCCATTGCTTTCCCTGTGCTGAGGTTTTCCCATACATCTCTTTGCTCCCAGCAGCCCCTTCCTGTTTTAACTTCTGCCTTTTATATCCCCACCACCCATGCCTCAGTTGCTTCTCATCCACGTCATATTAATATACCAGCTTGGCTCTGTGCGGAGGAACTACTTGTCCCCTATGTCCACCGATCTCAGTGACGGGCTGACAATCGCGTGAGGTGATGAGTTCCATGTAGCGTCTTTTGGCAGGAGTAATGTGTCACTGGATGTCACTGAAAAAAGCAGCACCTATAGCTAGACAAGGTGTCTCCCACATTGTGAAAAGAATTAACACATACCTCTGAAACGCAGTAGGTATGAACATAAATGCAGTGCAGATTTTCTTTTCCAGCCAAGCCCCATCTCTGCTGCCTGCCCCATCCCTCCTGTCCTTTCTGCGTTGTGTTTGCCCTGACCCTCCTGCCACCCTCGTGCGTTGTGTTGCTTACCCCCTACCACTCACCCACTCTAGTGTTTTTCAGCTTGCCCCATCCTTCCAGCATTGTGTGACTTGCTGCGTCCCCCAAACCCCTCCTGTGTTGTGTTGCTTACCTCATCCCCCAAGTCTCTTTCCACATTGTTGGTTGTCCCGTCCCTCTCCTGTTGCGTTGCTTTCCTCGCCATTCCCACAAGAAATAAAAGCGATATGATGTGGCCAGCGTTGGCTGCTTCACAACACTTTTCTTCGTACGTGTCAGTGAAGTTGCACAATAGGGCAAGGGTAGCCTCCCACCCTACTGAGGTGAGAGTTTAACAGCCCCCCTGTGTGTGCGCCAGAGCCTCCATGCAGACTTCCAAGTTGGCCCACTCCACTGAAAAATCCAATTGTCTAGTTAAGACTGGTTTAATATGGAGCCAGTCACCTATGGATTCTACATATGAACCTCACTGCAGGCGACCATCAGTAGAATACTGGAAATTCTACTGGGTAATTAAATTACGGACTGAAGCCAATAGACACAATTAGACATCAAAACATAGCAGCGTATTACTTTAGAAAACCGTTCCCGGTGCCCTGGCATCCATTCCTACTGAGAGAATCTCCGCGAGACGCGCGCTCTCGACATCAGTTTGCGCTTTACTAGCCAGTAGCCCGAGGGGGTATTTTTACAGTAAATGTTCCATCGACTGCAATGAGTACGTACATTAATTTAAACTGCACGGTGCCCTTGTCGTACTAACTACTTACAGAGTATAAATGCTTAAGTATATGCGCCACTCGGGGCAACGGGAGCACAGGAAATGAGTCTGTCGACATTTAATCAATGTTATGTGCTCTTCTATCTGCTCTGCTGCCAGGAGTAGCAAGCAACATACCATTAGCATGTCACAGCTTCACACACCCTCCCCCACATACAGACCCTCCCCTGGCTTCCCACAGGCTTTCCAACACCCAGTAACAGCATCAAGTACCCTCAACACACCGGCCACATCTCACGGTAGCACAACAATTGAGATCTTTCCATTAGTCTCAGTGTAAATAGGCAGCGGCAAAAGCAATAGATTTTGGATTTCAATGGCAATGGCTGCCATTTGCCAGTGGCTTATTTGCTGATGCAGAACAATTGTCAAAAATACAATAAGAAAACACAAAAGGGCAATGTTGAACACACACGTGTGCATCATCATCACGCACACATGTATCTGTCATGACGCAATGATGGCCCCACTGTGATGATGTATATGTGCGCATGAAACACTATGCCTTAATGCATTACGGTGGGATCTAAAAGACTTCTCAGGTTTATGATTCCGAGTTATTTACATTTAAGTCCCCGAGGTACTTCATAGAGTATAGGGTTCTCCTGGGGTGAGGGGTCTTGATGTTAAATAGAGATAGAGAAGCGAATTTTAATGATACCAAAAAGACAGCATTTGAGCACTTTTTCATTTTGTAAGCTTACCTGTCTCTAAGCTTGTGCATTTCAGCAATAGAAACCTAGCTACACAACAGTGGATTGTAGCTTAATGTGAGGAAGGAGAGCATGAGGGTGCAATAGTAGCACCATGCTCATTGAGGGGGATTGATGCTTTGAGCCTCCTCCAGGCATCCCAAGCCTGTGGCTATGGGCTAAGTATTTATGGACTAGATTCTCTTTGAGCAGATGAGTATTCTGTCTCTACCTGACTAGCTCTTTTTCCCAATTAGGGAGACAACCATTCCAAATGAAAAGGCCTCCATTGAGAATCTATTCATACACCATGTTCTCCCTGGGCGTGAAGTCAGATAGCACACCAAGTTCAGAGGGAGGAGCAGAGCTAGATAGACAAGAGTTCCAAAATGCTTTCTATACCTTTATATCCCCATCCTTTACACCTCATTGACCCAAGGAGAGGAGGCACCATTATCAGCTTGCTTCTGTAGTTGCAGAGTTCCCTTCCATTCCCCTCACATTCCACATTTAAGGCTTGCCTTAGGCCTGTAGTAGATGTTATGAAGACCTGGTAGAATGCCACTTCTATGCACTCCCGACTAATACTAGTAGGCCTCCAATTCTAGTAGGCCTCCATGCTATACAGATCTAAGCAACATGGACTACCAATTGGGATACACAGAGGTACTTTCCTTGTCTTCTGGAAGGACCCACATTGAATCAAATGAGTCACTCAGCAGACTTTACGCCTACTTGCTTGCTGGTTTGCTGTTGTCACAAGTGAAATATGATCCCAGCAGGTATGGATTGAAGAAAAAAGAGCTATCAAAGAATTCTTTTGGTAAGAGAATTGTCACTGAATTGTCAATTGGGCTTTTATGCAGCCTCTAGATCCTTAGTGGTAGTGCAAAGTGTGTGGAAAAAAAGATTGCTGTCATATGCTTGCAAAACTTGAGCTGCCTAATTCTTGGTGGGATTACCATACAAATATGGTATCAGAAAAACGTTTTCTTAATTATACTGTGTGTCTTGACTAGAAGCCTGTAAAGTTTTCATCAGAAAGAAACGGAAGTTTTACCTAGTCTAGGAAATGGCACTATGGCCCTCATTACAACATTGGCGGGCCATGCGGCCGCACTCCCGCGGTGGCCAAATGTAGCCGGCGGTGTTGCGGTGGTGCGACGGGTGCACCCGTCGCGCTTTTCACTGTCTGCTGTGAAGACAGTGAAAAACTTCATGGGGCTGTGCAAGGGGGCCCTGCGACTCCCCTTTCCACCAGCATTTTCATGACGGTTGGCGGGAGGGGGACTCGTAATCCCCTGGGAAGCGCTGCAAGCAGCGCTGCCCTGGAGGATTACAAGCGATGGGACCAACGTGGCGGAAAACCGCCGGTCCCGGCGGTGCAACCATGGCGCTTCCGCCGCAGTTGGAATTCGCAAGATTGCACCGCCAGCCTGTTGGCGGTGCAATCGTCAAAACAGACCTGGCGGAGGGTTGTAATGAGGGCCTATGTCTCATGAAAAGATATTTTGGCCAACACCCTAAGTGCAGAGAATTTTTTTTTAATTGGAAGACAAACATGAGCATGTCGGTTAATAGAAGAGCTAAAGTCCAGTTCTTACTTTACCTGGCTGGATCTGACTTTAAGTGTGAAGACAGAACATTTCCTTTGTGGAACCTACCTTATCCATTTTGCCTGATGCCCTCTGAGCCACTTTGATCCTCACAGTTAGCCCTCATAATTTCCATGGCATCAAACTTTAATTTCCTTTCAAAACTCAAACTTCTTGATTATGTTTACAAATGTTTCATATTTTCTTCACGTTTGGTTCACTAACTTCACTTTCGGATTTCGAACGGGAACAAAGACATACATATAATAATACACGTGTGTTTATTTTATGTCATAAACAGAGTCAGTGAAAAAAGAAATTGTGCAAGCATGGCAGTTTCCACAAAATTATAGACTGAGTACACCTGCTACAAACTCCTCTCTCTGCTGCTTCATCGGCGGATTCCAACAGCAAACAAATGGGAATGAGTTTCTATCTCAAATCGATCAAAAGTTACTAAATAAATCACAACGCACATGGTGCAACACAGATGCAGGGTTAATTGAGCACGTTCCAGTTGTTTGTTCAGGTTTTGAACTTGTATTATTGGGGTGAATCTTTTGCTCATAAATAATTAAATGTCCACATTTGATGGACTCAGGATGGATGTTTGCCTGGAAGCATGAGAAATTCTTTACATATTTAAAAGTAATTGAAAAAGGACAGCAATAATGATTCCTTCTTTGTCAAAAATATTTTCTTCGTTTTTCATAGAAATTCATACTGCTACACAGACACCGTTCTCGAAAGGCATTTATTTCAAGAGGGCGCTCAGAGGTCGCAACAAATTGAAGGATTTTCCTGAACTATGAAAGGTACCATATCTTGAATCTTACAGTCCCTCCTAGCGAGATATTATACACATGGAATGTGAATACTGTTCTGCAATGCTGCTTCTTAGTGAAAAAAATGTTTTGATATCCAATCTGTAGGCACAAAGTAACAGCAAAACTAAATACCATTTCTAAAACCTAATTGGGATACACAGAATAAAAGAGGTTTACCTATATTACATGAAACTTTTTTAACTGTGTGAAACGTATGTTTTACGTAAATTCTTTTGCTTCTGGAGTTAGAGATGGAGTAATATTAATAACTTGCATTTTGCCCTTCCTTGAAGAATTTGCATTTCTTGCCAATCCTGTTGCTTAATTTGGTCTCCACAGCTGCATAATTCCACTGGTTTTTGTTAAAGTGTTTCTTGAACTTTCTAGGTAGGTTTTCATTTCAAATTAAAGTTTGAATTCAATAACAATTTACTTTTCTGTTTTTTTTTTTTGTTAACTAGAAACTCTGGGCATTTTATGTGTGTTACTTTATTGCAGTCAATCCTACTATGGCTCTTGTGCCAAGTTTGTTGGACTTTTCAAACCCCTTCAAAAACCCCTGTTTGCGCAATGGTTGAAATTCCTAATTGGGTGGCTTTTATCGCATCTGGTAAGTAACAGGTTAATGAAATACCTTACACTTTATTAAATTTCATCAGGTCAAACCTGTCGGAATTCAACAGAAAACAACAGTACTGTATTTACCATAACATAAGGATTATTGTGTGATAAGCACCAAATGGCCCATGTTTTCTCCCAAAATCACAAGAGGTACTTTTTATCACATTTGAAAATTCTGAACTGCAGAACCGCTAAGGCGGAGGAGCATCGCCCCACTGGATTGTGGAGAAAGGAAAAATAAAATGATAATAATGCGATCTTATTATCATTTTATTTTGCCTGGGAGTAAAAGGTGTGGTGGGACTGGGCTGGTGGGAGGGGGCCAGAGGAGGACTTTTGCTGCACAAAGTGCACATGTCTGTTTTGACGGCTGGATTTGGACGGCCAAACAGACATGCACACTTTGCATGTTCTCAACCTGGCTGTATTGGACAGCCAAGTGAAGAACATGCCCAGGCTCCCGCTGCCAGTCTGAGCGGTGAAGCAGGCCGCTCAGACCAATCATAATGCTGCTATCATTCTGGTGAAAGCAGTGTTGTGGTTGGCTGGGAGTCTGTGAGAGCCAGGAAGAGGAAGAGGATGAGGATGGAGGGGAGAACAACGCATCTCCCCCGAAGGTAAGCTTTTTAAAAAAAAAAATTATCCCCCCGCCCGATCCCGCCAACCCCGTTGAGTGGCAGACGCCACTGTAAATAGTGCCTGTCCTTCAACACACTCAGTCAGAATTAGAATTAGACTGAGAATTAGAAAATTCTCAGTCAGAATTTTGTCTCCCACACACTTCTTGAAGATGTGTTTGACCACTCGCCTGTGTAGATTTCAAATAACCTCAAGTGAAGCCAATTTGTTCCATCTTAAGCATGATGGCTGTCGATGAACTTGGCTTGTGACTTGACTGAAAATTTGGGGAACCAATGACCCCCCTATCCCCCTGCTTATAAAGGTTGGTCTCTTCCTAACACTTCCTTCATCTTGAGGAGACATCTCGTATTCGGTGAGGGAGGCCTTCCCTCCCCATCACAAAAGAGCAGGCATTTCCCGAGAGAGAGTCGCTTTTCCAGACAAGCCTCCTTACAACATAACATGTTTTATGAGGTCCCTATTTTTATGGACAGATGTTCTTTTCAGAGCTGGCTGTAATTATATCAGCAATGTCATAAATATGCAACTGCTGCGTGAGATACTGCCAAGATCTCCACCATGAAACTATAAAACCTCTCTCCAGGGGAAGATTATCTCAAGGGTTTGTAGAAAATATGTTTTTGGCAACCAGCATCAGGATAAAGGTGACAAAAGTATGAACATTATCCAGTGATGACGAATTGTTCTTCGGAGTGTGTAAAAGGGCCTTGTGAGTTAATGTGCCAGGATAGGCGAGAAGGAAAGAGAAGGATGGAGGAGGCAGAAACAGGGAAGACAGAAAAAAAGCAGAGTGAAGAGGAAAGTTTTTAAGTCCAGCCCTTGCTTAGCTGCTAACCTTTATTCATTTAGTGGGTGTATGCCTTCAGTGATGAGGGGTTAAGGTCTGGTGGTTTTCGCAACTGCTTGGACATCTTGTATGGTACTAGCCATGCATATTGCCGTAGGAAGGAGATGCGTGTGCATGTTTCTTTGTAAAGAGAGATATTGAACACCATGATGGCTGCCTATTGACATCAGTACTAGGGGGAATTGCTAACTCTTTTGTCAGTGATTCAGGCATTACATACAGGGCCAAAGTCCCTTTAGAAATTATGAATTACTTGGGATTCAGTTGTTTCTATCCTATTTCTCTGGTCACCTAAAGCAGGTGCAGCCTCTGGGTGAAAGGTTTTAGATGTGCAGAGTTTCTCCGATTCTCATAATTTCAATGTGGGCAGTAACTGCTAATACTGGCCCTCTTTGAATTACACACGCACTTTATGGAGTACATGGGTCCTGTTGCATTGATGTTCAGTGCTTTGTTCAATGTATTCTTTTGGATGTTGTGTGTGGCATGTCATGGCGAAAAGTGCCTCTGTTGTGAGCACATTGATAGCAAATAATATGTCACATCTGTTCTATGTTGGATGTGTGGAATGTGTATGCCAAATGCGTTGTATTGGAAGTATGTGCTTGTTGCTTGCTGTGATATACAATCCTTTTGGTTTCTCGCGTCCTTATATACATCTATGCAGCACAAACCTCACCTCAAGTGCAGTACTGTGTGTGTTTACGCTTAAGAGACAGAAGACCCGGTTGGCTGGATGGTTTCCAGAGGAAAGCGGATGAATCCTTTTAAGGGCAGGAAAATCGGGTACTTTGGTACATTCAAACATAAAAAAGCACAATATTAGCTGGAACAGCAACCAAAGTTGGGAACCAGAGCACAGCCCAGGCAACCCTTTAAGAGAGCAATAATGCATGCACCATTAAGCCAAATGAGTCAATGTCCTTGATTCATCCCACCCGCAGAACCCGCCTGCAGTAACGAGATCGTCCAAATCGAAGGATTTCTATTTTTCAAATAAAGTAGAATATTCTGAAACAAAGAGGTGTA
Organism: Pleurodeles waltl; assembly: GCF_031143425.1. NCBI lineage: Eukaryota > Metazoa > Chordata > Amphibia > Caudata > Salamandridae > Pleurodeles > Pleurodeles waltl. The sequence goes on along the minus strand of NC_090446.1, from coordinate 643,048,824 downwards.
ATCCCGAGCACAAAGGTATGGCTTTACCCTCAAATCAACAGACATGGAAAGAAACAGATGCATGTATGCAAATTTCTAGGGCACTCTGTATTACATATAGAACAAGATGCAGTGCTTAATTTACGCCGGTGGTTTCTGGTGCAGAGCATTGGCACTTATAATTGAGGGTCGGCATTTACTTTTCGACATCAGGCAATTAGGGCGAGCAAAAGACACATACGGGAAAGGCGGGGGAAGAGGAAGACGGAAAAGCGTCATGAAGGGAGAAAGGAGAAAGCTTCAAGAGTGAGTGGAAGGGGTAGAGAGTGTCTGTAAATGGATTAAAGAGGCCCGAGATGGCTTTAGGATTATGCTACCTCGGTGTTCTGTGCACGCACGTTTAATTGCAGCAGCCGCGTGTTTCAGAAGAAAGAGCACCGGCACGTTTTTACTTACAAATTAACCACTGACAAGCTGTGATTCAGAGTGGCCATTTACATATAGTTTCCATTTGTGAAGTATTGTCATAGATTGCCATCTTTAACATGCAAAAACATACCATTCATGTCCATACTGTACACCCAGAAACACACACAACGAATTACACACGCATACCCTTTCTTCTATGTCTAGCTATAGTACTCACTCTAATTAACTTCTTAAGAATCATTGTTGTTGTTAGTATTGTTATTGTACATCAGCATCAAAAGGGCATAGACTAAATAATCACAAAACATGCACAGCTCCTGAAACTGCTTCAGAGTGGTGCAGATGGGATGTCTTAGCACTGTTAGATGAACTCTTTTCTTACCGGTTTGGGAGTGTGATTACAGACAGTGGAATGACTGGTCTCTTCGAAGGAATGAAGAGGTTAGACATAAGGTAGCAATGTAGATTTTCCTAGTAATTTATGATGGAAAGTCTTAATTTTATTAAAGTTAAAGACACGGAGGCGAATATTATGCATTCCTTTCTTGCTTTATTCTCAATAGCAGCAGTCAAGAACTACAGCTCCCAAAAGGACTAGCAACAGGCTAGCCAATGGGAGCAAACAGAAACCAAAAATAAACCAATCAGGGAAACCCACTAACCATAGAGACTACCCTTGACTGCAAGCAGCCCTCTTTTCTTGAGCGAGCAAGTCAAATAGAGTCATAAAACAAAGGGTAAATAAGTCCAACGATTGCTAGAGCGAGGGAAGCGGAGCAAAGGTCCTGAACACCGCCAATAAACCATGAGGACGTTGATGAAGGATGACGATCCTGAGGAGATTGGAAAGCAGAATCCAGGGGATTTCCTTTGAAAAAGGAGGAGATGGAGCCAGTGGCGTTATCCCAAAGCTGGAGGCAATGCAGGAGTCACTGGGTGGGAAAAGAAAAATACATGTTAATAGAAATACTGCGGTGGGATAATATTCGCCTCCGTGTCTTTAATAAAATTAAGACTTTCCTTCATAAATTAATAGGAAAATCTTCATTTTATGTCAAGACCGGAGGCTCTATTATGCAAGTTTAAAGCTTGTCAGTAACCAATGAAGAAGCAGTTCTAACAGGTTTACAATAGAAGGTTTTCAAAACATTGTCATTAAACCAATCTGCTGACCTGAGAATGTCCTCCAAACTAGACCCCAGAGAGAAAGCCTTGGACGCCATAGCTCCCCTAGAAGAATGGGCTCCAAAAACAGAAATATCAATACCCGCCAGGGACATAATCCATTTAACCCATCGGGCCAAAGTTACAGAAGCCACCGCATTGTGGGGTTTGTGAAAGGAAATCAAAAGTTGGTTAGAAGAGGATGTTCTCAGGTTACAGGTTCTTTTTTCGTACTCCTTTAAACAGAGACCCACACACAGCTTTGGTTTGTCAGGAAAGAAAGGATAGAAGACAGAATGTAAATTGGTTTTGGTACGTTTGGAAATATGAAATAGAACACCCAAGGGCAAGAACTGCCGGACGGACACGTCTAGGGATTTAACATCCGATACTCGTTTAATATAAATTAAACATAACAACATAGTTAGTTTGGCAGAAAGCATTTTAAGAGAAAGACTTGTATTGTCTGGCCAAGACGAATATTTGGCGGTTGGAGGTCTCGACAGTTTCACACCCTTTAAAAGTCGACAAATCAAGGGATGTACTCCGATTGGTTTGCCGTCAATATTTGAATGGTTCATAGATATAGCAGATCTGTAAAGGTTTATTGTCCGATAAGATTTACCTGCACCCGCCTGGGCACAAGAAAATTGATAATTAAATTTAAATCTGTTGAAAAGGGATTGGCACATTTTCCCACACACCAGCCTGACCAAAGAGACCAAGCTTATCTGTAGGCTCGCCTTGTGCCGGGTGCCCATGCATTATTGATGAATTCCAAAGATTCTGACGAAATAGGGAAGGACTGTTGGGAAGGCCGGAGATGTTCCAAACTGAAAGGGTTAGAGAGTTGTCGAGAATTAGATTGTGGGGACAACCGAAAAGGTCTAGGAGAAGGGTCGGAAACACCGGAAGCAGAACTGGAAAGTCTACCGCTAACTCGAGTAGAGGAGAAAACCAAACTTGGGATTGCCAGAAGGGAACTATCAGGACAAGAGACGCTTTCTGATGTCTGACCTGGTTTAAGACTCTGTGGATTAGAATGAAAGGAGGAAAGGCATAATTGAGTGTCCGGGACCAATCTTGGAGAAAAGCGTCCGTAGCGATGGCCAGAGGATTCAGGCGCCAGCTGAAGAAAAGTGGAAGCTGAGTATTGAGTCTGGACACAAAGAGATCTACACGAAAGGGACCCCATTTCCTTACAAGTTGAAGGAAAACTGAGTGGTGCAGTTTCCAAATGCTGGAATCCATGAGATGGCGAGAATGCCAGTCTGCAGTGGAATTCAAGGATCCTGGGAGATACTCGGCAAGAAAGGAAAATTTGTGGGTAAGACAGAATTCCCAGAGGCTCTTGGCCAGAAGAGCGAGAGGCCTGGACCTGGTGCCTCCTAGGTGGTTGATGTATCGCACCGCGGATCTGTTGTCCATACGGAGTAGAATGGAGCATCGCACTCTGTTTTTTGTAAAACTTTTGATCGCAAAGGAGCCTGCAAGAAGCTCTAAACAGTTTATGTGCAATTTGGACTCCTCTGTGGACCATATACCACCAGTCGATATTGAACCACAGCGGGCGCCCCAGCCCGTGAGACTTGCATCTGATTCTAACACAAGATCGGGCACAGAGGGGAAGATGGATCTGCCGTTCCAGGCATCTAAATGGGATATCCATCATTGTATTTCCATTTGGGATTCTCGGTCTAGAGACACGAGGTCGGAAAAGGCCAACCCTCGATGAAGATGAAGAATTTTGAGACGCTGTAACACGCGGTAATGTAGAGGCCCTGGGAAAATGGCCTGGATTGAAGAGGAGAGAAGACCTACGACACTTGTGAGAGACCTGAGGGAAATAAAGTCTTTTTGGAGCGTTAGGACCAATTCTCTTTTGACTGCAGTAACTTTGGAAGGGGGAAGGAGAAGAGTGGCCGAGACAGAATCTATTTGGAAGCCTAGAAATTCTATTTGTTGGGAAGGAACAACCATGGATTTTTCGTGATTTATAAGGAAACCTAGTTCCGAAAAGAGTGTGGTTGTTGTATGAAGGTGAGACAGATGGGAAGATATGTTTTGGTGCATGATAAGAATGTCGTCGAGATAAATAATAAGTCTGATGCCCAGGGATCGAAGATAGGCCACAATGGGTTTCAACAGTTTCGTGAAGCACCAGGGTGCCGAAGATAGGCCGAAAGGAAAGGAGGAAAAGTGATATGTTTTGGAATTCCATTGGAATTGTAAAAAAATTTGTGAGAAGGATGAATAGGAATGGTGAGATCCCCATCCTGCAAATCCAATCTGACCAAACAATCGTATTGAAGCAGAATATCCCTGAGATGGATGATGGTTTCCATTTTGAAGTGTTGATAGACAATAAATTGATTGAATGATTTTAGATTGATTACTGGTCTTAGTTTCTTGTTCTTTTTGTGGACAAGGAAGAGAGAGCTGATGAACCTATAAGGGTCCGGGGTGCAAGGATGAATGGCATTTTTGTCTAAAAGGGACCTGATTTGTGAAGAAATGAGAGAGGACGTTTTGAGAGAAAATCTTGGGAAAGGAGGCAGATGGGACTGGAAAGGGGGAGAGAGGAGTTCGATATAGTATCCCTGAACAGTGCTTAGAACCCATGGGTCTGAGGAAATCGACTTCCATTTTTGTAGGAAAAAACGTAGCCGACCTCCCACGGGAAGGCCAGAAAGTTGGCTTACCTTGATTATTGAAGGGCCTGGGAGTAGCGTTGTCCACCGCTGCAGAAGCCCCTTGATCTTTGGGGATAGAATTGGGGTTTAAATTCCTGGTTGTGGGTACCGAAAGAGTTGGAATAGCCTCTTGAGCCTTGATTTTGATATGTGCGGCCGGTAAAGCGGCTCCTACCTCAACCGGCCCGGGCAAAAACCCATTGGTTGAAGACCTTCTTTAATGACTGTTGGGCCTTATCCAATGAAGAGAAAGTGGAAACGAAGCGGCTAAGGTCTTTGATGAAAGAATCATCAAAAAGTTTGCCATCGGCCTGGATGCCGGGATCCAAAGTAGCAAGGTTAGCCAGCTTAGGGTCCATCCTTAGGAGGAGACCCTTACGTCTCTCATGAATGATTGCTGAATTCGCATTTCCCAAGAAGCAGAAGGCTCTTTGTGTCCAAAGAGAAAGATCTGAAGGATCGATTGGAGAATCTTCCAATCTGGCTGATTCGGCTAAGTCAAAGATTCTTGCGAGGGGACCTACTACGTCCAGGAGTTTATCCTGGCACGTCGGCCAGGCCTTGTCCACCCCCTTACGGGGGATCCGAATTTGGTAAAGAACGTTATGAGTGACTGGTCGATAGACGGAGTGACTGTTATGTTGGACTCCAACGAAGGTCTAGGACACTCTGATTTTAGTTTCAACCGCGTCTGTTTGTCCAAAGGGAGACGTAAGCGAGAAGATATATAATCGCCCAAGTGATCCAAAGGAAGCCATTCAGTGGAGTTAGGATGTTGTATCAGAGACGGATCGAACATGGGGACACCCTCTGAATCGACAACACTGGAAGAAGGATCACTGGAAGAAAGTTTAAACGTTTTGGAGGAGGAGAGGATGGGGAAAAAACATCGTCAGGATTATCTGATTGTGATAAATCGTCCATGTCCTCATCATCTGTGTCCAATATTCTTGAGATAACAATCTTTTTTGGCGTGGAGATATGTTTTGTTTTAGATTCACATTTTAATTGAGAAACTGTTTCTTTAGAGATATTTCCCTCCTTCGTAGGAGGACTGGGAGAAATCAAGTCCTCATTCTGATGTGAGGCAAGCTCACTTTCCATTTGCACGCCTTTACCGGATTTAGTTACAGTTAATTTGCGTTTTCTGCCTTCCCCGCAGAACGGGCCATAGAATTGGACACCATGGACATTACAGAATTTTAGATGTTTTTTTACATTTTGTCCATAGATGCTTTTAGAGCATGTTTCACAGTGGATTGAATAAACATATTTAAATCCTGTTTAAAGGATTCCTCATCCTCATTGATATCAGGCATCCTAGGGGAACTGTCAGGATCCATAATAAAAATAATCCCCAACTTAAGCAAACAGAAAGGAAATTGGAGTTTGTGAAAATTGTTGGGCAGGCAGGGGTTAATTGAGAGCAGTATGATAAAACTCCTCCCCGAGGGCGAGGACATAGAGGGAAGCCGGGCCGACAAGCCTCGCCCCCCAGAGGTTCAGTGCAGGCAGAAGGAAGCAGTGCAATGAGAGGTATGGAGTCGGAAGGCTCTACGACTGAAAACGGTGTCTAAAGAAGCCGCTTTGCAGAAAGAACAGCGTGAACTGCAGCAATGCCCGGGGGAACCGTCCCGTAGGTCAGATGCGTGAAGATAGAGAGCGCGCTGACAGGAATAGGACAAAGGCAACCGAATGGAACGCGCGACGGTTAGTGCGCGCGCTGCCCCATAACGTGGTAACTAAAATGGGAGGGAGGGAGGGGACCAGATAAAGAACGCGATAAGGGCATGAATAATAGGTGTGAGATATCACAGAAGAATAATAAATAAACACGAATACATAGGACATAATATCACCATAAACAGGGAGAAACCCAGAAAGAGTACTTATCATGACTGCGAGCAGCAAGAAAAGAGGGCTGCTTGCAGTTAAGGGTAGTCTCCATGGTTAGTAGGTTTCCCTGATTGGTTTATTTTTGGTTTCTGTTTGCTCCCATTGGCTAGCCTGTTGCTAGTCCTTTTGGGAGCTGTAGTTCTTGACTGCTGCTATTGAGAATAAAGCAAGAAAGGAATGCATAATAGAGCCTTCGGTCTTGACATAAAATTTAGCATGTCTATTTGTTAACAATTTGATTGGAATATAAATTAGTTCTGACAGTTGCAATGCCATTCGTGTTGCTGACAAAGGTCTAAATTGCATCAATACATTTCATTATGCAACGATAGTGGGAGTTTACTAAAAACCATTGTGCTGGCAGCCAGATGATGAAATATTTTTTAAATAATGCTAGGTTCTAGGTGTATGGTCGTCTCCTAGGATGGGAGATAGGTCAGGGCATTCCCTATCTGTATAATGCTAATTATTTTAATGCATGCTTCAGATTAGATAAGGTTAGATACTTAATTAGTGTAGGTTGAGCAGTATTGAACGTCCTTTCTTGATAGAAGCCGACCAATGAATGCTCCACTTCCTACTGGTAGGTCCTCATTATTCCTAGCCCTTCTTGTCCTCATCCCAGTCATTGCTTGTGGGGTGAGTGTCACCTCGAGACAGAAAACCGCAGGACAAACGTTTCCAAAGGAAACTCTGCCGGTCTATAACTGGTTGCAGTAACAGGGCTGGCACTTTCTCCATCCACCTTTTTTCCATTCTCTGACTGAGACAAAGACGCTATGGATTTTGTTGAGATCCTTGCCATGCTGGGGCCACCCCTGCTGCCTCCTTAGCTATCTCCACGGCAGAGTGTGGTATGAGAGGAACAGTTCGATGGATTGGAGTTCACAATCTTATCCCTACCAGGTGTGTCAGCCATCCATCTCTGATGATGCTATTCTGAAGCATCATACGGCCACAAAAGTCGATTATTCACCATAGAAGGTGTGCTCCTGGTGAAAATATGAGATTGGTTGATGGGCTTTTTGATGCAAATTTCCTCATATCAAACTTCACAGAGTTATTCGAGAATGTGGAAGAAAGAGGTGACTCTTCTGCCTTCTTGGAGGGAATGGAATTGCAGATCCTGTTCCAGCGTCTGTCGGCCACAATCTTTCCCTAAAAAAACTGCCATACTAATGCTTCACAAACGTCCACAGTTCTCTGCATGCCATTTAAAGAGTCTCATCTATTTTGTGCGTGCTGAGTCTGACAATAACAAACAGAAACTGGCCCCAAGGGGGAAGTGTATGCCTTGACTTCCACGGCAAATCTAAATTATTTTTCAGAAAAAAGAACCCTTTTATTTCAATAGGGTATCTTTAAATGAATTCATATTTTTATTTTTATCTTTTTAACTTTTAGAACATACTTACCAATTAAGATAAATTTCAAATTTTTAGGTGCTCCTATAGTGACGACGCAGTAAAAGTGATTACTGTGTTCTTTAAAGTGCCAAAGTGTTATATACAATATATACAAAATATGGTTAAGAAAGGAAAAACAGTGATCTTCAAGAAAACTCCTTAATTTCAGGTGTCTTGAAGTCACCTTGTATTTTTACATTAATCCACATCAAATTATATTGACGTTTCGACCCTATATAAAGACATGAATCAATAGCGGGCCATCATCAGTACTGAAAATTTCTCTATGTCGGTAGCACCTAAACGCAAATAAAATAAAGATTTATTTTACAATCTTTATATGAGAAATCTAATCCTCATCATAGATCTTTTTTTATTTTTAATTGGAACCAAAAATAAGTGGCCACTCACCTATTGATTCAAAGATTTTAGCATTGATTTCCCAAAACTGTCTCCTATTGGCAGTTAAAAACGCCTCTAGTCGTTTTTCCTATAACAAATTAAATAACCTTTATTAATTTAAAATGTTAAATAATTCATTTTCTCATCCCTTAATTATATGGTATTTCTCAATTGTAAAAAAGTTAATTTAAGGATTGAGTCCCATATTTTTCAGGATAATATTTGGGACAGTTATCTGAATTGAAATTACAATTCGTCCTAACCATTACATCCAAGAAGAAAAGACAAATCTTTCCATTAGTTGCTTTCATTTAATAAATTTCAATAGTGTCTCAACACTTTATCAGTTAAATTTGTATTTTAAATTATAACCTTAAATGTTTAGTAACACCGATTTATTATTGTGAACGTATTTCTTACTCACGTGCGTCCCACAACTGCTTTATGAACAAACAATTTGTCTGGTTTCAAAATAAGGCCCTCAGGGCGTTAAACTTTGCCATGACTTAATTCAACCCTGAAAAAAACAAGGCGATTCTTTTTAGATCCATTAAGGTTAGAAGGTCTCAAAAAGTATCCAAAATACCTTCGTTCAAACTCATTTACTTCAGTTACTTTGTTACGACGTGCAGGAGGACGCTGACTTGCATCTTCCCGAGTGTGCCAAAATCAGCTGTTTAAATAAACTTGTACTGTACGTAACATGCATACCTCAACTTTCAAACGCCCTCTACCGTCGGCCAGAAAAATGAAACTGGAAGACTAAGCCTGTTTAAGTGATCTATCTCATGGGCCATAAAACTTTCCTGATTTGAACTGCAAGAATTACTTTGTAAAGGTTTATATTATTGTAAATGGAGTTTCATTCATCTTGCAATATAATATATGAAAAAACAAGAAAACAGTCCTATTATTTTTACAATCGAACATTAAACATCGTATTGCCATAATATTACCCACTAAACCACCTAATATAGTCTGGGGAAAAAAGGGGAGTTATTTATGACCAAACATTTTTTGTCTATTCTGAATTATAGAGTACAGAAAACCACATTAACAGTAAGTTTATCTATTTAAAGCTCTTATTCTTACTTAATTATATTCTCTTCTTAGTATAATATTTCAGTGTTACATATTGGTTTCATTATTCATGTGACATTGAATCAACAGAATCCAAATATCCTCCTTTGATCACATAATATAAGGATGATATCGTCCCAAATAGCTCATTGACACATTTACACTATTGAAGTTTGTCTCCAATCCTCCAAAATATTAGCTTCATTCTCCTTTAGTCATATAATAAGAATGATGTTTAACTTATCGTCCCAAATGGATCATTAACCCATTTATATTGTTGAAGCTTGTCTCCAGTCCTCCAAAGTATTAAGTCCATTATTTATTGTTCCACATTCCTCCATCCAGTATAATTCACGTTTGGAGAGGAGATTGTTTTTGTTTCCTCCTCTAGGACCCAAAGTGACTTGTTCAATGATTTGCCATCTACTCTTGTCTCTGTTATGTTGATGTCTTTGGTAATGATCCACCAATGGTGCTCCCATAGTTCCACATTTAACTCAACTTGTATAGTGTAGAATCCTACACTTTATTTTCTGTGTGGTTTTTCCTATATACATGAAATTGCAAGGGCACCAAATTACATAGATAACATCTTGTGTGTTACAGTTTGTGAAAGAAGCCAAAGTAAAAACATTGTCACCATAGCAAAAGTCAGTTGTATTAAAACTGAATTTACATGCTGAACAGTATCCACATTTGTAATGGCCCAATACATATGGAAGACCACACAATGTGTTATTCATTATTTTTAATGTTTGAGGTAAAGATGCCCTTACCAATGTACCTTTAACATTCCTTACTTTCTTGAAAGAAAAGAGAGGGGATCCTTTGTGGTGAGATGTTCCTTAACCAGTTCCAAATGGTGTGTAACAATCTTTTTGATATCATTGCTAGCTGAACTGAACATAATAGGACAAAATAATTTATTATCATTCTCCTTTTTTGGTTTGGGCTCCAGCAAGTTTTCTCTGTGATTTTACCATGCTCTTTTCACCAAACATTTTGGATGGCCCCTCTCAATTAGCCTGACAATGGGCTGCATTGCCTTTTGAAGGAAAGGAAATACTTTTCTTCAGCCACACAGCAGCAACAGATTCACTCTATGGGATAATGGGGGATGTTTTCCTTTTGTCAGTTTTCTGGAAACCAACAAGAGTTCTCTCACTCTCACAGACACAGCAGGAAAAGATTCTCAGGACACTGCTCTCTGAAACAAAAGCAAAGTTCACCTTGGAAACAGCGGAAATCCTGACAATGTTGAGGCTACCCCAAGAACATTCCCATTTTCATGATCACCAAAATGCCTGAGGGGTTCAAGATAGTCACAGACTAAGGGCTGTGAATTTGCCTTCTCCAAAATTGAGACCATTCACAGAATCATTCCACCAATATCATCAAAGGATTTCAAGTGACAACTGACCTGATGGTTGCCTGTGTTCACATTCCTGTATCATTCATCCACTAACTTTCCTAAGATTCTCTGTTCAGGATCTGAATTTGAAGCTCCAATTACTACCACTTGGGCAGTAATTCATCCCCACTGTTGTTCACAAATATGATAGCTCCACTATGATAGCTCCATTGGTGGCTCTTCATTATCTACAGGGTTGGCTAATTTAGTTTCACCTGGATGATTGGTGTGCCATTGGAACCAAGCTACATGTGACGGAAGAGCCACAATCAGTGTGAAACCATTCTTGGGCTGTCTATGTTCCAATTCAGGGAGGACCTGGCAGAGCCAGCTTGGATTTTTCCTATTGGAGCCAGATAAAACTGATTTGCATATGGCTGAATCCAAACTGAGGTGGCATAGTGCCCAAAAGAATGATGAGTTGGAAAGCTACCCCAACCAATTTCCAGTGGTTAGGCTTATTTCAAGCATATTCACATTGCCTTTTGTGAATGTGATGTACCGTACTAAGTGGCCCAGGGAATGCCCAGATGTAGAAAACTCCACTCCGCTTGCAGAGTTTTCCGAATTTGGTTACTTCGCCCTACGCGGAGTAGTGCAGAGTTCCCTAATTCCACCATCTGGTGTGAAGCAGAGTTTTTTTTTTCATTGCGCGTTAGATTTGTTTTTGGTGCTTGATCACGCTGCAATATTCTCAGGTCGCTAGCGAGTGCATATGAGATTTTGCTCCCACTTGCGTGGCTTCCGACCATGAAAGCGCCCATCTAGTGTCGCTTGTGAATGCACCATGAGTAGATTTTCTACTCGAAAAGCAGCAAAATCTAGAGTGGATTGTCTTCTCCAAAGGACTGTGCACGTTGTATTTGTGTGAGAAGCCTTTTTATTTTTTTTTATTTCTAACAGGAAGGAAGTGCCCCAGAGACTACAATTTCCTATTCCTGTTCAGCAGGCACCTCCCTGTGCTTTGCCCATCTCTTGGCCACTCTTCACTTGGATTTCAATGTGGAAGGAGCATTCTATTGGTCTGCTGGATATATACTTTTGAATATAAGGACCTTGTTTTTGTGATATCACACAAGTAAGTTCAAAAACTCCTGTATAAGGATGTTGTTTGTTTGATAGGGCATACACCAGTATTTCTTTGTACTTTTATTTGATTTTAAAATTTTACTGTGGTGGGTGGCCTGGAGTTTAAGTACAGGCCTAGTTAGTTTTTGCATTTCATTAATTTTTCATCTTTTGTAAAGGAAAAATGTTTCACAGTTAGGTATATTTTCTCCATGTTTGTTACGTGTGAAATACTAATTTATTTTACTATGTGGCCTAGACTTCCAATGGGCCATTTAGCCAGTAGGCCCAGTATTAATCACCAGTGCATGAAAAAAATGTTTCTGTGGTATATGTATTTAAAACTTAATTTAGGGCAGTGGTGGCATTTGATTACATTTAAAATGCTGTCTATTGTTTGCATTTCATTGTTTTCTGCAAAAACTATATATTTGAGGTAATATCCAATGGCATAGGAGTACACATGATTTGGCAGTGTAATGTTCACTTATCAATGTGGACTATACCTTATGTTTGTCAATTACAGATTCCTGATTGACTATGTGGCTCATCCTCATTTGGAAATATCAGAAAGTGTCACAGGCAGATGGGATTTGCAGACTAACATGTGAAGTTAACATGGATTAAACCAGGTACTGTCTGGCATGAGATTTGTGGTGTGTGAGTTCTGTGTCCAGACTGTCAAGACAGTGGGATGGTAGTGTCCTTTTCCACACTAAAGACCTGTTTGGTATTGGAGGTGGGGTCAATTGTGTCACATGTTTGTTCATATCTCTGACACATGTCATAATGTGGTATCCAGATCATCTAACATCATAATAGTTTGTGCTGTATGGGATAGCTGTCAGTGTGTTTCCACTTTGCAGACCAATGTGCATGTGTCTGAAGACTGACATAGGTGAGTGGCAAGCCTACAGATACCTGACCATGGTAAGTGCAAGGTTCCATGACTGGGGACACAAGTACTGACCTCTGACTGTTTCATGGGTATGGTCATTTTGGAGATATGGTATTGGTATGTCATAAGGCTTTAGCTGATGATACATTGACCCAATCTGTTTGCCTCCTGGGATAGTGAAAGACTGATATGTCCCTAACTTCGGAAGTCTATGTGTTGGTAATGTATGACACCTATGCTGAAACACTGAGGTTAGGTTTTACATTAGAGATGAACATTTTGGTAGAAGAGTTGTCATACATGACAGTTGTATATGGCTGATGAATCACAATAAGACATGATCTATGGTAAAGTGATATTTATTGGGGAATGCACAGCAAAATGAGTGATAAGAATAAAAAATAACACAAAGTAAACAGTGAAGGGTTCATTCATGGTGGATGAACTCATCAGGTTAGCTGCTACACCATTTGGAAACACAAGTCCTATGTCCTTGTACCATAGGAAAATGGAGATAGGTTTCCGAACAGTCAATGGGGTGTATCTGGTGCACACAAGAGGGACCAATGAATAGGGGTTCACTTCCTGGCAATGGGTTTGGTTTTGGCATCTGCTCCTTCTGGATGTCTGGGTGGACGTCAGGCATGAGGAAGAGGTGAAACCACCTCAGGGAGAAGGTACGTTCCATGGCTGGCAGACACCAGCAGGCACTCCTCAAGACTGGTGGTGGACCCCTACCTCCTCCCCCCACTTCACATCATGGGAGGAGAAGGTCTTGGACATCCTGCATCCTGAGGGCTTGACAGGAGTACCTGGGGGAATGGAGTCTGATAAATCACTAAACAAAAGATGTCACCAAACTGCACTGTTCTGCCTGCTCACTGACCACCTTTTGCCATCTTAACAGCCTATCCACTCACCAACCATGTGTCCAAATGTCCGAATATCCCTTTCTGGCATCCCACATGTCAGCTAAACTCATCTGGGGCCACAGTGTCTGTGTATTGCATGGGTAGTACATGGATTGACAGCACTACAGCACTACAGCTCCCAGCAGGTACTGTTCCACCTGTAAGAAAACAAGTACCATCATCAGTGAAACATGGATGTTTTTGTGGGGACATGGTAGTGGTGGTAAAGATGGTGAGGTAGTGCAAAATAGGAAAAACATTTTTAGTGATGAGGTGTGGGTGCTGTGATGTGAGTGAGTGATGGTTGTTGTGTATTGTGTGAGATACCAAATTGTGTGTTGTGTATGTTGTGCAGGTGTGGGATGAGTGCTGAGAGTAAGGTGTAGGGGTGCCTATTGTTTATTTTGCTATATCTTAAAATGTTTGCTTGTCTCTGGCTGAGTGGCATTCCGGTTGCAAAGGATTGTAGGTTGTGTAGGTGTTTCTTATATACTGCAGTGTGTAGGTGTGTTGGGTGTGTGAACGTGTGTCAGGTGTGGGGTATTCAAACTATCCAATGTGGTGTGATGTTCTGACTGATTTGAGTTTAGACTGCCGCGGTTTGCACCGCCAATGGTTTTCCAGCATAGAAGAACCGTTCTTGTGATTGTGGATCATAATCTGATCAGAAGTTTTTTGTCAGTGTGGCAGTGCTGGTGGTGGAACATCCTCTTTTCCACCCTCCAGTGTCCTGGCGGTTTCGGAATTTTGGCTGTTTTTTGGCAGACTTCCTTGTGTGACTCTTAATATGGCAGTCAGATCACTGCCAACATTGCGGTATTTTAACTGACACCACTGCTGCGGTCTTACCGTCAGACCGCCAAAGTCGTAATCAGGGCCTGAGTGTTGTCAAGAAGTTTGTGGTCATTGACATATTCAGTGAGGTGTCAGTTGATGATATTCTCTAAGACCTTGGCTAGGAATGGTAGCAGTAAGATTAGACTATAGTTGATGAGACCTGAAGGATCCATGAAGGGTTTCTTCAGCAATGGGAGGACAATTGGCTGTTTCCAAGCATCTGGGAATGTCACGGAAGAGGTGGAGGCATTCTGAAGAGGTGTGAACCTGGTGCTGATGGGTTGCAGTCTTCTTGACTAGGTGTAGTAGAGACAGGGGTCCGATTGGGCCCCTGGGGGTAAAGACTTCATGATGATGGAGGTTTTGGCTCTGGTGTTGATGGGTTATGTTGTTAGCACTGGCTCTTTGGATAAGATTGGGAGGGGTTTGGCGAGCTCTGTCTAGTATGGTTGTGGGTTGAAGTTGCTGTCCAAGAGACAGGTGTGGAATTGTCAACCCTGATGTTGAAGGTGGTGAAACTAGATCCAAGCAAGTGTCCAGCAACATGGGTAGGTCAGCACACACACTTTGCCAACACTGAGCACCTTTCATTCAAGTTCGATGTCCCAGCCATGTCTCCTATGCCTGTGGCCTTGATGACACAGTGAGTCTGCATTTTGTTTCTCTTTTGTATAATTTTATAACACCACCACATGGTAACATGTTGCTCAGAGTTGCTCATGACACTTTTCACTTTCTTCTGTAGATTCAGAATCAATCTTAACCAAAATTGAAAACAAAATTAAACACCAAAATACTTTCACTTCCCGTTGGAATTACGAGTAGATCTAAAATCTTTTCCATATTGTCATGCCTTATTTACCCATTCAGTAATTGTGTGAGCTTTGCTGGTTGTATAATGGACTTTTATTCATGAGAACAATGATTATAGATAAACAGACTTGACTGTGTGAGGCCCCAGAGGGTACCTTATACATTTCAATTCACTTGCTTGTTGTTCATTTCTTAAATTTATCAACATAAAGTCCTAGTGGACACTACAGATTGCTATATCTCCCATCTGGCAACTATATCTATAGCTGCGCCCTAGTGGACTTTTCAGAATGCTATATCTCTCATCCTACAACTTAGTTTCACAACCATCCTGCTGAAATTGGGTTATTATTTGTGTGGCCATCACAAGTAATACGCCCACAAGTGTCCTCTCTGGGAACCAAACAACCCATTTTAGTGCTTGACTCCGCACATGGTAGCAAATCGGAGCAGTCCAAGACCTTCTCAAGGGTGGTGGTGTGGGCTAGTAATCACCAATCAATGGAACACAATAATAACACTGAATAAATGATTGTCCAGTCAGTAAGTTTTCTTTAGAAAAGGGAGAAATACATTTATTACACACACACCACTAAATACTACATAGTGATTTACAAACATGTAGAATAGGTATATAGGCAGATGGAACATACCATAAATGACATTGTGTAATCACATGACTGGTGACCTTCTAGAGGGGTCACCTAAACATATTAGTTGAGTTTAATCATTTTTTAATGCTTTGAACACTATTCTGAATGTTGAACCAATAACTATGTGCAATTGTTATGACAACCAATAAAACATTATGTACATTTTCATGTATTTTACATTAACTGTAATTGTTAAAATGACCCCTAAAGGGAATACAAAAAGCATTGCATTGCAACCACACTGTCAGCCCGTAGAAGGCGTACAGCACGAACATTATATTTGTGTATTTTCAGGACTTCCAGATTGTTACTGTACACATGGTGCCTAGAAGGCAAAACACTCCCAGTTGTAGGATAAAAGCTCCAGCCAATGAAGTACTTAAAATTTTACCAGAAATCCAGAAGAGGTGATAATTGTGGAGTCTGCCCAACTTACGGTGAGGACTCTGAAAGTATCTTGATGGTCCCGTCATCCTGGGACCACCACAAGCAGAGATATTCGCAAAAAGGTGAACAGAATAATATGGCCCCACAAGGCATTATGGGGCAATTCCTGACAAAGCAGTGAATATAGTAGCAGCGGCTCTCCAGTTCTGCTTGAGAGAGTCAAGTCCGTTGTTTACTTTTTGTTCATGTTTAAGCACCCTCGTACCACACTTTCTTTTCAGATTGGGGTGCCCGTCCCACCTGGGCACCACATTTGCTGTCCACATTGGAGGACAGCTCAGGGAGCCCACCCCTGCTGCCCTCATCAGCTCCCTACACTGGAGGCACATAATGTGCTGGCCCGGAAGCCAGCAATCTCCATTGATGTCTGCCTGGGCAATTGTGCAGGGTGTGTGGCCGCTTCCCACTCCCCCCAGACCAATAGGGGAGCAGGGAGAGCAGACCACATGCGGGAAGAGTGTGGCGGCACTCCCCTATCCTCCAGGTAAATTTGGACCCAGGAATGAGGTCCTGGGCCCCTTCTGCTTCCTGTGGGGGAAACGCAACCACGTCCCCCATACATCCAGAATCTCCAGGATCCCTGCTTCATAAAGCACCTGAAGGACCGATGATGGGGTCCAGGCCCCCTGTAGGGAATCTGCCCAAGTGATGGAGTGCCTGAGAAGGATGAGATAACAGGAAGGAGGCCACATGCACATCATTTCCTCCAGCAATGAGATAAACTGCTTCTTTGCACCATAACTCAGGCCCTGGTCGACCCCAGGGAGGAATAATCGGGCCAGCGGCACAGTCTCATGTGCTATCAGGCAGGAAATTAAATCAAAGATTGCCAGCTTTAGAATGTCATAACTTGGACCCCAATGGACTGATTTGTTTGGTGATCCTGGGCTCATCTTACTCCTGGTGGTGGGCTTTATCCACCAGAGGCAGTTGCAGCCACCCCCTCCCCTCTAAATTGGTTCAGCCCTTAATGAGCTGATCCCCCTGGCTCCCTTTGCCACTTCTCCCTTGGTTCTTTGCTGGTGGGTGCAGAAAAGTCTATGGTTTTCCCCCAGCTAGTTCTCAGAGAGTATAAGGGGGTCAGCATCACTGGCTCTTGGGGATACCCACTAGTCCCGGGGTCAAGTGGGCAGAGTCCTCAGTCCTCAGTAGGGGTCAGGGGGTTCCTCCTTCCAGTTCTGCAAGGAAGTCCCAGGATACAGCAGCAAAATGTGTTCAAGTCTGCAGTCACGAGAGAGTCTCTCCCTAGTGCAAGAGTTTTTAAAAGAGAGAGGAAGGTTCCTGAAGACAGGCACCCTTGGCCTATCCTGGGGTGCCACGTTACCTCTTCACCTCATCCTGATCCTTCTGCCCTGTATGCTGGTATAATCAAAACGGGAATCATCCGGGAGCCATTGGTCACATCAGCTCCTGGGGTCTCTTCTCCACCCCTCGCTGACATTTCTACGAGGGACTTCTCCACTAGAATTTCAAGTGGACCCCCTTTGTGGGTTGGCTCCAGTTGTCTGGGCACTCTCCTTTGTTCTGCAGGCTTGGCCAGGCCCAGCCATGGTAGAGTGTGACAGCTGGGTGATTAATAGAGATTGTTCCACCCCACCCCTTTCCTGAGCAGAACTGGAAAAAGTACTGCTAATTGCACCCTTTGTGTGGGGCAGCCAATTTTCCTACTGCTGGAGAAAATGTAATTAACTGGGCACAGCAGGGTGACACCAGGCCTGGGCTCTGAGCTTGAACTGAGTCAGGGAAATATGGGAACTCTAAATTACCTATAATTTGTACAGTTATCATTTTGGGAGTTACATAATTGGTTTCCCCACACAGGGTACACTCTGTAGGCCAAAGGGAAATTAAACTGTACGCTAAGGCAGTTCCCTCCTTATGTGTATAATGTGGTTCCACTATAAAATAGTAAAGCACACTGACTTTCCCTAATTGTGTACATTACGCTCACAAGGCCTAACCCAGGTGAACACCTAATCATGCAGAGTCCCAGTTGTGCACTGTTACCAGACTGTGCACAACAGTAGTCTCCCCCAGTGCAGCCCCACATGTGTGCACATATATGTGCACACGTGTTCATGTGTAACCAGCCAAGTGCCCCTTCTCCTTGCTGGGTCGCAGCAGCCTTATCTTAAAAGGTGGAGACTAGTGGTAAACATTCGCAGTCCGTTTGCTATGGGATGACCGTGCAATAGTAAGACTCACTCACAGTAAAAAGTAAAAAAACCTGGTGATCAGGAAAGCAAAAAATCCAGGCGTACTGCAGGGGGAGAACACAGTGCAACACACCCTGCTCCTGTTAACTAAAGCCTGGCATCTTAAGATCCTAACTTGCTATTCTGATCTGTTCAATTATGTCTCATTCAGCACTTGCCCTTTTACTTTAAAGGTATATATAGCTCTTCTTCCATGTTTAAACCCTGGTGTGAATTTTGTGTCTAGATCAAACATGTATTATGACTCTAGTTTTCATAACGCTTTTTTACTATTCACTCCTCCTGGGTCTCTCAGGACAGAGTCCGTTACAAAGTACTTTGGTCCTTCAGACATTACCTCATGCTTTTCTTCAAAGTAGTAGACCAGCAGATAGTTTCCATTTTTATTTTCCTTTTATGTACTGGCAGAATTGTGCACTTAACATTTTTGCTTCCGCATAGACAGTTTAATACATACACAACATGTTCACTTACAGTGGAATTTATGTTTGATTTTTCTTGGGTTTTTACCAAAAATGCCATTGTAAATTGCTTTCCTGACACCCATTTGCATGTTTTATACTTAGTAAACTGCAGGTCTACCACATCCTGCACCATGGTGGCCTTTTTTGCATGGTTTTATTTTTTTCAGCAAAACCTCCAAGTGGGGAGTTCTCTTCTGAAAATAAAAATCTACTGTCCCTGAAAAGCTAAGAATTTTCTCTCTGAGCATGGCCACTATTTGAGAATTTTGAAACCTGGTATTAGCCATGACCTAATAGATAGATAGATTGATAGATAGATTGATAGATAGATACAAAGATTGACTGACAGACCGACAGACCGACAGACCGACAGATAGATAGATAGATAGATAGATAGATAGATAGATAGATAGATAGATAGATTTAGATTGATAGATTTAGATTGATAGATTTAGATTGATAGATTTAGATTGATAGATTTAGATAGATAGATAGATAGATAGATAGATAGATAGATAGATAGATAGATAGATAGATTTAGATTGATAGATAGATAGATTTAGATTGATAGATGGTCTTAATCATCTATTTATCTTTTCAGCTGTCATTCACATGTTGCTTCCTCCCACCCAGCATCCAGAATGTAAAAATAGATCACCTCACTTTAGCTATTATTTACTTTCTATGTGAGTGACTGCATTCTACAAACACAATGTTGTCTGCCACACAGAAAGTAGTTCCTTTCAGGACTTGTTGGACATGCATTGTGTGCTTTCTTTCTTTTAAATATTTGTTTTTTCACTTGCTTTCAATTTCACAAGGGCATGACAGCTCCTGAAGCACAGCTTCCAAGTCCTCGACGCTATTTGCAGTGTGACAAACTCTTTACGGCCTCCATGCTTCTTAATGGGCTTTCAAGCAAATACACGGTAGCCACCTGTAAGAAAATGTCACTGTAGGTATGGTTACCCCCCAATGTTTTGCCTTTTGTTGATGCCAGCTTTGATTGAAAGTGTGTTGGGACCCTGCTAACCTGGCACCAACACCAGTGTTCTTTCCATAAAACTGTACCTTTGTCTCCACAATTGGCACAGTCCTGGCACACAGATAAGTCCCTTGTAAAAGGTAACCCTGGTACCAAGGGCCTTGTGGCCAGGTAAGGTCTCTAAGGGCTGCAGCATGTATTATCCCACCATGGGGACCCCTCACTCAGCACTTGCACACTGCCTCACAGCTTGTGTGTGCTGGTGGGGAGAAAAAGACTAAGTCGACATGGCACTCCCCCCCAGGGTGCCATGCCCACAACCCACTGCCTGTGGCATAGGTAAGTCACCTCTCTAGCAAGCCTTTCAGTCCTAAGGCAGGGTGCCCTATACCACAGATGAGGGCATAGCTGCATGAGCACTATGCCCCTACAGTGTTTAATCCAATGCTTAGACATTGTAAGAGCAGGGTAGCCATAAAGAGTATATGTCGAAAAAAGAGGGGGGTAAGAGAGGAGGATTGGGCGGTCCAGTGTACACCCTCCCAACAACGTACTAATATGATTTGGTACACTGTTCCGAAATTGAAAGAGAAGGAAAGAGAAAGAGTCCTGATAATCAGGAGCAATAGTCCTCACACACCATATTTGGTGTCATGCTTCATCATCGGACAGCTCCTCGTCAGACTGGCGCTGCAATGTCTGACGGGCACCCCCCGAGGGGGGGCTCTTTGCCGGAGATCTTTTTGAATAGAAAAGAAAGAAAAGAAATTTTTCTTGGTTACCGGTGTTAGATGCAGCACCTACCCGGGGGTCGCGTTCCCGAACGTTCGGGAACGCGACCCCCCGGGTAGGTTCGGGAACGCGACCCCCGGGTAGGTGCTGCATCTAACACCGGTAACCAAGAAAAATTTCTGTGTACCGGGCGATGGGCCAGCGATATCCCATGGAGCCTATTGTCTAATGGATATGGGCGACTGATAGGAAAGGAAAGCCAGTCCGGTTTAGTCCTAGTAAGCGACTGATGACACCCTGACTGTGAGTGTTAGTCAACAGGAGTGTAGGTATTTTGTTTTTTCTTTTGGAGAAAATTCATGATTTAGTAGGTCCTGAAGAAGCGTCACGGGATCCTGTTGGACCAACAACGACGCGAAACATGTCGACCGCATACTAAGGAGTGTTGGATCCCTTCCATCCTCCCTAATTATTTTGATTGTTCTTGTGTGAGTGTCCGGGCATTGTCTCCAGTTTTCACTCCCTTGACTTCTTTTTAATCTTGACCATTTCCCAACAGCGAATAATAAACTATTAAGTGAGGGATCTGAGCCAATTTTACTATTCTTTTTCTGTACATTTTTTCCTCTCTCTGACCCATATTTGGCTCCGCGGCATCATCGAGTATATTCAAAAAGATCTCTGGCAAAGAGCCCCCCCTCGGGGGGTGCCCGTCAGACATTGCAGCGCCAGTCTGACGAGGAGCTGTCCGATGATGAAGCATGACACCAAATATGGTGTGTGAGGACTATTGCTCCTAATTATCAGGACTCTTTCTCTTTCCTTCTCTTTCAATTTCGGAACAGTGTACCAAATCATATTAATAAAGAGTATATGGTCTGGGAGTTTTGTCAAACACGAACTCCACAGTTCCATAATGGCTACACTGAATACTGGGAAGTTTGGTATCAAACTTCTCAGCACAATAAATCCACACTGATGCCAGTGTGAGATTTATTGAGACATGCACTCAGAGGGCATCTTAGAGATGCCCCCTGCATGCCAGCCCAACTGCTAGTGGCTAGGTTGACCGGTCTCTGCCAGCCTGCCACTTCCAGACTAGTTTCTGGCCACATGGGGTGAGTGCCTTTGTGCACTCTGTGACCAGGAACAAAGCCTGTCCTGGGTGGAGGTGCTTCACATCTCCCCCTGCAGGAACTGTAACACCTGAGGGTGAGCCTCAAAGGCTCAAGCCTGGTATTACAATGCCCCAGGGCTCTCCAGCTAGTAGAGATGCCCGCCCCCCCCCCAGACACAGCCCCCACTTTTGGCGCCAAGTCCGGAGGAGTTAATGAGAAAAACAAGGAGGAGTCACCCTCCAGCCAGGACAGCCCCTAAGGTGTCCAGAGCTGAGGTGACCCCTTCCTTAGAAAATCCTCCACCTTGCTTTGGAGGATTTAGCCCAATAGGATTAGAGATGTGCCCTCCTCCCCAAAGGGAGGAGGCACAAGGAGGGTGTAGCCACCCTCAGGGACAGTAGCCACTGGCTACTGCCCTCCAACCCTAAACACACCCCTAAATCTAGTATTTAGGGGCAACCCTGAACCCAGGAAATCAGATCCCTGACGACTTAACAAGTAGAAGGACTGCTGACCTGAAACCCTCGGAGAGAAGAAGGAGACGACAACTGCTTTGGCCCCAGACCTACCGGCCTGTCTCCAGATTCAAAGAACCTGCAACAGCGACGCATTCCGCGGGCCCAGCGACCTCTGCCGACTCAGAGGACTGCCCTGCAAACCCAAAGGACCAAGAAACTCCTGTGGACAGCGGCTCTGTCCAAAGCAACAAGAAGAAACCATCTTTAAAGGGACTCCCACCTCACTCCTGAAGGGTGAGTCCCCAACACTCTGCACTTGACGCCCCCAGTCCATGTCCAGAGAAACCAACACTGCAGAGAGGACTCCAACGACGTGTCCACCCTGAGACGACCTCCCTGCATCCCGACGATGATACCTGCAGAGAGAATCCAGAGGACCCCCCTGACCGCGACTGCCCGGTAACAAAGAACCTGACGCCTGTAAGAAGCACTGCACCCACAACCCCCAGGCCCGAGAGGAACCAACTAACTTTGAGGGAGTGACCGCAGGTGGCCCTTATCTTTTCCCAGTTGGTGGATGGCCAGAGAAGCCCCCCTGTGCCCTGCCTGCATCGTCAGAGTGACCCCCGGGTCCCTCCATTGATTCCAATACAAAACCCGACGCCTTGTTTGCACACTGCATCCGGCCACCCCTGTGCCGCTGAGGGTGTATTTTGTGTGCCTGTTTGGGGACCCCTCCAGTGCTCTACAAAAACCCCTGGTCTGCTCCCAGAGGACGCAGGCACTTACCTGCTAGCAGACTGGAACCAGAGCCATCCCAGTCTCCGTAGGTGCTGATGTAATTTGGGCCCCTCTTTGACCTCTGCACCTGACCGGCCCTGTGTTGCTGGTGTTGGGTGTTTGGGTTGACTTGAACTCCCAACTGTGGGCTGCTTATGCCCAGGAGACTGAAATTGTAAGTGCTTTACGTACCTGACAAACTAACCTTTACTTACCTCTCCCAGGAACTGTTGAATTTTGCACTGTGTCCACTTTTAAAATAGCTCATTGCCATTTTATGGCAAACGGTGTACATTACTGTTTTCATTCAAAGTTCTTTATTTACCTATGCCAAGCACCTTACAATGTATGTACTTACTTGAAATCTGAATCTTGTAGTTCTAAAATAAATTAAGAATATTTTTCTATATAAAAACCTATTGGCCTGGAGTTAAGTCATTGAGTGTGTGTTCTCATGTATTGCCTGTGTGTGTACAACAAATGCTTAACGCTACCCTCTGATAAGCCTATCTCCTCAACCACACTAGCACAATTAGAGCATTAATAGTATCTATTATTGCCACTATCAACCTCTAAGGGGAACCTTAGAGATAGTATATACAGAGTCAGCTTCCTACACCACCTTTACAAAGACATCAGTACACAAGGGTGGACTTTTGTTTTGGCTTTTGTAAACTTTGTTTTTAGAAAAGACATTCAAAGACATGCAAAGGTACTTATGTACATGTATAGGTGGAAATTTTTGAATGCTTTGTAAAAGTTACGAAATTTATTACATTTCAAAACAGCCACTGCGTATTCACCGTTTTGAAAGGTTTTCTTTTAAAGTGTACAAAACATTAGAAATATATTTTGCGGACCTCCAAAATCCAAGGTGGCCTGTAATTGGATATCAGGGTATGTTAAATGCAGGATCAGAAAACCACATTGTCCGCCTATTGCTTGCCATGTTAGATTGTGGACATTAACTATGGTCTATAATACTCTACACCAGCCAGGCCCCCTCCGCGGGCTTGAAAGGTTAAAGCTCTATACCCTGTGACATATATTGTGATCACTAGACAAGTACTTGCTTGAAGTCTTCAAGGTTAGGAGGAAAATCTTGGAAGCAGAAATATTACAAGCAGTTGGAGTAAAACAGTGGAGTGTGCTTCTGCCTGAGCTAAGGCAGGAAAACAATTGGGTCACTCCAAAATATGGCCTTAAAACATATTTTTGTAGGCGGTCCACTACAGGCTTCTCCGCTGTTCAAGCCAGCATCTACATACCTATGGATTAGGGAGCCCTATAAGTGACTTGTCTTCATCTCATAGCTTTCCAGAACGCTTAAATTAGTTTTCTGTGTGAAAAAAGGAAAATAATGTTAAAGTGTGACAACCTTCTTAGCTCTGTGCATGCGAATAATCCAAAGACTTAATGTAAAATCAGTTTTGTCCTTGTTTGTTCTTAATACTTTGTGAATCGGGCAACGAGCTCTGCATTGTGCATTTTGCAATGTGTAGTCAAATACCTTTGGTGGTGTATAGCTTTTTAACAGCATTGCCCCATTCCCTTGAGTCTGCAACACAAGAGTAATCTCAGATATGAGGTATTCATTGAGGATCTACATGGTTAAGAAAGAGTTTTAAAAGCGGCGGCCCTTTCAAAGGGTCCTCTCCACGACTTAGCTCCAAAGAACTGAACTGGTTCTCCCCATAGTTACGCCCAAGCTTATATTTTGCAGAGATCTCTTATTGAACTCTTCCACAACCTTTGTTGGTCTGGCTCAGAAAGGGGTGTCCACCCATTAGGATCGCCTCCTGCGCTCAGATGTTTTATGTCTGGGAGACTGTTATGAACAATACAATTTTAGTGACCACTGACATTGCAGACGTAAGTCTATGGAGGTTCTTGGTTGTGAAGCCTACACTGGCTGTCAAAAAAACAACAGCTAGAGTTCATCTTGATATGTCTGCCCTATAAAACCTTCTGTGGCTAAACATCCCCTCTCCACCAAGAACTAGAATTATGAACTCATCCTGATTGTTCTCTTTTCAATCTCTTTCCCTTTCCTCAGTCCCCATATTTCTCACACTCAAAAAGAAAGTAACTGACATAAAACAGATAAAGAATATACTGGCTGGTGTTAACAATACACTGAATTTATTCACAAGATCCCTATGAGTGCAGATGAAATACAAATGAAGAGCCATTTTGTGGAAGACAGGGGATGTTTACATTGTGGGGCCACAATATCACAGTGAGTTAAATGCTCGCGCTTAACATTATTTCTGTTCTGCGCTTCCCGAGTTCAAGGTCAACTGGGGTTTATGTGCTTTACAATTGTGGAAATAGGCATTTCAGAATATTACTTTGATGATGTCTGTTTGGGTCGTGAGGCCTATTGAGACATCTTTCACCTGAAGGCCCCATTATTGTTTATATTGTAATATTTAATATGTTTGCTAAACAAATTAATATTGAAAGGGTGAGGGTGTAATGACAAGATTTTGAATGGGTGACCTAAGGACACCTTCGTCCATTTTTGCTGCTAACAAAAAAAAAATTACATTATCGCTTGGAACATTTCCCCATCATTGTAGCCCAGTCAGGGTGAGTCAGGTGCACTGTGAAGATGCTCTTAGCTCGTTACAACCCTATCTTACTTCCAGAACAGTTAGATTATGCACTGGTTCTGAGATAATGCTCATCGGTTTCTCATTTTTTTTTTGCTGCTTTTCTGAGAAAAAGAACTGGCGTCCTCTATGCATGGCTAACAAAAGACGAAGATTGGAAGGCGGGAAACAGCAGCTCGAGCGGGAAGCAGCAGGCCGGGGAAATGACAGCATGACCTCCTGGCCTTCGAAAACGATGGTCCGCAGTTTCTAGTTATTGGCCATGAAGGGAGGGGGAATAGAGAGGTTTCGTGGAACCTCAGCCCCTCCCAACTAAGAACTATCAGCACCTCCAGGTCATTAATACTTGTGTAGTATTCTCCACACAAGTCCTTCTCCTTGAATGTAAATTAAACAAGATGCCTTGTGAACGTAAATGACATTACACGTCCTTTGACCCTGCCCCAGTGACTTTAGCTTCTTCCTATTTGCTGCTATGGGGCTAGATGAACATAGGGCCTGATTCACAAATGTAACTTACATTTTTGAGTAAGTTAAAATTTTGTAGTAATTGGCATATTTATGATGCTCTTGCATCACCTTGTGCCCATTTGCATAATTTTTAAAGCAAATGTGGCGTTAAGGTGGCGTTTCCACACTTCATATTTACAAAGTGGCGCAAAGCAAGCATTGCCCCACTTTTTAAACCCTTGCGCCACATTATGCCTATTCCAGGCATAATGTTTGCAAAGGGGGCGTTCCCACATAGGAAAGCCCAGAAAAATGGTGCAGTGAAATTTACTAGATTTCACTGCAACATTTTTAGCCTCATTAAGGTGACGCTCCTATTGAAAACAGTGGCCCTTCTTGTGCTTTGCTGCATTGGTGTCATAATTTATGGCGCTAATCCAGAAAAGCGCAACATTAGAGCCATAAATTCTGATACTAATGTGGGCACAACTGCTATGGTGCGCTGTATTGTAAATACGGCACACACATGGTGTCGTTAGGGGGGGCGCAATGGGACACTTGAAAAATAGCGCATCATGAATGATGCACCACTTTTCCATAAATATTCCCCTAAATTTACTACTTTTGGTATTCTCAAAAGTCAAGCGTAAACTTGCTAAAAAAGTGTAAAGTACATATCTCCATCCCCAGAATAATGTAATTGGCCTACTCTTTTGTAGGTGGCTGACATCCCTCTCTAAATCCCTCTTGCTCCTCCTTAATCTTAGCCACTCCTCGGTGTCCCTCTTTCCTACTACAACCTATACTCTACAGTCAGGGTGAGAACTTTGTATTTGTAAGTATAGGTAAAACGTGCATATTATAGTATGTTTTGTAGTACTACACAACGCACTACAAACTGCAGTTTTTGAATCAAGTCCAAGGGATAGAACATACAGCAAGTAAACAGAGACCCCGATTTTGAATGCGAGGAGGAAGGCAGAAATGAGAGGCATGGAGTGCAAGGGGTTTGAAACGCAATATATTGTACCATCGTTCCACCTGCCGTAGAGCAGGACATACTTGTCTATAAACTGGGGAGTAACGGATGGGACGCCAGCTTTTAGGCCTCAACACCTTTATTTCTCTCTTCTCTGCCCCTGCATTTTCCCTCTTCATTGCAAACAGGATGAGTGGGGAGGGTGACTTGATTTTGAAAATCAAACTCATTTCACAAACATAGTGGTAGGACTACAATGCTGCATTGACTCAGGGTCACAGAATGGCTTAATTGACAGCAATCATCAGCATAGAAAATACCTACAATGTAACACATGAATAGAAGTCCAGCTTTTACACAGTGTCAGGTATGTTAACTACATCACTAATTGGATTAAAACTTGCCTTCTCTGTGTTCTTTCCTCGCTCTCTGAAAACCCAGCGCATGTGCTAAATTTACTGAAGTTTCTGGGACAGGTGATTAGAATCCCAGAGAGTCCCAGGTAATCTGCGATGCCTATACTAGGTGCTGTGCTTTGATCTGCTTTGAGTAAATGGCCCAGTTTTGGTTTTTCGTTTGCACTCAGGGTCGGAATGGGACAGAAAATGGGCCTGGGCACCAAAAAACAACCGTGCCCCCACCCCCACACCCCCAATTTGTCACTTACAAAGCTTAAAAGTGGCCCAAGGTTTGAAAACTGGGGCAGTTTTGTATTACTAAATTATGCGGTATAAGTCTTTGCAAGGTATGGAAGACAGAGTGCTGCAGGCATTGCTTTTTATAACACCAGGGAAATAAACAGTAAAAACTGGTCCAGCAGACAATAAAACAGGCCCACACACTGACCTCTCAGACCGGCCCATCAGGCACAGCTTGATTGCCCTACAGGTCAGTCTGGCCCTCTCATTATGTCTGTCTGCACCGCAGGAGTTTCCGGACACCATACTGTGATGCTGTTGTTTCAGACCCAAAGTGCAACACTGGCCTGACCTTATTGTGAGGAAAAACTGGGAGTGAAACTGTATTCAAATGATACCGTAAGTTATTCTCCAGCTGCGTCTCCCATCCTCTCCTCGGTGCAGCCAGGACGAGAGGCAGAGTTGTCCAGAGAGTGTTTGTGCACTGACGTTTTTATTGAAAATGTTTTTTTTATCATTTACGGTCAAAAAGGACAACAGCTGCTCATGTTCCCTTAAGTGAAAATAAACACAAGGAGTCTGATTAAAGCAGGTCAGTATATATTCAGGATAAAGTTCCCAATCCTCTTGTTAGTTCTGCACTCTTATGTGTCTCGCAATTGATACTAAAACATCCCAGTATTGGCGTCGTTTAAGAGTCACCACTGCGATCTCTGGCTTTCCCCTTGTGACCCATAGCATGGCCTTTGTGATCCCTGGCCTCAGACATGACAAAAGCAATGATGAGTAGAGAAGATAAACAATGCCTTGATGAACACTGACTACTTCGTGCAGCTTGTGTAAAATAAATCTATTCAGCAGTACTGTACTTAGGATATATCATAACATGAAACAAATAAATATCACACTTCCTAAAACTTGCTGCCGTGCTTTATTGTGAATACCTGAAAAACAGCAATGCCAAAGCAAATAGGGCTGGCGTTGGCAAACTACTGAAGTTTGTATCAATACTGCGAAGATATGTCACAACAAAACAAAAAAATGCACCCTAGACATATAGCCATAACCTTGCAATAATACGTTTAAATAAAACAAACAAAAACAGTGTGAATTCTTCCTAGTAGGCAAGAATACCTAAAATTGGTATAGAAACCCTTTTTCAGTTTTAATGCACATTACGGAAAATTATGATGGTAGATGGGCATTTGTGAACAGAAGAAATGCCCACTCTCACAGAGTGGTATTTGTATGCATGTGTATTTGAATGCATGTTAGTATCATGTCTTCTTCAGTCTGTGTCTTAAATATATATATATATATATATATATATACCCCTAACAGGGGTCAAAAACAAATCCTTTATTTGGATAGATATAAGGGACAAAAAAAAAAAAAAATATATATATATATATATATATATATATATATATTGTACCTTATATCTATCCAAATATATATATATTGTCCCTTAAAGGATTTGTTTTTGAACCCTGGATATATATAAGGGACAATATATATATATATATATATATATATATATATATATATATATATATATAGGCCCGTATTTATACTTTTTGACGCTAAACTGCGCTAACGCAGTTTAGCGTCAAAAAATTTTGCGCCGGCTAACGCCATTCTGAAGCGCCATGCGGGCGCCGTATTTATTGAATGGCGTTAGCCGGCGCAAGCAGACCGGCGCTGCCTGGTGTGCGTGGAAAAAAACCACGTACACCAGGCAGCGCCGGCGTTGGGAAAAGTGGCGCTAGGGCGTCTTAAAAATGGTGCAAGTCAGGTTGACGCAAAAAATCGCCTCCACCCGATTTGCGCCATTTTTAACGACGCCCAGACGCCATTTACATGACTCCTGTCTTAGTAAAGACAGGAGTCATGCCCCCTTGCCCAATGGCCATGCCCAGGGGACTTATGTCCCCTGGGCATGGTCATTGGGCATAGTGGCACGTAGGGGGGCACAAATAAGGCCCCCCTATGCCACCCAAAAAAAAAAAAAAATGTTATACTTACCTGAACTTACCTGAATGTCCCTGGGATGGGTCCCTCCATCCTTGGGTGTCCTCCTGGGGTGGGCAAGGGTGGCAGGGGGGTCCCTGGGGGTAGGAGAGGGCACCTGTGGGCTCATTTTGAGCCCACAGGCCCCTTAACGCCTACCCTGACCCAGGCGTTAAAAAGTGGCGCAAATGCGGGGTTTTTTGACCCGACCACTCCCGGGCGTGATTTTTGCCCGGGAGTATAAATACGACGCATTTGCGTCGCCGTCATTTTTTTAGACGGGAACGCCTTCCTTGCATCTCATTAACGCAAGGAAGGCGTTCACGCAAAAAAATGACGCTATTTGCCCATACTTTGGCGCTAGACGCGTCTAACGCCAAAGTATAAATATGGCGTTAGTTTTGCGCCTAATTTGCGTCGAAAAAAACGACGCTAATTCGGCGCAAACGGAGTATAAATATGCCCCATAGTCCCTTATATCTATCCAAATAAAGGATTTGTTTTTGAACCCTGGTAGGTCCAGAACATTATTTATTATTGAACCACTGTGTGCTATCTCATATTGTTTGTTGATTCATGGACTACATAAAAATGCTCCTTTGGAAGCAATTGTTACATAGGTATATTGCACACCCACGCTTCTTGGGCTTTATTGGGCTTCCCCTATATTGCTGTATACCCACAGTACAAGGCAGCCAACGAATATCATGGGCTGACCCATTGCTCCATCCTGTATGTTGGAGTGAGCTGATGTAAAAGGTGGATGACTGTTGAACAGGCAACTGGATGTTGAGAGATGACCTCAAGCCGTTCTCTGTTTTTGTGTATGGTTGTTTTCATTATATGAGGGTGGTAAACAGCTAAAGCTGTCTCTGAGCCTCACCTAATGATGTGTTTGAACAACACAGTAATCTCTAAGCTTTGCAAGTGTGATAGTTCCTTACAAGTGATCAGACATCAAAACTTGTTAACAATGAAACGGAGTACATCAAGCCAATAACATAGTTCATATTCAATATGTGGACCCTCTGGATTAGTACTGGTTGACATGACTACTATTGTTTCTTTAAACTGTTTTTTGTAAATCTTGCTGTGACTTATCGATACACATTATCTTCTCTTTTGTCTTCAGTGACTTTAGTAATTGTGATGTTATTAAGAGCAAGGTTTGTGGCATAATTTTTTGGAAGCCAGGCTCAAAATCCCTAAAATGACTCTGTCTCTGATGTCATTGACAGTATGTGGCCACTTCCGCTACCCTTGGCATTTTTATGAATCAACGTCCATGGAAATCAGGTCGTGTTCCTAGGATAAAGAAGAATAAAAAGTGCACAGGTTGTATGTACTTCACTTGTATTTTAAGCCCAGCTATAAAACAGTCCAAACATAAAACACATGCCAAAGCCCTATATGCTTCCTTTCTTACACAGTGCTACACTGAGAATGTGGCCTAATTTGTTTGTATTAATATTGCTTATTAAATTAAATACGGCCATATGAAGAGCAATTGGTCATGAACCTGTAACTATAAAAAAAAGTAGTTTAAATTCAACTTCCTATATAACTTATAATTACATTCTAAATGGGAGACCTATAATGGCATTTGACTGACTTTCATTGAAAAGTCTGACATCTAAATTATGTACAGTCATCATTTATATGCCGAAATCGGCCCCAGTTGCTTATATGAATACCTCTATGCTTATTGCTACATGGATGCAGGTGTATCATCGAGGTATGTTGATGCATTTCTCCCTTCACCGGAATCAATGCCTGACAAGTTCAATTAACATTCTGACCCAGCATTAGGGTGTGGAGAACAAGTCAGAAAATTCAGCAAAGTTTGTCGATCCCTTCATCTGATGAGCCGTCCGAAGACAAAAGTCCTCCCAGTCAAGCACTCTGCAGGACGTCTGGAACGATGGCCACAGGAGCAAATCAGGACCTCTCTATTTTAACATACGTTTTAACAGCTGCCAAATCCTGTTAGACTTCAACATCCTATCATTAAGTAGCACCGTCAGGCATTACATTGCATAAATATGCTACATCTTGGCCCACCACAGTGTAAGGCCGGGAGGGAGGGGGTTCTTCCAAGAGTGGGCAATCATGAGTCTTGCTGCCAATAGGAAAAATGTGAGTAACCAGGAGTTTTAATAAACGTATTATTAAATAGTCATGTATGCAAGTAATGAATTTGCGTAGAAAATGTAAAAATCTAGAGAAAAATAATGCACGCATTTGAAAATGTGCCCACGTGAAGTGGCTGCAATGTTCACAAACTATACTTAATAATGCTTTATTAAGTGAAAATGATGAGCTTATGTTTGAAAATGTAGTAATACACCATATTTAGGGTTATGCATTATGTATTAGTTTTATTAATTAAAAGCCTTAACTTAGCAGAGGTCTTGACCTAGTTGCTTAGCCTCATGTCAAGCTGTATTTTTAAATGTTTAATAAAATGTCTGTGTAAAGAGCTGAATTGTGAATTTCCATTGTGCTGACCTAATGCATTCATAACTGAAGTCTTTTTCCATGAGAACTGCTTACTAGATGATGCTGTTCTTGCTAGGTGTAACAATGTAATCGTAACGTGTTAGACTAACTTTCTCAGGCTCAAAACAATGAAGATACTGACTGGAGTATAAGCTGCAACAATATTGTTACCTGACGAGCCG
This sequence comes from Pleurodeles waltl, assembly GCF_031143425.1. Taxonomy (NCBI): domain Eukaryota; kingdom Metazoa; phylum Chordata; class Amphibia; order Caudata; family Salamandridae; genus Pleurodeles; species Pleurodeles waltl. Next base: position 643,016,611 of record NC_090446.1, on the reverse strand, counting down.
GATGGATGAGGACATTACATGAAAATACAATCATAAACACATAGACTATGATCTTGTAGAAACTGCCGAACTGAACTAAGAATTTTGTTGGATAAAGTAAAAAATTAATGATCCCCCAACCAATGGGAAAGTGGGAAGTAAATTCTAGAGATCTAACTTAACAGGACTGCACCGAAGGATGACAGCGATTGTGCCCATTTTCTTCTTGACCGAAAGGTCATTGACATGTTGAGAGTTTTGAGATACTTAACATAAATGCTAAAGACTTTGCCATATTCTTAAACTTGATGCTGAGACACAATGGCTGGCTGACTAACTGATGTCCTGACGTCGAAGACTGGTACCGCATGCTCATCCATTCTGTGGATAGATAGTATAGATTAATGATGTTAGCGATTAATGCTTGATTTTTCTTCTAGGTACCAACCGCATTACTTTTGTAGAGCCATAGCTAGATGTTTTTTACAAATTTGTGTGTCTAAATTCTTTTGCATGAAGCCCAACATGCCAATTCTAATCTGGGGTTAGATAGAAACTTCACTCAGAAGATCATCCTTTTGAATAATGTTTGATGCTTTATTTTGCTGAATCTAAATGTATGTGATAACATTTGAACACATGTTCATCCTATTGATTTGCACTGTAAGTCTAGAATGTGTAATAGTACAAGCTTTGATTAGATTGCGTTTCTTTCACAGGTTCAGCCCGATAGTGCTGTTCTTGTATGTTTATCATTTGATATTGAGATTGACTTATGTGACCTTAGCCTTATTGATATAGGGAAATAAAATGTTTCTAACTTTTACATAAAGATGTGGTTATTCATGACTGAGAGGTCATGGTGTGTGACAATTACTGACTTCCTATTGATTATTGATTATTAATGTTACAGATTGTCATTGATTATTAATCTGTCTACCGGTCCTATGGTGGGAACATCTTAATTATGAGTCAAAAGATTCATCGACCTATTCGCGTCCCCTTGTAAGTTTACTTACCAAGGTTAGGCGCACCAGCACCTGCATCCTGGAGTCATGCAGGGGTAAACAGAGGTACCAATGGATCTACTGGCAGTATCACTGAGCAGAGCAGGTGAATCTGTTGGAGCACTTTGCTCCAGAACCACTTTACCAACTCACACTATCACCACACATGAAAATATATGTTCTATGATAGGAACCCCCTAAACACCCATCCGCCGTGCCCCTGTAGAGAGTTTACATTGGTATTCTCGGTGTGGAAATATGCCATACAAACTGGAGTAGCTGTTTCTGGATTTGAAGTAATTAATGTTACCAAGCTATGAAATCCCAAGCCTCCCTGAATAATATACATCTTTGCCAAACGCTTTTAGTCCAGACGGGATATTACTAGCATATAGACTATGGATGGAATTTGTAATCATAATTACCGGGTACTGCAAGAAAGCGATGGCCCACAGAAAACGTGATTCAGACCGTAAATGATGAGATACCCCAGTGGGGTCTCCCACTCTTATGCCAGTAAATTGGGAGTAGGTAATAGGAGGCCACTTCAAATCATTGCAACTCACTCAATAGGAGTGGAAGGGATGTAGCGGGCAGGTAAGGAAACCCAAATGCCACTGGCGAAGAGTGCCAGCTTATACTGTTTACAATCTACTTCCATCACTGTCATTTGTGGGTTAGATTCCAAGTAGTAAATTAGGAGCACTATGGTGAGTGCAAAGATAAGCGGTGACAGAGGACACCCTTGTCTGGTGTCACTGTGCAGCGATATTGCGGTATAGAGTTTGCCACTGAATTTGTGATTAAAATTCTGAGCTATATATTTTGCCAGCAAGTAATTCATCATATAAGGGACAGCCTGGAGGAACTGCAAGTCTTCCCGATCAAAGGCCTTCTTCGTGTCAAGTGAGAGAAGGACTATCATGGTATATGTGAATTCTCCCTTGTCTATGACGTTTGATGCCAGTCAGAGAGTGTCCCTAGCTTGTCTTTTTCTTATGAATCCTGACTAACAACTGAAGAGCAACTGCCAATTCTTACGTAACCGGGAAACCAAAATAGAGGTGAGGATTTTTACATTGAAGTTGAGTAGCGCAATGGGCTGATAGGACGAATGGGCTGATGGATGTTTGCCCTGATTCAGCAGCATAGTAACTGTGAATTCCAACATGGTTGGTGTCACCCTTTTGGTTTGTAGAAAGGAGTTATAGACTTTTGACAGAGGTTCGGCTAGTAACTCGCAGCATGCTTTGTAATATGATACTGAGAACCATGAGGGCCCGGGGCCTTATTGGCATTCAGTTGTAATATGGCTGCTCTTACTTTTTCCACTGTGATGGGATCATCCAGCTCCAGAAGGAGTGAGGCGCCTCTATGGCAGAAGGTAAAATTTGGCAGGTAATTGTCACAGGTGTCTGTGGAGGGGGATTGGGCCTGGTAGAGCATGGAGTAATAAGATGTAACAAGCATTTGCAATGCATTGGGTCTCACGTTTGCTCGAGTTAGAGCTATTAGCATTGCAAACTCCTAACCTGACTTTTCTTGACACATAAATTGAAAATTTAAAGTAAAACAGTTTCACATAACTAACCAGACTTTTCTTGCCATATAAACTGAAAAGTAAAAGTTTCACATAAGCGAGCTGACAGCCGCCATCAGCTCAAAGCAGACACACAAAGGGAAATAAAAGTTTGCTTGCAGTGAAACCTATTGGCAAAAGTGCAATTATCCATGTAACTGTCAAAAGTGCAATTATCTATGTAACTGGCAAAAGTGCAATTACCTATGTAACAGGATCAATGTCATGCAAAGTGCTAGACTACTTCCCAGAGAGATTGCGCTGCGAAACAAAGAGAAAAGTAGTCCAGAAACCACAGGGAAAACATCGAGCCTTGTATGTTTTCAGTAGTTGGTTGGTGCGCTTGAGGAGGGCTAAACACCGGAAAAGGCATGACGTATGCATGCCTTTCACTAATGAAAGCAATTGGATTTTAAAAAGCAAGCCCACAAACCAATTAAAGTGGCTGACGTGAGATGGGCATGGTTAGAAGCCCAAAGAAAGATTACAGCAGGGGACGGAGCACTTTGTCTTGTCCCTAAAAAGCTCCAGGATTTTGGCGATTCTGTGTGAATATTGCTATCATCAACCCTAGCAGAGGAAACATGATTTCTCATTTGTTTCGATCTCAGCCTATAGGCCTATTAGCCTTGTTGCCCTTGTTGTAGAATCTCTGCTTCTGTGCTGCATCATGCATATACCATTGCTCTACTTCTCCACGCACACACCACAACTCTCTATAGATCCCAGGGGAACCTCTGGCTTTTTGTTGGGCAGTTGGTTAGTTGGTCATCTTGGCCCACCTTTTTGGCTTTGCCCAATTTGGTAAAAGTGGGCGTGTGTTTTATCATTAATTCTTTAATTGACACACCTGCAGCACCTTTAAAGTATCTTCAAACAAAACAATTCCAAGCTAGAATCAGAACTCTGTAGTAAGTAAATAGTGCTGTTTCAATTTCAGACCGCACGCTCTAACAGCAGGTTTAGGAATATAATAGGTTGCTGAAATCTTGCAAGATCTCTGTGGCCATTTTGAATTGAACTTGTTTTCGAATCAAACCAATAAAGGTGGATTGTTATACATTGTTTAGACACCATTAAAGTAAAGGTTACAGAAGCCAACATTAGACTGAGGAAAAACCGGTGACACAAAGCAGTTGTATCTGTTTATTTAAATACGCTTTTTATTGTCTTCTACATAGTCTGAAATTTGTAGGTGTTTTAGTAGAATTTAGAAGTAGTATTTTCAGTCTATTTTGATTGGTTACTATGAAAGCTGAACAGTGCTGTAGTATGGAAAATACTGGTGAAAAAGTGAATGAGGAAATTATCAAGGAACTTATTCAACATAGCGATCGGGTTGCAGGAATGCCAACTACGAGTACCAGGGATATTGTTTACTTTGAATAAACAAATAACGGGAGCGGCCCCTTAGGCAAGGGCAGCTCCCCAAGGGGGTATTTTTTTATTAGGCCTTTTCTGCTCCCCACCCCCCGGGCGCAGATCAGCCTATTTTAATTAGACCAATCTGCCCCCGGGTGGGGCAGAAGCCACTGGGCACCAAGGATAATAAAAAAAAAAATCTTTACAGGTGGGGAGCGATCCCTTAGGCAAGGGTTGCTCCCCTGGGGGGCAAATATATTTTAGGCCATTTCTGTCCCCCTTGGGGGAAGATCTGCCTATTTTTATTAGGCAAATCTGCCCACTAGGGGGGCAGAAACCACTAGACACCAAGGATTTTTTTTACGACAATTTCACAAAAGGGGAATGACTCCTTAAGCCAGGATTGCTCCCCTGGGAGGCAAATTTATTTTAGGCCTTTCAGATCAGCCTATTTTAATTAGGCCGATCACCTCCAGGGGGACAGAAACCAGTACGCACCAGGAATTTAAATGATTTTTTTTTACAGCTGTGGAGCGATTCCTTAGGCAAGGGTCACTCTCCAGGGGAGACCATTTTATTTTAGGTCATTCCTGCAACTTTGGAGGCAGATCTGCCTATTTTTCTTATGCCAATCTGCCCCAAGGGGTCTAAAACCATTAGACACCAGGGAGTTTTTTTGCGCCAATTTCACTCAAGGGGAGCAACCCCTTAGACAAGCGTCACTCTCCTGGGGGGGCAAATTTATTTTAGGCCATTTCAGCCCCCCTTTAGGCCTTTCAGATTGGCCTATTTTAATTAGGCCGATCACCCCCAGGGGGCAGAAACCACTATGCACCAGGGATTTAAAAAAAAAATGTTTTTACAGCTGTGGAGCGATTCTTCAGGCAAGGGTCACTCCCCAGGGGGAACAATTTTATTTTAGGTCATTTCTGCACACCTTGGGGGCAGATCTGCCTATTTTTCTTAGGCCAATCTGCCCCAAGGGGTCTAAAACCATTAGACACCAGAAATTATTTTTTTAATAAAAAGGGTTAATTGTGGGGCTCTCAGTAGGTTCTGTTGCCCAGAATCCTTTAAAAATCTCAAAATCTGGCCAAAAAACACTTTTTCCTCACATTTCGTTGACAGAAAGTTCTGGAATCTGAGAGAAGCCACAAATTTCCTTCCACCCAGCGTTCCTCCTTGTCTCCCAATAAAAATGGTACCTCACTTGTGCGGGTAGGCCTAATGCCCGCAACAGGAAATGCCCCAATGGGGCGTGGTCTGGCCACAAACGGAGATGGCCGCTTAGGAGCTGAGCTCTGCTAGGCGGCGGGCTGCGGACCGGGGGCGGTGGTGCCGTGGGGGCGCCGGGAGCCCCCCAAACCATCAATAATATTGAGCGCCGAGGAACGGCGCTTGGGGACGAGTGGACAACGCGCCGACCACGGAGGGAGCGTGCTCTGCCCCTCCGTGCGCACAAGGAGCAAGGAAGATGGCGCTGAGGTCTACGGCGGAGTGCTGAGCCGCTGCCTCAGGTAGTTGGCTGACCCGGGCCGGGGACCGCGTCTCCCCCGCTCTGCTCACCGGAGGAGGTGGGAGCCTGGTGGCTTCCACCACTCGCCTCGCTCCTCTCGCCCCTCCCCTCTCCTGAGGACAAGGGCCCCCGCGGGCACGCCGGAGACCTGGGTGGCCCGTGAAGAGAGAGAACGACACCAACATTGCACAACCCCCCCCGACCCACTGCAGAACCTGGGACCCGGGGAGTCCCTTTCTCTCCTCCACAACCAACGACTACAATCCCAGAGCTGCTGCTGCTTCTGGGAGAGTGGGGGGCATCACGAGTGGCACCCCGCTTGTCCGCCCCACCCACACCAACTGTGCAAAGACAGTGGCCCCAACGGGGGCGGGGCGGACCGGAAGACCGGAAATAAGGAGGGGGGAAGGAAGGACGGAAGAGGAAAGAAGGGAAAAGGAACAATAAAAAAAATTAAAAAAATAAAAAATAAAAAGAAGCACCAGTAACGAAACACATCTGGCCCAGCAACAAAAAGTGAACAGAGAGGAGAACCCTTTCTTTTTTTCCCCACACCTAACTATGCCAAATGCCTGCCGGACCTCCTGACTGACAGGGGGCAGGTAGTGCAACCCTCCCCCGGACGGGCTAACGGTGAAAGGTGGAGAGCACCGCATGGGCCCTACAACGGCAAGGAGCACCACAGGAGCCTTCCCACTGGGACACTTGTTCACTTGGCTACACCCCCAGCCGCCATTGGGACCAGAGACGAGAGGACCAGCCGCGGCCTCAAGCATCCAGGAGCGCGGACACCTCATAATTTTCTTTATGGTCTCACGTGCCTCCCCCGCCTGGCGTGCCGTAGTGGACCCCTTTCTTGACGACCACAGAGCTGGCGCCTGGACGGCATAGGAGGAACAGAGACAACACCCGGGACCCCCCTCTCTCCCTCTCCCAGCCGGGAACCCAGGACCACAGGGTCTGTACCTGTGCCTGGAACTGCACGCTGCCCAGACGCCCAGAGGTTCGACTCTTGTGACTTTGTCCCAAGCACCAAGCGCATCACCGTCTGACACTGTTTGGCTCCCTACCTGAACGAGGGAACCCGCAATGCCCAGGGGCAAGAAGACGAGCAAAGTAACGGGTAAACCAGCCTGCCAACTACTTTTCTCTGAAGCCCTCTGACAGCAGAAACATCCCTCAGTAGAGGACTCTCCACCCCTTCCTCACGCCAACATGGCGGATGACACACAAGCTGCAACAATAGACCGTATATTGCAGGAGATATCGGCGGTGAGTCGTAAGCTGGAGGGCATGGACAATGCCATGGTGGCGCTGACAGCGGAGACGAGATCTATGTGGCTGGACATAGCCGGTTTTCAATCGCAGATGTCCGGGCTCGATCAACGAGTGACAACGGTGGAAACTCAAGAAGCCTCCTGGTCCGACAGAGACCTAGAACTCTCACACCTTCATAGCAAGCTGGCAGACTTGGAGGACAGGAATCGCAGGAACAATGTTCGCATCCTTGGATTCCCAGAAGGCGTGGAGGGCGCAGGCATATTCTCCTACCTGCGGGACATATTACCCAAGCTAACAGATCTAACATTTGATCCCCCTTTAGAGTTCCAGAGGGCACACAGGTTGGCCCCAAGAGACAGGATGGAAATGGCCGCCCCCGCCCAATTATAGTCTGCATGCTGTGACACTTGCAGGCCCGCCAACTACTACAGATGGCTCGCACACAAGGATAGTTTAGATCAGGTAACCTGGAGATCCGGATGTCAGCTGACTTTTCCAAGGAGACCGCTGATTGGAGGAAAGCCTTCCTGTCCCTCCGCACCCAACTCCGCCGCCTAGAAGTGAGATTTGATCTATTTGAGCCGGCCAGGATGTGGATCACCAAAAATGGGGAATCACTGAACTTCTACGACCCGGAGGACATGAGAACATTCTTAGAAGGACTGCAAGATCAAACCCAGTCCATGGAAATAAACGCCCAACTCCCCCAGACCACGCAGAGCCCACTCCAGAGTACTAGCCATCCGATACCCGCACCTGAACCTGAAATGCGCCCTACCACAGATCCCCAAAGCAGGGGAAGAGACTTTGAGAGACTCGCGAAAAGCTACGACGACAGGGGCCAAGTACTCCAAGCGGTGGTGATGCACACACAACTATCAAAAAGAGACCAATCCCGTTCCCCCCTGAAGCCCACGATGGACCCCCCCTGAGGACAAAAAGAACAGTAGGCCCCTCAGGACCCTCCCTACAACCAATCAAGAGCCGGCATGACCGCATCGACGAGCCCTGGCTGTGGAGAAGACAAAATGGAGACCTGTTTTTTCGTGAACTCATAGACATATTGTCATAAGGGGCTAAAGCCTCTGCTTGTCCTAGATAGTGTTTGAATACTCTTGCTTATCACTACATGCTTTTGCGTATCCTCCTTTGTTTTCCCTCTTTTTAGAGACCTGGTAAAATGCCCTCTTTCAATAGAATAACCCCTGTTTATCGTTCAAATAGATTTTGAGCATTTCCTCAGAACTGTTACGCTGTTTTCATCCATTAATAATTTGTTTTAAGTTAGATTACCTTCAATAAGGGTTGCTAAGTGTTTACTAAGATGGACAAAGCATCATTGTGCTTGTGTTGAGTGATTTACAACAGTAGCGTGGCACCCCTCTTTTCCACAACAACAACCCAACCGTACCTCTACCCCCACCCCTCCTCCCCCCCCCCCCCCACATTCCCCCGGCTCCGACAAAACTAGAAAAAACCAACAAAATTGGCTTACGCTTCCCGGCGGCTCCCTTCTCCCGGATGCAAACAAGGTACAGACACTACCTCCCAAAACTGCCACGGAGCCATGCAGCGCTGGCCCCCCTGTCCCCCGCACCCCACATAACACACTGCGGAAGTCACACACATCCCACGCACTGCCCTTATCCCCCCCTCCCCTCTGCTCCCCGCCTCCTGTCCCCCCTCCACCCCATACGCCACCTGGATCTACGGGTAGATGGGAGAGCCAGATTATGGGGGCCGAGGAGCCGTGCGTGCGCCGCCTCCCTCGGTCTGGGGCCCGCCGGTCAGGCAACGGAGCTCGATAGGCCTGGGTACTAGACCCGCAGGTTACAGTCTTAGACCGTCGGGACTAGTGTCCTGTTTTCTCTTCCTTTTCTTATTCTTTCTTAATTTTCCCTCTCTCCTTCAGCTCAGTTTACCTGTCTTATCCTTTAGAAGTTAATCCCTTTCCTTCTCCCTCACCCACTTCCCACTTGTTTCCCGTCTACTCCCCCCCCTATCACTCATCCTCTCCAGCTTTAGAGTCTCCGTCAAGTCCCTTCCCCTTCTCTACCCAACCCTTCTCCGGCACCTCCTCTCTGCCTTGTCCCAAGTGCTCCTACACCCGGGTAGACCTCAATAAGGCGCAAGGATGTCCGACACAGGCAGAGGACCAGCACCACCTTTGCGAATCATATCTTGGAACGTAAATGGCCTTACCCACTTCATGAAGCGGAAAAAGGTTCTATCCTTTCTCAATTCCAAACAGGCTGATATTGCCCTCTTACAAGAGACACACCTAGATGGTCCGGAATCCGATAAATTGAGACGCGACTGGGTGGGCATCGCCCTGTTTAGTTGTACCCCCCCCCCGCCAGCACAGAGACCACCCCAAGAAAATGCGGCGTGGCGTTACTAATACGCAAAACCCTCCCACATACCGTTCTTAAGTCATGGGCCGACCCCGAGGGCTGTTACGTGTTTGCCAATTTAAAGATGGGTGACTCCTCGCTGTGCGTGGGTTCGATCCCACGTAATAGGAGGGGATTGGAACATAACCAGAGACCCATAGATGTTAGGAACAATGCAGATAGATCCCTACAGACCGATATATTATCGGACAATGGCCTGGTGGACCACTGGAGGCTGACCCACCCCACAGAGCGAGAATTCACTTTCATCTCACCGGTTCATGGCACCCAATCCCGACTCGTCTATTTTCTCCTGTCCCACAACCTCGTGGCCTGCACCCACGAGACTCGCATATTGGAGGGCGGCCTCTCGGACCACTCTCCGATTTGCATAGCCATCCACCTGGGCCTTGTATCTCTGGGTCGTAAACCTTGGACATTCGCGGTCCACCGCTATCGTTCGCCCCAGGGTAATCTGCAGTTACAGATCACGCTACCTCCTTCGCTCAAAATAATTTAGGCTCTGTGGATTCTAGCCGAACTATGTGGGCCGCAGCCAAGGCCTCAGTGCGGGGGCAACTTATGCGAGACGTGGCACTGGCAAATAGAGACAGAAGAGAGAAACAGGCAGCTCTGGAACTTGACATACGACGGTTCACTAGACAACACACCGCACACCCCTCCCTCCCGGGGCACCGAAACTTAGAGCGTGCCCAAATGGCCCTCAACGAGCTGTATACCTCTCAGGCAGAGTATGCTCTACAGAGATTACAAGGAAGACATTACGAACAGGGATAGAAGGTAGGGCGCCTGCTGGCAGCCCAACTTCGGCAGAGGACAGCTGCCCTTGCCATCCCAGCCATCAGCGCCTCCTCTGGAGAAATACTAACACACCCACAAGCCATCGCTAACGAATTTGCGTCCTTCTACAAACATCTTTATACATCGGAGAATACATCCATCCCAGCGCAGTGTACAGCTTTCTTGGAGGGCATTGACCTACCCACTTTGTCCGAGGAGGGACGCAACCTCCTAGAAGGGGAAATAAGCAGGCTGGAAGTAGAAAAAGTCATCTCCGACCTCCCTTACCACAAATCACTGGGGAGGATGGATTCCCGGCGGAGTTTTATAAATGGATAGGGAGGTATGTAATTGACATACTACGCAAGGCCCTGAACGAAGCTTGCTCAACACAGACCCTGGGGGCCATATCCAACAACGCCATGATAGCCGTCATACCAAAACCCGGGAGAGACCCCCTGCTGTGTGGCAGCTATCGACCCATATCTCTTTTAAACAGTGGCTTCAAAATCCTAGTGAGTATCCTGGGCAATAGATTACGCAAAGTCACACCGTCTCTGATCCACCACACACAAGTGGGGTTCGTACCAGGTTGCACCTCAAGGAACCACTTGTGCACCCTATGCCATACCCTTTGGGCCTCTAGAGACCTGCAACAGGAGGCACTGGCCCTGTCTCTGAATGCGGAAAAGGCATTCGATCGCATAGAGTGGTCTTATCTGTTTACAACGCTGGAGAGATTTGGTCTGGGAGACAATTTTATCTCAATGGTACGGCTACTCTACGACCAACCTGGGGCAAGAGTCAATTGCGGAGGCTTCCTCTCAGACCCCTTCCCTATCCGAAGAGACACACAACAGGGCTTCCCCCTTTCACCACTCCTGTTCCTGTTAGCAATGGAGCCCCTTGCTGCGGCTATTCGCTCCTCCCCCTCCATCACGGGTCTCACACTACCGGTCGTCAATTCTAAAATCTATCTATATGCCGATGATGTCCTACTAACTCTCACGGATCTAGAAAGATCCATACCAGCCTTGCTAGAGATTATCAATGGATTTGCAATCCTCTCCGGCTACAGCATTAACTGGGATAAGAGCGAGGCGCTCCCCCTCTCGCGGATGACTACAAGAGCAGCTCTTCTAGGCTTCCCGTTCCGTTGGACACCAAAATGCCTCAAATACCTGGGAGTGCTAGTCAATCCGGACCTAGCGCACATGGTGGCGGACAATATTGACCCCCTCATTGCGCGGACGAAGCTTGATTTCGCAAAATGGAGCCAACTGTGCCTGTCCATGTGGGGTAGAGTACAAGCAGTAGGGATGGTCACAGTGCCCCGTTTCACCTATATTCTAGGGCTGCTCCCCCTACAGGTGCCTCTCCATACGCTGAGAAACATAGATACACTCATTAGATCATTCGTATGGGGTTCCATGCGACCACGCTTATCACCCGCTAAACTCCTAGCCCGACGCTTCCACGGGAGCATGGGACTACCGTCGGTAGAGCATTATTCACTTGCACTACACCTATCCCAGCTGTTGCACACTCTGTCCGGAGCGCCGGACCCGCCCCAATGGATAGCTGTGGAGACACCACTGCTATCTGCGAAGGAGGGACTCGGAGGGCCTTACCGTGACGACCTTCCATCTATTGGTTCGGTGAACCCCGTCTTGAAGGCGACACGAGCGGCTTGGCGTAGGGTCCACTGCCTGCTGGGGGTCCACCCTCTTTTTCACACCCAAGCACCTCTGTGGCGCAATAGCGGACTCCGGATAGGCGGTGAAGTGCTGGACTGGCCACGGTGGAGGAGGGCTGGTATCCATACCATTTCCCAGATTCTGGAAAACGACACGCTTAAATCCTTCCCCAGGGTACGGGAGGAATTCAATCTCGAACCGAGCCAAGAGTGGTGATATCTGCAACTCAAACACTGCATCTGTCGGGGGACCGAGGTTACCCAATGGGGATCCCGGTCTTCACCCATAGTGGCCTACTTACAACAGTGGGGGCAACATAAGGGAGTCATGGCGGGCCTCTATGACCTAGTTACCCGACAGCTCTACTCCCAACCCCTCTCAGATACGCTACGTTTAAAATGGCAAACCCGACTACAACAGACATTAGACCCAGAAGACTGGGAAGACATCCTAGAGGCTTTGGACAGAGGTACCCGAGAGGCACGTTTAAAGTTCTGCCTCTTCAAGGTCCTACAAGATTGGTACTGGTCCCCAGCAAAACTGCACAGGACAGGACTCCTCCCACATGCGAAGTGCTGCCGATGCCCAGAGCCATATTGCGACCTCAAACATATCTTAATAGATTGCCCAACGGTCCGATCACTGTGGGATACGGTGGGCTCTATCCTGGCTGAATCCATGGTACTCCCAGCACCACTTCCCCCCTCCCTCATACTTCTGCACAACACGACCTCTCTCCCAGACTTAACCAGACCGCACAAGAGGTTGCTTCACTCAGCGTTAGCCACTGCAAAAATCTGCATACTACGCCACTGGCGATCGGCCGCTCCTCCAACCCCGGAAGAATGGATCAGAGCTATGACCCGCATCGCCACGCATGAAAGAATCATCTATAACCTGCAAGACCAAGACCAAATATTCAGCCAGGTGTGGGCCCCCTTCCTCACTGGGGGATGTCCGTAGGTCGCTTGAAATCACACACCGCTCCCTCCTCCCTCTCCATTTTCACTTTCATTTTCCCCCCTCCCTTTCCCATCTCCCACCCTCCGCTCCTCGTTTTTCCCCGTGACAGATTACCTCTCTTCCTCTCTTCTCATTAGCCTCTTCTTTCTTTTCTCTTTTCTCTTCTCTCGCTCTGTCTTCCTTCTCCCCCTCTCTCTTCCTCAGCTCCCCCAGGGGCACGCTCCAGGCATCCTATACTCTTATCAGTAACCTGCGGTCGCAGACCCATACATCAGAGTCGGCATAAGAACATTAAGTAACAAGCATGAGCGGTGTCGAGAGAAGCTAAGGAACTCAGACCATCATATCCAGATCGACACTACCATTCCGATAGGCCGCTTCCCACCGTAAAGATACCCGACCGTAATTTGATAACACACTGTATGCAGGCGCTGCAACTTGCCTACAAGCCGGATACCGGCACAGCGAGGAGCAAACTCCCCTCCCCAAGGGGTTAGACTACATTATAACCTAGCTCCGACCACCCTATATAAGGGTCTACCCCCACCTCTCTTCTTCTGCCCCCCCGTACGAGGATGCCTTATAGCACGAAGTACTGCTTATCCCCCAGCCCCGAACCATATTCCCCCCTCTCTACTCTCCATACTCCCTCCAGCTTTTTCTGATGGTTGTTATCATTATGACTACTGTGATCATTATGGCAACGGTTTAGAAGAACAACTGACAATGTACCATTGCACCATCTTTTGCCTACATACTTTGACTTATTATGTATTATTGTTTATAAATGTTGGGACCTTGATCCCTCTTGGATTGTGTACCATTTTGCAGTGCTTACAATAAAACAATTAAAAAAAAAAAAAAAAAAGGAAATGCCCCAAAACACAACGTGGACACATCAAATTTTGCTAGAGAAAACTGACTTATTTTTTGTAAAGTGCCTAGCTGTGGATTTTGGCCTCTAGCTGAGCGGGCACCTAGGAAAACCTACCAAACTTGGACATTTCTAAAAACTAGACACCTAGGGGAATTAAGAATGGGGTGACTTGTAGGCCTCTCACCAGGTTTTGTTACCCAGAATCCTTTGCAAACCTCAAAATTTGGCAAAAAACACATTTTCTTCACTTTTCGGTAACAGAAAGTTCTGGAATCTGAGAGGAGCCACAAATGTCCTTCCACCCAGCATTCCTCCAAGTCTCCCGATAGAAATTGTACCTCTCTTGTGTGGGTAGGCCTAGTGCCCTTGACAGGAAATGCCCCAAAACACAACTTTGACAGCACATTTTCCTAGAGAAAACTGACCTGTTTTTTACAAAGTGCCTAGCTGTGGATTTTGACCTATAGCTCAGCCGACACCTATGAACACCTACCAAACCGGGACATTTGTAAAAACTAGATACCGAGGGGGATTCAGAATGGGGTGACTTGTAGGCTTCTCACCTGGTTCTGTTACCCAGAATCCTTTGCAAACCTCAAAATGTGGCAAATAACACTTTTTACTTACATTTCGGTGATGGAAGGTTATGGAATCTAAGAGAAGCCACAAATTTCCTTCTACCTAGCGTTCCCCCAAGCCTCCGGATAAAAATGTTACCTCACTTGTGTGGGTAGGCCTAGTACCTATGACAGGAAATGCCCAAAAACTCAACGTGGACACATCACATTTTCCCAAAGAAAAGAGAACTGTTTTTTGCAAAGAGCCTAGCTGTGAATTTGGCCTATAGCTCAGCCGGCACGCAGGGAAACCAACCAAAGCTGTGTATTTTTTAAACTAGACACCTATGGGAATCCAAGATGGGGTGACTTATGGGGCCCTCATCAGGTTCTGCTACCCAGAATCTTATGCAAACCTCAAAATTAGGCCCAAAAATACTTTTCTTTCCACCCAGCGTTCTCCCGAGTCTCTTGATAAAAATTTGGGGTTTTGGTTTTACATTTGGCCACAAGAGCTTGGCCCACTCTCAAAATCGTCCCACTTGTAATGGTGAGGGCTGCACGTTTTGGACTTTTGGACGCTGCCATGTAGAAAAACCTATGAGACCTATACACATTTGAAAACTAAACATCTGGGTGAGTCCAGGGTGGCGTGCTTCACATGCACTCCGCACCATTTTCTTACCCTCAATTCCCTTCAAACCTCCAACTTTGCTTGAAATCACACATTTTACCCACATTTTTGTGATGAAACCTTCCGGAATCTGTAGGGATCCACAAAATTATTACCACCCAGCATTGTCACATCTATATCAATAAACATACTGCCCTACTTATCAGCCTAAAAATGTTTATTTTTTCAAACTGCCCTTTTGGACCCACTTTGGTTCCCCTTCAACTTTGATACATTTTTGACTCTTCCTTGTCACAGGCACTTAGCCCACCTACACAAGTGAGGTATCATTTTTACTGGGAGACTGAGAGGAATGTTGGGTGGCAGGAAATTTGGTCCGGTGCGGTGATCCGACACAGAAATGTGGAGAAAACGTGATTTCTTTTAGCTAAATTTGAGGTTTGCTGAGGATTCTGGGTAAGAAAGCACTGGGGTATCCACGCAAGTCACCCCTCCCTGGACTCCCTCGGGTGTCTAGTTTTCAGAAATGCCTGGGTCTAGTAGGATTCCCTAGATGTCTGCTGAGCCCAGGACCAAAAACGCAGGTGCCCCCCGCAAAAACAGATAGTTTTGTATTTGATAATTGTGATGTGTCCATGTAGTGTTTTGGGGCATTTTCTGTTGTGGGCACTAGGCCTACCCACACAAGTGAGGTACCATTTTTATCATGAGATGTGGGGGGGATGCTGGGAGGAAGGACGTGTGTGGCTCCTGTAGGAGGCTGGACTGGCTTGTAGTGAGTACCAAGGGGTACTTGCACCTTGCACCAGGCCCAGTTATCCCTTATTAGTGTATAGGGTGTCTAGCAGCTTAGGCTGATAGATAATGGTAGCTTAGCAGAGCAGCTTAGGCTGAACTAGGAGACGTGTGAAGCTACTACAGTACCACTTAGTGTCATATGCACAATATCATAAGAAAACACAATACACAGTTATACTAAAAATAAAGGTACTTTATTTTTATGACAATATGCCAAAGTATCTTAGAGTGTACCCTCATTGAGAGGATAGGAAATATACACGAGATATATATACACAATAGCAAAAATATGCAGTATAGTCTTAGAAAACAGTGCAAACAATGTATAGTTACAATAGGATGCAATGGGGAAACATAGGGATAGGGGCAACACAAACCATATACTCCAAAAGTGGAATGCGAACCACGAATGGACCCCAAACCTATGTGACCTTGTAGAGGGTCGCTGGGACTATTAGAAAATAGTGAGAGTTAGAAAAATAACCCTCCCCAAGACCCTGAAAAGTGAGTGCAAAGTGCACTAAAGTTCCCCTAAGGACAAAAGAGTCGTGTTAGAGGAATAATGCAGGAAAGACACAAACCAGCAATGCAACAACTGTGGATTTCCAATCTAGGGTACCTGTGGAACAAGGGGACCAAGTCCAAAAGTCACAAGCAAGTCGGAGATGGGCAGATGCCCAGGAAATGCCAGCTGCGGGTGCAAAGAAGCTTCGACTGGACAGAAGAAGCTGAGGTTTCTGCAGGAACGAAAAGGGCTAGAGACTTCCCCTTCGGTGGACGGATCCCTCTCGCCTTGGAGAGTCGTGCAGAAGTGTTTTCCCGCCGGAAGGACGCCAACAAGCCTTGCTACACGCAAATCGTGCGTTTGGCGTTTTTGGACGCTGCTGGGGCCCAGGAGGGACCAGGAGGTCGCAAATTGGACCTGCAGAGAGAGGGGACGTAGAGCAAGACAAAGAGCCCTCACTGAAGCAGGTAGCACCCGGAGAAGTGCCAGAAACAGGCACTACAAGGATGCGTGAAACGGTGCTCGCCGAAGTTGCACAAAGGAGTCCCACGTCGCCGGAGACCAACTTAGAAAGTCGTGCAATGCAGGTTAGAGTGCCGTGGACCCAGGCTTGGCTGTGCACGAAGGATTTCCTGCCGGAAGTGCACAGGGGCCGGAGTAGCTGCACAGTCGCGGTTCCCAGCAATGCAGCCCAGCGAGGTGAGGCAAGGACTTACCTCCACCAAACTTGGGCTGAAGAGTCACTGGACTGTGGGGGTCACTTGGACAGAGTCGCTGGATTCGAGGGACCTCGCTCGTCGTGCTGAGAGGAGACCCAAGGGACCGGTGATGCAGCTTTTTGGTGCCTGCGGTTGCAGGGGGAAGATTCCGTCGACCCACGGGAGATTTCTTCGGAGCTTCTGGTGCAGAGAGGAGGCAGGCTACCCCCACAGCATGCACAAGCAGGAAAACAGTCGAGAAGGCGGCAGGATCAGCGTTACAGAGTTGCAGTAGTCGTCTTTGCTACTATGTTGCAGGTTTGCAGGCTTCCAGCGCGGTCAGCGGTCGATTCCTTATCAGAAGGTGAAGAGAGAGATGCAGAGGAACTCGGCTGAGCTCATGCATTCGTTATCTAAAGTTTCCCCAGAGACAGAGACCCTAAATAGCCAGAAAAGAGGGTTTGGCTACTTAGGAGAGAGGAAAGGCTACTAACACCTGAAGGAGCCTATCAGCAGGAGTCTCTGACGTCACCTGGTGGCACTGGCCACTCAGAGCAGTCCAGTGTGCCAGCAGCACCTCTGTTTCCAAGATGGCAGAGGTCTGGAGCACACTGGAGGAGCTCTGGACACCTCCCAGGGGAGGTGCAGGTCAGGGGAGTGGTCACTCCCCTTTCCTTTGTCCAGTTTCACGCCAGAGCAGGGGCTAAGGGGTCCCTGAACCGGTGTAGACTGGCTTATGCAGAATTGGGCACATTTGTGACCAACAAAGCATTTCCAGAGGCTGGGGGAGGCTACTCCTCCCCTGCCTTCACACCATTTTCCAAAGGGAGAGGGTGTCACACCCTCTCTCAGAGGAAGTTCTTTGTTCTGCTATCCTGGGCCAGGCCTGGCTGGACCCCAGGAGGGCAGATGCCTGTCTGAGGGGTTGGCAGCAGCAGCAGCTGCAGTGAAACCCCAGGAAGGGCAGTTTGGCAGTACCAGGGTCTGTGCTACAGACCACTGGGATCATGGGATTGTGCCAACTATGCCAGGATGGCATAGAGGGGGCAATTCCATGATCATAGACATGTTACATGGCCATATTCGGAGTTACCATTTTGAAGCTACATATAGGTAGTGACCTATATGTAGTGCACGCGTGTAATGGTGTCCCCGCACTCACAAAGTTCAGGGAATTGGCTCTGAACAATGTGGGGGCACCTTGGCTAGTGCCAGGGTGCCCTCACACTAAGTAACTTTGCACCCAACCTTTACCAGGTAAAGGTTAGACATATAGGTGACTTATAAGTTACTTAAGTGCAGTGTAAAATGGCTGTGAAATAACGTGGACGTTATTTCACTCAGGCTGCAGTGGCAGGCCTGTGTAAGAATTGTCAGAGCTCCCTATGGGTGGCAAAAGAAATGCTGCAGCCCATAGGGATCTCCTGGAACCCCAATACCCTGGGTACCTTAATACCATATACTAGGGAATTATAAGGGTGTTCCAGTAAGCCAATGTGAATTGGTAAAATTGGTCACTAGCCTGTTAGTGACAATTTAAAAGTAATGAGAGAGCATAACCACTGAGGTTCTGGTTAGCAGAGCCTCAGTGAGACAGTTAGGCACCACACAGGGAACACATACATGCACACCTATGAGCACTGGGGCCCTGTGTGACAGGGTCCCAGTGACACATACATATAGGCCACAACCTTATGAGCACTGGGGTCCTGACTAGCAGGGTCCCAGTGACACATAACAAACATACCGAAAACATAGTGTTTTCACTATGAGCACTGGGGCCTAGCCATCAGGATCCCAGTGAGACAGTGAAAACAGTGACAAACATCCTGACATACACTCACAAACAGGCCAAAAGTGGGGGTAACAAGGCTAGAAAGAGGCTACCTTCTCACAGCTCCCCTCAGATTCCAGAACTTTGCAGCACCGAAATGTGAGGTAAAAGTGTTTTTAGCCAACTTTTGAGGGTTGCTAAGGATTCTGCATAACAGAACCTGGTGAGAGCACTACACCTTACCCCATCCTGGGTTCCTCTAGGTGTATAGTTTACAGAAATGTCCAGGTTTGCTAGGTTTTCCTAGGTGCCAGATGCCAAAATCCACAGCTAGGCACTTTGCAAAAAACAGGTCAGTTTTCTTTGAGAAAATGTGATGTGTCCATTTTGAGTTTTGGGGTATTTCCTGTCGCGGGCACTAGGTCTTCCCACACAAGTGAGGTACCATTTTTATCGAGAGACTTCGGGGAATGCTGGGTGGAAGGACATTTGTGGCTGCTCCCAGATTCCAGAACTTTCTATCACCGAAATGTGAGGAAAAAGTGTTGTTTTTTTGCCACATTTTGAGGTTTGAAAAAGATTCTGGATAACAGAGCCTGGTGAGAGCACCACAGGTTACCCCATCCTGGGTTCTCCTAGGTGTATAGTTTTAAAAAATGCACAGGTTTTGCAGGTTTTCTTAGGTGTCGGCTGAGCTAGAGACCAAAATCCACAGCTAGGCACTTTCCAAAAAACACGTCAGTTGTCAATGTAAAAATGTGATGTGTCCATGTTGCGTTTCCTGTCGTGGGCATTAGGCCTACCCACACAAGTGAGGTACCATTTTTATCAGGAGACTTGGGGGACCACAGAATAGAAGAACAAGTGTTATTGCCCCTTGTCTTACTCTACATTTGTTCCTTCTAAATGTAACACAGTGTATAAAAAAGATGTCTATTTGAGAAATGCCCTGTAATTCATATGCTAGTATGGGGACCCAGAAATTCAGAGATGTGCAAATAACCACTGCTTCTCAACACCTTATCTTGTGCCCATTTTGGAATAATGAAGGTTTCCTTGATACCTATGTTTCACTCTTTATATTTCACCAAATGAATTGCTGTACATGCGGCACACAATGAAAACCCATTGCAAGGTGCAGATCCCTTATTGGCTCTGGGTACCTAGGGTTCTTGATGAACCTACAAGCCCTATTTAGCCCCGCAACCAGAAAAGTCCAGCAGACTTAACGGTATGTTGCTTTAGAAAATCTGTTATAGCTGGAAAAATTTATAGAAGAAAACATGAACAGAAATGGCTCTTTTTCACCTAAATTTCAATATTTTTTTATTTGAGCTGTTACTTTCTGTAGGAAAAACTTGATGGAGCTACACAAATGACCCCTTGCTGAATTCTGAATTTTGTCTATTTTTCAGAAATGTTTAGCTATTCGGCATCTAGAATTGGTTTCACACCCATCCCTGTCACTAACTGGAAGGAGGCTGAAAGCACAAAAATAGCAACAATGGGGTATGGCCCAGTAAAATGCTATAATTGTTGTGAAAAATGTGGTTTTCTGATTCAAGTCTGCCTGTTCCTGAAAGCTGGGAAGATGGTGATTTTAGCACAGCAAACCCTTTGTTGGTGCCATTTTAAGGGGGAAAACTAAATTTTAACTGTATTTTGACTAATTTATTGGTCACCTCCAGTGGAACACACAAACTCTGGGTACCTCTAGAATCCCTAGGATGTTGGAAAAAAGGACGCATATTTGGCGAGTAGCTTACGTGGGCAAAAAGTTATGAGGGCCTAAGCAAGAACTACCCCAAATAGCCAAAAAAGGCTTGGCACAGGAGTGGGGAAAAGGCCTGGCAGTGAAGGGGTTAAATAACAGACAAAGCGTTGGTTAAAAATCCATAAAAAAGAAAGGTGCTCTTAGCGGTACAGAGAGACAAGGTGCCCTATGCGGCACTGAGAGAGAGAGTATCCTTTGTGACACAAATAAAGATTAAATGAATAATTCAGGTGAAATGTCCTTTTCTGACAATAACAATGATTTGGATGAATATGTTTTTGACATGACTCAGGGTTATAATTTTAACATGGAATGTGATGATTTTGAGAGTTAATCCTTAAAAGATGCATTGAGGAACCCTTAATGGGAAGAAATGTTTTCTCCTTTCAATATAAAACATCCTTGTAGTAGTGACTGGTGGCCAATGGAACATGTTAAAAAATGTATTTAAAAGAGGTTGAGGAGGCCTCTGGAAAAAGAAGTGAAGGCAGAATGTTCAAGGCCAGTTATTGAGGGCAAGCATGCATAACACCTAATTTAGATCCTGAAATAATCTGTTTTTTATTTTGGATGGGGTAAAGATCCACGTTAGGGATTGGAACATTCCCTTAAACAATGTCAGGACAAAATTTTAGATGTTTTAGGGCCATTAACTAGAATTTTTTACATGGCAGAGGAGACGTACATTAATAAAAGTGAGGTGGACTTGGAATTACCATGAGGATAGTGCCAAAGAGCAATAAAATTACTGGGCAATGCAAATGCAGGAATAATGGCTGAATGCAAGAAAGCTGTTCTGATGAAAATCATTCCTAAGCTAGGTGATATGGCAGATAAAGAACCTAGCGAAGATGCCAATGGCTTATTGTTTGGTGAAATATTAGTTAAAAGTTTAGGAAACTATGTATCTACCTTCACTGCTTTAAACAAAGCTCAAATAAACATGAGGAAGGTTTTCAATGGAAGTGTTTTTGGAAGGGCAAAGAAAGGGGGACTTAATACTGGCCATGGGATACAAAAGGTCTCAATATAACAGTTAACACAAGGGATATGGTAGAGGTTATCAGGCCTCTACTGAAGAGAAGCAGAGGTGGTCACACTGCACAAGCAAGAGGTTTGATGTGAGTACAATATTTCCAAGGAACCCAAGGTGAGTATGGAGATTGCAATTGGTTCTTTCCAAGAAAAAGTTGGAGGACGGTTAAAAACATTTGTGAGTGCATGGGAAAAGATTACAAAGGATCCTTGAGTCCTGCAAACAGATCAAGGTTTTGAAATAGATATTGTGGAATATCCTTGGCAGGAGAGAGAGAATAAAGAGAGAATTGTATGCCAAAAAATCAAAGTTAATAATAGATGCAGAAGTAGAAGTTATGTTACAGAAAGGAGAATATACGAAAGGTTACATGAGTACTTTTTTTTGCTACAAAAGGACAATGGATGGGGACTAATTATAAATCTAATGGAGATAAACAAACTTTTGACATACAGGCATTTCAAAATGGAAGGAATCCATTGTTTAAGAGATGTGCTATAAAAGAACGATTGGCTAGTAAAGCTGGATTTAAAGGGTGCATAATTCACTACTGTAATGGGAGAACTCAGAGCTTTTTGCGCTTCTTTAGGGGAAGAAACTATGTCAGTTCCTGTGTCTTCCCTTTGGTTTGTCTTTCGGCCCCATGGTGTTTCACGAAGGTAATGAGAGTAGTGATGGCTTATTTGAGGAAAAGAGGAGTAAGGTTAAATGTATATTTAGATGACACTTTGATTATGGCCCAAGATGAAGAACAGTTGGAGGAAACAGGTAAATATGGGGAAAGAATTATTGGAAAGTCTTGATTTCATTATAAATTTAGAGAAGCCAATTTTGGTTCCAACAGAGAGGATGGAATTTTTAGGGTTTGGAGTAGACACTGTGAAGGTGGTACTTCAACTGCCGGAAAGGAAAATTAAGATGATTCGGAAGGAAATATTGCACGTGTTAAAGAAGGATGTTCTTTCTTTGAGATATTTAGCATGGATGATAGATTTGTTGTCTTCATCCATTTAGGCGACTTTTCCAGTACCTTTCCATTATTGTGCGTCATAGAGAATAAAGAGAGAGTTGTTGAGGAAGGGTTTGTGGTATGGAAACAAAGGGGGTCATTACAACCCTGGCGGACGGTGTTAAAGCAGCGGTAATACCGCAAACAGGCCAGCGGACAAAAAAAGGGAATTATGACCGTGGTGGAAACCGCCAACAAAGACAGCCACTTTAACACTCCGACCGCCAAGACGGTACAGACAAGCAGCGCGGCGGTCACCGCCAACAGACAGGCGGAAGACAATGTACCGCCCACAGTATCATAACCCGCCAATCCGCCACCTTTTCCGGGGCGGATTCACCGTGGATAAAAACACAGCAGAAACAGCTTTTGTAATGGGAAAACGCTCACCTCTACACATCCCACGAGGAAGGAGGCCACCATGGAGCCGGAATTACAAATCCTCCCTGTCCTTGTCTTCCTGCTCATCTACGAACACCAGCGGCGGCGGCGGCGAAGACAACGGTGAGTACTGCACCTACGACATAGGGGAGGGGGAGGCAATAGTCAGGGGGACACACACGCAACACCCCCACCCTCGCACATTACAACACACACACCAATGCATTTCCAAACATCACAGTAACAACCCACTACCCCCCCCACCCCCGGAAGAATGCAAAGACAAAACGAAATAAGTTCAAACATTGTAATTTATCAAAATACATGTTTCAAATATATACAGATATATATAAACACATTCAAAAGTATATACATTACGAGAAAAAGTGCAGATATGCACATCTCAATGTCCGTGCACCACTGGGCCAAAAATGCATGGGCGAGGCCCACACAAGATACCTGTCCACAAACGGAGAGAACACTGCCAGGGCATCAGAGAGAAACACAACAGGCACCTCAGGGGGAAGGAAGGGGGGGCACCTCAGCCGGATTACAGCACTTTGCCAGATCCACGAGGGGGCTCCATGCCCATTGATGTATCCTGGGGAGTGCAAAGCCACAGTCTTTCAAGTCTCTACAGTGGGTGGGTTGCTCACTGCCATATCCTGGGGAGTGCAAAGCCACAGTCTCTCAAGTCTCTACAGTGGGTGGGTTGCCCACTGCCATATCCTGGGGAGTGCAAAGCCACAGTCTCTCAAGTCTCTACAGTGGGTGGCTTGCCCACTGCCATATCCTGGGGAGTGCAAAGCCATAGTCTCTCAAGTCTCTACAGTGGGTGGCTTGCCCACTGCACCATCCTGGGGAGTGCAAAGCCACAGTCTCTCAAGTGGATGGATCTCTCCACTGGTTCTGGAGGGGGAATGGTGCCTAGACTGGATTAGGCTCCCTGTGACAGTTCCTGTCCTGTGACTGTCCCAGCTGTACATGGGATAACGATGTTTGATGTGGCGGTCTTTTCCTTCGGGCAGCAGTGCTCTGCCCTGTTCAGCGGTGCTTGCCCTGTTCAGCGGTGCTTTGCCATGGCGGTGTCTGGCCGGTTCAGCGGTGCTTGCCCTGTTCAGCGTTGCTTTGCCATGGCGGTGTCTGGCCTGTTCAGCGGTGCTTGCCCTGTTCAGCGGTGCTTTGCCATGGCGGTGTCTGGCCTGTTCAGCGGTGCTTGCCCTGTTCAGCGGTGCCTGGCCATGGCGGTCTCTGACCTGTGCATTGGTGTGTGGCATGACGGTTCCTCATTGCCCAGCGGGGCTGTGGCAGCCGGGGCCCTCGTGGGCACTGACTCTGGCAGTGGTCTCCTGACCAGTGACAATACTGCTGCCCTCCTGGGCACTGACTCTGGCGGTGGTCTCCTGACCAGTGACGATACTTCTGCCCTCCGGGGCACTGACTCTGGCGGTGGTCTTCTGACCAGTGACGATACTGCTGCCCTCCTGGGCACTGACTCCAGCGGTGGTCTCCTGACCAGTGACGATACTTCTGCCCTCCTGGGCACTGACTCCGGCGGTGGTCTCCTGACCAGTGACGATACTGCTGCCCTCCTGGGCACTGACTCCGGCGGTGGTCTCCTGACCAGTGACGATACTTCTGCCCTCCTGGGCACTGACTCCGGCGGTGGTCTCCTGAACAGTGACGATACTGCTGCCCTCCTGGGCACTAACTCTGGCGGTGGTCTCCTGACAGTGACGACGGTGCTGGCAGTGGTGTCCCGGCCGCCGAGAAGGATGCCTCCCTTCTCTGCCGTGCTGCTCACACCAGGCTGTGCAGACTTCTTCTGGCCCTTCACCACCTTTGGAGGAGTCACAGCTGACTCTGCAATCCCCCTGGGACCCTTGTGAGTAGCTTTGCCTCCAGGAGTCTTCACCCGGTCCCGTCGGCCACTTTCCAATCTGAGATGCTTTACAGGGGGTGGACTGGCAGTGCCTTGGCTCCGTGTTACACTGCCTGCCCTGGTGGCCGGTGCACTCCACACACCTGTAACACGCACCACTGGTACTGGAGTCTTTTTGGCTGAGACGCTACTATGGGACTTATGAATTGGAGGGGTGGGGGTGGGGGCAAAGAGGTCAACGTTGCAGAGGGACAGTTTCTGACGAACACTGGGATGGGTAGCTGGAGGGGGTCTGGGAGTGGAGGAAGAGGAGGTGGTTGTAGGAGGTGTCACTTTAGGTGTTTTGGGTGCAGGTGCAGGTACTGGAGGCTGTCGTGAGGTGGATGGATGTTGGGTGTGTGGGTGCCCGCGTTTGTGTACTTTGGGAGGGGGCATCACAGACACACTGGGAGAGGACACAGGGGACGTGTAAATGGGAGTAGGGGTGGTGAGTGCAGGTGAGCGGGGTGTGGTGCTGGGTGTTCTGGTGCGAGTCCTAGTGCCTGTAGATGTAGTGCATGCAGGTGAGAGTGTAGACGATACTGGGAGGGAGGAGGGAGACGACGAGGAGGGGGACACAGTGGAGGCAGTGGATGTTGCTGTGTCTGTATGTGTGTGATGCTTGTGTGAGTGCCTGTGGGTTGTGAGGTGCCTATGTTTGCCTGAGCTACTTTTGGGTGTTGAGGTGTATGCCTGCTTGTCTGATGGTGTGCTTGGGATAGGCTGGGGTACAGGGGATTGGGTCTGGGTGGAGGAAGTTGGGAGGGGGAGGCTAGAGACAGGGACAATGGCTGCCATCAGTGCTGAGGCCAGAGATTGCAGGGTTTGATGATGGGCAGCCTGACCAGAATGAATGCCCTCCAGGAATACATTAGTGTGTTGCAACTCCCTTTCTACACCCTGGATGGCATTCACAATGGTAGACTGCCCAACAGTGAGTGACCTGAGGAGGTCAATGGCCTCCTCACTGAGGGCAGCAGGGGTGACTGGGGCAGGGCCTGAGGTGCCTGGGGCGAAGGTGATGCCCACCCTCCTGGGTGAGCGGGCACGGGGCAAAAGCTGAGGGGCTGCTGGGAGGGTGGTGCTGGTAGGGGAGGTGGCGGCTGTACCTGTAGAAGTGGGGGGCACAGATGGTGCCGCCACCACAAGGGAGCTCCCATCGGTGGACGAGTCCGTGTCGCTGGTTGGTGATCCGGTGACCGAAGTGTAGCTCCCCTCACCCTCCGTCCCACTGGTGCATTCTGAGTCCATGGTGTGGCCCTCCATGGCCATGTGGGATGCAGCTCCCTCGTGCCCCGGTGCCACTGTACCTCCACCTGATGATGCTGATGCACAAAAGAACAGGGAGAGCAGAAAAAGGGGGAGGGGACGACAGAAGAAAGACAGGTTGAGTGCATGGCTTACCGCTACTGTTGGCGGACAATACAGACACAGCAGCCCCCTGCACTACGCCGTGCTCTTGGCCTCTACAGATGCAACTGCTGGGATCTGGCCTACATGGCTATGGTGGACATCTGCACACATGGATGCCACAGGGGCATCTATACCTGTACTTGGCCCACTACTGAGGTGGGATGGAGTGCCACATGCCCTGCATTACGGAGGGGCATAGCCTACGTATTTATGCCTGGCCTAGGTACACCCACAGCCCTCCTCCCCCACCCAGACCCCTCAACTGCACGCTAAGTCCCCAGAATGAGAGTGTACTCACCCCCTTGTGTCTGCTGTGATGCCCTCAAGCGCCCATCCAACTCCGGGTAGGCCACAGCCAGGATCCGGAACATCAGAGGGGTCATGGTGCGACGGGCACCCCTCCCACATTGGGAGGCCATCCCCAGCTGAGCCTCCGCCGTCTTCTTGCTCCAGCGGCGAATGTCCTCCCATCTTTTACGGCAGTGGGTTCCCCGTCTCTGGTGTACCCCCAGGGTCCGGACTTCCTTGGCGATGGCACGCCAAATGTCCTTCTTCTGGTGGGCGCTGACCTACATGACATGCACAGGGGAAGAAGAGAAGTCATTACCAACTGCACCGTCGTTGTGAGTGGCCCCCATCCCTACCCTTGCCATGTGGCGCATGCATTCACACTCCTTCATGTTCCCTGAACTCTGCACCCTTCCCTCTTACAACCAGCCCTCTCCACCCAGGCATAGCCCATACAACTTGCACCTTATGTACTCACCTGTTGGTCTGGAGGACAGTAGAGTAGCGTGTACTGGGGGAGGACCCCGTCCACGAGCTTCTCCAACTCCTGTGCAGTGAAGGCAGGGGCCTTTTCCCCAGACGCACGTGCCATTGTCTCTTCCAGAACGAGGTCACAGCAGCACTTGCAGTGTAGGTCCTCTCCTGTCGAAGATCAGGTATCGAGTGATTCAACTGATAGAAAATGGCGGTCACGTCCGCGGCGGTGACGTCCGCGGCGGTGCGTATCATCACCGCCGGCGCACTTCGTCATTGGCTCCTGGAACCCATAGGGTCCAATGTTAACCAATGCAGCACTGCGCCACGGTCTACGACCGCCTACCGCGACGGAGTACAACGCCAGCGCAGTTACCTCACATTCCCATTGTCCCAGTTTAGAGGTCAGGCAGCCGCCATTTCAGGGGTCCACATGGCTTCATTTACTACTGCGTCACACATACCTAGGCCTACACTCAACACACATACAGGAAGAGTTTGGTGTTTGGTGTTGTGTTCTGTGTATCTGTGGGTACATACCCAGAAATTTGTTGACTCTGTGGTCGCTGTTGTCCTTCCTAGGCACCGTCAGCTGGGACATTTGAGAAGATGGCGGAATCCTCTGGTGTACCGCCCGCTGGTTGACCTGTTGACAATGGAGGAGCGACATTTAATCATCACCTACAGGTTTGACCGTGCCACTATCCAGGAACTATGTACCCAGTTGGAACCAGACCTGATGTCACCAATCCGCCATCCCACTGGAATCCCCCCTGACGTGCAGGTGCTGTCAGTGCTCCATTTCCTTGCAAGTGGGTCATTTCAGACAACAGTGGCCATGGCATCAGGGATGTCCCAGCCTATGTTTTCCAACGTGTTGTCCAGAGTGTTGTCTGCCCTGCTGAAACACGTAAGGAGCTACATCGTTTTCCCTCAGATGGAGAATTTGGCCGCAGTGAAAGGTGACTTCTATGCCCTTGGACATATCCCCAACATCATAGGTGCTATTGATGGGAGCCATGTCGCTCTGGTCCCCCCCCCACAGGAGTGAACAGGTGTACAGGAACTGGAAGATGTTATCATTCCATGAATGTACAGATGGTATGTTTGGCAGACCAGTACATCTCCCAGGTAAAAGCTATGTTCCCTGGCTCAGTGCATGACGCCTACATCCTGCGGAATAGCAGCATCCCTTATATGATGGGTCAACTCCAGAGGCACCGTGTGGCTATTAGGGGACTCTGGTTACCCCAACCTTTCCTGGCTATTGACCCCAGTGAGGAATCCCAGGACCAGGGCAGAGGAACGCTATAATGAGGCCCATGGGCGGACTAGGAGGGTGATCAAACGCACCTTCGGCCTCCTGAAAGCCAGGTTCAGGTGCCTCCATATGACAGGTGGTTCCCTATTCTACTCACCGAAGAAGGTGTGCCAGATCATCATCGCCTGCTCGATGCTTCACAATCTTGCTTTGCGACGCCAGGTGCCTTTTCTGCAGGAGGATGGTCCAGATGGCGGTGTTGTGGCAGCTGTGGAGCTTGTGGAGCCTGTGGGCAGAGATGAGGAGGAAGCTGAGAAAGAAGACATAGACAACAGGGAGTCAGTCATACAGCAATATTTCCAGTGACAAACAGGTGAGAAAATCTTTTTTTCACATTACATTCACTTTAACAGTTCTACCTCTATCCTGTCTGTTATTTAATAGCAGTATTTGGTCACTGAGTTGTACCTTTCCATTACGGTTTCACAGGTGTGGTTACCAACGTGTGTCATCTGCTTGCATCCTTCAAGGACTTGTGATGTGTGACATAGGTATGTTGGCTTTAGAATTGGGAACGCATTTTGACACTGTCATTGATAATACAAATTTACCAAATCACAGACTGACTCAAGATTGCTTTGTGGTTCAAGGGTGTTTATTTAAGAGCTCAAAAATGGAGGGGGGTTGTAAAATGGTGATGGGGGATGGTGGAGGAATGTCCATGGCAGAGTCCAGTCAATTGGTCACACAGGTGCACTGCCCATATGGGCATAGGAAGTGGAGCTGGGGCAGTTTAAGTATGGACAGGGTAACAAAGTGGGACAGTGGGAGGACAATCAGGGTGGTCTCATTTCCTGGCGGGGGTCTTGCCATCTTGCTCTGTCCTGTTCCTGGATCTCAGGGACCGCTTGCGTGGTGGTTGTCCGTCTGCAGGGGGTGGGGTGCTGGTGTGGTGGTCCTGTGTCGGGGCGTCCTGTCCACTAGCGCCGGTGGAGGTGGTGGGCAGTTCATTGTCCATCCTAGTGTCAGGGGCCCTTTGGAGTGCCACGGTGTCCCTCATGGTTTTTTGTATGTCCTTCAGCACCCCTACGATGGTGCCCAGGGCGGAGCTGATGGTCCTGAGCTCCTCCCTGAACCCCAAACACTGCTCCTACTGCAGGCACTGGGTCTCCTGAAACTTGTCCAGGACCGTCGCCATTGTCTCCTGGGAGTGGTGGTAGACTCCCATGATGGAGGAGAGGGCCTCGTGGAGAGTGGGTTCCCTTTGCCTGTCCGCCCCCTGTCGCACAGCAGCCCTCCCAGTTCCCCTGTGTTCCTGTGCCTCCGTCCCCTGGACCGTGTGCCCACTACCACTGCCCCCAGGTCCCTGTTGTTGTTGGGGTGGTGGGTTATCCTGGGTTCCCTGTAGTGGTGGACACAGCGCTGATTGACGTGTCCTGGGTACGGAGGTATGGGCTCGCTGGGTGGGTGCTGTGCTGGTGTTACCAGAGGGTGGAAGGTCAGTGTTGGGCTGTGCCTGTGCAAGGGGAACCGACTGTCCCGAGGCCCACGATGGTCCGGGCTGGTCATCAGGATCGAGTAGGGCAGAGCTGCTGTCGTCACTATTGGCCTCTTCTGTGGGTGGAGTGGAGATGTCTGGACCCTCCTGTGTGGTGGCGTTCCTTAGTGGTCCTGCAGGGATATAAGAGCATGATTATTGCATGTGTGTGTTTAATGGTGTGCAATGGGTGGGTGTTTGTGTACCCCAGTGCATGCATTCCTGTGTGTGGGTTTGTGGGATGATGGTTAGGGGTTTGTTATGGGTATGTGCCGTGAGTATGCTTTGGTGAGGGGTGACCATGCTTAGTTGTGTCATGCAGGGCTTGGTGTTTGGATGTGTGGTTTGTGTTATTAGTACATATGTGAGGAGTTGGAGTGATAGGAGAGGGGGTGAGGGTGGGGGTGTGTGATGGCATGCAGGTAGGGTGGGGGATATGATAGTTAAGATTTAACTTACCAGTGTCCATTCCTCCACCGACACAGCCGAGGCACTCTGGATGCATGATGGTCAAGACTTGTTCCTCCCATGTTGTTAGTTGTGGGGGAGGAGGTGGGGGTCCGCCGCCAGTCCGCTGAACTGCGATGTTGTGCCTGGAGCCCACAGAACGCACCTTCCCGCGTAGGTCGTTCCACCTCTTCCTGATGTCCTCCCAATTTCTTGGATGCTGTCCCACTGCGTTGACCCTGTCGACTATTCTGCGCCATAGCTCCATCTTCCTGGTTATGGATGTGTGCTGCACCTGTGAGCCAAATAGCTGTGGCTCTACCCGTAGGATTTCCTCCACCATGACCCGGAGCTCCTCCTCGGAAAACCGGGGGTGTCTTTGGCGTGACATGGGGTGGTTTGGGTGATGTGTGGGGTGGTGTATGTGGTGATGAGTGTGGTGATGTGTAGTGGTGTGTGGTGTTTTGTGCGTGGATGTTGTGTGGGTAATGGTGTTGTGTGCCTCTGTGTGGTGGGGTTCTCAGTTGCTGTGCTTTCTGTCTCTCTGGCCTTCGGTCATGACTTGTGGTCGTAGGGGTTTGTGGGTGTGTGTTTTATATTGTAATGGGTGTGTGGGAGTGGTGTGTGTATGTGTATCAGGTGTGTGTATTTTGAATTGTCCAATGTGGGTGTGTTTTGTAAATGTGTGTGTATTTTGAGCACGGCGGTGTATACCGCCAATGGAACACCGCGTTTGAAAGACCACTGCTTGGATTCGTGTGTCGTGATAGCATGGGCGTGTTTCTGTTGGCGTGACGGTGGAGGATTTGTTTTCGCCAGTTTATCACTGACCTTTGGTGTGGCGGACTTGTGTGGGTGTCTGAGTTTCGGCGGATTCCGAGATGTGTGTCATAATAGCTGTGGCAGAATTCTGCGGCCGCGGCGGTGTATTGGCGGTCTTCTGCACGGCGGTAAGCGGCTTTTACTGCCAATGTTGTAATGACCCCCAACGTGTTTTTGAATCAGGAAGCACAAGAAGTATTGAATGGGTGATTACAAAGTAAAGAAGCATGGAATGGTTGAGCTATTTTTGGTTGTGCACCGGATTTTCTGTTGAAAACAGATACCAGTTTGTTAGGATGGGAAGCAAGTTTAGGAGAGAGATGGACAGGGTATCTGTGGTCAGGATAGGAGGGAGAAAAACGTATAAACTGTTTGGAACTGACAGAAGGTCTGTATGCTTGGAGGAGTTTCAGAAATGTTCTGGAAGGGCAGACAGTGTTGATGAAAATGGACAATGTTTCAGCAGTAGCATACATCAATCCTCTGGGGGTTGACGGGGAGGTAGCAGATCCCGTGGCCTATCAGATTTAACAAAAAATGTTGGTAGTTTTACATGGAGCACAGGATTGTTGTAAAGGCAGAATATTTATCAGGTCAAATGAATATTATAGCCAATTGGAGTTTTAGGAACATAAAGGATTTCAGCGATTGGAGGCTGAATCCTTGGTAATTCAGGAAGCTAAACAATATTTGAAGTCCGTTTTAAGTGGACCTATTTGTGAGCAGATTGACTTTTCAAATAGAGAAGTATGTCAGTTGGATTCCAGATCCAGAAGCTTGGACAGTGGATGCTTTTCGCAAAAAATGGAAAGGATTGAGGGCTTATGCTTTCCCGCATTTTACAATGATATAGAGAGTTCTACTTAAAGTGAGATTGAAGAAGTGTTAAATTGTGTTGGTGACACTCACCGTTTTCGGTGTCACAAGTATGGTTTCCATCAGTAATGGAATTGGCATGCAAAATTCCTTTCTTGATTCAGGCAGTAGAAGGTTTATTAGAGAATTGTGTAGGAAAGGAACACCCATTACTCCTAGAGAGGGTTAGGAACCTTCTTGTTTGGAAGATATCAGGAGATCTGAGCATTTCGAGAGACTTTTGAGCAGGGCTGCTGAATTGCTCCAAGAGTGGTGGGCACCTGGAACAAGAAGAATATAGAGGAGTTTGGAAAATATGGTCTAGTTGGTGCATGGAAAGGCATTTGGATCCCGTGGAGGTGCCTGTAGTTGGTGTGGTCAATTTCTTTGGTAAACAGTTTGAGAAAGGTTTAAGTTTCAGGACTTTAAACTGTTACAGATCTGATAGTTCAGCAAGTCATCTTAATGTGGATGGAAGATCAGTAGTGAGAAATGCTATTGTGTGTAGAGTGCTGAGTAACATGAGATTAAAGAGACCCCAAAGAGCAAGGTATGATACTTTAGGGGATGTGTAATGTCATTATTTCTGTCCTGGCCCCAGTATAAGTTTGATTTGAAAAGACTTTCATTCAAAATGGCTTCTTTACTTTGCTTGATTTCTTGCAGAAAGATACTTACTTAGAGGTACGTAACAGATTTAATGCGCCAGGCGGTGTATATTTTGAAATATGGAAGAGAACTAAGACAAAGTCTGATTCTATATTTTACCCAAAATTTGAAGAATGTAAAAAATTGGGTGTGATTGAATGCTTGGATAAATCTGAAAACACAATGATGTAATACAGAAGACATGGAGAGAAACAGTTATTGATCTCATATGCAAAGCCATATGGAGTTGTGACTACTGCTACTATAGCAAGGTCGATTAAATGAGCGATGGAACACACAGGTATTGACATTCAACAAGTTAAGTCACACTCTGTAAGAGGTGCAATGGCCAGTAAAGGCCGTTTTTCTGGTGGTAGATTGGGAGAGAGTTTAAAAATCTGCTTGCTGGTCAAATGCAAGCACTTTCGCAAAACATTATTTTAGACTAATTGCACATGGCAAATGCGGTATTCAAAGGCTTACAATATGCATAATGGTAGCATCCAGTCTTGTAATGAAATAACGATCCATTATCACTCCTACCGCTTCCCTTAAAAAATACATTTCAAAAATACATTATTTTTGAGATTGTGTAAGTATGAAGGGAAGAAGAGAGGTAATACCATTTTCACAGTATATTTTTTTAATGAAATGTATAGTTGTTTGGTGGCATGAATAAAAGAATTAAAAAAAGAATAAACAAGCTATTTTATTGATATGTTGTTTATTGTTTTAGAGGTGTAATAGAACAGGATAAAGAGGAATATTATTCTTGGATAAAATAGTAGTAGAAGAAGGATGAGATAATTCAAGCTTTCAAACTGGTACATTTAAAAGAGGAGGACAGTTCCGTGTACTACGGAATTCTGATGCTAGTTAAGAATTTTGTTTGAAAATGGGTGCTGCAGGAGTGGCAAGTAAAATATTAATGCATCATGTTAGCCTCTGTGTCTTTAATGAAATCTAGATTCTCTGTTCATTATACTTGGAGAATCACTATTCTCCCTGCAATACCATCTTGGCTGCGACCCAGAAGGTCACACATGTTACCTCTCCAGTATCATTTTCTTTAAAACAGTGCTGGAAAGATTGTCATACCAAGTCTCTCAATGCCAGATCCCAAAAAGCAGTTTTAATGTTTAACCACGAGGGAGGCAATTGTGGAGTGAAGGTGCTCACATCTCACAGAAGGAACAAAGGGGCTTAACAAATGGGTGACTGGAGGGGCTGGAAGATGAGCGAAAGATCAATCTGTGTGTATGCTTTGTCATTGTGTACATTGGAATAAAAGGTGCAATCCCTCTCTCCTTATGGGTCACTCTCCATATGTCCAATAAGTATAAATCTAACATCCCTTGGGCGAGGGATGAAGGGGCCAGGTGTGTGTTGGGGCGTGCCACGATCGATCCAGCTCTGGGTTCAGGATCGTATTGAAGTCTCCTCCGATAACTGCCTCACCCATGGCAACGTGTGCAAGTTTTGGAAGCAATTAGACGTAGAGCTCCTTCTTGCATTCATTGGAACCATAAATGGAGAAGAAAGTGAAGAGGGCCTTGCCCATACGGACTGTTGCGCTGACCACCCTACCTTCCTTATCCACATGGGTAGACTCTAGAGTAATGGGTAGGCTGTACCTGAACAAGAGGAATACTCCCTT
Source organism: Pleurodeles waltl (assembly GCF_031143425.1). Taxonomy (NCBI): domain Eukaryota; kingdom Metazoa; phylum Chordata; class Amphibia; order Caudata; family Salamandridae; genus Pleurodeles; species Pleurodeles waltl. The sequence goes on along the minus strand of NC_090446.1, from coordinate 642,982,667 downwards.
AGTTTTAGTGTGACTGGATGCATGCAGTTGAAGTGGATACCAGTAAGAATGGAGCAGTTTGGCATTAGGTTGTAAGAGGTGTGTCTCTTGAATTGTTGTACTATCCGGCCCCTTGATGTGGGCCATTTTAAAGTGCATTTCTTTTCATTCAGGAGTTTAGCGCTTGTATATTTAGTGAAGCTAAACTGATATTATGCATAATCTAACAGGGAGAGTCAAGATCGCAGCAGTGTCAACATCAATATATATGTGGATGGGCTAGATCGAGATTGGACAGCTAATCACTCACCGCAGTCCTGTAATGTTCGCTAAAGGCATGTGCATCTGCTCTGGAAAAAACAAGCAGTATATAACAGCATCAAAAGAAGGAAAATCAAACAAGAAGAGAAAACTGGCATTATGAGCAAGAAAGCAAACATCACATGTTGATCAAAAGGGAGTCATCAACCTAGAAACAGAGGGACTATACCTGAGACAACTCCTGACCCCCACTAGCCAAATCCCATCACAAATCAATGGATATTGCTGTGCGTCCATGGAGGAGCCAAGCAGCAGCCACCGCAAGCAGGCCGGCATGTATGACTCAAAAGTTCCAGCTATGGGATGTCAGCTATATCATCAATCACTTTGCATTGAAGGCAAATCCACTGGTTGATCATGTCATCATGTGGTGATATTGGGTGAACTTCAGTCTTTTTCTGTGGAGTCTTCCGCCTTCCAGTCACACTTGGTGAACAGGGAGCCCTCTGTGGTCACCACTGTCTGTGGTAGAGGGGGCCATATGCAGCAAGACACAAGCCTCATCTCGTTTCCATGCCCAATGAACTTATTATCAATGGTGAAGATCCAACACAATGGGAACCCTCAACAGTAGAGGATTTTCCTACCCCACAGATATTTTGTATTACATTTTGAAAGCATATTTTCTTTATCATTTGAACAGGGAGGTCTTGGATCAGCTACACCATGTTGCTTTGAAATGTTACAGAGTCCAAGGTCCTGGCTGCTTCAAGTATTGCTTTTTTGACCTAGTAGAAGGGGACCCTAATTAGGACATCCAGTGCAGGATGGTTTTGCTGCTAAGAGGAGAAGACCTGATGTGTGCAGTCCAAGGTCATATCCTGGTCTATGGTGTCATGAAGGATATGGTGGAACAGGGCCGGAACATGGCTTCTCAGCTCGGAATTTGGGATGGCCACACTCACACCCCAAATCTAAATATTATTATGGTGGGAACGGTTTCTTTAGTCCCTTTGGGGCTTGTTGTGGGAGTACACCATCAAAAACTCTGCCCACGGAGTTTGTAGAACTCGGTGGTCAGTTGGGCCCTCCTCCTCTACCACATCAGAATACATTTTCTAATAGGCAATTAGAGCTGAGAGGTGAGTGGGGATGCTGTTCTGCGACCCTGCTGGTGACTACTGGGCTCCAGATGTTAGGCGGGAGAAACACTTGACTCCGTTTTGCCAGACTCGATAGGCCCTGTGGCTGCAGCCAAAATGTGGGCTAGGGGTTCCGCCGATACACTGAGGCCCACCGCTTGGCTGCAGATTCACATGTCATCCTACTGCCCGCCATGTTGACTGCACCGCTGACTAGAGCTCATTAGTATGGATTCTCCACCTGCTGACAAGCCCTCTGTCAGCTCTGTGGGGGCCCTGTAGACCACGGATACAGCTATGGCCTCCCTGATACCCCCATAACATGGGCTAGGAAGTGGTAACAGGTGGCTTTGGAGGCCTGAGCTCAGGAGCTCAGACGAGGTGCGCCATCTTGGGTCCCGGCTTCAGTCATTCCCCCTATATACCCCAATTACTGGGCACACTAAATATTATGTGTTAGTTGGGCATAATTTGAATTGAACGTTGAACACAAATAGAAAGGTCGAGCCAATGGACGAATACACTTTCGACTATTTGGAAACATGGAAAGTGGTTAGGGTGAACCAACTGGACTCAATAGAAACTTTCTATATCCGACTACGAGTACATTATTGAAACTGGTGATGTTAATAACTTATCAGAGCCAAAATGCGTCAAATGTATCATCGTCAGAAAAGGGGCCTAAAACTGAGGAGAAACACAATCCCTTTAGGTGGGGGCCTTTCAAACCTCCCAACTTCCTGCAAAATTAGAGGCCCAACTGAGGTTTAGTATTTGCCACTTCTCTTTTCCATATAACCATTTAAAGGACACCCAGCCTTCCGCAACATCCTGTAAAATGAATTGTAACTTATTATTGGCTAATTGGACTTTAAAATATACCTTTTGTTATCATGCCAAAGATTCTTAGGGACAGTCCCCTACCTCCTCTTAGAAAGTGATATGACAAACTTTTCAAACACGTACTAATATTCAACACTTTTGACTTCATCACTTGCCAGTGGATATTCCAATAAGTTCTTCGGAGAGAGTCACCAAATTCCATCCCAGTCTCAATAGGCCTTTAAATACAATATTTGACAAATACATTTTCCATATCAATGATTTGGCTGGGAATGCACAACACCCTTGTAACGTTTGCTTCAAATCGTTCAATCCCTGATTAAATCCACTGGCCTAGAGTACTCGAGGCACTCTACTAGACATTACATTTTAGTTTAAACCATCCAGTAAACTGGCCCTTAAAACATATCGCTCTCCAAACAATGCTGCTGACCCCTTATGCTTTGGAACGCACCATTTGGCACTAAAGGTTATAAAACTAACAAATAGCAGAATCCAGAAGAATTCCTAATGAATCTGATAGGTGTCGCCAGTGCTTAATTTGTAAAAATGTGCCGGTGCTCAAAGCCCTCCTCTTAATCACGCGGCTGCTGCAATTAAATGTCTCCCATTGTGACGCTTTTTCGTTTTTCTCTTCCTCGTCTTTCCCATGTGTGTCTTTTGCTCGCAGCAAATGCTTGAAGCAGAAGAATAAGTCCAGGCCCTCAAAAATAAGTGCTGATGCTCAGCACCGGAAACAATAAGCACAAATTAAGCACTGGGTGTCGCTGTATGTCCCGAAAGACTTTAAAATGCACAATTATTCCGAAAATTAAGCGAGGTAACACTCCGGGGAACCAGCAACTCAGAGACTAGTTACCCTGCAAATTGCATCCTCAATTTGGGTTGAAAAGCTGACAGCCTAATAGCCCATGGCGTTGTCAGCTTTAACAACCAGACAGCTGCTCTGGCTGGAATTCTAGACAATTTCAGGATGAACTTCCGCCACATTCTTCTGAGGCACCAGTCTGTCGAAAAATCTTCCAGTTTCCCTGAAGGCACCTCTGAATCTTCAGGCTTGTGAAGTAACCAATTCGAAAAAATGCACTGTTTGCACAGTGATCACATTTCCTGTGAAAGATGACAAGGAGGAGAGGAAATCAGGAAACATAATTTCAGTCAATAATATGACTATATTCTCCGTTTAGAATTCTTGAGACACTCTAAAATGTCCTTTAATTATTTTTGAATAGGCAACAGAATGCCCTGTTTACCAAGACATTGGCCTGGATGCCTCATTTAGAGAAGAGTGGTTACGTCTTCCGTCAACAAAGCCCCTTTAGGCTCCATAGATGGAAAACGTGTTCGGTCCCAGCAGAGTAGGGGCCATCGGAGGCCCTCCTTATTTAGGGTGGACGGGGTAATGTCTCACCCCCCCCATTTGCAAAAACATGGCAAGAAAACATGGCAGTAAGGGACAGAGAAAAAAAAATATTCTCACACCCTTGGAGAAAACTACCAGGGTGTCAGGCCATTACTTTTTTGTGAAGCAAACTCCCGCTTTGGGAGTTTATTTCTGAAAAACAAAAAAAAAAAAATAATTCTGGTGAACAGCTGAGGGCAGCCGCCCACCAAACCGCATACATTGAAAGGAACCACCTTGACAGTGGTTTCTTTCGACGTGCAGAAATGTATAGAGATGGTTGCTAGGCTAGCAGCCATCTCAAAATTTGATGGAAAGCAGTCTCTGAGGATGGAGGAGGTAATGACCTGGAGAGCCCTGACAGACTGAGTATGGTTCATCAAACAATAATTCCGGCCCTTACTTTGGCCACTGTGAGCGTAAACAAAGTCACCTATTCTTAAGCAATTTTCAATGTACAACATTTTCCCAAGTTCCCTGGTCAGTAATTCGGAAAAAGATGATATCACGTCGGGTTCCGTATTTTGTCATGTTAAGCACTGCTGTTGCAAAATAATAATAAGTGTTTGTTGCAGCTGAGTAGCACAACTCCTTTCTGGGTGCCATTTTGTCAGTATATTAAGGGTGATTTGGCGGGGCTGACATTCAGGAAACCTGAAATCTTTTTTGGCAATCCCTGGGTTGCAGGAAAAAAAATAACATTCATGCGATCCGAAAATGTAAAAGTTCACACAATGGACCCTCTTAGACAATTGCCCATTAGCCTTAGGTTGTTTGTGCAAGGCAAAGTGTGTGTGTGTGTTTACCAGGGCCTGCTTCTAAGGAAACATGCAGTAAGTAATCTGCACCATGTAAAAATAGACACAAATGTAAACTACATTAAAGCGTGAATCAATTTGTTCTATTATATTTTTTTAGCATAATTAGTATTTCGTCAAAAAAGGGGCAAATCATCTGAATAAATATTTTCGAAGCACATATATTGGCTTGTTTAACTGTTTATAATTTTACACACTTCCCTAAAGCAATGACCCTTTTTATCTCCAGGTCCAAAACTCAAAAAATAACTTTGTTTGTAAAGCTCATAGACCATGCACTTACTTTCTTCTCTTGTGCATACAAAATTTGGCATAACTATAAACCGATCTCTGTGGTACAATGCTGAACCGCTTTGGGCTTCAAGCCTTGGAGAATGTTGCAGACGAAGGGCCCAATTTATGAAGGTACTTAGCTGTAGTAAAATTACGAGTGAGGAGTCACTCCTCACTGCCGAGAGTGCGCCATGCAGCGGTTTCACCCCAGTGCGAGATGCCGCCCTGAGAGCAGAGATTCCGTCACTAGCGCAGAGACTTAGCATTCGTAAGTTTATTACATATGGAATTGGGAATCAGGGCCCGAAGTGTCCAGCATTTCCGCAAAGAACTGGTAGATTTGTGTGTTCTCTAGCGGTTTTCCTACCTCCATTTCCTTCTTTCTCTCAGGATGCATTGTTTTTAAATCTTCTTAAATAGCTTTTCCAAGCGTTTTATGAAGTGTGATGGACACTTTTTTCCACCTTTCTAGATCGCATGTTGGCAGTAAAGCTGCACATGCCCAGAAGTCAAAGTCAAAGTGAGTAGTTACTCCCTGAAACTCAGGTTTGATTTTTGTTATCAAATATTTCCCTCTACATTTTATAATCATTTTTACAGTTTCAGTATTATTTTGCACTGCAATTTAACCATTCCATTTGATTTGAACACAGTACACAGTACTTGCTGTTTTAACTGATGGTCAACATGGACAATTGCCCAGATGCCACCTGGCTAACTTATTGGAAGACAAGGGGGCTTCTCCGCTAAGGCGGAGGAGCGTCGCCCCACTGGATTGTGGGAAAGGAAAAATAAAATGCTAATAATGTTGTGTTATTATCATTTTATTTTTCCTGGGAGAAGGGACGGGGCTGTGCTGCAGGGAGTGGGCTGGAGGAGTTTTATGTGCACTATAAAGTGTTCATCTCTGTTTGGCTGCAGTGTTGGGCCGGCCAAACAGACATGCACACTTTGCATGTTCTCTACCCGGCTGTATTACACAGCCGAGTGGAGAAGCTGCACAGGCTCCCACTCACAGTCTGAACGGCGAAGCAGGCTGCTCAGACCAATCACAACGCTTCTGAATGCTGGTGACAGCAGTGTCGTGGTTGGCTGTGAGCCCGTGTGCACCCAGAAGAGGATGAGGACGGAGGGGAGATGAATGCGTCTCCCCCACAGATAAGCGATTTTTCTTTTCTTTCAGCCCCCCCATCTCCCACATCCCCCTTCCCCACCCCGCGACCCCCGTTCAGTGGCAGTTGCCCCTGTTGGAAGAACCAGAAGCCTCTCTCTTTCCTCTTTCTTTTCCCTAGCTAAACCTCTGCTCACCTCTATCGCGGACTCTTTCGACTCATGCCTGCTGCATCACTCTCTACCTCTCTTTCGCTGCCTCACCTAAGGGTCACTGTATTATCCCTCTCCCCATACACTCCCTTCCCACTTTACCTCCCTCTGTCCTTCTACCTCCCTCTGATTACGTTGCCTCCCACCCTACCACTCTCTCTACATCACATGCTTCTACTTCATCTCTCTCTACCCTCTATTTTATTGTAACTTATCTCTACTCCACCAGTTACTAACCAATCACCCCGCTCTCACTCTTGCTACTCTATTTACCCCTCTCGACTTAAAGTCGTCTCTCACTACCACCCTCTAACTTACTTTCTGTCTTACTTATCTTCCCCTCTCATGCACCTTTTAGTTTTCCTCACCTTTTCAGGATCACCCCATCTCTTTACCCCCCTCGCTCTACCCATCTCTTCATCTCTAAATATTCATCCATCACTCTCTCTCACTCTGTGCACCTCACCTCTCTTTCAATGCACCTCTCTCTTTCACCTGTTTATGCTACACCCGCCTCTCTTCCACTCTCCGTGCAGGCCTCTACAGCTTTACTCATCTCCCTACCTGAAAAATATTTCCCTCGCCCATTTCTCTTCACCTCACGCCTCAGTTATATTCCTCCTCTATCTACTTTGCTTCTCCCTGAAGCTCATCTCTCTTGACTTCGACTCTTTGCATCTCCATCTTTCTATACCTCACCTCTGTTTACCTTTCACCTTACTCTCTACCTCACTAGTCTATGACACCTTACTTTCTACCTCTTGCCTCTACCTCACATCGTTCTCAATAGCTAATCCCTCAGTTTATCTCACCATTCACTGTGTTCCTGTGACTCACGATCTCTCTCCCTCTTGTAACCTGTGTTGAATCGACCCCATCTCTCTCACTACCATAATCCTTTCTCATAACCTGTTATTCCCTATTTCAACCTCTATTCTCTATCTATCAGTGCCTTCCCTCTCCCTTCTCTCTGTACCTTCTTCTGTATTTCAGCTGAGCCTCTCTACCTCACCTCTCTCTCTATGTATTTCCTTTTAAATGTATCATTATCCCCTCTTTCTCACAAGCACATCTCTCACTCCTCACCCTCTCTCCCACGTTTTCAAACTAAACTCTTTCACTATCTCAACTGACTCTCTAATTCGCTTCTTTTATTTTGACGTCTCACTTCTCTAGCCTTTACCCTACTATCTCTTCCTGTCTCACTAGTGCTTACCTGACTTGTCTTTTTATACCTTCTTCACATTTTGCCACTCTCTCTACTTTGCATCTCTTTATATTTCTATCTGCCTCAATTCTCTCACAACCTGCATCTACCTCTCACAATCTACCTCTACCTCTCTCTGTTTCTACATTTCTCTAATTCACCACTCTTTCTGCCTTTCCACTCTCTATACCTCCTTACTCAGTGCACCCCGCCTCTTTTAATCTCTCTCTACATTTCCTTCTCCCCATCCATTGTCTCTCTCTACCTCACTCTAAAACCTTTCCTTTCTCATAACTCTCGTTTTCTACTTACCTCTCCCTCTTTCTACCTCTCTCTGACCTTTTTTTCTGGTTAGCTCACCGTTCTCTTTACCTCATGCCTCTTCACACCTCATCTGTCTAGTTTTGTTCCTTATTTCTGTCTCGAGCTCCCTTTCCCCTCTACTTTTCCTCCATGGCTCCAACGATCTCTTTACCTGTTTGTCTTTCATAGGTCAGCCAGTTTGAATGGTGTAAATCCTGCGCGGAGTGCTTTGGTTTACTTTGTTACGATATTTGACAGTACAATTTCAATCATTAGGTGAATATTCCTCATTTCAGTATTACTCACTAGTCGACTAGATGTTTACCAAGGCACCCAAACCGTGCTTTGCCAAGGATGGGAGCATCAGGCTGGTTTGACCATGAATTCCAAGTAGAAAATTGTTGCTGTTAGATATAAATAGTACTGAACCAAAAAGTATAAAAAGAAATGGGTTTAATAAAGCTTGTTCAACTTTCTTTTGGTACTTTTTGGCTGGGGGAACACCGGACTGTTTGAGCATTCCGCGGTTTTTGTGAACCTGCTTTTATGTAAATTTAATTTACGGTTCACTACTGTATGGCAACACGAGTGCTTAAAGCTGCTGAAAATGGGTAACACAGTTGTATCAAACAGAACGCCCCAAAACATGTCTATCCAGGGCCCCAACAGTCCTTCAGATTGCACTGAATACTCTTACTGAAGCTTATTATTTCACTTGCTCATGTCTTTAGCTAGGAGAGAGTAAGGATTCCCAGTAACAGTAACTTTAGCTTCAGGCAAAATAGCATTTTGCCCTTGGAGCATTGCTGCTGCTTAATCTCATTTTATGGCAGGCCAGGCCGAAGTTGCCTTTCAAACAATGAGAACAAACTGAAATGCGTTATCGGATGCATCAATCTTCTGCCCCCAGGCATGCTCTTCTCTCACTTCAGTGGTTATTCACCTTCTCCTTCCTAAACTAACATTGATGCATGCCCTTCCCCTCTTTACCACTTGTGGCAAAGGTGTGTGCACTCTCTACGAGGTGCAGCCTACTTACTGCAGGTGAATATAATGCGTAGATGCTGTGCTCTGATTTGTAGTGATCTCAGAGCATCCTCGAGTACGAGGGACAGGTGAGGTAGGTGAAAAATGGCTGTCAGTGGAGTCAGATGCATAAAGTGCACACTCACAGCCATTTTGGCGGCCTATGTGTCCTCTTCTGTAAGATTAGCAGGGACACAATTGTGGGCATTGTGACCTAACTGTTAAAGTTCAGCTTGAGACATCTGAAGAGTTGATCCACTTTTCAGTTATTCCCTGCATATAATCCCTCTTTTATTATATTGTACCCATGTCTCTTTCATGCCTACTTAAAATTCTCCCATTACCCACTTACACTTTCCCCATCCATAGTCACGTAGGAAAACATCCCTATGAGGAAAACATGCCAAATCTTAAAACATATTATTTGATATACACTCCTCTTAGTGCATTCAGTTCAGTCCTTGCAAATCATGTTTCTGTTTTCAGGCTTCACGCTCCCTCCTGCTTTACTGCCCGACCCCCTGCTCCAGGAAACTTTCGATTCTGTCTTTGATCATCAGGGGTCTTCCCCACAAAAGTAAATGTAAAAATACTCTTGCTCCCTTGGTCACTAAATCACTAGACACATTATTGTGAGAATCTCTTTTCTTAGCAAATAAATGCAGATAATTGAGGAAGGACCTAATGGGTAATGTCTCAATCACTTTCAACACATCTTCATTGGCCACCACCTGATCAGTCTCTTCTGCTTCAAGAAGAGTGAAGTTGACATTATATTCGTATATCACTCCCCTTATACATTTTGAAAAACTGTGCAAACACAGCAGGATAAAGTCTTCTGCCCACCTAGGCTTTAGAAACCCAAAGCACTCTGGTGAGACACCTTCACGGTTCTCACCACTAGAGGTCTACTGAATCTTTGGACTCAGTGAGGAGTGTAGTAGTCAGATTAATTCCATAACAAATCAATCACATAAACCATAAACAATTCTAAAGACCTGGAACAAACCAAACACTAAGTCAAACACCAAACTGAATAAAGTTTCAAAGCTTTACTACAATCCCAAAATCAATGTAACATGTATGGTGCGCAAAACTAAGTTATAAACATAAATGAAAACCATTGGCTGACTGAAACGCCTTAAGAGGTTTAGCCTACTAAACATCAATACTGTTAAATACTCCAAAAGAATAACATAAATTAGTAGAACTACAATATGCACATTTACTTCAGATTTCAAAGTAGGTGATGGAGACATAAGTAAATTATCAAAATTCAATCACTAACATTCAAATTTCTTGGCTTGGCTATCCTTATCATTAACACGAATTTTGACTTGTGTGTGTGGGAACGGGTTAACACATGCAGGCAAAACAAAAAGGTTTACAAAATAATTTTGAAAAAACATCTAATGACGGTAATTCACTATAAAAATACACTGGTGCAATTATCTAAACTGAGAAGGAAACAAGAAACCACATTTAATTTATACCTCTCCTCAAGAGACAGCAGACAAGAAAATTTCATAAAGCAGAACATTCATCTTCTCACGACATCAGTAGACAGCAGCATCAGGACAGTGCGGAACACGGATTACACATAGGGCAAATCAGCAGTTCAGAATTGATTGGGCATATTAGTACTGAACAGCATAAGCAGTATGGTAATTAAAAGGATGACTTTATTCTTCAGAAGATAACTAAAGGTTAGAAGGTTTCAAAAGATGCAGAGAAGTAACAGCGCATCGGGGATCATCAGCATGTCAAATCGGACTCTAGCAGACTGACAAAGTTTAAATGTTTCTCACTAATTAGAACTATCCATGGGCCTATCAATTGGTCCTTCAGGTGGGCTCGTCTTACGCACAAGATTCAGCATCCAATAGAAGCCACTGACACCATCAAGTTTGCAACTATTCCGGATTTTCTCAGGGAAATTCATGATCATTGAGATGAGTTCATACACTTTCTGCCAAAATATTACGGCTCATATTTATACTTTTTTAGCTCCACATTTGCGCCGCTTTTTGATGCAAAAACGGCGCAATCTTGCAAAATACAATTGTAATTTGCAAGTTTGCACCGTTTCTGAGTCAAAAAATGACACAAATGCGTCGCTAAAAAAGTATAAATATGGGCCTACATTTTTTTGTTGATTGTACTTCTGGATCTTTTCTCACGATACACAGGATTACCTAAACATTTTTCACATTAAATTTATTAAAGTTTCCTGTCTTGCTCAACAGCTGCAACAAATATTGCTACTTTGTTAACATTGAAACATGTTCCTTGTCTCCAATACAATAGGACTTTCAATATCACATCAGCTACCTAGGGAAAATAAATCATGTCAAAGGAACAGAATAAGCAAGTAATTTTCCTCTACTGCTGTAAAACGAATATTCAGGCCTAGTTTAGCAAAGAAAGCCTAAATACCCAATAATACACTTCATATACTTTTAAAACCTATTGCGCACCTTACAGTTCAAGTCACATATGCAAAGCAAATTATTTAATTGCAAACAATATTTACTACATTTTAGAACAGTTTACATATGCATTTATTTTACTGCACACATATAATTCATGTCACTATATTTAAATCAGTATAAGTATGATTAATTTTGTTCTTTTAATACTTTAATTCTATTATACATCTAATTAGAACACTTTTTGCATTAGTCCATGCCAGTAACTTATTTGAATATAAATGCGCAATTATATATCATATTGAAATGTGATGTCAAATACGAATGGAGGCCACATTGTCCACTATAATTGAAATGTGCAAATTTTACATTTACACCTACTTTCTCTCTGTTAGGCTTTTAAATTAAGGGTTGTAAGTCACCATACACTGACTTATATGGTTAAAGGGCAACAAGGCTCTTGGATCAAGGAGAATCAATGGCTGCTGTAACCAACATTTGCAATGACTGTTACCAGTACTTCACCAATACTTACATTGTAAAGCTCTGATGAAGAAATTTTCAGTCAAAGAAATGGCAACTGCCAAGACTTCAAGGGAAGATGACCTCTCAGTAGAACTACAAAATCAACAAAACCAGGCTATCCTCAATGCTTTGCAGAATCCTTGAGGGTGTTGGAACATCCTGGTCGTTTAACAAGGATTTCAACTCAGCAATCATAGCTCTCTTTTCTGAAAGAGGTAAAGACCCTTTGCTTTGCTCTAGCTACAGACCACTCGCCCTTATCAAAAGGGACGTTAACACTGGACATAGGTTTGTGGATGAATCGGTTGGTCGGCCCTGGCTGAATTCCGTCTTATTTACAGAGAATAAATGAAAACCAGTGAAAGAGAATTTAAACCTATACAGTTTCTTTTACTTTCTATAGCCTCTTTTTAGGTTGAGCCTAGGCAGCGTGCATGCACTGTCTGCAAGACATGCTGTATTTAGTAAAAGGACTTTGATCCCACATGCTGCTTAACATAGGTTGACTTCAGAGTTGCTCTTCTTTGCTGCCTCCTAACTGGCTCGTGAAGCCAATATGTCACTTCCGTTCTTAGCTGAGGAGCACTGGCCAAGTACAGATTCATTTCTCTTGATTAGTGCCCGTCCACTGAGATGCAGGTACTATTTCTTCTACCCCCTCCTATTCCCCCTGCCCTCTTTGCCAAGTTGTGTATTTTTATTAGTTGCTTTCTGACTGGAATGTAACTGGTGCTCCAATACCTTTGCGTCGAGTTTGCACTTATATAAAACAGAAACAAAACTGATAACAGAAATTGTATAGATCTTCGTTTCCGTTCCCCGTTTGTAACAGATTTTTAATTTATTTGTTTAGTTATTTAAATTATTTGTATGTCGGCATCACCAGAGCGATTCTTTCAAGTTCTGTAATTACGCATGTAGCTTTGACCCACATGTCAATCGATGCATTGCTTGTAAGTCATTTCTTCAATGGGAACTTCCTCACTGTGTGTTTGTGTGGCACTAGGCACTGACTCGGCCAGCAATTGTAAACATCCTACCATAGGCGAAGGAGCAGCTAAGGACCTCCTCCTGGGTGTTTTGAGGTGAGGAGAACAAAAACTGGCAGTGGAACTTTACTTTTCCCCATCGCATATTCATAAAGGTAATTTATGTAACACATCTTGGATTGCTTTGGGCTCGGTAGCAGTATGAGAGGCTGAGCTGCGTGGAACCTTGCTGAGGATGACAAACTGTTTCTTTCTTTTATGTCTATGACACACCAGCTTTAGTATTGTTGGCCATTGTCTATCACTATGTGTGTGTCTGGGAGCCTGGAGTGTCTACCAACAGGGACCGGATTCCAAGAGATGGAGAAAGCACCGAGGGCTGAGAGCTGGGTAGTGGTGATGCAGGCTAAAGTGTGACACTACTGCTCTGCTTGAATCACCTTATCTTGCTGCAACCTCCTTATTCCTGTTCTCACCTTGTTTTTCTTGGTGTATTTGAGTATTTCACTTCTTCTGATGCCACGAGTTGCGCTGTGAGTGATGGGGCCCTCTCTTGACAGCAGTTAGAGCACCCCCATCTTTGGCGAACATCCCTTCATGCAGGCGCCATCACAGTTCTTGTTAACTGAGTGGGTCTGTGAAGTGCTGCTTTTTCTGGCTTCAATACTGCTAGCGCTGAGCAGAGAACCTCCCTGAAGCCTCCGCTAGAACCCATGCTTTCAGAGGTAGCTGTGAGTGCGCTTGTCATCCATTATATCATGTTCAAGAACTTCTACACCGCAGCAGCCACCTTATTCTGTCCTATGCGTTCCTCTGTCCTCCGCCCTCCTCTGCCTTCCTCTATCCTCCACCTTCGTATGCATTCCGCTGTCTGTCAACCTCAATGCATTCCCTTGTATTCTACCTTCATATGCATTCTGCTGTCTTCCGCCCTAGTATGCATTGCGCTGTCCTCCACCCTTGAATGCAGTGCCCACTCTCCACCTGTGTGCCATATCATTTTGCCACGGTCCTCATGTATTGTCTGCCCTCCACCCTCTTATGTAGTCACTTTCTTTCCCAATGTATGCATCCCCTTTACCGTCTGACCCATCAATGCAGCTCCTATCCTTTGCCCTAGTTTTCAGGCTCTCTCCTCCACTATTGCACCTTTAGTATGCATTTTATTTTCTCTTCCCTCATATAAAGCGCCTATTCTCTGCCCTTCTATGCACCCGCTTTCCTCTGCAAAAATCAGTTGAATACTTGTCACAAGCTTGCGCACTATCCATCACTCTAACTTCATATGCCAAGAATTAAAGGCAAAGCAGTTAACCTTTAATGCAAAACAGGACAGAGGGATACCAATGTAGTGGCTGAATTGCAAAAACTACTGCTCTGTTTGTTTGTGAAAGTCCAACCCAGATGAAGGAATTGTTGCTTCAATACTGTGCAACTCATTTCCCACTCATTAGAAAATTAATTGTATGTAATAGCCAGGAAAAGAAAACCCTTTAAAATCTTTTGGGGTACCTTTATTGTACAGCTGTATTTATAGAATTTGTTCAGCCTGAGGTATGTGGTGGCCAGCTTTTATTTACTTGCAATTTTCAAGGCAATGTGGCAGTCAGAGGCCACTTTACAATGCACATAAGCCTCAATGAGAACAAGTGGATGCAGGGAACAGTTATAAAAGCGCTCCACTATTTATGTTATTGTCCATCACAGAAAAAAAATACATTTACGTACACAAATGTCAACCGGTCGTCTGTTCTCACCCCTAAAGTGAGCTATAAACTCAAACATTACCCTTTACGGAAACTAAACCGTGGTCAGTGTGGACAAATAGGACCCATGAGTAGGTAATGCACAATGGCATCACCATATCACTACTTGGGCTTATTTATTGACAAACTATGTCTGCATAGTATTGCTGGAGTAAGGTTACACTTTTCTTTCTGGTCACAGCTAAAGATTCTTCCCTAGGCCCTGCAGAATATCTGAGTTGCTTCTCTTAAATGTTAAGATAATGAAAAACAGTCCATCTCTTGTTGGTAAGGCAGAAAAGGGGATGCATTTTACACCAGTCATGCACATATGTATTCTAAATAATGAGAAAGAGCTTTCACTGGTAAAGGTATGGATGAATTTTCACAGGCAGGTGCACATTCTTTCCTCCACAGCAGCAATACCCACCCAAACTCTGTGCCTCATCTGTGGCAGCTGTTAATGCACACCAGTTCTATGCCTCTGTCTGCCTGGTGATCTCTGTGCTAACCACTACAACACAGACATCGTGAGTGCATTCTTTGATGTAGATCGGCTTCTGCCAGTCTCAACACGTTTCTATTCCACACCACAAAATTAATCAAGAAACCACATAGTACAAATTAGCAACACAATTACATAACATAACACATACATACAATCCACACCACATAATTTCACAGCACACCACAACATTCACAAAGCACACTACATAACACTCTACAACACAAATTACATACCACATAATTACTCTTCATAGCACACTCCCACTCCACATGATTAAAAAACATCAAATAACTACTATCCACATAATTCCACTCCACACCACATGATCCACTCCACTCCAAAAACACATAAGTAAAAAACTTTTACATATACAACACCAATAGCTCTAACTCTCGCAAATGTGAGACCTACTGCATTGCCAATGAGTGTTTTTAATACTGCTAGCGCACCTGGTCCTTAGTAAGTAAACTTACAAGGGGACACGTATAGGTTGATAAACCTTTTGATTCTCATGGAGTATCCTAGCTACGGTGTAACCAATGTTCATCAATAATCAATACATAAATCAATACCATTAAGCAAAAACATTATTCAGCAGTTAATAACATCTCACCATGACATTCAGTCATGAATAACCCTCAATATACGTTTTATCAATTTTATTTCCCTATTAGTTACAATACTAAGTGGTGGAATTAATTTGAACTTTATTCAGAGCAAATCAAGATTAATTCATTAGTGACAACCAATAACAAAATCTAATCAGAACTTGCAACAAAATACATTCTAACGCTTCAGCATAAGCCAAAATATGAATCAAAGGAGAATATGTCAATATGAGTAGCAGCGTTCAGCAAATCAGTCCGTCAATCATTTGTCACCATAGTTGTCAATGTCTAGAATAGGAACCTGACCTAACCCAGATTAGCATTAACATGTGGGACTTCATGCGAAAACAATTTTTAACATGAATTTGGAAAAACATCTAGCAAAAAGGGAAACTATTAGACAGCGCAGTTGGTACCTAGAAAGAAAAGGCACAAAAGACATTCAGTCACATTGTCATAGCTACCTATCCCCAGGATGTATCAGCAACAACGTCAGACTTCATCTTCAGGTAATCAATTGATCAGCATTACATCAGGCTCTCAAGCACATGAGCCCAATGATGGAATCGCACATCTCTTTGATCTCGTAGTCTCTCTCTCTGGACATCTGCCTAACATCTGAACTCTCCCCTTCTGTCATGTCATTATATAAAAGTCACTGAGACTATCCCCCAATTCCTAATTAGTCAGATAATCACCAGTTATGACTCTACCTAATAATCTTAATTTTCCAAATCTATGAAGTCTAATATTGCACAGTTCTCAGGATGTCAATTGGTTCACTGTACGATGTCCTCATCAACCGGCTCGTCAGGTATCGAAAATGTTGCATCTTCTTCTCCAGTCAGTGTCTCCATTGTTTGAATCCTGGGAAAGTACATCCAGTGTGCTTTGGACAGTTCTTGATAGAAAATGTAATTCCCTCATCTCCTGTCTGTCTGTTCACGCATACGTTTTTAGCTGAGCAGATTTTATTAAGCAATGAGCGGTTCATAGTCAGTTCAGCACATCAGCATTTTCTACATTGCGCTTTAATACTCGACTTCTGCACAAGGCCTGGAAAAACTAGGCCACAGCTTTGGCTAGGTTAGCTCTACAATAAAATGCGAAACATATACTATATATATCAATATGACATACTACTACATTGTTCTTCTACATTTTCAACATTTCACATGTTTTAGACACTTTTTAATATAATTCGTGAGTAGTGGTAGCCACTCTTCGAGGGCACATTTTCAAATGTACACATTATTTTTCTACGTTAAATTCTCAAACTACTTAAACATTCATTAATACATTTTAATTAATATATCTGTGTTATCAATACACATCAACTACCTGCCCCCCCCAACAGCTGCAAAAGATTTTATTCTGCTCACTTGCACAGGAAGAGGTTCCCAACTGCCTAAGGTTTGGGAAATGTGTCAGGGAACACATTGTGAATAAAGAGTTTGCGAGTGGCCAAAAACTCACAACACACTCCCCTACATTACTTCCACACCCAAATACGTTTGAAAATCGGTGATCGACTGCACATTTCTAAAATGAATTAAAGAAATAAGATGTTCCCTTTCTCACCCCTTTATGGAATACTACTTACTCTTTTTATCTTAAAGGGAGGGAAGGGTACAAAAAATAATTATTAGGTACTAGAAAAGTTTTTTTGTGTGTTTACAAACTTAGGGGGTCATTACAACCCTGGCGGATGGTGTTAAAGCGGCAGTAATACCGCAAACAGGGCGGCGGAAAATAAAAGGGAATTATGACCGTGGCTGAAACCGCCAACATAGACAGCCACTTTAACACTCCGAGCACCACGGCGGTACAGACAAGCAGCGCGGCAGTCACCGCCAACAGACAGGCGGAAGACAAAGTACCGCCCACAGTATTACAACAGGCCAATCCGCCACCTTTTCCGGGGCGGATACATCGTGGATAAAAACACGGCGGAAACAGCTTTTGCAATGGGAAAACGCTCACCTTAACACACTCCATGAGGAAGGAGGGCACCATGGAGCCGGAACTCCAAATACTCCCTGCGCTTGTCTTCCTGCTCCTCTACGAACATCAGCAACGGCGGCGCCGAAGACAACTGTGAGTACTGCACCTACGACATAGGGGACGGGGGAGGGGGGAGGCAAAAGTCACGGACACACACACGCAACACCCCACCCCCAACCCGACCCTCGCACACTACAACACACACACCAATGCATTTCCAAACATCACAGTAACAGCCCCCAACCCCCCCGGAAGAATGCAAAGACAAAAGGAAATGAGTACAACCATTGTAATGTATCAAAATACAGTAAGCTCATATGTACAGATATATATACACATTCCAAATATATACATCACGATAAGTAGTGCAGGTATGCACATTTCAATGTCCATGGACCACTGGGCCCAAAATGCATGGGCAAGGCCCACACACGATACCTGTCCTGAAACGGACAGAACACTGCAGGGGCATCAGATAGAAATACAACAGGCACCTCAGGGGGAAGGGAGGGGGGCGCACCTCAGCCGGATAACAGCACCATGCCAGATCCACCACAGGGCTCCATGCCCATTGCTGTATCCTGGGGAGTGCAAAGCCACAGTCTCACAAGTCTTTTCAGTGGGTGGTTTTCCCACTGTACCATCCTGGGGAGTGCAAAGCCACAGTCTCACAAGTCTTTGCAGTGGGTGGTTTGCCCACTGTACCATCCTGGGGAGTGCAAAGCCACAGTCTCACAAGTCTTTGCAGTGGTTGGTTTGCCCACTGTACCATCCTGGGGAGTGCAAAGCCACAGTCTCACAAGTCTTTTCAGTGGGTGGTTTGCCCACTGTACCATCCTGGGGAGTGCAAAGCCACAGTCTCACAAGTCTTTGCAGTGGGTGGTTTGCCCACTGTACCATCCTGGGGAGTGCAAAGCCACAGTCTCACAAGTCTTTGCAGTGGTTGGTTTGCCCACTGTACCATCCTGGGAAGTGCAAAGCCACAGCCTCACAAGTCTTTTCAGTGGTTGGTTTGCCCACTGTACCATCCTGGGTAGTGCAAAGCCACAGTCTCACAAGTCTTTGCAGTGGGTGGTTTGCCCACTGTACCATCCTGGGGAGTGCGAAGACACAGTCTCACAAGTCTTTGTAGTGGTTGGTTTGCCCACTGTACCATCCTGGGGAGTGCAAAGCCACAGTCTCTCAAGTGGATAACAGTCTCCACCGGTTCTGGAGGGGGACTGGTGCCCAGAGTGCATCACGCTCCCCGTGACGGTCCCAGTTCCGTCACTGCCCCTGCCGCTCATGGGCAAACGATGCTTGAGTTGGCGGTGCTTGCCTTGTTCAGCGGTGCTTGCCCAGTTCAGCGGTCTTTGCCCTGTTCAGCAGTGCTTGCCCTGTTCAGCAGTGCTGTCCATGGCGGTCGTTGCCCTGTTCAGCGGTCTTTGCCCTGTTCAGCGGTGCTTTCCATGGCGGTCGTTGCCCTGTTCAGCGGTGCTTGCCCTGTTCAGCGGTGCTGTCCATGGCAGTCGTTGCCCTCTTCAGCGGTCTTTGCCCTGTTCAGCGGTGCTGTCCATGGCGGTCGTTGCCCTGTTCAGCGGTCTTTGCCCTGTTCAGTGGTCTTTGCCCTGTTCAGCGGTGCTTGCCCTGTTCAGCGGTGCTGTCCATGGCGGTCGTTTCCCTGTTCAGCGATCTTTGCCCTGTTCAGCGGTGCTTGCCCTGTTCAGCGGTGCTGTCCATGGCGGTCTTTGCCCTGTTCAGCAGTCTTTGCCCTGTTCAGCGGTGCTGTCCATGGTGGTCATTGCCCTGTTCAGCGGTCTTTGCCCTGTTCAGCGGTCTTTGCCCTGTTCAGCGGTGCTTGCCCTGTTCAGCGGTGCTGTCCATGGCAGTCTTTGCCCTGTTCAGCAGTCTTTGCCCTGTTCAGCGGTGCTTGCCCTGTTCAGTGGTGCTGTCCATGGCGGTCGTTGCCCTGTTCAGCGGTCTTTGCCCTGTTCAGCGGTCTTTGCGCTGTTCAGCGGTGCTGTTCATGGCGGTCTTTGCCCTGTTCAGCGGTGCTTGCCCTGTTCAGCGGTGCTTGACTTTGCTGTCTCTGACCTGTGCAGCGGTGTGTGCCATGGCGGTCCCTCATTGCCCAGCGGGCTGTGGCTGCTGGGGCCCTCCTGGGCAGTGACCCTGGCAGTGGTCTCCGGACCAGTGACGATTGTGCTGCCCTCCTGGGCACTGACTCTGGCGGTGGGCTCCGGACCACTGATGATTGTGCTACCCTCCTGGGCAGTGACTCTGGCGGTGGTCTCCGGACCAATGGCGATTGTGCTGCCCTCCTGGGCACTGACTCTGGCGGTGGTCTCTGGACCAGTGACGATTGTTCTGCCCTCCTGGGCACTGACTTTGGCGGTGGTCTCCAGACCAGTGACGATTGTTCTGTCCTCCTGGGCACTCTGGCGGTGGTCACCGGACCAGTGACGATTGTTCTGCCCTCCTGGGCACTGACTCTGGCGGTGGTCTCCGGACCAGTGACGATTGTGCTGCCCTCCTGGGCACTGACTCTGGCGGTGGTCTCCAGATCAGTGACGATGGGGCTGGCGGTGGCGTCTTGGGCAGCGGGGAGGATGGCGGCCTTCTCCGCCGTGCTGCTCTTCCCAGACTTTGGAGACTTCTTCTGCCCCTTCACCACCTTGGTCACAGCTGACTCGACACTCCCCCCGGGACCCTTGTGGGCGGCTTTGCTGGCAGGTGTCTTCCCCCTCTCCCGTCGGGCACTGTCCAACTTCTGGTGCTTCACAGGGGGTGGACTGGCAGTGCTTTGGCTCCGTGTCACACAGGCTGCCCTGGTGCCCGGTGCACTCCACATACCTCTAACAGGCACCACTGGTACCGGAATCTTTTTGGCTGAGGTGCTACTACGGGACCTATGAATTGGAGGGGGGGGTGATGGGACAGAGGTCAAGGTTGCTCAGGAAAAGTTTCTGACTAACACTGGGACGGGCAGCTGGAGGGGGTCTGGGAGTGGAGGAAGAGGAGGTGGTTGTAGGAGGTGTCACTTTTGATGATTTGGGTGCAGGTGCATGTTCTGGAGGCTGTCATGAGGTGGATGGATGTTGGGTGTGTGTGTGCCTGCGTTTGTGTACTTTGGGAGGGGGCGTCACAGACACACTGGGAGAGGACACAGGGGACATGTAAATGGTAGTGGGGGTGGTGAGTGCAGGTGAGCGGGGTGTGGTGCTGGGTGTTCTGGTGCGAGTCCTAGTGGCTGTAGTGGTAGTGCATGCAGGTGAGAGTGTAGACGAGACTGGGAGGGAGGAGGGAGACGACGAGGAGGGGGACACAGTGGAGGCAGTGGATGTTGTTGTGTCTGTATGTGGGTGATGCTTGTGTGAGTGCCTGTGGGATGTGTGGTGCTTATGTTTGCCTGAGCTGCCCTTGTGTGTTGAGGTGTGTGCAGGCTGGTCTGATGGTGAGCTTGGGATAGGTTAAGGCACAGGGGATTGGGTCTGGGTGGAGGAAGTTGGAGGGGGGAGGCTAGACACAGGGACAATGGCTGCCATCATTGCTGAGGCCAGAGATTGCAGGGTTCGATGATGGGCAGCCTGACCAGAATGAATGCCCTCCAGGAATGCATTAGTGTGTTGCAACTCCCTTTCAACACCCTGGATGGCATTCACAATGGTAGATTGCCCAACAGTGAGTGACCTGAGGAGGTCAATGGCCTCCTCACTGAGGCCAGCAGGGGTGACAGGGGCAGGGGCTGAGGTGCCTGGGGCGAAGGTGATGCCCACCCTCCTGGATGAGCGGGCACGGGGTGAAGGCTGAGGGGCTGCTGGGAGGGCGGTGCTGGTAGGGGGGGTGGCGGCTGTACCTGTTGAAGTGAGGGCACAGATGTTGCTGCCTCCACACGGGAGCTCCCATTGGAGGACGAGTCTGTGTCGCTGTTTGCTATTCCGGTGCCCGCCGTGAAGCTCCCCTCGCCCTCCGTCCCGCTGGTGTATTCAGAGTCCGTGGTGTGGCCCTCCATGGCCATGTGGGACGCAGCTCCCTCGTGCTTCGGTGCCCCTGTACCTCCGCCTGATTATGCTGATGCACAAAAGAACAGGGAGAGCACAAAAAGGGGTGGGGAAACAGAAGAAAGACAGGTTGACTACATGGCTTACCGCTACCGTTGGCGGACAATACAGACACAGCAGCCCCCTGCACTACGCCGTGCTCTTGGCCTCTACAGATGCAGTTCCTGGGATATGGCCTACATGGCTATGAGTGTCATCTGCCCACATAGATGCCCCATGGGCATGTATACCTGTACTTGGCACTCTACAGAGGTGGGGTGGAGTGGCACATGGCCTGCATTACGGAGGGGCCTTGCCTACGGAACTCGCCTTAGCCTAGGGAAACCCACAGCCCTCCTCCCCCACCCACACCCCTCCACTGCACGCAAAGTCAGCTGAATGATGTTTGACTCACCTCTTGTGTCTGCTGTGATGCCCTCATGCGCCCATCCAACTCAGGGTAGGCCACCGCCAGGATCCAGAACATCAGGGAGGTCATGGGGCGACGGGCACCCCTCCCACGTTGGGAGGCCATCCCCAGCTGAGCCTCCGCCGTCTTCTTGCTCCAGCGGCGAATGTCCTCCCATCTCTTCCGGCAGTGGGTGCTCCGTCTCTGGTGGACCCCCAGGTTCCGGACGTCCGTGGCGATGGCACGCCAAATATCCTTCTTCTGGTGGGCGCTGACCTACATGACATGTACAGGGGAAGAAGAGAAGTCATTACCAACTGCACCGTCATAGTGAGTGGCCCACATCCCTGCCTTTGCCATGCGGCACATGCATTCACACTCCTTCATGGTCGCATAACTCTGCCCCCTTCCTACTTACATCCAGCCCTCTCCATCCAGGCATAGCCCATACAACTTGCACCCTATGTACTCACCTGTTGGTCTGGTGGACCGTAGAGTAGCGTGTACTGGGGGAGGATCCCGTCCACGAGCTTCCATCCTGTGCAGTGAAGGCAGGGGCCGTTTCCCCAGACGCATGTGCCATTGTCTCTTCCAGACCGAGGTCACAGCAGCACTTGCAGTGTAGGTCCTCTCCTGTCGAAGATCAGGTATCGAGTGATTGAACAGATAGAAAATGGCAGTGACGTCCGCAGCGGTGATCTCCGCAGCGGTGCGTATCATCACCGACGGCGCACTTCGTCATTGGCTCCTGGGACCCATAGGGTCCAATGTTAACCAATGCAGCATTGCGCCGCGGTCTATGACCGCCTACCGCGACGGTGTACAAAGCCAGTGCAGTTACCTCACATCCCATTGTCCCACTTTAGAGGTCAGGCAGCCGCCATTTCAGGGGCCCACATGGCTTCATTTACAACTGCGTCACACATACCTAGGCCTGGACTCAACACACATACAGGAAGTTTTTTGTATTTTGTGTTGTGTTCTGTGTAGCTGTGGGTACATACCTCAGAATTGGTTGACTCTGTGGTCGCTGTTGTCCTTCCTAGGCACCGTCAGCTGGGACATGTGAGGAGATGGCGGAATCCTCCGGTGTACCGACCACTGGTGGACCTGTTGACAATGGAGGAGTGACATTTAATCATCACCTACAGGTCTGACCGTGCCACAATCCAGGAACTGTGTACCCAGTTGGAGCCAGACCTGATGTCACCAATCCGCCATCCCACAGGAATCCCCCCTCAAGTGCAAGTGCTATCAGTGCTCCATTTCCTAGCAAGTGGGTCATTTCAAACAACAGTGGCCATGGCATCAGGGATGTCCCAGCCTATGTTTTCCAACGTGTTGTCCAGAGTGTTGTCTGCCCTGCTGAAACACGTGAGGAGCTACATCGTTTTCCCTCAGGTGGAGGATTTGGCTACAGTTAAAGGTGACTTCTATGCCCTGGGACATATCCCTAACATCATAGGTGCCATTGATGGGACCCATGTGGATTTGGTCCCCCCCCCACAGGAGTGAACAGGTGTACAGGAACTGGAAGAGTTATCATTCGATGAATGTACAGATGGTATGTTTTGCAGACCAGTACATCTCCCAGGTAAATGCTATGTTCCCTGGTTCAGTGCATGACGCCTACATCCTGGGGAATAGCAGCATCCCTTATGTGATGGGTCAACTCCAGAGGCACCGTCTGTGGCTATTAGGGGACTCTGGTTACCCCAACCTGTCATGGCTATTGACCCCAGTGAGGAATCCCAGGACCAGGGCAGAGGAACGCTATAATGAGGCACATGGGCGGACTAGGAGGGTGATAGAAAGGACCTGCGGCCTCCTGAAGGCCAGGTTCAGGTGCCTCCATATGACAGGTGGTTCCCTATTCTACTCACCAAGGAAGGTGTGCCAGATCATCATCGCCTGCGCTATGCTTCACAATCTTGCTTTGCGACGCCAGGTGCCTTTTCTGCAGGAGGATGGTACAGATGACGGTGTTGTGCCAGCTGTGGAGCCTGTGGACAGTGATGAGGAGGAAGCAGAGGAAGAAGACATTGATAACAGAGACTCTGTCATACAGCAATATTTCCAGTGACACACAGGTGAGAACAATGTTTTTTACTATTACATTTACTTTCACAATTCTAACTCTATCTTGTCTTTAAATTTGAAGCAGTATTTGCTAACTGAGTGGTACATTTCCATTACGGTTTCACATGTGTGGTTATCAACGTGTGTCATCTGCTTGCATCCTTCATGGGCTTGTGATGTGTGACATAGGTATGTTGACATTACATTTTCGAACGGATTTTGTCATTGTCATAGATAATACACATTTTCAAAATCACAGACTGACTCCAGATTGTTTTGTGGTTCAAGGGTGTTTATTGAAGTGCTAATTATTGGAGGGGGTGGAAAAATGGTGATGGGTGATGGTGGAGGAATGTCCATGGCAGAGTCCAGTCTATTAGTCTCACAGGTGCACTGCCCATATTGGCATAGGAAGTGGAGCTGGGACAGTTCCAATCTGGACAGGGTAACAAAGTGGGACAGTGGGATGACAATCAGGGTGGTCTCATTTCCTGGCGGGGGTCTTGCCATCTTGCTCTGTCCTGTTCCTGGATCTCAGGGACCGCTTGCGGGGTGGTTCTCCGTCTGCATGGGGTGGGGTGCTGGTGTGGTGGTCCTGTGGCGGGGCGTCCTGTCCACTAGCGCCAGCAGAGGTGGTGGGCAGTTCATCGTCCAGGCTAGTGTCAGGGGCCCCTTGGAGTGCCACGGTGTCCCTCATGGTCTTCTGTATGTCCTTCAGCACCCCTACGATGGTGCCCAGGGCAGAGCTGATGGTTCTGAGCTCCTCCCTGAACCCCAAATACTGTTTGTCCTGCATGCGCTGGGTCTCCGGAAACTTGGCCAGGACCGTACCCATCGTCTCCTGGGAGTGGTGGTATGCTCCCATGATGGAGGAGAGGGCCTCGTGGAGAGTGGGTTCCCTTGGCCTGTCCGCCCCCTGTCGCACGGCAGCCCTCCCAGTTCCCCTGTGTTCCTGTGCATCCGTCCCCTGGACCGTGTGCCCACTACCACTGCCCCCAGGTCCCTGTTGTTGTTGGGGTGGTGGGTTATCCTGGGTTCCCTGTAGTGGTGGACACACAGCTGATTGACGTGTCCTGCGTACGGAGGTATGGGCCCGCTGGCCGTGGCTGTGTATTGGCGGTCTTCTGCACGGCGGTAAGCGGCTTTTACTGCCAATGTTTTAATGACCCCCTTAAAGTGCATGTTTGCCCTGGAACGCCCACAACCCTGTCCCAGATGCCATCAGAAGCATATCTACTCTCACAGAAAGTTTTTACAAAGGCAAAACTGTAAATTAGGATAGCAACTAAACTCTTTTTATATTGCAATCAGACATACACCAGCAGTTTTGTGAGTGACTCCTTAAACATGCAAAACAGATTTTCAGATATGTAAAACTGTGAGTTATCAAATACAGGTATCTTCAGAGCACAATGTGAAACAGTGAATCAGTTGGATTCACAGCCACAAAATAAGGGATCGCAAAATGTGGGTTAGAAGCAGTCATAAATAGCAAATGTTGCGTTCAGATATCTCTGGTCCAGTAGGAACCAGAAAGTGAAACAAGCAATGCACTATTACAGAGGAGAGGTGCACTGCTGCTACTTTCAGTCTTCTACAATTCTACTGATCACAGTGATAAGCCAGGGACCACAGAATGATGCACGAGGAGATAGAGGGCCTGATTCAGAAATTGGCAGATGTTATACTCTGTTTTTGGTGGGGCATGGGGTTAGCTGCTTGACTGTCTTGCAGCCAGATCCTGCTTCTAACTCCCCACAGGCAGCCAAGCCCATGCTGCGCACAGTGTTTGCAGAGTCTCAAGGCTGGAATAACATGATCTCTTAACTCTCATTTCAACACAGCAGCCATAGTCCTCTTTTCAGAACATGGTAAAGACAATTTGCTTTGCCTAAGCTCCCTTATCAACACGGACATAAACATTGGACATAAGAAGAGGTTTGAAGAGGTTTGTGGATGATTTAGTTGGGCGGTCCTGGCTGGAGTCTATCATATTTAATGAGAATTAATAAAAACCAATGGAAGATAATTTTAACCTCAACAGTGTTAGAGAGCAAACATTACTAATTAGATATGACTAAATAAATTGTAAAAATGATGTGTGCTAAAAGAGCTTAATTAGAGAAACTCATTCTAGAATTAAAAAATAGAAATATAAAATGAGCAAGTCTGAAACGTTGTTGACATGGTGTTCGGCATCTAGAATTCCATGTGAAATCATAAATAACATTAAAAACACATTTTGATGAATCATAGCCATTAGTTTTGAAAAAAAGTTAATTAATGTTGATGAGAAAAACTAATGGTTTGAAATTATTATTAATTAACTAATAATGTCCTAAATATGGTTTGACACTTAAAATTGTTTTATTATTCTTGTATTAGCATTAGTAAAAAGCCTAAGCTTTAGTATTTGTCCACAGCACAGTGTTGAGATGTTATGCCGACTTCATTTAAATTCTTTTGCAAACTTTGTTTAAAAACTGTCCTATTGAAAGCTCACAGTGGAAGTCTACTGTTTTGTTCCACTCTGTTTATTCTGTACTTCCTTGAGATAATCATTAAAAGTTTTAACAATGGACCTTAGTTTCTGGAGGAAGTAATGTTAGCTAAGTTGCCATGTTTTGTGCTGTTTTCTACAGTGTCATTATTCTGCGGAAACTGCCGACCATTGAGGAGTGTCAATGTGGGTCTATCTTGAAGAGGAATGAAGAAAAGATACAACTGAAGAAGTGTATTGCAATTGGTTGTTCATTATCACACCTCATAGTCTTGTCAAATAGGAGTCTAGCTAGTAACCTTTGGGACTTTAAGCAAAATTGTAGATGTTGAGTGCAGTGATGTGCAGATGTCAGTTCCAGATGATTCTGTTCCATGTTTATAATTCTAACAGTTCAGATGCTTTATGCCCAATTCTACTGAACTGTTGCTCTTTCAAGTTCTTGATGCTAATCGCTGAAGACCTGCTGTTGCTGTGCTCTGATGACGAGGACTCTGCTAACTGCTGTCTCTTATAGGAGAGATATAATCAATACACATTTGTTTTTCCTTTTGCAGCATTCCCCTAGAAATCCAACTGCATTATTTTTGTTAGCACCACAGTTAAGATGTTTTTCAAATTAATTTTTGTTTTTCAAATCAATTTTGTCCTGCCCCACACATGCTTTTTGAATTAGAATTTGGTAGCTAAGATGTCCAACCTAATAATCAAATTGAATGTTATTAACTGATTACGATTGATTCAACTACACAACTAATGAAATCCATTGCTGTTTCTCAAATAATTCTGTTGTTATTTTGTATCATTCTTTTCAAGTGTTTAATGGTGATTGCTCTTATTAGATTGAGATTCTTCAGACATTTTGGACAGCCTGTGTAGTTTCTGTATTTCTATCATTTGGTATTGCATATTATTTACGTGACTTTAGCATTGTTAATATAAAGGAAATAAATGTTTAAACTTTACCAAATTGATGTGGTGATTCATGGCCACATAGGTAATGGTGAGTGCAACTTACTGACTCCATATTGCATTTATTGTTGTGTATGGCTATTAGTTCTTATTGTTGGATTTGATGATCTTATTACTTCTGTCTGAGTCAAAAGGTTTGAGTCGACCTCTGAGGGTAGTAGATGTCACTGCCCTATGAAGTGTCACCTAAGCCTAATTTAGGTCACACTCCCACAGCAGTTTCTTTAACTTTTTATAGCCTCTTGTTCTTTAATGCCCCACAAATAATCCCCTTCAACAGCTGCAAAGATGTTGTTATTCTGCTGGCAAGGACAGAAAGAGGCCCACAAATCGCTAACGTTTTGGGAAATGCGCCAGGGATCAGATTGTGAATAAACAGTTTGCGAGTGACCACACACTTACAACTTATGCCCCTCCTTTACTTGTACACTCAAATAGGTCTGAAAATTGGCGATTGACTGCACACAATTTCTAAAATGAATTAAAGACATAATGTGTTCCTTTCCTCTTCCCATGTTGAATTAATATTTATTCCTTTTCTTTTTCAAGGATGGAAGGGGACAATACCACAACATGGGTAGATTTCGTGTGTTTGCTAACTTAAAGTGCAAGTTTTCCCTCAAACGTCAACAACCCCACCCCATATGCAAACAGGAGCAGATTTACTGGCACAGAAACCTGTTACTTGGGCAAAATTGTGAACTAAAGTAGCAAATAAGCACTTTTGATGTTGCAAGTCAGACTTACACCTGCCAACAGCTTTGTGAACGACACGTTAAATGTGCTAAATAGCCAAACTCCAGTGGTCAGTTTAGATTTTCAGATATGCAAACCTGCACTAAATACAATGGCCCATACTTATGGGCTTTGTGGCGCAGGGCAGCGCAGCAAGTCACCTTGCTGTGCTGCCCTGCCTCACAGTAAAAGGGGAGGAATGTGCCTTATTTCTCCAATATGGCACATTCCTGTCCTTTTCACCTGCGCTTGTGCACTTTTGGCACCATGGTTTTGTGAAGGAAGGGTAATCTTCCTGCACAAAAACAATCCTGAGAGGCTTTTTCCTCTTTCTATGTGTACTGCAACACACATAGAAAGAGGAAAAAATATGAGAACTAAAATGTATTTTTCCTCGCTACGCCTCTCCTGGAGAGGCATATCTTTTTATGTCATTCCCAAATTTACAAGCTCTTGCAAATCTAGGAATGCTACAAAATCCATGGATGTTGCATGGGAACACCCACGCAGCGTCCATGGAAATGCCTCCCTAGTGCAAGGTATTGTAATGCAGCAATATGCGCTGCGTTACATTACTCAAGATTTATAAAGCCACGCAGGGGCATGCAAGGTAGCATTGCGTGGCTTCATAAATCCCATTTACAGTTTGCATAGATCTTTAACCCCTTCATTGCCAGGCCTTTTCCCCCTCAGATGCCAAGACTTTTTTTGCTATCTGGGGCAGTTCGTGCTTAGGCCCTCATAACGTTTTGTCCACATAAGCTACCCAATCCAAATTTGAGTCCTTTTTTTCAAACCTCCTAGGGATTCTAGAGGTACCCAGAGTTTGTGGGTTCCCCTGGAGGAGACCAAGAAATTAGCCAAAACACAGCTCAACATTTGTTTTTTGCAAAAAATGTGAAAAAAAGTGCTGCAGAAGAAAGCATGTGTTACTTTCCCTGACAATGGCAATAGCAAAGGATTTGCTGTGCTACAATCGCCATTTCACCAGCTTTCAGGAACAGGCAGACTTGAATCAGAAAACCACATTTTTCAAAACAATTTTGGCATTTTACTGGGACATACCCCATTTTTACTATTTTTTTGTGCTTTCAGCCTCTTTCCAGTTAGTGACAGAAATGGGTCTGAAACCAATGGTGGATCCTGGACAGCTAACCATTTCTGAAAAGTAGACACAAGTTTGAGTTCAGCAAGGGGTCATTTGTGTAGATCCTTTAAGGATTCCTACAGAAAGTAACAGCTAAAATAAAAACAAATTGAGGTAAAAAATAGTAATTTCTGTCCACGTTTTCTTCTATAACTTCTTCCAGCTATGGCAGAATATTGAAAGCAATGTATTGTTACGTCTACTGGACTCTTCTGGTTGTGGGGATACATAGGGCTTGTATGTTCATCAAGAACTCTAGGTACCCAGAGCCAATAAATGAGCTGCGCCTTGCAATGGGTTTTCATTGAATAATGGGTATACAGCAATTTATTTGGTAAAATATAAAGAGTCAAGAATAGGTATCAAGGAAACCTTTATATTTCCAAAATGGGCACAAGATTATTTGCACATCTCTGAATTCCGGGGTACCCATACTAGCATGTGAATTAAAGGGCATTTCTCAAATAGTTGTCTTTTTTACACACTGTCTTACGTTTGGAAGGAAAAAATGTGGAGAAAGACAAGGGGCAATAATAATGTTCTTCTATTCTGTGTTCCCCAAATCTCCTGATAAAAATGGTACCTCACTAGCCTGGGAAGTCCTAATGCCTGTGACAGGAAACGCAACATGGACACATCACATTTTTAGATTGAATTCTGATGTGATTTTTGGAAAGTGCCTAGCTGTGGATTTTGGGGTCTAGCTCAGCCAGCACCTAGGGAAACAAATCTCTGCATTTCTCAAAACCAAACACCTAGGGGAATCCACAATGGGGTGACTTGTGGGGCTCTTACCAGTGTTACCCAGCATCTTTCGAAACCTCAAAATTTGGCAAAAAGAACACTTTTTCCTCACATTTCGGTGACAGAAAGTTCTGGAATCTGAGAGGAGCCACAAATTTCCTTCCACCCAGCATTCTCCCAAATTTCCAGATAAAAATGGTACCTCACTTGTGTGGGTAGGCCTGTTGCCTGTGACAGGCAATGCCCCAAAACACACCATGGACACATAACATTTCCCCAAAGAAAACTGACCTGTTTTTTGCAAAATGCCTAGCTATGGATGTTGGACTCTAGCTCAGCCGGCACCTTGGGAAACCTACCAAACCTGTGCATCTTTGAAAACTAGACACCTAGGAGAATCCAGGATGGGGTGACTTGTGGGGCTCGCACCAGGTTCTGTTACCAGAATCCTCTGCAAACCTCAAAATTTGGCAAAAACATACTTTTTCCTCACATTTCGGTGACATAAAGTTCTGGAATCTGAGAGGAGCCACAAATTTCCTTCGATCCAGCAGTACCCCAAGTCGTCCGATAAAAATGGTACCTAACTTGTGTTGGTAGGCCTAGTGCCAGCGACAAGAAACACCTCAAAATGCAACATGGACACATCAAATTTTTACATTGACAACTGACGTGTTTTTTGGAAAGTGCCCAGCTGTAGATTTTGGTCTCTAGCTTAGCCGGCACCTAGGAAAACCTACCAAACCTGTGCATTTTTTAAAACTAGACACCTAGGGGAACCCAGGATGGGTTAACTTGTGGGGCTCTCACCAGGTTCTGTTACCCAGAATCCTTCACAAACCTCAAAATTTGGCAACCAAAAACACTTTTTCCTCACATTTCGGTATTGCAAAGTTCTGGAATCTGAGGGGAGCCACAAACTGCCTTCCACCCAGCATTCCCCCATGTCTCCCGATAAAAATGGTACCTCACCTGTGTGGGTAGGCCTAGTGCCCGCGACAGGAAATGCCCCAAAATACTACGTGGACACATCGAAATTATCAAATAAAAAAACGACCTGGTTTTGTGGGGGGAGCACCTGCATTTTGGGGACACCTATCAAACCCCGATATTTCTGAAACCTAGAGACCAGAGGGAGTCCAGGGAGGTGTGACTTGCGTGGATCACCCAGTGTTTTCTTACCCAGAATTCTCTGCAAACCTCAAATTTAGCTAAAAAAATCTATTTTTTTCCCACATTTCTGTGTGGGATCACCGCAACAGCACAAATTTCCTACCACCCAACGTTCCCCTCTGTCTCCCAATAAAAATTATACCTCACGTGTGTAGGTGGGCCAAGTGCCTGTAACAGGGAAGAGCCAAAAACATGTCGAAATTGAGGGGGAACCAAAGCGGGTCCAAAAGGGCAGTTTGAAAAAAAATATTTTTAGGCTGACATGTGGGGCAGCATTTTTATTGGTATAGATGTGACAATGCTGGTTCGTAGGAATTTTGTGGATTCCTGCAGATCCCGGAAGGTTCAGTCACATAAATATGGGGAAAATGTGTAATGTCAAGCAAAGTTGGAGGTTTGCTGGGTATTTTGGGTAGGAAAATGGTTCAGGGGCATGTGAAGCACACCACCCTGGACTCACCCGATGTTTAGTTTTCAGATTTGTCTAGGTCTCATAGATTGTTCTACACAGCGTCCCAAAGTCCAAAAAGTGCATCCTCACTATTCCAATTGGGACGATTTTGAGAGTTAGACAAGCTCTCATGGCCCAAATGTAAAACCAAAAACCTAAAATAATCAAATGTCCTGTTGCTTGCCATGGGATAAGATCTTTTAGTGTGTGGGGGAGAGCTGAAAACTGTTACCCCCTTCAGTTGGGGTGGGGGCATAACCATGCCCATACTGGTTGGTAGCCACCACCACACTATTTTATATTTATTTTTTAATTCCCTGGCATCTAGTAGGCTTTCTGCCCCCGAGAAGTGGATTGGGGGTAATTGACCCATCTGCCCACCGGTGGGCAGAACAACTTTGTTACCATTTAGTTGGGGTGGGGATATGGCTATACCCAACCCTCTTTTAAAAAAAAAGAAATCTTCCCTGGTCTCTGCCGGGCTTTCTGCCTCCATTGGGGGGGCAGATGGGCCTTACAAAACTAGGCCGATCTGCCCCCGAGGGGGGACAGAAATGGCCAAGATTGATGTGCCCCCATGGGGAGCGAATCTTTCCCAAGGGGCTGCTCCCCCAAACAAAACACACACACCTATCCTTGGTGCTTAAGTGGTTTCTGTGCCCTTTGGGGGCAGGTCGGCCTAATAGAAATAGACCGATCAGCCCCCAAGAGGAGCAGAAATGGCTTCAAATAAGTTTGCCCCCGGGAGGGGGGGGGACCCTTGCCTAAGGGGTCGCTCTCCATCTGTAAAACATTAAAAAAGAATCCTTGGTGCCTAGGCCTAAAATAAATTTTCCCTCCAGGGTAGCGACCCTTGTCTAAGGGGTCGCTTCCCTCGCATGAAATTGGCCCCAATAAAATCCCTTGTGTCAAGTGGTTTCTGCTCCCCTTGGGGGCAGATTGGCCTAAGGAATATAGGCCAATCTGCCCCCAAGGTGGGCAGAAATGGCCTAAAATAAAATTGCCCCACAGGGTAGCGACCCTTGCCTAAGGGATCGCTCCCCATCTGTTGAAAAAATAAATAAACCTTGGTGCCTAGTGGTGTCTGCGCCCCTTGGTGGCAGATCAACCTCATAAAATAGGCCGATCTGCCCCCAAGGGATCAGAAATGGCCTAAAAGAAATTTTAACCACAGGGGAGCAACCCTTGCAAAGCATTTCTCTTCCGATCGCACAAGGGCGACCTCTGATAAGGTCAGCGCGCGATCACACGCTGACATCATCAGATGTCACTGGGGAGGGCGGGAGGTTCGGAGGTGGAAGAGGAAGCGATTCCTCTTCTATCCCTGAAAAGGTGAGGGGGAGGAGGCCCACGGGGTGAGTGCTAGTGCTCCCACTGTGGGCCAGGTGCAGGACAATCTGGTCTCGCCCTCAGGACACAGCAACTGTGGCCCGAGGGCGAGACCAGCTCGTCCAGGGCACCGTAGGGGTTATCTATGTTGCATGGTTCAAGAGCGGCGCAAACCAAGCCATAAGTATGGTCCAATGTATCTTCAGAGCATAATGTGAAATAATGAATCAATAATATTCACAATTACAAGATCAGGGATTGTAAACTGCGAGAAGAAGTAGTCATAAATAGCAAACCTTATGTTCAGGAATCTCCGAACCAGTGAGAACCAGAAAGTGAAACAGGAGCAATGCAGTATTGCAGAGGAGAGGTGCACTGCATCCTCTCTTCTACAAGTATACTAATCCCAGTGGCAAGCCAGGGAGCACAGGATGATGGAGCAAGGAAGAGAAGGATGAGATTTAGTTGATATTAGCTTACGATCCTAGTGGAGGAGTGCATCACTGCACATATCAAACTATTTAACAAAGCCTCAAAAATGTACCTGAAGCAAAAAAGAACCAAATCTGACCGCGGATCTACTAGAGAAGTAACTCAAACGGAGTCACTGACCAGGCCGTTGACGAAATCAGGAACAGTTGGTACGATCTACGTCCCAAACACAAGAGAGCAGGCCAACAGGAGACAGGAAACAGATTAACCGGGGGACCTAGCAACCAAAACACAATCAATCCTCAAGGAGGAAGTCATTAAAGGTCGAAGCGAGTACTGTAGTGAGCTCCAGCTACACATCTGCTCCTGCAGCCACGATACAGTCAAGCCACTTTCAACTCGTACCATTGAGACATATGGAGAAAAATATATCAAAGGCCTCCATGGCAACATAAACAATTCAACATTGTGTCACTCATGAGGATCAATTGTGAGAACTGTAACACATGCACAGTGCATTCTTAGTAGATGCCCATCACTTGCCTCTGACCTCAAACCTGCTCCGCCTCCCATGGGCCCTATATGACTGACTTTCCATGTGAATACAGAAGAACAGTTTTCGGGTGAAGTAGGAATCCCGACAGCGGTGACAAGTGGGCTTCTAGAACAGGAACAGCAGTGTATCCACCCGTTTACCTCCTTAATGACATGGCATGCCTAAGAACCAACACCAGCTCTTGTGTCTTCTGTTACCGATGTCAATGCTACACCCCCTCTGACTGACAACCGGGTGTGTTGCCTCTGGAAGTATAGCATCCTATGACAGGCAAGGCAGTCCCAGTACGAGAGAAAGTACAGCAATAGCATCTAAGTGGCACTGTCTTTAGGGAGGACTCCGTTTCACACAGGTAACATTCTACCAAGCAGGTGGAGTTGTCTCCCATAGTGGGGGTTTGAAGAGTAACATGCGACATACACTCCTGAGGAGATTCACATCTCCAATACAGTTAGAGTGAGCAGGACTGCAACACGAATTGTGCATCAGTGGTTGAGGGAAGAATTGTAGGGCGCACAAGAAGTCAGCAGGGCAAAGTCCTGAGCATCCCTGCATGTTGGGCAAGTTAAAGGACTGATGTAACCAGAATTAGTGGAAGATAGGCAGACGAAAATTATAGCAGATAGACCTCTTGCATGATCTATTTTGCCCTAATCATTTCATATTAATCTTTTATGACAATAGACAGCCATTGTGTACAGATCATTTATTTATTTCCTCATGATATGCTACAACCTGCGAGTAAATAGGTGGCTATCAGTTACATCCCCCTACATTGTCAGTGTTTTCTTTTCTTTGCCTCAGTCCATTGTTACTTATTTGAAAAGTAATTGTTGGTCACACCATTCCTGATTGGCTTCTCCTTGGCTGCTACCACTGCCTCTTGTTCTAGGGTGGTAGACAAGGGAGGACTGATCATCATCAAACAAGGCATCATTCTCAGGTTTAGGTGGCAGACTCTTTCTTATAGCAATGTTGTGAAACATTATACAGTGTTCTACGTGTCATGTCCTTAGGTGTATTTCAGTGCACCTTCTCTTTTCTGTAGACGGGGGTGTCAGTCTCTCAGTTTTCTTCCAAGCCAATCATACAGAGCACAGTGGTGGAACACCTGTGCGTTCTGTGTGCTCCCTAGGTACTGTGCCACTAAGTCAGTGACAGTGCACACTGCATTGTAAGCCACTTTAGGAATGACCAGCACTCACTCAGCATTTAATTGTTGAGTGAGTGCTAGCTGGCCCTTTCTAAGCTTGTATAGATATGCATGCTGGGTGTGTTTGTGGGAAATCAATTTGCTGGACCACACAACGTATGGCATGTGGGAATCGTGCAATCCTATAGACTTACACCTTAGTGCCCTACAGTTTCACTGGGGGATGTTAAAATGAAATGCTGGCATGGATTCTTGACAGAAATGACTGCAGGGTCTTTCTTGATACCTTAGATAGGCCACCTTGGGAGGTGTATCCTGAAAGTTTCCTTGCACAACAAGACCAAACTTGACACTTTTTTTGTCAAATTCGTCAAATGGCTGTGCATGGTAGGCCAACTTGCACCGAACCCCAAGCTGCTCATGGCCAAAGGCTATGTTGCGTGTGTGAGGCTTTTTCTCCCATTGGGGTTCAGATCCGCGGGAAAGAGCTGGTTCCCACTAATCCTTCGCAGCTACCCGCGGAACCGAAGACGATCCGCTTCCCTAGATATCTACATTATTTTCCACTGAAACTACTGGAGAGATTTACACTAATTCACAAAAAGTACGATCTGCACACCAAGATCTAGATTCCTTGCAAATTTGATGTGGTTCTGTTCAGTGGTTTGGGTTGTAGCTGTGTCCCCATCCCCATGGATACAGAGTGGGGAAAAACTGTTTTGGGACCCCCTGCTTTTTCTCAGCCCCCATTTGATGAATCACCATGAATATTTCCACATAGCAGCTACAGTGAGAGGCAAACTAGTTTTGAAAATTGCGAGAAGATTAGTCAAACAGCCCCCAAATTATTAGCAAAACAAAAAACCTTTGTCTATGGTGCCGCTTGATGAATCTTCACAAAACGTTCCAAAAGAATTTGACAGTCACGTCAGCTGCTGTCTGGAAAGTTTTGGGGTGATCCATTCAAGGGGCCAGAAAAAGGTGGGGCTCCTAAAACACATCTTTCCCATTCAGTTTTCCATAGGGATTTTGAACAGCGATAGTGACAAAACTACTAGAGGGAATTGCATCAAATTTGGCAGAAACGTAGGTCCTGGTCCAGATGACGTGTGTTTTTTGTTTTGGTGCAAATCTGTTCAGTAGCTTTTGAGAAATTAAGGGGAAAAATTTGTATATATAGGGACGCAATGGATTCGCAACCCTCCTAATCTAGTGCAGATATCTGATTGGCTTTAAATACTTCAACCAGAAAGTGTTGGCAGACACATTGGGTCTCGGCAAAGGGCCAGGGTAGTGACACCCTGACCCCTTAGCTATAGTGGTGGGTTCCCAGAGAAACCCCTCGAGGGCTAAGAGCATTTTTATTTAATTTTTGCCTGGTTATGCTGTGGATCCAACAAGCGCTTCCTGTTTATTAAGCCTCAGGGATAGTACTTTTTTTAGTGCAGTGGGGGCATCTTGGCCCACCCGCAGCCGTGGGGACCACCACCTCCCGGGGGCCAAATGGAAATTATGTGAGGGGGGCCACACGCCCCACCACGCTCCGGGATCACCACATCCCGGGGTCAAAATTATTGTCAGGAATGGGGGAGGCCCACTAGTCTCCCTCTCAGCCCCAGGGACCGCCATCTCCTTTGGGCTTCAATTACTTACAAAGCGAGGGGGCCATCCGGCAACCTCTTCTGCATCAGAGATCACGACCACCCGGGGCCCTATAAAATAAACAGGGAGGGTACCTGGCCCCTCCACCTGCCCACCGGGTGCCACCACCTCCCCTGGGGCTTCATTAGTATTTAGTGCGGGGGAGCCATGTGCCCCTACCTCGCTGCCCTGGGGATCACCACCTCCCTGGGGCAAAGAAAAAAAAAGTGAGGGAGGTCCATTTCAGACCCCCCTTTAGCCTTGGGGATTTCCATCTCCCCAGGGCTATATTTTGTTGGAGGGGGACCTCATAGACCCTTCAAGGAGCCTCTGGTGGCCCTGGTGACTGACACCAACCCCCACCCACCCCCTCGGACCAGCCCCTATGTCCCTATAACATAGCTGTTTGCTGTGACTTGACTGCAGGTTTGAAGCTGCTGCCAAGTCACAGCAAACACTTCGGTTTTTGACAGCGGTATCTGTAAAGCAGGTCCCACTGTCAAAAACCGAAGCTTTCATCTCTGTCCCTGCATGCATGCAGGTAACAGAGATGAAATGCTTCAGCAAGCAGGGCAGGTCCTTGCTTGCTGAAGCAATGGCACCGCGAGGTAGGCCTTGAGGCCTAGGTGCCAGATAGCCTGTAAAGGGTATTTTGGTAAATTAAAAATAAATGAATAAATAAATAAATATGTAGTAACTGCGGGGGAGCATAACGCAAAGTATTAGCACACGTTAAATGTCACATAGAATTAACCCAGTAGTAAATAATCAATTCAAATGCAATACAATCCAAAAAATTACCATTATTTATAACAGAATAGGTCAGCAATAAACATAGGAGTACTGAGCAAGATATATAGAATCTATATTACAAAAATCCAATCACAAGTTGATTAGTAGTCCGTTTTCTAATATAAGTCCTAACATTTCCTCAATTTCAATTGGGAATCCAAAATATATTAACACGTGTTTCATCCGGGGGGTACCCCTGGATTTCATCAGGACCTCCTACAATAATATCATCATAAACATCAATGTAAGAAAAGCCACAGTGTAATCTTCAACATAAAAATTGATATAGGAAATATGCATTGGAAACCATCTACTCCTATGTTTATTGCTGACCTATTCTGTTATAAATAATGGTAATTTTTTGGATTGTATTGCATTTGAATTGATTATTTACTACTGGGTTAATTCTATGTGACATTTAACGTGCGCTAATACTTTGCGATATGTTCTAGGTAACGTTGAGTTACCAATTGAGGGTATTGGAGGGGTTTACCTCAGTATTAGGCACCGTTGAATACTGGATGAGTAGTTAGTAATATTATGAAGGTAGGAGCGCCATTCACTTGATTTTCATAACCCCCCCCTAAACTGCGGGGGAGCACTTCAGTGCTCCCTCGTGGTCCCAGTTAGCCCTTAAAGGGATTACATTTTTTTTTAAAAAGAGAAAGCAATAGCTCAGTGTGCTGGTCTCAGACCTTCAGCACTCAGGGTTTGAGTCCAGCCGGACTTGCTTAGTACAAATTATTTTATGCTAAATTTGTATATAGACAAGGTATTACTGGATAATCATTAGATTATTTGCCACTTGGGCTAGACTGACTGACTGAATATTCAGACTCAGACAGAGTATCATTGGATGTCAGCTATTGTGATATTATTGAATTGGATGACTCTTTAATTTAGGCTGTATTCAGGAGACCGAATTGTGACGCAAGGTAAATAATATGTTAACATTGCATTGCTCTTTTCCTGCATTTTGTGCTAAATAATAGCTCTGTATGACAGATGAACCCTACCATTACTGGGTTAATGAATAGGGTTATGTGAAGAACAGTTTTTGGTGTTTGACTTACAAGTAGACGTGGTGTATATGATAAGCTTCTCATATTTAAGATGGCTGCCATACTATTGCCGTGAATAGGGGAGTTTTTAGTCCTTTGTCAATATTCACTATAGTGGTGTTAAATCATGGTGCTGAGTGAAGCAACCCACTTGTGAACAAGGCGTTATACTCCGAAACACATTGGGTGTGTGTAGGAAAGTACCATCTTGCCTGGCATGTTACCCCCATTTTCACTGTATGCATGTTTGTTTTTGCCTATGTGTCACTGGGATCCTGCCAGGCAGGACCCCAGTGCTCATAATGTATGCCCTGTATGTGTTCCCTGTGTGGTGCCTAACTGTATCACTGAGGCTCTGCTAACCAGAACCTCCGTGTTTATGCTCTCTCTTTGCTTTAAATTTGTCACTGCAGGCTAGTGACTAATTTGACCAATTCTCATTGGCACACTGGAACACCCTTAAAATTCCCTTGTATATGGTACCTAGGTACCCAGGGTATTGGGGTTCCAGGAGATCCCTATGGGCTGCAGCATTTATTTTGCCACCCATAGGGAGCTCAGACCATTCTTACACAGGACTGCCACTGCAGCCTGAGTGAAATAACATCCACGTTATTTCACAGCCATTTTTCACTGCACATAAGTAACTTATAAGTCACCTATATGTCTAACCCTCACCTGTTGAAGGTTAGGTGCCAAGTTACTTAGTGTGTGGGCACTCTGGCACTAGCCAAGGTGCCCCCACATTGTTCAGGGCAAATTCCCCGGACTTTGTGAGTGCGGGGACACAATTACACACGTACACTACATATAGGTCCCTACCTATATGTAGCGTCACAATGGTAACTCCGAACATGGCCATGTAACATGTTTAGGATCATGGAATTGTCACCCCAAAGCCATTCTGGCATTGGGGGGACAATTCCATGATCCCCCGGGTCTCTAGCACAGAACCCGGGTACTGCCAAACTGCCTTTCCGGGGTCTCCACTGCAGCTGCTGCTGCTGCCAACACCTCAGACAGGTTTCTGCCCCCCTGGGGCCTGGGCAGCCCAGTCCCAGGAAGGCAGAACAAAGGATTTCCTCTGACAGAGGGTGTTACAGCCTCTTCCTTTGGAAATAGGTGTGAAGGCTGGGGAGGAGTAGCCTCCCCCAGCCTCTGGAAATGCTTTGATGGGCACAGATGGTGCCCATCTCTGCATAAGCCAGTCTACACCGGTTTAGGGATCCCGCAGCCCTGCTCTGGCGTGAAACTGGACAAAGGAAAGGGGAGTGACCACTACCCTGACCTGCAACTCCCAGGGGAGGTGCCCAGAGCTCCTCCAGTGTGTCCCAGACCTCTGCCATCTTGGAAACAGAGGTGTCTGTGGCACACTGGACTGCTCTGAGTGGCCAGTGCCAGCAGGTGACATCAGAGGCTCCTTCTGATAGGCTCTTACCTCTCTTGGTAGCCAATCCTCCTTCCTAGATAGCCAAACCTCCTTTTCTGGCTATTTAGGGTCTCTGCTTTGGGGATCTCACCAGATAACGAATGCAAGAGCTCATCAGAGTTCCTCTGCATCTCCCTCTTCACCTTCTACCAAAAGATCGGCCGCTGACTGCTCAGGACGCCTGCAAAACCGCAACAAAGTAGCAAGACGACTACTAGAAACCTTGTATCGCTTCATCCTGCCGGCTTTCTCGACTGTTTCCAGGTGGTGCATGCTCTGGGGGTAGCTTGCCTCCTCTCTGCACCAGGAGCTCTGAAGAAATCTCCCGTGGGTCGACGGAATCTTCCCCCTGCAACCACAGGCACCAAAAGACTGCATCACTGGTCCTCTGGGTCCCCTCTCAGCATGACGACCGTGGTCCCTGGAACTCAGCAACTCTGTCCAAGAGACTCCCACAGTCCAGTGACTCTTCAGTCCAAGTTTGGTGGAGGTAAGTCCTTGCCTCCCCACGCTAGACTGCATTGCTGGGTACCGCGTGATTTGCAGCTGCTCTGGCTCCTGTGCACTCTTCCAGGATTTCCTTTGTGCACAGCCAAGCCTAGATCCCCGACACTCTAACCTGCAGTGCACAGCCTTCTGAGTTGTCCTCCGGCATCGTGGGACTCCCTTTTGTGACTTTGGGTGGACTCCAGTTCACTTTTCTTCGTAGTGCCCATTCAGGTACTTCTGCAGGTGCTGCCTGCTTCTGTGAGGGCTCCCTGACCTGCTGGGAACCCCCTCTGTCTTCTCCTCCAAGTGGCGACATCCTGGTCTCTCCTGGGCCACAGCAGCACCCAAAAACCTCTACCGCAACCCTTGCAGCTAGCAAGGCTTGTTTGCGGTCTTTCTGCGTTGGAACACCTCTGCAAGCTTCATCGCGATGTGGGACATCTGTCTTCCAAAGGAGAAGTCCCTAGCTCTCTTCTTTCTTGCAGAACTCCAAGCTTCTTCCAACAGGTGGCCGCTTCCTTGCACCCTCAGCTGGCATTTCCTGGGCTCCTGCCCACTCTCGACACTGTCGCGACTATTGGACTTGGTCCCCTTGTCTTACAGGTAATCAGGTCCGGAAATCCACTGCTGTTGCATTGCTGGTGTTTGTTCTTCCTGCAGAATCCCCCTATCACGACTTCTGTGCTCTCTGGGGGTAGTAGGTGCATTTTACACCTACCTTTCAGGGTCTTGGGGTGGGCTATTTTTCTAACCCTCACTGTTTTTTTACAGTCCTAGCGACCCTCTACAAGCTCACATAGGTATGGGGTCCATTCGTGGTTCGCATTCCACTTTTAGAGTATATGGTTTGTGTTGCCCCTATACCTATGTGTTCCTATTGCAATCTATTGTAACTTTACACTGCTTGCATTACTTTTCTTGCTATTACCTGCATAATTTTGGTTTGTGTACATATATCTTGTGTATATATCTTATCCTCATACTGAGGGTACTCACTGAGATACTTTTGGCATATTGTCATAAAAATAAAGTACCTTTATTTTTAGTACTTCTGTGTATTGTGTTTTCTTACGATATTGTGCATATGACACCACTGGTATAGTAGGAGCTGTACATGTCTCCTAGTTCAACCTAAGCTGCTTTGCCATAGCTCCCTCTAACAGCCTAAGCTGCTAGAAACACCGTTATTCTACTAATAAGGGATAACTGGACCTGGCACAAGGTGTAAGTACCACAAGGTACCCACTATAAGCCAGGCCAGCCTCCTACAGTGTGTCACCTGGATTGATGTTGGTGCTTTATAAAGTTGGGAAATGAATGGAATCTTCTCTATTTTGCACACTCACACGTGCACAAGTGCATGTGTTTTTCTTCCAAGAGTAAAGCGGAAGGAGCAATATATATATATACACACACACACACCATGGCAAAAAGCATTTTTTTTTTATTTGCTGTGGAATCACAACTGGGTCATGAACCTGTGGTAAAAATGTTTATGAAAAAGAAGCGCGGACTCCCGTGCTTTGCCATTTTAAAGCCCCATGGGGCATTTACAGATTATTGTAGATCTGCCTCCTGGCCCTCTCCCGCTGCCCCTGGGACTGCCACCTCCTCGGGGCTCATAAATAATATGCAGGGGCCGGAAGCCCCCCCCCCCCACTGCTGGAGGACAAACCACCTTCCCTGGGCTATAAAAAATATGTGGGGAGCAATGCACACCTCCGCTGCCGGGGGGACCATCACCTCCCCGAGGCCATCAATAAATATAATGTGTGTGGGGGGCTGTGTGCCCCCCCCCACTGCCCCGGGGATCACCACCTCCCAAGGGCTTCTTACACATTGGATTGGGTGCGCGCCCTCGTCATGCACTGCTAATTACCCTACTAATTATGGCACTCATGACATCTTGATAATAACATTGATAATATCAATGTAATATTTGCAGTACCATTTTTGGGCACAAAAAACTGTGCATGGTGGGGCCACGAGTTATAGTTATCTTAGGGCACGTGTTATAGTTACTTGAGGTAATTCTCACTATAACTGGTGAATTTCTTTAGTTTTGTTCGTATAAAATGTGATCCTAACTATAACGCCGCTGTAACCTTTGATTTTTAAGTGAATTTCTATGTTTTTTTAAATTCTATTTCCTAACTATAATGACCCTGTAACCTTTGTTTTTTTAGTGAATATATAGACACACACATATATATATATATATATATATATATATATATATACAAAAAACAAAGGAGAACTCTGGGAAGTTCCCAATTTTAGGTGGAGAGCTGCTCTAGTAAGGAGCACCCTGCAACACCAGCGACACTCTAGATTTGCTCACCTCAAATGTCTGCTTATCTAGCAAAGTCTTTAAGCATAGGATTAACACAGTGCTAATTCTTGATCACACGTGCAGTGTTTGTGTTTTGTGTATATTTCAGTGATATGGCGACAGCGAAATGGAAAGTTTGTGAGTGAAAAACAATCTCTCTCTCTCCACTTTGAGATCTGTGTCCTAAAAAAGTTCTACATTTTCCAAAGCACACCCTGCTAATCCTTATTAAGTCCACCTTCACATCCTTATACAAACATCAGTCACACCCACGCTGTGTCATAGGTGACTATTCAAGATAATTTACTTTAAACACGGTATGTACTAGAATATCGTGGACTAAATATTGGCTGAAATATTGTGCCCTCAATATCGTTTACAAAATTATCCATGCGTTAAAAATCAACAACAATTAGGACAATTTTTTTCGATGATAATTAGAGCCCAACTTTTATATATACAATGTTTTTTTAGCAATGATACTCTGTTATACAACTGCTGGCTACTGACCCAAAACTAAAGCCTTCAGGTCAACTGTTCCTTCCGTAGAACATCCTCTACTTCGACACTAGGAGTTCTCGGTTCCTTATGCTTTTAACATTAACTTGAAATGCAACTTAGCCCAATATAAGAAGGCCCACATATATTTTCAATGCTATATATATATCTATATATATCCATATATACTTAATCACTTAATCGCCCTGTGCTATATATAACTGCAAAATTATATATATATATAATTTTGCAGTTATATATAGCACAGGGCGATTAAGTGATTTGCCCAGTACCAAAGAATGTTGAGCTATTGCCAGGACTCAGCTCTGGCAGTAATGCCACATCCTCTGATAATGAATGTTGTCCTGGGTGTGTGTAGGGTGATTTTTATAAACACGCATTATTAGAATATCATTTTTGGAATCGTTAATCTACATTTGCCCTAGTTAATTGTTTACGTGAAATTTACCAAATTATATGCAATGATGGCTGGTCAGGTGGTTATGGTGCGTGCTTTATTGGTAGTGGAGCTTTAGACAATGACATGCTGGCATAATTCTATTTTTTCACTAGAAGCTGAACGTATGTGGCCATAATAGGATGTCCTTGATTCTGACAATGAGACCTGCAACTCAAGATGTCTTAACAGCATTTTCGGGATCACGTATGAATTGTCTTAAAAGAAACCAGAGTCAACGGATATATTGCTAAAAAGCCAGTGTTAATTGCACTTTAGCCAATGTGGTCACTATCAAAAATATCAAAGGTGCAACAGTTGCTTGCAGCCACAAGTGTTTGGAGCTCATGATTTGTACCCCTCGATATTTAGTGATGCTGCATTCGAAGGAAGCTCCAAAATCTTAAAGAATGGTGAGGAGAAGTTGGCGGACTGGTGAATTTCTTCAGGTACTAATGGAGAAGTAATTTTAAGTTTGCCTTAGGTTGTCTTAATTATTATTATCAAAGTGAGAAAAGCTTAACGGAGAATAGCAATGTTTACCCTATATACTGCTCATCTAGTAACATTTTATTTCTGAAACAAAAGTGTACACGTGGAATACGAAAATCTAATCCACTGATAAAATAGAAATCCTCATAGTATCTGACTTAAAAACAAAACATAGCCAAGTGCATTGATTTAATATTTAAATGTGTTGCAAATAGAATATGGAGAAA
Source organism: Pleurodeles waltl (assembly GCF_031143425.1). Classification (NCBI taxonomy): domain Eukaryota; kingdom Metazoa; phylum Chordata; class Amphibia; order Caudata; family Salamandridae; genus Pleurodeles; species Pleurodeles waltl. The sequence goes on along the minus strand of NC_090446.1, from coordinate 642,938,165 downwards.
AACTAGCAATCCAGTTACATGGAATCACATGTACAACTCATTTTTGTGGATGGAAATGGACTGATTCACAGAATCGGTCCGTCTCTTACCGCAAATATGCTTTTTCAAATGTGCAAAGCACAAATTGTAGTTTGCTAACATGTTACTGGATTACAATTTGTGTTTAGCGATTCAGTATATAGAAGGGCTATGTTTGTGGCGCCCCTTCCAAACTACAGAATCATAGTGGTATGTATTAATGTTTTGCATCCAAATTAAGATTACAAAATATACATTTTTTACTGACACATCAAAGGATGTGGTAACCATTCCCAAATGGGAAGAGGGGTCCCTTAGGGACCCCTTCCTCTTGGTTAATGTTGAAATTAATATTTTGTTAAAGCAGGCAGAGATGCCCCACAGGCTATTGCCTACTTTAAAAAAATATAACTTAAACATTTTGTTTTATTTTTTGAAACACATCCTGTTTTCCTTGAAGGAAATTGGGCTGCATTTATCAAAAAATGTATAATTCTTTATTAGAAAGCAATCTCAGACATGGTGGTCTGCTGACTCCAGCAGGCCACCATATCTGTGATGACTGCAATTCCTAATGGGTCGCAAACTATGACCTACCTCGTAAATATTCATATGGTAGGTCGATTTGCTGTCTGACTAGGAATCACTACTTACAAGATGTAAGTTTTCCTGCATTACAAAATTGCAGTTCCTACTTTTTGTATATATGGCCTTGAATCATTGCCGATATGGGTTCACAAATTTATGACGTCCCATGGAGGTACCAGGCAGTGATACAGTATAATGTCTTTGAGGCACAGGGAGAATCCTCCTGCACCATAGCTACATTTTTTAATTTTGGCCTGTCCTGGCAGATGTTCTTTAGGCACAGAGATCCCTGTCAGGCAACTCAGACTGGAATCTCTTGGTATGGAAGGCAGTCCTCCAGAAGGGGAACAAAGTCCAGGGTCTTTGCAGACTTAGCAGGCAGATGGGCTCAGAATTACTCTGTTAGTTCGGAAACCTGCTTGCTCTATGCACAAACAGCTTGCCCTACCTGAAAACTTTATCACCTTCAGCGGACGATCAATAGATCATCTGGATCTTTGTTGTGATAGACTTTTACAAGGTAAGCCCCATGCTAGGGTGGTTTCTACCTTTACCAAGTTATTACACATTTTTAAAATTAATCACCGAATGTCAATCCTTTTAAATTAATTTGCATGCATTTTCAGGGCCATTCAATCTCTTCTAATCAAATATCTGGTTTCCGTGGTATCAGACCCGATTTTTTAGTTTGTTGTAATACAGCATTGGCAATCAATATGTGTAATTGCTTTATAATTATTTGTAAGTTAGTCTTGACTTCTCCCCTTTTCTGTAAATAAAAATGTTCCTGACAGTGCAGAGGGAAGTTTCCTTTAGGACACTGGAAGTAAAATAATTTATAAATAAAGTCATTTTTATTTTGAAAGCAGTTATTTTATCGTAACATTTTAACTCTCAAAAGACAGCTGTTCAATACATGTTTTAATTAAACGGGCTTTCATTTTAAACCAGGATTAATTACTAGAGAGTTAGACGATTCCACAATCAATTTCTCCATTGATTTATATTGGATGGTAAATCAAATATAGCAATTTGGTTACTTGATCATAAAACACAACATCTGAGAACAGAGGACCAGTCACTTTAATCCGACACATATTTAGAGTGCTAGGCCATGTCCAGGTGAAATACCCTTATTCATTGAGTAACGTACCACATCAGGAAGGTGCGTTGTTACACCTAAATGCGTTTCTTTATTCATTTAAATGTTTTAATTATTTCTATTAGTTAAACACTATAACGTACAGATACTCACACAGTTATATGGATCTGGTAGTAAGCTATGTCCATGTAGAAGTAATGTTAAAAGGGTGTCCTAGCAGATACCAAAATCTGATTAATCATTCCATTAGTCACCTGATGCCTCGATTCCCCTGCCAAATTTGGAGACACCCTACTCATTGTCAAGTGAACAAGGTAGGCACTGATATAAAGGCAGTATGTTGCTGCAGGACACTAAGTCGGTGAGGTCTCAACAACAATGACCTCATTACTAGGTCATGTCCAGCCATCTCAAAAACTTTGGGGCATATTTACATGGAACTGGTGCAGCACGGAGCTGCACCAAAATTGGCAGTGCCGCCCTGCGTCAATTCTGAAACGCAAGACTTGCACCATATTTACAAAAACTGATTATATGACGGAACACCGAATTAAAAACAACTACTAACCTTAACAATGAGGTCGGAACACCGACCTCGTCCTTACTACTAATGATTTTACCACGAATGCCTTAACAACGATATTTTGTTGTAAAGGCATTCCTGATAAAATCATTAGCAATAGGCACCATTCACCCTACATCCCTCACCCCACCCCCCCAACCCCACCCCAAAACCTAAAACCCCCTGATCCCCCACCCACTCCCCAAAACCAAAAACGCCCCACCCCCCCAACCCGACCCCAAAACCTAAAACCCCCTGACCCCCCACCCCCTCCCCAAAACCAAAAACGCCCCACCCCCCCAACCCCACCCCAAAACCTAAAACCCCCTGACCCCCACCCCCTCCCCAAAACCAAAAACGCCCCACCCCCCAACCCCACCCCAAAACCTAAAACCCCCTAACCCCCACCCCAAAACCAAAAACGCCCCACCCCCCCAACCCCACCCCAAAACCTAAAACCCCCTGACCCCCCACCCCAAAACCTAAACCCACCACTTACCTTCGCCAACTCCCTTCTTTGTACCTTAACCACGCATGTTCGTTGTTCAGAACATACGTAGTTAAGGCACAAAAATACGAAGTCGTGGTTAAAAAAAGCGTTGTTCCGCTTTCGTTAACCACGACTTTCGTAATAAAAAAGTCGTAAAAAAGGATGTTTACCACAAAAACTTGGTGCACTCCTGTGTTCCCCTTGTGCTGGCACTAGATTTAGCTGCCAACGCAGGCATCCTTGCACCATAGTGCAAGGGTGTCTACCTTGAAGGGAATGATTGTTTATGTGCAGAAAGGTGTCTCTTCCTGCACATAAACAATCTACAATGGCGATTTGGCACTTCTATGTGTGTTCCAGAATGCAGCACACATGGAAGTAGCAAATCGCCATTTTTGAATGATTGTTTATGTGCTGAAAGGGACACCTTCTTGCACATAAACAATCACTAATGTCCTTTTGCTCTTTCTATGTGTGCTGCAGAATGCAGTACACATAGAAAAAGCAAAAACAAGGCGAAATAAAATCGCCACCCCTGCGTTGGCTTTAGTTTTTGGCGCTGCCTCAGATTTAGGATTCCTTATAAATCTGGGTCAGCGTCAAAAGCAATGGGTGTTGCGGTGGAACGTCCACAGCCACACCCATTGCATGCTCCTCTGCCACAGCAAACTGCATCAGAGGGGCCCATATTTACAAGGCAGCGTTAAGCCTCAAAAAGTATGGCGCAGTGCACAGCACCACCATAGCGTTGCTTAAAGTGACACTCCGGTGGCGGTAGAGGCATGTAAATATGCCCCTAAGGGTATACTGCCTCCTATGGATATCTGGATGAGGCTGAGGGGCAGTGTCTTGGGCAGTTCATATCTCAGAGCAAAGATCTGTTGAGCTACACCTGAGTACCGGCCCTCATCCTTGGCTTTCAAAGCATGCAACTACCTCTACAGGTAGATTTATTAATTGTGGGCCATTAATGGGCAATAACTCGCCATAATTGAGACCTTTATTTATTTATTGATTTGGTGAGTTATTAGGCATCACATTCTGCTTTCGAGCGCCTAGGAATGAAAAGAAGATAGTGTAAGAGACCATGGAATGACTGGGAGACAATAAGTAAAAACAGAAAACCTTCAAAGCTTTAAAAAGCAGTGTTCCTGTTTCTTTTATTCAAAGACAGTGTGTGGTTTTTACCTCTGAAGCATCCAAAATAAGACAGTGACTATTTGTTTCGTGCAATTATTACAAAGCAGTTCCATCAGGCATAGATCAGTTTCACATTCTGCCTTTGGATTCACTGATTTACAGAATAATCGGAAGCAGGTTGATTAAAGAGTTGACTTATGGAAGGCCAGTCAGAACAGATTGTGTTCAACTTCTGAACTTGAAAAGGTCTTGCTGTTGTATGAGGTCTGAGGTTAGACGAGTAGCCTACCCATTTACCTACGCACACACCCAACATGATCTCTTACAACACCCCTCAGCACTCCTCGCCATTACTAACCTGAGTTTCTCCTACGACCTTTTGAATTCATTGGCAGTTTTATTCACCACCACTAAAAGGCCCATCACGAGGGGAACAAGAAGTGAGTGGAAATGACGCCTCAACTGGAATTACAGGCACCATACGGTATCCCACCCTCATTACTGTGTGATTATGAGACCATGACCTGGTAACAGCAAGTAGCATTCAGACACTGGCTTACTCTACATGTTTATCCATGTCTTTCCCTGTTAACAGGTCATTTTCGGTCCGAGAGTTCCATGTGCTTTTGGTAGGTTTCACCCCACCTATGGGCACAGTGAAACAAAGCACTCCACATTAGTAGGAGCAATATCTCCACGAGTGACAGCGCTCTGCCTGTCTCGTCATCAGATCTTGAGATTGAGAATCTGTGCAACTCATTTAGTGGCTTCTGTGCAAAATGATCTCTAGTACTACCCCTGAGCTGCAGTCGCGGCTCGCGGGTTATAAAGGGAGCGGGCGGTGCAGGAAGGGTCTTGGGGGCAATTCATAAAATAAAAATAAAAAATAATAATTACCTTCCTGTGCAGTGCTGCCGCCATCATGCGGCTCCTCTTGTGAAGGCACAGGCTCCCAGCCTGCCCTGCACCAATCCTGACTCTGCTCAGTACAGCGTCAGGATTGGCTTGGAGCTCCCAGCCAGGGCACTCCCAGGCAAATTAGGAGCCTGTGCAGGCTCTCTCCAGCCCAGCAACACAGACTGGAGACAGCACGAGAGGGCCGGCCAAACACACATGTGCTCTGAGGGGAGTGCACAGTGCACTCCCCTCGTCCATGTCACCCCACCAGGCATGCCCCTTTCACAAGGAAAGGATAATAAATGTGGTTTATTATCCTTTCCTTCTGAAAGGGTTTGCAGCAGTTGACATGGACCACAACGAAGGTTCACAACTACCCGGTAGGCCAAAAAGACCCAGCACAGTCAAAGTCAAAACTGACCCACCGGGAAGAGAGGATAGAAGGTATCTGGTATCGTCACTGGGTCGCTACTCTGGTCATCTGGCTTTCCTCGCACCTTTCTCTTTCTGGAAATCAACAATATGAGAATCAGTACTTGAATACTATAAAGAAACCTGCAACCTATGTTGTGAAGATGTATTCTTTTAAATTCCTTGTGTACCCCTGTGCCTAGTATAGTCAGTCACACAATACATACATTTTCTGAATCAATAAAAAACAAGACCCTTGTGACTTTAGTATTCTTAAAGACCTAGTGCGCAAATTCTGTGTAGTGATTAGTAACCCACTGTAGGAAGTTGGCTCTGTATATACTACTTCAAAGTAAGAATAGTGTGCAAATGGTGTGCACAGAGTCCAAGGGTTCCCCTTAGAGGTAAGATAGTGTCAAAAAGAGATAATTCTAATGCTCTATTTGTGGTCGAGCAGTAGGCTTATCATAGGGTAGTGTTAAGCATTTGTTGTACACACACAGGCAATAAATGAGAAACACACACTCAAAGACAATTCCAAGCCAATAGGTTTTTATATAGAAAAATATATGTTCTTAGTTTATTTTAAGAACCACAGGCTCAAGATTTACAGTCAATACTTTAAATGAAAGGTATTTCACTCAGGTATCTTAGGAACTTTGAATAATCACAATAGCATGTCCAGTTTTGGCAAAAATGGCAATAAGCTATTTTAAAAGTGGACACTGCAAACATCAACAGTTCCTGGGGGAGGTAAGTAAATGTTAAGTTCACAGGTAAGTAAAACACTTACAGGGTTCAAAGTTGGGTCCAAGGTAGCCCACCGTTGGGGGTTCAAGGCAACCCCAAACATACCACACCAGCAGCTCAGGGCTGGTCAGGTGCAGAGGTCAAAGGGGTGCCCAAAACACATAGGCTTCAATGGAAATAGGGGTGCCCCGGTTCCAGTCTGCCAGCAGGTAAGTACCCGGGACTTGGGAGGGCAGACCAGGGGGGTTTTGTAGGGCACCGGGGGGGACACAAGCAGGCACAGAAAGTACACCCTCAGCGGCACAGGGGCAGCTGGGTGCAGAGTGCAAACAGGCGTCGGGTTTTCAATAGAGATCAATGGGGAGACCCGGGGGTCTCTTCAACGATGCAGGCAGGCACAGGGGGGGGCTCCTCGGGGTAGCCACCACCTGGGCTAGGCAGAGGGTCGCCTGGGGGTCGCTCCTGCACTGGAGTTTGGTTCCTTTAGGTCCTGGGGGCTGCGGGTGCAGTGTGGTTTCCAGGCGTCGGGTTCCTTGAAGCAGGCAGTCGCGGTCAGGGGAGCCTCTGGATTTCCTCTGCAAGCGTCGCTGTGGGGTCTCAGGGGGGTCAACTCGGCTACTCACAGGCTCGCAGTCACCGGGGAGTCCTCACTGTAGAGTTAGTTTTCCGCAGGTTGAGCCGGGGGCATCTGGTGCAGAGTGGAAAGTCTCACGCTTCCGGCGGGAAATGTGTGGTCTTTAAAAGTTGCTTCTTTGTTGCAAAGTTGCAGTTTTGTTGAACAGGGCCGCTGTTCTTGGGAGCTTCTTGGTCCTTTTAAATGCAGGGCAGTCCTCTGAAGCTTCAGAGGTCGCTGGTCCCTAATCAAATCAAATCATTAACATTTATAAAGCGCGCTACTCACCTGTGCGGGTCTCAAGGCGCTAGGGGGAAGGGGTTACTGCTGCTCGAGGAGCCAGGTCTTGAGTAGTCTCCGGAATGCGGAGTGGTCCTGGGTGGTCCTGAGGATGGTGGGGAGGGTGTTCCAAGTCTTGGCCGCCAGGTAGGAGAAGGACCTCCAACCCGCCGTGGAGCGGCGGATGCGAGGGACGGCGGCGAGAGCAAGGCTGGTGGAGCGGAGAAGACGGGTGGGAGCGTAGAAGCTGAGGCGACGGTTGAGGTATTCTGGTCCCTTGTTGTGGAGGGCTTTGTGTGCGTGGGTGAGGAGACGGAAGGTGATCCTTTGGCTGACGGGAAGCCAGTGCAGGTGTCTCAGGTGTGCGGAGATGTGGCTGTTGCGGGGTATGTTGAGGATGAGGCGGGCAGAGGCGTTTTGAATTAGTTGCAGACGTTTCTGGAGTTTAGCTGTGGTTCCTGCGTATAGGGTGTTGCCGTAGTCCAGGCGGCTCGTGACAAGGGCGTGGGTCACAGTCTTTCTGGTGTCGGCGGGGAGCCAACGGAAGATCTTTCGGAGCATGCGGACGGTGAGGAAGCAGGAGGATGATACGGCGTTGACTTGTTTGGTCATGGTGAGAAGTGGGTCCAATATGAAGCCAAGGTTGCGTGCGTGGTCTGAGGGGGTCGGTGCGGTGCCAAGGGCCGTGGGCCACCAGCAGTCGTCCCATGCGGTCGGGGTGTTACCGAGGATGAGGACTTCCGTTTTGTCTGAGTTCAGTTTCAGACGGCTGAGTTTCATCCAATCTGCGACGTCTTTCATTCCATCTTGCAGGTTGGTCTTGGCGCTGGTGGGGTCCTTGGTGAGGGAAAGTATCAGTTGAGTGTCGTCGGCGTAGGAGGTGATGATGATGCTGTGTTTGCGTACGATGTCGGCGAGGGGGCTCATGTAGACATTGAAGAGTGTCGGGCTGAGCGAGGAGCCTTGTGGGATGCCGCAAATGATCTCGGTGGGGTCTGAGCGAAAAGGTGGGAGATAGACTCTTTGGGAGCGATTGGAGAGGAAGGAGGCGATCCAGTCCAGGGCCTGGCCTTGGATCCCAGTGGAGCGGAAGCGGGTTATTAGGGTTCGGTGACAGACGGTGTCGAAGGCAGCCGAGAGGTCGAGGAGGATGAGGGCGACTGTTTCTCCGTTGTCCATCAGGGTTCTGATGTCGTCTGTGACTGAGATGAGGGCGGTTTCTGTGCTGTGGTTGGCTCGGAATCCGGACTGAGAGGGGTCGAGAAGGTTGTTGTCTTCAAGGAAGTTGGTAAGCTGCTTGTTGACGGTCTTCTCTATGACTTTGACAGGGAAGGGGAGGAGCGAGATGGGGCGGAAGTTCTTCTGGTCGCTTGGGTCAGCCGTAGGTTTCTTCAGTAGGGCGTTGACTTCAGCGTGTTTCCAGCTCTCGGGGAAGGTAGCAGACGAAAACGAGGTGTTGATGATGGTCTGGAGGAGCGGGCGATGATGTCGTCGGCTTTATTGAAGATGAAGTGTGGGCAGCGGTCCGAGGGGGCACCGGAGTGGATGGAGTTCATGGTGGCTTTGGTCTCTTCTGTGTTGATGTGGGTCCAGGCGTTGAGGGTGATGGCTGGGGTTGTGGGTTCTGTGGTGGTCGGCTGGGACTGGAGTCCGAAGCTGTCGTGTAGGTCAGTGATCTTACGATGGAAGAAGGTGGCGAGGGAGTTGCAAAGGTCTTGTGAGGGCGTGATGGCATTGGCGTTGGCGTTGGTGTTGGAGAGCTCTTTTACGATGTTGAAGAGTTCTCTGCTGTTGTGGCTGTTTTTGTCCAGTCTGTCTGTTAAGAAATTCCTTTTGGCGGCGCCAGGTGATGGTGTTCGCGGGTAGCATTCTTGAGGGCAGTCATGTTGTCTGCGGTGTGGTCCTTGCGCCAGGCTTTCTCGAGGGTGCGACAAGTTTTCTTTGATTCCTTAAGGGTGTCAGAGAACCAGAGAGGTTTTTTGGTGTTGGACTGTCTTGGAAGGCGTCTGAGGGGAGCGAGGCTGTCTGCGCAGTTGGTGATCCAGTTTGTGAGGCTGAGGGCTGCGTCGTTGGGGTCGGCGGAGAAGGTGGGTTGGTTGTCGATGAGAGTGGAGAGCAGCTGTTCTTCGGGGATTTTGTTCCACTGTCGACATGGGATGGGTTGTGTGCGGAGGTGGCGAGTTTCGCGTCGGAAGGTGAAGTGGATACATCTGTGGTCGGTCCAGTGTAGAACGGAGCGTGGCTGAACGATACGTGTTTGCTGGCGGAAAAGATGGGGTCGAGCGTGTGTCCGGCGATGTGGGTGGGGGTGTTCACCAGTTGCTTGAGGCCGAGGTTGTCGAGGTAGTCGAGCAGGGCGGTGGTGTTGGGGTCGTTGTTCTGTTCCAGGTAGAAGTTGAGGTCGCCGAGGAGGATGTAGTCTGGCGAGGCGAGGGCGTGTGGGAGATGAAGTCGGTGATGGAGTCGCTGAAGAGGGCACGCGGTCCGGGGGGATGGTAGATGAGGGATCCTCTGAGGGTGGTCCTGGGGTCTGTGCGGATCTGGAAGTGCAGGTGTTCGGCGGCGAGGGAGGTGTCTTCGGTGGAGGTGGTGACGTTGATGGAGTCTTTGAAGACAATGGCGATTCCTCCTCCTACTTAGTTGGTGCGGTCTTTTCTGGAAATCTTGGAAATCTTGTAGCCTGTTGGATGCGTTGATGTTGCAGTTTTTCTTGAAGTGGGGAGACAGGCCGGTAGGGCTGGGGCCAAAGCAGTCGTTGTCTCCGTCTTCTCTGCAGGGCTTCAGGTCAGCAGTCCTTCTTCATCTTCAGGTTGCAGGAATCTATCTTCCTCGGTTCTGGGAGCCCCTAAATACTCAATTTAGGGGTGTGTTTAGGTCTGGGAGGGTAGTAGCCAATGGCTACTGGCCCTGAGGGTGGCTACACCCTCTTTGTGCCTCCTCCCTATGGGCAGGGGGGCACATCCCTAATCCTATTGGGGGAATCCTCCATCTGAAAGATGGAGGATTTCTAAAAGTAAGAGTCACCTCAGCTCAGGACACCTTAGGGGCTGTTCTGACTGGGGAGTGACTCCTCCTTGTTTTTCTCATTATCTCCTCCAGCCTTGCCGCCAAAAGTGGGGGCAGTGCCTGGAGGGGCGGGCATCTCCACTACCTGGGATGCCCTGTGGCGCTGTAACAAAGGGGGTGAGCCTTTGAGGCTCACTGCCAGGAGTTACAGTTCCTGCAGGGGGAGGTGAAAAGCACCTCCACCCAGTACAGGCTTTGTTCCTGGCCACAGAGTGACAAAGGCACTCTCCCCATGTGGCCAGCAACATGTCTGGTGTGTGGCAGGCTGGCAAAAACTAGTCAGCCCACACTGGAGTCGGGTATGTTTTCAGGGGGTCAGGGGCATCTCTAAGATGCACTCTGGGTGTATTTTTACAATAACGTGCACACTGGCATCAGTGTGCATTTATTGTGCTGAGAAGTTTGATACCAAACTTCACAGTTTTCAGTGTAGCCATTATGGTGCTGTGGAGTTCGTATTTGCCAGACTCTCAGACCATATACTCTTGTGGCTACCCTGCACTTACAATGTCTAAGGTTTTGCTTATACACTGTAGGGGCATAGTGCTCATGCACCTATGCCCTCACCTGTGGTATAGTGCACCCTGCCTTAGGGCTGTAAGGCCTGCTAGAGGGGTGACTTATCTATGCCATAGGTAGTGTGAGGTTGGCATGGCACTCTGAGGGGAGTGCCATGTCGACTTACTCATTTTCTCCCCAGCAGCACACACAAGCTGGCAAGCAGTGTGTATGTGCTGAGTGAGGGGTCCCCAGGGTGGCATACGACATGCTGCAGCCCTTAGAGACCTTCCCTGGCATCAGGGCCCTTGGTACCAGGGGTACCAGTTACAAGGGACTTACCTGGGTGCCAGGGTTGTGCCAATTGTGGAGACAAAGGTACAGTTTAGGGAAAGAACACTGGTGCTGGGACCTGGTTAGCAGGGTCTCAGCACACTTTCAAATCATAACTTGGCATCAGCAAAGGCAAAAAGTCAGGGGGTAACCATGCCAAGGAGGCATTTCCTTACACCCACCTTTGCTACTTCTTAGGTGTGCTTGAAAAATAAAATTTACTGATATTCACAGTGACTAAAATGTATTCAAGACATGTACATGAAGGCATTCCCTTATTCCATGTATAACTAAACATGCAACCTAAATTACTTCATGCTCACAAGCATTGCTTATAGTGTTCATTGTGCATTGCACATTTAGATGTCAAGGTAAATACCAAAACATCTATTAGTGTAGTGATTTAAAAAAACAAATGCCCGCTACTGTTATAAATCAGGAAATACAAACATATGTATAAAGACAAATCTTTTTGTCTTTCAGGTTCAAATCAATCAATCCTCCTTAAAAGCAGAATCAAAGAAATTAATCAGATAAGTATGTTCATTGGATTATAAGCGTGAATACTGTGTTAATCCATCCGGCATAGTTGCTGGCTAAATGCATGTTTTTTTACTTTTGTCTTTGCAGGTTGGCAACGAGGAGATTCCAAGAAGAACGCAGTGGTGCACTGAAGAATGACATGACCCGACGCCAACAGGGGACGAACGAACAGAAGAAATCCAGAAATCCAAGAACACAGAGAACAAAAAGTCAGGTGAGTATCTACAACAGGAAAGGCTAACGATGAGCGACTTCCCGAGGTGTAGTGCGCAGTCATAAAGGCTACGTGCTCCACCATTTAAAGGAACCGCGCCCTCATGGTCCAATGTTAGGGCAGGCTCGACATGAGCCGACTACGTATTAATCGTCGTCTGCTGGGTTTATTACCTTTGGAAGTGTGTACCCTCTCTTGCCTTCTTCCGGGTTAGCACATAGATGCATGATTGATTCTGGGCTCAATTAGGCAGGTTCACGTTTCACCGTTATTAGCATCACTAGTCTGGTCGCCAGTCTGTTGTGTGTCTGTTGCAAACTATCACCTCCTCTGTTATTATCATTGGCTTTGTCCAGAGCACTCCTTAAAATCTACATAGCAATTATTTTTACGTGCCAAAAAGCAGTCTAGCTCTAGGTGGCAATGCATTCTCTGTGACATCTGCAGTACATTGCAATTCACTTTGCTTGATTATTCGTCGAAAAACATATTTATTAAAGTTTATGAAAGCCTTTAAAAAACATGGCCATGGGCCTCATTACGAGTTTGGGTGGTCTCATCACTTGACGCCTGCCTAGTGGTGACGTTCCCCCTGAGTGTATTACAATGTTTCCGCAAGGCTGACCGGCAGTAACATTGTAATAGGTGTTCGCACCAGAATGACCGGCGAGAAGGGAGCCTAAGCCAATATCTAACACTCCAGCACCCTCGGAATGCGCACTGTCTGCAAAGCAGTCAGTGCGCATTCTAACGGTGTCGGGGATTGCTCCAGACATGGTCCTTGGCAGTGCAGGCGCCCTGCTGTGGCCCCTTGCACTTTTTTCCACCAGCATTTTCAAGGCGGGCTCCCTGTCATTAAAAGGCTGGCAGAAAGAGGGGTGTAATCAACCTGGCAGCACTGAGTTCAGCACCACCATGGCTGATTGAAAGCCCAATTGCAGTCAGACCAGCGGTAACCATGTTCCCGGCAGGTTGTCTGACTGCCAAAGTTGTAATTTGCCAGTCAGACCGCCAAAGCTGCGGTGGTCCGGCCAACACCGTAAGTGTGGCTGTCTCATGACTGCCAAACTCGTAATGAGGCCATATATCTATCATGGGTGCTGTCTTTTGTTAAAAGAAATCTAGTGTGTTGGTTTTTATCTTTATAGTGCCAGATTGCATCAGGTGTATGTGGCATATTAGAAACTCTCAAATACAAATATATCAGGACTTCCGGGTTAGTGGCATAAAATTGGCCCCACAGGCTAGACTGTCTCCCAACCTGAATATACCCAGCCTCAATGATCCTACACCATCCTGCCAAGCAGCACCTGCCAAACACCCCCACACCTCGGTGCTATCTATCCTTGGCAGGAGGGCAGATTGACTGCCAGGGGGCCTGACTCAAGGTCGCGTTGTGAGGGGTGCTGAGATGGGCCCGAGGATTGCTATGGCCAACACCCTGATTGCCTGAAGGGAGAGGAGCAGAGGCCCCAATGTAAGGCGGTACCCAAGTTGTGGCACTTGGCGGGGACCCAGTGAGACTGGAGAGTATTGACGCTGCAGCAACAACAAAAGAGAAGCTGCAATGTGGTCTTAGGCTCCCACTGATCTGCACTCCTTGCAAGAGGGACCCAGAGAAGCATGACAGAGACACTGCCTCCCAGGGAAAGTTCAGGGAAGAAGGGCTTGTGCAGGGGAGGCAATAGCAGTGTGCACTGCCAGTGGAATTCGCATGTGGCTGGCATGCCTGCCAGGGTCAGGAGTGTGTGGGCGACCATACCAGAGCAGAGCTGAAACAGTCAAGGCCTGCTGTAAGGGGCTGATAAAGGAAAGGATGATCCAAAGGCACCGCCCATTTTTCACCTGACTGCCTCTCTTCCCCCCGGATGGTGTGGAGGCCCCACCTGGGGTAGAACTTTACAGTCAACATACTGTGGGGGCCTCAATCCAGCCACCACTTTTGTGGTTTTGAGTGATGGGGGAAGCCACCCCGGAACTGCAATCAGGCAACATGGACAAGGATAAAGCCTAAGCTCTAGGACACCAGGGAAAAATAGACAACTACAGGAACATCCTCCTCACTAATTGAAAGCCAACCATCAGGACCCAGTCCCTGACCACAACGATCCACCTGCAGGTCTCCTGAGAAATGCTCCTAAAGGCCATCCAAACCTCCTAAAAAACACTGGAGAAGAAAATGGGTGGAGCGAGAGTTGAATTATCTTTACTCCAACAAGATTTGAGAAACGTGGCAGAGCTCACAAAAGAAGCAGAAACAAGTATCTCTGAGACCGAAGTTGAGCTCCACTTGGTGAACCTGGCCCTTAAAACGTACAGAGACATCTGTACAACTTATGAAAAAAGTCAGAGCTGCCAAGGGAAGAGCCTGCTGAAATAACCTATGCCTAGATGGTCTTCCCAAGGGGTAGGAGGGGCCTAAACAGACTCTAGTGTACAGACATAGTTCACATCCTGATGCCAGAAGGACAGCGGTTACCCTGCTTCTTTCTGGAAAGAAGGAGAATAGATTGCAGGCCCTCAGGCCCTCCCTGGGCCCAGCCTATACTATTTATGCTTAGAATCCTGAATTATACTGATTGGGAACTGATTCTTTGCACAGCAAGGGAAAATGGAGAACTGCAGTGCAGATCCTTTAAAGTGTTGATTTTCAAAATTCCAGCAGTGACGGAAATCATTCGATGGTGTTGAACAAATGTGAGAACCATGCAACTATGTTATATATCCTGCTTTAACCCGCTAGACTCAACCTCCTGCACCAAGATAAATCAATCCTCTTTTGAATGCCTACTACATTTATGGGAACGGGCAGTTATTTGACTCTGTGACTCTTCAAAGAAAAGCCCTTGAATGTGGACGGCACATCATTTACACTGAAAGAAGCAAGATCCTGAACACTCAGCTTATCCTACGCAGACAAAGGGCACAGTCCAGGGATGCCTGGGCCACAGTAGGTACAGCAACAATTAGGCCCCCTTCAGCCCCAGCAACTGGACTGTCTCGGGCCCTGGATGCAGGTGACCACCTATATAAAGGTGGCTGATACATTCATGAACTGGGGTTTGGAGGCGTGCCAAGTGATATACTTGAACTTTCTTGGGTTACAGTTGATAATAATTGTGGTATATATTGGTAGTTGGATCGGGTTGCTGGTCCTGTCAGAAGTCTGAGCATTAAAATTCAGGGCAACAGAAACTACATGTTGGGAAGTATGGGGTTGGGGGTAGTTGGCGATGGGCAGTTATTGTTGTTTGTTGTTTCACCTGCACATTTTTATCAGCTAATCCATCAGTGCCTCAAAAATTCACCTTACTGATGAGCAGCTCTAGGTCTGGTAAGAACATCAGAGGAATCTCCTGGAATATAAACAGCCTCAATGATAAGATGAAATAGGGTGCCATCCAACAGTACTTTAAAGATGCAGCTCTTCATGTGCTTATGCTGCAGGAGACTCATTAATTGGGTAATGTTAGAAATGCGGTCTCTAGTTGGCAGGGTTTTTCACCTTTGATCAAATAGGGACCACAATCCAACGTGCAGTCTGGGTTCCTCACTGCGATCCCGGGATCTTTGGACACCCGGGGACAATGCAGGGAAAATCCTGGGTGTGCAGGAAGAAGGCGGACTGCGTTGTTCCCGCTCACCTATGCATCGATCCGGTAGGGCAGTGCGTCGAATTTCTGGTCACAACACAGGCGCTGAGTTGATCTTCGCTCAGGAAGTCGGGTTGCGTCATTCCGGTTCGGTTGTGCAGCAATTTACTCGTCGCACGGCAGGCTGTGCGTCATTTCCGGCAGGCTGTGCCTCGATTTTTGGTGCACAAGGAGTTTCCTTGAAGAGATGAAGTCTTTTTTGCCCCAAGACTTCAGAAAATAGGAGGCAAGCTCAATCCAAGACCTTGGAGAGCACTTCTCAGCAACGGTAGAGGGCAGCAGGGCAACAGGGCACAGCAGAGCAGCAGTCCTTCACAGCAAAGCAGTCCAGATAAGTTCTTTGGGCAGGCAGGCAGTTCCTCTTGACAGGTTGCAGGTTCAGGTCCAGAAGTGTCTGAGTTGGTAGGGTCAGAGACCCAGTTTATATACCCCAAAATTTCTTTGAAGTGGGGGAGATTTCAAAGAGTGGTTTTGAAGTGCACATGGTCCCCGTCCAGTACAGGTCTGTCTTCCAGGGTCCCATTAGGGACGCACCCGCCCAGTGGGGTAATAAAAAATCTCTGGGCCCCCCTCAGAATTTTTCACAATTATTCAAGTTGGCAATGTTTAAATATGTCTAGACATAAACATTGCAGTTAAGTTCTGTTACCTTTTTAAAAATACAATAAGTGGTTTTCTGCTTTAAAAAAGCAGTGTTATCTGCATAATTCCTCTTTTGTCCAGAGCCTGGTGCCCCCCCTTGGGATCACTTGAGGCCCCCCTAGGGGGGCCTGCCCCCCATTTTGAAGAACCCTGCAGTAGGAGGATTGGCAGTCCATTGTGTGAGGGCAGGCTGCTAGCCTTTGAAATGTAAGTGCCAGGCCCTCCGCCCTCCCATCCCAGGAAGACCCATTCAGTGTGCAGATCAGTACAGGTGTGGCTGAGTATCCTGTGTTTGTAGTTGTCTGGGTGAAATGCACAAGGAAGCTGTCAAGCAGCCCAGCCTAGACGAGGATTGGAGACAGGCTGTAAGACACAGATGGATTTTAAGTTCAGATAAATGCTCACTTCCTAAAAGTGGCATTTCTAAAATAGTAATATAAAATCCAACCTCACCAATAAGTAGGATTTTCTATTACCATTCTGGCCATTCTAAATGTGACTTGGTTACCCCTTTCTGATCAGAATCTATCACTATAAAAGTATATGAGGGTAGCCCTAATGCTATCCTATGAAAGGAGCACGCCTCACAGTAGTGGAAAACTAATTTAAGGATTTTCCACTAAAAGGACAGATAAAACACACATGTACCTGTCCTGCCTTTTACCTACACAGCACCCTGCCCCATGAGTTACCTAGGACCTACCTTAGGGGAGACCTATATGTAGAAAAAGGGGAGTTTGAGGCTTGACAAGTACTTTTACATGCCAAGTCGAAGTGGCAGTGAAACTGCACACACAGGTCGTGCAAAGGCAGGCCTGAGACATGGTTAAGGGGCTACTTATGTGGGTGGCACAACCAGTGCTGCAGGCCCACTAGTAGCATTCAATTTACAGGCCCTGAGCATATGTTGTGCACTTTACTGGATACTTACAAGTAAATCAAATATGCCAATTGGGGATGAATCAATGTTACCATGTTTAAGGGAGAGAGCATATGCACTTTAGCACTGGTTAGCAGTGGTAAAGTGCGCAGGGTCCTAAAACCAGCAAAACAGTGTCAGAAAAGTGGAGGGAGGAAGGCAAAAAGTTTGGGGATGACCACCCTAAGGCTGTCAGGTCTAACATGTGTCCCCCCCACCTAAAAGGGGGGAGAGCTACCCAACCCCTTGGGAGCTCTCATCGCTAAGGTGGAAGTATCTGGAGAGACCATCAGCACTGGTGTGGTTAGTCCCCGGGCGATGGTGCACTGTAAAGTCCATCCTCTGTAGGGAAATGAACCACCTCAAGAGTTTAGGATTTTCATCCATCATCTGCATGAGTCATCTGAGAGGCCTGTGGTCTGTCTGAACCCGGAAGTGAGTCCCAAACAGGTATGGTTTCACCTTCTTCAGTGCCCAGACCACAGAAAATGCTTCTCTTTCTATGGCACTCCACTTCTGTTCCCCTGGTAATAGTCTTCTGCTAATAAAGACTACTGGTTAGTCTAGCCCCTACTCATTCAGCTGTGCTAGAACTGCCCCTATGCCATTCTCTGAAGCGTCTATCTGCAAGGTGAACTCCTTGGAGTAGTGAGAGGCTCTGAGCACGGTGCCGTGCACATGGCTTCCTTTAGAGAGTGAAAGGCTTTCTGACAAGCGCCTGTCCATTTCACCAACCTAGGTTGTTTCTTAAATGTGAGTTCTATAGTGCCATAGCCCTTAACAAATATGCGGTAGTACCCACGGAGACCCAGGAAGGCCTTCACCTCAGTTTGGGTTCTAGGTAGTTGCCAGCCCTTGATTGTCTCAGTCTTGGCCTGGAGGGGCTGCTCCTTGCCACCACCTACTAGGTGTCCCAAGTACACCACGGAACCCTGCCCAATATGGCACATACTGGCCTTGATGGTCAGGCCTGCCTCCTGCAGGGCCTGAAGCACCTCTTTGAGGTGGAGCAGGTGTTCCTCCCAGGTGGAACTGTAGACGGCAATGTCGTCTAAGTAGGCTGCGCAGAACGCATCCTTGCCAGCTAGGACCCCGTTAACCAACCGTTGGAAGGTAGCGGGGACATTTTTCAATCCAAAGAACATTACTCTGAAATGGTAATGTCCCTCAGGAGTAGAAAAAGCAGATCTCTCTTTAGCCCCCTCAGTCAAGGCAATCTGCCAGTACCCTGATGTGAGATCAAGGGTACTGAGGAATTTGGCAGCGCCTAGCCTGTCTACAAGCTCATCAGCTCAGGGGATGGGGTGAGTGTCTGTCCTCATGACAGAGGTGAGACCCCGGTAGTCAACACAGAACCTAATTTCTGGCCTGGCACCGGAAGCAGAAGCCTTGGGAACCAGCACCACTGGGCTGGACCAGGGACTGCTGGACTTCTCAATCACCTAAAAAGCCAGCATCTTGTCAACTTCCTGTTTGATGCTGGCCTTCACCCTATCTGACAACCTGTAGATTTTGTTCTTTACAAGGGGACTGTCTCCTTTGTCAATGTCTTGGACACACAAGTGTGTGAGTCCAGGGGTGAGGGAAAACAGGGAGGAGTACTATTCTAGTAAATAGTAGCAGTTCCCTCTCTGTTCCAGGGTCAGAGAGTCAGAGAGATTGACACCCTCCACTGACCCATCCTTGGCAAAGAGGAGGTCGGGGAGAGGTTCACACTCCTCTTCCATACCCTCATCTGTCACCAGAAGCGTGCTGACCTCAGACCTCTCAAAATGAGGCTTCAGTGGGTTCTGATGGAGCACCCTTAGGTGGTTTCAAAGGGATTTGAGGTCCACTAAGTAAGTGTCCTCCCCCTTCTGCTCCTTGATTTGAAATGGGCCAGTCCAGCGGTCCTGAAGGGCCCTAGGCTCTACTGGCTCCATCACTCAAACTTTGTCGCCAGGTTGAAACTCTATCAGGGTGGCCTTCTGGTCATACCCTTGTTTCATAACCTGTTGACTGGCTTTCAGGATGCTCTTGGCCTTCTTCCAGAAGCGCTGCTTCTGGTTGGCGAGGGCCAGCATGTAACTGACCACATCCTGGGGAGTTTTCCTGGGAGCTTTCTCCCACCCCTCTTTTACTATGCTTAGGGGTCACCTGACAGGGTACCCATAGAGAAGTTCAAAGGGGCTGAACCCCACCCATAGGCAAATCTCTATAAGCAATGAGAAGGCATGGCAAGAGGATGTCCCACTTATGCCTCATGGCCTCAAGGAGGCCTGTGATCATGGCGTTCAAGGTCTTGTTGAATCTCTCCAGAAGACCATTGGATTGAGGGTGGTAAGGGGCGGTGAACTGGTAGGTCACCCCAAACACATCCCACATAGACTTCATGCATGCAGACATGAAGTTTGTGCCTCTGTCAGACACAGTCTCCTTTGGGAATCCCACATGGATAAATATCCCCATCACAGCTCTGGTCCCCAGTGGTGCAGTCACTGTCTTCAGAGGGATTGCCTCTGGGTAGCGGGTGGCGTGGTCCACCAAAACCAGGATAAACCTGTTGCCTAAGGCAGTCTTGGGGTCCAAGTGACCAACGATGTCGATGCCCACCCTTTCAAAGGGGCTGCCAACAATGGGGTGTGGGATCAGGGGGCGTTGAGCCTTTTCCCTGTCTCTTACTAGCCTGGCAGGTTGGGCAGGACCTACAGAATGCATCTGAGGCCACCTGCATTCGGGGCCAATAAAAGTGGGTGACAAACCTGACTGAGGCCTTGTCTTGCCCCAAATGTCCTGCCAGGGGGATGTCATGAGCCAGACCCAGTAGAAAGGCCCGGTAGCACTGGGGGACTACCAGCACACGTGCAGCCCCAGCCTTCAGCACCTTACGCTCATTGTAGACGAGATCATTCTCCCAATATATTTGGTGAACGCCACAGACTTCACCTGCTGCTTGGGCTGAGGCCTGTTGCCTCAGACCCTCAAGAGTCGGGCATTCCTTCTGCGCTTTGCAGAATTCCTCCCTGGTTGACCCACCCTGAACTTGCGAGCCAACAAGCTCAGGTAGGTTACCCAGGGCAGCAGTGTCCTCCCCGTTTGGCTCAGGGGCTTCTTCCTCAGGGACTCCGTCAACCACTGTGGGAACGCCTGGGACCGGTTTCCTGCGCCCCTTGCCCCTCTCCTTGGCAGCTGTCTGGGCCGTTGTTTCAGGCTCCAGACGCCCTTAACTCCCTTCCCGGGCAACCATGGACCTTGTAGTCATGCAGACCCACTCAGGCAAACTTAACATCTCCAGGTGAGACCTGAGATCTACCTCCTTCCAGGCAGTGTGCTCGAGGTTGTTGCCTAACAGACAATCTACAGGTATGGCAGGACTCACAGCTACTTTCAGAGTACCAGATACCCCCCACTCAAAGGGAACGAGAGCTACTGGTAGGTGGCTGTCACGATTGTCAGCAACTATGACCTGATGGAATGTATTGGGGTGACCTGCTCTGCTGACACCAGCTGATCCCTGACAGTAGTCATGCTGGCTCCTGTGTCATGCAGAGCCTCCGCCCTTTGCCCATCAATGGTGATCCACTGCCTATGCTTGGAAGTTTTAGCAGGCATGTGGGTTTTTGGCACCATTTCCTCATCTCCGAGGGACACTAAGGTCACCTCTATCTGTTCACCAAAGCTAACTGGGACTACCTCCTCCCCGAGCGTTACACTAGCCAACACAGGTGTCTGCCCTCCAGTGGGTGCCTGTGCTCTCTTGGGACACTAGGAGTCACCGTTAGAGGGGCCATACCTGGTGCACGTATGCATTTGAGTACAAACCTCCCTTTCTTCGGTCAAAGAACCCTTGTTTCTTTGCAGAATCATGTTGGGACTGGGTACCACTATCCCCCTGGGAATTATTTTGGGGGCTTTTTGAGAACTCCTTATTTTTAAGTTTTTCTCCCTCCTCTTTCTTCTGGTGGGAGTCCTGACCACCTTTGTGGGTGACCCCCATTAATGAGACAGAAGTAGTTTCTTTTCAGCCAAGGCCCTCTCAGCTGCAGCCTCAGCTTGTTTGTCTTCTGTCTCAGCCTTCCTCTCCTCTGCCTCCATGTTTAACCTTGCCAAATGTAGTTGAAACTCTCTCTCCTCCCTCCTTTCCTCTGCAGTCAGGCCATGACTTGAGACACTGCTCCCTGGTTTAGCAGGTGGCACAGATCCAGGGGTGTCATCCCCCACTGCTGTTGGCAAATCCTCTGGAGAGCACTCCTCTTGCTCTCCCAACTCAACATTATCCTGTGATTGGGCTTCTGCCCAGGCCCTCAGCGCCTTGCGGTACTCCTCCTTCCTGGAGGCACCCCGGGAAGGTACTCCCATCCCCTTGCAGAACCCTTTCAGCTGACTGACAGTGTATGTCTCCAGCTTGGCTAGGTCAAACTCTCCAGCTCCTCTTTGAGACCCAGCCAGAGACGTGTTGTTTTAGGATTAGATTAAAATGTCAAGCAGAAAAAAATTGCAGCAAAAAGAGAAAAATCTAATTGACCTTTAATTGTGGGTAGGTAGTGTACACATAGCTATTGTATGTCACTGCACAAACGCAAGTCCTATCAGGGGCAGCTCCTCCATAAGGGACGGAGGAGCGTCGCCCTCCCACCAGCAGCGGCGGCTACAAACCTTTTCCACGAAAAAGATAATATACTGGTAGGCGATGCATCGAATTTTCTGTCACACGGCAGGCACTGTGTCGATTCTTCACTCACAAAGTCGGGCTGCGTCATTCCGACTTGGCTGTGTGTCGATCCGGAAGGGCTGTGCATCGAATTTATGGTAACAATGCAGGCCCTGCATCGTTCTTCACTTGGGAAGTTGGGCTGCGTCGTTCTGGTTCACCTGTGCAGCAATTTCCTCATCGCAGGGCCAGCTGTGCATCGTTTCCGGCAGGCTGTGCAACGGGTTTCGGCCCACAAGGAGTTTCCTTGAAGAGATGAAGTCTTTTTGCCCTGAGACTTCAGAAAACAGGAGGCAAGCTCAATCCAAGCCCTTGGAGAGCACTTCTCAGCAAAGTCAAAGGGCACCAGAGCAAAAGCAGGGCAGCAGTCCTTCACAGCAAAGCAGTCCAGATGAGTCCTTTGGGCAGCTAGGTGGTTCCTCTTGACAGGTTGCAGGTTCAGGTCCAGAAGTGTCTGAGTTGGTAGGGTAAGAGACCCAGTTTATATACCCCAAAATGCCTTTGAATGGGGGAGACTTCAAAGAGTGGTTTTGAAGTGCACATGGTCCCCTTTCAGTACAGGTCTGTTAGCCAGGGTCCCAGTAGGGGGTTTGGCAGTCCATTGTGTGAGGGAAGGCCACTAGCATTTGAAATGTAAGTGTCAGGCCCTTCACCCTCCCAGCCCAGGAAGACCCATTCAGGATGCAGATGAGTGCAGGTGTGGCTTAGTATCCTGTGTTTGTGGTTGTCTGGGTGAAATGCAAAAGGCAGCGGTCAACCAGCCCAGCCAGACCTGGAATGGGAAAAGGCGATAAGGTATAGATGGATTTTAAGTGCAGGGAAATCCTCACTTCCTAAAAGTGGCATTTCTAAAATAGTAATATAAAATCCAACCTCACCAATAAGCAGGATTTTCTATTACTATTCTGGCAATAATAAGTATAACCTGGTTAACCCTTTCTGAACAGAATCTACTACCCAAAAAGTATATGAGTGTAGCCCTACTGCTATCCTATGAAAGGAGCAGGCCTCACAGTAGTGGAAAACAAATTTAGGAGTTTTTCACTACTAGGACAGATAAAACACACACATAGCTGTCCTGCCTTTCACCTACATAGAACCCTGCCCTATGGGTTACCTAGGGCCTACCTTAGGGGTGACTTATATATAGAAAAAGGGAGGTTTAAGGCTTGGCAAGTACAGTACTTTTAAATGACAAGTCAAAGTGGCAATGAAACTGCACACACAGGCCTTGGAATGGCAGGCCTGAGACATGGTTAAGGGGCTACTTATGTGGGTGACACAACCAGTGCTGTAGGCCCACTAACAGCATTCAATTTACAGGCCCTGGGCACATGTAGTGCACTTTACTAGGGACTTACAAGGAAATCAAATATGCCAATTGGGGATGAATCAATGTTACCATGTTTAAGGGAGAGAGCATATGCACTTTAGCATTGGTTAGCAGGGGTAAAGTGTGCAGAGACCTAAAAACTGCAAAAACAGTGTCAGAAAAGTGGAGGGAGGCAGGCAAAAAGTTGGAGGATGACCACCCTAAGGCTGTCAGGTCCAATTTCCTTTGCAGCTTCTGGTATACTATAGTTTGCCACTCTGGCTTTATGAGGGGCTTCAAGGAAGGGACCATACTACTTAACAAATCTCTTTCCATAGCAGAAAGTGAGGTTCAGCATGACCCATTGGGACAATATGTAGCAGTGCTGGCAATGTTTGAAGGGGGATTCTAGTCCCTAGTGAGTGTTTATGCCCCCCAACTCTGGTTTCTGGCACAACTGGGGCCCTCTTGAACTTGCTCTTCAACCTTCCCATGGAGAGAATGTTGATTGGCGGAGACTTCAACACTGAGATGCACCTAGGGATGGGGAAAGACCGCTGATGCACATTGTACAGATCTGTTGACATGGACACCCACACTCTGGCTGAGTGACATGTGTAGAATCATATATTATTTTTACCCAGTTTTCAGTTACCACTCTGGAGCCCACAGCTCCTATTCATGCTTAGATTATCTCATCAACAGAGAGGCTGAGTTTGGGACAGCATACATTGCCAAAGTGCTGCAGAGGGGTGTGTCTGGTAATTCCCTGATTGAACTTTCTCTTAAGGGTGCCCTGGGGGGGTTCACGGGGACAATGGAGAATTGAGCCCTGGTGGCTCAGAGATGGTCAGTTCTCTGACAGGGTTGCAGGATATTGATGAGTATTTCCAAATGAACAAGCACCCCGTCTGCTCTTCCCTCAACCGGTGGGATCAAAAAAAGCGACGGTTTGAGGTATCATAATATCATATGTGGTGTGCTGTCTTAGGACCGGCAAAAGGAAATCTTAGAACTTGAGGACTCGTTAGAGGAACTGAGCAACTTCTTGGTCATAAATGCAGAAGGTGACACACTCAGGAAAAAGGAGGCTTTACACAGAACCCTCAGGGAGAAACATCTAGCTGCCTCTAGATGCAGGCTGACCATAAAGCAACGTATAATATATGAGTTTGGGGATAAAACCTGGAAACTAGTTCACTGGTTAGCAAACTGGGAAATCAAACTTAGGCTGCTGGCTAAGACAGTGGATCCAGAAATAGGCCTACTCATTACCCCTAAAGACATTGCAGACACCTATGCTACTTATTTTGAATCCCTGTATTGAGCAGTTTAGAACCCAGAAGAAGAGATTGCACATCCATGACCACTGACCACACTTTGGAATGAGGACAGAGCTGAACTAGACACCTTGACTGCAGATACTGAGATGCTGGAGGCGATCCAATCTACGTCCTCAGTAAAGACCCCAAGCCCTAACACCTTCCCATTGATTTTTTTTTTAACAAATGGAGTGAAACTGGTGGGCCCATTGAATGACATGTTCAAGGAGGCCCTCCAGACAAATATGTGATGAGCGGATTTATGTGAGACCACCATTGTGATTAGGCTGAAGCCAGAGAAATGCATCACTGAGTGTGTCTCTTATAGGCACACAGCAATGATTAACACAGAAGTTAAACTACTAGCAAGATTCTGGCCTCCAGAGTGTCGAAGATAGCGTAAGCACTGACTGGTGAGCATCAAAATGTTTTTTTCTGCAAAGCAGAACCAGACACTGTATTATACGGCTCAATGTTGTTCTAGCAAATTATCAGAACCGTCTGCTTTGGTCCAATTAGACTTTTAAAAAGCTTTTGATTTTGGTGTTCTGGTACTTCCTCCTCCAGATCATGGAACGTATTAACTCGGATCCAGATTTCCGGGGTACTTACATGTATTAAACTCCTAAGCTCGGCCCAGAGCTTGAGTTAAAAGAATGCTGTATCACCCTGTTTGACTTGAGCCCATTTACAGGGTCTTCCCCAAACATTTTGCCTTCCTCCACCTTTTTTTTCTGAACCTATTTGTTGACATTAGGACTCTGGGCACTTTACCACTGCTGATCAGTGCTAAAGTGTATGTGCTCTCCCTTCTAAACTTGGTATGATTGGCTTACCTGATTGGCACATTTAATTTACCTATAAGTCCCCTGTACAGTGGTATCCCTATACCCAGGGTCTGTAAATTAAATGCTTCTAGTGGGCCTGCAGCACAACTTGCGCCACCCACAGAAGTAGACTTTCAAACCTGTCTCAGGCCTGCTACCACAGAGCCTGCATGTGCAGTTTACTGCCACAGGGACCTGGCATCTAAATTTACTTGCCAGGCCTGGAACTTCCCTTTTACTATACATAAGTCACCCCTAGAGTAAGCCATAGCTAGCCCTATTGGCAAGGTGCTGTGTATGTAAAATTTAGGACATATGACTTTATGTTCCACGAGTCCTGGTAGTGACAGACAGCCTGTTTGGTGTCCCACTACTGTGGATGCTGCCTCCCTCATAGGACTGCATTGTAAATGCCCACACATATGTCTAAGTGTTATTGTCTAATCTATGAGGGGGTGGCACAGGCATGTTTGGTATGGTTGTAATGGTAGTGAGAAATGCTGATTACTGGTGTAGGTGGATTTTTATTACCATTATAGAAATGCCACTTTTAGAAAGTGAGCATTCCTTTGTGCTTATGACGCTGGTGTATTTCAGCATACCTCCAATCCACGTCTGGGGCAGAGTGACAGCTGGGCTTTATGCATAATTTTTCAGACAGCCTTTACACAGGGAGGGTGGAGGTGTTACAAGAGTGCAACAACATACTGAATTGTCTTCTTGGGTTGGGAGAAGGAAAGGCGGGGAACACCTGTATTTTTAAAAGTTGTGCCCTTGTCTCACACAAAGGGCTCTTTAACCTCCCGTTGATACCTGGAGACAGTGCTGGAGGAGAAAGGGGACATCCCTGGACCCGGTTAGTGCTGATTGGAACCCCTTATCCACCATTATAGAGGCTGAGCAAACTGAGTTTAAGTACAGGAATTGCCCCCCACATTGGGAGAACACTTTTGGAACTGGGATCGAACCTCTGCCAGAAGGACTACTGGACGGCACCAGATGACTCATATGAACTTCTCTTTGTTTGTTACCCTTCTGCCTGGTGTCTGATGGGTTGCACAAAAGACACATGTGGATTACTTTTCTGCTTGTTGCCCTGCTGCCAGCTGCTCCCTGACTGGGGTTCCCCTGGGCACTGCTGGATTTCCACAAGGAACCACCCCACCTGCCTTTAGGGTGTTGGCCTCTTTGTCTACGGCTGCATGTCTTGTGTACTCCCTACCAGTGTTCCCCCATGGGTCAGCAGAGGAATTCCCCCTGTTGCCAGTGCTACCCCTGCTCCTGCCACTATAGCGCATGAGGAGCTCTACAGGTTGTGCACCGAATATTCTCCATGGAGTACAGCGTATGCTGAGTGCTCTCACTCCTGGTCCGACTGACAGGGTTTGTCGTCCTGGAGTTGTGGGAGACTGCCCTCTGTATTTGGTTCCATTAGCACATGGTAAGCGCTACTTCATCATCCCTGAGCCCAGCCACCTAAGTCTCAAGCTGGGTTCTTTAAAAAAACAAGTCCGAGGTCCTGTGAGGAACCAGCTGCTTCTCCCACTGCGAAACGCGCTGCCCAGGTCAAGCATGCTGAGGTGTATTCCACTGCCGACCCCTGTCGCAACAATGAAGGAGCACTCTTGAAGGCGGGAGGGGCCCACCAGCATTGCTGTAATGCCTGAGCACCTGCTGTGGGAAAAGGACTCCCAGGACTGGGCAGTGTGCACACATCAGAGACTCACAAAACCGCCTGCCCTCCTTCCCGGCGGCTCTACTTAAGTTCCAGATCAGGAGCACCGACTGGCAGCCTAAAGACCCCTGAGACCTATGAGGGCCCTACCACATACATGTGCTTGCAGGCAGGCGGCTTGCCTGGGGAAATGGTGGCTCCCATAACGAGACATGCTTTTCTTCATTCTCTCAGGAAAAATAGGTGCTGGGTTCCGGCGGGACCGTAAACTCTGGTGGATAAGCTCACAGGCCCTTCCATGTGCCTTTGTTTGCATATCCTACTGTATTATCTGTAAAGGGCATGATGTGCCATCTGCTCTCCAATAAGGGCGTTTCAGGTTTGGTGCCTCATATTTACAAATCACTCATGTGTGAGGGCATGTTCCTACAACCATTATCTTTTTCATGACATGGTGAGATGTCATGTGCTTGATGGGAATAGTTCCTTTTATGTGAATTCACAAAGGGGTCTTGACATCTGTCAGCTTATGTTTATTCTGACATGTGCATTCTTGGTAATAATGATGACCTGATTACTACTTGTGTTGCAGAATATCAGTAACGTATATGTTTACCTGACTACTGCGTACTGTTGCAGAGTACTAGTACCTGTGTGATGTTCTGCCAACTGCTTGTGCAGTAGGGTATTACTGATGCATGTTGTGTTTGGTCTAATGATGCTTTATGCAATACAGTTTTTTTTTATATAACTTGTTATTGTGTTTCCTTTGTGGTGTATTTTTTGTGTCATGTGTGTTGTTTGTGTTGTGCACACGCTTTACACATTGCCTCTTGGTTAAGCCCGACTGCTCGTGCCAAGCTACCAAGGGGTCAGCAGGGGTTATCTTGGGTGTGTAACTCCCTAGTCCTGACTAGAGTGGTGAGTTCTGCTTGGCGTAGGTGCATATCCAAGCCAGCAGGAAACCCCATTTGTAACACACCCCTTCTCTGTTGCCAGGGGCACTCAGTGGATCAGTGACATAATATCCAGTCAGCAAATATTGGAATACACAAATATTGCTTCCTTACACATATAATGGAAATACAAACAAAAGGGAGAAAAAATATTGTTTTCACTAATATTGTACAACACTAGGAAACAAATATTGATTTTCATTAAATAGACAGTTTAAAATAGTAAATGGTAACTATTGTAGTACATAACATTAATATAATATTTATTCAATACATTTAAGTATAATTTTTTTTATCAAAACTAAATATACACTTCTATAAACATGCACACATATATACATATTTATGTATGTTAATATATACATTATTATTATAAGATAGCACTATTATTAAAAAATGCTATATCATAATAAACTTTTGCTTTTTGTTTTTTCCCAATTTACTAGTATAAAAACATATATATGAATTCATATACATATATAAATATATAAAGTATAAAAAATATAACAAAACTAAATATTAAACATTACATTTTATAAAAATTAAAAAAACATAAATTAATAAAATAACAGAAATATAAACAATATTAATCAATATATTATAACATTTACTATTACCGCTCACGTTTATGCAACAGTATTGAAAGTGTCACACTCCGGTGGGGTAAAATGTACTTTTCCCACTCCAATCTGTGCAACAGTAGGGAAAGCGTTGGACTCCAGAGGGGTAAAATGTAGTATTCCCACTCCAGCCTGTGAAACAATAGGTAAAACATTGGACTCCGGAGGGGTATTATTTACTATTCCTACTCGAGTCTGTGCAACAATAGGGGAAGCGTTGGACTCCAGAGTGGTAAAATTTACTATTCCCACTCCAGTCTGTGCAACAGTAGGTAAAGCGCTGGACTCCCAAGGGATAACATTGACTATTCCCACTCCAGCCTGTGCAAAAATAGGGACAGCGCTGAACTCAAGTGGAGTAAAATTTACTATTACACCTCCTTTCTGTGTAACAATAGGGAAATAATTGGCCACCAAAGGGGTAAAATGTACTATTCCCACTCTATCCTGTGCAATAGTAGGGAAAGTATTGGGCTCAGAAGCAGTCAAATTTATTATTCCCACTCCAGCCTTTGCAACAGTATGGAATGCCTTGGACTCTCAACGGATAAAATTTACAATTCCCACTCCAGTCTGTCGAACCATAGGGAAAGTGTTGGACTCAGAAGCAGTAAAATGTACTATTCCAACTCCAGTCTGTGCAAATGTAAGGAAACCGTTGGACTCCATAAGGGTAAAATGTACTATTCCAACTTCAGCCTGTGCAACAGTAGGGAGAGGAGAGGGGGTGGGAGCACACTGCCTCACTTCCCAGCACAGTTCACCCCGGTGCCTTTTGGTAAATGCAGTACCCAATTAGTGCTTACTTCAGTATTAACTGTAGCTTATTTTTAACAATGTTGGTGCAGATAGTGCTGTATATCTTTAGGCATGTGTTTCTGGATTTCATCCTTCATCAGTAGAAATGAAAAAGCAATTTAATCTAGGGTTGCTGGAAATGCTACCAAAATCTTTGCTGTAGCATTTTCATCCTTAGCAGGAATCAATGCTCTACGAGGTCAATTAATCTTTTGACCTACTAACAGGAGGTGGTAGAACCATTAACATAATTTCAATACACCTTGACCAATGTGGCCAAAGAAGGAAAACTCCACTCAGAAATAAAGTTAAGGGTTTTATTACAAACTCAAGCTCAAAGTCATGTAGACAGTTCTCAAAGTGCTGCACGGGATTTGCAATCATCAATCAATTCAATTTAGCTGACCTCTAATATAGCTGGGTACAGGGAAAGCCCTACTGTTAGCCAAATCATGGAAATACATGTGCAGGGTAAAGCACATGCAGGCAAAAAACAAAAAGAGCAAAAATAATTTGGAAAAATAAAATCTCGGGCAAAAAGAGATTAACTAAAGTGGGCAAAAGATAGGTAAAAAGGAAAGCGTCAGCATGTCAGAAGCTCGATCAAGAGTCTTGTGAAAGGGATTAAATTATTCTCTAAATCCCAGAGAGCCACCACAAAGGGATAGCAAAGAGGAAGGTACCTCTCCACGGGGCTCAGCATACGGGATTCTTCATCAGAAAAGGTCTGGTCATATTACATCTGAACATCTGCAAGCAATGGGGGAATCAAGTCCAACTGATCAATGGTAAATTAAGGTTCATAAAACAATTTGATTTGCACAGAAAAGCAGTCCACATTATGTTAAAAGGGGCATCATGCAAGAAAAATTGATCAGACGACTTCAGGTTACAACATTAGCTTGCATTTCCAGTTCTATTCATGGGAACATATCCATCTGTGTGACCTCACGTAAGTTTAAAACAATTGTATTCAATAGCAGTCCTTGTTCCACAATTTTCAATATTCAATGTAAATATAATACATTCTCTCTGTGTCTAAACTATAGGGCTTATTACCAAAATTTAGTTTTTTCACGGGAACGAAGTCTGAAATAAAGCTCATGTTTTGAAAAAAATGAATCAGCATTTCCTGCACAGTTGCGAATTACAAATCTAACAGTCCTCACTTAAGCTAACACAAAAGAATTAAAACGATACATTTAAATAATATGTTTTAATAAACATCTTCAGTATGCAAATTTATAAATTCATTATTATTAATGCTTCAATAATATGCATGTTACATTCATTTTAAATGAAAAAGAATGCTGTCAATGCATTTCACTAGGTATGATAGAGAGATACATTTCTTTAATTTTGTACTCATTTTCATTAATCGTTAGAAATTCAGGCCCGTATTTATACTCCGTTTGCGCCGAATTTGCGTCATTTTTTTCGACGCAAATTCGGCGCAAAACTAACGCCATATTTATACTTTGGCGTTAGACGCGTCTAGCGCCAAAGTATTGGCAAATAGCGTCATTTTTTTGCGTGAACGCCTTCCTTGCGTTAATGAGATGCAAGGAAGGCGTTCCCGTCTAAAAAAATGACGGCGACGCAAATGCGTCGTATTTATACTCCCGGGCAAAAATCACGCCCGGGAGTTGGCGGGTCAAAAAACCCCGCATTTGCGCCACTATTTAACGCCTGGGTCAGGGTAGGCGTTAAGGGGCCTGTGGGCTCAAAATGAGCCCACAGGTGCCCTCCCCTGCCCCCAGGGACCCCCCCTGCCACCCCTGCCCACCCCAGGAGGACACCCAAGGATGGAGGGACCCACCCCAGGGACATTCAGGTAAGTTCAGGTAAGTATAATTTTTTATATTTTTTAATTTTTTTTAGGTGGCATAGGGGGGCCTTATTTGTGCCCCCCTACATGCCACTATGCCCAATGACCATGCCCAGGGGACACAAGTCCCCTGGGCATGGCCATTGGGCAAGGGGGCATGACTCCTGTCTTTACTAAGACAGGAGTCATGAAATGGCGTCTGGGCGTCGTAAAAAAATGGCGCAAATCGGGTTGAGGCGATTTTTTTGCCTCAACCTGACTTGCCCCATTTTAAGACGCCCTAACGTCATTTTTGCCCAACGCCGGCGCTGCCTGGTCTACGTGGTTTTTTTCCACGCACACCAGGCAGCGCCGGTCTGCTTGTGCCGGCTAACGCCATTCCATAAATACGGCGCCCGCATGGCGCTTCAGAATGGCGTTAGACGGCGCTAAATTTTTTGACGCTAAACTGCGTTAGCGCAGTTTAGCGTCAAAAAGTATAAATATGGGCCTCAATATTGTTTCTATATATTCTGTTAGTCTCAGGCCTAAATTATAACATTACGTGGTCATTATGAGTTTGACGGTCCTGTCCTGCCACACCGGTGATGGAGGTCAGACTGCTGACAGCCTGGCGGGGCAGGACCACCAAATTATGTTTGTGACGGTGAACTGGCTGCATCACAGGCAGTTCACTGCCTGTACCGCCAGGGCGGTGGAACCGCCTGACCAAAGGCTGACCACCTTCAACCCGGCGGTCCACCTAACACCACCCGTGGTATGACAAGTATCCTTTCGGCCAGGGATTTCGTGGCGGCAGCCCCACCATAAAATCCCTGGCAGAAAGGATACTGGTGACAGGAATTCAAATTCCTGTTGCCACAACAGAACTCCCCTATCCCCCACATGTAGGAGGCCCCTTACCCCATCACAGGCACCGTACCCTAACAAGCAGCAAAGCCCTTCCCCTCCCCCTGGTCCCTGTACTGACCCCTCCTGCCCCCCGATCCACGCACGCACGCACCATATTTACATACATAGAGGCACACATCCACACTCAGTCATTCATACACACATGGCCACGACACCCCCCCACTTCCCACATACATGCACTCATACTCCCCCCAGCCCCCCAAGCACACAGACACTTACACACACACATGCCCACATACACAACACCCTCTACCCCTCTCCATTCACCCCCCCCAATCACTCACACAACACTTAACACCCCCCTCACCTGTCAGATGATCACCTTACCTGGTGGTCACGTGGTTGTCTGGTAGGTAATGGGGTCCATGGCACTTGCTCCGCTGCCAGCGCCTCGCAAACACAACACCGCCACGCCATTTACAGTGTTGTAATACAGCGGGTGGTCTTGTGGTGACGTGGCAGTGGAGCAACATCCACTAGACCACCGACCACCAGTATGGCTGTTGGCGGCTTTCTGCGCAAATTGTGCGGGGAGCAGCGTGCAGTCATAATATGGAGGTCTTCAGACCACCAACACTGGCGGTCATATGCCAGATGTGACTTCAGCAGTCTACGGAATAGACCGCCCAAGTCATAATGAGGGCCTATATAATTTAAATCAAAACACCTGGTTTAATACAAACACCACTTATGTTAAATTCTAAAGTGTAAATGAATGCACATTAATAAAATGTATCAGTGCAATTTCTACATTTGAACCATTAATACTTTAATTAACGTAAGACATAAGCTGTAACATTTTGATGACTTTTGCGACATAAAGGATGACACTAAAAATTAGACTACATCAGTCCCTCCTTTGATGGGAATTTGAAATCACAAAATATTCAAATTCTCATTTTAATGAGACAGCTCGAAATTTCTGAAGCTCATCTTGATAAGGTCTTCGGTAACCCTCCAATAGCTTAAGGTTACAATAATATATGCTTCCCCTAGTCTCCATTTCAATCTCCTCCCTTCTCTGTCTATTTCTTGGTCACTTTTCCTTCAGATTTTGATCAATTTCTATAGGCCAAGTGCAAATAGTACACACCAAGCTATAATCAACAGCGTTATCAAGATGGTTCCCACATTTCCTCTCCCTAGGTTTCCAAACCACCTACCAATGGCTGAAAAACCACTACCTAAAGTACCCATGCATCTGTTGCTGCAATCCTGACAAATCCTGTTTCACGTCTTTCATGTTTGCAATGTATGTTCTTATCTTCTTAATATTGTCGGGTATATATGTACAGCAATGTTGTGCATGTAACATTTTGCAATCTCTGCCCTTTTTTGTGAGAAGAATGTCTAAGACAAGATGATTTTGCACAACCATTAATCTATTAGCAACTATTTCCATGTACATTAACAATATGGCACCTACATTGTCTATAGATAACTTATCTACTATTGCTGACATCTTTCCAATCTTGATATCCATCAAGATCACACCTACTGATGGAACTATGGCACCAAAAATATTTCCCACAATCTCTGAAGCACTAGCTCCTCTTTTGACTCTGGATTGGATTTCTCATCCCAGATTGGTTCATTAAAATAGGCCACACAGTATATTTTTATAAAATCTACTTCCAGGTAACCTACTATGCAAGACTTTCAGCAGCTAGTAACAATCATTTTTTCCACATATGAAATAAACACCTAGGCCCTGATTTATTCCAAAGTTGTGCTGCGGCAAAAATAGCAGTGCCGCACTGTGCCACATTTGAAACGCATTTCAGCGCATTTCCCCCTGCGCTGAATTGAGCTGCCTGTGCCAATGCTGGCATCCTTGCACCATTGAGCAGGGGTGTCTGCGTTGAGGGGATAGATTGTTTATGTGTAGAAAGGTGTCTCTTCATGCACATAAACAATCTACAATGGCGATTTGGATCTTCTATGTGTGCTGTAAAATGCAGCACACATAGAATTACTAAAGTATCATTTTGGAATGATTGTTTATGTGCAGGAAGGTATTCCTTCCTGCATATAAACAATCATCTGTGGCATTTTTGCTTCTATGTGTGCTGCAGGATGCAGCACACATAGAAAAAGCAAAATATGAGGAGAAATAAAAGCATTACTCCTTCTTTTGCCATGCTAACGCCAATCCTGGGTTGGTGTTCGTTTTTGGTGCTGCCACAGATTTACAATTACTCAGAAATCTGGGGCAGCGTCAAAAGCAATGGGTGTAGTGGTGGAACGGCCACTGCAACACCCATTGCACGCCCCTCTGCCACAGAAAACTGCGTCGGAAGGACATATATACAAGGGGACATAACGCCACAAAAAGTGGTGTTACACCTCCTTGGAAATATGGAGCAGTGGTTAGCGCCACTGGAGTGTCACGAAAAGTGACGCTCCACTGGTGCTAGGGGCTCTTAAATATGCCCCCTAGTATGGTGGGATCCTGTCCATTCAACATAAATGTCCAAACACTTTTAAACAAAAATACATGTGTACATTTACTAGTTTCTACAAAAAGGGTGTCAGTCATTGATCTACGTCTATATATACATAATTTCGCTACATGTTGCCAATCTAAGGCAAGGAATCCTTGACTTCCACTCACTGAGTATATTGCATCTTTTTCCGAAGTCTGTAAAACTACTACATTTTCTATTTTGGATTTTATTTTTCTTCTTCTCTCCTCAACTTGTCCAATGAACTCCTTTTCTACCAAGCTTAGTATGCAGATCAAATTATTCTTAAGAGCATAAACTATTCCAAAGGTAAATGTAGGTTCAAAGGAACCTTCTAATGTGTGAATATTTTTCGCTTTGGCAATGCTGCTCAAATATTTCATAATGAGGACAATTGAAAACACTAGATCATCATTTGAATAGAAGTATTGATAACACTTTGGCTGATAAAACTGTGTTAATAATAAACTACAGTCATTCCATAGGTTAGGGGTAAACTATAACATGTCATTTTTTCACTTACTGATGATGGCAACTGTATAACAGTCTCTAGCTTCCATGGTATCTACATATTCACACAAAAGCTCATAATACACATTGGCTGATAGATCACTTCTAGAATCATCAGTGTGTTAAGAATTTCTCATCTTTGTACAGAGGATCTTATTGTGAAATGGAATTTGCTAAATTCAGGCCTCTGATTACTGCCTCTATTACTAAACCAATTTATACGTATTTTCATTGGCTACATCTATTGCGATTCAACTCCACAACTTCACCAAACTCAGACCAAATATCCAAATTCAAAAATGAAAAATAAAAAAAATGCGAAGGGGCTTTAGTGTAACACTGTCTCTTCTCAGTCCTTTTTATTTGCGAGCAAAGAAATAATCAAAAATAATCTTTAAAAAAATGCAAATTATTCACAGAGTTCCTTGATCTTCTTGGAAGTTCTTCAAGAGCTATCTTCTTTCTACTTACAATGTTCAGAGCTTCCACTAAAAGTTCAAATGTCTTTAATAAAGGCATAGCTCTTGATAGCTAATAATCACTTCCAAAGTGTGTTGTCTATTTTCTTCAAGCGGCAATGAGATTTCAAAGTTTAGCTCATAGAAATTTTTATTTCAAGAATATTGAACTGAATTTGAATTGCTAGCACAAAAGGTTATAAACTCCTGCTCCCAGTCATTAGCAGCAAAATGCGTCCATTCAGGTGCTGATTATCTTCAACTTGGCACTCTTTTTCTCTTTGACGTTCTGTTTACTCAACCTTGAGCATCACTGTCACTTTTACTCCATTTTTCAATCTCCTCAGCAATTGGTGGAGGCACTTGTACAGCTGCTACTGAATGCTTCCTAGGCCAATTGTCTGTCGTCCAGCATGACTGATCCTTCATCAGCATCCAAGCTTGCATGAGTCAACTAATTCTGTCATCATCCTTCTGTACCATTCACTGTTGTTGATTCGCTCAGAACCCCATTAGACCGTGCTGGTGCTGCTGTGGCCACTTGTCCAGTCCCAACAGCTTGGCTACATGATCCATCTCACACGCTGTAACCAACCTTCTGGAACAGGTGCTGCATCATAAAGGGGACCTAGAACTTTGCGAGTATGGCTTGCATGTACCCATTTTCAGGAGACCAGCACACTTTACTGCTGTAGTGGTTATTAGAACTAACTGATGAGGGCCTTTCCAACGTCGTTCCATGCACATCTTCCTCACATTCTTTTTAATCATAACCCAGTTGCTGAGACATAGATCATGACAAAGCTCCTGCTGTGCTGTACTATCTCCAACCTGAGGAGACAAAGAACAACCCACATCAGACAGTTCTTTGCAATAATCCAGTACTAAGTCATCTGTAATGTTCACAAGAACATTTGCAGGCACTGCTGGCAATCTCAAGGCACTCCCCATAATAATTTAATGAGGGGGTAACCCTGTCTTTCTGTACTGCACATACTCATTAAAACAAGAGGCAATGTGTTTGGCCATTTTAAAGTGGAAGATCCATATACTTTCACCACTCTGGTCTTCAGGGTTCCATTAATCTGTTCTACAGGTCCTGAAGCCTTAGATCTGTAGCTGCAATGCAATCTTTGCTCAACTTGTAATGCCACACACAATAATTTGAGGATCTCATTATTGAAATTAGTTCAGTGTTCCGATTACAATTAAGTCAGAAAGCCGTAGTGAGGAATCAACTCCCTAAGCGACAACTTTGCTACGGTTAGACTATCATTTCTCCTGGTTGGGTAAGCCTCGAGCCAGTGTGAAAAAATGCAGACAGCAACTAGGATATACCTCAATCCATTGCACACAGGAAACTCTATGAAATCCTATTGCATTCTGATGAACTGTTCTCCTGATCTTTCTATATGACATAGTGCAACAACTGTACATTTCCCTACATTCATCTGCTGGCATGTGACATACTCGTGGGACACGGCATCTGCAAACACTCTGAATCTGGGGATAAACCATAGCTGTCTGAATGTTCTGATCATTGCATCCCTACCTATGTGTGCCTGTCCATGATAATGTCAGCCATTGAGAACATTAAGCTATTTAGCAACACTGCTTTTC
The DNA here is from genome assembly GCF_031143425.1 of Pleurodeles waltl. Classification (NCBI taxonomy): domain Eukaryota; kingdom Metazoa; phylum Chordata; class Amphibia; order Caudata; family Salamandridae; genus Pleurodeles; species Pleurodeles waltl. Next base: position 642,901,454 of record NC_090446.1, on the reverse strand, counting down.
CATCACTTGAAACCCAAACACCATCCTAATATTTTTTGACACATCCTGCTCTAACCCAACTCTGCTGTTCTTCCTCTGTCACTTCTTCCTGAAATCTTTTGACTTTTTAATAGCAAAATATCACTCCTACTCCAGAGTACATGAACACAACCTTCACCTGGTATTCTTCTCATGGGCATCATTTTCACATTGTACTCAACTTGATTTGTTCCTACCGGAGGAACATTTGCCTTAGGCACCCTATGTGTGAATGCATGCCATTAATTCTTTAATATGCATTTTCATTTCATGAGATCTCATGTTAAGTATGTCTTTTGTAGTGAACTACAATCTGAAACTTCTTTTCAGGGTTTTGATTTCTCTAAATTCACATCATATTTCTCTGCTACTTCCTCTAATCTCTCACATGCCTGCCCTGCACATTTTAGGGCCGATTATAAGTTTGGCAGACGGGAACACCTGTCTGCCAAACTCCCGACCATGCTGGCTACCTCCCCTCTGGGCCCATTAAGACCTTCCGCTGGGCTGACTGGTGGAAACCAAGGTTTCCGCTGGTCAACCCTGCAGGAAACTGGTGGAAGCATTATCACTGGCTCGTAATTGAGCCGGTAGCAATGCTGCCACCCACAGGGGCACCAGCACCCTCGTAATACTCACTGTTGGCACAGCAGACATTGTGTATTACAAAGATGCTGGGCAGGGGGACCCCTGCACCTGTTATCTGCCAGCCTTTTAATGGCAGTGAGACCACCATGAAAAGGCTGGTGGAGTACCAGGTTGTAATCAGCAGGGTGGCGCTGACTTCACCGTCGCCCTGGCTGATTCCAGTCTGCACCGCCGTCAGCCGGCAGTAGGTTGGTGGGGATGCCGACCAACCTCGTAATGTGGCAGCCAGACCGCCACAACAGTGGCGGTCCAACAGCCACCGCGAGTGTGGCGGTCTGAGGACTGCCACAATTGTAATTAGGCCCTAAGTGATGTCTTTGCACATGAACTGCAGTTTGACTTCTGTGTAAGTTTCTGATTGGGCAATATCATTTCAATCAATTCTAATTTTAGTCTGAAGACATTCACTGATCTGTCTCTCTATGGGTCTCTTCTGTTCTCAAATTGCATATTCGTTATGCCTGTTGCACCTTGTGGACTCAAATAATTTAACCAGTCTGTAAGCTGCTATGTTGTAAAACCTTGCATACTAATATTATTTCTCTGTGGCGCTTCTGCTGGAGGCTGTCCCATATTCTGCTGAATTGGGGCATTAAAATGTGACATGTTCTCTGGCGTTTTAAAAGGTACTCCTAGTGGAGTGCTGCAATGTGTATTTTTAATCTGCATCAGGTCTGGGCATAAAACACGTGTCAAGAAATGTACGGCACTATCTGCTCCAACTCTGGTAAAAAACTACAGTTAATATTCAAGTAAGTGCAAACTGTGTAATGCATGTACCACAATGCAAAGGGGTGAACTGTGCTGTGATGTGACGCAGTGTGCTTACATCCCCCTTATGTTTAAAAAGACTCCCTTGAGCCAACAAGTTGAAGAGATTTTGAATATGCGCCTGTGCGCCAGTGAGAGGTACCTTCAAGCGGAAAGGGCTGTGGCAGCTTTCTCAGCAGCCCCTGATGAAATTTGTTTTTTGATCTCTACTGGTGAAGGATAAAATCTAGAAACACGTGCCTAGAGATGTACAGCACTATTCGCACCAACTCTGATGAAAAACTACAGTGAATATTCAAATAAGTGCAAACTTTGTACTGCATTTACCACAATGCAAAGGGGCGAACTGTGCTGTGATGTGAGGCAATGTGCTTTCATCCCCCTTCTGTTTAGAAAGGCTCCCTTGAGCCAACAAGCAGACAAGCTTTTGGAGAAGCACATGTGCACCAGTGAGAGGTACTGAGACCTGGGAGGACAGTGTTGGCATTCTCAACAACCCCTGATGAAATTTGTTTTTTGATCTCTACTGATGAAAGATAAAATCCAGAAACACGTGTCAAGAAATGTACAGCACTATCTGCACCAACTCTGGTGAAAAATGACAGCTAATATTTCAAGTAAGTAGAAACTTTGCACTGCATTTACCACAATGCAAAGCGGTGAACTGTGCTGTGATGTGAGGCAGTGTGCTTACATCCCCCTTATGTTTAAAAAGACTCCCTTGAGCCAACAAGCTGATGAGATTTTGAATATGCACCTGTGCGCCAGTGAGAGGTACTGAGAGCGGAAAGGGCTGGGGCAGCTTTCTCAGCAGCCTCTGATGAAATTTGTTTTTTGATCTCTACTGGTGAAGGATAAAATCCAGAAGCACGTGTCTAGAGATGTACAGTGCTATCCGCGCCAATTCCGAAGAAAAACTACAGTGAATATTCAAATAATTGCAAACTTTGTAATGCATTTACCACAATGCAAAGGGGTTAACTGTGCTGTGATGTGAGGCAACATGCTTTCATCCCCCTTCTGTTTAAAAAGGCTCCCTTGAGCCAACAAGCAGACAAGCTTTTGGAGATGCAAATGTGCGCCAGTGAGAGGTACTGAGACTTGGGAGGACAGTGTCAGCATTCTCAACAACCCCTGATGAAATTTGTTTTTTGATCCCTACTGATGAAAGATAAAATCCAGAAACATGTGTCAAGAAATGTACAGCACTAAATGCACCAACTAAATGACAGCTAATATTTCAAGCAAGTACAAACTTAGCACTGCATTTACCACAATGCAAAGGGGTGAACTGTTTGTGATGTGAGGCAGTGTGCTCTCATCCCCCTAGAGTTGTGTAAAGATCCCGCTGACACTTGAAGATTAGGTATCCTTTATTGAATTGTAGTCCTTGTACAACCGCAACATCGTAATAACCCCCAGCTTGCCCCTCACTCCCCATCTTCCAGCTCACTTCTCTACTCTCCACAATCTAGAATGCTTCTCTCCACACATTCTATTCTTACACTTTAAGCCTATCACTACACATCCTCCCCCTTATACATCCAAATAATTCATAAGCGCATATAAATCCTAACATATACTATTTACAACATGTTTACAATAGAATTCATTCCACAACCACATTCATCCCTTAATTAACTTTCACATAAACTTCCCATACTCCATTCTCTTCCATCATCCAGCTTAACTACCAAACTGAATCCCTTCATTACTTTATGTGGTTTAGAAAACTTACTCTCTCCTTTCTTTACTGCTCCAAACATTTTCACTACTACCCAGTCATCTACCTTTACTCCAATGTCCTTCACTCTTTTTCTGACATCATAATTTAACTTGTTTCATTCCAGAGAATCCAACACTCTTGCCCTCATACTCTCACGATCTATCCACACTTGTTTCTTTTCTCTCAACCACCAAGGAGATTCCCTCAACGCTGGTTCTCTTCCTTTAAGAGCAACAAATGGTGACACCCCTGTCACTGAATGTGGTGTTACTCTATGTGCCCATAACATCTTATTAAATTCCTCTCTCCAGTTTTGCCCATTTGCTAAAGAGAGTTGAATATTCTCCATGACAATCTGATTTACTCTCTCCACCAATCAATTAGCTTGCGGGCGGAACAATGCAACCCTCTCATGCTTGATTCCCAATCCAATGAGAATTTCCGTCATAAGCACTGACACTAATTGCACCCCATTATTTGTAACCAGGATCTTTGGTACACCTTCTTCCAAAAACGTTTCTCTGAGGAACTCAATAACATTACTGGTAGTGATGTGTTACATGTTCTTAACCACAAACCATTTACTATGGTAATCTACTAGAACCGCAAGAAATCAACACCTCCTGCCAAGTTTGTCCACTGGACCAATAAAATCGAAAGCTAATTTCTCTCATGGTCCTGCCGGAAATTGCACACACCCCAAAGGTGGCTGTCTAATAGTTCTAGTTTTATCACTATTTCCACACGCTAAACACTCACTCACATCACGTTCCACATCCTTATCCATTGCCAGGCCACCAATAATATTGTCTCAATCTCCTCTTAGTCAAACTTCTAATCAAATGACCTTCATGTACTATCTTTACTAATCTCATCCTCAATTTCTTAGGTGGAACAATCTTTCCCCGTCTCTGCACTTTTCCTCCATTAACACTTAGCTCATTTCTTACCTCCAGAAATTGTTTCAAACATTCATGTAATTCACCTCCATCCTGATCTGGACTGCTTATAAATCTTTTTAATTCATCATACTCCTTATCATCTGTCATGGCATCTTCGCATTCTTCTTGCTTTAAAGTAAGTTCGCCCTCTATTGGAAACGCTTCCACTTCCATCTCACTCATCAATGAGACCGCCTCAGAACACTCATCTATTGACATGCGTGACAGACAGTCAGCCACAATATTCTTCCTACCTCACACGAATTCTACAACAAAATTGAAGTCAATAATATTAATCAAGCACCTGAAAATCTGGGGTGTTATACTTCCTTCCAAACCCCTACCACATTTAAAGATTTGTAACAAGGGTTTATGATCTGTAGGAAGTACAAATGGCAATCCCCACAAATAGTATCTATTATGATTGATGCCCCAACAACAAACCAATGCCTCCTTTTCAATTGCAGAGTATGATCGTTCTGCCCCTTGTAGTCTAAGTGATGCAAACCCAACGACCTTTTCTTCCTTGTCCTCCAATTGTATAAGAACTGCTCCCAACCCTACACTACTAGCATCAGTCATCAGAATTGTTTTCTTATTCACATCAAAATGTCCTAGTGTGGGTGCATTAGCAATGGAACTCTTAATCTTTTTAAAAGCAGTTTCACACTCCGTTCCCCATTCAAACACTGCTCCTTTCTTCAATAATAACCTCATAGGTTCAACAACTTCCGCAAAATCATGTACAAACTTTGAACAATACTCTACTAACCCCAGAAATTATTTCAGTTGGTCCTTATTGTCTGGTCTCGGAGCTTCCGTAATTGCCTTCACAACGCTCTTTTTTGGTTTTATCCCTTCAGCAGACACCTCATGACCCAAATAGTTCACACAACTCTTTCTCAACTGCCATTTCCCCTTCTTTTACAGTCAAACCATGAATTTCAATCCTCCCCAGCACCTTTTCTATTAATTCATCATGTTCCTCAAAAGATTTTCCAACCACTATAATGTCATCCTGAAAACACAACACATTCTCCAGACCCTCAAAAACATTCTGCATAATCCTTTTCAAGACAGCTGATGCGGATGCTAGCCCAAAAGGCATTCTGCAGTAACAATACGCACCCAAAGGAGTTACAAAGGAAATCAATAGCCGAGAATCGGGATGCAAGTTAACCTGGTGGTAGGCTGCTGACATTTCTAAAACACTAAATACTCTACCGCCCCCCATCATGCTTAACATTTCTGTAATGTTCGGCAAGGGTTACCTATCCACCCAAATGTTCTTATTAAGGTCTCTCAAATCGACGCACAACCTAATCTTGTTTCCTTCCTTGGGTGCTATGATGATAGGCGCCAACCACTCTGAAGACTCTATTGGGTCAATTATTTTCTTCTCCAGTAATCTGTCAAGCTCTTGTTGTAATGGTTTTCTCATCAAAAACTGTATTGGTCTTACTTTGTGAACAACTAGGATAACATTTTTTTTAGAATTATCAGGTGCGTAAATCTCTTCAATATACCCAATTTCTCAGTAAAGACTTTTGGAAATTTCTCTATCAGCTTCTCACCCCATTCCATTCCAGTCTCTTGAGTTCCCATAGATCCTGCATTCAACCTCTCCACAACCATAACTGGTTCAGTTGCATTCGGATCTAACACAATGTTCAAATCCTTCTGATGTCAACACCCCAATAAATTTGACCCTTCATGAGTCACGTACACCTTTCCACGAACACCATTTCTCTTGGATACAATGTCCATCCATTTAATTCCTAAGATGTTGATCCTCTTACCTCCATACCCAACTGTCTTCACATCTGCTGCCTGTAAATCCTCAATTTTACCTTTCAGAATCTCCACATATACGTCTTTTGATAGTAGGGTAAATAGACTACCCGAATTAACCAATACTCTTACAGTTTCAGATTCCAGCAATATATCGCAATGAGGCTTTTCCAGTTTACATGAACTTCCTTCCTTTAAGTTCGTATCATTTTCTGATTCCACACCTTCCAGTTTGCTTTCTAACATGCTATTGACCATCAGTACAATTTCTTCTTCCTGTTCCCCATGTATCCTGTCCACAGACGTAATACTATTATTCAACATCTTTCCTTTTGATCTGCATATTTTGGCTAAATTACCCCGTCTCCCACACATTCTGCATGTTAAAGTGCGCACAGTACACATGGAACTGGAAGTGATATGTCCAAGACATCCACACCTAAAACACAAAATATTTGAATTCTTCTTCTCCCCATTCATTGCTCCGTTATATCCAATAGCCTTCTCATGTTTCTTCGTTTTAAATTCTTTCACCTCAACCGTGTTTTCTTTATCTGACTCCTTCATATAATTTTTAGACTCAATTCCTTTTATCATTGCATCAGTGTGCTTCATACTCCTTGCTATCTGTATGGACTCCTCCAACGTGGGATCAATGGATAATAATTTTTCTTTCACCTTTTTATTATTTGTACAACGCACAATTTGGTCCCTTGTGAGGGAGTCATTCAGATCACGGAAGTCACATGTTACCACTAAACCTCTTAACGCTGCAACATAAGACAGTACATCTTCATCTTGACCCTGAACACGAGAAAATAATTTATGCCGTTCAAATACAATGTTTAATTTTGGTGTAAAATGTTTTTCCAACATTTGCAAGGACATTTCATATAAGTTCATGGGTTGCCCTTTGCCAATACCTAAGGATACTTCCGGCAAATCATCATATATCCTTCTCCCTACCGTGCCTAAATGATGTAGTAAAATAGCTTGTTTCCTGAGAGGACTGTACTTGTCTCCACCAATTGCCAATAAGTAAGTAGCAAACATATTTTTCCATCTCTTCCACGTGATCGTCGGTTCACATGGTAAGGGTAAGAAGCATGGTGGTGCAGAAATACTCTGTTCATCCATATGGTTGCCCAAGTAGGAATCTTCTTCGCAATTAATTCCTTTACTCTTCTTTTTTGATTGGTCAAGGTACCACCAATTCTTATTCGTTTTCAAATGTTTTCTTAGTTCTCTCCTCTCATTTTTCTTCTTCTCTAATTTACCTTCTGCTTGTTCTGTACGTCGTATCCAGGGGCTGGGGGTTATAGGTCCTTCTCTGCCCCCTGCGCAGAGTCCCTCGTCGCCAAATATGTAAAGATCCCGCTGACACTTGAAGATTAGGTATCCTTTGTTGAATTATAGTTCTTTTACAACAGCAATATCGTAATAACCCCCAGCTTAATCTTCACTCTCCAGCTTCCAGCTCCCTTCTCCACTCTCCACAATCTAGAATGCTTCTCTCCACACATTCTATTCTTACCCTCTAAGCCTATCACTACAAGTTGGGAAAAGGTTGGACTCTAGACGGGTAAAATTTACTATTCCTTCTCCAGTCTGTACAGCAGTAGCGAAAGAGTTGGAGTCAGAAGGGGTAACATTTAATATTCTTACTCCAGTCTGTGCAACAGTAGGGAAAGTGTTGGAATCAGGAGCAGTAAAATGTACTATTCCCACTCCACTCTTTACAACAGTAGGAAAAGGATTGGACTCCGGAGGGGTAAACTTTACTATTCCCACTCCAGTCTGTGCTACAGTAGAGAACGTGTTGGACTTCGGTGTGGTAAAATTACTATTCACACTCCAGTCTTTGCAATATTAGGGAAAGGGTTGCAAAGAAGAACGTAGTTCACTTAAAACACATATTATAATAACTGTATTATTTTCACCCCCCCCAAAAAATATATAAGTTAAAAAAAATATATGATTGTATACAAGATTTACCCATTTTACATAATTAAGAAAAATGTTTAAAAAAAATTAAACAAAACAAATGTTAGTGATTCATTATTTAATTCAATTCCCAGACTATATCCCCACAAATATAGCAGCCCGAAATAAAATATAATAAAAATAAAAAGTCTAACACAAATAACATATTAATTAATATGTTGTGGAACTCTTGGCTCAGTGGATAAGAATAGACAAGCAGGTATGGGGCATCAACTGGGGAGGGGGAAGGAGGATCGAATTGCACTATATGGTGATGACATCCTGTTATATATGCAAAGGCTTCAGAATTCTATTCTGTGATTAATGTCCATTCTAGATATTTCTAGTACGGCCTCATAGACCAAAGTGAGAATAACCCCCCTCACAGGCATAACCCATTTCCAAGCACTGGCCTCTTCTACTCCACAACTAAAACCAGGAGTGTTTAAATACTTGGGAATCCCTATCTCTTTCAGATCAGATGAAAGCTGGAATTTGAACATTCTACCTCTGCTGAATAAACTTAAAATGCTTGGAGCAAACTGCCACGCTTCATAAGCGGCAGAGGAGCCCTATACAAAATGATTTCCCTCCTCCAAATCCTCTATATAATACATCACTACCTATATATTTTTCCCCCTCAATTCTTTAAAATGCTAAAATCCACCCTCACTTCCTACCTATGGAGCAGAGGCCCTCCAAGAGTGGCCTACTATAAGTGTGTGCTGTCACGATACAACAAGGGGTTGAGCATTTCGGACATCCACCTCTACTATTGGACTGAGCAGATGCTTCCAATTAATGATTGTCTATTGGAGGACCATGATGAGTTGAGGGACCTGGAGTCTCTGAGAATCCTAGTTCAATTGTATAATGAGAAACAAGAGAACTCCCTGCCTTTCCCCACGAAGGTCACGCTTCTCTACTGGTACAGTAGTGCTCTGCGGCAGATAGCATGATATTGAACATTGACTAAGGAAATGCTTCTTTCATCGGGTAACTGGATCCTGAAAATGAATGGACTGCTAGACTTCCAACAAGGGGATGCCACAGGACTTTTGAAACTCAGAGACGTTTGAGTCGCAAACCTTAAGAAATTGCTCGCAAACTTGACGGCACAATATCACTTACACAAGTCCCAATTGTTTGGATACCTACAACTACAGTACAGTCTGGACAGTTTACAAACACAGGCTGACCCCTCTCCCAGAATTTAGCCTCTTGGTGGAGAAACTGATTGTGACAAAGATTGAGACTACTGGTATTTCTGTACTACACCATATACTGGTGGATAATGCTCCAGACCTAATATTGGAGCTGCAAGCCAAATGGTCGAGGGACATAGGGGAACAGGGGACATTGATGACTGCAGAGTAGCAAGACTGGCAGCACGTGAGTCGGCTATAGCAGCACGAATGAGACTCATACAATGTAAATATTTCAACAGAGTTTATGTCTTCCCCACTGCATTATACCATAAGATCCCTATGCCCCAACTGTAAGAGGTGTTGGTGAGCATGGAGTTCCTTTATTCACATGATCTGGGAATGCCCTGTCAACCAGACATACTGGAAGCAAATCAGTAAACTCTAGGTGAGGTTCTTGGTATGCCTGGGCAGAACCTGGGGAGTTTTACTCCATAGAATTCCCTAGAGTTACCAAAAACCTGCAAGATTCAGTGGAGTTCCACAAATGGGCAGATATATGCCTGTTGCGCAGCTCGTCCGGTGATTTAGTCCCGGGAGCTTGCTCCACACTGAAAAATCTGCATGAATGGCACCATGTGGCATGCGAGAGGGTGCAGCTTCTCAAGCTGATTTTGCTGTCTCTTGAGTTGACTTTCATTGTAGGAGTGGATTATAGGTAGGGCTACGGTGCATTATAGAGGAATCAGTCTACAAAACCAGAGTCTGTGCTATGAACCATACAAAGATCTGGGGGAAACGGTGGGATCATTTTCAAATGATTTGAACATCCTCTTGTTACTGGGACTCCTCCCTACTCTCTTTCAGCTTGCTGTGAATCTCACATTGTAACTTTCCAGCCCCCTTAGGGGTGAGACTTATCATGTATCTCCTCATACACGGTTTGTAAAGCTGATGATGTCAACTGTTTTTCTACACACAATGCCATGTATTGTTCGTTGGCTTTAATGAGAAATAAAATAAAACTAATACAACTTTATGACAAAATGAGTGTCAAGGGAATGCATATATGCTGATCTTCCAGAATCTACTCTCACTGTAATAATTCCACAGCATACACCAGTTTTGCATTATACCCCGTCCATTTTGAGCCAGCAGTACAGAAGAGTAATGTCAGAAATATTTGTACAAGATACCCTGTGCTCTGCCCTCCTCTTTCAGGATGCAGCCTTTTAAAATCTCCTTTCACTGGGGCTCACCTAACAATGTAGGGTTCTCTGGTAGAACTCCTCTTGCAGCTCTGTAAAACTACTTAAAATTAAACAACCAGGGCTTTGTACCGGTGATATTTTTCTTCCACCAATGACATAGTAATTGCAAGGGCATCACAACACACCGATTGAATTTGCTTGGGACATTCTCCCAGGCAAATCATGCCTACCCCGGTGAAAGGAAACGCGGGGAGACCTATGCCTGCGCAGGTTTACTGCCGAGGAAGCTTTATGCTCTGCACATCTCACTTTTACAGAACGTGTGCTACTTAACAGCCGCAGGAAAATCTGTTCTGTAGTGAGGGTGGTCTCCAGAACAGCTCACAAATTACTCTTTTTTATGTGTGAAGTAATACAAATCCTCCCTATTCCGTGTAAGTGTATGGTCCGTTTGTGTTCCAATATTCCACTTCTTCTTCCCCTTGGCATTTTCACATTATTTGACCAGTATGAGGGGCAGCAGTATGCCTATCAAAGTTATCTTCAGTTTGGTGGCGTCATGTGGAATTACCTAACTGAACTCTCAAATCCCAGTGGGAATACATTTGACGAACCCTCATTTATGACCACATTTGCCACGTATTCAAGCTATTTGCACTTTTAGAATGACACAAATGTGTCACAGTTCAAAATTTAACGCGCCTCATTAAAAAAAAAAAAAAAAAAAAATCAGCAAAGCTAATAGGTCTGGCTTTAACGTGCCAATGCATGTAAACAGCGCCATTCACGAACGTTATGTCGATGTCTTGCATGCACAAATGCAGTTTAGCATATAAAAGCTTGCCCTGCTAACTCTGCCAGTGCAGGGGGTAAAATCAGCAAAAAAGGATTGCTTTCTGTTAGGCATGCATATAGGAGATTAAATTGAATGCAACAATCAGGATGATGATTGACTATACTTTGAAGATTTAAATGTATCCATTATTCAAAGGGAAGCAGTTCTTAGAATATAGAATGATACAGGAAGCAGCCAAAACCTCGCGGCGATATGATATTGTTCGTCTGGGTGGAGCCAAAGACCCCTCTATGTACATTTTAAATATTTAGTAACTATACGTCTTGTAAACAGCTCTGCACTCAAGCTATTCCTTAAAAAAAGAAAATATATACATGTATAGACTTGCAATATACACTCGTGTACATCTACAAATGCAAAGAATTTGCAAAAAAATCCACGTGTAAGTGTAGGAATGTTTAAACATAAATCGTTTCCTCCATTATATGTACGTAAGAACTCCACATTGGAATTGGTATGGTAGCCTTCATGAATGTAAATGTTTGAGTGCATACTTGTACTTGCATACTTTTTAGCGTGTGCCAATCAATAAAATCAAACTTTATTGGGATGTCAGAAACACGTAAAAGTGCATATAAAAATAAAACAGTTCATTTAAAACATAATATATACATCCACACAGCCAGATTTTTAAAAGGGGTCTACCATCGATAGTCATTGAAACATAGGGTCAGTTTACAAGGCACTAGTGTTTTAGTGATGCTCCAGTGGCGCTATTCACTGCACCATATTTACAAGGAGGCGTTAATCCACTTTTTGTGGCTTAATGCCTCCTTGTAAATATGGGCCCCTCAGATGCAGTTTTCTGTGGCAGAGAGGCGTGCAATGGGTCTTGCTGTGGGCGTTCCACCGCAACACCTATTGCTTTTGACGCTGCCCCAGATTTACAAGAAATTGTAAATCTGTGGCAGCGTCAAAAACTAACAGCAGCACAGGGGTGGCGTTTGCATGACCCGATGAGGAGGACTACTTTTATTCCTCCTCATTTTTGCTTTTTCTATGCATGCTGAAATCTGCAGCACTCACAGAAAGAGCAAAAGGCCATGAATGGTTTTATATGTGGAGGAAGGTTTCCCTTCCTGCATATAAACAATAAATCAAGCATTACGATTTGGTTATTCTATCTGTGCTGCAGTCTGCAGTACACATAGAAGTGCCAAATTGCCATGGTAGATTGTTTATGTGCAGGAAGGGACTCCTTCTTCTACGTAAATAATCTATCCTCTCAACGCAGACACCCTTGTACTATGATGCAAGGATGCTTGCTTAGGTGTTGGCAGCTAAATTTAGCACCGGCACAGGGGGAAGCACAGGTGTGCACTGTATTTTTGTAAATACAGTGCATCCCTTCAGTGATGTAGCACGGCACTGCAAATTGTGTCGCGGTGCAGCGCTGCTTCACTTTTTTGTGTGTGCTATCTCGCAGCACAGAGGGGGCTGTTGAACCCTCAGAATGCACACTGTCTGCAAAGCACACACATACGCACAGACATGTTCACATATAACCACACTCTCTCACAGACACACTCTCATACATACTGAATTTTAAAGCAGTTTTTCACTTACCTTTCTGTTTGTGCAGGTCCAGTTTCGACTCCTGCTGCTTCTTTCTGCTCCAGTCACTTGAAATCGAAACCTCAAACCTGCGCAATCACAGATTAGAGCTTTCAGTCTCTGCTCATTCACCCCACTCTTGACAAGAGCACTCTATTTGCCTCTCTGGCGCCCCGGGCCCACATGGACACTGTTGCCTGCACAATATGGGCATGGCATGAACTCCACTGCAGAGCGCATGGGAGTCTTCCTTTTGATCCCTCTGTGCCTGTATTGGATCATTCAACGTTGTCTCTGTTTGGCGATGCAGGAACGCGTGCATGCTTACACGATTTGCAACTGACCACCATGGTGGCTTCCCGGGCCGGCACTTATTCTTGAAGGGTCCCTGACTGCAGCACAGCCTCTAGTCCCGGGTTCCTTGTTGGTAAAGAGCATAATTTCTGGGCCTAATCTCTGCTTGATGTCATAGAGAGTGGCCGGCGTGATGCTGGCACCTGCGGGGGCGGGCCTCGGCACTGTGTGTGGCATTGGAGGAGCAGTGAGGAGCTTTTTGATGCCACCCTAGGGCACTTCGGGTGTGGCTGAGAGCTGGGCTGGCCCACCCTGAAGCCAGAGGCAGAGCGGTGGTGGAAGGAGGTGCCAGAGGCAGCAAAGTGAGGAAGCTTTTGGCTCTGGACGCAAGTCCGCCACGCACTGTGAAAAGTGAGGCCACCCCAGAGGGCTGGGGCCCCGTGTGCTCTGTGGTGTGTACAAGCGGGGGCCGGGGTCACTGGGCTGAGCCCGCTGGGCAGGGTGCAGGCCCCTGAGGACCCCTCTGTGAGGAAGACTGTGAGGGCTCTACAGCCGGTGGGACCTGTGAGGGGGGTGGCCTTTCGTGTGGCCAGAATACACTGCTGGACCTCCGTTACCTTACTGCTTTCTGTTGCTGGCTCGGGCTCACCTGGGCCGGAGAAAACTGTGAATATGCCAATCGGAAGCTGCTGAGTAGCTCCTTTGCGGGTCTGATTGCCTGTAGACAGGCATGCTTCACAATCTAGTGAACATTCAGCGTGTTGCACTGCATGGAACTCTGCGGAGCAGAGTTTCACTGTGGGCTTGCCCGTACCCCCCGAGGGTCACTCTGGGCATGCTGGGGCTCTGTTGGTTGAGTAGTCGGCCTGTACCGGCCCTCCCTGCTTCTGTGATGGAGGAGGGAACGAACCTGACCACTAAGGAGACGCATGGGTTCAGCCTCTGGGATGTAGCTGGCTCACTAAGGTCCACGCACTGAGGTGGTCTCCAGGATGGGAGTGAGCACCACCCCTTGACTCTCTATAACATGCTTCAGAAATTGAGTGCTACACATGTGCTGGCCTGGCTATTTGGCAGCCATTGGGAAGGCAGACAACAAACAATCTAAGCTATCTTTTGACACCCGCAGGAATTCTGGCATTTCAGGCAGGCCCAGTGAGAATAGTGTTTCCGACCCACCGACAGATGACCCAGTGTTATCATCTTCCATTAAAGCCATGTTCATAGATCTCAAGCAAAGTCAAGCATTGAGCGGATAGGAAAAGTGCTTGAGGTAATCCGCAACAAAAATGAAGACTTTGAGGCACTCGCACAGAGGAATAAGATACACATCATGGGGGTCACCAAGCCCAACTCCATGGGAAGCATTGGAGGATTACATGGAGGACGTGTTGAGATCGCCGTTCAACAAGGCCCTATCTGCACTGCTGGTAGTGGAGTGTGCCCATTGATGTCTGGGTCCGAGGCCCCCTCCAGGTGCCCCAACCTATTATAGCCAAGTAATTAAATTAGAGGTTGTGCAACACTGTTCTTCTCTTGGCCTGTGAGCGGTGGCGTCTATCTTACCAAAACAATCTACTTGCCTTCTTCCTGGACTATACTCCTACGGTCCAGGCCACCCATAGGGACTTCATGCCAGTGAAAAGATGCCTACTGCAAATGGATGCTACATATTCCTTGATATATCCGATGAAACTGAGAATCAAATAACTGGGAAAGTTGCACCTTTTTGCAGGTCCGAAAGCGACTGCCAAGTTCGTGAAATAGCTCACCAAAATTCGTGGCATGTCCACTTTGTCTGACGGTGGAGAGGCCAACTCCCAGCTGAGCAACAATGATTGAGGATCTCTCGGCCCTCTCCCTTCCTTCGTTTTTATTGTATGCTATGGTTCTGGGCCAGCCTGTCGGCCATTGACTCCTGACTCCCTGGCCACTCGGCTCCCTCTGCGGGATGAGGTACTCGGGCCTCTGGTTCACACTCTGGGATGGGTCCACAGTTGGGGTGTTTTTTGGGGTGGGTTTGTACTGACTGACTCAATTGGGGGGGTCAGGATGGGTGGTGGGGTAATGTTGTGTACGTGTTTACAGTTGGTTGTTTTAGCGGCCTTTGCTGTGGCTCACCCCTCTTTTCCATGATGCACTCAAATGCTTCTATAGTGCATGACACCGCAGCCCTGAGGACACCTTTTTTACAGTACCACTTACAGTGCCTCATTCTATCTTTAATACACTGTAATGCGTAACGTGGAACGTTTGAGGACTTAATGATGCATATAAAATGCGACAGGTGTCTGCTTATTTGCTGTACCACAAAGTGGATATATGTATGCTATAAGAATTACATCTCACAGCAGATACCAGGTTGAGGCTGCAGGCGGGCTGGATAGGAGAGTGTCACGTAGCACATTACTCCTTCTATGCACGGGATGGTTGCGATAGTCATCCGAAAGGGTCTCCCCTACTATACTATGAGGGTCCTTTGTGACCTCGCCGGCTGATATGTACTCCTGTCTGGAGTCTTGTTTGATCGTCCCTTCCATTTACTGTCTATATACAGCCCAAATTTGGACAGTTCAAAGTTCTTTGCAGAGGTATGACCCCTCACTGAGACACTGGGCATAGGTGCCCGTTTGAGGGGGGATGATTTCAATACTGTTCAGGATCTCACTGCAGACCACAGTAGCAGTATGAGTAACAGTATGAGGCCACTGCAATGTGCTGCAGTGGCAGTGCTACACCCGCTTATGTCAGTGCACGGCTTGGTAGATTTATGCTGTGCCAGACATAATCAGGACATGGAGGGTACATACCTGACTACCACACATAACAGTTGGACCTGTATCGCCATATGGGTTGCCACTAAGGACGTAGACTCATGGACCACCCCGATGGCACACCGCCTGCATATACTCTTGGATCACTCACCCTTGCTCCTGGAGCTGGAAATTCCAGGGGAGGGGACACAGCAAGCATTCACCTGGCAACTTCCGGGAGGTGCTCTTCAGGGCCCTGTTTTTAGGGTGATGTTTTTGAGGCCATTGTAGACGACTTTGATCACAATAAAGGTTCTGTGGGTTCACCTGGGTGCTCTGGCAGGTGTTCAAGGTGGTTATTAAGGGGATCTGTATCATCAGACAACATGAAATCCTACGTACGTTGCGGCGTGAGCTTGGTGCACAGGTCGAGCAACAGGGAGATCTTGAAGATCATTACTACGCCTCAGGAGATGTCTCGCTTCTTGCTGAGTCCTGAGTCAGGCTTACTCAATATATTGATGACGTGAGGTGTGCTACTTGGGGTGTGTGGCACAGACCAAGCAATATGGGGACGGTGACAGAGCCGGGAAGATGCTTGTGACTTTCCTGCGTAGACCCTGGGCTGAGGGCTATATTGTTGAGCTGAAAGACTGCCAGGCAAGATTGCAGGTGGGGACAGTGGCTGTCCAACAGACAGGAGCTGCATTCTGTACTTCACTATATTTCTCTGCTCTGGTGCCGGTGATGACGCATATGTCACCTACTTTGATGCGCTCCAACTCTTGTGGCTGGAAGACGCCCACAGGCATTTCTTAGACTCCCCATTCACAATTGAGGATACTGTCCAGGTTATCCACGGACTTCTCAGTGACAAAGCGCCCGGCTGGGACGGCCTGACAGCAACGTTTTATAAGGAGTTTGCAGAACTGTTGGTGCCCCACCTCCTTGCGATGTATGCCAAATCCATCGACAGTGGTCTCCTCCCACCTTCCTTGTGCTAGACACTGATTGTGACAATTTTAAAACCTGGTAAAGACCCAACTAAGAGCGACTCCTATCGTCCATTATCGTTGATTAATATTTATAATAAAATATTGTGAAAATTGATTGCTTCGCTGTTGCTTCATCTCCTACCTCTTATTGTTAGCCCAGATCAATCTGGGTTTGTACCAGGTAGGTCCACAGCACATAAATTGCTAACATATTTTGCAGTGGCCCAAGTGGTCAACCCCTGGTGTCAGTTGGCAGCAGAGTTTTTAGATCCAACTAAAGTGTTTGATTCCTTAGAATGACCTTATCTTTTTTGTACTATTAGCTTGCCTGGGACTCCGTCCCAAATTTTTACTTCTAATTCAACTCCTCTATACTAATCCCTTGACCAGACTCTATAACAACGGTTCCATCACCTAACATTTGACCGTTTCCCAGGGCACCTGTCAAGGTTGCCCTCTTTCACCATTACTATTTGCAGTAGCAATGGAACTGCTTGCTGCGTGCTTGCGATAACACTGTATACATAGGGGCCTCGCTTTCATACCTAGGGCAATTCTAGTATCAATGTATGCAGACGATGTCACACTATATGTCCAGAACCTGCATGTAAACTTTATATCCTTATAAGAGAGTTCCTTAGCTTTGGTGACTTATCTGGTATCAGGATTAATTGGACACAATCTATAATATTTCCCCTGACAGCGGTCACCTTACCACACAACTCTGAATTTTCACCATGCTGGGCGTCAAAAACTGTGCGCTACCTAGGAATTTGGCTCTGTAGAGATTTTGGTGAATTATGGTCCACAAATAATGGATAGGCAATATCCTGGCTGGAGGATAAAATTAAATCCTGGTGTTCTTTGCCGTTCTTGCTTACAGGACGGACTGCAATAGCGAAGGTGGTCCTGCCCAAGTTTCTTTATTTCTTTGTTAATATTCCAATGCCCCTTTCCTGTGCCTTCTGGAGGAAGTTGCCCTCGCTTCTAAGTTCGCTTGTTTGGGCGGGGAAACAGCTTTGGGTCTTGTGGGAGTTGCTTACTTTCCCTTTTGAGCAGTGTGGTCTGGCAGCACCGGATATGGATCTGTATTATAATTGCGCTCAAGTGCAATTCACACATTTCTGAGTTCATCCAATACAACATCAGCCTCATACTGCTCTGGAGCACGATCAGATTTTGCTACATCGGTTGACAAGAGCACTCTATTTGCCTCTCTGGCGCCCCGGGCCCACATGGACACTGTTGCCTGCACAATATGGGCATGGCATGAACTCCACTGCAGAGCGCATGGGAGTCTTCCTTTTGATCCCTCTGTGCCTGTATTGGATCATTCAACGTTGTCTCTGTTTGGCGATGCAGGAACGCGTGCATGCTTACACGATTTGCAACTGACCACCATGGGCGCCCTCTATCCTGAGGGCAAATTTATAGAACCTGAGCGAGTATTGCAAAAGCCATTTAGCACACTGTTACATGGACTGACCTACTTTCAATTGCGTGCAGACATTCGATCTTACAATAGTGCCTTTCTGGCTGCCCCACCCATGCTGCAGGCTCAGGAACTGCTGCTTATCACTCCGTCCCCCGTCGTCTGATTTTATCACAAGACCGGAGGCTCTTTTATGCGTTCTTTTCTTACTTTAATTCAAACAGCAGCAGTCAAGAAACTACAACTCCCAGAAAGGTTAGACAACAACTAACCAATGGGAGCAAAACCATAACGTGAACTGGACCAATAGGAAGGGGCCATAAACCATAGAGAGCACCCTTGACTGCAAGCAGCCCTCTTTTCTTGCTGCTCGCAGTCAAGATAAGTACTCTCCTATTTCTCTCATGTGTTTCTCTTGTTTTCTTCGTTTTTATATTTAAGGTTTTTCAAAGTTTTATTATATTTCTTACTGCTTAAGCATTGTTTATTCTGTACAGCCTGCCATTACCGCTTCGCGGCGGCTTATCCCGTGCCCCCCCCCCCACCTTCCAGCTCCTCTTGCGCGCGCTCCATCGAGCGTTCTATTCGCGCAGTTCGTTTATCTCTGCCAGCGCGCATCTTCTCCGAACGCGCCTGACAGAATAATCAGCTTACCGGTCCGGCGTCCAGGCCGACGCGGCGCGTCTTCTCTGTGAGGCTCCTCAAGTTTCCCTGCATTGGGCGTCGGCTCCAGAGAACAGCTCTCTCTTCGCTGTCTCCTTGGTGCCGTCTCGTGTGTCCTCGTAATTCCTTCCCCTTCAGGACTCCGCCTTGGGGAGGAGCTAGCATAGTTTGGAGCGTGTTGCTCCTGTTAACCATTTATTTGCCTGCATCCTCTGACATTTTGCTGGAACTTTGTTTTCCTTCTAATTTTACTCGTTTTTTTACCATGGAGTCAGGGAGTTCTCCCTCAAGGTCTTCCTCTCAGGAGGATGAGGAATCTTTTCAAGATTTAAACAAATTTATCCAGTCCTCAGTAAAACACGCTATGAAAGCGTCTATGCAAAAAATGTAAAAAAACATTGAAAATTCTGTATTGTCCATGATGTCCAAATCTATGGCCTATTCTGCGGGGGAATGCAGAAAACGGAAATTATCCTCTTCCAAATCACGTAAAAACGCACAGACGGGAAGTGAGCTTGACTCACACCACACTGAGGACTTGATTCCTCCCAGGCCTCCTTCAAAGGAGGGGATTTCCGCCAAAAACACGGCAACTCACTCAAAATGCAAATCTAAACTAAAGCATGCTTCTGTGCCCAAAAAGATCGTGATATCAAAGATTTTGGACTCGGACGATGAGGACTTGGATGAGTTATCCCTCTCTGATAATCCGAATGATACGCTGTCCCCCCCTTCCTCCAAACGTATCAAAACTGCGACAAGTGGTCCTTCTACCAGTGTAGTTGACTCTGAGGGTGTGCCCATGTTCGACCCCTCCCTCATTCAACACCCTAATTCAACGGAATGGTTGCCACTAGACCATGTAGGTGATTACATCTCTTCCCGCCTACGCCTTCCTCTAGTCAAGCAAATCAGATCCAAATTAAAATCAGAATGCCCTAGGCCATCTTTAGAATCCAACATTACAGCAACCCCTACCATTGATGATTCTCTCATCACTTTCTTTACCAAGTTCGGTAAGGATCCCCGTAAGGGAGTCGACAAGGCTTGGACCACTTGTCAGGATAAGCTTTTAGACGTGGTGGGCCCTCTGGCAAGAATCTTCGACATTGCCGAATCAGCCAGACTTGAAGAATCTCCTATTGATCCCTTGGACCTTTCCCTTTGGACTCAGCGGGCCTTTTGTTTTTTGGGCAATGCCAATGCGGCTATTATCCACGAAAGACGCAATGGTCTTTTACTCAAAATGGACCCCAAGTTGGCTAACTTGGCCACTCGAGACCCCGGCATTCAGGCCGACGGGAAACTCTTTGGAGGTAATTTTATAAAGGAAGTTAGCCGTTTCGTCTCAACGTTTTCATCCTTGGACAAAGCCCAACAAAACCTCAAAAAGGTGTTTAACCAACGTGTTTTTGCCCGGGCCGGTAGAGGCAGGAGCCGCTTTACCGGCCGTTCATACAGGAACCAAGGCTCAAGAGGTTATGCCGGTTCATTCAATACCTACTCTCACGAGTTCAAACCCCATTTCTATCCACAAAGATCCAGGGGTTTCCGCAACCGTGGCCAGCGCTCCTCCAGACCGCCCATTAACCAAGGTAAGCCAACCTTCTGGCCCTCCCGTAGGAGGTCGTCTACGTTTCTTCCTTCAAAAGTGGAAATCAATCACTGCAGATCCTTGGGTACTCTCAACTGTTCAGGGATATCAAATCGAATTTTTTTCTCCCCCTCTCCAATCTTGTCCCCCTCCTCTACCAAAATTTTCTCTCAAAATGTCCTCTCTAATCTCTTTAGAAATACAATCTCTTCTAAAAAAAGAGGCCATCCATTCTTGCACTCCAGACCCATCCGGGTTCACCAGTTCCATATTCCTCGTCCACAAAAAGAACAAAAAACTCAGACCAGTAATCAACCTCAAATTTTTCAACCAGTTCGTCATTTATCGGCACTTCAAGATGGAGACTATTATCCATCTCAGGGATATTTTGCTCCAGTCCGACTGGTTAGTCAGATTAGACCTACAGGACGCATACCTGACTGTTCCTATTCATCCTTCTCACAGGAAGTTTTTACAATTTCTTTGGAATTCAGAAAGTTATAATTTTTCCTCTCTTCCTTTTGGCCTATCTTCCGCCCCCTGGTGCTTCACGAAACTATTGAGACCGGTTGTGACCTTCCTTCGCTCCCTAGGTATCAGACTAATTATCTATCTCGACGACATTTTGATCATGCACCAAAACAAATCATCCTTACTATCTCACCTGCAGATTACATCTACTCTCCTCTCAGACCTTGGTTTCATTATAAACCACAAAAAGTCAGTACTTCTACCTTGTCAACAAATGGAGTTCCTCGGTTTTCAAATAGATTCCGTTTCGGCGGCTCTGTTCCTTCCCCGGTCCAAAGTCTCCGCAATAAAAAAAGAACTAATCTTAACTCTTCAAAAAGACGTTATCTCTCTCAGAACCCTCGCGAGGGTTGTCGGCCTTCTCTCGTCCTCCATCCAGGCCATCTTTCCCGGACCTCTCCACTACCGCGCCCTCCAGCGCCTCAAAATCCTTCATCTTCGTCGAGGCCTTGCCTATTCCGATCTCGTTTCCTTAGATCAGGAATCCCGGATGGAAATTCAATGGTGGATATCCCATTTAGAAGCTTGGAACGGCAGGTCCATCTTCCCCTCTGTGCCCGATCTTGTGTTAGAATCAGATGCAAGTCTCACGGGTTGGGGCGCCCGCTGTGGTTCGATCTCGACTGGCGGTACATGGTCCACAGAGGAGTCCAGATTGCACATACATTTTTTAGAGCTTCTTGCAGGCTCCTTTGCGATCAAAAGTTTCACAAAAAACAGAGCACGGTGCTCCATTCTGCTCCGTATGAACAACATATCGGCAGTACGTTACATCAACCGTCTAGGGGGTACCAGGTCCAAACCGCTGGCTCTCCTAGCCAAGAGTCTCTGGGATTTTTGTTTGTCCCACAATATTTCCCTCTTAGCAGAATACCTTCCGGGATCTTTGAATTCCAATGCAGATTGGCATTCTCGCCTCCTCACAGATTCCAGCGACTGGAAATTACACCAGTCAGTCTTTCATCTGATAGAAAGGAAATGGGGCCCTTTCCACATAGATCTCTTTGCGTCCAGACTCAACACCCAGCTTCCTCATTTTTTCAGCTGGCGTCCCGATCCACTGGCTCTGGCTACGGACGCCTTCCTACAAGATTGGTCCGGCTCCCTCAACTACGCCTTCCCTCCTTTTATCCTCATCAACAGGGTCCTGAACCAGGTCAGACGCCAGAAAGCATCCATCGTCCTGTTAACCCCCTTTTGGCAATCTCAGGTTTGGTTTCCTCCCCTTCTCGAACTGACAGTAGATTTCCCTATTCTTCTCCCGACATTTCCATCCCTCCTTCTCGATCCGTTCGATCATCCTCACAATTTGATCCTCGACCAAACTCTAACACTCTCAGCCTGGCTCATTTCCGGTCTACCCAACAGTCCCATGCTATTTCGTCAGAGGCTACAGAGTTCATCAATAACGCATGGGCACCCGGCACGAGAAGAGCCTATAAATCAGCTTGGGCTCTTTGGTCAAGCTGGTGTCTGGGAAAGTGTTCCAATCCCTTTTCAGCGGATCTGAGTCTTATTATTAATTTCCTAGCTGCCCAAGCGGGTTTAGGTAAGTCATACCGTACAATCAACCTTTACAGATCGGCTATTTCTATGAACCACTCTTATATCAACGGAAACCCTATTGGGTCTCACCCGTTAATCTGCCGTCTCCTGAAAGGAGTCAGGCTCTCTAGACCCCCTTCTGCGAAGTACTCTTATCTCTGGGACGTTTCCCTAGTCTTGAATTTTTTTCTCTCCTTGCCAGATAACCCAAGCCTTTCCCTCAAGATGCTATCTGCTAAACTTACCATGTTGTTATGCTTAATTTCTATAAAAAGGACTTCAGACGTCAAGTCCTTAGATGTCTCTGCCCGACAATTCTTACCTTCAGGGGTTTTATTTCACATTTCCAAACGCACCAAAACTAATTTACACTCAGTTTTCTACCCTTTCTTTCCGGACAAGCCTAAGTTGTGTGTTGGTCTTTGTTTAAAAGAATACGAAAAAAGAACCGTCAACCTGAGAACGTCCTCTTCTAATCAATTGTTAATCTCTTTTCGGAAACCTCACAATTCAGTGTCTTCGGCAACTTTAGCCCGCTGGATCAAATTGATTATGTCCTTAGCGGGGATAGATGTTTCTGTTTTCGGGGCCCATTCCTCCAGGGGAGCTATGGCCTCAAAAGCTTTCGCTATTGGGTCCTCTTTAGAGGACATTCTCAGGTCGGCTGACTGGTCAAATGATAATGTTTTCAAAACTTTCTATTGCAAACCTGTCAGAACTGCTTCTTCTTTAGTTATTGACCAGCTTTAAACGCGCATAATAGAGCCTCCGGTCTTGTGATAAAATGTAGATTTTCCTAGTAATTTATGACGGAAAGTCTTAATTTTATTAAAGACACGGAGGCGAATATTATCCCACCACAGTACTTCTACTAATATGTACTTTTTATTTCCCTTCCAGCGACTCCTGCATTGCCTCCAGCTTCCGGGTAACTCGCTTAGCTCAATCGGTTCCATCGTCAAGAAGAGTCTTCTGGAGACGTCATCACAACCTGTCCGGAATCAACTTCCTCAAGCACCATCCTTTCGGATCATCGCCCTGGTTCAAGACTTGTGCTCCTTCATTTTATCAATAACAATTGTTGGCCTCATTTATCCTTTGTTTCATGACTCTATCTGACTTGCTCGTTCAAGAAAAGAGGGCTGCTTGCAGTCAAGGGTGCTCTCTATGGTTTATAGCCCCTTCCTATTGGTCCAGTTCACGTTATGGTTTTGCTCCCATTGGTTAGTTGTTGTCTAACCTTTCTGGGAGTTGTAGTTTCTTGACTGCTGCTGTTTGAATTAAAGTAAGAAAAGAACGCATAATATTTGCCTCCGTGTCTTTAATAAAATTAAGACTTTCCGTCATAAATTACTAGGAAAATCTACATTATTAAACTATACTCAAGATGCAAGCTGTGGCACCATTATTGAAACCCCGCACATGCGAAACGTGTGAACAAGAATTGGGTACTCCCATTACTGACGACCCCTTTGAGTACTGCTGCACACACATCTGTGCACTCTCCCCAAATTACCGCCTATGATTGATCCGCTTCCAGTTTCTACACCATACGTACTACACTCCAGCACATCTCCATGGCATGGATCTGCAGGCTGATGTGCGCTGTCAAAGGTGCTCCTCTCCAGATGCTGACATCATCCATGCCACCTGATACTGCCCTGCAGTGCAAACTTTCTGACAGGAGGTGTTTCATGTTATGGATGCACTTGTGGACATCGCAATTCTCCGCACCCCTCTTACTGCTCTTCTGGGCTATGTGAAGGATGTCCAAGCTAGCATAAGGAAACTGGTTGGCATGCTGCTATTATTAGAAGAGCGCAGGGTTGCGATGCGTTGGTATCTTCGGGGTGTACCCCGAAAATCTGACTGGTTACACAACGCTGCATATTGCTAAGAACAACTGCAAATCTACTAAGACCTAATGGCTTCTGAGTCGCGTTCCCTAGATGTTTGGTCTCTCCTGGTGGCCTTCTTGGCGGTGCACATGGCCAACCCCACGCCTGGAGCTGATTGACTGTGCCATCTTCTACTCGCTGATACACCCAGACTATGTGACCGGTTGAGTGCTCTTCACATATTCCCTCTATTCTTTTTCCTTACTATTCTTCCTTCCTCTACCCTCTACTTGTACTCTCACTCCCCTGACATTTCCCAACGTTTGTCTTATAATATGTAAAAACTGTGATCTACTGGTTATATGGTATGAGAACTTAAATTGATATGACCATGCCTGTCGATATGCTTGATTCTTGATGGGAATTTCTATTGTTCTATTCTGATGTGTGTTTACTGTCACAGTTGCAAAACTCGTAAATAAAGTTTTTTAAAAAAATCCATGGCTTCTTCTGCTGTAGAGCTCCTGAACTTAATCATTATCAATGCAGATTTTGTGGAATGATAAGTTGCACAATCATGTCCCGCTACTCTGTCTCCATAGAACCTCTGATTGAGGGGGTCTTCAAACTGGGTGGCAGGCCCCCCTATGGGAAACTCAAGTGATTATGGGGGGAGGGCTATGCTCCAGCCAAAAGAAGCATTATGCTGATAGCAGTGCTTTGTTTTAAGCTGAAACAAATGAGCAGCAGTTGTGTAATGGGCCATCACTAACATGTGTTGTTGTTTATATCATAGCAGGGAATGTATTGAAAGGAAAGGGACTCCAAATATTCTTCAAAACCCCAACCCCACTTCTAATAATCACACTGTGGATACATTTACATGTAAGTAAGGCTGGCCTGACCAGAAGAGTGTATTCAGCAATCATGAATTTGATTGCATTTTCAAAACAGTAACAAAACTTAACTGCAATGTTTACAGAAGTCTAAATCTATTTAAACATTGCTAATTTAATATAATAATTGTGAATACTTTGGGGTGGCATTAAAAGTTTGAATTCCACTGCTCTAAACTCTAGAATTTTTTTTAATGTGGCTGCACCTCATACATACTGTGTGATTGCATTGGGTGTGGAGCAGTGGACTAACAGATGAGTGAAGATGAAATGGCAGGATGAGAAAAAGCATAGGAAGGAGAAAATCACTGGGCTTAACATAGCACCTGTATTTCTTGGTGGTGAATACGTAGCAAGTCTTCAACTCAACTCCATGGATCAGAAGTAGTTGACCATTATGCACCACAAGCACTGCATGGCCTGCCATTCGTGAGAGTGCAATGGTATGTTCTGCATGACACTATTAAACACAGTAACCTGTTAACATCATCTCTACTGTTCCTCCATAATCTCCTCAAATGCCTTGTCCCATTGTTTACCAGCTCCATCGTTGCTCTGTCAAATGCTGTTTTCTTTCCATGTGCCCTAAGACCTTTCAGCTTGTCTCCTTCTCCCACTATATAGCCCATGTTTGCTCTGATGGACTCACTGGTGCCCGTTTTCACAGGATTCCTCAACAGAGAACGCATGTGTGATGTTAGACCATGGTTCTTTGGGTTATAATATAGGCCTATAGCCCACTATACTGGTTTTTAAAGGTCCTGAACCCATGTTATTGGCCCAAGCAGCAGTGGAGGTCCTTTAATGAGGGAGATGGCTTTTATCAACCGGTATAGCCCAAAGCAGAAGGGCTATAAGGCTATTAGAAAATTCCACTGTCTGAGGGTAAAATGTTCTAAATTAAAAAGGAAGAAACATAAGGACAAACATTGCAGAGGTGGAGCTCCGGGCTTATACCTGCCAGTATAAGCCCAAAGCTAATCCATGGAGCTCTCAACATTCCAATGTTTTACTTATTTCGTATCCATTCTCTGCAATGGGTGTATTATTACTCTTTCTCAGTTCTAAAACTCATATAGTTCAAGCTCTAATGAGTGAGCCAATTACATAGTGAGATCATAACATTAAGAAGATCAATGAGAAGAATGCTACACAGACCTCGTTTTAGGATAATATTTGCAGTGGAGGTCAATGGAAGGCTCCTTGTTTATAGGAACCCAATAAAATATTTTTGTCCAGTCTTGATTAGAGGATGGAAAGAAACCTAGTTGACAGACTCAATTCTTGTTTTCTTGCTGTCATAGAGCTCGCAAACCTATATAGATATCCATGAGCATGTCACACCACAAAGATCAAATGGGAAGCTGAAACAGCAGGATTTTTAATCACAGTCTGAAAAGCCTGTAGAATATCAAATTCTGGATAATTGATTGCTGGAAGCTTATCTCAGAATCTTGCAGAAAAATAATCAGAGCAATGACACTCTGTGAACAGAGAATGGGTATTTCTTGAATCTGAGGAGGGTTGTAACATTTTCTATTGCCTTCTATTGTGGAATATTTACATACAATGATCTCTGTGACAGGGGTCGGAGTTTCTAAGAAATCCTAGGTCAGATGTTCAGCTATCTGGTTTGTGACCAGTAAAGATTTTTAAGAACCAACCAAAGTATGTACCAATAGGTCAGCTGCAAAAAATCTGAATCGTAGTGGGTTGCAGTCCAACCTACTCCATGAATATTAATAAGTAAGGTGACAATTTGCGATTCATCGTGGTTAGAGGCCATCACAAGGTTGATGGCGTAGCTAGCAGCAGTGCAGCAGGTGCAATGTCACCGAAGTCCAGGGATGTGAGGGGCCAACTTAGATACAATTATTGTATGGTTCTTGCTATCAAGCCAAGGGATGCAGGTCTAGTTTCGTAGCTTGTATTAGGCCCTCTGGCACCCTTGCTACGCCACTGAGCTGGAAGGACGAGATGAAGCTTCTCATGCATTCAATGCATTAGATTCCACACCAAGTCTGTGATTCCCTTTCAACAGAATAAACTTTTGTTTAAATGCAGTCAGGTTTTCTTAAGCGAAATGAATCTGTGTTTGAAACGAAAAGTTCACTTTAATTTTGTGAACCACTGCCTACTCTTCAACAAACTTGTTTTATTTACATTCACAAACGGGAATAAATCCCAAAGACTCTTCCATAGTTTCAGGCGGAAAACATTGCTAGATTACATAATGATTTAGTATTTGGAAGCGACACCTACAACATGCCCTTTCCATTTACCAAATTGGTATTCATTCGAAATTCCAATTAAGGAGTCTGAAAAACCTGTCCGCTTCTAAAAGGGGATTAGTATATAAAAACACATTTTAAAGGTCGAAACTCAGAATTAGAGCATTTGATTGTTAAAATGCTAACTACATCTGTGACCCTGTTCTCAGCTGGGAGCCACCTAAAACACCAGAAAACACTGAAGATGTGCTTCCTTCCCGGCTGCATAATTCAAAGAGCCTCACCACCTCTGATGAAGACATTTGGACACGGGCGTAACACAAGTCCCTGAAGTCCCTGCAGTCCCTGCGGTCCCTGATGCACAGGTGACCCCCCACTGTTTAGCCCCCCCCCCCCCCAGTCATTCAGAGGGGCCGCATTCAGCCAAATTTCGATGGGCATCTGTGAGAAATGGGAGAATTAGGGGCCTCTCTTCACATTCTGCAGGAGGGCCCATCATTTTGCGTTATGCCAGTGACTTGGGAGATAATTGAATTCAGAGCATTACTGCATTGTAATATGTGGGGGAGGTAATTTCAGCAATTTTCACTAAGATGGACAGCAAAAGACCAATATGTCTCATCCCTTTTTCTTGGCCTAGTCTCAGCACTGTTTTCTTATATAAATCAGGGCGAAAATAACTTTCCATCCGCTAATCCTTAAGAAGGTGGGCATTTACTTTTCATAAGTAGTAATAGAAGGAGGCAGTATGGCGATTCTATGGACTGGTATTTTCAGAGGGGTCAAGGATTGATTTTGTGACTTGTGTTAAGCTAATTTTGTATGAAAGCCGACAGTATGAAAAACTGAGGCCAAGATTTAGTGAGCATTTCATGTTAACATTCTTCTTAGCCCTCCTCAACGTGGCTTGACACAGATGTGAAAATGGTGGGATTTTGTGCAAGGCCTGTTGGGCTGGGAATGGGTCAGTTACAAGCTAATCTACTAGTTGGTAGCCCAACTGTCTAGAACTTGTTCCTACTCCATGAGGCCCAATGTTGCCCTCATGGGAAAGAGAACAGTGTACATCTGCAGGTGAGAAGAAGGCTTCTTGTGTACTGTCATACTGGAGGGAAGGTGGAGGGTGGTCACCCTTACAAATTACTTTTTGGACTATTCAATTTAGTGTTTCATGGGGTGAATCAAACAGTTCTATAGGGAGGGAATATAGGGGTGATGACTAACTGTGAGTATTGTTTGTTGAACCTGACATTTTCATTCTGTGCCGTGAGCATCTTCTGAATGCAGCCGAAACAGGGGCGTAGCTATGACCAGTGCAGCACGTGCAGCAGCTTAAGGGTCCCACGGGTCTGAGGGGCCAACATTACCCCAATTATTGTATATTTTTTACTATCAAACAAAGGGGATGCAGGCACAGTTTCAATGCTTGTTTTGGGCCGTATTGCATCCTTGCTATGCCACAGAGCTAGAGTGAGGTGATGAAGCTTCTCAAACATCCACAGCATTGAACAAAAACAAAAGTTCAGGAAAGAATATTGATTTCCTGGAGTGTTTCTTCGAAATTGTTGAAAAAATACTAAAAAGAAGGTTTTTCTCAGTCAATAAGTCTCGCCTTTGTGGCCTACTGGATTTGCCAAAGATTTTAACCATGCTTCACAGCCTCCACAATGCTGTGCCACGTGGTTGATGTTTAAAAAAAGCCTTTGATTTAGCTGCCTGTGTCATTTTGCAGGTGTGTGCTCTACATATACAAGTGCTTACAAAATGACACGGATGCTTTTCGTTTCTTTTCAATTACCAATCCGAGTTATATCGGTAATTAAAAAGAAAGTAGAGCGTGAAAAAGCATTTTTAAAGCGGGTGGGCGAGGGGAGGGTAGCAACACAGGAGAGCATGGAGGCAAAGGCGAAGCAGCAGGGGGAGGAATGGACTGAACAGTAAAGCAATAAGGAGGTCGGTGGGAGGGAACTTCGAGCCAAAAGAGGAGGGAATGCAAAGCAGTAGGTGGGATGGCAATTCGGGAAGGCCATCACTAACATGTGTTGTCGTTTATATCATAGCAGGGAATGTATTGAAAGGAAAGGGACTCCAAATATTCTTCAAAACCCCAACCCCACTTCTAATAATCACACTGTGGATACATTTACATGTAAGTAAGGCTGGCCTGACCAGAAGAGTGTATTCAGCAATCATGAATTTGATTGCATTTTCAAAACAGTAACAAAACTTAACTGCAATGTTTACATAAGTCTAAATCTATTTAAACATTGCTAATTTAATATAATAATTGTGAATACTTTGGGGTGGCATTAAAAGTTTGAATTCCACTGCTCTAACCTCTAGAATTTTTTTTAATGTGGCTGCACCTCATACATAGTGTGTGATTGCATTGGGTGTGGAGCAGTGGACTAACAGATGAGTGAAGATGAAATGGCAGGATGAGAAAAAGCATAGGAAGGAGAAAATCACTGGGCTTAACATAGCACCTGTATTTCTTGGTGGTGAATACGTAGCAAGTCTTCATGGGATGGCAATTCGGGAAGGCAACATATAGGTTTGGGGAATGTAACACAAAGGATGTGGGTGGGGTGAATCAATGGGGAAGTGCTAACGGTTGAGGGTAAGAAGGAGGAGGACAGAGAGGAGAAGACAGGCAACCGAGTGCGACCCAGAGTGCAGAGGGAGAAACTTACACATGGGAGAGGGATCAAAAACACATTCACTCTCATTGAGGCTTCACACAGGAAGTGCTCCATGGGAGGGACAAACCTAAGATTGACAAGCGGGGACATGAATTAAAAAAACAGGCAAATGAGAATAACAAGGAAAGTCGAACAATGCTAAGCAATTAATGGACTCCATGCCCCTCTGTGCTTTGGTAGCCTTCCAAAAGATAGCACATGCCCTGTCTAGAGACCTAAAAATAGGGCTCCAAAATGTAATGATTATCCTCTGTTAATTAATCAGTACACGGAGACGTTCTTTTGATGGTGGTCATTGTGGAATGTGGGATGTGTTGCTACATAGTGGCATGGCACTGTGTTTGGACACAGTACATAGCCTGCAGTAGATTTTTGTAATGGCATTCTGAGATACTTTTGCCTTGCCACAAATGGCTTCCTTATACAAGTTTCTGCTGTAACTGGCACAAAAGATTCAGTAATTGATAATCTCCATAATGGTCTGGGTTCCATCAGTGTGTTTTTGAGCTTGGTGAAGTACATGTGACTCTAGTGTCCTTAGCAAATATATTCAGGACACAGAACACACCAGACTAGGGCGATGGTGACAGAATATTTCAGAGGAAAATGACTGCTGTGCTCCTTTTGTGAGCTGCATGTGGATTCACAGGTGTCCAACTATCCATTTCCAGAAACTAAAAGTACGTCTATCCCTTTGTGGAACTATGCAACATGCACAGGTATTATCGCTCAGGTAGCTGAGAACTGTACTAGGCCACTCTTTAGCACTGGTGGTGCCCAGTGCAGCAATCTTTGTTGGTGACACCTACCCTGTAATTACGTTCTTCTTCACAGACTCCCTCCACACCACCCTCCAATGGTGCTCCTCATCTCTCCTTAGTCACTCTCTCTCACTGATTTATTTTATGGTACTCAGCCCAATGGAGAGTGTCACAGTGCCTTCCAAACAAATTGTGCAGAAACAATGATTCATACAAATGTGTAAGTCAATGTATCTGAAATGTTACTAAAGACAATAAGAACTACAAGGTGCAGGTGTCACATGTCAGCCAAACCGATAGGTATTGTATTTTAAGGCATGGAGAAGGATTTTGAGAGCACCGGGACAAACATATTTTGGGGGTCAAGCTCGGAACAGCTTTGAATTTATGATTCAATTTCAGATCTTTCATGCCCTCTTTGACCACGACACTGACAAGGCACAGGCATTGGTCCACATTCTAGATATATTTAATCTAATATTCAGGGATGCTGACTGTGTTTTCAATATTGTAACACAGCAGCAGTTCACTATTATTACTGAAAATATTCTATGACACTCTCCTATTTCTCGTATGTGGGTTCCAGTTATGACCTAAAAGAAATTTTTTGACGGAAGCTCCATGAAATTAACACAACATTTCTCTGCACAATGTGTGTAATAGACTCTCACACAACTCCCACAATAAGAATAAATTAAAGGAAAAAGATATTTAAAACTATGGCCAAGATTGACAAGAATCTGGTGCATCAGTACTGATGCGCCAGATTTCTTGTTCCCCTCCACTGCCACCTAACGACACCAAGGGTGCGCCGTATTTACAATACAGCGCACCATGGTGCATGTTAGGCCAATAGCAGACGGAGGCCATTGTGGCCCGTTGCTGCACTAGCATCACAAATTTTGACACTAATGCAGCAAAGTGTAAGGACGCCCATTGATTTAAATGGGTGCGTCCTTTTAATGCCTGCTTTAAGCAGGCATTAAAATGGATGCGAAAAAAAGCGCAATGAAATCTTGTAGATTTCATTGCACCATTTTTTCGGGCCTCCTAACGCCGGAACGCCCCCCTTGCATCCGTTATGCCTGGCGCAGTCATAATGTGGAGCAAGGGGCCGCAAAGTCGCACAATGAATGCTGTGCTTTTTGCCTCGTTGAGCCACATTTGCGTAAAAGAAATGACAGTATTGTTGCGCAGGGAGGCGCTAAGCCTTGGAAATCTGGCCCTATCTGTTTAGGAACCATTCAGGATAATTAAGGCAAGGCTCTGCAGAACAAGGCTGGCTCTATCAGGGCCCCAACAGAAAGGCTGAGGCCCTGGGCCAGGGCCCTCTTTGCCCATGCCTTAAAACATCTTTGAGGTAAGAGTACTTGCTCTGGAGAAACGAAGGGGCAGATTTACTAAGTATTCAAGCAGCGTACTAGCCAAAGTTGCTGTGCTGCATTGATTGAAAAGAAGACAGCATGACAGCACCATCTCTTGTAAGATATGGTGCTCTCTCCTCTAATGCTAGTGTACCTTAGGCTACTGTAGTATTTACGCGCGTGGTCTCGCGCATGGCCTCACGTCTGGAACCCCGATGGTGAAGGGGTTGCCAGGTGCTCGGGGGCAGCCCGAGCACCACGGGCAGAGAGAGACAGTTGGGAGACGGAGCGGCAAGCGGCTTGGTTCTGGGGGGCGCCCGGAGGCCCGGAGACCTTTTAATAACGGCGAAAATAAAGGCATTTTGAACCTCACCGTGCTCATCATTTTTCCTCCGTTTTGCCCACAACATCGTGGCGACGAGATGGTCCGGTCTTCGGGCATGAATAGCCCACGCATCATCTAACAAGTAGCTACGAAATCGCCCCCAGCGCCATTTTCGTTGCCAGCAAATTCGTAAGGGGATATCTATACAAATGACGGCTGTTTTTTCAAGTCAGAAACTGGTTTTCTCCACCTCGTGGGAGGGGTTTCCTGCTCCGGTGTTACATCTACCAACCATAGAAAACATCTTCTGTGTTTTTGAGGTGGAGAGGTTGCACAAATGAGGGTGAGACTTTGTTAAAGAAGAACTTTGTTTAACAGCCCCTCTGCTGAACATTACAGTTTTTTTTTCCATTCAAGTTTAAAAAGGGAAAAGAGCACACTTAGGTGGCAATAGGGTCTGGTTGGATCATTTATTTATCTTCAACTAACAAAAACAGATATAACAAAGATTGTTACGATTTTGTTTTGTCTGCAAGAATACTGTAACTTATTGTGTTTTGGGGCACC
Organism: Pleurodeles waltl; assembly: GCF_031143425.1. NCBI lineage: Eukaryota > Metazoa > Chordata > Amphibia > Caudata > Salamandridae > Pleurodeles > Pleurodeles waltl. Next base: position 642,868,319 of record NC_090446.1, on the reverse strand, counting down.
ATGCAATCTGTTCTGCCTCCACCGCCTTTTCTGGAGAGCCCTGGTGAACCACATATAGTATGGAAGCAATGGTATGACGCCTTTGAGACGTATTTAGGAGCAATAGGAGCATCACGGTACAGACCAGAACGCAAAAAGTGTCTCCTTCTCCATTCTATTGGCTTTGAAGGGAGGGCTATTTTTAAGCACCTATCGGACTTACAACTTGATGATGGTGAAATGGATGAGTACCAAGTGGCTGTGAAAAAAATGAGTGTCAGGTTTGATACGCCTCCCAGCTTAGTAGTTGCTAGGCATAAGTTTTTTAAAAGAGAACAACGCTCTTGCGAAGATGTTGACACTTATATTTCTGCGTTGCATCTTCTGGCTGTGGAATGTCAGTTTGGAGAGCTGGGTGATCAACTTATTCGAGACCAATTCATTTGTCAAGGGACAGACAAGTCCATCCGACAGAAGTTGTTATCGTTGGACAATCCAACATTGATTGAAACTATAAGAATTGCAAAGAGTATTGAATCTTCGATCAAGTCCTCCAGAGAAATAGAACAGGCAAAGGACAACAGGGTCAATGCTATCATCAACAGAGAAGATAAGAAAACAATATTGTAGGAAGTTGGCTCTGTATGTGCTATTTCAAAGTGAGGAATAGCATGCACAGAGTCCAAGGGTTCCCCTTAGAGGTAAGATAGTGGCAAAAAGAGATAATACTAATGCTCTATTTTGTGGTAGTGTGGTCGAGCAGTAGGCTTATCCAAGGAGTAGTGTTAAGCATTTGTTGTACATACACACAAGCAATACATGAGGAACACACACTCAGAGACAAATCCAGCCAATAGGTTTTGTTATAGAAAAAATATATTTTCTTAGTTTATTTTAAGAACCACAGGTTTAAATTCTACATGTAATATCTCATTTGAAAGGTATTGCAGGTAAGTACTTTTGGAACTTTGAATAATTACAGTAGCACATATACTTTTCACATAAAACACAAATAGCTGTTTTAAAAATGGACACAGTGCAATTTTCACAGTTCCTGGGGGAGGTAAGTTATTGTTAGTTTTAGCAGGTAAGTAAATCACTTACAAGTCTCAGGTTTGGGTCCAAGGTAGCCCACCGTTGGGGGCTCAGAGCAACCCCAAAGTTACCACACCAGCAACTCAGGGCCGGTCAGGTGCAGAGGTCAAAGAGGTGCCCAAAACACATAGGTTTCAATGGAGAGAAGGGGGTGCCCCGGTTCCGGTCTGCCAGCAGGTAAGTACCCGCGTCTTCGGAGGGCAGACCAGGGGTTTTTGTAGGGCACCGGGGGGGACACAAGTCAGCACAAAAAGTACACCCTCAGCAGCGCGGGGCGGCCGGGTGCAGTGTGCAAACACGCGTCGGGTTTTCAATGATGTTCAATGAGAGACCAAGGGATCTCTTCAGCGGTGCAGGCAGGCAAAGGGGGAGCTCCTCGGGGTAGCCACCACCTGGGCACGGGAGAGGGCCTCCTGGGGGTCACTCCTGCACAGAAGTTCCGTTCCTTCAGGTGCTGGGGGCTGCGGGTGCAGGGTCTTTTCCAGCCGCCGGGACTTTAGGTTCAGGCAGTCGCGGTCAGGGGGAGCCTCGGGATTCCCTCTGCAGGCGTCGCTGTGGGGGCTCAGGGGGGACAACTTTGGTTACTCACGGTCTTGGAGTCCCGGAGGGTCCTCCCTGAGGTGTTGGTTCTCCACCAGTCGAGTCGGGGTCGCCGGGTGCAGTGTTGCAAGTCTCACGCTTCTTGCGGGGAGTTGCAGGGGTCTTTAAATCTGCTCCTCTGTAACAAAGTTGCAGTTCTTTTGGAGCAGTGCCGCTGTCCTCGGGAGTTTCTTGTCTTTCTTGAAGCAGGGCAGTCCTCAGAGGATTCAGAGGTCGCTGGTCCCTTGGAAAGCGTCGCTGGAGCAGGTTTCTTTGGAAGGCAGGAGACAGGCGGTAAGTCTGGGGCCAAAGCAGTTGGTGTCTTCTGTTCTTCCTCTGCAGGGGTTTTTCAGCTCAGCAGTCTTCTTCTTCTTGTAGTTTCAGGAATCTAAATTCTTAGGTTCAGGGGAGCCCTTAAATACTAAATTTAAGGGCGTGTTTAGGTCTGGGGGGTTAGTAGCCAATGGCTACTAGCCCTGAGGGTGGGTACACCCTCTTTGTGCCTCCTCCCAAGGGGAGGGGGTCACATCCCTAATCCTATAGGGGAATCCTCCATCTGCAAGATGGAGGATTTCTAAAAGTTAGAGTCACTTCAGCTCAGGACACCTTAGGGGCTGTCCTGACTGGCCAGTGACTCCTTGTTATTCTCATTATCTCCCCCGGCCTTGCCGACAAAAGTGGGGCCGTGGCCGGAGGGGGCGGGCAACTCCACTAGCTGGAGTGCCCTGTGGTGCTGGAACAAAGGGGGTGAGCCTTTGAGGCTCACCGCCAGGTGTTACAGCTCCTGCCTGGGGGAGGTGTTAGCATCTCCACCCAGTGCAGGCTTTGTTACTGGCCTCAGAGTGACAAAGGCACTCTCCCCATGGGGCCAGCAACATGTCTCGGTTGTGGCAGGCTGCTGGAACCAGTCAGCTTACACAGATAGTCGGTTAAGGTTTCAGGGGGCACCTCTAAGGTGCCCTCTGGGGTGTATTTTACAATAAAATGTACACTGGCATCAGTGTGCATTTATTGTGCTGAGAAGTTTGATACTAAACTTCCCAGTTTTCAGTGTAGCCATTATGGTGCTGTGGAGTACGTGTAACACAGACTCCAAGACCATATACTCTTATGGCTACCCTGCACTTACAATGTCTAAGGTTTTGTTTAGACACTGTAGGGGCACAGTGTTCATGCACTGGTGCCCTCACCTATGGTATAGTGCACCCTGCCTTAGGGCTGTAAGGCCTGCTAGAGGGGTGACTTATCTATACCTGCATAGGCAGTGAGAGGCTGGCATGGCACCCTGAGGGGAGTGCCATGTCGACTTACTCGTTTTGTTCTCACCAGCACACACAAGCTGGCAAGCAGTGTGTCTCTGCTGAGTGAGGGGTCTCCAGGGTGGCATAAGACATGCTGCAGCCCTTAGAGACCTTCCTTGGCATCAGGGCCCTTGGTACCAGGGGTACCATTTACAAGGGACTTATCTGGATGCCAGGGTGTGCCAATTGTGGATACAAAAGTACAGGTTAGGGAAAGAACACTGGTGCTGGGGCCTGGTTAGCAGGCCTCAGCACACTTTCAATTCAAAACATAGCATCAGCAAAGGCAAAAAAGTCAGGGGGTAACCATGCCAAGGAGGCATTTCCTTACACAACCCCCCCCCCCCCAAACGAAAGAGGATGAGACTAACCTTTCCCAAGAGAGTCTTCATTTTCTAAGTGGAAGAACCTGGAAAGGCCATCTGCATTGGCATGGGCAGTCCCAGGTCTGTGTTCCACTATAAAGTCCATTCCCTGTAGGGAGATGGACCACCTCAACAGTTTTGGATTTTCACCTTTCATTTGCATCAGCCATCTGAGAGGTTTGTGGTCAGTTTGAACTAGGAAGTGAGTACCAAAGAGGTATGGTCTCAGCTTCTTCAGGGACCAAACCACAGCAAAGGCCTCCCTCTCAATGGCACTCCAACGCTGCTCCCTGGGGAGTAACCTCCTGCTAATGAAAGCAACAGGCTGGTCAAGGCCATCATCATTTGTTTGGGACAAAACTGCCCCTATCCCATGTTCAGAGACATCGGTTTGCACAATGAATTGCTTGGAGTAATCTGGAGCTTTTAGAACTGGTGCTGTGCACATAGCTTGTTTTAGGGTGTCAAAGGCCTGTTGGCATTCTAGAGTCCAGTTTACTTTCTTGGGCATTTTCTTGGAGGTGAGTTCTGTGAGGGCTGTCACAATGGATCCATATCCCTTCACAAACCTCCTATAGTACCCAGTCAAGCCAAGGAATGCCCTGACTTGAGTCTGGGTTTTTGGAGCTGCCCAGTCCAGAATAGTCTGGATCTTAGGCTGGAGTGGCTGAACTTGACCTCCACCTACAAGGCATTTGGATGCCTTGATAGAGAGGCCTGCTGATTGCAGAGTTTTCAAAACCTTCTTCAGGTGGACCAGGTGATCCTGCCAGTTGGAGCTAAAGACAGTAATATCATCAAGATAAGCTGCACTAAAGGACTCCAACCCAGCAAGGACTTGATTCACCAACCTTTGGAAGGTGGCAGGGGCATTCTTTAAACCAAAGGGCATAACAGTAAACTGATAATGCCCATCAGCTGTGGAGAATGCTGTTTTCTCTTTTGCTCCAGGTGCCATTTTGATTTGCCAGTACCCAGCTGTTAAGTCAAAGGTACTTAAGAATTTGGCAGCACCTAATTTGTCAATCAGCTTGTCAGCTCTAGGAATGGGATGGGCATCTGTCTTGGTGACAGAATTAAGACCTCTGTAGTCCACACAAAACCTCATCTCTCTCTTTCCATCTTTGGTGTGAGGTATGGGGACTAAGACCACTGGGCTAGCCCAGGGGCTGTCAGAGTGCTCAATTACTCCCAATTCCAGCATCTTGTGGACTTCCACCTTGATGCTTTCCTTAACTTGATCAGACTGTCTGAAGATTTTGTTTTTGACAGGCATGCTGTCTCCTGTGTCCACATCATGGGTACACAGGTGTGTCTGACCAGGGGTTAGGGAAAAGAGCTCAGCAAACTGTTGTAGGACCTTCCTACAGTCAGCTTGGTGTTGGCCAGAGAGGGTGTCTGAATAGATCACTCCATCCACCGAGCCATCTTTAGGGTCTGATGAGAGGAGATCAGGGAGAGGCTCACTCTCAGCTTCCTGGTCCTCATCTGTTACCATCAACAGATTCACATCAGCCCTGTCATGGAAGAGCTTAAGGCGGTTCACATGGATCACCCTCTTGGGGCTCCTGTTAGTGCCCAGGTCTACCAGGTAGGTGACCTGACTCTTCCTCTCTAGTACTGGGTAAGGGCCACTCCATTTGTCCTGAAGTGCCCTGGGAGCCACAGGCTCCAGAACCCAGACTTTCTGCCCTGGTTGAAATTCAACCAGTGCAGCCTTTTGGTCATACCAAAACTTCTGGAGTTGTTGGCTGTCCTCAAGGTTTTTACTTGCCTTTTCCATGTACTCTGCCATCCTTGAGCGAAGGCCAATTACATAGTCCACTATGTCTTGTTTAGGCTCATGAAGAGGTCTCTCCCAGCCTTCTTTAACAAGAGCAAGTGGTCCCCTTACAGGGTGGCCAAACAGAAGTTCAAAGGGTGAGAACCCTACTCCCTTCTGAGGCACCTCTCTGTAAGCGAAAAGCAGACATGGCAGGAGGACATCCCATCTCCTTTTGAGTTTTTCTGGGAGCCCCATGATCATGCCCTTTAATGGCTTGTTGAATCTCTCAACAAGGCCATTAGTTTGTGGATGATATGGTGTAGTGAATTTATAAGTCACTCCACACTCATTCCACATGTGTTTCAGGTATGCTGACATGAAGTTGGTACCTCTGTCAGACACCACCTCCTTAGGGAAGCCCACTCTGGTAAAGATACCAATGAGGGCCTTGGCTACTGCAGGGGCAGTAGTCGACCTAAGGGGAATAGCTTCAGGATACCTAGTAGCACGATCCACTACTACTAGGATGTACATATTTCCTGAGGCTGTGGGAGGTTCAAGTGGACCCACTATGTCCACACCCACTCTTTCAAAGGGGACCCCCACCACTGGAAGTGGAATGAGGGGGGCCTTTGGATGTCCACCTGTCTTACCACTGGCTTGACAGGTGGGACAGGAGATGCAAAACTCCTTAACCTTCTGGGACATGTTGGGCCAGTAGAAGTGGTTGACTAACCTCTCCCACGTCTTGGTTTGTCCCAAATGCCCAGCAAGGGGAATATCATGGGCTAAGGTCAGAATAAACTCTCTGAACGCCTGAGGCACTACCACTCTCCTAGTGGCACCAGGTTTGGGATCTCTTGCCTCAGTGTACAGGAGTCCATCTTCCCAATAGACCCTATGTGTTCCATTTTTCTTGCCTGTGGACTCTTCAGCAGCTTGCTGCCTAAGGCCTTCAAGAGAGGGACAGGTTTCTTGTCCCTTACACAACTCTTCCCTTGAGGGTCCCCCTGGGATTAAGAGCTCAACCTGATAAGGTTCCAGCTCCATAGGCTCAGTTCCCTCAGAGGGCAGAACTTCTTCCTGAGAAGAGAGGTTCTCTTTTTCTTGTTGTGTTGCAGCTGGTTTCCCAGCTGACTTTCCTTTTCTCTTGGTAGGCTGGGCCTTTCTTCCAGACTCCAGCTCTACTTTTTCACCCTGTGCCTTGCACTGTGCCCTTGTCTTGACACACACCAGTTCAGGGATACCCAGCATGGCTGCATGGGTTTTCAGTTCTACCTCAGCCCATGCTGAGGACTCCAGGTCATTTCAAAGCAAACAGTCTTCTGGGATATTTGAGGAGACCACCACCTGGTTCAGGCCATTGACCCCTCCCCACTCTAAAGTTACCATTGCCATGGGATGTACTTTAGTTTGATTGTCAGCATTCGTGACTGGATAGGTTTGTCCAGTCAGGTATTGGCCAGGGGAAACCAGTTTCTCTGTCACCATAGTGACACTGGCACCTGTATCCCTCAGGCCCTCTACACTTGTCCCATTAATTACGAGCTGCTGCCTGTATTTTTGCATGTTAGGGGGCCAGGCAGCCAGTGTGGCTAAATCCACCCCACCCTCGGAGACTAATGTAGCTTCAGTGTGACACCTGATTTGCTCTGGGCACACTGTTGATCCCACTTGGAGACTAGCCATTCCAGTGTTAGCTGGAGTGGAGTTTGAAGTGGTAGTTTTCTTGGGACAGGCCTTGTCTCCAGTTTGGTGTCCAGACTGACTACAGCTACGACACCAGGCCTTTTTGGGATCAAAGTTTTTACCCTTGTACCCAGAATTGTTTTGTGAAGAGGCTCTGGGCCCACCCTCCTGTGCAGGTTTTTGGGGGCCTGTAGAAGACTCTTTACTATTTTTGTTTTTGGCTGTCTCACCACCTTTCCCCTGGGGAGGTTTTGTGACCCCTTTCTTTTGGTCACCCGCTGTGGAAGTTTTGGACACCCTTGTCTTGACCCAATGGTCCGCCTTCTTTCCCAATTCTTGGGGAGAAATTGGTCCTAGGTCTACCAGATGCTGATGCAGTTTGTCATTGAAACAATTACTTAATAGGTGTTCTTTCACAAATAAATTTTACAGCCCATCATAATTACTTACACCACTGCCTTGAATCCAACCATCTAGTGTTTTTACTGAGTAGTCTACAAAGTCAACCCAGGTCTGGCTCGATGATTTTTGAGCCCCCCTGAATCTAATCCTATACTCCTCAGTGGAGAATCCAAAGCCCTCAATCAGGGTACCCTTCATGAGGTCATAAGATTCTGCATCTTTTCCAGAGAGTGTGAGGAGTCTATCCCTACACTGTCCTGTGAACATTTCCCAAAGGAGAGCACCCCAGTGAGATTTGTTCACTTTTCTGGTTACACAAGCCCTCTCAAAAGCTGTGAACCATTTGGTGATGTCATCACCATCTTCATATTTAGTTACAATCCCTTTAGGGATTTTCAACATGTCAGGAGAATCTCTGACCCTATTTATGTTGCTGCCACCATTGATGGGTCCTAGGCCCATCTCTTGTCTTTCCCTTTCTATGGCTAGGATCTGTCTTTCCAAAGCCAATCCTTTGGCCATCCTGGCTAACTGGATGTCCTCTTCACTGGGGTTATCCTCAGTGATTTCAGAGAGGTTGGTCCCTCCTGTGAGGGACCCAGCATCTCTGACTATTATGCTTGGAGTCAGGGCTTGAGAGGCCCTGTCCTCCCTAGATAGGACTGGTAGGGGGGAATCATCCTCCAATTCACTATCCTCATCCTCTGTGTTGCCATCCTCAGAGGGGTTGGCCTTTTCAAACTCTACCAACAGCTCCTGGAGCTGTAGTTTGGAAGGTCTGGGGCCCATTACTATTTTCTTTAATTTACAGAGTGACCTTAGCTCCCTCATCTTAAGATGGAGGTAAGGTGTGGTGTCGAGTTCCACCACATTCATATCTGTACTAGACATTATGCTTCTAAAAGTTGGAATACTTTTTAGGAATCTAAAAACTAGTTCTAGAATCTAATTCAAACTTTTCACAAACTTTTAAACTCTAAAATAAATGCTAACAGGGACTAACACAAGGCCCTAGCAGGACTTTAAAGAATTTAGAAAAATTTCAAATTGCAAAAAAAATCAATTTCTAATGACAATCTTTGGAATTTGTCGTGTGATCAGGTATTGGCTGAGTAGTCCAGCAAATGCAAAGTCTTGTACCCCACCGCTGATCCACCAATGTAGGAAGTTGGCTCTGTATGTGCTATTTCAAAGTAAGGAATAGCATGCACAGAGTCCAAGGGTTCCCCTTAGAGGTAAGATAGTGGCAAAAAGAGATAATACTAATGCTCTATTTTGTGGTAGTGTGGTCGAGCAGTAGGCTTATCCAAGGAGTAGTGTTAAGCATTTGTTGTACATACACACAGGCAATAAATGAGGAACACACACTCAGAGACAAATCCAGCCAATAGGTTTTGGTATAGAAAAAATATATTTTCTTAGTTTATTTTAAGAACCACAGGTTCAAATTCTACATGTAATATCTCATTTGAAAGGTATTGCAGGTAAGTACTTTTGGAACTTTGAATAATTACAGTAGCACATACACTTTTCACATAAAACACAAATAGCTGTTTTAAAAGTGGACACAGTGCAATTTCACAGTTCCTGGGGGAGGTAAGTTATTGTTAGTTTTAGCACGTGAGTAAATCACTTACAAGTCTCAGGTTTGGGTCCAAGGTAGCCCACCGTTGGGGGTTCAGAGCAACCCCAAAGTTACCACACCAGCAACTCAGGGCCGGTCAGGTGCAGAGGTCAAAGAGGTGCCCAAAACACATAGGTTTCAATGGAGAGAAGGGGGTGCCCCGGTTCCGGTCTGCCAGCAGGTAAGTACCCGCGTCTTTGGAGGGCAGACCAGGGAAGTTTTGTAGGGCACCGGGGGGGACACAAGTCAGCACAAAAAGTACACCCTCAGCAGCGCGGGGGCGGCCGGGTGCAGTGTGCAAACACGTGTCGGGTTTTCAATGATGTTCAATGAGAGACCAAGGGATCTCTTCAGCGGTGCAAGCAGGCAAGGGGGGGCTCCTCGGGGTAGCCACCACCTGGGCACGGGTGAGGGCCTCCTCGGGGTCACTCCTGCACAGAAGTTCCGTTCCTTCAGGTGCTGGGGGCTGCGGGTGCAGGGTCTTTTCCAGCCGTCGGGACTTTAGGTTCAGGCAGTCGCGGTCAGGGGGAGCCTCGGGATTCCCTCTGCAGGCGTCGCTGTGGGGGCTCAGGGGGGACAACTTTGGTTACTCACGGTCTTGGAGTTGCTGGAGGGTCCTCCCTGAGGTGTTGGTTCTCCACCAGTCGAGTCGGGGTCGCCGGGTGCAGTGTTGCAAGTCTCACACTTCTTGCGGGGAGTTGCAGGGGTCTTTAAATCTGATCCTCTGTAACAAAGTTGCAGTTCTTTTGGAGCAATGCCGCTGTCCTCGGGAGTTTCTTGTCTTTCTTGAAGCAGGGCAGTCCTCAGAGGATTCAGAGGTCGCTGGTCCCTTGGAAAGCTTCGCTGGAGCAGGTTTCTTTGGAAGGCAGGAGAGAGGCCGGTAAGTCTGGGGCCAAAGTAGTTGGTGTCTTCTGTTCTTCCTCTGCAGGGTTTTTCAGCTCAGCAGTCTTCTTCTTCTTGTAGTTTCAGGAATCTAAATTCTTAGGTTCAGGGGAGCCCTTAAATACTAAATTTAAGGGCGTGTTTAGGTCTGGGGGGTTAGTAGCCAATGGCTACTAGCCCTGAGGGTGGGTACACCCTCTTTGTGCCTCCTCCCAAGGGGAGGGGGTCACATCCCTAATCCTATTGGGGAATCCTCCATCTGCAAGATGGAGGATTTCTAAAAGTTAGAGTCACTTCAGCTCAGGACACCTTAGGGGCTGTCCTGACTGGCCAGTGACTCCTCCTTGTTATTCTCATTATCTCCCCCGGCCTTGCCGACAAAAGTGGGGCCGTGGCCGGAGGGGGCGGGCAACTCCACTAGCTGGAGTGCCCTGTGGTGCTGGAACAAAGGGGGTGAGCCTTTGAGGCTCACCGCCAGGTGTTACAGCTCCTGCCTGGGGGAGGTGTTAGCATCTCCACCCAGTGCAGGCTTTGTTACTGGCCTCAGAGTGACAAAGGCACTCTCCCCATGGGGCCAGCAACATGTCTCGGTTGTGGCAGGCTGCTGGAACCAGTCAGCCTACACAGATAGTCGGTTAAGGTTTAAGGGGGCACCTCTAAGGTGCCCTCTGGGGTGTATTTTACAATAAAATGTACACTGGCATCAGTGTGCATTTATTGTGCTGAGAAGTTTGATACCAAACTTCCCAGTTTTCAGTGTAGCCATTATGGTGCTTTGGAGTTCGTGTAACACAGACTCCCAGACCATATACTCTTATGGCTACCCTGCACTTACAATGTCTAAGGTTTTGTTTAGACACTGTAGGGGCACAGTGCTCATGCACTGGTGCCCTCACCTATGGTATAGTGCACCCTGCCTTAGGGCTGTAAGGCCTGCTAGAGGGGTGACTTATCTATACCTGCATAGGCAGTGAGAGGCTGGCATGGCACCCTGAGGGGAGTGCCATGTCGACTTACTCGTTTTGTTCTCACCAGCACACACAAGCTGGCAAGCAGTGTGTCTGTGCTGAGTGAGGGGTCTCCAGGGTGGCATAAGACATGCTGCAGCCCTTAGAGACCTTCCTTGGCATCAGGGCCCTTGGTACCAGGGGTACCATTTACAAGGGACTTATCTGGATGCCAGGGTGTGCCAATTGTGGATACAAAAGTACAGGTTAGGGAAAGAACACTGGTGCTGGGGCCTGGTTAGCAGGCCTCAGCACACTTTCAATTCAAAACATAGCATCAGCAAAGGCAAAAAAGTCAGGGGGTAACCATGCCAAGGAGGCATTTCCTTACACAACCCCCCCCCCAAACGAAAGAGGATGAGACTAACCTTTCCCAAGAGAGTCTTCATTTTCTAAGTGGAAGAACCTGGAAAGGCCATCTGCATTGGCATGGGCAGTCCCAGGTCTGTGTTCCACTATAAAGTCCATTCCCTGTAGGGAGATGGACCACCTCAACAGTTTTGGATTTTCACCTTTCATTTGCATCAGCCATCTGAGAGGTCTGTGGTCAGTTTGAACTAGGAAGTGAGTACCAAAGAGGTATGGTCTCAGCTTCTTCAGGGACCAAACCACAGCAAAGGCCTCCCTCTCAACGGCACTCCAACGCTGCTCCCTTGTGAGTAACCTCCTGCTAATGAAAGCAACAGGCTGGTCAAGGCCATCATCATTTGTTTGGGACAAAACTGCCCCTATCCCATGTTCAGAGGCATCTGTTTGCACAATGAATTGCTTGGAGTAATCTGGAGCTTTTAGAACTGGTGCTGTGCACATAGCTTGTTTTAGGGTGTCAAAGGCCTGTTGGCATTCTACAGTCCAGTTTACTTTCTTGGGCATTTTCTTGGAGGTGAGTTCTGTGAGGGCTGTCACAATGGATCCATATCCCTTCACAAACCTCCTATAGTACCCAGTCAAGCCAAGGAATGCCCTGACTTGAGTCTGGGTTTTTGGAGCTGCCCAGTCCAGAATAGTCTGGATCTTAGGCTGGAGTGGCTGAACTTGACCTCCACCTACAAGGTGTCCCAAGTAAACCACAGTTCCCTGCCCTATCTGGCATTTGGATGCCTTGATAGAGAGGCCTGCTGATTGCAGAGCTTTCAAAACCTTCTTCAGGTGGACCAGGTGATCCTGCCAGTTGGAGCTAAAGACAGTAATATCATCAAGATAAGCTGCACTAAAGGACTCCAACCCAGCAAGGACTTGATTCACCAACCTTTGGAAGGTGGCAGGGGCATTCTTTAAACCAAAGGGCATAACAGTAAACTGATAATGCCCATCAGGTGTGGAGAATGCTGTTTTCTCTTTTGCTCCAGGTGCCATTTTGATTTGCCAGTACCCAGCTGTTAAGTCAAAGGTACTTAAGAATTTGGCAGCACCTAATTTGTCAATCAGCTTGTCAGCTCTAGGAATGGGATGGGCATCTGTCTTGGTGACAGAATTAAGACCTCTGTAGTCCACACAAAACCTCATCTCTCTCTTTCCATCTTTGGTGTGAGGTTTGGGGACTAAGACCACTGGGCTAGCCCAGGGGCTGTCAGAGTGCTCAATTACTCCCAATTCCAGCATCTTGTGGACTTCCACCTTGATGCTTTCCTTAACTTGATCAGACTGTCTGAAGATTTTGTTTTTGACAGGCATGCTGTCTCCTGTGTCCACATCATGGGTACACAGGTGTGTCTGACCAGGGGTTAGGGAAAAGAGCTCAGCAAACTGTTGTAGGACCTTCCTACAGTCAGCTTGGTGTTGGTCAGAGAGGGTGTCTGAATAGATCACTCCATCCACCGAGCCATCTTTAGGGTCTGATGAGAGGAGATCAGGGAGAGGCTCACTCTCAGCTTCCTGGTCCTCATCTGTTACCATCAACAGATTCACATCAGCCCTGTCATGGAAGAGCTTAAGGCGGTTCACATGGATCACCCTCTTGGGGCTCCTGCTAGTGCCCAGGTCTACCAGGTAGGTGACCTGACTCTTCCTCTCTAGTACTGGGTAAGGGCCACTCCATTTGTCCTGAAGTGCCCTGGGAGCCACAGGCTCCAGAACCCAGACTTTCTGCCCTGGTTAAAATTCAACCAGTGCAGCCTTTTGGTCATACCAAAACTTCTGGAGTTGTTGGCTGGCTTCAAGGTTTTTACTTGCCTTTTCCATGTACTCTGCCATCCTTGAGCGAAGGCCAATTACATAGTCCACTATGTCTTGTTTAGGCTCATGGAGAGGTCTCTCCCAGCCTTCTTTAACAAGAGCAAGTGGTCCCCTTACAGGGTGGCCAAACAGAAGTTCAAAGGGTGAGAACCCTACTCCCTTCCGAGGCACCTCTCTGTAAGCGAAAAGCAGACATGGCAGGAGGACATCCCATCTCCTTTTGAGTTTTTCTGGGAGCCCCATGATCATGCCCTTTAATGGCTTGTTGAATCTCTCAACAAGGCCATTAGTTTGTGGATGATATGGTGTAGTGAATTTATAAGTCACTCCACACTCATTCCACATGTGTTTCAGGTATGCTAACATGAAGTTGGTACCTCTGTCAGACACCACCTCCTTAGGGAAGCCCACTCTGGTAAAGATACCAATGAGGGCCTTGGCTACTGCAGGGGCAGTAGTCGACCTAAGGGGAATAGCTTCAGGATACCTAGTAGCACGATCCACTACTACTAGGATGTACATATTTCCTGAGGCTGTGGGAGGTTCAAGTGGACCCACTATGTCCACACCCACTCTTTCAAAGGGGACCCCCACCACTGGAAGTGGAATGAGGGGGGCCTTTGGATGTCCACCTGTCTTACCACTGGCTTGACAGGTGGGACAGGAGATGCAAAACTCCTTAACCTTCTGGACATGTTGGGCCAGTAGAAGTGGTTGACTAACCTCTCCCACGTCTTGGTTTGTCCCAAATGCCCAGCAAGGGGAATATCATGGGCTAAGGTCAGAATAAACTCTCTGAACGCCTGAGGCACTACCACTCTCCTAGTGGCACCAGGTTTGGGATCTCTTGCCTCAGTGTACAGGAGTCCATCTTCCCAATAGACCCTATGTGTTCCATTTTTCTTGCCTGTGGACTCTTCAGCAGCTTGCTGCCTAAGGCCTTCAAGAGAGGGACAGGTTTCTTGTCCCTTACACAACTCTTCCCTTGAGGGTCCCCCTGGGCCTAAGAGCTCAACCTGATAAGGTTCCAGCTCCATAGGCTCAGTTCCCTCAGAGGGCAGAACTTCTTCCTGAGAAGAGAGGTTCTCTTTTTCTTGTTGTGTTGCAGCTGGTTTCCCAGCTGACTTTCCTTTTCTCTTGGTAGGCTGGGCCTTTCTTCCAGACTCCAGCTCTACTTTTTCACCCTGTGCCTTGCACTGTGCCCTTGTCTTGACACACACCAGTTCAGGGATACCCAGCATGGCTGCATGGGTTTTCAGTTCTACCTCAGCCCATGCTGAGGACTCCAGGTCATTTCAAAGCAAACAGTCTTCTGGGATATTTGAGGAGACCACCACCTGGTTCAGGCCATTGACCCCTCCCCACTCTAAAGTTACCATTGCCATGGGATGTACTTTAGTTTGATTGTCAGCATTCGTGACTGGATAGGTTTGTCCAGTCAGGTATTGGCCAGGGGAAACCAGTTTCTCTGTCACCATAGTGACACTGGCACCTGTATCCCTCAGGCCCTCTACACTTGTCCCATTAATTACGAGCGGCTGCCTGTATTTTTGCATGTTAGGGGGCCAGGCAGCCAGTGTGGCTAAATCCACCCCACCCTCAGAGACTAATGTAGCTTCAGTGTGACACCTGATTTGCTCTGGGCACACTGTTGATCCCACTTGGAGACTAGCCATTCCAGTGTTAGCTGGAGTGGAGTTTGAAGTGGTAGTTTTCTTGGGACAGGCCTTGTCTCCAGTTTGGTGTCCAGACTGACTACAGCTACGACACCAGGCCTTTTTGGGATCAAAGTTTTTACCCTTGTACCCAGAATTGTTTTGTGAAGAGGCTCTGGGCCCACCCTCCTGTGCAGGTTCTTGGGGGCCTGTAGAAGACTCTTTACTATTTTTGTTTTTGGCTGTCTCACCACCTTTCCCCTGGGGAGGTTTTGTGACCCCTTTCTTTTGGTCACCCCCTGTGGAAGTTTTGGACACCCTTGTCTTGACCCAATGGTCCGCCTTCTTTCCCAATTCTTGGGGAGAAATTGGTCCTAGGTCTACCAGATGCTGATGCAGTTTGTCATTGAAACAATTACTTAATAGGTGTTCTTTCACAAATAAATTGTACAGCCCATCATAATTACTTACACCACTGCCTTGAATCCAACCATCTAGTGTTTTTACTGAGTAGTCTACAAAGTCAACCAAGGTCTGGCTCGATGATTTTTGAGCCCCCCTGAATCTAATCCTATACTCCTCAGTGGAGAATCCAAAGCCCTCAATCAGGGTACCCTTCATGAGGTCATAAGATTCTGAATCTTTTCCAGAGAGTGTGAGGAGTCTATCCCTACACTGTCCTGTGAACGTTTCCCAAAGGAGAGCACCCCAGTGAGATTTGTTCACTTTTCTGGTTACCCAAGCCCTCTCAAAAGCTGTGAACCATTTGGTGATGTCATCACCATCTTCATATTTAGTTACAATCCCTTTAGGGATTTTCAACATGTCAGGAGAATCTCTGACCCTATTTATGTTGCTGCCACCATTGATGGGTCCTAGGCACATCTCTTGTCTTTCCCTTTCTATGGCTAGGATTTGTCTTTCCAAAGCCAATCCTTTGGCCATCCTGGCTAACTGGATGTCCTCTTCACTGGGGTTATCCTCAGTGATTTCAGAGAGGTTGGTCCCTCCTGTGAGGGACCCAGCATCTCTGACTATTATACTTGGAGTCAGGGCTTGAGAGGCCCTGTCCTCCCTAGATAGGACTGGTAGGGGGGAATCATCCTCCAATTCACTATCCTCATCCTCTGTGTTGCCATCCTCAGAGGGGTTGGCCTTTTCAAACTCTACCAACAGCTCCTGGAGCTGTAGTTTGGAAGGTCTGGGGCCCATTACTATTTTCTTTAATTTACAGAGTGACCTTAGCTCCCTCATCTTAAGATGGAGGTAAGGTGTGGTGTCGAGTTCCACCACATTCATATCTGTACTAGACATTATGCTTCTAAAAGTTGGAATACTTTTTAAGAATCTAAAAACTAGTTCTAGAATCTAATTCAAACTTTTCACAAACTTTTAAACTCTAAAATAAATGCTAACAGGGACTAACACAAGGCCCTAGCAGGACTTTAAAGAATTTAGAAAAATTTCAAATTGCAAAAAAAATCAATTTCTAATGACAATCTTTGGAATTTGTCGTGTGATCAGGTATTGGCTGAGTAGTCCAGCAAATGCAAAGTCTTGTACCCCACCGCTGATCCACCAATGTAGGAAGTTGGCTCTGTATGTGCTATTTCAAAGTAAGGAATAGCATGCACAGAGTCCAAGGGTTCCCCTTAGAGGTAAGATAGTGGCAAAAAGAGATAATACTAATGCTCTATTTTGTGGTAGTGTAGTCGAGCAGTAGGCTTATCCAAGGAGTAGTGTTAAGCATTTGTTGTACATACACACAGGCAATAAATGAGGAACACACACTCAGAGACAAATCCAGCCAATAGGTTTTGGTATAGAAAAAATATATTTTCTTAGTTTATTTTAAGAACCACAGGTTCAAATTCTACATGTAATATCTCATTTGAAAGGTATTGCAGGTAAGTACTTTTGGAACTTTGAATAATTACAGTAGCACATATACTTTTCACATAAAACACAAATAGCTGTTTTAAAAGTGGACACAGTGCAATTTCACAGTTCCTGGGGGAGGTAAGTTATTGTTAGTTTTAGCACGTGAGTAAATCACTTACAAGTCTCAGGTTTGGGTCCAAGGTAGCCCACCGTTGGGGGTTCAGAGCAACCCCAAAGTTACCACACCAGCAACTCAGGGCCGGTCAGGTGCAGAGGTCAAAGAGGTGCCCAAAACACATAGGTTTCAATGGAGAGAAGGGGGTGCCCCGGTTCCGGTCTGCCAGCAGGTAAGTACCCGCGTCTTCGGAGGGCAGACCAGGGGAGTTTTGTAGGGCACCGGGGGGGACACAAGTCAGCACAAAAAGTACACCCTCAGCAGCGCGGGGGCGGCCGGGTGCAGTGTGCAAACACGCGTCGGGTTTTCAATGATGTTCAATGAGAGACCAAGGGATCTCTTCAGCGGTGCAAGCAGGCAAGGGGGGGGCTCCTCGGGGTAGCCACCACCTGGGCACGGGTGAGGGCCTCCTGGGGGTCACTCCTGCACAGAAGTTCCGTTCCTTCAGGTGCTGGGGGCTGCGGGTGCAGGGTCTTTTCCAGCCGTCGGGACTTTAGGTTCAGGCAGTCGCGGTCAGGGGGAGCCTCGGGATTCCCTCTGCAGGCGTCGCTGTGGGGGCTCAGGGGGGACAACTTTGGTTACTCACGGTCTTGGAGTCGCTGGAGGGTCCTCCCTGAGGTGTTGGTTCTCCACCAGTCGAGTCGGGGTCGCCGGGTGCAGTGTTGCAAGTCTCACGCTTCTTGCGGGGAGTTGCAGGGGTCTTTAAATCTGCTCCTCTGTAACAAAGTTGCAGTTCTTTTGGAGCAGTGCCGCTGTCCTCAGGAGTTTCTTGTCTTTCTTGAAGCAGGGCAGTCCTCAGAGGATTCAGAGGTCGCTGGTCCCTTGGAAAGCCTTGCTGGAGCAGGTTTCTTTGGAAGGCAGGAGAGAGGCCGGTAAGTCTGGGGCCAAAGTAGTTGGTGTCTTCTGTTCTTCCTCTGCAGGGTTTTTCAGCTCAGCAGTCTTCTTCTTCTTGTAGTTTCAGGAATCTAAATTCTTAGGTTCAGGGGAGCCCTTAAATACTAAATTTAAGGGCGTGTTTAGGTCTGGGGGGTTAGTATCCAATGGCTACTAGCCCTGGGGGTGGGTACACCCTCTTTGTGCCTCCTCCCAAGGGGAGGGGGTCACATCCCTAATCCTATTGAGGAATCCTCCATCTGCAAGATGGAGGATTTCTAAAAGTTAGAGTCACTTCAGCTCAGGACACCTTAGGGGCTGTCCTGACTGGCCAGTGACTCCTCCTTGTTATTCTCATTATCTCCCCCGGCCTTGCCGACAAAAGTGGGGCCGTGGCCGGAGGGGGCGGGCAACTCCACTAGCTGGAGTGCCCTGTGGTGCTGGAACAAAGGGGGTGAGCCTTTGAGGCTCACCGCCAGGTGTTACAGCTCCTGCCTGGGGGAGGTGTTAGCATCTCCACCCAGTGCAGGCTTTGTTACTGGCCTCAGAGTGACAAAGGCACTCTCCCCATGGGGCCAGCAACATGTCTCGGTTGTGGCAGGCTGCTGGAACCAGTCAGCCTACACAGATAGTCGGTTAAGGTTTCAGGGGGCACCTCTAAGGTGCCCTCTGGGGTGTATTTTACAATAAAATGTACACTGGCATCAGTGTGCATTTATTGTGCTGAGAAGTTTGATACCAAACTTCCCAGTTTTCAGTGTAGCCATTATGGTGCTTTGGAGTTCGTGTAACACAGACTCCCAGACCATATACTCTTATGGCTACCCTGCACTTACAATGTCTAAGGTTTTGTTTAGACACTGTAGGGGCACAGTGCTCATGCACTGGTGCCCTCACCTATGGTATAGTGCACCCTGCCTTAGGGCTGTAACGCCTGCTAGAGGGGTGACTTATCTATACCTGCATAGGCAGTGAGAGGCTGGCATGGCACCCTGAGGGGAGTGCCATGTCGACTTACTCGTTTTGTTCTCACCAGCACACACAAGCTGGCAAGCAGTGTGTCTGTGCTGAGTGAGGGGTCTCCAGGGTGGCATACGACATGCTGCAGCCCTTAAAGACCTTCCTTGGCATCAGGGCCCTTGGTACAAGGGACTTATCTGGATGCCAGGGTGTGCCAATTGTGGATACAAAAGTACAGGTTAGGGAAAGAACACTGGTGCTGGGGCCTGGTTAGCAGGCCTCAGCACACTTTCAATTCAAAACACAGCATCAGCAAAGGCAAAAAGTCAGGGGGTAACCATGCCAAGGAGGCATTTCCTTACAAATATCCAAAGCAAATGGACAGAAGAACATTAAGTTTGCCAATTCTAATGTCTTATTTAAACAAAAGAATGTTTGTTTTAGATGTGGGAATGCGTCTTATCAAAAAGGGGTTAAGAGTTGTCCCGCATGGAGTATCCAATGTAGGAATTGTGGCAAGGTTGGGCATTTTGCTAAAGTGTGTCAAGGTGGTAAGCGTGAATCTGTCGTGACAGTATTGGATGAAAATGATGAAGCAGTGGAGCACCTCATGGGAGAGGTTCAGGATATGGTTCTAGTTGTTGATAGTGGGGTGGTTAAGTCTGGTGATCCAGATAACTGTGTGGATCCCTATGTGTGCGTAAGAGTTGGTGACAAGTCCTTGTGTCTGTTGGTGGACTCTGGGGCTAGGATCACCATGATCACCTTAGACTTGTTCAAGCAGAATTGGGAACAGCGAGCTTTGGAGCCACCGAACAGGGCTCCAGTGTCCTATGAAGGAAGGAAGATTGAGCTCCAAGGTTTTTTTGAGGATATTCTTGAGTTTAGGGGACGACGTATACATGGGAAAGTCTATGTAGCAGCTAAAGGTCTGAACATTTTAGGTTGGTTCCATCAGGGACTGTTTGGAATGGTGTTGCGACCAGGTACGTCAGAACAGGTTGCAGTGATTAGAGAAATGGATGTGGTTGAAAGTCTACTCAATGAGTTTCCTAAAGTCTTCTCAGGTGAATTGGGAAAGCTGAAAGGTTTTAAACATAAGATAAAAGTGAAAATGAATGCCGCCCCTATCAAACATAAGATTAGGTTGGTGCCTTTCAGTGTGAGAGAAGACCTGGAAAAAGAATTAGAGAGTTTACAGAACAAGGGGATTATAGAACCCATTGAGTCCTCTTTGTGGCTTTCTCCATTGGTTGTAGCGAAGAAAAAGAATGGAGAATTGAGAATTTGTGTAGACCTGAGAGCGCTCAACAGGGAGATATGGGTGGACTCACATCCCTTACCCAATATAACTGAAATGTTGTCTACCATTAAAGGCGCAAAGGTGTTTACGAAGTTGGACTTGGCCAGTGCGTACCATCAGGTGGAATTGGATCCGGACTCAAGGTATTTGACAGCATTTGTATCACCTTTTGGCGTTTTTCAATTTTGTCGTATGCCTTTCGGGTTGGCATCTGCAGCCTCAGTGTTTCAAAGGATTATGTGTACACTGCTAAAAGGTATTTCCAATGTGCTGGTGTTTCAGGACGATGTTCTTATTCACGCACCCGATCTACAGGTACGTAACAAGATTCTCAGACAGGTGTTGCAAAAATTCAAGGATCATGGCATCGTTCTTAGAAGGGAAAAGTGCCTGTTCATGAAGTCCTCTGTGGAATATTTGGGTCATGTGATTAGTCAGGAGGGAGTTAGCCCTAAACCTGGTTTGATTGATTCCATCAAGGCAGCACCCCCCCCTACTGACAAAGCTGGGGTGAAAGCGGTTTTAGGCATGTGTGAATTCTACTCTCGGTTTATACCAGAGTATGCTAGTCGGGTTAGAGTCTTGTCAAATTTGTTGAAGGAGAAGACCAGTTTTGAGTGGAGTGCTGAATGTGAACGAGCGTTTGAGGATGTCAAAGTCATGTTAACTAAAGCCAAAGTGCTAAAACTGTATGATCAACAGTTCCAGTATTGCCTAACGGTTGATGCTAGCAATATTGGATTGGGGCTGTTTTGACTCAAATGGTTGAGTCTGAGGAAAACACCATTGGTTTTGCATCGAGAGTGTTAAGGGCACCAGAGGTGCATTACTCGGTCATCGAAAAAGAGTTGTTGGCCTGTGTATGGGCCAATGAAAAATTCAGAAGTTATGTGTGGGGAAGGCATTTTGTATTAAAAACAGATCATAAGCCTTTGGTTTCTATCTTAAAAGGGACAAACGATAAAACTGGTACACCTAGGATTGCTAGGTTAGTAGCTAGGCTCATGCAATACGATTTTGAGGTTATGCATATTCCTGGGGGAAGGAATATAAGAGCAGACTATTTGTCGAGGTTTCCCAGTCAGACTAGCCCGACGACTGATGAATTGGTGGATGATGAATGTTGTATGATTGCAACGGTTGAAGTTGACCATGTTTGTGTTTGCTCTGAGACAGAGTGGAAGGAGAAGTTGACTGGAGACAATAACTTGTGTGCTGTAATGAAGTTTATTGTTGAAGGCTGGCCATATGAGAGAGATTTGGAGATGGGGATTCAGCCATTTTGGAAAATTTCAGATGAACTTACGATTGAGGAAGGCATTCTCTTGAGAAATGATAAACTCATTCCTCCAGAGGATTTGAGGTGTTCAATTGTGAAAAAGGCGCATGAAGGCCATTTGGGGGTTACTATGACCAAAAGACGTATACGTGATAGCTTTTGGTGGCCACGCATGGACGATGATGTTGAGCGATTGGTAAGAAATTGTGTTGTATGTTACAATTCTGACAAGGGTTTGAAAACGGCGACACCTCCCCTTATGCCTATTGTGTGTCCTGGAGGTCCGTGGCGAAAATTGGGGGTGGATATGGTGGGACCCTTTCACTTGCTCAATTCCAACCTACGGTATGCATACGTAGTGGTGGATTATTTCTCGAAGTGGCCATTTGTCAAATTTGTACAGGAGCCTAATGCTAGATCTTTAGTGACGTTTTTAAGAGAAGTGTTTAGGAATGAAGGCTTTCCGGAAGAAATCATTTCGGACAATGGGGTTCAGTTCATGTCTGAGGAGTTTAAAGCATTTCTGAACCAAGGCTCAGTCAAACACCTGAGGTGTTCCCTCTATCAACCTCAAACAAACGGTTTGGTGGAGAGATTCAACCGTGTGGTGGGGTATTGTATCAGGTGGGAATTAAAGAATGAGTGTGATGTGTTGGCGTCGGTTCAGGCTATGCTTTGGTTTTACAGAACAACTCCTCATTCTACCACGGGGGTATCTCCCTTTGAAGCTTTGAAAGGGAGAAAACCAAATACCCAAATCAAACCTGGGTGGATGTCTAAGTTTTTTTAACAAATGCTAGTCGGAGATCGGGCTGAGGTTATCAAGGCCAATGTGGAACGCAAGCAGTCTACTCAGAAGAGATACTATGACATTCAGAAAGGTGTTAAAGAGTCACCGATTGCGGAAGGTGATTGGGTAGTGATAAAATTGCAAACGTATGTTAAGAAAGGTAATGCCAAATATTCCGAACCTGTTTGTGTTGAATGTGTCTTGGGCAATGCGGTGAGGGTTCAAGGCAACAAATGGTGGAACAAATCCAAAGTAGTTAAATTGACGGGCAACTGGGATTCTCAGGTTGTGACCAAGCGAGAGTTGGGGTCAAAAATGGACCTGAGTAAATGTGGAGACAATGGTCTCGTCTTGCGCAGGAGTAAGAGAATATGCAAGTTACCTTGGAAATTGCGTCAATGAAGATTTGGGCTATTTTTTTTTTTTGGAAAGGGTGTCAACAATAATGCTTATCTTTAGCGTGTTAGTGTGTTAGTTTCTTTGTTTTTATTTGAGGGGGGTGTTTAATAATATTTATTAATAATGTAAAAAAAACAACAACAAAAAAACTCAATGTAGTATTTACGCGCGTGGTCTCGCGCATGGCCTCACGTCTGGAACCCCGATGGAGAAGGGGTTGCCAGGCGCTCGGGGGCAGCGCGAGCACCCCGGGCAGAGAGAGACGGTTGGGAGACGGAGCGGCAAGCGGCTTGGTTCTGGGGGGCGCCCGGAGACCTTTTAATAACGAAGAAAATAAAGGCATTTTGAACCTCACCGTGCTCATCATTTTTCCTCCGTTTTGCCCACAACAGCTACCTTTATGCCAAAGCACACCCTTGAACTGTAGAGCAAGGGGGTATGCATGATGTCAAGCTTAGGTTTTATACTGCAAGAGTCCTCTTCTGGAAGAAAATCTAATGCTTTGAAAAACTTTAACATTTAACCACTTTGTATGTGTGAAGTATGGTGCAGCACACATGCAAAGTTTGAAAGTTTTAGAGAAAATGAATCTTTCCTTCATCTTCACGCCTGCCTCAAGGAGGCATCATTTTTGGATGCAAAACTCTTTATAGCAAAGTTAGTACATAAGGATTATCATTACAAAATTTATGAGTGGGCGCAAGAGATCATCCAGATACCGCCATTGGTGCACCTCTGTGCTACAAAGTATTACATAGTGCTACTTTGTGTTATTTTAGGGCTACTTTCCAATGCAATCCAGGATTTGTACTGGAATGTAAGCTCCAAAACCACATTTCGAACCAGGTTTACATCACTTTTGTGATGCAAACCTGACAAAAAGTGTTTGCAAATCAGCCCCATAAACTCAATATTTGAAATGTAAAACAATTATTGGGGGGTGTCATACTAATAACATGGTATTATTACTCAAAGGAACTCTTTTTAGAAATGTTAAAATAACAAAAGATTGAGGGAAAAACAATACATTTCTAAACCTTTTCTTCCAATTTGCATGCAGTGTATTGATGCCAATTGATAGCTCAATGGGATTCTTTTGCAGGATTGTAATTTGTGAACTCCAGGAAACAAAAGGATCTCTGTAATTAAAAAAACAGTTAGCCACTAAACCTTTTACATAAACTGCAAATCTGTGATCTGCATGTTACACATTTTGCTTTGCATCTGGACATTAATCATCCACGCTTCTTTATCATGAGTCAAAAGTGTGAATAGACAAATCACAGATCTCTCCAACAAGTGCATTAACCAGCAGAGTTATCACACACTACTATTATCTGCTGAAAATCCCAGACACACAAAGATCTCTGCAGGTTCCTCTTATCCCATCTCTGCCTGTCAGGCAAAGGGTGCCACCTTGAGCTTGGCGGCTGCTGCAGCGGCACCGGTTGCAACGCCCTAAAGCTAGCACTAGGTGGTAGAGTCGAGATGAGTCATTGGTGTGGGTCCAGATGTTTCAGCAGTGGGTGGCTCAAAGAGAAGCAATGGTCTGTTGCCA
This sequence comes from Pleurodeles waltl, assembly GCF_031143425.1. Classification (NCBI taxonomy): domain Eukaryota; kingdom Metazoa; phylum Chordata; class Amphibia; order Caudata; family Salamandridae; genus Pleurodeles; species Pleurodeles waltl. The sequence continues at coordinate 642,844,583 of NC_090446.1, read as the reverse complement.
GCTATAGCTGTGTGATGGCTCACAGAGAGAATAGTTTTTCATGAACCCTTCACATGTGCTGCATTGTTCTAGATAGCAGCACAATTACAATCCTATAGAACAGCATTTCTTATTCAACATGTGTAGAAAACTTAAAATAGCTGGGGTCAAAAGTACGTGGTGTTGTCACGGTGGGTGCTGTGCCTCACCAGGTAATTGACACTTCACCACAGAAGTGGCATGTAGTGACAGGTTATTGTTTATTTACCAGGCACCATCACAAGTGTAAACTCACTCCAACCCTTCATAAAAACAGCTGAAGGGGGAGCACCTAAAACAAGGGGTACTCGTAAAAAATTCCCTGTGGCCAAAAAAGTATTGCATGTGGTGTGACTGAGGTCTGCATTGATGACTGCAGAGTGGGTGCCGGGTGTGGTGAGAGAGTGGTGGAAGTTGAGCATAAGGGAAGCAAAGCATGTACATAGTGTGCACAGTGTGTTGTGGAGTTATTTTTAGGGTTTCATTCCATATAGCCCTCTAAATTAAGCCCATATTCTCTAGAAAAGTCAATAATATTGCGTTATTTTGTAGCTGAGCTGCTGTCCTCTATCGCACCCTGGGTAAGCCTTCTTGGCTTTCTATTAGTAACTTTGGAAGGTCAAGTGTACAAAATAAGTAACTTGATTATTGAATTGGAATTAAATATAAACTTAGGCCTCACAATCTTCTTACACGTTTAGACTCTTATCTGTAAACATTTGGAGTGCTTAGAAACAGGGGCCAAACCTGGGATCAATCATGGCTTCCATACTTGACCAAACCGTGTGATCATAGGGAATTGTTTTATTGCCTTTTACCTTGTCTTTTTTATTATCTCATATGAGAGCATCTTGAAATAAATGAGCTCGGAATGTGCCCTATACAAAACCTTGAATTTGATTTAAAACATTATAATGTTGTTATATGTATAATAACCTAGGCCACATATAGGTTACACATAACAACTGACCTGCCTGTTGGTTGACTATTGGCATTGTTGTCAGGGCTGGGAAGGCATGAATGTTTCCAAATTTATATTTGAGAAATATCCCTTTTACAAAATGCCATTCGATGCAGTGAAATAATCTGATGCACTACTGTGAAACACTTCCACAAGTTAATGAAATGAGCCTTTTTCAAGTTTTGATATGTGTGTTACACAATGTCTTTAATATTAAGTTTTTTTCCAAAGATAAGTGATGCAGGACACCACTGATCAAGGGAAAGATGCATTTCTCTCCAAATGAATGTTGCGGCAGTGGGGTCAAAGCCTGGAGTACAGTAGGCTTCCCTTAGATACTAGAGGCTAATCCACTGGGTAATGCATGTCTCCACTGCCCCGTTGAGCAGGAGGTGGCCCGAAGCACTGGCTGCGCTAGGGTATGATTTCAACTGGCTAGTAGATGGGTGACATGTAATGGCCGCCAAAACACTACGAATCATGGAGCAGAAAAAGTAACTAGGTTATTCTCATTTTAGGCAAGCTAGTCACATAGGGCCTGATTATGAGTGTGGCGGTCCTCGGACCACCTCACTCAGGGTGGCTTTCGGACCGCTGGGGTTGTGGCGGTCAGACCGCCACATTACAAGGTTGCCGGGCAGCCCAGCCAACCTACCGCCATCTCTGCCGGGATCTTCAATTTCGACAGGCTGACGGATCTCAGAATCAGCCTTTTCATGGCAGTAAAACTGCCATTAGAAGGTTGGCAGAGAACAGGTGCAGGGGGCCACAGGGGGCCTCTGCACTTTCCATGCACTTGGCATGGGCAGTGCAGGGGTCCCCATGCCCAGCACTCTCGCTGTGCATACAGTGAGTATTGCGAGGGTGCGGGTTCACCCTGCGGGCGACAGCATTGTCGCTAGTCGATTACGAACCAACAACAATGCTGCAGCCACTTTCCTGCTGGGCTGATGGGCGGAAACCTTGGTTTCTGCCCGTCACACTAGCGGGAAAATCGTAATGGGCCCGGCAGGGAGATAGCCAGTATGGCAGCAGCCTTCCCGTTTAAAGTTCAGCAGATGGGTCATCCCATCTGCCAAACTCGAAATCAGGCCCATAGTCCTTCTAGTGCCTAGATATCTCCTACAGCCGGAAATAGCAACCCGAGAGACCCAGTGGGTACAAAAAATATCTACTGCACTTCTAAAATCATGGAAAGCTATGTATGCCCTCTGGACATAACATACCCACGTTCATACTATTGGTTCCCACTTGATTTTACATCATTATGTACATACTATGTGTAGTACCCTCTTCACTTCCTATAATCATGCCCACACTATGCATGCTCCTGCCTGTTTACATAGGTTCCATGCAGCGTGTGCCCTCTCTACTTCACTTGTGCCTTCTTCAATTAGGTTCCATGCAGCGTGTGCCCTCTCTACTTCACTTGTGCCTTCTTCAAATTAATCTGCCCATGTAACTGGTGCCCTCACAACTTCTACGCCTGTTTCCCTCACTAGTGTGACCTTCCATGTCTTTTCTTGCTTGGAAACAGTGTTGCCTCCCCATTGAGTTCCATGTATGGTCAGTGGAGGAAGCCAAGGTTACCAAGTCCTAAACATTTAAAGGGTATGACACTCGTCCAGAGCACCTAGTAGTTACTCTGCCCTCGAGGTCACCATGCTAGTGCCCCCAAACCACCTTCCCTGCTAACTCTTGGCAAAGACATATTCTGTTCTTGAGCAAAAGCCAAACCTGATCTCATGTATCCTGAAAACAGCTTTTTGTTCGAGCAAAAGGAAAAGCAACTCTTTAGACTTCAGCACGGAAAAACAATTATGGCCTTTAATTACTCTGGGAAGTAGTGACAGGGACGTTCTTTTGCTAACACACAGGAAACTATCATATTCCTGTACCCGTTACATCTACTGCCATTCAGGCCCAGAGCTCGGCCACCCATTGAGTATAATGTTTACACCGCAAAGTGATTTTCCTTAACCTCCCGACCCCAGTTGTTCCGAGAGTGAAATCCAGTCCCTGAATCAAAGTACAGGGGCTCTGAATCCACTGACCCCTGGGCCAAGCGTAGCAGAGGAGATACCTAATAAACTGCAGCTTTCCGTGAATGAGTAAAACTTGCAAAGCACCACAGCTAAAAAGAGCTGTGCACTTACCGTGACGTTGGAAGAGTCTGTCGGAAAAATGCTGCCTTAGTACAACAGTGAGTACTGGGCTGTGATGCACGAGCAAGGCAGCATTGTCTAGCATGGAACTTGCACTGGAGATTGCAGTCTTTTTGTGGACTCAGTCTGTCGAAAAAGGGGAGTTTTGCATTCAGGTCCACACAGCATGCTACATAGAGAGGAAATGAACCTGCCCCAGAAGCAAACATGTTCAAGGATTATGAAACCCAAGGAAGGCTGCACCATCAAATTTATTAAAGTTCGTATGATATTAAAGCCAGAAGTTACCACAGGGGGTTCTACAAGGGCAGAACAGAACTAGAAAAAAGACTCTCTGTGTTGCATGACTATCCATCAGCTGGGAAGGCGTTCATGTTAGCCAGCCTGGGGACAGGCTCACATTAAGAAGAATTCCGAATTTCCTGAGCACCAGTCCTAATACACTGCTACCACTTGTAATTCTCCTGTGATCCTGCCAGTTCACACTTTATGTTACCTGATTGCCAGTGCACAATCCTGGAGTGTATCATCTACACAGGAGATGCTTTGAAAGGTCCCTTTTACACAAAAGGATAGAAGCCCATTGTCTAATTTCCCTAGTTCTAGTCTTGTGGGACTAGCATATTTTCTCTATTCTCCTCCTATAGTTTAAAAGCCTTTAATAGCACAGGTAAGCCAATATGCGAATCAATTTCCACTGACTTAATACTGCTATGCCATCAACTGTTCCATCGAAGATTGCAAAAAAAAAAACGTGTCTGTTAATATGCTGATTCCTTGACTCAAATGGACATCACCACATGTGCTCTTCTTCAGCGATTAACATATAGCTTAAAAATATTTATTTTCCACCATCCATATCATGCCTGGAAATGGAAGAAATACTTGAGGGTGACTAACCGTCAACCTTTGTGCACATGTGCACAAGAAGTGTTGCCTAGCAGAATCTCTTCACGTCTATATCGATCAAAGTTGTGTAACAAGTCTAAGACCTCTTGTAACCCTGTTATTAAGGAGAGACTGTTTCAGTTAAACTAAACTGTGTTCAGTAGACCTGCATGCTCTCCATATTTTTTGCCTCAGTATAGCAGAGGCAGAAGCCAACTTTTCAACGTTTCTGCTCAAGTTGCAATAAATACAGAGACATTGACTTCATTATAAACCTCGATTTACTCTTGACACAAAGTATTCAATGCTGGTAAACCTGATGCCCCTCAAATGCAGTTGAGAGACTTCCCTTAAGTTTCATCACTGCTACATTCAACAATCACACATGCATGTGTTGTTGTTGAATGGTTCCCCCATTCCTGCCAGCATAATTACAATACTAAAATCTACTTGACATGCAAATGTTGTTGTTGTTGCTGCATTGACCATGAGCATGGACATCAGCAAGGAGTCATTGGCCACTCGCTAGGTACCACCCACAATGCAGTTTGTGACCTACACACACAGACCTTCTGACACGCATCCACTAACGAAGATAAAAACCAGTGATGATAGGAAGCATCAGCTCCACTGAGAATGTTAATGCTCTTGCTCTTGATAGTAACTGGAATGGCTATTTATTCGGAGTTAAGTATTCGTGCTTAAGTTGACCCTGATCACCATATGTGTCATGAAACTAGCGCACCTTTTTCTCTGTTTGTCAATGACTGAAACCACATTCACCTTTCTTTAATGCTTCACTGGTTAAAGAGTCATCACTAGTTAGACTTGCTCGTACACTTACCCATCCGCCAGTGGCGTAACAAAACTAGATGGCCCCCCATGTAAAGAGCATGGAGGAAGCCCCCCTCTGAACGCACTCAGACCAGGAGTTGTGCTGAGGGGGCCCTCTAGAGCTCAGGCCCCCACTGCAGGGGATGCGGGGGCCTTTGATATGCCCCCTGCCATCCGCATAGTCCTCCCATTTACCACCATAAGATGAGTTCCACTCTAGGTCGTCGAATAAGCAGTAAAAGACAGTCACAACCGTGCACTGCACCAATAATACCTGCTCCCCCGAATGCACAGCAGTGATGGTAGACCCGGGCATGGGGCACAGCCCTCATCTTCCTCAAAGATATCCTAGATTTTACTAGTCGACAAAATGAATTCCTTTGTCTTAAAATCCACTTCAGGTCCAAGAATATGCCATCTCTTGGAGTCAGGGCAGGTGTGACTCACGGGCCCCCAGCAGGCCTATCTTCCAGATCCATCAGGCTGTTAGGATATTCAACTGATATTCCCTCAAGTCATCTACTTCTGACGTCCGAGGGGCGTACACAGTGGCTACTGCTGGCTCGTTGAGTTGTAGATCGCGGTGTCTTTACAATGATCTATGACTGCTGTACTTAGAGATAAGCGCATCGTTCCCTGACTGCTGTTCAGTGGAGGAGGACGCTGCTCTTGATGTTCTCGGCAGTGCATTATGTGCAGGTCTCAATATTCTAAATTTAGACTACCCGCGAGTCACATATTGACTCATCTGATCGTCTAGCTGGTCTAATATTAACTTACCTAGCAGAAGGTTGTTTGTTGCCGCAGCTTTTTGGACGCTCACCAGACACTGACACAAAATGCCAGTGTTGCACAGCAGCATACCCTCAGCATCTTTCTGTGTCAACTCAATATGTCTAGTTTCTTTTATTTTGCTTTGTTTACAAGACCTACATATTTTCGCACCTAAAGGGATTTAGGCAGGAGAATATACAGCTTTTCACAGAAAGTCACTCAGGCATATCAAATGAAGAAGCGGTTATTTAAATTCTAGTCTGCTTTTTCCACAGTTATGAGTGTAAATACAACTCCCTTTTACCTTCCTACCTTACAAATCCATAAAAGTGGTCACACAGGCTCTGCTGCTTAGATTATAGCTCAAGATTCCTCTGTATAAGCAGCAACCTTTGATAACTCATTAAGATCTGTGTGAGGTTCTTCGCTTGGTGCCCATACCGGGAGGGGACGTTTCAGGCCCCAAGAATACTAGGCCAGGTCCCCCGCCAAATGAAGCTGAAGTGACTGGTGCAAAGAGGAAACAATGCCTCCAATATGGAGCCCATGTTTGGTAAGAAATCAGGGGCTGTGCTCCTCCTTTGGAAATAGTGGTGAGGCTAAACTAAAGAAGAACATTTTTTGAAGCCGCAAAGAAACAATAAACATTGAACGTCAATCTACTTCACAAAGAAATATAGTTTAGTACATAACCACGATCCTTAAAAACTCACAATCCTCAAAAGAAGTGTTGTCCCCTTAGAATATAAAACAATAGCAGAATAGTCAGTGGAGCCAAGCAGGGAAAGGAATGAGCAATTGTGGACCACTGTGAATGGTTCCTTTAATGTAAAAGGGTGACTCGGGCAAACCACTGGAATCAGATCAGTCAAGAGAGAGGCTGGGGGAAATAACAGACTCTAAGGCCCATATTTACGAGAGCCTTACGTCATGTTTGCACACCGCAAAGTGGTATATGCATAATGCAAGGCTCTCAGTAAAATTTATGAGGCCCCGCAAAGCCACTTTGCGTGGCTTTCAGTGGTCTCATAAATCTGGAGTAGCACAACAGAGTGCAAATCGCTGGGTTGGATACTCTGCACTGAATAGGCATTCTGTGGGCATTACAGTGGGTGTTCCCACGCAACTCCCATGGATTTTGACACATCCCCAATTTACAAGACCTTGTAAACCTGAGAATGCACCAAACCAAGTGAGGCTCAAATAGGAGAAATATCTTTATTTCTTCTTGTTTTTTTCTTCCTTAAATGTGTGCACCGAATAGGCATTCCGTGGGCATTGTGGTGGGTGTTCCCACGCAACTCCCATGGATTTTGACACATCCCCAGATTTACAAGACCTTGTAAACCTGAGAGTGCACCAAACCAGGGGAGGCTCAACTAGGAGAAATATCTTTATTTCTTCTCGTTTTTTTCTTCCTTATATGTGTGCTGCAGTGTGCAGCACACATAGAAGGAGGAAAATGTCTCAGGGGATTGTTTTTGTGCAGGAAGGTGTCCCTTCCTCCACAAACTCAATCCTGCATGCAACAAAGGCAGCCTTGCACCAAGGTACAAGGGTGCCTGCGGTGATACAAGGCTGCTAAAACAGCACCAGCACAGGGGAAAACAACAGGAATGTACTGTATGCCATAGATGCAGGTCATTCCTGCCCTTTCCCTTTGATGCAGGGCAGCACATCAAGGTAACTTGCTGCATTGTCCTGTGCTAAAAACTCACAAATATGCCCCCAAGTGAAGAATTATTTACTCTTGTTTATGCTTAACTGCACAAAGACAGAACTGAAAGGCTAGGCTTTCTATTTGGCTAATCAATTTTTTTTTGCATTGATAAAATATAAAGAATTATCAAATTTCACATTGTACGTAATTTATAAAATTTCACAAAAGTTTGCATGATTTTTGTAACCGGGGGACTTATTGCATTTCTGCAGAAATCACTGAGGACATTTTCTTCTTGAACCAACCTCTTACCAGTATCTCAGAAGATTTTGTTTTTACACGTGATGAGCATTCATGTGAATAAAAGACATGAGCTTCTGCAAAATATATTAGAAAGACATACGAAATACCGTGAAACTTCTCGGAAAGGACAGGAATTTAATAATAAATAAATATGGTGCATTCCTGCCCTTTCCCTTTGACACAGTGCAGTAAGGTGGCTTATTGCTTTGCGTTGATTGAGTTTTGGATAAATATGAGCCCTAGAGATAATCCCATTATATGAAAAGTTTGCTCAGCATGTCTGAACAACCTCGTTCAGACCAAACCTGAATTTACATCCTCCAATTGCTCAACCCCCCAAACCTAAGCTGCCATTTGTGCTGCTTGATTGTCAATCTGCAATCTCTAATGTCACTAATTTCTCACCAGTTCTCATGGTCCAAGAACCTGATGTTTTCATTCTGATTAACACTTGGATCCCAATATAATATCCTCTCCCCTTCATATACATTCTATTACCTCTAAGAGTCAAAATGATCAGGGAAAACAAAAGAAGTGGATCAATCCTAATCATGTTATTTTGAATGATGTTATCTGAGAAAACTCAGTCATCTCAAGTCATGTTCTTTGAATCCTTGCAAGTACTTTTCAATACCTGGGTGGGAAAAACCTACCAGCCTAATCTACACCCTAACTTGATATAAATTTATTTTCTGTGAAGATCTCATTGAATGCTCCACAAACTTGCTACTCTGCACAAGCACCCTTCTTTTTTGGGTGATTTAAATCTACTTTGGAACTTCAATTTTACGGTGACTTGAATCTACTTTGAAATACATTCCTGGACCTAGTGGTAACCATGCTGACAATTATCATACATGGAACTGCCCTCCAGCAACACTGATTGTACAAACACACAAAAAAGGATCAATTTGTGATCTCATTCTAATCCCTCCTACGCTCATTTCAGTGAAGGACCATATTGTGATTCCTTGGATGATTACCACTTCTCTTTCTTCCATCTCCTCAATCTACTAACCACAACCTGTAAGCAAACCCTTCTACATGTGGTCTAGAGACACCATCAATGTTTCACCAGGTACCATTTGTTCCAACATGAACTCAGCTCTCTTCTTCCAATAATTTAAAAACAGATGACACTTTCGCCTTAATGGTATAAAGCACTTCCACCTTAGCAGAACTTGCAAACAAACTTTTCCCATTAAAAAAAAGTAAAACCCCAAGAACTCCCACACATGATACTCTACTAAATCTCATTCTGAAAGAAAATCTCAATGATCTCTGAACTGCCACTGGAGAAAAACAACATTCCAGAATTCCATGCTCAGATCCTCTAGAAAGTCTTCAAAGCTAATGTCTCCAAAGCCAAAACCATGTTCTTCAAATCCCAATTGAGCAAGGTGAAAAATGTACGTAAGAAACAATTTTAGATGCTCAGCACAAAATCTCATGCAAGTCAAAGAATAACATCCCAAGACAGACAAATGTCTTCTGGTTTGCCTGGATCTCTCTATAGCATTTGGCAGTGGCAACCATGATATAAAGTTAACATTCCTTTAAGAAAACTTTGGTATTGTTGTAACAAATTCTTTAGTGGCTCTAATCCAACTGAAGCGAACACAATCAATGTATTAAAATCAGAGGCACAGTCTCCCAATACTTACCTACATTTTTGGTGTACCACATGGCTCCATTCAGGCACCAGAGTTATGAACCCTCTACATTGAACCCTTAAAACCTTGAGTCAGTAAACATCTGATACTATAACCTTAAAGCCCGCTGTAGTGGGCTATACTGGCCATTAAAGGCCCGCTCCAGCATTAACGGCCTGAGCTGAAGGCAAGGGTCTTCAACAAGGGAGCAGGACTTTAATGCTGGTATAGCCCAGCTACGGAGGGCTATAAGGCTACTAGAACATTCTGTCACTAGAAGACAAAGGCGGTCATTCTGACCTTGGCGGACGGCGGAGGCCGTCCGCCAAGGTACCGCCGTCAGAACACCGCACCGCGGTCAAAAGACCGCGGCGGTGATTCTGACATTTGCCCTGGGCTGGCGGGCGGCCGCCAAAAGGCCGCCCGCCAGCCCAGGGCAAATCAACCTTCCCACTAGGATGCCGGCTCAGAATAGAGCCGGCGGAGTGGGAAGGTGCGACGGGTGCAGTTGCACCCGTCGCGTATTTCAGTGTCTGCTGGGCAGACACTGAAATACTTTTTGGGGCCCTCTTACGGGGGCCCCTGCCATGCCCATGACATTGGCATGGGCACGGCAGGGGCCCCCAGGGGCCCCGCGGCACCCCCTACCGCCATCCTGTTCATGGCGGGAGAGCCGCCATGAACAGGATGGCGGTAGGGGGTGTCTGAATCCCCATGGCGGCGGATGGAGGATTCAGACGGGCAGCGGAAAGTCGGCGGTAGCCCGCTGGCTTTCCGCTTCTGGCTGCGGCTGAACCGCCGCGGTCAGAATGCCCAGCGGTGCACCGCCAGCCTGTTGGCGGTGCTACCGCCGACCTCCGCCATAGCGGTGATTACCGCCAGGGTCAGAATGACCCCCAGAATGTTCTAATAAATAAAACAAAGGCTTCACTGAGCCTGAGGGGACTGAAATCCCCCAGGGCTCCATGAGGCCTTTGTTCACAGCAAAAGCTGTGAACAAAAACATTGGAATGTTGGAGCTCAGGCTTCTGCCGGCCATTAGAAGCCCAGAGCACTCCATTGTTTTCAATGGAGCTCCCAACATTGCAATGTTCCAATACAAGTATATGGTAATGATACACAGCTATCTATCTATCTATCTATCTATCTATCTATCTATCTATCTATCTATCTATCTATCTATCTATCTATCTATCTATCTATCTATCTATCTATCTATCTAGCAATATATCTATCAATATGTATAAATATCTATCTATATATATATATATGTGTATATATATATATATATATATATATATGAATTAATAATAAAGAATACAGATCAGGGGCTTATTTCAAGCAATGCACGGATAGCATCTAAAGCTGAATAACACAAAATAAATGAACACTAAACCCTCATATGGGGAGTTGAAATCTTACTCAAGCAAAAGCCACAATCCTTGTCATGGTTAACCACAAAAAGTCACTCAAATAACCTGTACTTATATCTCTGGTAGCTTAGTACAAAGCAGTCAGGCTTACCTTAGAGGCAAAGAGTAAAGTATTTATGCAGCACTCAAACAGTAATAAAGTGAAAACACAACTCAGGTAGCCTTTAATGAAGGGAGCAGATCCAGTATGCCTTCTCAGAAAAAAGGCAAGCATCAGGAAGCAGGGCAGTCTTGTGGTAGCAGGGCAGGCCTTCTTCTATAGTATGAACAGGTTCCGTAGTATAGTGCAGAGTGGGCCGAAGGTTCCTACTTTTTTACCTGGTGCTAGATTTGAAACTGGAGAAGCTTATGGAGTTTCCCTTCAAAGAGGTGCTTGGAATTTCCTGCCTGCCCTGGTCACCGTCATCTGCAGTCACAAAAGGCTAGTGTGAAGTTCTTTGTATGCATGCTAAGGCATTACTTTTGAACTGCAAGTGTGACAAGTGATAGCTTCACCCTCCTCATCAAGTCAGGATGGTCCATCCTGCCAATACCTAGTCCCCCTTTTGTAATACTGTCTAACACTGATAGGAGGAGAGGGAGCAATACACAAAGGCCAACTGCCAAACACACCTATGCCCTCATTACAACCCTGGCGGTCGGTGTTAAAGCGGCATTAAAACCGCCAACAGGCCGGCGGTAAAAAAAATTGAATTACGACTGTGGCGGAAACCGGCAACATAGACAGCCACTTTAACACTCCGACCGCCACAGTGGTAGAAACAAACACAGCGGCGGTCACCGCCAACAGACAGACGGAAGACAAGGTTCCGCCCACTGTATTACAACAGTCCAATCTGCCACCTTTTCCGGGGCGGATTCACTGTGAACAAAAACACGGCGAAAACAGGACTTGGAAGGGAAAACGCTCACCTCTACACATCCCACGAGGAACCAGGACGCCATGGAACCTGAGCTCCAGATACTCCCTGCCTTTGTCTTCCTGCTCCTCTACCAGGAACATCAAAGACGGCGGCGAAGACCACGGTGAGTACTGCACCTACGACACAGGGGAGGGGGGAGGGAAAAAAGAGTGACACAGACATGCAACACTCCCACCCCCACCCTCACCCACTACAACACACACATACATGTTGATATGTTACATTTACAACCCCCTTGGAAGAATGCAAGGACAAAAGGAAATGAGTTGAACGTTTGTAATCTATTAAAATACAGTAATCAAAAAAAATAATATATATATATATATATATATTTACACTATAAACAAATAAATACACCAAGAATACAAGTCGAAGGTATTCCACCATTAAAGTCCATGGACCACTGGGCCCAAAATGCATGGGCGAGGCCCACACTCAATACCCGATCAAAACGGAGAAAACACTGCAGGGGCATCAGATAGAAATACAACAGGCACATCAGGGGGAAGGGAAGGTGGGCACCTCAGCCAGATGAGTGCACGACGCCAGATCCACGAGGGGGCTCCATGCCCATTGATGTATCGTGGGGAGTGCAAAGCCACAGTCTCACAAGTCTTTAAAGTGGGTGGTTCGCCCACTGCTGCATCCTGGGGAGTGCAGAGCCACAGTCTCTCAAGTCTCTCAAGTGGGTGGTTTGCCCACTGCTGCATCCTGGGGAGTGCAAAGCCACAGTCTCACAAGTCTTTACAGTGGGTGGTTTGCCCACTGCTGCTTCCTGGGGAGTGCCAAGCCACAGTCTCACAAGTGGATGCCTTTCTCCACTGGTTCTGGAGTGGGCTTTGTGGCCAGAGTGCTTCATCCTGCCAAGGACTGAGGTAGTGGATGTGATTCTCCACTGGTTCTGGAGGGGGCTTTGTGCCCAGAGTGCTTCATCCTGCCAAGGACTGAGGTAGTGGATGTGATACTCCACTGGTTCTGGAGGGGGCTTTGTGTCCAGAGTGCTTCATCCTGCCAAGGACTGAGGTAGTGGATGTGATTCTCCAATGGTTCTGGAGGGGGCGTTGTGGCCAGAGTGCTTCATCCTGCCAAGGACTGAGGTAGTGGATGTGATTCTCCACTTGTTCTGGAGGGGGCTTTGTGCCCAGAGTGCTTCATCCTGCCAAGGACTGAGGTAGTAGATGTGATACTCCACTAGTTCTGGAGGGGGCTTTGTGCCCAGAGTGCTTCATCCTGCCAAGGACTGAGGTAGTAGATGTGATACTCCACTAGTTCTGGAGGGGGCTTTGTGCCCAGAGTGCTTCATCCTGCTCGTGGCGGCCTCAGTAGCGCCAGAGCTTTTGGCGCTCATTGGCCTGCGGTGCTTGTGGCGGCGGTGTCCTGTTCAGCGGTGCTGGTGGCGGCGGTGTCCTATTCAGCGGTGCTGGTGGCAGCGGTGTCCTTGGCAGCGGTGCTTGTGGCGGCGGTGTCTTGTTCAGCGGTGCTGGTGGCGGCGGTGTCCTTGGCAGCAGTGCTGGTGGCGGCGGTGTCCTTGGCAGCAGTGCTGGTGGCGGTGGTGTCCTGTTCAGCGGTGCTGGTGGCGGTCTTGTCCACCGTGCAGGTTTTCGGTGACTTGCCTGTTTTTCTCTGCCCCTTCCCCACCTTGGATGGTGGCGCAGATGTCTTCCACCTCCCAACTGTACTCCTGGGAGAAGCTTTGGTGGTAGATGTTTTGCCTCTCTCCCGCCTGGCACTGGGCAACTTTTTGTGCTTTTGAGGTGGGAGACTGTCCGTGGTCTGGCTCCTTGGCACACTGGCTGCCCTTCTGCCTGGAGCACTCCAGAAGCCGGTTACTACTGGCACCACTGTTCCGGCAGATGTTGTGGCTGAGTTGCTGGGTTGAAACCTGGAAAGGCGGGCCCTAGGGGACTGAAGGGGTGGGGGATGTGAGGGGAAGAGGTCAAGGTTCGACAGGAAAGGTTTTTTGGACACACTGGGACAGGTAGATGGAGGGGGTTTGGGCATTGGAGGAAGAGGTAGTGGTTGTAGGAGGTGTACGTTTGCTGACTTTGGGTGAAGGTGCATGGGCTGGAGGCTGTCGTGCGTTGGATGGCTGTTGGGTGGGTGTGTGGCTGCGTTTGTGTACCTTGGGACGTGGGCTCACAGACACACTGGGAGAGGACACAGGGGATGTCTGAATGGTAGTGGGGGTGGTGAGTGCAAGTGAGCGGGGTGTGGTGGTGGGTGTTCTGGTGATGGACGTAGTGGATGAAGATGTAGTGCATGTAGGTGTGAGTGGAGACAAGACTGGGAGGGAGGAGGGAGACGAGAAGGAGGGGGACACAGTGGAGGCAGTGGATGTTGCTATGTCTGCATGGGTATGATGCGTGCGTGAGTGCCTGTGGGATGTGTGGTGCTTATGTTTGCCTGAGCTTCCCTTGTGTTTTGAGGTGTGTGCATGCTGGTCTGATGGTGTGCTTGGGATAGGCTGAGGTACAGGGGTTTGGGTCTGGGTGGAGGAAGTTGGAGTGGGGAGGCTGGACACAGGGACAATGGCTGCCATCAGTGCTGAGGCCAGAGTCTGAAAAGCTTGCTGTTGGGCTGCCTGACCAGACTGAATGCCCTCCAGGTATGCATTGGTCTGTTGCAACTGCCTCTCAACACCCTGGATGGCATTCAAAATGGTAGACTAGCCAACAGTGAGGTACCTGACAAGGTCAATTGCCTCCTCACTGAGGGCAGCAGGGCTGACTGGGGCAGGGGCTGAGGTGCCTGGGGTGAAGGAGATGCCCACCCTGCTGGGTGAGCGACCACGGGGCATACGCTGAGAGGCTGCTGGGACGGCGGTGCTGGTAGGGGGGGGTGGCGGCTGTACCTTTAGATACAGGGCGCACAGAGGGGCCCGCCACCGCAAGGGAGCTCCCATCAGAGGAGGAGTCCGTGTTGCTGGTTTCAGCTCCTGTCCCTGCCGTGGAGCTCCCCTCGCCCTCCGTCCCACTGGAGGTTTCTGACTCCATTGTGTCGCCCTCCAGGGCCATGTGGGATGCAGCTCCCTCCTGCTCCGGTGCCACAGCTCCTCCACATGATGATGCTAATGCACACAAGAACAGGGAGACCACAAAAAAGGGGGGAAGACAGAAGAAAGACATGTTCAGTGCATGCAACACCTCTACCGTTGGCGGACACTACAGACACAGAAGTCCCCTGCACTACACCGTGCACTTTGAGTTCCCTCATTAATCACAGGGACATGGGGTGCAAGGCCTATGCCCGATTGCTGCACACATGGAAGTCACAGGAGCCTGACTAGGTGTAGTTACCTCTGAACACAGGTGGGGTGGGGTGCCATATAGCCTGCCTTAAGAAGGGACCTTGCCTACTAAACTCGCCCTGGCCTAGGGGAACCCACAGCCCACCTCCCCCACCCAGACACCTCCACTGCACGCTGAATCAGCAGAATGAGAGTGTACTCACCCCCTTGTGGCTGCTGTGATGCCCTCAAGCGCCCATCCAACTCCGGATACGCCACCGCCAGGATCCGGAATATCAGGGGGGTCATGGTGCGACGGGCACCCCTCCCACGTTGGCGAGCCATCCCCAGCTGGGCCTCTGCCGTCTTGCTCCAGCGGCGAATGTCCTCCCATCTTTTCCGGCAGTGGGTGCTCCGTCTGTGGTGGACCCCCAGGGCCCGGACTTCCTTGTCGATGGCACGCCAAATATCCTTCTTCTGGTGGGCGCTGACCTAAAGGAATAGTACAGGGGAAAAAGGGAAGATAACCGTCTGCACCGTCACAGTCATTGGCCTGCATCCCTACCCTTGCCATGACACACATGCACTCACCGTCGTTTCATGCACGCCTCATTCTCCCCCCCCCCATCTTTCATCCACACCACTCCACACAGGCATTGCCCATTCGGCATGCTCACAGTGTACTTACCTGTTTGTCTGGAAACCGTAGAGTACCGTGTACTGGAGGAGGACCCCATCCACTAGTTTCTTCAACTCCTCCGTGCTGAAGGCAGGGGCCCTTTCCCCAGACACATGAGCCATTGTCTCTTCCAGACTGAGGTCACAGCAGCACTTGAAGTGTAGGTCCTCTCCTGTCGAAGATCAGGTATCAAGTGAGTGAACAGACAGAAAATGGCGGTCAAGTCTGCAGCGGTGCGTACCATCACCGCTGGCGTACATCGTCATTGGCTCCTGGAACGCATAGGGTCCACTGTTAACCAATGCAGGATTGCAGTGCAGTCTTCGACCACCTACCGCGATGGTGTCCATCGCCAGCGCAGTTACATCATATCCCCTTGTCCCACCTTACAGGTCAGGCAGCTGCCGTTTCAGGGGGCCACATGGCATTAATTTTGACTGCGTCACACTTATCTAGGCCTTGCATAAACACTAATACAGGCATATATCGATTTAAAAAAATTATGGAATAAAGTTGTGTTTATGTACCTCAGTGTTGGTTGACTCTCTGCTCGCTGTTCTCCTCCATAGAGCACGTCCGCTGGGACAGGTGAGGAGATGCGGCATCCTCCGGTGTACAGACCTCTGGTGGACCTGTCGACAATGGAGGAGCGACATGTAATTGTCACATACAGACTTGATGGTACCACAATCCTGGAACTGTGTGCCCAGTTGGAGCCAGACCTGATGTCAGCTATCCCCCATCCCACAGGATTCCCCCATCTAGTGCAGGTCCTGTCAGTACTTTTCCTGGCAAGTGGGTCTTTTCAAACAACAGTGGCCATAGCATCAGGGATGTCCCAGCCTATGTTCTCAAACGTGTTGTCCAGAGTGTTGTCTGCCCTGCTGAAACACATGTACAGCTACATCGTGTTCCCTCAGATGGAGGTTTTGCCTATAGTGAAAGGTGACTTCTATGCCCTGGGACATATCCCCAACATCATAGGTGCCATTGATGGGACACATGTGGCATTGGTCCCCCCCGCAGGAGTGAACAGGTGTATAGAAACCAGAAGAGTTACCATTGTATGAATGCAGATGGTGTGTTTGGCCGACCAGTACATCTCCCATGTGAACGCCAAGTTTCCTGGCTCAGTGCATGACGCTAACATTCTGCGGAATAGCAGCATCCCTTTTGTGATGGGGCAACTCCAGAGGCACCGTGTGTAGCTATTAGGTGAGGACATGGACCCAATACAGTGTGACTAGGTGTCTGGGGATGTCCCTAAGAGTTAGTGTGTGTCTAACAGTTGTCCCTCGACATTTGCAGGTGACTCTGGCTACCCCAACCTGTCATGGCTACTGGCCCCAGTGAGGAATCCCAGGACAAAGGCAGAGAAATGCTACAATGAGGCCCATGGGTGAACTAGGAGGATTAAGAGAGGATCTTTGGCCTCCTGAAGGCCAGGTTCAGGTGCCTGCATATGACAGGTGGTTCCCTATTCTACTCACCAAAGAAGGTGTGTCAGATCATCGTGGCCTGCTGTATGCTCCACAACTTGGCTTTGCGACGACAGGCACCTTTTCTGCAGGAGGATGGTCCAGATGGAGGTGTTGTGGCAGCTGTGGAGGCTGTGGACAGTGAAGACGAGGAAGCAGAAGAAGAAGACATAGACAACAGGAACACAGTGATTCATCAATACTTCCAGTGAGACACAGGTAAGAAGACAACACTGCCTGCTACATCTGATTTCATTCTTCTACCTCTCATCTGTCTGTCACTTTCAGCCAGTGTATGCACCCTGATTTGTCACTTTCCCTTTCAATTTCACAGATGTGTGTCCCACTGTGTGACATCTGCTTTGTTTCCGCATGGACTAGAGCTGTGTGACATAGGTATGTTGACAATACATTGGATATAGCGTTTTTCCACAGTTATTGCAAATACTTATTTTCAAAATCACAGACTGACTCCAGATTGTTTTGTGATTTAAGGGTGTTTGCTTTAAGTGCAAAATAGTGGAGGGGGTTGTAAATTGGTCAGGGGTGATGGTGGAGGAATGTCCATGGCAGAGTCCAGTCTATTAGTCTCACAGGTGCATTGTCCAAAGGGGCATAGGAAGTTGAGATAGGGTAGTTTGAGTATGGACAGGGTGACAAAGTGGGACAGAAGGATGACATTCAGGGTGGTCTCATTTCTTGGTGGGGGTCGTGGCATTGTTCTCTGTCTTTGTCCTGGATCTCAGGGACCGCTTGCGGGGTGGTTCTCCATCTACAGGTGGTGGGGTGCTGGTGTTGTGGTCCTGTGGTGGTGCCTCCTGTCCAAAAGCGCCGGCAGAGGTGGTGGGAAGTTCATCGTCCAGGCTAGTGTCCGGGGCCCCTTGTTGTGTCACAGTGTCCCTCTTGGTGTTGACGAGTTCCTTCAGTACCCCTACAATGGTGCCCAGGGTGGTGTTGATGGATTTGAGTTCCTCCCTGAAACCCAAATACTGTTCCTCCTGCAGCCGCTGGGTCTCCTGAAACTTGGCCAGTACCGTTGCCATCGTCTCCTGGGAATGGTGGTAGGCTCCCATGATGTTGGAGAGGGCCTCGTGGAGAGTAGGTTCCCTGGGCCTGTCCTCCCACTGTCGCACAGCAGCCCTCCCAGTTCCCCTGTGTTCCTGGGCCTCTGTCCCCTGAACCGTGTGCCCACTGCCACTGCCCCCAGGTCCCTGGTGTTGTTGGGGTGGTGGGTTAGCCTGGGTTCCCTGTAGTGGTGGACACACTGCTGCTTGACGAGTCCTGGGGACAGAGGTATGGGCCCGCTGGGTGGGTGCTGTGCTGGTGTTTCCAGAGGGGGGAAGCACTGTAGTGGCCTGTGCCAGTGTGAGGGGAACCGACTGTCCCAAGGTCCCAGATGGGTCGGGCTGGTCATCTAGATCCAGTTGGACAGCGCTGCTGTCATCACTGTGGGCCTCTTCTGTGGGTGGACTGGACATGTCTGAACCCTCTTGTCCGGTGATGTTGAGTAGGGGTCCTGCAGGGGTGTAAAGGCATGATTAGTGCATCTGTATGTGCCATGGTGTGAAATGGGTGGGTGACCCTGTACCCCAGTGCTTGCATTCTTGTGTGGGACCTTGTGTGATAATGGTTTAGGGGGGTGTATGGGTATGTGCAGTGGCCATGCTTTGATGATGGGTGTCCATGCTTTGGTGTTGCATACAGGGCTTGGGTTTGGAATGTGTGGTTTGTGATAGTGGGACATGTGTGAGGAGTTGGAGAGATGGGGGTGAGGGCGAGGGTGGGGGTATGTGATAGCATGCAGGTAGGGTGGGGGATGAAGTAGTTAAGATTTGACTTACCAGAGTCCATTCCTCCAGCTACTCCTGCGAGGCCCTCAGGATGCAGTATAGCCAAGACTTGCTCCTCCCATGTTGTTAGTTCTGGGGGAGGAGGTGGGGGTCTGCCGCCAGTCCTCTGAACCGCAATCTAGTGTCTTGAGACCACGGAACGTACCTTCGCACGTAGGCCGTTCCACCTCTTCCTGATGTCATCCTGTGTTCTTGGGTGCTGTCCCACTGTGTTGACCCTGTCCACGATTCTGCGCCATAGCTCCATCTTCCTAGCTATGGTGGTGTGCTGCACCTGTGATCCGAATAGCTGTGGCTCTACCCTGATGATTTCCTCCACCAT
This sequence comes from Pleurodeles waltl, assembly GCF_031143425.1. NCBI lineage: Eukaryota > Metazoa > Chordata > Amphibia > Caudata > Salamandridae > Pleurodeles > Pleurodeles waltl. The sequence continues at coordinate 642,825,417 of NC_090446.1, read as the reverse complement.
GACCCTGAGCTCCTCCTCAGAGAACCTGGGGTGTCTTTGAGGTGCCATGGGGTGGTGTGGGTGATGTGTGGGGTGGTGTGTTTTGTGATGTGTGGGGTGATATTTAGGGGTGTGTTGTGTGAGGTGCGTGGATGTTGTGTGAGTGATGGTGTTGAGTGCCTGTGGTTGCTAGTGTTGTTTCTGGTGGTGTCTCTCTCTGGCCTTCTGTCGCAAGTTTTGTCGTAGGGATTTGTGGGTGATGTAGGTGTGTGTTTTATATTGTATTGAGTGTGTGGGAGTGGTGTGTGTATGTGTATCAGGTGAGTGTATTTCGATTTGTCCAATGTGGATGTGTTTTGTAAGAGTGTGTGTATTTTGAGCGCAGAGGTGTGTACCGCCAATGGAATACCGCGGTTGAAACAACGCCGCGTGGATTCGTGGGTCGTGATAGTGTGGGCGTATTCCTGTTGAAGTGATGGTGGAGGTTTTGTTATTGCCAGTTTATTATTGACCTTTGGTGTGGCGGACTTGTGTGGGTGTCTAAATTTTGGCGGATTCCGAGCTGTGGGTCATAATAGCTGTGGCGGAATTCCATGGCCGCGGCAGTGTGTTGGCTGTCTTCTGCACGGCGGTAAGCGGCATTTACCGCCAATGTTGTAATGAGGGCCCTAGTCTTGTGGCCCAGGACAAAGGCTGCAGGGACCAAATGGTTAGGACAAGAAAATATCAACTTTCTAACAGTAAAATGCAAAAAACACAAGGACTCCTGAAGGGGTAATTTACCATGAATTACACAGTTAATGGATTGGTAGCAAACATATCCAATTCAATGTCAATTTGAAAAATATTCAATTAATTATATTCATAGATCAAAAATGAGATTCGGATTACTTCCATTCTATAGACAAACTAACACATTTATATGACAGCACTCCAAGTTATTGTAAGGGCCTGAAAACAGCATAAGCCATCTGATGTAAAGGTCATTAATGTATTCTTCAGTCCAATTTGTGAGCCATATAGCATGGCAACCGCTCAACATTACTGCAATGATTTTACTGACCCGGTTCAAAGTCCTTTTCCTTGTGGAGGGTTTTAAAAGTCCATTCCAAATAACTTATAATGGTCGAAGTGATGACGTTCAGGTCCCACCAGCATCTAAAAAGTACAGGCGATCACGCTCAGAAAAAGGTGTGAGGTAACATAAAGAATAGAGACCCCTAAATAAAGGTTCTCCTAGTCAAAATGACGAATACACAAAAAGTCAATGTGTCTCCAAAAATTGTGTTATTTATAATACCTTAAAGCATCCATGTCAAATCAATCTGACGAGAGGGAGGGCAAACAACACAGCCTGAGTTCCCTAGTGTAGGACAAAATAAATGTGGCAGGCACACTAGTAGCACTTAATTTACAGACCCTTGGTACATGTCGTTCCACTGTTCTAGGGACCTATAAGTAAATTAAATGTGGCATTTGGCTTTAAGCCACATTCACCATTTTGAAAGCAATGAGTACAAGGAATTTAGCACTGGTTAGCATGGTAAAGTGCACTGAGCCCTAAACCCAACAAAGAAGTATCTTTAAGACTGCCACCATTTCAAACAAGGCTTTAAGACGACACTCCTAAAATAATCATTCATTGAACCTTATGGTGTCAGGTAGTTAGAGGAAACTGAGATCCAAATAAACCCTTCAACTAGGCCCACGCTGCTTCCAGAAACAATTTAGGGAAACCATACGTGAGTAGAATTCGGCAGCTTTAATACCCAGTTTTAGGATTATTATTATGAACAGGATGGCAGGCAAACAATTTCTGTTAGTTCCTGATTTTCCTACAGACTGTCTAAATATTGTGGAGATTTGGGTACATGATGCCTACTACTCATTAGTGAGAAAACTTTGTTTTATTTATTCCAGTTGTTACAGTGCCAATTTTTCTATGACTTTGAATTCATAAGGCCTCCTATCTCTCTGAATTCTGATTTTCCCATTCAGGATTATTAGACTCAAGCCATTTATATATTGTCAGAGGAGGATGTCTTTCTTCCTTTCATTACTGCTCTAATTGTGTGTGATAGTACCCATTTTCCACCACCAATTTCAATGGCATTTTGTGCTTACAGTTTAATACATCACTATGGTAGCTGTGCCTTTGCAATGTCCATGTAAAGTCTTTAGTTGCTTTGTTGTTGTTTATTTTATCTGTTACTATGATGTGTGAAGAGGTTTTACATTGATCCTTTTTGCAGTGGTGTGATCCATTTGCACCTGCTTTAAACAATTGCCTCATACCTTTATTTTCTAAGAACGCTTGAAGTGGAATTTCTGAGAAAACATTTCTCGCCCTTTCATCTTCCAGGAGAATAGGTTAAACCTTTTTAGCAATCATTTTGAAGATTTAGAACTGAGGATAGTAGGTGGACATGTTTATTGATCCATTTTCTTTACATTAATTTTTTTTTTTAAAGAACCAAGGCTGCTATATCTACAGGGGTGGCGTTAACATGTACAAAGTGAACTGACCGGAAAAAGTCAGACTTATGCCATGACAATGAACATATATGAGGCCCAGTTAAACATATTATTTAGGTAAAGTACACTAATAATAGTATAACAGAATTAAGCATGGGTGTCTTAGTGCTAAATTTGGAAAACAAATAAGTGCCAGGGTCCTTGTCGGGAGGACCCTGCAGCTTGCACCACCAACCTTCATACTTCTAGGAGTCTTACAATTTACACTTTAAACTTTTAATATACATTAATATACATTAAAAAGGACTAATACCTACTACCCAAGCTATTCTTATAACATAGGGAAGCAGGTTTTAGTAATTTTAAAATATATAGAATTATTAGGCAACTATTGTTGTGATCATAGCAAAATTATTCATTCTGGTGTTGACAATAAAGTTCTACTATATATATATATGGGGACATAATTTGGATGCTGAATTATATGTGCATCTGTGAATTTCCTGAGATCACAGACATGAATCAAATCTCAGATTTGTTTAGAGTCTTGCTATCTATATGTATATATATTTTTCTTATTAATGATTCTCGATAATAATTGGTTCACATGTACCATAACAGGTACAATACTTTATTGATCATCATGTAACAATATGTGAACTTTTTCATACAATGAAGCTGGAAATGTAATTGTTAGGAACATATATGTATTTTTTTCTTTTATACACTGTTTTATGATTGTATATATGTAGGTTGGTTTGTACTTTTGCACTAGGCACTTTATGAGATTTGGCTGCTTTCGTACAATTTTTTGACAATATAATATGCACTGCTGTCGTCAATCATATTGATCTTTTGCAATATCTTAAATATGCTACATATGGTTGGCAGTTTTGCTACTTATATAAAAAATCATTCTTTGACTTCATCAGTGTGTCTGTGCCAATACAAGGAATGTTTTTTTTAACATTCATAATTGAGTATATAACAATTTGCCGTGGCTTGAGTTAAATAATTGGAATTTTTAAATTTTTATCTATTTATTTGAATTATTTGGCCGCTTTGCACCTTATTCCTTGAATATTTAATCTATTATTAGAATTTTGTTAATCAATAGCACCATTTTAACCATTCTGATAGTGTGTGCGCTATATATTTTCACATGCTTAAAGATGGCGGCCATATGATTGTGCATAGAATGTCCCTAAAACAAATGAGGGGTTAACTGTGTATTTATAGGTGTGTTTAAGATGGCTGTCAATGTCCAGCAGAAGGCGGTAGCTGAATGCATAGACATTTGGTAGAGACAGCTTTACTTTGACCACTATTGAAAAATAAAAGCGGATGAACTATATTTCCAGATTATTGTTTCCTTCTGCTTTTCGTCGGATCCATACTTGAATTGGTGAAGCTGTTCGGTGAGCAGTCTCTCACCGTTTGTGGATTATATAAATATATATATATATGAAACAACAAAGGGTATACAAACTACTGCACTCCAAACAACCAATGATTTATTTACTCAAGGCTGTCACAGTCTTTTTAAGGAAACAATTCCTCGACTTGCAAAGGCTGCGCGTTTTAACCATTGCGGACTTCTTCATCTGCCACAATTATTTACAGAAGCCCTCTCTCCTTGTCAACTAAAGTCATGCTCACCATCAATACCAAACACACTATCATTCACACAATCACCAAACCAATACCTATATATTTACAGCACCTATTGTTTCTAACCTGCTGGTTGTGGTGATCTGTAAAGCATCAGAAAGTAGAAGAGAAAAATTACAACTATGCGGCAAAACAAAACAAAAATATTCGATCTTCTTTAGCAGTTATTTACAGCTTTCAGTCTTTCTTCCGGGACTTTGTCAAAAATAGGTATCTTGTTAAAATCAGCAGTTGGTCAAAATCGGTTTAGCAGCTTGTCAAATCAGGTTATTCTCTTCCGACTAATTTAAAATGTCTCTTTTTCACTTTTCTTACTTTCATAACTTTACCAAGTGCAGTTCAATGATCTTCTTCATGGACCAAAATATTGACCTGGGATCCATCTCTCAATCAAAACAAAAAGATGAAGATTCACTCTGCCATTCACTTGTCATTGCATATGCCCATTCAGGACCTGCGTACCTCTGACTTGCAGTTCGTTTTCTTTTCAATCTTCGTTCTCCATTTAAGTCTCCATCACTCAAATCTTCTCTTCTTGTTGTGTCTATTTCTTCTTCAATTGTTTTCACTGTAATTGCTTCATTCCTCTTGGCTTGTGATTTTGGCCACTTATCTCCTTTCAGTGGACTTTGTGTCAATGCTCTTTTCAGTGTTGGACTTGTAACCTCTCTTTGTTCTGCAGGATTTTCTTTTGTTGTACTCTCCTGTATGTCTTCTACTTCATCTCTCAAAGGAGTGTTTACACTGTCTTCGGTCTTCTCAGATTCAGTCTCTGATTCTCCAACTTCCTTCTTGGATTCTGGAGTTTGTCCGGAAGTTGTTGGTACTCTCAACAACTCTTCTTGATTGTCCAAAGGACAAGGTACTCTCCGAGTATGGCTGGCATGAATCCAGTTCGGAACTCCAGCGCACTTCACAGCTGTAGCAGTAACCAGTATCATTTGATATGACCCAATCTCCCGATCTCAGGTTGTGGCTTTGATCTTGAGACGGTTGCAGTGTGGTTGCTTCCACCTGATGAGAGAAAGAGCGAACTACATCAGCCAGACCCTTGCAGTAATCCAACACCATATCACCTGTTATGTTCACAAGAGCTTTGGCAGGAACCGTTGGCAAACTCATTGCTCTGCCCATGAGGATTTCATGCGGCGACAGTCCAGTTTTTCTATCAGGTGTGTTTCACATACTCATCAGAACTAACTGCAGTGCGTTTGACCATTTCAGGTTTGTGGACGCACACATCTTTGCAATTCTTGACTTCAAGGTGCCATTCATTTGCTCAACAAGTCATAAAGCTTCGGGCGGAAGCTACAATGCAACTTCTCCTCAATGTTTAAAGCTGAAAATTGCAATTTATTTACTTCATTGTTGAAGTGACTTCCTCTATCTGATTCTAAAGAGATTAGAAAACCAAAACAAGGTATCAGTTCCCTAAGCAACAACTTTGCTACTGTAAGGCTGTCATACAGTCATACATACAGTGTCCCAAATACTTTACTTCTTTTTGACAGTACTGTATTTCGCTAGGGACACTGTATGTCCATTCTTTCCCAAGTGATTTAGCAACGTAACAGTATCATACTTATGCTTCTCTTTTCTTTGAAGCAACCAGCAAATCATCAATGTACTGGACTAACGTCGATTGGAAAGGTATTTCCAATGACTCCATGTTCTTCTTGAGGATCTGGTTGAATATGAACGGTGAGTCTGAAAAACCTTGTGGAATTCTGCAGCAACAATAGGCCCGATCCAAGAATTTAAAACAGAAGAGATATTGGCTATCCTCATGAAGAATGCTTGCAACATGCCCAACACGTTGAACCATTCAGCATCGTATGGGATCTGATACAATAACACCTCTGGATTGGGTACCACGGGACAACATTTAATCACAATATCATTTACTTTCCTCAAATCTGAACAATTCGAAATTTCCCACATGGCTTTCGCAATCCCTTTATTGGCGAATTACCTGGGCTGCTCAGTACTTCTTTTAAAACGCCTTGGTTTACACATACTGCAATTATGGGTGCAATCCCTTCAATTGTATCCTGTGTCATGTGCTATTGAGGAATCTAGGGAAAAATCGCATTTGGCTTGACTGGGCCTTAATTGGCTCAAGTCCTTTGATTAGACCAATATCTTTTCCTGTAAAATCCCACACTTTCATTTTAACTGTCCCCTGTAAGTCAGAAGGAAGAACTTGTATTGTGAAAACTGGAAAGAAACTGATCAAAGGGTACTCCTTATTCACTGTGTTACAATCTGTTCTTGTGGACAAGTCATCGCCATTATTACTGTTAGTCTGAAAGGCAATTCCATCATTTGAACAAGTAATCGAACATCTTGTTTTGTATAGCAAGTCTCTTCCTAGTAAGGATACCGGACTTGAGTCACAAACTACAAACCTGTGTAACCTTTTAACGTTACCAATTTTATCCTGAACTGGTTCTGTAATTGGCTTTGTCAAATACTGGTTTGCAACTCCTACAATCTGTACTGTTTTCCCTGAATGGGGCAGGTTTGGAACTTCTTCATTTCTCACTTTGCAGCTCCTGTGTCCACTGAAAATGACACTTTGTGATTCATCACTTTCCCCTTCACATATGGGCCCTTTTGATCTACTGCTAAGGAAGCTGCTAACATGCATGCCTCCTCATCTGAACTCTTGCTCACCCACTCATCATTTGCTTCATGCTCACTGTGTAAGGGGTATTAGTGTATTGTGCTACTTCTCTGGTTAAGCCTTTGATCTGTGAGTTGCTGAGGAAACAACATCTGCTGCTGCTCCACGGGGGCTTGAAGTATTTGAATTTGCTGCCTAGATATCATTTGGACTTGGGGTTGCAATTGCTGTGACTGGGGCATCTGCAAACATGGCATTTGCATTTGTTGCATAGGCTGAAAACCTTGCAACCTGATTTCCTGATTACTTTGGAAACTTGGATTTTGACCTCTCATTCTTGGTCCTCTCATATTTGGAAAATAATTGATTTTATTTGTCTGCTGAACAACACCTTTCTGATTTAACATTGGACACTCCTGTTTCCAATGTCAGAGGCCTCCGCAAGCGTGACAAGGTAACATTCTTTCCATCCCTTGCACGTCATTCTGAATAACCACAGTATTCAAATCAGGCCCACGGTTCACATTTCCAATTCCACCCCGAGCTCCACCTTTCACATGGTTCTGCAACCACATGTTTTCCTACTGCTGCTGTGGAAAACTTCCCTGCATTCCTGATTGAGCTGCTTTAATTTGCATCACCATTGCCTTTTCTTTCAACTTTCTGTTTCAAATTGATCTCATCGCTACAGTACTTTGCATACTGCAGTACTTCATCAATCAGCTTCGCTTGCCAACAAATCAAATGAACCTTAATCATCTGGCTAATCTCGGGTCTCAATCCTTCAACAAATCTGAACACAAAATAAATCATGTCTCTTGGCTCAATTGTTCTGTACCACTGTAATGTTTGAATGCGTGTAAAAATCTCTCATAGTATGCATGTATTGACTCTTTCCCTACCTGAGCTGTCCTGTCTATTCTCTGTGAGTCAGTATTGTTGGGTGAAATTCTAATTTTCAAGAAATCAATCACCTTATAGTAATATTTCATTACATCAGGAGATGGTGCACCTGTTGCTGGATCTCTTTGAGGTTCTCCTGTCGGCCAATCTACATTACTCTTGCACTCAACCCACAAATCTGCTGGAACTACTATTTCTAACAGGGAGTCCAAAAAGATATAAAAAGGAAAAATATAACATTATATAACCATCTTGTAAAATATAAACATAAGCCTATTTTAAAAAAAAAAATACTGCATACTTAAAATGGTACATAAAAGCTACTGTTTTAAAAAACGACTTTGTATGTACCATACAGCCACAAGGAACTTGCTAACTGCCACAATCAGGGGTTTAGAAGTGTCACTCCTTAAAATCTTCATTGCTGTACAACACTGGTCCAGGCACAAGGCTCGACCGTTAGTACGAATCCATTTTTATTGTGGAATAGAGTAGGCGGGGCAGAAAAACATAAAATGCTCCACCGTTTCTGAGCTACCATAACATACAGGACATAAATCAGATAATGGAGTAGATCCCCAACAGCTTGATAAAGATAGCAGCAGAAGATTCCCAAAACAGAAACATGCATACAACCCCTTCCTCCGCAGATCAGATATAAGATCAAGATATGGTTCAACCTGGGAAACCCACTTAAAGTCCATAAAAGAGTTAGTCAAACGACCATTGGATTTGCTATGGATTAACTTAGTTCTTACATAGGACCAATAAGTTGTTTTCAAAACAGAGCTGTGAATTTTTTCCAAGCTTTGGGGATTTTCCCAAAAACTTGTCAGTCCCAGAATGTGAAAACAATTTGACACATGTTTGATCCATGGAATGGAAGTCACATTTGGTCTCTTTAAAAGATCACAAAAAGAGTCCCTGTATATAGCAAGTTCGGGAACAGTCCACATCCTTATCCAGTAGAGTAGAGGTCTTAAGATTATCACATCCATTATACGTTTGAACCCAAGATCCAAAAACAGTGGTATTAAAGGGGTACTATGCGGGCAAGCATTTAAGGCCCTAGCAAAATTGTTTTCTCCCACAGATAATTTTTTACAATCAGAGAATCCCCATATTTCAGCACCATAGGCAGCCACTCCCTGCGCCTTAGCCAAATAAATTCTAATAGCAGGAGAAACAGCTTTCGATACAGAACTTTTATAAAAACGCAAGATAGCGGCTGGTCTATTCTGTAGAAGCCCTACATTCTTGCCAATCTGATCTTCTAAAAGCAAATTGCTTGATATCCTCACACCTATATAATCTATTGAGCTAACCTGAGTTAGTAAAAACCCATCCAAGTTAATGGTGCATCTCCCACAAAAACCTGGGCCAAACACCATCATCTTAGTTTTGTTAGCATTCAACTCCAAACCATAATCCAAAAAAAAAGATTGAAATTGATCAACAAGAATTTGAAGACCCACTGGGGTCTTTGAAATTATGAGTGAATCATCGGCAAAAAGTAAAATAGGGATCTTTTGAGCATTCAATGCTGGGGCGTCATTCTGGCAAGAAAGCAATATTGGTACCACCTCTTTACTAAATAGAGTAATCAAAAACTGGGCCATAACACAACCCTGTCATACAGCCCTCTGAATAGGGTTTTTTTCTGTCAACTCTCCTTGGTCTCCCCACCTCACTTGTGCATAAGTATAAGTATAAGTAGCCGCCGTAGAAGATCAACTATATTAAATGGAATTTTCAGCCTAAGTAGTACTTCCCATAGCTTCTTTCTCGGGACCAGATCAAAGGCTGATCGTAGGTCCACCAAAACAACATACAAAGGTTGCTTGGCAAGGACTACATACTTCCAATATAGAAGCACCAATCTAAATACCTGGTCTATTGTGCTGGTTTTAGGATGAAACCCCGCCTGCAATGGAGAACAAACCTGATGATCTTGTGCCCAATTCATGAGTCTCTCCGAAAGCTGTTTGGCAAAGATTTTCTGTAAATTATCAATAAAACGAATAGGTCTATAATTAACAGGCAAGTTTGCGTTAGCTTTTTTATAAATTGGAATGATTTCAGCACCTTTCCAAGTACTCGGAATTGCACCACCAGAAGCAATTTTATTTGAGAGCAGATTTATATACCAGGACCAAATAAGTGGATCCGGTTTATATAAATCTCCTGGTGTCTCATCTGGTCCAGGTGCATTGCCTGATTTTAAAGAATTAATTGCATCTAATGTTTCCTCTAAAGAGAAAAAAATGCAGTCTGCTGGAGTTTGAGTATCCTGGCAAGGTAGGTCAAAACTATCACTAGAAGTAGGTGGTGGTAAAGGGGCTGGATCACAAAAGCTACTATTTCGTGGATTAGGGAGAGCAGCATAAGGTTGGGTGAAATGAATCACCCAAGTCTCAGGTTGTATATTATTCCTAATGCTGCTCATATTCCCTCTTTGTCTTTTGGATAATAGCTCCCAAAATAACGTATTCTTATTTCATTTATTTGCTACAAGCAAATCCTGCCAGACAGAATCTTCCCATAGCTCTTTTGCATGCATTGTGGCCTTTTTATATGTACAACTAGTTGATTGAATCTCCCTCAGGGAACCATTCGTGATTGAAGTTTTTAACGCCAACTTGGCCTTTGCACAATCCTCATTAAACCATACATTAGTAGCCATCATATTAGGAACTAAATATTTAAAAGAGATATTTTTATAGAAGAAACTCTGCAGTTTCTTCAACAGTGATTTATGAATGCTAAGGATGGGAATATTGCTGACTTCATATTCTTCATAAACTGCTATCTCATCAATAAAAGTTTTGTAAATCCTAGTTATTAAATAGGGATTGGACAATACCTTCGGCCAACAGACTATTGTGTAATCACTAATCAACAGTAGAGTAGGAACCACTGTACGTTGAGTGTGTAAAGATCTCCTAAATACATCTCCACACAAGGTAAGAAGCAATGGATTATGGTCGCTCTCACTACGAGGTTCCACCTTCATGTCTTTTAATAAAGGCCACAACCTAACATCCACTAAAAAATAATCAATAGCACTAAAAGAAATACCTCTTTTGAATGTGGGCGCCATATTTAAATCTGAAGACATACGTCCATTGCAGGCCCTAAGCCCGTATTTTAAACATAGTATAGCTAACTGAGAGGACACACATTGGCTAGTATTCATTAGTTGCTGGATTCCCCACAATTCATCTTCTTCATTAGTTAACCCATTATTAAAAATAGAGGGTTCAAAAGTACAGTTCAGATCACCTCCTATTACTAGCAAAATCGAGGGGTGCAAAGAATCCAAAAATTCAAACAACTGGCAAATGTCTGAGACTCAGATCCCCGAGATACCGAACGGGCATAAACATTAATTAAAATAATCCTGAAATCCTGGTGAAATGTGAGTTGAACTCCCATTATGTCCACTGAGTCTATCTTTAGTAGCGAATAGTCGCAATGTAACTTATTATTTAATAACATCAATAAACCTCCTTTTGCGCGACCTAAGCCCTTCTCTGGAGGGGATGCTATATGACGTAAACCCTTGTATATAAATCTGTTCCTCAGCCCAGGTTTCCTGAAAAAAAAAAACTTCCTGACGATTAATATAGGTAATCCACTCTAGATCTCCCAATTTCCTACCTAATCCCGCTAAATTCCATGACATCAACAATATCTCAGCCTTAGACAACTCGTAATCAACAATAGGAATAACAGTCCCCTCAGAGTGTATAACCCCTTGAGATGCCCCCGGAGGCACTTCCTGAACAATATTTAGTCATCCAGTAACTATTGATGTAGGAGGCGTTTTAGGTTCTACATGAGATTGACAAACTGGAATGGGGATAGAATTTCTCATAAAACGTGTACAAGGAGAATGAGGGACAAGCCTAATACCAATCCCTCTCGAAGGCCTTAAATAATGTGTATGTGCTTCAAAATCCGTTAATTGCTCCACCAAAGCCCTATTGGAAAAACAAACTGAAATAAAATCATAATTAGACCCCAAAACGTTTCATCTTTCCACTTTAAGCATATCAGAGCGCATAACTGAGAGGCAATTGCGTCGGGTGTGTAGACAGTGAATGGCTTTGTTGATCAAAGACTGATGATTCTCAAAAGCACCTGACAGTAGCTTGGGCACATCACCTATATACATTGTACAATCGTTACATCCCATTCCCAAACGCTGATCATACTGAGAATTAGTATCAGTATGAGATTGGGAAAAATGGGCAGAAGGTATATGGGAGTTAACCTTCCTACCAGGAAGCAAAAGGATATCCTCTCTCCTTGGCCCATCATTGACAGCATATGATGGAACAGAAGCAAGAGCATGAAATCCCTGATGGGTCCAAAAATTGGAAACTTGATTATGCTTCAACCTAGTATTTGCAGGTACTGACTGATTATCCCCAATGCTAGATGTAGTTGGATTGTCTAGGGGCGGGGGCAGAACTGTCACTTGGGGAAAGGTGTCAGTTTCCAGTCCTAACCTTAATGGAACAATACTCCCACCCTCTGTTGTCTCCCCAAGTGGCTGCTGACTATTTTTTTGCAGTATATTCTCCTTCATAAGACCCATTCATAATAGCACCATGGATTTTATTTCATCAATTTTCTGGAGAACAGGAGCTAAATAAATCCCTTTGCTCAATGAGTGCAAGCCTTCAGGAACAGAAGTAGAGGAAGTTGAAGTATTAATGTCAGTAGCAGCTCCTGATGCAGGATGTATTATGCGAACAGGAGGATCTTCAACCCCGGTCAATGGCTCAAATCGGTTCGAACACAAAAGGTTGGGAACCACCCTAACAACTGGGCTTAATGGGAGGGGGAAAGTTTCAGCACCGTGGGTATAGCGTCCCTCTGACATTCCAAATGAGGGATTTCCCCCTGGAGTGTGAATATCCTTAGTCATACTAGTCACAGCAGGAGTATAAATAGCTTGTATCCTCTTGCTCTTTGTAAACATTTCAGGTATTTTCACCTTTTTGGGCACTCCACTGCTAGTAGGCAAAGAATGAGATTTACTTTTTAATATGGCCTCAACCTCTTCAAATAATAAGTCAATATCATGAAAAGGGCTCAAGTCTTTAGTGGTTCCTGTACTTACTTGGTTACTTGATCTTTTTTTCACTTTTTTTATACCGCTCAGAGGGGCAGCGATATCAGTAGCTTTCCGTTTCCCCATTACAGGCAGCTGGTAAGATGGTGTATAGGGCCTTAAGTACCAAATGAAAGTCCTCTATACTTGCTGCTCACAGACAGGGATTTGCCCAGCCCGGCCTCTATCAGGCGATGATGGGCGATGATGGGCGAAGACGGGCCCGTCTTGGCCTGGTCTTTGCCCAGCGTGAGGTGCGCGATCGAATTTGAGGCCAGGTATGCTGAAAAGGAGCCTGGGGGATAAAGTCCCACCCCGGGCTCAGCGTCTCAAGGGCCTCTGTGCAGCACAACCAGCGTCCCCGTGTCTCTGATTGGTAATATTTTCACTGGATCCTCAACCTGCTGCACATTTGCAGTAAGATTCGCAGAATCCCTTTTCTTCTTGTCTCTTTTCTTCACCCATCTGCCTTCCCACTTATCTAATCCTCCCCATGTTTGAATGCTCTGAACTAATTCCCTAATGTGAATTTTCATTCCTGGCATTCTCATATTCTCAAAGTCCTTTGAGTTGAAACTCTAATCTGTAATTTCTCTTTAAATACTTTGTTTTCTCAATCTCTTTGTTATATTTTTCTGCCAGGTCTGCTAATTTCTGGTGTACTACTCCTGCTTTGTTGGTAATCAGTTTGCACAAATAACGTAACTCATCTTCTGTCTAATTCCAGCATTCCCTCAAGTAAATCTTCTGCTTCTAGTCTAAGCCAGGTGCACCTCCTCCACTGAATCTCCCCGGGTGCTACTCAACTTCTCCAACCATTGAGTTAACTGCCGAGCTGTCAAACCTTGCAATGAAATGTTGTTATTTACACCAGGCACTTGCTGTAATGTTAGGCCTGGGGTCTCTGGTGTTATTGTAAATGGGTTAGGATAGGGTTAGACATTTCTGGTCTTCCCAAATCATTCAAGGCGGCCCTAGGGTAACTCCAATCAACTAACGGACCTGCACCATCAAATGTCGGTCTCATGAGAGTCCCTATTCATGCGTTTTCAGTGAATCTCTCCCTTTGTGCGCCTGAATTTAAGCAAACAATGGTATGACTGGACATATGGTAACCAGTACTGACAATGCATCTGGACTTGGTCGGGCATTTGGATCTCTTGGGTAAATAACTCCTGTATTCTGACTTGTCAATGCAGACATCTCTGTCTGTGACCCTGTTATGGTGGTGTATTTCGGGATTGTCTGTGTTTGCATTGGGGACATTAAATTCGGGGTAGACTCTATCTGGATCAGTGTCGGCTTCTGATAAACCTGTCTCTTGTGGTCAGTCTGTCTTGTCGGCACTACTAAATTTGTTACAGTATCTATAATAGGTACAGCTGGATACATTCTGTGTACGTCAATCTGCGGCACAGGCATCTGAATCGCAGAAGTAGTTGGAACACTATGGCTAACCTGTATCTTTCTCTGTGTAGGTTCAATTGGTATCAGAGCTGTCGGGTCTACACTAGTACTTGATCCTGACTCATATGCTGCATACAGTGGGGGATGATTCCTCAATAACTGCAAAATAAACTCATCATCGTATGACTCTTCATCATAAGTTAAAGACGTCCTAGACTCTGTGGATTTCTGCTCTCTGTCATTGAAGAATAGGAATCCCTCTTATTAGTACTCTTTCTAGCCTCGTTTCTGTTCTCTTGTGTGATTGCAGGAAACAGCTTAACTTCCTGTAAAGTCTCAGTTCTCCAAAGTTTCTGCTCACAATCCCATCTTGCCTCAGTTAAAGTTTCTCAGCATTTCTCATTCGTCTCTCAAATTTCAGTTCCTGTTGCTGTGTAGCCACTAATTCCCAAATAGCTAATGATTCAAACTGGGCAGGTATCGGAGGAGGTTTCAAATCATATAGTACTTTCCCCAAATTAAATGTTCCATGAGCAGGGAATGCTAAGCTCCCATCTCTGTTTCTTTACACCATTGTTTCAGCCAAAGACATGGTGTAGCACCTTGTTCTTCGAATACGATATAGGCGGATGTATCTTCTGATGTTGTAATTTCTCCTATTCTAGTTGGAATGAACATATGTACCGCTAGGGCATTCTTTAAAGCTTTGAAAAATGTCATTTCTGCAAGTTACGCTAATTTCAACATCAAATCACTTTATTCGTTTTAAAACTTTTCAACCATAAAGACAAATAAATATACTAACACATCAAATAGCACTCACAGATTTATTAGAAAAAGTCACTACCAAAATTACAGTGGGTCAACTTTTCTTCTGGATAAATACTTTTAAATAGAATTTAAAAAGTATAGCATTAAACCACCAAATTCATCAGAAAAATAACTACCAAAATTACAGTGGGTCAACTTTTCTTCCCAATAACTACTTTTAAATAGAATTAAAAGAGAATTGCAATTAAACAACCAAATTTATCCAGAAATTACAAATACCAAAATTGCAGTGGGTCAGCTTTTCTTCCCAATAAATACTTTTAAAAAGAAGTAAAAGAAAATTGCATTAAACCACCAGATTTATTACATCAAAGACCTCAACTAATTTTAGCAATTTTTTAAGAATTATGGCTCCCTTTAAAAAAGATCCTACCCCTGGACACACCATCACATCGGGAACCATACGCAGCAATAAAAAAGCTGGCCAATATTGCACAAAACCCCTAGCCCTCAACAGGGGGAGTAAAAAACGTTGCCTAAAGGGTGCATAAAATTCACAGAACAAAGTAAAACGAATTAGGGTCTGTAAGGACACACCATCACACAGGCACAATTTTATAGAATTTTGATCAAACTGGCCTAACAGAAAACACAAATTGCTTCTAATTACCCCCAAACGAAACCGTGAAAATTAGTCCTTTCCCCTACATTTCTAATCTCCAGGAGGTACACCTCTGGGCCCACCCCCATCTTTAACATTATAAAATCCCTCACTGATTCTTTCCTTAATTCCGCCACCTCCCTCTTGGCCCCTGAGATTTTAAAGAAATTCTCCTTTGCCCAATGTTTGTCAGAAAGTTTGTCCGAAATCTGGTGCATCAAACATATCTGGCCGCCCGAGTGCAATGGCTACTTCACTTATATAAGCCAACCAGGGAATATCCCTTGCATGATCACATAACATAGAATCCCACAGCATTTCCCTGTTTAGAGAAGCAAACTCATTTGTCCAAATTTAAATCCACAACAGGAAAGGAGCAATCTTGATGGCACCTTCTATCAAATCAAAATCCAGTTCAGCATGCAAACAGTAACTGGAGGTATTTTGGCCAACTCCTAACAACCTTCTACAAAAAGGATTTTCCTCTTTCACAGGGGCCCTATTTTCCATATATCCCCAAAGTGCTTCCCCATAGATCAGGACTGTGAGACATTTGCGCCTATATCCTTCAAGCAGGGGCTTAATAGGTTTATTTCCCACCCTTGCAGCAAACTCAAATGTGGCACCTACTGTAGCATTAAAAAGCATCCCTCTTCTGGAGATACAGGATTTCCAAGTGCCCTTTTCATCAAAATGTACCTCTACCTAGGGGAATTCCTGTACCTTACTAATTACTTGATCATTTATCTTCAACCCTCCCACCCTACTCAGCGGTTTGCCATACACCATAAAATGTGATTTGCTACAATGTATCTCTAAATCTAAGGCAGACATAAATGTTTCATGCACTTTGACCGCCTCACGAAGTCCATTCATAGTGCAGGCCATTAGAACTGCATCATCTGCATAGATCAATACCGGGACACTCTTACCATTGATATTGGGAGCATCCTTACATCTTTCTACTAAAAAATCATACAACCCATTTGTATCTAAAAGGAAAGGGGTAGGAGCCACAACACACCCCTGACGTACAACCCTATTAAGCTCAAACAAATCTGTACATTCCCCATTTGGCCCACACCTAACATTTGCATTTATTCCTAAGTGGAGATAACAAAGTAGCTCCACGATTTGTTAATCCATGCCAAACCGGGTTAGCCTTTCCCACAACTTACTCCGATTAACCTTATCAAAGGCGCAGCTGAGATCCATAAAAGCAAGATACAAAGTCCCCTTCTTTGCTTGCGCATATTTGCCAATCAGCATAAGCAGATTTAAGCATTGCTCTTGGGTGCCAAGCCCTTCCCTAAAGCCATATTGCATGCTACTCAGGATTTCATTTTCAAACATCCAATCCTCAATGCGCCTTAGGATGATCCGACCCCAAATTTTTGCTGGGGAATCAAGAAGTGAGATTGGTCGGTACGACTTTGGGTCATTTCCATTGCCCTTTTTGTAGACGGGTATAATGCATGCCGATCTCTAGGTAGTGGGAATCCCTGCACTAACTGCTGCATTGAGGACATTGAGCAGAATATGTGCCCACAACTGAGGGCAATGTTTATAGATCCATCAGGATACTATCGGGGCCAAGGGCTATATGGCGAACACTGCCTTTCAGCGCCTCCCTCACCTCTTCAAGTGTAAACCTAATAGCTAAATTTGGGGGGTGGCCATACTGTTTGCCCAATTTCTCCCCTCGAGGGCCCCCCCAAAAAATCCTACAAAAATGTCTCACCCAGACCTTGGGCGATATTACAGGCCAAACCCTCAGATGTTTCTGTCTCGATAGAACCCCTATTTACAACCTTCCAGAACAGGCCTGGGTTCTTGTTGTGTGTTGCACATTCCAATTCCTCCCAGGCCTGCTACTTGACCTGTAGCTTCCTAGCCCTCAAAATGGTTTTGTAATTAGCCCTTGCCTCTCTAATATGGGCCTTATCTCTTGGCTGTCCATTTAATGCCTTCCTTAGAGATTTCTTTGCCACATGACAAGGCTTGCTGAACCATCCGCCCTGGTACTTACAAGAGGGCTCAAAAGCTACAATCATACATTCTTTAATAGCTTTGTTTACTCTAAGCATGCCATCCTTGACTTCCCCTGATCTAGGGGATTCAGCCAAGAGAGTTCCTATAATCAGATTTAGATTTTGACCCACCACCCTCTCTACTACTTGCTGGATTTTTGCCTGTCTACAACCAAGTCTCCTACCCTGATCTTTAGTTCTCACCAAGACTGGCCCTCCCCACATTGATTTACGTAAGATCTCCGGAAAATTAAAGAAAATTGTGAGAGGATTGTGATCACTAAAAAGCTGCTCTACTACCTTTCCACACGTAACCAAGATTTTTTAGAGATGAGGACACAAAGATGTAATCAATTGTCGTTCCAGCCCCTCTGCCTACAAAAGTAAGGGCCTGATATGTACCTACCACTTCCAAGTCGCATATGTTCAAAAGACCCAAACTCTGTAGGCCCTTAAGCAGGTCCCTGCCCTTCTGGTCCTATAAACCCTCAGCTTTTTGAGCCTCAGGAACCTGCTCAAAGGGATTCACCACAGTACTGTGTCGCCCTATTTTGGCATTAAAATCCCCCGACATGACAGCACAAAACTCCAAACCAAACCCCTCCAATCTACACTTCAGTATATGCAAGACTGAAAAAAGGACCCCAATTTGGCAACCGGAGTCAGCATTATAAAAATGTACCAGCAGACCAATGAATTATTTGAAAAGACTACCCAGATAATTAGAAAACCCCGGTGTTTACAGGTAATTTGATATGCCCTCGCTATTTTAGAAAATCGAATTAGGGTAACTAAGCCGCCTTTAGGTCGTCCTCCTTGAGACCGCTCGGCTGGGATTGCAAACCTTTGATAACCACCAGCCCATCCGGCCAGGTTTCTTGAAGTAAAATAAAAACATAGTGTACCAAATACTTTATCCATTTACAATCTAATAACTTGGTGTCATACCCTGCCACATTCCATGAAATGAGACAACACTTTGAGGTCTTTCCACCCTGACCTTCCGCGCTCATGGTAACATTTGGGGGTTCTACCATCCTCACTAACGGTCTCTGTGCATAGCATCAATCCACCTCCTCCAGATCTGGGAAAATAGTAGGTCCATTACCCATACTAGTTGGCTATAAGTCACCCAGCACTTTGCCAGGATTCCTAGTTTGGAAACCATCAATCGGTCGAGTATGATTATAAAAGAAACCCAGAGGGACTATACCAATCCTTCCCTTCATCTGGAATACCAATGGTTGTGTCAAAAAGAGCCGTTGGGCCAGACCTGGATATCTACAATTTACAATAATACAATCCCCATTTCCATCCTTTACCCGAGGCCCAACCCAATCATTCCTTCTAACAAACAAAATATCCCTAAAATCCTTACAAACAAAATCACAATTTTTGTTCACCTAGTAACAAGTCTTATTTTTTAATTGGTCCGTGGATTCACTTGGTCCTGGCGCTAAGGAGGGAACGTCTGTAAGCACTACCACATAAGGGGCGCAGTCCGGAGGGAGCTCTAGACAAACGAGTGGAGGGCCTTTCTCCAGATGCAAATTTTGGACCTTACTTCTTTCTTGAGACCCCACCACATTCTCCATGTGCCTGCTTCCAATTGACCTTCCGTCCCTCAACCTACAATTTAACCTTATACCTGCAGAAGAATCATCTGAGGCAGCCTCCACACCGTTTCCAGGAACCCCTAAATTAGTGATGCTTGAAGGTTGACGCATCTCTCTTTCCAAAACCGTAGGGTTGCCCTCCTGTGCATACACCACCTCAGGCAGTTGACTTTGACACCTAGAATAAAAAAAAACACCATTGGCTGGGACTGAACGGGGCCTCCCCTTTCCACTCATCAAGGAGACTGCAGTTTCAAGCGCCTGCAATTTCTCCATGACCAGGGCCAAACTAACCTCAATCATTTCCTTAAACTTCAACAGTAGATTATCAGCACCACAAACTGGGCACTGACAGAAGCTTATGCCATCTGCAATATCCAAGGGGTTCAGGTTAACAGACAAGGGCATTTATGTTTTTTTCCCAGGTTTCTTCACAGTCTTTTTCTTCTTCAAGGGAGGGCTACTACTACTACCAGGAGGGGAAACCATCAGAAACCTCTTACTCTTGCTTTTAGTGCCATCCAAACCCTTTACCCCTGTTCCTGCTGATGGTAGGATTTTGGGCAGATCGCCCTGCCCTATCTGTAGAAGCCCATCCCTATTTTCAGAGAACCCCAGGACCTCATTTTCTATAGAAACTTGCTGCCAATCGCTCATCTCCAGCAAGAGTCTCCTCTCTGCCAAATCAATTTCCTTTGTGACTACCCCAACTGTTCAAGCAAGAAAGGAGTCCAAAGTTGACTAAGTTTTTCCCTTCCCTCCTCCACACTGATCCTCATTTTGCAAGGCCCTTCTCCT
Organism: Pleurodeles waltl; assembly: GCF_031143425.1. NCBI lineage: Eukaryota > Metazoa > Chordata > Amphibia > Caudata > Salamandridae > Pleurodeles > Pleurodeles waltl. The sequence continues at coordinate 642,805,358 of NC_090446.1, read as the reverse complement.
ACTCATTCTCACAATTTGCCAAGGGGGCCTCTCAGGTGTAGGCTATGACAACTGTTTTAAATGTTTGTTTCTCACAGAAGGAAAAGAAACTTCTCTCCACCGTTGAGGTCAGATTAAATGCAAATTATACGAGGGTCAATAAAGTTTGTCACTCACCCCACTGTACCAGATCTCAGAGGGGTGGCCCAGCCCAGCCTCTTCTGGTCACTGACGGGCAAAGGACGGGCCCGCCCTTGGCCCGCGCTTCGCCCAGGCGTGGTCTGCGCACGTCCTGCACAGCGGTGATCTTTTGGCGCTTTGAAGCGCTCTTTGTGTCTGGCTCTGTCCCTTCTTCCTAAGGGCCTCTTGGAACACAGACAAAACGCAGACAAAACGCTACTTTCAATCAAATCAGGAAGTGAATTTCAATCCCAAAATCCTTTTTGCCTACCTTGTCAACCAATTACGATTCGCGGTTGTCCACCAATCTGTTTACGGCTTTTCACACTAATCGACCTATCCCAGCGTGTCTTCAGTTATGTCACACTCCTATGTGCAGCGACTGACAAAGCCCTTTGGCTTGCCCTCCTAAACTCAGATCCACGATAGACTAAATGCAAATATTGTGAGCACTAAATAAAATCAACACACATATTGTCTGTCAGGTAGGTAACACAATTTCTTCAGAAACCTTACTGAATTTTCACTGCGGTATTTCGCTCTGTCAGATACTCCTTCTATATCAGTTTCCCTCACAAGCAAATGTTATTCTCAACTGATCATTCGATCCGCCTGGTGCACATAGGACTCACCAAATCTCAGTAGAAAACTATCACTCTCTTTAACACACACTCTTGAGTTTGTCAACCACGCCCGATTGACCTATTAAACAGACAAATTAAAACATAAGCCTAGTCCATCCTGAGGCGACTAAGGCTGCAAACTGGTGGTTGTTGCAGTGCTCGTGGGGATGCTGCCAGTGGTGGTGGTGGTGGGAGGCTCCAGCCCGTCTCCTGCAGCCCTGGACGAACGCACACTGGAGCTGCTGCTGTTGTTAGTGGTCCTACTGTCAACGGTGCAGGTGGCGGTGCTGGCGGCAGGGATGCTGGCGGTGCTGGCAGTGGTGCAGGTGCCGGTGCTGCCAGTGGTGGAGGGAGGCACCAGCCCTTCTCCTGCAGCCTCTGACAGCTGGCCACTCGGATGCTGCTGCTGACAGTAGTGATGGTAGCGGCGGTGCAGGTGGCGGTGCTTGCGGCAGAGATGCTGGCGGTGCTGCCCACGGTGCAGGTGGCGGGGCTGTCGGTGCTGATGGTGGCCACCAGGCCCCCACCTGCAGGCTCCGACGCCTGAGGTGCTTTGCCTTGGCTTTTCTGCCCCTTCTTCACCTTGGCAGCTGCTGTTGGGACCTTGGCTCTAGCAGCTGCATTTTTTGAGGTGGCCTTGCTGGGTGGGTCGTGCCCCTTGCCCTTGGTGCATGCTGTCCCCTTCTTCACCTTTGTAGGTGGCGGTATGGTATGGTCCTTTGCAGGGGTTGGTGGCACACTGACTGGCCTGAAGGGTGCCCCCTTGAAGCCCCTGGGAGTTGCAGGTACCACAGCTGATGCCGACTTGGTGGCTGAGGTGTTGGCCTGGGTTCTGGACACCCTTGCCAGAGGGGAAAGACGGGGGAGAGGTAGGAAGCAGGTCAATGTTTGCCAGGAAAGGTTTTTAGACACACTGGGGCGGGAAGATGGAGAGGGTTTTGGAGTGGAGGAAGAGGGAGTGGTTGTAGGAGGTGTCTTTCTGCTGAGTTTGGGTGAAGGTGCATGGGCTGGATGCTGTTGTAAGGAGGATGGCTGTTGGGTGGGTGGGTGCTTGTGTTTGTGTACTTTGGGAGGAGGGGTCACAGACACATTGGGAGAGGACACAGGGGATGTGTGCATGGTTGTGGGGGTGGTGACTGCCAGTGAGGGGTGTGTTGTGATGGGCGTGCTGGGGATGGAGGTAGTGGATGAGGATGTAGTGTATGCAGGTGTGAGTGGAGACGATACTGGGAGGGAGGTGGACGACGAGGAGGAAGGGGACACAGTGGAGGCAGTGGATGTTGGTGGGTCTGCATGGGTATGGTGCTTGTGTGAGTGCCTGTGAGATGAAGTGTGGTGCTTATGTTTGCCTGAGCCTCCTTTGTGTGTTGATTTTGTTGAATGCTGGTCTGAAGGTGTGCCTGTGAAAGGCTGGGGTTGAGGGGATTGGGTCTGGGTAGAGGAAGTTGGAGGGGGAGGCTAGACACAGGGACAAGGGCTGCCATCAGTGCTGAGGCCAGAGCCTGAAATGCTCTCTGTTGGGCCGAAACGCCAGAGTGAATGCCCGCCAGGTATGCATTTTCTTGTTGCAAATGCCCTGATACACCCTGCATGGCATTCAGTATGGTTAACTGCCCAACAGAGAGGGATCTCAGGAGGTCAATAGCCTCCTCACTGAGGGCAGCAGGGCTGACTGGGGCAGGGCCTGAGGTGCTTGGGGCGAAGGAGATGCCCACCCTCCTGGGTAAGCAGGCATTGGAAACACGCTGAGGGGCTGCTGGGAGGGCAGTGCTGGTAGGGGGGGTTGCGGCTGTACCTGTTGTTGGGGTGGGCACAGAGGTGTCCACCACCTCCAGGGAGCTTCCATCGGAGGAGGAGGCGCTGTCTGTGGTGGCCCCTTCTGTCCCCGTCGTGGTGCTTCCCTTGCCCTCCGACCCACTGGTGCCCTCACCGTCAGTGGATTCGGCCTCATGGGCCATGTGGGATGTAGCTCCCTCCGTCGCCGGTGCCTCAGCACCTCCGCCAGATGAGGCTAATGCACACAAGAACAGGGTGACAAAACAAAAGGGGGGGCGACAGAGGATACACTTGGTCAATGCCAGCAACACCACTATGGTTGGCGTACACAACACACAAGGAGCAGCCCTATGCACTAGGCCATGCCCAACCATTTACTAAGACAGTCACCAGCCCATGGGGTTCAATGCCTAACGCCATTAGCTGCACACCTGAAACCCACAGTACCCTGCCCAGGAGGAGATGGCCGCCAACACTATCGGGGTAGGAGTGATAGTGAGCCTGCCCAACAAGGGACCTACCCTGTCATGTTCGCCCTGGCCTAGGGACACCCACAGCCCACATCCCCCACCCAGGTACCTCCTAACCCACGCAAAGTCAGGTTTCAGATTCTGTACTCACCCCCTTGTGGCTGCTGTGATGCCCTCAAGCACCCATCCAACTCCGGATAGGCCACCGCCAGGATGCGGAACATCAGGGGGGTCATGGTGCGATGGGCACCCCTTCCTCGTTGGGAGGCCAGCCCCAGCTGGGCTTCCGCCGTCTTCTTTGCCCAGCGGCACAGGTCCTCCCACCTCTTGCGGCTGTTGGTGCTCCGCCTGTCAATGACCCCCACGGTCCGCACCTCCTTGGCGATGGCACGCTAAATACCCCTTTTCTGGTGGGCGGGCGTCATACTCATTGCCCACCAGATCCCACACATCCCCTGACGCACATACATTGACCACCTTACATGCTGCACATTCGTCAGGTCCCCTCTACCACCCCTACATGTGGCTTACACACACAGCAGTCTATACATTCATGGCCCACGCATCATGCTCACAGTGAACTCACCTGTTTGCCTGGAGGATCGTAGAGTAACGTGTACTGGGGTAGGACCCCATCCACCAGTTTCTCCAACTCCTCTGCAGTGAAGGCAGGGGCCCTTTCCCCAGACACATAAGCCATTGTTGCTTCCAGACACAGGTCACAGCAGCACTTTCAGTGTAGGTCCTCTCTTGTTGAAGGCCAGGCAGCAAGTGAGTGATTAGATAGAAAATGGCGGTGACGTCCGCGGCGGTGCGTACCGTCACCGCCGGTGTACATCGCCATTGGCTCCTGGAACCCATTGGGTCCATTGATAACCAATGCGAATTTGCGCGGCAGTCATCGACCGCCTACCCCGACGGCACACAACGGCAGCGCAATTACCTCATTTCCACTTGTCCCTCCTCACAGGTCAGGCAGCTGCCATTTCAGGGGGGCACAGGGCATGGCACCTAACTGCATCACAGCAGACATTGGCACATCAGCAGACTCTCGAGTTCACATACTGTTTCTGTAAAATCAACAATTCATCATTGGTGCAATATAAGTGTGACTATGACCCTCTGCTCACCGTTCTCTTCCATAGGCTTCAACCACTGAGGTAGATTATGAGATGGCGGCATCCTCCGGTGTACAGACCACTAGTGGACCTAGCGACAATGGAGGACAGACACATTATCATTACCTACAGACTTGATCGTGCCACAATCCAAGAACTGTGTGCCCAAGTGGAGCCAGACCTGATGTCTGCTATCCGCCATCCCACAGGTATCCCCTCTCTAGTGCAGGTCCTGTCAGTGCTCCATTTCCTGGCAAGTGTTTCCTTCCAAACAACAGTGGCCATGGCATCAGGGATGTCTCAGCCAATGTTCTCTAACGTGTTGACCAGAGTGTTGTCTGCCCTGCTGAAACACATGCGCAGCTACATCATGTTCCCTCAACGTGGAGGATTTGGCCACAGTGAAAGCTGACTTTAATGCCCTGGGACATATCCCCAACATCATTGGTGCCATTGATGGTACACGTGTGGCATTTATTTGTCCTCCCCCCCGGAGAAATGAACAAGTTTACAGGAATAGAAAAAGCGATCACTCCATGAATGTGCAGATAGTGTGTTTGGTGGACCAGTACATCTCTCATGTGAATGCCAAATTTCATGGCTCTCTGCATGACGCCTATATCTTGAGGAATAGCAGCATCCCATATGTGATGGGCCAACTCCAGAGGCACCGGGTGTGGCTAATAGGGGAGCCCACACAGTATGAGTAGGTATCTGGGTATGGGGTTGTCCCTAAGGGTTAGTGTGTGTTTAACAGTTTGCAGGTGACTCTGGTTACCCCAACCTCTCATGGCTACTGACCACTGTGAGGAACACCAGGACAAGGGCAGAGGAACGTTACAATGAGGCACATGGCCGTACAGGGAGGATTATAGAAAGAACCTTCGGCCTCCTGAAGGCCAGGTTCCAATGCCTCCATCTGACAGGTGGATCCCTGTACTACTCACCCAAGAAGGTGTGCCAGATCATCGTGGCATGTTGCATGTTGCACAACCTGGCATTGAGACACCAGGTGCCCTTTCTGCGGAAGGATGAGCCTGGAGATGGTCTTGTGGCAGCGGTGGAGCCTGTGGACAGTGAGGAAGAGGAGACAGAGGAAAAAGATGTTGACAACAGAACCTATATTAGTTGGCAGTACTTCCAGTGACACACAGGTAAGACACTGTAACTTCACTTAACATTTCAGTTATCTGTTGGACATTGTACAAGGCAGCCTATTTATCTATGTCTATGGCCACTGACTGTACCTTTTGGCATCTCCATTTTCAGATCTCTGTGCCCCACTCTGGCTCCTCTCTGTGTACTGCTGCCCACCAGAGGTCATCCTAAAGTATATTTTACTGTACGTTTGATTTGCAATGCTGTGATAATGTTGTACTAATACATATTTGAATCATTTGACAGACTCCAGATTGAGTGTTTATTTAGGTGCTCATAAGAAGAGGGGTGGTGCAAGGGGCTGGGCTGATGGTGGAAGAAAGTTCTGGGTAGAGTCCAGTCTCTTGGTATCACAGGTGCATTGTCCAATGGGGCATAGGAAGGGGAGTAATGGCAGTTCAAGGTGGACAGGGTGACAGTGTGGGACAGAAGGGTGACAATCAGGAGAGTCTTATTTCCTGGTGGGGATATTGGGAATGTTCTCTGCCTTCTGCCTGGATCACAGGGACCATTTGTGTGGTGGTTCTCCTTCTGCAGGGGGTGGGGTGCTGGTGGCCTGTTGTTCCAGTGGCAGGGCCTCCTGTCCACTAGCACCAGTGGAGGTGGAAGGCTGTTCCTCAGTTTGGCTAGTGTCAGGCACCCGTTGTTGTGCCACAGCCTCCCTCATGGTCTTGCCCATGTCTGCCAGCACCCCTGCAATGGTGACGAGGATGGTGTGTATTTTTGTTAGGTCATCCCTGATCCCCAGGTACTGTCCCTCCTGCAGCCGCTGGGTCTCCTGCAGCTGGGCCAGTATCTGGCCCATCGTCTCCTGTGAACAGTGGTATGCTCCCAGGATGCTGGAGAGTGCCTTGTGGAGAGTGGGTTCCCTGGGCCTGTCCTCCCCCTGTTGCACAGCAGTCCTCCCAGCTTCCCTGTTGTCCTGTGCCTCTGTCCCCTGAACCGTGTGCCCACTGCCACTGACCCCAGGTCCATGGTCGTCCTGGGTTTGTGGGGTTGCCTGGGGTCCCTGTAGTGGTGGACCCACTTGTGATTGACGCTCCTGGGGAAAGTGGCATGGGCCCACTGGGTGGGTGCTGTGGTGGTGTTTCCTGAGGGGGGAGGCTCTGTGGTAGGTTGGGACTCTGCCTGGGTACCCGACTGTCCAAAGGTCCCGGATGGGCCAGGTTGGTCATCGAGATCCAGGCGTGCAGAGCTGCTGTCGTCACTGTGGGCCTCTTCTGTGGGGGGACTGGATGTAGCTGGCACCTCCTCTCCGGTGACGTTGACTATGGGTCCTGTGGGGATGCAAATGCAGTGTTACTGTATCTGCGTGGGCCATATTGGGCATGGGTGTGTTTCCCTCTGTGATTCTGATTTCCCTGTCAGCTTGGCCTTGTGTGAGTGGTGATTTACTGGGCATGCTGTGGGGATGGGTGTCCATGCAGGTCTATGATGGAGGTCCATGCATTGGTGTTGCATGCAGGGCTTGGTATTGGGATGGGTGGGTTGTGATGGTGGGGTATATGTGAGGTGATGGAGTGATGGGAGTGAGGGTAAGGGTGGGGGTATGTGGTGGTATGCAGGTAGGGTGGGGGATATAATAGTAAAGATATGACTTACCAGAGTCCAGTCCTCCTGCTACTCCTGCACAGCCCTCGGGATGCACTATCACCAAGACTTGCTCCTCCCATGTTGTTAGTTCTGGGGGAAGAGGTGGGGGTCCACTGCCAGTCCTCTGTATGGCTACCTGGTGTCTTGCAACCACGGAATGTACCTTCCCCCGTAGGTCCCTCCACCTCTTCCTGATGTCATTCCTTGCTCTGTGGTGCTGTCCCACAGTGTTGACTCTGTCCACTATTCTCCGCCATAGCTCCATCTTCCTATCAATGGACGTCTGCTGCACCTGTGATGCGAAAAGCTGTGGCTCTACCCGGATGATTTCCTCCACCATGACCCTTAGCTCCTCCTCTGCAACCTGGGGTGTCTTTGGGGTGCCATGGATGTGGTGTGCGTGAAATGTGTGAGGATGTGTGGGGTGATGTGTTGTGGCGTATGCTGTGATGTGCGTGGATGGTGTATGGGTGATGGTGTTCTGTGCCTCTGATTCAGTGGATGCTCCTGCCTTGTGTCTCTCTGTGTGCTATTGTTTTTTTCACTGTAAAGGGTTATGGGTAATGTGGGTGGGTGTTTTATAATGGTGTCAGTGTGTGGGTGTGGTGTGTTTATGTGTGTCAGGTGTGTGTAGTTTGAATTGTCCAATGTGGTGGTGTTTTGTAAATGTGTGTGTATTTTGAGCGCGGTGGTGTGTACCGCCAATGGTTTACCGCGTTTGAAAGACCGCTGCCATGATTCATAGGTTGTGATACTATGGGCGTATTCCTGTTGGCGGAACGGTGTGGGTTTTGCTATCACCAGTTTATCACTGACCTTCGGTGTGGTGGACTTTTGTGGGTGTCTGTATTGTGGAGGATTTCTCAGTGTGGGTCATAATACCCGTAGCGGAATACCGCTGTGGTCACGGTAAGTTGGCCACCGTCAGCACGGCGGTAGGTGGCATTTACCGCCAGGGTTGTTATGAGGGCCTTGGTCTTTTGTAGTTTTATTTATAAGGGCATGCATTAGAAGTTCGATGGACCTCTTGACTACGCTTGGAGTGATTCCACTATGAGCTTCAACCTTAAACAACAATCCTTGTCACATGATCAATAAACAAACATTTCATCTGGAGTCAATAATCTTTATGTACCATGACCCATTTGGGCATGAATAACCACACCTTTTAGTAAAGTTAGAAAGTTTATTTCCCTATATTAACAATGCTAATGTCAAGTAAATTAGTCTCAATAGCAAATGATAAACATACATGAATAACACCGGCTGACCAAATCTTCTAAAGAATCTCAATTTAACTAAAGCATTGACAACTAAGCATTCAAGAGTCAGAGCATAAATTAATTGCAAGAATAACTGCACAATAGAAATGGCATACATCTAAATTCCACTGATGAACAACATCAACTCTTTGTTAATTGCAAAGTGTTAACATTTTCAGGGCTCCCTAAATAACCTTCTGATTAGAATAGCATGTTTGGACTTCATGCAAAACAATTTTAGTCAAAAGATAATTTGGGAAAACATCTAAACTATCGCTCTGTCAAATAGCGGTTGGCACCTAGAAACAAAGAACAAATCTCCAAGTACAAAACCATTTTGTTATACCTCCCCTCAAATGGATCAGCAAACTGTGATTTCTTTATGTCAGTTGGACATATGTCTGGTCAGTTTCAGCAGCGGGACAATGAAAGGTAATGGCTCAGACACGGGGACTCTAAGCTATCTGAACCATTAAGAAGCAATCTCTAAGGGATCAGCATCCAGCATTAGCAATGTAAGCAATACAGTCAACGTTGGAAATAAAGTCGTCATTAACTTGTTCAGCTCTTCTAACAGAACCACTACGGCAAAAATCAAAATAGGAAAGAGCTCCCTCTCTGTGCAGTCGGGCTAAGTTAGAATTTCCTAAAGAATCTTCCCACATTGTCATTGGTCAGAAAATCGTACGTTTACAGTTAATCCAATAGAAAGTAGAACTCAGAGCTAAAATATAACTAAACTGTTTTCCACACATCGATGATTGGCTCCTCTTCTCCTGTTCCCATCGTCAGACTCGTCAGGTAACTATTTTGTTGGAATTCACGCTCCAATCAGTGCATCCATTGTTGGTTCCTGGGAACATCGCTGTCTCACGCCTCAAACTTTACAAAGTAAAAATTTTTAATGCAAGACATTCTAGCAAGCAGTTCTCATGAGAAAGCTAAAGATATCTTCAAATCGTTTGGTCAGCACGGTGTGAACAATGAAATCATTAATTCTCTGGTCAGACATTCCCACTATTTTATTAAACATTGGAACCTGACATAAGGTTGTGCAAACTAGGTGCAAAACTTGCAAACTTTAAGGACTTAAGTTAATAAAAGAAATACATAGCATGAAATCATTAATGTGACATACTACTACGATTTTTTCTACATTTGTGCACTTCAACTAATAATAATATGCATTTACTCAAAGTATTACGTATTTAATGACAGCGACTCAGGTGGGCACATTTTCCTATTTGCACATTATTTTCTATGTTATCCTAATACAACGCAATTTCTTAACCCATAATAAATGAAAATCATTAGTAACTGATTGAGCTTCCACATATTCAATGGCGATTTTACCCTGTGAAAAAAGCCTTCTACTTGGATTTCAAGAATCATGATTGAAAGAAACCATTTTTCTCATGATTTTCCCATAGAAGTGATGGAAGGTGTTCTAGAAGCTAAAATTAGAGCATATTATCTGTAAATTCACACTGTCTTTCTCAATCAGAATGAAGTCTGACATTCTCAGTAAAACATGGGATTCCAACAGGGGCAGCCTGTCAGTTGATTCCCTTGTGTTCTACTGCTTTCTCACAGAGTGTTCTAAATAACAACTAGAGCACTAACAGTCTTACTTATGACAAAAGCCATCTTAATTGAACAAAACTGGTAAAACTTAAAATATTTAATTTAGCAAGGAAAACAAACGAGGGGGTTCTTTTTGTCATAGAAATCGTGGTTAGTGATGTAGAAAGAAAAATTAGGACATGTTTTATGTGAGTTCTCAAATATCTTTCTCTTCGATTTCATTAAAACATTCTGACAGGCAGAATGAAACATGCACTTTGAACACCAGCAACACCCTGCCAGTTAACCTTCTGGTGATCAGCAGCTTACAGTCTTCTAAAGAGCAACTAGAGTGCTAACATTCATGATTTAAGTAAAAAATGTGGCACATCTGAACACCAACTTGATGAAATCGAAGTGGAAAACTGAAAGCATTTTCTACTGAGGATACTGTAGTAAATTAGGGAATTAGGGAGCTTCATAACAAATAAGTCTCCCAGGATGGCCACCAGAGAAAAAAGAGGCCAAATGTACCACACATATTTCCCAAATGTAGCCCATGGATAGCTCAATGACAAAAGTGTGCAAAACACTTAATTGTTTTTGTTTGTTTCAGTTTCTATAGTGCAGACTTCTTCAGAAGGCACTGGAGTGCTTTACATGAGGATCAGTTACACTACACAAGGACACATTCATTTTGGTACATAAAAAGCAAATCATTTAAAAATAATGTGTTGCTATTTGAGAACTCAGAAAATATATCCTAATTTTAGTTTTTTAGTGCACTGACTATAATTTCTATGGGAAAATGACACTCTGGTTAGCACATCTAACCTTATTTGGTTTCTTATCTTTCATTTATAAGGGGATGAGTAGGAGGTTTGATGGACCTGTTCAATATGCTTAGAATAATTACCACCATAAATCCCAAATGTAACACAAATCATCAACAACACCAATCAACAATATTTTTAACCTTGGGAGTCAGTAATCTCCACTCATCATGACCCATTTGGCCATGAATAACCACTCCTGTTGTAAAAGTTAGAATGTTTATTTCCTTATGTCAACAATGCTAACATTACATAAATTAGTCTAAAAACCACATATAAGCACAAAACTAGTTGACCGAACCTTCTAAAGAATCTCAATTTAATTAGAGCATTGATTACTAAACATTCTAGAATCATCCTACAAATAAATAGCAAGAATAACTGCGCAATAGAAATAGCATACCTCTAGGTTCAGCAACTGAATAACATTCAATTGTTATTAATAGCAACCAATTATCAATTCAGGATTTCCCTTACTAACCTTCTGATTAGAATAGCATGTTTGGACTTCATGCAAAACAATTTAGTCAACATAAATTTGGGAAAAACATCTAACTATGGCTCTATCAAAATAGCGGTTGATACCTAGAAACAAAGAAAACTTACAATAAGTACAATAGCATTTTGTATTACCTCTCCTCATGTGGACCAGCAAGCCATGATTATCGTTTTCAGTGAACATCAGTTCAGTCAGCATCAGCAATGGGCCATGAAAGGGGATGATTCAGAAATGGGGACTCTTAAGTTATCTGAACCATCAGAAAGCAGTCTAAGGCATCAGCATTCAGCTTCAGAAGTTTAAGCAATAACGTTAAAGGTAGAATCCTCTCAAGAGGAAATCGAAATAGGAATGAGCTCTCTTCTCCATGTGTAGTTGGGCTAAGTTAAAATCACCTAAAGAACTCCCCACATTAACCTTGGTCAAAGAATCGTATGTTTACAATTAGTCCAGTAAGGATTTGTTTCTAAATCTAAGATATAACTAAACTGTCTTCCACATGTTGATGATTGGTTCCTCTTCTCCTGTTCCCATCGTCAGACTCATCAGGTAACATTTTTGTATCCATCTGTAATCCAGTCAGAGCATCCATTGTTAGCTCCTGGGAACATCGCTGTCTCACGCATTAACTATACAATGTTTCATTAATTAGTACACAACATTCTAGCAAGCAGTTCTCATGAGAAAGTTAAAGACATCTGCTACTGTTTGGTCAACTCAGTGAAAACATTACACAAATCTATTTCTCTGGTCTTATATTTCCCAGGAAGTTGTTAAAACAGTGCAGCTTAACATTAGGCTGTGCAAACTAGGCCCAAAACCTCGCTCACTTAAGGCCTACAATTAATAAAGCTAATACATAATGTGAAAAACATTATTATAACACATTAATCCAATAACCTAAACATAAGCACTTCAATTAATATTAATTTGCATTTAATATCAGCACTTTGTGAATGTGGTGGCCACTCAAGTGGGCACATTTTCCAAGCTGAACATTGTTTTCTATGTTAATCAAATTCTATGCAGATTCATAGTTCAAAGTACATGAATATTTATTATTAAATATTCAGTGTTCACACTCTCACTTTGATAATTTCTGAAGGAAATGCTTTGGGTATTACAGTTTTGATTACATCAAGATGACGCCAGACGTGACACACTTTTGTAATAAATATAGAATGTCAGTAATCTAGCCCTTCATTAGAATACTGTGGGGAGGCAGATGTCAGGGACACGGACTTACTGGGCAGGCCGGAGCGGCAGTGACAGCACAACGGACCATGGAGGGCAGGGGAAAAAGGGCAGAGGCCATAAACCAACCATGCAGGACAGGTAAGAGATGCTGTGGCAAGATACAGACCATTGAGGGCAGAAGGAAGAGACAGTGGCAGTACAACCATACATGCCAACAGACCAGATTGAGGCAGGAGACTCCCAATTTTTTAAGCCCAACAGAGCTTTATTTTATCTGTCACCTGCCTAAAATCTCCTCTTTTTCAGTGAAAGTCAATAGGGAAAATCAATCCGTCAGGTTTTGTACAAAATCTTCCTCTTGGCAGGTTCAAAATGTTTGCAAGTATGGTACATTGGATCGCTGAGAACAGGATGTATGGGGTAGTGACATGGACTCGGATAACGGGGGCAGGAGGGAGATAGGCAGAGGCACCAACCTGACCTTACATTGCAGGCATCAGGGATTGCAGCAGCACAGTACAGCACGCAGGGTAAGCGGGACGGCAGTGCAGCACAACAGATCATGGAAAGCAATAGGGAGGGGAAAGGGCCATGCACATGGACAACAGACAGCAGAGGGGAAAGAGGCAACGAAAGCAAGCTGACCATACTGAACAGACAGAAGGGACAGTTGCCGCATAACGGACCATGAAGGGTAGGGGGAAGGGGGAAGGGGCATGACAACAGACCAGGCAAGCCAGGAGGGAGAGGATAGAGGCCTGCATATGGGAAACAGAGGGCAGGAGGCAAGGGGCTGGCCTGGAGCAGCAAACTGACCATGGAGGGCAGACTGGATGGGCACTGAAAGCACAACACGCCATGGAGGGCAACAGTGAGACTATAATGGCAGACACATAGACAACTAGGGATGATGGGAGGGGGGTCAAGGGCAGCAAGCTGACCTCACAGGGCAGGTGGGAGAAGCTGTAGCAGAGGAGCAGAGACTGCCAAGCATGCAAGTTGGAGGGTTAGTGGGAGCACAACGACCATGGTGGGCAAGAGGGCAGGGCAGGGGCATGTACAAAGCACCATGGAGGACAGAAGATATGGGTAGAGCCTGGATATAACTGAGAGGGCAGGGGAAGGGGCTTCACAATAGATCACGCCAGGTAGGCAGGAGGAGCAGTTGCAGCGCAACAGAGCATGGAGGGCAGAAAGGAGTGGCAGCAAATTGGACCATGGAGGACAGGAGGGAGGGCATAGGGGCATGGAACTCGGACAGACAGGGTGGATGTGACAGGGATTGGTGGCAGTCATCTGACCATGCTATGCGACTGGGAGCGGCAGTGGCATCTCAACAGAACACTCAGAGTAGATAGGAGGGGCAGGGAAGGTCCATGAAATACGACGGGCAAAAAGGAGGGAGCAGGGGCAAGCACACAGACATTCGGCCAGGGGTACGGGTTGGAGTAGCAAGTTAAGTATAGAAGCTAAGCAGGAGAGCACTGATGGGGCATAGAATTGGGCAATGGAGGGCCTGAGGAGTGGACAGGGACATCAAGCTAAATGGAGGACAGTGGCAGCACATTGGACCATCTAGGGCAGGGGGGCGCTAGTGCATGGACTCAGTTGACAGAGGGTAGGCAGGAGGTGGATGTGACAGCAAGCTAACTGTTCAGGGCAGGTGGAAAGGGCAGTAGCAGAACAACAGCCACACAGGGCTGTAATGGAGCAGGTGCATGGACTTGGACAATAGATGGCAAGGAGGAGTGGGGTCAGGAGTAGCAAGCATGGCAGGGGGCGGGTAGCACAATGCCAGGCCAGGCTCTGTGTCCAACCTCCCCACCCCCACCCGTGCATTGCAATAGGCATTTTACTTAACATTAAAAAACTAGAAATTCACTGAAGAACACAAAGATTACAGGGATTTTATAGTTAGGGTAATGGAATTTTAAAAAAAACTTAGAAATTCACTAAAGAACCAAAGGTTACAGTGATGTAATAGTTAGGTTAAGATTTTACATGCACAAAACCATAGAAATTAATCTGTTATAGTTAGAGTTATTTCAAGTATTTCAAGACTTTGAACACGGCCACAGCTCGAACTGCTGGATGGAATTACACCAAATTTGTCAGAAAGGTAGCTCCTGGTCCAGAAAGCATGCTTTTTGTTATTTGATGTAGATCAATTCAGTAGATTTTGAGATTTTAAAGGAAATCCAAATTTGTATATCTAAGAGTGTGTCTATTTGCAAATCCTCCTGATCCCGTGCAGAGATCTGATTGGCTGCCAACACTTCAACCAGGAAGTGTTGGTAGCCATTTTGGGACACAGACTTAGCTGAGTTCCAAACAAAACCATAAAAAATAAAGAAAAGGTGGCAGGGAATAAACACCATACCCCCCTAGCCTTGATGCTGGAGCTCCCATGGGACAGCGTTTTACAAATGTTGCCATGAATTTGTGATAGATTCACCAATCTGCAGCAAAAAAGAAAAAAAGAAAACAATTGCGGGCTGCTGCGCTTGTTTTGAATGAAAGGCTCAGGGTGGGCCCGGTGCCGGGAGCATAATCAAAAATATAATAACAAAGGAGGGGGGGGGGGCACCGGGCACCCATACTAGGACTTTAAAGAGCCCCGGGGAACAGCACACCCCAGGGGCTTCATATTAATTTAAGAGGGGGGCAGTGTGGACCCCCATTCATGGGCTTGAATGAGCCCCAGTAACCACCACCTCCCTTGGGCTTTATTAAATTAATGGACTTCTCTTGTGTGTGGGTTCTGCTCAAGAGGACAGCCCTTGTATGTCAGGGACGAGAAGGTGCTTTTGAACACTGGCAGTTTGAGCATGACACTGTCATGTCTGTGTACTGTTAAAGTAACAACTTAACAGAATGCACATTATTGTGAGGTTGGTCTAGCACTTGAGCTGGTGGAGGGGTGGAATTGCTGGTCTATGTGGCCCATCACCTCCTCTTCCACGTTTGAAAAATAAAAAAGTGAATGACCACCACACCCTGATAGTTTTCTCCCAGGGCGTGTGGGTCATTTTTTTTGTGTCACTCAATGGCAAGTTTTTTCTGGAGGTCACAGATAGGAGAAAAGACATTACACCGTCAACCCTAAATATGGCGGTTAATATTATTCTTCCACTGAAGGAACCTACACGGTCAGGTTAAAGGAGTTAAGTAGTTTGTTGACACAGCCAACGGAGGTTCTGTTGACAGAGTGTTTAAGCCCCACCCATCTCCAAATGAGGTGGGAAGACCAAGAGCTTGATTTGTGACATAATAATCTGCAAAACTCTAAATCTGTCCATATTACCTTCCGTAAATGTAGATGATTCTGTATTTGGCTCTCCTGGCTGCTATTGATAAAGTGTGAGTACCAAAAAAGCACAAGGATTCACAATTAACCAATTAAATTCAAAATTCCATCTCTGCCTCCTCATTCTTGTTTCCAATGCAGCCAATCATGGTAAGACATTTGAGAGCTCACCATCCATCATGTCGCAGCGGCTCCTTCTGTCACTTTCGTGCTGTGGGTGTCTTGTTAGACGGATGACACCAACTGCAACCCAGGGGTCTACTCTGGAAACCGTAACTGTAAATAGACACTCATTAGTGCGCGTGACAGGTCGATAAATTTGAAGCAGATCGCCAGCCCAGAACCCAAAGTCTTTGAAAAAGGTAATTGGAAACCTGACTTTGGGACGCAGTCTTTGGGCAGCACTGAAGGCATTGTTCAGCGCGTGTCAGTGCACGGGCACCCGGGGGTGCAGGCAGTGCCTGTGACGCAGCTGGGAGCACAGGGAGAGGCCCCTCTGTTAAGAACAGGTCCGTTGTAGCTTATCTCCCAGCGCGAGCTATTCATAGCCTTACAGCGCCTGCCTGTCACTGCGGCATGCGCCTCTGGGAGGGGTGATGGGGATGGGGGGGAGGGGGAAGAGGTGGTTATTCTGTTTCAGAAGGAAGGGTCCACGACACATGACGAGCGGGCCTAATTTCAAGTAGTAACATGTAAAAAACATAGAACTCTTAGTTCACGACGAGCTCTTATTGCCTTACCCTCATCATCTTTCTGACAGTTGGTATGTAACACAAGTGGCAGCTGTGAGACTCCCTTATCCAAAGTGCAGCAGGTGCTGGGAACCGGGGCCCAGGGGAGTGAATGGTCCACGGTAATTGTGGCTGTCTTTTACTCCAAAGATCAGCCGTGGTACGCATTTTAAAGTCAGCCCCCTATTGTATCATGCACGTAAGTAATTAGAAAGTCCGTGTCTCTAGCTTTTGTCTACAGCTGTGTTCTCCTTCAAACATTTCTGGGGCTGGATCAAAGCATCACCACCTTTAAGCTCACGAAAGAGATGGCAGAGTGCCTCCGATGACCTCCTCGGCTCCGGCACTCTCATAGCCTACATGCAGGCCCTGAATTCAGGTTGCAGGAGGAGGAGTGATTGAGTTCCTTTCATTGGGCCGCTTGGTCACACTGCCAGGGTCGTAGCTTGATCCGTAAGATTGGGGGTGGATGAAACTTCAGATTTCCTTACAACCACACTGGCATATAATGTTAAAATACATTATATGACAAGCGGTGTGCACCAGAAGGACTTATGGGTCAGTGGAAAGGAAGAGGAATGCGGATTAGTAGAGGTACTAAGTGAAAGAAAACACATTATTTTGTCAAATAGCCAACATTTTTTAAAGTTTTTCCCAAACACAGAGAGAGTGTGCGCGCGTTTTTGTCTGTGTGTAAAACTTCCTGGTGAAATCTGACAGACATCTCACCATACCCGACTACAACACATGATCGAACTATTTATCACAAAATACATTAATTGAGGGGTGTAACACCTCCCACTGAAGCTGCGCCCCTGCACACAGCATCACTTGGCGTGTGCCGGCTTTTGGTTGGATGTAGAGTGAAAGGTAGTCGTTTCTTAGTAAATAGTTTCGTAAAGAAGAACTCTCCATGATGGATGGGTTCAGTCTGTTGACTTGGATTGAGAGTCTGTGTGGAGGTTGCACGTGCGCCATTCTAAGAAAACGGTCTTCTATTGTCCTGTTGTACAAGGTACAGTACGCATAGACACCTGAAGGGGGCAATCTAAGGTAGAAAGAGAGCACCCAGCGACAAGAGCCCGATTTACTTTGCAGGTAACTGAAACTCCCGTTTCCTATATTTCCTGACTGTGACACGTCTCTTTTAACAATGTCTTCCTTTAAGAACTTTCAACGAGACAGCTGTCACTGTGTAATAAAGTACAGAGTGTCTGCCATGTTGTACTTTCCTTACAGCAATGCTCTAACTGATACGTCAGATGGTTCTGAGCCCATGCACTGCACACTCCTCACTGTGTGTGTGTCCTTAGACTTTCAGTGCACGGTAGCAGAGCACATACTGATACTGCCCACCTATGGAGTCCAAACTCACCGACATCAATTCACAAACAAATAACATGAATTGGAAGTGACATGAGGCATCGTTTGCCTACTAATATCGTCACATGGATGACCCCTTGTCTCCTGCTTAGCTCTCAGCAGTCTCATATTCACAGCTGACTGGCTAATGGAAAGACAGAGAGGGAAAACTACTGAAAGTAAACCGAACGCTGAGGTCCCCAATCATTTGCTGTCCCTGACACTGACTTCTTGACTGACTTCTTCGTCTAGGCGATCAAGGGGACCAAAATCGGTGCCAGAGACATCAAGGGTAATGCTGGAGTTGCACCTGCTACCTCTTGTGACCCCAAATTGATGTTCATGTCCAAATTCCTCTGAATTTCCTCCCACGGGTTACCACCTCCTCAAGTTGCTTGCCGGCGAACCCCAAGCGCCTTACTGTAAGGGTCCATAAGTCCAGTGCTTCTCACACTGCATAGCTATGATCCCAGACTTCCCCCTCCATTTATGTATGTGCCCCAAGCTCCTCCCGCTCTCTGTGCATTCACCCCAAGATGCTAAGAATAGCAAATGTGAAATGTTTATAGTACAGATATTAAAATCCATTAGAATTTAAAGCCAAAAACTATCAATAGTACAGTGCACAATTGAAACCTAAATTACCGGTTACAAATTACAGGTATTAAAATCAGACATAGAATACACGATAAATACTCAATTGATTTGTCTATATAGACATTAATTTAAGAACAGTCCCATAATAGCAGGGCGTCCAGTAGGGAAAGCATTGCGCGTAATTGTAGGTAAATTACTTCCGGGTCCCCTTGCAGCGGCAAGGCCTACCTAATAATAGTGAACTTAAAACCACAATTGTCAGGGTCTTTAAAGTGCTTACGAGCATTGGTTAGTCAGCCATAGGGTGACAGCCAACAAATATTAAAAGCCAAAGTGCAAAGTTGAAGCTCAATAGCTATGCAAAATGTTTAAAAACACAACAGAGCAAGAGCAGAAATAGTTTCCGCACATCATTAATCGCTGCTCGCAGTGCCCTAGAGGAATTTGGCCTGAGCAACCCTAATAAATGTAATCAAAAGAACATTCAATATTGTGCTCCTAGGATCCAAGGACATTATAACAGCCTGCCGACAGGAGCAGATCCCTAATTTATTCCACTTCTTACGCAACAGGGATCTATGCTCCTGAAATAAGGAAGGACACAGGCAAACCACAACCCCTGCACATAACTCCCTCCTCTGGGGCTAACCGCCATGAAGGTAGATGCTTCAGAAAAGCCCAGTTGCCCATCCTTAAAGCCATGAATTTCTCTTTCAAATGATTGCCATAGGAGCAGGAAAGATAGCCAGCTGGTGTACCTGGCTGAAATGAATTGATAACCGCCAGGCGTGTTTATGTTTAGCAAGGAATGCTTGATCAGAGTGGTAAGACCAAAGCTGAATACTCTTTTTAATACCAAATTTGAAAAGGGTTTGGGAAAGGTTATTGGCCCAAAGATCGTCAGCACTTAATAGCTGTCTACAATTAGTCAAAAAACAGCAGTGGTACTCTTTCGCCTTGGTCACATTAATTTCAAGCCACAAGACATACTCCAAACTACCCGCCTTGGCCCGGCACAGCTTATGACAGAATTTCAGGAAGGCACCTGCACCTACTACTTTCTGGTCTTAAAGACCAAATTCCAACCGCACCTGCGCCAGAGATGCGGATTAGAAAATTTAAATCAGCTAATCATCATAGCGCAATCAAGGGCCAACTTAGTTCAACCAGCCTGTTGTTGCTCTCCCATGATAGAAAGCTTATCATCTCTTCCCACCTTTTTTAGCTCAGTTCTAGCCGAAATTGAGAAGTTTTCCTCCTGCTCCGTGGCCGAGGTTACTGCACTGAATCTGAGGTCCTTTTGAGACATGGCACAAAAAAAAGAAACTAAAGTTAAAACACTGGACGATTACTTTCATTCGGCAAAGAGTTCATCAAACATCATTTCAAGTCGATCTGCTGATTCTGGGATTTCCGACCAACGCACTCCAGCTAGTTCAGTTAATTTGTATAGCTGTTCACCTGGAGTCGAATCTTTGGACATAGTCCCTCCCTTCCACTTTAACTCAGATGACACAAGTTGATTCTTCAAAATTACACACCTCATGGGGGGAGCTGGGAGCTCAACATGCATTAAGTGAGAGGGAAAAGAAAAGGTTACTAAACAACTGAGCAAAAGACGGAGCCCACCGTTTCGTGAGGCTGCAAATAAAGGTCATCAGTCTGTTCAACATGACTCGTGGCAGTTGCAGGAGGCAACAATTTGATTCCGTTGACTAGTTCCTTCATGGTAAACAGGGTGCCCTCTTGCTGCCTAGTGAGCCAGTGCATGATCCACTGATCAGTGTAGCTATTAAAGGAGTCAGAATTGGCCCTAAAGAATCATTCAGTCAGGACATGAAAGGCAAAGCAGAGTCTTACGGTTCCCACTGCTACAAGCTTGGCAGTGATGGCATTGTTGGCATCACAGTCACATCACCAAATCCTTTGGTTGCCCATGATACCATTATTTGTAATGTTGTTGGTCTGAGAGCCCCTTCCTCCTCCCCTGGGGTACCCCCTACGAGCCAAGGAAGACAGTTCCCATTACTGTTACCCTGTCATCAGGACTCTTCCACTGAGTCTTTGGTGACGGGGTCTGAGATTCCTATAGGCTCCTCCAGTTTGGTAGATCAGTCTCACCCAAGGCCGTCATTTTGCTCTCCAAGGACTTCATTTAACTACATAACTACTGAGCTACTTTTTATCCCAGAATGTCATTTAAGGGGTGCCCATGACATTTTGAATAGAGGGAACATTTTAAAGACTTTTTAACGCCATCACAGAGCTGAGTGACATTGGATCTGGTAATATCTTCTCTATTGAATTTCTTTCACACATGGGCTCTCAGACAGGGGGAAATTACCCTGGTATCACTTGCTTCTGCTACTGTAGCGCAGTCAATCCTCACTAGAAAAGACATATTCGACTCCTGGGGTATTCTGATGAATCCCCATAAGAATCCTGGTTATCCTGCATTTTTATCTGAACCCTCCAGTCTAAATCATCTTCCTGTGCTGAAGCAATTTTCAATTTTGAAAGGTGCTCAGGGTAGCACCAATACTTTTAACAGCACAGGAAAGACTGGTGCTGGCAATCAATTGGGGGCTAAATGGGACTAGTTGCCATCTGCTCTTTTATATAGACGATTTGAATGATCATCGCAGGAGGTGTTCTCCCTGTTAAAGTCTGCACGTTTGTCTTTATGTTCTTGGAATATTAATGAGGTGGTACACAAGTTTGAATCGGGTGATTTAGTGTCTTTTTTCAATTGTTATGATATAATCACCTTGCAGGAAACATGGGCTAAGGTCAGTTTCCCACTATTGGGGTTTCTGGAAGTCCAGAAATCTGCCCACAGAGAGAGGAAAAGGGGTTGTGCCGAGAGGGGTTATCTATTTATGTTGCTGTCAAATGTAAAAGGTTCTATCACAACACTGCTCTGGGAAGAGAACTGGGTTCAGGGGATTATGATTTGTAATTGGAGTTCGCAGCAAACCCTTATTGTGATTAATGTCTATATTGTGTCAGGCACTAAGGAAAAAAGATGGAAGCTGTCCCGTCAAATGCAGATCTTGGGTGACTTAGCTGGGGATTATCCTCATGCTGACTATCTGATAACTGGGGATTTAATACAAACTTGTTGCAGGATACTGCCAAAGCACTTGCAGGCCCGATCTCTGCAACCACCAAGTCCCCAATCAGCTGAGACCCAGGGACTGTCCTTATAGTGCCCTGGGAGAATATGTGGTAATGCATTTAAATAGTATGCTTAGAATAGCAGTCCATGAGTCCACTGAGCCAAGGTCCAGACTTCTCACACTCTCTATGAATGGCCCTCAGGATCTTCACACAGCCACGCCCAGCTTCCAAGTCAACAAATAGCATGTAGCATAACGTTTTACTTATAAAATCAAAACGTATTCAAAGTCCTATTGGTTAAGAAGGTAAGGACGAGCTAAAAGTGTTGCAATCAAGTCTACTTGACAGCAGAGCAGAAGGATCTCTCTGGAGATATAGTCTAACATGTCTGCATTGCGCTGGGCTCTTTGTGATACATTTTTACTGTGCGCGCACCATCCACCTTAATTCTGCTGTGATAGCCCCTGCATGAGTGTTTTATACCAGACGTTATCAACTCACCAGAAAACTACACTGTGAGAGATCACATATGACATGGCTCCGATGTGACAGCCTTTATCTGAAGTGCATCTGACTTGGCAGAACCATTCTCATAGGCCTCACCTGAGTCAGCTGGTCTGACTTTTCTCTGATGTGACAGCCTATATCTAACACTTCTCTGCTGTGTCAAGCTCTGTCTCCATGCATTGAGCTTGCCTGTGTCATACATTCTATATTGTGACAGGCTCAATCCGACATGTTAAGATTTGTGTCTACTGTGACATCTACAATATCTGCAGTGCCAGCAAGTTAATGACATGTCTTTGCTGTAACAGGCAGGCCTGACATGTCCCTGGTGCGTTAACCTCCTGTCTAACATATCTCTGCTGTGCGAGTTTGGCTGGTATGTTAGAAATACGTAGGCCTACTTTTGAACTGTTTCTTCTATGACTCCCAGGGCCCTTATTTATACTTTTTTTGCGCTGCATTTGCGCCGCTTTTTGACGCAAAATCGGCGCAAACTTACAAAATACAATTGTATTTTGTAAGTTTGCGCCGAAAAGCGGCGCAAAAAAAGTATAAATATGTGTCTACAATGTCT
This sequence comes from Pleurodeles waltl, assembly GCF_031143425.1. Taxonomy (NCBI): domain Eukaryota; kingdom Metazoa; phylum Chordata; class Amphibia; order Caudata; family Salamandridae; genus Pleurodeles; species Pleurodeles waltl. Next base: position 642,782,909 of record NC_090446.1, on the reverse strand, counting down.
CTTATGAGGTCTAGCCTACCAGACAGCCCAAGCTCTTTGGATATGAAAGGTCTATTGTGCTTAGACCCCGACCATTGATTCATTGATGGCCTTCCTCTTCTGTGTTTGTTTCTTCCCTGGTGCATATCCTCTTTACGTGTGTCATTGCTCTGCTTCCAATTCCAGAACTACATTTTTTTTTGGTAAAGCACTCATAAGAGTGCATGTTTTTCCAGCTGTCTCCCTAGTGTACTTCTCTTCCTCCACTCTGTTAACCCCCTGTTGCTCTCTGTAGCCTATAAGATTCTCCCCAGCCCTCTCTGTGTTGCACTCACCTTCGTGAGGCTCTATCCCGCATTGCTTTATCAACACGTCCCTCACCCTTGAATGCCCCTTTTCCCTTCACTTTCCAGCTCCACGCTGCTATCCCCTCTCACCCTCACTCTCCCCATTGCTGCCCATGCAACCTTCTTGATTCCATTTGCTGCCCATTCCCACTCTCCCACTCCCTGCTGCTGCCGCGCCTGAGGGCTTTTCTTCTAATTTACTATTATTTTTATGGAGAACCAGGTAGAAAATTGGTACCAGTGTTTCCACCTTGAAAGCAATTTTGTGCTAATTTTATTTTTTATTTATCAGTCCATCTCAAATTGCTAAATAAAAAAAAAGTCACCTCATCATTTCATATGTGTGCATGCATTATAGAACGTGTCCACCGAAAATGATGCAACAGTGCTTCTGCACTATTGCACACTTTTCTATTTTTTTTAGATTTTCGCCTCGTAGCACAGCATCTTGATGATGCTGTACAGTATGGATAAAATGCATTGGAAAAGCCAACAGGCCCCTAAGCAAAACCTTTTGGCTTTTCCAATGCTTGTGTACCATTCCATGTCTGCCATGGATCTGTTGTGACAGCATCTAACAGATGTGTTTCTGTTGTGATAGACCCTGCTTTATGACTATACCACAGCCCGTCAGATATTTCCCTGCTGTTCCCTGCTTAACACCTTTCCAACATGTCTCCGCTGAGCCGGACACAGTATAACATGTCTCTGCTATGACCTCTCTGCCATAAGGCTGTCTCTGTTATATTATGTTATGTTATGTTATGCTATGAGTATTTGTAAAGCACACTATCACTTGCATGGGTATACTGGCTCTGAACAGGTAGGCATACCTAGATCTACCTAGGTCAGGTAGTTAATTGAAGGGCCAGGTCTGCAGCTTCTTGAGGAATTCAAGAAGAGAGAGAAGGCTTTGATGTGGAGTGGAGGTCACCCCATGCTTTAGGAGCAATGCACAGAGTGCTCATACTCTAGGAGTGGGCAAAACCTTCAGTTTCACCGACATAATTAGCAAACATTTGGTGACTCTGTGTTACTCTTTTAATACAGCATTCTGACCAAATTCTGTCAATCACCATATGTCGGAATTCTTTCTGGCATGTTTGCCAAAACAGTATGTTGGCGAGTGAGAGTAAGATTTGGCATCCTCTAGTGTGATATTTAGTCGCTAGAAGTACATCTGACAAATTATTTTCCAACATTGGCGGTCGTGACCATTCTTGGTCACAAGACTGCTGCTTGAGTAGAAAATCTACTCAAGCACCAGCATAATCAACTCGAGTGGCTGTGTCCGCTGGCATGCCATGCAGCACCGTTTGTGCTCATTTTTCAGACTGGAATGCGCCCCCAGTGCTAAATCAAAGCACAAGCAGCACAAAGTGCCTATTTCTGCCCGTTGACGGACCTCCATGGAATCTCGCAGAGCTTTTTTTAACTCCACAGAACTCCACTTAGTCAAATTCTGTGAGTTCTACCGGCCCCTACTTGCCTTCTGATCTCTTTATGTGTGCAAATAGGAGTCTTGCAGAGTGGAGGTGTCTAGGTTATTGGTGGAAGGAGATGGGACTGTTCAAATAGATTGGACCCAGGTTGTGTAGAGCCTTGAACATATGTGAAGAGTTTGAAATGGGTGAGTTTGTGTATCGGGAGCCAGTGGAGCTCCTTGATGTGTGGTGTATGTTCTACATGTAAGGTTGAGGATGAGTCTGGCTTCCATGTTCTGGGTGGTTTCTAGTTTTCTGGTGAATATCTGGGTGATACCAGCATAAATGGTGTTCGATAGTCCAGTTTGCTGGTGATGAGGCCATGGGTGACAGTCTTTCTGGTGTTGACAGAGAGCCATTTAAGGATCTTCCTCAGCATCAGGGTGTGGAGGTAGGAGGTGGTGATGTCATAGACTTGGGTGGTCATGTCCAGTCTGTTGTCAATATTGATTTTGAGGTTCTTGGCATGGGTGCTTGGTTCAGGTGTGGGTCTGAGTTGGCATGCCAGCAGTTGGGGTCCCATGGCAAGATGTTCCAGCCGAAGATAACTACCTTTGTCTTCTTGGTGTGGAGCTTGAGATAGTTGGATTCCATCCAGTTAACAACTTTGACCATGCAGGCGTCAAACCTGTTTCTTGTGTTGTGGGTTTTGTCAGAGAAAGAGTATGATTAGTTGCATTTCAACAATGCAGAAGAAGACATTGATTTTGTGTGTGCAGATGACTAGAGTGATCATCTATGCATTGCAGAGGTTGGGGCTGATGGATGTACTCCACAGATGAGCTTATGGGCATCAGGCTGACAGCTTGTGTTCTGCCTGTTAGGAAGGAACAGATTCAGAACATAATGATTCCTTGAATGGCAATCTCATGCAGACATCCGACGAGGAAGAGGTGTGAGACCATGTCAAATGGTGCGAGAGGTCAAGAAGGATGAAGATTGCTCTGTCTTTTCTGTGTAGGATCATGCAGATGTCATCTGTGATGACAACAAGTGTTGTTTCTGTACTGTGGTCAGTCCTCAATATGGACTGTGTGGAGCCAAGAGCTAATAGTTGCTCAGCTGCTCTGTGGGGCATCAGACTGATCAGTTTCTCTAAGACCTTGGCTGGATATGGTAGTAGAGAGATGCATGTTGAGTTGGCAGGTGTGGCTTGGTCTGCAGATGACTTCTTGAGCAGAGGTATGATTGCATCGTTCCAGGTATCCAGAAATATGGATGACTCATTGGAGCCACTGAGGATGGGCTTGAGTGTTTCGCTAATTGGGAGTACTTTGATGGAGGCATGGTGGAGGCAGTGTTCGGATGGGGCTCCCAGTGCATGGTCTTCAAGTTAGTAGCATATTCATCTGGGCAATGTTCCAAGAGTTATTTTTCTGCTGTTATGGTGAGTAGGGTTGTTAGGGTCAAGGGATGCTGTTGAAAGGAAAAGTTGCTGTACATGGAGGTGACTTTGTTGCAGGAGTAGTTCAAGAGCTTTTTGTATAGGTTTTGCAAGGAAGCAGTGTTGCTTGAGGTGGCAGAAGACATGGTAAAATCTTTGATAGTGGCGAAGATCTCTTTGCTATTGTTTGTGCTGATGTTGATGTGGTCTGGAAGAGCTGTGCACTTGGTGTTCCGGATCAGCTGGTGGTAGGGACTCTGGGCAGATTTGAAGATCTCTGTCTGTTATGTTTTAAATGATTCTCCACTTGCACTCCACTTGCTCGTAGTATCATTTCATCACCCTGATTTCCTCTGTGTGCCAGCTGGCCTGAAGTTTGGATATCACCTATGAGTTATGCTTGTCGCAAGTTTTGGTTTTGGCGTATCCATTTGAAGTTCTCTGATGGCTTTACGCAGTCTGTTGTTGTGTTTGGACAGCTGCATGGAGAGGGTGGAAGCCCAGTCCTCCTTTGTGATGTTTTCACAGGTATGGCAGGCAGGTCCAGTGGTGGTAGATCTGTGGTTTACGAGGATGGATATGCTGAAATTAATGAGGGTGTGGTATGTAGGGATCTTAGGTGATGGCTTGTTGACTATAATGTTGATGGAGCAGAAGATTAGGTCCAGTAGGTGTCCTGCAGCATGGGTGAATCTGTTCACATGTTGGGTGAGACCAAGATTTTCGAGGATTTCTTGGAGGGCAGCGGAATTTGGGTCAGTGCAGTCTTCTAGAAGAAAGTGCAGGTAGCCAAGGAAGAGGACGGTGCTAAAGTCAATAATGAGGAGTGCAATCAAGTCTTTAATGTTGCTTACAAAGTTGGTGTAGGATTCTGGTGGTCTGTACATGAGGTTCCACCCAGAGAGAAGTTGGATGTGATGCGTATCTTGAAATTGAGGTTTTCCATGTAGCTGGCAGGGGTATCCATGTGTGAGGTGCAACTGAAGGTGTCTTTGTAGATAATGGCGACTCTGCCACGGGCTTCAGTTAACACTTTTGTTTGACAATCTTTTAGCCAGCTGTCACCACTGTAGTGATGCCCGGTGCAGAGGCTGAGTTGTTGAGATCAGGCATCTGTCTGGGAGGAATATCAGGTCTGGAGTGCGGTCATGTAGAAGGTACCATATTGCCGTCATTTTTTAGAGACTGTTGGGGTGTTGAGGAGCATGCATGTGAGCGTGGTGAGTTTTGTTGGTGGTGTCTGGTTTGTGTGACAGTGTGTGGTTGGCTGGTTTATGTAAGTGTGAACGAGTATGATGTTGGGAGCTGTTGGTGTGGGAGTGGTGGTGTGAGGTGTGAGAGAGTGCTTGAGAATCTGCAGGAGACACATGAAGGTTCGCTTTGTGATGTGTGGTGCTGTACGTAGTAGTATGGCAAGTGGCAGTCTAGATTGAAGGTGCAGAGGAGTGTAGTAGGGTAGCATTGGGTTGTGAAGGACCAAGGATCCTATTGTTGGGAACAGTTCAGGTGCGGATGGGCACAGACAAGCTTGCCTTTGGCACACCAGCAGCTCATCCACCGCAAGCATCTGCACAGCAGCTGCCATTAAGTAGGACCTGGGAAGGGGAAGAGAGCATGGAACGGTGGGCGGCTTGAGCGGGGAGATGCGGGAGGCAGGAAGCAGGAGAGCTGGAGCAGTTAGAGTGCTGAGAGGAGGAAAAGTGCAGAAAGCACAGTGTATAGCAAGGAAACAATGCTCGAAGAAGGTCTCAAAATGGAGGGAAAAGCACAAAAACCAGCAAAAAATCATAGAAAAGGAGCGAAAAACAGCACAAAAATGAGTAACAAGCTACAGGGGCTATTGAGAAATGGGCAAAGGATGCATAAGGAGGCCCATAGAAAAGGACAAAGGAGAGAACTGGCACACAAACAAAGGGCACAGAGGCAAGGAAGTGCAAGCAGAGAGATAGCACAAAATCAAATTGAAAAGAGTTGGGCCGAGGGGGCACAGGAAGCACAATCAAAGGTCACAAAAGGCAGAGATGGCACAGAGACTAAATGGGCATAGAGGTGAAAAGGCACAAGCAGAAGTCACAAAAGAGAAAGATGGACAAGACTACAGTGAAGAATGGGCACAGAGGCACAAAAATGACACAAGAACAGTGAGAGAGAGAGAGAGAGAGAGAGAGAGAATGCAAGTGCAAGAGAGACAAACAGTGAGAGCAGCCAGGAGAGGAGCAAGGCAGGGGCCTCAAGGCCCAGGAGCCAGAACCGAGTCATCCTTGCCTGGGCGAAGGACCAACAAAAGATAAGTCCTATGGTGGCTAGGGCTGTACACCTGCTTAATATCTGGGTTAATTTGTCTGAGACAGGCACTATGTGAACTTGGTGGTTTCTGTGTGGGTCCATGTCTGTCATGACTTCTGTGATAGAACCTGTCCGCATGGATCTAAGGTGCCAGCCCCTGTATGAAATGTGTTTGTTGTGAGATCTCTTGCATGAGATATCTCATCTTTGAGAACAGCTGTTTGATGAGTTGCTTCTATTTGTTCCATTGTAAAGGTGGATTTGTGATTAGTTTAATTCATCAGTTTTATGCACAAATGATCATGGATGTAACTATTCTTAATGCAGCGGGTGCAGGGACACTAAGGGGCCAGAGGTGTGAGAGGTCCACTGCATCCCAGTAACAACCTGCTATAAAGACAGAGTCAGGGGCACAAGAGCTCTTTTTCCTTGTTTAAACTATGGCCCACGGAATCCTGGCTTTGCCTTTACATTAGAACATACATGTTATTTTATGAAAAAGGTACCTCCCTTCAATAAACACAAACAAGACCACACATATTTACTTTGGGAAGAATAGAGTGGTAAGAGAAGAAGCCCTGGATTGCAATGAAACATTTCTAATTCACAAAGAGGGGGTTCAATGGCTTAGATAATGTTCAGTTCAGAAGTGCAGGTGCATGCAATGCCAGTTCCAGCAGGGCATTTGCAAGTAGGCCTCTGGACCTTGTTGTGTCACTGTACCTCTGAACAAGAGGTCAGCCAAATGACCCTTGGAGTTACTCAGGTTAGCCTGGGATGAAAATAGCAGGTCCAGTCTTCCTTCTCAGAGAGTAGGACGTGCGTCAAGCAGCAGGGCAATCCTCTGAAGAACAAGGCAAACCTCAAGCAGCAGGGCAGTCCTTTGGGGAACAAGGCAGGTCTCAAGCAGCAGGGTAGCCATATGGTAGCATCAGAGAATTCCTCTGAAGAACAAGACAGTCCTTAAGTAGCAGTGCAGTCCTCTGGCGAGCAACGCAGGCCTCAGGTAGCAAGGCAGTCCTCTGGAAAATAAGGTAGTCCTTCTTTTATAATGTCCACAGGTCCAGGAGTGTGATGATGAGCTGCTCAGGAGGTCTGATATTAAGACCTGGTGCCACTGTTTGACATGGGGGACATTTTTACACCACTCCCACCTCAGGTTCGGAAAAGTTTCTTCCTTCACCTTTTTAACTTGTCCCACGCTCAAACAGGTCCTCGTGACACAAAGTTCCTTTGTGAGTGCGCTGAAGGCAGTCTTTTGAAATGTAATTGGTTCAGGAAACAGAGCCACCCTTCTCATCCTGGGAGGATGACCCTGTCCCAGCCACACGCATGTCCTATTGTTCACTGTTGGGGTCCAATACACATTCCTGATGCGGGAACAATTAATAGGTCCATGAAACCTCTAGAAGTCCTCAGAAAGTTTAGGGCAGGAAAATGGCAACTTTCAAAATGGCAATATAAATCCGACTTTACCATTAAAAATGATATTGAATTACAATTCAATTGAGTCCAAAATAGACATTTGTACCTGTTCCCAATCAAAAGTTAGCACTTATTAAGTGTAATAAGTTAATCCAATGTTATGCTAAGGGAAAGGTAGGCCTCACAGTAGTGAAAAACGATTTTGGAAGATTTTCACTACCAAGACATGTAAAACTTAAAAGTACATGCCTGTGTTTTTAAATACACTTTACCTTGCCCTAAAGGCTGTTTAAGGTCTATGTAATCATTGATTTCTATGAATCAAAAAGGGAGCTTTAGCTTTGCAAAATGTTTATTTTTCCAAGGTCAATTGGCGCTTTAAAACTTCACACAGGCTGCAGTGGCAGACCTGAGACATGTTTTAAAGAACTTCTTAAGTGAGTGGCACAGTTAGTGCTGCAGGCCCGTTAGTAGCATTTCATTTACAGGCAGCCCTTGGTACATGTAGTACCACTTTACTAGAGACTTCTAAATAACTGAAATGTGATAATTTTGTCATGTTCAAAGGAGAGAGCACAAACACTTTAGCACTGGTTAGCAGTGGTAAAGTGCACAGAGTCTCAATGCTGAAAAGAAATTTCAGCAATCAGGATGGAAGAGGCAAAAATCCTTGGGGAAGACCACACCAAGGCTCCAGCTATAACAGAAGGTATAATTTTTGTCACATCAACTTTGACTCAAGGCTTTGAGGAATCAAGTGATTGTAAAATGTCCATACCATCTTTCTGAGGACACCTCTGCATGTGTTTGTGAAACGAGGCTACTAGAAAAAGAAAAAAAAATAGCTTCAAGAATAGCTTCCTGGTACCAGGGAAGATACAGTTTTTGTAAAACAGCAATAGCTGGATTTCATAAACTCGTGGGTACAATATGAGGCGAAAGCGAACTTATTTTGCATCATTTATTAGATTAGGAGATACCAAAGACATACTTCTCCATGGGAATTTGACAAAGTGTATTGTTCGGTGTTACTTGGAAAAGACTCAGGTGTAAGAGATTTCGATGATTTCAACAGATTTTCTACCTCAGGGGTTGTACTGTGTGTGCAGTTAAAGAACCGTTATTCTTCTATAGCAATGGTTTTCTTCACCATTTCATTAATCAGCTTAATCTTGACGTATTAGTTTGTTTAAAAAAATCTGAAAAAAAGAAAAGCTCGAGTCAACAGCTGGGAGTCAATTGTCAATTTGTTTTGTTAAGCCATTTCACACAAAACGTTTCTCTACTTTAACTAAGTCTAAAATAATAGTGATCTAGTCTCCCAGGAACATTGATCACAACAGGTATCTTGACATTTTAATTGCTTCCTGAAGGCTGGAGGCAGAAGAAACTTTTCAGCAGGTGCTTTTAAATGGCAAGTTTCGTAAGTTATTGCTAAACACGCAGCGCCCCCTGAGGTCAGCGCCCCCAAATCAGCCAGGCCAGCACCCGGTGCAGCCGCACTGCTCTAAAGACGGCCCTGATGGTCACATGTGCAAATAATACACCCCTAGTTTGTCTGTAAAATTATGAGAGTGCTGCAAAAGTGACACTAGCCTGATTTGCTGCACGTATTCTGACACAAGCAGTCTTATCATCACTTTTGCATTTCAGACCAGAGGTGGAAGTCCAGCACCGCAGGAGCAGCTGGATAAGCTGGAGGAAATGGTGGCAGCCATAATCCCTGAGGAGTTGGTGGCACGAGTCTCAGGACAGTGCAGCATGTGACGAACTACAAGAACTACAGGGTCTGTTGCAGTGGGGGGGCAATATGGTAACTAGGCAATATCATAAGGTGGAGGCAGGTATGTCCCAGCGCTAAAACGCATAGTCTGCAGGCCAAAGGGTAGTATGCTGGCAAACTTATGGTTAAACAGCAAAGAGGTGTAATGTACACTGACCTCACACAATTTGTACAAGCCATTCCTGAACCATCACCTCACTCCTTTCATTATGTGAAGTGCAGCATCAGTCCTCGTTTACCCCACATTGTGCCTCATGTACGAGGATACTACACAGTGCAGCAAGCAAGCTAGCTGAGCCGTGCTGTGTCATTTAGAAAGTGCAGGGATGCATTGTATTTACTGAAATTCAATGCATCCCTGTACTTTCCTCAGTGATGGTGCACAAACTGCTGCCTAGCTCAAACACAGGCACCTTTGCACCATGTAGCTACTTGATCTCACTTAGGCTAATGCACACTAACCTAGAGTGTAAATCCTCTGAACTGAATGGCTGTGTCACAGGACAAACAACTTATCTGAGATGGGGGGCCAGGCGTTGGCAATGGGAGGTAGCGACACATAGTGGCATGGCAATAAGCATGCCTATTGTACCCTCCATGAAACTATATTGTCCCCATCTGGCATGGGAGGCAGGGTGAGTGCACACAGCTGCCATGGAAGGGAACCACAGGAACTCATCCCAAAGAACCAATTGGGGAGGTGGGGTAATCGAAGAAATGCATACCACTGAACCTTATGTGCACATAGTAATGATTATGCGTGGGCATGGTGGGGCACTGCTACTGTTCTGCATGGTAGGTGCTGACTGCGCATGTCAAAATGACATTCAGTGTGAATGAGGAGACTGTGCGTGCTGCAGAGGTGGGCATGGGCACAATAGTGCATGGTACGTACACAAATACACATGTGCCACTGGATCTGACTGTGCAAGGCTTGTGGCACACCTGGCAAGGGAATGGCAGAGCAAAACCCTTTGGGGGACTACAACGTACATGTCATGTGGACTGGGAGGGGGGCATGTGGCACATGCCAGGACGGAGCATGATGCAACATTGTCTCAAGGTGCCACATATGCAATTTGGAAGATGTCAAACAGGGACTTGACAAGGGTTACTACAAAACACCTACCCAACACAAATCATAGGACCCATGGAAGAACCCAGGCTGAAAGGAATGGCCTCCTGATGTGGGATTCAGATGTAGGGGCTTGACACTAATCACACCACCACTCCAATGTGGGGTGATGCATTAACAATTGCTTTCCGCAGCAAAACACTATGTGGAACTACTGGATATGGTCATGCATGATTGATGTGTCGTAGGCACATGAGAATGAATGCATGTTCTGGGTAGAATCACTGTGTGTTACTTAGCAATATACTAGGATCCAAAATTGGGTAATCTGAGGAGGTCTATACACATACAATGGTGTCGCCCTGAGTCCTATGACATGTGAAATTATGAAGATAAAAAACTCACATCAGGAAGTTAGGGGGGGAATGTAAGTGAGCTAAACTACCCAATAGGAGGGGGCCCATTCCCTCCATGCAGGCACACAGTGCTTGTGGGAACAATCCATTTGTAACTTAAATATTGTGAAACTGTCCATCAATACTCATGCCCAACAGGTGTACGACACATCACTGTTCAACTCAGGGCCCCATGTATGAGGAAATGACGCAACGTGGTGCTGCAAGTCAGTTTGCTGTGCTTCGCTGCATCATTTTGAAAGTGCAGGGATCTGTTGTGTTTACTAAAATGCACTGCTTCTGTGTATTTTCCTCAGCCATGGTGCTCAAACTGCTGCCTATTGCAAACACAGGCACACTTGCACCATGGTGTGGAGGTGCCTGTGTTGCAGAGATGATTGCTAATGTACGGGAAGGGATACTTTCCTGAACATAAACAATCATGAATGCAGTCTTCCACTTTCTATTTGTTCTGCAGAATAAAACACACATTGAAAGAGGAAAAAAGGTGGAGAATAATTTCTCTCTGGTGCACCACTTCAATGCCACCCCTGAGGTGGTGTAGTAATCTGACATATTTCCAGACATCTAAAACTGGGAATACATCAGATTCCTTTGGATTTAATGGGTGTTGTGTGGAAACTCTCTAAGAAACACACATAGAACTCACCTTTTACACAGTGTAATGCGTGAAAGGGGTACTTATTTACAGGTCTATGACAAGCTACACAAGGTGGCCTGGTGTTGGCTTCTAAATATGGGGCCTGCACATTGTGCCACCGGAGCATCAAAAACGATGACACTCCAATAGCGTAGTGTGCTGCAAGGGCCTCTTAAATGAGGCGTTGAAAGCGCTCCTTTGGAAACCTTGATTGTTAACCTGATTACTCATGTCATCATATAGCAGAGATCAACATTAACAAATCTCCATTTCACTGCAGAGGATGAATACATACCTCCTGGCCAGCTGACTGTCCTGGGTTTTTCCGATGATGTGGATGATCAGCTGCAAACAATACATCCGGATACCCTCCAACAATTCCTGGGTGCACACAAATGCGTTGCGGGTCTCCAGATGATCTGCCCAACATCCAACATACACCACCTGCCAGCCCACCCACAGCCCTGGACTCCCAAGACCCAGGACTTACACTACAACAAATTGCAGTATGAGTCCAGCAGGAGCTGGCGGATCAGGTGAGGATGGAGACCATGGTGGGTATCCTAGAAGCAGTCCATAGGTGTCTCAGACTGAATAAGGCGACAGCTGCCATACAAGGCATCTTCATTCCCTGTCTGACATCGCTGGTGTTCTGAGGCAGAGGCACAAGGAAATGCCCAGCCAAAGTGGTACCAATGAGGTTGCAAACAGGCTGTAGGCAATATAATGGGCCTCATTTACGAGGCCCTAGTGGCACACTGCACTACCGCAGTGTCATTTTGTTAACGCTCTGGTGGCACAGTGTGCCAGTAAATATTTACAAGGCCACTCACAGCCACCTTGTGTTGATTTTCATGGCCTTGTAAATATGGGCCCCTTTCACGCATAGCACTGCGTGAAAGGGGCATTACATGGGTGTTGCTTGAGATGTTCACACGCAACACCCATGGAATCCGAAGAAATCTGATGCATTCCCAGGTTTACAAGCATGGAAATGCGTCAGATTCCTACACCATCTCTGTGTGCTGCCTTCTGCAGCACACATAGAAAGAGGAAAACACCTCTTGTGATTGTTTTTGTGCAGGAAGGAGTCCCTTGTTGCACAAAAACAATCATCCCCACAATGCAGGCACCCTTGCACCATTTTGCAAGGGTGCCTGCATTGGTGCTTGACAGCAATTTGTATGCCAGAACAAGGGGAGAGGACAGAAATGCACCGTATCTTGTAGATACAATACATTTCTGCCCATTCCCAGTGGTGAAGGGCAGCACAGCAAGGCACTTGTTGCACCGCTCTGCACTACAGGCCTCATAAATGAGGTCTAAAATGTCTTGGAGTCCATGGAGCAGAAACAGGACTCTCTATTTCCAGCAACAGTGTCTACCACTGTGACTTTGCTGCTGTATTGCAGACCCTGCAGATCCTCCTTTCTGCTGTGCTGCCTCATGTGTTTCCACAGATGAGAGTAGCCATGTACCCAGGATCCACATCTTCAGCCCCTGACGTGTGTGTGCCTTCCTCTACTTCAACAACTACAACACCCCTGTCACAGGAGGCACAGCGTACATCAGAAGATGTGGAAGGAACATCTTTCATCAGGAAAACTGCCCGGTAGCATTTCTCTGTGGCACATGCCCACTTTCTCCTTTGCTCTGTGCTAAAGATCATGCCAGGATCCAAAAAACTCACTTTCCTTAATTTGACTCTCTCACTGTTGACCTCTCAGATATATGGACTGCCATTGTGGCCAATCTTCCCTAGTGGCAATGTGGTCCTCCTCCTCACTGAAGCACTCCTCCCCAATACATGCCCCATTGCATGTTCACCTCCATGGACTCCAATGGTTTGATACATCTGTTGGGGTTGTTGTCTCGTGAAATGTTCATCAGTACATCACATAAATGTGCACATGTAAATAAACTCACTAACTGCAACCTTTGTGAGTATGTGTGTCTGAAGCTGGACCAGTGTGAACATTGTGTTGAGCAAATACACTGACTACTTGACAAAGGGATATTGGTGGGTTGAAGACGGGGACAAAGCCACACAGACTGAGTGAAACATAAGTGATGAATATGATATGTATGCTGGCTATCATGGATATTAGCAATAATTCAACATTGATGTGATAACCAAATGATGCAAATGTGAATCTGTGAGGGTCAGGAATAAGTCTGTGAGTAACAAATCCCAGAATGAAGGTGAGGCGATAACAACAACATTCCACCAATGCATGTACCATAACTTGCCAACACAGATCAACTCCAAATGAATACCTATTTTGGGATGTGTATCCATTCACATCCAGATTGTCACATACATAGCTCAACGATGGTTAAGATAGCTAATGTTATTCCATTGACAACCTGACAGGTACTTGCCCAAAGGGGATTCTCCCAGTCAGTCAGTTTGCCAATACTGCTAGCACAGCCAAAGGCATGTACCTCACATAACCTGTGCAGACTTGCTTACTCCTAGACAGTAAGGCCCTCATTATGAGGGTGGCAGTCTTAAGAGCGCCACACTTGCGGTGGCGGTCGGTCCGCTGCCATAGTGATGGTCCGACCACCACATTACAACCGTGGTGGAGCCACCGCGGTCCGACTGACGGCACTGCTAGGTTGCAGCAAGTCGACAGCCTGGCGGTCTCGGCTGTAGTAATCCTCCAGGGCAGCACTGGAAGCAAATCTGCCATGTGGATTACGAGTCCCCTTTCCACCAGCCTTTGCATTGCGTGCAAAGGCTGGCGGAAAGGGTGTGTAGGGGGCCCCCATGGACAGCTTGTCACGCTTTTCACTGCCCACATTAAAGGCAGTGAAAAGCATGACGGGTGCTGCCGCACCCGACGTACCGCATCATTGCCGCTGGCTCGATTACGAGCCGTCAGAAATGTTGTGGTGAGCTTCCTGCTGGGCTGGCGGGCAGAAACACTGTTTCCATCCACCGACCTAAGGGGAAAGTCGTAATAGGGCCCACGGAGAGAGGGCCGCATAGGTGAACCCGACGAGGAACTTTAGCAAGCGGCCTTCGCCGCCAGCCGAAGTCGTAATGATCCCCTAAATCATGATGGAGTCTCTAATGCAGGAAACAACAATATTTAATAAAATCATAAATATGTGACTAAACCAACCTAAACTATCAAACCTAACTTTCCTAACCTAACCCATACTACTTTCTACTAATTGATACCTACAACTATCTTAACTTAACCTAACTTAACCTGTACCTGTAACGCCACATGATAAACATCAACCCCCGCCTCCCTTAACCCCTTAGCTGCCAGACCTTTTCCCCTCAGGTGCCAGGCCTTTTTTTGTCTGTTTGGGGCAGTTCGCGCTTAGGCCCTCATAACATTTTGTCCACATAAGCTACACACACCAACTTTGTGTCCTTTTTTCAACATCCTAGGGATTCTAGAGGTACCCAGACTTTGTGGGTTCCACTGAAGGAGATCAAGAAATTAGCCAAAATACAGTGAAAATTTCGATTTTTTCAAACAAATGGGAAAAAAGGGCTGCAGAAGAAGGCTTGTGGCTTTTCCCTGGAAATGGCATCAACAAAGGCTTTATTGTGCTAAAGTCACCAGCTTCTCAGCTTCAAGGAACAGGCAGACCTTAATCAGAAAACCCAATTTTTCAACACAATTTTGGGATTTTCCTGGGACATACCACATTTTTACTATTTTTTGTGCTTTCAGCCTCCTTCCAGATAGTGACAGAAATGGGTGTGAAACGAATGCTGGATCCCCGAAAGTTAAACATTTCTGAAAAGTAGACAGCAAGGGGTAATTTGTGTAGATCCTACAAGGGTTTCCTACAGAAAATAACAGCTTAAATAAAAAAATATTGAACTTGAGGTGAAAAAACAGGCATTTTTCCCAATGTTTAACTTTTTCCTGCAATGTTAGATGTTTGAAAACAATATACCGTTACGTCTGCTGGACTCTTCTGGTTGTGGGGATATATAGGGCTTGTAGGTTCATCAAGAACCCTAGGTACCCAGAGCGAGTAAATGAGCTACACCTTGCAATGGGTTTCATTCAACACCTGGTATACAGCAATTCATTTGCTGAAATATAAAGAGCGAAAAATAGGTATCAAGAAAACCTTTGTATTTCCAAAATAGGCACAAGATAAGGTGTTGAGAAGCAGTGGTTATTTTCACATCTCTGAATTCTGGGGTGCCCATACTAGCATGTGAATTACAGGGCATTTCTCAAATAGACGTGTTTTTTACACACTGTCTTACATTAGGAAGGAAAAAATTTAGAGAAAGACAAGGGGCAATAACACTTGTTTTGCTATTCTGTGTTCCCCCAAGTCTCTGGATAAAAATGGTATCTCACTTGGGTGGGAAGGCTTAATGCTCGTGACAAGTAACGCAACATGGACACATCACATTTTTACATTGAAATCTGACGTGTTTTTTGCAAAGTGCCTACCTGTAGATTTTGGCCTCTAGCTCAGCCGGCACCTAGGGAAATCTACCAAACCTGCACATTTTTTAAAACTAGACACATAGGGGAATCCAAGATGGGGTGACTTGTGGGGCTCTCACCACGTTCTGTTACCCAGAATCCTTTGCTATCCTCAAAATGTGGACCAAAACCACTTTTTTTCTCACATTTTGGTGACAGAAAGCTCTGGAATCTGAGAGGAGCCACAAATTTCCTTCTACCCAGCGTTCCCCGAAGTCTCCTGATAAAAAATGGTACCTTACTTGTGTGGGTAGGCCTAGTGCTCGCGAAAGGAATTGCCCCAAAACACTATCTGGACACATCAAAATGATCAAATACAAAACTACCTGTTTTTGGGGAAGGGGGGCACCTGCGTTTTTGGTCCCGGGCTCAGCAGCCATCTTGGGAAACCTACCAAAACCAGACATTTCTGAAAACTTGACACCCGAGGGAGTCCAGGGAGGTGTGACTTGCGTGGATCCCCCAATGTTTTCTTACCCCGAATCTTCAGCAAACCTCAAATGTAGCTACAAAATCTCATTTTTCTCACATTTCTGTGTGGGAGCAGCGCACCGGGACAAATTTACTACCACCCAACATTCCCCTCAGTGTCCCGGTAAAAATGATACCTCACTTCTGTAGGTGGGCCAAGTGCCTGTGACAGGGAATAGCCAAAAACATGTTGAAATTGAGGGGGAACCAAAGCGGGTCCAAAAGGGCAGTTTGAAAAAATAAATTTAGGCTGACAAGTGCTGCAGAATTGTTATCGGTATAGATGAGACAATGTTGGGTGGTAGGAATTTTGTGAATTCCTGCAGATTTCGGAAGGTTCACAAAAGTCACAAAAATGTGGGAAAAATATGTGATTTCCAGCAATGTTGGAGGTTTGCAGGCCTTTGTGGGTAAGAAAATGGTGCGGGGTTCATGTGAAGCACACCACCCTGGAATCAACCAGATGTTTAGTTTTCAGATGTGTTCTAGGTCTTGTGGATTTTTCTACATGGCAGCGTCCCAAAGTCAAAAAAGTGCAGCCCTCACCATTCCAAGTGGGAAGATTTTGAGAGTTACCAAGTTACATGGCCCAAATGTAAAACCAAAACCCAAAATAATCAAATGTCCTCTTGCTTGCCATGGAATAAGACGTTTTAGTGTGCAGGGTAGAAAGACTGTTACCCCCTTCAGTTGGGGTGGGGGCATAACCAGGCTCATGGTGGTTGGTAGGCACCACCCCACAATTTTTTTATTTTTTTTAATTCCCTGGCATCTAATAGGCTTTCTGCCCCCAAGGTGTTGATCAGGGGTAATTGCCCAATCTGCCTACTGGGGGCAGAACAACTTTGGCCCCATTTATTTGGGGTGGGGGTATGGCCATACTCCCACCCTCTTATTTATAACAAAAAATCTATCCTGGTCTCTGGTGGGCTTTCTGCCCCCCTTGGGGCAGATAGGCCTTCCAAAAATAGGCTGATCTGCCCCCAAGGGCGGCAGATATGGCCAACAGTAATGTGCCCCCATGGGGAGCGACCCTTGCCCAAGGGGCTGGCCCCCCAAACAAAACACACACCTACACACACACACACACCAATCCCTGGTGTCTAGTGGTTTTTGCTCCCCTTGGGGGCAGATTGGCCTAACAAAAACAGGCCGATCTGTCCCCAAGGAGGGCAGAAATGGCCTAAATACAATTTGCCCCCCAGGGGAACGACCTTTGCCTAAGGGGTCATTCCTCATACATAAAAACATAAAGTAAATAAAAATATATATATATCCCTGGTGTCTAGAGGTTTCTGCCCCCCAGGGGGCAGATCAGCCTAATTATATTAGGCTGATCTGCCTCCAGGGGGGCAGAAAATTGCCTAAAAAAACTTTGGTCCCCTGGGGAGCAACCCTTGCCTAAGGGGTCGCTCCCCACATATAAAAAAAATAAAATAAACAAAAAAAAAAATATGCCTGGTGTCTAGGGGTATTCTGCCAACCCTGGGGGCAGATCTGGCATAAAAAAATTCAGCTCCCTGGGGAGCGGCACTTGGCCAAGGGGGCCGCTCCCCTCATGCGTGAGTATTGATTAAAAAAAATCCCTGGTGTCTAGTGGTTTCTGCCCCCCCCCCCGGGGGCAGAAATGGCCTAAAAATGATTTGCCCCCATGGGGAGGGGCCCTTACCCAAGTGGCCACTCCCCTTATTGAAATGTACAAAAAAAAATAATAATAATGCTTTGAGAGCCATGAAAGGAAAGGGTAGTCTTTCCTTTCCTTTCATGTCTCTTCCGCCCCAGATCCCGGTCGGAAGAGAAATGTTTTTGCATTTCTCTTCCGAGATTGCGCTGGAAGCATGCTTCCAGCGCAATCCGAGGTGACCTCTGATGAGGTCAGCACGCAAATTGTGCGCTGATGTCATCAGGCGTCACTATCGGAGGTGGAAGGGGAAGCGATTCCCCTTCCAGCCCTGCCCAGGGGGCAGAAAGGGGGGTGGGAGACAGGTCCTCAGGGGGAGCGCGCAGCACTTCTCCCGAGGGCCGGGTGGAGGACGTAACGGTTACGTCCTGGGCACACGAGTGGTGCTGCCCAGGACGTAACCATTACGTCTCAGGCACCCTAGGGGTTAAGACACATCTGCAGCCAAGGACAACAGTAACTACAGATATGCATAAACTGACTAAACATCTAGACCTAATCAAATATTATTTTTTTTGTATTTTTCAAAATTTTTGTAGTTTTTGTAATTGTTTTCTATAAACACATTCCTTAAACATCAAATCCCCCTAAAAACACCTAATAAAAACAAAACCCCACAAATGTACCCACTGCTAATGAAAACTACTATGTACTACAACTAATCTAACTACTCTAACTTATCCAAAATGAACAATCTAAAAACCCGGCAATAAAAACAACTATCTACAAAAGGAAGAGATCTAATGACCCATTTGGCCCATCCTGCTCCTCATGGTTTTGTGACTGCTTACTTTATTTCCCAGAGCAGGATGAGCATCATGTCCATTTTATGTTCCAGCTTGGAGACATAGGCCCTCATTACAACCCTGGCGGTCGGTGTTAAAGCGGAGGTAATACCGCCAACAGGACGGCGAAAAAAAAAATGGAATCACGACCATGGCGGAAACCACCAACATAGACAGCCACTTTAACACTCCAACCGCCACGGAAGTAGAAACAATCAGCGCGGCGGTCACCGCCAACAGACAGGCGGAAGACAATGTTCCGCCCACACTATAATGAGAGGCCAATCCACCACCTTTTCCGGGGCGGAAACAACGCAAACAAAAACACAGCGGAAACAGGACTTGGAAGGGAATACACTCACCTCTCCACACCCCTCGAGGAACCAGGACACCATGGAGCCATAACTCCAAATACTCCCTGCAATGGTATTCCTGCTCCTCTATCAGGAGCAACAAAGAAGACAGCGATGACCACGGTGAGTACTGCACCTACAACACAAGGGAGGGGGGAGGGAAAAGAGAGTGACACACACACGCAACACGCAACACCCCCACCCTCACCCACAACAACATACACACAAATACATGCTGCAACATTACATTTACACCCCACCAACACCTTTTCAAGAACACAAGGACAAAAGGAAATGAGTTGAACGATTGTAATCATGAAAAAAACAGTAGTCATAACTCGAAATACAGTATATACAATTTTGTACACCAACTACACAAGTCCGCATAGTGCATCAATAATTGTCCGTGGACCACTGTGCCCAAAATGCATGGGCAAAGCCCACACTCGATACCAGACTTCAAACGGAGAGAACACTGCAGGGGCATCAGATCAAAATGAAACAGGCACCTCAGGGGGAAGGAAGGGGGGCACCTCAGCCGGATGATTGCACGACGCCACTGCTCCACGAGGGGGCTCCATGCCCACTGCTTTATCCTGGGGAGTGCAAAGCCACAGTCTCTCAAGTCTCTCCAGTGGGTGGTTTGCCCACTGCTGCATCCTGGGGAGTGCAAAGCCACAGTCTCTCAAGTGGATGCATTTCTCCACTGGTTCGGGAGGGGGCTTTGTGCCCAGAGTGCTTCATCCTGCCAAGGACTGAGGTAGTGGATGCCTTTCTCCACTGGTTCTGGAGGGGGCTTTGTGCACAGAGTGCTTCATCCTGCCAAGGACTGAGGTAGTGGATGCCTTTCCCCACTGAAGGTGTTGCATCATGGAAGCTGACCAGGCTCCTGGAACTGATCACTAGGCTCGTTCAACTGACCACTGGGGATGGCAGCCATGTCAGCAGTGGTGCCACTGGCTCAGGATGTCGCGGGCCGCTGGTGGTGCTTGCGGCGGTGTCAGTAGCGGTGATGCTGGCGGCGGCCTCTGTGGCATCGGTGCTGGTGGCGGCCTCTGTGGCATCGCTGCTGGCGGCGAACTCTGTGGTGGCGGTGCTGATGGCAGACTCTGTGGCGGTGGTGCTGGTGGTGGGTTCTGTGGTGGCGTTGCTGGTGGTGGGCTCAGTGACTGCAGTGCTGGTGGCATTCTCAGTGACTGTGGTGCTGGTGGCGGTGCATGTGGCGGTGTAGGTGGCAGTGCAGGTGGCGGTTTTCTCCGCCGTACCGGTTGGCGTTGACGTGGACAGAAGGTGTGACACTGGTCCCATAGTCAGTGCCACCATGCCCTCTCCTGACCTGGCCTTGATTTTCTGGCCCTTCCCCACCTTGGATGGTGGCGCAGCTGTCTTGCCACTATCCTCTATTGTTTTCCTTGAGCCCTTGGTGGCAGGTGTTTTCGCCTTCTCCCTCACAGGTTGTGGGCAACTTTTTTATTTTCGCAGGTGGCGGAATGTCCTTGCCCTTGCTCCGTGGCACACTAGCTGCCCTGATGCTTGCCGCACTCCAAAAGCCTGCTGATGCTGGGACTACTGTGCCCGGTGATGTAGTGGCTGAGGTGCTGGGTTGGGACCTGGAAAGCCTGGCCCTAGTGGACGGACGGGGGGGAGGTGTAAGGACGAGGTCAATGTTAGCCAGGAAAAAACTTTCACACACACTGGGACGGGTAGATGGAGTGGGTTTGGGAGTGGAGGAAGAGGTAGTGGTTGTAGGAGGTGTATGATTGCTGAATTTGGGTGAAGGTGCCTGGGCTGGAGGCTGTTGTGAGGTGGATGACTGTTGGGTGGGTGTGTGCCTGCGTTTGTGTACTTTGGGAGGAGGGCTCACAGACACACTGGTAGTGGACACAGGGGATGTGTGAATGGTAGTGGGGGTGGTGAGTGAACGTGAGCGGTGTGTGGTGATGGGCGTGCTGGTGATGGAGGTAGTGGCTGAAGATGTAGTGCATGCAGGTGTGAGTGGAGACGAGACAGGGAGGGAGGAGGACGACGTGGAGGAGGGGGACACAGTGGAGTCAGTGGATGTTGGTATGTCTGCATGGGAATGATGCTTGTGTGAGTGCTTGTGAGATGTGTGCTGCTTAGGTTTGCCTGAGCCACCCTTTTGTGATGAGGTTGTGCATGCTGCTCTGATGGTGTGCTTGGGATAGGCTGAGGTACAGGGGATTGGGTCTGGGTGGAGGAAGTTGGAGGGGGGAGGCTGGACACAGGGACAATGGCTGCCATCAGTGCTGAGGCCAGAGCCTGAAATGCTCTCTGTTGGGCTGCCTGGCCAGAATGAATGCCCTCCAGGTATGCATTTGTTTGTTGCAAATGCCTCTCAACTCACTGGATGGCATTCACAATGGTAGATTGCCCAACAGTGAGTGATCTCAGGAGGTCAATAGGCCATGGGACACACGCTGAGGGGCTGCTGGGAGGGCGCTGCTGGTAGGGGCGTGGCGGCTGTACCTGTTGATGCGGGGGCACAGAGGGGCCCGCCACCGCGAGGGAGCTCCCATCAGAGGAGGAGTCGCTGATGTCACCTCCTGTCCCCGCCGTGGAGCTCCCCTCGCCGTCTGTCCCACTGGTGCCTTCAGACTCCGTTGTATCGCCCTCCAGGGCCAAGTGGGATGCAGCTCCATCCTGCTCCGGTGCCACTACTCCTCCGCCTGATGATGCTATTGCACACAAGAACAGGGAGACCACAAAAAGGTTGGGGGAAAGACAGAAGAAAGACATGTTCAGTGCATGCAATACCACTACCGTTGGCGGACACTACAGACACAGCAGCCCTCTGCAGTACGCCAAGCACTTAGAGTTCCTAGATTAATCACATGCCCATGGGGTACAAGGCCTATGCCCGATTGCTGCACACATGGAAGTCACAGGAGCCTGACTAGGTGTAGATGGCTCTTACTACTAGTGGGGTTGGGGTGCCACATAGCCTGCCTCAGAATGGGTCCTTGCTACAAAGCTCGCCCTGGCCTAGGGTAACCCACTGCCCACCTACCCCACCCAGACACCTCGTAATGCGCGCAGAGTCAGATGGATGTGACGGTACTCACCCCCTTGTGGCTGCTGTGATGCCTTCAAGCACCCATCCAACTCCGGATACGCCACCGCCAGGATCCGGAACATCAGGGGGGTCATGGTGTGACAGGCACCACTCCCACGTTGGGAGGCCATCCCCAGCTGGGCCTCCGCCGTCTTCTTGCTCCAGAGGCGAATGTCCTCCCGTCTTTTCCGGCAGTGGGTGCTCCGTCTGTGGTGGACCTCCAGGATCCGGACACCATTGGCGATGGCACACCAAATATCCTTCTTCTGGTGGGCTCTGACCTAGAGGAATGGTACAGGGGAAAAGGAAAAACTTTAACCGTCCGGACCGTCACAGTCATTGGCCCACATTCCCAATCTTGCCCTGATGCACATACACTCACCGTCGGCACATGCAGGCCTCAGTCCCCCCCCATGTATCTTCCATCCACACCACTCCAAACAGGCATTGCCCATGCAGCATGCTCACAGTGTACTCACCTGTTTGTCTGGAGGACCGTAGAGTAGCGTGTACTGGGGGAGGACCCCATCCACTAACTTCTCCAACTCCTCCGAAGTGAAGGCAGGGGCCCTTTCCCCAGACACATGAGCCATCGTCACTTCCAGACTAAGGTCACAGCAGCACTTGCAGTGTAGGTCCTCTCCTGTCGAAGGTCAGGTATCAAGTGAGTGAACAGACAGAAAATGGCGGTCACGTCCGCAGCGGTGCGTACCGTCACCGCCGGCGTACATCGTAATTGGCTCCTGGGACCCATAGGGTTCAATGTTAACCAATGCAGGATTACGTTGCGGTCTTCGACTGCCTACCGGGCCGTGTAGAACGCCAGCGCAGTTACCTCATATCCCCTTGTCCCACCTTACAGGTCAGGCAGCCGCCATTTCAGGGGGCCACATGGCATTAATATTAACTGTGTCACACCTATCTAGGCCTTGCATACACACAGTAACAGGCACATTGTGGATTTACAAATGTTTGCTAATGACATTTAGTTATACCTCAGTGTTGGCTGACTCTCTGCTCGCTGTTCTCCTCCATGGGGCCCGTCCGCTGTGGCAGGTGGTGAGATGGCGGCATCCTCCGGTGTACAGACCGCTTGTGGACCTGTCGACAATGGAAGACAGACACGTAATAGTCACCCACTGACTTGATCATGCAACAATCCATGAACCGTGTGCCCAGTTGGAGCCAGACCTGATGCCAGCAATCCGCCATCCCATAGGAATCCCCCCTCTAGTGCAGGTCCTGTCAGTACTCCATTTCCTGGCAAGTGTGTCTTTTCAAACAACAGTGGCCATAGAATTAGGGATGTCCCAGCCTATGTTCTCACACGTGTTGTCCAGAGTGGTGTCTGCCCTGCTTAAACACATGCGCAGCTACATCGTTTTCCCTCAGGTGGAGGATTTGCCTACAGTGAAAGGTGACTTCTATGCCCTGGGACATATCCCCAACATCATAGGTGCCATTGATGGGACACATGTGGCCTTGGTACCCCCCCACAGGAGTGAACAGGTGTACAGAAACCGGAAGAGCTACCATTCAATGAATGTGCAGATGGTGTGTTTGGCCGACCAGTACATCTCCCATGTGAATGCCAAGTTTCCTGGCTCTGTGCATGACGCTTACATTCTGAGGAATAGCAGCATCCCTTATGTGATGGGGCAACTCCAGAAGCACTGTGTGTGGCTAATAGGTGAGGACAAGGACCTTATACCCTGTGAATAGTTGTCTGGGTCTGGGGTTGTCCCTAAGGGTTAGTGTGTGTCTAACAGTTGCCCTCAACATTTGCACTCTGGGGACCCCAACCTTTCATGGCTACTGACCCCTAGTGAGAAATCCCAGGACAAGGGCAGAGGAACGCTACAATGAGGCACATGGGCGAACTAGGAGAGTGATCAAAAGGACCTTCGGCCTCCTGAAGGCCAGGTTCCGGTGCCTCCATATGACAGGTGGTTCTCTCTACTACTCACCAAAGAAGGTGTGCCAGATAATCGTGGCCTGCTGTATGCTGCACAACCTGGCTTTGCGACGACAGGTGCCTTTTCTGCAGGAGGATGGTCCAGAAGGAGGTCTTGTGGCAGCTGTGGAGCCTGTGGACGGTGAAGAAGAGGAGGCAGAAGAAGAGGCTATCGACAACAGAAACATCGTTATCCAGCAATACTTCCAGTGAGACACAGGTAAGAAGATGTCACTGCCTCACACCTCTCATACAATTGTTAGACCTATCATATGTCTGCCACTTTCACCCAGTGCATGGATCTTGACTAGTCATTTTGCCTTTCCATTTCACAGATGTGGGTCCCACTGTGTGACCTCTGCTATATTACCCCATGGACTAGAGCTGTGTTACATCGGTATGTTTACAATACAATCGACATTGCTATATTCCATAGTTATTGCAAATACACATTTGTGAAAGCACAGACTGACTCCAGCTTGTTTTGTGATTCAAGGGTGTTTATTTCAGTGCAAAATAGTGGAGGGGGTTGTAAACTGGGCAGGGGTGATGGTGGAGGATTGTCTGTGGCAGAGTCCAGTCTATTTGTTTCACGGGTGCATTGTCCAAAGGGGCATAGGAAGTGGAGTTAGGGCAGTTGATGGATGGACAGGGTGACGAAGTGGGACAGAAGGATGACATTCAGGGGGGGTCTCATTTCCTGGCGGGGGCTTGGCATTGTTCTCTGTCTTAGTCCTGGATCTCAGGGACCGTTTGCGTGGTGGTTCTCCTTCTGCAGGGGGTGGGGTGCTGGTGTCGTGGTCCTGTGGCGGTGCCTCCTGTCCACTAGTGCTGGCGGAGGTGGTGGGCTGTTCATCATCTAGGCTCATGTCAGGGGCCCCTTGTTGTGCCACAGTGTCCGTCCTGGTGTTCAGAAGGTCCTTCAGCACCCCCTACAATAGTGACCAGGGTGGTGTTGATGGACTTGAGTTCCTCCCTGATCCCCAGATACTGTTCCTCCTGCAGCCGTTGGGTCTCCTGAAACTTGCCCAGTACCGCTGCCATCGTCTCTTGGGAATGATGGTACACTCCCATGATGTTGGAGAGGGCCTCGTGGAGAGTGGGTTCCCTGGGCCTGTCAACCCCCTGTCGCACAGCAGTCCTCCCAGTTCCCCTGTTTTCCTGTGCCTCTGTCCCCTGAACCATGTGCCCACTGCCCCCAGGTCCCTAATTTTCTTCGGGTGGTGGGTTCGCCTGGGTACCCTGTAGTGGTGGATACACTGCTGCTTGACGTATCCTGGGGACAGAGGGATGCGCCCGCTGGGTGGGTGCTGTGCTGGTGTTTCCTGAGGGGGGAGGCTCTGTGGTGGCTTGTGCCAGTGTGAGGGGAACCGACTGTCCTGAGGTCCCAGATGGGCTGGGCTGGTCATCTTGATCCAGTTGGACAGAGCTGCTGTCATCACTGTGGGCCTCTTCTGTGGGGGGAGTGGACATGTCTGGAACCTCCTGTCCGGTGACGTTGGGTAGGGGTCCTGCAGGGGTGTAAAGGCACGATTATTGCATCTGTGTGTGTCATTGTGTGCAATGGGTGGATGATCCTGTACTCCAGTGCTTGCATTCTTGTGTAGGACATTGTGTGATAATTGGTTTGGGGTCTGTGTGGGTATCTGTAGTGGACATGCTTTGGTGATGGGTGTCCCTGCTTTGGTGTTGCATGTAGGGCTTGGTGTTGGGATGTGTGGGTTGTGATAGTGGGACATTTGTGAGGAGTTGGAGTGATGGGGTGAGGGTGGGGTATGTGATAGCTTGTAGGTAGGGTGGGGGATGTAATAGTTAAAATTTTACTTACCAGAGTCCATTCCTCCTGCTTCTCCTGCGAGGCCCTCAGGATGCAGTACAGCCAAGACCTTCTCCTCCCATGTTGTTAGTTGTGGGGGAGGAGGTGGGGGTCCGCCGCCAGTCCTCTGTACTGCAATCTAGTGCCTTGAGACCACAGAATGCACCTTTCGCCGTAGGTCGTTCCACCTCTTCCTGATGTCATCCCTAGTTCTTGGATGCTGTCCCACTGCATTGACACTGTCTACGATTCTGCGCCATAGCTCCATCTTCCTAGCTATGGAGGTGTTCTGTACCTGTGATCCGAATAGCTGTGGCTCTACCCGGATGATTTCCTCCACCATGACCCTGAGCTCCTCCTCAGAGAACCTGGGGTGTCTTTGCGGTGCCATGGTGTGGTGTGGGTGATGTGTGAGGTGGTGTGTGTTGTGAAGTGTGAGGGGATGTGTTTGTGTGTGTTGTCTGAGGTGCTTGGATGTTATGTGAGTTATGGTGTTGTGTGCCTGTGGATGCTAGTGTTGTTGATGGTGGAGTCTCTCTCTGGGCTTCTTTCTCAACTTTTGTCATAGGGGTTTGTGGGTGATGTGGGTGTCTGTTTTATATTGTATTGAGTGTGTGGGAGTGGTGTGTGTATGTGTATCAGGTGTGTGTATTTGGAATTGTCCAATGTGGTTGTGTTTTGTAAGTGTGTGTGTAGTTTGAGCATGGCGGTGTGCACCGCCAATGGAAAACCGCGGTTGAAAGACCGCCGCGTGGATTCGTGGGTCGTGATAGTGTGGGCATATTCCTGTTGGCGTGACGGTGGAGGTTTTGTCATGGCCAGTTTATCACTGACCTTTGGTGAGGCGGACTTGTGTGGTTGTCTGGTTTTTGGCGGATTCCTGGCTGTTTAATAGCTGTAGCGGTATTCCGCCACGGTGTGTTGGCAGTCTTCTGCATGACAGTAAGCGGGATTTACCGCCAATGTTGTAATGAGGGCCATAGTATTTAAGGTTAGCCAATTCCTTCAACGCCGTGATCCAAGTTAGTAGGCCGTATCTATGGTGTGTCATGGGACGTGGATGGGGCAGTGTGAGTGGTGGTGGAGGTTGATGGACCTGCCCCTGCACACCCACCCTTGTCTGTGGCCTGAGCCTTGCTTTTGGAATGTGCCCCCCCTTGGGGAAAGGCACACCAAGACACCATGCTTTCTCCTTTTCAAATTTCGTCGCCATCCTCTTAAAGGCCTTGCACACCTGACGTATGTGGCATTACTTTACGCCCTCACCTCATGCTTCCTCTTCTGGGCTGGAGTCATGTTCCCTGTATAATCATGAAGAAAACATGTCATTCAAAGGTTTATTCGGCAAATGAACATCAACAATGCCATGGAAATACTATCTTCAGACATCAGATGTTGCCCTTCACAAATCCCATATACATCTTGATAGTCAAAGTGAACATACATCTGCACAATATCCATCACCCCCATATTTATTATCGTCAAGGAACCAAGGGTAAGCTAATGCTGCATAATAGCAATGTCCGTCTTCGGACAGCTAAGCATGATGTCAGCATTGAGTATGGATATGAACAATGCAGTATTGTGCCCATGGCATAGCACATCTATCATGTTGTATTGATCATCAATGTCCCTTCTGCATCCTCCAATGTCCTTGTATCAATTGGCATTAGCCAAAGTCAGTTTAACAAGAACTGCAAGTTAAATTTGTTGTTTCACAACGTTATGTACCTGATATCGCAAGGACACATATCTGGAAACATTTCTACATAGAATCTACATGTGTCAGGTATCATATGTGAGAAGAGAGGGTGGGTAGCTCCCTCACATCATTCAGAGATGCATGACACAATTACTATGTCAACCCCTGTCAGTACATAGTCAGCTGTGCCACAACTTCTTGCATACTCCTTGAATAACTGGATGTTTCCCGCCATGTAGCCCATTGCCTGTACATACATGTCCAATATTCATGTCACCATGCTGCACACCAGCACCAAGTACAGCCATTTGATTGGTGTGTTCATGCATGCCCTACTTCTCCTCTGCACAGAGCTCTTGGTATAGCAATGGATAATGCTGTCCATGTATGAGCCTGTTTGCAGTACATTCTAGAGACTATCAGGGCCAGCACTGTCTGAAGATGGATTGGGTATAGGCGTGTCATATGACAATGCTGTAAACACATTTCTCTGGTCCAACACACATTGCCAGATCAGGGAAGATGACAGGGCATAGGAATGTTGATTCATCTAACATAGGATATGGGGCATAACACCACATGAGCGGGCAAATCAACTGCAGTTTCAAGTGTGGTATGTTGACCTCTAACCTGCTATACTTAGGACCTTATTCACAAGTTTCCTAGACCTGGAAGAACATGAATTACTGTGATGTTCCAATGCATACACAGTAGGACCATGTTCTGTGAACCACAAATTGACACCCAGCATAGATGTGTAGGACCCTATAATCTGGGCGCATGTCCCTACTGGAATCGTCAACCCTTTGTGGGCTACACATACATATCCGACATAGATAGCACTGTGAGTAACAACAGCCTATCTGTGCTATGAAACTCCTGCATGAAGTCCCCTGCCATGTTCACCTATGATTGAGCAGCCACATATGTTCACAGATCCTGGCACTGTGGACATTGCTCTTTGGTCATACCAACAAACATATGGACTTTAAGTGATAGCAATCATAATCTCCTTGAAATTACTCAGATGCAAATGCACATCCTGAACACAAACTATACCTTACTGTCCATATACATGGATAGCATATGGGCTTACATTTGGTATACATGAACTTTGTGCATGCCATTGCACACAGCATACAACATCGGACACCCAATCCTTGCACTACCCATTAGACATACAGGATGAACCTCACTGGTAGCATCAGGTTCGCTGAAGCTTTCTATCTCTCCAGTGGTGCAAGGGTCAGGTTCACCTGCAAGATATAACATGAGACATAGCACTGTAATTATTGAAGGGTGAACGGTGTGGTCACATATTGCACATTACACATGATGTGCAGATGGCCATTGAACACTTCTGGTTGTTAACAATTCAAACAGTCCATTTGACATGTCTGAATGACATACATTGGCAGACCAAGCTGACCTGTGTAAATGTAGGATGATGAAACATTGTCTTAGGTACCTTGTGACTGCTTGCAAATGACTAACTACCCATAGAATTAGCAAGGCTAGCTGAGTGTAAGGGCACTCTGCACCTACATGACTCCCAAAACACACTCAGCCCCAACCCGCAATACCCGTGCCTTACACTTTTCATCAGATGAACATGACTATGCTACATACAACACAAGTTAGATATCCTTGTCCCCTCATGTCACAGACATTGGTAGATGTCATTGCTACAAAGTCATCAACGCTGAACATAAATGTCTTAGTCTTCCCCAAACCTCAACATTCTGAAATCAGTTACAAA
The DNA here is from genome assembly GCF_031143425.1 of Pleurodeles waltl. Classification (NCBI taxonomy): domain Eukaryota; kingdom Metazoa; phylum Chordata; class Amphibia; order Caudata; family Salamandridae; genus Pleurodeles; species Pleurodeles waltl. The sequence goes on along the minus strand of NC_090446.1, from coordinate 642,754,018 downwards.
CATTTATGTGACATCTAAATATGTGAGACAGTCCGCATGTCAGAAGAACCATGTACAGAGTCACATACAGCATCCCTAATCTACATGAGACATGAGCATCTGAAGTGTCTCCTAATTGGATAGCTCCTGCTAAAGCACATCTCCCAGGGCGGCACATGTTGACAAATGCCCTGCCAGCAAGCCATATATTGTAAACATGCACACTTACTCACATTGCCCTCAGCACATCTGTTGACATGTTCATTGTGGGGCTAACAGAGAAAGTGGCCAACAGGTATGATAGGGACACTGCTCGCTGTGGGTGCACGACAGCCCAGTATTGGGACAGCTTTGCGTCATGCTTTATCTATTAAATGCAGTTTTTGGGGTGTGATTGCATTTGTGCACTGACATATATGAACCACTGACACTATGCATCTCATTTGCAAGCCCAAGTGTCACCCTGCACCACAAGACCAACATTTCTGTGAAGTTTCTGTGGCACAGTGTGCCAGGCCATGATAACAAGGCTGTAAATGCATCACATTCAAACAACACCTCTTGGGTAGCATCACAGTGGCAAAATGGTAATGAAATACATGAACTCTCAACCTTTTTCACCTTCCTATGTGTGCTGATTTCCACAGCCCACATAGACAACAGTAAACACCATTGATGATTGTGTATGGGCAGGAATGTGTCTCTTCCTGCACATGAACAATTGTCCCTGTCAATCATGTACCCTTGTACCATTACACAAGGGTACCTGCATTGGTGCTTGTCAGCAAATTCTGTGCCAGCGCAACGGACAAGGGAGGGATGTGCCATAGTTTATAATTATGGCACAGTGCGGCACTTGTCATGTAGGGAGGTTGGCGCAGCAACACAAATTGCAGCCCTGCCCTGAATCATGACTTAGTAACAGAAACCCTATGGCCAGCACACATCTAAATGCAAGTACAATCCAAAGAATCGTCCACAAGGAATGTGTATTTACCAACAGTTTCACTGACCTCGATCCCAAGTTAGTCCAATAGGTCACTTTACTTCCTAATAATGTCAGCCCATTGATTTTTGAGCTGGTGGGGGCACTTGATCCACTTCAAAGATCTGCAGAATGTGGTATCGGACATTCCCCCACCGCAGCTTGCGTGCCTCTGTGTTGTACCTTTGTATGACATGACCTCGTATGGCCACCATATTTGGAAGGTAGTGGGTCACCAGCCATATAAATCTCCCAAACTCCTGGGCACTCGTTTTTCTGGCCCTTTCGTTCCCAGAAATGTCCCACTTCTGATGCTCAATTGTCTCCAAAGAAATATATCAAATTACCTTCAACTGAACCTAATAACTAATCTACCCCCAGGAGAAACACCTGAAAATACACAGTAAGATACAACAATAAATAAAAAATATAAAGGAGAATTTAGCACAACAGACTTCTCTCTCAGCCAAAAGCATAACACCACCTCTCCCAAGCACAGACACAAAGGCCCATATTTATACTTTTTTAGCGCCGCATTTGCGTCCTTTTTTGACGCAAAAACGGCGCAAACTTACAAAATACAATTGTATTTTGTACGTTTGCTCTGCTTTTGCGTCAAATAATAACGCAAATGCGGCGTTAAAACAGTATAAATATGGGCCAAAGTCTTTGAGTAGAAGAGAAAAGCAAAGTAACTTCACAGTTCCTGGTTCGCAGTATAGATGATCCATTGCATCACTTCCTGGGTGGATGTGGCACATTTTCAGTCAATGCGTCTTTTTTTTTAATGCATAACAGCAATGCGTGGATTTTTCAGGAAGACTGACACAGCACCATGATGAAATTCTGATGCGTCAGATAAGTAGCGTCAGTTTTTGGTTGAGATGCAGTGGGCCAATGTGGAGATTTTTTTGACGCAATGACTGAAATATGTAGATTACTGTATGTTCTGATGTGGAATGCATGTAAGGAGCCATATGGATTTCAGTTTTGCATGTGAATAGTTCTGTTTTCACCACCTTCCTGTCTTTCTGTGTGTCTAATGTGTGTTTTGTGAGTGTACATAGGGGACAGTACATGCATTACTGGGATCAGACTACGCATACACCACAATTCCTATGTGGTCAACAACACGCCTTAGGATGGTTTCCCCATGTGGCAACTATGTATTGGCACCTGATTCCATCACTTAGATTACACCCAGGGATGCTGTTGACTTGTCCTGGAATGTGGTCAGCACTCCCACATCAATGACAGTGCAGGCATATGCCGATCGGTGCTGCGTCCTAAGGTGCAGACCGCAGGCTTGTCATGCAACATGGGGAAGTTAAAGTCTGCCGTGCAGGCAAGTGTTAGGATAGGCTGGACACACATGTGTTAGGGGTGTAGAATGGTGCAATTTGATCATGTACCCCCCGTCCAGGGGCCACACTGCCAGTTCACATCCAGATATTGTCTTGGCACCTGGCCCCACATCTTACAGACATCGTACAGTCCAAATCAGGTGATGATCACCATAGCATGGTCCCACACTCCCATGCACAGGAGGTTGCATCCTCTGTTACTGCCCCAGCCAGTATGAGTGTCCATAAAATGCATCTATATTATGAGTATCAGTATATACATGTGCAGCACCTTCAGGCATTTGCCAGAACACTGGGGGATGACAAAGTGTGTGCAGAGGATCAATATTCACCTGCGCTATGATACCATGTAGAGCTTGGTGAGGATACTGTTGAACTTAAGGTGACATTTGTGAATGGGCTAGCATGTGATGCGCCCTGACTAGGCCATTTAACCTTGATTTATGGTGCACATGATTTTGACTCATTCTGAGGGTGTAATGTTACCACACTATGCATGCCTTTGCATGACCTCAGGGGAACTGAGGACAGTAAGGCAACAGACATCCAAACTTTACTACACTCTGCATCAAGGTGGTGTTGCTTGAGCATCGCAGTGTGTGTATACATACAACCCCTATGTATTTTGACTTTGTGACAGGTAATGGGACTCATGTAGACCAGACTCAGGGGGTCATTCCGACCCTGGCGGTACAAAACCGCCAGGGTCGCGGATGACGGAAGCACCGCCAACAGGCTGGCGGTGCTTTCTGGGCCATTCCCGCGGTCAGAAAACCGGGTCCGGCGGTTTCCCGCCGAATTTCCCCCGGTTGCACAAATCCACCATGGCGGCGCTGCAAGCAGCGCCGCCTTGGGGATTCTGACCCCCTTCCTGCCACCCTGTTTCTGGCGGTTTTTACCGCCAGGAACAGGATGGCGGGAACGGGTGTCCTGGGGCCCCCTAACAGGGCCCCAGCCTGCTTTTCACTGTCTGCCTAGCAGACAGTGAAAAGCGCGATGGGTTCTACTGCACCCGTCGCACACCTGCAACACTGCCGGCTCCATTCGGAGCCGGCTTTAGTGTTGCAGGCCCCTTTCCTGCTGGGCCGGCAGGCGCTAACTTGGCTAGCGCCCGCCGGCCCAGCGGGAAAGTTGAAATGGCCCCAGCGGTCTTTTGACCGCAGAGCGGCCATATGGCGGTTACCGCATGGCGGACAGCGGTATCGGTTAGAATGAGGGCCTCAGTCCCAACTTGTCAGGCCTCCCCAGTAGAGCATAAACAAGGATGTATTAATTGATGTGTCCTTGGACCATCTGTTTCAATGTGTCCAGAATCCTGTAGCTCACATTGGCCATGTTGGACTGGTCCGTGAATGGTACATGTGCATGGAGGTGTAGAATTAACTGTAATGCTAAATGACAGTAGATTGTGTGTATGTATGAGCCTCTTCTACAGTCACATGTTGACATCAACATTTTTATGTTGATCATCCATGTAATCTATATGTGTGCTGCCGTGCACTGATGTATCAACAATGTCCCTCTAATACACTCATTACAATGAGTGACACTAGTGAGCTTCTTGGGGTGCATTCTGTTCCTCCATAGGTATTAGTCCCAGATGTGTGACACAGCAGGACTTTCCTGGCCTCATAGACATTGTTGAGAGGCTTGTGCCATCAGATGGTCCTTGGGAGAGATGACACCAGCGTCATCTGCCTGTAGTACCTAGGCTCATATCTGTATGTCTTGCCATCCTGAGTGAGCCCACTAGCAGCTTGCATTTGGTTTCCAGTAGTCTTACTGCTTCTTCATGTTATTAGTTATCTTGATGTTAACATTTGCTGGTGTTTGTATTTCTCATTGCAAAAAGTTTGAGTCCTGTCATGAGTAGGCCTAGGCGCAGTGCGTGGAGTCAAGCTACACAGAACTCTGCAAAGTGGCAAAAAACTCTGCCAGGCTGCGCGGATTTCCCGCTGGCAGGCTGAGTTCTCCATTATGCCTGTTTGCATTGCATTTGTTGTCACACACAAAGCAGGAGCAACAGCAGGCCTGGGCTAGGGCACACCGGTTGGTCAGGGCCACCACCCAGGTCCTGCGCACTACCCAGCAGCTAATGCACCACTGGGCAGATATCATCGACCGCAAGCAGGACCATCTCGACCTGCTATTGAATATTATATTTCTATTGTGTTTGTATCCTACAATGGTAACTTTTTTTCGGAATAGCATACGTCTTCCACTCAGAGGTAAGTTACATTTAGTTTACATTAGAATATTATTTATTATGTGATCCAGTTAGAGTTCGCCATGTTCTCAGTGCTACATCATTTATTTTTATAGTTTTAGGTAGGCACTCGCTTTGGCTGATTATTTAAGAAGTCATTGTGACTCGGACTCCTCTGTCCTCCTCCTAACTCCATATAGAATTAATGACATCAGTGAGTTAGCGTTCTCTGTGACTTTATGTAGCCGTATAGTCCCAACCAATTTCTCATTGATGTGAGTATGCATGCATTGCAAAAAAGGGAGACTGAGTTGGTTCATCAAAGGTCTTGAGAAATGAGAATAGAATGAAAGATCATTCATTGCAATGCATTATTTGTAAATGTAGATTTTCTTAAGGAAATTTGGAATAGGGATTATAGGAGCATAGCCGACTCAACAATAGCTGATCATACTAGTATAGTACCATAGGCGATCTGATTTAAGTACAATGTTATTGCATGTTGCTGTTATATAATAATTATGGAGAGGTTAACGGTACCACTATTTTTTTTTTATTTCCTTCTAATCTTATATCAACACCCAAGGGCAAGAAGAAAGGCATTGCACCGGTGGGTCTGGCAGGAGCTGGGGAGACGCTGACCACCAGTGCAGATACTGATGGCTCTGCTCAACCTAGTAATTCCTATTATTTAATATTATTATTATTTCCCTAATTTTTACCTCCCCCACTTTTATGCTCCCTTTAATTTGGTTTAAATACTTTTTCTATACTGTCTCCCTTTTTTCCAACTCCCCAATCCAACTTTTGTTTAATTAACGCCTGGTATCCCTGCATTATCTTTTTTCTGTCTTTCATTGACCATTTTGTATTCTACCCCTTCATTGCTCTGCAATGATTCCGACTCATCTAAAGCTCTGCCTCTCTATTATGTGAAGCTTTTGGTAGGCTTGTCTGCCCCTCTATTATGTGAAGCTTTTGGCTGGCTTGTTTCCCTGGCTTTTCTAGCATTCCAACAAAATGCCTAGACAGAAGTTACTGCAGTGCTAACCAAACTTTAACGATTGTGGTTGTATTTTTTGTTTTAAAAATTAAGAATGGGATCTGGAATCTAAAAACTGTATGCTGTATTTTTATAGCCACACCAACCACCAGTGAAGTAGGAGGAGCTGGCTCAAGTTCTACAGCTGCAGGAGCAGATGGAGCAGGGGTAGATGCGGCGGCAGGGACGGGCAAATTGCTTGCTTATTGACAATTACTGTTACTCACTAGCTACAATGGCGTTTTCCTGATTGATTTCATGAACCCCCTGCATTGCAGCTTCTGCAGTGGTTGAGTTACTTATGGCCTCTCCTATCTGCCACTCAGTAAAAGCACACATAATGTATGCTAAAAATGATGGTTTGATGGAAACGTGAAAGAACGGAAGGTTAAAAGAAAAGGATGGGTGAAAAGAGTAAAAGGATTCGTGAGTGGATGAAAAAGGATGCATGGGTGAGTATTGGTATTGGGTAAATAGATGGATGAGTGAAAGGATGATTGAAAGAAAGGGTGGATATTGTGGGTACTGAATGGATGGACAAAGGATTGTGAATTAGGGTAGACGACTGGATGAGAGAATGCAAAGCTTAAATCATGGTGGCTGTGGATGTATTCTGTATGTAGGGGAAGAATGAAGGAAGATTGAATAATTGCTTGGATGAAGAAAGAAGGGAGCTCTTCTTTTGTAGATAGATCTGTGACAACCCTCTATTCTTCTTTAGCGAAAGTTCTACTTACCTGCCTCATCCATCTGCCTTACTCTGCAGTAGAGTAAGTAAAGTTTATTTTTTCCTCACTGCCCAGTGAATCAATTTGTTGGAAAGAATTTGTGATGGTGGGCGAGACCAGTGAGTAAAGGGCGACTACTAAGTGCTTGATTTGATTTCAAGTTTGGTGCCAGTTAAGGAATGTCAAAACAAAATCTCAGGGGCGCGAACTAGCTCTTCTCCATACTGGAAAGCAGAATTCGGGAAATCCGCGCCATTTTGCGGAGCGGAAAGTGCCTGAATTCTGCAAACTCCGCCGACAGAGTGGAGTACTACTTCCAGGCCTAGTCATGACACATTTATCTCATTCCTAGCAATAACTGGGCTTAAGTCACATTTCTCCATGTTGGCCTAGGGAGCTAAGTTTCTAGATTGTGAATAACTTTGATGTGCAGTGTTCCACTCACCAGGGCATATCACTCATCTTTGGAAATGTCCCTGCTTACAGTTCTATGCCAACCCAAACCTGGTACACCTAGGAGAGACCTTAGGTGTGAATTTCATGTAAGGTTGATGTGGAATGACATCTTTGATGTATAATTTATTTGAAACTTAATTTGGCACACATTTACATTTTGGAGAACAGTCTGCAATGCAGGGCTGACTTCAAAAATGACTGCAGGCAACACAGCAGTCCACAACAATGAATCTTGTTGACATAATCTTCTGACATTGTGAGAGTCATTCACACATGAACCACACACATGACTAGTGTATAGTACATCAACAATGTTTCTGCTATTGATTGTACATTTTGTGCTGGCTCCTCATCTGACTCATAGTCATCGTCCAGTTCTTACTGCTCCTCATTGTTATTGTGCCATCCAAGAATATGCCCTGCACATGTATTCTGTAATATGCAGAACACTAGGATTAGTTCAGTTGGCACTGGCGGTGAGTAGAGTAATTGATCCCCAAACATATCCTAACTCTTGGAGTATTACTTGTGGACTCTGGAAGTCCACTCCACAATGTAGAAGATCTTGTTTGTGACATGAATGTGACTGTGTTGGGCTTCCATATGTATGTGTTTGTGAGGAGTACTCACCCACAGCTGCAGACTATATCCTGTGTCAGCTGCACAGTGATTAGGGATGGTATTGCGGAATGGTGATCCAAGCTAATGACCCCACATCTATATACAAATTATTCTCTGTCCTGGTTGACTCATACATATTGCCAACAGAATGAGACATGGTAAGACATTGTTTGGCATACATGCAGGATGATCACTGATTTTCCCAACACTGTACTACATATACAGTTGTCATGTCCTCTGTAATACACTTACTAATAGTCATACATGTGAGTGCAAATGGCATGGATGTGGTAAGTTGTCACATATCTCATACTGATCTACTGTTACCACTTTAGGATTACTATCGACAGAGCATACAGTTTGTGCTGAATACATCACAAAGTGATTTTGATCTGTCTGTTTTTTTTTGTCCAAGCAGTTATTTTTGCAATTAAGATTTTTTTCAGTACAACATGTTTGTTCTAAAGTCAATACAGACATCACACCCCACACTTTTCAGAGATCAGTGCTTTGTATCTGGTACTTTGAGAATATTTCCAGAGTTCACACTTGATTGACATCTGTTGTGGCCTACTTATGGTTTCCTGGATGTGGGTGAGTTGTTTTTAACTGTGACTGAGATATCTGTTAACTGAAATCATTTATTTACATGCTTGGCATTCTCATACTTTCAGTGACATGTGCTCACAAAAAAAAAATCTGGACAATGTGGGCACATCTATGTGCACCTGCAGAGGTGTTCTGTGTTTCACCATCATGTGGTAGCCCTTCTTCCCTTGGGTCCTGTGGTTCTTCATCCCAGGGGACATTTGTCCGCACACATATATTGTGCAGTATTGCACATGCAAAAACATTTTGCAGAGTAGGAGTGGGGAGTACTACAGTCTAACCTCAGAAATATCCAGGCAGTGAAACCGGACCTTGAGCAGGCCGAAGATCCGCTAAACTATGTTCCGTGCGTGGATGTGGACATGGTTATAGGCCTTTTCCGGCTCAGTCTTGGGGTTGCCCAATGGTGTCATCACCCACTGATGGATGCCATATCCTTGGCCAACTGAAATGTATAAACGAAAAACAGTATCATTCATTTTGGTTACCGCATTTGGAACAGTCCTTCCCATGTGTATTTCGTGTATTGTTTTTGGCATGCCTTCTCCCAGTTAGGACCACATGAATTGGTAATAATGCCAGTGTAGTGCCGTTTACAGGGTCCTGCTCACTCACTGTATATGATGTATGGGATTTTAAATGCAGTGCATAGGAGATAGATCATGCAATTCAATATCCTGACTTTTATGTTTCTGCAGCCGATTTTGTGGAGGCTGATTCCCATCACTCAAGTCCACTCAATATTGTGTGTTCACACCACATGTTTGGAGAGACAGAATGTGTATATGAATCCTTTTGTAGGTCCTGACAAGGTGGGTGGTAACATACCAAAAATGGCACAGACACATACATGGGACCATGGTCATCCCCAGATGTTGGTGTTGGTCTGCATTACATTGCCCAGGCATTTAAGTGTACAATATTGTCAAGGGCAGTTGTGATGATGCCATCCACACAGTATTAAGTCACACATAACAAATGAGTGATATGATGTCACAAGTGCCATTTCCAAATCCAGTGGTTGCATGTCACAGTGGTGAAACATTGTGTAGATGTGTGACAGCATTATGTCCAATTTGTGCACAGAGCACATGTATTCTGTAGATATGTGAGTTGTCCTCTGCAGTCCAGCTACTCAACTTCCTGCAGTGTACAACGTCTCAAAGAAGGGGAACTGGTACACAATACTTAGGGCCTCCCGCTCTTTCTGGTTCATTCAGACTAGATTTTCACACAAGTGCCTAGCCAGAGCACATTCACACTTGCATCAAGGGTTGTATGGGTTCTTCTTTGCTTTCAGGATGGTATTTGTATGATCTGTGAATTGTGTCCCCCATATCTATTTGTTATTGTGTCTGTTGGGTATTTGTTGTTTGCTCACCTATGAGTAGGCTATTTCCATACTGTCTATCCTGGAAGCTTTGGTTGATGATGGACTTCCGGAATATGAAGGGATCATGTACACTGCCAGAGTATTTGACCGCCACATTTAGGACCAACCCCCGATGGTCAATGATGGACTGTACGTTGGTGGAGTGGTTATGTTTCCAGTTGCGATATATATTTGCAGTAGCAGCAGAAGGTACGAGTTGCACGTGTGCAGGCCATGGCACCCACTACATGCAGAAAGCCAGTGATGGTGCAGAAATCTTGTTTAATTTCCTGCTGCAGTTACAGGGTGTTAGGGAAGTGGATGTGGCGGGTGTGAGTCGGATGATGGCACCCAGGACAGAGGGGAGGAATGCTGAGAAGGATGGCTGCGAAACTCCTCCCACTCATGCTGCAGTGGTCTGGAACGAGCCCAAAGCTAGCATATGTAGCACAACCAGGAGCTTGGTCTGTGGTGGAATATTGGCGACCCTGTCGACCATTGACTGCAGCCTGTGTACAATGCAGTGGAGCAACTGCACGATGGACTCCCTCTGCAGACAGTAGTATGTGATTACCTCTTCCTCTCTGAGTCAATTCAGTGAGATTCGCTGCTGATGTATGCGCTCCCTTCTCCAGGGCTGCCTCTGTTGTGCATGTGGTGGTGATGGTGGAGGTGGTAGTGATAGTGGCATTTGTGGTGGTCTTCTTGGTGCTCCAAGCTGAGGCAGGAGTAGATCCATGTAGTCCTAGAGCTTACCAGAGTGATTTGGGACTATCCTCCTCATGTACTTGTGGCAATGCATCATTTCTTCTGGTTTGACCGGCCATTAATTTTTTGATGCATTGAAGCCTTTATGTCACTTTTCCAAAGGGTGCATAATTTTTCAAAAAGCTTGTAGATATAGCTGCAACAATCCTGCATCATTTTTAGAGGGGAAACACCTACCTTGTATATCAATGTCGGTATCTGCTGCAGCCATATCCGACGCTGATGAAAAATGATGCGGTTGAGGGAAAAGTGATGCTAGAGGCATCTAGCATCACTTTGCAGATTTGGGGTTATTCTTGCGCTGCCGCAGCATCAAATGAAATGACGCAGGGGCGGTGAAAGCTCCTTGTAAATGAGGCTCTTCGTGTGGAGATGCAACTTTTTATCTTAAAGTGAGCCATTTGTGTGAATGACATATTCTGAACCTGGCTATTCACAGCTGTGACGCAGCAACTGTGGGAAACAAATTTGTTTCCGACAGATGATATGTCATAGGGGGTGGCGCTGACCTCCCATGTTTTCTCCCTCTTTACCTGGGTTTGCAGGGGAGGGAAATAAAGTGGTATTATAGTGGCAGTGGTCATACCTGCCGTCTCCTTAGACCCAAGGAAGACAGAACACCAGCGAAACTCTTCCTCCACTAAACACCACATTCGCTTTACTTACACGAGCTGACAACGAAAGACCATGCCACATGGATGAGTAGTACTCAGAGAGCAGAGAAAGTGGCATTGGTGGGGAGGAGGAAAGAACGTGCAAAAAGTGATGTGAGAGGTTTTCTAGACTCTATTTTCAGACACTATGCAGGGACTTTCTGCATTTGAATGGGACAGGGTAATTGCATATGGAAGATGGGAAATATTCCGGGACACCGAGCAGGGGTTTATTTTTTTGTATGGTGGAAGGGTAATTGAAAGTGAGTCCAGAGGGTGGCGAGGGAAGGTGAAAAGATGCCAGACGGCGTTATTTTTGTAAGGAGGAGAATGTTGAGGAAAGGGAGGCACCTATAACATGACATTCTGGATGTGTTACTTTGACTAATGTGGATGTTTTTCACCTTGGGGTCTGAGTGATCTCATACACAACTTGAGACTTGCTCTTATTGTCTATATAATTTCCCTTGATGAACGTCATTCATATTATTTGGAGTTATTTAGTTATAATTCTGTGTATCAATTCAGGTGGTTATGGAATATTTCAAATATTTTTAATGACAGAATATTATGAAGAGAGAGGCACATGAGTATTGCTGGTTACTAGTGGTGGCCTGTTTCAAACTTGTTGCTGGGTGTGTTAAAATGTATATAGCACAAACCTACTTGAGAAACATGGGAAGGCTATAAATTACGTGTCGGCTGGGGCGAGGAAGGAAGATTATGGGGGTCATTACAACATTGGCGGTATAAGGCGCTTACTGCCGTGCAGAAGACCGCCAATACACCGCCGCGGCCGCGGTATACCACCACAGCTATTATGACACACATCACGGAATCCGCCGAAATTCAGACACCCACACAACACCGCCACACCAAAGGTCAGCGATAAACATGCAGAAACAAATCCTCCACCTCCACGCCAACAGAAACACGCCCATGCTATTACGACCCACGAATCCACGCGGTGGTCTTTCAACCGCGGTATTCCATTGGCGGTACACACCGCCGCGCTCAAAATACACACACGTCTCCAAAACACCGCCACATTGGACAATTCAAAATACACACACCTGATACACATACACACACCACTCCCACACACGCAATACAATATAAAACACACACCCACATCACACACAAACCCCTACAACCATAAATTCTGAGAGAAGGCCAGAGAGACAGCACAGCTATTGACAACCCCATCACACAGAGGCACACAACACCATCACCCACACAACATCCACGCACAAAACACCACATACCACTACACTCACCACACTCATCAAGACATTCACCACCCCACACATCACACATAACACCCCATGTCACGCCAAAGACACCCCCGCTTCTCCGAGGAGGAGCTCAGAGTAATGGTGGAGGAAATCGTACGGGTAGAGCCACAGCTATTTGGCTCACAGGTACAGCACACATCAATAGCCAGGAAGATGGAGCTATGGCGAAGAATAGTGGACAGGGTCAACGCCGTGGGACAGCACCCAAGAAATAGGGAGGACATCAGGAAGAGGTGGAACGACCTACGGGGGAAGGTGCGTTCAACGGTCTCCAGGCACAACATCGCGGTGCAGCAGACTGGCGGCGGACCCCCACCTCCTCCCCCACAACTAACAACATGGGAGGAGCAAGTCCTGACCATCTTGCATCCTGAGGGCCTCGGAGGAGTCGGTGGAGGATGGGACACTGGTAAGTCAAATCTTAACTATCACATCCCCCACCCTACCTGCATGCTATCACACACCCCCACCCTCACACCCTCCCCTATCACCCCAAATCCTCACTAATCTACCTATGACACCAAGCACCCATCCCAACACCAAGCCCTGCATGACACAACTAAGCATGGTCACCCCTCACTAAAGCATGCCCACTGCACATACCCAGATAACCCCCCCAACCATCACCACACAAGCCCCCACACAGGATTGCCTGCACTGGGGATCACGCACACCCAACCATTGCACACCATTACACACACAGATGCAATAATCATGTTCTCGTACCCCTGCAGGAACCCGAAGGAATGTCACCACACCAGAGGGTCCAGACAACACCACTCCACCCCCAGAAGAGGCCCACAGTGACGACAGCAGCTCTGCCCCACTGGATCCAGATGACCAGCCCGGACCATCGTGGGCCACGGGACAGTCGGTTCCCCTTGCCCAGCCACAGCCCAACACCGAGCTGCCACCCTCTGGTAACACCAGCACAGCACCCACCCAGCGGGCCCAAACCTCCCTACCCAGGACAGGTCAATCAGCGGTGTGTCCACCACTACAGGGCACCCAGGGTAACCCACCACCCCAACAACAACAGGGACCTGGGGGCAGTGGTAGTGGGCACACGGTCCAGGGGACGGAGGCACAGGAACACCGGGGAACTGGGAGGGCTGCTGTGCGACAGAGGGAGGACAGGCCAAGGGAACCAACTCTCCACGAGGCCCTATCCTCAATCATGGGAGCATACCACCACTCCCAGGAGACGATGGCCACGGTCCTGGACAAGTTGCAGGAGACCCTGCGTCTGCAGGACGAACTGTATTTGGGGTTCAGGGAGGAGCTCAGGACCATCAGCTCCGCCCTGGGCACCATCGTAGGGGTGCTGACGACCATTCAAAAGACCTTGAGGGACACCGTGGCACTCCAAGGGGCCCCTGACACTAGCCAGGACGACGAACTGCCCACCACCTCCGCCGGCGCTAGTGGACACGACGCCCCGCCACAGGACCACCACACTAGCACCCCATCCCCTGCAGACGGACAACCACCACGCAAGCGGTCCCTGAGATCCAGGAACAGGACAGAGCAAGATGGCAAGACCCCCGCCAGGAAATAAGACCACCCTGATTGTCCCCCCACTGTCCCACTTTGTCACCCTGTCCAGATTGGAACTGCCCCAGCTCCACTTCCAATGCCTAGATGGGCAGTGCACCTGTGAGACGACTAGACTGGACTCTGCCATGGACATTCCTCCACCATCACCCATCACCATTTTACAACCTTCCTTGATTTTTTTAGCACTTAAATAAACACCCTTGAAAGCCAAAAAAATCTAGAGTCAGTCTATGATTTGGAACTTTGTATTATCAATTACAGTGTCATAATGGGTTACCCATTGTAAGGCTAACATACCAATGTCACACATCACAAGCCGTTGAAGGATGCAAGCAGTTGACACGTAGGTTACCACAATTGTGAAACTGAAATGGAAGGGTACAACTCAATTAACAAATAGTGAGTGAAATGTAGGTACAGGATAGAGGTAGACGTGTGAAAGTTAATGTAATGTTAAACCAGAAAATGTTCTCACCTGTGTGTCACTGGAAATATTGCTGTATGACTGACTCCCTGTTGTCGTTTTCTCCATCCTCAGCTTCATCCTCATCACTGTCCACTGGCTCCACAGGCTCCACAGCTGCCAAAACACCGTCATCTGGATCATCCTCCTGCAGAAAAGGCACCTGGCGTCGCAATGCCAAATTATGGAGCATGGAGCAGGCGATGATGATGTCGCACACCTTCTTCGGTGAGTAGAATAGGGATCCACCTGTCATATGGAGGCACCTGAACCTGGCCTTAAGAAGGCCGAAGGTGCGTTCGATTACCCTCCTAGTCCGCCCATGGGCATCATTGTACCGTTCCTCTGCCCTGGTCCTGGAATTCCACACTGGGGTCAATAGCCAGGAAAGGTAGGGGTAACCAGAGTCCCCCAATAGCCATACAGGGTGCCTCTGGAGTTGACCCATCATATCAGGGATGCTGCTATTCCGCAGGATGAAGGCGTCATGCACAGAGCCAGGGAACATTGCATTTACCTGCGAGATGTACTGGTCTGCCAAACAGACAATCTGGACATTCATGGAATGATAACTCTTCCGGTTTCTGTACACCTGTTCACTCCTGCGGGGGACCAGATCTACATGGGTCCCATCAATGGCACCTATGACGTTGGGGATATGTCCAAGGGCATAGAAGTCACCTTTCACTGTAGGCAAATCCTCCACCTCAGGGAAAATGATGTACCTCCTTACGTGTTTCAGCAGGGCAGACAACACTCTGGACAGCACGTTGGAAAACATAGGCTGGGACATCCCTGATGCCATGGCCACTGTTGTCTGAAATGACCCACTTGCAAGGAAATGGAGGACTGACAGCACCTGCACGTCAGGGGGGATTCCAGTCGGATGGCGGATTGGTGACATCAGGTCTGGCTCCAACTGGGTACATAGTTCCTGGATTGTGGCAAGGTCAAACCGGTAGGTGAGGATGATATGTCTTTCTTCCATTGTCAACAGGTCCACCAGCGGTCGGTACACCGGAGGATTCCGCCATCTTCTCATATGTCCCAGCTGACGGTGCCTAAGAAGGACAACAGCGAAGAACCAGTCACTATTCCTCCAGGTATGTACCCACAGTTACACACAAGACTACACCAGACAAAAAAGCCTTCCTGTATGTGTGTTGAGTATAGGCCTAGCTATGCGTGACGCAGTAGTAAATGAAGCCATGTGGGCCCCTGAAATGGCGGCTGCCTGACCTCTAAACTGGGACAATGGGATTGTGGGGTAACTGCGCTGGCGTTGCACAACATCGCGGTAGGCGGTCGTAGACCGCGGCGCAATGCTGCATTGGTTAACATTGGACCCTATGGGTCCCAGGAGCCAATGAACAGGTGCGCCGGCGGTGATGATGCGCACCGCCGCGGACGTCACTTCCGCGGATGTCACCGCCATTTTCTATCTCTTCACTCACTAGACACCTGACCTTCGACAGGAGAGGACCTACACTGCTAGTGCTGCTGTGACCTCGGTCTGGAAGCGATGATGGCTGCTGCATCTGGGGAAAGGGCCCCTGCCTTCACTGCACAGGAATTGGAGAAACTTGTGGATGGGGTCCTCCCCCAGTACACGCTACTCTACGGTCCTCCAGACCAACAGGTTAGTACACAGGGAGCACGTTGTATGGGCTTGGCCTGGGTGGAGAGGGCTGGGTGGAAGAGGGAAGGGGCAGAGTCCATAGAACAGTTATGCATGGGAATGAATGGGCCACATGGCCAGAGTAGGGAGGGGGCCACTCACATTGACGGTGCAGTTGGTAATGACTGTTCCTCTTTCCTTGTGCATGTCATGTAGGTCAGCGCCCACCAGAGGAGGGACATTTGGCGTGCCATCGCCAAGGAGGTCCGGACCCTGGGGGCCCACCAGAGACGGGCACCCAATGCCGTAAGAGATGGGTGGACATTCACCGCTGCAGCAAGAAGACGGCGGAGGCTCAGCTGGGGATGGCCTCCCAACGTGGGAGGGGTGCCTGTTGCACCATGACCCCCCTGATGTTCCAGATCCTGGCGGTGGCTTACCCGGAGTTGGATGGGCGTTTGAGGACATCACAGCAGACACAAGGGGGTGAGTAGAACCTCATTCAGCCCACTTTGCGTGCAGTTGAGGGGTCTGGGTGGGGGAGGTGGGCTGTGGGTGTCCTTCGGCCAGGGCGGGTTAGGTAGGCAAGGCCCCTCCGTAATGTAGGCCATGTGGCACTCAACCCCACCTCAGCAGAGTGGCAAGTTGAGGTATAGTTGCCCCTGTGGCATCCATGTGCGCAGATTCCCACTATTGCCATGTAGGCCATGTCCCAGAAATTGCATGTGCAGAGGTCAGGAGCACGGCGTAATGCAGGGGGCTGCTGCGTCTGTCTTGTCCGCCAACGGTAGCCGTATGCCATGCACTAAAACTCTCTTTGTTCTGTCTCACCCCCTTTTCCTGCTCTCCCTGTCCTTTTGTACATCAGCATCATCAGGCGGAGGTACAGTGGCACCGGAGCACGAGGGAGCTGCATCCCACATGGCCATGGAGGGCCACACCACAGACTCTGAATGCACCAGTGGGATGGAGGGCGAGGGGAGCTTCACGTCGGCCACTGGATCACCAAGCAGCGACACGGACTCGTCCGCCGATGGGAGCTCCCCTGTGGTGGCGGCACCACCTGTGCGCCCCACTTCTACAGGTACAGCCACCACCCCCCCTACCAGCACCGCCCTCCCAGCAGCCCCTCAGCGTTCGCCCCGTGCCCGCTCACCCAGGAGGGTGGGCATCACCTTCGCCCCAGGCACCTCAGGCCCTGCCCCAGTCACCCCTGCTGCCCTCAGTGAGGAGGCCATTGACCTCCTCAGGTCACTCACTGTTGGGCAGTCTACCATTGTGAATGCCATCCAGGGTGTAGAAAGGGAGTTGCAACACAGTAATGCATTCCTGGAGGGCATTCATTCTGGTCAGGCTGTCCTTCAGCGAACCCTGCAATCTCTGGCCTCAGCACTGATGGCAGCCATTGTCCCTGTGTCTAGCCTCCCCCCTCCAACTTCCTCCACCCAGACCCAATCTCCTGTACTCCAGCCCATCCCAAGCACACCTACAGACCAGCATGCACACAAGTCAACACACACAAGTAGCTCAAGCAAACATGGGCACCACACACACCACAGGCACTCACGCAAGCCTCACCCACATACAGACACAGCAACATCCACTGTCTCCACTGTGTCCCCCTCCTCCTCTTCTCCGTCCTCCCTCCCAGTCTCGTCTACACACACACCTGCATGCACCACATCTACAGGCACTAGGACTCGCACCAGGACACCCAGCACCACAAGCCGCTCACCTGCACTCACCACCTCCACTGCCATTTACACGTCCCCTGTGTCCTCTCCCAATGTGTCGTTGACGCCCCCTCCCAAAGTACCCAAACGCCGGCAATCACTCACCCAACATCCATCCACCTCACGACAGCCTCCAGTACCTGCACCTGCACCTGCACCCAAAACATCTAAAGTGACACCTCCTACAACCACCTCCTCTTCCTCCACTCCCAGATCCCCCCCAGCTACCCATCCCAGTGTTCGTCAGAAACTGTCCCTCTGTCAAATTGACCTTTTTGCCCCCACCCCCCCCTCCAATTCATCAGTCCCCTCGTAGCGCCTCAGTCAAAAAGCCTCCAGTACCAGTGGTGCGTGTTCCAGGTTTTTGGAGTGCACCGGCCACCAGGGCAGGCATTAGGACCCGGAGCCAAGGCAGTGGCAGCCCACCCCCTGTAAAGGCTCTGAAAATGGACATTGGACGACTGGACCGTCTTAAGACTCCTGGTGGGACAACAAGTGACATGGGATCGAAGGCGATTGGTGAGTCAGCTGTAACTCCACCAAAGGTGGGGAAGGTCCAGAGGAAGTCTGCCCAGCCTGTTGTGAGTGTCACGGCGGAGAAGTGCGCCATCATATCCGGCGGTCCAGACACAACCGCCAGCACCGTCGTCACTGGTCCAGAGACCACCGCCAGAGTCACAGCCCAGGAGGGCCCAAGTATCGTCACTGGTCCAGAGACCACCGCCAGAGTCACAACCCAGGAGGGCACAAGTATCGTCACTGGTCCAGAGACCACCGCCGGAGTCATTGCCCAGGAGGGCACAAGTATTGTCACTGGTCAGGAGACCACCGCCAGAGTCACAGCCCAGGAGGGCACAAGTATCGTCACTGGTACATAGACCACCGCCAGAGTCACAGCCCAGGAGGGCACAAGTATCGTCACTGGTCAGGAGACCGCCGCCGGAGTCATTGCCCAGGAGGGCACAAGTATTGTCACTGGTCAGGAAACCACTGGCAGAGTCACAGCCCAGGAGGGCACAAGTATCGTCACTGGTCCAGAGATCACCGCCAGAGTCACAGCCCAGGAGGGCCCAAGTATCGTCACTGGTCAGGAGACCACCGCCAGAGTCATTGCCCAGGAGGGCACAAGTATCGTCACTGGTCAGGAGACCACCGCCAGAGTCACAGCCCAGGAGGGCACAAGTATCGTCACTGGTCAGGAGACCACCTCCGGAGTCATTGCCCAGGAGGGCACAAGTATCGTCACTGGTCAGGAGACCACCGCCGGAGTCACAGCCCATGAGGGGCCAGGATGCCACAGCCCCGCTGGGCAATGATGGAACGTCATGCCACACACCAATGCCCATTGTAGAGATCGTCATGCCACACACCAATGCCCAGTGTAGAGATCGTCATGCCACACACCAATGTCCGTATCCGAACCGCCATGTCAAAGCACCGCTGAACAGGGCAAAGACCGCCATGGCAAAGCACAGCTGAACAGTCCTGAAACAACATGGTAAAGCACCGCTGAACAGGGCAAAGACCGCCATGGCAAAGCACCGCTGAACAGGGCAAAGACCGCCATGTCAAAGCACCGCTGAACAGGGCAAAGACCGCCATGGCAAAGCACCGCTGAACAGTCCTGAAAGGCCATGGCAAAGCACCGCTGAACAGTCCTGAAACAACATGGCAAAGCACCGCTGAACAGGGCAAAGACCGCCATGGCAAAGCACCGCTGAACAGGGCAAAGACCGCCATGGCAAAGCACCGCTGAACAGGGCAAAGACCGCCATGTCAAAGCACCACTGAACAGTCTTGAAACAACATGGCAAAGCACCGCTGAACAGGGCAAAGACCGCCATGGCAAAGCACCGCTGAACCGGGCAAAGACCGCCATGTCAAAGCACCGCTGAACAGGGCAAAGACTGCCATGGGAAAGCACCGCTGAACAGTCCTGAAACAACATGGCAAAGCACCGCTGAACAGGGCAAAAACCGCCATGGCAAAGCACCGCTGAACAGGGCAAAGACCGCCATGTCAAAGCACTGCTGAACAGGGCAAAGACCGCCATGGCAAAGCACCGCTGAACAGTCCTGAAACAACATGGCAAAGCACCGCTGAACAGGGCAAAGACCGCCATGGCAAAGCACCGCTGAACAGGGCAAAGACCCCCATGGCAAAGCACCGCTGAACAGGGCAAAGACCCCCATGGCAAAGCACCGCTGAACAGGGCATGCACCGTGTAGGAATGAATGGACCGCCACATCAGGCATCCTTCTCCCATGTGCTGCTGGGACAGTGACAGGACATGTACTTTCACGTGGAGACTCATCCAGTCTGGGCACCAGTCCCCCTCCACAACCAGTGGAGACCTGCATCTACTTGAGAGACTGTGGCTTTGCACTCCCCAGGATGGCACAGTGGGCAAACCACCCACTGTAGTGACTTGAGAGACTGTGGCTTTGCACTCCCCAGGATGGCACAGTGGGGAAACCACCTACTGTATTGACTTGAGAGACTGTGGCTTTGCACTCCCCAGGATGTAACAGTGGGCAAACCACCCACTGTAGGACTTGAGAGACTGTGGCTTTGCACTCCCCAGGATGGCACAGTGGGCAAACCACCCACTGTAGTGACTTGAGAGACTGTGGTTTTGCACTCCCCAGGATGTATTGGGCAAACCACCCACTGTAGGACTTGAGAGACTGTGGCTTTGCACTCCCCAGGATGGCACAGTGGGAAAACCACCCACTGTAGTGACTTGAGAGACTGTGGCTTTGCACTCCCCAGGATACATCAATGGGCATGGAGCCCCGTCGTGGATCTGGCTTCTCATTCATCTGGCTGAGGTGACCCCCTTCCCTTCCCCCTGAGGTGCCTGTAGTGTTTCTATCTGATGCACCGGCAGTGTTCTCTCCGATTTTGGTCAGGTATCTATTGTGGGCCTCGCCCATTCATTTTTGGACTGTTGGTGCATGGACATTGTTGTGTACATATCTGCACTACTTCTCGGATTGTACGTGTAAATAAGAGTGATTTTGAGATATGTAAATCTGTATATTTTTGTATGACATGTATATTGGCACATTACAATGTTTGCCCGAATTTCGCATTGTCTTTGCATTCTTCCGGGGGGATTGTGGGTTGTTACTGTGATTTTTGTGACTACATTGGTGTGTATGTTGTGATATGCGAGGGAGGGGGTGTTTGGTGGGTGTCCCCCTAACTTTTGCCTCCCCTCTCCCCCGTGTCATAGGTGCAGTACTCACCGGTATCTTCTGCGCCTACGTAGCTGTTGGTCGTAAAGGAGCAGAAAAACAAGGGCAGGTAGGATTTGTAATTCGGGCTCCATGGTGTCCTCCTTCCTCGTGGGATGTGTTCAGGTGAGCGTTTTCCCATAGCAAAAGCTGGTTCCGCCGTGTTTTTGTTCGCGTTGGTTCCGCCCCGGAAAAGGTGGCGGATTGGCGGGTTGTAATAGTGTGGGCGGTATATTGTCTCCCGCCTGTCTGTTGGCGGTAACCGCCGTGCTGCTTGTCTATACCGCCGTGGCGGTCGGAGTGTTAAAGTGGCTGCCTTTCTTGGCGTTTTCCGCCACGGTCATAATTCCTTTTTTTTTCCGCCGGCCTGTTTGCGGTTTTACCGCCGCTTTAACACCGTCCGCCAGGGTTGTAATGACCCCCTATGTCTGTCAAGTGGCTATTTACACATTTATCTCAATTTCAAGCCTGCATTACATTTCTCATATTTATCATTTTAAGTACAGAGGCATTGAACAGTTTGCCCCACAAGCTTTACCGCCAAGTATCAGAGCCCGGGCTGGAATCGACCACGAAGGCTGCACAGTTCATGAATTACAGTTCACTCGATATGCTTCGGTGAGATTGTGGCAACAAATACATGTATCCAAAATTTTCAATTAAAAGCTATGATTTTTGCTTTTTTTTTAGGCTCAAATAGATCTTAAACAATTATGAACAAATAAATTAGAATTACATTTTCAAACCCAATGCAGCCATTTTAGGCATTTTCTGTTTTTGCATTGAATCCATGAAGCATGAAAGTGGGCGTTGAAAGTCTAGGCAGACTGCAACCGGGAGGCAGTGCCCCTCTTGTCACCTACAAAGAATGTTAACTGGTAGCAACTAAGTCGACTCTCGTGTTTTACGTTTACGAATCATTGTTGTGAGGTCTTATTTATTTATTTATTTATTTATGTATTTCACAGTTGCGCACCGGCCCCACCAGGATGGCAGAGCACTTTAAATAAGATGGCGGGAAATGATAGAGCAGTGGCCGAAGGCAAGACAGCAACTCGCAGAATGCATTTATTTAATGAATACAAATCCACAGCTAGAAACAAGGTGTCCCGTTGACAAAAGTCATTCGTCTGCTAGCACTCTCTGTACTGTTTGTCTGCATTTGCGCTTAAATACATGCTCTGTATGTTTGAATGCGTTGTATGTTTGTAGATAGGAGCATGTTGAGCTGAATTTTCACTCATGCCTACAATCGAACTGTTCTGCTTGCATAGCTGCATGTGTCTCTGCATGTTATATGCCTTGCTCTGCACGCACAATACAGAAGTCCAATGTATTGCCTTTGCCAGTACTTGTTATGCTAGTTCAAACCATATCCTTCCTTCGGTGGAGATAAAACTGATAGAAACTCCGAAGTTCAGGCGCAGTAACAGAGTAGTAATGCTACTGACTAACCAAGAGAAAAACAGGGACCATTCAGGGTCAATCAAAATCAAAGCAGACATAATATGAGCAGACGTGGAAGGTCAGGCAGCCGGTGGCACCTGAGAGCCCTGGGCCCTAGTGCCACTATGCGTGCTATATCAATGATAGCTGAACCCTTGCCTTAAGAACTGCCTTTGATATTTTTTTCAGTCCAGTGCATTGTACGGAAAAAAGCCTGATTATTCTTTAAATCAATTAGTCATAGTGGACGCATTAACTTCTTGAAGCACCACACAGCGCCTAGAAGTGAGTCCAGTAGCAGCGTGCCGTAAACAAAACCAGCCATTCGCTCTCTAATATTCTTTAACCTTGACTCATCCTCGCCCTTGGCCGGGACACTTCCCTTTCTGATATGACATTTACATAGAACACACCATAAATTGAATTGTCTTTTCAATTTAAGCGCCAAGTGACACTGATGCGATTTTATCATTCCTGGCATTTTAGCCTTCAAGAATGTGTTTTATAGGACTACCATGACACACTTGTAAAGAATACCTCGGAACTACCCTTTCTAGAATTAATTGAGCTCCTGGCTAAAAAGGCAAAACTGCCTAAAAGTGTGACCTAAAACAAGAACATCAACTTGCCCAATGGCATGAGGTTACTTACAGCCAGTGGTGTCTTTTCAGCCAATAGCACTAAGCATTCTGGAACTCGTGGTCCTGCTTTCCCTATTGTAAGTATGAGCCTACATGTCCCAACAAGTTTAATGTCATAGGCTATAGAAAAAAATAACTATACATCAGCTTCATAAAATGGGCCACTTTACTGCTGTGCGACAACGGGCACTTTAGCAGCTCTACATTCACTGCCCAACCCGATGGTATTCGCGCCACTGACCCCTGAAGGATGAAAGGCTAAATCAGTCCTGGGGGACTCTGATCCACTGCAGTGATCTGCACCTTACTTAAATAAATCTTCAGCGAATGTTTAATCCAATAGCAAGCTTTGGCTGTGGTGGTGGCGGGATGAGGGGCTTGATGGCAGAAATATGATAATAATTTAACTAAACTGGAGGACAGGCTGCAGCAGGGTTCGCATTCTCGATGTGCGCATTACTCAAAGTCAAATGTCAAGCCGCCGGAAAGGGTGGACTTGGGACGGGGCACAAGGGGCTATGCAGGTCAAGGGTCAGGGCAGAGGCCGCATTGATTGCGCAAAGAATCCAGGAACAAGCTGAATGGAAGCAAGTATGCCCAGAGTGCATTAAGAGGTTCGTTGAAACATGTAAATGCACGTCAAGAACAGTGCGTGCAGAACCTGCCGTGATCACGAGGCTCCTCCGCAAAAACAGGACTTGCTATTTGAAGTGCTGGATTTTCCTTTTTTAAACCGACATGAACCTATTCCTTTAAAGCAGGATCCTCAGCCGAAGTGGCCTTAGACTACAGCTCCCAGAACGGATTAGGCAACATGGTGAAATTGAATCATTTATCACCTTCCTCTTTCAAAGTCCACTAGGATACTCCCTCAACTTCAAATCCCTGATTGGCTTTACTCAAAAAGATGTCAAGGTGAAACTTCCGGTCCTCAGCAGCAGAGCTTAATTTGTGAAACAATAAGTGCCAGGGCACTCCTCTGGAGACTACCACAGCTCGCGCTGCACATTGGCCCTGCTAGTGGGGCCAACAACAGTACCATAACAACTACTAACAATCACACTCAAGTGTGACAGTTCATACTGTTCCAGGCCACAAAGCTATAAGAATAGCTTGGGTGACAGGTATTACTCATTTGCCATGCATTTTGAATTAATAAACAGCTGTTGTGCTCTTTTCTAAATAATACAATCAGTAGCACCATGTGGTAGACTGCCATACTGGAAGGATCCAATGACCTCTTTTCTATTTCTTTAACCCCTTCATTGCCAGGCATTTCCACCCTGTGCTAAGCCTTTTTGTTTGGCTATTTGGGGTAGTTCACTCTTAGGTTCCCATAATTTGTTGTCCATATAAACTATCCACTCAAAATTGTTGTCCTTTTTTCCAACATCCTGGAGATTCTAAAGGTACCCAGAGTTTGTGGATTCCCCTGGAAGGGACTGAGAAATGGGCAAAAAATATCTACATTTTGAGATTTTGGGGAAAAATGGGAATACAAGTGCTGCAACAGAAAACATCATTTTTTCCCCCTGGAAATGGCATCAACAAAGGGGTTGCAGTGCTAAAATTACCAGCTTTCAGAAAAAGGAATACTTGAATAAAAAAAAAAAAATGTCAGCAAAGTTTTGACATTCTACTGGGACATAGTAAATTTTTCCTGCTTTTTTGCTTTCAACCTCCTTCCAGTTAGCGGAAGAAATGGGTGTGAAACTAATGGTGGATCCCAGAAAGCTATACTTTTTTACAGAGTAGGCAAAATTTTGAATTCAGCAAGGGACCATGTGTGTAGATCCTTCAAGGTTTTCCTATAGAAAGTAACATTTGAAATTTGAAAAATAATGAAATTGAGTTGAAAAAAACTGCCATTTGTGTTAATGTTTTCGTCTGTAACTTTTTCCGACTATGGCAGATTTTCGAAAGCAATATAACATTATGTCCGCTGGACCCTTCTGGTTGCGGAGGTTTGTAGGGCTTGTAGGTTCACCAAGAACCCGAGGGACCCAGTGCCAATAATTGAGCTGCACCTTGCAATGAGTTTTCATTGTGTACCGGGTATACAGCAATTGATATGGTAAAATATAAATAGTGAAAAGTAGATACCAAGGGAACCAATGTATTTTCAAAATTGGCAAAAGACATGGAGTTTAGAAGCAGAGGTTATTTGCACATCTCTGAATTTGTGGGTACCCATACTTGCATGAGAATTAGTGGGTATTTCTCAAAATGACTTCTTTCAGACACATTGTCCTACTGTCCTACATTTGGAAGGTGCAAATCCAGAAAAATTAAATTTGTCATAACATTTGTTCTACTAAATTTCCCTGTTCCCTTATGTCTCCCAATAAAAATTGTTTCTTATTTGTATGGGTAGGTCTGGTGCCTACAACAGGAAATTTCTCAAACCTCAGCATGGATACATCAAATTTTTCCACGTAAAAGTTACCCGTTTTTTGTAAAGTGGGTAGCTGTGGTTTTTGGGCCCAACCTCAGCTGACACCTAGGGAAACCTAGCAAATCTATATATTTTTGAAAGCTAGACACCTATAGGAATCCAGGATGGGGTGACTTGTGTGGTTCTCACCAGGTTGTTTTACCCATCCTTTGCAAACCTCAACCTTTGACTAAAAAAAAAAACACATTTCCTCACATTTCTGTAATGGAAAGTTCTGGAATCTGCACAGAGCCACAAACGTCCTTCCACCCAGCACTCTCCTATGTCTTCTGATTAAAAATTGTACCTCACTTGTGTGGGCAGGCTTAGTGCCCCTGAAAGGAAACGTCCCCAAAACACAACATAGCTACATTACATTTTCCTATGCAAAACTGACCTGTTTTTTGCAAAGTAGTCAGCTGTGATTTTTGGACCCTACCTCAGCTGACACATAGGGAATCCTAGCAAACCTGTACATTTTTTAAAACTAGACACCTAGGGGAATTGTTTTGATCTTCCAACATTTTCTACCCAGAATCCCTTGCAAACCTCAAACTTTGACTAAAAAAATACATTCTCCTCACATTTCTGTGATGGAAAGTTCTGGAATCTGAGGGGAGCCACACATTTCCTACCACTTAGGGGCCCCCACAGCCTCCTGATAAAACTGATATTCTGCCTGTGACAGAGAAGAGCCAAAAACATGTATGGTTTCAGGGGGTACCAAAGCGGCTCCAAAAGGGCAGTTTTTTGATACATTTTTAGACTGACTCTGCTTTGGCCACCCACACAAGTGAGGTATAATTTATATCGGGAGATAGAGGGGAATGCTGGGTGGTAGGACATTTGTGGTTTATTTCTGTTTCTGGAAGAATGTAGCACAGAAATGGAAGGAAAATGTGTGATTTTAGTCAGCTTTTGAGGTTTGCAGGGCATTGTGGGTAAGAAAATGGTGTGGGATGGATGAGAAGAAAACCGCCCTGGACTCCCCCAGATGTCTAGTTTTCACCATTTTCTAGGCCTGGTTGGTTTTTCCAGGTGGCAGCCTACCCAAGCCCAAAAAGTGCAGCTTTTGTAAGTGGGATGACACTGGAAGTTAGCCAAACTCTCCTGACCTAATTTGTAAAAACAACACCCAGCAAAATCAAATATCCTCTTGCTTGCTAGTGGGTGAAATGCTTTAGTTTGCAGGGGAGCAGAAATACAGTTTCCCCATTTTTGAGGAGATGGGGGCATGGCCATGCCCATGCTGGGCAGCCCCCACCCCTACAAAAAAAGCAATCCCTGGTGTCTAGTGGGCATTCTGCCCTACTTGGGGGGATTGGGGGGCAGAAAGACTGTTCCCTTTTTTGTTTAGGGGGCATGGACATGTCCTTGTTGGGCAGCCCCCACTGATACAAATGAAAGCAAAAACTAATCCCTGGTGTCCTGTGGGCTTTCTACCCCCAGGGGCAGATGGGTGTAATTGCCCCTATATGCCGGCCGGGGGGGGCAGAAAGACTGTTTCCCTATTTTGTTGGGGGGGGGGGGTGGTCATGGCCATGTCCATGCTTAGCAGCCCCACCAATACAAATAAGAAAAAGTAATCCCTGGTGTCCAGTGGCTTTCTACCTCCCTGGGGAAGCAGAAAGGCTACTCGAATTTGTGTCTAGGGGAGGGTGGGGGCATTGGTAAGCCCATTGTGGCATCTCCCTACCCCTCTTTTATTAAAATAAAATCCCTGGTATCTAGTGGGCTTTCTGCCCCCTGTGGGGGGACAGATTGGGGGGAAATAACCCCCATCTGCCAGCTGGGAGGCAGAATAGCTGCTCCTATTTGTGTCTAGAGTGAATGGGGCATTGGCATAAGCATTTTAGGCAGCCCCCATTCTATGTAATAAAAAAAATCCCTATTGCCTAGGGGGTGGGGGCAGAAAGACTGATTATGCACAAAAAAGTATAGGGGAGCAAAAGGCATTGTTCAAGGGGCCACTCCCACCTCCCTGGTGTCTAGTGTGTGGATCCCTGTCTGGGGATCCTGCAGCGATACCCAAGCAGGGATCCACTAGGGAGATTTTCCCCTTTCCATTGATACCTCTCCCATCTGCCTAGGTGCTCGGCAGGCTGAGTTAGCCCCACAAGCACCTAGGCAGTGATAGTGAATTGAACCGATCGGTCATTTCACTTTTCTTTTCAATGTAATGATGCCAGCATGCATTGCGCATTGCTTGTCATTTTACTGAAAACCAAAAACAGCCTCTAGCGCTGGGAAAGCTCTTTCCCAGCTCCTGAGACTGTTTTACAAAAACCAAATCCCTCTACTGTAAACAGCAGAGGGATCCGGGCATGTATGGAGAGGATGGGACGATTCCGTCCTCTGCACACAATCGCCGGTGTGGATGAAGAACCATCCCGTCATGCACACCAAAGCGCTTAAGCTAAAGAGCTGTCAAGTACCTCCATGTCATTAAAACACCTTCGGCCGCAATAACATTTTAACGAACATCACTTTGCATTCTGGGCCTGTTAGTATAGTTTTCATCATAATCAGTTTGGGGGTCAAATTCCCAGTGTGACTAGTATAGCTGCATCAGCAGTGATTCCTGATGTGGAATGTCACATGTGACCCAGGATCAGATGGAAGTCAAATAGGTCTCTCTACTGAGAGAATATAGGAAATACTACCCATTTTTGCTTCTAAAATGGCTACCTGTGTATGACCATCATGGCTGCCAAGGACAACTAGCACATGATCAGCGCCTAATATACACATAAGAATTTCCATCATCTCTAGCAATGTAGAGATAATCTATGTTGTTTACCAGAATGGACAACCTTGCCAAAGGCTTGGAAGAAGACCCACTGCTCACACAGAAAAGCAGCACTCCAATTATGCCATCACCGACAGCTATTACAGCCCAATCAGATTTTCTAGGAGTGTGAAATTCACATGATCTCCCTATGGCGTAATTACGTAAAATTTCAGAACATTTACGCAAAATGCAAATCTGGTATTTAACGCTATATTTTAGCATGAAATGTGTCCCAGAGGCACAACTTTCTATTCACAGACAATCGACCATTGGTACCAGGTAAAATTTGCAATATCTCTGAATTTACATATGATTGTGCTATTTATATTTACAAGCCCCTTGCACCTTCTTGCGCCACACTAGCATCATTGTTTTACGCTAATCCCTGTGCCATATTTACAAAGTGGCGCTATGCATGCATTCCACCACAGATAAATGTGTGAAAATGGCGCAGTGAAATTTACAAGCTTTCAATGCACCATTTTAGCCTCATTTTTAATGCCTTCCTGAGGCAGGCATTAAAGTGACGCTGCCACCGTTTTCAACAAGCCTCTCCTGATTTTGCAGGTGCTAATACTGCAAAGTGCCACAGTAGTGTAAACATTTTTGATGGTATTGTGCTCACGTGTGTAAAGGTGCACCGTATTGTAAATATGGCACATGCATGGTGTTCTTAGGGGGAGGCATTGGGACCCATGAAAATGACTCATGCACCACTTTTCGTAAATATGCCCTAAAGGGTTTTGACGCTATCTTCTTTATAACTATCACTACAAATTATTTTGAGGCGTGAACAGGTCCCGGTGGTCCTGTTTCCACCATTTTCATCAAGAAGCACTGCTAACCATCTCAACAGTGCCTGTGATAATCAATAATAAATCTAGGTTTATGTTTCTAATTTGTGGCTTTCATTCAAATAAGTGTAGGATTTGTAATAACTGTTCATTTCAGCTGACTCAATTGTGATAAAAGTTACGAAAATGCAAGTTTGCTGCATTGGTACCTGGTAGTCAGTTGACAATTCATCAAGCAAACCTAACCATGCCCAAATTAGTTAATGTTTTTACGTGACCACTCGGTGTATGTGAAATGTGTGTTATTCTCATTCATACAATTATGCAAAATTCAGCAAAAATTACACATAATTACATGAAACACAAATCAGGCATTTGGCAGTAGGACAAAATTCTTCCTATCGTCCACTTGGGGCGCGAGGATGCATTTTGTGCTAAATGATAGTGCAAAAAAATCAAAGGCGCCTCGAGCAACAGCTGGTTGTGCTCTGTCTTTCATATTGTTCCAGTGCATTTTTACTGTGAATGGCACATTTGCAGTATAAATGGCACGTAATTATGCGATGTGGCATATTATCATAATGTTAGGAATTACATGTAATAAATGTAACACAAAATTACCGAAATTACTCTAAATATGCCTGCATAACGTAAATTTCCCTTGGGCCTAGTTTCTACCAGGAAGCAAAGTCGTGGCTGAGTCCTGCCCTTCAGAGCACCTTAGTGACTTATTACCAAGGCATTTAGGCCCATATTTATACTTTTTTAGCACAACATTTTCGCTGCTTTTTGATGCAAAAACGGCGCAAACTTACAAAATACGATTGTATTTTGCAAGTTTGCGCCGCTTTTGCGTCAAAAAGCGGCTCAAATACGGTGCTAAAAAAAAGTATAAACATGGGTCTTTTTGTCTAGACTGAGGGGTGCTTGCTTTCTTCACTGACATTGCTACCTTTGCAGCTTTCACAATTACCACTGGCTCAACTGTCTTCAGGTCCACAGACACAGCAGGGCACAACAAACATCCAGTGATGCAGAAATCTGCCAGCCAGACTCGTCTTTCAAGATCCTTTAAGACAAGGAAGTGTGGAAATTGTGTTTTTTCTTTCACATTGCTTCATAATTAAAAAGTAGGCTAAGCACAGGGTACCCTGACTGTTCCTATTGTACTGGCCTGGGTCAAGGATTTGTCCTATTGTGATACTACTTCTGAACTCTTTGCCTCATTACAGCCCCCTACCTCCCACCCCAAATTCATGTGGCAGCCATTGCAGGATTATTTAATAATGTTAACCACAAATTAAGACTGACACAGTGAGCCCCAGTCATCTACTAGATGTCTGTTGCTGGATTTGATGTTAGCCAGGCTCCTATTTTTGACTTATGTAATTGTGTTATTTTTTTCTCATGCATAGTCTTGTTTTCTCTCTATTTAGCTTCTCTCTTTTGTTATTGAGCATATGCCTCGAAATCAACAGTTCAGTAATAAATTAATTGAACAAACCGAAAAAAGACAAACCAGAATAAACCAATAATAAAACAATAATCCTACACTTCATCATACTTGCAACACTTAACCATTATTATAATAATGAGGCAGACCCCAAATGTTCATTTTTCCAGTCCTGTTTTGCTGTAGGCATAACTCACTTTAATCTCACAAGGAGATAGCTAAAGTGCTGCTTAAATTGGTAAAAGATAAACTGTTAGAACGATGAATACTAAAATGCTAAAGCACTACTGTAGTTTTTTCAAGGGGTTGTATATGCTGTTCGTCCCAATCAACAAAATATGTTACAAAGCCGTAAAATTAAATTAAACACCCTTGCAACTGTGAAAAAAAGTCTTCTTCCTATTAATGAAATCATTTTCACAGTAGAAATATCGATAGAGTAAAAAGTGCAACATAATTCAGTGTAAAAGACGTTTTGTTTAACTTGATGCTAAAAGTGTTAAAGTGCTACTACACTGCCAGCATAGCTAAACAATTTAGCACTACAATAAAGTGTAATAAACCAAAAACCTACAGCTGAAATTAAAGTGCATAATTCCTGAAGTGCTTTTGTGCTTTAAAATGCTCACATTCTACAACAAAGCTGATTCTTTATGCCTGTAGTACATTGACTGACATGTTGCATTGCACTGGGGCAACTTGAATAAGATACAATATTGTATAGTCGCTTCACATTGTGAAAACCCACAATGTCTTGACCAATGAGCCAGCAGGACGATCAAATGACAATACTGTTGTTTACATAGTAATCGCGTCTAATGGAGCCCAGAAGCTGCGATATTTCTTGAGTCTACCCCTTAGCCTAGTGTAAGCTTCCTCAAATTGTCCTGCCCGCTGCAGCTTTGCGAACCACTCCTGAGGAGTCAGTACTATAGTCCTTTGCCAACATTGTAAAATCTGTAACCTTGCAAAGGCTAATGATGCTGAAAAAAAATTCTGAATATACTTATTCAAACTAGATGTTTAGCTTGAAACCCCAAACTACTAGCTTTGATTCTGGCTTTAACATCACCTGGATTCCTTGACTCAATTTACAAAAGACTCCATCCCAGAATGGCACCACCTTGGGTCACTCAACAAAAGTTTATAGCCAATCACATTTTCCCTCTTGAAGACACCTAAAGCATGTGTTGATGACAGATGAATACAGCTTTAGGCATCTAATATACTAACCAGCGAGATAAAAAACAAATTCTTTTAAAATTGGCCGCCGGAAGAGATTTAAAGCCTATTATTTAGATGCGCTCCCATTCTCCGATTGCCAAACTGCATCCCGTCTCCTGCTCTATCTTACTTAGATGCCTTTCGATCAATGGTGAACCTGTGTATTTATGAAGAGACCCATGCCAATTTCCTATTCCCACCAATTGGCTGATATAGCACAGTTTAATAATTGACTCTGAAAATGGTGCATCTCTCGGAGACTGCCATTTATTTAACATTTGAATTGGATAAGGCTGTACCAAAGCCTGGCCACCTCCACCCCAACTCGTTGTTTTATCTTCGCCCAGTTAGCAAGCTGTGTTCGTAGAAAAAAATCTCCCAAAGTTAAGTACCGTTGAGAATTCCAAATCCAACAAATAGTTTCTCAAATAGCCAAATCAAAGCCATGACAATCCTGCAACCTTATTAGCCCATGGCATTGCAGAACATGCCAAGATCTAAAAAACTTTCGAACAAACCAAAAAAATATCACCTAATGCCTTGTATCTTAATCTTTTTGGCAATTTACCCATGTTTAGAAGCACGAGCGAACTACCTCCGCTCTCCTGTACCATTTTGTTTATAAAAAAAAAAATCAAAAGCCCCATCTGAGCCCCTATCCACCACACCTATTTTAACCATCATATCCAACCATTCAGTCTGGTAATATAAAAAAAATAAATCAGGTATAGCCAGTCCTCACTTTTGTTTGTCTAGCTAAAAAATTGAGTATTTTACTCTGGGATGTTTTCCTTTCCATGAGAACATAGTTATAAGGGAATCTAATTCTTTAAAAAAAGCCCTATTTGACCTTATGGTGTGATTTGCAAAAAGAAAAAAAGCAATGGTAACACTGACATTTTAATGAATGAATCTCTACCTATTAGCGTGAGCAACAAGAAGAACCATTTTTCAAGAAGTCTCTTCACTTTAACCATTGTTTTCTCATAATTTAATCTAAATAGATCCATATAATTATGTGTCACCGTAATACAAGGATAAAGTATGGAGCAATTATTGGTAAAGTTCTGATTTAATGCCGGCGGTGGCAATGATGGATAGGCATTAAAGAGCAAAGTCTCTGTCTTATCCTGATTAACATTATTCCCCCCCCCCCAAATTAGTATAGTATTAGATAATATCCAGTGCTGCTTCTATATAAAGCTGATCAGCCTTTAAATATAGTACCCAGCCGTCCGCAAATACCATGAGTTTGGACATCCCTGCAGGGTCGGGATGATACTATTGGCACTACATATATGTTCCGCTTGAGGCTCAATAAACAGTGTAAAAAGTATAGGAAACATTGGGCACCCCTGCCACATACCACTCTTTATCTTCACCAGGCCGGCTAGCTTTGTATTGATTATAACCCGCAAATCTCCCCCTGGTATAATTTTTCGAGCATTAAGATCATTCGGTCTGGAAATCCGAATTTTCTAACGCAAAAAATGAGCATCCCAACTCATGAGGTCGAACACCTTCTCAGCATCGATCAGTACATTGCAGCCCCATCTTGAGTAAGGGAGAAAAAATACTGATTATTAGCGGCCAGGGTGCACTTTGGGAAGAATCCACACTGATCTCTGTGAACCGGGGACTGCGCAATCTCAATTATACGAGATTTACAAATCCTGGCTAATAATTTATAATCCGCATTGAGTAGGTTTATTGGATGATAGGAATTGACACTAAGAGGATCTTTGTCTTTTTTCAAAAAGCTTACAACTACTAACTCTTTAAATGTCAGAGAGATGTCCATACGATCATCAATTTGATTTCATAAACGTACAAGATGCAGTAATAGCTCTTTTGGAAATAACGTATATACTCAGGTTGGAATTCCATCTATACCCGTCGCTTTAGCATTGGACATCAGTAGGAGCACACAGACTGCCTCCTCCAGCGAAATATCTGATAGCAAAACATGTACCTGTAACCTCGCCAGACTCAGAAGACTACATAAACTATAAAAACTCCTCAAGGCTAGGTCGGGAGATAGCCTTATTATAGCCATTAATATTGTAATGATGCAGGAATATCTGGTTTGCGTCAAAAATGTTACCTCCGGCTAACGCCATTCCTATGCACCATGCAGGTGCCTTATTTAAGGAATGACGTTAGCCGGCGCTGCGGACTGGTCAGAGTAAAACAAAATGACTCAAACCAGGAAGCGCCGGCGTAGGGGAAAATTGGGGTTGTGCGTCAAAAAATGGTGCAAGTCAGATTTGAGGCAAAAATCATGCCTCAAACCGGACTTGCGCCATTTTATGACGCACAACCCCCATTGAAATGACTCCTGACTTAGCAAAGACAGGAGTCATGCCCCCTTGCCCAATGGCCAGGCGCAGGGGACTTCTGTCCCCTGGGCATGGTCATTGGGCACAGTGGCATGTAGGGTGGCCCAAATTAGGCCCCCCTATGCCACTTAAAAAAACAAAAATACTTACCTCAACTTACCTGTACTTACCTGGGATTGGTCCCCCTATCCATGGGTGTCCTCCAGGGGTGGGCGAGGGTGGCAGGGGGTGTCCCTGGGGTCAGGGAAGGGCACCTCTGGACTCCTTCCATGGTCAGAGACCATGGAAGCGAGCCCACAGGTCCCTTAACGCCTGCCCTGACCCAGGTGTTAAAAAAACAGCGCACATCAGGCTGTGCGCCATTTTTTTAAGGCCCGCCCTCTCCTGTGCGTCAAAATGACGCAGGAGTATAAATAAGGCACACAGGCATTAAAGTCATTTTTTGGGTGGGAACGCATACCTTGCATGTCATTGACCAAGGCAGTTTCCTGCATCCAAAAAATGACTCACACAGAGGAATTTTGACGTCCGCGGGCTCAGGCGTCAAAGTTTAAATATGGTGCACGGTTTGCGCCGAATGTGCGTCAAATATTTTGACGCACATTCGGCGCAAACAGAGTATAAATATACCCCTTAGTCTCCCTAATACGCAGGGCATCGTGTTTCCCATGTACAGACCAAGGTAGCAATTTGACCACCAGCTGACTCTCCTCATACTGTTGCTGCAAAAAAGCTTTTGAGCTAGCAATCTCTTCAAAAACATAGAAATCACCGAACCTCTTTCCGGCCTGATCGTACTTAAGTTTGTGGTCTATTCTGCACTCATCCCACACCTTAATTAAAGCATCATGTACATGCCCGAGAGCATCCTGTAATTTCTTAGCACACATTTCCCGAACCCGCCTCTGAGGAAAAAGCTTGACCTCGCAACGCAGCTTTAAATAATTCCCAAACTGAAAATGGGGAGACTGTACCTTGATAAATCTCAAAGAATTCCTGGATGAATTTTTGCATGCCATCCAGGCATTTCTGATTAACCAGGAGTGTCTTATCAAGCGGCCACTATGCCCTTAAAGTTTGGGTGCACTCAGTCACCATGGTAACCCCAACCAGCAAGTAGCCTGAAAATGCATTGGCCCAGATCCTAGTTCCTTCCCTCTTAACTCGCTCGGAAGCTAGATAGTAACCCTGCCGAGAAGCAGTATTACACTGGCTCGAAAAGCAAGTGAATTGCGCTTGCCCTTGAAGTCAGATCGCCATGGGTCCACTAAATGTAAGCTAATTTTTATTGCAGCCATCACTCTGACTGTTTTGGGTTTCAGCTGTTTTTGACATTTATTCTAAGTATTTAACTTAAGGTCCTGCATAAAATTAAAATCACCTCCCCAAATTAATGGACCTTCTGCACCCATTGCCAAAGAAAAGTGATCTTCAGAGGAACATCTTCATCCTGACCTGGACCATAATAATTAAGGAGGTTAAGGAAGGCTCCATGAATCCGATCTTTCAGCAGGATCCATCGTCCCTCCTTATATATCTAATGACTTAGTTAATTTCCCAATCTAATGATCTGGACAAAAATATCGCCACCCTCCACACTGCAAGCCCAGCTGTAGCAAAAAAAAGCATTAACATAGGCCCTAGGAATATAAATTGTAGCTGTATTCTCTTTCGGATCGATCTCCTGTAAAAAAAAAAATAATCCAGGATTCAAGATAGCTAGCAAATTCATTATAGAACAGTATTTTTTCCTATTCAGAATGCGATTGACATTACGTAATAGGACGGTGATATTACACACATCACCTAACTTGGTTTAGCTTTATTCCCCCAAACTCAATAGCAACTGCAAGTGAACCCCTCTTATCTTTAATGGCATTTTCAACATAACAGCTATTCTGTTATCAGAGCTTGGTTACACAGAGTGGATCAGGTGGTAATAAACGCACATCATTCATACTTTTGCAGAAAATAGACAGATATGGGCCCTCATTACAACATTGGCGGTAAATGCCACTTACCGCCATGCAGAAGATCGCCAACACACCGCTGCGTCTGCGGAAATCCGCTACAGCTATTACGACCCACAGGCCGGAATCCTCCAAAATCTAGACACCCACACAAGTCCACCACATCAAAAGTCAGTGATAAACTGGCAATAACAAAACCTCCACCGTCACGCCAACAGGAATAAGCCCACACTATCATGACCCACGAATCCACGCAGCGGTCTTTCAACCGCGGTATTCCATTGGCGGTACACACCGCTGCGCTCAAAATACACATACATTTACAAAACACAACCACATTGGACAAATCTAAATACACACACCTGATGCACATAAACACACCACACCCACACACTCAATACAATTTAAAACACACACCCACATCACCCACAAACCCCTACGACAAAAATTTAGACCGAAGCACAGAGAGAGACACCACCATCAACAAACTAGCATCCACAGGCACACAACACCATCACTCACACAACATCCACTCACCTCACACAACACACACAAACACGTCCGCCTCATACATCACAACACACACCACTTCACACATCACCCACACCACACCATGGCACCGCAAAGACACCCCAGGTTCTCTGAGGAGGAGCTCAGGGTCATGGTGGAGGAAATCGTCTGGGTAGAGCCACAGCTATTCGGATCACAGGTGCAGCACACCTCCATTGCTAGGAAGATGGAGCTATGGCGCAGAATCGTAGACAGGGTCAACGCAGTGGGACAGCACCCAAGGACACGGGATGACATCAGGAAGAGGTGGAACGACCTACGGGGGAAGGTGCATTCCGTGTTCTCAAGACACCAGATTGCAGTTCAAAGGACTGGCGGTGGACCCCCACCTCCACCCCCACAACTAACAACATGGGAGGAGCAGGTCTTGGCTATGCTGCATCCTGAGAGCCTCGCAGGAGTTGCCGGAGGAATGGACTCTGGTAAGTCAAATCTTAACTATTACATCCCCCACCCTATATGCATGCTATCACATACCCTCACCCTCACCCCCATCACTCCAACACCTCACATATGTCCCTCTATCACAAACCACCCATCCCAACACCAAGCCCTGCATGCAACACCAAAGCATGGACACCCATCACCAAAGCATGTCCACTACAGATCCCCACCCAGATCCCCAAACCAAATATCACACAAGGTCCGAGACAAGAATGTAAGCACTGGGGTACAGGGTCACCCACCCACTGCACACGATGGCACACACAGATGCAATTATCATGCCTTTACACCCCTGCAGGACCCCTACCCAATGTCACCGGACAGGAGGTTTCAGACATGTCCACCCCCCCACAGAAGAGGCCCACAGTGATGACAGTAGCTCTGTCCAACTGGATCTAGATGACCAGCCCGGGCCACCTGGGACATCGGGACAGTCGGTTCCCCACACACTGGCACATGCCACTACAGAGCCTCCCCCCTCAGGAAACACCAGCACTGCACCCACCCAGCGGGCCCATACCTCTGTCCCCAGGACACGTCAAGCAGCAGTGTGTCCACCACTACAGGGAACCCAGGCAAATCCACAAACCCAAGAACATCAGGGACCTGGGGGCAGTGGCAGTGGGCACACGGTTCAGGGGACAGAGGAGCAGGAAAACAGGGGAACTGGGAGGACTGCTGTGCGACAGGGGGAGGACAGGCCCAGGGAACCCACTCTCCATGGGGCCCTCTCCAACATCATGGGAGCGTACCATCATTCCCACGAGACGATGGCAACGGTACTGGCCAAGTTTCACGAGACCCAGCGGCTGCAGGAGAAACAGTATTTGGGGATCAGGGAGAAACTCAAGTCAATCAACACCACCCTGGTCACCATTGTAGGGGTGCTGAAGGACGTTGTGAACATCCGGAGGGACACTATGGCACAACAAGGGGCCCCTGACACTAGCCTCGATGATGAACTGGCCACCACCTCCGCCAGCGCTAGTGGACAGGAGGTACCGCCACAGGACCACGACACCCGCACCCCACCCCCTGCAGATGGAGAACCACCCTGCAAACGGGCCCTGAGATCCAGGACAAAGACAGAGAACAATGCCAAGACCCCCGCCAAGAAATGAGACCACCCTGAATGTCATCCTTCTGTCCCACTTCGTCGCCCTGTCCATCCTTAAACTGCCCTAGCTCCACTTCCTATGCCCCGTTTTAGACAATGCACTTGTGAGACAAAGAACTGGACTCTACCATGGACATTCCTCTACCATCACCCCTGGCCATTTTCCAACCCCCTCCCCTAATTTGCACTTAAATAAACACCCTTGAATCACAAAAATATCTGGAGTCAGTCTGTGTTTCCACAAATGTGAATTTGCTATAACTATGGAAAATAGCAATGTCCATTGTACTGTCAACATACCTATGTCACACAGCTCTAGTCCATGAGGCAACATAGCAGAGGTCACACAGTGGGACCCACATCTGTGAAATGGAAAGGCAAAGTGACAGGTCAGGGTCCATACACTGGGTGAAAGTGACAGACATATGATGGATCTAACAATTGTAGGAGATGTAGGAGGCAGTGATGTCTTCTTACCTGTGTCTCACTGGAAGTATTGCTGGATCACGTTATTTCTGTTGTCGATATCCTCTTCTTCTGCCTCCTCTTCTTCACTGTTCACAGGCTCCACAGCTGTCACAAGACCTCCTTCTGGACCATCCTCCTGCAGAAAAGGCACCTGTTGTCGCAAAGCCAGGTTGTGCAGCATACAGCAGGCCACAATGATCTGGCACACCTTCTGTGGTGAGTAGTAGAGAGAACCACCTGTCATATGGAGGCACAGGAACCTGGCCTTCAGGAGGCCGAAGGTCCTTTCAATCACTCTCCTAGTTCGCCCATGTGCCTCATTGTAGTGTTCCTCTGCACTTTTCCTGGGATTTCTCACTGGGGCCAGTAGCCATGACAGGTTGGGGTACCCAGAGTCACCTGCAAATGTCGAGGGACAACTGTTAGACACACACTAACCCTTAGGGACAACCCTAGACAACTATTCACAGGGTATAGGGTCCTTGTCCTCACCTATTAGCCACACACGGTGCCTCTGGAGTTGCCCCATCACATAAGGGATGCTACTGTTCCTCCAAATGTAAGTATCATGCACTGAGCCTGGAAACTTGGCGTTCACATGGGAGATGTACTGGTCGGCCAAACACACCATCTACACATTCATTGAACGGAAGCTCTTCCTGTTTCTGTACACCTGTTCACTCCTGCGGTGGGTACCAAGGCCATATGTGTCCCATCAATGGCACCTATGATGTTGGGGATATGTCCCATGGCATAGAAGTCACCTTTCACTGTGGACAAATCCTCCACCTGAGGGAAAAAGATGTAGCTGTGCATGTGTTTCAGCAGGGCACACAACACTCTGGACAACACAACACTCTGGACAACACGTTTGAGAACATAGGCTGGGACATCCCTGATGCAATGGCCACTGTTGTTTGAAAAGACCCACTTGCCAGGAAAAGGAGTACTGACAGGACCTGCACTAGGGGGGGATTCCTGTGGGATAGCTGAAATCAGGTCTGGCTCCAAACGGGCACACAGTTCCTGGATTGTGGCACGATCAAGTCTGTAAGTGATAATGATGTGTCTGTCTTCCATTGTCGACAGGTTCACCAGCAGTCTGTACACCGGAGGATGCCGCTATCTCCTCATCTGCCCCAGCGCACGTGCCCTATGGACGAGAACAGCAAGCACAGAGTCAGCCAACAGTGAGGTAGTAAAAAAAGACTTTATTGCACACATTTGTCAATCCGCTATGTGCCTGTCACTGTGTGTATGCAAGCCTAGATCTGTGTGACGCATTTAAAAATAATGCCATGTGGCCATCTGAAATGGCGGCTGCCTGACCTGTAATGTGGGACAAGGGGATATGAGGTAACTGCGCTGGCGTTGTACACCGTCGCGGTAGGCGGTCGAAGACCGCGGCGCAATCCTGCATTGGTTAACATTGGGCCCTATGGGTCCCAGGAGCCAATGACGATGTACGCCGGCGGTGACGGTACGCACTGCCGCGGACGTGACTGCTATTTTCTCTCTGTTCACTCACTTGATACCTGACCTTCGTCAGGAGAGGACCTACACTGCTGCTGTGACCTGTGTCTGGAAGCGACAATGGCTCACGTGTCTGGGGAAAGGGCCCCTGCCTTCACTTCGGAGGAGCTTTTGAAGTTAGTGGATGGGGTTCTCCCCCAGTGCACGCTACTCTACCGTCCTCCAGAGAAACAGGTGAGTACACTGTGAGCATGCTGTATGGGCAATGCCTGTTTGGAGTGGTGTGGATGGAAGATACGGGGGTGGGGGGGACTTAGGCCTGCATGAGCGGATGGTGAGTGTATGTGCGTCAGGGCAAGGGTGGGAGCGTGGGCAAATGACTGTGACGGTCCGGACAGTTAAATAACATCCTTTTCCCCTGTACTATTCCTCTAGGCCAGCGCCCCCCAAAAGAATCATATCTGGCGTGCCATCGCAAAGGACGTCCAGACCCTGAGGGTCTACCACAGACGGAGCACCCACTGCCGGAAAAGATGGGAGGACATTCGCCGCTGGAGCAAGAAGACGGCGGAGGCCCAGCTGGGGATGGCCTCCCAATGTGGGAGGGGTGCCCGTCGCACCATGACCCCCCTGATGTTCCGGATCCTGGCGGTGGCGTATCCGGAGTTGGATGGGCGCTTGAGGGCATCACAATAGCCGAAAGGGGGTGAGTACCGTCATATCCATCTGATTCAGCGCCTATTATGAGGTGTCTGGGTGGGGGAGGTGGGCAGTGGGTTACCCTAGGCCAGGGCGAGCTTTGTAGCAAGGACCCTTTGTGAGGCAGGCTATGTGGCACCCCAACCCCACCAGTGGTAAGAGCCATCTACACCTAGTCAGGCTCCTGTGAATCCCATGTGTGCAGCAATCTGGCATAGGCCTTGTACTCCA
Organism: Pleurodeles waltl; assembly: GCF_031143425.1. Taxonomy (NCBI): domain Eukaryota; kingdom Metazoa; phylum Chordata; class Amphibia; order Caudata; family Salamandridae; genus Pleurodeles; species Pleurodeles waltl. The sequence goes on along the minus strand of NC_090446.1, from coordinate 642,713,236 downwards.
TGTCCCTGTGATTAATTAGGGAACTCTAAGTGCATGGCGTAGTGCAGAGGGCTGCTGTGTCTGTAGTGTCTGCCAACGGTAGCAGTATTGCATGCACTGAACATGTCTTTCTGCCCCCCTTTTTGTGGTATCCCTGTTCTTGTGTGCATTAGCATCATCAGGTGGAGGAGCAGTGCCACCGGAGCAGGAGGGAGCTGCATCCCACATGGCCCTGGAGGGTGAGACAACGGAGTCTGAAGTCACCAGTGGGACGGAAGGTGAGGGGAGCTCTACGGCGGGGACAGGAGCAGAGACCAGCAACACAGACTCCTCCTCTGATGGGAGCTCCCTTGCAGTGGCGGGCCCCTCTGTGCCCACCGCATCTACAGGTACAGCCACCACCCCCCTACCAGCACCGCCCTCCCAGCAGCCCCTCAGCGTGTGTCCCGTGGCCGCTCACCCAAGAGGGTGGGCATCTCCTTCACCCCAGGCACCTCAGGCCCTGCCCCAGTCAGCCCTGCTGCCCTCAGTGAGGAAGCTATTGACCTCCTGAGATCCCTCACTGTTGGGCAGTCTACCATTCTGAATGCCATCCAGGGTGTAGAGAGGCAGTTGCAACAAACAAATGCATTCCTGGAGGGCATTCATTCTGGCCAGGCAGCCCAACAGCGAGCATTTCAGGCTCTGGCCTCAGCACTGATGGCAGCCATTGTCCCTGTGTCAAGCCTCCCCCCTCCAACCTCCTCCACCCAGACTCAATCCCCTGTACCTCAGACTATCCCAAACACACCATCAGACCAGCATGCACACACCTCAACACACAAGGGTGGCTCAGGAAAACGTAAGCACCCCACATCCCACAGGCACTCACACAAGCACCATACCCATGCAGACATACCAACATCCACTGCCTCCACTGTGTCCTCCTCTTCCACGTCTCCCTCCTCCCTCCTTGTCTCATCTCCACTCACACCTGCATGCACTACATCTTCAGCCACTACCTCCATCACCAGCATGCCCATCACCACACACCGCTCACGTGCACTCACCACCCCCACTACCATTCACACATCCCCTGTGTCCTCTCCCAGTGTGTCAGTGAGCCCTCCTCCCAAAGTACACAAATGCAGTCACACACCCACCCAACAGCCATCCACCTCACAACAGCCTCCATCCCATGCACCTTCACCCAAAGTCAGCAAACATACACCTCCTACATGCACTACCTCTTCCTCTACTCCCAAACCCCCTCCATCTACCCGTCCTAGTGTGTCTAAAAAGCTTTTCCTATCAAATTTTGACCTCTTCCCTACACCTCCCCCTGTCTGACCCCTAGGGCCCGTCTTTCTAGGTCCCAACCCCGCACCTCACCCACCACATCACCGGGCACAGTGTTGCCAGCAATAGCAGGATTTTGAAGTGTGCCAAGCAACAGGGCTGCCAGTGTTCCAAGGAGCGAGGGCAGGGACATTCCCCCACCTCCAAAACAGGAAAAGCTGCCCACATCCCAGAGGGAGAAGGGAAAACTCCTGCCACCAAGAGCTCATGCAAAACAAAAGTGGAAAGTGGGAAGACAGCTGCGCCACCATCCAAGGTAGGGAAGGGCCAAAAAATCAAAGGCAGGTCCACGTCGACGCCAAGCTGCATGGCGGACAAGACCGCCACCGGCACCGCCACCTGCACCGCCGCCACAGACACTGCCGCCAGCACCCCAGACACTGAGCCCTTCACCAGCACGGCAGACACTGAGCCCTTCACCAGCATCGCAGTGAGCCCGCCAACAGCACCGCCGTTACTGACACTGCCGCCAGCACCGCTGCCACAGAGCCCGCCACCAGCACTGATGCCACAGAGCCTGCTGCCAGCACCGATGCCACAGAGCCCGCCGCCAGCACCGGTGCCACAGAGCCCGCCGCCTGCACCGATGCCACAGAGCCCGCCTCCAGCACCAATGCCACAGAGACCGATGCCACAGAGTCCGCCGCCAGCACCACCGCTACTGACACTGCCGCCAGCACCACCGCTACTGACACCGCCGCCAGCACCGCCGCTACTGACACCGCCGCCAGCAACGCCAGCGGCCCCACGACATCCTGAGCCAGTGGCACCACCGCAGACATGGCTGCCATCCCCAGAGGTCAGTCGTACGAGGCTGGTGCTCAGTTCCAGGAGCCTGGCCAGCTTGCATGTTGCACCACCATCAGTGGAATGTCACATCCACCACCTCAGTCCTTGGCAGGTTGAAGTACTCTGGGCACAAAGCCCCCTCCAGAACCAGTGGAGGAAGGCATCCACTACCTCAGTCCTTGGCAGGATGAAGCACTCTGGACACAAAGCCCCCTCCAGAACCAGTGAAGAAAGGCATCCACTACCTCAGTCCTTGTCAGGATGAAGCACTCTGGGCACAAAGCCCCCTCCAGAACCAGTGGAGTATCACATCCACTACCTCAGTCCTTGGCAGGATGAAGCACTCTGGGCACCCAGCCCCATCCAGAGCCAGTGGAGTGTCACATCCACTACCTCAGTCCTTGGCAGGATGAAGCACTCTGGGCACAAAGCCCCCTCCAGAACCAGTGGAGAAAGGCATCCACTACCTCAGTCCTTGGCAGGATGAAGCACTCTGGGCACAAAGCCCCCTCCAGAACCAGTGGAGAAAGGCATCCACTTGAGAGACTGTGGCTTTGCACTCCCCAGGATAAAGCAGTGGGCAACCAACCACTGAAAAGACTTGAGAGACTGTGGCTTTGCACTCCCCAGGATAAAGCAGTAGGCAACCCACCCACTGAAAAGACTTGAGAGACTGTGGCTTTGCATTCCCCAGGATAAAGCAGTGGGCAAACCACCCACTGAAAAGACTTGAGAGACTGTGGCTTTGCACTCCCCAGGATAAAGCAGTGGGCAAACCACCCATTGAAAAGACTTGAGAGACTGTGGCTTTGCACTCCCCAGGATAAAGCAGGGGGCAAACCACCCACTGAAAAGACTTGAGAAACTGTGGCTTTGCACTCCCCAGGATAAAGCAGTGGGCAAACCACCCACTGAAAAGACTTGAGAGACCGTGGCTTTGCACTCCCCAGGATAAAGCAGTGGGCAACCCACCCACTGAAAAGACTTGAGAGACTGTGGCTTTGCACTCCCCAGGATACATCAATGGGCATGGAGCCCCCTCGTGGAGCTGGCGTTGTGCACTCATCCGGCTGAGGTGCCCCCCCTTCCCTTCCCCCTGAGGTGCCTGTTTCATTTCGATCTGATGCCCCAGCAGTGTTCTCTCCGTTTGCAGTCTGGTATCACATGTGGGCCTTGCCCATGCATTTTGGGCCCAGTGGTCCACGGTCTTTGAATGGTGCACTATCTGGACTTGTTTAGTTGGTGTAAATAATTGTTTATACTGTATTTCAAGTTTTGACTAATAGATTTTTATTGATTACAATCGTTACAATCATTTCCTTTTGTCATTGCGTTCTTCCAGGGGGGTTTGGGGGGTGTAAATCTATTGGTGCAGCATGTATTGGTGTGTGTGTTGTTGTGGGTGAGGGTGGGGGTGTTGCGTGTTGCATGTGTATTACTCTCTTTTCCCTCCCCCTCCCCTGTGTTGTAGGTGCAGTACTCACCGTGGTCGTTGCTGCCGTCATTCGTGCTCCTGGTAGAGGAGCAGGAAAACTATCGCAGGGGCTCCATGATGTCCTGGTTCCTCGTGGGTTGTGTAGAGGTGAGTGTTTCCCCTTCAAAATCCTGTTTCCTCCATGTTTTTGTTTGCGTTGAATCCGCCCCAGAAAAGGTGGCGGATTGGCCTCTCATAATAGTATGGGTGGTACATTGTCTTCTGCCTGTCCGTTGGCGGTGACCCCCATACTGTTTGTTTGTACCGCTGTGGCGGTCGGAGTGTTAAAGTGGCTGTCTATGTTGGCGGTTTCCGCCATGGTCGTGATTCCCTTATTTTTTTACCGCCGGCCTGTAGGCGGTCTTACCGCCGATTTAACTCCGACCACCACGGTTGTGATGAGGGCCATGGTGTAACAAGGCTTACAGACAACTATAATGACAATCCATTACATCTAGCACATTTGTACACCGTATTCGTGATGCCAACATCAGATTCTGTGCATTTTATTGTAGTTTCCCATTTCAGACATCCCTCATGAGTGGGGAGAGCCAGTTTTGTGCAGTACAAGAAACCTTACATTATGAAAGGGAACGGAGATACCAACGTCCAAGCCAATATAACTGAAGCAACCAGTGAAAAACTGTAAATCAAAAAAATCCATATAATAATTAGCTTTAGTGTCACTGATGTCCGGAGCTTAATTAACACTAAGGTAGGGAACAGGTAGCATATCTGAGGAGCCGGCATCTATTTGGAGCATCCTGTGTCGGACTAATTGGGTGTCATATTGGGTTTCCTGTCCAGTGGTGGGGCCTGTGGGTTGATTGGGTCCTCAGTAGAAATATCTATTGAGGGGTGCATGTATTTACTGTGCGTCACCGTCTAGCCCACCATGATTAAGTCTGGTCTCTTGTTCCGTGTATTTCTGCAGCGTTAATGCTCTGCATCAGCATTACTTCCCTGCTCTGAGTCAGTTGCATCAGTAGAGTACTACCAAATACCCAATATTTCACTCCACAGGTCAGCCGTAGGGTGCCTTCATAACCCCCTTTTGTCTTCTGTTTGGAGCGCCCCCCTTCTCTGCCTCTGCCCACCTTATGACATCTTTTAGCCCGTCCTCATATATAGGAAAAGCTCTTGCTTTCCAGGCCATTGCGATACAGCATTTAGCAAGAGCCAGCTCCAGGTCCAGGATCCTAGATCCCACCCTGATCTTCTTGGGTCTCAGGAAGGCGCCCAATATGCAGGTCTCTGTACCTTTTGGTATAGTTTGTCTGAGTGTGAGGTGCAGCCTACGCCAAACTGCTGTCCAGAACACTTGGAGAACTGGGCTGTTCCAGATCCTATGACAGACAGCCGTGTCCAGATGGCGGCACCTTGTGCATCCCCCTGTGTCAGTTCCATATATTACTCAGAGTCTGTATGGAGAGAGGTAAGTCATGTGGAGGAAGTTAAACTGAGTATATTTGTGCCGGGTGATGCAGGAGACTTTTAAGGGATTTGCTAATATTTTGTTACAGTCCTTGTCTGTAAAGTCTTTCACACGGATATTATCCCACTTGGCCCTCTTGGTGTTCAGAGGTTAACACTCCATGCTGCTTAATGCTCTATGGAACCAGGTGACCTGTTGGCGTGTAGTACCTAGTGTCCATTATAACCGCAGGGTATCATGCGTCTTGGGTTCCTCTCTGCGGCACTGCCATAGGGCTAAAAACGTGCTATGAAAGGCTTCATAATGGAGGAATTGCCCCCCTGGCAATTCATACTGCTCCATAATATCTCCTAAAGGCATGAACACCCCAATCTGGAAGCAATCTCCTACTGATTTCAACCCTGCAGTCGTCCAGGTAGTCAGGTCAGCTGCAGTAAACAAAGTAACTGAGTGACCATGTGGTAGACCCACCAAAGGGAGCTCTGGGATGTATGAAATCGCCCTATGATTTCTCACTTAGCAGTGCTTTCAGGTGTATTATGCCACGTGCAGTAGAATGGCGGGGTGGGGGATTCTAACATCCTGTCTAAGGAGTTTTGAGAGGAGGAGGTTTTGGTAAGGGGCAAGGCCCAGGGGCTATCAGTTGAGTCATCGAGCCATTTCAAGATGCACACCCAATCCACCCTCATCCAGTGGGTGCTGTAAGGTTTTAAGCTAAACGCTATGTCTACCCCATCCCAGATCAGATCTCATGCAGCACATCCACTGGTTTAAACCAAGAAATAGGGATATCTATCAGTAGATTTACAGAATAATACAGGAGGTGTGGAACAACCACCATTGTAGATACAGAAATTCACACCATCAGGGATAGTTTCAGTGATCGCCAAAAGGAAACATTACCCTTAGGGGACCAAAATGCCCTTCCCATGTTTCCTTCGCGTATGTCGTCCACTGAATGATAGACACTTATATCTTGCTGGAGGGCAGTTTTGGTGTCCACTATAGCCACCAGTATTTTATCAAATTGGAGTTGCATAGAGGATGGCAAACTGACTGTCCCTTCTGGCAGGTATGATTCATGCATTCATCTGGGCCGTGAACCCCCTGCAGGGCCTGGAATTGGCTGGTCTGGGACTTTCCCATGTTCACTATTGTGAAGTCATACCCCATGTTGTATAGAAGCAGGCAGCACCCAGTAGCGCTGGTCCCTGTTTTTGGATGTACTCAGGAGGATTCGACTGGCTGACAGCAGCCAGGCTCACTTGTAGGAAAGATCAGCTTTTCTTGTTCCTTAGAGTGGATGTCAAATATTGGTACTAGCGTCTTCCTGGAGCTTGCTCTTTCTCTTGAATTCATAAGGCAGCCACACGAGCAGAAATTAAAGGGTTGTCAAAAAGTCCTTTTGATGTTCAGTAGTTTCTGATCCTTACTTTCTCCTCACTCATGTAGATTGTATTGCAGCATTTCTATAGTGCCCACTAAACACCCCTGGCAAGTCATTAATGAGGTAAATAAGTAGTGTTATGCAAATATTGAGGACAACATTCAGACATATAGTTTTCCAACCTATAACAAAAGGCAGAGGCACTGTATTAATTTTTACTGGCACTATTTAAACTGTGCCCCCACATAAAAACAAACCACCACATTGGATGATAACACAGCTGACACACATTCAGACCCTCAACACACCTACAAACCACACTATAAAACACACCACTTGACACACCACAATCCTTCGCAACTCCCACGCAAAATGCACCACCCAGAGCTCCCAGAAAAATAAACTTTCCAATTTAATTGGCACCCCTCCATCTCTCACTGAACAAATATCCCACACCCTCAACACACCCACATTACACTCATTTTCACCTCTCCACTCCATTTACTACATGTCACTACCTGTCACCTTTTCAATTACCAGCACCTATCTTTATTATTGATTATTTCATTTCACCACCATGTCACCCCAGAAAAATCCTTGTTTCACCAAAGATGAATTAGGAGTCATGGTGGATGAAATCATTAGAATAGAGCCACCTTTATTAGGAGTCCAAGTCCAGCACACTACTATTGCAAGGAAAAGGGAAACATGGCAAAGGATAGTTGACAGAGTGAATTCTGTAGGCCTCACTCTGTGCACATGGGACGGCATCTGGAAGAAGTGGAACGACCTCAGGAGGAAGATACGTTCCATGGCATCCTAGTACCAACTGCAGCTCCAAAATACTGGCAGTGGGTCCCCACCTCCTCCCTTACAACTCACATCCTAGGAAGAGAAGGTCTTGGCCATCCTGCATCTTGAGGGCTTGACAGGAATACTTGGGGGTGCTGAGTCAGGTAAGTCACAACAAGACTAATGGCACTAAAATGTATTGCCATGCATGCTCACTGCTCACCTTTTGCCATCCTCACTGTGGCCCCACTCAATAGTCCAGCGTCCACCTGTCCACAGACCCCTGTCTGGCCTCCAACAAGTGAATTGACTCATCTGTGGGAACTACATCCTTGTATAGTGAGTGTAGTACAGGGATTGACAGCACTACAAATCCCAGCAGGCACTGTTCCAACATTACTAAAACCAGAACAGTGTAGGCTACTCAAATATAACATTTAGTACAAACTCCGCATTGCAGTGTAAACACCTGAGCGGATGGTATCTGTATAGTCTGTGTGTAGGACAGGCACTGACAGCAATGCTATGGCCAGGAGGCCCTGCTACTCTCACTCTACTCAGCCAACACACTGTCCTCTGCCACTATGGCCCTTCTCCCTTTACTCAGCTATTGAACTGTACTCACCTGAGAGAATGGCATCTGTATAGTCTGTGTGAAGATGGGCACTGACAGCAATGCTAAGGCCAGGAGGCACTGTATACCCAATGCCTAACATCAGCCCACTGTGCATCTGTTCAAGTATCCCTGTATGTGAGCATGCAATGACACTGTACTCACCTGAGAGGATGACCCATGTATATTGTGTGTATATCTTGAAGAAACATGACTTTATATCCAAGAAGGGCCTGTCCATGTAACCCCAAGAACCAGACCAGTTTCCATATTTCAGTGTGCCTCTGCCTGTGAACTCACAGATGAAGTTTACCCACCTGGGAGGGTCCAAGATACAGATCATGATACACTCTGTGATGTGGCTAACCACCTAGATCCAGCTTGAACAGCTATGCCAATATTTCAAAAATGTGGACAGGAAGGACAGCTCAAACTGTGTACCAAAAACATTAAAGACAGATCAAAGGCACCAAAATGCATCATCTGAATGGTATTGGAGGCAGACATATTCCCAAAGCACTGACCACATGATGACAACTATCACATATACAACAACGTTTTGGATCTGCATGCAAGACAATCAACTAGGTCTCAAGCTGACCTAAACCACATCCTGCCCAGCCACTGTTTTCACTGCACTGCTGGCAAGATATAAGTCTATGATCATCCCTCCAAGCGCTAATAAACGTAGACATCCCGAAGCTAGTTGATTGAAATGTAATTGGTATGTTACCCAAATGTCAGGTTGACACAGTTGACAGCATGTGTGCCTGTCACATGAGGCAAATCGGCAAATCCAATGTACACATGGCCTTAGTCAATTGTCACAGTTAACTATTGGAGGTAGGTGTCACAATACAACCTGTAACATTCTGTCTCTCACATCAAGAGGCCTCCCTGCCACTTGGAACACAGAGACCACACAAGAGACTGCCACTATTCCCATGGATAAAGCCCTCAGTGAGGACAACACTCCTGGATGTGTTGATGTTCACAACGGTTCTGGCCCATCGAGGCAACCTGGTCAGACAACATCTGTCAGCCTCAATGTGATCGCATCAACTCCTCCCAGCCTGGTTGCCTCAACATCTCAGGCAACCAGTGGCTCCCAAAGTTGTATCCCAAGGACAGTGACAACAATCTTGTGCCCCTAGTCCAGGCTCCTGAGTCACAGCAACACACCTCTGACAATGATGGTCCTGGAATCAGTAGTAGGGGGCAAGATGCACCAAGGGCGCAGGCACTTGGGGGTACAGTTCGTGGGAGGGATGGTGTGGGCCAGCGGCATGTGGCTGCTGGGGATGGTTCTGGCTGGGACATCTTCTCCAAGTCTTTGGAACATACCAACAATCCCAAGTCATGATGGGAGAGGTACTTGTCGAACTCAGAGAGATCAAGGAGCTACAGAGGGACTTCATTCAGGGTATTTGTGAACAGTGGGAGGCCCACAATACCTACATGGCCTCTCTAAAAGGAGTGCTGAGAGACATCAACCCTACCCTGAGGAGGGATCGTCACCAACACCAGACCCTTTCCATTGGCCAGTCTATTCCAGCCTCTTCTACATCTGTCACTGGAAGGCAATCCCTGCTAGGGAAAGGAACTGCCTCAGACACTCCTGCCTCTGTAGCTGAAGAACAACCCCACAAGCAGGGATGTCCACCCAAGCATCCAGGAGGTATGGATGGCAAGGCACAAACCACTGCCAAGAAGTGAGCCCTTCATGCTGAAACTCCTTTGTGTGCCACTGATTCACTCTGTTGACTATTTTGCAAACTCTTTCCATTTTCCATGCTAGTAGAACATTGGACTTTGGACTTCAAATCTTCTGACATCTACTATAATGATTACTTCCACCATGACTGATTCCTTCACTTTCAATTCATTTTTTAGAGTTTTACCTTTATTTTGTGTGCACGTGTAAATAAACACACCTAACACTAAAGCAATGCCTACTAGAAATTTGTCACCATTGAAAGAATTTGAATGTTAAATCCATGTGATGCCAATGGTGAATACATAAGATGGTAATGCAAGGAGGGATATGTCACAGGAGATAGCATGCAGAGGATTACTACAAACTCAACTGCAAAAGTGACTATTCACACCAAACAAGTTTATTGCACTGTACAGCACATAAGCTGCCAAAATGACTGGATTGTCGTAGCCAGGAATAACAGAACTATGTTGAGTCAGGCTAGATATCTCAAGGTACCATCCCTCAGACCACAGAAGAAAGGGTTATGTCAGATCCTATCCGTAGAATACGCGAACAGATGAGTGGATGTTGTCACCAGCTTGAGCCTTATCACACACCAAAACCAAGTCTACTAACTTGACATAAGCCATGACAAAGACAGAGGGCAGTACAACAGTCCCTAATTATAGGTCCATTCTATTACAATGAACAAGCATTTGGTGGTATGATACAAATCTATGTCAGTGTTGTGGCACAGGCACAGGCGCTGCAACAATTAGTCCCTCTCATTGTTTCTTCTGCAGCATACATTTGATACAAACACACATGACATATGTGACTTAACATCCAGCCAGGCCCTCTCTGGGTACAGTCATGACATTAGCTATGGAATTCCGCTGTTCTGCATGATGAAGGAATCATGGACCGAACCCCTGATACAGACATGTGAAATGTGGAGGTCCGCCAAACAAACAACTTTGACATTGATTGAATGGGAGTTCTTCCTGTTCCGGTAGACTTGTTCATTGCCATGCTGTGGAACCAAGGCAACATGTGCACCCTCAATGGCTCCCACCACATGTGGGATGTGTGCCACTCCATAGAAGTCAGCCTTCACATGTGTGAAATCCACATTTTGAGGAAACCGGCTATAGCTGTCCAGATTTTTCAACATTGCTGAGAGTACATACTTCAATACTAGATTGAATACAGACTGGGACATACCAGCAGATAGGGCTAATGTATTTTGGATAGAAGCTGTGTCCAGGAAGTGCAGCACTGCCATCACTTGTACGATGGGTGGTATGCTATTTGGATGAGATATGGCAGGCAGTTGATCTGGCACCAACTGACAACAGAGATCTGCAATTGCTTGTCTATTCAGACGGTACATCTGGATGTGTCTGTCTTCCGTGGCCTGAAGGTCTGGCAGTAGATGGTAGACCGGAGGATGTTTGATCCTTCCCCTTCCTGGGTACCTATGTAGGACAAGACATTTTTATGGCCATCATCCAGTTTTTTTCTTGCAACATACATAATGCTTGTTATTGATACACTGTGACAAGGCATGCCACGATTTGATGACATGATGTTCAGTAGATGTTACCACTGTCAATTCCACAGAAGTAACATGCTTCCCCATTGCTTTACCACAAATGTCCATACATCTTCTATCTGGACAGCAACAAAATTTTCCACAAAACATACTACTCGGGATGTGACATAAGTTCCCTAATTTAAAATGACTGGCGGGGGTGTCTGTGGCTAAATTAAACTTGCCATATGTTCCTGCCAATGAATAAAAATGCTGTCAAAGTAGGAGGATATACATGACAGGACAGGACCAGCACTTATCAGTTGTTTAGACCATTATTCAGACTTGTGACATATTTATTATTATCCAAGCACAGCATAAAATGCTTTTAAAATGGTGGGCGCCTGTCCTATTCACTGGATTCTAGGAACCGCCAATGTCCACTGACAGAAGTCATTATGGTGGTATGCAGTTGCAGCCATGGCGGACACAGCCATAGGCTAATGTTGTTGCCATTGGCTGTTTGGGCCAATGGCTGTGTCTGCCGGTGGTGACGGCCGGGTACGTTGCGGACGTGACCACCATGTTCTAAATAATCCCTCACTTGACTTCTGACACTGTTGCCAGCAAGACCTCCATGACCTAAGCTGCTGTGTACCGCCTCAGGGAATGATCATGCCATGTCATGAAAGACTGATGGATTTAACCAAGATCTGTGATATGGGGTGAGCATTTGAAAAGTTTCAGCACTCAGTCCATCATCCTTTTATGTTGATTAAGTTGCCCTAAGTGGGAAGGGTATGCCCAGACGTGGTTCCCGTGCTCGCTGTGCCACTGGATTCATGCTAGCCTGGTTGATGAAGGTTGAAACTCTGAAACCAGTCCCAGGATGCTTGTATCAGGCCCAGGGAGGACCTGGCCTTGCAGCTTGGGCTGGACTGTTCCCATGGGGAACAGGGTCAAGACTGATTTGAATATGGCTGGGTCCAAACTGGGGTGGCATGGTGATCAAAAGAATGATTAAATTAACCCAGATCTGTGACTGGAGTGTTTGAAAACTTTCAGCACTCCGTACATCATCCTTTTGTGTTTCTAAAGCTAACATTTCTATATACTGTAATGTAAATTTATTCCATTAGTGTTGTTTTACCCTTTTGTGGTGGGTGAGGGATTGACGATTTGCTCTACTTAGGACTTACGTGCTACCTTGTGATTTTTCCCTCAGCTGGTCTTTGCACTTGTTGAACCTTTTTCCAAATCTATATTTTTGTGCAGTAAGCAATAACAATGAATAATGATTTTATGTTGGATCCAATAAGTAAATGATATGTGAACATGATTTCAGCTGGCCAGAGTTTAATATGAATTTTAGAAGTTTTGGAACTTCAACGCCTTTCCACTGTAGTTCCGCTGCGTAGACTGGTCCTATTCAAGTGTATGAAGTGAAATTATTCCCTGGAGGCAGTAGCACAGAGAAAGTTTGATTCTTCCTTAAAATGAGATAGCGCATATGTATTAAGGTAGTGACGTTCAAACTTCTGATTTGCTAAGGAGTTGCGACTGATGATCATACCAGGATGAGCTTGCTGTTTTACTAATTTATTATGTAAGAATTGTGTATTAGAACCCCTGGATTCTGGGAGTGAGCCAGAATTTTTAGTGATTTTTAAGAAGACTTTCCTGATTTCTGTGGATGCTGTCCAATTTATTTGTGTTTTTGCTGCACATTAGGGACTTCGATACATTTCTCATTTTGACTACTCTGTATAACCCTGCACTGAAGCCTTCATGTTATTTAATCTGTAAAGCTTGATTTTTAGATGCTTAATAAAACCACAACGTTTCTCTGATCTAGAGCTCAATTAGGAAGTGGTCCCATTCATTTATTTCTGTCACTCAGTTAAATTGATGGTGGGGAGGGTGCCTTTTCATTCAATATCAACTCCCCTGGAGAGCCATCTGTGGTAAAAATTGGATAATATAAAATTTGGGGTGTCCTGAATAGAATGGTATGGTTTTTGCCTCCACACAGTGCATGGGTTGCAAGCACAATATCCGTAGCACTCCCCTTTTCCTTAATTATTTGCAGTTTTCCTCCTGGCGGCCTTTCCGTTCAGCATCCGGAGACACCCAGGTACAAGTAGACCTCACTAAGTTTTGGCCATTCTTGTGAGCTTGTCCTTGGCCTATTTGAGGGAGACTACTTTTGTTAGCACTAGGGCTCAGTAAAATGTAAATTATGTAATGTATTTTGCATACTTTTAGGAATGCCACTTTACGCTTGATACTCTAAGTTCCTGAAATTATGCCATTACGCCACTCAGTGTAGTTATGTGCCATTCATGGTAAACATTTACTGCCAAAGGTGCCATTCACAGTAAAAAAATATGATGAATGCACAGGAAAAACAAAACATGAGCTGCATTTGTTCACTGTTCTTTAGTTCACATGCACCCTAATGCCAAAAATTGATCTGAGGGCACATTTTGTGCTAAAATATATAAAATAAATGACAGATTAGCATTTCACATAATTATGGGTAATTTCACGTAATTACGCAAAAGCAAATCACACAAATTTTACATGTCCCTAGATAACAACTACGGTGCCTGCAACACATGCCTTCTTTTCGCTTCTTACAGTGATGTGGGCTGGTGGGCTTGGACTGCATTTTTGCGGCAACTGAGGCTTTGGCCTCTTGAGGTACTTTTAACCTTGGCTAACGCTATCCTCATTGGCTATTTCACAGTATACTGGGGTGCTTCTCTTGGTCCTTTCTGTGTGCTTTCATGCCTCTCTAGCTGCTTCTGGGGTCCCTGCCTCCGGTTTTTGTGTGCATGCCGGTTTCTTCGCACCTTAACTTCCCTGCGGAAAGGATTGAGTGCTATCCTTGGCCATTCAGCCACCCTGTGGGGGAGGCGGTGGCTGTACTTTTGGCCTGGTTACTGCTCCTGCCTTGCTAGTCTGTGCTTCTCTTCTACCAGGCCCTCGCTAGTATAGATGCATTATTCTTAAATCTAAATGTACATACCTTCACAGACGTTTGGTGGTTGATAACATAGGCACAATAATTTGGCAGGTGGAGATTAAAAGCGCGATAATTTGGAACAGCTTCCCCATCCCTTTTATCACCCAGACACACCAGTTTGCTTGGCCAATTCATACTAAATTGGTGCACAGAAACCCACTGCTTCAGTGCAGTGGCAGCTGGTGACATTTGTAAGTGGTAGAGGGTGTAACAGCAGGGGATGAGTGTTACAGGGTGAACGAAGCAAGCGAGTCTGACCATCATAATGGGGGTTAGAGGTAGTTCTCCCTGAGAAAACATTGAAAACAAGAGTAGGCAAATTAAGCATTTTAAATCAAATCTGAGAAAGCAGGATGGTTTACAAAGTAATGGTGTAAACGTGTAGAATTGAAATATTTAAACCTTTCATAATGTGAAGTGTATGACAATCTTGCTGTGTGGCACAGAGTGTGTGAAAGGAAAGGCTGTAGGATATAAACACATGGACACAATAAAATGTAGCTAAACTGTGCAAATATTTCAATATACATCAGCTGTTAGGAAAGAGCAGATGAAGCGTTTCTTCGTAACTCAGAAGTGTTATCAAAATTGTTTTTCCACACATTATCATTTGTATGCTCTAAAAGTTTATCAGTAGTACCGCATGATTGTCTCTGCAAATTCCGTGGCCATTTCACTTGAAATGTGCTATTTGTGAATGACAGTGTGCTACTGGACCATCTTTTAGTACTATATTTGTGGGTGCGCAACCCACAGTGCCCCATCGCCAGCTGCATACTACAACCTTACCATTTTAATGTTGAATGGCCGTAACTTATTAGTTTTGACACTTGTATTTTGTGCTACCCTTGGATTTTTCCCTCAAACGCTATGATTTCAGTTACTCAGCATTAATGGCAACAACACCACTCTGAAAATTGTTCCAGCACCATGGCAGCCTTGATTCATGCCAGACGAGTTGGACAGAACTTGACCTGATGCCTGCCTGATGCACTTCCATTCTGGACCCGAGGATGCTGAAGGTAAGTGCTGAACTTTCCGTCAGCACCCTCAGCCAGGACACTCCCAGACAGACTGGAAGCCTGTGTATGCTCTCTCCAGTCCGGCAACTGTGTGTTGCTGGGCTGGAGAGACTACTGTGCATGTGTGTTTGGCAGGCCCAGACAGCCAGCCAAACATACATGCGCAGTGAGGGGGAGTGCTGAGCACTCCCTCTCGCTGCTTGTCACCCCCATGGCCCTGACAGTTTACCAGAAACGATAATAAACTCAGTTTATTATCTTTTCTGGTAGAGGTTTAACAGTTGCCACTGCTGGCGGGGTGGCGCTCCTCTGCCCTAACGGAGGAGCCGCCCCTGCTTCAGTGTGCATGGAAGGCCCCAATGTGCAGCACATGAGCTGCAGGTGTGGCTGCCCCTTAAACTGCTAGCATTTGTTGTTAGCACAGAAGGATCTTATCAGTGTCAGATTTCAAGATGACCACTGAACATGTAAATGAGTAAGTTCTCTTTAGAATGGTTGTGGCTAGATTAGTTTTCTGGGTTTATCATGAAATTCTCACATGGATTTGTCAGTGATTGGCCCATGATGGTTACTACTGCCTTATAGGAAGGTACCGGTTGAGAACCTGTACCTGCAAACTGCCCTTCTGATAGGTACAACTGATATTGTTCTGTCAGGAGTTAGAAAAGAAAAAAAGTGATGAATACAAATTTGGTAGTCAAGGCTATGACTAGGAATTCCTATTGATACCGTTCCATTTATTGCTCATGTTTGCCTTTATATGTGATACTCACATGTATAATATATAGATTATAGCATTATTCATACCAGTGTGGCATATCTAGATTGCTAACCCGTATGGATGTAGATAGTGGGTGCAATCTTACCATCCAGAAAACATTTATGCTGGGGTGGAATCTAAACCAGCTACAGTACCTACATTGCCTTCTCAGTCATGCCAACAAGATACTTAGGGGCCAGTTTTAACATTTGCATGGAAGCTGCCAAGGCCCGTCCATAGGGACTGAGGTGCAATGCCTCTTCACCTTTTGCCCCTCAAGAAGAGTGTCTGACAGGCTGAGCAAAGGTCAGCCTGACAGACACTCCTCATCTTCAGGTCAGGCACTAGACATGCGCTAAATGCACAGGCTCTTGCTGCCTGAGCTGAACTTTGCTGGGTTGAGTATGTCACAGCTCCTGTGAGCGTGACCTCCTCAGCTTAGCAAAGGTCTTTGAGGCGCTCCCCTCTGTGACGTGGGGTAGCAATACTCATTGCCTCAGACCTGGACACTTCAGGTTTAAGCCTTGAAGCGCCCAGGGCCGAGGGTGAGTCAGTGACACATCATAACAATGAGGAGTGGGTTTAGCAGTAGGGGTGGGCGAAGGATTCTGCTCCCCCGGAGGAGTACGCTGAGTTTTCCCCACACCGGGTGGAATCAGAAGTTCCAAAAAGCTCCACAAAGTGATGCGGACTGGAGTGTTTTCTCTCGCTTGAGTTCGCCAACATTAAGTTGTTGAGCGCGAGTGAGAGAAATCACTAAGTTGATGAGTATGAGTCAGATTTCTGAATCAATCAATCAATCAATCATTGCATTTGTAGAGTGCGTTACTCACCCGTGAGGGTCTCAAGGCGCTTGGGGGGGGGAGGAGAGAGCTGCTACTGCGGGAATAGCCAGGTCTTGAGGAGTCTCCTGAAGGTCAGTAGGTCCTTGGTCTGACATAGGTGGATGGGGAGGGTGTTCCAGGTGTTGGGAGCGAGGTAGGAGAATGATCTGCTGCCAGTTGTTGACCTGTGGATGCATGGGATGGTGGCGAAGGCGAGGTCGGTGAAACGGAGCAGAGGGTTTGGGGTGTAGAAGGTGAGACGATCTGAGACGATCATTGAGGTATGCTGGTCCGACGTTGTGCAGAGCTTTGTGGGTGTGGGTTAGGAGTTTGAATGTGATCCCTTTGTTGATGGGGAACCAGTGTAGGTCTCTCAGATGGGCTGTGATGTGGCTGTGGCGGGGGATGTCGAGGATGAGGTGAGCGGAGGTGTTCTGTATCCCTTGCAGTCTTTTCTGGAGAGCGGCCATGGTTCCCGCGTAGAGAGCGTTGCCGTAGTCTAGTCTGCTGCTGACGAGGGCCTTGGTGACGTCCTTCTGGTTTCGGTAGGGATCCACCTGAAGATTTTGCAGAGCATGCGGAGGGTGTTGAAGCAGGAGGATGAGACGGCGTTGACTTGTTGGGTTATGGGGAGCGGGCGTGGTTGGTGGGTGTTGGTGTGGCTCCCAGCATGGGCAGCCACCGGGAGGCATCCCAGGCGGAGGGGGTGGGACTGCGGATGAGGACCTCTGTCTTATCTGTGTTCAGCTTTAGTTGACTGTTCTTCACCTAGTTGGCGACGGCCTTCATACCATTGTGGGGGTTGGATTTGGCGGTGGCGGGGTCCTTGGTGAGGGAGAGGATCAGCTGGGTGTTGTTGGCATAAGAGACGATGTTGAGGTTGTGAGATCGGACGATCTTGGCGAGCGGTGCCATGTAGACGTTGAGGAGTGTTGGGCTGATGGGAATCCCTGTGGTATGCCGCAGATGCTCTTGGTGGCTTCAGATTGGAATAGAGGGAGGCGGACTCTCTGTGTTCTGTCGGAAAGGAAGGAGGTGATCCAGTCTACGGCTTTGTTGCAAATCTCTGCGTCGTGGAGGCTTGTGCACAGGGTTTGGTGGCAGACGGTGTCAAAAGCGGCTGAGAGGTCAAGGAGGATCAGGGCTGCAGTTTTGCCTTTGTCCAGGAAGGTCCTGATGTCGTCGGTGGCAGCAATGAAGGCGGTCTCAGTGCTGTGATTTCTGCGAAAGCCAGATTGAGATGGGTCCAGAGTGTTGTTTTCCTCAAGGTGGTGGGTCAATTGACTGTTGACGATCTTCTCGATAACCTTCGCCGGGAACGAAAGCAGGGAGATGGGCCGGTAGTTTTTTAGGTCCTTAGGGTCCACCTTGGGTTTCTTGAGTAAGGCGTTGATCTCAGCGTGCTTCCAGCTTTCCGGGAAGGTGGCGACTCGAAGGAGCTATTGATGATCATATTGAGTTGACGGCGATGATGGAGCTTCCTCTGTTGTAGATGTAGTGCGGGCAGAGGTCAGATAGAGAGCCGGAATGAATGGTGTTCATTACTTTGGTGGTGTCAGTGTTGTTGATGTGTGTCCAGGAGAGCAGGAGGTTGGTGTGGTTGGGGGGAGGTGAGTCGGGGGTGTTGGAGACTGCTGGTGGGGTCTTGGTGTTGAAGCTGTCATGGATGTCTGTGATCTAGCGATGAGAGAAGGTGGTGAGGGAGTTGCATAGGTTTTGCGAAGGTGGGATGTCGTTGGTGCTGGTGCTGGGGTTGGAGAGTTCCTTCACGATGTTGAAGAGCTCTTTGCTATTGTGCGTGTTGCTGTCCATGCGTTCCATGAAGGAGGATCTCTTGGTGGTCCGGATGAGCTGGTGGTGCTTGCGGATGGCGTTCTTGAGGGCCGTGTGGGTGGCTGGTGTCTGTTCCTGACGCCACTTCCTCTCGGGTTTTTGCCAGGCCTGTTTGGAGGTCCGGAGGTCGGTGTTGAACCAGAAAGGCCTTTCTGATGGTGCGGATGTGGGAGGGCTTCTTGATCGGGGAGAGAGCATTGGCGCAGTTGTTGATCCATTGTCTGAGGTTGTGGGCGGCTGTGTTGGCGTCGGTGGTGTCAGCTGGTGGCGCTCAGGCGAGGGTGGAGATTAGCTGGTTGTTGGTGACCTTGTTCCAGCTGTGGCGGGGGTTCGGTTGCGGGCGGTGGTGAGTGGTGGGTTTATCGAAGGTGAAGTGGATGCAGTGGTGGTCGGTCCAGTGGAGTTCGGTGGTGTGGCTGAAGGCGATGTGCCTGCTGGCGGAGAAAATGGGGTCGAGTGTGTGTCCGGCAGAGTGGGTGGGAGACGTGATGAGCTGTTTGAGTCAGAGGTTGTCAAGGATGTCAAGTAGGGTGGTGGAGTTGCTGTCATTGGTGTTTTCGAGGTGGAAGTTCAGGTCTCCGAGGAGGATGTAGTCTGTTGAAGCGAGGGCTTGGGTGCTGATGACGTCGGCGATGGAGTCACTGAACTGAGGTCGAGGTCCGGGGGGTCTGTAGATGAGGCTACCTCTGAGGGTGGTCTTGGGATCGATGTGGATTTGGAAGTGCATGTGTTCCGCAGTGCTGAGGGTGTCTTCGGTGTTGGTTGAGATTCTGATGGTATTCCTGTGGACGATGGCGATCCCTCCTCCTGGTCTGTTGGTGCGGTCTCTGTGTGTGATCTTGTAACCATCTGGGATGGCTATGGCAATATGGGTGCTGAGGAAGGGTTCATCCACATCTCCCTCAGGAAGGTGATGTCTGGGTAGGAGGAGTTGAGAAGGTCCCAGAGTTCTATGGCGTGCTTGTGGACTGTGCGGGTGTTGAGTAGGATGCATCTGAGGTGGCTGCGTCGGGTTCTGATGGGTGAAGTGCTGGCTCGGGGGTGGAGAAGCTGCAGCTCCGGCAGGAGAAGGGTACGGGGTGACCTTTAGTGAGGCCAGGAAGCAGGTGGCAGAATATGTGAATGCGAGTCGTCGAGGTAGGCCGCAACCGCTCACAATGAGAAAGCTGCCGCTCATGTTGAGGAAGTTGCCACTCGAGTAGAAAATCTACTTGAGCAGCAAAAAGAAGTTAGCGCCCTCTGGCATGTTGCTGTTCGCATTGATTTTAAAGCATGGGAGAAATTCCTTCGCTGATATGCCCTGCAAACAGCATGCCTTACCCAAACTCCACTAACTTGTGGAACTCAGCGTAGCACAGCAGAATTTTTTCGGCACTTTGCGGAGCTCCACGTAGCAGAACTCCGCGAACTCCACCCTAGCCTATTCAGCAGTCTTACTCACCTCATTCCACTCTGTGACGAGGTTGGGACTGCTGCCTTCCCTCCAGCCAATGAGAGAAGGCAGCAGTCCCAACCCACCTGGGACCTCCGAGCCTTGGGACTGCTGCCTTCCCTCCAGCCAATGAGAGAAGGCAGCAGACCCAACCCTCCTGGGAGTGCCGGGGCTTGGGACTGCTGCCTTCCCTCACCGGATGACCTAAGGTCAACCAATGAGGTAAGGCAGCAGTCCCAACCCTCCTGGTACCTCTGAGGCAGAGCTGCAGGTAACTGTTTTTTTTTTGTATTAATGTTTGGTGCATGTGTGCGTGTATGTTTGAATATTTGGTAATGAGTGTTGTGAATTGATGTGTGTGTGTGTGAATGAATGAGTGCAAGTGAGTGTGTAAGTGTGCGTGTGTGTCCCGTCCCACCACTCCTAAAATTACAGTCCGCCATTGAATAAAAGACTTGCTTGTGACAGATTTTACCTCTGCCAGGGTGAGAGGGGAGAATTCGATATCTTTATAGTTTTTTGCAAAGGCAGTAGGGTTTTTTCCCACCAAAATGAATGGCTAAGAAAATCTCTGCCAAAAAATCCACCAGTATTCGCATTTCAGTGCCCATGTAGCCATTCTCCTGAAGATACTGGAGGCTGTTCCTCGCCTCCACACTCAACTTGCAGAAGAGTCCATCCTGGTTTTCAAGGTGTTAATTAAATCAGACAGAGCAGCATGACTAGACTGGGGGGATGATTGTCATCATTTAAGTTTGCGTCAACTCGAGCCCTTAAGGTAAGCCCACCGCTGGCAGCAGTTCCTCAACCTGACACACAACCGAGTGCCATACCGACAATGAATCAGCTGCCACTGTCTTCTGAGTCAGGCCAACAGGTTAAATTGAATGTAATCGAGGACCATATATAGTGCGCTCTCTATTTCACCAGCCAGGAAACATAGTGATTGAAACCTTAATCACCCAGCCAGAACACATCGTGTGCAGCTTCATTCATACCAGCTGCGGCACATATGGGTTGCAGCCTCAATCATGCCAGCCTGGAAACAAATAGATTGGGGTCAAAATCACAGCGGCTGGGCTTAGTCTAGTTTGTAATGTTAATCGTGCCAGTTAAGAAAAGGTTCATCAGTGACTGATATTGCCCCCCACCCCGACCCATTACTATTGTGAGCAAAAAAGGTTAAAAATGCCATCTCTCATTTCTCCCAAGATCTAATCTAAGCCCCCATTTACATCATCAACAAATGTGCCATCCATCAGACATCACTGCCTAAATGTACCTGTCTTCCAACACCTCTTATTTTAAAAGCACGAAAATAATCAGAAGCAGATTTCTTCTTGTAATAGGAAATTTTCTTTAGAAGCTACAAAGACAGCATTTTGACTGATGAATGCATTTTTTACAGGCCTTCCTGTAAACGCTCGAGCTATGTCAGAAAAAAAAAAAAAGCTACTCGACATCTCTGCCTTGGGGTAAGGGTGTTTTTTTTTCTGAACGTCAGTTTAAGTGAGGTAAGATTGCAAACTGAGGTAAATTGCAGAGAATTCTCCTTCGAATTACTGACAAAAAAATAAACATGTTTAGGCTAGTCTGACTTAGAAGTGCTGGCGGGCGTGCGTGATAAACAAACAGGCAGCGCTAGTAAATCAATTGTTGCAGAGACGTGTGTATCTGAAGGTCGCAGTTCTAATCCAAGAAGGGACTATGATTTTTTTCCATCTGAGGTCATTGGAATGTATCAGTGCGCTGTAATCAGGCGCACAGCACCGTTTGGACTGTGAAATTCTAGAGACCTCAAAGAGGCGCGTACAAAGTTGTTATTGCATGAGCAAAGTTTTCATAGTTCCTGATTTCTGGCGTTCTGTAGTTTGCAGAGTTGTGCATTTTCCCTTCCTGTATGACTTGCTTTTTTTCTCTTCAGGATTTTAGTTGGTGGGAAGACTGGATTGCCTTTTTTTGGGGCAAGTATTGTGAAGATCAGGGTCTGATTCACAAAGGTAGACCTACACTTTTGTGTAAGTTTACTCTTTTTCGCTATTCACAAACTACAATTTAATAGCAACTCCACCACCACTGAGACTTGGGGAGGAGAACTCCGCATATAAAAAGTTTGACCTGTGCTATCTTTTTGTATGCAAAGCTCTCCGCCCGACTGAGTCTAAAGCTACCATTAAATCATAGTTGTTCATACTGATAAAGAATAAACGTACACAAAAGTGTAAGTCTACCAGTGTGAATCAGTCCCACAGTTATTCTGGTAACTCTAAAGGCCTCATTTACAAGAATCTGATACAACAGCTCCCTACCACCCCTTAACAAAGTCATGGATGTGCTGTATTTACAATACAGAGCTTCAGGGTGCATGTTTTCACAGATGGGTCAGAAATTCTGACACATCTGATGCACTAAATGCATGCATTGCTAGACTAGCATCAAAACAGTTATGCTACTCCAGCAATGCCAGGAGACCCCAGTTGAGAAAAGCCCTGCGTCCGTTTTATGCCTGCTATGAGCAGGCAATAAAATCTGACGCAGTGAAGTCGCAGAATTAGGCAGTGAAATGTTGTGAATTTCACTGCATCAGATCTGCGTGGCTTTTCCCGTGGGAAAGCCTACCTTACATACATTCTACCTGGCACAGGTATAATGTGACACAATGCTTTACAAACTGGTGCATTGGGACCAATACGTCAGTTTGTAAATGTGTAGCAGTGTAGAGTACTGCTTGTGCCACTGTTGCATCAAAAAAATTATGCAAAGGTGGCACAAAGGCCTTCTAAATGAGGCCCTGAGATTCATAGCTCCTGTAGCTTTTCGATGCTAGTGACTCAGCACTCAGGAGGGAACGGACCACCAAATCACACTTGTTCAGAATGTGAAAAAGGGCAGTATGCAAAATTAAAGAATTGCCAATGTTCCACATAGAAGCAAACTCTCATAGAATGTCATTAACCTTTTATATTTTTCACAGGTTTTTAGAGAAATATGTGAAGGCCATGTGAAAAAAAAAGTAACTCTACACACATTTAATTACAAAGTGGCCAATTCACAAACATTTTGTCTGTGCATAAGTGTGTCTTCTTTTCGGAAATTCTGGAGTAAATCAAACCTAAATTAAGAGTTTGTATAATAAAATAAATAAATTGAGGCTCAATCCCAAAGTATTCCACATACTAACTGGCTGGTTTTAGGTCGAGCCTAGGCAGCGCACAAGCATTGTCTCGCGACATGATGTAATGTACTTTTGTGGGCTTTCACCATGCCCACCTCACGCCCATCACTTTCTTTCATTCCTTGGCCTGCCTTACAAAATTCCCTTGATTTCGTAGGTTAATGCTTTACATTTGTCCCGTCTTGAGGCTGCTTTGTTACCGCCTTGGAGACTGACCCTGTTACATGGATTATTGCATGATCAGCCATACACCTTAATGCGGCGCTCTGCTTTTTATGGGCGAGCACAAAGTGTTCCGTCCATTCTGTTATCTCTCTTTGGGCTTGAAACCACGCCCATGCCACGTCAGTAACTTACATTGGTTTGTGGGCTTGTCTTTTAAAATCCGCTTGCTTTCATTTGTGAAAGGCATGCATACGTCATGCCTTTTCCGGTGTTTAGCCCTCCTAGACAGCACAGGTAAAGTACCAAAAACATATGAGGCTCGATGCTTTCAGCCTGGAGTCCGGACTACTTTATCTGTTTATTTTCCACGCACCGATCGCGCTGCATTTTACATAGCGCAATCGCACTGCATTTTGTTTTGCTTTACAACGCTAATAGCTCTAACTCGAACAAATGTGAGAACCGTCTAACTTGAACAAATGCGAGACCCGTTGCATTGAAAATGCTTGTTTCTTTTGCCTTTCCACTTCATGCTCAATATCCGTATGTTGTTTCTTCCTCTTCCTTGTTTTTGTGCATGCTGATGTTTTTTTTTGTGGTGTCTGTGCCCAAAGGCTGCAGGCTGGAGGGGGGCAGGGGTCTTTTTATTTATTCATTTATTTTTTGAAGTTTCAGATAGCGCAAACTCAATCGGAGGAGCGCTTTACATCAGTACCAATTACATACTTGAAGTTTGATAAAGCGCAAACTTGATCGCAGGAGCTCTTTACACGAGTACCACTTACGTACAAGTTTAACAGTTGAAAAATATAGAAACTGGTGCATTTTAAACTAAAAAAACTCAGAAATCCTCAATGCGGCTCTCCCATCACAGAGGGAGTGCTGATACTACAGAATTCACTGCACTCAGAAACTCGCCCCATAAATGCTTTGCAGGGCATTTCTTTTGCAAAACATTGTAGCTGATAACTCAGCCCATGTTGGTCCTACAACAATGGGAACACCACCAAACCGTTCAGCATGATGATCTCTTTCTGTCTAGGTAATCTGTAGGTCCCTACACTAGGTTGAGAGGGGTTCCCAAAATAGTAACCTCTCCCACCAGTCAGTGTCTTTTTAAGTTCGCTTATGGCTGGTACTTTTGTTTTATAGCTGGGAGTAGTTTGTGTTTTTAAGGTCATTGTTTGTAATATTACTGTATTAGGCCTGAAAATGTGTAAGGCCCTATGTCCTCTAGGTGTTAAATATATGGTTACACCTCATTACTTTCTGCCGTTCTCTTTTCATGTGTTTATGCTCTCTAACGGCTGACTATATGGTTACATGACCATGTTTCTTACACATGCTATTTTTATTGTGGTGTCCTCTAGGGGCTGTTGTAAGCATTGCAGTCAAGATACTACAATATTCACGGCACTCGGAAACTCGCCCCATAATGCTTTGCAGGATATTCCTTTTACAAAACATTTTCACCTATAACTCACTGTGTAGAGGTGCTAGGGCAATGGGACCACCATCAACACGTTCAGCATGATGCACTCTTTCTATCTAAGTCATTTCTGAGACTCCACACTAGGTTCATCTTTATCAGTATGAACAACTATGATTTCATGGTAGCTTTAGACTCAGTCGGGCGGAGAGCTTCGCATACAAAAAGATAGCACAGGTCAAACTTTTTATATGCGGAGTTCTCCTCCCCTCCCACCATTCACTGTCCTTTAAGCTCTTTCATGGCTGAAACTTTTGTTTTATAGCTGTGAGTAGTTTGTGTTTTAAGGGCCTTGTTTGTTGTTCTAGTAGGTGTGAAAATGTATAATGCACTATGCTCTCTAGGGGCTAAATATAAGGTTAGATTGTATTACATTCGGCTATTCTCTTTTCAGGTGGTTATGCTCTCTAGGGGCTCACTATATGGTTAAATGACCATGTTTCTCACAAATGCTATTTTTATTGCAGTGCCCTCTAGAGGCTGTTCTGAGCATAGCGTGCTTTTTTTGGCTAGGTCATCTCTGGGTCCCCACACTAGTTTGAGGGGGACTCCTAAATAATAGCCTCTCCCGCCATTAAGTGTCTTTTTAAATCCTCTCATGGCTAGAACTTTTGTTTTACAGCTGGAAGTAGTTTGTGTTTTGAGGGCCTTGTGTGTAATATTATTCTAGTAGGCCTGCTAGGCCTAAAAACGTGTAATGAACTATGCTCTCTAGGGGCTAAACACATCGTTACATTGCATTTAATTCTGCCCTTCTCTTTTCATGTGGTTGTGCTCTCTAGGGGCTGACCATATTGTTACATGACCATGTTTCTTTCAAATGCTATTTTTATTGTGGTGCCCACAAGGGGCTGTTCTGAGCATTGCAGTCAACATACTACAATATTCACTGCACTCGTAAACTCGCCCCATAATGCTTCCTGGGGCATTCCTTTTACAAAACATTTTTGCCCTTAACTTAAAACATGGTAGTCCTAGAACAACAGGACCACCATAAAAACAGTCAGCATGATGTGCTCCTTCTGTCTATGTCATTTCTGGGTCCTCACACTAGGTTGGGGAACTCCCAAATAATAATATAAATAAATATAATAAATGATGGAAATAGTTTAATTTTTTGCTGAAGATGGAGGAATAAGGTAAATAGAAGTACTATAGTTAAATGAAGGACCACTGGAATTATGTGGCAGAGACGACCAAATTATGCTGCAGGGTTGACCAATTTATGTGGCAAGAAAAGTCCAGCTAAGCATTTAGAATACCAATAGCTCTAACTCAAGCAGATGAGAGACCTATTGCATTGAAAATGCTTGTTAATCTTTTACCCTCTGTGTCAGTCCTCAGCCCCTCTATTTTTTATTTTCCTCTTTCACAAAGTGTTTGGTATTTTTAGGAGGCCCAATTTCCCCTGGCAGGCTTAGAGATCATGTTCAGTGCTCCCTTACAGAGCCAGAGCAAGCAGCTGGGATGAAGGGGGCTCGGTGACAATCGTGTTTGCTAGCGCAATCCCCAATTCCCACTATTAAAAAGTTACTGCTAGGTGGCATTCGATACATATTTTTTCCGTGGGGTGTGAGGCATGGAACGGCTCTACTCTATGGATGAGAGCGTTTCCTCCCTGGAAATGGGAGCCGTTTCCCTCTCACCTCTTTTGTGTGGCGGCACTGTGCGCATTACGCGAGCGTGACCTTTGAAAGAGGACTGTGTGTTCAATATGGATGTTTGGGTGAATGCCAACACATCATTGTAACCAGTTTGGTCGGCTTTCGGCTCCTTCTTCCTGCTCCTCGGTCTAGGGCGAACACACAAACATTTTATATCCAGGCAGGCCCACTATAGACTTTGAAATGTGCCCAGCAAACGTGAATAAGTCAGCCCCTTGGAGTACAGCGTGGAGTGGAGGAACTCGCGTACACCCAGGTAAGTTAAAGTGACTTTACTATGTCCCAACGGGAAGAAAGAGCCCACGACCGCACATCCTGCCTCGCCGATGCCTCTGAAGAACGACATACCATTCCTCACGTCACCGTACGCGTAAGGCAGAACACGGGACTACATTAAACAAGGAGTGCCTCGTGTCACAGCACGGGAGATAACATTGTACATACATTACATTATATATGCACTACACATACAACATCATCTTTCCCCTTCTAAAAGAAGCGTGTTTTTTAAAATAAAATTAAACAAGAGAACAAGGAACCAACAAAGTGCATAAGATCAACGAAATACCCTAGTGGGTATAATAGTCTTTGAACTTGGCAGGCAAAGAAACATTGCGATTAGATCTGCTGTCACTTCCTGAACATTGCTGGAATCCATTTGACCAGTAGAGCTTGCACTCGAGGACTTTCCCATTGAGGCTGAAAAAGACATAACATCTGAAACAAAATCGTCATTGCTAGTAAAAACTGGATCTGCAACAAAGTGACTTGACACAACACCACCAGAACATTACACATAAGAGGTAAAATGACATCGTACATCACTGTTCACCTACCAAGAACCATCGATGTGAGAACCAACAGAGCTGCACCAATTTTTCGTTGCATCTCAGATTTTCCTGCCCTTTTCTGGAGATATTCTGACAATGCTTCAGCTCCACCGTTCTTTTCCTTCCAACCATACTGCTCCTTTGGAAACCGTGGATACTTTGACAGGCAGCAAGAACCTGGATTCACCTTTCTTGACTTTGTTGAGGTTTTAAAAAAAAATAATAATCCAATCTCCAATGCTTAAACCAACATGTTTACTCTCAAAATATTTTTCCATGGCAGTGTGTTTACTTTTAACATTTTCCACCACATCCAGATCACAACCTGAACTATCAGAATTTCTGTTAAGGTCTTTAACCCCATCAGGACATAGCACATTCGTAGGCGTCCTATTGTGCAAAAGCTCAAATGTAGACTCACCTATGGTACTATGAGGAGTCATGAGGTAACTCCACACTTTCTTCAGTAAAACCCAATTGTTTCTACCGGTACACCTGAAGGTAAAAGCTGTTTGAACCCTTTCCATCAAAAACCTTTTCATGTGTTCTACCAGACCGTTCAAAGTGGATGAGTACAAGGCTACTTGTAGATGCTTAATGTGCAACTCCTTCATGAATTTTTCATTAGACAAGGTTGGAAATGTGTCCCATTGTCAGTGACAATTTCCCTAGGGGGTCCTTCAACTTCAAAGATTTTCACCAAAAATAAAATAACAGAGGCCGTATCTGATGTGAAAACAAAATCAAAACATACCTACTTTGAAAAATAACCCATTAGGACCACCATAATAGGTGGGCCCTATTAGGTTGGGCTAATAGGTCAAATGGTCAAGCAAAGTCAAGTGCTACATTAACCCAGGGCTCATCAGGTAAAGGTTTTGTGTAACTTTGTTTCACATGACTTTCAGTCGTTTCTGAGTCCAGACGTGCTGCAAGCAGACATCTAGCTGTTCACTTGAGCATCCATGCCTGGCCACCGGTAAAATTGCCTGAGATTGTGAATAGTCGTCGTGAACCTTAGGTGACCCTCATGGACAACCTTGAACAAAGATTCGGTCAGCATCACAGGTGGAATGAGAGCGTCATGTAGTAATAAAAAATCCACCTGCTAAGGATAATTAATCTGCAACTTGTGCAAAAGGTTTTAAATTTGGATCTAAATTCCTTTCTTTGGACCAACAGCTTCTCACAAACTTAACCACACTTTGCAGTGACAAATCTGCATTCAAAGCCTCCAACCAGTCCTTGCTGGAAACAATAAAACAACCATCACACCAATCTCCAATTAGGGCTACCCCACACTCCACATCACCCAGTTGTTCATCTGATGTTTCAACATCTAAAGGGCATCCTAGAAAGACAACCTGCTCTTGCATTCTTAACCCCATGTAGATATTTTATAGATAAATTAAGCTCCTGTAGTCTGGACAGTAATTGTACCAATCTAGCTGAAGCTTTGCCTGTGTCATTTCCACAAAACATGTAAATAAAGGACTTGTGACCTGTAAAGATGTCAAATTGAGCACCCAACACAAATTTTCTAAATTTTTCAACTGCCCAAGAGCAAGCCAATGCCTCCAATTCTATAGTGCTGTAATTAGATTATGTTGAATTGAGTGTGACCCAAAGGCAATGGTGTGTTCTGTGTTGCCTACCCACTGAGAATTAAAAAGGCACCTAACCCCAACTGACATGCATCAACCACCAGGAAGCAGGGCTTTCCAGCTCTAAACATTGATACAGCTGGTGTAGATGTAATCAAACATTTTGATTTAAGAAAAGCTTATTTGGCACAGTCAGACATTCATATTTCTCTCCCTTTTTTAAAAGGGCTCTAGGAGGCTGCATAACAAGTGCACTACCATAAATATTACGTGAATAATTTTCAGAAAAACCCAAGAAGGAATGCATTGTGTCCTATTCTGAGGTGTACTATCTTGGATATTTTTGGTTTGATACCATGGTCGGATACACACTGCCACAATAGTATAACTTGCACACTAAAAACACATGCTATTCCTTTTCTAAAATTAAACTGTGTTCCCTTGCATTTCGGAAAAAAATGAACACGTCATCCTTGAATGCCTGCACACATGGAATACCCTTCAAAATGTTGTCTATGAACTTTTGAAATACGCTTGCTGCAATGGCTAATCCAAATGGTATATGTAAAAATGTGTAGGTTCCAAACAGAGTGATGAACATTGTCAGAGCTTGCTCTCTGCAGCAAGGGGAATCTTATGATATGCTGATCTAAGATCCAGTAAATAAATGATATTTGAACTACCCAGATTGGCTATTAACTCCTGGACCTTAGTCATGGGATGACAGTCAATATTAATGTTTTTATCCTAGGTGCGCAGGTCAACACATAACCAATTTTTGCCTATTTTCTTTCTGAATATAACCACTGGGCTAACCCAATCAAAAGACTCAGAGGCTTGAACAAGTCCTTCGGAACATAACTTGTCCACAAGGCTTTTTAGTTCTGGTCTAACGCTCAGTGGATCAGACCTGACCTATTATACAACCGAAATAGCTCCCACTTTGAGATTGATGAAGTTTTCAAATTGAGAAATATTTCCATTTTTTTCACAAAATATGTCAGGAAACTTATTGACTATATTTTCCACACTCCCATCATCATGAAATTCAACAAAGGAAATGGAATTATCAGCTACAATTGAAGGATTTTTTAATCAGACAGTAGCATAGGACCAACTCTGGCCTGTCTCTTCTAGGCAATAAAGTTTCTACCCCTAATGGCCACATAGAAGTTTCTTATAATCTTCCATTCCAAATAGGTAACTGAATAGACAAAATCACCCAACATATCTATTTCTGGTTCCACAAAAGCCTTGGGATGAATATGTGCTAGCCAAATGAGTTTTACTCCATTTTCCATATTAGTATGTATATCTGAGATGATGGTAATAAGTGCTCCCGAATCTGCCATCATAACTAAGTTGTCATCACCAGTTAGTACATAGCACCACAGTCCCTTAGCTTTTCCACTTATATTGTTCTCTGAGGTGATGGTGATAACAACTCGCAACAAGTCTCTGATACACTGATCTGAATCAAGCTCAATACTGCTGATTTTGACTTGTGCCTTTGAACTTCTGCATACACATCGGATGTGGCCATTTTTTCCTACATTTTTTGCAGCGTTTGTTGACAGCAGGACACAATGGCCTATTGCAAAAAAATTGATCTCGAGCCACATCTAAAACACGTTTGCACTTTTCTGAGATAATTTAGTTCCTCTGTCTTTGACAGAAATTGCACCACTCGCTTCCATTTCAGGAGCCACACAAACATTAGATACTCCATGTCCACTAGACTCTGCAGCCATACATTTGCTTGAAATTATGGACCTCTCAATACTCTTTGTAATATCCCAACTTCGCAACAGCTTCTGCATATTCATTCCATGTTCCAAAGCGACCAGGTGGGTCATCAATATCAGGTAAATTGTCAAAAGTCTGTTGACCTTCCTACCCCAGGTGATTAAAGAGAAGTGACACTGTCCTTTTTGGCTCAAACTGAGTAGCATCAGTAACCGTCATATACTGTTAAAATGTGTGAAACCATTGTTTACAGGGCAAAGGAGGTTTGCCAGGGTTTTGTACGGATGGTATAATTTGTACAAACTGCGAATTAGTGGCCACTGATGATTACCCTGAGGTGCTATAAGCCCTGAAATTGGTTGGGTATTAAATAAATTAAAACAATTGCCACCTAAATAACAAAGTATCCAAATCTAACTTTCAAACAGCAGCTTCAGCCTGCACGGTCATTTCTTTTAAAAAACAATGTGTTAAAACACTACGTTATGAGATTATATCACGTTTACATGTGTTTCATGTAACCCAATATGGTTTCCCCAATTCAATAGGCTTCCTGTGGCGTTATGCAACATGCGCTCATTGTGCGATGAGATGATAGGATAGCTTCCAATACACACTGAGTGAGTGCGTTTTATAATCCCAGTATAAACAACATGGGCAAGCTGATCCATGTGCAAAATATTGTTATGACCAGTACTGGCTTGAGCAATTGTACGCAAGCTGCACTGCATCCTACCAGGTTGCCGAAAATCAAGGAAATGGCAACAAACCAAGGGGCATATTTATACTCTGTTTGCGCCGGAATTGCGTCGTTTTTTTTAATGCAAATCCGACGCAAAGCTAACTCCATATTTATACTTTGGCGTTAGACCTGTCTAGCGCCAAAGATCTTTGAGTTAGCGTCATTTTTTAGCGTGGACACCTACCTTGCGTTAATGATATGCAAGGTAGGCGTTCCCGTCTAAAAAATGACTCCAAGGCATGTGCGCCTTATTTAAACTCCCGTGCAAAAATGGCGCACAGGAGTGGGCGGGTAAAAAAAAATGACGTCCAGCCGCTTTTGCGTCATTTTTTAGCGCCTGGTCAGGGCAGGCGTTAAGGGACCTGTGGGCTCGGAAGGAGCCCAGAGGTGCCCTCCCATGCCCCCAGGGACACCCCCTGCCACCCTTGCCCACTCCAGGAGGACACCCAAGGATGAAGGGACCCATCCCAGGGAACTTAAGGTAAGTTCATGTAAGTAAATTTATTTTTATTTTTTTGTGGCATAGGGGGGCCTGATTTGTGCCCCCCTACATGCTACTATGCCCAATGACCATGCCCAGGGGACATAGGTCCCCTGGGCATGGCCATTGGGCAAGGGGGCATGACTCCTGTCTGTGCTAAGACAGGAGTCATTTCAATGGGGGTTGGGAGTCAAAAAAATGGCGCAAATCGGGTTGAGGCCAATATTTTGCCTCAGCCCTGTCTTGCCCCATTTTTTGACGCCCAAGCTACATTTTCCCCTACGCCGGCGCTGCCTGGTGTGGGTCATTTTTTTTGACGCACACCAGTCAGCTGCGCCGGCTAACGTCATTCCATAAATAAGGCGCCCGCATGGCGCTTTGGAATGGCGTTAGCCGGCGCTAACTTTTTTGACGCACAACTGCGTTGGCGCAGTTGTGCGTCAAAAAGTATAAATATGGCCCCAAGTGTGCCAATTGCACAAATCCAAGAGGCATCCGGGAGCGCTGAACAACGCCTCCAAATGTGTGGTGGTATTGAAGGAATTTGGTGACATCTCTAGGTAGCGGCTGTAGTGTCATACTGGACATGTCCTAATGCAGCCCCTCTCTTGAGACTGCACTCAACACCCACTCAGCACCCACTCATCACAGGTGTCACCTGTAAGGAGACCCTGCCAATATAAGAGTCTAGGTGAATGTGCCCTGGGCCAGTGCTACCCACCAATTCCTAGTTTGTGCGTCTGCCATTTTAGCAGCATGCAGACCTAGGGCCCACAATGCTACAGCTGCCTGTAACTGCTGATGTACCTCACAGTATGGTAGCACCAGAAATCCTAATAACAGAGCAATACAACCTGTGTCCAAAAATCAGGAACCAGCATGGGTTATCTCACGTGTGGCTTTGCAATCCACATTTAATTCCTCGAGGGAAGGAGAACACCTGCAAAGATAGTGTCAGCCTGATTGACTTGCCCCAGATATCTGAAAACTGCATCTAGCCTCTGAATTAAAGATGGCCCTCCAGTGCAGTGTTTTGAAGAGTTGTTTCACCTCAAGCTGCCTGGTTCTGTGGTACTGCCTGCATAACTAATTCTTAAGTTGTGCCTACGGCCTAATTGTCCATGCACATTTCTACCTGAAAGTTGTGCCTGAGAGAAGGCTTCCAGCCATATTCGGTAGACCTGAGGAAGTGGTAGAATGCACAGAAGCCTTCAAGAGACTTCTTCCTACAGACAGTGGGCAGCTGTTCTATGGCTGACGGTGAAGCGTGAGTGAGCTCATCCCAAGAGTATTGATCATGCCTGGTGGGTATGTTCCCTTTTGTAACCAAAGGAACCCCTGCTTCGCCACAGCATGCCTTGCCTCTTTTTAGTGTGGCAGAAGCAGAGACCGCATCCATCCATCAGTGTAGTTGTAACAAGTAAGTTCCCAAACCTCATTTGGCATTTCACCTTACGCTGTCTGCTACTCTGGCCAAAAGTCCTGCAACCAGCCAACCTCGGACCAGAACTCATTGACTGGTACTGTGAGTTCCACGTGGTATACTTTTTCTGATCTATACTTGGATTGCAAGTTTTTGGAATTAGAGGGAGTCGGATCGCCTTCCTGTTCACCATCTTAATAAGGGCCTCTCCATGAATCTCCAAGCAGTGATCTGATTAGACGAGTGGCACTAGTGATGTCAGAGCTGGATGCTCTTAAAGAAAATGAATTCTCTAACCTAACAGATTGTCTGGCTCTCCCCAGGGTGGAAACCCATTGACATTTTGACTGAATCCACTGTTCAGGTCTTGTGATGTGTCCTACGTTTGGGTCATCATTCCCTCAGAGGTCCCCACTGCGAATTCTCAAATGAGCTTCGTTTTCTCTTCTTGCTCTCTCACTTTTTCCCTCGCATTCTCTAGCTGTTTTCCGCCAAATATTTTGCTGCTTTCAGTGAGTGACATTGTATCAAAATAGTCCTGCTAAGAACTGCCACTGATTGTTACAAAATGTGATTTCCCATTTTAACACAGGATGCCTTTCATCATCACTCTCTAATTGCAACGTCTCTTGCTCAGCTTTCAGTTTCTATATTAATATTGTAGACGTTGTTGAAATGCAAAGCATCCCCATATTTATTCAGATGAATGAACGGTATATTGAACTGTTAAATAAATAAAATACACAATAAAGCACGTAACCATTTTAGGTCTGTCACAAAATGTATTGTTACCATTTCTTTAAAATATACACAGGACAGGCTTTCGTTTCACCCAGGGGAGTATTACCCTCTTACCACTTGCTAATGTTTGTGTTGTGTATTATTCTGTCTTCTACGGAGCAGTTGCATTGCAATGCACAAGGGACTATTTTACATCTGAAAATAGGCTCAATCCTCATACATTCAATTCTTTCTATTCAATTCATAGATACATCTGCCTATGATCTCATCATTTTATTTTTCTACTTATTAGCATGGAGCCTTTGTGTGGATGAGCGCTCTATGAAACTTAATACATAAATGCATGCATTGCTTATAGAAAGCACTACTTTATTTTTTGGCTGCAATTGTCTTTTTTAAATGTTTTTGTCAGTCCCGAAGTGGAAGCATGACCATTAGATGACCTTCTATTTGCTTTTTTATCTTCACAGAAGTCTCCTTCTTTCTATGTCATTACACACTGCCAGTACTGCTACCACCATTAACACCCACGACCACTAAAACCATCATTACTGCTACCACCACCATTCTCATTCCACTACTTTCATTATAACTAACATTACTAGCACAATTACCCCATTACCATCACCACATCCCTTAAAAGTACCACCTGGTCACCAACACAATTACCATCACCATCAATCAATCAACCAATCAGTTTTTGTAAAGCGTGGCTACTCACCAGTGAGGGTCTCAGGGTGCTGGAGGGGAGGAGAGAGGCCTCATTCGAAGAGTCACATCTTGAGGTTCTTCCTGAAGATGGTGAGTGATGGGTTTTGTTTGAGGTGTAGGGGAGGTTGGTCCAGCTCTTTGCTGCGATATAGGTGAAGGATCGTCGTCCGGCGGTGGTCTTACAAATGCGAGGGATGGTGGCCAGGGCCATCTGGGCAGAGGGGAGGGATCTGGCTGGGGTGTGGAAGGAGACAGCGGTGGTTCAGGTAGGCTGGTCCTGCATTGTGTATGGCCTTGTACGTTTGGGTGAGTAGCTTGAAGGTGATTAATTTCTCGACCAGGAGCCAGCGGAGGGCCCTCAGGTGTTGGGAGATGTGTTCTCTGTGTGGAAGGTCCAGGATGAGTCTGGCGGCCGCGTTCTGGATGAGTTGTAGTTTTTTGATGTTTCTAGTCGAGGTGCCGGCATAGAGGGCTTTGCCATAGTCAAGCTTGCTTGTGACTAATGCATTCTTGACTTTCCTGAGACAGTCTGATGGTATCCATCTGAAAATCTTCCTAGGTTTGCTGGGTGTGCCACCAAGAGGAGGCGACTGAGTTTACCTGGCGGGTCATGGATAGGGAAGAGTCGAAGATGATGCCTAGATTGCGGGTGTGCTCAGTTGGTGCAGGCGGGGGGGGGCTGAGGGATGTGGGACACCAGGACTCGTCCCAAGCTGAGGTGGCTTTTCCAAAGATGATGAGCTCAGTTTTGTAAGAGTTGAGCTTGAGGCAGCTTTCTCTCATCCAGGTGGCTATGGCTACCATTCCTGAGTGGAAGTTCCTTTTGGCCATGTCTGGGTATTCGATGAGGGAAATGATGAGTTGTGTGTCATCGGCATATGACACAATGTTCATACCGTGGCTTCTGACGGTGGCTGCAAGAGGGGCCATGTATAGGTTGAACAGTGTGGGACTCAGTGAGGTTCCTTAGGGGACTCCGCAGTTGACTCCTGTGGGTCTGGATGTGTAGGGCGGGAGTCTGACCCTCTGCGTCCTCCCGCCGAGCAAGGAGTGGATCCATTCCAGGGCTCCTCCACAGATTCCTATGTCATGGAGTCTGGTGCATAGAGTGCTGTGGGAGACCGTGTCGAAGGCTGCTGAGAGGTCTAGGAGTATGATCGCTGTGGTGTGGCCGTGGTCTAGGAGTAATTTGATGTCATTGGTGGATGCCAGAAGGGCTGTCTCCATGCTGTGGTTGCTGCGGAAGCCAGACTGGGAGCTGTCCAGGGAGTTGTTGGCCTCAATGAAATTCTGTAGTTGTGCATTAATTGCTTTCTCCAGGCGGGGTAGGGTCTTTAGTTCATCATTACTATCCTTACTATCAACATTACCACTACCAACAGAATTAGTACCATCATTATTACCAACACCACTAACTGCCATCAAGATTACCACCACCACCACAGCCCCCAGTTACCATCATAACTATTTCCATTTCCACCATTACTACCACAACCACATTGACTTTCACCATCATTACCATTGCCATTATTATCACCATAATGAATATCACTGTCATCACCTATAAAACCACCACCATACCAGCACAATTGCAATCACCAACATTACCATCAATACCACCACAACTATTACCAACACCACCATCACTACCACCTCCATTACTACCATTGTCATTATTACACTCACCATTACAATTACAATCGCAAACTCATTACTATTTCCACCATTAGCAAAACACATTTACCACCACACCACAATTACTTATCACAATTACCACCACCATCATCAACATTGATCAACATTGCCATTATTTCCACTACCATGAGTACCAACCTTTCTACCACCATCATTACCAGTACAACTACCACAATCCCTCATTACCAACACCACTGTTACCACAACCACTAGCATCACCATTAATACCATAACCAACATTACCTCCACCACAAAGGTCTGGCTTTGGCAAATAAGGGCACATACAGACATAAGCAAAAGCATTGGGCACCTATTTATTCATTAAAGTCAGACCTGCTAGCTTTGTCAATGCTTAAGAGATTTGGGACCTTCAGATCTTATTGGCAGGCTAGCCTAGTATCACAGAAGCCTCAGTTAGTTGGAAATTCTCAGACACAGTTTCCGTGTCATGAGACACCTGTCCTGTTAGTCTATGGTGACCTTGATTCTCAATTAACTGATATAGAGAAGTTTACGGGTGACTAAAATATTTCCTAGTAGAAACTTGGAATAAACGACTTGTATCAGGCTTCAAAACTGCTTTCATTAAATTTTTTGGTCTTGGCTTATTTCCCTCAAAACAACTATTGGGTTTGCAAGTTCTTGGGGACCCTCTGTACTGAGCCCCACAGGAGTTTCATCAGAGGCTGATAACTGTGTGTTCTATACCCGGTATTCCAGAAGCCCCTCTATAAACTTTAGTCATAAAGGCTTTCAGCACTCTGGACAGTTCCAGATCCATGTATGCTCCTTAACTTACAAAGGATAACATCTGCCCATTGTTTCTAATA
Organism: Pleurodeles waltl; assembly: GCF_031143425.1. Classification (NCBI taxonomy): domain Eukaryota; kingdom Metazoa; phylum Chordata; class Amphibia; order Caudata; family Salamandridae; genus Pleurodeles; species Pleurodeles waltl. The sequence goes on along the minus strand of NC_090446.1, from coordinate 642,676,001 downwards.
TGAGTTATTCAAGCATGGAGCAGGAACCCCTTCTTGTCTAGAAACAGTACAACAGGGCCCTTAACTCTACAGCTATATTCTTGAAAATCCAGAAGGGGTGACTCAGCAAGGTATTAAACAAGAGACTCACATATTTAATCACTTAGAAGTCGAAATATATCAGACAGATAAGTACATGAGAGAGCAGGATACGGACAGTGCCTTATGAGCTCTGAGAGGTGTAGTGGACTTTTGGAGTACCCTGCAACTACCCAACATGGCAAGGGTTTCCCTGTCCAAAATGGTGATGCTTCCACAAGTATTATAATTGTTTGCAAACCTTCTAATCTTGATACTCCAGGCTGTGATCATGGCCAGATGCAGGGATAGAGACTATTGGTGTGTGTTATGAGGATGGAAGGTTTTGGAGCCTGGAATCCATGGTGGAAGATGATGGCTTTATGAGTATCCTTTCTAGGTCAACTCTCACCTTTGCCTAGAAATGAGCAGTCTCAGACCCTGTGAGTGAACTCGGTATATAGTAGGTTGCACCTTGGGCAACTCTTGTCATTCATCCCAGCAATTAAGTTCAGTCAAGATGTGAGGTAAGTAGTGTGTATATAATTGAACTGCATGTATCTGAAGCGTGTGTTTTTAGAAAACGTATGTGGCTGTCAAGAAAACACTCCCATTCTTTATCTTTAAATGACCTACCCAGTGTGCTCTCCCAATGTGCATTTAAAGCCGACATATGTCCGTGATCATCAATAAGTACATTGTGTAGATCCAATATATAAGTTTATGCCCATGCCATAAGTAGGACCTACTTTTGTGGTTCAAGAAACTCACCTTAAAACGTGTTGCAATGACTGTAACAGAGCACCAAAAACTATTAACGCCACTTTGTAAATACTGTGCATGTCATAGCGCCACTGGAGCATCACAAAAAGTGACGCTCCGGTGGCTCTAGGGGTTCTTATATATGCCCCTAAGTATTTATGAAGCACTCAGCAAATAATAATGTGAAAACACAACACAAGGAGAATCCTGAAGCAATTTAGAAAAACAGATACTATTTTGTTACAAAATGACACTAAAATGACAAAAATACAATCAATAGAACCAGAATTTTTAAATTTTAAAGTGAAAATAGTGCCAAAAGGTGTGAAGCACCAACTGCGGGTATGGTGTTGCGCCGCCGTGGGACAAAGTAAAAAATTCACGACTGTAATGGAACTCTAGTCAGGTACAGGGCCATGTTGTGACGGTGGGAGTTATACCTTTTGTCTTTGGTGTGCGGGCTGCGATCTGCTGCGATGTGAGGCTCTGCATCACGCTGCATTGGGTCTGTAGGACCAGCAATCAGGAGTAGAAAGGTGCTGTTCTGTGAGACTGTGCATTATTCTGCGTGGGATCTAGTGAAGCCACTGATAAGGAGATGCTTAGTGCTACAATGCAAAGCTCTACGCTGCACTGTTTCACATTTGGGGAAGCCGTCGATCAGGAACTGTGCAATGCAGCAAGGAAAGAACTGTGCCATCTTATGCCATTCTGTGTTGGATCCGGTCAAGCTACCCATCAGCAGCAGCAAAGTGAGGCACTGCTTTGCTCTGCATCGGGTCTGTTGAGCCACTGATCAGGAGCAATGTGGTGCTGTAACACATGGCATGGCGTCACGCTATGCTGAATGCAGTGAAGCTGCAGACCAGGTGGTGTGCGGTGCTGTGAAGCAAGGCTCTTCATCTCTCTGTCAGATTCCATATAGCCATCAATTAAGAGCTACACAGTGCTGCAATGTGAGAACCTTTACTATATTCGGCATTGTGCATCAGATCCTTTGGAAGCTGCCACAAGGAGCTGCATGGTGCTGCAAGATGAGGTTCTGCGCCGCACTGTGTCAGGTCCGTTGAGGTGCCCAAGGAGGAGCTGTATGGTGCTGAGATGCAAAGCTTTACATCAATCTAAGTCAGATCCAGTGAAGCTGCTGATGAGGAGCTGTGCAGTGCTGTGATGTGAGGCCCTGTGTCATCCTGCTCTGTTCTGTGTTAACTCCTGCGAATCTGTCCACCAGGAGCTCCAAGGTGCTGCAAAGCAAGGCCCCGCTTCACCCTGTGTTGGATCCAGTGAAGTGCTGTGATGCAAGGCACTGCGTATTTTTGCACCATGCTGAGTTGGATTCGGTGATAACTTCGGATGAGCGGGAAGTAGAAAACTCTGACTCCAGACAAAGGTCCAGGACCTCAGCAGTTGGTGTGTCAGCACTCACTCCTACAGAGGCCAGCAAAAGGAACCAAGTTAGGATTAGCTGGGTTTGGTCAGCTGGAAAGCAAGAAGAGCACCTCGAATCTTGCTCTGTCCCTGTAGCTCAAACAGGAGGTCAGCCAACTAACCCTTTGAGTCACTTCTAGGGTCCTGAGTTCAAGGCAAGCAGGTTCCAGTCTTCCCTCTTCAGGCAGCAGGGCAGTCCTTTTTCTGAATTTTCTTAGGTTCAAAAGTGTTATGATTTTAGGTTCTGAGGTTGCAACTTTTTTGCTCAGTGCAAGTCTATGGGTGGGAGGACACACCTTTTTTTCAAACACTAAAACTGGTTCTGGTCATTCCTTTGCTTTCCCCTGGGTTTGTCTCCAGTCTGTCTCATACAACAAAGGACAGGCAAGCCCAGGTGGGATTTGCCTTTCCAGTGACAAGGTAGGCATATTCTGACGTCAGAAATGGGCTGGCTACACCCCTCAAGCTACCATTGAAATCTCAGGAAAAGGCTAGGGATAACCCACCAGGACATCCTGCTCAGGAGAGGTCCTTCGTCCTCTGTCTTGAAGTCACTTCACCCCACAGGAGAGCCATTAACAGTCACATGACCCTGGATACTGGCAGAAAGGCACATTTGATTTAGGCAGGAACAGGCCAGCTTTCAAACAGTGGCATTTTCAAACTAGTAATGTAAAATCTGACAATGACATTAAATACAATTTCTAATTGCAATGAAAATGAGTTGAAGAGGTGTTTTTCTAGCTGCTGTCATACTGGGTTTATCACTTACTAAATGTAATAAGGTAAACCAGTGTTAGTCAATGAGGGGCTAGCCTTGCCACAGCATAAAACGACTTTGGGGTGTTTTCACTGCAAGGACATGTAAAATGTTAAAACCTGTTCTACTTTTAAGTACCATGCCTCATCCCTATTAGACTTTAGGTCTACATTGGGGATGACTTAAAAGTATTAATAAGGAAGGTTAAGGTCTTGTAAAGATTTTATTTTGTCATGTAGAAGTTGTAGTTTAAAAATGTACTACAAGCTTCAATTACAGTTCTGGTGCATGTTTTGCTGTGCTACATTAGGGGGTGGCACAATGCATGCTGCACCCCACAAGTAGTATTTAAGTTACTGGCCTTGGGTACATGTAATATCATACACAAGGGACTTATAAGTAAAGTAAATGCACCAATCAAGTGTATGTTGATTTTACCATGTTTGGAAAGGAGGACACAAGCTCTTTACCACTGGTTACCAGAAATAAAGTGTGAGAGTCTCGTGGCCAACACAAATAGGTTAGTGAAGGCAAAAATCTGTGGGAATGCAACACAAAACATTGTCATTTCCAACACTTAACATTTTCTACATAGAGTTAACAGCAATAATATAGTTTGAACTTCCAGCATGTAGAAGAGTCAGACTCACCTCTGAAAGTGTATCTGTAGCGTATGAATATCCTACCTATGCTCTCCATTATAATGTAAGAAGTGTCTGAAAATATATAAGCTGAAAAGTTCAAAAAATACATTTGTTAAAAAATATTCTGGAAAAACTCTTTTTTGGTAGGAGGCCATTGACCAGGTTGATTTTATCATCCTGGTGAAGACCTCTCATGTTGAAAAATGTGATGAAGCCAGTTTGATGGAAATGGTTCGCCAGAACAGGCTTCTGCAAGTTTGCTTTTCATCATCTCTGTATACAACCAGTGGTGGCAAGCTTATGTTTACAGTGTGGGGAGGGCACAACAATAATAATAAGAAAGAGAAAAAAGGCACTTACCTTCAGACGTCTTCTTTGTGGCGTCCTCCTGTCCCTGGAAGCTTAATTTCATGGGACTAGGAAACACAACTAACCAATCCTGATGCTGCTTTCATGCTGGTAAGCAGCATGAAAGCAGCATCAGGATTGGTGAGAGTGGGCTCTCTCAGCGCTCACCAGAGCGCTTGAGGCCTGTGACTACTCTAACCCAGCTATCTTAAGACAGCTGGGTTAGAGATGTTTAAAATGCACGTCTGACTAGCCATTGCAAAACGGCCGGCTAAAGGGACATGAACACTTTGAACAAGTTATGGGGGACATTTTCTTGGCTGGCAACGCTCCTCCGCTCAAATGGAGGGGCTGTCCCTGTATACAACCATAGTGGGGGTTTGGTTGTGAGGCCTTGCTTTGTCCAATGCAGATTTCTGACTGTTTTTATGAATCATGCCTTAGGTATTTGTATCAGTGCTGTGACATCTTCTATGTCTATGAGCTATGGATCAAGAGTTTGCACCTTGGCAAGGTCAGATCAACATTCGATGGTTGGCAACCACAGTACCATTATATTGGGTAACAATATCACCTGATATGTACAGCGGTTAGAAGCAGAAGTGTGCTATAAATCTTTATTTTCAAAGGGTATTTTATTCATTTGCTTGCCATATATACCAGGTGTAAAAAAAAGTGGATTAAGGTAGCTGATACAGAGAAGGTCTCAGGTCTGAGCTGTCGATACTGTTGGAACTAAATCTGATGTTTAGTGTATCTGATGTAGTCCTTTGTGTGTAATCAGTTGGTGCCATGTTTGTACGGTAGAAAGCTGTCCGATTGATGGGGGGGCTTTGCCCATTTACTGCTGATATTCAAGAGTGGCCTGCAGACCACATGCCCCGTTCCTTGTAAGACCGCGTTAGGATATGCCCGCGCTTCAGAGGCCGATAACTGAAGGATACCACATACAGGGAGTGCAGAATTATTAGGCAAATGAGTATTTTGACCACATCATCCTCTTTATGCATGTTGTCTTACTCCAAGCTGTATAGGCTCGAAAGCCTACTACCAATTAAGCATATTAGGTGATGTGCATCTCTGTAATGAGAAGGGGTGTGGTCTAATGACATCAACACCCTATATCAGGTGTGCATAATTATTAGGCAACTTCCTTTCCTTTGGCAAAATGGGTCAAAAGAAGGACTTGACAGGCTCAGAAAAGTCAAAAATAGTGAGATATCTTGCAGAGGGATGCAGCACTCTTAAAATTGCAAAGCTTCTGAAGCGTGATCATCGAACAATCAAGCGTTTCATTCAAAATAGTCAACAGGGTCGCAAGAAGCGTGTGGAAAAACCAAGGCGCAAAATAACTGCCCATGAACTGAGAAAAGTCAAGCGTGCAGCTGCCACGATGCCACTTGCCACCAGTTTGGCCATATTTCAGAGCTGCAACATCACTGGAGTGCCCAAAAGCACAAGGTGTGCAATACTCAGAGACATGGCCAAGGTAAGAAAGGCTGAAAGACGACCACCACTGAACAAGACACACAAGCTGAAACGTCAAGACTGGGCCAATAAATATCTCAAGACTGATTTTTCAAAGGTTTTATGGACTGATGAAATGAGAGTGAGTCTCGATGGGCCAGATGGATGGGCCCGTGGCTGGATTGGTAAAGGGCAGAGAGCTCCAGTCCAACTCAGACGCCAGCAAGGTGGAGGTGGAGTACTGGTTTGGGCTGGTATCATCAAAGATGAGCTTGTGGGGCCTTTTCGGGTTGAGGATGGAGTCAAGCTCAACTCCCAGTCCTACTGCCAGTTCCTGGAAGACACCTTCTTCAAGCAGTGGTACAGGAAGAAGTCTGCATCCTTCAAGAAAAACATGATTTTCATGCAGGACAATGCTCCATCACACGCGTCCAAGTACTCCACAGCGTGGCTGGCAAGAAAGGGTATAAAAGAAGGAAATCTAATGACATGGCCTCCTTGTTCACCTGATCTGAACCCCATTGAGAACCTGTGGTCCATCATCAAATGTGAGATTTACAAGGAGGGAAAACAGTACACCTCTCTGAACAGTGTCTGGGAGGCTGTGGTTGCTGCTGCACGCAATGTTGATGGTGAACAGATCAAAACACTGACAGAATCCATGGATGGCAGGCTTTTGAGTGTCCTTGCAAAGAAAGGTGGCTATATTGGTCACTGATTTCTTTTTGTTTTGTTTTTGAATGTCAGAAATGTATATTTGTGAATGTTGAGATGTTATATTGGTTTCACTGGTAATAATAAATAATTGAAATGGGTATATATTTTTTTTTTGTTAAGTTGCCTAATAATTATGCACAGTAATAGTCACCTGCACACACAGATATCCCCCTAACATAGCTAAAACTAAAAACAAACTAAAAACTACTTCCAAAAATATTCAGCTTTGATATTAATGAGTTTTTTGGGTTCATTGAGAACATGGTTGTTGTTCAATAATAAAATTAATCCTCAAAAATACAACTTGCCTAATAATTCTGCACTCCCTGTAAGTTTGAATACCTGCAGCTGTAACTCAAGCTTTAATTCAGGGTGGTAAAAGGAGTACCATGGAATAGTGTGGTAATTAACACCTATTACTAATTGCCAAGAAAATGCTAGGGGACTGTTCTGTACCATGTAAGGGAACATTTTTAGCATTTATTTATCTGTAGAATAAAAATACTTATATTGCACAGTTGGTAAATGCAGTCCTCTTCATGCTGGAAAAATAACTTTTTGTAAAGGAGGGCAAGAAATGATCGTTGGGAGGGCACAGTCACGTGAATGTCATTAAAATAGCACCCGTTTTCCAAGATACTACATGAGATGTAACATTGCTATTGGCAACCTCATCATTTTAATTTATTTTTAGCATTTGAAGGAGAGATTTACAGCTGAGTTGCCTCTCTCGTCTAAAAAATTATGAGCTGCTGACTTGCGCGCGCCTCGCGACACATCCGGCACACAGATCAGCAGCAGGTGCTCGGCCCTCATAGCTATATTTTAAGCTAATATGTGCGCGCCTGTATGACTCAGCGAAACTATCGCAATCTAAGACTTCAATCTGTGGAACTCCTGAACAGAGGACGCCCTTGTTGAGCACACGCCAATTACTACTTCCATTTCGCAAAAAACACACGTAACAGATTAAGGACAATCAATGGGAGCTGATGGCAATAATTCACATTTTTAAAAGGAAGTGTTGTTTCTACTACATAATCTCACCCACACGAGCAAAAGAGCAAAGCAAGGGCACTAAATAAAGTAAACTCTCAGTTAATCCTGAAAACGTCCAATTATATGAAACATCTGTCATGCACCAGAGGCAATCTGTAGTAAGCAAGCAGGGCCGAGAAGAAATAAGGTGTGTGTGGGTGTGTGCGCGCGTGCGTGTGGAACATCCCCTAGGGCTAGTGGGGCGCACCCTGTGGAGGGCAGGCAGGTGCACTTTGATATTGTTGTACTGAACACAGGTAGACCCTGAGTAACACTTCTCTTCCCCGTCAGGTGCCACCCAGATCTAGAACAGGATGTTTTTTCATAACTATTATTTCTTCTGCCGGTGAAGTTTTCATTGTGAAAATGAACAGAAAGGTGGAGACTTGGAACCAAATTTATCAATACTTTGCGCTGGTGCCAAGTCACTGAAAGTAAACCAAGCCGGCGCACAGTGTTAAATTAGGAATTACTTTTCAGCGTAGAACATGTTTTGTATTGGCAAGTTGCAGAGAGTAATGCAAAGTTGCAAGTTGTGATACTTTGAACTCAATTGTTTAACCCCTTCGCTGACAGGCATTTTCCCCCTCCTGTGCCAGGCCTTTTTTTGCCTATTTGGGGCAGTTTGCGCTTAGGCCCTCATAACTTTTTGTCCGCATAAGCTAACCAAGCCAAATTTGCGTCCTTTTTTTCCAACATCCTAGGGATTCTAGAGGTACCCAGACTTTGTGGGTTCCCCTGAAGGAAAATACAGGGAAAATTTCGATTTTTTAAAAAAAAATTGGAAAAAGTGGCTGCAGAAGAAGGCTTGTGGTTTTTCCCCTGAAAATGGCATCAACAAAGGGTTTGTGGTGCTAAACTCAGCAGCTTCCCAGCTTTCAGGAACAGGCAGACTTGAATCCGAAAACCCAATTTTCCAACACAATTTTGGCATTTTACTGGGACATACCCCATTTTTGCAATTTTTTGTGCTTTCAGCCTCCTTCCAGTCAGTGACAGAAATGGGCATGAAACCAATGCTGGATCCCAGAAACCTAAACATTTCTGAAAAGTAGACAAAATTCTGAATTCAGCAAGGGGTCATTTGTGTAGATCCTACAAGGGTTTCCTACAGAACATAACAACTGAAAAAGAAAAATATTGAAATTGAGGTGAAAAAAACAGAAATGTTTCTCTACGTTTTACTCTGTAACTTTTCCCTGCAATGTCAGATTATCGAAAGCAATATACCGCTACGTCTGCTGGACTCCTCTGGTTGCGGGGATATATAGGGCTTGTAGGTTCATCAAGAAACCTAGGTACCCAGAGCCAATAAATGAGCTGCACCCTGCAGTGCGTTTTCATTCTATACCGGGTATACAGCAATTCATTTGCTGAAATATAAAGAGTAAAAAATTGCTATCAAGAAAACCTTTGTATTTCCAAAAAGGGCACAAGATAAGGTGTTGAGGAGCAGTGGTTATTTGCACATCTCTGAATTCCGGGGTGACCATACTAGCATGTGAATTACAGGGCATTTCTCAAATAGATGTCTTTTTTACACACTCTCCTATATTCGGAAGGAAAAAATGTAGATAAAGACAAGGGGCAATAACACTTGTTTTGCTAATCTATGTTCCTCCAAGTCTCCCGATAAAAATGATACCTCACTTGTGTGGGTAGGCCTAGCGCCCGTGACAGGAAACGCCTCAAAGCGCAACGTGGACACATCCAAATTTTTGAAAGAAAACAGAGGTGTTTTTTGCGAAGTGCCTACCTGTAGATATTGGCCTTTAGCTCAGCCGGCACCTAGGGAAACCTACCAAACATGTGCATTTCTGAAAACTAGAGACCTAGGGGAATCTAAGGAGGGGTGACTTGTGGGGCTCGGACCAGGTTCTGTTACCCAGAATCCTTTGCAAACCTCAAAATTTGGCTAAAAAAATACATGTTCCTCTCATTTCTGTGGCAGAAAGTTCTGGAATCTGAGAGGAGCCACAAATTTCCTTCCACCCAGCGTTCCCCCAAGTCTCCCGATAAAAATGATACCTCACTTGTGTGGGTAGGCCTAGCGCTTGCGACAGGAAACGCCCCAAAGCGCAACGTGGACACATCCAAATTTTTGGAAGAAAACAGAGGTGTTTTTTGCAAAGTGCCTACCTGTAGATTTTGGCCTCTAGCTCAGCCGGCACCTAGGGAAACCTACCAAACCTGTGCATTTCTGAAAACTAGAGACCTAGGGGAATCCAAGATGGGGTGACTTGCGGGGCTCGGACCAGGTTCTGTTACCCAGAATCCTTTGCAAACCTCAAAATTTGGCTAAAAAAACACGTGTTCCTCACATTTCTGTGGCAGAAAGTTCTGTAATCTGAGAGGAGCCACAAATTTCCTCCCACCCAGCGTTCCCCCAAGTCTCCCGATAAAAATGATACCTAACTTGTGTGGGTAGGCCTAGCGCCTGCGACAGGAAACGCCCCAAAGCGCAACGTGGACACATCCGAATTTTTGGAAGAAAACAGAGGTGTTTTTTGCGAAGTGCTTACCTGTAGATTTTGGCCTCTAGCTCGGCCGGCACCTAGGGAAACCTACCAAACCTGTGCATTTCTGAAAACTAGAGACCTAGGGGAATCCAAGATGGGGTGACTTGCGGGGCTCGGACCAGGTTCTGTTACCCAGAATCCTTTGCAAACCTCAAAATTTGGCTAAAACAACACATGTTTCTCACATTTCTGTGGCAGAAAGTTCTGGAATCTGAGAGGAGCCACAAATTTCCTTCCACCCAGCGTTCCCCCAAGTCTCCCGATAAAAATGATACCTCACTTGTGTGAGTAGGCCTAGCGCCTGCGACAGGAAACGCCCCAAAGCGCAACGTGGACACATCCACATTTTTGGAAGAAAACAGAGGTGTTGTTTGCGAAGTGCCTACCTGTAGATTTTGGCCTCTAGCTCAGCCGGCACCTAGGGAAACCTACCAAACCTGTGCATTTCTGAAAACTAGAGACCTAGGGGAATCCAAGATGGGGTGACTTGCGGGGCTCGGACCAGGTTCTGTTACCCAGAATCCTTTGCAAACCTCAAAATTTGGCTAAAACAACACATGTTCCTCACATTTCTGTGGCAGAAAGTTCTGGAATCTGAGAGGAGCCACAAATTTCCTTCCACCCAGCGTTCCCCCAAGTCTCCCGATAAAAATGATACCTCACTTGTGTGGGTAGGCCTAGCGCCTGCGACAGGAAACGCCCCAAAGCGCAACGTGGACACATCCACATTTTTGGAAGAAAACAGAGGTGTTTTTTGCGAAGTGCCTACCTGTAGATTTTGACCTCTAGCTCAGCCGGCACCTAGGGAAACCTACCAAACCTGTGCATTTCTGAAAACTAGAGACTTAGGGGAATCCAAGATGGGGTGACTTGCGGGGCTTGGACCAGGTTCTGTTACCCAGAATCCTTTGCAAACCTCAAAATTTGGCTAAAACAACACATGTTCCTCACATTTCTGTGGCAGAAAGTTCTGGAATCTGAGAGGAGCCACAAATTTCCTTCCACCCAGCGTTCCCCCAAGTCTCCCGATAAAAATGATACCTCACTTGTGTGGGTAGGCCTAGCGCCTGCGACAAAAAACGCCCCCACAACGCAACGTGGACACATCACATTTTTTCATAGAAAACAGTGCCTACCTGTGGATTTTGGCCTCTAGCTCAGCTGGCACCTAGGGAAACCTACCAATCCTGTGCATTGTTGAAAACTAGAGACCTAGGGGAATCCAAGATGGGGTGACTTGTGGGGCTCTGACCAGGTTCTGTTACCCAGAATCCTTTGCAAACCTCAAAATGTGGCTAAAGAAACACGTTTTCCTCACATTTCGGTGACAGAAAGTTCTGGAATCTGAGAGGAGCCACAAATTTCCTTCCACCCAGCATTCCCCCAAGTCTCCCGGTAAAAATGATACCTTACTTGTGTGGGTGGGCCAGGTGCCTGCAACAGAATAAGGCCCAGAACTTGTAGAGATAGAGGGGATAGCACAGGGAGTTTATAAGGACATATTCTTTTATACATCTTTAGACTGACTCTGCTTTGGGGACCCACATAAGTGAGGTGTCATTTTACTTGGGAGACTGTGGGGAACACTGGGGAGTAGGAATTTTGTGCTGGAGTGGTGATTGTACAAACAAAACTCAGGAAAATATGCTTTTTTATGCAAATTTTGCGGTTTGCAGAGGCGTCTGTGTAAGAAAATGTTGGGGGATCCACGCAAGCCACATCTCCCTGCAATGGAGATGTCTGGGTTTGGTAGGTTTCCCTAGATGAAGGCCGCACCCAGGACCAAAAACACAGGTGGCCCCTCCCCCCCAAACACAGGTAGTTTTGTAATATATCATTTTGATGTGTCCACATACGTCTGTGATGTGCCAAGCACTAAAATTGTGAAAAGAAACGCACTTAGGTTATGTGAAAAAGACCCCTCACCCACCAATCAAGTTGGTGGCATGCTTCATCATCGGGGTCCCACCTGAGACACCCAGCATGTCTCAAGTGTGCTGCAACGCCTGATTACAGCGGAGTAGGTTTTGTCATTTGTACCACACATACTGGTTGGATTTGGCACGAGGGTGAGTGATGGTTCAGTAGATCAAATTTTATTAATAAGAGATTTCACAAAAGTGAAATGCACTGGTAATAACTGAAAGGCCAAAAAACTGAACCAATGACTCACAGCTCGTGAGCTGTAAAGCCACGACAAGGCACCAACTGCTTTACAGTACATTCACACACCTTTCATACATGACATGCACTAGACCATTCACGCCGCCAGCCACGGGCCCAGCACATTACAGACAGCGCCAGTCAAGGGCCCATCACTTTCATACGCCCACATGCCTGATACAGCAATCACACCAGCTGATGAGTGTGTGGACTGGCGTTTGGCTGGCACTGTCAGCCAAGCGCCACCCCACCCACACCACCAGCCAAGCGCCACCCCACCCACACCGCCAGCCCAGCGCCACCCCACCCACACCGCCAGCCAAGCGCCACCCCACACACACCGCCAGCCAAGCGCCACCCCACCCACACCACCAGCCAAGCGCCACCCCACCCACACCACCAGCCAAGCGCCACCCCACACACACCGCCAGCCAAGCGCCACCCCACCCACACCGCCAGCCCAGCGCCACCCCACACACACCGCCAGCCAAGCGCCACCCTACACATGCCATCCCCCTTTTTTTGTTTTTAAACAACAAAGAAACCACTAATCATAAATGAGTACAAAACTACAAACACAAAAGCTCTAACTGAATACATGACTAATGCCAACCGTGAAACCGAACATATAAAAATATAAAACACCAGTTTACGCTCACGGAATTTCCCAATAATTCTTCTGTGTGTGGTAGCTCCTGAAACAGCCACCCACACACAGCCCAGGCTTTGAAGGACAATCAGGGCAGTACATCCTAGTCTCCTTCCTGATACCTCTTCGAGCACAGACTCTACATCTCTTAGCAGGAAAGTTTTTTTTGGCCGTGGGAGGAATGTGCTCAGCAAAGTGACGATCTTTCAATCTAGCCACATCCTCCACCACTGCTTCTCTAGGAACTCTTGCCTGTTCCAGCACAACAAGGCTAGCTATGATAGACTCCTGAAATTTCACAAATGTCATCCTTGACTCTGGAGAACTATCCTTAAACACAACAAAAGCATTAAAAGTTGCCAAGTGGAACAAGTGAACCGCTAATTTCTTATACCACACATAAGACTTACGAGCAGCAGTGTAAGGTTCTAACCTCTGATCTACTCTATCAACACCACCCATGTGCTTATTATAGTCTAAGATGCACACAGGTTTGCGCACTTCAGCAACCTGACCCCAAACAGCCACAGGTGAAGTACTCTCATCATGGATGGTGCTTAGCATGTATACATCCCTCTTGTCTACAAATTTCAGAGCTAGCAGCTCATCATTCCGCAAGGCACTGCACTGTCCCTTCTCAAGTTTTTTACAGACAAGCTCTTTTGGATAGCCTTTCCGATTAGAGCGGATTGTGCCACAAGCAACAGTGTCCACTCTGAACTACTCCTTGAACAACCGAACTCCAGTGTAGAAGTTATCTACATATAAATGGTGACCTTTGTTAAACAGTCGTCTACCAAGTTCCCACACAATTTTCTCACTAACTCCAAAAGTGGGAGGACAACCAGGGGGGTCAATATTGGAATCCCTACCAGTGTAGACCCGGAAATTATAAACATATCCTGTACTACTTTCTGACAGCATATACAATTTAATTCCATACCGTGCCCTCTTGCTAGGAATGTACTGCCTAAAAACCAAACGACCCTTGAACAGGACCAAAGACTCATCTACAGATATTTCTTTCCTTGGAACATAGATCTCTGAAAACCGATCTACCAAATGATCAAGGACAGGTCTAATCTTAAAAAGACGGTCAGAATCAGGATGATCTCGTGGCAAGGCTAAAGCATTATCTACAAAATGCAACATCCGAAGAAGAAGCTCATACTGGTTACGACTCATGATGGCAGGAAATATAGCAGTTGCCATCAAGGGACTAGAAGACCAATATGAAGACAGCGATGGCTTCCTTATCAGCCCCATCAAAAAAGTTAAACCCAAGAACTTTTTCAACTCTTCCAGATTTGTGGGAATCCACCGGCTAGCTCTAGAGTGTGGCCTAAGTCTGGCAGCGTTGTCCCTCAAAAACTGCTCTGCATACAAATTAGTCTGCTCAACAATCTCTTCCAAAAATATATCGTCCATAAACAACTCAAAAAAGTTGACGGGCAAAAAGTTTTCCGTATTAACTCGACACCCTGGAAAACCAGTAAACGCAGGCAACTGTGGCTGCTCCATGTTTGGTGCAACCCATGTGTCAGGTCTTCCAATGGGAAGCCTTTCAGCCGCTGGCTCGTGCACCATTGGCACATCACTGTCCTCCTCTAAAACAGGCCCTTCATCAGCACTGAGAGTGGCTTCATCATCAGATGATTCATCTCTGACAGAAAATTCACTTCCAGAATCCTGCACTTCCTCCTCTGCCTCAGATGCAGAGTCAGTCTCATATTCATGGTCAGAAGATGACTCAAAAAGCACACTAACAACCTGCTGAGCGGTCATCCTACGGCTAGCCATGATCCTTCCTACAAAAATTAACTGGACAAATACACCACCAACAACCAGCACTGTGTAAGATAAGTAACAAAGTATAGGTTTATCATTAAGAGTTATAAACTCAAAAACTATACTGCTCACTTGCCTGAAAAAGCTTGACTCACCAGCAACTACTCTGCACAGCCACAGCAATCACCAACGATATCCCACTAAAAAGAGAAAAAAAAAAGCAAATTAGACATAAGACAACACAATAATCATTGTGCATAAATCTAAGGACAATTTCACACACAATCCTGCATTCAGTACACCACCTACAAACATGTCATTCATGCATTGCAACAATACTCACTTGGAGTAAATTTATTTACTTACCTAAAACATGCAACTACGCAAACCGCAGGACAACTACTGCCAAAACTGCAACAAGCCACAGCAAAGTCAGCAAAAGCTTTGAACTAGAACAAAAAGGAGAAAAACTGTTATTATCATAAAAGCAAATACTTCGCCAGTTGACAAACACTCCGCCACTAACCATTTTTTAATTTTCCCTTGTGTCTAGTGTTCTCTGCTTGGGGGAAGATGGGCCTAAAAAAAATAGGCCAATCTACCCCCAAGGGGAGGGGGCAGAAATCGCCCAGATTACATTGCACCCTTTGGGGGGGGGGGGCGACCCTTGCCCAAGGGGCCACACCCCCACACAAAGCACACACACACACACATATAGTATCCATGGCGCTATGGGGATTCTGCCCCCCTTGGGGACAGAAAGGCCTAAAAAATAGGCATATCTGCCCCCAAGGGGGGCAGAACTGCCCAATAATACATATGGGCCCCTGGGGCCGACCCTTGCCCAAGGGGCCGCCCCTCAACACAAATAAAAAAACAACAACAATAAAATCCCTGGTGTCTAGTGGCTTTCTGCCCCCCTTGGGGACAGATTGGCCTAAAAATAAGGCCAATCTGCCCCCAAGGGGGGCAGAAACGACGATAAATACATTGCGCCCCCCGGGGGAGCGACCCTTGCCCAAGGGGCCAACACAAAGCACACATACAAAACATAATATTTCTGGCGCTATTGGGATTCTGCCCCCCTTGGGGGCAGAAAGGCCTAAAAAAAATAGGCCTATCTGTCCCCAAGGGGGGCAGAACTGCCCAAAAATACATGTGGGCCCCTGGGGGCGACCCTTGCCCAAGGGGCCGCCCCCCAACACAAAAAATAAAAATCAACAATAAAATCCCTGGTGTCTAGTGGCTTTCTGCCCCCGTTGGGGGCAGATCGGCCTAAAAATAGGGCCAATCTGCCCCCAAGGAGGGCAGAAACGACGATAAATACATTGCACCCCCGGGAGAGCGACCCTTGCCCAAGGGGCCACCCCCCAACACAAAGCACACATACAAACATATATTTCTGGCGCTATTGGGATTCTGCCCCCCTTGGGGGCAGAAAGGCCTTAAAAAAATAGGCCTCTCTGCACCCAAGGGGGGCAGAACTGCCCAAAAATACATGAGGGCCCCTGGGGGCGACCCTTGCCCAAGTGGCCGCCCCCCAACACAAAAAATAAAAATCAACAATAAAATCCCTGGTGTCTAGTGGCTTTCTGCCCCCTTGGGGGCAGATTGGCCTAAAAATAGGGCCAATCTGCCCCCAGGGGGGGCAGAAACGACGCAAAATACATTTGCCCCCAAAGGGGAGCGACCCTAGCCCAAGGGATCGCTCCCCCACACACTACAAAATCACACACACACACATACACAAATCCCTGGTGTCTAGTGGGCATTCCTGCTGCCCGATCGCATCGCGATCGGGCAGCAGGAATGCTCAAAGAGACATCGAGGGAAAGGAAAACCCTTTCCTTTCCCTCGATGCCTCTTTCAGAGCACCCCCACCCCGCACGAAGGTGAAAAACTCACCTTCTCCCTTAGACGCGCTGGAAGCAAATGGCTTCCAGCGCGTCTTTCCCCCTTTCCATGAAATCAGCGCGCGATCGCGCGCTGACGTCATGGGGGGGGTGAAAGGGGAAGGGATTCCCCTTTCAGCCCTGGCCTGGGGGGGTTGGGGGGCGGCCCTCGGGGGAAGCGCTTGCGCTTCCCCCGACTGCCAGTCCCAGGACGAAATGGTTACGTCCATGGCGCCACACGGGCGCTGCCATGGACGTAACCATTACGTCTGTGGCGGGGAAGGGGTTAAAGGGGCCGTTCCATGGATGGTGCATGTGTATTCCCAACCAATCACCTTTAGGGCCTCATTTACGAAGATTTGGCCTACGGCAGCACCCCAAGTCTATTTACTGCTCTGCCCTATGCCAAATCGAAAGGGCAGCAATGTTTTGTATCTACAAGATAATATGTATTCCTGTCCTTTCAGCCAGCGCTGGCACAGAAATTGCTGCCTAGCGCCAATGCAGGCACCCTCGCTCCATGGTGCAAGGGTGTCTGCGTTTTTGGCGGGATTATTTTTGTGCAGGAAGGGACACCTTTCAGCATAAAAACAACCCATGGAGGCATTTTTCACTTTCTATATGTGCTGCAGAATGCAACACACATGGAAAGAGGAAAAATGAGGCGAAATGACAACATTTCTCCTTGTTCTGCCGGCTCTGGGGAGGCGTAAAGTTTTGGAACTGCCCCAGGTTTACGTGATTTTGTAAACCTGGGGCAGCTCCAAAATCCATTGGTGTTGCTTGGGAACACCCGCAGCAACACCAATGGGTTGCCTCCTTGGTGCAGAGTAAAGCGACGCAGTGGCTGGGTAGCTTTGCGTTGCCTCATAGATCTGATTGAGAGGCCTGTGCCACTGGAGCATCATAAAAAGTGACGCTTCGGCAGCACAGAACTTTTATGAAAGATCCCCTTAGTTTGTGATACAAAGCTCTAAATATTAACATTTGAGGGCAGGACTTTGTGGCAAAAAATAATTCTTCCTTGCGGAAGCTGCACAAAATAAAAGAAAGGTTTTCTTTTCTTAAAACGTTTTTAACTTTGCAATTGTTCTGTACTATACAGCTCACATACAATGTGGGAAAAATAAAGTAAGTGTAGTGATAGCATTTTCTACTGGCAGTGTAGCCTATAAGTAACAAGCATTTGCCTACCAAATTGGTCTCGGCAATGGGATTGCCTAATTACAGAGATGGCGAAAGGGGCGCTGCAGTGGTGAATCAACCAATTAGCATGCAGGCTGCAGACAAAGCTAGCAGGTAAGTTACAATCATTAAAATAATTTTGCATGCCGCAATGGATGAGTGCTGTTTTTTTTTTTAACTTGGGACAGCTATTAAACGTCCTTCAAAAAATGTTTAGTTGGAAGTGTAAAGAAGAAGAAGAAGAAGGAACAGAGCACCCATGGGAGGGAGGAGGAAGCCGCTGGGAGAAGGGAGGAGAAAAAAGAACCAACAGCCGACCACAGAGAAACCACTGCAACCCCAACCACCCAAAAAAAGGTTTTAAACTGCTCTGAAAAAGCACACACAGACGCACAACTGACAAAACCGCACTTAACATGTTGTGAAGGAGAGACAGAAAGCTGACAGAAACAAAACAGGTACACAACACAAACAGGTAGAACATATAGCACCGGGAAGGCCCACATATGCAAGAGAAAGAGTGTGCAAACAAGAGTGAGAGAATGCAGGTGCCCATCCATGCAACGTGGACATACCTTTTAATGTAGAGTAACACACCATATACATCAGGGAGCGCATACCTCACCCCAGACACTCAACAGGTAGAGAGTACACTCCACATCCAATAGGGAGCACCCTTAACTGTAATGACCTGTTGCCCCCGTCCTTTCCCATGCGCAGCCAATGATGTGCGGAGCAAATGAAAAGTCTCTCCTCTCATCTTATTCAAGTAACTTTTATCGTACAATCCAATCAAACTGCAAGGCAAGTGAACAAAGTATTTATCTCAGGTGCCATCCGACCTGCTCAGAATCAATCACCTTAAATCTACTCAAAGACCAAAGCAACATCTCGAAAGAACTGGCAAACAAGTCTCCTAGTGTATGCCACAAGACTGTAGAGCATGCAGCATGTAGCATTTAGGTTACCCCCCTCCCTCTGCACCACCGGCCGAAACACTTTCTGAGCCAACATATAGAACAAGCATAAACATTTATAGTGCCTTTCCAGAGATTCCTGTTGAAAATTTGAAATCCCCGTTACTCTGACAAGAGCAGAATTTCCTAATTCTTGTAAGGAACAGGATGGCTCAGCTCTGAGCATGCACTACAGCACTAGTGGTTTCGTATCACCATACAAAGCTGTTCTGGTAGTATCTATCTATCTATCTATCTATCTATCTATCTATCTATCTATCTATCTATCTATCTATCTATCTATCTATCGATAGGTTTCATGTAGATAAACCCAGAGTGAAATGGTAATAGGTGTCAAAAACAGAAAAAATGAGAAATTTAACCAGAACCGTGCCTTCCCATGGTTTGGTGTAAATCCATTCAGTAGTTTTTGAGAAATCGGACATACAGAAATGTGATGTACTAACAAGGGTTTATATGAGAGAGGTATTCTGGACTTCGGAGAACAAACATTTTAATATAAATGAAAACCATTTCATGACAAAGCATTTTCTCACAGTGTATTTTGTGGGGTTCACAGACTTGGACGGGGCCTGTGGACCTACACATTCAGCTTGAGGGACAGCAACAGAAAAAATTATGTTGTGTGTACTACTATGTGAATTGGGACTCTGAATCAGTGCCAAAAAAAATTCAGTGGTGGATAAATGAGGCACAGGTTTCTTCTCATACCCACAAATATAACAAGTGGTGCCCAAATGGATATATAGGGGGTCATTACAACCCTGGTGGTCTTCGACCGCCCGGGCTGTTTTGGAGGAAGCACAGCCAACAGGCTGGCGGTGCTTCCATGGGGGATTCCGACTGCGGCGGCAGCGCCGCAGTCGCACCTCCGGGACCGCCGTTTTTCTGCCACTTTTGTCCCGGCGGAAGTAATCCTCCAGGGCAGCGCTGCTTGCAGCGCTTCCCAGGGTATTACGAGCCCCCCTTCCGCCAGCCTTTTCATGGCGGTAAGAAACGCCATGAAAAGGCAGGCGGAAAGGGGAGTCGCGGGCCCCTGGGGGCCCCTGCACCCACCATGCCACTGGCATGGGCAGTGCAGGGGCCCCCTGCCAAGGCCCCGAGCAGCTTTTCACTGTCTGCAGAGCAGACAGTGAAAAGCGCGACGGGTGCAACTGCACCCGTCGCACAGCCGCAACACCGCCGGCTCCATTTGGAGCCGGCTCCTGTGTTGCGGCCGAGATCCCCGCTGGGCCAGCGGGAGGAAACCAGGTTTCCGCCCGCCGGCCCAGCAGGGATCTCATAATGGCCGCGGCGTGAGTGCGGCCGCAGTGGCGGCTGCTCGGCGGTCCAAACTTGGCAGGCGGCTTCAGCTGCCCGCCAAGGTTGTAATGAGGGCCATAATGTCTGAAACATTTTTTAAAAATTGAGTGGTGACTGCGGGGTCCATGAATGTTAGTGCTTGGTCCATAAATTATAAAATAAAACACAAGGAATACGGTCTTCTTTTGGCTCTCCGCGTACACAAACCCCAACATATGTTTTTAAAAAGAGGGCAAGATCACAATGTGCAAATATTTCAGTAGGGCCTGGCCGCACAATGGATTGGGTACAGGTTGTCCAGCCAACCTGTCTCTTAGCAGGGCCAAAGACTTTGCACATCAGATTTTGGTCACACTGAGGCTTGTGAACAGGACCAACATCTTGTGAGGATGTTGAATGAACAGGGATTAGGCTCAGGGAATGGCCACAGACCCTGCTCTGTGGCCAAGCATTGCTGTTCATAGTAAAGGGGCATGCACAGTAGGGGTTGACTGCATAGTGGCTTGGCAAAGGGCCCCTGCATGAGAAACTTAGCCTAGGGACTGGCCCTAGTCCCGACCCAGTAGCCAAACCCCTCTGTGAAAGGCTGAAGCTCAGATTTAGACACACAGAAGTGTGGGTGTAGGACCCCCGCATGAGAGTTTGAGAGCAGGGCCTGGCCACAGCCCCAGACTCAAACCTTGCTTAATAAAGACAAAGCCCAGCACAGAAGTTGTTTAGCCGTGGAGTGGAACCGGCCTGGTGCCTAGTGACAGACCAGGACCAGTGGCTAACCCTGCTACACACTCCCCAAGATCTCTTGCAGAGGGAGGTGGCCAGATATTTGGTTTCGAGCAGGCCCTTGCCACAAGGAAGTGGGGCATAGTGGAATATACAAACAGAAAACTATCATAAAAACCAAAGTTCATTGAAAAATGCAAAAAAAAAAAAAAAACTAGGGAACTCTCTTAAAAACATGTAATGGATAAAATGTTAATTTAAAAAAATCACTACGGCTCACCAGTTAAATTTTAATACTCAACCAGAACTCTCTCCTTAGTGCCAAGCTCAGACCTCTGTCTGTTAAAAAAGTTGTCACTGCACAAGGACTTTGACCATGCATAGCTGCACTGTGATTTTGTTTCTGACTTCACAAAAATAGCTATTTAAAAATATAACAAAATGCATATCCACCACAGATTCATGGATCTGCGGTCTTGTTTCTGAATCTGTAAATACCACAATGCATTTTTTTTACTTGTTGAGGCTAGTAGCAGCCCCATCGAACCCTCAGCCACTTACCTTCGACCAGTATATGCTCCACCTACCCACATACACTCTTCTAACACTTTTTTCAGGATGGAGGTTCTGGTCCCTGGCATCCCATGCCACTGCAACAAAAAGTGCAGCCAATCATATTGCCAAGATCCATTAATGATCCGTGGACCAACACATTCATATTGCATAAAAGTAAAACCACCACATCCACTCGCCTTTGATTACTTTAAAAATGTTTCATTGTTTTATCCTCTGCAGACACGTTCATGCGGCTGGCAAGCTAAGATCATACAAGCAGGCGAGAGAGCACTAGGCACCTTTTTATTTCATGATGCATCATAACGAAATCCTGCCTGGGTCCAGGGACCCCGCTGCCTTCTCTTCCTCTATTACTATCACCTAAATAGGCAGAGCATTTGTGGCTCCCCTCCAGCCCTTTGTCATGGGTACATCTACACTCATACAGGCGCGAGGTGATCTTGGTAATGAGGTATGGATTCAGTATTTACATAGCACCTACTACTCTTGACTAGGCGCTAAAGCATTTTGTGGATGTGTAGTACGCTAATGCATTGGTTCGTGTGTCTAAGGACTCAGGAGTACCCTTAGTGGATTGAAGGCTGGGGTCAGCAGTATTTTCAGAAAGTATCCATCAGATTGCCTTGTTCCAATATTCTCTCCTACAGAATCAATTCCTTTTTGTTCCTCCTCAATGCCCAAATAGCTTTAACTTCGCAGTACAGTTCCTAATTCTATCTCACATAGACACTGGAGGGGGCAGAGCCCTCCTAACTATTCTCCGACCGTACCCATGAAGCATGTACGGTATGTGGCTGCTTGTATCAGTAACATATGCAACAAAAATGTCCCCGAGGCTAGCAATTAGTTCTCAGTTTCTTTTTAAAGTGCTTTGTTGAGCACCAGTGCTAGATCCATACTATAAAATAAAAAATAGTTCCATTCAAGTAATTACAAATGCAGTAACTGACGCTAATTGCACATCCAAGATAGTAAATAATAAAGGCAGAATACCTTGGATGCTATAGCATGGAGGTGCAAGCACGGGCTGGTGGGGAATGCCAGGATATGTACAAGACCCGTGTGTTTCTTTCTATTCTTCCGACCATATGTCTGCCCTGTTTGTACCATGGCTTCCCATGGTTTGCGGCACGGACAACAGATGTACCCTGTTATGATTTCGCAGCATGTTTGTAGCTCCATGAGACCGTGTTTACCACCAGCGGTGTACAAACCACCTCTGCTCTCAATGTGTCTCCTTTCTATTGTTGTTGGATCAGAGCTATATAAACCAGCTTTGCATGTAGAAACTGGCACTGTGTGGTTGCGGTTTAGGTGGAAAGCTGTTTCTTTGAATAGTTACTGTTTTTGGTATTGTCCGCTGCTGTTACATCACAAGCCAAGAGAAAAACACGTACCTTAACAGGGGTAAAATAGTTGCCCTACCAAGGTGAATTTGATTGTCAAATCCACCGGGATTCAATGGTTCTGTAGATCGGATTGATAGCAAGGGCTGGGAAATGGATGGTATGAAAAAGGGGGAAGCCAAGGCACCCCAAGGATTTTAACATCAAAATAAGGTGTGCAAGAATTCAGTCTTGATGGCATTTGGTAGTAAATAGGTGAACCTATTTATGGTGGTTGTTTTAAATGTCCCTTTCTGCAGGGTTATCCCCAAACCTTTTGCTTTTCTCCTCCTATTTTTCTGACCTTCTTTTTGGTGGCTTTAGGACTCTGGGCACTTTACCACTGTTAAACAGTGCTAAAGTGCATGTGCTCTCTCCCCTAAAATTTGGTATGATTGGCTTATGCCTGTTTGACATATATGATTTACTTGTAAGTCCCCTCCAAAGTTATATACCACACACCTAAGACCTGTAAATGTAATGCTACTAGTGGACCTGCAGCACTGATTGTGCAAACCACAGAAGTAGCCTTTCTAACTTGTCTCAGACCTGCCACTGCTGAGCCTGCATGCACGGTTTACTGCCACCTTGACTTAACATTTCAGACTACCGTCAGAAGGTTCCTGTACTGCTTAAAGGACTAATTTGGACTGCTCTTCTGCTGTTACTCTGCTGCCTGCTACTTGCTGGGTGACCTAAGGGATTCACTGGACTGCTTTTATGCTTGTTGCCTTGCAGCCAGCTGCTCCCCGACTCTGGTCTACTTAGTTTCCACAGGCTGCATATTGTCAGAGGACTACTGAGTTAGTAGGAAGAACCACCACTTGGCCCACTCACTTTTATGTGCTGGCCTTCCTGTCTGCTGCTCCCTGCCCTGTGGCAAGTGTTCTCCAAGGGCCACCACAGGTTGCATCTAAGCCCTCTGTCATGGGACTCTATCTTTAGGGAGTTCGGCAGAAACAGGCCACGTGAGGAGCTATGGCCAACCGTTCCATGTTTTGCACAGCTAGCTTCTGGTGAGTGCTTTATTACTCCTGCCTGGTACCCCACGTGTCCTGAGAAGCACTGAGGTATTGGTCTTCTCTTCAGCAACGGGCTTCTGGGGTTGCAACCTCGACACAACAGCGACGAGAGAAGTGAGCTAGTGCAGCCTGCGACGGTACACTCAAGGAGAACGGGTGCATGCAGGCCAGCGCTACCTGACAACCAGCTAGGTTAAAGCACTCAGTTGTGACACTATCCCTCGCAGTTGCCCGATTAGGAGGGATCACCATGACAACAGCACCACGTCTACCCCAATGAGTGGCTGCCACAGCACCACCTAAATACATCACACACGGATCCAGCCCGATTTCGGCGAGAGGAGAACTTCACCTCCAAAAGTCTGGTCCGGTGTTTCATGGTTTTACTGCAGGAGCAGGTCCCCAGGGATGTGAGGACTACTTTAATTCAAGGAAAGATATTGCACTCTGATTCGGAGACCTGCGGGGTCCCTAGGCTTACTAGTCCCGCGCGGAGTTGGCTCATTACAGCCACAATACCTTCATAAGTGGCTAGATCTCGTCTTCCCATCAAGTTCGCTGTGTAGAGGAATTGGGGAGCACTGTTCCATCATGGCTTTGATGTGGAGGGAGTCCACTGGAGAGATCCCCGACGCGGGGACTCTTGCAAGGAAGTTACCATATATCCCCTAGCAAAAGGGGTGGTACTTGTCCCACATTCAATTGGGAGTTCCCCTCTCCAAACAACGCAACCAGTAATTACCAAAGTCTTACTAATAGGAGTGCAAGTGCTCCTGGGGCCTATATTCCTGCTTAAAACAGTTGTTTATTACTACCATACATTGAACTGTTCACAGGATATTGATGCAATACCTGTGGTTGGTTAGTGATATTGCCTTGCTGCAAAAGCACTTATCAGATGCCTACTGTTTCGATTTCTTAACTGCCTGGCTAATGAGCAATGTTTGGGTACTCGCACGATGTGCAGCAGGCGCACAGATGCCTTGTGCCCCTCAGTGAATAGTATCTATGATTAATTGATACTGCTTATGACCCATGCCCAATACACAAATAACCCATTGTTTATTCATAATGTGTAAAGGATTTATAATTAATTCCCCAGGTACAAGGTGTATAAGATTTATGTTGCTTATGGTCTTGTTATATATATACAATGAAGACACCTATTTTTCCATAACCTTTGTGGAGTCCCTTCTGTGGTGTATTCATTGTGTCACTGGGGTGGGTGTGGTTGGCAAATGCTTTACACATTGCCTATGAGGATAAACTTGCCTGTTCCACGCCAAGCTACCATAGGGTGAGCACAGCCTATCTTTAGTATGTATCTTACTTGCCCTGACTTGAGAGGTGGGTTCTGCCTGTCTTAGGTGCATACCCTAGCCCACCGGAAACCCCATTTCTAACAGAGGTTCTTTTAGGAAATTGGGTCTCTAGTTGGCAGAGGTATGCGCATTGTCCAAGTAGGGACCACAGTCCTAGTCGGGGTGAGTCAATGACACAACATAAATCAACCTGTGCTCTGGTAGCTTGGCACAAAGCAAGCAGTCCTAGCCTAGAAGGCAATGAGTAAAGAACTTGTGCAACACACACACCATAACCTCAAGAGGAACAACACAAAAAGAGACTCCGCACGAATGTGGAAAAATAAAGCTTGTTTATCTGGTTAAATTGAGATCAGCATGATACAGATCCAACTCGAAAATAACAACGTATTTACTTTGCAGACTCAAAAATAAAGCACTGTCAATGAGTAATTGCAGAGATCAAAGGGGTGGTGCTCGAGACTCCTTGGCACAGACACGCAATATTTTGGTGGACTCGGGAACTGTCGGGTTGCGCTCCTCTCAGAGAGTGGTGCACAGCTGAGCTGAGAAAGGCCACGTGGATTGATTGAAATCATTGAGCGACACAGATTGGAGCAGCTGCTCGGGTTGTGTGGAAGTAGTGAGCAGCAAAAGGAACGCAGGGACGCGCGTTGGTTCACAAATGCGAGTGCCAAAGTTTAACAAAGCCACTCAGGTTCACTTGAACACAGTGAGCAAAAAATGGGAAGCAGGGCCACTCTTGATGGTTCACAGGTGGAAGCTGCAAAGTTTTACAAAGCCACTGGGGTTAACTTGAAAGGGGTGAGTGGCAAAAGGAAAGCAGGGCCTCTTCCGACAATTCACAGATGGAAGTTGCAAAGTATAACAAAGCCTCTCTGGCTCACTTGAAAGTGGTGAGTGGCAAAAGGAAAGTAGGACCACTCTGTACGGTTCACAGGTGGAGGCAGCAGAGTTTGACAAAGCTGCTCAGGTTGACTTGAAAGGGGTAAGTGGCAAAAGGAATGCACTGCAGCTTCGGACGGTTTACAGGTGCAAGCGGCAAAGTTTGACAAAGCCGCTCGGGTTGACTTGAAAGTGATGAGTAGTAAAAGGAAAGCAAGGCCGTCCAAGGCAGTTCACTGATGCGAGCGGTGAAGTTTGGCAAAGCTGCTCGGGTTGATGGAAAGTTGCGAGAAGCAAAGGGAAGCAGGGTTGCTCTGGGCACTTCACATATGCGAGCGTTGAAGTTTGACAAAGCTGCTCAGGCTGACGGAAAGTAGCGAACAGCAAGGGGAAGCTCTGAGTCACTCTGGGTTTGGAGAACAAGTCTTGGGCTACCAGGCAGAGATCAGAAAGTAGCAGGACGGCACAGCAAAACAGGGAAGCAGTTCCTGAGAGCGGTCAATCCTGGCAGAGTGGCAATCCTGGCACACAGCAGTCTTTACTCCAGCAGTGTTTTCTTGAGTCCAGAAGTGTACTGTTTTTGGTGGGTCAGGGACCCAGTACTTATAATAGAAAGTGCCTTTGAAGTGGTGGTGATTACAAAGAGTTATTTTGAAGAGCACTAGTCCCCTTTCAGATCAGCCTCAGCTCCAGACAAAAAGCGGGAGGTAATCAGTCCCTTTGTGTGGACTCTAGACACTACCCTTTGAGGTGTAAGTGTGACCTCTTTCCATCCTCCTCCCCATGAAGATCGAGTAGTATGCAGACAAATGCAGATGTAGCTGAGTATCCTGTGTTGTGGGTGTCTGAAGGGAATGCACAAGTGTAGCTGTCGCCTAGCCCAACCAGATGTGTTTTGGAGATAGGCTGTGGGCACACAGGACAGTGAATGCAGAGAAATGCCTACTATCTAAAAGTGGCATTTCTAAAATTGAAATAATAAATCTTATCTCACAAGTTAAGATGGTTTATTATTACCATTACAATGGCACTAAATATGATTCAGCTACTGCTCTCAGATCAGAAATTACAGCTTAAAATAATTAATAGGAATTCCCAATGCTGGACTATGAGAGGAGCAGGCATCACAGTAATGAAAAAAGACTTTGGGAGTTTTTCATTCTCGGGACAAGAAATTAAAAAAAAATATTTCCTGCCTTTACTTGGCACCCTTCCGTATGGGCTACCATAGGCCTACTTTATTAGTGGCTTTTGTGTAGGAAAAGGGGAGTTTAGGGCTTGGCAATGACTTTGAAATGCCAAGTCTGGGGGGCAGTGAGACTCGACACACAGGCTTTGCAGTGGCAGGCCTGAGACATGTTTACAGGGCTACCTAAGTGGGTGGCACAACCATTGCTGCAGGCCCACTAGTATCATTCAATGTACAGGCCTTGGATATATGGTATAACACTTTACAAGGGACTTATCTGTAAACTAACTGTGACAATAGTGGATACACAATCAATCAATCAATCATTTGTAAAGCGCACTACTCACCCGTTAGGGTCTCAAGGCGCTGAAGGGGGGGAGGGAATGCTACTGCTCGAAAAGCCAGGTCTTGAGGCATTTCCTGAAGGTCAGGAGGTCCTGGGTCTGTCGTAGGTGAACCGGGAGGGAGTTCCACGTCTTTGCGGTGAGGTGGGAAAAGGATCTGCCGCCGGCTGTGATCCGACAGATGGGAGGGATGGTGGTGAGGGCGAGGTTGGCGGATCGTAGCTGGTGGGTGGGAGGGTGTAAGGTAAGTCGCTCGTTGAGGTAGGCAGGGCCTGCGTTGTGGAGAGCTTTGTGAGCGTGAACCAGGAGTTGAACTTGATCCTCCTGTTGACGAGAAGCCAGTGTAAGTCTCTGAGGTGAGCTGTGATGTGGTCGCGGCGAGGGATGAGGCGTGCGGAGGCGTTCTGTATTCATTGCAGTCTCTTCTGGAGCTTAGCCGTAGATCATGCATAGAGAGCGTTGCCGTAGTCCAGTCTGCTGCTGACAAGGGCATGGGTGACCGTCTTTCTAGTTTCAGTGGGGATCCATTTGAAGATCTTGCAGAGCACGTGGAGGGTGTTGAAACAGGCGGATGAGACGGCCTTGACTTGGTGGGTCATGGTGAGAGATGAGTCAAGGATGAAACCTAGTTTGCGTGCGTGGGTGGTGGGTGTTGGTGCGGTTTCTAGAGTGGCTGGCCACCAGGAGTCGTCCCATGTGGAGCAGTTGGGGCCGAGTTTGAGGAGCTCAGTCTTGTCGGAGTTCAGTTTGAGGCCGCTCATCTTCAACCAGTTGGCGATGGCATGCAGTCCGTCGTGGAGGCTAGTCTTAGCGGTGGCAGGGTCCATGGTGAGGGAGAGGATCAGCTGGGTGTCGTCTGCGTAGGAGATGATGTTAAGGCTGTGGGATCTGACGATGTTGGCGAGTGGAGCCATGTAGATGTTGAAGAGAGTTGTGCTAAGAGAGGATCCTTGGGGAACGCCGCAGATGGTCGTGGTGGCTTGAGACAGGAACGGAGCGAGGCGGACTCTCTGGGTTCTGCCGGAGAGGAAGGATGTGAGCCTTTCCAGGGTCTTTTTGCAGATCCCAGCGTCGTAGAGGCGTGTGCGCAGGGTTTGGTGACAGACGGCGTTGAAGGCTGCCGAGAGATCTAGGAGGATGAGGGCAGCGGTTTCGCCTTTGTCGAGCATGGTCCTAATGTTGTCGGTTACGGCTATGTGTGCGGTCTTGGTGCTGTGGTTCCTACGGAATCCTGATTTGGAGATGTCTAGCATGTTGTTGCCCTCCAGGAAGCGGGTCAGTTGGCCGTTAACGATCTTCTCGATGACCTTCGCAGGGAAGGGGAGGAGGGAGATGGGCTGGTAGTTCTTGAGGTCTCCGGGGTCTGCTTTGGGTTTCTTTAGCAGAGCGTTGACTTCGGCATGTTTCCACATATCCGGGAAGGTTGAGGTCTCGAAGGAGCTGTTGATGACGGCTCAGAGCTGGGGAGCGATGATTTTGTTGGCCTTGTTGAGGACGTGGTGGGGGCAGGGGTCTGTAGGGGAGCCTGAGTGGATGGAGCTCATGGATTTGCTGGTTTCTTCATCGTTAGTGGTGGTCCAGGAGTTCAGTACGTCGGTGCAGCAGGGTGCTTTTGCGTTGCTTGTGTCGCTGGTGGTGATGGTGGGAGATGCCGATGTGAAACTTTCGTGTATGTGTATACACAAATGTTTCCATGATTTAGGGGAGAAGCACATGCATGTTAGCACTGGTTAGCAAATGTAAAATGCTCAGAGTCCTATGGCCAACAAAAATATGGTTAGAAAATTGAAGAAAAAGGGCAAAGGGCCTGGGGTAAGACCACCCTAAGGGTGCCAGGTCTAACAGTTCTCCTTTCAAATGACCTTGCCAGGCTGCTCTCCAGATGCAGTATTTGCGTAGTGATGCTTCTCTCAGCAGAGCAACCCCTCAACAGAGGTACAAAGAGGTGTAATGTTCCTCCACTTCTGTCAAAGACCAAGAAAGCAAAACTTTGGGCCTCACCTAAAGTGCACCCTTCAACTTGCATAGCAGAATCTGCAGTTCCACCTTCATCCCTAGCAAAAGGCAGTGCTATAGGAATTCTAATGGGCAGCCTCTCTACCCTCCAGTCAGAGTGGAGGGTGCACCCATTTTAAAAAGGCACCATCTAGTTGAACTACTACTTTTCCCTGCAACCACTTACTCCTCATTACCTGGACCCTCATTATGGACTTTTCTTTAAAGTGACTGTTAGGTATTAATAAGCTGCAACAAAACACTTATAAATTACAATTTGTAATTAAAGTCTACATTTTAGCATCAATAAAGAGAATGTTAGAGATTTTTAATATATTTATTATAAATATAATTTAGTAATAATTAGGCCTGGGCAGAGTTCATGGTGTCCGACTCCATGGAATTCCGTGAAGTTGAAAAAAAACTCCATGCAATTCTGGGGAAGCGGCGTTTGGTGACCCGCGGAGTCCTGAATGCGCCTGATCTCTGAAGCACTAAGCAGGGTCGGGCCTGATCAGCCAGGCCCGACCCTGCTTAGTGCTTCCAAGATCGGGCACATTCAAGAGAGGGCCTTGGCAGTGAAAGAAAGCTGCAGTTTGAGGCCTCTTGTGCACCGGCCTGCCCTGCGTGCCTGAAACTCTAGCTTTCTTTTGCTGCCTACGGTCCTGGCCTGAATTCAGGCCAGGGATTGTAGTCAGCAAAAGCTGCAGTTTCAGTCCTTGTTTGTGCACCAGTGTCAATCAATCAGGGATTTATAGAGCGCACTACTCACCCGGTAAGGTCTCAAGGCAGTGGGGGGGAGAGCTACTGGTTGAAAAGCCAAGTCTTGAGGTGTTTCCTAAAGGATAAAAGGTCTTAGGTCAGGCGGAGGTGGAGCGGTAGGGAGTTCCAGGTCTATGCCGCAAGGTGAGAGAATGATCTTCCTCTGGCGGTCTTGCGACGGACGGGAGGAACGTAGGCGAGGGCGTGGTTAGCGGAGCGAAGGTTGCGGGTGGGGTGTGAAAGGTGAGTCTGTGGTTGAGGTAGACGGGACCTGTGTTGTGGAGGGCCTTGTGTGCGTGGATGAGGATTTTGAAAGCGATCCTTTTTGATACTGGTAGCCAGTGTAGGTCTCTGAGGTGGGGTGAGATGTGGTCGCAGTGTGGGATGTCGAGAATGAGGCGGGCGGATGCGTTCTGGATTCTTTGCAGCTTTGTTTGGAGTTTGTTTGTTATTCCTGCATATAGGGCGTTTCAGTAATCCAATCGGCTACTGACCAAGGCGTGGGTGCCAGTTTTCCTGGTTTCGATGGGAATCCATTTGAAGATTTTGTGGAGCAGGTGTTGTAGCAGGAAGAGGAGATGGCATTCACCTGCTGAGTCATGCTGAGTGTGGAATCCAAGATGAAGCCCAAGTTGCGTGCGTGGGTGGTGGGTGAGTGTGCGGATCCTAGGGAGGTGGGCCACCAGGAGTCGTTCCAAGCTGAGGGGTTGGTGCCAAAGATGAGTAATTCTGTCTTGTCTGTGTTTAACCTGAGGTGGCTTGATTCCATCCAGCTGGTGATGGCGTGGAGTCCGTTGTGGAGGTTGTCCTTTGCAGTAGTTGGGTCTTTTGTGCTGGAGATGATGAGCTGAGTGTCGTCAGCGTAGGAGACTATGTTGATGTGGTGTGTTCATGCGATGTTGCCAAGGGGGGCCATGTACACGTTGAAAAGTGTGGGGCTGAGTGAAGATCCTTGAGGGACGCCACAGGTGATATTGGAGGCTTCTGATAGGAATGGCAGGGGCAGACTCTCTTGGTCCTGTCCGTGTGAAATGACGATATCCAGTCCAGTGCTTTGTCACGGATTCCAGCGTTGTGGAGGCGTGTGCAAAGAGTGTGATGACATACCGTGTCGAAAGCTGCGGAGAGGTCCAGGAGGATGAGTGCTGCTGTTTCTCCTTTGTCGAGCATGGTCTTGATGTCGTCTGTGGCAGCAATGAGTGCCGTCTCGGTGCTGTGGTTTTTGCGGAATCTGGATTGGGAGGTGTTGAGTGCCTTGTTGTCTTCCAGGAACTGGGATAGATGATTTCGATGACCTTGGCTGGGAAGGGGAAGAGGGAGATCAGTCGGTATTTCTTGGGGTCGTCAGGGTCTGCCTTTGGTTTCTTTAGCAAGGCGCTGATTTCTGCGTGCTTCCATCTCTCTGGGAAGGTGGCTGATTTGAAGGAACTGTTGATGGTGTGGCAGAGATGGGGGGGATGATGGTGTTAGCTTTGTTGAAGATGTGGTGTGGGCAGGGATCCGATGGTGATCCGGAGTGGATGGTTGCCATGGTGCTCGCGGTGTCTTCTGTGTTGACCGGGGTCCAGGTGTGGAGGAGGTGGGTGTTGCTTGGAGCGTAGGGTTCGAGAGTGTTTGTAGTTAGCTGGTGGGACTGGGAGTTGAAGCTGTTGTGGATTTCTTCTATCTTTCGACGGAAGTGGGATGCGAGTGAGCTACAGAGCTCCTGTGATGGCGGGGGTTCGTTGGAGCAGGCCCTGGGGGAGGATAGCTCTTTTATGATGCCGAAGAGTTCTTTGCTGTTGTGAGCGTTGGTGTCGATGCGGTTTTTGAAGTGGGTCCTTTTGGCGGTGCATATGCTTTGGTGATGTCTGCGTAGGGCCTCCTTGAAGGCGATGCAATTGGAGATGGCGGGGTCACTGTGCCAGCTTTTTTCCATTCTGCGGCATCGTTGTTTGGATTCCTGTAGACCTGGGGTGAACCAGCTGGCCTTGATTATGTGCGGGTGTTTGGGTGTTTTTTGAGTGGAGCAAGGGTGTTGGCGCAGTCTTCTATCCAGTGGTGCAGGTTGGTGGCGGCTGTGTTGGGGTCTGAGGTCCGGGGGGAGTCTGGGCGAGGGAGGAAATCAGTTGGTCCGTGGATATTTTGCTCCAGTTACGTCGGGGGCGGGTGTGTGCGGTGGTGGTGAGTGACTGGTTTCTGGTAGGAAAAATGGAAGCATCGGTTGTCTGTCCAGTAGAGTTCGGTGGTGTAGCTGAAGGAGACGTGGTTGCTGGTTGAGAAGATGGGATCGGGTGTGTGGCCTGCGGAGTGGGTCGGTAAAGTGACAAGTTGCTTGAGGCCGAGGTTGGTGAGGTTGTCGATTAGGTTGGTGGTGTTGGTATCCTTGTTATTCTCCAGGTGGAAGTTCAGGTCGCCTAGGAGGATGTAGTCCGTTAAGGCGAGGGCTTGGGAGCTGATGGTGTCGGCGATGTCGTTGCAGAACTGTGGTCTCGGGCCAGGGGGTCTGTAGACCAGTGTTCCTCTGAGTGTGTTGTTAGCATTTACATAGATTGTGAAGTGGAGGTGCTCGGCGGACTTGATGATGTCGTCTGAGTTGGTGGAGACTCTTATGGTGTTTTTATGGACTATGGCGATTCCTCCGCCTGGATTGTTGTTGCGGTCTCTTCAGGTAATTTTGTAATTATCTGGTATAGCTGTTGCTATGTCAGGTTCCGAGGCAGGGTTCATCCATGTTTCAGTGAGGAATGCGATGTCCAGGGAGTGTGTGGTCAGTAAGTCCCAGAGTTCAGGTGCAAATTTGTGGATGGAGTGGGTTTTCAGCAGGATGCATCTTAGGCGGCAGTCTGTTGTTTTGGTATGGTTTTCGGGGGTTAGCTTGCAGGTGAAGTTGCAGGCATTGCAGGAGAAGGGTCCTCTGGTGCGCGTTGGTGTGGACTGGCAGCAGATGGAGGAACAACCTGGGTTTAAGGCGTGGAGTTCGTCGGCGGTGTAATGGTGAAAGATAGTGCAGGGGGCGTGTTGGCCAGGGGGTCTGGCGCTAGGCGCGGTCCTGGCGTGGACGGGCGCAGACGGGCTTGCCTTTGGCACGCCAGAGGTGCGCCCGCTGCGTGTCCACGCTGTGGCCGGCATAAGAGGGGAGGAGGGAGGGTGTGTCAGCTGGGAGCCAATGGCAGGGTGGGGGGGCAGCAGCTTTCCAGGTGGGAAGGAAAGAGACTCGAGGAGGAGGGGGGCGGGGCCATGGGGACGCAGCGGCTACGGGATGGAAAGAAAGAAAATACCGGGCGAAAATCCAAGCAGGAGACTGGCAGAAGCGAGGGAGCGAGGAAGCGACCTACCTGCTCAAAGCAGGGTCGTAGGTCGCTGTCCTCGCTGCGCTGCGGCCGGCATAAGAGGGCAGGAGGGGTGGTGGGAGCCAATGGCGAGGGGCGGGGCAGCACGTTTCCAGGCAGGAAGGAAAGAGACTCGAGGAGGGGGGAGCGGGGCCACGGGGACCCAGCAGCTACGAGAGGGAAAGAAAGAAAATACTGTGCACAAACAACGACAAAAAAGAGAAGAGGACTTACGTGGGTCTTCCTCATCGACAAGTCCTCCTCAGCACAGCTGCCTCCCTCCTCTGCTCCAGAGCACTCTGAAGCCCCGTTATGGGCTGCACAGCGCAAGCGCAGACTATCTGCATACTGGGCTGCAGCACTTACCCGGTGAACTCCGCTTCACTGGCGGGGCTACCCGAGTGAGTTCCAAAAACTCTGTTAGCCCTGCCAGCGCGAAGCACCCCGCACACCCCTAGTAATAATCTTTAAAGATCTATGAAGTTTTACAGAAACATGCATAAAGTATTTAATGAATTTGTTCCTACTCTGTTCGTCTCTGTCTTACAGAATGAAAGAGCACTTGTAAAAGGCAATTCTCATTGTCAGTTCATTCTGGGAATATTTCACAAATAGGTTAAAAAGTATTCAATTTCCTACTCTAACAGAGTTTCTCACATCTATCAGTTCCAAGTGGTTACTACTATCATTCTACTCTGCAACACTTTATCAAATCCTTTCTGTCTCAGTACAATCCATGAGTCTATTCTGCAGGGAAATGAACAACACTCTCATACCCAGATAACCCAAGAGTCAGGCAGCTTACACGGAGGAGGTGGTAGTCGATAATAGCATCTTCTACAGTTTACACCTGATCATCTGCTCTCATCAGTGCTCTGCAACCAACTCTGCATGCTTTCTCTATGGCTCAGCTACAGTTCTGGTCTTTGGGGTCTCTCAACTCAACTCTCCTCAGCAACCACAAATTATTTCCCTCGGATACCTTTTATACATTTTTGATCATTACAATTATTAATATTTGTAAACATTTTCTTGAGATGTTGCAGATTCACACAATGAGTGTGTCTTGACAAGCAGTAGAGGTATGATACTTGTCCTTCATTTGCCATACATATTTCACTCCAGCTAAAACAATATTGCATACATAAGTATAATTTCTAATTTCTGTTCCCATCATTCTCATAATGTTGTAATTTATGCAAAGTAAATTGGTTATTTTTCTATGCACGTCAGCACATTCCAAAGTAGGTTAGTAGGCGGATATAGATATAGTTAAAACAGGTTTAATTGTTTTAGGACAATGTTTTTTATCATCTTATGTCAAATAAGGTTTATGAGGGAAACATTTAATTACAGGAATCTGCCAGCCTAGTGAATTTTCGATTCAAGCTGTAAAAGGGTTGTCTAAAGTTCAGAGTATGCTTCTATAGCAGTGAAAGCAATGGCAGTTTTTGGCCTAACGACTCAATCACTTGCTAGTTAGTAGTTCTTCTCGCTTGTTAGTTAGTAATTATTATTAGGTTTTAATTTTCTATTGGGAGCCTTATCAGTCTCCCCGTGATGGTTTAGAAGCATCATAAAGTACTTCAATTATTTCAGTCTTTAATAATATCAGCCCCATGTGTCTTTTGTTTCAATGTTTCTCTTTCTTTCACTTTCTTATATTCTTCATTCACTCTTTCACTCACTTCTTAATCCCTTTTTATTATTTTATTCATATTGTTTTCTCTTCTTTTTATAATTAGCATTTTATTGCTGTATACATACCATTTATAACTAAGGTGATTGCTATTGCCACCACTACACAAACTAATATAGTGCTCAGGATTCCTCTTCCTACTCTCTTTAGCCAGATTCCTACTTCTGTGAGCCCTTTAGAAAATTCTCAGCTATAGTAGGGGTTTCCAAAGGATTTAAGCCTAGCTTTAAATCATTATGTTATTGGCAGAATTTGTTATCTTCTTACTCTCATCTGGTATATGTACCCTCTTGTGGGTCATCAAATTGTTCAGTTGTGTGTGTCTTCTCCTGAACATTGGTCTCCCACAATTACGGTTAGTACTTCATTATCATTGCCACTCTGTTAGGTGTCTGGCAATCAAACCACTTCACCTGTTGCAGTTTCTTCACACCTATCTCCTCCTTGCTTGCTCCAATTACCAGTTTCTTTTTACACAACGTTTGGTGGTATGTACACCAAAGATCTATGCTCTATTTCTCCTCATTGATTCCTTTCTCTCAAGGGGTGAGATGCATGAACCCAGTTTGGAAGTCTAGCACACTTCACTGCAGTGTTTGTGATCAGAATCACCTGAGAGGGGCCTTTCCAGTGAGGCTCTAAACAGGACTTCCTCACATGTTTTTTTAATGTAAACTCAATCCCCAGGGTTTAAACTGTGGCACTGATCTTGGCTTTTAGTTACAGCTTCAGCCTTCCAAAACAAAGAACACACCACATCAGCCAGACCACTGCAGTAATCGAGTGACATGTCATCTGTTATATTCACAAGTACATTTGGTGGAACTACAGGTAATCACATGGCCCTTCCCATCAACACTTCATGGGCGACAACCCAGTTCTTTTTAGAACCAAGGGTAAAGCATTTCAATGATGTTGACTAATCTTCATTTGATAGTACCATTCATCCGCTTGATAATTCCAGAAGCTTCTGGACGATAAATACAATGGAGCTTTTGGTCAATTCTCAATGCTGCACATAGCATTTTTATAACATCACTATTGAAGTGAGTACCTCAATCTGATTGCAAAGAGTCAGGCATACCGTACCTGGGTATCAGTTCTCTTAGCAGCAACTTTGCTACTGTGACACTGTTATTTCTTCTAGTTGGATATGCCCCCACCCATCTAGAAAAGATGCAGACGATCACCAAAATGTACCTTAAGCCATTACAAGGTGGCATTTCAATGAAATCTGTCTGAATCCTCTTGAAGGGTACTCCTGATCTGCCTACATGACTCAGAGTGACATGCGTTATTTTTCCCACATTCATCTGTTGACATTCAATACACCTACAATAAATTTCTTCTGCTTGTGTTCTGAATTTTCAGTTATACCAATACTGTTTTAGGGTTCTGATCATGGCATTTCTGCCAACATGTGCCTGCCCATAAAGGTATTGTGTCATTAGGATAAGTAAACTGTCTGGTAATATTGGTCATCCATCCACTGAATCCCATACATTGTTGTCATCAATTCCACAACCGATTCTAATTCAACCTTGTTTTTCTTTAATTGGTACATTTTCTTGCATACTTCTCAATTCATCCCAATTACCTGCTGTTTTCAAAATCATGACAAGAAGACTTCCTTCCAGACTCCCAGTCATGTATGAATCATTGTATGTGCATGACATAGTTGCACAATAGTGTGTCACCTCATTGGCATACTGTTTCCGATTGTGACAATGATACAATCGCTCCTAGGTGCCACACATTTTACAATGGCTATTTGTAGGAAAGTACCATCTTGCCTGGCATGTTACCCCCATATTTCACTGTATATATGTTGTTTTAGTTGTATGTGTCACTGGGATCCTGCCAGACAGGGCCCCAGTGCTCATAAGTGTGCCCTGTATGTGTTCCCTGTGTGATGACTAACTGTCTCACTGAGGCTCTGCTAACCAGAACCTCACTGGTTATGATCTCTCTTTGCTTTCCAAATTGTCACTAACAGGCTAGTGACCAATTTCACCAATTCAAATTGGCATACTGGAACACCCTTATAATTCCCTAGTATATGGTACTGAGGTACCCAGGGTATTGGGGTTCCAGGAGATCCCTATGGGCTGCAGCATTTCTTGTGCCACCCATAGGGAGATCTGACAATTCTTACACAGGCCTGCCAGTGCAGCCTGAGTGAAATAACTTCCACGTTATTTCACAGCCATTTACCACTGCACTAAAGTAACTTATAAGTCACCTATATGTCTAACCTTTACCTGGTAAAGGTTGGGTGTTAAGTTACTTAGTGTGTGGGCACCCTGGCACTAGCCAAGGTGCCCCCACATCGTTCAGGGCAAATTCCCCGGACTTTATAAGTGCGGGGACACCATTACATGCGTGCACTACACATATGTCACTACCTATGTATAGCGTCACAATGGTAACTCCGAACATGGCCATGTAACATGTCTAAGATTCTGGCATTGGGGAGACAATTCCATGATCCCCCGAGTCTCTAGCACAGACCCGGGTACTGCCAAACTACCTTTCCCAGGGTTTCACTGCAGCTGCTGCTGCTGCCAACCCCTCAGACAGGTTTCTGCCCTCCTGGGGTCCAGCCAGGCTTGGCCCAGGGAGGCAGAACAAAGGACTTCCTCAGAGAGAGGGTGTTACACCCTCTCCCTTTGGAAAAAGGTGTCAGGGCTGGGGAGGAGTAGCCTCCCCCAGCCTCTGGAATTGCTTTGATGGGCACAGATGGTGCCCATCTCTGCATAAGCCAGTCTACACGGATCCCCCAGCCCTGCTCTGGCGCCAAACTGGACAAAGGAAAGGGGAGTGACCACTCCCCTGACCTGCACCTCCCCTCCAGTGTGCTCCAGACCTCTGCCATCTTGGAAACAGAGGTGCTGCTCGCACACTGGACTGCTCTGAGTGGCCAGTGCCAGCAGGTGACGTCAGAGACTCCTTCTGATAGGCTCTTACCTGTGTTGCTAGCCTATCCTCCTTCCTAGGTAGCCAAACCTCCTTTTTCTGGCTATTTAGGGTCTCTGCTTTGGGGAATTCTTTAGATAACGAATGCAAGAGCTCATCAGAGTTCCTCTGCATCTCGCTCTTCACCTTCTGCCAAGGAATCGACCGCTGACTGCTCTGGAGGCCTGCAAAACCGCAACAAAGTAGCAAAGACGACTACTGCAACCTTGTATCGTTGATCCTGCGGCCTTCTCAACTGTTTTCCTGGTGGTGCATGCTGTGGGGGTAGTCTACCTCCTCTCTGCACTAGAAGCTCAGAAGAAATCTCCCGTGGGTCGACGGAATCGCCCCCCTGCAACCGCAGGCACCAAAAGACTGCATCAGCAGTCCTCTGGGTCCCCTCTCAGCACGACGAGCGTGGTCCCTGGAACTCAGCAACTCTGTCCAAGTGACTCCCACAGTCCAGTGACTCTTCAGTCCAAGTTTGGTGGAGGTAAGTCCTTGCCTCCCCACGCTAGACTGCATTGCTGGGTACCGCATGATTTGCAGCTGCTCCAGCTCCTGTGCACTCTTCCAGGATTTCCTTTGTGCACAGCCAAGCCTGGTTCCCCGACACTCTAACCTGCAGTGCACGACCTCCTGAGTTGTCTTCCGGCGTCGTGGGACCTTCTTTTGTGACTTCGTGTGAGCTCTGGTTCACTCTTCTTCGTAGTGCCTGTTCCGGCACTTCTGTGGGTGCTGCTTGCTTCTGAGTGGGCTCCTTGTCTTGCTGGACGCCCCCTCTGTCTCCTCACGCAATTGGCGACATCCTGGTCCCTCCTGGGCCACAGCAGCATCCAAAAACCCTAACCGCGACCCTTGCAGCTAGCAAGGCTTGTTTGCAGTCTTTCTGAGTGGGGACACCTCTGCAAGCTTCTTCACGACGTGTGACATCCATCCTCCAAAGAGGAAGTTCCTAGTCCTCTTTGTTCTTGCAGAATCCACAGCTTCTACCTTCCAGTGGCAGCTTCTTTGCACCCACAGCTGGCATTTCCTGGGCATCTGCCCACTCCCGACTTGAGTGTGACTCTTGGACTTGGTCCCCTTGTTCCACAGGTACTCTCGTCTGGAAATCCATCGTTGTTGCATTGCTGGTGTTGGTCTTCCTTGCAGAATTCCCCTATCACGACTTCTGTGCTCTTTGGGGAACTTAGGTGCACTTTACACCTACTTTTCAGGGTCTTCGGTGGGCTATTTTTCTAACCCTCACTGTTTTCTTACAGTCCCAGCTACCCTCTACAAGCTCACATAGGTTTGGAGTCCATTCGTGGTTTGCATTCCACTTCTAGAGTATATGGTTTGTGTTGCCCCATCCCTATGTGCTTTCATTGCAATCTATTGTGACTGTACATTGCTTGCATTGCTTTCTATTGCTATTACTGCATATTTTTGGTATTGTGTACATATATCTTGTGTATATTTGCTATCCTCATACTGAGGGTACTCACTGAGATACTTTTGGCATATTGTCATAAAAATAAAGTACCTTTATTTTTAGTATATCTGTGTATTGTATTTTCTTATGATATTGTGCATATGACACCAGTGGTATAGTAGCAGCTTCACACGTCTCCTAGTTCAGCCTAAGCTGCTCTGCTAAGCTCCCTTTTCTATCAGCCTAAGCTGCTAGACACCTCTTCTACACTAATAAGGGATAACTGGACCTGGTGCAGAGTGTAAGTACCCCTTGGTATCACTACAAACCACACCAGCCTCCTACACTATTTCTGTTGGTTCCTGTAAGGCCTCCAATAGTTATTTTACCTGTTGTCCATTCTTGATGGGTGTGCCTGCTGAGGTTATAAAACCTAGTCGTGACCACAATTGCCCATAGTCATGGAAAACATCAAACCCATTTTGAGTGTCTGTAAAAAATATCACTCTCACTCCAGTAGG
Source organism: Pleurodeles waltl (assembly GCF_031143425.1). Lineage (NCBI taxonomy): Eukaryota > Metazoa > Chordata > Amphibia > Caudata > Salamandridae > Pleurodeles > Pleurodeles waltl. Next base: position 642,636,205 of record NC_090446.1, on the reverse strand, counting down.
GAGTTTGCAGGCTCTGCTAAGAGCAATCAGTTCTACAACTTGGGCTGATGAAACCCCTTTTAACCAAGGTGCTTCAAAAAGTCCTTGAATTGTGCAGACTGCATAGGCTGCTCTTAAGCATTCTTCATTTGTTCTTAGGCAGGAACCATCCGCAAAAGAACATAACCTAGATTGATCAAGGGCTCATCTTTTAAGTCTAGTCTGCGTTCGGTGGACAAATCAGTAACTTCAAGGCAATCATGTTCATAAAGTCAGACTCATTTTCTTCAGGTATCAGCAACAAAGTGCACGAATTTCAAACATTACATCTCCATAGCACTACAGTGTTTCCAGGCATTTCTTGTTGCTCATATTTGGTAAATCGTAAATTCGTAAGATGCTGAGTTTTACATTTTTGTTAGTAACACCTCAACCGGATGGGGGACCATGACAGTCAAAGGAAATCCCTTCACAATAGTTTCACAGTTCTCAAGACTTGCACTTAGTCAGGCTACCACTTTCAGGAGCACAGGCAAAGCAGACGCTACAGGTCAAGAGTTACAGAGAAGTATGCAATTTATCTTTTGTACCTACCATGAATTTAGGTTAGGACTGAGAGAGCGGACCCTTCCCTCTCACTGCAAAACAAAATAAACTATTTAGTGTAATCTGGCATTCTCAATGCAGGTGCACAACAAAGACTTCCTCTCAACTCCAGAAATGTCTCCATGCGTTTGTTGTCCCATGGAATCGGATCAGTTACTTGTTTGTGAGTCAGCCTCAGTAGAGGTTTTGCCACCAGGTAAAAATTGGGTATCCACAAAATGAATAAACATGTTCTTGCATAATTACTTAAAATCATTGCAATTATTACGAGAATAAATACAAATGCATAAAACCATAATGATGAATGTTAAAAAGTGCATTCCATATCTTAAAATCAATTAAGGCCCAGGAGAACCAGCCCACAATGTATTTATTCATGGCCAGCCCACGCGGGGCTAGGGTGGGGTTAATTGAGGATAATGCAGAGGTTGCACAAGTGGGATCTCTACCTTAAGCTATGCTTATTTGCAGGGGGAGGCACTGTCTACAGTAGCCTCCTATTCCAAGAAACATTCTGACCTCCTTCTGTGTTTTGGGGTGTTCATTTTCAGAATCATTTCAACTCTTACCTTGGACACCGTCCTTACACCCTTCTCAATTATGTGTCCCAAGTACTGTACTTCTTTCTAACAGTAAATTCTGTGGTGATGCCTGGTATCCATTCTCAGCTAAATGATTTAGCAATGCTATGGAATGTACCTGACAGTTCTCCTCAGTACTCAAAGCAATTAGTAGATCATAGACATACTGGATCAGAACTGATTTTCCTGGCAGATTCAAAGGCTCCAAATTCTTCTTTAAGATTGATTAAAATGGGAGAGAGTCCCCGTATACCCTTCTGGGGCACGACACCACGTGATTACCTTCTCTTTAAATACAAAGGAAAATAGGAATTGACTATCTTCGTGTAAGGGTATGGAAACGAAAGCCTAACAGAGGTCAATCACAGTGAACCATTCAGCTGTGCATGAAATTTGATAAAATATGGTGGCTGGATTCAATACCACGGGATAACATAGGATTATGATTTCATTAATTTTTCTCAGGTCTTGAACGATTCTTTACTTGCCATTTGGTTTGTGTAATCCCATGGTTGGTGAGTTGCATGGACTCCCAATCAATTCCCTCAAGATTCTTTTTTGGAGCATCTTGTTTATTAATGTGTGATTCCCTGCTATTATCTCTGGTGTCATTGGATAAGGAGGTCTTCCTGGGAAATTTGCATCTGTTTTTTCATTTATTCACACTGGTTCAACTCCTTTAATTAATCCAGTGTCCATTCCAGTTACATCTCACACTTCAGTTTTGACTTTTTCAATCAGTTCCTAGGGTAAATGATTTAACACTAACATGAGAAAACATGCTGCTTTTTCTCTCAAGGCAGCTTTGAATTCTACATCCACATCATCCTATGTTTGAAACTCAACTCCACCTGGAGTAGAACTGATAGTCCAATTTAACTTGCACAGTAAGTCTCTCCCAAACAGGTTAACAGCACTTGAATCACAGACCACAAACTGATGTTTATCTTCAAAAATCCTACTTTACTGGAACTTCTTCTGAAATCGGATTGGTAACTAGCTTGTTTGCTACTCCCACTACTTGTATTACTCTATCCAAGAGGGGAAGGTTTGGAACTTCTGCTTTTCTCAAAGAGGAACAGGTAGCCCCTATGTCTCTCTCACTTACCAGTAATTCGTATTAGATCTTAATTTTCTAATGGGAGCCTTATCACAGGTAATATACCTCCACTGTTTGGGGAAGCTGCCCTCACCCCCATTTTGTGCCATGTAAACCAGGGACATATAAAGGGATCCCACTTTGCTCACCTAACAAATGCAGTGAGTCACATTTTAAGGGTGAATATCAGAAGGTATTACCTCTAGCATTTGCAGAATTTTATTTTAGGTGTTTGCATTAGTCACCCCCTATATCCTCTTCTGTTGCTATGATCCTAAGGTTACAGCTTTGTTCAAGGGCAGCATAAAGCTCTTTATATTTCCTTATACTTGCATTCAGCCATTAACTTATGCTTCCAGTTCCTGAACTTAAAAGCTGTCCATGTTGAAGCAGTGGTCGAGCGGTAGCCTAGCAGCAAATAGGCTTTTTGTCTATTCTAGTGTCTAATAAAGTACCTATTACAGCACTATCTCACATGCAAATAACACTATTTCTTTTTACAGTTTTGCATCTTCAGATTGCATGTTATCTCAAAAAGCCTCCTCTGCAGTACCAGAAACCTGCATGAAAAATTCCCCTCTCCCTGTCTTTCGAGTGACCCTCTCTTTACTTTCCAACCTCTGCATACCTCCACTCTCGGAGCACATCCTACTGTAAGTCACATGAATGTTTACATTATTCTGTATTATTGTAATTCTGCCAGCTGTGCTCATATTATTTCAAAATTTCACAAATTGCAACCTCTTCTTTGAAAGTCATACCTGCGACCTAGCAATACCAAATCACATCTATCTCATCTACTAAAACTACCAACCATCTGCATGAACTCTTATACCCCTTTCCCCCCACTAATGATCACGTCTAACTTATTCTAATTCAAACTACCACAGGAAACTAGAGCAAATGCATAGGATTGTTTTTTTGGAGAACACAATACTAATCCCGTTAACCACTAAACTCATCCCAGAGCAGCCTGCTGCCCGATGTAAAGCACTCCAATGCCCTGTCAGGGGTCATAAATGCTATTTAAATGCAATTACAATATTTACAGACTGTCAGAATAAATGACAACATTTGCCAAGGTCCACTTTTAGTAGGCTCAAAAAACATTCAATTAAAAAAAAAAAAAACATCCAAAGCCTGCTTAAGGTATGAACACTAACCCACTATAAAGCCAAATTCTCAATAAAGATCAAGTTTCATGCCATGGTTGGTGTGACTCCATTCAGCAGTTTTTGCAATAGGGCGAACTGTTGCAGGTTCAGTGGGAAATGCACCTTAACCTCCCCCTCTTGTAACTTTCCCTCCCATGGTCGAAACTGCATTAAGCCTAAGAAGCCAAAATCTAACCATATTTGCTACGAGAGTTTCAAATTTCCTCCAGGAATATCAAACGGTGCTACAGTAATAAGCATACCAAAATAAGCACCTTTCAATGAGAATGGAAACGTCATTATAACTATGTAGTATCTGGGATAAATGATCACCCATGTCAGGGAGACTTACCTTTCTTATAAAGGCTGAACTTTTTAAACGTGGGGTCTTTGCAGAAACACAGTATTGGAACATGCAAAATCCCTTTTGATTACACTGGAGGTACATCTTATAAACTCTTTTCATGTTGGCAGCCCCGAAAAATCTATGGGGAAAGCAGAGGTTGTTGTTAAAGACTCATACACTGTCTCCATTTCTCAAACATCTCAGCGTGTTGACTTGCTATGGCCCTGAACAACTCCAGCCTATGAGAAGCAGGAATCCACCTGATCTATAGGCTCAACATTTAACATCATTTTCTTAGGGAGTGACATCAATTCATTAGATGAAATTAAACACTAAGAAAAATTATAATATATAGAAAAGCCATTTATTCCTTATTATGCATATACATTTTTTTAAAATAACGCATCCAGATTTATATATTTCAAGACACGTTTGGGCATAGTTACAAGTCCCGTGGCGCAGGGCAGCACAGCAAATGGCCTTGCCACGCTGCACTCTGCCATCGGCAAAGGGTAGCAATGCGCTGTATTTACAAGATACAGTGCATTTCTGTCCTTTCCTCCTGCACTGGCACACCATCAGTTGACAAGCGCCAACGCAGGCACCCTTGCACCATGGTGCAAGGGTGCCTGCGTTGTCAGCAGGATTATTTTTGTGGAGGAAGGGACACCTTTGAGCACAAAACAATCCAGAGAGGCATTGTTCTCTTTCCATGTATGCTGCAGAATCCAGCACACATGGAAAGAGGAAACAACAAGGAGAAATAAAAGTATTGCTCCTTGTTGCACCTGCCCTGGGGCGGTGTGCAGTTTTGAGGCATTTCCAGGTTTACAGATTCTTGGAAATCTGTGAATGCATCAAAACCCATAGGTGTTGAGTGGGAAACCCATCGTAAAACCCATGGTGCACCTATCTCTCTGATGCAGTGTAGGGCAACGCAGCAACCGGCACTGTGTTGCCTTACATCAAATTTACAAGGCCATGAAAAGCCACACAAAGTGGCTCTATGTGGCCTTGTAGCTAAGGGCCTGCACTATGCGCCACCCGTGCGTCACAAAAAGTGATGCACTGGCGGTGCCTGGGACTTGTAAATATGTCCCTTTCTTCACAAAATATCATCAATTGGATAAGGATTCGGATAAGGGTTCTGATCCACCATTCACAGTCATGATTATATCAGAGTTTCTTTTTATGTCATGACATTACAAATACAAATAAATATAATGTAGTATATTATTTCCAACCTATCGTGATCCCACAGCCTGAACCAACAGCCTACATGTGTTTTGTGTGATAAATCTCTTCTTCATGACCAGCGAGGAGCCAGCTTCACAATGAAATACTTTAAACACAAATGAAAAAAAAGAAAACGGAAAAAAAGAAATAACATGAGACAAAAAACAACATCTAATGGCCCCTTTCTAAAGCTTTTATATATTGCCAATGATATACCTGTTATTTCTGTCTATACAATTGTCTTATTCTCACATATCCATATTTTACATTTGTATCTACAATTAGTAAACAGCCCATGGGTCACCTGGATAGTCCAATGGTCTTTGTCAAATATTGATAGATACATGGGAAACAAATGTTCTTGCATATCAATATATCATGAGATGTCACTCCATAAGAAAATGATGTTAAAAATATTAACTGATGTTACATGTTGATCCCAGCTTGTTGAGTCTGAACATAACTCCACTCATATTTCTCCACCTCCTTCACAGTGTTTTACTTGTTATCTAACTACCACACGCCTGGGCCCACCATCAACCCTGACTTGACTTGAATTTTGTCTTTCTCTAGCCCTGTAGGCCCCCAAGCTTCTAGTTTGAGGCAATTCCAATATGGACAGACAATCCCAAACTACCCACTGCCGAACTCTTCTAGACTCCTGTGATTAGTCTTCAGTCAAAAGTCTTCAAACTCACCTACTCAACCAGGCAAGTGCTTGATCTAATTTCATACTTAGACTTAAGCCTCATTCTCTCTCTCTTCTCAGGAATGATCATTCAGTTATCTTCTTTTCTATCCTTCTTACCAATGTGCCTTCTACCACATACTTTTCTGTTCCTAGGACTAGCCTGTGTCTGTCAGGGACCAACAGCATCACCTTCTCGGTTGCATTATCCACTGCTACTTTCCTGCGCACATTAAACTGGGATTTGGCCTTTGCCAACTTATACTCCTGTCTTGTGAAATGTTTGGATATTAATGCCCCAGGAAAAACCTGTGCATCTGCACAGTCTTGGACATCTGCCACTTGGAATAACTATGGACTTGCTGTTACTAAATGTACTTGTTGAGCCCTGGAGCAAGCTTGGCATAATGATTATCTTCCTGGCCCAACCACAGTCCTACTTCTTGGCACTCACAGTGTATAAAACAGGAATTGTCTGCACCAACATCTTCGCATCTCAGATTGTTTCAGCAGCACCTATCCCGGGGATGTCTTTCACATAGTTAACTGTCTTCTTTACCCCAATGCTTTATTTCTACCATCAATCGTTAGTCACTCTGGCTCGGTTGCTGACTTCTTTCAAACTAAAACCTCATGCATCATAGCTTCCATTACTCCTCCTCAGTCAGAATCTAATTCTGGGGCTCGTATTTTGTCTCGTACTAACACTCTCCTCACTGACATTCCTCCCATCCTTTGGTACCCACCAGGTAGATTATTCTTGCTGTAAAGTCAGGGTTACCTTTGGACACTTTTCCTGGCCAGCACAGTGCACTTTGTCCCTGACAATCCAGATTTTTCATTATTTATTTTCAGAGCAGTCTGTAAGCATGAGTTTCAAGAATTAACCATAGCTCACTTATATTAATCTCAGACAAGGCTTAGGGCCTAGGCGTGGGAAACCCACCCTCTTTTCCTTTGAGTACCTGGCTGCTGATATTATTATTGTTATTATTGTTGTTATTATTATTTTCATTAATTTTTATAAAGCGCACAGCTACCGAAACAGGGTTTCCTGGCACTGTGGAGTCAGAAAAGAGCGTGCAACACTAATAGGATTAAAGTAACTAGGTCTTCAAATTCCTTCGGAAGAGGGTCCAGACCTCAGCTCTCCTCCCTACTCCATTTTGCTACTGTCATTCATTTTCAATAGCCCCTCGCTTTCATCTCATAGATCCAGAAAACTGACCCTATTTGCTTCTTTTATTCCAGGATTCTCCTCATATTCTTACATTTTCTTCACTCTGATTGTTGCTTTGTAGTATGTTATGCCATAGATATCTCTTGCATGGATTACTGCAACTCCTTCTGCCTTGGTCTCCATGCTTATACTCCCACACATGTACAGCTCACCTAATGTGACAGCTCCATTCCTATTGGATGTTCCTTGATTGGCCTACATTTCTGGCCAGTTGGCTAAGGTCTATTGGCAAGTTATGTTTCAGAACCATGTGTAACAGGTAAACCAACAGATTTTGCCCCACATTTCTGCAGAACATTTTAAAGACCTGTACTTCTGCTAGAAATCTTCGCTTACCAACCAGGTTTCTGAATGTCCACAAAATGAGCCAAGGCCCTACTCCTTATTCTATTATATGTCTAAGAAATGGAACTCTTTTACTTCATTTATTTGGGCTATTCCCTAGCCTCTCACTTTCTGCAAATTATACTCCAGTCTAGTTGCACAACAGGGCACCCCTTCTTAGGTTTCGAATTCTTGAAACCAGACCCTTACTTAACCTGTACTTACCACTGGCTTACTCCAATATTGCTCTGATTTATCTGCTTCAGATTGGCCAGCACATCATCTTTACGTCATGTCCTGTCGTCTTCTCCGCCGATCTTGCTGTTGAGTTGCCTGTGGACCTAGTACTCCTTCTGGTCACTTCCTATTGGACACTTGCCAGTGTTCTTCCCGCTGGCTGCAAAGCTGAAAGTACTTCTTTTTTTTTCTTGCGTGCCGTCTTCTTCCTTCACTAACATCTTCTTTCTTTGCTGCTGTCTTCTCTGTCTTCTTTCTTGGTTGCTGTCTTCCTTTTTCTTCGTGTATACCATCTTCTTTCTTCAATTACGTATTTTTTCTCCAATGCCTTCTTCTCTGTCTTCTTTCTTCGTTGCTGTGCATCTTCTTTTGCTTTCTGCATACCATCTTTTGGCTTTGCTGTCTTCTTTACCACATGACGTCTTTTGTCTTCTCACGTCTGCACTCTTCTCACACCTTCTGTCTTCTCTCTTCTCCCGCCTTCTCTCTTCTTCCGTCTTCAGTCTTCTTACGCCTTCTCTCTTCTTCCATCTTCCCTCTTCTTCCGCCTTCGGTGTTCTTCCATTATCTGTCTTCTTAAGTCTTCTCTCTTCTTCTGTCTTCTTTCTTCTGCCGTCTTCTGTCTTCCTCTGTGTTCTGCCATCTTCTGTCTTCGGTCTTTCCCGCATGCCAACAATTTCATAAAACAAACATTATTATAACATTTGTCAAATATTTGTAAGCCAGTTACATAGAAAAAAGACAAAGACGAAATCTATTAGCTTTGCCAATGCTTGTTTTCTGTAAGCTGCCTAACCTTCAAGTTTAAGGGCACCCTGATGCATAATTGCGCTTTACACAATTTGGATAATCAAAATATAACCAAAAGATCTTATCGGCAAAAGTCTCATTTGTAACAACAACCTCCCAGATCTCAAAAATGTTACAAGCCCAGGCTTTGCCAGTTTTGGCATAGCACAGGTATCAGGTATGTACCAAACCACTTGTTACATGGGCACGGCCAGTCATTTGGCAGGGAAGCTACACCTCACTTTACACAAACCCTCATAGGTTTAGGAATTTGACAGCAAAGCCATGCCTCAGGTTATTAGGTTGGAAAATTTTCCAGCCTCCCTTGAGATGAATGCTGCCAGCAACAATTCTAGGTAAAGTACGGGAGAGAGGGAAAGACAGAGGGGGTAAAAGGGTGTTAAAACGGGTCTGGGGTAAATCCTAGGAGGGGCGGAGGGAGCGCTAATGAGGCAAAGGGTCGAAGTACGGAGGGTGGGAGTGAAGAGGAGGTAAAAAGTGGGGGGGTATGGTAATTGATTGGGGAGGGGTGGCTGGTTATAAGAGGGGGTGATGGGCATTATGTAACAAAATGCGCTTGTCCAGCCATGCAGCACCCTCTAATCCCAGCATTCCTCAGTGCTGACACATCCGGTTCCTGATCCTGTCCGCCCACGCTTCCCCTCAGTGAACGGGGAGGACTGCTGGTAACTGTAAAAGGAACGGCGGGTAGGAGCACGAGAAGGCCTCTCCGCTCTCCTCTGTAATAGCGCCATTACAGTCGGGTCAATTAACTCTTAACCTCTTATCGCTGCAGGGCGGGGAGATTGATGGCGGCCCTTTCCCGGGAGACTGTAGAGCAGAACAGCCTGCTTATGAAATGATGATGAGATGCAGAGAGCAAACAGCAGGCGAAGTGGAATGGACCTCCACCAGCACTGCCCCCAACACGCATGTCACAAGCTGTGATCATTACATGTTGTAAGGAGAGAGTAGCATATGTTCAGCAGTGAAAAATGTCAGTTGTTATGTTTTTATTTAGTGATGCAGAAAATTCCATCTGCCACTGTTAAGCTCACAGTTGAATATTTTTCGAGAAGCTCTTGAAGGAAAGTCTATAATTCTGTCATGGACAAAGACACACAGGGGGTCATTCTGACCCCGGCGGTCTCAGACCGCCGGGGCCAGGGTCGGCGGGAGCACCGCCGACAGACCGGCGGTGCCCCGCAGGGCATTCTGACCGCGGCGCTTTGGCCGCGGTCAGTGCAGGAAAACCGGCGGTCTCCCGCCGGTTTTCCGCTGCCCGTCAGAATCCTCCAAGGCGGCGCAGCATGCTGCGCCGCCTTGGGGATTCTGACACCCCCTACCGCCATCCTGTTCCTGGCGGTTCGCCCGCCAGGAACAGGATGGCGGTAGGGCGTGTCGCGGGGCCCCTGGGGGCCCCTGCAGTGCCCATGCCAATGGCATGGGCACTGCAGGGGCCCCCGTAAGAGGGCCCCGCTTGTATTTCACTGTCTGCATAGCAGACAGTGAAATACGCGACGGGTGCAGTAGCACCCGTCGCACCTTCCCACTCCGCCGGCTCGATTACGAGCCGGCTTCATGGTGGGAAGGTCGTTTTCCCCTGGGCTGGCGGGCGGCCTTTTGGAGGCTGCCCGCCAGCCCAGGGGAAAACTCAAAATACCCGCCGCGGTCTTCCGACCGCGGTACGGTATTTTGGCGGCTCCCGCCGGGCGCGCGGTGACCGCGCCCGGCGGGAGTCAGAATGACCCCCATAATATTTTGCTTTTCTCTGTCCTGGCTGCAAAGTAGAAAAACTCTCAAAACATCATAAAACTACATTTTTCATAAATAAATGTTTGTGCGTTGTGACATGTGTCAGCCATGCTTAATTTGTGCCAACAAGCATCAGTGCAGAAGCCCTACGTTTTACTTAGGAGTCAGCTGCCGCTGCTGGGCAGCCAATATTTCTTCTCTTTTTGGTCATGTTAAGAACACGTGCTTTTCCTCCTCTCTGTCCGCCGAGAAATATTCCCTTAATTTACCCAATGATTATTGTTCTGTTTGGTCTGTATTGTAAAGTAATCTGATGCCGATGGGCCTAGTCCACGCTAAATAAAACCACAACAATAAATATATAAATGCCTCTGTCTTCCCCACTCTACATTTCCTGTGCCCTTATTTAACTCATTCAGGTTCTTTTTCATCCCTATATTCTTCCTTTGCCAAACTTTCCCATCTTTCTCTTCCTCCTCCTCCTTTGTCGCTTTTCTGCATTTCCCTCTCTCTTGATCTGGGTAAAAGTCTGATGATGACAAAAAAAGCCTTATGCTCAAATATATGAATGTAGTTGCCCACTGACTATCTATTGCCACTTAGATATTGTATAACAGTCTGAGCCAATTCCTTTCAGCAATATTATGCTGCTTTAGAAGCATGTTCCCTTTTTTTCACATGACTGATGAAGCCAAACAAATTATGGAATTGAAAAAACTCCATAGATAGTGAATGGCAGTATAAAGATTCAGGCGCCATCCAGAATATTTTACTGTTCTTTAAAGAGTATTGAATAATGTGCAGATATAAAGTCTCAAAGCACAAAATCAATCAATCAGCAAGTTTTATAGCGCTGCTTATCACCCATGGGGTCTCAAGGCGCTGTCATGGGATGGCGATCAGATGAAGAGCCATGTCTTGAGGTCCTTCTTGAACAGATTCAGCGAGGGGGCTGCCTATGGTTGTTTGGTAGTGTGTTCCAGGTCTGGCTGCAAGGTAGGAGAAGGATCTGCCTCCCACTGTGCTCTTCCTGATTCTAGGGGTGGCAGCGAGGGCAAGCTGAGAAGTTCGGAGTTGTCTGGTGGGGGTGTAGAAGGATAGGTGGTGGTTGAGGGAGGCAGTACGATTTTGTGCAGGGTGTTGTATATCTGTGTCAGGAGCGTGAAGGTGATGCGTTTGTTGATGGGGAGCCAGTGCAGGTCTCTAAGCCGGGTGTAGATGTGGCTGTGGCAGGGGATGTCTAGGATGAATCTGTCAAAAAAGATACAAATAATATTAGGCAATTATCTGTTTGCATTCGTTGAGTCAGAGGAGGCTTTATTTGCACATATCCTGCAAAAATATCCACCTGAAACCACAGAAGAAACTATCTATTGTTCTTTAGCAAATACTTTCATGAAGAATGTTTGCCTGCCAATAGTATCACTGCCCTGACCGTTCTTGCTAGTAAGGTTTTTTACAAAACAACACAAACTTGCTTTTTTTGCGCATCTACTGGGCTTCATTTTCCTGAATGGTATTAGACCATTCACATATTCACTTGCCTATTGACCTCCATTCAGATAATTAGGTGCGAGAGCAGGGTATATGGACAACTTTTTAACACAAATTACAACTATTGATATATTTCAATAGATTTGCACCCCTGTTACTTTATCTGTACATATATAACATATTCTTTTTGTGGGAATTAACCAAACGTTTGCAAGAAAAAAAACTTTGCAACTTCTCACACCCCTACAATAAATTAATCAGCATCATGCTGAATAATAAAGTTATGCCATTCGATCATATTAAAAGCAAGTTCACCTGGCACTTGAGAAAAATAAGTTGCAAAAGGTCAAAACTAAATTATTTGGGTATAACTGTTCATCAGTAGATGCATTTGACCCTTCCTATATATCCCTTCCTATAATCAACAACAGTGTGCAGCTTGAGTGGCAAGTAGCTTGAAGCAATTTATAGAAACATATATGCAGGTTACTCTATAGATCCTGGTCACATAAACAAGAATGCATGGTAATTTCGGTCGTGGGTGATCATAATTTTATTTTATACCTAGAACAGTGCAGCAAAGCAGGGATGAGGTTTAAAAAGCACAATGGGGGTCATTCTGACCCTGGCGGCCGGTGGCCGCCAGGGCCACCGACCACGGGAGCACCGCCAACAGGCTGGCGGTGCTCCCACGAGCATTCTGACCGCGGCGGTTCCGCCGCGGTCAGAAGTGGAAAGTCGGCGGTCCCCCGCCGACTTTCCGCTGCTCGGGGGAATCCATGCCGCCGCCGCCATGGGGATTCTGACACCCCCTACCGCCATCCTGTTACAGGATGGCGGTAGGGGGTGCCGCGGGGCCCCTGGGGGCCCCTGCAGTGCCCATGCCAATGGCATGGGCACTGCAGGGGCCCCCGTAAGAGGGCCCCGCAAGGTATTTCAGTGTCTGCTTTGCAGACACTGAAATACGCGACGGGTGCAACAGCACCCGTCGCACCTTCCCACTACGCCGGCTCCATTCGGAGCCGGCGTCCTCGTGGGAAGGTAGATTTGCCCTGGGCTGGCGGGCGGCCTTTTGGCGGCCGCCCGCCAGCCCAGGGCAAATCTCAAAATACCCTCAGCGGTCTTGTGACCGCGGAGCGGTATTTTGACGGGGGAACATTGGCGGGCGGCCTCCGCCGCCCGTCAATGTCAGAATCACCCCCAATATATCGAACAGAATTAATTGTCGCAAACAAACACATTTGAAACGTTATAAACACTTTTGACCTTGTGCCATTTCATGAATAGATATAAAATAAATAAAATTATATCGACAGAGGTAAGGTAATGAAGGAAAGGGAAAGTTGAAGATGAGAAGGGCAAGTAAATACTGGGAGTTTGAACAAGAGTTAAACACAGGATTTGGAGCTGGACTGCAGCTTGTATAATTCTTATGATGTTGATTAGATTCAGCAACAGGATGGGTACGTATTGTTTAAGTGAAGGCTAGACTTAAGCGAAGGGATGAGAGAATGTGTGAGTTTTCATAATGATTTCCAGATAAGACATGTAACCAAATACAGTGATAATACTAAAATTAAGATGAGTTTACTCCAATTTGATTTGAAACAATTTTGTTGTGTTTCAGTTTCCAAACATATCTTCAATTCCATCACTTGCTCTCAAATACAAGCCACATCTGGATTTTAATTTAAATGCTGGGATGTAGAAAACATTCTTTCCTTTTTGTTTTATTAAGTCTCCAGATAGTTTTAGCTGTCTGTCAGCAGACCTATTGCCTCCAATATATAACATTGATGCAGTCTAAAGTTTAGTGTTGCCCTTCCTGTCACAAACGTCATCAAAATGTCACAGCCTGTGCCAATGTTTCCAAAACTTGTGACTTCTGTGGACTCCAACTTCATCATTGTGGGAACTCGAGGTCCCTCACTGAATAATTATTGGAATCCAGGAACACCCACTAAGTCATTATTTGAAGCCAGGGTCCCCGTCCTAAGCATTGTCGAAGATTTGAAATGCAAAACAATACACAAAAAATACAGAAACAAGCATTTATCCAGTATTGGATCTTTCATGAATTCACATGCTTGAATCATCCCCGTCGTCGAAGTGGGAGTCCCACGGTACATGAAAAGCAATAATCAACAAACAAAAAATGTTTCCCTAAAGGCTATAATGGTAACCCAAACCACTCGTATAGCCTATCTAAGTCCTTCTGTGAAAAGGACCCAAACCTGGCTGCTGGCCAATCAGGCACCAGCACCCTCTAGAACACTCTCAGGAGAGGCTCTTTCCCTCAGATTGTCTACCACATGTCGTGTGAAGGGAGTCTCGCTGAGCACTGCTCAGTTTTTTCTACTTCTTCAGAAGATTTTCTCTCAAAATACCTCTAAAGGATGTCAGATTCTTCTAGAAAAGGCCTTTTCCGCCCTTGTGGCTCCATGTGGATGATCCACATAAAGAATGCTTATAATGCCTGTACCCAGAACACCAGGTGAAAGACTGCAAGATATGCCGTACTTTCTCTACAAAAACACTCCGGGACCGTGAGGGTAGACTCTTAACATGGCTACAGGCAAAATCTTGTACTTCAGGTGAGGAGAGTGAGTCAAAAAGGCCACATCAAAGGTCCAAATCTGAGGACCTGGGTCAGGCGGAAATAAGGAAGGTGCAAAAGGCTTACAGAGCTCAATTTCATCTGAGCCAGCCTCTCCTTGACGAAAGAAGGAGTCGTCTCACCGTTCTCCTTCGTCTGAACCTTCTACGTCTAGAAAGGTATCTATCAAAATCAAGTCAACAACGACACCACCGTCGAACACAGTGATGACGACGGTGGTGTTCACATCTACCGTCTCCACCACCTCGTCGACAAGACCGTTGGCGGCGACGACTATGTCGACGTCTGTGGTAAAGGCTCCTATTACTTCTATTAAACCTCTGTTGACGAAGCCTCCAGAAAAAACTGCGTCGCTGAAGTCAACGTTGACGCCTTCGTCGACGAGAACATCGTCATTGATGACATCGTCTATGAAAGCCCTGTCGACTGCAACACTGTCGATGAGAGCTCCGTCGGCTGCATCACCGTTAACGAGGACACCGTCGACAAGACCATCATTGACGAGACCACCGTCGACTTCACCACCGTCGTCAACATCATCGTCGACGAAACCGTCGTTGATGGAAAGATCATCTACTATGGCAGTGCCATCGACAGGACCATCGTCGTCGACACCACCGACGACGCCAATGGTGGCTGTGAGTCAAAGGGATGCTATTCCTACTTCTTCTGGGTCTTCTGATCTTCGGGCCACAGTTAAAATCACAGCAATGTCCAGATCGACGATCTATCCTACGGGTACTTCACCAAGTAAGGTGTCAACTTTGTTACCGAGTCATCTGCTGGACTGGGAAGAGTCGGATGAGGGTCCATTTGGGGATGCGCACAGCCCATCCCAGTTGCACGTCAAGTACCAGGAGAGGATGATGATGATGAGTATGATCAATATCAGCCTTATTACTCTCATCAGTGGCACTATTATCAACCGCCGCCTCAACCAAGAGACTCTGTCTAGATGCCTGCCTCCTTGATCCAGGACTTGCAGTCAATGTTGCAGAATTATAGGAGAAGGTTCCCAGCTACAGCAGAAGAACAACCGCCACCTCCAACTTCTCCTGTTACGCCAAGGAGCGTCCCTCCACCTCTAGCTACTGCTAGGATGACTCTGCATTCTGTGTTAGCTGCTCCCCCTGGAGATGATGTTTCGACATCTGGGGAAGAGGAAGAAGAAGGTGAAATATCGACGCCACAGCATCCTAGTGAGGAATGGGATGACTATCTAGCCACCACACCTTCTCCACCACCTCCTCGCCCTTCAGATTCTCCACCGGAGGACATAGGTGGTGTTCAGAATTTAATGGATAGGGCAGCCACACGTTTCCACTTGCCAACATCGGTCTTGTAGTCTGAATGCTTCCTCCATGACTTTAAAGAGCAAGCAAGGAAGTCTGTGAGGCCCCCCCTATCATTGACTTCATATGGAGCGAGGGTATCAAGCTCATGCACAACCCGGCAACAGTTCCACTAGTGCCACAGAAACTCAACAAGAAATATAAGGCAACTCAGGACTCTCCGTCATGTTTGACTGGCCATCCAAAGCCAGACTTTGTCATTTCTCAAGCAGCTCAAAGGCGTTCCAAGAACCCGTCAGCGCCGATATATCTACTCCTCAGGATAGAGAAGGAAGCAGATTAGACAACGTGGGCAAGAGATTCTTATCCATGTCAGCCATAACTGTTCGGGCAGCAAATTCCCTAGCGATTTTGGAACGATATGATCGACAAATGTGGTCGGATATGCAGGCTTTCATGGACCTCATCCCGGAAAACAAACAAGCAGAGGCACGAAAGATCCTCCAAGAAGGAGAGCGTACGTCTGAAGAGATAATTGACTGCACCCTAGATATAGCCTCCACCAGCTTTCGTCAATTGGCTGGAGCTGCGGTATTACGCCGCCAGGGTTGGCTAAAAGCCACCTCTTTCAGACCGGAGGTGCAGTCCAGAATTCTTGACATTCTGTACGACGGAGAATCTCTCTTCGGCAAGCATATAGACGACGCATTGCAGGCCATCAAGGCTGACACAGATACTGCTAGGTCTCTAGGTACTTTGCAGTACCGGAAGCAGCCCTTTCGAGGTGCAAGAGGAAGGGGACTTACCACATTTCGAGGTTCCTATCACAGGCAGTATCAACAGCCTCAATATAGACCGACCTATCAGCAGCAGTATAGACAACCATTCACTGCCTCATACGCCAGGCAGGGAGGAAGGAGAAAACAGAGTTCTGAAACCCGGGATCAACCTAGAAAACAATGATCATTATCAGGCACCGTCTATCTTTCCCCACTATTTACAGAAGCACCAAGTGGGAGCGAACATCTCCAATTACCTCCAGATTTGGAAAAGCATACCATCAGACAAGTGGGTGCCGGGTATAATGGTACGAGGTCATACCTTGGAATTTATACAAAAACCACTGCACCATCCGCCAGGAACATCCAAACTGTTTCATCTTCGCTTGCTTCAGCAGGAGGTGTTCCTGATGCTCGCCAAGGGAGCGATAGAAGAACCCGAGTAAATAGGACTCGGGTTCCATTCCCGGTTCTTTCTAATAAATAAGAGGTCAGGGGAATGGAGACCGATCCTAGATCTCAGGAAGCTGAACAAGTTCCTTCTGAAGCAATCCTTTCAGATAATCACACTGTCGGATAGCCTACACCTTTTGAATCCTGGAGACTTTATGACAACAATGGATCTCCAGGATGCTTATTTCTACATAGCGATACATCAGAAACATCACAAGTATCTCCGCTTTACTGTGGCTGGTGCCCATTATCAATTCAAAGTTCTCCCATTCGGTCTGAAGTCAACTCCACGAATTTTCACAAAATGTCTTGCGCCAGTCGCAGGTTTTCTCCGCAACAGGAGTTTTCAGGGGTTTCCATACCTGGACAACTGGCTGATAAAAGCTCCTTCATCACAACTAGCGTCCTAGGCTACAAATACCTGCCTAGAATTATTTCACAGTTTGGGACTAGCAGTAAATTTCCAGAAGTCAGTCATCCTTCCCACACGCACGATAGTCTTCTTGGGTGCAGAACTCGACACCATAGGAAACAAGGCATATCTCACTCCGGCACAGCAGTAGAAACTAACCAACTTGGCTATCAGTATTTCCAGAAAAAGGTCTGTTTCAGTACGACTGTTCAAGTCGCTCCTAGGTATGATTTCCTTAGCCATCGTCCTCGTTCATCTAGCAAGGTTGAGAATGAGACCTTTGCAGGAGGAGTTATAGCTCCAATGGACCCAGTCGCAAGGATCCCTCGAGGATTCAATAAGAGTTACACCAAGAATGCTGAAGGCTTTGCGATGGTGGTCTCAGGTCAACCATCTCTCTCAAGGGCTCACCTTTCTAACGCCAATAACAGATTTTATCATCATGACAGACGCTTCCTTGGAAGGCTGGGGAGGCCATTTACAGGACATGTGCATTCAGGGAAGATGGTCAGATGCGCAGAAAGGAATGCACATACATCTGTTGGAATTAAAGGCGATCCATCTCACGCTCAAGGCGTTTCTTCCACGCATTGCAGGGTCATCAGTGTTGGTCCGGACAGACAACACAACAATCATGTTCTACATCAACAAGCAGGGAGGAACAAGATCCCTCTCCCCCTCAAGGGAAGCTCAATCTCTTTGGGACTGGCTCACGCTGCACAACATTCGCCTCAGGGTGGAGCACCTGCCTGGTGGACTCTCTCAGCAGGACGGACGGGTGAGAACTCAACCAGAAGGTACTGGACGGTGTCTTCCAATGCTGGGGACGACCGACACTAGATTTGTTTGCCGCCAATCAGAACACCAAATGCCAATTCTACGCCAGTCGATACCCACTCCCGAGGTCGTGGGGAAATGCTCTTTCGATGATATGGTCCGGGATCTTTGCATACGCTTCTCCCCCATCCCATTGATCCCCAGACTCCTGAGGAAGATGAAGTCGGAGGGCTGCAGGATCATACTGATAGCGCTCAGGTGGCCTGGGCCAGTATTGGTACATGGAGCTCCTACTCCTGTCCGTGGCCAATCCCATGAACCTTCCCTGCAAACACGACATTCTCACAAATTCTTCATCCGGATCCAACATCTCTGCAAATACACGCTTGGCTCCTGAGTTCCGTGATTTCCAGGGTATGAACATTGACCAAGAATGCAGACGGATTTTATCTGGGGCACGAGCCGACAGTACAAATACGATGTACAAGCTCAAATGGAAGAGATTTTGTGTCTGGTGCTTGCAGAACAAATTCCATCCTTTACAGAATAAGCCGGAACAAATTCTCTTGTATCTTCTCACCCTCTCAAAGGCTAGGGCTATGCCACGCATCAGTTAAGATCCATTTGGCAGCTATAGCCTCCTATAGACGCTCTGTCGATATGCCCTCCCTTGGCTCATCCAGGATTATTAAACAGTTCATGAAAGGCCTCTTCCGCACTTTTCCTCCGATGCGTCCTCCTCCGCCAGAGTGGCATCTCAATGTAGTCTTGTCCCAGCTAATGAAAACTTCGTTCGAACCCATTCACAGAGCGGAACTCAAGTACATCACATGGAAAGTGCCAATTCTGCTTGCTCTTGCTTCTATCAGGAGAGTCAGCGATATACAGGCCTTTACTATTAAGGAACCTTTTCTGTTATTTTCAGATGACTTTGTCCTGCTCAGGACTAACCCCAGGTACATTCCTAAAGTGCCCTCATCATTTCACCTGAATGAGCCAGTAATACTAAGAACTTTTTTCCCAAATCCATCAACAATCGCAGAAAAGACTCTGCATTCCTTGGACATCAAGAGATGCCTCAAATTTTACCTTCAAACTACCAAGCAGATTAGGAAGACGGATCAGCTGCTGGTATCTTATGCTCATGGACGGCAAGGGGCAGGAGTCATTAAGTCCACCATAGCCCAGTGGATTGCATCTACAATTCAGTTTTGGCACACGAAAGCAGGAAAAGCGTTGACCAAGTGCCTGTTCCAGGGCATTGCTCTGGATAAAATATGTCAGGCTTCGACGTGGAAGACTACCCACTCCTTTACGCAGCACTACTGTTTGGAGTAGTAACAAAGAACTGACTCTCTAGTTGGACAGGCTGTCTTACGTCATTTCTTTCACTAAGGTGAGATCTTTCCTTTATTATGTAGAGACAATTATATATTTATATATATATATATATATATATATATATATATATATATATATATATACGCTTGCTATGCAATATCGTTTCTGATTCTGTGATATATATGTGTCTATATATATATATATATATCTATATATATATATATATATGTGTTTTTGTTTATACTCACAATACAAGATTTATAGGCATGTTATTTGATACTATGTTTTAGAAGATTTCAAAGCTTGCACCCACCATCTATGGAGGGCATGACGTTTATTAAAGAGTACTGCTGACTACTCAGATCCAAGCATGTGAATTTATGAAAGATCCAATACTGGATAAGAAAACAAGTTACTTACCTGTGACTACAGTTATCCAGTATTGGTATCTTTCATAAATTCACATGTGGACCACCCTCCTCCCCTTAGGCGCTTGCTTGCCCTTCTCAGGTCATGGTCTTCACTCTTTTGCTAGAAAATCTGAGGGAAAGAGTCTCTCTGGAGAGTGTTCTAGAGGGTGCTGGTGCCTGATTGGCCAGTAGCCAGGTTTGGGTCCTTTTCACAAAAGAACTTCGATAGGCTATATGAGTGATTTGGGTTACCATTATGGCCTATAGGGAAAAAAAATGTGTTTGTTGATTATTGCTTTTCATGTACCGTGGGACTCCCATTTCGACGACGGGGATGATTCAAGCATGTGAATTTATGAAAGATACCAATACTGGATAACTGTAGTTAGAGGTAAGTAACTTGCTTTCTTATCAAACATATACACAAATGATAACGCATTTTATTCAATTTACAAACTAATATAAATAAAAAAAATACATTTTAAAAGAAAGGTTGGAACTTTTCTAAATTCAATTGAAGCCACACATCTTCCATACTATATTCTGTGTGATGCATCTGGGGAAACATGTTCCTCTCTGCTTGTCCCTGTGAGATGGCCCTTTGAGACTTAAAGATTTTTACCCTAACCCCTTTTAGAAGACTCTTCATTGTTCTACCGATGTGCTGATTCTTTCCCTTTTTACCTATCTTTTGCATACCTTAGTTCGTTCCCTTTTACCTGAGATTTCCTTTTTCCAAATTATTTTTAACCTTTTTGTTCTTTTTGTCCTTTGTCCGCACAAGTTTCACACCACACATGTACTTCCCTTATTTGGCTAACCGTAGGGATTTTTCCTATGCCCGTCTATATGTGTGACTCTGCTAATTTGATTTAACTGATGATTGCTCATTTATTTTCTCTATCACATATATCTTTGCTGATGACATGTAATGTTCTTCTTGAATGCTTAGTTCTTTTGATGTTAATTCACCTGAATTTATTTTGTCGCCTTGGGCAACCCCTAGTAAATATGTAACTTAATAACTTGGTCTTGGGAATTGTCTGCATGACTTTGAGCTTGAGTTTGTAATAATCCCCTTAACTTTATTTTTGACTGGAGATTTCGTTCCATGGCTAAATTGGTCTTGGTGTGTAATTTGAGTTGGGTTGTATTGATATTGTGTTAATGGTTCTACCACACCCTATAACAGGGTCAAGTGATCCAACCACCTCAACAATCATTGATTCCTCGGAAGGATGAAAATGCTACATCAACATATGCTTAAAGTGAGGTTTGGGTCAGCGTTTTGCTCTTGAGAGCATGACATTGCTGTTTATCTCTGTAAGTAAATGCCTCTTCTTGCATGATCACCCGCAATGCTTTGGTCTGATGCTGCTGGTTTTTAACTCTGAGAGTGCACTGAGGCCTACTTAAGACCTCAGCACGAGTGTTATAACCCATTAGAAGAATATGTTGAATTGTCCCCCTCCCCCCAATTGGTATAAACTGTCTTACTTACAAGTCCCTAGTATATGGTTCTCAGGGTAGCCAGGGTATGTAAGACAGAGAACCTCCTCCCCCCACCCCCAGGGCTGCAGCACTGATTGTGCCACCCTGTGTGGAAAAGATACAAAATGACTGCTAGCCTGCCACTGCAACCAGGAAGAGCAGTTTTAAACTGCAAGTTCAACTTTGTCATTCAAAGCAATGGGAAAGCCCGCACTTCCCTTAACAATTAAGGCTTATGGAGACCTGAGGCAGGGAGGTATATATTATTGTTTTGCAAGATTTACACTTTTAATCTGTCCTGTCCTGACTTCAAAACTTCCAAATTGTGGAAAAGTTAGTAGCCCTATTGGCTAACACAAAGTTACTAGTAGACCCCTGGGCCCGGCTAACTGCTGAATAGAAGTACTAAAATGGGTACTTCAAGGTATCAAATTAATCATGGCATTGAACCCAACTTGATTCCCAAGTCAAATTTAATGTTATTTTTAGGGAGAAGCAACTTTTAGAAACTTGTCACTCTGTAAGTCAGTTTGTCCTGTGGCCTCATAAAATTTCTGGTCGCCAGATAGTTTTCTGCCCTCCTGGGGATTAGTATGAATGACTCCCAGGTTTGTGAACAATGGTAGCCTGCTACAGAGGGATATGTTAACTTCCTCTTGCAGAAAGCTACTCAGGGTGTTGGCCCTAAAGGAGCACTTCAAAGGCAAAGCTCCCTTTGGTAGGCAAATGGTGATCACACTTCTGAGGGGTTGCCCCTTTACTCAAGCAGACAGCATGGCAGTGGGAACAGAGAGGGGAAACCAGTGCCCAAACCAGTATTCACCTGGGCATGAAGCCCACAGTTAGCCACACCTCTAGAGTGGATTAATGAGCTTCTGACATCCATGGAAGGGTTCAGAAAGGATGGATTGGACAGAGTAGTGCACCCTGGGATTGTTAGGTGACATTCATAGGCAGAAGTCATCATAGGGCAGGAGGGATCCTAGTAGCCCATCATCCCCTCAGGGTACTTCATAGGTATAATATAAATATGGCACCACTGGCTCACTGAAACTCAGATTACAATGGGACTACAGAAGGCCCAAAGAAGAACTGGACTGCTGACCCCCGGGCCAGGCAAAGAGGGGCTGTACCATCTACTGGACTGCACCTACTGCACCTTGGGCTAGCAAAGAGAGGACTGTGTCTGTGGATCCTAGCATGAGGAAAAGTCATTCACATGCCCCAGGCCAAAAAAGTGACTCCAAGGTTTCCTGACCTCTTGGACTCAGCACCAGGGCCATCAACACTGGAGAAGCCCAATTGACAAGTCAGTAGCCACTTCTGAAGAATCGCCACTGACCGCCGCTGGGCGCCTCAAAACACCAATTCTTGATAGACAAAAGTTGCAGCCAAATCGCTGGACCCAGAAGTGTTGTCTGAGTATAGCTTGGTCATCCAAGAGAGACACTAGCCCCCAACAAAAGATACCCCTGGAGCCACTGTTTATTAAGGCCAGTAGCCCCGCAGTAGATAGCCTTCTACTGGCTCAAAGAGGGGTTCGAGGGACCCCAACCACTTTGGCTGAATTCACCCTAGAAATAACTGCAGGGACAGCCCCATGGATCGCACAACACCCAGAGCATCCTTTTGCATCTTCCAGCTCCTGCATCCTCAGCATCTGGACCATTCCATTGAAGTTTGTAGCGGTTGGGCTATAAAGGTCAGAACTGTACTGGAAAATGCTTTGGTGGCCAAGTAACTCTCGAAATATTCCTTAGTGCCCCTCCCCTGACCTTCTCCCTTCTCGATTTGATCACCCCAGTCGGGCTGGAGTGGTTGAACACAGCTCATTTAATGTTTTCAAACGTTTACAAACTTTACAGTTAGCAATGCTTGTTTGTGGTGAACTAAGATTTACGTTTCCTTCAATAAGCTATATCTCCGGAACATTCCAGTGGAATTTTCTCATTTTAGGCATCAAAGATCCACAAACGTATAATCTATTTTTATAAATTGAAGTTGAATTTCTTTCATGTTGTGTGACTTTCTTATTTGTTGTTTAGTGCTTCTAAATGCTTCACACCACTTCCTTGATGTTCGAAGCCACAAATGCCAGGATTGAGCTAAAGGTTTTAAAAATGATCCAGACTGGACCCAAGACAGTTTTTGTGAGTGTATTAGATTGCTAGGTCGCACAACCATACCATATAATATACCCAAATTCTCACAATCTCTTTTTGTTTTGATTACTGTTTGTCACAATCATGTGTTCATCTATTTCAGGAGCATTTTGATTGCACAGTAGCCCAGTATTCAGTGACATCTTAAGAGTTTTGCTACTACACACACACACACACACACTTACTTCAAAAACACAGGTTACAATTTACTCGTACAAAACCATCGAAATTCAGCTGTTAGAGTTATTTTAAGTAACTATAACTCATGCCCAAAGCTATAACGCATGCCCTCACCATGCACAGTTTCCTCATCAATAATTTCATTGCAAATGTTGCTATGATATTTTCAATTATGTCATAGATAATGTTATGAGGGATGTAAAATATAGGGTAGTTAGCAGTGCATGTAGAGGGCGTGAGTTATAGTTACCATAGGGCACAAGCTATATTTACTTAAAATAACTCTAACTATAACAGCTGAATTTATATGGTTTTGTGCAAGTAAATTGAGAACCTAACTATAACGACACTGCAACCTTTGTTTTTTTCAGTGAATGTGTATGATTTTTTCAACATTAAGTAATTGTAATACTTTACGTGAATCCATACTGCCATGGACGGCCAGCAGTATAACCACTCAACCATGCTTCACACATGGCCTTATGAATTGGCACACAACTATTTGTTTATGCTTGTCGATTCCCAGGAACGTTGCCTTGTTTTAGCTAAACTATACTCTGTCACAGGAAACAACTACAGCCCAAACCACTGAACGGAATTACGCCAAATCTGGCAGAAAGCTAGCTTTTGGTATGCAGATTGTGCTTTTGGTTATTTGGTGTAAATCCGTTCAATAGTTTTTGAGATATTAAAGGGAAAATAAATTTGTATAACTGAGGTCTTGAAGTCGTTGCGATGGTTTCACAGCGATTACGAATATGTGCGACACCAGAAATGTTGTGATTGGCTAACTGCAGACTGAGCAGAAAGTTGTGGCTGCCATTTTATGTAATGAGACATGGTCCCCGGGGCTGAAAATAAAAATGATAAGTGGCATAGAATGTCAGGGTGGAGGTACCATTCAGATAGGAGTCGCTGTAGGTGAAATTATTACCTTACAATGTTTTTTTCACATTGCGCGATATTTGTGAATGTGTTCGATGCTCAGCAGAGCACCCGTGCAACGTCACAACAAATTTGCGCATATCGGCGAAAAAAAAAAAAATACAGAGGCCTATTTAGAGGCTAATTCATTTGCTCAAAGTAGCAGTCAGACACTCATGTACCCACTCACAGATTCAGTTAACACCCACACACCCACTCACAGACCCACTTAGACCCTCACACACCCAATCACAGACCCATTTAGAGACTGACGCACCCACTCACAGACCTACTCAGATCCTCATGCACCCGCTCACAGACCCACTCAGAACCTCATGCGCCCACTCACAGACCCCCACATACCCTCACAGACCCACTCCCAGATCCACTCATACCCTCATAGAGCAGCTGACAGACACACTCAGACCCTCATATACCCACTAACAGACCCACTCAGACCCCTACGCACCCACCCTAGCCGCAGGCCAGGCCCTGTTGCCAACCTCTGCTACAGACACTCATGCACCCACTCATAGATCCACTCAGACACTCACACACCCACTCACAGACCCACTTAGACCCTCACACACCCACTCACAGACCTACTCACACTCTCTTGCACCCTCTCACAGACCCACTCAGACCCTCATGCAACCACTCTCAGACACTCACAGATCCACTCACAGACCCACTCATACCCTCACACACCCACTAACAGATCCACTCAGACCCCTACGCACCCACCCAAGCCGCAGGCCAGGCACAGTTGCCAACCTCTGCTACAGAAACTCATGCACCCACTCACAGACCCACTCAGACCCTCATGCACCCTCTCACAGACCCTTTCAGACCCTCAGGCAACCACTCACAGACCCACTCAGACCCTAATGCACCCTCTCACAGACCCATTCAGACCCTCATGCAACCACTCACAGACCCACTCAGACACTCACAGATCCACTCACAGACCCACTCAGACCCTCATGCAAACACACACAGACACTCACGTACCCACTCACAGACCCACTCATACCCTCACAGACCCACTCCCAGATCCACTCATACCCTCATAGAGCAACTCACAGACCCACTCAGACCCTCACATACCCACTCAGACCCCTACGCACCCACCCTAGCCGCAGGCCAGGCCCTGTTGCCAACCTCTGCTACAGAAACTCATGCACCCACTCACAGACCCACTCAGACACTTACACACCCACTCACAGACCCACTTAGACTCTCACATACCCACTCAGATCCTAATGCACCCTCTCACAGACCCATTCAGACCCTCATGCAGCCACTCACAGACCCACACAGACACTCACGTACCTACTCACAGACCCACTCATACCCTCCCAGACCCACTCCCAGATCCACTCATACCCTCAAAGAGCAACTGACAGACACACTCAGACCCTCACATACTCACTAACAGACCCATTCAGACCCCTACACACCCACCCTAGCCGCAGGCCAGGTCCTGTTGCTAACCTCTGCTACAGACACTCATGCACCCACTTATAGACCCACTCACACACTCACACACCCAATTACAGACCCACTTAGACCATCACACACCCACTCACAGACCAACTCAGACCCTCATGCACCCTCTCACAGACCGACTCAGACCCTCATGCAACCACTCACAAACCCACTCATACCCTCATTGAGCAACTGACAGACCCACTCAGACCCTCACATACCCACTAACAGACCCACTCCCAGATCCATTCATACCCTCATAGAGCAACTCACAGACCCACTCAGACCCTCACATACCCACTAACAGATCCACTCAGACCCCTACACACCCACCCTAGCCGCAGGCCAGGCCCTGTTGCCAACCTCTGCTACAGAAACTCATGCATCCACTCACAGACCCACTCAGACACTTACACACCCACTCACAGACCCACTTAGACCCTCACATACCCACTCACAGACCCACTCAGACCCTAATGCACCCTCTCACAGACCTATTCAGACCCTCAAGCAGCCACTCACAGACCCACACAGACCAGGCTCTGCAGTCAAACTCCGCTGCAGAAGGCCGTTCGTGGCAGTTGTTGGATTAACGTATGGTTTCTAAAATTACTTAATGTTAAAAAAAAAACATAGAAATTCACTGAAAAAAACAAAGGTTACAAGTATGTTATAGTTAGGAAATAGATTTTAAAAAATCTTAGAAACTCACATAAAAAACAAAGGTTACAGGGATGTTATAGGTTCTGAATTTACCCACACAAAACCAGAAAAATTCAGCAGTTATAGTTAGAGGCATTTCACAGACTAAGGTGACTATAACTCGCACCCTCGACACGCACTGCTAATTACCCCAGATATTAAAGCATTCATGACAACTTTTATAACGTCAATAAAATTATCAATGAAATGTTAGAAGTCAAATTATTGAAGAAAAAAATGTGCATGGCGGCAGACGCCTCTAGTGTAAAGATCCAAGGTGTTTTGGAGTATCTGGTGCGATTTGTGAGTGGTGACCCCATTTTTTTTTTAGTCCCATATGGATGAGTTCCATAAATTTAATTTAAGTCCTGATGGTATTCAGGCATTGAAGAAATGTAAAACCCCACTAAAGGAGTTACATTGGGAAATAAATGTATTGATAACGAAACAGCGTGTTCTGTTCTTCTTGGGCCGACATCATGAGATCAACTGATAAAAACGGTTACAAATCTGATGTAAATTTTAGAAAATAAAAGGGTCCATGATCAGAAATGGATTAATTTAAGGGAAGTGGTTCGGGCTAATGGTTCCCGGAAGTATTGGCATTTGATTGCCGAATATTGTGATTCGAGGGTGAAGGTGCAGGCAATTCTGATTGCTGAAAATACCTGGGTGGATTATGGGGCATATTTATACTCCGTTTGCGCCGAAATTGCGTCGTTTTTTTTGACGCAATTTCGACACAAAACTAACTCCATATTTATACTTTGGCGTTAGACGCGTCTAGCGCCAAAGTCCATGGAGTTAGCGTAATTTTTTAGCGTGGACACCTACTTTGCGTTATTTATATGCAAGGTAGGCGTTCCTGTCTAAAAAATCGACTCCGAGGCATGTGCGTGGGATTTATACTCCCGGGCAAAAATCACGCCCGGGAGTGGGCGGGTCAAGAAAACCCGCATTAGCGCCGGATTTTAGCGCCTGGGTCAGGGCAGGCGTTAAGGGACCTGTGGGCTCAGAATGAGCCCAGAGGTGCCCTCCCCTGCCCCCAGGGACACCCCCTGTCACCCTTGCCCACCCCAGGAGGACACCCAAGGATGGAGGGACCCACCCCAGGGACATTAAGGTAAGTTCAGGTAAGTATTTAAATGAATTTTTTTTGTGGCATAGGGGGGCCTGATTTGTGCCCCCCTACATGCCACTATGCCCGCAGACCATGCCCAGGGGACAGAAGTCCCCTGGGCATGGCCATTGGGCAAGGGGGCATGACTCCTGTCTTTGCTAAGACAGGAGTTATTTCAATGGGGGTTGGGCGTCGTAAAAAAATGGCGCAAATCAGGTTGAGGCGATTTTTTTGCCTCAGCCTGACTTGCACCATTTGTGGACGCCCATACGCCATTTTCCCCCTATGCCGGCGCTGCCTGGTGTACGTCGTTTTTTTTAACGCACACCAGACGGCGCCGGCGGCTAACGCCGGCTAACGTCATTCAATAAATACGGCGCCCGCATGGCGCTTCAGAATGGCGTTAGCCGGCGCTAATTTTTATGGCGCAAAACTGCGTTAGCGCAGTTTTGCGTCAAAAAGTATAAATATGGCCCTATATCTCCTAGTTGTACACAATTAATACTGAGTTAGATTTCGCTTGGAATATTTGGGTGGTTGAGTACTCCCTTACAGTGTACAGTAGCCCCTTAGTAGTTGAGATAGCGGGGTTTATTGAGAATAACAAATCTTCTGGCGCTTTGGGGCCCGATGAGGTCCCCACTGTGGTTTTTAAAAAGGAGGCTGTTGCTTGGGGTTTGTTTTTTGCCCGGTTATTTAACTTTTGTTACCGCTCAAGGAAAACTCACTTGTCTTGGAAGGGCAGTGTTATTGTCCGGTTGTGCAAGAAGGGCCCCAAAACCTCGCCAGTATGTTACAGATAGATAGCTCTATTGGGTGCCTCTGGCAAATTATTTGCCAAGAGTGCACTTTGCCATCTACAGCAGTGGGCTGATGATCAGCATATCATACCCCTGGAACAAGCTGGTTTTAGGAGGAATCATAGTACTCTGGATAATAATGTGGTCCTCCAAACGGTAGTGGAAAAATATTTGTTTCCACCGGTTTATATGGCATTCGGACAGAGTTGATTGTCAAATGCTGTGGAGGAAGCTTTTCTTGTTGGGTGTCCTGCATTGCCTTTTGAGATTTATAATGGAGTTAGATACGCAAACATGGTGTCAAGTCCTCAATGGAGGGATGCAAGGTTTATCATGTAAGGTTAAAACACACAATGGTCATAAGCAAGGCTGTTTGTTGGCTCCCCGTTTGTTTTCCTTATATATTTTCGATCTTCCAGGTACACTTTATCAAGTCAGGGGTGATCCTCCTAAAATTGGCAAAATGTTTATTAATTCCTTACTTTATGCTGACGATGTAGCCATTATGGATCTTACTCCCACTGGTCAGCAACGTCGTCTTGCTGCATTGTCAGAGTACGCTGATGCCCATTTCCTAAAGATCAACATTTAAAAAAGCAGAGTACTGATCTTTAGAAAGAATGGTTTTAGACTTAAAATGAATCTTAACTGGTACCTGGATTCTGACAAATTGGAAACAGTGGATTCTCATCTCTATCCTGGGAAGGTTTTCTCCAAGAGTGGGCGAGCTCTGGATCATATGAAGGTTTGTAAGGACAGGGCCCCCTCACAGGCTAATGCCTTACTCAGACTAAATAAAACATGTGAGTCTCCACTTTGGACATATCATGTCAGTGTATAGGCTAAAATCCCTCTCTCTCTGTGTTATGCATGTGAAGTGGTGGACATGCGATATTGCCATTCCTATGAGGTACTGAGGGTCGAATTTGTCATCAACTGTGTAATCTGAATTCTCTTGCGGCCCCTCATGTGATGCGATTGGAATTGGGCTTACCATCCTCCTTTGCGTTGTCTCTGACAGCTGTCCTGAGGTGTGATAATTCCCTTCTGAGTGGCGAGGAGGGAACTCTATGGACAGCCCTGAGAGTTGAAATCTTTTTCCAGTTGAAAGAACACAGTACGCTTTTCAGGTCCTTTAGTTGGGCTAATGACATTTTTGAGTAATTTGAAAATAGATTGCTAAATGTCCAAGGCCGCTTTGAAGAGCTTATTAAAGGGCGCCTTGCATAAAATACGTTTTGCCAGGGACATTACCCTAAGCGAGGTAAATCTGTGTAATCAGGTGGTGTTCGAGAGTACCCTAGGGAACAAACTCCAGCCCTACTTAACATGGAATATGCCCCATGGGATCCGGAGGACTATCCTTCTCCTGAGATTGGATCTGATCCCCTTACTGGTTGTTACCGGCATTTGGGACAGAGTTCCCAAAAAGGATAGAATATGTGAGCTGTGCCAGTTAGATATCCACGACCTCAACCATGTATTATTGGTGTTTCCTGGGCGGTTGGGTGCTCGTCGTCAATTTTGACCAATATTTATTAAATAAAATGTACATTCTGCTTCGTAGGCTTGCTAATTTGTATTATCTCTCCCAAATAAAATGATATGTAATAAGCTTTATTTATTTTTTAGATCATTTTTGAATATTTTTTAGGGCCCATGTTTTTTTTCTTTGTGGGGCTTTGATGTAGTAGACATGGTTCTGATAGCTTATGTGATATCTTATTGGAATAGTTCAATTTGGGGCTGACATTGTGTAACCTTTTTATAATTATGGGTATTTTCCTTTTTGTTAAATGTGCTGCTACAATATTGTACATGGCATGGTGGTTGTCCATATAACCATGTATCAGGCACTATTTTACTTTACATATTGCACTATGCATGTTGCACTTTATAGAGGCTAGAAGTTATTGTTTAGCCTTGTTGAAGGATATAGGTTCCACCCTTCCCTTGTGTGGTTGAGAATAAGCGCATGCGTGCTGCTTTTTGTGCTGTGTGATTTGTGATTTGTTATTTACATTTTTATTGTGTTGCTTGATGATATATTTTTGTGGTTGCATGTACAAAGCTGCAGTTACCCATTTTATTTTTCTGTTGTGTTTTGTATGTTGTTATTTTACAGGATTATTATTGTCGCTTGTTGGATTTTAATATGTAGTGTGAATTTTGTCCATTATTGTATTGCGTTATGTGGGCCTCCACAGGAGTTCTGTTTTATAATAAAATATACTTGACTACATATATATATATATATAGTTATACATATATATATATATGTGTGTGTGTGTGTCTATGTGTGTGTGTCTATAGATATGTGATTGAATATATATATATATATATATATTTATATATATATATATATATATACGTATATATATATATATATTCACTGAAAAAGACAACGGTTACAGGGACGTCATAGTTAGGTTGACTTTTTACCTATACAAAACCATAGAAATTCAGCTGTTATAGTTATACTTAGGTTAAGAAACTATAGCTCATTCCGGTACAAGTTATAATTTCTTCGGATAAGTATAGCTATAAGTATAACTATAACTGCTGAATTTCTATGGTTTTGTATCGGTAAAATGCAAACCTAACTATAATGTCCCTGTAACCTTTGTGTTTTTCAGTGAATTTCTATGTTTTTTTTTAACCGACACGTTAATATCTTTGTCAGGTTGCGGCACGCCAAACAGGTCCTTGTTTTTCCCCTTGATCTGAGGAGGATCTGAGGAGGATCCACGTCCCTATATATACAAATTTGGTTTTCATTTAGTAACTAGAAAACTATTAAATGGATTTAGCAAATCACCAAAAGGTCGCTTTCTGGACAAAGAGCTAGCTTTCTGCCAAATTTGGCATAAATCCGTCCAGTGGTTTGGCCGCTATTTCTGTTCAAAACCCTATGAAAATTTACATGGAGAAAACATGTTTTGAGACGCTCCCTTTTTCTTAGCCCCCACTTGATTGATCACCCCGAAACTTTCCAGACAGCAGCTGATGTGAGCGTTGTATTTTTAAAAACAATTTTTTGAAGATTTGTCAACTGGCACCAAAGATGTAGGTAAGTAAAAAAATAGGCTTTTTATAATGAAACTATAACTACCTAGTGGTAACTGCCACTAGGTACTATAGATACATGTATATGTATGCACTTAAAAGAGAGAAACAGAGTCAGAACTAGAGGTACAGAGGTTCATATAGAAAGATCGATTAATGTAAGATAGTGTGGAAGAAAGTTTACGTTATCCTGGGGCCACTTGGAAAGGTCCCAGCCCTTAAAACGCCTCTGACAGTTTTCTGGTTGGTTGACTTGTATTTTTCCACTGCTCACCTTGCTGGTGTTAAAGATACTATGGGGCTATTTACAGTCATGGCTCGCAGAGGTTAATAGTGGCGGCGGCATGTGGTGGGAGGATAATAATAAAATAAAATAAAAAATAGTAAAAATAAACACTTACCAGCCTCGCTGGGCCCGCGCGGCCGCTCCTTCTTCCTGGTCACAGGAAGCAAGAACTCCCAGCCTGCCCTCCAGCCAATCCTAAAACTGCATGAAAGCAGCATTAGGTTTGGCAGGAGCACACAGCCAGGGCATTCCCAGGCAAACCGGGAGCCCGTGCTTGCTCTCTCCAGCCCGGCAGCACAGTACCGGACTGGAGAGTGCACAGTGCACATGTGTGTTCGGCCGGCCCGAGACCGCTGGCCAAACACATGTACGCACTGAGGGGAGGGCACTCCCCTCTTCCCCGTCATCCCCCCATGACCCTACCCTTTTAACAACGAAATGATAATAAACATAGTTTATTATCGTTTCATTGTTAAGGGTTTGTAGCAGCTGCTGCTGATGGGGGAGGGAGGAGCTGAAGCTGCTTATTTACAAGACTGTTGCGCCGCCAGTTTGTCACTTTTTTCCTATAGAAAAGGTGATGCGCCAGCTTCGCAAGGGGCTGGTAAATAAGCCCCGATATGTTTTTATCTATTTGTTAAGAAGGTCATGGGAGTGCATGTGTTTTTTGCTTCTCTGTTATGTGCTGCTTGCCCCTTTGATTTTTCCCACCTCCTCTTGCTCTCCATCTTGCGTCCCTAAATTTGTCCAGGCTCATTTATTTATTTTCCCACCCTGTTCATCCACTCACTTTTCTAAAACTATTCCCATACTACTCCTCTGTTGCTTTCTCCACTCCCTGCTTGATTGCTCTTTCCAGTCATCTCTCAATTAAATTTTAGGTACTTTTAAAAATGTTGGTTCCTACCACTCTATCACGGCGGCTGTCTTTAATTGCCTTTTTAATATTTTCCAAAATTATGGTACAGAGATGGGTGTGAGAGATGTGTGAGCATGTGCAGCACTTATGTAATGGAAAAAAGCATTGACTGTCAAGACTTAATGGCTTTGCCAATGCATATTTTTATGTGATAGTGTTACGACATACTGGTGCAGGTTAAAGCACGGTTAGGGTGAGTTGCATTTGTTGCACAATTAAGTCAGAGGTACATGCAATTCATAACGTTTGTTGTCAAAAAGACATGAATTTACTGGTAAACGTTTAAAATGTAATTCCAGCATTTCTGATACAGAGTCACAAACATACATTTTGCCACAAAGGGCAATCTAAAATAATCTACAGTAGAGTTGAGGAATGTGTATTTTATCAAATAAAGGGGCTTATTTACAATCCCCTAGCGCCATGTGGAACTGTGCCCATTTCCACATTTGCAAGGCAGCGCTAAGCCACTTTGCATGGCTTAACACCACCTTATAAATATGGGTCCCCCGACGCAGTTTTCTGCAGCACAGGGGCTGGCAATGGGTGTTGCTGTAGACATTTCTATGCAACACCCATTGCTTTTGAAACTGCCCCAGATTTACGAGAAATTGTAAATTTGAGGCAGCGCCAAAAACTAAAGCCACCCCAGGGGTGGCGTTACAGTGGCACTAGGAGGAGAAATACTTTTATTTCTCCTCGTTTTTGCTTTTCCTAATCGGGCTGCATTCTGCAGCACATATAAAGAAAAGTAAAACGCCATTAATGAATGTTTATGTGCAGAAAGGTGTCCCTTCTTGAACATAAACAATCATTAAATAAAGGCGATTTGCTCTTCTATGTATGCTCGGAATGTAACAAATCGCCATTATTCATTGTTTATGTGCAGGAAGGGACACCTTCCTGCACATTAACAATCATTCCCTGCACTACAGTGCAAGGCTGCCTGCATTGGCGCTAGGCAACTAATTTTGGCGCCAGTGCCGGGAGAGAGGACCGAAATGCGCCATATCTTGTAGATAAGGTGCATTTCTGCCCTTTCCCGGCGGCGCAGGAAGACACTGGCTGCGCGACCCTGCGCCAGGGGGGCTTGTAAATAAGCCCCAAAAAGTGACCGACCGGCAGCGCAATGAGCTTGTAAATAAGCCCCCTTTTTTACAGCAAATAAAGAACCTGTTCTCATTTAGAATGAAAGAGCAGATAATTCAATAAATGAATACAGTCTGCTATAAGATATAATCGAGTGCCAGGTCCACGATCTTGCAAATGAAAATGTGCACGTGAATAAGCCTAAATTATTTCGACAAATGAGCAGGTTATTTCAAACTTGCAAACCCATTTCATAAATAACTTTTTAACCTTCTTGAATGTCAAGGCTAGAGCTTCAGGAAAGTATTCAATTACTGCTCTCCTTTACAATTATTATTTGACAGTAGTATGAAAAACAGATTTGTCTGCTTGTCAAGATTGACTAGCTCCTAAACCATTTATTACTAAAAACCTATTTCTGATTTATCCCTTACAAATGTTTAGCTAACTTGGTACTTATACTGTGACTGACTTTTTAACAGTACGATTTTTAGAATGGAATTGATAATTTAGTCTAATAAAGCTACAGTGTTTCATTTTATTCATTGAATACGTTTTGAACAACTTGTTCGATAAAAATAATTCATTACTTAGATAAGAACCCCATGAAAGTTGGTAATACAGATTCAGATGCTAATTCTAAGAATTGCCACCACTGCATCAATGCACCGACTTCGTTCTTTTGCTCCGACACAGTCTTAATTAAACCTAACAAACACACTCACACACACACACGTGCTCTCTCTCTCACTTTATGTGATAGGGGAAAAATAGTTAAAGAATTAGCGCTTTTACACGAGGAGTCAGAACGCATGAAAAACAAACAATAGTCAAAAAAGAAAACAAAGTTTTTATGAGGTATGAAACTAATGGCTGACTGGTTGACCGGCCCTTCCCTACAGAGAGGGTGCCATCCAAAATGGCTCTAGCATTCTGAGCTGGAGAAATACCTTATGCTGTCCCGCAGTACCCAAAGGAGACAATAGAAACACTATGGCCCTCATTTTGGGCCCTGTGGCGGTCTTTCCACCGCAGGCTGGCTGTGCTGACCACCATATTACAATGCAGCGGTTTAGCCACTGCCAAACTGCTGCGTCCCCGCCCGTCCCACCGCTTTAGTGCGGCCCACCAGGCTGGAGGTTTCCACCTGCAGCCCGGCGAGAGTCGGATAACCGCCAAAGTTTTCCAGACTATGACACCGCCAACATTTTCCTGGCGGTCTCATCGCCACAGAATGCTGGCAGAAAGGTATCCCGACGACAGGAACTTGCGTTCCTGTCACTGGGATACACCCCAAACACCTCTGCACACATGCACGCATGCACCTACACACAAAGACACACACCCACTCACATGCTCACTAACAACATTCACCCCATAGAAGTGCATTCATATCTCACACACACCCATACTCTCACCATATACACATCCATACAGACACGCACCTACACGCACCCATTCACACCCCCCTTGCCCCTTCCATATTCACCCATGCACTCACCCCCACCCCGTCCACATGCATCACCACCACCACATTTACACATAGGAACAGACGCACGCACAGGCACTCCCCCCCACATTCATGACACACATATACACACTCATACACACCCATTCACAACCCCTCACCCCTTCTCCCCTTGCGGATTACACTTACCTCGTCTGACGAGGTGCTTCTCCATGAAGGGACGAGACCCGGCACTCCCACCGCCGGCACTTCCACACCACCAGAAGACTGCCACAGAGAATTACAGATTTTTATTCTGTGGGCGGTCTTTTTCTGGCGTGGCCTAAGCGCAGTCGACCGTCATGATGAATGCCACTAGATATTCGACCGCCGGCGGTGTAGATATCCGGTAGCAGTCATAATACGGCGGTCGGAATACTGCCAGCACTGGCGGTCTTCCTGGCAGCCGTGGCTGCAGCAGTCTTGGCAATAGACCACTGCAGTCATAATGGGGGCCTATGTTCATGAAGGCCTACACCAGAAAGAACCAATTAAAGAAAGGAACTGAGTAATAATAGAATGAAGCAGACGAAGAGTTGCATCCTATTTTATGATAAGATTTTAAACAACAATGCAAATTAAAGCAACATTTTTCTTCCTTCTTTCATGTACAAGTGGTGAAGCCCCTAAAAATTTAATTTTCTTTTTTATTTGTGTTTTTTATGTGCAAATTTGTGTAATGAACAGTTGTCATATACTGCACATAAAAGTTTAAAACAAACCAAAACAAAACCATTTTAAAACGTAGTAGGAATTTTCGCACACAGTTTAAATCATATTTTGCAAGCAATTTAAAATAAAAACGTGCATATATGAGTTTCTATTGGTAAGCCACGTCCAGTCCTACAGCCTAGCACCCCTGTCTTAAATATTCAAAGGCTGTTGATGCAGGATCGATGGTTGCACAACTACTCTCCTATATCGAAGTTTGTACAATAGACTAAAATAATTAAAGTGAAACTTGCAGTACACAAGATACTCAGTGGTTTCGTTTTTTCTCACTGCAATTTTAATTGTAATTTATGTTCATTCATTTGTGTATTATACTGAAGCACTTCCTTCAAAATTGCCATTAGCGAAAACAAATTTGACAGCAGGCTGCCTCTTCAAGTACACTTGCTGTCCCATTGCAAACCATTTTAACCAATAAAATGGTTCAGTAACCTCATTGATAAATTGCGTTTGTAATTTACTGGCCGGTGATACAAAGTTCTTTTTTCATATAGGGACAATTAACAATAACTTAAATGCTCATGACCTGCAGGGACCGTCCTCATTGAAAAATCTTTCAAGGAGGCTTTCTAGCACCTGAAAATCAAACTAGGCGACTCAAATTACCATTCATTCTTGCCACCTTAACCTTAGGGAGCCGTGCATAAGAAAAAACTCTGACATGCGACGGTTGGTGGAGTTTTGTCACCATTTCGCACTCCATGTGGAACACGTGATAGAGCGGAAACGTGGTAACAATTTACCTGCGTTCGGACGCTCTTTAGGTCGATGAATCTTTTGACTAAGTGGGAACTCTCTGTACTATTAATCGATCACTCACCTTATACCGTTAATCAATAACGTACATAAGCAACACCTTGAATGACATAACACTTAACAATTAATCCAGAATACATTTCGGCGAACCCTGACCTTTCAGCCAGGAATAACCACACCAGTTTATTGCAAAGTTAGTGAATTTATTTCCCTATATTAACAAAGCTAGCACAATATAAATGTGTCTCAACACCAAATGATAGACATAAATGAACATTAATAGCTGTGCATATCGTCGAAACAAGTGTAATCTATGCAGCATTTGAATCACAAGGCATTCAATAGTGGCAATGCAAAGCACTAATACGATAATCTGTAATGGGCTAATTGCGTACATTTAGTCAGCATAACAAGATCTCCAATTGCATCGTGTGACATATGGAATCCTCGTCTAACCTCAAATTAGCATCGGCATGTGGGACTTCATGCAAAAACGATTTGGCAACATCAATTTAGAAAACTCCTAGCTAGGGTCCTTATCAAAATCAGCAGTTGGTTACCTAAAAGAAACACAATGCAATTTTACAGTTTCCTTTCATATTTACCAATTCCAATCAGCAATCAATGAAGTCTTCGTCTCACAGGTACCGTTTCTCGATCAGCATGGGACCGGGCAAAGGGGGCAGGGGTGAACGGGGCAATTGCCTCACGGCGGCAAAGTAAGGCTACCACTTCATGCAAAGGGGCAAATCAAAGTTAAAGTCTCTAGGGCAAGAATCATTAAAGTCTCTTTCTCTCGACTAGAGAAAGCATCAAAGTCTCTCAAAATGGCGTCGCAGCAAAATGGGTCATAGTAGCTACGAAGTCAAAATGGCGGGATGTCCGAAGAGAGAGAGAGCTTCCCTCTCGTGCACCTGGGTTTTATAGACAACAATTCAAGTCCTGTAGGGTCTCCATTGGAGGGTTCATAGGTTAGCTTCAAATTGACCAATCAAAAACGACAGTTCTCAAGCTTTTACTTAAGCATACATTATCCTTGGAGATGGGTACACAAGTTGCAACATTGTTTCTCGATTAGCTTACTCTCAGAGGCTCCATTGTCCGCACCTGCAAGCCGACCTTGAATTTAAGAGAAAATATGCCATGCTGGCACCAACTTTAAGATAAGCATGTGAGCAGTTTCTGTGGAAAAGTACAGCTTCAAGCAGAAATACACGTTTAATAGCACAGTGGAAAAATACGAACATTTAAACCGTGAGACCAGGCAACTAGGCCAAAGCCTCCGCTAAAGTAATGCTAAGCTAAGGCATTTCAAATGAGCAAATCGTAGCACACGTTTATGATTATGTCGGATTAGTGCAATTCTAATACACCACGTTATATAAAGCACGCGTATAAATGATGGCAAACTACTCTGAGGGCACATTTTGTCCCCGTACAATCTTTATTAATTCGGTCAATGTCACACATGATTATTTCAGCACTACGTTTATGCATTAATAAATCAAAACCTTCATTTTCTGCTTCATCAATCCCTCCTCTGATGACTACTTGTCATCACACAAATTTAGCCCACAAATTTTATCTCATTAAAATTCTGTCAGCTCCCTTTTCCTTTTAGTTCCCCTAGTTTGCTCTTTGTATTCTTCTGCCATTCTTTTCATTATTTTCTCTTCCTTTCTTCTTTTAATTCTCTCCATAATCATTATTATTCCCCTTTTTATTCCCCAAATTCCAAATACACAAATTATCACTATTAATATCCCTTCTATTATTTTCAATAATATTCCATTCCAAATTCCCCCAATCCAATGTCCCACTGAAGCAAGTCCCTTTCCAACCTTTTCCCACACTCCTGGTTCTTTCAGTTCTTTCAAATCTGCACTTTCTTTTGTTAGATTAGCAAGCATAGTTTTAATTTTCACACTATTATCAGGTATATAGGTATATAGGTGCAGCAGTGACGTGCACCAATCATTTTGCAAACGCCTCCATCCTTTGCTAAAAGAATGTCTAAAGCAAGCCTATTTTGAAGAGTCATAGCTCTTTCCGCTGCAAGTTCAGCATCCATCAGGATTATAGCACCTGAAAACTTTGTCAACATGTTATCCACTATAGTAGACAACTTTCTTATTTTGATGGAATTCAGCACAACTCCCAATGAAGGAATCATGGCTCCAAATATATCACAGCTGCGGTCTGTCTTTTCTGGATACGATGGGATCCAGGTGTCTTTTCAATCATCGATATGTCATCCAGTTGATAAACCTTTGGAAACACTATACCCAAATAACATCTTCCCCACCATCCCTTTGGAAGACGATAATAGGCATTATGCCCACAAATGTAATACACCCCTGGAATGACAGGGTCAAGTCCGTCCATCATGAATGTCCATTTGGCCTTAAAAATAAACGTATGTTTGCATTCACTCGCTCCTACAAAAATATTGTCATAGTAAGATTCACCTCGATATATACAAAACTTCCCTACATGCCAAGCATCTAAAGCTATTTTCCCTTGTGTCTTTATAGCAGCAAAATCATAATTGTCTACTGAAGTCCTCTTATGCAGTTCTTTTTCTAACTTCGCCTTCATTTGAGCCCTTCTATCATCTGTGCGATCTAAGAAGCTTATTTCTACAGCAGAGACGGAGCAAGTAAGGTTCTCCCTATGAGCATGAGCCGTTTCAAAAGGTTGCATTGGCTCGAAAAAGTCCCTCATGATTTTGTAATCCCAATATTTTGCAGTCTCGCTTAGCTGCGCTATTATAGGAACATAAGCAAAGGTAACATCATAATTTGAGAAAAAATACTGTATGTTAGATTGACCATAAAACCTAGACATTACTATACTACATGTGATCCCATATGTAAGAGGCATGTGGTGATAAGTCACCCCTTCCTTTACTGATGTCGCTATCTGGGTACACACATAACAATCTTTCGCATCCATAGTCTCAACATACTCTGTTAATAAGCGATAGAAAACGTTATACGAAAGCTCTTTCTTTTCATGCAAGAGCCTCTCATCCAATGCTAGTCTTTTCAAAGGTGTTAATTCAGTGACAGTAACAGGAACAATAGTAGAAGCAGCAATAGTCTCATTCTCACCCTTTCCATGCATTCCAAACACAATTGCCATTATTATTAGTACACATGTTAGTACTAAGCCTATACACACGTATTTACAATACTTCTTTCTATTGTTTTGCATAGCGTACCCAGGCATGATCTGTATAGAATCAGAGAGCTAGAAGCACTTATAAATGAAACTACTTAGCAGTTCAGTTACAAAGCTTGAACGAGCACAATGTTCACACCGTCTTCTTTAAAAGGCCAGTCACTTTTCGGTTAGCAGCATTTGTCTCAATTCGGTTTAGCAATGTCTCAGCTGGTTGTTTGTCTCACGTTAGATTGCAGCAAGCAATGCCATTCACTACCTTTTCAGTCAACAGAGTCTATGAAACTTTTCTTTTCTATTGGTATCTCTTCTTCTTCTTCGTTCTCGATGCTTAGAGATACAAACTCATCAGTCCAATCATCATTCACCGCATATGCCCATTCAGGACCGGAATACCTCTTGTTTGGTATCCTTTTCCTTTTCAATTTTGCTTCTCTCTTTGATTCTGCTTCGCTGGCACTCTCCTCCTTCGCCAAGTCCTTTTCTTCACTTGACGATTGTTCCACAACGGTCACTTCCTTTCTTTTCTCTTTCACTTTCGGCCTTCCTCCTTCGTTCAAACCTTCTTTACCCTTTTCTTTTATCGGTGAGATACTTAGTCTTCTTTTTGCACCGTGTCCGTTTGATGGACCTGCGATCTTTTCTGTAGAGGTTTGAACTCTTTCGTTCTGCTCTTCTTTGTCCCCACCTTCAGGGGAATCAGTCACGTTTTCTTTTTCTTTTTCTGTATCGTCTGTTTCTGGGAAAGCCCCCTTCTGCTCAGGCTCTCCTGCCTTCTCACTCTCCTCGAGCCCTTCGTCACCGTTACTTTCTTCAGGCTCTGTATCACTTTCAGCTGCTTCAGGTTCCTTGTCACCTTCAGCTGCTTCAGGCTTTTTGCTACCCTCAGCGGCTTCAGGCTCTCTGTCACCTGCAGCTTCGTCGTCGCTGTCTGAACTTTCTCCTTGGTCTTCCTCAAGTGAGTCGGACTCTTCGTTCTCCAATAATATCTCTTTTTCTCCTGCTGTTGCTTGTTCGCTTTCAGTTCGCTTTTGTTCTGTCTCAGCACTCGGCACCGTTTTATCAGGCACTGGTAGTTTCAGCGCTTCAACTTCCTCATCTGTGGGACACAACACCTTCTTTGTATGACTGGCGTGAATCCAGTTGGGAACCCCCGCGCACTTCACAGCAGTAGTTGTCGTCAGGATCACTTGGAAAGGGCCTTTCCAACGGGGTTCCAGACACGACTTCCTCACGTGCTTCTTTATCACGACCCAGTCACCTGCTTTCAGTGCGTGTCCTGGACCTTGGATCGGTGGCAAGGTGGTCGCCTCCACCTGGTGAGAGAAAGAGCGAACCACGTCAGCCAGACCTTTGCAGTAGTCTAACACCATATCATCTGTAATATTCAAAAGCATGTTTGCGGGAACTGCAGGAAGTCTCATAGCCCTGCCCATGAGAATTTCGTGCGGAGACAGTCCAGTTTTTCTATCAGGAGTGTTTCTCATTGACATTAGCACTAAGGGCAATGCGTCAGGCCATTTCAAATTTGTTGATGCACATATTTTTGCCATTCTCGATTTCAGCGTACCATTCATCTGCTCCACCAGTCCTGATGCTTCAGGGCGATAGCTACAGTGCAGCTTTTGCTCAATGTTCAGTGCTTCGCAAAGTAACTTCATCACCTCGTTGTTGAAGTGACTTCCCCTATCTGATTCTAAAGAGATCGGGAATCCGAAACGTGGTATTAACTCCCTCAATAATAGCTTGGCAACTGTAAGACTGTCATTTCTACGTGTGGGGTATGCCTCAATCCAATGACTAAAAATGCACACAATCACCAACACATATCTTAAACCTCCATGCACAGGCATCTCAATGAAGTCCATCTGCATACGACTAAAAGGACCGCTTGCCCTACCAATGTGGCCTGCGTTCACAACTGTTCCCTTTCCTGGGTTCATCTGTTGGCAAGTGACACATCGATGGCAAACTGCTTCCGCAGCTTGGCGAAATCTGGGGTTAAACCAATCAGTTTTGAACAATCTTATCATGGCATCTCTCCCTAGGTGAGCTTGCCCATGATAGAACCGCGCAAGCTGTGATAAGAGACTATTTGGCAAAACAAATTTTCCCTCATGTGAAACCCATAGCTCGTCTTGTCTCTTTATGCATTGTGATTTAATCCAGGAATCTCTTTCATCCTCCCTGACATTACTTTGTAGTGCTTTTAGTTCTTCTATTGTATCTACGACCTTCAAGGCAAATGCTTCAGCTGGTTCGAGTTCTGGTTCACTTATTGTATTCCAATCATCCTTTAACAATATACAGTTCAAGGCACAAAATCTTGCGACTTGATCTGCATAGGCATTTCCCAGAGACACATAATCCTGTCCTTTCGTGTGAGCACTGCACTTTACCACTGCAACTTCAGCTGGCACTTGAATGGCATGTAACAACTCCCTTATTCTCTCCCCATTTTTCACTGGGGATCCTGAAGAAGTCAGGAAACCTCTCTGTGACCACAGTTGTCCAAAGTCATGCACAATCCCAAACCCGTATTGGCTATCAGTGTAAATGGTGACTTTCATCAATGCAGACAATTGACATGCTCTAGTAAGGGCTACAAGTTCTGCTACTTGTGCAGAATAGCCTCCCTGGAGCCATCCCGCTTCCAAGACCCCTGTCACAGTACATACAGCATATCCTGCTTTCAAAATTCCCACCCCATCTCTTAGACATGAACCATCAACAAAAAGAATTTGGTCATTTTCATCAAGTTTTGTATCCTTGATGTCCGGTCGGGGTTTTGTGCAAAATTCAGTCACCTGAAGGCAGTCATGCTCGACGTCTTCAGCGTTCTCAATTTCAGCATTTTCTCCAGGAAGCAAGGTAGCTGGATTCAACGTAGTGCACCTTTTCAGCTGCACATTCGGTGAGCCCAGAATAGTCGTTTCATACCTTGTGAGTCTTGCTCCAGTCATGTGCTGCGTTCGGGAGCGGGTCAAAAGTATCTCAACTGAGTGAGGGACCATGACTGTTACTGGGTGTCCCATCACTATTCCTTCACTCTGAGTGAGGCTGATACCAACTGCTGCTACGGCGCGCAAACACCCTGGGAGTGCTGCTGCAACCGGATCCAGAGTAGCTGAAAAATACGCTACTGGTCTGTTTACGCCACCATGGGCTTGAGTCAAGACAGACAAAGAACATGCATCACGTTCATGACAAAACAATGTGAAAGGCTTCGTGTAATCAGGCATACCTAAAGCTGGAGCCCTGCACATGCATTCCTTTAATTCAACAAAAGCATCCATCTCATCCCCTTTCAGTTCGATCTGATCCAAGGCATCCTTCTGGGTCAATTTCAGTAAAGGCTTTGCTAGAGACGAGAAGTTGGGAATCCACTGGCGA
The DNA here is from genome assembly GCF_031143425.1 of Pleurodeles waltl. NCBI lineage: Eukaryota > Metazoa > Chordata > Amphibia > Caudata > Salamandridae > Pleurodeles > Pleurodeles waltl. The sequence continues at coordinate 642,592,798 of NC_090446.1, read as the reverse complement.
CAGTATCCCACCATTCCCAAAAACTTCCTCACCTCCTTCCTTGTCTTTGGTGGACTCATTTGAAGTACACTGGTAATTCTTTCCTTCATTATTTTCCGTGATCCTTTCTCTATCTGGTGACCCAAGTATTTCACTTTCTTCTGACAGAACTGCAGTTTGGAAGGAGACACCTTGTGTCCATTCCCTCCCAAATGGTTCAACAGAGCAATGGTATCGGCTGTACAGCCACTTTCTGTCTTTGATGCAACCAGTAAGTCATCAATGTACTGTACTAAGGTTGACTCGAATGGCAACTCTAACTCTTCCAAGTCTTTCTTTAGCACCTGATTGAATATCGACGGTGACTCAGAAAACCCCTGAGGAATTCGGCACCAACTGTACACTCTGTCTAGGAATTTAAAACAAAAGAGGAATTGGCTGTCCTCATGAAGAGGCACAGAAAAGAATGCTTGTGACAAATCGATGACTGAGAACCACTCAGCTTCGCAAGGGATCTGAAACATTATCACAGCTGGATTCGGTACGACAGGGCAGCACTTTATTATGATGTCATTTATTTTCCTCAAATCCTGTACAAGTCGGACTTTCCCACTTGGCTTTATTAGTCCCATTATCGGTGAATTACATGGGCTGCTTAATACTTCTTTCAGTACTCCCTGCTTCACGAATTCGTCGATAAGTTGGGCAACTTTCATGAGGGTATCTTGTGGCATGTGGTATTGTGGGGTCTGGGGAAAGATCGCATTGGGCTTTACCATCACTTTTACTGGTTCTACTCCTTTCATCAATCCCACCTCTTTCCCTGTCATGTCCCACACTTTCTCTCCGACTGTTTCCCGTAGTTCTTCTGGGATATCTTCTTCAGTTATCATTGGTAAAAGACAAATCAGAGGATACTCTTTGTCAACTGTTTCTATTTCATCGCCCTCTATACTGTCCTCTTCTTCCCCATCACTGCTCGTCTGTATTGTTATTCCCTCGTTCGAACACATTATCGAACAACCCAACTTGCACAATAGGTCTCTTCCTAACAGTGCAATCGGGCTTGAGTCACATACCACAAACTGATGTACCCCTTGATAGTTACCAATGTTGACTGGTATCGGATCTGTTATTGGGTTCGTCAGATGCCTGTTTGCTACTCCCACCACTTGAACTGTCCTCCCCGAGAGTGGCAAATTTGGTACTTCACTGCTCTTAACTGTTGAACGTGTGGCTCCCGTGTCAACCAGGAATGAGACACAATGACCCATTACTCTTCCCTCTACGTACGGACCCCTTTGATCAACTTCTAGGGATGCCGCAAGCATACAATCTCCTTCCTCTTCTGAACTTTCACTCTCCCATACATTGTTTATTCCACTCTCACTGTGTAATGGGAACTGTTGTACTGTGCCGTTTGTGCTCATTACCTGACCCGTTACCTGTGGAGGAACCATCATTTGCTGCTGACTCATTGGTGCCAAAGGTATTTGCATTTGCTGATTAGGTACCAAAGGTAACTGCTGTTGCATCGGCTGCATTTGCGTCATCTGCACACGGGGCATCTGCATCTGCTGCGGCTGCATAGGTTGTAATCCCTGCAATTGATTCATGGTCTGAAAATTTGGGTTTAGACCTCTCATTTTCGGTCCTCTCGTTGTCTGAAATGCATTGACATCATTGTTTTGCTGACCAACACCTACACCTGCACCTGCACCTTCCTGCACCACCATCGGGCACTCGCGTTTCCAATGACCTACGTTTCCGCACGCGTGACACGGCATCACTTTCTTCATTGCCTGCACACCTGTCACAACAGTGTTCAAATCCGGACCATTATTCACAAAACCTCCTCTACCTCTGCCTCTGCCCTGTGGCTGAAACGCCATGTTTCCTTGCAACTGCGGCTGCTGTTGCTGAAACACCATGCCTCCCTGCAACTGCGGCTGCTGTTGCGGTACCTGCTGTTGGAACCCTTGCATCCCTGGCAACCCTTGCAGTCCCTGCAGACCTTGCAAGCCTGTCTGAGCCGCCTTAAGCTGCATCATCATCACCTTCTCTTTCAGCTTTTTCTGTTTCACCTCAATTTCGTCGCTACAGTATTTCGCATAGGTCAAGACTTCATCAATCGGTTTCGACTGCCAGCAGATCAAATGTGATTTTATCATCTGACTTATATCTGGTCTCAGCCCTTCCACAAATCTGAACACAAAATGAAGCATATCTTTCGCCTCGATTGCTTCTGTGCCACTGTAATTCTTGAACGCCTTCAACAACCTCTCATAGTAACTATGAATCGATTCTTTAGCCTCTTGGGCAGTTCGATCAATTTTCTGCCAATCCACATTTTTGGCGGCAACCTTCGTCTTCAAATGTTCAATCACCTTATAGTACAGACACATCACCATAGGTGATGGCGCACCCGTCTCTCTGTCTCTCTCTGGTTCACTTGTCGGCCAACCTACAGCTCTTTTGCAATCTTCCCACAAATCTGCCGGAACCACAATCTCGAATAGAGTGTTCAGGTCTTCCCAGAGACATTTTGCAAGCTTCACAAACCTATCAGTCTGTTGATACCATTCAATCGGCTTCTCTCTCAGTTTGGGAAAATCATTCGTAAAGGACTGAATATCACTCCTGTGCCACGGTACATGCACTAACTTTCCTCCTGCCGTCTCCCTCATTGGTAACATGGTTACGGTCTCGCTGCTCTGCGGTCTTTTCTCATTGTGCTCTGTGGCACTGTCCCTCCTCTTATCCTTCCTCTTTACCCATCTGCTTTCCCACTTGTCTAAGCACCTCCACACTTGGGCACTCTGCAACAATTCTCTAAGGTGTGCCTTCATGCCTGCTGATCTCATGTGTTCAAAATCTGTGGTCCCAAAATCCAACCTATAGCTCCTGCTCAAGTGTTTCGTCTTGCCTATGTCAATCCCGTTCCTGTCTGCTACTTCCTGCAAACTTTTATGTACCTTGTTTACTTCTTTCGTGATCTTTGGACATAGATACCTCAACTCCTCTTCCGTGTAGGATTCTAACCTGTTCACACCCATATTCCCTTCCACCAATTCTTGTGCTTCCATGTTCAGCCTCATCCTGCTCAAGTAATCGTCTCCTTTCCCACTGTCTGAGCTTTGTGTGGAATTTAAACTGTTGAACCATTGTGTCAGCTGTTGCGCATTTACCCCCATCAGTGTAGCATTCACATCGACTGCCATCAATGGTTGTGGCAACCTTTCAGTATTCGATGTTAAAGGTATTATCAGTGGGGGGCTCGACCTCACCAGTGTTGACTGAGCGCATACGGGACTAAACTCCATCAGGGACCCGGACCCAGTTGGCTGAGCCGCTATCGGAGTTATCCCTGGAATGTTTTCTATGCACCTTCTTTCTGTCCCATTCTGCAGCATCTTTCCCTGACTGCTCATACCTAAGTTAGGCTGACTATACAAAGGTACCACTGGACCTACAGTAATGGGCAGTGATATCGCATCTGGATTTTGTCCATTTTCCATGTTCTGAGGCATGTTCATCCCCATATTATGGGCCATCATTGCCGGCATGCCCATCTGACTCCCCGTCATTTGAGCATGAACACTTCCTCCCTGCATCTGCTTTTGAGGCATCATAAACTGAGTTGATTCAGCTTGTGCCATTGTTGGGTTGTAACCATTCTGTACGCCCCTTACGGTTGGATCTAGAATCATTCCTCCACTGTTATCACTGCCGTAGTACCCTGGCATCTGCGGCTGATAATGTTCTGCTGGTTTCAACACGGGCACATCTGGATACATTCTCCTGACCTGCGGTATCTGTGGGGTGAGCAGTAAGCTCGGATCCTTAGATCCCGATGGTACTCTTGTATTCTGCGTTTCACTGTTCCGTACCGATGCCGGAGGGGCAGAACTGGTACTTGGACCTTGTCCATTCTCTGCATAAGGTGGTGGACGGTCGTTCAACAACTCCATTATCAATTCCTCATCCTCTAACTCCTCTTCTTTTCTCAACTTTTCCTCGTCCTCTCTGTCCTTGGAACACTTCCTGTCTGTCTTACAGGTAGCTTTCTTACCTGTCTCCTCTTCATCTTTAGTAATTGCGGGGAACAATTTTATTCCCTGCAATACATCTGACCTCCACACCTTCTGCGCATTATCCCACCTAGCATCCGCTAGTGTCTTTTCTACCTTCCTCATCCTTGTTTCAAACTTGTTTTTCTGTTGCTGCCTAGCCATGAGTTCCCATATTGCTAGAGCCTCAAACTGTGCTGGCCTTGGAGGTACTTTCATGTCATACATCGTGAATCTCAAATTCTCTAGGACCCTTATATTGAATGTCCCATGTATCGGGAATGCTACGCTCCCATGTTTCTCTGTCCACTTGTGCCATTGCTTTAGCCAAAGACACGGAGCTACCCCTTTTTCCTCCATTACAATGTAAGCTGGTGTACCCTCGGGCGGCGTCTCCTCCCCTACGCTCGCTTTGATGTAAGTTTCCCCCTTCATCGCACTCCTAAATGCTTTAAGGAATTTCATTTTCTCGTCCTTTTAATTCACTTAAGTGACTTAATTCACTAATTCAATTAAGTGAAAAGTCACTGTTATTCCACAAAATTTGTAATCAATAGGTGACTTTAATTCCCGGAATACTCTTCACCTGCCTTTCCCCTTCCAATCGAGTGCCACGGACTGCGTCCAATCCGTGCGCGACCCTTCTCTCCAACCAACCTATCCCAGCGCGGCTCTTAGTGACGTCACACTCACACACACTGCGGCTGACAAAGCCTCGCGGCTAATCCTCCTTCACTCAGTTCCTCCCGTAACAACTTTTTGCATGTATCGCGAGCTACCAAAAAAACTAAAACAGATCTGTCGGTTTACTACAGGAAGGGTAACGTAATCGCTTCAGGACCTTAGGGACTTTTCACTAACCTCGGCCACTATTCGATCTCTTTCACCAGCCTCGGCCGCTATTCGGTCTTTCTCAGTCCCCACATTCGCAAGCAAATCTGACCCGCAGACCTACTCTCAACTTGTCAATGATCTGTTCTAGTGCACTTAGAATCTTGTCAAAGCCCGAAGTCGAAGTTTCTATCACTCCCTAACACACTTACCCACTCGTTGACCACGCCCGATCAACCTACTAAACCGCCCAGACCACAACATGGATCAACATACTCCGGAGTCTCTTGACCTCGCAGGGCCCGTCTCAACAACAACAACCACGTGGACCTTTTTATGCACAAAGCGCCACACACACATGAAGTTCGACGACTTCCCTACTCCCACACTCGGAGCCGCACCTCCGTTATCTCTATGAAGTTCGACGACTTCTTAGTTCTACACTCGGAGTCGCACCTCCGCTATCCTTAAAAGAAAACCCTCGCAACCTTTTCACACACCCTGCGGCAATAAGCTGTGCAAGCGCAAGACCCTAACTTCACTCATACCATCACTAGTACCGCCAACGCTGTTTCCACATCTCCTTTCTCTCCATTCGCAAGTTCCGAGATCCCGGGAAAGTCGCGGTGGACCTAGCCCATCATCATCTTGTCAATTATTTTCATCCAAGAAAATCTGATTCAATTTTTCGAATGAGGCCTCAAAATGCGTAACCGTTAATTCAACACCAAGTACTCTAATGGTACAGGGTCCCAAAAGACGAAACCGTCCTCTGCTACCATCTACTGATAGAGCGGAAACGTGGTAACAATTTACCTGCGTTCGGACGCTCTTTAGGTCGATGAATCTTTTGACTAAGTGGGAACTCTCTGTACTATTAATCGATCACTCACCTTATACCGTTAATCAATAACGTACATAAGCAACACCTTGAATGACATAACACTTAACAATTAATCCAGAATACATTTCGGCGAACCCTGACCTTTCAGCCAGGAATAACCACACCAGTTTATTGCAAAGTTAGTGAATTTATTTCCCTATATTAACAAAGCTAGCACAATATAAATGTGTCTCAACACCAAATGATAGACATAAATGAACATTAATAGCTGTCCATATCGTCGAAACAAGTGTAATCTATGCAGCATTTGAATCACAAGGCATTCAATAGTGGCAATGCAAAGCACTAATACGATAATCTGTAATGGGCTAATTGCGTACATTTAGTCAGCATAACAAGATCTCCAATTGCATCGTGTGACATATGGAATCCTCGTCTAACCTCAAATTAGCATCGGCATGTGGGACTTCATGCAAAAACGATTTGGCAACATCAATTTAGAAAACTCCTAGCTAGGGTCCTTATCAAAATCAGCAGTTGGTTACCTAAAAGAAACACAATGCAATTTTACAGTTTCCTTTCATATTTACCAATTCCAATCAGCAATCAATGAAGTCTTCGTCTCACAGGTACCGTTTCTCGATCAGCATGGGACCGGGCAAAGGGGGCAGGGGTGAACGGGGCAATTGCCTCACGGCGGCAAAGTAAGGCTACCACTTCATGCAAAGGGGCAAATCAAAGTTAAAGTCTCTAGGGCAAGAATCATTAAAGTCTCTTTCTCTCGACTAGAGAAAGCATCAAAGTCTCTCAAAATGGCGTCGCAGCAAAATGGGTCATAGTAGCTACGAAGTCAAAATGGCGGGATGTCCGAAGAGAGAGAGAGCTTCCCTCTCGTGCACCTGGGTTTTATAGACAACAATTCAAGTCCTGTAGGGTCTCCATTGGAGGGTTCATAGGTTAGCTTCAAATTGACCAATCAAAAACGACAGTTCTCAAGCTTTTACTTAAGCATACATTATCCTTGGAGATGGGTACACAAGTTGCAACATTGTTTCTCGATTAGCTTACTCTCAGAGGCTCCATTGTCCGCACCTGCAAGCCGACCTTGAATTTAAGAGAAAATATGCCATGCTGGCACCAACTTTAAGATAAGCATGTGAGCAGTTTCTGTGGAAAAGTACAGCTTCAAGCAGAAATACACGTTTAATAGCACAGTGGAAAAATACGAACATTTAAACCGTGAGACCAGGCAACTAGGCCAAAGCCTCCGCTAAAGTAATGCTAAGCTAAGGCATTTCAAATGAGCAAATCGTAGCACACGTTTATGATTATGTCGGATTAGTGCAATTCTAATACACCACGTTATATAAAGCACGCGTATAAATGATGGCAAACTACTCTGAGGGCACATTTTGTCCCCGTACAATCTTTATTAATTCGGTCAATGTCACACATGATTATTTCAGCACTACGTTTATGCATTAATAAATCAAAACCTTCATTTTCTGCTTCATCACACGGTGTGGGCAAAACTCCAAAACTCATCTAGGTGCAAATGTTTCATCCGCCCTTACTCCTTTCTGATTCCAGCACTTGAGCATGTAATTGAAACCGCAAACCTGTCAAGTCACAGATTCGAGGTTTCAGTCACTGCTTTTTGACCCCACCCTTTGCCAACTCTCTGACGAGCTGGGGAAGGGTGGGATACCATGCTGCTTGGTGTGTAGCCACGGGCACTGCATGGCCTGCAGCACCCATGACTACCTTTTTGCTGTGACGCTTTAGCATGCCACAGATGGGGAGGCATTGGGGTGTGGCAGGGCCCTGAGGGCATGGCTCAGAGTCTTACCGGCCCTGGAAGATTTCTCTTGTGAGCTGCGCCAGTAGTCAGACAGTGTCACAAGCTCTCTCAAGCAGGGGCATAGGAGACAATGAACTTCTGGGGGGGACAGGGACAGCCTTGGGGACTTTCAATCAACCCTATACAAATCGCTCGTTGTTTACGATCTGCAGGCTCCGATAAATATACACAATCATATTTATTGGAAGTGAAATAGGGAGAAAGGAAGGCATGTTTTCACAGTCTGAAAGTATCTTTTATTGTTATTTACATTCACAAAGTAATTAGCTCAAATGTGAAAATAACATGTTGATTAACCTTGCATCTTCATGCACCAAGCAAATAAAGGTAGGAGGGTAAAAAGGAAGAACATACCCTTTGTGCCCCACACCCATCATGCCCTTCACCTCATGCCAATTGGAACCACACTGGAGATATCAAAAGCGATCAGGTATAACAGCTGTAAACTGTGCTCGGAAAACAGAGTTCTAATAACACTTCTCCTCCTGTGTGTGATCTTGGGCAGCTCAGTTCAGCTCCACATCAGTCAAAGCTAGAAGCAGTTCAACTGAAGACATTCTTGGAGTTACAGGCCATATAAACATGGATTCTCTAATCTCTGTATAAACTGCAGTCAGTTGTGATGCACCAAGTCACTGTGTATAAAGAAAAGACATTCACTGATTATAAAGAAAATACATCTGAAAATGACTATGATGGGGTTATTACAGTCGAGTTCTGACATTACAATGCCTTCTGCTAGAGCTAGCAGCCAAGGTAAAAGGCAGATCAGGTCACAGAGCATAATTAATACAGCTGTTTAAAGCAAAACATTGAATGTTGCTTTTCTTTCTTCTGCTCTACTTTAATAGCTTGGAATGACAGAAGCTGTGTACTAAGGGTTTAAGTGGTTTGTGGGAAAGTTGGCGGTGTGACCAGGTAAAATACCCCCTGCGTAAGGATATTGCAAGTCACCTTGAAGTTCCTACCCTATAAACAAGCATTGGCAAAGCCAATAGGTCTCGCCTATGCAAGTTCTATTGCCTTTGCCAATGTGTTTTATACTATTCAGCATGGCTCAAAGTTAATGGCATAAAGGAGAATGATGTGTCATCGACTGGTGTGGCGTAGTGTTATGGAGTAAGTAGAGTGTCCTTGAATGGAGCAGTAAACTACCTTTAAAGGAACAAATGTGCCTTGAATAAAATGCAACACCACTCCCATAAACAACGATACTAAAGTAGTATGCAAAGGGAATGTTTCATGCATTTATTCAATCAAAATATAAAAGATCAAATGTAGTGGGAAAACATCAACAGGGGAAATCGAGAAAGACTGGTATTCGGGCATTACACAAGTAATCTGGATGACCCAATGTCACCAATTACAAGAACATTTTAAAAAGTACCCTATATAGTACAGTGGTTTGGAGGAGGATGGCCTGGTTTGTAGTGGGTACCTATGGTATGTACACCTTATACCAGGTACAGTTATTCCTTATTAGTGAAATGTAGGCAGTGTTTAGAAGCCAGGCTCTCTAGGGGTAGCTGTAGCCAAGGCTTATCTAGGAGACATGCAAAGCTCATGCAATACCACTGTAGTCACACAGTACTCACACACATGAAAGAAAATACTCAGTGTTACAAAAATAAAGGTACTTTATTTTAATGACACAAATGCCAAAAATACCATACAGACTATACTCCCTTAGGAGGTAAGTAATGCACAAATTATATACACTTGTAAGCAGAAATAGGCATAAAAACAGTTAGAAAACATTGCAATTAGTGAAAATCACAATGGTTACAAATGGGCCTAGGGGAATCACAAACCATATACTAAGAAAGTGGAATGCGATGTCGGTTCCCACCTAGGCAAGTGTAGTGTGTAGAGGGGTGCTGGGAGTATTAGAAAACACCAAAGGTAAGTAATAGAACCCACCTCAGAGCCCAGGAAAGCAGGAGTAAATCACAGTAACTTTCCTAGAACACGAGAAAGAAGATAATGAAAGAACCAGAAGATACTTCAAGACACAAAGAGTGGATTCTTGGACCTAAAGATCTGTGGAAGAATGGGACTAAGTCCAAGAAGCACAGAAGAGACCAGGGAGGACAGGAGCCCCTGCTAACCCGAATCAAGGTGTAAAAGAAAAACTACTGGTGAAGAACAACAGTCAGTACTGCACCCAAGAAAATGGATGCGGGTTCCTGGTTGGTGCAGATGATATCCCACACGGATGGATGATTGCAGTCTGGTTTGCATCGCTGGATTCCGCCAACAAGCCTTGGCACACGCAGAGCTCACGGTTAGCGAAAAATGGCACTGTCCTGGACCAGGAGGGACCTGGTGGACTCTACCCAGGAGGAGGAGTCAGAGGGGGCTCTCAGCAACTCAGAGAGCCCACAGGAAACCAGCCAGCACACACAGGAATCCCCCAGCACGGGGACAAAGGAGTTGCAAAAGGAGGCCCACACAGCACAAAAACAAAGGATCCCACGCCGCCTGAGAACCACTCAGGAAGCTGTGCATCACAGGAAGGAGTGCTGGGGGCCAGAGCTACATTGTGCACAAAGAATTTCATAGAAGGATGCCAACAAGCCTTGGCAACTGAAAAACACGTGGTGCACAGGGGTACTGTCTTACGTGGGAAGGCAAGCTCTTACCTCCACCAAAGTGGGACAGTAGGACGTCAGGGCCGTCGGGACCACTTCAGTCCACCACCTGTGATGCAGGATCCATGCAACTCATCAGGAGAGGGGACCCACGCAGATGGTCTTCGTTGCAGAGAGGTGCTTGCTGAAGCAGGGGAGTGACTCCTTCACTCCAAGGGAGATTCGTTCATTCTTCTGGTGCAGGCTGAAGACAGGCTGTCCTCTGAGGATGCACGACCGGGAAACAGTTGCATTTGCTGGCAAGAGCTGAAGATACAATGTTGCAGAAGTTGTCTTTGCTTCATTGTTGCAGTTTGTGGAGTTCTTAGAGGGTCCAGATGCAGTTTTTTCGGTGAGAAGGGGAAGTAAAGGATGCAGAGGATTCCTGCTGGAGTCTTGCAATCTGAAGAACCTCCCAAAGGGCAGACTCTAAATAGCCCTGAAAGGGGGATTGGTCAGCTAAACAGGTAAGCACCTATCAGGGGACGGCTCTGACACCACCTGCTGGCACTGGCCACTCCGATGCTCCCAGAGTTCGCTGCCAACTTGGAATCCAAGATGGCAAAACCCACGGACCCTCTAGAGGAGCTCTGAGCACCACACCTGGGGTGGTGATGGGCAGGGGAGTGGTCACTCCTCTTTCCTTTGTCCAGTTTCGTGCCAGAGCAGGGACTGGGGGTACCTGAACCGGTGTAGACTGGATTATGCAAGGAGGGCACGAAATGTGCCCTTCAAACATTTCCAATGGCCTGGGGAAGGAAGCTACCCCTCCTAAGCCTGTAACACCTATTTCCAAAGGGGGATGGTGTAACACCCCTCTCCCAAAGGAAATCCTGTGTTCTGCCTTCCTGGGCTTGAGCAGCTCAAGCAACAGGAGTGCAGAATCCTGTCTGAGAGGTAGCTCAGCTGGGGCTGCCTGGAAAACCTCAGAAGACTGGAATGGCAATACTGGGGGTCCTCTAAAGAGCCCCCAGAGTGCATGAAATCATACAACCAATGCTTGCAAAAGCCTTGGGGTATGATTCCAACATGTGTGACACCAAACATTCCTATGTTCGGAGTTACCATTATGTAGCTTAGAGTAGGTTGTGACCTATTTCCAGTACACGTGTAAAAAGGCACCTCCCACTCATGAAGTCTGGGGAAATGGTCCTGGAGGTTGTGGGGGTACCTCTGCTAGTGCAGTGGTGCCCTCACACACAGCTACTCTGCACCCTGCCCTCAGGGGTGACTTATAAGTGACCTGATGCAGTGTAACTGGCAGTGAAAGGGTGCATGCACCTTTTCACGCAGGCTGCAATGGCAGTGCTGCAGAAGCCTTTGCATGGCCTCCCTATGGGTGGCAAAAGAAATGCTGCAGCTCATAGGGATCTCCTGGAACCCCATTGCCCTCGGTACCTAAGTACCATATACTAGGGACTTATAAGGGGGCACCAGTATGCCAATTTTGGGTGAAATAATGGGTTACCAGTATGCAACAACCATAATTTAAGGGAGAGAACAAAACTACTGGGGTCCTGATTAGCAGGATCCCAGTAGACACACTCAAACACACTGGCAAACAGGCCAAATGTGGGGGTAACCAAGCTAGAAAGAGGCTACTTTCCTACAAGGTTAGCATCCACAATAATGATTTACAAGCTTTCATACACCAACTTTTACATGAATGACTCAAATAGTGAATCAAGAAGTCATTAGCTAATAGTACATATGCTTATGCCAACTTATGTACAATATCACAAATTCAAGTCAAGGTACTTTGTCCGACGATATTTTGATCCCCTAGACAAGTACCAGGATCATCCTAAGCCTTCGCTAAGCCTGAGTTAAAAGGGTTACAGAGTGCTTGTAACCAAAACTGCGAAAATAAATCGGAATCATGTCTCATATGAGTGAGAAAGCAATCAATGGAGATATAAATCTCTAATCAAGCGCCAATGCCATAAGGTAGTGGTAGAGTGGAGTAGTGTCAGAGTGTCGTAGAGTGTCGTAGAGTGGAGTGTAAGAGTGTCGTAGAGTGGATTGGCCGAGTGTCGTAGTGGAGTGGCAGAGTGTCGTAGAGCAGAGTGGCAGAGTGTCGTAGAGTGGAGTGGCAGAGTGTTGTATAGTGGAGTGGCAGAGGGCCGTAGAGTGGAGTGGCAAAGTGTCGTAGAGTGGAAAGGCATAAAGAAGAGTGAACTGGAGTAGAGTTAAGTAAAGTAACGTGAAGTGGCATAGAGAAAGTTGGGTAGAGTGTTGTTGAGCATAGTACATTGTTGTATAGTGGAGTGGCATAGAGGGTTGTGCAGTGGCATTGAGTAGAGTATCATAGATTGAAGTGGCATACAGTGGGGTGGAGTGGCATAGAGTGGAGTAAAGTGGAATGGAGTGGCATATAGGGAGTTGTGTAGGGAGTTACAGAATGGAGAAAGTGTTAGAGTTGAATGGAATAGACTGTCAGAGTCTAGTATCATGGAGTGTAATGTCAGAGTGAAGTGCCAAAGAGTGGGGTTGGGTGGTCTAGAGTGAAGTGGCATATAGTACAGTGGTGCAAAGTAGATTGGTGTAGAGTCTAGTGGTGTAGAGTGCATTGGTTTTGAGTAAAGTGGTGTAGAGTGCATTGGCAAAGAGTGCACTGGTTTAGCGTACAGTGCAGTAGCGTAGAGTGGTGAAGAGTAGAGGGGAGCAGAGTGGAGTGGTACAGCATAGATTGCAGTGGTTCAGAGTGCGGTGTCATAGAGTGATGCGGTGCATTGTAGAGTGGAGTGGTGCAAGGTAGAGTAGACTGGTGTAGAGTGCAGTGGCGGAGTGCAGTGATGCAGAGTAGAGTGGCATAGAGTGTAGTGGCATATAGTACATTGGTGTAGAGTGCAGTAGAGTGTCATATAGTTGAGCGGTGCAGAGTAGAGTGCTGTGGTGCAGAGTAGAGAGGAGTATAGTTCAGTAGCAGAGTGCAGTGTTGCAGAGTAGAGTGTCATAAAAGGCAGTGGTGTAGAGTAGAGTGGCATAGAATGCATTGGTGTAGAGTGCAGTGATGTAGAGTGATGCAGAGTAGAGAAGAGTGGCTTAGAGTACAGTGGCGCAGAGTAGAATAGAGTTGCATAGAGTGCCATGGCATAGAGTAGATTGCTGCAGAGTACAGTTTAGTGGTGAAGAGTAGATTGTTGCAGAGTGGAGCATAGTGATGTAGAGTACAGTAGCATAGAGCGGTGCAGAGCAGATTGGAGTGGCGCAGGGTAGATTAGACTGGCATAGCATAGAGTGGAGTTGCATAGATTGCAGTGGCATAGAGGAGATGATTTCAAAGTAGAGTGAAGTGCCCTACAGTGGAGTGGTGTATAGTAGAGTGGAGTGGTGCAGAAAAGTGTGCAGTGGGACAGAGTACAGTGGCATTGAGTGCAGTGGTGCAGAGTACAGTGGTGTGGAGTTCAGTGGCAGAGAGTGCAATGTTGAAAATTAGAAGGTCGCAGAGTACAGTGGTGTATTGTAGAGCAGCATAGAGTGCAGTGACATTGAGTGCTGTGGTGCAGAGTAGATTGGCATAAAGTGCAGTGGCGTAGAGTGCATTGGTTTTGAGTAAAGTGGTGAAGAATTTACTGGCAGAGTGTAGGGGTGTAGTGTACAGTGGTTAGAGTAGAATAGCATAGATTACAGTAGCGTAGTGTAGAGTGCTGCAGAGTAGAGTGGTGTAGAGTGGAGTGGTACAGCATAGATTGCAGTGGCGTAGAGTAGCACAGAGTGGACAAAAGTGGCGTAGGGTGCAGTGGCACAGGGTAGATTGTTTCAGAGTAGAGTGAAGAAAAGATAAAGAAAAGATAATATACTTCAATATGCTTAAGTATGTAACGATAACAACAACATAAATAATTACGCTAGGCATAACGGCCCAAAATGAAATATGGCTTCCCCTTGTTAGCCACGCTGTAATCAAGCCCTTCATTACCTAGATAACAAAACATTGAACATAAATGTTAGAAAAATATACCCTTCTAATAGCTAAATTGTTGTGTGAATAGGTAAAATCTGGGCTCAATCTCGACTTCACTGTTTCACCAACTGGTGTGATCTTAGGCAAATACAAATATTGTGTTTCACAGTCTCCTTTCTAGCCTGCAGGTGTCTTTAGATCTTCCTCATTGTCTTGCAGCTCCTCTTGAAGGCCTCCTGCAGTGCCCCTCTTCAAGGCTGCAGATGATGCAGACAGTAATCATCCAAAACTCTTTTCTCCTGCTCGTGCCCTTTGTTCTTATGAGCACCCTTAATGCCCACAGCTGTGAACAGGACAAAAAAAAAGGCAGAGGGAGCAGGGGGCCTCCGGACTCACCTTCATTCTGTTCCCATCAGATTGGAGGATGGTCCATACAGGGCTATTATAAGTAACACTTTTGTGCTCTAATGGCCCTCTGAGTAATAGATGTGAGAGGGGAAATTATTTTGTCCCCTTGTCCCCCCCACCTTCGTCCCCCGTGTCCCCCACCCTCCAAAATCTGGGGGAGGGGGATACATCCCCTGCGTCCCCCACACTTCCTACGCCCATGCTCTCAAGCTCTTGCTGTTCAACATATTTTTTATTATAACAAGAGAGAATACAAGTTTATTTTTCACTCTTGCTATGATAAAAAAAATGGCCAGAAAACGAGGAGGGCAGAGCCCCGGAGCCAGTAAGAAGGAGACGCCACTGCTTCATGCCGCTGTTATTGTGATTTACTGATACTCATTCGGCACATCTTACGTTGTAGTTTTGGAACGGGGTGGCTGCCATGCCTGAACAAAGAGTTGAACCATTTGTTTGCAGCATAATCCCTTTTCTATTGCACGCGCTGTGCTGCGACTTGTGCAGGCAGAAGTGATGTTCTGAGCGGCACCAGGAGAAGGCTGCGGACCAGCTCTTGGAGTCGGACGGCGGCTTCTCCGTTGTGGAACTCCGAGTGGTTTCTGTCAGCGTTGATGCTTGTGCGGAAAGCTCGGCTTACAGCTCAGCATGTCTGTGCTTTCAAAGTAAATCCACAACACGTGCAGCATTTATGTTTGATGGGGTTGGAACCTCCGGCACCAACCCTGATCCGACCCTCACAATCTAGTTGCTAATGACAGTGGCCCTCATTCTGACCCTGGCGGTCGGCGGAGAGACGGCGGTCGGACCGCGAACAGACCGGCGGTATTAAAAATGGCATTCTGACCGCGGCGGTCCCCGCCGCGACCGACCGCTACTTCTCCACTCCGACCGCCGCGGCGGTCATGACCGCGGGGCTGGAGTTTGCGCACTCCGGCCCCGCGGTCGTCCCAAGACCGCCAAGGGTATTATGACCCTGCCTACCGCCGCGGTTTCTTGCGGGCGGGAACCGCCGTGCGAACCATGGCGGTAAGCACTATCGGGGCCAGGGAATTCCTTCCCTGGCACTGATAGGGGTCTCCCCCACCCCCCACTACCCACCCGAGTCCTCCCCCCACACCCTCCACCCCCCTGCCACCCCCCAGAGGTGGTACGAACCCCCTCCCCACCCCCACCCCGACATGTACATACATGTACCCCGACATGCACACACCCCCAACATGCACATATACACACCCCCTACACACACATACACAACGGGGACACATACCCGCACACATACATGCCGACATGCGCACCTGCCGAACAGCACACATTACCCATAGACACAGCAGCACCCCTCTACACACTCACACGCACACCCCCATGCACGCACACATCACACAACACCCCCCCACCCCCTCCCCTCACGGACGATCAACTTACCTTGTGCGTTGGTCCTCCGGGAGGCGACGGGAGCCATAGGGACGTGACCGCCAACAGAAGACCGCCAACAGAAGACCGCCACACAGAAATGTGGGTCGTAATTCTGGGGGCGGTGTTCTGCTGGCGTGGCGGTGGAGGTTGACCAGTCTCCACTTTCCCGCCGACCGCCAGTGTGGCTGCTGGCGGTATTCCGGCGGAACGCTCCCAGCGGTCGGAATACGCGCAGCGGCATACCGCCGCGGTCGGCGGTCTTTACCGCGGCGGTAACTCGGCGGTCTTGCGAAAAGACCGCCAAGGTCAGAATGAGGGCCAGTGTCTGTGTGACTGACAACACACTCCTGGTGGTCTATGGGCAACTGGACACAGCCCTCCAGGTTTTGCCTCCAGGACTGGGCATAATGCTCCGGCAGAGTCCTTAAGGACCTGGCCATATACTGAAGGGGGGCCCTGTTCATACCACATTACTTCAGGCCAGAGCAGGGCGCAAAACTCCTGGGGGGCCGTAATTCTGGGCCATAATCTACCGAAGTGGCCTCTAAAAGTAGTAGCTACATTTCCGGGAGAGAGGGCATTGAAAGCTAGACTTCGTCCTCCGGCACGGACGTTAAGCACTTGACTCAGTACCATAGATTAGTACTCCAGAACTGGACATCATACTCCACGTGTGGCCACTACAGTGGCTTAATTACTGCTGGCCTGACACTTTGAACACTCCGACATTCCAGATGAGCCATTCAATAATGGAAGCGGCACTCCTGAAAAAGCTAATCCGTCCCACTGCACTCCAGAATAGTTTTATGTGGATCGGTCAGACCGCTTAGCCATCTTGAGGTAGTCTAACATGGAGGCTCATTAGACACTCAATAAGAGATCAGTGTGTGAGTAACCGTGCACTGCTGCCTGTGCTCTCACGGTTCGATTTGTATTAGGGAGCCTTGTACGTTAGCTATTGCTTGTGCTATCCCTACCGTGTCCAATGAAAAGCTCGCATTGTCACAATCCGTTCCTGTGCTGCGTGTGTAAGGAAAGCTTGGTAACATCTTTCACCATATAAAAGGCAGAACTATTGGCTTTGTCATCAGCTTCTGAATTTGATGTACCAGCGATAGATCGTTTTCCAAGAGCAGGATCCAGTGATGTAAGGTTGGTATGTTAAGCCATGGGACTACCAATACAGGGATGGCGTGCCAGACATGGGAGCCCCCACTGGGCTCAAGGATGGGGGCTTTTATCAAAGCTGGGTGGGCTCATACATCCGCAACCCATCTAGTCCTAATTACAGCAACGTGCAGGATCCTCATTCAAGATTTACTGCTGCAGATACATAATGCTCTCCGGTAATGAGGGGACTCTAAAGCATTGGTGAATTACTCGAGCTTATCTTCAGAGATGCCAACAAATCCTAAGGCTTTTTTTGGCAAAACATGTAGAAAGTGTAGCATAAAAAGAGCACGGTGTCTGCATTAAATAAAATATACAGCGTATTCCAAAACTCTTCTGGAGAGGGACATCCACAGTTGCTATTCATGCTCGAAATATGGGGTTAGTATTAATCACTTCCTATGTTGCTTTTAGGTCCCTGTGTAGACAGAAGTGTTTTAGAGAATTCATTGTGTGATAATAACAGGCGTTTCCATATTGGGTTTTGCTCCAGGCCCCACTTTGTGACCGCAAGAGTATTTGATCAGCAAACGCGTTGCTCACCTCGCGTGTTTTCTGGCGAACACTTCTCTAAATTACTGGTTCAGCTGCATTGATGTCATATCACGTTACTTCCTCTCTACATTAACAAGGAGCTTGCAAACGCTTCCTGAAGTCATTTTACAGGGAAAAATCTCACTCTCGTGACAAGATTGGTGCGGGGCCGAAAATGTGTCCAGACATCAGTAAATGGCCCACATTAGCAGATCTCATCATTTTGTCAAAAACATTTTTGGTTACTATCAAAGAGTTCATTTTGGTGGGATATATCAGGAGCTACCTTTGGAGGAGTGTTCTGATATAAATGTGTTTCACAGAGTCTAGGGTCAGTAACATTGGTTAAAACTCCATACCGAATTTTTCCAAGCTCAACATCTTATGCTAGGTAGATAAATACCCAATCGCAATCAACTATGTCCTGGTCTCTAATTATCGCACACATTAGGAGGTGTTACAGAGACACGGGGTAAGAGAATAGGTCTGAATCTCAGAAAAAAGAATCTATAATGACAAACTTGAAATCCAGGCCTAGTTTTAGAAGATATGGATGGACGAATGTTATTAATAAGGCACATTAGAGTGTTGAGCTTGTCTAACATCCATTGTGAGAAAGGTATCCTTTTGCTCATACACTGCTTTTCAGTGAACTATTTTTCTGGCTTCTATATGAGGGGTGATGCCTTATGTTACAGGGTCAAGTGCATAGACATGTGTGAATCAGGAATCAAGCGTGTACATCCATAGACTGAGGAATGGGATAGAAGTCTTTTGTATGTGTTTTGCTCAGTGTTAATTATCATTGTATGATAACTTCAGAATCCCAGCACATATCAGAAATGCATACTCAGACTAATAGGATCACGAGTAGAATTCCCTTGGATGAATTGATTATCCTTTTGGAACTCTCCAAACAGCACCTAGACCTGGAACATCTGGGGTGCTTTGGTATCTACCCTAAGAGTTTGTGGTGCAGTACTCCTCATCTTCCCTGGGTGATGGTCATGACGATCGGCTGCCCTGTGCTCTCAGACCATCTTCACAGAGATTACAAGCCTGTGTTGCATGGACCGGGTTAGGTCTACATTTTAGATTTAAGTTTTTAACTTGGCATCTTTTTCTAATGGTGACTTTTCATACAGTTTCCTACTAACACGAAAATGAGCTGCTTATGCATTTATTCTTGGACGATATTGTCACTCTTTAGTCTTCACATCTAGTCCAGGGTAAGACAATCAATATGCAATTACTTTGTTATCTTTTTCTGTGCTTGTGAAGAGGCAACCCACTTTTGCTAGACAAACCAAAGTGGCTGTTCTGCACCTCTGAGTATTAGCATTGTTCAGCATTCCATCCATCATCCTTTTGTGTTGCTAAAGTTGCCCTAAGTGGGAAGGGTATGCGCAGACGTGGGTCCCTTGCTCACTGTGCCACTAGATTCAAGCTAGCCTGGCTGATGAAGGGTGATACCCTGAAACTGGTTCCAGGATGCTTGTTTTCGGTCCAGGGAGGACCTGGCTTGGCAGTTCGGGCTGGACTGTTCCCATGAGGAAAGGGTCAAGACGGATTTGCCTATGGCTGGGTCAAAACTGGGGTGGCATGGTGAGCAAAAGAACGATGGATTATACCCAGATCTGTGACTGGGGGTGAGTGTTTGCATTGTTCAGCACTCAGTCCATCATCCTTTTGTGTTGCTAAAGTTGCCCCAGTGGGAAGGGTATGCCCAGCGTGGGTCCCTTGCTCACTGTGCCACTGGATTCAAGCTAGCCTGGCTGATGAAGGGTGATACCCTGAAACCGATCCCAGGATGCTTGTTTCGGGTCCAGGGAGGACCTGGCTTGGCAGTTTTGGCTGGACTGTTCCCATGAGGAACAGGGTCAAAACTGATTTGCATATGGCTGGGTCCAAACTGGGGTGGCATGGTGAGCAAAAGAACAGTGGATTAAACCCAGATCTGTGACTGGGGGTGAGTGTTTGCATTGTTCAGCACTCTGTTCATCATCCTTTTGTGTTGCTAATGTTGCCCTAAGTGGAGAGGGTTTGCCCAGCGTGGGTCCCTTGCTCACTGTGCCACTGGATTCAAGCTAGCCTGGCTGATGAAGGGTGATACCCTGAAACCAGCCCCAAGATGCTTGTTTCCGGTCTAGGGAGGACCTGGCTTGGCAGTTCGGGCTGGACTGTTCCCATGAGGAACAGGGTCAAGACTGATTTGCATATCGCTGGGTCCAAACTGGGGTGGCATAGTGCGCAAATGAACAATGAATTAAACACAGATCTGTGACTGGGGGTGAGTGTTTGCATTGTTCAGCACTCCATCCATCATCCTTTTGTGCTGTTTTGCACCTCTATCACAGTGCAATAGGAAGAGAGTTTATTATGTAAACAGCATCTGTGCTACACTTATTTAGAGGAGCACTTCACAGGAGCTGATAATGGATCTGCTGTGAACTGTGACTGAGATGCAGCCCAGCTGACTCTGACGTCCATCCTGCTAAGGAAGATAACCTGTACACCTAGAATGGCTTTTTGTCATCTAAAACCAAGGTATGGGGGTTAGACTATACCTACTGGTCTGGAAGAAGGGTACCCCCTCTATGCTCACTTTATTATAGTATTAGGTACAGATAGAATTAGGTGCAGATTGAATTGTTTATATTGTTTATTATTTTTACAATGCTGATTACATGGCGCAAAGTAGAGTTGAGTGGCATAGAGTGCAGTGGCATAGAGGGGTGCAGAGTAGAGTAGCATAAAGTGATGCAGAGCACACTATAGTGCTGTAGTGTGCAGTGGCATAGATTGCAGTGGCATAGTTTAGAATAGCATAGAGTGAAGTAGTGCAAAGTAGAGTTGTGGAGAGTTCTGTGGCAGAGAGCGCATCATTGCAGAGTAGAGTGTCTGACTGCAGTGGAGAAGAGTAGCATAGAAAGCAATGGTGTAGAGTGCAGTGATGCAGATTAGAGTGCAGTGGCTTGGAGTGTAGTGACACAGAGTGCAGTTGGGTAGAGTACATTGGCGTAGAGTCCAATGGCTAAGAGTTGAGTGCCATAGAGTGCAGTGGCACAGAGCGGAGGGGCACAGAGTGCAGTGTAGCGGCATAGAGTGCGGAGGCATAGAGTAGATTGTTTCAGAGTAGAGTGAAGTGGCTTGCAGTGGAGTGATGTAGGGTAGAGTGCAGTTGCGTAGAGTGGCATAGAATATAGGGGGGCCCCTATGACCCCGGCTGTGAGTGGAAATGTGGCGGTAGTACCGCCAACAGGCTGGTGAAACATAGCATCACATTATGAGAATTGCAGGTTGGCTGCAGCCAACCCACCACTTCTCCACTCATACCGCCCTGGCGGTATCAGCCACAGGGCCAGAGATGTCAATCTCCAGGCCGGCGGGCAGCATAGTACCGCTGGCGGCATTATGAGCCTGCCTACCACCATGGTGGTACGCCCTACCAGTGACAGGGAATTGCTTCCCTGTCACTGGTAAGCGGCCCCCATCCCACAGAACTCATCAGATGCCCCCCTCCATCCAAACTCCCCCACCCCCTCCGATCCTCACACTTCCCCCCACCCCCATACACGCACACACCCGCAGACATACATCACGCATACACCCAATCACTCACACTGGCATGCACGCATTCATACACTCATACTTCCAGACATACTTGCACACATTGTTACACACAATCACCCTGACATGCAGACACACACTCACTTCACCATTCTTACATGCATTCATTCACACAAACAACAAAACACACACAGACACATGGTTAGACACACACACACGCACACATCAATGCACTCAACCAGACTCAAACAAACACAAACACCCCCCACCCCTCTCCTCTGTCTGAAGCCCAACTTACCTTTGTTGAGGAGGTCATCCGTCAGGGAATGGGAACGGGCGCTGCTACCGCCAGCAGCGCCCCGCCAGCAGAACACCGCCAGGCCGTATCACAGGTCATGATATGGCTGGCGGCGTTCAACTGGCATGGCAGTGCTGGTAGTAGCAGTACCAGCTTACCACTGTCCGCCAATATGATCACTGCCGGATTTCCACCCTTCTTGTGGTGGAAGTCCAGCAGTGATCATAATATGGTAGACGGATGGTAGCCGAGGTGATGGTATGTTGCCGTCCGTCATCACGGCGGAAGGCGTTTTTACCGCCATTGTTAAAATGAGAGCCATAGTGTGATAGAGTGGAGTTGTGCAGAGTAGATTGGTGTGGCCTAGACTGGAGTGGTGTAGAGTGCAGTGGCAAAGAGTGCAGTGGTGTACAGTAGAGTGGCAAAGAGTGCATTGACATAGAGTAGAGTGGTACATGGTAGAGTAGAGAGGTGTAGTGTGAAGTGGCATGGAGTGCAGTGGCATAGAGTGGAGTGATGCAGAGTGTAGTGGTGTGGAGAGGTGTAGATTGAAGTGCAGTGGTGTGGAGTGGTGAAAGATAGAGTGGAGTGGGGTAGAGGGGAGCATGCCGGATGTGGTATTGCACTGTCATTACAGACAACACATTTTCAATTGAAATGACCATTAAATTGGCACAGACGTACAGTTTTACTAATAAAAAAATACAGTGCACAAACGAAAATGTGTGGAAATTGCATCACCTAGTACACTGATTTGTTTTGACCATATTAAAGTATTTGTTTCCAACACACTTCAGAAATAACAATGTGCTTACATTTTTGTCTTTAATTCTGATATATTCAGAAATACTTACACAGTTAATTTAAATGTTGTAGTGTGCTAGTACAAAAACTAGTTCCTACCCCAAGTGTACAGCAAGATTGTCACATAAATCCTCTCACTTCGAAGTAAGAGAAGGAAAAGTAAACAAGCACCTTTGGACCACAGTGCCTGGGATTTGACCTCAATCTTTGCAAGAACAGCAAATGTGACTACAAAAGAACAAGATTTAAAGACCTGTTTACAGAAAGGAAGTTTGTGGAAGAATAAAGTAAACATGGTTTAGGCAACAGGATGGACAAATTGAACCTGGATAGCCTAAATCAAATAAAGCCAGCAAATAGAAAGCCAGAAAATGTGAGTTACAAACTGCAAAGCCAATTATATTCAGCAGGTGGAATCCATTCCTATGTCAACTTTCTGAAAGCCCCCAAGATGCTGCACTGTCTGGTAGGCTGCAACCTAAAAACTGCCTATGGTAGGGAAAAGGACAGTGTCAGGCATGCATGATGATTTCATGACAGACCATCCACTGCTTCTTCAGACATACCTTTAGGTCCTCTCTTGTGGACCAGGCACACTAGATACACCAAGCTGAGCCCTCCAAGGCAGCCCCAATGTAATTTAACATATGACAATGGCCTTCAAGATTTTCTCAATCACATGTATGTATTTCATAGCCTACAACAGCCTTGGGTATTGATAAAGGAGCCATCCGACCTGTTGGGTTGGGGTGGGAGTGAGCTGACAGCCTTTGACCTTGGGAAAAATGCTTTTCAAAGTCAGTAGGCCTGACTTTCATTTTGAATAATGACAAAAACATTAAAAGCTTGCTACAGTGAAAAACAAATGAAAACCCCAATTGTTTTGATACACAGTGCATCTGTACGATAAAGAATTTAATATGTCAGGATTAAGCCTACGTTTGTGAAGTAAACCTATTCCTCATGCCGTGCTATGCAAGTACTCCAGAAGAGCGGGAATGGCACACCAAAATGCTAATAGGAGGAGGCAGAGAGTAATTCTTCTCTGAGCTGATTCAAAGTCTAAACTAAACGCATTGTAAATCATCTGTAGCTAAAGTTTCGCAGACAGCTACATGGTCAATCCAGACCTAAACAAGCATTTACAATGCAACACGGGTCTCGCGTTTGCTCATGTTAGAGCTGATCGCGTTGTAAACTCCTAACCCGACTTTTCACCTATCGGGCAAAAGTGCATTCATGTACATAACCCGAAAAGGTGAAATTAACTATGTAAAGCGCTCGACTTCTGCCAAGCGAGATCGCGCTCGTAAATTAGAGAAAAAGAAGTCCACGAGCCCGATGGAAAACAGCGAGCCTCGCATGTTTTCTGTACTTGGTTGCTGTGCTCACGGAGGGCTAGCCACCGGAAAAGGCATGCCGTGTGCGTGCCTTCGACTAATGAAAGCAAGCAGATTTTATTAGGCAAGCCCACAAACCAATAAAAAACACTGACGTGAAGTTGACAGGGCTCCGAGCCCTTTTCTAAATACAAAAGCGTCTCGCTGCGATACGCATGCGTGAGCGCATGCAACGCAGGCTCGACCCTAAAAACTTCCCACAGTTGGCCCGTGGCGTAGGTCATCGCACAGTGCCTGAATTTCTACCCTCCCAATTCGAATCTGGCTCATGACCCTAAATTTGCATTTGTTCAAAAATTGTTGCCTTGAATGTTGTTAGGTGAGACTCGTACTGTTATTCTCTTTCTAAAAAGAGTTTTTGAAAGGCGGGGTACACACATTATACATCTGGGGATGACTGCCCAGCACTGAACTGCGGAAATGAATTCCTCCATTGGCTGATATTGCTGAAAGTTCAGTTGGGCTTGGGAAGAGCCAGTCACGTCACAGACCTACATGCCAACAAGTGATATTCGTGATATATCAGTCACGCACAATGTGACTTGTAAGGCTCATCCCTGCACCTCTGACATGGATTCTGCTAAAAAATGCAGATGTCTGTGGACCATTAAAGGAGTATGTGCTTCAAAATCCGGAAAGCCGCTGAACCTTTTAAAATCTGTGTTTATTTGGTTCTCTTTGAAGTTGAAATCCCTTGTAAGCCTCAAGACATTGCATTTGAGGCTGCCCCATTAAGACTTGTGGCGGCTTAATCTGCACAATACAGTTCTGGCAGTCAAAATCTGTTGTGGAAATTAGTTGTATTCCTCTCTCAAAAATTCCACAATCCCATTCACCCTCTCCACTATACCTGCCACATTTAGAACCGTGGCTAGGTCCCATGAGTGGTTTATGGTATGTTTTTTAACAACTTTATTTTAAGGTTTACATGGTCGTGAAATTTACAGACCCTTTGTTGTGAATAAACATCTCATGCATGAAGCAAAGTGAGCATAATTATCGATGTCATTAGTTTCAGACCAGTTTGGACTTGTTTTCGTTGCTAGTCCAGAAACTACGTAACATTTTCATTAGTTGCCATGACTCACCGATTAGAGATGGTCCTCTACCCAATTGTACAATTGTGTAGAATTATATATGTTGATGTTGAGTCGCCACTTAAATTAAGGCACATTATGTTCTGATCTTCATTCTAGGTTGTTGGTACTCTCATGCGATGTTACATGTCTATGCAAGATTTATCTTTGAGTCATTGTACAGCGCATTTATTCCTTGTGAACATTGATTCAGGTACTGTAAAGTCTCAGAAATCAATAAGTTATGTTTGTTTGTATTTGCTGTAGCCCCACAGGGTACAAAGGACATGATGATCATTTGTCATGTCCAAGACGGTGCCTGGAGCGGTTGCTATCTGCTGGGCTCCTTGTGGGGCATGGGAATATATCTAGCTTCATCGGCATCGTGCCCGCCCCACCCGAGAGTGCTGACTCCTTGATACCTGCTGGGGGTGCGGAGTGAGAGGGGCTAGAAGAGTGAGGCCAGTGGTACAGTCAACCCTGGCCCAGAGCTTAAATGACCCGGTGTGGCCGAATTCCATAGGGGCCATCTAGGCGACAACTTGGGATGAGTTCCTGGGAGTGTCTGATGCAGTGCTGCGTCAAGCGACACCCACAGAACGGAGTAGGTGGAGCAACACTTGGGGTCCCTCCCAGCTTATTGGTGTTTGTGCTGCTGGACAGTGCTAATGCGTGGGGCAGATCCCAGGCTGACCGCGTGAGGGCTGGCAACTGGTGGTGCAGCTGGGGCCACTGACAATGCCCCATGCGAGCCAAATGGACATGGAGTGAGCTGCAGCGCTGTGTGGGCTCTGTGCTGCAATGAGGGAGCAGCTGGCACAGGAGGTGGCTGCGGCCATGGAGTCTGATGGGACCATTGTGGCTTGGAGCCTGACGGCCTGATCTTTCCTGGGTGGCAATGGGGCCTTGCTCTCCTTTCTCCAATTTCTTTTGACTGGAACTGTGAGGTGAGCATGGGAGATCCAAGGTATAGTGGGGTGTCTGGCATTCCTGCCCCTTCATACTCTTCACTGTTGGTGTCCTTCCCTCTGGTGCACTATAGCCCTATATCTTCTGGGACAAGGAGGGGGCTGAAGAGCAAGGTGACATTCTGGCATGGTGTCGCTGTCTCCCCTGCATTGGGCTGCGTATGTGCCCTGACCTGGGTGTTGCAGCATGGCCGGGGTTGCCGGGACCCCATGGTGCTTGCCCTAGATGCTTTGCCATGGAGGGGTGCTCCTGGCCCGCGCCTACATGGGGCACCATGGTCGTCTGGTGTTGCCCCGGGCCTAACTTTCACCTTCAGTGTCTGAGAGAGCCTCTGAAGACTGTCGTCCATTGCACATATTTATGAGTGAGGGTTGAAGGAGAGCAATAGGACTAGGTGGTCACCCTATTGTGCTTGTGGCCCTGCCCACTAATATGGTGAAGCTAAAGCTGGGCGAGCTGCCCAAACCAGTGTACAGTGACACTGCAGAATTCCTGGTACCACAGACTCCTTCTGCCAGTGACCTGCTGATTACATTGTAAACCACTTTGGCCAACCACTCAGAACACTTTGAGAAGATCCTCCATACAATTCTAGACATGGGTGCTTCTCTAGAGAGCAATATTAATGCAGTCAACGTTGAGGTGAACCTCCTCCGGGCAGATCACAGAAAACTGGTGGGGGGAGTAGATGAGATGGTGTTGTCCCTCAAATCAATGTGGCCAGTGCTACAGGTGGTGCAGTCACAGCTTTGTCTTTTGCGTACAGAAGTGTTGTAGTTGCAGTCCCAAGCTAAAGATGCAGAAGACCTCTTAAGGTACAACATTATCCATCTTTTTAGTTTTCCTGAACGTTCAGGGGCCCTAACATAAAGCTGTTTCTGGAGTACTAGCTGACGAACATGGTGCTGGAGGTTCGTCTCACCAAGTTCTGCTCTATTGAAAGGGCGTAGCACGTTCAGGGTGTCCCCTTCTGCCTGGGTCGAGCCCCCGGCAGGTGATTGCTAGACTGTTGAACTACAGAGATCACAACCTTATCTTGCAGCTCTTCTGAGCCAAGGGCCCATGAACCTATGAGGGTCCTGTTATCACAGCTTATCCTGACTACACGGTAGAGGTCCAGCAACATCATAACTCCTACGTGGCAGAGAAGCACCAGCTGGGAACAGTGGACATAGAAGTATGCTTTGCTCTTCCCGGCCAGATTGTGGATAGTGGATAGTGAATGGTGAAGTGGCTCGCTTCTTCCAAACAATGAAGGAGGTTTGGGCTTAGATACAGTGGCAGGGGGTCTGGCTTCTCACGGAAGATGGTGCTGGGCCATGTAGGGGTGTGGGAGGTGCCCATCACGGGTAATGGTTCCGGAGGCCAGGTGGTTGCCCCGCAGTGCAACAGGTGGCCAAGAAGTGGGCTCAAGTGATCGCAGAGGTGCTCCACAATAGCCGAAACCTTCAGCTGTGTTGGGCTCAAGGGTCAAGGGTCAGGCTATGACACTGACACGCACACATCAGAAGGGTCCCAGAGGATCGTGCCGACCCTCACTCACAGACTGGCAGATGATATCCTGTGAATGCTATTTAGCAGTGCATGTTGGTTTGACGGTGTTTCCTTCATCAGGGGGTGCTGAGCCACGGTGATGGTTCTGATGGAGGGAAGTGCTTTTCTACTTAGTTGTTCCTGGACCTTGCTGGTGAATCAGAACAGCAGCACCACCCCACACCTCAAAAGAGATGGGACTACCTTCTTCATGGATGTTTAACTTTTCATGTGTTTATAATTATTATATGGTATGGGATGTGTACAGCAACATGCTGGGGAGGGTGTTGATATGGAATTTTGTTTAATACAGTTTACTTTGTTTACAGCGCATTCCAGACACTGTCCCCTCTGGTGGCCATGGGTTGACAGGGGCACACACAGGCTAGAGCCAATGCCACAGTGCTGCTACTGGAGACAATGTCTCCACCTGGTGGGTGTTGGTGAGACCCTGGGTGTCTACACTGGGGAGTGCTAGCAGACTATATTACAGCACTTCCATGCCAGACAACACAACCACACAGATATAACTTCTTGAGTTTGAACATTTGAGGCATAGCCACTCCCCGCAGGTGGTGATAACTCATTCTGACTAGGTTGAGGGTATGTCACAAGTTGACATTAATGCAACCTTCAGGAAATATTATACCACACTGTATTTGCCGGTTCCCTATCAACCTGCTGACCGACTGCTGGCATACCTCTGTGACATATCAATTCCATGCACCAAACAGCTGCAGAGCAGCAAGCTGGATGAGCCCTTTCAGAAAGAGGAAATTTGTGGGGTCATAGCTCAGATAGCATGTAATAAAATGCCTGGCAAAGAAGGATTGCCAGTTGAATTTTACTCTGCTTATGGCACCTACGTATGTCCTAAACTGTTTCAGATGTACAATGACATACATGAATCAGAAATGCTTCCTGAATCCCTATGGGAAGCTCTAATTGTAGTTCTGCCCAAACCTGGCCATGACCCCACAGAGGTGAAATCACATAGGCCTCTCTCCAACCTAAATTTGGACTGTAAGATACTGGGGAAGGTCCTCACAAATCAGTTGTTGCCGTTGATGAGGATCCTGGTTCACTCAGACCATGATTGTTCTTATGGGTGATGGCTCCACACTTTATTCAGACTTCTTGGTTGTGTCACTTGACATAGAGAAGGCTTTTGGTATGTTGTGGTGGCTTTCCTTCTGGCTGTCCTCGCAAAAATATGGGTGGACCCTCGGTTCCCAGGGTGGATCCAGACACTTTATAATCATCCATCGGCCAGAGTTAAGAGAGGCGGGTTAGTATTGGATTTTTCTGATTAGCAGGGGCACCCAGCAGGGCTGTCCGCTGTCTCCATTGCTATTTGGTTTGACCATGGAGCCCTGGCTTGCTTACTCCTCACCAGGATGGCTAAATGGGGGATTCAGGTGACGGGTTGTTGGCACATGGTCTCCTATATGCTGATGATGCTGTGGCATATATACATGACACAGCAGCAACACTGTCTTTGCTTGAGGATTTGCTGGATACTCTTGGGAGGTTTTTGGGCCTGTAGGAGGATGGCCTGGCTTGTAGTGGGTACCAGAGGTATTTACACCTTGTGCCAGGTCCAGTTATCCCTTATTAGTGTAGAAGAGGTGTTTCTAGCAGCTTAGGCTGATAGAAGGTAGCTATGGCAAAGCAGTTTAGGCTGAACTACAAAGTATCTCTGTGAGTTTCCTCAGTATGAGGATAAGTTATATACACAAGATATATGTACACAAACCAAAATTAGGTAAGTAATAGCAAGAAAAGTAATGCAAACAGTCAGTGTAGAATTACAATAGATTGCAATAGGAGCACATAGGTATAGGGGCAACACAAACCGTAATACTCCAAAAGTGGAATGCGAACCACGAATGGACCCCAAACCTATGTGAGCTTGTGGAGGGTCGCTGGGACTGTAAGAAAACAGTGAGGGTTTGAAAAGTAGCTGTAAAGAAATGGCTCCCTGTTGCAGTTACCCCCCCACTTTTTGCCTGATACTGATGCTGACTTGACTGAGAAGTGTGCTGGGACCCTGCTAACCAGGCCCCAGCACCAGTGTTCTTTCACCTAAAATGTACCATTGATCCCACAATTGGCACACCCTGGCATCCAGATAAGTCCCTTGTAACTGGTACCTCTGGTACCAAGGGCCCTGATGCCAAGGAAGGTCTCTAAGGGCTGCAGCATGTATTATGCCACCCTAGAGACCCCTCACTCAGCACAGACCCACTGCTTACCAGCTTGTGTGTGCTAGTGAGCACAAAATGAGTAAGTCGACATGGCACTCCCCTCAGGGTGCCATGCCAGCCTCTCACTGCCTATGCAGTATAGGTAAGACACCCCTCTAGCAGGCCTTACAGCCCTAAGGCAGGGTGCACTATACCATAGGTGAGGGTACCAGTGCATGAGCACTGTGCCCCTACAGTGTCTAAGCAAAACCTTAGACATTGTAAGTGCAGGGTAGCCATAAGAGTATATGGTCTGGGAGTCTGTTTTACACGAACTCCACAGCACCATAATGGCTACACTGAAAACTGAGAAGTTTGGTATCAAACTTCTCAGCACAATAAATGCACACTGATGCCAGTGTACATTTTATTGTAAAATACACCACAGAGGGCACCTTAGAGGTGCCCCCTGAAACTTAACCGACTATCTGTGTAGGCTGACTGGTTCCAGCAGCCTGCCACACTAGAGACATGTTGCTGGCCCCATGGGGAGAGTGCCTTTGTCACTCTGAGGCCAGTAACAAAGCCTGCACTGGGTGGAGATGCTAACACCTCCCCCAGGCAGGAGCTGTAACACCTGGCGGTGAGCCTCAAAGGCTCACCCCTTTGTCACAGCACAGCAGGGCACTCCAGCTTAGTGGAGTTGCCCGCCCCCTCCGGCCACGGCCCCCACTTTTGGCAGCAAGGCTGGAGGAAACAAAGAAAGAAACAAGGAGGAGTCACTGGCCAGTCAGGACAGCCCCTAAGGTGTCCTGAGCTGAGGTGACTCTGACTTTTAGAAATCCTCCATCTTGCAGATGGAGGATTCCCCCAATAGGATTAGGGATGTGACCCCCTCCCCTTGGGAGGAGGCACAAAGAGGGTGTACTCACCCTCAGGGCTAGTAGCCATTGGCTACTAACCCTCCAGACCTAAACACGCCCTTAAATTTAGTATTTAAGGGCTCTCCCTGAACCTAGAAATTAGATTCCTGCAACAACAAGAAGAAGGACTGCCTAGCTGAAAAACCCCTGCAGAGGAAGACCAGAAGACAACAACTGCCTTGGCTCCAGAAACTCACCAGCCTGTCTCCTGCCTTCCAAAGAACTCTGCTCCAGCGACGCCTTCCAAAGGGACCAGCGACCTCTGAATCCTCTGAGGACTGCCCTGCTTCGACGACGACAAGAAACTCCCGAGGACAGCGGACCTGCTCCAAAAAGACTGCAACTTTATCCAAAGGAGCAGCTTTAAAGAACCCTGCAATCTCCCCGCAAGAAGCGTGAGACTTGCAACACTGCACCCGGCGACCCCGACTCGGCTGGTGGAGAACCAACACCTCAGGGAGGACCCCCGGACTACTCTACGACTGTGAGTACCAAAACCTGTCCCCCCTGAGCCCCCACAGCGCCGCCTGCAGAGGGAATCCCGAGGCTTCCCCTGACCGCGACTCTCTGAAACCTAAGTCCCGACGCCTGGAAAAGACCCTGCACCCGCAGCCCCCAGGACCTGAAGGACCGGACTTTCACTGCAGAAGTGACCCCCAGGAGTCCCTCTCCCTTGCCCAAGTGGAGGTTTCCCCGAGGAAGCCCCCCCCTTGCCTGCCTGCAGCGCTGAAGAGATCCCTTGATCTCTCATTGACTTCCATTGCGAACCCGACGCTTGTTCTAACACTGCACCGGGCCGCCCCCGCGCCGCTGAGGGTGAAATTTCTGTGTGGGCTTGTGTCCCCCCCGGTGCCCTACAAAACCCCACTGGTCTGCCCTCCGAAGACGCGGGTACTTACCTGCTGGCAGACTGGAACCGGGGCACCCCCTTCTCTCCATTGAAGCCTATGCGTTTTGGGCACCACTTTGAACTCTGCACCTGACTGGCCCTGAGCTGCTGGTGTGGTAACTTTGGGGTTGCTCTGAACCCCCAACGGTGGGCTACCTTGGACCAAGAACTGAACTCTGTAAGTGTCTTACTTACCTGGTAAAACTAACAAAAACTTACCTCCCCCAGGAAC
Source organism: Pleurodeles waltl (assembly GCF_031143425.1). Classification (NCBI taxonomy): domain Eukaryota; kingdom Metazoa; phylum Chordata; class Amphibia; order Caudata; family Salamandridae; genus Pleurodeles; species Pleurodeles waltl. The sequence goes on along the minus strand of NC_090446.1, from coordinate 642,561,271 downwards.
TGTGAAAATTGCACTGTGTCCACTTTTTAAATAGCTATTTGTGAATAACTTGAAAAGTATACATGCAATTGAAATGGTTCAAAGTTCCTAATGTACTTACCTGCAATACCTTTCAAACAAGATATTACATCTTAAATTTGAACCTGTGGTTCTTAAAATAAACTAAGAAAATATATTTTTCTATAACAAAACCTATTGGCTGGATTTGTCTCTGAGTGTGTGTACCTCATTTATTGTCTATGTGTATGTACAACAAATGCTTAACACTACTCCTTGGATAAGCCTACTGCTCGACCACACTACCACAAAATAGAGCATTAGTATTATCTCTTTTTACCACTATTTTACCTCTAAGGGGAACCCTTGGACTCTGTGCATGCTATTCCTTACTTTGAAATAGCACATACAGAGCCAACTTCCTACATTGGTGGATCAGCGGTGGGGTACAAGACTTTGCATTTGCTGGACTACTCAGCCAATACCTGATCACACGACAAATTCCAAAATTGTCATTAGAAATTGATTTTTGCAATTTGAAAAGTTTTCTAAATTCTTAAAAGACCTGCTAGGGCCTTGTGTTAGATCCTGTTTAGCATTTCTTTTAGAGTTTAAAAGTTTGTAAAAGTTTGAATTAGATTCTAGAACCAGTTTTAGATTCTTAAAAAGTATTCCAACTTTTAGAAGCAAAATGTCTAGCACAGATGTGAATGTGGTGGAACTCGACACCACACCTTACCTCCATCTACAGATGAGAGAGCTAAGGTCACTCTGTAAACTAAAGAAAATAGCAATGGGCTCCAAACCTACCAAAGTACAGCTCCAGGAGCTTTTGGCAGAGTTTGAAAAAGCCAACCCCTCTGAGGATGGCAACACAGAGGATGAAGATAGTGACTTGGAGGGAAATTCCCCCCCTCCAGTCCTACTTAGGGAGAGCAGGGCTTCTCAAGCCCTGACTCCACAAATAATAGTCAGAGATGCTGGTTCCCTCACAGGAGGGGCCAACAACTCTGAAATCACTGAGGATAACTCCAGTGAAGAGGACATCCAGTTAGCCAGGATGGCCAAAAGATTGGCTTTGGAAAGACAGATCCTAGCCATAGAAAGGGAAAGAAAAGAGATGGGCCTAGGACCCATCAATGGTGGCAGCAACATAACTAGGGTCAGAGATTCTCCTGACATGTTGAAAATCCCCAAAGGGATTGTAACTAAATATGAAGATGGTGATGACATCACCAAATGGTTCACAGCTTTTGAGAGGGCTTGTGTAACCAGAAAAGTGAACAAATCTCACTGGGGTGCTCTCCTTTGGGAAATGTTCACAGGAAAGTGTAGGGATAGACTCCTCACACTCTCTGGAAAAGATGCAGAATCTTATGACCTCATGAAGGGTACCCTGATTGAGGGCTTTGGATTCTCCACTGAGGAGTATAGGATTAGATTCAGGGGGGCTCAAAAATCCTCGAGCCAGACCTGGGTTGATTATGTTGACTACTCAGTGAAAACACTGGATGGTTGGGTAACTGGAAATGAAGTGTATGACTATGTTGGGCTTTATAATTTGTTTATGAAAGAACACATTTTAAGTAACTGCTTCAATGAAAAGTTGCATCAGTATCTGGTAGACCTAGGTCCAATTTCTCCCCAAGAATTGGGAAAGAAGGCAGACCACTGGGTCAAGACTAGGGTAACCAAAACTTCCACTGGGGGTGACCAAAAGAAAGGGGTTACAAAGCCTCCCCAGGAGAAAGTGGGTGACACTAGAAACAAAGAAAAAGAGTCCCCTGTAGGCCCCCAAAAACCAGACCAGGTGGGTGGGCCCAGAGACACAACCCAAAACAAAGGTGGGTACCAGGGTAAGAGCTGGGATGCCACTAAGGCATGGTGCCATAACTGTAAACAGACAGGGCACCACACCAAGGACACTTCTTGTCCCAAAAACAAACCCCCTAGCAAAATCCCAGGGGTGACCAGTGTAGCCATTGGGGATGACTCCTCAGATGAGGAGGTCTTCATAGCCTTCAACTGGAAAAAGGGCCCAACAGGTGAGTTGGAGATTCCAGAGGGAAGTAGACACTTCCACCACCTACAGGTGAATGGAATCCCAGCCACTGCCCTGAGAGACACTTGTGCCAGTCACACTATTGTGCATGACAGGCTGGTGTTCTCAAACCAGTACATCCCAGGTGAGATGGCCAGAGTAAGAGTTAGCCCAGACAGGGTCACTAATAGGCCTGTGGCTTTTGTGCCCATAGAAGTGGGTGGAACTTTTAGCTGGAGAAGGGTGGTAGTCAGTACGGACCTCCCCCTTGATTGTCTCCTTGGAAATGACTACCCAGAGGTTAGTCAGAGCCTAAGAGAAGAACTGGTCCAGGGCCAGTCCTCTCCCAAGGATTCTGGAGTGCCTGCCTCTGCAGAAAATGCAAGTAGGCCCCAGAAGAAAAAGAAAAGGAAACAGAGTAGGAAAGGTGGACAACCTTTAGCCAAGGTTCCAGCAAGCCAAGGAGATCCTGCTCCAGTAGGGGAGAACTCCAAAAATGGCTCTGATAAAGTCCAACCTGACCCACAAGAAGTCCTGGCTAGTCAGGCAACTGTTAAGCCTGAGTGGGTGGCTCCTCAGCTAACAGAAGAAAGAGTGGAAGAAGGGTGTTTACTACAAGATGTGGTAACCCCCCACTCTAATACAGCAGACAGGCACCCTGAACCCAAAGAAGCCTGTAACTTAGCCCCTTCCCTTGTAGGTGAAGAGCTAAAGGTGTGGTTCTGGGCACTGACAGCTGTCAGTGGCCTCTGCTGGGTGTTAGCCTTTATGGCTGCACTATCCTTGGCATGGTGGTCTGACCCAATGCCAAATAACAAGTTAGGCCCCCTGACCCTGTTGGTCATGGTGGGGTTACTCCAGCTCTGGGTAACCTCTTTGGGTAAGCTAGGGGTGACCCTGGCTAAAATAAGATTAGCAGAGGTGGATACCTCTAACCCCAAAATAGAGAGAATGGGTGAAGACATAAAAAGCACAGACAAGAGGCAGTTCAGACTAGGTCCTATCACTGTGGAAGTGGGTCAGTTCCCCAGAGGGAATGACCTGAACAGGAGGATGTAAGGCAGAGTAGGCCCTGCAACAAACCAGCCTATTTCCTCTACTCTTCCTCGCCTGACAGACTAGGAAGACTCTCCCAGCTTTGACTGAGTCTCCTGGCCTGTGGGCTGGGGGGGGGGCTTGTGTAAAGAAATGGCTCCCTGTTGCAGTTACCCCCCCACTTTTTGCCTGATACTGATGCTGACTTGACTGAGAAGTGTGCTGGGACCCTGCTAACCAGGCCCCAGCACCAGTGTTCTTTCACCTAAAATGTACCATTGATCCCACAATTGGCACACCCTGGCATCCAGATAAGTCCCTTGTAACTGGTACCTCTGGTACCAAGGGCCCTGATGCCAGGGAAGGTCTCTAAGGGCTGCAGCATGTATTATGCCACCCTAGAGACCCCTCACTCAGCACAGACCCACTGCTTACCAGCTTGTGTGTGCTAGTGAGCACAAAATGAGTAAGTCGACATGGCACTCCCCTCAGGGTGCCATGCCAGCCTCTCACTGCCTATGCAGTATAGGTAAGACACCCCTCTAGCAGGCCTTACAGCCCTAAGGCAGGGTGCACTATACCATAGGTGAGGGTACCAGTGCATGAGCACTGTGCCCCTACAGTGTCTAAGCAAAACCTTAGACATTGTAAGTGCAGGGTAGCCATAAGAGTATATGGTCTGGGAGTCTGTTTTACACGAACTCCACAGCACCATAATGGCTACACTGAAAACTGAGAAGTTTGGTATCAAACTTCTCAGCACAATAAATGCACACTGATGCCAGTGTACATTTTATTGTAAAATACACCACAGAGGGCACCTTAGAGGTGCCCCCTGAAACTTAACCGACTATCTGTGTAGGCTGACTGGTTCCAGCAGCCTGCCACACTAGAGACATGTTGCTGGCCCCATGGGGAGAGTGCCTTTGTCACTCTGAGGCCAGTAACAAAGCCTGCACTGGGTGGAGATGCTAACACCTCCCCCAGGCAGGAGCTGTAACACCTGGCGGTGAGCCTCAAAGGCTCACCCCTTTGTCACAGCACAGCAGGGCACTCCAGCTTAGTGGAGTTGCCCGCCCCCTCCGGCCACGGCCCCCACTTTTGGCGGCAAGGCTGGAGGAAACAAAGAAAGAAACAAGGAGGAGTCACTGGCCAGTCAGGACAGCCCCTAAGGTGTCCTGAGCTGAGGTGACTCTGACTTTTAGAAATCCTCCATCTTGCAGATGGAGGATTCCCCCAATAGGATTAGGGATGTGACCCCCTCCCCTTGGGAGGAGGCACAAAGAGGGTGTACTCACCCTCAGGGCTAGTAGCCATTGGCTACTAACCCTCCAGACCTAAACACGCCCTTAAATTTAGTATTTAAGGGCTCTCCCTGAACCTAGAAATTAGATTCCTGCAACAACAAGAAGAAGGACTGCCTAGCTGAAAAACCCCTGCAGAGGAAGACCAGAAGACAACAACTGCCTTGGCTCCAGAAACTCACCGGCCTGTCTCCTGCCTTCCAAAGAACTCTGCTCCAGCGACGCCTTCCAAAGGGACCAGCGACCTCTGAATCCTCTGAGGACTGCCCTGCTTCGACGACGACAAGAAACTCCCGAGGACAGCGGACCTGCTCCAAAAAGACTGCAACTTTATCCAAAGGAGCAGCTTTAAAGAACCCTGCAATCTCCCCGCAAGAAGCGTGAGACTTGCAACACTGCACCCGGCGACCCCGACTCGGCTGGTGGAGAACCAACACCTCAGGGAGGACCCCCGGACTACTCTACGACTGTGAGTACCAAAACCTGTCCCCCCTGAGCCCCCACAGCGCCGCCTGCAGAGGGAATCCCGAGGCTTCCCCTGACCGCGACTCTCTGAAACCTAAGTCCCGACGCCTGGAAAAGACCCTGCACCCGCAGCCCCCAGGACCTGAAGGACCGGACTTTCACTGCAGAAGTGACCCCCAGGAGTCCCTCTCCCTTGCCCAAGTGGAGGTTTCCCCGAGGAAGCCCCCCCTTGCCTGCCTGCAGCGCTGAAGAGATCCCTTGATCTCTCATTGACTTCCATTGCGAACCCGACGCTTGTTCTAACACTGCACCCGGCCGCCCCGCGCCGCTGAGGGTGAGATTTCTGTGTGGGCTTGTGTCCCCCCCGGTGCCCTACAAAACCCCACTGGTCTGCCCTCCGAAGACGCGGGTACTTACCTGCTGGCAGACTGGAACCGGGGCACCCCCTTCTCTCCATTGAAGCCTATGCGTTTTGGGCACCACTTTGAACTCTGCACCTGACCGGCCCTGAGCTGCTGGTGTGGTAACTTTGGGGTTGCTCTGAACCCCCAACGGTGGGCTACCTTGGACCAAGAACTGAACTCTGTAAGTGTCTTACTTACCTGGTAAAACTAACAAAAACTTACCTCCCCCAGGAACTGTGAAAATTGCACTGTGTCCACTTTTTAAATAGCTATTTGTGAATAACTTGAAAAGTATACATGCAATTGAAATGATTCAAAGTTCCTAATGTACTTACCTGCAATACCTTTCAAACAAGATATTACATCTTAAATTTGAACCTGTGGTTCTTAAAATAAACTAAGAAAAGATATTTTTCTATAACAAAACCTATTGGCTGGATTTGTCTCTGAGTGTGTGTACCTCATTTATTGTCTATGTGTATGTACAACAAATGCTTAACACTACTCCTTGGATAAGCCTACTGCTCGACCACACTACCACAAAATAGAGCATTAGTATTATCTCTTTTTACCACTATTTTACCTCTAAGGGGAACCCTTGGACTCTGTGCATGCTATTCCTTACTTTGAAATAGCACATACAGAGCCAACTTCCTACATTGGTGGATCAGCGGTGGGGTACAAGACTTTGCATTTGCTGGACTACTCAGCCAATACCTGATCACACGACAAATTCCAAAATTGTCATTAGAAATTGATTTTTGCAATTTGAAAAGTTTTCTAAATTCTTAAAAGACCTGCTAGGGCCTTGTGTTAGATCCTGTTTAGCATTTCTTTTAGAGTTTAAAAGTTTGTAAAAGTTTGAATTAGATTCTAGAACCAGTTTTAGATTCTTAAAAAGTATTCCAACTTTTAGAAGCAAAATGTCTAGCACAGATGTGAATGTGGTGGAACTCGACACCACACCTTACCTCCATCTACAGATGAGAGAGCTAAGGTCACTCTGTAAACTAAAGAAAATAGCAATGGGCTCCAAACCTACCAAAGTACAGCTCCAGGAGCTTTTGGCAGAGTTTGAAAAAGCCAACCCCTCTGAGGATGGCAACACAGAGGATGAAGATAGTGACTTGGAGGGAAATTCCCCCCCTCCAGTCCTACTTAGGGAGAGCAGGGCTTCTCAAGCCCTGACTCCACAAATAATAGTCAGAGATGCTGGTTCCCTCACAGGAGGGGCCAACAACTCTGAAATCACTGAGGATAACTCCAGTGAAGAGGACATCCAGTTAGCCAGGATGGCCAAAAGATTGGCTTTGGAAAGACAGATCCTAGCCATAGAAAGGGAAAGAAAAGAGATGGGCCTAGGACCCATCAATGGTGGCAGCAACATAACTAGGGTCAGAGATTCTCCTGACATGTTGAAAATCCCCAAAGGGATTGTAACTAAATATGAAGATGGTGATGACATCACCAAATGGTTCACAGCTTTTGAGAGGGCTTGTGTAACCAGAAAAGTGAACAAATCTCACTGGGGTGGTCTCCTTTGGGAAATGTTCACAGGAAAGTGTAGGGATAGACTCCTCACACTCTCTGGAAAAGATGCAGAATCTTATGACCTCATGTCATGAAGGGTACCCTGATTGAGGGCTTTGGATTCTCCACTGAGGAGTATAGGATTAGATTCAGGGGGGCTCAAAAATCCTCGAGCCAGACCTGGGTTGATTATGTTGACTACTCAGTGAAAACACTGGATGGTTGGGTAACTGGAAATGAAGTGTATGACTATGTTGGGCTTTATAATTTGTTTATGAAAGAACACATTTTAAGTAACTGCTTCAATGAAAAGTTGCATCAGTATCTGGTAGACCTAGGTCCAATTTCTCCCCAAGAATTGGGAAAGAAGGCAGACCACTGGGTCAAGACTAGGGTAACCAAAACTTCCACTGGGGGTGACCAAAAGAAAGGGGTTACAAAGCCTCCCCAGGAGAAAGTGGGTGACACTAGAAACAAAGAAAAAGAGTCCCCTGTAGGCCCCCAAAAACCAGACCAGGTGGGTGGGCCCAGAGACACAACCCAAAACAAAGGTGGGTACCAGGGTAAGAGCTGGGATGCCACTAAGGCATGGTGCCATAACTGTAAACAGACAGGGCACCACACCAAGGACACTTCTTGTCCCAAAAACAAACCCCCTAGCAAAATCCCAGGGGTGACCAGTGTAGCCATTGGGGATGACTCCTCAGATGAGGAGGTCTTCATAGCCTTCAACTGGAAAAAGGGCCCAACAGGTGAGTTGGAGATTCCAGAGGGAAGTAGACACTTCCACCACCTACAGGTGAATGGAATCCCAGCCACTGCCCTGAGAGACACTTGTGCCAGTCACACTATTGTGCATGACAGGCTGGTGTTCTCAAACCAGTACATCCCAGGTGAGATGGCCAGAGTAAGAGTTAGCCCAGACAGGGTCACTAATAGGCCTGTGGCTTTTGTGCCCATAGAAGTGGGTGGAACTTTTAGCTGGAGAAGGGTGGTAGTCAGTACAGACCTCCCCCTTGATTGTCTCCTTGGAAATGACTACCCAGAGGTTAGTCAGAGCCTAAGAGAAGAACTGGTCCAGGGCCAGTCCTCTCCCAAGGATTCTGGAGTGCCTGCCTCTGCAGTAAATGCAAGTAGGCCCCAGAAGAAAAAGAAAAGGAAACAGAGTAGGAAAGGTGGACAACCTTTAGCCAAGGTTCCAGCAAGCCAAGGAGATCCTGCTCCAGTAGGGGAGAACTCAAAAAATGGCTCTGATAAAGTCCAACCTGACCCACAAGAAGTCCTGGCTAGTCAGGCAACTGTTAAGCCTGAGTGGGTGGCTCCTCAGCTAACAGAAGAAAGAGTGGAAGAAGGGTGTTTACTACAAGATGTGATAACCCCCCACTCTAATACAGCAGACAGGCACCCTGAACCCAAAGAAGCCTGTAACTTAGCCCCTTCCCTTGTAGGTGAAGAGCTAAAGGTGTGGTTCTGGGCACTGACAGCTGTCAGTGGCCTCTGCTGGGTGTTAGCCTTTATGGCTGCACTATCCTTGGCATGGTGGTCTGACCCCATGCCAAATAACAAGTTAGGCCCCCTGACCCTGTTGGTCATGGTGGGGTTACTCCAGCTCTGGGTAACCTCTTTGGGTAAGCTAGGGGTGACCCTGGCTAAGATAAGATTAGCAGAGGTGGATACCTCTAACCCCAAAATAGAGAGAATGGGTGAAGACATAAAAAGCACAGACAAGAGGCAGTTCAGACTAGGTCCTATCACTGTGGAAGTGGGTCAGTTCCCCAGAGGGAATGACCTGAACAGGAGGATGTAAGGCAGAGTAGGCCCTGCAACAAACCAGCCTATTTCCTCTACTCTTCCTCGCCTGACAGACTAGGAAGACTCTCCCAGCTTTGGCTGAGTCTCCTGGCCTGTGGGCTGGGGGGGGCTTGTGTAAAGAAATGGCTCCCTGTTGCAGTTACCCCCCCACTTTTTGCCTGATACTGATGCTGACTTGACTGAGAAGTGTGCTGGGACCCTGCTAACCAGGCCCCAGCACCAGTGTTCTTTCACCTAAAATGTACCATTGATCCCACAATTGGCACACCCTGGCATCCAGATAAGTCCCTTGTAACTGGTACCTCTGGTACCAAGGGCCCTGATGCCAGGGAAGGTCTCTAAGGGCTGCAGCATGTATTATGCCACCCTAGAGACCCCTCACTCAGCACAGACCCACTGCTTACCAGCTTGTGTGTGCTAGTGAGCACAAAATGAGTAAGTCGACATGGCACTCCCCTCAGGGTGCCATGCCAGCCTCTCACTGCCTATGCAGTATAGGTAAGACACCCCTCTAGCAGGCCTTACAGCCCTAAGGCAGGGTGCACTATACCATAGGTGAGGGTACCAGTGCATGAGCACTGTGCCCCTACAGTGTCTAAGCAAAACCTTAGACATTGTAAGTGCAGGGTAGCCATAAGAGTATATGGTCTGGGAGTCTGTTTTACACGAACTCCACAGCACCATAATGGCTACACTGAAAACTGAGAAGTTTGGTATCAAACTTCTCAGCACAATAAATGCACACTGATGCCAGTGTACATTTTATTGTAAAATACACCACAGAGGGCACCTTAGAGGTGCCCCCTGAAACTTAACCGACTATCTGTGTAGGCTGACTGGTTCCAGCAGCCTGCCACACTAGAGACATGTTGCTGGCCCCATGGGGAGAGTGCCTTTGTCACTCTGAGGCCAGTAACAAAGCCTGCACTGGGTGGAGATGCTAACACCTCCCCCAGGCAGGAGCTGTAACACCTGGCGGTGAGCCTCAAAGGCTCACCCCTTTGTCACAGCACAGCAGGGCACTCCAGCTTAGTGGAGTTGCCCGCCCCCTCCGGCCACGGCCCCCACTTTTGGCGGCAAGGCTGGAGGAAACAAAGAAAGAAACAAGGAGGAGTCACTGGCCAGTCAGGACAGCCGCTAAGGTGTCCTGAGCTGAGGTGACTCTGACTTTTAGAAATCCTCCATCTTGCAGATGGAGGATTCCCCCAATAGGATTAGGGATGTGACCCCCTCCCCTTGGGAGGAGGCACAAAGAGGGTGTACTCACCCTCAGGGCTAGTAGCCATTGGCTACTAACCCCCCAGACCTAAACACGCCCTTAAATTTAGTATTTAAGGGCTCTCCCTGAACCTAGAAATTAGATTCCTGCAACAACAAGAAGAAGGACTGCCTAGCTGAAAAACCCCTGCAGAGGAAGACCAGAAGACAACAACTGCCTTGGCTCCAGAAACTCACCGGCCTGTCTCCTGCCTTCCAAAGAACTCTGCTCCAGCGACGCCTTCCAAAGGGACCAGCGACCTCTGAATCCTCTGAGGACTGCCCTGCTTCGACGACGACAAGAAACTCCCGAGGACAGCGGACCTGCTCCAAAAAGACTGCAACTTTATCCAAAGGAGCAGCTTTAAAGAACCCTGCAATCTCCCCGCAAGAAGCGTGAGACTTGCAACACTGCACCCGGCGACCCCGACTCGGCTGGTGGAGAACCAACACCTCAGGGAGGACCCCCGGACTACTCTACGACTGTGAGTACCAAAACCTGTCCCCCCTGAGCCCCCACAGCGCCGCCTGCAGAGGGAATCCCGAGGCTTCCCCTGACCGCGACTCTCTGAAACCTAAGTCCCGACGCCTGGAAAAGACCCTGCACCCGCAGCCCCCAGGACCTGAAGGACCGGACTTTCACTGCAGAAGTGACCCCCAGGAGTCCCTCTCCCTTGCCCAAGTGGAGGTTTCCCCGAGGAAGCCCCCCCTTGCCTGCCTGCAGCGCTGAAGAGATCCCTTGATCTCTCATTGACTTCCATTGCGAACCCGACGCTTGTTCTAACACTGCACCCGGCCGCCCCCGCGCCGCTGAGGGTGAGATTTCTGTGTGGGCTTGTGTCCCCCCCGGTGCCCTACAAAACCCCACTGGTCTGCCCTCCGAAGACGCGGGTACTTACCTGCTGGCAGACTGGAACCGGGGCACCCCCTTCTCTCCATTGAAGCCTATGCGTTTTGGGCACCACTTTGAACTCTGCACCTGACCGGCCCTGAGCTGCTGGTGTGGTAACTTTGGGGTTGCTCTGAACCCCCAACGGTGGGCTACCTTGGACCAAGAACTGAACTCTGTAAGTGTCTTACTTACCTGGTAAAACTAACAAAAACTTACCTCCCCCAGGAACTGTGAAAATTGCACTGTGTCCACTTTTTAAATAGCTATTTGTGAATAACTTGAAAAGTATACATGCAATTGAAATGATTCAAAGTTCCTAATGTACTTACCTGCAATACCTTTCAAACAAGATATTACATCTTAAATTTGAACCTGTGGTTCTTAAAATAAACTAAGAAAAGATATTTTTCTATAACAAAACCTATTGGCTGGATTTGTCTCTGAGTGTGTGTACCTCATTTATTGTCTATGTGTATGTACAACAAATGCTTAACACTACTCCTTGGATAAGCCTACTGCTCGACCACACTACCACAAAATAGAGCATTAGTATTATCTCTTTTTACCACTATTTTACCTCTAAGGGGAACCCTTGGACTCTGTGCATGCTATTCCTTACTTTGAAATAGCACATACAGAGCCAACTTCCTACATTGGTGGATCAGCGGTGGGGTACAAGACTTTGCATTTGCTGGACTACTCAGCCAATACCTGATCACACGACAAATTCCAAAATTGTCATTAGAAATTTATTTTTGCAATTTGAAAAGTTTTCTAAATTCTTAAAAGACCTGCTAGGGCCTTGTGTTAGATCCTGTTTAGCATTTCTTTTAGAGTTTAAAAGTTTGTAAAAGTTTGAATTAGATTCTAGAACCAGTTTTAGATTCTTAAAAAGTATTCCAACTTTTAGAAGCAAAATGTCTAGCACAGATGTGAATGTGGTGGAACTCGACACCACACCTTACCTCCATCTACAGATGAGAGAGCTAAGGTCACTCTGTAAACTAAAGAAAATAGCAATGGGCTCCAAACCTACCAAAGTACAGCTCCAGGAGCTTTTGGCAGAGTTTGAAAAAGCCAACCCCTCTGAGGATGGCAACACAGAGGATGAAGATAGTGACTTGGAGGGAAATTCCCCCCCTCCAGTCCTACTTAGGGAGAGCAGGGCTTCTCAAGCCCTGACTCCACAAATAATAGTCAGAGATGCTGGTTCCCTCACAGGAGGGGCCAACAACTCTGAAATCACTGAGGATAACTCCAGTGAAGAGGACATCCAGTTAGCCAGGATGGCCAAAAGATTGGCTTTGGAAAGACAGATCCTAGCCATAGAAAGGGAAAGAAAAGAGATGGGCCTAGGACCCATCAATGGTGGCAGCAACATAACTAGGGTCAGAGATTCTCCTGACATGTTGAAAATCCCCAAAGGGATTGTAACTAAATATGAAGATGGTGATGACATCACCAAATGGTTCACAGCTTTTGAGAGGGCTTGTGTAACCAGAAAAGTGAACAAATCTCACTGGGGTGCTCTCCTTTGGGAAATGTTCACAGGAAAGTGTAGGGATAGACTCCTCACACTCTCTGGAAAAGATGCAGAATCTTATGACCTCATGAAGGGTACCCTGATTGAGGGCTTTGGATTCTCCACTGAGGAGTATAGGATTAGATTCAGGGGGGCTCAAAAATCCTCGAGCCAGACCTGGGTTGATTATGTTGACTACTCAGTGAAAACACTGGATGGTTGGGTAACTGGAAATGAAGTGTATGACTATGTTGGGCTTTATAATTTGTTTATGAAAGAACACATTTTAAGTAACTGCTTCAATGAAAAGTTGCATCAGTATCTGGTAGACCTAGGTCCAATTTCTCCCCAAGAATTGGGAAAGAAGGCAGACCACTGGGTCAAGACTAGGGTAACCAAAACTTCCACTGGGGGTGACCAAAAGAAAGGGGTTACAAAGCCTCCCCAGGAGAAAGTGGGTGACACTAGAAACAAAGAAAAAGAGTCCCCTGTAGGCCCCCAAAAACCAGACCAGGTGGGTGGGCCCAGAGACACAACCCAAAACAAAGGTGGGTACCAGGGTAAGAGCTGGGATGCCACTAAGGCATGGTGCCATAACTGTAAACAGACAGGGCACCACACCAAGGACACTTCTTGTCCCAAAAACAAACCCCCTAGCAAAATCCCAGGGGTGACCAGTGTAGCCATTGGGGATGACTCCTCAGATGAGGAGGTCTTCATAGCCTTCAACTGGAAAAAGGGCCCAACAGGTGAGTTGGAGATTCCAGAGGGAAGTAGACACTTCCACCACCTACAGGTGAATGGAATCCCAGCCACTGCCCTGAGAGACACTTGTGCCAGTCACACTATTGTGCATGACAGGCTGGTGTTCTCAAACCAGTACATCCCAGGTGAGATGGCCAGAGTAAGAGTTAGCCCAGACAGGGTCACTAATAGGCCTGTGGCTTTTGTGCCCATAGAAGTGGGTGGACCTTTTAGCTGGAGAAGGGTGGTAGTCAGTACAGACCTCCCCCTTGATTGTCTCCTTGGAAATGACTACCCAGAGGTTAGTCAGAGCCTAAGAGAAGAACTGGTCCAGGGCCAGTCCTCTCCCAAGGATTCTGGAGTGCCTGCCTCTGCAGTAAATGCAAGTAGGCCCCAGAAGAAAAAGAAAAGGAAACAGAGTAGGAAAGGTGGACAACCTTTAGCCAAGGTTCCAGCAAGCCAAGGAGATCCTGCTCCAGTAGGGGAGAACTCAAAAAATGGCTCTGATAAAGTCCAACCTGACCCACAAGAAGTCCTGGCTAGTCAGGCAACTGTTAAGCCTGAGTGGGTGGCTCCTCAGCTAACAGAAGAAAGAGTGGAAGAAGGGTGTTTACTACAAGATGTGATAACCCCCCACTCTAATACAGCAGACAGGCACCCTGAACCCAAAGAAGCCTGTAACTTAGCCCCTTCCCTTGTAGGTGAAGAGCTAAAGGTGTGGTTCTGGGCACTGACAGCTGTCAGTGGCCTCTGCTGGGTGTTAGCCTTTATGGCTGCACTATCCTTGGCATGGTGGTCTGACCCCATGCCAAATAACAAGTTAGGCCCCCTGACCCTGTTGGTCATGGTGGGGTTACTCCAGCTCTGGGTAACCTCTTTGGGTAAGCTAGGGGTGACCCTGGCTAAGATAAGATTAGCAGAGGTGGATACCTCTAACCCCAAAATAGAGAGAATGGGTGAAGACATAAAAAGCACAGACAAGAGGCAGTTCAGACTAGGTCCTATCACTGTGGAAGTGGGTCAGTTCCCCAGAGGGAATGACCTGAACAGGAGGATGTAAGGCAGAGTAGGCCCTGCAACAAACCAGCCTATTTCCTCTACTCTTCCTCGCCTGACAGACTAGGAAGACTCTCCCAGCTTTGGCTGAGTCTCCTGGCCTGTGGGCTGGGGGGGGCTTGTGTAAAGAAATGGCTCCCTGTTGCAGTTACCCCCCCACTTTTTGCCTGATACTGATGCTGACTTGACTGAGAAGTGTGCTGGGACCCTGCTAACCAGGCCCCAGCACCAGTGTTCTTTCACCTAAAATGTACCATTGATCCCACAATTGGCACACCCTGGCATCCAGATAAGTCCCTTGTAACTGGTACCTCTGGTACCAAGGGCCCTGATGCCAGGGAAGGTCTCTAAGGGCTGCAGCATGTATTATGCCACCCTAGAGACCCCTCACTCAGCACAGACCCACTGCTTACCAGCTTGTGTGTGCTAGTGAGCACAAAATGAGTAAGTCGACATGGCACTCCCCTCAGGGTGCCATGCCAGCCTCTCACTGCCTATGCAGTATAGGTAAGACACCCCTCTAGCAGGCCTTACAGCCCTAAGGCAGGGTGCACTATACCATAGGTGAGGGTACCAGTGCATGAGCACTGTGCCCCTACAGTGTCTAAGCAAAACCTTAGACATTGTTAGTGCAGGGTAGCCATAAGAGTATATGGTCTGGGAGTCTGTTTTACACGAACTCCACAGCACCATAATGGCTACACTGAAAACTGAGAAGTTTGGTATCAAACTTCTCAGCACAATAAATGCACACTGATGCCAGTGTACATTTTATTGTAAAATACACCACAGAGGGCACCTTAGAGGTGCCCCCTGAAACTTAACCGACTATCTGTGTAGGCTGACTGGTTCCAGCAGCCTGCCACACTAGAGACATGTTGCTGGCCCCATGGGGAGAGTGCCTTTGTCACTCTGAGGCCAGTAACAAAGCCTGCACTGGGTGGAGATGCTAACACCTCCCCCAGGCAGGAGCTGTAACACCTGGCGGTGAGCCTCAAAGGCTCACCCCTTTGTCACAGCACAGCAGGGCACTCCAGCTTAGTGGAGTTGCCCGCCCCCTCCGGCCACGGCCCCCACTTTTGGCGGCAAGGCTGGAGGAAACAAAGAAAGAAACAAGGAGGAGTCACTGGCCAGTCAGGACAGCCGCTAAGGTGTCCTGAGCTGAGGTGACTCTGACTTTTAGAAATCCTCCATCTTGCAGATGGAGGATTCCCCCAATAGGATTAGGGATGTGACCCCCTCCCCTTGGGAGGAGGCACAAAGAGGGTGTACTCACCCTCAGGGCTAGTAGCCATTGGCTACTAACCCCCCAGACCTAAACACGCCCTTAAATTTAGTATTTAAGGGCTCTCCCTGAACCTAGAAATTAGATTCCTGCAACAACAAGAAGAAGGACTGCCTAGCTGAAAAACCCCTGCAGAGGAAGACCAGAAGACAACAACTGCCTTGGCTCCAGAAACTCACCGGCCTGTCTCCTGCCTTCCAAAGAACTCTGCTCCAGCGACGCCTTCCAAAGGGACCAGCGACCTCTGAATCCTCTGAGGACTGCCCTGCTTCGACGACGACAAGAAACTCCCGAGGACAGCGGACCTGCTCCAAAAAGACTGCAACTTTATCCAAAGGAGCAGCTTTAAAGAACCCTGCAATCTCCCCGCAAGAAGCGTGAGACTTGCAACACTGCACCCGGCGACCCCGACTCGGCTGGTGGAGAACCAACACCTCAGGGAGGACCCCCGGACTACTCTACGACTGTGAGTACCAAAACCTGTCCCCCCTGAGCCCCCACAGCGCCGCCTGCAGAGGGAATCCCGAGGCTTCCCCTGACCGCGACTCTCTGAAACCTAAGTCCCGACGCCTGGAAAAGACCCTGCACCCGCAGCCCCCAGGACCTGAAGGACCGGACTTTCACTGCAGAAGTGACCCCCAGGAGTCCCTCTCCCTTGCCCAAGTGGAGGTTTCCCCGAGGAAGCCCCCCCTCGCCTGCCTGCAGCGCTGAAGAGATCCCTTGATCTCTCATTGACTTCCATTGCGAACCCGACGCTTGTTCTAACACTGCACCCGGCCGCCCCCGCGCTGCTGAGGGTGAAATTTCT
The DNA here is from genome assembly GCF_031143425.1 of Pleurodeles waltl. Taxonomy (NCBI): domain Eukaryota; kingdom Metazoa; phylum Chordata; class Amphibia; order Caudata; family Salamandridae; genus Pleurodeles; species Pleurodeles waltl. Next base: position 642,545,119 of record NC_090446.1, on the reverse strand, counting down.
GTGTGGGCTTGTGTCCCCCCCGGTGCCCTACAAAACCCCCCTGGTCTGCCCTCCGAAGACGCGGGTACTTACCTGCTGGCAGACTGGAACCGGAGCACCCCCTTCTCTCCATTGAAGCCTATGCGTTTTGGGCACCACTTTGAACTCTGCACCTGACCGGCCCTGAGCTGCTGGTGTGGTAACTTTGGGGTTGCTCTGAACCCCCAACGGTGGGCTACCTTGGACCAAGAACTGAACCCTGTAAGTGTCTTACTTACCTGGTAAAACTAACAAAAACTTACCTCCCCCAGGAACTGTGAAAATTGCACTGTGTCCACTTTTTAAATAGCTATTTGTGAATAACTTGAAAAGTATACATGCAATTGAAATGATTCAAAGTTCCTAATGTACTTACCTGCAATACCTTTCAAACAAGATATTACATGTTAAATTTGAACCTGTGGTTCTTAAAATAAACTAAGAAAAGATATTTTTCTATAACAAAACCTATTGGCTGGATTTGTCTCTGAGTGTGTGTACCTCATTTATTGTCTATGTGTATGTACAACAAATGCTTAACACTACTCCTTGGATAAGCCTACTGCTCGACCACACTACCACAAAAAGAGCATTAGTATTATCTCTTTTTACCACTATTTTACCTCTAAGGGGAACCCTTGGACTCTGTGCATGCTATTCCTTACTTTGAAATAGCACATACAGAGCCAACTTCCTACAGTAGCCCACCCCAAGACCCTGAAAAGTAGGTGTAAAGTGCACCTACTACCCCCAGAGAGCACAGAAGTGGTGATAGGGGGATTCTGCAGGAAGAACAAACACCAGCAATGCAACACCAGTAGATTTCAGGACCTGAGTACCTGTAAGACAAGGGGACCAAGTCCATTAGTCACGACAGTGTCGAGAGTGGGCAGGAGCCCAGGAAATGCTAGCTGAGGGTGCAAGGAAGCTGCCACCTGTTGGAAGAAGCTTGGAGTTCTGAAAGAAAGAAGAGGACTAAGAACTTCTCCTTTGGAAGACGGATGTCACACGTCACGATGAAGCTTGCAGAGGTATTTCCACGCAGAAAGATTGCAAACAAGCCTTGCTAGCTGCAAGGATTGCAGTAGAGGTTTTTGGGTGCTGCTGTGGCTCAGAAGAGACCAGGATGTCGCAACTTAGAGGAGAAGACAGAGGGGGCGCCCAGTAACACAGGGAACCCTCACAGAAGCAGGCAGCATCCACAAAAGTACCTGAACAGGCCCTTGGAAGGAAAGTGAACCAGAGTCCATGCGAAGTCACAAAAGGAAGTCCCACGACGCTGGAAGACAACTCAGAAGGTTGTGCACTACAGGAAGGAGTGCCGGGGACCCAGGCTTGGCTGTGCATGAAGGAAATCCTGGAAGAGTGCACAGGAGCCGGAGAAGCTGCAAATCACGCGGTACCCAGCAATGCAGTCTAGCGCGGGGAGGCAAGGACTTACCTCCACCAAACTTGGACTGAAGAGTCACTGGACTGTGGGAGTCACTTGGACAGAGTTGCTGAGTTCCAGGGACCACGCTCCTCAGGATGAGAGGGGACCCAGAGGACCAGTGTTGCAGTCTTTTGGTGCCTGCGTTAGCAGGGGGAAGATTCCGTCCACCCATGGGAGATTTCTTCGGAGCTTCTGGTACAGGGTGAAGGCAGGCTACCCCCAGAGCATGCACCACCTGGAAACAGTTGAGAAAGCCGGCAGGATGAGGCGCTACAATGTTGCTGGTAGTCGTCTGGCTACTTTGTTGCGGTTTTGCAGGCGTCCTGAGCAGTCAGCGGTCGATCCTTTGGTAGAAGGTGAAGAGGGAGATGCAGAGGAACTCTGGTGAGCTCTTGCATTCGTTATCTGAAGAATTCCCCAAAGCAGAGACCCTAAATAGCCAGAAAAGGAGGTTTGGCTACCAAGGAAGGAGGATTGGCTACCAAGAGAGGTAAGAGCCTATCAGAAGGAGCCTCTGACGTCACCTGCTGGCACTGGCCACTCAGAGCAGTCCAGTGTGCCCCCAACACCTCTGTTTCCAAGATGGCTGAGGTCTGGGACACACTGGAGGAGCTCTGGGCACCTCCCCTGGGAGGTACTGGTCAGGGGAGTGGTCACTCCCCTTTCCTTTGTCTAGTTTCGCGCCAGAGCAGCACTGGGGGATCCCTGAACCAGTGTAGACTGGCTTATGCAGAGATAGGCACCATCTGTGCCCATCAAAGCATTTCCAGAGGCTGGGGGAGGCTACTCTTCCCTAGCCCTTCACACCTATTTCCAAATGGAGAGGGTTTAACACGCTCTCTCAGAGGAAATCCTTTTTTATGCCTTCCTGGGCCAGGGCTGCCTGGTCCCCAGGAGGGCAGAAACCTGTCTGAGGGGTTGGCAGCAGCTGCAGTGGAGACCCCTGAAAGGCAGTTTGGCAGTACCCAGGTTGTGTGCTAGAGACTCGGGGGATCGTGGAATTGTCCCCCCAATACCGGAATGGTATTGGGGTGACAATTCCATGATCTTAGACATGTTACATGGCCATGTTCGGAGTTACCATTGTGATGCTATAAATAGGCAGTGACCTATGTATAGTGCACGCGTGAAATGGTGTCCCCGCACTCACAAAGTCTGGGGAATTTGCCCTGAACGATGTGGGGGCACCTTGGCTAGTGCCAGGGTGCCCACACACTAAGTAACTTTGCACCCAACCTTCACCAGGTGAAGGTTAGACATATAGGTGACTTATAAGTTACTTATGTGCAGTGGTAAATGGCTGTGAAATAACGTGGACGTTATTTCACGCAGGCTGCAGTGGCAGGCCTGTGTAAGAATTGTCAGAGTTCCCTATGGGTAAAAAAAGAATTGCTGCAGCCCATAGGGATCTCCTGGAACCCCAATACCCTGGGTACCTCAGTACCATATACAAGGGAATTATATGGGTGTACCGGTATGCCAATGTGAATTGGTAAATTTAGTCACTAGCCTGTTAGTGACAAATCTGGAAAGCAGAGAGAGCATAACCACTGAGGTTCTGGTTAGCAGAGCCTCAGTGAGACAGTTAGGCACTACACAGGGAACACATATAGGCCACAAACTTATGAGCACTGGGTCCTGGCTAGCAGCATCCCAGTGACACATAACAAACACACTGACAACATATGGTTATCACTATGAGCACTGGGCCCTGGCTAGCAGGATCACAATGAGACAGTGAAAACACCCTAACATATACTCACAAACAGGCCAAAAGTGGGGGTAACAAGGCTAGAAAGAGGCTACCCTCCTACAGGGCCTTCATGTTAATTGGGCACGTTCCCTTGAGGTGGGTGCCACCCACCCAATATCAGGTGGTCATCCCGGGTAGGCTTACCTGGAAATATGATTTGTTTAATATTTGGGCTTACTGGTATACCATGCGGAGTTCGATTTGCTGGAGGGTAACTTGAGCTTGATTTGTTCCTTTCTACCGTTATAGACCTCACTTCCTCTACCCGGTAGGGTGGGTAGATGGCTCTCTCCCCGGTGGGGTGGGTGGCAATTGCTAAGATGCTGATTTTGCCTTGGCTTCTTTACAGCATTGCCGGTGGTCCCCCGGTCCTTTTTTTGGATGTTACACAGCCTTCTTTCAGACCTCATCTGGGGAAGTTTTAGGAGGTGGTTGGAGTTGCGTGAGGAACTGTACCCTATGTTGGAGGGGAGGTAATGGAGGAGGGTCTTGGGGCTCCCAACTGTGAGTTGTATCGGGCTGTGGTGTAGCTACAATGGAGGCTGAAGTGGCTGGGGTGGGCCCAGCAATGAATGGTGTGTGGTACAGACTTAACTTATGACTTGGCTATCCTCAGCCCACAGGTAGGAGGGCATCTGCCTCTGCTTTGCTGAAAATGGCTCACAGCTGGCAGTGGAATGTGCATGTGGAAGTGGGTCCTGTCCATAAGTCTCCCAGTTGGACTTGTGGCCATTACTTGAGGTCTGAGACCTAGCGAGTTGGGTTGAGACTGAGGTATGGAGGGAGGCAGGAGTGACCTGTACAGGGGACCTGTTCCTGAATGGAAAGTGGGCCTCCCAAGAGCTGACTGGTGTATGAGATCCTGCATGGCCACTTTTCATGTACAACACACTTCCGCACATTATTCGTGCGCACCGGGGGCCGGGGCGATGAAGCCAACCCCTTCCTCACTTTTGGCAGGGATATTGACTCATGGCACAGGCAGGAGGGTGTTATCGACACTTGTGCCTGTTGTTGGCACAAATGCCCACTCTGACTCCCAGTCACAAAGTGAGATGAGAGAGTGAACTTGATACAGAATTTTTGCCCCCGCAGTAGAGTAAGGGTGTGGCCCAGATCAAGCAGGTGTCCCAGAATGCACGATTCCACTTCACACAAATCAATTATGTGCAGCAAACATACCTCACCCAACGTCGTGTTTGGTGGTGTGCTTTGGGACTGCCCATGGTGTTGGAGTGCAGATGTGGCATTCTAGCAGATGATGTGGGACTGTTCGGCCCTGCAGCAATGACTATCAGCTCAGACATAGTAGATCGTCCGATCTAGTGTACGCCTGAGCTCTGTCAGCTGAGACTTATGACTTGAGCCAAAGCCAAATGATTGGAATGCAGATTTGTTGATCTGGTATTGTTTAAGAGATGGATTGAGGTGGGCTAGAAGATGTTGACACCTCCAGAAGTTGGCCTATGAACAAGGGATTTATTGAAATGGGCTAGGGCAGAGGCTGATACATTAACGCTGCTTAGACTGCAGGGTGGCCATGCACCAGTGGGGCTCATGTGGGATGTGTATGTTAAAAAAAACTGGTGGCTAATGATGATGTCAGGCCACCTTAAATTGCAGGATGGACCTATGTTGCCTTGGTTGCATTGCATTCTGTTGTTGATCGGGGCGGGAGGGATGGTGATTTGCTGCTGGCAGTGAGAGGATGAAGGTGTACTGTTGTTCACATAGGACAAATCTTGCTGTGATATGATTCTGCATGGCTATGCAGTTGTGTCATTGTTTAAAATGCAATACAAATATTTTTTCAAAAAAGTCAATTGTGTACTGAATGGATTACTCCAGTTCAATAATAAAGCAAATATGAAGGCCGACCCAATGACTAACAAAATAAAGAAGTCCTATTGATCTACATAAATATTTCTCTTGGTTTAAGATTCGGCAGCAGGTGAGTTATTTTAGTCTCTGAGGGCCTCAATCTTGCCACGTTTTCTTGAGAACTAACTACATATATATATATATATATATATCAGACTCATATAGAATCTTTTTGGCAATTTTGAATTGGTCACCTGTCCTGAAGTGACTAAATGAATTTGTCTCCTTGAAGGCCTTAGATAAGAAGATATGCCTTCTTTCAAACAATCACAATATTTATCCAACAGTGAGCTGGTCCAAGCCTGTAGGGATCCCACTCAACCTTATTTAAAAATCTCCTGGTTACGGTGTCAAATTTCAATAGCACTAGATTCGCGTATAACCAAAACAAGACCACAGCCATTTTAAGGATCACAAGAAAGTGAAAAAACAGGTACAGTTGTGCGCGCTCTAACAGTTGCACCATTCTAACCTGACTTGCACCATTCTATGGCGCACAACCCCCAGTCTTCCCTTCGCCTCCGCTTCCGGGTTTGAGTCATTTATTTTGATGCAAACCAGGCCGCAGCACCGGCTAACGTCATTCCATAAATAAGGCGCCCAGCTAGTGCATTGGAATGGCGTTAGCCGGCGGTAAACTTTTTTATGCAAATCTGCACTGGCGCTTATTTGCGTCAAAAAGTATAAATATGGGCCTTAAAGTTTTCCCTCTACACCGTATGATTTTTTTTTTCTGTTTGCATTACTTGTGAACTTCATGAAGGTTATGTGTATGACATAAATTGAGGAAGATTATGTTAGGAGTAATTTCTGCAAAAAATTTTTTTTTTAAAACTACTTTTTTCATTCAAACCGTTTTGCCAGGAAAAGGTTTGTGAAGTAAAATCCTCCTGCAAAAACTTATTTTTGAAGAAAGATTCATCAAAGTATTTTAAAAATGGCCAAGTTAAAAATCCCAAATATTTGTGTGCGAATTTTTAATAACACACACCCGTACTAAAATGCTGCCACATACGTGGGTAGGGCTCTGGTGATTGAAAGGAGGTGTTTGTGTGTAATTGGGTTTTGGATACCACATTTTCCAGCTTCATTACTAGGATAAATCTTTTAACATTAAGCTTTGTATAATGAAACTAGACAGGCGGCGGCACACGATGTGGCAGATTGTGGCACACCATAACAGCAATAAAACAGTGCGTAATTGTATGTAATAATGCACCAGTACAAATGATGACACTTGTTGCAAGTTCCAGGGTTGGCGGCAGACTAATACATTGAAGAAGGTTGGTAAAGGAAAGTACTTGCATTGAACATCGCGTCATGGGTACCATGTTAGTTGTTGCACAGTTTGCTAGGAAATGTAATGTGGACAGTGTGTGGTGTGTAATTCTTAACAGGTGGAATATTGTAAATTATACTTTTCATGTCTCTTTACTTGGTATTTTTCATCATCTGTGAATCCTTGTTTTTTATGTTCTTTGACGTGTTCTTGGTTGTGGTGTTCCAAATAGCATACTTTATCATGTGTCTCAGTACCTAATAGCTTGGTCAATATTTGAGCAATTAACGAAGTGGATATTTTTTATGTTCTTTCTCTTATAGCCAGGGTAATATGAACATTTTTAAATGTGTTCCCGATCTCATTTTGTTTCTCTAATTGTTTTGGTTTCCAGACGTCCTTGTCTATGGAATATGAGTTTGGCTTCAGTGGATACAAAGCCTGGGCTGGAAAGTAGTGGTTACAAGAGAGTGAATCACATGAATGAGTGCCAGGAAGCTGTATCGATTTTAAAGGCAAACATATCCAACACCCCTCCCATCCCGCATTGAAATATTGATCACCCAGTGACATATGGCACCTGATAACTGATGTGCTGAGGACAGTGCTTTACATATGACCCTCGACATAACAAGGACGGAAAAATCACACCGTTGGCCATCCAATCCCATTACTGACCAGGTAATATTTCCTCAGGAAAGAAAATGTTGTTCTTTACCTGTCAAATTCCTTTGCATCTAGTTCTAAGAATGAGGCATAGGCCAGGAATAAGAGTCTGGCATTCAAATCAGACTAATACGGCTATTCTTGTGAGACCCTCCACCCCACCTTACCTTTACTGAGCTGTGTAATGATCTAGCAGACCCCACTTATATCGGTCCAGTGATGCAGACTCTTGATCACAAGTATATTTGCATGAATGTGTTGTTTGAAGTGACTGAGACCGAATGTGCCAGTGAAGAGCCAGGAGAGGAGGAGACAAGTGCCCCATGTGTGCCACTATGCACAAAAAGGGAGGAATTTGAAAGGTAGTTTGTTTTGAAGGCTTCATAAAACTCTGCAAAAGTGTTGCAACTTCAGAAATGCTGCTTTTGTGTTTTGCTTTACCACTAACATGTGAACACTGTAACTTTTCCACCAATTTACAATGCACATATCCTTCTTTGGCACCTGGACAGACGACGCCATAATCCACTTCACCATTACAGGATCCCATGGCACTGCCCCCAAACCGCCTAGCACCTCACCTGGAGCAAAGAAGCAGAGAGCCAGTGGACCAATGCCCTCAGCACCTTCCACCCTAACCTCTCACCCAACCTAAAATAGGCTGTCAACAACTTCTTCACTTGGATCACAGCCTGTGACTACAGAGCCGCTCCCATCAAGCACACCAGTCTCAAAAGACCCACCAAAGAAGACAGTTGGTATGCTACTGAACTGAGAAACCCACAGTCTGAGCCACCTTCAAGTTGTCTCTCAACCAATAACACCAACTATTGAAATAGGTCAAAAGTAAGGCCGATCTCACCACATGGAAAACAGCTCCAACCATGAGATGGAATTCTTCAACATTGTTAGAGAGTTTTCTAACCCCTCAGCCACAAAAAACACCATCACCCCTTCTCTGGAAAACCGCAGCTACCTGGCGGAGTTCTTCAGGACAAGATCTCCATCATCTACAAAAACTTTGACCTCCGACTTATCACTGCCGACCCCCTCAGTTTCCTCGTTCACATGAATACCAGCCCCGATGCAGTCTCCGACTACCTGCTCACTGCCTGGGACCAGCTCACCACACAAAACATCACAGCCATCATGAGCTCTGTCCACTTAGTAGTCTGTCATGAATGAATCCTTAGTGATTTTTCCTTAACAGTGGAATTGTTCATAGTGTAACCTACTCGCAGAGGGCATGCGGCGTGCAGCGCTCCAATAAACAAAACACAGGCACTGCATGTATGGTGCGCCACAGATTCTGCTGTCAGCAGTGCAGCCGTATTTATTTATACCTTTTTCTCGCACACCAGCCCACATGACCCCATATCGCAACATTGTATGGGAGAGCCTGAATGGCTCTTTGAACATAGAAAAGCTCTGCAAAATACAGATTTGCGCACAAAGAAATCTACTTATCTCCTAGCTTAGCAGGATCCGGTCACAGTAAAAAGTTCCTATCTCTGACCTTGATTATGTGTACGCTGAATATTTAGGATTCCCATGCAAATACTAGACAGTGTGCCCCTATTAAAATGAATGTGCTGCTCACAAGCCACCATGAAACAGCGTGTGTCCTGTGGGGCAGCGGATTAGGGAAATATAGACTAGCAGCCCATTAAACAGTGATAGGAGATCCCCCTTCAGGCGGGTGCAGTGCGTAACTGCACCCACCTGCAGGATGATGTCTGGGAGGTCCATGGGACCCCCCTTCACTCCTTGAGAGGACTGGCCACAGGTTCAGTGCCCTTCCTGAAGGCATTTGTACCTCTGCTGCTAATATGACACAAGTGCAGAGGCAAAGTGATTCCCTCATTTGTAAGGGGCCACGGCTCCAAGCAAATGAGGAAACACACTCTCAGGGTAGCACCGGCGCTACATGGGCATCACCACTATCAGTAATACAGATAGGGCCACACAAGCGTCTGCAGCCCCTTCTGTAACACTATAGTGCACTGGGGGTGCAAAAAGTGGACATAGATGCCCGATGTGCCCTAGGGGCATTATAGGTAATACAGCCCCAGGTGCAATCAAATGTGTACACCCTAGATAAACTTCAACAGATCAAACCTGCCAAAAGTTACAGGAAAAAAAGACATGGTAAATACCAGGTCATGCATATTTTGGCTTGGTAAGCTCCAACAGGTGCATGTTATGACCCATTTATTTTTGCAAAACTTAGAATAGATGCTACTTATGACACCCAATAATGCCCAAACCGAGAGGTCTCAGCTTTTAAAGGGTACAGTAAATATTGCATTGTACACAGGGACACTGATAATTGAGTCCCTTTTTGGGACATTTTTCTTTCCACAGAAAAACAGACTTAGCTTGTGTAAAAGAAAGGAAAACCTGGAAATCTTGAGCACTTTTCTTATATCTTCTTCCTGAATAAGTTGCATTCAAGAATAAAACCAGCATTGTGAAAGTCAAAATATCTAGTTTTGACAAAGTGTACAATTTTTTTTTTAATCAGCATACGCAACAGAAATGTAGGGCCAGAAGTACTAACGATTTTGTGGTTGTAAACATTCCAAGATACTAAAATTCAGTATTTGAAGAGGCTTGTTTTAGGTGTCTCTTCCAAATGCCAAACAGATTCCATTTGTACCAATGGCTTAAGAACAGAGTTCCATCACAAACTGCTGAGAAGTTACCAACTCCCAAGCTATGGTGGTAACTCACTGAGAAAAAGTAACTCATTCCCCCTGCCGAGGCTGTTTAAAAAGAAGTCTTCAATTTTGAAATGCAGAGGCAGGTATGGTGGTATGCTGTCTCCTGCAGGACACGTCTATTTTTGCAGCCAGTAGGAGGGAGCCACAATGTGCTACCTACCTAACAAATATTTATTAGACAGGTCGTTCAGCAATCCCCCCTAATTGTTATTTTACAAATAGACCTATTTCCACCTAGATTGGTTCGCAAAATAATTTAGTCTTTGAAAACGACTGTTTTGCGAATTGTGATTCCTACTTGTGACCCCAGGTCACAAATAGGGTCCTGAAAGATTAAAACAAGCATTTGCAGTGCAATGGGTCTCAAGTTTGTTCGAGTTAGAGTTCTTTGCAATGTAAATTCCGAACTGGACTTTTCTTGCCACTTAAATTGAAAATGAAAACAGTTGACATAAGCGAGCTGACTCAAAGTGCCATGGCCGCAATTAGCATGAGCACGAAGGAGAGACACAAAAAGAAAAAGAAGTTCACTCACAGTCAAACATATCAGCAATTGTAATAAAGCATTTACCAATTATAAAGGATTTTTGAAAGGCAAGCCCGAATGAGTGTAAGTGATGGGTGTACCGTGGGTGTGGTTAAAAGCCCACAAGATTTACAACAGGTCAAAGCCCTTGCCCGCTCAACCTAAAAATTAAAATAAAAGGAGAAATTTCACACCAGATCTGGCACTGAAGTACACTAATTTTTAGGTGGCTGTGCACATGCAATCAGGCTCCTTTATGTCACTCACGGTGCAAGTCACAGTGCAAGATGGCTGAAGAGAGTTGACCCATTGCCCTATGCAGCAGGATGTGGAGGGCAGAAGCAAATGTGAAGGACATTTTAACAGACTGACAGATAAAAAAAAAATAGTCCACAGCCTTTCTAGGTTCGAATTTATGTACATATTTATATTTATGATATTTTTCAATACCTTGAGGCTAGTGATACTGTTACAACTAGCTATCTTTAGGCCGGCCCTAACAAGCATTGAGATAGCAAATGGGTCTGCAACATTTTTTTTAATTCTTTTTTGCAATCATACACAATAAGCATTAAAAAAATTAAAAAAATAAATAAAATTATATGCATACGTTTGCAAAAAAGTAAATAACCGTTTTCAAATCACAAAGATAAATTAAGCATAACACAAAATGAAAGCAGAGTTTGAGCAAGCTAAATGTTATCACTCACATTGAAGATAGACAATTGCGGAAGTGGGCTGACCCACTACTACATCCTGCATGCTGTGGTAGGCATAGGCGACATGCCAATAACTCGTGCAGGCAGTGGCTGGCGAGGGCTGTTCGAAAGCTCCTGGACTTGTTTATATATGTGTGCACTTTAGTTCAGATTTTTATGGGACATGCCTGAGTTAAAGCTTTCTGAGGGCTACACCGAATCTTTTGTACCCCTTTGAATACACCCCTTCTTTCTCCACCTCGGGGTCATTTTACAGTTTTTGAGGGTCCCAAGCATGACATATTTTGGGGGTCCACATACGAAATTAATTTGAATTGTTTTACCCATTTCCTGCTACCTCAAGTCTGTTTGATGCCAAACAGCATTAAAGTATATGTTATACTTTAACAGGGTAACATAAACGAGGGAAAATATGTCCCACCTGAGACCCCAAAAATCCTTAAAATGATCCTGGGAAGAGAGAAACAGTGAGAGATAAATGTAGAAAAATGTAGACAACGATGGAGAGACGTCTAGATACAGAAATAGAACAGAAAGAAGACTAAAAGAGTGACGGTGCACTTCCTAACAGGGCCCCTTGAGAGGTGGGTGCCCTTGGCAATTGCTTACCTTTCCCATGCCTTAAAGTGTCTCTGCATAATCTGCACTCGAGCATTCTGCCTCCAGACATCACCTGTTTCACAAATACCAGCAAACACTATCCCTTCAAAGCGTGCAGACATACCGCTCCTGCCCCAGGGCGAGGTGGCCGATTACAAGTAGAAAAGCTGAACTTTCCAAATGTAAAAGGTCGGAAAACAATCCTGGGCTACGCTGTCACTCTAACAGCTCTAATTAGAGCTCCAAATTAAAGGGAGCTGGAATAGTTTGAGCAGCGATAATCCTCCTACAGCTGAAACCTTTAGAGAGACTCGGGCTGCCGTCCCTGAGGGATGAAAGAGGGACTTGCTTGTGAAAATGTTTTACCACGGATGCCGCATTTTGTGTAGGTTGAAAGAAGAACACACATAGAGCTATTAACAAAAGTTATTTAGATGCTTTATGGGCTTTACCGGAAGAGTAAGCTTATGGGTCATTGGGTCCTGCACACTATGAAAAAACAAAAATGAGTGACCCATGCGGTGCACAATGAACTGCCCTCCGGGACATATGCACTGGTTGTTGGGGTTCTAGGGTTGCTGCAGCAACCCTAAAGTAATCATGCTGGAGATCAGAAGGACAATGATCAATAAAGAAGCATTTAACTTTTAGTTAGATCTTGACACATTTGCTGTGCTTTGAAAGACAGAGGTCTGGTGTCAGGCTATGACTTCTGACAAATTGCTCCCTATTCATTTAACATGGAGATTGGCGTTTTCTTTTGCTGACAGCAAAGTGATTAGTATAGTAAAATATGTGGCAATCTTGCTACTGCACAGGGTGTGAAAAGGGAAAAGAAGTAGTATGTCAGTTTTTCTTAAAACACGACATTTAAATGCCTGTAAAAAAATTGTGCAGTAAATCCGCAATTAGGAAAAACACAAATTAAGCAAATTCATAGTTTTATTAGTAAAACTACATATCAGAGCGAATTTTGTGGCTATTTCAATGGAAAAAGTGCTCTCTGTATATGAGGTTCACTACCTGACAGTGAGCTCCAAGATGTTTCACTGACTACATACTACACCTTTACCACTCTCCTGTTGAATGGACATGGCTCATTTGCAACAGTCGTTCTTTGTGTGATGCGTGGATTTTTCTCAGTCCCTATGACTTCAGTGGTGTAACATTGATGCCAGCACTGTCACTCTGAAAATTGTTGCAGCACCTCTGCTCTCAGCATGTGTAGATTGGCTAAGGAGGACATTATTACGTATGATGCAGGTGGCCATTCCACATAGTGCCTTAACGTCACCACACATACACACGAGGGATCATTATCTCTCTGCACAACAGGGACGTTGGGAACAACTTATAGGGGTTCCAAAGGCCTGCAAGGTGAGGCCACTTCAGGGAATCTGCAGGCAGCAGTAAGGTTGTTCAAAGAGCAAATTGGACTCCTTTTGGGGCCAGAGAGAATAGATAGTCCCGAGAAGGAGGTAGTGGGGGTTTGTGCAGCAGCCTGGGCATGTGTCTTCCCTTCACAGAAGGGGAGAAGTGTGCAGCCCTGTTGAGTTTCCCAGGTTCATGCGTGACACTCTGCTCCAGTAGAGGTTTTTTCTTTGCATTCTGGCACTTGTATATTCTATTATAAAACAGGACCACAAGTCTAAGAATTTGAAGGAAAACATCTGACCTGGAGTTGCACATCACACATAGGCCTGGGAAACTTGACAGTTAAGTGTGCCCTTCTCCAGTCCTGAAGTTATGGACAGGTCTATAAAGACGTAAAAGAAAGCAGGGGCCAGTCGGGCCTGATGAAGGCAGTGCTTGGTCCTCAAAGAATACTGTGTGTGGTGCCAAGAGCAGGGGCCTTCATTAGGATTTAGGTCAGGTGAGAACAGTTGTGAGGAATGAGGTCACAGTATTTGGAAATTTGGCTCTGGGGTAGACTGACCTAACAAGGGCACATAGCACCAATAAGTTTGGGGCACAAAGAAGCAGTGTTTTTTGGCTTCAGTAGGTCAATGGCAGTGCTACAGGCATCAGCATCTCTGGGCAAGGTCCTCTTACCCTTGATGATAAGATTGACACACATGTTACCACTGAACACCATGCTGCATTTGCTGCAGATGTCATCCACCACCCCTACTAAGCTCCTTCTCTGTTGTATTTGGACGTTTTTTTCTTTTTCAGGCTCTTTTCGAATGACATTCCCCTATTCAATTTCTCTCTTTGACCTCTTCCTAGACCTCCATCTTTATTTCTCATACTCACACATTGGGCAATTTTGGTACACAATTCTAAGATTCTTCAGTCCAAAAGGGCAAAAATGTAAAGAAGCAGTAATACTTCACCTGGAAATTATAACTCCCCACAGTATTGGTAATACCTACTGTAGGAATGTTACAACGGACAAAGAAACCCAAAGCAAGTTAAACCATGCTTCTGATTTTTGCTTTACCATACTGGTCACAAGTTTTTCAGCAAGGCCAGCTGAGCACTTGATCAGACCCCGCTTCTGCCTTTACCACCCATTGCCACCCATTCTACCCATTCTAAAACTCCAGCACATAAGAACTCTGGTCCCATACCATGGAGGGCCTTCTAGGTTATGCAGAGGGCTTTGAATGTAATTCTTTGCTGCATGGGTAGCCAATGCAGCTCTTTAATGTCCTTCGACAACAAAAAGTATTTGGGAAGCTTCAGAAGGAGCCTGGCGGCTGCATTCTGAAGCTTTTGGTGTTTGTTCAGAGTATATTGGTGAGCACTTAGATAGAGACTGTTGCAGTAATCCAACGTGGCCAGGACTAATGTGGTGATCAGCATCTCTGTAGGTGGGAAGGGATGTAAGGAAAGATTTTATTCAGCAATTTGAGCATTAGAAATACAGAAGAGGTTGTAGCATTGGCTTGGTCCTGATAGTTGAGCTTATCATGTATATGAGAGTCCACAATATTCCATAAATTATCAAAATCAACCCAGGGCAAGCACTGTGTCAGGGTAAGCTCTATCATACCAAGTATGCCCATAATTTGTCATGATTTATCATTATAATGCATGGACCAGCTGGTGTGGAAGCAAAGGATGCCCACAGTTATGAAGAATTGCCACCGTAATGGATGGCACAATATTGCATTAATTGCTACTGTACTGGCAGAATCACATATGCGCTACACCAGGAATAGTCACCATTCTGCTAACATGTGCTTTGGAATGCAATGTATGCCTACAATTAGTCACGAATTACCAGCATGCTGCCAGAATTACCAACGTTCCTGCATAGATATCACTATTTTCTGTAGGTTCACAATATACCACTAATGACCACCATTCTCTCAGGACCACCGTTATGCAAGAGAGGGACATCATTATATCTATGTATTACCACCATCGTGTGAAGGCCAGCATTTTACCAGATGTAGCAATGGTCATCATGCCTTGTTACCCACATGATGCCAAGGATATACCACCATTATATGAGGCACGTATTTTAGCAGGGGTGAGCAATGATCATCCTACCAAGGATGCTCAAATTATGCCAACAATTACCACTAGTGCCATTATTTTATGAGGGTGGGCAACGGGCACAACAGTCAAGCGCACTCATACATGCTCACAGACAGACAGCATGCAAACACACTCATACATACAACACACCATTAAGAGTTTTTTATGACTGGGGTTCATAGGAGTGGTTTAGAGGAGCAGCAAAATAGGTTGGAGTTGCTTTCTGTGTGGCTCACGTGGGCCCTGGTGGGCTGCAGATTAAAAGGTGGCTGCAGGGCTCCTCCACCAGCAGACATCATCTTCAAACAAGCTGAGCAGCAATTGCCGCTCCCAGGCTAGAACCATGTGCTGTCCCTTAGCCACCGCCCTGATGGAAGGCTTCCTCAAAGCTGTTGCTCTCTCGATCATGTGTGAAGGTTAGGTTCAGGCTCCACCTGTTGGCCTAGCTACAACTCAGGATTGGTGGAGGGAGTAGGAATAATTGCCAGGGGTAGTGTGATGGGGCAACCTGGAGTGCCTGGTGTAGAAAGAAGGGTTTAAGTCGGGAGAGGTGACAGGGGTAAGTGGGATGACATAATTAAAGTGAACGAAGAGCTATGAGCACCAGGCTATATACGCCAAATGGGCCTGCTTAAGGTAGGTGGTATTGACGGTGGAGGAGTGGAAAAGACCATTAAGTATGCATTGAGTGGATGGGTTGGATGGATCGTGGGCACGCTTGCAGAGAGTGTAGTAGGTCCACGGTCAGACTGGAACAGAAAATAGGCATGGGTACCAAAATAAAAGTGTCCCTCCACCCCATTACCTAATCACATAGCTAATAACGTGTCCCCCATTTGCAAATAAGGGCAGTTTTGAACATTTAAAGATGCTTTGTTTAGGTGTTTGGCAATGTTAAGAGACTGCATGCATTCATGCTTGCGGCTTGTAATACATATGTCAATGTCAGGGAAATCAAAATTAACAAACCCGCCCAAAGGACTATAAAACAGGCCCACAAACAGCAAAAAATGGCCCATACACTGACCTAGCAGACCTTCCGGCCCTGCCAGATTGCTTTATGCCAGACCTACCTGAGTGCCTGCCAGATGGAGAACCACAGGTAGACCATTCAGTATGTTCTGCATGTACACAGTTCAAATGATTTCCCCACCTCTGTCCTTCTGAAATGCCTGAACGTTTGGGTCAGTGCCATTCACCCCCATTCAGTGCTCTCTTCTTGATCCCCTTTTTGCGGCATGGCTGAGTGGGCGTGTTATACATCTTAGCGGACAAACTCACTTTAACCGCTTCAGTGATATGAGCCCTAGATTGTTTCAAAACATTGAACGACTTCCAAAGGTTTCGACCTGAAATTCATACATGCCAACCCTCACAATTCAGGCAGGAGACTTACCGATTTCAAGGCTTGTCTCCCAATTCATGTATGTAAAAATCCGATTCCTCTGCAGGCTTCAGCTGACAGGACCTGGTCTTGTTGCTCGGAGTATGCACTGCCAGTAACCTGCTCCTGCAAGACAGTGCACAGCACTTTCATCATGCTCTCTCTGCCTATCATAGCGTTTTCTCTGTGCTCGTGACAGGTAAGGAAAATAAACCGCACATGTATATCTACTATACGATCCTGCAGCAGCAGACTTGCAAATCCCATACATATCAGTAGCCCGATTCATACCCCATTAGAAGTCAATGGTGGAAATATATTCTCCTGATTTTTTTTCTAGAAATAGCCCACTTTTCTCTTCTAAAATGTTGGCATGTATGTGGGATTGTTTGAACCTCCCGTTTAAAAAAAACAGAACTGGACGCTTGCTCAGGATGGTAGTTTTGTTGGCATGCGCTTCTCCGCCACTCCCCCTGTCTTTGTTGATTCAGACCCTGGCGTAGCCATTAATGGCTCTGAAGTGCAGAGTCCACCTTGCAATCCAGACTGTTTTGTCCCCGCGGCCTCGCTTTGATGACCTCCTGACTAAGTATGTTGATATTGACTAAGCTAAACATGGTCTGCAAAGTCCATAGTCAACAAGTGGGTGTACTCAGGTATTCCCCGCCCCCATAGAAGTCGCACTACTATTTTGGATCGGAACATGTGGCAAAATCATTGTACGAAGACTTCAGTCATAGCTTATTATATGATCATTGGGACGAGGCTAGACGTTATATTCCTGGTTAATGGTTTTATTTGCCATTATTTGTTATTGAATTGTTTCATATCGTGCCAAAATGTTAGCAGGAGCAGCTCTTTCAACCTTTAAGAGCGATCTGTGATACTGTAGTACGATGTTTAGATTTCTGGACAGGTACCGCGATCTGACGTCAGGAGCATGGGTGATTTCACAGCATTGAGTTGTATTCCTAGAGAGCAGGCACATTCCGACCTTTGGGTTTTGGAGCAGAATGCCTTCACTACAGCAACACGAAAAGGTTCCTCGGTACTGTCTCTTCCGAAGAAGGGACCCGACTGCACCTCCTGGAATACTTCTGTTGTTCCCTGAAAGCCATGGACTGGAATATAATGTTGCTGGTGACATGGAATCCATATGGTAAATCCATACTGGAGTGAAGATAGTCTGCCATACACTAGGGCTTCTAGAATTATGTCTCTGAACTATGTCGAGGACTTTAATGCAGGGACCTCATACCAGGCCCCAGAAATCTCAGGGTTCTACACACTTAAGCCGAAGAGGCAACTAAATATTGTACTATTAAAAACAGAACTTTGGTTTACAGAAAAGTAGTGAATGAAAATAGTGAAACGTGACATTAAAGATTAAAAGGAAACAGACCTGAAGGGGTGAAAACGCATTATGGGAATTACAAAGAGCTGAGCTGGCCTTGCTCTTTGAGTGCTGCTCACTGCAAGCAGGGAAGGGACAGATAAGGCAGCGTC
Source organism: Pleurodeles waltl (assembly GCF_031143425.1). Classification (NCBI taxonomy): domain Eukaryota; kingdom Metazoa; phylum Chordata; class Amphibia; order Caudata; family Salamandridae; genus Pleurodeles; species Pleurodeles waltl. The sequence goes on along the minus strand of NC_090446.1, from coordinate 642,527,143 downwards.
CCTTCCCATAAATACTTGGGTATTTTTAAACACTTCAGTTGTGCCGCTGACTTAGCACTCTGACACCCCTACCCACCTCCTCCATTCCTAAAAGGATCTCATAATGCGACAGATAGTTGCATCTTGAGTGGAATTATTAGTTTTTTTTCTTCAAACTGACCTTCTGGGCAGGAGTGACTGATCACATTAACCTTGTTGGGGTTTTTCCAATATCATCGAGATTGAAGGGACCTTAAGACATTGTCCAAGGTGACACTGGTAAAGATTCATGCTGACGTGGATAAAGGTACTTTGACCCTAATTTGGCACTGGTTGGTAATGGAAAATCGTCTACTTTCTTTTTGGGAATGCTAACTGTTAAGGAGAAGCCATAGGTCGAATTTCTTCCCCAATACTAACACTATGATAGAGGAGATTCTATTGGTAAATCCTATCCTTCTGAAGCTTGAAGTTCCTCTCCCCGCTGCCTTTCAGGAAATGTCCTTCTGCTTTCTGGTGATGTTGTGACACCACCAGTGCCGGACTGGCCGTTGTGGCAGCCTGGCATCTTCCCGATAGGCAGCAGGATAGGAGGCTGCTTTCAAGGCAAGAGAGTCGCCTATGAACCAACCATGGTCCATGGCACCTTTCTGGTCGTGGCCTCCTTCAGTTAGGCACTGGTTTCAATATGCTTGTCAGGGCACATTTTGGTTTCCAGTCTGTCCATGAACATCAGAGGTCCTTTCCAGGTTGATGTTTGGAGAATCTTATTCAGTTCAGAAGACAACCTTTTTATCTATGCTGTACTGGAGCTCTTAGGGTTGTGTTAGGGCTGTAGAATGATATGCCTGCGGCATACCTACTTAAACAATCAGTTGCTTCCCGCTCACTCAGCAAGAAGTGTGGGATCTGGATTGGCAGTGGTATGGCAGCAATTATCATTGGGGGTCTCTAGCCCCACGTGCAAGACCCACCAGCTGCTAATCCAGGCAATGATTGCTGTGAAAGACCTGGGCTCCGCTTGTACGTTGGTCGGAATGGGGTAGTAAATACAGAAACCAGTACAAACCCATGCCCCAGAATGTTTACCAGATTCAGTAAATATATTTTACTCCGACAAATTAACAAAGCTGTCTAGCTCAAGATCCACCTTTAGACACAGACAACAAGGTGCCAGCTGTTTATACTTCTCTCAGCCTATAAGCAACAACCTGCTTTACAGCATCCTCGATTCCCACCTACCTTCCCTTAAGGGACTCCTTCACTCTGAGGAGCACAGCTCGTCAAAGACTGACAAAGTTTGACTGGATGACCTCAGAGAACTTCACTGGCTCCCCCTGCCAGATCACATTCAAAGCCCGCTGCTTCACATTCAAAGATGCGACCTCCAACACGCCATCCTAGGTGGCAAACAAGATCAGTATTTCAGCCTATGCCGTACCTGCAACATGGGCACCACCAGGCTCGAAATCAAGAAATGCGCTTTGGAGCAGACATGACGTCAAAGGTTTTTGTTGCAGGTCTCGGAGAGGGACCAGCTCTCTCCTTTCCCCATTTCCAAAATGAGCGGCAGACTCGCCTTTTTCTGGGAACACCTTGTCCAAAAGTTGCTAGACCCAAAGCACTCGCCCCACGGACACTTCGTGAAGAATAACGAAGTTTACGAGTGAGGAATCGGAATATTAATGAAAAAAGATTTCCTTTGCTTTCGCGCCCACCTCTTGTTATTTCTCAGAAAGTTTCCTTCTCCAGCGCTATCTGCTGCCACTGCTCCGCCCACCCAAAAGACCCTATAAATGCGTTCGTTGAATAGAAAAGAAAAAAAGAGTGGAGTAAAAAACAGGAACGGACTGCATTTAGTCCCCACGCTTTTTCTCAATATCAGCCGCACCACACACACATCCTATATGGGCAGCTGATAGTGGCAGACAATGTTCTTATTTGCGACACGTTCTCCCTCATTATTACAGTTAACGAGGAACACAAATTACCCAATGACTAAGCCAGGCCTTAACACCCGCCACCCTCCGCCAGCCCACCATAAAGCAAACGCGGCATCTCGGCTGCCTTTGTGAAAGTGCCAACCGGGCCTCGGCTGGCATTCAGCACGCGCTGTCAGCCTGGCGGGAGGAGCGCGCGAGCGGCAAGACGTGGCCGCGGCAAATGATTTTACTTCTGTCAGAAGTTGTTATACATAATCCAGGAGGCGGTGTAGCGCGGAGGAGCTCGAGGCCTTGGCAGGGAAGAGATTTCTTGTTTCTTTTCATTTCTATGCAAAAGGTATTCAACTAAAAAGGTTATTCAATAGGTAAGGAGCAGGGCTTTTGTGTGAGGAGCTGTTTCATTGCCAGTGCTTCTGAATACTGTAGATGTACGAGTGGTTTATTTTTCCAGGCATGAGGTGGGGGCTAAGACTTTAGTGAAGATTTATTCAGTGGGATGGCTTAGTAACCACTTCTACCTCTCCTGCTGTGTTTCTGGTTTCAGCTCTAGCAGCATGCACATAATCCGATTTCCGACCTGCTTCTAGTCTCTGGATGCAGACTAATCTAAAAGTTCATGTCTATTTATTTTATTTTCCCCCATTAGATTCTGACCCATAATAAGAGAGAGAAAAACTCAAAAGGGGGAAGGGAAGAGGAAGAGAAAGACTGAAAAACAGTGATATAGAAAGAATAGCATTGAAAAAGAATCTGAAATAGTGTGATAAAGGGGCAGGGGGTGTCTGGTGGTGCACTAAGTAGGCATGAGGTGGAATGAACGCTACAGAGCCTTAGTATTTGGCACCCTACGCAGTAGTGCTGGCTGTGGGCTTCTGAACAAAGCACATATTCTTTTACAAATTAAACACTGGACTGTCATTTCTTGGGCACATACTTTAGAGCAGTGGTTCCCAACCTTTTGACTTCTGTGGACCCCATTTTATAATTGCTGGAACCCAGGGACCCCCACTGAATCACTATTGGAATCCGGGGACCCCCTAGTGAGTCATTGGGACCTAAACTGCTAATATTAATTAATTTTCTGAGCAGTCACAGACCCCTGAGAAGGCTTTGGGGACCCCCAGGGGTCCACAGACCACAGGTTGGGAACCACTGCTTTAGAGTACAAGGATTGAATATTCCCCAAATTAATAGCCATTAATTTTCACTGACAAGCAGAAGACATAATTGCAGACAACGAGAGGCAGGAGGTGGTGGATAGTGGGTGGAGGTTGCAAGAGGTCAAACACGTGGGTTTCCATTCCATTCCTCTGAACAGCAAGAGGTTGGGGAAGTGGTGAACCTCCAAGAGTAGGTTATTTCAGAAGCAGGTGGGTGTGGCAGCACTTGGTTGTTGGAACCACTAGAAGGTGCGCTTGGTCTTCTGAAGTTGGTGGGAGCTCTCATGAACATTTCTCAAGAGGTAAATACAGGGGTTGAGATTTCTAAGTTGTATCAGTGACAATGGGTCTTGAAGGTTTTCCTGGCTTATACTGCCTACCACGTCTTTATCTAGTACATGAGGAGTTTCAATGTGCTTAGATATTCTTTTTAAATGTATTTTCATGCCAGGTTGGCTTAGAGGATGTTGCTGTTGATCGAAAATGATTGATTGGTGCATTATTAACCTTGGGTGTGAGGAGAAAGGCTTATGGAGGAAATTTCACTTGGGAAATCAATGATTGCGTTTCTACTTTTTTATGGGCACTGAGACTAAACCGTGCATCCCATATGATGAGTAGAAAGTCATAACGTTCATTTTGATTGTAACTGTCAGGTAGAGTCAATTTATCAGAAATATTGTGATTTTGGGCTCATTTGATTTCAAACTTTCTGCTCATCCACGACTTCTGCTTCAAAGCACTTTGCCAAGTATGAGAATTGACTTTTGCACTGTATCACACAGAGATATATTTGTGTGGTGCCAGTTAAAACGAGGGTCTCAATTTACACTACAGAGATGGAGACAGAGCATGTGATGTTTCCTCCTCTATCCCGTAGGTTCTGTAGTGCCAGTAGCAGGTATTCAGTGGCACTGGCTTGAGTGAAGAAGCAGCTATGTGTTTTGGATGAGTCCTGGGGGTTGTTAAGAACAGTTGTCATGGGGACGACAATAGCTTTTGCTGTCCTGATTTTCTGGACTTCTATGTAAAAAAAGGTTGTGGTCTCGTAGTTTTACACTGCATGGGGACTAGTGGCTGTAGTGCATTGTGAAGCAATGAATCTTTGTACTAATTTTAAAAGAGTGCCAGGGCGATTAATGATGACTTCCAGAATTTTTCCGAGAAGTCTAATTTCACAAGCCAACATAGCCTTGTGATGTATTGTGGTTGAGGGGGTTTGCTGTATTGGGGGTGGTTTTTTTGAGCTGATTAGACAGAGTGACACTCTTTTGTGAGTTATCTCACTATGTTGATGAACCAGGGCCTAGAAGCAACTTGGTTTTGCATCTGATAATTCTAGAACCTGTGTAAAAGCTGTGTTATAGGCAGAGAAGGACTAGTACCATGCTAGTGTTAAGGCCCATAAGTGGTTGTTTGCGTGTTTGACTTTGAACACACCATACTCCAGTTTCCTTCTTGATCCGAAAAGGGGGTATTTCATAGCAACTTGTTACCATGTAGTGGTAAGGAAAGCTTATTTAGAAAAAAGAAAACATTTTACTCACACAAAATGAGCTGTATATTGATGAGTATGTTAACCTGAAGGCCATGTTGTAGGATAGTGACAGGTCAATTGCCTTTGATGTGTGAAGGGGCCTTGGATAGCACATCTGAATTAACAATATTGTGTACGTCCAGAAATTTGGAGGAAAAGAATTAAGTAATCCTCTGGTCAGAATTTGAAGTTGACAGATACCAAAAGGTGCCCTGAGTGGAGGAAACGCTCTGTGAGGCAGAATAAGTCATTTATCTTTTGACACGGATGAAGACATGTTTCTAGGTTGTAGTAGGCGTGTCTGTGGCCATGTCCCCATGATTAGAAGGGAAAGAGTGCTGACTGTAAGTACATCATCCGCATGCTTGATGGCAGGTCTAGCATTAGTACACAAAACTCTATTCATTTTGAAAGCTAATTATTTGGTACTCACACATTCTTAAATGTGAAGCAAGCAGAAACTTGATCAAGTGTTGATACTTGTTGCGGGTGCAGGGATTTAAAGTCACGGCTATAGATCTGTAAGACCAATACTGGGAAGTCACAGTTTTTCTTGTTTCAGACAGTCTCTTGTGCACTACTTCCAAATTACATTTATCAGTTTATAGATCATTTGTCATTCTCCCTCGTCCTGCAAGAAAGACATACTCTGCCCTTCTCCTGTTCTGTGTGCATATGATTCTTTTTGTATAGAGAGGTGCATGCAGTGACTACCTGGCGGTTATCAGCATAATTCACTGCAACGTTATGACCTTGTGCTAATCTCTAACACTTTCTGGCGTGTGATTGATTTTCATTTGCTTGCCAGCATATGTGAATGCTTAGTCCTGGAGTACCTAGGGAGCATGATCTGTAGAGGTCAGATAGTACATTGATCTATTTTGCCTATTATCTTAGCCATTTTCATTTGGACCTATTTTAAATCGCATAAGCCAGTGGACAAAATGTGTGACCCTGCTCTCACGGCAGTCACTGGTCTGTGTGAGGATTCCTGTGAGATAATAAACTGCCGTATATATCCTATTTAGCCACCAATACCGATGATATCTTTATATAGTTTTAATGCCTTACTTGCTTTAAACATCGAACAAGGAGTTCAGATCAGGGATGCTTGAGGTTGCATCTGTGACCTTTTTTTGCATCAGATGTTAGCCTCTAAATCACTCTGCAGCTCCCCTCCTTTGTGAGCAACTCTTGACACACAGAGGACACAAGAGTCACAAGACCAGTGTCCTCAATTTACTGTCACTCTATTTCCCTCTTCGTCGTCCCACCAGCAGTGACTGCTTTGCAGCAGGCTAAGAAGTGATCACTGTCCTTCAATTAGCATAGCACCAGTAAATGGCGGAGGGTACTCATTGGCACTTTAGCTAACCACAATTGAGAGTAGGGTTCAGGGATTTCAGTTCCAAGTTCTATAATATTTATCGCATCCCCGTAGTCATCAAATGTTAGATTTTACCAGCAAAAATGGGACATCGTTTTTTATGGAACATTCTGGGAATGAAAGCAAATATATGCAGATTTCAGTGTGGCAAAGCCAGAATCCGTATGCTCCATCTTCTTCCAGAGAACAAAACACAGAAAATGAGTTTTTTTTACTCCAGCTGGTAAATATCATAGCACCCACGTTTCTGCACAATTTGTAAAACGAGTCCAAGTCTATATGTAAAAAAATACCTGGATTGGCTGCTGGTAGGAATTTCTTATGAAGCCTTGAAGGAAAATCCCTTCCACAACCTCCTTTGGTGAATCCTGTCCTTTCCAAACAGTAGATTTATGGTGGCATATTTACAAAAAAAGTCATGCACTGCAGTGCAGCAATCACATTTTCAGTGACTTGGAAAAATACATTGAATGGATTGATTACCTTCAGTCATGTCACTTGCTTCAAAAGTGACAGTTCAAATAATGGTGCAATCAGTGATTAATTTGAAATGTGAAATTTGAAAACGCATAGGTGTCAGCTCCAAAAGTAATGCTTAAAAATCTGAGGCAGGCTCTATTGAAAATCAGGGTACCAAAGACCAAGGCAGAGTAGTCTTGGTTCTACCTTAAGCCTCTGTAATCCACCACCAGACACCCATTGCCTCTTTATTTCAGTCCTATGGCTTTTTTCTTCATGAATGTATGGTGGAACAACAAATGCTGGAACCACGCGTGCCTGAACAATATCTGAACAATGTGGTCGGAACAACGGCTGCATTGTTACCACGAATGCCTTTAAGATGCATGCCTTTACAACGATTTTTTGTTGTAAAAGCATGCCTAATAAAGGCATGTGTGGGAATGGCATGCGTGGATATAGCATGCGACCCCTCACCTGGCCTAAGGCCCAGAAGTACCCCACCCCTAATACTAAAACTACCCGACCCCCACGCCTATAACAAAACTACCCCGGGTACCTCCCACCCACCCTGGGCCCTAAACCATTCCCCAACCTCCCCCATCCACCCTAAAAACAACTGACTCCCCCACCCCACCCCTAAAAACAAAACTACCCCCACCCCCCACCCCAAAACCAAACTACCCTGATCCCCTCACCCTGCCCCTAAAAACAAAAGTACCCGGATCCCACCACCCCGCCCCCAAAAGCCTAACTACCTCGATCCCCTACCCCCAAAAACCTAACTACCCCGATCCCCTACCCCCAAAAAACAAACTACACCAAACCCCCACCCCCAAAAACCAAACTACACTGATCCTCCCACCCCACCACCAAAAACGAAACTTCCCTGATCCTCCCACCCCCAAAAACCAAACTACCCTGAACCCCCTACCCCCACCCCAAAAAACCTAACTACCCCAATCCACCCCATCCCAAAAAACAAAACTGCCCCAGTCCCACTTACCTGACCATGTCCTCTCCCGATGCACTCTCCCTTTTTCTCTGCCTTAACCACGCCTGTGCGTTGTTCAGCACATGTGTGGTTAAGGCAGAGAAAGAGGGAGTCGTTGTTAGCGCAAGCGTGGTTCCGCCTGCGTTAACAATGTAATAGTTGTTACAGAGTCGTTGTTCCAGATTTCAGCTTTTTCATCCTTGCTTTCTCCCTTTGTCACTGTTAGTTCTTCGTTCTCTTCCTCCTTTCCTACTTTTGTATTTTTCTCTCTTTAAAGGGAAAAACAAGTGCTGGCCCCCAAAAATGTGTGCTGATGGACCCCACCTGCAGCCGCTGACTCCAATGAAGAACTGGGTGTTATGCATAGAATGCATTAATAGACGGTGTGGCTCTATACCAGCATCAATTTCATAGGTTATTACAAAGATGAAAAAGTGAGTGTGAATGACGATTAGATTTTTTCTAACAAATCTTCCATCTTTTAAATAGGCATCTTAATATTTGGCCTTTGGGTTTCTGACAAGGCACTGGATTGGGTTGGTAATCAGACACCCTAGGATTTTACAGTTGGAAAAAAATGCAAAATGCACGCTTGAAAAAAAATATCCTGAGATTTGTATTAGAAAAAACTGCAAAAATAGCAAAATGTAAGGGGAGGCACCAACCGTCCTTGTATTGGCACTGCGCTTCAGCTGGGCTAATAAAAGGAGAACAGCCAGCAGGGAGAAGAGGTGTTTACTTCTCCTCTCACTAGCATAGTGTGGTGACATCATGGCAAGTATCATGTGGGACCTGCCTCCTATGGCAGGGCCCTGTACCCTCCCTTCCGGTCTCCTCTTTCCTCCAGTGTCTTCTCTACCCCCCACCCCCGCTGTTCAGTGTACCCTCGGACCTCTCTAGGCCCAGCTGTCCCACATCACCCGTCTCCTCTCCGGCCCCCATAGCCACTAGTGACCCCTGTCGCTCTGATTACAGGTTTAGGGGCTACTTATCGCAACAGATAAATCACAATACCACAGCCTGCGTTCTTTATCGGGTGCAATAAATAGCCCTTTTTACAAGTTAGAGAGTAACATGGGGATTTTGGCGTTTAACACACCAAAATCCAAAAGATATGGTAATTACCGTATGGTTTTCCCTCTTTAAATTTCGGCAGGGTTGATCTACCTACCAAAATTTAACGAGAGTTGAGGTTTCTTTTGAATCCGATAATTAACGGATGCGTTAAATATGCACCAACTCGTAATTTCGACCCGTGCGTAAACATGGGTTTACACGGGTAGTAGTATACCGAACAACTCGTAATCGGGGGGTGTAAAGCAGGATCAAGCCTGCAATCCTTCTGTCTCCACATATCCCGCTTTTCACCTTCCTCTAGTTGCAGAGAGCATGCGGCTAGAGACTCTGCCCGGTCAAAGATATCTCTGACGTGTAAAGGTTTCAGCATCGGCAGACCACAGAATGAACAGTATTTTGTGAGAGGAACATTTTTAGCCTACTGGAAAAATCCCAGAAATTTTGCTTTTACGTGTTACAGATATTGCCTTTCTTTGCCTCATAATGTGACATCCCCGGCTGCAATATCCTGGGAGGTCTGGTTATTTAATTATTTAAGAACCAAAAATGAAAAAGCCGTAGGCTTTCACACAGTCACTGATTCTGACTTGGCACTTACCATTTATATAAAGTGCTTTACCGGATGCATTCACAAAAATATTGAAAAAATGCACTGTCTAATTGCTAAGTAAAGGCTGACACTCACAGAACGGTGTGTAAATCACGCATTATTTGTGTCACATGCATGGGGCGTGTCACTAGTTTGTGCTGTGTTGTGCTACAGATAAAATGACATTTCAGCCTGTTCACTGACACTACTTCCTCTTAAAGTGGGAAAGAGGAAGTGACGTTACAGACTGGACAGTGTAGGGGCAGCAAGGTGGGAAGCAGCCTCCCAAAGGGTCCAGGGTCACCATTGGTGGCGCCTAGTGCAACAATCTATGTCTCTCTAATTTTTTTAATTTTGTAGTGCTGCTCATCTCAATGTAGAGTGTCAGAGCACTTTCCATCACAGACATATTATACAAAGACAATGAGCCATGTAAATAAACATATGGGAATGCTACATCAAACAAGGAGGATTACAAGAGGTATGAATAGCATGTCGTCGATATTGGAAGGCATTGTCTGTTAAGATGCTTTGTTTGGAGAAACAAAGGGCCAGATTTACTATATTTTTACAAAGTGAAGTAACTAGAGTTGCTGCTTTGCATTGCATTAAGAGGAGGGAGCACAACTGCAGTGTATCTAGTAAGATACAATGCTATTGCTCTCTCCTCTAGTACTTCTGTATCTTAGGCTGCCTTTTGCCTGTCCATACACCCTTGCACTATGGTGCAAGGCTGTGTGCTTGATGTCAAGCATAGGGTTTATATGGAAGGGGTACCCTTACAGCACAAAATTCTATGCTTTGACAAAGGTTAACACTTTACTACTTTGAATGTGTGGTGTACCGTTCAGCACACAGGCAAAGTTGGAAAGCTTAGGTGAAAAATATATTTTCTCCAACTTTACCACTGCCTCTGGGAGGTGTAATTTTTCGATGCAATTCTTTTTCTACCAAAGCTAGTAGATAGAGATTAGTTTTGAGATCTATGGTAACACCCATGTACCACGCATGGTACGGCTCCATGATGAAAAATAGAGTATAGTGCTACTTTGCATTGCTTTAGGCCTACTTTTCAATGCAATTCTGTATTTATGCTGGAAAGTAAATACCGAAACAACATTTTGCATCAGGTTTGTGTCACTTTTGCAATGCAATCCAGGGGGAAAGTGTTAGTAATTCCACCCCATAAACTCAGGATTTGAAGTGTAACATGATTAAGGGTATAATACTAATAGCATTTCATTACCAACCAAAGGAACCCTTTTAAGCAATCTTACAGTAATGAAACATTGAGGAAAAACAAATTGATTCTAAACTTATGCTCATAATTTTACATGCAGTGGTTTGATGCAAGTTCATAGCTCAACATCTTAAAGTAGGACTGTAACTTCTTACCTCCATGTTACAAAAGGATCTCTTTAAAAACAGTACTACACTGAGCTATCTACCTTGAATACAAATTTGTGATCTAAATGTTACACGTTGTGCTGGAACATTGACCCTCTATGCTACTTTATCATGAGCCAAAACTATGACTAGATAAATCAAAGGATTCCCTGTCAACTGTATTAACCACCAGTGTTATGTCATTGTTATTATCCCCTGAAAAATGGCAGGCACACATGGATCTGTGCAGGCTGCCCTTAAGTTCACCTCAGCCTGCAACACACTAGTCATACCAACCTAAAGCAGGTATTGCCTCCCCAGAAGTAAAGTAACCTCCCCACAAGTAGAGGAACAGCTTATAACAGTTGTAGGTATACAATCAATAGATAACCATAAGCAGTCTATGCATCAGAGCTTTAAATAGCAGCCTAGAGTGTGGAGATACTTCAGACGCAAACTGCAATCATTCTACTTTATGTACTATGTGCTCTTTGAAGACGACTCACAAATTACCTTTCTATATATGTGCCACATGCCTAGTGTGGTCTGATAGCACCCTATTTAGAAACAAAACCTAAAATATCAGGTAGGGAATTAGATCTCCATCTATTTGTACTTTATTTCTTTTCATAACATCCCTAGAAGTATGCCTGAAAATCTGCACATGGCACAGGATTCCACACGAAATTCTCAGAATGTCATGTGACTATTCCCAAAGGCTCCTATTTCCCCTATGCAGGCTTCTCCCTAGTGGAGAAGTCCAAACAGGAAATGGAGCAACTAGTGCAAATGTGCATTTTCTTCCCAACTGGTGAAACATTTTTCACCATGGAGACAACCCTACTTCCCCAGCAATGCCAGGGGTGATCCATTCCCCTCCATATCCAAGAAGAGCAGTTTCTCCAGCTCTTGGTTAGAGTCAGTGTCTGACTGTTTCCAGGATGGGAAGAGGTCTGGAAGAGTTTGTGGTTGCCCACAGACTTACATGTTTGTTGGTTTTCCCAAGCTTCTAAGGGAAACCAGGCCCCACAACACCTGCTTTCCACCCTTCAAGTAGGATTTACTACTCTTGTTTTTCTGCAATTAGAAATCATCAGAAGTCAATTCATTCACACCCATCAGGGACCGTGGATTCTTCGCAGGCATAGATAAGGTATTTTTAGTCAAACTGAATTTTCCTTTGTGAATCGTGCTTTAGTGGTCTCCTGATGAGTGCCCTGCTAATCCTTCCCATAACTCTGTCCTCTTGGACTTAACCGTCGTGGACGTACCAGCAACTGAGAGGAATTAAATTCTTGGCAGATTGCAGGTGGGACTATAAGGGTCCTCTTAGAATTGAGAATTAACATGAGGATCAATAATTATTTGTCTAATTCATCTGTTAAGTCCTCATTTTGCCCTAGAGTTTCAGTTTCAGCGCCCAGAATCTCTGAGTGGAGCAAAGCAGATTCACTGTGATTCTCCCCATCTGTACTAGTGGACTGTTTGTAAGTGTGCAATAGATAGATAGATAGATAGACAGATAGAGTCACAAACAGGTGTTAAACAATGCATTATTTGGATCAAATGCAGTGGCATAACTTCAGGGGGCGTGTGGGGTACTACACCCCCTAATAAATAAATGTTCTGATAAATAGTTGGGTACAGATGGTATCAGTCGGGTATGGTGAGATGTCTACCGGATTTTCAAGTAGGAATTGTTACATGTATTCAGACAAAAAAAAGCACACACACTCTCTCAGTTTTAAAAGTCGTCAAAAATATTGGTGATTTTACAAAATATTGTGTTTTCCCTCACTTAGTATGCCTACCAATCCGCATTCCTCTCTCTTTCCGCTGCCCGTTAGGCCCCTCCCATGCACCCTGCTTGTCGTATAATGTATTTAAACATTATACGCCAGCCTGATTGTCATAAAATCTGAAACTCACCCCCACCACACCAGTCTTACTGATCAAGATACTCCCCTGATCAAACGTTGTGTGGAAAAGAAATATAACATAAACACTGAGATACTTGTAATGTCTCCTATGTAAGCAGGCTCACAAAGTGGTGGAAAACAATGCACCAATTGTATCAAATGATTACTGTGGGAAAACGCTCCTATTGTAAACACTGCATTATTTGTCTCGCACCGCATTCACACAAGATGCAAATTCTGTACTCTTTGAGTCACATGGTTAGGAAGACAAGTACAGAAAACATTGCACTGTTTACATCATGTGCTAAATGTAGACTCGCGCAGTCGGAATACAAACCATACATCCAAAAATGTGTGTTGTGTCGAAGAGCTCATCAGAGGAAAGTAGCTGGACCGGTTTGTAAGGAGCTCCATGTTCATGCAACCTAGTGCTGCAGTACCTATTCAAATCACAGTGGGGGTTCCAGTGTAGCTCCCAGCCTACAGGAAGCACGACTTTGAAGCCATAAAATGTGTGTTTTGACAGCACTCCAGTAAATCAGCACCAATGTCATTCTTTTTGCTTTCAATTCCAGAGCCCCACCTCTCGTTCACTCGCCCAGTTTCTTTGCAGACATTGTAGTTGTTGGGTTATGGAAAATGCAGAATTTAGCAAGGTTGCAAATTCCACTCTATGCAGTTTTTTTATAATTTTAAAAAATAAAAAATATTTGCACACATTTTGCTTCAGTGCAAAGCTCATCGGATTGAGTGCAGCAGTCCGATTTTCAATAATTTATATAGCATAATGTTCATATAAATGCCTGTAATGCATGGGAACATTTTGCTCAATGTGTAGCTAGAGGTGGGTGTGCCACTGTAAGCTCAAACAAGGTTGAGCCTGATTCCTGGCTCAGGGTCAGCTCAAGGTCCTCTTTGCTCCAAGTCAAACAAGTATTGCAAAGCCAATAGCTCTCGCCCATGAGAGCTATTGGCCTTATCAATGGTTTTCGACATGTTGTGCAGCAGTGCGGCTGCTGTTCGGCATTTCTGAAAGTTTGAAAAATAAGCAATAGGATGAAACTAGTGGTGGATGTGTCGTAGCACTTTTTAGGTCGGGCGCGCAAGAACTCTGACCTGTTGTTATCGATCTGTGGGCTTTTAACCACACCCACCACTCACACATCACTATCACTCGTTAGTGGGTTTGCTTTTCAAGAATCCTTTGTTATCATTGGTAAATGCTTTACGTTTGTCCCTCCTTGAGGTGGTTTGGTTACCGCCTTGGACATCGATACCATTCCATGGATAATTGCACGATTGCCGATATGCTTGACTGCGAGCAAACTTCTTTTTCCTTTTGTGTCTCACCTTCTCCCTCATGCTCATGGCGGCCTGGCGCTTTGTATTGGCTCACTTATGTCACCTGTTTTACTTTTCTTTTTCAATTTAAGTGGCAAGAAACGTCCAGTTAGGAATTTACAATGTTAACAGCTCTAACTCGAGCAAACGCGAGACCCATTAGATTGCTAATGCTTGTTTAAATTGCTAGCGGGAGAGTGGGAGGTTGTTTGAGAGGTAGGGAGAGAGTGCGTCATGGAGGATGTAGATTCATACATCTCTGGCCTCCTGCCAGCAATAACAAAATACTATGACGCAGCCACCAGTTTCTTAAAATTTTCAGCTATGATGCGCTGCTATGCAACATAGTTAAAGACATTGACAAAGCCTGTAGGTCAAGAAGGCATGACCTATTGACTTTGCCAAACCTTATTTCTTTGGGAGGGATATGTGAGTGGCAGGAGGCAAAAACCTATGTGGGACCAGGTGGAGGGAGCAAGTAACTACGAGGGACAGAGTGGGATGAGGCAAGCAACAATGTGGAACGGGTCAAGCACCCATGCGAGATAGGGTGGTAGGGGGCAAGCAACAATGTGGGATGGGGCTGGAGAGGGTGGACAACAAAGTGGGGTGGGTGTGAAGAGGGCAAGCAACAACATAGGATGGGGTGAAAAGGGACAAACAACAACATGGAATTAGTTTCGAAAAGGAATAATTGACCATGGGGGATTGGCGGAGAGAAGGCAAGCTAAGAGATGGAGCAGGTTGGCTGGGGACAAGCAACAACATGAAGAGAAGTGTAAGGGTGGAAGGAGGCAAGCAACAACACAGAAGGGGTGGAAGAGAGCAAGGAACACCACATAGAGGGATCAGAGGTTGATAGGGGCAAATAACAGCACAAAGAGGTATAGGAGGGTTTAGTGAGGGCAAGCAACAACACTAAGTGTAGTGGGGAGGCAAGCAACAATATAGAGAGGTACAGGAGGGTGGAAGGGGCAAGCAACAACTAGGAGATGGACAAGAGGTTGGGAGAGAGATAGAAACATATGAGGGAGATGGCCTGGAAACACATTCACTCTTATGGAGTGTATCAACAAAAAAACAAGCAAATAGGTCTCGCCCATGCAAGAGCTATTAGCTTTGCCAATGTGATTTAGCCATGTTATACACAAGTGTGGCTGTTATTCAGCATGGCTTAAGGTTAGTGGTGTAGAGAAGAGTGGCTTGGAGTGTCATAGAGTGGAATGGCGAAGAGTGGAGTAGAGTGTTGTAGAGTGGAATGGCAGAAAGTGTTGTTTATAGGAGTGGCATTGTGCGGAGTCTTGTAGAGTGGCATACACTGAAGTGGCATGGAGTAGAGGGGATCGGTGTAGAGTGCACAGTGCAGCATCATAGGATGCAGTGGCATAGATTAGAGTGGCACAGAGGGAAGAAGTGCAGAGTGTAGTGGTGCAGAGTAGAGTGCCACAGAGTAGAGTGGTGTACAGTAGAGCAGAGTGGTGTAGAGTGCATTGGCATACAGTAGACTGCTGTAGAGTAGATTGGCTTAGAGCTGTGTGATGCAGAGAGCAGTGGCGTAAATGGGAGTTGAGTTGCATAGAGTGCTGTGGCGTAGAGTGGTATGGCGTAGAGTAGCATAGAGTGGTGCAGAGTAGAGTACAGTGCTGTGGAGTCCAGGGACATTGAGTGCAGTGGCATAAAGTGGAGTAGCATAGTGTGGAGTAGTGCAGAGTAGAGTGGCATAGAGTTCAGTGGCAGAGAGTGCAGTGTTGCAGAGTAGAGTGTCAGAGTGCTGTGGTGTAGAGTGGAGTAGAGTGACATAGAGAGCAGTGGCATAGAGTACAGTGATGTAGAGTGCAGTGGCATAGAGTGCAGTGACAGAGTGCAGTTGTGTAGAGTGGATTGGCAGAGAGTGCAGTGGTTAGGAGTTGAGTGGTGTAGAGTGCAGTGGCATAGAGGTGAGTGCCACCAAATGGAGTAGAGTGGCATAGAGTGGAGGTATAGAGTAGATTGTTTCAGAGTAGAGTAAAGTGGTATAGAGTGGAGTGGTGCAGGGTAGAGTGTAGTTGCATAGAGTAGCATAGAGTATAATGGTGTAGAGTAAATTGGTGTAATGTTCAGTGGCATAGAGTGCAGTAGTGCATAGTAGATTAGAGTGGCACACAATGGATTGACATACAGTGAAGTGGCACAGAGGTGAATGTTGCAGAATAAAGTGCATTGGCGTAGAGTGTATTGGCATAGAGTGTAGTGGCATAGGGTGCATTGTTGCAAAGTGGTCTTGAGTACAGTGGCGTAGAGTGGAGTTGTGCAGAGTCGATGGTGTGGCCAAGACTGGAGTGCTGTAAAGTGCAGTGGTGAAGAGTGCAGTGGTGTTGAGTAGAGTGTGAAGAGTGCATTGGCATAGAGAAGAGTAGTACAGGGTAGAGTAGAGAGGTGTTGCGTGAAGTGGAGTAGAGTGGAGTAGTGCAGAGTGTAGTGGTGTAAAGTGGAGTGATGCAGAGTAGAGTGCAGTGGTGTGAAGTGGTGCAGAATAGAGTGAAGTGACATAGAGGTATTCGTGGTGTGGTGCTCACTGCCCTTACAGACAACACATTTTCAACTGAAATGACTATTACATTTGCATAGGCATACAGTTTACAGTGCACAGACCAGAATGTGTGCAATTGCATCACCTAGTCTAATGATTTGCTTTGATAATATTAAAGTATTTTTTTCCAACAAACTTCAGAAATAACAAATAAATGTGCTTAATTTGTGTTCCTAATTCTGATATATTCTGAAATACTTACAAAGTTCATTTAAATGTTGTTGTGTGCTAATAAAAAACTCTTTCTACCCACAGTATCCAGTAATATTGTCACATAAATCCTTTCACTTTGAAGTCAGAGAAGAAAAGTAAACAAGTGCCCACAGAAGACAGCACCTGACATTTGATCTCGGTCGTTGGATGCACAGTAAATGCGATAAGAACAAGATTTATGGGCCTCCATACAGAAAGAGAATATGCAAAAGGATACTGTAAATAAGGCTTGGGCAAGGGGAGGTACGAAGTCCAGCTGGACAGCCTAAACCAAATAAAGCCAGCAAATGAAAAGCAACAAAATGTGAGTTACAAACCACAAAGCCAATTGCAAGCATCAGGCAGAATGCATTCTTTGTCACCTTTCAAAATGCCCCCAAGGTGTCTTTAGCAAACCAGATAGCTCTCCAGCATTAAAAGTAGCTCAGAAAGAGCAAGCAGCGAAAGGAGACAAGTACTTGAATGTTCCAGAGGAGAGATAGTTCCACGAAAAGGAAGAGAAGCCGGATCACTGATCAAAGAGAAGGAAGGAAATGAGAGTGATGATGAAGCTAACCAATGGTAAACAATGGGCTCGCTCTAAGCCCACTGTAAACAAACAAAATGTATAGCAAGCAACAGTGCATACAGTTCCTTAGGCAAGACCTAAAAACAAGCCACATGTGATTTATGCCCACTGCCTATCGTTTACCTCAATCTAAAACGACCCCACTATTCCCCTTCTCCAACTCCACCAGAGCGCTGCGTTGCATAGTTGATCAGCCCATCTGGACTGCCTCCCCTCCTCTAGGGGGTATAGAAAAAAACAAAAATCTAGCACACCTGAGCTCTTTGTGAAAATGTCTGTAGCTGAGCTTTGCTGTTTCATTTGTGGGAATTTGAAAACCTGGAACACAATGGGATCTCCCAGACATTTGTTTGGTTAATGCTGTAATTGATTTCACCGAAGGTGTTGAGCCTTCCCTAACATCTCTACAAATCGGTCACTTTGTTAAGTCATGGTAAGCCAATGACAACATTGAAATAGAGTACCTTTTTTCTCTTAATTGCATTTAGAAAGACTTCTTGTGTCAAATAAATATAAAAATATGGTTTACCTGCATTTATATAACACTGTGACTTATGTAGGTCCATAGATAATTAATCAAAATCATTAACCTTTTATGCAAAAGGGAGAGAGAAAGAAATACCTATCTAGTGGCTACAAATTACACAATGTGAAACCAGGAAACCGGGGCTAAATCCATCCTCTCTGCTTGTTCAAACTGTGTGATTCTGGGAAGGGCCAGCTTTAGCACTGTTTGGCACACCCAACCCCCCATGACCTTCTCCTCGGATTCCCTCACTACCACCAAGCAAAAAATTGCCCCTCATCTGTCCATAGCCCCTCTCTTACATATATTTCATTTGTTTTAAAGTGCCGGTGAAGGCTGGCTTCACTAATCCATCCAGCTATCCATTTAAAGTAGAGATCTGTTCTTTGCAGCAGGCATCTTAACCCTCTGAGCTACTTTATGGCAAGTCAAAACTGACAGTAGACAAAGGCCCATCTCTTTCTAGCAAAGAGTTAGCTTGACATTTTTATTGCTGCTTGAAAGCTGGACACACAAGGAACTCAACAGCAGGTGCTCTTAAATCTTAAGCTGTTGCTAAATGCAGCACCCCCCACCTGAGGTCAGTGTCTCACTCCTGGTCTGCGCCCAGTGTGGCCACCACTGTCGCACTGCCCTAAAGCTGGCCCTGATTCTGGGCAATTACTCTATTTCACTGTGCCTCCTTTTTTGTTAATCATCACATTTGACAGCACTAGAAATACATCAGTTCACAATGTGCGCTCTACCAAAACTTCGTTTGCAGATTTTTTATATGCTATAATAATATATTTTTGTCTATCATTACAACATGGGCCACATATAAGGTGCACATGACAACTGACTTGACTCTAGGGGGCATATTTATACTCTGTTTGCGCCAGAATTGCGTCGTTTTTTTTAACGAAATTCCGACGCAAAACTAACTCCATATTTTTACTTTGGCGTTAGACCGTCTAGCGCCAAAGTCCATGGAGTTTGCGTCATTTTTTAGCGTGGACACCTACTTTGCGTTAATGATATGCAAGGTAGGCGTTCCCGTCTAAAAAATTGACTCCGAGGCATGTGTGCCGTATTTACACTCCCAGGCAAACCTCACGCCCGGGAGTGGGCGGGTCAAAAAAAATTACGTCCAGCCGCTTTTGCGACGTTTTTTAGCGCCTGGTCAGGGCAGGCGTTAAGGGACCTGTGGGCTCGGAAGGAGCCCAGAGGTGCCCTCACATGCCCCCAGGGACCCCCCCTGTCACACTTGCCCACCCCAGGAGGTCACCCAAGGATGGAGGGACCCATCCCAGGGAACATAAGGTAAGTTCAGGTAAGTAATATATATATATTTTTTTGTGGCATAGGGGGGCCTGATTTGTGCTCCCCTACATGCCACTATGCCCAATGACCATGCCCAGGGGACAGAAGTCCCCTGGGCATGGCCATTGGTCAAGGGGGCATGACTCCTGTCTTTGCTAAGACAGGAGTCATTTCAATGGGGGTTGGGAGTCGAAAAAAATGGCGCAAATCGGGTTGAGGCGAAAAATTTGCCTCAGCCTGACTTGCCCCATTTTTTGGCGCCCAAGCTCCATATTCCCCTACGCCGGCGCTGCCTGGTGTACGTCATTTTTTTTCACGCACACCAGGCAGCGCCGGCGGCTAACGCCGGCTAACATCATTGAATAAATACGGCGCCCGCATGGCGCTTCAGAATGGCTTTAGCCGGCGCTAATTTTTTTGACGCAAAACTGCGTTAGCGCAGTTTTGCGTCAAAAAGTATAAATATGGCCCTAGGTTCACTAAGTTTGCACATTTATTGTTAGTCCAATGAATTCACTAGGAAAAGGACCACTGATGAAACAATGTAATCTAATGAAATGAATCCATAGTGCAATATGTGTTTAAACTGTAAACTGCTAATTTTTGTCTCTTCATATATTCAAATAAGAGCAACAAGTTTTTATTCAAGAAAATGAGTCGAGGGGTGCTCAGTGTAAATTGGGAAGAAAGTGCAAAAGAACCCTTTTTAGGCATTCATGGACGTATCAGAAAACCTAGCGTCCATCACAAAACTTGATCAAGTTTTGAAAAGGTCCAGTTCTGGTGTAAAGTCTGTGCTAGACCAAAAAGATTTCTAACGAGTTGGACTCCTCACCGCCATTCCGACCCCAATACGATTGCTGAGTCATCATCCGAACAAAGGGAGAAGGAGACATCAGTAGATTACCAGAATAGATGTAACATATTAACATGAAGCTCAAGAGACTGACAGAAAGAGACACAATCGATAGTTAGAAGATGAAGGCACAGCAAAGGTCTGCTCCCAACACATTGCAAACAGGGTCTTCAAGGGTTTGGCAACACACAGTTGTCATCGAATATGCCAGGTTCATTGTTTTTTTTTCTGTTTAATATGTATGGACCAAAATATATAAACATTTTGGATACCTATACTACATGACATCCATTTCATTATACTCAAGCATTTCATCGATTGTCCTCTTATTTGGTCAATTCTTTAGACTAATGTTAAATATTCAAAATATATTTGATTTCCTTTCAAAGAATTACCCAAATGAGGCATTGTTGTTCCTAATACAGACTGTCCCATTTCCATGGAGATGTATAGAGCTGCTCCTGCAGATCTATACTACGTCATCGTTCACAAGTAGGTTCGCCTCATGTAGGTGATTGGAGAATAATGTTCCTAAATTCATATTTAGAAATTATCACTTCATATAAATGCGACAAAATGCAGTGAGTGATGTTCTCAAGTGAAAGCCTTCCACGTGTCAAATACATTACTTTATTAATTTTCTATAGGCTCTGCCATAATTGTACATGTTGTTTGTTGTACGATTTGCATGCCAAACTGGTTGATTGATTGGCTCAGATGATGTCTCTTAGAACCAAACGAGACCCTTTCTAGCCTCTGCTCTTCCAAATAATTTTCTGGCTTGCTCACCTCTACGTGTAGCCACTGGCCCCTGGGAAGAAAAATGTAATGCAATTTTCACTCATTGATCTGTAGCTCACTATCTTCCAGGCCTGCTGCAAAGAACTTTTCACCTGCCTGTATAAGGCTGAAGCCAGAAACTGACATATATATTTTTGCTCCGATTTGAGGTTTCCACTCCTTGGAACGGGGAGAACACTTTCAGTTAGTCATTATCCAGGGTGTGGGTGAAACTGCAGAGTTTTGTCCTCGCGTAATACATATCACTTATTTTCAAGAAAAACATGTATTATGGTGAATAACACCTTTTGATATTTGTGTGAAAACTTGTGCGGGTGGTACAACTCATCATGCACAAGTGACATAAGATACCTGCTATGTTCTAAAGTCATACAGGTTCCATTGCTAGCGCAGTGCTGAGGCTGCAGCTCACATTCACCTTCATAGTCCCCACAAGACATGGGCCCTCATTACGACCTCAGCGGTCTTTTCGCAAGACCGGCGAGGTACCGCCGTGCTGAAGACCGCCAGTGGTGGCGGTCTTCAGCACCGCGTATTATGACCGCTGGCAGCCCTCCGTCCTTTTCCGTACGGAAAGCCACCAGCAGCCATACTGGCGGTCGGCGGGAAAGTGGAGGCTGCTCAACCTCCACCGCCACATCAACAGAACACCACCCACAGAATCACGTCCCATGATTCGGTGTGGCGGTGTTCTGGTGACAGTGTGCTGGTGGCGGAGCTGCCCCCATGGAATCCGTCCCCTCCCGGAGGGCCAACAGACAAGGTAAGTTGATCGTCTGTTAGGGGAGGGGGTAGAGGGGTGATGTGTCTTGTGTGCGTGCATGGGGGTATGTGTGTGAGTGTGTAGAGGGGGTGTGTGAGTGCGTGTATGCGTGTGGGGCGGTGCTGTGTGTATGGGAAATGTGTGAGGGTCGGTCGGTGTGCATGTGTGTTTGTATGTGTGCGGGTATGTGTTGTCGTGATGTATGTGTGCATGTAGGGGTGCATGTATGTGCACGTTGGGGGTGTGTAGGGGTGTGTATATGTGTATATGTGCATGTTGGGGCGAGGGTGGGGAGGGGGGTTGTGCCACCTTTTGGGGGTGGCGGGGGGGTGTAGGGGGAGGACTCGTGGCGGGTAGCGGGGGTGGGGGAGATCCCTATCAGTGCCAGGGAAGGAATTCCCTGGCACTGATAGTGCCTACCGCCATAGATCTCATGGTGGTTCCCAATCACCCGAAATCCATGGCGGTATGCAGGGTCCTGATAGCGTTGGCGGTCTAGTGACGGCCGCCGGGCTGGAGACCGAAATCTCCAGCCCAGCAGTCATCACCGCCATGGCGGTCGGAATGGTGAAGTGGCAAATGACCGCGGCGGTCATAATTCCATTTTTTTTTCTGACGGCCTGTTGGCGGTCTTAGCGCCGCTTTACCACTGACCGCCAGGGTTGTAATGACCACCATGGTCTGCTCCGTCCAGTCTCATGCACGCGAAAAGTATCTGATAAAATGTAAGCAAATGAAAACAATATGTGAAATATGTAAAACCCAAGAAATGCAATTTACACAAGGTTACATTTGCATTCAAAAAGCAGTTGCCTACATCTTCTTGGCCCACAGTCCAAGGTGTAAAACGCAGAAAGGCTTGATTTGCACATAAACTAATTTCCGTGCCACCTATAAACCATTGTATCTTCTCATATGTGCCTTATGTGCCACGAATCAGACAGGGAAAAGTGTTTTCAGTCTACAACAGTGGTGCTTCTGTGCTGTGCAATGACATTCTAAAACAGGGGCAATCAGAATGCCTCAATAAATTACAGAAGCATATAAATGTACCAGGTGGGCCCCCAGTCAGACCTGACCCCTAGAGAACCGTTGACAACATTGTCAAGGAAATTGACTATGGACTCAAGGCAGTGGATAAACATATTTTTATGATGCTGCGCAAAATCGGAAAGCTTGCAAAAATAGCAAATTTTCAGTCTAATAAAAAGCCCTCGTAAGTAACAAGTATTCAGTTAAATATCAGAATAAGCATATTTTGTAACAGTACACTCCATAATCCACGTTATTCCCCAAAGAGCTGTGACAGATGATAGTTATCCCACCTGGTCAATACCGAACACCTGAGATATTTAATACATATAACAAGAATGAACTAATGATTTCAAGCTAATAAAGTGTATGGAATACCGTTAGTTGCTTATATGAATTTGCCCATTCTATTGGTTTTTACTCGATTAAAAGGGTGTAAAGATAAGACAACTCTTGCAGCAGATCACAGGTAAAATAACAGATTTGAATCCTGTTACCATCAGCATAATCTATGAAGACTGTGGACCTTATTTAGAGGTTAGCCAATTGGATGCTGTGTCACAAATGTGGCAGATGTCGCCTCTCCTGTATTAAAGTAAATTACAGCCTATGGCACTTGTAATACATTGGAGGGGATAACCCTCCCATTTTAGCAGAGTATCTCGTCAGCCAAAATCTAAAAAAGGTCCTTTATATTCTGCGCTATTTCTTTGTCTTTTCATTTTTAAAAACTTTTCTTGACTTAACAATGTGCAAGAAGTCCTTAACTGAAATATCTTTATTTCTGCCAGGACAACAAGGTGAGAGATTGTAGGTAACACTTGAAGAGAGAGGGGTGAGGAGTCAGCAGGGAAAAGATAGGGAGGCTGTTATGTACCTTACTCCCAGCGTGCAATAAGCAGTATGTGAACTGTTTTCCATAAGAGAGAGCGCAGCTTAAATGCAGCATGTGTTTGAACTTGCATGTTTTAAGAAATATTTGAAATTGTTACAAAACATATATTACCTGGAAACTTTGCAAAAATTAGTTGGTATATTGTGATATGTATACTTCGTCAAGGACTTTAACACTGCCTTTGTACAAAATCTTCAAAAAATTACAGAAAGGAAAAAAGCGGGGCCTACTGGCAGAGTCAATACTTTATTCATTGACTTTAATTCAGGCATCACGAGGATCATTTGTTGGGGACAAGTCTCCTGCTCTAGAGTCTCCTTCTTCTGGCTTGCCTAATCAGGCATTAATTTGATTAATATTACACAATATCTTCTTTGTTTTTGATCTTTTTGACTCTAGGTTTGGTTCATCTGTAAGAACTCATTGAACAATTGAGCGAGTAGAGACTCACCATAAGATTTCTGTGCCAACATCATTATCATTATTGATCATTGTGTCTGTTTTTTGTTGGAGAAGATTTTGTTTCAGTCCTGAAGAAGCGCCATTAGATCTCTACGGACAGGGTAAGGCGCGAAACATGTTGACTGTTAGAGTGGCATAAGAAATAGTGTTTCTCAACCACTGTTGTAAGAGTAAAAGGGTCATCATCTCCCCTATACTTGCTTTTCTGTTTTTAATCTTGACCGACTCTCACCGACTTTAATTGAAGGAATTCGCCTAGGGGAAGCTGAGTCAATTTTAGCTCTCTTTTTTTTCTTTCCACTTTTTCTTGCTTTTGTTATGCACAGCAGTTTGGCTTAGTTACCCCAATGTGGGTCCCGTCAGACATTGCAGCACCAGTCTGGCGTGGAGCAAGCCCAATGATGAGACTTGAGGGCCTTTGCTTCTAAGGGAACCATTCTTATCGCTGGTGCCACTTTTTTGGAACAGTATAACTTTTTTGACAAGATATGATATGATGTAGGAGGATGTACACTGGACCAGTTAACCTTCTTGTCACTGTTTTATGTGAGTTTGCCTAATCAGCCTTCAGTATAGATGTACAGCTAAGATTCCTAATTTTTCTGCTAAATATATTTAGCTAATTTATAGTCCAATGCAATCAAATATCCCATCCACAGGTCCTTGGATCTTGAGGTCACTTCATTTTGGGCAAAAAGCCACTTCTTGAGATGACTCCATCCAGGCACCCACTCAGCCTGCTGCCTTTCTGTCTGTGATCATCAATGAATGAGGTAACTGTAGGGCCATCTTGAACTACCACCAGCCAGGACAAAACAGCATATAATATCAGTGCCTTCATTTACTGTTTTTCATAGTTATCAACAGTCAGACAGAAAAAACGGATACAGAAGTAAACAGATCTGTACTTCTCTGCTCAAAAAGTCATAGCGTACTATCATAATGCCATTTATGCTTCCAAAAACATAATTTTGCTAATCGGATTAAGCTAACTGGGAACTAATCCAATGAATTCTTGTGTTCACTTCAACAATTCAAGCCATTGTCTTCAGTATAGATATGGTTCCTTCGTGAAACCAGTGCATGAAGTTGTCAACATCTTTCAATAATGGAAGAGGTGAAATTGGGATCCCACCTCTTACAATGTTCCGCAAGATGACTGACACATTTAAAATGAATCTGCAGCCAATAAACAAAGATTTCATTCTTGTGTTCTACCACTTGGAGTGGGCAAAGGTTTTTTTTACTGGAAAAGAATTGTGAACTTCCTGATTTCTGCCCTTTAAGAACTTCAAAATATTTTCCGTTTAACTTTGCCTTCACTAATTTAAAGTTTTTCTGCACATGCAAGATTAATTTCTCTGCAGTGCAAGGTAATTTTCACCTTTTTCGAAAATTTCCAATGCATGCAAATTTCAATGCATTTAAATAGAAAATTAACTTTTTTATGTCTAATGGCAAATTCATGCAGATCCTTTACAATGTAAGTTCGCCTTTCACGATATGCATCTTTGGAAAACTCACAATTTTCAAGCAAATGTGACAAAGCATAAACCTTTGCAACATCTTTGAAACTGTAGAGGTTTTCTTAGAACTTTGCAAAGGTTACAAGAAACAAAAATACACATTCACCTACCGCTATTTCAGACATCCACTTCTTATAAACATTTTATCTTCCATTTGATATTGTCCCAGAATTCTCAAGAAAATGCTCTGGAATAAGCTATACAGGCAGATCTGTTGCAAACCAATCAATATTTGAGGGTCAATTGTTATCTTGCCATTAAAAACAGATTTACATGAAATTTAAATTACACTGGTTGTAATTTACGTAATTTCAGGAATTGTGCATTAGGCTTGTTATGTGAAACTCCCAAAATGATGCCATTACATCATGTCACAAAATGTAGATTTTCCTAGTAAATTATGAAGAAAAGTCTTAATTTTATTAAAGACAGGGAGACGAGTATTATGCTTCTCTAATCTTGCAATTTTAATATAGCAGCAGTCAAGATTAGGACACCTAAAAATTCTATTTGATTGACGGGGTGAGAATTGATTTTTCTCTGTTGATAAGAAATCTCAAATCTGAGAGAAGAGAACAAGTGATTTGTAGATATTTCTGTAGAGATAGAATGTTTTGACACATAAGGAGAATGTTGTCTAGGTAAATGATGAGATGTGTACCCTTGGACCTGAGGAAAGCAACTACTGGCTTCAAAATCTTTGTAAAGCACCATGGAGCTGAAGAAAGACCGAATGGAAGGGAGGAGAAATGATAAGTAAGACCTCACCATTGGAATTGGAGGAATGTTCTGTAGATGTGATGGTTGTGAACTGTCAGATTTGCATCTTGGAGGTCTGGTCTGACTATCCAGTCGTGTTGTTGACAAAAGCCTCTGAGATGAAGGATTGTCTCCATTTTGAAGTGACAATATACAACAAATTGAATAATTGAAGATTGATGACAGGTCTCATCTTTGTGTTCTTCTTTTGAACTAGAAAGATGGAACTGAAGAAACCTGAAGGCTCTGGAAGACAATGTTGGACAGTCCGATTTCGAAGTAATGGTTGAATTTCCTGAGATATTAGATTGGACATATCTAGAAAAAACTTTGGAGGATGTGGAAAAGTGGTTTGAAAAGGCTTTTCATAAAGCTCTATAGCATAACTTTGAACTGTGTTTAATACCCAGGGATCTGATGTTATACTTTGGCATTTTTTGAGGAAATGTAAAAGACAGCCACCAACTGGACAAAAAGGAAGTGGTAGGCTTACCTGGTCGGGAGATGACTTTGAGATTTTCTGCCCTTGACCTCTGAAGCCTCTGGCTCTTTGCAAATAGAATTGTGGTATGAAATCTTGGTAATAGTTGTTGTAGTTGAAGTAACCTCTTTGGCCTTGTTTTTTGTAATTACGGCTGGTAAAGCAGGCCCTTGAAGATTTTCTTTATCGATTGCTGAGCTTTGTCAATTGGCATGAAGGTGGTTACGTAGTTCCTCAGCTCTTTAAAAACAAGAGTCCCCAAAGAGTAAACCCTCAGCCTTGGAACATAGATCCAAAGGAGCGAGACTTGCAAGTTTTGGATCTAGTTTTATTAGTAGACCTTCATTTGTTCATGATTTATTCCCGTATTTGCATTACCCAGATTGTAAAAGGTACTTTGAATCCAAAGGGATAGTTCTTCCGGATCTATTGTCTCATTATCTGAGTTAGCCGCTTCAGCCATTTCAAAAATGCAAGCAGGGGTCCAACTATATCCAATAGTTTGTCCTGGCATGTGGACCAGTCTTTATCCACCCCTTTTCTGGCCCCCCCATACATTTTGTGAAAAGGTAAGTAAAGTAGGGGCTATTGTGGGTGTAGTGGTATTATTAGATGGTAGAAGAGGTCTCGGGCATTGAGCTTTAAGTTTTGCTCTGGTCTGCTTTTCCAAAGGTAATCGTAATCTGGAGGTAATATACTCCTCTAAGTGATCCATAGGAGACCATTCCATTGAATTTGGGTGATGTAGAAGAGGATCAAACATACACATACCCCAGCATAAGATATGTAATGTTCAGCAGTGGAGTCTTGGGTCTTTATTTTTTGTTTTTTAATAGAAGGTGAATAATCAATAACATCAGGAATATCCTGATCATCATCTGTATCATTATTGCCCAAATCATCATCAGTGTTCAAAATATTGGATACAACTATTTTACTGGGAACATCATTAGTATGTTTTAGTTTTGCTTTGCACTTAGAAGGTGACTTCCTGGACTCTCCTTGATAGAAGGCCTGGGAGGAGTGACCTCCTCATCCTTGTGTGAGGTAACCTCACTGTTTGCAAGTGCATTATGATTAGTGGGATTAGACTGCAGCTTCTTAGATATATAAAGTTGGTAACGTTCTTTTTCTGCTTTCCCCCACAGAATGGGCCATAAATGTCTTAGACATTACATTTACCACAGTAGTCTCATTATTTTTTGTTATCTTATTCATAGAAGCTGAACCCACTTGCTCCACAGATGAATGTTTCAAATCATTTAAATTGTTCTTAAAATATTCCCCTTCATCATGGTTATTTTGGGAAACTGGAGAGCTACCAACTTTCATTGTAAGCTATATCTAACTGGATAGCAGAAAGAAACCAGGAATTTAGATGTCAATAGAAAAAAATTGGTGTGTTGTTAATGAGGGGCCCTCCCAGGAAGTGTGGATTAACATAGACGCTTCCAGTTCAAAGTGAAGTAGAAGAAGAAGGCCGTGCCCCTGAGGAGTGGTTTCAGGCCGTGAAAACGTTGAATACCAGAGGTGAGGGAGGAAGGAGGTTACTGTGGGAAGCGGCATAGAAAAATGAGCAGTTCCAGTGGCAGTGAACTGCCCCAACCAGAATATAACGAATATAGGCATTGCGCAGTTTCAACATAGCAACGCACCAACAAACAAGCAATTCTGCAGAGTGCGATGAAAGCGCAAGATGCTAACGCCCTAACGCAATGTTGCGGTCACGCAGAGCATGCACCAGAGGAAAAGAAATGTGGTAAGCGCTAACAGGGCGCTGAGAATATAAATCTATGCCGTCAAAATACCATACATGATAACAATAGTAATATACAGATGAACAACCAAAAATTATGATAATGAAACATAGGACTTATCTTAACTGTGAGCAGCAAGAAAAGAGGAGCTTTTCTCAGTCATGGGACTATATATTAGATACTGCTGTTTTATTGGTTGATATGTCGTACTGTTTACTCCGATTGACTACCTCTTTTTTGGACTTCTGGGAGTTGTAGTTTTGTGTTCTTGACTGCTGATATGGTAAAATTGCCTAGATTAGAGAAGCATAATATGAGCCTCGGATCTTGCAATAAAATTCCATCTTTTGTGATAAAAATGTAGGGCAGCAGCAGGAAAAACATGAGTAACCAGAACACAAGTGCCTTTTGAACAAAGCAATTGCATTGTCACACTATTTTTTAGCATGGAATGTGTCCTTATGTCAAAAATTGACATGAGCGTGCATTTTGCACTGAAAGACAGAGATAAATGATACATTTGCATTTCACATAATTACAGGTGATTTAGTTTAATATTCCTGAAATTATTTATATGAAAGCAAATTTTGCAAATTGCACACACCCTAATTTAATGTCATTCAATCTGGTTTAAAATTGGCTTCTTCCTGACAAAGATTGCTTCTTTTGTACCATTTTTGTAGAAATCCAATATGCCCCTCTTACCACCACGAGTCCACTATTGTCAATGTCTAGGACATTTAAAAAAATCTCATATTCTTTAAAAATATCTTCCCTAGCTTGACATTTATGTCATACTAATTGCACTGATAAGGGATTGCTAGCACTTGAACCAATAATCAACAGCCTTATCAACTCTTGTGTCTCATCTGTGGAAATGCTCCATGGCCCTAAAACATGCAACAAAGAGTCATCTTCCATGGAGCATGTCAATGATCCTGACAACCTCAAATTTCCTGCTTCTGTTCAATTCCTAAGAAATTTAGGGCGAGATTGACAAGAAACTGGTGCAGTGCTGTGCTGCTCCAAAAATAGCAGCACCGCTGTGCCAGTTCTGACATTCAGGAATGAGCCTTATTTACAAGAATATGGTGCACCCCAGCATTTCCCTCTGTGCTAAATTAAGCTGCCTGTGCAACACAGGCATCATTGCACCATAGTGAACGCTGTGTGCATTGAGGGCAGTGATTGTTTATGTGCGGGACGGTGTCCCTCCCTGCACATAAGCAATCTACAATTGCAATTTGGCACTTCTATGTGTGCTGCAGAATGTGTGCTGCAGAACGCAGCACACATAGAAATACGAAATTGTCATTTTTGAATGATTGTTTATGTGCAGGAAGGGGCACCTTCCTGCACATAAACAATCAGTCATGACCTTTTGCCTTTTCCATATATGCTGCAGAATGCAGGACACATGGAAAAAGCAAAAAGGAGTAGGAATAAAAGTATTCCTCCTCGTTGTGTCACACTAACGCCTTCCCAGGGGTGGTGGTAGTTTTTGGCACTGCCACAGATTTACGTCTTCTTGTAAATCTGTGGCAGCTTCAAT
The DNA here is from genome assembly GCF_031143425.1 of Pleurodeles waltl. NCBI lineage: Eukaryota > Metazoa > Chordata > Amphibia > Caudata > Salamandridae > Pleurodeles > Pleurodeles waltl. The sequence continues at coordinate 642,497,310 of NC_090446.1, read as the reverse complement.
AGCAATGGGTGTTGCAGTGGAACGCCCACAGCAATACCCATTGCATGCCCCTCTGACGCAGAAAACTGTGTAGGAAGGGCCCCACTTTTACAAGGTGGCATTAAGTCATAAAAAGTGGCTTAGCTCCACCTTGTAAATATAGCTCCACCGTGCAAAGCGCCACCAGAGCGCCAATAAATGTGATGCTCTGGTGGCGCTAGGGCCTTGTTAATCTGCCCTCTAGTGTTTTACACACCAGCTTTTCATGCACCTCCACCAAAATTGTCTGCAATGTGTTTAAGTCTTTTGTACTTACTATTCAAACCTCAGAGTACAACTGACAGTCCACTTACTTGTGCATGTGGTTAGTGGCTAGTCGGAAACCTTTCACTACTCATCTAGAAGCTCTCTTTTATACCCAAGCAAATATTGTCCTGAAGTCAGATTTTCACCACTTGTAGGTGATAAAGAGATCTTGACTGCCTTTCCCCGCTCTCAAACGACAGCTCTAGTCCACAGAGTGATACCACCCTACCAGGATTATCGCAAAGGCATCTAAAAAGGTTCCTTTAAAAAATTACTATGAAACCTCTAAAGAGTCAAGAATCATGCTGCCCTCCTCTTGATGTGTCTGCAACAACATGAGTATATCATGCGGAAACTAAAATCCATCTGTCGCTCAAAAAAATCACACTTCAAACACCTGTGGTCCCACCCACAAAGATTTACATGATACTTGCCAAAATACAATTCAAAACATCTTTTTTGCCTTCCAGCCATCCAAGAACATAAGGCCATTAATCCAAACCACCCTCTTTATGCTGGTAAATACTTGAAATGTTGTGGAATAAATTGCCATTCTTGGGGATCTTCGTTACTGACACCACAACACTTCCGTTTTCTCTGCCTATCATTAGAGTCCTCCCTTTTATAGGCTATTAGGTATACAATGACTGATATCCTTTGCCCTGTAAGTCAGATGCCTTAGCCCTTTTTCTTCACTTCCATTTGTGCCAAATTGTAGAACTTATATGGTTCACGTATAGGAATCATTGAGTTAAAAAGCCATAGGGTTCGCAGTTGGCTCTGGAAAGGGTCTCATGAAATACCATTTAGGGGTTTATGGTATTGGCATGGTATTGTCTGAATTTTTCCACATTTATCCACATATATTTTTGGCTAATTTTTTACATGATTATCTATATTTATTGTGAAGTTTGTGAACACTGAAGCTGAAACTATTATTTTTTACATTTATTTATCAATAATTGTACACCTAAACTGGAAAGTCTGACAGATTCCAATTATATGTATACCCATACATGATAAACCAGTACAATCATATGAAAACATATATAGTTGAGGTTGAATATTACACAAGTCCACTGCTGTGTAAGCTTTATTAGTAAACTTTGTTTCTCTATTTATCTCCCTGTTGATCCTCACAGTAATTGGCCTGCCAGTCATCAATGACAACATTTAAAAACACTGAAAAACAACATAATTGCCACTTTTAACCATTTTAAAAAATAAATACAGACAGGAAAATGGTGGGGAGGTCTGTATGTATTTGTCTGTAAAAATCATTAAACTGGAAAGTTTAGAGCCCAATGCCCCATGCGCCATTTGTATCAATTGCCAAGGAGCATTATAACCCCATAGCAGCACATCACATGGGATCAGAGAATAAGCAAACAAACTGAGTGGATGAGCCGAAAAGTTTACAACATTCATAACCACAGTTGTAGCTATTTACCAAGCAATGTCTTATTTGCTTGACACAATAATCTATGAACAACTAAATAACATTTGAGGACGTTAGAACTGTCTACAGTTGATGGGATGTATTGTAATCGTATTTATATAGCGCTTACCACCCCTGACGAGGCGTTGAAGCTCTTTTCGGTGAGTAGTACGCTACTCTGGAACCCAACAAGAATTAGTGATGGATTAGTATCGGGAAATAATGAGTACCCTTTTAGTATTATTATGAGTTAATTTGAGCCGCGGATATGAGAGTTTGTTATTTAGATTGACTGGAGTAATGGAGGGGTGAAGGATGAAAGAAATACCAGCAGTGTTAATTGGGAGTATATCCTTAATTTACTCAACCCAAAGGCTTGGGATAAGTAAAGGGGGATGGAGAAGGGAAGAGTATGTGGAAGGGTTAGGGAGAGCATAATAGCAGTTGTGTGAAAAATATATCTTGCAACATCGTGATTTCAGACCAACCAGAAACAACTCCCTTCTTTTGTGAAGTAAAGCGCTAAACTAGAATGTTTTAGTCTCTGAATTTGACTGGGTAGATTATTTTGTCATTTTTTTCCCGCTGGCTAAGCTGGTTCTGAAAAGGAGAGGCCCTGAGCTAAAGCTGCAGATAACAGGGTCATGAAAACACCCACTAGCAACAGAAATGTTGCAAATATGTCTGAAAGTTGTTCCTGCTTCATGCAGGAATGCTGCATCTACTGCATTAAAAGTGAGAGTACTTCAGTGAAAATGTTGAGCTTGTTGGTACTTGGCTTAGAAGCTAGTAAGAACGGTGCCATACACGCTATCTACCAAACATCGCTGTAGTAGTGCTTATGTAGAGGAAGTACCCCACCACTGTGACAAACGTGTCATTTTATCATTTTGGCAGTCGCGGTTTGTTTTCATGAAGGAGACCACTGTTGCGAATCTCGTGACAAGTACACTACATTACATTGCTGCGTTTTTCACCACTAGAGTGCTAGGCTCTGTTAAGTGTAAGGGTCGCGTATAAATTGGAACTCCTAGTAAGATGGGTTGACTACTACCATTGGTTGACCAGGCCATGACACAGGTAATGGTTGTTGGTAGCTGATGATAGCATGGAACAGGCCTTTTTTCAAATACCCCGGGGACAGAATCTCTACCGGCAGTCTGTGATAAAACTCTGAGCTATGTTATGGCTTAACCACATCTTTCTACTGATAGAGTGAGATGTACATAAGAGTGCTTTGGTTACATGGTAGGAGGGATATCCCTGAATGTATAGGTCAGGTTTCGAGATTAATATCTGCAGAGTTTGATGGCCGTCCACCCACTCAGCAGAATAAAGTTATGCCGGTGCATGAGAACATAATAAACGTAGAACAAAATACTGGAGGATAATGGGGAATGGAATGGAGTGAGAAATGAGATGGCCAGATCTTTGCAGTGTTGTCAATGGAGTTTGGGTCTTCTCAAAGTAAGACTACCTCACGCTGACATTTCTCAAGCAGTTAAATACACATGGATTCAGGCTGGTGGGAACCTAAGCCACAAAAGGGGGAAGCTTATACAACAGATGGACTACTCCCAGGCAAGGGCCATCCTGACAGTAAAATGTTAAAGGACACAAGCACAAACTAATGACAAAGCCAAACATTATTAATAATTGTAGTCAGTAAGTAAAAGCCAAGAAGTCAGAAAACCGAGAGAACAAATAAAGGAAAAGAAATGAAGGTTAGAGGTTCAGAGATGGTAAAAGAACTAGTACGACAAGTGGTAAAGTCAATGCAATGTAAGGCCAATCTAATGCTTGAAATTACAAATTCCCTTCCTCCACTCGTGTATTAAACAGTGCTGCTGCTGACAACGGTCTGCCCATGAGTCCTGCCAGAGACTGTCTTCTGATTGGTAGGCAGCACTCTCCGCATGCATGAAGAGCAATAAATACCACTTTCAAAGTGTGGCTGTGTCAATCCATCTGAAGAGAGAGCTGTGTCTCTCACCAACACTGCCCATTAGTTCTCAGCCCCACCGCCAGCAACAAGATCAACACAGACACTGGAAGCTGAGGGCTTCTGACCTTTCTTAGAATGCCATCCCTTCGAGAGGACTTTTTACAACCTTGAACCTTGGAAACTATACATTCACCCGGCACCACCGCACCTCCATTACCTTAACTACAACCATTGTTCTCTGACTGCCGCCCAGTGCTCTAGATACTTTTGTCCAGTACACAGACCTCAGATTAGTGCACTAGTCAGGTGCCCCTCATTTTTGGTTTCTCCTTTCTTCAAGGACTATCTTATAGTATGAATTTAAATAAGGATTTTTTAGCAGAAGAAAAATAAAAAGGGACCCCCAAGTAGACTTTGATTTCTTTCAATAATTCTTGCTTGATATTTTCTCAAGGGCTCATACCCAAAATACTCTTCAAATGAGCCTTGTTTAGAAAACGTCTAATTATTCACCTAAGGCTAAATTTACATTATGGATAAAAGAAGGGTAAACTCGATGGTCCACTCTGCGAGTAGGTTTAGGGATTTGTGGAGGCAAGCAGCAAATACCTAGAGGGGGTAAGAAACGCATGCTCAGGCTGATTGTAAAGCATTCATTTATGGTCATCTAAAGTGATTGTGATCCTTTGTCACAGGTACCTTTCTTGGCAGAAGGAGAGCACCTTACCACTAGAACCTGAGGAGTTCTGCTCAAAAGGATCAACACATAACCGTCATTCTTTTCACAGGAGCTCCAGATACCCCATAACCATCGCTCTTTCCTTCTGTCTCTACCCCAAGCCTCCCTTCACCTCAGAGTAGTTACTGGTGTCAATCGTGTCTTCTGATAGTAAGGATTAACCTCAGGGGCACATGGTGGAAGATCTTTTCTTCTGCAGATGTCCTTGCAATTAAGGTGAGTGGGCCTTGGTCTGATTGGTCTGCTTGTTAACATCAGCCAGTGCCAATTCCCTCCAAGTGAGGACATTTTCATACACAATGTCCTGTTTTATTGCAGTAAAGGCGCAATTAAGTTTTCATTATCACGTCTCATTCCTCAAGAGACAGACATTTGCAAACATTCTCAATTTACACTGGCTTTACTGGAGACTTAACATAGAAGTCTCCACTGGACTGCAAAGAATCCAATAGTGGAGAGAAATTAGTATCTTGGAATGTGTTTCTTTTTGCTAGAGATCAACTAGCAGCAGATCGATATTTTGTTGGTAGTGGTCTGACAATTATTAGACCCTTGGGCAAGCGCATCTTTTTGAGCTTTCCTCCCTCACATCATGGTAATACGACCACTGCTACGGTCTCATCATTTCAAGCAGGTTCAGATTTTAAGTGGCTAAAAAGACTAATACATATGAATGTATCTTTTGACCCTAGTAAGTAAATAGTGGTTTGTTTGTTTCTGGCCAAAAACAGTCTTCAGTGGATCAATATGCGCATTATACTGTTGAAACCAGGGACTCTGATTTAAAATTGATGGAATTATAAAAGACAACTATGTCCCTCAAGGTATCATTTAATAAGATAATAAAAACATTCAAGGTTCTATCTTTTATGTGTTACAATGAAGCGGTACTAAAAGGAGCATTATAAAAGAAGGCCATATAACCAATTGGCTCATTTCACTTTCAGTTTCAGTGCTTGGTGCACATCTCAGCACTGAAGCAGACCAGAGAGGTATAGTGTGGTACCATTATATGTAGGCTGGTTGTAATGATTCATGGAGTGGTATGGATTTTTGGAGTGCAGAACGTAGATATGTAAGGATTCTTAGGATGCAGAATGGAGATATGGAATGGACAGTAAAGGTCAGTTGGAAGCTGTCTGATGTGGTGGTTGGGATGTTTATTGTTCCCTATCGAACAACAATGTATTTGCACTTCACTGATTTTGTGTGCTGCTCCACTACATCACATTGGCGACAAGCAATATTTGGATTGTTCAAACAGAGGGGAAGGAGGAAATGCCTCAACATCAGAACACATATGAAACAGATGATTAATTTAAAGTGCTTACAAACTGATAAATTATCAGGTATTTATGACCGTAAGAGATACTTACAATCTAAGCCATTTGTGTGAATGAGAGCATCTCTGGAGCCACGGGTGCTACAGAGGTGGATTAGAGCACGAGCACAGAGGATAGCTAGGGGTAGTGTGTGCAACCCATCTCGTGGCTGTGTGTATCTGTACTTGAAAATGTCTGCCATACTCTTTGCGTTCCTTGTGAATGTCACCAGAGAGTTGAGAGCAGTACGTTTGACATATCTGCATTTCTGGGACATCGGAGGATCAACATCACACTTAGTATGTGACTCATGTTCTTTGTTGTTAAACTGGTTGCCTGGATAACCTGCTTCATGAGAATCATACTGCGGCTACTGAGATCATTGAGGTCTTCTGATTGCAAGATCTTTACTGTACTGCATCACGTTCACTGGAATCTGTAGTATGTGCAATTTTCCTGGACATTATTGTAGATCCAGTGTCTTTTACAGGGCAGCTCAAAGCTTTTGGGTGGTTAGAGGAGCTTCTTGGACGTCTGGTGTATGTCGAGCACTGGGGTCATTGACAAAACTTCGAAATTCTTGTTTTGGGAACCTAAATTGAGTACCTATGTAAATGTTCATACATGTTAGGGTGTGCTCATACAGTATTCAAGGTTTGCATTCACTTCAAGTGAAACGTTGATATTTCCTTGGACATTTACACAGTGGGGAATATATTTAACATTTATCATCTGCAGAAACTATTTTATAGCTTACTTGTTAAGAATGACTTCGGGAGATGGAAAAGGCCGCCCGTCAAAGTCCTGATGGTCAGGTTGCAGCCATTGTGGCCGCCTTCCCGTGGGCCCCATTAAGAGCTTCTCCCTGGGTCAGAGGGTGGAAATAGTGTTTCTCCCAACAGGGCCCAGCAGGAAATGGCCTACAAAGTTGACGCAGGCTCATAATAGAGCCGGCGGCAATACTGTAGTGCGTAGTGTGCACCAGCACCCGTTGCAGTGTTCACTGCCTGTCTGCAAAGCAGACAATGAACATCGCAACAGGGCTGTACAGGGGACCCCTGCACTGCCCATGCCAAGTGCATGGGCAGTGCAGGGCTCCCCTTGGGGCCCCCTACACCACGTCTCCGTCAGCAGTTACATGGCGGTGTTACTGACATGAAGCCGCCGGCGGATAAGGGACTTAGAATACCCAGGGCAGCGCTGCATGCAGTGCTGCCCTGGCGGATTAGGACTGCCAGCACCGCCAGTCGTTCTTGTGGATGAAAACTGGCAGTGCTGGTGGTCATTGGCAGCGGTCCGACTGCTACTGTGACCCTGGCGGTCTCAAGACCACCAGGGTCGTAATTACCCCCAAGGTGTTGTTATGCAGAATATCACTCCACTACTTTTTTAACTGCTCCTGAAGAACCCAACATCTAGTGGTCAAAATGGAAAAGATTCTTGCACACTATGCACAGGTAAGTGGGTCTTCCCTGAATATGGAGAGGAAAGCCTTTCTGCTTTTTCATTGTTTGAGTCCTGATGGTCAAGAGTTTTTTGAACATCTTTCCAATATTGAAGGTAGTGAAGCAGAGGAGTTGAATGAGTTGGAATTGTGCATTAAAAAACTGGATGAACTTACCAGCCAAGAGTAAGTACAATCTTACAGCGGTATCACTTTGGAAGAAGAGTACAAAGACCGCACAAGTCAGTGCAGAATTATACAACTGAGTTACTTGAAATTGGGGGCCACTTGTAAATTTTAAGGTAATCTAGAAGAAGGTATTTGTGTACCGTTCATGATAGGATGCAACATAGAAAAAAGTCAGAGACGAATTGTGGCAGAAAGATAACTCAAAGCTAGATTCTAGATGAAGTGGTGTTGTTGATTGCCAAAAAGATTGAACACTCTTTAGATTGGGTGGATGTAATGAAAAAAAGAAAACAGTTTTTCTTCATTGGAGAAGGTGCACAGTATCAGTAAAGGAACCATACAGGCACACAAAAGGAAAATGGTAACTGTTTTAGGTGTGGCACATTAGGCCACCAATTTAATGATAAAAGTACTCCAGCACTATCATTCAAAGGTCGGACCTGCGTCAAAGCTGAACATTTTTCCAAATGCTGCAAGACTCAGAAAAGAAAGAAAGAAGTAAATGAAGTATGAGTTTGACGAATTACATTTTTGGGAAGTTGTGCTTCAAGAAGGGCTATAAAAGAAAAAAGGACCCATTGATTGGGTCAATGTGAATGGTCTCCAAGTGAAAATGTTGTTTAGTTCTGGAGCTAAAATCTCATTAATTCCTTGTGAGTTTTATACACAAATTCGATAAACAAAATTAAAGTATTCAAACTGGATATTCAACAACTCACTTACGGGGCTCGACCTATAAGACTACTTGGATTTTTCATAGGAGAGATTGAATACATGGGGCGGTTCACAGTGGGGACAAATTACATTTCATTCAAAAGTGACAGTAGTATCAGTTGGTTCCACCAAAATAATTAAAATGTGATATTAGACCCTAATAGTGAACCTTGTATTGTATTGAAAGAGATACCACCAACGGTAGAGTCTGTATATGCCAATGATTTAGGAAAAAGTGACAATGTGCTGGTGGAAGAAGGTAAAGATGAAGATGCCTTTGTAAAAGTTAAGGAGATTTGTCAAGAATTCACTGACATGTTCAGCGAGAAATTAGGTAGTCTGTCCGATTATTCTCACAGGATTGTGTTAAAGGAGAAAACATCTCCGGTAGTGCATAAAGTATGAGGGATATCTTTGGCATTGAGACAAGCCATGATAATAGAACATGAAAAATAAAAAAATGAAGGCATTATTGTAGAAAAAGAGGCAACAGAATGGGTTGCCCCAGTGGTTCTTGCTCACAAATCTTCAGGTGCTGTAAGATTATGCATGGATTTAAGGGGACTGAACAGGGTTGTGGTTGTAGCCAGGCATCCTCTTCCCAATATTTCAGAGAAGACTTGCTGAGCTGGAGGTTGCCCCAGTGTTCTCAACCTTAAAGCTGCAATCACCAGATTTGATTAGACAGTAGCACCATAAATCTAATGTCTTTCATTTCACCGTTTGGGCTGTTCAAATTTACCAGGATGCCCTTTTGCCTGATTTCTGCAGCCTCAGTCTTTCAAAGGGCGAAGGGAGACGTATTGGAGAATATTACTGGGGTAAAAATGTACTAAGATGATGTACTGATCTATGATTTCACACAGGAGAAACATGATTGTAGGCTGAGATCGGTCTTGGAAAAGCCAGCAAATGCTCCTCCCTGCAGGGAGCAGCTTCAAATGCTGCATCCTGGGGGTGAGAGAAATATTTTCATCTATTTTGCTACCGGTTTCAGTGCAGGCTGGGAAACAGATGAAAAGCCTGCTCCCAGCTGAAGGGAGCATTTTTGAATCTCCTGCCCACCGGGAGCAAATGTCATGATTACTCTTGTTTGGCGGGAGATTTGTAAATGCTCCCTCCAATTTAGAGCACACACCGGTTTCCCTTCTTTGCGAGTGTGGGTAGGGATACTGCTGTGTCCTGAGGGGGGACTCCCTGGGACATAGCATCTGAGCAGGCCCCCGGTGATGGGGTCTCCTATGTCAAAATTGGCCTGGGGAGGTGGGGCTACATCCCCCCTCTTCCTTTTATAAAGGCAGCTGGGCCCCAAGGGATGAGGTCTGAAAACAGTCCTGGGCGGGGGGCTAGGTGCACCCTCCTCCCCGTAAAGTAAACATTTCTTCCCCCCAGCACCTGGCCCTCCCAGGTGCTTAAAAAAACAAGTGTGGAAGAACATGCTTATTTTTTTTTTTTAACATTTTCTGTTGATGCGCAGACCCTTTTTGAATGCACAGATGTTCTACAAATTCACAGCAAAATAAAGAAAAAAATGTTTTTAGACCCCACCACCAGGCATGGTGGGGTATTCCCACCCTGCCTCCTTATGCCATTTATTTAATTTTTTTAGGATTAGGGACCAAATCTGGATTACTAAAATGGCTACCAACACCATGCACAGTTTTTTCATCGAAAATTTCATAGCAAATGTTGGCAAGATATTATCAATTATGTCATATAAGATGCTATGAGTTTTGTAATATGTGGGGTATTAGCTGTGCAAGGTGAGGGCGTGAGTTATAGTTACCTTAGGGCACGAGTTATAGTTACTTGAAATAACTCTAACTATAACAGCTGAATTTCTATAGTTTTGTGCATGTAAATTCTGAACCTAATTTTAATGTCTCTGTAACCTTTGTTTTTTTAATTATATTTCTAAGGTTTTTTTCGAATGCTAATTCTTTACTAACTTGTAACTAATTTTTTCAGTGAATTTCTATGTTTTTTTTAACGGAGCAGGGGTTTGGGCCTGTGACCATTCCCCAGTGTGCAGCCAATGCTGCACAGGGGAAGTTGTGCATATATATATATATATATATATTCACTGACCAAACACCAAAGGTTACTGGGACATTATAGTTAGGAAATAGACTTTAAAAAACAGAGAAATTGATTTTCAAAAAACTGAGAAATTCACAAAAAAAAAGTTACAGGGATGTTATATTAAGTTCTGAATTACTCGCGCCCTAGGGTAACTATAACTCGCGTCCCTGCCATGCTCAGTTTTTTCTTCAAAAATTTGACTGCTAATGTTTCATTAATACGTTTAGGCCCACATCATGGCATTGGCGGTAAGTCCCGCTTACCCCCATGCCGACTGCCGCCAACATACCACCGACGCAGCTGTTTACCGCTACCCATATTATGACACACAGAGCAATCTGTCACTATCCAGCCACACACACAAATCCGTCAGCCCAAAGGTCAGTGATATACTGGCGGTACCAAAACCCACACCGTTACGCCAACAGAACTACGCCCACAGCATTATGACCCATGAATCACCGCAGCGGACATTCAACCGCGGTAAACCATAGGCGGTACATACCGCCGAGCTCAAAATACACACTCAAACAAAACTACACCACATTGGACAACTCAAACTACACACACCTGACACACATACACCCACCACACCCACAAACCCACACCAATATAAAACACACACACACACTACCCACAACCCTCTACGACTAAAAACAATTGACAACAGAGAGAGAGAGAGACACCAAGAGCACCCCCAGAACCAGAGCCACAGAACACCATCACCCATACACCATCCAGACACCTTACAGCACACACCCCAACACATCACCCCACACACCCTCACACACACCACTCACACTACACCCATGGCACCACAAGGACACCCCAGGTTCTCAGAGGAGGAGCTAAGGGTCATGGTGGAGGAAATCATCTCAGTAGAGCCACAGCTATTCGGATCACAGGCGCAGCAGACATCCATTGCTAGGAAGATGGAGCCATGGCGGAGAATCACAGGGTCAACGCCGTGGGACAGCACCCAAGAACAAGGGATGACATCAGGAAGAGGTGGAACGACCTACGAGGGAAGGTGCGTTCCGTGGTAGCAAGACACCAGATAGCTGTACAGAGGACTGGCGGTGGACCCCCACCTCCTCCCACACAACTAACAACATGGAAGGAGCAGGTTTTGGCAATACTGCATCCTCAGGGCCTGGCAGGAGTAGCAGGAGGACTGTATTCTGGTAAGTCAACTCTTTACTACTTTCACCCCCCCCTACCTGCATGCCATCACATACCCCACCCCTACCCTCACCCCCATTACCCCACCACCTCACATACACCCCACCATCACAACCCACTCATCCCAGTAACAATACCTGCATGCACCACCAGTGCATGGACATCACTCACAACCCTGCATGGACACCCATCACTAAAGCATGCACATTAGATATTATCACCTAGCCTACAAAATCACTACTCACACAAGGCAAAGCTGACAGGGCAGTCACAACCATACAGGGCAACACACCCATGCACAAGATGTCACGCGCAGAAACAATAACATTGCATTTACATCTCCACCGGTCCCCCACCCAATGTCACTGGAGAGGAGGTGCCAGCAACATCCAGTCCCACCACAGAAGAGCCCCACAGTGAAGCCAGCAGCTCTGGACACCTGGATCTGGATGACTAACCTGGCTCATCAGGTATCTCCGGACAGTCGGTTATCCTGCCACAGTCCCATACCACCACAGAGCCTCCCCCCTCAGGAAATACCAGCACAGCACCCACCCAGCGGGCCCATACCTCTGTCCCCGGACACGTCAATGAGCAATGTGTCCACCAATACAGGGACCCCAGGCCACCTCACAAACACAGGACGATCAGGGACCTGAGGTCAGTGGCACTGGGCACACGGTTCAGGGGACAGAGGCACAGGACAACAGGGAAGCTGGGATGACAGCTGTGTGAAAGGGGGAGGACAGGCCCAGGGAACCGACTTTCCAAGAGGCACCCACCAACATCCTAGGAGCATACCACCATTCCCAGGAGGCGATGGGCCAGATACTGGACAAAATGCAGGGGAGCCAGCGGCTGCAGGAGGGACACTACCTGGGGATCAGGGAGGACCTGAAGGACATCCACACCACCCTGGTGACCATTGCAGGGGTGCTGGCAGGCATGTCCAACACCATGAGGGAGGCAGTGGCACACCTCCGGGCCCCTGAAACTAGCCACACTGATGCACAGGACTCCACCTCCACTGCCTCTAGTGCGATCAAGGCAGAAGCCAGAGACTATTGCCAAGGCCCCCGCCAGGAAATAAGACTCTCCTGATTGTCATCCTTGTGTCTCACTCTGTCACCCTGTCCACCTTGAACTGCCATTGCTCCCCTTCCTATGCCCCCTTGGACAATGCACCTGTGATACAAATAGACTGGACTCTAGCCTGGACTTTCCTCCATCATCACCCCAGCCCATTCCACTACCCCGTCTACTTCTTAGCACTTAAATAAACACCATGTAAAAAATACAAGTATGGGGTCTGTCAAATGATTGAAGAAAGCATGCATTTAACAAGCTTTAAACACTGCAATACAACTGTACAGGAATAAATACATAGGAATGACCTATAGTAGACTGCAGTCAACACACCAGGTGCCAGAGTGGGGCACAGATATTTGAAAATAGAGATGCCAAAGGGTACAGTAAGTGGCCATAGATTTGGGAGAATCTGCCTGCCATGTACAATGTGAAACACAAAACTGTCAATGCAAAGTGAAGTTACAGTGTCTTACCTGTGTGGCACTGGAAGTACTGTCATATAATAACTGTTCTGTTGTCCTCATCCTCATCCTCTGCCTCCTCATCTTCACTGTCTACAGGGTCCACTTCTGCCACAAGCCCATCTCCAGCCTCATCCTCCTGCAGAAAAGGCACCTGGCGTCTCATGGCAAGGTTATGCAACATGCAGCATGCCACGATTATCTGGCAGACCCTCTTGGGTGAGTAGTACAGGGATCCACCAGTTAGATGGAGGCAACAAAACCTGGCCTTCAGGAGGCCGAATGTCCTTTCTACGATTCTTCTTGTTCGCCCATGTGCCTCATTGTAACGTTCCTATGCCCTTGTCCTGGCATTCCTCACAGGGGTCAGTAGCAATGAGAGATTGGGGTAACCAGAGTCACCTGCAAATATTGGGGGATACCTGTTAGCCAAACACTAACCCTTATGGCCAACACCATACCCCTACTCCAACATACACTGGGTGGGAGCAAGGGCTTACCTATTATCTACACCCGGTGCCTCTGGAGTTGACTCCTCAGGATATAAACATTATGCACTGACCCAGGATACTTAGCATTGACATGGGAGATGTACTGGTCCTCAAAGCACACTATCTGCAAATTCATGGATTGAAAGCTCTTTCGATTTCTGAACACCTGTTCATTTCTCCAGGGGGGGTACAAATGCAATATGTGTACCATCAATAGCCCCAATAATGTTGGGGATTTGTCCCATTGCATAGAAGTCACCTTTCACTGTGGTCAAATCCTCCACCTGGGGGAAAACAATGTAGCTGTGCAAGTGTTTAATCAAGGCAGACAACACTCTGGTCAGCACTATTGAGAACATTGGCTGAGACATTCCTGCTGCCAAGTCCACTGTCACTTGGAAATGACCAGTTGCCAAGAAATGGAGCACAGATAAGACTTGCACAGGAGGGGGATCCCAGTGGGATGATGGATAGCAGATATCAGGTCAGGCTCCAATTGGGCACACAGCTTTGTGATTGTGGCCCTGACCAGTCTATAGTTGGGGATAATGTGCCTGTCCTCCATTATTGCCAAGTCCACCAGTGGTCTGTACACGGGGGATGTCTCCATCTCCTATTCAGCCACAGCGGTTGCAATCTAGGGGGCAAACGGTGAGTAGCTGGTCAGTATTCCATATTTCCAAACATTACACTGCATTGCATGTTGTGACTGTAACATTATGTTGTTGCCCTTCCCCCGTGAAATGGCATCTGCCTGTCCTGTGTGGATGGACATGTGGAAATGAGGTAAAGCCGCTGACGTTGTGTACCGTTGCAGGAGGTGGTCGAGTACCGCCGTTCAACGCCTCATTGGTTGTCATTGGCCCTATGGGTTACAGTGGCCAATGGTGATGTACGCTGGCGGTGACAGTATGCACCGCTGCAGACGTGACTGCCATTTTCTATCTGTTCCCTCACTTGCTACCTGACCTTCAACAGGAGAGGACCAACACTGAAAGTGCTGCTGTGACCTGTATCTGGAACCGACCATGGCTCGTGTCACTGGGGAAAGGGCCCCTGCCTTCACCACTGCGGAGTTGGAGAGACTGGTGGATGGGGTCCTACCCCATTACCGAATTCTGTATGGGCCTTCAGACCAACAGGTGAGTACACTGTGAGCATGATGCAAGGGGCATGAATGCATGGAGTGCTGTGTGTGAGGGCCTCTTGTAGAGGCAGTTGATGGAAGGGTTCTGGGCAGCGTGCTGCATGTATGGTGGGCACTGTCTGTGCGTAAGGGGATGTGAGGGCTATGGTGGACCATAATTGTAACAGGCCAGACGGTCTGACTGATACCTTTTTCTATGTTTCTTTTTCTGCAGGTCAGCTCCCATCAGAAAAAGGGTACATGGCGTGCCATCGCCAAGGACGTGAGGACCCTGGAGGTCTACAGCAGGTGTCACAAACGGTGGGAGGACCTGAGACACTGGGCAAGAAAGACGGCAGAGGCCCAGCTGGGGTTGGCTCCCAACGAGAAAGGGGTGCCCCTCGAACTCTGACCCCCCTGACGGCCCTCATACTGGCAGTGGCCTATCCGGAGCTGGATGGGCGCTTGGGGGCATCACAGCAGCCACAAGGGGGTGAGTACAGTTTTCCAATATGTTACTTGTGTGTGGTGGGGTGGTCTCCGGGTGGGGGATGTGGGCCTGTGGGTGCCCCTAGGTCTGGCCGGACATTGCAGGGTAGGTCCCATGTTGGGCAGGGGCTAATGAACACCACCTCCTACCAAGCTAGTAGGCATCCACTACTGGGCAGGAGTCTGTGGGTGCCAGGTATGCTGCTGTTGGCGTTAGGTATTCCTGTCCATGGCCTGGTGACTAGCTTTGTGACTGGTAGTGCTTTGCCTAGTGCATAGGGCTGTTCCCTGTGTGTGTGTGTGTGTCGTGTACGCCAATGGTGGAGTTGTTGCTGACATTGACCAAGTTTATCCTTTGTCTCTTCCCCCCTTCTTGTCTTGTCATCCTAAACACAAAAAGAGTGGCCAGGGCACGCCAGTGTTGTAAATCCAGAAAATGTTCAAGAATTGATGGTTGTCCAGTCCAATATAAATTTATTATAGATGCAAGTAGGTAGTAGAAATCTCAATCACATAAATTGCGTAGTACAAGGTATCAAAGTATCCAGAGCAGCCAGATGGTAACGAATGAGCAAAGTTACAATAAAGTAATCAAATGTAACAAAAAGTCCATACAGCAGAGAACAGCCAACACGTGTTTCGTCTTCAAGACTTTGTCAAGGCTGTGGAAACATAGATGAACAATACATGCTGGTTGGACAAGCGGAATTGTACATGGCGCAATAACTCATCTATATCCTTTGTGAAGAGATAAGAAAGAGAATCCGAGAGTGTGTGTAAATGGTGTCAGAAATAGAAACATGCATAGTGCATAAGGATGCGTGTAGTTAGTGTGAGACAGGAGAAGAAAAATAAGAGTACCTAAAGGGGTCCTAAGGTAGTAAATCAGATCAAGTTACATAGGTAGACCTGCTAAGAGAATCTGGAATAAGATAAATAGAAAATATCCTGCGAGATAGTATTTGTCATTGATGTGACTCAGAAGTGTGCCAAGGTTCGTATGCATCTTATTTATGAAAAAAGTGATTTAAAAAAAAGCATGTAAAGATGTGCATCAGAGTTCTAAGAAAAATATATATCAAAGTGGAAAAGAAGTCATCAGTAAAGGTTAGGTACCTTAAGATGTATAAAACGAGTATGTGAGTACGGTTGGAGCAAACACGAACTGAGGTCTGCCATGTATCTCCAGGTGAGGTCAAATAGTATTGACAGGATGACACTCGGCCATGATAAGCCTAGGGTTTATAAAGACATAAAAAAATTATCTTCATGGGTAAAGTGCCAGAGAAAAGAATTCTAAATATGTATTTTGTCAAAAGTGGTATGGTTTTCCAATACTAAGCTTCAGGAGAGCGAGAATAGAGCAGCCCAAAAATATAGTCTATGTGCGTGGAGTAAAAAATTAAAACCCTTTAGGTTCAAACTAGGGGAGTACCAAGAATGCGCTAGAGCTACGTATTAACAATGACGTTAAGCTAGAAGTTACAAACGGCATTAGACAAAACGGTACGATTAAGTCTAAACTTGGAAATGTTCCGAGAAGTGGAACAAAGCGAAAGAGAACGCCACGGGCGGTAGCGCGAGGCAGTATGAGCCACCGCGCTCTGTGGATTGGAGCAATCGGTATGTGAACGTAGTCTGTAACAGACTCGAAAGTGGAGTAAAGGTCCCTGTAAAAGGGAGCGGGTCATGTGGACAATTAGGTCTAAACTTAGAAATGTTCCAGGAAGCGCAAATATGACAATATCAAACCAGACAGACAAGACACCTCTTCTCACCCACCTGACAATGGGGCCACTCTCAGTCACTCCACTAGTGAAACAGACCTCTCCAGTACTTCAAGCATCAGTGGAAGTGACATTAGCATTTCTACACGACAATCTACAATTCCAACCAATCACAAATCGCCTTTTTTAGTGGAATTAGAAAGATACAGAAAGGGCCAAACTTTCAACCTAAGAATAGAGGAATTTCACACCACCCCATCAGGAGGGGCAAGAGAAAGACATACAGACATAACAAAGGAAAGAGAAGGTGTCTCCACGAGGTCTACCACCCGCAATCAGAAATGACTCACTCTATCTTGAGCACTAATGATGATATTTCAATTGTAAACTTAACGAACCTTGAATTGAATACACAACAAATAAATATCTTGAGCAAAGGTTTGGGTTTTGTGCCATCATCTTTACCTAACTTCACTGAACTGCATATAAATCTTTTTAAGTTCATTCGTAAATGCAAACTTGGCAAATTCTTTGAAGGCAGGCCAACGCAGACCAACCCATCTCCTCCTATATTATTATCTAACAGTAACATTACCATCAAAGACGTAAAGGACATTCAGACCCTTCTCTCCCTAGAATCTTCTTCGGAATATACAAATTTGATTTTCCTTTATTTTCCCTGAAACTACTGAATGGATTTACACCAAATCACAAAAAAGTCACTTTATGAACAATGAGCTACCTTTCTGCCAAATTTGGTGCAATTCCGTCCAGTGGACGGGCGTTATCGCTGTTCTAAAGCCCTTTCAAAAAATGAATGGCGAAAAAGCATTTTGGGACCCCCCCTTTTTCTCTGTTCCGCTGAACAGATCACCCCGAAACTTTCCATATAGCAGCTGATGTGAGCATTACATTTTTTGGGAAATTTTGTGAAGATTCATCAACTGGCACCAAAGATTTAGGCAAGTAAAAAATGCTTTTTCTATCAAAACAAGGTCTTAACTATAACTACCTAATGGCGCTGGCTACTGGGTAACATATAGATATGTATATATTACCTACTGGTGGTTGCCAGTAAGTAATTATAGTTAGGACCATGTTTCCATTGAAAAAAGAATATTTTGACTTGTCTATATCTTTGGCACCATTTGGAGAATCTTCACACAATTTTCAAAAAAAAGTGTGCCGGTAATTCTTGTTATGCACAGAAACTTTTGGGGTGTTCCGCCAAGCGGGCCAAGAAAAAGAGGAGGGTTGAAAAAAGTTGTGCTTCCCATGTGAATTAACATAGGACATTTAGACACGACTACAGCCTGCACCACTGGACGGAATTACACCATATTTGGCAGAAAGCTAGTTTTCAGTACACTTTTGCTTATTTGATGTAAATCTGTTCAGTACTTTTGGAGATATTAAAGGGTGAACAAATTTGTATATCTAGAGACGTGGATCCTTCACCACTATTTCGCGGAGGCAAATGCACAGATCTGATTGGCTGCCAACACTTCAACAAGGAAGTGTTGGCAGCCATCTTGGGATTTGGCTTCAAAAAAAGTTTTAAAAAAGAAAGGGGGAAGGGGCTGACCCCTTAGCCCTGTTGCTGGGGTCCCAGAGGGAGCCCCCCCCCCCCCCCTCCCGAGCCCCAAACTTTTTTTTTTTTATTGTTGCTTCGATTTGAGGCAGATCCGCAAGGGCCTTGAGGAGCCCCAGCGGTACTGTCGCTCTCTCAATTTCTCTCCCTCTCTCTCCCATAACGGGATGGAAGAGAGAAAGTCATTGCAGTGGTCCCTCCATGCAATTACTACAGTAAGTAGTCACCTGAGGCATCATGGATTAGGTCAAAGACCCTCATACTGAATGTTGAGGATTCTAGTCCAGGTGTGTTGGTGGTCTTTTCCCTACTTTAATTTATTTTAAACTTTTAAAGTTCAAGGTTCATACTGAAAAGTGATCTCACTCGTTTTATTTGATAAATATAAATTTCAATTTGTCTAGAAATAGCTCATTCTAAGTATTTCATCCATCAACGTCTAAAAGAACTATCTCCGTCTCTTTCTCTCTCCTTTTAATTTCTCTTTTTCAATCGACTCCACCCACTCACACACCCACTCAGACCCTCCTGCACCCACTCACAAACCCACTCACACTCATTCCCCCACTCACAGACCTACTCAGACCCTTGTGCACCTACTCACAGACCCACTGAAACCCTTATTATTCACTGAAAAAAAACAAAGGTTACAGGGACGTTATAGTTAGGAAACAGAATTTAAAAACCCCCATAGAAATTCACTTAAAAAACCAAAGGTTACAGCGACGTAATAGTTAGGCTCACATTCAAAACGCACCAAACCATAGAAATTCACCTGTTATAGTTAGAGATATCTAACGTATCTATAACTCATGTCCTAAGGTAACTAACTGTAACTCGCGCCCTCGCCATGCACTGCTAATTACCCCAGATATTACAGCAATCATGACATGCTTTATAACATCATTGATAATATCACTGTAACATTTGTTGTAAAATTATTCATAAAAAAAACGTCAGTGGCTGGGGCACAAGTTATATGTATATGGTTGGATGGTGAATTTAATCAATGACGTTAGCCAGCGTTAGCCGCCGGCGCTGCCTGGTGTGCGTTGAAAAAAACGACGTACACCAGGCAGCGCCGGCGTAGGGGGATATGGAGCTTGGGCGTGAAAAAATGGGGCAAGTCAGGCTGAGGCAATTGTTTCGCCTCAACCCGATTTGCGCCATTTTTTTCGACTCCCAACCCCCATAGAAATGACTCCTGTCTTAGCAAAGACAGGAGTCATGCACCCTTGCCCAATGGCCATGCCCAGGGGACTTCTGTCCCCTGGGCATGGTCATTGGGCATAGTGGCATGTAGGGGGGTACAAATCAGGCCCCCCTATGCCACAAAAAAAAAAAAAAAAAAAAAACTTACCTGAACTTACCTTAATGTCCCTGGGATGGGTCCCTCCAGCCTTGGGTGTCTTCCTGGGGAGGGCAAGGGTGACAGGGGGTGTCCCTGGGGGCATGGGAGGGCACCTCTGGGCTCCTTCAGAGCCCACAGGTCCCTTAACGCCTGCCTTTTGCAGGTGCTAAAAAACGGCGCAAAAGCGGGCGTACGTCATTTTTTTTGACCCGCCCACTCCCGGGCGTGAATTTTGCCCGGGAGTGTAAATACGGCGCACATGCCTCGGAGTCAATTTTTTAGACGGGAACGCCTACCTTGCATCTCATTAACGCAAAGTAGGTGTCCCCGCTAAAAAATGACGCTAACTCCATGGACTTTGGCGCTAGACGCGTCTAACGCCAAAGTATAAATATGGAGTTAGTTTTGCGTCGGAATTGCGTCAAAAAAAACGACGCAATTCCGGCGCAAACGGAGTATAAATATGCCCCTAGGTCTAAGTAATCGTATCAGAAAAAACTAATACTAGAATCATGACTAGTTAGTGCAAATGTACAGATAATTCTTCGTCCTTATTCATCCCTATAGGGTCCATCGTATTGCATTTAATAATCAGCCTGAATTCCAGTTTCCTCAAATCCAAAGCCCTATTTCCACCTCTTTCTCTCATAAGGATCCTGTCAAGAACCATGAACTGTAGTTTGTTTAAATTTTTATCATGATATTCCTTAAAATGCCTAGCCACAGGATATGACTTGTCTTCGTTCTTAATTGCTCTCATATGCTCTAGGACACTTTTTTGGCCATATGTATCGTGCTACCTATGTAGAATTTATTACATGGACATTTTAAAGCATAAATACAATAATCTGATATGCAAGAAACATGTTTCCTTATTATAAAGGATTTTTTTGTCCCCGGAAACTCCACCTACTTACAATTGGAACTATACTTGCACGCTTTACATTTACCACAAGTATAAAATCCTTTAATAGGCTTTGTTTGTTCATCTCTGGATATCAAACTATGGCTTAACACATCTTTCAGAGAGCGACTTCTTTTGAAAGTAAAGGCTGGGTAGTCATCTAATAGTTTGACTATATTCTCATCTGTTCTAAGGGCCGGCCAAAATCGTAAAAAGGCCTTTTTAATATCATTAAACCTATTATGGTAAGAGGTTATATATCTTATCTTGATATTCTCTTTTTTATTATTATCTAACTTTTCAACCAGAAGATCCTCTCTTTACATTTTTCGGACACTACTTATTGCTTTATTAATGACTGTTTGTGGGTAACCTCTTTCTCGAAATCTGTTGACCATTACTTCAACCTCCTTCTCAAATGTAGTATCTAAACTACAGTTCCTTCTGGCCCGTAATAATTCTCCATAAGGGATGCTATAAATCAGATTCTTAGGATGGGGGCGTGGCCATGGTGCTGAACATGGCGCACGTTTAATTCTCTAGCTCCGGAGGGGCCGGCAGCAAAAATCCTGCAGAACGTGCTAGCCCGGGCCGTTCCTCCACGGAGCGCGAGCACTGGGTTGCGGACTGCTGGCCGGTGCGGCTGAGCCTCTGCTGCAGGCCCGGGGTGAACAGGGGACGGAGGTGGGCCGTCCGGTGTGGGAGGAGGTTTGCGGCCCCTCCTCTCGCTGGAAGCCGCGGTCTTGCTCCGATCCTGAGGATGGAGTGAGCGGCCCGCGTGCGACGGCAGCCGCGCCTGAGCCTATTAGCCGGATAGTAGACCCCCGGAGTACCTGGCGAGGGCTGGGGGCCCTGGTGGGTCTCCGCCCCAACGGACATAACACAGTTGGAGTCGGTGAGGCGGACACAGCCCTGGTTTCCCAGGCCCGATCTGCGTACGCTGCGCCGGGCCCGGGCGGGGTGCTGGGGGGCTGAATTGGACTCGCGACTCCCCGGCTCTCACGGGGGTCGCCTGAGAAGTTTCTGGAGTGGGGGCTTGGACCCCATAAGCCTCACCCTGGAAGGAGCCCATTCAACAAGGAAAAAGAGAACAGCTGCCCAACACGAGAGACTAATAAAACTGCTGGACGTCCGGGGGCACCATTGACCACTGAATGGGGTCACTGGACATGACCTAGTGAGAGACAGCGGCCACGGACGAAGCGCTGGGGAGTTGGTGAGTGCCCCACGTGGGGAGACGGCCGAGCCGCGGTTGCTGAGTATGCCTGATCCTGATCGCTGAGGAAAGGCCCGGTAAGAGTAGTGAGCAAGGGGGCCAGCGTCGAAGTGGGCGGCAACTGGCCATGGTCGACTAGCGTGGAGCCCCCTGCCCCTGTGCCTGGACGCCAGTGTCGGCTGGCGGGGCGCTTGGGGCCCGACCCGAGTCTCTCCGTGAGCAGAAGCTAAACTTTCGGAGACTAAAGCGGGGGGACAAATCAGAAGCAGAACATACGAAAACGCCCGGGTCGCTTGCCGTGCCAGCCGGGGTATACCCCCTTTCCTGACCGAGGCCCCCCAAGGGCCGTCACAGGAACAGAGCCATGGACCACGTGGCACCGCCTGGGGGCAGTGAGGCGGACTCTCTGAACCAGTCACAAGCCAAAGTACAAGACACCCTAGACAAGATACTTGGGGCAATAGAAGACACAAAGTCAACATTACAGCGCGACATGAACCAAGTGGCGATTGAGGTGGCTCTCCTGAGGGCTGATCATCATAAGCTGGTGGACAGAGTCAAAGCAACGGAAGCCTTGTTGGCAGACATCGTGCCAAGACAGAAAGACACGACGGCGGAGGTAGCCTCTCTGGCCGGCAGAGTGGAAAGACTTGAACAGAGGGCCGAAGATGCAGAGGGAAGAAACAGGAGGAACAATGGGCGCGTGGTGGGCCTTCCTGAAGGGGCCGAGGGGTCAAACATGGTGGAATTCCTGGAGAAATGGCTTAGCACGGTGGTCGCACCGGGATGCCTGACCCCCTTCTACACGCTGGAACCAGTGCACCGTGTGCCGTCGAGACCTCTTGCCCCTGGCAGACCGCCCCGTGCAGTAATCGCTAAGCTCCTACACTACAGAGACAGGGAAATCCTTCTACAGAAAGCCAGGGAGATGGGCCCGTTTAAAGTGGCAAATGGAGAGGTGACACTATTCCCAGACTTTACTCTAGACGTTCAAAACAAGCGAGCCTCATTCTTAGTGGTTAAAAGAGCCCTGCGAGACGATGGGATCCAGTACTCGCTGCTATTTCCAGCAAGACTAAGAGTGATCGTGGATGGGAAGTCCACATTCTTCCAATCCCCTGAAGAGGCATGGGAATGGCTCGAGCGGCATGGGTCCCAAACGGCGCGGCGCGCACGTGAGAACCCTGGTGCGGGCAGGACTCGCCGAGCCCCGAGGGGGAGGAGATCCAGGGATCGACCACAGCTGGGGCCAACGCAAACGCAGAGAGAAACGGGCAGGACCCCCCCAGGATGGTTCTGAAGAAGATTCTGACGACACGATGGTGTCCTCCGCCGGGGATTCGGGGAGCTTGGCTGGTGCCCCGAGGGTAACACCTCAAACAGCCAACGATCTCGGATAGACCGGACCTGCAGCAGTGCCCGGAGACCCGGCACACTATGTGTAAACGTGTGGCCCCTCCGGACCTGGCCACCCCCCTTGACTTGACTCTTGCCTGCCAGACTTGGCTGGCGAATACGGCAGTTATGTTTTTGAACAAGTTGCACTGTTGCACAGTTTTCTGGGCCACCTACAGTTTCGGAGGCGCCCTGGGGATGGGTAGTTGGGGTTTGCAGTTACGAGTTCAACCGGCAGTGTGGGTGGAGATGACCGACCATTGTAAAGGTGTGGACATGCGAGGGGTTCGGTCGGTGCCCTGGGTGCGGCAGGCCCGCTTTTACCAGGCTGTAAGATTAAAATGGCAGACTACAATTTCATAACCTGGAATGTCAGGGGGATGGGCACTCCGGCCAAAAGACACAGAATTCTGTCCTACCTAAAGAGAAGGAGATTGCAGATAGCAATGCTACAGGAGACCCATCTGGCACCGGGGGAGGGAGAGAAATTAAGACGCAGGTGGAGGGGGCAAGTGTTTGCCACAGAATATTCAGCTTATGCAAGAGGCGTACTGATTTGGATTAGAGCGGGTGTCCCCCTACGATTGATTCTTCCAACATAGACAAAGAGGGTAGGTTTGTGATATTGGAGGGGAAGCTACATGGGACCCCGTTGGTGTTAAGTTGCATCTATGCTCGTAATCAGGACCAGGTCTCATTCATGACAGGCCTATCAAGGCACCTCACCCGCCAACGCACTGGGGAAGTTCTAATAGGAGGGGACTTCAATGCAGTATTGGATATAAACATGGACAGGTCTACCCCACCACTACAAGGGGCGACGTCAATTAAGATAGCTCAAAGGCTGGTTGAATGGATGGGCACTTCGGGTTTAGTGGATGTCTGGCGGACGCGACATCCGGTCGTTAGGGACTATTCATTTTATTCGGGCCTCCACCGGGTGCATACCAGAATTGATATGATGGTCTGTACTGCGGGGCTGGCTCGAGGCGTGACCCACTCTGAGTACCTGGCCCGCACAATATCGGATCATAATCCACTACTGTTAACGTTGAGGGTACCACAGGACAAGCCCTTCGTGGAGATTGGCCCCTGCAGCGCTCGAGGATCAGGCGTACAGGGAGGCACTACGTTGCCATCTGACAGAACACATTGAGGCTAACAAGGGATCCACCTCTTCCAGGGCTGTGGAGTGGGAGACGCTCAAGGTAGTGACGAGGGGTTTCTGTCTGGGGCAGTCGGCGGGGGTGAGGCATACACTAGAGAGGGAACTAACTGCCCTAGAGAAGGTCATACACGAGGGGGAATTGAGACAGGGCCTAGCAACACAAGGCGATGAAAAATATGACCGCGCCTGCAGAGAACACGCCCAAGCCGATGAACGGCTCAGATGCCATGATATGCAAAGATACCTAGCGTCCCTACAGTCAGAGGAGGGCAGATCGGGTAAGCTACTGGCATGGCTGGTGCGCCCGAGTGGAGATAGCGAGCCCATCACAAACGTATTGGACAGAGGGGGAAACCGTAGACTTAACCCAGGCCCCATTAATGACGCATTTAGGGATTATTATATGCACCTACATAGAAGACCTAGCAATCTGGAGACAGGGACTCTGGATAATTTCTTAATGCAGATCCCCCTGCCGATGCTGGGCCCGGAAGATAGAGACAGCCTTGGGGGGCCGGTGACTACAGAAGAAATAAATGAGGCCATAGCACAGCTGGCCCCTGGGAAGACCCCTGGCATGGATGGTCTTCCTATGGATTTTAAAAAAAAATAAAAATCCTTACTGGTTCCCAGGTTGGCGGATATGTATGCGGAGGCGAGGAATAGTGGAGAACTGCCTGGCACGCTGCGTGAGGCGCTGGTAGTACCACTCCCCAAGAGCAACAATAGGGAAGCGTGTGTGGCCGACTTCCGTCCGTTATCGATGCTAAACAGTGACTTTAAGATCCTTAGCAAGATCATGGCCAGCCGACTGCTCCCCCTCATGACCACACTGATACACGCTGACCAGAATGGTTTTATCCCTGGACGCAGCACCTCCCTGAATCTTAGGCAGCTTTTCTCTATCCTGCACATGCCCGATGAATTGAAACCACCAGCGGGGGTCTTTCTGGCGGTGGATTTCGAGAAGGCTTTCGACTCGATTAGGTGGGATTATCTCAGGGCAGCGATGTTAAGAATGGGCCTTGGGGAGAACTGGGTTAAATGGGTGGACCTGCTGTAATCGTCTCCATTGGCCAGAGTGAGGATGGGCAGAACAATCTCTGATGCGTACCCGGTGTTTCATGGAACCCGACAGGGGTGCCCTCTGTCCCCGCTGCTGTTTGCCCTGGCGATTGAACCTTTGGCGGCCCAGCTACAGAGGGAGGGGGTGGGTAAGGGGATCGAATGGGGGCCAAACGAGCACGTTGTCTCCCTGTATGCGGATGATATCCTAATCTACCTTAGGGACGGAGCTAGTGGTCTCCCCTGGGGGTTTTGGAGGACTTCGGGGAGGTGTCGGGGCTATGCCTTAACCGCGGCAAGACACATGTGTTCCCCACGACGCAGGGTTCTGCGCGCCCAGGAGAATGCCCGATAGACGTGAACTGGGCCCCACGGACATTCAAGTACCTGGGCATTCAAATATTTCACAAGATAGGCGATCTCAGAGACGGTAATCTTGGCAAAGTGCTTAGATCCTTGCGGTCCTCGGTTGGGTTTTGGCGCTCACTAAAACTTTCAGTAATGTCCAGAGTGGCACTGGACAAAATGATTATGCTTCCCCGACTCCTCTATTACTTTGCCAGCTTGCCATTGCTGATCCCCCCGGCATGGTTTCGTGACTTGAATGCATTGCTCAGGGAGCTAATATGGGACGACGGACGCAGACACACTGCATTGATGACCATCTGTAGACCGTCCCGTATGGGCAGTCTGGGCGCCCCTGACTTCGAGGCATACTACCTGGTAGCCCAACTACAATGGGTGTCCGGCTGGCTGGCGGGCAGAGGACACCTAGACCTGTGTACTGCCCAGGGAGTATTAGATACGGCATTGATTGCGGCACGCATGGCAGGCAGGAAAATAGACCTTCCTGAGAACAACATAATGATAAAGGTCACGTTGGCATGCTGGAAAAGGTGTACGAAAAGGGTAGGAGTGGGCCCGCCATATTCTCCAGCTCTACCGCTCGCGGCGCTGGCGTTGGGGCCCGGGGGGAAGTACTCGGAAGATCTGGGGCTTGGTCCTTGGACTGGTGCGTGGATTGAGACAGTGGGAGGGCTCTTCGAGGAGGGGGTGCCGAAGGGATTCGCTGACTTATCGTTGGGGGGGTTCCCCGGGGTCAGTTTTTACTCTTCGGTAGGCTAATACACACCCTGAAAGACCACTGGGACACGATAAACACGGAGCCCGCTACCCACGGGGTGCTGCACCTACTGCTGACATCGGGGGGAGCCTCATATGGTCACCAGGATATACCGGGCCCAGGTGGAGGCCATGCTGGGTCCTTTACATTCCTTGAGAGAAAGGTGGGGGAACACGATAGGGAGGGATTTGTCTGACTCAGAATGGTAAAAAGCATTGGCTTACCCCCGGGTGATTTCGCGTAACACACGGTTAAGGTACATTCAGTACAATTGCCTACATAGGACATACCTGACGCCTCCCTGACTATTCCGTATATACGGGGGGACCCCTGGGACATGCCCGAGATGTCGAGGGGGAGATGCGGATTTTGACCATATGGTGTGGGGGTGCACGGAGCTTCAATTTGGTTGGAGAGAGATGACGACTATCTTATCTCAGTTACTAGGGATAGAACTGCTGCCCACACCGTATCTGTGCCTACTGGGTCTTAGGGCGGCTGCGTTACGAGGGAGGGTGAGAGGGAGATTCCTAGACTTGGCCCTAGTCCTTTATAAAAGATTAATCTCAAGGGGCTGGAAGGCCCCAGGCCGCCCCTCACAGACTGACCGGAGAGGTGATGTTTTGAGATGGTCTAGGGCTGAGCTGCAGGTCCTGAAGGCTGAGGAGGCCAGGGGAATTCGACAGGTTCCTATCGCCCCAGAATGGGAAGATCTAGTGTTGAGCTGGGATGGTCTATGCAAGAGTGCAACAGCCCCCGAGGTTGTAACAGGAGATGAGTAGCACACTCTATGAAGCTGACCCAGAGGGGAAAGTTCCCAAATAGGAGCCCAAATATGACCAAATTAACAAATAGATCACACTGATTGACGTAGTATGGAGACATACGACTAGCAATTTCCTGCACCACCAATAGAGGGGAGAGATGAAGGGAGGGGTTGACTGCCTCTCTATGCGCTGGTGCGCCCTGGGCTTGGCCCTCCTTCCCATGTTCCTATGTTTCCGTGCCTTTTTATTTCATCAGATACAAGTCCCACCCACAGAAAGCCGTTAAGTTGACCACTTGCTCTTTGGTCCATTCACTTTCTTTTTCCTGCTCCTTTTTTTCGCCCTCCTGTTGGTTTCTTCCTCAAGCTATAGATTAGAACGGAAGTAAGTTGGTTGCTAACACACGTGATTCAAAATGATAATGTAGAACAGCGAGAAACATAGCGCAGAATGTAAATGTGATCAGCTTACTAGAGTCAGGGACCAATGAAAGCATAAAGGAAGCCTACAATACCTAGGAGTTGAGCAACGAATCACGAGTAATATGTATCATAAATGCGGATTGCTTGATAGACATGTATAATGAATACGAAATGTTACAATGAGAGTGTACAGATGTAAGATAACAAAATGTTAATAAAATATATTTAAAAAAAAAAAAAAATTAGATTCTTTGGATGGCTACTGGTTGCATGAAGGATACTGTTACCTGCTGTGTTTTTCCTGAAAAGTTCACATTCTAATTTTTCCTTTACTACTTTAATTTTCACATCCAAAAATTCCAGTTCAACTGAATTCAACGTACAGCTGAACTTTAAATTTAACTGGTTATTGTTCAATTCCTCGACAAAATGAAGAGCTGATGCTTTGCTACCTCTCCAAATACAAAAAATTGTCATCAATATACCTCACCCAAAGGACTGCCCGGTAATCAAAACCTGTGATGTTCCAGACCACCTGTTCCTCCCACCAACCTAGGTATAAACCCACATAGCAGGGGGCGAAACAGGTCCCCATTGCAGTCCTCTGGTGTTGACGGTATAGTGTATTGTCAAAAATGAAAAAGTTATTGGTCAGACACATTCGTATCATGTCTACTAACATTTCAGTGTGTAAGAGATATGACAATGATCTGGCCCTCACAAAGTGTCTCACTGCCTCAATTCCCTTTTCGTGTGGGATGCATGTATATAGGCTGTTGACATCTAAGCTAAGGAGAAGATAGTCTTCTTCCCATCCTATTCCTTCAATAATCTGTAACTGTGGTTATGTTAATGGTACCAGTGGCACATTCAAAGATGGCAGCCATCTTTTTGTAAAGGAAATTTAGTCCATTTTTTATGTTAGTGCTCTAGGTAGTATGTAAAATAGAGAGGGAAATGGGGGCTGAAAATATCTCTGTGAACAAGGGAGCTTTGCCTCCTGAAACGCGTTAGAGTTTTCTTAGCTGTTTGTTTATTCTGCCACATTAAATGTATTTTATTTTTAGAGACACGAGTGGCTGTAACTGTCTCTTCTTTTCAAGAAGTGATTTGGTGTGGAATATATATATATCTATTTACACACAAACACACAAATGGGATGGGGCATGTGCAATATTTACCATGTAATGGGTTTTGGACTATTCAACGAAATGAATGAGGAGATACATTGTTAGAATTGGATATTGGAGAAGTTCATGAGGATGTGTTTCGAGGGAATGCTGCTCATAACTACATTGATCCATGTGGGTTAAAATGGTGGTTGACGTGAGCCAGATAGTTGTGGAGCAGAGCACTTTAGTGTTTATGGGCCATGAACATGGACAATGGACCATCTGATTTAATGACGTCCATCGTAATGGTGGGAGAGGCCCAGTTGAAGGCGCAAAGCTGAAATGTGTCATTTGCTCAGACACACAAACACACAGTGCTGGTGAACATAAAACAGCCCACCAAAATGATCAGAGAAAATCACAGTGACAGACTACGGAGACACTAACGGTGCTATTCCTAAAAGTAATTCATACTTGTGAGTAATTTACTTGTGTAAGATTACTATTACACTTTTGAGTAACTTTAATACTTTTGGCTATTCAGAAAACCTGACTGTGAAGTTACGTGAGATTGTAGACTTACGCATCTAAATGAGTTTTATAGTTTTCTCTATACTTTATCATACGGAGATCTTTGCCCTGACTGTGGAGTCTCCCTATGGTAAAGTATTAGGAAGCATTAAAAAGATTCTTTAACTAAAAAAATAGTAAAAATGTTAATTTAAAATAATTTAATATATTCTTTAAAATGTGGAAACATACAACACTAATAACAACTTTGAACTAAGTCTTAAACTAACTTAAATATATTAATTTAAATAATTTAAATATATAAAACACATTAAATTTATATTTCTGATGTTTAAGTTCAAAAATAAATTCCCAACTAATGTAAAAAAACAAAACGTATTACATATTAATAATTCTTGATCATGACATATAGAAATAGTTTAAATTATTGAATTTATATTAAACTTTTATGCTAAAGAATTTTTACATTAAAAAAACTTATTAAAATATGTTCTAATTAAATAATATATTTTATTTTATATATATTTATCAGCGAATTATATTTATTTATACTTTAACTATTTAATTTATTTTAATTTAATATAATTCAACATTTCTTTCTATGCAGTTTAATTTTGAATCCCTACCTTCATTATTTTCTATAGAAGGGTGTTAGAGTGGTGGACCTTTAGTGCTGGACTTAGTTTAGCTCTCAGCTGGCGTAATTTACTAACATTTTGGGCCCCTTTTTGGCAGGAGTAACTTTAGAAGTGCAGTTTAGGAACTGCAATAAGCTTATTTTTTGTGTGTGGGTGCCTATCCTTTCCCAAACCCTTCTCTAATCGTCCCTAAACCCCTCCTTACTCCTTTCTAATGCCCTCCTCTTTAGTTATAAGATTTCCCCATTTTCCAGCCATTTCCCTCTGTTCTTCCAATATTTAATTCTAAAACGTACACTCATGCATGTGAAGATCACCACACAGAACAAGATAGGATGGATGGAGGCATAATCTCCGCGTGTAAGTTTGTGAATAGTGTTTTGTGGTACATTTATAGTACTATTGCAGAACTACATACATGCAACAAAATGCAGTTTGTGAATGAGCCCCAGAATTGCAGGGCTGTGTTGTGCAAGGGACGAAAGCAACACAGAGCCATATTTATTAATTAAAGTGCCCTGCCTCTGCTGTTAATCCCCACCCTGACACAAACAGACTGGCTAGCGCTATGCAAAACCTTTGCACTTTGGTGCAGAGGTGTTTTTTTATGTTTAGCCTAGGATTTGTACTGGAAGCATACACTTCCAGTACAAAATATTTTGCCTAGAAAAATTCTAATACATTCCATGTATTAGATGTATGCCGTATAGTGCAGCACACATGGAATGTATGAAATGTTAGGAGAAATTTTATAATTTATCCAAGTTAGTGCCTGTTTCAAGGAGGGGTAATTTTTTGATGCAAAGCCTTGGCTAACTTTAGAAGTAAATTGGGCTTTGCATCATAAATTATGGGAGTTTGTAGTGATTTGCCCTTTTTACAGCCATGTGTCACGCCCTTGACATAAAGTGGCACAAAACATTTCTAATCACTTTTTGCGCTGTAACAAGGATTTATAAACAAAAATCCTATTGTTTTCTCTAAGTTCTGCTGGTATTTCAATTCAGTTGCTTCACTTAAACTGGTTGTATTTAATTTAAAGCTCAGGAGTAGAGGGAACTTGGCCCAGTGATTTGGGCTGAAGTGTTCCTTTTGGATCAGGACTGAGACAGAATTACTTGTTGCTGTTCTCTGTTCAAAGTAAAATAATATGCAAAAAATGTTAAACTGGTATGTGGCTCCAAGCAATTACGAGTGGCTGAGATCAGTTCAAGCAATCTACCATTTTTTTTGTATTTTTCAAAGTGAGAATCCCTTAGTGGGAAGAGTATGCTCAGATGTGGGTTTGGTGCTCCCGGTGACACTGGGCTCAAGCTTCACCTCACCCAGTAGGCCGGGAAGGTGAAACTAGGCCTGTAGCTGCATGGCTTCTTGTCTGTGGGGGATTTGATCTGGCTGTTTGGGCTGGGCTGGGATGTTCTATTGACTGAGTACAGGATTTTTTTGCATACAGCTGGTCCCAGTCCTGACTGGAACACTGGCAGGAATACGATGGATTGGAATGCAGCCTCCAGCTATCACCAATTGCTGATAACTGAGATTAATTCAAGCATTCATTAAATTACATTTTAGATTTCCTACCTAAAAGCAGTGAAGCATGGAATCCAATGTTTAGTAGTGCATTAGCCAGCAATGATTATCCTAGCAGTTAAGACTATACTTTACTATGAGTTTTTAGAGTGCCTGTGTATCTCCATGTTTCCTCCACCTCTTTTAGTTCACAACCTAATGCATCTTGGGAGTTTTAGTACAGCTTCAATTGCACAAATTGATCTGAAGAACTAGATGCCAATGGTCAGTGAAAGGCGTAATAAGGACTACAGATGATGTCTGCGTGGCAATGGAATTATTCAGTAATCTTATCTAGTGCAATGTAGAAATTTCTCTGTGCAACTGAAATCCTCCTCCCTGAGCCAGTGAAGGGAAATGCATACTTTCATGGTTTATTTGCTCGACAGGATATATCAACACCAGTTTGGCCGTGCTGTTTCAGAGAAACCTAAGATCAGGCCCTATCAAGAACACTCCAGCGCGCCTCGCATCCATACTAGGTAAGGTATTTGAATTCATTTTTGAGAGACAGATTTACAGACTGCAGAGACAAGGAAGGCATGTTCCCTACAAGCGTACAAACACCCTTTTCACAACGAGACCGTCTTATCAGACCACCGTGAACGATATCTGATGAAATTACCGGGAGTGTGATGTACATGTTGTTCCGTGTCCAACAGGACTTTTGCACAACTTTTAGTTCTGTCCCTACAGACTTTGTCCAGAGTTGGAGCTGCCAGGCGATGGAGCTATTTTTCATGTTATCCATATGAATTTGGGGTTTCCAGCATCTCGAAACTTTTTAGTTCTAATTAGCATTTCCTAGCAGCAGTATTGTTTAGACATATTATGAAATAAGTTTTCACTTATATGTAAACTACCGCCCATCTGCTTAAATTTCTATGATTAAGAGTTTTGCGAATTAGATGTTCACTGGAGGAAAAGAGGAAGAGTGGAATATGTTGGCGACCTTCTTACCCCCTATTTGTAATAAACTGAGTGCAAGTGGATAAATGTTTCGGTTGAAGCATATTCCCTGGGTTAGACAAGATGAGTGCAACTAGAGGCAACTTTGAAGTGAACACCGCCCTGGATAGGAAGGCCTAGGAAAAAACAAGGGAGCACTAATACTGAAAGTAAGAATAATTTTGGAGCGCATATAGGACATGTGTCACGGGAGGCGGTTGGGGAGACTGGCAATGCTTGAAATCAGAATTAAATTCTAATTTTATGCTGCACTTCCTGAGTTAAGGACTCACGCGTTTCCTTGCTGCCAGGACGACCTTTCCCAACTACATCCTTTTCCTTGTTCCTGCAATAAGTGCTGCTTTTGACCCATAAGTCTCTGTCTGCAGTCCATCCAGTGCTTAATTTGTTCCAATGCTTGCAGGTGGTGGACACAAGCCAGCCAATGTCAGGAGATTTTATGTGGCCAGGGTCCAAAACATTTTTGGGCCTCTTCTTTAGTTTCAGATTCAAGAAGCAGCTCATAATTAAAACATATAGGCCCATACTTATAGTTTTTTAGCACCGTACTTATGCAACTTTTTGACGCAAAAACGGCTCAAACTTACAAAATACAATTGGATTTTGCATGTTTGCGCCGCTTTTGCGTCAAAAAATGACGCGTGTGCGGTGCTAAAAAAGTTTAAATATGGGCCATACTTTGGGGAGAGAGAAAATCGTACTTTCTTCCACCTTGTGGTGCAGTCACGTTAGCTGCATCTTGAAGGGACATGTCGGGTTTTCTGTATTAATATTTAAAAACCTGTTGTAACAGGAGAGTGGAGCCCTAAAATGCATGGGACAAGGAGAAAGAGTTCCACATTTTCCTCCCTTGGAACAGCCTTGGCACCAGAACCTATTTTGGGGCAGTGGGACTACATTTTCATGATCAAACTTTGACCTATAGCCAAAAAGAAAGGCAGAAAAAGGAGAAAGAAGCCAGATGAGAACGGACGATAGGAAAACAAGGACACAGAGAGGCATCGGGGATGAAAAAGAACATGCAAGATTGAGATAAAGAGACAAGAGGTGTAGGGTAGTGACATAAAGAAACCTGCAGGAGTATGCTCCTAACAAAATCGTTTGGCGCTTCACATATTTTTATTTATTTATTGATTTTTATTTACTTATTTCTTCGTGTATTTATTTTTTACAAATTAAGCTTATGACATCCTACATGATTTGTTTTTGACCAAACCTGAGAACCAGTGCAGAGCCAACCACCCAGGCTAAGAAATCATCCCGAATTTGTATGATAAACTCTCTAGTCAAGTCCTTCAAAGGTGTACGCTTCTTGTATCTGAGACAAAACACTTGTCCATACACAGTTTTTTGATTCTGTGGTATCCTATTGACGAATGCCTACCATGGAGCCTTTCTTGGGGAGGCGGGACTTGTGCGTTTGAAGGGCTGGCTCACTTGCCTGTTTAAAAAACCCACTACAAAGACAGTCTGCAAAAACTTACATTCAAAAACATTGCACTGAACATAAATATTTCCTTACAAAAGTGTAAGCATGCACATTTGGGGTGTGAAAAATGTGTATGACCTCCTTCAGCCTAATTATACAAAATTATACAAACTATTGCATTATTACACCAAACTCACTTCCGGTGCCTCTTGTCAAACAATGTTGCTGGAGATGTATTTTGTGTCCAAAAATAGCGCGAATAGCAGCGCACTTCAATTTTATTTTACTCCAGACAGCTATTTCCTTGCTATTCCTCATATTTCCAAACCCCTCAGCTCCACTCATCTCCACCCACCACCTTCTGGCCCATCTCCTCTTTTTGGTTCGAATATATTTACACTTTTTGTTAGTTTATCATTCCCCTGTGTGTTTATTTTAGTTTTTTGCTCCCCTTTTCATCCCTGAGTCCTGCACTACCTGTGAGCGACAGCGGTGCAGGGTATAAGGTGTTGCCTCATTTTCAGCAAAGTAGAGATGGAAGTTCTAACTATTTTCAAGCAGTACCTCAATCCTTGCTGGCAGAAGGACCTGGGACAGGCTGGTTGAAAGGAAGCTGCGCAGTGCCCGCCACATAGGGCTCTCCCACATCTAGTAGCAGGTCATACACTGTTGGGCTGACATTGTCACCAGGGAGAAGCACCTGTTTGGTGTGGAAGTGGTGGTGCTAGTTAAGTGATTTTGTTAAATTTATTAATTTCCATGAGACTTTACATAACTGGTAAGTTTGCCCGATGTTTTATGTGTGTGTGTGTGGGTGCATCACGTATTACAAAGTGTAGATGTAGAGTAGATATAGTTAGTTCAGACTTTACATAGGAAGAGCATTTTTCATTTATCTAATAAATTTTACGCTGTATTACAAATTTTCACAAGACTTTCCCCAAAAATGTTTTGCATTTTGGGACCCTGGCATTGGCATTTTTCTTGGCCCCTGCTTGAGTGATCAGCTGTAACACCTTGGTGCCACTCACATAAATAAATGTATGCAAGCGGACATGTGACATATCAGGCTTTCTGTATGCACTTCTGGAGTACGTGTGGTCCAAAGAGTAGTGGGCCATGCTTTCAGCCTGACAGGGAGGGTGTAGGCCTAGAGCATTGAAAGCAGATTGGAGATCAAGTGAATCACACTTGCCGAAATCAGTTTTTTTGTGAGCCAGGTATCCTTAGGCTGATGTACGGGATGTCAGGAGGATAGTCTGATATTCAGGGTGTTGGTGTTCCTCCAGGACCTCTGTGACTCTGTCACTTGTGAATTCTCCATTACTCTGAGGTACAGTACAGACTGACTTTTGTCCATAGCTTCAGAATGACCAAATAGCAAAAATGTATGAATGGAGCGGTGGGGAAATTTCATTTGTAGGAAATGATGTGTAGTAAAGGGAACTATTTTATTTTTAGGGTGGGGATAAAGAGAGAAAAAATATTGATTAGCCAGGCAGTAGATTTGTTTGCATGTAAAATGCCAATTGTAGAGAGTACTGCCAAGTACTAATCAGTGTCATCTTTATCGTTCCTCCTTTCAGGACAAACAAAGAGAACCACAAATGGGATGCCAACCTCCATGGCCCAGGGCAAAGATGACACCACAGCCTCTATGCTAGTCTTTCTTACTGGTGCTGCTAAGTCATGTTTACTATTTTATACTTTTTATAACTAATATGCATTTTGCACTTCTGTATTTTCCATCTTTGCCTTAAGCAACCTATCTACAGTGCTCCAACCCCTCACATATCCTTGTGTTTTCTAATATACTCTCTTTGTTTCCACAGCGGAGATTCTCCTGACCGTAGCTTTCTCACTCCTCTTTTATATACCTTGTGGTAATGGAAGATTGTAGTAAAGGGAATAGTAAAGAAACCAGTCTCAAAACATGTTGGTTGACAAGAGACTTTCCTGAGTAGGGAGTCAATATTTCAGGAACATAGATTGTCATGGACCCCAACAGGATGTTGTATACAGCTCACCCAAGGTCTAACACTCATAATTTGTGACTCTATGGCACCCCTGTAATACTAAGGCCCTGATTATGAGTTTGGTGGGAGGAAAAGCCCACACACCAAACTCCTGCGGTCGGTTTAACGCCTATGCGGCAATCTTCCCGTGGCCCCTATAACGAGTTTCAGCCTTGATGCCGGCTCCTAAACGAACCGGCGGCAATGTTCAGGTGCATCGGGTGCAGCAGCACCGGTCGTGCTTTTCACTGTTTGCTAAGCAGGCAGTGAAAAGCGCGATGGGGCTGTCCATGGAGGCTCCTGCACTGCCCATGCCAACTGCATAGGTAGTGCAGGGGCCCCCATGGGGCCACCACCAACTCGTCTCCGCAAGTTTTTAGATGGCGGTGCAACTGCCATGTAAAAGCCAGCAGAGAGGGGACTCGTAATCCCCAGGGCAGTGCTGCTTGCAGCGCTGTCCTGGTGGATTAAGACCGCCAGCACCGCCAGGCCATCGGCTGGCGAAAAAGTGGTGGTGCCGGTGGTCCAGCTGTGACACGTTCGCCATGGTCATGATGTGGAGGCCGGACCACCGCATTGGTGGCAGTCCAATCTCCACTGCATGCCTCGCGGTCCTAGGACCACCAGACTCTTAATGAGGGTCTAGGTTCCATGATGTCATGAGATAGCAGCATGGAACTATACCAGCATGGAACTATACCAATACTATATGTCCTTTCCATTACCCTCTCCCTACCCCTCCTTCCATTATTGTTTCCTAGCTATTCCCCTCTACTATTATTTTTTATAATGGTCAATTGTTGACTACCTGATTTTTAAAATGTCAAGTAAACCCATCAAAGTGATACTATGGATAGCTATAACCTCCCATTTAGTTTAGTTAGATTTTATATTTTATCTTGTGTAAAATGCAAATATATGTATTATATTTTTCTCTCACTCCTCAAGTACTCCAGGCTGCTGCTACTACTGATGAGGGTGCGGCCCATCCTGTTGAGGCAGTGGCGAAAGCGACTGCTGGGACGTGTGCTAAGTCACTTTCTTAGTACGTGCCACTTTGCTTGTTGGGAAACAGAGTGTAAATTGAGGGTATGTTACTATGTATGGTGTAAATCAGTATTACTGGTGGTGTGCACATTTAAAAGTGCCATCCATCATCCATGCTTGGGTTTGGCTTGGTCTGTAGAGGATATTTTTTTTCTATACATTATTAATGTCCTGCTTTCATATTTTTGGGTCGCACAGGAGGAATAGTTCTTCAGAATGTGTAGTGGTTAGATTTTCAGGAATGTCTATATCCTGATATCTTCGGGGGAAAGCAGGTTTTTCTCTTGTGGATATTTTTAAAATGGGCTTTTAATCTTTTTAAATTGGAGGTTTCTGGCATTTGTCCTGTGGTGTGTTCAGGAACTTTGGGGAGTATATTATTAAATATTTGTACTGTGGGTTTCTGCAAGCTAGTACTTGCTTCCCTGAGGTCTTACAAAATATTTCTTACTTCTATATCTGTTATAGTTTGGGGTTTGCTATGCTCTGTAAAATTATTTACACCATTATATCTTATTGTATCCCATACACAACAGGAGTGAGCAGAGTATTTAGTGCATTCTCAATGTATATTTTCGGTACTTGTGATCTCCTGGCTGTGTGTATATGTTGTGTGCAATAATAAGTATTTAACTTTCTGAGAGGTGATGTATGTGACCATTTTTGACATTGTATGTGCAAATAATTGAAGAATATGGGCCATATGTACGAAAGCTTTTTCCCATAGACACAGAATGGGTAAAATCCTTTCGTACATCTAGCCCTATATGTATTATTTAACAGTTGTAATTTACATTTAACATTTTTTAATGCATCTAACAGTTTACATTTTATATAATTTTTTTACCTACTTTCCCATGTCAGTGGTCTGCTTTGCTTAAGGTAGCTCCTACAACTTCAATGTAGAATCCAGCTGAGTGTCAGTGTCTTCGAGGTGTAATGTTATTGCCGCAAAGCTTTGTTGATGTTTTTCATTATTTTAACCCCTTAGCTGCTGGGCCTTTTCCCCCCCAGTGCTGAGCCCTTTTTTGGCTATTTGGGGTAGTTCGAGCTTAGGGCTTCATAACCTTTTGTCCACATAAGCTAACCACGCCAAATTTGCGTCCTTTTTTTCCAACATCCTAGGGATTCTAATGGTACCCAGAGTTTGTGGTTTCCCCTGGAGGAGTCCAAGAAAATAGCCAAAATACAGTGAAAATGTTGTTTTTTCCAAAAAAATGGGAAAAAAGGGCTGCCGAAGAAGGCTTGTGGTTTTTGCCCTGAAAATGCCATCAACAAAGGGTTTCTGGTGCTGAATCACTATCTTCCCACCTTTCAGGAACGGGCAGACTTGAATCAGAAAACCACATTTTTCAACACAAATTTGGCATTTTACTGGGACATACCCCATTTTTACTATATTTGGTGCTTTCAGCCTCCTTCCAGTTAGTGACAGGAATGGGTGTGAAACCAATGCTGGATCCCGGAATGCTAAACATTTCTGAAAACTAGACAAAATTCTGAATTCAGCAAGGGGTCATTTGTGTAGATCCTACAAGGTTTTCCTACAGAAAATAACAGCTGAAATAAAAAAATATTGAAATTGAGCTGAAAACAACAGCCATTTTTCTTTATGTTTTACTCTGTAACTTTTTCCTGCGATGTCAGATTTCTGAAAGCAATATACCGTTTTGTCTGCTGGACTCTTCTGGTTGCGGGGATATAAAGGGCTTGTAGGTTCATCAAGAACCCTAGGTACCCTGAGCCAATAAATGAGCTGCACCCTGCAGTTGGTTTTCATTCTATACTGGGTATACAGCAATTCATTTGTTGAAATATGAAGAGTGAAAAAGAGGTATCAAGAAAACCTTTGCATTTCCAAAATGGGATCAAGATAAGGTTTTGAGGAGCAGTGGTTATTTGCACATCGCTGAATTCCGAGGTGCCCATACTAGCATGTGAATTGCAGGGCATTTCTCAAATAGACGTCTTTTTTACACACTCTCTTATATTTGGAAGGAAAAAATGTAGAGAAAGATAAAGGGCAATAACACTTGTTTTGCTATTCTATGTTCCCCCAAGTCTCCCGATAAAAATGATACCTCACTTGTGTGGGTAGGCCTAGTGCCCGCGACAGGAAATGCCCCAAAACACAACATGGACACATCCTATTTTTTTTATAGAAAACACAGCTGTTTTTTCCAAAGTGCCTACCTGTAGATTTTGGCCTCTAGCTCAGCCGGCACCTAGGGAAAGCTACCAAACCTGTGCATTTCTGAAAACTAGAGACCTAGGGGAATCCAAGGAGGGGTGACTTGTGGGGCTCGGACCAGGTTCTGTTACCCAGAATCCTTTGCAAACCTCAAAAAGTGGCTAAAAAAACAAGTTTTCCTCACATTTCGGTGACAGAAAGTTCTGGAATCTGAGAGAAGCCACAAATTTCCTTCCACCCAGCGTTCCCCCAAGTCTCCCGATAAAAATGACACCTCACTTGTGTGGGTAGGCCTAGCGCCTGCGACAGGAAACGCCCCAAAGCGCAACGTGGACACATACACATTTTTGGAAGAAAACAGAGGTGTTTTTTGCGAAGTGCCTACCTGTAGATTTTGGCCTCTAGCTCAGCCGGCACCTAGGGAAACCTACCAAACCTGTGCATTTCTGAAAACTAGAGACCTAGGGGAATCCAAGGAGGGGGGACTTGCGGGGCTCGGACCAGGTTCTATTACCCAGAATCCTTTGCAAACCTCAAAAAGTGGCTAAAAAAACAAGTTTTCCTCACATTTCGGTGACAGAAAGTTCTGGAAT
Source organism: Pleurodeles waltl (assembly GCF_031143425.1). Classification (NCBI taxonomy): domain Eukaryota; kingdom Metazoa; phylum Chordata; class Amphibia; order Caudata; family Salamandridae; genus Pleurodeles; species Pleurodeles waltl. The sequence goes on along the minus strand of NC_090446.1, from coordinate 642,457,491 downwards.
CTGAGAGGAGCCTCAAATTTCCTTCCACCCAGCGTTCCCCCAAGTCTCCCGATAAAAATGATACCTCACTTGTGTGGGTAGGCCTAGCGCCCGCTACAGGAAACGCCCCAAAGCGCAACGTGTACACATCCAAATTTTTGGAAGAAAACAGAGGTGTTTTTTGCGAAGTGCCTACCTGTAGATTTTGGCCTCTAGCTCAGCCGGCACCTAGGGAAACCTACCAAACCTGTGCATTTCTGAAAACTAGAGACCTAGGGGAATCCAAGGAGGGGTGACTTGCGGGGCTCAGACCAGGTTCTGTTACCCAGAATCCTTTGCAAACCTCAAAAAGTGGCTAAAAAAACAAGTTTTCCTCACATTTCGGTGACAGAAAGTTCTGGAATCTGAGAGGAGCCACAAATTTCCTTCCACCCAGCGTTCCCTCAAGTCTCCCGATAAAAATGATACCTCACTTGTGTGGGTAGGCCTAGCGCCCGCGAGAGGAAATGCCCCAAAACACAACGTGGACACATCACATTTTTTCATAGAAAACAGTGCCTACCTGTGGATTTTGGCCTCTAGCTCAGCCGGCACCTGGGGAAACCTAGCAAACCAGCACATTTTTGAAAACTAGAAACCCAGGGGAATCCAAGATGAGGTGACTTGTGGGGCTCGGACCAGGTTCTGTTACCCAGAGTCCTTTGCAAACCTCAAAATGTGGCTAAAATAACACGTTTTCCTCACATTTCGGTGACAGAAAGTTCTGGAATCTGAGAGGAGCCCCAAATTTCCTTCCACCCAGCGTTCCCCCAAGTCTCCCGATAAATATGATACCTCACTTGTGTGGTTAGGCCTGGTGCCTGCAACAGGAATAGATCACACAACGGTCAATGTTGGTCCTTACGTGAGGCAGCTGTTGACCCTGGGGTGATCCATTCCTGACACAGGCACTAGGTGTAGGCACTCAAGTGGGGTAGTGTTTTTATCAGGACAGGTGAGGAGTCACTGGGTGGTAGGAATGTTGTGGATCCCAGCATATTCCTGTAGTTTGTGTGACAGAAATGCAAGAAAAATTGAGTTTTTTTTCAACATTTCAGCTTTGCAGGGTATTCTGGGTGAGAAAACTTTGGGGAATCCACACAAGTCACACCTCTGTGGACTCCCCCGAATGTCTAGTTTCCAGAAATGTTTGGGTTTAGTGTGTTTCTCTATATGGCCGCCGAATCCAGGACCAAAAACACAGGTGCCTGCCTTACAAAACCAGTTTGTTTTGCCATAGACAATTTTGATGTCTCCACAATATGATTTGGGTGGTGGAATTTGGGGCTGAACTAAATTGGGGAGCTCCCAAGAGAGCACTCTCTCTCTGCTTGCCGCCGCATTCACCTGCTCTCTGGGTTGGCCTAACCCACTATTACCCAGTTGCACGAACAGCTTGCGAAGGGACAGCAGGACTGTCCTCATCACCTCCCTCATAATGTACTGGAAGAGGAGTTATCGAATGGGACTCCTCTGACTGAAAAATCACTCCCAGAGTCTGCGCCATTGTCCTATCCCTCAGATGCTGTTTCAGTATCTGATGTCTCAGTCTCTGATCCTATGTCAGAGCGGGACTCTATAACCCGAGTGCAGGCAGCAGTCATCCATCAAGATGCCATCTCTGCTATTGGCTAAACTGTTGCTCTAAAACACTAGCCTACGTAGACAGTCACAAAATCGATGGTGTGTGTGAGATACGTGCAACAGTAGAGGCCACCCTACCTGTGCTTCTTCCCTCAATCAGCACGTACTTTCAAGACACTCAAAAAACACCTTGTCACATACCATTCGTCACAGTCTTTAGCACCTCCTGCGCCCAGTCCAACAATCATTATTGGTGCTCCCACTCCCTCCTCCTCGGATTCCCTCATTACCACCCAGCAAAAGTGCCCTTCATCTCTCCATAGACTTTACTAATGTACTCAGCTATTTACATAAAATACAGATTTGCTCTTTGCAGTAGGCATATAAACCTTATGCGCTTCTTTATGGCACTAAAACTGCCACTAGACAAGTCGGACCCTTTTCCCCCCAGGGAAACCCATATTGACAAAAGTGATATATATATGACAGCCAACCACCTGAAACTCAACTCAAGCAAAACCGAAATAATCCTCTTTGGCCCACACAAAAACACCTGAGACCCCTCATGGTGGCCCACCACGCTAGGCCCTGACCCACCCCCGCCAACCACGCACGCAACCTCAGCATCATCCTAGACTCCTCCCTCTCGATGACCCAAGAAATCAACGCTCTTACCTCCTCATGCTTCAACACACTCCGTATACTGAAAAACATTCAAATGGATCCCCACAGAGACCAGAAAAACTGTCACTCACGCACTCATCAGCAGCAGGCTTGATTACGGAAACGCCCTCTACGCCGGCACCACTCTAAAACTCAAGCGCAAACTACACGCATCCAGAACTCAGCAGCACGACTCATCCTCGACCTCCGCCGACACGAACACATCTCTCCACACCTCAAATCCCTCCACTGGCTCCCCATTGACAAAAGGATCACCTTCAAGATCCTCATCCTCGCACACAAATCACTCCACAACACAGGCCCTGCCTACCTCAACGAGAGTCACCTTCCACACCCCCACACGAAACGTCCGCTCAGCTGACCTCTCTCTCGCCTCTGTCCCCCGCATCAAACACACCACCACCGGGGGCAGATCCTTCTCCTACCTTGCACCCAAAACCTGGAACGCCCTCACAACCCACCTTCGCAAGACCCAAAACCTACTTCTTTTCAGGAAGGGCCTCAAAACCTGGCTTTTCGAACAGTGAACCTCCCAGCCCCTTTCCCTCCCCCCACCCCCCCCCAGCGCCTTGAGACCCTCACGGGTGATTAGCGCGCTTTATAAATCTCTTTGATTGATATAGATCTACCTCTATATATATATATATATATATCTATCTACATAGATATATCTATAGATATATCCATGTACCTAGATATATCTATCTACATAGATATATATAGATCTATATATACATCTATTTTTTTTTTAGTTGTTGTATGGTTTCCTTGGGGGCCAAAATGGCCCCCAGGGAAACCCTACAACATCTAAAAAAAAATATTGCCCCCACAGGGGGTGACCCTGCCCACGGGTGACCCCCTGTCATTTTTTTTTTTTAAAAAGAACAAAATCCCCTGGGGGGGGGGGGCGCAATCGCGCCCCCCCCCCCCCCCCAGGGGGCACCTACCTTTTTTTTTTAATAAAAATTATGCCGGGGGGGGGCGGCCCGTTTTCCGCCCCCCCAAAGTGAAATCCCTGGTGTCTAGTGGTGTTTCCTGGCCCCCGATCGCAGCTGTGCTGCGATCGGGGGCCAGGAAACACTTTCAGGAAGGCCTCGTAAGAAAGGGGAGACTCTCCCCTTTCTTACGAGGCCTCCCCGAACGTGGGAAAGGCCGTTTTCCCCCATCAAAGCAGGAAGTGGCTGCAAGGCTGCTTCCTGCTTTGATGGGGAAAACACCTTTGAAACTTCAGCGCGCCTCGTGGCGCGCTGACGTCACAAAGGGGTGGGTGGGGGGCGGGGGGAGACACGGAAGCTTCCGTGTCTCCCGGGGGAAGTTTAAAAAAAAAAAAAATCCTCGGGTGCAACGCACCTGAGGATTTATTAATACCCTTCCTGGTGTCGGCCACTGGTCGTGACCAGTGGCCGACGCCCGCACCGAAAAGGTTAATAGTGTTAATTTCCGTAGTTTAAGAGTTCTATTGGTAACTTTGTTTATGTTTAATTTCATTGGCTAGTTTGTGTGTGATTTTAATTTTTTGGGAAGTTTGCTACTTATTTGATGATGTTAATTAAGGATTGTGATTAACCATTATATATGTTTGTATGTATTATCCCTTTCGCTGCCAGGCCTTTTCCCCATCCTGTGCCAAGCCTGTTTTTTTTGGCATTTTGTGGTAGTTGGCGCTTAGGCCCTCATAATGTTTTGTCCACATAAGCTATCCACACCAAATTTGCGTCCTTTTCATTTCAATATCCTAGTGATTCTCAAGGTAGCCAGAGTTTGTGGGTTACCCTAGAGGAGACCAAGTAATTATCCAAAATACAGCTAAAATTTGGGTTTTGGGGGAACAATGTGAAAAAAGTGCTGCAGAAGAAAGCGCATGTTTTTTTTTCTCCTGCAAATGGCAACAACAAAGGGTTTTCAATGCTACAATTACCATCTGCACAGCTCTCAGGAACAGGCAGACTTAAATCAGAAAACCACATTTTTCAAAACAGTTTTGGCATTATACTCGGACAAACCCCATTTTTACTATTTTTTCTGCTTGCAGTGTCCTTCCAATCAGTGACAGAAATGGGTGTGAAACCAATGGTGGATCCCAGACAGCTAAACATTTCTGGAAAGTAGGCAAAATTCTGAATTCAGCAAGGGGTCATTTGTGTGGATCCTTCAAGGTTTTCCTATAGAACGTAACAGTTAAAATAAAAAAATATTGAAATTGAGAAAAGGCAGTATTTTAAAAACAATATACTGTTACATCTGATTGACCCTTCTGGTTGTGGAGATATATAGAGCTTTTGGGTTAATCAAGAACCCAAGGTACCCAGAGCCAATATATGAGCTGCACCATGCAATGGGTTTTCTTGTATACGGGTATACAGCAATACATTTGGTAAAATATCAATAGTGCAAAATAGGTATGAAGGACACCTTTGTATTTCCAAAATGGGCACAAGATAAGGTGTTTAGAAGCAGTGGTTATTTTCACATCTCTGAATTTGGGAGTCCTCACACATAGCATGTGAATTATAGGACATTTCTCAAAATGACTTATTTCTTACACACTGTGTTACAATTGGAAGGAAAAAATGTAGAGAATGCCAATTGGCAATAACACTTGTTCTTCTATTCTGTATTCCCCCAAGTCTCCCAATAGAAATGGTACCACACTTGTGTGGGTAGGCCTAGTGCCCACAGCAGGATATGCCCCAAAACGCAACATTGGCACATCACATTTTTATATTGGAAACTGAAATGTTTTTAGGAACGTGCCTAGTTGTGGATTTTGGGCTGAAGCTTAGCCTGTATTTAGGGAAACCTACCAAACCTGTACATTTTTTTAAACTAGACAACTAGGGAAACCCAGGATGGGGCTCTCACCAGCTTCTGTCACTCAGAATCCTTTGCAAACCTCAAATGTGACACAAACCCTTTTTCCTCACATTTCATTGATGGGAAGTTTTGAAATCTGAGGGGAGCCACAAACATCCTACGACTCAGCATTTCCCCAAGTCACCCGAAAAAAATGGTACCTCACTTGTGTGGGTAGGCCTAGTGCCCGCAGCAAGAAATGATACAAACACAATGTGGACACATCACATTCTTCTAGTGAAAACGGATGTGGTTTTTGCAAAGTGCCTAGCTGTGGATTTTGGCCTCTAGCTCTGCTGGCACCTAGGGCAACCTACCAAACCTGTACATGTTTGGAATGTAGACACTTCAGGCAACCCAGGATGGGGTGGCTTTTGGTGCTTACACTGGTTTCTGTCACCCAGAATCCTTTGCAAACCTCAACATTTAGAAAAAAACACTTTTTCCTCATATTTCGGTGCTGCTAAGTTCTGGAATCTGAGAGGAGCCACAAACGTCCCCCCACCCAGCATTCCTACAAGCCTTCTGATAAAAAAAAGTATACATTTAGTGATTACCAGGCACTCATCCAACTAGTCACTAACAATTACTAAGTTTCACAGTAAATAATCAATATTTCATCACTTGATACCGTGTTTATTATACTTGTTTTTCAGTCCATATATATGCCCTAGTGGCATCAACTATGATCCTTTGAGTTCATAAAGAGTCCAACAAAATTCAATTAGTTGCTCATCCAAATCCAAGTCATGTTGACTCCTCATTAAATCTCCACCATAATAACAATTTGATATTCCTCAATTCAGCCATTTGATATTCCTCAATCCAGCCAACATGTGTTTCGTCAGGGATATCTCCCACTAGACTCCATCAGGGCTGCATTCATCAAATGATTGCTTGTTTCCAAGTATAGCTCCTCTGATTGTCATAAGTTACTAGTTCATAAATAATTGGCCCATAGTGTACATCGCTGTTTGTAGTCCATCTGTCTGTCCACTGCTTACATGAAACACGTGCGTGACATCCACCCGATACCAGTCAATGATGCTTTTGATAAAAAAGGTAACTCCCTTATGTGGGTAGGCCTAGTGCCTGCGACTGGAAATGCCCCAAAACACAACATGGACACATCACATTTTTCTAATGGAAACTGATGCGTTTCTTGCAAGTGCCTAGCTGTGGATTTTCACCTCTAGCTCAGCCGGCACCTGGGGAAATCAAGCAAACGTATGCGTTTGTCAAAACTAGACACCTTGAGGAATCAAGAATGGGGTGACTTGTCGGGCTCTCACTGGGTTCTGTCACCAAGAATCCTTTGCAAACCTGAACATTTGGCAAAAAAACACTTTTTCCTCACGTTTCGGTGCTGCAAAGTTCAGGAATCTAAGGGGAGCCACAAACTTCCTTCCAGCCAGCATTCCCTCAAGTCTCCCAATAAAAATGGTACCTCAGTTGTGTAGATAGGCCTAGTGCCCGTAGCAGGAAATGGCCCAAAACACTACATGGACACATCACATTTTCCAAATGAAAACCAACGTGTTTTTTTGCAAAGTGCCTAGCTGTGGGATTTGGCCTCTAGCTCAGCCGGCACCTAAGGAAACCTAGCAAACCTGTACAGTTTTGGAAAATAGACACCTAGGAGTATCCAGAATGGGGTTACTTGTGTGGCTCTCACTGGGTTCTGTCACCCAGAATCCTTTTCAACCTAAAATTTGGGTTAAACACTTTTTCCTCACATTTCGGTGCTGCAAAGTTCTGCAATCTGAGGGAAGCCACAAACTTCCTTCCACCCAACATTCCCTGAAGCCTCCTGATAAAAATGGTACTTCACTTGTGTGGATAGGCCTAGTGCCCGCGACAGGGAAGGGCCCAAAAATATTACATGGACACATCAAAATTATCTATTACAAAACTACCCAGTGGAGTCCAGGGGGGTGTGGCTTGCATGAATCCCCCAACGTTTTCTTGCCCAGAACTCCCTGCAAACATTAAAATTAGCTACAAAAGCACAGTTTCCTCACATTTCTGTGTAGAATCACAGCACAAGCTGAAATTTCCTACCACTCACCGTTCCCCTCGGTCTCCTGATAAATATGATCATTTTACTTGGGAGGCTGAGGTGAACCCTGGGTAGTAGGAAATTTGTGCCGGCATGGTGATCCTACACAGAAAAGTGAGGAAAAGTAGCTTTTTTAGCTGAGGTTTGCAGAGGAATCTGGGTAAGATCATGTTGGGGGATCCACACAAGTCACATCTTCCTGGACTCCCCTGGGTATCTAGTTTTTAGAAATGTCTAGGTGTGGTAGGCTTCCCTAGATGGTAGCCAAGCCGGGACCAAAAATGCTGGTGCCCCCCCTGCAAAAATAGGTTATATAAAATTTTGATGTGTCCACGTTGTGCTTTGGCCCCTTCCCTGTCTTGGGCACTGGCCCCACCCACACAAGTGAGGTAGCATTTTTATCAGGATACCAGGAGGAATGGTGGATGGTAGGAAGTTTCTGGTTTAGTTTTGCTTCTGGAAGAATATGGCACAGAAATGCAAGAAAATTGTGTGATTTTATTAACATTTTGAAGTTTACAAGGCATTGTGGCTAAGAAACATATTGGGATCCACAAGAGGCACATCACCCTGTACTCCATTGGGATTCTAGTTTTTAAACTTATCTAGAGTTGGTACATTTTCCCTAGAGAAGACACGAGCAGGCTACCAAGACTCTTACTTTTGTAATGTTCCAAACACTCAGATTGTGAAAAGAAACACCCTTAGGTTTTGTTACACAGGTCCCTCATCCGCTAACCTAGTTGGTGGCATGCTTCATGATTGGAGACCCACCTGAAACACATAGCATATCACGGGTTTGCTTCAATGCCTGATTACAGCGGGCAGGGGGTTTAATTTCTTATTTTACCACACACATGCTGGTTGGATTTGGCATGAGAGTGAGTGATGGTTCAATAGATCAAATTTTATTAGCAAGTAATTTCACAAAAATGAAATGTCTTATTAATAACTGAAAGGCCAAAAAACTGAACCAATGACTCACAGCTCATGAGCTGTAAAGCCACGTCAAGACACCAACCGCTTTATAGTCCATTCACACACCTTTCATATGTGACATGCACAAGACCATTCAGGCCGTCAGCCACGGGCCCAGCACGTTACAACACTCACATCAACATACAGTGCCATTCAAGGGCCCATCACTTTCAGACACCCACATGCCTGACACAGCAATCACACCAGCTGGCGGAGTCTGTGGACTGGTGTTGGACTAGCAGTGTGTTGTAGTGACCAACAGCAAATCAGCCAAGCACCACTTACACACACCGCCAGCCAAGCACCACTCCATGTGCACCACCAGCCAAACGCCAGTCCACACACACCACCAGCCAAGCGCCACTCCATGCATACCGCCAGCCAAATGTCACTTCAGGCACACCGCCATCACTTTTTTAAACAAAAAAGAAAACACTAACTAACTATAAGTAAGTTCAAAACTACAAACACAAAAGCTCTAGCTAAATATATGAAAGTAATGCTAACCGTGAAATTGGACAAAAAAAAATAAAACAATACATAACAAGCAGTTCACTTTACGGTATTTACCAATAATTCTTCTAGGTGTGGTAACTTCTGAAACAGCCGGCCACAGACAGTCCAGGCTTGGAGGGGCAATTGGGGCTGTACATTCGAGTCTCCCTGCTGATACCTCTTCGGGCACAGACTCTACACTGAAACTTAACAAATGTCATCTTTGACTCAGGAGAACAATCTTTGTACACAAGAAAAGCATTAAAAGTTACTAAATAGAAGAGATGTATAGCTAACTTCTTATACCAAAAGTAAGCCTTATGAACTGCAGTGTAAGGTTCCAACCTCTGATCTACTCTATCTATACTACCCTGGTGCTTATTGTAGTCTAAATGCACACAGGTTTGCACTTTTCAGCAACCTGGCCCCAAACAATCACAGGTGAAATTACGCACAAGCTCCTTTGGATAGCCTTTATGGTTAGAGGGATTGTGCCACAAGCAACAGTGTCCACTTTGAACAATTTCCTCAACAATTGAACACCAGTGTAGAAGTTTTCTAGGTACAATTGGTGATCTTTGTCAAATAGTCGTCGTCTACGAAGTTCCCACACAATTTTCTCACTAACTCCAAAAGTGGACAGACAACCGGGGGGGGTCAATACTGGACTCCCTACCAGTGTAGACCCGGAAATTATAGACACATCCTGTACTACTCTTAGACAGCATATACATCTTAATTCCATAATGCGCCCACTTGCTAGGAATGTATTGCCTAAAAATCAAACAGCTCTTGAACAGGACCAAACACTCGTCCACAGCTACTTCCTTTCCCGGAAGATAGATCTCTGAAAAACGATCTACAAAGTGATCAAGCACAGGCCAAATCTTAACAAATTGTCACAACGAGGGTAATCTCATGACAACAAAATGCAGCATCGAAGAAGAAGCAAATATTGATTACGACTCAAGGTTGCAGGGAATATAGCCATTGCCATCAAGGGGCTAGTAGACCAATATGAAGACAGTGACAGCTTCCTTATCAGCCTCATCAAAAAAGTTAAAACCAAGAACTTCTTTAACTCTTCCAGATTTGTGGGAATCCACCGGGTAACTCTAGAATCTGGCCTAAGTCTGCTACTGTTGCCCCTCAAATACTGTTTAGCATACACATTCATCTGCTCAACAATCTCATCTAAAAAGATATCATCCATAAACAACTGAATGAAATATATAGGCAAAATGTTTTCTTCATTCACTCTACACCCTGCAGCACCACTAAAGTCAGGAAACACCGGTTGCCCCATGGTTGGGGCAACCCAGAGTCCAGCACTTCCAATGGGAAGCCTTTCAGTCCCAGGCTGCAATCCAAATGCCTCTTGCTGCATTATTTGCTCATCAGTGTCTTTGTCCTAAAGCAGCATTTCATCCTCACTGAGAGTGGCTTCATCATCAAATGATTTCTCTCAATGGAAAATTCACTGCCAGAATCCTGGCCTTCCTCCTTTGCCTCAGATGCACAGTCAGTCTCATAATGATGGTCAGAGGAAGACTCGAAAAGCTTACCACCAACCTGCTGAGCTGTAATCCTGCGGCTGGCCATAATTCTTACTAGAACAAGTAACTTGACAAGCAAGTCAATAATACCCAACACTGTGTAAAATAAGTAATAACCAAAGTGTGGTTTGATCAAACAAAACGTACAGCTACTGGCATATAGCAATTGCAAGGTAAAGTCAATCAAATCAAAGCACCCAAAGACCTATACACTGTAAGTACCACTCACTTGCCAGAGACAGCTAGACTCACCAGCACCTACTCTGCATAAATATAGCAATTGCCAACGATATCCCACCAGAAAGGAAAAACAAAACAAAATTACACACAAGACAACACAATACACATTGTGCACAAATACAAGGGAAATTTCAAACCCATTGAAACAGAGGCTAAATATGCTTCTATTAATACATTTCCAGAAAACACATTCATGCAGGTCATTGATACTCATTTGGAGTAAACAGTAAAAAAAAAAAAAAGAATTCTTACCAAATACTTGCAACTACATGAACTGCAGATCTGCCAGTGCTGAAACCGAAAGTCTGAGTCACACCAAAGGAAAACAAAAGCTTTGCACTACAATAAAAAGGAGAAATAAAACATTACTATCACAAATGATGACAAAAAATAAAAAGTTAACATTATAAAACACTATGAAGTCTGCCAATCACCATTGAAATGCTAGCCGCACAGATGGTCAGCCAAACGCCACTAAGCACCACTTCACACACTCCCCTAGTCAAGGGCCAGTCCAGGCACACTGCCAGCCAATCACTAGCCCATACACATCAAGTACACACAGACCATCAGCTGAACTCCAGCTCACACATACAGAAATTTTCCCTGGTGTCTTGTGGTTCCCCCCCTCCACCCCCGGGGTAGATGGTTTTAAAAATATAGCTGATCTGCCACCAAGGGGGGGCAGAAATGGCCAAAATATATAGCCCCTTCAAGGGGAGTGACGCTAGGGCAACCGGGCTGCTCTCCAAAACATTATGGGCCTCATTATGACTTCAGTGGTCCTTTTCCAGGACCACCTAAGCTGATGCAGCCAACAGACCATCAGTGCTGGTGGTCTGTTGGTCGCCATATTAGGAGTCATTGGAGGACTTCCACCCATTTCTGGGTAGAAGTTCGACTCCATAGTGGCCGTTACATCAACAGTACTGCAACGGCAGCAGGACTCCGCCCTCCGTATTACAAGCTGGGCAGCATGGTGGTGCCTGCGATGCAAGACCGCCAGGACCCATCCACTCCCGGATGTCCTCTTCGACGGAGAAGGTAAGTGGGTGTCTGAAGGGTGGGGAAATTGGGGAAGGGTGCCTGTATGTGTGGGTGTGTGTGTGCCTGTCTATGGAGGGGGTAGGGTGGGTAGGGTAGTGAATGCGTGTGTGTATGTGAGTGAATGTGTGTGTGCGGATGTGTGAGTGTGTATGGCGATGTCTGTGTGGATGAATGTGAGTGAGTGGGGGTGTCTGTGTGCATGTTTGCGAGTGAGTGGGGGTGTCTGTGTGGATGTATGCGTATGCTGAGGGGTGTGTGGATGGGTGGGGGTGATGTGTGCATGTGTGGGGACATGTGTGCATGTGTGTGCCAGCGACATGAATGGAGATTCCTGTCACCTGCATGACCACCAGGGTTTTCGTGTTGGGGCAAAACACAGAGAAACATATTGGCCCAGGACAGCGGCCCTTGCCCAAGGGGTCACTGCCATAAAAAAATAAATTCTAAACAATCCTTGGCACCTAGTGGGTTTTGACCACCCCCCAGGGGCAGATCGGTCGAAAAAACGGCCGATCTATCCCTTGGGGGGGTGGCGAAACACAGATCGAACATTGCCCCTCAGGGAGCGACCCTTGTCTAAGGGCTTGCTCCTCTAAATAAACAAAGAAACGTCCCTGGTGCCTAGTGGATGGATTCCTGCTCCATGATCGCGGGCCTTGCCCGCGATCGCGGAACAGAAATCCATTCAAAACAGGCACAGGGTGAAAGTAAAAACAATTTCCTTTCCCCCTTTATCCATTTTCCCCCACCAGCCATCCCCCAGGAGAAGGACTTACCAAAAAGAAGTTCTCTGTCCTCCACATGCTGGCCAGGTCGTCCCTGGCAGCATGTGATGAAGTCGGCACGCTGAGGGGAATGGTAGTGGGAGGTCTTCGGCTGCCTTTCCTGGTGGAGGTGTGTGGGTGGGTTGCCCACAGAGGGGAGCACCAGTGCTACCCCCATGGGTCGGGTCCAGAACATAATGGTACGCCATTGGCACAGCAGCGCTGCAGCCGAGGGTGTAACTGTTACGTCCATGGCACCCAAGGGGTTAAGGTTATTTATTTTAAATGTATATAAATGTATAAATGTTTTAATTGATTTATGTGTGAAAGGATGATCTTTATATTTTATGTGTAAGTAATTAAAATCCAATATTTATGTAAAGGTTTTATTCAGGGAAATTGATTTTTTACATCATATTTAATAATTTATTTAAGTTTAGTTAATTATTGGAATGTAAACTTGCATTTCTGATTAGGTATCTTTTTGTACTGTTTTTAATGTTTGTTGCAATTATTTTTTTTAAAATCATTTTAACAATATGCTTGTAGTTTATGTTGTTGTAGTCAATATTTTGGCATGTTCTGTAGTGTTATTGTTATTTTAAAATACTTTAAAATGTTATGCAATAGTATTATTTGGCCATTTTAATTGCTGTATTTTAGCTGTCGATATCTTTGTTTATCTTCTTTGTGTATAATATGATGATATTTTGAAAAACAATATTTTGAAAATATTTTGGCGAATCTATATTTTCGTGGTCAATATCCTAGTGAGCAGTCCCCAGAGTCCCAAGTTAGCTATTCATTACTGGGCTGGAAAAGTGCAAAATAGGGAGGACCTGCACAGTTAAAAAATATTTATAATAATGATACTGTATACAAATGGATGGTATATCTGCCTCCTTCTGGTATTGTCCATCTTGAATTCAGGCCAGGCTCCATCGCTGAGCAGGAGCACCATGGTGTTCTTTGCATGAAGGAAGACATATGGAATGCAAAGAAGACTGTCAGAGGGCAGAGCATAGGCTTGAATAATGGTGTACCATTAACATTAACTAAGAGTCAATGTTGTACCGATTCCAGAGCCCAGATAACCAGATAGACAACTAGCTTATGTACCCAGCTGATTATTGATTATCCAAACAAGAAAAAAAAAATGACGTGTTATTCGTGTGACATGTCTGGTCCACAAAGATTTAATTAAAGTTTGCCTCTTGAGAAACCAGTCTACATTGTCCTGATGAACAAACCTCTCTCTAGTCCACTGTGTTTGGCCTCTTTGGGTCCTTTTGTTTCCTACAGAAGCAGACAAGCATTAGTCCTTCTTTTGGCTCTTGTCAGCAGTACTTTAAGATTTCATCCAAAAGAGATGGACCTATTGAAAAAGAAAATTAAACAAAATTGGGTATTAGTCTGGCTTAAATAAATTAAGCAGTCTCAGACAAAACTAGAGATGATGGTTTTAAGTTAACAAAATAGCATGTTTTAAGTTAACAAAAGGACAATCAAGTAAATTAAAAAATGAATTTGAGTGACATCCGGAAGGCAAGCATTGATTGAGAATCATCACCCAACATCACTCAACATTACATATTAAGTTTAGTTTATCTGTAAATATCCTCGAAGCCATCAGATGAATCATCATCATTCAGTATGTATTGGTGCAATTGCTTGTTCCATCTATTGTGTCCACTTACCTATTTGTATCTCTTTCTTGCGGAAGGGATACACAATACAGTGCAGTCTCATAAACCTTCACTGGCTGCTCAGTATGGGAATGAAACAAAGGCAAGGCATTTCATATTTTTATGAAATAGAGGCATTGCAGAGTGATACAATTGTTCATTTCAATGTTTCTGACATTTGAACTGAAGTTTGAATTATACTTCAACACTGCCCAGTCAGCCCTGGTATAAAAGCTCAGTCCTCCATGGTTGACTTTATGCCAAGCCCACTGGTCAATTTACATTTATTTACAATACCCGGAGTAAGCTTCACACCAGATAAATATATATGTTTTTAAAGAAGTCATATCTGTTCTATTGTGTTAAGTATAAGTCAAGAAAGTCAAGTTTGTCCTCAAAACTAGGGGAGTCATCCGAAGAATGATCACAAGATACACTTATGATGTTAGACAGACTGCCCTCATCTATGGTTGTGTCTTTGATTGTGTCTTTAGGAGCATTATAATATTTTGATATGATGTGTTTGTTCATTTTAATCATTATTAATCTCTTCACATTTTGTGGCGAAAAGTTAGATCTTCAGACTGTGATAACTGCCCGAGCTGCATAGAACACATGCTATGAAGACACATTGACACATGGACATGCTAGATACTTTATTGCAGGTTTCTTTTGGCCACTTTTCCTTTGGTTGAGGTATACTTCTGTTGAATCCTAAGATAGTCTTGGACCATCTTCTCAATTGTTATTGGTGCTGACACTTGCTGCATTTTCTGCACCTGCACTTGACTTAAGTCCACCCATATGAAATCTACCCATTGAGAGGTTGGCAATGAACTTAAGGCTGTTGTTCCTTTGGATTTTGTTGCCGGCATGGTGTTGATTGCTTCTGTAGAGACTGAGACCCTACAGCACCACCATCTCTGAAAGTTGAAGGCTTTATTATTTCAGCTCTACACTGGCCTCAAATTTGCTGTTGCCCTTCTAAATCACCCACTTTTCTAACAATTTACATTTTGTTATTTGAGACATGCAGTTCCGAGAAAGGACTGGAAGTGGCAAGCTCTTTTTGTACAGTGGATTTAGTATCCATGCACATCTTTACTCTTGGGAGAGCACAATCTCTTTTGCAGCCTTTAATTAGTGTTTAAGTGAATGATTAAGCTGTTGGCCAATGCATCTGCTTCTTCACTTGACACTGATAAATTTACGTTTCACCTTTTGCAAATGGTCCTGCAGCAGGTGCAACAATGGGATAATTTGGCTCATGGTACTCTCCTCCTTGCTGACTTCCTGAGTCATAATCTCAAAAGGCAGTAGCATTTGGTTCATGCACGCCACTAGTCCCCATTTGCCGAGCTCCATCATCATGGTTTTGGCATTGCATTTCCTCTCCTTAGAATTACATAATCGTTGATAGCCCTGTACTGCTCAAACAGGCCTTACAGCATTTAGCAAGTTGAATTCAAACATGTTAAAGACTCTTGATCGTGGGCTTATGCAGATACTTTAAAAGCACGAGAAATGATCCTCAAATGCCTGTAGGTATTGAACAAATGACTAAAATGAGTGCAGATTCTTCAATAGATGAATAGTATGTTGTTGACTACACCTTATTTTTGGAGAAAATCTTGCACAATTAGGTCTCTGCAATGTGCTAAACTCAGGACTCTTAAGTGTCAACCAACAGCCATGACTTTGACAATACTACTGTCATCATCAGTGGCAACAAATCCACTGTTTAGACATCTGGCTTGAAGCCATTCATTCACTTTGGCATTAAATTAATTCAATATATTGGCAGCTGTATGCAATTTATCCATCACAAACATTGCAACTTTTACATGCCACTGAATGCCCCAAAAAGCCTCCTTAGTCTGGAGATCAGCAGTTAGCTATTTCTCCACTCACTTGATCATCCAGGGTGCAGTGATGCACATGTAATCTCTTGCTTGACAACTGGTCCTTATGTCCATTGTGAGGTGGATAGACTGAACAGCTCTCTCCTTTGTAGCATCACCAACCAATTGCAGCACTTGATGGTGCAGCGCTGGCACAGCAACAGTGGAAAAATAGATCTAATTTGGAACCTTTCATTTTGGGTGTAAGGCTTCTAAAAATTCAAGTAATCTCTACTTACACGAAAAAAGAAGAGAGAATGTCAAGCACTAATATTTTTTTACCAGCTTCCCATTATGTAAATGTTCTGTTTGATGGAATGTGCGGCTCTAGCTACACATGTTCTGCATGTTCCTGCCATCTAGTGTTGGGTTCAGAGTGTTGCAAGTTGTTTTTTTTCAAAGAAGAATTTTCGAGTCATGGGATTGAGTGACTCCTCCTTCTCAATGACACTGCGTCTGGGCATCGACTCCTTAGTTAGATTGTTTTCTCTCTGCCCTTGGGTTCAGATGTGTGTGTCACACTTCGTCTTCCCTTCGCTCCAGTTTTGAAACCTTTCTTTTTCGTCTTTACTCTATCGACTGTATTGTTCATGTTTTTCTCACATTCCTGCACTCTTCTCACTCCATCAGTCCGGAAACCGACCATACGCCCTTCAGGGTGTCCTCACCCATTCGAGCCTACCTAAACATATGGCACCGACCAATATAGTCTGTTAATGGAACAGACACCATTTCGCTCTGTCCTCTGTGCCACTCTAAATTCCACTACACCAACCAACATCTGGTGTACAACCTGTGCCTCCCCCTGATGATCAAGCAGCCACCTGCAACACCTGCAGTGCCATTCGGGCAAAAAAGACCCTTCAAGACCAAAGATCTCATCAACTGGAGATCACTCACAATTCTCTGGACACGCCGGACATCGTCTAGGAGGAGCACACCCAGGAGGAGCCGAAACAGGAGGAAGCCTTTTCCATCCAAGACACCGATTACAACGTCTAGTTGGATATTGAAAGCCACAAGGGGACCTTGGCACAACCCGTGAGCACTGTGGCCCCTCCTTTTCCCATCTAAGACTTCCAAAAGGCCCCTTACAGAGGTCGCCAGAGTGTCACTGCCACCAGGCCATAGCCAGCTCCGAAAAACAAGTTTGGATGCCCTGCCTTCCGGTTCAGCAACGAAAGGATAAGATATTGTCTTCAGGATCAACCTCTACATATTCAGTCTGAGACATCGTGGCAATTTCCACTCAACACCGACCACTTACGCACCAAGCACCACATCCGCTTCTGTACCAATGAAAGGGCACCAACCGAAATTTTTGGTCAGAAAACAAGGGAATCAAACTCTTTGGAGCCGAAAGACTCTAGCCAATCTTCGGCCACACAATCTCCTGTTAAACCTATTTTGGAGACCATGGACGCTCATCAGCGCCGAATCCACATCCAAGAGAGTACAGGGGTCATCATTGCTTCCCCCCTGTTACCTTCAAGCCAAAACTCTCTTTTCAGGAAGTTCTGGACACACCACCACCTCCAAATAAGACCAAGGACAAGGCTACCACTATTCACAAGCCTCTTCCTCCTCCTTCTCCTCCTCCACCATCTACCTCTCCTTCACCCTCCTCCCCTCCTCATTCACCTGCCTCTCCTACCGCAGGTGATTTCACACTACATGGTTCCCCATTATTTAGCGGGGAGGATTTGAGTGGAACACATCAGGGCCCAGGTTCATGGGACACATATGATCCTGATACCATGATCTCCACAGATCCAGACTTGTACCCTGCATGACCATCACTGCCAGACCAGGCTACATCGTACCAGCAAGTGATTTCTTGGGCAGTCCTTTTCCACAATGTCGAGCTTCACAGGGAGCCCATTGAACAGGACTTTCTTTTTGATACCCTACTCCCTGGCATGTTTCATCATGCAGACAACCTTTTTAAGGAACCGGTCCACTCTATTGTTATCACCCCGAGAATTGACAAAAAATACATAGCTGCTCCCTCAGATCCACCAGACCTAAGATCACAGGTCCCACCAGATTCTATAGTGGGTACTCCCACACATAATCAAGCCAATAGTCAGGCCACAGGGGACCCTCCTCCTCCAGATAAGGAGTGAAAAAAGATTTATTCTGCAGGTAAGAAAAAGGCTGCGCAAGCAGCTAATCACTGGTGTTTTGCCAACTCACAAACCTTACTTGCAAGATATGTTCAGGCTCATTGGGATGAGATGGAGGACCTCCTCCAATATCTACAAGATGAGCACTGCAAAAGGAACAACAGATTGTCATAGAAGGGCAGACAATCAGTAATAACTCCATCAGATGTGTCCTGGATGCCCGGACACTGCTGCACTTGGTATCAATACTAGTGTCCCAGTAAGGAGACATGCCTGGCTTAGATGGTCAAGTTTTAAACCTGAGGTACACCAATTGGTACTAAACATGTCATTTGATAAGGAGCATCTTTTTGGCCCACAAATGGACTCCACCCTCGAGAATCTGAAAAAAGACACTGATACCCCAAAAGCCATGGGTGCTTTACAGGCCCTCTCCCAAAGATGTACTTTTTGTCGCCCCACATTCAGAAGTGGTTACAAACCAACAACCTCAGATGCCTCCACATCCCAGCTTAGACAGCCTCCCAGTTCCTTCTTACAAGGCTTCTATAGAGGCACCTATAGAGATAACAACACAAGAAGTAGAGGTAAGAGCACCACCACCCTCACTCCTACCTCAACATCTAAACACTGGCTACCTACGTCTTCCCACCCCCCATTCCATACCTATCGGGGGATGCCTTCAAAATATCCATACACAATGGGTCAACATCGCTACAGACCAGTGGATCCTCTCCACTATCCAACATGGTTACTGTCTGGAGCTCCTAACCATTCTTCTAAACATTCCTCCTCGCTCTTACAGCCTTTCTCAATAACACCTTCTTCTCAAACAAGAGGTACAATCTCTTTTTCTCAAAGGAGCGATTGGCTAGTTCTACTACAATACCAAGGAACAGGAGTATACTCTCTATATACTTCCTCATTCCCAAAAAAGACTGCTCTCTCAGGCCAATTCTGGACCTAAGTCCCTTAAACCACTACATTCTTTCAGAATTCTTTCACATGGGCTCTCTTCAAGACGCTATTCCCTTTTACAACAGGGCGACTTCGTGACCGTCCTAGATCTCAAGGACACCTACTTCCATATTTCCATCCTCCCTGCCCACTGCAAATATCTCTGATTTGGGATTGTGGGAGAACACTACTAACTTAAGGTAATTCCTTTCGGAGTCACCACAGCTCCCAGGAATTGCTTAGCAGTAGTAGCAGCACATCTCAGGAGACAAAACGTATATGTGTTCCCTTACCTAGACAACTGGCTCATCAAAGCCAGCACATTGTCACAATGCCAACACCGCACTCAGATGACAGTGGACCTTCTGCACAATTTAGGTTTCACACTCAACTTACTCAAATCCCACTTTCAGCCTCTCCAGATACAGCCCTTTCTAGGAACTATATTTAGGGCCATATTTATACTTTTTGACGCAAAACTGCGCTAATGCAGTTTTGCGCCAAAAAAATTAGCGACGGCTAACGCCATTCTGAAGCACCATGCGGGCGCCGTATTAATTCAATGACGTTAGCCGGCGTTAGCCGCCGGCGCTGTCTGGTGTGCGTTAAAAAAAACGACGTACACCAGGCAGCGCCGGCATAGGGGGAAAATGGAGTATGGGCGTCCACAAATGGTGCAAGTCAGGCTGAGGCAAAAAAATCGCCTCAACCCGATTTGCGCAATTTTTTTACGACGCCCAACCCCCATTGAAATGACTCCTGTCTTAGCAAAGACAGGAGTCATGCCCCCTTGCCCAATGGCCATGCCCAGGGGACTTCTGTCCCCTGGGCATGGTCATTGGGCATAGTGGCATGTAGGGGGGCACAAATCAGGCCCCCCATGCCACAACATTTTTTTAAAAAAAATACTTACCTGAACTTACCTTAATGTCCCTGGGGTGGGTCCCTCCATCCTTGGGTGTCCTCCTGGGGTGGGCAAGGGTGGCAGGGGGTGTCCCTGGGGGCAGGGGAGGGCACCTCTGGGCTCATTCTGAGCCCACAGGTCCCTTAACGCCTGCCCTGACCCAGGCGTTAAAATCGGGCGCTAATGCGGGTTTTTTAGACCTGCCCACTCCCGGGCGTCATTTTTGCCAGGGTGTAAAAATACGACGCATATGCATCGGAGTCATTTTTTAAGACGGGAACGCCTACCTTGCATATCATTAACGCAAGGAAGGTGTTCACGCAAAAAAATGACGCTAACTCCATGAACTTTGGCGCTAGACGCGTCTAACGCCAAAGTATAAATATGGAGTTAGTTTTGCGTCAAATTTACGTAAAAAAAATCCGACGCAAATTCGGCGCAAACGGAGTATAAATATGCCGCTTAATGCTCAATTGTTCACAACTCTTAGTCTCTCCTCCCTTAGTTTCAAGAGAACTCATCATACACGGTCAGGACAGTGATGGACCTGTTAGACGATGATGGCCTCCTGCATTGCCATTGTTGCCAATGCCACACTCCACATATGTGCCATACAGCAGTGTCTGTCTCATCAGTGTAGTCAATCACAGGGTCACTGGGAAGGATGGACACACCAGCCCTGGTTCCTCTTAGTAGCCTCTCCTCCACCCCCATGGGAAGCTTCCCAACAGGCCGGACATTCTCACTCAAGACCAAGGTCAGACACCCCAAATTTCTCAACCTTGTGATTTGGCTTCTGAGGTCATAGTGTTTGGTGAATTAGACTTGCCTGAAGAATGCATGGACATCCTCAGAGAAGTTCATAAACCCACTACTAGAGCATGTTATGCTGCACAGTGGTACCTCTGTTTGCTACTGTCAACACAAACACATTAATCTCATTAAAGCTTCTGTTCAAGACATTGTCTACTCTTTGCTTCATCTACAAAAGCCAATTTAGCTTACACCTCCATTTGCTTATATCTCTCAGCCATATCTGCATCCTTTCAAAACCGACAACATACATCCCTCTTTAGGATTCTAGTGATCAAAGCATTCATCGAAGGCCTTTAACGGTCATTCAACCAAGAGTGCTCACTGCACCATCATGGATAATCAATAATGTCTTAACCAGACTTGTGGGTCCTCCTTTTCAACTACTTCACTCATGTCCTCTTGCTGAGATGGGGCCACTCATCTGAAAAGCAGGATGTCTGCAGGGGTGATGGTATGCCCCCGACCTCCTGGAACACCTCTTGGCACTTCCTGGTGGACACAGAAACTCCGGCAGGTTCCCAAAAGGAAAGGGAGAGTGGAAGAGAAAGAGACAAAACACTGCCACGTCTTAACGGTCCAGCCAGGCACCCTGTATCTTCGGCGGGGGCAGGTCGTTGTTGACAGAGTGATAGTAGAGTTAGTGCACTCAACTTCCTTGAAACTGAATTCCTCTTTCTGATATGGGCACGGGAGTGGTAGAAGAACACCGGGATGCTCCAGCACTTTTCTTGGATAATGATAACTGTTGACACAATTACTAACACTGCATTACCAAAAATCCAAACTGACTACCATAACAATAAGTACTGCAACACTAGGGCTGGCTTCACAGAGATTCACTGTTGCACACTACAATTAGAACTGTGATTGCACTTATCATGCACAAAAAAGACAAACAAGGGCATTAATTATATAACATATAACTTTCCTGCATGCATAGGGTTAAACTAAAAGGAACAAAAACAATCCAAGAAATACAAATGGCCACTCTGGGTTTAAACAGTTAGGGTGGCACATTTTGGTTTGGTTTCACTGTGTGTGTGAAAAACCCTTCAAAAGCAAATTCCTCAAACCTAAAACACAGGCATGAATGACACAATTTAAATCCAAGAGTTATGCGACTAGAGAAAGAAAAGTCACGTAAATGCTCTTTTAAAATTGCACTGTCACTTTTTGTAGTACTTGAGCTCAAGCAGATTTCCTGAAGCACATTTAGGCAAGTAACTACAATAATAATTTAGAATGTTCAGAAATGCATTTGTCTCTTCAAGATAAGCACTCTGCCAAAATACGAGGTCAGAAATACACCAGCTGTTCTAGGAAAGCGCAGCGCTCAAAGAACAAACTCCCTGGAGAATACTAGTCACTTAGCTGCAGTCTTTTCCGGGGTGCGGAAGGAATGCCTCGTGTCAGCTGGTACAGGAATGAAGAAAAGAATTGCTTCAAAACTCCTGAATACGAGGATGACAGCAGGGGCTGGACTGCAAAATCAGATGCTGAGACCAGGAAGCAAAACAAAGCCAAGCAGGGAGGCATGCTTCACTCTGCTATTTATAGCCAATCAGGAAAGCAGTTGAGTTTCCACATGTGGATGAGTCACCACACCCAGTTAGAAGCACATGTCTACACCACACCCAATTAGAAGCACATGTCTACACCTGCTGACATTAACAAACAAGCATTGGTAAAACAAGCATTGATAAAAACCAATTGTGTAACACAGCACATTATGTTTACTTAGAAACATGAAGGTTTAACCAAGAACAGAGATATTATTTAACCCTAATCCCTGGGGATGCAGACAGATAACACAGGAGGCACCTTGGGGATTCCTGACACCTCTTTAGTACCTCTCATGGAAAGTGGCTCTTCTAGTTTCAATCACATCTCTTAGACATGTTAGTGAGTAGCAGGCATTAACATTGGAAGAACCATTCAAAATTCATAGGGCGAGATGGTTATTCGAACTAATTTGAAGTTCCTCCCTAAAGTGGTCTCTCAATTCAGTGTTAATCAATCCATTGAGTTACCAGTCTTCTTTCTGCAACCTGACTCAGTTGCCGAAAGAGCCAATCACACTTTAGACATTAAACGTGCATTCATGTTTTACATTGACAGAACTAAAGACTTTAGGAAGGCTAAGCATCTCTTCGAATCTTTTTCACTACCTCACAAAGGCACTCCAGTATCCAAGAAAGGCATAGCTAGGTGGATAGTAAAAAGTATTCAAATTTGTTATGCTAAAGTAAAAAGACAACTTCCTGTTACTCCCAGAGGACACTCTACCTGAAAGAAGGATGCCACTATGGCTTTCCTTGGAAGTATACCTATAGCTGTCATTTGTAAGGCAACTACGTGGTTTACACCAGATACACTTACAAACCAGGATTGTGTGGATATACTTGAACACCAGCAAGCTAATGTAGGCCAAGTAATACTGAGAACATTTTTCCAGTCAATTGCAACTCCCATAGGCTAGCCACTTCTTTCATGGAGGGACTGCTTTACACTTCTATGCAAAGCATGTGTATCTACAGCCTAACATGCCATCAAACAGAAAATTTTACTTACCCAGTAGACATCTGTTCATGGCATGTAGTACTGGAGATTCTCATGTGCCTCCCCTCTGCCCCGGACGCCTGTGGCCGTTTCTGTTACCTTATACTTGTATGTAGTTGTACATATATAGTTGCATTTACATGGATATCTCTTTTTCTATACTTCCTCTACACTCCATTCCTCACCCGCCTGTGGAAAAACAATCTAACAAAGGAGTTGATGTGCATGTGCAGTATCATCAAGAAGGAGGAGTCACTTGATCTTGTGACTCGAAAATGCTTGTTGAAGAACAACCACTTGTAACACTCCAAACCCAACACTAGATGGCAGGAGCATGCAGAGCTTGTGAACCTACAGCACCGCATGCCACAAACAGATGTCTACTGGGTACGTAACATTTTCCTTTTCATGGCTTTGGTGCTTCCTTGACTCCTTGGTGAACATAGCCTTGATTATTGGTTGTTGTTACTGGTTACTTTGTGATACCACTGCTAGTAGGCACATGTGGGGAGCAGATAGGCTGCTGGGACACTTTTGGTGACAATTTCCATTGGTCTCTTGTGCCATTCTGAGGTTGCTGTAGGAAATAATGGCACACCATGTGCAACTGTCGTAGGGCAGCTTCACACAATGCCTACATTCTTATTATCTGACTACCACCTCCTATCAGTTAAGTTTATTCTTCTCTATCACCACAGCAAGCAATTGTGTGTTGATTTTTTCAGTTGAGCCAGTTGGCTGCGAGTACCATAATGTCCAGCTGGCTTATCACAATGAACTTTTGTTTTTGCGCATTGAGTGTACCTCAAGGTGTTCCTGTTTTAGTCTGAGTGAAAATAAGTCACAAACTGGTGAGGAGAACTTTATTATGGTGCCAACGCCTGATGAATGTGTTGAGGTCAGGTTGTGCAGCTGAGTTCACCTTTCAGTAGGATGGACTGTGGCTGTGATAGGGTTGATGGTTACTGGCACAACATAACCTTCCTCTCTTCCAAGAGTTTCATCTCATGTACCGGCAGGCAATAAAAATACATCAGAAAGTCAGTAAGATTTTGACTATCCTGCCAATATAAAACAATTCATCATCATCATCTAAGCTTAACAGTAGTGACCCCATGTATAAACTGAGGCCCATATTTATGGGCTTTTGGCGCTGCCCTGAATCGAAAGGAAAGAGCAGGGATGCACTGTATCTATGGCATAGAGCGCAATCCTGTCCTTTCCCTCTGCACTGACGCACAATGGTCTGCCTAGAGCCAATGCAGGCACCCTTGCACCATGGTGCACAGGTGTCTGCGTTGCAGGCAGGATTGCTTTTGTGTAGAAAGGGGCACTTCCTTGCCTTACTCCATATCTATAAGGCAATTCAAAGCCTTGCAAATTGGCTTTGCATGGCCTTATAGAAATGATTTCAATGTTTCCACCAATGTGTCACAAAAAGTGACACAACAGCAGTGCAAGGGGCTCATAAATATGCCCCTATCTATTTCTTGCTTGACATTACAGAGGAAAAGCTAACTAGGTGCCCCTCCCGGACCAATGGGGACTCTATAGTAGGCAGAGGGGCAGGAAATAAATGAACAAATGAATAGACAATTAGTGGTGTCCCTCCAGTGCCCTTGGGGACACTATAGCAGGCGGGGGCAGGGAACAAATCAAGTAAAATAATACAAGAGCTGCTGATATCTCTCTAGACTCCATGGGAGGCTGGCACACATCGAATAAATTAATGAAATAATTAATGGTATCCTTCCAGGGTCCACGGGGGATACAAAAATAGCAGAAGGAATCAAAGAAATCAATTTACAGAATTCTGATTCCTGGCTCGAGAAAATTGTGGTCTCGGCATGTGGGGCAAAGAAGGAGGCATAGAGAACAAAGAAACATGGCCACTCCCTCCACCCCCTTCCCACTGCCACATGGCTAGCAAAGAAGTAGATATGGGAAATAAAGAATATAGTTGCCTTATAATGCCTGGACCACCTTCACCCCATCCAAAAAAGCTTTTGCAGCATGACAGATAAAGGACTGCATAGATATATATCTTACTTAGCCAAAATGAGTCTGTGCCTCTATGTGGGACTGCCTTTTATGAAGCGCCAGTAAATCAGTAATGTCAGAAAAGAAAATTAAAAAAGTTTGAAAATTCCCCAACCACAAATACCACAAGGCAACATTAATCTGTGTCACACATATACAAACTCACAAAAAAGGTGAGCAAGAAGATGAGGAAGAAAGTAGCTGAGAACAAAGGATCATGTCAACATGGTCCTGGTCTTTAGGAGTCACCCAGCCCTAGCCACAGTGAGGAACGTGCAGACAGAAAATAACCTACATTTTTCACCTAATACAAGGCAGTCAACAAGCCCTTAAAATGATTAAAATCATGTAGCACTGAAGCAGTGAGAATTTGAAAAATACAATAAAATACAGACATAACATACTACAGGGCAGATTAGACCCCAAACAGTACAGCAACAACACTGTAAAATGATTAATATTTCTACACAAAACTTCACACAAACACGTGGAAATGGTGAAAATGTATTTATAACAGCAGGTCACGATTTGCAAACATTATTCCTTAAAACAACTTAATCCACCAAAGACTATTGAACAATGACAAAAAGTGTAAAGAAGGAACTAAAACAGTGGTGTCTACTCACCCTCAAACAACAACATTTTATTTGAACTTACTTTATTTATTGCAAAAAAGTAAAAATTTCTAGATTGCTGACAAAAAGAGAGAGGTGTTTTGCCTCAAAAATCAAAATTAAAAATGAACAGGGGCTGAACAAAGCCGAGGTAGAAGTCTTCACCACAGCACAAAGAAGTTGCCATTGTATGTACAGTAGGCTACAAGTCGCTATGGCAGTTTCATCCTTTTTTTAAAAAAAGGAAAATGTGTTTTGTGCTCCGAAAACGGTGCATTCAGGTAAAATTTCAACTCAAAAATGTAATTTCGAGTTTATTTTCCGGTCACTGGAATTCAAAAAAACTTTCTCTAAAATTCAGATTTTAAGTTTTGTGTGCATTTTAATGAACCAATCGTGCTGCTCGGGTAAAAAATTAACCTGACATGTTATTGATGACCCACTTTAAAGCCACTGGCATTCCAGGCGATCACGTCACTTCTGTGCAATTTGCGTTACAATTTCTCCCTGAACCGGTTTCATTACCTAACATGGTGTTATTTTAGTAATTATGCACACATTTTGTTAAGTTTAGTCACAAAAATTACATCTACTTATGCCGCCATAGTTAAATTTTTGCCAAGGATTATTCCAAGCTACTAAGGGTAACATTTCTTTTGGTGGTCTTCAAGGTTCTGATTCTGGTCTTTTAAAGTATTCGTTTTCATCTCATTTTGGCTTTTGTTACTGCTTTTGCCTTGCATTCACGTTACAGGATGGCCATCTCCAAATGTCTCTTTTTTCTAAAATATATCAATCATCTATAAGACACAAATATCACTGTCTCTCAAATTGAGAAATAAAGTATCTGTCATTTAACAGAATGTTTCAATTTCAAACAAACAAGACATTGTAGGAAAAAACAAAGATTGTGAGGAAATTTGTGTATTAAATGGTGTGGTTGTGCAACCTCAAATTGGACTACACTCATGTTATTGACTTGGATTAGGGGAGGCTCATTTGTTTTAGCTCAACCCTGGGTAGCTGTGGCTTCGAGAAGTCAGACTTAAACAAAAAGAAATCCAAAACTACAAAATAAGAAAGTCACACAATACTAAAGCAGTCTGACACTAATTGTAAAAAATACATCTTATTTTTCTGAAGTTTTAGACACTAAAACAAACACAATCCACAAGAGGGTTCCCTAGATATGAATTTTGATGTAAATAGTACATTACACAACAAACATTGGTAACGACAACGTTTGGAAACTTTGTAAAACTTTTAAAGAGATATGTTTGGCTTCTCCGACCCACAGTGGGTGACCAATTATGATAGGGTGAAGGTCAGGAGGGACAATGAGGAGTTGTACAACACTTACCTTGCTACCAAAGAAGTCTCAACTCCAGTTCCAGGCTCTATGGGAGAACTACCATGGAGTTCAATAGAGTGGTCCTCATTCAAGGGATACAAGATGATGAAGATGTTATAAAATGCTAGGGATGCTGTGCAGGCAACAGGATTCTTTCCAGGGGTATTCCTCTGGTCACAATCTTGGTAGGGTGACTTTGGCCACAGGGGTCAATATCTCTTCATGTACTCTTTGGTCCAGCAAAAGTCCAGTTGCAACTGAACAACTGGTCTCTAGTCAGAGTGGAATCAGTAGTTCTCTTTGGTGAAGGCTAGTGTCCGTCTTGGCCAACCAAACTGCACTTCAATGACTCTCCTAGGCTTGGCAGACTCGGGTACAACTTTTGCGTGTCAGGACTTCATTGTCAGGGCTGCATATTGGCGTTAAGTGCCGATCAGGCAATTGTGTCTATTGATTGGCCAGAACATGTTTCTCAGCTCTTGTGGCCCTGGTGCTCTAACAGGAAGCCCATCTACCAGACTCTTGGGGGTCATCTCTTCTGTCTGTGGCTTGGGAATGACTTTTCCATGAGCCAGGCGCCACATAGTCATCTCTTTTCTGGCCCAAAAATCAGCAGGGCCAGTCCAGGAGTCAGTGCAGCCTCTCTTGCCAGGTCCCGGGATCAGCAAAGCAGTCATGAGTTGATCTGCGGGCTGGCTGCCAGGGGTGTCATATTTATGCCCAGAAAGTGCACTTGGAGGTGGAGTGGTTACTAGCCAATGGGCCATTAGGCCCCTCCCCTCATTATGATTACTTCCTCCTGTGTGTGTCATCCAGCTATCCCACAGTATACTATTTTGCCCACTCACAAAATGGCAGAAGCTCTCTCTACATGCATGGAGCTTGTTAGCCCACACTAGATTTGTGGCTACCTGAGTGCTACATGCCCATGGAAAAAAAATATTTGGCAACTGATCTCTCGTCTCTGTCCCCAGTGCCAAACTGTTTACCTCAACAAAAGAGCAGGCCATCATATGCCCTTCAAAGGAGGCTTCCCCATTAAAGCTTGCCTTTTGGGCTCACAACCTGTGTGGCTTTAAACCATGGAGGGGTACCAACTCTTCCAATGGCATGCCTCTATTTTTTGTACACCTGGGAGTCATTCACACTTCTCCCGTGGAGGACAAAAGGCTGTCTTTTGACCAGTATCGTTGAGTAAAAGATTTGGGCAAGAGAGTGGCAGCTTTCAAAAAGTTGCATTTGTAAACAGCTACATCAAATTCCAATTGGACATCAAGTTGAGCTTAATGTAATGATTATTTTGATACTCGAAGTATCAACTTGAGTAGTCCCATTCAGAGGTTAGCACAGCTGTGGTGTCAGCATGTAACCCTTTAATCATCAAAAGAGCTACTAATGTTTCTGCATTAAATACAAGAATGTGGATTTTTACTTTTAGGACACACACAAATACATGCCCTCCTCTTTAATATACAGCACATTGCCTTACGTCTCAATAGACCTGCTCAAGGGGCGACTTATGCATATGGGAAAGGGAGGTTTGAGCTTTGCCATTAGTTTAAATGCCAAAGTTCAGTTAGCAGTATAAAACTGCTCAGCCAGTGTGCAATGACAGGCTGGGAGACACATTTTGACATCACATCCAGGGTGGCACAATTAGTGCTTCAGCCTATGTCGGGCACTTTAACTTACAGGCCCGGGGTACTCCAAGTACTGTATACTAGAGACTTAAAAGTGAGTAAAACTACCAATTGGGTATAAGACAATCAAACATATGTTTTGTAGGGTTAGAACACTGAGGTCTGGTTAGTAGGCCTCAGTTCAGTCTCAGAATCTAAAAACCAGCAGCAAAGGTACAAACCTTTGGGGTGATAATGCAGAAAGAGGCAATTCCTGTAGACTATACAGCAGTTTCAAGACAAAGGTAGAAATCAAGTCAGATAATTTACCAAAATATTGTTCTAAATATACTTAATTGTTAACTAGTAGTAATGCAAATAATGACTCTCTTTCCACAGATGATGGATAATTATGACATTCAACCATTCTTTAATTTTCATACTACAGAAAGAATCCAATTTCTTGGAGTAATCCTTTTTTCAATACATATTGTGCCATATCTTAAGTCATAACTTGATTTAAATGCAGCACAAGTGTGGTTAAGGAGAGCTACAGATTCAAGGCTAGATGTTTTTGATTTCTTTTCACCAATTGTGGAGCACAATAGATGACTGTATGTTCATATTCTACCTTGCGCTGGGCACCTCCCCTGCAAGTACAAACATTTGAGTGGAATTTGAAGGGGTTGTCCAAAACTTGATTTGCGCTAGAAAGGTGCTTGAACGTAACACTCTTTGGCGTTACTTTGTGACAAGCAGGCATCACATGGATAGTATCAAGTCATTCTAATTGCAACCACTCATGGCTTTTGATGCAAAGGCCCATCTACACACATTGAAAAAGAGAGTTTTGCATTAAAAATGAAACCTCCTTGAGGCAGGCACTAGGAAGAAGAAAAGATTTCTTTTCTCCTAACTTTTCTAGCTTTGCGTGTTTGCTGTACTGTATAGCACACATTCAATGTGGGACGAGTTTAACAGTAAGTATAAATAAATATAGTATCTTGTATTGAAAGGGCACCTTTTGAATGGAAAATGTTTGCTAGACTCACGCAGACATCTTCATCCTATTGTGCAAAGGTCTGTAAGTGGAGCTACGCTAGGCAGCTAGAAAATGAGCAAGCTCTTGGGAAGAGAGCAGCAGGGATAACATTTTGTAGATATGTCCTGCTCTCTCCGTTTTACTCAGCGCAGTAACTGTAATTGTGTGAAAAATATTAAGGAGCATATTTATACTCTGAAGTTTTAGCGTCATTTTTTTTTACACTAAAACAGCACAAACTTAACTCCATATTTACCATTCCATAAATATAGCACCCGGCTGGCACTCAGAAATGCCGCAAGCCGCCGATAAACTTAATGATGCAAAACTGTGTTTGCACAGTTTTGGGTCAAAAAGTATAAATACGCCCCTAAATTTGTCCAAAAGTGAGCAAAGTTCTATTACAACCACTTGTCTTTCATAGTGGTTTATGTTTAACGACAAATGTCCTGTGGTAGGTAGAGGGTTGCATCAAACAGGCAGTAAAACAGACGTTGAGTTTTGCATACTGCTTTACCTGACCCCTATTTTAAGATTGAGGCTCCTCCATTCCGCGTTTGAGCACGTTGTTATAGAAGCCATTATACCCAGATCACCCGTTCTTACCTGCAGTCAGGTATGTTCACAGCATCTGTAGCAGATGTTCCTTTAAAAAGTGAGAGGGAAAGGGATCTGTGCTTCACGATCCCAGCCTGCTCTCGAGTCACGCTAGTCAAAAAGAGCTTCTCTTTGCCAAACAGGATAAGCAATAGAGCAAACGAGCTGTAATTCGGGGAAGTAAATAATGTTCGCAGACAAGTTCAACTGAATCCTTCTGTCTGTTCCCTTATTTCTGGAAGAACAAGCAATGCAGGAACTCGCAGCTCCATACTGAGCGCCCCGTGTGTCTGAAGAGAATCTGCGAGGGCAGGTGCAGCCATGCCGACAGAGTAAGCTGGAGAAGGGATAACTCACCTTCCTGACAGGGCAGCTTGGAGCAGACAATAAGCCAGGCTTTGGGGGGCGTGGGGGCATACCCACTGCGAAAGACAAAATATAAAAGAGGGACTCAGAAAGTAGAGGGTTGAGCTTCTCCTCTCAGTCGAGTTTTGGAAAAATGTTATTACATGGAAAATTGCTAAATGCAATGGGTTTTTGTGTCGCAGATTATTGCCATAATTCTTTTCAGATGAACTGCCGGGAAAATTATTTGAAAATTGCAATATTTAAACTGAATGAAAACCTGAAACCGGGTACAATTTTAAAGTTAGCAGTTAATCTCACAGGATTCTGTGGTAAAACAGTGGCAAATGATACATTTTAAAGATCATTGGATGAATAAGTATTCAAAACCTGATAGTATATATGTGCACGTTTGGCAAGTTACATACATTTAACTCCCGTTAGAAAATTGTGAAAAAAATAATTGTGAAATGTGTTTCATATTTACCAACCAGTAACTTTGGTGAAAACTGGATACAATTATGGAACCGTTTTAAATGTATTCCTCCATCGATTTTTAATAGAACATTAATGGCAAATAGGGGTTCTTTAATGTACATTGGGCAGGACCATTGCTAAAAACTAAGGCTAGACTGTAAATAGAAGTTTACCAAGGTTTGTAGGACTCTTCCCCCAAGAAAATCTAGTGCTAATATGTGAACAATGATGCACGCATGAACACCTACTTACATAAAGCATCAATGAAACCTCAGCAGTGTTGAAATAATATTATACCTCCAAACATGCCAATACACCTTAGCCAGTATTATTATTTATTTTGGGAACAGCAACACCTCTGTCAGTGGATTTAATATTTATATTGGACAGAATCTCACTCCTCAACAAGGCATCTATACTTTCTTTTGAGAGTGCAAACGTGTGGTGCTGGCCTAAGCAGGGACAACCATAGACTCTTTCAACAGTGCTGACACTTTCAGGCATGGCATCCATGACTTTGAAGGGACTGG
Organism: Pleurodeles waltl; assembly: GCF_031143425.1. Lineage (NCBI taxonomy): Eukaryota > Metazoa > Chordata > Amphibia > Caudata > Salamandridae > Pleurodeles > Pleurodeles waltl. The sequence goes on along the minus strand of NC_090446.1, from coordinate 642,425,650 downwards.
ACCAATTATCCTCAGAGGACTGCCATATTTTACATGGCAGTATCAACACTTTTTGGGCACCCATGCTTCTAATGGAAAGTGCCACAATCTCTTGGCAGCCCTCTAGTGTATGTATTTGCCAATTCCAACACTTCTGAACAAGGGTGGCATAAACCTAATTTACAGTATAATTGAGGTACAATTGATGTTACCGATGGTACCAACTTTTTGCAGAAGGGCTGCAGTACATTTATTTTTTATAGAAAAGCTAAGCAGTGCTGTAAAACATTGCATACGTTTTACAAATAGGTCCAGTGGCAGCTGGTAATTTTACTGGGGGAAGGGGTGGTTCACACATACACACTCACTCACAACCATGCATTCAGACATGTGAACACAAGTACATGCATTTAACACACTCACTAACAAATACACATACATTCATACATAGATACACTCATGCACCACATATAAAACATAAAACTTACCTTCGCTGTACAGAGAGAGAACCCTCACTGGCCAATGAGAGAACGCAGCAATCCCTCACTCGTCACAGAGTGGGTTAGGGTGAGTGCGACTGCTGATCCCACTCACTCAATGACGAGATGTCACTAGTTGACACTTGGCCCAGGGCACTTCAGGGCTTAAATTGAAGCACCAAGTCTGAGGCAATCAGTGATGCTTCCCCTCAAAATTAGGGGGAGGGCCTGAGGGGAAATTTGCCAAGCTGAGGTGCTCACAACCATAGAGCTGTGAAATACTCAGCCTGGCAAAATTCAGCTCAGGCAGCCAGGAGCATGCACATTTAGCACATGCCTGACTCCAGACTCCCTGACCTGAAGAAGAGTGTCTGTCAGGTTTAGTTTTGTTCAGTCTGATATATACACTTCTGGCCAGGAGAAAGGTGGGGGGCGTGGTCCCTCAGCCCAAGAGGACAGGCTGCTGCTGAATAGTTCACAGCAGGACTGTAACATGTCTATTGAACCTCATCAACATTCTTCTGCGGGCGTTTGTGACTTTAGCGGGACAGAAGCAATGCTTTTTGTAAGGACAGTTGCATGTTTCAGTGGGAGTAATAGCACGTCTCATCGGGCCTTCAATATGGAGAGCAAAACATACCTATTCTTCCTTTCAAAAGCGCCAACTGAGCATGGTCACTATCCTCTGGTTAGGCAACTCGAAAAACCTGTCTGCTTCACCTACTCCAATACCACCTTTCCTCAGATATGGGTTTTATGGTCAAAGCCTTTGCTTTTCAGCATTGCTGCTTACATTTACTAGACAGTACCAACATTTCTCAGCAAGACTGCTGGGCCTTTATATATAAATTCATGAACTACTCTTCGGCTTCACCTTTATTACTTTTTACTTTTTTTATTTTTTATTTTTTATTGTAACTTTACTTTTATTGTGATAGTGAAAGAGTAACAGTGGCAGCCCTTAAAAGATGGGCAGTAATACAATATAGAGACAGTACTAAGGTTTGTCAAGGAGGCTTCCACAACTTTGTATGAAAGTATTTAAACTCCACAGTGGGGCTATTTTACATGCAATGATGAAATGCCAACACTTAGTTTATGGCAGGGTTACTTTACTGACTGTGCCATCACTTCTCAGCAAGTCTGCCATACTTTAATTGGAGAGTTGCCATGCGTCTTGTCATGGAGCCACGTGAGCCTTAATTCTTTTCAGTTTCTGTTGTGCTTGTTTTGCTTGTTTTAATCTAGTAAGGGCGGTGAGAAAAACTCATCGAATTGTTCACTGGCATGTGTGATTAATCTACAGTCTGAAATCACAGTCAGATTGTCTCACCTTTTATTCTTTTTGGCGTTCATAAAATAAGTTTCAATTTTGATTGGGTAACAGTAATTGTGTAAAACATTTTCTTTGTAAATCCCTGATGCAAAGGTGTATCAATATCTCAGTTGTTACTATTTTTCATTTTTCAGAAAGGCCCGTTATTTAGTCAATGCTCTTCTAGTTGATATTAAATTATCAGCAAGAGTAAGAATCAGTGACGGCTCCTCAGTTTGGGAGGAGGAGCGTCGTCTCTCCCACCAGCAGTGGCAGCTGCAAAAACTTTTAAAGAAAAAGATAATAAACTATGTTTATTATCGTTTTCTTTGAAAGGGTTGGGGCCACGCGGGTGATGTGCACTGAGGGGGAGTGCTCAGCACTTCCTCTTCACAGTACATGTGTGTTTGGCTGGCTGACTTGGGCCGAAAAAACACACATGCGCTGTAGGCTCTCTCAAGCCCAGCGACTGTGTTGCTGGGCTGGAGAAAGCCTGCACAGGCTCCCAGTCTGCCTGGGAGTACCCTGATTGGGCTCTGAGAAGCGTCAGGATTGGCTCAGGGCAGGCTGGGATCCCGTGCTTGCAGCGAGGAGGGTTGAGAGACAGAGGAGCAGTGGAGGAGGTAAGTGATTTAAAAAAAATGAAATTAAATGTTTATTCCACCTCCTGGCCACACCCCTTCTGCAGCCCGCGAGCCGCTACTGGTAAGAATATCAGTAGAGTAGACTGCAGGGTCCCATTTTATATTTTTCTGCTACATGGCCGGGTGGGACAAACACAAAGAAGAGGCTGTCAAGCCATTAAATCAGGAGCAGCGTACTTTAATGGACCATAAATATTTCCAATCATCAGCAAGGTGCAGTCACATACTGATGATTGGAACCCGCTCTTAATGTATATTTAGTGGTTAGTTTGAGTGCTGCATGTAGATAAACCAAACAAAAAGCAGTAATGAAAAAAAATTGCCACAAGTCTTGGACAATATACACACTGGCCCTCATTCTGACCTTGGCGGGCGGCGGAGGCCGCCCGCCAAAGTCCCGCCGTCAGGTTACCGTTCCGCGGTCGAAAGACCGCGGCGGTAATTCTGACTTTCCCGCTGGGCTGGCGGGCGGTCTCCTTCAGACCGCCAGCCAGCCCAGCGGGAAAGAGGCTTCCACGATGAAGCCGGCTCGGAATCGAGCCGGCGGAGTGGAAGCTGTGCGACGGGTGCAGTTGCACCCGTCGCGTATTTCACTGTCTGCGCAGCAGACAGTGAAATACATTTAGGGGCCCTCTTACGGGGGCCCCTGCAATGCCCATGCCAGTGGCATGGGCACTGCAGGGGCCCCCAGGGGCCCCGCGACCCCCCCTACCGCCATCCGGATCTCGGCGGTCCGACTGCCGGGATCTGGATGGCGGTAGGGGGGGTCAGAATCCCCGCGGCGGTGCAGCAAGCTGCGCCGCCGCGGAGGATTCAATGGGGCCGCGGTACACTGGCGGGACCCCGCCAGTGGTGCCGGTCCGACCGCGGCTTTACCGCCGCGGTCGGAATCCCCATTGAAGCACCGCCGGCTTGTCGGCGGTGCTCCCGCGGTCCTCCGCCCTGGCGGTCAAAGACCGCCAGGGTCAGAATGAGGGCCACTGTGTCTAAAAATACAGAAGTACAGAAAATCCCAATGTGGATTAAAAGATGAGTATTGACATAACTATGGATGTTACAAAAGCTCTTCTGAATGCAAAAAATTCACCAACAAGGTGAAATTGCCATGTTTGCAATTCTAGTTGTAGGACGTAGTTAGTGGGTGCTCTAAGGTGAACTCACTTGTATAACTTGGTGAACACACTCAAATGTGTATGTTTCTGGAAATTTACTAACATCATGCAACTTGGTTCCTAACCTACAAAAACATTCAAATTCATTCACAAAGGAAAGGAGAAAAGAATGAAATTTACTCCCCTCGAATTACTACCGAGCTTCTTGTATTTTAATTATTTTTGACTTCTTAAAAAACCATAGACAAGTGTTACTTTTCCTGGACTTCTATACAACGCATGCATTTCCAAGGCTACTCACATGTTGAAACTGCCTCAGGTAGATATGCAACGAGGTTATAATTGAGAATATCTTCTACGTATTATACAGAAATAACAAATATTTTGTTCTCTATATCATCATTAATATAAATGTCTTCACAATTGCGGTACAATTCTGTGATTAACTTAAATGGGCCAATATTATTGTAGACAATATTTAGGACATAATATTTAAACAATGTTGGTCGATATTCTCAAATTGACATCTGCTTTGCTTAATTCCCTATTCTGGGGATTTAGGATTAAATCTCACCTCTCGAGCTAAGTACAGCCGAGTATTCCAGCATATTGCTGTTCCAGGTAGATAGGGATCATCGTTGCACTATCCATCACGACTACCAATGATATTTAAATTAAGCAGCGTAAGGGCAAAATGACAGAATGTTGTAAAACTTGTGTTGAAGACATTTTTTTTATACTTTTTTTGCTCATATCAGCATTAGAGCCAATTGTTTGGAACACACAGCCATGGAAAAATTGTGCCAGGGCCCAAAGCTGCTTGATAGGTTAAACTTTAGACAGTGGACTACCTGACTAACTTGGCTTATACATGACTTATCTAGGCATCTTAAATATCAGTACTAGGCTCTAATACCACATTTAAGCAAAACACATTAGTCAAACTTCAATTGGAACGAAGGGGGTAGGCGGCAGAGAGGTATACACATACCAATTACCAATTAAAAAACATTATGAAGTTGCAAAGAGAAGACTTCTTGAGTTAGTCTAGCCGAATTTCAAATTATTTTCTTTTGTTTTTGTATGTATCATCTCTAAACAGCTACTGAATTATTCTCTAACCACTATCATTCCAATCAATTTAAGTCACATTCACACCCACAAATTGTAATAATAATATCTCATTTTGGTACGTTATCGTGGACAAAGTTTGGGCGCCAGCTGACAATTAAAATGCCACTTTTTCCCCTGGTCTCCTTGGTGAAGCAGCCAGATGTAGCTTAAATCTATCCAATAGCATCTGCCCAAAGATCTCTCATGTTTAGGAGACAGCAGCACCTCTGGTCCTCTGGCAGACACTCCTCCTGGCAAGGTGCTTGTCTCCTTTCCACAGGCACTAATCTTCTATTGACAGTGCGCTAGATCAGCTTTTTTTCTTGTGCAAGGTCCAAGCTCAGCCCTAGCTTGGTGAAAGTAGAAACCAGTAGCAGCGTGCTGTGTCTGGAACTCAAGTCTTCATTCTGCACTGGTGTGTATCTCCGCCTTGGACTGTATAAAAATACCAGAACAATTTTCTGGTCAAATAGGCCAATATCTACAACCATAATAGACAATTATCTGTCTTGAACCTTTCAAACACCTGGGGGCTGGAGGCATGTGTTCCTCCAAACAAAAATTGCAGCCTATGTTAATCAGTATTTCGCAAAATGCAACACAGAAAGCCACCTTGGTCCGTTGCACTATGCGAAAGGGAGAGGGCAGAAATGCACGGTATTTAACATTATAGCTGTACATTCTAGTGCCCTGCCTGCTCTGGTGCACAAACTAGTGCATAGCGTCAATGCAGGCACCTTGGCACCATGGTTCAAGGGTGCCTACGTTTTAGACAGGATTGTTTGTGTGAAGGAAGGGGCGCCCTCCCGCACAAAAACAATCCTTAGGGTGATCTTTCTCTTTCTAGTATGCTGCAGACTGAAGCACACTTTGTGCTGGAGAATGCAGCACACTTAGAAAGAGGAAACACCAAGGGGAAACAAAAATATTTCTCCTTGTTGCGCTTCTGGTGGGGATGCTTATGATTCTGACGCATTCCCATGTTTGGTAAATTATGGGAATATGTCTGAGTGCGTGGGTGGATGCCTGGGAACACCAATGCTCCACCCATGGCATGCCTCACTGCTGCAGAGTAACGCAAGGCAGCAATTTGTGCTGCCTTACGTTACTCGAGATTTATCAAGCCACACAGGGCCATGCAAGGCCACCCGACAGCAGAGCCCAGACTCATGTTGAGCCGCAAGGCCATGGCAGTGAAGAGATCATTGAGCTGTTGGCGGCTGTTCTTTATGGGACCTGAGGCCCCCCTCTCTCTGGGAGGAGTCCCTAAGCCACGGAGAAGCCCCTGAGGTACAGCTGGTTTCAGACGCCTTCTAGTCCCGGCTGCCATTGATTGTCACAGTTGCAGCCTGCTCTGGGTCTCGTGAGACGTGGCCAGAGATTGTCTCTGCAAGGACAGAGTGGACCCCTGTTTGAGGGTGTCCTGTAAGTGCTGATCTGAAGGTGAGCTGAGACACACGTCCTCATTCAGCGATTTTGCCTACGCTCTGCACTGTGCTATCGGCTCGTCAGCTGATTTGCACCAGAGGCGAGGGCTCGCACCAGAGGAAATGCAAATTCACCCTTTCCTCTCTTGGTATTCTGAGAGTAGGGTGAAGTGGGACAGATTGTGGTGAGACTGATGGAGAGTGGGGCTGCACCAGACCTTTGAGGCAGAAGAGAATCCTTGTGGGGCGCTGGCGGTTGGAGGACCGACCAGAGGACCCCAGGGCTGCCAACAGTGACACATTGCTGACTGGCCATGGGAGTGGGGGTAGCTGGCAGCCATGAACTAAAAAGCGGTTGTACAAGAGGACAATGGGGGCCCCTGGGTTGCAGGCAAAGTCACGCTGGGTGGGTCCCTCATCAAGGGGTATGCTGCATATGCCAGACAGGGGCTGAGAACATCCTCCAGAGGGGCAGCCTTTTGGATTTCGTGGTTCAGGATAGAGACTTAAAGCACACCAGTCACACCCACAAAGCCTTGAGTTCCCTGAGGGAGGCTGGGGCCCCCCTTACCCTGTTGGTGTCACTGCTATGTTCTTGCTGCCTGCTTAAGGTGGTGATGTTCATTGGGGATGAGAAAGACTGAGCCCCCTTCTTCTCAATCCTTGTGGGATGCCAAAGGTGGCCTGTTGGGATATTTGACACCGCTGAGGAATTGCTGGAGATGTGGTACCAACACCTGGGGCCTAGGTGGAACTGTGACAAACGAGAGACTGTAGGAATTGTTGAGTGATGGCCAAAGATAAGGACCCCAAGTCTCCTCATCAGTAAAGAATGGATCGCTACACAAATTTAGTGACTCCCTCGGCAGAGCCCGACCCACCTGCAGTGCCTGACAATGCTGCCCTTGTCCTGGCATTACAGTCTTCCAGAAAAGCTCTGGAAGGGCAGGGAAAGGAGGTGCGGTCGGAGGTCTCCTTTCTTCGGCAGGATCTCCGCAATGTGGCGGAGAGGGTTACATCAGCCAAAACTTGAATCTCAGAGCTGGAGAATGCAGTTTGTGACCGCAGCCCTGAAATGACAGAGACCCAAACCACCACTAAGGATGTGCACTGGAGACTGGAGGATGCTGTGAACAGTGTTAGGCAAAACAATCTGCGCTTTACAGGATTCCCTGAGGTGGCCAAGGCCTGGAATATGCTCTGTTCTTAAAGTCATGGTTGTGATACATCATGCCCAGGATAAGTTATCTTCTTGCTTCCTAACTGAATGTGCCCACTGAGCATTGGGGAGCAGACCTTCTATGACCAGTGATTGCTTGATTCTTGAACTTTCAAGACCAGGACAAGATCCTCTCTGAAGTACGCAGAATAGAAGACATCCGCCACAAGAACTCGAAGATTCTAATTTTCCCCGACTATACCTGGGAGGTCCAGAAACAATGGTACACCTTTGACTCAGAGAAGGCTAAGCTAGTGAGCCTCAAACTACAGTTTATGCTCTTCTTTCCTGCTAAGTTGAAAGTCCTGTTTTAGGGGAAGGTATTCTTTCAAACTCCAGATGCAGAAAACAGGCATGCACAACATTGAGGGAGAGAGGGCCTGTTTGAAAGACAAGCCAAGGTCCAGGAAGAAAAGCCAGCATCGGCGAAGAAGAGGAAGTGGAACGCCATGGAAGACTGTGAGTCCCCTTGAGTGGTCAGAGGTCTCTTTGGACTTGGAGGGAGATCAGGAAAAAAATCAGGACTATGGACTGTACAGAAGATACTACCCATGGCTACACTGAAGAGGACCCAGGAGACTGGCTTGAATAGCCCTTATCGTTTGGCAGACGCCATCACTCACTTGGAACATGAACCGGACGTTCACCCTTCGGACGCCCTTGGCTTCTGGGACTAACACTGGCAGCCTGACTGTGGGATTGGAGCTTTGATCCCGGGCCAGAAAACATTGGACTGGGTTTCTCCCTGTCCATCTGCGGAAGGCTTGTTCAGTATGTGCAGGACTTTCTTTTCTTGTTAGAAGGCCAAGGGTTCCCCCTTACAGGGGCTGTTGACTCAGGTTGTGTTACTTTGGTTTGAGGGTTAAGGATTGGGGTTCAGGTGGTGGACTACAGACCTCTCGACCCCTGTCAAGAAGTTCTGATTGCATCATGGGGTTACACACTCACAGGGGTACTTCGGGGGTGGGGTGGAGGGAGAAATTGATACACGTTTTGGGATATTTAGTTCTTACAATTTTTACAGTTCAGAGGGATAGGGAACAGATGTAGACCATTTATCGGTCTTACTAAGGGTCTCCTGCTTCACTTTCCTTCATCATTAAACATTTGCGACAGACTCTTTGCATACCCTCTATCGGTTACCCACTTACTCCTGCCCTACCACCATTTCCCTGGTGGAGATTTACACCCCCATACCCAGGATGACTCGTAGAAGGAGTGTGAGTGGTGGCTCCATCTGTGGAAAGCAGGACCCCTATGGTCCTCTTTTGAAATGTGAATGGTTTGGGAGACAAGATCAAGAGGGCCTCGTGAACTAATATATGAAGAGCCTGTGTTACACTGGCACATGCAGGCTTTACCTCTTGATCTAGAGGGGTGGGGGTCTTCGTTAGAGGAAACTCTTCATTTCAGATGGTGGAACAGCAGACAGAACGGTATGGCAGATATTTATGAGTGCAGAGGTTCTGGTGACGAAAAGAGGTAATGATCATTTTTTTTAAGAAGCACATTTAATTAAGTTTTCAGGAGCCAACACAATAGGCAAGAACAAAGGGAAACAAAAACAACAAAATTAAAGCTTCAAGCCAGTCAATTCATACCTGCCTCCACCCTTCTCCTGCCCCCCAATAGGTCTAAATTACATGATTCACCAAGTATTCCCATGTGAAAGTCAGGCTGTAGTAGTCCCAACATTTATCCCAGATCTTAAAAAACGTAGGGACACCTCCTTGCAATATAAATGGGGTCCTCTAGATTTGCAGCCATTCCATCCCAGCCCTCTACTGTTTCATTGTTGTTGGGGAAGGCTGTTTCCAAACATGGGTAATGTCTTACTTGGCCATCCCGATTAAGAATCCGTCTCCCCAGGGCCCCTCCCCAGACCTTCCAGTATATCGAACAGGGCCAATATGGTTGTTCATTTTATAGGGGTTGCTAGTACTGCCAAGAGGTTTGTGCCAATCCAGGATCAATATGATGTGAGTCCTGGACACAGCTATGTCATATGAAAGAAGTCTGCTTTCAAGGATGGACAGCGAGGACACATGGGATCTGTAACAAGTTGGGCACAGCTAAGCCGTTAGGGCGTCATGTAAGTTTTGTGGAGATACATCAACTGGATCGACCTCAATTGGGACAATATCATCAGTTCCCTTGGGGCCATACAGGCCTTCCTCAATTCTACCTCATCTAAGTCCCCGACCCATCCCTCCTACTATGACGGCAGTGAGTTCAGGGATCCCAAGGCATTATTCACCAGTGTTCGGTATAGTTGGGAGGTTCCCTTATCACCTAGTCTCCCAAACATCAGCTGGATTTTGAGGGGATTTAAGTCAGGAAGGACCTGTAATTCTGTAGTGTAGGAGTCATGATCATGGCACATCTGCAGATAACGGTGGAATTGGGTGGTTTATCGAGAGAACTGCAGATGTAGTTTAGCAAAGCAACAAATGTTGGTTTCGCACCAATCATCAGCTGAGCTGGAGATGCCTAGGAGGTCCCGTAGGCAGAATCCCTCGAGTCGTGCTAGTTGTTCCATCCAATAGCCTCTCCAAAGATGAGTGTGCCCTGTTAGGTGCCTGTACCAACCTGTGAAGTGAAGAGCTCCCTGCCACACCAAGAAGATCACTTCGGTCACCTCCAGTAGCGTAGAGGGGAGTGGGAGCCCATATAGGTAGTGCATTACCCCGTCAAGCACCAGGTCAATAAGCTTTCACTGGTATGATGGGTCATTCCAGCCTGTTTATGACTAGAGATGTGACGCCCAGTAGTATAGGTTAATGTCCATTGCTCTAATTCCAATCACAGAAATGGATCGGCGACATATGTTCTGGACTATTCGGGGTGTCCCCCTTGCCAAAGAAAGGTATGAAGTAAAGATGCTATTTCTGTATTTTGATATCTGCGTTAAATAAGAGTATGAGGCAATAGGATCCAAGGCCCAGCGAGGATGGAGTGGTCTTGGAAATAACAACTATTGTCACTAAATCTGCAGGGAAGGACCTATTGTCGATGGTCTCACTGTATAGTTGACATAGGAGGAGAGCTAATTGGTCTTGGAATGTGGAGTAAGACTCAAGAGGGAAGTTGTCTGGGCAGGGATTTTCCCAGTGTTAAGGTCCCTGATGGCGGTGTGGATTTCGTTATCTGTAATTGGTTCATCTACTGTTGCTTGTTGGGCCTCCGTCAGAAATAGAAGCAGGATGTCATTGAGGAGTGAGTGGATGCATTCTGTATAATGACATGGGTCACAGGCATAGAGCCAATTTTAATAGGCTGTAACTGCTGTCAGGGTGCCAGAAGCAGTCTGGGTCACTGCGCTGGTGTCATCAGCCACAGCAGCGATTAAATGGAATGTGATGTCCTTGAATACAACTCAGTGTAGAAGTGCCCCGTTTTTGTCAACTTGCTCATAAATACATCAGGCAGTCACCCTCCAGCACCAGCATGCCTCATTTGAAAGTAGGTGCCGGAGCGCAGTTCTGTCTCTCTCTAGTTGGAGGGTAATTGTCTCATTATTAAGGACGTGTGCCTTCAGCTTGACAATGTTACACTGCCTGTCTTTTTCTTTATGTTTGGGATAGCTCCTCACCCACCCCCGTATTGTGGGTTTGCCAGACAATCATAGAGTGCTTGAGTCTCGCACAGAGCCAGTATTCAGATCAAAGTAGAATACAAGCTCCTCAGCTAATTGTTCTAGCAAATACTTGTCCATCAGGATCCAAGCATTGAGACTCCACATAGAGCGACTAGAATGGCTTGGACCCACCCTGCGAAGGGGTGGATGATCAGACACACTCGTGGGGATCATCTATGCACCCGCAGTGGCTGGAAAATCAATAGCCAGAAGGAAGATATAGTCAATCCGTGACATCCCTTTGTATGTGGATTCCAGGTCCTCCAGACATAGCAAAGACCCAATGATGGGCTCAGGCCCATCTGTCCCCTGAGATGGGGGCAATGATGTCTAAGAGTGGGTCTACCACTGTGCTGAATGCTTCCAAGAATTAAGGAACCAGAGAGCAGGTCAGCTACAATTTGGGTCATGTCCCAGAGTGTCAGGATTTGCACATGTGGGGGACATAAACGCTAAAGACAGTGTATTGCCTACCACCTAATCCACCAATCACCCCTACGTATCTGCCCTCTGGGTCATAAAATGTCTGGCTTACCGCAGCAGGAACCCGTACCTCGGCAGCCACGTGTGAAGCTCACATGGTAGACTCAGGTGAACCCAAACCTACCTAAGAAGGAGCATTTTGTACCCAGGAGATGAGTTTGCGGTAGGAAGACTAAGGGCCTGATTTAGAGTTTGGCAGATGGGGTTACTCCATCACAAACGTGAAGGATATCCCCTCCACCCTATTACGAGTCCATTATTTCCTATAGGTATTGTAATACACCAGAGAGGATATGCATCATGTTTATGACCGCCAAACCCTAAATCAAGCCCTATGTCGGGGCGGTGTTGGTGGAGAAATTAGAGAACTGCTGAGCACTTAATATGGTCTAAAAGGCCATTGACTTTCCACGAGAGAAGGATGTGTTCCGTCATGGGTGTGGTTGAGCTGCGTCATGTGTGGGGTCAGAAGAAAGGTAGGTCGGGGCTCTAGTGAGAGTGAGTAGTGGCGAGAAGTAAGGCGTATAAGGAAAACCAAAAAGCAAGGAAACATAACCCTCAACGAGGTCTGCTGCTTCTGCCACCCCCCGATCTGCAGCATCAGTAAGAATGGAAGGGGGGATGTAGTGTTCTGCGAGGTGGGTAAGGATCCTATTCCTTTGCTTCCAGAAAAGGCATGGCTGCGGAGGGTCTGCTGCTTCCACTACCAGGCCACCTCAGGTTGTTGAAGAGGTAAGTATGGGAGCAGTGCACTACTCTCAGTCTGGCATGGAAGAGCAGTATGTAGGGTACCAATATAGCTCTGATATGGTGAAGCAAAAACTCAAAACATTTACGTTGCTGTTGGGGAATATTTGTGTAGTTGGGAAATATAATTAGGTTTGATGATTGATATGAGAGTGTTTCTCAGGCTTGGGTGCGGGCCTCAAGCAATGCTGATTGGGCATGGGGCAGCCCCAGGCAGGGGCCTCAGGAAAGAAAGCAGTGGGCCCTCTCCACCGCATAACATGGCGAGAGGGATGACCCTGGTATCCAGGAGCATTTCTAGGTCTCCACAAAGGTTTTAGAAAAGTGGGTCTCAACCCCTTCAGGGAATCTCACCAGGCAAAGGTTGTTTCTTCAAGAACAATTTCCTGCATCTTCCGCTCTGGCTTCAAGAGTCCTGACTGTGACCTCTAGGGCAGAGACTTTGGTTTTAATGTCCATTGAATAATTTTCTGCAGTGGACAGACGCAACTCCTCCTCTACGACTTTTCCAGACACATTGTGGAGGTAGTCCCGCGGCAAGGCCACATCCACTCCAAGTTCCGCAATTTTGGTTTCCAGGACCTCTTTAGATACCTGGATGGCTTGAAAGATTTGAACCACTTCCAAGAAGAAGATGTGAAAGGCTCCCCTCCTGTGGACTTCTTCTAGTGTGAGAGAGTAGAGGTGGTGAATTTGTCGATCTTTGATTGGCAGCACGAAGCGATCTGTTTGCCTTTCTCCATCTTCGTCTCAGTATGGTGAGGTCGTGGGGTGGGCTACTAGGAGGGGAGCCATGTCGAAAGTGTCTTTGAGCTGGTAAACAAGAGTGTTGGTGAGTGTCCGCACAGGCTCCCATTTAGCAGGTAGTAGGCAAGGTGGGGCGCTGGATGAGTGCCCTCCCCCCACTTGCCCCAAATATGAGGCACCACGAGCAGCAGAGGAATGGCCTGGCGCTAGATGAATTAATACAAAGAGGTCCCATCAATGGCAATGTTGCCATGCCTAAGAGGCCGGTGGTTTCTTGCCACCCCCGCGGTAAAGAGGGAGGCGAAGTGGCAACAGATGTAGCATGTCGGGGAGGGCAAAGCATTATAACAAAAAGTCAAGGTAGACAGGAGCCCAAGGGCATCCAAGTCTTTAGGGCTATGTGCTTGAGGGCCAGCAAGTGCAGTCCTCAGGATCAAGGCCAAAAGGAGACCCTCCCCTACAGCCCTCACGCACATTGTCAGCACCCCAGGCTCAACTGTTGAGATGGATGAAATTATGCAGGTCCCTGGGGGAGAGGGTATCCACATGCACGGCCCTGGACCCTCACATCAGGGCCTGTGGTCCCCCAGCAGCAGCCAGCACCGCACACACGTCATAAATGGGACCAGATCTGCACTGTATGTAGTGCGTGTCAGCAGCAGGGGTCTCCGATGTGGCCCACAATATCCACCACTGCCAAAAGTCATATTGCGGGGCAGGCCACCGTAGTACTGGGTGCCAGGAGGTGAGCAGAAATTTGGTCATGATCATTAGTGCATCCACCCAACCTAAACTCCAGGCCCCACATTAGAGAAGATCGCTGAGATCTTGTTCGAGGCTATCTCTCCTCTTCACACCCTGTTTGGAGACTTTATTGATGTCATGGCATAAGGGTTGGACAGGACTGGGAGTTCGGGAACACATGCATCACTCACCCCGCTCTCCCCCGTCACCATGGCCCTTGGCCTATCAGACAGCCGGAGGCGAACACACCCCAATGACAGGAAATACTCCTGTTTCTTGGGTGGTCACAGGGTATTTTCCCAATTGGACAATATTTTTGGCCTGGAGGGTGTGGTAGGGGCTATACAGCAGGCAGAATTTTTGGCACAAGGGTTGTCTGATCACTCTCCCCTGATTGTGCGGCTGAGGGGACAGTGAGGTGGAGGGGCTGGAAACTCAATGATTGCAAGACTGAGAGGTAGCCACAGAGATCCAGGTGGATTCTGAGCAACACTTTAATAAAAATAAAGGCTCAGTCACATTTAAGGTGGTCCTCTGGGAGGTGGATAAGACAGCACTCCAGGATAGCATCCAATACTTGATTGCCCAAAAATAGAGGTGAGAGATGGGTGCCCTGGGGGGGCTTGAGATTCGGCTCCTAGAACTAGAAAGGACCCTGGGTAGGAGCATGACCCATGCACCCTTAGGAAGCTGGAAGGTTGACTATTGAGAACTGGTGCAGGAAGGGGCAAACAGTCAATAGTGTGCACCCCAACATAGATTATATGACACTGGATTAAGGCCAGGAAGGTTCTGGTGTGTCTGGGTAGAAGGGAATGGGAAGCCTGATGGGTGCAGGAAATAGAGCCCGGAGGAGATCGTGTCGACACTGATGAGGCAATAGCGAGGGCCTTTGCCAGATATTATGAAGGGTTCTACAGGTCCAGACCACTATAGGAGGCCTCCTTTTCTAGGGCTATCTTGTTGCTGTGGCCAACCCTGTGTTAGACACTGAGTCCTGTGAGGAACTGGAGGTGGAAATTACCATATCAGCTATGATGAAGCTGAGTTCCAATAACGCCCAGGGACCCAACGGGATACCCGCGGAACTGTCTGAGCGCTGTATCAGGGTGCTGGGCCCGCATCTATTAAATATGTTCATGGAAGCTAGACAACAGGGAGTTCTACCCCCTGACCTGAGAAGAGCTGTCATAGTTGTAATCCACAAGGAGGGTAGAGTCATGGAGCAGGGGGCTTCCTATAGACTTATCTCGCTACTAAACTTAGAGGTGGAGGTCTTAATTACAATACTTGCAAACAGCTCCAATGAGTTAATACTCCCTTGATACATAGGGACCAGTCTGGATTTAGGCTGGACAGGTCAACATGATATAACTGACAACGCATGCACAATTGCCTGAATGAAGTATGGAAGCGCTCTGATCCACACATCTTTCTGGCCCTCATTGCTGAAAAGGCATTTGATGCTGTGCATTGGTCCCTTTTAGAACATACATTGGTGAAGTTCAGGTTTGGTCCGCAATATTGAGAGTGAGTGCAGTAGCTATATCAGGCCCAGGTAGCAACTGTCATAGTTAACAACACCCTGTCCTATCAGTTTCCTATTGGGAGGAGTACAAGGCAGGGCTGTCTCTTACCTCCTCTTCTCATTGTCCTTACCATAGGGTCACTTGCATGCATGGTTCATACCCATCCCTGGATTGGTGGCTTTAAAATTGATGGGGAGGACAGGGTGGACGAGAGGATTTCCCTTTATGCCAGCGACATACTTCTGTATGTTACAGAACCTCCAAAATCCCTCCTGAGAATCTTTCAATTGTTTGAGGAATAAAGGAGCTATTCTGGCTATCATATTAATTGGGATAAATCCGTCCTTTACACTCCACAGGAGGAGACGGACATGCCTGCACTAACCCAGCACCTTCCTCGTACACAGGAGGGCTTTAAACTTTGGCATATTGATGACACATAGGGCCTCATTATGACTTTGGCGGTCCTTTTGTCAGACAGCTGAAGCCGCTGCAGGCAACAGACCGCCAGTGCTGGCAGTCTGTTGCCCACCATATTAGGAGTCATTTATGTGCGGAAGTCTGACTCCGAAGAGGTGGTTGCATCACAAGCACAAGCAAGACTCGACCGGCCGCATTACAAGCCGTAATCCGGCTTGGAGGAGTCCTGCTGGTGTGGCAGTGCTGGTGGTGCAAGACCGCCAGGACCTATCCCCTCCCGGACAACCTTCTTGACGGAGAAGGTGAGTGGTTATCCAAAACGGGGGGGGGTGTCTGTGGATGCATGTGTGCGTGAATGTAGTGTGAGTGTGTGTATGCGGAGCAGGTAGTGAATGCGTGCATGTGTGCGAGTGAATGTGAATGTTTGTGTCTGAGTGTGTGTGTGTGAACAAGTGGGTGTGTGAGGCTGCATGTTTGCAAGTGATTGGTGGGGTGTCTACATGTTTGTGAGTGAGTGGGGGTGTCTGTGTGGATGTATGCATATGATAAGCCGTGTGTATGTGAATGCATGCATGCGTGAAGGGGTCAGCGTGTGTGCATGTGTGTGGATGTGTGGGGGTGCATGTGACAGCTACAGGAATGGGGATTCCTGTCACCCGGTGCGTGACCGCCAGGGTTTTCATGGTGGGGTGATCACCACAGAAAGCCTGGCGGTCTGCAGCCTTGTAATCTGGCCAGCAGTTTGAGGCCTGCTGCCGGATTGGAGGTGCACACGTCGGCTACGCCAGTGCAATTACACTGGCGATTCAGGCGGAGCTGTGGAAGTTTGACGTCTGCCAAGCCCCACAACTTGTGATGTGGCGGTCTTTCCCGCTGGGTCTGTGGCGGTAAGACCACCACAGCAAGGCTGGCAGTCTGATGACAGACAGCCACGTAATGAGGGCCATAATATGCACCTTTTCTTTGCCTGCAACCTGGGGAGAGTGGTGCCAGCATGCCCGGCAGAACTGGAAAGATGTAGTGGAATTATTCTTACATTGATGGGGTGTGCAGCTATCTTTAACATGATCTCTCTCCCAAAGTTGCTGTTCTTCTTGCAATATACGTATTATCAGATCCCCCCCGGAGGTCTTTACCGCTATAGTGGGTGACATGCATCTATTCCAGTGGGATCGGAAACACCCTAGTATTGTCCTAAAAACTCTTCAGCGTAACCAATTTAATAAGGGACTGTACCTGCCTGACACAGAAGTGTATTACTGGAAAGCCCACATAGTTAATGTAAATGACTCCCTGTTTGCCCCATCTCACCACTCCACTTTTTGATTGGAGGGATCGCAGTGGTGGCGGATGGAGGGGTGTGAAGTCCTGTCTACACTCCCCATATAGAGGAGGAGGAAAGCATTGTCTTCTCCCAGCCACACAGCGACGGATGAAGTTACGAATCTCCTGGGATGGCACTGGCGACCCATATGGAAGACTCCCTTCTTCCTTCAAGGCTTGGGATCATATTGGGATTTCTAAGATTGAGGACCTGTTGGAGGGTGGTGAATTCATGCTCTTTGCCTCCCCAGGGACATTTTGCAGTGAGTGCCACTCAATTTTTACATTATGCACGGATAGGGCATGCATGGAGGGTCTCTCAGGGGAGGGGATCACAGAATACACCCTTCTGGAAGGGAGGCTATTAATAGAGCAGCTGGGGACAGGAGCGATTTAATTGGCATATAAGACCGTAATTAATAACATACCTGATGCATTAATCAGATTACAAAGCCGTTGGGTGGAGGATCGGGTGAACTTGAAGATATTGATTGGGAGGTAGCGTTGATGCACCCGAGAGAGGTGGTAATTAGAACATGGCTTCCTTTGGTCCAATTTAAGATTCTACATAGAGTATATTATGACAGATGAAGGCTACATGCTGTGGGGAAAGCACATCCACACTGCCTGAGGTGTTAGGAGGAGGATGTGTCCTTCATTCACACGATCTGGGGTCCTTCACTGAGCCAGGAGTACTGGGCTTGATTATGGAGGAACTCAGAGGGGTTCTCTTGGGGCAAATCCCGATGGACCCCAAATTAAGTCTCTTTCGGAATCCCTAATCATATAGATCTGCCTCGAGCTAAGTTATTATTTTTTTAACTTGGCCCGGTAGTGGCCAAAAGAGAAATAGCTTGTTACTGGGGAGCTAGAGAATGTCCAACATTGAGGGAATGGAGATGGGGTGTAGACATATATATACCATGACAGAGAAAATGACCTATACTAGCTGGGGATTCTGCCGAAAGTTCTGAATGATCCGCTTCGGCAGGTCTTGGGCTCAATTCCCCTTGACCAGATAATTCTCGCCTCGGTGCCTAATCTAATTCATGGGTCCCACTCTGCAACTCTGGGCAATAGCTTGCTTAATCTCCACAACGGCCCCAACAGCGCTTGGATGCCTGGCTTCACCCTGGGGGTGCTCAGGAGTGGGCGCCTCACAGGGAAAAGCCAGGAGGGGTTCCATAGCGGTATGAGTACAGCGCCTTGAGACCCTAACGGGTGAGTAGTGCGCTATACAAGTGCTAATTTACATTTTTTACATTTATCTAGGGACAATGGATGCAGTTTTATTCATCGGAGGTACCACTTGATGTCGGAATCCTAATGTGCATTAAATGGTATGGGTAGGGAAGGATTCGAGGAACTGTGTGGGACGCACAATTGTGTGGATTTTTTGTATATGCATTGGCTGAAGAGTGTCTGTGGAGGAACTGAGGGGGGTGGGAGGACTATTGTATTGAGTTGAATTGTTTGTACTATTGGCGCAGGACATATACATGTGATATAGAGTATATTGGTTTCTTGGATATCTGAAGCACTGCTGAAAAACAAAATATAAATATTTAGAAAAAAACAATGGCTTAAACTACTAGTCCCATTAAGTCGAATTAGGGAGGACATTAACCACATTCTTAGGGAGGGTGCACTTTGGATGTCCCTTTGACCTCAGAGCACCACTCTGGTGTTTCAGTCCATATCACTGGAATGCCTCTTGAGTTTTGGGCTTACTAGGGAAGACACAATAAATACAGAGAATGAACAAGGAACAATTCTATTAAAGAGCAGAGCTCTCGCTCCAGAGGGAATTTATCTATCCCGATATAGATCATTTCCAAACATGCTGGCCTACTGGAAGGAGCTGGTAATCCCATTATTGATCTCAGGGGCCAGAGACACAAGGGACAGCTGGTTACAGCGCCTGTTAGCAACCTAACAAAATCTTTTCAAAGGACATAAATTGTGGCTGGAATACTCTTTGGGCTTAAAGGGTATGTACATTAAGGAGCTCCTGTCATCCCTGAGATGACAACATGTTTTCCTCACAGGTCCTTTTCGATATTAACATGAGATCAAGTTACTAGCTCAAAAGTTTCTTTACTTCCTGTTTCTAGTGAGGAGTTAGAACTGAACAGGGGTATCAATCCAATGTGTCGCATAGTAGTGTTAGCCCAATGGTGGCATCATCAACTGTGAGAAGGTATGATTTGGGGGATTTTTCTCCTGGCTGAGCTGGTGAAGTTAGGGACAATTTGCTCATTTGAGCTTCCACTTCAGACATGAGCAAAACAACTTATCTACTGGTTCCTAAAATATTTCAAGGCATTGTCACAAGCGTCTTCTCGCACTCTTTAGATAGGTTGGCATTACAGGATGTTATACCCTCCTTTGCCCATAAACAAAGAGAAGAAAAGACAGGTCTTGCTGGGTTGTGGAAAGATGGTGAGTCACGTCCACAGCGCTAACCAGTAGACAACCATCCACCAACACTCTCATATGCACACATCCCACTCTGAAGGACATCTTCACACAAAGAGTTTCCCCTGCGCGATGGATGTGGACTGGGGGAATGGTAAACATTACCGGTGTGTTGGCCGGGTTGCACAAAGGAAAGAGATCCGAGGGCACTCTCCTGAGGCACAATAAAAATGCCGTGCGCCCCAAACAGAAAACTTCCTGCCTAAAACTAACAGCCCTCTCATATGGGATCTAGAGGTTACGTGTTAAACAGATGAGACAGTGTTAAGTCGAGAAAAGAGACTTCTGGTATGAAAGTGAAAAGCTTATCTGTCACATTTCGATCTGCATGTTAAATCAGCTTCAAACAAAAGGCTCTGTCCAGTCAGCAGAATAGCTTGACTGTATCCGGGCATGAAAAGATTTGAAGGGCATGGCTGATGAACTCCAGAAATAGGTGTCAGTATTCGGCTGTTGCATAACAGATTAACACATCTGGCTGCAGACGTGGGAGAAACCGGTAAATCTGGTTGGATAACAGAAATAAACAGCTGGGAATACGTTTCGACATTGTTGCTTGGTTAAATTAATGAACACATGGAGAAGATAGATATGTGAGCACGCTGCACATAAAAGGCGAGTTGCACCACTTGAAATATTTGCGTCGAGGGTAGAGAATCCTTAGACCTGAGCATCACCATCCACACCCACCATCTAATCACAATGCCCTGTCGTTACCCCGCTCTTCAAACACGTGCATCTCATTGCTGATGAGTTGCAAAAATAGGGATCTCAGCTTCAGCCATTTTCATAAGATATCAACATATCTGGCTTGAGATGTGAAACAAACAGGCTAGTCCGATTGGCACATAGAAGAAAACGACTGAGAAGTGGACGAGAGAGTTGTTTACAATACTTCGTCGTTTAATGAAACGGCTGCACATAGACGTGCACAGGTGATTGGTTCGGAACAATGGAGCGAACGCCTGCGTTTTCATCATGCCTAGCTCAACCAAAGGAGTACTACTGTGGTGAATAAGTGTAAACACAGCATTTGGCATGTTATTCATTAGTGTAATTAATATAGTTGTTATGACATGCACTTTTTGTCGTGATACTTTTTTATAATCAGCCTTGACAACACAGCTGTCGCCGGGCAATTACGTGGGCCTCACTAAAGAGGGGCTTTGGCTCCACCCACATGTTGGAAACCAGGAGTACATGTTTGGATTGGGAAGAAGTTGTGTACTTCCACCAAAAAAAGTGCTTGACCTCCAGGGGTGGCTCCTTCGCAATGGCGAAGGAGAGTCGCCCCCTGGCTAAGCCAGGAGATGAAAGATAAAACGACATTTAATTATCGTTTTATCTTTCATCTGCTGGCTCAGCCAGCAGTGTGTTCAGGGCGGCACAAGGCTGGGCTTACGGAGGTAAGAGGGGGGAAGTGGGGAGAGTGCACTAAGCCCCATATTTATACTTTTTATCGCTGCATTTGCACCACTTTATCATGCAAAAGTGGCGCAAACTTCCAAAATACAATTGAAAAAAGTATATATATGGGCCTAAGTGTGCATGTGTGTATGGCTGGCCGTCTGAAGCCGGCCAAACGCACATGCGTGCTTAGATTTCTCCAGCTTGGCTATATACAGAGCTGGGCTGGAGAGACACCACTTGTGTCTCAGCGGCAGTCTGAGCCGCTCAAACCAGTCCTGACGCTTCTTAAATGCACAAGAAGACCAGAGGAGCAATGCGGCAGGAGGCGGCAGCAAAAACAACAGGAAAAAGGTACTTTTTAAAAAATTATATATTTTTTTTATTTATCCCCACTTCCTATCCCGCCCCTCCCCTTGAAATTTGCGACCGCTGTTGACCTCCATGCAGCTGTGATCATGTTTTTGTTTATTTATCTAGCTGCCTAGCTTGAACTCTCAAGGACACACACATGACATTGGAATGTGATTACAGTGACTAAGATAACAAGGTCATTTATGTTGTTTTTCTCTGGCAGCAATACAGATGAGAGGAGGGCAGTCATTAACCTACATGGATTTTCAGGTCTGGCTTGACAGTGCAGCTCTCACACGACCTTCTAACCTACACCAATAATGTTCTACAGTTCTGTGCTTGCACACAAATACATATTTGATCCCAAGCAGTACACCTGTAATGTTTCACATTATGATACAACAGTGCTTTGAAGCCATAGCGGTGAGCATTGCCTATGCTTGCCTTTTATTTTACTCCAGAGATCTTCAAATGAAGTAGAGAGGCAGACAGTGTTCTTTTAGTGATAAAGAAATGACCAGAGTCGGGCTCTAAAGACTTCCCAAAGCAAGAATTGAGATCCTATCTAACCTACCAAAGATTAAACACAATGACTGTTGCACTTTACTGAGATTTGTTTCATAGTGAACATTGCAGTTTGCTTATGTGTGCTGTCTTCAAGCCTTTTGTGTGATACTTTCAGAGACACATAATTGCAAGAGGAACCACGCATGTCTGATGTATGTTATTTTGCACCCGCAACAAATCTTTACATCCTGTTGTAATTCACTGGCTGTACAATAAACATGCATACATCATCATGTGCCCGACTCCTTCAGTATTAGTTCGGGAAGGAGGCGGTTGACATGAATTATAGGTGCCAGAATACTGCATGTCCACTAACACCTTTTAGCTGGGACAAATTAAATTAATGGGTAGTGGTAAGCACAGAGGTGCTGGAACAATTTTCATAGAGCGGTGTGGACCTTTTGCGCCATCAGTGTGCATCCATCACAGTGCAAGTGAGTAGAGCAAGGTACCTCTAATGGGGCCCTAAATGGAGAAACATGTGGAAAAATGAGGTGAAACTGTCCCTAACATCGAACATTTTTCTAAATACTTTTGAAATGTTGTGGGATAAAATATCGATAGTTAAGGCAAGCACATTGGGGGTCATTACAACCCTGGCGGACGGTGTTAAAGCGGCGGTAAGACAGCCAACAGGCTGGCGGTCTTTTTTTTAGTATCATGACCATGGCGGTTACCGCCATGGTCATCCGCCGCTTCCCCGTTCCGCCCGCCAGGGTGGAGACGATCCGCTGGGCTGGAGACCTGGGTCTCCAGCCCGGCGGCCGTGACAATACCGCCGCCGGTATTGTGACCAGGCTTACCGCCGTGGATTTCCAGCGGTAGGAACCCCCACCCAACTCCCTCCCCTACACCCCCCACCACCCCTGCCACCCCCCAAAGGTGGCAGGGCCCCCCTCCCCACCCCGACCCCCAACATAACATTACTGACACACACCCGACACGCACGCAGGCACCACCAACACACATACACACACACACACCGACATACATGCCAACATCCACACACACACTCAGACACGTACACCCACATTCACACATTCACGCACACATCCATACAGACATACATACAGACAGACACGCACACATTTCCGAAACACGCATCACCCCGCAAGCATACACGCACACACATACACCACCCTACATACACAGACGCACACCCCCATGCACCCACACAACACACAACACCCCTCTCCCCCCTCCCCTAATGGGCGATCGACTTACCTGTTCCGTCGATCCTCCGGGAGGGGACGGGAGCCATGGGGGCAGCTCAGCCAACACCACACCGCCAACAGAACACCGCCGCGCAGAATCACAGGACGTGATTAGCTCGGCGGTGTTCTGTTGGCATGGCGGTGGAGCAACCTCCACTTGCCCGCCGACCGCAAGTATGGCTGTTGGCGGCTCTCCATCGGAAAAACGATGGAGGGCAGCCAACGGTCATAATACGCCGCGCGCCAAACCGCCACTACTGGTGGTCTTCCGCACGGCGGTCCCTCGGCGGTCTTCTTAAAAGACCGCCGAGGTTGTAATGACCACCATTATTCCATAAAGTACAATATCATCTCATGGGCCGCAAGAGCAATGGTGGTACAAATCTTCAGGAACAGTGTATGTGCCCCTTCGACACATTTTGTGCCATGTTGAAACCCAAGATAGAAACTAGGACAGCCTTTACCAGCAAAATGTTGCAGAACAGAAACATTGGGCAACACCACAAGAATTACCTTTCTGTGACAAGAGACACAAGTACCATAAAGAAGTTTGTGCCCAGCTGAATATTGCCACCCTCAGTGACAATCATGCCTCTTACTTATACTTTTTCATGCAAACTCAATAGAATAGCAAGTCAAAGAAAGTCCTCCCCCAGACATCTGTATCACAGCATATTGGAACTTTGGATTCATTTATTGTAGCAGAATAACAATGAACTCTATCATCACATTACTTGCAACATAGATCTCAATCTTCTAAATACCTGAAAATGTGCAGTGTTCTGATGAAAACTGAACTATTCCTGAGGGTGTTTTAGATAGTGGTATCTGAAACGATTCATGTTCTTATTATCCATGGTGAGTCTTGTAAATTTGTCAGTATCTGAAAGGCTGTACACTATGAGAGGTCGATGCTCTAATTTGTTTGAAGCATGCATTATTTCACTTCACTCTCCATGTTACCTTACATAGAAAAAAACTGTCTTCCGTGGAGTGGTTGTTTACGATACTGAGGAGAACATCATAGTAATTTAACTTTCATGATGTGCTAGAGTAACAAGCTCAACACAGAGCACATTAGGAAGATTAGAGAAGAATTTAGTGGTCTCAGATTCATGTTCACCATGTTTAATGTTCCCCTACCCTTTTGTAATAGCAAATCAATCCACCACACTCACTCTTGGCCTAAATCAGGCATATCTATGACTTTGTTAATTTTGAGTATGCTCAAATACCTATAATACTTCTTTTATCTAATTTATTTTTCTTCTATATTGACTTGTATGATTTATTAATGTTCAATTTTGAATGCAAAGGCCACTGCAGTTGAATGCTAACACAAAAGCGTGATTTAGGGCCAGACTTGTGGTGGCGTTCAGACCATGGCAGCTGTGGCGATCCGACGTCACATACAACCCTGGCAGCCGACCGCCAAAAGACTGCTGTCTCACCCCACACCTTTCCCTACCACATTTTGGGTCTGAGCTTGAAGTAATTTCTCTTGTACAATAAAGATTCTGAGCTAGAAGATGCTTTTTCTGCTGCACAGTATCCTGTCAGTTTAAAGTTACTTTCTCAGGTACATGAAAAGTTTAAATATTATTTTGTGGTATTTTTAACGATCTTTGCTTGAGGTAACTTTTCCCTATAGTATTTCAAGCTCTGAGCTTAAATTAATTCTAGTTCATTGTAGATTCAGAGCTTGATGTAACTGTCTCTGGTAAATGTAAGGCTGTGCCAAATTTTAATGACTGCTGCTGGGTGTTTTGACACTCACATTCCTGTAAAGAACATTTTACATTTCCTCTAAGATGATTGTCTTCCCGCACACCTACCATTTGTATTTCCTACCAGGCTGTAATTTTAAACTTCTTTCTTAAACGTTGTGAGGCATTCCTCTAAGATTCCTCCTTAGTACTTATCAACCGATCCATCAATCTTGGATGAAAATGTTAACCTCATTAAAACAAAATTAAGAAACAAGGATGAATTTCAATAAAGGAACAGTACCTTCTTTAAAAGATGTCAATATTTTGATTATTTGCAATACTTCTGAACAAAAAGATGCATTTTGATAAATGGTATTTAGTTAACTATGTGTTCTGGGAATTTGAGTTTCACATCTATCCATTTCTAGTGATACAATTTTTATGTCTCAATTGTGATGCTGCCAGATGGCAGATTCATTACTACAGCAACTTACAGATGAGTGTCTGAGTACCTTTGCCCAATATGGATTCAAAAAGATTATGTGATTTTAACAACGTAGTCTATTTTCTATAACTTTCCTTCACAGGCTCACTGCACTGGGTTTGGCTTGAGCCCCATATCATAAATGAGGGGGAATGGAGAAATAAAGCATATAGGGCCAGATGTCTCAAAAGATTTTGCATTTGCAAATGGTGCAAATCGCAAAAAAAGGCTGTTTGTGAATGCAAAATCCCCTTTCAAAATGTATGAAAGTCATTTGCTGGCCAATTTTAAGAAATCTAAAAAAAAGTGATTCCCTAAAATTGCTGCTCCATTTTACGAATCACAGATTGCAATTTGCAAATAGGTAATCGCAAAATCAATGTATGAACCATTCACAAATTGCAAATGGTCGCAAAACAGGGATTTTGCATGCACAATTAACCACCAACAAAAATCAGGTGGTAAACAGGTGCAACCTATATAAAGAGCCCCAAAATGCATCAGCCCTTTCCTAAAATTCCTGCACTCTCCGTTAATGCAAGGAGGATGAGGATCCTGGCAGTTTTGAGGAGAGGAAGGAGGAGACAGGAGCACATTTTCATAGTGTGCATCACATTGTTTGATCAAACAGAGGAGGAGATTTATGAGAGGTATAGGTTGAATTCTGCCATGATATTAGTCCTAATAGCAGATTTGCAATCACAACTGCAGTGACACTCACACACACACAGAACCAATGTAATATCCACTCATGTGCAGTTGCTATGCTCCCTGCACCACCGAGCCTCATGAAGCTACCAGGGGGTAATAGCAGCAGCTGGAGGTGTGTCCCAAAGTGCAATCTCATGCTTCTACCATGCATTCCTGATTGCAATGTTAACTAAAATCAATAGCACATCAAATTCCCCAACATCCCATAGGACTTGCAGCTCACAAAATTAATATCTATCAGGTAGTCTGTTATGATGCATCTATGCATCATGAGTTCTAGGAGTGTACGGCGTGCAGGGTTCTGAGATGGTCGGATGGCCTAGAGCCGGCCTGACGCCAGGTTGTGCCGCTTAAAGATTAAACTTGTTGTGTCAAAATCATACGCCTGTCCGGTTATCGTTCATAACATTTTGGCGAGGAGCTTCATTGGCCTCAGGAGCGGACACAACCTGGGTCTTACAGCTGGTGAACGGAGCTGCGTGGTGCCTTTACATCGGCTAGGATGCTGGAGTGCAGCTTGGCTGGTTTTCATTGAGACAGCAACCCCGGGTGAGCCCTGAGAGGGGTGTAGCGCTGCTCTTGGATGCGCGACACTCGACGCTGCTTAATACGCGTATGCGCGTAAGATGGTGCGACGGCCATTTGAAATCAGATTTTCATGACTAGACTGCTCATCGTAGGGGAGTGGCGGCCATCTTAGGGTTCATCGCACATAAAAAGGAAAAGGAAAGATTAGACTGCTCATCTTAGGGGAGCAGCGGCCATCTTATTTGTATTTATTTTTCACCTCTTTTACATCGGAACGGCCATATTTATTAATTTATTACAACTTTGCAGAAAAGACTGGACTGCTCAACAGCAATTGATTATTGCTTCAATTCAGGGTATTTGGCCGACATATTGGTGTGAGAAGAAAAAAAAGGAAGGAAAAAGAGAGAGAGGAAAATAAACAACATTTATTCCTTGCTTTTCATAGATAAAATTTGTGTTTTGCATTGGGTGTAATATTTGTCATGGTTTCTATTGGAAACATTATTACACCACCGTTCTTTCTACAACAAGCAGGCCAACACGAGATTTGTTGGGAAGATTGGATCTAAATTTTGGAAAACTACATCATAGCACTTGATGGTCAGAACTTTTCTCTGTCCAGGAAAAAGGCAGTTTTATTGAGTGCTCTTGGCAATGAGGGACAAAGAGTTTTTAAGTATTTGCCGGTAGCATTGGGTCCTAATGGTCAACCTATGGATGACGTCTACAAGGAGGCTATAAAAAGGTTGGAGAACCGATTTGCGAAAGAGGTAAATCTGGTTATGGCCAGGTGCAAATTTTACACTCAACCTCAGGCTGAACATGAGTCCATTGATGAGTTTGTGGCCAGACTTAGGGAACTCTCCATTAATTGCTGTTTCGGTAATATGACAGAAGAATTAATTCAAGACCAGTTGATTGTGCAGTGCAGGGAACAAAAAAATACAGGAAAGATTATGGGCAGCAAAGGATCCCTCACTCATGGAAGCTATTGGAATGGCTAAAGTAATTGAGGAGTCGCAGAGGTGAATGAAGGAACTGAACAAAAGAGACAGGGCTACTGATGTATCTATGATCAATCCAGGCCAACAGGACTATGTTGAAAATGAAGTGTGTGCAATCAAGAGGAAAGAGAAGAAAGAGTATGGACTATCAGCATCCAGGAACAAAGGGGAACAAAGCTTTCTCAGGGCCAGGAGTAAGGGGGGCTGTGCCCGTTGTGGTAGCATCTATCATAATACAGACTCAAAAAAATGTTTCGCTATTAACAACATTTGCAGGAGGTGTGGGCAGAGAGGCCATTATGCAAGAGTTTGCAGAGAATCTTGCAATGTGAACAGGAGTGGGAATTCTAGTGTGGGGGTGGTTCAAAGTACGACTGAAAGTTTGTGTACTGACAGAGTTCTTATAGTGAATGAGGGTCTCGAAACCAAAAGTGCAGTTTTACCTAAAAAAAAAGCAGAGGATGTCTAGACCTACAGCTATCTTCAAAGTGTGTGAGAAGGATGTTGAACTCATGATTGATTCTGGGTCCATGTACACCATTATACCTGAACGGGTTTTCAAAATGTATAGGTAGAATGTTAAACTGGTACCTAAAGACATAAAACCGGGGGGGGGTATCAAGGAGAATCCATAGACATCTTGGGGAACACGGAAGGCAACATACAATATGGCTCAAGGTGTACCAGGGGTAAGGTGTATGGGTCAATGGAAGGACCACAAATTCAGGGGTGGATGCACCAGTTTTATTTGAATATCGTGCTACATCCCAGAGCCCCCAATCAGATGTTGGTTGTGGATGAACTCACCTTAGAGAGGGTGTTGGCTGGAGTGGAAAATGTTTTTTGCAAAAAATTGGGATGTCTCAAAGGTTACGTTCACAAAGAAAGAGTGAAGTCGGACGCAACATAAATTGAGAAGGGTGCCACTGTCTGTTTGTGATGGGTTGAAGAAGTTATTAGGAGAAATGCTAGAGGATGGTGTTATTGAGCCTGTGGAAGCGTTAGAGTGGGTTTCGCCAGTGGCAATTACCAAGAAATCTGATGGTCGTCTGAGATTCTGTGTAGACTTACGCTCAGTGAACCAGAATATTGTGGCTGATGTCTTTCCTCTTCCTAACATAAATGAGTTACTTATCTTAGTGAAGGACAAGAGATATTTTTCAAAGCTTGATTTGAGGAGTGCTTATCATCGAGTTAGGTTGCATGAGAGCTCCAAGTCACTCACAACATTTGTCACCCCAGAAGGAACCTTTCAATTAAATCGGTCCCGTTTGGATTAGCATCTGCTGCTAGTGTTTTTCAATGGGCAATGACTAAGGTCTTGGAAGGGATAAGTGATGTAATTTACTTCCAAGGCGACATTCTGGTCGTGGGGAAGACTAAGGGTGAACATAATGGCACCTTACATTTAGTGTTGAGGAAATTGGAGGAATTTGGTCTCACGCTACATCAGGAGAAGTGCATTTTTCTGGCCGAACAAGTAGAGAATTTGGGTTGTACTGTTGGTACGGGGTCGATCAAACCTAAATGCTCTTTGTTGGATGCCATAAGTAAAGCACCAGTCCCGAAAGATAAAGATCAACTAAGGTCGTTCTTGGGGCTGATAGAATACTATGCAAAGTTTGTTGAGAAATTTGCGGAGAAAACAGAGGGTTTAAAAAAAATGTTGTGCAAGGGCAATAAGGTTGAGTGGGAGGAAGAACAGCAACTTTGTTTCGTCAACATTAAGAGGGAGATATGCCAAGCGGGCATTTTAACAGTGTTTGACAGAAGTCTAAAATTTGTGCTCACGGTAGATGCGAGTGCATTTGGTTTGGGTGTGGTTCTTTCACATTTCCATGGCAATTATGAGAGGACCGTGGCGTTTGCCTCTTGTACTCTGACATCGGCTCAAAAAAACTATTCTGTCATAGAGTGAGAAGCTTTAGTGGCAGCCTGGGGTGCTGAGTATTTTTGTGTATACCTGTGGGGCTTACCGTTTGTTATACTGACTGATCATAAGCCGCTAGTAAGGATTCTAGCTCCAGGTGGTGCAGGAAAAGGTTCAGCCAGGCTGGCTAGACTAGCAGCAAGACTTCAGGAGTATACCTACACTGTTGAGTTTTTACAAGGCTGGAAGAATGTTCAGGCGGATTGTCTGTCTAGATTACCATTGAACTGGGAAGAAGTTGATGATGCTGGTGGGAGAGATACAGACATGGAAAGGTGTGGTCGCCACTGTACAAGATGAAGTGGGTAGAGGCACTGGTTCTTTTTCGGTGTTGCAGTGAAGAGAGGAAATGGAAGGAGATCCAATAATGAGAGACATAGTTAAAATGATTAGGTGTGGAGAGGTGAGAGAGTGCACTCTTGTCCCAGCTGTGAGACCCTTTTTGAAGGCGCTGGAAGAACTCTCTGTCTGCGGTGATGGTGGGATTATGAAGAGAGACTGTTTTGTTCCTCCTGTGGGTTTGAGGTTCCGAAATTTTCAGCTGGCACATGAGGGTCATCTTGGGCAAGGATTGACCACCAGAAGGGTGAGAGCAAAATATGGTGGCCAGGCTTGGATAATCAAATCAAGGAATGGGTGCGAAGTTGTAGCCTGTGTAGAGAAAGTGAAAAGAGGTTGTTTCTTGAGAAGTGCAAGGGTGGACATTTAGGAGATCCTGGAAAGCCTTAGCATACAGTCTGTCCGGATTTTATTGGACCATTGAGAGAGTTGTCTCTAGATATGAGATTTGCAGTTGTGGTTGTGGATATTCATTCAAAGTGGTTGGTCGTGGAATTTTTGAGGTCTTAGAGAAAATGTTCAAAGGAGAAGGAGCCCCAGTAGTTCTTATTACAGACAATGGCACAAAGCTCACTTCACATCAGATGATAGATTTTTGAGGGCTTGGGGAGTCAGGCATTCTTGTACATCTTTATATAATCCAAGGGGAAATGGAGTGGCTGAGAGAGCTTCTCAAAGGAACCATGCAGTTGCCATTGACAAACCGGTATGATGTCAGAGAAACCATTTCGGACATGGTGTGGGTGTTTTGCACCACACCACATAATGTTACACAGAGGATCCCTTTTGTGGATATGATGGGGCAATGGCCGGGCACCAAATTAGTGCCAGCCTGGTTGAAGGGGATGTTGTATGATGATGTGGGTATCAGTGAGCTAGACAAGTCCCTCAAGAGGGATGTGAGGCAAGCTAGATTACGGGTGGAAGTAGGAGACTGGGTCAAAGTGAAGTCGGGTAGGATACAGGGAGGTTTAACCAAGTTCAGGGGTCCTTTCTGTGTCCAGCGAGTTGGTGCATTTTTTGTGATTTTGGAGAACGGTGAGAGGTGGAATTTTCAGAATGTAGCCCTATATCAAAAGAGTGGGATGCGCGAAGGGAATATTGAAGAAGGTTGCTCAGGAATGATGTTCATGGATGCTGATGATGAGGTCGTCAGTCAGAGGGGCGGAATGTCACTGGATGGTTGTGTTGAACAACATCATGGGGATGTTGGGAGTGAGCATGGTGATGATCCTGTTCCCGAAGATGTTGGGAGTGAGCGTGGTGATGATCCTGTTCTCGGGAAGAGAATTAGGAACCCACCTTCTTATTTGAAGGATTTCGTTAGATAAGAGATTGTTTGAAAATAATTTTCATTATTATTATCATTTATAATTTTAACTTCTTGTTTTTCAAAACCCTTATTTCTTGTGCGTTAGTTTGATGTGATTCATTTTCCTTATTAGTAATTCAGTAATGAACAGGAGAGGATGTGTTATGAAGCATTTATGCATTATGAGTTCTCGAGTGTAAGGCGGGCAGGGTTCTGAGATGGTCAGTTGACCTGGAGCCGCTCTGACTCCAGGTGGTGTCGCTTGAAGATTAAACTTGTTGTGTCAAAATCACACGCCTGTCTGGTTATCGTTAATAACATAGTCTCATATGTCATTGACTTCATTGATGGGGCACATGTTGCAATCTGTCCACCATCTGACAACAAGTATATCTAGAGAAATAGGAAATGTAGCCATTCCATGAACATACAGGTCTATCTGCAATGTCTCACACATCATCACAGATTTAGTGGCCAGATTCCCTGGTAGCACATATACCTCCTATATATTCAGGCACAGTGGAATCTACACACGGCTACTTGGTGGAGAGTTTGGAGAAGGATACCTTCTGGATAGTTTAACACAGTCCAATGGAGCACAGTCTACAGGTAAGGATAGAGATGGCAATGACCTAATATTCACTTCTGTTATTGTAGGAGACAATGCATATGCAGTGCAGTCCTTCACCTTCACACCATATCTCAATCCAGCTTCACCAA
This sequence comes from Pleurodeles waltl, assembly GCF_031143425.1. Lineage (NCBI taxonomy): Eukaryota > Metazoa > Chordata > Amphibia > Caudata > Salamandridae > Pleurodeles > Pleurodeles waltl. The sequence continues at coordinate 642,393,972 of NC_090446.1, read as the reverse complement.
GTGAACGGTGTTACAGTAGTGCACATAGGAGGATGCAAAGTGTTATTGAGAGGACCTTTGGCCTGCTGAAGAGTCACTTTCGATGCCTGCACAAAAGTGGCGGGGAACTACAATACAGTCCTGAGACCTGCTGCAAGATTATGGCTACATGTGCTATGTTGCACAACATCACAACATCAAGAGGCATACCCCTGGAACCCCCAGATACGGAGACTGTAGAGTATGATGATCCATTACCACCTTACCACCCAACAGATGGATCAAGAGCAGCAGAAGGCATACAAAGATGTGCAGAAATTACGCAGAATTATTTTTAAAGTGAGTAATGAAGAGACCACGTGTTTCTCCTTATTGCTACAGGTATCACATTTATTGCCTTAACCTCAGGTCAAATATGTGGGCATATAACATAGGTTTCCCAAAAGCACTGTCTGTACTTTAATCAAATGCTTCACCCTAAACATCATATAAGTAGTGCATTGTCACAAAACAACAAGCCCTGGGAAGATGTATCCATTACTTTTTGCGTTCTTGCAATCCATATGGAATGGTCAGTGGGCTCAGTGGCATCTCTTGTTGTGCCTTCTGAGACAGCACTGTGTCTGAAACTACAACACCTATACTTCATCACAGGGGCAGTCACACTACTGAGGCTAGAGAGCTCCTCAATATCCCCACCACCTTGGTCTCTGTTCCCAGTGATCCAGGCTGTCTGCATGTTCTCCAATGCATGATCACCTGCACCATTCCCTGTGCAACGTCTCCACTGCAATGTGCCATCTCCACTTGCATGCCCATGGCACGTCGTGACAGTAAAGCAGTTGCATTTGTGAGGCAATGGACAGATCTGCTAAACCCATCCAATCTACCCATCAATTGGTGATGGCGCCTATGGCGGGTGACATGGTCCTGCTGCATTACTGTGCCAAGTTTCTTAATGGCATTGGTCATCTCCCTTAAATTGTCTGATGCTACTTTCTGTCCTTCCAACACTGTTCCATTCAGCTGGCATATGCTGTGATTGAAAGACACCAACTGCTTGTGCATATATTTCATGTGCTTACATTGTGGGCACATAATAAACACAAATTAAGTCAAATTGAGGGAAGTATATACCTAGACTCTCACAGCATTTAAGAATGAAGGCCTCTTATCTCTAAAATATAATAGCCTCAGATGGGTTCACATCACCTTTTGTATTTCTTTTAACCCAAAAATGTTTCTTTTATTTATAAAAGCTTTTTTCAAGATTAGGTGCTCCTAAAATATTGGTGCAGTGAAAGTGAAAGTGTGATATTAAAGTGCCAAAGTGTTACATACAATAAATACAAATGTGGTTAAAAAGCATATAAGAAAAAAGCGAACTTCAAAAGGACCCCTTTATTCCAGGTGTCCTGAAGTCACTTATATATTTAACCCACATATAATGTATTCAACGTTTCAACCCTGTTTCAAGACATAAATCTTTAATGGGTCATCCTCAGGACTGAACAATACTTCTAGCCGGAAACACATTATTCAAATGAAAAAGACAGGCTTTTTGTACAATACTCTTATTGATAATCTCGTATATAATTAGATCACAAGACCACTGAGTCACACTTACCTATTCTAAGATTTTTGACATGGGTTTTTTAGAGCGATTCTTAGTAGTATATAAAATGCGTGTCATCAAAATTGAATCAAATATTTTTGAATAGTTCCCCAATTAATCGGTATCTTATTTCTATTTTCTAATCTATAGGGATTAACCTCCGTTATTACTAAAAAAACATTACTTTTTCTATTCTTCGTTTTCGGAATAAATATCATTATTTATTGCCTTATAGATTTTAATTAACACCCCATAAACTTGGGTATTTGTAAAAAGTCTCTACTCACATAAATTCCAACTTTTAGCAGCATATAACCTTTCTACTTGGTCAAACATCTTTTGATGGCTAAGTGGAGTCAAAAACATTCCTTTACTCCTGCCCTAAAAAATGGAATTAAATAATTCCTCTTTTTTATATATATATATATATATATATATTTATGGATATGCTAAATTAAACTGAATTATATTTCTAGCATCATTCATTATATCAGAAGAAAAAAGGAAAGAAAAAAGAACCTGCGTAATATTTTTTAAAAAGGGGGCTCGATACTTCCATTAATTTAGGTAAAATCTACGTACTGAAGAACCATTTTCAAAAAACACACACACCGCAAAAGATAATTGCATGTTTGTCAAAGGATTCATAACTGTGGGACGCCTGTCCAGCAGCTTCCGAGTATACCAAAGAAACTATTCGTTTCATTAACTGAAAGACGCCGTCAGGCAGTCTCCGAGTATCTGTGGGGAAAATATTTGTTTCATCAACAGAAACTCTCTTCTAGTTAAAACGTATCCTCGATCGCACCACAGTGGTTACAAAGTATCGTTATGGTTGAACTTACTTCTACAACATGCTCGATCTGCACTCAGAAAGGACGCTGTTCGTATTACACCACGCGCGCCACACACCAGGCCGGTTAAGTAAATTTCAAATCTGCGTGGCGTGCATCTCTGGTTTCGCACGCTTTCTCACATCATAAAGACTACTTCGTCAAATCTAATTAAGCAATTAACTACACCCGCTAGCCAAACCGTACTGGCAGATCAAAATAGTATGTTCCCTAATAATTCTTGAAAATATAATTTCTAAAAAGAAAAAGTATAAACGCCTTTTAGCAATACAATGTTTATGTTATATATATATAGACCACTCTGTATTTAACCAAACGCTATTGGTAAATTTTACTCATATTTTCTTAGTACTTTATACCTCCATAATCAATTATAAAAATTTAATATATAATAAATTAATATATCTTCTTTGTATCACATAATGCAAATATAGTAGTAATTTGCAATTTGTCCTCTTCTACTGCTTAGGCACTGCATCTTAAACATTGATGCCTCCAGACCTCCAAACTTAGATGGGCCCTCACCTTCCTCTGAGCTCTGCCTGACATCTGCTCTACATCTCATGAAGGGAGTGTATTATCTCTGGAAAAGGGACTGATGTCTGTGAGTGCATTTATTCCATGAAGGCAGTGTATGCATGTCTTCTGTCAAGTCATCAGACTTCAAATTAAACTCATGATTCCACTGTTGCCCTGCGTTGGGGTTGTGCAGGTTTTATGGACAAACGTTGTCGACCTCTGACCGTGGATGGCTTTCCTCATTCCTCACAGTTTCTGTTTCTGCTGCATGTGGTGCAGGGACATCTGCAACTTCAATGAGTAATATTTCAATTATAAATTACTTGTGCATGTCTCAGGTCAGTATGAATTTGAAGTAAACAGTTTCCCTGACATAGTGTCATAGGCTTGTCATTTGTTTTGTCTATCTGTGTGGGAATGCACAATGCTGCAACGTTTATTCTAGGTTCACTGTTGGAGTATGGATTACGACTCCCATAAGGCATTGTTGGGTTGAATGGCATTTGTAGAGTGGACTATTTTGATCAGTGAGTGCTAACATTGATTTTCTGTAGGGGACAATTTTGCCTGCACATGTGGTAATTCAAATATTTGTTGTCCTTACCTTTGCTGGTGCCTGGTGTGGCTGAGGTGTCTATGTCGGTGACTCCAACTATGGCTTCAGGCTGCAGAGTTGCCTCCAGCATGTCCTCCAAGGGGGTGGATGGTGTCTGGATGGATGGTCATCCACCAGTGCTCCTTGCCTTCTTAAGCCTGGTTGCTACCCTCTCTTTTGAACGTGTATGTAATCGTACCAGAGTTTGTGTATCTCCTCAATGGAGCACTGTGCCATACTCACTGCGCTGATCTTTGCCTGGATGTCACTCAATAATTTGCGCTTCTCACTCTCTGGGACATAGAGTGAGTTTTTCCCAAAGAGCTTGTCATGGCTCTTCAGCACCTCTTCAGTGAGCACCTCCGGTTCCTGTAAACTGAACTTCAGCTTCCTCTTTGCTGCCTCCAGCATCCTTGGCATTCCCCTCAGTGGCCATGGTGTTTGGGTCCTGGCTGACAGTCCTGACTGGCTCCCTGATGCTCAGGTCATGCTCCTGTGGCTCAGGCTTCTGGAAACAGCATGGACTGACCCACTTCCTGGTTGTGAGGTCATTAAGTTGCGCCAGAATGCAAAAATCGCAAATTACTAAATTACTAAATAGCGATTTTACCGAATCGCTATTTGGTAATCATTATTTGTGATCGCAGATTTTAGGGGATAGCAAAACATTTTTTGATTGCGTTGTTGCATTTAGCAAGTACCAAATAGGGATTCGGTAAAAATCGCTATTTGGTAATTGCTAATGCAATGCTTCATACATATGACCCCTAGTTACTGGGATATCATGAGAGTTGAGGCTGTCTAAGCTAGTCCGCTGTACAAACAGAGCTGAACTGGTTAAAATACCACCTTACGTAACAAAATAGACAGCATTTATATCTCAACCTCCAGTTACAAAGTGGGAAACTGAGCAACGGCTGGCGTTGTTCTTCTTAGACGTCAATATAAATCACGGAGTGGAAGAACAAAGCACTTCAAACGTGTTTTAGAGCTGTTTACAGTAATCCTAAATGATTATTACCACAAACAAAAGATTAATTATCTGCTTAAAAAAGTTTAATAGATTTTTGCACATAATCATATTCAAGCAGGAGCTCTGGCTTGTTCTGCGATTCCAAAATATGAACAAATTCCCGGCATTGTTCTCAGAAGATGACAATCCTGTTTCTGATGCATAGGAACACGTTTCTAGCCTTTTTGAGTTTCAACTTAAAATGATCATCAGCAAAGATGGTGAATAGGCGGATTTTTTAAACAAACATTATATTAAAGCACATCTTTCTATAGAAGATGTGTTTACTTTGAAGGGTTACATTAAAAAAGAATTTGGTCAAACAACCAATTGGCATTTTAAGTAAACCGTACCCTAGTTTTATTAGTTATACAGTTAATTATTGAACTGGAGGAAGACAGCTGACCAAAAATAACTTTTTGATGTTCTACCTTGATCATGAGATTACATGAATGCACTGCTGGTTCTCTGTCTTCTGAAGGATAATGATTTTCTTTTTAGAAAATGTGTAACAGCATGAGAAGTGTTGTGGCGCCTGTGCACCACTGGGAAGTAGAATAGTCAATATGCCAGGCTATCTGGGCTGGGCAGAGATTATGCCAGCTGCTCCTCAACCCACTGAGGCCTCCTGACAAGCTTTGTGAGCGCCAGTCTCTCAGTAACCACCTAACCACCCCTTGTGTAATTTATTATCATCACATAACCCCTCCCGGAGAAAGGTCCACAGTATGTAACAGACACCTGAAATGAGAAACCTTTCTAGAAATAAACCGTTGTGGTTTTATCCAAGTTACTCAGCAAGTCTAGGGCTCTGAAAAAGAGAAAGGAATAAGGAGGCTCAGATCTGATCGTGGGTTTCTTGTATTAATTTATTTCACTGTATGATTTCATTTTTTTTTTTTTTTTAAAGTGCCACATGCCATTTTGTTGTGGTCTTTGGAATATGCACAGATTAAGGAGGCCAATGATATGTAACAATACAAACCGCTGGTAGAACCAATCAATCAGCATAAAATCGAATTTCCCAGTGGATACCCTTGTCTTAATGCGACCAAGAGCAGTTACTAAGGGGTTATTTAGGGTTTGGTGGAATTTAGCCTTCGCCTAACTCACAAATTATCCACCTCCGTTAGAGGTAGGCAAAGCGCAATGTTTTCCTTTGGTGGAGTCGCAGATGACTCTGCCAACAGGCACTTTTGTGTGATTGCCAGTCCACCACAGAGCCATTGGTCAATGTATGTCAGCAGCTCTGCCTTATTTAGGGCGGTTTTTCAGAAGTACATTTTTTATTTTTTGGGACCGACAGGAAAGCTTTTGGTGTCCTAAAAAACAACAAAAAGGACCTTTACACATTGGGAAATATCTTCCCGTGTGCCGCAGTCATTTTTTTGCTTTTAATAGCTTACAGCCATGAAAAACAAAAAATATTTGCCAAGCAGGTGCATCAAACATTGTGCACGTTTGGTAAAGGATCAGTGCCGTCGGTGAATCTCTTCAGTGGCTGTTTCACTGAAGGCTCAGAGAGCGCAACCAGGCAGGCCATGTTTTTTTTTTATATATATAGCGGGTAATCTCCCATCAGGGGAGTTGGATGGCAGGCTGCCAACAGGACTCTAAATGACCCCCTGAACCTTGGTGAAGATTGTCTCTTTGAATTATCCTTTTACACCACACGTTAAGATGTATCTGCACCCTTGTGGCCGCACTCACTTAAATCATTACAAGTGTTATCTAGGAAATGTTCATTATGCCAGTGTTCATTATGCCATGGTTTTGACATGGAATTCGGAAAATTACCCTATTACAATACATTACTTAATTTCACACTGTTTGCTGTAAATATTTACCACAAATGAGCAGTGTGCTGTAACAAGTTACAGTGAATGCATGAGAAGAATGCCAGCAACAGAGCGGAAGTTGTGTTGTTTGCCCTACATTTGTAGCACTATATTTTTGGAGGAGGCGAGGACTCATTTTGTGTTAAAATGCAGACCTATATTTGAAGTTTCAAGCAATTTTCCCGATATTATGCAAAATCAAATTATTTACACCCTTACTGAGTGTGTGCCTCTAATAAAACCCCATAGCATTGTGGTTAATAGTCAGTAACTACTCTAGCCAGGAAACAAACCCTTTGTCTCAGCATCACAGATGCACACCAGTGGATCCTAGAGGTCCGAAGTTTCAGAAACATGACATGGTTGTTTAGATATGTCTGATTTCAAAAGTCAACAGTTAGAAAAAGCATAGAGCATCCTTCTGAAAATGTGACTCTTATTTAATAAGTAACATTCCACGGATATTATTTGTTAAATTCTGCTCGCAAAGTGTTATAGTTGGAACGTCTTCTCATGACAAGTTGCTTCCACTCCATTCCACATACTCTACCCTTGAAGCCTCAGGCAGGGGTGCTGGCCTGAGCCTTGTGCAGGTAGGCTACAGGTGAGGTGAGTGGCTAAGCTCAGACTTAGATTCCAAGGCTCCTGAGAATGGATTATAGTGGTAATACTGGCAAACCAATGTATCTCAGGCTGCAGCACATGCCGGGAACGGTGGCCCCTTCCTCCACCAACTCCCTTTAAATCAGAATAAACGGCAGTGATATGACCCTCTGGATGTCACCTGGCAATCACCACACACATAAGCCAGTGCAGAGACTATTTATTTAAGCTCTGCACTGTGAATGAAAGCCTGCAGACGTCACTGAGGCTGATGTCATAGGTTGCTGAAGCTACCTCTGGTGGTCTGTTATGAGATTGCTGAGACTACACCTTAGATATACAACATCCTTGGCCAATGCAAGGTCAAAGTGCCATGAACTGCATGAGCCCTCTTGCTGCTGCTACTAGGGTTCCATTACTTAACTACATGTAGTATCAGAGACCTGATTGGCTAGCCCCTTCAATCACAGCTTCCCTCACTGGGCAATTAGTAATCTTGAAATGTTAGCTGTAGATGCCAGCTTCCATCTTCATCGGAGCTCTGCAAGCATTATGATCCTAGTCATAGGTCAAGTTAGCTAGCCACAAGCTTAGCAGTGAGGACGAATGGTTGTGTGCAGCCCTCCCTAGAGGCAATGGTAGTGCAGTGCTAGGCCACTAGCTTCAGCCTTCACTTGATCCTTTAAAGCAAGTATTCAAAAAAGTCTTAGGATGCCCTATACTCCAAACCTTCAAAGATATCGTAAACATCATATCTTGACTATCTTACCAATATTCATACAGACTGAGTTAGGAGACCACACAGCTTTGGAGAAGGTTCTACCAATTGCATGAAGCCTGTTGACAACTTGAAACAAGGGCTGGCCCTGACTTTTGATAACAGACAAAGCTTCTCAAGTTCTTGACTGCTCATATCTCCCAAACTGTACACCTGATGTGACCTGCAAGAAGACTAGTGCTATTTCATGTGGTATAGATGTCAAAGAAAAAAAGAAGAGAAGGCCCAGATCATCTTCAGAAGGAGATTCCCATATTTAGAGTGGATAAAGTTCAGAATTATGTGTGGAACTAGGACCAGCTGGCTGATGTTTGTGGGTCATGAGAGACACCTTGCCCAGTCTTGGCTTTTAACCAACAGCACTTTGCATACTGAGACTAGTAGGTCTGCACTTAGAATCAGATGAGAGGAAGTACGAGCACCTGAATCCAAGGTGCTATTGGCTACAAGGTCATTTCTGGATGAGAATGTCACACATCACTTCAGGGCCACTTGGCTGAGAAAACTAACTGCCTTTTCAGCTTCAGGAGCCCCCTCTGGATCAGGGCAAAGCGAGGGCTTTTCAGGGGGAGCTGGTCATAAGTGTTCAGAAATGGGGACCAAGGCAGACAACCTTTGGATAGGAGCAATCAACTCCTGCTATAAGTCAATTGCAGTTACTATATACTGTCATTTACAGAGAAAGACACCTTTTGAAGTCTTGGGCTTCACTTTTACAGATAATTGATTTCAGGTATGACAGTGCAGTATTAAACCAATAATGCAGTTCCAAGAAGGCTCCGATACGGTGAATGAAAGCGTATGTAGTTCAGGAAATTAGTTGAGTTGATTACATTCAGCTTTAGGATGAGATATCAGTTGGTTTACAAGTGAAAATATGTGCGAAAAGGGCAGAGTAGGTACTGTGCAGGACTATAAACCTCTCATTATCCCCAGAAATGCATATTGACTGTCAAGAACGTGGTGCCAGGCACGTACAAATTCCTACATACGATGTGATTTCATCTATCTATTCAGCTACTCCTTTGTTTTATTTTCATTCCATTACTCTGCCTATTTTAAATTCAATAGAGGTGGGAGGTGAGTGGTGAAACTGTTACATAAATAACTCAGAAATTTAGAACAAAGGCGAGGTAGAAGAATTGAAATTACTTTTTTTTTTAATTTCCTTTTCTGTTTGATTCTTAATGCAATTTTCCTTCTGTCAAGCTTTTGTAATGTCCTTGTACTGTTGTAGAATTGTCAAAGCACAAAAAAAACAAAGGCAGATGGTTATTCACGCAGCAAAACACATACCTATTTGTTGTGTAAGCACTCCCCCTGCCAGGGTGCTCCCCTGCTCTGGCTCCGCACTGTGTCTTGTTTATAATCAGTTATCGTTAAATAAATATCAGATGGAACATGAACACAGACAGCAAGCGCTGTAAAGGTAGCTAATGGAAATAATATTGGCACTCAAAAAAATCTGATACCCTGGTTCAATATGTTCTGGGTGGAATGAATACCTCTAATTGTGAGCTTTCCCTTTAAAATTGGAAATAATATGCAGATTATGGTGCGTTTCTCATCAGAATCTACATGTCCAGGTATTTATTGGACCCTCTGCCCTGTTAAATTTCAGCAGGCTTGACTTGGCAACATTTAATACAGGGATGCGATGTTTATCCCAGCCAGTAAGTATCTGGGATACATACTACTAATGCTGTTTCCTTGAAAATGGAGGGCTCTCGCTGCTAGGGCTGTTAATCTATAATATACGAGGAGGCGTTTTTTCATCTATATTGATAAAGCATTCTACGACATTATCGTTTTTCCGCTCTTTCACCTCCAGGCTTATTCCCAGACGTACACTACACCATGCGAGCTAATGGAAAAAATTACAAAGTAGAATTGAAAAATGGTTCTATATCATCTTGAGCATGTCAAAATGTCAAATTTCTCCCCAAATTATTTTCAGTGCCTCCAAAGCCATAGACGTTTAGCCAGCTTGTGTATACATTGTACATAAAAATGCTCCTTTTTATCAGGGTAAGATAAAATTTGTCTGGAACAACGTGAACATTTTGAATTATTCCATAAATGCACCATCTGGAATGCAAATATATTATATCGCTTTTTTAGCCAATTAATTTAAAATCATAATCTGCAATACACATTGTGCTTCAATTTTCTAAATAACTGTCATATTGTGCGGCCTGTATCACTGGACAATGTCAGCCTGGGTACACCCTGAGAATTATCTGTGTAACGAATACCTTTTTTGATAACTACTTTAAAAAATGCAATGTAATGTGTCACTATTGGCCCCAATTTATTTGACAGAATTTGCTCGTGGGAGACCCCACCCCGCCCCCACAAACCTTTGAACACAAGAATTAAGTTTGCTCTCTTGGCTAGCTTTATGCCAAATGTTGGGTATTTTATTTTTCTAGAGACTTCTTTGGGTTGCTGCCATACTCTGGGTGCCAATTGTGATGTCTTCAGCGATGTCCTAGTATTAAAGGAGCGGGCCAAGTGTTTACTGTGGGTCATTATTGCTCTATGAGCCTTAATTTCCATGAACAGCTCTGAATCAAGGCCTGCTGTTGAAGGTCAGGTTCGTGAACCTGCATATTGTTGCAATGAGCCCTGGTTCCACCTAGCTCCAGAAGCTGCTTATAATGTACTACTGCATGCATTTGTTGCACGATGGAAGGGACCACAAGGCCTGTTCGACATCCATCCAGATGAAGAAACCTGTTCTGTTTTTGTTCAATGAGGCGTTTCTTATGACCAGAGAGGGATTCGAGACACATAGGCCCTGATTACGAGTTGGTCATTATATTCTGACCCATGCGCAAATCCCTGTTCATGCATGGGATGGAATTCTGAGTTGGTAGGTTATCAGATATGCTAAAAACCTCAACCTTTATTAAGTTTTGGCAGGTCAAACCTGCTGAAATTGAATGGGGGAAAACATATGGTATTTACTGAATCATGTCGTTTTTGGTGCACTAAACACTATAATCCGCATGTTTTCCCCCATTAACGTGTGACAGGTGTTATGTATCGCACCCGACATATAACTTACCCCCCCAGTATCATTATTTAATCAGGTGATATAAATAGCACTTAAAATCAGGCCCTCAGGCTCTCAGAGCCCCTAGGCATTAGGTTAAAAAGGTGTGCTACTGCTACAGTTGCTTACCATCCCCGAGTGAAGAGCTCTGATTGGGTAACAGAAGTGCATGCAAGTCTTTAAGTATGTCACCACCCTTTGTGCGTATGCGTGTTGTAGAAGGTGTTGTTTCCCAGGTGGACAGTTCTCCACTATGAGTCGTCTGTCCTCTGATTCGGGAAGCTCCTCGATGACTGTAAGCTGATCAGTCTGGTCTTGTGACAGCTCTGGCTCTCATTCTACATGGCATGCTGCGGTGGCACCGGTTTGGCGGGTGAGCGGGAGAATACATTTCCATATCTTTTCTTGGTCTCTTAAGAAGCTTACTCACTGAAGACGACACTCCTTGTAGCAGGCTGCTGCAGCCTCCATTTCATAATTATTCGAAGTACGGGTGGATCTCTGTGCCGAGCTTGTACCGCTAGAGAAAGGGTGGCTTTCATTTTCCCTCTTTATGTCTTCAGAATGCCGTCTGTTTATGAGGCGCAATTCACCAATGATGGCTGTTTGCATTAAAACAACAAGAGATTCCCATTCTAATTTAGAAAAGGAAAAAGTTAATATATGGATTACAATTGTCTTTGTTTACGTTGAGAACAAACACCTTGACATAATAATTATGTTGTTGACTTGCATCTTATTGTCTGGCTTGTACTCTCAGTGCCAAATTAAATTTTCCCATATATTGTATGAAATTACAACCTGAACGTCACATTGTATTCCCAAACAAACAACAAACAATATGGATCACTGGTTGCTTTCTACTCTAAAACGTTTTGCATCTCCCATATCAATATCTTCAACTCTTGAAAAGAACAACCTGACAATGTTAACAAAATGTCTAAAAAAGATCCAGTGTCTCCAACTAAATCTCGCTACCTTGTACCAGACCTAATGGACTAAATAAAAAATGTAAAACCTTTTGTTGTCGAAACCAACAACACTCTTCAGAGACTTGAAGAGAAATGGTATAGTATGGAATCTATATCTTCAGAAGTGGAGAAAGGAATTAGTGATGCCCAACATGTTGTGGCTAAACTGGACTTACTATCAAAAGAAGTTTCCTGCTAAACAAAAGAAACCTGGAGATTCTGAAAACTGCAAAAGGCACAGCACAACAATTTGAGAATTTATGACATTCCTGAAGGATCAGAAAGATCACATATGATTTAATTTCTGCAGCTTACTATGCCCAAAATGTTTGGCCTAAAGGATGGCTTAGACCTTAACACACAGAGAGCTCATTGTGTTGCAACTCAGTCTCTGACAAAATCCACTTCTGCTTGACCAAGAGGTATCTTCGCCTACTTTTTGTAAGATTCAAATCTTGTGAAAGTACTTTCAGCAGCCAAGCAACAGAAACAAATGCTATGCTTGGGTCAGAAGATCTTCTTCACCCAGGTGTTGCTCACTCAACAGCTAACAGAAGGAAAGGTTTATTGTATCTATGCTAGCTTTAAGATCCATTAATTCTTGATTTGGCCTCATTTAGCCTCATCCATTTAAGGTTACTTTCAGAGACAAGACATCAACTTTCGATAATCCAGATGAACTGAGAACGTTTATTTTCTTACATAGGGAAGAAGTGATTGAACTTGGAAAAACTTGAACTCTTTTGCTTTGTCACTGATTAGGATGTTGCTATATTTCAATAGAACTGTTTTTGATATAACAGTTTTTTTGTTTTTACAATGATGCTTATGTTTCTTAATATTTTTCTTCAGAGACATCTTGTTTGTCCAAGAAGTTTGCATCAAGGTGTCCTATGGTTCTATACCTTAATGTATCCCCGTATCTGAACCCATCAGTGTTTTGTTTCACCCATTTTTCCGGTAAATGTTTCAATTTTATTTCATGTTCCTCTACTCTTTATATTGGGTCTCTAAGCTAGTTCTAAAGATCTGTCTCTGCTATATATATATCTTTCTCTTTTTACCCTTACCCAGGTTGTGCTCATCCTTTCTTAATCTCTTTCACTCCACCACCTCCTGTTCACCTTGTACTCTATTCTTATCCAGTGACTCACATGGTTAAAGTCCTTTTGTTTTTTTCCATTACCTCTTGGTTTAACTTAGGGAGACTTATTGTCTCTCCTCTCTCCTTCTTTCTCTTGTGTTATTTTATTTTCTCTTCTATCTATCCTTCCACTCATTCACATTTTCTCTGTCACCTGTTAATCTTTCCTTCATAGCTTCACCGTATTGTTGCTTTGGATGTTTATCCAATGATCACCTTTATGAAGATTCTAATCTGTATATTACGTGTATCTGTTATCATTCTGTGTTTATCTTTTCCTTGACCATATCACATGAGTAATCTTCATATTGTCTCAGGGAATATTAAAGGTCTTCATAATCCCATTAAAAGCAAAGAAGTATTACTCATTTATCCAGTATTACTCATTCATCCAGGATTGCTCTACTGCAAGACACTCACCTTTCAGAAAGGGACATTCAGAAAGGGACATTATTCCTTTAAAAAAATTGGATTGGTCATGTATTTTCTTCTCCCGCTAAAAATAACAAACACAATAAAATCATTCTCTTTCATAAGCCCCTGATTCATGATACTGATACTGACTGTTAGGATCCATAATATACAGCTCTGCTATCTACTTGTAATTTTTAGGGACCCACAGTGGAAGATTTCCAATTTTGGGAAAAAGTTTCCACCTTATAAAGGTCCTGTCCGCATGATAATCCTTTTGAGGGTGGGAACTACAATCAACTCACAGATCCTTTCATAGATTGCAGCTCAAAGTCAAGTTGCAGCCTGAACAAAATACATTTTTTTTTAAAAGCTATACTTTCCAGATCTTTAGTTGATGCATGGAGGTCTTCGAAACCTTTTATGGAATTTACATTTTATTCTCCAGTACACCAATCCAGATCTAGGGTAGATAACACATTTGTAACTAATAATTTACATATTTGTAACTCATACCATTGTGAAATCTATGGTACAGGCCGAAAAAGGTTATTTTAAAAACATTAAACTAAATAACAAAGTACTTCTCTGAAAAAAAACTGGATACATAAGGGTATTGTCACAGTGGGTCAGCTTTTTTCAGATACAATGCTTCTCTTATTTTTTAACTTCAAGAAAAATCTACTTTTTTCTCACCTTACTTTTCTAAAATCGGGACTCTTAAAGCCAAATTCTTACAATTCTTTCCCTCTATCCAAATTTTGGATCACAACTATCAATATACCACACCTACATTTAATTTTTCCACTGCAAGGGGAGCCTCATATATATATACAAATATATTGATACAGGTCCCACTGATAGAGTAAAAATTAAAGTAAAATTACAATGGGAAACTGATTTTAACAGGTTTTTTCCATTCAAATAGGGAATAAGTTATGGTCTAAAACAAATGCCACATCTTGCTCACAAAGTACTACACAAACATTGTTAATTTTTATAATAGACAATTTGTAGTCCACACTTCTCTTTCTAATGTTAAACTATATACAGATAGTAAATTCTGGTCCTGTGCTAACGAAAACAATTATCTAATGCATATGTTATTTGATGGTCCAAAGGTTAGTTCTTTCTGATCATGTATGGGGACAATTTACTGATATGCATTCAATTCTATTATCATTTGATATTTTTTTTAGGAGGTTCCTTTTAAACTCGGCACACTATTGTTGTGATTGAAAAATGTATTGATCTACTAATCACTATTGTATTACAAATGATCATGGCTAGCTGAAAAGATTCTACTATACTACCTTTCTTAGATGGTGAAATATATATGCCACAATTATAGACTGGATAAAGTAAGTATAAACATCATACAACAACTGATCAAAGGAGATTTGTTATGGGTGACACTTTCCTCTTTTCTAACTTTTCTATCAGGACATGGGATGGAATCAGCCATAATCCTGGCTATGCATGAACTTCGGCTGAAGGTGGGCAGTGACCAGGCCACAGTTCTTATACTGGCTGAACTGTGGTCTGCGTTTGATACGGTCATCCACAAAACTCTTCTGGCTAAACTAGCTTTGATAGGAGTTAGTGGCACCCTACTGAACTGGATGAGCGCCTACATTTCAGATAGATGCCAGGTGGTCGCCTTGCCTCCTTACCGTTCAGAGTTTAAAAATATCCAACATGGAGTTCTGGAGGGTTCGGCGCTCAGCCAACTCCTTTTTAGTATATAAATGAGGCCACTCATAACTCTGATTAAAGTCCATAATATTAGGCTGATTAACTACACTAATGATACACAGCTGATTTTGTCCATCAATAATAATGCTTTTCAGAACTGCGTGACATATTGTTAACTGGCTGAATTTAAACTCTCTGAAATTTAACGGAGACAAAAACAGAATTACTCTGTTGTTCAAGTAGCAAAGACCCAGGACACTCCTCTCTAACTTTTGGCTTCTTTCCACTGGCTCAGAACTGCATCTCCCTAACATGGTTTGTAATCTTGCAGTTATTTTTGACATACAACTCTCCATGGAGAACCATGTTGATAAAGTAGGAGGTACCTACATTCCACTTCTACGTGGCCTCCGGAAGCTCTTCCCACTACTGCCAGCTCAAGCAAAGTCCCAGATTGTGTTCAGTGAAATACTAAGCAGTTTGAACTATTGCAACTCTCTGTTACTCGGAGAACCAGACTATCTCATTAACAGACTTTACAGGGTCCAATCGTCAGCTGCCAAACTGGTATTGAACAGATGTCGTAACTCACCCGCATCTGATGCAATGAAGGAATTGTACTGGCTTCTTCTGAAACAGAGGAAAGTCTTCAAGTCTATGTGTATTGTCTTTAAGGCTCTTCATGGCATTGGACTTGTGCCCTTGCAATGGAGTCTAAAGAGATACATTACTAGGAGATGCCTCTGTTCTGCATCAGTGAATCTCGTCTGTGTAACCAGTCACCATAAGACCAGACCAGGGACTTTAGCCCTTACTTTTAAGGCAGCACAGCTCTGGAACAAGTAGTCAGTTATTCTAAGACTGTCCAAGGATTTATTGTATTTCAGGAAGGTCTTGAATACCAGGCTCATCCACCAGTCATTGTGTGGTTTTTGGGTGCTTTTTGGCAACTGTTATGTTCAGAAGGAAGTTTCTTAGCTCCAAGATACCTGTAAGGTGACCATCTGTGCTTTATAAATGTTATAAATACATAAATAAATAAATAGACAACATGTCTGTCCACCATGATGCAAATTAACCTCCATTGACTAACTTAATTTGAAGATGTTGATCACCATAGTCGTATGTTTATTCAATTTTCTTCCAGATAAGGCTATTCTTTCCCTTCATTCCTTCTTTGCCTTTTCCTCGCCCTTCTTCATCCCCACATAATGCTTGGTTTTATCGACTTTATTGTTAATTAGAGTATTACCTATTTTTAATAATGTGTGAAATATCTTATGTTACTCCCTTGAATATTTCAATGTTGTACTCATCTTCTACTGTACACATAAAGGTTTTTACCAAGTTGTTGTATTTCTTCTCATTTTACTGCATTTCATTAAAGCATTTTTAAACAGGAAAAATCTAAAAAATGATTCATTTTGGATAAATGGATAAATAATTTTAGAGGACACATTGCTTACATGTCCCGGTTTTTGTCAAAACAATAAAGTAGATAGAAAACACGTTCATTTTTTCAGTTTTCTTCTGACTGAAGTTAGGAATCATCAAATCAAAGTATTTTTTTCTAATGTCTTCTTTTTTTTGGGAGGGAGCAGGTTTGAAAAGCCCCTGAACCTGTCAACTCACTGTCTTGTTTGACTGGAAATTTTAATCCACCCTGGCTTTTTAGCCAAGATTGAGCCATGTTGGTGGTATGGCTTAAACCTGGGCATATTCACATTACCCGGAATTAAAGGCTTAATGAATATGAAAAAATATATTAAATGTCCCCTAAAAAAACATGAGAATTAACACCCATGCTTTAGTAATTCAGTTACACAGCAGCTGTTTTAATGTATTCCTCGACATACATACAAAAGGTGGTAACTTTAAGAGCTCTGTTGAATGAGATGGATGTGACTGCTTTGTTCTGTTTACGGTAGTGTCACTCAGTGTCATACCTACAGTATTAAAATGTATGTCACACATGCCGACACTGAAAACATAGAAATGCCACATATGTTACAGCTATGAACTCCTGTTATCTTCCTTGTATTCAGAACTCCAACTACAATTTATGTTATTTCCTGCCTGCCCCCAGCTATTGCCCTGCATTCTAGGTGCAAATATTTCTTTGTGTCAGACTCAATGAGCCTGGTTTGTTGTGTATTTTCTGAGCCTAAATATCGACTGAACTAATGAGCGCTCACCAAGACCCTCTTAAATAATTTCTAAAACATGAGGTATCTACCTAGTACCCTCCCCTGGAGAGGGTGTCAGAATGTCTGCAGTGTATGTATTGGTTCAGCTTGTCCGGATTTAGAAGCTACTGGAAAATGGAAAACAATATGCATCCATCTTCCCTCCATGGATATCCACTTGGCAGGCAAATGCAGTGGTAGCTTCACTGAACATTCCCTGCTGTGGCCAGTAAAATGAAGCTATGGTGGGCTGTGCTTTGTCGCTGTGCGACTAGTGTCTTATTTTGTGAAGAGTGAGGGTGTGTTTGTCACAATGCATGTTTGGCTGTTTAGCTCAAGCCGGAGTAAGATAGTTGCACTGCATGTTGAATACTGTAGTGTCTTAATGTGCCACAGTTTGATTGCATGTTATTGTGGGGCCCTCATTGCCTCCAGGAGCGGCTCTGCCATCATAGCAGAAGAGCATCGCCCCCCTGCTCAAAGTCAGGCAGTGAAAAATAAAATGATAATGAAGCAAATTTATTATCATTTTATTTATCACTGTCTGACTGAGCCATGGAATCTAGGGCAGGGCAGGGCTGGGCCATGGCAGGAAGGAGGATTGGTGGGCACTGTAAGTGCGCATGCCAGTTTGGCTGGCCTTCTTAGGATGGCCAAACCGACATGTGCACTTACATTTCTCCAACCCAGCTGTGTTACGCAGCCAGGTGGAGAAATCACACAGCCTCCCTGTGCCTAAGCGAGCTTCAGACCAGCTTGCTCAGACTAATCCTGATGCTTCTCTCATGCTTGGTATAGCATGTGAGGAACATCTGGATTGGGAGGCTGTGCTTTATGCCCCAGTGACTGTCAGGAGGAGAGGAGGTCTGAGGTGGCCAGCAGCGGGACCAGGAGCTCCTGGTAAGTTGTTTAAAACAAGTTTTTATTATTATTCTCCTAAACTCCCCCATGCCACTGTCGTCCCCAGCACTTTAGATTGGTGGCAGCGGCCACTGATTGCCTCTGCATGCTCATGTGCTTCCAGTGCTAATGTGTGCATTGTTGCAACTGGCAAGATAAGACCTCTATACAGTGGAGACGAAAAGCAGAGCCATTTTAAAGCATGGACAAAAAGAGTACTTGCCCAGGGCCTTAGTCTTCCCAGGTGCCACCAGGTAAAATGATTGGGGCAGCCAGAAGGCTTGCTCTCTCTCTTTTTCTCTTTCACAGCCTCTCTTTCTCACTATGCCTACCTCTACCTCTACATGACTTTCTACCAACATCTCATTCTATCATCTCGCTGCCTACCTTCCTCAACTCTCACTGCTTCTCACTTTACTTCTCTATATTTGTCTCACTTACTCTTATCTCCCTTTGTCGACCTTGCCTCCTCCTTTATCTCTCCTCTATTTGATCTCATATTTCTCGATTTCATTTCTCCCTACCTTCCTATCCTAATTATCTCTTCCCGTTATCATCACCAATTACTGACTCTCCACCCTTCCTTATATCTCACTTTTATATCGACCCCTCTCTCTGAACTCTCTCTCTCTTTGTCATCTGTCACTAACTTTCCGATAGTTTCGTTCCTCTCTCCTCTTATACTTTGTCCCTCACTCTCTACATCTCTCTCCACTTACCTCTAGCTCCTCTCTATGTACTTGCTGCATCTCTCATTCTCTCTTTCCTCTCTTCCTCACCTCTATCAACCACACCTTTTAATGCAGTTCTCCCTCCTAACCTCTCTCTCTGTCTCTCACGGCCTCATCCTCTCCCTACCACTCACGCTATCTACCGCAATGCCTCTAACTCTCATACCATCACCTCTACCTCAACTCTGTCTACAACATTCCTCTCTGCAAACCCCACTGCTCTGTTTCTATCTCACATTCTCATAACTCTCCTCCACGTGTCCACACATAGCTCTATCCCAACCAATCCCTTTCTGTCTCAAATACCTATCTCTGTTCATGTGTCTCTCTACCACACCTTTCTTTCTACTTCCCTCTTTAGTCAACCACTCTATCTACCTCTGTCTCTTTCTCTAACCCTCGTTCTATACCACAGCATCAGCCTCACTTGTATTTGTCCATTCATCCCATCTCTCTACTTCACCTCTTTCCACCTCACCTCTCTTTCTAATCTTCAACCCTCTTTTTACCTTTCTCTCTGGCTCTCTGCTCCCTTTACTGAACTAGTATTTCTCCATATCACTTATCGTTTTACCCTCTATTTACAGCACCACCATTGCTACCTTGCATCTCTCACTAAATCACCTGTATAGATGGCTTCCCATTCTCTCAGCCTCTAATGCCTCACCTTTTTATCTACCCCTGTCTTTGTAGCTTTATTTCTGTCATTCTAGTGTTTCTCTTGTTGCTTTATATTTATTCCTACCTCCAGTTTCCCTCTACTACACCTATCTCACTACAATATTCACTGTACCTCCTTATCCTTCTCCTGCCTCCTACCCCTCCCATTCCCCTTGCTTAATAATGGACATAGAGGGGAAGAGAATTTACGAGAACATTTCAAACAGTGTCCACAACTTTTATTTTAGTACTATGCACTTCTCTCCATAACGTCTACCAGGTGTGGTACCAACATATTGTTAACAAGATATTTCAGTCATAAATATATTCGCCTAAATATGGCCTAAAAAACATATTCGCCTATTAGAGTTAATAATATAAAATATTCATCAAATCTGACAATTCTTATGTAAATCATACCTAAGATACAATACTTACGTCTTAAGATATTTCTGTATACAATATTATGCCATGCATACCAATCCCCGCGTTACCTCAACTGTATCTTTCCTGAACTCAAAGGGAAAACTGGTTAGATGCTGAAGGACGCTTGTATATTGTTGTCACAAGAAAGGAATCTTGATTCAATGAATACTACAGTATTGTTTGGCAGAATTTGTTGACAATAGGTGGTAAATTTAAAACCGATCCACCCCTGTGGCGTCACGCAAAAAAGGCTTTTACATAACCATCAACTTTCCAAAACAAAAAGTGACATTTGGCACCACATTAGATTTAGGCCCTGCTGAAATGTGTATACTCACACAACACATATCACTCTTAATTGTGTGCCCACAGTTCACCACAAGAAGTCTTCCGCACTAGCCTTGAGCAGGAGACCACTGTTCTGAAGCCAAGATTCTCGTCAGTCGGTTATCATGAATGTCAAGTAAATGACCCAATATTACTTTGTGCTGTAAAATATATTTTCTTTATTAATTCCAAATTAAAGAATGATAGACAGTGATTCTCTTCTAGTTTGAAATTAGGCATTCCAATTAGTGATCAACAGTTGCACCAGTGAGGAAATTGTAAAAGAGTAAGTGCTGGGGTTTAAAAATGTGCTCAGAAGCCTGTGACTGACTCTCGAATTTGGGGTGATGAATACCAGGATGTCTAGTCTAGATTCTACATCATGCACTGTTAATCCACCACCAGACACTGCTCCCTGCCTCTTTATCTCACTCGTGAAGGCTCTTTTTCATCTCTGCTTTCTCCTTTTGTCACGTTTTTTCCATCTTATCTTCCTGCTTCTCTTTCTACTTTTGTGTGTTTCTTTCTCTTGCTCTGGGTCAAAGTCTGATGAGGGAAAATAACTGCTGGTCTCCAAACACTAAAGGTCGTGGGCCCCATCAGCAAACACCTGCTCACATTCATCACTGAATTTGACAATAGTGAAAATTGATGTCACAAACGAGGCTGTGACAGGGCCTAGGTTGATTAAAAATGGTCCCTTCATGTACGCCAGGGAATAACGTTAAAATTAATTACAAATGTAATATTTAGCAAGTTCTCCACCAGCTCTATCAGCAGTAACAAGGATGCCCTGGATCCTAATGCAAGGAATGAAATGGTACCTTCCAGGCCCTGGTTGGTTAGTAAGAGAAAAGCATAAGTGGAACGCGGTGCACTGGCGGCCCTCATGGGGAAGCACCTGCCTTAAATGCTGCACATGTTGAAGGCAAGGCGTCATTAAAGTGATGCAGTGGGTGGTCTGCCCAAATCACAACATTCTTCAGGCCAAGGATCGGCTCTAGAAGAGGAGAACGAGCTCATTGTTTGAACTTTCTCAGCATCTCTTCAGAAACTGTTGAGTCACTCCTGCTGACATTGTTCTGTTTAGTAATGTCAATGGCACACTTGTTTATTTTACCAAGAAGTATCAATGTTAGTCCATTAGCCGGAAGATACATTTGCATTTGAAAGGCTAACTGTACCCTCTAACCAAGTGGGCTGTTTAACCCTTGATTACCTACAAGAAAAAAGGCAAAAGGAACTAAGGGGCATATTTATACTCTGTTTGCGCCGGAATTGTGTGGTTTTTTTGACGCAATTCCGACGCAAAACTAACTCCATATTTATACTTTGGCATTAGATGCGTCTAGCGCCAAAGTCCATGGAGTTTGCATCATTTGTTTGCGTGGACACCTACTTTGCGTTAATGATATGCAAGGTAGGCGTTCCCGTCTAAAAAATTGACTCCGAGGCATGTGCGCTGTATTTAGGCTCCGCCGGAGTGGGCGGGTCAAAAAAAATGACGTACGGACGCTTTTGCGCTGTTTTTTAGCGCCTGGACAAGGCAGGCGTTAAGGGACCTGTGGGCTCGGAAGGAGCCCAGAGGTGCCCTCCCATGCCCCCAGGGACACCCCCTGTCACCCTTGCCCACCCCAGGAGGACACCCAAGGCTGGAGGGACCCATCCCAGGGACATTAAGGTAAGTTCCGGTAAGTATATATATATTTTTTTTTGTGGCATAGGGGGGCCTGATTTGTGCCCCCCTACATGCCACTATGCCCAATGACCATGCCCAGGGGACAGAAGTCCCCTGGGGCATGGCAATTGGGCAAGGGGGCATGACTCCTGTCTTTGCTAAGACAGGAGTCATTTCTATGGGGGTTGGGAGTCGAAACAAATGGCGCAAATCGGGTTGAGGCGAAAAATTTGCCTCATCCTGACTTGCCATATTTTTTGGCGCCCAAGCTCCATATCCCCCTACGCCGGCGCTGCCTGGTGTACGTCGTTTTTTTTCACGCACACCAGGCAGTGCCGGCGGCTAACGCCGGCTAACGTCATTAATTAAATACGGCGCCCGCATGGCGCTTCAGAATGGCGTTAGCCGGCGCTAATTTTTCTTATGCAAAACTGCGTTAGCGCAGTTTTGCGTCAAAAAGTATAAATATGGCCCTAAGGGGCATATTTATACTCTGTTTGCGCCGGAATTGCGTCGTTTTTTTTTACGCAATTCCGACGCAAAACTAACTCCATATTTATACTTTGGCGTTAGACGCGTCTAGCGCCAAACTCCATGGAGTTTGCGTCATTTTTTAGCGTGGACACCTACTTTGCGTTAATGATATGCAAGGTAGGCGTTCCCGTCTAAAAAATTGACTCCGAGGCATGTGCGCCGTATTTACACTCCCGGGCAAAATTCACGCCCGGGAGTGGGCGGGTCAAAAAAAATGATGTACGGCCGCTTTTGCGCCGTTTTTTAGCGCCTTGGACAAGGCAGGCGTTAAGGGACCTGTGGGCTCGGAAGGAGCCCAGAGGTGCCCTCCCATGCCCCCAGGGACACCCCCTGTCACCCTTGCCCACCCCAGGAGGACACCCAAGGCTGGAGGGACCCATCCCAGGGACATTAAGGTAAGTTCCGGTAAGTATTTATTATTATTTTTTTTGTGGCATAGGGGGGGCCTGATTTGTGCCCCCCTACATGCCACTATGCCCAATGACCATGCCCAGGGGACAGAAGTCCCCTGGGCATGGCCATTGGGCAAGGGGGCATGACTCCTGTCTTTGCTAAGACAGGAGTAATTTCTATGGGGGTTGGGAGTAAAAACAAATGGCGCAAATCGGGTTGAGGCGAAAAATTTGCCTCAGCCTGACATGCCCCATTTTTTGGCGCCCAAGCTCCATATCCCCCTACGCCGGCGCTGCCTGGTGTACGTCGTTTTTTTCCACGCACACCAGGCAGCGCCGGCGGCTAACGCCGGCTAACGTCATTGATTAAATACGGCGCCCGCATGGCGCTTCAGAATGGCGTTAGCCGGCGCTAATTTTTTTGATGCAAAACTGCGTTAGCACAGTTTTGCGTCAAAAAGTATAAATATGGCCCTAAATGTTATTTTCCATTTCACACGTCTGACAAATGGCACTATGACTCGTGATACCATTGGTCATTCCTGGATTTTCAGCCATCCGTATGCTGCATTGTGGGGCTTGTCATTTCTCTTTTAACATTGTCCTCATGGGCTCAAATCCCCAGCATGCAAAGTGTTGTTTGCTAACATCAGAAATGGGGTCTCTTGTTGGGAGTGGTTTGCACCCTGTCCAAGTAGAGACCTTCACTCTAGTCAGGGCAACGGACTCACACAACTAAGATAACCCCTGCTCACCTCCTTGGTAGCTTTGCTCAAGCAGTCAGGCTTATCTCAGAGGCAATGTGTAAAGTATGTGTACACAAACACACACACACAGGAACACAGTGAAAACACCACAAAGTACTCCCCACCAGTTTAGAAAAATAGCCAATATTTATTTGAGTAAAACAAGACCAAAATGACAAAAAAACAGCATAAGCAAGTAAAGACATAAAGTTTTAAAAGTTTAAATGAGTCCTAATCCAAAGGAATCAATGGTGGCATCCTTTTGACACACAGTACCCAAGATGCGTCAAAAATAAAGATGATGTGGTCTGCAGCGGCGGTGAGGCACTGGAAAACCAAAGCGATGCAGTGGTTCCTTAATGCATAGGGGAGGTGATGTGTCGACTTTTTCCTCACAAGTGAGATGATGCGTCTGTGTTCTTTACTGGCAGGGGAGGTGATGCACCTATTCTTTCTTCGCAGGAAAGTCGATGCATTAATTTCCAGACACGCAACCTCGATTCATTACTGCAGAGCGGGGTCGATGAGACGATGCATGGAAAATCCAGATGCACTGAGTAAATGGAATCATGCTGAAACCAGCGCTGCATCAATTCTGCAACTGCAAGACCAATGCTGCATCGATTCTTCAGCCGCGAGACAAGCCCTGCGTTGATTTTTCTACCATGAAGCATGGATTTTCTACTTCAGGTCACCAGTTTCCACTTCCAAGGGCAGAGGGACTGGAGTTGTCACCAGCTGGCAAGTCAGGACTCTCAGCAGAAGGTAGGTAAAGTCTTTGATGTCCCTGAGACTTTTTAACAGGAGGCAAGCTCAGTTCAATCCCTTGGAGAACATTGGAAAGCAGGTTGTAGAAAGTAAAGTCCAGTTCTTTCACTCCCAGGACATAAGCAGCAAGCAGCAGGCCAGCACAGCAAACCAACAGGAGGAGTGGTAGCCCCTCCTACTGCATCCAGCTCTTCTTCCTGGCAGAATGTTCTAAGTCCAAGTATTTTAATTTTGTGGGGTAAGATGTCCAGTACTTATACCCATTTCTGCCTTTGAAGTAGGAAAACTTCAAAGAGAAGTCTTTGTAGTGCACAAGACCCTGCCTTTCCCTGCCCTGGCCCCAGACCCACTCCGGGGGGTTAGTGACTGCTTTGTGTGAGGACAGGCACAACCCTATTCAAGTGCAGATCTTAGCTCCTCTCACCACTCTAGCTCAGCAGGACCCATCAGGAAATGCAGGAAATACAGGGCATACCTCAGCTCCCTTTATGTGACTGCCTAGAGTGAATTCACAAACAACTCAACTGTCATCCTGACCCAGACATGTATTCAGCAGAAAGGTAGAGGCACAGAATGGTTAAGCAAGAAAATGCCCACAATCTAGAGTGACATTTCCAAGTCTGCAATTCAATAACAACATCACCAAAAGATGTATTTTTACATTGTGAGTTCATAGACCCCCAAACTCCATATCTTTATCTGCTCCCAATGGGAAATTACACTTAAAAGATATTTCAAGGCAGTCCCCATGTTACCCTATGGGAGAGATAGGTCTTGCGATAGTGAAAACTGAATTTAACAGTCTTTCACTATCAGGACATATAAAACACACAAGTACATATCTTACCTTTTAAATACAGTGCACCCTGCCTATGGGGTTGCACTGGGCCTATTTTAGGGGTGATGTACATGTAGGAAAAGGAAAGGTTTGGGCCTGGCAAGTGGATGCACTTGCCAGGTCGAAATTGCAGTTTAAAACTGCACAGACAGACACTGCAGAGGCAGGTCTGAGATATGTTGAAGAAAAGGCAAAAAAAAAAAAAACACCTCCTATAAAGGTTCCGTCAGGAATCCTGAAAAAGATAATCAACGTTGAGCATGAAATACATACACATATATACAAACTAAACTATTTCAAATAATGTATAGAATGATTTTATTATAAATAATTAATCACTAATATGTATATATGCAGAAGTGCTCTAAGGACAAAATAGAGAACTCTCTCTCTACCATCATACATACTCAAATAAAGCACACACATACCTCACTACAAAATAAATAAATAGCATGGAAAAATTGCTTAATCAATACTTATATCATGGAAATATTGCACTAGAGAGGGCACTATAGACCATCATGACTATGGATATGGGATGAATTGAATATAACCAAATGTCCAATGACCAGAGTGTATCTCCAGTTCCAACTGTTCCTTGATGACTTATTTTATAGTTTCGTCTTGGTGTAATCCTTTGGTCTATAAATTGTTGACATCTTGTACATCAAGTTCACAATCCCGGAACTTCCAACCACCTCCTAGTGAAATAACATGCCGATGTACGTTTCGTGTAATGTGGCCAGCAGGTCTCACACCTTCTTCAGGACACAAATATATAGTCATAATACAAAGCTTGTTAAAATATACAGAAAGAGAGGTCCCGTCCATAGAGTTAGACTCTACTAATATGAATCTGTCTCATACTTATTATGCAGAACATGGCATAGCAAATGGCCTATATCCATTGTACTATTTGTATAAGAAACATCAAGCGAAGTGTAGACTCTGCAGAAACCTCTTCAGATGAGCGAGAAATGTCTGTCAAACCTCAAATTTAGCACAAAAAAAATCACATTTTCCTGACATTTCTGCGTGAGATTACTGCACCAGGAAAAATTTCCTCCCCCCAAATGTTCCCCTCTGCCTCCCGCTAAAAATGATACCTCACTTGTGTAGGTGGGCCAAGTGACTGTGACACAGAAGAGCCAAAAACATGTTGAAATTGAGGGGAAACCAAAGTGGATCTAAAAGGGCAGTTTGGAAAAAAACAAATTTAGGCTTACAAGTGGGGAAGAAGTGGGGAAGAGGTTTTATTGGTAGAAATGTGACAATGCTGGGTGGTATGAATTTTGTGGATCCCGGAAGGTTCCATCACAAAAATGTAGGAAAAATGTGTAATTTCCAACAAAATTGGAGGTTTACAGGGCATTGTGGGTAAGAAAATGGTGCAGGGTGCTTGTGAAGCACACCACCCTGGACTCACAAAGATGCTTAGTTTTCAGATGTCTACGTCTTGTGGATTTTTCTACATGGCAGCGTCCCAAAGTTCAAAAAGTGCAGCCCTCACCATTCCAAGTGGGACCATTTTGAGAGTTATCCAAACTCTCATGCCCCAAATGTAAAACCAAAACCCAAAATAATCAAATGTCCTCTTGCATGCTGTTGGATAACATGCTTTAGTGTGCAGGGGAGAGCTAAAAGACTGTTACCCCCTTCAGTTGGGGTGGGGGCATAACCATGCCCATTCTGGTTGGTAGCCACCAGCTCACTATTTTTTTTAACTCCCTAGCATCTAGTAGGCTTTCTGTCCCCCAGGGAGTGGATCCAGGGTAATTACCCCATCTGTCCACCGGTGGGCAGAACAACTTTGTCCCCATTTATTTAGGGTGAAGGTATGGCCATACCCTCACCCTCTTTTTGTGAAAGAAATATTCCCTGGTGTCTGGTGGGGTTTCTGCCCCCCCTGAGGGGCAGATGAGCCTTACAAACATAGGTTCCCCCCCCCAGCGGAGCTACCCTTGCCTAAGGGGTCGCTCCCCTTGCATGAAATTGGAGCAAAACAATATCCCTGGTGTCTAGTGGTTTCTGCTAACCTTGGGGGCAGATTTCCCTAATTAAAATAGGCCAATAAAAACAATTTGTCCCCCCAGGGGAGCGACCCATGCCTAATGGGTCGCTCCCCTTATCAATGTAAACAAATAAAAAGAAATCCCTGGTGTCTAGTGGCTTATGTCCCTCCTGGGGGCAGATCAGCCTAATCAATATAGGCTGATCTGCCCTCGGGGGCAGAAAAGGCCTAATAAAATAATTGCCACCTGGGGAGCGACCCTTGCCAGAGGGGTCCCTCCCCTTATGCCAATTTCCATTTAATAAAATTCCGTGTGTCTAGTGGCTTCTGCATCCCCCTTGGGGGCAGGTCGGCCTAATCAATATAGGCTGATCTTCCCCCAGGGGTGGGGGGGGGGAGGCAGAAAATGCCTAATAAAAAAAGTCCACATGGGGAGTGACCCTTGCCAAAGGGTCGCTCCCCTTATGCCAGTTTAAAAAAAATATATATATCCCTGGTGTCTAGTGCCTACTACCCCCGGGGGCAGATCGGCCTAATCAATATAGGCTGATCTGCCCCCAGGGGGGGCAGAATAGGTTTAATAAAATGATTGCCCCCTGGGGATCGACCCTCGTCTAAGGGGTCGCTCCCCTTATGAAACAAAACAGAAAAAAACACAAAAATAAATCCCTGGTGTCTAGTGCCTTCTCCCCCCTCCCCCCCGGGGGCAGATCGGCCTAATCAATATAGGCCGCCCTGCCCCAAGGGGCCCAGAAAAGGCCTAATAATAAAATGTCCCCCAGGGGAATTATCCTTGCCCAAGAGGTAGCTCCACTTTATATGTAAATAAAAAAAAAGTCCCTGGTGTCTAGTGGGCATTTCTGCTGCCCGATCGTGATGTGTAGATGTGCTTAAAATGTTTTACTAGTGTGTCCCTTCTATACGTTTAAAAACAGGAGGGTTGAACAACGTACATTATGTGAGAATCACCAGGAGAGGGGCTTTGTCTCATCCCAGATGTTGTGAGCCAGGACTCCATGTTTAGATTGGGCAGAAGTTGTGTGGTTCCAGAAAAATCCGTTGCCCTCCACACAGTTGTGATTATTTTGCTCATTTATCCAGGTGCCTGGTCTTGAACGTTCAGGGGCACACACATGACACTGTAGTACTATTAAAGTGTCTTCTATAACTGGATAATTATGGTATTTTTTTGTGGCAGCAGCACAGATGGGAGGAGGGCAGTCAATAACCTAGATGGATTTTTAGGTTTTGTTTGACAGGGCAACTGTCACCTGACCTTTTAAACTAAACCATTATTATTCTACAAATCTTTACTTCCACTCAAAGACTTATCCATTCCCATGCTATCTACTTGTTGCACTTCAAATTCCCATAAATGATTCCCATTGCCATTCCCATTGCCAATTCTTGTTTAAAAGATGTTTAAAGGACATTCACCAGGTGCTGTGGAAACCCAACCTTTGTGCTGCACCTATTCAAAATGTTGAGGGATGCCTCTGGTGCAACGGGTCTCTCACGCTCCCGCGCCCTGATGCCACTGCCCCATTTATGGCAATGGTCTCGTATACCAGACTATTAAATGGACCAGTCTGTGCCCGGAGACAGATGCCCTCAACTGGCACAGGACACCTTGAGGAGTTTAACCCTATTAAAGATGCACATTAATCAGTGTGCGTAATAGCTCTTTGTGAATACTTCAAGGAGCACTGAAGTAGTTGTGGCAAAGCGAGCTGGAGGAGAAAATGCCCAATACCTGATGAGACTTTCTCCCACCCCACTGCACCCTCTCGTTTGCATAAAAATCAAATTAAGCGCGCGGCGTGAAAGGTCGTTCCACCTTCACGGATGGTAAACCTGTCCGAGGCTTGGCGAGCCTGCAAGAGGTCCCGCCACAGTTACTGCTCTTTCCAGTGCAGCGCTTTGCTCACTGAAGGGAAAACATTATTAGTCCTGCTCCCACCTTTGCAGTGACAAGTTGTGACGGCTACAAATGCGTAGCGCCCGCGATTTACTCTTTCGGATGCACGGGGCTGCCATTTTGATTCATTTTCGGGTCTACCTCACTAAGCAGCTTCCCTGTCACCTGCCTCAGCAGGTAAATGGTGACAGATAGGTTGCCTGGCTCACGCTATTATAATAAAGGCCTGAAAGGCCGGGTAGGTGCACCATTGGGCACCATTGGGCCACATTCCTTCGTGTAATGCTTTATGAAAAATGACAGGATCCTATCCAATGTTTTATGTGTTTTTGGAGGGTATGTTTCTTTTACTATGGTGAAAGTGGCTTGTAGCATTACGGCTCCATGCTGTTACTACCATACCCCTAAGTGATAGCTGTTACTGTGCAGCCTAACACAGCCTCATAACTGCCAATAGACCCGATTTCGGCGGGAGGCTCCCGATTATGAAGCCAAATATATCTTTATTTTGGCTGTCTCTCGCCTGAAATTGTCTTTCCTTCAATAGAAGTCAATGGTTACGGTTGCAGATTATTTTTCCTAAAAAGCTCCCACTTTTCTCTTCCAAAATGTTGGCATGTATGCAGCCTGTGCTATTGTGCTGGACTGGTGATAGAGTCTTCCACTGATTCTCTATGGGCAGACCCTGACTTTCCTCGGACAACTCCACTGGCAGAACTACATTTGGTGACCAGCCTCCTCCAATCTTTACCCATCCACCTCATCTAGGGTGACCAGAATTTTAAAGACATTTCACAAAAATAGACAAAGGACTGCATTTTTCCTTCAACCAGCACACATAATGACAGCACTTTTCAGTGTAGACTTACAGAAGAGGGACTAAAAACATAAATACAATGAAATCTAATGCCAGTACTATGCAGGTTAATTAAATTGCTTGATTTTAACAGCTGCTATCCCTGCTTTGGAAATCATAAATAGACACCTCCAACCGTTTCCAATCGACCTCTCCAAAAACCGGGACAAGAGCTAAATTTCCCAAAATCTGCGAGAACAGCTGGTGAAAAACCGGCACTGTCTCAGCAAATCCGAAATGCCTGGTTATTTTAGCGTCATCCCATTGATGAGCCTAGTTGGGGAAGGAGATTGGGGGAGTACTTTGTGCTCACAGTCTTGTCCTGATTAAATACCTCACAGCAGTGACCATCCTGTGAACACACATTTGCACCTTGTCCCCTCACCTTAATCACCTATTCAGTTGCTAAACTGGGAGGGCACCGTGGGAAAAGGAAGGAGGAATGGTGGTCTAAAATAAAATATTTATTCAAGGCAGCTCAGGAAGTTAGCTACCTGTCCAATGGTAAGTGTGTTGGGCCCCCGCTGGCTCCAGCCAAAAGCCGACCCTTCCTACATGAAGCAGGTGCCCAGGTATTACAAGGAAGGTGCGCCTCACTACGTTACTTTCTGCCCTGGGACACAGGTTCAGCTGTGCCACTGTTTTTGTACCTAGCAGTTATGCCATGTCTGCTTCACGGGTTAAATCGTAGTTTGAACAACAATGCATATATTATTTCAGGGCCTTCTTCAACCATCCATTGATCTCCGCACAGGGCTTTTCAGCAGGAGTACTCACTTGCAGACATGTTTTTGCAGACTTCTATTTTAATGACTTGGAATTCAACAGGTCCCATTTCTGGGTCTCTTGGTTTTTATATTTCACAAAAAATCCTCAATTAATTTGACATTCCTGTTAAGGACGATTTAAAAAAAAAATTGTCAGAAAACGGAGTCCTCATAAACCCAGCCTTGAGGAGTTCCTGATGTCGGGGTCCACTGTGTAAGTGATTCAGAACTGCAAGGGGAGAGGGTAAAACTCTTCAGGTCTAGGAACGTTTCAACAGTCTCACAAGAGTCAGATGAGTGTCCAGAGCAGGAGTGGCAGGTGTAAACT
This sequence comes from Pleurodeles waltl, assembly GCF_031143425.1. Classification (NCBI taxonomy): domain Eukaryota; kingdom Metazoa; phylum Chordata; class Amphibia; order Caudata; family Salamandridae; genus Pleurodeles; species Pleurodeles waltl. Next base: position 642,362,834 of record NC_090446.1, on the reverse strand, counting down.
TTGAAAGTAGTGGTGCATAAATAACTACCTCAAATTAGATTGGGCCTGCTAAATGAGAGTGTCTGTTTCCGCTATTAGGGTCAAATTAGTTTTGCCCCTGAAAAGATTAAAAGCTCACAGACTTGTGTCAAAGAAAAGCAGGGCCACTTCAGGCCGGTCACAGATGCAAGCGGCAAAGTTTGGCAAAAGCTGCTCTGGTTGAAATTGAAGGTGGGTGGCAAAGGAAAGCAGGGCTGCTCTGGGCAGGTCACAGATGCAAGCGGTAAAGTTTAGCAAAAGCTGCTCAGGTGGAAATTAAAGACTTGTGGCAAAGAAATGCAGGGCTGCTCTGGGCAGGTTACAGATGAGTGGGGGTGTTTGGAAAACGTTGCTTGGGTTGAAATTGAAGGTGAGGGGCAAAGTAAAGCAGGGCCACTCCAGGCAGGTTAGAAATATGAGCGCTGAAGTCTGCCAAAAGCCACTCAGGTTGAAATTGAAGTTTAGCGGCAAAGGAAAGCAGGGCAGCTCTGGGCAGGTTATAGGTGCGAGCAAACAATGTTTGTCAAAAGCGGTTTGAGTTGAAATTGAAGGCGAGAAGCAAAGGGAAGCAGAAGCCGCTCAGTGTCACTCTGGGTCTGGATGACGAGTCAAACTACTGGACAGAGATCAGCCGGCAGCAGGACAGCAAAGCAAAGCAAGGCAGCAGTTCCTGAGAGCAGCAAATCCTGGAGGAGTGTCCGTCCTGGCACACAGACGTCTTTATTCCAGCAGCATTTTCTTGAGTCCAAAAGTGTTATATCTTTAGTGGGTCATGGGCCCAGTACTTATACTGAATAATGGGTGGCCACAAAGAGTTCTTGTGAAGTGCACAGGTCCCCTTTTCAGGTCAGCCTAAAGATCCAGACTAACAGTCGGAGGTAATCAGCCCCTTAATGAGGGCTCTGGCCACTACCCTTTGAGATGTAAGCAGGAGCCCTTCCCAACCTCCACTCAGAGAAGACCCATCAGTATACAGATGAATGCAGATGTAGCAGAGTATCCTCTGTTATGCGTGTCTGAAGGGAATGCACAAGAGTAGCTGTCACCTAGCCCAAACCAGATGTGTATTGGAGATAGACTGTGGACACACATGGTAGTGAGTGCAGAGAAATGCCCACTTTCTAAAAAGTGGCTTTTCTAAAATAGTAATAATAAACCTGACCTTACCAGTAAGGAGGATTTATTATTACCATTCCAATGGTACTAAACATGATGGAGCCACCCTCTCAGATCAGGAATTACATCTTAAAAGTATTATAAGGATTTCCCAATGTTGGCCTAGGAGAGTGGCAGGCCTCACAGCAATGAAAAATGATCTTGGAAGTTTTTCATTACCAGAACATGAAAACTTAAAAGGATATGTCCTGCCTTTTGTTTACATGGCACCCTTCCCTATTGGCTACCTAGGGCCAACTTTAGGGGTGACTTACAAGTAAGAAAAGTAGAGTTTAGGGCTTGGCAAGTGGTTTTAAATGCTAAGTCAGGGTGGTAGTGAGACTGCACACATAGGCTCTGCAGTGGCAGGCCTGAGACATGTTTAAAGGGCTACTAAAGTTGGTGGCACAATCAGTGCTGCAGGTCCACTAGTAGCATTCAGGTTTCAGGCCCCTTTAAAAGGGACGTACATGTAAATGAAATATGCCAATTGTGGATACGCCAATGTTACCATATTTAAAGGGAGAAGCATAAGCCCTTTAGCACTGGCTAACAGTGGTAACGTGCTCAGAGTCCTGAGTCCAACTAAAATAAAATATGGTCCGAATTTAGGAGGAGAGAAGCAAAAAGTCTGGGGTATGACCATCCTAAGTATGGCAGGTCTAATACTGCCCCAAAAAAACTGCAAACAAATAGTGACAAAATAATAGATGCACACTTTTTATTACACACACAAATTTTGTGAAATAAGTGAATTTGTCATTGCAGAAAATTCATGAAGTGTTTTGATTATTGTATGTGCAACATTTTACCCATTTGTTTTCTGCAGGAGACTGATGTGGGAGGGAAATATCTAGTGGGATATCAGTTTAAACAGAAAACATTCTACATGTAAACCAGCCCCCTTGCTGGTCTTTGGTGTGACATTTGAATGTGAGGTATTCCCTGGTGCTCAGTTTTCTTGTGAGATACTGCAAAGGTATTTTCGCAAAAGTTCAAATATTTTTTGTTAAAGTTTGTGAAATTTCACAAAATGTTGCAATATTGTAGTATAAGCAACAAAAATCTCTTTATGCAATGTGACAATGCCCATCATTTTTTCAGAATGTATATAGCATCTTTCTTCAGTTCATATTTCCATCCTGCCTTTTTGGAGTATATTTTCTGTTGTGTGCTAGGACTGAGTTTCTACCTGGAAGGGTCAGGCAGTAAGATGTCAAAAGTAATACAAATCTCACATTCACAGGCCAAAAAATCCAAAGCTAGCGAAATCTTACAGGTTCATACCTCAATGCTAACACTCAATTGCTGTGAGTATGCAGCAACAGACAAGTTACATCAATTGTGCATGTTGAAGCCTCATGTAACAGACGTGAAAATGTCATACACAGTTGTGCCACTATAGAAGATTAAGGGCCAGATGTATGAAATTGTTTTGCACTCGCAAATGGTGCGAATCGCAAAATTCGGCCATTTGCGAGTGCAAAACTATGGTCTGCAATGCATGAAAGGCATTCGCAGACCACAAAGTAGAAATCGCTAAAATTGCGATTTCTTGCGTTGCGACCTGGATTTTGTGAGTTGCAATTTGCAATTAGCAAAATCCAGGTCGCAAGGCGATGCTGCAAAAAATCGCAAATTGTGATTTTTCGCAGAATGGCATTTTGCACATGCAAAATACCATGATATGCAACCAGGTGGTAACCTGGTGCAAAATTTAAAAATGCAGTTAAACTGCATTTTTAAATTGAACATGTAAAGCACACAGGCCCTTTTGGCATGTGTGTACCTTACATGTTGCAGAATATGATTTTGGGGTGCAGCACAGGGGGCCTTAGGCCCCTAGCACCCTGGGCTTTTGCATTTCCAAAATTGCGATTTCTGGTTCAGAAATCGCAAGTTTGGAAATGCAAAAAATTCGCAGCTATGGGCCAACAGGCCCATAATTGCGAATGGGGCCGGTATCGCAATTTGCGATTCGGTAATAGCATTTGTGATTTTTAAGAAATCACTATTACCGAATCACAAATGTGATACATGGCCCTTTGCGAGTCGGAAATAGCGATTCCTTAAAAATCGCAATTTCCGATTCGCAAAGGGCCGTGATGATACATCTGGCCCTAAATGACTATTGTCAAGGCATGGAAAAGCAGCCCCAGCAATAAGTGCTCTCTGGCACCACACAGACAAAACCAGCTGTAAGTCTCTTGAGCTCAGATTAAAATATCCCTCAAGTACTAACTTCACATATATTTCAATAATGTGATCATGTTGTCCAAAACATCACTCATCCAATTTCTGAAAATGTAGACATTTCATTATAGAATACTGAATTGTATTGCATAACTAAGCTCAATTCTTCCAAACAGAAACTCTATATTTGTCCTGAAATGTATTTTAATTCTTTAGAAAAAAATGCAGACAGTACTGTCACATATGGACATATTCTGCCTTTCGTAACCATTTAGTATCAACAAATACCACTGTTATTCCAACAATCGCCAGAATGCTGTAAAAGATTCTCATGATACGTTAAGAATCGTCCAGTGTTGTGTTTGGGATAGAACAACTGCTATCAGGAGTGTCCACAATATGCAACAGAGGGTCATCATTATGGCAGGGATAGCCAGAATGTTGTCAAGAATGGCAGCAATATTTTAAGTATGTGCCACCATTATGCTAGGTGGAGTCATAAGGATGCAATAATGTCCATGATATGTCATGAATATGCCACAGTGGTGCTAGAGAAGCAACGATTCTGCCAAAGCAGTAAACACAATGTTAGGGATGGGCCACAATTGTGGTAGGTCAAGCCAAGATGCCACCAACAGTGCCCACCAATTGTCATGGATGAGCATCTATTATGCCAAATATTGTCACAATGCTTCTAAGAATACCCACATTGTGTTGTGGATAGTCCAGTTTTATAGTAGGGCTTGACCATTACTTTAGTAGCGATAGCCACAGTGCTGCCAACTATGGCCACTTTATATCACAGATCAGCCTCTACTACACAAATAACAGTCATAGGGCTGTGTAGAATACCTACTATATGCCAGTTATGGACCACTCTGATAATAGGAATGTCAAGAGCATTGCCAAGAATAACCACAATATGTGATGAATGAATAACTTTATACCCTAATAGTATACTAAACGTATAGTGAACATATCACTAAGAATCCCACAATATGTCATGAACGGACAACTGTTTGAAATAAAATGATTATTCTGGCGGATGCCCACAGTATGTCCAAGATGGAAACTATTATTCCACGGACAGCAATAACTTTTAAAACTGTTCATTGTATTAAGAAAGAGATGTTAATGCACAAGGAATAGTCAGAAATTTGTATAAGTACCCCATAGTATGTAATTGATGGGCACCATGAATCTTACTTCCTCTACTCCACCCCAATCAGCCTCAATCCCACCTCATACATCCTCATGCTTTTATCAGTCACTGCGAGAAAAATGCTTACACTTACACACCTCCCACAACCACATTCCTCTCATTCACATTTTTCTTGCTGAAATGCTTCTAACTCACATTCACACTCCTCTCACATTTACACCCACACTACTCTAATGCACACCCAAACTTACATTCTTCACGTTAGTTCTCATTCATGCACAAACTCCTTCCACTGTCCTTTCACTCCCTTTTCACAATCTTGCAAGCACTCTTCCTATTCACACTCATCTCACACAGTCACACTTCTCTCACTCACATTTACACTCAATTTCAGTCACATTCACACTTTCATTCCTTTCACTCTTGTGCATACGGTAAACACTCATTCACATTCTCACTCAGCTAGCGTAAGTGTGGGGCGTATTCCGGGGAAGGGGGTGGAGTGCAGATATACACGAGACTCACGTGGCAAGTTGGGGGGAAATGGAGCATGACAAGTAAGTGTATGCTTGGGAGCTTGATAAGAATGACTAGGCTATTGTTTACAGGGGCAATTGTTAAGTAAGAAGCAGAAAAACAAGTGAGTGGAGGTTCGATAATTTAGGGACTGAGTAGAGTAGGGGTTCAGCTAAAAGAAAGGCTGCAAGAAGGTGATTGGGACAAGGACCTGGTGTGGGAAAGGACTTTAAACGAAGGGTATTAATGTGGTGATAGAAGCAGGAGACGAGGTCAGTGAATTAAGGGGAAGCAAGAACATGGGTCGAATCGAAGGAGGAAAGCAGACATCGGGGAGTATGTACAGAGTATATTCCGAATTATCACATATGGGTGGCACAGAAAACTCCTGAGATCAAGGACAACAGCTCCTTTGAAGACAATATGACCTTAGGCATTAGCAGTCGATGTATCCCCTAAAGTAGCTCTGAAATGGGGCGTTCTTGGATTACCTGCACAAGGTGACATATGCAATCAGTGCCTCCACCATTTTTTTCTTTTTTTTAAGTGATGTGTTCCCTGAATTTGGCTTCCCCCTTAAGTGGACATCCTAGGCAGTTGCTTAGTTTACCTATAAGAATGGTATGAATGGATCACCCTAGTCCCTGAAAGGCCGATGATCAATTGTATTACAGACACGTATATATGTTGCTCCTTAAAAAGGGACCATTCTCAGGTGTATAGACTCTGAAACATTGTATTACTTTATGTGTTACACCTCAGGACTGCCTTCCACATCCTTCGGCTGTTTGAAAATGTATATTAAAAATATTTTGGGAATTTGTTTGCTTTCCCTCATGTTTCATCAAAATATTCTTTGAGAGAAGTAAGGAAGTCTCCCGAACCTCTGACAAAAGTTTGGTTCACTATGTACACATGGTCTCTCGTTTTTTTTCAACAGATACCTTCAATTCAGAGATTTTCTATAATTTACTGTTTCTTATTTTCTATTCAAGGCCATTTCATATGTATTATTCTACACGTTGAAATATATATTTTTTTTCAGCTTTGTGTCTAATCCTTTACTCTTGCTAAAACAGAATTAAACTTGATCTCACTCTAAAAGATAACCTGGCATTTACTAACAATAAAGTAGTCTGCCCGTTGCAGATGAGGCTCCTCTAAAATTTCAGTGGGTACCAGATTCTTCATATTAAACGTTTAATTACGCCCCAGGTCTGTTGCCCTTGAAGATCAGACAGAACTACCGATTTTCAATAGGAATCTGAAGCTTCTCAAGCTTCCACCCTCAGGACATTACACTTACAGATCGTGGCCTACCACAATTTAGGTGTCCCCAGTCAGCCCAGTCTACTACAAAGTGTGGTTAGTGTTGGCCCTGGAAGAATGGAGACAATATTTATGTTATTTTGACAACAGTACGGTTATAGGGCAGGAGAGGGGTGGTTTATGGTTTAGACCATTCTCTCCATTACCCTCTCTTGGAGAAGTATTGGTAGAACTCCACTACTCACTCAACTGGTGATGGGTACATCTTAGTGGAGAGTAGGCTGTCTTACACTCTGTGGTGTGGTAATGGTTGCGCCTTCCCAAGCAAGAGAATGGTCCCCAGACCCCTGATTAAATAGTGGATAACAACCCTAATTGGAAAATCGATGGCCACTCAGGCACCCTGGCTCGGGAACCTTTGTAGTTCCTGCCCTATTGATAGTTATGCCCCCTTTCTTCAACATACATTCAGACAAGTGGTGGACAACATTTACTACTTTTTGTGTTTACTTTGTTTTCACTTTGTTTTGTCTGCATGCATTATATGGGTAGCATTGCTGTCAGAGAAGACCGATGACATGGTTTCTAATGAAGATAACAGTGAGGCCCAAATAGGCCATAGGTAATATTCAAGCATAACTGCAGAATGTTTTGAGGGTCGATCTATTAAATGAGGCAACCCTGCCTCGAAGAAATGTGGGTCATCATTGAGCTACTTCTGTTCTTGCGGCCAGTATCATGCAATGAGCCTCTTAATTAGATGGCTTGATTAGTGATAGGATTGGTGGCTAATTTGTTGTCCTCTTTCTCTTTCTAATGTATCCGTCCAGGTCAGTCTTGCACTACACTTAATGGTTAGGTCAAAGCTTTTTGTGGAATTTTGGGTGACAAATTATTTGTGTATATTGATGATTTTTATGATGACTTTTATGATGACTATAGTTGTAACCAATGAATTATTAATGTTGCACTTTTCAATATTTGCTGACTATGTGCTCTGTATCTGAGCCTTCATGGCATATATTTTGGATTTCTCTGTAATGCCTATTTTGAGATTTTGTAATAAAACTCTTTAACTTTTCACTGATCTATAACTCAGTTATCGAGTGATCACAGTCACAATTGTTCTTAGTCTGCTGAGTTGATTTATTGGGCTTGATGTCAAGGAGTGTATTGACTCTTTTTGCGAGATCAAAGATGTAAGAGCTGAGCTGCCAAAGGTAGATTCGGAGATGATCCAAATATTGGGGTGCAGTAAAATATTGTGGATTGGCTCCTATAGTTGTTCTGGTCAAAATAAAGTGCCACAATATATAATAACTTCTATGTCCTTGTCTCTTTACTTCATCTTTTCAATATTTGATTAGGACGAGGGCTCATGGACGGATGGCATGGAGAAATTGAGACACATAGGCCCTCATTATGACATTGGTGGTAAATCCCACTTACCGCCACGCTGACTGCCGCCAACTTACCGCCGCCGCCGTGGACATACGTTCACTATATTATGACACACACACACACCAATCAGTCAGTATTCAGCCACAGACACAAATCCACCACACCAAAGGTCAGTGATAAACTGGCAGTATCCAAACCCACACAGTTACACCAACAGAACAACACCCACCACATTATGACCCACGAATCACCACAGCAGACATTCAATGGCGGTAAACCATTGGCGGTACATACAGCCGCGGCTCAAAATGGACACCCACAAGCAAAACAACTCCACATTGGACAATTCAAACAACACACACCTGACACCCATACCCACACAACACCCACACACCCACACCACTATAAAACACCCACAGTACCACAGTACCCAGAAACCCTTTACCATTACAAACCATTGCCAGCAGAGAGACATCAAGACCACAGACACAACCAGAGCCACACACTATACACACTTACACACCACTCACGCACCCCACATCACACACCCCAACACATTACCCAACACACCCCCACAAAACACCCATGGCACCAGAAAGACACCCTGGTTTCACAGAGGAGTAACTAAGGGTCATGGTGGAGGAAATCATCAGGGTAGAGCCTCAGCTGTTTGGATCACAGGTGCAGCAGATATTGATAGCTAGGAAGAAGGAGCTATGGCAGAGAATTGTGGACAGGGTCAATGCTGTGGAACAGCACTCAAGAACCAGGGATGACTTCAGGAAGAGATGGAACAACCTATGGGGAAGGTACGTTCTATTGCAGCAAGACACCTGCTCGCTGTACAGAGTAGAGGTGGTGGACCCCCACCTCCTCCCCCACAACTCACAGCATGGGAGGAGCAAGTCTTGGCAATACTGCATCCTGAGGGCCTGGCCGGAGTTGGAGGAGGACTGGACTCTTGTAAGTCAACTCTTTACTACTATCACCCCCCTACCTGCATACCATCACATACCCCCACCCTCACTTCTATCACTCCACCACTTCCCACACACCCCACCATCACATCTCACTCATCCCACTGCCAAGCCCTGCATGCTCTACCAATGCATGGACACAACTCACAGCCCTGCATGGACACTCATCACTAAAGCTATGGAGGACTAATCATCCCACCATAAACCAACGTACACAAGGCAAAGCTGCCAGGGCAAATCCAACCAAAGAGGGCAAGCCAGGGATTCACAATATGTCAGATACAGAAACCATAACACATCATTTACATCCCCACAGGTACCCCAGCCAATGTCCCTGGAGAGGAGGTGCCAGCAATATCCAGTCCCCCAACAGAAGAGGCCCACAGTGATGACAGCAGCTCTGGTCTTCAGGATCTGGATGACCTGCCTGGCCCATTAGGGACCTCTGGACAGCCAGTTACCCAGGCCCAGTCACACACCACCACAGAGCTTCCCCCATCAGGAAACACCACCACAGCACCCACCCAGCGTACCCACACCTCTGTCCCCAGGACACGTCAGTCAGCAGTGTGTCCACCTCACAGGGACCCCAGGCCACACCTCATACCCAAGACAATCAGGGTCCTGGGGTCAGTGGCATTTGGCATACGGTTCAGGGGACAGAGGCACAGGCCAAGAGGGAAACTGGGAGGACTGCTGTGCACCAGGGGGAGGACAGGCCCAGGGAACCGACTCTCCAGGAGGCACTTGCAGAGATCCTGGGAGCCTATCAGCATTCCCAGGACATGATGGGCCAGATCCTGGACAATATGCAGGAGAACTTGCAGCTGCAGGAGGGACAGTACCAGGGGATCAGGGAGGACTTGCAGGCCATCGACAACACCCTGATCTCCATAGTAGGGGTGTTGGCAGACATGGCCAATATAATGAGAGGGGCAATCTCACACCAGCGGGCCCCTGCCACTAGTCAGACATCTGAAAAGCCTTCCACCTCTGCTGCCGCAAGTGGCCAGGAGGGTCCGCCACAGGACTCACAGGCCACCAGCACCCCTCCCCCTGCAGAAGGTGAACCACCCTGCAAAAGTTCCTGGCGATCCAGACAGAAGCCAGAGAAACTTTCCAAGACCCCCGCCTGAAAATGAGCTCTCCTGATTGTCACCCTTGTGTCCCACTCTGTCACCCTGCCCACCTTGAACTGCCATTACTCCCCTTCCTATGTCCCCATGGACAATGCACCTGTGCTCCAAATAGACTGGAACAATACCCTGGACTTTCCTCTATCATCACCCCATCCCATTTCACATGCCACTCTATATTTTAACACTTCAATAAACACCCTTGGAAAAAAAAGAAGTTTGGAGTATGTCATGTACATCAATTATGTATTCATTGAACCAGGTACAAACATTGCAAATCAACTGTGTAGAAAATGAACATAGATTAATGACCTGTAGCTAGCTGCAGTGATCACACCAGGAGTATATGTGAGGTCACCAGCATCTGCAAAATGAATTGCCAGAGAGAACAGTAAGCGGGCATAGAGGTGGGAAATATCAGCATGCCAGTACCCCAGATATTCAAACAAATATCATTGAAATATGAAGTAGCACTGTCCTACCTGTGTGTCATTGGAAGTATTGTCTGATCACAGATGTTCTGTTCTCCTCATCCTCTGCCTCCTCATCCTCACTGTCCACAGGGTCCACTGCTGGCACACAGGCATCTCCAGCCTCCTCCTCCTGCAGGAATGGGACATGGCGTCTAAGTGCCAGGTTATGCAACATGCAGCATGCCACCACTATCTGGCAGACTTTCTTGGGTGCGTAGCACAGGGATCAACCTGTCAGATGGAGGCACCAGAACCTAGCCTTCAGGAGGCCAAAGGCCCTTTCAATTATCCTTGTAGTTCTCCTATGTGCCTCATTATAACGCTCTTCTGCCCTTGTCCTGGCATTCCTCACAGTGGTCAGCAGCCATGAGACGTTGGGGTAACCAGAGTCACCTGAAATATTGAGGACAACATTTAGCCACACACTATCCCATATGGCCCACACTATACCCATACAAAAACATCTACTGGGTGGGAACCAGGGCTTACCTATTAGCCACACCCTGTGCCTCTGTAGTTGGCCCATCACATTTGGAATGCTGCTATTCCTCAGGACAAAGGCATCATGCACCGACCCAGGATACTTAGCACTGACATGGGAGATGTACTGGTCTGCCAAGCACACCATCTGTACATTCATAGAGTGGAAACTCTTACGATTTCTGAACATTTGTTCATTGTGGCAGGGGGGACAAATGCAATATGTGTTTCATCAATCACCCCAATTATGTTGGGGATATGTCCAATTGCACAGAACTCGGCCTTCACTGTGGCCAAATCTTCCACCTGGGGGAAAACAATGTAGCTACACATGTGTTTAATCAGGGCAGACAGCACTCTTGCCAGCACTATTGAGAGTATTGTCTGTGACATTCCTGCTGCCAAGCCCACTGTCACTTGGAAAGAACCAGTTGCCAGGAAATGGAGAACTGATAGAACTTGCACAAGAGGGGGTATCCAAGTGGGGTGACAGATAGCAGATATCAGGTCAGGCTCCAATTGGGCACACAGCTCTGTGATTGTGGCCCTGTCCAGTCTATAGGTGAGGATAATGTGCCTGTCCTCCAGTGTAGCCAAGCCCACAAGGGATCTGTACAGGGGGTATGTGTCCATCTCCTATTCATCTGCAGCGGTAGGGATCTATGGGGCAAAAGAGTGAGGAGGCAGTCACAAACTGAACAATGGAGCAACAACAGAACGTTGCATGCTGTTAACTTGTAATGGGTCAGGGTGATTTGTCCAGAATGTCCTAATTTCACCAGTGACGCAGCAAATTTCCAGGGCTTGCCCTCCCCCTGAAATGGTGTCCACCTGTCCTGTGTGGAGGAACAGGTGGAAGTGAGGTAATTCCGTTGATGTAGTGTGCCGTTGCGGGAGGCGGTTGGGAACCATGGTGCTACTCCTCATTGGTTATAATTGGGCCCTATGGGTTACAGTGGCCAATGGTGATCTACGCCGGCGGTGACAGTATGCACCCCCGTGGACGTGACCGCCATTTTCTATCTGATTCTTCACTTGCTACCTGATCTTCCACAGGGGAGGACCTACACTGCATGTGCTGCTGTGACCTGTGTCTGGAACCTGCCATGGCCCGTGTGACTGGGGAAAGGGCCCCAGCCCTCACTTTGGAGGAGTTAGAGAGGCTGGTGGATGGAGTCCTACCCTAGTATGGATTGCTGCATGGGCCTCCAGACCAACAGGTGAGTACACTGTGAGCACGATGCATGTGGCATGAATGCATGGAGTTGTGTGTGTGAAGGCCTCATGTAAGGGGGGGTGGGTGGATGTCCTCTTGGCAGCGTACAGTTTGTGTGCTGGGCCATGTGTGTGTAAATGGTGATGGGAATGGGTATGGTGGGCCATATGTGTAACCGGCAGGACTGTTGGTCTAATGGTATTTTCCTTTATGTATTGCCTCTGTAGGTCAACACGCATGAAAAGAAGGGTATATGGCGTGCCATCGCCAAGGAGTTGCGGACCCTGTGGGTCTATGGTAGGAGGCGCACCCACTGTCGGAAGCGGTGGAAGGACCTGGGACGCTGGGCATGGAAGATGGCGGAGGCCCAGCAGGGATGGCCTCCCAATGAGGAAGGGGTGCCCGTCGAACCCTGACCCCCCTGATGGCCTGCATACTGACAGTGGCCTATCCTGAGCTGGATGGGCGCTTGAGGGCATCACAGCAGCCACAGGGGGGAGAGTACAGTGCCCATCATTACAACTTACGCATGGTAGGGTGGTATTCGGTTGGGGGATGTGTGTCAGTGGGTGCCCCTAGGCTTGACATTGCAGCATAGTTCCCCTGGTGGCTAGGGTTGTGAAGGGAAAATCTTGCTACCTAGCTCATAGGCATCCACAACTAGTCAAGACTGCGTGGGTCCCAGGTGTGCTGCATTTGGCGGTGTGTGCCCCTCACCATGCCTTGGCTGCTAACTATTTCTCTGGTAGTGCTAAGCCATATTGCGTAGGCCTGTTCCCTGTGTGTGTGAGGGTGCTGTGAACGCCAACGGTGGTGTTGGTGCAGCCTTTAACCCAGTGTATCCTTTGTCTCTTCCCGCCCCTTTTTGTTTTGCCAGCCTGTCCTTATGTGCATTGTCATCATCTGGGGGAAGAGCAAAGGCACCGGCGACGGAGGGAGCTGCATCCCACAGGGCCCAGGAAGCAGGGCCCACGATGATGAGGGCACCAGTGGGCCGGAGGGCAAGGGGAGCACGATGTCGGAGACTGAAGGGCACAGTTCTGACACAGATACCTCCTCCGATGGAAGCTCCCTGGTGGTGACGGACACTTCTGTGACCATCCCAGCTACAGGTACATCCACCACCCCCATACCAGCACTGCCCTCCTAGCAGCCTCTCATTGAGTTGCCCATGCCCGCTCACCCAGAAGGGTGGGCATCTCCTTCGTCCCAGGCACCTCAGGCCCTGCCCCAGTTAGCCCTGCTGCCCTGAGTGAGGAAGCTATTGACCTCCTGAGATCCATCTCTGTAGGGCAGTCAACCATTGTGAATGCCATCCAGGGACTGGCAGCCCAGATGCAACAATCTAATACATTCCTGGAGGGCATTCACACTGGATTGGCGGCCCAACAGAGATCGATACAGGCTCTGGCCTCCTCTCTGATGGCAGCCATTGTCCCTGTTTCTACCCTCCCCCCTCCAACTTCCACTGCCCAGTCCCATTCTCCTCAACCCCAACCCATCCCAAGCACACAGGCAGAAGAGCATGCACACAAGACAACACACAAGAGTGGTACAGGCAAACACAAGCACCACACTTCATCCCATAGGCACTCACACAAACACCATCCAGTTGAAGACACACCATCATCCACAGCCTCCACTTTCTCCCCCTCCTCCTCCTCCCACCCAGTTCCGTCCACACTCACACCTCCATGCACTACATCATCATCCACTACGAGCATCATCACCACACCAAGGAGAACACACACCTCACTTGCAGACAACTCCACAACAGACATGCACAGGTCCCCTGTTTCCTCTCCCACTGTGTCTCTCACCCCCTAAAGTACACAAACGCAAGCACTCAGACACCCAACAGCCATCCACCTCACAACAGCATTCACCCCATGCACCTGCACCCAAAATCTGCAGACACCTCCAACGACTCCCTCATCCTCCACTCCCATTCCTTTTCCCTCTTCCCATCCCAATGTCCCTAAAAAGCTCTTCCTTTCCATCATTGACCTCTTTCCTATCACTCCCCTCATGTCCTGCACATATGGGCAGGGTAAGACGAACTCAGCCAAGCACCCCAGCCACACAGTCCACGGGCCCAGTCGTCACCACACCCACTCATGGTAGAAAAGAATCCTGACCACATGTCCTGAAGGTGAAGGAGCCTGCACCAGGCAGCCTCAAGGGAAAGAAGCCTGCCCCAGCTGCCAGAAAGAGAAAGGAGCCTGCACCAGCAAGCAGGAAGACCAAAGGGCCTGGAGCAGGAACTGTGATGGAGCCCCCACCACCACCCATGGTTGTGCAGCCGTCCGAGGTTGCACAGGAGGGGCAGGAGCCTCCCCCCACCAGCAGCACCACCACCACTGTGCAGCCGTCATTGCTGAGAGATGGTATGTAATCCTGCCTCCATGGGCTGCTGTGTGGCCTGCCCCCTCTAAAGCCAGTGGGTATGACACCCAGATGAGAGACTGTGACCTTGCATTCCCCAGGATCAAGCACAGGGCATGTTGCCCCCTCCAGAACCAGTGGTCTTGTTCCATCTCCCGGCTGAGGTGCCCCTCTGCCCCCTTCCCCCAGAGGTGCCTGCCTATTTACCAACTGATGCCCCTGCAGTGTTCTCTCTCTGTGTTGAGGCAAGTGACATGTGTGGCCTTGGACTTTGGCCTGTGGCCATGTGGACTATGCAAATAGTGGACTGGGCTGTGTCCCTTATTCTGTAAGTATGTAAACATCTATTATCTTGCCTAACTTATTATTTCTACTGTGTTGATCTTATTACAAACACTTTTGCAAAATCATTTTGTACTTGCATTATTCATCTGAGTTACTGCGTTAAATTATTTTTGTAATGCAGCTAGTTGTGTGCATGGTGTTGAGGGGGTGTTGTGCGTGTGTATCCCTTTCTTTTTCCTCCCCCCCCTTGTGTGCTAGGCGGCTGTACTCACCGTCGATGTCTTCACCAGCGTTAGTGTTCGTGGTGGAGCAGAACGTAGAAGATCATGTGGAAGACATGCAGTTCATGTTCCATGGCGGCATGGTTGTTCCCTGTGTCTCCAATGGTGAGGCCTTTCCCTTCTGAGCTCTGTTTCCACAGGCTTTTGATGTCATTGGTACAGCCCTGGGTCATAATATAGTGGGCGTAACACTGACTTCTGCCTGGCAGTAGGCAGCTACCACTGTGGTGGCTGTTGTCTCCGCCCTGGCGGTCGGTGTGGTACATTGGCTGTCTTTCGGAGATCTTTCTGCCATGGTCATAATTTTGGACTGTAGTTACTGCCAGCCTGTTGGCCGTTTTACTGCCACTTTATCACCGACCACCAGTGTCGTGATGAGGGCCATAGTATCATAACTTGACATGGCCTGGGGCAGGTGATCAGAGAATGAGGAGGTTATGTCTTATAAAGAAAATTTCAGGTAGCCTTGGGACACTGAGCAGTCAGAAACCTGGAGATTGAGAACAGAGTGTGAGTAACTTGGGAGACACCTACAGATTTGATAAAACTGGACGCTGTGATGAGCTGGAGACTCCTGCAGAGACATTCTGAGAGGTTTGGCATCTGTGGGTCTGGAACACTGTTTTCTAGGCTCTTGGCTTGATGGGGTATTTGAATTTGCTCAGCATTTCTGAAAAAGGCATGAGAAATGAAGTGCAAAAACAGAGCGTAATGCAGTGTGAAACCAAGGGCAGTACTACAAACTAATCAGGCGGGACAAGCTACTTGGACCTGCATGGCCTCCTTGTTATGCACATCAATGCACCTCTTTAATGAAGCCTGCTGTGGCTGCTGCAGCACACTCATAAAAGACCCACATCACCACAATAAGGTTCTGTGCCTTGCTAACCTAGTACTGTCATGAACTCAACCCACAACAAAGGAAAGTACTGTTAGGGAAGACAAGTACAGCTTCTTGTTAAAGTTCATATTAAGATATGTCACATGTAGGCAAAACGTTTTTCTTTATCTGACCGAAAGGAAGGAATAAGATAAAAGTGTTGTGTTCTGTGCAGTAGTAAGCTGCTTCTTTGCTTCTGATAGAGCATAATTTTTAGCGCAGTCCCAAGAGTCATCAGACTGTGACAAGGTTTATTTTATGAGCGCAAAGATTGGAAAAACTAACTAGAAAGCTGCACTGACACTCATTTTAAATGTACATTTATTTGTATTTATTAGTTGGACATAGGTGCCTTTTTAATTTAAATCACATGCTAGAAGGTTAGTTGATCTTAAAATTTAATTTAGACTCTAAACTAGGTGTAGAAACAGATGTTAGATTTCTTGTGATTTATGAAAGATTAATGGCTTTGAAAATGTGTACAAGGGAGAGAAATGCAGTTTTCTGTTATACCTAATGTCATGCATTAACAATGCTTTTCTCATTTTTCTGAAATGTATTACTCATATTGATGAAATATTGTTAATGTTGAATTTATGAACTTGCATATTATAAGTGTTTTGCTAAAAGATATTACATCAAATGCACTTTATATCTTTTCATTGTGTTAGCATAATTGTGGCCTAAAGAGCTTGCATTTTGTGGTCATGTAAAGTATTGAATTATTTTTTCATAAAGTGAAGTCTTCTTTCAACTTTCATTCCTGTAAGACGCAAAGTCTTCTTGTAATAAATTAATTGTTTAACTGTGGAAGAACCCTACCCATTTGTCCTAGAAAACTTTGTAGTGCAGGAACATGGACTGAAGATCGTATACATTTGTTGCAACCTGGTTGCAGTAGACAGGGAAAGGAGATGTTTCCAGGACAGACTTGGGAAATTGTCAAACTGTTGCAACCTGGAGTCTGATGATCATTTTTAATTGGATGATGCCACCTCAACATAATATGAACACCTTTGACAAATCTGAATGATTTTTGTGAAGTGATATACCAATGGACATCCAAACTTTGTCCAGAGCTGAAGCAGTCTTGTCTTGGTGATCCACAGATGCTTTTCTGATGCTCACAAATGCCTTGCTGACCATATGCTTTCTTGATGAAGATTCCCTGAATATTCCTTGGAGCAGTGTCTTCCACTCTACCATTTGCCATTGTCGCTTGAAATGCCCTTTTAGGTTAGAAACTACATTATGCTGACACTTATTTTCTTTTTAATTTAGTTAATGACCAGCAGCCCAAGTTTTTCTTTTTCTTTTTTTTTTTTTAAATGTTTGTATAGTTGCCTGAATGTGTTCCACCACACCCATGTATTTTCCTGATTTGGTTAGCAGTAGGGTTGACTTTTGCTCAGCCAATGACTATTGACTATGCAAAAGTTGAATTGACTAATGATTGTTAATTCTGAACATTTTGTTATACCTATACAACAGATATTTCAATTGACCGTTAGTATTTTTCTTCTTGAATGCTTGGTTCTATTGTTAGTACGCCTGAATCTATTTTGATGCCTTGAGCAACCCTTAGTGATTGTGTATATTTCTAATTTGGTTTGTTCATTGTCTACATGACTTTGAGCTTGTGTTTGTAATAAATATTTTAACTTGAGTGATAGAGATGGGAAGGGCAGTAGGAACAGCATGTGGAGGGGTGTTTGGGTGTTAAGAGTTGTTTGAGTGTGGAGTGTTGTTTGGGTGTGAAAGGGTGCAGCAGAGATCATAAAGCAGTGTGGGTGAGCTGGCGTGATGAGGCTTCTGTGATTGGAAGACGGAATAAGAACTGTGGTGAATGAATAGCTACGTTGGGAACTGATTCAAAAATGCGCAGTAGGTGGGATAGGTACCGTATCTGGGGTAAAATGTGTATTGTCCTCAGCTGCATGGACTCTGTGAACTGACAGTACTGTTAGGTCTTCTGTCATACTTAGATGTATCGTAGGCATGTCACAGGAGTAAACTGACCTCTAAAATATAAGTACTAGATTCCCTGCTCCATACAAGCCCAGATGAGTGGAATCTGAGGTGTGGTGTGATGCCAGTAAACAGTGACAGTAGCACCTTCGGCGTGTGATTGACCTTTGAGTAAAAAAGTAACTCGAATTTCATGGTATGGTGAAAACACTCTAAACTGCTCTTTTAAATAGCACTTAAAACACTGGCTACTTTATCACCGTTGTGCTCATTAACAAATATAAGTGATGATTTATTCTTGTACCATAGATGCCTTCCTAGACTATTTTTGAGTGGGAATTTTACAGGATGAGACCAGAAGTTTTAACTTATGCTTTATTTCATATTTGTTTTCTTTTTATGTATCAGTATTTTAGGTGAGTTGAATATTGACTTGTTCATCCTTTGCATTGTGTTTTACAGATAATAAAAACATGAAACACATTATAACAGTTTAAGTACCACAACAGGAAAGAGGCAAGCTAAATTCTTCAATACGATCATTGTGGCAAGACCACAGCACAAAATTGAACCTTTTAAGAGTATATACCAGGGATTAAAAGTATGCTTCTATAGTCATCTAGAAACCCGATTTGTGGAGGAGCCTCAAAAGCTGATGACCACGGATGCTAGTTGATACATCATGCACACCTTTGAGTCACCTAAACCACTACCATGTACACTCACATGGAAACAAACAGCAAAGAAACTTCTTTAGGTGTTTTGTCTTCCGGGGGAAGTCCATGCTGCCCTCGAATGACCAAATGAATGATAAAGGTGAATATTTCTGAACCCAATCGTCATATCTCTGCAATTTCTATTCTGTATGACAATCAATTCAAAGGTCTCATGCTCCAACCATCCTCGGCCTTAAAGAAGGCGCAACCCCATGCCAATGTGGCAACAGCCCCCCTAGGTCTCCAAATTCATAGTGTGAATAGCACTGCCTAGTTCTTTATACATACTCTTTATAGAAAGTGGTCACTTTGGAAGACCAAGGCCCTCATTATGACCTTGGCGGGAGGCTTCAGATCTGACCGCCGGGTGGCCGCCAATGCAGCCACACTCCCGCCGCGGCCATCAGGAGATCCCCGCTGGGCCGGCCGGCGGAAACCTGGTTTCCCAGCGGGGATCTCGGCCGCAACACAGGAGCCGGCTCCAAATGTGGATGTGAAATGGGATCGGTTGGAAAGGTTTATGTGAAATTACAGTGGTAGAAGAAGGTGATCAGGATTTTCAGAAGGGGTGATATAAGAATGTGTGAGGAACGATTGTAGGAGGCTGTGCAAAACTAGGCACACTGTGCAGGGGCCCAGGCACCCACACATTGGTTTCCAAAGGTAAAAATTAGATCACCTAATACTCTAATTTTTGAGGCAGTTTGGTTGAGCAGTTAGGCCAATCTTGGAGAAGTGCAAAGCATTTGTTGTACTAACAGGATCAATCATGCAACTCAAACATTTGAAAGAATAACTCGAGACCAATTTATAAAAATACTTTAGATTTTTGTATATATTTTAAAACCAAGATTATCAAAATTGGCTAAGTACTTTTGAAGATATGGATTTTCGAAGTTTTAATAAAAGCAGTCTTTCTGTGTTTAATTACGCACCATAGTAATCAATAAGAAGACAGCTTTAAAAATTCATACAAATTCACACAGTTGCTTTACCAGGTTTCACTTTTGCAGGTTGGTTGAGGTTGTTGGTGGCCACGCTATGCCTGCAGGAGAAGTTTGGGCAGCTCCCGGTTCCAGCGGGAGCAGCAGTGAAATGTCTCTTGGAGCTGGAGCAGGGCCACTGAGGGGGACCACTTGGAAAAGGTCTGCTCTTGCAAGTTTAAAGGTGGTGCCTTAGGGTCCCCTTGGAGTGCTGAGGTCACAAGTGGTGAGGGACCCTTGGAGCACATTTGGTTCTTCCTTGTGGGCACAGGACGGCCGAGTGCAGAGCCAATCGGTGAGCCAGAGGCTGTGCACAAAGATGCCCTTTGGATCAGGAGGTCTTGAAAGTGTTTTACAGACAACGGGGGCACTCTGGTGGGAGATCCAGGGAGTTCCTGAAGTCCCTCCACCATAGCTTCTTTCTGGTCCTTTTTCATCTCTGGGCAAGCTGGTTTTCCTGGTGTCCGATGTCAGCTGACCAGTACCCAAGTTACTGGCATGATTCAGCCACAGGAGAGCGCAGTGCCACCAAACGCGGTAAACTTGTGGGGTTTGTCCTCCTGGTTGTCAGTGTGTCATCAGGTCTGGCTGCAACTTCCAGTTCGAGAGATATCAGCCAGTCAGTGAAGGGACTCTCACTGGGTTGTTGGTTCTTGGATTGTTGCAGAGTTGTACCTCCACTCTGGAGGGAGTTTTGCGCAATTGGTGAAGCCCGGAGGTCCTCTGGGTTTCTTGAGGGAAGCCCAGTGTCCAGTTTCTCTTCAGCAGCAACTGTCAGGTTCTGGGTGCAACAGACAGGGTTTGGCACCCTTTCTTGATGCAGCAGGTCCACAGTTCTTGTGCCTTGATTCTTCTATGTGCTGGTCTTTGTGTTCTTCAAATCTGATTTCTTGGTCTAGGGATGCCCACTAAACACTGAATTTAGTGGGTGTTTTAGGGGACACCTGGTAGTGTCCAATGGGACACTTACCTTTGGGTGGCAACATCCAATATAGTTCCCACTTCCAGTGGGAAGGGTCACTTCCCTAAACCTAATTGGCCATTTTCCTTCCATCAAAGATGGAGTTAAATTAAATGGAAGGTCTACCTCGCAGGCAACACCTTAGGGATGGTGCATGCCAGGTGGGGCCACTCCTCCTACCCATTGTGTGGTTTCCCACCTTTGCTCCCACCAAAAGTGGGGGTTTGCAAAGGGGGAGGCCATCTGCTGCTAGCAGCAGGCCTGGGGGTTGAGTTTTAAGTATGGAAAGCCTTTTGAAGCTCACCACCAGGGCAGTGCACATTCCTTAGGGAGGGGGTGTTAGCTCCTCTACCCAGGTAGGGCATTGTTTTACAAACCAGCGAGACAGGGCTCTCCTCCAAGGTTTGTACACTGACTGCCTGGAGGTGGTAGGCCAGGTAGAACCAGTCAGCAACCATGCCAGGATAGTTAGCTTTTGCAGGAGGAACCTGTAAAGTGACCGCTGGGTACATTTAGGGATAAATGTAATATTGGTACCAGTTTGGATTTATCATTCTGAGTTGTTTGATACCAAGCAACCCAGAGTTAAGAGTGGCCATCATGTAGCTGGGAAACTCGTGTTGACAGTTGCCCAGCACATGTATTAAAATGTCTGCTCTGTTCACTCACTATGTCCCACATTTGGTTGGGACACAGTGGGGGCATATTGCTTGTGCAGCTATGCCCGCACATATAGGCCCTCATTACAACCCTGGCTGTCGGTGATAAAGCGGTGGTAATATTGCCAACAGGCCGGCAGTAACAAAAATGGGATTATGACCACAGCGGAAACCACTCACACAGACAACCACTTTAACACACCGACCGCCATGGCGGTAGCAACAAGCACCATGGCGGTAACCGCCAACAGCCAGACGGAAGACAATGTACCGCCCACTGTATTAAGACGGGCCTATCCGGCACCTTTTCTGGGGCGGTACTAATGACATCAAAAGCACAGGGGAAACAGAACACAGAAGTCAAAAGACTCACCTCTGGAGACTCAGTGAACAACCACAATGCCATGGAGCCCGAGTTGCACATCTTCCCCATGCTTGCATACCTTTTCCTGTATTACAAACATCAACGCTGGCGAAGACAACCACAGTGAGTACTGCCGCCTAGCACACAAGGGAGGGGGGAAGAGAGTGACACACACTCAACACCCCCAACACTATGCACACAACCAGATGCACTAACATTACTTGTCCACCCCATATACCCTCAGGAATAATGCAAGGGCAAAAGGAATTGATTAAAGTGAGTGTAATAAGACAAAATAGTAGAAATACTTGCTTAAAATTCAAAATGTATATACATATTTACAAATGGAGAGACACTGCCCAGTCCTCAATGTCCGTGGGCCACAGGGCCATTACAAATAGGCCAAAGCCCCACCTCACTCCTTCAACAACATGGAGAGAACACTGCAGGGGCATCAGGTTGAAAATACACAGGCACCTAAGGGGGACTGGAATGGGGGGGCACCTCAGCCAGAAGATGGTACAACACCACTGGTTCTGGAGGGGGCTAAATGCCCTGTGCAATGCCCTGAGGAGTCCAAAGCCACAGTCTCTCTAGTGAGTGGTTTGCCCACTGCTTGGTCCTGGGGAGTGCAAAGCCACAGTCTCTCAAGTGGGTGGTTTGCCCACTGCTTGGTCCTGGGGAGTGCAAAGCCACAGTCTCTCTAGTGGGTGGTTTGCCTACTGCTTGGTCCTGGGTAGTGCAAAATCACAGTCTCTCTAGTGGGTGGTTTGCCCACTGCTTGGTCCTGGGGAGTGCAAAGCCACAGTCTCTCTAGTGGGTGGTTTGCCCACTGCTTGGTCCTGGGGAGTGCAAGGCCACAGTCTCTCTAGTGGATGGTTTGCCTAATGGTTCTGGAGGGGGCCTTGTGCCCAGTGTGTTTCATCCTGGCAAGGATGGGGTGAGTGTATGGCTTCTCCACTAGTTCTGGATGGGGCCTTGTGCCCAGTGTGCTTCACCCTGGCAAGGATGTGGTGAGTGGATGGCTTCTTCCACTGGTTCTGGAGGAGGTCTTGTGCCCAGTGTGCTTCATCCTGGTAAGAATGAGGTGAGTGGATGGCTTCTTCCACTGGTTCTGGAGGGAGACTTGTGCCCTGTGATGCAGCACTTGGGGAGTGCAAGGTCACAGTCTCCCCCCTGGGTGTCACACCTACAGGATTTGCAGGGTCCAGGGTGCACTACAGCCCATGGAGGCGGGACTAGACACTGCCCACTGGTGGTGACAGCTGCTCAGTGGTGGCAGTGGCGGGGCTGGTGTCGTGGCTGGCAGTGGTGGGGGGAGGCTCCAGTCCATCCCCTGCAGCCTCGGACGGCTGCCCACTGGGGCTGCTGCTGCTGCTGATGGTGGCAGTGCTGGTGGTGGTGCTGGCAGTGGTGGGGGGAGGCTCCAGCCCATCCCCTGCAGCCTCAGACATCTGCCCACTGGGGCTGCTGCTGCTGGCAGTGGTGCTGGGGGCGGTACTGGCAGTGGTGGGGGGAGGCTCCAGCCCATCCTCTGCAGCATCAGACGGCTGTCCACTGTGGCTGCTGCTGCTGGTGGTGGTGCTGGTGATGATGTTGGCAGTGGTGAGGGGAGGCTCCAGCCCATCCTCCGTAGCCTCAGACAGCTGCCTACTGGGGCTGCTGCTGCTGGCAGTTGTGCTGGTGGCGGTGCTGACAGTGGTAGGGGAGGCTCCAGCCCATCCCCTGCCGCCTCAGACGGCTGCCCACTGGGGCTGCTGCTGCTGGTGGCGGTGCTGGCAGTGGTGGGGGGGCAGCTCTAGCCGATCGCCTGCAGCCTTAGACAGCTGAACCGCCATGGTTGGTGTTGGGGGCTCAGAATCAGTCCCAGCACCAGGCCTCCTGTCCTTCCTGCCTGCTGGACCAAGCCCCTTGCCCTTCCCTTTGGCAGCTGGTGGTATCTCCTTGCCATTCCCTTTGGCAGCTGATGGTGCATCCTTGCCCTTCCCTTTGGCTGCTGGTAGTGCCTCCTTGCCCTTCCCTTTGGCAGCTGGTGGTGCCTCCTTGCCCTTCCTTGACGCACCTGGTGCAGTTACACTTTCAGTGCTGCTGACTGGTTCCCTAGAGCCTCTCCCACCTGCAGTAGCTGTAGACACTTCTGTGGCCATGGACTGGGTGGCTGAGGTGCTCACATGGGTTCTGACCACCCTGGCCTGATGAAAAGGACGGGGGGGAATGGGTAGGGAAGAGGTCATCGGTGGAGAGGAAAAGCTTCTTAGGGACATTGGGGCGGGAAGAGCGTGAAGGTTTGGGAGTGGAGGAAGAGGGAGTGGTTGTAGGAGGTGTCAGTCTGCTGAGTTTGGGTGCAGGTGCATGGGCTGGATGTTGTTGTGAGGTGGATGGCTGTGGGGTGTCTGAGTGCTTGCGTTTGTGTACTTTGGGGGAGGCAGCATAGACACAGTGGGAGAGGACACAGGGGATGTGTGCATGGATGTGGGGGTGGTTACTGCCAGTGAGAGGTGTGTAGTGACAGGCGTGATGGTGATGGAGGTAGTGGATGAGGATGTAGTGCATGCAGGTGTGAGTGGAGACGCTACTGGGAGGGAGGTGGAGGACGAGGAGGAGGGGGACATAGTGGAGGCAGTGGATGTTGGTATGTCTGCATCTGGATGGTGTTTGTGTGAGTGCCTGTGGGATGATGTGTGGTGCTTGTGTTTGTCTGAGCCACTCCTGTGTGTTGTCTTGTGTGCATGCTGGTCTGCCTTTGTGCTTGAAATATGTTGGGGTTGAGGGGAATGGGACTGGGACTGGGTAGAGGAAGTTGGGGAGGGGAGGCTAGAAACAGGGACAATGGCTGCCATCCGAAAGGAGGCCAGAGTCTGGATTGATCTATGTTGGACCGCCATGCCAGAGTGAATGCCCTCCATGAATCCATTAGTTTGTTGCAAATGGGCTTCCAGCCCCTGGATGGCATTTACAATGGTTTACTGCCCAACACAGATGGATCGCAGCAGGTCAATAGTCTCCTCACTCAGGGCATGAGGGCTAACTGGGGCAGGGCCTGAGGTCCCTGGGGCGAAGGAGATGCCCACCCTCCTGGGTGAGCGGGCACGGAAACATGCTGAGGGGCTGCTTGGAGGGTGGTGCTGGTACGGGGGTGGTGGCTGTACTTGTAGTTGGAGTGGGCACAGAGGTTTCCGCCACCATCTGGGAGCTTCCATCGGAGGAGGAATCATTGTCAGAACTGTCCCCTCCTGTCTCTGCCATGGTGTTCCCCTCACCTCCGTCCCCCTGGTGCCCTCACCGTCGGTGGATTTGGCCTCATGGGCCCTGTGGGATGCAGCTCCCTCCGTCGCCGGTGCATCTGCTCCTCTGCCAGATGATGCTAATGCACATGAGGACAGGGTGACAAAACAAAAAGGGGGGGAGACAAAGGATACACTTGGTCAATGGCTGCTCCAACTCCACCGTTGGCATACACTACACACACACACAGGGAATAACCCTACGCACTAGGCAATGCACAACCAGTCACAATGCTAGTCACCAGGCCATGGACAGGAATACCTAAGACCCACAGACCACTGCCCAGTAGTGGATGCATACTAGCTTGGTAGGGGGGCAGTGTACGTCAGACCCTGCACAACATGGGACCTACCTTGCAATGTCCAGGCTGGCCTAGGGGCACCAACAGGCACACATCCCCCACCCGGAGACCACACCTCTATGCGCAAGTAGTATATTGGGACACTACTCACCCCCTTGTGGCTGCTGTGATGCCCTCAAGCACCCATCCAGCTCTGGATAGGCCACCGCCAGTATGTGGGCCATCAGGGGGGTCAGGGTTCGACGGCCACCCCTTCCTTGTTGGGAGGCCATCCTCAGCTGGGCCTCCGCCGTCTTCCTTGTCCAGCGTCTCAGGTCTTCCCACCGTTTGAGACAGTGGGTGCTCCACCTGCCGCAGACCCCCAGGGTCCGCACATCCTTGGCGATAGCACACCATATACCCTTTTTCTGATGGGCGCTGACCTGCAGAAAAATACACATAGAAAAAAGGTATCACTCAGACCGTCCACCCTGTTACACTCATGTCCCACCATAGCCTTCATATCCCCTTATGCACAGACATTGCCCACCATACATGCAGTACACTGCCCAGGACCCTTCTACCAACCCCTCCTCTACACAAGGCCCTCACACACAGCACTCCATGCATTCATGCCCCATGCATCGTGCTCACAGTGTACTCACCTAGTGGTCTGGAGGCCCATACAGCATTTGGTACTGGGATAGGACCCCATTCACCAGTCTCTCCAACTCCGCAGCGGTGAAGGCAGGGGCCTTTCTCCAGTGACACAAGCCATGGTCGGTTGAAGACACAGGTCTCAGCAGCACTTGCAGTTTAGGTCCTCTCATGTTGAAGGTCATGTAGCAAGTGAAAGAACAGATAGAAAATGGCGGTCACGTCTGTGGCGGTGGGTACCGTCGCTGCCGGCGTACATCACCATTGGCCACTGTCACCCATAGGGCCCAATGACAACCAATGAGGAGTTGAACAGCGGTACTCGACCACCTCCTGCAACAGCACACAACGTCAGCGGCATTACCTCATTTCCACATGTCCATCCACACAGGACAGGCGGACGCCATTTCGGGGAGGGGGGCAGGCCATGGCACCTAAATGTGTCACAGTACACATAGGCACCATTTGGGCCTATACAACAATATACTGTTACTGTTACAGTCACAACATGCAAGGCAGTGTAGTGTTTAGAAATGTGGAATACTGACCAGCTTCTCCCCGTTTTTCCCCCTAGATTACAACCGCTGTGGATGAATAGGAGATAAAAACATCCCTGTGTACATAACCCTGGTGGACTTGGCAACAATGGAGGACAGGCACATTATCCTCACCTATAGACTGGACAGGGCCACAATCACAGAGCTGTGTGCCCAATTGGAGCCAGACCTGATATCTGCTTTTCGTCAGCCCACCGGGATCCCCCCTCTTGTGCAAGTCCTATCTGTGCTCCATTTCTTGGCACCTGGTTCATTCCAAGTGACAGTGGACTTGGCAGAAGGAATGTAACAGCCAATGTTCTCAATAGTGGTGACCAGAGTGTTGTCTGCCCTGATTAAACACATGTGAGCCTACATCGTTTTCCCCAAGGTGGAGGATTTGGCCACAGTGAAAGCTGACTTCTATGAAATGGGACATATCCCCAACATAATTGGGGCTACTGATGGTACACATATTGTATTTGCCCCCCCCCCCCAGGAGAAATGAACAGGTGTTCAGAAATCGAAAGCTTTCACTCGATGAATGTGCAGATAGTGTGCCTGGTGGACCAGTATATCTCCCATGTCAATGCAAAGTATCCTGGCTCTGTACATGATGCCTTTATCCTGAGGAATAGCAGCATCCCCTATGTGAGCCCCAACTCCAGAGGCACTAGTTGTGGCTAATAGGTGAGCCCTGGTTCCCACCCAGTGGTTGTTGGTGTATGGGTATGGTGTTGGCCATAAGGGTGTCTAACAGGTATCCCTCGATATTTGCAGATGACTCTGGTTACCCCAACCTCTCATGGCTACTGACCCCTGTGAGGAATGCCAGGACAAGGGCAGAGGAACATTACAATGAGGCACATGGCCTCCTGGAGGCCAGGTTTCTTTGCCTCCATCTAACTGGTGGATCCCTGTACTACTTACCCAAGAATGTCTGCCAGATAATCGTGGCATGCTGCATGTTGCATAACCTTGCCTTGAGACGCCTGGTGCCTTTTCTGCAGGAGGATGTGGCTGGAGATGGGTGTGTGGCAGCAGTGGACCCTGTGGACAGTGAAGATGAGGAGGCAGATGATTAGGATGAGGACAACAGAACAGCAATAATACAAAAGTACTTCCAGCAACACACATGTAAGACCCGGTAACTTCACTTTACATTAACCGTTTTGTGTTCGACATTGTACATGGCAGACAATTTCTCTGAATTCTATGGCCACTTACTGTATCCTTTGGCATCTCTATTTTCAGATATCTGTGCCCCACTCTGGCACCTGGTGTGTTGACTGCAGCCTACTACAGGCATTCCTATGTATACCTTCCTGTACAGTTGTATTGCAGTGTTTAAAGCTTGTTAAAAGAATAAATAGTTCAATCATTTGACAGACTCCATACTTGTATTTTTTTAAATGGTGTTTATTTAAGTGCCAATAAGTAGAGGGGTATGTGCAATGGGCTGGGGTGATGGTGGAGGAAAGTCAAGGATACGGTCCAGTCTATTTGTATCACAGGTGCATTGTCCAAGGGGGCATAGGAAGTGGAGCAATGGCAGGTCAAGGTGGACAGGGTAACACAGTGGGACACAAGGGTGACGATCACGGGAGTCCTATTTCCTGGCAGGGGTCTTGGCAATGTTCTCTGGCTTCTGCCTGGAACGCAGGGACCGTTTGTGGGGTGGTTCTCCTTCTGCAGGAAGAGGGGTGCTGGTGGCCTGTTGGTCCTGTGGTGGGGCCTCCTGTCCACTAGCGGAGGTGGAGGGCTGTTCATCGGTGTGGCTAGTGTCAGGGGCCTGGTGGTGTGCCACTGCCTTCCTCATGGTGTTGGCCATGTCTGCCAGCACCCCTGCAATGGTGACCAGGGTGGTGTGGATGTCCTTCAAGTCCTCCCAGATCCCCAGGTACTGTACCTCCTGCAGCCGCTGAGTCTCCTGCAACTTGTCCAGTATCTGGCCCATCGTCTCCTAGTAATGATGGTATGCTCCCAGAATGTTGCTGAGTGCCTTCTTGAGAGTCGGTTCCCTGAGCCTGTCCTCCCCCGTCGCACAGCAGTCTTCCTAGCGTCCCTGGTGTCCTGTGTCTCTGTCCCCTGAACCGTGTGCCCACTGACCCCAGGTCCCTGATCGTCCTGTGTTTGTGGGGTGTCCTGGGGTCCCTGTAGTGGTGGACACATTGCTGATTGACGTGTCCTGGGGACTGAGGTATGGGCCAGCTGGGTGGGTGCTGTGGTGGTGTTTCCTGAGGTGGGAGGCTTTGTGGTGGTTTGGGACTGTGCCTGGGTAACCGACTGAGCGTAGATCCCTCATGGGCCAGGTTGGTCATCCAGATCCAGGTGTCCAGAGCTGCTGTCATCACTGTGGGCCTCTTCTGTGGGGGGACTGGATGTTGCTGGCACCTCCTCTCCGGTGATGTTGGGTGAGGGACCTGTGGAGATGTAAATGCAGTGTTATTGTTTCTGCGTATGACATCTTGTGCATGGGTGTATTGCCCTCTATGGTTGTGATTGCCCTGTCAGCTTTGCCTTGTGTGAGTAGTGATTTTGTGGGCTAGGTGATTCTCTATAATGTGCATGCTTTAGGGATGTGAGTCCATGCAGGTCTGTGATGGGGGTCCGTGCATTAGTGTTACGTGCAGTGCTTGGTATTGGGATGGGTGGGTTGTGATGGTGGGGTGTATGTGAGGTGGTGGAGTAATGGGGGTGAGGGTAGGGGTAGGGGTATGTGATGGCATGCCAGGGGTGAAAGTAGTAAAGAGTTGACTCACCAGAGTCCAGTCATCCTGCTAGTCCTGCCAGGCCCTCAGGATGCATGATTGCCAAGACTTGCTCCTTCCATGTTGTTAGTTGTGGGGGAAGGGGTGGGGGTCCACCGCCAGTCCTCTGTACTACTATCTGGTGTCTTGCTACCATATAACGCACTTTCCCCGCAGGTCGTTCAACCTCTTCTTGATGTCATCCCTTGTTCTTCGGTGCTGTCCCACGGCGGTGACTCTGTCCACGATTCTCCGCCATAGCTCCATCTTCCTAGCAATGGATGTCTGCTGCACCTGTGATCAAAATAGCTGTGGCTCTACCCTGATGATTTCCTCCACCATGACACTTAGCTCCTCCTCTGAGAACCCGGGGTGTTTTGTGGTGCCATGGGTGTAGTGTGAGTGGTGTGTGTGAGGGTGTGTGAGGGTGTGTGGGGTGATGTGTTGGGGTGTGTGCTGTAAGGTGCCTGGATGGTGTATGGGTGATGGTGTTCTGTGGCTCTGGTTTTGTGGGTGCTCTTGGTGTCTCTCTCTCTCAGTTGTCATTTTTTTTAGTTGTAAAGGGTTGTGGGTAGTGTGGGTGTGTGGTTTATAGTAGTGTGGGTGTGTGGGTGTGGTATGTGTATGTGTGTCAGGTGTGTGTAGTTTGAATTGTCCAATGTGGTGGTGTTTTATATGTATGTGTGTATTTTGAGCGTGGCTGTATGCACCGCCAATGGTTTACCGTGGTTGAATGTCCGCCGCTGTGATTCATGGGTCATAATTCTGTGGGTGTACTTCTGTTGGCGTAACAGTGTTGGTTTTGCTACCTCCAGTTTATCACTGACCTTTGGGCTGGCGGACTTGTGTGAGTGGCTGTATAGTGACGGATTGCTATGCGTGTGTCATCATATGGGTAGCGGTAATCCGCCGCGCCGGTGTTATGTTGGCGGCAGTCAGCATGGCAGTAAGCAAGACTTACCGCCAATGTCATAATGAGGGCCATAATATGGAGCACCTTGCCTTAGGGTTGTAAGGCTTGCCAGAGGGGTTCCTTGCCCATAGTAAATGTAGTGTATGGTGGACAGGGCACACAGGCGTGTGCCATGTCGAGTTTGTGTTTTAGGTTTGCACCAGGACACTGAGTCTGCAATTGCAGTGCTGGATGCATCTAGATGCATGGCCCTAGAGGGTGACACAATCAGTGCTGCTGCCCTCAGGTGCCTACCCATAGATCCCCATGCCCTGGGTGCATATGTACCCTTTTTCTAGGGGCTTTTAATGGTAGTTAAGGGTGTATTCAATTGTGCCAATGTATCACAACAGTTTTAGGGAAAGAGCTCTGGCCCAAGAGAACCTGGTTAGCTGGGGCCCTGGACATTACAACTTCTAGGCTACATCAAACATCAGGCAAAAAGTGGGGGCTAACCATGTTAAAAAGAGGCCTTTTCTCACAACGATGAAGGAATTGATAGTGGTGACAGGGACAGACAATGCATGTCATAGGTGGTACTTTGAGTAGGCAAGAGAGTACTTGAGACAAAGATTTCTGAAAGGGGTCAAATTAATTCTGTTTGAGTGGTCTATGTGAGAAAATCTGTGTGGAATATGGTAATTTCTGCAGGATGTGATGTGGTACTTTTGGAAGGGCGTTTAGTTAAGTAGTATAGATTTATACAGGTTCCGTCGTATTAGATATGGACTGTAAGGGTGAGCTAGGCATTGTGAGAGAAGCATATGGTCAAAACTGGTTGAAGGTCATACAGGATCTGTAAATGGCGATGTATATGTTGTGGATTGGTAGACTTCATTACTGCAGTCAGCGTGAGATTGGTAATGAAAATGTGATATAATTAGTAACAATTCTGTAGCGATTATGGGCTGGAGGTTAACATTAACAAAACAAAATTGATGGTCTTATCCAAGGGACCTAGGAAAAGATGTTCCATCCACATTGAGGGAGTACCGCTGAAGGAAGTAAGCTCTATAGATTACTTGGGAGTTAGGTTAACCAGTAAACTACTATGGGAAGAGCAGATTACGAAAAGTGCAGGGCTCCTTCAACATAGAGCCTCATCCATATTGCGTTTTTATCAAAGCTCCTTTACAAAGGTTGTTTCCCCAGCAATAAAAATTTACACGGCTAAGGCTCAAAGTGCAGCCCTGTACGGAGCGGAGGTATGGGGTTACGCTAACTGCAATAAGATCAGTGTGGGGGAAAACAACTTTGCAAGGGCTTTAATTGCATGTCCACGCACTACACCCTTGCTTCCATTATTTCTAGATCTGGGGTTAAGCCGAGTAGCAGATCTAGCTACTCTAAGACCTCTCCTTTATTGGATTAGATTATGGACAACCCCCGAACTAGATATATATAAGACCGCATTACTCGATTTACTGAAATGCCAAAATGCTAATACTCTTCCCTGGATTCGCCATGTGGCCCATTGGCTTAGGCTTTTGGGCTTGGGCGACTATTGGGAAAATCCCCACAAATTAGAGAGACGGCACAAAAATGTTTTAAAGTTAACCTATTGGTCTTATGTTAAGGACAACTACATAATCCATAAATCCCATGGTCGCTTAACTAATTCCTTTACTGATATTAAATGGTCCCCAAAGTTTGAATCCTATTTGGATGTGATACCGGACTTGCAAGGCAAGAGCTTATACGCAAGGTTTCGTTTTGGCTCACTGCCCCTGATGTCATTGATTCATAGGTGGGGGTCGATTAATCTTCCCGATACATGCCCTGCCTGTGGCAGTATTTTTGAAACCATTGAGCATTTTATGTTCTTCTGCCCAGCCTATGCGATTCCGCGAACAAAATGGATCCGCAAGATTTGCAGGGACATGGGATTCAAGAATTGCTCCTTGGCTCTACGGGTTCTAAAAAGCCATAATTCAGCTGACGTAATTCTTTCAGTAAGTAAGTATTTAGCAACAGCTTGGCGCATACGTTGCCATCTTCAAAAAGTTATTTAAGGTCTTATCTCTCTATAGGTAAGATTTAGAGCCATATGTGCAAATCAAGTTATTGTTTTAATATTTTACACCTATTTACAGACATGTATTTATTTATTTACTTAAGAATTATTATATTCTGTTTTATGTGCTTTTATGGTCATTGATGAACTAAGTTGATGATGAAGATGATCTGGATGAAGTGGGTTGGATAGGGCTTGGAATAGATTTTTCAGACATTATGTAGGTAATCATTATGTGTTTCTGCCATTTTAACACTAGTTTTAGCCATAAAGAGCTATTTTTTATGCATCTGTCTGGTACTCGTGCTATTTTAACATGAATCCGATAACCATTTTAAGTTAATATATAAGCTTTTTATCACACTGTGCTTGTGTCTTAACGACTTGACAGTGCTTAAATTTGCCAAATGATTGTGCCGGTAGTAGGCTCTCTTTGTTAAAGTATGCCATCTAAATTATTGAGGAATTATATTATTATGTAACATCAAATCAGCACTTTAAATTTTTACATCTTGGGTCGGATAGTTTGTATTTATCTTGATGATGATACCATCTGGGAAATATGTATTTTGAAATCACCCCATATTGTTTTAAGAGTTTTAAATATTTGTACTATTTTAACGTTATGAAGCAATTGTCTCAGAAACCCTGGTATCTAAATGTTAAGTTATGTATCGGGATCAATGGTGGATTATAGTAGGCCATTGCCTATAGAAGCTTTTCCTATTCTAAACCTTACTATTTTCAGCCAGTGTAAAAGTATAATGAAGAAAACGTACCTTTTTTGTACAATTTAATATGTAACTTTTATGACCTATGGTCGAATAAAGTATATGATGATGAAAAAAATTAGTAACCTTTATTGCTTTTACCCTCACTTCTGATCCAGATACAAGCCAGAAGGAATGTAAACAAGTTAAGAGTCAGAGGGGATGTACAGTAAAGAAACCACCAAACAGGGCTTAGTTGTGCAAACTGTGGAAAGCAGCTTCCATTAGTTCATTTATTTATCTGATGTTCTGAAATTCCTAGGCTCATAGAAATCTTATGCCCTCTGTGTCATTGTCAGCAACACTAGGCACTCCTGCATGCCACACATTTGATATTATTGATATAGGAATGGCTATCTGCTTCATTGTTTTTACATTGAGAAACCCCTCTTCTTTACTTGCATAGAGAAAATATAATAATGCCCTAAGGCACTTCACATGCTGCATCAAGTTTGTGCAACAACTGCACCCAACACAACACTCTTCCTGTAAAGGAGAGGAACCTGCCTGCCAATGTACCAGAAGTCAGATGAGGTTTCTGATGTGACTGAGCTCATGCATGCCCATGTCTGCTAGTTCATACAGCATGGACAACAGATTAGGTGAGGCAGCCAGAGGTGTACACACAGGAAAAAGACTGGAGGAATCTCCGAGCCAAAGCATCAACTAAGTGTGAATCAAATATACACAGTTCTGACAACTTTATTGCATAACCTCCGTGTCCCAAACCTCATTGTGAAGACAACCTATGAAAAGGTCTTCTTCCCCAGTCCATCAGTGCTAGCTGTGACAATGAATACCTTGCCAAGATGGAACAAACCTGCCTTTGCTATAACAATTGCCATATTTACCACAACACTTGATAGTCATTGTACATCTGCTCTCAAGAAAATAAACCTTACAGGTTTATTCCCTAGGTATAGCACTGTACTGCATCCCACCAAGGCACCCAATTTGTCTTCACCTCTATACTCTGTATCTGGAGTTCGTATTGCATTGGTAAGAAGCTCTGACATGCCTAGAATGAGTTTGAGGACTACTGGTGGTAAGATGTTCTGATTGATGGCAACTTCCTCAATGAGACTAAGCTGCCTTTATGAATTGGCTCATGCCTCCATGTGGTATTCAAATACAACAGTTTAGGATAATGCTCAATAAACTACAGAATGACTTTCCTTGATCTATTGCCCTTTCCCTCCATCTTCAGCATAATACACAGACTGCAGAGCAATGGTGTCCATGCTCTCCTCCCTAATGAGTAAAGGCAGTGTGTGACTGAGCTATGAGCACATAATACTGAGAAAATACATCTCTCAAGGTTTGCACTATGTAGGAAAGTGCCCCTTTTGGCATGGTAACACCCCACATTTTGCCTAATATCTGATTTTAACTTGACAGTGTGTGCTGGAATCCTGCTAACCAGGCCCCAGCATTTGTGTTCTTTCCCTAAACTGTACCATTGCTTCCACAATTGGAACACCCCTGGCACACAGCTAAGTCCCTTCTAAAATCAACCAGTAGTATTAAGGGCTCTGTGGCGAGGAAGAGTCTCTAAGGGCTGCAGCACATATTGTGCCACCCTAATAGACCCCTCACCAAACACATGCTCACTGCCATTACAGATTGTGTGTGTTGGTGGGGAGAAAAGGGCAAAGTGGACTTGGCATCCCTCTCTGGGTGCCATACCCACAAATCACTGCCTAGGTCACAGGTAAGTCACCCCTCTAGCAGGCGTTACAGCCCTATGTAGGGTGCACTATACCACAGGTAAGAGAATAGCTGCATGAGCAATATGCCCCAACAGTGTATCAGTCCATTCTTAGACCCTGTAAGTTCAGTGTAGCAATATTGAGCACACGGCCTGGGAGCTTGTCATTACAAACTCCAAAGCTCCATGATGACTTCACTGAATGCTGGGAAGTTTTGATATTAAATTTCTCAGCTCAATAATCCCACGCAGATGCCAGTGTTGGATTTATTGTAAAATGCAGACAGTGGGCATCTTAGAAATACCCCCTGAAATTCACTCAACTCTCTAGTGTGAGGCTGACCGATCTATTCCAGCCGGCCTCTACCAGACAAGCTTTTGACCCCATGGGGTGAGAGCCTTTGTGCTCTCAGGGGTCAGGGACAAAGCAGGACCCCTGCAGAAACATCAACACTTTATGGTGAGCCTCAAAGGCTCCTGTTCTTTGTTTTGCTGCCTCAGGGCACTCCAGCTAGTTGAGATGCCCGCCCCCGGGACCTGGCCCCACTTTGGGTGGCAGGTCTGGTTGGAAAATTAGTGAACACCAGGAGTAGTGTCTACACTGTCTGGGACCACCCCTAGGGTGACCAGAGCTGCTGAGGTGAACCCCTCCAAAGTGTATTTGATAGTTGAAAGTGATTCATTCTTAAAACTGTACTTACCTGCAACCAAGATCCTTTTGGTTCTAAAAATAAAGTAACAAAGTATATTTTTTGTTACGTAAACATTGACCTCGAATTAGTCATTGAGTGTGTACCTCATTTCTTGACTGTGTGTGTACAACAAATGCTTAGCACTACCCTCTGATAAACCTTACTGCTCGACAACCCTACCACAAAAGGGGAACTCCTGGACTTTGTGCACACTATACCTCACTTTGGTATAGTATAATCAGAACCAGTTTCTTACGTTGGTGGATCAGTGGTGGGGTCTACGACTCTGCATTTGCTGGACTACCCGGCCAATATCTGATCACAAGGCTAAGTTCCGACATTGCCTTTAGATTCAACTTATTTTTTAATTGACAATTATTTTCCAAACTTTTTTTTAAAAGTCCTGCTAGGACCTGGGTTAAGTGCCCTTTAGCATTTATTTTTAAGTTTAAAAAGTTATTATAGTTAGGGGTAAAGTAACTAGAAGTAGTCTCAGTTCCTAAAAGAAATCTCCAACCTTAGTAACATAATGAGCAACTCAGAGGACAGGGTTATGGAGCTCCACCCGACCCCTTTCCTCTATCTTAAGATGAGAGAGTTAAGGTCTTTTGCAGTCTCTAATAGACTAAAACTGGTTCATCCCTACCAAGGTCCAGCTCCAGGAGATCTTGGCAGAGTACACAGAGGAACACCCTGCTGAGGAGGATGATTTCCTCTCAGATGAAGAAGAAGTTATGGATCAGGAAGATGACCTCCCTCCTCCTAAGCTAACCAGGGAGGACATGGCCTCTCAAGAATAGTACTCACT
This sequence comes from Pleurodeles waltl, assembly GCF_031143425.1. Lineage (NCBI taxonomy): Eukaryota > Metazoa > Chordata > Amphibia > Caudata > Salamandridae > Pleurodeles > Pleurodeles waltl. The sequence goes on along the minus strand of NC_090446.1, from coordinate 642,326,904 downwards.
GCACCTAGACCTCACACAGGTGGGCCAGGTTCTACTGGGTCCAATGATGACAGCCTCAGTGAAGAGGATAGCCTTTTAGCAAGGCTGGCCAAAAGAATAGCTTTGGAGGACAGACTTCTAGCTATGGAGAGGGAGAGAGCAGAAATGGGCTTACTCCCATTAATGGTGGTAGCACCTTTATAAATGGAGCAATCTTGTGACCCTAAAATCCTTAAAGGGATTGTCCCCAAATATGAGGATGGTGATGGCATCACCAAATGGTTCACAGTCTTTGAGAGGGCTTGTGGAATGAGGAAAATGAAGAAGTCTCACTGTGGAGCTCTCCTTTGGGAACTGTTCACTGGAAAGTGTAGGATAGACTCCTCACACTCACTATGACCTTATGAAGGCTATCCTGATTGAGGGCTGTGGACTCACCATTGAGAAGTATAGAATTAGGTTCAGGGGGCTCACAAAACCTCAAGCCAGTCCTGGGTTGACTTCAAAGACAACTAGGTGAAAACACTAGATGGGTGGCTAACTGGAGGTGAAGTGCACAACTATGATGGGCTCTATAATTTGTTTATGAAAGAACATATATTAAGTAACTGCTTTAAAAAACTTTGAATCAATATCTAGTAGACCTGGGTCCAATTTCTCCCCAAGAATTGGGAATGAAAGCAGATCTTTTGGTCAAGACTAGGGTGACCATGATTTCCACTGAGGGTGACCAAAAGAAAGGGGCTACTAAGCCTCCCAGGGGAAGGGTGGTGAGACACCTAAGGATAAAAGTAAAGAGTTGTCTACTGGCCCCCAAAAACCTGGTCAGGAGGACGTGCCCTGAGCCTTCTCACAATCCTCTTGTGGGTACAAAAGTAAAAAACTTTGATCCCAAAAAAGGCCTGGTGTTTCAACTATAAACAGAATGGACACCAAACTGGAGACTTGGCCTGTCCCAAGAAGAATCCCCTAGTACTGCACCAGCTAGCACTAGACCAGTCAGTCTACAGGTGGGATCTACAATGTCCCCAGAGCAAATCAGGGTCCACATTGAAGTTATTTTAGTCTCTGAGGGTGGGGTAGATGTTGCCATTCTTGCTGTCTGGCCCACTGACATGAACAAATACAGACACCATCCCTTGATTAATGGGACTAGAGTAGAAGCCCTGAGGGATACAGGTGCCACTGTCACCATGGTTACAGAAAAACTGGTGTCCCCAGGGCAGTACTTGGCTGGAAAAACATATCCAGTTACCAATGCTGATAATGTAACTAAGGTCCATCCCATGGCTAGGGTGTCCTAAAAATGGGGAGGGGTTGCTGGCCTGAAACAGGTAGTGGTCTTTTCTGCAATTCCAGTTAAATGTCTGCTAGGGAATGACCTGGAGTCCTTCGCATGGACTGAGGTAGAACTCAAGAAAACCATACAGCCATGCTGGGAATCCCTGAGATGGTGTGTGTGTGTGTGTGTGCAAACCAGAGCACAGAGCCAAACACAGGGTGAAAAAGACGTTTTGGAGACCGGAATAATGACCCAACCTTCCAAGAGAAAGGGCAAGAAGACTGGGGGACCAGCTTCTGAACAGCAAACAGCTTAGGACACCTCTTCCCAGGAAGATGACTTATCCACCCCAAAGGGAACTGAGACCATAGAACTTGAACCTTACCAGGTTGAGCTCTTGGGCCCAAGGGGGTCCTCTAGGAACCAGCTGTGCCATGGACATAGGGCCAGTCCTACTCTTGAAGGACTGCAACAGCAAGCTGCTGCACAGGGCAGGATAAGGGTGATGTCTGTGGCTAGCACAGGGTCTTGGGAGGCGGGACTCTTGCACACTGTGGCCAGAGACCTCAAACCTGCTGCCACTCGGTGAGTGGTAGTGCCTCAGCAGTTCAGGCAATTCATCCTCACACTAGCCCCTGACATCCTCCTAGCTGGGCATCAGGGCCAAACCAAAACTTGGGATAGGCTAGTCAGCCATGTCTATTGGCCCAATATGTCTCAAAAGGTGAAGGAGTTTTGCATCTCCTGTGTCACCTGCCAAGCTAGTAGTAAGGCCGGTGGATACCCAAAGCCCCCCCAATTTTACTACCAGTGATTGGGGTTTCATTTGAAAGGGTTAGTGTGGACTGAGTGTGGGGTGACCTACAAGTTCACCACACCATACCATCCTCAAACCAATTTACTTGTTGAAAGGTTCAATAAGACATTGAAGGGCATGATCTTGGGGCTCCCTGAAAAGCTCAAAAGCAGATGGGATGTCCTTTTGCCATGCCTGCTTTTTGCTTACAGGGGGGTGCCTCAGAAGAAGGTAGTGTTTTCCCCCTTGAACTTCTATTTGGCCATCCTGTTAGGGAACCACTTGCTCTTGTGAAAGAGGATTGGGAGAGACCTCACCGCGAGTCTAAGCAAGATGTGGTGTACTATGTTAGACCTAGTGGTCTACGTTCCAGGATGGCAGAGTATGTGGAGCAAGCATCCGAAACCTTGAGGCCGGTCAACAGCTCTAGAAGTAGTGGTAAGACCAAAAGGCCGCACTGGTAGAATTTAAACCTGGGAAGAAGGTGTGGCTTCTGGAACCCGTGACTCAAATTGCACTTCAGGACAGGTGGAGTGGCCCTTACCCTATCCTGGAGAAGAAAAGTGAGATCACCTACTTGGTAGACCTGGGCACCAGCAGGACACCTAAAAGGATGAACCATGTGAACCACCTAAAATGTTACAGTGACAGGGCTGATGTAAGCATGCTGATGGTTACTGATTAGGGTCAGGAAACAGAGAGGGAACCTTTCCCTGACTTCTTCTCTTGCAGTCCTAAAGATGGGTCAGTTGATTGAGTTGTCTTCTCAGACACCCTCACTGCTGAACAGCAGGCTGACTGCAGGCAAGTCCTGCAGCAGCATGAAGGGCTCTTCTTCTTAACCCCTGGACAGAGTCACTGGTATACCCATGATGTGCACAATGGAGACAGCTGGACAATCAATTCCCAGCTCTGTCAGCAGTCTGACCAAGTGAAGGAAAGCATCAATGTTGAAGTCAACAAGATGCTGGATTTAGGGGTTATTGAACCCTCTGACAATATAGTCCCTAAGCCTCATCCCCAGGATGCAAAGAAAATAATGAGGTTCTATGTGGACTACAGAGTGCTCAACTCTGTCACCAAGCCAGGGCCTTGCGTACCCCGTACCGAGGGCTGATAGACAAACTAGGTGCAGCAAAGTTTCTCAGTACGTTTGAGTTGACTGCAAGGTACTAGCACATTCGCATGGCACCAGGAGCAAAGGAAAAGACAGAATTCTCCACACCTGATGGGCATATTAGCTCACTGTTATGCCCTTTGGTTTATAGAATGGCCCTGCCACCTTCCAAAGGTTGGTTAATCAAGTCCTTGCTAGATTGGAGTCCTTTAGTGCATATTTAGATGACATTGCTGTCTTTAACTCCAACTGGCATAACCACCTGGTCCACCTTGGGAAGGCTTTGCGGGCCCTGCAATCTGCAGGCCTCACAAGTAAGGCATCCAAATGCCAGCTAGGGTAGGGAACTGTTGTATATTTGGGCCACCTTGTGGGTGGAGGTCAACTGCAACTCTTACAACCCAAGATCCATATAATTCTGGACTGGGAATCTCCTACCACTCAAGTCAGGGCATTCTTTGGCTTGACTGGATATCACAGGAGGTTTGTGAAAGGAAATGGGCCCATTGGGATCCTCATCACAGAACGCACCTCCAAGAAGATGCCCAGAAAGGTAAACAGGACAGTTCATTCTCAAAATACCTTTGATACCCTGAAGGACCCACAGTGATCAGCACCTATTCTTAAAGCTCCAGACTACTCTAAGCAATTAACTGTGCAGAGAGATGCCTCTGAACATGGGATAGGAGCAGTCCTCTCCCAAACCAATGATTATGGCCATAACCATCCTGTTGCTTTTATTAGCAGGAAGTTACTCCCTAGGGAACAGTCTTGGAGTGCCATTGAGAGGGACACAGTTGCTGTGGTTTGGTCCCTGATAAAGGCGGGACCATACTTGTTTGGGATTCACTTCATTGTTCAAACTGACCACAGACCTCTGAGATGGCTTATGCAAATGAAAGATGAGAACCCTAAACTTTTGAGGTGGTCCATCTCCCTAGAGGGACAGGACTTTACAGTGGAACACAGACCTGGGACTACTATGCCAATGCAGATGGACTTTCCAGGTTCTTCCACTTAGTCAACGAAGACTCTCTTGGGAAAAGTTAGTCTCTTCCTCTTTCGTTTGGGAGGGGCTTGTGTAGGAAAGTGCTCCTTTTGGCATGGTTACCCCCCCACACACACACACACTTTTTTGTCTGATATTTGATGCTTCTTTGACAGGGTGTGTGCTGGGATCCTGCTAACCAGGCCCCAGCACCTGTGTTCTTTACATAAACTGTACCATTGCTTCCACAATTGGCACACAGCTAAGTCACTTGTAAACAGTACCAGTGGTATCAAGAGCCCTGTGGCTAGGGAGGGTCTCTAAGGCTGTAGCATGTATTGTGCCACCCTAAGGGACCCCTCACCAAACACATTCACACTGACATTGAAGATTGTGAGTGTTGGTGGGGAGAAAAAGGTACAGTAAACATGGCATCCCTCTCTGGGTGCCATGCACACAAACCACTGCCTGTGGCATAAGTAAGTCACCCCTCTAGCAGGCCTCACAACCCTAAGGCATGGTACACTATACCACAGGTGACGAAAAGCTGCATGATCAATATGCTCCTAGAGTTTCTAAATCCATTCTTGGACCCTGTGAGTACAGTGTGGCCGCATTGAGTACATGGGCTGGGAGTTTGTCATTATGAACTCCACAGCTCCATGATGGTTTCACTGAATTCTGGGAAGTTTGGTATTAAACTTCTCAGCTCAATAATCTCACACTGATGCCAGTGTTGGATTTATTGTAAAATGCACACAGAGGGCAACTTAGAGATGTCCCCTGAAATTCACTTAACTCTCTAGTGTGCGGTTGACCGGTCTGTGCCAGCCCGCCACTACCAGACAAGTTTCTGACCCCGTGGGGTGAGAGTCTTTGTGCTCTCAGGTGTCGGGGACAAAGCCTGCTCTGGGTGAAGGTGCTTCGCACCACCCCCCTACATAAACAGCAACACTTGGTGGTGACCCTCAAAGGCTCCTTCCTTCTGTTTTGGTGCCTCAGGCACTCCAACTAGTGGAGATGCCCACCCACCAGCCCCAGGGCCAGGCCCCACTTTTGGCAGCAGGTCTGGCAGAACAATTAGTAAACACCAGGAGAAGTGTCCACAATGGCTGTGACAACCCCTTGGGTGACCAGAGCTGATGAAGTGAAACCCTCCTGACACAGTCTTCCATCTTGCTTTGGAGGGTGATAGCAAATAGGGTTAGGAATGTGCCTCCCCTCTGAAGGGATTGGGCACAGGAAGGGTGTAGCCACCCTCATGGTCAGTAGCCATTGGCTACTCTGCGCCTGACCCCTGTAATGCTCCTAAATCTAGTATTTAGGGACACCCCTGAACCATGCTCTTCAGATTCCTGGTGACCTGACAGAAGAAGAAGGACTGAAGAGCCACATCACCACGATGATGCCTGCAGCCTAAATCCAGAGGACCCCCCTGAACATGACAGGTTCCAGTGAAGATTCCAGATGTCCAAAGGTACCCCTGCACATGAAGCCCTCTAGTCTTGGTGAACCCAACTGACAGTCCAACAATGTCCAGAGGGCTCTCTTCTTGCCTATCCAGCCATTTGTCTTCTTCAGCCAACTCCCTGGACCAAGTCTGCAGCCCCGTTGTGACCCCCCCGAGTTCCTCCATTTAAAAGCTTTGGGTGCCCGATGCTGTGTTTGCACTCTTCACCTGGCCACTGAGGGGGTTTGTTTGGTGCTAACCAGTGGCCCGGCTGGGTCTGATCTAAACACCCCAAGTCTGTGCCCTGAAGTCCCTGATACCAACCTGCAAGCTGTTTCTTTCCAAGTGCCCTAGTCTTCATGGGATTCCATTGGGCACCCAACACCAACTTTGACCTCTGCCCCCGCTGGCCCTATGTTGCCGGTGGTGCTCCCTTGGTGTCTTCCTAAACTTTGCCCTGTGGACACCCTAACACAAGAAGACTGGGATTGTAGGTCGAGTACTTACCTGCAAATGTGTTGATACTTTTCCTCACCTCGGACTGCAATGCTTTCTATAAAACGTTCCCTGTCTACTTTTGATATGGAAAAGTATTACTTACCTTAAAGCTGTTTTATCTTTGAATTTCAAACAAAGTGCATTTTATACTTGAAAGTGATACATTCTTGAAACTGTACTAACCTACCGAAAATCCTTTTGGTTCTAAAAGAAAGTCACAAAGTATAATTTTTGATACATAAACAATTACCTGGAGTTAGTTATTGAACTTGTGCCTCATTTCTTGACTGCGTGTGTAAAACAAATGTTTAGCACTATCCTCTGATAAGCCTAACTGATCGACAATACTACCACAAAAAAGAAAGTTAGTATTTTCTACTTTAGCCTCGGTAAAGACTCTGGGGAATCCCTGGACTCTATATACACCATACCTCATTTTTGTATAGTATATACAGAGCCAGCTTCCTATACACTACACTTAAGGGATTAGCCAAGAACACATTGCTGATTTCAAGGGTTTTCTATCATAAGCCACTACATGTACATCATCTGTATTTATCATACGACAATTAGATTTCATAAAATGAACCAAACATTCCCCAAAATGAGAACGAGATGTGGCATTGATCAGGCTGATTTCACTCCCTATGGTACTACTCACTCTCTGGATTGGTGGTTGAAACACTCCTCAAAGTGGACTCGACTTTCTGCTGAAGGTTCATTGACAATTTAAATTTCTAGGGCTATCTAAGATAAAAGTAGACCTTTCTCTCCCAGCCTCCCAGTCTCAAAATGCCACCTCCTGTTCCTTCCCTCTACATTCCAATCCCCCATTCCAAGTTCTACAATTTTAACATTCCTAAAAGACTCAGAACAAAACACATAAACATCTAACATATTTCCCTTCTTTCAAACAATCCAAAAAAAAACAATGTACAGCTGTGCAATATATGCAAAATCTTTCCCATGTCTAAGGGCAAACATCTTGTTCTAGCATTTGATTTCACACGTGACGCTACAGAATCATTCTTTATTGATAGTCGTATCACAATCTTTATTGATAGTCTCTGTGGTTTCTTCTTCACTTCTAAGTCCATTTTCCAACATAAATTGTTCTTGACACATATTTTCTCCATTACACTCAATCGACGGCAACTCCCCTACATCAACTCCCGTTCCTACTTTTACCACAGAACTACCATCTCTTCCATCCCTAAAACACTCACGAACACCCCTGCACTTAGCCAATCTCCTCACATTCTACACTCTCCCATCCTGTGTAACAACACTCTTGTTGGATACCTTGGTCACTCTCAAAGCTTTCCTAAACCTGGATGTGCCTTTCCTAACAAATCCTGGTTTACATGATTTTACATGATTTGACCCAATCTCTAACCTCAATCACACTTCCATCTGTTGTCATACGCTTCAGTGAACCTCTCTTGTTTCCTCTTTACTCTTTCTCTAACTTCCTCATCACACATGTTCTCCCAACCCTTTCCTTGCTTATTCTTAAACCACCATGGACACAATTTAGACACAGGATGTCTTCCCTTCAATAGTTTGAAAGGACTCACTTCTGTAGTACTTTGAGGAGTTATACAGTACTGCCATAATTTCTCCCTCAGTTTTTCCATCCATTGTCCACCAAACCCATATGCCCAACAAATACTTTCTTTAAGGACACGATTGAACCTCTCAACTTGACCATTACCTTTAGGACCATAAAGTGGAGTGGTGACGTATCTGATATTGCTATATCTAAGAAAACATTGCATTTCCTTTGCCACGAACTGAACACCATTGTCGGATATCAAAACCTCAGGATACCCTTCTCTAGCAAATACCTCTTTGAAGAATTCAATTACAACACCTGATGTAACTTGAGGAACTAACTTCACCTCAGGCCATTTAGAATGATAATCAACCAAAACCAAGCATAACAAGCCTCAGCAGGCAGAGCGCAGTACGGACCAGAAATATCAAATCCTAATTTCTGCTAGGGCGAATCCGGCCAGGGCACTGACAGAAGGGAAGCTGGCACTGTCCTTAACATATTCTCAGCATTAACACACACACCACACTCTTTCACCACTCTGTCTGCCATTTTATCTAGCCTCGGCCACCAAAAACACATACGTCTCAACCTTTTCATAGAAGACATTCCGGGATGGCCCTCATGTGCAAGTTTCAAAATAGTTTCCTGCATACCTTTAGGAGGCATACATTTCCCATTTTTAAACACAAGTTCACTCTCTACCTCTAATGTATCCATTACTTTCTGAAATGGTGCTATTTCTGCCAATATTTCCTTCCTATTGGGCCACCCACACCGCAAATACTTTTTTACATCTTGGAAAAACAAATCTTCATCACATTTCATCCACTTTTCCTCTTCTACACCACTAAATTCACTTGTCATGTACTCTGATACGACAGATACTACATCAGCTCCCAAAACGTTACAATGTGCATCAACCTCTTTTTCCCTATCTTGTGGAAGATGGGACAAACAATCTGCCACAGCGTTACTTTTCCCAGGCACCTTTTCAACCTTAAAGCAATACTCCTGCAATCTAGAAACTAGTCGGGCTATAAGAGCAGTACCATTCCATTGCCCACCTGGAAAAAGGATACATACCGACCAATGGTTTGTGATCTGTCTGAAGAATAAATCAGGATTCCTAAATGTAATTCCGAAATGTTCGATTGCCCAAATACAAGATAGCAGTTCCTTCTCTATTACAGCATACCTCCTTTCTGCATCCGTTAATGTATGAGAAGCAAAAGAAACATTCCACATATCTTTACCATTCTTCTATTATAATACTCCTCCTATGCCATACATGCTTGCATCCACCGTCACAATACATTGCGCTCCCAATCCAACAGGCCTAAGTGTGGGAGCTTCTACAATCTCTCTTTTGATCCTTTTAAATGCACTCTTCTGTTTTTCAGTACACACATACTTCTGTGTAAGTTCTCTCAGTGGCTCCATTTTTGTCACAAAGTTTGCAATTAATTTACTGTAATATTCACAAAGACCTGCAACAATTTTTCTCAATTATCAGGAGCAGGAGCATTGACAATAGCATCCACTAATGATCGTTTAGGTATCACACCCTCTCCTGATATAGTATTACCCAAATATTCCACAGACTTGGAAAAAAATTGGCATGTCTTTTCTTTTAGGGTCAACCCACTCTTCTTCAATACCTCACAAACATTTTTGACATGCTCTTTGTGTTCCCTTTCATTCTCTGAAAATATTAGAACGTCATCTTGGAAACATTTCACATATTTATCCATATCTTTAAATAATTGAAACATTGCTCTTTGAAACACCGACACCACAGAGGCCAATCCAAAAGGCATTCTTTTAAATTGGAACAGTTCCTGTGGCGTGATAAATGCTGTGGGATGTCTATAGTCTGTCGTCAACTCAATTTGATAGTACACTGACCTCAGATCCAAAGTGGAAAAAATGTTGCACCTTCCAACATACTGATTACTTCATTTATGTTGGGCAAAGGATGACACTTACGATAAAATTTGCATTCACTGCTCTCAGGTTCACACACAACCTCAAAGATTTGTCCGATTTCCGGGCCAACACAATCGGAGACACCCATTCAGAATACTGAATTTCTTCTATCATATCCTCCTTGATCATTTCCGATAGAATTGGTTTCAGTTCTTCTCTGACACTAATGGGAGCGTTCCTGAGTTTCTGCACCACAGGTTTGGCATTTGCCTTAACCCTAATCTTGTGACTGTAATTTTCCAACGTTCCCAATTTATCAGTGGAAACTTCTGGAAATGTAATCCACTCCTTTGCCTCACAATTCTCTATCACCAACCCAGGTTCCCAACTCCTAGGATTCAATATGATACCCCATTTCCCTTGGTATCTCCATTTCAAGACATTAAGGGCCTCATTACAACCCTGGCGGTTAAAGACCGCCAGGGTTGTTTTGACGACTGTACCGCCAACAGGCTGGCGGTACAATCTGCTGTATTATGACCGCAGTGGTAATGCCGCGGTCGCACCGCCGGGACCGGCGGTTTCCCGCCATGGTTGTCCCGGCGGTTTTATTCCGCCAGGGCAGTGCGGAAGAGACCGCCATGGAAAGGCTGGCCGGAAGGGGAGTCGTGGGGCTCCTGGGGGCCCCTGCACTGCCCATGCACTCAGCATGGGCAGTGGAGGGGCCCCCAGGCACGGACCCACCCTGCTTTTCACGGTCTGCACAGCAGACAGTGAAAAGCGTGACGGGTGCAGCTGCAACCGTCGCACGCCCGCAACACCGCTGGCTCCATTAGGAGCCGGCTCCAATGTTACGGCCGACATCCCCACCGGCCCAGCGGGGATGTCGTAATGCGGCTGGCGGGATTGTGGCCACATAGGCGGCCGCTCGGCGGTCCAACCTTGGCAGGCAGCCTCCGCCGCCCGCCAAGGTTGTAATGAGGCCTAACTCCTTTAACTGCAACATACAACTTAATAGTGGCACACCTACCCTTAAAAACTATCTCAGACTCAACAAAACCAATAACATTTTTTGTTGTGCCATCAAAACTCTCAGCTAATATGTCAGGTGCTTTCAAATCAGTTATTTTCCAAACTCCATCACAAATCCGGTTAAAGTACTCTTGCGACACAATTGTCTAAGAGTATGCCATAAGCTCTAGATTTTTTCCCATTATCTGCACATCACAGTTAGGTTGTTTTATATCTGCACAATCATCCACTTCCTCATCACAATTTTTAAGTGACAAAACAATACCTCTTTGATCTTCCTCCCTCCCGTCACACCTTTGGCATCCTTCATCATTTCTTCCACTACTCATACAGGCCACTTTTCCTTTCACACTATAATTACCTTTCTTCAAGTCCCTGCATGCTCGCTCAAAATGCCCAATCCTACCACATTTCTTACACTCCTTCCCAACTGCAGGACACTGAGGTGAAGTTGCAAGGTGATTCATTATTCCACAGCGATAGCATGATACCCTTTCCATCCTATCATATTTATCCCATTTCCTATTGAACATATTACTTCTGGTGTTAGCATTACTATTAGAACTCCCCCCTCCTATTGCACACACAACTTCACATTCCCCATTTTTAATTTTACTGACTTAATCCACTTCTCTGACTGTTCCAATGCTTTTGCTGTGGTAATTACATCCTATATTTGGGGGCCCCCATTATCCACAATTGTTCTTGAATTTTCCTACTTTTAACATGTGCATTAACTTTTAATCTGATCACGAATCATTTCATCTGTCATTGTTCCAAAATTGCAATGCATAGATAATCTTCTCAACGCCATGAGAAACTCATCAAACGTCTCATCCACCTGTTGTGTTCTTGTATAGAATTTGAATCTATTCAACGCTATACTTGCTGTGGGTTTGAATCCATTCTCCATCCTCATTAATGCCTCCTTCAATACATCTGTCTCTCTATCAGATTGCCCCTTTACCACTACTTATGGTATAGTTCTGAAAATCATTTCCCCTTCTGAGCCGAATCAATCTAGTAAAATGTTTAACCTTCTCTCCTGTGACATTTCATCACGGTCAATAGCCTTCATGTAAGTCAAAAACCCTTCTTTCCACCTGGTCCAAGGTATAGGTGGGTCCCCTTTATTTGGCAAAAATGTAGCTGGAGGTTCGAATTGCATTTTTCCTTTATTATTTAAAAAATATATATATATGTGTATTTCATTGCTCTAAACATACAAAATGAAATGTGCAAATCACTGTTGAATAACACCACTGCTAGATAAATGATGTAGATTAATCTGCACAAGAATTGAAAAAAAAAAAGTGTGCAAATCACTGTTGAGTAATATATCAATATCCCAAACATCTTCTAATACACTGTTGTACAAGTCTGTGACAAAACCAAATCTCCACTTCTCCTTTCCGTCTTTATTTTTCTTTATACTTTTTTTTAGAAGTCCTTAGTCTCTTTCTATGTCGTCTTGAACAGGAACTCGAGTGGAAAATCTACACGAGCAGCAGCAAAATCAACTTGAGCAGCAGCGCCCCATAGCACACCTCATGGTGCTGTTCGCACTGATTTTTCAGCATGAAAAGAGCTGCAGCACGACTTACACATTTCTCCTCGTTCCCTGAACTTCGCTGTATTGTGCAGAGTTTTCATGTAACTCCGCGAGTTCCACCTACTCCTAGTTTTAGTATTAGTTTAAGTAAAGTAGTACTCCTGCAGTGTGAACTTATGTACACATACATGTATTTGTGAATTAGCAATACAAACATCTAAAATAGGAATAGAATGAGAGTATTCATATAGAATTAGTCCATAGGAAAAGAACTTCACACTTTTTGCACTTTTTCTAACAGGGGTTTCAATGTTTCAGGACCGATTTACAAATGCATGCAGCAGTCTGGAAAGCGTACCCTATAGTGCTACTTCACATACTTATAAATGCTTTTGTGAATTGGCCCAGTGTGTCTGTATATAATTATCCGTCCACTTTTACCTCTTCCTGATGCCTTGAGAGTGCCTTCCCAGCTACTCTCTACTATCACTTGTAGTTGGTTTTTCAATCTTGCCACTATATTGTGCCACTGTGTATCCGGTTACTCATTGCCAAACTGCAACTGTAAATGCAACAACCGTGTTAAGGCCTTGGGCCCTTTAAATCATAGAATGCTTGCATTTGTTCTATTGGCATCTCTCAGCGTGAGCCGCACATTCAGTTGGTTGGAACAGTCCCTCTTGAGGTCTTGTGTGCTGCTTTCTTGAAATCATCAATTAAACTCTTCAGAGCAACTTTGCCATGCCTCCTTCAATCCTGCCAGACAACTGGAACATAATTTGGCAGCGAGCAGACTATCCCTTTCCAGGAAACTGCACCGAAATATTCATCATGGATCTTTTGTCAGCAATATGCTGAAATATTCTCACATGCACCTCAGGTGCTCGACTAATCAAGTTATTTTCAACCTGCACATTAGTAATCTTTATATCAATTTTAAAAAAAGAAGAATTTAAATATTTTTCATCGGTCTGATTTAGAGCACTCAGGCACAGGGGTACAGATTCTATGATCACTTCCGCTGAAAACCTTTGCCACGCCCTTTGTCAGCTTGTGCCTTTTGAGAGGTGTCCTTCATGGGCTCGCACATATTCTCGAGTATGGTGGCATAGTTAATTGAGCCGCGTCCGGAATGGAGCTCTCGCTGCATGTTGTGGCACCAATCATCAACGGATCGCAGTCATGCTTGACCGTAGCAGCACAGCTGATCTCTCCACAACCAAATGGTTTAATGTAAAATGATGCCCACTATGCGGAGTGTGAGAAGGGACCCAAGTAACCCATAGTCACACATATTCACTGGGACGGGATGAATGAGGACCCTCTTGAAGGGGTGAAACCACCCACAGAGTTTGGTTCCCCATGTGCCACTGGGGCTGCTGGGTCCTGTGTTAGGCCCCTTATACAGGGTGATCAGATTTTGAAAAGAAAAAACTGGGACAGGTTAGACATAAAAGTAGGACTAAAGCCTTCAGTCTCACTTTTATATCTGGTCTGTCCTGTAAAAGAGAGTGTGTGTGTGTACACACGCACACCAACGAGCAGGCAGCAGAAGTATTTCAGACTCTAAAGCTACATGTGAAAGGAGGACATATCTTTCACTTCTGATGCACAGGTTGACCTGACCTTTGTCCCGTAAACCGGAACATATATTTCAAATTAACAAAAGCGTTCGCAGGCTGACCTGACCTTTACCCCCAAAACTGGGACATTTATGTAAAATGAACAAAAGCGTCATGACACCTGGACAGTCCTCTGAAAACCGGGACTGACCGGGGAAATCCTGGACGTCTGGTCACCCTACGCTGATACATCCTTTTGGACTATTCTCTGCACGTTTTGTTAATGCTTGCAAGACGAAAAATGGAAGAGATTTTTCCTTATTGATCAAACGTATTAGGCGCAGGACTGTCGGCCAGAGCATGTACATCCTCATGATTCGTAAATTATTCAAGCCCAGGATTTGTTAATAGGCACCTGGTCCTTCTGCCAATAGATTAACACAACTGCAATGTCATGTGTTTTGAACCATTTTATAGCTTTTATAGACCTTAAACACTGTGATAAGTTAAAGAAATTGGAAAATTAGTTTTTTTTCTTGAAGTAAACTGTGCATATGCAGACACACTGGGTCAATCCTCAAAAGCTTCGGTTGACTCAGTGATTGCATTACAAGTTTCTTACAAAGTGTCATAAAATGCAAACACAATTCTTCCAACTTCATTCTTGACTGAACTAAGAATGTCTATGATGAACTAGATGCTACATGTTACAGTACCTTTGACAGCTACTTAATAGCCTTTGATGGTATAAGTTTTGTCCCAGTGAGTTAAGAGGCAATCTTATATAACTGCTTGGGTATGATCATTGACCAGAAATGACACCACCTCCTGCACTCAGTTGGGAGACAATGTGGAGGTGTAAAGAGGCTAGTAAATCATATTAAAGATCAACCAAGCATAATTGTTCAAAGACACAGGTTCTTTACATGCCATCAGTTTCAACATGTCAGTAACGGTTAACCAATTAACGGTTTTCTGGCAGAAATGAAACTATTAGCCTACGCTTGTGAGTTTGATGGTACACTGGACAAGTACTTAAGGGATGAGATGGTGGTTAGATTTTATAACAGCTGACACAAGAAAGGTTAGTTTACTGAAGGAATCCAATGCTTGAAAAAAATGCTGAAAATTGATGGAGGGATTGAGAGATCAGTAATGCAAAGTTAAAAAAAGAGTGAAGTAGAAAACATAAGTGCGATAACTTCTAAACTGAATACTACAAATACATTACTAGTGACAGCAAGACACTTGAAAAGAGTAAAGTGGATACAGCAGAGCCAAGAAATGGGAAAGACCTGTATGAAATATAGAAAGACAGAACACTTTTCCAGGGCATGAAAAAACATTCAAAAAGTGTTATTTATCGATGAAGAACCTGCAACAAGTGAGATGGAAAAATAAATTAAGGGAACATGGGAACATGGAAACAGGCAATTAAGATGGAAGAATCAGAAGAAAAAAGTTACAAGTAAACGAAATCCAGCTTTCAAAGTGAAAGTCACTAATGTGGTTTTAGATGTCACAGTGTATTCAGGATTTACTATCATAACAAACAAAGGCCCAGATTTAAGAGGGCCTAGCGCCATTCTAATGACACATTAGCATAATTTTTATACGCTAATGTGGTGTTAAATGGCCAAAAACGCTACAGCATATTCACAAAGTAATGCAATGATTGCATTGCGCCACTTTGTAACCCTTTGCGCCACATTATGCCTGTGCCGGGCACAATATACGCAAAGGGGACATTCCCCCATTAGGGGGGTGGAAAAAATGTTGCAAAGAAATCTAAAAGATTTCTTTGCGTCATTTCTTTCAGCACTTTTAACACACGTTTTTGGTGATGGATGAAAGTGTTAAGGGTAAATCCCAACAGATGGAGTCCTTTCAGACTTCGCTGGGCATAAAGCTTATGCCAATTACCTTGTACAATCCTCGAAGTAATGGCATGATAGATGAAAGAAACCATCCAATTTGTCTTGTCGGGCTCGAATGTCCAGGAGATGGTGTCTGAAAGAATATGGAGTTATCTAACACTCTTCATTCAACTACTGGATGGGTGTTGTTGTGAGGCAGGCAATCATCAAATAATTTGCAGGGTCCTTTAAAAATGCATGTTTATAACTTACTTACTTCTTGCCTGATGTGTGTCAGAAAGTGAAGAGCAAAATGAGGTCTGACAGTTTGTCAGAGAATACAAGTGGATTTTCAGCTTGCAGATGTGACCAAGATTAGGAGACCCAGAGGTTTGGGGACGAGTTCCTTAAAATGTTATCCCAGCACATCATACAAGTTTCATAACATTCTGTCATGATGGAAAATGGGAGGTTTTGGAACAAGAGGAGTGTAGCTAAGGTTAAGGGTGCTACTTTGAAATGGTCTGAGGAAGGATCCGAATAAAGATCAGTATTGATGTGGGAGTGACAAGAGAGTGGATTCAGGCTGTATTTATGGCAGTTCTGTGACTGATGCTTTGTGGGAGCTCCTGAAGAGGCAACAAAGAAAGAGGAATGAGGTTGTTTCATTGTCTACTAATGGTGTGCAATTTAACATTTCCAAAGGAGATATGACTCAAATTGACCATGAAATCTATGAGGTGCCTGTAGCTGGCAGGTTCAAAAAGTAGATTTGTAAGCCAAAATTCTTAGAAACATTTACTTTACCTTTAATCAATGTTGTTATTATTCTCTTTGATAAACTGTAGGGGGAGGTTTGTTATGGACTTGGGTTCTTTAATTCACAGAATGGTTGTATTTGTTCAATTGGCATCTCTCAGTGTGATTTAAAGACTCCATTCACTTGATTACATATTGGTACAATTGCTGAACAGGTATTGTGTGCTGTTCTGAAATCGTAAATGAAGCTCTTTAAAGTCATCGTGCATCCTTCATTCTTTCCCGCCAACGTCATCACAAATGGCACATAATATTCTACATGAAAATACTACATTGTTATGCATGTTCTGTGATGACACTGTTTATTTTATCATAGTAAAATGATGAATAAGTATATATTCAAAAACATTTACGTTTAAATATTTTGATAGATCTGTTTCTTGTTTTTTTCAACAATCAAAATCAAATCAAATTAAATCAGGATTTATAGAGTGCAACTATTCACCCGTAAGGGTCTCAAGGCACTGAGAGTGTTTGTCTGCTGTGCTTCAGTTGAAGAGCAAGGTTTTAAGGTCCTTCCTGAATTGAGGTAGCGATGGTGACTGCCTGAGGTACAGGGGCCGGGTGTTTGAGGTCTTTGTCACACAAAAACAGGGTTTCCCAGTGCTACACTTCGATTTCAGTCTTATACCATTAATTTATTCCTGCCACCCACTGAGTGTGTCTTGCTGTCTGGAGTTCGCATGGTAGACTATTTTTTCAAGCATTCACAGTCAGCTGGGAAAAATGAATAATAACAAAGATTGCTTATAACAGCCATTTCAGACAAAAAGCCCTACATATGATTCTCAGCAATACAACTGAGGCATTTCTTAGTAGACTGTCATAGACCTAGACCGCCTCATTCCTTATCCTGCCCCCTCCTCTCCATCTTTGGAAATGGCACAAACCTCAGTAGAAAATCTGCTTGATTAGGATGCCAAGAAAAGGATTTCCTCTCTATCAATGTCACTCTTGGTTTTGTGGATATTAGCAGTCCATCTTGTACCTATTAAGTCAGGAGGTGCTCCTTGGTGGTGTCCAAGAGGTGCATTTCTATTTTACATTAAATGTTATGTCAAAGAGACAAATAATATATTCTCCTACTATGGGTTAGGCTATCATTCCCCATTCACATTCTGGTTACCGAACCCTACGTGAGTGATATGCAACTCTTGTGCCTTGTCCTCGTGGCTGACGGACGTTTTGCTGCCTGCACATCACTGCGTCAGATTCAGCTGGAGAAATGTGAAAAAATGACCGGTAAACAGGAAAAAGGGGAAGGGAATCAGGGTAGAGGGAATATCACAGCTGGACAAAGGCTAATATAAAAAGTGCTTTGTTGTGAAAAGCAGTGAATAGCGTGCAAATAGACATTGATAGCTGGCCCTCCACTTGTATCTATGGTGGTGTTCCCTTTTCTCATTTTCAGACCACAGCACATGTCCGATGTACATTGGTACGATGGATCTTCTCAGCCAGTTGAGAATAAAGTAGTATTGGTCTGAAAGCTCTAGATCTGCAGAGCAACTTACTATCTAGAACCAATTTATTCTGACCTTTTTCAATACTTCTTCCTGTTAGGTCTGGGGACTTCTTTTCATAGATGACTTCTGCTTTGCCTCTCATCCCGTAATGTTTTCAACTTCGACTTACTCTTTGGGTCCTGGTTGCTCCCTCCAGAGTTTTTATAGGCCTCTTGCAGCCTTTCACATGGCTTGACCAGGTCATCCTTCTTCTCAAAGACTATGGCCCTCATTATGAACATGGCGGTAAACAACGTCGCCAGCCGTGGCCATGGTGAACAGAAGACCGCCATTGGCGATGAACAGAAACTCGCCATATAATGATGCCAAAAACAGAAATCGACAAAAATTCTGCTACCTCCAGGGCCCTTGATGGCGGAAAGGCTGCACACCCCACCGCGCCACCGCCAAGCAGGCAAATTCCCCGCCCTCCAAATAATGATGCACAAATCACTGCAGCGGGTAGTGGATGTCAAACGGCCATTGGTAGTTCGGACCGCCACGGCCCACAAGTGGACCCAACATCAAGAAATGCACACATTGGGAAGTTCGAAACCCACACACCTGAAACGCATCCACAACACTATAAAACACTTACATATACACCCCACAATCCTATGCATCGCCAATAGTACAACTGAGACTGACTACACAACACGCATACACAGAACGCAACATCGCACAAGTTACACACCCAACCACACCACAACACCCTCACCAATATCCACACAACACACCACCCACAACACACACCATGGCACCCCTTCAGCACCCAAGCTTCACAGATAGGGAGCTAAGAACAATGGTGGACGAAATACTCAAGGTCGAGCCACAAATCTTTGGGGCACAGGTCCAGCACACACCCATCGCCAGGAAGATGGTGTTATGGCAGACTATAGTAAACAAGGTCAACACAGTGGTAAACCATCCACACACGTGGGACGACATCTGCAAGAGATGGAATGACCTGCACGGGCAGGTGAGGTCCATGGCATCCAGGCACTCATTGCGGTACAGAAGACTGGGGGTAGAACACAACCTACACCCCTCGACTACACCGACTGGGAGTAAAAGTTAGTGGCCATCCTGCACTCTGAGAGCCTCACTGGAGGAAAGGACTCAGGTAAGCCATCCACAATTACCCCATAACCACCACACCTGTAATGCATGCACCACCCCTCCCCTCCAACTACCACCAGGACCACTACCCCACCCAGGCCAAAATCACTAAATCCAGTCACCCTGCATGCCCACAAACCCACTAACAGGCCCACATCCCTCCCCCGCGCACAGCCCCCTACCCCTGCAAGGAATCACAATGGCACTACACCACCCACAATGCACCTACGCATCCCATGCAAAATGCAAGGGCAACCCCACTATAAGTCCCTGCATGGCCCAACAGGGGAATAACTGCACAAAATAGGGCAGAAATGTGCATTCTCATTTGAATTAGTACATGTGACATCCATGTCCATTCCCCCTCCACACACAGGCACCACCACCCATTCCACCCTGACGGAAAGGCCAAGGAGTGCCAGCACCCCACATGGAGACAGAGGCACCACTCAGGACACTGGAGAGGGAAGTGTGGTCAGTGAGGAATACCCTGGCCCGTCACACAGTCCTGGACTGTCACCCTCCAGCACACCCACCCAGGACACCACTGACACCCCTACCACCCAGCCACTAACAACAGTTCTGGCCAAACAACCCCACACCAGTGTCTCCAGGCCACAGACTGGTGGAACACAAGTACAGAGGTCAGAGTCTCCACCTACTAACAGGCAGGATGATGAGGGCCCCGGTACAAGTGGTACTGCCAGACCTGTGGGGGGGACACAGGCACAGGGGGGTAGGCCTAGTGGGAGGTATTAATGGCCCAGGGTGAGGTGAAAGGACTGATGCTGCAGCCCAGGAGGTGATTTCTGAGGTCCTGGGAGCATACCACCATACACAAGACAGGATGGGCCAGATCCTGGCCACCCTGGAACTGAGTCAAAGGCTGCAGATAGCCCAAAATCAAGACACCATGAAGCAGTGGAAACAACTAAATGCCACCATGGTCACTATAGCAGGGGTGCTGCAGCACCACTACCTAATCCAGCCTAAGACCCCCACAAACCAGGAAGCCATTACCACTGCCCAGGACACAAACCAGCCATCAGCAGCAGCAACTGGACTGGTGGCACTGGCAAAGGATACACAAGAGACCAGCACCCCTACCCATGCAGTCCATCACCAGACCCTCAAACGGTCCCTCAGACCCAGATATGGCACTGGAAATCCTGCCAAGGCAAAGGCCCCCACTAAGAAGTGACTCTGACATGGACTGTCTCCCAAGTGTGCCACTGTGCCAACATCCTCATCCACCAATAGCAACTGAACAAATTGCAAGGGACAGATGGACCTATACCCACTGCCACCAATTGCTAAGCCCATGTACCTAGTAAGGACATCACCATTAGCCCACTCCCCATCTCTGTAAAGAACAACAATGCATTAAGGACACCAAATAAAACACATGTACACCAATTCGGATGTTCCCTGTCATAATGATTAATCAATTGTAAATATGAATGCATTTGCCAATAAATTCCATAATCAGACCTTTATTGTATGAATGGCACTCCACGCACAACATTGTTTGGAGTCAACAGAAATATACACCATGTTTGTTTTCATGGCACATGCCACCTTATTCTTCAGGTCCGGTGTCAATGACTACAGACCCCACATCCCCATAGTGAATAAGTCAGACAGACCTTATGAATTGCAGACAACATCATCAGTAAACACTACCTCATAGTCACTGGAAGTATAGTTGGATCAGCTGGTTCCTGGAGTGGACATCTTCACCCTCATCATCCTCACCATCACCCTCATCCCCTTTCAGAGGAAGCTGGTCTGGATATACAGCATCCTCCTCCTCCAGCAGGGGGATAGCTTGCCTCACAGCTATGTCGTGCAGTATTCAGCAGGCCACCACTATTCAACACACCTTCTCAGGGCCATAGCACAGGGAACCCCCAGAGAGATGGAGGCAATGGAATCTAGCCTTCAGGAGATCTATAGTGCACTCTAGCACCCTCCTAGTACATCCATTGGCCTCATTGTAATTCCTCTCTGCATCTGTTCTGGGATTTCTCACAGGTGTCAGGAGCCATTGCATGTTGGGGAAGCCAGAATCACCTGCAAAAGTGTTTGAAACAGGACTGTAACAAACTGCCATTACTTGCAGACAGCCTGGCTGTCAGCTATGTACCGATCCTGTGTCATACACACTCACCTATGAGCCATCCTCTGTCCCTTTGTAGTTGATCCATCATGTGTTGCGCACTGCTGTTTCTCAGGACAAATTAATCATGGACTGATCCTGGGACCATGGCATTCATATGTGATATGTACTGGTCTGCAGTACACACCAATTGTATGTTCATTGAGTGGAAGTTCTTCTTGTTTCTGTACACCTGTTCATTTACTCTTGGGGGGATGAGAGCTATGTGGGTGCCATTGATGGCACCTAACACATGGGGAATATTAGCAAAGGCATAAAAGTCAGACTTGATGGCAGGAAGTTCAGCCCTTTGGGAAACTTTACATATGTCTGCAGGTGTACTACAAATACATTCAGTAATTTGGACAGGATGAGGCTAAACACTGGCTGTGAGAATCCTGCACCCATGCCCACTATCACCTGAAATGAGCCCGTGGCCAAGAAATGGAGTACAGAGAGCACTTGCACTTCAGTAGGGATGGCATGCTGATTCCGATTAGCCGGTCTCAGTACAGGATCCAGTAATGCACATAGCTCATGGATTGAGTCTGTAGTTGACAATGATGTGACATTCCACCATGGTCTTCAAATCAACAAGAGGTCTGTACACAGAGGGGGCTCTCCCTCGCCACATGGGTCTGTACCTAGGGGGAGGAGAGAACACATGTGAGGTACACACATACATATGCACAACATGTTGTGTATGAATTACTGCTGAACAATATGTAGGTTACACACACAAGAAAAGTATGATGTACAACTGTAGGGACATGTATGAAGTGATACATCCGGACTGTAGTGGGAAACAACACCCATGTGAGCATGCAACTACGGACTGTTGTCCATAGGGCCTGAATGGGACCCATGACCAGGAAATATCAGGGTGGTGCTGGCAAAATGGCACCCTCCTGCCGTCCAGATATGTAGCAGTGGAAGTGACCTCATTCAACTGGTGGTTGTTGTTATGGCGTAAGATGGTGTTCACCGCTGTGCACCCATTCATTGGTTTACATGGTTGTCAATGGGGAACCAGGGCCTATCATGATCGCCGCTGGCGGTGACGGTGCACATCGCGACAGAGTGTACGCCATGTTGTCATCCCAAGTTCACTTGACTCCCAGATCCTGTGCATGGAAGTACTCCACTGAGAGTGCTGCTGTGTCCTGACTCTGGTTACTCAAATGGCACATGTCACAGGGGAAAGGGCCCCGGCCTTCACCATGGAGGAGCTGGAGAAGCTGGTGGACGGGGTCCTACCCCTGTATGCCAAGTTATATGGGCAACCAGAGGTGCAGGTGAGTAGGCGGATGATGTGCAAGGATGTGTGTGATGGTGATGGTTGCCTGTATGAATGTGTGGTCAGTATTTACCTGGACAGACATAGATTGTGTGGCAAGTACTGTGAGTGAGGTGGTGAAATGATCTTGTGAAGTGTCCATCCCATAGTGGACATATAGGGGGTCATTCCAAAAGATCGCCCGCCGGCCCAGCGGGAAAGCCCCTGCAAAGAGGAAGCCGGCTCCGAATGGAGCCGGCGGATTTGCAGGGGTGCGACGGGTGCAGTGGCACCCGTCGCGATTTTCAGTGTCTGCAAATCAGACACTGAAAATCTTCATGGGGCCCTGTTAGGGGGCCCCTGCACTGCCCATGCCAGTGGAATGGGCAGTGCAGGGGCCCCCAGGGGCCCCACGACACCCGTTCCCGCCAGCCTCTTCCTGGCGGTGTAAACCGCCAGGAACAGGCTGGCGGGAAGGGGGTCGGAATCCCCATGGCATGGAGGATTCCCTGGGCCAGGGGAAAACCGGCGGGAAACCACCGGTTCCCCTTTTCTGACCGCGGCTTTACCGCCGCGGTCAGAATGGCCCGGGAAGCACCGCCAGCCTGTTGGCGGTGCTTCCTCTGCCCTCCACCCTGGCGGTTTTAAACCGCCAGGGTCGGAATGAGGGCCATAGTCAGCAGTATCACATGGCAGTATCCTGAACTCTTTATCTTTTCTGTGTGTCGCATACAGGTCAGCTCCCATCAGAACAGGGCACTCTGGCAGACCATCGCCAGGGAGGTGTGGACTCTGGGGGTCTACAACCGGCAGAGCACCCACTGCAGGAAGCGAGGAAGGGGTGCTTATCGGACCCTGACACCCCTAATGTGCCGCATTCTGGCGGTGGCATATCCAGATTTGGATGGGCGCTAGAAGGCTGCACAGCAGCCACAATGGGGGTGAGTACCAACACCATGTCATGCCTCTTTGGTGGATGTCTGAGGGTGCTGTAGTATGTATGCTGTCTAGTGCCATGTACTTTGATAAGAGTCTGCTAGCAGTCCAGCCGCCATGGGCACTGAGATGATTAGGGGCAGGTCTGCAGTTCATCAGGTCCTTGTGTCATGTGGGAGAAGAGTTGTATGCTAGGGTTGTGGCCACTACTCAGGGGCATAGACATGAATATAGCTGTAGGTGCTGTATGTAGGTGTGTAAGCTGGGAGGGAGAATGTGTGCACCAGGTTTGTACATCCATTCAGGTATTTAAATATATCTCTCATGTTTTGTCTCCCCAACCCTGTACTCTTGTGTTGTCTGTGTACATCAGCATCATCTGGCGAGGGAGCAGTGGCACCAGCGAGTGGGGATGCAGCGGCCCACGGTCCCAAGGAGGCAGAGTCTACCGACGTCAAGGGGACCAGTGGGTTGGAGGGCGAGGGGAGTACCACAGGGGAGGCTACTACCACTGGAGGGAGTGACTCGGATACCTCCTCCGATGGGAGCTCCCTGGTGGTGGTGGACCCTAGTGGGCCCACCCATTCTGTGTCATTTTCCACCACCCCCCCATACCATCACCGCCCCCCGTTGTTCCCCACCCAGTTGCCCATGCCCGCTCACCCAGAAGAGTGGGTGTCTCCTTCCCCCCTAGGCACCTCATCCCCTGCCCCAGTTGGTCCTGTTGCCCTCACAGAGGAGGCTATTGACCTCCTGAGGACCATCTCTGTAGGGCAGACAACCGTTGTGAATGCCATCCAGGGGCTAGCATCCCAGATGCAGCAATGCAATGAATACCTGGAAGGCATTCACAGTGCCATGTCTGGCCTACAGAGATCTTTTCAGGCTCTGGCCTCCTCTGTGATGGCAGCCAGTGTCCCTGGTGGTTCCGTCCCCCCTCCAACTACCTCTGCCCCTTCCAGCATCCCACTCCCTTCACCCATCCAAAGCACAAGTTCAGACAGCCATCCACACACCTCAACACACAAGAAGCACACACAGAAACACAAGCACCACACTTCCCACCACAGGCATGAGCACTGCCATCATACCAAAGCACACATGACAACATCCATTTCCCACAGTGTGTTCACCTCTCCAGACTCCCTGTCTGTCACCTCGACATGCACATCCGGAAGCACTGCACCCTCAGTCACTGCTGCTGGCCCCATTCTTGCAGTCACCACAACATCAGAAATCCAGTCATGCACCCCAGACACCACACCTGCACTCACCACAACGACATTGACTGACACATGCAGCACACTCACCAGACCTGCAGACACCCAGACTACATCCATGTACACTGGCAGCCTGTCTTGTTCCACTGTGTCCCCCCCTCCCAAAACACTCAAACATTCCCAGCCACCCACCCAACACACACCCACCACACCTCAGCATACTGTACAGACACCTGAATCCACGTCCAGCACTTCTACACCAGTTACAAGCACTCCCTCTACCTCCACTCCCACACCTTCCTCCATGTCCACCCCAACTGCCCCTAAAAAACCTTTCCTGTCCCGTGTTGACCTGTTCGAACCCACTGTCCCACCCCGTCTCATCCCTAAACGTGCCCACCTCCTTGCCCTGTCCACTCCTTCCATGTCGAAGTCTGCCCCAGTCCACCCTTCCCAATCCCATGGCCCTTCCCTAGTGAGCAAGAAGCCCTGTGCTGGCCCAGGTACATCTGCCACCCCCGTTCCAAGCCCATTCTCCCACCTTCCAGGAGCAAACTCAAGCCCCCTTCTGCTCCCAGACGTGAGTCCCTATGCCCGCCAACCCCTGCCCCTATTCCCTGAGGTGCCTGGCTGCCCCATTGATGTCCCTTTATGGTGGAGTACCATGTGCAAATGTGGGAGTCAATTTCGGGCCATTTTGGCCATTCAGCCTGTTACAATTAAACTGTCCAATGGCCTAATTTGGACATTGCTTTTTTCGTTTATTTATTAAAGTTTGTGTGCCCAGTGTTGCTGTTGGCACGCTCTGGAGACGTCGTTCATCATTTCATTTTGGGGCTGTGGTGTGCACATGTGTGTGCTTTGGGCAGGTTGTAGTGGCCTTGTGTCGGATAAGTACCTCTTGGTCTGGTGTGTACGGCTTGTGATGGTGTGAGGGGTTGGGGGTGCATTGCAGGGTGGGTCAGGTGGGTGGGTGTGTAACTGTGCCCTTTCTTCCCTTCTTTAGTAGGTTGCAATACTTACCGTCGTCATTTTCGTTGGTGGTCACGGCCGTGGAGGTATATGGCAAGGAGCAGCACTGGCATCATTTCCAATTCTGTCTCCATGTCTACTTCGCGTGTCATGTGTGCCTACGGTGAGTGTTTCCTTTTATTTAGTTTGTTTCCGCCAGGCTTTGCGTGGCGGTGGTTCCCGCCTCAGAACTGATGACGGTCTTGTGCTTCATTATTTGTTGGGTGGGTGGGACCTTTCTGTCGGCCTGTCGGCGGCCTCTTCCGTCGATGTCGGCACTCCTATGCTGGTAGTGTGTAGTTTTCACGCTGGCTGTTTCTCATGTGCTTCATTATTTGGTGGTCCGGTCCGCCAGCCTGTTGGTAGTAGTTACCGCCATCACCGGCGGTGCGCTCTTTCCCACCATGTTCATAATGACCACCCATATAGATTTGACATTTTTTAATTGTGTTGAAAAAAATTCATTCACGATAAAACGCACCATTAAGGCAAGATCAAAAAAATTTACTGAGTCAAAAGTAAATATAGTTATCTGTTATTTAAAAGAGACACTAAGAGAATAAAATCAAACATCAACAACCCATTTATGTTCAGCTACTGACAAGGGGAGTAATAGCTCACCTAAAAGCGACATATTTTACTCCATATGTGTGTAGGTGTTAGTGCTAAATTAAAATGATATGGGATCACGTCCTGTCATATATCTGGATTCTCTGAAGACTTTGTTCTTGAATAAAGTAAGACTGGACTGATGCATATACATGTTCTATAATTTTTACAGAGGTGTAACACATGCAATACAGGCTGTTCTTGTTCCTAGGCTCCTGACAAATGCCATCAAACTGAAGGATTGCGATGAGAAATAACATAACATAACATGTCAAAATACATTCTTTGACCTAAAAGCCAAGTGGAATCATGATAAGGCTGCTTTTTTTTTTAACCGGTTATTATGTTCAGTGAAACTGGAGAATTTATAATATAAATATAGACCAAAATCACATCGATAAGTCACATGGATTGAAGGTCTCAAAATTATTCTCCAGAATATGTGTGTGAATCTTGATAGCGATAACAGTTTCCTTACTTTTTTATCAAAATTTGGTAGATGTAAGTTCCAGTTTATTTTAGCATCAGTAGTTAAGCTCAGATATGGATAATCTTATGCATATTTTTTTTCATCAGAGAGACAACACACAAAGTAAGATTTGCAAGCAACTCAAATTCCCAATGCTGATCAGAAGATTACATTTTTTTGAATTGTTTACTCTTCTTCAAAACCAAACAAAAACTTAGCCAGCGCGTTTTACCCAAAACACAGCTTCATCAGGGCTTAATCTATATAAATGGTCCATATCTTGAAAGTTCCAAACAGAATTCAGTATAGTGAGCACAAACAAAACAGCAGCCATCCATTAGGAATGTTCATAAAATGTTTGGACCGTGTATTGTCAGATATCTAATGGTCTCTATATTTAATACAACAGTTGCTCACAGCACCTTAATTCGACAAATTCGGTGTAAGATTGGTAGTCCGAACTCCCAATTTCAACATACAGCTCCTTGATTGCTATTTTGTATGTTGTAAATGGGGGCAGACACTCTGCAGAGCATGGCTTGGACTACCGATCTTACTCTGAACTCTGTTGGTTTCTTTATAAACCTTATGCATGGTCTGGTGTGATGGAATCAATCTTCCAGCCATGTTCTTGTCACCCGAAAGACATAGGGCCTGATTTCGACCTTGGCAGATGGGATACTCGGTCACAAATGCAACGGACATCCAGCCCGCCATTTTACAAGTTCCATATAATGGAACTTGTAATTCGATGGATGGGATATTTGTCACGTTTGTGATGGAGTATCCCATCCGCAAAGAGCGCAATCAGGCCCATAATCTTAGTTTTCGAGAGGTTGATTCTTGAACTGTTTAACTTGTTGCATTCTTCAGAAGTCTACAAATTTAGCACTGTAGATCTATTTGCATCACTGATAGGTCACCTGGATGATTTATGAATTCAGGGAGATCTGCTACATATAATGGATACAAAGGTGGTGCCAGTATGCAACCTTAACAAGCATCTAAATATCTGTAACCTTTTTTTCAACCCTGACCAAAGCCTGAAGCACTTGGTTTGTCACAGGTGACTTAATCACTTATATTCCCCCTCTCTTTTCTATAGTGATGCAGCTAAATATGTGTTATTCCTGTCTCTTTTATGATGTTAGAAGGGCTACTTTCTTAAAGGGGAGGAATATTTTATGCTAAAACAACCATGGGATGCTGCACATCAATTGCAGCCACATACTACTTTGAAAATAATGTTTTTCTATTGTATGTTCGAAATATCCTGTCTGCCTTGGCTTCCTAATTTTGGACACAGTCACTCTCCAGACACCTTACCATGGTTGACATCTTCCACTCCTAATAGGACCAGACAGTGCACTAAGGGCCAGATTTACTGAAAAATGGCAGCGCTGCGCTGTATCACTTTAGAAACCCAGGAATGCACTGTATGTATTAGAATATGGTGCACCCCTGCGTTTCCACCTGCGCTTGCGCTGAATTGAGCCAAATAGCGCAAATGCAGGCATCCTTGCACCATTGTGCAAGGATGTCTGCTTTTAGGGGTTTGATTGTATATGTGAAGTATGTTGTCCCTTCCTGCACATAAACAATCACTAATGGCTATTTGGCACTTCTGTGTGTGCTGCAGAATGTAGCATCATTTGAAAGATTGTTTCTGTGCAGGAAGGAACACCTTCCTGCACATAAACAATTATTTCTGGCATTTTGCTCTTTCTATGAGTACTGCAGAATGCAGCAAACATAGAAAAAGCAAATAATGAGGAGGATTAAAAGTATTCCTCCTTATTGGGCCTTGCTAATGCCACCCCTGTCAGTGGCGTTAGATTTGGGCACTGCCTCAGGTATACGAAAACACGTAAATCTGTGGCAGAGTCAAAATGCAATGGGTGTTGGTGTGGCACACTCACAGCATAACACATTGCACAACTATGCTGACCCCAGAAGACCACCATCCCTGTAATGGCAACCAATTTTAGTCAGTTACAATTTGTGACCTACCTTATCAATATTAATATGGTAGGTCAGATTATAACCCACTCAATCTACTAATACATGTCAGTTTATAAAATGCAATACTATCCACAGAACACTGGCAGCAAGGACAGCCTTTAAGAATTAGAACTTAGAGGCAAATAGGCAACATGCTGGATATCCTACACTCTGCTTGCCTGCCATGCCTCTGATCCAATAGGGTGGTAACAGAGTTATATAATAATGTCACCTCTTCTCTGCCATTTCTGTGTGCTTTAGTATGCAATATTTGCAATTCCTTATTAGGTATCACTGAGAAGTACCAAATGCACCTCACTTAAAATTAAGCTTGCCTATGATCTCAACATGTAATCAGTCTAGAATTATGTTGTTTGCCTGATTCCCATTCGGAAGTAGAGACAACATTGTTTTGATCTTCGACTTTCTCGCTCCCAAACACCTTCCTGGTAAAGCTAAAGTTCCACTGCCACACCATCTAATGCCTTCATCACATCACACCCTCTGACAGATGGACCAAACCTCCTCTGTATTCATTGGATCAATGCTTGTTCGTTATACCCTAAATTCTCAGAGTCAAATATAGGTCTTTGGGGCTCGCTTTCTGAGTCTGAAAATCTTTTTCAATAAATGTCCATCAGCTTTCCATTTTGACTAGTTTTCTGCGTTTTGAAAAAAACTTTTCATCTAGTGTCCATCGGTTTGCAGACTAGGGGCCAGATGTATGAAGAATTTCCTTTGCGAGTCCCTAACAGCAAATTTGAAGAAATCGCTATTACTGGCACGCAAAATGTGATGTAACAAAATTGCGAGTCTGAAATAGCAATTTCTTAAAAATCGCTAATGCAATTTGCAACGTCCAAATACCGAATCGCAAAATAAATTGCGATTCAGTATTTGAAAATCACAAATTGCGAAAACGGTCACCTGGCACAGCCTGATGACATCACAAGCAGGAAGTGAGTCAGCCCATGCTGTTTCCAGGTACCACACCCACAGGAGCAGTCAGAGAGTCACAGACCAGCCCCAGGGAGCAAGTTTGTGAGCAAGCCAGGACCTAACACCAATATGGCCAATGCTGGTAATGGGAAGGAGAAGGAGAAGGGAGAGAGGAAGAGGAAGCTGAAATTCAGTGAGCAAGAATTGGAGTTGCTCACTGAGGAGGTGGTCAGGAGCCATGACCGGCTCTTTGGGAAGAGCTCACTCCAGGTACCAGAGAGTGAGAAGCAGAAACTTTGGGCTGACATCCAGACCAAAATCTGCGCAGTGGGGATTGCTCAGCGCTCGGTGAAAGAGATACGCAAGAGGTGGTACGACCTGCGTTCCCATGCCAAGGAGAGGGTGGCCAGCAGGCTAAAGGAGGCAAGGAGCACAGGAGGCGGACCATCCACCCAGACACCCTCCACCCCCATGGAAGACCTGGTGGAGTCACACTGCTTCCAGAAGCTGTCAGTGGGGTCACTGACATTGACACTTCCGGCACACCTAGCACCAGTAAAGGTAAGTCCAATAATGATGGGTATCCCCAATATGTGCATGAACAAATGCCCCTTAGGAAATAGCAAGTAGTGCAAAGCATTGTGATAAGTAGTCCATGCCACATCTTACATGCGGCACAACAATGCCTTATGGGAGTGGTAGTCCACAACCCAGAGCTGAAAATAGCACATAGAATGCAATTAAGTATACCGACACACAGAAGAACAAAACACACAGTTCATAGTGATACGATGTAAGTGTACATTTATTACTATTGTGCCACATTTGGTGATACATACATAAATGACATGCTGCACATTGTCGTTGCAGATGGCTCTGGCCCAGCAGCATCAGAATGTGCCAATGTGGGGGATGCAGAAACACAGCGTTTGTCCGACGCAAACACTAGTGAGTCATTGTGTATAGCACCAATCAGACGCAGGGCAAGCCTCTCCATGTTTTGAACCAGGACTCTGATGACATGCCGGATGAGGGCCACACACCTCCCCCAGAAGTTAGATCCACAGGGTGGCAGCAGTCCCTCCCCCAGCGTCACTCAACTCCCCGCAGGAGGCCTCACGATTCAGGCACACAGCACACAGATGAAAGTGAGGGCCCATCATTCTTTGGTGGCCTTGAAGCATCCATGCTCAAAGTGCAGCGTCTGCAATGCAAAAACATGAGGGCAATGCACAGGCAGTTGCAGTCACACAATGCCAATATGGGAGGCTGCACAAGCAGTTGGAGTGTCTGAATGCAAACATCTGCAAGCTGCATGAGGGACAGCAAACAGCTGCAGATAACACCAAGGAACTGACAAATACCATTAAGGAACTCTGTACTGACATCAGGCATGAGCGTGTTAGCCACTGCAGGCGCAAACAGCAATTCATGGGAATGTTCAATGGCTTTTGCAGATCTGTAAATCGTCTTGCTACATCAACTGCCCTGATATCATGGCGTGCTGTGGTCGCACAGGTGGAGGCAGCACAAAGCAGTAGGGATGTTGCCCAGGGATTGGGGCAAATAACCAACGTTCTGGATGCTATGCTGACAGCATGCAGTGCTACACCCAGCGAACTGAGATTTGGCGATACTGAGGAGTCATCTAGCCTCAGCAGTCTTGCAGTCCCCGTGATGGATCCTAGGCATTGCCAGGCGCAGTACTGCCTGATACAAGAGGTGCCGGCGAGGCCACTGCGCACTCAAGTGGAATGTGTGGTTGTAAGAAGTGACATAGAGGGCTACAGGGGACTGCTTTCACATGTAGCAATACAGTAAACTATTATGATAATAGTGTGACACTGTTAATGGCTCATGTCTGACTCATGTGTATTGCTTTGTCCTAGTGACATGTATGTTACCTGAAGTCAAGGTAATAAGGTTGCTAACTACTGGAATACATGCCAGTGAGGTGGTGTTGTCATGACTTACATCTGAAATGGTTGTGCATGATGTCAGCATGCCTTTGCCTGCCCTTTGCTGCACTGGTCCTGTCTGCTGGCTGTAGGGGTGGTATGGGATCATCATCCTCATCTGAGTCTGACTCCGATATTTCCACAGGTTTGCCCCTGGTGGTAGCTATATTGTGCAAGATCTCACATGTGGTCACTATTCTACAGGTCGTGTCCGGGCTGTACTGTAGTGCCTCTCCACTTTTGTGCATGCACCGGAAGCGACTCTTCAGCTGGCCAAAGGTGCGCTCCACCACATTGCGGGTTGCCCTGTGTGCTGAATTGTATCTCTGCTCTGCTTGTTTTGCAGGATTTAGGTAGGGCGTCATTATGTAGGTGTGCACTGCATAGGCACTGTTTCCTGGAAGGAACAGAGGGTATAATGAGTAGCTGTGCCATCTGACGTCACACTGCCATCAATGCAACTTTGGAAAGTTGGAAATTACCTAGTAGATATCCTTCACCAAATTCCCCAGTCAGCAGTCTTGTGTGAATCCCGCTGTGGCGAAAGATGTACGAATCATGTGTGCTCCCTGGGTACCTGGCCATGAGATCAGTTATGATGTAGGAGGCATTGCATATCACCTGTATGTCCATTGAATGTTGGTATTTATGGTTGCAGTACACATACTCTGTGGTCGATGGTGGACAGATTTCAACGTGTCCCATCTATGGCACCTAGGACGTGGGGGAACTGTGCTATCTGGTAGAAATCTACTTTTGTTTGCTGTATTTCCTGTGGGGACTGGTGTATCCTGCTCAGCATGGCATTTAGAAATGCATTGAAAAATCTAGAGAGGGCACTCTGTGATACCACTCCAGCTGCTGCTATGACCCCTTTTTAGCTCCCTGAGGCAAGTAGGTGCAGGGAGCATAATACCTGCACTTGGGTGGGTATGCTATTGGACCTGTGTGTTGTGTGCTGCAGTATGGGTTGTAGCTCAGCTGTCAGGTCAAGTATCATGGCTGAGCTCAACCTGTACGTCTCAAAAATGTCCTCCTCAGTCTGGTCAAAAAGGGTAATGCGCACATTGAAAATGCGCTCCTGTCTCCTCCTCCCTCTCCTCAAACCTGCCAAGATCCACATTCTCCTCGCCATGACGTAGAATGCAGCCATTGTGGAAAAGAGTCTGAGGCATTCTGGGCCTCTTTATATAGGTTGCACCTGGTTACCACCTGGTTTCAATCCGTGGTAAATTGCATGTGCAAAAGGCCATTCTGCGAATATTCGCAATTTGCGATTTTTTGATGCATCGAATTGCAACATGGTTTTACGTGTCGTAATCTGCGTGTTGCAATTTGCAACAAGAAATACCGAATCTGTATTTGCGAGTCGCTATTCGGGCTCGCAATTTGAGATATGCAAATAGCAATTCGTTATTTCATGTCACAAATTGTTATACACAGATTGCGACAAGGAAAGCCATGTTGCTTCACTAAAAATCACAATTTTTGTGAATCCTTGTTTTTGGCCTGTGAATGCCTTTCATACATCGCAAAACACGTTTTTGCATTCGCAAACGGCCTATTTCTGCAAATCGCACCGATGGCGAATGCAAAAACGTTTGATACATCTGGCCCTAGATGTTGTGACCTTTTTGTGCTGAGTTGTGAGTTACTATTGTGCTGCGTAGCAAAGATTAAAAATAAGCAAAATAGAAAAAAAGAACATTAAATAGTGGTACGGGACAGAGTCCATTTCTTACCATACTTGGCAGTCATTTAACATTTTGTGTATATGTAAGGGTGAACTTGAAGGATCATTTTGGTAGCCTTTCAATTGTTTTCTCACATCCTGCAATCAAAGCATTTCATTTTAAAATGCTCCTTTAAAAAGGTTACTCTAGAACAATTGTCTCAACAATTTGCCAAGCAGCTCATTGTTTGTTCTCCATCTAATTAACCTAATGGATTAGCAAATGAACTTCACTTAGCATCAATTGCTCATCAGGTTGTCTCTCTAAAGGCAATGAAGACATGTTCTAATCCTTCTGTTCTCGGGTTTTCAGAATACAGTACAGAATTGAACCACGAGCGAGAACATTTTGAAAATACTTGTTTGTAAATATCAGCCAACTGTTTTAGGGTGTTGTATTAAAAAAGCCATTCATTACTATAGGAACACCTTTGCTCTAGTATAAGACAGTGTCTGCCCCAAATAGGGCAAAATAGTTATTTTCTATCATCTGGCGCAGGATTCCTTCTATTATTTTTTTCAAATTAGTTTGCACCAAGAAAACGTGATACTAATACGAACCAATTGTTTTCAAAGACAACTGAAAGATTTATGTTAACATTGTTACTTTGGTCTTTTAATGGCCTGCTCGGCTCAAGAGTGGAATGACATTTGGGCACATATGTACAAAGATTTTGCAACTGATTTGCATTACTTTTTTAATTCAAGCAAAAGCCAGTTTGTCTTTTACAAACAAACGAAAATGGCAATTTGCGTTGGTTTGTAACCAAAAGTGACAAAGGTTGCCCTGCGTTACTTTGTGACAAGAGCATTCCATGAGCGTTTCTGTGTTATCTACCCATTGATTTTCACTTAAATCCATATCAAGAATGAATGAGGCTAGTGTTACAAGAATAATTCAATTTTTCCTTGCTTTTCCCTCTTTGCACGTGTACTGCATTCTGCAGCACACACACACGCAAAAGAATAAATTGCATTAAAGCTTCGTTTTTCTGCATGAAGGAACCCCTTCCCGCTCAAATACGACACTGATAACAATGCAGACTCACTGGCACTATGGTGCTACGATGCCTGCATTTGTGCATGGCTGCTGGAAGTGCTCTAGCGCAGAGAGTAGAACTGTGCCACGTCTTTGTCAATATGGTGCAGTTCTGCTCTCTCCTGTTCATGCAATGCAGCACAGCAACTTTGCATCTACTCTTTGTAAATCTGGGCGTAAATGTTTAGGGACATCAGATTTCAAAGCCATTGGAGCATCCATGAACACAACTTATTACAGTTATAATTCCACATGGCCAAGTATTGCTGATGTCACCTGGTTAAACTGACCCACCCAAACACTCCCGCCCCACAAACCAATGGCACTGGTGTTAGACCTGGCAGCTTTTTGGTGTGTCTCCCCTGTCTTTTTGCCTTCTGACCTCCTGGTTTTGGACTCTGTTTTTGCTGGTTTATTCTCTCTGCGCACTTTACCACTGCTAAACAGTGCTTAAGTGCAAGTGCTCCCCATATTAATTGTACTGTGGATTGGTTTATCCATAATTGGCATAGTTGATTTACTGGTAAGTCCCTAATAAAGTACAAAAGAGGTGCCCAGGGCCTGTAAATCAAATGCTACTAGTGGACTTGTAGCACTGGTTGTGTCACCCACATAAGTAGCTCTGTAATCATGTCTCAGACCTGCCACTGCAGTGTCTATGTGTGCAGTTTCGACTGTAACTTCGACTTGGCAAGTGTGCCCACTTGCCAGGCCTAAACCTTCCCTTTTCTTACATGTAAGGCACCCCTAAGGTAGGCCCTAGGTAGCCCCAAGGGCAGGGTGCAGTGTATGGTTAAAGTAGGACACATAGTAATGTGTTTTATGTCCTGACAGTGAAATATTGCTAAATTCGTTTTTCACTGTTGCAATACCTGTCCCTCTCATAAGTTAACATGGGGCTACCTTTAAATCTGATTAAAGTGTAGATTCCCTTTGGGAGCGGACGGACATGTGGAGTTTGGGGTTTCTGAGCTCACAATTTAAAAAATATTTTAGTAAAGTTGATTTTAAGATTGTGCTTTTGAAAATGCCACGTTTAGAAAGTAGGCATTTTCTTGCTTAATCCATTCTGTGACGCTGCCTGTTTGTGGATTCCCTGTCTGGGTCAGTTTGACAGTTGGGCTGTTCACACCTTTCCTCTAGTCAGTGACACAAAGGGGGCTGGGGTGTAGCCTGCATATCTTGATTAGCCATCTGTGCTGGAGGGGAGGGGAGGAGTGGTCACTCACACCTGAAAGGACTGTTCCTGCCCTCACACAATGCCGTCTCTGACCCCCTGGTAAGTGTCTGGGGCCTGGCCTGGACAAGGAAGGATCTTGCAAACACTTGAGACTTTGCTTTGAAGTTTGAAAACTTCAAAGGCCGAACTGGGTATAAGAAGCAGACCCAAAACCCCAGACTTTTAGAATCTTTCTGAAATCAAGAGGAACCTCTGCCCAGGAGAAGAGCTGAAGAGCTGAAGTAGGAGTACTGTCCCTTTGTTGTGTTGCCTTTCTGGACTGGCCTGCAGTTGCTGCTTCTGCCTGAAAAGAGTGCAAAGGGTGAACTTTGCTGTGTGTCCTGCTTGAGAAAATTCTCCAAGGGCTTGGAGTAGAGCTTGCCTCCTGTTGGAAGTCTCAGGGACACCAAAGACTTCAGTTTCCTCGACCTGCAGCACTGGGAACTGTGTGTTTTATGCTGTTAAAGAGGAGAAACCACTGCGATGCCGCCAACAACGCCACTGGCCTGCACTGTGACCTGCCGACGCCGCACGGAGTTGCATTGCCCAGCTTCGCACCGCGACCCTGGTCTCACCAATGCTGTCATCGGACGACTTCACCGAGCCGCTGCTCACACCGCGACCTGTGGGCCACGCACTCCGGCATCACCTGCTCACACCACAGCCTGGGCATCCCCAACGACGTTGCTCCTGCTGACACCGGCGCCAGTACCATCGACTCCAGTGTCGTCACCAGACATCCTTGCCTGCACTGTGGCCTGTGGACACCGCTCGTGAGGGTCACGAAGCACCGTCCCGTCCCGCTGGCTTCCAACGACAGCGCTTCCGCAACGACAACGCCGCTGCCTGCACCGTGACCTGTGGACACCGCATATTGCACTTCCCGGCTTCACACCGCAGCCCTGGTCTCACCGACGCCGCTGGACGCCGTCACCGAGCCGCTGCCTGCACCTTGACCGGTGGGCACCGCACATCGTATCGTCCCACTTTGCACCGCAGCCCCGACGCCATCCCCTCCAGCGCACCTGATTTCATCAGCCCAGAGTCCGATCCCCGAGGTGTGTGACTTCAAGAACCCGACGACTCCGGCACCGACTCCGGAACCGACGCCAGCAACGCCTCTCTCTGGAGCTCACCATGAGGATCACAACACCCTGCGAATCCAAGGTACTGTTTGTGGGTCTTCCCGACACCGCAGCTGGCCCGCGACGCTGAGGCCAGCCTGAACTTTTGGTCTTGTTGTTCACGACGCCATGATAGCCCCAGGTGGAATTATCGACTTCAAGGAACTGTATTGTTAAGTACATCTTGCAGCATTCATATTTTTATTACTGTATGTTGGATTCTTTTTATCGTATTTGCTCTTGTTTTATATAGATAAATATTGGCTATTTTTCTAATACTGGTGTGGTGTCCTTTTGCAGTGTTTTCACTTATTACTGTGTGTTATGTGCAAATGCTTTACACATTGCTTCTGAGATAAGTCTGACTGCTCTTGCTAAGCTACCAAGGGGGTGAGCAGGGGTTATCTGAGCGGGTATCTCCCTTATCCTGACTAGAGTGAGGGTCCCTACTTGGACAGGGTGCAAATCGACTGCCAACTAGAGACCCCATTTCTAACAACTGGTAAGACACAAACAAGACTTTTCTTTTGGGCTAGGGGTCATAAGACTCCAGGCCATATTTATTCACATACATTTTCAAAAACACAGTTTTATTTACAGGTGTTAATGCCTAACCTTAACAGTAACACTAATACAGGTATTTTCCTAACTGTATCTAAAATGGTGTTCCTGTGCATCCTCAAAATACTTTTTTGAATGAGATCATGACTGGCCCCACTGTCCCTTGCTCCGAACACCACCTGTCCAATAAAAATGGACATGGTATGGCCCCTCCTTAGGAAATGACCTGCCCACTGACCTCCCCTACTGGGATATCCCTGTACAAGGGGCCCATCTGGTCCCTAGAATACCTACCTCGGGCACCCACTACACCCACCATTTTTCCATCCCCCAAAGCGCCTGTGCCAGCTTGAGCCCAGTGCACCTGCATAGCCAGTAAGGACCACATGTCAGCAGCATCACCCAACTCCCACACCCCTGAAATCTCCTTTCAACTCGCTGCCAGCACCCCTTGGAGGGTCCAGTGACACCGATGTAAACTTGGTCTAAAAGGAAAAGGATGCCTTACATGGACTTGAACTGTCCCACCAATCATGGCTCCTCCCACAAGCCAACATAAATACAACATAACAGGTAGGGCCTGGAAGAGAAATGAAAGTTAGAATGACAATAGATAACAGATAGTCCTATAATCTCCAAAGTATTCATCTAGAATTGCACCACACAAAAACATAGCATTGCTTTATCACCATCCATTACCTATGGAATACTAAAACAAAACCCCTCAAGCTTTCCCACACCCAGTGCTAATTGCTCTGAAAATTGTGGGTGGGAAAAACAGAAACAAATGCAGGCATTGTGTGAGCCTCTGATCGGGCACAGCGGCCTGTCACAGGTGGCAAGCAGCAAAAAGACATCCACTCGCCGCCTCACAGCCCCTTTTAAGAGCAAGTCTGCTGTCTTGGTGAGAACAACCCCCAAAGCACTTTAGTGCTTATAGGGGAGGTGCCCGGGCCAGCCAAACCCACACCGGTCTGCCTTGGAAAGCCATGGTGCCCCGCGTCGTAACCCCAGCATATGGATGGCTCCCCTGAGTTGGGGGATCATTTGTCATATGGCCAGGCATCACTGATGTCCCCTAGTTAATTACCCACCCAAATACTCCCGCCCCACAAAGCAATGCCACTGGTAAAACACAAATAAGTATTTTCTTTTGGGTTAGGGGTTGTAAGACATATTTATTCACACACACATACAAAAACACATGTTAATTTTATGCACAGCTAAAACCCACAATTGTCCAATGTTATTTACAGTAATTAATGCTTAGCCTTAACAGGAACACTAATATAGGTATTCACCTAACCATATCTAAAATGTTGCTCCTGTGAATCCTCCAAAAACTTTTTCAAGTGACATCATGGCTAGTCCCAGTGTCCCTTGTTTCGAACACCCTTTGTCCAATCAAAATGGACATTGTTGGGCCCCTCCTTAGGGGAGGACCAGACCCACTGAACACCCACTGAACACCCCTACTGGGACACTCCTGTGCAAGGCGCCCATCTGTCCACTAGGATACCTACCCAGGGCACCCCTACGCCCATCATTCCCTCTCCGGGCCTGTGCTAACTTGTGCCTAGTGCAGCTTCATGGGTGGTTGGCCAGTAAGGATTGCACGTCCCCAACTCCCTGTGCCCCGGCAACCTCCTTCCAACTCGCTGCCAGCACTGCTCAGAGTGTCCCATGACACCACTGTTATCTTGGTCTAAAATTAAAAGGATGCCTTACATAGACCTGAACTGACCCACCAATAATGACCTCACCCACCACATGCCAGCATAGTTCACCGACTGTCTGCCCCCAACACACTAACATGGGAAATGTATTTACCAAGCCAGCAGGTTCCCCAGAAACATTTCATTACCGAGCTTTGACAAGAGAACCCCGTCCTGTAACAAAAAATGCTCACCCTTTATTCAACCATTAGGTATAAAAAACAGCCTAGACGACCAGAACAACTTACCAGTCTTGCTATTCACTCACTTCACCGAGTAGTTGAGCGACCTCTCCACTGTAACCTGGGAATTATGTTGGTCTCCTGTTGTATTCTTATGTGGGATTCTTATCTTTAGAATTGTGGGGTTGCCTAGGGGATGTTGTTGGAACATGGAATGTGGGGAACATTGGAATGTGGGAAGAGACAGTTGTGGCTGAAGGAGCCTCTTGGCTGGCAGCTCTGCGCTGTTTCTAATAAACTCTACAGCTATATGTCGTCCATTTTTCTTTTAAACTCGACAAATTTGGCAATGAGATTCTGGAGAAAGCACACTTACGACACGTTCGGCAGTGCAAGGGGGTGGTGCTTCTTTCTCTTCTGGACAGTGTGAGACCGAGTGGGACCTTCTTTGTGTATGGCGTGGGACTCAGCACGTTCCTGCTGATCGCCAACGTGACAGCGTGTAACGGTGTTGTTGGTGTGGTCTGCGTTTGAGCCGTAATTTTTGTCTGTCTTGTTAGGCTTACGTTGTTTAACAACGGAAGGCACGCTTGAACAACGCGTTCCCCGCATGCGCTTGGTGTTGCTTAGCAATGTGCTCTGTGTTGTTTATCACACGCGGAGGTATCGCGCTCACTGTAACCTGGTTCCCTGGTTACCAAGGATGCGTTACTTGCAACAAAAACGTGTTACATTGTTGCTGCCACGTTTGCTTCTTCTTCCAGTACCACATGTCTAATTTAACGCACGTCATGTTTCTTCAAGGATTCTACTAATTTTTGCTCCTTGTTTTCCTTGTTTCTGCTTTTGAAAGGCCATTGCTTGCCTAATTTTCAATATTGATGATTGTTTTACAGTTCTTTGAACATTATTTATTCTATAACAACACCTGTGCATTTATTATTAATTTTTTGGGGGGATCGGGGAGAGAGAAAAGATGCAATTTGACCCAACTGTCAAATTTTTACAGAACAAAGGGGATCCACCTATGCCATGGGCTAGGTGGAAGGAAGAATTTTTGACATATTTAAGGGCTATTGATAAAGATGGAATGTCACAAGAAAGGAAGAAAACTATATTGCTGCATTGTCTGGGATCTGAAGGTCAAATGGTTTTTAGGACCTTGACGCAAGCATCTATACAGGATGAGGAGTTTGATGTATTTACGGATGCGCTAATTAAACTTGAGAACAGATTTAAACCCACAACAAGCATTGCGTTGAACAGGTTCAAATTTTACACTAGGACTCAACAAGTGGAGGAAACTTTTGATGAATTTCTCACAGCGCTGAGAAGCTTGTCTGTGCATTGCAACTTTGGACCTATCACAGATTAGACAATTAGGGATCAAATCATTGTTCACGTTAGGAGCAGGAGGATTCAGGAACAGTTGTGGGTTATGGGAGATCCGAAATTGCAAGATATGATTAATACCGCCAAAGCTTTGGAACAATCTGAAAAGTGGATGAAATCTGTCCAGGAATCGTCAAAGGACAAGAACTCTCTCCATGATGTAGTAGGAGCTGTGGGGGTAATGCTTCGGGTAGTAATGCTCCTCCAAAGTCTGTTGAATGGGATAAGAGGGAAGACAAAAATGTGAAAAATGATCGTTTATCTTGCTATCGCTGTGGGAGTCAGAATCATCTGGCAAACTCCCAGCAGTGTCCAGCCGTAGGTAAAGAATGCAAGAAGTGCGGCCAACTTGGACATTTTGCTAGGGTGTGTAAGGAGGTTAACAGGAGCAACATTAAGGAAAAGGTTTCATATGTAAACACTGATGGAGAAAAGGGTGTTGTATTATCACTTAAAAACAATGTGGACTGCAATGGTTCTGTGAGACAACCCAAGTGTTTGGTACTTATTGAGGGTCAGGAGCTTGAGGTTATGGCTGACTCAGGTTTACCCTGGACCATTATCACTACTGATTATTTTAAACAAAAGTTCAAAGATGTGTGGGGGATGTCAGATTTGTTTTTTCCTGATTTCATTGCAGAAGGTTTTGCTGGAACGGCTATTGATATCAAAGGTTATGTAGATACTGAAATTGAATTTAAGGGTAGGTTGGCTAATATTAAATTGTATGTGGCTGTAAAAGGGGTCAATGTCCTAGGCTGGAGGGACCAAGCCAAGTTGAGTATTATTCTCAATCGCAGAGCTTGTGAGCCAGTGCTGATGATTGACGAGAGTAATGAGATGGATGCTATGGTGCTAAAATTCCCACAAGTATTTACAGATGTGTTAGGAAAATTGAAGAATTATAATTACAAAATCAAACTTAAAAGTGGTGCAAGGCTGGTTGTACAAAAGTTGAGGAATTTTCCAATTGGTGTGCGTGATAAGTTGAAGACAATTTTAGCGGGAATGGTCAAGTATGATGTTATTGAGGAAATAGAGTCCTCTGAGTGGGTTTCTCCCATTGTCTTAGCTCGTAAATCAGACAAATCTTTAAGATTGTGTGTTGACCTCAGGGCACTCAATGCGAACATCATTGTCAATTGTCAACCATTGCCTAATATTAATGAGGTCGTTAGTATGTTGGAAAATCTTCTCTACTGTGGATTTGAGGTCTGCATACCATCAAATTGAGCTTACTGAGGATTCCAGGCATCTGACTGCTTTCATCACAGCACAGGGGCTGTTCCAGTTCAAACGTATGCCATTTGGTCTCCGCTCGGCGGCATCTGTGTCCCATGAACGATGTTCATACTTTTTAAAGAAATTGATACTTTTGTGAAGTGTTTTCAGGATGATGCTCTGGTTTACTCTAAGAATGTGGAGGAACACAAAGATCACATATTAAGACTGTGTGAAGTTCTCAGCAAGAATGGACTAACGCTAAAAATAAAGACATGTAAATTTTTTGCCAAATCTGTGGAGTATTTGGGACACACACTATTTCAAGTGAGGGTGTGATACCCAAGCGTTCTCTTGTTGATGCTATTGTTAAGGCGCCAGCCCCAGATAGTCGTGATACATTTTTATAGTTCACAGGCTTGTGTGAGTATTACAGCAAGTTCATAGAGAATTTTGCCACCAAAATGGAACCTCTGAAGGAATTGACGAGGAAGAGAGTGGAGTATGATTGGTCTGAGAGACAGATGAATGCTTTTGAAACTATTAAGAGAGAAATTGTTGATGTGCCTACTCTCAGACCTTTCAATGTCAAAGCACAGTGCGTTGTTACTGTTGATGCGAGTATGTATGGTGTTGGGGTGTGCTGTCTCAGAAGTGTGGTAAGGACATCTGGAATGTTAGTTTTGCTTCTCACACCCTGTCTGATGCTGAAAGAAGGTATGCTGTAATTGAAAAGGAGTTGTTAGCTTGTGTGTGGGCCATTGAACATTTTAGAAATGATATTTGGGGGTCACGTTTTGTGCTTCAAACAAACCACAAACCTATGGCTGGTATTCTGTCACCTGGTGGTGGGTGGAATGCCACTGCTCGCATTGAGAGGTTGGTGTCAAGGCTGCAAGAATATTCTTTCCAGATCGAATATGTACCAGGAAGGAGGAATTCGGTGGCAGATAGTCTTTCGCGTCTTCCTCAAAGTGAATCTGGTAGTGTGAGTGATCATGTGGCATTAGAAATGGATGTGGTTTCTG
Organism: Pleurodeles waltl; assembly: GCF_031143425.1. Taxonomy (NCBI): domain Eukaryota; kingdom Metazoa; phylum Chordata; class Amphibia; order Caudata; family Salamandridae; genus Pleurodeles; species Pleurodeles waltl. The sequence continues at coordinate 642,284,075 of NC_090446.1, read as the reverse complement.
TGGTGTCTGAATTTATGTCGGAAGAATTCAAGATGGTGGAAGAGAGACAGTGGCTAGAATATGATCTGGTGGATGAGGTGTTGCAAAAGGTCAGAGAGTACGTGAGGTGTGGGTGGCCGAGTAGAGATAAGGTGGATGGGGAGATTGCACCTTTCTTTAGTGTAAGAGAGGAATAGGAGGTGGTAGATATTCTCGTGTTCAAAAAAGGGAAATGTGTTCCCACAAAAGGGATGCGGTTGATTATTCTAAAGATTGCGCATGAAGGTCATCCTGGCATGTTTTCTCTGAAGAGGTTGATGAGGACTTGTTTTTGGTGGCCGGGCATGGATAAGTTGGTGGAAAGGACAGTCAGAGTGTGCAGTGTATGCGTCAATGCAGAGAAGATGTTGAAGACGGTACCAGCTCCTTTGTGTCCGATGCCTTGGCCTGATTCTCCTTGGCAGAAGCTTGGTTTTGATAGTTCAGGGCCATTTTATTTTTTACCTCCTGAGGCTCGGTATGCTTTGGTTTTGATTGATTACCTTTCAAAGTGGCCTGAGGTGAAAATGGTGCCCCAGGGCACATCTAATGCCATCATAGAATTTTTCAAGGAGGTGTTTGCAAGGGAAGGTTTTCCAGAGACAGTGGTGTCTGATAATGGTGTGCAGCTAGTATCTAAAGAGATGCAACATTTCTTTAGGTATAGCAATATCAAGCATGTCACGGCCTCACTGTATGAACCGCAAAGTAATGGATTGGTTGAGGGATTCAACCGTGTTTTGAAAGATACTGTTTGTTGGGGTTTTGGAGGTCTTTGGAAAGAGAAGTTAAGAGAAAAGTTGTGGTTTTATCGTATTACTCCTCAGAGTACTACAGAAGTGAGCCCTTTCAGATTGTTGAGGGGAAGGAATCCCGTGTCAAAACTCTGTCCGTGGTGGTTTAAGAAGAAGCAAAATAAAGAATTGGAGAATGTGAATATAGAAGAGGTTAAGGACAGAGTGGGAATGAAGCAACAGAAGTATAAAAAAGTGTATAATGAGAAGTGGAATGTGAAGGAGCCGTCTTTTGTTGTAGGAGTGTGGGTCAGAATAAGGAAACCTGGGCTGGTGAGAAAAGGTATGTCTAAGTTTGGTAAGGCCATGAGGGTTGTGAAGGTGTTCAAAAAGTCTGTTGTAACTCAAGATGGCAGAGTGTGGGGTGTAAAAAGTTTGGCTAAGTGCGGACCTGGGTATGTTGTTACTCCCATTGAGGATTTTGATGGGGACTGTTGGGATTCGGGGTTTGTAATGAGTGAGAGGAAGGAAGTGCCTAGAGAAGAAGATGTCGTGGATGGTGTGGATGGTGAGGTGAGGGGTACTAGTGATGATAATTTTGGAGATGAGGTTGGGTATGAGAGTGTGGAGAATGTACGGAGGGAGGACTCCATTGCCTCCCGGGTCAAATCTGAGGCCCGGCGAGGTATCTTTACTCAAAGTTGAAAGGGTTTGTGTAGTCTATAGATTATTTTCTGTGTTTGATAGTCGAGTTCACTGTGAATGCTATGACAATATTTTATAATCATTGTATTTAGTGTATATTTTTTATTTCCTGTGTTTAAGGGGGAAAATGTATTGTATTCTTATGTGGGATTCTTATCTTTAGAATTGTGGAGTTGCCTAGGGGATGTTGTTGGAACATGGAATGTGGGGAACATTAGAATGTGGGAAGAGTCAGTTGTTGCTGAAGGAGCCTCTTGGCTGGCAGCTCTGCACTGTTTCTAATAAACTCTACAGATATATGTCGTCCATTTTTCTTTTAAACTCAACAACTACCCTAGCACAGCCTACAGAAACTTCCTTGCAATCTATCTCAGAGGTTACCAATTTAAACAGGTCCATCCTGCTGATCGCCACTAAGTCATTGCCACTGAGATGTACCACAATGATCACATGGGGCGTATACCCCCGGGTGACAGTTTGTCGAATGCAGACCTCAAATGGGCCAAGCGCACCCCTCCTTGACCACAAAAAGTCAGCAGATATCCTGCATGTTTTGCCCTGGCCACGAAGCAACCTGCGGAATAAAAAGACTTTCATGCCGCACATAAGAATGGGCCAAAACCAGCGCTTCTGTAACCTCTGTTGCTTGCAGTTTGACAGGAGTTGTCAAGGAGTCCAGGGGCTGACTCAAGTCATCATGCCATCGACTGGCATCAACAGGAAAACAGGAAAAGGAGAAAAGGGAATTAAAGGTAGGCCCTACAACAGGGTCAATCTTACATAATGCTTCTAACAATCAGAGTTCCAACAAGTGCCAATCCTTTGCACCCTTAGGCCTGCAAGCCCATCACTTTTGCATGAGTGAAGGCCCCGATTCTAAATGAGAGCGACCTGTATTCTGTGGAATCAGACCCCACAGCCCTCACTGCACAGCTAATTACTCTACAGAACTGAAACCTGGTCAGAGGTGTCCCGTCTGCATGTACCAGGATGTGTATCTTAGTTCCTCAGGATCGGTGTGCCAGAAAAACCTTCAGATTTCCTAGTGGACAACATTCATTACCTGGTGCCCTAGGCAACAGAATGTGATCGCCCCTACCAGTCTGATCCGTCTTGGAGTTGGGAATAGTGATCGCCAGAGAGCAATGCAGTCACTGGATGTCAGCACACCGCAAACCCTCATACGAGTCTATCTTGCTAATGGCTTCCAGTTCGCCTACCCTTACTGCCCCATAAAATGCGAGGGCAAATGCTGGCCTGAAAAGGCGGACCTCCTCCTGTGACCAGCAATTGCTCCTAAGGGTGAACATGATTGCCACTGGCTTCCCAGCATCAATGGGGTGGCTAGAGCCTGGTTTGGTCCCCTCCAGACGCTGCCAACCCCAACGCTCTCTGCATGAGGAAAGCTTTTGTCGCATCTGTGTGCCCCAGCATCTTTGCAAAAAAGGATATTTCAGAAGTGTGATGCCTTGTGTATTCAACTGATTGTTTGACATCCCTTACGGGCTCCAGGAATGCAATCATTGACTTGGGAGCAAATCTGTCCCCCCTCCAGAGCGCCCCAAGAATTTGCAATATGAGGCAAATGCCCCTTCATAGTCACACCTCGTCCTGGGTGCTAAACTGGTGGCCACAAAGTCTAGTAGACTGGGGCATCAAGTCGCCACAGTTGCTCCAGAACTCCACTGCTCCTGGGTGATGGTACCTGAAAGCCTGCACCTTGAAATGAGATAAAGCATCAGCTGCATTGTCCAGTACACTCGGGACATGTTTGGCCTTAAAAAGTACATTCAGCTGCAGACAAAGCAACACAATCTCCTTCAAAAATCTAAGGATCATTTACACTTTTTTTGCCTTTTGATTAATACATTCTACTAGTGACATGTTATCCGACCAGAATACTACGGACTGATGGCGGAACTCTTCTGGCCAGATCATGAGGGCAACTAGAATAGGAAAGAGCTCAAGAATGCCAGTATTTGTAACCAGACACAACTGCGTCCAATACCTTGGCCATGGGTGAGCACACCACACTGGACCTAGAATAGCACCAAAACCCTCACTGCACGCAGCATCTGCAACCAAACCTATCTCCTCATTGGTCCTAGATGGGCTGGGCCAAACCACTGCACCTTTAAAATCCCTCAGGCATGCTTCCCAGACCCTCATATCCTGACAGACCTCGCATGACAACCTGGTATTGTGGTGCCTTGCTTTCTCACCAGACATAGCTGGCACAATTGATCGTGAAAATGGGCCGCTCAGGGTAATTATACGGAAAGCGAAAGTCAGCTGCCCAAACATCACTTGCAACTGGTGCAAGGTAACTTTCCTAGCCCCCAGGCATGTCTTTAAGGCTTGGTAAAAAGCATTAACTTTCTCCAATGGGAGCCTCGATACCCCAGCAACAGAGTCCAACTTAATCCCTACAAATTTGAAAGTCGTTGCAGGTCCAACCGGGGGACCCCAAAAATGTCCAGCAGTTCTTAAAAATACTGCAAGGACTCAGCACACTCCCTTGTCCCTGGGTCCCAAAACAAGAAATCATCCAAGTAATGCAATACCCACTGGTGCCCTGACTGCTGCCTGAACACACACTCAAGGAAAGTGCTGAATTTCTCAAAATAGGTGCATGAGACCAAGCAGCCCATAAGTATGCATTTGGCAAAATAAGAGGAGTCCTCAAATTTAAAACCCAGCAAATGAAAATCTTCCGGGTGCACAGGGAGCAAGTGAAGGCTGTCTCTAAGTCTGAATTAGCTAAGAGAGTTCTCGGCCTCAGCTCCTGAAGAATCTGAATTGGCTTGTCCAGAGAAGCATACTTGACAGAGCATAAAGCCTCATCAATAGCTTCATTCACTGACTAACCCCTAGGTGCTGATAGGTTGTGTATTAATCTATATTTTCCAGGCACCTTTTTGGGGCCCACGCCAGGAGGAGAGCAGACAAAGTTCTGGAGCGGGACTGACCCAAAGGACTCACAACCCTCTCAAGATTCATCTCCTTGAGGATCTCAGCCTGGCTTCTCTATGATTAGATTGGAATTACTGCTGATTCTTGCAGTAGGGGACACCAATTCACCCCGCTGCTGGAATTCTAATGCCCTCTCTGAAACCTTCATACAATGCCTGGGCTGTTGTGGGATTATTATACACATTGAACCAAGGAACCATTGCCTGCTAGTTAACCGGAGGGCTTTAAGCAAAAGGAGGTAATCAGTCTTGTTTTTTGCCACTTCTGTCCTTAAACCACAGAATGAGCAGCAATGCTTGAAGCTGTAGGTCCCAGGAGGTCTGGTACAGGATCGCTTATTAAAGTCCTAACATGAGCCTTTCTCCCCTCCGGCCTAGGCTGCCACTCAACCTTGAGCCACAGAAAGGGATGACTGGGGTTAGTATCAAGCAGTTGAGGCTTCATAAAATGCAGGCAAGTATTCACATCAATCTGATCCCACGTTAGCATGGGTCTAGTGGCCCTAATCATCCTGAACTCCTTATCATAAACCCTTCAGGTTGTGCCACCAAACTCCTCATGAATGCACACTATTCTATTCTGGTAGAATGCCAGTTGGGTGCCTAAATTAGAAAGATGTTCAGCAATAACAGCCTGAAAAATCGTGAAACCTTTCACCAAATTTATCAATGTCTCCTCAACCCTCTTTTTGTAGGGTCAATGGCTGCAGGTCCAAGAGTGGGAGCACTCCTTGCACCGCTTGTCCTCGTCCCTCTATCCGCAATTAACTCGCACATATCCATATAACTCTCCTTCCATGTATTTTCCTCTATGTCCATTGGCACATGCCTGACCAGCTGGTAATGCTCAGACTGCATATTCCCAAACCAATACTCGGCAATGATGTCCCCGTACCTGTTACCATTGAATCTTGATTTGGGAATGTGGCCCCTACTATCGCTGGTTCCATGGGAAACACATTGCTAGGGAGCGGAGTAGCTGGAGCTGTAGTCCCTTGCACCACAGGGTTAGCTTGTGGTGCCCCACTGACCCCGTCATAGGTGAGCCACTCACTTGTGCTCCCTGACCACCCCACATGGCCCAGGTGAGCCACTAATCACTTGGCATTCTCAATGTTATCCCCTTCTGCAACGCCAGTCAGTGCACCCCCCTTAGGGGAGTGGACAGCATTCCCACCTTTGTAAGCCAAAGCAACACACTGGCTAAATTAGCAACCAAGTCAGGCTGGCCAGAGCCTCCAGCCAGAGTAACCCCAATTGCCATGCAACTGTTATTGTTTTGCACAATACTACTATCTGCAACTGGTACCCATACGGCGGCGGCACTACCCCGTGTTACCTGCTAGCATGGTCTGCAGGGCAATCTCAATAGCCACAGCCAACCCATTTGGTGTGCCTGACCCATGCCCCACTTCTTAAATGGGGAAAATGCTGCCCTTGGTGCCACCCCTGATCTCCAAGTCCTCTCTGCCATCGCTACTAGTTTGCAAGGCTGCCTCCAAGTAGCCTGCGGCTGCAACAGGGCCAACATTTCATTCATTGCATCCATCCTATGCATTAACACCTCCAGCCTGTGGGTGTTTGGAACCTCTCTTCTGGCCACCAGGCATCTTTGGATAAGGCCTACAGCAAAGCACGCAACCACATATCTGCGCACCCCTAAATCTCTCAAGTCCACTTCAGGTACCTCAACCCAACAACAATAGACCCTCTTACATGATTCAGGCATGATATACTGTAGCCACAAACTCTAAAATGCCCCAGAAACAAAGGCAACACTAAATTGTAAGTACAACCCCTGAGGCTCATACTCTACAAAATCGTCACTGTCAAAATAGGAGATTCACTAAACACTTGCCACATTCAGCCCACATAATTCCCATCTAAAATGAATGGATAAGCAAGTGTCTCAGTAAAAAGCCCTCGCCTCATGGTCTAAGGCCTCACCTCAATACAATCACCAATGAATGAAGCACCTCAAGGAAAGAGAGACAGGAATGCCCCTACACAGACAAATCATCAAAAGCAAGAATTAAGCAATTAGTCAAATGCTCCTCTAAGACGCACACACTTGCTCAAATATTGCACAAAAATATGTCCCACAAAAAATACTGCCCCAAGTAAAGGCCCCCTGAAGCTCCTCACCTACACAGCCCGGCACGCCCACCGGAGCATGCTGGAGAGGAACTGTGTTGAGCCTACAGAAAAGAAAGAAACAGAGAAAAAATACAGGCATTGTGTGGGGCTTTGATGGGGCAAGATGTCCTTTCCGAGATGGTGAGTGGGAGAAAGAGACCCGCGCGCCACCTGGCTGTGCCTTTTATGAGAGGGGCTGCTGTCTTGGTGAGAACGACCACGGAAGCCCACTAGTACTTCCAGGGCCATGCCCCAGTTAGCCAATCCCACGCTGACCTCCTTCAGAAGGCCGTAGCACACTTCCCCGCAACCCTGGTTTTGCTCACAGCGGGCAGGTATATGGACGGCTCCCCTGAGTTGGTGGAGCATTTGTAATTTCTCTCCATAAGATTAAGCTACATTTTTAAATGTTAATTCCATTCTGTCTTTCTCTGAATAATAAATTGCTAGGTCAGGGAATACTTCTAGACTTCGGCAAATTAGACCAAGTTCTGCCATTGTTGACTGAAGAATCTCCATCTACATTGAATCCTTTGAGTGAATGAATGAATGAAAGAATGGACCATACTTAGAGCTGAAAGACACTGAGACACCATACAACTGTTGCCACCAGTTGCCTTACCATTGTCCAAGTAAACAATTACTGGCTGTACAGTTGAAGATTTTGTTTGAAAATGGAGGCTTTAAGGGACTATCAAGAGATATTAAATTCATATTCAGCATCAAAGGAATGTGACAGATTTGTAGGAGTGTGGCCACTTGATGAAACAGAAATAATTAGGTGCAAATGAAATTATGGAAAAAGGCTATAAATGATGAGAAACTAGACATTATTACCCATTTGGTCTAGAATTGTTCACTTTTTTGTGTGAAATGTATTCTCATCTCCTTTCTGGATGGATGGAAAGAGATGGAGGGTGCCAGTAGATGAAGGGGTGGGGCTGGTTTGGACACTTCTGGCAGAGCTGCTTTTGATTCCCCTGTCTGTCTATGATAGGTGTACTGTCTGTTGAAAGAAAGTGTTCCTGGTATGTTGGCCCAGATTGGCCTCCGATTACTAAATGTGTTACTGACAAACTCTATTGCTGTCTTAAGGATATGTCAGAGGAACTCGTGTGATGTAAGGAAGACACTGTTGGCTTTATGCTGTGTGTAAACCCTGCTTAGACATTGTTACTTCACTATCTCTCATTTGTGCAATTTGCCTGTCATGGGAAATAATAAGACAGATACATTTCCTAATCTTTAAATGAGTGTTGTAACTTCTTTTCCCAGAAGGTCTTGTCTAATGTCACATGATTCTCTGCAGTACCTCAAAACAAGCACTATGCTTATGATATTGCCTTTAAAAGTACGTTCCTGGGGTCCATTATATGTCCCATAGAAAGTAGATGCTTAAAAACATTACACAGAGCTATTTTATTCTAAGTGAAAAAGAAATATTGTGTTGTGTGGATTGTCCCTCGGATCCCATGCAATCCATCAAATTTAGAAAGTACTAAAGGTGTGGTAAGGTCATTCAAGAGCTATAATCACATGATCCTAAAACTAAATTATATATAATAGAAATAACATGTGAAACACCTTGTCAGCATAAGGTGGATTTGGAAAAGCACTACAGATGCACTTTGGTAACCTTTGATGATAGCCACTGACTTACCAACAAGCAAACACACAACATGAAGAAAAATGTTGATTGAGAAGAACATATGAGTATGTGTAAATTCACTCCTTGCTTATTTATTTTGTAGGCTGATCACCCTGCTTTATTTTTTAACCATTTGAGATTTCTTCATTGCTGTGGCACAGAGAATAGGGCACTTAGCTTAAGTTTTACTTCAGCACCTGTGCGTGCTAGGTTTGCCATCTGATGCTAATGGCAACTTAATCATCTAGTTATTTATATTGCCTTTTAGTCTGATGCTGAGGGATATGCCACTTGTTACAGGGCCTGAACCAAGATTATATGCCCACTCCAAAGGCTGAGGAGAAGGGTTCTAATTGTGATAGAATATTCTACCAATTATGTTAGAATGGTCTAAAATGAAAAGTTAGAAACAGAATGACAAAGATTATTGGATAAGAAGGCATCTACCAGCCATCATTGTCCTTCAAATCACAAAATTGTAAGATGTTGTTTTTTCATGGGACTTTGTTGGTGGAAGGATTCAAGAAGCATACTTGTGGAATTTTGTTTTGGTGATAAGGTTGGATCATTTTTGTCCCATTAAAATGTGTTGGAGTCAATGCCTAGTTTTGAGGGTGAGGAAAAGAAATCATTATGAAGGATGTTAAGAGTTTGTAGTCACGATATGAATCATTTGGTGGTATTATCAAACTAATGTTAAGGATTTGTGATGAGTTCTAAAGTGATGATACTGTGTGAAAACTGCAGATCCTTAGTTTTGATTAATGAACCTTGTTTGAAAGAAAACAGTCTTCTATGATTTTCTCATGAGAACAGAAGGAATGTGCTCCAGCTGAAATTCACAAATATCTTCTTCTCCAACTTGAGAAATAATTCTAAAATGCTGACTAAAACGTGTACTGTCAATGGAAACAGTGGTCTGTTTGTTCATTCCCATTTATTATAGTGAAGCTTCACCACAGATTCCTACCTAACTACAGCGCTGACATTCTACACTGGTAAGACAGCTCTAGAATTTAAAGCATTTCCAAATAAAGGGGAAAATTTGTGATTTATTTTTTTCATAGGTATTAAGGTTAGTGCTTTAGGAATCTCAATGCATGACACACCTGCAATACATTTCAAATTATCTTCCTCATCCAATACATTAAAAAGTCTAGCATGCTGGTTGAAGTGTACCTCCATTACCAGCAGTGTTCTGACATTTGATTTACCAGTGTATACTCTTCTGTGTCTACACCAGGGTACTAATGAACAACTAGAGTGTTAGCACTCTCTATTGTGTATTCGGAGTGAGATACTCCTGAACACCATTCTGGTGGGGAATGAACTGCTGAATTTGAAGCCTTTTTCAATGGATCAAGCTGAGGAAAATAAGTTAAAACAGATATGAAACTATCCAGTAAAAGAAATGTGAGTCGGTGTATGGGGTTTTAGTCATTTTTGGCATAAACCAGTGGTTGTCTGCTGCTTCTCTTCCCTGCCAATGGGTTTTGATACCCTGAGCATCCTTAAGACACAATACAAACTCAATGCGGCCAAGTAATTTTCAATATACAAGAGCTTTTCATTCATTTTCATCCTGAAAATCTAAACCGCACTCACAGAGCTCTGGGACCCCACCAGCCATCATGTACACATAATCAAGATCGATATAAGTCAAATAAATATCTAGGCACAATGAAACAGTTAGAAACGTTTTTAATTCAGGAACTTCAAAGGACTTCTGTGAATTGAAAATGCACTAATTCAGCAGTTTTCTGGTGATGACCGCAATAGTGAAGGATTGAAACACTGTCAACGCTACCAACGCAATTAGACCTCACAATATAATTGTCTGTATTAGGCTTAATGGACACACAGGATATCAAGTGCTCCATCTACTTCCTCTGTTGGATTGTTCTTTTTATGATTTTGTACATGCATTTATTGTCCATGTTTCTTTATTTCTTACGGTGTGATCACTTGAGCGCTAGACACTTTGCAGAACAGAGCATATATTTAGATGTTATGTAGAGATAGTCACAGATTTGTTTGTTATGTAGACATAGTTCAGTTCTTTTGTTACAGAGACACTTTTGTTACTTGCACTAAATTTATTACAATCCTTACAAAATAGCACACTGAGCAATGAAATGACATCAAAGAACATCATGCAAACTGCAAGGCATAGGTTTGGAATTGTATTGGGGGATTTTGTAATCTTTAGATATTCTAAGGTTGCTAAAAAAAGTTTCTTTTGGGTAGTAGTGCATTCTTATTATTGGAGATTACCCCAACTATTGTGTTCAATAGTTGTGTTTCTCCAGACCAAGCAGTCTTACCATTTAAAGCTGTCCAATATGGATGATATTTAACACTCTTACAACACTTTTCCAGCACATTGACTTATGTAGTCGAATGATTTATTGTCTGTATTTAATATGTGTGTGTGTTGTGTAAGATACTCTTGACACAATACACTGGGGTGAGTAGCGCTATAAAAGAAATGAAATCAATATGAAGGAATTGTGTTGTGTTGTGTGAGGCATTCTGAAACAATACACGTCAATGAGTAGCGCTGTAAAAGAAATTAAATTAGTATGAAAGAGTTGCTATGTAATTTGAAACCAGTAACCCTCAACGTCCCACTGCCAAACGTTACTTGAAATTTGGAAAACATCTGCCATGTTCTAGTCACTGAATATAGCTTTCATTATCATGTGTATGCGGAGATAAGGGGCACAGCTGGAGAACAGAAGTGAGGGAATCCGTGGAGGTGGTGGTGGTTTGGGACGTCGCCAACAAGGATTGTGAGACAGAGCGCCAGCAGCACTAAATCCAGCACTGCATATAACAAATATGATGAAAATACATTTAGTGAGTCATTTAATCAATAGCATTGCTTTTATTCATCATTTTTTTCAAATTATAAGGCATTGAATAGCATTCTTACAACATGTTTGTAGCATAATCTGCTTCTCGGCCTATAGCTAATAATATACATCACTAGCAGCCACTCATTCATACATATGTTGATTACCCAGCTGAGTGCATTGTAACTCTTGTTTCTTTTTCTCCTATGGTAGATGAATTGAGCATGCATACATTACTCCACTATTAAAATATCCCACAATTGCTCATGAAAATGCGAGTAATTGCCTATCTATTAGTGGATGCCATGTGATCCATAAGGTCTTTGAAAAGGCTGTGACTGAACAGCTGCTAGATATGGATCATAACCCACATATGACCCCTGACATTTGAGCCGGTTTCATCTTAGTGCATCACAATCATCCTGGTTGCTGACAACCTTCCCAGCTTTCTTGATGAGGAACCCCAGAGGAACTGCTTTTGAGTGATCTCTCAAAAGTGTTTGATTTGGTGGACGTCTCTGGTCTGTACTACTCTCCAAAACAGGTTGTCAATGCAGAGGAAACTACATGAACATATTCTCTTCTTTCCTGAGCCACATTCTTCGATAGTTCAGCTTTAGACTTTTCTGTCTCCTTAATGTTTGGACTGGCCTAAAGGGCAAATTGGCAGAACGGATAGATGGCACACATCCTCCGTAAGCTCACTGCCTTGTGAGCGCTCCCACTCACCACACAGCCCTCACATTCCCCCTCGTAGTGAATATTCTGTGGAAGCCTTGTGCTGCATGTTGTGACTACCCAATTTTTCTTTCCCTAACCAATACTTGTGGCTTTAGGCTGTTTACAGTGGAGGACACTACAGTACTATGCTAGCAACATTATGAAATATTTAAATATGTCCCAACTTTCCCAACAACTCACTTTCATGCCACATAATATGGCGCATATGCCCTTTGTATAGTATACTGACCTCCAGCTGTAATAAGTGCCTATTGTATTGTTCACAAAGCAATTGTAAAATGCTCAATAAAAATATTTTTTGAAAAAGGACAAACAGACATTGCCCAACACGCTGGTCTGATTGGTCAGTGTGACTTGGTTTTTGTCTGTTTCATGGTTTGCTGGGTCAGTTTTTCTTGGTTATTTCCCTGATAATAATACAAACATTACCTGCAGCAAGCTCAAAAACACTTACACAGCGTGTCTCTACAAGTTCAAAACTGCATTGATTTGAAAACATGGGCCACTTGTTTAGCTATCTAATTCACTAATGGGGCCAGTTTTATGTTGGTGCCCAGGTCTTTTTACTGTCCCAGTCTGATCTTGTCTCCTTTTAATGACTTTTGTTTGTTTTTTCCCTGTGTTGGCCCCACTCCTGACTTCCTTTATGTGTGTTCCTTTTAAACCTTATTGCATCTGATTTGGAGATGCAGGATTAGATTTCATTCATAAAGCAATGCTACTCATCTAGTGCTAAAACGGAATTGCTTGCCAATTCAATACAACACTTTGGTAACTTTTCTCCGCCAGAGTTGACACTTGATACAGATCTGCCAGCTGCAACCTAACGGAGCTAAGAGTGGAGTTAATGAGTTTGGACTTAGCTGACACTCCATAATATTATCTTTAACCACATGGTAAAAACCCACTAACCTTTTTTTTTATTCATACATCTGGCCAATGAACCTCATTTGTCCTATGTTTAAAAGACCGTGGACCTTACTCATAAAAGTAAATTTACACATGTAGATTTACTCGTGTGTAAATCGACTCCTGCACCTAGGTGTAAATGTAAATTTTTCCACTCTGCTCCATTTCTGAGTGTAGATTTACACCCAAGTGGAGACATACGTCGCTACCCCTTAAGTTCAGGAGGAAAAACATCTAAGATTGAACTGATTATTGTAAAGTTACTATTAGTTTCCTTTGACTTATAGGTGGAGATCTGCTTTAATGTGGGGAGGAACTCTCCCCAATGGGAAAATATAGGGAAAGATATTAAAGCTAATTTATTTTTTGTTGAAAATATATTCAAAATATTTAATGTAAAATACAAATATAAAAAAAATGAAAATATGTATTTTTCCCTTAAAACTAGTAAAATAAAATGTTAGAGCACATTAATGCTTCAAAATAAGTGTTTATTATTTATTTACATTTACTAAATATTTAATAAATATTATTATTTACACAACACAAAAAATAAACATAAGGTAAACACATTTGTCTTAATATATATGTATATATATGTATATATGTAGAGATATGTTTATAAATACATGTATGTATATATATATATTAATGCATGTGTATATATGTATATATATAAAGATAGATAGATAGATAGATAGATAGATAGATAGATAGATAGATAGATAGATAGATAGATAGATAGATAGATAGATATTTTCAATGAAAAAAAGTTACAGAGATGTTATATTTGGGTTCAGATTTTACACACACAAAACCATTGAAATTCAGCAGTTATAGTTAGTTATCTCAAGTAACTATAACTCGTGCCCTAAGTTAACTGTAACTTACGGTTCGGCCATGCACAGTTTTCTCATCAAGAATTTCACTGCAAATGTTGCAGTAATATTATCAATGATGTCATAGTAGATGTCATGAGTGATGTAATATGTGGGATAATTAGCACTGCATGGTGAGGGTGCGAGTTACAGTTACCATAGGGCACGAGTTTCAGGTACTTGAGATAACTAAAAGTATAACTGCTGAATTTCTTTGGTTTTGTGTGTGTAAAATCTGCACCTAACTATGATGTCCATGTAACCATGTAACTTTTGTTTTTTCAGTGAATTTCTCAGGTTTAATAAATTTTATTTCCTAACTATAACGTCCCTGTAACCTGGGTGTGTGTGAGTGGTTGTCTGTGTGTTGAAGTGGGTGTGTGAGTGCATGGTGGGTGTGTCAGTGCATGTGTGACTGGCTGTGTGGGTCTGCAAAAGGATGCAGGAGTTGCTCTGTGGGTGTGTGAGTGGTTGTGTATGTGGGTGTGTGAGTTTGTGAGTTGGTGTGTGAATGGGTGTGTGAGTAGCTGTGTGAGTCTGTGAGTGGGTATTTGGTTTTGTGAGTCTGTGAGTGGGTGCATGAGTGGCTGTATGAGTGTGTGAGTGGTTGTGTGGGTGTGTAAGTAGTTCTGTGAGTGTGCAATTGGGTATGTGAGTGTGGTTTGAGTCTGTGAGTGGGTGTGTGAGTGGCTGTATGGGTGTGTGAGTGGCTGTGTGGGTGTGTGAGTAAGTGTGTGGGTCTGTGCATGAGTGTATGTCTTTTTTAAATTGGGGTCTGGATCTACAGATCTACCTGATTCCACCCAAATCATTTGAGGATCCAGGTGGACCCACGGATCCTCGCATGGTAAAAAAACATTTTTGGACGATTTTGTGCCCATGAAGGGTCCGTCACAGACATCTCCATTAGTCGCATGGGATCAAGATGCCTCTATGCTGGCCCCCTCTATCACCTTTTAATTTGATTTTTCCCACTGGGAACTGAGTCACAATGGCCTAAATGGTGGCTGCAACTTTCTTTGCAGGTTTTGACAGACAATCATGGCACTGCTCCTGGTGCATGGATCCACAATTCGTGGAGAATTTGCGGCAGATCCATGTCCATAGAGATATGTATTTCTTTTTCCTTTAGGAACTCCAGAACTACTGAAAAGATTTGCACCAAATTATAAGAAGCACTCTTTCTGGACCAAGATTTAGCTTTCTGTCAAATTAGGTCGAAATTGGTTCAGAGATTTGGGCCGTAGTTGTGTCTAAAATCCCTATGGGAAATTGTATGGGAAAAACAAGTTTTGGAACCCTCCTTCTTCTCAGTCCTCACTTGACAAATCACAATGAAGCTTTCAAGGCAGCATTTGAAGTGAGTGGGAAACTAGTTTTAAAACTTTTGTGAAGATTTGCCAAATAGTGGCAAAGTTATTGGCAGAAGAAAAAATGCTTTTCCTATGCAAACTATTTCCTAACTATAACAACCTACTGGCACCTGCCAGTAGGTTTTATATCTATACCTACATCTATAAATCTATTTATGTATAAATCTATATATCTATTTATCTATAATATATATACATATATTTATGTAAGTGTACACATGTGTGTGTGTGTCTGTGTGTGTTTGTGTGTGTGTGTATATCCCCCATGTCATTTGGTGGTTACTGGATGCCCAGTCTCACAGGTTGGAAATCGTCTACAGACACTACCACATATAAAGAACAAACAAAGTCTCCCATCACAATGGATGGTGAAGAACGAGCCATTCCATACCAGCAAAATTGAGTTGATTATTTTGGTTATTATGGGAAATGTGGTGGAACCAATGTACCACATATTACATGTTATCACATAGGCCACAAAGCCTGTTTTACATGCAATATATTTTGGGACTTTATATTGTTTTTTGATGCGTGATAAAGTTACCTCCTGTACATTATCACTATATTTACAGGCCTTGCATTGTCCTCACCTTCTAAAGCCCTTTTCTAGCTTTAGGCAGTTACTGCATTTTGGTGTTAGGTGGCTATGTACCAGCAAGTCCCTCAAAGAGGTATTTCTCTGGTGTTTTATCACGGAGCCAGATCCTAACTATTCCTGCAGTATAGGTTCCTGTGGTAAGATATTCCATCTTTTATGGAGGATCTTCCTCAGTTCCCCAGTGTAGGAGGCTGGACTGGCTTGTAGTGAGTACCTAGGGGTACTTGCACCTTGCACCAGGCCCAGTTATCCCTTATTAGTGTATAGGGTGTCTAGCAGCATAGGCTGATAGATAATGGTAGCTTAGCAGAGCAGCTTAGGCTGAACTAGGAGACGAGTGAAGCTCCTACAGTACCACTTAGTGTCATATGCACAATATCATAGAAAACACAATACACAGTTATACTAAAAATAAAGGTACTTTATTTTTATGACAATATGCCAAAGTATCTCAGAGTGTACCCTCAGTATGAGGATAGCAAATATACACAAGATATATATACACAATACCAAAATATGCAGTAATAGTCCTAGAAAACAGTGCAAACAATGTATAGTTACAATAGGATGCAATGGGGACACATAGGGATAGGGTCAACACAAACCATATACTACAAAAGTGGAATGCGAACCATGAATGGACCCCAAACCTATGTGACCTTGTAGAGGGTCGCTGGGACTATTAGAAAATAGTAAGGGTTAGAAAAATAGCCCACCCCAAGACCCTGAAAAGAGAGTGCAAAGTGTACTAAAGTTCCCCAAAGGACATAGAAGTCGTGATAGGGGAATTCTGCAGGAAAGACACAAACCAGCAATGCAACAACGATGGATTTCCAGTCGAGGGTACCTGTGGAACAAGGGGACCAAGTCCAAAAGTCACAAGCAAGTCGGAGATGGGCAGATGCCTAGGAAATGCCAGCTGTGGGTGCAAAGGAGCTGCTACTGGACAGTAGAAGTGTAGGTTTCTGCAAGAACAACAAGAGCTAGAGACGTCCCCTTTGGAGGACGGATCCCGCAAGCCGTGGAGAATCGTGCAGAAAGACCGCCAACAAGCCTTGCTAGCTGCAAATCGTGCAGTAAGGGTTTTTGGATGCTGCTGTGGCCCAGGAGGGACCAGGATGTCGCAAATTGCGTCAGGAGACAGAGGGGACGTCGAGCAAGACAAGGAGCCCTCTCAGCAGCAGGTAGCACCCGGAGAAGTGCCAAAAACAGGCACTACAAGGACGCGTGAAACGGTGCTCACCCGAAGTTGCACAAAGGAGTCCCACGTCGCCGGAGAACAACTTAGGAGGTCGTGCAATGCAGGTTAGAGTGCCGTGGACCCAGGCTGGACTGTGCACAAAGGATTTCCGCCGGAAGTGCACGGAGGCCGGAGTAGCTGCAAAAGTCGCGGTTCCCAGCAATGCAGTCTGGCGTGGGGAGGCAAGGACTCACCTCCACCAAACTTGGACTGAAGAGTCACTGGACTGTGGGAGTCACTTGGACAGAGTTGCTGGATTCAAGGGACCTCGCTCGTCGTGCTGAGAGGAGACCCAGGGGACCGGTGATGCAGTTCTTTGGTGCCTGCGGTTGCAGGGGGACGATTCCGTCGACCCACAGGAGATTTCTTCAGAGCTTCTAGTGCAGAGAGGAGGCAGACTACCCCCACAGCATGCACCACCAGGAAAACAGTCGAGAAGGCGGCAGGATCAGCGTTACAGAGTTGCAGTAGTCGTCTTTGGTACTATGTTGCAGTTTTGCAGGCTTCCAGCGTGGTCAGCAGTCGGTTCCTTGGCAGAAGGTGAAGAGAGAGATGCAGAGGAACTCGGATGAGCTCTTGCATTCATTATCTAAGGAATCCCAAGAGACAGAGACCCTAAATAGCCAGAAAAGAGAGTTTGGCTACCTAGGAGAGAGGATAGGCTAGCAACACCTGAAGGAGCCTATCAGGAGGAGTCTCTGACGTCACCTGGTGGCACTGGCCACTCAGAGCAGTCCAGTGTGCCAGCAGCACCTCTGTTTCCAAGATGGCAGAGGTCTGGAGCACACTGGAGGAGCTCTGGGCAGCTCCCAGGGGAGGTACAGGTCAGGGGAGTGGTCACTCCCCTTTCCTTTGTCCAGTTTCGCGCCAGAGCAGGGCTAAGGGGTCCCTGAACCGGTGTAGACTGGCTTATGCAGAAATGGGCACCAAATGTGCCCATGAAAGCATTTCCAGAGGTTGGGGGAGGCTACTCCTCCCCTGCCTTCACACCATTTTCCAAAGGGAGAGGGTGTAATACCCTCTCTCAGAGGAAGTCCTTTGTTCTGCCATCCTGGGCCAGGCCTGGCTGGACCCCAGGAGGGCAGATGCCTGTCTGAGGGGTTGGCAGCAGCAGCAGCTGCAGTGAAACCCCGGGAAAGGCAGTTTGGCAGTACCAGGGTCTGTGCTACAGACCACTGGGATCATGGGATTGTGCCAACTATGCCAGGATGGTATAGAGGGGGCAATTCCATGATCATAGACATATTACATGGCCATATTCGGAGTTACCATTGTGAAGCTACATATAGGTAGTGACCTATATGTAGTGCACGCGTGTAATGGTGTCCCCGCACTCACAAAGTCCGGGGAATTGGCCCTGAACAATGTGGGGGCACCTTGGCTAGTGCCAGGGTGCCCACACACTAAGTAACTTAGCACCCAACCTTTACCAGGTAAAGGTTAGACATATAGGTGACTTATAAGTTACTTAAGTGCAGTGTAAAATGGCTGTGAAATAACGTGGACGTTATTTCACTCAGGCTGCAGTGGCAGGCCTGTGTAAGAATTGTCAGAGCTCCTTATGGGTGGCAAAAGAAATGCTGCAGCCCATAGGGATCTCCTGGAACCCCAATACCCTGGGTACCTCAGTACCATATACTAGGGAATTATAAGGGTGTTCCAGTAAGCCAATGTAAATTGGTAAAATTGGTCACTAGCCTGTTAGTGACAATTTGGAAAGAAATGAGAGAGCATAACCACTGAGGTTCTGGTTAGCAGAGCCTCAGTGAGACAGTTAGGCACCACACAGGGAACACATACATATAGGCCACAAACTTATGAGCACTGGGGTCTTGACTAGCAGGGACCCAGTGACACATAACAAACATACTGAAAACATAGGGTTTTCACTATCAGCACTGGGCCTTGGCTAGCAGGATCCCAGTGAGACAGGGAAAACACCCTGACATACACTCACAAAACAGGCCAAAAGTTGGGGTAACAAGGCTAGAAAGAGGCTACTTTCTCACACAACCCCCCCCAAACGAAGAACAATAAGGCTAACCTTGGCCAGTTGAGACTTTATTGTCTAAGTGGTGATAAGTAGAGAGTAGCTCTGCAATAGACTGGTTACTCCCTTTATCATCCACTATATGGTTACTTCCCTGTGGGGATGTA
Source organism: Pleurodeles waltl (assembly GCF_031143425.1). Lineage (NCBI taxonomy): Eukaryota > Metazoa > Chordata > Amphibia > Caudata > Salamandridae > Pleurodeles > Pleurodeles waltl. The sequence continues at coordinate 642,265,111 of NC_090446.1, read as the reverse complement.
AACCACCCTGTTTGAAGTTTTTTTAGCTAAGCAACAATGTGAAGATGTATTTTCAGAGTTTCTATCAGTAAGTTTTAGTTTAGAGCAGTGGGAATTGTCAACTGAACCTATTTGTAGTGATGGAAATGCCAGACAGGGATGCTGTCTCAGAAAAGCCATAGCTGGGCAAAAACTTTGTCCATATGGCTGGAAGAGAGAACAGGGATGCTGTTTCTCTTGAGTTGGAGCAGGGCAGGGATGCTGTCCTATGAGCTCCACACTAGGGCAGAGATGCTGTCCTAAGTGTTGTGAGGTAGTGCAGGGTTTCTGCACTAATGTTTCTCTGGGAGGGTTGGAGGGATGCTCCATGTGAACTAAAATGGTGCTCTTTTTCTCACCAATGTTAGTTATCCCACAGAGAGGTACTTCTACCTCAGGGAGTACAGTTTTGCCAACTGGTGATTCCCTTGGAACAGGTGCCACCCCAGGAGAGGTTTCTCCCACCACAGGAATGGTATCCTGAATGGTAGGGTGGTTAGGGGATACTGTGATACCCTTTTTACCTGTTGATGGAGAGGGATCCTGAGTTTTCAGGCCTTCTCTCCTTTGCTTTTTCATTTCAGTAGAAATGAGAGGGAACAATTCCTCAGGGATGCCCAGCATGGCTGCATGGGCATAAAACTCTACATCAGCCCAACCTGAGGCCTCTAGGTCATTACCTAAGAGACAGTCTACAGGTAAGCTAGGTGATACCACCACCTGCTTAGGGCCAGTAACTCCACCCCAACTAAACTGAATTATAGCTAAGGGAAGAAACTTAGTGGAGTTATGGACATCAATAATCTTATACTGTTGTCCAATGATGTGTTGATCAGGGTGCACTAGGTTTTCAGTCACCAAAGTGATACTGGCACCTGTGTCCCTGTAGGCCAAGGCCTCAACACCATTTATTGAAACTGTCTGCCTGTACTTATCCATTGTAAGGGGACAAGCAGCCAGTGTGGCAAGGCCAATGCCAGTAGGTGTGACAGAAACTGTCTTGGGATTGACTACCCCAGTTTCTACTATGGACCCATAAGTGAACCCAACTACACCCTTAACTTGACTGTTGCCAGCAGTCCCACCACTAGTACCACTACTGCTAGGGGCACTAGAGCTTGATGTATTAGTGGTGGTAGGCTCAGGGGGTTTACCTGGAGAGGACTTATCCCCTGGCCTATGGCCTCTGTTTTTACACACAAAGCACCAAGGCTTTATAAATTGTGTAGGTTGAGAAGAAGAGGAAGAATTTGTTTTATCCCCACACCCTGAAGAGTGTTTAAGATTTGAAGTGGAATCTTTGGTTTTACCCTTATCCCCATGCTTATCTTGAGATTTTTCACCATCTTTCTTCTTATTGTTCTCTTTGTCACCCCCTGTATGAACTTTTCTGTTCACCCTTGTTCTGACCCATTTGTCTGCCTTCTTTCCCAATTCTTGGGGAGAGGTCAGATCAGAGTCCACCAAGTACTGGTGCAACAAATCAGACACACAATTATTAAGAATATGCTCTCTCAGGATCAAGTTATACAGGCTGTCATAATCAGTAACTTTACTGCCATGTAACCACCCCTCCAAGGCCTTCACTGAATGGTCAATGAAATCAACCCAGTCTTGTGAAGACTCCTTTTTGGTCTCTCTGAACTTTATCCTGAATTGTTCAGTGGTTAAGCCATAGCCATCCAGGAGTGCATTCTTAAGAACTTTGTAATCATTAGCTTCATTTTCTTTCACAGTAAGGAGCCTATCCCTACCTTTTCCACTAAATGATAGCCATAGGATAGCAGCCCACTGTCTTTGAGGGACATCCTGTACAACACAGGCCCTCTCAAGTGCAGCAAACCACTTGTTAATGTCATCCCCCTCCTTATAAGGGGGAACTATCTTATGCAGATTCCTGGAATCATGGTCTTTTGCAGGATGACTATGGGGAATACTGCTGCTGCCACCATGGGTTTCTAAACCCAGTTTCTGTCTCTCCTTCTCTACTTCTAAAGTCCGTCTCTCCAAATCCAGCTGTTGCTTCTTGAGCTTCAGTCTGGTTTGTTCCACTCTCAATCTATTGAACTCCCTCTCTAACAATCTGTCATCAGGGTGGGTGGGAGGGACATGTCTTGAAACAGAAGAATGATGAGAATGGACAGAAGGAGACCTGTCCCTTACAGAGGGCACCCTAACAGCTTGGCTAACAGAAACATCATTTCTGCTGTGATGAGAATGAATGCTCTTGCTATGATGTGAAGCAACACTATCTGTATGGTGTGACTCAACATCAGTACCAACTATGCTAGACTGTCTAGTAATGGGCAGGCTTGGAAGTTTCTTTCCTGAATCTTTTCCTGGGGGAGTCCCTGGATCAGATTGGGAACCATTAGCTACTTTTTCAACAGATGGGGCACTTTTAGCCTTATCTTGTTCTCTAAGCATGTTAAGTAACAATTCCAAGGAAGGATTCTTCCCTACACTCAAACCTCTCTCTATACAGAGACTCCTTGCTCCTTTCCAGCTAAGGTGATCATATGCAAGTTTGGACAGATCAACATTTTGGCCTGTGCCAGACATTTTTAGAGAGAGTTAGAGTGATAGAAAAAGAGGAAAAAGTTTGTCAGAGCTTTTAGAAAGACTGGAAAAAAAACTTTGTAAACTTTTTAGAACTTTTTAGAAAGTTAGAAGTACTTTTCAGCACTTAGAAAAGAGTGAAAAGAGGAAATGCAAAACTTTTTGGTTATGTGTATATACACTGAACTTGTTTTGTATATTTTTCTCTTACGAAAAGTACAATGACAAGAGTGGTAAGTAGTCTCAAAGCACTTATCCCACCGCTGCACAACCAATGTAGGAGTCTGGACTGGCTTGTAGTGAGTACCTAGGGGTACTTGCACCTTGCACCAGGCCCAGTTATCCCTTATTAGTGTATAGGGTGTCTAGCAGCATAGGCTGATAGATAATGGTAGCTTAGCAGAGCAGCTTAGGCTGAACTAGGAGTCGAGTGAAGCTCCTACAGTACCACTTAGTGTCATATGCACAATATCATAGAAAGCACAATACACAGTTATACTAAAAATAAAGGTACTTTATTTTTATGACAATATGCCAAAGTATCTCAGAGTGTACCCTCAGTATGAGGATAGCAAATATACACAAGATATATATACACAATACCAAAATATGCAGTAATAGTCTTAGAAAACAGTGCAAACAATGTATAGTTACAATAGGATGCAATGGGGACTCATAGGGATAGGGGCAACACAAACCATATACTCCAAAAGTGGAATGCGAACCACGAATGGACCCCAAACCTATGTGACCTTGTAGAGGGTCGCTGGGACTATTAGAAAATAGTAAGGGTTAGAAAAATAGCCCACCCCAAGACCCTGAAAAGTGAGTTCAAAGTGTACTAAAGTTCCCCAAAGGACATAGAAGTCGTGATAGGGTATTTCTGCAGGAAAGACACAAACCAGCAATGCAACAACAATGGATTTCCAGTCGAGGGTACCTGTGGAACAAGGGGACCAAGTCCAAAAGTCACAAGCAAGTCGGAGATGGGCAGATGCCCAGGAAATGCCAGCTGTGGGTGCAAGGGAGCTGCTACTGGACAGTAGAAGCGTAGGTTTCTGCAAGAATGACAAGGGCTAGAGACTTCCCCTTTGGAGGACGGATCCCTCACGCCGTGGAGAGTCGTGCAGAAGTGTTTTCCCACCGAAAGACCGCCAACAAGCCTTGCTAGCTGCAAATCGTACGGTAAGGGTTTTTGGATGCTGCTGTAGTCCAGGAGGGATCAGGATGTCGTAAATTGCGTCAGAAGATAGAGGAGACGTCGAGCAAGACAAGGAGCCCTCTCAGCAGCAGGTATCACCCAGAGAAGTGCCAGAAACAGGCACTACGAGGATGCGTGAAACGGTGCTCACCCGAAGTTGCACAAAGGAGTTCCACGTCACCGGAGAACAACTTAGGAGGTCGTGCAATGCAGGTTAGAGTGCTGTGGACCCAGGCTGGACTGTGCACAAAGGATTTCCGCCAGAAGTGCACGGAGGCCGGAGTAGCTGCAAAAGTCGCGGTTCCCAGCAATGCAGTCTGGCGTGGGGAGGCAAGGACTTACCTCCACCGAACTTGGACTGAAGAGTCACTGGACTGTGGGAGTTACTTGGACAGAGTTGCTGGATTCAAGGGACCTCGCTCGTCGTGCTGAGAGGAGACCCAGGGGACCGGTGATGCAGTTCTTTGGTGTCTGCGGTTGCAGGGGGACGATTCCGTCGACCCACGGGAGATTTCTTCGGAGCTTCTAGTGCAGAGAGGAGGCAGACTACCCCCACAGCATGCACCACCAGGAAAACAGTCGAGAAGGCGGCAGGATCAGCGTTACAGAGTTGCAGTAGTCGTCTTTGCTACTATGTTGCAGTTTTGCAGGCTTCCAGCGTGGTCAGCAGTCGATTCCTTGGCAGAAGGTGAAGAGAGAGATGCAGAGGAACTCGGATGAGCTCTTGCATTCATTATCTAAGGAATCCCAAGAGACAGAGACCCTAAATAGCCAGAAAAGAGGGTTTGGCTACCTAGGAGAGAGGATAGGCTAGCAACACCTGAAGGAGCCTATCAGGAGGAGTCTCTGACGTCACCTGGTGGCACTGGCCACTCAGAGCAGTCCAGTGTGCCAGCAGCACCTCTGTTTCCAAGATGGCAGAGGTTTGGAGCACACTGGAGGAGCTCTGGGCACCTCCCAGGGGAGGTACAGGTCAGGGGAGTGGTCACTCCCCTTTCCTTTGTCCAGTTTTGCGCCAGAGCAGGGCTAAGGGGTCCCTGAACCGGTGTAGACTGGCTTATGCAGAAATGGGCACCAATTGTGCCCATGAAAGCATTTCCAGAGGCTGGGGGAGGCTACTCCTCCCCTGCCTTCACACCATTTTCCAAAGGGAGAGGGTGTAACACCCTCTCTCAGAGGAAGTCCTTTGTTCTGCCATCCTGGGCCAGGCCTGGCTGGACCCCAGGAGGGCAGATGCCTGTCTGAGGGGTTGGCAGCAGCAGCAGCTGCAGTGAAACCCCGGGAAAGGCAGTTTGGCAGTACCAGGGTCTGTGCTACAGACCACTGGGATCATGGGATTGTGCCAACTATGCCAGGATGGTATAGAGGGGGCAATTCCATGATCATAGACATATTACATGGCCATATTCGGAGTTACCATTGTGAAGCTACATATAGGTAGTGACCTATATGTAGTGCACGCGTGTAATGATGTCCCCGCACTCACAAAGTCCGGGGAATTGGCCCTGAACAATGTGGGGGCACCTTGGCTAGTGCCAGGGTGCCCACACACTAAGTAACTTAGCACCCAACCTTTACCAGGTAAAGGTTAGACATATAGGTGACTTATAAGTTACTTAAGTGCAGTGTAAAATGGCTGTGAAATAACGTGGACGTTATTTCACTCAGGCTGCAGTGGCAGGCCTGTGTAAGAATTGTCAGAGCTCCCTATGGGTGGCAAAAGAAATGCTGCAGCCCATAGGGATCTCCTGGAACCCAAATACCCTGGGTACCTCAGTACCATATACTAGGGAATTATAAGGGTGTTCCAGTAAGCCAATGTAAATTGGTAAAATTGGTCACTAACCTGTTAGTGACAATTTGGAAAGAAATGAGAGAGCATAACCACTGAGGTTCTGGTTAGCAGAGCCTCAGTGAGACAGTTAGGCACCACACAGGGAACACATACATATAGGCCACAAACTTATGAGCACTGGGGTCTTGACTAGCAGGGTCCCAGTGACACATAACAAACATACTGAAAACATAGGGTTTTCACTATGAACACTGGGCCCTGGCTAGCAGGATCCCAGTGAGACAGTGAAAACACCTGACATACACTCACAAAACAGGCCAAAAGTGGGGGTAACAAGGCTAGAAAGAGGCTACTTTCTCACACCCAGACTGTTGTGAAAGTTTAATGATGAACTGAATATGTTCATCCTTAATAGAAGTCTGGTTAGGATTTGCCCTAATGATGACCTCTTCTCTTTTGATCTTATCTGCCCTCTAGACTGCAAACGTTAAGGCCTTATTGGGGTAAACCCTTACTGTTAGCCTCTCCGTCTTCTGTTTCTTAACCTTTTGTTAGCCCACCTCCGAACTGCAATTGCGCTTAGTGCGTAAAACTCACTGTAAAGAACATTCCACCTAAAATTAGGTAGGTGACTGCTAGCCTCATGTAGAATGGAGTTCCCTGCAGTATCTTTCCTAAAGAGCTCAGTATTCAATATTCCATCTTCAACAGTTAATCTGAGATTTAGAAATTCAATACTCTTGTAACTATAACTCACAGTGAACCTGAGGTTCAAATTGTTCACATTCAGAGCATCAATCAACAGTTTCATTCCTTCTCTGGACTGCTCCAAAGCAAGTACACATCATCGACACACCTGAGCCAGATACTGATCTTTTCAGTCCAATGTGTCATCTCATTCTCCCAGAGCACCTGCTCCTCCCACCAGCCCATGACCAATTTGACATAGCTGGCGCCAAAACAGGTGCCCATAGCCGTCCCCTTTATCTGTTGAACAAATCAGTTTTAAACATAAAACTATTCTCAGTTAGACACAACTTGATCATTTTCAGTGAACTATGTGTATGTTGTAACAAGTTCATACTGGAAGCCTGTAGAAAGTACATGCATTCCTACAGGCCATCTTTATGCCATATACTACTATATAGACCCTCATTACGACCCTGGCGGTTGGTGATAAAGCGGTGGTAATACCACCAACAGGCCAGCGGTAATAAATATGAAATTATGACCACGGTGGAAACCGCTCAGACAGGCACCCACTTTAACACACCGACCGCCAGGGCGAAACCAACAGGCACCACGGCGGTAACCACCTACAGCCAGGCAGAAGACAATGTTCTGCCCACTGTATAAAGACACAGGAAACTGCCACCTTTTCTGGGGCGGTCCCAACACTGCACAGAAGGGAAAGGACTCACCTTTGGAGATTCAGGGAACAACCATACCGCCATGGATCCCAATTTGCATGTGTTCCCCATAATCTTCTACCTTCTGCTCCATTACGAACACCAACACCAGCAAAGATGACCACAGTGAGTACTGCCACCTAACACACAGGGAAGGGAGAGAGGAAAAAGAAAGTGACACACACACACACACGCAACACCCCCACCCCAACACCATACAACCAGATGCAGTACATTACATAAACACCCCGTGCCCCTCAGGAATAATGCAAGGACAAAAGGAATTGATTAAAGTGAGTGTAATAAGACAAAATAGTATGAGTACGTGCTTCCAAATAAAAAAGTATATACATATTTACAAATGTAGGGACACTGCCCAGTCCGTGGGCCTCAGGGCCAGTTCACATAGTCCAAGGCTCCACCTTACTCCTGCAACAACACGGAGAGAACACTGCAGGGGTATCAGGTCGAAAATAGACAGGTACCTCAGGGGGACGGGGAATGGGGAATGGGGAGTAGGTTCCCTGGGCCTGTCCTTCCCCTGCCGTACAGCTGTCCTCCCAGCTTCCCTGTTGTCCTGTGCCTCTAACTCCTGAACCGTGTGCCCACTGCCACTGACCTCAGGTCCCTGATCATCCTGTCTTTGTGAGGTGACATTGGGTCCCTGTAGTGGTGGACACACTGCTAATTGACGTTTCCTGGGGACAGAGGTATGGGCCCGCTGGGTGGGTGCTGTGGTGGTGTTTCCTGAGGGGGGAGCTCTGTGGTGGAGTGTGACTGTGCCTGGTTAACCAACTGTCTGGAGATCCCTGATGGGCCCGGTTGGTCATCCAGATCCAGGCGAGCAGAGCTGCTGTCATCACTGTGGGCCTCTTCTGGGGGGGGAGACTGGATGTTGATGGCACATTTTCTCTGGTGACATTGGCTGGGGTACCTGTGGGGATGTAAATGCAGTGTTATTGTTTCTGCGTGTGACATATTTTGCATGGGTGTATTGCCCTCTATGGTTGATGTTGCCCTGGCAGATTTTTGTTTGTGTGAGTTGCTATTTTTGGGCTAGGTGAATCTCTCCAGTGTACATACAGTGGTGATAGGTGTCCATGCAGGTCTGTGAGGGGTGTCCATGCATTGGTGTTGCATGCAGGGCTTGGTATTGGGATGACTGGGTTGTGATGGTGGGGTATGTGGGAGGTGGTAAAGTGATGGGAGTGAGGGTAAGGGATGAGGTTTGTGATGGCATGCAGGAAGTGGGGGTGATAGTAATAGAGATTTGACTTACCAGATTCTAGTCCTCCTGTTCCTGCCAGGCCCTCAGGATGCATGATTGCCAAGACTTGCTCCTCCCATGTTGTTAGTTGTGGGGAAGAAGGTGGGGGTCCACCGCCAGTCCTCTGTGCAGCTATTTGGTGTCTTGCTGCCACGGAACGCACCTTCCCCGTAGGTTGTTCCACCTCTTACTGATGTCATCCTTTGTTCTGGGGTGCTGTCCACGGCGTAGACCCTGTCCACGATCCTCCACCATAGCTCCATCTTCCTAGCAATGGATGTCTGCTGCAGCTGTGATCCAAAAAGCTGTGGCTCTACCCGGATGATTTCTCCACCATGACCCTTAGCTCCTCCTCTGAGAACCTGGGGTGTCGTCGTGGTGCCATGGGTGTAGTGTGGGTGGTGTGGGTGAGGGTGTGTGGGGCGATGTGTTGGGGTGTGTGATGTAAGGTGCGTGGATGGTGTATAGGTGATGATGTTATGTGGCTCTGGGTGTGTGGGTGCTCTTGCTGTATCTCTCTCTTGTGGCAGTTGTTTGTAATAGTAAAGGGTTGTGGGTACTGCGGGTGTGTGTTTTATAGTGGTGTGGGTGTGGTTTGTGTATGTGTGTCAGGTGTGTGTGTAGTTTTAATTGTCCAATGTTGTGTAGTTTTGTCTGAGTGTGTGTATTTTGAGCACGGCAGTATGTCCCACTAATGGTTTACGGCAATTGAGCGGCTGCATTATTTTGGCAGCAGTCGGCACGGCGGTAAGTGGGATTTACCGCCAATGCCTTAATTACCACCATAGTCTCTCTACATCAAGACATATCATCATGTAAGTGTTCCCAGTGTAGGTCTCGTACTCTCCTAAGGAAGACCCCTGTGTCTTGAACATATGAGCTCAACTTTCTTACAAAAGGATTCAGAAAATATTCTACAGATATAGATGTGTTTTTAAGCAAGCTATTCTTTATAGACATAATTGGGCATGCTGTGGGGTGAACCATGCTCTTGTACACTTTAGCAATAGATATAACATAGCAACAGTGGGTGTGACCTTTTTGAGAAATTGTAATTCATCCCAATCCAAAAGCTGTTAATTGTACCATTACTTCAAATAATCGCTATGTATCAATTTTACGTGCACCAAGTACAATATGTCCACTTTTTATAACAATCAACTGTTCAATTGTCTGCATGCCTCTCTCACATAATCTCCCCTAAACATTACAACCACATTCCCCGCTTTGTCAGAGGGCTTAATGACCAATTTGTCATTTTGCTGTAATGTTGTGATTGTATTCCACTACTCTTCACTCAAATTATGGTTATTGGTCCTCTCAAGTCACAATTTCAATAAATCTTTCATTGCCAGTACACTAAAGGCATCAATATTGTTTCTTGGTACCAGTGGAACATACTTGGATGGTAATTTAAACGTTGTTGCAACCCTTAAATCTGTATGAATACCAAATTCCCTAAACAATGTTTTGACAATTTGATGGTCAAAGAGATCATACATAACACTTACAGATATATCCTCATCTAGAGAACTCAAATCACATATTGTGTGCAAAGTCTCAATAACATCCATCAGCAAATTGGATTTGTGAGTCCAGGCTTTCAGAAGTCCAAAGGACTTCTCAATCTTCATCTTTAGTGAATTTGTTTTAAATAATTTAAATTTCCAGGCAAAATTGCACAGATCTACTTGTATCTTTGAATAATCCATAGACATTTCGGTATAAAACGATAAACCTAGTCCCAATACCTCTCTTTTGGTGTCTGTTATTTCTCGCTCTTAGAGGTTTGTTACTGAAAATAAGTCACTTGTTTAACTGGATACATCTTTGTGTTCCGATGGTGGTCTTGTTGTCTTTTCCAATGCACCCGCTGTATCCGGTTCTGGATTTTTTGTCTCTGCTTCTTTGTTCACTCCTGAATGAACATTTGTCAGTGTGCATTAAGAGTCTCTATTCCTCAGAAAAAAAAATATTTCTTCCCTGATGTCGGGCCAGGTCTTCACCCAAGTCAAGATCTGAGCTTACATCCGTACTCGAAATCACTGTCTTTTTATCCATGACTGGAGTGTACTGTTTCTAAGCCAGATCATTTTTTGTCCTATCAAACTTTCTGGCAAAGATCAGGATCGGTCCTGGCACATAGGTCGTCATTATGACACTGGCAGTAAATCCTGCTTACCGTCGCAGTGACGGCCACCAACATACCTTCGCGGAGGCGAACATCCTTTTGCCATATTATGACACACACACACTAAACCGACAGAAAATTGCCACAAACACATATCCGCCAGATGAGAGGTAAGTGTTAAACTGTTGGTACGAACACCCACACCATCACACCAACAAAACAACGCCCTCCACATTATGACCCACGAATCACCATGGCAGACACTCAACGGCAATAAACCATAGGCGGTACACACCAGCGCCGTCAGAATGGCCACCCAAATACAAAACAACACAACATTGGCCAATACCAAAAACACACACCTGACCGCAATTCGCACACCACATCCACCCACCAACAGCACTATAAAACAAACACCCACATTACCCACAACCCTTTACGAACATGAAAAATAGCCATGAGACAGACTCGCAAATCACAGACACAACTACACTGCACCCCACATCCCACCACATTGTTCAACACACACCGCACAAAACACACCACACAACACCCATATCCCCACAAATGTACCTCCATTTCACAGATGAGGAGTTGCAGGTCATGGTGGAGGAAATAGTCAGGGTAGAGCCACAGCTATTTGGAGCACAGGTACAGCAAATATCCATTGCAAGGAAGATGGAGCTATGGCGGAAAATTGTGGACCGGGTGAACGCCGTGGGACAGCATCCAAGAACAAGGGACAACATCAGGAAGAGTTGGAACAACCTACGGAGGAAGGTACATTCCATGGCAGCAAGGCACCAGCTCGTCATCCAGAGAACTGGCAATGGACCTCCACCTCCTCCCCCAGAGCAGAGAGCATGGGAGGAGCAAGTCTTGGCAATACTGTATCCTGAGGGACTCACTGGAGTTGCCGGATGACTGGACACTGGTGAATCAATATTTACGAACTATCGCCCTCCCATACCTGCATGCCATCTCACCCTGTTACCCTGACTCCCATCACTCCACTCCATCCCACACAGTGCACACACACATGACTAGCCCCAATGCCAAGCCCTGCATGCCATAGGCACTGCATGTACAGCCCTCCCAGCCCTGTATGTACACCTACCACCTATACATGCACAGCATGGAGAACTAACAATCCCACAATACATCACCATACACAATCAAAGGTGGCAGGGAAACGGCAAGGATATAGGGGAAGCTAGGGATGTACAATGTGTCACAGACATGAATCATAATGCCTCACTTACATCCCCGCAGGTGCCCCAGCCAATGTCAGCGGAGTGGAGGTGCCATGACTATCTAGTCCCCCAACAGAAGATGCTCCCAGTGATGACAGTAACATCTGAATTAACTTCCTGGCCCATTAGGGACTACTAGTCAGTTAGCTACCCCAGCCCACTCCCAGTCCACCACAGAGCCTCCCCCCTCAGTATCCAACACCACAGCACACACCCAGTGTCCCCACACCTCTGTCCCTAGGACACGTCAATAAGCAGTGTGCCCACTTGTACAGGGACCTCAGTCCACACCTCACAGCTAAGACAATCAGGGTCCTGGGGTCAGTGGTAGTGGGCACACTGTACAGGGGACACAGGCACATGGGGACAGGGACACAGGGAGGACAGCTGTGCGCCAGGGGGAGAACAGGCTCAGGGTACCAAGGGGCATATTTATACTCCGTTTGCGCCAAATTTGCGTCATTTTTTTCGACGCAAATTCGGCGCAAAACTAACGCCATATTTATACATTGGCGTTAGACGCGTCTAGCGCCAAAGTATGAGTAAAGAGCGTCATTTTTTTGCGTGAACGCCTTCCTTGCGTTAATGAGATGCAAGGTAGGCGTTCCCGTCCCAAAAAATGACTGCGACGCAAATCGTCGTATTTATACTCCCGGGCAAAAATCACGCCCGGGAGTGGGCGGGTCAAAAAACCCCGCATTTGCGCCTCTTTTTAATGCCTGGGCCAGGGCAGGCGTTAAGGGACCTGTGGGCTCAAAATGAGCCCACAGCTGCCCTCCCATGCCCCCAGGGACCCCCCCTGCCACCCTTGCCCACCCCAGGAGGACACCCAAGGATGGAGGGACCCACCCCAGGGACATTCAGGTAAGTTCAGGTAAGTATAAATTTGTTTTTTTTTTATATATTTTTTTTGGCATAGGGGGGCCTGATTTGTGCCCCCCTACATGCCACAATGCCCAATGACCATGCCCAGGGGACATAAGTCCCCTGGGCATGGCCATTGGGCAAGGGGGCATGACTCCTGTCTTTACTAAGACAGGAGTCATGTAAATGGCGTCTGGGCGTCGTTAAAAATGGCGCAAATCGGGTGGAGGCGATTTTTTAGCGTCAACCTGACTTGCACCATTTTTAAGACGCCCTAACGCCATTTTTCCCTACGCCGGCGCTGCCTGGTGTACGTGGTTTTTTTCCACGCACACCAGGCAGAGCCGGTCTGCTTGCGCCGGCTAACGCCATTCAATAAATACGGCGCCCGCATGGCGCTTCAGAATGGCGTTAGCCGGCGCAAAATGTTTTGACGCTAAACTGCGTTAGCGCAGTTTAGCGTCAAAAAGTATAAATACGGGCCCAACTGTCCTAGAGGCACTCACTAAAGTCCTGGCTTACCAACAATCCCAGGACAAGGTGGGTCAGATTCTTGACATCACACAGGAGAACCAGTGGCTGCAGGCTGTACACCATCAGGAGATCAAGAAAAATGTGCAAGCTATCAACACTACCATGGTGTCCATAGCAGGGGTGCTGGCTGAAATGGCCAACATAATGAGGGCATATACGGCAGACCAACGGGCCCCTTCCACTAGCCAGTCAACTGAACAGCCCACCACATCTACTGCAGCTAGTCCTGCAACATGACCCGCAGGCCACCATCACCCCTCTACCTGCAGAAGGTTAACCACCCCGCAAACGGTCCCTGCAATCCAGGCAGATGCCAGAGACACTTGCCAAGACCAAGCCCGCTGCCAGGAAATGAGACCCTCCTGAATTCCCCCCATCTGTCCCACTCTGTCACCTTGTCCACTTTGAACTGCCTATACTCCCCTTCCTATGGCCCCTTGGACACTGGACCTGTGCTACAAACAGACTGGACCAATACCCTGGTCTTACCTCTACCATCAACCCAAACCATTGCACTATTCTGTCTATAAATTTCACTACAATAAACACCCTTGAACACAACTTGAGTGATAGTGCTTTATTTTAAGGAAATGTGCAATTATGATAACAGTAACATCTTGTGCAAATGACCTGAACTCTGTGATAGCATACAAATAATGACCTGTATCTGTCTGTAGTCATCACATCAGTACACAGTAGTAATAACACCAACATCTGCAAAATGAGAAGGCATGGGTGACAGTCAGTTGAGATGCAAAGGAATGGACTGCCATCATGCTGCAGCCACAATGAAGGGATAAATAATCAGAGGAATAGTTAGTTTCACTGTCTCACCTGTGTGTCATTGGAAGTACTGATGTTCTACTTGTCCACATCCTCATCCTCTGTCTCCTCACCCTCATTGTCCTCTGGGTCCACTGCTGCCACAGGGGCATTTATATCTCCTACTCCTGCAGATAAGGCACGTGCCATCTGAGGGCCAGGTTCTGCAACATGCAGCATGCAACAACTATCTGGCAGATCTTCTCAGGGGAGTAGCACAGGGATCCACCTATCAGATGGAGGCATCTGAACCTGCCCTTTAGGAGTCCAAAGGTACATTCTATGATCCGCCTGGTTCGCCCAGGTACCAATTCTCAGCCGCTGTCCTGGCACCCTAACAGGGGTCAGGAGCCACAATAGGTTTTGGTAGCCAGAGTAACCTTCAAGTATTGAGGGACAAACAATAGCCTAACGCAATGGTATGGGGGATGACTCCTGAAAGCATACACTGGCATACAGTGGGTGGGGACTCTGGCTCGCCTATTAGCCACAACCTGTGCCTCTGTAGTTGTGCCATCACATTTGGGATGCTGCTATTTCTCAGGACAAAGGTGTCATGCACCGACCCAGGATACTTGGCAGTGACGTGGGAGATATACTGGTCCGCCAGGCACACTATTTGCACATTGAGTGAGTGGAAACTCTTCTGATTCCTGAAAACCTGTTCACTGTGCCGGGGGGGGGGGTCAAATGCAATATGTGTTCCATCAATCGTACCAATAAAATTTGGTATATGTCCCATTGCATAGAATCCAGCTTTCACAATGGTCAAATCTTGGGGGACAGCGATGTAGCTGCACATGATTTTGACCAAGGCAGACAAAACCCTTGCCAGCACTATTGAGAACATTGCTGTGACATTCCTGCTGCAATCCCACTGTCACTTGGAGAGAACCAGTTGCCAGGGAATGGAGCACTGATAGAACTTGCACAAGAGGGGGGATCCCAGTGGGATGACGGATAGCTGATATCAGATTAAGCTCCAATTGAGTACACAGCTCTGTGATTGTGGCCCTGTTCAGTCTTTAGGTGAGTATTATGTGTCTGTCCTCCAGTGTAGCCAAGTCCACAAGGGGTCTGTACACCGGGTCTTGTCTCCTCATCCTATTCCTCTGCAGTGGTAGGTATCTCAGGGACATAAGAGTGAGTAGGTTGTCACAATCTGAACAATGAAACCACTACCTCAGTGTACATAGAGCATGTATTTAATGGGACAATGTGAATGGCAATGTATGTGTAATTTATAGCAATGACGCAGTTTCCTATTTCTGAATGTTGTCCACCACCACAAAATGGTGACCGCCTGTCCTGTAAGTATGGACAGGTGAAGTGATATAACTCCGCCGGCATTGGGCGTCATGGCGGAAGGTGGTCTTGCACCGCTGTGCTATTCCTCATTGGTTAAAATGGGGGTCTATGGAGTACAGTGTCCAATGGGGATCCCCTGCGGTGGTAATGGTGAACTCCGCCGTGGACGCAAGTGCCAATTTCTGTCTAAAACCTCACTTGATTCCTGACGTTCCACAGGACAACACCTCCACTGCGTGTGCTGCTGTGACCTGTGTCTGGATCCTGCCATGACCCATGTGACAGAGGAGAGGGCCCCTGCCTTCACTTTGGAGGAGTTAGAGCACTTGGAGGATGCGGTCCTACCCCTGTATGAACAGCTGTATGGTCCTCCAGACCAACAGGTGAGTACACCATGGGCATGACGCATGTGACAAGGTTGCATGGAGATGTGTGCGGTCGCAGTGTGTAATTTGGGTTGGGGGTGTGTCTGGTGGTAGTGTACATGCAGTGCTCTGGGTGATGTGTGTGCCAATGGAGATGGAAATGGTATTTTTGGGCCATATGTGTGACTGGCTGGATTGTATGGATAATAGCGTCCTCCTGTCTGTATTACCTCTGAAGGTCACGCCCATCAGGGGTTGTGGTGTGCCATTGCCAAGGACGTGCGGACCCTAGGGGGTCTGTAGCAGGCAGAGCAGCCACTGTATGAAAAGGTGAGAGGACCTGAGACTCTGGGCCTGGAAGACCGCAGAGACCCAGCTGGGGATGACATCCCAACGAGGGCGGGGTGCCCGTTAGAGCCTGACCCCCCTGATGGCCTGCATACTGGTGGTGGCCTACCCAGAGCTGGATGGGTGCTTGAGGGAAGCACAGCAGCCACAAGGGGGTGAGTACAGTGAGTGTGACAACAATTATTTTTGGGTGGC
The DNA here is from genome assembly GCF_031143425.1 of Pleurodeles waltl. NCBI lineage: Eukaryota > Metazoa > Chordata > Amphibia > Caudata > Salamandridae > Pleurodeles > Pleurodeles waltl. Next base: position 642,249,042 of record NC_090446.1, on the reverse strand, counting down.
ATGGGATCCTGGTGGTGGGTTTCAGTTAGTGAGTGCCCCTTAATGCCAGCTCAGCCATTGCTGTGTAATTCAGCACAAGGTAAATGGTTGTATGGCAGAATCTGGTAACCTAGATAGGTAGCATTCCATGTCAGACAGGGCTTAGTGGGTTCCAGGAGGGGGGCAGTTGGCAGTGGTTGGCTATCATCTTGCTGTGGCACTTTGCCAATGTAATGCCAGTGAGATATGTAGTGCTTAATCCTGATCCCTGTGTGTGATGGTAATGTGTATGCCAACTGGGTGTTATTGCTGTAATTGACCAAGTGCTTCCTTTCTCTCTCTTCCTCCTATTTTCTGCTGTCATCCTGTCCATGTGTGCATTAGCATCATCTGGCGGAGGATCAGGGGCACCGGCGACGGAGAGAGCTGCATCCACATGACCCAGGAGGTAGAGGACACAGGAGGGGACCAGTGGGACGGAGGGTGAGGGGAGCACCACTGCGGAGACAGGAGGTCACAACACTGACTCTGATTCTTCCTCTGATGGGAGCTGCCTGGTGGTGGTGGTGGACACCTCTGGAACCTCCCCAGCTACAGGTACAGCCGCCACCCCTGTACCAGCACCACCCTCCAAGTAGACCCCCACTGAGTTGTCCATGCCCGCTCACCCAGGAGGGTGGGCATCTCCTTTACCCCAGGCACCTCAGGCCCTGCCCCAGTGAGCCCTGCTGCCCTCAGTGAGGAGGCTAGTGACCTCCTGAAATCTATTTCTGTAGGGCAGTCAACCATTGTGAATGCCATCCAGGGGCTGGCATCCCAGATACAGCAATGCAATGCATACCTGGAGGGCATCCATGGTGGGTTGATGGCCCCACAGAGATCGTTTCAGGCTCTGGCCTCCTCTCTGATGGCAGCCCGTGTCCCTGTTCCTACCGCCCCTCCTCCAACTACCACTTCCAAGTCCCAGTCTCTTCATTCCCAACCCATCCAAGGCACAGATACAGACAAGCATGCACATAAAACATCACACAAGAGTAGCACAGTCAAACACAGGTAGCACACATCAGGCCACATGCATTCACACAAACAACAGACAGTTGCACACACAACCACACACAACCACATCCACTGCCTCCACTGTCTCCCCCTCCTCCGCCTCCACCTCACAGTCACATCCGCACTCACACCTGCATGCACTGCATCAACACCCAAAACCACCATCACCACATCATGCAGCACACGCACCTCACTTGAAGACACCTCCACATCATCCATCCACGTGTCCCCTTTGTCCTCTCCCACCCTGTCTTCCCCCTTAAGAGACACAAATACACGCACACAGATACCCAACAGCCATCCACCTCACACAAACACACTGTCCATGCACCTGCACCAAAGTCTAGCAGACATACACCTCTGGCAACCACTCCCTCAACCTCCACTGCCATCCCTCCTCCAACATCCCGCCCAAATGCCCCTAAGCTTTTCCCTGCATGCCTTGACCTCTTCCGTCCCCCTCTGCCCCCGTCCTGCCCGTAAGAGCAAGATCACAACGACCCAGCCCAGCACCTCAGCCAAATAGTCTGCCACTGGTCCCATCAAATCATCAGCTGCTGACACAAAGGGGTCCTGGAGTGTGACTGCTGCCACTCCTACTGAGAGCACACCTCTGGCTCAGAAAAGGAGGACTAGGGTGGTGAAAAGCAAGGGATGTGAGACGGAGACAGTGGAGGCACCTCCTAGTCCTGGAGGCAAGGACACAAGTGACATGTCTAAGGCCAAGGGGACCCATCACAAGAGGGGACACATGGATCCCCCTCCACCAGCAAAGAAAGTGAAGGTTCCCACTCAACCACCAATGAAAGTGGAGGTTCCCACTCAACCACCAATGAAAGTGAAGGTTCCCACTCAACCACCAATGAAAGGCAAGAAGACCACTCCACCAGCAGAGGGCAAGAAGCCTCCACCTCCAGCAGAGACACAGCAGCCCTCACCTCCACCAGTGACACAGCAGCCCTCACCTCCAGCAGAGACACAGCGGCCCTCACCTCCAGCAGAGGGCAGGGAGCATCCACCTCCAGCAGCGACACAGCAGCCCTCACCTCCAGTAGAGACACAGCAGCCCTCACCTCCAGCAGAGACACAGCGGCCCTCACCTCCAGCAGAGAGCAGGGAGCTCCCACCTCCAGCAGAGACACAGCAGCCCTCACTTCCAGCAGAGGGCAGGGAACCCCCACCTGTAGCAGAGACATAGCAGCCCTCACCTCCAGCAGTGACACAGCAGCCCTCATCTCCAGCAGAGATACAGCAGTCCTCACCTCCAGCAGAGGGCATGTAGACCATCCTCCCGGGACTGTTGTACAAGGAGCCCCCTCCAGAACCAGTGGGCAAGTTCCCCACTTCAGTGACTGTGTCCTTGCACTCCCCAACAAAGACAAATGGGGATGGAGCACCCTCCAGAACCAGTGGGCAAGTTCCCCACTTCAGAGTCTGCTGCCTTGCACTCCCCAGGAAAGACAAATAGGCATGGAGCCACCTCCAGAACCAGTGGGCAAGTTCCCCACATCAGCGGAGTTGCCCTCTACCCCTCCCCCCTTCTACCTGGGGTGCCTGCCCGTTTCCAACATGATGCCCCTGAACAGTGGATTCCGGACTTTGTCAGGAGTCAAGTTGGGCCTTGGACTGTGCCCTGTGGCCATGTGGCACTTTTGTACTTGGACTGGCCATTGGCCCATTCTGAACATTGCTGCCTGCTTTTGGAATTGAATGGACAATGTGGTGGCTGTTGGCATCAAATTACAGTGTTTGCTGATTCTCATAATTGTCCTTGTTTAATTTTAATGTGTGTCCTGTGACATTGGTTTAACTCTGCAGCTGGTTCTGTGTATGGTGTGTGTGTCAATGGTGTGTGTTGTGTGTATGTGTGTGTCACTATCCTTTTCCTCCCTCCCTCCCTTGAGTGCTAGGTGGCTGGTGTGTTCCAGGAGGACCATGGCATAGAATAGCATCGGGAAGACATGAAGTTCCGTTTCCTTGGTGGCGGAGTGCTCTGTACCTGTTAGTGAGTCTTTCGTTTTCTGTGTTCTGTTTCTGCCAGGCTTTTGATGTGGTTGGTACTGCTCCGGAAATCCTGGCTGTTTGCTATGTCATAATATGGTGGGCGGTACCTTGTCTTCTGCCTGGCTGTTGATGGCTACCGCCGTGGTCAGTGGTGTTAACGCCCTGGCTGTTGGTGTGGTACATTGGCTGTCTATGGGAGGTATCACCACCATGGGCATAATTTGGCAGTATTTACGGCCAGCCTGTTGGCGGTATTACCACCACTTTGTCACTCACCGCCAATGTCATAATGACCACTATAGTCTATTTTGTCACATTGAAATTTACGTTGCTTTCTGCCCATCACCTCATTTTCATAACTCAGGGTACGCTAATTAATCACCTTCTGAGTATTGTTGACCCATTCCTGATACACTTCTGCCTTAATTCCCAATAACACCTTGTTAATTTGTTCAGGTGGTTCCTTATGTTGAGCTCAGGAACATTTGATTATGACATGTAACATGACCCTGGAGCCGGCATTCATGTTATTAGACCATTCCTTTAATAACTCTGGATTGGTGTAAGGCAGGGTAGGTATAATTAAAATCCATAGTCCACGTGGGATGTGGTTGCCTTCCAAAAATGTTTCAGTGAGGTTGCCTCTCACCACTTGCTGACCTCCTTGCGTCTCCACCTTTTGAGCAAATTGCTCTTTTTTTTTGTTGCCAAAAGTCACCTTCTGTGTGTGAGGCATACTATCACTCATACCACCGCTCAGGGGTTTGAATAATAACTCAGCCAATGCGTCCTGCTCCTTCATGACATCTTCTGCCATTACTTCAATCACGGGTACCGCCTTGCTGAGAAGTTCTCCAAGCAAACCCTGACAGCCGCATTTCCCTGTGCTGTCTTTTTCCCAGGTAAATACCCCCACCCTCTAGCATGAGTCTTACCCTTGTTGACAGCGCAAAGTTCTTCAACCAGCCCGCAGGCATCCCAGCTGTACTACTCTCCATGTCAATTAGTGGTAACTGGATGCCCAGCCTCATGGGTTGGGGCTCATATGCGGCACTGCCACACACAAATTACAAAGTCTCCCACCACAATGGACGGGGAAGAACAAGCCACTCCAGGCCAACAAAATCAATATGATTATTTTATTGCAAGCATAAAATAAGGGATGATGCATTTCAACCACTACGGGTCTTTATCACATGACCCACCACACCCTGCAGGCCCCCACAACTTTAAAAATTATAAAAAGGCCTGATGGTGCCCCTCCCTTTTATAGGACATCACCAATCTAAAAAAAAATATAAACAAAAAAACTATCTCAGGGTATTATGGGATGCTCCCTCATTTCTTCTGGAAAAACGATCCTAACTATAACTTGAGCATATCCGTACAGAGTACTGTCATCTCAATAGCCAGGCTAAATTAACTATAACTCAGCCCTCTGTGATGCACATTCTTCTCATAAATTATGTCATTTGAGATATGAATGTTGTTATGAATGTTATGATTTACCATGCTACAAGTGATGTCATATATTATAGGATATGAGCCACGCATGGGGAAGAGTGGGTTATGGTTAATTTACTCTGGCTAGCAAGTTGAAAGCATTCTGTAATGAGGTGCATGGGTTATAGTAAGTTTTTAATGGGGGTAAATTACAACCTTAAGTTATAACTATAATTTGTGAATTTATAAGCTTTGTGTGGTTTAATTTGGTTTTGTATAGAAATTATAAATTAAGTTTTCCTCACTACAACTAATCTTAAACCCTTGTTTTTAAATTGAATATGTTTTTCTAAATTGTTTCTAATCATATAATGTTATTTAATATGCTATTCATTATTTTATTTTTTGGGGTGAAAATTAGGATGCAAGAGACATTTTCCATCTTAATGTCCAGAGACACATTGGCGGTCATTACAACATTGGCGGTAAAAGCAGCTTACCGCCGTGCAAAAGACCGCCAACACACCGCCGCAAAATTCCACCACAGCTATTATGACCCACATCTCGGAATCCAACAAAATTCAGACACCCACACAAGTCCGCCACACCAAAGGTCAGTAAACTGGCGAAAACAAAACCTCCACCGTCACGCCAACAGAAAAACGCCCACACTATCACGACACACGAATCCATGCGGCGGTCTTTCAACCGCGGTATTCCATTGGCGGTACACACCGCTGCGCTCAAAATACACACACATCTCCAAAACACCACCACATTGGACAATTCGAAATACACACACCTGATACACATACACACACCACTCCCACACACCCAATACAATATAAAACACACACACCCACATCACCCACAAACCCCTACGACCACAATTACAGAGAGAAGGCCAGAGAGAGACACCACCATCAACAAACTAGCATCCACAGGCACACAACACCATCACCCACACAACTTCCACGCACAAAACACCGCACACCACTACATATCACCACACTTATCACCACACACACCACCCCACACATCACCTACACCACCCCATGGCACGGCAAAGACACCCCAGGTTCTCGGAGGAGGAGCTCAGGGTCATGGTGGAGGAAATCGTCCGGGTAGAGCCGCAGCTATTTGGATCCCAAGTGCAGCACACCTCAATTGCAAGGAAGATGGAGCTATGGCGAAGAATAGTCGACAGGGTCAACGCAGTGGGACAACACCCAAGAAATCGGGAGGACATCAGGAAGAGGTGGAACGACCTACGGGGGAAGGTGCGTTCCGTGGTCTCAAGACACCACCAGGCGGTTCAGCGGACTGGCGGTGGACCCCCACCTCCCCACCCACAACTAACAACATGGGAGGAGCAGGTCTTGGCGATTCTGCATCCTGAGGGCCTCGCAGGAGTTGGTGGAGGAATGGACTCTGGTAAGTCAAATCTTAACTATTACATCCCCCACCCTCCATGCATGCTATCACATACCCCCACCCTCGCCCCCACCCCTATCACTCCAACTCCTCACAAATGTACCGATATCACAAACCACACATCCCAACACCAAGCCCTGCATGCAAAAACAACGCATGGACACCCATCACTAAAGCATGCCCACTGCACATACCCATACACCCCCCTAAACCATCATCACACAAGCTCACACACAGGAATGCAAGCACTGGGGTACACGGTCACCCACCCATTGCACACCATGACACACACAGATGCAATAATCATGCCTTTCCACCCCTGCAGGACCACTACCCAACGTCACCAGACAGGAGGGTCCAGACATGTCCACTCCACCCACAGAAGAGGCCCACAGTGATGACAGCACCTCTGTCCACCTGGATCTAGATGACCAGCCCGGACTATCGGGGGCCTCGGGACAGTCGGTTCCCCTCACACAGGCACAGGCCACCACAGACCTTCCCCCCTCAGGAAACACCAGCACAGCACCCACCCAGCGGGCCCATACCTCCGTCCCCAGTACACGTCAATCAGCTGTGTGTCCACCACTACAGGGAACCCAGGATAACCCACCACCCCAACAACAACAGGGACCTGGGGGCAGTGGCAGTGGGCACACGAGCCAGGGGACGGAGGCCCAGGAACACAGGGGAACTGGGAGGGCTGCTGTGCGACAGGGGGCGGACAGGCCAAGGGAACCCACTCTCCACGAGGCCCTCTCCTCCATCATGGGAGCCTACCACCACTCCCAAGAGACAATGGCAATGGTACTGGCCAAGTTTCAGGAGACCCAGCGGATGCAGGAGGAACAGTATTTGGGGTTCAGGGAGGAACTCAGAACCATCAGCTCCGCCCTGGGCACCATCGTAGGGGTGCTGAAGGAAGTACTCTACACCAGGAGGGACACTGTGGCACTACAAGGGGCCCCTGACACTAGGATGGACGATGAACTGCCCATCCCCTTCTCCAGCGCTAGTGGACAGGAGGCACCACCACAGGACCACCACACCAGCACCCCACCCCCTGCAGACGGAGAACCACCCCGCAAATGGTCTCTGAGTTCCAGGAACAAGACAGAGCATGATGCCAAGACCCCCGCCAAGAAAGGAGACCACCCTGATTGTCATCCCACTGTCCCACTTTGTCACCCTGTCCATATTGAAACTGCCCCAGCTCCACTTCCTATGCCCTTATGGGCAATGCACCAGTGAGACTAATAGACTGGACTCTGCCATGGACACTCCTCCGCCATCACCCCTCACCATTTAAATTCCCCCTCCAATATTTTGTATTTAAATAAACACACCAAAAGATCTGGAATCTGTCTGTGATTTCGAATTAGTGTTATTGCAATTACAGTGACAAAAGGTTCTTGAAATAGTAATGTCAACATACCTATGTCACACAGCTCTAGTCCATGAGGAATCTAAGCAGATGACACACGTTGGGACCCACACCTGTGAAACCGTAATGGAAAGTGACAACTCTGTGACCATACACTGGCTGAAAACGACAGACAGGATAGAGGTAGAAGTGTAAAAGTACAGGTAGTAGGCAGGAACGTATTCTCACCTGTGTTTCACTGGAAATATTGCTGAATCACTGAGTCCCTGTTCTACATGTCTTCTTCCTCTGCTTCCTCCTCATCACTATCGACAGGCTCCACAGCTGCCACAACACCGCCATCTGGACCATCCTCCTGCAGAAAAGACACCTGTCGTCGCAATGCCAAGTTGTAAAGCATACAGCAGGCCACGATGATCTGGCACACCTTCTTTGGTGAGTAGAATAGGGATCCATCTGTCATATGCAGACAGCTGAACCTGGCCTTCAGAAGGCCGAAGGTCCGCTCGATCAACCTCCTAGTTCGCCCATGGGCCTCACTGTAGCGTTCCTCTGCCCTTGTCCTGGGATTCCTCACTGGGGTCAGTAGCCATGACAGGTTGGGGTAACCAGAGTCACCTAATAGCCACACACGGTGCCTCTGGAGTTGACCCATCAGATAAGGGATGCTGCTATTCCGCAAGATGTAGGCATCATGCACTGAGCCAGGGAACATGGCATTCACATTGGAGATGTACTGGTCTGCCAAACATACCATCTGTACATTCATGGAATGATAACTCTTCCGGATCCTGTACACCTGTTCACTCCAGTGGGGGGGACCAAAGCCACATGGGTCCCATCAATGGCACCTATGATGTTGGGGATATGCCAAAGGGCATAGAAGTCACCTTTCACTGTAGGCAAATCCTCCACCTGAGGGAAAACGATGTAGCTCCCCATGTGTTTCAGCAGGGCAGACAACACTCTGGACAATACTTGGAAAACATAGGCTGGGACATCCCTGATGCCATGGCCACAGTTGTTTGAAATGACCCACTTGCAAGGAAATGGAGCACTAATAGCACCTGCACTTGAGGGGGGATTCCTATGGGATGGTGGATTGCTGACATCAGGTCAGGCTCCAACTGGGTACACAGTTCCTGGATTGTGGCACGGTCAAACCTGTAGGTGATAATCAAATTTCTTTCCTCCATTGTCGACAGGTCCACCAGCGGTCGGTACACTGGAAGATTCCGCCATCTCCTCACATGTCCCAGCGGACGGTTCCTATGAAGGACAACAGCGACCACAGAGCCAAACAACTCAGAGGTATGTATCCACAGTCTACACAGAACACCAATCATACACAAAATGTGGCCTTTATTTGTGTTGAGACTAGGCCTAGGTATGTGTGAGGCAGTTGGTAATTAGGCCATGTGGGCCCCTGAAATGGCGGCTGCCTGACCTGTAAAGTGGGACAATGGGATGTGAGGTGACTGCGCTGGCGTTGTACACCGTCGGAGCAATGCTGCATTGGTTAACATTGGACCCTATGGGTCCCAGGAGCCAATGACGATGTACGCCGGCGGTGATGGTACGCACCACCGTGGACGTGAGCGCTGCAGACGTGACCGACATTTTCTATCTGTTGAATCACTCGATACCTGATCTTCGAGAGGAGAGGACCTACACTGCAAGTACTGCTGTGACCTCGGTCTGGAAGAGACAATGGCTCGTGCGTCTGGGGAAAGGGCCCCTGCCTTCACATCGGAGGAGTTGGAGAAGCTCGTCGATGGGGTCCTCCCCCAGTACACGCTACTCTACGGTCCTCCAGACCAACAGGTAAGTACACAGGGAGCACATTGTATGGCTATGCCTGTGTGGAGAGGGCTGGTTGTAAGAAGGAAGGGGGCAGAGTTCTGCGTGCATGAAAGACGGTGGGTGCAAGCGCCACATGGCAAGGGTAGGGATGGGGGCCACTCACTTTGACGGCGCAGTTGGTAATGACTTCTCTTCTTCCCCGGTACATTTCATGTAGGTCAGCGCTCACCAGAAGAAGGATATTTGGCGTGCCATTGCCAAGGACGTCCAGACCCTGGGGATCCACCACAGACGGAGCACCCACTGCCGGAAAAGATGGGAGGACATTCGCATCTGGAGCAAGAAGACGGCGGAGGCTCATCTGGGGATGGCCTCCCAACGTGGGAGAGGTGCCCGTCGAACCATGACCCCCCTGATGTTCCGGATCCTGGCGGTGGCCTACCCGGAGTTGGATGGGTGCTTGAGGGCATCACAGCAGACAAAAGGGGGTGAGTACACTCTCATTCTGCTGACTTTGTGCGCACTGGAGGTGTCTGGGTGGGGGGGAGGGCTGTGGGTTATCCTAGGCCAGGGCGAGTTCCATAGGCTAGGCCCCTCCGTAAGGCATGGCCCTGTGGCCCCCCACCCCACCTCTGTAGAGTGGCAAGTACAGCTATTCATGCACCTGTGTCATCTATGTGTGCAGATGTCGTCCATAGCCTTGTAGGCCATTTCCCATGAATTGCACTGTAGAGCCCAACAGCGCGACGTAGTGCAGGGGGCTTCTGTGTCTGTCTTGTCCGCCAACAGTAGCTATAATCCATGCACTCAACATGTCTTCCTTCTGTTCCCCCCCACTGTTTTTGTGGTCTCCCTGTTCTTGTGTGCATTAGCATCATCAGGCGGAGGAGCAGTGGCACCGGAGCACGAGAGAGCTGCATCCCACATGGCCATGGAGGGCCATACTACGGACTCAGAATACATCAGTGGGACAGAGGGCGAGGGGAGGACCAAGGCGGGGACAGGAGCTGAAACCAGCGACACAGACTCGTCCTCCGATGGGAGCTCCCTTGTGGTGGCGGCAACATCTGTGCCCCCGCATCTAAAGGTACAGCCGCCACCCCCTCACCAGCAATGCCCTCCCAGCAGCCCCTCAGCCTTCGCCCGTGCCCGCTCACCCAGGAGGGAGGGCATCCCCTTCGCCCCAGGCACCTTAGTCCCTGCCCCTGTCACCCCTGCTGCCCTCAGTGAGGAGGCCATTGACCTCCTCAGGTCCCTCACTGTTGGGCAGTCTACCATTTTGAATGCCATCCAGGGTGTAGAAAGGCAGTTGCAACAAACCAATGCATTCCTGGAGGGCATTAATTCTGGTCAGGCGGCCCTTCACCGAGCCTTTCAAACTCTGGCCTCAGCACTGATGGCAGCCATTGTCCCTGTGTCTAGCCTCCCCCCTCCAACTTCCGCCACCCAGACCCAATCCCCTGTACCTCTGCCTATCCCAAGCACACCATCAGACCAGCCTGCACACACCTCACCACATAAGGGAAGCTCAGGCAAACATAAGCACCACACATCCCACAGGCACTCACGCAAGCATCACACACACACAGACACGCCAACATCCACTGCCTCCACTGTGTCCCCCTCCTCCTCGTCTCACTCCTCCCTCCCAGTCTCGTCTACACTCACACCAGCATGCACTACCTCTACAGCCACTACATCCTGCACCAGCACACCCTGCTCATGTGCAGTCACCACCCCCTACCATACACACATCCCCTGTGTCCTCTCCCATTGTGTCTGTGATGCCCCCTCCGAAGATACACAAACGCAGGCACCCACCCACCCAACTGCCATCCACCTCACAACAACCTCCAGCGCATGCACCTGCACCCAAAGCCACAAAACGTACACCTCCTACAACCACCACCTCTTCCTCCACTCCCAAACCCCCTCCAGCTACCCCTCCCAGTGTGTCAAAACAACTTTTCCTGTCCAGGCTTAACCTATTTGCCCCCCCCATCAAACTCATAGGTCCCGAACTTGCACCTCAGCCACAAACTCTCTGGGACCACTGGTGCCTGTGGTCACAGGTATGTGGAGTGCACCGGCCACCAGGACAGCCAGTGTGGCACGGAGCCACAGCACAGCCAGTCCGCCCTCCTGTGAAGCACCAGAAGTTGGCCAGTGCCCGGCTGGAGAGGGGGAAGACTCCAGCCACCCAAGCCGCTCCCAGGGGTCCCGGTGGGAGTGTGGACTCAGCTGTGACTCCTCCCAAGGTGGGGAAGGACCACAAGAAACCCGGCAAGTCTGGGAGGTGCAGCACGGCAGAGAAGACCGCCATCATCCCCGTTGCCCAGGAGGGCCCCGCCAGCCCCATCCTCACTGCACAGGAGGCCACCGCCAGCCCCATCCTCGCTGCACAGGAGGCCAGCTCAAGCCCCATCCTCACTGCACAGGAGGCCAGCACCAGCCCCATCCTTGCTGCACAGGAGGCCACCGCCAGCCCCATCCTCGCTGCACAGCCGGCCAGCGCCAGCCCCATCCTCGCTGCACAGGAGGCCACCGCCAGCCCCATCCTCGCTGCCCAGGAGGGCCCCACCAGCCATAGCCCAGCTGCCCAGGAGGGCCCCGCCAGCCACAGCCCAGCTGCCCAGGAGGGCCCGCCAGCCACAGCCCAGCTGCCTAGGAGGGCCCCGCCAGCCACAGCCCAGCTGCCCAATGAAGGACCGGCAGCCCCAGCCCAACTGGGCAATGAAGGACCGCCAACTCAGGCACCGCTGAACAGGGCACTGCCAACCCAAGCACCACTGAACAGGGCACCGCAAACTCAAGCACCGCTGAACAGAGCACCGCCAACTCAAGCACCGCTGAACAGGGCACCGCCAACTCAAGCACCGCTGAACAAAGCACCGCCAACTCAAGCACTGCTGAACAGGGCACCGCCAACTCAAGCACCACTGAACAGGGCACCACCAACTCAAGCACCGCTGAACAGGGCACGCCAACTCAAGCACCGCTAGCCCATGAGCGGCAGAGGCACTTACGCAACTGGGACCGTCACGGGGTGCATGATGCACCACTACCTCTGTCCTTCACAGGATGAAGCACTCTGGGCACCAGTCCCCCTCCAGAACCAGTGGAGACATGCATCCACTACCTCTGTCCTTAGCAGGATGAAGCACTCTGGGCACCAGTCCCCCTTTAGAACCAGTGGAGACATGTATCCACTACCTCTGTCCTTAGCAGGATGAAGCATTCTGGGCACCAGTCCCCCTCCAGAACCAGTGGAGACATGCATCCACTACCTCTGTCATTAGCAGGATGAAGCACTCTGGGCACCAGTCCCCCTCCAGAACCAGTGGAGACATGCATCCACTACCTCTGTCCTTAGCAGGATGAAGCACTCTGGGCACCAAGCCCCCTCCAGAACCAGTGGAGACTGTTATCCACTTGAGAGACTGTGGCTTTGCACTCCCCAGGATGAAGCAGTGGGCAAACCACCCACTGTAGAGACTTGAGAGACTGTGGCTTTGCACTCTCCAGGATTGAACAGTGGGCAAACCACCCACTGTAGAGACTTGAGGGATTGTGGCTTTGCACTCCCCAGGATGAAGCAGTGGGCAAACCACCCACTGTAGAGATTTGAGAGACTGTGGCTTTGCACTCCCCAGGATAGAACAGTGGGCAAACCACCCCCTGTAGAGACTTGAGAGACTGTGGCTTTGCACTCCCCAGGATTGAACAGTGGTCAAACCACCCACTGTAGAGACTTGAGAGACTGTGGCTTTGCACTCCCCAGGATGAAGCAGTGGGCAAACCACCCACTGTAGAGATTTGAGAGAATGTGGCTTTCTACTCCCCAGGATTGAACAGTGGGCAAACCACCCACTGTAGAGACTTGAGAGACTGTGGCTTTGCACTCCCCAGGATTGAACAGAGGGCAACCCACCCACTGTAGAGACTTGCGGCTGAGGTGCCCCCCCTTCCCTTCCCCCTGAGTTGCCTGTTGTATTTCTATCTGATGCCCCTGCAGTGTTCTCTCTGTTTTGATCTGGTATTGTGTGGTACAATGCATTTTGGGCCCAGTGTTCCACGGACTATAAATGGTGCAATACCTGGACTAATTTTCTCGGTGTATATTTTGTAAATAGTGTTTATATGTATATTTTTGCGTACTGCATTTTGATATATTACAATGGTTCACTCATTTCCTTTTGTCTTTGCATTCTTCCAGGGATTTGGGGGGTGTTACTATGATGTATAGATATGTATTAGTGTGTGTGTTGTAGTAGGTGAGGGTGGGGGTGTTGCGTGTGCGTGTCCCTGTTTTTTGCCTCCTCCCTCCCCTGTGTCGTAGGTGCAGTACTCACAGTGGTCTTCGCTGCCAGTGTTGGTGCTCCTGATACAGGAGCAGGAAGAGTATCACGGGTAGGATTTGGAGTTCCGGGTCCATGGTGTCGTCGTTCCTCGTGTAGTGCGTAGAGGTGAGCGTTTTCCCTTCGAAATTCCTGTTTCCGCCGTGTTTTTATCCACGGTGAATCCGCCCCGGAAAAGGTGGTGGATTGGTAGGTTGTGATACTGTGGGCGGTACATTGTCTTCCGCCTGTCTGTTGGCGGTGACCGCCAAGCTGTTTGTCTGTACCGCCGTGGCGGTCGGAGTGTTAAAGTGGCTGTCTTTGTTGGCGGTTTCCGCCAAGGTCGTAATTCCACATTTTTTACCGCCACCCTGTTGGCGGTCTTACCGCCGCTTTAACACCGACCGCCAGTGTTGTAATGACCACCATTGTATTTAATGTACCTCCCTTGACTTTGGTAGATTAACGTTATCTTTTTGGTGCTAATCCACCAAAGCACCATCATAGCATCAACGTTTCTGACACTATTGGTCTAACGTGTGCCATGTGAATACAGCACATACATAGTGTAGTTAGGGGGGGTGCAATGGGGCTCAAGACAAGTGGCACATCATGTAATATGTGCCACTTTCTTGTAAATATGCCCCTAAATGTGGCATAAACTATGTAGCTGTATTTCTATTTTGCAAGGGCTTTCATTAACCAATAATACTGTTTATTCTGTACTCTGGTATACCACAGCCCAGTGTATCATTATATTTTCTCTCTTATTACTGAAAAAACAACAGAAAAAATTAGATCACTTGTGTACTCTCGCTGGCCCATTTTAGTGGCATGAAAGAACCACAACACAGCTCTCTCTTATTGCATTCTGGAACACTTCTGCAGCCAACGAGATGCCGAAGTTCAGCCTCTTATAGTGGCGTAGCCCCAGGTGTGTCGAAAAGGTGATTATGTATCGACTGCCCTGGTAGAGTACCAGCTTCAGGTTCAGTGTGGAGAACCAAATGGCGCCATTTAAGTCTGCAATTATGTCATTCATCATTGATGTTATGTGGTGCTCCCGGCAGATTGCTTTGTTGGGTAACCTCAAATCTATGCACAGCCTGATAGCGCCGGGTTGTTTGGGTTTCTTGGTGATCGCAGCGGGGGACACCCATGGGGTGGGTCCTGATAATTTTTCAATCATATCCAATCTCCCCAGTTTTTCCAGTTCACTCTCCACTTGCTGGTGCAAATGGAACAGTAGGTGCAGGTGCCTTACTGCTATTAGTTGGATTGTTGTGTTTCTGTACAACTTGGCTGGTGGGCCCTTCCTACAATGAGTCCCACAAACAGTTCTGGGAACTGTTCAAGTATGTCATCCACTTGCAGGGTGTGTATCTCTTTTGCGAAGAATACGAGGCCTAGGTCCTCAGAAGTATGACATCCAATCAAGGTGCCTTCTCCTTCCTCTGTGATGTGGACATGTGCCTTTACTTCCTGGTCTCCTGTTGTACTATCCCCTCCGTGGCTCCAACTAGGGCCAGTGGTTCTTTCCGGGTCTTCATTGGGGTGAGGGGCAAGTGGGGCACAATGACAAATATTGCTGGTGGGCCATTATGTTCACTGTTGCTCTTGTATCAATTATTGCTGATATTGCGGTGCCTGTAATGATCACGGTACAATGGGGCTGGGGTCTGAGTCTATTGCTGGATGGGGCAGTATAGGAAATGAGAAATATTTATGCCTCTTCCCCTGACTCGTCTCTGTGCACGCCTTCAGAGAACAACTCTTGGCTCGTCCAAGAGCATTAGATGTCAGAGTGTTCGGGTTGGTGGAGGATGGCCCCAAATGATGCGTCCTCTTTAAGTGCTACTTCAGACTCTAGTGGAATGGTTTGGCTTGTTGCATGCTGAGCACTTGCGGCCAGCTGCCGGGCACCACTCAGGTGGGTGGTTCTCCAGACCATAGTTTCTGCATGATGCTTCAGGAGTTGTGGACACTCTTGCTCTGTGGCTCCCTGCTCGGCTGCGGACTGTATCCACTACCTCTGATTTGATAGCGCCCTATTTCTATGTCTCCCCTCCTTCAGTACTCCTGTGCAGGGCTACCTCCACTTCTTCTGCCCGTGCACTCAACAGATCATAGGTGTGGGCCAAGATTAATATGTCCTCTAGCATGATTCCTGGTTAATACAATATTAAGTGCCTGATGTGTTGCGACCAACACTCTTGTATATTTTATTTGACCGAACTTCTTTGGACTGGTCATCGTCTGTGCATGTGCTCGCTAGCACTCTTAAACAAGTGTAGAATGCACCCACAGACTCCCCTTCATTCTTCCTCGCTTCTTGTAGTTTACATTTCTCAAAGTCTGGGTTGAGCACTCAATTATATAGTGCGGGACTAACCTCGAGCGGTTAGCTCCCCTTTTATTTATCAGCTCAGCCACGCCTGGCCGAGCTGTTGCAGGCTGATGTCACCAGTGTCCCACTAGAGCCAGTTCACTACATGCGTTATTTACAAACAAGTGTAATGCTTTACAATCTGTTCATAGGACAGGCCTGGACAGAAAACCTCCTTCACAGAGTACTGGCATCTAAGCACCAGTTATATCTCATATTTGATAGCTACATGCAGTTTCTTTCTTCCAAGTGTCTCTGGTGCCTGTTCCTGGCCACCACTCTCTTACCCATCCCAACACTCCGTGCCACATCAGGTATGCATGCAGATCTAGCCATGCAAGTGCTGAGATTTGGATTTTCAAATATATGCTTAGTGTTCCTGACTACAGTACAACAGCAGCAGTGGCAGAATCTGCACCAGCAGCACCATTAAGCGTATTTGAACCAGCAGCATAGAGTCACTATATCAAAAGCGTCAGGAAAGGCATAAGGACCAGCAGCACCAGTAATTACATATCGACTAGGAGCACCCGCAAATAAACCATGACCAGCAGCGCTGGTGACACATGAGGAGCAGCAACACCAGTAAAGCCATGAGGGCCAGCAACACCAGTAATTACATATGGACCAGAAGCACAGGAAAGTGAACCACGGCAAGTAAGACCAGTAAGTGAATCTGGACCAGCAGCACCACTAACTGCATGCATCAAAAGCACTAGGATCAGTAAGTGCATGAGTTACAGCTCAATTAGTAACTGCATGTGTAGTAGAAGCACCAATAAATGAACCAGGACCAGCAGCACCAATTACTATTTGAGGAGCAGCAGCGCTGGTAACTGTATGAAGGAATGCAGGAGGGGACCTGCATCAAGATCACCAGGATGAGTACAGAGATCAGGATCAGCAGCACCAGTAAAGGCATCAGGACCAGCTGCACAGGTGACTACATGAGGAACAGCAGCGCAGGTAACTCTAGCAGGATCGGCAACACCAGTTAAGGCGTCAGGGTCAGCAACACTGGTAATTTGAAAGCCAGAGGCATCCACACCTGCATTAGGGTCAGCAGAAGGAGCAACTGCATCAAGATTAGCAGCACTGGTAACTTCAAGAGGACAAGCAGCTCTGATAATAGCAGCAAGATGAGTAACTTTATCAGGACCAGATGCACTGGTGACTACATGAAGATCAGCAAACAAACACAAATGATGGACGGAATGCAGTACCAAATCAAACATTCACCCCCAGTCACAGATATGGGTTTAATCCATCAATTCTTTGAGGATCAGCAGCACCACTGAAGGCCTCAAGACCAGCAAAATTGGCAACTGCTTGAGGACCAGCAGCTATGGTATAAGCACCAGGATGAGTAACTGCATCATAGAGAGTGGCACTGCAAACTACTGGAGGGCCAGCAGTAGCAACAACTGCATCAGGATCAGCCATGAGTCTTACCCTTGTTGACAGCGCTTACTTCTCTCTTAGGGTCATCAGATCATCAAAGTTCTTCAGCCAGTCCGCAGGCACCCCAACTGTACTACTCTCTGTGTCAATTGGTGGTTACTGGATGCCCAGCCTCATGGGTTGGGGCTCATATGCGGGCACTGCCACACACAAATTACAATGTCTCCCACCACAATGGACGGAGAAGAATGAGCCACTCCGGACCAACAAAATCGATATGATTATTTTATTGCAAGCACAAAATAAGGGATGACTCATTTCAACCACTACGGGTCTTGATCACATGACCCACCACACCCTGCAGGCCCTGACAACTTAAAAAAATGTAAAAAGTCCTGATGGTGCCCCTCCCTTTTATAGGACATCACCAAGCTAAAAACAATATAAACAAAACAACTATCTCAGGGTATTATGGGATGATCCCTCATTCCTTATGGAAAAACAATCCTAACTATAACATGAGCATATCCGTACAGAGTACTGTCATCTCAATAGCCAGGCTAAATTAACTATAACTCAGCCCTCTGTGATGCACATTCTTCTCTTAAATTATGTCATTTGAGATATGAATGTTGTTATGAATGTTATGATTTACCATGCTACAAGTGATGTCATATATTATAGGATATGAGCCACGCATGGGGAAAAAGTGGGTTATGGTTAATTTACTCTGGCTGGCAAGATGAAAGCATCCTGTAATGAGGTTCATGGGTTATAGTAAGTTTTTAATTGGGGTAAATTACAACCTTAAGTTATAACTATAATTTGTGAATTTGTAAGCTTTGTGTGGTTAAATTTGGTTTTGTATAGAAATTATAAATTACGTTTTCCTAACTACAACAAATCTTAAACCCTTGTTTTTAAATTGAATATGTTTCTCTAAATTGTTTCTAATCATATAATGTTGTTTAATATGCTGTTCATTATTTTATTTTTTGGGGTGAAAATTAGGATGCAAGAGACATTTTCCATCTTAATATCCAGAGACACATTGTATTCAATGGGCCTCCCTTGACTTTGGTGGATTAATGTCATCTTTTTGGCGCTAATCCACCAAAGCACCACCATAGCATCAAAGTTTCTGACACTATTGGTCTAACGTGTGCCATGGTGCACTGTATTGTGAATACAGCACATACATAGTGTACTTAGGGGGTGCAATGGGGCTCAAGACAAGTGGTGCATCATCTATAATGTGTCACATTCTTGTAAATATGCCCCTAAATGTGGAATAAACTATATAGCTGCCTTTTTATTTTGCAAGGGCTTTCATTAACCAATAACACTCTTTACTCTGGACTCCGGTATACCACAGCCCAGTGTATCATTATATTTTATCCCTTATTACTGAAAAAAGAACTGAAAAAATTTGATCAAATAACAAAAAAGACCCTTTCCACACCATAATGTATATTCCTGCCAAACTTCATGTAAATCTGTTCAGACATTTTGCCACTACATCTGTTTAGAAAGTCTACGGAAAAAAGCATTTGTGGAACACTGTGTTTTGGAACCCCCCTTTTTTCTTTCGTTGCCTTCACTAATCACCATGAAACTTTCCATCATCGGCCAATGTAGAAAAAAGAATAGGTATGCCAAGTGTCATGAAAATGTATCAAACGGGAAAAAAGGTCATTAGCAAGCAAAAATCTGTGGAATTATTTTCTCTCGTAATCCTAACTATAACTACTATAACTATAACTAACTACTATAACTATGCACCTGCCACTCTTAAATATATATTTATATGTGTACATGCATGCATCATTAAAAAAACTAAGGGCCTGATTAGGAGTCTGGTGGTCTGAGGACCGCCAGATTCACGGTGACAATTGAACTGCCGCACTCTAGGCTGTCTGGCTGCCACCTTACAACCCTGGCAGTCGGACTGCCACCCGCGTAAGGACCATGGTTCCTGACGGGCTGATGGTAGTCTGAGTAGTACTCAGCCATGGCAGCACCACCTGGTTGATTATAAGCAAGCTTTCTGCCAGCCTTTCCATGGAGGGTAACCCTCCATGGAAAGGCTCGTGGAAAGCCAGTGCTGAGGGCCACAGGGAGACCCCTGCGCTGCCCATGCTAATGGCATGGCCAGTGCCGGTCCCTCTGCCCAGCACCATTGGAATGCACAGTGTCTGCTTTGCAGAGGGTGCACATTTTGGTGGTGCTGGTGTGCTCCGAAAATTGATCTCAGCTTCCTTAAAGGAGCCAAGACCAATAACGTAGCAATGCTGGTCAGCCTGACAGGAACATGTAGTACAATGTTCCCTCCAGTCAGCCTAGTGGGAACATTGTAATATGCTTGGGGGGTGACACCACCAGTATGATGGTGGTGTCCTCTCCACTGTTTTGGTGGTCCACTTTTAGGACTGCCAAAGTCATATTCAGGCCCTACATAATTTTATTATTCTGGCATTCATTTCTATGGGGCTTAAAGTGCTTCACTGGAGGGGGAGAGGGAAACAGTAATGTTGCTCTGCTCTGTATTCAACGCAAAGCAACACTTTACTTTTGGTTGCTGAGATGGGTTGCATACCTGTTTAGTTAATTTACCCCACTGTCTTCTTTTATGGGAAGCCATGCCTTATCTGTTCTATCTTTTCATTCCTTTTAGGACCCTGCACACTAGCCAAATACAACCTTTAACTGGTTGGTTTGAAGTTAGACATGTTTACATTTACCTTGGTATGTTTCTTCTGTACCGTTTTTCCTCAGACAATGGGAAAAGCATTGATATTGTGTTGCAGCTCACAAGTCACTGGTTTGGGGGTTTAATTTGTTTAATGTGTCTGTGTGCCCAGCAAATTAAATACAACACTTTCCTGAGAAAAGAGAAGTGTTGGGTGACTTTGTTTTACACACAATGCAACATTCTACATTTTGAGTTGACCTTGAATGTGCAAAAAGTTGTCAAAGTTGGTATCGGGTGAAGATCTCATTAAAAATTTATGGAGCGGCAACTGCCCTTGAACAATTGATGTCAATCTAGGATTTATATTACTGTTCCTCATCAGAATTGGAAGATTAAATTGACTGCTTTGGCACAAGTATGTGTGTCGTGAGCGGCAAAGCTTCCTCAGGGCAACTACCCTGCTGCAGTAAAATATGGGTTGAGGGAAGTAATGTGTTTCAAAACACAGGGCAAAAACATAGCCTGCAAACGGACTAAATGTCATACTAGAACTACAGCACAGGAGAACAAGGGGGTGTTGAAGACTAATGATACCTACATTGACAGGGAATTGAAAGAGTGTTGATAGGAATGTGAGAAACTGAATATGTGCATTCATTTTGATGAAAATTAACCAAAATGTGATTTGAATGGTACCTTGCATGAAATGTGCTGCTTGAACTACTGTAGTCTCAAGTGATCAAAAAATGACATGAAATTTGTGAAATGCAAAATTCTGTGAATTTTGCAAATTTCGCAAGTGTAAATAAAATGTTGCACTGGCTATGATGAAATAGTATTAGCTTATCATACAACGAACCCAGACGAATTTCCAAGGGAGTTCCTGCACACTTTCCACCTGTATATTTCATCCTGCTGCTCCTACAACCTTCATGCTTTGCAAGAAATGTAAATATTATCCTTTGCAATGACCTTTGTCATACATGAATTAAAATGACATAATTCAATTCCTTGGGGACGAATTAATTTAACTTTGATTTTTTGGAAATCAATAAGGCGTGGATGCAATTTCAATATTTGGATTGAGAACAGTATTTCTCTTGGCTTTTTTTCGGGGAAGGTGCTCCGAAATATTCACAGGTGGAAACATATAATTACAGGTTTTAAATACCAAACGATGCGAGGTCCACTACGGATTTGAAAGCAGGATCCAAATTAACATCAATTGTATATGGATTGAAATAAAGACGCAGACTGATAAATGGGATATAAAATGTTGTCCTGGCAGCCCGGTACCTTTTGTGATGCTAGCAGGGGTTTGGATGACTGAGTCAAATGTTGGGCTAAGAAAGCAGTGCAACCAATGAAGCGTCCAAATATTTGTTAAAATGGAAAGATTTTTAACAAAATTCCTGGGGGGAGTTTGCCCCTCCCACGCACCCTTATTTCAACTGTATTTAAATTCTTATCTCTTTTCACAAGTGACCCAAGGCAGAATTGCTTTAAAATGTCTGCATTTTTAATCAACGCTCCTCCCACATAAGGCGAAAGAGAATCAATGCCCATGGGAGAAAAGTCAATGGCAAACTCCCAAGTTCTGGTTGGAATAACCAATCGGCCCAGAATACAGAGAGAGGATCACAGAAGGGGGAAAAAAAACTGTTGCTTTCCTAAAGTTGCATGGTTTGTTTTCATCTGAGGAGCAGCTGCATAAAAAGGTTTAATGCATAATGCTAGCCTCTCAGAGTTAAAATGAAATGATGGTACAGTCTGCTATGTGACACTCATTTCGCTTACCTTGTAAGGATGGAAGGGTCAATCTGTCTAGCAGGAATTCAGCTCAAGATCTGCAAAACAACTGTTTCAGTAATGCAAACCTCTGATCAGAGATTACACCCAGATCTCTTCAGCAATCCATTGCCACTCGAGGTATCGTACCACTTCTGTACCCCTAGACTTGCTGTATATGCACACTTTTTAGCAATAGGTGCCTTTAACCCATGCGCTGTCTGAAAGCACAGTCTTGAATCACATTTAACAAAGCAGAATAGCTTTACTTCCTGCCTTGTCAACTTATTTAAAAAAAAAAATAATAATGCTTAAGAAAAGTCCGACCAGAGGCTGACAGACTGCTTTTCATGACGCCGGCTTCTTAGATTGCCCACATTTTCTGCCACCTCACACCCCTTACCCAACTATAGGTTCATAGAGTACATTCTTATCACTGCCTACTTCCTCCCAAAACAAGATTTCAGGATCAAATGAGGTGGGCTGTCCCAGAATAACAACCCCCGGCTGGGTCTGATTGAATGCGTGTGGAGCAGTGTGACTATGAAAGTACACTCACTCAATTAAATATTTTGTGGGATTACCCCAAGTGGTTAGCTCCCCTTTTATTTATATGCTCCTCTGTAGCTTGCTGACTTCACCTGTATCCCACTGGGGCCAGGTAGCTCACTACATAAAATTCCAACCTAAGATGCTTGCTGGAATTCACAGCTGCTGGGCACTGGGTTGGGTCTCAAGCCACATCTCTGACCCATGCTCAGCTGAGATATTTGTGTTCTGTCACTGTGCTCTCCATGGGGTGAGGATCTCCAACTGCCACGTCCATCCCTTGGCCAGGCGGTTAAACCTCTTCATTATTCCTTTCTGGCAGGGCTGCATTTTCCTTGTTCGGAGTGGACGACACAGGAGGGGGTGCATCTCTGTCTTCACTGGTGTCCTCTCGCTGGCCCATCTTAACAGCATGAAAGAACCACAACACAGTTCTCTCTTATTGCATTCTGGAAAACGTCCGCCGCCAAAAAGATGCCGAAGTTCAGCCTCTTGTAGTGGCGTACCCCCAGGTGTGTCGAAAAGGTGATTATGTATCTACTGTCTTGGTGGAGTACCAGCTTCAGGTTCAGTGTGGAGAACCATTTGGCCCCATTTAAGTCTGCAATTATATCATCCTTCATTGGTGTTATGTGGCGCTTCCGGCAGATTGCTTTGTTGGGTAACCTCATATCTATGCACAGCCTGATAACCCCGGGTTGTTTGGGTTTCTTGGTAATCACCAAGGGGACCACCCACGGGGTGGGTCCTGATACTTTTTCAATCACATCCAATCTCCCCAGTTTTTCCAGTTCACTCTCCACTGGATGGCGCAAATGGAATAGTAGGTGCTGGTGCCTTAGTGCTATTAGTTGGATTGTTTTGTTTCTGTACAGCTTGACTGGTGGACCCTTCCTACAATGAGTCTCACAAACAGTTCTGGGAACTGTTCAAGTATGTCATCCACTTTCAAGGTGTGTATGTCCTTTGCGAAGAATACGAGGCCTAGGTCCTCAGAAGTATGACATCCAATCAAGGTGCCTCCTCCTTCCTCTATGATGTGGAAATGTGCCTTTTACTTCCTGGTCTCCTGTTGTACTATGCCCCAACTAGGGCCAGTGGTTCTTTCCGGGTCCTCATTGGAGTGAGGGGCAAGCGGGGGCACAATGACAAATATTGCTGGTGGGCCATTCCGTTCAATGTTGCTCTTATATCAATTAGTGCTGATTTTGCGGTGCCTGTAATGATCATGGTACAACGGGGCTGGGGTGTGCATCCCTTGCTGGATGGGGCAGTATAGGAAATGAGAAATATTTATGCCTCTTCACCAGACTCGTCCCTGTGCCCGCCTTCAGAGAACTACTCTTGGCTCCTGGTAGCAACGGTGTGCTCGTCCAAGAGCAATAGCTGTCAGAGTGTTCGGGTTGGTGGCTGATGGCCCCGAACTCTGCGTCCTCTTTCAATGCTACTGCAGACTCTCGTGAAATGGTTTGGTTTGTTGCATGCTGAGCACTTGCGGCCTGCTGCCGGGCCCCTCTCAGGCAGGTGGTTCTCCAGGCCATAGTTTCTGCATGATGCTTCAGGAGTTGTGAACACTCATGCTCTGTGGCTCGCTGCTCTGCTGCGGACTGCATCCACTACCTCTGATTTGATAGCGCTCTATTTGTATGTTTCCCCTCCTTCAGTACTCCTGTGCAGGGCTACCTCCACCTCTTCTGCCCGTGCACTCAACAGATCATAGGTGTGGACCAAGATTAAAATGTCTTCTAGCGTGATTCCTGGTTGATACCAGATTAAGTGCCTGAAGTGTGTGGACCAACACTCTTGTATATTTTTTACGACCAAACTTCTTTGGACTGATCATCGTCTGTGCATGTGCTCGCTAGCACTCTTAAACAAGTGTAGGATGCACCCACAGACTCCCCTTCATTCTTCCTCGCTTCTTGAAGTTTAAATTTCTCAAAGTCTGGGTTGAGCACTCAATTAAATAGTGTGGGACTAACCTCGAGCGGTTTGCTCCCCTTTTATTTATCAGCTCGGCCACGCATGGCTGAGCTGTTGCGTGCTGATGTCACCAGTGTCCCACTAGAGCCAATTCACTACATGCGATATTCACAAACAAGCATAATGCTTTCCGATCTGCTCACAAGACAGGCCTGGACAGAAAACCTCCTTCACAGAGTACTGGCATCTAAGCAGCAGTTATATCTCATATTTGATAGCTACATGCAGTTTCTTTCTTCCAAGTGTCTCTGGTGCCTGCTCATGGCCACCGCTCTCTTACCCATCCCAACAATCCGTGCCACATCAGGTATACACGCAGATCTAGCCATGCAAGTGCTGCGATTTGGATTTTCAAATATATGCCTTAGGGTTCCTGGCTACAGTACAACAGCAGCAGTGGCAGAATCCGCACCAGCAGCACCATTAAGCGTATTTGAACCAGCAGCATAGAGTCACTATATCAAAAGCGTCAGGAGAGGCACAAGGACCAGCAGCACCAGTAATTACATATCGACTAGGAGCACCCGTAAATAAACCATGACCAGCAGCGCTGGTGACACATGAGGAGCAGCAACACCAGTAAAGCCATGAGGGCCAGCAACACCAGTAATTACATATGGACCATAAGCACAGGAAAGTGAACCACAGCCAGTAAGCACCACTAACTGCATGCATCAAAAGCTCTAGGATCAGTAAGAGCATGAGTTACGGCAAGATTAGTAACTGCACGTGGAGTAGAATCACCAGTAAATTAACCAGGACCAGCAGCACCAATTACTGTTTGAGGAGCAGCAGCGCTAGTACCTGTATGAGGGTATGCAGGAGGGGACCTGCATCAAGATCACCAGGATGAGTACAGAGATCAGGATCAGCAGCACCAGTAAAGGCATCAGGACCAGCTGCACAGGTGACTACATGAGGAACAGCAGCTCAGGTAACTCTAGCAGGATCGGCAACACCAGTTAAGGCGTCAGGATCAGCAACACTGGTAATTTGAAGGCGAGAGGCATCTACACCTGCATTAGGGTCAGCAGAAGGAGCAACTGCATCAAGATTAGCAGCATTGGTAACTTCAAGAGGACCAGCAGCTCTGATAATAGCAGCATGATGAGTAACTTTATCAGGACCAGATGCACTGGTGACTACAGGAAGGACGGAATGCAGAACCAAATCAAACATTCATCCCCAGTCACAAATCTGGGTTTAATCCATCAATTCTTTGAGGATCACCAGCACCGCTGAAGGCCTCGAGACCAGTAAATTCGGTAACTGCAAGAGGACCAGCAGCTATGGTATAAGCACCAGGATGAGTAACTGCATCATGGAGAGTGGCACTGCAAACTGCAGGAGGGCCAGCAGTACCAACGACTTCATCAGGATCAGCCAGATGAGTAACTACATGAGGTCTATCAGTGCTGGTAACTGTATAAGGATTAGCCACACCAGTAACTGCAAGAGAATCAGCAGCATTAACTGTATCAGGATCAGCAGCACCAGTATCTGAATAAAGGCCAGCAGCAGTGATAACTGCATCAGCATCAGTAGGAGGATATCACTGCATGAGGACCAGTAGCCCCAACAAATGCATGAAGACCAGAAACAGCGGTAACTGCATCAGGATCTACAGAAGCAATAACTACATCCGAACTAGCAGCACTGGCTACTGCATAAAAATCTGCAGGATGTGTAGCAGCATCATGACGAGCAGCATTGGTAATTAAATGAAGATCAGCAGCACTGGTACCTGTGTCAGGAGGATGAGTAACTGCATTAGGACCAGCAGTGCGATTAACCAGATCTTAATCCGAAGCACTGGCCTCTGCATCCGGTCCAGTAGAATATGCAACTGTGTAAGGAACGGAATCACCACTAATTGGATCAGGACCAGCAGAATGAATAATTTCAGGTGGACTAACAGCACTGGTAAATACTTTAGGACCAGCAGCACTAGCAGCTATTTCAGGAGCAACAACACAAACACAGTAGGTTGCGTGTCAGGATACCGTTGTCATAAATATCAGTCCTGAATATAATTTACAAATAAAGGGCCCAATTCACAAAGAGCCTCCGCAGCAGTGGCAGAGGCTCCGCAGTGGTGGTGAGATGTCTGCACTTGTGGCAGGATCTCCACAATGAGAAACTACAGTGTGGAGATCCTGTAACAAGTGCAGAAAAACCGCCATGACTGCAGAGCCTCTGCCGTGACTGGAGAGGCTCTTTGTGAATTGGCCTAAATTATCATGGGTGTAGATTTGATTTGAATTCATTCCAATGGGCGATATATCTGTCAAAGTTATTTAAGACTCGCTATTTATACCAGACAATATTCTGACAATGATATACTGGTGCCATACTGCACTACCTGTTGACCATCCCCACGCCATCTGCATCCTCAGTAAACCTCATCTTAGTCATAAGTATCCCCCATTTTACAGCTACTTTCCTCATCCCTCCACATATGCTACTAAAATGTATTTATATGTGTGTGGAAATCTTCTATGTTCTCCTATCTTCTATGTTGGGGTGAAGATCTCTGCTCAGAATGGATAGGAAATGCAAAGATGGAGACATCTTCAACTATGCTGTATTTTGTTGTACATAAGTAGTACTACAGTAATGCTACTAACATAATACAAAATGTAGTTTGTGAATAGGCCCCTTAGAATCTAGGTCTATTTTGAGGCTAGACATTAAAGAGCCACTAGATTTAAACATAGATACTGAGTTACATATGCTCTTATAATGTGATTTGACTTTGAAAGCCAGCTGCTAATATCATGTTCATTTCTGAATGTTAATGTTCACTACTTCAAGTTTAAAGTTTGCATTATGATGGCCATTATAGGAGAATGAAATGATTGGACATTGTGGACTACTAATTTGCCCACTTGGGTGAAACCAAAGTGGTCTTCAGTTGTAAAATGATAAACATGTGTTTTATTATCTCAGTTTGCACAGAACTGGTATCTTCTACAAAGATATCAAAGTTTGATCAGTCATGCTGTCTGAGGTGAGGTTCCCTTCGTACAGTGGCAAGTAGAGGAGCTTGCATCAGTGATCAGTGAGAGATGTACCACTGAAGTAGAGTGAGAAGCTCTCACAAGGAAGAATTGTGACAAGCTGGCAGTAAATGGCAGCATGAGAAGATGATGTTGGGCGACGTATAAGAAGCCGTAATGGAGAAACTGGGCTTGAGGTCAGTATGAAAGACTTGCACTGAGGGCAGTGTAAGAATATAGCCCTGGGGCAGTTTGAGGAGGGCTGTGTATCAAACAGGGCAAAAAGGTAGTACTGGGGCCATATTGTCAGAATCTAACAATTGTGAGCGGTTTGAGTAACATGGGAGAATGGTGTGTGCTCCAAATCTACGGAGTGTCACATACAAACACATATGGTAATTCTTATTCTATCTCCAGTCTAGCACATATTGGAGCAAGTGCAATAAAGCAAACATGATTTTTTATATCGTCAATCCCCTCAAATACTGTATGAAATATATCATTATTATCACCCTGCAAAGCCTGCCCTCGGAAGCCATGTTCATCGTTGAAGCCATCTGCTTAATTTACATTTTTTGCTGGCCCTACACATGGAAAACACAACCGAATTGCGGTTCCAAACCCAAACTACAAAAGGAAATATGCATCTTTGTGGCTTGACAGGGCAGCTCCCTGTATGACCTACTATGACCAGTTAGTCTCTACCTGAAGTGGTATTTCTAAAACCTCTGGTCGGTGTATCATTCTAGCTTCTAATAATAGATTCAATTTGAATGCATCAAGGGCTATTTTACATCTGAAAAGTTAACTCAGTCATCACATTTTTTGTTAAATTCAGTTCTTTCAAAGGTCAGGGCGAAAATTAAATTGTACCGCCGTTATTTGCGTAATTCTGGACATTTCACATCATACTTTCCCGATATTGTGTCATCATGCAACGTTGCCGACGTGCACGCCATTTGCGGCAAAAGTTTACTGCGAGCACGGTGAATAACGCGAATGGCTATGATGTGAGTGGCTTTGCTCACACCACATGTGTCTTTTGTGCTATATTTTTACTGCAAAATGCATACTTCTGTCAAAAATTGACACAAAGATGCATATGGCTCTGAAATATAATGCTAAATACAAATTTGTATTTCATAATTTGACGTAATTTTCCCAACATTTTGCTTAATTACATAAAAGCAAATTATACAAATTTAGCAGACCTCTATTCTTTTGTCTCTTGTATACATTTATACAAAAAATAATCTCATTTAGCTACTTTCTTTTGAAATCCAACAGGCCAGGCTTAATGTGCTAAACAACATATTTGAATCCATTGTCTGGAAACAGCATTTCTCTATCACTTTATTTTTATCTTGTAGATTTCACTGCGCCATTACTAAGGGCCTCCTTGCGGGGGAATGCTTCCCTTGCATACATTATTCCTGGTGCAAGTATAATGTAGCGCAAGTGTTTACAAACTGGCGCAATGGTCCCATTGCGCTAGTTTGTAAATATGGCGCAGGCTGGGGGTCTGTTCCGCACCGCCGAAGCATTAAAAAAATGACCCAAGGGGCTTGTAAATGAGCCTCTTAGTTTTCAAGCCGAAAATATTACAGTAACATCCGCCCAGTCGTTTATTCTACCCACCCCAATCTAAAAGAAGGGACTGCTTAATCACACACCCTCACACAATGTAATAATACCCCTTGCTTTCCAACCATGTGCAGAATTGTTTTAGCGCTATGATGAAGAACAGTATTCTAACACTTGCCTATGCTTGTTTCCTTTGTTGTTTTATTATTTGTTTTAATGCTATGTGCACTGTTTCTATGCCTGAATGTGTTTAAAAAGTCCGCAAGAAATAATAAACTGCATAAAGACCTATGTTCAGGATACAGTACTATAAAAGTCATCTTTGGCTTGGTGGAGTGGTCATTTGATCTAAAGCAACAGTGTTGTTTATTGAGCTGTGCAGCAGCATATTAATGACCTGACTGAATGTTAAGAATTTGGAGTGTCTAAAGACCGTGCAGCATTGATGATTTCTAAAACATCTCAATCAGGAATTGTTTAAGACTGTATTTTGGTTGCAGGTCATCAGACGACATGTGACACTTTTTAGGCGCAGGAAAAAAAAGTAATTTGCCCAAAACTACAGCATGTTTAGCTGAGAGCGGAAATCGACCGTGGTTCCACAATTTTATAGGTGGCAGATGTAGCCATTTCACCAGGTCTCCTCCCCTACACAGTTAATCAGGCGGTGGCAGGACTGTGTGTCACTCTATACTGTCTTGATTCACACAGCGGCGAAATCGCATGGTGGAGGGGAAAATGATCTAGAAATCCCTGCAGTGAGTGGATTTCTGGATTCTTTGTGGGTGCTCTGTCAAAGTGATGACAATGGAGATTGTTTAACAACCTCTTGAGTCCAGGACATCAAAAGTAGCCTCTGAAGGTTTGTGTTCTTTTTCCCGTTAGTGTAGGTAGTATTATCCACCAGCACTTGGCAAAAAGCCACAACCTCATTCTTTGGCCCCACCCCTAAGACACCCATCCACACATAGTAAGGCCATAAATAGCTGGAGATCACATCTGTATTCTAACTCCACCTACTTTCAGGTTCCTCAGGCAAGGCAAATTTATTTCACCATACCGGCTGGACCTTGTGCGGAAAGCTACCTAATGGACAGTCTCCCCCTCACCAAGCAACCCAACCCCTGCAAAAAAGAAAACACAAAGGATCCCCGCTGAGGCTGTCACTAATGTCCTGTGGTATTTTCACACCACTTAATGGACATCTGCTGCTAATTTCTCCCAAAGAGAAGCTAGAAAGCCACTTTGCATAGTGGTTTCCAGCAATTTTATTGCCCCCTCACCCCCTTTGATTTTGGCTCCTCACCATGTGACCAAGGGAGCCAAAATCATGTGCCGTCCATTACTTCATGCATAGTTTTACAATCTGCTATGCTTGCGATGCATTCTATGCACCTCCATTGTTCTCTGCTTTGCTCAGCCAGTGTGTAATGTCATGGAATGCTGGTAAAAAGAGGACTTTGGCTGTTTTGGGTTGTGTGGGTTGAAGAGACCTTTTACTAAATTCATACGATAACCTGTTGTTTTGGGATGAGTGTCGGTTGAAAGAGACCTGCTGTTAAACTCATAAGATGTCGTGTTGCTTTGGGATGTGTGAGGGTTAAAAGAGACCTGATGCCCAATTCATGAGGTTCTCTGTTGCCACAGATTGGATGAGGGTTGAAAGATACCCATTTGTAATTTATAGAATGAGGGTTGAAAGACACCTTTGCCTACTGCTATAGTGGGGGTTAAAAGACACCCATTGTGTTATTGCACAATTTGCCCTGTTTTGGGTTGAGTGAGGGTTTAAATGGATACCCTTTTTGTGGTTTTGTGTTTCATGCGAGGTTGAGTAATAGGTGATGTGTTATAGGTCCAGTGATACCTGTATGTGGATGTGCTTTTAGTTTTGTATGGATGGGGTCAGATGCAACCATTGCATGAATAATATTATAGGACTGAATAATTTATAGGACTTATTGAAGGTAGAGTCTCTAACATTTTCTGCTTGTATTTTTTTATTTTCTATCTTACGTTTTCTGTTTGCATTTTATTGTTTTCTAAAGGAAGGAGATGTGTTATAATCTGCTATGCTTGTGATACACCACCATTGTTCTCTGCTTTGTGTGATGTCATGAAATGTTGATGAGTGACTTGAAGAGAGTGACACTAAGAGAAAGTGGGCTGTGGCGAGAGGATGCTGCTCCTGGTGGGGTTTCTTATTAAGTAATGGGTAACTTATCCTGTAAACTTTTAAACAAATCTACAACCTTTATCCTGCGTGAACTGGCTACCTCACTCCAACTTGCCCAGAAGGAATCTTTGATTGAAACACATGGCTAGTTTTGTCCTGGGAAAACGACAAGTTCACTATGCTGTGTACCGGTCTGTTCAATTGAAGGAGAAATGGAAAGCATATCTGCCAAATATACATAGCAGAAATGCCTTTTAGTGACATTTAAGCATCTATACATAATGTACATTTAATTAAACGTGGTTCAGTTACGTTATGCACATTGTGTCAGCCGTACAGTGCTACAAAGATCTTAACTCTTCTTTACAGAGACCTGTTTGAGTTGTTTTCTTACTCAGCTGAGACAGAAAATCTCCAGGTCTGCGAATTAAAAGTCAGAACAAAGTTGCCCATCCCCCTTGTGCTCTCATCCATCCCTTTTCAGGCTCACAGCCATACATACAGTCCTGTGACCAAAGTACAGACAAACATGGAAAGTGAACGGTATGTTTACACCTTGGCCTGAGCGAGAAGGGCAGCACAAGGCCACTTTAGTGCAGGGTAAAGCACGAGCAGGCGTCTCATTCACAAATAAGAATAAAGAGGAACCGGGCTGCATTTCTACTTTACATCTAAAAGAAGTGTCACAGTTTAATTAAAGACACTCCTGTGAGAATAAAGGACTTTGGGGCATATTTACAAGCCCCTAGCACCACTGGAACGTCACATTTTCTGATGCTGCAGTGGCGCTGTGCACTGCGCCATACTTACAAGGAGGAATTAAGCACTTTGCGTGGAAGGGGCGTAAAGTGGGTGTTGCTGTGGGCGGTCCACAGCAACACCCATTGCATTTTGACGCTTCCCCAGATTTATGAGCTTTTGTAAACCTGAGGCAGTGCCAAAATCTAACGCAACCCCAGGGGTGGCATTAGCATGACACAACAAGGAGAAATGCTCTCCTCGTTTTTTTGCTCTTTCTATGTGTGCTGCATTGTCCAGCACACATAGATGGATTATATTGCCATTAAAGATTGTTTTTGTGCAGAAAAGTACCCCTTCCTCCACAAAAACAATCTCCCCCGCAATGCAGCCATCCTGGCACCGTGGCACAAGGGTAGCTGCATTGGCACCAGGCAGCTAAATACAGGGATGAGCTGTATTTGTTTAAATATGGTGCTTCCCTGCATTTTAGAAGTGACGCAGTGTGGTTCTGCCACTTTTAATAAATATGCCCCTTTTTGCTGTGTGCCAACACACGTTTGCAAATATGAGGTATTATTGGGAGAAAAAATGACACCGACGAAAGATTGGCCTCTCACGATTAGGTGACTGCAGATTAGTTAGGACAGAAATTGATTTACAGATGGTATGGTAGAACTTCTATAAGGAGAACTGAAGAGAATTAAATGTTGATAAACATGTAATTATCTGTGGAAATATATTCTTTACACGGCATGACTGTACCAAATATATGCACTATAAAAGTGTGCAAAAACAAATTGTCAGTTTGCAAAGTTGTCTAAATAAAATACAAGGTTGACGCAGTGCAAAAAAGGAGTAATGGCAAACATAAGATATTAAAACAAATGTGTTACAAAAAGGATGAAGAAATTCGTGCAAGTTCCGTACAGCTCCAAATGAAAACAATGTTACCTGGCTTGTCACGGAATAGTACCTTAGAAAGGAAACACAACAAACAAATATACAGAAACACGTGTATACACAACACCGTATGTTCATTAAGGTCTTCAAAGACAATGGATCGATCAGATAGAGTATGAAAGAGGACATGTCTAGAAAACCAACAATAGCAAAGCCAATTCGCCTGTCTTGCCAACATTATTTTTTATTGCAAGTATATCCCACACTGAAATAAAAATAAGGAAAAAAGAAAACATGGTGTCGCCTAAACGTGGCAGTCATATGCTTCCAATAACAATGTAACGTTTTAAAATAATTACCCATTTTATAAATATGTAATGGACCAGTGTGAGTGCTTCCTAGCAGGCAACTGTACTTACCACAGGTTGAGGCCCTTTCAGTTTCAGTGCACATCACAGGAAAATAGGAATATTATTGGCTCAAAGAAAAAGTACTATTTGCTTTGAATTAATTTAACCCAAAGACTTCATTTAAACACACATAAATTGCTATAAAGTGGTCAAGAACAGGAAGAAAAAAGCATTGCAAAGATAAGTATTGGCCCATCAGCTCAGGCGCTGGTATGCTCTTTGGTTTGCAAATGCAGGGCGTTAAGTGTCCCTGGTGGTGCTAAGCATCAGCAGCTCTGAACAATCACTGGCAAAGCCAAAAGGTTTCGCCTGTGCAAAAGCTGATGTCTTTTCCTGTGGTCTTGTAACCATGTTGTACACCAGCAAGGCTGCTCCTTACCATGGCTAAAAGTAGTGGCATGGGACAAAGGAGAGTTTCATAGGGGAGAGCGGGATGAAGTAGAGTGGAGTGGCAAAGCGTAGAGTGGAGTGGGATAGAGTGGAGTACCGTAGAGAGGTACAGAGTTGAGTGGCGCAGAAAAAAATGGTGTGGCGTAGAGTGGAACGGTGTGGAGTGCTGTAGGGTGGAGTTGCTTTATTTCCTGGTGCAGCTGCGAATATCAAAAATTTATTTTTGCTTTCAAAGCACATTGTCATGGAACCACTTGGCATTAAAGGGTACTACTTTTTGTGGATGTCCTGCTTCATAAAGGTCAGAATATGTCACAGTGAAGTTAAGACAATGGCTGAAGGGAACCGATCCATTGGCCCATCCTGTATGCTGTATTGGGCAAAAGAAAGATGTGAATGACACAACCACTCCACAATAGACGAAGTAAATATATTCTCTATAGAATTTTAATAAAATCAAAAGGTCGTGGTTAAAGGCAGACCTGAAACAAATGCAGTTGAAACAGTGTCGGACAGTAATTTTAGGAGGGAGGGGGGCGGGCGGGACCAACATACACACTCACGCTCATTCATTCACACACGTGTGCAAACGCATATCCATTCACAACACTCATTATCAAACATTCAAACATACACACATGCACCATTCATTTAAAAATACACACATACTTACCTTCAGCTCAGCCTCTAAGGTCCCAGGAGGGTTTGAACTGCTGCCTTCCCTCGTTGGCAAGGCAGCAGTCCCAGCCTCGTCACAGAGTGGGATGGGGTCAGTGAGACTGCTGACCCCGCCCCACTCTATGACAAGGTGCCACTGATTGACACTCTCCCTGGACGCTTCAGGGCTTAAACCTGAAGCACCCAGGTCAGAGTCAATGGGTGACGCTTCCCTTGTCACCAAGGGGGAGGCCCTTGAGGCGCCTTTGCTGAGCTGAGGAGATCATGCCCATAGGACCTGTGACCTCTTCAGCCCAGTAAAGTTCAGCTCAAGCAGCCAGGAGCCTGCACAAATCGTGCATATCTCGATTCTGGCTGCCTGAGGTGAACATGAAGAGTGTCTGTCAGGCTGACCTTTGCGCAGCCTAACAGGCACTCTTCATGAGAGGCAAAAGGGGTATGAGGGGCAAAAGGTAAGGGGGCGTGGCCCCTCAGCCCCAAAGGACAGGCTGCGGCTGAGTTCAGAGGGTCACACGTTACTGGAATATTACAGTTGGCTACTCCTTGCTGAAAAACATGCTTGCTGCTACTAAGTTAAGGTAACCTGCAACCTATCTGCAACAAGATGTTCCTTGCACAAAGCTAAGCATGCTGGAACTTCAGAAAGTTTTTCATCACTAGATCTATTTTGTATCCCTCCAATACTTGCAGTTCATTATATGTTTGAGACTGGCATACAGGCTGCATGTAGCAACCTCATGCCAGAAGGATGGGCGCTAATAAAACGAAATGGGTCTCAAGGTACACATATCCGCTCTGAGGGGGAGTGCTGAGTACTTCCCCCAGGGCCCATCACGCCTGTGGCCCCGCCCCCTTTTAACAAAACAATTATAAACATGGTTTGCAGCTGCTGCTGCTGGCGGGGGCGACACTCCCCAGCCCATATGGAAGAGCCACCACTGCCAATGCTGCATTCTGCCTGAGGAAGTGGTGATAGAAAACCCACTGGAGCTGTTCAGTTTGGAAGTGGAGATCCTGGACAGAAATGAAAACGCTCACTGTTTACTCGTTGGTGACAGCATTCTGAGTCTTACGGAAGCGGACACTGCAAGAACCCCCTTTCTATTGGAGAGCGTCAGAGAAGCTGCCCTAAGTGTGAACTCAGTGAGCCCATACAGACTGAATAAAAACGTGTACTTTTCACTCAGTGTGAGCAGACCTAAAGAAGGCTCCCAAAACTATTACTTGAGAATGCTCTGGACTGAAGTCAAGAACACGCATCACCTGGACCTCAAAGCTTCTGATGGCAGAATCCCAGCCAGATCTTGGACCACTCAGATAACTGTCATTGTCTTGGATGTGAACATCAATGCTCCTGTCTCCAACCAGTCTGTGTACAGGGTGAAAGTAAGCGAGGACACCCCTGTAAACAACATTGCTGCTGGTGCAGGTAGGGGCAACAAGGAAGGAGGGGAGGCGTTTGTTGGTGTCAGGACAATAGGACAACAGAGGGAGTGGGGAGAAAGTGCTATGACATGGCCAGCGCTGGCTGCATTTTAGCGTTTTTCTTGTTAATTACTCAGGGAGGGCGGATTGATAGGCAACGTGGGGGAAGGGTGAGTGGGGGAGCAACACGGACAACAGAGGATAGGAGGGAGGGCCTGGGATCAACACGGACAACACAAGTTGGGATGAAAGGGGTGGGAGCAAGCACAAAAACAAATGGAGGGTAGGATGAGGTGCTGGTGCAGCAGCAACACAGACCGTAACAGAGGGAGGCGGGGTCAAGCAGCACAGGGGAGAAACAGAAAGAGGGGGAGAAGTACAGAAGGGGACCTGTTGAGAATGCTGCATTCTCCTTGTAGAGTGCTGAAGCCAAAAGAAAAAAGTAGCACCCATAAAATGGGCAGAGGAAGGAAACAAGTAATGCAGCCATGCTTCTGGGGAAGGACAAACACACGAAGAGGAAGGGAGCCTACCTCAGCTAACCTCTAAGAGGAAAGTAAATGAGAGTGACAAGGAGCAAACTAATTGTAAGGATTGGACTCCAATCCCACGGAAACAAAACAAAATGTCTCTAAGAGACAGTGCCAGAGCTGTCTATGCAAGACATAAAAACAGGTTCTGAGATGGCTCCCTATCTGTCTCTTCATGTTTGCCCTCACCCTGAACGTGAAAGAAAAAATCTACATCCGGTGGGGCGACACTATGTCATCACCAGACTTTGATGTAAGTAGGGAGAAACTCCTTTGTTATGCATGCTGCCATGAAGAAGCTAATCAGAAGATATGATGGCCTGTGCAGGCCCTGGGGATCCGCAGCGTGGCAGGAGGGGAATAGGGCAGAGCAGAGGTTTAGGCTCTAAATGTAACAAGTTTGCAGTGATAAAGTTGCTGCATGGGTAGCTGCTGCCAAGTATTAGCAGCTTCTAGACATTTTTCCAAGCCAACAATAAATACGAATAAGTATGTTACAAAGAGTTTTATCACAATCTCATAATTACAAAGTTGACACATTTTTACTGTTATTTACCACAAAGTGGTTGCTGTTACTTCTTGCTGTTATCTTCTGCAGCTATCAACCATTGATAACACCAATAGCCTGAGCTTGTTTTAAGTGCATGCCAATTGTTCTATTTTATATCTAGACATGCAATAACAGAAAGTGATAGCAAAATACCAGACACACAGCAGAGATTTTTATCCTGCATGTTTAAGCCACGCCCTTAATTACATAGGTTACGTCGCTTTCAGAGACCTTCCCAGTTTTTTCAACTGTGCGGATCTGCACCTGTGGCCAGGCAAAAAGTGTATGACAACCAGTGGGTAAAGTGAGCTGACTGTATGCCTCATGTTAATAATCTGTGGCCGTGGAAACAAAATGTGAAGCTGAACACACAAGTGTCCCAATACAGCTGATCCAAAACCCTTATTTGCACGTGTGAATTTATTCTATCTATGCTTTTGGATTACCCGAGCCCCACAAAAGCGCTAAATCTGAATCTAGGCTAAAACATTAAAAGAGACTTTATCGTATAAAAGAGTACTGAGGGTATAAATCTCCTTCGTGGGAGGAGTGGCCCAGGTCGCATGCGTGATGTATAAGAATGAATGACGCCTGAATGGGAAATCGACAGCGGTAGATTGACGACGCGCAGCCTCTTTAAATCTCAAACTCAGTGCAGGTACAGATTAAACACGGATCTGCTCAGCAGGTCCCAGTGAAGCAAGCTATCTTTCTGACACGTTGCAATGTGGAACCCTGGGAGGGAGCTTCTCTAAAGCTAGGATATTAATTACGAGAGCGATCTGCTGTGCCCAGTCTGGAGGAGGGCAGCAGCGTCTGATGAGGCGTTATGTGGTGGCAGCGCTTGTATGGAGAAAGAGGGACGGCGGGTGCGGGGCGAGTGATTTCCTGCGAACGCTCAGGGTCAGGGAATCAGGGACCAGGGTAGTGCTCGCTCTGACAGTAAGTCATGCATTTCAATTAGACCTAGGTTGCTTATCGATCCTGATTGATTAAAAGCCATCATATCTGTTGGCTGATCCAATACCCGGGGAGAGTAAAATGATTTAAGAGACAAAAAGAGGTCGTCTGGCAGATCTGTGGAGAGATTAGAGTAGGGTCAGCAACAACCGTATGTCAAGAGAAAGACTGTTTCCCAGTCACGTTAGCTTTTCACCAGGAATGCCATTGTGACAAGCAGTTGATTCTGCCCTAAATCCAAGGCCTAAGTGACTGAATCAGTGTTCTGCAAAGGAATTCTACCGTTTACCCACAAGTTAGATGTTATGGTCTTGTTTCACTATTATGAAGTGGGAGGGTCTGTCTACGTCAGGAAACACTGGGCATAGACACCCATCAAATCAGACAACTTTGCATGACATACATAGCTAACAACAGCGAGAGTCAGTGCACAGTTTGCTACCATCAGCAGAGTGACGTTT
This sequence comes from Pleurodeles waltl, assembly GCF_031143425.1. Lineage (NCBI taxonomy): Eukaryota > Metazoa > Chordata > Amphibia > Caudata > Salamandridae > Pleurodeles > Pleurodeles waltl. The sequence goes on along the minus strand of NC_090446.1, from coordinate 642,210,999 downwards.
GTTTCCACCACTTCAATAAGGAGGAAATCCAAATGCAGTTTGTGGTAAGAATCTGGAGAATTCCTACTGGAGCCTACCTCTCTACCCAGCCCTGACAAGTGAATCTAAAGTCTGCCTTTGCGCTCTGTTTGGTCAGTGTTCGAGGTCCAAGATTTCCTCTGAAGACAACGGACAGGTATTACTTAAATAGCCACACAGGTGAACGTAGTTAAACCAGGCATTGTCCAAGCCAGTAGTTCTTGTCCCTGGGACATATTGGCTTTGCCAGTGGTTTTTAGCAATGTTGTACAGCATCTCTGATGCTGTATCATTTTGTAGGGCCACACACTATGCATGTATGTCCCTACAAAATGACGCAAAAACCGTTTTTATGTTTTTGTTCTCCAATCCGACTTGGATAGCTACATTTTTAAAAAATAGAGCTAAAGCATTTTGTTTTTCAGAAGTGAATGTGGGAAGCAATACGGGGAGCAACACTGGGTGCAGAAGCCTGGGCGAGAAGTGCATGACACAGGCAAAAATGCAACATGTAGTGCAGGGGAGAGAACCAAATAGGCAAGAAAGAGGAATGTGGAGCTGGGTAGAAGCACAGAGATGAGAAAGAAGCATGAGCGGAGAAACGCACAAGCACAAGGAAGAGAAACATAAATAGCAACAGTTTGGGGAAAGAGAAGTGTGCAAGGGAGACAGCTGGAAAACATGTGCACTCTCATAGACTGTTGAACCAAAAAGAAAAAAAGTAATGCCTGAAAAATAAGAAGTGGAAGCATACAAGTGATGAGACTATGCTAAAGGGATGGACAATCACAAGGAGAGAAGGAAAGCCCACACAACCTAACAAATAAAAAGCAAGAAAATAAGAGTGACAATAAAGCCAATCAATGGTAAGCAATGGGCAGTTTTAAGACCACGCTAAGCAAAAAAGCAAGAATTTACTGACACTAAAACAGGTAAAGTGAAATACAATTTTAACCATTTCACATTGAAATTAAGTCAAAATACATTTTTTCTCAGTTTTCCCCATTGTCAAATAATCAGAAATATTTTGCAATTTAATGAAAAACATATTGTTTGGCCCTTAGGTCACTCATACACAAGTGTGCAGGACCTTCTCTTACTTTAGCTTCATTCTTTGTGGGTTTATCCAAAAATGCATTCTACTTTATCACTAGTGGTGAATGTCATGTGTCACATAGCAAAGGTACATGGAAGATGAAGGCTCACCTAACCACCAGAACTAGGAACCTCCATCAAATGTAATGGGTTTGGTCTTTGGGGTCTAGGGACCCCTGCTATAGAAATGGTAATGACACAGAAATACACAATGCTAACTTGTTTAGGAACCCAGGTCATACGGTTTCATATAAAGTTTTTAATGAGATCCCTGAACTTGTATGTGTTATGAGCTCAGGACCCAAATGAGCTCCGGACCTTGGGGCCACCCGCCCTCGGAAACCCACCCACCCACCCACCCCCACCAGCCAAGCCCGTAACCTGGGAATCATCCTGGACCCCGACCTCAGCATGAACCATCAGATCAACACAGTCACCTCCACCTGCTTCTGCACTGTCCGCCTCCTACGCAAGACCTTCAAATGGATCCCCCTCGAGCATAGAAAGGCAGTCACACATACCCTCATCACCAGCAGACTGGACTACGGCAACGTACTCTACGCCGGAATCAACAAAAAAACTCACCTGCAAATTGCAAAACATCCAGAACGCCGCCGCCAGATTGATCCTCGACCCACTCCGACACTGCCACATCTCACAACACCTGCGCACACTGCACTCGCTCCCCATTGAGAAAAGAATCACTTTCAAAATCCTCACCTGTGCACACAAAGCCCTCCACAACATCGGACCTACCTACCTTAACAAGCGACTCAACTTCCACATTCCCTACAGGACCCTACGCTCACCCCAGCTCTCTCTCGCAGAAGTACCCCGCATCAGGAAAACCAAAACAGGAGGACGCTCCTTCTCCTACCTCGCCGCCACCTCCTGGAACGTCCTACCCATCCACTTCAGACAAACCACCTCCCTCCTCAGCTTCACGAAGGAACTGAAGTCATGGCTTTTTCAATCCACCTTCAGTACTTGCTACATCCCCCGCACCCTCCAAGCGCCTTGGGACACTACGGGTGAGTAGTTGCTCTTTATAAAGTCTGATTAATTGATTGATTGATGAATGGTAGCCTCCAGTCAAAGCTGCCTTCTTAATTTCTTTCTTTGCAGCCCTTCAGACTCTCAGAAACAGCCTATCCAGAAACTGCAGCACAATAGTCTTGTATGATTTGGTTGACAGAACTAGCTTAGTAGAAGGCGTCTATCATTTCTGCAAGTCCTAGCACTCTTACCCACTTTCCCTTTTATGGGGTTGGCCATGAGAATCCTCACCAGAAAATATATCTTAAACGGGTACATATCAGTGCTCTCTCCAAGGTTTTACACCTGAACATGGAACAGTTTATGCCCCAGTGCACATGTGCAGGCTTAGAACAAAGAGACATCCAGCATTTTGTGTCCAAAAACATATCTGAACGATCTACTCCACAGTGCAACTATGGCCAAATCACAGCTGTTATCGATTTCAATCCTATGCAGCACTTTTAAAATTACATTTGGAATAGCAAACCTGCAAATTCAAAGCGTTCAGCAGTTTTAATTCCATTTTTTTATTTTTACTTAATTTGGATTATGATTTTATCACATATCATTCTCAAACATGAGGCTGTACCTCGTTAGAATCCTTACCACATCTGTCAATGAATTATGGTACAGGGGTTTCATACTCTTTCAGGCAAGCTTTTAATCATGTTAGAAACAACATCTCAACCTGCTAATATCTTTCACAATCTTAAATCTTAACCAGATAGACAATATCCACAGACGTATTTGTCCAATCTGTGGGTGAACAAACAATGAACTGTTCTACCCAACCAATAAGTATGCATTTCGCTGTCAACTAAACTTTAAAAATGACATCCCATTCTCCCTCTGCCACACCCCACCTAACAATCTGTTGGTGATATGAACTGCGCATTCTTGATATTTCAGTTCATTCATATCTGAGCAATGGTCCTATAAAGTCAGTGCATTATACATATATGTGAAGCACGGATAACGTCCGATGGTGATCCAAAAAATGTATCATTATTTCTACATAGCATTTGATTTTATACCCAAACCAACATATTATCAGTGTTGTTTCTTCTGAGTGAGACTTGGTCCATTCATGCTTCATGTGTTTTCACATGTGGAATGCCCCCCTCTTGACTTCCATAAAAACCAGCCAATATCGAAAGATCTTACATACTTTTTGAAGATCAGACATTCTCTTTAGCTATTGCATGGGAAGGCGGTTCAATATATACATTTGTAATGGTCAAGGCCCACTGCTCTGTCCTGACTTGAATTAGTAAGACTCGGGGGATGTATATCATTCTCTCTGTTTTTTGTCAATAACTCTTTCCTGAATATGAACTGCTCCGTGGCCACACTTTTGAAGTTGGTGATTAGTGCAACTGCAGATCTGACACAGAAGTCCCTTCTTTGCATTGTAGATTAATGGGGGCTTAGTTCAACCTTAAAGCATGTGACACCTGCAGCTTAAACACTTAGGAGAGTGGCTTTAATCACGTGGAGTTGTTGGCTATTTGAACCCTTATCAGTAGACTGGAAAGCAGCATATCTCTTACTACTTTGTCTGGTGCGCATGGATGACTCCCTGTCTGCTTCACCCCTGACCATGAACCAGCATCAGCTCTCCGGCTGCCTCTTCAGCCTTGAATATTTCCCATTTTAAGCTGGCTGTGCTGTGCACCATCAAGAAAACCAGGCTGAGGAGTCAGATGAAAAGCAAGGGGATAAGGAGGCTCAGAGAGGACAGACAAACCAAGGGCAGAACGTTAAACATGTGTTTGCATTCGTTTGCCTGCCAGATAAGGGCAATGCCATTCTCCCGAAAAGTCTTTTATCCACTCCTATCCAAGATCTATAATCATACTGGTTTGTGTTGCCAGAGCTGCCATGTCCATGGTGGTGCACAACCATTTTTCTATGTTGTAGTTTCCTGCCTAAATCGTTAATAAAGTGTATTTGGCCTGAGAAAGATGTATATCAGTTCTTTCAAATTCTCTATTTTTCATTGCTTCAATAACCCACCCTAGTTGCATTTTGTCTTTGATTTTTGCTTTTTTTCTATAGATGTATTTCCTGTTAGATTCTCCTGACTGGAAGATTACATGCTAGACTCTTTCTCTGTTCTTTCTCAGGGTATATTTGGTGTCTTATGGTTACTGGGAGAAGTCCCTTTCCTCAGGTAATCAGTGAGTGAGAGAGACCTTCATAATAAAGGATGGTTCCCCTTATAAGTAACCCAAACTAGTTTTGTGGCCTTCAAATCAATGATGAGACAGACATAATTCAGTAGAACTTCCATGATGCTTTGCTTCTATTCTAAGAGCTAGCTTCCCATTTAAGGTCCTCAATATGAGCTGCCTGGTAAATGGTGTAATGTTTATAGCACATAAATCAAAAGGAGGGACAAAGAAGCTGTGTTGGAGGTTCACTCAGCTTCCTTTTTGCAAACACCAATAACCAAAGGGAATTAACTCTAATACCATAAAATTCCAGGCCTTCTGAGATCTTTCTCAAGAGACCCTCAAACACATATTCTACCCACAACAGCAAATATTGCCACTTTGGTATGATTTAGTGGGTAGCATCATCTCAGGGTTCATCTTTCACTTGAGTGTCCTGTTCTCCAATTGAAAATCTCCTACTACCTGGAGGGTGTCTCAGTGAGGACCAAAAGTGAAATAAGTTAATTAAAATTACCTCTTATCCTCTATACAGTACTTGTTAATTAGTGTCCATAAAATGCAAAGGTGATGTTGTTACTACGGGTACAATAATGAATGATAATGACAATTTTCTCCTCCTACTCTGTTTACGATTTTAAGGCCCCTTTCAGTTCTCCCAAAGTTGTTGGACCATATGAGCCATGCGCCATAATTTTGATTGGTGATTACTTGAGAGTTTCAGGTAATCTGCTTTGCATAAGGTCGTGATGAAACCATATACCCCATGTTGCCTTGTTGTGCTGAAATATGTCAACCCTAATTTCGGATGTGCAGGATTCATTGTTGATCCACACAGCATCAACTGCTTTTAATCTTAACCCTTTCCTTTTTATAGACACTAATAAATGAGTACATAGGATAAGAGGTAATTTCAATTCACCTTTTCACTTTTTATCCTCACTGAAATGCCCTCCAAGTAGGAGGAGATACTCACTTGGAGAATGGGACTCTCAAGTGAATGAAGACCCCGTGATGATGCTACCCACGACATCACCCCACGGTGCAACATTCCCCGTTGAAGGTAGAATACGTGTTTGAGAGTCTGTTGAGAAAGATCGCAGAGGGCCTGTAATTTTATGGTATTAGGATTAACTTCTTTTGGTTATTGGTGTAATATTTATAGCATCTGATAAATCCCGCCACAGTCAAGTCTGAATTTATTGGGTGCACTAAGTACCACAAAAGTACAACTTTTTGGGGAATGACATGCAGATTTTGGTGCTTGCCACAATAAAATCTGCTTGTTCCAGTAAATACCAGGCTTTTTTCCTTCAATAAATATCAGCAGATTTTTATCTGCTGATATCTATCAAGTTACCACACATATGACAATAACCAGATCACCCATAATGAGAGCCTCAATGTTTCAGTGAAATAGTTCTCAACGATTGTGTTCTCTCTGTTTATTACAATAAGTCAGTTAATGGACCTGTAATCATTTTGGAAAGCAGAGCTGGGTTCCTAAACATAAGATGTAAATGTCTTCAGTATCCGCAATATATTCACATATACCCTCTAAATTGTTGCCCAATTCTCTCTCTCCCTTAGAGGAAAACATGATCTTATAAATGCTATGAATTATTGAATTTAACTTGTTTTAAAAATTAATGAAAGCTGAGAAAGTACAGGCTTCCTCCCAGTGCTGACTTCATAAATTTTTCTGGATCTTTGAGTAAATACACTGCTAAGTCTAAATCTCTCAGGCATTAGGAAGCTCCTTCATAGGCTGAATTCCAGATTATGCTTCTTGGCTTCTTTTAAAGATCAGCAGAGACAGTGGTTTTGAAATATTGCCAAACCCATGTAAGTTAAAATTGCATATTAATGTAACTCTAACCAAAGCAGCCAAGTTTGCTTGCTCTTGCTAACTGTGCCCAAGCGGATGTTCCTGCCTATGATAATTTAGAGCCTTTCTTTTGCATCTTGGCTCTTGAGACAAGAACATGTTGATTATGTTGTTCGGCCGCAAAGTTATCTTTTGAAAGTCATGTCTCTTCCCATTATCTCAGACTTCTGCACCACCAATCCTCCCTTTTTTTTCAATGTCATGTGTGCTTCATTGAGAGCCTAAATTAAAAACACTGTATGTTTGTGTCTTTTTAATTTGCTTACTGAGCTCCTTTGTTTTTATGGTTCCGGTGAACCCTCTGAACAAATCTGAGGCTCACAGATAGCATTTTCATTTTGTCAATAAACTTTTCAGACATTACCACTGCAATACCCATAGGATACAAGATCACCCACTGCACCAACAAGTCTTCTGGAGGGATCACCATCATACACAAGGAATACATACAATACACCACCACAAATGACATCATCCCAGCCATGCAACACCTCAACTTCCAACTTCAAACACACGGCCAAAACCACCATCGAGGCACACTCATCTACCGTCCTCCCTGGCCACAACCAGCCTTGTGCAACTTCATCATCCCCCTTGCCATAGACTCCAAGAACCACATTTTTCTTGGTGACCTCAGCTTCCATCTCAACAGCCACAATTATATCCACAATACCAATCCCCTCTACAGCATGAATATCTTCAGACTCACCCAACTGGTCCACAATCCCACGCACACTACAAGCCACACGCTAAACCTCATCTTGACCTCCAGTGACCGTATCAGGTACAGCCACTCCATGGAACTCAACTAGACTAACCACTCCATTCTCCACTTCAACATCACCAGCTCACCGACCTCCTTCCCCAATGTGCCCAACACCCCATACTGCAGCTGGAACAAAGTTTCAAAGGACACATGGACCAATGTCCTTAACACCAGCCACCCCATCTCCTAGACCAGAACATCAGAAACATCAACAATTGAATCACCAACTGCGTCAACAGCGTTGCTCCTCACAGCAACAGCACCCAGAGAAGGTCCACCAAGCAAGCTATCTGGTACACTGAATACCTTGGAACTGCTAAACGACACTGTAAACTACTGGAAAGGAGATGGCGCACCAGCAAGGAATTGATTGACAAGACCACCTTCAAGAAAGCCTTCAAACTGTACCACAAACAGTTGAGAGAATAGAAGAAAATGTCTTAGCCTTCCATATGAACTCGAGCTCCAATAACAGCAAAGAACTCTTCAACATCGTCAAATAATTCTCTAACCTCCCAGCTGCAACAAACAACATTACCCCCTCACAGGAACGCAGCAATAACTTTGCAAACTTCTTCCACAACAAGATCTCCAACATCTACAAAAACTTCAAACCCTAGCCAAAGGCCACTGACTTCTTCAAGCAACATAATGGCACACGACCACCACAGATATCTGACTAACCAAATAGAGCCAGATCGCCCCACAGGGCACTGCCTCTATCATGACCTCGGTACACTCAGGGGCTCCAAGTGACCCATGCCCTGACTACCTCTTCAACCTATATGAAGCCAGAATCAGCTACATTTTCACTACCTTGTTCAATATCTCAATTTTCACAGCCACCTTCCCCGAAGACTGGAGACAGGCAGAAGTCAACTTCGTACTAAAGAAACAATTTGAAGACCACAACAAACTCAACAACTACTGAATGATCACCCTGCTTCTCTCCTGGCCAAAGTATTAGAAGAAGCCATCAACCAACAACTCGCCTCACACCTTGAACGGAACCTCCTACTCGACTCGTCCCTATCTTGATTCCACAGCAACCACAGCACCGAGACAGCCATCATCACAGATACCAACGACATCTGAGCTCTACTCGACTGAGGCCAAACTGTAGCTAGACCTCTCGGCAGCCTTCAATACGGTCTACCATCACACACTCATCACAAAGCTGCACAACATAGGCATCCAAGGATACGCCCTTAGATGGATCACCTCTTTCCTCATTGGAAGAACACAAAAAGTCCTCCTTCTTCCTTCACCTCCAAACCCAAGGAAATCATCTGTGGAGAACCCAAGGAACCTCACTCAGCCCCACCCTTTTATACACTCATATGACACCTCTGGCTAGCATTGTTAAAACCCACCAACTCAATATTCATATCCAATGTCGATGACACACAACTCATCCTCTCTAAATACATCACCAAGACCATCTTCCACAACTGCATGACAGATGTCACCAACTGGATAGAGAACAACTGCCTGAAGCTCAATACGGACAAGGCAGAGGTACTCATTTTCAGAAACAAAAGCTCCCCAGGGGATGCATCCTGGTGGCTTCCGAACTCAGACCTACTCCTACTCCCACTGACCACGCCTGATTCTGGACAACAAGCTAACTATGAATACTTTGGTCAACTCTGTCTCTTTCTCCTATTTCTTCATCCTCTGCATGCTTTGTAAAATATTCAAATGGCTTTAAAGCAGACGCACCATCACCCACACCCACATCTCCAGCTGACTGGACTATGGCAATGCTCTTTACACAGGGATTGCAGTTCACCTCCTCCGATGACTGCAGACCATACAGAACATGGCAGCCAGACTCGTCCTGGATCACCCTAGATGAAAGTATATTAAGCTCTACTTCAGGGAACTCTACTGGCTCCCTGTACAGAAAAGATGTCAGTTCAAGCTCCTGACCCATGCATACACTGCCCTACACAACTGCAGACCCGCCTTTTTTAACCACCGCCTGAACATCCATCAGCCCAACAGACACCTCAGCTTGTGTCACTTTCTTTAACCCTCCCCCCACTCCTTCTGCTACCTAGCAGTGAAGACATGAAACGAGTGACCCTTTCATCTACAGACCTCCTCATCTCGTCCCGGCTTTTAAAAGTCTCTGGAGACTTGGCTATTCGGCTAATCAACTGGACCCTGCCAGCGAACGGATAACTTCATGGGTGACAAGTAGCCCTCTACAAACCTGCAGATTGATTGATTGATTGATTGATCCAAGTGGGCACATATTTTCTTTCACACTGATAAAAACCCTTGAACTTGAGCCTTTCCTGACACAAAAGCCTTTGGCCAGTGCCTAGGTTTTTGACACAACCCACTTTTTACATGACATATCTTGGCCTGTAGAGGTTTTGTTCTATTTCCAACTACTATTTATCTACAGTGAAATGCAAATGCACTAACAACGCTTTATGGTTATAGTGGCTACTTGAAGCACCTGCACCCACCTTCATGAGTTGGGCCCTAATACTGAAAGGCCATAAAGTATGACACAAGGCATTGCTCTTTGCTAGCCAAAGCTTGTTAAACAATACACGGAATCACCATAAAGTGGCACTGGTGCCTGCTCTTGTACAGTATGCACCCTGAAAATTGACATCAGAATATCCATAGGACACAATATTGAGAACAAAAAAAATAGGAAAAATAAAATATTGACAGGGAAGTAAGTCTAGATTTTCTATACCTAACACACATATGTACTTTGGCAATATCTATCTATCTATCTATCTATCTATCTATCTATCTATCTATCTATCTATCTATCTATCTATCTATCTATCTATCTATCTATCTATCTATATACATATATATATATACATATATGTGTGTGTGTGTATGTATATATATATATATATATATATATATATATATATATATATATTTATATATATATAATACCTAGTGGCCGTTGCCACTAGGTAGTTATAGTTAGGACCTAGAGTCTATAGAAAGTGCATTTTTGTTTTGCCTGTATCTTTGGTGCCACTTCAGGAAATGTTCAAAACTTTGCTAAGTTCAGCATCTGTCTTGAAAGTTTTGGGGTTAACTGTCAGGCAGAGCAGAGAAAAAGGGGGCCCCAAAGTACATTTTCCCCATTAATTTTTCCATAGGACCTTTAGACACGTCAACAGGCAAAACCTCTGAACATAATTACACCAAATTTGGCACAAACATAGAATCTGTTACACAGATCAGGCTTTTTGTGATTTGGAGCAAATCCATTCAGTAGTTTCTGAGAAATTTAAGGCCCAAAAATGTAGATATACAGGGACAGGGATCCTATGCGGATCCACCTGTTCCCCCGCTGGTATCTAATTGGCTGCTAACACTTCAGCAAGGAAGTGTTGGCAGCCATCTTGGGACTCGGCTGCAGCAAAGCCACAGCAAACAGTCTGCTGTTTGTCAGCGGGACCTTTAAAGCAGGTCCCACCGTCAAACAGCATCGGCATGCACTACTATTTACCCTGCAAATTAAGGCACTCATGACACCTTTGATAACATCATTGATAATATCAATGTATTTTTTGCAGTAAAATCTTTGACAAAAAAACTGTGCATGGAGAGGTCGTGAGTTACAGTTACCTTAGGGCACGGGTTATAGTTACTTTAGAGCTCGTGCAGAGATTTGATTGGCTGCCAATACTTCAACCAGGAAGTGGTGGCAGCTATTTTGGGACTTAACTTCAGCCGAGCCACCAAAAAAACACATTAAAAAAAAGAAAAGGGGGCAGGGTAGGAATACCTTAATTCACTAGCCTTGGTCCATTTGTCCCACTGGGAACTCACAGAGACCAAAAAGCATTTTCTTTAAATTCACAATGAAATTTGTGAATATTCACAAAAAAAAAAAAACAAGAGCAGTTTCCTGTGCTTGCTTTTAATTTTGTCCCCGGGTGGGCCAGGTCCTTAGTATAATAATTATTGAGGAGACACACAAGGCCCCGTCTGCGAGCTTTCAAAAGCTCCGGGGACTACCACTTCTCCAGAGCTACATGTAATAAATATACAGGGAAGCCACCCGGACCCTCCTGGCCCGAGGACCTCCACCTCCCTGGGGCAACAATAATTAAATGCTGTGGAGAGGGCTGCGCAGGCACCCCTGAGCCCTGGGGACATCCGCTCCCAAGGGGAACTACAACATTAAAATGCCAGTGGTTTTTAGCAATGTTGTACAGCATCTCTGATGCTGTATCATTTTGTAGGGCCACACACTATGCATGTATGTCCCTACAAAATGACGCAAAAACCGTTTTAATGTTTTTGTTCTCCAATCCGACTTGTATAGCTATATTTTTAAAAAATAGAGCTAAAGCATTTTGTTTTTCAGAAGTGAATGTGGGAAGCAATACGGGGAGCAACACTGGGTGCAGAAGCCTGAGCGAGAAGTGTATGACACAGGCAAAAAATGCAACATGTAGTGCAGGGGGGAGAACCAAATAGGCAAGAAAGAGGAATGTGGAGCTGGGTAGAAGCACAGAGATGAGAAAGAAGCATGAGCGGAGAAACGCACAAGCACAAGGTAGAGAAACATAAATAGCAACAGTTTGGGGAAAGAGAAGTGTGCAAGGGAGACAGCTGGAAAACACGTGCACTCTCATAGACTGTTGAACCAAAAAGAAAAAAAGTAATGCCTGAAAAATAAGAAGTGGAAGCATACAAGTGATGAGACTATGCTAAAGGGATGGACAATCACAAGGAGAGAAGGAAAGCCCACACAACCTAACAAATAAAAAGCAAGAAAATAAGAGTGACAATAAAGTCAATCAATGGTAAGCAATGGGCAGTTTTAAGACCACGCTAAGCAAAAAAGCAAGAATTTACTGACACTAAAACAGGTAAAGTGAAATAAAATTTTAACCATTTCACATTGAAATTAAGTCAAAATACATTTTTTCTCAGTTTTCCCCATTGTCAAATAATCAGAAATATTTAGCAATTTAATGAAAAACATTTTTTTTTGGCCCTTAGGTCACTCATACACAAGTGTGCAGGACCTTCTCTTACTTTAGCTTCATTCTTTGTGGGTTTATCCAAAAATGCATTATACTTTATCACTAGTGGTGAATGTCATGTGTCACATAGCAAAGGTACATGGAAGATGAAGGCTCACCTAACCACCAGAACTCGGAACCTCCATCAAATGTAATGGGTTTGGTCTTTGGGGTCTAGTGACCACTGCTATAGAAATGGTAATGACACAGAAATACACAATGCTAACTTGTTTAGGAACCCAGGTCATACGGTTTCATATAAAGTTTTTAATGAGATCCCTGAACTTGTATGTGTTATGAGCTCAGGACCCAAATGAGCTCCGGACCTGGCGGCCACCCACCCTCGGAAACCCACCCACCCACCCCCACCAGCCAAGCCCGTAACCTGGGAATCATCCTGGACCCCGACCTCAGCATGAACCATCAGATCAACACAGTCACCTCCACCTGCTTCCGCACTGTCCACCTCCTACGCAAGACCTTCAAATGGATCCCCCTCGAGCATAGAAAGGCAGTCACACACACCCTCATCACCAGCAGACTGGACTACGGCAATCTACTCTATGCCGGAATCAACAAAAAAACTCACCTCCAAATTGCAAAACATCCAGAACGCCGCCGCCAGATTGATCCTCAACCTACTCCGACACTGCCACATCTCACAACACCTACGCACACTGCACTCGCTCCCTATTGAGAAAAGAATCACTTTCAAAATCCTCACCTTCGCACACAAAGCCCTCCACAACATCGGACCTACCTACCTTAACAAGCGACTCAACTTCCACGTTCCCTACAGGACCCTATGCTCAGCCCAGCTCTCTCTCGCAGAAGTACCCTGCATCAGGAAAACCAGAACAGGAAGATGCTCCTTCTCCTACCTCGCCGCCACCTCCTGGAACGTCCTACCCATCCACTTCAGACAAACCACCTCCCTCCTCAGCTTCACAAAGGAACTGAAGTCATGGCTTTTTCAATCCACCTTCAGTACTTGCTACATCCCCCCGCACCCCCCAAGCGCCTTGAGACCCTACAGGTGAGTAGTTGCGCTTTATAAACTCTGATTAATTGATTGATTGATGAATGGTAGCCTCCAGTCAAAGCTGCCTTCTTAATTTCTTTCTTTGCAGCCCTTCAGACTATCAGAAACAGCCTATCCAGAAACTGCAGCACAATAGTCTTGTATGATTTGGTTGACAGAACTAGCTTAGAAGAAGGCGTCTATCATTTCTGCAAGTCCTAGCACTCTTACCCACTTTCCCTTTTATGGGGTTGGCCATGAGAATCCTCACCAGAAAAAATATCTTAAACGGGTACATATCAGTGCTCTCTCCAAGGTTCTACACCTGAACATGGAACAGTTTATGCCCCAGTACATATGTGCAGGCTTAGAACAAAGAGACAATCAGCATTTTGTGTCCAAAAACATATCTGAACGATCTACTCCACAGTGCAACTATGGCCAAATCACAGCTGTTATCGATTTCAATCCTATGCAGCACTTTTAAAATTACATTTGGAATAGCAAACCTGCAAATTCAAAGCGTTCAGCAGTTTTAATTCAATTTTTTTTTTTTTACTTAATTTGGATTATGATTTTATCACATATCATTCTCAAACATGAGGCTGTACCTCGTTAGAATCCTTACCACATCTGTCAATGAATTATGGTATAGGGGTTTCATACTCTTTCAGGCAAGCTTTTAATCATGTTAGAAACAACATCTCAACCTGCTAATATCTTTCACAATCTTAAATCTTAACCAGATAGACAATATCCACAGACGTATTTGTCCAATCTGTGGATGAACAAACAATGAACTGTTCTACCCAACCAATAAGTATGCATTTCGCTGTCAACTAAACTTTAAAAATGACATCCCATTCTCCCACAGCCACACCCCACCTAACAATCTGTTGGTGATATGAACTGCGCATTCTTGATATTTCAGTTCATTCATATCTGAGCAATGGTCCTATGAAGTCAGTGCATTATACATATATGTGAAGCACGGATAACGTCCGATGGTGATCCAAAAAATGCATCATCATTTCCACATAGCATTTGATTTTATACCCAAACCAACATATTATCAGTGTTGTTTCTTCTGAGTGAGACTTGGTCCATTCATGCTTCATGTGTTTTCACATGTGGAATGCCCCCCTCTTGACTTCCATAAAAACCAGCCAATATCGAAAGATGTTACATACTTTTTGAAGATCAGACATTCTCTTTAGCTATTGCATGGGAAGGCGGTTCAATATGTACATTTGTAATGGTCAAGGCCCACTGCTCTGTCCTGACTTGAATTAGTAAGACTCGGGGGATGTATATCATTCTCTCTGTTTTTTGTCAATAACTCTTTCCTGAATATGAACTGCTCCGTGGCCACACTTTTGAAGTTGGTGATTAGTGCAACTGCAAATCTGACACAGAAGTCCCTTCTTTGCATTGTAGATTAATGGGGGCTTAGTTCAACCTTAAAGCATGTGACACCTGCAGCTTAAACACTTAGGAGAGTGGCTTTAATCACGTGGAGTTGTTGGCTATGTGAACCCTTATCAGTAGACTGGAAAGCAGCATATCTCTTACTACTTTGTCTGGTGCGCATGGATGACTCCCTGTCTGCTTCACCCCTGACCATGAACCGTCATCAGCTCTCCGGCTGCCTCTTCAGCCTTGAATATTTCCCATTTTAAGCTGGCTGTGCTGTGCACCATCAAGAAAACCAGGCTGAGGAGTCAGATGAAGAAGCAAGGGGATAAGGAGGCTCAGAGAGGACAGACAAACCAAGGGCAGAACGTTAAACATGTGTTTGCATTCGTTTGCCTGCCAGATAAGGGCAATGCCATTCTCCCGAAAAGTCTTTTATCCACTCCTATCCAAGATCGTCATCATACTGGTTTGTGTTGCCAGAGCTGCCATGTCCATGGTGGTGCACAACCATTTTTCTATGTTGTAGTTTCCTGCCTAATTCGATAATAAAGTGTATTTGGCCTGAGAAAGATGCATATCAGTTCTTTCAAATTCCCTATTTTTCATTGCTTCAATAACCCACCCTAGTTGCATTTTGTCTTTGATTTTTGCTTTTTTTCTATAGATGTATTTCCTGTTAGATTCTCCTGACTGGAAGATTACATGCTAGACTCTTTCTCTGTTCTTTCTCAGGGTATATTTGGTGTCTTATGGTTACTGGGAGAAGTCCCTTTCCTCAGGTAATCAGTGAGTGAGAGAGACCTTCATAATAAAGGATGGTTCCCCTTATAAGTAACCCAAACTAGTTTTGTGGCCTTCAAATCAATGATGAGACAGACATAATTCAGTAGAACTTCCATGATGCTTTGCTTCTATTCTAAGAGCTAGCTTCCCATTTAAGGTCCTCAATATGAGCTGCCTGGTAAATGGTGTAATGTTTATAGCACATAAATCAAAAGGAGGGACAAAGAAGCTGTGTTGGAGGTTCACTCAGCTTCCTTTTTGCAAACACCAATAACCAAAGGGAATTAACTCTAATACCATAAAATTCCAGGCCTTCTGAGATCTTTCTCAAGAGACCCTCAAACACATATTCTACCCACAACAGCAAATATTGCCACTGTGGTATGATTTAGTGGGTAGCATCATCTCAGGGTTCATCTTTCACTTGAGTGTCCTGTTCTCCAATTGAAAATCTCCTACTACCTGGAGGGTGTCTCAGTGAGGACCAAAAGTGAAATAAGTTAATTAAAATTACCTCTTATCCTCTATACTTGTTAATTAGTGTCCATAAAAAAGCAAAGGTGATGTTGTTACTACGGGTACACTAATGAATGATAATGCCAATTTTCTCCCCCTACTCTGTTAACGATTTTAAGGCCCCTTTCAGTTCTCCCAATGTTGTTGGACCATATGAGCCATGAACCATAATTTTGATTGGTGATTACTTGAGAGTTGCAGGTAATCTGCTTTGCATAAGGTCGTGATGACACCATATACCCCATGTTGCCTTGTTGTGCTTAAATATGTCAATCCTAATTTTGGATGTGCAGGATTCATTGTTGATCCACACAGCATCAACTGCTTTTAAACTTAACCCTTTCCTTTTTATGGACACTAATAAATGAGTACATAGGATAAGAGGTAATTTCAATTTACCTTTTCACATTTTATCCTCACTGAAATGCCCTCCAAGTAGGAGGAGATACTCACTTGGAGAATGGGACTCTCAAGTGAATGAAGACCCCGTGATGATGCTACCCATGACATCACCCCACGGTGCAACATTCCCCGTTGAAGGTAGAATACGTGTTTGAGAGTCTGTTGAGAAAGATCGCAGAGGGCCTGTAATTTTATGGTATTAGGATTAACTTCTTTTGGTTATTTGTGTAATATTTATAGCATCTGATAAATCCCGCCTCAGTCAAGTCTGAATTTATTGGGTGCGCTAAGTACCACACAAGTACAACTTTTTGGGGAATGACATGCAGATTTTGGTGCTTGACACACAAAAATCTGCTTATTCCAGTAAATACCAGGCTTTTTTCCTCCAATAAATATCAACAGATTTTTATCTGCTGATATTTATCAAGTTACCACACATATGACAATAACCAGAACACCCATAATGAGAACCTCAATGTTTCAGTGAAATAGTTCTCAACGATTGTGTTCTCTCTGTTTATTACAGCCAGTCAGTTAATGGGCCTGTAATCATTTTGGATAGCAGAGCTGGGTTCCTAAACATAAGATGTAAATGTCTTCAGTATCCACAATATATTCACATATACCCTCTAAATTGTTGCCCAATTCTCTCTCTCCCTTAGAGGAAAACATGTTCTTATAAATGCTATGAATTATTGAATTTAACTTGTTTTAAAAATTAATGAAAGCTAAGAAAGTACACGCTTCCTTCCAGTGCTGACTTCATCAATTTTTCTGGATCTTTGAGTAAATACTCTGCTAAGTCTAAATCTCTCAGGCATTAGGAAGCTCCTTCATAGGCTGAATTCCAGATTATGCTTCTTGGCTTCTTTTAAAGATCAGCAGAGACAGTGGTTTTGAAATATTGCCAAACCCATGTAAGTTAAAATTGCATATTAATGTAACTTTAACCAAAGGAGCCAAGTTTGCTTGCTCTTGCTAACTGTGCCCAAGCGGATGTTCCTGCCTATGATAATTTAGGGCCTTTCTTTTGCATCTTGGCTCTTGAGACAAGAACATGTTGATTATGTTGTTTGGCCGCAAAGTTATCTTTTCGTTACTTTTGAAAGTCATCTGTCTCTTCCCATTATCTTAGAGTTCTGCACCACCAATCCTCCCTTTTTTTTCAATATCATGTGTGCTTCATTGAGAGCCTAAATTAAAAACACCGTATGTTTGTGTCTTTTTAATTTGCTTACTGAGCTCCTTTGTTTTTATGGTTCTGGTGAACCCTCTGAACAAATCTGAGGCTCACAGATAGCATTTTCCTTTCGTCAATAAACTTTTCAGACATTACCACTGCAATATCCATAGGACACAAGATCACCTGGAGTGATCACCATCATACACAAGGAATACATACAATACACCACCACAAATGACATCACCCCAGCCATGCAACACCTCAACTTCCAACTTCAAACACACAGCAAAACCACCATTGAGGCACACTCATCTACTGTCCTCCCTGGCCACAACCAGCCTTTGCAACTTCATCATCCCCTTGCCATAGACTCCAAGAACCACATTTTTCTTGGTGACCTCAACTTCCATCTCAACAGCCACAATGATATCCACAATACCAATCCCCTCTACAGCATGAATATCTTCAGACTCACCCAACTGGTCCACAATCCAACGCACACTACAAGCCACACGCTAAACCTCATCTTGACCTCCAGTGACCGTATCAGGTACAGCCACTCCATGGAACTCAACTAGACTAACCACTCCATTGTCCACTTCAACACCCCATACTGTAGCTGGAACAAGGTTTCAAAGGACACATGGACCAAGGTCCTTAACACCAGCCACCCAATCTCCTAGACCAGAACATCAGAAACATCAACAATTGAATCACCAACTACGTCAACAGCGTTGCTCCTCACAGCAACAGCACCCAGAGAAGGTCCACCAAGCAGGCTATCTGGTACACTGAAGACCTTGGAACTGCTAAACGACACTGTAAACCACTGAAAAGGAGATGGCGCACCAGCAAGGACATGATTGACAAGACCACCTTCGAGAAAGCCTTCAAACTGTACCATAGACAGTTGAGAGAATAGAAAAAAATGCCTTAGCCTTCCACATGGAATCGAGCTCCAATAACAGCAAAGAACTCTTCAACATCGTCAAAGAAATCTCTAACCTCCCAGCTGCAACAAACAACATTACCCCCTCACGGGAACGCAGCAATAATTTTGCAAACTTCTTCCACAACAAGATCTGCAACATCTACAGAAACTTCAAACCCTAGCCAAAGGCCACTGACTTCTTCAAGCAACATAATGGCACACGACCACCACAGATATCTGACTAACCAAATAGAGCCAGATCGCCCCACAGGGCACTGCCTTTATCATGACCTCGGTACACTCAGGGGCTCCAAGTGAACCATGCCCTGACTACATCTTCAACATAGATGAAGTCAGAATCAGCTACATTTTCACTACCTTGTTCAAAATCTCAATTTTCACAGCCACCATCCCCTAGGACTGGAGATAGGCAGAAGTCAACTTCGTACTAAAGAAACAATTTGAAGACCACAACAAACTCAACAACTACTGAATGATCACCGTGCTTCTGCTCCTGGCCAAAGTATTAGAAGAAGCCATCAACCAACAACTCGCCTCACACCTGGAACGGAACCTCCTACTCGACTCGTCCCAATCTTGATTCCACAGCAATCACAGCACCAAGACAGCCATCATCACAGATACCAACGACATCTGAGCCCTACTCGACTGAGGCCAAACTGTAGCTAGACCTCTCAGCAGCCTTCGATACGGTCTACCATCACACACTCATCACAAAGCTGCACAACATAGGCATCCAAGGAGACGCCCTTAGATGGATCACATCTTTCCTCATTAGAAGAACACAAAAAGTCCTCCTTCTTCCTTCACCTCCGAACCCAAGAAAATCATCTGTGGAGAACCCAAGGAACCTCACTCAGCCCCACCCTATTATACACTCATATGACACCTCTGGCTAGCATTGTTAAAACCCACCGACTCAATATTCATATCCAATGTCGATGACACACAACTCATCCTCTCTAAATACATCACCAAGACCATCTTACACAACTGCATGATAGATGTCACCAACTGGATAGAGAACAACTGCCTGAAGCTCAACACGGACAAGGCAGAGGTACTCATTTTCAGAAACAAAAGCTCCCCAGGGGATGCATCCTGGTGGCTTCTGAACTCAGACCTACTCCTACTCCCACTGACCACGCCTCATTCTGGACAACAAGCTAACCATGAATACTTTGGTCAACTCTGTCTCTTTCTCCTATTTCTTCATCCTCTGCATGCTTTGTAAAATATTCAAATGGCTTTAAAGCAGACGCACCATCACCCACACCCTCATCTCCAGCTGACTGGACTATGGCAATGCTCTTTACACAGGGATTGCAGTTCACCTTCTCCGATGACTGCAGACCGTAGAGAACATGGCAGCCAGACTCGTCCTGGATCACCCTAGATGAAAGTGTATTAAGCTCTACCTCAGGGAACTCTACTGGCTCCCTGTACAGAAAATATGTCAGTTAAAGCTCCTGACCCATGCATACACTGCCCTACACAACTGCGGACCCGTCTTTTTGAACCACCACCTGAACTTCCATCAGGCCAACAGACACCTCTGCTTGCGTCACTTTCTTTAACCCTCCCCCCACTCCTTCTCCTACCCAGCAGTGAAGACATGAAATGAGCGACCCTTTCATCTACGGACCTCCTCATCTCTTCCAGGCTTTTAAAAGTCTCTGGAGACTTGGCTATTCGGCTAATCAACTGGACCCTGCCAGCGCCTGGATAACCTCATGGGTGACGAGTAGCCCTCTACAAACCTGCAGATTGATTGATTGCTGACTGATTGAAATGGGCACAGATTTTCTTTCACACTGATAAAAACCCTTGAACTTGAGCCTTTCCTGACACAAAAGCCTTTGGCCAGTGCCTAGGTTTTTGTCACAACCCACTTTTTACATGACATATCTTGGCCTGTAGAGGTTTTGTTCTATTTCCAACTACTATTTATCTACAGTGAAATGCAAATGCACTAACAACGCTTTATGGTTATAGTGGCTACTTGAAGCACCTGCACCCACCTTCATGAGTTGGGCCCTAAACACTGAAAGGGCATAAAGTATGACACAAGGCATTGCTCTTTGCTAGCCAAAGCTTGTTAAACAATACACAGAATCACTGTAAAGTGGCACTGGTGCCTGCTCCTGTACAGTATGCACCCTGAAAATTGACACCAGAATATCCATAGGACACAATATTGAGAACAAAAAAAAAATAGGAAAAATAAAATATTGACAGGGAAGTGAGTTTAGATTTTCTATACCTAACATACATATGCACTTTGGCAATATCTATCTATCTATCTATCTATCTATCTATCTATCTATCTATCTATCTATCTATCTATCTATCTATCTATCTATCTATCTATCTATCTATCTATCTATCTATCTATCTATCTATATACATATACATATATGTGTGTGTATATATATATATATATATATGCATATATATATATATATATATATATATATATATATATATATATATATATATATATATATATATATATATATAAAATAATACCTACTGGCCATTGCCACTAGGTAGTTATAGTTAGGACCTAGAGTCTATAGAAAGTGCATTTTTGTTTTGCCTGTATCTTTGGTGCCACTTCAAGAAATTTTCAAAACTGTGCTAAGTTCAGCATCTGTCTTGAAAGTTTTGGGGTTAACTGTCAAGCGGAGCAGAGAAAAAGGGGGCCCCAAAATACATTTTCCCCATAAATTTTTCCAGAGGACCTTTAGACACGCCAACAGGCAAAACCACTGAACATAATTACACCACATTTGGCACAAACATAGAATCTGTTACACAGATCAGGCTTTTTGTGATTTGGAGCAAATCCATTCAGTAGTTTCAGAGAAATTTAAGGCCCAAAAATGTAGACATTCAGGGACACGGATCCTATGCGGATCCACCTGTTCCCCCACCGATATCTAATTGGCTGCTAACACTTCAGCAAGAAAGTGTTGGCAGCCATCTTGGGACTCGGCTGCAGCAAAGCCAGAGCAAACAGTCTGCTGTTTGACAGCGGGACCTTTAAATGAATGCACTACTAATTACCCCGCAAATTAAGGCACTCATGACACCTTTGATAACATCATTGATAATATCAATGTATTTTTTGCAGTAAAATCTTTGACAAAAAAACAGTGCATGGAGAGGTTGTGAGTTACAGTTACCTTAGGGCACGGGTTATAGTTACTTTAGAGCTCGTGCAGAGATTTGATTGGCTGCCAATACTTCAACCAGGAAGTGGTGGCAGCTATTTTGGGACTTAACTTCAGCCGAGCCACCAAAAAAACACATAAAAAAGAAAAGGGGGCAGGGTAGGAATACCTTAATTCACTAGCCTTCGTCCATTGGTCCCACTGGGAATCCACAGAGACCAAAAAGCATTTTCTTTAAATTCACAATGAAATTTGTGAATATTCACAAATTAAAAAAAAAACAAGAGCAGTTTCCTGTGCTTGCTTTTAATTTTGGTCCCGGGTGGGCCAGGTCCCTAGTATAATAAATATTGAGGAGACACACGAGGCCCCATCTGTGGGCTTTCAAAAGCTCTGGGGACTACCACTTCCCCAGAGCTACATGTAATAAATATACAGGGAAGCCACATGGACCCTCCTGGCCCGAGGCCCACCACCTCCCTGGGGCAACAATAATTAAATGCTGTGGAGGGGGCTGCACAGGCACCCCTGAGCCCTGGGGACATCCTGTCCCAAGGCAACTACAACATTAAAATGATGGGGGGCCACACTGACCCACTCAGCCCTGGGGACCATCACCCCACCAGGGCTAAACAAATATAAAAAGATTCTTGAGGGCTGAGTTGACCCTACAGGGGCCCCAGGGACCACCACCTCCCCGGGGCAAATAATACATTACTGAGGGGGGCCACACGGACCACTCAGCCCCATGGACCACCACCTCCCCTGGGCCTTTCAACTTTTAAAACAAGTGAGGGGAACATGCAGCCCCCTCCTATGTCATATATGGTCCGGGGACCGCCACCTCTCTGGGGCTGGCCCATGAATGAGATAGGAGGAGGGCCATACGTCACCCCTCATGGAGCCATATATGGCCCTGGGGACCGCCACCCTGAGGGCCGGCTTTTGCTACCTCCAGTGGTGCCCACCCTCAGGAGGTAGCTGTTTGCTATTGCTTGGCTGGAGGTGTGAAAGCTTCTACCAAGCAAAACTAAACACTCTCCTTCCAGGGAGCTGTGAATATGCTCCTGCTTGCTGGCAGCAGAGTTTTCTTCTGATTCCCTGCCCACAGACATGTGAGCAGGGAAAGAGATTAAACTATTGCTGCAGTTTCAGCAGTTCAATGCATTTTCAGCAGCTCCCTGTGAGCAGTAGCAATGCCGGATCCCGCAGGAGGCGAGGAGCTGGTTGAACCACAGGGCCCTTAAGGCTTAAACATTTAGTAAAAAAAAAAAAATGAATCCGGCCCGCTATTTTTTAATGAGGCTCATTTCACAAAAATAAACTTTAAAGGAAAGCACTTACAGGTATAAACAAAGGTGGTGCCCAAACTGAAGCTCAACTTCTGTAAAGTACTAATCATCCTAATTTCCTGCGCATAGACAAGGCAAAGCAAGTGTGTTTTTTCTGTGTTTCCACTGTGAAAAGTTATCTGTATACCTTGAAGGAGCTGTTTGTAACCTTGCTTTTTTTGAGCTCAGTATCTTATGTAGTGACTGTGACAAGTGGGTTCTGCCTTGTCATCTGCTGCTGAGACCAGATACTGTGCTATCACTTTATAAAGATACAAGCATGTGAAATGGCCTAGAAGCCCCACCCTTTTGGCCCTGCGCTATATACATTAGTATATAGAATATGTTGACACTCATTTTCCAAGAAAGATGGACAGCTTGCTAAAAGGATCTTCCAAACGTGTTTCACACCAGTTTTTGAAACGAGTACTTGATGCACAGGAATATGATCACATCTGCACCAAACAAAGAAGCACTTCCTGAGTGCCGTGGGGTAGGCTACAGGTCCTGGAAGAAGGCCGTGCATGCAATAGGGTTGGGTGAATAAAGGGAGTTGGCTGCAGGACCAGGCTCTGCATCCAATCCCCAACGTGCATGACCAAAGGCCATGCATTGCACGAGGTTGGGTGATTATTGGGGTTGGCCGCAGGGCCTGGCCGCAGACGGTGGTTGGATTACTGTTTAGTTTACTGTTAATTAAGATTACTTTACGCTAACAAAACATAGACATTCAATTAAAAAAAACAATGATTACAGGGACAATATAGTTAGGCTCACATTTTTTAACAAACAAAACCATAGAAATTCAGCTTTTGTAGTGCAAGTACAAGGGCACCAGTACCATTGCTGTAACATTGCTATGATTGCATTAACCCCAGCATGGGCAGATGCGAATCCCTCGTGTGCTTCCCTTATTACATCTAATCTAGACAACTTGTTAGGTATTATTCTGTCTTCTACTGCTGGCAGAGTGACTACAGGAGTGTGGTCTGAGTTAAGGGTGTACGAATATTTAGAAGGAAGGCCTGAAGGAGATTTTCTGCCTTGTTTGGTGTTATGTATGTCTGTTAAAATATCTGTGTTGATTTTCACCTGAGATCTGACTAAGGTTTAACAGTTTGAATTGCAGTTTTGGCAGCTAAGTTTACCGCACAGTTCAGTTATGCATGTAATCCTTTATGCTGATTGCCCGAAGTGTGTCCACATGAACCAGCAGAAGCTTCTCTTGTAAGAAAGCTATCCCTTCCCCGTGTTGTTTATCTGTAATTGATTTTTCTTTTGAATCCATGAATGCATTCAATCGCCATTGTTACAAATCAACATTGTACTCTTGCACACAGGAGGATGAATGCTTTTGTAATGCAAGTAACAGGGCATGTATTTCTGCATGTTGCACAGTGCAGTCACCTAGGATCTTAGTGGGGGTATGCTGCAGATGGACTCACCATCTTTCACTGCACTTTTCACTGCTGCGCAGGCATGGGAGTACTTAAATTTCATTCCTACCACTGGTTTTGCAGAACAATGCAATTGGAATATGTCTGGTATGACTCAATGGGTACGGCTTTTGCAGTAGTAGGAATATGTTGTTCATGTTGGAGAAAAGCCTTTGAATCAAGAATGGAATCAAACTGAAACTTTACAGCCACTGCACTCAATGAAGAGGCCCACTGCACCCACTTTGGGTGTAGCGTGGGAGCATTAGGAATGCTTTCATTCGTGGCTGCCTGGTGCAGGAGAAACCACAATCATTTGTTTTCTCTGAGCCAAAGGATGTTCTTTCAAGATAGCAACTGGCACAACTGCAAGACCTTTCTCAAAAGAAGCAACCTGCTTTAGCTGGGGAATAGAAGTGAGACATGTATGCAATAGAAGAAGTCTGTCCCACATCGTAGGTCACAAAGGTATAACCAGAGTGACTTGGTAGACTTGAAGAACTAGGCTGGCATTACTGTTCCTAGTTTGTAAATATTGTGCTGGGCATGTCTGTTTGCAAAGCACATAGGAGGTTAGTGTGCCTGCTAGTCCACTATTTTGATTAAAATGTGGGAGAATTCAAGCCATACAAGGGCTTCACTTGCTTAGTGTAGTGCAGCAAGTCTGTTTGTCCAAAGTTCAGGAGGGATTGCAACTTTTTCAGTATTTTGCAGAAGCTACAAGGTAGCACACTTCTGAATGAAATCACAAGCCAGACCCTTGCCCTCATTTGGATGACCTGTGTCTGAGGAAGGTCACCATATGGCAGGCAATCTTTGAGTTTTGAAAGTTAATTCTAAATTCTATAACTGTGTGATGTTAATAGTGTTACAACTTTGTCTACTATAATTAGGTGTACATCCAAGTTGTCATCTGTAAGATAGATAACATCAATGTATGACAATACTTTAGAATTTGGTTGTAGGATCTCCATAATGTGAACTGAGAATAGGCCAGGACTGTTCTTAGTTATATGTTGAAATGAGAGCTGCACCCCATCAAAACTAAAGTTGGTTAGATAGTCATTTTCAGGCACTATACATTGACTAGAAGACCCATTAGAGCTGTTCTTTTGACCTTTGTATGCACCAGAATCATCAATAAACCTTTGCTATGTGCATTTTGCACTGCATATGTTCTTGATTGTGCATTTAAATTCCTATAGTCTAAAACTATCTTAAAGGATCTGTCCGGTTTGGAGATGGGAAAAAGGGGCATTTTGATAGGTAGAAGACTAGACAAGATTATGTCCTGATATTGCAACTGATCTAATATTGCTTTACTATCACACTTTGCTTATGGCTTTAAACGGCTTTGAGCTTGTGCTTAAAGTTCACTACATAAGGGAATGACTAATGGAAAATAATGTTTATCCCATTCCGCTTGGGTTCTGTATCAGGCTGGGGGTCTAACAGCCCATTCCCTGTTGTACATTTCCCTGATGCCTTTAGGCACTATGGGAGAAAAAGCAGCTCTGACTGTTTCCTCCACCCGTGTCATTTCCCTATCAAGGACTGGAGGCCAGTCTTGCTTAGCTGGTATGATGTAATAACCATGAGATAAATGTGTCCAGAGCACAGCTTCAATAGTGCATGGTATGTCCTGTTCAATTTGTAATTTTAAATGATAAAACCTATCAGGAGGATATAAATGTTTATCTGGATTTTCAACTTGTATGAATTCATCAGTTGGATTTGCCACCAAAAACCTCTGAAAGCATCTGATGTACTATTGTGACTTCTGCTGCTCTGTCGGTGACAGAACTAATATATTGGGATATACTGGAGCATTGCATACCCTGGCTCTACCTGAGATCCAAGGGTTCCAGTACGGTGGCGGGGTTTGCGGACCTGACATTACTTATTGGGAAACAACAAATAACAAGCCACTGAAAATCACCAGTCCCTCCAACAGTGCCTGCATGGCTGAATGAGTTGTGCTGGTGAGGTGATGCAGAGAGCATGGCCTTGCGCAGAGAAGAATATAGGGGGTTACGTAAGCGACCCATTTCTATAGTGTGGGAACACGCTGCTGGAACAGTTCTGGCTGCATGGGACAGAGGACGGACAATTTACTACCACACTGTTGGTGGGTGGATCGGGAGACACAGCTTGCTCCCATCTTTATTGTTGCACCCCCATGAGGCCATCTCTATATGTATATCTATGCATTAGGTTCAATGCCATGGACATACCTCACACCTTCCTTTTATCTAGTTGATGTGATCTGAACACACTGGGCTGGACTATATCACAGTGCAATGTGTGAGGTGGGGGCTGGTGTTGTGTACTTCGAAGGAAAACAAATACCTCCTCCTGCTGGAGTACTGTGGTGGAGGTAAATTCTAGCTATATGAATAGTACTATGATATTTCTCTGTAATAATTCAAGACAATATTTCAGTAATCCAGTATTCATGTACCATCCAATGTAAACAGCTGCTTGCTGATTATTATTGCTTACTGTCTACTTTTCATAAAATCTGTCAAAAAAAGAAAAAACAAAGGAGCGCTCTCGCTAAATTCCTGTTTTGCAAGAGAATTCATAGTTGGATTGGCATGTTTTTTTAGAAAGACCTGCCACTTTCTTTTTCTTAACAGACATCTTGGAGTCCAATATTTTCTCTTCCCTCTTCATGCTTACTTCAGCATCTCACCCTGTGTCACCTTTTCTGCTATACTCATCCTTTCTTCAGAAGTCAGATCGACTTCCTTCTCTTCTTGTTTACCGTCAGAGTTCTGAAAAGAACATGAAGATCAGATATCGAAATACTGATACTATTCTGTTATTCTAATTTTCTAGTGGTCCCCTAAATTATACCCACTGCTACTGGATTCTGGAGATGCAGCAGATCCAGTCTGTGTTTCCTCTTTACCCCTCTGTTTCTAACGGCCTTTTATTGTGGATTTCTCTTTAACTGAACTCTTATGCACTTTTAAGTTTTAAATGTGGCTTAACGACTCACGTACCCACAGTAATATGACCCGTAGAGGTGTATACTTCTCTAATTATTTTTGGTAGTTCTTATTCACAACTTGGAACTGGAAACTCTTCCAGTCTCCAGCATGTGACCAAAACCAAAGCTTCTCCTTTAATGTTGCTAAGGATGATAAAGAATCTCTAGAAAAAAATCCCATTTACTTCATTCCTAAGTCCGTAGATGGTACAGCTCCATGGTTGTTGTGTACTGGTTTTAATAACTCAAAGAGAAATGCCAATGTAGGCGTGCCATGGGTACTGGTGTAAATGCATGCAAATATGCTTCTCCGGGTGTTACATTCCTCTTTGGGTGGCACAATCCATGGAGGGAAACACATAGTCAATTTTCTCTGTTTGTCTTGGGGTGCTGTGAAGGGATAAACCACTTCTGTTTGGTTGGTCTTGCAGGCAAACCAAAAGGGTATCTCTTCATGCTTTGCGGGCCCTTTTCCAATGATAGCGTTAACTGTCTGTGAACTTATGGGTTGTATCATACCAGAGCTGCTGGTCCCAATGAAAAAGCAGGTCTATCATTCATGGTATGTAATACAAACTGTACAAACTCCTGCATATGATTGTTGTATAATTTAAGACTCTACTACCTCAGCAAGTTCCAATGCATCAGGACAAAGAACGGGCGTGTAGCCAGCTAAGACTGGCCACATATCCCCTTCATTACTCAGGGGTCATAGACTGACATTCGTGTGTGCGTGTGTGTGTGTGGGGTGCTCCTGGTAAGTCAAAGGGACTTCCAAATCTTAGTAAGCCCTATAATTTGCAGGAGGTTGTGTTGCCCTCTAAGCCTGAAACTGCCCAAATGCAGCGTCTATAGCCTCAAACTCCACCCAAGGGTAAAATGTCACAGAGGCATACATCAAGTGAGCAGCTATTACAAAAGTAACTGCTCCCCCGCATTGGGGGAACCTTGAAACTTGAAATGCTGAGTGACGGCTTCCCTGTAATTGGCACCTATTACAACAGGGTCCGCTATATGAATAGAGTCAAATGAAAATGAATTAAAAAACAAAACAGAATAGGGAATAATGTTTTAAGAGTCAAGCTTGACAAACCAACGGCAACAGGTGCTTCCTTAATCTCAGTAGAAAATAACAATGATTACTGTGGATATCTCTGTAATGGTTTGCATATGTGTGTGTATCAAAAAGAAATTACTCAACGGGTTTCCATATCATCCAGGTCACATGTTGCATGCCAATGTTGTGCTAACTGAGTCTCTGTCTAAGCTTTACAAGGTTTGCTTTACCACACACAGGCAACATGAGTGAACTTCTGAACTTACTTTGATGCACCAATGCTTGAATGTCAAAGACAAGTTTTTGTAGCTCTACAGAATTACATCCAATACATGTATGAAGTGATGTCAATGCTTTTGGGTTACTAAGAGTCCCTAAACAGGGATCTAGGGACACAGTGCTGTTCAGAAACAAACCTTTTTCGCTCTCTTCAATTACGCACACTATAAATATTAGATTTTGTCCCAGGTGGAATTTCCAAGATTTCCTAAGGAATGTTTGATATAACCAAAGAGCATCAAGATGCTAGTCTACAATGCATACCTTTAAACATAAAAGGTAAAAGCATGACAATTCAGACTACTCTATTTTGGCTACTGTTTTTTGTTTGACCTTGAAATTGAGAAAAAAAGGCACTTGTTCCAGACTGACTTTGCATCAGGTGCTTAGTTTAAGTCTATATCTAAATGACTTAACACTTTCAGAGTTCTTGGGAAGAAGAGGACAAACAACATCTGCAGCAAAGCCAAACGTTGATAATTGTGCAAAACACAGAAAATGAAATTGCGGCCTACTTAAAATGGAGTCGGCCCTTATGTCTTTACAGCAAGATATTCAGCACTCAGTAACGTTTTAGAGAAACCTCCAATATGTAAAAACAATGCCTTTGTCCTTCGTGTCCTAAGTGCAGACAATGTTTTCATATAACATTCATAACCAGAAAGCATAATTACAAGTATCTGTATAAATAGGAGTAATATTCATTTGTGAACGTTGAAATGGTCCTGGCACATGTCTATAGTTTCTGATCTGACAGATCCTGATTCACAAGCAACACTACATCTGAAAGCAGTATGAGAAGGGACAGTGAGTGCGTATGCGGTTCTTGAAATTTTGCTGTGGACTTTCATGCAGATCCATTGCTGCTGCTCTGTCGTACATTGGCTCCCATGAGCCATGTGGGCGTGCTGATGTAAATAGGCACTTCCTAAGGGAGGCGGGGTGTTTGGGGTGGTATACTCTCCTTATAAATGTATTTTCTGATAAATAGTTGGGTACAGGTGCTTTCAATCAGGTATTGTGAGATGTCAGTCGGATTTCACTGGGCATTGTTACATACACCACTGGTATAACAAAGGTCCCGCACCCCCTGTGGTGTAGGGGTGGCTCTGAGCTCCAGGGGGACCCCTCAGCACAGTAAACTGTTTGTGGACAGTGGTCACCTGTGCTGAGAGCTCCTGGGTAGGGAAGGGGGGCCTTACATGTACTTTGCAGTGGGGCCCCCTCACATTTTGTTATGCCACTGACATACACATAGACAAAAACGCCCACACACAGCTTTTTAACTCCTCAGAAATATTGGTACATTTACAAAATATTGCATTTTTTCTCTTAGCACTCCAACCAGTCCGCATTCCTTTCCCTTTCTGCTGCCCCAAAGGCTCCTCTAATGCACCCTGATTGTCATATAATAAAGCATTTAAACATTATAGTGCAGATTTAGAAAAAGATGTGCTGCATCCAATGCAGTGCCACTTTTCTTGTGCCCCTCTTATGCCACCATGTATGCGCCGTATTTAAGATACTCCGCACCGTGGCGATAGTTAGGGAACTAGCATCAAAATTTTGGACGCTAATTTGGTTCTCTGCAGGATTAGCGTAAAAAATGTTGATGCTAATCTTGGAGAGCACACTGAGGCCCTTTATAAATAATGGTGTTGTGTGCTTCCTTGCCAAAAAATATGGCGCAGTGAAATCTTTTAGATTTTTGGTGCCACTTTTTTGCCCCCCCTCAACGCCCTCTTGCATACATTGTCTGGAGCAGGCATAATGTGACGCAAGGGGTACGAAAGTGGGGCAATGCATGCATTGTGCCACTTTATAAATATGGCACAGCGTTTTTGCCATAATATCGCCACAACAGAGTAAAAAAATTATGCTCTTATATCTGTCCCTATACGTCAGCCTGATTGTTGGCATATCTGAAGCTCACACACCCCCTAATCTTTCTGACCAAATTTCGCTCTTGCACCTCCTTGCCTACCTTCCCCATCTATAGGAAATGATTGACAAGTACATGCCTTAAAGGGTTTGCTTGAGGCAATGGTGGCATTTGTACAAACACCATTAAGTTGACGACGGCATGTAAGTCTTTTCTCAGATGCTCAAGCATGCCACAAGCAGTGCAGGATATGGTGCATTTCTGTCCCTTACCTGAATTGTAACATCCTGTGCAGTGTTCCCAACCTTGACAAAGGCATGATAGGAATTCTGAAATTTCCACACAGCTCCTTGTGCACACCAGAGTACAACATTTCCATGGGGCCAAGATGGCCGCCTGCAAGTAAGTTGGTGCACATATAAGGCATTCTGGCCACCTACAACTTCCCTCTAACAATTTGTTAATCAAATTGTGCCTTTTTACCTAGAACACAGATCAGGAAAAACGGCTTTGGCATTTGGGCCTGTATCCCTTCGTGGTGATGGTTGGTCGAAGTTCTCTAAGTAGTCATTGGCCTGATTCTAGTTTCTGTCAGGGGCGGCTCCTCCATTTGGGCAGAGGAGCATCGCCCCCCACCAGTAGCAGAAGCTACAAACCTTTCAGAACAAAACATAGTTATATTATCCTTTTGTTCTGAAAGGGGCGGGGCCACAGGGGTGACGTGCACTGAAGGAGTGCTTAGCATTCTCCTTCAGAGCGCATCCGTGTTTGGCCGGCCATCTTGTGTCAGCCAAACACACATGCGCAATGGGCTGTCAGCAGCCCGGCAACAGTGTTGTGGGACTGTAGAGAGCCTACACAAGCTCCCAGTCTGTCTGGGAGCATCCTGGTTTGGCGCAGGCAGGCTGGGAACCTGTGCCTGAGCTCTGCGAAGGAGAAGTGGTGCACAGTGAGATAAGGTACGTTTTTATTGTTATAATTTAAATAATTTAATGTATCCCCCCCACCTCTCTCAGTCCCCCCCCTCCATCACGCTGCACCCGCCCCGCCCACCCCATTTAAGATGTGCAAGCCACAACTGGTTTCCTTTAGCATTCCCGGATCTGGCAGACACTATATAATCCTCTGCCAGCTAAGTTGAAGTCAAGTGAGACCTTTTGAACACATTCTGGTTTAGAAGTTGGTGAGAAGTATTGAATTGAACAGCGATAAAATATGGATTTTTATATCAAGGGAAATGGAAATGAATTTATATATGTCGAGTGTCCTTACTTCCATCCAAATTAATGTAAGTTTATTTTCGATTCTAAAGGAAGCATGCAGAGTGAAAGTAGGAATATGTTTGCCAAGTTGAGATTAAATATAAACAAGCATTTGCAATGCATTTGGTCTTACGTTTGCTCAGGTTAGAACTATTAGAATTGTAAATTGCTAACTGGACTTTTCTTGACACATAAATTGAAAATGAAAAGTAAAGCGGTAGACATAAGCAAACCGATTGAAAGTGGCACGGCCACCACAAACGTGAAGGAGAGACACAAAAGGAAAAAGAAGTTTGCTCACAGTCAAACGTACCTGCAAATGTGCAATTATCCATGGAACAGGGTCGATGGCCAAGGCGGTAACAAAACGGCCCGAGGAGGGACAAACGTAAAGCATTCACCAATGATAAAAAAGGATTGGTGAAAGGCAAGCACACAAACGAGTGATAGTGATGGGCTTGAGGTGGGTGTTGTTAAAAGCCCACATAGATAACAACACGTCGGAAAAGCAGCGCTTGCGCACTGCTATGCTCAACCTAAAAAGACACCAGAAAAGAGTAAAGCTTGGCCAAAAGTCAGTTTTCGGGATTGGGAGATACAGGAATATTTTTAAAGTGTATAGAAACTTTATGTGTATATGTAATAAACAGATGTCACCCAGAAAGGTATCCATGTATCTAGAGAAGGGGGTGCTACCCTGGCTGAGGCCTATTGAAAGAGCCGGGTTTTAATTTTTTTCAGAATCCTACGGTTGGCCGATGCTTTAGGAGCTAGGTACGAGAAAGTGGCGCCGCCACCTCTTGTTCTTCGGATATGGGCAGATGCGCATGCAGCAGCCTGGCAGAGCTAAGATGTCTGGTAGCGGTATGGAAGCTGATGCAGCTGTTCAGGTATACAGTTCATTGGTTGAACAATGCTTTGAAAGTGTTGCTGCAGGGCCCGTGGAGGACTTCTTCCCGCCTCAGGTTCAGAAATCGCAAGCACTCTGGGGAGACACCATCACTTACCTCTCACCACTAGAAGTCAACTGGATCTTTGAACTCAGTGAGGAGTGAGGTTATTGGATTCATTCATCACAAATCAATAACATTGAAAACATAACCACTTTAAACCATGATCAAATTATCCATAAACAAAACTGCAGACTGAACAAAGCTTCAAAGCTTTATTACAACCACAAGGCTAATATAATGTAAATGGTGCGCAAATCTAAGTTATAAACATACATGAAAACCAAAGGCTGACCAAAACGTTGAAAGAAATTAAGCCTTCCAAACATCAATACTGTTAAACACTCCAAAAGTATAACACAGATTAGCAAGGCTAGAATCTGCACATTAAAGTCATATTTCAAAGCAGATGGTGGTGGCATCAGTAAATCATCAAAAGTCAATTAATATCATTTAGTTTCAGAGCCGGGTCATCTTTAACTCTCGCTAACACATGCAGGCAAAACAAAAAGAAAGACAAAAATAATTTGGAGAAAATCATCTAATTAGGGTTATTCACTATAAAAATACACTGGTGTAATTAGTTGAGCTGAAAAGGAAACAAGGACACACATTTATGTTATACCTCTCCTCATGGAACAGCAGACAGGAAAGTTTCATCAGAGCAAGCGTTTACCTTTGCACATCATCTGTAGATAGCAGCATCAGAACACTGTAGAACACAGGCTGCAAATATGATGGGCCAGCAGTTCAGAATTGATTGAGCATATTAGTACTGAAAAGCATAAGCAAACAGGGTAAGAAAATTAATTACATAAAGATTTAATTGGGTAAAAGACTTGAAAAGGGACAAGAGGTGACAACATGAATACCCAAGAGGAACTCTCAAGTTTCGGCAAACAGCAGCAGACTAACAAAAACTTTCAAAAGCCTCTCTCTAAGTAGAAATCACTATGAGTCTTTGATTTGTCCTCCAAGTGAGCTCATCATTATGCACATGGATAAATATCCAATAGGATTTCCATACGGCCATCAGAAAATACATAATTATCTCTATAAATTCATGCAGTTCCGCTAAAATATAATACTTTCTAATTTTTTGTAACTTTGGGATCCTTGCTCATGGTACACAGGATGAGTTGTACAATTCTCACACAAAGTTAATAAGGCTTCTTGTCTTGTTCGACATCTAGAACAAATACTGTTACTCTGTAAATCTTGAAACATATTCTCAGTCTTTAATTAATACAACAGGACATTCTGCATCACTTCAGCAACCTTGGGAAACATTCAGGTCAGAGGCTAACAGAACAAGCAGATAATTTCCATTTACTGATGCAAAAAATGAATCTTCAGGCCAAGTTCAGCTAAGAAAGTCTAAATACTGATTAAAACACAGTAATACTTATAAAACCTACTGCACATCTTACAATTTGAGTCAATTATGCAAAGCAAATTATTTAATCGCAAACTTTTCTCACAAAATATTAGAAACAGTTTAAACATGCATTTATTTGCATTCATATCTGCATTATCTTCTGCACCAATGTAACTCATGTTAATAAATTCAAACGTGCACATTTTAAGTTTCATGTTAATTTCTCTGTTAGGCTTTTAAATGAAAGTTTGTAAGTCACCATATGCTAACTTGTATGCCACTAATTTATTAGTAGAAAGTGATCTCTATTTGAATAGAATAGGTTTGAATAGGTTGCATTTGAGAATGGGGAGCCCATATAGGTTGTTAAGGTGTGTGGATATTAGGGTGCGGGTGGGAACCTGGAGACTTTTGGTGAGCCTCATGGTGTTACCGCCATAAAGTGTGTTTCTGTAGTCTAGCTCAATGTTTTTTAGGGGTTGGGTGATGGTTTGATGGGTGAAATTCACTGGCAACACATGAAACAATAATGATATATGGTGACTGAAAGTCTCAGTGATACTGGCAGAGAAACAAGGAGCCCCTATACATCTCTGCTAGTGTGAGTAGACCTCATTTCATGGCAATACATCCCACTGCATCACTACTAAAGCCCTGTGAGCGTCCATTATACTCTGCCATATTGCACAACTCTGCAACTGTTTATACAAGGTTAGCAGATGCCTAGATGACGTGACACCCTATTTCAGTCATGAGTATATATTAAACAACCAAGTTATGTATGGGAGCTGTAGTTAGGTTTAGGTCTCCGTAAAGTCACGTCTTGCAGATTATCTGTTGAGGTTACTATGGGAGGGCTCCATACAGGTCTGCCAAAACACCTGGTCCTCCTCTTGTGTCTTATCCCAAGGCAGAGTTGAACCAGACTTTGTGGAAATCTGGCATTTTCTGACACAGGCAAGAGCGTCAACAAATCTGTAAATGGAAAATTAATTGCATGCACTTCTGAGGAGTCAGCTTTTAAGGAATTTTAGGTATTATTGGGGAGGCCAAGTCCAGGCATAGTCACTAGACCTTGACCATTCTGAGCACCCACTTTTCCTTTTTCAGATGAACACTTGGGTCCCCATTCTGCATGTCCCACAGTAGTACCCAGTAATGCCACGCCCAACCTTTAGAGATACCACTACTGAAGGTATCAGTAACACTGTGGAGGAGGTTGCATTAAAGGGGAATACAAGTGGAGCCTTGAGGGTCTCCCTAGTAATGAAGATTTACAGGGTATTCTAATACTGATTTGTCTGACTATTCCTCATTTCATATCCGATATTTCTGACACTTGTTGCAGCAGCAGACTGCATTAGATCCATGGTAGACAGAGGTGGGGCTGCAGCCCTTATTATGTTACATGTGTTTGCAACTTTCAATAGTGTCTCGCCCAGTTATTTGGTCTCACATATTTCGGGCTTACGCATCTCCGGGAGGCCTCTGAGTATCTTGGGATCCTCTGTTTCCGATAGGTCAAAATTGGTCATGTGCGGTCAATGCCCTTCTAAATCCTTCTCTCTACTGTGTGGGGTCCATAAGGGGTTGTCTCTCAGTCCAAGATTGTTTAATCTGTATGTAACGCTGTTGCCAATTGATTTGTTCCTTTGGTCTTTGTGTGTTGTCTAATGCTGATGACGCATACATTTTTGTAAGTATCACTAATGACGTTCATTCTGTGGTCACTAATTTTAAAAACTATGTCCAGGGGATTTGCAGTTCAATGAAGGTAAATTGCCTTAAATTAAACACGAACAAAAGGGTATTCATTATTCAGTATTCATTGTGGTCCAGTTTCTGGTGGCCTCATTTTTCAGGCTCACCCTTCTCTCCAATTAACTAGCCAAGAATTTGAGAGTAATGTTTAATAATAAATTCTCTTTTGACTCTCAAATAAACAGAGTTTTCATATCCTGTTTCAAAATTATCTGCCCTTTACAGAAAATCTTTACTTACATCCCTAGAGTTTCTTCCGCAAAGATGTGGTTCTTGCTTTGAATTCCTCACGTCTTGACTACTGCAGTTCTCTTTATCTTAGTGCTAAGCAACGCTCACAGAACAGACTAGAAACAGTGCAGAATATTCAGCTAGGCTGATTTTAGAAATCCCTAAATTTAAGCCAATTTCCCAGGAGCTTAAGAAACTTCACTAGCTCCTGATCAAAAAACATATCATGTTTAAGACTCTCTGTATCGCACATAAGGAACTACATAATTGCGGCCCCATATTTTTTTAACACATCTGGTATTTTTCTAGAAGGGAGCTGCGCTCTTTTTCCAGTAATCTACTTGTGGTACCTAGAATTAGTCGTGCCACATGGGGAGTGAGTAAGTCTTTCTCTTAAACTAATGCCTAGCTTTGGAATATTCTGCCCTATTCTGGTGTCTCTTTAGACAATCATCTTTTATTTAGGAAATGCCTCAAACTTTAGGTTTCCCGTCTCTAGAGCTCTTAGTCTATTTCATGTATGTATGTATGTATCTGTATTTGTAAAGCGCATTCCGGCTGTAGCATGGAAGCGCTAAGCAATAGTAAATAGAGTGACAGAAAACATAACAAGAGGGAAAAATAGTAGAACTACTGAGGAAAGAGCCAGGTTTTCAACTGCTTCCTAAAGGCCAAAAAGTTATTTTCCTTCCTAATAGTCAATGGGAGCATGTTCCAGTGTTTGGCGGCGGCCACTACAAATGCTTTGTCGCCCCATTAGGCCTTACGAGTGCGAGGGACATGGATCAGGTGAGATCCTGCTGATCTGAGCTGATGACCAGGCCTTTACCAGCGTAGAGAAAAGGTATTTTATCAATAGGGCTTTTCACATTTCAGCACCCTGAAGCCTTTATTTTCATTTCATTTATTTCACACAGATTCTTTCTCTGCTACCAGAAGCTGAAGCCTTTGGGTCAAATACTTCCCGTCTGAGGGTTTTCCAGCCGATCTTGTAATTCTAGTGTGTCTGGTAACACCTATAATCAATGCCTTAGTGGTTAACAGTACAAATGGCATAAAGCTGCCATGTGCACAAGACTGTGAAAAACAGGTCTCACTGCCTCAGAGAGGCTGCGTGGCTGCCATGTCGTGCAGTCTTGTTTGTTTATCAATTTCAGATGATTTTTCTAATATACACAAGTGGTTATTTACCCCACCTGGAAACTCAACAGAGACTGACAATCAGGGCTGGCTCTAGGGCGGTGCGCCCGGTGACACCACACTGGGTGCTGACTTCTGGTGGGGGCACCTGTTTGCAAGTGTATTATGATTTTAAAAGCACCTGTTGCTGGCATTCCTTGCCTCCAGCTATTTTCAGGCAACAATAAAAATGTCAAGCTAACTCTGTGATTAATGTACTTTCTGGAGAGAGATCGGAGTTCTGTCTAGTGGGAGTTTTGACTCCATGGTAAGCGCTACTATGTCTGTTGCAAAGAACATGTACCATGCAGATTACAAAGGGAACATCATGTAAAATGCTCAGTGTTACTGGTTTTGTAAGAGAGATAATTTTGTTATTTGCACATTATAAGTTAAAATCCTAATATAGGACAGTCACCCATTAACTGTTATTAAAGAGCTGCATGCAAACAGAAAGGTACAGATTAGAATGTTATGATGTTTTCTCCAGTCTTTCATTATACTTATGTTGCAAATAGGGTTAATTTGGGTAGAAATCAATTCTTATTAAAGAGAGCCCCCCAACCATGGTGTTATGTTTTAAATGCTGAGTTTGTGCTTCCCCAGAACAAGCACTCCTTAACAATACTGCCTACCAATATGGATGACCTGTGACTCCTATACCTTGTCCCCTGTCTTAGAAAACATTTCCTATACACCGATTTACACACATAGGATTGATTTTCTCTGTAGTCTGACACCATACCCTACACGGGTATGAATGATGCTATAAAACTAATTAAATATACTTAAGAGAGAGTAGTTAGGGAGACTTGAGAGGCAGTGAGGGAATCCATGGTGGAGGTGGTCATTGGGGGCACCTACAAACACTGTTGTACTGGGCACCACCAGCACTAAAGCCGGCCTGCTGAAAATGATTCTCGCGGTCAGCGTTACTGCCAATGGTAATAAACAGTTCCAGGAGCCTCCAAAGGTGGCCGAACAAGATGTAGAGGACTGTCGATGTAGAACAGTATGCACACAAGGACCTTAAAGTGATAACCTATAGTTACATTATTTTACTTAATACAATGATTGTTACACACCATAATAAACACACACGTCTGATGTGTTGTGAAAATCTTTATATGTACCTATCAATGTGTGTATGTGCATCTTTATGTGTAAGTATGTATGCGGACGTCAATATTTGTATACGTCTTCATGTTGTGTATGTATGTCTCAATACTTTGTGATTTTGTGTACATGTGCATGTACATTCAACATGAGTATCTATTTTCTATATATTTACATAGGTACAATTAAGTATATGTATTTATATAGAACCAGATAAGTATATTTCAGTATATTTTTAAGTATCTTTCTGCACATGTGCATTTTTTGCACATCTCATTATGTGTGTGTGCCTGCGGATGTGTGTATGTATCTATCATATTTGAATGAACACAGAACATATGTACAATTCAATACAGGTTATTCTTTATGTATATGTATATATGTACATTTCAGTGAGCATGTGGGAGTATGTGTGAGTGTGTATATATATATATATATATATATATATATATATATATATATTTCAAAGACTGTCCCTGTTTGGCATGTACTAGCGCGCTTCGTTCAGCGGTGGTGCTGGTGACGGCAGGACACTCCATAATTTATCAACAACATTCATGAAATACTTCACGAACGACCGCACTCCGGGATCTCTTATTTCACAAAATTCATTTATTCAGGCTCCGTTAACTTCGTTTACAGCTCAACAATCACCCGCTCCCGGTCGTTCGTGAAGTATTTCATGAATGTTGTTGATATATATATATATGTATATATATATATATATATATATATCGACATATATATATATACATATATATATATGTGTGTGTGTGTGTGTATATATGTATGTATGTATATGTATATATGTATATATATGTATGTATGTATATGTGTATATTTATATATATACATATTTTCTTTCACTGTTCGTGTATTTGTGTGTAAGTACATTTTAATAAAGGTAATCATGTATTCCTATTTATATGTTTATATGAACATTTAAATGAATGTGCCTTTATGATTCTGTATATGTATTTATGTTTGTGACAAAAGGTGTATATATTTTTGAATATGTAAAAACATCTATCTATCTATCTATCTATCTATCTATCTATCTATCTATATCTATATAGCTACACACACACACACATATATATATATTTAGATAGATAGATAGATAGATAGATAGATAGATAGATAGATAGATAGATAGATAGATGGATAGATAGATAGATAGATAGATAGATAGATAGATAGATAGATAGATAGATAGATAGATAGATAGATAGATAGATAGATAGATAGATAGATAGATAGATAGATAGATAGATAGATAGATAGATAGATAGATAGAGTAATTTTATAGTTAGGTGAATGTGTCAGTGACAACATTAATGTTTTGAACTAAAAGAAACACAGAAATTCATTTGTTATAGTTAGCAGAAGTAACTATAACTTGTGCCTCTACCATGCACTGCTTAAGACCTCACATAATACATCACTCATGACATGTTCTATGACATCATTTTGACATAGATCACTGATCACATCTCAAATGCTGTCAAGTTAGTGAGATACGTACTTCTCCAGACCAGCTTCACACAATGGCACTTCAAACCTCAGCGAATGGTAGCCTGAAAAAGAGGTGCCCTTTAGTACTCTGGTTAGTGAAAGGCAATACTCCCACACAACTAGTCATTTGACGACTGCAGTCAGTTTCATCATATGCCCATCACAGTTCCACCTATTTTGGGGGTGAAAAACAAAGGTGTGAGACCGTGGCTGTAGGACACGTTTTATGAATGAAGGAAACACCATCTGGAGATATGAGTTTCCTTGTGCGCCCAGAGTCTTGCCCCGGTTGTAAGACATTAATGGTGTCTCTGTTTGCTTCTCACTTACTTTTAACCAAGATAAAGCAGGCTTGTGTCTGTCAACTCCTCTCCATCTGATGAACTTCCACGGATTCCTTAACATCGATAATCTTGATTATGCCTGTGGGTCAATGAGATCTAATGCCTTGTGATCCCTCTCTTGGGGTCCACACGAGGTCATGTCTTTCATAGCAAGTGCAGAGTTCTGGACTATCAGGGTTGTTACCCTTTCAGAGAAGATATCACTTATCTACCACCCATAGCATGACTGGAAGGGCTTCCTCAGAGCCCACCTCTCTTCTCCACAAACTCTAACCTTCTTGAACTTTCCAGTCTAACGTGCCCAAGCACGTGAGGTCAGGTAATCAGTACACAAGCAGGCAGGAGTCATTACCTTGCTAGTTCTCACAAAAGCCTTCCTTCCTGGAGTACATACTTTGCTTCCACCCCAGCCTCCAAACTTGTGGATTGCCCTGGTACTCAGCCAACGAGGAACCTGCTGCAGTCCTCGTGTGCAAACACTAATTTCCATATTACCTGCAGAGAAAGGTAGCAGTACAAATAGCAGAATTCAATCTATTCAAATGATCCCGAAGCAAAAGAGATTGAGATGAGTCTTTCTTAACCAAAAACCTACTTTACACTAATTTCGTCTTTATTTTTTTAACATTGCAAACTTTGTGGTGTTTATGATATTTGTGAGGTTTTAATGAAAGGGGCTCAAAGTAGCATAAAGAGGGTGACGTTTTGGTGCTGTGAAGCACTTGTAAGGAGGGATAGTATTGTCTCCTGGGTCGAAGCATCATATTTTAATGACACCTGCTAATGCATAGAGAGCAAAATAACCAAACAGAAGCGTCTGTATTGAATTATGTTCACCTTATTAGGCAGCTCTTTTTTCACACAAAAAACACTCCAGACGCCCACAACAGATTGCAGTATTAAAAACACTAAAACATAAAATTCATAATTTGCTCAGTTCAATGGTATAATTGTACGACTGGGCCAATTTTGTTTAGAAAAGTCTGTATTAAATGGGCATGCCTTGGTCAAATTCACTGAGAGAAATTAGAAGTGGAGATGATCCAAACAGTGAATAAATGTGGGGCATATTTATGTCAAAGTCCCCTTGCTGCGCTGCACTGCATTATTGGGAAAGTGTAGGAATGCACCGTATTCAAGGCAATATGGCGCATTCCAGTCCTTTCCTCAGCACTGGTGCACAATGGGCTACCCAGAACCATGGTGCAAAGATGCCTGCGTTGCATGAATTATTATTTTTTATAAAGGAAGAGGCACCTTCCTGCACAAAAACAACCCTGAGGGTTTTTTCCTACCTATTTCTGTGTATACTGCAGAAGGTAGCACACACAGGAGGAGGAAAAAATGAGGAGAAATAAAGACATTTCTCTACATTACGCCTCTCCTGGGAAGGCGTAAGATTTTGGTGCATTTGCAGGTTTACAAGTCTTTGAAAATCTGGGAATGCATGAAAATTCATGGGAGTTGCTTGAGAAAACCAATTGAAACACCCATGGAATGCCTATTTGCACTGCTGTTGCAATACTCCAGATTTATAGGGTCACTAAAACCATTCGGAGCGTCTTGCGTGGCTTCATAAACCTTTCTTAGAGGTTTGCATCACACATGTACCACATTGCGCACAAACCTCTGGTACACATGCCTCTGTGTGTTTTAGTTTTCAACAACCATTTCCCATGAGTGTGCCAACATTAAGGGCCTAATTACAACTTTGGAGGAAGATGTTAATTCGTCCCAAAAGTGACGGATATACCACCAGGTGTATTATGAGTCCATTATATCCTATGGAACTCGTAATATGGCTGGTGGTATATCCGTCACATTTGGGACGGATTAACACCTCCTCCAAAGTTGTAATCAGGCCCTAAATCTTCTACAGGATTGGGATGCTAGTTGTGAAACGTGCAAGAGCATAAACAAATACAAAAATATTGGATGGATAGATACATTTAAGGGACTATGGGGGTCATTCTGATCCCGGCCGGCGGCGGAAGCCGCCGGCCTGGCTGGGACCGCCAGAATACCGCTGCGCGGTCAAAAGACCGCTGCGGGTATTCTGGGTTTCCCGCTGGGCTGGTGGGCGGCCGCTAGAAGGCCGCCCGCCAGCCCAGCGGGAAACACCCTTCCATGAGGATGCCGGCTCCGAATGGAGCCGACGGAGTGGAAGGGGTGCGACAGGTGCAGTTGCACCCGTCGCGATTTTCAGTGTCTGCATGGCAGACACTGAAAATCATGGTGGGGCCCTGTTACGGGGGCCCCTGCAGTGCCCATGCCATTGGCATGGGCACTGCAGGGGCCCCCAGGGGCCCCCGACACCCCTTACCACCATCCTGTTCCTGGCGGCCACGACCGCCAGGAACAGGATGGCGGTAATGGGGGTCGGAATCCCCATGGCGGCGCAGCAAGCTGCGCCGCCATGGAGGATTCCCCAGGGCAGCGGAAAACCAGCGGTACACCGCCGGTTTTCCGTTTCTGACCGCGGCTGTACCGCCGCGGTCAGAATGCCCATGGGAGCACCGCCAGCCTGTTGGCGGTGCTCCCGCGGTCGTTGACCCTGGCGGTTTTTACCGCCAGGGTCAGAATGACCCCCTATCATGGTGCTCAAACTTTGTAACTTGTCATCCAATGGAAATATCATCAACAGTAAAGCTATATTATCTGATGAAAAAGAGAAAAGTGTTGCTAAATCAATATTTGCATCATTTGAACAGTTGTATACAGTGCTTAATTTGAGCACCAGGTTGCTGGTGGGGGCCACCAGCTCTTATTGTAGGTCTCACCTATAAGAGCTAATGCCTTTGTCAATATATTTAACCATGATGCATAGTAGTGTGGCTGCTGTGTAGCATAGCCGAAAGTGAATAAACAGTGTTATGACGGGCGGAACTAGCCACATCATTGTGCTTTTTTTAACTCTCAACCATGTTGCACAGCAGCCGTGCTATTGTGCACCACGGTTAAACACATTGACTAAGTTAAAAAAAAAAGCACTATGACACTGTCGACACTAGCCACATCATAGCCCTTTTTTTAACGTTCTTGCATGTCGAAATAGGTCTCGTTAGTTTAAAAGTATTGGCATTCACATTTGTGCGCCCTTCAAAAACTGCAATGAACACTTTCCCAATGGAACCTGAAGTATTATAAGTAATTTTTTTAGCTTTTTTGAGTGAGATTTAAGTTCTTTCTGTAATAAGCTGCAGTACCTTAAACTACTACAAGAGGTCCTTTAGATTTCCAATACAAAGTAAAATAGGTAAATACTGGATCCATGTCATTACTCAAGGACATAGATAAAATGCAGTCCTCTTCAGCAGGATGAACATTTAAGGTATTTGAATTGATTTTATACGTTGTCCTGATATGTCATTAATTCATGTTCAAGGCAGTAGCTAGAAAATTAAAATAACCACCACTTCAAACCAAAGCTCTTATGATACCAAGCAAACAAAGCAAGTCATCATGACCTTTTCAATAAGAACCCTCTTGTCTCTTCCATTCAAGTATCTATCCATTCACTCTTCCATTCACCTGCTGATATCCACAATGTCACCTTTATATTCTGTCATCCATACAATCTTTCATCTATCATTCAGTCTTTTACCATTCTGTCTGTTCACCCCTTCGTATCCAAGCCTATGCATCCATCTGTAAGCATATCCACATATCCATCCATCCATCCATCCACCCATTCATCCATCCATCATCCATCAATCCATCACCACATCCATCCATCCATCCATGTCTCAAAGGTTAAAAACCTAGAGGTTCTCTTTGATAGCAATCTTTCTTTTGATGGGTATTATCAATACTATCACTTCTTTGTCGTCGTACTTAAGACACTAAGGACAATTCGTCCATTCATACTGTGCGATCTATGGAAAAATGTAGTCTCCACTCTTATTATTTCCAAAATGGATTATTGTAATGCCTTGTTTACTAACATCAAGAAAAGTTGCCTACAAAAACTGCACACTCTTCAGAATGCTACCGCATGAATACTCCTTGGAATTCCCAAGTTCTAATCCGTTCCCCAGGGCCTTTCCTAGCTACACTGGCTGCACATTGAAAAGCGAATAGATTTCAAGGCCCTATGCATCGCCATTTAGGCGCTGCACGATGTGGGGCCTAAGTACTTTTTAACAATGCTTTCAGTGGTACACCCCCAGTAGATCACTTAGATCGTCGTCAGCTTGCAGTCTGCTAGTATCCAAAGTTGAAAAGATCTAAATGGGGTGGGGGGGCTTCATCACTTCTACTGCTAAACTTTGGAACTCGATGCCCCCACATCTTGAGAAAAAAACAGAACTGTTCTATTTCCGGAAAGCTTTTAAAACCTGGCTTTTCAACAGTTAGAGCTGTTGTTCCTCTCTTATAGCTGACGTTGTCTGTTTTAGACTGTGATCTGTTTCCAGAGCTATAGTGCATAGACACCCCATGACAATAGAATGTTCTTTGAGTCTAATGTTCATTTAATTTCATCCACCCTTTGAATCCATCCATCTGTCCTCCCTTTCACTCATCCATCATCCACCCTTTAACTCAGCCATCCAATCACCCATCCTTTCAGTCATCCTTCC
Organism: Pleurodeles waltl; assembly: GCF_031143425.1. Classification (NCBI taxonomy): domain Eukaryota; kingdom Metazoa; phylum Chordata; class Amphibia; order Caudata; family Salamandridae; genus Pleurodeles; species Pleurodeles waltl. Next base: position 642,166,245 of record NC_090446.1, on the reverse strand, counting down.
ACCTAATCACTCATCCATCCATTTACCCGTTCATTCATCTATTCATCCACCCACTCATCTATCCATGCTTTCACTCATCTGTCCATCACTCCACCCTTCCTTTCACTCATCCATCCATTCACCCGCACATCCTTTCATCCACCCTCCTTTTCACTCACCCAGCCACCCTTTTGCTAATCAATCTACCCTTTCACTTCATCCAACCATCCACTTTATCACTAGGGGTGGGCGGTGATCTCCACTCCACTTGCGTAGTTTGCAGAGTTTTTCCGACTCCGTGCTCCCGCTTTAATTGTAGAGTTCCGAAAAATTCTGCATACCTGAGATTTTCCCTCATTCATACTCACCAATGTTAAGTTGGTGCATGCGAGCGAGGAAAATATTATTCATACCCCCTCCTAGCAAGATTTCTCAAGGCGGTCAGTTGTGAATGGTCGCTACCGCTCGCATTGAGAAACATTCAGTTCGCATAGAGTAAGGTGCAGCTGGAGTAGAAAATGTACTCGAATGGCAGAAAAGAGGCAGCGCCCTGTTGCGCTGTGTGTGGTGCTGTTCATGCTGATTTTTTATCGTCGGCCACAAAACCTGGTGCTAAAAATCAGCGCAAATGGTTTGCCATAAAGCACTCTGCCGCTTGCGGAACTCCACATAGCACAGCAGAGTTCTGGGGTCACTTTGTGGAGTTCTGCGTAGCGGAACTTCACAAACTCTGCCCGGCCTACTTTTCACTCTACTTATCTGTCCATCCACTCTATCACTCATTCCATCCATCAATCCATTGATCCTCTTTCACTCACTCAGCCATCCACACTTTCACTCAGCAATTCATCAATTTATCCTTCCATCCACCCTCCCTAGCACTCACCCATCAATTCTTTCACTCATCCATCCATCCTTTCATCCATTCATCCTTTTTCCCAGCCATCCACCCTTTCATTGATGCATCCATTCTTTCACTTATACCTCCTTTTGTCCATCTTTTAAGTCTTTCATCCATCCATCTACCCATCAGCTATCCTTTCACTCACACAGCCATCTACCCTTTCACTCACACTTAAATCCTTTCTCTCACGCTGCCCTCTTTGACTGCCAAATTCCAGATATAAGAGGCCCATCAAGAACCCTACCCCGCTGTAGCTTCTAAAGTTGGGGGTTCGCAAGAGCATTCAGCCTTTCACTCATTCATTCATACATACATCTGCTCATCTATCTATGCACCCTTTCATTCCGTCCATCTATCCACCTGTTCGTTGCTTCCATCCATCCATTCACACTTTCATTCATCCATTCACCGTCCCTTTTATCCATTCAATAATTCTTTCAGTTATGTCCATCAACACTCTTATCCATCCATCCATCTACCCCCTTTCACTCATCCACTTATACTTTCACTCATCAATCCTTACATCCATCTTTTCACTCATTCATTCATCCATGCACCACCCGTCCTTTCACTCATCCATTCACCCTTTCACTCACACACCTTGCATCAGTCCTTTCACTCACTGATTCAGATTTCATGTTAATTAGAGTCTTCTTTCTGCCGAACTGCTGGTTGATGAGGCCCATCAAGAACTCCACCCACGCTTTAGCTTCTAAAGCGGGGATTCGCGACGCCACTGTTCACGTATGTGGGTCATTAATTCTCTTTTTAAATTTCCATTTCATCCCATGGCGCTGCTCATACTGTAAGTGGCAGAATGTACTTATTAACTCAAAATGCCTCCTGCAGTGCTTGGTGTGCAGTCAGAATTCTCATGCACCAATCTACATTTCAAGCACACTTTCTGCGAGGTATTGTTAATGTTAATAACACTGGTCTGCAAAAGAAAGTACCTTGCACTTCTTTATTGATTCATCCACCTAATGACTAATTTCTGCATTTACCTACTTGATCATCCCCCCAATCCAGACATACTAGCTTTGCTGCTATTCTATGAAAGATGTAAAAGAGCTTTCTAGAGTGCCTGACTGGTAGTCTGTACGGGGTGTGTGTGATGTTCGTAGTGTGCGGGTATGAGAATATGAGAATATTGTGAAAGTGCTGTCAGTAGTATTAGAAGAGTGTGAGGGTGCTGTCAGTAGTATTAGAAGCATGTGAGAGTGCTGTCAGTACTGACAGAAGAGTGAAGAGTGCCGTCAGTAGTATCAAACGAGTGGAGTGCTGTCAGTGGTATCAGAAGATAATGAAGGTGTTGTTAGTCATATTAGAAGCAGCAAAGCAGCTAAGTCCTCTGAGTATCAGTAGTATCATAAGAGTGAAGAGTGCTGTCAGTAGTATCATAAGAGTGTGAGAGTCTTGTCAGTCGTATTAGAAGAGTGTGGGAGTGCTGTCAGTAATGTCAGAAGCATGTGAAAGTGCTGTCAGTAGTCCCAGGAGAGTGGAGTGCTGTAAGTAGCATCAAAACAGTGTGAGAGTGTTGTCGGTAGTATTAGAAGAGTGTGAGAGTGCTGTCAGTAGTATCAGAAGCATGTGAAAGTACTGTCAGTATCATCAGGAGAGTGGAGTGCTGCCAGTAACATTAGAAGAGTGTGATACTGCAGTCAGTAGTATCAGATGAGTGCTATCAGTAGTATGAGAAGAGTGAAGTGTTGTCAGTAGTATTAGAAGAGTGTGAGACTGCTGTCAGTAGTATCCGAGGAGTGAAGAGTGCTGTCAGTAGTATGAGAAGATTGGAGTGCTGTTGGTAGTATTAGAAGAGTGTGAGAGTGTTGTCAGTAGCATTAGAAGAGTGTGAGAGTGCTGTCAGTAGTATCAGAAGCATGTGGAAGTGTTCCAGGAGTGGAGTTCTGTTAGTAGTATTAGAAGAGTGTGAGAGTGTTGTCAGTGGTATTAGAAAAGTGTGAGACTGCTGTCAGTAGTACCAGAAGAGTGCTGTCAGGAGTATAAGAGTGGTTTGCTGTCAGTAGTATTTGATGAGGGTGAGACTGCTGTCAGTAGTGTGTGACTGCAAGTCAGTGGAGAGTGCATGAGGGATAATTCATAGATGTGGAAGTGAAGGGGTGTTGTTGTATAAGAAGAGATTATTCCTAGTGGGTGGTGGGAGATAGAAGGGGGTGAAGCAACCAGGTCAGCCTATAACAAAGGGCCTGTGGTATTTACACACAGGTAGCGGGCTACTAAATAATGAGACACACCACAATATAATTTAGCAGGAGCCCGGCCCTTCCGTTTGGTTGCACCAATTGCTCATTAACCATGCCTGCCTGTCGCACTCTGTTTATTAACAATAACCATGTGAGCGCTGGGTCACAATAACTAAGAACATACCACAGAGGTGAAACACAACACCCCTCGCTAAGCAATACCATATGGTAGTGGAAGGAACTCAGTGGTGTCACTGGTGCAACACTACATTCCTCCAAAAGATAAAGACAGAAACTAAACAAATAAACATAGGTGCTCAGTTCCAGACAGGAATAGTTCAGGTGCAACAAACTCAGCAAACAAACAAGAAGCTATACTCCAGAGTACCAGAAGGCCTAAAAAAAACCACAGACAGTGATCAGTTGCATCTTTGAGGAAACTGCGAGGTGATCCCTAAGTCTCACAGAAGGCATAGGGTTATCCTGCAACTCATACCTGGTGCGGTTGGCACGATTTTCAGGGGGACCAGGCAGGGTGACCACAGGGTAGACCACTGTGTTCTCAGTCAGCAATTCAGGATTATTGCCATGCTGATGAAGTGAAAAGCTTTGTACTTTGAAAGTCCCCTATCTGGTAGCCACACAGATATGTCAGGTGCAGAGTCACTTCGGCTGATCATCCCATGTGATGAAGCTAGGGGATAATATCTTTAAAATGCAGAAATATTCAGAGTGACGTCTTCCGTCCCTCGCCATACCACAACCTGAGTTCCTTTGCGCCAAGCAATCATCCACGGGTGGTGTTCAAATGGTAGCTGGAATTCGCTACCTGGACATCCATCTTTGATGACCACCCTATCCCCAACTTTAAGGTCAGACTCTTTAGCCCGCCCATGGTGACTAGCCATGTCATTCGAATGTCTGCATGATCATTCATGGGCCTAGGGGTCCAAGAACTGTGATGAGGAATTGAGTCAGTCACAACACTCCCCATGAACAAAGGAACCGGTGCCCGCCCTGTGGTAGAGTGGGGAGTTTGCGATAGTTTCACAGGAATTAGTATATGTCTCTTTCCGAAGCCATCTAACTGGCAGAGGAGATCAGCAGTACTTTATTCAGTGTTCTCAAGTTTCTCTCGACCTCTCCATTTGCTTAGGGCCATCTGGGAGTGATCCTCCAGTGATGAATCCCCATGCAGTTCAGATATTCTGCCAGCTCGTGACTCTGGAATGGGGGGGACCATTGTCGGCCGTGTGAGGCTGAAATCTTTTCCAGTTTCGATATGACATCACTGGCAGGCAGTGACTCAATGACCTCTTCTTTAAGATATTTTGAGTAACCATCCATTACAACCATCATGTGTTGCCCATCTAGGGCACTCCCAAAATCCAGACTGACTGACACCCAGGGCTGGCTTGGTCCTCTCTTTGTCCCTACTGAAGCAGGGGTTTGTGTCCCCCCAGCGGCTTGGCAAAAGAGACATGATCTCACCAAAGCCTCCACCTTTTCATCCATTGGCGAAAACCACACATTGCTTCTTAGCCAACTCTTAGTTTTCACCATACCCTGGTGTCTGGCATGGCCAGTTGAATGGCTTGGTCTGTGAGGTTAGTGGGGATTACCAATAGGTGTCCTCACAGAATACAACCTTCAGGATCCGCTGTTAGTTTCTGCCAAACATTGTAGAGGCTCTCCATTATCCATCAGGCCTCCAAAGTGAATTGTGAACACTGCCTTTGCACCAGATCGCATTGATTTGTCTCCACAGCCCTTAAGAGCTTTTTGAATACAGTCATCTTGTTTTGTTGCTCTCCGTAGGGTTTCCAAAGAGATGGGCAAAGGTCGAGACCGATATGTCACATATTTCACATACTCTTCAGTCTCCTTGGCGTCATCTTCTTCACCGGCAGTGGCGGCCCTAGGGTGCAGAGAAAGATAACCAGACTGATTGTTCACCCCGGGCGATCGGTACTCCTGGAGTGGAAGCAGCCATTTTTCTATTCGTGGTGGTGTTTTGGATGCAGTCCCATTGAACAACGGGACGAGAGGCTTGTGGTCAGAATAACTGTAAAAGGATGATTAAGTTTGGAGAGGTGGAAGAGCATGCACCCCCAGTTGACAGGAATGGCCTCTTTCTCTGAAAGGAGCACTGTTCTGTCTCAGTGAGCGACCTGCTGGCATGAGTGACAGGTGCCCAAAACTCATTCTCAAACTTTTGCCTCAGTACAGTTCCTAACCCTTTTGGGGCTGCATCAACAGCGATGGTCGTATCTTTTCGTGCGTCAAAATACAGCAGCATGGTATCAGCTGAGAGGGCTTCTGTTGGTGCCCTTAAAGCATCTTCGTGAGTAGGACTCCAGCTCCAGACAGCTGTAGACTTGGTGAAGTCTGTTAAGGGTTGAGTCAGGGTGGTGAGATCCTTGATATAATGCCCACAATATTAATCGTCTCCAGGAAACTGAGGACTTCAGTAACATTCAGCTTCCTGGATGTCAGTGACCTTTCCACGGTCAGGAGCCACTCCTTCAGAGGAGAATACATAACTGAAGAAATTGACCTTCTGCTTTAAGAATTCACATTTTTCCTCATGCAGCATTATCCCTGAATCTTGAATTATTTGTAGGGGACTTCTGTAATCAACCATTGTATTCTGGGATAGTCGATGGACTCTTTGGACAGGACAAGTTGATGGTATCCTGACTGCAAGTCTAGCTTAGAAAATCAACTGCCTCCAATCAGTTCTTCTATGAGCTTGTCAATGGTGGGAGTAATGTAGTACTCCCTCTTAATCACCGCATTGGGCAAACGCATGTCCACACATATTCTTACCTCACCTGGTTGTTTTGGCTTACGTGTGACTATGATTGGGAATACCCATGGTGTGTGCCCTGTTACTTTCCCAATAGTCCCTGCTAGCACTATCTCTACGAGAGGCCGCAGGTAGAATGCAGTGCCCTAAGTCGTAGGGTGACAGGTTGCACCAATTTATCTATGTGCTACTTGATTTCTTTACTTTTCAGACAGCCTGTGCTTTCAAACACCTGGGGAAACATTTTCAGGATGTCACTTGTCGATTCCATGTGCATGCCAAAAGTGAAAGTGACAAGACCAAGATTCTCAGATGTACGTCAACCCAACAGGGTGACTTGGCCCTCTTCCACTATGTAGACTTGAGCATCAACTGTTTGTGATCCGTAGCGTACTGTGGTCTTGATTTGTTCTTTCATGGTGTGAGATCTATCCTGCCCATATGCGTAGACTCTAACCTTGGCAGGCTTTAGGGATGGAGGTAGAGTTATCTCCTAATATATGTCAACACCAGGACAGTGCGCGCTCTACGGGCATCTAGAATGCAAAAACCCAACACTCGCAAGATAATGTAATTTATGCATTGTGATGATATGTTATTGTTTAACCTTTTGCATTGCAGAATTCCATCCAAAAGATTCATTTTTAAGGTGCTTATAAATACTGTACATTTGCAATGTATTGCTGCAGACATTCAGAGTGTGTTAGGGTGTGGTCCCTTTCCAGGGCCTTCTAGAGACTTTCCCTGCAACATGCCTGGGCGTGGTTCTAGGCTGGGCCAAGACTCTATAAAAAAGAGTCAGCCCAACTTCCAGTGCTCACTATTCAGAGGTCCCGGTGCAGAGCAGCAGCTTCTTCCTGAGCTCCTGTCCCGGCGGCCTATTTGGATTTTCCAGTCTTCTGCACTCATCTCTCATTGGTGATCACTGTTTCCAGGCGGTAAGACGGTGTTTGGACATTTCCCAACACCGTAATTGAGAATTTTCATATTCTTGATTTTAATTCTTAAATGAATAACAGATTACTTGTGTGCTGCCATTTTTTGACATTTGTATGGTGGTTTGCAAATAGGGAGGACACGCAATTTATTCCATAAAGATTTGACTTCATTATTACATTGTTGTTCATTGTGCGCTGATATTTCTTGACATTTACATGATGTTTTACGAGTTGGCAAGACGTGCAACTCGTTTCATGAGCATTTAACTTTGTTGTTCATTGCGCGCTACCTTTTCTTGACATTTACATGGTGGCATTCGAATCGGTGAAACGCGCGATTCACTTCTCGTGTGTAATTCATGCTGTTCATTGTGCGCTACCATTTTCTGGCATTTACATGGTGGCATTCGAATCAGCAACACGCGCGATTCTTTCCTTGAGTGCTTTTTCATGTTATTCATTGTGCGCTACCATTTCTTGGCATTTGCTTGGTGGCATTTGAATCGACAAGACGCGCAATTCTTTCCCTGAGTGCTTTTCATGTTGTTCATTGTGCGCTACCATTTCTTGGCATTTGTATGGTGGCATTTGAATCGGCAAGTCGCGCAATTCTTTCCTCGTGTATAAATAATGTAAATTACTGTGCGCTACTATTCTAAGACATTTTCTTGGTAGCATTTCAAGTTGACACGTTGCGTGATTTATTCCTTGAATCTACGTTGTGTGATTTCATGGTGCACAATCCTTTATGGTGTTTAATACTCATAAAAATCTGCAATGTGCGCAATTCACTTCCCAATGTTTTTTCTGAGATGAACACAACAATACCAGAGTTCTAGATGTAATGCTGTGTGTTCCTGATACATATTCTTAAAAGGAGATTCATATGGTTGTTTAGAAATTGCTCAGAGTGTTTCCTGATTCTCATGCTAAAGAAAGTACTCGAATCTGAAAGTCCTATTTAACTTTTCCTGTTTTCTCCTCAGGCATTCGGTCGTCTAAAGCCTAGTCAGTTTTAGGACTATTTTAGGGTTGTTCATGTTTTTCCGGAAAAGACGAAGCTTAGAGTTGTAGCATGGTACTGATTTCATGAGATATAATTTTGATGTTGTGTTTTAACCTTTTGCTTCCTACAGGTCTCCTTCCCAGCTGTTCCCGTCCTAATCCCCTTTTCCCCACTTGGACTCTCTTAGACTCTGTGATAAATGTAATCAGAGTATTGGAGCTGTCTTGTGGTGGAAGTGTTGGGAACGTGCACAGACCCTGAGGATCTGGTGACTCTGACAGAATAGTGAGCCCACAAATTATTATCCTCCTGGTTTGTGTATGTTCTCAGCATGGCAACACTGGACGAGCTAGTCAAGGCTATCACCCAGCTCCAGTCAGAAGTGGTATCATCAAAGGATTTGACAAATAGTCTAGCTGAGAGGGTGAGTCAGTTACAGAATAAGGTTGAGAAGAAAGAACAAAGTCCCACAGGTGTGTCTTGGCCAGGTACTTCTTCTCAGACTTCTGGAGGTAATCCGACTAACATTTCCCTCAATGTTCCTTCAGCGATTCCTTTAGCTCCCCCAGAACGTTTCTCAGGTGATCCCTTGAAAGCGCAATCTTTTCTGGTTCAAGTGGAACTTCACTTCACCTGCAGACCACATACTTTCCCCGATGCCCAGTCTAAAGTAGCTTTCTTGTTGTCATATCTGTCTGGAGATGCAGCTACCTGGGCTATTCCTCTTGTGCGTAAAAATAGTCCCCTGTTGTACAACTGGAAACATTTTGTTCATGAATTTGAGAGAGTTTTTGATCGTAGAACTGTAACACAGTCAGCAGATCGTGAATTATTAGACTTACGTCAAGGGAATCAGGACTTAGGGGGTCATTCCAACCCTGGCAGTCGGTGTTAAAGCGGCGGCTAACCCGCCAACAGACGGGCGGTAAAAAAAATGGAATTCTGACCCTGGCGGAAACCGCCAACAGAGACCGCCACTTTAACACTCCGACCGCCACGGCAGGACAGACAAACAGCGCGGCGGTCACCGCCAACAGACAGGCGGGAGACAATGTACCGCCCACCCTATCACAGCCCACCAATCCGCCACCTTTTCCCCGCCGATAAAACCACGGCGGAAACAGACATTTCAAACGGAAAGCGCTCACCTCTACACACTCCACGAGGAATCTGGACAGCATGGAACCCGAACTACACATACTGCCAGCTATTGTATTCCTGCTCCTCTACCAGGAGCACGAACGCCGGCGCAGAAGACAACGGTGAGGGGAGGGGGGAGGAGAAAATATTACGGGCACACACATACGCGACACATCCACCCTCACGCTCACCCACCACTACACACACATCAACGCATAGCAACAACTCAGAGTGACACCCCCAAACCCCCAGGAAGAATGCAAATACAAAAGGAAATGATGATGAAATTGTAATTATATTGTACGGCTGAGTAAAAAAATATATAAAACATCTATAACTATAGATATATACATATATGAAAAGTCCAGTCCGAATTGTGTAACAGCCATTGTTCGTGGGCCACTGGGCCAAACCACATGGGCAAAGCCCACACAGGATACCCGACTCCAATGGAGAGAACACTGCAGGGGCATCAGATAGGAAAACTACAGGCACCTCAGGGGGAAGGGAAGGGGGTGCACCTCAGGCAGATGAGTCCATGACGCCAGATCCACGAGGGGCCTCCATGGCCACTGTGCAATCCTGGGGAGTGCAAAGCCACAGTCTCTCAAGTCCAGACAGTGGGTGGCCTGCCCACTGTTCAATCCTGGGGAGTGCAAAGCCACCGTCTCTCAAGTCTCTACAGTGGGTGGCCTGCCCACTGTGCCATCCTGGGGAGTGCAAAGCCACAGTCTCTCAAGTCCAGACAGTGGGTGGCCTGCCCACTGTTCAATCCTGGGGAATGCAAAGCCACAGTCTCTCAAGTCTCTACAGTGGGTGGCCTGCCCACTGTACCATCCTGGGGAGTGCAAAGCCACAGTCTCTCAAGTCCAGACAGTGGGTGGTTTGCCCACTGTTCAATCCTGGGGAGTGCAAAGCCACATTCTCACAAATGGATTACAGACTCCACTGGTTCTGGAGGAGGCATGGTGCCCAGAGTGCTTCGTGCAGCCCTGCCCGACATAGATGTGGGCCTGCCCCTTCTGCCAATGGGCCAGCGGTGCTTGAGATGAAGTGCCCAGCGGAGCGGTGCTTGAGACGGCGGTGCCCAGCGGAGCGGTGCTTGAGATGAAGTGCCCAGCGGAGCGGTGCTTGAGACGGCAGTGACCAGCGGAGCGGTGCTTGAGACGGCGGTGCCCAGCGGAGCGGTGCTTGAGATGAAGGGCCCAGCGGAGCGGTGCTTGAGATGAAGGGCCCAGCGGTGCTTGAGACGGCGGTGCCCAGCAGAGCGGTGCTTGAGACGGCAGTGCCCAGCGGAGCGGTGCTTGAGATTGCGGTGCCCAGCAGAGCGGTGCTTGAGACGACGGTGCCCAGCGGAGCGGTGCTTGAGATTAAGTGCCCAGCGGAGTGGTGCTTGAGACGGCGGTGCCCAGCAGAGCGGTGCTTGAGATGAAGGGCCCAGCGGAGCGGTGCTTGAGACGGTGGTGCCCAGCGGAGCGGTGCTTGAGATGAAGGGCCTAGCAGAGCGGTGCTTGAGACGGCGGTGCCCAGCGGAGCAGTGCTTGAGATGAAGTGCCCAGCGGAGCGGTGCTTGAGACGGTGGTGCCCTGTTCAGCGGTTCTTGACTTGAAGGGCCATGTTCAGCGGTTCTTCACTTGAAGGGCCCTGTTCAGCTGTTCTTCACTTGAAGGACCCTGTTCAGCGGTTCTTCACTTGAAGGGCCCTGTTCAGCGGTTCTTGACTTGAAGGGCCATGTTCAGCGGTTCTTCACTTGAAGGGCCCTGTTCAGCGGTTCTTGACTTGAAGGGCCCTGTTCAGCGGTTCTTCACTTGAAGGGCCCTGTTCAGGGGTTCTTGACTTGAAGGGCCCTGTTCAGCGGTTCTTCACTTGAAGGGCCCTGTTCAGCGGTTCTTCACTTGAAGGGCCCTGTTCAGCGGTTCTTCACTTGAAGGGCCCTGTTCAGCGGTTCTTGACTTGAAGGGCCATGTTCAGCGGTTCTTCACTTGAAGGGCCCTGTTCAGCGGTTCATCACTTGAAGGGCCCTGTTCAGCTGTTCTTCACTTGAAGGGCCATATTCAGCGGTTCTTGACTTGAAGGGCCATGTTCAGCGGTTCTTCACTTGAAGGGCCCTGTTCAGCGGTTCTTGACTTGAAGGGCCCTGTTCAGCGGTTCTTCACTTGAAGGGCCCTGTTCAGCGGTTCTTGACTTGATGGGCCCTGTTCAGCGGTTCTTGACTTGAAGGGCCCTGTTCAGCGGTTCTTGACTTGAAGGGCCATGTTCAGCGGTTCTTGACTTGAAGGGCCCTGTTCAGCGGTTCTTCACTTGAAGGGCCCTGTTCAGCGGTTCTTCACTTGAAGGGCCCTGTTCAGCGGTTCATCACTTGAAGGGCCCTGTTCAGCGGGTCTTGACTTGAAGGGCCATATTCAGCGGTTCTTGACTTGAAGGGCCATGTTCAGCGGTTCTTCACTTGAAGGGCCCTGTTCAGCGGTTCTTGACTTGAAGGGCCCTGTTCAGCGGTTCTTGACTTGAAGGGCCCCGTTCAGCAGTTCTTGACTTGAAGGGCCCTGTTCAGCGGTTCTTGACTTGAAGGGCCATGTTCAGCGGTTCATCACTTGAAGGGCCCTGTTCAGCGGTTCTTGACTTGAAGGGCCCTGTTCAGCGGTTCTTGACTTGAAGGGCCCTGATCATCGGTTCTTGACTTGAAGGGCCCTGTTCAGCGGTTCTTGACTTGAAGGGCCCTGTTCAGCGGTTCTTGACTTGAAGGGCCATGTTCAGCGTTTCTTGACTTGAAGGGCCATGTTCAGCGGTTCTTCACTTGAAGGGCCCTGTTCAGCGGTTCTTCACTTGAAGGGCCATGTTCAGCGGTGCTTGACATGAGTGTCCAGGTCACCAGATCCGGCCATGCCATGGATTTCACTCGCCACCTGACATGTGGCTGCCGGGCCCTTCGTGCCCATCTGTCTTTTCGCTTGCGGGGCCCTCCTGTGCTGCTGTACCGGGCCTGTGGGTGTCCTCCTGCACACCTGGAATGGGGCTAGTGGGGCCCTCCTGGGCAGCTGGCCTGCTGCCGGACTTGTCGGGCGTGCTGCCCTTGCCACCCTTCCCTGCTCTTCTGTGGCCCTTTCCTCCCTTTAGCGGTGTGCCAGGTGGCACCCCACTTCCTGACGGTGCCAGGGTAGTGATTTTGGAGCCTGCTGTCTTTGGCCTCTCGAGCCGGGCACTGGCTTTATTTGCTTTTTTTTCAGGGGTTGGGCTGGCCGTCTCTTTGCTCCTAGCCGAACTAGCTGGCCTTGAAGGTGGGGGACTCCAAAATCCTTGGACTATTGTCTTTGTAGGTCCAGGTTTTGTGGTGGCTGAGGTGCTGATTGGAGTCTTATGAGATGGACGGGGTGGGTGAGTTGTTGGAAAGAGGTCAAGTTTGGAAAGGAAAATCAATTTAGAAAGAGAGGGACGGGTAGGTGTAGTGGGTATGGGAGTGGAGGAAGAGGATGTGGTTGTAGGCGAGCGAAGTCTGATGTCTTTGGGTGCAGGTGCTGGTGCTGGAGGCTGTCGTGAGATGGATGACTGTTGGGTGGGTGGCTGCCTGCGTTTGTGTGGTTTGGAAGAGGGGGTGACAGACACACTGGGAGAGGACACAGGGGACGTGTAAATGGTAGTGGGGGTGGTGACTGCACGTGTGCGGAGTGTTCTGGTGGGTGTGCTGGTGATGGACGTAGTGGCTGAAGATGTTGTGCATGCAAGTGTGAGTGGAGACGTCACAGGGAGGAGGAGGGAGACGAGGAGGAGGGGGACACAGAGGAGGCAGTGGGTGTTGGTATGTCTGCATGTGGATGTTGCTTGGGTGAATGCTTGGGTGAATGATTGTGTAATGTGTGGTGCTTATGTCTGGCTGAGCTTGGGTGTTGAGGTGTGTGCAGGCTGGTCTGTAGGTGTGTCTGGGATAGGCAGAGGTACAGGGGAGTGGGACTGGGTGGAGGAAGTTGGAGGAGGGAGGCAGGAGACAGGGACAATGGCTGCCGTCAGTGCTGAGGCCAGAGCGTTGAACGATCGCTGATGGGCAGCCTGACCCGAATGAATGCCCTCCAGGTATGCATTACTCCGGTGCACCTCCCTTTCCACACCCTGGATGGCATTCAAAAGGGTAGACTGCCCAACAATGAGCGTCCTCAGGAGGTAAATGACCTCCTCACTGAGGGCAGCAGGGGTAACTGGGGCAGGGCCTGAGGTGCCTGGGGCGAAGGAGATGCCCACCTTCCCGGGTGAGCGGGCACGGGGCGAACGCTGAGGGGCTGCTGGGAGGGTGGGGTTGGTGCGCTGAGTGGCGGCTGTACCTGTTGTTGCGGGGGGCACAGATGTTGCCGCCACCACAAGGGAGCTCCCTTCCGAGGACGAGTCTGTGTCGCTGGTGTCACCACGTGTCCCCGCTGTGGAGCTCCCCTCGCCCTCCGTCTCACTGGTGAATTCCGAGTCAGTTGCATGGCCCTCCATGGCCATGTGAGATGCAGCTCCCTCGTGCTCCGATGCCACTTCTCCTCCGCCTGATGATGCTAATGCACACATGAACAGGAAGACCACCAAAAAATGGGGGGGGGGAGAAATAAAGACATGTTGAGTGCATGCATTGGCGACACCGTTGGCGGAGAGGACAGACAGAGAAGCCCCCTGCACTACGCCGCACACTTGGGGTACACTACTCAATCAGTGGGACATGGCCTACAACCCTATGGACGACAACTCCACACATAGGTGACACAGGGCCATGAATAGCTGTACTAGGCAACCTACAGAGGTGGGGGGCGGGGGCACAGGGCCATGCCTAACGGAGGGGCCTAGCCTACAGAAATCGCCCTGGTCTAGGGAGACCCACAGCCCTCCTCCCCCACCCAGACACCTCCAATGAGTGCAAGATCTGCAGAATGTGCTTGTACTCACCACCTTGTGTCTGCTGTGATGTCCTCACGCGCCCATCCAAATCGGGGTAGGCCGCCGCCAGGATCCGGGACATCAGGGGGTCAAAGTACGACTGGCACCCCTCCTACGTTGGGAGGCCATCCCCAGCAGAGCCTCCGCGGTCTTCCTGCTCCCGCGGCGGATGTCCTCCCACCTCTTCCGGCAGTGGGTGACCCGTCTGTTGTGGACCCCCAGGGTCCGGACGTCCTTGGCGATGGCACGCCAAATGTCGATTTTCTGATGGGCGCTGACCTATGTGACATGTACAGGGGGAGAAAAAAAAACATCACCTTCTGCATGCTCGATGTGAGTGGCCCGCCATCCCCACCCTTGCCATGTGGCACATGCTCTCATCTGTCGTTTGATGCATGCCTCATTCGCTCCCCTCCCCACCATCTTTCATTCACCCCACTCAACACAGGCATTGGCCACAAAGCATGGTCCCAGTGTACTTACCTGTTGGTCTGGAGGACCGTAGAGTAGCGCATACTGGGGGAGGACCCCATCCACGAGTTTCTCCAATTCTTTAGAAGTGAAGGCAGGGGCCCTTTCCCCAGTCGCAGCAGCCATTGTCTCTTCCAGACCGAGGTCACAGCAGCACTTGCAGTATAGGTCCTCTCCTGTGGATGATCAGATATTGAGTGATAAAGCAGATAGAAAATGGCGGTCACGCCCACGGCGGTGCGTACCGCGGCTGTGCGTACCGCGACCGCCGGCGCACATCGTCATTGGCTCCTGAAACCCATAGGGTTCAATGTTAACCAATGCGGCTTAGCGCCGCGGTCTTCGACCACCTACCGCCACGGTGTGCCACGCCAGCGCATTGACCTCACATCCCATTGTCACACTTCACAGGTCAGGCAGCCGCCATTTCAAGGGCCCACATGGCTTAAATTCTACTGCGTCACACATACCTAGGCCTTGCATCAACACTCAAGTCATTCAATGCATTGAGAATCGTGTACTGTGCAAGCTGTGGGAACGTACCTGTGGGTTGATTGACTCTGTGCTCCATGTTGTCCTTCCTAGGCACCGTCCGCTGGGACATGCGAGGAGATGGAGGAATCTTCCCGTGTACAGACCGCTGGTGGACCTGTCGACAATGGAGGAACGACATGTCATACTGACATACAGGCTTGACCGAGCCACTATACGGGAACTATGTACCCAGTTGGAGCCCGACCTGATGTCACCCATCCGCCAACCCACAGGGATCCCCCCTCTAGAGCAGGTGCTGTCAGTGCTCCATTTCCTAGCAAGTGGGTCATTTTAAACAACAGTGGCCATATCATCAGGGATGTCCCAGCCTATGTTTTCCAAGGTGTTGTCCAGAGTGTTGTCAGCCCTGCTCAAACACATGCGGAGCTACATAGTTTTCCCTGAGGTGGGGGATTTGCCTACCATGAAGGGTGATTTCTATGCCTATGGACATATCCCCAACATAATTGGTGCCATTGATGGGACACATGTTGCTTTGGTCCCCCCCAGCAGGAGTGAACAGGTGTACAGGAACAGGAAGAGTTATTATTCCATGAATATCCAGGTGGTCTGTTTGGCAGACCAGTACATCTCCCATGTGAATGCCAAGTTCCCTGGCTCAGAGCATGACGCCTACATCCTGCGGAATAGCAGCATCCCTTATGTGATGGGTCAACTCCAGAGGCACCGTGTATGGCTATTGGGGGACTCCCGTTACCCCAACCTTTCCTGGCTATTGACCCCAGTGAGGAATCCCAGGACCAGGGCAGAGGAACGGTACAATGAGGCCCATGGGAGAACTAGGAGGGTGATCGAGCGAATCTTTGGCCTCCTGAAGGCCAGGTTTAGGTGCCTCCATATGATAGGTGGTTCCCTAATGTACTCACCAAAGAAGGTGCGCCAGATCATCGTGGCCTGCTGTATGCTTCACAACCTGGCATTGCGACGCCAGGTGCCTTTTCTGCAGGAGTATGGTCCAGATGGTGGAGTTGTAGCAGCTGTGGAGCCTGTGGAGAGTGAAGAGGAGGAAGCCGAAGAGGACGACATAGAGAACAGGAACACAGTAATACAGCAGTATTTTCAGTGACCCACAGGTAAGAGTCCAACCCGTCATTTTACATATACTTCAACACTCCTATCTCTCTACTGTGTGACTTTTTCCCCCAGTGTATGGTAACTGTGTTGTGACTTTCCCTTCCGTTTTCAGAGATGTGGGCCCCTCTGCGTGACATCTGCTTTGTTTCCCCATGGACTACAGCTGTGTGACAGCGGTTTGTTGGCATCACAATGTGAATGGACATTTTTGCACGGCCATGTCTAATACATTTGTTCAAAATCACAGCCAGACTCCAGATTGTTTTGTGCAACAAGTGTGTTTATTCAAGTGCTCTAAATGGGATGGGTGGTTGCAAATTGGTGAGGGGTGATGGTGGAGGATTGTCCATGGCAGAGTCCAGACTATCAGTATCACAGGTGCATTGTCCAAATGCCTGTGGGAAGTGGAGCAGGGGCAATTTAAGGTTGGACAGGGTGACAATGTGGGACAGTGGGATGACTATCAGGGCGGTATCCTTTGCTGGCGGGGGTCTTGACATCTTGCTCTGTCTTCTTCCTGGATCTCAGGGTCCGCTTGCGGGGTGGTTCTTCTGCAGGGGGTGGGGTTCTGGTGGCCTGTTGGTCTTGTGTTGGGGCCTCCTGTCCACTAGCGCCGGCGGAGGTGGTAGGCATTTCTTGGTCCATGCTAGTGTCAGGGGCCCTTTGTGGTGCCACAGTGTCCCGCAATGTGGTGACTACCTGATTCAGGGCCACTACGATGGTACCCATTGCGGTACTGATGTTTCCTAGTTCCTCCCTGAACCCCATATACTGTTGCTCCTGCAGAAGTTGGATCTCCTGAAACATGGCCAGGACCGTCGCCATCGTCTCCTGGGAGTGGTGGTATGCTCCCATGATGGAGGAGAGGGCCTCGTGGAGAGTGGGTTCCCTTGGCCTGTTCCCCCCCCGTCGCACAGCAGCCCTCCCAGTTCCCCTGTTTCCCTGGGCCTCTGTCCCCTGGACCGTGTGCCCACTACCACTGCCCCCAGGTCCCTGTTGTTGTTGGGGTGTTGGGTTATCCTGGGTTCCCTGTAGTGGTGGACACACCGCTGATTGACGTGTCCTGGGGACAGAGGTATGGGCCCGCTGGGTGGGTGCTGTGCTGGTGTTCCCAGAGGGGGGAAGGTCTGCTGTGGCCTGTGACTGCCTGAGGGGAACCGACTGTCCCGAGGTCCCCGATGGACCGGGCTGTTCATCTAGATCCAGGTCGACAGAGCTGCTGTCCTCACTGTGGGCCTCTTCTGGGGGTGGAGTGGACATTTGTGGACCCTCCTGCGCGGTGACGTGGCGTTCGGGTCCTGCAGGGGTACAAACGTATGATAATTGCTTCTGTGTGTGCCATAGTGTGCAATGGGTGGGTGGCCGTGTACCCCAGGGCTGGCATTCCTTTGTGGGGGCTGTTGTGACGGTGCTTTGGGGGCTGGGATGGGTATGTGCAGTGGGCATGCTTTGGTGATGGGTGTCCATGCTTTGTGGTCGGATGCAGGGCCAGGTTTTGGGATGGGTGGGTTGTGACATTTGCTAGGAGTAGGTGTGATGGGGTGGGGGTATGATTTGGCATGCAGGTGGGGTGGGAGGGATGAAGTAGTGAAGTTTGACTTACCAGAGTCCATTCCTCCAGCTACTCCTGCGAGGCCCTCAGGATGCAGGATGTTCAAGACTTGCTCCTCCCATGCTGTAAATTCTGGGGGAAGAGGTGGGGGTCCGCCGCCAGTCTTCTGCACCGCAATGTTGTGCCTGGATACCATGGAACGCACCTTCCCCCGTAGGTCGTTCCACCTCTTCCTGATGTCGTCCCGATTTCTTGGGTGCTGTCCCACAGCGTTGACCCTGTCCACTATTCTGCTCCATAGCTCCATCTTCCTGGCAATGGTGGTGTGCTGCACCTGTGTCACGAACAGCTGGGGCTCTACTCGTGCAATTTCCTCCACCATGACCCTTAGTTCATCATCTGAGAACCTGGGGTGTCTTTGAGGTGCCATGGGGTGGTGTGGGTGATGTGTGGGGTTGTGTGTGTGGTGATTAGTGTGGTGATATGTGGTGGTGTGTGGTGTTTTGTGCGTGGGAGATGTGTGGGTGATGGTGTTGTGTGCCTGTGGCTGCTAGTTTGTAGATGGTGGTGTCTCTCTCTGGCTTTCGTTCGTGAATTGTGGTTGTAAGGGTTTGTGGGTGATGTGGGTGTGTGTTTTATATTGTATTGGGTGGGTGGGTGTGGTGTGTGTATGTGTATCAGGTGTGTGTATTTCGAATTGTCCAATGTGATAGTGTTTTGTACAGGTATGTGTATTTTGAGCACGATGGTGTGTACCGTCAATGGAATACCGCGGTTGAAAGACCGCCGCGTGGATTCGTGTGTCGTGATAGTGTGGGCATATTTTTGTTGGCGTGACGGTGGAGGTCTGGTCATCGCCAGTTTATCGCTGGCCTTTGGTGTGGCGGACTTTTGTGGATGTCGGCATTTTGGCGGTTTGCCTGTTGTGGGCCAGAATGACCGTGGCGGTTTACCGCGACCGCGGCGGTGTTATGGCGGTCTTCTGTCTGGCGGTAAGCGACTTTTACCGCCGAGGTTGGAATGACCCCCTTAGTGTCATATTTAGCCAACTTTAATCGGCTGGTACCTGAGACATCCTGGCCTGAAGAAAAACAAGCGGCCTTGTTTTACAGAGGACTCAAAGAGGAGCTAAAAGACATCTTAGCGCAAATCGACCCACAACCTGCAAACTGTCAAGATTTAATAAACCTTGTCTTGAGGCTAGATCATCGTTTAAATGAACGAAAAGGAACGCGTAAAAAGACTGAAAAACATTCTTGGCATGCTCATGATAACAAAGACTCAAGAACTCAGAGAGAAAGAACGCCGGAACCGATGGAAATTGGAACCATCAGGAGACCTTTGACCAAAGATGAAAAGGACCTACGCAGAAAAAATGGGCAATGCCTCTATTGTGGGCGGAAAGGTCATTTCGACAAAGATTGTCCAATCAAAACAAAGAGCAAGCGAGGCCCAGTTCAGAAAGTTGCAACCAATGCATCAGTCGAGTCGGAAAATCTAAAGCACCCAAGTTGCAGAGAAGGGTTGCTCTTGGGTGTCACTGTGGATCCTTCACAATCCAAACATCTAAAATTGGGAATAAGAGTTCAGGTCAAGAAAAAGACCTATTTCAAGAAGGCTCTAGTCGACTCTGGGGCTACCGGAAACTTTGTTGACACCCAATTGGTTCGTGCATGGGGGATCCCATGTATTGAAAAGAAGACACCAGAAACCATCCAGGCAGTTGATGGAAAACTCTTGACTGGAGGTCCGATAACTCTTCAGAATGTTCCCTTGACAATAATTTGTGAAGGTAAAAATCAAAGAAAGAAACATAAAGAGGAACTCATCCTTGACGTGATCCATGCTCCCCAGTATGGGATCATCCTTGGCTTGCCATGGTTAACTCATCACAATCCAGAGATTAATTGGGCAGAACGAAAGATCCTGTTCTCATCAGTGCTATGTAAAGAACAGTGTCTCCAAAGGACTCAAGAATCGGAAGTTCGCCATTCTTACATAGCTACCGCCGCAGAGAAAGAAGTTCAGTTGCCCAAACAGTATTCGTCTTATGAAGATGTATTTGATGAGAAGGAAGCAGAGAACTTACCTCCTCATAGATCTTATGACTGTCAAATTGATCTAGTCCCAGGGGGGGATACTTCCCAACTGTCGTGTGTATGCCCTGTCAGAACATGAAAATCAACATTTACGAAAATGCTTGGATCAATTCTTAGAGAATGGTTTCATCTGCCCCTCTAAGTCTCCCACAGCTTCTCCTTTATTTTTTGTTTCAAAAGCGAACGGAGAGCTTTGAACTTCTATCGACTATAGGGGCTTGAATAAAATCACCATCAAGAACAAATATACTTTGCCTCTAATTCCGGTCTTACTGGAACAAGTAAAGAAAGCAAAAATCTACACGAAGCTTGATCTTCGAGGTGCTTACCATTTGGTCAGAATGAGAGAGGGTGACAAATGGAAAACGGCATTCAAAACAAGATATGGCCTTTTTGAATACACCGTCATGCCTTTTGGTCTGTGCAATGCTCCAGCAGCATTTCAATTTTTCTTAAATGACGTTCTTAGAGAGTACCTCAATATCTTTGCCATAGTTTACATTGATGACATTTTGATCTACTCAGACAATGAGAATGAATATGTTCTACATGTCAAGAAAATGTTGGCAGCCCTTCGTAAACACCATTTATATTGCAAGCTAACCAAGTGTGAGTTTCATGTTCCCACAATTGAGTTTTTAGAGGTTATCCTTACCCCTCAAGGTATGGTGATGGCAGAAAGGAAAGGAAAAGCCGTATCTGAATGGCCCATCCCAAAGACTGTTCGTGATGTACAATGTTTCCTGGGCTTTGCAAATTTTTACCGGAGGTTCATCATTCATTTCTCCCAGACAGTGGCTCCAATTACTATGTTATTAAGAAAGAAAGACAAATGTGTATGGTCCCCAGAAGTAGACCAATCCTTTTCAACTTTGAAAGAAGCTTTCTCCACTGCCCCAGTCTTGACTCATCCAGATGCGGATCGACCTTTCATAGTGGAAGCTGATGCTTCAGATGTGGCGATAGGAGCAGTCTTGTCACAACGAAACAAAGACACTGTCAGCTTCATCCTGTAGCTTACATGTCTCGGAAGTTGAACGAAGCCTAACAGAACTATGTCATTGCTGAAAAAGAGCTTCTGGCGATTCGTGACGCCTTTAAAGAATGGAGACATCATTTGTTGGGAGCTAAATATACTGTCACAGTATATACTGATCATCGCAATCTTCAATTCATGAGTTCTGCCAGACTTTTGACTCCTCGGCAATTACGCTGGATGCTGTTTTTTGCCGAGTTTGATTTTGTGGTAACCTTCCGGCCTGGTAAAGATAATCGCAAAGCTGACGCCTTGTCCCGCCAAGAGTCTACCACATTGCCTGCAGTTCAAACCTCCAGAGCTATCATTGCTCCTGACAAGGTCCTATGTATCATAAAAACAGAAGATTTCTTTGAAGACATCCGCAATTCATTCACTGTTGAAAAATGGCAGGCGTGGGCCCAAGCAGATCCGAAATGATCAATCAAGCAAGGATTACCCTTTCACGATGCTCGTTTGTTCGTGCCCACTACCAATCTTCGCAAGATAGTGTTTCATTGGTTGCATGTTATACCTACAGCAGGTCACCCTGGTACTCCTAAAACTCTTGAATTAATCCAACGCTATTTTTGGTGGCCTACCTTAACAAAGAATGTAAAAACAATGGTAAACAACTGTGAAGTCTGTGCTCGCACTAAAACAAGTCATTCAAAACCGAAAGTGTTGTTACACCCACTCCTAACCCCAAGTCGTCCGTGGGAACACATCTCTTTAGACTTTATTACAGGTCTGCCAGTGGTTCAACAGCATTCAGTAATTCTGGTGGTAGTAGATAGTCTCACGAAATATGGACATTTCATTGCCTGTAAGAAATTACCCACCTCTAGTGAACTGGCAACTATCTTACTGAATAGAGTGGTTCGGTATCATGGACTGCCAAAAGTGATCCTCTCCGATCGGGAATCGCAATTTGCCTCCAACTTCTGGAAGACATGGTGTAAAACACTCCAAGTGACATCTACCCTATCTACTAGCCACCATCCTCAAACAGATGGTCAAACGGAGAGATTAAATCAGACTTTGAAGCAATACCTACTTGCTTACACTGAAAAAGCACTTAATTCATGGACATCAATGCTCTGGTTAGCTGAGTTAGCGTACAACAACTCCTTCCATAAGTCTACTGGCGTTACACCCTTCTTTGGTTTGTTTGGCTATCATCCTGACACCTTGCCCATCACAATTCCTCAAGAAAGTTCTCTCATACCAGCTGTGTCAGAAATCATTCAACATTTGCATCAAACTCAGAAATCTATTCAACAACATTTAGAAAAAGCCAAAAGAAAATACAAAAAGCATTATGACAAGAAACATTGTGAGGGACCGCAGTATCAACCTGGTGACAAAGTGTGGCTTTCCACAAAACATATAGACTTCAAGAAGAAGCACATGTTCAACCCCAAATTTATAGGTCCTTACACTGTTCTTCAGCAAATCAATCCTGTGACCTATAAACTACAATTGCCAAAATCATTACAGATTCATCCAGTGTTCCATACTTCCCTCTTAAAAAAGGCAGTCCAAAAGGTCCACCCTCATCCAGCTACTGTTCTAGTACAGGGGGAAGAAGAATATGAAGTCAAGAAAGTGTTGGACTCTAAATTGAGAGGGCGTAACCTATGGTACTTAATCTCATGGAAAGGTTATGGCCCTGAAAGTAATTCATGGGTTTCCGCATCTGATGTTCATGCGCCAGTACTTGTGAGACGCTTTCATCGTCTCAATCCAGATAAACCAGGCCCTAGAACGCGCCTGGGAGAGGGGAGTACTGTCAACACCAGGACAGTGCGCGCTCTACGGGCATCTAGAATGCAAAAACCCAACACTCGCAAGATAATGTAATTTATGCATTGTGATAATATGTTATTGTTTAACCTTTTGCATTGCAGAATTCCATCCAAAAGATTCATTTTTAAGGTGCTTATAAATACTGTACATTTGCAATGTATTGCTGCAGACATTCAGAGTGTGTTAGGGTGTGGTCCCTTTCCAGGGCCTTCTAGAGACTTTCCCTGCAACATGCCTGGGCGTGGTTCTAGGCTGGGCCAAGACTCTAAAAAAAAGAGTCAGCCCAACTTCCAGTGCTCACTATTCAGAGGTGCCGGTGCAGAGCAGCAGCTTCTTCCTGAGCTCTTTGGATTTTTCAGTCTTCTGCACTCATCTCTCATTGGTGATCACTGTTTCCAGGCGGTAAGACGGTGTTTGGACATTTCCCAACACCGTAATTGAGAATTTTCATATTCTTAAATGAATAACAGATTACTTGTGTGCTGCCATTTTTTGACATTTGTATGGTGGTTTGCAAATAGGGAGGACGCGCAATTTATTCCATAAAGATTTGACTTCGTTATTACATTGTTGTTCATTGCGCGCTGACATTTCTTGACATTTACATGATGTTTTACGAGTTGGCAAGACGTGCAACTCGTTTCATGAGCATTTAACTTTGTTGTTCATTGCGCGCTACCTTTTCTTGACATTTACATGGTGGCATGCGAATCGGCGAAACGCGCGATTCACTTCTCGTGTGTAATTCATGCTGTTCATTGTGCGCTACCATTTTCTGGCATTTACATGGTGGCATTCGAATCGGCAACACGCGCGATTCTTTCCCTGAGTGCTTTTCATGTTGTTCATTGTGCGCTACCATTTCTTGGCATTTGTATGGTGGCATTTGAATCGGCAAGACGCGCAATTCTTTCCCCGTGTATAAATAATGTAAATTCCTGAGCGCTACTATTCTAAGACATTTTCTTGGTAGCATTTCAAGTTGACACGTTGCGTGATTTATTCCTTGAATCTACGTTGTGTGATTTCATGGTGCACAATCCTTTATGGTGTTTAATACTCATATAAAAATCTGCAATGTGCGCAATTCACTTCCCAATGTTTTTTCTGAGATGAACACAACAATACCAGAGTTCTAGATGTAATGCTGTGTGTTCCTGATATATATTCTTAAAAGGAGATTCATATGGTTGTTTAGAAATTGCTCAGAGTGTTTCCTGATTCTCATGCTAAAGAAAGTACTCGAATCTGAAAGTCCTATTTAACTTTTCCTGTTTCCTCCTCAGGCATTCGGTCGTCTAAAGCCTAGTCAGTTTTAGGACTATTTTAGGGTTGTTCATGTTTTTTCGGAAAAGACGAAGCTTAGAGTTGTAGCAGGGTACTGATTTCATGAGATATAATTTTGATGTTGTGTTTTAACCTTTTGCTTCCTACAGGTCTCCTTCCCAGCTGTTCCCGTCCTAATCCCCTTTTCCCCACTTGGACTCTCTTAGACTCTGTGATAAATCTAATCAGAGTATTGGAGCTGTCTTGTAGTGGAAGTGTTGGGAACGTGCACAGACCCCGAGGATCTGGTGACTCTGACAATATAGGGCTGTCGACATTATACTGATACATGCTCCGGTATCCACAATCGTTAAGATAGGGTGATTTACCATTGTGGTAGACTCCTGCCCATTTGAATGGCTGTGCTGATAGTAAAAGCCTAATGATGGTGTGTTTCTCTTCATCATCTTCATCCATGTCATTGCCCCTGTCCTGAACTTCTAGGGCAGCATTTGCCATGGATCATCCTTTGGTTGATCTACACACCCTCATGTGATTGATTTTGCAACACCCCGCACATCTCTTACCTCTGGCTGGACTCTCCGGAAGTCTGTGTGGGGGTCCTCCCCACTGGCCACAGGTTTTCATCGGGACATCCTCTTCAGGAGTTTGAGTTTGGTAGACATGTGCGTGACCACATTGACAGGCTCCACTTTGACCGGATTCTGGAACACAGCTTCTACAAGGGACTCTCCTGCTTTGGACAGCTCCTTGGTCTGTCCCATAGTCTAGATGTCGGCAAAGGATCTACCCCATTCTTTTAGGATAAGTTCTTGCAGTTTTGTAGAGGCACATCCTTCAATGATCTGTTCCCTGATTTCTTCATTTTCATTGGTGAATCCACAGGTGCTGGCTAATTCTTTGATCCGCATGTAGAAAGTGTAGATGGACTCATCATGTTGCTGCCTTTCCTGTCTAAACACAAATCTTTTGTAGTCTAAATGAGCCATGGGTTCGAAGTGAGCATTCAGGGCTGCAATCAAAGTGAGGTGTGTATTGGGAGTTGCTTCTGCAATCGTTTTGGATATAGGAGGCATTTTCCACTTTAGTGGCTTCAAGGAATAGTAGTACTCTTTCCACCCACTCTTTGCATTTGGGGGCTTGAGCAGACGGGGCTCTCTCAGCAACGAAAGGCTCAACAGAGGGTATGGTATCCTTACTGTAATGTTGCCACTTGTTACTGCACTAGGAGTTATCTGCCCCTGTGCTTGCTTATTCACAGTTCTTAATTTTGAGCCTTGTATTCCTTCTTTTGTTTGGTTGAATGTATTTCCACTATGTTTCTGCCTTAAATATCTTTCCCTCTCACATTCAGAGGGTATTTGCAATTAGTGTCCAGGGGGCCTTGACTTTCTCCATTTCATTTAGCCACACACGAAGTCAGAAAACTCTTGAATGCCACTTGGGAGCACACATGACTCCTGTCAGCTGGCCATATCTCTTTTTCTCTGTTGCTCTCCACTCGCTAAGGAGAAAGGGGCGGGGCTACACAGCCAGAGGCACTGCATCTGCAAACCATGCTCGCTGCGTCAGAACACGATACACTGTTGGGGAGAGCCCGGATGGCTCTCTACATCCCTCCCATGTTTTATTCACACAGGAGAGGAAATGAATACACTTAAGCCACAACCAACTACAAAAGTCATACCAAAGTGGGGAAAATGTGAACACTAGAATAAAAGAGAAATAGAAACACAATGGCGGGAAAAAGAACAAAAGGAAAAACAAACAGAAAAATTTCAATGGACCCTGAGGATACTCCAGCTGGTGATACGACCTCAAACATGGGTTCCTCTTCAGCCAAGGGTACGGTCAAAGTCTCTGAGCTGGCTGTTGGGCATAAGGTTAGGGCGCAGGTGGTACCGTCCACCCCTAACAAGTGATTCCTCCTGGTCAGCGCTCTCTCCCAGTGGGTGCCTTCTGCTGGGCATTGCTACCGGAGTCTTCTCTGTTCCGACTTCCCCATCCGGAGATTCGGCCATCGATTTGTCAACCTCTCCTTCCTCTATAGACGTGCGTGACACTCCTGCTTTCCTGAAATGCAATATGTTTCTGGTGATTCTCTGTCTGCCTCTGGCGGCTGTTATCATGGAGCTTCTTACACTGATGACCTGCCAGGGTTCAGGCTCAAATGGAGTTTGGAATTTCCCTCCTGACCGGCGACTCTTCACTACCACTCGGTCCCCTTCCTGCAAGTCTCTGAACTGACTTCGCCTTCTTTCGGTGGCCTTCCGGTTCGTGCACTCTCGGCGCCTCTGGGTGGCTTCGACATCTAGTTCTGGGGATATCCACCGAGGGCCGGATGGGATGCAGTCTAGAGGCGGGACTTTGAACATCAGTGCAGCAGGCGCACACCCTGTAGTGCTGTGTGGTGTTTGGCGATAAGAACTCAAAAACTGTTGCAGACATTGCTCACTGTCTTCTCTTTGTTCAACACCAATTCTGAACGCTCGGTTTAGGGTCTGCATGAACCTCTCAACGTCTCCGTTAGCCTGTGGCCAATAAGGCATGACCCTACGATGATGTATGCCAGCTCCTCCAGGTAAGACCGAAATTCCTGCCCATAGAATGGTGGCCCATTGTCTGTCCTGATCTCATCGGGGAGCCCAAACATAGCAAATGCCTTCTGGAGCACTGGCCGAACATTCTCAAATGCCGTGGACGACATTACATAAACAAAAGGGAATTTTGTGCACGAATCAATGAGGATGACTGTCAACCGCCCATTTGGGAAACTCCCAAAGTCCATGCTCAGCTTCGCCCACGGCTTCTGGCTTGCCAGTTCAGTGATGACTGGGCAACTAGGTGGGTCCCCTGATGTGATGACGCATGAGTGACATCTCCCCACCAATTCATCTACCTGACTGTCCATACCGGGGAACCACAACTTTGCTCGTAACCTTTCCTTAGTCTTCGCAGCGCCTTGATGACCCTGATGTGCTAACTCCACCACTCGGGCCCATAAACTCTGCGGCAGCACAATTCTCCTTCCTCGAAGAACCATCCCTTGACCATCTGTTGATAGCTCATCGCGCACCCTCCACATCCCCTGCATGGCTACCTTGCACTCATGATTGGCCACTTGTGTCTTCTCCAGGAAGAGCTTCCATTTTCTGTGGTCCAATGCTTCCTTGACCTGGTTTAATACCATATCTTCCTTAGTAGCGTCCACAGTGTCTACTATACTAAGGGCCTTGGGACAGGCTGATTGTACAATCATGTTTACAAACACTTCGGTGCTCTCCTCATCGCTCTCTTGAGAGTAATCGGTCGTCATTGGAGAGGGTTGCAGGAGAACTCTATCCGTGGGGTCGCCAGACAAGGGCATCTTTCAAAGAGTGCGACTAAAGGCTTGTGATCCGTTACCACTTGAAACTCTTGCCCATACAGATACAGGTGGAAATGCTTGCATGCCCAACGAATTGCCTATGCTTCGCGCTCTATCTGTGTGTATCGTGTTTCAACGGATGACAACGCTCTGCTGGCATACACAACCGGAACCCACTCTTGAGGGTTCTGTTCCTGAAGGAGGACGGCGCCCAAACCTACCGGAATGGCATCTACTACCACCTCTGTGCGTCTGTGGGGGTTAAAGTAAGCCATTGTTGCCTTGTCTAGTTATGCTGTTTTGATGTTCATGAAAGCCTTGTCAGCCGCTGGGCTCCATTCCCACCGGTGCCCTCCTTTTGTGAGCTGCCGGAGAGGCTCTGCCATTGTCGCAAGTTGTGGAATGAACCTCCCACAGTATGTCGCCATACCCAAGAAACTTCTTACTTCAGTGGGGTTATTGAGAATCGGCGCTTGGCGAATGGCATCAGCTTTCCGCGGATCCACCTCTTTTGAGAAGACATATCCGAAGAACTCCACCGACGTTTGGTAGAACTCGCATTTCTTTTTGTGGAGTGTTAGTCCCGCATCCACTAGCCTCTGCAGTGGGGCCCTGAGATGTCGATGATGTTCCTCTCTAGTCTTGGAATATATGAGGATGTCATCACTTAAATTGATCACTCCCAGCAACCCTGACAGCGTCTCTCTTATCACGTTTTGGAAGACTTCGGCTGCCGAAGATACCCCAAAGCTTAGTCTCTTATGCCGCCGGAGCCCAACGTGTGTGGAGAATGTTGTAATGTTCCTACTATCTGGATCCAGCTCCAGCTGGTAATCCCCAGAATTGAGGTCCAATTTCGAGAACCACTGTGCCCCATTCAGATCAGCTATGATGTCATCCATCGTAGGTGTTATGTGTCTCTCCCTCTTGATGGCCTTGTTGGGAATGCGCATATCAACAAACAGACGGATGGCCCCAGGTTGCTTGGTCCCTCCACCTTCTCGATCACTCCTTGGTCTTCAAGCAGTTGTAACTCTTTTTCCACTGCTGGCCGCAAATGGAACGGTACACGCCGGTGTCTTAGGGCGACGGGCGTGATTCTTGGATCTATGTGGAGTTTGATTATTTTCTCTTTGAGCCGGCCCAACCCTTCAAAGAGCTGCGGAAACGTTGATCAGGCGCTCAGCATGGGAGTCGTACAACTGTCGCACGAAGAATACCAACTCCAGCTCTTCCGTGCAGTGACATTCCAGCAAGGTACCTCGGTCTCCGGTCACCACATAAAATTTTGCCTGTGTTGCTATTTGCCCGCTGGATACTGCCTCTTCCACAGTGCCTTTTAGAGGAAGGGGTTCTCGGTCCCCGTAGTTATATATTTTGGTGGTGGTTGGGGTAAGCGATGGCGTTGGAGTCAATTGCTTGAACAGGGTGTCATCCATTACGTTTACAGATGCTCCTGTGTCTATGAGGACTGTCTTCGCCTCACCAGTGAATGAGATCACAGAGATGTCCTCGTCCTCGTCTTCTTCAAAGACTGGGTCTCTTTGGTCTGTGATTGTTCTGGACTCATCAACGTCTTTGGTTACACTCCTGACTTTGGCGTCTTTTCCTTCTGGTTTCCTTGCCAGCCTCTCCCTGACCTGCACACCCTCGCGAAGTGGTTGTCTTTGCCACATTTGTTGCATGTTTTACCTTTCACCGGGCATCCCATTGTCGTTTTGTGTTCGTACCCGCAGCTTCTGCAGGCACGTGTTCCTTGTCTGACGGAGTTCGGTTTGCGCCCTGGCGGTTGACGAGTTTGTATGGCGTCTACCTGCTCTTCCTTCACCTGAACTGAGCGTGTGTTTGATGCAGCTGCCAGCGACTGTCCCCTCACCGCCGCCATGGCATCTGCCCGGCTTGTCATAGTTCATGGGAACGTGCCAGAACCAAGATGTCGTCGAGGGACATGCTTTGCTGGCGTAGGATTAGCTTCCGTGGTGCGTTTGACTGGCATCCCTGAATGATCTGTGCCCTAATCTCTTGTTGATTAAGGCCTACACGCGAACTTGCCAATTTCCTTAGGCGTGCATAGAACATATCCATTGACTCAACATCCGTTTGTTGCGCCTGCCGGAGTTTGAAGCGTTCAAAGTCTGAGTTTAACTGTGGGTCAAAGTGTTTATTTAGGGCTTCCACTGCTGCGTTAAAGTCTGATTTATCACCAGTACCTGGGAGTGAGTCAAATAGTTCTTGCAGCTCATCTCCTCCCATTAGCAGCATGAGCGATCTGCGCACTGCCCCATCTGTCTGTCTTGTGGCGCAGAAGTAGTTTTCTAGACGATTTAACCACAGGCGCCATCTTGGCGCTGCTGTGGCCGGGTCAATCAGTTGGCTGAACGGGGGCAACGCAGTGACTGAAGAGTGAGTACTGGTGCCCGCCTGCACGGGCACTTGGGGGTTTTCTTGTTGTGGGGCGCTCGTTATGCTTTTGGTCGTGCAGGCACTTTGCTGCTATTGCAGATTTTTTTTTTCTTGCAGCCTCTTTTGATAATGGTATTTTTTTCACAGTTATTCTTTCTTTAGAATGTCATTTATTATTGAATTTTAGCTGTTTGCACTTCTGTGTACTGCATGTTCTAAAGTACTAGCATGTCTGTATATTGTTTTATTTTCCTGGCTCCACTATGCTTCTGTTTGCCTTATGTGTGTCTCTACTTATTTCTCTTGAAAGTCCTTTCTTTCTCTTTTTTTTCTGGGGGGGGGCTCCACCCACGTGCCCCGTGCCTGGCTTCTGTATTTCTGTTGTTCTTTTCTTCTTTTTTTTTTGGTTAGGGGTTTCTCTCCCCCTTTTCTCTTTCTTTTTTTTAATTTTCTCTCCTTATTTTTTTTTTCTTGATTTGTTTTGGGGCTCCAGCCCCTCCGCCTCTTTACGCTGTGTCCCTCTCTCCTGGGGAACACAGCTCGAGCACACGCGGCTATTTCCTCACAAAAAGGGGTGTGCGTGCGCACTACTTGCCGCGCACCGCTCCCCCACATGGCGTATTCGGCACCTGAGGTGCGCGCGATTGAGAGCGCGGGCGCGCCTCTCTCTTTTCCTGGGCGGCCGTAAGGAATCACCCGAGGCCGGGTGCAGGACACCTTCGGGGCAGGTGGCGAAGCAGATCACCGCAGGTCACTCACCGGAGCAGAGGCATGGATCAACTTGGGAGGTAGGGCACACGCCGTTCCTTTTTCTGTTCTTTTTTTCTTTTCGCTGCGCGCAGCCCAGTTCCTCGACTCTGTGGCTGCCGACGCGTCGTGGGGCACAGTGCCGGTCACCACCTCCGTTGACGTTTCCTTTTTTTTTTTCTCTTTGGCCCCTTTTCCTGCCTCCGAATGTATGTGCGACGCGGGATTGCTGACTACCCGCCTTGTCGCCAATGTAAGGTGTTAGGCCTACACCCTGTTGGGCACAATAAAGGAGACTCCACACAGTTCAGGTCTCCACTTCCGTCTTTATTTAACACCTCTGTTCTGCGCTCCGCCCGGACACGCAGAACAGGATACATTGTTGGGGAGAGCCCGGATGGCTCTCTACAATACGCACAGGTGGCAGTCTACTAAATATTAAGATGCACTACAATATAATTTACCAGGAGCCTGGCCCATCAGGTTGGTCTTACTAACTTCTCGTTGACCACGCCTGCCGATCACCCAATATTTATTAACAACAACCATGTGACCGCAGGGTCACAATAACTAAGAACATACCATATGACTGAAACACAACACCCCTCGCTCAGCAATAACATATGGTAGTGGACGCAACTCCGTGGCGTCACTGGCACAACACTACAGGGCCCACAGGTAAGAGAAGAAGTGGAAGGACGGGTGTGATGATTAATGAGGGAAGATAGAAGCCGCAGTTTGCACCTCTAATGCTGAGTGCTGTGAAATAGCGCTTTAACATTCTTTTCAGTCGTATTAAAGGACACATTTGTATTTTTAGGTACAGCTCCACAGCATTTTTTATATACTTGCTATTGCTTTCAACAGCATCTGAAAAATAACAAATGTGATGTTGTATTACTGACTATTACTTTTCTGAAGATAGGACGCCTCCAACTATTCTCGACATTTTGTTTTATAGTAGACTGCATTCGGGGACTTGTATTTTCATTTTTCCAGCTGAAGGCATCATACATGACTTGGGATACTTGGCGCTATGATGGCTCTGTGTTTTACACCCAAAGACAAAATGAGATGGTCAAGTAAGCTGAGGAACAACACCTGCACAGTGGTGAGGAAATTGCAAAGGACGATGTGGGTAAGAGGAAAGTGTGCAAGCATATGCTACAGTGAAGCAGATGAGGCACTGCACACTGAAGAGGCGCCTATCAACCTATATTCACATTGCGCCAACTCAGGCATGAGCGGAGGCGGCAGGAGCTCACAAGTAAAACCCCTTCCATTTTAGCCGAGTTCACGGGAGAAGGCCAATGGAAAGACTGACCCTGCGCTGGACACTCAATTTAGATCTGAAGAGATTGCTGCAGATAACTTAGCTGTGTGTAACACCTCCAAACAGTCCAAGCATTTTGATTGGCTGAAAGTTGAATTCTGGGACTTATTGTTAGCTATACCAGCTACTCTTAAGAGCAAGCCTCATCGGGCTGGTACTTTTGAGTGTCATGCCAGTGAAGTCCTCTGACATACGCTGGTCTTGTTAATGGCAACCCTACCACTGCGAGTCCCTGCCTCATGGGCTCTCGCACGTGACTGCTAATCACCGGCTCCATAGGCCTCACTAGAACTGCACCTCGGAACTGTGTGCCTCCTCTTTCACTTTCCACAGGACACAATGGTCACTGAGCAAGCACAATAGGAACACTGAATGCAAATGACAATCTCTGAGTCTGCACACTTAACACTTCGAGTCTAGGGGCAGTTGGAAACACACCTAATCAGCAAAAAGGGGTGAATGTTGGGTGTGCCCAACTTTCAATGACCCGTAGAATAGTGATGAAAGACGGTCAAAAGTATAAGCATCACTAAAATAGGGAAAATATTTTTTTTTCAAACGTATACGCTGGAAAGATGATGGGTGTGGTGGGCAAGACACATGAAGGTGGGTGAAGCATAGGTTCTTCCTGTCAGGTGAAACAAGCCTCCATGGATATTTCTTGTACATGCACAGTAGAAGAAGAATACCTTAAGCCCAAAGTAAGCAACAGAAAGATCCTAATAAAAAATAAGCTGTCAGTTGGTTCATGATCCATGGCAGGGAGAAGCAGACGAAGCTGGCACCCACTGACTAATCAGGAACTAGCGAATAAAAGAGACAATGAAGCCAACAAATAGTAAGCAATGGGCAGGTGTCAAGCCCCTCTCAGTTCACAAAGTTTCTCATAAGTGACAGTGCATACTTTGACTCAAGAGAGACCTAAAAACTTGGACTACATACATATTGATTTCAACTTATAACACAGAACATCATGAATGCTCAGTAATTTAATAACTTCATAATTATATCAGAAAATGAACCAGTGGGAAAAATAAAATGTAATGCA
Source organism: Pleurodeles waltl (assembly GCF_031143425.1). Taxonomy (NCBI): domain Eukaryota; kingdom Metazoa; phylum Chordata; class Amphibia; order Caudata; family Salamandridae; genus Pleurodeles; species Pleurodeles waltl. Next base: position 642,133,603 of record NC_090446.1, on the reverse strand, counting down.
AGTACATACAGCATTATTGACTATTTCTAAAACATATAATGAATTGTATCCTATCTTTAGATCTGCAGGCAACCAGCCTGGTGGTGTGCTACTGTTGTGGCTCTCATACTGCAAGTGTTCTACTGGTACAAATTGTAGGCAATGTACCTAAACAGTGAGGTTCAGATCTGTCGACTAAGTACCTGTGCAGTGAGCCCAGAGACGTTCTAAGGCTTGGGAAAAGTGGAAAATTGGCCTGGGCCTCCAACTTCCAATGGACCATTTGGAAAAGTAAACTTTCTCTCTCTTAGCTAACCTCTATGTACATCCATATCTCAAGCTCTGTTTTTCTCTCTATTTACTGCTACCTCTGAATCTGCCTCTCTTTGCCCAGTGTCATTTTAAGGATTTTGGGGCCCACAGAAATACATATTTCTACTGTTCCTGTATGAACCTAATTTCTGAAATTGTGTTTGCACCAAGTGGCCATGAATTATCAGAAAATAGATAATAAAATTCAAATTTGTCACGAACAAGGCGCCCCAAAATATTTCTTGGCCAGAGCCCCAAATATCCTTCAGGTGATACTGAGTAAGCCCTAGATTGCACATACCATGCTTGAGCCATAAGCAACAGAGCCAGAGTGTATGTTCTTGTTCAGCGAGTCTCTTACCTGCGCATCTGACAGAATGACCCTCAAGGCATCACAACCTGAACATTCCGAAGAATGAAGGACGTTTTGGAATGAGGAAGAATTGAGAGTTCTGTTTAGCTATTTTGTTGTAAAGTACATAATTTATATGTTGACGCTTTAACCTATTTTTAGTTGTACATATTTGAACAAATGTCATACCCAACATGTTATGTCAAACAGCTTTGACATGTTCTGTGACTTAAGAAATGAAAAAATGTACCTGAGCTCAGGACCATCTTGTGATTTCCTTTATTTTTGCTAATTTCTTCCTTATTTGAGACTATTACACATCATATCTCTCAAAAACGTTTCCACTGATAGAAAATCTCAGCGCCATTTAGTGGGATAGTTCATGCGAATTGGTAATAATTCTTCAATGAGATGATCCATGGACGGAGTATTTAAATTTTAGATTTTCTACCACACACTCAAAAAAGTGAAGCATTATCAAGAGCAGGGTTTCTGTGAATTATCCACCCTGGACAAACTGTGTGACTTCGTAAAGTACCTAGGCCCATATTTATACTTTTTTAACGCTGCGTTTGCGCCGCTTTTTGACGCAAAAACGGCGCAAACGTACAAAATACAATTGTATTTTGTAAGTTTGCACCGCTTTTGCATCAAAAAGCGGCACAAATGCGGCTGTATTTTGTAATTTTGGGCCAGATGTAGCAAAGGTTTTTCCCATTGTGTGTCTATGGGAAAAAGTGTTCGTACATATGTCCCTTTGTGCCGTTTTTGCATCAAAAAGCGGCGCAAACGCTGCGCTAAAAAAGTATTAATGAGGGCCCTAGTTTCTTCCAGTACTTTGAACTTATTCAAAGCACTTGGGGAAGACTGAGAAGGGCAAGTTTGCAAAATCTGTAAATTTGCTGCAGATTTGTTAATGGCACTAAAGTTATTATGAAGTTTTAAACATAACTACAGACTTATTATTTCATTAAAGCAGTGCATATATAGAGAACTGTGAAGTGGCGTGGGGAATGAAATAAGGGTTAAAAAAGATAAAGAAAAACACGGATAGTGGTAGCATTAATTACAAACAATGGTGCCTATGTTGCATCAAAATATGTTGCTTAGAACAATAAATACCAGAGTGCAAAACTGGCAAGTTTCTTTTAGATGTGGTGCAGTCTGCAACAAACCCTGTCTGGCGCAGCTGAGCTTTCTCCTCTTCGAACTGAGAAAAATGACGTGTTATACTGCCTACTGTTGCATATTCACAATGTTGTACACGAGCATGACTTTGACTTAAAGCAATGTGCGAGTGTCAAGGAGGAATATAAAATGTGCCCTTCCTGCGCCTCCGTTTGCGGAAACCCTAATCAGGCTCACTCCAAGGATTATTTATTTTTCTTTCTCATACATTCCTTACATGAATGCAAGTTATTGTCACATATATTCTACCTTCACAAGTATTAGGCTTGTTTTTATTCGAGAAATTACGGGCCAGATATACATATATATATTTGTAATATATTATATACCACTAGGTAGTTATTGTTAGGACCTTGCATTCCATAGATAGAGCGTTTTTTGTTTTGCCAATAACTTTGGCGCTGTTAGACATATCTTCATGAAATTTTCAAAACTTATACTTTGGTCAGTTCAGCTGCTGCCTTGAAGGTTTCAGGGTAATCAGTGAAGCGGGGCGGAAATAAAGAGGGTTGATGTCCCAAAACAACTTTTTCTCCATTATGTGTCAATGGAGATATTCAATTCTTTAAATATTCCTACAACTCAAACCACTAAACAGAATTGCACCAAATTTGGTACAAAGCTAGATTCTGTTCCGTAGAGCACACTTTTTATTGGTTTGGTGTAAATCCGTTCAGTAGTTTCTGAGATAGAGTCTAAAAAATATAGATATCTAGCTCCATGGATTAGTGGATTTTAATTCGGAAAAACAAGGCCCTGATTGGCTGGCCGCAACCTGACAGAAAAGTTGCAGCCACCAGTTTGTTTGTCACATCGACTTGGGGTGGGAAAACAAGAGAGAAAAAAAACATAAGGGGTCAGGATTCAGGTATCCTGACTCCATAGGACACATAGAGGGCTCATGGGCAAAAATTGTCCAAATATTATTTTTTCCATCTGATTCGCAGATACGCTGATCCATGGATCCCAGATCCACAAATCCACTTGAGAATTTGCGAATCCAGAGAAAAATAGAAAAAAAACACCCACTGTATCCGAACTCATGCTGCGCATGGCCTTTGGGTTTGGGTGCATGCAGGAGGGTTGGCCGCTGGGACTGGCCATAGGCCAGGCCCTGTGACCACACCCCTCCGCAAACGGCCAAAGGCCGTGTATGGTGCTGCTTATATTCATGTCTGTGAGTGCTAAAAAAAACCATAGAAATTCACTGAAAAAACTACAGGTTACAGGGACGTTATAGTTAGATTCTGAATTTACTCGCACAAAACCTTAGAAATTCAGCAGTTATAGAGTTAATATCAAGTAACTATAACTCACGCCCTAAGGTAACTATAACTCTCGCCTTCGCCATGCACAGCTAATTACTCCACATTTTATATCACTGCACCATTTGCAATAAAATTATTGATCAGAAAACTGTGCATGGCGAGGGTGCACATCATAGTTACCTTAGAGGGCGAGCTATAGTTACTTGAAATAACTCTAACTATAACTACTGAATTTCTAAGGATTTGTGTAAGTAATTTCAGAACCTAACTATAACGTCCCTTTAACCTCTGTTGATATATTTATCAACCAGACCAGGTGTGAATCACAATGAAAAGCTCTTGAAGGTATGTGCAAATGGAAGTTGGCACTGAGCGGCTGAACGAGGGTACAAACCTGAACCTCACGCAAATAATCACCTTTGCCTGAAGATTGACTGACTGGCTTTGAATGTTATAAATATATCCAGCACGAACATTTTAAAGACACGGACTGGGCTTGTACTCACAAAAAGGAAAATATATCTACTTTAGGGAAAAAAAGCCCATATGCATGTATATTAAAGTGAACTATTCTACATGTAATGATCCGGCGGCTGTTTAAGGAATGAAGAAACGTTGGTCTGTCTTTGATTACCATAAATTACCATCCAATGAGAATAACTTTTGGTGCATTTAAACCTGAAATGTCACATCAGTTTGTTTTAACCGGCATTGAAAAAGGCGAGAAGCCGACACACGTTTGTGGTTATTAAAGCTGTTTGAGAAAAACCTGTTGAGTGCTCTATTAACGCCGTGAGGAGTATTGTTTGACATTTAACTATGTAGCAGCCACAAAAAGAGTACCCGTTCATGAAAAGGAGTTCGGCATTCTGTTTGTAGCATTTGGTAAACATTATTGATGAAGAAATGCCAGAACCGTCGCGAAGCCAGGAGTAAGTTGGCACACCTGCTGATAAGATATCAGGCCATTACTAAATGACCAGGCGTGAATCACGATGAAAAGCGCTTGAAGGTATGTGCAAATGGAAATTGGCACTGGGCGGCAGAATGAGGGTACAAACCTGAACCTCACCAGAATAAGCACCTTTGCCTGACGATTGACTGACTGGCTTTGAATGTTATAAATATATATATCCAGCACACACATTTTAAAGTCACGAACTGGGCTTGTACTCACAAAAAGGAAAACACATCTACTTAATGGAAAAGAGCCCATATGCATGTATATTAAAGTGAACTATTCTGCATGTAATGATGGGATGGCTGTTTGAGGAAAGAAGAGACGTTGGTCTGTCGTTGATTACCATGAATTACCATCCAATGAGAATAACTTTTGGTGCACTTAAACCTGAAATGTCACATCAGTTTGTTTTAACTGGCATTGAAAAAGGCGAGAAGCCGAAACGCGTTTGTGGTTATTAAAGCTGTTTGAGTAAAACCCGTCGAGTGCTCTATAAACTCCGTGAGGAGTATTGTTTGACATTTAACTATGAGGCAGCCACAGCCACAAAAAGAGCACCCGTTCATGAAAAGGAGTTCGGCATTCTGTTTGTGACATTTGGTAAACAATATATATATATATATATCCATATATATATATATATATATATAAATATACACACAAACACCAGAAACGACGAGCTGAAGCCTAATTCATAGAAACCATCAGCTTTATTACAAGAGGCAACATTTCATTTCATCAAGTGATAGCATTTAATTTTCTTTCCTGAGGTATTTTGGCTATAATCCGCCTTGTTCATAGGTGATTAAAATGCAGATAACCTCCATCCAACACGTGACTTTATATAGCCATGAAAGTCCCACAATGCATATGCAGTATGAACACATTCGTCAAAATATTGATATGTGTATAAATCTATATATTACTTGCAATCTTTGCTCATGTATGTCACCACAATCATAATAATATTTTTCAAAGCTTAGGTTCAGCTGAATCATCAAGAGGAGACAAATTCCCCTTTCTTCTCCTTTGCTCACCTCCCTTGATCAGTCATTAGGGATGCCATCCAACCCCAGGGCCTTCCCACTGACAATCTGTGCAATAATCTCTTCCACCTCTCCCTGGCATACCTCAAGTTCCCTAAGGTTGGGTCTAAATCTAAAATCTCCTGAGGCTTGGGGCAAGGCAAATGTTTTGGCAACATGTGCCTCCCATGCTTCGCTAGGAACATGAGAGCTAATCGGGACACTACCTGGTTCAAAAGCTTCATGTCCCTCACGACCTCCCAAAATTGCTTGTCATTCTTCTTGACTGCGCTGAGGCCATGGAATTCCACTGGGACTGGAGCACTACCAACTTCCTTCTTTTAATTAACTGTTGTAGACCTTGCATTGATGAGCCACCTATATGGGGTCTCTCGGTTGGGCTATCAGTGCCCTGATAACAAGTGGTTGTACACTCGTGCACTTGTGGTCAAACCACCCAGCATTAATTGCTGACATGCAAAGGGGTGCAGTAACTTAGTTCTGATATTTTCACTTAGTTTAGTAAAAGCCATTACGACCTCACAGCCAGTATCATTCTCAGTCCGGCAGATCTCTACCAGGCTGGAAGTTTCTACTATAGTGTCATAAAAAAGTCGACCAGGGTCCACTGCTCTCCAGACTAATCACAGTCCATCAGCGGATGGTTGAATATTTCTAGTGCCACACTCTAATCCAAATTTGAGCCTGGGGACAGTATAAATGTGGCCTCTATCAAGTTATGGCCCCCATAATCAGAAGAGACTACCCTCCCATATAATAATAAGACCTCAAGATTAGATGAAATGAAGAAATAGTCTATAGCAGAGGGGCCACCACGACACCCTAAAATTTGGTAACATGGACGCAGCACATGGGGCAACATACATGACATTTTCAAAATCAAATGAAACTGAGTAACCCAGTATTTCCACGCCCTGATATCTGCTTCATACCGGGTGTCAGAGAAGTCAAGCTAATAATTAGTGCACAGCTTGGCGTTAAAATCCTCAGTTAGGCAATAGCCTACCCATTTCCCATCATAGCAAGCTCTACTTAGCAAACAAGTAATAAAGTCAAATACACTTTAAAATTTGTTGTTCAGAGTATTACTAAAATCATTGTTATCAAAGTTAATTAAATGCAGGGTGACACCCCTCTTATACGCCACCATATGGAAATTGTCACTTTTGATTTCAATAACTCTGGAAAAGCCTCCAACAGAGATATTCACCCACAATGGTAACCCACCCGAGGCTTCCCTTGATTGGGAAGGGATCGCAGGGGTGCAGTAGTTTTCAAACCCATCACAAACAGATCCTGCATTGCCCCGGTTTCCTGATGCATAAGTATATCGTATTGTTCAATAAAAGTGACCCACTCCAGCACTGTGATTTTCGAGGAAAGACCAACCACGTTCCAACTCAGGCCCTCATTACGAGTATGGCGGTCTTTTCCGAAGGCCGCCATGATGATGGCTGCCAAAAGACTGCCAATGATGGCGGTATACCGACAGCCATATTGATGAGTGACATACTGAAGACCGCACAAAAACAGTCACAAATCAGAGACCTCGAGGCCAACCGAGGGCGGGACAGAGGTGGTCCCACCACCAGCACCGCCACGCTGACAACATCCCAGCCTCCATATTACGACCCACAAATCAGCACAACAGTCATTGCATGGCAGAAAACTATTGGCGGTGAGAAACCGCTGTGCTCAAATTGCCACCACCACTAGAACCCAACAACACATTGGACAGTATGAACACCCCACACCTAATAAAGTTTGACACACTACACGCACCCACACCCACCACTATAAAATACACCCACACAAACCCACAGTCCTATGCAACTTCAACCACAGACAGACAGCGAGGATCCACAAACCCATCACCTACCACTTGTAGTCCATAGGCATATATACACTACACATGCAGCACACGTCACACAACTGTGCCATCAACACATACACACATCACAACTGCACACAAACACCACAACACACCAGCCCCCAAAACTAAACACCCCCATACCCCATCAAGGCCCAAACAACCCACCCTTGCACACAACACCCCCCAAACCATATCACAACCACCATGTCCCCTCAAAAGCACCCACATTTCACAGACAAAGAGTTGAGGGTCATAGTAGTTGAAATCATCAGGGTAGAGCCACAGCTGTTGGGAGCACATGTCCAGCAAACATCCATAGCCTGCAAAATGGAGTTATGGCAAAGAATAGTTGACAGGGTCAATTCAGTGGGCACCCATCCACACACAAGGGAGGACATCAGGAAGAGGTGGAACGACCTTAGGGGGAAGGTGCGTTCCATGGCCTCACAACACTAGATTGCCATCAACAAGACTGGCGGTGGTCCCCCGCCTCCTCCTCCTCCAGAGTTCACATCGTGGGAGGAGAAGGTCTTGGACATCAGCCATCCATACATACTGGCCTCTGGTAAGTCAACAACACTCCCCTGGCATCAATGACTCCTGTACAGCATGCACCCTCACTGCCCTATCATTTCCCAATTCACCCAAACTCCCAGTTCTGAACACCCCCCAATCACCTAATGCCCTTCCCCTGCATGCCACACCACCAAACTTCCACTATCCCTATACATTCCTCCCCTTGTTCATTGTTAGCACTCACAATGGCAAGCACCACAACTCCCACAATGCATTACTCCCTACACATGAAAAGCTGAAATACCCACTTCACAGTGGAACACCTGCTCATAAAACCATCTCACCAGCTACACCAACTGGATGTTTCAACTGCATACTACTGCATGGCAATGACAGCAATGCTATCCACTATCCACAACCCTCAATTGAACGTGGAACCAATGTCACAATCCATATCCCATACACAATGTCTGCAGTGCTGCATCTGTCATTGCCATCATTGGCAAGCAAGTCAAGCCACTGTATGAACCAGACTCTGAAACAAAGAAGTACACCTCCACCATGTAACTCTCTCCCTCTCCATCCACAGGTATTGCTGCCACTGCCACCCTGCAGAGGATGCCAGAGACAGCCAGCCCTCAACAGGATGATGGCCCCAGTGGATGCCCGGACTATGATACTTAACTGGCCCATCTGAGACACGTGGTCATTCCAACACCACCAGCCCCACCCTGACCACATCTGAGTCCCCCGCCTAAGTGGCAATAACAGCACAGCCAACCCCTCATCCCCAAACCAAGGACTGGTCAATCAGCAGTGTACCCCACAGTACAGGGACAAGAGTCAACCCCTCACACCCAAAAAGATAAAAGAACAGGTGTAACTTGGAGTGGGCACACTGTGCCAGGGGCACAGGCACAGAGGGCCAGGTGCAATTGGAGGGCACCTGTGGGCCAAGGGATAGGGCCCCCAAGGGAAACGAGTGCCCAGGAGGCCATCTCTAAAGTCCTGGGAGCATACTAGCAATCCCAGGACAAGATGGGCCTGATACTTCCAACCTTGCAGGAGCACCAGAGGCTGCAGAGGGAGTACCACCATTAGGCCATGCAGCAGTGGCAGACCCACATTGCCACCATGGCCTCCATTGCAGGTGTGCTCGAAGAACTTACTACCATCCTGCTTGTGTCCTTCACCCAACAGCAGGCCCTCCCACTAGCCACATACCGACTGAGCCATCCACTTCTGCCACAGCTAGTGGAATGGAGGCCCTGCAAGAGAACCCACAGGCCATTAGCACCTCTCCCTCTGTAGCTGAGGAACCCCCATGCAACAAGGTTGTCCATCCAGACATCCTGTAGGACCTGATGCCAAGACCAAAACCACTGCCAGGAAGTGAGCTTCCCTGAACATTCTCCCTTGTGTGCCACTGACACACATGTTGACTGTCCACTGCTATGTCTCCATTTTCCCATGGCCCTTGGATACTAGACCTGTACTACCTGCAGTGTGGCCAACTCTCTGATGATTTAAGCCACTATGACCCAACTTCTCACCCATTGCACTTCTGTATCAAAACAAACAGCATTGAGCATAGCTACTGCTTACCTGCCTTTATTGTAACAAGTAAGATTTACTGTCCTAAAAAATTCATTATAGTTAACACATTGACCAATAAAACTCTGGAAGATGGACAGAAGTGGGTGCAATGAGCAGGGAGTATGACAGTAGAACAGACATAATCTGAAATCTTGTGTCAAGGGAGCAACTAGTGAAGCCAGGAACCAGAGTAGCACCACCAAACAGATCTGCAAAGAGACCAAGACAGGGACAACCATCACAATAGGAGTCAATGTTGCACAACCAACATAAATGCAGTACATTGTTGAGCTCCCTAGGCAAGTGGAATGTTAACACATATTACCATGGCAGACCCACATTTTCCAGGCATGCGTTCCCAATGGTACATCCCTCACAGCTGCCATTACTCCACTTAAGACAAGTCCTACTGTCAGTAAATGTTATGTTCCAGAAACGTCCATTGTGTTCAGTGAGGATAGGTAGCAATACGTGTGGCAGTCCAATTGCAGTTGACATAGCAGTACAGAATATACAGCATGCCCATGTCATTACAGGTGTGATGCTAGACTACAGCATAGTAAAAATAGCTCTGACATTAGATCAGTAACTCCTCTCCTGATGGCAAACATGTTGTCCCCCAAACCCATACTTTGGGATAGTTGCACACGCCACCTCAACTGATGGCAAACATCAGGATGAGCATTGTCACAAGGCAGACAGCAGTACAGTACACATACAAGAGAATAAACACATACCAGTGTGTCATGGAAAGTATTGTTAGATCAACTCTGTGCTAGTGTCAACTGCATCCTCATCAGCCGCCTCCTTATTACTATCTATGTAACCTTCATCAGCCACTGGTCCAGCTGCCACCTCCTCAGCATCCAGTAATTGGATGTGACATCACAGGGCTAGATGGTGCAGCATGCAGCAGGCAACAACTATCTGGCAGACCTTTAATGGTCTGTAGAGCAGGGCATCTCTTGAGACGTGTAGACACCGAAATCTGGCCTTCAGTAGCCCAAAGGTCCTCTTGATGACACACCTCGTCCTGACGTGGGCCTCGTTGAAATGTTCTTCCCTTTCTGTGGTCGGGTATCTCACTGGTGTCAGCAGCCATGGCAGGTTAGGATAGCCAGAGTTACCTCTGTGCACAAAGATTTGACACATCACAATGCTGGTAGTGGCAGAGGGCAGTATGCGAACAGAGGTGAGATAACAGATGGACCCATACAATTGGATACATATCAATGAGCCAGGCCCTCTCTCTCTGTAGTTATGCCATCATGTGTGGGACATTGCTGTTCCTCAGAATGTAAGAGTCGCGCACAGAACCAGGACACTTGGCCGTTCTTCGGGAGATATACTGGTCAGCGAGACACATCACCTAGACATTTATGAAGTAAACATTTTTCCTGTTCCTGTACACTTGTACATTGGCCCTGGGAGGTACCAAACCATCTATTCAACCTATCACATGATGTATATGTGCCATTATCATAATAGTCAGCTTTAACAGTGGGCAAATCAACACGTTGGGGGAACCTGCTATAGCTATGCAGATGTTTGAGTAAAGCACACAGTACATCCTTCAACACATGACTGAACATGGGCTGTGACTTCACTAATGCCAAGCCCACTGTGATCTGGAACAAGCCTGAGGCAGGGAAGTGTAGCACAGACAACACCTGCACTCTTGGAGATACGGAATAGGGATTGCGTATAGCAGACAAGAGATCTGGCTCCAACTTGTTACACAGTTCAATGATGGTCTGACGGTTCAGACGATAAGTCTGCATGCTGTGTCTTTCTTCCAGGATAGCAAGATTCGCAAGGGTGTAGTACACAGGTGCATGTCTCATTCTTACCACTGCACCGAATCTAGGAATGGGAAAGAGGAATAACCACAAGTTTATGTCGTCAGTTCACAAGCCAGCGGAAACAATACATGTAGCACACAAGAGTAGTGTGGACATGATGCTGAAGTACACTGAATCCATTTGGCCATGGTGAGTGACCCTGTGTGCCATCTTTAATGACAGTTCCAGGTCCAGACAGACAGTTTGCCAGACACAATACATTTGGCACTTCCATGTTACAACACCTTATTTCCACAAGTAATGAGGTGTATGTGATATTTGACCATATAGATGTGGTTACCACATCTATGAGCCAACAAGATGACTGCACATGTTGTGTCACAGTTATCTGTACATCCAACAACAAAATGCATGAATATCAAATGTGTGTCATGTGAGAACATAGTTCATCTGTGCACATCTCACTAAAATCATCCATGACACACTTATCATTCACCTATAATACACAGCATCCATGTAAAATGGCAGCCCCCTGTCCTACACACACAGGACAGATGGCAGTGAACTAATTCCACCGGCGTTAGTTGTCATGGCGGTATCTCAACCACCGTGCAACTCCTCTTTGACTAACACTGTTGCCTATGGGAGACTGGGGCCAATGATGATCACCGCCGGCGGCAGGCGTCATGTACACGGCGGACGTGACCGCCATTTTGTGTTGCATAGCTCACTTGACGCCTGACACTCGTGCAAGCAAGACCTCCACTGCGTGTGCTGCTGTGTTCTTTCTCTGGAAGCCATTATGCCACGTCCTGCAGGAGATAGGGCCACTGCCTTCACCCAGGAGGAGCTGGAGAAGCTAGTAGATGGGGTCCCACCCCTGTATGTGCAGTTGTATGGGGAACCAGAGCAGCAGGTGAGTCAAATGTTCCTGTCCTGTCTGATTGTGATGTGTGTGGGTGTGAAAGGCATTGTGACGATGCACACCAAGTGAATGCATGCAGAGGAAAAAGGAGTTGGTGCGTTAGTGGCATACAAGCATGTTTGTGTGGTCATGAGATGTGTCTGAGGTGTGAGTCCACTGCTGTTGCTGTGATGCCACTCTACATGACTTTCTCCTTCTGTCTGTGTCACCCCTGCAGGTCAGCACCCATCAGAAGAAGGGGATTTGGCATGCCATCGCCAAGAAAGGGGGGACCCTGGGGGTCCATACCCGATGGAGCACCACTGCAGAAAGAGGTAGGAGGACCTGAGACTCTGGGCCGGTCAGATTGCTGAGGCCCAGCTGGGGACGTCCTCCCAACGAGGGAGGGGTGCCCGTCAGACCTTGATCCCCCTTAATGGCTCGTAGTTTGGTGATGCCTACCCTGAGGTGGATAGTCACTTGAGGGCAGCACAGCAGCCACAAGCAGGTAAGTACACACTCACAACTGGCTAATGGCAGGCATGTATGGCTTTGGGAAGCCTACTAGTTTGAAGATGTGGTGTAGATCATTGGTACTTGCACATTGGCTATGGGTGCAGGATTTGTCTTGATTATATCTGCCAGTGTCATGCAGACAGTGACTCATGAAGGGACTTACTTCCATGTTTAAGTTTGTCAGGACACATTAAAAATGCTTTGAGTGAGCAGATCCTTCCATCAGTAACAGTATACCTGAGGTGTCAGGGCATTGCCATCAGTAATACTCTGCCACTATGACAGAGGAAATTGGTGAGTTCTCAATCAGCTGCCTCATACTGTAGGTGTGGATGGCTGCAGGGGGCCAAGATGTTACTGCACACATTGTGAAAGCATTTGTTGGCTTGCTGCATTTTCATACAGGAATCGTATGGGTAAGGAGTACAGGGTATGTCTATGTAAATGAGCACGGTAGTGTGGCAAGTACTGTGCTACTGTGCATTGAAGAATCCTTCATCAAGTCAAAGTGTGCCATATGTCTCCACATCTGTAGGCTTACACTGCATAGCTTCAGTTTGTCCTATGATTTCAGCCATAAGTGCATGTTAGTTCAAAGGTATGCAATGGCATGGCATATCAGCAGATTTTGAGGTTGTTACTCTGTGTGAATGATGGGTAAGTATTGACCCATTGCACTCTTTCTTTCTCTCTAGTCCTCCATTCCTCTCCTTCTCTGTGTTTGTATGCATCAGCATCATCAAGCAAAGGAGAAGGGGCACCAGCGAGTGGGGAAGCTGCAGCCCACTGGACCCAGCAGGCTGAGACCAGCAGAGCCGAGGGGACCAGTGGGACGGAGGGCAAGGGTAGTGCCACGGGGGAGACCAGATCAACAACATTATCTACGGATTCCTCCACCGATGGACACTCCCTGGCGGTGGCGGACCCATCTGGGACCAGCCCAGCACCATCCTTGTTCGCCAACCCCCTTATCAGCATCGCCCTCCCTGTAGCTCCTCACCTAGTTGCCATTGCCCATTCACCCAGGAGGGTGTGCTTCTCCTTCACCGCAGGCACCTCTGCCTCTGCCCCAGTCAGCCCTGCTGCCCTCAATGAGGAGGCTATTGACCTCCTGAGGTCCATCTCTGTAGGACAGTCAACCATCATGAATGCCATCCAGGGACTGGTATCACAGATGCATCAGACAAATGCCTACCTGGAAGGCATTCATGGTGCCCTGACTGGCCTGCAGAGATCCTTTCATGCTCTGGCCTCCTCATTGATGGCAGCCAGTGTTCCTTCATCTTCCATCCCCCCTCCAGCTACCTGTACCCAATCCCACACCTCTCTCCCCACACTTATTCAAAGCACACAGTCAGACCACCATTTATCCACCTCAACAGACATGGTTCGCAAAGACAAACACAGGCAAAACAAGTCACACCACTGCCATGCACAGACAACAGACACATGCAGACACAACAACATCCACTCCCTATGTAGACTCTCCCCACCTCCTTCCTCACATACACTACACCACTCAAACCTCCTATCATCACATCAACGCTCCCAGATCCAGCCACAAGTCCCCTCATGCTCACCATCACCACAATAGCAGACACTCATACATCCACCTCATACACCACATGTGCACTCACCATGACAACCAACACCCCCACATGCAGTACATCCACCTTACCTGCACATACCACACCAACAGACACTCACACATCCAACCTGGCACCTCCTCCTTCCCTCCTTCCCCCCACCCAGCACACCTAAACGCCCGCAAGCACTCACCCAACAGACACCCAGCACACACATGGCATCCACCCATGCACCAGCATCCAAGGAACATACCGTACCACCTCTCAAGCACTCCCTCTCCCTCTACTCCTAAACATTTTACCATGACTGCCCTTGTGTTCCAAAAAAAAGATTTTTGTATGAGTTTTCACTATTCCCTCCCACTGACCCAGTCCCTGTTTCTCCAAAGCACCCTGCTACCCTCCCCAGACCCAGTCCTTCCACCTCCTAGTCCTCCCATGGTTTCCCTGGTACTGCCCATGTCGCTACCACACCTAAGACTTTGACCCCCACAAAAGCAAGGAAGAGCCCTCCCAAACCCAAAATTAAGGGCCCTCCCTCTAAGTCGAAATCTAAGGCCAACCCCCCTCCCCTAAGCCTAAACCAAAGGACCCCCTCCCAAACCCAAACCCCCACCTCACCCCCCCATCACCCCTGAGGTGCCTGCTTTCCCTATTGATGCCCCTGCCATGTGAAGTCCACTTTGCAGTCAGGAGTCAAGTTGGGCCAAGAGACATTGCCCAGTGTGCCAGGAGCTCTGAGGACTATTGGACTGGCCAGTAGGCCCACTTTGAATAGAGTTTTGTATACATCTGTTTATATATTTTAATATATCTGCACCATTTCACCATTGGTGACAAACTTGTTCTGGCTTTCCTTCCACATGTATGTGTTGTAGATGTGCAATTTGGTGTGTGTCTTCTGTGTATGTGATGTCTTTGTGTCGCACCATGAATTGTGTGGGTGAGTTGTGCTAAACACTTGTTGTGATTTGTTGAGTTGGTGTTGTGTGGCATTGTGTGGTAGAAGTGTGTGTATTGTGATGCATCTGTGATGTACTTTGTGTGTTGGGTGGATGTGGCGTGTGCTCAAACATGTTGTTTGGCAGTGTTATTGTTTGTATTGCTTGTGTGCTGTTGTTACGTATTACTGCCAGTATGTGTTTTCCTGTAGAGGCGTGCAGTGTGCCTCTCTGACAATGCGTTTGTATGGTTACAATGGTGTTGTTGTTGTGTGACTCAGTGGTGTTGTGTGTAGATGTGTTTGACAGTGCCAATGGTGTTTGTGTGCAATGTGATGTGTGTAGGACACGTGTATGTTGGCCATTGTGTGTGCTGTTTGTGTGTGGGTGTGTTTATGTAGATGTGTTTGTGTGTGGTAAGGATGTATGTTTGCATGTGTGAGTGGCCGCATTTAGCCGTGCCGGGGTTGTGTGTTGTGTATGGGTGTATACTAATGGCCTTCCCTCCAGTGTGTGCTAGGTGTGTGTCCTTACGGTTGTTGTCTTTGTCACCGTCGCTGGTTCTGGAGTAGTATGGCCAGCAGGAGAAGTGGGAAGACTTCAAGTTCGAGTTCCATGGCAGCTGCGGACGTGTCTGTGTTCCTGGAGGTGAGTGTCTCCTTTTATGTTGTTTGTTTTCGCCCTGGAAATCCTGGTGTTGTGCAAACTCATAATATGGTCGACAGAAACATGGTCTACATTGGCCGGAAGCTGTCAGCTGCAGCTGTCCGTCCACATTGGCGGTACTGGTGGTGTATTGGTTGTGTTCTCTTGGGAACACCGCCATACTCATAATCTGGCAGTCTTCTCCGCTGGGCTGCCAGCAGTATGACTGCCATTGCCACTGTGGCGGTCATGGGACTCGTAATAAGGCCTCAGTGTCCTTAATGTGGAATCATTCAGGGCTACAGGCTTCCAAGACAATATAGTGGCATCCGGGGTGGGTATTCGGGTCACTAGGGTAGGTGGACATACTATGTTATCACCTGTGCAGGGTGCCAGTCAATCCAGCTCGTTAATATCACTCAATGCAGAGAATCTGTTATGAGAAATCACCTGAGGATGGATGGAAATTCTATAGTGGCAACCCCTGTAACTTTCGGTGTAGTTGGTTTGTAAAAGTACCCGAGGGGAGGAGCACAGGGATTTGTTTCTTTACCTCCTGAACCTCCTGCGAATGCAACCTGGATTTCACACAAAAAGGTCTTCAAAAATTCACAGCAATACAGTCCCCTTAATATATTTTTTTGAGCATCCCACCCACCCACTCTGTGTAACATCATAATCTGATTTAAACTTCCTACACTAAACTGTTTGTACATATTGAGCAAGTCTTCACACTTGTTACAAAGGTCCGACCACGATTCAGTCTGGGAGGTCTTGGGAGGAGGAACCCTGGTTAGCACCAAGACATACAGGCATGAGGCATATCCAAATGCTCTTTGCTTATGTTTACAAGGGTCCTCGAGTTTGTCATCTCAGAAGTGCCATACTCTACTCTCTCAGTAAGTGGTGCAATCGCAGTACGAGGTCCCAATGTTGAATCAGCTGTGGGTAGTGCAGGGGATCTTGGAGTGTTGTTAACAAGGACCCTTTGAGCCTGCGAAAGGCTTCATTGTAACCACTCGTGTTGAGGAGCTCCCCCCTTTGCAGATGTCAGGAATATTAGTCTTTGGTAGTATAGTCACTCGGTTCTCTAAACCAAACGTCTTGTTGAGGATGTCGCTTATACTACTTTCCACACGTCTAAGCTGTTTCTTAATTGAAGACAATTTACCCTCAAGAATATTGCTAAAGTTCCCACTGGGACAATCAGGGTCAGGTGAATTTGTGGCCAAAAAGTCTGAAGTGTCAGTCTGCGTCAACTGACTGCTACACTGTTTAAGGAACCAAGAGTATAGCTGACCCTGGCATTTTAAGGACGAGTCACTGATCCCCGCCCGCACTTTTGCAATGGATTTTTTTCTTCTTCACTGCTGGTTCAAATTTTAAAGGACTGCTGATAGGGCTTAGAGAAATGACAGCCTCTCCTGTGCCGTCGCTAAGTGGGTCCAAGATAGTTACGGAAGTCAGTGGGCGGGCCACGGGTCTAAGCCATGCCATGCCTGTAGGGGGAGGTAACCGTTGCCCAACTGCGTGCCAACTCTAGTGACATTGAAGTTTCTCCTGCAATTCTTCCTGCAGAGGCAGGATATCCTTTAAGCACCAAAGTTTGTGTCATTTCCAATGTTCCTTGGTCCAATATATTTGCCTGTCAAGAGGCACCCATTGAAGAAAATGCATCTTGGAAGGACTCTGAAACTTTCCCTCAGTCAAAGCCAGCTGTTACCAAATCTGGCAGGCATTTTGAAACAGTAGCTGAGGCATCTGAGGTGCACATAGTCTCTTTTTGCATAAAAATATTAAAAATCTCAGAATAATGTTGGTCAATATCTCTAGTGAGGTTTCAAAACTAGCAACTAGTCACTGTTGATGTACTTGTATTTGCAGCCAGAGCATTAGGACTGTACAAAATACGTGTAATTCTGCAGTGGAGTAGGCTGGAAGAATGCCCTCAATCCACAATCTTCCTTACAATGGTGTGGACATTGGCCAGGTAGTTATATCATGGCCTCCGCTGGAGGGTTTAAAAGAGCAGGGAAGCCAGCTGGTTCCTCAGCGATCCATGAATGATCAAATCTCACCAGTGCAGAGGCCAAAGCCACTGATTCTCATACTTCGCACTTGGATTGTACCCATCCTTCCACAAGGTGACTCATGGGGTGAGAAGTTCTCAAGGTCCAAGGTATCAGACACAAGATAGACATTTAACAAAACACCCTAAGTGAGTTGCTTCTTTCCTTTCAGGCAGCACTCAAGCATCTGCCTTCCTCCCTTCACTTCTACACCCAAGAACATCACCTGCAGTGTACCCCAAGGATCCTCCCTCTGCCCAACCCTGTTGAACATTCCCCTCACAGAAATCGTCAGATCCTACGGACTCCACATATTCTCCTATCCCAACAACACTCAATTAATCCTCTCACCCAACTAAGACCCCCCACAACGCCAAAGTCAACTTCTCCACGCCATGACCAATTTAGCAACATGAATGAAAAACAGCAGGCCTCAAACTAAACTTCGACAAAACGGAAGTCCTGATCTTCGTGAAGAGCACCTCCGTATGGGACCACAGCTGGTGGCAAGCAGAAATTGGACCAACGCCCTCTACGTTAAATCACGCATGAAACCTCAGTATCATCCTCAACTGCCAACTCTCCATGAATTGACAAGTACACTCCATCACCTCATCCTGCTTCTACATCCTCTGTATGCTACGCTGAATCTTCAAATGGATCCCTACCAACAAGAGAAAGACAGTCATGCATGCCCTGGTCACCAACCACCTCAACTATGGCAATGCTCTCTATGCCAGAGTGTCCTCCCAGCTACCTAAAAGACTCCAGACTCTACAAAACACTACAGCCAGACTCGTCCTCAACCTCCCCAAGCGCTCAAGCATCATCCCACACCTCTGGAACCTCCACTGGCTCCCTGTCCAAAAGCGATGCCTATTCACAATCCTCATGCTCGCATACAAAGCTCTCCACAATCTAGGGCCGTCCTACAACAACCATCAACTGAACGTTTATGTCCTAGCAAGACAGCTATGCTCCACACTGCAAAACCTCACACACACACACCCCGCTTTGATGGCAGCCACAGCGAAGGCTGCTGGTTCACCTACACAGCAGCCAAGTCCTGGAATAGCGAGTCCCTCCACCACCAAACTGCTCCCTCCCTGGTAAACTTCAGAAGGAGACTCAAGATGTGGTTTTTTGGTAAAAAGACACAGCACCCTCAGCGCCCAAATACCCTTAAGGGTGATATTGCTGTGCTTTACAAATGCTATGATTGTTTGATTGATTGACCACAGTTTCCACACTATCAAGGGCATCTATTGCAATCACTCGCTGCCATGAGAGAAAGGGAACAATTTACTTAACTAATGTTCGCAGGCTCCCCCAAAGTTTTATGAGGCCATGGATTCTTCAATGAATAACGCCATCTACTGGTTTACGTCTTCGTGCAGTAGCTATTCTGTAATCAGATCTGACATTGAGCATAAGCCTCATTGCACTGGTTTCTCTGCCTGTGATTAAATTTCTGTCACTCTTTTGGACGAAGCACTCACAGAAAACCTCATAAATTTTGAACTACATGCTAGCAATCTTGTAGAATCACATAAGACTGCTATCAAGTTAAAACTATCACCTCCTAATGATAAATCTTTCTTGGGGAACAACACAGCAATGTATGCCCTTTGGAATCCTATCAAGATGCTGTTCCAGAGAATCCGAATCTGAGTCTTGTAGATTAAGTGATCTGGTTGAGCACATACCTGAGGGCAATAATACTGAATCTAGTATGGTAATCTCAGCAATTAATGGCAAAACAATTATGAACAGTGAATCCCTAGCAACACAGCAATGAGGGACCAATGGCAATTTGTCGCCTACTGCTCTACCGTCAGCCATGTATAGCACTGAGGACAGGAAGTTAAAGGGGAATTTAGTCTTAGATCGGTTGAATATGATACTTTTATAGGGCAGCAGCCTAGAGGAAGGGAATATTATTGATTGGGTGATGCTGCTGCCCTAGAAGTTTGTCTGTCTGAACCCCCCACCCCCAATTGAGGGACGACTTAAAATCACATTTTATTCCCTTTATTATTGCCTGGAACTTGGCTGGTATTAAGCTAAATCTACTGGACTCTCAATGGTTACTTTACATTAGTCAATTTGATGTATGCCTGTTTCAGGAGACTTAGGCCACCTCTAGGGTGCTTATCAATGGTTTTACGACCTACAGTGTGGAAGCCGGAATAAATGGGAAACAGGGGGAGCTAGCAGTGGACTGCTTCACTTGATAAAGAATGATTTACAGTGTAGCCACACAGTTGTGGAGACTGTTTTCAATGATCAGATGTGGGTCCTACTGAAGTTTCCTACTGGACTGATACTGTCACTTGTTAATATCTATGTTAGACCAGTCACTAAAGGTGCGGAATCTCCGGCTCAACCCTTTTAGATGACTTACTTGGATTATTTCATCAGAACTCTAAGGTAATAGTGCATGGTGGCTTTAATACTTTTTTGAGCCATCCCCTTATACTATCAAAATCAATGGGTTGAAGATAAAAAGTAGAATACCCCTTAGTTAGAGGGGAGAATAAGATATCATATTACGTGTCTAATCCTGCAGTTGTTGATATCTATAGTTGTATGGCAGAGTTTAAGGGCTTGTAATGGCCGGACTCGCTCAGACTCTCTTAGGATACCCACTTTGAAGCATACATCTTATACTAGTATTATTGATTATGTATTTTTAGATACTAGATAATGACGAATGCTGCAAGATATGAGAGCTGATACCCGATTTGATAGCAATCATAAATTCCTCTTTATGTACGTTTCTGGTGATTCTTTAAGCAGCTCACATTCTATTAGATCTATGACCATTCCTGAGCCTTTGCTAGCCAACAACCCCCGGAGGGTCTCTTGGCCATGTGTTATGTCCATTCCCAAACTGCATGCTGAAATATATGTCAGGGCACAGGAATTATGCAATTGTGCGGACAAGGTGATTTTCACATAATTATAGATTTGTCGCATTTGCCACATAATCCACAACCTGCCGCATAATCTGCAGATTTTAACCAAAAAATTAATTGTTTCTAGCTCAAATGGTTCAAAAGTAAGTAAAAATGCAGTTATGCAGTTACATGTGTTGTGGCGCAGTGCAAGGTTGTATGCAAAGTTTTTAGGCTTATTGCTAATACCTAGACAGTGTTATCAAGTTTAAAAATGACACAATAATTAAGTTATACTATTAAAAAATGTGCCACATTATGCCGCATAATTTTAATTTTCTTGTCGCATAATTTACTCTAACCTGCCGCATGATTTGACCCTCTCCTTCAGCATAATTCCAGTGGCTCTGAATATATGTACTGTTTGTGAGTGTAATGGTTGATTTTGCAAATGTGCATAGCACAGACATTCCAATTCAAGAGCTGCATAAAATGCTCTTTTCTAGGCTGCAAAGCATTTTTTACAAAGAAATTGACTCTAAGAAATCTGGTCCCCTTAAGGAGGTCAAATGGTTTAATATGAAGTGCAAAGTAGCCAAAGCTAATCTGAGAGCTGCAGTTAAAAATTGTTTTCAACCTGAGATTACAGAGGTGAGGTGAAAGTACAAATCTGCTCCTAAAAGTGCAAAGAAAGTCTGGCATGATAATACATGGCAGGACATGCTTCAGGCTATACAGTTAAAGGACAATAGACTACTCTGGCAATTAGTGTTGAATGGCGGTAGTAATAAGCCATCATTTCACTACCATATTCAACCTGAATGTTGGGTAAACCATTTTTCTAAATTGTATGACCTAGAGGACCTAGAAGACTCAGACGCCGAAGGTAATTTCTCCTCTGGTTTTGGGACAGCATTACAAAAATATTGATGTGACAGCAAACGATGTGGTGACAACTGAGCATGTACTCTTTACACTAGAGGACACAGTAAACGCAATTTCTTCTCTATAGTCCAGAAAGAATCCGGGTCCAGACAAAATACCAGGCAATTTCTATAAAACTGAACCCCCAAATCCGAGCAATTTATATTAATCTTGTTTCTAATGCTGTATCAGCGGGGGTGAGATACCTGATTCTTGGAGGGGTTCTGGTGTCATTCCAGTGTATAAAAAGGGTGACGCTTCTATACACTCCAATTCTAGGACTATTAGCCTTATTGACAACCTGCAAGAAATGTTTGGTAGGCAAGTACTGATAGATTGCCATCTCCAGCAGAGGGGAAAAAAGTTCTGTCCCCGCTTCAGTCGGGTTTTCGCCCTATTACCAGCACTTCTGATCAAGTGTTTAGATTAGCCACCCTCTATTGGAAAATGTACTGCTACTAAAGCAAAAGTCATACATGGCTTTCACTGATTTTAGGGCAGCCTTTGACCTTGTTCTGCGGAGGAACTTATGGAAAGATCTTTTAAAACAGAGTGTTCCAAAAAATGTGTTCGTTTATTAGTTATGCTACACAACGAGAATTATGCCCAGGTGCGGATGACGGCTCACATCCCGATTAAATATGGGGTTCATCAGAGATGCAACCTCGCCCCCACCTTATTTACTTTGTACCTTAATGATGTTGTGCAGATACTGCTGGAGTGCCAGAACGATTCTCCTGCTTTAAACAATAAGAAAATTCCTATCCTTCTTTTTGCAGATGACTCTCTCCTAATATCTAAGACACCAATGGGCTTGCTGGTCTTACTGGATAAATGTATGGGTTTCTGTAGGTCCCTTGAACTGGAACTAAACTCAACAAAGACCAAGTATATGGTGTTTGGAAATAGGGTCACAAAAACATATAGGCCCTCATTCTGACCTTGGCGGGCGGCGGAGGCCGCCCGCCAAAGTCCCGCCGTCAGGTTACCGTTCCGCCGTCGAAAGACCGCGGCGGTAATTCTGACTTTCCCGCTGGGCTGGCGGGCGGTCTCCTTCAGACCGCCAGCCAGCCCAGCGGGAAAGAGGCTTCCACGATGAAGCCGGCTCGGAATCGAGCCGGCGGAGTGGAAGCTGTGCGACGGGTGCAGTTGCACCCGTCGCGTATTTCACTGTCTGCGCAGCAGACAGTGAAATACATGTAGGGGCCCTCTTACGGGGGCCCCTGCAATGCCCATGCCAGTGGCATGGGCACTGCAGGGGCCCCCAGGGGCCCCGCGACCCCCCCTACCGCCATCCGGATCTCGGCGGTCCGACCGCCGGGATCTGGATGGCGGTAGGGGGGGTCAGAATCCCCGCGGCGGTGCAGCAAGCTGCGCCGCCGCGGAGGATTCAATGGGGCCGCGGTACACTGGCGGGACCCCGCCAGTGGTGCCGGTCCGACCGCGGCTTTACCGCCGCGGTCGGAATCCCCATTGGAGCACCGCCGGCTTGTCGGCGGTGCTCCCGCGGTCCTCCGCCCTGGCGGTCAAAGACCGCCAGGGTCAGAATGAGGGCCATAGTGTGAAAGCGGGAGAAGAACACTTAGAGAAAGTCAACTGCACTGACTATCTGGGGGTCAGAATTTCAGAGAAGCCTGATTGGGACTCCTAAATCAATGAGTGCACTCCTCATACAGCATAGATCTACGGTAAACTTATGACTATATAATACTACTCTTTCTCGCTCAGTTTCTCCGACCCTAGGAGTATATTGTGCAAAAGGCCAGAGTGCAGCACTTTTTTGCGATGGAGGTCTGGGGCTTTGCCGACATTCAACAGCTAGCTATTGATGAAAACTGTTCTGTGAGGCAGCTTCCTCCTTGTCCAATTACCACCCCTTTAATACCAGCCTTCTATGACTTGGGTATCAAGATATGTCCAAGTTTTTATAGCATTGGAACCTCTGAGGTGCTGGGTCCTCTTGTGGATCGCTCCAGAACTCCCATAATATAGAGACTCTCTACAGGAATTGGCCAATATGCCTAATGCTCTACAGGTCTCCTGGCTTAAATTTGTACATGATTGGGTCCAGAAGTTGGACCTACAAAGATTATTGGATGATCGCACTACAATTGGCAAACCTGATGTTAATATCTTGAGCTCCCAGTATTGGGCCTTTGTTCACAAGCAGGTTTTTGCCACTGGAACTATGTGACGCCTAAGCAAACAATTGTTTTACATTAAAATCTCCCCACCTTTAGCCCTGTTCAGATGATAACATTACGCATTTATTCGGTAAAAGTCTGCCTGCATGTTTCTGATTTGGATGTTTACCACTGAAATGTTTTACTCGCGATTGGAAGCGTGACCCAGTGCCAGCCCTGGACTTATGTCCAGGATGCAGGGATGCTCAAGAGACTGAAGAGAATATCCTGTTTTTCTGTTCAGCATACCATATTCAGAGGCAGAGGTGGATTTGCCCTATTTGCTTGAATTTTGGGATGATCAGATATTGTGTAGCTTACAGGATCTTGAAAATTGACACTTCAGATCCAGTAGTGTTTGCAGTTAGATGCTATCTGCTGGCAGTTTGGCGCAAGAAAATTCTTTTTCAGTCAGCCTCAAATTGAGTCTGAGCCATTACATCTTTAATCAGTCTGTATGAGCTGTATAGACCTGATAATTTCTAAATTTGGATTGCAACTAAAGAGTGATCGATACCTTGTTTACGCGTTTGCAGTTTATGGGTGACTGATGTTAATCCAAACCTCCTGTTTAGTGCTTTTTAGATGTATGATACCCGCACCCTTGTCAGATACTCCGGACTGTTATGTAACTGTCTCCCCCAATACTTTCCACTTTATTAATGATCAACTTAATACCTTTTACTTCTGAATCGGCCTGTAAATAGTATGAATTTTATTCTGTATTATGACATTTTTATATATCTATGTATTAAGGTCAAAAGTCTGGAATGTGTTTTTAATGTGATTTTACTGTCTTTGTTGGTTCTTTGTAACTGAATAAAGTAATGATTTATTGGCATTGACAATGTGTGGGCAGTGGGGAGGGCCAACGACCCTGCAGCCCCTGCAGTCCCTGCTGTTCCCCCACCTAGCTCCCACATTGTGTGCCGGCAGGAACCAGCAACTTTGTTTTTTACAGTGGGTGCCCGGTGCCCAGTGCCCACCCAAAGCACCCAAACGTGCCTATTCATTGGGCGTTAGGGAGGAACCCTATGACCCCCATGGCCCCTGTCAACTCCTTTGCCAGCTTCCATCCTGGGTGCTGGCGGATGTTGCTCACTTTTTTTTGTTGATAGTGCAGAGGTGTCCACCATGGACACCCACATCTGTAAAATAAGTTGGGGGCCAACCGTTTCCCCTAGCTGGCTGCCTAGCCAGCATCCATCTTGGGTCCTGGTGGGAGTCAGGAACAAGTATGTTCCAGGCCTGCAGGAGCAGATTTTCACTCCGCTCCAGCATTTATCATGCTTATCCCTTGGAAAAAAACAGATGTTTGCTACTGCGATTGTCAGAGGTGCCAACCATACTTACAGCCTATTGGGCTAGGGTCTCGGGGCCCTGGTACAGCTAGGGGAGGAGAGGCCACATTCTCCGTCACTTAAAAAAACAAAAGTGCCCCAGTAGATGGGCTCCCCTGGACCATAGTACAGCTCAGAGAGCAGTGCCACCCCCCCCCCCCCCCCCCCAAAATCTTATTTAACCCCATGAGATATGCTCCCAGGGGACTAAACAATATTTGGAGAGCGGAGATGTTCCCTCTCACCATTAAAAGCAAAGGGGCCCCAGGGAATGAGACCTAAAGAAGGCCCTGAGGGTGAGACCACACACCACGCTCCTTAGTAAAAACAAATTGCCCCGATCAAACATCCCCCCGGGCTCTAGCCCATCCAGGGGGCAAACAAATTAAAAGGCCTGGAGCCACCATTTATTTTAGTTGTGCCATTGATCCTCAACAGATCTGCCGGACTTCTAAAAACAAAAATACAATTTTTTGCCTCTGGGACTTCTGCCTAGGCCTAGGGAGGCAGGGCATCCCTACCCTGCCCCCTGTGTGTTTTCTTGCTTACTTTTTTTTCAGCACAGGGTAATGAGTCCTGGAGTCTTAAAATTCTTGCTGCCACATCTTTGTTGATGTGGTAGCAGCCAACCAGATTTTATCTTTAGATATGTCTGCTCCATAAACCCTCCGTGGTGTGATATATGCATACATTTTGAACCTTTGTTTCTCAAAAACTGCTGAATGGATTAACAAAAACAAAATCACAAAAAGCATACTTTCTGGACCACGGTCTAACTTTCTTTCTCATTTGGTGTACTCCTGTTCAGCCTTTTTTGCGGTATAGCTGTTCAATTTTCCATAGAAAATAGCATTGAGAATAACAAGTTTTGGGACTCCCTTTTTTCTCAGCCCTCACCTGAAGTATCACCCCAAAACTTTCTAAGAAGCAGCTGAGGTGGATGAACATTTGTTTGGAAAAGTTTTGTGAAGATTAGTCAAAGAGTGCCAAAATTATTAGCAAAGAAAAATGATTTTCCTATGGAAATGTAGTGCTAATTACAGTTACCCAGTGGCAACCACTGACTACCCTTCCCTCATATGACTTTTTCAACAATTCACAAAAGAGAAGGCATCCAAAGGGGAGCGCTTCTCTTCTGTGAACATGTTACCACCCTTATTCAGACGTCAGCAACATTTCAATGGTTAGCAACCGTAAATCCAGTTACAAACCATTGATACTTATGTTACTGATTAGCAATTTAAAGAAGACATCTACAATACACCCCTTCCAAATGGCAAATCAGTAAAAATGTAGAAACCTACTTTAGGAGGTGGTTGAAGTTTACTGACTCCTAAAATGAGTTTTACACATAAGAAAAGAAAATCAGTTTTGCAGACACAAACACTCCTATTTTGTGAATCCGAGCCCTTGCAACAGCAAAATACTTTAGCATATCTAGCCTCATATTGCTGGGGGGGGGGATGTTTCATCGACCAAGTGAACAGGAGCTTCTGGTTTGCAAGACGTCTACTTATCCATTTAAATGTGCTGACTGGTTAAGTACTGAGACCGGAAGTCTTTCATTTCTGAAGTTACATGTCTTATCAGCCCTATGGTGTTCTTACCCCAAACATTTTGCCTTACTCCTCTATCTTTTGCTGATCTCGTTTTTGTCACCTTAGGACTCTGTGCACTTTACCAGTGCTAACCAGTGTGAAAGTGCTCTCTCATTTAAACATGGTAAAATTGGCTTACATCCAAGTGGCACATTGTCATGTCCTCGTAGTGAGAACTCTTAAAATCCTTTTTCACTACACACAAACTGACTCTCCTATAGGATAACATTGAGTTAACTTATTCCTTTTAATAAGTGATATCTTTCAGTTGGGGGCAGGTAGAAATTTCGAATTTGGTGTCTAAACATTTGCAGTGTTAAGCCCTCTTTCGTGTAGAGTTGAATTTTAAGTCGCAATTCTGACCATAGCACTTTCAGAAAGTTGACATTTTCTTGTCTTAACCATTTTGTGTGTGCAGCTTGTATCCAGGGTCACATTACTAGGTGTAGCAGGCAGTTGGTCTTTGTGTATTGCTCCCAGAGAGTGAGACAAAGGGCAACAAATATTGGCAGGATGGGCCATCTCTGACTTGATGATAGGATGAGCTGTCACCTACCACAATTGCACATCACAAAATCTCTGCCTGTGCTCACTCATAAAGGGGTTGACACTAGATTTTTATGACCCCAGACTTGTTGGGAAAAGGGCAGGGAAGCAGGAAATTCCAAATAACTCTGGCAGTGGAATTCTCCTTAACCTAAAGAAGAGGTGTACAAATTTGATTCTTCGACCCAACTCTTCAGTACACCTTTGGTTCTGTGGAAGACTCAAAAAGACTACTGTGCTACCCTACAAGAAGTACTGTTACTCTGTTGCTCTGGTGCCCTGCTACCTGCTACACCGCTGAATGAGTGACAGGACTGGACCTGGATCTTGAGCCCAGTACAATCAGAGTGACTATGCAGGCTAGTTGGCTGGCCTCCTTATCAGGGACTTAGGGACAGAAAAAGGCCCCAACCACATTGAACCCAGCACCTGTACTCTATCTGCTGTGATTCCTACCCCAAAAGTGGTGCTATCCCAGCTCTGTTCCCTTATAAGTGAGCCTGAAGGTGCTTTTCAAGCCCAGCTGAGGTCCTGTGAAGCAGTACCAATGCAGAGTGAGGCTTCTCCTCCCAGTCGCATCGGAATCACCCCTGTGTGACATATCCTCAAGGCCGGACCTCGCATCACAGCTCTCAATCTCCTCAGAACCACAGCACTCTGATGCATCTTTGACACATCTTCAAAGCAGGCCTTTGCACATCAAGCCCCATGTCGACGGCATCTTTATCAGCAACAAAGAACTTGGCCTCAAGTCCTGCAGCTTTTTTTGGAACTGCTGGTGCATGACACATCTTTGACACAGGACCTGGCTCGGCATCCCAAGCCCCTCATCAATGGCATCTTCAGTGACAATGCAGGATGCTGCACTGTAGCCCAGCAGCTCTTAGATCTGTCACTGTGTGACGTATCCTGGAAACGGGGTTCTGCAACGCTCCCCAAACAAGGATTTAACGAACTTTGTTAGGTGGTTCTAACTTGGTACCTGTATCCGACCCTTACTCCATCGTAGTCAGCATTTTTGTTGTTTTGGTCTCAAATAATTCATTATATTTGACTCTATTTTTCTAAATTGGTTGGGGTTTTTCTTGTGTTGTGTTTTCACTTTATTACTGTTTGAAAGGCTGCATAAATACTTTACACGTTACTTCTACAATAAACCTGAATTATTTTGTGCCAAGCTACTAGAGAGTTGAGCACAGGTTAACTTGGGGTGTGCTTGTGATTTCACTCTGACAGAAATTTTGGCTACTGCTTGAGTAGGGTTTCAACCCCATCAGCCAGTAACCCAATTTCCTACAGTACATATTCACACCCTCACCATTAATTTACAACTTTTTGTCATTTTTGTTTCTAAAAGTCTAAAGGGAGAATAGGTTTGCACTTCCTACAGAATTAGAAAAATGTTCTTTATTGTACAAAATGGTTAGTCTGACATGAAACCTAATCAACCTGTTTCACAACAGGAATGGCTTTTCCTCATGCTCACATGAGCAGTTCCGCATCCATTTTAATTTGTGCTCACGGTATATGATTTTGTGATAATAGTGCCGGAGCCCAATGCTTTGTTCAGAGCCTGAGGCTGGTGCTATCAAAGTTTGAGGATGGGAATTCCAGGGTTGCATAGTCTTGATTCCACATCATGCCTCTTGAGTCTACCACCAGACGCAGGGAAAATAGGTGCCGATCCCCAAAAATGAGTGCAGGTGTGCCCCATCTGCAACCACTAGCTCAATTTACGCATTGACCCTGAGAAGGTACAGTGCATGTGTGGGAAAAGAACCCCTGACTCCAAATGCATCCCAAAATGTAAATCATGGAAACCTTAGAAGTTCTTCTCCATCACCCTTAATCTTACAATAAAGAACACCTTCCTCAACATCAAGCCTGACATCAGTTTAGCAGAGTAATAAAATACATATCTGAGACCACTCAGTTCTAGATAAGGGAAAACTTTAAAGGGTTTTATTACAAAAACGCAATTAAACAATACAGTGAAATGCAAAATATAGGCCATGAATGCTCAAATATAAATTACATCATCAAGAAATTTGAATTATTCTAAGTCCCAATGAACAACAAAAATCATAAAAGACAACATCCCTAATAGAAAAGACAGTTCATCTAATTCTTTGCAATTAACTGGACAGAGTCTCAGGAGGAAATGAATAAGTCTTCCTGAAATAAACTGGACAGAGTCTCTAGCACAAAATCATCTGGCTCAACCCCCAAACCAGGGTTTTTATACACATTTTGAGAAGAGACTGCAAATTCAGCATGGTATAACTTGTGATAACACATATTAGACAAATCAGAAGTTAACGCCTCACAAGTAATTTTATAGCACTAACCCATTTTAGGGAAATCTCCGGCAACTTTGGCGATGTTGCTGACTGGAGATGCACAAACATATATGAAACATTTTTCAAACGATAACCCATACACTAATGTATTCTACCAGGCCCACATTGGAACTGCTGAATAAAATATCTTTGGGTTTGTAACATTTAATACACAAAAAAATGTAATTCACAATACATGTGTAGAAAGGAGTTCACCAAATTCTTCAAGTATATTGTAGGTCCTTTATTGAAGCATCCCATCCACCAGCAGCCCTTTACAACCAGCTCTCCTCTCTGCTCTCCTCCAGCACCACCAACACTCCACATTCTATCATGAGGTAATTTGTGACCTCAGCCTGAGGCAAAGCTTTGTGAGCATTCCGTTCCTGCTGAGATTACATAAGCCACATACCACACACCTTCCCTCTTTACATAGAAACCCCATACAAAGACTAATAACATATATATACATTGAGATAAAAAAGAATTCAAAAGAACAAGAACAACAAAAAAAATGTATTAAAGGTCGTAACAAAATTATCTTCTCCCTTTAGATATGACAACTTTATTAAGATTCCACAATCTTCCATCCTTAATTTTGACAGCATTCCTAAAAAGTTTGATAACTTCAAAAGGTCCTAAACATTTACTCCCACTTTTCCACATAGTTGGTTTTCTAACCAGAATTTGATTCCCAACTTTCACATCAATGTAACATGTACTTTTCTTGTCATCATAGTATTCCTGTCTTTTCTGTACGCGTATTTCCTCATACTCATTCTCCTCACCCAGAAGACTCTTAGGTGCAATATCATCTTTACCCCAGCACACCCATGCAGGTGAAAGAAGAGTGTTTGCTTTGCGACCTCTGAAAAGATCAAACGGAACCTTACCAGTGGTAGAATGTGGTGTAACCCTGTAAGCATGAAGAAATCTTTTCAGACCGTCTTTCCAGTTCCTATTAGACGCAATCTCTAACTGTATACATTCCTTCACACACCTCTTAAAGCTTTCCACCGTACCATTCCCTTCCGGATGATACGGTGAACACCTCTTATGCTTAATGCCAAACTTCTGAAGAAATTCCTCCATTTCGCTCGAAAAAAATTTGGTCCATTGTCCGTCACTATAGTATTGGGCAAATTCTCACGACCAAAAATATCCATGAAAAATTCAATTATCCTTCCGTCTCCGTGGAACTGCAAATACCAATTTCTGCCCACCTAGAAAATTGATCAATCAAAACTATAAGATAGTTAGAACCACCTCTTCCATGCACAGGTCCCACAATATCAGCAGCCACTATTTTCCATGGTTTGTGCGGCATGTCCCTTGCACACATAGGAGGCACCCTAGTCTTGTAAACTTTATCACTGTTGCAACAGTCTGCGCACTCCCTCACCATCCTCTCAACCATCAAATCCATTCCTGGCCACCAATAATTAAGACGAATCCTTGCCTTCGTTCTACTCATGCCCTGGTGCCCTTCATGCCCTAACTCTATAATTTTCCTTCTCAACTTTACTGGAACTACCAACCTTAACCCACGTAACAGGATACCCTCCTCCACTGACAAGTCATCCTTCACTTTCCAGAAACCACACAAATCCTTATCCTGTTTAG
Organism: Pleurodeles waltl; assembly: GCF_031143425.1. Classification (NCBI taxonomy): domain Eukaryota; kingdom Metazoa; phylum Chordata; class Amphibia; order Caudata; family Salamandridae; genus Pleurodeles; species Pleurodeles waltl. Next base: position 642,102,599 of record NC_090446.1, on the reverse strand, counting down.
CTTTATTTCTCCATCCTAATCTGATTTTCTCACACTCCTATCCTCAGCTACAGCCTTCTCCCACTCATCTTGTTCCACCACACATCCAGTTACACTGCACACACAAATACCCTTTTGTCCCTCCTTCTCAGGAGACTCTTCTACTTCAGAACTTAATCTGGATAGGCAATCCGCAACTTTGTTGTAAGACCCTGGGACATAGTGCACAGTATAATTGTAATCTTGTAGACTAATAACCCATCTACTAATTCTTCCAGAAATCATGTCCAGACCTTTCCTCATAAACACCTCCACCAAAGGCTTGTGATCTGTAAAGATTTGAAACTCTCTTCCCCACACAAAGTTCCTGAGTTTATTAATCGCCCAATACACACTCAGCCTCTTTTTCTATGGTGGAGAAGTTGACGTCTGGTCCCCGCAACGTCCTGGAACAAAATGCTATGGGCTTAAGATCATGATTATCCATTTCTTGTAACAACACAGCCCCCAGTCCTCTCTCACATGCATCAGTCATTATCACACACTTCTTGTCAGGATCAAACGATTTTAAAGTTCCAATTGTTGATAACTCTGCCTTGATATTCTCAAACTCTCTCAGACACTCGTCGTCCCACAAGAACTCTGCATTTTTCTTCAAAAGTTTACGCATGCAGACCGTTTTAGATGCTAAATTAGGTAACAATTTAGCATGGAATTCTATCATCCCAAGAAAAGATAACAACTCTTCCTTTTTCTCAGGGACACGCAGGTTCAAAATGTTGGCAACCAAATCCTCCTTAGGACATAACCCTTCTGCTGTGATCTTATGTCCAAGATATTCAACTTCAGTTTTCCCAAAAAAACACTTCTTTAACTTGAGAGTCAAACCATGGTCTTTGAGAATGCCCAGGACTTTCCTAACTCTCAAATTATGTTCATCCAAAGTACTTCCATGTATCAAACTATCGTCCTGGAAACACTTCACTCCTGGTTCAGAACCAAACAGATTGTACATCAGACATTGGAATACTGCAGCTGCTGACACTAAGCCAAAAGGCATTCTTATGAACCTAAAGGTGCCAAACAGAGTGATGAATGTAGTGTAGTCACGCGAATCCGGGTGCAGTTTGATCTGATGGTACGCCGAAGTTAGATCGAATTTGCTAAAGTACTTGGATCCGGATAGCATTGCGACCGTTTCTGAGATGTTTGGCAAAGGAAACTGATCACTGACCACACATCTGTTGAGGTTCCTCAAGTCAATGCACAGCCTCAAATCTCCAGACTGTTTTCTTGCCACAACAATCGGCAAAATCCATTCAGAGAAGCTCAATGATGCCCTCATCGCACAATCTCTTAATTTCTCTCTCCACATCATCTTTTAGAGAAATAGGGACAGGACACACTTTAGCAGCCACCGGAACTGAGCCTTCTTTCAACCTTATCTGGTGAGTGTATTTCTTCAGACAACCTAATTTCTCGCTAAAAACTTCCTTGAACTCCTCAACAAATTCCGGTAGAGACACTTCCTTATGCACATCTAACTCACATACGTGATGCAAAGTGTTCACATAGTCCTCCTTGATCATGACAGGGATAGGAGAGTTAGGATCCAGAATGACTCTCAAACCTTTCTGATGAGACCAACTCAGGACGCTGTCTCCTTTAACAGGAACATAAATCTTCCCACAGATAGTGTTTGACTTGAAAGCAATCTCAGCTTCAAAATATCCTCTCAGATCAATGACTTGACCTCCATAAACCCCTGGAACCACATCAGGGTCTTTTAACTTTACTTTGTGACTAAGTTGTTCATCAAAAACTTCATTGGAGATCAACGTCAACCAGGCTCCAGAGTCGAATAACATTTCACTTGTTACTCCTAAAATGGTGACAATATCTTTGGGATGTTTCCTCTTTTCCATGCCCATGGAAACTGATAATATGCAGTCCTCAGCTACCTTCACCGACGCCTGGCTTCTTTGCGATTTACAACATTTACCAAAATGTCCTTTTTTATTGCATAACCTACAGGTGGAATTTATAGCTGGACGTTTCCTGTACGATGCATAGTGTCCAATGTTCCCACAACGAAAACACTTTGCATCCTTGAACCTGTTTACTTCTCCTTGTCCAACTTTGTCATCCTCTCGGTCAATGCTGTTTCCTTTCACACTTGATATATCCTTTTTTGTGGTGATTTTGTTCACGCCTATATTTTTTCCCTTTTCCAGTTCTTCAACACAAGCTAAGGTGTGCTCTACACTCTTGGCAAGGATGATGACCTCATGCAACGTTGGATCATCCTTGCTCCATAACTCTTGTCTGATTTTGTCACTAGCACACCTTAAAATAAACTGATCACGGATCCTTTCATCAACAGTGCTCCCAAATTTACACGTAGCAGCAAGTTTCATAAGGGCAGTAATTTACCTGGTCTTTGCTCCCTCATACCAAAATGATAATGCTCCAGGATAGTACTGATCTTTGGTAAGTATTGTAAATCAAGTTTCTTCAAACACATCTCGAACTCATTAAGATCTGTAGCCTCTTCACCAGGATCCGGCAGGTTCTCCAATATTTCTTGTCCCTCACAACCCAAACAATGCATAAGAAGCGCTGTTTTTCTCTCATTGGATACATTTGTTCCACAGACCCTGGAATAGTAAAGGAATGTTTTTTTCATTTGGACCATTTTATCGGTGGTTCGCCAGGCATGGTCAAAAAGAAAGGAGGTGGTGGAATATTCTGCATTGCATTGTTTATATTAACTCAAAACAAACATTAATTCAATAATTTTTTTGTTTTGTTAATATATTCCTTATTTGTTTTCCACCAATACTTTCTTAAGTAATGGAAAATTAAAGAAAATTGAACAAAATTCTTATACTACTAAAGACTTAAAATGAACTGAAACACTGTTTGATGAAATGTATCCTGAACTTTTCATGTGGAGCAACCGGTGTCTTTGTGTTGAATTCTGTCACTGGGTTGTTTTTCTTAAGAAAATAGACCTTGTTTTCTTGTTAATTTATTTTCTCTTTGTTTTTTTTCCCGAAAGACTCGAGGACTGGCAATCAGCACATCAGATAATGGGGAGAGGAAGATAAGCAACATGGTTGAGCCGGTGCTCCCAAAGTGCAAGACGATTCCTCCTAATGTTACTTGCGTGCTCCTGAGCACGAGTGAAAGGAAGGCTTCAGCGCGAGTGCAGCGCAAGCCGTAACAGCATGAAACAACTCGCGCGCTCCTGAGCGCGAGTAGAAGAACCGCTTCAGTGCGAGTGCAGCGCAAGCTGTACCGCAAGTAGAGCGCGCTCCTGAGCTCAAGACCAAAGATCCGTTGAAGCAGGTAAAAGCAGGAGATGTAATTTGATAGTATTGAATAGCAATGAAAAGAAATTGATCCAAAATAAAAGTACCTTGTAAGTCTGTGATCCGATGAGCTCAGCAATGAAGGGATTCCTTATTAAAAGAATAGGATAAAGACTTGCCAAAAGGTCTTGACTCCCAGAGTTAAAAAATGACTTATTTGAGGTGACGGTTTGTGTTGAGATGCTCCAAAGACCCTTGTCGCCAGTGTAGAAAAGAGTTCACCAAATTCTTCAAGTATATTGTAGGTCCTTTATTGAAGCATCCCATCCACCAGCAGCCCTGTACAACCAGCTCTCCTCTCTGGTCTCCTCCAACACCACCAACACTCCACATTCTATCATGAGGTCATATGTGACCTCAGCCTGAGGCAAAGCGTTGTGAGCATTCCGCTCCTGCTGAGATCACATAAGCCATATACCACAACATGTACTCAGAGGAAAATGACTAGTTATGTCACAGTGGCCTATGCTCTGTGATGACGGTGGATGTGGGGAGAGAAGATACACAGGGGACATTGATCGTGAGGTGAAATGAGCAGAAATAAAATGAACAGAACATCAGGACAACATCCACAATAATAAAATGGTGCCTTTGTGAAAATGTAGCACAACTAAATCACTTAACACACTTCTATTTGTCGAATTAAAATTGTTTTAAGTGCAATGTTATAATTTCATCATTCACAACTAGAATTCATCATAAAAACAAATCGTATTTAAAATAAGTTGTTGTCCAAAATTGTGCATTTAATGAAACTTCAACACTTGTGTGATGTGTGCTGCTCAAATTGCATGGCATACATAATTGAAATGCTTAATAAAGCATTTGTTTTAAATCAGCTAAACGTGGAGAAGTATTTTTCCCCTCTAGGACCCTTGCAAGTTTTTGGTCTTTTCTTGTCTATAGTGACTCGGCACTGACTGAAGCCAGGGTCATACATATAATTTGTTCATGTAATTGTTTCATTGTTTTAACCTGTTATATAGCAGTTGCAGTGATTCAATATCACTGTTACTAGAGGTACATGGAACAATGGTTTTGCTTCCCTGTTCTACAAATTGTCAGTGGTATGTATCTCCAAGACGGCCAACTTCCCACCTGTTGTAAGCACTTAGCTGAAAAACTCGAGGAGAAAGACCCAACCCCACCAATTTACTTAAAGAGACACCAAGAAGAAGCCCAACAGTTTGCACCAATCACAAAAGAAGCTGGACATAATCCTTGCAGCCATCACAAGCACGGGAGAGGCACTAGAACAAAAGTTGTCACAGTGGTGGTTGATCCCATTTACTGAACAATGTGCAGCTGAAGTTGGTTTAAAGGGTTCAGTGGAACAAGGCCAGTCAGAATAGGAACAGTTACAAATGCAGGTGAAGGACTCAATGACAGGGTGTGCTTCCAAGAAGGCAGAGATGAGAACTCAGAAGGGAGATCTTGACACAATAATATGAGAGTGGTTGGACTCAGAAGAGTGAGCAGAGGAACGTGAGATAGTGCCTATATAGAAAAATGACTACAGTAGACAGTGTCACCAAGGGGTCTCTTGTGCCTCTTTGCTATGGAAAGGACACAAAGAATTACAATCAGAGTTTCCTCTCAGAGCACCACTGAGATCATTGGTGGCAAGACTTCTGAATTACATGGAACTGTGTTACTGCAGAGAAAAAGGAAGGTTGATTATGATTTGATTATAATTTTCCTAGATTATACGTTGGAAGTAGAACATCAATGATTAAGTTTCCTGAATGTGAAGCCTGCAGTTCCTGGTAGTGCAATATCCTTGGTTGTTCCCGGAACATCTCAAAGTAATGAAAAAATATGGATCTTTGTTTTTCACGTTTCCAAGGAATCCAGGGAACGGACAAAGGGATAGGCTCTTCCAGAGCTGTTGGCTCCCCTGCTCAGATGCAGTGACCCAGGAAATGTTACAGAGGGAGGGGGTCACGACCTGTATGTCATCAACAGCATACCCCAGCAAGGAAGTGGAGAGAGGAAGCTGTGGCTAAGAAAAGCTTGACATTTAATGTAAGGTGCCATGAGGAACACATAGATTCGAGATTGAGATGCAGGGGCTTGGAACGGAACATAAACATCATGTTGTAAACCGATGACTTCTGGTAAGGCAAATGATGTACTGCAGTTTTGAGTCCAGCATAGACCCTGCAACAGTTGACAATGATTGGACACACCATCCATGAGTGGCATATGGAGGTTGATTTGATTGTTATTACTTGTAGGTCAATTCATTTAAGAATGGTTGGCAGGGATTCCTCCCAACCATCCCACTCTTTCATCATCATTAAACCCTCCTTACCTCCAGCTCTTGTACCTAGGTGGACAGGAATTCTCCGTTGTACTGGACAGGTGGAAGAACTCCTACTATCTGGAGGATAGTTGGTTGTTTCTGAAATGTTTGATAGATCGATGGGTGGGGAAGATTTGATTGAGATAGAGGCACATATGCCCTAGTCATTGGTAAGAAATTCCTTTTGGGTGTCTACACATGGGGGGCTGGACAGCTTTAGAAGAAAGACTGCAATATCGACAGTACAGACATCACTGACAACCATCAAGAAAACAGGATGTGTAATGTCAGGGGCACGAAGAGTATTGTTAAGATATACTTGTGAAAGAGGGGTTTGCATATAGCTGTGTAGCAAGAGATTCACAGATGGGCGTAAGTTAAAAAACACAGTGGTTATGTCAGGCATCCTATATGATATACTTTGTGTTAGACCTGACAGCCTTAGGGTAGTCACCCCTAACTTTTTGCCTGCCTCCCTCCACTTTTGGGACACTGTTTTTGCTGGTTTATAGACTCTGCGCACTTTACCTCTGCTAACCAGGGCTAAAGTGCATATGCTCTTTCCCCTAAAACATGGTAACCTGGAATCATACCTGATTGGACTATTAATTTACTTATAAGTCCCTAGTAAGGTGCACTCTATGTGCATAGGGCTGGTAAATTAAATGCTACTAGTGGGCCAGCAGCACTGGTTGTGCCACCCACTTAAGTAGCCCCTTCCCCTTGTCTCAGGCCTGCCATTGCAAGGCCTGTGTATGCAGTTTCACTGCCACATCGACTTGGCATTTAAAAGTTCTTGCCAAGCCTAGAACTCCCCTTTTTCTACATATAAGTCACCCTTAATGTGTGCCCTAGGTAACCCCTAGGGCAGGGTGCTGTGTAGGTAAAAGGCAGGACATGTACCTGTGTAGTTATATGTCCTGGTAGTGTAAAACTCCTAAATTCGTTTTCACACTACTGTGAGGCCTGCTCCCTTCATAGGCTAACATTGGGGCTGCCCTCATACACTGTTGAAGTGGCAGCTGCTGATCTGAAAGGAGCAGGAAGGTCATATTTAGTATGGCCGGAATGGTAATACAAAGTCCTACTGACTGGTGAAGTCGGATTTAATATTACTATTCTAGAAATGCCACTTTTAGAAAGTGAGCATTTCTTTGCACTTAAATCCTTCTGTGCCTTACAATCCACGTCTGGCTGGGCTTGGTTGACAGCTCCTTGTGCATTCACTCAGACACACCCCAAACACAGGGTACTCAGCCTCACTTGCATGCATCTGCATTTTGAATGGGTCTTCCTGGGCTGGGAGGGTGGAGGGCCTGCTCTCACACAAAGGACTGCCACACCCCCTACTGGGACCCTGGCAGACAGGATTGAACTGAAAAGGGACCTGGTGCACTTCTTAGCCACTCTTTGAAGTCTCCCCCACTTCAAAGGCACATTTGGGTATAAAACAGGGCCTCTGCCCTACCTCATCAGACACTTGCTGGAGAAGAAACCTGAACCAGAAACTACATCCTGCCAAGAAGAGCTGCCTGGCTGCTCAAAGGACTCACCTGTCTGCTTCTACAAAGGACTGCTGCCTTGCTGTTGCCCTGCTGCCTTGCTGAACTCTTGTCTGGCTGTGAAAGTGCTCTCCAAGGGGTTGGATAGAGCTTGCCTCCTGTTACTTGAAGTCTCAGGACCAAAAAGACTTCTCTCTTTTACTTGGACGCTCCGTGCGCTGAAAATTTTGACGCACAGCTTGTTTCGCGGCGAGAAAAACGCCGCACTCCGACGCTGATCGACGCGACGCTCTTGGGACGATCGAAGATCCGACGCACGGCCTCGCAAGGACAACGCCGCCCGACCTCTAGAGGAGAAATCGACGCGACGCCTGCCGTGAGATCGTAATTTCAACGCGCAGCCCCGCAGATCGAAGTCTAGAGGAGAAATCGACGCGACGCGTGCCGTGAGATCGTAATTTCGACGCGCAGCCCCGCAGACCGACGCGCAGCCCGAAAACAAGCAGGAAAATCCACGCACAGACCCGGGACATCTGGTAATCCCTGCGATCCACCGAAAGAGACTGTCCACGCGCCGGAAAAACGACGCCGACTTCCCCGCGTGGAAAATAACGACGCAAGTCCGTGTGTGCTGGGGAGAAATCGACGCACACACCCTTTTTCCACGCACCTCTTCTCTTGTGGCCCTCTGAGGAGATTTTTCCATTCCCAACCAGGTACTTGTGCTTGAAAGAGACTTTGTTTATATTCTAAAGACTTAAGACACTTTATATCACTGTCCTGTGATATTTTTACAATTTTCCATTGCAACTTTATTCTTTTTGACCTACAATTATCCTGATAAATATTATATATTTTTCTAAACACTGTGTGGCGTATTTTTGTGGTGCTTTATGGTGGTATTGTATGATTTATTGCACAAATATTTTACACATTGCCTTCTAAGTTAAGCCTGACTGCTCATGCCAAGCTACCAGAGGGTGGGCACAGGATAATCTTGGATTGTGTGTGACTTACCCTGACTAGAGTGAGGGCTTTTGCTTGGACAGGGGGTAACCTGACTGCCAACCAAAAACCCCATTTCTAACATTGGTGATCAGCGGTGAGGATAGGACTTGTATTTGTGCAGTGACATACAGTAGCTAAGTATTTCACTACCTACCCACAGTTGAAGGTCAACTTGGTTTTTATCTCTTTTTGAAAACCCGATTTTTTTCCTGACAATTTTCAAAAACTAAATCCTCACTCAACATGTCTCTGACTGGGTCTCAGACAGGGGAATTTGACCTAGTCCAGTTGGATGCATATACGGTCAAACAACTAAGAGGATTCTGCAGGGCATTGAGGGTACCCACCCAAGGGGCCTCCAGAAAGGAGGACTTTCAAGTGGCGCTGAGGGCCTGGGCAGAAGCCCATTTAGAGGATGATGAGGAAGAGGAGCCAGAACATGGCCCCTCAGAGGAATTTTCACTATCTGTGGATGGTGTTACCACTGCAATTGTGCCCCCTTCCAGACCAGGGAGCAGTGTCTCTATGCAAAGCCTGACCGCAGAGGAAAGGAGAGAGGAAAGGGAGTTCCAATTGCAAATGGCAAAACTGAAAATTGAGGCTCAACAGGAGGAGAGGAGGGCAGAGAGAGAAGCCAAACAAAGTGAAGCTGAAAGAACAGCCAAACAGATTCAAGCAGAAGCTGAAAGGGCAGCCAAAGAAGCGGAAGCTGAAAGAGCAGCCAAACAAGTGGAAGCTGAAAGAGCTTTGGCTGAAAAGAAACTATTGTTGGCTCATGAACTGAGTCTCAAGGAGCTGGAGATCAAGGCGAGGCAGTCTGAATCCAGCAATAATGGTGGCAGCATACAGACAGGACCTGCTGGAGAAAAGAAGGTTCGTATACCCAAAAATGTGGTGCCCAGTTTTGGGTGGGAGATGACATAGATAAATGGTTAGCTGCTTATGAAGTTGCACTAAGGGCTCATGAGGTTCCTGAAGGGCAATGGGGGGTAGCTATATCGGGTTATGTGCCGCCATTGGGGAGGGACACACTTCTCACATTGGATCAACCTGATCAAAACACATACCCACTTCAGAAAGCCACTTTACTTGCGAAGTTTGGGCTGACCCCTGCGGGATACCTCAGAGGTTCAGGGACAGCACCAAACAAACCACACAAACATGGGTAGATTTCTTTGATTTCTCCAGTAAGGCACTGAATGGATGGGTGCGGGGCAACAAAGTAGCAGATTATAAAGTTTTATATGACTTGATTCTGAGAGAGCATATGCTTAATACTACTTATACAGAGTTGCGCCAGCACCTAGTGGATAGTAAGCTGACTGATCCCAGGAAGCTTGCTGAGGAGGCGGACCTCTGGGTTAGCACCAGAGTGTCCAAGAAGGTACCTGGGGGGGACTCCCACAAAGGTGGTCAGGGTTCCCAACAGAAGAAAGAGGGGGGAGATAAACTTGTGGATAAGGAACTTTCCAAAGGCCCCCAAAAGAATTCCCAGGGAGGGGGTGGCAACCCTTCCTTTTCCAAATTTGGGAAAAAGCCAGGGACATATGACAAGTCAGGGAAATCTAGCCCCAAATGCATGGAGTGTTACCAGTATGGTCACTACAAAGGCGATCCACAGTGCCCTAAGAGGGCACCGTCCACTACCGGACAGGCACCTGGGTTGACTAGTGTAGCGCTCGGGGGGCAGATGGACCCAAGTAGCTTTGGGGAGCAGGTAGAGATTTCCCTAGTGTCCCTGGGAGAAGGAGAAATGGTGCCCAAAGCCCACATGCCAAAAAATACTTCCAAGTACCGGCAGTGGGTCACCATTGATGGGCAGAAGGTGGAGGCTCTGCGTGACACAGGAGCCAGTATGACTACTATCAAGAGTCAGCTGGTGTCAACAGAGCAGATAGTACCTAATACATTCCAGCAGGTCAGAGTCGCTGACAATCGCGAGAGTTACCTACCGGTGGCTCTGGTTCCCTTTGAGTGGGGGGGGGGTCTCTGGTACTCTGAAAGTAGCTGTGAGTCCTGCCATGCCTGTAGATTGTCTGTTAGGCAATGATCTTGAGCACACTGCTTGGAAAGAAGTGGAGCTCATGTCTCACCTGGAGATGTTAGGGTTACCTGAGTGGGTCTGCATGACCACACGGTCCATGGCTGACCGAGAGGGAAGTCAAGGGCATCTGGAGCCTGGAACGATGGCCCAGAGAGCTGCCAGGAGGAGGGACCAGGGGCGCGGGAAACCGGCCCCAGAAGTTGCCACAGTGGCTGACGGGGCTCCTGAGGAGGAGGCTCCTGAGCCAACTGGGGAAGACATTGCCGCCCTAGGTGACTTACCTGAGCTTGCTGGCTGGCAAGTTGAGGGTGGACCCACCAGGGAGGAATTCTGCAAGGCGCAGAAAGAATGTCCCACTCTGGAAGGTTTGAGGAAACAAGCCTCAAACCAGGCAGCAGGCGACGCCTCTGGCGATCCCACCTATATTGGGAGAATGATCTCCTCTACAGTGAGCCTAAGGTTCCGGCCTTTGGGGCAGCACGTATGCTGGTGGTCCCCCAATGTTACCGAACCTTCCTACTGGGTCTGGCTCACGACATTCCCCTGGCAGGACATTTGGGGCAGGGCAAGACCTTTAATAGGCTTGTCACCCACTTTTATTGGCCCAAAATGAGGACACACTCAGATAAGTTCTGCAGATCTTGTCCTACCTGCCAGGCCAGTGGTAAAGCAGGAAAAAGGGTTAAACCCCCCCCTGATTCCACTTCCTGTCGTTGGCACCCCCTTTGAAAGGGTGGGCATCGACATTGTTGGTCCCTTGGACCCCAAAACTGCCTTAGGCAACAGGTTCATCCTGGTTTTGGTGGACCATGCCACCCGTTACCCAGAGGCAATCCCTCTGAGGATCGTAACTGCACCGGTGGTGGCCAGAACCCTGATGGGGATATTTACCCGTGTGGGATTCCCCAAGGAAATAGTGTCTGACAGAGGCACTAACTTCATGTCTGCATACATGAAGTCTCTGTGGGATGCGTGTGGTGTAACTTACAAGTTCACCACCCCCTATCACCCCCAGTCTAACGGTGTTGTGGAGAGATTCAACAAGACCCTGAAGGGCATGATTGGTGGCCTCCCTGAGGCCATGAGGCGTAAGTGGGACGTCCTCTTACCATGCCTTCTCTTTGCTTACAGAGAGGTCCCCCAGAGGGGGGTAGGGTTCAGTCCCTTTGAGCTTCTCTATGGGTACCCTGTCAGGGGACCCTTAAGCATTGTCCAGGAGGGATTGGAGAAAGCTCCAAAGACAACCCCTCAGGATGTGGTCAGCTATATTTTGGCCTTCCGCAACCAGATGACCCGCTTCTGGAAAGAGGCCCAAAGTAACCTTGAGGCCAGTCAAGAGGTAATGAAACACTGGTATGACCAGAAGGCCACCCTGGTAGAGTTTCAACCTGGAGACAAAGTGTGGGTAATGGAGCCAGTAGAGCTCAGAGCTCTCCAGGACCGCTGGTCTGGCCCATTTGAAATAAAGGAGCGGAAAGGGGAGGCCACTTACCTAGTGGACCTCCAAACCCCTAGGAATCCCCTAAGGGTGCTCCATGTGAACCGACTAAAAGCTCATTTTGAGAGGTCGGAGATCAACATGCTTCTGGTCACAGATGAAGGAACGGAAGAGGAGAGTGAACCTCTCCCCGACCTCCTCTCTGCCCAAGAAGGTGATGGGTCAGTAAGCGGGGTCATTCTGTCTGACTCCCTGACTCTAAACCAGAAAGGAGACTGCTATGAGCTGTTGGAGCAGTTCTCCCCCCTGTTCTCCCTTACTCCTGGACTGACCCACCTCTGTGTTCATGATATTGACACTGGTGACAGTCTCCCTGTGAAGAACAAAATTTACAGGTTGTCGGATAAGGTGAAGGCCAGCATCAAGGAGGAGGTCTCCAAGATGTTGACTCTAGGGGTTATCGAGAAATCCAGTAGTCCCTGGGCCAGCCCAGTGGTGTTGGTCCATAAGGCTACTGCCCCAGGTGCGAAGCCAGAACTCCGGTTCTGTGTGGACTACCGGGGTCTCAACTCAGTCACACGGACTGATGCTCACCCCATCCCCCGAGCTGATGAGCTCGTGGACAGGCTAGGCGCTGCCAAGTTCCTGAGTACGTTTGATCTTACTTCAGGGTACTGGCAGATCGCCCTGACTGAGGGGGCCAAGGAAAGATCCGCATTCTCAACCCCTGATGGCCATTACCAGTTCCAGGTGATGCCGTTTGGGTTGAAAAATGCCCCCGCTACCTTCCAACGGTTGGTTAACGGGGTCCTAGCTGGCAAGGATGCCTTCTGTGCAGCCTACCTGGATGACATAGCTGTCTACAGTTCCAGCTGGGAGGAACACCTGCTTCACCTCAAGGAGGTGCTTCAGGCCCTGCAACAGGCAGGCCTGACCATCAAGGCCAGTAAGTGCCAGATTGGGCAGGGTTCCGTGGTGTACTTGGGACACCTAGTGGGTGGTGGCAAGGTGCAGCCACTCCAGGCCAAGATTGAAACTATCAAGGCCTGGCAACCACCGCGAATGCAGACTGAGGTGAGAGCCTTTCTAGGCCTCACAGGATACTACCGCAGATTTGTCAAGGGCTATGGTACCATTGTAACACCCTTGACAGAACTCACTTCCAAGAAACAACCAAGGTTGGTGAATTGGACAGAGGCTTGTCAGAAAGCCTTTGACGCCCTGAAGGAAGCCATGTGCACGGCCCCCGTACTCATGGCCCCTGACTACTCCCAGGAATTTATCGTGCAGACAGACGCTTCAGAGCATGGCATAGGGGCAGTCCTAGCACAGCTGAATGAGGAGGGCAGAGATCAACCGGTAGTCTTTATTAGCAGAAGGCTATTACCACGGGAACAGAGGTGGAGTGCTATTGAGAGAGAAGCTTTTGCTGTGGTCTGGGCACTGAAGAAGCTAAGACCCTACCTGTTTGGGACTCACTTCCGGGTTCAGACCGACCACAGGCCCCTCAGATGGCTCATGCAGATGAGGGGTGAGAATCCAAAACTCTTGAGGTGGTCCATTTCCCTACAGGGGATGGACTTTACGGTGGAACATCGCCCAGGGGTTGACCACGCCAATGCTGATGGTCTCTCCAGGTACTTCCGCCTTAGCGATGAGAGCTCCCAGGAGGTCGGGTAGCTCTCCCCACTTTCAGCTGGGGGGGACACATGTTAGACCTGACAGCCTTAGGGTAGTCACCCCTAACTTTTTGCCTGCCTCCCTCCACTTTTGGGACACTGTTTTTGCTGGTTTATAAACTCTGCGCACTTTACCTCTGCTAACCAGGGCTAAAGTGCATATGCTCTCTCCCCTAACACATGGTAACCTGGAATCATACTTGATTGGACTATTAATTTACTTATAAGTCCCTAGTAAGGTGCACTCTATGTGCATAGGGCTGGTAAATTAAATGCTACTAGTGGGCCAGCAGCACTGGTTGTGCCACCCACTTAAGTAGCCCCTTCTCCTTGTCTCAGGCCTGCCATTGCAAGGCCTGTGTGTGCAGTTTCACTGCCACATCGACTTGGCATTTAAAAGTTCTTGCCAAGCCTAGAACTCCCCTTTTTCTACATATATGTCACCCTTAATGTGTGCCCTAGGTAACCCCTAGGGCAGGGTGCTGTGTAGGTAAAAGGCAGGACATGTACCTGTGTAGTTATATGTCCTGGTAGTGTAAAACTCCTAAATTCGTTTTCACACTACTGTGAGGCCTGCTCCCTTCATAGGCTAACATTGGGGCTGCCCTCATACACTGTTGAAGTGGCAGCTGCTGATCTGAAAGGAGCAGGAAGGTCATATTTAGTATGGCCAGAATGGTAATACAAAGTCCTACTGACTGGTGAAGTCGGATTTAATATTACTATTCTAGAAATGCCACTTTTAGAAAGTGAGCATTTCTTTGCACTTAAATCCTTCTGTGCCTTACAATCCACGTCTGGCTGGGCTTGGTTGACAGCTCCTTGTGCATTCACTCAGACACACCCCAAACACAGGGTACTCAGCCTCACTTGCATACATCTGCATTTTGAACGGGTCTTCCTGGGCTGGGAGGGTGGAGGGCCTGCTCTCACACAAAGGACTGCCACACCCCCTACTGGGACCCTGGCAGACAGGATTGAACTGAAAGGGGACCTGGTGCACTTCTTAGCCACTCTTTAAAGTCTCCCCCACTTCAAAGGCACATTTGGGTATAAAACAGGGCCTCTGCCCTACCTCATCAGACACTTGCTGGAGAAGAAACCTGAACCAGAAACTACATCCTGCCAAGAAGAGCTGCCTGGCTGCTCAAAGGACTCACCTGTCTGCTTCTACAAAGGACTGCTGCCTTGCTGTTGCCCTGCTGCCTTGCTGAACTCTTGTCTGGCTGTGAAAGTGCTCTCCAAGGGGTTGGATAGAGCTTGCCTCCTGTTCCTTGAAGTCTCAGGACCAAAAAGACTTCTCTCTTTTACTTGGACGCTCCCTGCGTCGAAAATTTCGACGCACAGCCTGTTTCGCGGCGAGAAAAACGCCGCACTCCGACGCTGATCGACGCGACGCTCTTGGGACGATCGAAGATCCGACGCACGGCCTCGCAAGGACAACGCCGCCCGACCTCTAGAGGAGAAATCGACGCGACGCCTGCCGTGAGATCGTAATTTCGACGCGCAGCCCCGCAGACCGACGCGAAGCCGGAGAACAAGCAGGAAAATCCACGCACAGACCCGGGACATCTGGTAATCCCCGCGATCCACCGAAAGAGACTGTCCACGCGCCGGAAAACGACGCCGACTTCCCCGCGTGGAAAATAACGGCGCAAGTCCGTGTGTGCTGGGGAGAAATCGACGCACACACCCTTTTTCCACGCACCTCTTCTCTTGTGGCCCTCTGAGGAGATTTTTCCACTCCCAACCAGGTACTTGTGCTTGAAAGAGACTTTGTTTATATTCTAAGACTTAAGACACTTTATATCACTGTCCTGTGATATTTCTACAATTTTCCATTGCAACTTTATTCTTTTTGACCTACAATTATCCTGATAAATATTATATATTTTTCTAAACACTGTGTGGTGTATTTTTGTGGTGCTATATGGTGGTATTGTATGATTTATTGCACAAATATTTTACACATTGCCTTCTAAGTTAAGCCTGACTGCTCGTGCCAAGCTACCAGAGGGTGGGCACAGGATAATCTTGGATTGTGTGTGACTTACCCTGACTAGAGTGAGGGCTTTTGCTTGGACAGGGGGTAACCTGACTGCCAACCAAAAACCCAATTTCTAACACTTTGTTTATGCTAGGGGGCCTAATATGGGTTACATGGTAGATGCCCTTCAGTGCCTTGTGGGTAGAAGTAGAATGAGAGGGAGGTATGAGTTGGGTATATGCATTTGGACATTTTTGGTGAGTACACATTCTCCCAGTACTGACCATGTTACCTTCTTCTGTTCCCTGTCTGTCCATCTAGCACAGTTTACACATTTGCCACTGATGCTTGGAAGCAATTCAAACAATGAGAAGGAAATAACTACGATTGATCTCCTTCACTGCCGCCTCCCTCCCATCCAGTGAGAGGGGCAAAAACACTGTTGGATTGGATATTGAACTAGAGTTTTGTTGATGCATATTGTATTATTAACCTAACAACCAGGGAATACTCATGTGTTTCATATATTCACAACTTACACATAAGGCTGGATAAAAAGTATTACAATGTCGGAATGTTGACATCGGTGTCACACACTGAGCACTTGTGCAAGACAGTCATTCCCGTCATATCATGCCTGCTGCACTTGCACTAGAGTAGATGTGGGAGTGCGATTCCCCCGCAAAGTCTCCAAAAGCAGCTCTGGAAGATCTGTTCTTTAGGCAAATAATCAGGTATTAAATAGGATATTATTTTCAAGAAAATATATAAGGAGCCTTTAATGTCCTAGTTGAGTGGGACATATTCAAAGTAGTGATCAGAGGACCCTGCCTCAGAATGGTGTATGGTGTGCACAAATCCCTTGAGACAGGCATACGTAAGCTAGAAGCTAGAATCAAGGTTACATACGTTGGAACAAACAGTTCCACCAAACCCAGAGATTAATAAAGACTTAATTTTGGAGATACACGTTCCTAGCCAATTGTTGTTTACTCTGTCATGACTATAGGACACATTATGAAGGGTATGCAAAAGGGAGACTCATATCCTAGCTCATTAAATGAGAACTTAGAAAAGTTCCAGTCTCCGGACACTGAGGTGATTTAGGGAGTCTCATTTACACACAAGCCGGAATAAACCAATTGTTCTGGCAATAATACAGTGGCCTCTATACAGAGTGAGAGAAGCTAGAGTTAAATTAGCTGGATGCAGTACCCTGAACCAAGGGAAGTCATAGAAGAACCAATAACATTGTAGAGGGTTTGCACAGCCATCACTGACATGGCAACAGAGAACACATTATGATTTGACAGATTGTTGGTTGAATTTTACAAGTCCTATTCTGACACATTGGCACCAAACTTGCTGGTTAAGTATGAGTTGGCTTACCAGATGTGTTACTACTGTCCTCCACCAGAAGGGCGTTGATAGTATCACTTCCCAAGTCTGAGCGTCCCACGCAGACTAAAACACATTTAGGCCATTGTCGATGTTGCACATTGACTACAAGGTCCAGATTAGAGTCACATAAAACTGCCTTCACAGAGTGGTGTCAGAATTGGTAGACTTAGATCAAAGTTGGTAGGATGACCAGGTCTATACATTTCGGAAAACACTGCATATACTGATTAAGAAGAGAATAACCCTATCAAATATGGTGATTTTACTGCATTTTCTGAATGGCATGCAAACTATCTTCTCACTTGCCAGTAAGATCTTCAAGGAGCTGAAATCCTTATTACTGTGTAATAGTAATAGCCATAGAGTGGCTCTGCACACATTATGACTTCCTACATTGGAAGAGGTCTGGGGAGTCCCAATTATGAGCATTTGTGACTGACCTCAAAACTGTTTATAGAGGTTACTAGACAAATAGTTGCATGCTTTAAGTCAAATACTAGCACGTGGAATAGGAGTCTGCCTTACAACACATGCCTCAGGTTTCAAGAAATGCAAGATTTGAAATGCAGTCACTCTATTTCCCAAACAGAACGCACCTGACCCCAAAGGCTGTCTATAATGTATGCCTCTGCAACATGTGACTGTATTAAATGATAAGCCAAAGGAGAGACTTCTTCTATGAGGTTTGGACACGCTCAATGATTGCTGGTTAATGAATGAAAATAGCAGGTGCA
Organism: Pleurodeles waltl; assembly: GCF_031143425.1. NCBI lineage: Eukaryota > Metazoa > Chordata > Amphibia > Caudata > Salamandridae > Pleurodeles > Pleurodeles waltl. The sequence continues at coordinate 642,085,148 of NC_090446.1, read as the reverse complement.
CTGGAGCAGTCACTGGCCAGGACATCGTTTTTGAAAATCTGAATCCTGCTTATTTGGTCTGATGCTCCGATACAAAAAGAAAAGGGTGGTAAATTAAGGTCCATATTAATACTTTTTGACGCAAAACTGTGCAAGTGCAGTTTTGCATCAAAAATCTTACTGCCGGCTTGCGTCATTCATGAGCGCCAGCCAGGGTGCCATATTTATAAAATGACACAAGCGGGCGCTAAAGATCGGCTAGCGTCAAAAGAAAAGACTCTAGTCGAGGGTGGGGGTGGAGTGGCTGTAGGGAAACATGGCATTAGGACACCAGAAATTACGCTAGGCTGGTTAACGCCAATATATATGGCGTTAACCAGCCTAGCATCAAATCTTGACGCAATAGTACCCAAAAATGACTCCTGTCTTAGTAAAGACAGGATTCATGCCCACCACCCCAATGGCCATGCCCAGGGGAACAGTGTCCACTGGGCATGGCCATTAGACACATTGGCATGCGGGGGGACATGGAAGGGGCCCCCCAATGGCATAGAAAAAAAATATTAATAATACTTACCTACACTTACCTATACTTACCCAAGATGGGGTCCCCCATGCTTTGGCATCCCTGTGGTGTGGGTGGGTGTGTTCCTGGGGCTTAGGGTGGGCTCCTGTGGGCCCATTCCATGGTGTTTGGCCATGGAAATGGGTTCACAGGTAACTCAATGCCTGGCCAGCCCCCGGCATTAAATAATGATGTTAAGCAAGCTTAGCGTCATTATTTGGGTCCTCGTCTTACCTGTGCATCTTTTTTGCATGGGGGTATAAATAGGGCGCTGAGGGCTTAGCATCACTTTTTGATGGGAACGCCTACATTGCATCTCATTGAGGCAAGGTGGGTTCACACATCCAAAAAATTACGATAACTCCAATATTTTGACGCTAGACGGGTCTAAGCGTCAAAGTCAAAATATGGAGTTAAGTTTGCAACGTTTGAGCGTAAAAAAATATTACGCTAAAACAGCGCAAGCAAAGTATAAATATGCCCCTAAATCCCTTAATCTACAACTGAGGGTGACAAAAAGATGCATAGGGCAGGCAAGGAAATCCTCAAGGGATTCCAGTTTCAAGAGTTCATAAATGTAAAATACTGGTCACATCTAGAGAGGCAGGTCATTCCCGGAAAAGGTGCACGGGAAAGACAAACATGGAAACTGTACTAGGGTGGGAAGAATTGATGATGTCACTTATTAATACCACAAGGGAGGATAAACCGTTGTGAACCTGAACATTGAAGAGTGCAGGCCTAAAAGGCCGTGCAACTATTTCCCGCGTCGCTGATACCTCAGTTGCTATCTTGCTATGCCCCTTGGTTGGACTCACTGGGGGCCAGTGGACCACCAACAAACTTGAGTTTTAACCTGGTGACATCACACGAATTACCTAAAATCAACTGTTGTAAATTTGGAATGCTTTGAATAGTGGTTTCAATCTGTAGTTACAATCCCCCCCTCCTCCTCCCCCCCCCCCCCCCCCCCACACACACACACGAATTGGCGTGAGGATAGTGCCTAGTTGCTGTTAATGATACAGGCGTGATTAGTATTCTTTGAACGACGATGACAAAAGTTGCCTCAGTAAGGTATATATAAACGAAAAGGTAATATAACATGTTTAAGAAATAACAGACTACTTCAGAATTTTTTTAGCGAGTCAAATCCCGGGTGAGGCCACAAACCTTTCCAATTTACATCGGATTCCTCGCGGGCGCACATCAGTGGGGCACGTGTGAAGAATGTGGTCGTTGTGGTTTTGCCCTATTTGGCAGTTTTGGGGGAGTGCGTGAGTTGAGTCGTGCTCTAAAGGATGTGTTACGACGTCACTGCGCACAAGCAGGCCGACCAAGGAACTGCTTCAGGGACTGGAATGCACATTTCACATTTATTATCCATCATCTAGTTCACATATTTTATTTCAGTTATCCGCGCCGATGTGCGGAAAGACTGCTCGCGCCTCGTCCGCGTGCTCCCTCATCATGCTCCAGTGCCTTTTTGGCGGCGCAGCGTGGACCCACGCCTTAGTACAGGGACCGCCTGCGTCACTTTCAATTACAGACACCCTCCCTGTCAGGGAGGGTTTATTCTACTTGGATTCACTTCCTGTTCTCCGACATGGTAGAGAGTGACAGAGATGGAGATGTTCATCCCTAGTACACATCAATCAATGTTTGAAGTGTGATTATCCTCCTGCTGAAACCAAAAAATGCCCAAACCAGCCCTTTCATTTCCACGTGTCACAATATATCTCGTTCAATCAATTCATTATCTCCCTCTCCTTCTCTCCTCACTCTCTTCCCAATACGATAGCTTTCCCCATATGTTCTTCCTCCCTCCCCTCCTTGAGGTCTCTTCCACCAGCTTTAATTAAAATTCTGGAGCAGGATACACAGGACAGGCCTGGGCTTTCAAAACTGGCCTCCAAGGGCTCCCGCCCTTCGGGGAAACGGCTGGTGATATAAAAGTCCTGTCCAGCCCTGATGTTCCCTTTCAAGGGGTGCATGCCTTATTGTAATTCTAAAAAATGCTGCTTTCCAGCATTCTTTTGCTCCGCTGTGCTTTGGTCTTCTCATTTCTTTCCTACATTCCGATCTCCACTCCTCTCCAATCCCTCCATCCTCTTCCCTCCTTTCCTCTTGCTAGTCCTATCCTTCTTTTACCTCTCCTCCCCCTTGCCATCCTCTTGCCTCTCTGCTCTGTAATTTCACATCACTGAAAATAATCCTGTGTCAGCGTTCGGGCACAATACATGCTGTCTTCAGGTAAGGAATGACAGTGAAGTCTCTAGGAGGCCAACATTTTACAGCTCTGGTAGAACCCGAACAATGATTTAACTGCCATCTCATTTCAAATGATCACACCCTTCCCAAGGTTCTCAAGTGCCTCACTGCTCAACCATCAGGCAACACCTAGAGCTCAATGAATTGTAACCTCTGTCTCTCTCTGGATTTCACCTGAGTCATCCTGAGCCAGAGAGTTTGCAGCAGTCTTTCATCATAATTCCCATGCAGTTCTTCATCATTCCATATCTTTATGCTGCTTTTCACACTTTTGACCACAGCATGTCTTTTCAAAAGTTCGGTCACACCTGTGATTAATGAAACAGTTCATACGTGAAATGAATGACTCCTAAATGACGAATCACATTTTGTGCGACTTTAACATTTTAAATGGGTTGTAGTTGTGAATATGACAAAGGTTGTCACCGAGGGTCCTACGTTTCAGTGGTTATACTACAACTTCATCCCACCGACATCACCAAACTTCCTACAAATGACGACCACCACATGATGCTTGGCTACACCTAAAAATCAAAAATGCCTATCTCTTTATAGAAGAATGTGCAACCACCTCTCAAACATTCAACTCTTAACAAAATCTAACCATGGACCTCTTAACACAGATTCTGGTCATGGGCACAGCTCAGTCTCCTTCCAAACCTCTCTCATAGTTGATATACTGTAGTCTCAAACCATCTACATTTCCAAAGGTAAGTTATACACTGCCGATCTTTGACAAGTCGCTCTCATTGACATTGTATGTCGCAGAGCACATAAAACATACAAGATCGTTTCCAAAGCCACCCAAAGAAATTAGACTATGTCTCCTTTTTACCAACAAACACATACTCTTGACAGAGCTATGGCCACATCTGTACGAGACAATTATAGTTCCTTATATCTCAAGCATTAAATACCATGCACAGCTCTCAAAATAGTGCGAAACCAAAATACATAACTGATTGTAAATGAAATAAAGGAACCCATATTAGGCTTCTCTCGCAGGAGCTACATTGGCTTTGCATCTCAGCAAGGATCATTGTGAAAGGATTCTGTTTTTTACCCTATGCACTATGGATCTCTGGTTCGACATATCTACAATTAAGAATGATAATGCCATCTCAAGCCACACTTTTCCTGAAAATGTTTTTTACAGGCTGCACCACCACTAATAAAAAAAAAACGGAGCTAAACAAAAAAAATCGTCTTGTCACAAGGGTGTGTTGCAATGAAACTCCCTCCTTCAGGTGCCAGTTTACATTAAAAAAAGACCATCCACTTTTAGAAAGTCCTTTGAATGCCTGCTCTCCCTTCACAACTTCAACTGTTTAAGCCTAAGGGATTGCACCTTCTTCGCCTCTGCTTCCCTTACCTGTCTTGTAGAGTGCTCACTAGCGCCTTTTGGTTGAATTTCATCCATTTGTAAACCTATTAAATACATGATTTTGGGAACGTCTTGAAAAATGTCATGGGGCACTGAAGATGACACATTGTCGCTCCAGTAAGTAATGAGATTGGCACAATATCTGAGAAGGGAAAACGTCCCGTGCAAATAGATAAACCCAAAAATAAAAGATTTACACAGTCAGGGATTCTTCAGGCTGATATGATGCTTGACCTCTTAGAAAACCATAAGTGGACCCTGCATTCCTACCTCTCAATTGTCATCACTGTTTCTTCCACCTCGTTTCCACAATGTATTTATTCCAATTGCTGTAGCCCTCTTTTCTCATCTTTTTCAACATTTCGCCTTTGAACTCTTTTATTACTCTTTCTTCCACCATCTCTCTTTTCCTCCTCCGTCTCTCCCTCTCTCTTTCTCTCTTCTCCCTGTCTCCGCCTGCGCCTATGCTCTGCTTATCGAACGGCCTACGTTGCATCCGCCTCCGCAAAGTGGTTGCCTTCAGAAAAGTCCTGCAGCAGCGCTTGCTTTAATGACAGAACTGTGGCTTCAATTTACGAAGCTCCTGGCTAGCCGGGCTGCCTGCAGAGTCCCAGTGGGCCAACAGGAGCTGAACATAGTGAGACACAACAGCAGACATAAATACAGTAACTACAAATTGGCTGGCTTAGGTGACAAGCATGAAACAGCCCGAAAACCTGTGATACACAGATGCTAGCGTCTGTTGTAGTAACTAGCCGTAATGGTGGTCAATAATCCCGCCACCTCTTGCTGATTAATTTTAGAGTTCCATAGACCATGGAGTGGGCCAGTTCAGGCGTTGCGCCTCTGCACATTACTGTGGTAACAAGCCTCACAAGAAGCCTTAGGCAAAGAGAATATCTGTACAAAAAACATTCAATGGCAGCTCATCAAGGAGCCTGGATTTTAAAGGTGGTTAGTTGCCCAGTGAAGAGGAGGGTCTGAAGGTCTTGGTTCAAGTGTGGTGTAAAAGCTAAAAGTGAGCTGTATGTGAAACAATCGTTCTTTGTTCATCACTTGTATCATTCTAGCTAAATACCTTTAGAAGACCTGGGAGCATGTATAACAGCTTGTTCTTACATTTCTTTTTTTCAGACGAGTTCCGACTTCTGAATTCACCTGTAAAATAAATAATTTAGCTTCTTAAATGTAATAAGTTATTACAGTTGAGTTGTGAAACCTGCTGCCAGACTGAGCAGCCAAGATGAAATGCAGGTCATGGTGCATAACTAAAGCAAGAGTTTAAACAAGTTAAAATATTAACGAAATTAACAGTGATCAACAGAAAGGAAATATTTATGATAATGTTTATTTTTTTGCACATTTAGTTCATTGTAAAAAAGTGACACTTCTCACTCTAGCTATAGTCTTTGTTGTCTGACCTACATTAAACTTTTTCTAATTATTTTTCTAACACATTACTTACTGCCTTTTTGGTGTGATGAACTTTGTGCAAGAGTTCTCCTTTCTTTCCTTATGTCTACAACCATACTATCACTTTCATATAAAGGAGCAAAAAACGAGGATTTAAGCTTTCAGTGAGAAATGTGATGATGCGACCATGTATTATAGGAAATAAAGTGTTCTGTTTTGTACATTAAAAAGATGTTGCAATTCACCTTGGAGTTCCATGACCTTATAAAGGTGCTTAGCCTTGGGCCTCGTACCTCCATATGATCACAGATGTATAATTACAGGTTACAAAGCAGAATAACAGCTGCAGATTAAAACACAAAACTTGGATCTTTTTTCCTTCTTTACATCTGTTTTTTTCTAAAATGTACACTGATCAGTTGCTTAGTGTTATGTTACTATGTTGTGCTCAGTGGTAACTTTAAAGATGTCAACAAATGCTGTTGCATTTCCATCCAAAAGCAGCATATTACTTTAAAATTCCAGAGACACTCAATCAACCATTTACCATTATCAATGCTTGTTAAGTACAGCTGATCCTGCTTTTCAACCACTTAAGACACAAGTCAGATCAAAATTGCGGTGAGACCCCTTCAATGAGCAATTTAGTTTGCTCACTTTAGCTACTAGGACCCTTTGACATCTTCACATGATGTGGAAGTTTGGAAATCTCTCTAAAATACGGTATGGCTAGACCTGTGTGAAAGTTTTATTATGCCAGAGTAATTTTGGTAATTCTGTGTTATCTTTGATGCAGAGTTACCAAACTTAACTTGATTACACTCACTTGCATAATCGAGAGTGATTGTGGGGGAAGAGAATCCTATGGCAAGAGCAGTTTTAGCAAGTGCGAGGGGATGCTGCTGTTCATGTTCTGTTGCATTCAGTGCTATTTTCTTTGCACAAAATGCATTCTTTCAAATCCATTTTAGATGCACTAAAAAAACAGCTCATAAATACTGGAAGTTAGTTGGGCAAAATCGTACCCCAAGTGCACATTTAGCAAGTGTGAGTGTCTGCTCACACTACCTATTTATGTTCTGTTGCATTTAGCAATGTTTCTTAGTACAAAATGTAAACTTGCATCCATTTGGGATGTGAGGGTGCATTTTTCCTTTAAAAATAGTGCTAAATGCAGAAACACTCTTCTTGTGCATTTCTGTGTAATATTGTGAAATTTTAGGGTAGTTTTTCATGATTATCGTGCTCGGTATTATGTAAGTTATGCCGACCCCCTAAATATGCCCAAGGAGTCATGTGACAGCTGACTTTGAGGCATATACGAATTTATAGGAATAAGTAGTAGCATTTTCTGGGGCTATATCTTCTTGAAAAATAATAATGATTATTTTCTGTTGGATCCAGTACACAAATGCTGATATATATATATATATATATATATATAAAATACTTGTAATTGAAACAAGTTTAATATGATGGATAAAAGTTTGTTTATTAACATAAGTTAGGTTGCCACATTTTTATGAAAACTCAATTTTGGTTCAAATGGATGTTCTTTGATGCTGCTCTGTTATTCATTCACGCCAGTATGCACACCACTCCAATCTGGTCCATTGCGCATTTTCTCTCCTTCTCTTCTCAGAACGAAGAAGCGCTCTGCAGAGCAAAGAAAAGCTAAAATCATGCATTTTACTATGTACTCTGAATTTACTTTCTAGAGCTCCTGCGTTTTGCAAGTTATCAAAGCTTTTCTGCTGTAGTTCCGTTGCTGGGCATATTATGAATAGAGATTGTTCAAATGTTGCATATTAGTATGAACTTCTTCGAATGGAAATAAACATGGAAGATTCTGGATGCTTTCTTAAAATTAGTTGGTGCTTAGAAATGTAAGAGTGATGAAAAAATCTGATTTGACAAGAAGGTTGTGACTTGTGATCATGAAAGGATCAATGTGCATTTCTTCTAATTTGTACTTAAGAATCCCTTGATTATAGGGGTGAGCCAGATTTTAGAGAAAACTGTAATTTCTACTAGGGATGCTGCTCGATTTTATTACGATTTTGCTGCTCATTCGAACTTCAAATATTTCTGATTCTGACTATTTTGTATAACTCTGCATTTGAGGCTCTGTAGCATTTGTTCTGTACCACTTGATTATTGTGAATTTCTGTAAAAACTCCCTTTAAAATTTCTGTGATCTACAACTCAGTTATTGAGTGGTCTTTATCATACTACTCTGATAAATTGAAGTTGGGGAGAGTGCCTTTAATGGAAGATCAACCCAGAGTCGAACTGCCTGAAGTAAATCGTGGCAATGACATTTTTGGAATGTCATGATTATTGGGATATGGTCCTAAATATCGTGCTACGGTATTTCTCATCCCCAAATATATGAGGAATGATTGTCTGCTTATTTTGTAATTAATCTTGTTGTTTTGAACTTTTGGATGCAGTTAATGTGTATCCTGTTTTAGCAATCAGATGGGGTTAGATTTGTTGTTAAGAGCTCAGCAAAACGGTTGTGGAAATCTTTGTTAGCTTGGTTAGCTGGCATGATGATGATCTTGCTTTATGTATGTGAGTATTTGAATATTACAATTTGGATACATATTCTCCTTTTAGTGGAAACCTGAGATCAGCTGGGCTACATGCTGCCCTACTGATCAGGGTGTATGGGTGATTTGATCTGGCTGGTTATTAGATCATCGTCTTTCTCATACATCATTGTATTTAACCGCCTACTACTATGTGGTGATTGCTTATCAGAATGTATTGTGATTTTACTTTTCACTGGAGGTAGAGCAGGAACTGGCAGGATCTGGCTACACTCAGGATTTATTCTCAAGTGTGACAGAAGGCAGCATTATCATTGTATCCCAGCAAAGCCGCTGTTAGCTCTTTAGAGGCAGAGTGGGCTGAATCTATGTTCTCCTAGGCTAGCAGAGTGATTTCTGTCTACCCTGGCATCAACGGCCACCTCTGTAATGGGCAGTAGAAAGGGTCACCTTATTAGTAGGTTGGTTCAGGGTCTTACCATGTGGCAGCATACAAACTACTGCCCCATCACCATGGGACTTATGAGTGCCTCCTTCCCGTGCATTGGTAAGCTTAGAACTACCCCATCCTCCTCAGATTCCCAAAGTTGACAGCCTCTCCATGCACTGCTAGAGAGGTGTGAAAGAGACCTGTCAGAAGCACTCATTCCGCCAGGTACATAATCCAGTAGTCCGTCTTTTTGATTTGGCGGTATAAGCTAAATTTGGAGTCCAACACCAAGTTAAACGTTTTGTCTTTTGTGACCACCAATGACACAAACTGTTAAAAGGTTTGGCTGAGTCACTAAGCCAGGCCCTTCAGGGAGGTAGTAGCAATTGATGGTTAGAAGAAAAAATTATATATTTTATATTCATTTTCAGAGAATCCAGTGACTTTAAATTCTCTATGTCAAATAAGCACTACTTGAGGTGCATGATGTCATCTACCAATAAGATGTTTACCAGCACTTGGGTACAATCAGCATATTAGTGTGCAGGAACAGGCAGAAGCCAAGGACCCTATTTTCTGGTGTTCTAAGGAAAGTTAATTGGTGACACTCTACATACAGTTAACAACCTGAAGATTCCACATTACATCAAGAGGAACATGAGCATATTAATATTCTGCAAGGCTGTCTATGTAAGAGGTGCAGGGGTGGACTGGTCCATAGGGCAATCTGGCAGTGACTGAAGGGCTGGTCTCATAGATCCATGAATGGGTTGTTTGTGGCTGTTGATGGGCCTGTTTTATGATGTGGTGTCCCACTTTTAAAGTTGATTTCACTGATATTAACACAAGCACTGCTTGCAGCAAGCAGTATTCCGTGTAGACATTTATACAGCATGCCTACACACGTTCATAACTGCCCCGATTTGTAAGAGTGGTCCACTTTTTTAGATGTCTGATTTCCTATTGGGAGCAGCTTCTGGTTTGGTGCCCGGACCGATTTTATGTACCAGTCCGACACTGAAAAGGTGGCCCCATGTATTTCATTTAGAGGTTGCCTGGTGTTGTAGTTGTGACCCCTGGCTTGCCCCTTGCGATCCCTGGCACTGCCTTTGCGACCCTTGGCTTCAGAGGTGACAAAATCAGTGCTAGAAACACAGGGGCAACATGTCATTGTGGGTGTTTGTTGGGGCTCCTCTTTCCATGTTTTCTGTCATTTTTTATTACACTAATAATGAATAATACTATATGACTATTAGTGTAATAAAAATGGAGTACAATTAGTTGCAATATGACCCTCCCATAACCCGCTCTGGCAACTGAGGCAAGTAAAAATGCTTTTAAATGTATGTTGTGTGCATGCTTGCAAGTGTGTGTTTGTGTGAGAGAAACTGTGTGAATGTCTGCCTATGTGTCTGAGTGAAAGTAAAGGTCAAATGGCGTGAGATGTCACTTCCGCCACCCCTGGCATTATAGTGTATTGACGTCCATGGGTGGCGGTGGAGCAGCAGGAGTTAAGAGAACTAGATATAGATTCAGCCACCAAAATATATTCAAGTCCAGCAGTATTCTGTGGTAGAGCTCGAGGGGACTTTTCGATACCCCTCAGAAGCTAATGAGGAGTCAAGCAGAGTCCAGAGAAATACACCACTTGTGTCCGTCACATGGAAAACATCATAGACACTCCAAGGCATGTCTTTTGTAAAATGATAACAATAACTCCCCTTCCTCTCGTGGCACGTGGCCAAAAGTTATCTTATAAGGAAATCGCAACATCTTCCTGAGCCAGTGTTCTGAGAGGTGACAGCATAAGAGATGAGACAGGCTCATGAACGTGCCAGGTTTCGCTTTACGTTGGCCTCTTTCGTTTGCTGCAATAGGGAACTTTTAAAAGCATAATTCTGTCAGTATCTTACTCATTTTCTTGTCGATTAGTAAACTTCCCCACTTCTGTCCTTTTTTAGTAAGTGAACAAGCACTTTAAGCCCACCACTTTGAGAGAACTCATTTTTCCTTGTCTAGTCCCACCGAAACACACACACCTTTGTAAGGTCAACGCACAAACCGCCTGTTTGGACAAACTCGCCCTTTTCTGGGATTTTACGTCTGGCTTGACAGTGCTGCTATTGAAGGCATATTGTTGCCAATTCTTTAAAATATGCATTCAGTGAGATCTTTCTCAGCCCAGGCGAGTATTTCTCTCACACTTCTTGCAGTTGCCTGCTTGTTGTATCATTCCATCTCCCGTAGAGTGCTTGGATTGTGATGCCTGAGGGATTGTTTTTCAAATGAATAACACACTTGGCCATCACTCAGTCCTTTAGCTTACAAATCCAGTCTGTGGAGAAAGGAATTATTTTCTGTATTGTTTGTTGCAGTAGGCTTTTTAAGTGTTTTTGTTACAATTCCAGTGCGAGTCATAGTCGCTAACACCGTTACTGCCACTGCCACCACCATTAAGGACATCACAATGACCTCCTTCTCTGCCTCCATTACCACCATCGCCACCAAGCTTCCTACCACGATTGTCACTGCTATTACTATTGTCATTACCACCGTCATAGCCTTTGGCAATCCCTGTGTTCATCCTACTCCATGTGAGCCAGATGTTTTGGATTCTACATCATTTGTTTAACCCAGAGCCAAAAGCACAATGTCAAGCTCTGAGATGCCATTTGTTCCCTGAAATATTTTGCACCCTCATGTCAAAGCCACTTATCATGGCGTGTCTGCTAATAAATGTTCCCGAATTCAATACAGGCTTACGAAATTAATCAGAAAAACAATTTGGCAAATAGGGTCTTCCATTGATCTTTTGCAAAGGGACCAATCTTGCGGCCAGTATTGAATGTCTCAGTTTCAATCGTCATGAGGCATGTGCAAAGTTGGGCTTGTTTAGTTATTTTGTCAGCAGGAAGGTAAGATCCGAGCAGTGGTGGTTATATTCATCTGAATGTTGTCAGCACACTTATTTCTTGTTGTAATATCTGTACATTATTTAGAATGACACATTCTGTAGTGGCTTCTAGATGCGCTTCCATCGCCCTCACCATTCCCTAGGAGTGATTGAGAGACTGCAACCACTTGTTTGCAGTGCACTCTAGAGGTGCAGGCGTGTCTGTCTATATTGAATGGCTTTAGCTGATTCTTAGATGTGCACAATGTGTGTATAGAATTCCAGATGTCACTCAGATGTTTCATAGTCCCATGTGGTATTGGGGCTTTAATTTCACTACCATAAACACCTTATTTCTGTACCACAAATCTAACAGCAGAAATACCTCGAGTGGAATAGGTGTGATGCATAGGTAGATCGAGCAGTCTGGTCCTTCTGCAACGCCACAGGTGGTGAACATGTGCTGGGTAGAATTGACCTGAGTGGCCAGCATTTGTTTACAGGGGAAACTAGGAGTCATGATGGTAAAGCTTTCACCTTGATCTGTGACATAGGTGGTCATTACAACATCGGTGGTAAAAGCCGCTTACCGCCGTGCAGAAGATCGCCAACATACCGCCGCGGCTGCAGAATTCCGCCACAGCTATTATGACCCACATCTCGAAATCCAACAAAATTCAGACACCCACCCAAGTCCGCCACACCAAAGGTCAGTGATAAACTGGCGAAAACAAAACCTCCACCGTCACGCCAACAGAAATACGCCCACACTATCACGACCCACTAATCCACGCGGCGGTCTTTCAACCGCGGTATTCCATTGGCGGTATACACCACCACGCTCAAAATACACACACACATACAAAACACCGCCACATTAGACAATTCGAAATACACACACCTGATACACATACACACATCACTCCTACACACCCAATACAATATAAAACACACACCCACATCACCCACAAACCCCTACGACCACTCTACAGAGAGAAGGCCAGATAGAGACACCATCATCCACAAACTAGCAGCCACAGGCACTCAACACCATCACCCACACAACTTCCACGCACAAAACACCACACACCACTACATATCACCACACTAATCACCACACACACCACCCCACACATCACCTACACCACCCCATGGCACGGCAAAGACACCCCAGGTTCTCGGAGGAGGTGCTCAGGGTCATGGTGGAGAAAATCGTCCGGGTAGAGCCACAGCTATTTGGAGCACAGGTGCAGCACACCTCAATTGCAAGGAAGATGGAGCTATGGAGAAGAATAGTCGACAGGGTAAACGCAGTGGGACAACACCCAAGAAATCGGGACGACATCAGGAAGAGGTGGAACGACCTACGGGGGAAGGTGCGTTCCGTGGTCTCAAGACACCACCTGGCGGTTCAGCGGACTGGCGGCGGACCCCCACCTCCTCCCCCACAACTAACAACATGGGAGGAGCAGGTCTTGGCAATTCTGCATCCTGAGGGCCTCGCAGGAGTCGGTGGAGGAATGGACTCTGGTAAATCAAACCTTTACTAATATATCCCCCACCCTTCCTGCATGCCATCACACACTCCTACCCGTACCCTCACCCTCAGCACTCCACCAACTCACATATACCCCACTATCACAAACCACCCATCCCAACACCAAGCCCTGCATGCAACCCCAATGCATGGACACCCATCACTAAAGCATGCCCACTGCACATACCCATACAACCCCCTAAACGATCATCACACAAGTCCCCACATAGGAATGCAAGCACTGGGGTACACCGGTCACCCACCCATTGCCCACCATGACACACACAGATGCAATAATTAAGCTTTTACACCCCTGCAGGACCAGTACCCAACGTCGCCAGACAGGAGGGTCCAGACATCTCCACCCCACCCACAGAAGAGGCCCACAGTGATGACAGCAGCTCTGTCCAACTGGATCCAGATGACCAGCCCGGACCATCGTGGGCCTCGGGACAGTCGGTTCCCCTCGCACAGGCACAGGCCACCACAGACCTTCCACCCTCTGGTAACACCAGCACAGCACCCACCCAGCGGGCCCATACCTCCGTACCCAGGACGCGTCAATCAGCAGTGTGTCCACCACTACAGGGAACCCAGGATAACCCACCACCCCAACAACAACAGGGACCTGGGGGCAGTGGCAGTGGGCACACGGTCCAGGTGACGGAGGCCCAGGAACACAGGGGAACTGGGAGGGCTGCTGTGCGACAGTGGGCGGACAGGCCAAGGGAACCCACTCTCCACAAGGCCCTCTCCTCCATCATGGGAGCATACCACCACTCCCAGGAAACGATGGCAACGGTCCTGGCCAGGTTTCAGGAAACCCAGTGCATGCAGGAGGAACAGTATCTGGGGTTCAGGGAGGAACTCAGAACCATCAGCTCGGCCCTGGGCACCATCGTAGGGGTGCTGAAGGAAATACTAAACACCAGGAGGGACACTGTGGCACTCCAAGGGGCCCCTAACACTAGCATGGACGATGAACTGCCCACCACCTCCGCCGGCGCTAGTGGACAGGAGGCACCGCCACAGGACCACAACACCAGCACCCCACCCCCTGCAGATGGAGAACCACCCCGCAAGCGGTCCCTGAGATCCAGGAACAAGACAGAGCACGATGCCAAGACCCCGCCAAGAAATGAGACCACCCTGATTGTCAACCCACTGTCCCACTTTGTCACCCTGTCTGTTGGACCTGGCTTTTTGACAGGGACATCCCCAAACTTTTTGCCTCCTTCCTCCTATTTTTTCTGACCTGTTGTTGTTGGCTTTTGACCTCTGGGCACTTTACCGCTTCTAACCAGTGCTAAAGTGAATATGCTCTCTGTGTAAATTGTACTACTGATTGGTTTATCCATGATTGACTATTTAATTTACTTGTAAGTCCCTGGTAGAGTGCACTACATGTGCCTAGGGCAGGTAGATTAAATGCTACTAGTGGGCCTGCAGCACTGGTTGTGCCACCCACCTCAGTAGCCCCTTAACCCTGGCTCAGGCCTGCCATTGCAAGGCCTGTGTGTGCAGTTTCACTGCCACTTCGACTTGGCATTTAAAAGTACTTGCCAAGCCTAGAACTCCCCTTTTTCTACATATAAGTCATCCCTAATGTGTGCCCTAGGTAACCCCTAGAGCAGGGTGCTGCGTAGGTAAAAGGCAGGACATGTACCTGTGTAGTTATATGTCCTGGTAGTGTAAAACTCCTAAATTCGTTTTTACACTACTGTGAGGCCTGCTCCCTTCATAGGCTAACATTGGGGCTGCCCTTATACACTGTTGAAGTGGCAGCTGCTGATCTGAAAGGAGCAGGAAGGTCATATTTAGTATGGCCAGAATGGTAATATAAAGTCCTGCTGACTGGTGAAGTCGGATTTAATATTACTATTCTAGAAATGCCACTTTTAGAAAGTGAGCATTTCTTTGCACTAAAATCTTGTTGTGCCCTTCAATCCACGTCTGGCTAGGTTTAGTTGACAGCTCCTTGTGCATTCACTCAGACACACCCCAAACACAGGGTACTCAGCCTCACTTGCATACATCTGCATTTTGAATGGGTCTTCCTGGGCTGGGAGGGTGGAGGGCCTGCCCTCACACAAAGGACTGCCACACACCCTACTGGGACTCTGGCAGACAGGATTGAACTGAAAGGGGGCTTGGTGCATTTCTTAGACACTCTTTGAAGTCACCCCACTTCAAAGGCACAACTTAGTATAAAACAGGGCCTCTGCCCTACCTCATCAGACACTTGCTGGAGAAGAAACCTGAACCAGAAACTACATCCTACCAAGAAGAACTGCCTGGCTGCTCAAAGGACTCACCTGTCTGCTTTTCTACAAAGGACTGCTGCCTTGCTGTTGGCCTGCTGCCTTGCTGAACTCTTGTCTGGCTGCAAAAGTGCTCTCCAAGGGCTTGGATAGAGCTTGCCTCCTGTTCCCTGAAGTCTCAGGACAAAAAAGACTCCCCTTTTTCACTTGGACTCTCCGTGCGCCGAAATTTTCGCCGCACAGCTTGTTCCGCGGCAAGAAAACCGCCGCACACCTACGCTGATCAACGCGACGCCTTCGGGACGATCGAAACTTTGACGCACGGCCTCGCAAGGACAACGCCGCCCAACTTCCAAGGAGAAATCGACGCGTCGCCTGCCGTGAGATCAAAACTTTGACGCACGGCCTCGCAAGGACAACGCCGCCCGACCTCTAGAGGAGAAATAGACGCGACGCCTGCCGTGAAATCAAAACTTTGACGCACGGCCTCGCAAGGACAACGCCGCCCGACCTCTAGTGGAGAAACCGACGCGATGTCTGCCATGAGATCGAAACTTTGACGCACGGCCTCGCAAGGACAACGCCGCCCGACCTCTAGAGGAGAAATCGACGCGACGCCTGCCGTGAGATCGTAATTTCGACGCGCAGCCCCGCAGAACGACGCGCAGCCGGAAAACAAGCAGGAAAATCCATGCACAGACCCGGGACATCTGGTAATCCCCGCGACCCACAGAAAGAGACTGTCCGCGCGCCGGAAGACGACGCACGACTTCCCCACGTGGAAAATAACGACGCAAGTCCGTGTGTGCTGGGGAGAAATCGACGCACACACCCTTTTTCCACACACCTCTTCCTTTGTGGCCCTCTGAGGAGATTTTTCCACCCCAAACCAGGTAATTGTGCTTGAAAGAGACTTTGTTTATATTCTAAAAACTTAAGACACTTTATATCACTTTTCAGTGATATCTTTACAAATTCATATTGCAACTTTGATCGTTTTGACCTGCAAATACCCAGATGAATATTATATATTTTTCTAAACACTGTGTGGTGTGTTTTTGTGGTGTTATATTATGGTATTGTATGATTCATTGCACAAATGCTTTACACATTGCCTTCTAAGTTAAGCCTGACTGCTCGTGCCAAGCTACCGGAGGATGAGCACAGGCTGATTTTGGATTGTGTGTGACTTACCCTGACTAGAGTGAGGGTTCTTGCTTGGACAGAGGGCAACCTGACTGCCAACCAAAAACCCCATTTCTAACACTGTCCATATTGGAACTGCCCCAGCTCCACTTCCTATGACCATATGGGCAATGCACCTATGAGACAAATAGACTGGACTGTGCCATGGACACTCCTCCGCCATCACCCCTCACTATTTAACTTCCCCGCCCAATATTTTGCATTTAAAGAAACACACCTAAAGCACCAAGATCTGGAGTCTGTCTGTGATTTTGAAATAGTGTATTTGCAATTACAGTGACAAAATTTCCAGGAATTAGTAATGTCAACATACCTATGTTACACAGCTCTAGTCCATGAGGAATCTAAGCAGATGACACACGTTGGGACCCACACCTGTGAAACCGTAAGGGAAAGTGACAACTCAGTGACCATACACTGGGTGAAATCGACAGACAGGATAGAGGTAGAAGTGTAAAAGTACATGTAGTAGGCAGGAATGTATTCTCACCTGTGTTTCACTGGAAATATTGCTGGATGACTGAGTCCCTGTTGTCAGTGTCTTCTTCCTCTGCTTCCTCCTCATCACTGTTCACAGGCTCCACAGCTGCCACAACACCGCCATCTGGACCATCCTCCTGTATAAAAAAAAAGGCACCTGTCGTTGCAAAGCCAAATTATGAACCATACAGCAGGCCACGATGATCTGACACACCTTCCTTGGTGAGTAGAATAGGGATCCACCTGTCATATGGAGGCACCTGAACCTCGCCTTCAGGAGGCCGAAGGTGCGTTCGATCACCCTCCTAGTCCGCCCATGGGCCTCATTGTAGCGTTCCTCTGCCCTGGTCCTGGGATTCCTCACTGGGGTCAGTAGCCATGACAGGTTGGGGTAACCAGAGTCCCCTAATAGCCACACCCGGTGCCTCTGTAGTAGACCCATCACATAAGGGATGTTGCTATTCCGCAGGATGCACTGAGCCAGGGAACATGGCATTCACATGGGAGATGTACTGGTCTGCCAAACATACCATCTGTACATTCATGGAATGATAACTCTTCCGGTTTCTGTACACCTGTTCACTCCTGTGGGGGGGGACCAAAGCCACATGGGTCCCATCAATGGCACCTATGATGTTGGGGATATGTCCAAGGGCATAAAAGTCACCTTTCACTGTAGGCAAATCCTCCCCCTGAGGGAAAACGATGTAGCTCTGCATGTGTTTCAGAAGGGCAGACAACACTCTGGACAACACGTTGGAAAACATAGGCTGGGACATCCCTGATGCTATGGCCACTGTTGTTTGAAAAGACCCACTTGCAAGGAAATGGAGCACTGATAGCACCTGCACTTGAGGGGGGATTCCTGTGGGATGGCGGATTGCTGACATCAGGTCTGGCTCCAACTGGCTACACAATTCCTGGTTTGTGGCACGGTCAAACCTGTAGGTGATGATCAAATGTCTTTCCTCCATTGTCGACAGGTCCACCAGCGGTCGGTACACCAGAGGATTCCGCCATCTCCTCACATGTCGCAACGGATGGTGCCTATGAAGGACAACAGCGAGCACAGAGTCAAACAACTCAGAGGTATGTACCCACAGTCTACACAGAACACCAATCATACACAAAATGTGGCCTGTATGTGTGTTGCAAGTAGGCCTAGGTATGTGTGACGCAGTTGGTAATTAGGCCATGTAGGCCCCTGAAATGGCAGCTGCCTGACCTCTACAGCGGGACAATGGGATGTGAGGCAACTGCGCTGGCGTTGTACACCGTCGCGGTCGGCGGGCGAAGACCGCGGCGCAATGTTGCATTGGTTAACATTGGACCCTATGGGTCCCAGGAGCCAATGACGATGTACGCCGGCGGTGATGGTACGCACCGCCGCGGACGTGACTGCCATTTTCTAACTGTTTAATCGCTCGATACCTGATCTTTGACAGGAGAGGACCTACACTGCAAGTGCTGATGTGACCTCGGTCTGGAAGAGACAATGGCTCGTGCGTCTGGGGAAAGGGTCCCTGCCTTCACTGCAGAGGAGTTGGAGAAGCTCGTCAAGGGGGTCCTCCCCCAGTACACGCTACTCTACGGTCCTCCAGACTAACAGGTAAGTACACAGGGAGCATGTTGTATGGGCTATGCCTGTTTGGATAGGGCTGGTTGTAAGAAGGAAGGGGCCAGAGTTCTGAGTGCATGAAAGACGGTGAATGCATGTGCCACATGGCAAGGGTAGGGATGGGGGCCACTCACTTTGACGGTGCAGTTGTTAATGACTTCTCTTCTTCCCTGTACATTTCATGTAGGTCAGCGCCCACCAGAAGAAGGATATTTGGCGTGCCATCGCCAAGGACGTCTGGACCCTGGGGGTCCACCACAGACGGAGCACCCACTGCCGGAAAAGATGAGAGGACATTCGCCGCTGGAGCAAGAAGACGGTGGAGGCTCAGCTGGGGATGACCTCCCAACGTGGGAGGGGAGCCCGTCGAACCATGACCCCGCTGATGTTCCGGATCCTGGCGGTGGCCTACCCTGAGTTGGATGGGCGCTTGAAGGCAACACAGCAGACACAAGGGGGTGAGTACACTATCATTCAGCTGACTTTGCGCGCAGTGAAGGTGTCTGGGTGGGGGAGGAGGGCTGTGTGTTCCCCTAGGCCAGGGCGAGTTCCGTAGGCTAGTCCCATTCATAAGGCATGGCCCTGTGGCCCCCCACCCCACCTCTGTAGAGTGCCAAGTACTGCTATTCATGCCCCAGGGTCATCTATGTGTGCAGATGTCGTCCATAGCCTTGTAGGCCATTTCCCTGGAATTGCACTGTAGAGGCCAACAGCGCGACGTAATGCAGGGGGCTGCTGTTTCTGTATTGTCCGCCAACGGTAGCGGTAAGCCATGCACTCAACCTGTCTTTCTACTGCCCCCCCCCCCTTTGTTTGCGGTCTCCCCGTTCTTGTGTGCATTAGCATCATCAGGCGGAGGTAGAGGGGCACGGGAGCACGAGGGAGCTGCATCCCACATGGGCATGGAGGCCCACACTACGGACTCAGAATACACCAGTGGGACGGAGGGCGAGGGGAGCACCACAGTGATCACAGGATCTGCAACCAGCGACCCGGACTCGTCCTCCGATGGGAGCTCCCTTGTGGTGGCGGCAGCATCTGTGCCCTCCACTACTACAGGTACAGCCGCCACCCCCCTACCAGCACCGCCCTCCCAGAAGCCCCTCAGCCTTCGCCCCGTGCCCGCTCACCCAGGAGGGTGGGCATCACCTTCGCCCCAGGCACCTCAGCCCCTGCCCCTGTCACTTCTGCTGCCCTCAGTGAGGAGGCCATTGACCTCCTCAGGTCCCTCACTGTTGGGCAGTCTACCATTTTGAATGCCATCCAGGGTGTAGAAAGGGAGTTGCAACACACAATGCATTCCTGGAGGGCATTCATTCTGGTCAGGCTGCCCTTCATCGAACCCTTCAAATTCTGGCCTCAGCACTGATGGCAGCCATTGTCCCTGTGTCTAGCCTCCCCCTCCAACTTCCTCCACCCAGACCAATCCCCTGTACCTCTGCCTATCCCAAGCACACCATCAGACCAGCCTGCACACACCTCACCACACAAGGGAAGCTCAGGCAAACATAAGCACCACACATCCCACAGGCACTCACGCAAGCATCACACACATACAGACACACCAACATCCACTGCCTCCACTGTGTCCCCCTCCTCCTCGTCTCCCTCCTCCCTCCCAGTCTCGTCTACACACACACCTGCATGCACTACCACTACAGCCAGTACATCCCGCACCAGCACACCCACCACCACACCCCGCTCACGTGCACTCACCACCCCCACTACCATTTACACGTCCCCTGTGTCCTCTCCCAGTGTGTCTGTGACGCCCCCTCCGAAGATACACAAACGCAGGCACACACCCACCCAACAGCCATCCACCTCACGACAGCCTCCAGCGCATGCACCTGCACCCAAATCCACAAAACTTACACCTCCTACAACCACAACCTCTTCCTCCACTCCCAAACCCCCTCCAGCTACCTGTCCCAGTGTGTCCAAAAAACTTTTCCTGTCCACCCTTAACCTATTTCCCACGACCCCCCCTCCAACTCATAGGTCCCGTACTAGCACCTCAGCGAAAAAATCTCCGGGACCAGTGGTGCCTGTTGTTACAGGTATGTGGAGTGCACCGGCCACCAGGGCAGCCAGTGTGGCACGGAGCCACAGCACAGCCAGTCCCCCCCCCCTGTGAAGCACCAGAAGTTGGACAGTGCCCGGCGGGAGAGGGGGAAGACTCCAGCCAGCCAAGCCGCTCACAGGGGTCCCGGGGGGAGTGTTGACTCAGCTGTGACTCCTCCCAAGGTGGGGAAGGGGCAGAGGAAACCTGCAAAGTCTGGGAAGAGCAGCACGGCGGAGAAGACCGCCATCATCCCCGCCAGCCAGGAGGCCACCGCCAGCCCCATCGTCACTGCCCAGGAGGAGGCCACCGCCAGCCCCATCGTCACTGCCCAGGAACAGGCCACGCCAGACCCATAGTCACTGCCCAGGAGGAGGCCACCGCCAGCCCCATCATCACTGCCCAGGAGGAGGCCACCGCCAGCCCCATCGTCACTGCCCAGGAGGAGGCCACCGCCAGCCTCATCGTCAATGCCCAGGAAGAGGCCACCGCCAGCCCCATCGTCACTGCCCAGCTGACCCATGAAGGACCGCCAGCCACAGGCCAGCTGGGCAATGACGGACCGCCATGGCAAGCACCGCTGAACAGGGCAAGGACCGCTGAACAGGGCAAAGACCGCCATGGCAAGCACCGCTGAACAGGGTAAGCACCGCTGAACAGGGCAAAGACCGCCATGGCAAGCACCGCTGAACAGGGCAAGCACCGCTGAACAGGTCAGAAACTGCCAACTCAAGCACCGCTGAACAGGTGAGAAACTGCCAACTCAAGCACCGCTGAACAGGGCAAAGACCGCTGAACAGGGCAAGCACCGCTGAACAGGGCAAAGACCACCATGGCAAGCACAGCTGAACAGGGCAAGCACCGCTGAACAGGGCAGAAACTGCCAACTCAAGCACCGCTGAACAGGGCAAGCACTGCTGAACAGGGCAAGGACCGCTGAACAGGGCAAAGACTGCTGAACAGGGCAAGCACCGCTGAACAGGGCAAGGACTGCTGAACAAGGCAAAGACTGCTGAACAGGGCAAGCACCGCTGAACAGGGCAAAGACCGCCATGGCAAGCACCCCTGAACAGGTCAAGCACCGCTGAACAGGTAAGAAACTGGCAACTCAAGCATCGCTGAACAGGTCAGAAACTGCCAACTCAAGCACCGCTGAACAGGTCAGAAACTGCCAACTCAAGCACCGCTGAACAGGGCAAGCACCGCTGAACAGGGCAAGGACCGCTGAACAGGGCAAAGACCGCTGAACAGGGCAAGCACCACTGAACAGGGCAAATACCGCCATGGCAAGCACCGCTGAACAGGTCAAGCACCGCTGAACAGGTCAGAAACTGCCAACTCAAGCACCGCTGAACAGGT
Source organism: Pleurodeles waltl (assembly GCF_031143425.1). NCBI lineage: Eukaryota > Metazoa > Chordata > Amphibia > Caudata > Salamandridae > Pleurodeles > Pleurodeles waltl. The sequence goes on along the minus strand of NC_090446.1, from coordinate 642,063,135 downwards.
CAGAAACTGACAACTCAAGCACTGCTGAACAGGGCAAGCACCGCTGAACAGGGCAAGGACCGCTGAACAGGGCAAAGACTGCTGAACAGGGCAAGCACCGCTGAACAGGTCAGAAACTGCCAACTCAAGCACCGCTGAACAGGGCAAGCACCGCTGAACAGGGCAAAGACCGCCATGGAAAACACCGCTAGCCCATTTGCGTCAGGGGCAGTGACGCAACTGGGACCGTCACGGGGTGAGTGCTGCACTCTGGGCACCAGTCCCCCTCCAGAACCAGTGGAGACATGCATCCACTCCGTCTGTCCTGCACAAGATGAAGCACTCTGGGCACCAGTCCCCCTCCAGAACCAGTGGAGACATGCATCCACTTGAGAGACTGTGGCTTTGCACTCCCCAGGATGGTACAGTGGGCAAACCAACCACTGGAGAGACTTGAGAGACTGTGGCTTTGCACTCCCCAGGATGCAGCAGTGGGCAAACCATCCACTGTAGAGACTTGTGAGACTGTGGCTTTGCACTCCCCATGATGGTACAGTGGGCAACCCACCCACTGTAGAGACTTGAGAGACTGTGGCTTTGCACTCCCCAGGATGTAACAGTGGGCAAACCACCCAACTGTAGAGACTTGAGAGACTGTGGCTTTGCACTCCCCAGGATGGTACAGTGGGCAAACCAACCACTGGAGAGACTTGAGAGACTGTGGCTTTGCACTCCCCAGGATGGTACAGTGGGCAACCCACCAACTGTAGAGACTTGAGAGACTGTGTCTTTGCACTCCCCAGGATGGTACAGTGGGCAAACCAACCACTGGAGAGACTTGAGAGACTGTGGCTTTGCACTCCCCAGGATGGTACAGTGGGCAACCCACCCAATGTAGAGACTTGAGAGACTGTGGCTTTGCACTCTCCAGGATGGTACAGTGGGCAAACCAACCACTGGAGAGACTTGAGAGACTGTGGCTTTGCACTCCCCAGGATGGTACAGTGGGCAACCCACCCACTGTAGAGACTTGAGAGACTGTGGCTTTGCACTCCCAGGATTGATCAATGGGCATGGAGCCCCCTCGTGGATCTGGCGTCGTGCACTCATCCGGCTGAGGTGCCCCCCTTTCCCTTCCCCCTGAAGTGCCTGTTGTATTTCTATCTGATGCCCCAGCAGTGTTCTCTCCGTCATGTTTGGGTATCTTGTGTGGGCCTTGCCCATGCATTTTGGGCCCAGTGGTCCACGGACTATGAATGATGCAAAACCTGCACTAATAATCGTGGTGTATATTTTGTTTATAGTGTATATATATATATATGTATATTTTCGCTTACTGTTTTTGATATATTACAATAGTTACACTAATTTCCTTTTGTCTTTGCATTCTTCCAGGGGGTTTGGCGGGTGTTACTGTAATGTATAGATAAGCATTGGTGTGTGTGTTGTAGTGGATGAGGTTCGCGGTGGGGGTTGGGGTGTTGAGTGTGTGTCCCTGTTTTTTGCCTCCCCCCTCCCCTATGTCGTAGGTGCAGTACTCACCGTGCTCTTCGCCGCCGGCGTTGGTGATCCTCGTAGAAGAGCAGGAAGACTAGCGCTGGAAGAATTTGAAGTTCCGGCTCCATGCTGTCCTCCTTCCTCGTGGAGTGTGTAGAGATGAGTGTTTTTCCTTCGAAATGCCTGTTTCCGCCGTGTTTTTATCCGCGTTGTATCCGCCCCGGAAAAGGTGGCGGATTGGCCTGTCATAATAGTGTGGGCGGTACATTGTCTCCCGCCTGTCTGTTGGCGGTGACCGCCAAGCTGTTGGTCTGCACTCCCGTGGCGGTCTGAGTGTTAAAGTGGCTGTCTTTGTTGGCGGTTTCCGCCACGGTCGTAATTGCAAATTTTTTACCGCCGGCCTGTTGGCGGTCTTACCGCCACTTTAACACCGTCCGCCAGGGTTGTAATGACCCCCATAGTGCTTATTCATACACTGATGTGGAGATTTGCTGTTGATTCTAGCAAAGCTAGTGATGGGCAGAATACAATGCTACTCGAAATTAGCTACAGATGTACAGGTATGTTAGGGTACAGGTGATGGGGTGTGGGCTGCACTGTAGCTCCAGGGAAGGCACCTGTGGTTGAACCACTGCCCACGTGACCCTGGTGACGGTGTGTTTAACATCAAATGAGACAATATGAATGGGGGAATGTAGGCGAGGGGACCTGCTGCCATTTGCTAAAACGGGAACAATTTCCTACTTCAACATAGAACTTCTGAAGATTCCTCTCTTTTTATCAAACTGTTTTCAAGCATTGCACTCAATTATTCGAAATATATCACATTTGTCAGAGGGCTTGGCATCTTCACACACTCTTAATTGGGAATTAGGGGCTGTGTGTAGCATGAAATCTGTTAGGCACAACACAGCTTTAGAAACGCATTTTCCTGTGTTGGAGCTTATAATAGCAAGGAAAGTACATGCAATGAACTAGCCATAAAACTACATAGAAAAACAGCTGCAAACCGCAAAGCCTTTAATGTAACCAACCGAGCTTGAGCCCACTAAGATTAACGGCTAGCCTGCCCCTGACGGAGAGCATTCTCCATTAGTACTTAAAACAATATTGGAATATTATGAAAGCCAAATCTTTATCTTCTGACGTATTTATGCCACACATTGAATTACACTGGTGGCTGTAGATACCTTTACTAACGAGTTGCCATGCAGATTTGATTGCAGCTGTCTTTTTATTAGAACATGAAACCCAACGCATAAGGTGAGGACGATTAAGTGAACATCTCCAGTTAGTGGATTTTTGTGTATCTCCTGTAAAAGAGAGATCATTTTTCTGAAGCAATAAATGTCTGTCAGAAAACCACAGCTCTGGGTACTGAGGCCTGGGGCCTTTATTTTCTTTGGCACAACATTCTCAACCTGAGAAGGTGAGACTTCTTTCGACTTCATCATTGTGTGGAAATAGACCCACATTAGTGGGAGACCATTCTAAACCTAACTGTCAAGCTTACCATATTTCTTCTTAGTATTGCCACATTAAAGGATCTCTACCTTGCATCTGTACACAGCACAAGTAAGAACCCAAGATTTCCCTACATACCAGCTGGATGCACAAATATTTAGTCACATTGGGGTTTGATGAACTGAGGGCCTGATTCACAAAGGTACCTTACACTTGTGAGTAAGTTTACACTTTTGAGTAAGTTTACTACTTTTAGGTCTTCACAAACTGCACTTTTCTAGTAACATACACTTTTGTTGTAAGTCCAGCACTACACATGGTAAAGCACAGGTACTGCAATGCCTTACCTTAGAGAGTAATGGTGGTAGGGAGGGACTTACTGCAAAAGAGTAAGTTACTATAAAAGAGCAATTTTTTTGTAAAAGTGCAATTTGTGAGCACCTAAAGTAGTAAACTTACTGAAAAGTGTAAGTGACTTTATAAGTGCAGTTTGAGAATAGCAGTTTGTAGTAACTGTACTACTACAAAACATATTACAAAGTGCAGTTTGTGAAACAGGCCATTAGATTGAACTCACACTCTTAAAACAGCACAAACGGGGGCAGGGTCTGGCCGCGGCTCAAGATGGCCGCTTGAAGCAGGAGCTCCGCACACCGGTGGGCCCGAACGTCAGGGGGCAGCACCCGTGAGAGACGGGGGGGGCGTACAACATCATCTGGAATGGTCCCGACACTGTGGACAGCAGAATGATGCCACGGGAAGGGCCCCAGGAACGGTGGATTCGGCTCAACTGGGAACAAGGCCTAAGGGGTGGAGCACTGCAACATCGCTCACCATGGACCGCATGCACAGCAGACCTGACACGGCCTCAGAGAGCACATGGTCCGTAATTGGGGAGCCGGACACAGGGGAGACTTCACACGGAACCGAAGCCTTGCTCCACCCCCCCCCCCACCATACCTGCGTGCATGCCTATCCTGCGGCCTGGAAGGGCAGGGATCGGGAGAGACCTGCACCATAGATGCTACCCGAATGAAGCCTGAAGGTGGTTCTTGCCCCCGTTAACCCACCCAGTGAGAATAGGCCTGGGCGACTGCACATAATTACACCTGCTATCAGGAACCACGGATGGGGAGATCACCTGCTTGAGTCAGGCCCAGATGCTGTGGCAGAGGCCAACCCCAGTGTGAAGGACTCCACATACCTAAGTCCCTGGTCTTGTGGTCACTCACAGGCACTGCAACGTACCATCACGGCATCACTACCGTGGGAGGGGCAGTTGGAACACTGGAACAATGGCAAACACCTAAGAGATGCCCTCAGGAAAATCGCATAAACCTGCCAAAAAGTCCACACGACAACTCCTATTTTCTGAAGCGATACAACAACCCCGCACCATGGCTGAACCAGGAGGAACACCATCACCAGACCACACAAAGGTCTGTTCCGATCTGACAGAGGGACCCATTATGGAATGAATCCTGCAGAAAATAACGACGGTGGGATGTAGATTAGAGGGAATGGACGTTAACATCTTGGCCCTATCGACTGAGACCAAAACCATACGACAGGACATTGACAAATTCCAACACAGAGTCCAGGGGCTAGAACAGAGAGTTGCAATAATGGAGGACCACCTCAATGTGGTGCCAGACTGTGGCCAAGAACTTCTCCTCTTATGCAGTAAAGTAATAGACTTAGAGGAGCGGAGCCGAAGAAACAACGTCCATATTTTTGGCTTCCTGGAACAACAAGGGGATACAAACATTGTATTATTCCTTTGCCAAACCCTCCCAGTGATCACGGTCTCACGTTTGACCCTCCATTGGAGTTCCAAAGAGCACACCGAATGGGCCCAAAGCGTCCCGAAGGATCGTCAAGGCCTCGCCCATCATTGCCTGCTTCTTGAGACACAAACAGGTACACCAGCTCCTCACCAAAGCCCGCACCCATGGACCATACAGTCACGAGGGGTACGAGATACGCATGGCAGCGGACTTCTCTAAAGAAACTAACGATCAACGCAAATTGTTCCCCTCCTTCCGCCCCCAGCTTTGACAGCTGGACATAAAATATGGCCTCTTTGAACCCGCACGGATGTGGATCACCAGCCAGGGTAAATTCAAAGACTTTTTTGACCCAAAGGATCTGCGTCTTTTCCTGTACACGCTCGTGACACAACATATGGACACAAACGCGACCTCCAGAACGGCATCCTCAAATACAACCTCCACACCCCCTATATCTCATTCGGTACCCAGGGAGACCCACCGACAAGACAAGTTTGCCTCTCACCACAAGGGAAGAGATCACAGCAAACTCTCTCGACCTAAGGAGGACAGGTCCAACCTCACCCAGCTCCATGTCAAGGGCAAATCCTGCTTGCTGCTGAAACCCAATCCTTCCCCCGACTGAGGCAGCAGTACTATAAAACCGGCCTCCCAGACCTACACAGCACTCCAAGGGATCGGGCAATATTCTAGGGTCAACACTCCAGCACATGGATAAGTATCATGAAACCTACAATCAGGGCCACAGACCCACTTCCTTAATGTTTCCTATACCCCAAAACTCATGCTCATCACCTCGAGCTCACCGCACAACTTATGACAAACAATGTCCTTCTTACTGTTCGCATACTAAATACTAAAGCCTAACAATGTAGGGGTAGGTCTAAGACCTATAACAACTCCATCGAAAAGTTAGACTCTACGACACGTATGCATGTGCTGGCCGACATCAGAACATAAACCACTATTACTCACAAGTTATCCGGACACTGCGGGGTCAGAATGAAGGGCAGACATGTCTCTCCTAAATAGAGCTGCGAGGCAGACCCGCCATATAGTGACCTCTATAGGTACTGCTTATGACTTAGAAAACACTGGTACCAAGGTCCATGCCACTAATCCGTGTCCCAAGGGGAAACAACCCGCACCCTACAGAATGTTTGACGTCACATACCCCATTCAAGACAATAGTCTTTTGTGAGGAATAGCCATATCAGATTGACTTCCTGGGATACTTCAATGCAGACATTATGCATGTTAACATCTTTTGCGACTCTGTTGACCTCTAATGTTTGCTGTTTAATTGTATACGGTTCTCTTTTTTGTAAGGCAACTATTACCCTGTGCCTCTCCCTCCCTCCTTATTCCTTACTCCTAACCCCCATTCTCACTCTCATCCTTGTCCTCATCAACCGGGTATGCCTGCCCCCCTCCCACTCGCTCCCCCCACTCCTTCTGAAACACCAAACTCAGCCAATAAACACTCTTGGGGTGCCCCCCCTGCCGGGCAGGAACGGCCGGCAGTGCCGATGCCCTCCAAGTTTTGACCCGTGGACCACAGAGCTGAGCCCTAGGGGCCAGACTTCCACTAGTGACAAACTTCCCATTCCTACTTCCCTCCCCTCTGGTAGCACCCTCAACCTCATCCTTCTAAACCACTAACTCCACCTCAGGGTAGACACCCACCCACTTCTGTGCCTCGTGGGAGGCATTCCCACCAGTATCCCAATGACAGTATTGAGTAGGACCCCACCCTGGCACACATTCCCCCCATTGCAAATATCCTCGCTCTTGATCGTTCCCCCACACACATATTGCCTCCCTACATTTGAAAATCACAGCCCTATGCCTCTCCCTTTGACTCACGGTCAAAGCCCAGAAATGAACACTCCCCCTTATATATTGCACTGCCCACCCACTCAAAGGTATGACATGAAATGTCCATGGGTTCACCCACTATGTGAAGTGCAAAAAAGTGCTCTCCTCTTTCCAGTCGAAAAATGTTGATGTGGCACTCCTTCCGGAGATGCACTTGTATGACCTTGAATCCGAAAAGCTGTGACGCGACTGGGTTGGGAAAGTCGTATACAATAGCTACCCCAACCCCTCTCAGTTGAAGACCGAGAAGGTCAGAAAATGCAGAGTCGGGATACGGCTGTGAAAAACACTGTCCATAACTGTAGTCTGGACATGGTCTGACCAGGAGGGATGGGACGCCTTCGCGAAACTAAAAATAGCGGACAACTCACTATGCGTGGGTACCATCTATGCCCCAACAAGTCTTAAGCGTCCATTCTGACTCCACCTCAACGGCACCTTGTAGAGATCGAAGCCTCACACTGTGTCATAGGTGGAGACTGGAACCTAGCTCCTGACGCCATCCTAGACAGGACAGGACACATAGACACCTGCAACAACTCCGACAGGGCACTATTGAGGGACATCATATCGGACCACGGACTGGTTGACCATTGGAGACTTACACATCCTACAGACAAGAAATATACTTATCTATCCCCGGTCCATGGTTCCCAGTCCCGACTGGACTGCTTCCGCACCTCACAATCACTGATAGCCACAGTGGTGGAATCGCGGATCCTAGAGACGGCACTCTCGGATCATGCCCCTGTCATACTGTCACTGACTCTAGGCCTCACATCTCCGGGCCGCAAACACTGGCGACTAGCTACACATCACTAGCGAACACCGCAGGGTAAGGAACAACTCCAATTCCATGCCTCCAAATATATTCGAGATAACAAAGGCTCTGTTTCCTCCCAGAGAATACTCTGGGCAGCGGCGAAGGCTACCATTAGGGGACGCATGATGCGGGACTCAGCTGAGGCGAACAAACAGGCAATGAGCCGACAGCGAGAACTTGAGAATCAGATCTCATCTCTCACCTGTCTTTATGCAACTAGTCCCACAACACCCATGCGCCGTAGGCTAGAACAAGCATGTGCAGCCCTGAAGGAACTATATATACAACAAAAGCAGAATATGCACTACAACGGCTCAAAACTCGCCATTATGAACAGGGCGAAAAAGCTGGGCGCCAACTGGCAGCAGCTCCGGCAGCTTGAAACGGCACAGGAGATACCTGCCATTACTTCCTCCAAAGGGGATATTGTTACAAAACCACAGGAAATAATAAACGAATTTGCTGACTTTTACAAATTACTAGACACTCCAGAATCAGTGACTAGTACCCAACAAATAGAGTCCTTCCTGGATGAAGCGCAACTACCTATATTGTCGGATGCAGGGTGAGTCCTATTGGAGGGAGAGATTACCAAAGACGAGATACGAAAGGCAATAACCAATCTCCCCTACCATAAATCCCCAGGGGAGGACCGATTCCCAGCGGAATTCTACAGATGGGTGGGGGAAGAGGCACTGATGTCCTCCTTGGGGACCTCCAAGAGGCCTGCAAGGCAGACTCACTAGGACCCCTCTCTAACAGAGTTGTGATAGCGGTAAGACCCAAACCGGGGAGAGACCCTATCCACTGCGGTAGCTATAGACCCACCTCCCTTTTGAATAGTGACGGTAAAATATTAGCAAGTATCCTAGTGACGCAAAGTCACACCCTCCCTGATCCATCATACACAAGTGGGGTTCGCCCTGGGACGAACCTCCAGGAATCACCTTAGGAGTCTAACCCACGCCTTATGGGAAGCAAGAGGTAGACCAGAGGAAGCCATAGCCTTCTCATTGGACACAGAAAAAGTGTTTGCCACATAGAATGGAATTTGTTGGTTAATGTCCTGCAGAAATTTGGGTTGGGGACTAATTTACTGCAATGGTCCGTCTTCTATATGAAAAACTGATGGAGCAAGTAAACTGTGGTGGTTTCCTCTCTGACCCCTTCCCGATACGAAGGGGGATGAGGCAAGGTTGCCCACTTTCGCCCCTCCTCTTCCTATTGGCCTTAGAACCCCTAGTGGCTACGCTCCGACAATCACCATTCCTTATGGGGATCTGAGTCCCGGGGGGGGGAGTCCAGAATTTATGTATACGCTGATGATATACTGCTGACATTAATGGACCTGTCCCGATCCCTCCCAGCCTTATTGGAGATTATAGATGGCTTTGCGTTCCTCTCTGGCTACAGGGTTAATTGGGACAAAAGTGAGGCACTGCCCCTCTCCATCTCTACTACCAAACCGGCGGTTCACGGTTTTTCATTTCGATGGACGCCTTTGTGCCTGAAATACCTGGGGGTTTTGATAAACATAGGTCTTGATAGCATGTTAGCAGACAACCTACACCCACTTCTCACACATATGCGATTAGACTTTGCCAAATGGTCACAGCTTCAGCCCACCCTTTGGGGCAGAGTGCAAGCCGTTCAAATGGTGACACTCCCACAATTCACCTATGTTCTGGGCATGCTACCAGTACGAGTGCCCTTGCCAACTCTTCAACTGGTGGATAAGGGGATCCGCAGCTTCGTATGGGGTGCCTCCCGTCCCCGATTGACCTCCGCTAAACTCATGGCGTGAGGGACCACTGGAGGCCTAGAACTCCCTTCAGTGGAACATTATGCCTTAGCCTTACAAATATCCCAATTGGGGTTTCCGCTTCCTGGAATACCAGACCCACCTCAGTGGGTCACGACTGAAAAGTACCTGATTCACCACTCGACGGGCAAGGGGCTCACTTTGCTGTACCAGGACCAACCAACCCAATCTCGTTTTTCTAATCCTGTGATCCAGGAAATGCAGATGGACTGGAACAGGGCGCACAAGCTATTGGGGGTACAACACCGCCTACACCAATAGGCTCCTCTGTGGGGCAATGCCGCTCTCCGAATAGGTGGGTTGTCCTTCAGATGGCTGCAGTGGGAAGCGGCTGGTATATTAACCCTTGACCAGGTAATAACAGAGAACGGAATTGTGCCCTTTGAACACCTCCGAGAGACATACGGCCTACCTCCCCAACAACAATGGCGATACCTACAGCTACAGTGCTGTCTACGCCGCTGCCTCTGAATGTCCACCGGGCCCCTGGCACCTTCCCCAGTGGTGTCCTACCTTACGACCTGGAGACAATCTAAGAGGGTGAAGTTGGGTCTCTATGAAGTCCTTACCAACCTGTCTTCTCGAACCCCCTCCTAGTCAATCTACAAACCAAATGGTCCACATGACTGAATGTAGACATAGAGGAGGAAGGATGGCTGGACCTATTAGAGGCACTGGACATATGGGTGCGAGAAGCAAGGCTGAAATTTTGTCTTTTTAAGACCTTACATGACGGCAGTGGACACCCGTGAAGTTAAACAGGGAGGGACTGCTGCCGCACGCGAACTGCTGGAGATGTTGGGATCACCAATGTGACATCATACACATACTCTGGGACTGCCCCTCTGTTCAGGCCCTCTGGGAGGAAGTTGGCAACACACTGAGAAAGACCATGCCTATCTGAACGCCACTGACACTCCCGATGTCTTCCTTCATGACATAGGAGACATGCCAGAACTGTTGCGACCCCAACGCCGACTCCTACACACGGCCCTCGCGACGGCTAAAGCTTTTATTCTGCAACATTGAAGATCCCCTACACCACCGTCCCTGGAGGAAAGGCTGGTAGCAATGATACGTACCACAGCCCATGAAAGAGTCCTGTATGCTCTTCAAGATCAAGTGGCCCTCTGTACCCAGATATGGTGACCTTATGTTAGGGAGACCCCCTGAATCCAAGAAAGGCCGAATAGTTTTCCCTTGCCACCGATAAGCGAGGGAGAAAGAAATAATGACTATTCATATACAGCTTTACCCCTCTCTGCTTTTAATACCCCCTCAATCTCATCATACCTCTCTCTCCCATAACACGCTGGCCACTGACTGCATAGAGTGAGTAGCTACTGATTAAGAATCGAAACGGCCCCTACTATAAGCCTCCCTCAGCAATAGCGACCTTAGTATCCACACCGTCTGCTGTAACACCCTCCTCACTGCTAGCCTTAAGGGGCCTCATCGAGACCTACGCACCCTGAAGCTACCCGCAAACCCCAATCCAACCTGAATTGACCCACCCCTGGCAAACTAACTCATTACCCCATTAGCTACCTCCCCCACCCTGGGATCTACCCTGCAACGGAAACTCTCACCACCCCCTCTTTTATAATCCAACCAGGAGCTGATCTCTCTGTGTAAAGGGGGACCTGAGATCTGAGTCTTCAGATAAGGACCCGAATAAGGACACAGAGCTCCTACAGAAACGGACTCCGTAGTTTTTCCCATACCCTCCTTAGCTATTCTTAAACTTTCCTCCCTTCCCCCACACATTTCTTCTCTCAAGAACATATTCTATTGTATTGTTGGATTGTGTGTCACTATGGCTTTTATTCCCTTCTGGGGATCACTATGTAACTGTATGGAGAAAGAAAACCTCTTCAATTGTCAAACTTATTTTTTAAAAACAGCACAAACATTCTCTACACTCTCTACAAAGTATCACAGGACAAGAGTATGAAGGATGTCTAGTCACCAAAGTGTTTGTGTCATAGCACAATCTCAAGGTACCTGTTGACTAAGGGCAGGCAAAATTCTTTGATTTTTTTCCCATGCATAACTAGCATAACTTTCCACTCTTATCATGGGTAGCTGCCTGAGTAAAGATTATACAAAATAGTATGTCTTCGGGTAAACAAATCAATCAATCAATCAATCAGGGAATTTGTAAAGTGCACTACTCATCCATGAGGGTCTCAAGGCACTGAGGGGGGCTGCTACTGCTCAAACAGCCATGTCTTGAGATGTCTCCTGAAGGTAAGGAGGTCCTTGGTCTGATGCAGGTGGGTGGGAAGAGTGTTCCACGTCTTGGCGGCGAGGTGCGAGAACTATCTGCCGCCGGTGGTTGTTCTATGGATGCGTGGGACGGTGGCAAGGGTCGAAGCTGTCGGGTCAGGGTGTAGAAGGAGAGCCATATGTTGAGGTATTCCGGTCCGGTGTTGTGCAGTGCCTTGTGAGCGTGGGTGAGGTGTTTGAAGGTGATTCTCTTGTTGACGGGGACCCAATGTAGGTCTCTCAGGTGGGCTGTGATGTGGCAGTGGTGGGGGATGTCCAGGATGAGGCGTGTGGAGCCGTTCTGGATGCAATGGAGTCTTTTCTGGAGTTTGCCCATGGTTCCTGCGTAGAGGGCATTGCCGTAGTCCAGTTTGCTGCTTACGAGGGCGTGGGTGGCTGTTCTTCTGGTTTCAGTGGAGATCCATTTGTAGATCTTCCGAAGCATGCGGAGGGTGTTGAAGCAGGAGCAGATGATGCATTGGCTTGCTGGGTCATAGATAGTGAAGAGTCCAGGATAAATCCCAGGTTGCGTGTGTGGTTGGTGGGTGTCGGTGCGGTTCCCAGTGTGGCAGGCCACCAGTAGTCGTCCCATGCGAAGGGGGTGGAGCCGAAGATGAGGGCCTCAGTCTTGTCGGAATTCAGTTTCAGGCAGCTGTTCTTTATCTATTCAGCAATGGCCTTCATTCCTTCGTGAAGATTTATCTTGGCGGTGTCCTTTGTAAGGGAGGGGATCAGCTGGATGTCATTGGCATATGAGATGATGTTGAGGTTGTGAGATCGGGCGATGTTAGCGAGCGGAACCATGTAGACGTTGAAGAGGGTGAGGCTGAGGGATGAACCCTGGAGTATGCCGCAGTGAATTTTGGTGGCTTCAGAGCGGAATGGAGGGAGGCGGACTCTCTGAATTCTGCCAGTGAGAAAGGAGGTGATCCAGTCCAGGGCTCTGTCATGGATTCCTACGTCGTTGAGGTGTGTGCGTAGGTTGTGGTGGCAGACGGTGTTGAACGCGGCTGAGAGGCCCAGGAGGATGAGGGCAGCGGTTTTGCAGTTGTCCAGTATGGTTCAGATGTCGTCAGTGGAGACGATGAGGGCAGTTTCAGTGCTGTGGTTGCTGTGGAATCTGGATTGGGATGGGTCCATAGTGTTGTTCTCCTTGAGATAACGGGTCAGTTGTTTGTTGACAATTTTCTCTGTGGCTTTTGCCGGGTAGGGGAGCAAGGAGATGAGCCGGAATTTCTTGCGATCCTTTGGGTCCGCCTTGGGTTTCTTGAGGAGGGCTTTGATCTTGGCATGTTTCCAGCTCTCCAGGAAGGTGGTGGACTTGAAGGAACTGTTGATGATCTTCCAGAGTTGGGGTGCAATGACAGAGCTTGCTTTGTTGAAGATGTGGTGAGGGCAGGGGCCGAATGTGGAGCTGGAGTGGATGGTGTTCATGATTTTGATGGTGTTGTTGTCGTTGATGTGGGTCCAGGAGAACAGGAGTCTGGTGGGTGGTGAGTCTGTGGTGTGGGTGGTTGACCGGGGGGATTGAGTACTGAAGCTGTCATGGATGTCTGCGATCTTGTGGTAGAAGAAGGTGGCTAGGGAGTCTCAGAGGTCTTGTGATGGCGGATGTCATTGATGTTGGAGCTGGGGTTGGACAGCTCCTTCACGATGTTGAAGAGCTCCTTGTGGCTGGGTGCGTTGTTGTCAATGCGTTCTTTGAAGGCAGTTCTCTTGGCGGTTCAGAGGAGTTGGTGGTGTCTGCGGATGGCGTTCTTGAAGGCTGTGGAGTTGTCCAGTGCCTAATCTTGGCGCCACTTCTTTTCGAGTCTTCGGCATGTTTGTTTAGATTCTTGGAGGTCGGCAGTGAACCAGAAGGTCTTTCTGTTGATGTGTCTGTTGGAAAGATTTTTGATCGGGCAAGAGTGTTGGCACAGTCGTCGATCCATTGCCTGAGGTTGTGGGCTGCTGTGTCAGCATCGGTGAGTGGGTTCCGGGAGAGGGTATTGATCAGTTGGTCTTAGGTGACCTTGTTCCATCTGAGGAGGGTAATCCATTGCGGGGGATGGTGTATTGTAGGTTTCTCGAAGGAGAAGTGGATGCAGCGGTGGTCGGTTCATTGGAGTTTGGTGGTGTGGCTGAAGGAGACGTGTTTCTGGCAGAGAAAATGGGGTTGAGCGTGTGCCCTGCAGAGTGGCTGGGTGTTGTGACAAGCTGTTTGAGGCCGAGGTTGGAGAGGTTGTCGAGCAGGGTGGTAGAGTTGTTTTGTTGGGGTTCTTGAGGTGGAAGTTCATGTCCCCAAAGAGTATGTAGTCCGTGTATGTGAGAGCGTGCGTGCTGATGACGTCGGTGATGGAGTCACTGAATTGTTGTTGGGGACCAGGGGGTCTGTACAGGAGGGTTCCTCTGAGGGTGGTGTTTGGGTCGGTGTGGATCTGGAAGTGCAAGTGTTGGGTGGTGCCGACTGTGTCTTCGGTGCTGGTCGTGATCCTGAGGGTATTCTTGGGGACAATGCCAATGCCTCCTCCTGTTTTGTTCAAGCGGTCCCTGTGGGTGATCAGGTAGCCGTCTGGGATAGCTATGGCGATGTCAGGTGCTGAGGAGAGGTTCATCCAGGTCTCGGTCAGGAAGGCGACGTCTGGGGAAGCTGAGTTGAGTAGATTCCAAAGTTTGATGGCATGTTTGTAGATGGAGCGGGTGTTGAGTAGGATGCATCTGAGATGGTTGCGTCCTGCCCTGGTGGGTGGGTTGTTGGCGTGGAGGCTGGTGAAGGTGCAGTTCCGGCAGGAGAAGGGTCTGCGGGTGAGCTACGGGGTGGCTTGATGGCAGGTGGGTGAGCAGCCGGTGTTGAGGCCGTGGAGGGTGGTGGAGTCGTAGCGAAGACGGGTGTAGCAGCGGTTGGGGGAGCGAGAGCCATGGGTTCCAACCCTGGGCGCAGTCCAGTTTCGGACGGGCACAGACAGGCCTGCTTTTGGCACGCCAACGGGGTGCCCACTGCACGAGTTCACTGCGCGGCCGTGCAGCCGCCGCCAATAAGTAGGGAGGAGGGGGGAGAGGACAGCTGGGGGCAGGAGCGGGGGCAAAAATGGTACAAAAAAAGGATGCAGGCCATGGGGGCAGCAGCGGTGGAAGTTCAGTACGAGAGAGATGAGGGGGCGGGGCCACAGGGGCAGAAGCAGCAGAGGAGAGAAAAAAGGAGGGAGAGCAAGAGTGAGAGAGAGAGAGTGGAGGGAAAAGTGAAGAAGTAAAGCAAAAGTCAAAAGGAGCACAGTGGAGAGCAAATGGCAAAAAGGGGCACAAGGAGGCAGACACGGAAGAGAGAGCACACACAGAAAGAAGCAGAGAGGCAGAGGGCAGCCTAGTGGGAAAGCAGAGCTCTCCCAGTAGACACCAGGGATGAGGCACAGGAAGAAGCCTGCGGGCAGAGGAGGGCCTCGAATTCCTGACAGGGGTCAGGAGTTCAGAGGAACGAGGGTTCTACTTAACAGGTGGAGCTACGGGAGGCAGAACAGTTCACTGACCAGGTCAGTGGTATTGCTCCAAAAACAAAGAGTCAGATAAGATACTTGCTCAATGTCTTGTGTGGTGGTCTGTGTGAAATTTTCTACTCAAAATAGATTCCCACATGCAAAATTATGTGAATAGAATAAGTGTAAGACGAAAACAAAAAACACTCGAACCATGCAAGACCTAATAAATGAGATTTACCAGAGATTACGCCTGTATGAAAAGCATTTGCCCAGGTCTATTTTTGTGCACCCAATGGCATTACAAGGTTCAACACTAGCTACCCCCCCCCCCACACACTTCATCACCTCCAATAGCTACTGACTTGCTGTAGAGGGACAGGATGTTGAAACCACAGAAAGTAAACAAAGTTCTTGCAGCCCTGCAGAACAGATCCATGGATCTTGCAGTCATATTTACTTTCCACTTCTGTTTTCTTGACCACTGAGGCCAGAGGCATCAAGGGAAGTACCAGAGCAACTAAATGGCAAGCCATGTGGAGCAGATCTAGAATACCTCTATTTTTTAGGCTTGTCCCTAAACTGTTGATTTTGCAGAAGCAATAAAGGCTGCAGACTGCTTTAATCTTTGACTGACATAATAAAACGGAATATGAGAGTCGTGTATAGGGTGGAAACAGGCTTCAGGTTGTATCTTCTAGGTCGTAGTTCTGGAGTTTTAACAACTCTTTGAAAATTTGCAGTTACATAGTAAACAATGTTGAAAAAAACTTTCCCTGCCAATAAGTACTATACATGCCAATGCACAGATGGTACACTATTACCATTAGTGAGTGTGGTGAGTGCAAATCAATCACGATTTGAAGCCTTGAATAAATCATGATGCCCCTCCCTTTAAAATAGTAATGAAAAAGCATATTACATTCTCGGTATCTGCATGTATGGTTATGCAGTGCTCTGTTGTTTATGTGTAAAAGTTGGTAACAAGGGTATGTAACTATAGCTAAAGCACAAGGGGTTAAATCTATGCAGTTTGATAGAATCACAAGAACTAAGCTATTGGGGGAGGGGGGATTGGCTCCTTTATTTTCTCCTATCAAATGATTCTTAGTGTGTGAGTTGTGAAACAAAAAGCCTTGACTGTGTTGAAACTGATTTCGAAACTTATAATCCTGTCCCTTAATTGATATGATAGAGATGCAAATTCAAAATTTGGACTGTATTTTATGTAATGAAGTTGTATTAGTTGACATGAATGGGCCTATTCCTGTTTTCAATTCCACTTTACAATGCATATGATGTGCTGTGTCTTGTTTTCTCTTTGACTGTTCACCGAGGAGCTTCAAATGTGACCTTCAAAAATTCATTTTTTTGTATGAAATTCAGTGAACTTTACAGTCTTACTGGCACTGTATTATTTCAATCTTTCTTTATACATTCATAATGATCTTGAAGGAATTGAAAGTTGACTATATTTGATTAAAGGCCATTTTCTTTGGCAGAACAGAAGTGCAAATTCTATTTGAAGTGCTTTTGTTTTCAGCTGCAGGTCATAATATAATGTTATTCATTAATAAAGTAAAGGTTATGATCATCTAATGTGTTTTCTGTTTTACCATTGGATAGCTCAATCTAACCTTTGCATCATACCAGAGTTAGTGTACAATTTCCTTCCATTTGGGAGAAGATATTCACTTTCTTCCTGAAGAGGCAGACACCGTTTTAGTCTCTATACTGATCTGTACTTGTCGCTGAAGTATTTGAGTAGTCTGTATGACAAATGTACTTAGACTTTTATTTTACCTTGTGCAAGACCATATTACGTATTGCCTATTTGACAGATTAGGGCTCAACTTCCTTGCTAATGTTATTTTGTATATATTAGAATTACCGGATGTTTTAATTACTGGAATTATTTTGGATTGATTGACTAACAAACCTATTCCTTTTGCCTTCTGTAATGATTTTTAAATAAACCTTCCAGGTTTGTACTTTGAAACTTGTCTAGTGGATTTTCCTGTGTTTAGGGCTCTCACCTTTAAAGACTCACACCTGTCAATTGGCATTTTTGATCTGAAAAACGCTGCCAAGCAGGTGAAATTGTACAGTGGAACTAACATGAAATGTCACCTTTGACCATAGTAACATATGAGTGAAAATGTGTTGATTAGTACACTAAATAACATTTAATTGGGCACGTCTGTTTTCACTGGTATGGCATAAATATGATTTTCTGTTATCACGGTATGTACTGCAAGTATATTTGGTACTTGGCTAATTCATGCTCTTTTACGCTGGGTTTCATAATAATGCCATAATTTGGTATAGGCACAATGATAAAAACAGTATTACCTTTAAACTAAAACTCTGCTTGTAATAATTAATCGCAGGGGTTTGCAGAAAGCCTATTGTGCTGCAAAAAGATTTTTTAAAAACAAGGAGAGAGCTTGAATGGAACAGGGGGAATCATGTGCCAGATGTAACTTAGGGCAAGATGTATGAAAAAAACCCTTAGCGAATCGCAAATAGCGATTTTTAAGAAATCGCTATCTCTGAGTCGTAAAATGCAATTTAACAAAATTGTGATTCGGAAATAGCGATTTCTTAAAATTCGCTAATGCAATTTGCGAGGCCCAAATACCGAATCACAAAAATATTTGCGATTCGGTATTTGAAAATCGCAAATTGTGAAAACGGACACCTGACACAGCCTGATGACATCACAAGCAGGAAGTGAGTCAGCCCAGGCTGTTTCCAGGAGCCACACCCAAAGGAGCAATGAGAGAGACACAGCCCAGTCCCAGGGAGCAAGTCTGTGAGCAAGGCAGGACTTTACATCACCATGGCCAATGCTGCTAATGGGAAGGAGAAGGGAGAGAGGAAGAGAAAGCTGAAGTTCAGTGAGCAAGAACTGGAGGTGCTCACTGAGGAGGTGGTGAGGAGCCATGACCGGCTTTTTGGGAAGAGCTCACTCCAGGTCCCAGAGAGTGAGAAGCGCAAACTCTGGGCTGACATACAGACCAAAGTCTGCGCAGTGGGGGTTGCGCAGCGTTCAGTGGAGGAGATAAGAAAGAGGTGGTACGACCTGCGTTCCCATGCCAAAGGAGAGGGTGGCCAGCAGACTACAGGAGGCAAGGAGCAAAGGAGGCGGACCATCCACCCAGACACCCTCCACAAGACCTGGTGGAGTCGACACTGCTCCCAGAAGCTGTCAATGGGGTCACTGACATAGACACGTCCGGCACACCCAGCACCAGTAAAGGTAAGTACAATAATGAAATGTAACCCCATAAATTTATGTACAAATGCCCCTTAGGAAATAGCAAGTAGTGCAAACCATTGTGAGAAGTACTCCATTCCACATCTTAGATGCGGCACAACAATGCCTTATGGGAGTGGTAGTCCACAACCCAGAGCTGAAAGTAGCACATAGAATGTAATTAAGCAGGGTGACACCCAGAAGAACACAACACCCACTACATAGTGATACGATGTAACTGTACATTTATTACCATTGTGCAACATTTGGTGATACATACATAAATGACATGCTGCACATTGTCGTTACAGATGGCCCAGGCCCAGCAGCAGCAGATTGTGTCATTGTGGGGGATGTTGAAACACAGCCTCCATCAGACTCCAACACCAACGAGTCAGTGAGTATTGCGCCAATCAGACGCAGGGCAAGGGTTGTACCTCTCCCCGATTTGAGCCTGGACTCGGATGACATGCGGGATCAAGGCCACACTCCATCCCCAGAAGCCAGATCCACAGTAAGGCAGCAGGTCCCTGCCCCAGCGTCACTCAGCACCCCGCAGGCGGCCTCACGATGCAGGCACACAACACGTGGAAGTAGGTGAGGGCCCATCATTCTTTGGTGGCCTGGAATCATCAATGCTTAAAGTGCAGGGCCTGAAAAACAAAAACATAAGGGCAATGCACAGGCAGATGCCGGCACACAATGCCAAGATAGGGGAGCTTCAGAAGCAGTTGGAGTGCCTTAATACAAACATTTGCAAGCTGCATGAGGGACAGCTTACAGCTGCGGAGAACACCAGAAAACTGACCAATGCAGTAAAGGAACTCTGTACAGAGATCAGGCATGAGCGAGTCAGCCACCGCAGGCATGAAAGGCGATTCATTGGGATGTTTAGTGGCTTTTGTAGATCAGTCAATTGCCTTGCGACATCTACTGCCCTCATATCATGGCGTGCTGTGGCCACACAGGTGGAAGCAGCACACAGCAGTCGGGATGTAGCCCAGGGACTGGTCCAGATTACAAACGTTCTGGATACTATGCTGGCAAATCGCAGTGCTACACTCAGTGAACTTGGACTAGTGGATACTGAGGAGTCATCTAGCCTCAGCAGCCTTTCAGTGCTCACGACGGATCCTAGGCATCGCAGTGCCAGGCACAGCACTGCCACAGAGGCTGATACAAGAGGTGCCGGCGAGGCCACTGCGCACTCGATTAGAATGCGTGGCCGTAAAAAGTGACTTTGATGGCCACAGGGGACTGACTGCACATGTAGATTTACAGCAAACTATGAAGACAATAGTGCGACACTGTAAATGGATCATTTATTACACGTGTATTGTTTTGTACTAGTGACACGTATGTTACCTGAAGTCAAGGTAATAAAGGTGCTAAATACCAGAACACATGTCAGTGAGGTTCTGTTGTCATGACTTACATCTGAAATGGTTGTGCATGATGTCAGCACTCCTTTGCCTGCCCTCTGCTGCACTGGTCCTGTCTGCTGGCTGTAGGGGTGGTATGGGATCATCATCCTCATCTGAGTCTGGCTCTGATATTTCCACAGGTAGCTATATTGTGCAAGATCGCATATGTGGCCACTGTTCTACAGGTCGTGTCCGGGCTGTACTGTAGTGCCCCTCCACTTTTGTGGATGCACCGGAAGCGACGTTTCAGCAGGCCAAAGGTGTGCTCCACCACACTGCGGGTTGCCCTGTGTGATGAATTGTATCTCCGCTCTGCTGGTGTTGCAGGATTTAGATAGGGCGTCATCATGTAGGTTCGCACTGTGTAGGCACTGTCTCCTGGAAGGAACACAGGGTATAATGAGTAGCTGAGCCATCTGACGTCACACTGCCATCAATGCACCATTGTAAAGCGGGAAAATACCTAGTAGATATCCTTCACCAAATTCCCCAGCTAGCAGTCTTGTGTGAATCCCGCTGTGGCGAAAGATGTACAAATCATGTGTGCTCCCTGGGTACCTGGCCACGAGATCAGTTATGATGTAGGAGGCATTGCATATCACCTGTATGTTCATTGAATGTTGGTATTTACGGTTGCGGTACACATACTCTGTGGCCGATGGTGGACAGATTGCAACATGTGTCCCATCTATGGCACCTAGGACATGGGGGAACTGTGCTATCTGGTAGAAATCTATTTTTGTCTGCTGTATTTCCTGTGGGGTGTGGGGGAATCTGATGTACTGGTGTATCCTGCTCAGCATGGCGTTTAGAAATGCATTGAAAAATCTAGAGAGGGTACTCTGTGATACCCCTCCAGCTGCAGCTATGACCCTTTGATAGCTCCCTGAGGCACATAAGTGCAGGGAGCATAATACCTGCACATGGGTGGGTATGCTATTGGTCCTGTGTGTTGTGCGCTGCAGTATGGGTTGTAGCTCAGCTATCAGGTCAAGAATCATGGCTGAGTTCAACCTGTACTTCTCATATATTTCCTCCTCAGTCTGGTCAAAAAGGGTAATGAGAAC
Source organism: Pleurodeles waltl (assembly GCF_031143425.1). Classification (NCBI taxonomy): domain Eukaryota; kingdom Metazoa; phylum Chordata; class Amphibia; order Caudata; family Salamandridae; genus Pleurodeles; species Pleurodeles waltl. The sequence goes on along the minus strand of NC_090446.1, from coordinate 642,042,415 downwards.
TCTGAAAATGCACTCCTGTCTCCTCCTCCCTCTCCTCAAACCTGCCAAGATCCTCATTCGCCTCGCCATGACGTAGAGTGCAGCCATTGTGGAAAAGAGTCTGAGGCATTCTGGGCCTCTTTATATAGGTTGCACCTGGTTACCACCTGGTTTCACTCCGTGGTGATTTGCATCTGCAAAAGGCCATTCTGCGAAAATTCGCAATTTGCGAATTTTTTATGCATCGAATTGCAACATGGTTTTGCATGTCGCATTTTGCGTCTCGCAATTTGCGACGTGAAATACCGAATCTGTATTTGCGAGTCGCTATTCTGACTCGCAATTTGCGAAATGCTAAATGCGATTCGGTATTTCATGTTGCAAATTGCAAGACACAAAATGCGACACGCAAAACCATCTTGCTTCGCAAAAAATCGCAAATTTAGCGATTCCTTGTTTTTGGCCTGCGAATGCCTTTCATGCATCGCAGACCACGTTTTTGCATTCGCAAACGGCGGAATACTGCGATTCGCACCGTTTGCGAATGCAAAATAGTTTGATACATCTGGCCCAAAGTTCCATTTTGCATTACCTAAATAGCAAAATTTAAGAAATAGCTGTTTAGGTCATGCAAAATGGAATGTAACAAAATAGTGAATTCCCTAATAGCGATTTCTAAAAATTAGAGAATGCTATTAGGAAAGAGACTCCATTCATTCCTATGGGCTTTTAGGCCCATAGGTGCAAATGATTTCACATTTCCTAATTTACCTACCAGGAATTCACAAATTAGGTAATCCAAAAACAAGGGTGCTGAGGGCCTAAGGCACCCTTTCATGTACCACCCAAAAGAATTGTGCACATGTAAAGAGCACACATGCCCTGCGGGCATGTGTGCGCTACATGGCACTTTTTAAAAAATATTTTTAAGGCATTTTTTAAAAGTGCACATGATTACCACCAACTTGGAGTTGGCAGTAATTGCATTTCCTAAATGCTCAGCTCACATTTAGGAAATGACTGATATATGTGCACACAGGAAATCGCAAATAGTAATTCCTTATTTGCGATTTCCTATTTCTGGAATCGCGAATTGTGATTCCCTCCTCGGAGTCGCAATTTTAGGGAACCACTTAAAATTGTGATTCCCTAAAAATGGACTCCAGTGCCTTTCATAAATTGTGAAAGGCTATTTTGCATTCACAAACGGTGATGTCTTGGAATTCGCACCGTTTGCGAATGGAAAATGTTTTAATACATCTGGCCCCTTGATTTTCTAAATATTTTTGCACTCAGGTCAACTTACTGTTTAGGGCAGGTGCATAGCTATCAGTTGGCCTTTTAGTACTCAAAAAGTGGCCAGGAAGGTCAATTTTCATTGCTTACGTCAGGCCCCACAGCACCCTAGCTACACAGCTGGGAGAGGGGACAACTTTTCGCCCATGAAATGTGATGGACTTAATATCACTTTTTATACAGACCTGTCAGGATATCTCGTAGTTTCCCCATAGGATTTCCCGTCGCTATTAAGCAAATACTTTCTGCCTGCAAACGTTAAATTGTTTTACACATCTCAGATTACACCTGAGGCCCTGCTTTACTGTTTTCTCCCTCCCAAGTAGTTGTCCTCATTCTTTCTTCTTTCAGATAAAGATTACTCGGAACGACTCCACGTTTGCCCTCCATCAATTATGGCGCACCGGATCATGGTACCTTTTAAATAGACATCACAAGCCCAGCTTGTGGGCTGATTTGACATTTTCGTACATCAGGGCCCGTCATCCAAAATTAACCATTCCATGTCAGAGGCTGACATCTCTGAATGACGGGAGAGACCTTTTGCTATCTCGACTTCCGCATGTCAGGAGCCAATGACATTTGCCTCTTCGGAATCCTGCCCTTTTTGTAGTTGTTGAACATGACCTTTGACAAAACCTGCTTGTTTTCCTCTGAAGGTCACTCCTCCAGCTTAACATGCACCCTCGGGGTTGGCACGAGACATGTTTCCCCCTTCCTATGTGCACGGTGTAAGATTCCCTAATTGGGTCGCCAAGTGGTAAGTGCTTACATGAAAGATTTAATGATGGGAATAGATGTTTTGTGCTAGTTTGACTAGACTATTGAAAAGTTTTTCTTTCAGCTGAATAAATATTTTTACCTAGGACTCCAGAAAATTATTTTCTGTGTCTGCAGCAGGCCTGTACAATTGCGACCAAACCATTTATGGATCTCTGACTTCTGACTGCATTACTCCAGCTCTGTGAGTGCTCCTTTGGTTTCCGGTAAAGAAAAGGGCTTGCCAGCAAGAGGTGTGCCTGGTTTTCAGGATGCTTCTAAGATGGTTGTCCCTACTTCTCCCCCTAACAAACCCATTGTTCTCTTCACGCCTCTTTGCTATCCCCGCCACCAAGAATGATGTTTTACTCTATGGGAAAGTGATGCCGCACTGGTGGCGCTGCACCCAGAGCAGCACCACTTTCCTTGCGCCCCTTAGCGCCCCCCACGACCACTATGTGTGCGCCGTATTTAAAATACAGCGCACCATGGCAAAGGGTAGGAGACAATAGCGTCATTTTTTTACGCTATTGATGTACTCTGCAGGAGTTGCGCCAAAATTTTGGAGCTACTCCTGCAGAGTACATAGGGCCCCATTGTATTCAATGGCATGCCCCTTTTTAACACCTGCAACGAGCAGGCAATAAAAGTGCTGAAAAAAATTGTGCAAGTAAATCTTTTAGCTTTCCTTGCGCCATTTTTTCGGCCCCCTCACGGGGGAATCCCCCACCCTTTGCATACTTTATGCCTGGAGCAGGCATAATATGGCACAAGGGTTTAGAAAGTGGCACAATGCAATATGGTGCGGGGAAAATGTCACTTTAATGCCGTCCTAGCGTAAAAAAAAGTATACTTTGGTGATTAGGGCTGTTAAATATGCCCCTAATTGTTTATTGCTCTTCTAACTTACCAGACGTGTCTCATACACCCATGAATTTAAACGTTTAGTACAGAGATTCATAACAAGCAAGCTATGGCTAGAGATTTTTTGGTGAATTCTTCTAGCCTCTGAAGGTTCTCGTTTTACTGATGAAATTACAGGAATATCATTTGTGCAGCACACACAGCCTGGAGACATTTCAGTTTGCAAACTAACTCATAAATGGGCATATGTGTTTTAGTTGGCTTTAACTTAAGTCCACCAGACTTCAGCATACGTAAAGCGTTTACAAATTTTCATAACAAAAAATAGCTTCTTGTATGGTGTTGTATACGTGACAAAAGTTTCTAGAAGAGGAGGAGCAGTTTGTTGTGAATATGTGTCTCACTAACTCAAAGTAGGGTGGCCATAACTGAACACAATATATCATATTTACAAATGTAAGGATGCCCCATACGTAGAACATGTGAACTGCTTGAATGCTGCTCATGATATAATGAATGAGATGATTGGTTGCAAAGCTGGATTGGCTTTTTTAATTAAGACTTCAAATGTTAGACTTAGACGATGGACATTAGTTTCTAGTCGACTTTGTAGCATGACTGATCTTAAGAGACTTGCAACTGAAGCAGAAAAGATACTAAATAATAACCACATAATACCTCCTTAACTGGCAGATGAAAGCATTACATGAAACCCGGAGCGACGCATCTAGAAGAAGCGCCTGTACAAACGCTGCACATACTTTTGTCTTTGACTCATACTAGCAGGAATGAATTCCTACGGTCCTGTAGTTACTTGTGAGCTACCATGAAATCTGTTAGTACCACTCTACAGGGTAACTCTGCAGCCTGTAACACCTTCAAATGTTAAAGGCTGTAAGAGGCCGCATGCTCTCAAATGTCTGGGACAGAATAATGACCCATCTGTGACTGAAGCCCCTCGGGAGGGTTTCCATCGAAAATTCCTTTGTTGCATCGAAAACTGTCTTTAGGGCCTATAAGTAGCGAGCCATTGACTGAAAAAACTCCCGTTTTGCACTGCATCAATAGCACTAGCTAACAGGCCCCACTCCATGGCTTAAAGTCGTCTGCACCCTTAAATAATCCGACTCAATTATAACTCCATACAGTTCAGACGTTCTAGTGTAAATCTGTGGTGTATTGATACTATTGTGTTTGTCAGAAAATATAATTCTGTGAGTGGCGCAATAGTTTCAAAAGGCCTGTAATATTTTGGATGAAGTAGAAGGTGCTGCTTAATTTGACTGAATCTCTAAAATTTGCTCCACTAATTCAAAATGCCTCACACACAGCTGTTTCCATGAATAGTGTCTTTCCTGTACCTTTACTCTGCGACATTTCCCGGGACTGTGCTTTGAGTGTCATTTTGGGCAGGTTGGGATTTTCAGGTAAAATGGTACCACATATAGGAGTCGGTTACAAAATTACAGAAGGGGTGAATGTTATATGAGCATCTCCATTGACTCCAGATAATATACATGGTCAAAGGGTGTCTTTACTTTGTTTCCTGTGCCCAGGAAAAAGAAACAAATGAGAAATCACTTTCGATGGAGCCACATGTGCCTCTTCCTAGCAGAATCTGTCTTTGCTAACCAGGCTATTAACACCATTTAAAGTTCTATCGGGAAACAGATGCCTTGGAAAAAGTAAATTGAGCTGGACATTAAATTATTTCATTGTTCTTTTGTCTCCTGGCCACATTTCCCCCCTTGACTTACAGTAGATGGGTATGTAATGCAAAGCTAGGGGTGCACTCAAATATACCCACAGGAGTCTGGGCAACAAAACAAATCCTAACATGCAAAATTGACTTTCAAGGGATCAATCAATTGCCATCATTTGGACCAATAAAACATGAATTATTATTGTCCTAATATATATAATTTTTTTATTATTTTAATGTACACTCTATGCAGTATTAACCACTTGCCACTGTGAAACACCTCTGGAAAAATTACCTAAACATCTCATATAGACTCTAAAACCATTATATGCAGTACATCGCCCTTATGAATTATATGTTAGACTGCCATAATCCACTTTCATTTCAAACAATACTACTCTGTCTGACCAGGTAGTCCATGAGGCTAGACTTAATTGCCACAGTCTATTGCTGTTATTAGTGGGATTCACCACTGTCCACATGTCAGTAAATAGTAGGGACTTCTGGTATGTTGATTTCGACGTGTTTCGCCTATTTAATTCTGGACTCTTCAGGACCCTTAAGGCGCATGTATCTCGCTGCTGTTGGGAATATGTCTCAATTTACACTGGCATGCGGCTCAGGGGGCCCTCCGTCCGGAGTGCTGGGAGCCAACCATCTGGTGAGGAGGAACAAAACCTCGCTGATTATCCCCGCTTAAAAATGCCCCCTCCTTCTACAGCCTCATGCAGGTTAAGAAAGGTTTAAGACTATAGGTGGCTGATTTGTTCAGTAGGAGGGTCTGTTGCAGAATAATCTACTGGAGTATACAAGAAAATTGAAGATGCTGATGTTTTTAAAACATAGGCCTTCATTACAACCATGGCGGGCGGCTGGACCGCCGGGCGGCTGCCATTGCAGCCGCACTCCCGCCGCAGCCAATATGAGATCCCCGCTGGGCCGGTGGGCAGAAACCTGGTTTCCGCCGCCGGCCCAGCGGAGACTCCGGGCCTCAACACAGGAGCTGGCTCCAAATGGAGCCGCCGGTGTTGCGGCTGTGCGACGGGTGCGGTTGCACCCGTCGTGATTTTCACTGTCTGCTGTGCAGACAGTGAAAAGCTGCACGGGGCCGTGGCAAGGGACCCCTGGACTGCCCATGCCAGTGGCGTGGGCAGTGCAGGGATTCCCAGGGGCCCTGCGACTCCCCGTTCCGCCAGCCTTTTCATGGCGGTTCAAACCGCCATGAAAAAGCTGGCGGGAGGGGGACTCGTAATCCCCTGGGCAGCGCTGCAAGCAGCGCTGCCCTGGAGGATTACTTCCGCCGGGACAAAAGTGTCAGAAAACCACCGGTCCCGGCGGTGCGACTTAATCCTCCATGGAAGCACCGCCAGCCTGTTGGCGGTGCTTCCTCCAAAACAGCCCTGGCAGTCAAAGACCGCCAGGATTGTAATGATCCCCATAGTTGTTTGCCTAGTTTAATCCCAATGCGGAGGTCTCTTTGATAGGTCCAGGACACCTTTGTAGATTGTTTTTTAAAATATATATTTCGTAATTGGACCAAGGGCATTAGAGAGTGTAAGATTACTGTAGGCATAGGTCAGGGCAGGGCACTATGACCCTGCTAGATTGACTAGTGACCATAAGGTCACTCCTTGGGGACACAAAGGAGGAAAAGGAAGAGCCAGGTGACGGACTGAGGAGTGGAGGGACAGCCCGGGACAATATAGACATGCTGTTCAGGCACACCAGAAAATAAAGAAAGACACCTCCTACCAGGGTTCAATGTCCCACTACATTTTAGGTATTCTGCATCTGGTGACAAGGTCAAAATAGTGCCCAGAGAACAAAATTGTCAGCGGTGTAACTTCAGGATCCCAATCATGGTCATCTGCAGGCGAAGAAGAAGCATCACAGGGGCCCAGGCCTGGCTACTCTTAAGGTTGGCATCAGGACTCTACTTTGATTTCATGCAGGCAAAGAAGACGAGGCATGACTGTTTCCAGTGATGAAGCAAGAGGAGCAAAGGCGGATTCCCGACCAGTAGTGTGGGACCCTGAAATAAGTAAAGAAAAATAAAGCTAAGCAGTGAGTTTCTTGTGTGAGCTTCTAGGAATTGTATTAACATTTCCTGATGGTATAGGCACAGTGAGTCCCTATATCTTGAAGTTCATGTCGAACTGTTACACAGTCCTACTTAGTTCTTAGCAACCGTATAACACCTGCAGTTTACAAAAACAAATGATGCATTCAGGGAAAGAAAATGTGTATTAAAATGTTACAAGAAGAATAATTGAATAATTTATGAGTCATTGTTAGGCTATGCTGTACTTCTAGCCCCATGTCATAACTAAGACGTATGAATAATAAATAAATACTTTCATGTATACATGCATAAAGTGATTTTGAGACATCATGTTCATCCATTGGTGTGTTTAGCTCTTATTTATATTTGGTTCTGCCCATCACAGGGAAATGGGTCAAGCAACATCCATCATTAACTTTCTTGCAGTCTGAGCAATGGCATTTTGCATGAGCAAATGAAATGTCCACATCTGCCTGAAAAGAAGAGCACCATAACCCACCAGGTAAGTTGGTCAATATTTAACATTGCCAGTGATTCTTTGCTTTCTATTCTTTACCTTTTTTATTTTTGTCGCCCTTTTGTGTTTAAACTATGTTTCAGTTTACAGAAATTCAAAGCTGATAGTACATTGTCTTTGCTCTATCCTGAATCTCATTTTCCTCGGATGTGCTTTAAAACCTAGAATGGCTTCTATGGCTCTTCTGCAACTTTTCTAAGTACACCTTCCTCCTAAGAAGCACCTGTACTCTTAAATTAAAATTATATGTAATTACTATTTTTTTTTTAAATGTAGCGTACGATCATCATTTATTTTCTTCCTTTTATTTTCGTAGCATATCCTTGCCACAAAACATATATCCATCGCATCAGCTTGTAAAACTAGAATTATTGTCTGTGCCGATGCTTGTTTTGCTTATTGCACGCTCACCCTGAAAAGGAAAGAGGTTCAAAGGTGGAATTCGCTTCCCACTTTTGAGCTGTTTGGTTCGTCATCCCCCTTCCCTCCCAAGCTCAGGAATGTATCGTGAATTCCCACCTGACCCTGCTTAGCTTTGGCCTGGAGGAAGTCACAAAGCAGAGTTCTGAGAAGTGGAAGAGACAATAAGAACCTATTAAAGTAAGTATGGGGGAATCTGTCTCTCCTGCTCCTCTCCTAGTTATACCCAGTGACAGATGCGACCTTTGAACTACACCCCCATCCTGCCGCCGGGCCCAGTGAAGATAAAAACGAAAAAAGTGAAGAGCCCAGGAGCCAGGCCCTTGTCTCTCACTTTTAATGAAGCATTAATGTTTCCTCATGTTGACTGCTCAGAATAGGCCTGAGGCACAAACAAAAGTTCTCACGCTGAGAAAGAAGTACACATACAGGGACACCTGGAGTGTCATTCCCCACCTTCAAATACATGTTTAACCTGCTGGAAACAGAGAAATGTGTTTTGTTATTTCTTCTGCATATTGGTATAGAGCAGAGGTCTTCAAACTGGGGGGCGGGCCCCCCTTGGGGGGCCTCGAGTGATCTCAGGGGGGGCGCCAAACTCTGGCCAAAAGAAATATTATACAGATAACATGCCTTTGTTTTAAGCAGAAGCATGTTACTGGAGTTTTAAAAAGGTAACAGTACTTAACTGCAATGTTTAAATAGGTCTAAACCTATTTAAACATTGCCATATTTCTACAATAATAGTGAAAAATTCTGAGGGGGGGCCCAATGATTTTTATTTTTCAACTGGGGGGGCGCGGCATTAAAAAGTTTGAAGACCACTGGTGTAGAGGGTCAGATTTATGCCTTACACTGTTCCAACGCCACATTAGCCTTATTTTTTGGCGCTAATGTGGTGTTGGAAGGGGAAAAACGCTGCACCATATATACAAAGTGGCACAATACTTGTATTGCGCCACTTTGTGACCTCTTGTGCCACATTATGCCTGCACCAGGCCTAATGTATGCAAGGGGGGCGTTCCAGCGCAAGGGGGACAGTAAAAATGGCACAAAGGAATCTCTGAGATTCCTTTGCACCATTTTTATCTACATTTTTAATGCCTGCTAAGTGCAGGCATTAAAAAGGGGCTCCCATTGATTACAATGGGCGTCTGGGTGCTTTGCAGGATTAACGTCATAATTATTTACGCTAAAGCCTGCAAAGCGCCGGACTAGCATCAATAATTGTGATGCTAGTCACCCTACCACCATGGTGCGCCGTATTTTAAATACAACGCTACCTTGGTGGTATTAGGGGGGCGCTAAGGGGACACAAGAAAAGTGGCGCTGCACTATGTGCAGCACCACATTTTATAAATCTGCCCAATAGTATTCATACGAGCTTAGTAGTAACACTGAAAATATGACTACTACTGTTATAGTGCCACGGAAGAAATGTATTGCCATGATAACTGCATTTCATTCAAGGGTGTGCAAAGATAAAAAAAAGCATTGGCAAATCTGCCTAGTGTTGGCTGCCACTCACAGCACGTTCACCACCCACCATAAGTACCAGACCCTAAGCACAAGAGTTCTGGGTCTCTATTACAGATCGGGGGCAGAATTCCTATGTGTGCCATGGCGCACCTTGAAATAGGTGATGCTACATGTGTGCCAGTGTTGTCTGTATTACAGAAGGGACCACACAAGTGTCTGCAGACCCCTCTGTAATATCAAAGTGTCTCGAGGTGCACAAAGTGGACACACATGCCCACTGTATCCCCGTGGGCACTTTCTAAAATACAGTCCACAGTGGGCATGAAATAGACTGCACATCGGGATATTATTTGCCCACTGGTACTCCACAATTTGAGTCAAGACATCCTGAGGGTGGGCAATCGATAGTCACAGCTATTCTGTCATTTCTTCACTGGCACTCAGGGCTAGCGAGACTGCTTTGTGGCAGCGGTAAAAACTGCATCTAATGGCTTGCAGCCTGATATCCCACCCTTTTTTGGAAAACCATCATTTTGCAGAGAATTCATGTGGGAAAAGTTTAGGTTTGTCTCAAATTTAATCGAGGAAACTTCATCCTGCTTCATCAAGAGCAAACTTTCTTGAGTTCGCAGGTGAAATGTAATTTTGCTGTCATATTTCTAATTCTAGCTTACCCACTACAGAAATCGCATTGTGACTCTGTTTCTCTGCTCATTCTCTGCTGAAATTGGCAGCCCTTAGAAACACACTAACACAAATATTAAGAGCTACGTGAAGCTGGACAATTTAATTTGTGAAGTGGGCAAACTGAAATAGATGTAAGCATCTAGGCCCATATTTATCCTTTTTTTTAGCGCCGGATTTGCATCATTTTTTGATGCAAAAGCAGCGCAAACTTACAAAATACAATTGTACTTTGTAAGTCTGCGCCGATTTTGCATCAAAAAACTACGCAAATGCGGCGCAAAAAAAGTATAAGTATGGGCCTTAGTATTCCTGCCCCAAGAGAGTGAGCCGGGAGCTTACAATTAAAGGTGTTCAACGTTGGTCCATGGGGGCCGCAACCATGTCAGATTTAAGGATAACCACTGACTATGTCTAAGATTTCCATTTTGATTCATCAGACGTGGATGTATCGACTAGGGATTGCCTCAAGTACTGGAATAGTTCTCGCACATGTGGACTGATTGTGAAGCAAATGCGCACCTTGAGATGCTGATTTCACTCACACTCATATTGAACGTACCATGTCAATATAAATGTAGATACTTCACAAAACAATACAATGAATTGTTAACATGCATGATGCCGGTCACCGAAGGAGTGAGTAAACTCCTCTAAGAGAGGTTTGGACAGGCAAAATGAGTTTATCTCCACAAGAAATATATGAACAGGGCCCACTGCTACTTTTAAAACTAGGGCCCATATTTATACATTTTTAGTGCCACATTTGCGCCGCTTTTTGACGCAAAAGTGGCGCAAACTTACAAAATACAATTGTAAGTGTGCGCCCCTTTTGCGTCCAAAAATTACACAGATGCGGCGCTAAAAAAAGTATAAATATAGGCCTAGATTTGCTAAGCGCGTCTGCTGCAAGGTTATCTGTTTTAATGGAACTTCTAACAAAGAGCTGCTGAATACGCCTTTTATTTCAAATTTGCATTAAAATAAAAAATGTTATGTGCCCAAAAGAAACATTGATGCAGAGTAGAATTATGTTTCTACCAGCACCACAGAAATTGTGTCTTTGAGAAACATACGGCAATGGAACGAGAAGTATGTATACGTATTAAAGGACCAACAGAAATAATGTCTGCAGAGGCAGGAATAAAATAAATACTGCATCCCAAAAAGATGCACTATGAAAAATAATACCCTTTAGATAGACTGTGGTGGGATCCTAACTTGCCCTTTATTAGATTTTGCCCAAGTTCATAGATCAGAATGCCAATTTATTTTCACCATCTTCCTGTTCGGAGTACTTACTGAGTTTAAGAGATACACCTCTTAGAGACAGGTAAACCTTGAGCTGAATGCAAGGAAGACATTTAAATAATGCTGCTTACTTAAAGATAGTCTTTCCTCTATTTTCTTACGCCACCTGCTCCCCATAACCTCAGCAAAAACCCTCTGCCTACACCTGTTTTATTGCTACCTTCCCTTCTGCAACAGTTTTGTCAGATACATTCCTGTCGAGATGGTTATCCTTCAGTCAAATATCACCCAGGTGTGTCTGGGATGGGAAGTAGCCTAAACAACGACGGATGAACAACGACAGGCGTTGCCCACGAGAGCAGAATAATGCTTTCCTGAACAACGACCCTGTTTTCCTCTGCCTTAACCACACATATCTGAACAATGAACATGAGTGGTTAAGGCAGAGGAAAAGAGACTCAGGATCGAAGAGGATGCGATCAGTGAAGTGTGGCTGTGGTGAGTTGGGGGGTAATTTTAGGGGTGGGTGTAGGAAGGTAGCCTCTTTCTGGCCTTGTTACCCCCACTTTTGGCCTGTTGGTGAGTATTTGTCAGGGTGTTTTCACTGTCTCACTGGGATCCTGCTAGCCAGGGCCCAGTGCTCATAATGAAAACCCTATGTTGTCAGTGTGTTTGTTCTGTGTCACTGGGATCCTGCTAGCCAGGACCCCAGTGCTCATAAGTTTGTGGCCCTTTATGTGTTCCCTGTGTGGTGCCTAACTGTATCACTGAGGCTCTGCTAACCAGAACCTCAGTGTTTATGCTCTATCTGCTTTCCAAATTTGTCACTACAGGCTAGTGACTAAATTTACCAATTCACATTGGCATACTGGTACACCCATATAATTCCCTTGTATATGGTACTGAGGTACCCAGAGTATTGGGGTTCCAGGAGATCCCTATGGGCTGCAGCATTTCTTTTGCCACCCATAGGGAGCTCTGACAATTCTTACACAGGCCTTCCACTGCAGCCTGCGTGAAATAACATCCACGTTATTTCACAGCCATTTACCACTGCACATAAGTAACTTATAAGTCAACTATATGTCTAATCTTACCTAGTGAAGGTTGGGTGCCAAGTTACTTAGTGCGTGGGCACCCTGGCACTAGCCAAGGTGCCCCCACAGCCTTCAGGGCAAATTCCCTGGACTTTGTGAGTGCGGGGACACCATTACACGTGTGCACTATACATAGGTCACTACCTATGTATAGAGTCACAATGGTAACTCCGAACATGACCATGTAACATGTCTAAGATCATGGAATTGTCTCCCCAATACCGTTCTGGTATTGGGGAGACAATTCCATGATCCCCCGGGTCTCTAGCACAGAACCCGGGTACTGCCAAACTGCCTTTCCGGGGATCTCCACTGCAGCTGCTGCTGCTGCCAACCCCTCAGACAGGTTTCTGCCCTCCTGGGGTCCAGGCAGCCCTGGCCCAGGAAGGCAGAACAAAGGATTTCCTTTGAGAGAGGGTGTCACACCCTCTCCCTTTGGAAATAGGTGTGAATGGCTGGGGAGGAGTAGCCTCCCCCACCCTCTGGAAATGCTTTGATGTGCACAGATGGTGTTCATCTCTGCATGAGCCAGTCTACACCGGTTCAGGGATCCCCCAGCCCTGCTCTGGCACGAAACTAGACAAAGGAAAGGGGAGTGACCACTCCCCTGACCAGTACCTCCCAGGGAAGGTGCCCAGAGCTCCTCCAGTGTGTCCCAGACCTCTGCCATCTTGGAAACAGAGGTGTTGGGGGCACACTGGACTGCTCTGAGTGGCCAGTGCCAGCAGGTTACGTCAGAGGCTCCTCTGATAGGGTCTTACCTCTCTTGGTAGCCAATCCTCCTTCCTTGGTAGCCAAACCTCCTTTTCTGCCTATTTAGGGTCTCTGCTTTGGGGAATTCTTCAGATAACGAATGCCAGAGCTCACCAGAGTTCCGCTGCATCTCCCTCTTCACCTTCTACCAAGGATCGACCACTGACTGCTCCAGGACGCCTGCAAAACCGCAACAAAGTAGCAAGACAACTACCAGCAACATTGTAGCGTCTAATCCTGCTGGCTTTCTCGACTGTTTCCAGGTGGTGCATGCTCTGGGGGTAGCCTGCCTTCACCCTGCACCAGAAGCTCCGAAGAAATCTCCCGTGGGTCGACGGAATCTTCCCCCTGCTAACGCAGGCACCAAAACACTGCATCACTGGTCCTCTGGGTCCCCTCTCATCCTGGTGAGCGTGGTCCCTGGAACACAGCAACTCTGTCCAAGTAACTCCCACAGTCCAGTGACTCTTCAGTCCAAGTTTGGTGGAGGTAAGTCCTAGCATCCCCACGCTAGACTGCAAAGCTGTGTACCACGTGATTTGCAGCTGCTCCGGCTCCTGTGCACTCTTCTAGGATTTCCTTCATGCACAGCCTAGCCTGGATCCCCAGCACTCCGTCCTGCAGTGCACAATCCTCTGAGTTGGCCTCCAACGTCGTGGGACCCCCTTTTGTAACTTTGCATGGACTCCGGTTCACTATTCTTCTAAGTGCCTGTTGGGGTACTTCTGCAGGTGCTGCCTGCTTCTATGAGGGCTCTCTGAGTTGCTGAGTGCCCTCTCTGTCTCCTCCTCCAAAAAGCGACATCCTGGTCCTTCCTGGTCTTCAGCAGCACCCAAAAACCTCTTCCACGACCCTTGCACCTAGCCAGGCTTGTTTGCGGTATTTATGCGTGGGTACACCTCTGCAAGCTTCATTGCAACGTGGGACATCTGTCTTCCAAAGGAGAAAGTCCTAGTCCTCTTCTTTCTTACAGAACTCTAAGCTTCTTCCAACCTGAGGCTTCCTTGCACCTTCATCCGGGGTTTCCTGGGCTCCTGCCCCCCCTGGACACTGCCACGACTATTGGACTTGGTCCCCTTGCCTTGCAGGTCCTCAGGTCCGGAAATCTGATGTCAGTGCACTGTTGGTGTTTGTTCTTCTTGCAGAATCCCCCTATCACGACTATTGTGCTCTTTTGGGGTAGTAGGTGCACTTTACTCCTACTTTTCAGGTTCTCGGGTGGGGTATATTGGACACCCTGACTGTTTTCTTACAGTCCCAGCGACCCTCTACAAGCTCCCATAGGTCTGGGGTCCAATCCTGATTCACATTCCACTTTTGGAGTATATGGTTTGTGTTGCCACTATACCTATGCTTGCCTATTGCAACCTATTTTAATTCTACACTGTTTGCATTACTTTTCTTGCTCTTACTTACCTAATTTTGGTTTGTGTACATATAACTTGTGTATATTACTTACCTTCTTACTGAGGGTACTCACTGAGATACTTTTGGCATATTGTCATAAAAATAAAGTACCTTTATTTTTAGTAACTCTGTGTATTGTGTTTTCTTATGATATTGTGCATATGATATAAGTGGTATAGTAGGAGTTTGCATGTCTCCTAGTTCAGCCTAAGCTGCTTTGCCATAGCTACCTTCTATCAGTCTAAGCTGCTAGAAACACCTCTTCTCTACTAATAAGGGATAACTGGACCTGGCACAAGGTGTAAGTACCTTTGGTACCCACTACAAGCCAGGCCAGCCTCCTACAGTGGGGATGGGGATAGTTTTAGTTTTTAAGGGCGGGGGTTGGGGTAGTTTTAGGTTTTAGGGGTGGGGGGGCCAGGGTCAATTAAGGTTTTAGGGGCAGGGTGGGGTGGGGTGTTGTGGTAGTTTTAGGTGTGGGGTCGGGGTAGTTTAGTTTTTAGGGGCGGGGGTCAGGATAGTTTTAGGTTTTAGGGGTGGGGGGTCAGGGTTATTATAATTTTTAGGGGCGGGGTGGGTGGTCAGCATAGTTTTAGGGACGGGGTGGGAGTTTGGGGTAGTTTAGGTTTTAGGGGCGGGGTGGGGGGTCAGGGTATTTTTAGGATTTTGGGGTCAGGAGTGGGGGGTCACAGTAGTTGAAGGGGCGGCGGTGGGGGGTTGGGGTAATTTTAGTTTTTAGGGGTGGGGTGGGGGGTCGGGGTAGTTTTAGGGGTAGGGTGTGGGTTTGGGGTAATTTTAGTTTTTAGGGGTGGTGGTGGGGGGTTGGGGTAGTTTCGGATTTAGGGGCGGGGTGGGGGTCAGGTGTTGTGTGAGATTGTAGGGACGGGGATCACAGTAGTTTTAGGTTTTAGGGGTGGGATGGGGGGTCGCTGTACTTTGGGGTTTTAGGGGTGGTTTGGGGGGTCGTAGTAGTTATAGGGGCGGGGTGTCGGTAGAGTTTTAGGTTTTAGGGGCGGGACTGGGGGTTGGGGTAGTTTTAGGGGCAGGGGTGGGGGGTCGGGTAGTTTTAGCATTTAGGGATGGGGATGGAGGTTTGCAGTAGTTTTAGGGGCAGGGGTGGAGAGTCAGTGGGTTCTCATGCTGGAACAATGCATTCCATTCCACGCATGCCTTTACCAGGGATGCACTTACCATGAAAAATCGCTGTAAAGGCATTTGTGGTAAAGGCATGTGTGGTTCCAGCATGCGTTGTTCCGACGTATATTCCTCTGGGAGACTTTCTGGTGTGAAAAATAAGTCAGTTTTCATGTTTTACTACAATTGGACAGCGGAGGATTCTGAGATTGAGTGTTCACAAAGGTACTGGCTCCTGTGTATCTTCTCTTCCGGTAGAAGGAAATTGGTTCTTGCTTCACTGAGATGATTGGCTAATTTCTGCTCCTTCTTTTTCAAAGCCGGAGTCCAACACTCAGAAGGTCTGCAACTGTCTGATGGATTTGGCGTCCCTCTAATACCCTTAAAGTTTCATCTGGTAGCTGCACTGGAGAGAGAATTCATTGGGCCTCTGTTTAGGACAGATTTAGGAACTGTTTTCTGACTGGTGGACTGGTGGTCGGGGAGCCACATTGCTATAAATCAATTTGAAGGTGTGTGGCTTTTGGAGTTGACTCTGTCCTCAGAATGGATGGAGCAGTTATTCTGAAACTTTACAGGTTTGCTCCATGCCTAATGGGATTGGCAGTGTGGCTAGGTATAGACACTTCACACTATGGAAGGACCAAGCCAGGGGAAGACATGGGACTTATTTATTATCAATTTAGTCTATAGAGAACTGTAAGCATCTGCTGTGGGCAAACCTTTAGCAGTTAAAACAATGTTTCTCGCCTTTTCTGCTGAGAACCAATGTGTTTCATCAGAGCCTCAGAGAGACACGATGCAAAATATTCTTGTTGTTTTGGAAAAGAGGAGAGCAGTAGAGACATCAGTGTTCCCCTTCACAGCAGCACCCCCTACATAGGGGTGTAGTGTGATGGCAGGTTAAAATCACTCACGCGTGTCTAAGAACACTAACAGGAAGCAAGTGCCAAAGCTTCCCAAAGTACTCCTAACTTCGACTGTCTCCAGTCTACCCGCGATATTGCAGGCTCCGAGTAATTCTGAGGTCAATGACACTCAACTAGTAGGCCACAGAGTCAATGAACTCACAAAGTACAGAAAAGGGGGGGGGGGGGTAGAGAGGAGGGCATGGGGAGAAAAGAAAGAGGAAGGTATATGGGTGGGGAAGGAAGTAAAGAAAGAAAATAAAGCTGGTTACGTTTGATTTAAGTTATAGATAGAGTCTTCCTTGTGACGTCTGCATCTCTTTATAGTTCACTTTCTTAATAAGCAGAGGAGGGGTATACAGAAATGGAGGGACGATGTATTAAAATGCTTTTACCACCTCTCACGCTGCCAACACCCCTTTACCTACACTGGTGTCCAGTCCAAAATCAAGGTGCATGCAGCTCCAGCAGGGGTGTCGGTCCTCACCAAGGACTGTCCAGTTGGCTTTCGTGCTGGCGACACACTTGAGAGCAGTGCCTTCATATAAGGGAACAGCCTCGTTAAAGTAAAATGAGCACCTTATAATGCATTCATTTACAGCACTTAAAAATGTCTCAAAAGGGGTGTTTGTAGCACTTTAGAAAACTCAAAATAATTTGATCGTTACTATTACTAAAATTGACTAGCGGCAGAAGGGAAGAGAGAAATGGGGGTCCGCCATGCTTCTTCCTCATCTCAGACCAGAGAATGAATCCATCTGCTCGGGCCAGAGCTGCTTCGCTTTTCCCTTTCACTGAGTTTTCACTCACAGCCAGGCCAGCCCTGTCGGACTCCTCACTTCCTCCAGAGTAACCAGCCATGCTCAGGCCCGTTCAGATTGCCATTGTGTTTCTTATCAGCTGCAGAAGTGCGCACTCCATACATTCTACACATGAAAGGTTGTGCTTCGGAAACAGCACTACGACGTATTATTTGTCAAAACCTCTGAGAGGATAGCCCTGAGGAAACAACGCAACACACATACCTTCCGTGCGCTCCTTGTGACCTTTTTATGAGACTATATATGTACATCACCAGCCCACAGAATGAGTAATGTTTACAAACGACTTCTAAACTAACAAAGCACTGTTTCCTATTTCAGAGTTTGCTATAGGCAGCAGTCAGTTCGTGCTCTATTGTAATTGCATTTATGAATCACTTCCGAATCTGAATATGAGACAAAGTCCTATATTTATACTTTTTAGAGCCGCCGCTGTAAGTTTGCGCCGCTTTTGCGTCAGAAAATGACGCAAATGCGGCGCTAAAAAAGTATAAATATGGGCAAAAGTCCTTCTTCTGACAGGGGTCATGTTTCACCGTGTGGTTGGTAGTGCTGGGCTGGGACAGTATGGAATAGTAATGTGGCTTTTGTGCTAAGCTTCTTGGTATTGTGTTTGATTGACCACAATGGTCACTGCGCCTTGGCATGTAGAGGAGTGAAGAACACAGCGCGCGCTGTTTCTCTTAACTTGTTAAGCACTGGTATGAAGAGGTCTCCATAGAATCCACCCAGGGGAGTCATAGAAGCAGCTCACAGACGTGCACTGTTTACCGGCAGTGTGGACAAACAATCACCGGATCTGTCCAGGAGTTAAAGAAGTGTAAACGCCAGACACAGGCAGAGGAACACGGCAGCTGCCGTGAAGTTCTTCGGGGAGTATCAAGGAGTGACAGAGGAACAACCCACAGTCGTGCACCAGTGTCAGGCAGCCAGTGAAGATCATCTAAAGAGCAGGGACAGAGGGATTAGTCCCAGCCATGCACGTGATAAATGCATTGATATTAAATGTTGGTCAGAGATGACAGAGGGGCAACCCCCGGACATTCTGTAGTTACAGGCAGCCATGGCCGTGAAAACCATTAACTGCTGTGCAAACACCCGATCAAATGAAACAAAATCAGCCCTGTTCCCTAAATATCTTATTTATACTTATGCAGCCTTGTGTCAAAGCAGCATTGACAGAAACGACTGGGTATAGTCTGAAGGCGTCATATGAGAAAGCTGCATCACTGGAGCTGTGAGAATGAGAGTGAGGAAAGTTTGCGAATGTGGTGTATCAATGTGTGTGCAACTGCAGATCGCAGACAGCTGAACGCATGGACGAGGTACATCGCCAGAGCTGTGTGGATACAGGCCAAGAGCAGCACCATGAATGTGTTGCATCATTAAAGCTGTGTGAATTCAGACAGACGACAGACCTGTGAATGAGGAGCAACTGCAGAGATGTGTGAATGCAAACCCAGGGCAACCCTGTGAATGAGTGGCACTGGCAAAAGTGGACGGAAGAAGGCAGCCCCGACTGAGGTGCGGTGGCAGAGCACTGGGTTTATTGCAGTTTGCTGCTATGCTGCATGTCACACTAGGAAATTGTTGTTGTTAACTTAGCTGGAGCAATTTAAATTACAAAATATAAATGTATTTTTGAGGTGAGGAGAATAAAAGGAGAATCAAACTATCGTGTCTGTCGGAACTGAGTTTTCTTTTATAATATGTTAAGCTGTTTGCTGCCAAAATACATTCTTCTGGCAAAGTAAAACTACATAAAAATAGTGCCAGTTTGCAAAAAGAAACAACTAGCTTTAAGCGATCCTTTTAGCGTGTGTCCAACCCCACACCTATCTCCCCCAGAAAGGGTTAGTGATTTGTTACTGCACCTGGGCAAATACCATTAGAGGCTGCAAAATGTACCTGTGATCCTAACTACTCCAATCCGCAGGGCTCCCTATCTCAGTTCCTTTGTTGCCCTCCCGCCACTTGCCTCCTCTTAATACATGGTACCCGGCCTGGGCATGGTGTTCAGGTGTAGGTAGAGGGGCCGGACACAGGATACAAGGAAAAAGACTTGCTTCAAGTGAGCAATGCCATTGAGCTTTCTGCCCAGATTTCAGCTTTCGCGTTTACTGTCACTGGTCAGCATGCCTTCTCAGATCAGTAAGGACTGTGACGAGGAAGACTGGGGCAAAAAGTAATGAAGTCATCGGGACATCACCCATCATATCACTCTGAGTGAGTCCACCAAATGGAGGGAACAATGACCCTGACCCAGTCTCATAAACGAGGGACTAATGCGCTCTGTTTGTTAGTATGTCAAGTGAAACCCCCCTTCTAATGCCGAGGGACAGGAACAAATAAATGTTTACTGCACTAGAGACAGTACCAACAAATTACATTTTTTTGAAATAGCAATATTGAAAAATGTAAACGTAAGAATGTATTCAATTTAAAACCCTAAAACCCAATCAAATATACAGGAAAGTGCCATCCCTATACCATCCTGAACATCCCTTTAACTCTTAAAGAAGCAAACACGAGGACTATGACTTCGTGTAGGGCTGCACTCAAAGGAGATGCAAAAATGGATCGAGTCCTTTTTAAATATAAAAAAAACACAATCCAAGATGTGATGAAAACACATTACAGAAGCCTGACTAGCCTAGACAGCACATTTGGAAGATCGATGGACGTTGTACCCCCTGAGTAGGGTCACTCCCCCTGCCCTTGCTGCCTTAGATGTCCGATGTGGCTTTATTTATTAGCGTATTTCTGAACACACACTGAGTTAAGAACTTTTCATCAACTATGAGGAAGACAATCTGAAGAAGGAAATACTCCTGTTCTACCCATGCCTTGATGTGACACGCTTCCTCTTGCTATGCAAACATTTCCACAAGCCTCTCTAAATGCACATGTGAATCACGTGTACCTGTTGTGAACTGCAGTGCTTAGCTACCCCAAGCGACAGCCAGTAGCTGAGATGAATTCATTCCTCCCATGCAATGCGTCCCTTGTTGTACCCATTCTTCCTCTTGCTATGTAAATATTCCCACGTGCCTCTCTAACATCTCACGTGGCTCACGTGTAACTGGTGCTATCTGCAGTGCTCAGCTGCCTTAGCCCCAAGTAATCACTAGTGGCTGAGATCCATGGAAGCATTCCTTCCGTCACCTTGTTATTTGTTGCAATAGACGCCTTAAGTGCTATGGTTATGGCCAGACATGGGTTCCATGCTCACTGTGCCATTGGACTAATGCAATACCTCACTGACAAGACCAAAGTAGGTCAAACCCAGTCTGCGGCTGCTTGTCTTCTCACTTGCTTGTGTTTCCCTCCGAGGGGACTGAGCCTGGCAGTTTGGGATGGACTGTTCCCATTGGAGCAGGACCGAGGTTGATTTGCACATGGCAGGTCCCTGGCTGTAAAGACATGGTGGGTGAAAAACACAACAGTTCCAATTGATTACCGGTGACGGGGCTTGATTCAAACATTCCTTCTATTATGCTGTTGTTTATTGCATTAGACACTCATATTCAACAGATATATTGAAGCATGGTCCAGTTCTCTCACTGTGCCACAGAGCTCAAACTATAGCTCACTAACAAGACCTAAATAGGTCGAAATATGACTGTGGCTGCTTGTGTTCCAATCTGGAGGAGACCTGGCCTGGCAACTTGGCTGGACTTTACCAACTGGAGTAGGACCAACATTGATTAGTATATGACCAGTCTCTGTCCAGAGTGTCATGTCCAGAGTGTCAAGGTGGGCATAAAATGATAGGTGGGAATGTGGCCTCATGGGATCACAAGTGACTGTGATTAATTCAAGCATTCCTTCCATTGCTTTGTTATTTGTTGCAGCTGCTCCTCAAGAACATTTCTGTAGTTTACAAACACCTCAAACACAAAATAAACCATGAAATAGGAGTTAAAACCTCATAGGGAGCATAGTAAGGTAAATACGTGTAAAACTTAACAAGGTCAGTTTCAATCAGATAACGTCAGTGGTTTATGAAGGATCAGAAGAGAAAGGAAAAGTCTAATAAATGTGGACAAAGAATTCCAGAATTTGTGTTCTCCTCACAACAATGCTTGATTCATAGTCTTAGCTATTTTCTTAAAGGATTTCCAGTAGAGGTCTGGGTTTGTTTTTAGTATTGGGAGAGCCATTCTGATTGATTCAAAAGGGTGTCATCATAACCTCTAATTTGTAATCTATTTTAATGTTGATAAGGCAGCTTGCAAATACTGATCCCTCGCTGCATTTTCTACTACTTTTGGTCATCTCTCCGAAAAGAATCTGTTTGATTACTAACCTCAGATGTGTACTGTCTGCTCCCAAGACATTGTTAGATGTTGTTTCTCTTCCAAAAAAGCTGTGTTAAGTTCTGTTATCCTTGATACAAAATTCTACATAAAGGAAGATAATTTCATACTTGTCCATGGTCTTTGTTAAATAAATATTATATGGATTTTGATTCAAGAATAGGTAGTACTTCTGCATATGTTGTCCTGTGCCCATCCATCCAATAATGACATCATTGATGTAGGTTCCCCAAAAATAAATGAATTGAGTTAACATGGCACCAGAGGATCTAGTGTGTCCCCTCTCATGCCACCCCATAAAGAGGTTTGCATAAGAGGGGGAGGGGTGGAGAGCAAACCTAGAAACCACAGCAGTCCTTGTAGTTGGTCGCGCCAATTCTTCTTAAATAGAACAATGTTATTTGCAAATATTAAATCAGCCATTTCTCTTAGCGTCTTAGTGTGTTCAAAACAATTAGAACATTTTGAAGGCAAAAAATGATGCATTGCAATTAGGTCATGGTCTCTCATAATATTTAATACATTTCATTTATGTTAGTGATCAAAATGTCTGAAAAGTTGTAAGTATGACAAAGGAAGTTCATTATATGATGATATACTCTGTGAAAATTGTAAATAGGAGTATTCATTTGTTTGTTCAGTAGAGTTTAGGAGTTTAAGCTTAGTGATCATATTACAAACCTCATAAATGTGGTTCCATAACAAACTTTTTAATTTTTTGTTTTTGATATATTTGTATTTTTGTGTTTATTGAATTTTTTAGCCATGATGAAGTCCTAAATGGAAGAGAACGTGTTGGCTGGGAAGACATCATTTTTATGTTAGAAATGACACACAAATAAAGGACCTTTCTCAATGTTAGATGACTGGTTGTGGGGTTCTCTATGACCCTGAGAACATTTTATCAAAATATCAATCTATCCTGTGTAATTGTTATGGACTGATATCTAAAATAAATTGAGAAATAGTAGTATTGATTATTCCCAGTGCTGAACCATAGTATAAGTTTTAAATAAGCACAACTTATATTTGTGATCCAAATGTGAAAAACTAATCCAGTGTAGCATTGGTCCTAAATCGTAAGGACGGCTCATTGGTTTGACCTAGTCAAATGGTGTAGCTTGTATAGCATTGATTTAGTGATTTTTGGGCTGTTCCATTGCAAGTTGAGGCAAATTGATAATGAAATAGAGTGATGTTGCTTCTGGAGTCGAGATCGGGACAAAATGGGGAATTGCATTTGAAATAGCTAAACCTGCGTGTTGCACAAGAAACTGGTATCTAAGGTCCATATCATCAGTTCTTGCCTTTAGGAGCATCATTTTGCAGTCACTTAACCATTTCAGGATAGAGGATTTCTTCTCTGGAGATTCCTTCACGTGAGAAAATTCTAAATCTTTTATATGCTTAATTCTATCTTTCTTTGGCGTTTCCAGTTGCCTAATGTTAATGGCATAGGGGCATCACTCTTTAGGCGACCCTTTATTTAAGGCTTTACTCTGGAAACTTGAGAATATTCAGCAATTACTTGTCAGTCCTGTGACTCCTCATGTTCAATTTGTTCGTGCACAGACCACTCCTCTTAAAGTCATGTGAGAGAGCTATCCAGAAATAACTTGAGCTCCATCGCTCCTGAGTCCAGTCCTCTGTGTCACTGGAAATAACCTGTTTCACACTGTGGAATAGAGGCTATAGAGGCTAAGAAGCCACATACACAATCCCTTTGATAACTTCAGTAATAGTATACAATTTAAAATAGGCATGGAATCACTTCATGGCACACAGACAGGTAAAATAAGCAATGGCAAAGCCAGTAGGTTAAATGTTTGTATGCTGTGCGAATCGGACAGTAGCACACCATGCACACATTAAATCAATTGCACTAAAGTGAAGGCAAAAGCATCTAAAACTATGATGCTACAGAATATAAAGCAACCCTTTTAGTTATGTAGAATCCATGTTTCAGGTGCTTTTGTCAGTGGTAGCACCGCAATGCTACAATTCCACTCTCTGGCTAATTTCAGATTTAAAATAATCCCCCATGCATTCCAATGGAGGTGTAAGAACACATACAAACAACCAATAGAAAAGGGTGACAATAAATATACCAGTGGGCTTATAGAAGATAGGCACAAATGTAGGGGTATGGTGACTAGCGACATCTTTGAGATACAGTGTCAGAGACGCCACTAACCCTACAGGTCAAGAAATCAGGGGGAAAAGAAAAAAGCCCATGAAATGAGTGTCTGGTTGATGCTGTCAAGCCTGATTCGTCACACCATTCCCTGGGGATCTCCAGTTCATAAAGAAGTAACAAACTTACTTCATAAAATGCTCCCTTATAGTCTTCTCATAAAGCCTCTGAAAGAAACCTGGAGGCTATTGTATGAGTTTTTCATGCTTAGTTCATGCTCTGGTACCTTCCTGCTCCTTCACTAGCCACAGAATGGCCCTAATGGGCCTTTTAGTAGATCTCTATCTGCACCCTTCTTTAAGCGCATACATTTTATGAAGCTTATTTGAATAACCCAATACGATTCTCAGAATGCAAGGTAGTGGGTGGGATGATTATTCAGTGTTCCCTACACATACTCTGCATCTGATTTCAGTTTTCAAACTGTTTACCTGGAGGTAGTCGTGTTGGTATGTGTGAGTGTGTGTTAGTGTGGCTGTGTGTGGGTGAATGCATTTGTATGTGTACCTGTATGTAAGACATAATGTGGAGTAGAGGGAGATATCAAAGACAGCAGATTCCAACCTTAACTGATGGGATTACTACCATCAAAATTCTAGATTGACACCAATTTGGTCCAATTTTTTTAACAGCCAAAAATAGGATTGAGGGTGCAGATCAGGGGGCAGGATAGGAGACTCACACGGGAAAGATGTTCAGATTTCTGATACGTCCTAAGATCTTAAGACTAACAAAAATGATTAAAAGAACTGACATTAAACTAAAGACATCAACAATGAGAATTCTAACGATGCACCCACCATCTTCTGCTGCACTCACCAGTTTATATCCCTGTTTTCTTCAATAATCCCATGATTTTGACAAGTTACCCATTTTAATGACTTGGGTATAACAGCAGCACATCTTTATGAATAAGAGATACAAACAATAGGTCTTTCTTCTTTCTAAGACAACTAAGAAGCTGTTTTTCCTACAATACCTCAGAACTCCACAGCACAGTAGCGGACACTTTAATAGAACACATGAGTCTGCTAACAACCTTTATGAGGGAGTCAGAAAACATCAATTGAATCATCTTGAAAGGTGTCTGAGGTGACCCACAGCATCAGCACTGCATTCTCTCTGTAACAGCCAACTTTATATTCCAAATCTTTTTTCTCCTTTATCAGCGTTCAGCATCAGTATCCAAGTGCATTAAGGGTATCACCCAAAACATCAAGCATTCCGCACCACACTTTTAAAAAGTCAAAACATAGACCTGGAAAGGAAGTATGAATAACAACACTAAAAGTATTGACATTTTGAAATTCGACTCGCATCACCTTCAAAACATCCTTAAAATGCTCATCTTGATGACATAATCTGTGCTGGCAGTACACAATTTCAAGAGTGGAAGAACCAAGCACAATTTGCCTTTCAGTTCTGTTTGGTTCCTTACGCACGTTATTCTAGTCATACTGAAATTAATGTTTGGAAATTATTGTACATAGTGGGGTTACAATGCCCACAAGATATGATTCCCATAATAAATAGAATTCCTGGTGAAAGCAGATAGAAAAGTCAAATGCGGGTTTTCAATTGTTCAAATTCATTGAAAATCTGGGGACAACCCATGACCACCAGGAAAAATGTGCATGGAGATTTAATTAACATTACTAATCCTGATCCAGGAGAAATACTGAAAATCGGAAGTACTCAGCTGTGCTAAACGGTATACATTCAATCAGAAAACATCCCTGATTTGCCCATCGATAATATAATCTAGGAGGTGAAGTGCGGAACAGAGATAATGTACAGGAGGCAAAGCGTCCATTAGAATCACTGTGGTGGTAGGTATAATAACCATGAAATATACTGTTACAAGAGATGAAATACCAATCGAGAATGCAGTAGGTGAGAATATACAGTACTAAGCTGAACTACTGTGATAGGAGGAATACGTCTCAATTGAAATACAGTGCCAGGTGATATAATGCTGCTCTAAATTCTAGAAAAATCCTAATTTTCCTAACGATCACTGTGTTTATATATGAAACTACTGCAAGAGAGTTTACGTACTTGGGACCTTACAAAAAATGCGCTCATGTTCCTCCACTCCCGCCCAACCTTTTTTGGTCACAATGAGATGTAATGCCCATCACTAATTTCGATTCACAAAAATGCCCGTCAGAAATATTGTGAATGGTGCATCAGGAAAAATCTTTCCGAAGACATAATGGTCTAAAAAATACATTTTTAATGGGTGTTCGTTAAACCGCGAAATATTGTGCCAAGACAAATAATAATCATCAGAAAAGTGGTGATGTGCAGGATTAATTGCCCTCTGAAATTCCAAGGTTATCAGATTCAGTTGAGAAATAATGCCCATTAGGTATCAAGACTATCAGGTTTAAAGTGATGCAGGAAATTATGCTCATGAAAGGCACAGGACATTTGAATATCTACACAGGATTATATGGCACATTTCCATGGCTCATTCCACTTGTGGTTCCCAGAATACTTGAGCATTCGTTGCATGGTCGCATTGTCTGGCACTGGCCCTTCTATGCTACTTTACACCTTAAAATCCCAACAGTTTTTTCTGGGAATAGAAATGTGTGGGTCTCAGCTGCTGCTCATTAAGAACAAAGAACTAAGAGAGATGGAGAAGCTCTTATCTTTGGAGGGGCAGACATCTGGAATTGCTTTCTTTCGCCTCTTCACTTCCTGCGATGTCAGGCTCTCTTTACCAGAGCGTTAAAAATACATCTGTTTGAAACAAAAACAACTTGTGATCGGTACCATCTCCTGTAGCTGTAGACTGTCTACCCATCTCTTCTCTCTGATCTCCTCCTCCTGCATCTGGCGAGCTCGCAGCCCTTTCCCATCTCTAGGATTATTTGGGAGTATGTGACACGGTAGTACCAATGTAGTACCACTTTTCTTGCGCCCCTCCCCCCCACAGCCACCGTGAGTGCGCTGTATTTAATATACAGCACACCATGGCTCAGGGTAGGGACAGTAGCGTCAACATTTTTGACACTATTAATCTACTGTGCAGGATTAGGGTCAAAATGTTGCCACTAATCCTGCAGAGTGCATTGCGGCCCACTGCAAACAATGGCATGCCCCCTCTTAGCGCCTGCTTCTGTGTAGGTGTTAAAAATAGCCACTAAAAACGGCGTAGTGTAATCTCATTTTTGCGTTATCCCTAATGGGGAAATGCCCCTCTTGCATACATTATGCCTGGTGCAGGCATAATGTGGCACAAGGGGTTACAAAGTGGTGCAATGCATGCATTGCACCACTTTGTAAATGTAGTGAGGCAAAAAAGCCTTGTTGGGCTACATTAGGGTCATAAAAAATGACACTAATGTAGTGCAAGGTGGTGCTAGGCCCTCTTAAATCTGGCCCTTAATATTTGAAAGCCAGCATAACTCACTAACATAATGTGCCCTCTCTTGGCCAGTTGTGACCCTCCAGACACTACACACCTAGTGACCTCAAAAACAAACCAGGGACAGCTCCTTTGCAATGGTGAAGAAGCATCGCCCCACTGGCAGAGCCAATAGCTGAAAAACAAAACAATCATTTAATATAATTTTATTTTTCAGCGGCTGGCTCAGCCAGCATGTGCAGGGTGGTTTGGTCCATGGGAGGTGGGAGGAGAGGGAGTGCAGTCAGTGCACTAAATGCGCATGTCAGTTTGGCAGGTCGTATTGGGCCAGCCAAACTGACATTTGCACTTAAGTTTCTCCCTAATCCAGCTGTGTTGCCCAGCCGGGTTGGAAAAACTACACAGACCCCAGTGCACTGTCTGAGCGGCAGACCAAGTCGCTCAGACCAATCCTGATGTTGCTCTCATGCTAGGTATAGCATGAGAGTGTCGTAGTTTGACTCTTTCTCTAGGCAAGACTGCTGGTTTAAGGTGGACAGTACTTATGTTTGTAGGGTACTATGCCTGTCCTACAACAAGTCGCAACTGTGGTCCCAACCATCCCGGATCACAAGCAGCACCTCACCAAAAACCCAAACAGTAAAAGGTGATTTGTGGCAGCCTTTACGCATGGACTCAAGAGTGTGACATCTCAGGGAGTGTCGTGGTTAAACAGAGATTACCCCTTTCTCACATTAACAACATGCCTCAATCAAACACAGGCAATGAAGCGAGATGCAGTAAAAGTCTTAATAGGTTTTTATTAACAATACTGCAATCAACGATAAATTGCATGGACTTCAGTGAGTCCATAATTTTAGAAGAGGTAAGAGGAGATGAGTCTGTTGGGCCTGGCAGTTCTGAACTTCTGATCAGCTGATATATGTGCTTCCTTGCTTGCAAAAATAAAGCCAGCATACTCGATTTGCTTCAGCCTAGGATGATTGTGAGATACCCTTGTGCCTGAACCCTTCATTTCCACATCCTGTTTTGTGCCAAGTTATTGTGAGAGGACACACATCTAAATTCTACACCACTGCTTTGTCTTCAAGCAGCTGTTGTCCATGCATGGCCCATGTGCCCTAGAGTGTATTCATCACATAATTTCATTAAGTGACACTTCTACATATGAGGCCCATGTGCCACCCCCTCAGCAGCTGCTGCAAACCAACCCCTTCTATCCACAAATAGTAGGCTCCATTGGCAGACTCACAGATGTGGGATTTCAGCCACTGCCCACAAACCAACAGCACATATAGCACATTCTCCCTCTACAGAATCATCTGAATTACTAATGTTCATATGTAAAGTCTGACCCTGTTCAAAGCACTTCTGTTAAAATGACTATGAAGTCAAAATAAAATAAATAAATAAATAAACAACTTATGCCATGTTGACATCTTCTTAGAGAGCCTTTCATCTCACTCTTGAGAAATGTTTTCTTATCTACGTCAACATGTTGTACATTTCGTGTTATATGCAATTGCATTTAAACTTGTCATCAAAGCCTATTTCCTTTTCAAAGATATACAATAAATTAAGATATACAATGAATTATCTCCTGCTAGTGCAGCCTTCTATTGCTAATGTCAATGGTCACTAGGCTTGGCTGGATACACCAATGCAGTTTGAATATCTCTATCAGTTAGTAGTTAGATCTTGTTATATATATATATTTTTAAATAATCTTTTCTTGCCAACAGGTCATTGGCCATTGGTGGGAGGAGATCACTAACAAATTTTCTGAGTGTTCAGATAAAAGACCATTTTGCTTGCCAAAAATCTGCCTGTTGGGACTTATGACAAGTATTAAAGTCAGTAGAACTATCACAAAATTTTACCGCCGGCTAACGCCATTCCTATGCGCCATGCGGGTGCCTTATTTAAGGAATGACATTAGCCGGTGCTGCGGAATAGTCAGAGTAAAAAAAAATTACTCAAACCAGGCAGCGCCGGCGTAGGGGAAAATGGGGGTTGTGCGTCAAAAAATGATGCAAGTCAGGTTTGAGGCAAAAATCATGCCTCAAACCGGACTTGCGCCATTTTATGACGCACAACCCCCATTAAAATGACTACTGTCTTAGCAAAGACAGGAGACGTACCCCCTTGCCCAATGGCCATGCCCAGGGGACTTCTGTCCCCTGGTCATGGTCATTGGGCATAGAGGCATGTAGGGGGGCCCAAACTGGGCCCCCCATGCCACTTAAAAAATTTTTTTTTAAATACTTACCTCAACTTACCTGTACTTACCTGGGATGGGTCACCCCATCCATGGGTGTCTTCCAGGGGTGGGCAAGGGTGGCAGGGGGTGTCCCTGGGGCAGGGAAGGGCACCTCTGGACTCCTTCCATGGTCAGAGACCATGGAAGTGAGCCCACAGGTCCCTTAACGCCTGCCCTAACCCAGGCGTTAAAAAACGGAGCACATCAGGCTGTGCACCATTTGTTAAGGCCCGCCCTCTCCTGTGCGTCAAAATGACGCAGGAGTATAAATAAGGTGCACAGGCCTTAAAGTCATTTTTTGGGTGGGAACACCTACCTTGCATGTCATTAACGCAAGGCAGTTTCCCGCATCCAAAAAATTACTCACACAGAGGAATTTTGACGTCCGGGGGCTCGGGCGTCAAAGTTTAAATATGGTGCACTGTTTGCGCCGAAGGTGCGTCAAAATCTTTGATGCACTTTCGGTGCCAACAGAGTATAAATATGCCCCTAAATTCATAGACCTGCCCTTGACCCTTGTTAAACACCAAGTAGCCATAAATTGATGGTCCCCAGCCACCCCAGACTTGGGGCGATGGAAAATGGATGCATACAAGGCAGAGTCAGACATGAGTACACTCCTAAATGTTGGCACAGTTAGACCCACAATGATGCTCCACTGGGAACCATTTCTCAGGGCCATCAACCCAAATCTGACGATAAACCACTCAAGAGAAAAATCTTAAGGAACATCTCAAATGAGCATTTCTGTTAAGAAAGCAATAGTGGTGCATGGAGCATGTATAATGGATCTGCATCTTTATGGTTGTCTGTTCTAGCATTAACAGATTATGGGTCTTGATAATAATATAGGAATATGCTAATCAAGTAGTTGGATGAGTAACTGACGGGGGAAGGTGGATCTGGATAATTTGGTTGTTTTGCATAGTCCGTCATTGACAGGCTTTTAAAATAGCATTGGAATGCTTCATGATAAGTGCCTGGATGGCACCAGTGGTGTTTCATCATGCATGTTTTCAGGAAGACACTCTGGCCCTCATTACGAGTGTGGCGGTCTCAAGACAGCCTGGTGATATTAGCGGTCGTAATTCTTCAGGGCAGCACTGAAAGCATTTCTGCCCTGGGGATTATAAGTCCCCTTTCCGCCAGCCTTTCCATGGCGGTCTCACCACCATGCAGAGGCTGTCAGAAAGGGGACGTTTGGGGCCCCATGGGGGCCCCTGAACTGCCCATGCACTTGGATAGCCCCTTCGCGCATTTCACTCCCTGAATTACGGGCATTGAAATGCGCGATGGGTGCAGTTGCACCCGATGCACCACAACATTGCCGCCAGCTCGATTATGAGCCGGCTTCAATGTTGTGGTGAGTTTTCCTCTGGGCCAGCGGGCAGAACGCTGTTTCGCCCGCTGGCCCAGCGAAAAACTCCTAATAGGAAGTGGCACTGGAGGTATGCTGGCTGCAGCGGCTTCAGCTGTCTTGAAAAAAGACCGCTGAAGCCTTAATGAGGGCCTGATTCTTTCTATTTGTTCAATCTGTAACGTTAAGAAAATTACAGTAAAGAACAACTGTGAAAAAATATCTTTCCTTGCTAACAAGACTTTGGATTACAACATTGACCTGCCATTTCACTTGGACCAAAAGATTTCCTATGGGATGTTCCATGTGTTTGCACCAGCTAGAGTAAAATGCCTCAGTCAGAAATTTGTCCTGGATTCTATCACTCTTCTCAGCAGGCATCAATTAATTTTTGGTTTGCGATAGGCAGGTCTTTTTCAAGATAATACATCAATGTATTTTGTGCCTAACATTTATTCTTGCATTATATGAAATATTGCACTACAACTATTCACTCCATTTTATGGAATTGATGCAAAAGCTTCTTCCACACTATAATGCATATTCGGTAAAGATTTGGGCCTATCAGTGTTCTGGTCCATAGGCGACTGTGAGTTGACATAAGATTGTGTAGTTGCTGGGAGATGTCTTAGTTGTCAAGCTCCCGAAAGCTTAGTAAATCTTGCTTCGATAAACTTAGACATTGATAGCTTTATAGTAATTCAATTATTTTTGTACTGTTCTGTTGCACTAGTCAAGTTTCTGGAGGGCAACAGATGCACAAGCAATCTCAAATCAGACAATTGCAAATAAAAATGGAGTAAGGTTAGAGTTTTCATTTTTTGAAGATCTTTCATTATAATCAGGGCTTTGTCGAGGTCATTGAATACTATTTTGAAAAATAGGACTGCAAGAAAGCTGCTGTGTTACCCCTATCTTTCTCTTAAATGACTATCAGAAATGCCCGCTTGTCCATATCTGATTTGGGTAGATCAATGAGCAGAACGCTCCTGAATACTAAGAGCAAGCTTGAGGCTATAATATCTTTTCTAGGTTGTGTTAGACATGTGCAATTTTGTATTTCAACAAAATCTTGAAGTGTCTTCACAACCTCACCAGTTTCCTAAAGTTGTTAAGATTAAAATATTAACAGAGGATAAATCCTGCACAGTCAGATTTTGCAGAAGAAAATGCTATTACAAAATCTACTTTTCATGAGAGAATTAGACTACCAAGAGGTTTGTGCCCAAAAAATCTCCCACAGAACATATGGTTTCAGTGTACAATTTTTGCACAGCTGACGTTTTGTGAAAGTGACAGACTTTTTTAGTTTACGAACCATTAGAGGTTTATCCTGTAAAAAAAACAGCCAAAATAATATTTCACACACCCTTAGTTGCCTTCACAATCTCAGTCCATCTGATCAAACCTCTAAACCTTTCACTGGGAGGTGAATTTAGGGATGAGATTCTGAAAAATTAATGATTGGTCCATTGATCTGAGGTCGGTATGGACACACTTAAAAAATGGTCGCATCCCTTGGTCTTCTTCCGGTATTAAAGGTTTGTTGGTATGATCATTGTGAATACTTTCGTCCCAAGATCAATAAGGCAGAAAGATTGGTATGATTGTGGATCTGCCTTCCATTGTTCTTAGTACATTGATACAATAATACCTCTACTACACAATTTAGGAAAACCGTTTTTGACATATTAGTAAAAACACTTATTAAAGTCTGGCAAACTACAATCCAGACTAGTTTAAAAAAGATCATACAAGCTGCCTTTTCATTCATTTATCCTTCAACAGGATATTGTATTTCTCTAGAAGTAAGCATTCTTTGCATTTACAATTTTTCATTCTGTATTAATTAGTGTTCGAAACAAACCCTCACGGGTCCCTTATAACCTTTACTTTTCTTTTGTATCTTGAGACCACAGATCGACACTACAAACATAGCAATGTTTTCTGAACTCCCGGTCTTATATCATATTTTTGCTTGTTCTCTCTTATTTCTATGCCATGCTCGGTAGAGCGCTCTCTGTCACCCCATGCTAAGGGCCAGATAGCGTCACTAATAAAATAAGCAAACTTCCATAAACACAGACACAGGTGTGACACAAATACACAAACATATGGCCTTATATACTAAGTCAAGCAAGGATAATTTAAGAAAATAAATAAACGCTCATAAAATGGAACCACTATCAGTTTTAAAATGTCCAGCAACTATATAAATGGTGTCAAACGTGGAAGTAAAATCCCCATTTACATGCACATCATCCCTCAAGCTTCACCTTCAAACATTACTTCTGGAAAGACGAAGACAGGCAAAATTGCATTGTAAAGGGTTTTTTGGAAAAGATTTACGAGCTCATTAAAAGATGCTTCTTATCACCTGAAAAAAGCAAAGGAGTTAAACCTCTTTATCAAAGTAATGAAGAGATTAGCACACCCGCCCTAGAGAGGCATTCATCTTTGCCCTGAGGTACAAGATGCAAAGTGATTGGACCAGTGCGAGGAAAAAGGGCCTGAGAAACAGGCAGCTGTGAAACACAACTAGGAGGCAGGGTGGCTGAGTAGAGCGCCTGATGAGAGAGGAATTATACATGCAATGCAAAAGCAAATATTGCAGTCAATCAGTGACATGATGGGACACGCAGTTTAATCATACTTATGTGTTACATGCATGTGCGCTACAATTTTCATTGGTGTATTAGTCAAACGTTAGCATGTTGAGGAGGAGCTGCGTCCTAATTGATTTTGGATGACTTTGCCCACTTCTGCCAATGTTTCCTAGTCTCTTGTCTTGTTTTTGGGAAGAAAGTCACAGAGGTAATTTCAGTGTATAGATGATGGTTGGATGTTCTGTAGGAAATGTATGAGCTGGTCTGGTGAGACTGTAGTCACACTGTCTTCCTATAGCCAGCAGCTAAACCTAATAATCAGAATTATCTACTTATTCAAAGTCTGTGTAGGCACCCAGTGCCGCTCAAGGGCACCTCAGGAAGCAAACAAATGACTTCAGGAGCTCTGACCCTGCATATGAGATACACTAACATATCTTCAAGGTCATCCTCCATCAAGGCACACAGTTTGATTGAAGTCAGCCAGCCACTGCACAGACATTATTCTGGTTAGGGTTGGTTGAAGTTGTATAGCCTGACAGATTCCAATATCATGCAGTTAGAAAAAGGCACTGTATATTAGTTAAACAAAAAGCAAGTACTTCGGTGTGGAAGCTTTCCACCTTACCTTTGATGCTCCATGCTTCTGATGCGTTCAGCATTCAATGTGGTCCCTTGGGAATCTTGCAGTTTCCCAGAGGGACATCTGGACTGATGGAATACACTGTCGGGGTGGGTAACAGAGCGAGAATGCAAATTAGCCAAAACCCTTCCATCCTGATGCCTGAACTCATGGATGGAACGTCAGGCTACAGGGACAAACCAACGTTTATCTCTGCTGTGTAGGACAAACTTGAGAAACATCACTCTTCTATGTAAAGTGCAAAGTTTCCAAAATTCTTCCTCCAAACTGAGTGTAAATAAAATGTGTGTCAGACTGGGTTGTAAAAGATACTTGAATGCTTGATGAAGGAGTAAGTAACCCTAAATGCTAGGTAAGACCATTCTAAGCATAGGCATGTAGGAGTGGGATGCTGGCTTTTTAAGAAATCCACGAAGAATTCGCTCACATTATTGCCAAATTTAAGACCTGCAGCATGCACGTTTTTTGCTTTAAATGTAAAAACCCTTGCACTATTACTATGTGAAGAATTCGTAGAGGTACATATCCCGAATTCCAGGATGCTGTGTGAGGCTGGCCAGGAAGTGTTTATGTTTTGTCTTGCACTGCAAACCAGTGAAAGCCGCTTGGTTTATCTTTTCAATGGCCTGACAACTAAGTGCTCTGTTATGAAAGTGTTTTTTTTTTTGCGGCAGGCTCACCCATATAGAGCATTCCAGAAATCCAAATAGCCATGGGTTAAGTTATAGTTTTTGGGCAACACCCAAGTACCCAATCTATATGGTGAAACACCAAGTATTCGGAATAAAGAACAAAAACGTTGTACTTGTCCATTTAATTTATTGAGCATACAAATTAAAAAAAGACATTCAATTTTGTAAACATAAATCCTGATGATAGTGAAGGAACACAAGACCTCTTTTTCCTAGGAGATGGACAGTCGACACGTTATTTATATTCTGTAGAGAAATGAAGCTGGGATTTAAAGGGGTTGGTTAGACATTTGTGTTCAAGCATCACAAATGTAAACTTTAGGTTAAAGAGTTCTGAATAGATGGACCAAATGCGTCAAGTTAACACCAGTGTCCTCCTTATTAGGGTTGAGCGAAAAGCGCTCTTTCCCTGGTGTAATCTCTCTGTGGGCGTTTAACCACACCCATGTCAAGCATATCAGTTAGTTTGTGGGCTTGCATTTTAAAATTAGTTTGATTTAATTTGTGAAAGGCATGCATATGTCATGCCTTTTCCTGTGTTTAGCCAGTCTGGAGCGCACTGGGCAACTACTGAAAACATAAGAGGCTTCATGTTTTCCATATGGTTTCTACACTACTTTTTCTCTTTATTTCGTAGGCAGCGCGATCTCACTGGGCAGTAGTAGAGTGATTTGAATGGCATCGACCCTGTTACATGAATATTTGCACCTTCGCCAATTTAATGGATTGCACTTTTTCCAATATGTTTCACTGTGAGCGAACTTCTGGTTCCTTTTGTGTGTTTGCTTTGCACTCATGGCGGCTATTGGCTGGCTTATGTGAAACTGTTTTACATTTCAGTTTATGAGGCAAGAAAAGTCTGGTTAGGAGTTTACAACGCTAATAACTTTAACTCGAGCAAACATAAGACCTATTGCATTGCAAATGCTTGTTATGTCACAGCCGCAAATAAAAGAAAACAGCTCGAGATACAGTGGGATAGGCTCATTAGCTGTAGACTGTAAAACGCGCTGTATGTGAGTGAATATCAAAATTGAGAAGGCATGGGGCATATTTACCAGCCCCCAGCGCCTCCTTGCACCACCCTAGCGTCATTATTTTAACGCTAAAGTGGGGTTAAGAAGGCCTTTCTCTTACGACATAATTACTAAGTGGCACTAAGTGGCACCATGATTGCATGGTGCCACTTTGTAAACCCTTGCACCACATTATGCCTGCTTCAGTTATAATGTATGCAAGGGGGCATTCTGACACAGGGAGGCCTGAAAAAATGGAGTAGTGAAATTTACAACATTTCACTGCACCATTTTTTCCACTCAGAGCAGGCGTTAAAATGACGCACTCATTTTAATCAATGGGCCTCCCTGTGCTTTGCTGCACTAGTGTCAACACTTTTAATCCTAGTGCAGCAAAACACCACAATAGTGTCAAATATTGATGTTATTGTCCTAATGACTGCCATGGTGCGCCGTATTGTAAATACAGCGCACCATGGTATTGTTAGGTGGAACGGAGCGATGCAAGAAAAGTGGCTCATCGGGACCGATGTGCCACTTTCTTCTAAATATGCCCCTGGGGGCATATTTAGAAGAAAGTGGCACAGGTAATATTTAGAAGAAAGTGGCACATCGTCACGATGCACAACTTTTCTTGCATGCCCCTATCGCCACCTAATGACACCGTGGGTGCGCAGAAAAGGCCACCTTAATGCCACATCAGTGTAAAAAAATGACACTAATGTGACGCAAGGTGGCGCAAGATGCTTGTGAATATGCTCCTAAGGCCCAAATTTAAGAGAGCCTAGTGCCTCCTTGTGCCACATTATTGTCATTTTTTATGACGCTAATATGGCTGAATGAGGCCAAATCCGCCACACCAGATTTATAAAGTGGTGCAATGCATGCATTGCACCCCTTTGTTACCCCTTGCTCCTCATTATGCCTGCATCAGGCATAATGTATGTAAGGGTGGGGGGGCGTTTCCCCGTTAGGTCGACTGCAAAAAGTTTGCCGTGGAATCTATGAAATTCCACTGCGACATTTTTAGCGGCTATTTTTAATGCCTGCACAGAGAAGGCATTAAAAGTGGGTACACCATTATTTATAATGGCCCCCTATGTACCTTGCAGGATTAGCGCCAACATTTTTGGCTCTAATCCTGCAATGTACTACAATAGCGTTAAAAAATGTTAATGCAATTGCTCCTAACCTGCCCCATGGTGTGCTGTATGTTTAATACAGCGCACACATGGTGGCATTAGGGGGGCACTATTGGGTGCAAGAAAAGTGACAGTGTATATAATGCAGCACCACTTTTCTTAAATTTGGGCCTTTTGCCCATATTTATACTTTTTTAGTGCCGTATTTGCGTCGTTCTTTTTTTTTTTGTTACCAAAATCGGCACAAACTTACAAAATACAGTTGTATTTTGTAAGTTTGCGCTGATTTTGCGTCAAAAAATGATGCAAATGCGGCGTTAAAAAAGTATAAATATGGGCCCAAGTGCCTTAGCGTTTACAAACTTCTTGAGTAAGAACCGCAGTTGCTTCCAGTTCTGAATTAAATGTGGCCTGGCTTTAATTATCTACCACAGAACTAATTAAATTTTCTTCATTTATAAAAAGGCAAACGGAAAGATCAGTTCTAAAGTCAGGCAAGCCAGAGATAAAAGAACATTAACATTTTTCTATTTTTTCTCCCAAAAAATTAACACGTCCGTAGAACGTTTTTCACGTGTTGTGATGTAGAGTAATTTCAAAGTTGACTCGTTGCATAAACAATGTTTGTTTTTTATAGAAGCATTTAAAGAATATACTTACGCTCATAATTTGCTGATAGACGAATATTCTTTATCGTGTGTTTTGTGTTTTTTAATCTGCTTTATATAGAATGCAATGGCTTATCATTCAAATAAATGTTTGCCATTTATAGATTTAGCACGTTTCTACTACATTTGAGTGAGCGATTTTTTCTGAGGTTGAAACAATAGAGTGGAGACCTAGCCTATGTGGGAGGGACAAGCAATTGGCTGTTCCTCTTCGTATAGCACGTATATATATGTTTGCTTCATTTAAGGAAATGCACTTTCTGGCTCTGAGAGACAAACCATCTGATCCTTTCATAGGGCAGCACTGAGATCCATTCTTCACAAAGCGACAGATCAGGGTGTTGTCTGGGTTCGGTTTTAATGGTCACCCTGCCGAGGGTTTAAATACACAAAAATGGTGGCATATATGTTTGATCTAAAAGGAAATAGCCCACTGATATCACAAAAAAATGGCAAATGCCACAAATCCATAATCTTCCGGCTGGATTTTTTGCTTTGACTCTGAAAAGGTGAAGTTCAGATGACTATTTGTTCTTGAAGCTGGAGGAGCTGGATACTGAGACCGACTGAGCGATGAAAAGAAAACAAGTGGGGACACAGGTTTAGGATCAATGCTGTAGTTTTGCCCATATCTATCCAGTTAAGGAATGTTTGCTTATGTCTCTCTTTCTGGCCTGGAGCACGATTGTTAGTCACGAGCTATTGGATTGTGTGCATTGAGTTTGGTGTTGACCAAGGACAGCTTTCTCTTTAAATTATCAGATTTTTTTTTTTTAGATCGTTTTTTATTATTTTGCAATAACAACCACAGGTGAAGCCAGGTACGCAATATACATCATATAAGTAGAAAGTCACTATACATAGCTGTCATAATAATCACAAGAATGGTACATATAACAGTACAAAGCGACATGTCAAATAGTGGCATCAATTACCACATTCCCTGTGTGGGAGGTAGGGGGGTGCGTATACTGCAGGAAGTCTGCGTAATGTGTGTGTAGTGATGGGTCGCCGATGGTGGAGAGTGAGGTCAATGACCGTGAGGTGAAGATGTGAGTGTAGGCTACCGATGTTTGCCTCATGTGTGACTGAAGCCAGGTAGTGGATATATTAATTCCACATTCTCCCCCCCCCAATGATACGCTTTATTTCTGTAGGTCTCAGCCATCCGTCTCAGGGCGGGCGCATATCATTCTTGGCTTCATTTTTTGTGCTGTGTATGTCCCAGTTCCCACTCCCTACTCTGGCCACACCTTTAGCGCGGAAAGAGTGAAACATGCTGGATTCTGCACAACCCCACAGTAGTAACGTATTAAGCCACCTGCCAGTGTTCAGGACCACGGGTGCTTTCCATTTCATAACAATCTGCCGCTTAAAGAGGACGAACGTTAAGTCAATAGAGCAATGCAGGCGTTTACCACCCTTGGCTCTCAGTGGAAGGCTGAGCAGGCAAGATGCAGGAGTGGAGACCAGTGCATGGTCTGACAGTTCAGCTACAGTGGCTGTAATCTCGATCCACGTCCATTGCTGAGGAGAACAGCCCCAAACCATATGATAAAAGCCGGCCTCTGTCAGTTTACATATCCAGCATTACGGCACAGAAGCAGGGTACAGTCGCTTGATGTGTTGAGAGGTGGATTTTTGGTGTATATAACTCAGAACTTATCATCACACCACTAAAGACAGGTCTCTGTGAAGTTCTGGACTGGGAACTAAAGAGCACTGAAGGGAACAGACAAGATTTGGTCCAGTTGACCCTGAGGTGAGACATTGCCCCAAATTTGTCCAGCAGGAACATTAGGCCTGGCAATGAGGCCTCAACATCACTCAGATAGAAAAGTACATTAGCTGAATAATGAGATATGATGTGATGGATGTCAAGTTCCGAGATACCCCAGTTCCGTGCCCACAGCCACAAGGGGCAAGCTAGTGGCTCCAGTGCAACCGCAAAAAGCAACTGAGACAGTGGGCAGCCTTGTCTCATGCTTCTGAGGATAGGAAAACTGTCCGATGTAATTTGCCCCGTCTGCACACTGGCCACCAGATCTGAGTACAAGGTATGTAGCCACCCCATGAACCGCACCGAAGCCAATGTGGTGCAGCGTAGTTAACAAGAAGTCCCAGTATAGGGTGCTGAAGGCCTTCTCGATGACGAGAGACACTGCAACCCTTCTATAATCCCCAGTGGATGTATCATAGATAATCTGTAGGGGATGACAGATATTAGGAAAGGTGCTGCGACCTTGGTCTTCAGGGACTAGGGCACCGAATACCAGGAGCAACCTGTTGGCGAGAACTGTGCAGTCAGATTTAAGGGGGACAATGGGCAGTAAGATCATATGTTCAAGGGATCTTGTCTAGTTAAAAAAAATGAGGCAACAGCAAATTCATATGCAACAATGAAAAAGGGTAGAAAATCAATTACACATCAAATCATTGCACAATTTAACAAATAAACACAAAAACAATCTAGCATCCATCTTTATCCCAAAAGAGAGTAGTGACTAAAGACAAGTGAACACACAGTGCTAATGAATGAGCACCACAAGCTCCTCTTCTCCAACCTACACTTTTTTTTAGTGAGAGACAGGGGACGGGCAGAGGCAGAAGCAGGGGTCAGGGCAACTACAACTACGACTTCCTGGGGAACGTCAGACGGGATGCAAATTTTACCAACGGGGTCCCAAATGATGACTGGTCAGGATGAGTCAATGT
Organism: Pleurodeles waltl; assembly: GCF_031143425.1. Taxonomy (NCBI): domain Eukaryota; kingdom Metazoa; phylum Chordata; class Amphibia; order Caudata; family Salamandridae; genus Pleurodeles; species Pleurodeles waltl. The sequence continues at coordinate 642,002,294 of NC_090446.1, read as the reverse complement.
CATTGATGACTGGACAGCTATTGAATTTTTTGGGTTGTTGTTGTGTTGATTTTAGGAACCTTGATTTGTTCGATTTTCTGTTTTTGTCACCTTTGGATTTAGTCAATCCTCCAACTGTAACATTCATATGAGTGGCTCATATTACTATTGAATGGGATGAGGTGAAGTATATGAGAGTCTATCCTTTGATTATTTTCGATATAGCTGAATGGATATTTTTCATTAACGTTACCCTTCTCTTATTGTTTATAATTTTTTAGTTTGATTGGGTGACCTTTTACCAACTAATATTTGGAAGATATTTAGCCTTCCTTGAGAAGCTTTCCTCGATTGTAAGCTGTAAATTTGAAAGGCGGGTGACACCCCTTGATATTTTTGCTTCTTTGGATGGGTGCCTTTTTACTGGTTGTTGAGTCTTCAGGTGTTTTCTTCTGTTGACGGCCATGATATACTTTTTCTTTCCTTAGTCATTTTCCTTTTCTTTTGGTTGCAGAACCACTTTGTCCATGTGTATTCTTTGGACCTGATGATGACCTTAAGTGTTTAAGGTCAAAACGTCATCAACAATACAGCAGCAGAATTTAGGATTTTTGATTTACAAGTTTAAATCTGATTCCTTAATGAAAATTATTGACTTCGTGTAATTGGATCTAAAAAGGATTGCCTGCATTGTGGCACATGTGCCAGGTTTGGGACCCTCGTTCACAAGCACTATGAGCCTCATTATGAGTTTTGCGGGCGGCAGAGTCCTCCCCCCGAACTCATCATGCCACCATACCATCATTGCGGGCTAAACCCCGCCAGCCCTATTTTGAGTTTGAGTGTTTCAGACCGCCGGCTCAGCAGGTAACAGGGCCGTAAGATTGCAGCCGGCTTGTAATTGAGCCAGCTGCAATGTGGCGGTGCAGGGGGTGCAACAGCACCCGTCACACATTCCACTGCCCTTATTTCAGGCAGCCGAATGCACAACGGGGCTGTGCAGTGCAGGGTCCCCTCAACACCCCATTCCACATCCTTTCCATGGAGGTGTGCCCTGGTGGATTACAACCACCAGGACTGCCAGGCTGCAGGCTGGCGGCAGCCTGGCGGTGTCGGCGGTCGGACTGTGGCAGCTCTACCATGGTTATAATGTGGCGGTCAGACTGCCACGACCACAGCGGTCCGACAGCCACCGTCAATATGGTGGTTTGAAGACTGCCAGACTCATAATGAGGCCCTATGTGTTCCCTTCCTTTGTGACACTATACTCTTTTGGGATAAAGATGGATGCTAGATTGTTTTTGTGTCTATTTGTTAAATTGTGCAATGATTTGATATGTAATTGAGTTTCTTCACTTTTTTGTTGTTGCATGTGAATTTGCTGTTGCTTAATTCTTTTTCAATAAATACCTGTTGAGACATTGTTGTTAGTATCATTTTAATGGCGTTGGATAGCTCCAACTGGGGTGTCTTTTCGATTTTCCTTGACCAGCCACGCTAACAATATACCTGAATGGTCACCCTCTGCGTGTTTCCTCGTAAGCCAATATTTGTAGTTGGGTCTGCTCAGTCTCATCTCTGCCTGTCTGTATCATGCTTTCAAATGAATGAGATGCTCAATTCCCTGTGCAGCCACCACTTTTTCTGAAGACTGCAGTTTCACTTCTACCTTTGATAAGTTGTCATGCAGTGTGCACCGGACATCATAGGTAGCAGTCAAGCAACATCACCGCACCACCACTTTGTGTGCATACCATTCCGTGGCTCGGAGTGGGGTTGATCCCTTGTTTAAGATAAAGTATTGAGTTATGTAGGTGGAGAGGTCCTCCGTGAAGGGGACATCTAGCAGTGCTTCTGTTTGTAAACACCAGGTAGAGATACAAGCACGTGGCCTACCCCACTGCAAGACTACCTGCATGGGCAGTGGTCTGGGGGCATGTGGGCCAAGTATTCTGACCTAGGTGTCATTGGCCCCTGTTGATCGGTACAAAGGACCAGGTCAAGTCTGCGGTGGAGATCATGGACTAGCGAGTGAAGTGAGTAGTAACAGTCTCTCAGGTGACCCAGGCACCAAACATCATTCAGGTGCTGCTGCACCAGCCATTGATGAAAATATTTTGTTACGCGAGTCCCCGCCATGCCCCTTGAGGGGCTGTAGAGTGGTCAAATGAGACATCTGGCACACAGTTAAAGTCTCCACCCCAGAGACTCAGCACCGCAGGATCATGGAAGAGTGCAGGTGTAAGCGTATCAAAAAAGTGTGTGTAATCAATGTTGGGAGCATATATATTCCCACAAGTGATAGCTGCGCCCCATCCAGGCGGCCCTCCAAGATCATATGTCTCCGTCCTGTGTCTGCGCTATGATGCTCCACCACATTTGGAACTCCAGGTGCAATCCAGATGATCACACCCCGTGAGTATGCGGAGGAGGATGTACCATGCACTTGGCCCCTCCATTTAGTGCGGACCTTCTGAAGTTATGCAGTTGTTAAATGTGTGTCCTGTTAAATAGCTATGTGTGTGCACCAGCGTTTGAGGTAGGAATCAACATGATAGCTGGTGTCACCAGGCCACGTACGTTCCACGGCACTACACTGTATTGTGGGGGAGGTGTATCAATACATGTACCCATTTGGAAGTGCTACAGGTGGTGTAACCATTGACGAATCGTGAAGTGTGGCATGTCGATGACTGGCATGCATGACGGTTCAATATGAAACCTTCAAACATTTCCCATGGACCTCTGCATACATGTAATGGCTTCATAAAAACACATGTAAAGTAACAAACATAACACAGAAAATATACCCCCCACCTCCAGGTCAGATGACGCATAAGTTCCTGGTCAAATGCCCCTTAAGAACAACAGTGCAACAAATAGAAAGTAGAACAGGCAAAACATGTTCCTTTTAGAGTCACTGTGTGGAGCGTGAAAGTGTCAATGTTCACAGTTTCCGTGGTGTGGGTCCATATCGAAAGGTGTGGCAACCAGCCCTCCCAATCAATGTGGCTTATCTTCAGGGGGATCAAACCCAACAGTAGTCAATCAATCAATCAATCAAATCAGCTCTATTTGGTTTTGAGTAACAAGCCATAAAAGCAAACACAGTACACATGACATCACTAAAAAACGACAATAAATATGATAAAATTAGCATCAAAAGCATAAACATTCTGCAAAGTCTAACCAGGCAGCTATACAAAACATCATGAATATCTCAGGACGATTCAAGGTCAAGATCCCTGTTGTTCCTTGGCTTCTCAGCAACTTTTAAAAAGCTAAGAACACTCAAAATAATGTCCCCCATCAACATCTCTAAATACATGAGCTCTGGCCTAACTTATGAAAAATGTGTTCTTTTTAAAACAGGAATAAGATAGACTTTCTGTGGCTGGGTGTAAAATTGGCAGGACATAGTACAGTAATAAAGTGCAAAGTGTCCTGCAGAGACCTATTGTTGCAGCCGCTGGGTTCTAAACAATGCCCTCTGTTTTTATCCCGGGGATAAGCCAGCAAAAATGGCAGTAAATACAAATGGAATTTAGTTAATAGAAAGCGGATATATCTCTTCTTAACCCAAGGAAGGTAAGGTTCAGTAGATGGCACTGTCTTCAACTTAATGTGAGATCGGACATGAGGCTCGGCAAGTGCCATCTCTCTCTATCTAATAACATTTGTCTAAAGAAACACTCTTTAACCCACATAAAATCACCCTTACCAATTCCCCATGGTGAGCAAAAAAGATCGCCCCTTCCTAGCTTCTGGAGAGCATCCCTAATGTACTTTAACCAAGGAATGTAAACACCATGGTTAAGGGATAAACAATCTTTCTAGATTTCCTTGCTTAGTTCAATTCCCGGCCTAGTCCAAATCTTCAACCACAGCTCAATAGGGAGGAAGGCTACAAGATCTGAGATATAACTTATACCTGGCTCTTCATGCACCAACAAAGTTGGACTACATTCTGAAAGACATAATAACTGCTGCAAAAACTTATATTCCACCACTTGTAACTCTGTATGATTAACATATATTCCACCCAGTCTGGAATCAAAACAAAAAACTGCAGCATTGGCACATACAAAAAATCAGCCTTTTTCTTATTTATTAGAGGATGCCAGCTTAAAGCAAAGTCAAAGAGTAGACCCAAATAAGAATATTCCCTGGTCTTGGGGAGGGCACAGGAAACTAAGGTAAACCTTGAAGATTTGGTACTGCGGGGACCAGCTATCATCACAAAAGGTTTTTTCTCGCTTATCGATAGGTCCAGGTCATTTATACACTTGATAAAAGAGAGCAGCAGGGCCTGCAGGCCTCTGGAGGTTTTACCTATTAATATTGCGTTGTCTGCATATAATAAGACCGGTAAACTATGTGAGCCTACTGACGGGCAATCAGTTTTCACATCCACCAGGGCCTGCTCTAAATAAAAAATTAAACAGAAAAGGGGCCAGAATACATCCCTGTTGCACTCCTCTTTTAATACAAAAACTCGGAGAGTACTGTCAGTCTTTTGAATAGTGAACTGAAGCTTCAGTGTCCCTGTGAAAATCTCTTCAAAATGAAACAATAGCCTGTTCCACACACATAGACAGTATAATCTGCCATCATTTTTGTCGGTTAACCCGACCAAAAGCAGAAGTGAGATCCATAAATCCCAAATGGTTGGAGCCAGAGCAGGCAACTGCTTATTTACCTAGTACCAAGTATAGATTCAGTTGACCTGCCCACACAAAACCCATACTGGGCTTCTTCACAGCTAACCTCTCCAGAAGGATTCAGCCAATGACCTAGACTGAATAGTCAAGAAGGGAGATGGACCTATAACATGAAGGGCTATCTCTGAACCCGATTTTGAAGATTGACAGTAGTCAAACCTCATCAGGCCACCACCCCAGAGGCAAGTCATCTGCTGATCTTGAGGTGACCTTCGGGCCCCAATGGACTCCATCAGTCAATGAGAGCGAGCCACCTGAGCCTGATCCTGAATCCGATAGGTGCTCAGAGAATAAAGGAGAAAAGGAGTCCATGCTGTGAAGTGAGGCTTCAGATACTGATCGGGACTGCTCTGCCACCACATGATCCTAGGTTTGTTTCCCCTTGATGGATTTGCATTAGTGGGTCTAGATCTGGGCACCAGCCAGTCTCCAGCACTCAAGACCTCTGCGAACAGGTGTGCAGTGTGAAAGGGGACAGATTCACCACAGTGGAGGAGGCACTCATGGTGTGGCAGCTGAAGAGGCCCTCCTGCTCACCTCCAGCCGCTAGGGAAGTGCTGAATCCATTCAGGCTGCCATTTCAGACCAAGTCGGGTCTCCTCACAGCAAGTCCCACGGAGCTCTGCGCGCTGGTAATTCTTATCGTCACTCAGCTGGCCAATCTTAAATTATAAGTAGTCCCCAATTGAGAAGTTCCGATAAAACAAATGCGGCATTCAAGCAGGGCCAGATGGGCAGGATGTTGTAGGAATTTACAATGGGCCTGGGCAAAGAGCTCTTTAGAAAGCTCTCCAACCACCATGTTGGCCACGCTTCCCTCTTTAAGTTTACTGATATTGAGGCAATTACGAACTGGTCAGTACATATTCGGTTCTGTATTTAACTATATCTTGTTCGCATGTTTTTCAACATATTTCTTCTCTGTGGCAACATTCTTGAAATGGCACATAAGTGATTGAACGCTTCTGTCACGTAATATCAATGTCAAACATACAGCAATACAAAAATATTGTGGCAAAAATATTGCAGTCCTAAATAGTGTCATTACACAATTACAATGAAAAGTACAAAACAGTGATATATATATATATGTGTGTGTGTGTGTTTATGTGTGTGTGTGAATGTGTGTATGTATAGATAGATAGAAAGATCAATTCCAATATGATGTCCAAAAATGGTACACTCATTAGCTGGTGCATGTAGAGGAGCAGATCATAATCCCCAGGGTCAAATGCAATTGCCAAAAACCCTTGCGGTCCGTCAACTGTAGAAAAATGCTTTCATTACAAAACAAACAATCACAATTGTTTGTTTTGTAATTAAAGCATTTTTCTGTAGTTCACGGAGGGCAGCGTTTTTTTGCAATTGATCTATAGAAATATATATATATGTTATAAAATTATAATAACTCTAAAGAAATAACTTAAAATATATTACATCTAATATATACAGGGAGTGCAGAATTATTAGGCAAATGAGTATTTGGACCACATCATCCTCTTTATGCATGTTGTCTTACTCCAAGCTGTATAGGCTCGAAAGCCTACTACCAATTAAGCATATTAGGTGATGTGCATCTCTGTAATGAGAAGGGGTGTGGTCTAATGACATCAACACCCTATATCAGGTGTGCATAATTATTAGGCAACTTCCTTTCCTTTGGCAAAATGGGTCAAAAGAAGGACTTGACAGGCTCAGAAAAGTCAAAAATAGTGAGATATCTTGCAGAGGGATGCAGCACTCTTAAAATTGCAAAGCTTCTGAAGCGTGATCATCGAACAATCAAGCGTTTCATTCAAAATAGTCAACAGGGTCGCAAGAAGCGTGTGGAAAAACCAAGGCGCAAAATAACTGCCCATGAACTGAGAAAAGTCAAGCGTGCAGCTGCCACGATGCCACTTGCCACCAGTTCTGCCATATTTCAGAGCTGCAACATCACTGGAGTGCCCAAAAGCACAAGGTGTGCAATACTCAGAGACATGGCCAAGGTAAGAAAGGCTGAAAGACGACCACCACTGAACAAGACACACAAGCTGAAACGTCAAGACTGGGCCAAGAAATATCTCAAGACTGATTTTTCTAAGGTTTTATGGACTGATGAAATGAGAGTGAGTCTTGATGGGCCAGATGGATGGGCCCGTGGCTGGAATGGTAAAGGGCAGAGAGCTCCAGTCTGACTCAGACGCCAGCAAGGTGGAGGTGGAGTACTGGTTTGGGCTGGTATCATCAAAGATGAGCTTGTGGGGCCTTTTTGGGTTGAGGATGGAGTCAAGCTCAACTCCCAGTCCTACTGCCAGTTCCTGGAAGACACCTTCTTCAAGCAGTGGTACAGGAAGAAGTCTGCATCCTTCAAGAAAAACATGATTTTCATGCAGGACAATGCTCCATCACACGCGTCCAAGTACTCCACAGCGTGGCTGGCAAGAAAGGGTATAAAAGAAGGAAATCTAATGACATGGCCTCCTTGTTCACCTGATCTGAACCCCATTGAGAACCTGTGGTCCATCATCAAATGTGAGATTTACAAGGAGGGAAAACAGTACACCTCTCTGAACAGTGTCTGGGAGGCTGTGGTTGCTGCTGCACACAATGTTGATGGTGAACAGATCAAAACACTGACAGAATCCATGGATGGCAGGCTTTTGAGTGTCCTTGCAAAGAAAGGTGGCTATATTGGTCACTGATTTGTTTTTGTTTTGTTTTTGAATGTCAGAAATGTATATTTGTGAATGTTGAGATGTTATATTGGTTTCACTGGTAATAATAAATAATTGAAATGGGTATATATTTGTTTTTTGTTAAGTTGCCTAATAATTATGCACAGTAAGAGTCACCTGCACACACAGATATCCCCCTAACATAGCTAAAAATAAAAACAAACTAAAAACTACTTCCAAAAATATTCAGCTTTGATATTAATGAGTTTTTTGGGTTCATTTAGAACATGGTTGTTGTTCAATAATAAAATTAATCCTCAAAAATACAACTTGCCTAATAATTCTGCACTCCCTGTATATATATATATATATATATATATATATACATATATATATATATATATATATATATATATAGGTAATTTAAACACTTTATTTAAATACATTCGGTCCAAAAAAGTTTGGACCATTTAGTATTATAAAAAGAAAAAGAACAATCTTACATAGTCATATAAAATCTGTTGGAATCGCGATAGCTCATCATAATTCATAGTAACAATCATTCAAGATACTGTCAAAATCTAATAATCAACTAACATATAAAATATTTCAGTAAAATCATTACAGCTAAGGTTAAAATCAAACTTAAAATACGGCAATTTGCAAGTTTTGGCATAAAAACCGTCTCTGTGAGCTTGTGCGATCTCAATTTGCTTCTACAAAGGGCCACGGATTTTTACTAAAATACAAAAAAAAAGTGTCACATACGAAGTAATAGTTTCAAAATAATGACAGGGTATATGGCACGTTTTTAAAAATACGAAGAGAAACGAAGGAATGTAAATCTTGTTAAAATCTCCCTCTGTAAACAAACAAGGGCACGGCCTAGAGCTCTAAGGGCCCTTCACAGGAATATGCTTGCGACGGATACACCAAGCCTCCGATAAAAATGTGGTAACTGAGGAAGCTACCAGTGTGGATGTTTCATATTTGCATATTCTGATGGCATTGGCTCTGTCCAAGAATAATAAGTTTTTTACAGAGGTGGATAATCCACTTTCCTCTAGGACTCTTATATAGTGGACAGAAGAACAGAATATGCTCAGTCGTTTCTTTATAATGAGGGCAAGATATACATCTGTCATTTGAGGGGACTCTGGATGACCAGTGGGCCGTATGATTATTAATAGGCAGGGAACCATATCTGAGCTGTAGATAGAGGGCACGAGCATAAGGTGGCATAGGGAGGTTCATAAAAGTCTCGGGCCAGGGTTCGTGTTTGAATTGGAGGAATTCTGTTGTTAACCTGCCCAGCCCGTTTTGGCGTAGTAGATCTTCATTGACTTTTTCCCAGTATCTTCTTTTGACAAGTTGTTTTGCATTATTGCGAATCAATGCCGGGTGTTCCCAGTAATGGGAGGAACCTATTTTAACCCAGGCAGATTTAGGGGGTCATTCCGACCCGCCGGGGACCGCGGATGCACCGCCAACAGGCTGGCGGTGCATCCAGGCCAATTCTGACCGCGGCGGTAAAGCCGCGGTCAGAAAAGGGAAACCGGCGGTTTCCCGCCGGTTTTCCCCTGGCCTGAGGAATCCTCCATGGCGGCGCTGCAGGCAGCGCCGCCATGGGGATTCCGACCCCCTTACCGCCAGCCTGGTTCTGGCGGTTTTGACCGCCAGAACATGGCTGGCGGTAACGGGTGTCGTGGGGATCCAGGGCCCCTGGGGGCCCCTGCAGTGCTCATGCCAATGGCATGGGCACTGCAGGGGCCCCCTAACAGGGCCCCACCACCCTTCCACTCTTTCCACTCCGCCGGCTCCATTCGGAGCCGGCATCCTCGTGGAAGGGGGTTTCCCGCTGGGTGGGCGGGCGGCCTTCTGGCGGTCGCCCGCCCGCCCAGCGGGAAACTCAGAATTACCGCAGCGGTCTTTTGACCGCGCAGCGGTATTCTGACGGCGGGACTTTGGCGGCGGCCTCCGCCAAAGTCAGAATGACCCCCTTAATCTCCTGCAACCATTGGATTTTGATTTGGCCCTGAGGAGCGGCTATAAGTTCCCTCACCGCCGACCTATATGGTTCGAGTTCGGCAGTTTTCCAAAGTTGGATCCAATAGGAAAGCGATCCCAGGGCCGCTGTGGTTTTGATGCTGTTTAATCCTAAATCGAGCCTGAGAGGAATCATTGGTGTACCTACCCCTAACCGAGAGACCTGTCTGAGGAAGTTGTTTTCTTTTGTTTGTAGAATATCCAATCTTCCATGTAATCCCCAGAGTTCCGCTCCATACAGGGCCGCCGCACGGATTTGGGCATTATAGATCTCGGCAATTGTGATCAAAGTGGAACTTGGTGCCTTTCTAGACCTACGTACTAGGGCCCCACCTCTTTGGCTTAAGATAAGTGCCCCTTCATCAATGGCTGCCTCCCATTTTCCTGTGGTCGATAATCTAATTCCCAGATAGTCAAACTCTTCCACTTTCTCAAGCGGGACTGAATTCATTTCAATTCTGGCACGTGGTTGTTTTCTTGAAGTGCTGTAAATCATAAGTTTCGTCTTTTTAACATTAACGTCAAGCCCAAAATCCTTACAGAAAACACAAAATTGGTTAACCAAACTTTGGATCCCCATGGGTGATTTAGCTAGCAAGATTGTATCGTCCGCGTACAATAAACAGGGGATTTTTACCCCAGCCAATTTGGGCGAATCTTTTGTGCAATTCTCCAGATAACGGATGCAGTTGTTAATATAAAGCAAAAAAAGAGTAGGAGCCAGAACGCACCCCTGCCGGACACCTCTGTTGATAGCCACAGGATCTGTCAGCTCACCCTCTTTGCCACATCTAATTAAAGCATAGGTGTGGTAATGAAGTCAGGTGATAAGGTTCAAAAGACCTGAAGGGACCCCCATATTAGAGAGTGTCGACCATAGCATGTTCCTGGGGATCAGATCAAACGCAGCTCTCAGGTCTATGAAGACCACATACAGATTTCCCCCCCCCAAGTCCACATAGTTCCATTTAATTGCCAGGAATCTCAAGACTTGATCAATGGTACTCTCAGCAGGTCTAAACCCTGCTTGTAGATTAGATAAGGCATATGATTCCAACATCCATTCGTCGAGGTGGCACAGAAGATGTTTAGCATACATTTTTTGAAAATTGTCCAGGAGACTGATCGGGCGATAGTTAGCTGGAATATTGGGGCTACCTTTTTTAAAGATGGGAACTATCTCAGCCCCTTTCCATGAGTAAGGGATAGGGGCTCCAGCTGCGATTGCATTGCAGATTCGATTTAGATAAGGGGCCCATATGTCAAGTCTTGTCTTGTATAAGTCGCCCGGAATCTTGTCAGGACCTGGAGCCTTTTCCCAATTTAGTTAATCTATAGTGGCGCTTGTTTCAGCTAAGGTGAATATGATCGGGGTAGCATCTTGGGTTATTGGGACGTCAAGGGGCCTGAAAGATGCCTCAGATGGACCTGCATATAATTGACCAAAATGCTCGACACAGGCTGTGGGAAGAATTGATGTGCCAGGTACAGAGGCGGAGTCTAAACAGTTTTCTGCTATTAATTTCTAAAACCTGGAGATATCTTTTGATTTAGCAGATTCCAAAATAGCAGCCCATCTAGCCTCTTCCCATCTTCTGCGTGCCTTGGTGCATTCGATCTTATAATCTTTTCTAGCTGTTCTTATGGATTCAACTTGGCCAGTTTTTAGAGCTTTCAATAAGGTGAGCTGTGCTTCCCTACATGAAATAGTAAACTACTGTGCCTGGCACTTTTTCTTGGGGTTGCTGGTGATCTCTTTTGTAAAAAGATGTTTTAGGGAATCAAACAGTTTACTGTGGGCTGCTAAAAGCCTATCACCCTCATCATCTTCTTTATAATGGAGCATGCACTCCATTTGATTGGCTAGCAAATTGTATATTGAAGAAAGATGCTCGCGGGATGTGGTAACAGACTGCCATTTTAAATTGCATCTATTATTTGATAGTGCTAGCTGTTGGGCATAAGCCTTAGAGTGGGGTATCTCAAGTAAAGGGAATAGGCCTCTAGTCGACAGAATCAGTGGGTCGTGGTCACTCTCTACATGCTCTTGTACTCTCATATCAACCATATGGCCCCACAGTCGAATATCGAGGAGTATATAATCAATCTGGCTTCTAGACCCTCCTCGTTTGAAAGTGAGATGCAGATTTATGTCAGAGCATGAGCGACCATTGCAGGCTCGAAGGCCATATGTTAACGTAATATCAGCCACTAAACGAGCTGTTTTGTTCAGTCTCGGCCTTTTATTAGAGACTAGCTGTGGAATCCCCCAGTAGGCATCCTCTTCTTGATATATCTCTTGAACCAGGGGGTTGGGCTCAAATGTGACATTGAAGTCCCCTCCAATCGGAATAAATTGGGATAAATTATTTTTAAGTAAGCTATCCAGTAGAAATATAGCATCGTAATCTACGAGGCTCCCCTCACTCCTGTTGTAAATGTTGATTATTAGTAAGGCTCTCTCCTCGGAGATTGTTAACAATAGGGCCTGTAAATCAGAGCAGCCTGTATCTATTGCAACAGCTTTACATCTGAGAGAACTACTTAACCATGTGAGTAGCCCTCCCGAAGGTCTCCCGGAGGGGGACCCTCGAGCTGGAACCCAATAGCTTCTAAAGCCTAATCTATGTTTAGGACCCATCGCCCAAGTTTCTTGGAATAGACATAGTAGATGTTCGTCAATAAATTGACCCCATTCCGAATTTTGCAATTTGCTTTCCAGCCCTGCTATATTCCAGCTGAGAACTTTAGCAAGATCATTAGATTTGGTGTATCTAACTTCCTTAGGGGGGTGTTTCATGCTAAGGACAGTACAGCCGGGGGTCATACTATTCCCCGCTGACATATGGTTGCCTGTATCTGTGTTGTCCTGTGTGGTGTGCACTTCACAAAGTGGTGAACCCAATGAATTCAAATCTGGTGGGGTATCTAAGCAATAGAGCCCTGGATCCCTAGAAAAAGGAGCCCCCTCCTAATTAGCTAAATGAAAAAATGTTTTCAAAAGATCCCCGATTATCAGGGTCCGTCAGAGACAATTAAATTGCAGAAATAGGAACATCGAGGACAGTATGATTAGTGTGCTCGGAGACAAGGATGTTGGGATCCTCTCCCCCTGGACCATCACATAGTCAATCTATCTCTGAAAGCGACAGCGATGGATGTCTTGGGCCAAGGTCAAGGCTAGACCGTATCTCAGTGTCAAGGGAAACTTTACGAAACAATAGAGGTTGCCTGTTCATGGATGGCCGTGCGGGTGGATAAAACGCTTGTAGTCTACATAGAGAGACCATGCCTGCTGAAGGATATTGTCTATCTGCATTTAACACAAGCTGCCGTACAAGAACAGGGAATTTGAAATTGATAACAATACAATCCCCTGTACCGATCTTTTCTAGAGAACCCACCCACCCAACCCTTCTCACCATCAAAATTGAGGAAGTCATAGAAAATGCAGACCCCGCGTTTGCATGCAGCCAATGGATAACCTTATTTTTGAGCTCAGCGAAGGATTCTGAGGGTTTGGTTTTAAGTACAGGCACTTTAGAAATAACCAAAACATATGGGCATGACTCCGGGGGAAGTTGCAGTGCTCTTATTCTAGTTGGACCAATGGTCTGGGTCCTCTGCAAGGAGCCAGAGGGAACATGGTCACAAGTGGAATTAGAGGTACCAATACTAGGCACTGAGTTTGGCGGAAATTATATCCTGTCTAGAGGATGGGCTGGAGCCATCAGCGGAGAAATACTACCTGGGGTAGGCCCCGGAGCTGGTAGTCACACTCACGCCAAAGGAAATACCATGGGGGGTACCTACGTGCCGGAGCGTAGGTACCCCCCATGGTATTCCCTTTGGCGTGAGTGTGACTACAAGGGAAAACCCCCCCCCCGGTTCTAGCCAGACCAGAGGCAATACGCCCCCAGCTCCGGGGCCTACCCCACCGTGAACTATCTGTTCAGGTAGGACACACACTTTCACTTTGAGCACCGTACTTATTACACGTGCTCCGACCCTGACGAATGCCCCTGACCTACCAGCACTTAGTGAGGGCAGAAACATGTTGGTCTTGTTCAACCCCTTTTAGACTCCAAGAGACATCATCCTCTAACGAGCCTTCCCCCTTAGTTTTAGTCTTACCAACATGCACCACCATTAAAAACTAACAAGAGCCACCGGTGACATGTTAGGTAATTTTATTATTCACCCCCTCTGGATCACTGTAACTATCCAGTCAATTTAATTTCAGCACTCCCTCTGGTTCTTTTAACCAGAGGTCGAGTCCGCCTGAGTAGTATCATCTTACTTAGGTGGGGCTAGGTGGTCATATGATGAAGCAAGACACTATTATGTGTGTGAGACCACCTAGTCCGTAAAGGAAAATCCCCCGCTACTCCTGTAGGGCAACACAGCACCCCCTATCAAGCAACCTAATGTAACCAGGCACTGGTTAAAGACTAACCCAGTCTTACCCCCTGTTCCTACTACCCCACACCTTTTGTGATTATAACGTCTGTTAACACTAACCTGCTCCTGAATAGGATAAGAATGGTACGAATGAGGTAAAGTATCTATAGTAGAGGAGGATACTGGCGTCTGTGACTTAATAAAAGCTTCTAATTTCTCCTCTATTATTTGAAGGCGGGTTGAAATTGGAAGAAGCAACTTAGAGATCTCTTCTCTTATGAGAACCCTAAGAGACCCATTTGACTGTTGGTCGATGGTGAGGAGCGAGGAGGATGGATCCATGACCTTGTTAGGGAGCTGGGTCGGATTAAGGAGGCTCAAAGTCCTGGTACGTTTATTTATAATGACAGGCTCCCTAGGTTTCCTCTTGCCCTTGGGATTGGGAACAAGGGTGATTGTGGGCTCTCTCTTGGAAGAGCTCCTGGTCGACGGAATCAGGGATGCAGGTGAAATAGGGTCATGTGGCGTTTCACCCTGAGACTGCTGGAGGATGCCTACAGGGGAAAGGGAGAGGGTGGGCGATATAGGTAGAGATCCTGTATGCGAGGTGGACTGTATGGGAAGGACGTCGTGGGCTACAGTAATAGCTGGAGAAGATGGAACAACTAAACAGCGCTGCACCAGCTCTATTTCTTTATCTAGAGCCCCGACGGCCTTTTGTAAAAAAACATCTAGGGTTTTATTTGATCCAAGCTTCTCTTCACCCCCCCACACGCCGTCGACCCATCTTTCTTGCGTTGGGGTGAAACCCGAACTGTAGGGATGCAAATAAGCCTCTCTTGCTACTATTGGAAACCCCACACCATGAGATAATTTATACACTCCACAGCCCCTACTGCAGATGGCAAAAAAAACGAGGAAACCCCAAGAGCAAGAAGAGGGGGTGCGAACAGGCACAGGACGGACTTATGCGCGATCCGCGAGAGCGGGCATGCAAAAAAGACTTGAGGGGGCTGTCCCTGCCCCAAACACCAGGGATCAATAAGCGAGGGGGGCCTGGTTACTGCCTCACGAAAGTCAACAAAGTTCTGTAAGCGCGACCAGCGACAGCGGGCGTGCAAAGAGTCTTGAAGGGGCTGTCCCTGCCCCAAACACCAAGAACCAATGAGCAAGGGGGGGCTGGCTCCTGCCCTTACCTCGCAAAAGACAGCAAGATCCCCTATCCACAGAACCAGCACAGCTGCAAGTCTGAGTCCTCACACCTCTGAAAGTAGGATGTTAGGGGGGTGGCCCAGCCCAGCCTCTGTCAGGCCCTTGGCCCAGGTGCTGCCCGCGCACGTCCCGCATAGCGGGAGCGCAAACAAGTTTTTAAAGGGCTCCTGCCCCAACACAATGGCACCGCCTCCGCCTCCTACAGATAGACTCGCTTCCCGCGGTAAAGGGAGCGCGAACACGTTTTTACAGGGCTCCTGCCCCAGCACAGGCCACTGTCTCCTCCTCCTGCATGCAGTAGTGCGAACAAGTTTTTAAAGGGCTCTTGCCCCAACACAAGTCACTGCCTCCTCCTCCTGCAGATAGACAGGAAGCGCGAACAAGTTTTTAAAGGGCTCCTGCCCCAACACAAGTCACCGCCTCCTCCTCCTGCAGATAGACGCGCTTCCCGCGGTAGTGGGAGCGCGAACAAGTTTTTAAAGGGCTCCTGCCCCAACACAGGTCACCGCCTCCTCCCCTTGCAGATAGACGCGCTTCCCGCAGTAGCGGGAGCGCGAACAAGTTTTTACAGGGCTCCTGCCCCAGTACAGGTCACCGCCTCCTCCTCTTGCAGATAGACGCGCTTCCCGCGGTAACGGGAGCGCAAACAAGTTTTTAAAGGGCTCCTGCCCCAACACAAGTCACCGCCTCCTCCTCCTGCAGATAGACACGCTTCCCCACACTTATGATTGGCACTGCAATCTAAGCAACAGGAAGAAACGTAGTTGGCTTTGGAGAGGGCAGATATAATTCCCACCACAGCCTAAGTAAATGCAGGGGAAGTTTTAACTTTCTGGCAGCCAGGCTTACTGTTCTTACTCCACCTGAAACAATTTTAGCAAAAGCATTGGGCTTTCAATGAGTTGGATTAACTATTCCGACTCCAACCTAAACAAGAGTAGTAACAGTGTTGGACTTTGAGGGGAGTCAGATTTAATAATTCCACTTTGGAAAGTAATGGAACAAATATATAGTGAAAGTAATGGAACAAATATATAATTATTAACAAACAATATTTTTTTGAAATCACAGCATAAAAAATGTATGTCATTGAAACAGCAATTAAACAACACATAAACAAATGTAAAAATGAAAAATGATTACCAATTTTGATAAACAACCAAATACCCTCAAAATTTACTCTAAAATATATTTGTAAAAAATTGACTTGTTGAAAAAATATATATTTTTTTCAATTCTCAATTAAAATAATAAAAGAAAATAGTACAATAATTTCCAATCAATTTGCAAAAAACAAAATAACAAAACAGAAATTACATCAACTAAATACATTTTACAAAAGAATATTAAAAAACAAAATCTTAACACATTAAAATACAATAAATCAATGAATACACACAATTAAATAATTCATATAATAATCAAATTGTTTAATGAAAATAAAAAATGAACATGTTATAATCAAAAATATACATTAAATAATGTATCAATTGAGTAATTTACATAAATATGATCTAATTACTAATTAAGAAAAATTTACTTCCTTGCAAAAGTATTAATTAACAACAACTACATTGTTTGCATAGTATTCCAACTAACCAGTTTAAGGTTAAAAATGTTTCAAAAAGTATAAAATAATTTAAATCTTTAGCCCACGAACAATAAAACAATTTAAAACTATAAAACACTTTAAAAATCTTACCAACGCAGTAAACAATATTAAAAGTACACCCATTAAGAGTGAGATATTAATAACTTGCAACACCCAAAATCATAAAACTGCTGCAAATAATGAAGAAATAGAAAATATATGGAACTATATTTCAAAAAATTATACTAAACACTTAAAAACTTGATATTCATACTGAAATATTCTGTTTTATTATGTTCTTGTCATCATGATAATTTCTGATGATATTTGTATCAGCCTACATTTTGTACTCAATACTAATATCGTGGTTAGGCTGAATAGAAGCTGGCAGAGGTTACAAAAATCATTATGTTTTGGCTTTCAGGTATGGTTTAAAATTTATAGAAGTTGGAACAAATCCCGCAGTACAGGAATAACTTGTTTTTTTGGATTTGCCCCCAGAAACTCCTTGGACAGTTTTGGAGATTTTGTAAGTTTTTTTATGGCTTCGCATAGCTCAGTTTTCTAATGCAACTTCTGTTGGCAGAATACTGACTGTTTTTATCCTTTATTGTGTATTTTGGATCTGATCTTGTAATTGGCCTCCCCAGATGTTTTCCGCCCTCTATGTAGTTCATGGCCATTCGTTTTGAAGACATGCCAATTGCTTGCTGAACCATTTATTTTTTACCTTTGTTTTTGTGTTTATGTAACACAGTTTCCATTGCAATGTTTAGTGAATTTCCAACTTGGTCTAATGCTGTTGTAAGAGGACAAAGGGTTGTTTACAAATGTCAATGTGGTGGTGTACAGTTTGATTTGTAATCTTCCTAATGCCCCAGTGACTATCTGAGAGCAACCACACAAGCCCAATCATACATGGTACTGAGACACAGAGGAGTCATAACATACATGATTCGCTTCATCAAGTACAAGTCAGCAATAGAGTGGAGTTACAACATTGCACACAATCACCAACTTGACAACAATCTTTCTTGCAGCATTTGTGACTCAGAGCTGCACGTCTGTTCTCACACTTTCTGCAAGATAAACAGAGGCACTCAGTGCACCGTGGACTCACTATGCCATGAAACACCATTTACCTCTTCAGCATGCCCCACATAGGCCAAATTACAAACATCCTTCAAACTGTGCGCTCCAAAGGGAACCAGATTCCAATCGAAACACTAGGTGACATTGTCTGCATTGAAACAGTATAGAAATAATACAATTAGACTGCCCAGTAAGTTGCTTTTGGCCTTCCACAGAGTATGAAATGTGTTTTATAAATACTAATACCTACAATAAACTTTTTCCAGTTTGACATTTTTTAAGGTTGAAGCATGTTCACTGATCCCGTAAGTCGGACTAATATTTTCTGTGGCACAGTAATTCTAATCTGCATGTTCACTGGCCTGATCACTGACACAAATACAGTGTAAAAATTATTATTTCCCACAATTTCATGCTCCTATACTACAGTGGTAAGTACAAAAATATTGGCTATAAATATTGTTGACACTAATATCATCCAAAAATATACATGTTTTTTTTTTTTTAAAATATATATGAGGTTTAAATTAGTAAATGGTAAATATTTTAATGTATAATTTTAATATAATTCAAATGAAATATGGTCAACTAATGTTTAATATTATGTATAAATAAATACTTACATAAACATACAAACGTGTGTGTGCATGCACATATATACACAACTATAGGCCCTAATTACGACCCTGGTGGACTTCGGACTTCAGACCACCAGGCCCGCGGTAGTCCGACCATTTTGGTGGTGTTAGACTGCCACATTATGAACGTGGCAATTGGGCCACGGTCAGACCGCCAGCATCTATAGTTTCCCTCCACTGGAGGGACTGGCAGTAATGGCGGTCCTAATCTGCCAGGGCATCGCTGCATTCAGCAGCGCCCTGGGGATTACGACCCCCCCTACCAGGTTTTACATGGCAGTTGCACAGCCATGTAAAAGCTGGGGGAGATGGGTTGCAGGGGGCCCCAAGGGGGCCCTTGCACTGCCCATACCCTTGGCATGGGCAGTTCAGGGGCCCCCAAGGACATTCCCGTCACGCTTTTCAGTGAAAAACGTGACAGGTGCTGTTGCACCCTATGCACTGCAACATTGCCGCCGGCTCAGTTATGAGGTGGAGTCAATGTTGTGGGCTGTTTCCCACTCAGCCAGCTGGAGGAAACACTGTTTCTGTCCACTAATCCAGCAGGGAACTTCTAATGGGGCCTACGGGGAGGCAGCCGCACTGCTGGCAGTTTGACACCCATAGTGTACCATAATTAGTACAAATATTTATTTTATATAATATACATTTTTATTTTAAATGTATTACTATGGTTATATATATAATATTTATATTACACTTATTTATATTTTTAAAATATTAATATGAAAATGCATTTCGATGTCTTTTCATACTAATACATTTAAAATATGATTCAAATGAATATAATTCAAATGAATATAACGTAAAATACATATTTTTAATAATTATGTTGATATATATATATATGTATATCATAGGATGTATATATATATATATATATATATATATATAAGAGTAAGTGGCACTCGCCACTAGGTAGATATAGATAGGACCATGTCTCCATAGAAAAATATTTTTTTACTTCAATATATCTTTGACACCTTTTGACGAATCATCACAACATTTTCCAAAGGAAGTGTGCCGATGATTCTTGTTGCACACATAACTTTTTTGGGTGATCCATCAAGTGGGGTCTGAGAAAAAGGGGAGTGGGACAAAAAAGTTGCGTTTCCATGTTAATTCCCATGGTACCTTTGAACACGACTACAGCGCGAACACCAAATTTGGCAGAAAGCTATCTTTCGGCACGCAGATTACTTTTCCCTTATTTGGTGTAAATCCGTTCAGTAGTCTTTGAGATATTAAAGGGAAAATCAATTTAGTTACCTAGGGATGTGGATCCTTCACGATGTATTTGCAAATAATGACAAGCTCATGCAGGGAAATGAACAGCTTTGATTGGCTGCAAGCACATCAAACCAGGAAGTGTTGGCAAGTATCTTGGGACTCGGCTTCAGCCAAATCCCACTTAAAATGTGAAAAAAAGGAAAAGGGGCCAGGGTAGGGACACCCTGACCCCATAGCTCGGGTGGTGGGTCCCAAAGGGACCTCCGCAGGGCTAAACAGCATTTCTCTTTTATTTATTTTCCGCAAATGTGTGAAATTTATGTTTTTTTTTTTTTTTAGAACAAGCACAGACTTCTAGACTTGTTTCTGTGAGGCCCCCTGTAGGGTCCCAAGGGCAGCTACATTTTTAATGCTGGGGGCCACCCCGCCCTAACAACCCCAGGGACCACCACCTCACCAGGGGTTCAAACAATTGTAACGGGGGCCCCCTGCCCTCTCCCAAAACCCCTGGGTCCACCACCTCCCCGCAGCGTTAAATCAATATGATAAAGGGGCAGCGCAACCCTGGGGACCACCACTACCCTGGAGAACTTATCAAAACATGTATGGGGGCAATGCACCCCCATACCCCTCCTGACCATCACCTCCCCAGGGTGTTTTTTGATTATGTGGAGGGACCTCCTGGCACCCCGGTACCCCAGGGACCACCACTTCCCTGGGGAGTTTCTGTGATTTTGTGTGGGGGGGCATGCGGCCACCCTGCAGCCCTGGGGACCACCATCTCCCCATGGCAAATATTAAGAAAGAAAAGGGGGTCCATTTTGGTTCCCGCAGTCACTGGGACCACCACCTCCCTGGAGTTATTTTAGTTGGAGGGGGCCATGTGGCTCCCTCGAGTAGCCACAGATGGACAGGGGGACTGCCACATCCCAGGGCCAGCTCCTGCTATGACCAGGGGTGCCCACCCCTTGGCATAGCTGTTTGCTGTGGCTTGGCTGCACCTTTACAGTTACTTGAGATAGCACTAACTGTAACAGGTGAATTTCTATGGTTTTGTATGTTTAAAATGTGAGCCTAACTATAACGTCCCTGTAACCTTTGTTTTCAGAAGTGAATATATATATATATATATATATATATATATATATATACATATGTGTAAAAAAAAACACATGCATACAAGCAAAAAACATAAAAAATATCCTAAATTATTAGGAAAATATATGTTAATAATTTTACCTCAGAGATAAAATATTAAAAATGGGGAAAAATAATGTAAATTTAAAAATAAAAACAAATAATGTAAAGTATAAAAAAATAAAATACTTAACGCAGTAAACTCTATTTAACCAACATTTTGAAAGCTATTGGAGTCTTTGGGCCTCATTTCGAGTTTGGCAGTCAGACCACTAGACCGCCATGTTGGCAGTCCTGAAAAGACCGCCATACTGGTAGCCTTAAGGACCGCCCTAATATGTGTTACACAAGCAAGACAGCCGACTGCCAACCAAAAACACCAGACCGGCAGTGGCGCGGAGGCCAAGAAATATGTGGTCTGAACTCCAGCCCGAAAAGCCCAGTGACCAACCATTGACCATATTACAAGCTCAAAGTTGCAGTGGCCGGCACACATGGTGGTCCGAACCACTGCAGTTCACGGTCACCAAAGTAATAAAACAACTGCACATTGGATGAATTTGAAAACAACATAGCTGACACACATTGCCTCACAGGACACACCTGCAAAGGACACTATAAAACACACCACAATCCGTTGCATTTACACTGCAAGACCCAGTAAGACAATGCAACTTTTTTCCCACACTGCACAGATACTGGCCACCACTTTTTTCACCATCCCACACAACACTCTGCACACACTTTTGTCCAGTCACACCCTTTTGCACTACACCCTTTAGTAAATCACTGTCAGTCTTCTGAATTTCAATTTTGTTCTTTTTTATCCAACATGTCATGTCCCGGAAATCCACCTTTCACAGTTGAAGAGTTAAGAGTCATGGTTGATAAAATCATAAGAGTAGAAACACAATTGTTTGGAGCACAAGTCCAACAAACTCCTCTCAGTAGGAAAAAAGAAATGTGGGACAGGATAGTTGACAGAGTCAATGCTGTAAGC
The DNA here is from genome assembly GCF_031143425.1 of Pleurodeles waltl. Classification (NCBI taxonomy): domain Eukaryota; kingdom Metazoa; phylum Chordata; class Amphibia; order Caudata; family Salamandridae; genus Pleurodeles; species Pleurodeles waltl. Next base: position 641,980,590 of record NC_090446.1, on the reverse strand, counting down.
ACCACCCTGCGCACAAAGGAGGACACTAGGAATAGGAGGAATTACCTTAGGGGCATGTCTGTTTTTTGGTCTCCAGGCACTATCTGCAGGCCAAGAAGACAGGTGGTGGCCCTCCTTGTGCCTCATTACAGCTCCAGCCCTGGGAGAAGAAGAAGGTCTTGGCCATCCTGCATCTTGAGAGCTTGGCAGGGATACCTGGGGAAATGGAGCTTGGTAAGTCACAACACTAAAAATGCCACCAAAATGCTATGTCATGCATGAAATGAACAATTCCTACAAAAGTGGTGAACTGTATTCCTCTGTAATCCAGTTTTATCACAATTCATCTCATGCTCAACAGCAAGGACTTTACATGTGCTATTCTGGTTTTAATACTCTGCCCCATTGCACTTGGAGAAACTGCATAGCAAAATCTGATGCATGAACATGCAGCAGTCCCAGGATGCAATTACCATAATATAATCACCAAACGTCTTCCAATGTAATCCATTATATTTGTTTCTTATAAGCTTCTTCCATTTTTATCCATACATTATGATTCCAATATTTAAATGCATGTGAAATTCCCATCCAGGCATTTTCTACAGCACGTCAAAATTCACAACTCTTCAAGTAATAATGTGATTAACCCAATGTGTTTCAGGGATTCAGCCCTTCTTCAGGGGTAGCTACGATACGAAAACAATACAGATCATGGCCAGCAGGAACCCACTTCCACACTGTACAGCAAAAATCCTTTAATTCAACTGACACCATTTAAAGCCTAACAAACACTCAAAATCACTAACTCATAATGAAAAACACATGCATCCCATGTAAACCTGTGTGGGAAAACTACATACTGAAAACTCAATGAAAAATCATACACCGTGTATATGCCGTTAAAAATCAACCAAGCAAGAAAAAATAAATAAAAATGATCCTGCAACACCAACTCAAAACATGTGCTTATATCTAAAATGTGCTTGTGCAGTGCTCCCAAACATAACACAACTTCAACACTCACCTTTCAAAACAACGTTTCCAACATATAGACTAGTCGAAATGAACAGCCTCTTGATTAATCCTCCGTGACTAAACTGCGAGTGCAAACAATGCCCTATTTAAACAAGGCGTGAACATAAATTAAATCATGTGACCCCCATGCTGCAAAGAAACAAACAAAATTATTAGTGCCAATGTAAAAATATCTCACATCAAAAATCAATTGCAATTATACAAACGTCCTACTTTTCACAATTATAAACCAACAATAATACGTTATAAATACATCATCCTACGCCATCAAACTGAGGTGGGTAAATCATGTGAACATCACGCAGTTGTGGAAAACCAATATAAATAATGCAATATATTTACATTACTCAGCCGTAAAATGCTTGCTCACTGCTCATCTTTTGTCTCCTGCACTGCTATGGCACTCACACGCCCAGTGCCCACCTGTCCAAAGGCCCCTGTCTGGCATCTCACAATTGAAGTGTACTCACCTGGGGAAAATTACAACTGGGCACAGTGTGTGTATTACAGGGTGTTACATGACTACAACTCTGTTCTGTTCTACAACTCCAAACACCAGACATGTGTCCTCCTCGCCAAATACCCTAGTTTGTTAACTCCCAATTGTAGTGTACCCACCTGGGAGGATAATATTTGTCTAGTGTGTGTAGTACAGGTACCTTCATGACTGCTAAGGCCAGGAGGCACTGTTACTCAACTCTACCAGCCCTGTGTCAAATTTTCACGTATTGGTAAGTAGAGGGAGTGATATGACTGCAAACCCCAATGGGCCCTGTTTCGCTAACTACAATCACCAGCCCAGTGTCACCTGTCACATTGCATCTATCTGCAAACTCTCAAATGAAGTTTACTCACCTGGGAGGTTACTAATTGTCAAGTGTTGGGAAGTAGAGGGACTGACATCACTGTAACTCGAAGGAGGCACTGTTCAGGTGACTCCAAACAGCAGAACAGTGGTCACTTGTCCAAAAGCCCTTGCCTGCTAACTCTCAATTGAAGTTTACTCATCTGGGAGGGACCAAGATACAGATCATGCTCAACTCAGAGTTGTGTCTGGCCACCTAGGTCCATCTTGAACAGCTAACCCAAAATGGAACTATTGAGGACAGGAACGACATCTTACCCAGTGTGCAAGAAATGATCCGAAATGCGTTAAGGTGTATCGTCAGAATGGTATTGGCAGCAGACATATTCACACTGCACTGACAACATAACTCCAATCACATATCCATCAAACTCCTGGGTCTTCCTGCATGACAATCAACTCGGTCCCAAAAAGGTCAAAGACATATCCTGCCCAGCCACTGTTCTGCCTGCACTGGTGGCAAGATGTACTTCTCAGCCTATCCTCCCAAGTGCTTATCACATGCATAATTCAGCAGCTGCCTGACTTTGGATTGGCATGCTTCACAAATCTCAGGTCAATACAACCAATTGTATTGGTACCTGTCACAATAAGATAACCTGCAAGGCAACTATGTACAAGGACCTTGCGATATGTCACTGTATATTTTGGGAGGTAGATGTCACAATGCAACCAGTAACATTGCATGTTTCACATCAACAGGTTGAGCTGCCACTGGGTTCACCCAGGCCATTGAAGAGACTACCACTATCCCCACAGATGAAGCCCTCAGTGAAGAAGACACTCCTGGATGTCTTAACGTGGAGGACGGTTCAAACCCATTTGGACTACATGGTGAAGCCCCAACAGTGTGTCTCACTGTGGCCACATCATCCCCTCCCAGCCTGAGTGCCTCAACATCACAGGCAGCCATTCGCTCCCCAACCTGTCCCCCTAGGCCAGTGTCTACTATCTTGGGCCCCCAGTCCAGGATCTTGAGTCGCAGCACCACAGCTTGGACAATGATGGTCCTGGAACCAAGGAGAGGGGGCACCCTGTGACAAGAGCACAGGCTCGTGGGGGTAGGATGTGTGAAAGGGATGCTGTGGGCCATTTGGATGAGACCACTGGGGATGCTCCTGACCAGGACCTGATCAGCCATGTCTTGGCAGTCTATCAAGAGTCCCAAGGCATGATGGGCCTTGTACTTTCAGAACTCTGGGGGATCAAGCAGCTGCAGAGGGACATCCATGGGGATGTGCATGAACAGTGGGAGGCCCACAGTACCAACATGGCCTCCCTAACAGGGGTGTTGAGAGACGTTAGCAGTACCCTGATCAGGGATCATCATTAGCAATCTACCCCTTCCTTTGGTGCAGCAACACCAGTCCCTTCATCAGTGCAAGACACTGGAAGGGAGGCCTTGTCAGGGAAAGAAGTGTTTCCCCCCCAAGACACTCCTGACTCTGTAGCAGAAGATAACCTCCCACCACGCAAGCAGGGACACCCAGAAAAGGCTCCAGGAGATGCGGATGGCAAGACATCCACCACTGTCAGCAACTGATCCCTTCCTAAAGAACCTCCTTTGTGTGCCACATATTTACTCTGTTGATGCAGCAACACCAGGCCCTTTATCAGGGCCAGCCACTGGAAGGGAGGCCCTGTAAGGGGAAGAACCATCACCTCACCCGATACCCCTGCCTCTGTAGCAGCAGATCCCCTCCCACCACACCAGTGGGAACACCCAGCAAAGACTCCAGGAGATGCAGATGGCAAGACACCCACCACTGCCAGCAACTGATCTCTTCCTGAAGAACTTCCTTTGTGTGCCACATATTCACTCTGTTGACTGTTCTTCAACCACCTTCCATTTATGATGGGAGGAGTGCACTGGTCTTTGGACTTTCAGTTGTGTGGCACCTACTCCAATAATTTCATCCACCATGATTGAACCCTTTGCTGTTTGTTTTAACCATGCCCCAATTCAATTTTAAAGCACACATTTTCAATAAATCCACTTATCACAAAATCATTGTCTGCTTGTTTCTGTTCCACATGTTGCTATGTAGAGATGTAAGACCATGTTAAGCAAATGAGGGAGACCCAAGATACTAATGTAAGGAGGGTTATGTTACATGTACAATGTCCTGCTGTGGGTTAATAATAACCCACACAAACACATTTCCACAAGTGTCTGGTTGCACCAAACATTTTATTGCACTGAACAGCACTTAGGATGTCCTATGTCTGGACTGTCAGAGCCAAGAATGCCTGACTCATATTGTGTCAAGGTACACACACCAAGGTGCAGCCCTCCACAACCCGGAAGGAAGGGCCTTTTCAGACATTGTCCTGTAGAATAGGCTTACAGAAACATGAATGTTGTCACCAACTTGAACCTTATCACATACCAAACCAAAGTAATCCAACATTACGTAAACCAAGGTACAGACAGGGGGCAGTACAACAGTCCCTGATCACAAGTCCATCATGATCCAAGGACCTTGCATTTGGTGGTATGACACAAACATATGTCAGTGTTGTGGCACAGGCACTGTGGCATGCAGTGATGAAACTCATCTACAGCTACATACAGGTCATAGGGTGGATAGTGTTTAGCCTGTGTGAAGGGTGAATGCTATCCTTTCACTTGATGGCAACATATTTCATGCCCACATGATCACACACATGATGCATTAGGCCCAACACAGCACAATAAACAAGTGAAATGTACAGTTCTGACCTTATACCCAAGCACTGTTTAGGCTGCCTTGGCAGTAGCCTCATAACCCTAAATCTGTGACCTACATTCCCCAAAACAATCCATGTCAACTTGCTATGTCAGAACTGCATTAGGTACATGCCTATGTCGCAACTTTGAAATGCCCGCAGGAGGATGTCATGGTGAAGGTACCTGTACAAAGACAAAACAAGGAATATAGGCTTGAACAAATTCCTATTACACATTTCATATGGCACGCACTTTGAAAATAAATTACATTGCAATGAGACTAACACAAACAATGTAGCTACATCAAGGTGGGGATATGTCAAAGGCTAACCCTACAAGTGCCCTTTGGCTGAATTTTGCACAGCACTAGCTCCCCAATTTTTTTCCAGAACATTCAACTTCATTCATTCTCACAACTACAGTTCTTTGTACAGTCACAGTCATTATGTCACATGATATACACTCAATAAAAGTAGCTATTGATAAGCTATTCCTTCAAGTCAGCTCCTTCCACTTCACCACTGTCATCCTCACTTGGGCCCGTATTTATACTTTTTTTGCGCCGCATTTGCGTCGTTTTTTGACGCAAAAACGGCGCAAACTTGCAAAATGCCATTGTATTTTGTAGGTTTGCGCCGTTTTGCGCCAAAAAGCGGCACAAATGCGGCGCTAAAAAAAGTATAAATACGGGCCTTGGTGTTTTAGGTGTCTCACCTGGTGGCACAGCAGGCTGCCCCTCCTCTGGGATGTACGGGATATTCTTCCACAGGGTAATGTTGTGGAGCATGCAGCATGCCACAGTGATCTAATACACTTTTCTAGGTCAGTAGCGGAGGGCTCTACCTGTCTGGTCCAGACACCTAAATCTGGTCATCAGGAGCCCAAAAGCCTGCTTCACTATCTGCCTTGTTCGTACATGGGCATCATTGAAGCGGACTTCCCCTAGCGTAGTTGGATTCCTTATTGGCATCAACAACCAAACACGATTTGGATATGCAGTGTCTTCTGTAAAGGAATGGGACATTGGGGCAACAATGAGTCCCTCTTATCAGAATTGTGGCACCAGACATTGCATAAACACAAAAAGGACAGATGTGACTTATCATCCAGCCATGCCCTCTCTGGGTTCAGTTGTGACATCAGCTGAGGGATTGTGTTTTTCTGCATAATGCATCTGATGACCTTATTTCTCCTGTATTTGCAGCATCAGCACCGGCAAGCAAAGGATATGGGGCACAGCCGAGTAGGGAAGCATCTGGCCACAGGACCTTGGGTCATGACACCACAGACATAGAGGGACCCAGTGGCCTGGAGGGAGGGGAGTGCCACTAGGGAGACTGCGACATCAACATCTTCAGAAGATTCTTCCTCCAGTGGACACTCCCTAGTGGTGGAGGATGCATTGGGGCATTCCCCTGTACCATCATTGTCCACCAACCACAGTTCTATCATCACCCTCCCTGTTGCTCCCTACCCAGTTGGCCATGCATGCTCACCCAAGAGGGTTGGCATCTCCTTTGCCACAGGCACCTCTGCCCCACCGTCTGTTACCCCTGCTGCCCTCAGTGAGGAGGCTATTGTCCTCCTGAGAAGTATTTCTGTGGGTCAGACAGCCATTGTAAATGCCATCCAGGGATTGGCAAGTAGGCTACAACAGACCAATGCAGTCCTGAAAGGCATTCATAGTGCAATGTCTGGCCTACAGAGATCTTTTCAGGCTCTGGCCTCCACACTGACAGCAGCCTGTCACATTGCACCTTGAGTCCCCCCTCCACCTCCCTCTTCCCACTTCCACTCCAAATCCCACATTCCCCTACCTAGCCAAAGCACACAGACAAATCCATACGCATCCACATCAACACACAAACACATGCACCACAAAACACTCTGGCACGCAAGCAAAAAACAGCCACCCACAGACACTACAAGAGCCACAACTTCCCTAGACACTCCCACCACCCCAAGCATCACACACACACCATCCAGCATACCCAAAGACACCACACCAACAGCCAGTGACACACCCACCACACCCATTATCCCCAAAACACCACCTCAGCAGAGCCCCAGACATCCGCCACAAACACCAACTTGCAGACACCACACCTACAGACACACAGACATCCACCACATCCAGCATACCCACAGTCACCACCCCAGACACACATCCAACACTCCATCCCCTAGCACCTCCACCCCAGACTCTCAAAACACACAAATGCACTCACTCTCCCACCCAACAGACACCCACCAAACACAAGCATACCTCCCAGAAGCATTCACCCACCTGCTACACGAACACAGCAGACAATCACTCCCTAAACCTCCAAATCCAGATCCCCTTCTGATGACCATCTCCATGTCCTGAAGAACATTTTTATGTTTTACCTTAACCTTTCCCCTGTTCCGTCGACCCCGTCCCAAGCCCAATAGGCCACCACCCACCTCCCAGCCCCTCCCTTCCACCTCCAAGGCCTCCCCTGCCCCCCCTGCAAGCACCCATACATCCCCCAGAAGAAGATCACCCCTCCCAAAATAGAAGACCCCACTGTCAAACCCAAGTCCGAACCTTTCCTCTCAAATCCAATTCCCCAATGATTCCTGAGGTGCCTGCCTGTTCCCTTGATGCCCCTTCCTGTAGATGTTCCATGGCAGTTAGTAGACACGTTTTAGTGCAACACTGTGCTTTTATGGACCATAAATAGACTGTCCAGTGGCCTTTTTTAATTCTATTGGGGTATATGTTGAGTGTATGGATATGTGGGTATTCATGCAATGGTGAGTCATGGCATTGCGTACTGTTTGTTGTGGTAAGTATTCCATCTTGTGTTGTCCAGTGTGAGCAGGTATGGGGTTAAACTTATCACCCTGATACAGCTTATTGTGTCATCTTGTGTTTTGTTTGTGCAGACATGGAGTGTGTTTAGCTGTGCTAGCTTTGTTTGCATTTGCCTGTGCATGGGTCAATTTAGCTGTGTGCACCTTGCAATTAGTTCCTATAGATGCATGTCCCATGCAGTTGGAGTTGTATGTGCTTTGTTGACTTGCACTTCCACATTGTGCAGATGGGCATGCCATTTGTGTCTAGTACTGTTTGTCCCTGGCACATGTTGGGCCATTTCCTATGCAGATGTTGTTTAAGGGGTGTGTGCAAAGTGATATTTGTCCCAGTACAGCCTCCTTCCCTGAGAGATCCTGATGCCCCCAACACTATTGTACAGGTATTGTTAGCATAGTGTTCTTTGTCTGTTTGTCTCACTGTCTATTGTGCATGCTGTTGTCCTTCCATTGTGCTGTTGTGTGGGTGATGTGTGTGTCCATTGCAGGGCTGTTTAATGGTAGTGGTGTTTGTGTTCCATGCCACATCTATACATATGTGTGTTGTATGTGATGACAGTCCATGGCCTGTGAGGAATGTGAGTGTGTGAGTTGTATCAGTATATGTGATGTTGGTGTGTTGTTGGTAATGTATGAGACAATGTTGTGTAGCCTTCAATATCCCTGTACCTGATATGTGTGGCCCTGTGTTTTTGTATAGTGTTGCAGTGCAGCATGAGTTATGTGCCCTAAGGGTACATATTGTGGCAGAGAATGTGTCCATCTTTTTCTATGATTCTGACCTGGGACACGCTGTGACGTGTACTTGGTGCCCGTAATGTGACTGAACGATGGCACAATAAGCTGGTATTACAATTAATGACACAGGTAGGTGTGTGTACTTAAGGTCAGTTGCAGCCACAGCGGCATGGATTTTGTGCTCCGTTGATGATCAACATCAGTAGGATGTGCGTGATGGATTCCATGATGCCAGCAGACATGTAAGGCTGCCTGCAGGTCTGTGTCTCCCTTCATAGAACCTGTTCCTACCTTGTGAGATCTGTCCAAAGGGTACATATTGTGGCAGAGAATGAATCCATCTTTTTCTATGATTCTGACCTGGGACACGCTGTGACGTGTACTTGGTGCCTGTAGTGTGACTGAACAATGGCACAATGTGCTGGTATTACAATTAATGACACAGGTAGGTGTGTGTACTTCAGGTCAGTTGCAGCCACAGCGGCTTGGATTTTGTGCTCCGTTGATGATCAACATCAGCAGGATGTGCGTGATGGATTCCATGATGCCAGCAGACATGTAAGGCTGCCTGCAGGTCTGTGTCTCCCTTCATAGAACCTGTTCCCACCTTGTGAGACGTAGTGGTTGGACTGCCACAGTCACATTGGAGGTGTGCAACCTTGTAATGTGTCAGGCGGCTCCACCGGCCTGTTTGTGTAGCCTCATGACCGTGGCAGTCTATGCTGCTTGGTGGTGCCTGCTGGACTGCAGCTGTTTTTGCTCCATATTCCCGCATTACTCGTAATATGGCGGTCCGACTGCCATCTCGACGACGGTTGAAACCCACCACTGCCATAAATGTCGATGGACTGCCAAACTCTTAATGAGGCCCTAAGAATATTAAATATACTATTTTCACTCTAGGTTATTCAACAGTTGGGAAAGTATTGGATTTTGGAGGGATAAAATGTACTATTCCTGCTCCAAACAGTGCAACCATAGAGCAAATGTTTAACTTAGGAGGGGTAAAATTTACTATTCCTATTCCAATCTGTGCAACAGTAGGGAACTCTGTCGACTTTGGAGAGGAGAAATTTACTATTACCACTGCAGTTAGCATAACAGTTGTGAAAGTGACAGACTTTGGAGGGGTAAAATTTACTATTCCGAACTCTAGTCTGTGCAACAGTAGGGAAAGTGTTGAAATATTGGAGGGGGGAGATTTAGTATTCTCGTTGCAAACAGCACAACAGTGGGGGGACAGAAGATGGGATCAGTACGATTTGGTCCCTTTACATCAATTGTGGCATTGGACTTAAGCTTTTTGTTTTACATATGTGTTTTATCTTTTCAGGTAAACAAGCTGTCATGACGTGGCAAGAGTGATACACAGAAAAATTAAAGAAGGAAATTTTGAGGGCAGCAATTTTGATGACAACTGACTGGCACAGTAATTCTTGTGCACCCTCCCTAGCAAGCCAATTCAGAAATTTGGGAAGATTTGGTTGGTGAGAGTTATTAAAAAATATAGGATCATTCACAACATTTAGATGTGTTGAGCACTTCACTTGGTGGTTGTTAGGCAGATTCCTATATGCAAGGGTGAAGCTTAGAATAGGCTGTAGCAAATCGAAAGTCAAAATGAAAAGTGTTATTTATGGGCCGCCTAAATTAAAATACAGAAAAATGCCTTTCTATGGCTTGCAGGCACTTATCGGAACTGGCAAACAGTAACTGATTTCAGGTTATCGAGAGCATGAAAGAAAGAAATGACAAATAGTTGAAGGAGGTGTGACACCAGTTTCTTGACCTAGAGTATGACTGAAATACTGAGGGTGGAGGTGCGGGGGAGGGTCTGTTGGATTTAAGGGCCAATGTCTCACAAACGCTGTACAACGAACACATGCCTCTGAAAATTTTTGGTAAGCCTGGAGCCAATCATAGATAAGGTTTTACAACTCGGTAGTGCTCATGAAAGGCTGCCAATTTACAAAGCAATACCTCCTTTAGCACATAACATCAGATGCTGGTCACGGTTCATTGATGATAAATGTTTTATCAGGCAGGGGGAGGTGGCATACATGGATTAAATTACACTCTGGATTAATTCCTGTGATTAACATTTTAAGTTTACAGCTAAGAAAAGCAGAGCGAGAGCTGAATTGCTTGATGTATAGCTCTTTGCCAACAATGGGTCTATCCAGGTAGATCTATACACAAAGTCCTCTCCAAGAAATTCTCTTCTCCATTTTTCAAGTTTTCATCCTTAGATTCAGAAAGAAAGTGTGCCATTTGGCCAATGGCTTAGACTAAGAAGAAACTGTACACTAATGAGTGATTATATTAAGAATGTGGATGTTCTAAAACAAAAACTTATAAGGAGGGGCTACCTGAAGTATATAGTAAGGCATTTAGTAAGGCATGCTTATAAGAGAGCCAAGTATTATGAAAGAGAAGTTATGTCTGAGACAAAGCATGAGCAGCACAAAGAAAATTGTAATGTGTAACTTAAATGACAAAGCAGGGAAAAACTGGCACATCAAAAGTACCCGTGAATGTGATCCATTGCTTAGTAAGTCCATGTTTGCATTTTATAGAAACAAAAAAGTTAAAGGATTAGCTATTCCATGCATAAATAAATGCTAAGGATCCATGGCTCCAAAGATCTATGGAGAAAAGCCTATTTGGGATAGTCATTGATGTGGAACATGCCACACCCACGAACCAATCAATAGCACTGATTATGTGAGACACAATGGACAAAACATTGTGCTCAAAGACATGACTAAATGGTGGAGCATTACATTTATACATTTGATCTTATGCAAGTGAAACAGGCAGTGAATTTACACATACTGTTCTTGTAACACAAATCAGTAACACGAACAAAGAAGCAACATGCCCCAATACTACAACATTTTATTGAGCCAGAACCTGAGGAGACACAACTTAAATGGTTAATTTTGGAAAAACAATCAAGTCTGGACAGAGTAGCATAGTTAATTCGGACAAAAGTAAGATGAGAGAAGTGTACTGCATTTTTACCCTTAAAACACATAACTATGTTCTGAATAAAAAGATCAGCTGAGAGAATATAGGTCAGTAGTCTGCAGTAACTGATGTCCGGTTTGATCTTTCCCTGGAGTTTGGAAATAGTTGCTCGCTGGTGAGGGCCGTTGGATACGTTTTGGTATGACACCAATTATCACTGAGACAAGAATATATGACCCTAATTGTTTTACAATGAAGATTTATAGAAAGGTAGGCATTGTCAGGGAAAATATTTTGTGGGTGAAAAGTTTAGGGGAGACCTCTGCCTGCATAAGTCATCATTAGAGATGGTCTGTTTGCATTCCTTATACTTTCTGGCTAAGTCATGCAGAAAATGATGACTATGTTATATTGCTATCACGTTACTCAGTAATGACAGCAAGAGTGGAATAAAATGCCATGTGACAAACAGATCAAGACTGCATACGAGACCAGTTAGTCAGATTCCCGGATGTTTTAGGGATAACGGGAGGACCCCAGAACCCCATGACCAGTTCTACTTTTTGAAAGAAAAGCGCAGAATAGGACCACGCTTTAGGTGAGGAAGTAGTACAGAAGGCGGTCGAAGATAGAGGAGAGCACTATATAGTTTGCAGCACTCGTTCACGGTGTAGCGCTGCGCAATTTGGAATCTTTGCTATTAAGTCAGGTGAGATGCTAGGAAGAACAGAACAGTGAGAAATCATTATTATTGACAAATTGAGAAATAATTGAGAGATTATTATTTTATTAGAAACGTAGATGCTAGCATGTTAGATGTTAGCATGTGCTTCTAATCTCTGTGTCTGAATCAACTGTAGTTTGTTACTAATTTGATTGGCGTCGGATATCGTTTTTGGAAAAATGAGGCTATATAGGAGCTCTAAAAGCTGAGATACTTACAGACAATTTTGTTTTTCTGAATGATCTAAATTCGCAGGTCCCACCATGGATCACCGATATCTGTAGTAATGTCAACATTCTGATGTGCTACGTTTGGACTATAACTCGTATTCACTACATATCAAAAATATAACAAGGGTTTTTTAAAGATCCTTCCATGCTGGTAATCTAAAAACATGGAGTAAGTGTAGGCACTTCTGTGGATCTGCAGCCCAGGCAGTAAAAAGAGTATCAGTGTATTTTCAGGAGTCTTTCCCTTGAAAGATGAGTGCGTTTGTTTTCCCTGCGCAGGAGCTACAGTTGTTCTACAGTAGATGTCCCCAAATGAATGAGCTTTGCTGAAGTTTATTTATGAGCATTTCTCTGAAGACATTATTGTGTGTGATCTCCACGTGGGTGTTCGAGTTTAAGTATTCCACTCTCTAAACTTTGTACTTTAAACAAATCTGTTAAATTGTTATTCTCACACAGTTCTTGATGGGTTTAAACTAGTGCAAATCACTTTTTTGGTTGCTCATGGTAGCCTTGATTGGGTGATTGGTATATGGACGGCACGTGTAGCAGTGGGTGGGACGAGATTATTGGCTAACGTATGAGATATACATATTTAACAATCTGTAAAGAAGATATTGTTCAAAAGATTATCAGTGTCATGCATCATAGATATGAGATTCCCTGAACCCAGGAGAACACTAAGGGCCATATTCATCAAACATTTATGCAACGCCGCACAGCAAGCCACCTTGTTGCGCTGTGTGAAAGGAAAAGTACATGAATGTGGCATATTTTCCATTATGCACCACATTCCTATCCTTTCCTAGTGCAGGCACACTTTTGACTGCATAGCGCCAATGCAGGCACTCTTTCATCATGTTGCAAGGGTTCCTGAGCTTCAGGTAGGATTGTTTTTGTGCAGGATGGACCGCCTTCCTGCACAAAAACAATCCACAGAGGCATTTTCCTCTTTTAAGTGTTCTGCTGAATGCAGCACACATGGAAAGGTGAAACAATGATGAGAAATAAAGTTATTTTTCCTCATTGCTCCACTGGTGGAGAGGCATACAGATCTGACGCATTCCCAGGTCTATCAATGTTGGTAAATCTGGGAATATGTCAATATCCATGGGTGGATGCTTGGGATCACCAACACTCCCACCCATGGCATGCGTCCCTGCTGCAGAGCAACGCACAGCAATGATTTTCCCTGCCTTGCGTTACTATAGATGTATCACGCCCCTCAGAGCCATGCAAGGTGGTCTTGTGTGGCTTGATAAATCTCATTTAGGTTTTACGTCGCCCTTGCATCCCCTTGCGTGGCTCAAGGGCATGGCAAGACCTTGATAAATATGCACCTCAGCGTTTTAAATGAATGCTGGTTCTGAAGAAGGTGGCAGTATCGGAGCAGTAGCTACCGCTCATTATAGTCAACTGCTCATTCTCGGCTCATGGGACTGGGACCAAGAGTGCATAATAAATTTGAATAAGATGCTGCACACAATATGTCAGGGATTGTTGATGTTGTCTGGAAACCAATGCATTATCCATAGGTATGAAAAATAATTAATGTGTGAACAAATGATTTGAGGGAATAGGGATTCTTTTAAAATCGATTTTGAGAATGATCTATTATATGTTTACAGTAAATTAATTTTGGTGAAAATATAATTAAGCATCGCGTATATGATTAGACCTGTAAAAAAATGTCATGATGGTTTTGTATCAAAAATGAATAAATTAGACTAATTTACATTTATTTCTAGGTGGGATGCGTCATAAATCGTATTGATGAGTATCAGAACAGAAGAAACGAGGTTGATCGGGAATAGAAACGAGGTTGATCGGGATTGAATTTTATTTTGAAGGCAGAGAAACGTGGCCGATATGTGACCTGTTCTTCAGTCATTTCAGAGGCTCTGACCTCTCAGGAATGTCTCCCTGTCGCAAGTGTGCACCTCGAACTCGCCCTGTCAGTAACACGTCCCAGGCAGCTACACTACTTCACCCGCACAAAACCTGGTCATGTTGGGGCGTGACTCACCGCACTAACACGTGGACTTCAAGCAGACTGACTGTATCCATGCAAATGAGATGACTTGTAAATTGAACAGGATGTCCGTGTTCACAGTACCTGCAGCTAGAATTCAAAATTCCACATGCGAAAGGCATCTTCTGAAGACTGCTCACACTTCCCATCCCATCACATCGAGGCTCCTTATTGCAAATGTTACTGTTAGCCGACTCTCATATTGTATTGTCCACATGGACAAGATGTCTGGACACCCACACCCCTCCTGTGTCTCAAGTCATGTGACCTGGTCAGTGCTTAATCTGTAAATAACAACGTGCCGCCCAAAACCCTCCTCTTAAACACGCAGCTCCTGGAATTAAGGTCCATATGTACAAACACATTTTCCCATAGACACAGAATGGATAAAATCCTTTGATACATCTGGTCCTAAATGTGCAAACATGGAATACTGAGGCAAGTAATCCTGAAGCCATCTCGGGCCTCTTCAATCCATTTACAGCCCCTCCCTGCCCCTTCGGCTCACTCCTGCAGCTTTCTGCTCTCTCCCTTTTTGATGCTTTTTCGTTTTTCTCTTCCTCCATCTTTCCCAAATGTGTCTTTTGCTCGCAATAAATGCTTGTGGCAGAAAATTAAACGCCGGCCCTCAAAAATAAGTGCCAGTGCTCTGCACCAGAAGCAACAAACACAAAGGGCCTGATTCTAAGCTTGGCGGGCGGCGGGAGCCGCCCGCCAAGCGGGAACCGCCAGAACACCGTTCCGCGGTCAAAAGACCACGGCGGTCATTCTGGGTTTCCCACTGGGCTGGCGGGCGATCGCCAAAAGTCCGCCCGCCAGCCCAGTGGGAAACACCCTTCCCACGAGGAAGCCGGCTCCGAATGGAGCCGGCGGAGTGGGAAGGTGCGACGGGTGCAGTTGCACCCATCACGAATTTCAGTGTCTGCAAAGCAGACACTGAAATTCTTTGTGGGGCCCTCTTACGGGGGCCCCTGCAGTGCCCATGCCATTGGCATGGGCACTGCAGGGGCCCCCAGGGGCCCCACGACACCCCAAACCGCCATCCTGTTCCTGGCGGGCGACCCGCCAGGAACAGGATGGCGGTATGGGGTGTCAGAATCCCCATGGCGGCGCAGCAAGCTGCGCCGCCATGGCGGATTCCCATGGGCAGCGGAAAGTCGGCGGTACACTGCCGCCTTTCAGCTTCTGGCCGCGGCTGTACCGCCGCGGTCAGAATGCCCGGCGGAGCACCGCCAGCCTGTTGGCGGTGCTACCGCCAACCCCCGCCCTGGCGGTATTTACCGCCAGGGTCAGAATGACCCCCAAATTAAGCACTGGACCTGGTCTATAAAAAAAAAATTGGCCTCCCTCTGGACATTGAACTGAATTGCCTGACTTGGTGCCTTTGTCTTCGCTGCCTGTGGCCTACACCTGACATAACAGTGTTGAAGGTGCCACGATCTTCAAGGCGGTCCTGATGTTCATAAGCTTAACTTGCATGAGGAGAAGGTGGTGGCATTGTGTGTTGGCTGGGATGCTGGAAAGCGGAACATACAGCATTGGCAATTTCTGAAAGAAGAATGCAATGACTCAGGCCAGTAACTCATCCCCTGATTGGTCAAGCGCATGTCAAGGGAGTTAAAGAAACTCTGAAATATGTCATGCTTGCCAGGGTCCCTAAAATACCAGAAGTGATTTAGACAGTCAGTCTCATATTTGGTTGCCCTGTAATGATTCTTCTCAGATCCTTCTCGGCGATTGTGGGTCAATTACCTGTTGGAGTGGGTGGAGGGCTCCTTCGAGGGAGGTTGACTTCTGGGGAAATGTTCTGGTTTCGGATGGTGTTGGACCAGGGCAAAGGATTTTCAGGATTGTAGGATTGAGGAATTAGGGTACTATGAGTCTGCTAGAGAGTGTGTAGGAACTGAGAGTGTGCGTAATGGGTGGTTAGAGAGATTGGGGCATTAATAGCCTTTTTTTAAAGTCACTGGGGGTGTGAACGGTGGGAGTACTAGCAGTCTTTGGAGTCCACAGGGGTAGAAGTTGTCAGTGACGGAAACAAAATGGGTTTGGTCTGAGGGCACAGAACCTGGGAGGTAGAACATTTAGGGATAGGAATGCAAGCTCTGGGCGTCATGAGTGAGAGCACTAGGAGGCTGAAGGGCATTAGGAGTCTGAAATGAGGACATTGTAGGTGTCTAGGACTGAAATCACTCGAGCTTGAGGGGTATGAAGTTTAGGTGCCTGTGAGGAAGGTCATTGGCTTGTCCATGTGGTTGAGTCATCTGCATTCCAGGAATGAGGAGAGTGATTTGTCAGACAAATGTGTACTTTCGATGTCAGACCATGAGGACACATGTAGGAGATGGGGTAGTTGAACTGAACGACAATTGGGAGGGATCTACATTTCTAAGTTCAATGGGAGTGACATCCATTGAAGGCTTTGAAAGACATTGAATGATAGGCTTCAAATAGAATTTAACCAGTGAATACATGGGCCATAATGTAAGCAAGGAAAAAAAGGCCCACCCTCCTGCCCATAAGATAGGTTACAAATGACAGTCATAAGTGGGGCGCAGGTGGCCCATCATGTCCCACCACACCTGCTTTACAAATGATAGCTATGCCCCTGGCTTAAATATTTTCTATATAGTAAAGGCTCAAACCCACGCTAATCAGAGGAGTTGGATTGATGGAGGTGTGAGGCACTTTCTCAATGAGGCAATTCACTCATTAACTAGCAATGACATGCTTAAGGATGGTACACGTAGGGTAGCCTACAACTAGAGCAGGTATTAAAATGTGACTTTCTGACGTTCTCACAAATTCATCAAGTGAGGCTTGCCCACTCAGGAGTGAGCTACAGGAAAAGATTCTAAGGCAAGTTACAATGTCCAAAAACTACTTCAAATGAAATCACCATCGATATAGAGTTGAGTTTCAAATAGTAATGAGCCAACAGGGAAACTTTTCATAATGTATTATGCCATCCTTTGACTGATCTATATCGTTGAAGGTTCGACAGATGCCAGGCTTCGGCACAGCAAGTCTACGTATTCAGATCACAAAACCACCTGAAACGGTATCAAAATGGTGATTGGAATCCCTCCTTCTAACATTAACTTATAATCCACCATAGGTTCCCTTTGGCTTTCACTACCCAATCACACGTCTCGATTAAGACTGGGCAGGTTTGTAGCAAGTTCTGTGTTTATTGCAAAACCCTCCGTCGGAATTCGTAAACAAGGCCTACATTTAGAGGTCAATTGACCTGTTGGAAAATTAGTGGAGTTCCCATAGGCCGGTGCCTCTAAAGATCCACAGGGAACACTCTTGTACAGAGCACATGCGCATCACATGGTACTGGCTCACCCCCAAACCTACTCACCTGCTGGAAACATTCCCAGTGTTCTTATAAGCTAGACTCCATTTGATACCAGAAGTTTATTTTTTTCTCTTTAACTTTTCCTCTTCCTCCACCTTTTGCTTCTGAGCTGAGGTCATTAGTACAGCACAGGTAGGTGATATTGGACCCTAGGGGTGTGCAAAGCTCACTCTATCTATTTGTTTAGCTGTTTTTGACTACCCAACCAGGGAGTATGTGGTCCAATGTTATGTCTGGCATTAGTCAAGAACTTTTGATTTTACTAAACTTGTATACAAAACACACTTACTTTTAGAGACTTTGAGCCAGACCTCTTCATCCATTGCTATGTGTCATTTACATAATTTTTATGCCAATTAAAGCACAAACCATGGAGCAATGGATCAGTCTGCTTTACTATTGGGCATAGAATTCTGATCTTTTCCAGACACTAGTGTAGCAAGGATACCATGGTTACTGATGCAAGCAAGAAGTATGGCCCCTTCAACTGCTTCTGGCATAGCATTGTCACGTTTCAATGGGCTCCGGTACCACTGGACCTGCTGCACCAAGGGCAGCAATATCCCTATTAACAGAGAGCACACTGAGAAAACAGCAGTACCCTCAGTGCAGAGACTATTATGGTAATCTGTTCTTTTGAGACCAAAACAAATTTAGCTTTTAGTCAATGATGTGTTTTTTATATTGGTGAAGGCCAAGCAGCTTACTCAAGTATAGGCCCCTTTTTATACTTTTTTTGCACTGCATTTGCGTCATTCTTTGACGCAAAAGTGGCGCAAACCTACAAAATATAGGGCCTAATTTTTACTTTTTTAGTGCCGTATTTGTGTCATTTTGTGATGCAAAAGTGGCGCAAACTAACAAAATTCTATTATATTTTGTAAGTTTGTGCCACTTTTGCATAGAAAAATGACTCAAATGAGGTGCTAAAAAGTATAAATTATGCCCACTGACGTCCTGTTAGGTTGGGCAATACTTGTTCTTTCTTTTCCTAAGCCCCAGCACCCTTGCAGCGCCACTGCTTCCCAGTCTCTCTTACACTGCTGATATAGATTTCATGCCAACCATCTGCCCAATTTGAAGCATATGCCATGACCTTTTCTTTTAGATGAGGCCCAGAGCGCTACCACCAATCACTCTGAGACAGATATTTATTATTGCAGTATCTTTTATTATTTCCAGCTGGGTGACGCTCCTCCGCCTTAGCAGAGAATCCACCCCCAAGTGCTAGATGTACAAAACATTTTTGAGCCTGCAAATGGCCCGATTCACAGAATCAGGCCGTTTGCGACCATAAAAATGTTTGTTACTTGTTATTCCATAACTCGTAACCTAATTGCAATTTGGGGTTTGAGATTTGTGATTTGGAAGGGGCCTGCTGAGTGTGTCCCTTGCTAATACGAATCTGAATGGTATGTACAAAGGATTTGCGACCTAAATGCGGTCACAAAATAGTCACACTTTACCACTAACTCAAAGTTGGTGGTAATCCATTCACAAATGGATTCCTTAAAGGAAAACAGGATGTGTTTAAAAATAAAAAATGAAAAGTTTCATTTTTATTTTTTAAACATTCTCAAAGGAGAAGAGGTCCGATGGGGAGCCCTTCCGCAAAAGGAAAGGGGCCCCAGGGGGAACCCTTTCCATTTACGAATGAATTACCACAAACTTTGAGCTGTTGGTAAAGTGTGAATGCTTTGTGACCGCATTTCAGTCACAAAACATTTATACATCCCATTCTGATTTGGTATTTGGAAGGTACGCCCTAAACACGCCCCTTCCAAATACCATATTGGTATGTTTTTGCAATTCTAACTTGCCATTCGTTAACATGTTACCAAACCTCAGTTTTTGGATTAATACATAGCAAAATGCCCTTTTGTGTTCGCAAATGGCCCAATTATCAGGCCACTGCGACCCCAGAAAGGTGTAATACATCAAGCCGTTAGGGCTAGATGTACGAAGTATAGGAATAGGGATTACATTATTGTGTTTTTTTTTTTTTACAAATCACAATTAGGAAAATACTATTCCTAATGTATGAAACTCTTTTGAGTTTCATTAGTGGTTCATAGACCGTCCTCAATAATATTAATGAGGTAGGTCGCAATTTGTGAGACACTACGATTCGCTCCCATAACAGGTATGGTAGCCTGCAGGGGTCAGCAGTCCACTATGTCTGTGATTGCTTTTAAATAAAGAAATATTTTTTGTTTAAATGCAGCCTGTTTTCCTTAAAGAAAAAAGGGATGCATTTAATACATAACAAATTGAAACTTTTTATTTTTATTTTTTAAGAGTACGCAGTGGTCCTTAGGACCACTGCCTTCTTAAAAATTATTTTCCCAACCATTCACTTGGGGACCCCTTCCGATTGCGAATGGGTTACCAGAAACTTTCAATTGTGGGAAATTATGAATGTTTTACAACCACATTTTGGTCAGTACACATTTGTACATACCTTTCTGATTCAGTATGAGAAAGGGGCACCCTCAACCCGTCCCTTCCATTTACCAACTCCCAAAACCCAAATTGTGATTCCACAACAAGTTACCGAATCACAGTTTGGAATTGGCACATCTAAAAAACAATTTTTTGCAGTTGCAAACAGGTCAATTCTGCTATTTGGGCCATTAGCGACCTCAAAAATGCTTCTTACATCTAACCCTTCATTCATTAATTAGCCATGGAGCCTGTCACTAATTATCCAGGGGATTATAGCTGAAGAGGTGCATAAGATGTCGTGACTCAGCTGTTTACAGAAAGGTAGCTCATGTGCTGTGCAAAGGAGGATGAGCCACTATTTATGATGGTTTGGTACAGGAATGCCAGTCATTACCAATCACACCGGAAACTGCCTTCTCATCTGTTGAATGTTTAATCCTTGGGCGTTACCTCGTAGGGTGATCCCTGGCAGACACATAAATCCTGGGTCTTCCGTAAGACTTGCTCTGGAGGGTTCCAGCTGTGGCTTGTGTGTGAGCAGGATGAACGGGCTCTCACCGTTTATGAGAGGCGAGGAAAAAGGTTGGGGTATGCGAGAGGCTCAGCTGAAGGCTGGCTGCTCTGTTTTAAAGTATATACTATATTTTATGGTTGCTGAGATGTAACTGCGCATGCATGAGCTATTCTTCCCTCACCCTTGATAAACATGCCTGGGCAGCTACATCAGAGGAGGGTGTGGTCCATTTTTCCATTCTCTTGCATTTGTCTGCTCCCGGGCACTGACTCTCAGGCCAATAGGGCATAGAGGTGTAGTGAGTGAGTGCATGAGTGATCATAGACAGCAAAGGATAGCAGAGTCAAGGTCAGAGGGGGGACACTATAGCCTGCATATAGATGTTGTGTCCTCACTTAGGGCCAGATGTAGCAATTTCCGATTTTGCGAATCGGAAATTGCGAGTCGGTGCGACTCGCAATTTCCGATTTGCAAAATCGGGTGCAGTACGGTGTCTCAGACACCGACTGCGAGTCGCTATGGGGTCGCAAAGACCCACCTCATTAATATTAATGAAGTGGGTCGCATTTTGCGACACTGGTGGTAACTGTGAATTGCTTTGCGACCGCATTTGCGGTCACAAAGCAATTTGGCATACCAGTGCGAGTCGCAAATAGGATGGGAACACCCCTTCCTATTTGCGAGTCGCATTCACAATTTGCGAGTCGGTACCAACTCGCAAATTGTGAATGTGCATGGCAAAAGGCATTTTGCATGGCGCAAACTGCGATTTTCGCAGTTTGCACCATGCAAAATGCTTTCTACATCTGGCCCTTAATTCTGTACGTCTCGCTCCTTGACTTTGCCAGGGGCTCGATCATGCACGTTAATTCGCCAGAATGTCGTGAGTAGCAGAAGTGACATCACACGCCCTTTGACCTTCACTTTCACTCACACACAGGCTTACACAGACACACGCATTCACACTTCAACACGATGTCTCTCACTTAAACACTCTCACCTACAAGCACTCACACAACATACATTTAAAAGCATGTTTTACTTAATACATTGACAGGGAAGATCATATTTCAGCTCACTGAACAACATTATTTATTATATTAATGGTGTAAAATATAATCTATATATTATCCACTGTTGGTGTAGTAAAAAAAATGATAGAACACAGATAGCGTGATACCACTGTTTTTCTGGAACTGATTTTGCCATCTCTAAGGCCAGGGGTTGCAAAGGCCGACTGCGTTTTTTCCACACATGCCTTTACAACGAATTTAATTGTAAAAGCATGCCTACTAAAGGCAAATTTGGAAACGACATGCGAAACGCCATGCGTGCTTCTGTCATACAACCCCCCACCTGTCCTGAGGCCCAAAACTGCCCCCACCCCTAATAGTAAAATTACCCCAAAGCAAGGATGAGAAGAAGAGAAATAAATGAAATAGAGACAAATAAGGACAGATAGAAGGTATGATAGTAGCATAGAGAAGAAAGAAAGAAAAAAATGACAAGCACAGGGATACACAAGATCAAAGAGAAACATAAAATATGGAAGTAAAGAAAAAGAAACAGATGAAAGCAGAGCTCAACACATAATAGTGGAAGGAAGGAAAATGACAGAATAGAGGGAAAAAAAACAGAGATAGAAAAAGAGGGCGGGAGGGAGAATGAAAGAGAAACCTATCGGAAAATAAGGCAGAAGGAAGGACCTATGAAGAAATTTAGAAAAGGAGAATTTGGAAGAAAGGGTTTAGGAGATTTGAAAATTAGGGAGAAGCTCAAAAGATGATAACTGAATACAAAGAGAGATAGGAGGAATGTGAAGACAAAGCAAAAAAGAGATAACAAGTGAAGCGGATGAAGAGTTGGAATAAAGACACAGAAACAGTGACGAAAAGGAAATTTGATGGGATGGGGCACATGTACAAAGAAAAAGGAGATGAGAAGAGATAAAAGGAAAACTATAAATGTGAGTTCATTAACCCTCATGAAACCTCAGTAAACCTCTACCACCTAGCCTCCCCTCCTACATCTCTCTACTGAAACTAAAAACACTTGGAACATGCTAACATGTGATATACTAAGGGCCATATTTATACTTTTTAACGCAAAACTGCGCTAATGCAGTTTTGCGTCAAACAAATTAGCGCCGGCTAACGCCATTCTGAAGCGCCATGCGGGTGCCGTATTTAATCAATGACGTTAGCCGCCGGCGCTGCCTGGTGTGCGTGGAAAAAAACGACGTACACCAGGCAGCGCCGGCGTAGGGGGATATGGAGCTTGGGCGCCAAAAAATGGGGCAAGTCAGGCTGAGGCAAATTTTTCGCCTCAACCCGATTTGCACCATTTTTTACGACTCCCAACCCCCATAGAAATGACTCCTGTCTTAGCAAAGACAGGAGTCATGCCCCCTTGCCCAATGGCCATGCCCAGGGGACTTCTGTCCCCTGGGCATGGTCATTGGGCATAGTGGCATGTAGGGGGGCACAAATCAGGCCCCGCTATGACACAAAAAAAAATAAAAAAAATGACTTACCTGAACTTACCTTAATGTCCCTGGGATGGGTCCCTCCAGCCTTGGGTGTCCTCCTGGGGTGGGCAAGGGTGACAGGGGGTGTCCCTGGGGGCATGGGAGGGCACATCTGGGCTCCTTCAGAGCCCACAGGTCCCTTAACGCCTGCCTTTTCCAGGCGCTAAAAAACGGCGCAAAAGCGGGCGGACGTCATTTTTTTTGACCCGCCCACTCCCGGGCGTGAATTTTGCCCGGGAGTGTAAATACGGCACACATGGCTCGGAGTCAATTTTTTTGACGGGAACGCCTACCTTGCATGTCATTAACGCAAAGTAGGTGTCCACGCAAAAAAATGACGCAAACTCCATGGACTTTGGCGCTAGACGCGTCTAACGCCAAAGTATAAATATGGAGTTAATTTTGCGTCGGAATTGCGTCAAAAAAAACGATGCAATTCTGGCGCAAACGGAGTATAAATATGCCCCTAGGTATCGTAAAGCACACAAACAAAAAGAAATAAGTCTGTTAGACCAAGCTACATTTTTAAAAGTGTTTTGAGGAGTCATTGCTGGGAGCAGGATAGAGGAATTTCTTATGTGACTAACCGGAACATTACATAAGAATGAGTGAGATATGTTTCGTGTTACCTCCATTAGATTGCTTTCTTTTGCAACCTCACTCTAACTTGTGTCTTGGGCGCTCTCGTGAAACTTACCAGGCAGTTCTGGTGAAGTAAGACCATTATTACCTGAATTGGATCTTGTCTGTATATATATATACAGAGTCCATATTTTCAGTGATCACTTTTCACTGTTTTATGAATGTCCTTCTCGGAATTAGCAGAACAAACTGTCTGAATTCATGATGATGTGTAATCATCCAGCTGTCTCAACCGTGTAAATGTATTACCATGCCTTTTCTTATGAAGTGTGTCAGCAGTTACTCATCAACAACTCCCTCATAATCATTATGTGCCAGCAGACCAATTTGCGATTTACTTTACTATTAAAGTTTCCGTACACATGTAACCTGTTCCAGCAGTGTGAAGTTGGAACACACCTAATTTATGACCACGTACTAAAGGATAGTTCCCCCAGTCTGTTCTCTCTACATACACCTGTAAAACGCACTTTTAAAAGAGTGAAGTGAGCATGCTCTAACAGTCAAATGCTGTCCTCCATTTTAGCAGTCGTTTTGGGTAAAGAGCAATCAAGCCTGTGTTACATGCGTACCAAAGGATTGTACGACGAAACAATGACTTCAAAAACAACTACTGCCTTAACAACGAGGTCGGAACACTGACCTCGTTGCTACTACTAATGATTTTACCACAAATGCCTTAACAACGATATTTCGTTGTAAAGGCATTCCTGATAAAATCATTAGCAATAGGCACCATTCACCCTACATCCCTCACCCCATCCCCCCAACCCCACCCCAAAACCTAAAACCCCCTGACACCCCACCCCTCCCCAAAACCAAAAACGCCCCACCCCCCCAACCCCATCCCAAAACCTAAAACCCCCTGACCCCCCACCCACTCCCCAAAACCAAAAACGCCCCACCCCCCAACCCCACCAAAAAACCTAAAACCCCCTGACCCCCCACCCACTCCCCAAAACCAAAAACGCCCCACCCCCTCAACCCCACCCTAAAACCTAAAACCCCCTGACCCCCCACCTACTCCCCAAAACCAAAAACGCCCCACCCCCCCAACCCCACCCCAAAACCTAAAACCCACCGACCCACCCCTCCCTCGCCAAAACCTAAACCCACCACTTACCTTCGCCAACTCCCTTCTTTGTACCTTAACCACGCATGGTCGTTGTTCAGAACATACGTAGTTAAGGCACAAAAAAACGGAGTCGTGGTTAAAAAAAAGCGTTGTTGCGCTTTCGTTAACCACGACTTTCGGAAAAAAAAAGTCGTAAAAAAGGATGTTTCCCGTACCAAAGCGCATGCTCAGGGCTTATATGGAGCTGAGATTTTGGGGTCCAGAAAGGCAGCAGGTCTCCAGAAAATCAAACATAAATTTCTATGCCATATGTTACGAATTGGCACTGGGACCCCAGTGGTAGCACCAAGACACAAGGTGGGCTTTGAATAACATTGAAGCTATTACAGCTCTAAAATCACTCTTGTTTTGGCACCAAATTTGGTGTAAACTATATTTACCAACCTGCCACAAACGTATTTATGAACTTTGGGATAGCAGCCATTCTTATAAGTTACTGTTAGACCTGACAGCTGTAGGCTGGTCTTCTCAACTTTTTGCTTATCTCCCACACTTTTACGTCCTCATTTTTGTTGTCTTCATGACTCTGTGCACTTTACCACTGCTAATCAGTGTCAAAGTGATTGTGCTCTCGCCCCTAACCACAGTACCGGTGGCTTACCCCAGTTGGCATATTTAATGTTCTTATAAGTCCCTATTAAAGAACACTACATGTGCCCAGGGCATGTAAATTAAATGTGACTTGTGTATTCCCCCTACAGAGCCACATACAATGGGGGCTTAAGTGTGACTTGATGGGCCTCGATTGTCCATTCTGGCAGGAGGGGAGGGAGAGGGAGGAGCTGGCTACAGTTTTCTTACACCTGAATAGTCTGTGTTCTTTACCCACAAAAAGGGCTGCATAATACCCTGTAGTGAGTCTGAAGTAAGAACAGGAAGGACAGGGACTCTATGCACTTCAATGTTGTATCTTTAAAGTCTCCCCCATTTCAAAGGCCCAACTCGGTATAAGTACTGAACCTCTGACACCACTAATTCAGTACACATCTAAACCTGTGACTACTCTGCCAGGAAGGACTGCTGTGCTACTGAAGGATTGCCACTCTGGTGGACTTTTGCTTGCTGGACTTCTGTGTTGCTGTGCTGCCTTGCCGCCTGCTGTTCCCCTGCCTGGGTGAGAAGGACTGGACCTGCATCACTTGAATCCGGAGTGTATGATATCAGACATTGCAATGCTGCCATGCACTTATGTTTAAAAGCGGACATTATTTCCATTTTTGATCCAGTATCTGTGTATATTTATGAAGCTTAGAAAATCACTGGACCTTGTACTACACACCATAATGTTTGAGTTCTGAAGTGTTTCAATTGATAGTAGTCCATTGTTGTCATATTACCTTTTGGCGACGTTTTCAAGTTGAAAATGCACCTTAGCAGACTTGTAATTTCTTGCTCAAAGCACTTTACCTAGGCCATTGATATTTAAATTGCACGGCATAGGAATAGTTCAAATTATTCTTCAATTGCTTTGTTGTGGCTTGTATTAATGCATGCTTCCAATTTATTGTGTATTTATATTTTCCTATATCATTTCACTTCAAAGTATAATGGCTGAGTTCTGAAGTGTCTTGATCATTAGTAACTTGTTGGTATAACATTTTTTAATCATGCTGTCCTCAATTTGAAATGCATTTTATTTAACTTGCAATTTCTTGCACGTAGCACTTTACCTAGGCCCCTGATGATATTTCAATTGAATTGCCTATGAAAAGTTTATAATACACTCAAGCTTCTTTGATGTTTCTTGCATTTATATCAGTGCATCTTGCTGATTTACAGATTACATTTATTCTATTGTATTTATGGCTCATAAAGAGGATTTTATTACTCTATAACACATATTGCATAGCTTAGTTTTATAAACTGACACACAAAACTATATATACATATAAATATATATATATATATATAGGTAGGTGTGTATATATATATATATATATATATATATATATATATATATATATATATATACACACTCACATACACACACACACATGCAGGCACACACGCACACACACACACACACACACACACACATATATACATTAAAAAAACAAAGGTTACATGGGGGTTATAGTTAGGAAATAGAATTAAAAAAAAACTTAGAATTTACTGAAAAATTCAAAGGTTACAGGTACGTTATGGTTAGCTCCTGAATTTACTTCCACAAAACCAGAGAAATTCAGCAGTTATAGTAGCCTGAGCTAACTATAACTTACAACCCTGTAATGCATTGCATATGACATCACAAATTACATCACTCATGACATATCCAGTGACATCACTGATGGCATCTCACATATAGTTTGACTATATATATTGACACTTTACTCCAGCCTTACCGACTTCTTGCAATTTCTGCTTCTTTATGGTGAAACAATTTAGTCTACACTGTCACAGTGTTACTGTTTATGAACTCTTGAGTACTCTGCTTGAAGTCTACAAAATGCTTTTATTAAAAGCAGAAGTGATCACTTTAAAAAATATGCAAATCTCACAGCATTCACAAATGAGAAGAGCTCCCTGAGGGGAGACCGGCTTACATATTTATACCCAATGCTGAGAAGGTTCTAGAGTAAGATCATATGGATTAAAGTTTTGATTGTCTAACAGGTGCAAGCCTTACACCATGTGAAACACTTAGGGGCATAATGTTACTCTGCGCTGAAATAGTGACTTTTTTTTACCCTATTTCAGCGCAAACTTAACTCCATATTTATATTTGGACGCTAGATCCGTCTACCGTCAAAATATTGGAGTTAAAGTCTTTTTTGCCTACGGAAAACTACCTTGCGTCAATGTGATGCAAGGTAGGCGTTCCCGGGCAAAAAATGACTCTAAGGCCCAGGCACCTTATTTATCTTCCCATGCAAAAATGGTGCACGGGAGGAAGGCAGGCCTAAATAATGGCGCTAAGCTTGCTTAGTGCCATTATCTAACGCCTGGGTCAGGGCAGGCATTAGGGGACCTTTGGACCTTTTTACTCTAACCAGCCTAACATCATTTTTTAGTGCAAAACCTCCTTCTACCATACCGCCACCCCCAGTCGGCTTACGTAAAAAACAAATTACGCTAGCCCACCCTTTGCGCCGGATTGTGCCATTCCATTAATATGGCACCCTGCTGGCATCCTGGAATGGCGCAAGCCGGCGCTATACTTTTGACTTAAAACTGCGTTAGCTCAGTTTTGCATCAAAAAGTATAAATCAGGGCCTAAGGCATTACCTCAATCATGCAAAAGGTGAGGGGAGGAAGGCTTGCAGGTGGTCTAATCGCCATCAATCTGTTGAAGTAGCATTTCAAAACACTGTGGTTCACCCATAGTGCAGCTCCAAACAAAGTCTGCCTTTTGCAAATTATTACTGATTGTAGTCTTCAATGGGAGCAGTCCATACAGAAACTGACAGGCAAGGCTCCCCCCAGAAGGAAACACAAGTAATCTTAGACTGGTTTCACCCATGCTATGCCTCATCAGTGAATTTTAGCTTGGATCCTATGGTACAGTACATATGTATGTATGTATTGGTACTTATAGAGCGCATTCCGTCCGTAGCATTGAAGCGCTAAGCGGCAAAGACGTGAGAGAGAAGGAGAGCACAGAAGGAGGTTGCAGGGTAGCTGCCAGAACCTTAACGAGAATTAGTTTGGAAAAAGCCAGGTTTTAAGCTGCTTCCTAAAAGATAGGAAGTTATCGTCCTTCATAATGGACAAAAGAAGAATATTACAGCATTTGGCCGCTACTACTGAGAAAGCGTTGTCACCCCACCTAGCCTTACGAGTCAGAAATCAAATAGAGACCTGATATATGTGAGTATTTGTAATATATACATTATATATCGTTTTTATTTGTTATTTATTTTCCTCCTCCTTCCCAGCACACAAGGGCTTCCTATGCAAAAGGTACATTTATTTATGTAAACAGTGAATAGGTATAGTTTCAGATACCAAGAGTGTCAACGTTCCTCCAGGACTTCTATGACTCTGTCACTAGTGTAGTCTCCATCTCTGGGGGTGCAGTGCACGAAGAAAGACTGACTTTGCACATGGTCTTCAAATGAAAAAATAGCAAACGTGTTGATCAAGTGGAGGAGTAATAGCATTTTTAGGAAACGATGTGGCAGATGTATCAAGCAATTTTGCATTTGCAAACGGTGCGAATCCCAAAATTCGTCCGTTTGCGAATGCAAAAATGCCTTTCAAGATGTATGAAAGTCATTCGCTGTGCAATTTTAAGGAATTGCTAAAACAGTGATTCCTTAAAATTGCGACCCCATTCAGAGAATCACAAATTGCGATTCTCTAAATAGGAAATCGCAACTAGGGAATTCCTATTTGCGATTTCCAAAGCACATGTATCAAGCATTTCCTAAATGCGAATTGGGCA
The DNA here is from genome assembly GCF_031143425.1 of Pleurodeles waltl. NCBI lineage: Eukaryota > Metazoa > Chordata > Amphibia > Caudata > Salamandridae > Pleurodeles > Pleurodeles waltl. Next base: position 641,951,455 of record NC_090446.1, on the reverse strand, counting down.
TTTAGGAAATGCAATTACCACCAAAACTAATTTGGTGGTAAGCATGTGCAATTTAAAAAAATGCAATATAAATGCATTTTTACAAATGACATGTAGCGCACACATCCCCCTAGGGCATGTGTGTGCTTCACATGTCTGCAAATATTTTTTTGGGGTGCCTCAGAGAGGGCCTTAGGCCCCACCTCTCCCTGGGGTTTGCATTACCTAATTTGCGAATTACTAACTGGAATTCGCAAATTGGGAAATGTAAAACCATTCGCACCTATGGGCCGACAGGCCCATAAGGATGAATGAAGTCCCATTCTCTAATTGCGATTCGGTAATATCGATTGCGAATTTTAAGAAATCGCTATTACCGAATCACAAATTTCATACATCCCATTTTGCATTTCTTAAATAGCGATTTCTTAAAATGTGCTATTTAAGAAATGCAACATGGATATTGGATACATCTGGCCCTATGAGCCTCATTTACAATCAGCCTGAGCCGCTGGTGCGTCACTTACACCTCCCTCTTCTCGCCTCCCCCTCTGCCCTTTTCCTGCTCCCACTCTGACCTGCTCCCACCTCCCCAGTGCCCCTCCTTGAGGCCTATTTAATGAAGGTCACAGGTCAGCCATGCCAAAGGTTTGCCAAAGGTGAGCCCGTCTGCGCCCGTCCACGCCTGGACAGCGCCCAACACCAAGTCCCCTTTTCCTTCCACCATCAACTGCTCTCCTGGACCTCAGCACCGGACGCCAAGACTCCAACTGCTGCACACCCTCCCGACACGCCACAGAAGAAACTTTTGCTTGTCATCATTGTCGCTTCTCCTGCCTCACAGGACTACCTACCCACACAGGACCCAACACCACTACCTCCCAGAAGACCACCATCAACCATCAACCTGGAACCGCTACACTGCATCCTGCTCAATGCCCGCTCCCTATGCAAACATGCCACCACCCTCACCCTAGACATCGCCTTCATCACCAAAACATGGTTAAACCGTCATCAAACCCCGACATCGTCACCGCCACCCCAACAGATACAAGAAGATACCCCGGGACCGCCCCAACAAGCATGGTGGAGGAATCACCATAATATTCAAGGAAACCATCCAATGCTCCAACATCAATGATGACCCAACACCTTTCATGGAGCACCTTAACTTCCTACTTCACATCTATGCCAAGACAATCATAAGAGGTACCCTCGCATACTGACCACCAGGACCCCAGATGGCATTCTGTGACGCCATCAGCAAAATCATTGCCCTTTGGCCATCGACTCCCTCCACTACATGCTACTCGGCGACCTCAACTTCCACATCGAGGATACAAACTCCACAGCCCTACTAGAGAATCTCAACATCATAGTCTCCAAACCCACCCACAGAGCTGGAAACACCCTAGACACCATATTCTCCTTCAGGGACAGAATCAAATTTACCTACACCACGGAATTCTCCTGTACCAACCACACAATCGTCCATTTTACCATCTCTAAGACCCAACACACCATCACCAAGCACCAAAGCGCCTCTCAACACAGCTGGAAAAGGTAACTGAGAGCCAATGGACACAGACTCTCAGCTCCACACCACCGGCACATCAGCCAACCTCGACCAGTCCATCCACAACTTCTCCATCTGGATTAGCAAATGAGCCGACAAAGTAGCCCCTCTGAAACTGGCAAAGGCCAGGAGAACATCAAGATAATCCAGCTGGTACACGGCAGAGCTTAGAACCACATGGCACATCTCGAAGGACCCCTCCAACAGAGCTGCACATAAAAACAGCACTCAATGACTACCACTGGCACATCAAGGAGGCCAAAAGAGCAGCCATCACGGACAGCATTTAGGCCGTAGCCAATCACACCAAGGAACTCTTCAAAATCGTCAAGGAATTCACCAACCCAACTGCCACAGAAAACACAATACACCCCTTCCAACAACTCTGAAACTCACTTTCCGACTACTTCCTCAGCAAGATTGCCAACATCTACAACTTTGACCCCACCCCACCTCACTCAGCCTCAACAATTTCACCCAAGCAGCGAACCACAGCCATAACCACCTGGTCCCTACTCGACGTCCAGACCACTGCAACCATCAAGTCCTCCATCCACCCTGGGGCATCCACTGACTCCAGCCCCCACCATCTCTTCAACCTCAGATCCAGCATAATCAGCACTGAACTCAACAACCTCCTCAGCGTCTCCATCTCTACAGCATCCTTCCCAGACAGATGGAAACACGCAGACATCAGACCCCTCCTAATGAACCCCTCAGCCGACCCCAGTGACCTCAAGAATTACCAGCCGATCTCCCTGCACCCATGCTCAGCCAAAGAACTCGAGAAGGCCATGAACCAACAGCTCACCTAGGGCCACATGTACGAAATACAGGTTTTGCGATTCGCAAATTGCGAGTCAGAGTGACTCGCAATTTGCAAGTCGCAAATCCTTATGTACAACAGTGTTAATGACACTGTTTGTGATTCGCAAGGAGGTCACAAATGACCTGCCTCATTAATATTCATGAGTTAGGTCGCAATTTGCGAACCCATCGGGAATGGCCACCCTGACAGACAAGGTGGCCTGCTGGAGACAGCAGACCACCATGTCTGTGACTACTATTAAATAAAGCAGTTTTGTTTTTTGAAATGCAGCCCATTTTCCTTAAGGGGAAACGAGATCCATTTTAAAAACAAAAAATGAAAAGTTTCTTTTCATTTTTTTAGAGCAGGCAGTGGTCTGTAAAAATGTTTTTGTTGCCATTCACAAAGGGGAATGGGTCCCATGGGGACCCCTTCCCGTTTGCCAATGGGTTAGCACCAGTTTGAAACATACATGGGACTGCGACTCGCAATTAGGAAGGGAACAACCCTTCCTAATTGCGACTCGCAAACCCTTTTTGAGATTCGGTAAATAGATTACTGATCGCAATAATGGGTACCTACATCCCAAATTACGTTTTGCATTTCGCAAACTGCCCGATTCACTGTTTTCGACATGCAAAATGCTTCGTACATGTTGCATAAACTACCTAGAACGAAACTACCTACTTGACGCATAACAATCAGGTTTCTGGGCTACCCATAGCACTGAGACCACACTCACTGCCGCAACAGACAACATCAGAAACCTCCTTGATCAAGGAGAAACAGTGGCTTTGATTCTCCTCACCCTGTCTGAGGCATTCAACACCGTCACCCACCATATCCTCACTGACAGACTCCACAACATTGGCATTCAACCACACGCTTTCAAGTGGATCATCTCATTCCTCTCAGGATGTACCCAGAGCATCCGTCTACCTCTTTTCACCTCTGCTCCCAAGGACATAATATGCGGCATGCCCCAAGGATCAACACTTAGCCCCACTCTGTTCAACCTCCACAAGACCCCCCTCGCGAGCATCGCCAGATCTCACGGACTCAACATCATCTCCTAGGTCGATGGCACTCAGCTCATCCAATCACTCACCAAAGACCCCTCTAACACCAAAACCAACTTTCACAACAACATGACCGACATATCTGTCTGGATGAGAGACAGCTGCTTCAAATTGAATTCCGACAAAACTGAGGTACTAATCTTCAGATAGAACCCCTCCACTTAGGACCACAGTTGGTGGCCAGAAGAACTCGGACCTACCCCAACACCGACTGACCACACTCGCAACATCAGTATAATCCTGTACACCCAACTGACTATGAAACAACAAGTCAATGTAGTTGCCTCCTCCTGCTTCCACACCCTCTTCATGCTCCAAAAAGTCTTCAGATGGATCCCAGTAAACACAAGAAAGATTGTTGCACAAGCCCTCGTCACCAGCTGCTACGACTACAGCAATGTGCTTTACACCGGTATCCCCTCGCAGCTCCTCAGAAGCTTCCAGACAATAATGAACGCCGCAGCAGAACTCCTCCTGGACCTCCCAAAGTGTATCTGCATCTCTTCTAACCTCAGAAACCTCCACTGACTCCTTGTCCAAAAAAGATGCCAGTTTAAGACTCTCACACATGCCTACAAAACCCTCCACAAAACCCTCCACAAACAAGGACCTTCCTAGATCAACCACTGTCTGAACTTCCATCTTCCCTCAAGACACCTGTGCTCTACTTCACTCACCCTTGCACATGTCCCTCTCACCTATCGCACCCGCAGAGGGGGCTGCGCATTCTCCTACATCCCCGCCAAAGCCTGGAATGACATCCCCCTCCACCGCTGAATAGCACCCTCTGTGGCAGACTTCAGAAAGCAACTCAAGACCTGGCTTTTCGATGCAGATGCAGTGACCTCAGCACCCAGATACCCCTAGGGGGGACAGTGTTGCACTTTAAAAAAGACTGATTGATTGATAGAACCCACTGGTGGCGCAGGCTGCAGGGCCATATCTACAATGCCACGCATAGCCACTTTGCATGGCTGCACATGGACTTGTAGATATGGCCCCCTTTCATGCATTATTCTACGTGAAAGGAACATTCCATGGGTGTTAATATGTGTGTTCTCATGCAACACCAATGGAATCTCACACATTCCCAGATTTACAAGTTTTCGTAAACATGGGAATGATTCAGTTTCCTACGCCACCCCAGGGTGTCCCTTCTTGCACAAAATAATTGTTCCGCAATGCGGGCATCCTTGCACCATGGTGCAACGGTGCCTGCAGTGGCACATGGCAGCAATTTGTGCGCCAGCGCAGGGAACAAAGATAGGAATGTGCTGTATCTTGTAGATCCAGAGCATTCCTGCCCTTTTGTTTTGACGAAGACATGTGGTAGAAGGAACTATTTTATTTACAGGGTGAAGATGAAGGGAGGAATGGGATTAGTTATTCAGGCTTGCAAAATGTAACATGCCGTTTTGTAATACACTAAGCACTAATAAGTTAGTACTGATTACTATCCTCTTTATCCTTCGTCCTCTCAGGCCAACAGGTATGCTGCAGCCTCCATGCCAGCCATTCCTGCTGGTTCGGGTCAGTTATGCTTATTATTTCTTACTTTTGACAGCTAACATGCATTATGGCTTTTTGTATTTTCCATTTTCTCAACTTCCCCTTACCTAGTTTAGTGTCCGTGTTCACTCTGCACACTTCCTTTTTTGTAACTGTGACAGTCACCTTTGCACTCTATTATATATATTGTGGTGATGGGAGACTGTCGGTGAAGAGAACAGAAGCCCAGGCTCACAACACGTATGTTGACAGGAAGCTTCTTTAGGAAGCAGTCAATAGTACAGGAACATGGATGGTCATACACCCCAAAACAATACTGTAAGTAGCTCTGCCCCAGTCTAACTCTCAGAATACTAACTCTGTGGAACTCCCATTATACGAGATTCCTTGGTGTTATGAAAAAACAACATGGGCGGATGTCTTTTCCATTCCATTCCCCTCCTTTCATTATTCTTTTTCCAATCCTTTCTTAGCCATTTCCCTCCATTATTATATTTTTTTATAATGTTGATTTGTTTATTACTTGATTTTTAAAATGTCAAGTAAACAATATAAAGTGATACTTTAAATAGTTCTAACTTTGCATTAGTTAGGTATTGTTTTTTAACTTGTGCAAAATACTGCGGCTGGTGCTGATATTCTAATATGCATTATGTTTTTGTGTAGGTCCTAAAGTAGTGCAGGCTGCTGCTGAGGAGGGCGTGCATCAGCTACTGCTGGAATGAGTGATGAGCCATTTTATTTTCTCAATGACAACTGCTGCATTTGTTAAGGTATTCCTTTCTCGCTTTCAAGGGCCTAATTTAAAGTATGAGCTGCTGTTCCTCCATCACAAAGTAGGTCATCCATCCGTCAGATTGGTGGTATACTGCCTGCCACATTTAGAGTTTACCCTTAAGTTCCTTCGTCTGTTGTGACGCAGCTGTTACCATCAGTCGATGTAGACTGCACAGCCATTGGTTCTTTTTCCATCTATGATGGTCTAGAAGATATTTGTCCAACCCACTTAGAATCATACGCTGTTGGATTAGGATGGATGGAACAGTATGACGGAGTACATAATGGTGAAGCCCAGTTTACATTTGGTGTACCCTTCCATTAAAATTGCAGATGCCCCGTCCAGCTTACAGATGCAAATATCATTATGACTAGCTCATACCTCTGAGTGAATAGACACTCCATTTATGATATCTAAACACTTTCATATGATCCTTCCACTATAAAACAGAACCCCCGACCCAAACTGCACTTTTTTTCTCTGCTCTGGATGAGCCAGGTGCAGCAGCAGGACTCCTGTTTCCTTTTGTAATTTTACTCATTAGTAAAACTTTTTTTAAAATAATTTTTCATAATGTCCGGTAGACGAAATTAAAGGCTTTCTGAGAATTAATTGACTGTTATGACTGATGAAATTCTCAAAGTGCAGCAATATTTATTTGATTCCTTATCTAAACTACAAGCATGAGTCAGAGAAAGCAAATGTGGGAGAGAATTGTGGATAAGACAAATGCTGTGACTACTAACAGACGCTCACAGAAGAACATTAGAAAGTGGTGGAAATACCTGTGGGGTAGGGTACATTCTATTGCTTCCAGGGCTCATTGATAATCCCTAGGAGCTGGTGTTGGTTCTTCCAGGCCTCTCAATCTCGTACCCTGAAAAGAGATGGTCCTGATCCTGTCTATACTACAAAGTGAGGAAATTAATGGAATAGCTGGTGGACACGGAACAGTTACCAATATAGAATTTGGCAAAACATTATTTGTAGTACTATAAGGTACATAATATATGTTTCTTTGGTGAACTTCTAATTACAGACATTATAGTAAACTTCTTGTTGTGGGTATGAGTCATGTTTGAAATGGATTAAGTTTTACCTACATTTTCATTTTAAGTACTCATCACTTTTACCGTATTTGTACATCTAAATCACACATAAATTCAAAATATGTATATTTAAAAAAAAAAGAAAATACTTTTAAAACAAACTTTATTCAATATAGGTGTGTAAAGTAGTCAGGATGTTCACTCATCCCTGTATAGATCATGTTACATTTTACAGGTTGGTGATAGTCTTCCATCTAAAATATATAGCACATGTGCTATTTCTTGTCTTCACTGATATGCTTTGGATATTCTCAAATAAATAATCACAATTTTCTTGTTTCCGCTACGTCTATTTATAACTTATTGTCTATGTCCTGAAGATTAGTACATCTCACAACTCATTTTAAAGGGTCATATATTCTTACAGAATTACATGTAGTAATTGTAGCAACATAGTGTACTTTTAAAACGGTTTAAAATATTTGATTTGGTTAAATAATGTAATCATTTATGTTCAAAATATTTTTGTGGAGAACCAGGTAATAAATACATACATTTTATCTTATACCTCCATTCTTTCTGGTTTAGCTATGCATTACGAATAGGTTCCCTGTGTTTTTCTGTTCTGAGATTTCCAAAGTATGGACAAATAAAAAGATACCCATTGCATAGTTATGTGTCTTTATCAGCTCATAATGTTCCTTTTTTAACTTCTTGTGTGCTGTACTTTCAAAAGTTGGTAGAATCTGATTTAAAATCATCCTATTAACATAACAGTGTATTTCTATTATGATACTTACTTTTAATGTAACTCAAATCCATCAGAATTTGAATATGTGTAACCCATTAACACACAACAATAGTGGTGTTTCTGAAAGTCTGTCATCTATGCAATGTTCATATACATTACGAATTGTTCACCATTGCCAGTGCATACTGTTTGTTATTATGTGTTTATCAATAATAATGCCACTCAGAACTGAATAAAAGTAGCTAAATAGTAGCCACTATGGGGGTCATTATGACCCTGGCGGTCACTAGACCTCCAGGTTCACTGTGGTGATTAGACTGCCTCAGTCATGGCATTATGACTGTGCCGGAGCTGCCATTGTCCAACCGCAGACACCGCCAGGCTGCTGCTAGCCTGCAGCCTCGCAGTCCCGGTGGTGTAATCCACCAGGGCAGCGACGCAAGCAAGCAGCGCTGCCCTGGGGATTACGAATCCCCATCCTCCAGCTTGCCATGGCGGTAAACACCTCCATTGAAAGGATAGTGGAATGGGGGACTCGGGGTCCCTTGGGGTCCCCCGCACTGCCCATGCACTTGGCACTTGCAGTGCAGGGGCCCCCATGCACAGCCCCAGAGCACATTTCATTGCCCAAATTACGGGCAGTGGAATGCGCGACTGGTGCTACTGCACTCTCCACACTGCCACATTGCATCTGGCTCCACTAGGAGCCGGCTGCTAAGTTAAGGCCCTGTTCCCCGCCGGCCCAGTGAGAAACCATAATAGGGCCGTCGGGGTTCAGGCTGCACACCCGCCAATGTCATAATGAGGGCTAGTCTCACAGGTAAGTATTTGTTTTTCAACATGATTACATTTTCATAAAATCTTTATTCAAAGGTAAAATCATGTATTACTGTGTACCTTTACGTTACCCCAATAACAGCTAAAGTGTTCTTAAATGAATAGAGATACATTAGCTTTTTTATTCAAATACATAATATAAGAATGTATCAATAGTGACCAACATTTGTCCTAGTTGGACTCTGATGAACACATTTCAAACTCAATCCTTGTTTGAAAAAAACCTCCTAGATAGTGACTGATGTTATGGGTGAAAAGATGGTTAATGTAATCCTTCTTTTTAAAAGAGCATTACTTTTAGTTTATGATACTGCTGTGTTTGGTAAATGAGGATTTAAAACACAATATAGTAGACCTTTATGTTAGAAATGGGGTCTCTAGTTGGCAATGGTTTGCACCCTGTCCAAGTAGAGACCTTAACTCTAGTCAGGGTAAAGGAGTCACACAGCAGATATAACTCCCGCTCACACCCCTTGGTTCTTGGCTCAAGCAGTTAGGCTTATCTCAGAGGAAATGTGTAAAGTATTTGTACACAAACACAGTAACACAGTGAATACACCACAAAAGTACTCCACACCACTACTTTAGAAAAATAGCCAATATTTACCGTAGTAAAACAAGACAAAAACAAAAGAAATCCAACATCCATGAGTAAAAATACAAATTTCCAAAGATTAAATGTAGTATTGCACTTAGAAACACAATAGCTCCAACTGGGTAATCAAAATGGCTTGATGGAGTCGCTTCCAAGAGTCTGGCACCACCTGCAAGGGAGCATGGATAGCCATGGATAAATGAAGACCACAGTTACAGTACCTTGAAAAACGACGAGGAAACAAAGACCTAGCACAGAGTCTGGGAGCTGAAGCATCGATGGAGCCGGTGCGGCATTGGTTCCTTACTGCCATCGGGGAGCTGAGAAGTCGGTTCCTTACTGCTAGGCAGAGGAGGTGAGGCAGTGGTTCCTTATGGTTGCAGAGGAGATGATGCAGCATTGGTTGTTAGGCAAAGGTTCATTACGACAAGGCAGTGTAGATGAATCCAGCAGGTCAAGACATTAGGCATCGACTTTGCAGTGTCACAATCACACCACAGGGCCACAGGTGCTGCAGCGGATTCGCAGTAGGGTGCCACTAACGTGGGTGACACAGCACTCTGGACTCATGCTGTGGCTGAACTTCAGAGGTGCTGTGGCGGTGTCAACCCTGCGTTTTAGGTCACGGTTGTTGCTCTCAGTGGGGACCACAGCTCTGGGGCAGGTGGCAGCACGGGGTCGGACAGAGATGCCGGGTCAGAAGTTGTTCTGGAGGTTATGTACTAGTTTCTAGCTTGTTGCACCGGAACTCACTCCCAAGAGCCCAGGTATTTGGTTTGGCACTACTTGGCAAGTCAGAACTCTCAGCAAGATAGTCCAGGCGCTGGCAGCTAAAGTCTTTGATGTCCCTGAAACTTCTTACAGGAGGCAAGCTCACTCCAAGCCATTGGAGAAACTTTGGAAGCAGAATGTAGAAAGCCAAGTCCAGTACTTTCACTCCCAGGTCAGAAGCAGCAAGCAGAAGGCCAGCACAACAAAGAAACAGGCAGAGGCGCAGTCCCTCCTACAGCATCCAGCGCTTCTTCCTGTCAGTCTAGAAGTATTCTAACTAAGTGGTGTCAGAGGTCCAGTACTTATACCCATTTTTGTCTTTGAAGAAGGCAAATTTCAAAGAGAAATGTTTGAAGTGCACAAAGCCCTGTCTTTCCCTGCCCTGGCTGCAGACACTCTCTAAGGGGATGGAAACTGTTTTGGGTGAGGACAGGCACAGCCGTATCCAGGTGCAAGTGCCAGCACCTCTCACCACTGTAGTTCAGGAAGACCCATCATCCTGGTGACGGGCTATTGGGATATGCAGGGCACACCTCAGCTCCCTTTGTGTGACTGTCTAGAGTGAATGCACAAAGAGCCCAACTGTCATCCAGACCCAGACATGTATTCAGCAGACAAGACAGAGAATGGTGAAGCAAGCAATCTCCCACTTTCTAAATCTTGGCATTTTCAAACTCACAATTCAAAAACCAACTTCATCAAAACATGTATTTTTAAATTATGAGTTCAGAAACCCCAAACTCCATATCTCTCTCTGCTCCCAATGGAAATAACACTTAAAAGACATTTCAAGGCAATCCCCAAGTTACCTTATGGGAGAGGTAGGCCTTGCAATAGTGAAAAACAAATTTACTAGTATTTCAGTATCAGGACATGTAAAACACACAAGTACATGTCCTACCTTTTAAATACACTGCACCCTGCCCACGGGCTGAATTGGGCCTAATTTAGGGGTGACTTTCATGTAGTAAAAGGGAAGATTTGGGCCTTGGAAGTGGATGCACTTGGCAGATCGATATGGCAGTTCAAACCTGCACACACACTCACTTCAATGGCAGGCCTGAGACTTGTTTGCAGGGCTATTTATGCAGGTGTCATAATCAGTGCTACAGGCCCACTAGTAGCATTCAGTTAACAGATCCTGGGCACACTGGGTGGACTGTACTAGGGACTTACTGGTAAATCAAATATGCCAATCATGGAGAAACCAATCACCAATGCAATTTACACCTGGACCACTTGCACTTTAGCACTGGTTAGCAGTGTTAAAGTGCTCAGAGTCCTAATGCCAACAAAAATGAAACTCAGCACAGGATCAAAACAGAAGGTCAGAGACAAAAAGATAGGAGAAACCGTACCAAGAGCTGACAGGTCTAACACTTTATATTACATATCTGTAATTTGTTTTTTTTCAGGCATCCATCTTCAAATACGTATTACTCCACTCTGACAGATAGACCACAGTAACCTATCCTCGCTCAACAGGGCTCTCCTTGCCAGGAATGTAGACCTTGAGGCTCAACCTGGCATCACATTGCATCAGACCTCCAACAGTGGTGCCCCTTCCAAGCAGACATTTGCATGAGGCAGCAGAGCTTGACGTCCTGCCCCAACTGAACAATGAAAGGCTATCATACCATCCTGTGCCCTGATTACGACTACTACTTCCTATTGTAAATCATATGCCCATAATGTCCATTTGGTGTAAAAACTACATCACAGCCCTAAAGACTTCCACATGGAAATGTGCTACCTATCTACTTGGAACAGAAATAACTATTACATGTATTTATTTTGATCAAAAAAACAAAAAAAAACAATGTTCTTTACCTTGGGGAAGCAAACATGAGTCAGAAACTAATGTGTACACCTTTTAGCTTGATAAGGGATACTTAACTAATAATAAGACTATAGGCAATCACACAAATCTAAAACATATAGGGGGTAATTTTGACCTCAGCGGTCTTTTTTGAAGACCGCCGAGGGACCGCCGTGCGGAAGACCGCCATTGGTGGCAGCTTGCCGCTCGGCCTATTATGACCGTTGGCAGCTCTCTGTCCTTTTACGGATGGAGAGCCGCCAACAGCCATACTGGTGGGAGGCGGGTAAGTGGAGGTTGCTCCACCTCCACCGCCACGCCAACAGAACACCACCCAGCGAATCACATTCTGTGATTCGCCGTGGCGGTGTGGTGTCGGCGGAGCTGCCCCATGGCTCCCGTCCCCTCCCGGAGGATCGTCGGACCAGGTAAGTCGATCGTCTGTGAGGGGAGGGGGTGGGGTGGTGTTGTGTGTTGTATGGGTGCATGGGGGTGTGCGTGTGTGTATGTAGAGGGGGTATGTGAGTGCGTGTATGCCTGCGGGGGTGTTGTGTGTATGGGAATGAGTGCGTGTATGTCTGTGGGTATGTCTGTATGGATGTGTGCGTGCATGTTTGAATGTGGGTGTGCGTGTATGACTGTGTGTGTGGATGTAGGCATGTATGTCGGCGTGTGTGCGTGTAAGTATGTAGGTGGTGCCTGCATGCATGTCGTGTGGGTATGGGTGAAGTGATGTTGGGGATCGGGGTGGGGAGGGGGGCCCTGCCACCTTTGGGGGGTGGCAGGGGTGGTGGGAGGGTAGGGGAGGCAATTAGAGTGGGGGGTGGGGGAGACCCCTATCAGTGCCAGGGAAGAAATTCCCTGGCACTGATAGTGCTTACCGCCATTGATTTCATGGCGGTTCAAACCGCTGGAAATCCACGGTGGTAAGCCGGGTCCAAATACCGCCGGCGGTATAGTGACGGCCGCCGGGCTGGAGACCCAGGTCTCCAGCCCGGCGGGCGGAATGGAGAACCGCCGGATGACCATGGGGGTAACCGCCATGGTCATAATTCCACAGAGTAAGACCGCCAGCCTGTTGGCGGTCTCACCGCCGGTTCTCGCCTTCCGCCAGGGTTGTAATGACCCCCATAGTGTTGTTGTAGTTAACTTAACATATGTGTTTATTTCAAAGTAGGCACAATGTTCCATGTACAACCCATGGCTTGCTGGTGCATCAACAGATGACAAAATGGAATAACTCAAAAAAGAATACAATTATTTAATTAGATTTGGTCAGGTTTTTATTACTCACCTTTAATTAAATACTTAAACATTGTTGATGCATTATAACATTGTCACTTTCCTTATGGTATTGATTATGTAGAATGTCGATATTTTTAAGCTTTGACTAAAACATTTCCAAAATATAGCTTAAACATAATAATACTAAAATTAATTGTGAATAAAATGTGAGCGGATCAGCTTTACATATGTATCACACACACCACAATGATAAAACATCTACTATCTATACAAGACCAGTGATTTTCAACACATGTAATACAGGGATGGTCTGTCAATTTACTGTTAGACACAGATATTTTCTATGAGTTGACGTCAGAGCTCATTTCTACAGAGCAATGTCCACAATATTACCCTGGAGTTTATCTTGAAAGTCCTCCTCTGGGATGAAATGTATTTGTCTCCTCAGGGCAAAGATGTGCAGAATACAACACATCACAATATTATTGACCTTATCGGGAAAGTAGATGAGAGCTCACATGACTCATCCCAAGAGTGGAAATGTGCCTTCTAGAGCCCAAAAGTCCATTCCACTGACACCATTGTGAGGGGCCACAGTTCTAAGCTCCCTGTAAGATCAGCAGGGATTTGAAAATGGGACATGATGAGTATCTCCTGGGTGGGTGATCTGTGGAAACAAGAGGAGAATATTCCTTGGTCTGAGTTGCAACAGGGATATCAAATGCAACACACTGAAGTCTATCGATGTTTGAAGACATGACATGCCTTGCTGGTAGTCCTCCAGAGGGGGGGTAGAGTTGCCAGAATCCTCGCCTTTTGAGGACAACTTCTTCATGACCATATGCCCAAACAGGTGATTTCACTCACCTATAAAAAAACTGGTTAACAATAGACCTGATTTTATGTAAAAGTTAAAAAGGAAATGGGAGAGTGATGTGGGGATTTTTAATGAAGGTGATGAGAGAAGGCCATTGCATCACCTAGGGAGATAGCTTTCTGAGGGGCCTTTCATCTAATTCAGCTTCAGATCCTGCATGCTCGTACTATGTAAGAATTACTACGGTTCAAATGGGGCGATCGGGGGTGATCTGTGTTTAAGGGGCTGTGGACAGATTGGCACATTCTTCCACTTCCTATGGGAATGCCCGCATATACACACTTTTTGGGCTGCAGTAGTTGATTGTTTAAGGACGATTGGGGGAGCGGTGGGACCAAGGCAATATGTATATCATCTATAACACCATAAACATGCGGAAAACCCCCAAGCATAGAAGTCTGCCTTGATGTTGTTGAAGGGTACAATTTGTGTTGGAATGTGTATGTAGTCATTAACCTGTTGCAGCATAACATCCAAAACCTGGCTTACTACACCAGAAAAGATAGGGTGAGACATCTCATTACAGTCCCTAGCAGAATACTGAAGCTAGCCTGGTGACAAAAATGAAGGACTGACATGACCTTCATACTAGGAGGAGTAACTGTTGGATTACTAAGACTAGGAAGCAAATCACCTATCTTTTTGGCATAAATCTTTTATTCTCATTCTATTTCATTTACATTTCTTAATAAGTACCTTTTTCTGTGGTTTCATGATCAGAAAGAGTTTTGTACACTCTTTCTCCCCTTTGTCTAGGTTTCCCTTGAAGTTGTCTATGAACATATATACAAAAAATATATATAATTTTATATTTGTTTGCATTTTTAAAGCATTGAGGTCACAAAAACATTGCTGTAACCTTCTTTTTAACATTTATTAGTCTCAATGAAATTGTGTGCAATTACACTAAACCAAGTTCATGGTTAGCCCTATAGTTTTTCGTACCTGAATAACCAATATTCTGATGGACACATCCATCTAGTGTGTCCATCATATTGTCAGGCATAACAATGAATCTATAGAGAGTAAATTTTTATTCTCGAGGATGCCTGAGGTTTGAGAAATTGAAGAGAGACGAATATATAAATGTGTCGTGATTTTTTAGTCCATCCTTCATGAGTTGTTGTTGCACACCTCCCAAGACAAAGTTATTACTAGGGGTGGGTGTACCGTGCGTAATTTCAGGTTGCAAAATTATGCAAAATACATCTCATGCTGAAAAAAGCACCCAAAAGGTTTGTTTTTGTAAAAATGTAATTCAAAAATTTAATTTTTAGATGATTTCTAGTTGCTTGCGTTCAAAACATTGCTGCACATGTTCAGATTTGTAGGCTTGCGCTTTAAAAGTATGTGAACAGTCCGCTTGTGTACAATTTTTTACCTGAAATGTTTGTTGACCACCCATGTTGAAGGACCTGCTGCTCGCATTCAAAACACTGCAGTTTATGTTCAGACTTATCGTTTTGCGCTACCAGAACTGTTCACTCAGGTAAAAAAATCTACTGAAATGCTGCTCACTTTGAATAAGTATTCGAACAGTTCATCTTACATTACAATTTCTCCCTGAAATTACACAGTGTGGATTAACGGCATACCCTTGGTAATTTCACATAATTTTGCTATTCAAATTTACTAATATTAAGCCAATTACTCCGGTGTCATTAAAATTTCACACAGATCTTTTTATTACCCCATGTGTTCTTACATGCATGTTGATTTAATTGCCTGTCTTTTATGAGTACACACTTTTTAGCAGACATTTTATCATTTGCCTCCTAGACATCAAACCTACAACACCTCCTCAGATATTGTTGCTTCTGTTTTCCATGTGCATTAAATCATGGCAGAGTCTACAGTAGACAGAGCCCACAGTTTCACAGAAGAACTGGATCTCCTGGAAGAGGGAGGCCTGAAGAACTACTGCCGTTCACAGGGTCTACACGAATATCAGCAAGCTGTATTTTGAACCAAACTTTTTTCCATAAACACTAGGCCCATATTTATATAAAGTAATCAACATTAAATATATTGCTGTGGGATAAATAGAAATAAAGTTACGAAACGTATGTCAGCCCAAAAAATCACGAGAAATGCAGTGCTTCATGACCCCCCTTTGGCTGTGTGTCCTGGCAGTGGGTTACCATAATGTAAACAGGGACCTGAGAAATATGGAGCAGCAACAAGGATGCAAGTTATAAGTTTTAGGGGCATATTTAAGAAACGTGGAGCTGTTCAAAGTGCAGTGCCACTTTTCTTGCGCCCCTTAGTATCCCCCTAACGCCTCCATGTGTGCACCATGTTTAAAATATGGTGCATCATGGTGGTAGTTAGGGGACTAGCATCAGAAGTTTTGATGCTAGTCCGGCACTTTGCAGGATTAGCGTCAAAAGGTTTGTTGCTAATCCTGCAAAGAAAAGAGGCCCATTTTAACCAATGGAAGCCTCCTTTTTTTAACGCCTGTTTTGGCAATAGGGGCTCTTAAATATGCTCCTTAGAATTTATTGTGTCATGTAACAAATACGTTTTTCCTACTTTTGTGGTATATTTTTAGAGGATCTGTGGCTTCATTAAATGTGCAATCTTCCACTTGCAGGTACTAAGATTTTGACTGTAAACATTTTTTCTACAAATGGGGGTATGTAGGAATTGAATGTATTTTTACATAACATGCATGTTATAGAAACTTATGTAACGTCTTGTTTGGTAATGTCAATGATACTGGCATGTTGATACTACTGTAGCTTTATACTTTCCCAAAAACAAAAGGATTATGTTTCAAAATATTCAAAAGTGTTGCAAAGTGTGTAGATAAGTTCTAGATTTCAGACATATTGGTAAGTTGGGTACAATAATATTTAGCTTACAATTAGGGTATTTATACATTCGTTTCTGCTATTCACTTAACTTGTTAAAATGTGTGTACCTCACAATAGAGAGCCTACGCAGATGAGTTCACAACTTTTTTTTTCCAATAATTGACTCCTATGACAGAAAGCTCATAATCTGTATTGAAAGAAAAAAAAAACGAATAAAGTGATACATTACTATAGATGTGAACATTTGTTCACATAAACAATTCATATAACCTATAGGTAATGTAACTGATATCAAATGTTATGTGTTGGTTAAAAATACGATTGTCTTGCCATGCAGGTAGTAGAATTTAGGAGTACATTTCAGTTGCATTTTTAAATTATATTAACACATCCTATCTCTTTTTTTCGTAGCTTTTTCGGGAGCAGGCAAAAAAGATGGTGGCCAAGCTTTTGGGGATGATGTGGACAGGCGCTGGGAATCTTAAAAAACCCAGTGGCAGGCAGGTCACCACTGCTGGCCTTCAACGCTGACCAGACGCTTGTGGACAATCAACTGCTGCAATGTCTGCTACCCCCAGTGCTTTCACCACCCTCAGTCAGTTCTGAATCATCATAGATAGGCCACACTCGGTCCGTAGATCGGCTGGGATCTCCTTTGCTCCAGGCATCACTCTCTCTGCACTGTACATCCATTCTTGCAGCACTGGTGTCCGAGGAGGCACATACACTTTTAAGAAGTCACTCTCTGAGTCAGACTGTAGTGCTGACTGCCTTTCATAATGTTAGTGGTTGAGATATAAACAGGCTGGAATGGCATTCACACTGCCATGTCTGCCCTACAGAGAGGCTAATGTTCTATAGGTGTCTCTCCTGACCCCACTGCAACTCCCATAAATACACCCACTCCACAATCTCACCTACACTACACTCCTGCACGCATCCAGACACCTACCACCACTAAACACCCTACCCCACAGCAACACATCTATGTTTACTAACACACAAAAAGCAATAAACATGACACCTCTCACAACCCACACATACTCTACCCTAAACAAATCACACAAACACACACTTGTAAAATACATGCAGACGCCCACCACAAAATCCAATACAAGATCAACATAATCAAGCACACATCTCATCATCCTTCCTCAGATATTAAACCTTCCTTTTGAACTTATCCCTATCTGCTGGGTCCAACATAAACATTTTGTCTTCACTCTCCTGGTTTCTGAACCTGGTTTTTGTTGGCTTTTTGGACATTGCACCCTTTACCACTGTTAACCAGTGTTAAAGTGTTTGTGCTATCTTCTTTAACCATTGACTTACAACCAATTGGTACATTTAAATTACTTGTAAGTCCCTAATAAAGTGGTACCCCATGTACTTAGGGCCTGTAACTTAAATGCTACTAGTGGGCATTTAGCAATGATTGTGCCACCCAGTTAAGTAGCCCTTTACTTATGTCTCAGGCCTTCCATTGCAGCCAGGGTGTGCATTTTTTAAACTGCCATTTCGACCTGGCAAAATAAACCTTTTACCAGGACCAAACCTTCATTTTAATACAAAAAGGTCACTCTTAGGGTAGGACCAAACAGCTCATAGGGCAGGGTGCAGGGTATTTAAAAAGTAGAGCATGTACTTTTAAGTGTTGCATGCCCTGGGAGTAAATAACTCTTAAATTCATTTTCGGCTACTGCCAGCCCTGCCTCTCCCATAAGACAACATTTGTGCTACCTTATAACATTTACTATGCTGTAACTTCTAATTGAGAGCAAGTAGACAGGTGAAGTTCTGTGTCTAAAGAACTGTAATTAAAAGCCCTCTTTAATGGTAAAGTCAAACTTTTAAATAGAATTTTGAAAATGCCGCTTTTGGAAAGTTGGCATATTCTTGTCCAACCCATTTGGTGTCTGGAGCCTTTCTCCCGGTTCTCATGACTATGTGGAGCTGTCAGTTCATTTTTGTGTATTGCTCACAGATAGTGGGAGAAAGGGAAGCTATGTGTTGGCAGGGTGGGACACTCTGATTTAGCAAGGGGGGAGGTGCTGTCACCTACCACAGTTGCACATCACAAAGGCTCTGCCTGAGCACTCTCACAAAGGGTTAGACACTGGTCTTTTGTGACCCCGGGAAAGCTGTGGCCAGGATGGGGAGGAAGGAGATGCCTGATGCCACAGGATAATGGAAATCTCTAGGAGCTTCCTCTATTTCAAATTGGGCATCATGTATAAATATTGGACCCTTAGACCCACCTCTTCATTACATTTCTGGACCTGTGGACTCTGCCAGGAACAAGGACTGCTGTGCTGCGGAAAGGACTACCACTAACTGGACTGCTGCCATGAAGGACTGCTACCCTGTTGTGCTGACCTGCAGCTCTACTGCCCTCTTCCTCTTGCCTGAGTCGAAAGGACTGGCCTTGCATATTTAAACCGAGGACCCCAGAGTATCTCCAAGGGCTAGTTGGCTGGTCTCCTGATCAGAAGCTTCGGGGACAGAACAGATTTCCAACAACCTTTAACCAAGCAGCTTGACTCTGCCATTTATAAGTCCTACCCTCCCAAGTGGTGCAATCTGGTGGGCCTGAAGGTGCTCTACCAGCCCATTTCTGGATTCAGTACAACATTGCATCTCCTCAGCGGTTTGGTGCATCTCCCACCGAGCCTGCACATTGCCTCTGCTGCTCGATGCATCTCCTGTGGAACTGATGCATTAACCTCTGCTGCATAGATTTCCCTGATGCAAGGACATCACATTGCCATTGCAGCGCATTGGAACCTCCGCTGAGCGACACATCTCCATTCAAGGACATAGCACCACACTTGGCAGCTCCCCGGAACTGCTTGATTGATCTCCACATCTGCATGATTGGATCTTGGATCACCTCTGCTGTGTGACGTTTCCTCGATGTGGGACTCCGCATCTCTTCGCAACCAGGATTGAGGTACTGTGTTCCAGGGGTCTTAGAGGGTCCCTGTAGCTGGTCCACGCTCCATCGTAGTCGGCCTGAACTTGTGACTTTGTCCCAGTCTGGCATGACCAGACAACTGCAGTTGGTGAATTCTCCATTTCGGTGCTATTTTTACTTAAAACTTTAAACTTGTATATCTCCGGTTCTACTGATTGGATTGGACCTCCAATCCCAGCTGGGGCTGAACAGTGTAACAAGTAACAACTGTCTATTGCCACCGACAACCCCCTGGGGGTATGGAGGATGGGATAAAACAAGAAGAGAGGAACCCACATCCCTGCTCACTGTCTAAAAGGTGGGACTCTCTGGACCTCAATATCCTCTATGCGGATACAATACACTATAAAACGACAATAGACAGTGTTATCAACAGATGACCTCCTTAGATGTCAAGCAATAGTTTGTGTTCTGATACACTTATAGGCATCATCACAAACATTACATGAAAGAGAGAGCAGCATTCAATTCAAGAATAAATGACAAACTTCTGGAACTCTGAAACATACAGGATTTCTGATTCTGAACTAATCCAACTTTAGTCTATAGAAACTTATTCCAAGGTACTCAGTACAACTTGCCAGGAACACAATGACAAATTTTCGGTTTGTGTATGAAAAGTTCAGAGCACTAACAAAAGAGTTCAGAGCACTGAGCCTCAGGGGGAAGGTTTGATACTCTAACAAAGTTCAAAATCCAAAATGGCCCCACGCCTTCATTGAATTTAAGTCTTACAAATATTGCAAGTCAATGGTTTAATGTGTACTAACCTGAGAATCAACTACTCAGCCTTAACAATACTGGAACTGGAATCCAAGGTGATAGGAAACTCAGAACAAGAAGCTCAAGAAAAGGTGAGATTGTAGCTCCAGAAGAAAGACACTGGAAGCATCGCAGACGCCAGAATCAGGGAGTTATCAGGAGAGCTTGGAAGGCCTGACCGCTGGAAACCCTGGGTGAATCAGATGATTGCAGGTAAGAAACTTGCACATGACTGGAATACAGGAAGGTGAGTGCAGAAACGATACTTGTTCATGTCGTGAACAGTTTCCAGGCCAAGCCCTGATGTAAGTTCAAGGGGGGTATTTATATGGGAAGACAAGGGTGTTCCAGAAGGATATGTGACCCATGTGGAAATGTGGAATATTCTAATAAACCTGGGGGAAACTGTACATGTTATATACCAAGGTAACTAGGCATTAGAGGTAGCAGGTGCAAACAGTAATTGACATATAACTATTGCAACAGAAGTGCTTGATGCTACAACCCAGTGTTCCACAGAGGAAACATGACTCGTTTAACTAGATACTTGATATTTGCAAGTGCAAACTGGATGAAACTTGCATAGCAACACCACAGGAGGGTCAGTGGTTCAGATTTCTTGGGAGTGGGGAAACCAAAGAGAGAGCCCGGGCCTGAGAGGCACCACTAGGGAATCAAATGTGACCGGGATTAATCAGGTTAGGAAGGCACCACACAGGAAGGGCGACATGAGCACGGCAAGTAAAACCCAACACACATAAGGCAAAATATGGAGTCATAATATTTATCTATTAAAAGCTTAGCTATGTTTTTGTTTTGCTGTGGGATTTTTCTTGTGTTGTGATTTGACATTATTACTGTTTTAATTTTTCCAGAAATACTTTACGCATTTCCTCCAAATTTGGCCTGACTGCTCTGTACCAAACTACCAGAGGGTTGAGCACAGGTTGATTTGTGGTTTCCTTGTTACTTCACCCTGACAAGGATGGTGGTTGCTGCATGACAAGGGTTTCACAGACCTCAAACAGTAACCATTTTACTTACACTACCCTTACCTCAAAATCAAATCGAAATCCCGAATTTCAAATCGAATTTCTTCCTCCCATACTCACCAGGTCTCTGCAGAATTAAAATTAACCTTATCTCAAAATCCAATTCCCACCCTTCTTCATCCCAAACCTGTCAAACCTCGAAAGATCCTAAACCTGCCCTTACCTCAATGTCTAAAGCTACTCTTCTCCCTTCCATAATGCTTACCCCTCACTAGTTCTTAACATTACCCCTACAGCTAAACACACTATCCTTCCTGATTCTACTCATAACTCCAAACTCTCCTATCACCCCAAATCTAACCTAACCCCAAAACCAACCAGTGCCTTGCACAAACACTCATTAGTCACAAACACATTGAGAAAGGTATGCACCTAAATATATATTCATATCACTAGTACAGCATACACAGATACATGCATCTAAAACACTTTATACGCATATAAACACACAAACAACATCAGATACACATGTGATTACAAGCACATACACAGATCCTTAACCACATACATCAGAAACACTACACAAACACACTTCCAAACACATCAAAAGATGCACAAAAACCATTAGTTAGAGTGAGACACACACACAACCACAAACAAAACATACCACACATCAGACACCCAAGGACTAGAAACACGTGCTCACACTCAAAAAGCACACACAACACAAATTCATACAGACTCAACTGCAACTATCCTTCCTGCTCACCCTCCCACCCAGGATGTTCCTATAACTACCTTCCACAAGAAACTCTGGCCAATCCACAAACCCTAAAAAATGAGGTGCCTGTAGAACATCTGCTGCTGGCTAATACCATGCCCTAAATGCTGGAGTAAATAGAAGGCAAGCTAAGAGGACACCAGAAGTGCTTTACTTTGCAGCTAGTGTACACAATATATTCATTTGTATCTGTAAATATTTTATTGTATCCAATCTGTTTCATTTTTATAAAATTTTTGTGACATTATATTTGTAACAAGTACAACAATTCAAAATCAAACTGTTTCATTATGTAAATAAAAAAATGAACTCAACAAGATTAGAACGTGTACCTCTCCTTTTATGAAACTTTGCAGATGTATGTGAAAATATGTAGATTCAATATAACATACATTTTTTTTAGTATATACATTAGAAACAGATATTTCTAATTCAATATTTTAGCATTTTATTTTTTCTTATGTAAATATGTGTTTATAAATAAATGACATTGATACAATGACACAAAATGTATATAATGTTTAGTGCAGTATCTATTTGAACATAATCCTTTGAATTTTACACCGCCCATGTTATGTAATGGATAAACACTGTCCTTCCTACTAGCACACATACACACTTACAAGACAAAGATACAATGTACCCACTTATTGATAAACACACACGTGCAAAAAACACACACCAAACAGAAATCTATTTCACATCTACACACATCCTCACATTGTTGTATGACCAATAAATGACATAACAATGAGCAATAAAATAAAACTTATTGATATATAAGCCATAGTATGGTTTGAATACATTTATACAACATTTACACTTCTGAGAACTAAAATACAAAATATTTACTTGATAAAAATTAAACATTTTCTGCACATAAAGTAATCTTTATAATACAATATTTTAGGCATCAAAGTTGTTAGCACGACATGCCAATGGAGCCAGGGACTGTACACGCATTTTGTTGTTCAAAGGATACAATGACAACATTCCTCCAGTTTTGATTCTCATTTGCTAGCTCCTTCTCATTAACTATAGCAAAGTATGCTCCCGTTCATGAGCAAAAACAGCAACATGCTGCCAGATTCACAAGAGGGGGATTTTATAGCAAATTTGACCCTTTCCACCATCCTGTTTCCCATCTCAGGTGAGGAGGTGAGGCTGCCAGAGTTAAGATGATGGAAAGGGAAGCTTTAGAATGGCATGTAGATTTTGTGATGATGTTACTCCGTCTGCCATGCTTGTTGCCTTGATCCATCAATGGAGGAAACAAAAAGTGACATAGTTGACAAAGGTTTGACGTACTTTAATCCTGCAAACCTTCAATCTCTAAATAGGATGAATGGACCTCCAAGACAGAGAACAGTGCAGCAGATGATTTTTGATGGTGCTAGCATGTCTGCTAAGGTACAAATCAAGGCTGAGGCCTGGATAACAATCCTTTAATGAATAATCCGGCTTCTTTTGTGGCTGGCACTGCCTCTCCAACATGAACATAGTTGGTAGAAAAAAGGTGCATTGCCCATTAGCCATTCACATCTATCACTTTCCCCATTCTGTTTCAAGGATCCCACAAATCACAATCCTATCTTGACATGTGCCTCATTTCTTCCACACTTCTTTTTAAGTGTTTACTTTTCATATCGTCCATTGTTGTTACATATTCTACTATGTAATAACCACAAAACTAGGCCTACTAAATTAAATGACCCAACCTGTCCATTGCCAAACCTAAAACTAGCCCAAGCCCTGACAATTTTAATAGAACCTATCTTATAAAACACTTAGGCCAATATTTATACTTTTTTAGCACTGCATTTGCGCCGCTTTGTGATGCAAAAATGGCACAAACTTACAAAATACAATTGTATTTTGCAAGTTTGCGCCGCTTTTGCGTCAAACAATGACGCAGATGCGGGCCTAAAAAAGTATAAATATGGGTCATACTTCCTCCATTGCCCAGGAATAAAATATATGTTGGACAGTTAACAAATTTGGGTTGGAAGTTGCAGTGTGGGATTCAGTCTAGGATGAGTGTGGGACTCAGGAGGGAGTAGAGCTGGGCCATTAGAATTTATGACATGCCATTAGTTGTTGGACAAAAACAATTTGCCCCACCATGTTGGCCCCATTAATGTTGCACAATATATGTAGTCAAATAAAGTGTGCCACAATAAATTTAATGCACCATATTTTTCAATAGTTATATTTTAGAGATCATACACTTTTAATGACACATTAAGGTTGTTGTGAAAGTGTCACCACATGAATTCATTTTAACTTTTTATCCATTTTAGAAAAAAATCTACTTTTGATCATGGCGGTGGTCATGGATTAGTTCATACCACACTGCATTATGTTAATTATGTATAGGGATAAAAGGCCCTATTACAAGGAATCATGTAAAAATTAATTCCCGCAGCTCTAGGGGACTACATAAGCAAGTATTTGCATTCAGTACTATATTTGATGTTCTTTTCTTCTATTCTTGGATCATCCAGCTGTTCTTGACAGAGGCCATGTCCAAGAGTCATGGCAGGAGATAGCTGTTCGGCTGCCCCTCTATGAGATAGAGACAATTGAAGTGGAGTACAGCAGGAGTCCTAGGGAAGGATTGGGAGGAGGCCACTATTACTGCCTCGAGACATCAGCTGAAGGCATCCTGGCTACACTGTCGCCACGACCACTCGCAGTAGAGGCCGCAAGCCACACCCACCCTAACCATACATGCCGTTCTTCAGCAACTAATCAAAGACCTGAAGGAAGTTATGGAGGGCCAGCATCAACTAGAGGAAAATCAGCAGGGCCTATTAAGAAGTCTGGGAAGGGTCGTGCCCTTTGCGGGAAGTGAGGATGGTACTTTAGGATTCTTTATTATTAAAGAGGTCTGTGTTTTTCTTCAATATGTGTCTTTTTATGTTCATTAATGTACTAATGAGCATTATTGGTTAGAGTAGCATCACTGTTAATATACCAGGAAGCTCCACCAAAGTAGTGACGACAGAGGCTGAGCCCACACCTGGCCCATTACAAAGCAATAGTCCAACTGTGTTTAATCCCCTTCGTCCACACTAAGGGCCTGATTTAGACTTCAGCAGACAGGTTACTCCATCATAACGGTGCCTGATATCCCATCCGCTGAAATAAAAATCCCATTATTTACTATGGGATTTATATTTTGCTGATGGGATATCCATCACCATTGTGATGGAGTAACCTGTCTGCTGAAATCTAAATCAGGCCCCAGGTCTCTCCCTACCAAGACTCCACTGTTAGTTACTTACCTTAACTCCTCCAGATCACTTCCCTGCAAACCATGGTTTAAGATTGACCATGACAATACTCAACTATCCCCATCACTTTAATAGCGTGATCAGTCTGAGAAGTACCCTAACATTAACATTCGTCTTCTTATTGCATTTACCCTACTCTATGTAACTATCGACCAGTAATGGCGTCTGCCAACACAGAGCAAAAACAACCCATACTTTATGTTAATACTTCCTTTGTTACCTGACTAGAAAAAGTGATGTCTGCTACCTCCTCCAACAGGCCTATACCTTAATACAGAGCTTTGTGAAGCACAGTCTTAATCCTGGTGGTTGGTGACCCACAAGTAACAGGGAGAATAGCACAGGAAAAACAAAGTTCTTCTTATTCTAAATGATGCTGGAGCAACAATTATAAGATTCTCATTCTGCATCACAGGCAACTTGACTAAATGAAAACTCAGAGTTAGCTACAACTTTAAGACTGATACCATCATGATAAAACAACAACGAGCAACATAGTAGATAGTTATTTACTAAAGTAACCATAATGAAGCCCTTTATTGCTAGGACTCAGAAGTAGGTTACTTTAGTAGAACCCATGTGGCATAGATTGTTTAAAAAAAAAACAAAGTGTACACAATCTATAATTGCCAAACCATTGTTGCAATTCATTCTTTGTCACTTTCTTGTCTGGGTAAGAGGGGTGGCATGGGCAAAATTTCATTTTTGGCAACCTCCTCCTATAGCAATTAGTGAAGCTTTAACCACATCCACCTCACCAAGAGTGAGATCTGTTGATGAACTTATAGGTTTCATGAATATAAGGGTAGAGAGATTACGAATAGGTGAGAGATAGAAAAATACAACATTCATCAAGTCCATAAGTAACATGTGATATCACATCTGTCATGGAAGGAGCGTGATAGTTCAGTTACAATCTTTTTCTCTAGCAGTCCAAAGGATCCCAAATGTGCTGATTGTAACATAGGCTGGAAACATAAAATGCAAAATAGAAAGGACCTACACAGTTCAAAATTATAACAAAATAAAAAATATACATTTAATAAATAAAAAGATACGCAAATGGAGGTGTATCTGCATTCTACCAGCATTGTCTGTTTTGGATGCTGATATGAATCACTAAGCTGCAGCAAGGAGAATTTTCTTGCCTATGAGAAGGCCTGTGGAAAACAAAAAAGAAAATGACAATATTTAACAGTCAAAGTAAGCATGGGTCATGTGGAGCCACTCTCAGAAGGCAGAGCATAAGCTGACTTAGTGGTGCACAATTAACTATGAGCCAATCTGGTATTGATCCCACAGCCCAGATATTCAGAACATCAACTCACTGCATGTACTTGGCATGTGATCACCCTTACAATATAAACAATGAAACAATGAAAACAAATGTAAGGATGATCAGAATGGTAATTAAACAAAGGATAGGGATAGGAGTAATCTTGTTCCTTTTAAGAAATGGTGCCTTTCACTGCCGACTGATACCATTGCTCATTTCACTGTCTACATTTGAACTGAAGATTAAGTTTGTGTTTCTCACTGCTCGGCCAGCTCCAGCAATGAAATGTCTGTGTCCTCCTTGTTTGAATAGCTAAGACATGCACCTTGGTCTTTTTAAGTTTTAGTAGTTTAAAGTTAAGTTTAAAACTGTCATTTCTGTTGTTGTGAAATGTATTTAATCAGGAAATTATAGTTCATCCTCAAACTTTGGGCGTTGGTCCGGAGGATGATTACTCAACACACTTGTGATGTCAGACCAACTGATCTTATCCAGCGTTTTGTATCCAAGAATATCATAATTTTTTGTATGAAGTGTTTGTTTATTTTAATCAATATCAATCTTTCTACATTCTGAAGAGAGAGAATGAGGCCTTGATTTAAGAGGGCCTAGAGCCAGGTTAGCGCCGCAAATATGGGCCAAAGAAATCTAAGAGATTTCTTTGCGTATTTTTTTTTGCCACTTTTAACGCCTGCTCCAGAGGAGGCCTTAAAAGGAGGCACACCATTGTTTACAATGGGCATCAATGGGCTTTGCAGGATTAGCGTCAACATTTTTTACGCTAATCCTGCAAAACTCTGAACTAGCATCAAAAATGTTGACGCTGGTTCCCTAACTGCCACCATGGTGCGCCGTATCTTAGATCTTAGATACGGCGCATACATGGTGGCATTAGGGGGGGCATTAAGGGGCACAAGAAAAGTGTGCTGCACTGGGTGCAGTGCAACTTTTTGTAAATCTGGCCCTAAGTCTTTTGACTGTGACAACTGCTCCAGCTGCCTTGAACACACACCTCAAATACACAAAGGCTAATTGACATGCTGCATACTTTATTGCCAACCCGCTGAGTTCTCTGGCCATGGTTCCTTTATTCCATGCCAATAGGGCAAATTGTCTTGATGCAAGTACACCTTTATTGGAATCCAGGTAGTCTTTGGCCATCTTCACAATAGTTAGTGTTGACACTTGATGTGCCTGAGTTGTTTGCACCTGTTCACTTGACTTAAGTCCTCTCATATGAAACTGACATTGCAGACTTTGGCAGTGAACTTCAAACTGTTGCTGTGTATTTAGTAGCCGGCCATAGTGCTAGTTGGTGCAGCAGGGATTGAGAGCCAACAGCACTACCCTTGCCTGAGGTAGAATGCAGCACTTCAGTTCTACCCTGCCCTTGAATTTGTGGTAATTTATATTCTAGATTACCCACTTTCCTGGTGATCAGACTCTAGCATATTGAGATATCAATGTTAAGAAAGGAATGAAGGTGGATGGTGCTTTTTTGTACCCTCGATCCAGTATTATGGTGCAGATGTACTCTTGGAAGGACACAATCTATTTGTGCAGCCTTTACTTTCTAAGTGAAGGATTACACTTTTCACCAAAGCAGCTACTTCTTCATTGACATTGCTAAATGTTTGTTCCAGCTTTTACAAATGGTCAGGTGCAACAACTGGATCTCTTGGCTCATTGCACTCTCCTCCCTGCTGACTTCTTGTGTCATAATCTGAAAACAGAGTAACATTTGAACCACACATCCCACTAGCCCCTGTTTGTTAACCTTCATTGTCATGGATTTGGCATTTGCGTTCGATCTCCTTTAATTTACACAACCATTGGAGGACCTGTACTGCTCAAACCGGTGTTGAAGCATGAAGTAGTTGAGTTCCAGTATGTTTACACCTCATTTAGGAGGACTTTTACAGGTACTTTATTAGCACACACAATAAACCTCAACTGCATCCGTGCTTTGAATGAATGATTAAAATGAGTGCAAATTCTTCAACATATGACAAGTATGATGTTGACTACTTCTTTTTTGAGTAAATCCTGCCCAGTGCGCTAAACACAGGACTATAAGTTATTCTCTGTGAGCCATGGATACTTCCATTGGCAGTAGTAACAAATCCAGTGATGAGACCTCTCAGTGGAAGCCATTTATAAACTTTAGTGTTACATTTATCCAGGATGTTGGCAACTGACTATGATTTCTCGTGGTGAACATTGCAATTGTTGCATGCTGCTGAATGCCCCAAAAAGCATCATCTGCGACACGCCCAGCAGTTAGCCACTGCTGGATTCCTTTGAAGGAGATCCAGTGTGCAATGATGCACACGTAATCTAATTCTTGACAACTGGTCCACATGTCCGTTGTGAGGTGGATGGACTGAACAGCACTCCCCTTCATGACGTCATCAACCAATTGCAGCACTTGATTGTGGTTAGCTGACACAGCAATAGTGTAAAAATAGGTCTGGCTTGGAACCTTCCATTTTGGGCAGAGGTTCTCCACAAGTTAAAGAAACCCCTTTCCTTCCACAAAAGAGAAAGGGAAGAGGTCAATCACTAATACTTTTGCCGGCTAACCATTGTATTAATTAACTTTATTATGGATTTGGTGGTACGGTGACCCCTTAGTGAACATAGCCTTCACAGTTGGTTGTTTCAGTGTTTTCTTTGTGATGCCTCCACTAGTGACCTACGGAAAGCAGGTAGGCTACTTGAGTACTTTGGGATGATTTAATTCCTCTGAACCCTATGCCAGTCTGAGGTTGCTAAAGATGGTGAGTGCACACTATGAGTGACAGTCACACAGCTGCTTCACATGACAATAACATCCTCTTTTTCTTTCCCATCGCCATCTCCTTCTATGAATTGAACTTATTCTTCTCTCTCAATATCAGAAGTTGTGCTTTTGAGGTGCCCTATCTGCATGATTACATACTGATTTCACAGATACACCAGTTGGCCCCTACTATGCAGGTGTCCGTTTGGCTTACCATGATAAACCTGAGCATTCTGCAATGTGCTTTTTGTGCAGCCTGAGTGTAAAGAAGTCTCAACCTTTTTTATTGGGCCAAAACCTGAAGAACTTCTTGAGGTCAACCTTGGTGGCTGTGTTGGTCTTTCCCTAGGGTGGCTGTGACTGTGGTAGGGTTGTTGGTGGTTGTTGCAGTTTTTGGGGTCTTCCTGAAAATATGGAAGCTGGAGATATTGGTGGAACTGCATGACTAAGAGCAGGTTGAACAGAGGTAAAATGTTCTTCCTCTGTGCCACTCTCCAAATTAACAGTCACTGGCACATCATAATTTTCCTCACTTCAATGGTTTCAGGGGCCTTCCTTTTCTATTCTCTCTTATGGTGGGTCTCCATAAGGTTCCATTCCACATCAAGATCATCAGATGGGGTGCTTGGAGAAGATGTGGGAGTGTTTTTTGGTTCTTTGCTTGGGATTGTAAAGCTGATGTGTCCAATGGAAGAGTAGTCGCAACAACATACACCTCTGCAGCAAGCTCAAGTTTCTGCTCTGCTCCTACCTCTTGAAGATCAGGCATTGCAGTATGCAGCTCCTATTGTTGACGTTCATGTGAAGATTTAGTTAGCTTCTAGGATAATTTGACTTCAGACTCACTGTTCTCTGTGACTGCAGTAACTGTAGCTCTGGGAGCCAGGGCTTTGGGTTTGGTCGTGGTGCAGTTCATTCAGGGGTGATCTTCCTCCCAGCCTCTTCCTGCCCAGAGGAGGGTGCATCAGTTATGTCACATTTTGGGGGAAAAGAGGGGGAGTTGATGCCAGTGGTGGGACTGGCAATAGGCTTCTTCTTCTCCTTACATGTCACTTTCTTAGCAGGAACCTCCTTCCTACCCATCTTCTTTACTTTGGCTTAGCATTTAGCACATGCAGAAGCACTTAGCAGAGGATTCTAGTGTCACTTAATTTGCAAACATATCTCTTTTCAGTATTGTGCATGACATGACATCTCATGCACACGCAGGAAATAAAACTGAAGCATGAGGAGACATCAGTGAGACTTGGGCAGTCTGGCCAATGTATTTTAAGGCATTATCATCACAAATGTGTAACAATATTGTACCCATCCACAGACTATTTTTTGCTAGACATTACAAAGGAAAAACTAACTTGCTGACCCTGGAAGGTCCATGGGACGCCTAAGAGAGGTGGGGAGGAGTAGGCAAAAATCAAATAAATGTATTAAAAATTGCTGGTATGTTTCCAGGGCAGACGAGGACCCTATGGGAGGGGGTTGAGTGAGGACAGGCAAAAAGCAAATAAATAAATAATTGCTGGTACCCCTTCAGGGTCAAGAACATGGTTGCCATTTCCTTCCTGCTGCATCCTACCCCACCCAAAAAAAAAGATCTTGTTGCAGTGCAGAGAAAGAACTTCATAGATATATATTATTTTCTCAAAATGTGTTTGGGCCCACACAGTGAACAACCCATTACCCACCACCAGTAAATCAGCAATGTCAGAAAAGAAAATGAAAAGTTAAAAAACACCCCGTCAACATCAATTACCCTACGAAAATATTTTCAAAAGATGCAGAAAAATTTAAAACACAACATTAATCCTGTCACACATAAACTCAAGAAATAGTCGGCAACCACATGTCGAAGAACATAACTGAGAACAAAAGAACATGTTTGGCTACCTGGACCTGAACTCCAATAGCCATCACCTTCATAGCTACCTACAGGCACAGACAGACAAAAAAACACTGCATTTTGCATTTAATAAAAGGCCAGCCACAAGCCCCTAAAGGGATATATAAACTATAGGTCAGCAGCAGTAGGAATGTGAAGAATACAATATAGAATACTCCCAATGCCTACTGCAGGGTAAAAAAGACCCCAAACAGTAAAACAACAACGCAATAAAAAGATTACAAAATCTATAGAAATTTCATAACAAAGGCATGCAAATGGAGAAAATGTGTATTATAACTCGAGGGTTAAACCATTCCAAAAATGTGCAACAAAAATGAAAAATATTTGTGCCTTCCCTCAAACAACAAATTTTTGCAAAGTACTGCATTGAACTTTCTCGATTTTTCCCAACATTTAAATATTCCAAGGGTGTGAATGCTGCAGATACTGCAAGCAAAACAAGAGTGATACCTTCCCTTCAAATTCCAAATGCAAAATGACCAAGGGCTGAGCAATGAGAGAGGATTTTTTTAGGACAGGAAAATAAATGTGCTATTATATATACAGTAGCCTCCCAGTCTCTAGGACACTTTCTTACTGTTAAACAAAGGAAAAAAACATACTGCCCCCAAATAATTTACCTGAACAGTCTGGTCAGGTAAAAGCTCAACTCGAAAATTAATTTCTGTGTTGATATGCGTTAAAATAACGGTGGATCCTGTTCAGAGTTTTAGTTTGATACCCAAAATTTTACTTGAAGGGTCAACTTAGGTAAAAAATGACTTGAAATGTTTGTTGACTGATCGTGTTGTTTTAGTGCTTCTTACATTACATTTTTTCTCTGAACAGGGTTTTCGTTTCTCAACCTTGCATAATGGCAGAATCTCTGTAATTATGCATCAATTTCATTAGACACAATAACCAAAGGTATACCAATTACACTGGTGTAATGAAAATTCAGTGTGGACCAACTTTCTAAATGTTAAATTACCACTGAATTCCACCCCCACCCTCAGATCCTCCGTTTCAAAAAGGAACGCCAGCCTTTAGATTTCTTCCCTCCATGCACCATCACTGACATCATGGACACAGCTTTGTAAGATGCCATTTGTTTTTAATGGCCAGCTACAGAATTTTTAGCTGTATGTTATGAGTCTTACTATGGTCAATAAACAGCCATAGCATTTCGAGTATGTTTACATTATGCCATTTATTTTACATTATCACTTTGCTTGTGTTGAAAAGTAGTTCCATACCGCATACATAGCCAGTGGGGATCCCCAAACCTGGATGGGGAGTCACATTGGAGACCTGCAGTCATGCCAGCTGCAAGCACTCAGGCAACTCCTTCCAAAGCAGGCTCTACATAGGTACTCTCCACAGTGGTCTTCACAAGAATGCTGCTTGTCTTAAAGTTTCTAAAGAGTAGTTGTGAAAGCTAGCAGTTAGTTGTTGACAATGATTGGAAATTGACTCAAGTCCAAAGGCAGGTCTCCTAAAATGTTTAAATCGGAGATTGGGGGTCAGAGATACTGGTTGCAAATCCTGTAATGTGGTAAATCACAGAGTTTGAAGCTAGTAAATGTTTTCTTTGAATGTACTAAACCCATTTTGCAATTCACTAACAGATTACCAAATTGCTAAATGGGTCTATTAAAACATTCTGTGCCAGTATTTGGAAGGAGCATGTTTAGTACATCCCTTTCAAATACCGATTCCTTTACATTATGTATTAATATTATGTGACCAAAATGCGTTTGCAAAATATTAAGATTTTACCAGCACCTCAAAGGAGGTGGTAATCCATTCGCAAACTAAGTGAAAACCTCAAGGGACTCATTCCCTTTGTGAATGTTGAAAAAAAACTTTTTGGGGTGTAGGCAGTAGTCCATGGGGCCACTGCTGACTCCTAAACATGTTTGCGACACTTTTAAGTTTTTTTAAACACATCCCATTTTCTTTAAGGAAACTGAACTAAAAAAATATAAATTTACCTAAAAGCAATCACAGACATTGTGGTCTGCTGATCCCAGCACTCCCATCACAAAAGGTATCCCATGCCAGGATCTTTTTAGAGGCCGTTGCCAAATGTATCCCATGTTTGTCTCTTTTTGTCCTTCAAATGTATTAGTTAATCATCTAATTATCAGTCCGATCGCAAAGAACAAACTTAACTGTGTTTCAGGGAGCACTTTAAATATTTCGTAGGCCAGGGTCTTCAAAAGTTAATAAAAAATCTGGAAGTAGGTCTATTGCTGGCATGCTACCTTTGACGAATGTGTGACCACCGGGGCATGCGATCCACTCCTTCCATGTGGCAATGAAGGATTCCTGATCTGGGCATCAAGATGCAACATTTTTAGGCAATTGATATCTCACTGCACATGCATGTTAGTTTTGCAAGCAGTGTATTTGTATCCTGATGAAAGCCCTGAACCCAAGAGTCCAGGGAGGAGCTGAAACATTTCGACCAGTCATTAGAGTAATAGGACCATTATATCCTTACTCTCCTACAAAACCACATCCAAACAACAGCAGTTAAGGGGATACCTTGGTTGTTTGAGGTATTTTTATTATCTTTTGAGAACTCTGGCCTAAGAAATATTTTAAGTGCTCCCTGAAACACTATGACGCCCATCTGGTTTTTAGGAACAGAGTGGGCAATGATCTAACAAAGAAAAACTGATGTACTTAAAGAGAAAAAGAGACAAACATGGGTTACTTTGTTAATGTGTTAGTTACACCAGGGAGCGTGTATCCCCTTTCCTGTATTCTTATGGTCTCTCATCCCTTCCTCGAAGCAGGATTTTGTGATACCTTGACTCGAGGTTTGTTGATAGATCTCAGCAGGCCACCATCCTTGTGAGGACAACAAATAGTATTGGATCGCAATTTGCAACCTACCTCATTAATATGAATAAGGTTAGTTAAATGGAGACCCACTACGAATCAGTATTTTGTGTACCGTCATAGGAGTACATAGATTGGTTTTCAATCTATAAAGGTACTTAGTAAAAAGTGGAGCACAATTTGTGATTTTTATTAAACACAATGTTTCTATATCTGGCCCTTAATTAACAGACGTATGTTCCAAAAACCTGAACTTACAATAGCTGCTGTGCACCGTCATGTTCTCGACCACATGCAGATCTCTTGCTCTCTCACTTCTAAGATGCATTGAACAGTGAAGTGGCCACAATGGTGCCTGAGGACAGTGTGACTAATAAACAGCATTCAATACCTGCTGAGCGATCTGCCAAATTTAGATCTGAGGGTTTACTACAAAAACTAATTCTGCATGAAGCATTTGTGTCAACACTCTATATAATGGTGAACAGGGACATCTAATGAGGAATGATTGTTGTAGTTAATGATATTTGTACAGATGCTATGCAAGACAACAAATGTGAGGCAATGTCCTATGACAATGTTTATTCAGCATCAGCTTTGCGATATTATCATGACCCTGTAAACAGTAGCAGGTGGTGAAGGGTAGGATGCAACAAAGAAGACATGAAACTGAAAGGAATCCAGTCAAACTCTGAAATTCCTGTCCTTTCAAACTCTTTTCGTTGTGCTGTTCACCATGTTGTGTTTCATTGGCTATAAGGGGACATAGATCTTTTTAGGAATAAATATATGTTGCTCCACGCCATTTCTGTAATCATTTCCATGTGACTATTGATCGTAAAAGGTTATTGAAAGAGTTTTTTTCTAAACTAATTTGTCACTGTGATTTGCAAAGCGAGCAATGTATTAAAAGTTGCATAACAAATTCTCCATTTTCAAAGGGTAGCAAAATTACTACCTAATTAAAATTAATTAGACAGGTCTTAATCTATTACCTCCTATGATTAATGTGAATGCATGGTTGGAGACCTCAAAGGATAGTAGACATCCACCCCTGCATTTGCATTCCTAAAAAACATTTCTTTTTAAATCAGTCTGTGTTCATTAAAGGAAGGCCAATAGCCAGGGCGAAATATTTGGAGGGGGGGCTGCCAGGCCCCCGAAGTGATAACATATGAGGAATGCTTGAGGGCAGAAAATCTTTGGAAAATGTCTGCAAAATGGTGAAAAGTTAATGAGTATCTTTTTCTTTTGTATTTTGGCATTTTCAAAAGAATAGTTTATATGTTATCAAGCACTGGCAAAGCCAATAGGTCTGGCTTCAGTAAGTGATAAGTTTAGGCACTTGACAAGTCTTCATACATCTGTCACTCATCCTTGGATTCAAGAATCTGTTCATCAAGCAACTGATTCATTCTTGCATTTGCCTACTTACTCAATCACAATAAAACATGCACACACAACATAAAATAAAAGAATACCAGTAGAAGAATAGAAGACATGCTGCTGCCTAAACCTTGCAGCAAAACGCTTGCAATAACAAATACATAGCAGCAAGTGGCATTCTGGAAATGGAATTGTGCATAGTGTAACTTTGTTTTAAATTTCCATCCGTTTAGAACCAATGTGTTGTCCTTTTTGGAATGGTAACGTAGTGATAACTATGAGCAATGCCATTCCATTATGACCGTCTGGTAAAGATGTATTGGCCATGTGGGATGTGGTGCACCGCAGCTGCACAAGCAAGTGGCCCATTAGTAATGTCTAAGGAACTGTAGTACGCTCTAAAAAATTAAAATAAACAGAGGAGAAGGAAATAAATTAAATGGGGACTTTCAAAGGAGAAAATGGAAAACTAAAGGATTGGCATACAAGTCTTGGCATTGAAGCAAGCACACTCATTTTCCGGAAGATATGCAGTTGGGATCAGTCAAATGCTGTCTCCCACAGGGCAAGAGAGTAAGTGGCTGAAGTGGGATAACCTAACTCCCTCTGCATAGTGTGTGTATATTAATTTATGTACATATATGATTTTGATTCCAAGAATCTGGCAAACAACAAAGCCTGCCAGTTTTTCCAAAGAAATGCTAGCAAGGCATTGCAGTGCAAATCTTTCCCTCCTACCACCACCAGCCCCACATGGCTTTGTCTAAGGGGTTAATCAACAGCAAAGTCCTTCTCTACAATAGTAATCGGTGAGATTTCATTTAATAAAATACGATTTAAGTCCATGCAATAAAAATCTACACTTAAAGGACTATTGGCTTTAATATAGGTTCCAAAACAAATAAATCAGGCCGACTGCTTTTGTCCAAACATTTCATAATAAACATACAAGACAAATCATGTGGCATCTGAAAGAATTTTCCTAATGAAACAATCAGGTTAATAGCTTTTATCATTGGGTTGTCACTAGGCTAGGGCGGAGTTCACGGAGTCTGACTCTGCGGAATTCCGCAGAGTTAAAGAAAAACACAGTAGAATTCCACTGAGGCGGAGTTCCTTGACCCGTAGAGTCCTGAATGCACCCAACTTTTGAAATGCTAAGCAGGGTCAGGCCTGATTAGCCAGGCCCGACCCTGCTAGTGCTTCCGAGATCGGGTGCATTCAGGAGAGGGTCTTGGCAGTGAAAACTGCCATTTCAGGCCTCTTGTGCACCGGCCTGTCCAGTGTACA
Organism: Pleurodeles waltl; assembly: GCF_031143425.1. NCBI lineage: Eukaryota > Metazoa > Chordata > Amphibia > Caudata > Salamandridae > Pleurodeles > Pleurodeles waltl. The sequence goes on along the minus strand of NC_090446.1, from coordinate 641,914,695 downwards.
GTGCACACAGGACAGACAGGTGCACAAGAGACCTGCAACTGCAGCTTTCATTCACTGCCTTCCGCCCTGGCCTGAAGGCAGGCCAGGGGTGTAGGCAGTGAAAGCTGCCAAGCCTCTTGTGCACCGGCCTGCCCCATGTTCAGTGTACACGGGACAGGCTGGTGCACACAAGGACTGAAATCACAGCTTTCACTGCCTACGGCACTGGCCTGAAATCAGGCAGTGGCCGTAGGCAGCAAAAGCTTCCATTTCAGGTCTTTTTTGTGCACCAGTGTGCACAAACAATACAAAAAAGAGAAGAGGACTTACCTGGATCTTCCCTGTGGGTCATCCTCTCCAATGAGTCATTCTCGGCGCGGATGCCTCCCTCCTCAGGTGTCCGCTGCAGCCCATGCTGGGCTGCAGCGTGCACCAGGTGAGTTCCGCTCCGCTGGCAGGGCTAGCGCAGTTTTTTTGGCAACTCTGATAGCTCCGCCAGTGGAGCGGAGCACCACACACACCCCTAGTTGTCACCATAACCAACTCAGACCTATTGTATTGAGCATACGCTTTCCCACAAGGCAAAACCTTGAAAAATTAAAAAAACACACAATTATTGCTATCAAAAGATTATAAAATCCATCCTAAGGGGCCCTAACATGGATTATCATAGAAAAATCTTTCATCCGCAGGTTTTTGTTTAAGTTGGTCACCACACCAAAACCTTTGCCTACTAAGGAGATCTGTCTGATTCCATTTAACCAAATTACTGCCTACACTAGGATTTAGTACAGTGTAATACCTATCCCCACTTAAAAACGGATTGCCTTTAACACATGCTTTCCACAGTACGTCCGGCCTACTGGTTTTTATCACAAATTTTATAATAAACAGCTCAAAACTATGGAATCTGATATAACGTTTACCAGTGAAACAATATCGCCTATGTTTTTTACCATTGTCCTGACACGATAACAAACGCAGGTCTATGGAAGTGCGTATAAGCTGGCAACCATCATGTAAGCAAGCATACAATTACAAATATGAAGAAAATTACATAATGTAAATCAATATAAACCTCTTTTAAAAGGGGGCAAAAAGATTATCACATTGTACTTCTACTTTCAGGTTTTGTCTGATGTGGTTTATTAATACCAAAACCCTTGCTTCCTACAGTAATATGCGTGATTTCACTTAGCAGCTTATATCACAGTGTGATAAAATCCACTGTTAAAACTCTGTTACATTTAATATATGCATTTCACAATTAATCAGCCAAGCCTACACCTTTGTTGTTACTTTTTCTAATAAACAGATCAGATCAGGCTATTTGCCTTTATTACTAGCTTGTAACCATACCCAACTCAGGCCTGCTGTATTGGGAATATGCTTTCCTACAAGGCAATCATCGGGCATGCAGTTTTAAAATTACAAATGTATACAAAACTACAAATGGCAAAGAAAAGTACTACCTGTGTTGAGAGGGCCTAACAAGGACTATGTCCACGTTTTGTCAGATGCGTGATAAAAACCCTTAGTTACTGGAATAATCAGTGAGATTTCATGTAACAAAATACCTCTCTCCAGGCTTTAATACAGAGTAATAACAACCCACTCTTAAATGCACATTGGCTTTGACATATGCTTTTCACAATAAATATGCCAGGCCCTCTGTCTTTATCAAAAGCATTTCATAAAAACAAAATCAGGACTAAGGTCTTGTCTTGACTGTTAGATTGCCTCCACAATCAATTTAGTCTTTCTGTATTGAGCATAAGCTTTCAAACAGGGCACAAAGTACAATACAGGCACACTTTCAGTGGAAGCACACAACATGTGCCTAAACAAATGCTGGATTCAAGGCAAACAACTTGTGGGAGGAGTCTAACCTCTCTCTCCTTAGTACATCTGAAAGTTATTTTTCTTTTGATCACATAATGTCTGACAACATAAAAAGTGAGATAGAGAAATAAGGTAGATTCAGAGGTGAGGTTGAGTGTAGTGGTATGTAGAGAGCTGAGAAACAGGTTGAAAGAGGTGAGGAATATAAAGAGATGGATAGAGAAGGTAAGGTAAGGTGACTTAGCTTAAGAGAGGCAGTATAAACAGAGTAGATCTAAAAGGTGGTGAAATGGAAACAGAAAGGTGAGGTTCAGATAGAGGGATGAAATATAGAGAGAGTTGTGATGGGGTAGAGAGTTAGAGATGTAGAGATAGGCATCAACTGTGGTAGAGAGGTGAGTTTGCAAAAGAAGTATACAGAAGTAGGGCAGAGAGGTATAAATTGAGAGAAGTGAAGTAAACAGGTAGGGTAATGACAGCTGAGACAGTAAGAGGAACATTTAGAGTTAGGTCAAGATTGCGGTAAAGAGAAAGGGGTGAGATAGAAGAGGTTTGGTGACAAGAAGAGAGGCACCATGCAACAGATAAAGAATGGTCATGCCTTGAAGTCAACCTTTCTAAAAATAGTAATCTTTACCTATGTAGACCTGCAGGAAGTCTGACTAGTGAGGATGTGCTCATTTTGCAAGGAGTGCCTTAGACGATTGTCCGTAACTTAAAATGGATCTGGAGTTCTGGTGTTAATGTGACGGGAGTAGAGCCGCTAGCCTAATGGATGTACTAACAGTTGTAGTCTGTTCAGATGTGGATTACTGAATGATGTCCAGGAGCATGTGGCCTCCTTTCTGGCAGTAGGCTATGTGAAGTAACTCAGCGGTGAAGCAAGTGTAACATGGCCTCTTATGCAAGCATAGCAACAGCACCTCCTTACTTGATAGAGGAAATAAAAAATGGATAACTAAGGTCACAGCTCTGGGCCCCAGTGCCACTGCACCTGCTGCACTATTGATGGCTTCAAACCTGTAGATGGTGTATTGTGTGTGAAAGAGAACATTGGAGATTAGATTGTACGAAAATAAAAGGAGATTTGCCTTGGTACTGTGGTACTAGTGCAGCTGATGAAATTTTGACTAGGATATGGGACTTGTGTTTCTGCAGACCAAAAGCTGTCAGGAAACCTTGTGAAAATGTATGTGACAGGTCATGATGCGTTGGGAGATTACAATTTATTTCAATGTGGGTACTTTACAGAATGTACCTCCTTTTCATAGGTGATGGCATTGTGTAAACACAATCAAATACAAATGTAAATGCACAGCAGAAGCATGTCCAGTCATCAAGGCCTGCTTTGTCACCTGTGTTCTGCAAAACTATGAACTGCATCAAAGTTTTTCTACACTGCATGAGCATAAATGCCTTCGCTCCTGCATATCAAGTAATAGCTGCCTTCACCTGAAGTAACATGCACTGCAAGAGCAAGCCTTGTCATGACCCATGCCATGTGTGCTGCAGTAACCTGCACTGTCCAACCCGATAAGTACAGCACCAGTGCACCGCAGTGACAAACACCTGCGCCTCAACACCTGTAATATCCCACCAGAGGCATTTTCACATCTTGGCCTAAACTGTGCAACGGCGGGAACAATGTTTACTTTCACTCCTCTCCCAACCTTAAAAGCTGTGTGTATTATGCAATACAGTAAAAGCATATTGTCTACCTTACTACATCCAAACTAGGCAGTTTCTTTCAAACTGCCTGTTCGTAGCTCCACTTGTTGAGAAACAAGGAGGTACTTCAAAGGCTTAAAATTCTCCTTGTCTGAATTACTGTTTCCCTCTCTCCCCCACAGCCTGGCCACCACCTCTGCTCAGTTTGTCTCTCCTTTTCTTCTTTCACTCTCCTCATTGTTCTTTCGTCTCTCAAGCACTTTTACTCTCAGATCCTGTTTCATTTTCTTCTTTTTTATCTCTCTTTACTTTTTTCTAGCCCACATTGTCCTCACCTCACTACTAAAGCTTGCTTTGTCCTGAAGCCAGACCCTGACAGGTGGGCAGGAATGATCGGTGTTGGTGGTAGGGATAACCTCCACAGTCTGGCAGAAAAGGCCCCCAGCAATCCACACCTCCTAACTATTAACACAGTACCTGACAGTCTGGCAGGAACTCTGAAGGTGTGACCAGGGTGAGAAAGGAGGTAGACCATCTCAATAGGCAGACAACAGTGTGTAGAAGAGGGGTCAGGCTTAACAATCAGCAAGCATGAGCTGTGCAACTACTGCCCCTGCCACTGCACTCCGAGCACATACCCGGGAAAAGCCCTTCTGGAGAGTGTGGACTTCTGCTTTTTAGTACTAGGTCAGAAAGAGGGCTGCATCATGATGTTCATTTCCTATATAGGCAGCCAGACCATGCGCTGTAGTGTAACTCTGCATCTGAAACAAAAAAAAAAACACTACAAATATAGATAATTGGCATTGGACTTAGAATTTTAGGGGTGGCAGCTGAAAATAAAGGCAGTCTGGGCCCTTACAGCGCCCCCCACCCCTCCCACCCAGTGGGTACGTCCTGAAAGGGGACAGGTGCTTGTACGAAAAGAAAAACATAACTCCCCTTTTCTGTCTGTCGTCTTAGAGGCATCCCATTTTGTAGTTTATTTCTAACAACACAACCTGGCGTCTGATCGTCCCAGAGGCTACTCCAACTGTCTCCACTGGAACCATCGACCACCAGCTTCCAGAACCAACTTACATCATAACACATCCTCTCCCGTTCATCAACAAAATATTTATAAAATGAAGAAAAACCTAAAACAGGGTTAATTAACAAGTATACAATACAGCAAAACATTGACAACTAATTACAAAAACACTACCTAACATGATCATTCAAGTAAGGAGGTGGTTTTCTAAATCTTTTTTCTGAAGCAGGAGGACTTCTTGAACCAGCATCATTACTGTCCCCTGAAGCCGGACCAGAAGAACCATTCCCACACATACCACTCTGGACACCCTCTCTTCCACGTGAAAAAACCTGGCTACAGATCCCCACCTCATCATCATTCATAAACATCAAGCCTGAACAACTATCCTCAGTACACTCATCTGACTTGCCCCCCTTACTATACAAGGCCACATTTTGAAGGTTCCATCTTTCTCCATTCTCCAAAATGACAAAAAACATACCGACACGCTGAACCCTAAAAAGCCCCTTGAACTTAGTTAAACCTCCTTGAATTCTTCCAGATTTCACCTTAACCCAATCCCCAACTTCTACTCGCTTCTTGGAAGCCTCTTTATGAAAAGTCTGAGTATTGTTGTATCTGAGAGTTTTCTCATGAATATCCAATGCACCCTTCAACCAAGCTGGAACTAACTTGGTACCCGGTGGCCTTCCCCGCATAGACACGAACGGGATCTTATTTGTGACGCTACGTGTTGTAGTACAATACGCCCACACCAAATCAGAGATGACTTCCTTAACATCATACCGGTTAACTATGGCAAGTTGAATGGTCCCCTTAAGTAACCTAACAGCTCTCTCGGCCATACTATTCCCCCTAGGGTTATATAACGAAGTGCAAGAATGATTAACTCCCCATTCCTGGAGAAACTTTACCATTTCATGTGATGTAAGCTGTGTGCCGTTATCAGTGATAAGTACCACCGGGGCCCCTTCTTTTTTGAAAATGTTTTCCAAAGTTCCAATTGTGCTTTTTGTAGTGATGTCTCTCAAAAACTCCACTATCAACCATTTGGAGTGCACATCCACCACCACCATAGCAAATTTCATATGAGATGGTAATTCATTCAAAGGTCCAACAAAATCCAGACAAACCGTGTACCAGGGCTTACCCGGATCCTGTAAATGTCCACCCGCACTCTTTTCAAGAACTAACCTCTTCTTGCTCACTTTACACAATGCACAATTCTGTACCCACTCTCTGATTTGATTGTTCATCCCCGGCCACCAAAAATTTTCTTGACTCTTCTGGTAGTTAAACCCTGTCCCAAATGACCGTCGTGAGCCAGCTGGAAAATCTGAGCCTCAAACCTGCCGGGGGTACAAAGCAGTCACCCCTCATAATCACCATCATTGCAAATGGACAATTCATCAAGTACCTTTAGATATGGTCTCACTGGTAATGGAAGTGTGCTCTCCCTCACCTCTCCATACTGTATCAGTCTAACAAGGTCTTTCATGACAACATCTCTGTCCCTTGCGTCTCTCCATTGTGGCAACGAAAAGGAACCAGTCTTACTATCTACTGCATCACTAACAGTAGCAACAGCACCCTCCTTGTCAGCATCACTGACCCCAAGGCTGTCGACTTCTTGCCAACTTAATGACAATCTCGACAAGCAATCAGCTGGAACATTCTTCCAACCTTGCAAAAATTCAAGAGTATAATTGTACTCTTGAGGTCTAGCCGCTAGTCTAGCTAATATGGCTGATCCTTTACCTGCCCCTCCTGCAGACAGAATTTTCACGAGTGGTTTGTGATCCGTTCGTAAGACAAAGGGTAACCCCCATAAGAATATCAGGAAATACTCAGCACCCCATGCCGCTGCCAGAGCCTCACGTTCAATAACAGAGTAGTTTCTCTCAGCTGGTGTCAAAGTTCGGGAGGCAAAAGCCACCATCTTTTCCTCACTACCGTGGTACTGTGAAAGGACTACACCCAAACCAGACACACTGGCATCCACTGTGAGTACAGATCTCAAATTCTTATTGAACACTGTCAAGATTCCAGCCTGACATATCTCTTTTTTAATATTGTCAAAACATAGTTGTTGCTCTTCATTCCACTCAAACCTACAACCCTTACGTAGTAATATTTTTTGATTCTCTGTCTTTTCTGCAAACCTCTCAACAAACTTGGCATAGTACTCTACGAGCCCCAAGAAGGACCTCAATTGATCCATATCCTTTGGTGCGGGAGCCTTGTTTATGGCATCTAACAAGGAATGTTTAGGCTTAACAGACCCCAAAGCGACTGTGTAACCCAAGTACTCAACTTGTTCAGTTAGAAAAACACACTTCTCTTTATTTAGTGTAAGTCCAAACTCCTCCAATCTTCTCAACACTAGCCTCAAAGTGGCGTTATGATCAGTGACTGTCTTCCCCATGACTAAGATGTCATCCTGAAAGTATATCACATCACCTAGGCCTTCCAAAACCTTGGACATTGCTAGTTGAAAAACGCTAGCGGCAGAGGCCAACCCGAATGGTAAACGTTTAAGTTGGAAGGTCCCTTCTGTGGTGATGAAGGCTGTGAGAGATTTGGAATCTTCATTCAGCCTGATTTGATGGTATGCACTCCTAAAATCTAATTTGGAGAAGTACCTCTGGCCTTTCACTAGGGTCAGCAACTCATTGATATTAGGAAGAGGAAACATATCCACCACTATATTCTGATTCACTGGGCGCAAATCGACAAAGAATCTCAAACTTCCATTAGCCTTCTGAGTAATTACTACAGGTGATATCCATGCTGAAGCTTCCACATGCTCAATAATACCTTCACTTAGCATCTCCCCCAACAAACGCTTCAAGTCATCACAAACCGCCAAAGGTACCCTTCTCAGTCTATGTTGAGTAGGAACAGCATTCGGTTTCATGCATACTCTATGGACATAGCCTTTGAGACATCCCAACTTCTCATCAAACACATTCCTTGCATCCTCTAACACATCATTCAAAGTAGGTTCCTCCACTGCCAACACTTGATTGGAAGCTCTAGGGTGGATTATAAAATTTAGATCAAATTGATGCATCCATCCAAGAATTGCTGGGCCCTCTGTTGAAACATAAATTTTCCCTTTCACGGACCTGTAGTCATATTGAATATTGCCCTCCATGTACCCCAGGATATTTATAGACTCCCCTTGGTACTCTCCCGGATTAATATCCTTAGGTAAAAGCTTAGCACCCCTCCAATGTCTCTGAAATAGGCATTCCGGAATAATAGTATACATGGATCCGGAGTCGATCATAAGTTCCACTTGTTCCCCACACACGGTAAAAAGAGCAGTGGGTATAACCATTCTACCCCTATGTCCTCGGTTGTTCTTACTTAAGAAATTGATATCATCATGTACTACAAGAACTCTGTCAAAATATTCTAAATCTGTATCTGCAACCGCACCCACAGTAGAATGTTTATTGCCTTTGCTGGGTTCTTCACAAACTCTTGCGTAGTGCCCCTTGCGCCCACATCTTCTACAAATCTTGTTGCTTGCAAAACACTTTGCAGAGTCAGAGTCATGAAAAGTACTGCCACAACGTGTACAGTCTTTCTTGTTCCTAGAGAACTGTTCATATTCTTTCTTGCCTCTTTTCTTTTGTACGCAAACTTCATTTGATATGATGTAGTCGCGAATCTCACTAACTGAAAAAGCATCACTGTTCTTGTCTTGTCAGTTCAGTTCTTTCATGCATAACTGTGACTCTTCGATTACTTTTGCCATGCCAATAGCTTCTGTGAGTGTGGGGTCCTTCACTGCCCATAGCCTCTCTTGTATTTTTTTGTCTTTACATTGAACGATCAACTGATCTCGGATAAGTTCCTCTGTCATATTCCCAAATCGACACTTAACAGAGAGTTCCATGAGCCTAGCCACAAAGTCATCAATAGATTCATGTTCATGTTGCGGTTGCGCATAAAACTTGTACCTAGCCATAACTAGATTAAATTCCTTTGCAAATCTATTTTCTAGCCGTTTCACAGCTTCTTTATAAATGTGATCCATTGGCTGACCTTTAGGTCCCATCACAGGTGATAAGTACTTGAAAATTCTTTGGCCTTCATTACCGAGGGCACTTAGCAAAATAGCTTTCTTTCTGGCTGGCGAAAAGTGTTGACCATCCAAAGCCACAATATAGTTCTCTAGGATCCCTATCTAGTCCTCCCAACAAATGTCTGGTTGGCCAGGCTGCTGTAGAAAAGAAGGAGGTGTGAGGATATTTCCCAGTGTGGCCATGATGTAAAAATATTAATAAATCATTTTCCCTCCTTTTTTTTTTGTAGTTTTTTTTTTATGTACAAAACCTTTATAATATGGAATACTTCTTGAATTGTTGTTTCCTCAGTTTCAACCAGGAAGTATCTCACAGAACTGAGCGTTATAGTCTTGCCAGCTATGACGACACCGTAATCTTCAAAGAGTGCTTAGGAACGCACACGCGAGCTTGAGCTCGAGCGCATGCACGTGTCCAAATAGGCCGCGGGAGAGTCCTTTCACCTCCCGTGGCTCTGCCAAATACTCAGCGCGCACTTCGTGTTTGCCCAAGAGCGCCGGGAGTAGTCCAAATGGCGCTGGAGGCGCGCCTGCTCCTACACAACCGCCGATCCTCAAAAGGCGTAGGAGCCATAAAATTCAGCACCGCTCCGACACCGGGCAAGAGGAAACGACCTCCGATCCTCCAAAACCACGAGGAGGGAAACACAGTCACACCGAGCCCACTCACCGCCTCAGAATCGGTAGAAAACGGAACAGCTTGACAGTCCGTGGCTGGCTCAAGAAACGGCCCTGCTACGTACACGGTCGCCTGATCTCTTCCATGAAAGGCACAGGAACTCATAAATAATGGACAACCAGGTTGTGTATGCGCTGAGACAACTCATCGCCAAAATGTGGTGAGTATAAAAGATTACTTGTAGGCAGCACGGGTTCCGTTTTGTAGTTTATTTCTAACAACACAACCTGGCGTCCGATCGTCCCAGAGGCTACTCCAACTGTCGCCCCTGGAACCATCGACCGCCAGCTTCCAGAACCAACTTACATCATAACACAGCGCAACCCACCCCTCCCACCCAGTGGGTACGTCCTGAAAGGGGACAGGTGCTTGTACGAAAAGAAAAACATAACTCCCCTTTTCCGTCTGCCGTCTTAGAGGCGTCGATTCCCAAAGGGGAAACTTTCTCAATATGAATCAGTTACCAAACCGTCCTATTTAGGATTCAGAAAGGGATGCAGAAGACCTTTGTGAGTTGGAATGTTTTTTTCCAACAGTCCTTTAAGTGCATCGGCACCGGAGCCCTGGGGCTTAATGGGCCCACTGCACCTAAATATTCACTGTTTTTAGAATTCAGATGATGGAAGCCAATTTTCCTTGCTTCTATTAGGGTCTATGGCCCCTTTGCTACACTACTGCTTTTGGAGTCACAGAACCAGTATCTTTGCGAATTGTAGGGTATACTACCACCAAAGGGCTTACTTCACACGGCCCCTAGTCCTTGAAGGGTATAATACTAATAATGAAGAAAAACATTAAATTTTAGGAAAAAGTGATTTTTCCATTTAAAAATTCCTGAAATAACTTATGCAACATTGATAAATTGTAGCCTCAAAATCAAGGGTCCTGCTTTTGATACTTGCTTCTACTAACCCCTCGCAGTTTTAATAATTGAATAGTCATGCTGAATTTAATTTTTGTGATGACTGATAAAAGAAAGGGTAAATAAGGTACTCGCCATTAAACACTAGTAGATCGGCATTTACGTATCACTGGCTAGAAAACAGTAACCAGTTCATTGTTATTCTCAGTCCTAACACTTTATTAATTTCTAGCTTTGTTTTCATAGACCACTTCATACCAGTAAGTGGTGTCATCAAACAGTACATACGCTAACAACATGAAGAGGTCGATAGTGCAGCTGGAATGGGCGGGTCCATAATGGAGAGGTGGGCAGAACGTGGAAGTTTTAGATGGAAGGGAAGTGTGGAGGCTGGTTTGTCGGAGGCTGGTTGGAGTGAGGTGTTCTAACCGGCTGTGGTGGGCATTCTATGTGTATTGCCCATGTTTCTTCTCACCAGATAGGGTGCCCAGTCGTTTTCAGAATCCATTTATTTCTCTATCCCTTTGGCCTGCCCAGAAAAGTTGTTAGACGAGGTGTATGTGTTTATTGGGAGTTGTAATAAAGTAAACTTGTGAGGTAATGTTTATATATTGCCAAATCCATTACATCTAATACAGAATGCCCTGCCGTGTTCTCCTTTCCAGGAATGACGTTATATCATCAAGGCTAGACTTCTGCAACAGTGTGTGTCTTGGTATGCCAGCTTTCTTATTTGCAAAGAGCATCCTATTCAAAGATTGGCAGTGAGGTTACTCTTCAGAGCACGTAACAACTCCTTCACTCTGTTGGTGTGTTTATGTGGTTAACAATGATGTATAGAAGTGTGGCAGATCAAAAACGCCATATCATTTACTTTCAGACCCCATTCAAGCTGTTCAGTCTAGGGAACAAGGCCCGGGGATCATGCTAAGTTAGCCTGCACACTTCTAAAAGAGAAGAACAGAACATAGGGAATCTCAAACAGGACAGTTTAAAGTTTAAAAAGAAGCTAATTAACGGGGTCATTCAACAGTAATGTATTAAATGACCATTATATATAAAGAAACTGGAAATTTTGCAGTAGTACATCTGGAATGGACAGGCTGATAAATGCCAAAGGACAACAATATTTTTTGTAATTGTAAAGACCGTAATCAAAGCCTGCTTTTATGAGTGGCTAAACAATGATTCTAGTGAACACATTTTTTAAACTTAATTTGCACTTGTGAAGCAGTATTTGGGAATGCTGCAATCCAAACATGTACATACATTTTCAATGATCTAAAACAGTTTCCAAGCCAAGAGTCAAACATGGCGTTCAGAAATTCAAAAAGTCCAAGAAACATAAAATGACATACATTGCCAAATGTTAGCAGCATTTACATAGCACCTTCTACCATTAATATGGCACTAAAACGGTACCTTGATATAGGGTCCCAATTGTAAAGTTCTCGGATTTCCATGGATCGAGTGTGCATCGCTGTCTACTTGTGTGGTTCTCAGAGAAATGTGTTTTAAATGCCTAGTCTAGTAATGATTTGTGTTCATTAATTTGAAAGTAACAGGAGTTTCAGATATTGGTGTTTGAAGTGTGTTAATAGTGTGGATGGATATGCCGATGCACTGTGCTGCTTTTCAATGAATTAATGATGCCGGCTGTCCATTGTCAGGCCTGTGCATATTGTTTCTCGGTAGTATTCACAAACAAGCTGTATAGCTCTGATGCAATTTTGCGCACAGAATGAGTGTCGTTTTAGCTAATCGTTTGTGAATGGGTCTAAAGTGTATGTTGACTGTTGATCTGGCAGTGTTTTGCCAGCTATGTGCCTCTGGTGCCATGTTGATTGCATAAGGATGTAATGATTCTGTTAATGAATAGGCAGTTTAGAGTTGTATTCGGAAAGGTGTCGTGCAGTGAATAGTTTGGGCAAAAATGCAGGAGTGTGCGTGATGATTATGGTATATTCGGGGGTGTTGGGTGTGTGGTGAAGTATGTCTACCGGTACTGATTCAGTGGCTGGATGCTGCATTGTGCTTTGCTTGATATTTGTATTATATTGTTAGCCGCCCATTCACCAAAAAAGTGTCGAGTTGCATGGTGTATGTTGTGGCAGGAAGACCTTCCCGTACCCAAGTTGCCCTGTGGGAGAGAAGCGGTACACACCTCCGAAAGTTAAAAACAGCGTGGAGAGCTCAAACATTAGCAAAGTAAACAGGGCAAACACTGCAGACTTTGGAATCCACAGCGCAGTTCAAATACAGAGCACATCTACAAGCCCCCATTCCTGCGCCGTCTGAAAACCATATGGACAGCCATACACGAAAACACACTGTACGTCAATATTCACACCCTGGGGCAGGGACAACATCTATCCGACATCTACGCACACACAGACAAACATAAGTCAACGTAAAATACAGAAGCATGAAACATAAAATGTATTACATTATAAACCTCAATGATGGAAATATTGGATTTAAAATTGGAAATCCAAGCTGAAAAGGAAATAAATCAAACTATTAAATGTAAGTATGAGCAAGGGATCACAAATGAAGGGTTTAGAATTCGTGTGGGACTTGGAAGACTTCTGTGCCTAATAACAAATGGCATGAACATGTATTGGCTGTGTGTGTGTCTGTGTGTGTGGAAAACATAATGTCAATTGTGTAAATTAGATTGGGTTTTGAATTCAAACATCTACTCACATAGTGGCGTTTCTGTTCTTCGAAAACCCAAAGGCCCGTATTTATACTCCGTTTGCGCCGAATTAGCGTCGTTTTTTTCGACGCAAATTCGGCGCAAAACTAACGCCATATTTATACTTTGGCGTTAGACACGTCTAGCGCCAAAGTATGGGCAAATAGCGTCATTTTTTTGCGTGAACGCCTTCCTTGCGTTAATGAGATGCAAGGAAGGCGTTCCCGTCTAAAAAAATGACGGCGACGCAAATGCGTCGTATTTATACTCCCGGGCAAAAATCACGCCCGGGAGTGGGCGGGGCTAAAAACCCCGCATTTGCGCCACTTTTTAACGCCTGGGTCAGGGTAGGCGTTAAGGGGGCTGTGGGCTCAAAATGAGCCCACAGGTGCCCTCCCATGCTCCCAGGGACCCCCCCTGCCACCCTTGCCCACCCCAGGAGGACACCCAAGGATGGAGGGACCCATCCCAGGGACATTCAGGTAAGTTCAGGTAAGTATAATTTTTTATATTTTTTAATTTTTTTTGGTGGCATAGGGGGGCCTTATTTGTGCCCCCCTACATGCCACTATGCCCAATGACCATGCCCAGGGGACATAAGTCCCCTGGGCATGGCCATTGGGCAAGGGGGCATGACTCCTGTCTTTACTAAGACAGGAGTCATTTAAATGGCGTCTGGGCGTCGAAAAAAATGTCGCAAATCGGGTTTGAGGCGATTTTTTTGCCTCAACCTGACTTGCCCCATTTTAAGACGCCCTAACGCCATTTTCCCCCTACGCCGGCGCTGCCTGGTCTACGTGTTTTTTTTCCACGCACACCAGGCAGCGCCGGTCTGCTAGCGCCGGCTAACGCCATTCCATAAATACGGCGCCCGCATGGCGCTTCAGAATGGCGTTAGATGGCGCTAAATTTTTTGACGCTAAACTGCGTTAGCGCAGTTTAGCGTCAAAAAGTATAAATATGGGCCCAAATATCTGGCCAAAATGGGATATTGATAGAGCAGAAGTTTAGCATGTATACGTATCTAATGCGTAGAAACCTTCCCGTCTTCTCATTCTCTAAGAACTGTCTGCTGCTTTTGAAATGGTGGCTCACTTTATCTTGCTATCTACTTTGTCTTCTTTTGTTATCTCAGGCACTTAGAACTTCTTTGATTTGCTCTGAGCTTGGTCATACTTCTGGAGGCAATTCTTATTCTCCTGTTGTTTGCTTGTATTTGTCTGATCTGCCAGGGGTTTGTCTTCTTTTTTCATCATACATGTTTCTGCTGTCAGAGCAGTGCCGTAATGCAAAATGATGACCCACCCCCCACAAAATGTGATGAGGGGCCCCACTCTCCAATATCTCACAGATATTCATTGGCCTTTGGTTGGAAGGGCCCCCTGAAGGATTAGGTTGCCATCCTCCCCAGGGGCCTGCCTTAAACCCCTGCATCAGAGATCATTGCTTACAACATTCTATTTTTGCAGCATTTTAAGTTTTGATTTACAAATTTTAATCTCATTTTATTCTTTTAGAAATCTATGTTACCACCTTTTGACTAATGGTTTGCAGCTTCTCATATCTTTTTCCTCTTTCACTCTTGTTTCTCATGAGTCTACTTGTATTTTGGCATTTAACTCATGGATGTCCTTTAACTGCTACATCTCATCCCCTACATGACTTACATTCTTTTCTTTTGTACAGCCTTCTTCTATTCTGTGCGTTGTACATTACTATTTTCACCATTTTAATGTTTGCATTCTTATCCTACTAATAATCTGGGTATTTTCCGAGACTCTAGTCTTATGTTCTCTCTGTTCTCACTCCTGACATTTTCAAATGTATAACCTTCACAAATGTAACTCCGTCTTTATACTGCAGGCCATCACAACTTCTATTCTTTAAGGGTGAGTGTAACTCGGAATTCTGTGTAGCGTAATTACATGGAATTAGCTAAAAATGTGGAAAATTATGTGGAATTAGAAGAGAAGAGTTATATTTCGTTCAGCCCTATTTCTTAGCCCAAAAATGCAACCTTGCATCTAAAATGAATGTGCTGATGCTTTTGTGCTAAGAAATAGCACTAAATGCAGTAGAACATGAATATCGAGCGGCTGCTTGCATGAGCTAAATGTTCTCTGGATTTAGGATTTCCCTTCCCCAAAATATGCGAATAGGAGTAATCACATACTTATCAGTATCTCTGCATCAAAGAGTAATGTAGAATTACCGAAATTACTATGATTACTCATCGTAATTGAAAATCCAGCCAGGCCTACTAATTTCTCTCTCTTAATCTCGTATCAACCGTTGTTCTAGCCTCCAGATGGTGCTCTCTTCTTATTATTTTGCTTGTCATAAATTAGTCTTTAATTTTTCCATTAGTGGCTTCAGCTTTTCCGTGTATCTCACCTCGCTGGCTACTTTTCTCTACCCATTTCCAAATCCACTTCTTACTTGTCTTACAATGTGTCCAGGGTCTCGCTCTTCAATAACTCTTTTCTCTTGCCAGCTCTATATTCTTTCTCTTCACCTTATTCTGCTTTCAATCTATATGGTTTCCCCTTCCACCAAGCACCCTTCTTGTCCCAAACTGTGAATTTGTCTCACTCTATCTGTATAATCCTTCGATTCTCAGCACATTGCTTTGGCCTCTCTGAAAGCAAATCTTCTCTCTGAGGTTTTCACCCATACCTTCTTATTTCTTATTATGTTATAACTAAATCCTCTTCTTTGTGCATCTGGATCATGTTCTTACGAATTACGTACCATAAATAAGTCACTGCTTGCTCATTGTTTCCTAAATAAAGGGATGTCATAAAATATTTCAAACAAAATGAAACATTTGCAGCTGAAGTGCAATGAAAATGTAGGGCTTTTTGATTAACAAGTAGGGGTGGGCAAAGAATTCCACCCTGCCTGCAGAGTTACTGGAGTTTTCTTCACTCCGCACTCCACACAGAGTCCGTGACACTCCACAGAGTGACGTGGAGTGGAGTTTTTTCTCTTGCTCGCAAAAGTTAAATTGGTGAGTGCGAACAAGAGAAATCGCTAAATTGGTGAGCAAGATTTCTGAATGCGAGCGGTGACCTGTGACCGCTCAATTGAGAAAGCTACCACTCACGTCGAGGAAGCTGCCGCTCGAGTAGAAAAAAACATACTCGAGCAGCCAAAGAAGTTAGCGCCCTCTGATGCTTCACGTGATGCAGCTTGCACTGATTTTACAGCACAGTAGAAACTCCTGGCACTGAAAATCAGTGTGAACAGTGCAACTTACCCAAACTCTGCCCTGGCCTATTCACAAGCTGTCTATTAACTGTATTATTTGGAATATTAGTGATTCACCTTCTTTCGGTTCAACATACAAAGGGTCAGGTGTACAAGGAAATGGCACGGCGCTGCACCAAAATTGCCAGTGTGAGTCTGCGTCAGTTCTGAAATGTAGGGATGCACCTTATTTACAAAAATATGGTGCAGCCCTGAATGTCCCCTACTGCTGGCACTAAATTTAGCTGGCAGCAACTACAAAGGCACCCTTGCACCAACGTGCAAAGATGTCTGCCTTAAAGGGAATGATTGTTTATGTGCAGGAAGGTGTCCCTTCCTGCACATAAACAATCTACAATGGCGATATGGCACTTTTAAATGTGCTGCAGAATGCAGCACACATAGAAGTACAAATAATCATTACTAAATGATTGTTTATGTGTAGGAAGGTTCCCCTTCCTGCACATAAACAATCATACATGGTGTTTTGCTCTTTCTATGTGTGCTGTATTTTGCAGCTCACATAGAAAAAGCAAAAACGAGGAGAAATAAAAGTATTTCTCCTCATTGCTCCATGCTAATGCCACCCCTGGGGTGGCATTAGATGTTGGAGTTTCCACAGATTTACGAATTCTTGTAAATCAGGGGCAGCGCCAAAAGCAATGGGTGTTGCGGTGGAACGCCCACAGCAACACCCATTGCACGCGCCTCTGCCGCAGAAAACTGCACCCGAGGGACCCATATTTACAAGGTGGTGTTAAGCCACAAAGAGTGGCTTAGCATCGCCTTGAAAATATGGCGCAGTGCATAGCCCCACCGGGGCGTCACAAAAAGTGTCTGGTCTGCTATGCATGTGTCTGTTTTTCATATCTTGCACCATAATCTTGGTCCATCTAAAACAAGACTGTAGCCTTCATGTAGGGTTTACATGACTATTCACTAGCCTTTTAGATCACTAATAGCTTTGTCACTGGGTGGGGGGCAGGGGTGAGACATTGTATTCAAGTTCATGTTTAAAAACTATCACTCAAAATAAATGCCTGTCTATGCAGTGTTACAATCTAATTCATCCAAGTAAAACATTTCCTCATGTTAAAGAGATACACGTTATTACATTTTTAAGCGACTGTATTATATTTTTGCATTATGTTTGTTGCATGATATGCATGCTTGGATCGTGCATGGCCTCTTAGAGCCAAGCCTTGGCTCAGCTCTGACTCAGTTCTCCGTAATAATTTGCTGGCATGCCCACCTTTCTATTCACAACTCAGGCTTAGCACATGGGGCTGCCAATCACCTAATAAAGTGATTTGTAAAAGATAAAGACTGCAAACATAGAGCCTTGTCTACATGCTGCAACTGGGCAACTCTACCATCAAGCCTCATTGTAGCAGAGACGAAGGAGAATGAGTGCAGTGAAAATACATTTCAAATAAGTGAACGTTGGGGAGGGACTTCAGGCTATTCTGTTGTTTGTAACCAATGGGAACTATCAGGTCCCAGTGGTACAGGTAGGTGTAGCTTTAAGGTGGTGTTTGGGGTGTGACAACCCCAAAATTTCATTCTTGGCTTGGTGGTTGGGTTTGGGGGCTGTGAGTTGGTTCGGCTATGTATGTGTCAGTTTTTCTCATTGTTTTCATTTCACAAAGAGCTTTCAACCTGTTAATAGTTTGGAGCAGAAACTTAAATATGTATAGTGACTCGGTCCAGAGTGTCACAGTGAGCAAAAAATGTTAGAATACTATCCCAAGCAATTGCTACTGGCTAAATTATTTACACACATTCAGCCCATCACCTTTTTGGTGTCTGATTGCCAGTAGTATGCCTGGAAATCTATCTAAGACTGGCACAGCTTTCCACATTTACTATTGTCAATGTTTATGAAGTCCTAAAAAAAGTATATATGCACCCATAGAGGTACTCTGTGAATGGGTGCACATTTACTACTTTTTGGAATTAATGAAGATTGACAGTCGTAGGTTTGGAAAGCTATGCCACTCCCAGATCATCCTGTTGAAGTTCCACAAAATGAGCCTTTGTCACCTTTGATAGATGAGAAGATGAGTCCAGGTACTGAGGGGGGTTGCAGATCAACCACAGTGTCCCAACAAAATATACGTTTCTGTAAAGCTGTGTAGGAGCATTAATGTCTAATTAATAAATATTGATTGTTTGATGACATGAATGATTTGCAAGTTTAACGAGTTTGCTACACTTTACAGATCTGTGTTTTATTCAGCTTGGCCTAGCTAACCCCAGACTCCTTTTTGAATCCTAAATATGACCATATTTTTATTTCTCGCTGACTCTACACAAGATGTGCACTGAAACATTATTACATGTAATACGTTGTGTAACTCTACTTGCTCTCTGTGAATGAAAATGTGTTTTTAGCAAGCTCAGAAGGAAGCTTCCACTTTAATAGTTGCTATTTCTTCTGTTGTTTCTGCCCGACATCAGTGGGACTATTCATTTCATAAGTTCTTAATTTTTCTATGTAACTAGGTTAGTACTTTTACTTCTGACATTAGGTCAGAAGGTGCCTATTTATTATTTATTAAGGGAATGGTGGCAGATGGTGCTAGGTAATGTTGCGTTTTACTCAGCATTTTGACTTGCTGAGCCTATGTTACATTTTGCTCACCTCATGGTGACTGTCAATTTCACTGCATATTTTCCTATAAAAGATGGCTCATTTTGGAGGTAAGCCAGTGTTGCTTTCCTCATTCGTATAAAACTGACTCGCATGGATTTATTTCATACTCTAGACTTACACAGATTCTACTTCAGAGAGACCACAAGTCTTACACTCCATCTATTAGTTTAAATGCTAGCTCCATTTGATGCTGGCAACTGATTTCTGCAATTTTATTGGGCCTTAAGCTAATTCCCAATATATTATTTATTATGTATTTTGACTGATTTTTGACAGTAACAATATTTTGCCTTCTATAATTAACTTTAAATATTTAATAAATCTTCATGGTTTCCATCTTTTACTTGTTATGAGAAGGGTTATTTGATTGACTACCTTGCTTGATTTGCTGACTGGAATCTAATCTAAATAGGCACATTTCTGCACAGGTACTTGAGGACAACCCTACCCACATTGTGAGTAGGTGCTTTATCTCCAGATTATCTGATAAGATAGCACCATCAGGAGTAATGTGCTTGATATAAGTACACTTAGAATGTGCTGAGCTTAGCTTCATCTCATACATTAAAGATTGCATGTCTACGGGTGAAGCGAGCATTCCTACTTCTTCCCTGGTAGTCAGCGGTTCTACAGATAAGAAGTACTTCATATACACGAATGAACAAAGTATATCCAGTGTGACATTTTATAAATTAAATGAGACCATCCTGAGCTTCGACGGTAGGACTGATGTTATGTAATCACGCAAATTTCAAAGCAACAGCAGGACAATTTTATACAACAAACTTGTGCTTGAAGATTATGGTGGTCATTCCGACCCAAACACCGCCCCGCGGTCCAATGACCGCGGGGACCATTCTAACTTTCCCGCTGGGCCGGCGGGAAAGCCCCAGCAAAGATGAAGCCGGCTCCGAATGGAGCCGGCGGATTTGCTGGGGTGCGACGGGTGCAGTTGCACCCGTCACGATTTTCAGTGTCTGCCAAGCAGACACTGAAAATCTTAATGGGGCCCTGTTAGGGGGCCCCTGCACTGCCCATGCCAGTGGCATGGGCAGTGCAGGGGCCCCCAGGGGACCCACGACACCTGTTCCCGCCAGCCTCTTCCTGGCGGTGTAAACCGCCAGGAACAGGCTGTCGGGAAGGGGGTCGGAATCCCCATGGCGGCGCTGCATACAGCGCCGCCATGGAGGATTCCCCCAGCCGGGGGAAATCCGGCGGGAAACCGCCGGACCCGGCTGGGCGACCGCGGCTGTCGGAATACCTGATGTAGCACCGCCAGCCTGTTGGCGGCGCTACCTCCGGCCTCCACCCTGGCGGTCTATGACCGCCAGGGTCGTAATGAGGCCCATATCTTTCATCTATAGTGTAGAGTTCCGCTTAAGGGTATAATGATATGGTAGCGTCCGCCTGCCATAAACCACAATGTCATTGGTAACGGCATGAGAATCCAAACGTTATCAATTTGTAATGAGATGTAGAAGTTGATGGTTGGTGAGCCATTGACACATCACAGCATCCATGGCATTTTCAGGGGGAACTGATGAAGAGCTACCCTCCTAAAGACACTCAGGGTAACTATACCATCTTCCGTAGGTATAAACATGGCAAGAAAAGGTATCATAATAAAAGAACTCATAATATGATCTGTTTCCGGATAAGACAGCTTTCTTTGGGGAGGGGGAGATTGGGCGAACCAAGATAGCCACTCCCTGACACAGCTTGCGCTTCATCAGTCCATCCTGCCCCATCCAGCAAGCTCTGGGGCTTAGTCACCCAGCATCCACCAGCGTCAGAGGGTTGGAATACTGGCGTGGCCAGTATTCGACAATTCTGGCATGGTGGGGGCTCTTTTAAGATTAGGGAGTGCCGACACCTATACAAAGTGTGGCAGCCCCGGCTCTCTCTAAGCACAGTGGCCGGACACCTTCTTTTCAGAGTGTGGCTCCTAGACGTTTGCCAGTACCATTGTGGCCCTGCGAGAGATCAGTGGGGGCCAGGAGCAGCCTGACATGGACTGGCCCACTTGGTTACCTGGTTGTGGCAGCAGGGCAACACCACCAGGAATGACATCCATGCCCTTGGAGTAGCTGGGCAGGATGACACAGTATCATGGGGTGAGCATTCATCCATCTTTTTGCAGCAGCATTTTCCCCAGCTGCCTCCCCTGGGCCAGCACCCCACACAATAGTAATAGAGTAAGAAGCCCCTTGATGAGTCACTCCCAGTGGAAGCCCGCCTGCCTGCCTACCATCTAACTTGGATCAACTGAGTGGAATACATTTCGCCTTGATCCTGCCATTGACTGCTACTGCGAGGAGACCCGTCCCACACCCCCTTATTTCTAGAAATTGGAACCTGCTCAATTGCTATCGCCCCTCTCTGGGTACTGCATCTTCAACTGAGGGAGGGGTTTCTTTTGGACACACTAGCCCACTTGAGTGCCGCTAGGGGTGCCTGAGCTATCAATCAGCATGGCAATTGCTGTTGGGGCACCCTGGTACATAAGGACTTTGCCTGACTGGGGCTTTGCTCACTCTTGGGCTTAACTGGTGAACCACGATGGGGAAGATCCACCTACCTTTCTCTCCTGGTTGGTGGAGAGCCACCCTAGACCTGTCATTGTTTCATCTGTCGGTCTTGCTTCCTGCTTTTCTTGGCTTCTTCTCAGGCCTGTGAATTGCACTTGGTGCCTGAGACCTGGGATCCTCTCACCCTACTCTCCTCCACTTTCTTCGGCACGTTGACCCTGTGGCAGCCTGCCCGCAACTTGGTCTACTCAGAAGCAGCAGGTTCCTTGTGCTTAGCCCTAGAATACGAAGCCGGGATCTCAAATATGGTCTGCTGGATTCGGCCAGGATGAGAGTGACTTTAGACAAATGGACCCAGAAATTCTTTATCTTGGCGACTTAGAAGTGTACATGGATTCTCTAGAAGAGTCCTGATTTGGTATGGCATCATCGACCCCTAAGGACTACACCTAATATGATGTCTCACTAGCCCCTTGGAAGCCCCCACAGTAACAGTCCCAGCTCCTGCATATGGTTGGGACCCCCGGAAGGGAATCGTGGACCCCGCTGAAGCAATCTGCTGGGTCAGCCAGAGAGACTGTAGAGAATTGAATGAATCCTTTCTTTTTATATGTCTCAGATGGCAATTTGTTACGAGGTGTTTGCCAGTTTGCAGTTTCTTGTCACTTGATCTCCTGGCTGGGGAAAGCCCTGTTCTCCCTGCCAACCCATTTCCCTGTCCTAAGTAACAAGCTCTGCCTATCAGAATCACCCAGCAGCCTCTGGTATTTGCCTTCATTCCTATGCTTTCCTCACATTTTCCTTAAGGAGTGGTACCCCTTACCTCATAGTCTGGTGACCCAGGTAAGGGGGCAACACCACAGACTAGATTCTTCATCTTCTTTCATACAAGTGCTTTCACCCATGCCAACCATATGAAGTGTACCCCTGACTCCCAAGGGCAGCTGCCTGATTTCCCCTTTCTCTCTCTCTGCCTTCCACCGGCTATAAGGGGGGGTTTTCTGCCCACATTTCCATATCTGGATGATGGGGTAGGCTCTGGCCTGGCCCCACGTGGCAAGGTACAAGCTCAAGATCTAAAGTAGTTAGTTTTCTCTCCCTCTTGCGCATACCTTTTTTCTCTGTTTTGGCCTCTCCCTTCCATGCCTTTCCTTCCCTCCCAACTATCTGTCCCATTTACACCCCATCTATGCCCCTGGTATGTTTCCTTTTACCTTAGTTACAGTCGCCTATCCCCTTGCACCTGCCTGGGAGATGCCCTCACCCTTGTTAATAGTGTCTCTGAACGTTAGTGGCTTGGCCCTTTATATTAAGTGCTAGAAAATCCTACACTACTTAAATGTACAGATATAGCCTTACTGCAGGAGATGCACCTGTCCCCGGGTGAATCCTCCATGTTACTGGAGGACTGGGTAAGCAAGGTCATTAGTAGTATTAGGTCCTTTAACAGCACTGGAGAGCCTCCCACCGTGATAGGCTGCTCCAAGAGCAATACTAATAGAAATTACTTTGTCCTGTCCTTCAGATATGGATGTATTTGAAGGCCAGGTGGGATTTTGTTAAAATATATATACTGGAGCTCACTCCACTGGTTTTGATGGGGGTAGCTGGAACCTGGTCCCAAACCCAACATTGGATATAACAGGGCAGGTGGACACCCATCACGATGTGATAGGGAATAATTTGTGACCTCTTTAGTGACCACCCCCTTTGTGAAGTTTGACACCTGTAGCATCCATTTGATAGGGTCTACAGCTTAATTTTCTAGAATATTGGACCAAGGCCCGGATTGACTATTTCCAGCCAAATGGGAGTTCACTCTCTCAGGTGATACATTGGGATATTCTGGCAAAAGGCATAGCTGATCATTTCCTGGTCTGCCTCAACCTGGACCACCCACCCTCGAATTTGGCAGCAGATGAAGGCGTTTGCATACATTTGCCTGGAGACCAAGGAATAGCTCTGCCACCCACTTACTTTACAGAAAATGAGGGCTCTGTAGGCTCTTGCCAGGTCCCCTGGGCTGCATGCAAGGTGACCCTATGGGGACAAATAATGCAGTACTCTGCACCGGCAAAGTGCAGGGCCTCAACTACCCTTACAGCCCTAGATTCTGTGGTGCACTCCCATAAAATCATTATACAGCCTGCACACAGACCCTACGGTCCAACTGGATTGGGTAATGATACAGCTGAACTCCTTCTTTACAACAGCAGCTGAGAAAGCATGGTCAACTCCACAGGAGCTGTTAAGAGCACGGGCGAAAGCTGGCAGACTATTGGCTGCTCAACTGCAACAGCGGGAATCCCAGCTCACCATACAGGTGATCCGGGAGGCACGGATCAAGTTCTGGTGCACACCAAGGACGTAGTGGTCTGCTTTGAGGCCTAATATAACGCTGATGTGAGGTTTATTACTTGGTCTAATAATCCTGGGACCTTGGAACTATGTCTGAAGAGATCAGAAGGTTTCTTGACACTCTGGATCGGCCAGCTCTAAAAGATGACGTTTGAGCAGGACCTTGAGGGGAGTTCACAGAGGAAATGGTGGTGGACTCCTTATTAGGTCTTCCCTCCTGTAAGTCTACTGGAGAAGACAGGCTCACCAGTGAATTTTACAAAACTAGGAGAGACATTCTCACTCCCCACCTTACCAGAGCCTTCAATGAGGCTTTAGAAACTGACTAGCTGGGAGCAACACCCAACAAGGTAGTAATCAGCCTTCTCCTCAAGGACAATAAAGACCCACTATTGTACGCTATCTATCGTCTCATATCCCTCATTACTGTCAATCTCAAAATGATGGCCAAGATCCTGGTGACTCAGCCGGTGATCCTGCAACTTGTTCATGAGTCCTTGATGGGCTTTGTTCTGAGCCGTAGTTCTCATAATCACCTAAAAGACACTGACAGACCCTTTATAGTGCCTGAGGGATAATCCGTCAGAGATGCTCAAGCTCATGCTATATGCTCAGAAGGCCTTTGTCTGGCTAGAATGGCTATATCCTTCCCAGGTTCTTTCCAGCATGGGGCTGGGGAATTAATTCATCTGGAAAGTTTGTCTTCTGTATGACTCCACCTCTGCTGAAGTGTCCTGTGGTGGGGTATCACCCTCCCAATGATGATTGATCTGGCATCCATCAGGGCTGCCCCCTTTCTCTGCTCTTCTTCCTCCTTACAATTTAACTCCTGTCTGTTGTGATCCATGGTTTGCAAGAAGTGCTCTGGATCCCTATGGAAGTTGGGGAGGTCAAGATCATGCTTTACACAGATGACATCCTGCTCCAATTGCCCCAACTGTGGCCTTTTATAGTCACAGTAATGTTCATCATCGAGGACTACTCCATACTGTCAGGCTACAGACTAGAGCCACCACCCCCCATGCATCTGTTAGCGCATTGGCCAGGAAGGACTTCTTCCCACCTCAGGTTCAGAAACCTCAAACATGCTGGTGAGACACTGTCACTATTCTCACCAATAGAGGTTGTCCAGATCTTTGGACTTGGCAAACTGGGTAGTAGTCAGATTCATTAAATCACTATTCAATTACATTATACCATGAACAACGAAAGACACCATGAACAATTTAATGCCGAATCAAACTCCAAACTAAATAAAGTTTCAAAGCTTTATTAAAATTCAAAATCACTGTAGCGTATATGGTAAACAAAACAAAATTATAAACATACATGAAAACCATAGGATGGCTGAAGCAACTGAAAGGTTTAACCTACTAGCCATCAGTACTGGTAAACACTCCAAAAGATTAATACAGATTGACAACAACACAATATGCACATTATTATTAGATTTCAAATCATCAAAATACAGTTTTAACATTCAGATTTCAGGACTGAGCCATTCCTGTCACTAACACAAATTCAGACTTGCATGTGTGGGAACAGGCTAACACATGCGGACCTAATCAAATGGGAGACAAAATAGTTCTAAAATCATCCAGTTAGGGTTACTTTCTATTAAAATAAGCTGGTGTAGTTATCCAAACTGAAAAGGAAAACAAGAAACCACATTTAGTTATACCTCTCCTCACGGGACAGCAGACAGCTACACTTTCTTCTGACGTCAGTTTGCAACAACATCGGGGCCGTGCAGAACACAGGCTGCACATAGGACAGGTCAGCAGTTCAGAATTAGTTGGACATTTTTAGTACTGGACAGCAGAATCAAATTGGGCATTTAAAGAGTATGACTCTAGTCTTTAAAGATAGCTAGGGATGTAAAGGGATTTAGAAGGAGGAGAGAGCAGCTGGACATTATCAGCGCATCAAGAATGGCTCTAGCAGAGTTCCAGATGGACTGACTCTAAATTTCAAAAGCCTCTCACTAATTAAAGTAACCACAATTCTCTTGATCGGTACTTCAGGTGAGCTCATCCTTCACGTAACATTCTGTGTCTAATAGTTGCTGGTGGCACTATCAAGTTTGTAACTATCCTGGATTTTCTCTGCAATTGTGTATTGTCTTTCCAATGATTTTGCAGAATTATCTAATTGTTTGCAACATCAGGATCCTCTCTTATGATACACAAAATAAATTAACACAATTCTCATGAGAATCATGAATTTCCTGTCTTGTTTGACAGCTAGAACAAGTATTGCTACATAGTTAATACTGAAACATGTTCTTTGCCTTCAATACAATGGGTCATTCAACATCACATCAGCAACCTAGAAAAATAATTCAGGTCAGAGGGGACAAAATAAACAAATAATTTTCCTCTATTGTTGCAAAATCAATCTTTCAGGCCTAGTCAAGCTAAAAAAAAAAACTAATATGTAATAATTAAATTAATACATTAATAAAACCTAATGCACACCTTACAATTCACTTCAAATATGAAAGACAAATCATTTGATCGCAAATATTATTAACAACATGTTAAACTATTTTAAACATGCATTTATTTTTCTGCACATATGGTACTCACGTTAATAAAATCCATTAAAATCAATATAAGTATGATTAATTCATATTCATTTAATATTTCAATTCTAATATTAATCTTAATAAGAACACTCTTAACAATAATTCATATTAGTACTTCATTTAATATAAATGCAAAATATCCTTCATGTTAAAACGTAATATCAAATACAAATGGCAGCCACATGGCCATAATTGAAATGTGCACACTTTATAACACGTGTTATTTTCTCGGTTAGGCCTTTAAATGTAAGTTGATTTGTCACCAGATGCTAACTTCTATTCCACTAGTATATTAATAAAATGTAATCACTCTCACATTCATGGGTATAATATGAGATGGGAGTCAGTTGGGCTCCGCTGTCTAGACATCAGGGTTCATACTGGCCTCTCTGGCATGGTGGAGGGCAACCTCCTCCCCCTCCTCCACTTAACAAAATAGGTTCTCTTGAAGTGGTCCCACCTCGATTTATTTTTGTGGGTGAGAGTGCAAACTGTGAAAATGACCACAGTCCACCTCTTCCAATATGTCTTTGGCATGCTACCCTTCCAGGGACCCAAAACTCTCACAGCACATATTGAGGCTGACATCTGCTTCTACATCTGGAGGGGGCGCAAGCTGCGTATCTGAGCTTCCTGACTTTAGGCCGACATGACAGCTAGAGGCCTTAGACTACCCCACTTCACCTCCTACAGTTTGGCCTTCCATGCCAGGTTATGGCTCATCTATACTTTGGTTGGGAAAGCCCTATCTGGGCATGTCTGGAACGCCATCTCGTTGCACCTGTGACAACAACCATACGCCCACATTTCTCAGCCAAGGGCCCAAGAGTGGTCTCTAACCCAATCATGGCAATGATGTCTTGAGTCTGACAGAAGGCACATAACCTCCTGGGGGTGTCCCCCTATTTTCATAAAAAGGCACCTTTATGGCATAATACCACCCTCCACATTGGCAGACGGCTGTTTTACTGGACAATCTGGCAGGATCGCTGCATTCAGTGTCTCAAGCAAATCTAAGATGATGGACGGAGTTGCCCCCTTCCCCCTGCTCCAGTATTTTTGTGCCTTTGGCCAGTATAGGTGGTTGGTGTTTGGCCTTTATGCTGTATTTATCCTTCTGTTCCTCTAAGCCACCAGACTTTGATAGCAGCCTCTCCTAGGGAAGACTGCTAACCTGGTAGACTTGGTATCACTTCTCCTTGATCATGGCAGAGCCCTAAGGCAATCCCAGTTGAAATGTCTCTATCCAAATTTTACAGGAGTGCAACTAGACTCCCTAGAAACTACACAGGGAAAAACTCCTATCCCATGACCACTGTAGAAGATGTAGTGCCACTCGCTATGACTTGCACTATATCTTGTGGCCCTGCCCAGCTATTGCGCCTTACCTGACACTTGTATGGGACTGGCTGTAGCACTATTCGGATTACTCCTTTGCCCACCTTGCTCTCCTTTATGACATCTCTGACCTGCTTAATATGACTTCCCAGAACCACAGATGGCTTGCCACCTCACTTTTCAAAGCTAAATTATGTATACTCGGTCTTTTGTGACAGTCGATGCGCCCTTCACCGAATGGCTATTTGAACTGTACCATGTGGCCGGCCAAGAAAAACCACTGAGAAGCTAAATGACCGGTCACACATTTTTTAAGCCACATGGGTCTCTTTCATGACTAGTGTTGTGGCATCACTTGACTGAACTTAGAGCTCATTGGGGGCCAGGTATGCCATGCTGAGGAGTGGAGTGTGAGGCCACGCGGACCATGGTACTCTGGTTGACTTCTTGGAGGTATGCGCACCCATGCTGGCTCCTGTACACAGTCATCCCATGCTTTCACCCCTCCCTTTCTTCTTTCTTATTTTTCTTCCTCCCTCCAAGCCCACCCGCCTCCCCGAAGTGCCTCTTTTAACTCCAGAGAAGGTGGAACTGTTGAAGAGGGGGTCCTCTACGCAGTACGGGTTTGGTCATCACCTACCCTCAAAGCCTGGTCTCTGGTATCTTTTGCAGTTGATGTTGGTCCGTGTGCTCTGTAATGAACCACAGTGCTGCCTTTTGTTGAACCTCGTTATGCCTTCCTGTGCTTTCTTCATTATAAGCTCCTTGATGGATTCCTGACTCCCATTGGCACAGTACTGTTTAATTTTCAATAAAACAATATTGGAAAAAAAGAAGTTTCTTTGGACCGAGTGAGGGTTTCCAGTCCAAAGAAACCTGTCTTAATGAGGAATAAGTCGCATTATACAGTCTTCTATTATGAGTTCTGCTCGTGTTGTGGAGTTGATAAATTTCATCTAGACTTCATAGGCATAGCCATGTTGGGCAGATTTCTAATAGGGCCAGCTAGTGGAAGAGGATCTACTGGCACTGAAGTACCAAGTCAACCTGCAGCAAATGAACGGGTTACATGTTTCTGGAGCCTACAGGGGTCAAAAGAGGATCAGTAGTGTTGAGACGGCATCCACAATTCACCACAATCAGTTTTCAGATGGACATGGTTCCCTTGGGACATTGCAAACAGAATATCGGGACACATGTGTCCATGGACAACTACTGTCTCTGCTTCAAAGTCAGATTAATGGGTTTGTGGATTGAAAAGGCCCCTTAGTCGACACAAATACTTGTAAATGCCACTATGGTGATAAGACTAGGATGGGGCCTACAAAGAAATATGCATTAAGCATTACCAACATCACACGTCATCCTAGACTATAGATTCTCATTGGAGAACTACAAGCAGGAAAAAAAGGATTTGGGTGGGTTAAGTTGTTGAGCTGGTAGGAATCACATATAC
Source organism: Pleurodeles waltl (assembly GCF_031143425.1). Classification (NCBI taxonomy): domain Eukaryota; kingdom Metazoa; phylum Chordata; class Amphibia; order Caudata; family Salamandridae; genus Pleurodeles; species Pleurodeles waltl. The sequence continues at coordinate 641,885,666 of NC_090446.1, read as the reverse complement.
AAAGCTATGATATGCTTGCAATTAGTTCTGTATGTGCAAAGTGGTCAAGACGTTGTTCATTCATATTATAGTAAGCGTAATTATTTGCATGTAATAGGAGCAAGAAAACATATATTTGCAAAAAGAGAAGGAAAATAAAAAAATCAATTTGAGCAGTTCGGGCAGAGGGTTGCACACCTTCACACAATTTCAGCACATGAAAGGTTGCTGCATGATGGTGGTGAGAACGTTTTTGGGGCTGGTTCTGCATAGACCAGATAAAATGAGGGGCGTAAAAGGGTCTACTATACCTCCTAGGGAAAGAGTAGGCCTCACAAGCTTCTGGCACTTGTTTAACAAATTTAAAAAAAAACAACTCGCACAAGGGCAGCATAATCATTAATCATTAATCAGTAAATAGATAAATCACGTTTTGGTTAAGTACATTTTGAGCCGATTAGTAAATATGAAATAATCAGCTACCCTCTGCTGTGTTCCATTACATTCTCAAATCCTGGTGCTTTTGCTGGATGTTACCGATCAAAAAGAGTATATGACTGAATTGGTGTTAAAGGGGAACGATAGAACGAAAGGCAGTTTGGCTTGCTGTGGTTGGCTTACTTGGCCAACAGCAAAATAGTACATTGTAGCAGCTAGTAGGTAATGTAGTCGAGTCATCTAGCCAGTAGACAAGATTGATGGTTTTTAGCAGTGTGCTCAGAAGCAGGAACAGAACGGCCAGGAAATAGCTGGTGCTGCAAACAAAGAGTTGGAAATAAAAATTGTGGACATAGTAGAAGGAATGAGGAAGAAGGGATGTTATCAGAATTGAAACTGTGGAAGGAGTAAAGATGGGAATGACACATAGGGAGTGTATCAACAATAGGAGGGACAGGGAGATTGTTGGTCCAGTGTACGGTCTCTCAAACAACCAATAACACAGATAATGCGTACACTGTTCCAGAAAGGGATGTATCTAAGGGAACCTCAATGTTCAGGAGCAAGAGCCCTCACACATCCGATAGGATGTCATGCTTCATCATCGGGTTGCTCCTCGTCAGACCGGCGCTGCAAAGTCTGATGGGCTCCCCGTTAGGGGGCTCTTTGCCAGAGATCTCTTTGTGAGTGACTGCCGTGGTGGAAAATACTCACTAGAAATAGTACTGGTCAGGCAATTTTTCTGGCAGGAGAGTGATAGGTTAAAATTAGTTCTCAGCCCCACTAAAATCAGTATTGTTCAATAATTCAGAATGGTAGGGTTGAGACCAAGATTAAAAACACAGGGAAAGTGGAAAATGAGAGTTCATGCTCAACCACTTTCTAACTAGAACTTAGGAAGGGAAATTATCACTGATTCCATAAGGTATGGCCAACATGTTTCGCGTACGATGGTCTATACAGATCCTATGATGCTTCTTCAGGACCAACAATGAAAAAGACTTCTCCTGACTCTTAATAAATTAAGGGACATCAACTGATTGAGAATCAAATTTAAAAATACAGTCACTTATATTCGAGTAAACTGTCTGTCAAAAATAAGGAACATAAAGGTCGCCCTAGAAAACAAATAATCAGATCAATAAACACGGTTAATGACTGAGACACCCGTGACAAAACAGTGAACATAGTGATGGTAACCAATTGTGTAAAGACGCAAGCAGGATTGTATGCTTACCATCCCTCGTCATTCGGGGGGCCCCTTGGGAAGTAGCATGCCTTGAGCGATCACTACTAGTTAGATAATGGGGAAAACAAAGTCAATAGAGGATTAAATCCTGTCAGGTGTAAACAAGCTCAGTAAGCACGAGTTTAGCCAATTAACAATGATAGTTACAGAAAATAAAGATGATTACATATACATTCACAGTCTGGTCGCCTTTATTTGCTAGCCCAAGCCTCTGTCCTTTAACTGTTGGCTAAATTAGTGATAATATGCTGGTAAATATCATCAGGCAGAAAGTAACCACCAAATAGTATTACCTGCAAAATGCAGGGTGTGATGCATTCAAAACAACCAAAATCAGTATTATATTAATTAAAAGTCAATATAGCAGTAGTCTCTAGTTGTCACTCTAACTCCAAGAGACTGCAATCAGTCGGAAGGGCCAGTCGCCAGTAAATCCTTGGCAAAAAAGGGGGGGGAATCCTACAAAATGTTAAGCACCAGCAATTCTATTATAGGGCTTGCCCTCAGAACCCAACTGATACATATGAATTGTAGCCGCAAAAAGAAAACAAAATCACTTACTAATTTTATGCCGATGCGCTTCAGGATAACCTACCCTGGTGTGCTCTCCCGTACGTTCCAGGATCGGGAGTGAGGTGCTCGTATTTAGCCCTATGTGGCGCGGAGGTAACGTACATCCGCTTCATGTGGGCCACAAGACGAGAAACACCAAAAAAGGACTAGTCTCGACTTGGGGCAGTCATAGGGCATAGAAATAAGCGATGGACACATAAAACTGCGGCCATATTGGAGTGTCAAATTTTAATCCAGGTGAGTAATATACCGCTCAATGCGTGATTAATTAAATGGAAGTGTGAACAAAACTGGAGTCATTCCAAATACTGCCCTAATATACTATTTAAACTGGGTGGAGTCAAATCTAGGGGGCTGCCTGTACCCCTAGATGGTCTTCAGTTATAGAAAGCAAGGCATGATTTCAACAGTTAGATTCAGAAAAAATAATAGTATGCCCCTGGGTAGTCATGGGTAACCAATTCAAGTCATGATGTCACCCTATCACCAAAGGCATATAGGTAAAAGAACTCTCAAAAAATTACATTGACAATTGATGGGTCACAGGACCCTTCTGTATCGTCTACAAAAGGTTTACTGGGACAATGTTACCCATGGGATTTCATCATTCAGTCCATCAATATTAGTACAGAGTCTGAACACCCAGCGTTGTTCAAGTCTGAACAGTGAGTGTGCAAAGTCATTCGTAAATTTGGGGGCATCCAGGACCACCCAGCGTAAGTCGCCAGGACTGTGGGGAGCATCTAGGAAATGTGCACATAATTTTGTGGTGACGCGTCCACACCTGATGTTGCTCCTATGTTCATTTATCCGTATTTTGACGGGTCTAGTGGTCATGCCTACATAACGCAGGCCACAAGGACATGTAAACATATAGACGCAGTTCTTAGTATTGCAGTTAGTATGTTTGGTAAGGCGCCAATGGCCTATAGGTTCTAACTCAAGAGTCTTGGTGTGACTTGTCAGCGGGCAGACATTGCAATGGCCACACGGATAATGACCCACCACAGGGGGAATATTCCAAAGAGTTGTTTGTGTCTGCAGGGTGACTTTGGGACAGGAATGTACTATCAGGTCCTTAATATTTTGAGATCGTTTATAAGCAAAGAGAGGTCTGGGGATGAGATTGCCCCCACTAGTAAGAATTGGCCATCTCTTATTGATCAATTTTTTGATCTCATTCGATAGAGGAGTAAAAATAGAAACACAAGTCAGTCGTTTGTTAGGATCCTTCGTGTTGGATTGAAGCAAGGTTTCGCGGTTATTGTTTCTGGCTCTTTTGCAAGCTTGGTTGATGATATATTCGGGATAGTGTCGCGCAAGTAGTTTTGTTTGAAGGTCATCAGTGATCAGTAATTCAATTTTTTTGACTTACTGATCACAATTCGTAATGGTAAATTATCCACCAGTACATATCAAAAACCTACAGACCGTAATAGTCTACTCATCTATGAGAGTCATCACCCAAAATCCCTATGTGATAATTTACCGTTTGGTCAGTTTTTACGGTTAAGGCGTAACTGCAGCTCAACACAGGTGTATAACACTCAAGCTGATGACCTTCAAACAAAACTACTTGCGCGACACTATCCCGAATAGATCGTCAACCAAGCTTGTAAAAGAGCCAGAAACAATAACCGCGAAACCTTGCTTCAATCCAACACGAAGGATCCTAATAAACGATTGACTTGTGTTTAAATATCAAAAGTCTCTTTCAAGTACATCAGGCGCTCCATGGTCAGTTAATGTTCTGCATCACAAAGGGGTTCTTAGGTGGAACTCTTCATGATCTGGGCTTCTCTCTGTGAAATTTCTCATCACTCTGTCTCAGACCTGAAGATGACTTGGTCAGCTTTGGGAGACGTTCACTAATTTGCCTAGCATTTTGACAATCCAACGCTCTTTGAGGCATGCTTCCATATTTGGTGCTTGTAGCTCCGAATAGCCAGACACATAAGCACATCCTTGGCCTTGAATACTTTTTTCTTGTAAGGCTTTGTTACTAGTGGGTCATATGCTTGGTGGGCATCTTCATTAAATCTAACACTCACTGGATCAAATACCTGCCTCATCATCACAAGGCAAATCACTATCCTCCTATCTGTTTAGTTTATGATAGCACTTTTTCAGCCCGAGGAAACAAAACTATTGCCTAGGTTACAAATCATACAGATGTAGGCAGCATTCCTCAGGTTACATACATTTGACAGTTTCAGTACTTGGTGCAAATCTTTGGGTTACAGACATTACCCAAGATCTGACAGCAAAAACAGGAGCTTTCCTGCTCTCTACACAGATCAGTCATGCTTTGGACAGCAAACCAATTCCTCAATTACAGAGATTGTGCAGTCTAGGTCTTATACAGAAGATAACACAGTTGTCCCAGGCTTTCAATCACTTTGCTGTCACTTAGATTTCTGAAACTGTACACAGCAGGCCTATGACCACAAATCACTAAGGTTTTAAAGAATTTAGTCACTCAGTCATCTTTGGATTTTACAGTGTACAAGTTCAGGCCTTTGACAATTGAGCAGTCATTTAGGTTATGAAGCTAGTACATTATCATGCATCTGTCAAATTTTAAAGGCCCAGGCCTGAAACTGCTGAGCTAGATTTATGGTTATAGTTCACTTACATTCTTAAATGTCTAAGAAAAAAGTGATACATTGGGTTACACATAAACTACAGGATGAGGCCTGGGGTCAATGTGCCATCCTTCCAATTATAGCAATCCTACAGGCTGAAACATATAAAAACAAAGCTATTGTTCTGGTGACAAAAATAATACTGGCCTAGATGTCTGACAGCAAAGTTATCCCTCGGTTTCAAAGACTGTTGCATGCTCAGATTCATGTGAGAAAAGCAATCTTTAGACAACACAGATCTTACAAACTAATTTTAAATATCTATTTAAAGAGCTGTGATTACAGTTTCTTCTGGCTTGAATTGTTTTGATAGCATATTTATCCCCAGCAATAGACAAGTTAAAGGTGGATTCGAGACCTGGGAACATGGCGGCCAGCTAGACGCCCAGGCCGCGAGTCCCTGCCCTCTCGCCGCACGCATCATAGGCTCTCCTTCCTCTCCTGTGGCTTTGAGTGGCTCCTCGTGTAATCACGATTGAAAGGCCCGTGCAGGATGGGTGCCCTGTGACAAGGGGATCCCACCGGACGGGTTGAGGCAGTGCAACGTCTCTCCGTGCTGCCATCATCACGCTGGTTACAGGTAGCCTGGTCGATCTGCCGAAACAGAGGGGCGGCGGCCAGGCTTCACTACCGGGGCAGATGGAGTAGAGTCAGCACAGGCTCTCCTACGGCATCCCCCCGGCTGGATCTGAGGCTAGGTAGAGGGCTGCCATTTGAGCCCTTTCTTATTAAAAAATGTATTAGGACAGCCAGGCCACCGTGGGGGGACAATCCTACATGACCCCCAGGCGTTCATAGAGGCCTGGGGCCAGGACACCGCAGCAGGGGAAGAAATTTTCCTTTTCCTGGCCCGGTCCAGACCAGTTAGACCCCTTCCCAGCTTCATCTAATCTTTTGGTAGATACTGGGCTTAAGAGCAAAGCACTAATAAAAGTAATCCCCCCAATTTATTAATAACAGCTACACTTTGTGAGCGGGGGTACACTTTAAAGGCAATAAAACTCTACTTACCGGAAATAATAGAGAAACAGGAGATATTGCGAAAGCCACCATTAGGAAAACTAAAATCACTCCTTTACTCAGGTCCTTTTTTAAGGTACAGGAGCAGATTTAACACCCCCCCCCTCCACTCAGCATAGTATGTCTACCCCTCTGGCAAATATGGATGCTACTATGTCAGAAGAAGTATCTAACCCATTAGACTCACTACTGGTTTTAGTCACGCAAGAAACAGGGCAAATTATGCCAAGGGTGGAATTCACAGTACCACAGGAGGGGGAGGTTGCACGGAGTAGTATGACCTACACGGACTCTTTACTTCAATCTATATTGCAAGAGATGAGAGATAAGTTTGCTATATCCGAGTCTAATCAGGTTAAAATCCAAGTCTGTGATAGCCTTGATGCTAAAATTACCAACCTGACGGAGAGATTAGGGGCTATGGAGTCCACTATTGGGGGGCTACAGACTGGGGTGGAGACTAATAGGCAAGAGCTTTGTGCCTTAAAACAAAATGAGAAAGACCTGAGAGCTAAAGTAGAATCCTTGGAGAACCACTGTAGATGGAATAACCTTATGTTTTTTAATATTCCAGAGGGAATGGAAGGAGACAATATTAAAAGCCTCATTGTAGCCTTAATTAAAGAACATATTCCCATGGTAGCAGCCATTGATCTGGACTTGGAAATACAGAGGGTCCATCGGGATCCCTTTAGGAGGAACCCCAATAGAGATAAACCCAGGAAGGTTCTGGTTAACTTTGCCTCTTACCGTGTGAAGGAGCAGATTCTTACAGAGGCTCTCAAAGTACAGGGCTTCAAGCATGATGGTTGGTCTTTCTCAATAAGGTCTAATATGTTTAGGGCAACGCAAGATCTATGATGGGAGCTGGGGAAGCATATGCAGGAGCTTAAAATCTTGGGTACACTGCACAACTGAGGTTTCCGGCCACTTTGAGGATAATGTGGAAGAATAAAATGCATAATTTGAGAGATCCTCAAAAAGTGATGGCACTTGTGGAAAAGATAAGGAAGGAGAGTTAGCGGGCTCTTAAAGTGGCGGTGCTCAGGGGTAGGATGATCCACCCATTATGGTTCACAGGAGGGGTACCAAGGGGAGGTCAAAGGGAGGTTAGTTTAGGGGTGTTACGTGGCAAAATGACTTGGTTAAATTTTCACAGGGTGGGGAGCAGATGGTAGAAAAAAGTAAAAAAAGAGTCCTCATACCTTAATATAATTTTAGGGTTAGACAGGAAGCAGCTGTTTGTATCAGGGCAGGACGATGGAGTCCAATATTATGTTTAACCTTAAAATTCTCACTTGGAATGTAAATGGCCTCAGGTTAAGCTGTAGGAGAAAGAGAATCCTTGAATTTTTAAGACTATCTGACAACCATATTTTTCACCGGCAGAAGACACATTTAAGATATGAGGAATGGATGAATGTTCTTAAGACACAGAAATGGATTTCTCAGTTTGCTTGTACCCAACAATCTTGTAATGTGAAAGGGGTAGCAATTATAGTGAAAAAAGGGATTCAAGGTTGTTTGTCAGAGGTGAGGGCTGACCCTAAAGGGGATGGGTATTGGCGAACATCAATTTAGATGGGGTTGAGTATACTCTGGTCTCTAACTATGGGCCCAATGTGGACGATCTTGGGCCACTTATGGTCTTATATGGCAATTATCAGACAGAGCTACGAATCAGATAATAATTGGAAGGGACTTCAATGTTCTGCTCAATCCTACTCTAGATAGATCTACTACTAGACCAGCGGTTAGTACAACTAAAATGAGGAACTGTCTCCACAACATAATTAAGAATGTTGGCTTGGTTGACCCCTGGAGGATAGAATGGGACAGACTAAGGAATTTACTTTTTGGAATAAAAAATATGGTCATGCCTCTAGAATAGATTTGTTTTATAGATATGAGAATTCAGAACAAATTAATGGACATTTCCCACCAGCCATCTCATATGTCGGATCATTTGGCGGTTCAGTTGGATATAATCCTTACCGGTCCACGCACATATCCCAGATGGACATTAGATAGATCCCTTTTGGGCGAGGAAGAGATTATACATCTGCTGAAAAGGGACTCTAAAGACTTTTTTGAGATTAATTTAGATTTGGCACTGATAACCACAGTTTGGGAGACATAGAAAGCTTTTATTTGTGGGAAACTGATTATTTATTCAGCTTATAGGACTAAGAAAACTAAAGCTACACTAGAGACCTTGGAGAGTAATCTCTGCAAATTACAGACTCAGTGGATACAACTAAGGAGGCAACGACGCAGGCTGACCTTCTGTATCATATTTAGGAGGCTAAAAATTAACTTGAGACTTTTCTGGAATCAATTGTAAGAAGCAAGTGGGAAGCCAGCAAACTAGCGCATTTCGAGTATGGGGCGGATGTGGGAGGTTATTAGCTTGGAAGACTAGGTCTGACAGTGCTAGAAACATCATTAAAAGCATAGTGATGGAAGAGTCAGGCAGGGTGTCCACAGAAGATCATGATATTGAAGGAGCATTTGTTAAATTATTTTCAGAACTATATAAAGAAGACAGTGAGGCTCCGGCAAAGGTGATTGAAAACTGGTTTAGGGGGACACACCCTCCCTAGGCTAGAACCAGATAAGAACCAGGCCCTTAATCAATGTTTCAAATGTGAGGAGGTAGAAAATTATTAATGCCAGTTTGAAAAAAGGGAAGGCCTCGGGTCAAGATGGGATCCCAGCAGGACTGTAGAAACTTTTTAAAAAAAGAACTTGTGCCAGTTTTAACTCAATTGATGAATGCGATATTTATAGAGTTCACCTCGGTCCCACGCTCTTGGAATGAAGCTAATATAACTTTAATATTGAAACCGCAGAAAGATGCTAGGAGATGTGAGTCGTATAGGCCAATCTCACTGCTTAATAGTGATTATAAAATATTTACACAAGTACTGGCCAGGCGATTAGAAAAGGTGATTGGTGATCTGGTGCATAACAACCAGAAAGGTTTTATGAAGAATCGGCACTTAAGTGTTTTGGTTCATGATCTAGTTTCTGCAGTTGACATTTCTTCTGCCACCAATACACCTCTCACCATTTTAACAATTGATGCCGCAAAAGCTTTTGATCGGGTGAGTTGGCGTTTCTTGCAGGCAGTGATGGAACATAATAAATTAGGAGACAACTTTCTTAAGACAATTAAAGCTATTTTTAAAACACCACTAGCTAGGGTTCTGATTAATGGCTACTTATCTCCACAGTTTAAAATTGAACGAGGTACATGACAGGGATAGCCCCTCTCCCCCCTTCTTTTTAATCTGTATACTGAACCTTTGGCTAGAAGCATTCAATTAGATCATAGAATAATACTGTTTCAGTATGGGTTTTGAAAGGAGCTCTATATGCAGATGATCTATTGGTTTATACGCAGGATCCTCGGACCTCATTCCCTGCACTTTTTGAAACTATAGCTGGGTTTGGGGAAATCTCTGGTTACTTAGTTAATACCGATAAATCTGAAGTGATGACCTGGAATGGCCCACAAGATAATAGATTAGAGAAAGATGAAATTCGCTATCTTGGGGTAAAAGTGGTCAAAAACTTGGCAGAAATGGCCCATGTGAACTTCTTAAATCTTTTTAGGGAAACTAAAAGGCTCCTTATACAATGGTCGCATCTCCAACTTTCTAATTTAGGTAGAACGAATCTAATAAAAATGGTGATACTCCCAAAATTGACATTAATCCTTAACACTCTCCCCCTATTTTTTAAAGCTGACTGGTTATGGAAGTTGCAGGGGGAAGTAGTCATTTTTATCTGGTCATATAAAAATCCAAGAATAGCCTGGGAAAAATTGAGGAACAAGAAGCTAGATGGAGGAATTGAACTTTCAGATTTTCAGCTTGCTTACTAGGCATTCCAACTGAAAAATATCAGAACACTATTTTCTAAAGAATACGGTTCCCCCTGGCTACGGGCATTAACAGGCAGCCTTCGGGAGCAGGCTACATATTTCCTTTATAAATTCGGCCATCCCAAATACTACTAAAAAGTAAGATTAAAAGTTCTTAACTCTGCTTTTAGGATATGGTTTGCACTAAGAACGAGGTTAGGAATCCCTTTTATAGTTAGTTAGCCCCAATCTGGGATTCACCCGGTACACCGATATGTTTAGAAGACGCCTTAGCTACCCCACAGGAGGAATTAAACGATGGGGACAAATAGTTTCCAATGGCTCCACGGTTTCAAGGGAGCTATTATCTAAGCTGACAAATGCTAAATTATCCAGATTTAAATATATACAAATTAAATCTTGGCTACAAGGGGAGCAGGAGGCCGGGCTTGTTACAGATTTGGAAAGTGAAATAATAGACACCCAGAGGATAAAGAAAAAAGTTTTAAGATGGTACTGGGTTCTAGTACAGGCCGAGGACACTTCTCTTCCACACCTGTAGAGAGGTGGAAACCTGCTCTCTCGACGTTTGACCTTTTTGACTTTTGGCAAACATCTTTGAAGACACTGTGGTCTGTGGTGAAACCCGCCTCTTTGAGGAGGAATCACTTGTTTACCCTATACAGCGTTTATTGGACCCCCCAAAAGGTTAGCTAAAATAGGCCTTCAAAAGAGGAGTAATTGTCCAAAGTGCGGCATAGAGGGTGTAGATGATATTCATTTTTGGTGAGGAAGTGTACAGGAATTAAGAATTTTGGGGAAAATGTGGGCAAGATGATTCTACTTATTATAAACGGTCGAGCAGAAATTAGTTTACCAATGATTATATTTGGGCTATATGAGGGTTTGGGGGACAACATATATGATAAATTAACGGAACCTTTTAAATCTTTTTTTAATCTAATATTGATAGCACAGCGCAAAATATGTACCAAGTAGATATCTAGTTTCCCCACCACTCATATTGACTGGTTACTGTCGGTAAAGAGAGTTTCTGACCTCGACTGTAGTAAAGGCCAGCTCAAACGTCAGAGAACGTGGGAACCTTTTTTGACCTTTTATAGAATCAATTCTCCCAAGTAGACATGTATTGGGCTATTTCTTGCCAGTGAATTATGGTAAGTGTCCAATGATTAATCCAGATGCAACAGAGAGGAGGAGTGTATGTGGATCGGTTCCTCCCCCTCCCTATGTAGCTTCTCACTTCATGTTGAAGGAGGCCGTGTGTTGGGTGTTTACTTTCAGGTCTGGGACCTGATAAGAGTTGTGACATGGTAAGACATCTCCTGTCTTTTATTGTAAATGGGAACTAAAAAAAAATAGACAAGTTAAAGGTAGTATCTGAGGCAAAAGACCTGAATTACTCACACATTATGGGATAAGGTAACAGTCAAAGTTAGAGTGGACAGATTTTACAGTCATATGTCTCTGCCATCTAAGCTATCCCTTAAGTTACTGGAATGTTGCAGGCCCAGTACTAGGGAATCATTTGGGTTACTAATCCAAAAAAATCTAATTTCCTGAAAAAACTGATTTTATGTGTGATTGCCTCAAGATCAGTGTGTAGAGCACCTTTCCTAGCAAATTACCTTTCTGCCATATAGCAGATTGGCTCACAGCAAGCCCTCTATCTCCACCAGAGAGATACCAACCAGTGACCCTATCAAGACATGTGGTCCAGTCACACTTTAGTTTAGGTATTATGTCAATGTGTGAAAATCTATCAAAGAAAAAAGGTTTATATTCTTTCTCCTAATTGTGTCTTGTGCTCCATTAGGAATATTAGGGGAGTATATGGAATACACGGGTGACCTATTTGAAGGAATCCCAATCCTGGTGACTGTCTGGGACCTATATGGACCAATAAATGTTAACAAAATAACATACAGGGATTTAAAGGATTTTCAGTTTACATGCTGACTTTAATAACGTTCCTAATATCATGGCTGCCAATATCAAAAACAAGGCTATGCTTTACCACATGCAGCAAATGTGCAAATGTACTAATTCAAGTCAAATGGCTTCTAGGTCTACTGGTGTCAAGAATCTTGGCAAGCTTAAAGAAGCTAAATGTCACTTCAGATTACTACAAAGACTACATTTGCATTGCAAAATATTCCAGGGCACCTTGTGATATAAAGGGGCAAGGGAATTCTAACATTAAAGCAACTTAGATGCACAATTATGTTTCACATGAAACCAAAAAATAACACAACCTTTTAAAGAACTCACCACACTCACCAATCACAGGGTTTGCAGTGAAGAGGAGTCCAATGATTAAGTATGCCACCTTTGTGGGTGAGATTCTTCGTTTTTTTTAAAGGAAAAAGCCTGTACTTATCCCTTAGATAACACCCTAGTTCTGAATTTTTTAAACACAAATTGTTCCTTAATTATCGTTAAGATACTTGTTTGTAAAAATTAGTTAAGGGACCGTTTATTATTTCCTCTTATCGACCCTCTTCCATTTGTGTGTAGAAAGTTATAAAACATATCGTAATGAGACTGCCCAACTTGCAAAACAACCTAACAAAATCTACCAATGTCCACTACTTTTCAAGTAGTTTGTATCCTGTAAGAGCACAGCAAGCATTGATAAATGTCAGCAATGGGCCGAATAGGCACTGACTTTTTAAAATGGGGATACACCATGGTGAAAGTCACTTTTTGTAGTGGACTGTTGATATGTGTTACATAGTTATCCTTTCAGCTGTGCACGCTTTCCTAATAAACACAGAACAAAAGGAACAGGGGAAATATATCTGCAAGCAATGTACATATACCAAAAAAAAGCATATAACAGGTAGCAGCAGGATCAATGTGAAATAGACACGTGGGCTGTGTTGACCCCTCATCTGTCTAAACTTTTCAGTTTGGGCAGAATAAGTACTTGGCTTTGTGTTCACTGCAGTTCTTCGCTCCACATAAGGGGCTACACTTCACACAATTCCCTGTTCCCCATGCTGACTGTTGCACGTATTGAAGGAAAAGGCACTTATGGGAGGAGGGTTGTAAATCCACATTGTACAAAGGTTCTGTTTGCACGACCAGCCACCCGTGACTTTCAATGTCATCTTACTGCTTAACTCTCAAGATTGTAACACCTTTGCAAGAACAGTCCACACAGCTTTGAAACATCATGACCCACACATCCTGGGATCCCACCAAGAGAATGAAATTCATGAAAGAGTTGAATAAAAGGTCTCTTTAGACACGCCACTGGGCAAGCCAAAGACGTAAGCTCCTCCGCACTTGGCACTTATGCATTAGGGATGATTTTACATACAACTTAATGGTTAGAATCCAGTGAGGGTGTTAACGTTTCCTCAATATGTACTCATTACATCAATGTGCCAAGGGCAGCCAATCAAATTTTCTTCTCCCTCAAAAGACCTCACAGGTATTGCTGGCCTTATAAAATCAGGCGGGAATTCACAGAGGGTGGCTTGTACATCTGGGTACGAATTCTTATGTTAAGAGATTTGCACACAAAAAATGATGTTAGAAGAGCATGCATTCTAACTTATAAGATGTTTATTGCTGAACCAGAAAGCAAGGCTTCTCAGTTAAGCAAAGTACATGACTAACTGCAGAAGAAATAAAAATAGGTCAGATTCACAAAAGTAAATTTCATGTGTAGATTTACTCACACATACATGCACTGGTGCAATTAGATGAAAGTCAACATTTTTCGCTATTCGCGATTTCCGAGTGGAGATTTAAATCTATTTGCTGATTTACATGGCTTTACTCACTCAAGTCTGGGGCTGGAAATATCTAAGACTGAATCTATAGGCCTTACACTACTACTAGTAACTTTTCACATGAAAGCCGAGATTTCTGCCATTGGTGTCGTTTCCCTATTGTGAATATTAGATAAAAATAATAAAATTAATTAAACCTTTAAAATGTTTAATATTTAATGCAAAATAAAAAAGTAAATTTATATAAAATCATTACTGTTAACCTAGAAATAACGAAATGAAATATTGCAGCACATTAATTCACCAAATTAAATAGTTTTCAATGAATTAAAATATCTTACATCAATTTATAAATATAATTTAGTACTAAGACACTGTCACAAGCATGTTAATATCAGATTTATATTTAATATATTCAATTAAAAGTTTTGTTTTTACATACATGAAACATGATGTGAATGTTTCTATTTGAAGTTTAATTTGATTATTGGTTTATAAAATAAGGTAAATAGTACATTTTAGAACAATTAAACATTTAATTTTTAATTTAATATAAAAGCAAATGTAATGTAATTGTTTAACACTAAAAGCACATATTTATAAAAATATTACATTTCAGCTATCCTACCTATTTCAAACCAAAAAAGCCAATTGCAGAAAAATGTTATCTTTGGTGTCGCCAATAGAATTTACAACTTATATCACACCCCTCTGAAGTGCAAACAGTCCTTTTTCGGAAGAGAGCAGAGTTTGTTTCATGTTTGGGTGCTTCCTGGATGCTCTTGTGCACTGGGTATAGTATGGCACACACACACACATTACCTAGTTCCCTAGCTTCAGTTAGGATCTAGTTTCTATAGAAAACGCATTTTTGACTTCCTATATCTTTTTTACACCGGTTGACGGATCTTCACAAAACATTTTACACTCACGTCACCTGCTATCTGGAAAGTTTTAGAGTGATCTGTCAAGCGGAGGTTGATAAAAAGGGGGGAGCCCTAAAACGTTTTTTCCCCATGCATTTTTTATTTTCAATAGGGATTTTGAACAGAAATAGATCCTGAACCACTGAAAGGAATTACACCAACGTTGGCAGAAAGGTAGCGCCTGGTACAGAAAGTGACCTTTCTGTTGTTTGTTGTAAATTCATTCAGTAGTTTTTAAGAAATTAAAGAAAATCCAAATTTGTGTATATTGGGACACAAAGGCTCCGTGAACCCTCCCCATGCATTTTTCATTTTCAATAGGGATTTTGAACAGAAATAGCTCCTGAACCACTGAACGGAATTACACCAAAGTTGGCAGAAAGGTAGCACTTGGTCCAGAAATCAACCTTTCTGTTATTTGGAGTAAATCCATTCAGTAGTTTTTAAGAAATTAAAGAAAATCTAAATTTGCGTATATTGGGACACAAAGGCTCCGTGAACCCTCCCAATCTCGTGCTGAGATCAGATTGGCTGTGATAAATAAAGGGGTATGCACATATAACCCCACTGTACCTGGGTCATAAACACTATATATATATATATATATATATATATATATATATATATATATATATATATATATATATATATATAACTGGAAAATGCGTAAATAATTTTTTGAATGTTACTGGCTTTGCTGCTTTCCAAAATAAACTGCAAACTGTTGAGCGTGCTTTTTTTTCCGGAGAACAACTTTGTTTTGTATATATATATATATATATATATATATATATATATATATATATATATATATATATACCAAAATTAGCATCCAGTAGGAAAAAAATACATAAAATTATTCTAGGCAGAAGGGGCTTATTATTTGCTCCCCTCCTCCACTCGAAACATATTTTTATACACCAATTATTTTTATTAACTCACACCCAAGAATATAGTCTACATTTCTCAGAAAATGTATTTTGTCTAACTATAAAATGTATCGACGCGGAAATATAACACATTATTGCAAATGCCAAATTAGTAATAAAAACCAAAATTAGAAAAGCCATTTACATCAAGTCTTCCCAAGGCTTTGAAAAAAAGGCTAGTATCTCATATACTTTCAGTCCTTATTAGAGGTAGCCCTTTGGGACAGAATCATATCTAGGGGATTAAGGCCCATATTTATACTTTTTGATGCAAACCAGCGCCGGCGCTGGTTTGCGGAAAACAATTTACCGCCAGCCTACGCCATTCCAACGCACCAGGCGGGCGCCTTATTTATGGATTGACGTTAGCCGGCGCTGCGGGCTGGTCAGAGTAAAAAAATAATTACTCTAACCAGGCAGCACCGGCTTAGGGGAAAATGGGGGCTGTGCGTAAAAAAATGGTGCAAGTCAGGTTAGAGTAAAAAATCATGGCTCTAACCGGACTTGTGCCATTTTTTGATTAACAACCCCCATGGAAATGACTACCGTCTTAGCAAAGACAGGAGTCATGCCCCCCTGCCCAATGGCCATGCCCAGGGGACTTCTGCCCCCTGGGCCGGGCCACTGAGCATGTAGAGGGGCCCAAGTTAAATAAACGCAAAGGCAATTTACCGCATCCAGAAAATGACGCACACAGAGGAATTTTGACGTTCGCTGGGTTGGGTGTCATAGTAGAAATATGGTGCAAGGTTTGTGCTGAATGTGCGTCAACATTTTTGATGCACATTCGGCGCAAACAGAGTATAAATATGCCCCTAAAATGTCCAATTGCTACTTATGTAGCATGTCCTGTATACTTGATTCCATCCATTTGTTTCCACATCTTATTGGACTTGTCCAGAAAAATGTGTAGACGTGATTCAGTCTTTATGTTTCAGACCTCCGCAGGATAAACAGGAAGACATTCAACTCGAAAGATAACCCAGACCCTCTTGTGCATCTAGTCATAGCCCCACTCAGACCCTCACACACCCAGTCACAGACCCACTCACTCATGCACCCCCTCACAGACTCACTTTGACTCTCATACACCCACTCACAGACCCACTGAAACCCTCAGGCACCCACTCACAAATCCAGTCAGCACACTGACACATCCATTCACAAACCCACTAAGACATTGATGCGGCCACTCTCACACTCAGACAGACACTCTCACAACCTCTCTCACATTAGGATGCACCCTCTTACACCTATTCTCACACCCAGGGAGACAGGCTGAGGCCAACTCACACCCAGAGAGACAGGCTGAGGCCAACTCCTGCTGCACGGTGGGTGCTCAGGGAGGTTGGTCGGTGTCTGGCCACAGGTCAAGTCCTGCGGCCAAGCCCACTGCGCATACCTGAAGGCCTTTGCAGAGTTTGTTTGGGTCATTTTAGGGGTTGGCCATAGGGCCAAAGGATATTCGCAGTGCAAGGGTTGGGTGGTTATAGAGGCTGGCCAGAGGCCATGCAGCCAACCCCTGTTGTGCATGGCTGAAGGACATGCGGAGAGTGGGGTTGGGTTGTTATAATGGGTTGGCCTCAGGGCCTGGCCACAGGCAGTGGTTGGATTAACGTATAGTGATGAAAATTGCTTTACATTAAAAATCCATAGAAATTCCCCAAAAAAGCTAAAGGTTATAGGGACAATATAGTTATAAAACAGAATCAAAAATATATAAATTTACTTAAAAAATGAAAGGTTACAGGGAGGTTACAGTTAGCCTTACATTTTAAATATATAAAACCATTGAAATTCTCCTGTTATAGCGTAACTCTATTTCGCGCCCTCACCATGCACTGCTAATTACCCCACAAATTACAGCACTCATGACACTGTTGACAACATCCTTGATAATAAAAAATGAATATTTGCAGTAACATTTTTGACAAAAAAACAGTGCATTGCGGGGCCATGAGTTATAGTTACCTTTGGACATGAGTTATAGTTACTTGAGATAATTCTAACTATAACAGGTGAATATATATATATATATACACATATATATAAACATCTAGTCATATATCTATCTGTCTATATAGGTGAATACATAGCTATCTATCTATATATATAGACATATACACTGAAAAAAAAATAAAGTCATGGTGAAATGTACAGTAAGAACGTAACATTTTAAACTCTAAAAAACACTGAAATTCACCAGTTATAGTTAGAGTGATCTCAAGTAACTATAACTCTTGCGTTCAAGTAACTATAACTTGCACCCCACCATGCACAGTGATATTTTCAATGATGTCAAAGAAGATGTCACGATTGATATATTATATTGGGTAACTAGCAATGCATGGCGAGGGCAAGAATTAAAGTTACCTTACTGCATAAATTATAGCTACTTGAGATAATTCCAGGGCATACAATCATTTGTGGCCTGGGTATGACAGCCAATCCCCGGCATGTAGCCAGCCCTTTTCCGTGCGCAGTGAGGGGACGTCTACAAGGCCTGGCCCTGGGGACCACAAGACCTTTTTTTTTAAAGAGGAGGGGGCCGCGTGCCCCGAGCACATTGTGGTTCTGGGGACCTCATGCCCCAGGGCCACAAATTAAAATTAAGAGAAGGGGAACACTCGCCCCCCCTCCTCTGGCTTACTTTGTCCCCGGGTTCCCCATCCCCTGGGGACAGGTGCCTTTTGTTTTGGTGGCACATGAACCCCCCCCGCAAGGGCCACTTTTGGCTTTGGGGACTCCCTGCCCTGGGGCCGGCACATATTTTAAGGGAAGGGGTCACAGGCTGTCCTCCAGGTGCTGCTTTTGGCTACAGGGACCTCATACCCTGGAACACAGCACCATATTGAAAAAGGAGGGGGCACGCGGCCTCACTCCCCCCCAGAGGCCAGTGCATTTTTTGGGTAAGGGAGGCATCTGACCCCCTTCCCAGGCTGCATTTGCACCAGTATGCCATCCCCCATTGCCCGGCACAATTATTAGGGGTAAGGAGGGCATAGGGCCCCTCTCCCCTGGCTGTTTATGATCTCTGTACACCATCACAGGGGCCTGCCAACACATTCAAGGGAGAGGGTGGCATGTGGCCCCCCTCTCTCAGCCAATTAATGCCCTGTGGGCCCCATCCTTTGGCAGCCAAACACCATATTAACAGGGGAGGGGACACACAAGGAACCCATCCCCTGGTGCCTGACCAACAAAGAGTGCATGCCCACCAAACACGCCCACCACACTTTACTTGGGTGCTGCATGGGGAGCCCCAAGGCCTTCCCCACAGCCCCAGGCAGCTCCTAACATCTGTGGGGTGCCGGCATTGTTCCTGCATGCAGAGAGCATCTAGAAAAACTGCTCACTATGGGCAGGAGCAATATTAAGATCTGTTTCTCTGCCAGCATCACTGTGGGCAGGGAAACAGATCTAAAATCCCCCTCCAGAGTGCGGGTGCAATTTTCAATATCGTGCCAGCTGGAAGCGGACTTGGTGTTTGCTCATGGTGGGTGGGAGATTTGAAATTGTTCCCACCAGGCAAGAGCAAATGCAGGTTTCCCATCTGGCGACAGTTCGGGCAGGAAAACTGCTGTGTCTCAGGATTAGCTCCTTGGGACATAGCATATAAATTGGCCCTGGGGGATAGATTCTCCAGGACCATTAATGGCTCTGAAGGGGGGCACATACCCCTCTTCCCCTTTGTAGCTACACCCAGGCTCCTAGGGATGGGGCCCGAGGGCTAAAATTGGCCTGGGGAGGGGGGCATGTGCCCCCTTGCCCTTACCAACTAAGCAGTACCCTGGGGGAATGGGGTCCCTGTGGCCACAAATGGCCCCCAGAGCGAGGTGCATGCCCCCTCCTTCTTTATATATGTGGCCGGGCCCTAGGAGATAGGGTCCTTGAAGCTGAAAGTGACCCAGAGAGGTGGGCATCATGCCTCTATCCCCTTAACATATGCATCCATGCTCCAGGAGATGGTTTCCCCATGGCCATGCATGACCCCATCCCCTATCTGCAAATGTATTTTCTTTCGAGGATCTGGCCCACTCAGGGGGCTTAAAAAACAAGTGCAGGAAACCATACTTGTTTTTTTTCTTCTTATTTTGCTACAGATTTGCAGATCTGCCATTAATATGAGTCAACGTTTTGTTTTAAAACTGTTTTTGGCCACTGGGTCCCGAGTTCTAAGATGGCAGCCACTGCATCCTAACCGAGGTGGTGGCAACCAATCATATCTCAGCTTGAGGTCTGTCGGAGTCCGCAGATCTTACAATTATTTGATCATTTACTGTACAAAGCTACTAAACAGATTTACACCAAAACACAAACAAAAAGCACTCTTTGTGAACCTAGATCATTTGTGCCATATCTGGTGTAAATCTGTTCAGGGGTTTTGGCTGTAGCAGTGTCTTAAGTTCCTATTAGGAAATGAATGGGGAAAACGAGTTTTGTGGACCCCCTTTTCTCTTTGCCCTCGCATGACAGATCATTACGAAACTTACGGAACTTTCCGTGTGCAAACTAGGGAAAAAAGAGCACTTTCTTGGAATGTTTTGTGGAGATTCGTCAAACAACACCAAACTTATTAGCAGCACAAAAATGCATTTCCTATGAAAACATGATCCTAACTATAACTACACAGTGGCGACAACCACTGGGTAATATATAAATGTAAAGAGATAGATAGATAGATAGATAGATAGATAGATAGATAGATAGATAGATAGATAGATAGATAGATAGATAGATAGATAGATAGATAGATAGATAGATAGATAGATAGATAGATAGATAGATAGATAGATATGTGAAGTGAACGTGCCAGTGCTGCAAACATACCTGGGTGTCATGGAGTACATGTTTTATTTCCTTTTAGTTTTCATGTTTTCAACCACGTTATTATCTAAATCCTCATCTCTTTATAATGGGATTAGAATGTGTGTTTGTGCGGCTAAATAACAAGCTGAAGATCCCACAATTATGTAACAGGCGCTGTAGGCATTTAGTCACAAGACAATGCACCTGTGTATCTATGGCACTGAGGATTAATGAGTGAGACTGACAGATTCTCCAAATAGTTGTCTAAGTAAACAGATGCCTAAGAAGACCTCCTCACTCATTTTGTTTAGCGAGTTTGATTTTGCGAGACAATCCCACACCTAACGATCCCATCTTCATGGACATTGATGACAGTTTTAGCAGTGTCAGCTGCCTTAGCCTCCCAATAGGTATTCTAAAAGAGTTGTTCAAAATAATTGCATTTAACCTACTGCGTCTTCCTAAATTTTAAAAAAGTCTATTGAATTTGACTAATTTGTACTTCTTGTATTAGCTAAAGAAAATCAGGTGCACAATTGTTCAAAATAACTAATCAGTTGCCTTTTCTGAGCAACAATATACAACCTGATACAAAGAAAGTGAGGCTTTTCTTTCATTAGGAAGAGATATTGAATTCTGCCAGATGTTAGCGGGTCTGTAGAAAGTACCTAAAAGTACTAAAGGTGACCCTGCATGAGCGTTTTGTACCCCAGCTGTCAAATACATCTTGTAATTTCCCTTTGTTTGGCTAGGGCAGTGGAGTACAACGTTCTCCAGGGCGCTGTTTGCACTTTGGAGTTAAGTACAACATACTACAGAAAATATGGCGTTGAATTAAGTATGATGCCAATCAGATGTACGTTCTAATCGGAGGAAGTAGCTCTTAAGTTACACAAATTTTGCAGGGTAACTAGCACCAAAGGATACAGAGCAAAAGCTAAATGTCGTAGACCATACAACTCTACCATTTAGGTGAAACTAACAGTTAGACAATTTTTCATAGGAAAAGCAGGTTTAAGGTCACAATGGATCCTTCTATGAGGAGCCCTTGTACCTATGTCCAGGAATTTTCCTTGCATAGACAGTTCTGGTGTATCAGTGCCACATGGCCTGTTTTTGGTACAAGAGTTGAGGCAGACCTGGGTGCTGCCTACACCCAGGAAAACATTGGGGTTTGGAGGCAGCCTTCTACACCATGTTGGTACACTAGACTACAAAGGAAATAATTTGGAGAAACTGCTGCTGCACCCAAAAGCAGCCTACTCAGAATCTGCATTTAAAGGATAATGTGAGGATTAGGGTAATAGGTTTCTGAGGTGGGAGGAAACAGACTAGATAAGACATACGGTGCTTGTTGCAGGCATGACCTATGAATCCTATTTTCTCTTGCAAGAAATCAGTAGGACACGCAGGCAGTCAGTCCCCACCTGTCAGCTCCCAACAACCAAAGCAAACAGCTATGTTCCGGGGTGGGTACCACGAGACTCAGAAGGAGCTGGACCTGGGGTGTGGCCGTCCCTAGGGCCATTATTGGCTCCAAGATGTGGGTCTAGCAACCCCCATCCTTTACTTTTTAGGGCCACCTTGGGGAAGTGATGGTGCCCAGGGCCATATGTGGCCCATGAGCGGGGCCCTCTTCTATTGTTTGAAGAAGCATTTGGCCCCGGGGAGGTGATTGTCACCAGGGCTTGGGGGGGGTGGGGTCCACATGGCCTCCCATTCCTGATTATTTATCCCCAGGCAGGTGGTGGTCCCTGGGGCTTATTTAGCCTCAGGAGGTGGGCCCTGTGTGCGCCCCGTTTTTTAAATAAATTAAGCCCTGCGGATGTGGTGGTTCCAGGGCTCTAAGCGCCTCAGGAGGGGGGCATAGCGCTCCCCCTCCTTTTCTTAAACAATGCCCTGGGATCTGGGCCACCCAGGGACTTTTTTCAAAACAAGCACAGGAGTTGTGGATCCGCCATGATTTTTAGCAAAAAAAATAAAAAATGTATCTTTTTGTCTTGCTGTGGTCCCGCTGGAATCCCAGCACCAGAGCCAAGGGGTAAGCGTATTCCTACCCTGCCCCCTTTTCTTTTCTTCTTTAATATTTTTTCAGGGACTTAACTTGAATGAAGCTGAGTCCCAAGATGGCTGCCAACACTTCCTGGTTGAAGTTTTGGCAGGTAATCACATTTCAGCAGGGGAACTGTTGGATCCTTGGAGGATCCCCATCCCTGGGAAAAAATTTTTTTTTCTTGTAATATCTCAAAAACTACTGAACCGATTTACACAAAATAACAAAAAAGGCGCTTTCTGGACAAAGGGCTACCTTGCTGTCAAATTTGGTGTAATTCCGTCCAATGTTTCGGTCTGTAGTCATGTTCAAAAACCCTATGGAAATTAACATGGGTAATCACGTTTAGGGACTCCCCTTTATCTTGGCCACCGCTTGACAGATCACCCCAAAACTCTCCAGACAGCAGCTAAAGTGAGTGTCGAATTCTTTTGGAAAATTTCATGAAGATTCATCAACTGGCGCCAGAGATATAGGCAACTCAAAAAACGCCGCCGCCACCAGGTGGGCACCCTGTGACATAGCAGGAGCCGGCCCTGGGGGCTGCTGATCCCCAGGGTCATCATTGGCTCCTGGACAGGGGCTGCGTGGACCTCTCCAATGTGCATAGTCCCAGGGAAGTTGTGATCCCTGGGGCTTTGGAGGGGGTCCGAAATAGACCACCTTTCTATTTTTTACACTTTTCTCCGTGTAGGGGGTGGTCCACAGGGCTGCGGAGGGCCGCACAGCCCCAGCATAGTAGTTATGTTGTGCATAAATTTAAATTATTGCCCAGGGGAGGTGGTGGTCGTCAGGGCTGCAGGGGGAGCTGTGCGCCCCTCTGCATCGGTTTAACAATAGCCGCTGGGTGGTGGTGGTCCCCAGGGCTGTAGGGGGGCCAGAAGGCCCCCATTTTAAAAAAATGTCCCTAAGACCCGGCCCACCTAGGGACTTATTTAAAAAGAAGTGTGCACTTGTTTTTTTTATTTTTTACCTCAAATTTGCAATGACATCGTGAAAAAAAATGCTTTTTAGCTCTGGCATGGTCCCTCTGGGACCCCAGCCCCAGAACTAAAGGGTCAAATTGACTCTGCCCTAGCCCCTTGTCTTCTTTTTTTTTTAAACTTTTTTTTAGTGGGACTCGGCTTAAGCCGAGTCCCAAGATGGCTGTCAACACTTCCTGGTTTGAAGTGTTGGTAGCCAATCAGAACTGTGCATCTGCCATGCAAAAGCTCTTAATTTGTGTGAAGTCCCGGTGACCTCAGATATACAAATTTGTTTCCCTTTCATTTCTCAAAAACTGCTGAACCAATTTACACCAAATAAGTGAAAACACAATCTGCGTACCGAAAGCTAGCTTTCTTCCGTATTTGGTGTAATTCTGTCCAGTGGTTCGAGCTGTAGCCTTGTTCAAAGGTCGCAAGGGAATTAACATAAGAAATGCATCTTTTGTGACACCCCCTTGACGATGGGCATCGCAGGAGGTAGTAGGAGCCACATCCAGGGCCATGTATGGTTCCCCTCCTTCATTCAATTTTGCCCTGGGAAGGTTATGTTCCTAGGGGATGGGGGTCCATGATAGAGCCCCTCCTTCAGCTTATTTGAGCCCCAGGGAAGTAGTGGTCCCTGGGGCACAGTGGGGGCCCGCACCCCCCTTACATTATAATCATTGCCCTGGGAAGTTGGTTGTCCCTCAGACGCAGAGGGGGGCTGCATGGGCCCCTGGATATATTTAACAGAATTTGCCCTCTGGGAGTTGGCGGTCCCCAGGGCACTGGCGAGCCAACTGGGCCCACCCACCTATGTAAAAAATGATTGCCCCATGGAGGTGGTGGTCCCTGGGATGCAGGAGCTGGAATGCGGGCCCCCTGCATAAAAAATATGCAGTGCCCCAAGCTTTGATAATCCCTAGGAAGGGTGACCCTGCGGCCAATCCCTGCATCCAACCCCTTACCCACCAAACCCCAACTGTGCAAAGCCTTTGGCTGTAAGCGGCAGGAGTTGGCCACAGGGCCTGTCTCTCTTGGTATGGGAATAGGTGTGAGAGGGTACCTCTGGGTGTAAGATTGACTGTGAGAGTGTCTATCTGGGTGTGAGAAGACCTATGTGAGTGTGAGAGTATGTGATTGTGCTCCAATAGATGAAAGAGGCATTCACCTCCATGAAGGATTTCAGATTGTTTTTCAGTATGGTATAGTGAAGTAAACACACTTGCTTTGCCTTCGCCAAGCCCAGGAGTTAGGATCATTTGTCTGTTCCAGAAGTGGAGCTTCAACTGGGGCACCTGCTACATTTATATTTGTAAGGGCTTCCTGTTGAGGTTTAATTTCTGTGAAATAAGCATCATGGCCAGAACGAAACCTCACCTGCACGTTTATCTAACAAGAGTCCACAGTTTTGCACAAAATGTCTATCCAATTGGAGTACATTCTGCTGTTTAGTTGGTAAGTGCTACGTCATTGTGAGTGTTACCTTGTTAGGTGCAATGTGCAAACAGAAGGGGGCCGCTGCCGGGCCCTAGAGACCCCATCATCATATAGGCAAGTCAAAAAACACTTTTTCAATGGAAACATGGTCCTAACTATAATGACCTATTATTAACTCCCTGTTGGTTATACATCTATATCTATATCTATAGATAGATAGATAGATAGATAGATAGATAGATAGATAGATAGATAGATAGATAGATAGATAGATAGATAGATTCACTGAGAAAAACAAAGGTTAAAGGGAAGTTATAGTTAGGTTCTGAATTTACTCATACAAAACCATAGTAATTCAGCAGTTATAGTTAGAGTTCTTTTAAATAACTATATCTCACACCCTAAAGTAACTATAAATTGCGCCCTTGTCATGCACGGTTTTCTTATCAATAATTCTATTGGAAATGTGATATTGATAATCTTAATGATGCCATACAAGATCTCATCAATGATATAATATGTGTAGTAATTAGCTGTGCAGGGCAAAGGTGCGAGTTATGGGCGAGAGTTATAGTTAGTTAAAAGAACTTTAACTATAACTGCTGAATTTCATATATATATATATATATATATATATATATATATGGATATATATTACATTACACAGATTACACTTTAGCTTATTTGGTGTAAATCTATTTAGTAGTTAACAAGGAATGAAAGAAAGTCCAAATTTTCATATATGAGCTCGAGAATATTCGCAAACTTTTGTGACTATGGACACAAATAGAAGTGTTGTAATTGGCTGGCCACAACCTGAAAAAAAAGTTGCTGCTGCCATTTTATGTTACGGGAGAAAATCCCTGGGGCTCAAAAACAAAATGAAACGTAGCATAAGAGGTCAGGGTGGAGGTACCCTTACCCAAGGAGTGTGATTTAGGGGTGTTTGAGGGTCAATATATGGGTTTAAAATGATTTTACTTCACCATGCATGATATTTGCAACTTATCGAGATTAATCAAAAATAGGCAAAACTTTTTTTTTAATTCACACTCATTCATACTCTAATTTTTCACTCATACGTGCAATCAGAGACTCGTGCAAACTCACACACCCACTCAGACACTCATGCACCCACTCAGACCCACTCATAGACTACCACACCCACTCACAGACCAACTCAGACCCTCATGCACCCACTCACAAAGCCACTCAGACACTGACGCACCCACTGTCAGACCCACTCAAACCCTTATGCATCCACTCACAGACAAACTCAAAGACTCATGCATCTATTCACAAATCCTCTCAGGCCCTCATGCACCCACCCACAGACCCACTCAGACAATGACGCACCCACCCTCAGGCCCACTCAGACACTCATGCACCCACTCACAAACCCACTGAGACACTAACGCCCCACTCACAGACCCTCTCAGACACTGATGCACCCACTCACAGACCCACTCAGACCATCATGCACCCACTCACAGACTCACTGAGACACTGACACACCCACTCACAGACTCACTCAGTCCCTCATGCACTCACTCACAGACCCACTCAGAAACCGAAGTGCCCACTCACAGAACCACTCAGACACTGACACACCCACTCTCAGGCCCACTCAGACCCACATGCACCCACTGGCAGACCAACTCAGACCCTCACACACCAACTTTCACCTCCAGACATTCTCACACCTATTCTCACACAAAGAGAGACAGACTGTTCTGCTGTGCATGGTGTGGGTTTGGCTAGTTATGGGGGTAGGCTGCAGGGCCTGACAGCAGACCAGGCCCTGCGGCCCACTCCTGCCTTAAACAGGCTGCGGCCAAGCCCTATTGCCAACCCCTGCTGCGCATGGCAAAGGGAGAGGTTGGATTAACACAGAAATTCACTGAAAAAACAAAGGTTACAGGGACATTATATTTAGGAGATAAAATTAAAAAAACATAGAAAGTCACTTAAAAAAACAATGGTTACAGGGCCGTTATAGATAGGCTCACATTTTAACCATACAAAACTATAGTAATTTATCTGTTATAGTTAGAGTTATCTCAAGTAACAAAAACTTGTGCCCTAAAGTATATATAACTTGCACCCCTGCCATGTACAGTTTTTTCGTAAAACATTTCACTGCAAATATTACATTGATATTATCACTGATGTTATCAAAGAAGTCATGAGTGCTGTCATTTTTGGGGTAATTAGTAGTGCATGGCGAGCGTGCAGTTATAGTTACTCTAGGGCATGCGTTATAGTTACTTGAGATAAGTATAACAGGTGAATTACTATTTGTACAGTTAAAATGTGAGTCTAACTATAACGCCCCTGTAACCTTTGTTTTTTTTTCAGTGAATTTCTATGTTTTTTTAAATTCTATTCACTAACTATAAAGTCCCTGTTACACACACCATCGCTGACTCCCCCCCTTCTTTACAAGGCCAGTCTGCGGAAGGATAGAAAACCTTCCTAAATCTATTATCTCACAAAATTCTCCTTACTGTGTAGTCAACAAATAGAATACGTACTGCAGCATATTTTCAAAGAGCTTCTTTATTCTTACATCTTGCAGGCATCAGAAAAATACCAGACCAAAGCGTTTCGGAGCTCTCGCTCCTTGGTCACGAGTCAGGTTTTGTTTTCGTGTTTACGCTATATCACCACACAAACACGTTTTTCATTAAAAATAAAAAAGGACTAACAAAACATAACATGTTCAGCTTATATATTTGAATTTTAAATGTAAATAAAGCAGGAATGTGACTACTGACGAACCTAGACAGGAACTCCCAACATTCAGGGTGAGGGCCTGAGACCTTAAGATCTAGGCCACAGGTGACTCTTTACTATGCTGTTTCCAGACATAGAAATGACATTTAACCCAAATATTTTGCAAAAAGACGTAAATGTTCCGTCACTAGCAATGTTTGACAGTTAAAACACTAGTAAATAAACAGATACACTGCCATGAGATGTCAGGATTTAAACCTTTAACCTACTGAGTGATAGTCCCAGAGTTTTACCAGTAAGCCAGAGGTGAGTCTGTTCTGCTGTGCATAATAACGTAACTATAAAATTCAAAACAAGTATCTGCTTGAGTGCCGCTTTGAAGTCATTTGAGCAGAGGCTATTGTTATAATGGTCTCTCCATAAAATGACTTCAAAGCGGCACACACGCAAGATGCTTGCTGCCAGGAGAGGACCACGAGGGGGAGTCTGAACGACCACATGGTCCTAGCTGGCTCACCATGTCCTGCAGGAGCCGGCATTGCTCCCTCAAGCAGAGAGCTGCTTTAGATAGCAACCCTGCATGCCGGAGTAATGTTTTCATCTCTTTCCCGGCACGCATATTTGCAGCGCACGCATATAGCAAGCGGGAGCTGTTTGACATATACACATATGTAATCTATATATGTTATCTATACATATATATATTTATTTACAAAAATATGTATAATATATATCTACATAGTCAGCATTTTAGTTTATATATATATTCATATATATATTCATATATAAATATATTCACATATATAAATATGTGATATATACATATATTGATACAAAATATATATATAACTATGCATCTAAATAGTCAGCATTTTAGTGTTAAATTATATATCATTTTAAAATGTAGTAATTAGCTCATGTTTAAAAAAAAAGTTGAACTTTTAATACAATTTGTACTTTTATTTAAGTTGATACAAGAACATAACTTTCATTTATTAGATATAAATTGAATGTTAACATGCTGGTGAGTGTGGCTTTTTGTCATTTTGAGTACAAAATCGTATTTTATACATTAATTTAATATATTTTAAATAACGAATAATTGAATATTTATTTATTTGGTGAGTTAATGTGCTGTAGCATTTTATTTTATTAGTTATAGGTTGATAATTGTTAAATATTGATTTACATTTTCAATATTTCAAAGACTTTATTTAAAGATGTATTGAACTCTATTTTTTCTATATTTTACCATAGAAAGCTCACCCCGCTGCAGAGATCTCCACCTACATGTGAAAAGTTACTAGCAGTAACTTTTTACCCATAAGTTCAGTCTTGGATTGCTCCACCTCCTGACTTGAGGAGATAGAGGCACGTAAGTCTGCACACCGATATAAATCTGTTTACCTGCACCTATATGCAGTATATATGTGTCATTATATGTACACATGTAAATTTACCTTTCCGAATGGGGCCCATTGTGGTTGCTCCTTCAGTTTGTTATGTACTTTGACCAAGTGAGAAGCCTCGAATTTTGTTTTTTTCTAGTTCTGCAGCCAACAACCTAAATACTGAATACTCGCTAGATATCGTTTTTGTCTGTAAATCTATTGACCTAAGAGTTTGTGTCCAGATGTCCCAGCCACCTTCTGTCAAATCCTGCCTAATATTATTGAGCTAGCACATCCTAGTGTTCTGACAGGGGGAGGAGCTGATTTAATTCGTTGCCTATGCAGCATTGTGTTATGAGTACATATTGAGGAAATCCTCACATCTTCACTAGATTCTACCACTCAAGGCATTGGTAGTCTCAGCCCTAATACACAAGAGGCAAGAGTGGAGGAGTTTACTCCTTAGGTTTGCCCGATGACTTGCCTGAAGAGAGCTCTGTTTAGCTCCTTCGTGAAAGTTTATTCACTTCGGATGAAGCCAGAATGTCTGGGTCATGCTGTTTTAAAGCTGTGTGAATTGTGTTTCCACTGTTCTACCTCCATGGGCATTCTCCACAATATTACATACTTGCTTGCAAAGGACCCCCCACCTTTCAATGTGCCTCCTGGCTAGGGAATCAGAACAATCACAATTATGCCATAAATAACTATTTAATAGTTGTCATATTATTTATTTTTAAAATTACTGTGAGCCAGACGCTCAGCCTTGAATGAGTTGTTACAAATTTGAGAGTTACACAACAAGATGACATTGAAAGTCACGTTTGGCTGGTCATATACACAAAGCTTATGCATAGTGTGGACTGACAGCCCAACCGCAAGTGCCTTTTCCTTCAGTACATGCAGCAGTCAGCAGGAGAGAATGATGTGAAGTGTAGCTCTTTATCTAACACAAGCAACTGCAGCAAACACAAAGTAAGGCACTTGCTTCTGCCAAAACTGAAAATGTGAGGCACATAATGGGGCAGTGCTTCCCACATGTCTATTTCACACTGTTCCTGCTGTTTCCAGTTATGTGTTTTTGGCACGTGTTTATTGCTTGCAGATCTCCGTTCTCTGCTCCATATGTTTGTGCGTGTCAGAAACCCTTGCACAGCTGAAACGTTAACCGTGTACGTTCTATTAATGTCACTGCAAAAGTGGACTTTCAACATGGTGTGTCTCTATTACAAAATGTCAGAGTCTACTCTGCCCCTAATTCTGACATTTGTCAATGCTTTCTGTGCTCACATAGGCCAAAAAAATACTTAAAAGATAGTTGACGCAGATTTATGTTGTTTAGTTGTTTTGCAAGTTGGGAAGTCGCATTCTGCAAGGTTTTATGATTTTATACACACAAAGGAGAGAGGGAGGGTAAGGTGACAAAGATACGTCCTCCCACAACTAATGTCCAATAACAAGTATCTGGTCCTTGATGGTAATCGGTCTTTGACATTAACTCTGGAACAAGTTGTGCACAAAACGTCTCTGATCTAGGGTGTTGTCTGTGTGATATACTCAGGTAAAAATGATGAAGACTCACACCCACCAAGGTGACATGAGCCCCTCCTCGCTGTAAATTCCATGATTGGTGAGTGGACCAGTGGGTTCCACTCAGAGATCTTTAAGAGGTTGTGTTACTTTTTGGTTTCAGGCTGGACACCGTTGTGAAAACATAATATTGTATACCTATTGCTTTAACATTAATGTGGCTATTGGAACAAGAAGGCTGAAGGACGACTGAGGGAAATGTATGCAGCTCAGAAGCTTGCCTTGTGACCACGCCAACACTGCCTCTAGCTTCATCTAAACTTCTATGCTTAAGGAAAGATAGTTTCGTTCATTCTAGGCTCTTTCATGTGCATTTTGTGAGAGCTTCTTGATGAACTGAAGTTGATAACCTGAAGAACTTTCATGGTATGACTCCTCTTTCTGGAACTATGCCAAGAGGAATCATGCTTATGATAGAAGGAAGCGGAAGGACAAGCAGTAAAGAGGTTACCATGCTGTAAACTTTATGGAAGTGTTCTCATCTTCACAGTGAACCAGAGACCTGCCAAGACTAGGCCATTCCATTAAGGACATTATGTGGCTCATTATGAGTTTGGGGGATGGTTTTCACCATCCTCTGAACTTCCAACAGGGAGGTTGCCGCCATACCGGCTACCTCCCTACCGGCCCTTTTAAGAGTTTCCCGCTAGGTCAGGGGGCTGGAACCTGAGTTTCCTCCAGCTGGCCTAGTGGGAAACAGCCTACAGCATTGTCTCCAGCTTGTAATTAATGCTGTAGCATGCAGGGTGCACCAGCACCCTTGCAATGTTCACTGTCTGCATGGCCCCAGCACACGTTCTCTGCTAGCAGTTTCATGGCGATGGTACTGTCATGAAACTGCTGGCAGGGAAGGGGGTCGTAATTCCTAGGGAAGTGCTTCTTGCAGCACGGCTCTGGGGGATTTGGACCTCCGCCACCTTCAGATCGCCAGGATCTCTGATCTTGGCAGAGCTGACGGTTCTCTGGAGGCCGGACTGCCAAGGTTGTGATGAGGCGCTCCGACCACCGCATTGGCAGCGGTCCAACTGCCATCCACGAGTCTAGCAGTCTAGTGACCGCCATACTCACAATGAGGCCCTTTGTCATTTGCACAGGTTACTCCATGTTTCAACACAATGTAGACATTACTTAGGCCCTCATTACAACCCTAGCAGTTGGTAATACTGCCAACAGGCCGGCGGAAAAAAAAATTGAATCACGACCATGGTGGAAACCGCCAACATAGACAGCCACTTTAACTCTCCGACCACCATGGCGGTAGAAACAAACACCACGGTGGTAACCGCCAACAGACAGGTGGAACAAAATGTACCGCCCACACTATTACAAGAGGCCTATCCGCCACCTTTTCCAGGGTGGTATGAACGCTATCAAAAGCACGGCGGAAACAGGAATTGGAACGGAAACCACTCACCTGTCGACACCCAACAAAGAACCAGGACGCCATGGAGCCCGAACTACAGGTCCTGCCCATGCTGCTCTTCCTCCTCTTGTATCAGGAGCAGGAAAGATACAGTCGACGACCACGTGAGTACTGCACCTACAACACAGGGGAGGGTGGGAGGGAAAAGAGAGTGACACTCACACGCAACACGCCCACAACACCGTACACACAAATACATGCAGCAACATTACATATACACCCCCTCACCTCCTCGAAAAACGCAAGGACAAAAGGAAATGGTTGTAATGAGTGTAATCAATAAAAATCAGATAGGGCAATTAAAAAAATCAGTATATACAAATATGTACACCAACTACACAAGTCCGGATATTAATCAAACATCATCCGTGGATCAATGTCCCAAAATGCATGGGTGAAGCCCACACAAGATACCTGAATTGAAACGGAGAGAGAGCACTGCAGGGGCATCGGATGGAAAATAAACAGGCACCTCAGGGGGAGGGGGGCATCTCAGCCGGATGAACGCACAACGCCACTGCTCCACGAGGGGGCTCCATGCCCACTGCTGTATCCTGGGGAGTGCAAAGCTATAGTCTCTCAAGTCTCTCCAGTGGGTGGTTTGCCCACTGCTTTATCCTGGAGAGTGCAAAGCCACAGTCTCTCAAGTCTCCCCAGTGGGTGGTTTGCCCACCTCTTTATCCTGGGGAGTGCAAAGCCACAGTCTCTCAAGTCTCTCCAGTGGGTGGTTTGCTCACTGCGTTATCCTGCGGAGTGCAAAGCCACAGTCTCTCAAGTCTCTCCAGTGGGTGGTTTGCCCACTGCTTTATCCTGGGGAGTGCAAAGCCACAGTCTCTCAAGTGGATAACAGTCTCCCCGGGCTCTGGAGGGGGCTTTGTGCCCAGAGTGCTTCATCCTGCCAAGGACTGAGGAATTAGATGCATTTCTCACTGGTTCTCGTGAGGACTTGGTGCCCAGAGTGCTTCATCCTGCCAAGGACAGAGGTAGTGGATGTGAATCTCCACTGGTTCTGGAGGGGGCATTGTGCCCAGAGTGCTTCATCCTGCCAAGGACTGAGGTAGTGGATGTGAATCTCCACTGGTTCTGGAGGGGGCTTTGCACCCAGAGTGCTTCATCCTGCCAAGGTCCCATTCCCTCACCTGGGTGTGTGTGCCACAAGATTGCCTGGGAACAGGTAGCATGATACGCCATGGAGGCAGAGACACACTCCACCCTGCTGCGACGTTGCCTGCCACCTGCTGGTGCAAACAGTGCTGGGAGTCATGCCTCATGGATGCTGGGCAGGGTCCAGGACGTCTCTTGCCGCCTCGGACAGCTGCCCACTGGGGATGATTGCCATGTCAGCTGTGGTGGTACTGTCTGAGCATGCTGCGGGGCTGGTGGCGGTGCTTGCGGCGGTGTCTGTGGCGGAGGTGCTGGCAGTGGTGCATGTGTCTGCACCTGTTGAGGGACACAGCAGGAGGTCTCCTACAGCCTCGGATGGCTGCCCACTGGGAATGATGCTGGGGACTGTTGGTGAGGCAGCAGACGTGCAGGTGGCGGTGCTGGTGCAGGTGGTGGTGCAGGTGGCAGTGCAGGTGGCAGTGTCCACCGCTGTACAGGTTGATGTACTGATTGACAGAATGGGTGACTCTGGTCGGCATGGCCTGTTCCTTGGCCTCGCTAGATGGCACACTGGCAGCCCTGATGGGTGGTGCCCGCGATGAGCCCGGACTTGCTGTGACCACTGTGCTTGGGGATCTGGTGGCTGAGGTGCTGGGCTGGGACCTGGATAGCCTGGCCATAGTGGAAGGGAGGGGGGGAAGTTTAGGGAAAAGGTCAATGTTAGCCAGGAAAAGTTTCTTAGACACACTAGGATGGGAAGTTGGAGGGGGTTTGGGAGTGGAAGAAGAGGTAGTGGTTGTAGGAGGTGTGCGTTTGCTGAATTTGGGTGAAGGTGCATGGGCTGGAGGCTGTTGTGAGGTGGATGGCTGTTGGGTGTGTGTGTGCCTGTGTTTGTGTACTTTGGGAGGAGGGCTCACAGACACACTTCGAGAGGACACAGGGGATGTGTGAATGGTAGTGGGATGGTGAGTGCACGTGAGCAGGGTGTAGTGATGGGCGTGCTGGTGATGGAGGTAGTGGATGAGGATGTAGTGCATGCAGGTGTGAGTGGAGATGAGACAAGGAGGGAGGAGGAGGATGTGGAGGAGGGGGACACAGTGGAGGCAGTGGATGTTGCTGTGTCTGCATGGGTATGGTGCTTGTGTGAGTGGGATGTGTGGTGCTTATGTCTGCCATGTCCACTCTTGTGTGTTGATGAGTGTGAATGCTAGTCTGATGGTATGCTTGGGATAAGCAGAGGTACAGGGGATTGGGTCTGGGTGGAGGAAGTTGGAGGGGGGAGTCAGGACACAGGGACAATGGCTGCCATCAGTGCTGAGGCCAGAGCCTGAAATGCTCTCTGTTGGGCCGCCTGCCCAGAATGAATTCCCTCCATGCATTTGTTTGCTGCAAATGCCTCTCAACACCCTGGATGGCATTCAAAATGGTAGATTGCCCAACAGTGAGGGATCTCAGGAGGTCAATAGCCTCCTCACTGAGGACAGCAGGGCTGACTGGGGCAGGGGCTGAGGTGCCTGGGGCGAAGGAAATGCCCACCCTCCTGGGTGAGCGGGAACGGGAACCATGCTGAGTTGTTGCTGGGAGGACAGTGCTGGTAGGGGGGTGGCGGCTGTACCTGTTGTTGGGGTGGGCACAGAGGTGCCCGCCACCCCAAGGGAGCTCCCATTAGAGGAGGAGTCGCTGTCGCTGGTGTATGCTCCTGTCCCCATCGTGGAGCTCCCCTCGCCCTCCGTCCCACTGGTGCCTTCGGACTCCGTAAATTCACCCTCATGGGCCATGTGGGATGCAGCTCCCTCCTGCTCCAGTGCCAATGCTTCTCCGCCAGATAATGCTAATGCACGCAAGAACAGGGTGACAAAACAAAAAGGGGGGGAGACAGAAGAGACACATGGTCAGTGCAAGCAACACCACTACCGTTGGCGGACACAACACACAGGCAGCAGCCCTATGCACTAAGCCATGCACTAACAATGCAGGGGAAAAGCACATGCCCAAGGGGACTCTGTCTAGACCCATTTCATGCACAGCTGGAACAAATGGGAGTCTGACTAGGTGTAGAGAATGAATACCCCCTTTGGGGTTGTAGTGGGAATGAGGCTGCAAAAATATGGATCTACCTTTGCGCATCTGCTCTTGCCTAGGGGAACCCACAGCCACCACCCCCACCCAGACACCTTGTCAAGCGCGCAGAGTCAGCTGAATGAGAATGTACTCATCCCCTTGTGGCTTCTGTGATGCCCTCAAGCGCCCATCCAACTCCGGATATGCCACCACCAGGATCCGGTACATCAGGGGGGTCGTGGTGCGACGGGCACCCCTTCCACGTTGGGAGGCCATTCCCAGCTGGGCCTCTGCCGTCTTCTTGCTCCAGCGGCGCAGGTCCTCCCATCTTTTCCGGCAGTGGGTGCTCCATCTATGGTAGACCCCCAGGGTCCGCACTCCCTTGGCGATGGCATGCCAAACACCCTTCTTATGGTGGGTGCTGACCTAGAGGAAAAGTGAAGTAATAATGGATGTTACTCTCCCGTACAGTTCTTCTCACACATAGCCTAAAAACCTCCCACCCTGGACCAGACATACATACACACACACTATCCTCACATGCTGGCCTGCCCCCCCTTCCATGCACGACACTCCATACAATCATGTGCCATCCACCAAGCTCACAGTGTACTCACCTGTTTGTCTGGAGGACTGTACAGTTGTGTGTACTGTGGGAGGACCCCATCCACTAGTTTCTCCAACTCCTCCGAAGTGAAGGCAGGGGTCCTTTCCCCTGACACTGTAGCCTTTGTCGCTTCCAGGCACAGGTCACAGCAGCACTTGCAGTGTAGGTCCTCTACTGTTGAAGGTTAGGTATCAAGTGAGTGAACAGTTAGAAAATGGCGGCCACGTCCACGGCGGTGCGTACCGTCACCACCGGCATACATCGTCATTGGCTCCTGGAACCCATAGGGCCCAATGTTCACCACTGGTGAATTGCGCTGCGGTCTTCGACCGCCTACCGCGACGGTGTACAACACCAGCGCAGTTACCTCATTTCCCCTTGTCCCACCTTACAGGTTAGGCAGCCATTTCACTGGGCCACATGGCAGGGCAAATAACTTCGTCACACCTATTTAGCCCAGGAATACGGACAGACAAAGGCAAATGGAGAAAATGTAACGTTTTTGCAAAACAGCATTGTGATACCTAAGTGTTGTATGACCCTCTGCTCACCGTTCTCCTCCACGGGGCACGCCCGCTGGGGCAGGTGATGAGATGGCAGCATCCTCCGGTGTACAGACCCCTGGTGGACCTGTCGACAGTGGAAGAGGGACACATAATTATCACTTACAGACTTGATCGTGAAACAATCCATGAACTGTGTGCCCAGTTGAAGCCAGACCTGATTTCAGCTATCTGCCATCCCACAGGAATACCCCCTCTAGTCAGGTCCTGTCTGTACTCCATTTCCTGGCCAGTGGGTCTTTTCAAACAACAGTGACCATGCCATCAGGGATGTCCCAGCCAATGTTCTCTAACGTGTTGTCCAGAGTGTTGTCTGCCCTGCTGAAACACATGCTCAGCTACATCGTTTTCCCTCAAGTGGAGGATTTGCCCACAGTGAAAGGTGACTTCTATGCCCTGGGACATATCCCCAACATCATTGGTGCCACTGATGATACACATGTGGCATTTGTCCCCCCCCACTTGCAGGAATGAACAGGTGTACAGAAACCAGAAAAGCTACCATTCCATGAATGTGCAGATGGTGTGTTTGGCAGACCAGTACATCTCCCATGTGAATGCCAAGTATCCTGGCTCAGTGCATGACACGTACATTTTGAGGAATAGCAGCATCCCTTATGGGATGGGGCAACTCCAGAGGCACCCGGTGTGGCAAATAGGTGAGCCCAAGGTCCCAAAACAGTTGAGATAGGTGTCTGGGTATGGGAGATTCCCTAATGTTTGGAGTATGTCTAACAGTTGTCCCTCGATATTTGCAGGTGACTCTGGTTGCCCCAACCTGTCATGGCTACTGACCCCAGTGAGGAATACCAGGACAAGGGCAGAGGAACGCTACAATGAGGCACATGGTCGAACTAGGAGGATAATCGAGGTCACCTTCGGCCTCCTGAAGGCCAGATTCCGGTGCCTCCATCTGACAGGTGGATCCCTATACTACTCACCGAAGAAGGTGTGCCAGATCATCGTGGCCTGCTGTATGTTGCACAACCTGGCTTTGCGACACCAGGAGCCTTTTCTGCAGGAGGATGGGCATGATGCTGGTCTTGTGGCAGCTGTGGAGCCTGTGGACAATGAAGAAGAGGAGGCAGAAGATGAAGATGTAGACAACAGAAACAACATCATCATGCAATACTTCCAGTGAGACACAGGTAAGAAGATGGAGCTGCTTCCCACACATCATACTATTGTAGGACCTAGCATAAGTCTGCCTTTTTAACTCTGTGTATGGTCCCTGACTAGTCACTTTGGCTTTCCATTTCACAGATCTGGGTCCCCATTTGTGCCCTCTGCTATGTTTACTCCTGGCCTACAGCTGTGTAACATTGGTATGTGAACAAGTACATTGACATTGCTATATTCCAGAGATTTTGCTATTACACATTTGTGAAAGCACAGACTGACTCCAGATTTCTTTGTGACTCAAGGGTGTTTACTTCTGTACAAATAAGTGGAGGGGTGTGTGAAATGAGCTGGGGTGATGGTGGAGGAATGTCCATGGCAGAGTCCAGTCTCTTGGTCTCACAGGTGCATTGTCCAAGTGCTTCTAAGGAAGTGGAGCAATGGCAGTTTAAGGTGGGACAGAAGGGTGACATTCAGGAGGGTCTTATTTCCTGGCAGGGGTCTTGGCAATGTTCTCTGTCTTGTGCCTGGATCTCAGGGACCGTTTGCGGGGTGGTTCTCCTTCTGCAGGGGGTGGTGTGCTAGTGGCCTGTTGTTCCTGTGGCGGTGCCTCCTGTCCACTAGCGCCGGCGGAGGTGGAGGGTTGTTCATCGGCCAGGCTCGTGTCAGGGGCCCGTTGGTGTGCCACTGTGTCCTTCATGGTGTTGACAAGGTCTGCCAGCAGCCCTGCAATGGTGACCAGGGTGGTGTTAATGGACTTCAAGTCCTCCCTGATCCCCAGGTAGTGTTCCTCCTGCAGCCGCTGGGTCTCCTGAAACTTGGCCAGTACTGTGCCCATGGTCTCCTGGGAATGGTGGTAAGCTACCATGATTTTGGAGAGTGCCTCGTGGAGTGTCGGTACCCTGGGCCTGTCCTCCCCCTGTCGCACAGCAGTCCTCCCAGCTTCCCTGTTATCCTGTGCCTCTGTCCCCTGAACTGTATGCCCACTGCCACTGATCCCAGGTCCCTGATTGACTTGGGTTGGTGGGTTTGCCTGGGCTCCCTGTAGTGGTGGACACACTGCTGATTGACGTGTCCTGGGGACAGAGGAATGGGTCCACTGGGTGGGTGCTGTGGTGGTGTTTCCTGATGGGGAGGTTCAGTGGTGGTTTGGGACTGTGTCAGGGGAACGGACTGTCCAGAGGTCCCTGATGGGCCGGGCTGGTGATCTTGATCCAGGTGTGCAGAGCTGCTGTCATCACTGTGGACCTCTTCTGTGGGAGGACTGGATATGTCTAGCACCTCCTTTCCGGTGACTTTGGGTAGGGGTCCTGTTGGGGCGTAAATGCATAGTTTTAGCATATGTGTGTGCCATCTTGTGCATTGTGTGAGGTACCCTCTACTCCTGTGCTTGCATAATTGTGTTTGCCCTTTTGTGATAGTTGTTTTGGGGTCTGTGTGGGTTTCTGTACTGGACATGCTTTGGGTACGGTGGTCCATGCATAGGTGTTGCATGCAGGGCCTTCGTATTGAGATGTGTGGGTTGTGATAGTGGGACATATGGAGATGATGGTGTGAATGGGGTGAGGGTAAGGGTGGGGGTATGTGATGGCATGCAGGTGGGGTGGGGGGGATAAAGTAGTTAAGATATGACTTACCAGAGTCCAGTCCTTCTGCTACTCCTGCGAGGCCCTCAGGAT
Source organism: Pleurodeles waltl (assembly GCF_031143425.1). Classification (NCBI taxonomy): domain Eukaryota; kingdom Metazoa; phylum Chordata; class Amphibia; order Caudata; family Salamandridae; genus Pleurodeles; species Pleurodeles waltl. The sequence goes on along the minus strand of NC_090446.1, from coordinate 641,846,735 downwards.
GCATTATTGCCAAGACTTGCTCCTCCCATGTTGTTAGTTGTGGGGAAGGAGGTGGGGGTCCACCGCCAGTCCTCTGTACAGCAATCTGGTTGATACCATTGACCGTACCTTCCCTCGTAGGTCGTTCCACCTCTTCCTGATGTCATCCCGTGTTCTTGGATGCTGTCCCACTGCGTTGACCATGTCGACGATTCTCTGCCATAGCTCCATCTTCTTTGCAATGGATGTCTGCTGCACCTGTGATCCGAATAGCTGTGGCTCTACCCGGATGATTTCCTCCACCATGACCCTGAGCTCCTCCTCAGAAAACCTGGGGTGCCTTTGAGGTGCCATGATGTGGTGTGGGTAATGTGTGAGGTGCTGTCTGTTGTGATGCGTGGCGGGATGTGTTGGTGTGTGTTGTTTGAGGTGCGTGGATGTTGTATAAGTGATGGTGTTGTGTGTCTGTGGATGCTGGTGTTGTGTTAGCTAATCTCTCTCTGGCCTTCCTCAAAATTTTAAGTAGTAAGGGTTTGTGGGTAATGTGGTTGTGTGTTTTATAGTGGTGTGGGTGTGGTGTGTGTATGTGTATCAGGTGTGTGTATTTTGATTTGTCCAATGTGGTTGTGTTTTTGTGTGTATTTTGAGCTCGGCGGTGTGTACCGTCATTGGATTACCGCAGTTGAAAATCGCCGAGTTGATTCATGGGTCGTGATAGTGTGGGTGTATTCTTGTTGGCGTGACGGTGTGGGTTTTGGTATCGCCAGTTTCTTGCTGACCTTTGGTGTGGCAGACTTGTGTGGGTGTCTGTATTGTGGCGGATTCCGAGATGTGGGTCATAATACCTGTAGTGGTATTACGCCGTCACAACGGTATGTTGGCGGTCTTCAGCACGGCAGAAAGCGGGATTTACCACCAGGGTTGTAATGAGGGCCTCAGTCTCCAGCTCTGGTTTGCTCATTAGCTATCCATTAGCTACGTGACAAATTTTTGTCTTTCCTGGGAAATTGGCATTTAATCTCTGGAATATTCTCATACACTTAAAAAATATCATTTTCAAGGCCTTTTGTGTAATTTGCCATTGTCTAGTGGTAGAGTTCTAAGACTGCTTTTAGCCTTGCCTTATGGAGGCACCCAACCTTACAGTGTGCCTTCGCTGGGTGTTTATGTGCTTTGAATTACCATAGTGACAAGTCATAGGCTTGCTGGGTATGACATCTGTTAACGCAGGGTGTGGTTGTTTGTGGTTTAGACAGGATCACACCATTGCTGCGTGATTGTTTGCTCATCTCAATTAAAATACCTCAACTGATGTAACCCTTCAGTTATTGCAGTGAAGTTTCTGTGTTGTAATGCAAAGCATAGGTGGAAATGCTGAAATACAACATTGAGAGAGGATAAGTAGGATAAAACAATTCATTTACTAAAGTGTTTTTGGTTACATGTGAAGCATAAATGCACATCAATGAGTAGTAAATACAAGAAATGTGCATTCCGCCTTTAACTTAAAGCAGCATCTCAAAATGGGGTAGGGTCACATTGTATTTCAGAAGTGGTGGATCCACAGCACCAAATAAGCCATATTAACACTGGGGACTCTCCTTGGCCAGTTGGAATCAAAGGGAGTAGATTTTCCAGAAGGCAGTTTGGTAAATGTAAGACATATGAAATAATGATTGTCTCTCATGTGGCACGTGTACAAACCAGTTCAAGCACAATATGTTTCCTGTTTAGAATGTTGAATGTACAGCTGATTCAGAATACATGAGATGTGAAATATTCTTTGAAGATGAGGTGTATGGCTTTGTTGTAGATGGTTGGGTCCAATCCGGGGCGATAAGAGATATGTGCGAATCAAGGACAGACCTTTCACTTTTGACCTTGGCAATGGGTGTGGTAGGATGTTCCAGAATGCATGACAGAGTTAGGCAGGAAGGGGCATTAGCATATGACATAAGACATTGTAGAACAGTAGCTCACATTTGTGTTTTTTAAGTTTCAGAAAATACTTTTTTGTCTATTATTTATTTACAGACAAATAGCTTTCTAGTTATTGGTTGTGTGCATCACCTAAGCCTGGTTGTCCCCTTAGGAGTAGTTACCTATGATCGTCGAGAGAGTGCAGTGTATATACCGAAGAGTATTGTTGTCCTTGTGGGACTTTCCACAAGATTTTATTAGAGTTGGATGGTAGGGGCTTGGATTAATTTGGAGAGGCAAGAGGACACATATAAGAGACAGGAATCAGGGACTCCGGTAACCTACTAGAGACAATTAAGAGTGCTTTTAAGATCCACAAATGATGAAAAGTGTGGCAAGGTTGCCGCATGCTAGCACACATCACTGACCTTCAGTTTCAGCCTTGAAGGTGCTCCTATTCATTTTGACTGGCACAGCTTCTGTAATATGTGGAAGCTGAAATGTACACTATTGAAGAGGCTGCAGCTGACAAGGTAAGTTTGGAATTGAGCCACAATGATTTTCTCAGGAATCTATAATGCAGAGAGTAGTCTGGCAGTGGAGCTGTGATTATCGTTGCTTGTTGGGCTGAAGGTGTCTTTCTTAAGAGACACCATAGTACTGGATTTTTGAAAGGCAGCTTGAACTGTTCCCTCTTCAAATGGCTGTTAAAGTTATTTATAAGTATGATCGTGGTGACCATATATGACTGACAGCAATCGAGTTCCAGGTCCATCAGTCTTTCTCAAACACCATTAGTCTGTATATCCACGATCTTCTCAGAGGATGGCCTAGTTAGCACTTGACTTCATTCTAATGTGGTTTGTGTGACTGTAGAGATTAAAACAATTTACAAGAGTAACATAGTAAGGAGAGAGGTTGAGCAAGAGGAATTAAAACATTTAAAATATGTGTAAGAGAGGTCTTGGAAATGATAGAGAATATGAAGGTTCTTGTACATCAGTTTCTAAAGTTGTTAATTGTAGATCCTTTCTTAGGGTACGTGTTTCTGCAGTGCTATGAAAATTCTGCTACAACTGGGAGGAGATAGTAGTTAGAAAAAGATCAACTTTTACATAGGTCATGAAACCTGAGATGAAAAGTGTTGGGATGTTAACTACGAGTTTCAGGTTGTCTCTCAACTCTTATAGTTAGAAGTGGCAACCCATGTCTTGCAGTGAATGCTACTCAATATCTTTGTGATACCAGTGGATGCCAATCTCTATTACCATATCCTTTCCCATACCTTGCAAATAGAGTTGGTCTCCCAAGTCTTGACTTAGAGTGAAGGATTTCCCTTTCATCCAAGAAGGAGGTTGTATCCTGTCTCCTGTACTTTAGAGCTAGTAGTGGTCTTAAAAACAATGCACTTCAGGTGGTGTATACCTTGGAGCTTTATGTTGTCTTTCATATGTTTGAGCTGTAGTTGGCATTTAGGCCCTCATTAGGAGTTTGGTGAGGCGGAAAAGGCCACCCGCCAAACTCCTGCAGGTCAGGAGACCGCCAGTGCACTGGTTCTATTATGAGTTTCCCGCTGGGCCGGAGATGGAAACACAGTTTTTTCCCGCTGGCCCAGTGGGATATGCACAACAACATTGACGCCAGCTCGTAATATGACCAGTGGCAATGCTGTTGTGCATCGGGTGCACCAGCAACTGTCACGGAAATCACTGTCTGCAAAACAGACAGTGATGTGTGCAACGCAGCTTACCAGTGAGGCCCCCATACTGCATATGCCAAGTGCATGGGCAGTACAGGGGCCTCCCTTCCCCACCAGCATTTACATGGCAGTAAAACTGCCATGTAAACACTGGAGGAGAGAGGGGTTGTAATCCCAGGGGCAGCGCTGCTTGCAGCACTGCCCAGGCGGATTGGGATCACCAGCAGAGAAAGGACGTCTGGCGGCTGGAAAGTGGCAGTTCTGGCGGTCTGACCGTGGCACTTTAGCCACGGTCGTAATGTCCCGGTCAGACTATCAGTTTGGCGTTGGTCCGACTGTAACCCCGCCAGGGTCATAATGAGGCTCTTAATTCCTAATTGGAGGTCATCACCAATATTTTCCACACAATTATCTTACAAACTGTGGAGTCATAAAACTCCCCCGTATCATGAAATGTGTGATCTCTCCTATCCTGAAGCTGGAAATCGACCTTAGAATTTGGTGTTTGGTGTGGCAATTACCTTGCAACAAAGCTAGTGGTGATAATAGCTCATATCTGGTACCATATCTGGTAAATGATGCTGCCAAAGCGAGAGAGGGTCTTGTTTCACGTAATTTGGGCCATCAGTTTCAATTCCTCCTCAAAGTCTTAATTATTTTGTGTACCACTGACACGATTTACACTGGGTCACTGATTGACTGGCAAATGGAGGAGATATTTTTGTTCATAATAGAGACAATCAACGTTTTCATAGTATTACGAATGTGATGATAACATTTATAAAGTGCACTCTATAAAACCAATGTGATGAAAACAAACTTTGAAGCTGTCACTGGCCTCCAGTTATTATTGGAGGGAGACATAAGAGAAGGCCAGGCAGAGAGTGCATTGTAATTTGCCATTCAACAAATTAATATGAGCACAAGACTTAACAGAAGGAGCCATGTTTATTACAAAGAATGTAGGGCCAGATGTAGCAAATTAAAAATTTGCGAGGTGCAAAGTGCGAGTCCATGCGACTCGCACTTTGCACCTCGCAAATTGGTATGCAGTACGGTGTCTCAGACACCGACTGCAACTCGCTATGGGGTCGCAATGACCCACCTCATGAATATTCATGAGGTGGGTCGCAAATTGCGGCCCCATAGCGAGTATAGGCACTCGCAAACATGGAGGCCTGCTGTCGTCAGCAGACCTCCATGTTCGTGACTGCTTTTAAAAAAAGCAGTTTTTTTTTTTTTTTTAAGTGTAGCCCATTTTCCTTACAGGAAAACGAGCTGCACTTAAAAAAAAAACGAAACCTTTAGTTTCGGTATTTTTTCAGGGCAGGGAGTGGTCCCCTGGACCACTCCATGCCCTGAAAAAATATTTGTGGGTCCAGTCACAAACTGGAAGGGGTCCCATGGGGACCCCTTCCAATTTGCGAGTGGGTTACCATCCACTTGAAGTGGATGGTAACTGCGATGCCATTTGCGACCGCGTATGCGGTCGCAAATGGTATTGCATACCACTCAGACTCGCAAATAGGAAGGGAACACCCCTTCCTATTTGCGAGTCGGAAATGCATATTGCGAGTCGGTACCGACTCGCAATATGCATTTCTGCATAGCAAAGAGGCATTTGCACCTCGCAAACGGCGATTTTCGCCGTTTGCGACGTGCAAATACTTTGCTACATCTGGCCCGTAGTCTCTTACAACCATATTTTAAGCGTTGACAAATCTTGTCAGTGGTTAGCTGGTTCTATTCCAGTCCTTCGCAGAAATGAAGAACTATGAGAAATTGTATGTGAGAGTAACACACGGCAGTGCTATTAGTGGCAGCAAGTGCCAAAAACAAGGATGTTGCAGCACCTTGTTTACAAGTGATAGTTCACGTTGCTAGGAAGAGAAGACACCTATTTAATGTAAGATCATAAAAATAAAGGTGTCCCAACACTTGCAAAATATGGGTAGAGTTGGAGGATGCTCTATCATACTTGGGCATCTCTCAATAACCTAGTATGGTGCCCTCAGCCCACCTTTGCGAGGGAGATGTTGTAGCTTTAAATACATGTATGAGTCAAGGCTGTTTGATCACCCTGTTACTCAATATTGCTGGTACTGGAAAGGGAATGCCTTATGTGTTAATAGGTGGGGGTGAAGGTTAGAAGTAGGGTCACCACCCATCCATAATTTTCACAGACTGTCCATGAATTAACCCTAACGTCTGTTGTCAGTGATGAAGATTTTAAGGGACGTCATTTGCCTGTAATTTTAGACTTTGCATTAAAAGAAGTTTAAATTCCTCGGCTAAAGTGGAAGGTCTCCTCTGCTGTGATCCCGAGGGAGGGACCGACACATTACCATGAAGCAAGCCTTCTCGCCAGGGCGTGGATTGCCTTAAAAGAAATGCAGATCAGTGAAGTTGGTTAAAAGAAATGCAGATCAGTGAAGTTGGTTAATCTGTAAAGGCAAAGGCTGCTGGGAGTGTGAATTGATTAAGATACTTAAAGCTTCCTGAAGACAAAGATTTACTCTTCTTGAGAGGTATTGTTAGGGTGTTCAAAGCTGACTTGTGGAGTGCATGTTTTAATGGACAGTTGTAAAACTGTTTGCACTAGGTGCAATCTCCATATAACTAAAATGTACACCTTGAAAACACTTTTTTTTCACTTTAACCTAAATTTATGTCCCCATTTTGTGGCAGCCTATCATATACTGTCTGTTATACAAATTTAAAATAATGACGTACATATTAACAGTGCCGTCTGTGATGGCCAGGGACCTTCTAGCACTTAAAATTCACAAGTCACTATTCCCTGCTGAACCAAGCAGAATTCAGGTTTATGGGCTTGTGTTTGCTCACACATATACCTGTAGAGATCACATTAACCAGCAGAGGTTTCGTAAAATAAAATAGTGTATTTCCTCCTGATTTGTTTAAAACTTGCCTCCACCCTCACTGACCACATCCCCATAGCACTCAAGATCACAGTATCCATACTTTTTTTAATTCCCTTCGGGAAAGCCAGTGATGTTGGCCTATAACGTCACTAAGGGGGTCATTCTGACCCTGGCGGTCCATGACCGCCATGGCAGTGGGCGGCGGAAGCACCGCCAACAGGCTGGCGGTGCTTCCTGGGCGATTGTGACCGCGGCGGTAAAGCCGCGGTCAGAAAAGGGGAGCCGGCGGTTTCCCGCCGGTTTCCCGCTGGCCCAGGGAATCCGCCATGGCGGCGCTGCTTGCAGCACCGCCATGGGGATTCCGACCGCCTTCCCGCCAGCCTGTTTCTGGCGGTGTCCACCGCCAGAACCAGGATGGCGGGAACAGGTGCCGTGGGGCCCCTGGGTGCCCCTGCACTGCCCATGCCACTGGCATGGGCAGTGCAGGGGCCCTCTAACAGGGCCCCATACAAATTTTCACTGTCTGCTTAGCAGACAGTGAAAATCGCGACGGGTGCCACTGCACCCGTCGCACCCCTGCAACTCCGCCGGCTCCATTCCGAGCCGGCTTCATTGTTGAAGGGGCTTTCCCGCTGGGCCGGCCGGCGGTCTTCTGGTGGTCACCCGCTGGCCCAGCGGGAAAGCCGGAAAGGCCGCCGCGGTCTTTTGACCGCGGAGCGGTCTTTCGGCGGGAACCGCTTGGCGGGCGGTGACCGCCGACCGCCGCGGTCAGAATGACCGCCTAAGTCCCTCAAGTTCACTACATACCTTTTTTTAAAGATATTGTGTCAAATTAACAAGTGATCTTTATTTACTTAACACAGTAACATCTGACATAATTGTACAAAACACACTCTCCTCTTGTGCTAAAGTGGATTAAGAAAACGAAAGTCATCTAGTCATTTGTTTAATTGCACTGTGATTGACCAGGAAACCTGTGTTCAAATACCGGCTCTCCCACATGATTAAATTGTGTGATTTACGTCAAATCAAGTTACTTTATGTGTCTAGTTTACTTAATAGTGACATTTGAAAGCACATCCAAGTAAATCAGTTCAGGATGGGTCCTGTGTAAAGTCCTCACTTATATATGCTTCAATAGCCTACAATGTTTCTCCTTCCTTAAAAATAATACTGACCATAACATAAGGGACACCTTATGAGTCATACGCTTTGTTCACTCATGGCTTTTTCAGGAGGGAGGGTTAATAAATGTTTTAAAGTTCATGTTTAGAAACTTTCAATTCAAATAAATGTCAATGCAATGTTGTGATCTAATGTACTAAACTGAAAAACTTCCAAGTGTTAAAGAAACACTTTCTATATGTTAAAGTCTTTATCATGTTCTTATATTTTGTTTGTTGTGCAATTTGTATCCCCAATATTTTGAAAGTTATGCATGCTCTTTGGTACTTAGGATGAGCTAGACCACTGGTTCAGGTTTGGCTCAACTGCAGAGCCATTTTAAGACATGGTCAAAGTAGGCAGTTGCCAAGGGCCAAGCATTTCAAGGGGCCGACCCCTACCCACCCTCCACAAGCACTACCAAAAATCCATTACTCTGGGATAGTTTGCTAGGGTGGGAGGGTGCTGCTTATGCTACTACTTGGTGGCGCCTGGTCTGTTTCTGGCCTCTCTGCTGAGACTACTCTCCAGATATGCAATACTTTCCATTACTCATGGGAGACCTATCTGATTTTAGAAATTGTTCCGCCTTGTTCTTCTCTTTCTTATTTCTCCAGATCTTAGCAGTCACCCTTTGAATCAGTTACTATGGATCTCCCATCAGATCTTGGCTTCATCCTTTAGATCTTTGGTGGTCAGGCTGTCAGGTCGGAGATACAAATTGAGTCCCTGATGTACACTCGAATGCAGGAGTCGGGCATCATTGACAAGTGACAGACAAACTATGGATATTTCCTGACATTTGGCGAGAGATTGTCACCCAAACTGTCTGCTCTGCCTCAATATTTTTTTAGGTTTGACGTCTAGCGGAGAGTCAGGTGAGCCAGATGTTTGTTCAACTTGCCTAAACAAGGAGAAGGGGAAAAAGTCACTTACCGTAATGTTTCCCATGCTGTTTGCCTAGCATATTGAAATGTTTAGAAACTTAATCAAAATCTTGCTTTCTCTCCAAGAAAGATTAGGTATATTTGGGTAGGAGTGATGCATTTAACACCGTGCTCAAGGGCATCAATTTGCTTTTGAACAAATACATAATGTGCCATCTCGATGTGGCATACCTAAAGGCAACCTTAAGCACAGCTGAATGAATAAGTAGGGCAATGTTCAAAATAGTAAATGAATGCACTGAAAAACCAGTGGGGAATGGCTGCTCCTCTTTTTCTCCTGACGTTTGTCCTGAATTTTGACCCTTTGTCCTGAATTTCTTACAGTCTCACCCTGAATTGGCCTCCATGCCAGTTGGCCACCCTAGTTAGAAGTGACATAATGAGTGGAGTGGTCAAAGGAGGCATTTGTAGAAAGACAAACACTGATATACATTGCTTTCAGAATGACTGAGGACAGAAATAGTTATTTCGGATTTTTGAACACTCCCCCCTCTCTGATCATAGTTGGGTTCACTCAATCCAAGGACTGGTCGAAACAAAACAGGAGTTATATTGGGTTTTTGCATTATTGTTTGTAAGCTGCACCCTGTATGGATTTATAGATTAAATTTGCCTGACCAGCACACATATAGTAGTAGTCTTAGTTGTCCAAAATATATATAATCTTCCAGCAAGATAGGCTACATCAAATGGTGCAAAACAGGGGGTAAGGAGCAGTGCCTGATGGGAAGACTTACTATAGACTGCTTGCAATCTACCTTCTTACATTGTTTAAAAACACTCTCTAAACATTGTCCTCCAAACAGGAAGTATAAAAACAGTTCTTTGAAATTACACTGAGGTAGGTGTCACTGAGTGTCATTCTTTCACTCTTCGTTCTGTGATGGGGTTACCTTGCTTTTAAGTATTGCTGTTTTTCAGACAAGTGAAGAAAGGCACAAAGAGGTGCACAGTTTACCCATCATCATACAATGTATTCAAAGGGGAAAGCCAGGATTAGACTTGTGTGTCTTGGTTCCACAAATGTTAACATCACGATTAGGCCTCTCCTGTCTCAAATTGGTTTTCCTAAATGATGCCAGCAATGGCAAACAATATTATAACCTGGGAACTAATGGTAACACAATCTTTTTTGTATGGCTCGTATTACACGAGGAAAAGCTTACATAAGAAGTTTGCTCCCTTCTTGAATATTTTGTTTTCCAAGTTGCTACAGCAGCCTAATTAAAACACAATAGGGTCGATAGACATAAACATTTATACTATGGGAATACTTTCTGCAAGTTCTCGCATGCCTTCCTGAATAAGCCCTGAAACATCCAACTCCAAAGGCACAGTTCTTTCTAGATGTAAGTAAATGTATATGAATATTCCCTGAAAATTCCAATTGTGATCACATTTTAGATGTTTTGGTGCCCTAATAAAAAAGCTTACACTAAACAGTACTTATGGACTATTTTTAACAAACTCCAAAATTCCTTTGTGGAAAGGCTTCAGAATTCTTTAGATACTCTCCATTCCGAAGCATTGTGTGGTAGACTTTGCACAAGTGCGCAACAATATTCTGTATAAAACCCTGTCTCTTCATCAAAGCACTTTGGGGCTTATTTACAAGCCCCTGGCACCACCAGAGCATCTGTAGCGACGCCCCAGTGGTGCTGTGTCACTTTCCATATTTACAAGGAATGTTAAGCCACTTTGGTAGCTTGTAAAGATGGCCCCCGCAACGTAGTTTTCTGTGGCAGAGGGGCGTGCAATGGTGTTCCTATGGACATTCCATTACAACATCCATTGCATTTTGATGCTGCCCCAGATTTACGAGGATTTGGCTTTTCCTATGTGCGTTGCATTGTGCAGCACAAATAGGTAGAGCAAAACACCATTATTGATTGTTTATGTGCAGGAAGAGAAACCCCTCTGCACATAAACAATCATTCCCTGCAACAGAGCTACTGATTTGGCACTAGGCAGCTAATTTTAGCGCCAGCACTAGGGAAAACACAGGGGTGCACCTAATTGTCTTAAATACAGTGCATCCCTGCATCTCTGAAGTGACGTAGCACAGCGCTGCCAGATTTGGCGCAGCCCCTCGATGCATTACTTTGTAGTAAATGAGGCACTTTATTGTTAGTGCTTATAAATACATAGGGTAAAATGCTTGTAACGTGAGGTGAGTGGGATAAATATTTATCCGACTACAACCTCGATAATGGACTTTCTTTTAATACATCGATTTTGTGTAGGGCTTGCAACCCCAGATTTTCCACGTCTCAGCTCTGTAAAATTACACACATTTTAGCGTTGATATATTTGCAGCTCAATGCTACTCATTTAAGTGACTTCTGAAATCGGCACATCTAGGATAGTAGCTGATAAACTGCAACCTCCAAATATATCTCAGTAGCAGAGTTCTTCATTCTGTAAAGTTATTTTCCCAAACAGTCGTATAATATTTTTTTTTTAATGACGTTTAGTTAGTACATACAATTAACAGAAATCAATTTGGACATGCAACTAATAATAAAGACTCGTTGTGGATTGTTTGGAGTGCTCGAAACATGGTAAAGAACATTTTTCACTTTTTTCAGTAAACACACCTAGCCCATGAAAGTATGAGAGTGCTCTATATTATAGCACCTTAGGAGAGGAAAACTGGCATAAACACTACTGGACATTTTCTCAACAAGCCTCCGAATCTGCAAAGTCTGTATTTTAAGGTTCTGCCCTAGACAGCTGCCAAGACCTCGGGATGTTCCCAGGGATCCCAAAAGGGTTGGAGGCAGCTTGCCATGTTAGCTCAGGCTGTTTGTTCTCTTTATAAGGTACACATTATTCTGCACTTTTATGGTCACCTGGCACTTTACTGGGTCAGAATCATGCCTCCATCTCATTTGACACAAAGCACCGGAGGGTGTTTTCCTTAAACAGGTAAAACACTATAGGAAAAAAATAGAACTCTGCACAGAACAAAAAAACAAGCCATCTAAAAACGAAGCAGTCACATTTAAATTCCACTATCCGAGAATGAAAATGTTCTTTTTTGTGTGTTCTCAGTGATTTGAAGAGTTGAAGGAGATATGCCCTAAGCTAAAGGATTGCGCAAATGTTTCAAGGTGTAGACTCCTCCAAAAATATGGGTTACTAAAAGTCCAAAGACATAAAGTATAGTAAAATTTCAAAGTTGTACAGTCTACTAACGGTCCTAAGATCTAAAGACATGTGCAAGTTCAGATAAACGGCGTTGCACATGTTCCAAGACACAATAGGGGTCATTATGAGTTTGGTGGATGGAAAAGGCCATCCGCCAAAATCCTGCGGTCAGGTTGCTGCCAGGGCACCCGCCTTCCCTCAGGCCCCATTACAAGTTCCCAACAGGGTCAGTGGGCGGATACTATGTTTCTGCTCGCTGGCCCTGCGTGGAACAGCCTACAACACTGACACCAGCTCTCAATTGAGCCAGAGGCAAATGTTGCAGTGTGTAGGGTGCACCAGCATGCGTCATGCTGTTCACTGAATGCAGGCAATGAACAGCGTGACGGGGCTGGCCATGGGGGCTCCGCCAATGACCATGTCATCTCCACCAGCCTTTACATGGTGGTGCTACTGCCATGTAAAAGCTGGTGGAGAGGATGGTCGTAATCCCCAAGGCAGCGCTGCTTGCAGTGCAGCCCTGGAGGATTAGGACCACCAGCACTGCCAGTCGCTCCTGTAGAGGTAAACTGGTGGTGCTGGCGGTCCTACTGTGGCGCAATTAAGATTTTCCCGCTGGCCCAGTGGAAAACAAACCCACAACATTGACGCAGGCTCGTAATCTAGCCAGCGTCAATGTTGCAGTGTGTCAAGTGTAACAGCACCCATCGTGCTTTTCACTGCCTGCTTTACAGGCAGTGAAAAACTCAACGGGCTGTCCATGGGGGACTCTGCACTGCCTGGCACCCCGTCTCCAGGCGGTGGCGGACATGGGGGTTGTAATCCCTTGCAGCGCTGCCCAGGTGGATTAACTGCCAGCAATGCCAGGCTGTCAACCGGCGGCAACCTGGCGGTGCAGGCTTTTGGACCGTGGTGCTTTCACCACAGCTAAAATGTGGAAGCCGGACTACCTTGCGGTGTCATGACGGCCAGGGCCGTACTGACGGTCTCAGTGACAGTCAGTCAAGCCAACTCAACATTGTTTTGACAGCATGCCACAAAAAGCATTTAACACGTAACAAAACATAAAAATTCATATGGATTGCACAAGTGATCAGTAAGAACATGTAAAATCACATTCAATAAAATTCCTAGGGATCAGGTAAAAATTACTACTCGTTCTTGATAAAACATCACTTTAAATTTATAAGCTCATACCGGTTTCTAATTCGAATTGCACCCTTAATAAAGTTTGACACAGCATGGTACAAGTCTATCGTAGGTAATTTTTGCAAGAATTCCACTGCAGGACGATGTTGCCTAAACTCCCCCTGATGCAACAATGGAGTCAGAAAGGTACTTCTTGGGCTTTCAAAAAGTGGGCAAAATAAAATGAAGTGACAGGTGCTCTGTTTGGTGGTATAATCACAATGACATGTGGGTTATTCCCACTGCCAAACGCATTGTAATGGGAAAGCCACTTTAAAATTAATCAAATTAGGTTTAAAATATGTTAAAAGAAGACAATGATTTGCATTCTCAAACCATCCCAGGTATGGTTCAAGAGATTTAACAGTGACAATCTGCAAATAATATTCAACGGTTTTCATGTCCAAAACACCTCATAACCTTTCCTCCCCTCAACAGATTGAATATCTAGATTTCACAATTGATTTTGCATTCGATGGCTGATGTATAGAGAAGCTGAACCATTCTATTAAACCTAATTAAACCTAATTTGTGAAAGGACGATTTTAAATACATCAACCAGGGTATCTTGTTTGCATTTTCTAAGGCTAAGCAATTTGACATGCAGGCTCTAACTGATGCAGCCTCTGGGTTTTGCCAGCACTTAATCCACAGAAGGAGTGGTGAGATTTTTATTTGATCGTCTATGTGGGGGAGACCCACCTCCTCATGGCATATAAAATTTGCTGTATTTTTTGGAACGGCAAGCAACCTATGAGTAAAACCATTCTCAATGTGTTGGAGATTATCAGATTTTTGGTGACCCCAAACTTCAGCCTCATAAGTGGCCGCAGCAATACATTTGGCTATGTACAGGACAATCATCTCTGCCAAAGCTTTGTGGCCTAATGGCGTAGCAAATCGAAAGATGCCCTCCACATTCCTTTCCAGTTGTTGGGCTTTCAAGAGAATGTGTGGTTTTCACCTTAAAGATGAACTAAAAACAATGCCTAAAAAGTTAAAATTCATTGGTTCATTTTAAAATGGTGCACCATTCTAAAGTGCATAGATTTTGTGCGTAGTGGCCCACAAGTCATGGCATACGATGTTAAATAATTTACTTTCAGGTCCAAGCCTTCCATGTATTCGGTAACGAGATCTAGTAGCTTCTGCAGTGCGTTTGGGGTGCGTGGGATCATCCGTGTACAAAGGTATCAGCACAGAATAATCCCCCACCTTTGGCACATCCACAGCTGCGTATGATACGTATCCTGTGATACCATTACTATATATTAGGAACAAAAAGGTGTTAAAATGAACCCTTGTCTAATGCCTCTCCTGGACTTTATTTGAGATGACGATTCCCCTTGTGGGCCATATTGGACCAAGACTTTAAGGTCATGATGTAAGCATTACAGTAACTTGAGCTATTTTGGTTCCACCCCCATTTTCTGCATGGTCTCCCATAGTTTGTGCCTATCAACCAAATCAAAGGCGCTTGACAGGTCATGAATGCCATGTGAATGTGGCCCCTTTTGCTCTCACATATTTAGTGGCAATCATACTTAATGCTTGCTCCACAGTTCCTATGCCTGGCCTCACCCCATACTTGATGGGTGCTAAAACCTTATTCTATTCAGCCCATGTCTCAAGTCGGGCGAGAATCACCCGTCCCAGGATTTTTACTGTTGCATCTGTTAGAGAGATTGGCCTACAGCCGGCTGGGCATGATTTACCTCCCTTTTTGAAGGTGAAGACAAGAAAGGCCATTCTCTATGAGTCACGGATTTCCCCCACCACAGCACTTCTTATAACGTTTGCCAGTACTGTGGCCCATAAATCTGTGTTTGATTTGAAAATATCAACTGGGACCCTATCTGGGCTCAGCGCTTTTCCAGAAGTGGATTTATCAAGTGCAAAAAAAGACCTGACTAATTTCTATAGGGAATACAATGGGTGCTGGAACTGGCTCTGACCAGGGAAAACAATTAGAGGCCCCATATGGGGGCAGGTCACTTTCAATAGGTTGAAAAACACCCTTGAAGTGTGTCACCCACTGGGCTTCCTGGGATGGTAACTTCCAGCTTGGGAATGTTGCACTAAGAAAAGCAGGAATGATTTACACCAACCCTATCTCTTAATGATGAGGCCTGGGCAAGTTCTTCCCAGGACTGTTCCCTTATTGACCTCTTCCGTTCCCCCACAGCAGACTTGTATTCACGCCTAGTCTTTTTAATAAACTCGGGATTACATTTTGAGTTCCGCCTTTAAATGCTTATGTGCTTCCGAAAAGGTGGCATTAAACCAATGATGTGGAAAGATCCTCATTTAAGCTTTCAAATTCCGATAAAACTGAGGTAGCAGTGCTATTCTCATGCAAGCATGCAAGGAGAGACTCTATATCATTGTGGACGATTTTCTTAGTGAAGCTAACAGGATCAACCTTTGCCCATTTAATCTGGAACTCTTTGTTCTTGGATAGGACCATATTAAATTCCATCAGTGCCGGAACTTTGTACGTTTTTGTTTACATGGTGAAGCATTCAGGGTTCCGGTCACTAATGCAGTTTGCCACTATTTCAAATCTGAAACTAGGGGCACAGCAACTACAGATATTAATATAAAACCTATGGTACTCCCTGAGGCCCTCCTGTGAATGTTGAAATCTGCTCAATATTATTTAACTGGACCTCGCTAAGAATTTTTAGCTCATGTTTCAAGATTAGAGTGTTCAAAATTGTCCCCAACCTGGTATGTTTAAAATGAGCCATGTCATCGCATTCACCTGGTTAGAAGCCACAAACATTATTATCTCCTATGGGGCACAGGGTAATATTAAAACCCCCCAACCATATTAAAATTATATATTTTCCCTGTTGGGCAAAAAAAAAAAAACATTTAAAAATGTATCAAAATCACTCATCCCCTTTTCTACTTCATAGTTGAAAAAGTTATTATAAAAATGTATCAACAAGATATCGCATTCGCCTATCCACGAAATGAGTGAAACCAAAAACTGTGGGGAAGACCTTTTATGAACAACATGTACATTTCAAATTTTAACAGCAACAAAAGTAGCAAGGCTTCCACGTGCCCTTCCTGACAGGGAAACAAGTGCGTGTTGGAACACAGAGGCAAAACCGTCTATATGAAAAGGGTCTAGCATCCACGTTTCTTGAGCACAGAAAATATCAAAGGACTTAGCCAGCTTTTGCCAGTCTGAATTCTTTAGAATTTGGCGTGTGCCTGCAATATTCCAAGTGGCTACTATCACCTCCTTTGACCAGAACTTAAACTTTCTTGTTGCCTCAGCCTCCAGTTCTCCACTCCCCGTTCTATGAGAAGATAAAACTGGGCCCCTCTTACCATATGAATCCAACATTTGTGTAGAGTCACATTGGCCAAAAAAAGAGGAGGGCGGGCTTTTGCCAGGATTTGCGTTGCCCTTGGTTCGAGCAATCTGCATGATAGGGAGTAGTTGTACCATGACAAGGTCTATTGCTGTCATCTAAGGTGACCCTTCCATCCACTACTCCCACCACAAGCTCAGGCTCCCTTGATGAAAGGAGGACGGGCCCACTATCACCACTATCGCCCCCCTTTTTTTGTATACCCGCCTTTAAAGAGACCATCTCTGTCATTCTTATTACAATCAGAACACTGCAAAACCTCTTCACTAACTAGTCAATCCACCTCATCGAGGACATCGAACCGGTTGGACACCAGAACGTTATACGGCCCCACTGGTCTTGGGACACTAGTGTCTGTAATGCATGGGCGTATGGGGAGATGTACTGGGAAAAGAGTTTGCCTGGCCCTGCCTAAGCCACGTCGAGGTTTAGAATAACACCCTAAAGGAAGCAGGCTTATGTTACTAGGGCCATCACATATGTTCTTTGTAAAGGCCAACATCTTTTGAACTAGCTCAGGATCTTTAAGTTGACTATAACACAGACCCCGAGCAATAATTTCCACTCCTTCCAATCCACCATACTCTACACATGAAGAGTATATTGTGAACCAAGGAGGTAGGAAATTTATTTTTCTTCGTGAGCTAGAGCAAACACTTGCTGTCCAGGTTGTCATGTGATTCTTTCTGTTCCTCACCCAGGCCTGGAACTCCTGCCAAAACTGCTGCCTAAGAGCATGACGCCAGTGGTAGATTGATAACAGGAAGGTTCCTGGTCTCTCGGAAAGGAGCCCTCCCATTTTCCCCCAAGGTGCTCTCCTGTGGGCAGATTGACATTGGACCCACCACTGAGTTGTTCCCATGGTTGTTCCCTTGGTTGTTCACATGGTTCCATGGTTTTGGAGAAATGATACTACTAAGTGCCCTCAGGGCGCTGGCAGTACTAGTAGCTGAAGCTACAACCTCATTAATGCAATTGAGAGTCTTTAACACCCTATCATGCCCTGCTTCATCCAATAGCTGTGAGACAGTGCTGTCGTTACAGATAGCAATCTGCAAGGTCTGAGTGGTCAGAGTGGACTGAGTGAGTGGAGGCAACAATGGCAGAGGCTTGGAAATGCCTTTAAAAGATTGTTCAATTGGTGTCAACCTAGTTAAAAAGGGTGTGAGTTCCACTTTCAAGAACTCTTCGACCCTTCCCACAGGTTCTTCTATAAAAGTGCCACCCAGTTTGGCATTGCATTATAGGGGACGTCAGCCGCGCAATTTTCAAGGGCATGGGAAATAAGCGGGGAATTGGCAGGGGTGGGGAGATGATAGTTCTTGCTTGTTTTCCCTGAGCAACCCTTTTTATTAATTTGGCAGCTTGTTGGTGCCCCCCCCAACCTGGTGTTCATCTAACAGACCCCCTAAAAGCAGTGTTAGGGCTGGGCTATTAGATATTTGATCAGGAGTCACACCGAGTACTTTAGACGTACAGGAGGCTGTATCTACCACTAGCCCTAGCTCAAAAGCACTTCCAGCTCCTTCGGGGCCACTGGCGCTCAAAGTCAGAACAGAATCAGCTGACCCCAGTGATAAGCACACTCAAATCCCGAGGACCCATAGAGAATTTCCTCTCAGTCATCTCAATTTCTGTGGCGACAACCCCAATTGCCCTCTGAAGCATCAAATCGATTGATGTTGTTTTTGGGTGTGCTGATGCCCCCGACCCTCCCACCTTGTGTATTTACGCTTAACCATGATCTCCCATCTGGTGCAGAACCCAGCTGGCCAGCTGGCCAGCTGACCAGGACAGATTGTTCGGCACCCTAGGATGTCTCCAGTATGATAGTGAAATAGTCTTTTGTGCAACGCCTCTCTGTTGGAAGAAGCAGCCTCCTAGATACCTAAGACCAGCAGTACAGTGAAGAGGAATACACAAGACTACGAGTCTGTAAGTCTGCGGACACAACCACCTTGGGGGAAGACTTTAGCAGGCAGTGCACAGTACCAGCTACAAACAGTAAGCGGCAGTGGCACTTACCTCCTCCCCTGGTCTTGATGTTGCTGCCTCCTCCATCACACACGCAAGGATTATGAATGACAGAGATGTGAAATGCAGTAAGCACACAGTAAATGCACAGACATAAGCTGTGCGCAGGGCTGCATTGCAGGAATGTCAAGAATGACAAGATTCAAGATACAAAATCAAAACTGGTCAGGACTGGCAGGCGAGCAAACCAATTGACAAAGCAATTTGCAAGGAACTCCACTCCAAGGAAAAAAAGCATCACAAAAACAGGCTCTAGAGCTTAGCCTGCATGTCACGGGGTTATGCATGCTTGGCCCCCCCAAACCCTTAAGGCTCCAGTAATGACTAGACGCCTCGCCCATTGTCCTGCTGAGCACCCAAGCCTACCCGTCTCTATGAGAAGGCCAAGTGCAGAGACAAACAGGGCAGAGGGCAGACCAACAATGCTAGTACCCAGCTCTTATATGTGGGCATATAACTCAACAGCTATACTGGTAGGAGTGTAACATGTGACCTACAGGTAGCCGACAGGTCTCTGGGACACCAGAGTGATCCCAGTGAGCTACTATATATAAAATGCAAATCTGTGCCCTGAATGTTACATGCATTAACACTTGGTGCTATTTTATGATGAGTTAAACTGTGGCTTGTTGTGACACTGAGGCATTAACCTACTGACACAATTATCTCACCACTCTTTATCTCTGAAATATGCTGGATACACAACTATCTCTGCAGGAGATGACAACCATGTCAATAGCTTAAAAGGTTTTATTTGTGACCCTTTAAGTAAGCCAGAAAGGTAGTATTATATTATTTGTTCTCATCAACAACTGCTTGAGGGGGGTTGTGAGTGTATAACAAATGGTGTAAGATGACACTCAATGACTCCAATCCTCACAACGCTGTTCTTCATGATACCGCCCCTCATGGACTCACCCCATTTCTGTCACCACCCCTTGATATCCAATTTATTGGTTCTCTGAAATATTATTTTTCCATTGCAAGTATCTTAAAAGATGTAAAGTCTAGAAAAACTCTAGTTTTGTCATCTTGGAAACAAATAAATGATGTGTTGCCTAACAACTGGTTCCTGCTCGCTATCCTTACATATATGCCCTGGTTTCCAAAGGTGATGCACCCTGATCTCTCATTTGTGAACTAACCTGCTCCCTCTGATCTCCTGACCTCAGAAATGATTCAAGCTCATCTCTTCATTTTGTTTTATTTTATATCACCATAGGGATGTTTATAGTTCATTACATACACGGATGCTTTGAGACAAATGCATGAAGAATAGCTTTAAAGAGTGTTATTTCCACGTTTTACTGCTGTTTAAACTGGGCATGGGAGTGAGCGATTACTTTACTATGCATGGATATTCCCACTTGACTGACACACACACATACAGACGCACACACAGATGTAGCAAAGGGGGCATCTTAGTACCATGGACCCACTCCCTCCAAACTAGATCCCTGTGGATGTTGTACTGACAGCCTTATAACATGTCACATAGATTTAATCTCATAGCAGCAAATTACAGATTACAAATGTCCCCTGCCTGCACCTAACCATGGCACTCATTTGTACAACTACAGAAGTAAAATAAGCCTCAGTACATTGTGTACAAACAAATAGCATTGTAAGAAGTATAGCCTGGTACCCTCCCTGAGATAGTACTCAATGAAAATTCAGGACATAGAGCCATATGTGAAGCCACTCTACTATTATGGCAAATAAACAACTTCCATCCAGGAACCCACGTGAACCAATATCTACAACTGATTCTGTGTCTAAGCACGTAGCACAATGTTGACACATATGCAGATCAAATATCAGCAGATGGAATTTCCAGTGAAGGACTGTCTCAATAAAAAAAATATGAATGACATATGATCACCAGAAAAACCTCCACAGGCCCCCTACAACATGACAGATTGGGAAAGCATTGATCCTACTGAACTCACCAACAAGCCAAATGTAAGCTTAGCAAGGGCAGACACCAACGAATATCGTAGGCACCCGCATCACTTTACATTACCTCTTTACAGAAGGTTCTGATAAACTACTAAACTGTCAATACCCACTACAAGTACAAAATATGTTTCTGATCCTTTAGCCTTATCTGTGCAGACTCAGTAGGATACAAGCATCTGCTCCACCCACCCATAATCTACTGCTGTGCTTGTTCCTGGATGTCAGAGTGGCTGGTTGTCCACTGCATTGACAATTTGATCCCTCTTATCTCTGTGCTGACTGCACTGGATGGCCCTTACTAATACCAATACAAGCACCCTTGCACCATGTCACAAGGGCGCCTTCATTGAATGCAGGATTGTTTGTGTGCAGGAAGGGGCACCTTCCTGCACAAAAACAATACACTGAGGCTTTTTTTCTTTTTCTAAAGGTGCTGCATGATGCAGCACACATAAAAGAGGAAAAAACAAGGAGAAATAAAAATATTTCTTGTTTTTATGCCTCTCCTGGTGATGAGTATGTTTCTGGCGCAGGACCAGGTTTACCAGTTCTGGTAAATCAAGGGATGCATCAAACCATGGGAGTTGCATGGAAACACCCACACAATGCCCATGGAATTCCTCACTAGTGCACAGAAAGGTAACAGAGTAATTTGCGCTGTGTTACTTTACTCCAGATTTACGGAGCCACTCTGGGTCATGCAAAGTGGCCTTGCATGGCTTCACAAATCTCACTTACGTTTTCAGTTACTCATGTACCATGTTGCGTGATGCGGACACAATGCAAACCAAGTCATAAATATGCCCTTAGTGTATGTGTTAAGTGTACCAAACATATATGACGTGGATGTATCCTTTGTGGTTGAAGTAGATGAGGGGCTACCTCTGCGGTTTATTGGCAGATATGTGTGTGCCATCAGTGGTGTCTTTCACTGGATAAGGCACTGATCTCATAAAAACTCATAGGTTCTTGCCATTTGTCTGTGATGTTGAGAGGAAGGCAATATGGTGTCTCACATGAGGGTTGAGCATCAATGACATGTCATGCAACCTTGCAGCCTGATTGTTCTCAGAAGTAAACTGTGTCTCTAGTAACACTTGATTAGGGACCAGTCACATTGCAAATTAATACTTACAGAAGCCTGAATTTTGTATTTGTGGTGTGAGACACTTCTTAGCTGTGCCCAGGAATGTGATTAGGAGTAGAAGGAAATTGACGGAGTCTGAACCTTTGAATGCGTTTTTACATGCTGTACTCCTGAAATGTAGTCGATTGTTGTTTCATTCTTTTCCAAGGGTGCTCTCCTTCTTCTAAGATTTCACATGAGTATAGCTGTCAGGCCCAGATGCATTTCTGTGAGCTTATGGTCTTCTTGCTGGTTCTCAGTATTGGCATTACTCAATGGTGTGGCGGAGTTCACGTGCTGAGGGAGAGTGGTTGGACTGATGGCATGGGCTGCGAATGTCTAATTGGTGCAGATGAGTTCTCTTAGGTGTGTGCCATCCTGCGATCACTTGTGGTGCTGTAGCTAGCATCTCCAATGTTAGGCTTCTTCTCTTTTTTGATTTGTGCTCTGTCTATATACATATTGTATCATGTCTTAGCTTTCTATGTTAGCTTTGGTCAATGGGCTATGGGCAATTGTGTATTTCCATGTAAACTGTATATAAATTGACGTGTATTTGCTTTTGGTGGGTCAGTGAATTAAATGTATTTTTGTGTTTTCCATTTTAGCAGGTGTCTGTGTAGGCTAATGTGATTCAGGTTTCCTGAACGTAATATTCAAAATCCAAAGTAGGCTTGATCATCCAAATGTGATGATAAATACAAGATTTGGACTCACATTGGTTTTAATGAAGATGTGAAGATATGCAGCTCTTAGGTGTTTGCTGAATGTGCATTTTGCTTTGTGTTGGCACTGACAATTTTGTAGCTATGTCCACCATCTTAGCTAAATTTGGTGATTTCACGTTTGAGCAGACCATGCATTTTAAACAACCCAACAAATATATTTGACTTCCGGAGGTATGAAGTTAGCAATTGAAATCAAATGTTAAAGTAAATGGACACTTCCTACTTTGAATAGTAAGTAAGTAAGTATCAAGTTTATTCAGACCATAGTCCATAAAACATTGCAAAAACAGTAAAAACAATAAAACCATTACCCAATAAAATAAAAAAGTATCAAACAAAATGGCTTAAAACCCACCGAACCCACCCATGGATCACCCACTCTACTGGGAATACATAGGAGGATTAATCAGCAATCCCAAATATCCGAATCCTAGCCAGTGCCCACACAAAATCTCACACACAAAACCCGAAACCCAAAATATTGCCTAAAAATCTAAACTATAAAACAATGGGATCAAATAGCGTAATCCATGCTTTCTAAATGGCTTTACTTGGCTTCTGAGGATACAGGATGTGGAGAGGAATCTAAAGATCTATTTGTGGGTTTTCAGGATGAGGTGGGCCTTGGAGCCCACATCAATGATTGTTGCTCCAAAGCAAGAGTTAGTAGGAACTGGTCAATCCTGTGAGGCAAGGATGGTCTCACTGGAATTTTTGAACATGTAACAAGGGTGGCCACTGTGGGGCCTTACAGGAAACACATTGACATTAGTATTACCTGCAAAGGGAACAGCATTCCAGGCGAGGCAGACATTTATTATTAGCCCGGCTGACAGGTTCATGCCTGTCTGATGTTCCATGGCATTCTCATCAGGGTTGGTTTCCCATCCACACATGGGAACCCTGCAGGGCTGTTTCACTTTGCACACTCATCTAGTAGTCATGCTTCCACACGCTATTAGCTGTCTTGCACCTGTGCCTGACTTTGATTAATCTTGAGCAATTATATAAATACTTTACCTCAGCACATGCTTGGCTATTACAAATGCTGTAGCTGCAGTGACAAAGTAATGCTATCTGGTATGAAGGGTTGTGAAAAACTCTCAGTTGTACTTTGCAGGTTCTCCCTTACAAGTGTTGGGCAAAGAAGTGCTTAATCTGGAAATAAAAACGTGCCCGTGCTCTAAGCCCTCCTCTTAAACATGCGGCTGCTGCAGTTAAATGTGGGAACACTGAATACTTAGGCAGCATAAACCTGAAGCCATCTCGGGCCTCTTTAATCTATGTACAGCCACTCCCTGCCCCTTGCAGATTTCTGCTTTCTCCTATTGTGACGCTTTTTCATTTTTTCTCTTCCTCCGTCTTTCCATATGTCTTTTGCTCGCAGCAAATGCTTGAGGCAAAAGAATTAAGCACCGGCCCTGAAAATTAAGTGCTGGTGCTCCGCACCGGAAACAACAAGCACAAATTAAGGCCTGGGCAAAGTGTATATTAGAGGGTGAAAAGAGCCTGAGCCACGTTGCACCTTACACCTATGCCTAACAAATAAACAGGTGTTGAACCAAATCAGAACATGATCACTATGACCTCCAACAGGCCAACACACAAACAAAAAGACACTAAAGTGCAGCAAAAACATGCCTTCCTCCAGACAAGTCCAAGATGCTCTGTACAAACCAGTGAACTCTTTAAGAACATTCGACAAGTCCACCAACCCACATTACGTTCCCATGAACATTTTTATATTTGGCATCAGCCAAGACATTTCTATTTTACTAAAACTATTCATGTAATTCACTTACTTATTGTTGTTTTCAGACAGTCTTCTTCCTCAATTGGTGTGTTGTGTCATTCACATTCTCTTCTGCCCACTACAGAATGGAGCCGCATTTTGCAAAACATTTTTTTTGCTTTCAGACATTTTTTTAAATAAATATTTATCAGGGCCTATCAGCTGCCCAAACAATAATGTTTTACAAAAACCATGCCAAAAACAAGTGCGTAAAAAAGGCATAATTCTGGCAGTCAACACCAGACGTATTGCTTTGCCAATGTTTGTTAAAAACCTGCATTCAGACTTGAACAAGCACTCATGATTTTTCCTTCCCTCTCACCACTTTCTCTGACAACCCGCCTGCATGTTACTCTCACACATTTCCTAGAGTTCGCCTTTTTCCCCATTCCTCAAGACCTGAGCAATGCCTTATTCTGCAGGTACTCCGTAGGTTAAGGTTATGCCTTTCTCTTCACGGCAACCAAAGAAAAGTATTGGTTCCTTGTACTGGTATGAAAAATACAGAGTTACAAAAACAGTGAGTTAAAAACAAAAAAGTAGCTACCATAGTTAATGAAACAAAGAGGTTCCCTAACATATTTTCTTAACATTTTCAACGTTTCCTTTTAAAGATATATATTTAATGCCCACATACAAATAAGAACAGTAGTTAAAAATGCTAAAAAAACAAACAAGTTAAAGTGAGGTTATCTAGGTGTGTGCATCGTGCAGTTTTCTCGAAGAAAAAATAATAAAAAAGACGGAGCCGTTCAATTGCATTGTTTAAAAATTAAAAACATCTTTTCAAAAAAGTAGCATATTTGGCTGGCCTGAAAAGTGAAAGTGGGTCTTGAGGCTTCAGGGCTTATGGGATGGGGTCTTCCTTCAGCGAAAGGCAGCAATAAACCTGGCAAGTTCAGTATGACGATTTTAGATTTGGATTTTTTGGTGCCTATGTACATCACTTGGGGAAATAGAAACTGGAATTTTCAAAAAAGGTAATTTGAAAAGGCGCAAATATGTGGAGGAAATCTAAAAAAAGTAAATACATGTATTTTTCACCATATACTGAGTGCAGAGTCGAAGGGAAACACAGACAATACGTACTTAGCAACCTGCAGTTATTATTTTAATTATTCAAAAATGTGTTTCAAATGGCTAGAGACTATTTTGGAATTTGACGTTTTTGTGTTTACTTCTTTATCTTAAAGTGCATTTTAAATGTTATAAAAGTATTTTTTTTTTTTAATCTTTGCTGAAATCTATGGCCCAGATTTAAGAGGGCCTAGTGCCTCCTTACGCCACATTAGCGTCATTTGTTAGGATGCTACTGTGGCCAAACGAGTCCAAATTTGCTGCGTCATATTTACAAAGTGATGTAATGCATGCATTGCACCACTTTGTAACCCCTTGTGCCACACCAGGCATAATGTATGAAAGGGGGAGTTCCAGCGTTAGGAGGCCCATAAAAATGGCACAGTGAAATTTAAAAGATTAGAGATTAGAGGTAGGGTTAAGAATAGTAAAGCTATGGTTACCTGTGTGCACTTTTCCTAATTACACAAAAATAATTAATATTCTGTAGTTAGTATTTTTGTCAGTCGATATTTAGGACCTCAGTATTGACATGCAACTATTCCAAGTGCTCAATTAATTTTTACTGGCTTTTTTTAGATCATAAAAATGACACAACCCTGAGCTCGGCCTTGCTGATGCAGAAACGAAACACAAAATAACACATTCAATATTCATCTTAAAAGGGAGTATACCACTGCTTTCAATGGGCCCCTAAAATGTTGGTGCTAATCCTGCACAGTACATCAATCGCGTCAAAAATGTTGGCGCTATTGCACCTACCCTGCGCCATGGTGCTCCATATATTAAATACGGAGCACACATGGTGGCGTTTGGGGGACGCAAGAAAAGTGGCATTGCATTGGCTGCAGCACCACTTTTTTTAATTCAGGCCTATGTTTATTTGCATTCTAGTAACCAACATTTATAACCAAATCTTTCACCACAGGTGTGGTTCCAAAATCCTTCAAGCACTCTTTCCTCACATTTCTTCTCGCGAGACTTCCCCAAATAAGAAATGTTATAGATCTGCTAATAAGTTTAAAGCTGGATGATGAGGCTAGGAGAGAGAAGTGGTCTCTCGCAGCAGGTGAAGTTTTTAAAAAAATAGGGGAACATTCCCTCTGACACACAGGGCCTTACTCTGATGGCACCATGCTCCGTCTACGCTCCCTGGTCGCAGGAGTCCCTGCAACGGATTTCCGGCCCCAGGAGCAGACACAATATGACAGTGGACGCCATTTGGCTGTGTCATCTCTTTTACTCCATCTGCTAACCCTGTCATTTCTGGGTGTAGCGAACAGAGAAGGAGTGTATCATCACCACGCAAGTCTCTACAGCAAAAGATTCTTTCCAGGCTGAGTGGGACACCCGACTGCAGCATACATGTCAACCCTTTGACTCGAAAATGTGGGTGAATTCAGGAGTTTAAGATGGTGCTCCCATCAAGGTGAATGGAGAATGTACAAGTTTTTAGTTCATGCTATGTTTGAAATGCGGATAGCCTCACTAAAAACCTATAGAGACATTTTGTTTGTCAGGATGGTAAATATAATTAAAAGAAGCTTACACATGCCAAATGCGAGTGAGTTGACAAGAATGCAGAAGGTATTGGGATTCTCTAAACATGGTTGAGTATTCTTGTCCTGCGACCGCCAAAACATTTGATATATGTGGGTGGTGCCATGTATAAGTGGAAGTAAAGCCCAAAGTGCCTTACATAGACTCCGCAGGAGAAACATATGGAAGCTCAACAGGTGAAGTGACAGAGCACGGGGTACTCGATGGGTGATGTAAGATTCGGGGTTACTCTACGACACCCTTCCATCTTTACAATACCCTCGGCAACAGGGTGAAATGCATTACTAAATAAATAATAAGTGTATGCGCTTGGCGGTCTTGATACAGCTGCTAATTGTTGAATTACTCACTCTCTTTTCTAAAAGGCAGTGGTAAATACCAAAGTACCTTCTTATGTGACTCATCCCAACACCGGGGTGCAGCTGCCTTGGTGCAGTGGCACTACTGAACCCTGTTAACCGCTGTATTTCACTGCCCCAACAGCATTTAAAGGAGCCATTTTCTTTGCTTGCACCAGGTCCCATGGCATCCTTCCCACGCTACTGTCATACCGAACTGTATGGCCTTTTAGCTGCACCAACCTGGCATTATTTTCTCTTCCCCATCCTGCTCTGCTGTGACACCTCTTTATCCTAACCCCATTCCTCCCGGCCACTGAGGCACACTAGTGACATGTGACCGACTCCCCACAACCTGGAAGCTTTTCAAGACACCGTAAGAGGCACTGGCCTAACATATAACTAATTACATAGAGTCCACAGCTTTCCTCGGAGGCACTGGCATGAAAAGTCACTGAACTCGCCCCAGTCCTCCGGTGTTTCAAGGTAGTGCTTAATTTGTAAATAAAAACGTGCCGGTGCTCAAAGCCCTCCTTTCAAACACGTGGCTTCTGTAATTAAATGTGGGAACACGGAATACTGAGGCAGCGTAATCCTGAAGCTATCTCGGGCCTCTTCAATCTATATAAAGCCACTCCCTGCCCCTTCAGCTCACTCTAGCAGCTTTCTGTTTTCTTCCTTTGTGACGCTTTGTCTATTTTCTCCTTCCTCCGTCTTTTTCATATGTGCCTTTTGCTCGCAGCAAATGCTTGAGGCAGAAGAATAAGCCCCGGCCCTCAAACATAAGTGCCGGTGCTCAGCGCCTGATACAACAAGCACAAATTAAGCACTGTTTAAAGGGCACCCGCTGGTACAAGCCTTTAGGGCACTAAACATGCCCCAGACCCACTGGCCTTGCAGATGCCCCTACCTGAACAGAAGTCTCCTGATAGGCGGGTAAAACAAGTACGAAAGGATGCTCGGATTATCTGAACAATAGTGCTGACATGACTTAACATGATCAGAGCGGTTATTACTTGAGACGCCTGGTGAATTAATAAGTCATACTGCAACTGTGTTGAGTGTTTGTTGTTTCTATTTGGGGCGTTGGTAAGACAGTGGGATGATGACAAGGGCTTATGTGCTGTCTGATTACGGACAAAGATTAAGCAACAACCACAATATAAAATGTCACCAGGCAGGGTAGGCTCATTTCCTTTTTCTTTGCACCGTGCCACTTCCTGTTCTGTTTCTGTGTGTGTGCAAGATGTTCTCTTTTCCTCCCCACAAGACTGGTGTTTCTTAAAGGAGGGGGTCGGGGGTTTGAGAGACAGAATCTACATCCTACCCGGCACAACTGGCTCAGCCCCAGGCCTGCCACCCTTTCAGAGGCAGGACCGCCTGATATGTAGTTGACTCTTTGTGAGCTGTAACGCGCACTACAAGTGTCTGGCACACCTTAAGCTTTAAATATCGTTCTGACGAAAGCTGACTTTGAACCAGTGCCGACTTTAGTATTGGTGGCACCTTTTGTGACAGTCATTGTAGGTGCCTTCTCACCTCTGATGATGTAATTATCCACGACTTCGCTGACAACCACGCTTCCATGGTGTCCAACATCTCTCCACAGCCCCTTGCTCACGTTTATTTAATTTCTTTTACAGCACTTCTCATCCCAATGTAGGTTGTCAGTGTCCTTCACATCACACACGGATAAAATACACAATGAATCATATGTGTGTAAATCAATGTACAGGAAATATTACATAAGACAATGAAGACTACAAGTTGTAGGAGTCTTGTGTCATATACTGTTAGGCATTATATGCTAATAGAGTATTGTCTGAAGAAACACAAACTCAGAATTTAAAACATAACTGAGAGACTGGATCTATCTATAAAAGACTGTATTACTACATAAAGCAACCCTTTTTACAATCTTGGCATAATCAAACATTGAGAAAAACAGTAACACTCTAAGCCTGTACATTGCAGTTTGCATGTTGCTTTTTGATGTTGGTTCACTCTTCTGTGTTAGATAGGTCTGCAATTTATAAACTCCAAGTAAGACAAGAGCCTCTGTAAAAAAGCAATAACCCACTGTTGATGACAAATCTTGATGCACGTGCCAGCCAATTGAAAAGTACCATGGTATCCCGCTCACAAAAAGACTATATAATGGTGAAAGGGTGAAAAACAAAAAATTGTGAAGAGGTTTGGACAAAAAAACAACTGCCTGGAGTGAGGTACTGCTGGGGATGCAATTTATCAACTTACACAGGACTGAGTGATGGGTGTCCGAAGGCAAACCAGTTCGCAAAGCGGAGCCGGCAAATCCGGGAACCTGGTAGGGGGTGAAAAGGAAAGACGGGCAAGGCCTCCCAAAAACGAATGGACTGTCTGTACTGCCCACCCACATCTAAGAAGCAGGGTGCTGCAGCTGCTGAAGTGCGGGCAAGATGAGAAGGTGGGGCAGAAATAAATTCAATAAGGTCTGAAGCTCACAAGCCTAAAAAATGCCTGCCCCAACACGGTCCTTGCGATGCCTTACTGCAGGGACAAGGAGGAGCAGGCAAGGTCCTTGGGATGCCTCACGGCAGGGACATGAAAGAACAGGTGGAGGGCAACAAGGGGTAAATAGCAGGTAGCCACAGCACTTGTGGCCTGGGAGGTCAGAGGTACCACCCAACAGTAACAAGGGGGGGAGCCAACTAGCCACCAAACTGTGCTGAGCACACCATGAAGACCGACATGCAAATGAGAGAATGCTTGAACACTACCAAGATCAAATCAGACCAACAGACAGACAAAGTAGCACAAGAGGTTCATGATAAAAGGGGAATGCCTCTTGAATGTGTATGATTTACCTGTAAGCTTCAAGGTTGAAACCCCAGCTCCTTCATCAGCTGCGCTGCTCTCTGACAACCTTGCAGAACTAAGCCATCAGCTTCCATCAGTAGAATGGATGGAGGTGGTAAGGGAACTGACCCAATACTGAAGAATGTTCCCTGTATCCTTCTGTGATAGTGTAATGGGAGGAAGCAGGCCAGATTGTCATGCTGATGTATTTACCAGCATATAAACGCAGGGAGTTGTAAACATTTTGGGAACCAGGTGGCTGGACGCTGGGAATCCTGGGTAAACAAAGCTTTGCATAATTCCCTCCAGGTTTCTGTGCATGCCTTTGCATCGCTCAAGACTGCCCTTTCCCCTCAGCTGTAGCACCAGATCAACACTCGCCTAACAATATCACACACATTTTGGGGTGTGGTTGGGGCTTTAGAGGTAAATATCAGTTCAAATTTAGACAGCCACTAGATGATTTTTTTTCATGCACAAATAGAAAAAATGTCACCCATTTGTACGGAAAAATTCCCAATTTGGTAACAATGCTTGCATATACATTCTGAAAACATTCTGTGGGAGGATCCAACTTTGCATGCTATCTGAGTGCATGAGTACATGGCTGTCCCCAAACTTGGTGCTGTAGCCCTTCCCAAACCATGCTAAAGCCGGCCCTGCCCAGCCTTAATGGACTCCCATGAAACTTCTAATCCTCATCAAGACCGTCTAACTGCTGAGGCGATCACTCACAGATCCGTTCAAATGAATTAGTTTTTTTCTTGAATGCGTCTCTTTCGTCCTCTAGTGCTGTATGCTAATTCTTGC
The DNA here is from genome assembly GCF_031143425.1 of Pleurodeles waltl. Classification (NCBI taxonomy): domain Eukaryota; kingdom Metazoa; phylum Chordata; class Amphibia; order Caudata; family Salamandridae; genus Pleurodeles; species Pleurodeles waltl. The sequence continues at coordinate 641,816,152 of NC_090446.1, read as the reverse complement.
CAGCACTCCGATTTGTTTTTACTCTGAATTCCCAGCACTTGAAAGCCAGCTAAATAAAGGGATATGAGATCATGCTAATCAGAACAAAAAAGTGGTATGTGGGATGCTTGAATTAATCCCAGCCAGTGATAATTACTTGGCTGCAGCCCAGTCATCTTCGTTTACCCCCGTGCCACTCCAGACAGATCAGCCTTATGCAGGTGTGGTCCTAATTGGAAACGTATAGCCTGCATTTTTAGATCAGGTACCACCTAGAAAGGAACAGAAGCAATCTCAGATAAGTTTCAGGCACACTGGGCCTCATCAGTGAGGTGCAGCTTGAGTCACTAGCTCAGTGGGAACAGGGCCCCCAGATGGACGTCCCTCATTGCACTCAGGGCGTCTCACTTACAAAAAAGTGATTGGTGGAACTCATGGATTAATTTAAGTCACTATTTATTCCAGTCCATCACTTTTCCCTATTATGCCAATACTGCCAGTTATAGGGAAATCTCATCAGGTCATTTTCCAGTAAGAACAGTGTAGCCTCAACTGTCAACCAGGTTTCATATAGAAAGTAACTCAAGAACACCTGAACAGTTTTGATCTTACTGTGTGTCTTCTCTGAGGTGTAGCTCCAATTCTAAGGCACTGTGAAGACTGGACCCCCATCTGGACATACCCATCATACTTTGGGTGCCTCACTTAAAATAACTACAAAGTGATGGGTGAAACACATTAATTAATCTAAGTCTCTTATAATTACTTGGGGGCCACATTTTGATCAATTCTTCTTATACCCACTATACATCTCCAGACAGAGACCAGCATTATGTAGAATTAGCAGAATTTTAGTCTTCGGAATTCTGTGGGATTACATTAAGATTCAGTGGAATTTCTTAGCTCAAAATACACCACCGTGACCAAAAATGGAAGTGAGGATGCATTTTGTGCTAAGAAAACAGAGCACCCAAAAGCCACATGCTGCCCTTACATACTCTGCAGTGATTACACTGCAGAGTATGTGAGGGCACCACAGCTGAGTGGCATACAGTGGTTTCGAAACTCTAGAAACCACAGCTTATTACTCTGAAGTTCATTCCTGTTGGCACCCTTACGTACACTGCAGTGGTGTAAATAATTATGGAAGATTAATTCCACTAGCAGAGTGGAGGAATTTAAAAAGAATTCCACATTACAAGAGTAACGCAGAATTAACAAATTCCTCCAATTCCGCCAGCGGATTTAATTATTCTGCCCAGGCCTAATGCAGTCCAGTCTGAAATGACAAGGCAGGTCCATTTTCAACAAGAACAGAAGCATCCCCAAAGTAGTTTCCGCTTTATTGGTCCTCGACAGTGAGGTGTAGATTGGGTCAATTTTTTGACTGCTGGTCTTTAACAGATAGCTCTGATCTTGGCTAACTTCAATTGATTCAATTAGATTAACAGAAATGAAAAAATGACTTGTAAGATGAATACCTTGACCAGGAAAGCTGTGTTCTTCCAAAAGGAGTGATCATGCAATCCTGGCTACACCTGTCATCAAAAATGTAGTTTAGAATCTTCAAAAAAGTAAGTCTTCTCTCTCATAGCATCCAGGCAAACAGGCTTCTTCTCCATATTGAACTTTCCAATGCTTCTAGTTAGTAACATTCCTTTCCTCCTTCCCCCAAGAACTATTCTGCCTTATTCAGGTTGTTTTGCAGCAGCGAAAATGTTAGCAGACTGGGATTCTAGACCATAAAAAAGACTCCCAAACAGCCAAAAAAACATTCCACACTGACCTGTCAGACAAGCCCTTTGGGCACTGCTTGACTGCCCTATGGGTCAGTCCGACGCTCTGCGGGGCTCAGGCCCCTCTGCATACATGAACCATCTTATTTGTAGGCCTGAAAGCAAAGCAGGTCTTCCAAATGCCATCTAATATGGTAGTGACACCAAAAAGGCAACGGTGGGGCACTCGTTGTTCCATTTCCTTTCCCTTTTCAATCGCACCAATCTATGAGCTGATTCTAAATTTAACAATTTCCTAAATTTACATGGAAAACTCAACGGGTCCTATCTGTGCGATTTCAATCCAGATGTGCTCATTTTAACACATCTGATTGAAACAGATCTGACATTGTTTAATTAGCCTTAACGTGCTGTCAGCTTCACTGGAGATGAGTAATAAATAAATGAACTTCACGTATGTGTACTTATATAGTGCACACCTGTCTGGGAAGCAGCAGCACACTGAGAAGAAAGCCAAGAGTCTAGGATATGCTGTAGAATGTTAACAAGGCAGAGAGGTGTGTATTAGAAAGATAAGAGTGTGCTGTGAAAAGATGCTTCCTTGTCAGTGCAGATTAAAAAAATATATTAATATTGCATAGGGACCCTGATCAATTCCTTCTAAATATGAGGTACACGTTCAAAATCGAAAACAACATGAGGCAGCCTCATTTAACATTCATTAAATGTGCATAAACAAGAACAAATATTCATGCTCGAAAGGATGCTCATCGCTAATTGCACTAAATGGCAATGACTTGTGTACCCTGTAAACACTAGGGTATCATTCTGATGTGAAGAAGCAGAAAACGCCCTGTGCCGCCATATCAAATGTGTTCAAACATATACAGGTAAAACACTGATTAGCCGCATAAAACCCATAAAAAGTGTCTTTAGGCAAAATTAAAGGGCAGTTAATGCACAATCGAATAAACAGAAAACGCAGCTTAGCCTTGTTAAACAAACCATCCAGTAAAATTAGTAAAAAACATATTTTTTATCCAATCCTGCTTCACCAAACATCACAAACGATAAGAATATCATAAAGCTCCTTTGAATGATAACATCTGCTTGTCTTTGAAACCTTATTTATTGAAGGTGACTTTAAGTGTGCATTAAGAATGCATGGGCATGGACATAAAAAGTGCTGCTTAGTTCCAATAAATGTATATTATTTATTCACCAGCCTGAAAAGTAAGCACCTGCAATAAATAAGACTGCAAAAACAGCAAACTGCTTGGTTGACCCTTCTCAACATACTTTTAAAGCACATGAGAATAAAATGTAAGAATGTAATACTACACAATTAGACACGCACTAGTCCTACATAGACTTTAACAATGAAATTGCGATGACATGCACGTTCTGGTAAAGTCATCAATCATTCATTAAATGCGTATAAACAAAAATGTGCAGTTTAGAGTTGTTAAATGTGCAAAATAATGCATGTGTAGTTGCTGTGCAAGAACATGAATGGACCTCGTGTGCTCTATACATGGACATTCTGTGCATATGGAGAAATACAGAAATTGCTGATAACTCTATTTTTCAAACTTGCGTATGCATAAAAAGGTTCCAAAGTGCATTAAATGTGCTTTGACATAAACATTGGAGCCTCTATGAAACGTGCCTGTATTATGCATGCACATAAATAAACAAGGACCCGTGTGGCCGCCTCTAAACATTCATTAAATACGGGTAAAACAAGAAAGGTGCTTTTCTGTTCCTTCTTCTGTGTATGCATGAAGCCACCAGGGAAGTTGGTTCTGTTAATGGAGGTCGCCAGACCTAATGTCACATCCTAAAAAACAACAGCCCTGCGTGCTGCTCGGCAACCTTGGCAGATCACAGGCAGCTGGCTGCCGTGCAACAAGAAATCACGGTTAAAGCAGAAGTGGAAACCTCGGAGAGGCGGTCCTGCAGTGTAGAACATGGTGTTCCTTCCTCTGCATCACCACCACGCTCCCGCCCGCAGGCGGCCCAGAAGGGCTCGGTGTACCCGGCCCGAGACCACCACCTCAGCTGCTCCGTTAACCATGCTGCACGTGATCGTTTATCTCACACGTGACATTCTATTCAGACGCCATCATTATAGAAGCACCTGTTACACACGAGCTCTCAATAACAGTTGTGCATTGTTTTACAAAGTTTCACATTTTTTAAAACAGTTTCCAATTGTTCCCTGTATAGGTTTGCCTTGGCCTCCGCAAAGGTTTTTTTTTTCTTCTATTTGCAAGATATTTTTTTCACATTGCAAAATAATTTCAATTCTTATCAATCCTGGCCGAATGCAGAATGTATGGAGGTATTTTCTATACATGTTTATCTTCGCAGCATTTTCCATTCATAGTGGTGAATATATGCGGAACATTTGCCTTCAAGTTTAGTTTTTGCGACATAAAATGCCAAAAAAGACCAAAGTAGTCATGCAATCGCAGTGAAAGCTTAAGACTTGGCAATTTCATGAAGTAGTAGCATTTTCTATAGAGCTTCAGAAAGGTATGAAGCAAAACTTTGCAACTTCCAAAACTCTTCCTGCTGATGACACAGGCTAGGACCTCTGCATGCATCTTTCCTCGAAATGGATGGCTCAGCTGTTTAACCTTTTGCCTCCATGCCACCAATGATCTGTGCTACCGGAGAAAGAGTTTACAGCAGGAACTCCCAATCTGCACACTTGTGCCTTTACTTGACACAAGACATACATGGTCTGCGACTTTACCTTGAGGACTTTGTACAATTGTTTTCTGCAACCTGTCGAAAAAATGTGAGCAAGCTGATCACCTTCATTAAATAAGAATCGTTAGCTATGATGAGTCGGTGGATAGTCAGTGGCCCCATCTCACTGCTCAACCTACAGGTCACAGGCGTTGAGGATCGATTCAATCAATGATTATTTTGGGCATCAGTGGGATTGGTTAAAATAACTCTCAGGGCAGGGCCATGATCCCATTCTTTGCGCTGCACCGATACAGAAGAGGCCCGTGAACTCCTTTTTTTCATCTTTAGGATATACATTAGTTCTAAAAATCTGAGAATTAGTGCACGTGCTGCAGCTCTCTGAAACACGTAGAGGCTAGTACTGCCTTGTGTTTCCCCGCACTTGAGCGGGGTCCATGTGCTAACTTAAAGATTTTTAGAGTTAAATGTATGTGCTGATGAAATATATACGTGCTAAGAAACAGTGGCAGCAGGGGCAAGATACACGCCACTTCAGCCGCTGCAGGGGGTGCTACATTCACGGGGTTTGAGGCACAGCAGAACCTATTCTCTGGTCAAAGCACCACTGTTAGTGAAGCTGAGGGCTCCATGTAATGACAGGAAAGAAGTCCACTGTCATTAAAACAGAGAACCCAGACCAATGACACATCATATATCAACGAAATTGAAACTGAAGGCCTTCTAACGCACAGACAGTACACCAAGCACAATAGCACGCCAAAGCCCACTTGCCTTTCAAAACGAAGACCAGCCACGAGATGGCCAGAACTCAAACGAAATTAAATCAAATGGCTCAAAACGATGGCAAGAGGCCAGCTTTCCAGGTGCAAACTGAGGGCCTCAAAAACGGACTGTGTGCCTGACTGAGACAAAGGATCAGCCTATGCATGGACAAGCTGGGAGGCTTCTTGGGATGCATTAGCACGGTGGGGCAGTTGGAGCTTTCTCAGTGGCCTCCATGAAGGAGGCTTGTTTTGAACTCTTTTCAGTCCCCGTGGGAAGTGCTCCTCATACCGCTTTTATCTCTCAACATCCCACGTCATCCCATGTCAGAAGTAGCAAGTGTGCAGTTGTGGCTTGCGCTGACTAAAAGGGGTGGGGTGGCGCACTCGGGGGGAAGGGGTGAGAAGAATTAAATTAAATTAAAAATAAGAATAAAAAAAAAACACCCGTGCTCCTGCGCCGCTCCTCTGCCTCCCCCCCGTCTTGCTGCACGCAGGCACAGGCTCCCAGCCTTCCCTGCACCCAATCCTGATGCTGCTCAAAGCAGCGTCAGGATTGGCTGGGAGGGCGCTCACAGGGAGACTGGGAGCCTGTGCAGGCTCTTTCCAGTCCAGCAACTGTATTGCTGGGGCTGGAGAGAGCCCTGTGTGCATGTGTTTGGCCGGCCCTAGACGGCCAGCCAAACACACATGTCCTCTGAGGGGCACTCCCCCTCTTTGTTCATCATCCCGTGGCCCGCCCCTTTTCCCAACAAAAGTGATCATAAATGCAGTTTATTATCTTTTTTTGGAAAAGAGTTGCAGCTGCTGGCAGGGGGGGGGGGGTTGAGGGGAGTGGGGGGATGAGGGGGGGCTGGTTACAACACTCCTCCGCCAATATGGAGGAGCCACCCCTGCAAGTGTTCTGTGTCAGATGTAGCAAGTTCATCCAATCCTATTTCTTTGCCTTTTGGAACTTGCAGTTGTCTTTTTTTTCCGACCCACATGCACTAGTCCAAGTAACAAAATGCATAGAAAGAAAACTGAAAAAGGTGTCACAATGTTTAAATTGTTGTCTTGCAATTAAATGAAGATTAGAAAGTAAAAATCAGCATCACGTTTAGATTTAGTTTAGCCTTTGGTTTGCAATCCTGTAACAAAAAGAAAACACAGCGTTGCATGATGGATTAGTTTAGTTTTGTATCTCCGGTGCCAGGAACCACACTTTTTAAGTGAGTCTTAACTGCTGATAGTCCTAGCCCTACATGCTCAAGACTGCCCACATTAAACACCACAAAAACAAGGCGATCCCAAGAAAAAATGTAAGTCCCTGAGAATTATCTTCAGTGTTTCACCTGCATATGCCTGTGGGCAGCAGCCATTTCATTCAGGGCTTACTGGAAAGGTGGGATGTTGAGAGATAAAAGCGGTGTGAGGAGCACTTCCAACATGGACTGAAAGGGGTCCAAAAGCAAGTCTCTTTCATGGCGGGCTTCTGTGGAGACTCTTGCCTTCAGCCCCAAGTGCCCTTCTGTGCTAATGCACCACGAGTGGCTGTCCAGCTTGTCCATGCATAGGCTGGCCCTGTACCCTGCTGCAGGCTGGATTTCCCAGCCCAGGGTGTCATGCGATCGAGACATGTGGAGTCAGACAATCTGTTGTTGTCACACATTAACCACTCCATGTTTCAATACGCTGAGAGGGAGATGTGGTTTGGTATTCGGGGCAGTCGGTGTCTGCTTAGAGAAGGGTGGTAGGACAAAGCATATTGTGGTCCAGCAAAGGTCATCTCTGGTGCTTTCTGGGTGATGGTGTGCACGATTGACAGCACAGGAGGCAGGGCGGAGGCTGGCTCTGACTGGGTGGGAACAGCTCTAGTATAATGGGGTAGTACAGAGTCACAGCTCATGTGTTGGGAGCTGCATTGATTCTTGGAAGCGGACTATTATAGGGAATTGACAGACCACGAGTTACCCCACAAGGCTCTTTGATGCAGCAGAAATAGCGTTTCTTTGCAATGAAAGGTGACATGTTTTAAACTGTTTGTAATTCTGCAAGCTTTGCAATTGGCAAAGCTCAAGTAGTTTAAAAAACAAATGTCCATATTTATGAAATATCATACTGCAGAACTTTGCATAGCCCTAGTAATGCTTTCTACATGTATCTGTGAGTGACAAAGTTCACAGGTTTAAATCACGGTGAATGCTTCACTGCTTCTAATTTTTTCAAGTTTGATAGAGTTATTACTATAAGTTATTAAGCAACTAAAAGTGCTATACCAATAAAACACACGCAGCAAAAAACGTGTAAAACCAAGTAGGGTTTCCCATGGATTGGCCATCAAGTTCAAAGTGGGCTTCAGAGTAAAACTTTTAATATCTTTACCATCCGCTAAAGCTAGAACTACAAGAGCTTCGAAAGCTGGTGACCGTCCATACCTTCCAGGTCCTTTTAGAAAATTATTCTTATTGTTATATTTGATCTTCTTCTTTATTTGTATTCTTATTTCTATTTGTATGCTTATCTGCCTATGCTTGCAGCATTATCATTGATGACAATATTATTATTTAAGTTCACCTCAAAAATAATTTTCTATGTTTAAAGGAATGATGAGATTTGCTATGGATCCTGTGGAATCACCCAACTCAGGAGCTGTGCCTCATTTAAGGGTGATAATACTAAGACCAGACTTGCTTGGAGACCTGGGTACTTATGCACTTTTTTGCAGAAATTAAATGTGATACTGCTTAGCCAAGTACAAGCCATCAGTCTTTTGAAAATATGAACTAGAGTAAGAATGGGGAATGCACATTGATTTATTGATTTTTAATCTACTCCTGAGATAAACCTTACAGAGAAAAAAATATTCTGCTGTACAAGAAGTAAGCAATAGGAAGGCTACAATAGTCCACATTCTCACCAGACAGGCATGCTGCTGGCAAGTAGTGACAACAGACCCAGTCAGAGGCACCACCACAATGGTGGCAGGTGGAGATGGTAACCATAAGCCTAATCAGCTAGGGGAGATATTTTTGCTTAGCTCTTCTGTGGAGTGTTGGGGAGAAATATGCAAGCATATTGGGAAAATGTCACTTAGGTCTTTTTGCTGAACCACTCATATTCCCACTCTAGTGAAGCATTACCATTTGACAGACCGACAATATGGTCGCACCAAAAAGTTGGTGTTGTTCCCACCAAAGTACTTAACCTAAAACTCTGGTCCCTCTGGTTTGGTCACTCAAGTAAGATGATGGCAAGATTGGTGTTTAACCCGTAGACTAATTGTATGAGTCCATGGACATGACTTATAGGTAACCAGGATTTGCACCTGCTGTCCTGGCTTTTAGGGACCCTGGCACTGCCTCTGCTACTCTCTGCACAGTGGTGTATCAAAACCTGAGCGGGCCCCTCCAAAGTATATGGAGGGGCCTCCTTCTGAATTCACAGAGGAGCTATCAGGCCAGGGTACTGGTGCTGTGGAGGCCCCCTAGAGCTTGGGTTACCCTGCACTGCAGGGGATGCGGGGGCCTTTGTTACACCACTGCTCTGTGGTCATGAACTCAGTGGTAGGAACAAAAGGTATGCATTGTTTTATTTCTGTGGTTTTCAAAGTGTCTTTCCCCTAGCTCTGCAATGTTGAAATTAATGGCCAAAGTCTTCATACGAGAACCTAGATCCTTTTACACAGGAGGGTTTTTTATTTCATGTTAGTCTTAGTTCATGTTCTGAGAAAAAAGGATTGATAACCGGTGTGAAGAAGTTTAACAAATTAAAAAAAACATTTTCTTAACAGAAACTGAAGGGCAAACTGGGAACATTGAGGGTTTGGATAAAGCCTACCTGTTGCAAACAATGACATTATATTCACGAAGAAAACACTTCTCATTTATTCAGGAGACATTCAGGATACCAATGAGACATAACAAACACATCCCACATGGGGCAAGATGACCACTGCCACTCATTAAGTCTCTTACCAGAGCAAACAGTAATTCATAACACAACACTTCTCCCCATTGTATGCCCAAAAGAATTCAGAAAGACAACAGAATAAAGCCACACAATTATGTTATGTTGCTATATTTTATTAGTCTGCTGTGGACTCTGTGGTCTTACCCCATTTACAATGATCTCCCATGCTGTATGGCTCAAAAGTATGTTAATGCATTGTTTTTGATACTTTAAAAATTTCTAAAAGTCATTTGATCCAATTAAGTAAACAACTTCTTAAAATTAAACACTTCAGAACTGGCATTGTGTTCAGTCATTCCATGTTCTTTATTCGGTTATTAAATCATTAGTTTTTAGTGCAGCCAGGGATCCACTTGCACATATTTTAATAAATCAATGTATTTTTCACACATCTTGCACTTCTTCGGTAGTGTGCCAAACATGAACATCTTCAAAACAAAACATAACAATGACGACAAGGGGCAAATTTATAATATTAGTAATAACGTTGAAAAACATCAAACTTCTTCACATTTTTTCGATAAATAATTTTGAAACAGTTTAATAATAGATATATTAGGGATATCCGTTTTAAGGTACCAAATAGAAATGCAATGAAGGAACTCAGACCTATTACTTAGGAACTTTATTTAGCACGATTCCTTCCGTTAAATGTTGTATGATCTCCTGTATCTAAATTCAAGATTGTTATATTGGAATATTGATTATATGTGGCACAATTGCATATTTTACATGGCCATTTCCAACATCAAACTATAAAATTGCAGGCAATGTCAAATTACATTTTATTACAAAACTGTTTGTCTTAAAGGATAATATCACAAGCGTGTTTTAAACAGGATTTTATAACAGAAATCTATGGCAGTGTTTCCCAAATGTTTTTAGACCCACAACCCACATTTCAGAATAACAAACTTTTACGACCCACCAAAGCTATAATGGAAGAGGGGGGCGATTTTTTAATGTAACTAAAGTATGGAGTGGTAGCACACTGTCATTTACAGGCAGCACATTTTCCTTTGAAATTGACACCCATTTGCACACATTTACTTTTTTACTGATGAAACTATATAGCACACAAATTATAATGGCTGGAAAAGGGCTTTATGCCCCACCAAGTAAAGTGTCTTGATTTGTTTTGATCCTATTAAAATCTTTGTCACCTTCACATTTCAGAATTACAAATAAGGGCATCATTTTTGCTTTCCTAACTTCTGAGTGTGTACAGTTAATTTACAGGTATTTACATTTTGTTGTGGGTTTAAAAAATGGCATTTTACAGCCTTTCCTGCAGCACTCTTTGTACACCAGCAAGACTGTCACATATTTCACTTTACTTTTCTTTCTCTGACTGCAAAGTGAGATGATTAGTAAACACCAATGTTCTTGTTAATAAAATATGCAGCAATTAGGCAGAAGACATAGCCTGAATTTTGACTTTAGTCATTGAAGCACAGCAAATGTGACAATTACAGAATTTAAAAGCATCTTTATCTATTGCTTGGACCTTTGCAACCCACCAAAAATCGGCTTGCCACTGACTCACAATTAGGGAAACAGTGATCTATGCCACGAAGCCTATTACTGAAAGTAACTGTTTCCACAATTAACTAAATATAACAAAAAGGTTTTTATCCTCCTGGTTATTTTATGACACTATATACCTTTGACACTCTGCAAGGCAACACTTACAGATCTGCTTTCCCATGTTACATTATTATGTTGTCGTATGTCATGTTACGCTCTTTTGCATAGTGTAATGATTACCAATTCCTTCATTTTTTTCTCATGGGTGGTCACTGTTGGGATTGAGGGTAATTGAACCTTTTTTCTGGTCTAATTGATTCAGTGGTATAATTTGTAGGAGGAGAAGGATCTTAGCAGCCTCCAAACTCATGCCTAAAAGATAGAAATATTTCATATTTTTTAATGTGGGTAACTAAGCAGGTGTGAATTGGGACCTTTCAATTAAACCCAGGTGAAATTTCACTTACCTGAAACTATCTCACATAATTTTCAGAATTTTTGCATTGCAATTGTCATGCACAATGTTTAGCAATTGAGGGTTTGCCTTGGTAGAAATCCTATCACAGGAGCACAAAGTACAATAATATTGAAAACACACTGAAAGCAAATATGTGTTGCTTGTGCCATGTGCAATTCTGCAACTTTTGTAGCACGAAATGAATCTTTGTGCCAATAGCAAATTCAACGACACCTTTCACGTAAAAATATAGTGAAAAATACCAAAACCATTGAGAGTGCTATCTCTTAGAAAATCTGCATGATAATCAAAACCCTCATGGCACAGAATTGCAATGTTGGGACTGGGACAATGTTGCCCTCAAGAATAGATGAGGCAATGAATCCCTAAAGACAAGATTCAAAATAGCATTTCAGAAAGCAATCAATAATGAAGACTGGCTCAAAAAAGTGATTTTGAGATCAATAATTTAGAAAAACCCTGAAAGTGTATTAAATATTAAAGTACACCCATAACAAAATGTAACATCAGTCTAAAATTATCAGGCAAATGTCACACAGATCAATTGACATGGAGGCTCTCACAGTTTGTGTAAATACAGCATTAGCAAAATCTGTAAGAATGAACTAAGGGCCCGATTACGACCTTGGCGGATGGGATACTCCATCACAAATGTGACGGATATCCCATCCGCCGTATTACAAGTTCCATTATATCCTATGGAACTTGTAAAATGGCGGACAGGATATCCGTCAAGTTTGTGACAGAGTATCCCATCCGCCAAGATCATTATCAGGCCCTATGTCCTAAATGTGCAACAAATCAACAGAGCATCGGACAGCATCACCAGAGGAAACCCACAAGTTTCCAAAAAGAGTCTGGTTCACCCCCAAAATCAGGGAGTTATAAAGCTAATTTCATATTAATAAGTAACATTTTAGCATATAAAAAGGCATAAATCCCTACCATCCTAACACTATCCCTCACATGCATCTTGATTCGCCCCTTCTGACCTAATGCCATGCACTGTGTGCTGGCAGGAAGAACTTTGGAAAGTATCTGAAGATTTGCACTTGAGTCGTCCAGAAGAACGTCATTCAAAATAAAGAGTGCACATTTTGCTGATTGTGGTGTCAATGAAAATATGTAAACACACAATTAATATTACGAGACAGCAACCAAGTTTTAGAGAAGGGTGCTCAGGTCTAGTTAAGTTAGCATTAGGACATAAAAACAGTTCTACACATCACAACATTTTCGTATCAATTGCAAATATTTCATATTTATTACGCACATCTACTTTTAATAAAAGAAAACTCCAATACCAGCACTTCACAATAACGAGTAATTTCACATTATTTTAGGCATTTTATGTAATTTGCACAACGGAAATTCCACGCATTTCACCCAGGCCTACATTTGACCTTCCAACTATAGCCAGGAATATATGTCAGTTCGAGTAACAGTCCTTGATTTCTTCAAAATGCCCAAAGTGGTTACATTTCATTATATAAGTTCATTTTATTAATGCTCTGCTTAAAGACTGATCTCAGGGCTGAGAAGTTTTCACCAGAAGCCCGCCTGCCCATCAAAATAACAATTTAGTCAATCTTATACAGACATGCACTGCATTCGAATAGACCAGAATCACTGCACCCGATGCATTAACATACACAGGGGCAATCACGCACGTTATGATGACGTGGAACTACAATGATGGGTTGGAATTCTATTCATTTGTTGTCTTGAGGGAGCAACCCTTTTCTCGCTCCAACTGTCACTCATAAATAGCCAAAATGGGCTCGGTGGCAGGGACATTTTGCAGCATAACAGGCGCTAACTTTTCAAACTGAAAACTGCAGCTAGGGCTTCAAATGATTCAGCCTCACTCAAAAATGTACAGGGGAGGCAGTCAGCATGAATTAAAGAACTTGCAGATGATTTACAAACAGGTTGCAAAATCTTGGCATACGCGTCATGAGAAATGTCTACACGTGGACAAAGAGGATTACATGTTAGTTTTGTTTCCCTGAAGGAGTAGTTTCTAGGATTTATAAGCACATCATGGAAATACAGTTCACACAAACACTACCACAGACTTCCACTCGCCATCTGCTGGTTGGGACACCAGCTTTCTCTGTTTGGGTTGAAGCCAGCACGTTTTAGGTAGCTCTCTTAGGCGTGACTCCCATTATTTCTGACTGAAGCAAAACACTTTGGCTCATATTTAACAGAAAATGACGGAGCGTGATGCTGCGGCAAAATTGGCAGCGCCGCACTCCGTTATTTTCACAACGCAGGGATGCGCTGTATTTAATTGAATAAGGCGCACCGCTGTGTTTTCCACTTCTCTACAACCAAATTGAGCTGCCTAGCGCCAACGCAAGCCTCCTTGCACCATCGTGCAAGGATGTCTGCGTAGAGGGGTTTGATTGTTTATGTGTAGGAAAGTGTCCCTTCCTGCAAGTAAACAATTACTAAAGGCGTTTTGGCACTTCTGTGTGTGCTGCAGAATGCAACACACACAGAAGTACCAAAATGCCATTTTGAAATGACTGTTTATGTGCAGAATGCAGCACACATAGAAAAAGCAAAGAACAAGGAGGAAAAAAAGTATTCCTCCTTGTTGCGCCTTGCTAACACCACCTCTGGGGTGGCGTTAGATTTTGGCCCTGCCTCAGGTTTAAGAAAACTAGTAAATCTGAGACAGCGTCAAAATGCAATGGGTGTTTATGAGGCATGCCCACAGTAACACCCATTGCACACTCCTTCCACGAAAAGGGCTGCGTGTTTAGGGGATGTATTTACAAGGTGGCGTTAAGCCACAAAAAGTGGCTTAACGCCACCTTTTATATACAGCGCAGGGTATTGCGCCACCGGAGCATCACGAAAAGTGAAGCTTCAAATGCGCTAGGGCCTCATAAATATGCCCATTTTACTTTTATGTTATATCACAATATGTACTAAAAAAGTGCATCCCCAGATTTGAGAACATGTTTTTAGAGTGCTCACTGTCACAGAGTTGAGCTCAAATGAACTCCTCACCACTTTGCGTCCATCACGCACATACACTGAAAAAAACAATTAAAATAACCATTCCTGCCAAGGTAAAAAAAAGGCCCAAACTGCAAACGTGAACCCCTTCCTGCAGACACCCCGCCCTCGGATACGTCAGGAGAGGTCTTGATGCAATGGGGCTGACTGCATGCTGGAGTGTGAGGCAGAGTGCTCCCAGCTGTTTCCCGTTTCCAAAGTGTCTCTATAAAGCAGCAATATTCACCAATGTACTTGGAAACTCTCCTTCCTTTGAAAAAAGAGAACCGAACATTAGTATAACACTTGAAATGCTAAACATTGTGTTGTGTGAACAAATATAAAGTAACACTGAACTTCATGTTTGCAAAAAAATTGTTGGCTGATAGTTACATCTCTGCCACTTTCATGCATTGGACGATATGGCTCCATCTCGACACTTTTTTCTTTGTTTTTTGAGAAAAAAAGTAACTTGGCATATTTGGGGAATTTTCCTTCCATTACCCCATTGACACAATTTGGTATATTGGCGCTGCCTTACACTGCCTATATGTATCGTGAACAATACAACCACCACAGAACATAATATTTTTGTCTGCATTTCTTATGAGAGATGCCCTCCAACCCAAGATTGGCTGTAATATTTACCATCTGACAATAAATGTGAAAAAGTATAACCTCTCCTAATGAAATTATTTTAATATTTCATTATTTTATTTGCGGGAGGAGTTCTGCAGAAAAACATTTGAAACCCAATGCTTAACACAAAAACTCCGCTTTTCTCTGATTCAATGATCGTGAGTGAGCTGGCTTCCTGTTTTGTGTCCAAATGCGCCACTGATCCGAAGCCTATATAATGTGTGCGAGGCGATGCACTGATACCCTGTGAGCGGTGACCTGTGGGGAAAAAAAGACGCAGGTATATAAATTGTCTTGGAACGAGGGGGAATGAGGCGAGATAGAGAGAATGAGAAAAAGAGAAAGAAAGAGAGAAGAAAATAGCCCTATGTTTATGATCTCAAGCACGCACGCCTGCTCTGCCTCCAAAAAGACCTAGACTTGAAAATTTACTGGGTGTATTCTGCTCTCCCTCACTTGTGCAAAAACAGCAGAGCCTCTGGACTTTCGAAGATGCTGCTTATGCCGCTGCCACGGCTGAGGTCTCAGGCAAAAGGCGAGCTGCTTCTTGAATTCTCACGAGGTAATCACGCACATCACTCCATTATGTGTAAAAGGTCATTTAATAGAGACAGGACTGAAAACCTTTAAAACACTTCAACATGTTTCATGACATTAAACATATTTAATGTAGAAACTCTTTAATCCCCCATCACTCTTTCTTCACCTTGAGCTTTCACCCCAAAACACCATCTTGCTTCACTCCTCCTTTCACCTTTCTCTTAATAACCTCCTACCCAGTCTCTTTCTCACTCCTTTTACCCATGCATCCTCCGATGAAGCCTCCTTGTCCTGTCCCAGGCATCCTGCACCCCAACTCCCTTTGCCTCTGCTTCTCATCCCCCCTCCGCGGGTGGATACACCCACATCTGACTCTACAATACCCCAAATACCACCTATGCCATTGCAACCTGTCCGATCATGGCAATGTGTTGTAAAACAATTAGACTGAGCCTAACCCCAATAAGACTAGCAGGCAGGGTGAGCGGCTAAACCTTTCCACCCTTGGTAATTCGAGAGAGAAGCCAATAAGAGACTGAACATCCTTCTCTGTCCCCTTATATTAGCAACATTTAACCCCACCTCAGCCCAGAAACCCCCCTATCCGATCCTGCCTATATGATTCCTCCTCACTAAGCCTCCCAGGGGAAGACTAGGCTGTGCCTCTACTTCCCCCGGGACCCTCCATCATGAGTGAATCATACAAAGCACTCTATCATGTGTAAAATGTAATTTATTAGGACAGCATTGCAACTTTTAAAACACTTCAACATTTTTCATAACATTAAACATTTTTAATGTAAAAAAGCCTTTAATCCCCCACCATTCTTTCATCACCCAAGCTTTCACCCCAGCACACCATCTTGCTTCACTCTTCCTTTCATCTTTCTCTCAATAACCTCCTTTCATTCCCAGTCTCTTTCTCACTTCTTTCATCCAAGTATGCTCCAATAAAGCCTCCTTGTTCTGTCCTAGGCATCCCGCACTCCGCCTTCCTTCACCTATGCTCCCTTCCTCCCCCAAAGGGTGGATGCACCCGCAGCTGACTCTCAGCCACCCAACATCAGCCACCCAGTTAAACCCCGTAGGGCTTTTTTATTTCCCCACCCCATCCTATTGCAACACATCAACTCGGTCATCATTCTTTTGCACCAAACCTTTTCCCTTCCATAGATATCCAAGAAAGTCTCTTAACTCCAACACACAGTAAGCTGTGCCCAGCTCAAAGATATGCGCCCCATTGGAACAAAAAAGGCCTGTTTCCATCTCCTTCATTCCCCCATGTGCCACCAACTTAATGTCTTTTGCCATACAAAAAAACCTTCATTGCAGATTACGTTTCTTCCTGCCTTTATCGATGGTTGCATCCTTAATCACCCCCCTCCACATTCTACGTGGCACAAACTTAGTCCAAACCGGATGCGTCCCTGCCAATTTCTGGTCTATCAAAACCAAGTCTCATTGCCTGTGTTACAATAGGGTTCACCCCGATAGTGGTACCAAATCATTTTCTCCAAGATGCATAATAAACATCTCTGGATAGCCCAATTTCAGTACCATGGTCACTAAAAATGGCAACAGACTGACCCATCTCATCCCACTCTTCCCCCAGCAGAACACCTTATGCCTGATGATGGGCAATCCCAGATTTGATCCACATAGCTGCTGTTTCGCATATTTAGACTCCCAGTGAATAAATGAATGTCCAACGACCTACATCACCATCCTCTGGCTCCCAGGGCCGCTCACACACCCTACAGGAAAAAGAAGAAATTAGCGTGCATCCTGCACCTTCCTCCCCTACTCC
Organism: Pleurodeles waltl; assembly: GCF_031143425.1. NCBI lineage: Eukaryota > Metazoa > Chordata > Amphibia > Caudata > Salamandridae > Pleurodeles > Pleurodeles waltl. The sequence continues at coordinate 641,799,001 of NC_090446.1, read as the reverse complement.
AAAGTACAAACTCACCCCTCATTTCTGCATATATCTCTCACAACACCTGACCTCCATCTACTGATCCCGTGAATCTGAGACCAACTCCATCCAAATCGCGCAGTCACAGTTTCTGCCCCGATCCTGAAAGAATGAGACCCAAAATTGTCAGGATTCTGACCCAACTTTTACAAAGCCATGCGTAGTACTGCTCACAACTGGAAGGCTGTGACCATAGCACCTCCCTCATGACTGAATATTGCCTCCTGTCTACAACCTAGCCAGTCCTGAAAGCTCCGCCATTTATTTACTGGGCACGCCTCTTCATTCCCTCCCTCATGCAACCATATCCACCTACCCCTCCCTGCCTGATTGGTGTTGGTTTTTCACAACCAAATCCCCAGTTGACCCCGTTCCAAACATATTTCACTCTACAACACCCTTGCTTTACGACCTTCCCCAACAATTCAGACAATCTGGAAGCTCCAAAGAACATCCATGTAATGCATAGTCAGAACAAAGCCAACTCAAACTTATCATAACAACACTGAGAATTTTAACCAGGAAATCAAACATGATGATTCCTAGTAACTCCCTCCCCACTGTGCTTTTCTTCTATCCCCATCCCTTCAAAGTTTCCCCCAAAATGTCATCTTTTGCTGGGTCAAACCCCCAATGCAACTTGCAGTAAAAGGACAAACCCGCCTACATTCCCTCTATTATTGTGGAGGTGAATCCTTAGCAATTAAAAACAGAACAAAATGTAAAACCCAGTCTTCCCTGTCAATGTGGTTCTTCGCATTTGGCCATCAAAGGACTCAAATTTACTCCAAGCCAGTTGGTAGCTCCTCCTGGTAAAATCCGCTGAAGACATCTCCACCACTCTAATCAATCTAAAGCCCAACATTCTCAAATCTCTGTTGGTTTCCTCTGCTCATGGTGCCAGACTGTGAAAACAATGCCACTGTGAACAAGACAATGAATCATCTGTAACGTTGTTAACACCTGGCACATGTTTAGCCTTGAACACAATATTCAACTCTAAACATAACAGCAAGAAGCGTCACAACAGTCGCAAAATCCTCAAATCCTCAAATCCAGTGCCTTTTGCTTGTTCAACAACTCCACCACTGTCATGTTACCCACATTAAACATCACTGCCTTGTTTGCTTACTCACCACTCCACACTTTCAAAGCTACCAGTAGCGGGAAAAATTCTAAAAAAGCCATGCTCTGATCTTGCTGTAATCATTTGCGTGGCCACCCTTCCCCTCACCATTGCCCATCCCAGAAAAGGCCAAAGCTGTGTGCTCCCACTGCATCAGAAAATATCTGTACCTACCTGTGAGAAAGTAGCCTCTTTCTAGCCTTGTTACCCCCACTTTGGGCCTGTTTGTGAGTGTATGTCAGGGTGTTTTCACTGTCTCACTGGTATCCTGCTTGCCAGGGCCCAGTGCTCATAGTGAAAACCCTATGTTTTCAGTATGTTTGTTATGTGTCACTGGGACCCTGCTAGTCAGGACCCCAGTGCTCATAAGTTTGTGACCTAAAGGTATGTGTTCCCTGTGTGATGCATAACTGTCTCACTGAGGCTCTGCTAACCAGAACCTCAGTGGTTATGCTCTCTCTTTACAAATTGTCACTAACAGGCTAGTGACCAATTTTAGCAATTTACATTGGCTTACTGGAACACCCTTATAATTCCCTAGTATATGGTACTGAGGTACCCAGGATATTGGGGTTCCAGGAGATCCCTATGGGCTGCAGCATTTCTTTTGCCACCCATAGGGAGCTCTGACAACTCTTACACAGGCCTGCCACTGCAGCCTGAGTGAAATAACGTCCACGTTATTTCACAGCCATTTTACACTGCACTTAAGTAACTTATAAGTCACCTATATGTCTAACCTTTAGCTGGTAAAGGTTGGGTGCTAAGTTACTTAGTGTGTGGGCACCCTGGCACTAGCCAAGGTGCCCCCACATTGTTCAGGGCCAATTCCCCGGACTTTGTGAGTGCGGGGACACCATTACACGCGTGCACTACATATAGGTCACTACCTATATGTAGCTTCACAATGGTAACTCCGAATATGGCCATGTAATATGTCTATGATCATGGAATTGCCCCCTCTATACCATCCTGGCATAGTTGGCACAATCCCATGATCCCAGTGGTCTGTAGCACAGACCCTGGTACTGCCAAACTGCCTTTCCCGGGGTTTCACTGCAGCTGCTGCTGCTGCCAACCCCTCAGACAGGCCTCTGCCCTCCTGGGGTCCAGCCAGGCCTGGCCCAGGATGGCAGAACAAAGGACTTCCTCTGAGAGAGGGTGTTACACCCTCTCCCTTTGGAAAATGGTGTGAAGGCAGGGGAGGAGTAGCCTCCCCCAGCCTCTGGAAATGCTTTCATGGGCACATTTCGTGCCCATTTCTGCATAAGCCAGTCTACACCGGTTCAGGGACCCCTTAGCCCTGCTCTGGCGCGAAACTGGACAAAGGAAAGGGGAGTGACCACTCCCCTGACCTGTACCTCCCCTGGGAGGTGCCCAGAGCTCCTCCAGTGTGCTCCAGACCTCTGCCATCTTGGAAACAGAGGTGCTGCTGGCACACTGGACTGCTCTGAGTGGCCAGTGCCATCAGGTGACGTCAGAGACTCCTTCTGATAGGCTCCTTCAGGTGTTGCTAGCCTATCCTCTCTCCTAGGTAGCCAAACCCTCTTTTTTGGCTATTTAGGGTCTCTGTCTCTTGGGATTCCTTAGATAACGAATGCAAGAGCTCATCCGAGTTCCTCTGCATCTCTCTCTTCACCTTCTGCCAAGGAATCGACTGCTGACCACGCTGGAAGCCTGCAAAACTGCAACATAGTAGCAAAGACGACTACTGCAACTCTGTAACGCTGATCCTGCCGCCTTCTCGACTGTTTTCATGGTGGTGCATGCTGTGGGGGTAGTCTGCCTCCTCTCTGCACTAGAAGCTCCGAAGAAATCTCCAGTGGATCGACGGAATCTTCCCCCTGCAACCGCAGGCACCAAAAAGCCGCATTACCGGTCCCTTGGGTCTCCTCTCAGCACGACGAGCGAGGTCCCTCGAATCCAGCAACTGTGTCCAAGTGACCCCCACAGTCCAGTGACTCTTCAGTCCAAGTTTGGTGGAGGTAAGTCCTTGCCTCCCCACGCCAGACTGCATTGCTGGGAACCGCGACTTTTGCAGCTACTCCGGCCTCTGTGCATTTCCGGCGGAAATCCTTTGTGCACAGCCAAGCCTGGGTCCACGGCACTCTAACCTGCATTGCACGACTTTCTAAGTTGGTCTCCGGCGACGTGGGACTCCTTTGTGCGACTTCGGGTGAGCACTGTTTCACACATCCTTGTAGTGCCTGTTTCTGGCACTTCTACGGGTGCTGCCTGCTGCTGAGAGGGCTCCTTGTCTTGCTCGACGTCCCTTCTGTGTCCTGACGCAAGTTGCGACATCCTGGTCCCTCCTGGCCCACAGCAGCATCCAAAAACGCTAACCGCATGATTTGCAGCTAGCAAGGCTTGTTGGTGTTCTTTCGGTGGGAAAATACTTCTGTACGACTCTCCACGGCGTGAGGGATCCGTCCTCCAAAGGGGAAGTCTCTAGCCCTTGTCGTTCTTGCAGAAACCTATGCTTCTACTGTCCAGTAGCAGCATCTTTGCACCCACAGCTGGCATTTCCTGGGCATCTGCCCATCTCCAACTTGCTTGTGACTTTTGGACTTTGTCCCCTTGTTCCGCAGGTACCCTCGACTGGAAATCCATTGTTGTTGCATTGTTGGTTTGTGTCTTTCCTGCAGAATTCCCCTATCACGACTTCTATGTCCTTTGGGGAACTTTAGTGCACTTTGCACTCATTTTTCTGGGTCTTGGGTTGGGCTATTTTTCTAACCCTCACTATTTTCTAATAGTCCCAGCGACCCTCTACAAGGTCACATAGGTTTGGGGTCCATTCGTGGTTCGCATTCCACTTTTGGAGTATATGGTTTGTGTTGCCCCTATCCCTATGTGTCCCCATTGCATCCTATTGTAACTATACATTGTTTGCACTGTTTTCTAAGACTATACTGCATATTTTTGGTATTGTGTATATATATCTTGTGTATATTTGCTATCCTCATACTGAGGGTACTCACTGAGATACTTTTGGCATATTGTCATAAAAAATAAAGTACCTTTATTTTTAGTATATCTGTGTATTGTGTTTTCTTATGATATTGTGCATATGACACTAGTGGTACTGTAGGAGCTTCACTCGTCTCCTAGTTCAGCCTAAGCTGCTCTGCTAAGCTACCATTATCTATCAGCCTATGCTGCTAGACACCCTATACACTAATAAGGGATAACTGGGCCTGGTGCAAGGTGCAAGTACCCCTAGGTACTCACTACAAGCCAGTCCAGCCTCCTGCACTACCAGACTGTGTTCTCACCCTGAAAACATCATAGACACTCCGTTGAAGTCATCCAGAAAAGACCAGCACATACAAAGGTCCGCCCTCACTGCCATGGAGATGCAAATCCTATGATGTGGCAAAAGTGCACCTGAAGTGGCCATGCCCAGTCTCCTGCAGAAAGGCAGTCCTCCTGGAACTACTCTGCAAGCAAAATTCAAAAGCCCAAACCACCTCTGTACTCTCCTGAGCTCCAATCTCTGTTAGACAATTACCTCCTCAATTCTCTGGAACTTTGACTCTGGGCAAACTGGCTATCATGATGTCTATTTCCAGTTGGATGCCCAAAAAGGTTAACACCATGCAAGGGTCTTCTGTTTTTTTCAGGAGTCAATGGAACAACCAGTTCCACTGCCAGAAACTCAAAAAAAACTCAGTGCTCTGTGGCACACACCACACTCGGCCTTTCCACCGAAGAGAGAATCATCCAGGTAGTGTGATACCTCTTGGTGCTCACTCTGCCAAGTGAAAACCCCTGCAAAAAGGTGCTGGAAGCTTCAAACAAGGCACAATAAATGATGCATACCATGGGTAATATTCTGTCAACAGAGATGGCACCATCCAATTGCATGCAAAACAGTGGAAAATCATCAGGGTGTATGAGTGCACAGATGAAAGGCTGACTTGATATCACACTTCACCAGTTCCACCCCTGACCACATCATCTGACCAACCTGATAGTATCATCAACTGAAGCGTAAACCACTCTTGTATCCCCTTAGGCAATTAAGCCATTCACAGATGTCCCCTCAGGCCAGGAAAAATGGTGGATCAACCTGAATTCCCCCTCCTACATCTTAGATAAAACCCCCGAAGGAGATATGATCAAGTCAGACAAAGGCCAGTCATAGAAAGGGCCCACAATCCTCCCTTCGTCAACCGTTTTCTGCAATTTTTGCAGGAACCACCTCCAGAGCAGCCGTGGCTGACTGATACTTGTTAGCCCACCTCCTTCCCCTAGGGCCTTGATACCCAACCCAGGAACCCCCTATCTCCAATGTCTCCTCCCCAACAACTGTCAGAAAATCTTATTCTATCAAGGTTCTGAAATTACATCATAAAGGTTCCTCGTCATGTCCCAAGCCCTACACAGTGCAATACTACAAAATAAAGTACAGTTTACAGCAGAAGTCTTCATATAGCCTAGTATGAAACTATTTCTGGAGATGCGCCGTCTTAGCAGACACCAAGACCTCAACTACATTGGGTTCTCCGCTTCAGTCACAAACCCTCAGCTTGGGGCTCATAAAATAGACTTGTGAAGCATTAGTCTAGTCCTTATGGCTAAAAATGAAAAGTCTGATACTGAGAGAAGGTGATACTGTCCCCCTCTAGAAAACCAGGACTCACACTCAACATCTTTTATTCGCATGTTGAGTGATATAATCTAAGAAAATAAGGTATTTTGTGATTCGGTATGTATTAAATCTTAATTTAGAGGCAATTAGAGACAGAAAATATACACATATATCTCCTTTATATAGTCTAACTTTGCATACTTTTTTCCCCAAATTATACGTGTCTACTTATTTCCCTAGTGCACAGGTTTAATTTGTCTCAGCCATGTACTACACAACAGAGAATCAAAACTTTTCCACTGTTTTGCAATCATCATTCTGCCTTCTACAGTAGAAGAACGCAATACTAGTCACAAAATCATCGGTGCTCCCTTTTGTTATGTAGTAACTCAAAGTTGAAATTTGGATCTAATTGTATATTCTCCCAGGTAATTGTCTTTAAATGCTCTCAAATATGTAAACAGAAAACAAACAAGGCTAGTCAGTAACTAGTTTTTCTGGAGTTTAATAAGCATGATGTAACACCCAATAGTGTCGACAATAGTACCTGATGGAAGAGGTTGTGCCTGTTACAACAATGGCTACTCCACAAATTTCATCACAAACACAGTTATCTTAAGTTTCCCACTTCTATATTTTGTGGCCCAGGGGCTCTCATCCCATTGTAGTTGTTTGTATAGGTGCATAACTATGTTAATATGATGTTCAGGCAGATATAATCCTTTTACAAAATGCTGTTTTTTTTATATGCATTGTTTCAATAATTTGGATCCTCGAAAATGGTGTTTCTAACTTTTTATATAAAACAGAAGAAAAATAATTCTTTGTTTCTGCCCACAAATATTCAATTTGTCTTAACCTACCAGAAAAATCCAGTACAAGTTTAACTCTGTTACTCATCTTTGGGATAGTCAACCAATTTATGATCTGTAATAAGAGCAAATTTCCTTTTAACTACAACTTTTAGCCTGGAGGATTGCTATAGATAGGCATCATACCCAAAGGATTTAACTCTAGAATTAAATTGTCTGAGTTCCCAGTGCCTTTGATCACTGCATTTAGACGCATCTGGTGTGATACACACTTTCTGATTTGTATTTCAATTGGTCTTCCAGAACTCAGAAGCATTGACTCTACCCTTTAGTATGTCTTGAGGTTCAACAGTATCTGTCTTGTTTTTTGTAAATCATTCAAAGATTCAAAAAATGGCTCACAATGAATCTTCTGAAGCAGTTACATTTTTCAAGTTGTCAATAAGGAACTGTAATGAATTCAATGTTGTTTTAATTTCAGCAGTATAAGGATTCCCTATGATGTGGATAATGCACTGGCAGGAATTCATTTCCAATAGTTCTTTAAATTCTGAAACTTCATCCCATTTCTTCATCACATCTATTTCCATAGAATGTACATTTACCTCTGTCTGTGTCACCTCCTCTAGAGGCATCTTTTTACTTGTTGTCTTCATTTCTGCTATTTGATCTACTTGTTGAATAAATATTTAATTTCAATAAACTCAGCAGTATTTTTAAGTGCTACATTACAGCCTTTAGGACTGCTGCTTTGTCAACAGTGTCTTGTATCCATTTAAAGTGGACACAATATCTGACTTTGACATCTCACCTTTCCTGAGAGTATATGTAGTACCTGGGGGATAATATAATGTCTCATCCTACTGAAGACAGTTACGTAATTGTCTCCTGCCCTTCAGCTGCACTCTTCCTTTGAAGTTATATATTCTTTTGTCCTGATGGATTTTGGGTGGTAATCAATCATTTTGACTATTTTCTAGAACAAAGACAGTCATCCTGACAATAACAGGATTACAAAACGTCATACTGGAGCAGAGTCAAAATGTTACAATATCTTTTCCACAAAAATATGTTTTCTTGAAAAAGGTACATGTTCATTTTAAAATGGGCAGCAAAAGTATTTCTTTCATATCTAATGCAACTAAAGCACTTTTAATAAAGGATGAAGTAGAAGGAAGAAAAATACATTGTCATAAAAAGTAAGAAAGGAAAAGAGGGTGGTTAAGGATGATGGGGTGATATGGATGGGGTAGCATAGATAGTTACGAATTTGTACAAAAAAAGGAAAAAAGAATAGGAGCTAAATGGATGGATCCTTCCCAAAATAGCTGTAAACAAACCAAAAACCAAAATAACATTTTCATTAAGAAAGGCTTTCACCAGGTTGGTTTTCTCAACCTATCCTTGATTAAACAAAATGTGAAGAATGGTTTGAAGAAAATAATTAATCAGAACCACTTTTTTCAGGTTGTGTCTTTCTGTAAAGCACATTCAAACATAGCAGTAGCAAATTCCTTATAACAGCCTCATTTGTGTTTGCATCTGAATGTCCTGTGTTAGAAACTTAGGGTCTGAGTGCCAGTTCAGCAGATGCAGTTATATTGTCACAAATGTGACGTATATAAATGCCACCTTACTACAATTCTATTGTATCCCATGGCAGACGGGATAGCCGTCACTTTTGTCAATGAGTAACCAGACCGCCAAACTCCAAATCAGGCCATAAAGTTTGGTACTACAACCTCTGGAGGATTCATACTTGTATGGCGTTCCTTTTTACACTGCTTTTGGCACAGCACTTAGACCTTGACTGGTGACATTAGGGAGGATGGCTAACAATACAGTGTCATGAGTCTTACAGCCTGACATTGTTATAGAGATTATTTGGGTACCTGAGAAAGCCAGTAATCAGCAAGTTTTATATCTGATCCGTTCATCTGACCACTATCATGCTGCCGTTCTTACATATTAGTTGAGCGCTCTTTATTTTTCTGCTTGTCTTTTAATTTACCATCACGATATTCCATATCGTTTAGGGTTACTTTTGCTCAATCCATTATACCCATCCTTTGGCCACTCAGTTATCTGAGGAGATGCAGGTTTTTCAGCACCTTTAAGGCTAACTTAATGCTGTCCTACTTTATCAAATTATGTATAGGGAATGAACTGCCCTAGGGGTTATAGTACCTTTATCAGTGCCTATGGATTTTATATTTATATGTTCAGCACCCTAAGTTTTCTTAAAAGGTCTCCCTTCTCGTTTATAGACTTATCTTGAATTATTTAGTAAAACCTTATCCTGCAGATGATTCTGTATAGCAGTGCATCTTCCTGCAGGACTAATGCATTTAGAATATGGCTTAAGGCTTCTCATCCAGAGTTTTTGATGGCTTGAAGGCTTGAAGCTTGAGATAACACAAAACTGTGTGTGAGGTCCCTCAAGACTGGCATCACCCAATACAGGACTTGGATGATGACTATACCAGTTAAATTAGTTTGATGCCCACTTCACTGATCATCTACCCAATTTCAGGCTTTGTGTGTACCTGACTCTAGTTCAGAATCTATGGGGTAAAAAAAATCTAAAAGAATGGCTCACATGGCCAGCCCTGGGGAACTAAACAGAGCCAACACCGCTTTTTGCGCTGATGCTAGACTGGAGCAGCCACTCATTGAATCCTCAGTCAGATGACCAGGAACCGAGCCAGGACTAAGACCACCCTAATACTGCTGAATCCAAAAAACAGAAAGGGGTCATAAATAAGTGCAGATTTTTTTTTAATGACTGCTCTCTTCAGTGCAGAAGTGCAAAATGAAGAAGCTCCCCTGCAGAACGTGGTGAGGGGCCTTGGAGTCTCTCATATCTCACAGATATTCATTGACATTGGGCTGAATGGAAGCCCCCTGACAGTTTAGGGCCACTTTTGTGCCGCAGGGGATGCAAGGGCTGGCTTTACACCCCTGGCTCGTCCTTGCTGCCAGCTCACCTAGGGCCTCATTTACCACAAAGTGACGCGCTGTGCTGCGTCACTTCAGAAACACAGGGATGTGCCAAATTTACAAAACTACTGCGCACCCCTGTGTTTCCTCTAGCACAGGCGCTAAAATTAGCTTACTTCCTTTACATAAACAATCATTCATGGCAGAATGCAGCACACATAGAAAAAACAAAAACGAGGAGAAATAAATGTATTTCTGCTTATTTTGGCATGCTAATACCACCCCTAGGGTGGCGCTAGATTTTGGCGCTGCCTCAGGTTTACGATTTCTGGGAAATCTGGAGCAGCATCAAAATCCAATGGGTGTTGCACTTGTTGCAGTTGAATGCCCACAACAACACCCATTGCATTCCCTTTCCACGCTAAGTGATGCGTGTTAAGGGGATGTATTTACAAGGCAAAAAGTGGCTTCATGCCACCTTTGCTAAAAGTGATGCTCTGGTGGCACAAGGGCCTTGTAAATGAGGCCCCTAATGCTGGAACATAAATTACTTATTACAAAAGCAGCACCTCTCTCAAAGTCATCCTTGTGGAATACACCGGGGCTCTTGCGATGGGCTGCTTCAGCTATCCATCATATTCCTCCAGCATGCCATCCATGCTATCATTCCCATTTGGTGACCTGCAAAGAGCACGAGCAATCTTTTAGGGCAGTAGAGACAGAGAACTACGGAACAATGAACAGAGGTTTTGTGACTACGGTGACAGAGCACAGAACCACCCCACAACCTTCAGCCTTCTGCCTCATCGTCGAAAACAGTTACTATTTTACCGCATTTTCATATAATTTCTCTTAAAACACCCATAAATCCTGATTCTTCTTCGTTACCCAGTTGTCTCTTCCGTCCTTGTTTTACACGTTCGATATCTTGGTTAAAGCTATTTTATGAGTGATGATTCATTTCATAGAGTGTGCATGGCAAATAATCAACATACAGCATAACAAAAGACAAAGCTGTACACACAGTTGAAAATACTGGCAATCCATTGTGTCCATCGTGTGAACCCAAACCAGTTCACCGGATTCCCATTCCTTATTCGCAAAATGTTTTCCTTCTCACCATGGCCTACAACGCTGCCTGCTTCCGCTAACTTATCACCTGCGCATCTGGCTGAGCCACCGCCATCCACAGATCACCACACCATGTTGCCAATCTCGACATCTCAGAACCCTGCAACCAATCCTTCTGACATATGTAACCAAAGCAATTTATGTATAATTACGAGAAAATGCAGTTGCTCGCCATTTGCATTGGACTGTAATTTGTTTCTCCTTAGGCTTGCTCTGTACTTTAAAAAATATCTTAAATACAATGAAAATTAATTAAATGAGTGAGAAGAAACATACAAGCAGGAACACAAATGACCTGCGCAGCTGGTCTCTTTTCGATTAACCTCATCCTGAGATTAATCAGCAAGTTCATAGTGATGGCAGGGACCTCTCTGGGCCGAATGAGAAGCATCATAATGGACTCACAACTCTTAATCTAATCTAGTAAATTTGGCATTTATTTTAATCAAAATAACATTAATGTTTGTAATTACCCTGAAATGGTATCTAGCAGAGTTTCAAAACTGGATCAAAGAGTGGACCCAAAGGTCAGATATTTAAGGGCCTCATTACAACCCTAGCGGTCAAAGACGGCCTGGGCTGTTTTAGCGACTGTACCGCCAACAGTCTCGCGGTACAATCTGCTGTACTACGACCGCGGTGGAAGCGCCGCGGTCGCACCGCCGAGACCGGCGGTTTCCCGCCATGGTTGTCCCGGTGGTTTTAATCCGCTAGGGCTGCGCTGCCCAGGGGATTACGACACCCCTTTCTGGCAGCTTCTCCATGGCAGTAGAGACCGCCATAGAAAGGCTTGCGGGAAGGGGAGTCGTGGGGCCCCTGGGGGCCTCTGCACTGCCCATGCACTTGGCATGGGCAGTGCAGGGGCTCCCAGGCACAGCCCCACCCCACTTTTCACTGTCTGCTGAAAAGCCCGACAGGTGCAGCTGCACCCGTTGCACAGCCGCAACACCGCCGGCTCCATTAGGAGCCGGCTCCAATGTTACAGCCGACATCCCCGCTGGGCTGTGTCGTAATGCGGCTGGCGGGATTGCGGCTGCATAGGCGGCCGCTTGGCGGTCAGACCTTGGCGGGCGGCTTCCGCCGCCCGCCAAGGTTGTAATGAGGGCCTTAATGTTCTATTTGGAGAAGTGGCGGCTACAGAGTGATGAACCCCAAACACCAGCTACTAAAGGCCATGCACAGAGACTCCTCATGCGCAGTGCTTTAGAACCCGTTTCAGACCTTTCCACTCACATGATGTCACTGTGTTTCACGATATGGGGTTTCTTCACATAGCTCCCAGGGAAGAGCACATATTATATGGTTACCCAAGATGAGCGAGAATTCCAGCACAATGTGAGATTACAGCACATGCATTAAGGCTTTTCACTGCTGGTGGTTATCAGGGGTTTCACAACCTTCCCCGGACATGGGAGGCAACTTCAGAAACCTTTTGTTGTTCCTTTTGAGAAGGGTAGGAGGGTCTGCTCAAGTAATGCCCGGTCTTAGCCACTTCCCTTAGCCCCATCCCCTTCAGAGGTGGAAGGGCTGCGATGGACTCAAAGCCCTCCCCCCCACAGACTCTGTGATCTTTAATGCCCATCCTCTTCCTCTCACACCATAAGAACCACTGTTTAGGGTAGCCGATATTCCCTCTAAAGGTCCTTTTATGCCACATGCCAAATAGAAGCTGTGTGAAGGCCGATGGAAGACAGGAGTGAAGCTGACGGTATTTGTGGTACCCTCAGTACACGTACATCATGAATATTATGTTCTTCTATTGTTGCTTTATTAATAATGTACATAAGGGAAGACACACCATCTGGAAGTATTAGGCTCAGTTCCAAATGAGACTCAAGTCGTAACCCTGGTCCTACAATACTGAGACATCATGACACCAGCACATACAATTCTACAAATACTAGAGCAGCACGCAGGGAGAGGAGTAAACATACAAGGACAAGATACTCAGCTGCATACTGACTAGCCACAGACTTCTCTGTGTATCCAAAGGAGCACGTTATGCATTGTCACATCACACAGAAAATGCACTGCAGATATAGCCCCCTGGTTATTAATACAAAACTCACATTCTACACGTTGACCTTTTGTTCCAAATTCGAATACTCGATCTGAATTAAAAACCACACCTCACATCAGCCTAAGCCTGCAACACTATTTTGAGCACCATGATTTTTTTAGTACAGAAGTCTAACTGCATTCTGAGTCTCCTCTGCATCATGTCATTGTACAAACAACCATTGGCAAATCCAATAGGTCCTGATTACGAAGACATATTGGCTTCGCCAATGTGTTTTAACCATGTTGTTCACCAGCGTGACTGCTATTTAGCATGGGTAAGCGTTAGTGGCTTAGCGGAGCGTGGCGTGGAGTGTTGTAGAGTGGATTGTCAAACAGTGGAGTAGAGTGGTGAGGTGTGGAGTGGAGTGGCAGAAAGTGTTGTGTATTGGAGTGGCATAGAGTAGAGTGGACTGGTTAGAGTGCATTGGCATAAATCTTTGCAGAGTATAATAGTGTAGAGTACAGTGGCATTGAATTCACCGATGTACAATGCAGCGTCAGGAGCAGTGGCATAGATTAGAGTGGTTCAGAGAAGAGTGCAGTCGTGCAAAGTGGGGTGGTGCAGAGTTTAGTGGCGCAGAGTAGAGTGACGCAGAGTAGAATGATGCAGAGTAAAGTGGTATAGATTAGAGTAGAAATTCACTGCAGTGGCACAGAGTAGAGTGGCATAAAGTGGTGCAGTGCATACGTCAGTGGCACAGAGTAGAGTTGAGTGGTATAGAGTGGAGTGCACAGCGTGTGAAGTAGAGTTGAGTGGCGTACAGTGTGGTGGTGGTGAGTGAAGTGGTGCAGTGTTACAGAGTAGAGTGCAGTGGAGTAGAGTGGCATGGGAAACAGTGGTGCAGAGCACAGTGATACAGAGGAGAGTGCAGTGGCATAGAATGCATTGACACAGAGTGGAGTGGTGCAGAGTCTATTTGCATAGAGTGCAGTGTTTAAGAGTAGAGTGGTGTACAGTGCAGTGGCAGTGAGTGGAGTGGTGCACAGTGGAGTTGAGTGCTGTGGAGTGCAGTGGGGTAGGGTAGATTCTTTCAGAGTAGAGTGAAGTGGCGTAGAGTGGAGTGGTGCATGGTAACGTCCAGTTGTATAGAGTGGCATAGAGTGTAATGGCATAGAGTAAAGTGGTGTAGAGTGCAGTGGAATAGAGTGCAGTTGAGCAGAGTAGATTACAGTAGCTTACAGTGGATTGGCATAGAGTGTAGGGGCAGAGAGTTGAGTGTTACAGTGTAAAGTACATTGGCAAACAAAGCCAGTAAATGGAAAGCCAGAAAGTGTGAGTTACAAGCCAATATTAATCAACGAGTGGAATTCATTCTTAGGTCAACTTTCTGAAAGTCCTCAAGATGTCTTTAGCAAACCAGACAGCTGCGCTTTCTGGGAGGCTGCTACCTAAAAAAGATCCCTCACCGGCCTACTGTAATTTCTTTTGATGGCCATAGAAAGGGGACGAAAGAGTGGAGATAAGGGCAAATGGGCTTTGGTCATTTTATGTACCAGAGGGTGGTGGCAGAGAGAACACATAGTGGTAATGGTATTTAATTAAGCAGTTTGTGCTCCTTTTACTATATGAAATATTTGGACCATTATTGGTGTGATATTGTCCTGTGAGGAGTGTCTTGCAGTAAGGTTGTCCAGTAAATGTACTGCAGTGTACCTCATTACTATGTGACTAGGCAACATTTGACGTGGTAGTTCTAGTGAAAGGGGAATTCAGCTAAAAGGTAGGAGTCCAGAGGAATAATGGAATGTCTTGTTTTTTCTTTTCATAGAAATACTTTGTAATGCTGCACCAAGGAAGTGGGGTTCTTTCTAAGCTAAAAACAAAACTGAAGATAAATATTTGCCTTTCAGATTGTCTCTTATTTCCATTTGATATGTGTAAGGGTTATTTTAAATATCGAATTATTGTACTAAAACTACAAGAGGCCTTAATAGGCTTCTGCTGTTTACCAGCCTAGTGTCAAAACAATGAAAATGGGAAATACGAATTGATGCTTTCAAGGGTAAATAGTTTCTGGAAATTCGATAGCAGCCTTTAGGTCCCTAACTAGATATACACGGCGACTGTAAAATATAAATCATAACTAAACAATACAATAGGCTAACCTTGCCGGCCGCCGTCCAATACAGTATGACTCACCTTAAGAAAAACACACCACCACCAAATACAACAATAACAGATTACTTTCCTGCCAACCGAAGTGCACATCGATTGTAAATGATGCGCAGATTCCGGGCAAGCGCTATATACATGCATCACGCATATCTTTTTCTAGTGTCTAATGTAATTAATTCTACGATTGTCAGGTTTTAGGGGGTAACTTAACTTTGCATTAATGCTCAATAGGTATAGCTTTCATGACTGGTACAACTAGCTGAAATCTGGGCGCTTGGCGTTACATTGGGTCTATCAATTCTTACTTGTGAATGTGCTCCATTATTCCAAGAACAACAACGAGAGCTTTCAGCACTGGTTTGGTCTGTGTTGCGTCAGCTGCAAGGTCCTCTTGGAGATATGCCACGTGTAAGACACAGAGGGATTGTATGGGGATGGTGACACCATGTACTATTGAGCACTTCTTCTGCGAGCCCTTCCTGGACGTAGGCCCAAACACAAAGCCGGCGCCAGCTCATGGTAATTTTGGCAGGGTTTAATTTCAGGTGTATTATCACTTACTACACTGTTACAAGTGAATATGGCCTCAGTACATACGAGGTATCCAAAGACCTGCCATACTCTTGACAGATCAATCTGGCATGAAGCAAATCTTACCAGAGTTATTACTGTGTATTAATCATCCTGTGTTAAAGAGTCCTGGGTGAAATTTAAATCACGCCTGTCTAATTCCAGGAATTTCCCATTCATTTTGTTATGCAAAATCACAACATTACACCATTACACCACTTCAGGAAAGTAAATCAGATACGTTAGATGTATGACTTAATGAATTCAATATGCCTTTGCATGCATTTATAAGCAGAAGAATGCCCTCCATCAAATTAGCTCTCTACTTTTTCTTTAAATATAAACTGGTGTAACGCATCTAGGATGGGCTTCAGCCCATTTCCAAACTGTAGCTTCTGTGTGCAACTCTGATAGAAGGTCTCAATTTAAGTCCATTACCAGCTTGATATGGAGCCCCTCACAAAAGTAAAGTAAAATGTGGAAATCCTTGATTTAACCTCATCCACTGGTAAGGACTTAATGCAGCATTTTAGTCCATTTGTGAGAAATTGGTTGTTGGTGGGGGGTTGTGAGCTGTTCTCAAGCAACAGCCATAATCCTTGTCAGGGTGAACCACAAAAGAACCCAATTAACCTATGCTTGTTGCTCTGCTAACTTGGCACAAAAGTCAGGCTTTAACTTAAAGGCAATGTGCAAAATATTTATGCAGCACTCAACCAGTATTAACTTAATACATTATTTGACATAAAAACTGTAAAAATCCAATCATTAGAACTTGAATGTTTGGAATTTCAACGAATTAAAGTAAGTATAATACCTAAAAGCACACAGCGCGACTCAAGGTATTCTAGTCGTGTGAGACTGGTTAAAAGTCACAAATTGAGGCTGATCACAATGGAGTATAGGCCAGATTCTAGGTTCAGGTCAGTCCAACTGAAAAAAAGTTACCTTCTAAAGACCAGTTCTCAGTGGAAAAGGCCGCGATGAGCAGGAAGACTGTTGTGGATGGTCAACATTGTAGCATGAAGAGCAGGCTAGGGTGTCGCAGATGGTTGTCGCTGTAGTGCAAAGATCTTGTCGTGGAAGATTGCTGCTGCTGGAGCTTCAAATTGGTGGTCACCGCAGGTTGTCAATGCGGTAGCGTGAAGTGCAGATCTTGTGTTGCAGGTCATTGCTGGCAGTCAATGAAGTGTGAAAAGTGTGGTTTACCGAAGCTTTATGTTGGCCGTCGTCGTAGACAGCAAGATCTTGGTGCAAATGGCCAGAAGAGGCCAAAACATCAGGATTTCTGCTCTCTTTTTAGAAGGAGCTCAAATGATGTCATATCGAGGGTCAATAACCTGAGGGGTGCATTTGAGGATAAGTAACTTACTCCAGTAGAGGCCTGCAGGGCTCAGGCAGGTCTAGTTATAGGTTCACTACAGCAGGTCTGCAGGGAAATAGCAAGGAGACCTCTAGTGCTTGTGGTGTCCCTGTAGCTCTGACCAGGAGGTCAATCAGCTGACCATTGGATTCATTTTAGCCTGGGTTGAAGGGTGCAACTCCAGTCATCCTTCTCAGACAGCAAGTCAGGTCACAAGCAACAGAGCAGCAGGGCAGCAGGGCAATATTTCTTCTGTGGTATCCACAGGTCCAGGAATGTACTGAGGAGGAGGTCTGAGGGTCACCTTTTTATAACGGGTGCCCTCTTTGAAGTGGAAGAAACTCATCTATGGTTTTCCCTGTACAAAAGTGTCTGGAATTTCTTGCCTCCCTGTCCTGGGCAGGGCGCAATAGGCTAGAGTGTAGTCCTCTGTGTGTGAGCTGAGGCAGTGTCTCTGAAATGTGGGTGTGGCAGGTTACAGCTTTGCCCCCTCATAAAGGTAGGATGGCCTATCCTGCCAACACCTAGACCCTCTAATTCCTGGTTGTCTGGGAGGAATACACAACGACCAAATGCCAATTACATCTAGGCACGTGACCCAGGAACAAGGTGCAGGCACCAAATAGTTAGGGCAAGAAAACAGCATATTTCTAAAAGTGTCATTTTCAGAATTGTTACTTAAAGAGAGCTTTAAGTTACAATTTGTTTGACACCAAACTCAATGTTCCTACTTGCTCCCGATTTAGAGTTAGCACTTATTAAATGTAATAGGGCAATCCATTGTTATCCTGTGGGATAATAGTGAAAAACTATTTTCAGAGCTCTTCAGTACTAGGACATTTAAAACTTAAAAGTACATATACAGCAAAGCACCGTGCCATATGTTTTGTTTTTTTGCTGTGATCCCACAGGACTAATGAGAGATAGCAAACAGTACCGGGAACCACATCCCTGAGGGGCCAACTATTAAGTATTTGCGGGAGGAGGACACACAGCCCTCCTTCTCCAACCATATTCGGTCCTGGAAGCCCCATTCCTGGGGCTCAAAGTAGATTTTTAAGGGAGGGGCACAGGGGCTCCTCCCTGAGCCTTTAAAATGCCCTTAAGACCCCCCCATACCCCACAACGGCAACTTTTTTAAAAAAGGGATGGGGACCCCATCTACCAGAGAAACATGTATTTGCTCTTGTCTGGCAGGAGCATTCTTAAATCTCGTGCCAAATGGGTGCAAACAAAAAGTCTTCTTCCAGTGGCCAGGAGCATCAAAAATGCTCGTGCCAGCTGGGAGCAGACTTGTGTTCTGTTACCCTGTCCGTACTGATGCTCCCTCCGGGTGGGAGCAATGCTGGCTCCTGGAGTGTGGGGGGAGCCGGCTGGGGTTAAGGAGGTGTAGTGGCTGCCCGCATGGACCTCAACATATGCACAGTGGGCACCCCGGGTGGACACCAGGGCACCCACTAGCTAGAAATGGGGGCTCTTGTTTGCAGTCAGCTTACACCCTGTCCAATTAGGGGGCCTCACTCCAGTCTGGGTAAGGAAGACACAATCCTAAAATAACCCCTGCTCACCCCTTTGGTAGTACGGCACGAGCAGTCAGGCTTATCTCAGAGGCAATGTTTTAAGTATTTGTACCCACAAACAGTAATACAGTGAAAACACTACAAATCTATGACACACCAGTTTAGAAAAATTGTCAATATGTAGCTAAGTAAAGCAAGACCAAAAGGACAAATATCCAACAGACGCAAGCAAATATATGAATTTTAAAAGATTAAATCCATATAAAATCACTTAGAAACACAATTGCTTCAATTGGTACTATCATGGCGTAGTGACTGAGTTGTTCCCAACAGTCCAATGCCACTTTCGAGGGAGTGCAGTGCCAGTCACAGAGTGGCATGGACCCTAGGTACAGTACCTTAGAAGCGAGGCAGAGTCAAAGATGTGGCACGGAGTCGGGGAGGTGAGGCATCACTGGAGCTGGTGCGGCATTGGTTTCATGCTGCTATGCAGGTGGTTAGGCGTTGGTTCCTTACTGCTACACACGGGAGGTGAGGCTTCAGTTCCTCATGGAGGCAGCGGAGATGAGGTGGCGATAGCAGCAAGGCATCAGTTAATTACGATCCGGCAGGGTCGATTAATCCAGATGGTCAAGATGGGGCAACTTTTCAGTGTTGCGGTCACACCATGGGGCCACAGGCGTCACGGTGCACTCGGGAGTCACGGACGTCGATGACACACCACTCAGGACTCCTGATATTGCGGGACTTCAGAGGCACTGCGATGGTGTCAGGCCTGTGGTGTTGAGCGCAGTCATTGCACTTCAGCGGAGATCACGGCTTCGGGTGCTGGTAGCGGTGTGGAGTCGAGCAGCGGCACTGGTTTTAGAGTCATCCAGAGCAGGTGTGCCTGGTTCTTCTTATTTTTCTGCCAGACTTTACTCCCAAGGACCCAGGAACTATAGTGGGCACCTTTTAGAAAATCAGGGTCCTCAGAAGGAGAACCCAGGGGCTGGCAGGTGAAATCTTTGATGTCCCTGTGACAGGTGGCAAGCTCAGCCCAGGCCCTTGGTGAAACTTCACAAGCAGGATACACAGCAAAGTCCAGACTTTGCCCTCTCAAAGCAGAAGCAGCAACTGTAGGCCAATCTAGCAATGCACACACAGCAAACAGGTAGTAATCCTACTATTGGTTATTCAGCTCTTCACCTTGGCAGAGTCTCCTCTTGATCCAGAACTTTTCTAAAAGTCTGGGGTTTTGGATCCAACACTTATACTCAATTCTGCCTTTGAAGTAAGCAAACTTCAAAGGAAAGTCATTGTAGTGCACAAGACCCTGCCTCACCTGCTGTGATCCCGACACACTCTTGGGGTTGGAGACTGCATTGTGTAAGAAAAGGCACAGCCCTAATCAGGTGCAAATGTCAGCTCTTCCCACCACTCTAGCCCAGGAAGTCCCATCAGGATATGCAGGGTACACCTTGGCTCCCGTTGTGTGACTGTCTAGAGTGAATTCACAAACAGCCCAATTGTCATCCTAACCCAGACGTGTATTGCACAGCCACGCAGAGGCACAGAAAGGATAACCAAGAAAAGGCTCACTTTCTAAAAGTGAAATTTTCAAAGAAACAATTTTAAAACCAACTTCACCTAAATATGTATTTTTAAATTGTGAGTTCAGAGACCCCAAGCTCCACATCTCTATCTGCTCCCAATGGGAAATTACACTTAAGAGATATTTCAAGGCAATCCTCATGTTAACCTATGGGAGAGATAGGCCTAGGGAATAGTGAAAAACACATTTGGAAATATTTCACTATCAAGTCATTTAAAACACACCAGTACATGTCCTACCTTTTATATACTCTGCACCCTGCCCATGGGGTTACCTTGGACCTACTGTAGGGTGACTTACAAATAGTAAAAGGGAAGGTTTTCTGCCTCACAAGTGGGTGCACTTGCAAGGTCGACATATCAGTTTAAAACTGCACACACAGACACTGCAGTGGCAGGTCTGAGATGTGTTTACAAGGTTAATAATGTGGGTGGCACAATCAGTGCTGCAGGCCTACTAGAAGCATTTGATTTACAGGCCCTGGGAACAGAAGGTGCACTATATTAGGGACTTATTAGTAAATCAAATACGCCAATCAAGTATAATCAATCATAATCACAATTTATACAGGGGGCACTTGCACTTTAGCACTGATCAGCAGTGGTAAAGTGCCCAGAGTACCAAACCCAGCAAAAACAAAACCCAGTACACAGTATAAAAATACAAGAGGCAGAGACAAAAAGACAGGAGAAACCATGACAAGGGTGCCAGGTCTATCACCACCTATTTCAAATAGAGGTAAGGGGACCGGGTCCTCAAGACCATAAAGGAGCCTGGAAGGGGCTGCATGGCTTCTGCCAAATCCCACAAAAAAAGCTATAAAAAAAAGACAAGGGGCCAGGGTAGAGTCTTCCTGACCCCTTAGCTCTGGGCCTGAAGTCCCAGAGGAAGCACCCCAGAGCTAAAAAATACTTTAAAAAAAACATTTTGCTTTAATTTCGGCGATTTACAAAATGGATGTGGGGGGGCTATGTGGGCCCCACCCTTCGAAGTCCAGTGAACTCCACCTCCTCAGGGCAGTTTACAAAATGGACGTATGAGGGCTGCCAACCCCCTGCACCTCTTGGTACCACCACCTCCCTGGGGTGTTAATAAAATAAAGAGGGTGGGTCAATTTCAGACCCCGCGGTCCTGGGGACCACCACCTCCCCAGGGCTTTAATTAAATAAAGAGAGGGGGCATGCCCCCCCTCCCCCTCAGCCCCAGTGACTGTCACATCTCTGGGGCATTAATAAAATAATGAGGTGGGTCAGTTTCAGACCCCTGCAGCTCTGGGGATGGCCACCTCCCGGGGCTTTCATAAGATACAGGTTGGGGGGCGGGCAGCCCCCCCCCAGCAGGCCCTGGGTATCACCACCTCCTTGGGGCTTTAATTAAATAAAGAATGGGGGGCCCCCCGAAGACGCGGGACTGCCACTTCCCTGACACATTAACAAAATAATGAGGGGGTATGTTTTGGACCCCCTGCAGCCCTGGGGGGCATTATACAATGGAAGGGGGCCACACAGCCCCCTCAAGGAGCCATAGACTGCCCTGGGGACCTTCTATCCCCAGGACCGTCTCCTGCTATGCCCCAGGGTGCCCAATCCTGGGACATAGCTGTTTCCTCTGACTTGGAGTTAGCTTTGACAGCTCCCACCAAGTCAGAGCAAACACTTCGCTTTCTGCTAGTGAGAGCTGTCAAACAGCTCTCACTGGCAGAAAGAGAAGTTTTCATCTGTTTCCCTGCACACATACTTGCGTGCAGGGAAACAGATAAAAACATTGCTACCACAACCAGCGAACTGCTATTTAAAGCAGCTCCCTGCTTGTAGGAGGAATGTCAGCTCCCGCAGGATGGGGGGAGCCGGCTATGACTGCTGGGGCCTAGATGCTCCCACTGCGATCCTGTCACTTTCTCTCTCTCTCTTCCACCCCATCATTGGATGGAAGAGAGAGGGAGAGAGAGAGAAAGAGAGAGAGAGAGAGAGAGATGGTCATTGCAATGGTCTCTCCATTCAATGACTTCTAAAAGTCGAAGGTTTAAATAGTAGTATCTAATGGCAGTGTATCTATTTACTAGTGTTTTGACTGTTAAACCTTCCTAGTGATGGAACATTCACATGTCCTCCCTATTAAAATCTTTGGGTTGACTGTCATAGGTATTTCTGGACACAGCCTAGCAAGAAGTCACCTGTGGTGTAATGGTTAAAGTCTCGGACCCTTACACTGAAAGTTAAGAGTTCCAGTCCAAGTGTGTATGTGGTCCTTTCCCTCCTTTAATTTGTTTTCAACTTGAAATGTTTAAGGTTCATACTGAAAGGAGATATCACTTGTTTTAATTGACAAATACACTTGTCTTTTCAATTTGTCCTAAAATATCTCATTCTAAGTATATCATTCATCAAGCCTAAATATATATATATATATATAAATATATATATATATATATATATATATATATATATATATATATCTCTCTCTCTCTCTCTCTCTCTTGTTGTTAGAGGGGTTGGCTGTAGCCCTACAGCCAACCCAACTACACACATCCTTTGGCCATGCGAGGCACAAGGATGGGTGGTTATAGGGGGCTGATCACAGGGGCTATCAAAGGGACCAGGCCCTGCGGCCAACTCCCACCACACATGGCTAAAGACCATGCCTGATGGGTTGGGTGGTTACAGGGGGTTGGTTGCAAGGCGTGGCCACAGGCCAGGGCCTGCGGCCATCCCCTGCCACACATGGCCGAAGGTCTGCATGACACGGGTTGTGTCGTTATAGGGGGTTTGGCCGCAGCCAACGGCCATGCAAGGTAGTGGTTGAATTAATGAATAGTAATGACAATTACTTTACGTTAAAAAAAACATAGGTTACAGGGATGTTTTCATTAAGCACACATTTTAAATGTACAAAACCATAGAAATCACCTGTTAGAGTTATGGCAAATATCTATAACTCGTGCCCCAAGGTAACTATAACTTGTGCCCTCGCCATACACTGATAACTACTTCACAAATTACGGCACTCATGAAATTTTTGATAGCATCACTAATAATATCAAGGTAATATCTGCAGTAAAATTTGCTACTTTTCAATTTGTTTTTCAGCCCCGGGGACCCTGTCCCGTAACATAAAACAGCGGCCGGAACTTTCTGTTCAGGTTGTTGCGAGCCAATTTCTGCACTTCTATTCGTGTTCACATTTGTGAAATCTCTCACATATTCGCAATATATTTGCAACCTCAGATATACAAATTTGGATTTTCTTAAATTTTCCGTAAACTACTGAATCGATTTACACCAATTAAGCAAAAGTGTAATCTGCATATCGAAAGCTAGCTTGCTGACAAATTTGGTGTAATTCCGTACAGTGGTTTGGGCTGTAGTTGTGTTGTGTGATGGGAATCAACATGGGAAATGCAACTTTTTTGACTCCTTCCCTTTTTCTCGGCCCCCGCTTAAGCGATCACCCCAAAACTTTCAGCGCCCAACAAGAATCACTGGGGCCCTTTTTTTGATAATTTTGTGAAGATTGGTTAAACGATGCCACAGATACAGCCAAGTCAAAAAAACGCTTTTTCTGTGGAAATATGGTCCTAACTACAATTACCTAGTGGCGAGAGCCACGCGAGAGATAGAGTGAAAGAGAGTGTGTGTGTGTGTGTTATGCTCCTTCTCAAAGCCAACATCAATTACGTTAAGAGGCAACCACCAGCTGAAAACTGCACAAGCAGAACAGTGTTTTGTCAGGACTGTAAGTGTGTACGTGTGTCTTGTGTCTACATCTGATAACAACTTTATTCTGTCGCAGAAAACGAAGTCGAGGTCACTTGAATGAGTGCAAAGTTTACGTGTAATTTGTCTATACATACACAACACGCACATACATAATGAATTTTCCCTGCTGCTGTTTGTTATATGGGCTCAGGTTTGCTCCGCGATATTTCGCAATTGATAAGTTGGCAGGTACAGATAATCATGATCCTGCTGCCAATAGGCACGGCGGCAGGATTCCTGTTTCCTCGCACGAGAGATATTAAAGGCATCCGGTTTTTCCTCGTTCCTGCAGTCACACGTCTTCAGCCTGTTAATTTCTTTCCTCTCGCCATCCGGCATAATTCCTTGTGTGGAACAGTAGCCCTGTGCAGCTCAAACAAGAAGGATTCCATGACTAATGTGTCTCCCTCTAATTACCAGCCAATGCCGTTATGGTTAATTACGGGGTTCTCAGGAGAACTACCGGAAAGGCCACTGGCGTTGTTCATATCCGCAGAAACGCAGCATCCCAGATGATGGAGCTGGGGATGGAGGGGTTGGACATGAATGCTAAAGTAAGAAATCTAGAGTAGCAAGTACAGTGGAATTCACTCCTGGCACTAGGCTACCTAAGCCAGTGTTGAATCTCATCTCTGATTAAATACTGTACTACAAGGAACTAAATGCAACTGCCCATTTCAAATGACTGGACATGGTGGCATCGAATTTTGAAAAACTGTCCGTACCCAAATATGGTAACTTTATATAGTTTCAGTCACATGAATTTGGAATTATGACCAGTGGGTCCACTGTATTTACATATGGATGGACATGTGGAGTTAGGAAATGGCCAAATAAACTAGGAATCCTTTAGAAGAGATGTGGCCTATATAATAAGGGCGCGGCCTCAAATTAGATCCCTAAGCTTGACACTGCATGTCACTTGGCCAGTATTCGGGTGCCCTTAGATCTGTTTTCTGTTAGTGCATCCACACAAATCACACAAGAAACACATACAGCTAAAATAAATTAGAACTATTCGCTTTGTCAATGCTATTTAGAACTGATGTTTATTAAGGGTAATATACATAAGAAACAACGATAATACAATGAATAATTAGAATAGAAAATGTTACAATTCTGAAACTATGAACTTCTGATAAATTCTGAGAATGTAATTGAAACAATGTCAAGGTCTATGGAAGAGGGAGTATCCTGACTGCCTCGATCACTTCCTTTTGCTTCCTTTTTCGATAGTACATCACTTTCCGCTACAATCTCTCCCACTGTGTTAATCACTTTCTTCTCCACACATCTGTCTTTCAGAAGTCCCTCTATGTGCAGGTTTCACACTTTATCTTTCTTTTTCATTGCAGTCTTTTCATCCACCCTGCACATACTTCAGTTTTACCACTATGCTCCACATTCTCTCTCTCCCCCCCTCTCTCTCTCTCTCTCTCTCTCTATATATATATATATATATATATATATATATATATATATATCAAACCTAGTGGTGGTCACCACTAGGTAGTTATAGTTAGGACCTAAGCTCTATATAAAAAGTTTTTTTTTTTACTTGCTTATATCTTTGGCGCCGCTTGCTGAATCTTCACGAGTCTTTCCAAAAGTTTGCCAGTCATGTCAGCTGCTGCCTGGAAAGTTTCATGGTAATCTGTCGGGGGGGGGGCAGTGTTGAGAAAAAAGGGATATCCCAAAACATGTTTTCCCCATTCATTTTTCAATAGAGATTTTGAACAGTGATAAAGCCGAAACTACTAAACGGAATTACACTAAATTTGGAAGAAAGGTGGGTCCTGGTCCAGAAAGCATCCCTTTTCTATTTTGGTGTAATTCCATTCAGTAGTTTTTGAGAAATTAAGGGAAAAAAATGTGTTATATAGATATAGGGACGCAAAGGATATGCGACCCCTGTCGATCTCGTGCTGAGATCTGATTGGTGACAACACTTCAACAACAGAAGCCGTTGAAGTGTTGTCAGTCATCTTGCGACTCGGCTGAAGCCGAGTCCCAGAAAAAAAGTAAAAAATAATGAAAAGTGGTCAGGGTCCGAACACCCTGAACCTTATCTTCGGTGGTTTGGTTCCAAACAGACACCCATGGCTAAAATGCATTTTTAAATTTTTTACAGCTGAAGTTCTGATGCAAGATATACTTAGAATGAAATATTTCTGTACAATTTGAAAAGTAAAAATGTATTTGTTATTTAAAAAGAGTAAGACCACCTTTCAGTATGATACTTAAAAAAAATTTACTTAAAAAAAAAAAAATCAGGAAGCGAGTCAGGTTAGACTCGAACCGTTCCCGAGCTGTGCCGGACAATCAACCCCTCCATCGAAACCACCACTTTCCCAAATAACTGGAAGCATGCAGAGATCAACCTGCTACTAAAGATACCCTCAGCCGATCCTAGAGATATGAAAAACTAAAAACCCTTCTCTCTTCTTCCCTTTCCAGCCAAGGTAACTGAAAAGGCCATCAACAAGCAGTTCACGGAATTCCTTAAATCAAACCACATCCTTGACCCCTCCCAATCTGGTTTCAGGAGCAACCACAGCACAAAAACAGCCCTCCTCGCAGACACAGCTGCCCTCATTCTCCTCAACCTCTTTGCCGCTTTGGACACCATATTCCAATCCACTTTATGCACAAGACTTCACAACGCCGGCATCTGCACCAAGGCCTTGGTGTGGATCTGCTCCTTCCTCACCGGAAGGACCCAGAGAGTCAGATTCTTGCTTTTCTTCTCGGAACCAACAGAAGACTGCTGTGCAGTACCTCATGGCTCTTCCCTGAGCCCAACCTTCTTTATTATCCACATGCTTCGCTCACCAAAATTGTCAGACAGCACGGCCTCATCATAGTCTTCTGTGTAGATGACACACAGCTAATTCTCTCTCTCAACAATGAACCATCAACAGCCAATAGCAACTTCCACAAAGGAATGACAGCAGTCACCGACTGGAGAAACAACAGCTGCCTCAAGCTCAACTCGGACAAGATAGATCCTCATCCTGGACCCCACTCTCTCTGCCTGGGATGACTCCTAGTGGCCAGCTGCCCTTGGAAGTGTCACCATGCCCACCGACCACAGATGCAACCTGGGAATCATCCTGGACTCCATGCTGTCCATGACCCGCCACGTCAACACCGTCTGATCGTCATGCTTCCATACTCTCTGCCTCCTCCAGAAGATCTTCTAGTGGATCCCAACCAAGACAAGGACAGTCACCCACGCACTTGTGAGCAGCAAACTCAACTACTGCAACACTCTCTATGCTGGCATCACGAAGAAGCTCCAAGCAAGACACGAGAGAATTCAGAATGCAGCAGCCAGACTCATCCTAGACATACACAGCCACATCTCCACCCTCCTTATAGACCTACTCTGGCTCACCATCAACAAAAGCATCACCTTCAAGGTCCTGACACATGCCTACAAGGCCCTGCACAATATTGGACTGGCCTACCACAACCACCGCCTATCTTTCTACACCCCCGCCAGACAACTCCGATCTTCTCAAGTTGCCCTCGCCACAACTCCTAGAATCAGGAAGAGCACTGTGGGAGGCAGATCCTTCTCCTACTTCACAGTGTAGACCTGGAACATGCTACCTATCCACCTCAGGCAGGACCCCTCACTAAATCAGTTCAAGAAGGTTCTCAGGACCTGGCTCTTTAAATGATCAGCAACCCCATGACACCGCCTTGAGACCCCATGGGTGATAAGGAGCGCTATACAAATGAACCCTGACCGTTCAGAGTGAAGGTCTCATTCTTTCATACTGAGATACTGAATTTCTTTTCTTTAAATAATTTTTTTCTGTCCTTTATGGGCTATCTGGGATTGCAGGGTAGCCTTCAAAGGCTCTCATGCTGTCCCTGCTTTTTTAAAAATATAATTTTATAACAAGCCTTTTACAGGTTATCTGGGACAGCGGGGGAAGCCTCAAGACCTCCCCGTGGTCCCTGGACATTTTTTAATTGTTTTTTAAATTTGCCCTTACAGGCTACCTGGACCACGGGGAAAGGTTCAAGGCCTCCCCCACAATCCCATTGCTCCAGCAAGCAGGCAGTTACTTTTAACAGCAGCAGTCTGCTTACTGGAGAAAAGCTTTAATCTCTGTCCTCTGCATGCAAACCTGTGTGCATGGAACAGAGATGAAAGCTTTGTTTTTTGACAGGGGTACCTGTTTGAAAGCATCAGAGCTAAGAGATGAGGGTGTCGGTATCCTGGCCCCTTTTTTTTTTTTTTTTCTGGGATTCGGCAGTCGAGTCCCAGAATGTCTGACAACACTTCAATGGCTTTGTTGTTGAAGTGTTGTCAGCCAATCAGATCTCAGCACATCTGGGAGGGGTAGTGAATCCTACACATCTATCTCTATATATATATATATATATTTATTTATATATATATATATATATATATATACATATACACATTTGGATTTTCTGAATTTCTCTAATACTACTGAATGGACTTACACCAAAACAAAAAAGGTCGCTTTCTGGACCAGGACCTACCTTTCTGCCAAATTTGGTGTAATTCCGTCCAGTAGTTTTGGTGCTATCGCTGTTCAAAAACTCTATGAAAAAATGAATGTAGAAAAAGTTTTTAGTATCCCCCCATTTTTCTCGCCCACCCTTTACAGATCACCACGAAACTTTGCAGACAGCAGTTGACGTGACTGGCAAATTTTTGGGGAAATTTTCATGAAGATTCATCAAGCAGTGGCAAAAAAACTATAGGCAAGTAAAAACGCTTTTTATATAGATGCTAGGTCCTAACTATAAATAACTATAACTACTTAGTGGCGACCACCAGTTTGCAAACTCTGCATTTTCTTTTCCTGTGTTAATATTTTGACAGATGTAAACCTCTTTCATACACTATTTCACACAATCTAAACACAGTTCGCACTAAATGAACATAGATCTGCAGCGAGGTCAAGGATTAAATGAGCTTGTAGTCTGAAACAGTGTTCGAAATGGAAATACAGAAGAACTGGTAGTCAAGACTATGGGCCACATGTTTCAAGCTTTTTTCGAGTTGCAAACAGGCTGATTTGCAGAATCGGCCCGTTTGACACTACAAAAAACATTTTGGTATGTATCAAACCCAGACTGCATTCTTTGGTTTGCGACCAAATGCTGATTCGATGTTTGGAAGGGGCATCCCTTCCAAATACCTAATCGGAATGGTATGTATTAATGTTTTGCAAACAAATTTCAGTCACAAAACATTAATAATTTACCAACTACTGAAGTGTAGTGGTAATGTATTTGCAAATGGGAAGGGCTCTCCTCGGGACCCCCTTCCATTTGTGATTGTAAAAAAAAAAAAAGCTTCCTTAAGAGAATGCAGTGATCACAGCACCACTGCGCCTTCTTAAACAAACAACATAAAAAAATAAACTTTTCTTTTTAAACACATCCCTTTTAACTGTACTTTTACCTCATTTTTTTAGCACCTCCCTGCTTTTAGAAGTCCTCTCTTTCTCTGTTGTGTATTGTACTTTAATGGTTTGTTTTTACTCACCAAAATAAAGTTAATAAAAGAAATTAAAAAAACACATCCTGTTTTCCTTTAAGGAAAATAGCATCGGCAGCTCCTCCAGGAAGGCAGAGCACTTTCGCCCTCCTGCCAGCAGAGGGAAGACATTAAAAATAAAATGATAATAAATGGGGTTTATTGTCATTTTATTGTTCATTACTGGCCGAATCTTGGGGGCTGGGTCATCATCGTGATGACAGCCATGGAGGGGGAGCGGTGTGCACTCCCCTCATTGTGCAAGTGGGTTTGTCCGGCTGTCTCAGTATGGCCAAACCGACATGGGCACTGAGCTGTTTCCATCCCAAGCTTTGGTGCCACCTTGAAGACAGCAGGCAAACGCTCCCACTCTGCCTGGGAGCGCAAATCGAGGGAGCTCAGACCAATCCTGATGCTGCTTTCATGCTGCCAGAAACACGATATAAGCGTTAGGATTGACTGCAGGGCAGGCTAGGATCCTGTGCCTGCCGTGGAGCAAAAGGGGCAGAAGACCAACAGTCCCTCGTGAGGCAGGTAAATTTTTTTTTATTTTTATTTTTTATTCTTTTATTCTTTTTGTCCCCCTCAATAACCTAACCCCCTCCCCCCCACACACACTCTACCCCTCCACCTCCCCCCACCCACCCAACACACTTCCCTGACATCGGCCGCACCTGGGAAATACGTTGCATTAAAAAAAATGATTGTTTTTTTAAAGCCTCACAAACAGGTTGGTTTGCATACCTCAGCAAGCCACCATCCCTGTGATGGCAGAGATTCCTAATGGGTCACAAACTGTGACCTACCTCATTAAAATTCAAGAAGTAGATCGATTTGTAACCCACTAGGAATTGCTAAAGGAAACTCTATGATTTTCATACATTAGGAACAGTGATTTCCTAATTGTGAATCCCAGAAGGTCACAATTAGGCAATCACTATTCCTAATATTGATACATCTGGCCCTGTGTGCTTACTAATGAGAAATTAAAAAACTCTCTGATTTACAGTATTGTATATCTGCTGAGAAGTGTTGGCACTCTATCACTAAGAACACCTGCTCATTTAAAGCATGAGTCTGAGCCTCTACTTCTGTGTGATCCAGTAAAAGGCACTTTGACAAACTTGCATTGCCTCCTGCCTCAGCACAAGCGTGCATAGACATTCCTCATCATGACCACTGACCCACGCCATGAACTCATCCAGAAGCATAGGGGCAACTCAGTTCACAGTACTGTATTTAATTGCAGCATTTATATCGCACTTACTACCCCTGTGTCTGGCACCAAAGTGCTTGCTGAGATGGGTAGCAAGCTACGCCATATAGGGTTGGTGGTTGAAACATTATCATCTTTGTTTTATGATCCTATGGGTGAAGTATTGTGCGCGATGATCAACAAGGTGCCATTATCGTGTTCTAGAAAGCAGGGCTTTGCATTGTGATGGATGACGGGGTGTGAGAGACAGATGCACAGTACATGGCTTTTGCTAAGCTGGCACCTTTGAACAGTTCTGCAGGTCACTTCATGGCATTTCTTATAATGACCTCCTACTTAGTTCATTATTGCAATGGGTTGCCCAACCTGTTATTTTGTTTATAGTTTTTGCTCCTGAGCAAGCCTGATTGAAGAGAGAAAAGATGAATGCACTATGAAAGACTTCTGTTTTGCATGCCACAAACATAGAGCTTAGTGCGTCCCTTGTTATTATCAGTTTCGTAACTCCCAGTGCAGAGAACTCACAGGACCCACCCTACTTAAATCTTTGACTGGACAGGAATGACAACTAGTAAATCAGAATTCAAAATGGTAGTTGATTGGCATGTCATTGTGCCCCAATATTTATTCAGAATTTTGGAGGATTGTTTGAATTATGTTGCTTTTAAATATTTGGGTCCATATTTATCAAAGTTTTCAATGTCCTTGAGGCATGCAAGGGGGTGCAAGGGCAAAACAAAACCTAAGTGAGATTTATCAACGCACGCAAGGCCATCTTCGGTGGTCTTGCATGGCTTGGTAAATCTAGAGTAACGCAAGGCAGTGCAAGTTGTTGCCTTGCAATACTCGGTGGCAGGGAGGCATACCATGTGTACAGTAGAGCGTGGGTATTCCCACACATCCACCTATGGATTTTGGCACATTACTAGATTTACCATTAGTGGTAGATCTGGAAATGCATCAAAATGCTATGCCGCCACAGGTGAGGAATAATGAGGAGAAATATTTTTATTTCTCCTCATTTGTCCTCTTTCTATGTGTGCTGCATTCTGCAGCATACATACAAAGAGGAAAATGCCCCTCAAAATTGTTTTTGTGCAGTAATGTGTCTCTTCCTGCACAAAAACTATCCTGCCTACAACGCAGATATGCTTAAAACATGAAGCGAGGGTGACTGTGTTGGCAGTAGGCAACCAAAGGTTCACCAGCGCTAGGAAAGGACAGGAATGCTCTGTATAATGGTAAATACGGTGCATTCCTGCCCTTTCACGTAGCAAAGCGCAGCAAGGTGACTTACTGTGTTGGGCTGCATGAAAGAATGATAAATCAGCCCCTTGGTTCTAAATTCCATTTGGATGTTGTATTGGGTTAGGATAAAAAGCAGCAAATATGGTCTATCTGGTCCTCCTGACATTTTGTTTCGGAATTAAAATCGTATCTCTTGCTAACTCGGATAGTCTGGACATGAACTAAGTTCTGCGTGTTTTCAATTATGTGACCCATCCCTAATATGACTAAGTTCTTTCTAGTCCCTGACGATTTAAAACTTTGCTGGACCTAGTTCAAAGCATGGGCTTTGCTGTCACTACTGCTGCAGGCTCTGTGGCCCAGATCTGCGAGGGGACACCTCAACCTGAATGATGGCATTATTTCACAACTCAGTCGGGATTGCAGGTCCATTTCAGTTCATTCAACAAGGGTCTAGGAAAACCTTGTTACACCTTTGGTTTGAAGGGTGAAACGTTAATGTAGGAAGAAGAATGGTCTGCCGCCCCGCTCATCAAATCCTGTAGCATTTGTTTGTCAGTGGCGCACTGCACGATATGTTTAATGAATACCAGGATAGATTAGGCTGTAACGTTTGAGCTCATGTTATGTATTATCATTGCCATGTTGTCGACTCTTGCCGTTAGTATAAAGCTTAACTAGGTCTTTGCTTCGCAAACCTTAAATCTCCTATCGAGGCAGTCCCAATTTACAAGCCGGAAGTGCCACACAGAATGGAAACTGATAGAGCAGGTTCACCATTCATAGAACACCGAATGCTCACTGATATTTTGTCTAAAAATTTGCAAATTTGGTTTAAGCATAGTAACACTTTTTTATGTTTAGTACCTTTCCCCTTCATTATTTGTGTAAGCTAGGAGAGTGCCAGCATTTTACTAAGGTTTGTAATACAAAAGCAGCAAGACACTGCCAGCAGCCTTGGACTAATGGACCCAAACACTAACTACCCATGACCACAGCAACCCAAGCATAAAAGCACGTGCTGCTGCTCTTACTGTCAGGACGTACTTCCAGAACATCGAAAAGTGTCCTCCTACTTCGGTATTCTTGCAGAATTCGAGTATTAAAATATTGTGAAGATAAGCATATATAGGTAAACATAGATTTGCTATAGATAACTCTACATATATGTTCCTTAGCAATATACACTTATCTTGAAGGTTCAGATTCGAAGATCAGTAAATCTATATTTAACTTTACAATATTTTGGTAGTCGATATTCTGGCTAGATACAACATTGTGACTTTATATCACTGACAAGTCTGCATGCTGAGCATCTCAGCAGTCAAGTGGCGATCCGTTCCACCCCATCCAGAATAGCTAATGCCCACAGTCTTGAGTTGTATTTTTTTCAATGTATAGAGCCACTGCTTTATATGGGCCGGTACTGTCCGGTACTGAGTACCGGCACTTTTTTTTATTTTGAGAGGTAGAGTACCGGCAAATTTAAAGAAAAACGTAATACTTTTGATTGGAGAGTACCAGCACTTCTCAGAAACTCTAGCACAGAGTACCTGCACTCAAATTTTTCCATTTTAAGCACTGTATAGAACCCACTTTGTGTGCAACTCAAACTCCGTATCTCTAAGGCTGGCAGTCACTGGGGTAGTTTGCTGATGTTATTGCTTGCTGGATTGCCACTTTCTAGTAATAAAGAACGCCGACATTCTTTTGGAGGTGTGGTATAGTGGGAACGTTGCCGACTGTCGAAACGGAAGTCTTGATTGCTAATCAAATCATCTCTTCTTGTCCAATAAAATATCCTTATTTGAGTTATGTTGCGTTAACGTTTTTTCATATATCACTAGGTACACAGATTTCACTTGGTGCTGTGTGGCTGTCATCTGCCTGGTAATGTGCTAGTCCATATCCATGGTGTTCCTGTGGATGATTAGTTCCCATGACCTGCAGTCGCAACCCATGTGTGTTTGTGCCTTGAGTTTACGTAGCGTGTTATGACCATGATAAAGTTTGTCTCCTTAAGTCTCGTCTATTTTACTCTTTTTTGGTGTAACAAGCGTTTTGGGGTGGTGTGTGTTTTCACTCTTGTGTTTGTGCTCGCTTTGACCTTATTACTGATTTCTCGTTGTTGATTTTTCCCATGCAGTGCTCCTTTGAGTCCTAATCGTGTGAATTTGGGCCAAACTGCTGTAAGTATAGTAAGATGTGATCATTATTGCACGTGTTTCCTCCCAGCCCGGAAGTTGCTACACTGTCTGGTTGCCCTTCACTAGTACATTGATCCATTCAGGTAGCTCAGTATGGCACTGTGACTTTGGGTGTGACACATAGATTTCGCTGTTTCTCTGTCCCATCTTTATGCTGTAGAATATCCTTGTTGTAAAGTGTCTGCAGGGGTCAATGGCAAGGGATTGGTTGTGGCACTGTAGTACGGTACACTAGCATGGGAGAGTTTGACTATGACACAGACCGTTAGAAAAAAATCAGAAAATCTTTCTTGCTTTACTAAACTAAAGTTGCCTTACTACACTTGACTTAGGAGCCGTAGTCAGTATCTTTGTCCACCACTAGTCACCTGGAGTTTCAAGCCCTGTAGCCCGCCAGGTAATCTGGTTCAGCTACAAGAGTGTTGTCTTTTCTTTTGGAGTATTAGCGATCAACTATCTATGTGCTGTGTCTGAGCAGGGTGGCATTAAAACTCTCACTTTAGCAAGTTATGTGGGCTTGGGTGTCATTGAGTAGGTCTGAGTAACATGACACACAATCAAGAACATGTTCACGTCTTCTTTGATCAGTCACTGGTATCCAAACATTTCCTAAATACCACTGCAGCATAATAGAATGATAGTGCTGTGGGATGCTGTGGAGTTTGAGGGGTTCCAAGTGGTCAAAATGCAATCACTTAGAAACTGTAATGCTAAAAAGCATTGACAAAGCCAACTAGCCTCACCTTTTGGACCTATTGACTGTTCCAATGTTCTGCAGCATCAGCAAAATGAATTTTTTCAGATGCTGTGATGCACTGTCCAGAAAAAAGGAAAACAAAGAAAGTGATGGCGTATAAAGGTGCATTTACATGATGCAAGCGCACATGTGCCACTTCACATGCGTGTCCCTATGAAATGACATGGACACCTGTTTTTTGTTTACTGAT
The DNA here is from genome assembly GCF_031143425.1 of Pleurodeles waltl. NCBI lineage: Eukaryota > Metazoa > Chordata > Amphibia > Caudata > Salamandridae > Pleurodeles > Pleurodeles waltl. The sequence goes on along the minus strand of NC_090446.1, from coordinate 641,764,250 downwards.
TCAAGATGAATCAGTAAATATATGCACAACAAACAGTGGGCAGGGATGTCTGCAGAAAATAGGGGGAGGGCAGGCAGCAATTGGGGAAGCACATGCAGATACACTTGGACTAAAGACAGTAGACATGTGGAAATAGGGAAGCACACAGACAACGGAGAGTTGGACGGGTGGGGATAGGGAAGCAAACAGCAAACAGAGGCTGGTAGGCAAGAAAGTGGCAGCAAGCAATGTTACTAAGGCAATAGAATTATCATACTAACACCTATCTGCTGTTATGTATGTTAAACTAGACACTCTCAATTAAAGCCAATACCTACATCTAGGTGGTTGGGGGGCCTAATCATGGATGTCCATTATGTGGGATAACATGATTCTGGAAAACAAAAAAGCAGAAAAATCCATAAACAAAGAAATAGGGCTACCATTTTGCATGAACAGTGGGGCACAGAATGGCATTATTGATATTGCTCACTAGGACAGTAAAGACAGAGAAGGAGACACTAAGGGGAGTTAAATGCAATCTCTATACTCAGTGTTGATAGAGCTTAGCTTGGTTGTGTCTTTGCATCTCGGGTAAAAGAACATGAAAGGGTGGTTATTTTCTGGTGGTCACAATTTAGTGGTCACATTTTGAATAACATTTAATATGATTTAAATAATTTCTGCACTGCAAAGCATAGGAGAGGAGTGCATTTATTAATATAACATTTAATCAATATTCAATAAATATTTGAGACTAAAGTTTAAAGGTATTACTTTGCATAATCATTTTGTATATTCTTGCATGCAATGTTTGAATTCATTTAATCTGGAAGTATATTTGTGTTTTATTAGCTTGGCTGGAGTGACAGCGAACACATACAATTTTCTTTTTACAGTACCTTTCAATTTGGAGTTTTTTTCTTAATTCTTTCTTTTGAGACGCAGGTGTTAGGAGTGTAGACTGAGTCAACAAGAAGCTTATTGTGCATGAGAGGTAAGAAAGCCTGAGAAAAACTATGCAAGGATGAAGAGAGGAGTGTTCTTTGAGCTTGGCAGTCGTAACTCTTTTGAATTTGCTGATACTGAAGAGTTTCAAGATGGGATGTATCAATGGTTTGGAAATTGTAACTTCCAATTAATTTTAATTAGGGTTTCGATCAAGAAGCTTCAACTGTGATGTCATCATCTTGGGAAACTGTGATTTAAGGAAGGTTTAATTAGTGAGAGATTCAGACCCTTTCGTATTCTTAGAGCTGAATGGACTGTTATGAGGTACAGACTTCATATTTTCTACGTGGCTTCATGCCATCACACCTCTGTTGACAGAATATTCTACTGAATTTCTGGTTGCAGACCTTTCTCAAATATTCCTTTAATATTAGAATAGTTAGGTTTTAGTTTAAATGGATAGACAAGAGAAGTTGGTTCTGGTGACCAAGAACCATATCCTTTTTCTGATCCTTTGTATTGTGGCCATCAACGTTTTAGTCTTGTAAATGCTAACTATGTTTAACATTGTACGACACTTTAATTTTTAATTATCCTTTGGTGATTTTATACATTTACACTATGGTTTTGAGACTCATTTATGTAACATTGACTTAGAGTCTGGAATAAAATCCTTTTAATCCTAAGAATTGACTCTGAGTATTATTATATGACACTTGGATTGTATAGAAATTGTTGAATAAATTTGATAACTGTTACTCTTCACCCTTCGGAACTGAGAAGCAAAGATTCATCAGACCCCTCAGTTAGTGAAAGGGCCGTAGGCTCTATCAGATAGTAGAGGTAACGGATTGTTCTCTTTCCAAAGTGGAGAGAACAGGAACCATGTTTTAGAGCAGGTAGTCCACAGAGGCCAATTTCCAGTGTCCATGCCCCAAGGTGGAAAATTGGGAGAGTCGCAGAAGAGCGGAAGAGAGTTGGTCTAGCGGCAGACCAGTGAGTATTAACAGGATGCGGAGTGAAGCAGTTCGCAATTAGATTGCGGTAATTGTGAAGGTGGATGGTGTTTTACGGAGATGTTTATAATGTGGTGTGAGTGTGGTGATTTATAGAAAAGTTGAAATGGTTATCGGGTCTGACGTGGCCTAAGATCCTTGGATAGTTAAAAAGGTGCAGAAGACATCATATTATAGTGTCTGCTGAAGATTTACGGTCATTGTGGGGTGTCATTAATGGGCAGGTTAAATTAGAAGTTCAGTTTGTGTGACTTTGAGAGAATTTATTTAGAGGATCTTACTGCGCAGAGAAACTGTACTGGTCCGGATGTTCCCCCGCAGGTTGAGGTCTCATCATAAGTGATTGTGAGAATTCTTGTGTGATTGAAACTGTTTATTCTTTAGTAAAGCAGACAAGGGTTTATTGTATTTTAATTTGTATGCATGTGCTGCTTCAGAGAAAATGTGCATGAGGATTGTGCATATTTAACTGAATTATCACAACAAGTTTGGGGAAATGAAAAGTTTTAAAGAAATATGAGACATGTTTAGAAAAGATGTTCATATCCCTATTAGGGAGGGAGAAGTGGTGCCTCCCAAAGGTACACCAGGTCATTATATGGCGACGAATGCAGGGTTTCATAAGTGTGTTTGGCTTGGTCAGTGGTACAAGATCACAGAAAAGGATGGTTAATTGAGATTCCCGCAATACAGCACATTTAATTTGTGAATTATTGAGAACTTGAAGAGAGTGCTATACAAAATGAAGCCACCTTCTAGACCTGCACAATGTGAAGCGCTCAATGCTTGGGAATGTGCTGCTTATGCAATAGAAAGAAAGAAATACCAAGGTAGGGTAAAGAAAACTGTGCGGAGCTATGTAGATGCTAGATGGGATGGTGAGTCACATTGTATCCAGCTTTGACTACTGATGTGATGAGGGAGAGGGGGAAAGGAAAACAACTCAAAACTGAAAGAAAAGAAACCAAAAGAGCCTGATGACATGAGTATGGATAGTGATTCTTGTGATAGTCTTCTGGATGTGTTACTTTCAGAACATCCACCCCCTTAAAATGCAAATATAGATGAAAGTGGAAATCAGAATGTTGGTGGTCATGGTCCAGTTGCTACTGCGACTGCCCTAACAAATTCAACCCCAAGTCCGGTGAGATTTTCTTCTACTGGAGTGCCTTGTGGGTCTCGGAGAAGAAGATACGGAGAATGTGTTCCAATTGATCCTACAGTGAATACTGTGGATGCTCTTACAGTTCCAGTCACATTTGGTCCAGTGGTTCCGATGTAAAAGACAGAAGGTTCTGGGAGAAATATGTATAATCTGAATGTACCTGGTAATGCTGAAAGACAGACTAGAGTCTCCAATGTTTCAAGTACCAGGGATTTTGTTCCATTAATTCCAACTCACACTAGTACTGCATGTGGGGCAAGCACAGATATGACAATGAACATGTCAGGATGTGATTCCAGAGGGTCACATCAAAAGGATCCTACTCATACTACTCCCATCTGGGAACCACTTTTGAGTCTACCCCAAACATTCCTGTGGTTACATGATCTATTAGAGCCAAGGAGAGGCTAGATAAATATCAAGAAGATGAGCTCCCGTTCATGTGTAGGGACATTACCAAATGTGCTGGCCAAGTTCCTGATAAGTTGGCAGAATTGACACAAAAATATGAGATAGACTTGAAGAAAACAAAAACAATTGCAAAGAAGTTATCAGGTGTGTTTTAGTGACAAATATATCTCTGAGATGAGGACACCAGGATTGAAGACCCAGATTCCACTTACATAGAAAAGTGATTTGTGGCGGCAGCTCTGCAACGCTGGTGTGGTGAACCTGCTATCACTTATGATACCCCTGGAGATAGAAACTTCCAAAGTGGGGATTCATTTCCGAGAGTGACATAACTAATATCCCCAAATGCTGTAAATTTACTCTCAGTGTGTGCAGGGAAATGAAAGATTTTTTCTGTCCTGGACTACCATGGTTACCATGGCTGTGCTGGTCAGGAAGCTTAGCAGGAATGGTTTTGTAGGGGTTACTGGTTGGTCCTTATGGAATGAATTGGCTAAGTCAGAGACCAAATGGGTAAAAAAAAAAGGTGGAGAAACCTTCAGGTGAACCACCTCCGGTAGGAGCAGAAGGAAGCGTTGAAGCTTTCCCTTTGAGAGAGGCGCCTGTTGGAGATTAAGTACACGGGCCATGGAGCAGAAGTGACCTTGCATCATTTAACAATGACTTTCCAAAACCGTGAGAGAAGCCAGTTGAGTGGTACAAACAGGTTGAAAGGTATGTGAAGATTTCACAAGTGTTGTGGGTTGATTTGAACACAATGTTTGACTTTGTGTTCCAAGTGATTTATGGGCGGAATGTAAGATAGCTGCTCACTGGCCTGAGAAGTTACCACCTAGGAATCTAGTAATCAAGGGGCCTTCACCATTGGCTATGAAGAAGTATTAGGAGGTCATAACGTTTCTAAAAGGAAAGGTGTCCCCTCAGGATGTTGATTCGGTTAAAATTGACAGGATAACTCAAGAACCAAAGGAGAGAATACATGCTTATTATGAGAAACTGATGCAGGAATTCAAACAGTATAGAGGTTTGGAGACTTTAGAGGCAAAGGATATGTGACATTTTGTGTCGAGGTTTGTGACAGGTTTGAGACCAGAGTTTAGTTTGATGATTCAGCAGCATTTGATTTGGTGGCAGAATAAGACCATTGATGAAATTTTGCATTATGCCAAATACTACCATGACGAAACAGAATTGATGCAGAAAAAGATCAAAGAGAATTTGATGCTAGCTCAAATAAAAGCAGCTCAGAGAACTAGCCAGATGCCCAATGCTCGTAGTTGTGGGTAATGCGGGTGCAACGCAAGGGTGGATCAACAATCATAAAATCCAACACAACAGAGAGGTCAAGGTGTCCCAATAGATCCTAGTACAGAAATGGATGCAAATAGTTTAAAGTAGTTTTGATACGTGTGAAGGAAATGGCTCCAATCAGTGAACCTGGCGGTGCCTTTAAGGGGAGGTAGACTGCATACTTGGAACAGTCTTAGTGGTAGACCAGAGTGTACCATTTGTAGATAGAGAAGTGGATTGCCACCCCATGTCATTTTTGGTTGAGACTGGTGCTACCCTTTTCACTCTGAGACCAGTAGAAGCCCCAAACCTATCCCTCTCAGGAAAAACAATTCAAGCTGTTGGTGTAGAAAATAAACAGTGACAGTTCAGGAAACTGTCCCAGTTTCAGTCAAAATCAGTCAGATGTCAGTCAAATAGGTTATTTTGAAGACAAGCACAAGTTCATATTATGCAACCATAGTCCACTGAATCTCTTGGGGAAGAGATTTGTTGGCAAAATAGAGTTGTGCCATTTATTGTGCCTCAGCAGGAATAGAGGTTCATACTCAAGATGAAGATGATGTTGCCTTTAAGTTGATAAAAAGTGAAGCATACTGCATGTTACTGACTGTTAACCACTGATGATCTGTCCTTGGATTTGAGGTAAACTATTAAGCATGAAGTGAGGGATATTTCAGGAAACAAAATTGGGCTGTTAAAATGTGTAGAACCTGTCCAAATCACTGCCAAACCAAATCTTGAGTTTCCAAAGATTCCACAATATAACTTGACCCCTGCAACAATTGCTGGAATAACTCTTGTAATTGAGTCAATGATTCAGTGGGGAATTCTCTAGAAGATAATGGGAAGCCCTTGTAACGCTCCTATCATAGGTCTTCAAAAACTGAACGGCAAGTACAGAATTGTACAAGATTTCAGGAAAATAAATAATGTTGTTGTTTCTAGTTGCCCTGTGGTACTGAATCCACCTATGGCAGGCCTTCTTTTTTATAACATTGCATTAGGACAGTCAGTTCCTTGTTGCGTTCCAGCTCAGAAACAGGGCTTTAACATGATGTTGTGTTCCACAAGCGGATACTGAGTCTCCATCAATCTTTAATCAGATTCTAAAGAAAAATCTGTAATCTTTGATTATGCCTTGCAATTCAGTCTTGATTTAGTATATCAACGACCTTATGGTGGCATCAAATACTCAAGAAATATGCAAGCAGGATACTGTTACATTGTTGAACCACCTGGCTGAGAATGGACATCAAGTGTCCCCTGAGAAACTGCAGTATTGTAAAAAACAGGTTCAGTACCTTGGACATCAAATTGAGAAAGGAGGGAGAAAGGTATCACAAAAGAGGATTTTAGCTATACTGAAAATGGGTCCACCAGCTATGCAAATGGACATCAGGATGCTTTTGCGAATGGTTGACTGCTATAGACAGTGGATACCCAACCTTTCCCTCATGGCTAAGCCTTTACAGAGACTGGAGCACAAGTATGTGTCTGATTCGGTAGCATGGGACAACAAGTGCCTCGTCGCGTTCCTTGAGCTGAAAAAATCTCTCTGTCATGCCCTGGCTCTGGGAATGCTCGATTATAACAAATCTGTTGTGCTTTTCTGCAGCGAGTGGGAGGGCTTTGCTCACTCAGTGCTGACACAAACGCACAGAAATGCCAAGAGATCAGTGGTATATTTTTCTTCTATGTTGGATCCTGTTGCACCTGCTTTGCCTGGCTGCCTTAAAGCAATAGCTGCAGATAGTACTGCAATTGAGAGGTGTGAATATATTATTATGGGTCATCCATTAATTGTGTATGTGCCTCACTGAGTTGAGCTCTTCTTGACAAGGAAACACAGTCAATATCTTACCAGCAGTAGACTTACAAAGTATGAGCAGGTGATTTTGGCCGTAGAAAATGTAACAGTCAAATGATGAGAGGTTTTGAATCCTTCTACCTTATTGCTAAAAACGAGCCAAGAATCAGATGAAGATTGTGAGGGAGGCCACGATTGGCTTGATATCACTGAACTACGTACCAAACCTAGTCCCGGCATGCAAGACAAACCATTGCCCAAATCTGATTATGTTCTTTATGTTGATGGTTCATGTTTGAGAGACAGTGGAGGAAGTTTGAGAGAAGTCTCTGCTGTCTGCTCTCTGTCCGAAGTTGTCAAAGCTTCTTGGCTTTAAGGAATATTCTCGGCCAAGGTGGCTGAGCTGATTGCCCTCACAAGACTATTTTGTGTTTCCGATCAATTGAAAGTGATGATCTTTACCTATAGTCAGTACAGGTTTGGTGTTGTGACTTCGGGCACTGTGGTCTCAGCAAGGATTTATGATGACCTCTGAATCACCAATCCAGAATGGTGAACAGGTGGAAAATTTACTTGACGCATTACAGTTGCCTGCACTAGTTGCGGTGGTCAAGAGTTCTGCACACTGCTCTAGAGATGCTCATGTGACTTTGGGCAGTCGGTACGCTGAGAAGACTGCAAAATATTGTGCACACAATGTTTGTACATTTAATGGAGTATTCATAAACGAGGGAATGGATGAGATTAACTTTAACCTCTTGCTGAGAACAGCTGACACCTGGGATGAGGTGAAAAAGTTACAGGAAGAGGTGTCTGAGGAAGAACAGCAAGGTTGGGTTAGAGCAGGATGCGTCAAAATAGATGATGTCATTTGGGTTTCAATGGATGGAAGGCCAGTATTGCCAAATAGTTTGTTACCATCTATGGCTCGACATTTCCATGGCTGTGCTCACATTGGTAGGGATGTTGTGGTGAGATTGTTCTGGCAAACCTGTTTAAATTCTAAATTTAGAGTGATGGCTGAAGTGTTGTCACCGTTATGTTGTGTGTCAACAGAACAACGTTGGGAAGATGACTTTGTGATGATGTTGAGTCACATAGCGAGATCAGGAGGACCTTTTAACAGAATTCAGATGGATTTCATTGAGATGCCTCTGTTTAATTGATTGAGATATGTTTTCATCAGTGTGTGTGTCTTTTCCCGTTGGGTTGAAGCATACCCGACTAGGTGAAATTATAGTCTTACTGTGGCAAAACTGTTGTTGAGAGAACTTATACTGCGATTTGGCTTCCCATCCTCCCTGGAATCAGATCGAGGAACTCATTTCAACAATGAGGCCCTAAAATTAAGTGAATGGCTTGCTGAAATCGAGTTTGGAAAAGATGCGTGCTTTAATATCGCTGATGTCCTTATGTTGATGAGTCTTTAGAGTGTACTTCATGGATTGTTCCCCCAATAAAATCCTGATGGGAAAGGTGAAGGGACTGTCAGCGATTCCTGCGAATGCACTTGTGAATTTGACTGATGACATGGTCCTAGACTATAGCAAGGGACTAGCTGATGTGGTGAGTTCTGTGTCTCATTAGGTTGGAGCAGTCACAGCCACAACAAGAGCAGTGCCATGACCTCAGACCCGGAGACTTGGTCTTGGTGAAGAAGCATTTCAGGAAGATGTGTCAGGAACCTCGTTGGTGTGGGCCTTATCAGGTGATCCAGGTGACAACAAATGCTGTCAGGTGGAGGTCTCCCAACTGGATTCATGCTTCTCACACTCGCAGGGTGGAGTGTCCTCTCGATGAAACAGAGCCTATCACAGAAGAGCCAGTAGTGTGTGAAAGACAACCAGAGCAGATCAACCAAATTGTCGGGCACCAAACTCAGCCTGAAACAGCACTCAATCAAAGAGAAGAGTGTCTAGAGCAAATCACGTCTGACTCTGAAATAGAGACGATTGAAGTTTGTTCTGAGGTGCAGAAGTCAGACTCAGAATCAGACCTGAGTGAAGTATTGAGTGCTATTGGGAGGCGAGTGGAAGCTGGAGACCGATGGTCTAGATGACAGAAGCATGAAGGGATGAAACTCCTAAAGAGTGTGTGCCATCAACAATTGAGGAAACAGAGAATTCCAATCTGAGGGAAAGTGAAGATGAAGGTGCAAAATGTAGAAAGTCAAAAATAACAAGAATACCAAGTCGTAGGTACTCTTCAACTGAATGTACTTACTTTGCCAATGATGCAGACCAAGAATTCTGTGAATGTTTGCATCAGCATACTGGTTTAGCTGAGCCTTTGTGAGCTGGACATTGTGATTGAGCTGTATTTGGAACTTTCATTGTCAGCTGGAAGCGTAGTTTGTGCACATATCAGAGACATTTATATTAATCGGGATGGAGAATTTGGGAAAAACACCTAGGCCCCAGTAGAAGAAAGAGGGTTGTCATTTAAAAGAACACGGAGTAAGGTAGGGAAGCCTCATGAAGATTTATATGCATTGATACTGAATGAACTTTGAACTTTTGAGCTTTATTTTCCTGATTGTATTGATATAATCTACAAAGAGACATTTATTGCTGCCATACTTTCATTGATAATAGATCTGATTCTAAAGACGTAATGGAGACAAATCAAAGAAATAGACGTATATGTATAATAGGTGCTTTACTGCTTGCTTTACTCGTCATGTTAATAACATTACTAGTAGATGTGGATTCCCCGACTAATCCTGTAGAGGGAGGGACATCATCTGATATTTCCTCCTGAGATCTTAGTTCTAGAAAAGGCAGTAGGTTAGGTGAGAAATCATTACACATAGATACATCTAGAGGAGATTATTCTGCAAATGTGTATTTTTGCTTGCTATTTTAATATGTAGAGATTATGAAGACAAGGGACACTCAGCTACTTGCATCTGCTTCAGAAGGTATTACTTCTCATCACATCCCTGTGAGGTACAGGATTTTCATGTAGTCTGTTGTTGAGTTTATCTTATGGGACAGTACATTATCAGTACTATTTTTCTAACTATGATATGGTTATTTCAGAAATTCCCATAGTTCAAATAATTGCAAGATTTTTCAAACCTGTTTCCACACTGTATATGCACATAGACACAACTTAACTTGTCTTTTATCAGATGTAGAAAATAAGTTTTTGAATTTAGTGGAAGACAGGAGGAGAGAGTTGGAAGCTGGATCACAGACAGATGAATTATTTCAAAGTCAAAATATCTGGACAAAGGAAGAAATAGAACACTAGTTAGCTGGAAATTTAGCTGCTTTAGCTTTAGACTATAAACATAAAGAGAGATTGTGCATCTGGATGGAAAGGTCCACTACGGACAATGTGATTGTGGGAAAGAGTGAATGTGAGCATATGTTTGAAGTTCGGGAAAATTTCAAGTTGTATTTTGAAGGAGAAGATGCAGTGATTCCTGGTGTTAATTTTGATTTGTGTCAAGTGAACATAATTTAGATTACCCAAAGGATGGTATGGTACATGTTATTTGAGAATTTTGTTCCTTAAAATCTATCATGTGGATCACTTTGATAATCCTGTTTTGAAAAAAGGGTTTGGACCTATGCGAGGTGTGAGTGCAGGAGAAGTAGTAGGAGACATTTTTGGTGCAACTATTCCATCAGTGGGAGTGATTTTGAATGACATGAAAATCAAATGGCTGTTTACTATGGTGAACAAACTAGCCACTGGTACTGCTAGAGCACTATTGATTGTCAATACTGAAAGGATAGCAATCAGATCAATGGTTTTGCAAAATCGACTTGCGTTAGACATGTTGCTCACAATAGAGGCGGAGTCTGTTGGGTGCTTAGAGTCCAAGAATGCTGCACTTTTATCCCAGATAAAAGTAAAGATTTGCAAGAGTATGTTCAGAATATTTCAGCATTAACCAAATATTTAAAAGAATTGGAAGCAACCAGTGCATGGGAGGCAATTGGGAGTGTATTTTCAGCTATAACAAGATGGTTTGGTAACCTGGGAAGTGGAATATTGGGATTTGTATTGAAACCATTGTTGATTCTTTTGATTGTAGCTTGTTTGTGCCATACCAAATGCTCCAAAGGACAAAAGTTCAACAAGGCAGGAACAGAAAGAGAGCAGAGGTCGAATTGGGGGATAGTCAGTGTAGATATTACGATGATATGAAGCATTTGGAAGAATCTAGGCTCAAGACGTTTAAAACAACTAGGTTTTAGAGAGTCTCATTCAAGAATGAAGGGGGATTTGTGATGACTCTAAAAGTCATCAGAGAGAGGGTTGAAATAGTGTAGCTTAGCTGTGCGACTATGTCTCTGGGAAAAGAACATGAAAGGGTGGTCATTTTCTGGTGGTCACAATAGGGGTGCAAGAAAAGTTTGTTTCACAATGGCGACATATGAATATTGTAAGTAGAAGGATTGATAAGATTTTAGATCTAAATGTTTTGTGATATATATATATGTATGTATTTACGTTATATATGTCTTTTGTAAGGTTCTAGTCCTGAAAAAGTCCGTAAGGACGAAACGCATTGGCTATGGCTAGTTTGATTACTACAAGAACATATTTATGCATAATGAGCGTCATGAATAAATAAAGACTTTTTTATGAAGATTTGACTGGTGGAAATTATAATGTGATACATAAAAGTTCTCTTTTATAACACTGAATACATATGTTTGCTGAGTCCTTCGTCACATTTTGTATAACATTTAAAATGGTTTATATAATTTCTGCTCTGCAAAGCATATGAGAAGAGAGCATTTCTTAATCTAACATTTAATCAACATTTTATGAATATCTATTTGAGACAAACCGTGTAAGGGTATTATTTTGCATAATCGTTTCATATATTCTTACATGTAGTGTTTAGAAGTCATTTAATCTGGAAGTATATTTGTGGTTTCTTAAGTTGACTGGAGTGAAGGCCTAGACATACAATTTTCTTTTTACGGTTAACTGTCAATGTGGAGTTGTTTTCTTAAATGTTTCTTTCGAGATGCAGGTGTTAGGAACAGAGACAAAGTCAACATAAATCTTATTGTGCCTGAGAGATAATAAAGCCTGAAACGAACTATGCCAGAACTGAGAGAGGAGCATTCTGGAAGTTTGGCAGTCATAACTCTTCTGAATTTGCTGAGACTTCAAATTAATTTTAATTAGGGTTTCGATTGAGAAGCTTCGACTGTGATGTCATCATCTTGGCAACTGTGATTTAAGGAAGGTTTAGTTAGTGAGAGATTCAGACGCTTTCCTATTCATAGGGCTGAACGAACCCTTATGAGGTACAAAACTCATATTTTCAACATTGCTTCATGCCATTACACCTCTTTTGACAGAATATTCTACTGAATTTCTGGTTGCGGACCTTTCTCAAATATTCCTTTAGTATTAGAATAGTTAGGTTTTAATTTAATTGGTTAGGCAGGAGAACTTGGTTCTGGTGACCAAGAACCATATGCTTTTTCTGATCTTTTTTATTGTGGCCTTCAAAGTTTTAGTCTTGTATATGCTAACTAGGTTTAACATTGTACGACCCCTTAATTGTCCTTTGGTGATTTTATACATGTACACTATGGTTCTGAGACTCATTTATGTAACATTGACTTTGAGTCTGTAATAAAATCCTTTTAATCCTATGAATTGAATGTTATTATATGACAATTTGATTGTATAGAAATAGTTTAATGAATTTGATAACTGTTACTCTTCACCCCTCAGAACTGAAAAGCAAAGATTTATCGGACACCTCAGTTGGTGAAAGGGCCACAGGCTCTATCAGTGTCACCTGTGTTAATTGAGTCGCTTACTGGGAAGGGTTGCTAATTATGTCCACACTGGAACACAAGACAAATACTCCTCTCTGTATTCAGTCAACTCTCTATGAAAATTGCTACATTAGCTGAAATTACTGAAATTTGCCAAGACTAATAAAATCAGTCTTTGGTAGCAAATCCAGGGCACTATGCACCCGACCACTGTCACAAGTTAACTTTACCTTCCACCTTGAACCTTTTATTCAGCAATTTAATTTGCTCAAGGTATCACACCATTCACACTATTTCAAGTGGCCAGATAAGTATTATTGGATCTATATCATTGTCACTGTAGAAGGTACTATTTTAAATGGCTTGACATGAGCTATGTCGAAGACAGAGCACATCTCTAAAATTATCCAAATGTAAAATAACCTGCCCTAAAATCCACTTTCTAGTTCTTAATTCTACAAATTGTGTATCTGTGAATCTGCAAGAGATATACATAGAGAACAAACTTTATAAAAGTAATCATAATGTATGGGCCGTTAATTGGGAGTCATATCCTAAAAAATGGCTAATTTATTGAAGACCCGGTAGAATTTACCTTTGTCTGTATGGGGATGCATTCATCTCTTATCTAGGGGTATTCTTCATGCATTCTAATGTCTATTTTCAGCAAATTGCTTTTACATTATTTTATTAAATTGTGTCAATGTTGCGTTTAAGCAACTAAATCAAATTGTGCATTATTAATCTACACTTGAATCTCAATGTGTGGAGCTAGTGCCATTGAGACAAACTTGCTATGACATGCTAAAGTGTGTTTTCTTGGCTTATGCCAACTAGGCCTCGATTAGGTATCTAGGACATCTTGTTCAAAATAGTTGTCACAGGATCATGTTTATTTTCTCTTTCTGTTTCTGCTGCATATAGTTAAGCAAGATATGGGTTTGTGCATATATGAGTGACAATGTTCTCGGCAAAGGCACTTTAGCCTAAGGTAATATTTCATCAAGTTCCTTTCACTTGCATACTGTATCACACTCATTCACAGTGAGTGGTTCAATGTTGATTAAATAGCTAGTTTGTTCTGACACTTCAGGATAACATTAGATCAATGGGGCTGAATCAATATTTATATAGTGGGTTAGTGCTAGGGTACTACTGTTGTCATTTTATTTGTTGAAAGTGTAATTCTTTGCTCACACCATTACACCTTTGCAGTCTTAATGATTGTCTATAGAGAAACTGGCTATGTAGATCCTATAATTTGGGAGTGAGCCAGAGACCTTTCCTTTGCTACTAAGAATGCTGCCTGTTTCCTTACTAATTTTGCTGCACATTTGAGACTTAGCCTAATGCTGATTTGTTGTCTACTTTGCATTTGTTCCTATTACTGAAAGCTTTCATGGCCATGATTGTATTCTTTAAAATAAGACTATTGCTGAATTTCTGTATTGTACTCTTTCAATTTTTGCAATTAAGCTTCATGCATTTTCTAAATTCTGCTTTAGAACTTATTTTTTGAGTCGGTCTTTCCTTTGTTGACTGTATCTTGAAAATCTGTTCAAGATCCCCGATCAACCCAAATACTGGGTGCACTATGGTCATGCAGATTAGTTTCTAGGGCCATTGCGCGTTCACAGTTCCAATCAATGGAAACTTGTTGTACTCGGAAGGCAAAAAGAGACTTTTGAATACATAAATGTCTGACACAGAAAGTTATTTGTGAGGGGACTAAAAGACAACATTGCTGGGCCAAAATTATACACGTATAATACCTTGCAACTTGCTGAATTTGTATCCTATTTATCACAATTGCATTTGATGACAGACCTAACAAAAGAAATACCTTAATTTAATCTGAAGTAGAGAAATACCTCTGTTAGAAATGGTGTCTCCAGTTGACAGTGGTTTGCACCATGTCCAAGTAGAGACCCTCACTCTAGTCAGGGTATGGGAGTAACACAACTAAGATAACCCCTGGTCACCCCCTTGGTAGTTTGGCACGAGCAGTCAGGCTTATCTGAGAGGCAAAGTTTAAAGTATTTGTGTACACACACAAACACACACACTAACACAATGAAAACACCACAAAAGTACTCTACACCAGTTTAGACAAATAGCCAATATTTATCTGAGTAAACCAAGACCAAAACAAGAAAACTCCAACATACACAATTCAAGATATCACTTTTTAAAAAGTTTAAGCAAGTCTTAATCCATAGGAATCAATGGATGTATCTCTTTAGCATAAAGTACCTGTGATGCGTCAATGCGGACCATAGAGGAGATGAGTCGTTTCCATAATGTCCAGGGGAGGTGATCAGTCAATGCTTTCCTCACAAGTGAGACAATGAGTCGGTCCTTACTGGTAGGGGAGGTGATGCATCGATACTTTCCTCGCAGGAAAGGCGGTGTAAATTTCCAGACACGTAGCCTCGGTTCCTTACTACGGTGCAGGGTTGATGATAAATTGATGCCCAGGGACAATGCGTGGAAATTTCAGATGTGATGTGACGATGGAGCCATGGTAAAACAGGTGCTGTGCAAATTCTGCAGGCGCTGCATCGATTTTCAGCCATGAGACAGGCACGACGTGTACTCAGCAGACAGGCAGAGGCATACAATTGCTAAGCAAGACAATGCCCACGTTCTAAAAGTGGCATTTTCAAACTTACAATTCAAAAACCAACTTCACCAAAAGATGTCTTTTTAAATTGTGAGTTCCGACACCCCAAACTTCATTTCTCTATCTGCTTAAAAGATATTTCAAGGCAATCCCATGTTACCCTATGAGAGAGATAGGTCTTGCAATAGTGAAAAACGAAATTAACAGTATTTCACCATGAGGACATGTAAAACACACCATTATGTGTCCTATCTTTTAAAGACCATGTACCCTGCCCATGGGGATACCTTTGGCCTACCGTAGGGGTAACCTACAATTAATAAAAGAGAAGGTTTTGGTCTGGCAAGTGGGTGCACTTGACAGGTCAAAATGAAAGTTTAAAACTGCACTCACAGACACACCAATGAAGGTCAAGATATTTTTAAAGGGTTACTTAGTGGGGAGCACAATCAGTGCTGCAAGCTCACTAGTAGTATTTGAT
The DNA here is from genome assembly GCF_031143425.1 of Pleurodeles waltl. Classification (NCBI taxonomy): domain Eukaryota; kingdom Metazoa; phylum Chordata; class Amphibia; order Caudata; family Salamandridae; genus Pleurodeles; species Pleurodeles waltl. The sequence continues at coordinate 641,748,762 of NC_090446.1, read as the reverse complement.
TTACATGAACTGGGTACACATAGTGCATTTACTAGGGCGTTGGTAAATCAGATATGCCAACCACGAATAAAAGAATCACCAGTACAATTTTACACAGGGAGCACTTGCAATTTAGCAAAGGGTAGCAGTGGTAAAGTGCCCAGAGTCCCAAGACCAGCAAAAACGAAATGCAGCATACAGGAAGTCGGAAGCAAAACAAGACAGGGGAAATCATTCCAACCAATGCCTGGTCTAACAACCTCCATTTAAATTGAAGTACCCTACTTTGTCCACAAATAATGGAACTGCAGGCAAGGCATCTTGGCGTCCATATCTGTATTTATATCATTCTCAAACATTACATCATTTTTCTAAAACAATACCCACGCGTTTGGAGTCATCCTTTATTTTCAACAACATGTCAATACTTCTGCAAATTCAGGGAATCCCCTGGTGTATTCCTCCTAGACAACTGAATGAATTCAGGCGTATTATATATCATCTGGGGCCATATGCATAAACACTTTTTCCCATAGACACAGTATGGGTAAAAACCTATGCTACATCTGGGGCCAGGTTACTTTCACAACAATTTTACATCCCAAAAAGTAATCTTTTAAAGATATGCTCACATATTTATCTCAATTACAAAAAAAGAAGGACAAAAACCTCCTGGCTAATATGAAATTATGCTGACAAATCTAATTACATATTAATTTGCCCTTTCAAGACCATGGTACCGATGATTTAGCAGAAACGCTTGTGACCAGAGAGACAGACGGCATGAAGGTGAGAGTCACTATCAAAGAATTAACTTGATCATTGCCTGGATTTAAAGTGTTTTAAAACAGGCTGTACTTTTTTCAATACGAAACAACATGCGGACTTAAATACTCCATCTAGGATGTTTAGGTCATATCTTAAATACGTAAAAAGTGTTTATCTATGCAATTTGGAATAGGAATGTCGACATGTGTGCTGGTTGAACAATATATGGGATATCTTTGGAAAACACAGTGACATGTGACAGCTCCATAAGTTTTTGTTGGCCAAGGGAGACACTGTTCTCTTTGAGAGGCTGATAGACCATTTCACACCTTAACTGAATTAGTGAATCCAGGAACCTGTTAATTGCTTTTCTAAAAAAGTCCTTCCAAGAGTAGACAATGTCTCAAGAACAGAAGGACGCCTCTGATTATATTATGCAGGTTACTAGCAGGCAGATTTCATTTCATGTGACTCTATATTGAATCTGTGCACTTTTTAGCATATATTATATTTTTCTTGTACAATGTTGGAATGTAAGTATGAAAAAAAGAAAAGGAAAAGAATACTGAAGACAATAGCAGACAAGGCAAAAGCTCAATTTCAAATCAAATTGTTTAGAAGTATTCATGACAGGAAAAACCATGTTTTCCACTATATGGTTAGCTAAATAGATAAAAAATAAGTGAATGGTGTAGCATTCTTTCTCAAAGCTCGGGTACGCATAATTCAAGTAATCTGCTGTAGCAAAACAACTGTAAAAGAGACCGATTGAACTGCAAACCCAGTTTGGAGAGTTATGGTTGAAGGTGTTCCACCATTGCAGTGCCACAGTGATCGGAACTAGGGGTATTGAAATTCAATGTCTACAACAGTGGCGGTGTGGTAAAACTGAAAGAATGTGATGTTATGCCTTGATCCATCCCGATATATATAACTGAAACAGTTTTCATGCATCAGATGGAGTGGACACAAATGTAGAAAACCTGGAATGTTCAGCTATAATACATCTAATGTAGTTCACAGATTTAGAATGGGAGACATCATAGAAGGGGAGTCTGGAGAGATTTTGGGGTTTTCCTAAAAAAGAGGCACTGTGACCCAGTGGAAAGCTGTGCTACATAGGAAGAACACATATACTGCAGAAAAACAAGGTTACATACTGGTCTGCAAATCAATGACGAGGTCTGACCAAAAGATATCATGAAGCTTTTGAAACCTAACCCTGGGCCTTATTTAATCACTTTCATCAGGCTAGCAATTAGATTTGGTGATACCAGCTCTGCTTGTTCCCTCCCAATCTCAATACGTCATTCCGTAATTTTCATACGGCCATGACACATTAAAATGACAGAATGTCTGCCCACCCGCAGATGTTCTACTATAAAAGCATGGCAAAGAGCTTTCCCTTCTCTAGCCCCACTAAACATGTATTGTGTGCATTCAATAAATGCCTGACATTTGGAGGTACTTAGGGGAGTGGCCATGGGAAGTGGGGTTGGTGGTTTCCATGGAACTTGGAGGGAGCAGGTTTTCCATGTAACATGCACGCAGAAGAGTCCATTTACAAAACCTGCCAATTAGTCCACACACGTGGGTAAAAACATTGCACATGGGCCCTTTGAGGGCATAGGAGTTTGTAGTACTGAATATTCTTGGTCAAGGAGGCTTGTAGAATAACCTGGCACAGCAGTGGATAACACAGCACTTCATGACATTTTCTTATCCTATTTGTGCCTTCTGCCAGTGTCCTCTATCATATGACTGTGAATGGCTCTGCTGTTGGTTTTGTTTATTCCTCCGAGGCAGTCACACAAAGGGGACTAGATGTGGGCAGGATGAGCCACCCTGCTAGGATGGGTGAGGGCACAGCTGTGTCTTGCCCCACTTGTACTTCGAATGGCTTGCCTTCACACAAAAAGGAACCTGACACCAGGCTGTTTTCATCAACAGCCTTCTTTGAGCCTTGACAGAAGAAAGGAAGAACTTTCCATATGCACGTGTGGGTGTAGGACAGGGTGTCCCACCACACTCAACAGTTGACATTAGGTATAAATATTGGACTCCCTGTCCAACTCTTCAGGACACTCCTGGACCACTGGACATTACAGAAGAAGGACTGCCCTGCTGCCAGAGGACTTCCCTGCTGCCAGATGACTGATTTGCTGTCTGAGAAGGAAGACTGGAACTGCTTACCTTTATCCCAGGTTAACCTGGGTGACTCCAAGGATCAGTTAGCTGACCTCCTGTGTGGGCTGCAGTGACACAACAAGCTCCAGAAGTGTTGCTGCAATTGTTCAGCTGACCCGCTGAAACTGGACCAGCCTGACCTCTGCTGGCCTCTGCTAGAGTGTGTTCCTGATCCCCAAGAGGTACCCTACAGGTCCTGGACCTTTGGCTGATATAGGCTTGAGCTCCTCCAAAGAAGAAAAGGTGAAAAAATCCTGTAGTTTGGGCCCTTTCCCACTGATACTCTGCTGCCCGTGACAACCACCAATGCAAAGCTATTGTGAGACCTGCTCTTCGTGCTACAATAACTGCCAGCAACAACCAGAAATGTGAGATCTGCACATCATACTACAGCAACGACAGCCCACGGTGACCACTAAAGCAAAGCTTCAGCATCGACCATCTGTGATGACCAACCAGCTCTTGTTGCTACAGCAAAGACCATCTGCGATGCCAGGCCTGCTCTTTGCACTGCATATACATCCAACCACAATGCTCTCCCTGCTCCTCACAACCTCCTCCACGGCGAACAGCACTCTTCAAGTCAGACTCAGAAGGTAACGCTTCAGCGCAACTAACCTGGGTCTATGTCTGACCTCGCTCCATCATGGTATGCCTGAACTTGTGACTTTCCCCCAGTCTAGCGCAACTAGATGACAGTGAGTCGAGCTTTATGCTTCTAGAAGCTATCTTTATCTAAAAAATTTAAACTGCATATCTCTGGGTCTACTCTTTGGATTTTTTGTTTCATTCTGGTATAATTTTATTTGTTCAAATATACCCTTTTTTCTAAATTGGTTTGAGATTTTTCTTGTGTTGTCTTTTCACTTTATTACTGTTTGTGTGCTACATGTATACTTTACACACACTCAAAGATAAGCCTGACTGCTTTTGTGCCTAGCTACCAAAGGGTTAAACACAGGTTAATTTAGGGTCTTTTGTGGTTCACCCTAAAAAGGATTGTGGTTCATACCTGTGTGGGGCTTCACCTCGCCCCCTCCCTCCAACCAGTAACTCAAATCTTACATAACCAATCATCTATTTTTTGCAGTACATTGCTTCCTTGTCATACAAAAACTTGTTCTGATTTCCTTTGTTCCAAAGCCAAATAGTGGACTAATTGTGCTTTTCATAAGCACCTTTGATGGTTTCAGTCTAAAAGATAATTTAGCTCTCCTTCAAACTCCCTCTCTAAAGTCTCTCCACGCTGGCTTCATCCTGACAAGCACACACTTTATGAGTCCCTCCAAAACATCCAGGAAAAGTCAACTGTTTTCTACAAGAAACACAATATTAAAACATCTATGGCTTACTGACAGCGCTATAAAAATTACTGTAAAGGAGGGGAAACCATTATTAGGTAATAACTCTTTATAAAGTGGAAATTGTCTTAGAGCAGCCTTGCAGTATGTATAGTTTTAGAAGGGGTGGGGAAGGTGAAAAGAAATAAGCCCTCCCATTCCCTTTCTTTCCCTATAAACCTCAACAGTGGGGGGGTGAAAAAAGCCTGTTACAATGAAACACAAAAACCATGTCTAGGAAAACCTCTTTCCTATAGTTTCTGTATTTTCGAGATGCGAGTCAACAGGTCTGTCAACACAGAGTAAACCAACAGGAAACTATACTTCCCTCAAGAAATCTAGTGATGGAGAAAGTCATGCACATAGTAATGCACTGATCACTTCCCGGCGATGACACCAGCTGTTCGAAAAATGCTGATTATAGAGCAACCGCTTAAGTAGTAGAGATAAAAACAGTTAACATGGTTAAGTGTGGAGACATTCCAGAACTTTCAGAGTGTGTAGTCGGAGTTGGGAGCTGGACAACGGCTGTGCATTCCCAGGGAACAGATACCCTGAGGAGCAATAAAAAATGTAACCATAACCCGGGCCACTACAATTATAAATTCTGAGGCAGTGTGTTTTTCACATACTTGGGGATGGATCCCACTTACCGTATAATCTTCCACCTGCTGCAAATTCGCAGATTTCCACAAAAATATTGTTCATACACGAAACAGATCAAAATGTACTAATGGGTGGAACTAGAGGTGGTACTGTGCGGTGGCAGAGCCTATGCTATGTATAAGAGGTGACTTCTGTTTTCAGGTGTTAAACTGAAACAAATGAGGAGAAGCTTAACCTATACAGGAAGCATATTTTTTTTTTGTAGTTTTATATAGGGCAAACTCGACCCACTCGTCCACCAGCTGAATTACGATGTTGGTGGTTAGCTGAAATAGAGACTACCGGAGTCTCGCCGACACACCCAGCCATTCGACGACTGCCTTGTTAGTAGCTGTGTGAGGGCGGTAGAGACAAGGGTACTGCCATCCACATGATGATGTGCTTTTCTGTTAAGCTAACTGTGGTGGGGAGATCGCCTGCTTCCAGGTGGCAGAATCAAAGAAAATGTGGTGCAAGCTCTCCCATTTCCTTCTTTTTCTTTCAATCTCAGATGTGGACTCCTTTGTCCAGGGATCCCTTTTTGTAGCAGCAGCTTCACTCCAAAATAAAAATAAATAAAAATACAGGTAAGTACCATTCACATTTGTTCTGCCATTGACTGGACTGGGCATTTATGGTCCAGTCTCCAGAAATGGAACGGGACATGTACAAAGTATTTTTACAGATATGTCATGCCTATGTGTGCATTTTGATCAAAATGTAAACGCGCATCAACAAAAATGGAAAATATACCTTGTATAGCTGACCGTGTCCTCTCCACCCGGCCGGTCAACCTCCATAAGGAACACCGCTGCTGGACACGAAATAACATTGCAACATGGCGGGTTGGAACCATCGACTGGGTGGACTTTGTTTGGAGCACTGCCTTGGCGATATGGCGGTCCGACCACAGAAACTCATAATCAGGCCCTAAGTGATTTGCCCAGAATCACAGGCTGATAAACTGACACTGAAACATGGTTCCTGAGTTTCAACATTGGTAGCTTTGGATGTAACGTCATACTTACATAGTTGAAAAGCAAGGCAAAAGGCTTTCTTCATGTTCCAGGGCCATACCTTCCGTCAGACATCCAGCAGGTAATCTTCGTGGTACAGATCAAGCGGATGGATCAGTAACTTGTGAAGCTCTGCCAAAGAGCCCTTCACCTCCTCCACAAAAGACAACATGCATGATTATGCTGAGTGTGACCTGATTTTGTCTACTGGATGCCTCCTGCAGTTAATCACTATATAGCAAGGTTCTGGTAAACAGGCCCTATGAATAAGTGTGCGAAGTTGAAAAGTTCTTCAAAAGCCTTTCAAAAAACTTTGTAACTTTGTGACTTTTGCATTAGTTTATACCACATACATGCATATTTATTGCTAACAACGTAGAGCATGTATGCTTAGAAAAAATATTGCAAACATTTGTCATACAAGAGCTTTGCAAAGAAGGTGAATTTCAGGAGAAATAGTATGCATACATTTTTCAGCTTTTCTGAATTCGATTTGAGTGAAGGTAACCTACCAGTGCAGGAAACAAACTTGGCAATAAGGAAGGCAAAGATAACAAGGATACTTTGCAATTTTCGCAGAGGGTGAAATATGCAACGTATCAAAACGTTGCTGGAAAAAAAAACCTTTCAAATCCCATTTCCTGTGCTGATAGGTGTACTACCCTAATGGCCCTTCCTACCTATGCCTTACGGTTCTGCATGTTCCCTATTATCATGTGGCAACTATGTGACTTTTGGAAACAAACATCACAGGTTACTAGCTGGCAAATATTAGTCTAAATGAAGGAGCATTTCTAGCAGGCTGACTTTGGAGAGGGATAGGAAAGGAAATGCAATTTAAAAAAAAAAAAAAAAAAAAAAAAGAAATATTATAACAGTGTAAAATAGTTGTGATTGATCTGAAGAAATTGGCCTCTATCGGATGCTGTATGAAAAAGCCTACACAGTACTGAATTTAGAGGCAATGAGGCTGGATAGAGAAAGCAATCCACACATTAGCAGGGTGTTTTGGGTTAATATATTGAGTTCAGAGGCTCTACATATATTATGAACAATAGGACATAAACTTCACATTTAGAATGCAGGGCCTTATGCTAAAGAATGAATTCCATAACAGTGGTCGCAATCAGGGCACCAACTTTTGTTGAATACATTGATATTTTGCGAACCAACCTATGTATTAATAAGTTGGCTCACAAAAGATTGAATTGTAGTGGGTCACAGTTCGACCTACCTCACGAATATTTTTGAGGTAGATGACAAATTACAACCCTCTATGGTTTGCTGCCATCAGATGGATAGTGGCCTGCTGGCGTCAGCAGACCACCATGACTGATTGCTTTTAAATAAAGCAATCATTTTTTTTAAACGCAGCCTCTTTTCCTCAAAGGAAAAAAGGATGTGTTTAAGACAGAAACTTTTTTCAGGCTTCAGCAATGGTCCGGTAGACCATTGTTTACTCCTAAATAATGTTTTTTATCAAGAGTCACAAAGGAGGCGAGGTCCCTCTTTCAGTATGCAAATGGATTACCACCACATATGAGGTGTCAGTAAGCTTTCAATGGTTTGCGACAGCAAATATGGAAGCAAATCATTGATACATTCCTTAAGAAATGACAAATTGGAAGGGACGCCCTGAATACGCACCTTTCAATTTGTGATTCGGTATGAACACTGAAAGCTATTTTGCGATTCTATAATGTGCTGCTGAATTACAATTGGGGTTTTGTAAATACGCACTGATTACGCAAATCATAGCCTTTGTGACGGCAAAGTGCATTTGTAAACAAGTTCCACAATGTTGAGTTTTTGACATGACAGTTTGTCATGCAGGGCTCTTCATCAATTGGTCTGTGGCAGTGACATCCTCCATTATTCTGCCCAATAAAGCATACACCATGGAGAAATAAGCCAGCCCACTTCTGCGTTGTGTGCTTTTTTTTTAAAACAAAAATATTTTGCTTTTATTCAGTGATGATTTTATTTTATTTTTCTCTAGGGCCCGGTAGCCTCCCGACAATAACATTTACCTCAAAACAATCATCGACATAGCAAAAAGTGTGGCAGCCACCTCCAGCCCTACTGACTTCGCCAATGCTTGTTAAGTCTGGCAGTTGCGGCCCGTCCTTTAGGGTGGAGGAGCCACGCACCCCCACCTTTTGCCCCTCATGAAGAGTGTCTGTCAGGCTGAACAAAGGTCAGCCTGACAGACACTCTCCATGTTCAGCTCAGGCAGCCAGGAGGAGACGTGCGATTTGCGTAGACTCCTGGCTGCCTGAGCTGAACTTTGCTGGGCTGAGGAGGTCACAACTCCTATGGGCGTGACCTCCTTAGCTCAGCAAAGGTGCCTCGAGGCCCTCCCCTGGGCGACGAGGAAAGCGTCACCAATTGACACGTTCCCTGGGCACTTCAAGTTTAAGCCCTGAAGTGCCCAGGGCGAGTGTCAATCAGTGACACTTCGTCACAGAGTGGGGTGGGGTCAGCTGTCTCACTGACCTCATCCCACTCTGTGACGACGCTGGGACTGCTGCCTTCCCTCATTGGCTGACCTATGGTCAGCCAATGAGGGAAGGCAGCAGTCCCAACCCTCCTGGGACCTGGAGGCTGAACGTAAGTGTGTGTGTGTGTATGTGTGTGATGTTTTAAATTGAATGTTTGGTGCGCGTGTGCATGTTTGAGTGTTATGAGTGTTGTTAATGGATGTGCGTGCGTGTGAAAGAATGAATGTGTACGATCTTTTAAAATGAATGTTTGGTGTGTGCGTGCAAGTTTGAATGGTATGAGTGTTGTTAATGGATGTGCGTGTGTGCGTGTCTGTGTGTGAACGAATGTGTGTGTGTGTGTCCCGCCTGCCCCCTCCCTCCTAAAGCTGCCGGCCACCACTGAAGTCTGGTGGTGCCAAGACCTTTGGATTTTGGTAAATTTATATAGATAGTATACTTGCATAGAGGGGTTTTCAACCAGGTCTTTTCATCCTCTGGTCCGTTGTTACACATTCAAATTTTATTTCTATCTTCTACAGCTTTCAATATGGGGCAGCAGGTCAGCCCACTTAAGACATTGGCTAAAGTCACTTTAACTGTGTTCTGCCCGAACACCTGGAGCAATATGCGCTTTTTGAGACCAAAGAAATATTTTTGCTTGTAGACAAGCTATTTTTCGTTTTTAACATTGACCAGGGCACTGCAGCTTCCCCAACATTACATTTTTGTAAATCATGATGAGGCAAGGAAAGCAGTGGCAAAGCCTTAGGGCTTGTGCCCAGTGCCTGATCTACTGTCTTGGCGAATGCTTGTTCTATTTTGACAGAGCTTCCGCTGATGACCTTTAATGCCAGTTATGCGCCACGTTTCGAGCAAGCAGATTAACGTTCTCACGCTCACCAGTTGATGAATTCAATAAAGCCAGTTCATTCCTTGTGACAGGCATGATCATGCAAGTGGTGTCCTGGCAAGCAGAGAAAGCTGGGGGGTGACTTTTTCGGTCAAAAGGTTTTTTTGAATGCCTCTATTTTCCCAAACACCAAGGCCCAAGAACCCCCACTTCACACAAAAAGCTCTGAATGGTTACTACAACGTAGGGAAGAAACACGAAAAGAAGCGGGATGGAAGGGGAATTTACCAGATGGAACTTGTTACATCTGCTGCACTTAAATGGCATGCTATTTGCTTAAGACTGCGAGCAGCAGGGCAGGGAACTTACTTACGGCAATTAAAACGAATGTTCCAGAGATTAGGACACCCATTTAAGATATTTATCTTTAAAGGGGGTGTTGCGAGACAAAAGCAGGCATTACAGGCAAAGAACGGTCTATGCGTCCCTGATCGCAAGTAAAACATGTACATCAAGGAGGTATGTATTGCACATACATAGTAAAAACAAATCTATTTATTAAGTCAACAAACAGGAGGAAAGGCCAAGACATGCTCAAGTGTTTGCACATTAATTAGTCGCGGAGAAGACCAACCTATTTGTTGCTCATCATTTGTATTGAAAAGGGTACAATTGGAAATAAAGATATGTTTTATTACCCAAATTTTATCATTTTACGATGGACAAAAGCAGCAACATTGGAATTATGTGGCAGATAAGGCCAAAATAATGCAGCTGGGCTGTGTAAATTATGCAGCAAGAAAAGAAAAACGATGTGACATAATACAGGACATCTTATGATATTATCACTCGATGGAGTTGTCATATGTACATGTAGTAACAATATCTGGGATACATATCACTTCACTAGCAACAGTTTAACACCCCAAAACGGCAATAAGTAATTGAAAGATGACCAGTCATCTTTGTGAAGTACCTCCTAGTGTGCTGCAAAAGGTGTTGCATGTTTTGGTATCTTTTGATCCACTAGAGGTAGAAAGATCAAAACTACCATGACCCCCCACCCCACCCAGGCATATGGTTGAATGTGTGACAAATCCGTAATCATGTGAAAAACACTGTGGTCGCAAAATTGCATAATTCATGTGGCCCTTGCTACAAGCAGTGAAGCACACAATGTTCATGGAGGAATCATTTGCATAGAAATATTTCAGCGATATTAAATACTATTAATGTTGTAATTACCATAAATGAATAAATCTTCAAACAGCGTGTAATTTGTTTCTGGGAAAATGAAGAATTTTTGTATATTCACTAATAATAGATACATCAACATAGCAAAGCAGCAAAGATATTTTTTGTGTTTTTATACAAATGCTGTTTGAAGATTTATTCATTTATGGAATTTATTCTATGATTAATTTCAACATTAATAATATTTAATTTCGCAGAAATATTTCTATGCAACTGATTCCTCTGTGAACATTGTGTGCTTTACAGTAGATTACCCAGTTCTTTGGGGAATATTGGGTTACTCTGTTTATTTGTAACCTTGCTAAAAGCAGGCACCCCCTTTTAGAGGTATATTGAATAGTGCAAAGTGGCTTTCCACATATCTGATATTTATTTTTAATTTGACGTGATTTAATATGACCACATATTCAAATCACAGGTTTGAAAACTGGGTGGGTCAACTTAGTCCCATATTTAGAGATTCTATCTAAATTTTCTGTAATAACACAAATCTGTAACAGCATTGCAGAACCCAGTGTGCGCGATGTTATCACAAGTCACAATTAAGGCAGTGATCAAGAGCTGCATAGTACTTAGTGGATGAACACTATGCATGCAGGATTCACATTACTGTGTGGTAATAACATGTGTCATTACCATGAAGTTACAAATTAAAACTAGTTACATGGAGAATAACCACTGTGTTTTGTTTATGTCGATGCAATCTAAACCTGTGATATCATTCTGCAGCATATTAAAATATGAACATGTTTTCATATAGGAAATGTCTTTTTTTGCAGGTAAAATAAATGAATTCCAACCAAATAAAAAAGAATACCTTAATGTGCCACCTACTGCACAGATTCAGGAATTTCAAAGAAAATAATTGCCTTTTCCATTTTAAAATTCCCCGGTGAAACATGGATACACCTCAATCAAAATCAGGGCTGCACCTCCTACTTATTTCACCCCTGCCTTTCGGATTTAGTGGAAATCAGCTGTTACTGTGCTAAGTTTTACGACCTTCTGTAAGGTTAAAAAAAAATCTTTCCATCCTTAGCTCTTCCGAGGCCTCACACTAGACAATAACAGAAATGTATGCAATGTTTAATATAACTAATGTGCGAATTTGCCTCTCAAATCATAAATTGCCCTGACCACGATATCATAAAAACATCTACATTACGGATGAACTCACAACTCGACGTTTCTGTGCCCAGAATGTAACCTCAGTGCAATTCTAGATCATTCAAATCTATTCCAGTTCAATGACTTATCCCTCTAGAACTGACAACTTAGATGAAAATTATTCTATTGAAACAGAAATACTTTTTTGCAGAGCAGAGATAGGACCAGTTGCCCATACCTGACCCTATATTTTTTGTTTTAGTCCGTAAGAGTTATTTAGCAGCAAGCCGAGACTACTGTTCCGGCAGGAGCGAGGTAAACTAGTGCCCAGAATGCCCCTCCCTCCCCACAGACGTGGGGCAAACTAGTGCCCAGAACGCATACTAGTGCCCAGAACGCATACTAGTGCCCAGAACGCATACTAGTGCCCAGAATGCATGATCGTAAGGCCATGTGTGCTTGTTTTTAGAGAGCAGAGGGAGGGGGATAAGGAGATAGGAGTCAAAGAAGGGCCACAAACAACAAGCATTTGCAATGCAATGGGTCTCGCGCTTCCTCGAGTTAATGCTATGAGTGCTTTTATCTTATAACCGGACTTTTCTTGCCACATAAATTGAAAATGAAAAGTAAAACAGTTGACATAAGCAAGCTGATTCAAAGCACCACGGGTGTCATGAGCATGAGCACAATGGAGAGACACAAAAGGAAAAATAAGTTTGCTCGAAGTCAAACGTATCAGCAAAAGTGCACCTATCCATGTAACAGGCTCGATGGACAAGGCAGTAACAAAACAGCCCCAAGGAGGGACAAACGTAAACCATTTACCAAAGATAACAAAGCATTTTTGAAAGGCAAGCCCATGAACGAGTGATAGTGATGGGTGTGGTTAAAAGTCCACGGATAGGTTACAACAGACCAGAGCACTTCCTTGCTCGACCTAAAAAGGGGACATGGAGGGTCAACAAGAGGGAGAAAAGGACAGCGGGACAGACTCACAAAGACGGTTGAAGTTTAGAGACTCAGAGACAGACAAGATAATTCTGACAGAGACAGAGCACAACAGAGATAAAGAACAATGATAGTAAGGTAGATGAACATATAAGTGGAGTTAGAAGTGATGGAGGCAGATAAAAGCAGAGACAGACTGAGACATGCAGCTAGAGTTATACCGAGATGCAGAAAGAGGTGGATGCAGATAGAGGCAGATATAGATAGGGATGCATTGAGGCAGAAATGCAGAAAGATAATGACATATAGATTTACACAATAGCAGATCAAGAGCAGATAGATACATGGATGGGTAGATAGATAGATAGATGTGCACTCTGTCTCACACATTATAACTACTTTCCCACATCTCCTCTCACTAAGACTTCACCTCTCTCTCACACAGACACTTTACCTTCTCGTATGTCCAATTTTAAGTCATAAACCCGTCTCATACACCCTGTTCTTTCCTTTCTATAATCTGCCTCAAACTTTGCTTTCTCTCTTTCAAGCACTTTATTTTTTTCAGTTCTTTTTGTCCTCTCTTGCATCACATATGCACTTCTACTTTTGACTCCTTCAGACTCACACTTTCCAAGAGTAACTAAGTTTCTAATGATTTCACAAGCGCACATGTTGAAAGATAAATTTAAACACTTGTACAGTAGAAATAGCAGTGCTTTACAACTAGGCAATATTGAGCTAGTAGCGTTGCTTTTGATGCCATTTCAACAAGTCAATCCCATGACCAATGCAGTGTTTTTTATTTTGAAAATTGCTATTTAGTTACTTAAAAATGCCATAAAGGAAAATTTTGCGCATTTCCTGTAAAAAGGATTACAATGGAGGGTGATATCACTTTGTGTGACATCACTTCCTGCGAAATAGTAAACAATGCTGTATAAAGCAGGAATAAATTGATCCAGTGGTGCTCTGCCTCAGTGATATTACTTCTCATTGGGAATTTTACTAAAACAAACAGTGGGTATTTGTAACATAGTTTATTGGACTTCCCAAACAATATACCTTTATGCAGTTCTATTCGATTTAAATACTTCACAGTATCTGGAAAAAGCAACAAAATTGCATAGGAAAATAAATAATCACATATTTTACAAATAAAATCATGACACAAACATTACATTACAGGGACCCGATGAAAGCAGGATTACATCGTGTCCGTATCTTCCGATGCAGGGATTAATGATCGCCTGCTCCTCAATGAGGTCGAGCTTTCTGCACGAGTTTCTTGAAGAATTATTCCGGAGAGGACACAATTGGTAATCTTGTGTACCAACGTGTTTTCACTTCATATGTGATTTTACACGCCTGATGGTCTACTGTATCCTCGTCTTTCTCTTTGTTCTGAGGAGGCCACAAAATGTTGCGGCCGAAACACATCAACGTTAAGTTTGCATGGGTACAAGACAAGGAGTCCACCTGCTTTCAGCAGGTCCTTCTAATGATATGATCGAGGGAAAGCACCACTGTATCAATTCATTCCCACTTTATGCCTCGCTGTAGAGCCCAGGTCATGTGGGGTGATATGGGCACACCCTACGTATATAACATTGCATCCTTTGATGTCATGTGAAACCACTGCACATTGCTTATGCAAACTCGTTTCCCCCAACTCATTCACACACAAACAATTACTTAGAACGTGCTTCTGATTTACTAGCGCAGGAAATTAAAAAAAAAAAACATCAGCTTCCGTTTCACAAGCACAGTAGCTATACCAAGCTTCACTTCTGTCTGGAAAATGAATTGGAGATTTGATCTACAATCTCAAAATTTCTACAGCAGGTCTAGTTCCTCCTATACAAATGAGATATTATTCTGTCGGTATGATGCTAAAACAGATCCTGGAGCAGGTTCGTTGAGACCAAGTCCAGAGCTATTCCATTTCACACTATCTGTCTTTAGAACTGCATATGCACAACTAAAATAAGCAAAGAAATGACGAACAATTTATGACTTGGCCATGAAATGTCACCTTGTATACAAATAAGCCAGAGCAGAACTGATAGAAACACAGTTCTGGGTACGGAAATGCAATCATGTAGTCATACAGCATCCATATATACTTAATTTAAAAAGGTGCAGTCGAGCAAAACTTGTCCTAGAAGCCTGGTGCTGGGTAGCAGTGGATACTAGAGTAAAATGTTGTGTGATGGAACCACGCATGCGGGAACCACGCATGCCTGAACAATAAGGCCAGAACAACGATTGCGTTGTTTCCACGCATGCCTTTACCACGCATGCCTTTACATTGATTTTTCATTATAAAGGCATGTGTGGAATCAGCATGCGTGGTTGTCGCATGCCACCCCCTACCCTAAAAACAGAAGTACCCCGACACCCCCACCCTTAAAAACTATCCCGATACCTCCACCCACCCTGAGCCCTAAAACCGACCCCACCCTCAAAAATAAAAAAACCCAACCCATAAAAACAAAATTACCCCGTCCCCCCACCTCGCCCCTAAAAACAGAAGTACCCTGACCCCCACCTTTAAAAACTACCCTGATATCCCCACCCACCCTCAACCCCAAAACCGACCCCCACCCCAAAAATAAAACTACCCAACCCCTAAAAACAAACTTTCCCCAACCCGCCCCTAAAAAGCCGGCCCAGCTGCCCTGAATACAAATTTACCCCAACCCCCACCCCAGTCCCTAAAAACCCGACCCCCACCCTAAATACAAAATGACCCCCACCCCTGGACCTAAATGCAAAATTACCCTGACCCCCCCCCTAATAACCTGCCCCCCACCCGCCTTAAATGAAAAAATTACCCCAACCCCCTCTCCTAAAAACCTGACCCGCCACCTGCACTGAGTACAAAATTACTCCAATACCCCCACCCCGCCCCTAAAAACCCACCCCCCACCTGTCCTGAATACAAAATTACCCCAAACCACCCCTAAAAACCCGACCCTCCCACTTGCCCTAAATACAGAATTACCCTGACCCCCACCCCTAAAGACCGCCCCACCTTAAATACAAAATTACCCCGACTCCCCAGCCCTAATAACCCACCCCTCACCCGCGCTAAATACAAAATTACCCCATCCCGCCCCTAAAAACCCAACCCCCCCACCCGTCCTAAATACAAAGTTACCCCGACCCACCCCTAAAAACCCGCCCACCCACCCGAAAAATATAACTACTCCACCCTCCAATACAAAATTACCATGACCCCGCACCTAAAAACCCGCACCCCTACCCACCGTAAATACAAATTTACCCCGAACTCCTGCACCTAAAAACCCGACTCCCCCAACCCCCTAAATACAAAAGTACCCCGACCTACCCAAAAACAAAATAACCCCGACCCCCAACCCGCCCTCAAAACCACAGTACCAACCCCTCACCCCCCCTTTCAAAAAATTAAATAACCTAACCACCCCAACCCCTTCACCCCCACCCCTAAAACCTACCCCCAACCCTGCCCCAGCCCCACTTACCTGCCCGTGTCCTCTCCCGATGGAACTTCTTTTTTCTCTGCCTTATCCACGCATGTGCGTTGTTCAGCACATGTGTGGTTAAGGCAGAGAAAAAGGCCTGTGTTGTTTAGGCTAGCGTTGTTCCTCTTGCGTGAACAACGCAGGCGTGGTTCCGGACGCATTGTTCCAAATCTTTCCTGAGTACAACGTATGGTCCTCTGTACCATTTAAAAAGCCTACCGAAGCCCAGGTCTAGTATATCTTCAGATCCAGGCCAAGCTACATTCCTGCCATGGACCACTAGTAGTGCCTGGTAGGGCTTTTATACGACTCGGAAATTCCCCGGCGGGCCAGAGCCACTGGAAACCAGTTTTAAAAGCCCAGTGCTGCTGTCGGCCTGTCACTTTCCCCAACTTCTCGAGGTGAATTGCAGTAGCCACAGAGGTTCTTCTAGAAAGACAGAAAAAGGGGTAATGTGACAGGTCGAAAGAGCGCGTCAGAGGGGGAGAAGAGACAGAGAACAAATAGGTAGAAATAGATAACAGCAGGAGAGGAGAGGAGCAGTGCTGTTTGAGCATTTTTTTTTTGCCAGGGCTACATTTCATTTCCGGGTGGCCAAGGATCTGCAATGATAAATGTCTGCGGCACGTGTGGGCTGGCAATGTCGTAGGACTCATTCCCACCAGCTGTTCGAGGGTGTCCAGAAACGCAGATCTGGCCCCATATTTCATTCCGCTCACCAAAGGCTGAAAAATATTTAGCGGCCCGTCAAATAATCATGTTTTTGAATATTCTTCAAGTAGCCCCAGCACCACAAGTCAAAACTGCAAGAAACATCAGAAACAGTAAAAACTGTGACATCTAGTGGCCAATGAACGACAAGGCAGGCTTTCTCGTGCCTCAACTGACATCTGTGGAACAAAAGTAGCGATACAGGTGGCTTAAGCATAGGTTTGTCTTGCATTCCCTTCCCCATGCTTCGAAGTGAAATAAGTTTGATTTACATGTCGTCGTATCTGCATTAATTAAGCTAGTGTCCTCCGTAAACTGATGAATGGATATAGGTAATCTTAGGCTCTAAATTAACAAAAGTTAACCCCCAATGTAATTGTGTGCGATAATAGATCATTTACACATGTTAATTCCGCACATTTCTGTAGCTTGTAACTGAACTTTGCGCACGTGATGCCATTGGTTGCTAGTCACTTTTTTATCAGACTGTTTACAAGAATATATTGTCGCCAACTACTTTGCTTTAAGTGAAACAAATTTCGTTAATGGAGGTATTTATTTTTTCTTACCTACACGCGTGGCACTGGAAGTCTACTTGGATAAGTTACAGGTAGACTTTTGCCTGCTAACATACATTATTTGCTAGCTGTGAGCAGATGTATTTTTAGTTACATTTTCGGAATCCATAAACCTCAGTAAATATGTGCGCCATGCCGGTGAGAAGAAAACCTGCTAAATCATAATTCACCACCTCTACCAACCGTAGAGCAAGCCGAGCAGAAGCAGAGAGCTCACTCTTACCCTCTGTCAGCGACGCTCGCGCACCTTGGAAGCGCTAAAGAGTGATAGGCAGTCGTGCACGGTGACGTCGTGTTCAGCGCCTACAAACACACGCGCTCCCGTCTCCATTGGCCAGTCTGTAGCGTGTCGTCACCCAGGGGCTTGTTTGAGAGTGGTTTATAAAGCCTGGGCGGGTGCACTGGGGAGGGCAGATTCGGGAGCTGAGTTTGCCGAGCAGCACCAGCGGCGCCAAGAGCGCGAGCTGCTAGCAAGTGGCAGAATCAAACGGGCGCAGAGGAGAAAACGACAAACAGAAGGAACAGCAAGAAAAAAATAAATGCCTTTGGAAAAAGTTGAAATACATGCGAAAAAAGATTTTTGAGTTAACGAACATGCTGTTGCCTGCCTGAGACAAGAAGCAGCTGTGCTGGTGCTAAGCCGCTGGATTTACCAGTATTTTTTGATGGGTTTGAACCACCACATTCTGAGTAGCAGCGCTTCTTGCCTTTTGAAAGGAGCATACTGGCACTTCTCTGGAAGGACTGTGGTACAGTGAGTTACCTGCACTCCGGGGTTTCGCCCCCAAGAACTGTCTACATGCAAGGCTGCGGCTTTGGAGATCATAACTTCTGGAGGAGGGGATCTCTTCTTGGCTTTGCAACCATTCTTCAGACATGGGGTCCCCCTTGGGCACGACCACCTTTGCCAGCTCACTGGTCAATGTGAGCACCACAGGAAATGTATCCACTGCCTCGGACAAGCCCAGCGATGCCTGGATGGTGGGCATTGGCATTATCATGTCGATCATTGTGCTGGTCATCGTTTTCGGGAACGTGCTGGTCATCACGGCCATTGCACGGTTCCAGAGATTGCAGACTGTTACCAACTACTTTATCACTTCACTGGCATGCGCCGACCTGCTGATGGGGCTGGCTGTGGTGCCATTTGGTGCCATCCACATCATGCTGGACATATGGGAGTTTGGCAACTTCTGGTGCGAGTTCTGGACCTCTCTCGATATCCTCTGTGTCACAGCCAGCATCGAGACCCTGTGCGTCATCGCTGTGGACAGGTACTTTGCCATCACCTCCCCGTTCAGGTACCAGAGCTTGCTGACCAAATGCAAGGCAAGGATCGTCATACTCATGGTCTGGGTGGTCGCGGCTCTGACCTCCTTCTTGCCAATACACATGCACTGGTACAGGACTACAGAGGAGGAGGACTTGCGCTGTTATGAGGAGGCAACCTGCTGTGGCTTTTTCACCAACCAGGCCTATGCGATCACCTCCTCCATCATCTCTTTTTACCTGCCCCTGGTGGTCATGGTCTTTGTGTACTCCAGGGTTTTTCAGGAGGCCAAGAAGCAGCTTCGAAAGATTGACAAGTGTGAGGGCAGGTTCCATGCTCAGAATAACAACCAACATGACCAGAATGGCAAATCCGGTTCTCGGAGGTCCTCTAAGTTCTGCCTGAAGGAGCATAAGGCCCTCAAGACCCTTGGCATAATCATGGGGATCTTCACCCTCTGCTGGCTGCCCTTCTTCATCGTCAACATCGTGCATGTGATTCGGAAGAACTTGGTGCCTGTCCATATCTACACCTTCCTGAACTGGTTGGGCTACGTCAACTCGGCCTTCAACCCCTTCATCTACGGTCGCAGCCCAGACTTCCGGTACGCCTTCAAGGAGCTTCTGTGCATGCAGCGCTCTGCCTCCAAATTACACACCAATGGCTACTTCCAGAGCAATGGCCACAGTGGCTGTAACGAAGAGCAGGATGGCTACCAGCCGGCCAAGGAGAAGTCCTGTGAGGTGGTCTTCGAGGAGGCTGGCACCGCCAGTGAGGCCTTGCTAAACTCAGCAAAGGGCCTTCCCAATGGATGTACAGGGGAGTCGAAGCACGGCTCCCACCATCATCATGTGCACCCAGAGGAATCCCCTTTGTAGGACCTATAGACAGTAGATACTCTACCCTGAGTATCGAAAAGTGAACTCAATGTAAGATAACTATACAGTATCTATATATATTGCACATGGGCTGTGCCCAGAATTTTCAGGATGTACAGTGTTCTTCAAAGTGTTTTTTCTTGTTGTTTATCTGTGCATTGGAGTTTCAGTTCCTCTTACAGAGGGGTTGTTGAAATGGCCACTCAGCAAAAGAGTTGCAGCTTTTTTGTTGCTGTCGTTTTCCTGTTTTTATACCTATAAAATCTACCTCAGTGATCTGCTAATTTATAACACGAGTACTCGTTTTGTTTTCTGCATTGTCACTTTATGCAGTCCACCCAGCGGCTGCTTGCATTGCACCAGTGTCACTTTCAATGGCTTGGAGGAACTGAAATGTGTTTTTGTGGGTGGACATCCTACAAGCGGTGCACATGTTAGCTGAGTGGCTGGTTGGCAGCTGACTACACACAATGTACGATGTGCAGTCTGACAGTTCTGCTTGGGTGGACTTGGAATTGCAGGAACTGTTGTTTTATAGGACAAGAGTGGGGAAGGGGAGTGCAATACAATTTATTTTAATATAATGTTCCAAATGTGGTAAGTTGCAGCAATCAGGTGTTACACTGGTCAGCCATTAAGTACCTCACAGCATCGGTTAGTCCACTAAATTACAAGATGTGTCTGCAAGACAATCCTTTGAATTTTCTAAAGAAAACCATGAGCTGTTTTCGTGCCTTGGGCCATTTGTCTGATTTTGAAGACAGCAGCGTACTTTACATTTTTGAGGACTCCGGAGCTATATTTTGGTTATTGACACCGACTTTTCCGTGCCAAACAGAGCCCAGTTGTAAATGTTGCGGTTATGGCAGGGCAGTCTGTAGAAGGACTGAGTTAGTGCACTTCAGAAGAGTATGAGGTAGACGGGGACAACTCTTGCATGTGTTTACCTCTCAATAAACAATAAACATTTTGTTCAGAAATGCGTGTCTAGTGACAAGTGTTGCTGAATCACTGCGGGGTTTGCGGATTCTTTGAGTACGTTCACATATGTAATTGCGACAACGCAGGTGTATAAATAGAGTAAGCGCAGCATTCCTGTAGAAACAAGGTTAACAGGACACGAGACCAAGCAAAGCGATGGGGTTACCTAGAGTTCACCGCCCCTGAGGCACTAAAGTCCAAAAATCACTGTCCTTGGTCACTCATTTGTGTAATGAGTGTCCAAGTACCCCCTTCCCCGCCTCTCAGCTCCTGGAGCGGCCATTTTATGTTGTGTTGTTAACCTCTTTGTAAATAGTTTTCAGCCTTGCACGCCAATGACCCCTTCTACACAAAGAAGGGCATTGTGAATTTGATCCTGAAAATGCTTAGTGGGGGTGCGGGCTTATGAATAACTGCGGGATATTAGAGGTGTCGGAGAGGGGTCTCGTGCCCTCCCAGTTGTGCCCCACTTTCCGAAAGGCTAGCACCAAATTGCATTAATGTGAGAAACAGGGGCAGTGGTGCAGTGAGCCCTTAGAGCATGTAAATGCTCGCCCGAAGTTAGCCTCATAACTAACTCTTGGACACTGGGTGCGCGTGAAATGGGACTTGCACGTCCTAATTGCACCTGTCTATAGGACACTTAGAAGTTGTACTGGTGCGAGAAACACGGATTATTGTCAGTGGCGCAGCAGGATGAGAAACAGATGTGGGCAACTACCAGAATCGCCCACTTTGAAACTGTGGAACCGGGTTCAAACCGAAAGTGACGTCGGTCCAACATCTTGTGATTCTGACCAAATCACTTAATCTCCCGTGCAAAAAAAATAATAAAAAAAATGAATCTAAATTCGTGCAATGTAATCTGGTGGTCAATGACCTTGGGCAAAGTTCGCGCTACATAAAACAGCAAGAAAACGGTGTTGTGAGACCAAATTTGATCATAGAAAAAAATCAAGCTTACCCCCGCCCCCTTCTTGTCACAGCTAGTTAGACATAAATACGATGTAGTGGGGTCGTTATTCCTGGCGCTGCTGCGCCGGTTGCACTGTTGGTATGCTCGCTTTTTGTATCTGTCACTTTACATGTTTGCAACTGATTTATACATCTGCCGCGCAGCCAATGTACTCCCAGCTGGCATGCATTTAACAAAAGTGTCTGCGTCCGTTTTGGGGCGAAACCCCTTCGACTGAGGTCTGCGGGGACTATGTGTGGCAGTTTTGTTAAAATCTACACCCGGAGGGGGTCGGAATGAAAGTGTACACGTAACGTTGTACTCCGCCCTATGGAAGAACTCGCAGGCATTAATGAACACTTATTTTTGTGATCTCGGACATTAACTCGGAGAAGCACTTGTTTCGTAGCGCGTGAAAGCTCAATCAAATATTTAGGGCTCAGTGAAAAAAAGAGAGCGTCGAAGTTATTATCTTCCACGGGTCCACAGCTTCCCGACAGCTGTCCAAACACAGAGCCGTGGACAGCTCGGAGGGACGTGGGGTAGGATTTGAGAGAATGTGATTGAAGCGAGCTGTCGGACAACGGATCCCTGCACAACCGTCTTCCTGACCAGCTCGGTCAGTGTTTTTGCCGCGGATATCCCCGAAAACATGGCACTTTTTATAGAGCGTGTTTTGGCACTGTGTCGCTTCACAGAACCGTGCCTATCAGGTGCAGCCGTGGGTCAAATGAAAGGATCTCGATAACACTCACCGCGGAAGGATGACCGGGTGTCACCCCTGCATGGATTCAGGACAGTACGAGCTTAACTCACTGAGCTAGCTGAGTAATTTACAACCGACACAACAACTCCTCCTGAAATGGCTGTACAACCTTGAGAGTGAGGGCAAACATGTTCAGCGCCTTCTGAGGCGTAACAATTGCGTGTCAAATTTGGAAACGCCTAGAAACTGGCCGAAAACCAGCGTTTCCTTCTGCGCCCGGCGGGTAAGCGGTTGTGATGCTGTCGGTGCCACTGACTGTCAGGTGGTAAGAGGATGGGCTGAGACCAGTCAGCAGGTGGCAGAGCTGGGGTGGAGTTCTGACGTGACTCAGTCAGGTGCGGTCGGGCATTGAGGGCGACACAGATTTCCGTTGGCGGGAAACCAGCGATCGGGTTAGTTACTGCACGTGCGTCCAGCGTTTCTGTGCAGCCAATTCTGTAACTATTTCTGAGACCATCTTAGGGTCTTGCGTTTTGCCCAGAAAACAAGATCCAGGCAATCATCATTTAGAGTAGAGCTCATGGAGATGACTCAGTGGCTGGAGCAAATCCTGCAAATATCTACTGGAACCTGTTGGTTTAAAGTCTGACGCGTAAGTCTACCTTCGAACCATGTGAGGTAAACACAGTTAGTGCAAATGGGCCGGTTAAAAATGGCTGTTCTCGTTACAAGGCTGGCGAGCATTCCTTGGATGTCGAGATCCTCGCGCAGGTATGACAGCCCCTCTAAAGAAGTAATCCTTGGCTAAGGATGTTGGTTCTAAGAGAGATGGTACGTTGTTAGGGTTACCAGATGTGTACTGCTACCCAGAAGCCCCAGTAAGGATGACATGGGCCCTGGGGCAGACAAGGAAAATGCCCCTTTGACTGTTGTTGGGGTAGTAAACTACCATTATCAGGGTTTAAAGGACCCAGCAGGGTTCTTGGCCCCAATGCCACTGCACCTGCTGCACTAATGGCACATAGTACCTTGCTGCCACAAATGATTGCCCCTCCCATTCCTGGGTTTTCTTTTCACAAATTGTGAATTTCATGTGTGTTACAAGTGAAGCAAGCCAAGGCTATAAGTACCAACATTTTCTTAGCTGCAACATAAATGCCCTTGAACCTGATTATTTTACTTTTTTTGTTGCTTTTTTGTAGTTGTTGTAAAATCTATTGACCGCCAAAGAGTAGCTTTGGGTCACTCAGGGGTGTGGGTACAATTTATGTCCATATCTAGTCCCATATTTACCATTGACACAGTATGGGAAAAACCCTTGATACACACCCAGGTAGAATCATGTTTTTTGGAACATTAATGATAACCAGGTAGACCAGCCTTTAAAGGACAAGCCTATCATCACGTCTGCTATCATATGTACCACAAAGATGAGAAAGCCTTGAAAGGACACAGCCCCGAAAGCTAAAGTTGGAGAGTGCGTGGTGGTCTCAGATGTGTTTTCAACCAGTGTTATGAGGACCTAGTGAGGAGGCATGGTTTGTGGTCTAGAGTGAAATGAGTATCAGACAGTGTTAACCGTAAAATGGTTGAGTTATTAAGAACTTCTGACATACTCCTGATTTGCATGTCACGATGCAAGTCCAGAACAATGCCAAAGCAGTTTTCCATGCTTGTTAAGATTTGCTGTTTTTTATGGCACACATCCACCAATATAGGGTCCCTTTTACACTTTTTGATGCAGATTGTATTTATGTATTTGATTACATATGGTCTTCTATGAATACATCGGAGTACAGAGCTTGTGCCAGAGAATATTGTGTTGGACTCTGTGTATACTCAGGGCCATCAGAATTATGTGGCAAGATAGGGCCGAATTGTGCGGTCTAATGCAGCACATTTTGAAGCAGCATTACTTCACTAGTTTCTAATTTTTACGCATGTTCATGCTGCACAGACAAAGATTTGACCTCAATAATATCAGTTTAACACCTAAATATAGTAATCGGCGACTGAAAGTTAACCTTCTCCTGCATTACACAACGACTGCCACTGCTGGCAATAGATCTGGCGACATTTTTAGTAACTTTTGATATTTTGAGCTAGAGATTTTTTTTTTAGTTAAAATCTGCAAAGTATGCAGAAGATGATGGATTATGTGGAAACTGAGTCAAATCCATAATTATACAGAGAACACTACAACTGTAGAAATCACATCATTCATGTAGCTCTAGGTATTCCTTATGTTTGTGTTTTGTTCATGCAACGTGTCACTCATGGCAGGTCACGGCAAGAACGCCTTCTGAGCCTCTGCCTAACCACTGCAAGTTGTGTAGTGTAATATGACACTCAAAATCTTGTCAAACCTCACACCACTGCGTAATGGGTCACTTTACCACATATTACTGTTTTTTTCACAAGGCAAGCATGCAGCGCTTGTGTAAGTGAACTGATATGGAATATCTTTGGCTGGCCATCAAATACAAATGTCATTCTTGTTTAAAACATGGAAGTCTGCAATATAAGTATAAAAAGCCTGTCTCTAGTTGTGTTGTGACAATCTATGTGTTTGTTACCAGAAAATAAAGTTACGTATCTGGCCCCTCCACCACCCAGAGTTTTGCCCATGTACCTCATTCCGAGCCATTTTAAAAAAAAAACTCATGGCTCAGATTTCACCTGGTGAACAACCTTTCAAAAAGCAAATATCTTACAGTGTTAGGCAGGACATCTTTGATCAGGAATACACTTCCCTAGAGGAGGGAGTACAGTGCTCATATAATTTCATGTCACAAGAGGACCACTTTTACATGATTTTCTTTTAACAAATCATTATTTTCATGTGTAAGGTTTCTATGAGTGCAAGTAAAATGCATCAATACTACAAGGCTCAAAGCACACTGGTGTGGCAAATGAAAGTTTAGGATAAGTTTTGTCTAATTGAGCATATGATGATATTTCTACCAGATTTCAAAACTAGCCTGAAAACACAGTGCACCTCGGTAGCTGAAGAAACAGAGCAGTAGTCAAAACACACTCTTACACATACAAATTCAAATCTCATTTAGGTGTTGTGTTGAGGAAAGTCCTTTTTTGCATTGCAAGCATATTTTGTAGAGAATATATCCGTCAAGTACCTAATTTTTTCCTTACATTCTGGAATATGCAGCTTTCTGTACTCCACTGAAAAAATGTACCCCTCACGTCTAAGTAGTTCATCTTATCTATTTTATCCTTGCATTCTGGGATTTGCAGTTCTCTATATTCCATAAAAAAATAATATAGCCCTCAAGCTTCCCAATACCATCTGTAAGTAGTTCATCTTGTGTATTTTATTCTTGCATTCTGAGATTTGCCGTTTTGTGGATTCCATTGACAAAACATGATTACAATTCTGAGAATGCAAAGAATGAGCCTTGACTGGATGAGCTACTCTTGGATGGATCTGAGAAACTTCAGAGCTCTTAGGTAACTCTGTTATCTAACAAAATCAATGATATATCTTGAAACCTAAACACATGTACTCTTGGAAAGGGTTAATTAAAGCATTTACGTGCTTTCTTATTGCAGGTCGTGAAAACTCACAACTGCTAAAATCACTGTCGATGGGCGAGCGTGGAGAGGGAGTGCAGGGCGAGCAGGCAGTTAAGAAATCCCATAACAAACTGGTCAATAATGCGAGCACCGCAAATTATCCCCTTTCAACCCTCCAGGCCTTGAGATGAACTAACAATCAGACAAAACAAGAAGCAGTCCGATGGACTCAAAGTCATTGTTTTCCGCCACCTTGTCGCACTACATTCTTTTAAGCTACCACTCTGATGTTTCTGACCAATGCTCCTAGTTCTGCTCAAATTAAGTTTTTTCCAGTCCAGCCATATATATTGGATTTATTTATGTAGTTAATTATTTATTATTTATCTCAAAATTAAGTTTACTACCTAGCCTTTATGGAAAAATGGGCCTTCTGCAAATGGCTGAGGTCCGGTCAACTCACCTGCTGAGATGTGACATTAAAATAAAGTAAATTCACAATGCTAGCCTTCTTTCTTGCCGTAAGACCTTAGGCTGAGTCTGGCTGTACTCCATCCTATCGACCTTTCACAAACATTGGTCGCCATGAGTCTGGCATTGCAAATTCCTACTAGTCTCTCTGAGACACTGACTTTTAGGGCGGTCTACACATTCCTTTACGGCAGTTGTCTTCAAACTGCGGTGGAGGCTGGGACCGCA
The DNA here is from genome assembly GCF_031143425.1 of Pleurodeles waltl. Classification (NCBI taxonomy): domain Eukaryota; kingdom Metazoa; phylum Chordata; class Amphibia; order Caudata; family Salamandridae; genus Pleurodeles; species Pleurodeles waltl. Next base: position 641,722,364 of record NC_090446.1, on the reverse strand, counting down.
CGGTGGTGGGAGGACTGACTAACCCCCCTGGCCTCCCCACCCTCTCACCCACCACACTCCCCGAAAGCTCACAACCATGTCCAGAGTGGCTTAAGCACCTGAAGCTGCCCCGGCCATGTCACGAGTATCTAGTAAAATCAATGCCATTTGGCCCAGACGCATGATAAAATGTGCTTTTGAAAGGAAAAAAAAAACATTACAATGTTTTAAATGTTCAAAGTTAAATAGGTCATATGAGAAAATGCATTTCAACGTTGACCATAACATTTTCTTTTGTTTTGTTTTGGAAAATGTTTTTGTACAGTCTTCTCCTATCCTCCCTGCTGTAGTCCCTTTTCAGGTTTGACACTCTTGCTTACAAAATACATTCTTTAACTTCATATACTGTATTCATTACAAGAAAAAAAGCAACACAGAGCTAGTTTTGACCTGTCTTTTCAAGATGTCCCTTGTTGCAAACCCCGCCCCATTTCCTCTATCACTTGAAATGTTGGGCATGTTTGGATTGATTCACACAGCATACAATTATTATGAAGAGTTGTAAAACACAGTTGAATACAAATTTTGCACAAATGTCTAAAATCAAACGCCATCTATCTTCTATTCAACGTTTTATTTTGCTCTCAAATTTTAACATTTTATATGATTGTGAGAATTTATTCTCACTTTTGTCTGGTGAGCACTGACCAAATTAGTTTACGGATACGGGTGAGGGTTCAGCCTGAGAAACTTAGGACCACTGCTTAAGAAGCCAGATAACCTCTCGGCCTGCATAGTGCAAATACCAAGGGACTCCTTTACAAGTTGCATTCTGGCAGGCCATGCACGCAGACATGTACAGTACAGTCAGGAATAGCCACTGGCCCGAAATAGAAGCCTGCGAAGGTTTGCAGCACCCAGGTCTTGTGGCTAGAAAGATTTATTGTGTGAGCAAGAAAAGGGCCCAATACAGCTCTACAGGCACCCTGTGGAGTCCATAAGGACCCAGGCAATGATAGGCGTGTACACTTTCATGGGTGAACTAGCCAAATGTTAGGCAGTTGGCAGCAGGTCAATCTACATATCTTGATCTTATCCCAGTGGTAACTAACCATACTCCTGCAGAGATGCCAGTACCTACCTCTCTGTAAACAATCCTTACTCATGTCCCAGGTCACGCATCCCTGCTGAGCGCTCCATTGTTCTTTAGTTTTGTAAGTGCTCTACAAGGACCCTTACTTACTTACCTAAGTAGATAGGTGCCCTTGCCAAGGTGGGCATGGGCGGTGAATTTCCAAATCAAAGAATGAACTCCAACCTTAAATCTGTGGATTCATGTGTAAATTATGATATGGGATTAGCCAGGCCGCAAGCCATTGTGAGCAGCAGGACATAAGGTACCAGAATGCATTGGGAGGCTAGTCACAAAGCCAGCAGTGGATCAAACCTTTGCTGCAGCTGTAGTTTTGTACGAAGTGCACAGTGAAATCAAGATTTGTTCACTTAGTTTAAATACCAGTTGTCAATTTAACATGAGCTCTACTGTTGGCTTAAAGGAGAAAAGCCAAATCTGGCATGCTAAGGCAAGAACCTTTGATGCTTAAGTTGCACATAGATGTATGTAGTAAGCGTATAGACTTGCCGAGCTATCCTACCTGCATATGCCATGGTCACTTGAATGCAGAGGCTGAGCTCCACAACATGTGTTTATTTGTCTCTTCAGATCTGTGAGATGAAGGGCTGGTCCACACTTTCTTCTCAGGTGGGTGGTCGTCATATTTTGGAAGAACCAGGATGAGACTGATTCTCTAGTCCAAGATGTGTAGTAAACCACTGTTCAACACATAAGGCTACCCGCCTAAGCCTGGCTAGTACTGAGAAACACTCGAGAGATAACCTGTGTGGCATCAGTTCTTACCAATTGATAAGCAGCATTGAGGTAGCATGATAAACAAATGCCTGTCTTCAATACTGCACATGAATCACCGTGTTACATGCCCTTTATATAAAGCATGGGAGAGAGAGAAGGTATCAAAAGAAAGGATGTCAAAGTATTTTTGTGTTTTGTGTCTTCTTGTTGCTTGTGTTGTCTTTTTCTGTTTCCTGTTTGGTTTGCCTTATGTTTTGTGTTGAGTTTTTACTTTATAACACCATGTTACTGCACCCCTATCCTATCCCTACCACCATTTAGCTTCAGAGGTGCAGGTATTTCCTGAGGGGAGTCCTACTTGCTAAAGGGCTGATTTTTAATGGATCTCATACTTTCCCTCCCTCTAGAAAACAATTATTAGGTCATGGCCCGGCCTAAAGCAACATGATGTTTTTTCACAATCATTGTGAAAAATGTTAAATATTTCAAGCATGTTAAAACATCTTATTGAGTCCTGAGGGCATTTCCTCTAAGAAACTTAAACGAAAATTGATTTTCATGAGTGCATTTAATTTATCATAATAAACAGGCAGCGTGACCAACGTTTCAAGTTAGATCAGAAGGAGGAGAATAGGTTAGCTCTTTAAAAGAACGCCCAAAATATGTCCAATGTGGGTTTTGTTTTTCAAAAAAATCAATAATATATAATTAAATATATTTTTTTTTCATTGGAGAGTCATATCCTCGAAGAAGCTTTGTGAGCAGGCTGTAAATATTGTCCAAGAAACATTTCCGAAACTTGATGTTTCATTTTAAATATGTTGATATTCTTCTGTTTTCCCTTTTAAAAGAAATCATATTTTGCCAAGCACCTGGGCAAGACTGTGTTGTAGGTAGAGACACTTATGAATTGAGAAACCTTCAAGCCTCTTTCCTAGAGATCCACGCTCACTGGACACTCTTGTGGGTGCTTCAGTTTGAAAACCACTGTGCAAGAGGTTCTACAGTGAGAGGCTACCAGATATCCAAAAACCTAGAGATGGTGCAAACTGTATGGCTATCAATGTTTGTGTTCCGTACTGAGAAGCAAAGATACATGGTTGAAGTTGCTGGATTCCAACTGTAATATTGATGAACCAGAAGAAAGCTCCTTGTGTACAGATATAGGTCCATTCCCACAAACACCAAAAATACACCATTCTTTTAGTAACCATCTCAATTTGAGTTGTTTTTCTTCTTATTTTAAGTGAAGGCCACCAAAGTGAGGGCTAAAGATCTACTTGCCCTTCCACCTCACAATGGACCTAAGCTTTAGATACTTCTTAGATTTTTGCAGTTTGGTAAAGTTAGAATTGTGGTTCTGGGCCTCAAAAATTGAAGTGGCCTCCAAGGAGGCCTGTGAGTGTCTGCTGGTAGCGCTGCTATTGCCTCTGATATGCGCAACTATGATGACCGCAGGCACAGGGTGTCCGGTAAGCAACATTTGGAAGATAAGCAGGCCATCTGCCATTATCTACTGTTTGAACAATGCTTAGTACCTTAAAGCTAAAACGTTTCTCCAACTGTGACTGGTGCAGAAGTGCTAGACAGTTCTAGATGGGACTGTCTTCGGTTGAGCATTAAAAGGAGCTCTCTGAAAAATGTGGTTAACATCACTTCCTTGTGACTGGCCTTGCTACTTTCTGCCTGCAATTTTCCCAGGTCCATACTTGGCTAGTTAAGCTAGGCACTTTTTTTCTTAAGTTCTGGGACTTTTGCTCTTATCTACCTTAACATTAAATCAGGAATAGAAGTTCCAGAATCCTAAGAAAAAACAGGACTGGCCTAACTAGTCACTCCTGGATCTGAGAAGGTTGGCAGATGTGTGCCAGCTCGGCATTTCAAGAAGACCAGCTCTGCAGTGCCAATGAGTCATCAGGTCTGTCCTGGAGCACAAGATAACAGCACTAAACCATACTGTCTGTAGCCCTTACATACCACAGTGCCTAGACAGGGCAAACACTACCTCTGCTCTGCCCAGGCATACGTATGAGGCCTCCAGAAACATAAGGCGAAGTTCTTACTAATTAAAGAACATGCATTTCTTTATCTTGAACTGTGGAAGCATTTCTCTTTAGTAAATTGGAACGCATCTGCTGCATTTGTTAAATAAAATCACTTTTTTTTATTTTATAGAATACACTATATATTGCATTTACGTATCACTGCATGCAGTACTTCTGAATGGAGCAGGCGTCCCGGGTAAAAACTTACTTTGAATCTGGTCCTAGTGCAGGGGTGGCTCCTTCGCTAAGACAGAGGGACGCCACAATGCTGGATTTTCAAAAAGGAAAAAGAAAATGGTAAAAATGTACACTATGTTATTATCATTTCATTTTTCCTTGCAGTAAGGGGTGGGGCTGGACAGAGGGGGTCGGAGGAGGTCTATGCACCACAATCAGTGTGCATGTCTTCTTGGCTGTCTGTGTTGGGCCGGCTAAATACACATGCGCACTTTGCATGTTCTCTACCCGGCTGTAATGCACAGCTGAGTAGAGAACATGCTGAGGCTCTCATTCCCAGTCTGGATGGCGAAGCAGGCCGCTCAGACCAATCTCAACTATACTGTCATGCTGGTGACAGCAGCGTCGTGATTGGCTGGGAGCCTGTGCAGCCAGGAAGAGGACAGAGAGGAGACGAACACGTCTCTCCTCAAAGGTAAGTTTTTTTTTTTTTTTTTTTTTACCCCCCCACACTGTCCCGTTGCGCTCTGTCCCACCCTGCCAGCCCCTTTCAGTGACAGATGCCACTGTCCTCGTGAGGCCCTATGTTCATCAAGACCGTAACTTTACAGGCAAACCCGGAGATTCAGTCCTCGGCCTTCCTGCAAAGCATACAGAACAAGGGTCACATGTGTGCCAATTCTAATTGTGATTCTATGAGAAAGTGTGAAATACTGACAGCGGCAAAGGAAAAGAAAATTCAGTGTTTGCGTTGTGAATGAGGTGTTGGTTAAGTGAAGGAGATAACATGAGGTATGTGCAGAACAGAGAGAAAAGACAAAGGTAAAATATGATATTTGAGACTAAGTGGGAGGATTAGAGAAACATATGAGGAAAGAAAGGGTGCACTGTTTAACAGACTGTGAAGCGGCAGAGGAAAGTGGTGTGAAGTGGTTAATCAGAGGTCACTACCCTTCCACAATCCTTATTAGTGTTTAATTTGCTTCCTCGTGTTTTCAGAATTAAAACACTTTCAATCCTAATTAATCACAACAATAGCTTTGTTCTTAGTTATGTGATGCTGATAAGCATTGGCAAAGCTGATAGTTCACCCTTATAATAGGCATAAGTCTGTTGCAATGTTGGATACCAGGATGCAATAACAGAAAACTCAGAGTGGCATCCAAACATTGGTCAGGAGAGAGACATTCGTTGTGAAGCACAGTTACATTTTTTATTCACACCTTGAATTACATAGTCCACGCCCAGGGCCACTGGAATTTTCTGATCGTGTGGCTGAAGCAATTTTCACATAAATATAGATTTGCCGCATTTGCCACATGATCCATCATCCTCTGCTACAAAATCTGCTGATTTTGACAAAAAAAAAATTCTGCCTCAAATGGTTCAAAAGTTACTAGATATTCAGTGACAAGTGTTGCCGCACAGTGCAAAACTGGACTGGTCACCTTTCTGTTGCTTATTGCTATATTTAGATGTTAACTTGGTACTGATAGAGTGCTCCAAATGTCTGTACCAAAACCAAAAATTATCTTGGGATGGAATGAAAACACACTTGGGAGTCCCCTGGCTAGGATTCAATACACATTCCTCTTGAAAATGCAGTAAAGCATGAAATTAGACTTCTGACTCTCACATTTCAGGTGAACACCTTTTTGCACATCTCTGTGAACGCCAGAGAGGTCACTCATTATCTTGAATTCTCTTTGATCCTAATACTGACCATGCATTTCCTGCGAGATAGGTGGAACTATCTCAGATATTTCTGAAAACAATTAAACCTCCAAGAAACAGAAGTAAACATTCATAATTAGAAATGTAGCCAAGAAGGACTTCATTGAGTGACAATAGTGCTGACTAAATTTAGGCACCTTTTTGTGCAGGTAAAACTTATGACATTTTCAAATTTCGTGCTAGTCAGTTAGTAAGATTTTGCACTAGTGAAATGTCATATTATTAGCGCACGTTGAAGAGTGCTTGAATCCTACAATGTCATGTGGCAACAGTAAAACCAAGACAGTGAAACCCTATCTTTGCGTATGCAGTGCCTACGGCCTTTGAATTTGTGGTATACCCTCTCCTTCAGTTTGCAGGCAAAATTCCAGTAAGTACTGTTCTTAAAATTGTTCTTGATTTCACAAATTTTAGAAATGCGAAGGAAAAAATTGCAAGGTCTCACTAGCAATTGCTTGGGTAGCATTCCAACCCCTTTTTCACCCACCTGTCAGCTCAAAGCCCGCCGTATACAAATCCAAGCTACCCATGTGAACAGTTCATCCCAAACTGCATAACTAGGCCCCACTCTAGAAGGAAACACAACCCCAGACTGGTTTCAGCCTCCTTAGGCATCCTCAGTGAGTTATAGCTTTGTTCCTATGGTACAGTGAGCAAGGGACCCATGTCTGGGTATACCATTAGCCACTTAGGGTGTCAATCACAAGAAAGGTCACGTGAGGAATGCTTGCAAAAAGTCCAACCACTGGGAATCGCTCTGGGTAGCAGATAATTATCTAGCCTCCTGTGGGATATTGTAGACATAAACATTCTGTCTATTTCATTTACTACACTTATTCTGCAATCTCTCCAAAATGTAACCAGTGCAGTGTGAATAATGACTAACAGGAGATGAAAGAAGTTTGTTCTTTATAAGGTGAAAAAGCAATGCAGAGGTTAAGAGCTCTAGAGTTTAGGGGAAATAGAAATAACAGGACACATTGGGGTGGGGCAAAGACAAGCAAAATTGGAAATTCCAGCTGATTTTACAGTTACAGACTTGCCACGGCAAGGAAAGGGAAGAAGGGGTTGTGGTGGGAGAGGTGCAATCATGAAACAAGCATGAAACAAGCATTGAAACAAGCAATGGCAAAGCCAAGAGTTTTGACATTTCTATGACGTTCTTATTGGCCCTGCAAACACCAAACAAACCTCTATTATATTGTCTTCAACAGTGCTTGTCTGCCTTGGATTGCTGGGGAGTGAGTGCAGATAAGTAACATTTGGAAAACGTATGCTACAGAAAATAATGCAGACCTTTTTTTTTTTTAAAGGATGCATTTTTAAAATGATTTTTTATTTTGTCAGTGCTCACTGCTCAATTATATGGGGGTACTCCCCGACTAAGACCTTTATAAATCAATGGATTTCCCCGTAGGCCCAGAATGAGTAATACACTGTCAGGCCACAAGTTCTTATGTAAAACACTCCTTTATGCGATATAAGGCAATGAAAGGGCACGCTCAAACAGCCAATAGAAAAATGGTGAGAATACAATTCACGTGTGGGCTTGATCGAAGATATGGGCAATGGAAGGACGGAGAAGAAACTAAAACAGATGACGGTTAGAGACTTTAAAAACAAATTGGCAGGGGAGAGGGAGAACACAACTGTTCAAATACGGAGAGATGAGCGGTATTTGAGCGCAGAAAGAAAGAGGGGGAGGCACGTGTTCTAGTTGCACGAGAAGCGAGAGCTGGCCGGATCTGATGGGATGGAGATTGTGGGACTGGTTGGAGGAAGGACAGAGATAGCACCAGTTAAGGTCGACTATAGTAGGAAGGGGAGACAACGATCTATGAGTCATCGGCGTTAACGTGACAGGACAGTCCAAATGAGGAAATAAGATGCACGAGGCGCGGCCGTTGAAATCAGGGACCACTGGGTGTCCAAGAAATGAGCCCTGGTTCAGGCAGTAATCTCCCGATGTATAGGCGAGTGAAATGTTTTGCTCTGAGATATGTGACCCTGTTGTTCACACAGCTCAGAAACACTAGACGCGTGGCACATAGCGCTGCATAAAAACACATTATTATGTATTATTTTTGAAGTTGACTTCATTAGGTCATGTGTTTAATCGGTTACATGTAGGTAGCACAAAACATTGGTTGATGTCCGTTTGTTTTAGAACTAACTAGTTAAAATAAAAGTAGGAGAGATTAAGTTTGGCATCCTTCCCTGTCTACCATTCCGTGGCTTTTAGGGAAATTACGAAGCCCTGGACCCTGTGAAACTGAACGTTAGTCTGTACCTGAGATGGTGACAACGAATGCCATCGAGGCACTTAATGAGTCGTAGGGGCCTTAATGAGAGCGCGAATAGATGTGCGGGTTGCGAGGTGATGCATAATTATTTCACTCCTCGTACAAAGAAGGCATCAGCTCTCCGTTCGCATGGTTTAAGAGGATGCCGTGTAGGGAGTCACACTTCCGGGTCGAAGAGGTGCTTCTGGTGCTTGTTAAAATCACTGGTCCGTGAATATCTACCCACTCAACGACAGTGTCATGTCAACAAAGGACAAATGCAAATCGTGGTCGGGAAAACTTGCAATTTTAACTGGTTTTAAACCATGCGTCTAGCCTGAAAAGATTCTTCTTTTACTTAGTCTCCCCATATGTTAAAACTAATTTCGAAACGTAAACAGTTTGGTAGGGAAAATGCCTACCCCTTTCATTCTTGGTAAAATCCCCGCTCTGTTCGCTTGTTTGTCTAGGTATCTAACCATCTTTTTTCTACACATTCACACCCAGACCTGTATGAAACCTGCAGCTGTGTAGAGAGAGCACCTACCGGGTAGCATCGCCCCAGAGTCTCAATGAATGGTTCTGATGTCAGGCCAGACACCCAGATGGAAGATCGGGTGTTTGCAAATGTCACAAAGACATACAGATGGCACTTGAAGAACGTAGGACATGGTGACTAAACAAATATTTGTAATTGCAAAAAAGTTGTTTTCTATTCCCTTGTGTTGTTTTAATAGTTAAAATATGCAACGCACACTGATGACATCAGCACTTTATATTGTTCTAATTATTGCTCACCATGAGATAAAAGGGAGCAGCTGGATTCCATACCCTACCTTCTGGGCTCGAACCTTTACTGGCACTCTGTGGCCTTGGTCAAGTACACGCAAATGAATGGGTGCATGCACAAAATTATTATCTTATTGCAGATAATCTATGTATTCATTCATCTATCCATGATGTTAGGACGCCAGCAGCAAATGCATCCCTTTTAAGCCTCTTCTACAGGTAGCTTTTAGCTACGTACTGTCAAAAAGACCTATTGTGAACAATGGCAAGACTTACAGTAGGTTTTGGGCCAGCCCGTTGATTACCACTGGCTAACATTCTACACAAGTGATACTCAAAGTACAGCCGGGGAGGGCGCTGCTGTTTACTCCACCGAGCACTAAATCAAAAATATATTAAACCCCATACATGCCAATAGACCCGATTCAGCTGGGAGACTCCCGATTTTAAGCCAAAAATGGCTTATTTTGGGTGTCTCCCACCTGAAATTGCCTCTTCCTCAATAGAAGTCAATATGGGAAATACATTCCCTCGATCATCATTTTAAAATCTCCCACTTTCTACTTCTTAAGTGTTGGCATGCATGAAACAGGCAAGCATTTATTTAAAGACTAATTGAAGTTGAAGAAAGTAAGTAACTAGGGTGTCCTGCACCGCTTAACTTTAGGAACACTCATTTTTAAAGACTTCTTGCAGCAAAAGTGTAAAAATATGGTAAAGTCTCATCAAAATTCAAAAAGTGTTTTTCATTCACACGCAGAACACTTTGACCATAGTATATAAAATTGTATCCGTGTACTGGGAAGTATATTTTGAAAGTGATTGTTTTCAAACATGAATTTAGAAACATTCATTCTTTCCCCAACCCTGTCAACAATTTTAATAATGAACTAAAAGGCAGTCATTTGTTACGTCCACTCTTTGGTTGGCTTGGGTTCCTATTATATATTAACAACATTATAGTTTATTAAATCATATCCAGGAGATGTTTTTTCTACAGCGCACATCCTGATGCTATGTATTTCGAGGTTCTCTTATATAGAAAAAAGGAGAAAAAGTGAAATAGAGAATTCTGAAAACAATTGCTTAGGATCACACAATTTGGTTAAGTGGTTTCACATCCTGCAACTCAGCCACTCCATGTATATGCTTGACTTCAACTACACCCACCTTCCCACCAATCACCTCCCTAAACCCGACCGCCACCCTGCTGGCATCAATGCGGTCCTCGGTCACATCACAGACCAAACGTTTTGGCCCCTGGGAATATGTTTGTGAGAGCCTATGTTCGAGGCAATCCCATTTACTTGTTTCTTATTTGAGGATTTCCCTCTCTCCTTTTGTGTATGACGCTCCCCTGAGAATTGTTTCTATACCATTCTTTTTATTGGAGAACATGTATCCTTTCACTGCTCACATTTAGTCAGGAAATTACGTTTTTTTCTTTTAACACTACATGGCAGTGCATGCATTGTATTGCTCACTACCTCATTTGCTGCTTCGTCCCAAATACATCTCCTTCACGTGCACTGTGTTGTTGTATCCCAACCTCAACTGTTGCTTTACCCAAACATCCTGGCATTTTTTCTATATATTTTTTCCTCCCACCCGCCTTAAATGCCTCTGTTGTTCACCCTCCCCAAACTCCCAATTTCTCCCCCTATTTCTTCCCATCCACTCCTCTGTTTGGCTGCTGTCCTTCCTGTCACATTCATTAAAAAAAATACATTGTTGGAGGACAGAACAGCTGCAATATGCTGCTAGGTAGCGCTATTTTAAAGTGGGTGCCTTTACCTACAATTAACTTTGTTTTTATTAACTGCTACAAGATTGGCATCTTCCATCTTGAAATTATGAGTTAAAAAAAAGGCAGCTACAAAGTGATACAGGTGTGCAGCTTTGTCATCATGTTGAGCCACTGCAGCAACATGAAGCATATGTGTGCATGCATGTTGAAATTTGCGCACACACATCATTGTGTCTTTTTCTTTTTCTTTTTTCCAGTGCTGCACAGCATTGACTCATAAGTTTTCTTTTTTGCTCTTTTTGCAGATTCTAAGCAGCCTTGCCAAAATCATTGACAAAACCAATAGATCTGCTGAATGTGAGACCTATTGACTTTGTGAATGAGTGTTTAATCTTCCAACCACCATAACGTGAATAACGCCTAGCTTCACTTGTCCAGGTTTCCAACGAGAATTTCCCACCAGATATTCTGGTGTCTATATCGGACCAATCCTTTATATTTCTTGGACACTTAGATGTTGTTAAAATCAATGATATTCTGATAGTGTTAACACATCTTGTTGTTTTCCCATGTCTAATATGCAGTGAAAAGGTTTGTTTCTTTTCACGTAATTTCCAAAGGATGTTCTGGATGGCTTTTATCCATGGCACCCCTGGATCAATCTGTGAAAAGTTTTTTGAATATCATTTGGGCCTACTCCAACAGCTTAGTTTATAGGAATGATTTATAGGGCGCAGTCACACATGAAGCAACATTTAGAACTGATGGGGCCACCTACAGTAGCTGATGACCAAAACTGTGGGCACATGTCCATACACAAGACTTGGAAGACAGTTTGATTCCTGTAGGTTCATCTATCCATAAGGATCCCTTCATCCACTATGCGGACACCTACCTTTCTTACATTAACCACCCTCTCTCATTTAGGATGATCATCGCCCACTGCACTCCTGTGCCGTCTTTGCTTTTACACTATAATTTGGTAAAGCATTGACAAATGGTCAGAAGAAGATATCCATGACAGAATCGAACCCAAGATGCACCCAGCCTGTCAATTTTCTGCCCTGTTGTGATTTTATAGGCTATACCCAACACCTCTTTCAAATTTGGAAAAAATCCGCCCAGTAACATGAGATACCAGCAGAATCAGAATTGGAAAGTGTGCAGAAGTTTGAGTTTTTCTCCAGCCATTTCTCCAAGTACTACAAGCTATCTTGCTGGGCAAAAGTGCATAGAATGTAGCAAACATGCAAAATGAGTGCAGAAACCCCAATGTCCGCCAATATTTCTGATACCAGCCAATGAAAGTCATAAAGACGAGGTCGTACCACATCAGGTAATTTCCACACTCTCCAAGATCGAGAATTTGCGAATTTTGGGTACAGTATTAGTGCTCTGGGATCCAAAATTTTTAAGGGTGGCCTTCATGATTTACTTCCGCCCACCACAGTCTACAGCATAGAGCAGCTTCATCCCTTGGCTCTCTTCACTGTGACTGATGGCATTTTACTCTTGAACATGCATGTCTTCCTCCTGGAAAATAGACCATGTCTGTGCCAGAGCTGGAAAGCCTTTCTCTCTATTTATTCCTGCTAGAATTTGATGCTTTTTTTTTTTTTTTTTTTTTGCTATGTGTCATTTTTTTACTTACTTTCTTAAGCAACAGAGTCACACCCCTGTTACATGCCAGCAGTTTTTCTTTTTATCACTTTCTACACTTTAAATTTCTAGTGCATGGGTTTGAAAAAAAAAGAAATAAATAAGAAAAATTCCTGTCTTGCCAAAACCTACCTACGGACTTTGCTATTTCCTATTGTAAAGACACAGTCCCATATTTATACTTTTTTAGCGCCTCATTTGCGCCGCTTTTTGACGCAAAAACGGTGCAAACTTACAAACTCCAATTGGATTTTGAGACGCTAAAAAAGTATAAATATGGGCCACAATGTTTGCCCCATATGTTATAAAAGTATCTTCACTACTCATGGGCCTGTACTTTGCCATTGGTATGTCCAATCACATGGCATGGCTGCTGTCAGAGAATGCCCATTTTTGCATGGTCAACTCATTTTGTTCAGAATTTTATAGCTGTTTCTAGACATTGTACATAGGGGTACTGTTTTCCAGTCCCTAGTGTGCTATTGCTGACCTCCCATATTTGGTACTAGTGACTAATTCCTAATTGGAATATTTAACCTTCCAGTAAGGTCATAGTATATTTTGTAAAAAGTACACCCATGATATTGTAAATTAAATGTCACCTGTGGACTGCAGCACTTATTGTGCCATCCACTCGTGTGACAAGGATAACACGGCTTCAGGCCTACCAATGTACCCTATCTGCTGAAGTTTAAACCTGCAGCCTTTCCTGTCAAAATAACTAATTTGACATGGCCAAAACCTTTCTTTTAAATGTTAATAAGTCACCCCTGCATTGGCATTGTACACCACAAGGTATTGTGTCTAGTATTTACAAGTGGGACTTGTAGAAATGTAAGGTTACAATGTCCCCTTAATGGCAAGCCCCCCAAATCGATTTTCACTGTGGAAGGCTCTGGCTGTGCTATGATGAAAAATCTGAGTACAGTTTAATATATCACTTTTGATTACTTGGTTTGTGGACAAGCTCGAGAAATAGTTCAACCACTATTTTAAGTATTTATTAAAAATCAAATTCAATAGTGAATTTAGATTTTTGACAAATATTTAGGAAAAGTTTATTTTAGAAAGTTGCCCGTTCCTTTCCAGAAGCTTCCAGATCCCAATTTATATTAGCCTACTAGCAGCTGCCCTTCCATAGCTTGACCTTAAAGAGGTGTGAAAACTGCTACCAGAGCAGGGACCGTGGCTTAGAACTAGTGTCAGGGTGGGCTGGTGTGAGCTATGTGACACCTATCACCCCAGGAAGTGCAACTGCAAGGGTTCTGTAATATAATTTACTTCAAATTAACGAGGTTGAGAGGTGTCAATTCACAGTCAAGTGTTAGAAGAAGCTTGAGGATGGAAGCCTCTGATCTTTGAAACCTCTGCATTTGATAAAGCACCAGCCCAGTCGAATGGGGAGGTGGTCACAGAACCTTTTTGATGTAGATTAGGGGGAGGGGACTGCTTGTTTCCTTTCAAGACACCCCGACTGGCCCACAGGCTCCCTCTAGAATAGAAGGACTATACTGCCCTTCCTTTCTCTTAGGATAGTGCACTATGGGACAGATTTCAAGAAAGCAAACAAAATGTGCTGAAAACATGGAAAGGTTTGCCTCCGGGAACTTTCTCCTCATTGGTTAGGAGTGTCCAGGAGTCATCCCCACCCACTGACTAATGAACCTGCAAATCTAGAAACTCACTCACAGCTCAACAAAACACTCTCTAGAACTTCAGAAGAACAGAATAGGACTGAACATTCTGTCTCAAACCTGTGAGGAGACCTGAAAGGTTGGACCTGCTCCCACTTGTACCCAGGCCAAAGAAGTGAACTCCAAGAGTAAATTGGCTGTCCCCCTGTGTGGCTACAGGAGCATCAAAAGCATTTTTTCCAGAAATTACCAGATGGCCCTTTTGGTAGCCTCTGCTGGAGTAAGTCTTGACCCTTAGGTGCTGTCCCTAAGTTCCTGATAACCTTAGAAAAACACAGAAGGACCTATTTTAAAATCCCTCAAAAATTTGGACTTAGAAAAGAAATGTAGACTTTCAGACCTCCGGGGGGCCGGGACCAACCACACAAATCAAACCCCCTGAACGATGACCTTCCGGGGCAAGAAAATCAGGTTGGTCCCACTCAGAGCTTTAATCACCTGAAAATCCATTTCAATGGACACTCACAGTAAGCCTATCTGACTTTGATGCAACCTTCCCAGATACAGCTACAGCCTTTCAAAGTTGGAGGAATTGGAGCTCGAAAAAATTAACTGAGATTAATGATAGAAGTCTTGACCGGGCAAATGCTCAAAACTATCCAGCTGACAGGAAGACTTCCTTGGACATGACATATGACTTTTCCTGCTGGAAGCACTTTTCCTGCCAAAACCAACAGCTTCAATGGAACCTTGCTCATTGCCTATCTAACTTCAAATTGACTTAGCTGGATGCAGGCTGCAACCTTGAACAAGTGGAGTAGTCTGACTTATTAAGAAGGTAAAATCTTTCACTGGAATGGACCTTCTTGTTGTATCAGATCTGCACTCCATCGCAGTTGGCTAGAAATCTCATGCAGATCCCGATGAACCGTGAACAATGATTACTGATTGGCGCTTTATTTTTTATTGCAACTTTTTCTTTTAAATCTTTAAAAATTCATACCTCCATTTCCCATATTGGATTTTTGTTGTTTGATGTCATTTTGTTTATATATTTTTGTTTTATTATAAATTGGGGTGGAGGTTTTATTTTGTTGTGGCTTTGAGTTTTTAAACGTATTGGTACTTCAGAATGCTTTACATATTTTCTCTAAGTTATGTATGTCTGTGCCATAGCCAAAAGAGGTTGAGCTCAGTTTCAAAATATTTAAAGTGTCTGGACCTAACAGGCTAGAGACTTTATACTTGTGACAGACTACTATTCACCCCAATTAATAATTAACTTTCTGACAGCTGCCCACACCGATAGGCTACAAATTGCCTTTAATACGCCAGCAGCACATTGACAAGCATACCACACACACAGAGACACACACACAATCATAATCTCACTGTCTCTGTTCCACACACTCTTTTATCAACACAAACACACACATTCATCTTCACGGAGACACACAAATGCGCACACACAATCACACGCACACAGAGTCACTCCCAATTACAGTCTCTCTTTCACACTATCACGTTTTCACACATACATATATACATACGTTTTCGCACAGATGCACTCACCTGCACTCATTTAAATACTTACTCATACTCACTCTCACTCGTAGACATTTACACTCTCATGCACTAAAAAATACACATATACTCTCATTCTCCCACATACTTTTACACACACAAACACGCACAGTCATCCTTGAGCAGACACTCACACACGCATTCTCACTCACTCTCACACATGCACGCACTCACAGATACTTTCAATTCAACTTACACAGTCTCACCCTGTTTCACATTATCATGTAGTCATGCACACACACACATATAAGACCTCACACACACTTTCATTCAAGCACACTCATGCACTCGCTCATATGCACTCACACACTCTCACACCGGCATTCAGACTTTCACACACTGACAGATATATTTAAGTACATTCTTAGACACTAATAATCAAACACATTGACACACTTACATTTTCTCACACTCACTTTTGCATGAACATGCACACTCACATGTTCACACTTTCACATTGTCGCACAGTCACTGTCACACACTCACTCCCAAACACACACTCACACATTATCACAGAGCAATATATCAAAATATTGTGCTTACTTCGCATTGTCTGCTGGTGGATGCTTCAGACTACTATGTCCCCCCCCCCCCCCCAATCACAGCAGCATCAAGAAATCTGGCCCTGGAAATAGGAACAGATATTCCAGAATCCCTTGGCTGTCTATAGGGGGACAGACAGGACAGCAAAAGCAGAACTAAGAGGAAGATCTGCCTAAAACCCCTATTCCAGTTTCTGGGAGGGCAACTGGGTCAGAAGTTGGGACTTAGCTTGAGATCCCATCCCTACGGCTCGAGGTGGAATGTAGTAGGTCAGAGGGCCACATTGATAACGTACCTGACTACCCCATGTTAGAAGATCTGCTTCACTGCCTGAAGCAAGTATATTATATCTGTTAAGTTATATGGCTTGTGCTTATGCAAAAGGACAGAGCTAAATTATGCTCTAACACATGGACAATGAAGCCTTCTATCTGCAGAATGCCTTGTTCTTGACAGCGCTCTCAGCCCCCCCTTCATCATTTGGTGAAGCTGGTGCTATCGAGCGGAGTCTAGAGGGCTGAAATGCAAGCTGCAGCATTAACGACAACACCATGTTTTTATGAAAAGAAAGGCAGAGGTCATATGGGTATAGACCAAGGACTATGTGGGCCTGCTCACGCACCCTGATGTCCCTGTTGATGAGTTGCCACTGCACACAGATCTCGTTCAAACAAGCCTCTGACCCTCTCTTGTTTAAAACTCAGATTGCAAAGATATGTGGGAACTGCAGTATTTGGTCACCTATAAAATACATGAAAACGTTTGCTCTAGTAACGGATTGTCCTTAGGTACTAA
Source organism: Pleurodeles waltl (assembly GCF_031143425.1). Classification (NCBI taxonomy): domain Eukaryota; kingdom Metazoa; phylum Chordata; class Amphibia; order Caudata; family Salamandridae; genus Pleurodeles; species Pleurodeles waltl. Next base: position 641,705,526 of record NC_090446.1, on the reverse strand, counting down.
TGAAACACACAAACTGTAATTGTAGTAACATGGTATATGTGATCACCTGCCCCTGCTGGTTTATGTACTTTAGGATGATGTCTTTGATGGTGTGTACACACAACTGTGAACACAAAAGCACCATTACACATAAGAAATTATCTAATAAAATGACAAGCCACTTTCTGAAAGCTGGACATACTGAGTATGGCATTCAACTTGATGTCACAAAACAGTTTTCTGGAACACCTACGGATACTTCAATATTCCTACCGGACAGGGAACAATGGTGGATATATAAACTAGGTACACTTATAAAAAGAAAAAATAATGTCAGCCCAGGGACCTGGATAAGAACAAATTGAAAGCACAAGTCATGTTCTTGAAACAGTATATTTTGGACGCTGAGTAACAAGTGAGGTTTCCAAGTCCAAATTGCATCACAGTGTTAGAAATACAGAAGAATGTTTCTTGTATTTGCAATCACTTGTTGTGAATCAATCCCACCCTTCCCTTTTTTCTCTTCCTTCAGAACAATTCTACCCTCGCTTGTCAATTGGATAAGTGTTTTAGATGCAAATATGTTACTGATGAGGTCCAGATAAAGTGCACAATGCGTGTTCTAGTTGTCTCAATAACACGCAGAGTAACACGAGACGTCACAAATATCACACTCCAGCGCCATGACGATTCAGGCACCATCCGAAGATCTATGCAGTTTTTTTAGTTGCTGGTCTATCCCAAGCACTAAAAACTATAGGGACAGAAGGCAAAAGTGTTGGAATCAGATCCTTGATGAAATAAGTTAGATTTGACACACAAATGTTTTTTTTTTTTTCCACCAGGTTTAGCAGACTCGTGGTAACTGGCACTTTCTTAATTCTTTTCTTGATTTCTGTGCCTACATCATTTGACTACAGGAGCCTGCCTCCTCTGTGCCTCCCATGGGGTTAACAGTGCTTTTTGGGATAAAACATGGAATCCTAATATGGCGAAGTTGTAATACCTAAATAATGTGTCATGCATGTGTGTTTTACCTTTAAGTGTGTTGTTTGAAGTACTTCAAAAGATATCACGTGCATACTAGGGATAATTTCTCTGGATTTATGCCTATCAATAATTATGATCCTACTAATCTCTTCACCCACAAGGTTGCTACAAAGAAAAGGCAACCATGTTAAGTATGACAGATGCATGCTTTGAAAGAATGTCTTTATATGAATGATCACTTTTGAAATAGGCGAAGACTTCATAGACCTGTTCGTGGTCCTAAAGAAAGTGGTTAACATTTTATGGCATTTACGTTGGCTGAAATAAAGAGACCGTTTTTGACGTAGGAATAATAAAAACTCTTGGACAGCATGATTGCTTCTAACCTTACCTTTGAGACTGCTAGTCAACGGATACCACAAATTAATCTTAAGGGCTACCTGACTAGGTTGAACTCACCCTAGAAATGAATTGCTGTGTGTGGATTGGGCACCAATGACAACGCATGCCACAAAATGTGGGTTTATGTTTCATGTCAATAAGGGCTATGATCTAAGTACGAAGCAGTGCAGCAGATACTAATAGGAACAGTTCCTCAGCTCTCTGCTTTACCTCTTTGCATCCAGTTAACTGAAGTGTACCCCCAAAAGACACTGGGGCTCCACTCAAACACTTCTGAAGCAGCACAAACCAAGCTTTTTCCAGGACAGAAACCAGTCTGTGATTTGTGGAATAATGCACTAACTTTAGGGACATTTCCCTTAATTACTTTTAAGTAGTTAGAGGGAGGGATTTGAGTGTACCATCAGCCGTTTTCAGTTTTTCCTTTGGTATGCTTGTATCATGCTTATTTAAGTGTTACATCTTTTCAACTAGTAGCCCTGGCTGGACATATTATTTGTATTGTATTATACTGTGCAGACTCAAGCCTTAATATTGGCTCTGATGAACTGGTCCTTGACCGGTCACCCAAACTACCCTTCAGAACGAAGTAGTCTTCGGAGGTCCGTCCTTTGCTCTGATGCAAGACACCTATCATCCTGGTGAGTAGGAAGCAAATGGTCCCACTGTTTTATACAGCTTAATACATCTGAGAAAAGGACAGTCATGTTGGTGGGAACCTACACCCAGGTGCAATGCACCCGGGACACCACCACCCCCCCTTGAGATGCTGCTGCACTCACAGGTGTTTTTGATTTTCGTACAGAATTTAAGAAAACACAATTGATAATATCTTCATGCAGCATTTGACAGCTTTCAATTGGACTTGACATGTTATGCAAGTGTGAAGCCACTGCACCCCAACTGTGCTCTCAACATTTATCTCTCCCTTACATCCCACCTGCCCTTTATAATTTAACTTAGAACTTGATTCCTTGATAAATAAGTGGATTAATGGACCACTTATGTATTTTATTCCCTCTTCACCCGTTTCCTTGTCTTACTGCACCTAAGAGGCTAGGATGGAAAAGAAAAAGTAGTGTAATGAAAATTACCACCAGTATAAGTAACCAGGCAAATGGAGGATGAGTGTGAAATGAATGGACAGAGCTAACACGGTAGCGCCTTTCAGCTCTGATCTACTTTTCGTTCATCACTGCACCAGAGATGTTGGTGTTCTACCAATTTGGAATGTCTTTATTAATAACGTACCAGAATATTGACTATAAACGTATCGCCAAGTATGATAAGTACAGTAAGCACAGTAAACATGCCTCCCCCACAAAATTCATATATCCTCCTTTGGTACGTCTTGGGTTTTCACACTCCACCGCTCTGGGCACAGGCTGTGTTCTCGTTTTCGACGATAAACTGCAGCTGTTATGGAAACAGCAGAGGACAGGAGGCTGGTGGAATCACTGCCGATACTTCCGCTCCAGCTGTCAGCCTGTGAGGAGAAGGAACTATCACCTGTTCCAGCCACTTCCGGGCTCCCCCGTGCCCGTCGCCGCCTTCCCCGGTCAGCCCATAACGACGTAGAGAACGCTCGGATCCCCCCGGATGTTTTCACCCCCTTCTCGCCCTACCCCTACCTCTACATTCCCATGTCTCATAGCGCCTCTGGTGCATTCCTGTTTTCTTCATTACATTTCTTTGACCATCTCCCCTACGTGATTTCCCAGCGGCCTCGCCACCCATAGCCCTCGGCATGCGTCCTATGCCACCAGAAAACTCCCAAAATTGCTTAAGTGTGGCCCTTCCCTCAATCTGTATTCTCTCTCTTCTTCCACCGCCCCTTCTTGTCCCCAAGGGCCCCAAAGGTATTCTGATATTTCAGAGAGTCTTACATGGCCGAGAAACACGCGCGTGTCTGTTCAGTGGCCATTCGTTTCTGCATCGGCAGAACAAGAGCATCGTTTCGCGTTTGCCTGTAATGGAGTTGATTTTAACAAACGTCGCTATAACACGTAGCACATGCACAACATGGGTAAAATGAGTGCTGCGAAGACAGCAGAAGGTTAAGTCTGCCTCACACAGAAAACAGTCACAGGACTGAGGTCAGCGGTGCAAGCCTCCTACCCACGTGAAATCTACCCAATAGGATGCAGCAATTCTTAATTAAAAAGGTAAACCAAGAGTGCTGGTGCCAAAGCGCTGCTCCGGAGCCCGCGTTCAGCGCTAGTAAATGTCGGCGTGGCAATTACCAAGTATGATTAGTCCTGAATCCACCTCATGCCTGTTAAATCCACTACCAGACACTCCCTTAATCTCACTATTACAGGTCCCAGCCTTCTCCCTTTGCGTGTTTTCTATTTTCTCTTCCTCCTCCTTTCCCGTTTCTGTTTTCATACTCTTGCTCTCAAAAAACGTATAAAACGAACAATAAGTGAACCCCAAATATCACTTCAGGATGCCCCCAATGGCAGCCACTGGCTAAAATTAAGCACTGGGAGGCAGCAGTGCGAGGTTCACTAATTTAAAAAGATCTCTACAGCAGAGGTGCCAACATTAGTGCACTGCTACGTCACTCAAATAACAGTAGAAGGACTGACGTCACTAGTGCACGCTCACATGCAACATCTACAGCATAGGCAATAGCAGTGCAAGTTTCATTAATGAAAAAAAAACATAACATTGCAGTAGAGGGTCCAGCAGTAGTACGAGTTTCCTGCCCCACAAAGAAAGGTTAAACAAAAAGAAGTCACCGTGCAAGTCTCTGATACACACGTAACAACTGCAGTACTAGAGGAAGCAGTGCAGGAATCACTAACACAAAGAATAACCAAGGTGCCATCTGTGATACAAGCTTCACTCATACAGAAGGAAGATACAGAAGGGAAACTAGCTCTAGATTCCCACCGACACACGCAATAGTTACAGCCTAGACCAGCGCAGTGCAAGCTTCCCTTGTCCACGGTTGAATTTCACTACTTGATGACCTCAAAGTGAGTGAACAACAGTGTTAACAGGGCTAGGCAGAGGTGACAGAAGGAACATCGGGGTGTGGTGTTTCCTGAATGCATGATGAGATGTGGAATAACAGCCAGAGCTGCAGACGTTGGAACGGGGAACTACGTACAAATCCCAGAATTGACTCAAAACTATCCCTGTGTCTAAAAAAACATGAATCTGACCTTGTGTAATGTAATCCGGTGCTCATGCAAAGTGTCCTAATACACTAGGGCCAAGTTAGCGCTAGACTTAGCTGCAAAAAAAAGTTAGATTGGTGGATGGGTGGGTAGTTGGTGAATAGGTGAGAAGGCACATGTGTAGCGAACTGCTTAGTAAAGTGTGTGGATGTGTAGCTTGAAGGATGAGTGAATAGGTAGATGGGTGAGTGAATAGGTAGATACCAATATCAGGTAGTAGAAGGATGAGTAATGATGTCAATAAATAGTTAATGGTTATGGCTAATTGTATTAATAGAGTAGATAGATCAGAAAGTGGAAGGTGCAATGTGGTTGGATAATGGTTTATAAGTAGATGAGTGGGATGATGAATGCATGTGTGGGGTGAACGAGGGACTGAATGGTAGGAGAAGCTTTAGTTTGATGGTGAGTAAATGGAAAAAAAGTGTTTTAAAGTGTGTTGTGAGCAAGAGGAAAAATATGTAGGTATATTGATAAATGGGTGCATAAGTTGTGGATGAGTAAATGGAAAGTTTATAGGTAGATATGTGAAATGGGTAGATGGATGTACTGGTGAAAAGCGGATGAATATGTGAATTAACCGATAAATCTGTAGATGGAAGAGTGAGTTAATGAAATATTAAGTGGGTGAACGGATAAGACGATGGACGTGGATGGGTAGGTGAATTAATGTGTGCATAGGTGCATAAGTAGGTAGACAGTACTGGGGATGGTGGGTGAATAGGTGAATGGACGGTGAATGGATGGAATAGGTGTATGTAAGAGTGAGTATGTGTATGAAATAGAGAGCAGGCTCATGGGTATTTGAAGGAGATGTCAGATTCATGTCTGATTACGTAAGTGCTTGTGTGCCTTCTTAGATGGCTGACTGAGTGAGGAATTGTGTGGGTGAACGAGCTGGTGATTGAGTCAATGGATGAGATAATCACTGAAAGGCCAAGCGGATGAGAGAGTGGGATGTTTTATATGCAGCTGACTGGGTAGGCAGATGAGTATGTTAATGATGAACAAGTAGATGAATGGCAGATAAGAAGTTCAATTGCTGATGAGTTGATAGAGTAATAGCTTAATGGTGGATGAGTAGATGGGCTGTCAGTGAGTACCCACAAGTATGAGTAAATGTATAAATGGATGAATGAACAGATTGATGAGATGTTAAATGGGTGAATGGGTGGATGGGTGAGTGGGTAGATGAATGGGTGGGTGACGGGATAGATTAAAGAGTGAGTAAATAAATACATAGATGGATGAATGGGAAGATGGGCATGTGAGTGAGTAGATAAATGGTGATTAGGTGAGTAAGTGGATTAATGGTGAGGCAGTAAACCGGATGAAAAGCAGGCACATCAATATGAGAATTGGTGGATTGATGTATAGGCGAATGAATGGATATGCTAGGGCATGGATAAGTAGGTCGATGGGTCAGTGGATGAATGAATGAGTGGGCAGATGGGTAAGCAGATGCATGTATTGTTGATGGATAGATGAGTAGGTAGTCATGAAAAGCGGGTGGGTCCACATGAAAACATGTAAACAAATGAGTAGGTGTATGAATGTAAATGTACATGGATAAGTAAGAAGGTGGACAGGATGTTGGCGAAACAATTGAGTACTTGATGTATGCTGCAATCTGTAGTTGCTTTAGTAGGTGCCTGGGTAGATGGACTAATGACATAGTAGGTGATGGCGTGAATATCTGGATGTGTAGGTACATAGGTAGAAATATGAGTAGTTTGATGGTGATGAGTATGTGAATAATGATGAATGCTAGACCTGTCAGCCTTATGGTGGCCTTTCCCAAAATGTTTTGCCGTACTCCTCCATTTTTGCTGATCACTTTTTTGTTGGCCTTAGGACTCTGCTAACCAGTGCTAACATGCCTGTGCTTTCTACTTTAAACTTGGTAGAATTGGCATGCACCCAGTTAGGATATTTGATCTACTTATAAGTCCCTAGTAAAGTGGTTCTACAACTACCCAGAGTTAGTAAATTAAATACTACTATTGGGCATGCAGCTCTTATTTTACCAAACACTTAAAACACCCTTTGTCCCAGGCCTTTCATTGCATTCTGTGTGTGCAGCTTAAACTGCCATTTCAACTGGGCAACTTAAATGTTTGCCAATCCAAACCTACCTTTATAATACACCCTTTAAGAAGGCAATTGTTGGACCTAAGCATTTCTGCAAGGTCACCCCAAAAGTTTTGCCTTTGCCCTCTACTTTTTGCTGAAATCATTTGTGCTGGCTTTAGGACTCTGTGCACTTTACCACTGCTAACGAGTGCTAAAGTGCTTGTTCTCTCTGCTTAAAACATGGTGGAATTGTCTTACACCCAATTGGAACATTTAATATACATATAAGTCTCTAGTAAAAGTGCACTACATGTGCCCAGGGCCTGTAAATTAAATGCTATTAGTGGGCCTGCAGCACTGATTATGCCGTCCACTGACGTAGCCCTTTAAGCATGTCTCAGCCCTGCCAGTGCAGAGTGTGTGTGTGTAGTTTAAACTGCCATTTCCATCCAGCTAAAGTAAACCCTCTTTTTTAATAAATGTAAGTCACCCCCAAGGTAGGTCATGGAGAGCCCCAAGAGCAGGGTGCAGTGTATTTAAAAGTTGGACTTGTACTATTACATTTTACATGTCCTGGTGGTGAAAAGTTCTTACATGTGTTTTTCACTATTGCAAGGCATATCTCCCCATCAGATAACATTGAAGTTGCTTTATTACATTTAATAAGTTACATTTTCAAATAGAAAGAGATGACTGGCTCATGTTTGGTGTCTCTGGAATCCAAATTTAAAATCTTAAATTGTGGTGAAGTCAGATTTTAAGCTAGAATTCTGAAAATACCACTTTTAGAAAGATGGAATTTTCTTGCCTTAGCCATTTGGTGCCTGCAGCCACCCTCTGGTCACATAACTGGGTTAGGCTGTAGTCCTCCTTAACAGCCATATTCAATGTGAGCTTATGTGTGACTGGATGGGCCATCACTGGCAGGCTAGGAGGGAGGAGCTGGGCCCAGCCCGCTTACACTTGAATAGGCTGTGTCCTGTCTCCACACAAAGGGCTATATTTTCACTGTAGCTAGTCTGGAGCCAGGGCAGGGAAGGCAGGACATCTGTGCAATTCAAAGGCATGCCGCTAGAAGCTTCTCCCCACTTCAAAAGCACAACTGTGTATAAAAGAAGAACCTCAGCCATCACCACTTTAGTACACTTCTAGTCCTGTGGCTACTGTGCCAGGAATAAGGACTGCTGTGCTGCTACAAGGACTGCCACTCTGCTGGGCTACACCCTGCTGGACTGCTGCTCTACTGTGCTGACCTGCTGCCTTCGTGCCTGGGTGAGAAGGCCTGGATCTGCATCACTTGAACCCAGGACCCAGAGTAGCAGAAACATAAGAAGAAATGCAAAGCCCGCAAGGCCTTACCGCATAGCTGCCAGCCTCATCAGAACTGACGCCAAGCAATGTGAAGCCCCACAAAGCCTTGCCGCTCAGCTGTTAGATCATCATAACCAATGCAAAGTGACGCCAAGGCCTACAAACCTTGCCACAAACCTCTTCAGAGTCGATGCACAGTGATGCCAAGTCCTAAAAAATCTCCCTGCACAGATTCCTTGAAACCAAAGACAGACATTGCGAGGTCTTGCTAAGCAATGCCATGTAGACCTCACATCAGGATTTAAGGTAGTTTGTTTAGCGGACTGAGGTGGATTCCTTTAGCCAGCCCGCACTCTATCGGGGGTGGGCTAAACTTATGACTTTGTCTCTGTCCAGCATGACTGGGTAAGCACAACTAGCGCTTTCTGCTTTTATGCCCTATAATCACTTTGGGGGTCATTCTAACCCTGGCGGTAAAAACCGCCAGGGCGAATGACCGCGGTAGCACCGCCAACAGGCTGGCGGTGCACCGCTGGGCATTCTGACCGCGGCGGTTCAGCCGCGGCCAGAAACGGAAAGTAGGCGGTGTCCCGCCGACTTTCCGCTGCCCTTGAGAATCCTCCATGGCGGCGGAGCGCGCTCCGCCGCCATGGGGATTCTGACACCCCCTACTGCCATCTTGTTCCTGGCGGGTCTCCCGCCAGGAACAGGATGGCGGTAGGGGGTGCAGCGGGGCCCCTGGGGGCCCCTGCAGTGCCCATGCCAATGGCATGGGCACTGCAGGGGCCCCCGTAAGAGGGCCCCAAAAGGAATTTCAGTGTCTGCCTAGCAGACACTGAAATTTGCGACGGATGCTACTGCACCCGTCGCACTCCAGCAACTCCGCCGGCTCCATTCGGAGCCGGCTTCATCGTTGCTGGGTCTTTCCCGCTGTGCTGGCGGGCGGCCTTTTGGCGGTCGCCCGCCAGCACAGCGGGAAAGCCAGAATGGCCACCGCGGTCTTGTGACCGCGGTGCGGTCATTTGGCAGTAACCGCATGGCGGGCGGCGGCCGCCGCCCGCCGCGATTAGAATCACCGCCTTTATTCTTTAAAAATGCATAACTTCAGTTCTACTGAGTGGATTTCTGTTGTTATAGACTTCTTTTATTTATTAAATTCTGCTCTATTTTCTAATATGGATCTTTCTGGATAGTGTTTTCACTGTTTTACTGTTTGAAGTGTTGCACAAATACTTTACACATTGACAGTGAGGTAACGAAGCTCCTGCAGCACCTGCAATGTGGGGAGGGTACCGGAACTCGCAGGGACCCCTTCAGCTCAGCACCTTGACCCAAGAGCTCCTGAGTGAGTTCAAAGGGGGGGCTCTCCATGTACTTTGCAGAGGGAATCTTCAGGTTTCATTACACCAGTGCACATTGCCTCCAAAGATAGGCCTGAATGCTTTGTGCCAAGCCACCAGGTTACTGGGAACAGGTTAGTTTGTGGTTTGCTTGTGCCTTACCCTGACTAGGATTGTGGTTGCTGTTTGACCAGGGCTCACACCCTGTCCCACTAAGGACCTAAGGTGCAGTGTATTTAAAAAGTTTAATAATTATTTTTAAGTTTTACATGTCCTCGTAATGAAAAAGTCGTATATTTGTTTTTCACTGCTACAAGGCCTGCTAATAATAGATTATTTTCAATTGGAAACAGGTAGGAATGCTGAGTTTGATGTCTAAAAAAATGTAAATCCAAGCCCTCCGTAATGGTAAAATCAGATTTTAAGTCACAATTCTGAAAATGCCAAGAAAGATGACATTTTCTAGTCTGAACCATTTGATATCTACTCCCGGTATCCAGGGTCATATGATTATGTGTAGCTGGCAATTAGTCTTTGTGTATTGTTCCCAGACAGTGAGACAAAAGAGAATAGGTGTTGGTAGGATGAGCTGTCTCTGACTTAATGAGGGAGAGTAACTGTCACCTACCACACATACACATCACAAAGGCTCTGCCTAGCATGCTCACTAAGGGTTTTGACACTACTCTTTTGTGATTGCACACAAGCTGGGCGTCTGTTACCCTACAGCGCTGCTACCTGAGAATAAGGATTGAACCTGCATCTTTATCCAAGGGCCACCAGAGCAAGTCCAAGAGCTAGTTGGCTGGTTCCCTGATCAGAAGTCTCAAGGACAGAACAGGTTCCATCCATCTTCCACCTAGCACCTGAACTCTACTTGCTGTGAATCTTACCCTCTAAGCGGTGCCACCCTAGTCCTGGACCTTTGGAAGTGGGCCTGAAGGTGCTCTATCAGCTCAGCTGTGGTTCTGTGGGCAGAACTGATGCAGCGTGATTCATATCCTGGCAGCCTAATTGGAACTGCCGCTGCGCAATGCATCTATTATGCAGTCCTTCACATTGCAAGCATCCGTCTATAGCATACTCAACGATGACACTGGACCTCACATTCCAGCCCAGCAGCTTCTTCAGAACCACCACTGTGTGACACATCTCCGATGCAGGACTTCAAATTGCAAGCCCCTTATTGATGGCATCCCTGATGATGACTCAGGACTTTGTGTCACTTCAGACCCAGGGTTCCTAATTCAAGCCCTGCAGCTTCTTAGAACCACTGCTGCAACCAGGTTCAGCAGACGTAACTTGGTCCCTTAATCCGACCTGTGCTCCATCGCAGTAAGCCTGTACTTGTGACTTTTTTCCAGTCAGGCATGACCAGATAACCACAGTAGGTGCTTAGAGATTCTAGGGACTGTTTTCACTAAAATCTATAAAGCTGCATATCTCGGGTTCTGCTGATTGGATCTTTGGCATTGTGATCTCAAATAATTGATTCAAGTATAGCCTATTTTTTAAAACTGGTGTGATATTTTCCTTTTGTTGTACTTTCACTTTGTTACTGTTTGAAGTGCTGCTTAAATACATTGCATGTTGCCTATAAATTAAACCTGATGGCTTTTGTGCCAAGTAGCTAGAGGATTAAGCACAGACTAATTTGGGATTTTCATGTGAGTTCACCCTGACAGAAAGTGTGATTACTGTTTGAGTAAGGTTCCCCCTGCTCTACCAGTAACCCAAGTTCCAACAATGAGAATCTATTTTTGGAAGAGTAGATAGACTGTGTGTGAAGTTACAAGTAGATAAATGAATGCATAAATGAGTAAGCAGGTGGTTGATAGATGAGAGTGAGTGATTAGACAGAGAGTGAGCAGTTCAGGAATAATTCACTAGTCAGTGAGTAGGTGTATGATGGTGAATGGGTGAGTTGGCATTTCAATTATTAATGAGTGGATTTATGAGTAGGTGGATATATGGATGATTTGGTGGGTAGCTGGAGGGGTCAGTAGATAGATGCAGGAATACTTGAGTTAGTAGATGCATGCTCTCTTCAAATCGAGAAAAACAGTAGGAGTAGCAGGACAATTAGAAATCAAAACAGATGAGAAGAGGAGAAAATAGTTTTAAGAATGAATAGCGGAGAGAAGTGAAATCTTCACCAGGCTGCTACTTAGGCTCCTCCATTAGGGTGGAGTAGCGTCACCCCTGTCAGCAGGAGGAGCTGCAAACCTTTCACAATGAAGAGATAATAAACTGAGTTTATAATCCCTTCATTGTGAAAGGGGCAGGGCATTTGGGATGACAAGCACTGAGGGGAGTGCACTGTGTGCTCCCTCCAGCGCGCATATGTGTTTGGCCTGCCTTCTTGGGCCGGCCAAACACACATGCGCAGTAGGCTCTCTCCAGCCTGGCAACAAAAGTCTGCCTGGTAGCTCCCTGGCTCTGAGCAGCGTCAGAATTGGCTGCACGGCAGGCTGGGAGCATGCGGCTGCACTGCAAGATGGGGAGCGGTGCGACGAAGAGCGGAGGTAAGTTTTTTTTTTTTTTTTAACGTTTATTAAAGTCCCTCCCCATCACACCCCAGCGCAGCCCCACCCCACTACCTGTCACTGAGGTGAGCCATGACTTCTTGGGATGTGCTGGAACTACTCTCAGGGCCCACATCAGTTCCTGCCTCTGTCACACATTACTTGCACTCTCAGAACAACAGGCTAGTGATCACACACCGTCGATATAGTCTGTTTGGAAGGGAGAAAGCTGCTGGCCTGGTGGACACGAAGAGGCAAGATAGACAAGCTGAGTTGATAAGGCAGTAAGGAGAGGCAGTGACAGAGGCATAAGAGCAGCCATACACCACAATCACCTGCTTCAAATCATCATATAATCCATTCTCTGTCCCAGCACGGGTGGGTTATGCGTTGGCTGCTACCTACCACGTGGTCATTTTCTTGTCATACAGTACTATGCTCAAATGTAATAAAGCCACTCTAAAATGTCTCCTTCCGAGAAAACTTAACTCCCGAATTCTTCTGGTAGGGAGCAGGAGGTTGCAGTAAGCCAAGTATTACTGAGTACCTGTTAGACATTTTCATAGATCCCAAAGTTGTAGGCGCTCCCTAGGTGTAGCAAAGGAAAGTTTGCACCTGTACTTCGCTGACCAGGATACTGGGTGCATGATCCAACATGGTAAGTTGTATTGCTTAACCCATTTTGGCCACTTTGACAAATTGTCAAGGCCTAATAAATACAAATAAAAAACAAGCCAAAGGGCTGGGAATCTTCATCACTGATGTTCATTAAGGTGCACCTGGGGATCTGAGGCCAGCCAAAAAAGGTAACCTTCATGAATGCTCTCAATCTGTGCAAAATGTATTATATCCTTTGACATTTTGAAAAACAAGACAGTTTTCGAATCAAGTCCAAAGAAAGCTAATCACAATTCGGCAAAGCACTGTTATTTCAGTTCCTACTAAAGAAAATCAAATATAGGTTGCTTTGGGGTGATTGAACTTCCCAGTATCGCATGCTGTGTTCAAGGGTTCACGAGGTCTACCAGGACCAATGCTTTACTAAACCCCAGTGACAGTTGAGCAACGTGCCCTGGGAAAACTGGGGTAAGCTACCATTAGGGGTAGGTGGGGTTGCATTGCAGAGGGCAATGCTGTCTCGCTGTTAGCGTTAGGGACTCCCATGATTTTGAGGGCACCTAATACATTTGTCTTTGTTGCTGGAGTGAACAAAGAGAGAACAGTTCATACAAAGAAAAAAGTTTGTACATTTTACATTTTCATAAGGAGGTAAGCAGCAAGCGGAAAAAGAAGAAACCAGGGCAGATGTTTGCTGGTGGGTTCAAAGATGGGGTGTGACAGGGTTATGCCTGCTTCATCTTTGCGTGCTTTGAAATACCTTGTGAAGGTCAGATTGTATTTTCGAGCCCCAGGACAGACATTCTGAGCGCCATTAGTCTTCCTGGCCAAAGTAAGAGTTGCCCTGTCAGTAATATGCAGGGCGTGCAGCCATAGGTGCTGTTCCTGCACATCGAATAGACTCCATTTGCAGGAGGTTGCCTGGACTGGAACGTTTGTGGATTCTCCACAAAGAGCGCAAAAGAAGAAGGGGGCGTGAACCATGTTGTTTTGCTGCCAGGTACATACTAAAACACAGTCCTCTCTAATCACAGTGCTCTTCGAGAGGTCTCAGTTCAATTTCCAGTGATCCACAGGGTTAAAAATAGTTGAAGTGGTTGGTAAACCTCACCTTTGAAGATACAGCGACATTGAATCCTCTAAACTATTAGTTGAATCTTAAGGAACTAAATGATGCTGCCCAATCTAGAATACAACGCAGTCTGACTTTTATGATCATACTTCTGTAATGGAAAGCACTGCTTTTGGTGTCAGGTCCTTAGATGGGGGCACCTGGAAATGTGAACAAATAGGGAAGAAACAAAAGAAATAAAGTATTCAAAAGCCATAAAAATACATCTATACATTGCTAATCCTAATTACACCCAGTGATGCTCTTCCTCATTATTGCTCCACTTGCAGAAGGGGGAAAGACGCTCCACCCACCACACACGAGTGGTATAATTAAGGAAGGAATGGCCAGAATCTTCTCGAGAAGTTCGAAATATCCACAAATCCCAAGCTAAAACGTTATCTGGGTAGAAATGGCTTACGAATTGTGAAGAGCAAGAGCAAGACCAGGTATGATAACGATTACCAGCAACCAATATAATAATTATTTCTAGTTTTCCTTTTGCTTAAAAAAGAGGTGTTCCAACAAAGGAAGGGAGTACATGTACTGACTCCTTAATCATACCAGATAAATGGCATCGGTCCTCAAACTTGAGGATCTGCAAACAATGCACAGAACACAGGAAATTGATTATCGCAATGAGAAGCAAATATTTCTATGCAAGAGCGTTAGAACCTCATAGATATTTTCATGGGACTGGGAGTAATCACCTGAAATTATGAAAATAACCTGCTTAAGTATTTTCCTTGAGCACTATCTGCCACTCCCTCATGGGAGCTAAAAATTCACACCACATTAGCCTCTGCCCAGGGAGAAAACTGAAATGCCAATCATAGCAGAACTCACCTCCTTTTTGGCCAAAAGCTGTGCTGTAGAACTGTCCAACCAAAGTAACAAGTGGGACAAATTAAGTATCATACATCAATGCCATCAGGAGGACTAACGGCCTCATTACGAGTTTGGTGGTGGGACCGCCAGACCACCCTTTTGGCAGACCTGAAAAGACCACCATGTTGGCGGTCTTCCAGGCTGCCAGATTACGAGTTACGCAGGTAGGACAACCAAGCAAAAATGGCAGACCACCAGCGGCGACAGTGGCCTGGAAATAGGCGATCCGACCTCCAACGCTACAGTACCATGACCAACCACCAAGCACATTATAAGCACATAGTCGCCACAGCGGACCCTTCATGACAGTCAGCCAATGGGGGGGCTGAACCATGGTAGTTCGCTGTCAGCAAACTAATAGACAACTGCACATTGGATGAATTTGAAAACAACACAGCTGACACGCATTGCCACAGTGGACGCACCTGCAAAAGACAATATAAAACACCCTTTCACAGACCACAATCCTTTGCATTTCCAACGCCTATCAGAGAAGCCAGAGTGCCTTTTTTCCACAGAGTACTTATATTAGGCACCACGTTTTTCACTATCCAATAGAACACATTGCACACACTTGTCCATTCACACCCTTTTGCACTTTTCTTGTTTAGTAGGTCACTGGTACCCATTTTTTTTGTTCCACCATGTCATGTTCTAAAAATCCAGTTTTACAGAAGATGAGTTAAGAGTCATGGTGGATGAAATCATAAGAGTAGAGTCACAATTGTTTGGAGTACAAGCCCAGCATACCCCTCTTAGTAGGAACATTGAAATGTGGGACAGGATCATTGACACATTGAATGCTGTAGGAACCACCCTGCACTCAAAGGAGGACATTAGGAAGAGATGGAATGACCTCAGGAGCGAGGTCTATTCCTTGGTCTCCAGGCACCAGCTGCAGGCCAAGAAGAATGGTGGTGGCCCTCCCAGTGCCCCATTACATCTCTTTCCCTGGCAAGAGAATGTCTTGGCCATCGTGCAATCTGAGTGCTTGAAAGGAATACCTGCGGGTGGGGGGTGTGGAGTCTGGTAAGTCACAACGCAAAAAATGTCACCAAATGCAATGTCATACATGCTCACAGCTCACCTTTTGCCACTGCCTCGTTCATATACCCAACCAACACTCAATACCCAGAGTATCTGAGTGTAAACACTGTCAATCTGTATTGTTGGACTCAATGTCACAGCTACTAAGGTCCATCACATGCCATATGTCCAAATGGGGCCTGTAAGTCTTTAAATGTACAATAATAATCCCAGTACTTATTGTTGGTCTCAGCAGGTAAATGTATGCCGAAACCTAAATGCAGTCTGCCTACAGATATGTAATACCCAACATTTGCATAGAATGTGTAGTAGAGAGAGTTACCTGATTAAACTCCCAGAAGGCACTGTTTCTCTAACTTCAAACACCAGACCAGTGTTCACCTGTCCACATACTCCTGCTTGGTGGCTCTCAATTAAGGTCCCTCACCTAAGAGGATACCATTTGTCAAGTGTGGGAAGTAGAGGGAGTGACCTGACTGCTAAGGCCAGGAGATCCTGGGTCAGTAATTCCAACCACCAGCCCAGTGTACACTTTCCCAAATACCCCTGTTTGGTTACTTCCAATTGAAGTGTACTCCCCAGGGAGGATACCATTTGTATAGTGTGTGTAGTAGAGAGAGTTACCTGAGTGCAACTCCCATGAGGCACTGTTTTTCTAACCCCATATAACAGACCAGTGTTCACTTATCCAAATACTGCTGTTTGGTAACTCACAAATGAAATGTACTCACCAGGGGAGATAATATTTGTATAGTGTGTGTAGTATGACTGGAACTCCTGGAAGGTCCTGTTTACTGTACCTCTAACCACCAGCACAGTGGTCACATGCCCAATACATCTGTTTGATAACTGTCAATGGAAGTGGTCTCACTTGGGAGGATAACATTTGTATAGAGTGTGTAGGACAGGGAGTGACATGACCACTAAAGCCAAGAGACACTGTTACTGTTACTTCATTCACAAGCCCAGTGTTCTCTTGCCCAAATAACATTGTTTGGTTACTTACAAATGAAGTGTACTCACCTGGGAGGATAGCATTTGTATGGAGTGTGTAGTAGAGAGAGTGACATGATGGCTAAGGCTAGTAGACCCTGTATCTATAATTGCAACCACCAGCCCAGTGCTCCTCAACTCTTAATTGAAGTGTGCTCGCCTGTGAGGATACCATGCATACATTGCGGGTAGTAGAGAGAGTGACATGACTGCAACTCTCAGGAGGCCTTGTGTCTGTAACTCCAAACACCAGACCAGGGTACAAGTGTCCAAAGACCCCAGTTTGAGAGCTCCCAATTGAAGTTTGCTCACCAGTAGACACATTCACATTTCACTGTGCACATGATGACTTCAGTCACATGTATAACTTAGTCCTGGGTTTGCCTGTATCACACTCAAATAGGCCTCCAAATGGGTAAAGGCATACCTTGCATGGCCACTGTTTTGCCTGCACTGGTGACAGGATGTCATTTTCAGGAAATCCTCCCAAGTGTTAATGATCTGCACATTTCAGCAGCTGCTTGAGTCGAAATGAATTGGCATTTTTCACACATGTCATGTCAAATCACCCAATACCATTACTTGCCACAATTGGATTAACTGCAACTTAACTTTGTACTTGGTCTCTGCATATTTTATCTCTAAACCGCTGGATGTAGATGTCACAATACAACCAGTAACATTGTACATTTTACATCAACAGGGCAACCTGCCACTGGGCACACAGAGGCTACAGAACAGACTATCCCTACCCCCCTGGATGAAGCCCTCAGTGAAGAAGATATCACTAGTCATCTGGAAGTGGAGGGCACTTCGGGCCATCTGAGCAACCTAGTCATATAGCAACAGTGAATCTCATTGTGCCCACATTAACACCTCCAATCCCAGTTGCCTCAACATCACAGGCAACCATTTGCATCCCAACCTGGCTACCTAACACTGCCATCTCGTGCCCCCCCCCAGTCCTGGATCTTGAGTTGCAGCGTAGCACTTCCAACAATGAGGGTCCAGGACCAAGTTGGAGAGTGCACCCTGTACCAAAGGCACAGGCCCGTGAGGGTAGGGTGCATGGGAGGGATGCTGTGGGACAGCAGGGTGAGGCCACTGGGGCTGCTTTTTGCAAGGACACCATCAGCAATGTCTTGTGGGTCTATCAGAAGTTCCAAGGCATGATGGGCCAGGTGTTGACCAAACTCTGGGAAATCAAGCAGCTACAGAGGAACATGCACTGAGGCAGGTCGGAACAGAAGGAGGCCCACAATACCAACATGGCCTCCCTAACAGGGGTGCTGAGTGACATTCACACCACTTTGAGCAGGGCTTTTCAACAACAGTCTACCCCTTCCTTTGGCTCAACAATACATGGCACATCAACATCGATACCAGCCACTTAAAAGGAGGCCCTGCCAGGGGAAGAACCAGACCCAGATACCCCTGCATCTAAGGCAGCAGAAATGCTTATGAAAGCGGGGACGTCCAGATAAGAATCCAGGAGGTGCAGATGGCAAGACACCCATCACTGCCAGAAAGTGGCCTCTTCCTAAAGGACCTCCTTTGTGTGCCACACATTCACTCAACCATCTACCAGTTCCAGTGGGAGGAGTATTCTGAACATTGGACTCCCAGTGGTGTGGCATCTACTCCAATGATTTCATTCACCATGACTGACCCCTTCACTTTACATTTTTGTTACTTTCTGTGCAAAATGTATTTTCATTATTAGGATTGTAATAAATTCACCCATCCCAAACTCATTGCCTGCTTGCTTAATTTTCACATTTAGTTATGTAGAGATGTAAAACCATGAGAACCATACAATGAAGATACAAGCTACTTATGCAAGCAGCGATATGTTATAGGTACACAGCGTCCAGCTCAGGATTATAATAATTACACACCAACACATTAGTTCAAGTATCTGGTCCAACAAAAAAGTTATATTCAAGTGTTCAGCACAAAGGCTGTCAATATGTCTGGACTTATGGAAACACGAATGAGTGACTCATACTGAGTAAATTGACATATATCAAGGTACAGACCCCCAGACCACGGAAGGAAGGGATTTGTCAGACATTGTCCTGTAGAACAGGCAAATATTAAAATGCATGATGTCAGCAGTAGGAGCCTTATCACATACCACAGCAAAGTAATCCAACATCACATAATCCAAGATACAGAAAGGTGACAATACAACAGTCCCTGATCACAAGAACATCATAATTCAATGCTTATGCATCTGGTGGTATGACACAAACATGTCAGTGTTGTGGCACAGGCACTGTGCCCTGCAATGATGAAACACTTCTACGGCTATACATAGGTTATAAAAAAATAATGTTTAGCCAATGTGAAGGAAAAATGACTTGGTCAAAAGCTAGGAATACATATTTGCAAACCACATGATGACACACATGATGCATCAGTCCCACCACAAGTCACAAAACAAGTGCAATATGCACTTCTGTAACTCCACCCAAACACTGTGCAAACTGTCTTGGTAGAGGGCTCATACATCCAAACTCTGGGACCCACATTACCTGGAACAAACCATGCCACTAAGTATGTCAGAACAGCATCAGGCACCTGCCAGTGTCACATATCTGAAATACCCACATGAAGATGCCATGGTGAAGGTACCTGTTCAAGGAACAAAACAAGGAATATAGGCTTGAAACCATACCTGTGATACAAGCACCATAGCAAGCAACTGGAAAACAAAGTACATTGCAAGGAAACTGACACAAACAAAGCAACATCTCAAGATGGGGATGTGTCAAAAGCTATCTTATCAAGCAGCTGTTGGCTGAATATTGCAGAGTATCAGCTCCCTAGTTGTTTCTAAAACACTCAACTCCACACATTCTTACAACTATAGTTCATTGTACAGTCACAGTCATGACATCACATGACATACACCCATAAAAAGTACCTTTTAATGCGATCTTCCCATAAGTCAACTCCTTCCTCTTCATCAATGTCAACTTCACTTGGCAGTTCAGGAGTCACTCCTGGTGGCACTGCAGGCCCCCCTCCTCTGGGATGTATGGGGTATTTCTCCGCAGGGAGATGTTGTGGAGCATGCAGTGCCACAGTGATCTGACACCCTTGCCCAGGTGATTAGAGGAGGGCTCCACCACCCCAGCCCAGACAAATCTGGCCTTCAGAAGCCCAAAAGCCAGTTCCACTGCCCGCTGTGTGCTTACGTGGGCCTCATTAAAGCAGAGTTGGATTCTTCAGCGGCATCAACAACCAAGGACTGTTTGGATATTCTGAGTCTCCCGTCAAGGAATGGAACATAAGTGCAACAATGAGTCATTCACTTCATGATTGTAGCACCAGACATTGCACACACACAATCAGGACAGATGTGACTTACCAACATTCCAGGCCCTCTCTGAATGTTGTTGAGACATCATCTGGGATATAGTGCTGTTCCAAATTATGAAGGAATCATGGTCTGATCCTGGATAATGGGCACAGAGGCATGAGATGTATTGAACCGCCAAACAGACAACTTGCACAGTGATGGAACGGAAGTTCTTTCTGTTGTGATAAACTTGTTCATTTGTCTATGTTGGTATCAAGCCAACATGTGTGCCATCAATGCCCCCGCCATATGTGGGAGGCGGGCAAAACCATAAGAGTCAGCCTTCACAGTGGCTAAAACCTCAAGTGCTGGGAACCTGAGATAGCTGCCAATGTGTTTCAACATTGCTGAGAGGAAATACATTAACACCAGACTGAACGTAGGTTGGGGCATTCTATCAGATAGGGCCACTGAATGTTGTAAGGATCCTGTGGCTAGGAAGTGCAACACTGACATGACTTGTACAATGGGAGGTATGCAGGTTGGATAACTAATAGTTGGCATCGGATCTGGCTCCGACTGATGGCATCCGTCCGCTATTGTTTGCCTATCCAGGCGGTATAACATAATAATATGCTGCTGCTCCATGGTATGAAGGTCTTGCAGTGGATGGTAGACAGAAGGTTGCCACATCCTCCCTCTCCCAGGGTTAGAGTCCCAGGGTGTGACAAGACATGATTTTGAACACTAGTCAGTGTGTCCATATCAACATTCATGTTATGTGACAAAGCATTTCTGACTGGACATACTTGACACACAGTACACATCCCAGCTGGCAAGTACACAAGGGTAATATGTGACTCCCATTGTTGTCAACACGTGTGTCCACAACATGGATTTGAAAGAAACTCAAAGATGTGCTACACAATTGCCCCTAAAAATGTGACTATATTTATTCTTACTGCCAAAAAAGACTGTTGGCGATGGTGGACCCTGCACCGCCGTCAAGTGCCATCTGTGCCCTGCAACACATCAAATGCCATCTGTGCCCTGCAACATATTATACTGGTGGTTGTGTAGAAGGACCTACATGATAAGTCAGTATAGGGATGTTTGTGTTGCAATAAGACATATAGGGCCTGATTCTAACTTTGGAGGACGGTGTTAAACCGTCCCAAAAGTGGCGGATATACCACCTACCGTATTACGAGTCCATTATATCCTATGGAACTCGTAATACGGTAGGTGGTATATCCGCCACTTTTGGGACGGTTTAACACCGTCCTCCAAAGTTAGAATCAGGCCCATATTGTACGTGTGACGCAGTTTGTATAGCCAAATACAGAATTTGAGGCCAACAAAATAGCGGATGCCTGACATACTCCACTGGCCATTAGGAACCACCCACTACCACGGGTGGAAGTCGTCAGAGCGGTAGGCGGTTCCTGATGCAGCAGACAGAGCCGTAGGCTAACATTGTTTCTTGTGGCAGTCAGCCCCAATGCCTGTGTCCGCCGGTGGTGATGACCTTGTACAAGATGGACATGATCATCATATTGTGCACATTCACTCACTTGACTCCTTACACTGCTGCCAGTAACACCTCCACTACCTGAGCGGCTGTGTGCCGCCTCTGGGAGCAATCATGCCACATCCAGCAGGTGATAGGGCCCCTGCCTTCTCTCCAGAGGAGATGGAGAGGCTTGTTGATGAGGTCTACCCCTATATGAACAGCTCTATGGCTCACCTGAGGAGCAGGTAAGAATCTCATAGGAACAATTGATTCTGTACTACACCATCCTTTCCCTCCTCACAGGCTACAATGTATCCCTGTGTACCAGTTAGAATTCTTGTGTGCCTGTTATTGCAGTCTGTATGGCATCAATGGGATGTACATTGTGCAGGTGTTGGTGGCCAGTACTATATAGTATGTTCAGACACATTGTGTTGGGTCTGGTTATGGTGGCCTAGATCCTCCTTGTGTTGGATGCACATAACTAGGTAAAAATACTTTACTGCCTCCCACTGACTTCTCTTTCTTCATGGTTGTTGTAAATGTTGGACAACATGTATGGGCATGACGGCATGAGCTGTGTATTCATCTTGTATGAGTCATTTGATGATCTTATAACCAATGTGTATAGTAACACAGATCTTTCTACCCACATTTGGCCTTGTCAAACTGCAGTCTTGAATCCATATCCTGACTCACTCTGGCCACATAATATTCTGTCGTGCATGGAAGTGATGAAAATGGAGTGACATGTGGGTTCGGTATGCTCAGCCTGCAGAGACCAGGGCCTGTCAAATGTACCTCCCAGTACCCAACATAGTCCAGGCTGGGGTAGAGTCACTATGGCTACAGTGCCCCTCCCTGTACACCAGCAGATCCTGGCATGTGGACAATATGATGCTCTAGTGGCAGCAATTGGCCTGAATGCCTCAGTCCATTGACTAAATTAGAAATTACATCCCAGAAGTAGTTCATATGTGCGCTATGCATCATTGTCAATGTGTGTTTTTGGGGGTCTTTACGACTTTGGTGGTTCCACCGTGGGACCAGCAAAGCCACGGTGAGGACGCTGCCAGCAGTGTCCTCCTCCCCATCGTATTACAATGTTCCCGCTGGGCTGACCGGTGGGAACATTGTATTATCTCATTCTGGGCTGACCAGTGAAAAAAGTGCCACGGTATTGGTCTCAGCTCCCTTAAGGGAGCCAAGGCCAATACCGTAGCACAACAGCACCCTCGGAATGTGTACTGTCTACACAGCAGACAGTGCGCATTCCAAGGGTGCTGGCCGGGGGGGCCCTGCATTGCCCCTGCCATGGGCATGGGCAGTGCAGGGGTGCAATGTGGCCCCCAGCACTGGGTTTCTGCCAGCCTTTCCATAGCGGGGTCCCCACCATGGAAAGGCTGGCGGAAACAAGAGTCATGATCAGTACTGTGGCACTGAGTTCGACCAACATATAACTTTTCGGAACCTTGTTCCCTGTGATAATGGTGGTCCCCTGATGGTCCAACCGCCAGGGTCATAATGTGGCGACCAGACTGCCTGGAGTGCAGCGGTACGACCGTCACCACAAGTCTGGCAGTTCTTGGATGGTCAGACTTGTAGGAGGCCCTCTGACTCATTCCAGGTCCTTTACTCCCACAGATCTGTTGTCACCTTCACATAAGTCATATTTGTCCTGTAGAGGCTTATTACACAAATGACAGTCCCACAGTGCAGACAGTGGGTTGATTCCTGGGAGGCCATGATTTGTGAGTCATTACCTTGTTCTCCAAGCACAAATTGTACAATGCATACCTGTGTATGATGGATGCCATCTCTGTAGGATAGAGACATGTCCAAAAGAGTGTCCTATGGTACAGGTACACACCACAGAACCCACCCCCTGAAGTGG
Source organism: Pleurodeles waltl (assembly GCF_031143425.1). Lineage (NCBI taxonomy): Eukaryota > Metazoa > Chordata > Amphibia > Caudata > Salamandridae > Pleurodeles > Pleurodeles waltl. The sequence continues at coordinate 641,682,347 of NC_090446.1, read as the reverse complement.
CATAAGTCTGCATTTGGAAGGCCACATGTCCACACAAGCACAAGGAATATACTTTCTATACCCACCATGCAAGCCCAGTCACCCAAGTGTAAGGGTGAAGTCTGTACTATGGCAGTTGCCTGTAGGGACTTTATGCAATTAGTCAATCTCACTTAGTGTGAATGTGTTGGTTGTTTGAAAGTGCCCTTTTTGGCATGGTTACTCCCCACTTTTTGCCTGATATTGAAGCTGACTTGACTGAGAGTGTGCTGGGATCCTGCTAAATAGGCCCCAGCACCAGTGTTCTTTCCCAAAACTGTACCATTGTTACCACAATTGGCACACCCCTGGCACACAGTAAAGTTCCTTGTAAAAGGTAATTCTTTTTCCACTGCACCCAGTTCTATCGCCACCTCCCGGTTGCTCCCCACCCAGTTGGCTGTGCCCTCTCACCCAAGAGTGTGATTGCCTCCTTTGCCGCATGCACCTCACCCAGCCCCTGTTACCCCTGTTGCATTGAGTGAGGAGGCTATTGACCTCCTGAGGAGTATCTCTTTGGTCCAGACTGCCATCCATGGGTTAGCCAGCCAACGTCAGCAGACCAGTGCTTTCATAGTGCCATGTCCGGCCTACAGAGATCTTTACAGGCTCTGGCCTCCTTACTGACAGCAGCCAGTCACCCCACACATTCCGTCCCCCATTCTCCTCCCTCTTCCCAATCCAAATCCCCCATTCCCTCCTTCCCCAAGCACACAGATACATCTGCATGCACCCAACTCAACACACACAAGCAGCACACATAAACACAAACACCACAGGACACACCAACACTCACACACTCAACATACACCTACACCAAAACATCAGGTACCACTTCAGCAGACACCCACACCACCCCCACTGACCCGCACACCACATCAGTCATACCCACAGACACCTCCACAACAGGCAGTGACACATTCACCTCACCCACCGTACCCACCTTCACCACCCCAACAGACACACAAATATCCACCACATCCATCATACTTGCAGACACCACCTCAACAGACACACAGACATTCACCACATTCATCATACCTGCAGACACTATGCCAGCAGATACACAAACATCCACCACTCTTACCGTATCTGCAGATTCTTCCCCAACAGACACACACACTACCACCACTCCATCACCCACCCCCTCCCATTCCAAGACATGCTAATACCCTCACTCACACATGCAACAGACACCACCCAAACAAAAGCATACCTCACACATGCACACAACCAAGGCGGGTACATCTACAGGCCAGACGACCGCTCCCACATCCTCTAAATCCCCAGTCCCCTTCTGATAACCATCACCATGTTTCAAAGGAGAGTTTCCTTTTTGAGCTTGCCCTTTCCCATGTTCCCTCCACCCTGTCCCATACCCAAGAAGTCCCGACCCACGACACAACACATCTCTTCCACATCCAAGTCATCCCCTGCCTCACCTGCTCCCCACAAGCACCCATATTCGCCCCCCCTACGAAGCTCACTCCTCCTAAGAAAGAGTCCACCCCTCCAAAACTCAAACCCACCCATCACAAATCGAACTCCAATCCCCCGAAGGATGATCCCTGAGGTACCTGTCTGTGCATGATGCCCCTTCCTGTGGAGGTTCCCTGGTAGTAATAAAAGTCAAGTGTGGGCACAGTACTGTGCAATGATTTTATGATGGACAGGCCAATGGCCTTTGCTCATAATCATTTTGTTCCAAATAAACCCAAGTAGTTGTTCTTTGGGTACATACTAGTCCTGCAATTCATTTTCTAACTTTATGTTGTTCCAGAGTAATTTGTGTTGACTGTCTACAGTTGTGTGTGTTTCAGCCTGATTGCTGATCCTTTTGCTGTTGTTATGAAAATCTGACTTTGTGGGCAGTGCTGGTGTCACCCAGGATAAATATGTTGACTGTATGGATGTGTGTTTGTTAATCCAAATGGGGTGTCATTGCATTGTGTTCTGTCTGGTATGGTAAGTATTTAATCTTCTGTTGTCCAAAGTCAGCATGTATGGTGGTAGACTTGTACACCTGATATGGATTGTAGATTTGTCTCCTGCGTGGCAACTTGAGTTTTCTTTCTGCAGACATGGAGAGTGTTCACTTGTGCTAGTTTCCTTTGCATTTGGCTGTGCATGTATCCATTTTATTGTGTGTACCTTGTACCTACCTCATCTAGATGTATGTCCCATGCAGTTGCTGTTGTATTTGCTTTCTTAAATTTCCACTTCCACATTCTGTAGATATGCATTTCACTGGGCTCTAGTATTGTTTATCCCAGAGATACCTAAAGTGCCAGTTCCGGTGCAAATGTTGTTTAGGGGCTTGTGCAAAGTGATATGTGTCCCAGTGCAGCAACCTTCCCTGAGTGTTACTGATGATCCCATCCCTATTCTGCAGTCATTGTTTGCATAGTGAGCTTTGGATATTTGTGTCTCTGACTATTGTGCATCTCATTGTCCTTCCATTGTGTTGCATTGTGGATGATGTTTGGGTCCCTGCAAGGGATCTTTAATGGTAGTGGTGTTTGTATTCCATGACACATCAATACATATGTGTGTTGAATCTGACGACAGTCCATGGCATGTGTGCAATGTGAAGGTGCCAGTTGTATTAGTAGATGTGATGTTGCTGTGTTGTTGGTGTTGTGTGACACAATGTCGTGTACACTATACTGTCACTGTGCCTTCGATGTGAATATGTGTGTTTTTGTGTAGTATTGCAGTGCAGTGTGAGTGACTTGCCCAAAGGGTTCTTTTACTGGCTGTGAATGTGCCCTTCTTTGTGAATGACTCTGACTGTGTATACAATGACAAGTGTACTTGGTGCCTGTAGAGTGACCCCTATATCATGTGGATGATGGTGCGATGATCTGTTGTTCAGCTTAATGACACAGGGAGGTGTGTGCACTTACTGTTGGTTGCATCCGCAGTCGCATGGATTTTGTGCACCTTCAATGAGCAGGACGTGTGAGATGGGCTCCATCTCAGCATAGTAATTGTAATGCTGCCTGCAGGTAAGTTGCTCTCTCTATACTTTCCGTTTCCACCTGTTGAGATGTGGTGGTTGGACCGCCACAGTCACATTGGGGGGGTGCACTCTTATGATGTGTCCAGTGGAAACACTGTCTCCGCCTTACTATTTGTACTACCTTGTCACACGGCAGTCTGTGCTGTCTGGTGGTGCTGGATTCACCGTGGTGGTCTTCACTTCATAAACCTGCATGACTTGTAATACAGAGGTCAGACCACCAAGCCGATGGGGGCCAGACCACCAACATGGTGATGCACGGAACACCAAACTCATAAAGAGGCCCTAAATCTCATTGACAGCTTTCATCAAGACTTCCAACAGATTATTCAAGTTTCAGCAACCATGTATATACTCTGAATCTGTTATTGCCCCCACTTATCAAAAAGACATAACATGCTGAGCAATGCAGAAGGGATCCACCAGCTTTGGGGGTCAGACTAAAAACCCCACCCAAGGCACTCCATTTTAGCCACAAGCTAGAACTACAATGGCATTTAAACTAACTTTTTTATGAGTGACACGCTCAATGTTGAGGAGCAAATCCTTGGGTGGCAGTTGTATCTGGCTTCCTGCAACATATTTGCACAGCAGTCTCATCCATTCCTATTATACCACTGCCAGATATTTCCCTAAAATGCAATTGCTGTGTGTTGTTGGCACAATCAGGTGTGAGCTATCATTGGCACCCCTCCCAACAAAATCACCATCCTTCAGGAAGTTCCTGGCTTACTCGGATATAGGCACAATGGTCTAGATGTCATGAGCCTCTAGAGTGCATTCCGATGCAATTACAGCATCAAAAATTCACAAGCCACAATATAACCTGGTACACTGGGCCATTGTCTTCCTGGATTCTCATAGAGGAGCAGTAAACCTGATACCTGTCCTCTGAGACAGATTGAATGTTCTTATTAAATGAATTCTCAATTGGGATTAGTGCACAACCTCACCCAAATAAACACTGAGTCCTGAGAGGTGGGCAGATGTGACTTTGCCTAGTTTGATAGGAAGCTGATAGGAAGCTGTGCTGATGCAAGTGGTTGCAGACTAGTACTATCTCTACCTACTGACAATGGAAAGTATGAGTCAGCTTATCAGACAAACGTTAATCTCTAGGCCTTCATTTGAAAGAAGAGTACACAATAAAGTCAGAATATTTGTAAGTGCTTTAAGTGTCTACAGCAGACAAAAAGACAGCCCCAAGAACTGGAAATGGCTTATTTTCACAGCAAACCTACAGTATTTCTGGTAATATGATTTTGATTTGAATATGGGGTTACAAATGAATCAAGCCCATGGAGGCCTAATAAATCCACTGGTTGCATCAACAGGATCATATTGTTCAGTTCTCTATTTTAAAATGATTGGTCTTTTGAAGGAATTAATTACATTGATGTCAGAAATAAAGCAAATATCTCCCGTGACCTTTGGGCCTAGAAATGATGGATGAAAATTTCAGTCAATACCTATTGTTAGTGATCTTCAGTACCCCTGGGTCTGTGGTCAACACTATTCAGGCTTCCATGGAAGAACCAAAGGAGATTTCTAATTGGTAAATCTGGGACATCTTTGATATAATTAGGACAGCATTCCTGAGGAAAAGATTACCAAATCTTTGGGGGCAAATGCAGATATCCACCATATAACATGATTGGAGGAAAATTGGCCTCCTGGTTGAGGGAGATGAAACACTAACCAAGCAGAAACCACTATTTGTGTCAGGGTAAAGTCACAGGCAACCCCAAAATAACCTGTGCTTAATCCTCTTGGAGCTTGATACAAAGCAGCCAGACTTAATGTAGAGGCAACGTGTAAAGTAGTATTAAAGCACATCAAACAGAAATAAAGTCATAACACAACACAAGAAAAATCCCACACCAAATTAGACAAATAGAGTAGAATGTAATACATTATTTAAAGCCAAAAGTCTGAAAATCCAATCAACAGAACCGGAGATATGCAATTTCAAATATTTAAGTGAAAATAGTGCCTAGAAGCACATACTGCTGAGTTTAAGTGGGTTGGAGTCGTTTCTTTCCCTAAGGCTCTGATCAGGAGGCCAGTCAACTAGCCATTTGAGTCACTCTGATGGTCCTGGGATCAAAATGCAGGTCTCTAAAGGTGGCATTTTCAGAATTGTGAGTTAAGTCCGACTTTATCACTAAAACACATTTTAAATTACAATTCTTTGGACACCAAACTTGACAGTCCTAACTGCTCCCAGTTGAAAGTTATCCCTTAGTAAATGTAGTGATGTAACCCAATGTTATCCAATGGGAGGGGTAGGCCTTGCAGTAGTGAAAAATTAATTTAAGAGCTTTTCATTTCCTTGACATGTAAAACTTAAAAGTAAATGTCAAATCTTTTAACTACACTACATCTTGCCTTATGGGCTGCTTTGAGCCTACCCTAGGGTGGCCTATATGTATTTAAAAAGAAGGCTTAGGCCTGGTAAAGGGTTTATTTCACCAGGTTGAACTGGCAGTATAAACTGCAAACACGGGCTCCAACAGTAGGTTGGGGACATGGTTAAAAGGATACCTAAGTGAATGGCACAGTAAGTGCTGCAGGGCCAATACCATCTAATTTAATGGCTCTGGGAACATATAGTACCATTGTACTTAGGACTAACAAAGTAAATTAAATGTGCCAATTTGGCATAAGCCAATGTTACCACGTTTTATAGAGTGAGCACACACTTTAGCACTGTTTAGTAGTGGTAAAGTGCACAGAATTCTAATAGCAATGAAAATGGGATAGGCAAAAATGTAAGAGTAAGGCAAAGGGTTTGGAAAAAGACCATCCTAAGGCTGGCAGGTCTATCAATAAATCCTAAAATATCAATCTCAGTGTCAGAGATTTTTGGCTTGCATTTCTATGCTACTTTTTGAAATGTATATGTGATCAATTTTCAATAGTTACACCAAATGTCAAAGTTGAAACCTGCACCCCATTCAGTCAATACAAAAACAGAACACCCTGATAAACCTTGGGAACCAATGGCAATCAGTAGAAGAACAGATACAATGGCTTCTTCAAGGTCAAATCTTACAATAGATTAAATATTCAAGAAGACATGAATTGCAGCCCAAATTAAGTATTTATATAAAATGGATATACCACATAGGTGCACCAACAGTATTTCAATAGTAGATGATTAAAATACTTTCCATTACACTTATTTCACAAGTGGTTGAATACTCATATTTAAGGTAAATAAATGAAAGCACAGTGTTCAATTGATATTCATATGAAAATAAGTGAAACAAAGATAAGCACATAGGAAGAGAAGTTTAGTGGTTGCTATATGTTCACAAGAAGTAGGTGGATAAATACTGTTTGCTTTCCTATTATCTCCTCATACTGATAAACAGTCTCAGACTGAGAAACCTGTAATTGTTTCAACATCAATTTAGTGGTTTCAAGGTGTCATGGTGATCATTTATTACATCTGGCAAGTTTGTGGTTTGTGATTAGGGGTGGGTGGAACTCACGGAATTTGAGTCTGCGGAATTTAGTGAAGTTAAACAAAAACCTCTGCAAGATTCCTATGATTTCTGCCAAAAGGTGGAAATAAGTATGTATCGCTACTCACGCTGTGATGTACTGCTGGGAGCATGTTCTGTGCAAAAAATCAGCACAAACAGCACCAAGTAGCGCGCCATGGAGTTCAGCTACTCAAATTGATTTTGCTGCCGCTCAAGTAGATTTTTTACTCAAGCTGCAGCCTTCTGACCGTGAATGGCTGTGACTACCCTCGACCGCCCGCATTGGAAAAATCTCAACGGATGTCCTCCTAGTGACCGAAAATGGCAATAGAGTTTGCGAATCTCGCTTGTGCTCGTAAACTTACCCTCTTTGTGTGCACATAAGCAAAAATACCACCACATGGTGATTGGTGGAATTTGCCTCGAACTCCTTGTTACAAGAGCAACATAGAGTCACCAAAATTCCGCCAGTGGAACAGAAAATTTCTCCCACCCCACTTGTGACCCAATCCTTGATAAATCTGGCCCAAATATCCACAAGTAACTGAAACCTGTCCTCACCAAAAGGACAGTGGACTAGAAACTTAGACCCTCATTACGAGAGGCCCCATCAGAATTATGAAATTCATGAAAAACAGCATATCTAAACTTTCATTGAGCGATTTCGACCGTTAAAAGCATCCAACATCTCCATTTGAAAGTCTGACTAAAAAGGAAGAATTACGAGGAAACCGGACCTAGAATTACTCCATGAATTGCTAATTTCCCAGTGGACCAACTTGGTCCAATTTGAAATTGGAGGGATTTTAACCACCCCTTCGTCACTGCTCTTAAACCCCAAAGTTACTTTTACATCTGATCGTGGCAACTTTGGGCAACACTCATAATGAGGACCAGAGTGTGTTAACATGTTTCAGTGCCTGGGAACTGTTGATTGTAGCATAAGCACTATGAAAAGCTGCCACTGGCTCGCCGGGCTGCTTTTGAACTCTCTCTCTCTCAGTATGGCACCTCTAGTATGTAGTAATACTTTCATGTCAACATATGTGCATTAGTCATTAATATGCATGTCTAGCGCCTGTAAGTGCAAGAATGTGTGCTGTATGTGAATGTACTGGCCCAAGTTCATGAAATGAGACATGGAGTCTAGCAGACTTGTGTTGCGTTAGATTTGCAAATTTGATGGATTTCTGAGCCACTACAGCCTACTTTGCCTTCTCAATATTTTGTTCATCGATATTTCTGCTGTGGTATGATGCACCACAATATTGAAAACTCAATATTCTGATACACCATTGGCTGCGCAATGTCATCTTCACAACCCTTGGCATTTTGGTGATACTGCGTCCATGGAAACCAGTTTCAACATGGCTTCTGTAAACACTTTGCATAACAGCAGAGAGAGTTTACCCTGTGTGCTCATGATATACTATGCAGTGACTACACTACAGCTCACTCTGATAGAAATTTCGTCATTATGTGCATTGATCCGTAGTGGGAATATTTTATGTACATCAGGTCTTGACTAGATCTGAGTATTTTGTTTTCAGTTCTACAAAACGTGGTGTGAAATCTTTGCAGTTGTCAGAATTTCGAATTTTCAACAAAACAGAAAAAAAGGGAGCCAAGAAAATTCCTAACGTGAAATTCTCAACGTTTTTCGGTATTTCGTGGTGGCTCACGAACCACGAGCCAACAAGAAACTGTGAAATGTTCACAATACAGCCCATAAAAAAAACAACAACTCACAACTCCACGGACCTTTACGAAGCTGAAAAAGTTGGCTAAGCCGTTGGGGTATTTGCCCTGAGTGTGATATTTCTTCACAAATTTGGGCGTAATGTTCCACCAGGTCCAGTCCTGACAGTAGACAAGGACTTCCCTCTTCAGGGGAAATCCAGTGCACAAAGGAACCTTTTCCTCCCAGTTGCGGCGAATCTGTAAATACATCCGAAAAATTGTTTGGCTCTTGCTCAACCAGGATTCAGCAAGATCTTCCCACAGAAATCCATGCCAGCTAAGGGCACAGGCGCCATATTGGTGTTCTTTGGGGAAGTAGCTCATTCATATTAATGTCTGAGTTACGAGTAGCACAGATAACAAAGGCCCTCTTGTATGAAAAGAAAATGTGAGACTTGGGGACACAGGCTTCACAAGAGGAACCTGGCATTGAGTGAAAAGTTTTGCTTAGTAAACATCGAATGCTTTGCGTGCATAAAACACCCTTTTCTGCAGGACCGTGCCATGTGGACAAGTTCTTATTGTCATTGCTGTTTGGCACTTGTATGCTGTGCACAATCTGCCTTCAGTGTGGAACTGCCGCTTTATGGAAGTTGTGAAAGACTTTCCAAGCTGTTCATTAAAAATGATTAATGGTAACAAAAGAAAAGACTACATCATAGTTAGAATAAAAATACTGAATGCACTCTTGATTATACAAACGTATTAATAATAAACTGCAACTAATACAATAAGTTAATGGTAAGCCGTGATATGTGATTCCTTCTTGTACTGATGAAGGACTTTGTGCACATTCATTGTGTCGACGGACTCATGCAACAAGCTATAATATACATTAGAAGACAAATCTCCCTTTGTCTCACCTAAAAAATCAATCCAGTTGCTGTACTTTGCACTTCTCCCTTCATTAAAACACTAATTCCTGCAATTAACGAAATGCATGCAATCATACATACTATTATTAAACCAATGCACACATATTTACATCTACTGTGTTTGCCCTGACCATGATTCATGGCTTCCGTAGAATCAGAGGAGAAAAGAAGGAAAAATATATATATATTATCAAAAGGCGAGCAAAAATAAAAAACTAAACAGATTTTCAGAATCTTTGCACTATTTACAGCAATTCTTGATCTTCAAGAATGTGCTTCAAGATTCAACTAAAAACCTTCAAAAATAGTTCAATGTTCGTTTTAAATAAAGCACAGTCTGATGATTGCTTATTATTACTTCCAGAGTGTCATGTCTTTGTCGATCAATTGGCAAGGTAATTTCAAAAGTCAATTCAAATGCAATTTCAAGTTCCAGAATGCTCAATTGAATTCTCAGGGTTAAAACAAAAACAGGCCATTAACTTGCTCTCCCATTCATTTGTGGCAGGGTAGATTCATTCAAGTGAAGAGTATCTGCGACTTGGCACTCTCTTCCTTTTCATTCGTCTTACAGCACCATCTTCATCTTCACTCTATTTTAACTCTTTGACTGCTTCTGTTAATGATGGGAGTTTATCAGCAACCAGTTCATATGCATCTGCAGGCCATTTATCTCCTTTCACTGTTCTCTTTCCTGGTTCAACTGCTTTCACCACATGTGTAGCACTAGCAGGAATCAGTTGACTTTACTCTCCCGCAACTTTGTCTGTACCTTTAGTTGCATCTTTATTTGCATGCAAACTGCTTGCACCTTTACCACTTTGCACGTTTTCAGCTTCAGCCACTAGTTCGGTCCTCATGGCTTGGTCAAGTCGAACCCCTTCTTCATCAGCTTTCGCTATTGCGGGATCAGACTCTGTGTTTTCAAGAGGACACAGAACTGTGCATGTGTGGCTTGCACGGATCCAATTCGGAAGACCAGCACACTTCACAGCTGTTGTCGCCATCAAGATAACTTGAAACGGTCATTTCCACCTAGGCACGAAGCAAGCCTTCCTCACTTGTTTCTTTATTTCAACCCAGTCTCTAGCTTTCAAGCTGTGACACTATTTCTAGGCCGTTTGAACTGTTGCTGCTTCAACCTGATGAGACAAAGAGCAAACCACATCAGCCAGACCTTTGCAATAATCCAGCACTGTCATCTGTTATGTTCACAAGTGCATTTGCAAGTACTGCTGGTAGTCTCATTGCATGAACCATCAGAATCTCGTGGGGAGACAGTCCTGTTATTCCTGACAGGGGTGCTACGCATGCTCATCAGGACAAGTGGCAATGCATCAGGACATTTCAATGCTGTTGAGGCACAAACCTTTGCCAATCAGTCTTGCAGTGCTCCATTTATTTGCTGAAACCAATCCAGATGCCTCTGGCCTGTAACTGCAGTGCAATTTTTGCTCAATGTTCAGTGCTGCACACAAAAACTTCAGGATCTCTTTATTAAAATGAGTTCCTCGGTCTGATTCTAAAGAAGTCAGGAATCCATACCTTGGTATTAATTCCCTGAGCAGCAGCTTAGCTACAGTAAGACTATCATCCTTATGTGTTGGATTTGCCTCAACCCAATGGGAGAATACCCACAAAATGACCAATACGTACTTTAATCTATTACAAGCAGATATATCACTGAAATCAAGTTGCATTTTGTGTAATGGACCTCCTAATCTGCCTATGTGGCTCAAATGAACCACTGTGCATTTACCTACATTCATTTGTTGGCATGTAACACATCTGTGACAAACCACGTCTGCAACCAATCTAATTCTGGGGTTGTACCATGTCCGTTTGAAAGTACAAATCATTGCATCTCTGCCGAGATCAACTTGACCATGATAATAGCTAGCCAATGAGTTCAGCAAACAATCTGGCAACACATCCTTTCCTTCATTTGAAATCCAGACATCATCACCCCTCTCTTTGAGCACAACTTGCTTTTGTCCAACCGCTGGACTCTTCCTCTGTTGCTTCCTCCTGCAATCTCTTAATTTCATCCCAGGTAACAACCGCTTACATCAAGGAATTTTGATTTGTCCCACTGGTGTCACTTTCATTACTCCACTGTTCATAGAAGGTGACGCAATGAAGTGCACAATATCTGGAAATTTGGTCAACATAGGCATTGCCCAAGGTTACCTAGTCATTAGACTTCTGGTGTGCAACACACTTAACAACTGCAATCTTCTCAGGTAACTGTAAGCATATAACAAATCATGAATTTTCTCACCATTTTGAATGGGAGATCTAGACAAGATCATGAAACCTCGCTGGTGTCATGGCCGCCCAAAACCCTGGACAACACCAAATCCGTATAGACTATCCGTGAATGTTGTCACTTTGAGCTGCTCTGAAATGCAGCATGCTCTTGTAAGAGCAACCAATTTGGCTACTTTGGCAGAAACGACTCCTGAGAGTGTCCAAACCACATTACCTGCTCTCAGAGTACCTTCACTGTCTCTTAAACAGGAGCCATCAACAAAAACAACTTGGCCATTCTCCTCCAAAGGAGTATCGTGAATGCCAAGTCTGGGTTTGGGACATAGTTCAGTGACATCGAGGTAGTCGTGTTCCATTTCTCTAACATCATTTGAATCAATAATATTGGCAGTCATTAATGTGGTGGGGTTTAAGATCAAACACCTCTTGACAGTTACATTTGCAGCCCCGAGGATCAATAACTCTTAACGGGTAAGACAGGCATTGGTCAAATATTGGGTGTGGACCATGTCAGGAGAGCTTCAACTGAGTGTGGGACATAAACACTTAAATGGTATCCCATCACAATATCTTCTCATTGACTGATGCTTTCAACAGCACTGGCCACAGCTTTCAAACAGCTGGGCAAAGCAGCAGCAACAGGATCCAATGTGGCAGAAAAATATGCGTAAAAAAAAAAAGTAGACAACCATCACATTCATGACCAAACAATGCAAAACCTTTCAAACAATTGAGCATTCCTGGAGCTGGAGCGCTGCACAAACTCTCTCAACTCAGTGAAAATCTCCATGCACTCTTCATTGAAGGGGACTGCATCTGTGACTTCCTTGTGTGTCAATATCTGCAAACGGTTGGAAATTATTGAAATATATTTGGGATCCATTGGTGACAATAGCTCACTGTGCCCTAAAACATTCTGACATCTCTTTGTGTAACTGGGAGGTTCATTTGTATAATAGGTGAAACTCTCTAAAAGAAGACTTTCCTCACACCTTTCTCAATTCAGTGACCCAAATAACTTTCTTCTTTCTGACAGTACTGTAATTTAGCAGGGGAATCCTTGTGTCCATTCTCACTCAAATGAGTTAACAACGCTATGGTATCTTGTCTGGTGACTTGAATCGCAAACAACAAATCCATGCAGACCTTCAAAGGTTCCTATCCTAACTGGATTGGGCTCCTTAATGGGATTTCCCAAATGCTGGTTTGCTACTCCAACCACCTGAACTGTTCTACCTGAAAGGGGCACATTAAAGTTCTGCAGGTCCGACAGTGGAGCTAGTTGCCCCATTATCAACCAAGTGATTCATAACACTTGCATTCACATAAGGACCACACTAATCTACTTCCAATGAGGCTACCAATACACACTCATCCTCTTCTGAACTCTCATTCATGTATTCTTCACTCATTTCATCATCAATGAAATCAATCAACGGGTATTGTGTGATTAACTGGTTTACATTTGCATTTGTTCTCTGGCTCATGTTCTGCTAAGGAACCATCACCTGTTGCGGTGCCATCAGAGCTTGTGGTATCTGCAATTGCTGTGGGGCTTAGATTTGCTGTTGGGGAAATTGTATTTTTTGTTGGGGAACTTGCATTTGGACTTCTCCTGTAGGAACATACATGCTTTGATTTTAGGTCTTTGAACTCTCTGAATTTGAAATTGACTGTTGTCATCCATCTGCGCAACACCACCACCTTGTGCCAAATTATTTATATTATTAAAGAAACACTCCCATATGCAATGTCCGACATTTCCGCATACATGACAAGGAAGCATTTTCTTCAGGTTCTGAACATCAGCCACATTCGCATTTGGATCTACTCGAATTGTCCGACCTCTACCTCTTTACTGAGGCACCACATTTCCTTGCTGCTGCTTTCCCAGCATTCCTCCTACATTCACCGTTCCCTGTGAACCTTGCATAGCTGCTGCTTCAGGGCATATTTATGAAATGTGGCACTGTGCCTGGTGCAGCCCCACTATTCATGCATCCCTTTGCGCCCCCTAACACCTTCATGTGTGCGCTGTATTTAAAATACGGTGCACCATGGCAGTAGTTAGGGGACTTGCGTCTGCATTTTTTATGCTAGTCTGGCGCTTTGCAGGATTAGCATCAAAAATGTTGACGCTAATCCTGCAAAGGACCCAGAGGCCCACTGTAAGCAATGGAAGCCTTCTTTTAATGCCTGCTCTGAGCAGGCATTAAAAGTGCTGAAAAAATGGTGCAAGGAAATCTCTTAGATAAGGTAAAAACATGTTAGCAATGGCTAGTTAAAAAAAGTTATTATTAAAATGATGACCTCAGTGACTGAAAAAGGTCTGACATTATACATTTTTTATTGGCACAAAAGCTAATATTTGTGGGCAGCACATTTACTTTCTGGCTACACCAAATCAACATTTTATGCATAATGTCTAATTTTTGATGGGACTGCACCTACTTTCGAAGTCCCAGGATAGGGACATGCTAAGGAGTTGAGGGGCTCGGGCCAAACGTATTTTGGGGACCCCTGTTCAGAACAGCTTTGAAATTATGATCCAGTTTCAGCTTTTTCAAGCCCTCTTTGGCCAGGTCACTGAGATTGCTCAGGCATGCTGACCGAAATTCTAAATATTTCCATCTAATATTTAGGTATAGTGAGGTATGTTTTCAATATTGTAATAAAGCAGCAGCTAATTAAAATTATTGCAAAGAATCTCTACACCCCCATTTCTCATGTGATGTCCTATTTCTATTTAAAAGGAACTTTTTTAATGGATGTTGCATGGTTCTGCAAAATGTCTGTAATATACTCCCATTTGTTTCCACTATTAAAAAGAAATTGAAGGAAATGGTATTTAAACAATGTATGTTTATCATTCAAGGTCATCAGGACAGGACTGTGTGGAGAACAGAGCCCGATCTATCAGGAGGCTAGGTCAGAGCCCACTTTGCCATGCCTTAAAGTCTCTGCTCCAAGAATGAGCATACCCAGGGCTCTCACGTTGCCCTCTGTCAGGAATCACAATCATAAAGATTTGGCTTTTTCAGCACATTCTGGTATTCACATGTAATTTTTGAAATGACATTATTACACCACATTGCTTAATTGCATGCTGTTCGTGGCATTCATGTGTACTTTGGAAAAAAACATGGAAAGTATCAAACAGCCCTGACATGATTCAAATATTCAATCAAGCGAGTACATATATGTTTGCAACAGAGCACTAACCCGTTGTGCCATTTCGCCCACCCGAGGAAGACAGCAGGTCTTTACCAGTGTAACAGAAACACCTGACTGTTGCACCACCGCTTTGCACACGGTTTCCCTGATATTAGTTGAGGTGTGATTATGTTTTGTTTCCTTCTCTGCAAATATCAGAAGATGTGTGTCAGCGCCCGTACCTGCAGGCAAGGAGAGGGCTAATCTTGTGACATCTTTTTTAAAAGAGGTGCCTTCGATGAGCGTCTATTCCAAAAGAGTATTTCGCAGTTTAGGGTAGGGTGACCAGATCATGAGGAGCAAAAACCGGGACAGGTCAGACATAAAAGAAGGACTAAAGACTTTACTCTCACTTTTATATCTGGTCTGTCCCGTTTTTTTTTTGCATAGTTTTGTGAATGCACGCGCCCGTACACACACACACACACACACACACACGCACTTACTTGACCTCCCACCCTGCACACCCAACCCGCCCGCACCCCCTCTCTGTGCTCCCCACTCTGCCTCTCTGCTGGGAGCAGACAGGGGACTGTGTCGCCTGACAGTAACAGATAAATTACTTTAATTATTTCATACTTTGTAGGCGTTTTTAACTCATGCTGCCCAAGGTGATCTGACCTTTGTCCCAAAAACCGGGACATTTATTTAAAGATCTGACCTTTGTCCAAAAAAACGGGACATTTATTTAAAAGTAAGAGAAGCGTCAGGACACTGGGACAGTTCTCTAAAAACCGGGACTGTCCGGGGAAATCCGGGATGTCTGGTCACCCTAGTATAGGGGGAAGCTTTTTCTTTGGAAAAATGGAAAGATAACAATGTGTTGAAGGTTGACATTGAAAAGCGAGCTCATTGCAAGATGTTTTTCAAAGCTACTGCAGAGCCCTTTTTGGAGAAAAAAATAAAGTGCTGTTGGTTGGGGCGACAGCATATTATTATTAACAACTAACTCATTCAAGTTACTGTGTCAAATAATGTGATATTTAGGCACAAACTTAGGTGGAAGGGCTGACCAAATTTTGTGCCAAAGAAAGGCAAATTATGCAGTGTATTGGGCAATAGAAGTTAATTCATGTAACTTATTGGGGTATATGTATACTTGTTTTGCGCTGAATATGCATATTTTTTTTAACGCAAATTCGGTGCAAAACTAACTCCATATTTATACCTTGGCGCTAGACCCGTCTAGCACCAAAGTTATGGAGTTAAAGTGATTTTGGGATGTGGAAACCTACTTTGCGTCAATGAGTTGCAAAGTAGGTGTCCCTGTGCAAAAAATGAGTCTATGGCCTTAGCGCCATATTTATCACCAATGCTAAAATCACGCACCGGGGGAGGAGGGGTCAAATAATGGTGTAAAGCTTGCTTTGCACAATTATTTAACGCCTGGGTCAGGGCAGGCGTTAGAGGACCTGTGGGCCTATTTCCATGGTGGAACACCATAGAATAAGTCCACAGGTGTCCTCCCTAGGCCCCAGGGGCACCCCCACCCACACCAGAGGGACAGGTGAGGATGGGGGATCCATCCCAGGTAAGTATAGGTAAGTACAGGTATGTTTTTTTGTTTTAAAGTGCCATTAGGGGCCCTGAAGTGGGGTCCCCCACAAGGCACTGGGTGCCCTGGCCATGCCCAGGGGACCCTGGTCCCCTGCGCTGGGCACTGGGGTGGTGGGCAGGACTTCTGTCTTTCTTAAGACAGGAGTCATGTGGCATGGATAGTTTTGCATCACAAAATGACGCTAGGCTGGTTCGGGTCATTTTTTTTACTCTAACCTGCATAACGTAATTCTTTGGTGCTAAACCCCCTTCTTCCATAGCGCAAGCCCCACCCAGCGAATGTCATTTTTATTTTTATGCTAGCCTACCCTTTACACCGGCTTGCACCATTCCATAGATATGGTGCCTGGCTGGTGCTCAGAAATGATGCAAGCTGTGCTAAACGTTTTGGTGCAAAACTGCATTAGTGCAGTTTTGCACCAAAAAGTATAAATTAGGGTAATTGTACGTCAATATGTCTGGATGATTTTACTCTTTAAACTTACACTGCTGCAAGCAAACAGGATTCCTATGCTATGTAATTACAACAAATGCATAAGTGTCTTAATCAAGACAACCATACACTTTGAAAGATGCACTTTGGACAAAACTAAAGACTGAGTAGCCTGTCATGATTTTTAGAAACCTTCACAGCATTCTTTTCTTTTTTTTAAATTCCAAAACAATAGTGGCCTTATGAAAAAAAAAACAATGGCACTGATGCCTAGCAAATTTCCCCCCTGGCTTTCTTGGCTATTACTTGTTTCCCCTTCGCTGCACAGCAGGCCAGCTCCGCAAAAAAATATTTCAGGAGCTCAGTATTAAACATGGCTGGGTTAATGGTGATGCTACTTGATGGTCCTGTGACTGATGAACCACTGGTCAAGACCCAGATGAGGCTCCTCTCTAGGATGCTTACTGTTTCTCACATCTAAGTGAAGCAAGAGAACCACAGGTTCGTTGGAGCTGGAGGTCAGCAGTTTTTTCCAGAGCACTTGTTCCATCAAACTATATATGATGCTTTGAGAAAGGCATTGTATGTTAGGCTGCTTAACGCCAATCAGAGAGCAAAATAATGTAAAGTTTCATTTTGAATGGAGCCCGAATCTCGCCCATAAAATACCAAACAGTCTAGAACGGCCTTTTTTGACTTGATGGTTACCTATAATTGTTTCCATTACGTAGCAGCCCAGGAAGTAATTGAAACACTTCAAAGCAAAGATGAAGAAGACCCAGTCCATGGCACTTGCCTTAGTTTTATATTAGCATCCACATGAAGAATTCACATAAGAAAAGGGACATGACCTTCATATCTAAGAAGCAATAATGAACACTAGAAATAAAAAAATAACATACTTTTTACAGAAACAAATAAAAACGATTAGAAATGTGTATCCGACTTGTGTTTGCCTTTGGAGTGCCAGGGAGGGAGAAAGGAGTATACCTCCCAGGCTGCTATTGTGCTTTACTGTACGAAGAGTAAGGAGGAGGGCTGACACTTCACACAGCTGGTCCAACTCCTCTCCTGTCTGTCCAGGCTGTGCCCAGGTGAAGACCATGCTATGATTGGACTTGTCTGCGCCTATATGTGCCTATTTGAGGCTAAGCCTCATCTCTTTACATTACTTTTTTCTACCCTTTGAAGATATGGCCAAAGGGAAATGCATCTCTGCTGAAACATGTTGACCTGTCGGATGCAGGAGCAATAATTCTCACTAGTGTGTTAAGAATGTGTTTTTTACTTCAAAAATTCTTCATAAACCTTTATTAGGTTCGTAGCATGTTTATCCAACGTCCACAGGCAGTGAACCGATCATAACTGACCACATTCAAATCTCCCCAGAAGCCTGACACAGCGTGGAATGCTGTGACCTCAAAGTAATTGTCACCGCATTCCAGGGAAGTGATCTAGTGCTAACCAAACACAACTCCATCCCTTATAATATCACATCAGAGAACAGCTAAAAATCAATATTAAAATAATAAGCTTCTAATGAAAATGGAAATCATATGTGTACAAAAAGAAAATGAAACATATTATATTCATATTTATACGTTCACTTTATGTATAACAGTAGAAGGTTCCCTTATTTAATAAAATTCTCCCATTCATGACTTAATTAAGTATGTAGTTTGTAAATTTCCGCATTACTTAGTCCTTGTGCCAAGTAGATTTATGTTTCTCTCTTCTTTCCAAAAACCCTTTATCATCATTCAAATCCTCCACCCCCTGGCTCTCTTTCAGCATAGTTCCTGAACCAACCTCGTTCAGTTTTGTTAATCAAGATGTACTCCAGACATCCCCTGAGACTAAGATTGCAACAGTCCTTTAAAGAAAAGTTATCACAAAAGGACACATGAATTTTGAATTACCCTCTCTTATTATATTAGGTCTTTTCACTAAAACTCTGTTATAGACCTGAACCTTTGATTCATGTGCACAATTCCTAGCATCATAGTCAATTTTATATTTATTTTGATGTTCCCTCCTACTCAGAATAAGCTCATCATTTGGAAAGTCCACATTTTGTTCCCCACTTATTTTTAGCCACACAGGATTGAGCTTATAATGTTGTTTCCTGCTTTAAGTTAAACAAATGGAGATATAGATGTTATACTATTAGGAGTGACATGGTGTTCCCACCAGGTTTCTCCCAACATTTATTTTAGGGATGTCTTAATCAAGAGAGCATGCTGTGCACACTTTTTTATTATCTTATTCATATTCTCTGCTATTATCTTATTCATATTCTCTGCATTGGGTTGAGGTGAACAGAGGGCCGTCTTGGAATGAGTTATTGATAATTCTTTAAGACATTTTTTTATTTCCTGGGATACAAACTGTGCCCCCATTATCAGTTATAAGAGTTTTCAGAACACCCTCCCTGGAAAATTCTTCTTTTAAAAATGCAATTGCTATTTTAGTGTTTACCATAGCCACAAACTTCCTGACCACCCAGTTAGATGTATAGTCTACCAGTAGCATAACATATTGTGCATCATTGGGTAGAGAATCAAATGCCCCTGCTATATCTAGACCTAGGGCCAGGGCACCGCTGGAACCTCAACAGCTGACAGAAGAACAGTGTGAGTTTTCTTTATTTTGTCATTATTCGCACAAGGCCAACAATCCTTTACCACCACTTCAATCTCTTGATCCATTTTTGGCTGCCAGTACCATTCACGCAAACAAACCTTGGTCAAATTTCTCCTTAAATGCCCTTCATGAGCCAAGCTAATTCAAAACATCAGGAGATACCACCTGTTCCCCCTTCATACTTTCCCATTACTAATGCTAAGTTCGTCTTTAACACAATTAAATCCTTCTTTCTTGTTTGGCCAACCATTTACAATGAGTACCTTTAATGTAGATAGTTGAAAGTCATTTGAAACATTATCCCACTTACTTTCTTCAAGGGCTGATTCACGTACATAATCTACAGCTACTTCTTCACACACATTTACACTCTGGTTGATCGGCAGTCTAGAGAGATAATCTGCCATTGCATTCCATTCTCCAGGTATATACTCAAATGTAAAATTATAACTGGTCAATCCAACTGACCACCTCCTGATCCTAGGGGATACATTCTCCATCTCCTTACATAAGAATATACGAGTAAGTGGTAGATGATCTGATCTGACCACAAATGGTATTCCACATAAAAAAACAACTTAAAGTGGATAATTGCCCAATATACATATACAATATATGTTCAATAACTGAATAGTGCTCTTTAGCACCTTTTAATGAGTGAGAAGCAGAAGCTATCACATTCATTTCACCATTCAACATTTGGGCTAAAACTGCCCCCAAACCCTTCAGACTGGCATTGGTCAATAAAACTGTTTTCCTGTGAGCACCAAAATGTCCCAAAATTTGTAATTTTCCAATTCTGCATTTTTATTAATGTCAAATGACTGATCACATCCTTCGGTCCAGTTGAACTGGACACTCTTCTTTAGGAACAACCTCGATGGTTGAGAAACACTAGCAAAATTTTGGGTAAAGCTTGGACAAAATTCTACCAAACCAAGAAATGATCATACTTGGTCTTTGTTTTCTGATTTGGGAGCTTCCACAATACTGTTAGCCAAATCAATTTTGGACTTATACCATCACCTCAGATAGTGTGTCCCAGATAAGTTACAGTGGATACTCTGAACTTACACTTTTCCTTTTTTTATCACCAAGCCTGCATTCTATAATCGCTTCAACACCTTCCACAATGTTTCATCATGTTAACATTGGTTTCGTCCATAGACCAAAATATCATCCTGGAAAAACAAAACTTTTTCCAACCCTTCTAACACTTTCTTCTTGACCCTCTGAAAGCATGCTACTGTAAAAGCCAGTACAAAAAGCCTTCTGGATGAATCTAAGTGCCCCCAAAGGGGTTACAAAAGATGTTAATGGCCTAGAATCAGGATGGACCGTAACCTGGTGGTAAGCAGAGGACAAATCTATCACACCGAATAACTTAGCATCTTTGATTAAAGCCAAAGTTTTGGAAATATTCTGTAATGGTTGACGATGAACCCAGATGTGTTTATTTAATCCTCACAAGTCAACACACATACAAATCTCTTTATCCCCATCCTTTGGTGCTAGAACTATGGGGACCAACCACTCTGAGAACTCAATTTCTTCAATAGCTCCTCTTTCTTTTAATTTTTTTATTCTTGTTCGAGTGGTTCTAACATCATATGAGAACTTTCCTTATTTTAGACACACATGGTATTACACCATTCTTGAGAAAAACTCTATGTTTAAAATTCTTTAGTAACCCCTAAACCATCTCCAAATACTTTAGAAAACCTAGAAACCATCTCATCTGAGAATCCGTCACTCACCATTATTAACACTTTCTGTTTGGAATTTGGATTTAATATTATCCCCATGTCCCTTTGATGTCTCCAACCTAAAAGGTTATCACTCCTTTTCACTACATAAACTTTCCCAGTTGTTTCATGCTCATAACATTGAATTCTCATCACCAAATAACCCAAAATATATATTTTCTTGCCTCTGTACCCAACATGATTTGTATCTGGTGGTAGTAATTACATTTTTCCATTCCCAAATATTGAGTTCAATTCTTGTCACCAATCATTGTGCATGTTGATCCTGAATCAGCAAGTACAACAACTCTTTTCCTCCCATTTACATTCCGACATTTCTATTGGATCTGCCTCCACATATCCATCATCTTTCATACTGAAACTACATTTTTCTTCAAACGTTTCTTCTCCTTCAATACAACTCACTGCCTGTTGTTTGTTCCATCGACACACCCTGGCATAGTGCCCTTTCTTACCACCTCTCTTGCAGACTGCTAACCTTGCAAAACATCCAGAACTATTAAAAAGAAGTCCTTCGCTCCCACACCTAAAACATCTCATACCTCCACTTTTTGTTGATATTAGAGTATCAATTTGAGAAAATGTCTTCTTAAAGTTTTTATGTCCCTCCTTGCTCTTCGTTCTCCCATGTTTGTCTTCCTCCTTCTCTGCATTTTACCAACTCCTCTTACTTCATTCACTGACTCATCTACCAGCATGTCGCCTTTTTCTTTTTCATCAAGCTTTTCATGCACCCACATACTAGTATTCTCCATTCCTTCAACAATAGCTATTATCTCTTTCAAAGTGGGATTTTTACTAATAATTTTTCATGTACTTTTACATTGTTTATGCACCTGACAGTCTGGTCTCTGACAAGAGAATCAGTCAGATGTTCAAAGTTGCATGTACAAGCTAACGTTTCCAAGGCTGCAACATACGTGCCAATTTTCTCCTGTTTCCCCTGCACTCTTGTGAAAAATCTGTGCGTTTCCAGTACCACATTAAACAGTGCACCAAAATGGTTCTCCAACACAATTACAGACATGTCTGGTTCAACCTCCCCATGATCAATGATGATTTTCTCCAAATTCTCATACACGTTTCTCCCTTCTATTCTTAAATTATGTAATAATACAGCTTGCTTGCGAAATGCCAAAAACATTTCTCCACCAATCGCAAGTAAGTATGAATGAAATATCTGCTTCCATCTTTGCTGTGGCAAAATAGGATCACCCTTATCTGAAAGAAAATGAGGAGGTTCAGACAAATTAGCACCTGCCATAAGGTTTGAATATTTGAATTGTTAGTAACACAAGAAGTACTTTGGGCTAACAACCCACTTCGCCATTGTTCAAAAGGACTACTATGTGCTAATCACTAAAACAAAGACCAGCAAATAATTTCTATGATGTACATAGAAAAAAATGAAATTATGCCTCATTTATGGTCAGCAATTAATATCAATGGTGTGCAGATCACCGATTAATCTCACAGGTGTGCCCATCATGCTTGTTGCTGAGTGATCCATCTGTCAATAAATCATTAAATATGAATGGTGTGCAGATGACCACTTGTTACCGAGTGAACCACATGAGAAGGATTCATCAAAAATGGGTGTAAGTATTTACGGTCAAGTTTTCCCTTGTACGTAAAAAGAAACATTGTTGCAACAAAACTTGCTCCTCACTACTCACGTTCTCCAGCTTTATCCAATCATGCTGGACAGAACGTCACATGCTCACGACGTCATCATTTTGCTCGCAGACAGAAACGAGAGCACACCTCTGTCCTGACTCAGTGCCATCAACCAGTCGCACACGCGCCAAGATTTCGTTCACACCTCGGCTCGGTTCACTGCTTTCAACCGGTCCCAGAGCGCATCAAATTTCTGCCCACATTTCTGGTCAGCAAAAACATACACAGCGGTTCCGCTCTCTCTTGAGGGCTCCCATGTCACATCTGGATCCACAATATCACTTCAAAAGACACTTAGTATGAGTCGCGCGGGTTCCAATTCATTAGGAGGTTCGTGACAGTTTCTCCCTCATCGCCAGTGTTAAGAATACACTTTTCACTGCAAAAGTGCTTCATAAATCTTTATTAGGTTCGCAGCCTTTTTATCCAACCTCATCAGGCAGTGAACCGATCGTAACTGACTACATTCAAATCTCCCCCAGAAGCTTGACACTGCTTCGAATACTGACCTCAAAGTGATTGTCAGTGCATTCCAGCCAGTTGATCTAGTGCAAACGACAACACAGTTGCATTCACATTTCAGTTTTAACCACCTTATCACCACCCCAATATTATAGAGGTTAGTTTTTTTCAGGTTGGTGAGCAACATTTTTATGTTTGTTCTTTGTCTGGATACTCTACACCTTATCCCTGCAAATACCCTCAACACAACTGAGGGCCCCCACCATTAGAAGATTATTTGGTGATTGCAGGATGACTGAGGATGAAGCATGGCACAAAAAGGCGTTTGTGAGGTCATCTCTTATATTTTTAAGAATATTCCAAAGGTTTGGTTTTTGTCTTTTTTTTGTCCATCAGGAATAATGCATTGTTAGGAATCAAGCATAATGAGGCACTAGCATTAGGTCTCCATATCTCTATGTTTACTTTGTGTGGTAATAGGAGTGTGTGGGAGAATGAAAACATAGTCAGGCCTCCCTTTTCTCTCATTCCCTCGCACCACCGGGACTCATGGGGGTACTATTATGATACATTCATTTATTAATCTGCTAGGGGATTTTAACTTGCAGACTTGTAAATCAGACTGTTTTTTTCCTGATTGTATTGCTAATTGCATGCTATACTTTAACCATTCTCCTTTGGGTAAAGCTACAAACAATTTACCAAACAAGCTTCACATATCTTTTACTTTCATTTGGGGCACTGATCCTGTTTCTTTCAGTGGACCCCAACTTTGACTGGAGGGGGATGTCACTCTACTATAAACTATACCTTTATTTCTGCCCCTCTTGTTTTTACTTTGCAGACTTTAAAATTGGGATTAGTAAATTTTGCAATCACATACCACTTTTAGTCTCTTTTATTTGGGTTCCCTGTAAATAAATATGGTCACCTTCTCCCAAGAAGTCTGTTGCGATCCAGAATCAGGATCATAGACTCATTTGGGTCAACATAATATCTGGTGACCTCTACAGATGTTTAGTTTCTTACTTCCTTTGAGATTTCTATAGTTTCTTTGATTTTGATTTAGCCCCCAAGTGGTAATAAACTGTTTTAATACCATCTATACTCACGTAAACATGCTTTTGACTGCTCCTCATTTTGCCAGGTTGATCTAACATCTTAATTATTTTGATCATACTTGTTCCCTTTCATTTCACAAGCTTATTTTGACCTTAAAAAACACACTCCTGTGGATGTAGCTCTGTGTGGGGTTGCCTAGAAAAAAGATATCCAAGAAAGAAAAGTGTCTATCAGGGAGGTGACCTAAGAATGTCTTCACCAGACTTGTGCTCCTAGAGATGAAAAAGGCTTTTTGTTCATTATAAACTCCTCTCTAATCGGAGGTGGCTAATTCTTCAAACTTAGGCTTCCATATTGTATGTGATGACTGGATGAGGCACTTTTGTGGAAATGTATGACCACACTTCTATTGATATATCAAACGCCAGCCTTTCTCTCCCACTTCACAGCGTAAGTATTCTTGTTTTTACTTGTGAGAAAGTGCTGGAGGCAATGCAAAAGAGTCCAAAAGGCAGAGCCCCTGGCCCACAGGGGTTCAGTTTGATCTCTTGTAGCATGACCCCATCCTCTGGGCCTGCTTTTTACTATGACCTTAATTGCTGTTGCTTCAAACATTTTGTGCCATTTTGGGACCAGGAATTAAACAATAGGCTAAGCCTTTAAAAAATCACTTCATTGGAACCAAACATCGGATCAGTATCAACCAACCCAAGAAGTGTGTGCTGAACCACATGTTTTTATACAGTGCTTTAAGTAGGCATGGTCCACCTGGGTCTCAGACCCAGCAGTAATTAAAAATGGACATTGAAACAGAGCCCCTAATGGCCCTATGTTCATGTCCATAACTGTAATAGGAAAAATACTGACCGATTTCTGTACAATGAAAGGTATGGATTAAGGTAAGCCATGTCAGCGATTTACTTCCTCTTATAGTTCACATGATTTATTTATTCATGTATTCCCTATAAGCGTGATATCTATTCCCAGAATCTTGTGTTTTCGTATTTTTCCGTGTAGCATATTACTCCTGTATGGTGTATAATTTCAGGAGGAGGGGAGGTTTCAGACAGTGTAAGTTTGCCACTGTGTTTGTCAGTGGGTGTTCAAAATGTATGGTCATCCAATCCTTGGCCTCTCGGCAGGGCCCATAGAGTAATGAACACGTATTCCATTTGCAATTATGTTTCTATGCAAATGTGAGTGAATGAGGTGCATAGTTGTCAGGGCAAAAATAAAAGAAATAAACAGTGGTTACAGGTGAGTGAGTGCATTGTGTGATTGTGGGTGGTGAAGTGAAGGAGATGTGAGGAAGTGCATTCAGGGGAGAGTGAAAATAGGGTGCTAAAGAGTAAAGAGATCAAGTGCAAGGTATGCAGATGGAAGTGATATGAAGAGAAAATGATGTACATCTCTAACTAAGAGTGAAAATAATATGAGTGATTTAAACACTCTGAAGACTACAAACCCTTCCACAGGCCTCAATAATATTTAATTCACAATCTCACAGTTTCAGAATTGAACTATTCAATATTAATTATTTACAACAAATCATTGCTGTTAGTCATTTACCTTAAACAACTAACAGCCATTGATAAAGCCAATAGTCCTGGTTGGTTTTATTTGTTTGCCACCAGTGTTATATATCTGGATGCAATAAAAGAAAGCTCAGAGGGCAGTCAACATACCTGTCAGGTGGCACAATATGGAAATCACAGAACTTTAGTTGATATGGTTAAGCCATGCCCTTTACTACATGGGCCACATCCCTTATAGAGACAACTCACTTTTCTCATATATTTAAAGCTCTGTTTTCATGTATTCTGAACCACATGAATCTGAGCATTGCAAGAGCTGCTTATGACCATTCCTGTATCTTCCCAGATTACCAGACATTTGGTAAACAAAAAGGCTAAGACATTCCTGGTTAATAAGGAAGGTGAACCCCCTGACGATCTAACAAAAGGTTGAACCGAGAAGCAAAAGCAAAGATTCTTCTATTGTCAACTTTTGCAGCAATACAACTACATTTTAGTAGGCTAAGAAGGTGTCACTATCAAAATGCTCTGCAGATTTCCCCTCACCTAAATATATCTGTAGAGAACAAAAGCAAGGGAAAGCCTACCTCCTCCATCTCCCGTCCTGATTTGTCACTCGCACCGCTGAAAGCTCCAGAGGCAGCCCACTGGCAGTGGCTGACCCACATGACATGGTGCTAAAGTAGCTATCTGGGATGCTGGTCCACTAAAGACCTTAAGCAGCAC
Source organism: Pleurodeles waltl (assembly GCF_031143425.1). Taxonomy (NCBI): domain Eukaryota; kingdom Metazoa; phylum Chordata; class Amphibia; order Caudata; family Salamandridae; genus Pleurodeles; species Pleurodeles waltl. The sequence continues at coordinate 641,655,856 of NC_090446.1, read as the reverse complement.
AAATTCCAGGTTTTAATTACTTTGATCCTCTAGAAATGAGGTAGTGCTTCCATTGCAATGCATGTAAGACTATTTTACACCTGAAAAGTTAAATCATCACGCTGTTTGTCACATTCAATTATTTACCACCTATATGATTCCAATAATTAAAGCAATTCATTTTGTACTCTTTTTCACAGGCATTGGCCAATAGAGAAGGCGTTAATGTTATAAACAGCATTTGTGCAAATGCCTGTGTTTACACTTGCTGGCATATTACAGACAGACATGTTATCTTTGCAGTACTTACTCACATTTAGAACTGTGGGGACATTTCGCCAGGCCTGTGGCTGTCGAACTGATAATGAATGTTGAAGCCTTTACAGAGAATTGTATGCAACCAAAATGTCAGGCAAACGTTCCGCTCTGGGTGCGGCTGGAGAAAGCCTCAAGGTTCTACACTTATAACGACTAATGGAAAGAGCTGTCGGTCAAGGTATAGTCGAGAACCTTAGCTGGAGCTGGGGGGAGTTAGGTGAGCTAGGAAGGCCTCACAAACATTCCATCTCAGCCACTATTCTAAGCAGAGTTTACATGATCTTTGGTCTCCCAGCGTGCTCTGTGCTTTTTAAAAAAAAAATATTTTATGCATGCAACCCAGCGCGTGCTACTGCAGCCAAAAGCAGCCAGCAAATATTTGTCTTGTGTTAATATGTGCCAAGATTGTTCTTCCGTGCTTCAAAAAACACTGATGAGAGGTTCGAGGAGCAACCAACCGACAACAACTTCGATAACCCGTAGTTAAAGATTTCAGTAAACAGGGAATTAATTCATATTTTTCAAAGTATTAATAATAATATCTATACTTGTGCAGTGTGTGGAATTCCCTTCCGATGTCGTAATGTGGATTGAAACAAAGTTTGTAACAGCCTCTCTAATGACAGAACAGTCTCAGCACTGGATGAATTGACCAATGAAGGATGAAAGGCTGGGTTTGGCCCGTGGACACCTTCCTACCTGTGATTCAGCAATAGCTCTGCTTTCTGATCACCCACTATAGACTGACTGTAAACAACAATTAAGTTAAACCCAGGAGTAGCCTTGCGGCATGTTTAAGAGGTGGGGCGGCGCGTGGTAGAGGTGTTGAAAGATTAATTAAAAAAAAAATTACCTGATTAACCATCTCTGCCTCCACCGCGCCACACCTCTTGCCTTCACTGCAGGCACAAGCTTCCAGCCTGCCCGCTGGCCAATCTGAACGCTGCTCTCAGGCTGCTGGCAGCATAGCAGCAGCTTTCGAATTGGTCGGAGCATCCAGCCAGGGCCCTCCAATGCAGAGTGGGAGCCTGCTGTCTCCAACCCAGCAACACAGTGCCAGGTTGGAGAGAGCCTAGTTCGCATATGTGTTTGGGCGGCCCGAGACAGCCGGCCAAACATACATGCGCACTGAGAGGGAGTGCTGTGCACTACCCCTTCGTGCTCGTCACAGCCCCATGTTCCTGCCTTTTTACTATAAAATGATAATAAACTTTAGTTAGTTTATTATCGTTTTATAGTAAAAGTTTTGCAGCTGCTGGTGGGGGTGACGCTCCTACGTCGTAGAAGAGGAGACGCGCCTGGTTAAACAACTATCCACCATAAACACTTCTGCCCAAAAGCGTTGGGTTCTCACAGGAAATTACTTACTTCTTTATTTAGTGGCTACAATGTATTGAATGAGATAGATACCCTAGCCCCCCAGCTATAGGACTCACCGCCCAGTGATTTATTGAACAGTTTCTATATATATATTTGGAGTGCCTGGATTATGACTGGTAAATTGAAAAATAAGGGAAGTCCAGGCTGATTTTAACTTGCAATTTTCACCTTTGAGGTTATCCAGACACTAGGTAGGGCAGACCAGAGGTGGAGGAGAAAATCATGCCTATTTCATCTCGAAGAGCCATGCCTCTTCCAGACGAAAGAGATCGAGAGAGTGAGTGTGTGTGTGAGAGAGAGAGAGAGAGAGACTACATAACACATTACTGTTTAATATGGGCCTATATTGCCACTAAGGGGCTCTGGCGTCATTTATTAACCACAAGCCCAAAGACTGAGTGGTTTATAAATGTCATCTCAACCCTTAGATGGCAATCAATATAGGGCCATATTACACGTTACACATTGATACTTCTGAATTATTAATTGCTTTAAGTACTATTGAGAAAGCGTTGGTTCATTTCAGAGTCATCCGTTTGGTAGCAATTGTTTGAGACTGCAGGTATGTCTGTCAGTGTTTTGTGAATTGTATGTTTTTTTGGGCATTATGTACTTATTTTTTAAAAGTACTTTATGAAACAACATGTATTATTATAAGTCAAATTTTAGATGCAAAGCACATTGTATGGAAATTAAAACATATTTTAAAATGTGCTTTTCTTTTGTAGTACATTGACACTATAGGGGAGGTTTAACAAGAATTTGTATAAAGAAAGAATATAGAGCCCAATGTGGGACATTATACCTTTTTATTGGCAGAGTTTTGCATTTGCAATGTTTATTTTGAACCACAGGGGTAGTTCTTTGGTAGATACTTGCATCAAGGATGAGCCTGCAAGGGTTTGCTTATTAATGCTCTAAGATCAGCACTGTCATTATAAAAACAGTTTTTACAAACAGTGAAAGAAAGATTAAACTTTTTTGTATTTGTTCAGGGTAACTAAATAGACGGCAAAACAATTTAACACTGTGAATTATGGGAATTTAATTCACTGTTAAGATCCCTTTTCTGTGAAGTGCAAGCTTTGAACTCACTGACAAATATTCAATCATTCAATAATTATTTAATTAGTGTCTGTGTGTAGTGTGGGTGTATGTGTCTGTGTACACTGTGAGTACCGGATTGGTCCTCATAGAGGTGGTAGACACTGTCAGCCCAGAAAAACACCATCCTTGTGAGGAGCGGTGCCCATAGTGTGTTTAGGTAGTTTCGAGTGAGTTATCAAAAAACCTAAAGTGCAGTTCCATTTGCCTCGGTCTGCTTTATAACCATCTCTGCTATCAAAACATGCATGGAGTAAGAATAGTAGACACACACATTATTAGTGTAAATGGCCGGTCCTCATAATTACAGGTATGTTATGCTGTGTGTATGTCTGTGTTTGTGTCAGTCATCAGGAGACCAGTGTTTCTCCAAGCAGCCTGCATACAATGCTAGTAAATGTTGGGGTTGCAGAATACCCTGGATGCCTAGTCTTGAGTCCACCATATGGCTCTTTCTTCCAACCCTTACACTTGTCTCCGCCTCATTCTCACATGTTCATTTACATCTCTGATTTGTCCCTTTGTCACTGTTGTCCTATATTTCCCTTGCTGCTTCTTTATTCCATTTCTGTCTTTCTCTCTATTGCTCTGGGTCAAAGCTTGATGATGAAAAATAAGTCCTGGGCTACAAACATGAGTGCAGGGGCCTACCACGGGCAATAACTGGCACAAATTAAGCACTGTCTCTTCCAAATCTGGTGCAGGGTATCTTGTCGACTTTAGGGGTTCATGAGGGTCTCCTTCACCCTTCTTTGGCTGGATGGGCATCTTCTTGTCTCTGGGTAGTAATTTCAGGCAATACACTTACAGTTAAAAACATGGACAAAGTTTGGTCATCAGACTTTGTCCTACCCTTCAGAAGGCAAGAAGGAAGCGATTGAGCGGCTGCAGCAAAGACCCTGATGACTACATATTCTGCCACCAGTAGTCTAGCGGATTTGTTTGTCCAGCTCATTACCAGGTTTTGGAGAGAAAGGGCAGCACAGCAGCAAGTGCGCCGAAACCCCAAAATAATTATTTCTTTACAGTGCTGTCATTTATTTGGGTATCAGATTAAACGCTGCTGCCTCTAGCAAAATGTTACTTACGCTTAGCCACTCTGGCGCCCTTTCTTGCCAACCCCAGGGCCTTACATCCCACCTCACAGGCTTTCAAATAGCACACACACGCAAACATGTACATACAAACATTCATATACATAGCTCCACGCACTCATAAAAAGACACTCAAACAGGTATACACATAAGCTCAAAAACACACATAGAAAGATAGTCACACAGACGTACACATGCATTCCCTGGGACACAAACACACACATACAAATTTGGAGACTGCTGAACACAAACCTTAGCTGAGACGGTCCTATTCAACCTGAGCTTGCATGCTCTTTGTCTGCAGGAAAGGTCGACGATATCTGACTCCCCCATCTTCCAACGCCGACAAGCATCGCACCAGAGCCTTGTCCATGGGCTTCTACCCAATGGGCTGTATCAGCCACCTCCTGACACACACACAGCACTGCCAGTGGAGCCCTCTTCTGCTGCCAAAGTGAAATTACATATTTCACATGAAAACAAATGATCTGTGAGATCATTTGTTTGCAAGTAAAAGTTGTAAGATGTCAAGCCAGTAGCTTGTGAGGTCATTTGTTTGCAAGTAAAAGTTGTGGGATGCCAAACCAGTAGCCTGGTAGCATTGAGAGTCAGCTCCCTGGCGCTCACTATGGACGACTTGTCACAGGTTAGGACCTCCCCTTCTCAAAATCTGTTATATTCTGCACATCCCCCAAATTAAGGATCGACTGAGAGTTTTCCGGGCATGGGATATCTGTCAATCTGTCCAAAAGCAGAAGTTTCATTTACCTTATTACGAGTGTATTCATATCTATGCCCTCACAAAAGCGTGATTGGGACACCCACACTTAGAGGCTGAGCTGAAGAGAATTTCATTATAAATGATATATTTAATGCCACGGTTGTATGTTGTGAGGGGTTGTGAATCTGGACAGGGACTCCTTGAGTGAGTCACGATGCATCTCCCCTCCCTCCACAAAGTAAAAAAAAATATTTGCATATTAATCTCTGCACAACTCAATGCATGGTTTCTAACAGTGTACGTATGCCATTTACAGTAGTTATAAGCTGAGACACCTGGACCAGGACACAATGGGTTAAATCCATGCCTTCAAATAGGGTAACCCTCCACCTGCCTTGTGACTATTAGCAGTATTGTTTCACTCAGTCCTTTCATTGTAACAGGATTTCTGGGAGACAGTGAGGTAACCATTAATTAAGGAGATATACCTGTGATGCACTAATAACATAGACCCTTGCATTGTAGTTATAAAGGTATGACGTATGAAGTGCTATATAAATACTGCTATACAATACTTCTAATTGACAGTAGCTGTATAATTAGCAATAGTGTTGGTTATTTTGTTAACTAAAGAAGGACTGAGTCTGCTCGTGACCCAGTGACCTCTGGCCCTCACTCCATCAACCTGTTTTCTGGTTTACAGAAATGTAGTGAATAGCATAAACTGTTTAATACCATGTGCATTGTACAGATACTAGCAAAGATAGCAAATACGGATTTGTGGACCTATCCATGACCCACTTGTAGTTTTTGACTTGTCTCTTATTTGGCTTTTTGGCAGCGGCAGCCACTGTACATCTCAAGGGGAGTGGCGGGTGGGGAAATAAAATAATAATTAAAAAAACTTACCTTTGCTGCTGCTGCTGCCGCAACCTCGCTCCTCTTCCCTCAACTGTGTTGGTGTCCCAGCCCGCCCTGGAACACCAGCATAGGCTCCCCATGCAATCCTGGGGCTGCTCTCATGCTATACCTAGCATGACAACAGCATCAAGATTGGTCTGCCGCTCAGACAGTGAATGGGAGTCTGTACAGTTTCTCCGTTCCAGCTGTGCAAAAGAGCACGTTCTCTGCTCCATGTTGCTCCATATTTACAAAACAATGCATTGAGCCCAGTGTGTCAGTTTTTGATGGCCTGCATCAAAAACTACCTGTGCTGGAACCAGATGTGCCACATAGTTTTTAATGTATGCAAGGTGGGTGTTCCCTCTTCAAAACTCACATCAAACTGATGCAGTGATATTTACAAGTTTTTCAGTGTGTGGCACATCTTTGAGATGCATCGCACTCATCCTGGAATGTGTCAAGATTCCTAAGCCTCTTCAACCCTGGTATAGGAACTGATGCAGTGGCTTTGTAACAGGAATCTGCCCATTTATAGTCACTTTACACACTGGAACATGTCTGTATTTCACATCCCATCTACCAGTAGTGGGTCTACACTTTTGACAGTCATGTTGTAGAACCCCTTGACCAACCAGTGACCATGGCAGCTATGATATCATCATCCACTACTGCAAGGCTATGTGACGTTGTACACTCCATAGAAGAGACAGGCCACAATTGTCACTTTTCCACTGGGAAGTCAGGCGGAATGGGTCCCCAAGACCAGGCCTGCGTATTCCAAAGGACAACAGTTCAGTACACACATAAGGTAGGTAATACATGTATTGCCATTTAACATTACAACATATACTTGTATTCACTCACATTACACTGTCACTCATATTGTCACACATACTCAGGTCTCTACATACACATAAGTGGTCTAATACCACTGTAATGTGACACAACAGTACTGCATACATTACATCCAGGACCAATGTGGAGATGGTGCTATTCCACCATTTTACATGCTTTTACATTGGTCCTCACACAATAGGCTACTTGCGTCAGTCAGAACTAACGCATCACCACAGCTTTTTGACACATTGCTGAGGTTGCATTGGTTGTGAGGCCAACTTCAGCAATTCACCACTTTTGGGGCTGATACATTGTGGCAGAGTTCCCTTGGATGCCTCAGAATTTCTTACGAGTCCTTGGGACCTTACGTCATGGTGCATCGTATTGTAAATATGACACATCCATGGAGTCATAACCTGTCTTGCCGCAGCCCAAGTTTTTTTTACGCATTGCGGCCGAAACGCAATGATGAGTCAATCCTTGTAAATGAGGCCCTTCATCTAGAGCAGTGGATCTTAATTTTTGGACCTCTGTGGACCCCCACGTAGTCATTACTAGAACCCTAGAACCCCCAGTGAATCATTATTGGAGACCAGGGACCCCTCAAGGGTCATTACTGGAAGTCAGGGAGCCTGGGATATGCATTATTGATGATTTGATCTACATAAAATACACATTCATCAAACATACACCAATGAATATTTTTTTAATTCACAAACATAAAAAATCTAAATTTTAAATGTAATATGAAGGTTGGAGCTTTTCTAAGTTCAATTAAGGCCACTCACCGTCCATACTATATTCAGTCTAATGCACCTGCACTGTTCCCAGGGATCAATGCGGGGATAGAAACTTATTTTTTAGCACCCAATTTCCAATTCCTTCATGCTTTGGGGACGATTAAAACGTTTCAGTTGTACATTTTGCTTCATTACTTATGTACATTGTATTAATCTGTTAAGAACCACTGATCTAGAGGAATGAGGAATGTCCTCAAGAAGGACCAGAGCTGAACTGCCCTGTGGGACTGTCCGTGGTTCTGACAGAGTTGGAGGGATGACCCTGTGTAAATACCTATGCTTGCCTTGACCAACGTGCCTTAACTCTTGGGGCCTGTGTGCCTTTGATTTAGACACAGTCTTCCTTTCATAAATCGTCTCACCTTCCAGGTGTACATAGAAAACCTGCCGGACACACCCGTTCCCCTTCAGATGAATGTGGTGAACTGTGTAATCGACTCAGCAGCTCATTGCAAGGATTTTTCAGAGTTATATGAAAAGTTATGTTTCGCGTCTGAGTGCTCCCTTTGCATTCACCATTGATAGTGTTTCCGTGTATAGTGCTACACGTTCATGAAAACACAATTTGTAGAAAGTGTTGAGTTTCAAAGCACACAATGCCTTTTACGTCAGCCCCCAGGATACCCTCCCGGGTAAGTGATGCGCAATGCAAATACATATAACATAACAACAGTGCAACTTGGAAGAGATTTCAAGATGATTTGACTAGAGGGTTTGAGGTCCAATAACTATTTTTCTTTGAATTGATGCATTTTTAAAGACACTACGGGGCATATTTACAAGCTTTTGTGACGCTCCAGTGGCGATGTGCACTGTGCCATATTTAAAAGGCGGGGTTATCCACTTTTTGTGGCTTAACTCCACCTTGTAAATATGGGCCCCCAACGCAGTTTTCTGTGGCAGAGGGGTGTGCAATGGGTGTTGCTGTGGACGTACCTATGCAACACCTATTGCTTTTTGACACTGCCCCAGATTTACAAGAAAACATATACTGTATATGAGGCTGCACCAAGAACTAATGTCAGCCCAGGGGTGGTGTTTTCATGGCACAATGAGGAGAAATACTTTTATTTTTCCTTGGTTTTGCTTTTTCTATGTGTGCTGCATTCTACAGCACACATAGAAAGAGCAAAAGGCCATTAATGATTGTCTAGGTGCAGGAAGGTGTCCCTTACTACACATAGACAATTGTCCTTGCAATGCAGGCACCCTTGCACTATAGGGTAGCTAAATTTAGTGCCATCGCTAGGGGAAACACAGGGGTGCGCCATATTTTTGTAAGTACAGCACATCCCTGCATTTTTTAAGTGGCGCAGCATGGCAATGCTAATTTTGGTGCAGCACTGCACCACTCCTTGTAAATATGCCCCATAGTATCTTTTTCACATGTGACAAACAAAGCCTGATCATTTTCGCAGTAGTTTGCTATCTTGTAATTCCTTCCCCATTTCTCTCCATTTCTGCCTACTTGCTTTTATTTTTCAAAGTTCTTATTCCAAACTTCTCTTGTTTTTTTTTACCTTTCTCTTTTCAGTCTTTTTAAGTACTCTACTTGTTCATTTTTACTAGACTAACACTCACCCATATTCTGCATTCTTTGTCTCTTTTCATCTCTCCACTTTTATAGGTGTTATGCTATTTCCTTTCTTTTTGTGTTATTGCCCTTGTCTCTCCTTTTCTGATCCCACGTTATTAAATAGCTATTAGCTTCTATTTCTTTTCATCCGTTCTACGGTCCTACCACTGTTTACTCTTTCACAGCTCTCCTTCTGTGTCCCATTTTTGTTACCTCTTCTATTACACATTTTTATTTATCCTCCTGTTTATGTTCTACTTTCCTTTCTACTTTTTCACGTACATGGGTGCTGGTTACCCTGGAAATCAGGTCCTGTCCACTTTTGCATATACTGTCCAATAGCAAGGAAGAAGGAAACACTAAGGCCCAGACTTGTCAAAAAAAGTGCATTGCCCTTGCATCAGGCAAGGTGACACAAGGGCAACACAATCCTTAAGTCAGATTTGTCACGCCACACAAAGCCACCTTGAATGGCCATGCATTGCTCGGTTAATCTGAAGTAATGCAAGGTGGTGCAATTCACTGCATTGCATTACTCTGCACCGAGAAGGCGTTACATGGGTGAAGCGTGGATGTTCCCACTCATCCACCCATATATTTTGGCACTTTACCAGGTTTATCAAGACAAGTAAACCTGGGAATCTGTCATAATTTTATATTTTCCTGGTAGAGTCACAACAAGGAGAAATGTATTTTTTTCTCCTCATTTTTGTTTCGCCTGCACGCACACTTGTGTGCTGCTTGCAAAATCTATTGTTAATAAAAAAAATCTTAAAAAGGCTTAGAACCAGCCCCTTACTTACCTGAACTTACCATTGGCTCAGTCCAACGTTGCTCTGATTTATGTGCTTCTGATTGGCCAGCACGTCATCTGCAAGTCACTTCCTGTTGTCTTCTTCGCCGATCTTGCCGTCCGGTTGCCTCTGGGCCAAGTACTCCTTCTCGTCACTTCTCATAGGACACTGGCCAGTGTCCTTCCTCTGGCTACAACTCTGAAGGAGGGTACTTCTTTTTTCTCTCTACATAATGTCTTCTTTCTTTGCTGACATCTTCTTTCTCTGCTGACATCTCCTCTGTCGTTTTTCTTCGCTGCCATCTTCTTTTTTCTTTCTGCGTGCCGTTTTCTTTCTTTACTGACGTCTTCTTTCTTTGCTGCTATCTTCTTTGTTCTTGGCCGCATGCTGTCTTCTTTCTTCACTGCTGTCTTCTTTCTTCTTTACCGCATGCCATCATCTGTCTTCTTTCCTCACTGTTACCTTCTTTCTCCTTTACCGCATGCCGTCTTCTGTCTTCTTTCTTCATTGCCATCTTCTTTCTTCTTCGCCGAATGACATTTACTGTCTTCATTCTTCACTGCCATCTTCTCTGTCTTCCTTCTTCACTACCGTCTTCTCTGACTTCCTTCTTCACTACTGTCTTCTTTCTTCCTTATGCCTTCTTCTGTCTTCCTTCTTCACTGCCATCTTTCTTTACTGCGTGCTGTCTTCTGTCTTCTTTCTTCACGGCTGTCTTCTTTCTTCTCCACCGCATGCCATCTTCTGTCTTCTTTCTTTACTGCCATCTTCTTTCTTCTTTACTGCATGCTGTCTTCTATCTCCTTTCCTCACTGCCGTCTTCTTTACCACATGCTGTCTTCAGTCTCCTTTCTTCACCTCATGCCATCTTCTACCTTCTTTCTTCACTGCCATTTTCTTTCCTCTCTACCGCATTCTGTCTTCTTTCTTCTCTGCGATTTTTTTCTTCTTTGTTCCTGTCTTCTTTCTTCACTGCCATCTTCTTCCTTTCTTCCTCACTGCATGACGTCATGCCAATAGATTTCTCCTTTGTACCTTCGTTCTATCTAACTGTATTACAAATATTAGAAAAAGGATATAATAAAGTTTTGTTTTAAATTTGATAAACCATTAACAGTTTATCAAATTTAAAACAAACATTATTATAACATGTTTGTAATATTTTGGAATCCAGTTAGATAGATAGAAAAAACAAGGGTGAAACATATTGGCTTTGCCAATCTTGTTCCTTTTTCAAAGTGTGCTGAATTCTGAGGTCATAGTATACAGAGTTGGCTCCTCTGTCTCCAGTGCATTGAGAACATTTATGTGATATGCAGGATAGCTTCAGAGAGATGAGATCTGAGGGCTGCCATTGTGTAATCTTCAATTTCCACTCCACTGCAAAATCTGACAGTGATATTGTGCTGTGCGGCCTCCTTACTCAAAAACTGGAGGTGATCAACTCCCCTCACTACCCTTGTTTCTACTCATGTCCAATAGCATAGCTACTTATGTAACAGACACGTATTAGCAGTGGATCCAAGTTATGTGCTCAGTTTGGTTGAGGTTGGAGCGAAATCCCGCCCAATGAGGCACTGAGCCATTGATGATAACTATGGCCCTAACTGGAAGCCTATGGTGAGTGGTCTGCATATGACTTGTAACAGTAATGCCAGTGATATGCGGTCGTGGAAGCACACCAGCTACTCTTGCTTGACTTGTTAGGCATTGGCACTAAACGAATACTCTGAGAACCTGTAAACTGGAGGCCGGATTAGTGATGGTCCGTGGCATAGCGGAGTTGGAGTCAAGAAGGACAGAGTCCATAGATGTAGATATATATATATATATATATATATATATATATATATATATATATATATATATTGTTGGACTTTTGCTTATGCAGGGTCATCCCCAGTCTTTTTTGCCTCCTGCCTCCTATTTTTTTCTGACATGTTGCTGTTGGCTTTTCAACTCTGAGCACTTTACCACTGCTAACCAGTGCTAAAGTGCATATGCTCTCCTGTTTAAATTGTATGTAAGTGGTTTATCCATGATTGGCATATTTGATTTACTAGTAAGTCCCTAGTAAGGTGCACTAGAGGTGCCAGGGCCTGTAAATCAAATGCTACTAGTGGGCCTGCAGCACTGGTTGTGCCACCCACATAAGTAGCTCTGTAATCATGTCTCAGACCTGCCACTGCAGTGTCTGTGTGTGTATTCTTACACTGTAAATTCGACCTGGCAAGTGTACCCACTTGCCAGGCCTAAACCTTCCCTTTTCTTACATGTAAGGCACCCCTAAGGTAGGCCCTAGTTAGCCCCAAGGGCAGGGTGCAGTGTATGGATAAGGTAGGACATATAGTAATGTGGTTTATATGTCCTGACAGTGAAAATACTGCCAATTTCGTTTTCACTGTTGCAAGGTCTGTCTCTCTCTCATAGGATAATATGGGGGCTACCTTTAAATATGATTAAAGTGTAGATTCCCCTAGAGAGTAGATGGACATGTGGAGTTTGGGATCCCTGAACTCACAATTTAAAAATACATCTTTTAGTAAAGTTGATTTTAAGATTGTGCGTGTGGAAATGCCACTTTTAGAAAGTGAGCATTTTCTTGCTTAAACCATTCTGTGACTCTTCCTTGTTTGTGGATTCCCTGTCTGGGTCAGTTTGACAGTTGGGTTGTTTTTCACCTCACACCAGACAGTGACACAAAGGGAGCTGGGGTGTAATCTGCATTTCCTGATTAGCTATCTCTGCTAGGAGGGAGGGGTGGAGTGGTCACTCTCATCTGAAAGGACTGTGCCTGCCTCTGACAATGCTGTCTCCAGCCCCCTGGTGTGTGTCTGAGGCCTTGCCTGGGCAAGGCAGGATTTCACAAGAAGGTGTGAGTCCCCTTTGAAGAAAGGTTACTTCAAAGACTAAAATGGGTATAAGAAGGGCACCCAAACTTACAAACTTGAGAAACACTTCTGGAACCAAGAGGAACCTCTGCCTGGAGAAGAGCTGATAGCTGAGGAACAAGTGCTGCCCTGCCTGTGACTGTGCTTTGTGGAGCTTTCCTGCAGTGCTGCTTCTGCCAGAGTAAGAGGGCAAAGACTGGACTTTGTGTGCCTTCCATCTTGAAGAAGAAATCTCCAAGGGCTTGATGTAGAGCTTGCCTCCTGTTGTTGAAGTCTCAGGGATAGCAAAGACTTCTTCCTGCCAGCACCAGGAGTCTCTGGAGAGACCCCTACTCTGCTCTGTGGTGCCCTTCCAGTTCCTGGGACCCTGAAAGGAGAGGCTGGCAGCCTAAGGACAAAAATACACGCACCGAGCACCGTGCGGAGAAAAGATCGACGCGAATCCGATCGCGGCTGAGAAAACGACGCGACGCCGGTTCCGCAGCTGAGAAACGACGCCGCAGGAAACGCGACCGAAAAACCGACGCCCGGAGCAGGAGAAACGACGCGCAGCATCGCTGACGGAGGCTGAGAGATCGCACCCTGCACCGCGGGACTTTCGGATCGTCGTGTGGCTGGCTTTTTTCAACGCGCACCGCCGTGCCGAGTTGTTTTCGACGCACACAGCCGTGCAGGGTTACTTTCGACGCACACCGCCCGTGCGGGGTTATTTTTGACGCAAACCAGGTACATTTTCACGCTAGCAGCGCTAGTGTGGTGTTACAACTACCTAAAGACTCTTTTTATTTTAAACCTTTAAAAAATCATAACTTGACTTGTGTATGTTGGATTTTTGTCGTTTTGGTCTTGTTTTGTCTAGATAAATATTTCCTATTTTTCTAAACTGGTGTTGTGTCATTTTGTAGTGTTTTCATTAAGTTACTGTGTGTGTTGGTACAAATACTTTACACCTAGCACTCTGAGGTTAAGCCTACTGCTCTGCCAAGCTACCAAGGGGGTAAGCAGGGGTTAGCTGAGGGTGATTCTCTTTTATCCTAACTAGAGTGAGGGTCCTTGCTTGAACAGGGGGTAACCAGACTGTCAACCAAAGACCCCATTTCTAACATTGGTGACCAGCGGTCGGGATTGGACTTGTATTTGTACTTGACATACAGTAATTAAGTGTACACTACTGTTTTGATCTCAGACCACTACGTGACCACATACTACTTGTTTGGTGATCTTTTGATTTTTCTCTTAAGGACCCTTTTTATTCTACTTCCATGATTTTGCTGATCCCTTGGCTGATTCTTTTTACTTCATTGGGAAATTATTTTTTTCTGCCTTTTGGAACTTTGCACTTGTGACCATCATGTCTCAATCTGGAGATGCAACAGCTGGAGCTGTGTTTGAAATGGAGAAACTGAAGGAGTACTCAGTTGCTCAATTGAAACAGTTCCTTAAAGATCTTGACTGTCCCACTGAGAGCTCCACCAGGGAGGGGGAGCTGCAACAGGCACAGAGGGCTTGGGTGACAATCAAGAAGGCTGGAGGGCACACAGAGGAGGAGAATATGGGTGGGGAAGTGCAGAGGATACACAGTGGTGTAGTGGAGGAACCTGTTACGCCTGGGGGGAGGGTCCCCAGGAGGGGTGGCAGGGTGTCACCCAAGGGTCTGACTCCTGAAGAGTTACAGGACAGACAGGCAGAGAGGGAGTACCAATGGGAGCTGAAAAAGCTCAATTGGGAGTTGGAAGAAAGGAGGAGGAACTTAGAGATTAAAAAAATGATTTATGCTTACGAGCTTAAATTGAAAGAGCTGGAAGTCATGAGGGCTGAGTCCAGCTGGAATGGTGGCAGCAACAATTGTATATCCAGTGATGCTGCAGAAGTGCACATGCCCAGAGAGGTGGTGCCCTACTTGAAGGAGGGAGTTAACACACGCCAGGAGGTTCAGGGGTATGAGGTAGCTCCAGTGATGCACAGGGTCCCTGAGGTGGATTGGGGAACTGGCATGGGGAGTCATATTCCTACTGGTGGGAGGGACACTCTACTGACTCTAAGTGAGAGTGACAGGGAGAGGGGTTCCCCCCAGGTAGAAGTCCTGGTTATGGAGTGTGAAAACATCCCAGAAGAGTGTGGGTTGAGTGTCAGGGACAGTCAGGTACTGTCTCACCAGTCTCAGGAGGGTGATGTGGGGTGCTTTTTCAAAGCAGAGTCACTGGATGGTTGGGTGAAGGGTACTTTGGTTAATTCATGTGAGGGGCTGAGTGATGTAATTGCTGGAGAGCATATGTCTAGTCCTTATTTTCCAGAGCTATGCCAACACCAGGTGGAGTGTGAGTTCTCTGACCCCAGGGAGCTTACAATGGAGGCAGACTTCTGGGTGAGTACCAGAGAGTCTGAAGAGGCATTTGGGGGTGCTCCTGAGAGGAGTCGTCTAGGTAGTTCCCAACCAGGTGAGGTAGGGAAGGATTGTAGTGTCCCAGGTAGGTCCCAGTGTAGTGGGATGGGTGAGGGACCCCATGTCCAGTCTCAGAGGAGAGGGAATGGGGATGGGTTGAGGCCCAAGGTGCCCAAGATCCGGTCCCAGGTCCTGGAGGGTTCCCTGCGGGAACACCAGGAGGGGAGCCTAGCCTGTACCATAGGGCCATCTGTTGAGGGAGACCCCACAGTGTCAGGAGAACTTGGGGGGGGCGGCTGTAGCCAGCGTCCCACCAGTTCTGGTGTCTGGCAGTACCACTCCTAGTGAGGGGGTGCAGAAGTCCAGACAGAGGGTTGAGAGGGGGTTGCGGACCCCAGTGGAGAACCTGGAGGGTCAGGGGTCAGCTCTGAGAGCAGAGCCCCCCATGAATGACCTTGGTGAGACCATTTCTGGGTTGGGGGGAATCCAGACTCTGTCAGATGGGCAGAGGTCAGGAGACCTGCGCCAGCCAGACTCTTGTGTGGCCCTTCGGGACAGCGTGTCCCTTGAGGGGGGTAAGTGTGCCCCCCTGGAAGTCCTGGTGTGCCAGGCAATGGTTCAACCGCAGGGTGGTGACTCTGGGTTGAATGATCAGGTTCAGGGGGTAAACTCTGACCTGATGGGGGGTAAATGTGCTCCCAAGGAAGTCCTGGTGTGCCAGGCAGTGGTTCAACCGCAGGGTGGTGACCCTGGGTTGGATGACCAGGTTCAGAGGGTAAACTCTGACCTGGTAGGGGGTAGGTATGCCCCCCAGGAAGTCCTGGTTTGCCAGGCAGTGATCCAGTCTGTGGGTACAGACCCCGGATTGGGAGGCCAGGTTAAGGGTGTCCCCCCTGACCTGGAGGAAGGGGCTACTGCTAACAGTGCCCCTACCATGTTGTCTTCTGGGGGGGCCACTCCTAGTTGGGTGGTTCAGGACCCCAGAAGAGAGGGCAGGGGGAGGGAAGCCTCACCCCTGGCCCTGGTCCAACCTGAAGGTACAGACCCCAGGTTGGAGGATCAGTTGCAGGTTAACATCCCTGCACTGGTGGAAGAATTGTGCAGGACTGCTTCTACAAGCACCCTGACAGTTTTTGACTCTGGGGGGGCCACTTCTGCAGGGAGGTTACAGAGCCCCAGAGGGGAGGACCAGGGTCAGGTTGTCATCCCTGACCTGGTGGAAGAGAGAGTGGTCAAAGGGTGCCAGGCACCTGGGGCTACCACCCCCCACTCTCCACAGTCACCGTGGTTAGAGAGGCCTGAGGTCGGGCTCTCATCCCTGACAGTTGTCTGGGGCCACTGTGGCTTGCTGTCCTGGTGGACAGAGTTGCCCCTGGGGGGGGGAGGACGAGAGTCACACCCCGGGGGTGGAGTGGGCAACACCACTGTGTTGGCCCTGGTGGTACTATCTGCCCATTGCAATACATCTGTGAGCAAAGTAAAGTTAGGTGTTGCACAGATGGTGTCTGTAGATGTGGAGAAGGGTTCCCCATGGGTTAGCTTAGTGGGCCCTGAGAGTATGGACAGAGGGATCCAACTGGAGTCAGGAAGGCGTAGAACTGGAACATGCCCCTGCTGTTGTGGGCCTGGGTCCCTGTTCTATCGCCCCAATCAGGGAAGTACATCAAGGTATTGATTGTTCTCCCCTGGCTTTAGGCTGGTAGGGGGTCGTGTTGGACTTTTGCTTATGCAGGGTCATCCCCAGTCTTTTTTGCCTCCTGCCTCCTATTTTTTTCTGACATGTTGCTGTTGGCTTTTCAACTCTGAGCACTTTACCACTGCTAACCAGTGCTAAAGTGCATATGCTCTCCTGTTTAAATTGTATGTAAGTGGTTTATCCATGATTGGCATATTTGATTTACTAGTAAGTCCCTAGTAAGGTGCACTAGAGGTGCCAGGGCCTGTAAATCAAATGCTACTAGTGGGCCTGCAGCACTGGTTGTGCCACCCACATAAGTAGCTCTGTAATCATGTCTCAGACCTGCCACTGCAGTGTCTGTGTGTGTATTCTTACACTGTAAATTCGACCTGGCAAGTGTACCCACTTGCCAGGCCTAAACCTTCCCTTTTCTTACATGTAAGGCACCCCTAAGGTAGGCCCTAGGTAGCCCCAAGGGCAGGGTGCAGTGTATGGATAAGGTAGGACATATAGTAATGTGTTTATATGTCCTGACAGTGAAAATACTGCCAATTTCGTTTTCACTGTTGCAAGGTCTGTCTCTCTCTCATAGGATAATATGGGGGCTACCTTTAAATATGATTAAAGTGTAGATTCCCCTAGAGAGTAGATGGACATGTGGAGTTTGGGATCCCTGAACTCACAATTTAAAAATACATCTTTTAGTAAAGTTGATTTTAAGATTGTGCGTGTGGAAATGCCACTTTTAGAAAGTGAGCATTTTCTTGCTTAAACCATTCTGTGACTCTGCCTTGTTTGTGGATTCCCTGTCTGGGTCAGTTTGACAGTTGGGTTGTTTTTCACCTCACACCAGACAGTGACACAAAGGGAGCTGGGGTGTAATCTGCATTTCCTGATTAGCTATCTCTGCTAGGAGGGAGGGGTGGAGTGGTCACTCTCATCTGAAAGGACTGTGCCTGCCTCTGACAATGCTGTCTCCAGCCCCCTGGTGTGTGTCTGAGGCCTTGCCTGGGCAAGGCAGGATTTCACAAGAAGGTGTGAGTCCCCTTTGAAGAAAGGTGACTTCAAAGACTAAAATGGGTATAAGAAGGGCACCCAAACTTACAAACTTGAGAAACACTTCTGGAACCAAGAGGAACCTCTGCCTGGAGAAGAGCTGATAGCTGAGGAACAAGTGCTGCCCTGCCTGTGACTGTGCTTTGTGGAGCTTTCCTGCAGTGCTGCTTCTGCCAGAGTAAGAGGGCAAAGACTGGACTTTGTGTGCCTTCCATCTTGAAGAAGAAATCTCCAAGGGCTTGATGTAGAGCTTGCCTCCTGTTGTTGAAGTCTCAGGGATAGCAAAGACTTCTTCCTGCCAGCACCTGGAGTCTCTGGAGAGACCCCTACTCTGCTCTGTGGTGCCCTTCCAGTTCCTGGGACCCTGAAAGGAGAGGCTGGCAGCCTAAGGACAAAAATACACGCACCGAGCACCGTGCGGAGAAAAGATCGACGCGAATCCGATCGCGGCTGAGAAAACGACGCGACGCCGGTTCCGCAGCTGAGAAACGACGCCGCAGGAAACGCGACCGAAAAACCGACGCCCGGAGCAGGAGAAACGACGCGCAGCATCGCTGACGGAGGCTGAGAGATCGCACCCTGCGCCGCGGGACTTTCGGATCGTCGTGTGGCTGGCTTTTTCAACGCGCACCGCCGTGCCGAGTTGTTTTCGACGCACACAGCCGTGCAGGGTTACTTTCGACGCACACCGCCCGTGCGGGGTTATTTTTGACGCAAACCAGGTACATTTTCACGCTAGCAGCGCTAGTGTGGTGTTACAACTACCTAAAGACTCTTTTTATTTTAAACCTTTAAAAAATCATAACTTGACTTGTGTATGTTGGATTTTTGTCGTTTTGGTCTTGTTTTGTCTAGATAAATATTTCCTATTTTTCTAAACTGGTGTTGTGTCATTTTGTAGTGTTTTCATTAAGTTACTGTGTGTGTTGGTACAAATACTTTACACCTAGCACTCTGAGGTTAAGCCTACTGCTCTGCCAAGCTACCAAGGGGGTAAGCAGGGGTTAGCTGAGGGTGATTCTCTTTTATCCTAACTAGAGTGAGGGTCCTTGCTTGAACAGGGGGTAACCAGACTGTCAACCAAAGACCCCATTTCTAACATATATATATAAATGAGAGAGAACTCTGAGTAGTTCCCAATCCCAAGTTTAGGTGGATAGCAGCTCCAGTAAGGAGCACCCCTGCAACACCATTGACACTCTAGATGTGCTCACCTCAAATTTCTCTTAATCTAGCAAAGTTTTTAAGCATAGGATTAGCACAGTGCTATCCACATTTAGCTAGACAGGGACAAAATATTTTGCCATTTATTCATCTAAGTCTTTAAGCATAGCACAGTGTACAGTGCCAGCCAAGCCAAGCTGTAAAATGACTATATATAGTAAAGGTGTTTTTAGGGTTTAGGGGTGGGAAGCTTTATTGGGCGATAAAAGTGTTTTTAAGGTTTAGGGGTGGGTAAGGGTACTGAGTGAGAAGAGTGTTTTTAGGTTTTTGGGGTGGTTAGGGGTGTTGGGTGGTAGGGTGATAAGGATGTTTTTTAAGGTTTAGAAGAGGCCAGGTGTGTGGGATGTTGAAGGTAATTACAAATGGGGGTGTTTGGGGGCTTGCCCCAATTTCAAAGATAGATAGATAGATAGATAGATAGATAGATAGATAGATAGATAGATAGATAGATAGATAGATAGATAGATAGATAGATAGATAGATAGATAGATAGATAGATAGATATTACCTCATAATAGATAGCTATAGGAATTTATCTTAGCTTATATACACTTACATTGTGTTGTAAAGGCTTGCGTGGTAAAGACATATGTATGGTAAGGGCTTCCGTTTTAGAGGCAATGTGTGGTAAAGGAATTGCATGTTAATGGATGCATAGTAATGGCATGCATTGTAAGTGCAAGCATTGTTAAGACATACAAACATCAGTGACAGTCAACCTCTGATTTACTTGCATATATGCATTATTTGCGGAGACGGTGTCCTGAATTTGCAAAAATGCATAAATGTAGTCGTTAAGTTGGTGGGGCTTACTACATTGATCCCAATCAGACATTTCAAGATAACTCAGGGTGTTGAGACACTTTCTGTTGAAATCTAAGTGGATCCAGAAAGCTGTCTTTGATAAGATCTGGGTGAAATCTCCCAGTTGCAGGTTTGAATAACAATAGCTTAGAGGGTAGAGTGCCTGTTGTACAACTGTGTCTGTACACTCCAGGTCACATGCACATAGCATTTTAACATAGCTCAATAATTAGCACATTATGGAGAGTTCCATTTTTATATTTTAGGTAACAAGTTCCAATCCTGGTGAAATAGTTCTTTGGGATATGCACAAAGCACACACACCAGAATATAGCGTGCAGCACTTCAGTTTAAGTCCTTACAGCTGACAACGCAATCTTGCTTTCTTTTGTGGTTCATAAAATTGGTAACAGACCACCTGGGAATTCTTTGATTCCTTTCCTTGGCAGTAAAAAAAAAAAAAGATAGACTTCCCTCAGTCTCCAACCAATCAGTGACTAGCTTCAGAGCATCCTTCATTATTCTAATGACAACACAAAGGCCAGTTATTAATCCGTCAATCACTACTTCACCACGATTGTCACTCAGGGGTAGCAAGTGATAACTGCTACTCAGGCTCACCTTGGACACCCCTAACTGCCCCTGCTTCCCCTCTTCTCATGGATCATGAAAGCTTTGTCAAGAACAGAATATAAGAAAGATTCCGAGAGCAAAAATATATAGTTTCAATAAATCGGACTACTTACCTTCCATAACCCCATAGCCTCTTGGCAGCAGATAGGAGGCGAATGAGGGCTACATGTGGGACAAGGGGGCAACCATTTGATATATTTCTGGTCACAGGAATTGTCATATATTTTCTGCTACCTCTGGAATTTTGATGAACAGATGCTCCTTCCCGCCACAATCTCATTAGCTGCCAGACTTCCAAAGTGTTCTTACTACTTTATTTATTTATTTTTTTACATTTGGCATGCACATTTGAGTATTGTTTGGAAGACAGTCTCTGTTTTACAGCACTTTCCTCCATGAATGTTATGGCGGAGTTTCATTGAGTTATTCAAAGTTGTAAGGCTTCGTTTCAGGGCATTGAAACATCTGTCCCTGTGGCCTAGCTGGTGGAACTTAGATGATTGTGGCACACTAACTAGAAGAACCAGAAAATTGAGTCAATTGGCTCTGCAGGTTTGATCTCTGGCTCCTTTTTACAAATCCTGTTATTTTGTATTAAAAATAAGATGACCCAGTTCATCCCTCAAATAGCCTTTAATGTATCTTACTGTTGGCAAGAGAAAGCTTTAGGAGTCTTTTGTTGAAAGACCTATTGTGTATAATACCAATACTTACAGTGGACTTTTGGACAGTCCATTATTTACCATTGATTGATTTTCTTGTCAACCTCATTGAATGCTTCTTATGCAGTGATTTTCCTTTCCCATCTTGTTTTTGCCCCTCCTATGGACCGTAGCTTCATGGCCTCCTTTTGATTAGATTATTTGTTTTCTTTTCATCACTACATTCAAGAGATCATTTTTTTTTCCTTTTTACTACACCTTTTCTTGTTCTCCCCCCTCCACCTCACACCTGCGTGCTGTTTCATTCCTCATTTCTCTGCTCCTCATCAATGTCCATGTTGCCCTCCACTCCCTGCTCACCTGTTGCTCTCTTTTTACAGTACCCTCTTCACGGAGGGCTCCTCCGTTGCTGCCCCACCTCATCCCTGCTCACTGCCGCCAGCTGGCAGCATTGGCTTGCTGTCCTACTACCCACTCTGCAAATGCTCCCCACCCTCTCCACGTCCTGATTTATTTATTTCCGGAGGGACTGGCATCTGCAGGTTTCTGTGGTTTTGCTGCTTCCTTTCTCTATATGCACTTTTTTGCACCTATTTATTTTTTAATTTACCGCGACAAGATGTGCAGCATTTGTCATGGAATGGTAGATTTAAAAAAAAGCCAAATTGATCTCCTCATCATAACATATGTGCGTGCACGAACAGTCACGCAAGCACGAGTTACCGCCATCACGATTAGGCTGGATTTTGTCATTTTAATTTAGATAGTGTTCAGCAACAAGCATTTTTTTACTTTTTGGCAAATTTATTCAGCATTGCCACAAGCATTTATTTTTTATTTTTGCTAATTCTGTTCAGAATAAGTAACGGTCAAAAAGTCAGCTAAAGCCTTTTAAGGGCGAGACATGTTTGCTTTGCCAATGCTTTACTGAAAGTAGCTGTCCCCAAGTGCTGTGGTCTTCAACTTCAGGAAACAGGAAATGATGTCAGAGGAGGACAGGAAGTGTCAGTCTACAGATACATTAGACCACTAAGGCGCCTAAGTGAAAGGTGACATTTTCCTTCGTGTTTTACAAACGGCTTTTTGTAGGTGTTAAATTATGACCCTTCATCGCCTGCACATATAGGTATACCTACTGATCCTTTCATCGTCTATTCCTCAGTATACACGCCTTTTTTACCGTTCAAAAGTGATTACGTCAAAACAATCGCCACCCGTTCCTAATTTAGGTCCACATTTTGCGTGCGTAATCAACACGATTTCTTAGTCAGGCAGTTGAGACTGACGAAGATAGCGCCCAGATTCTCCTTTATGTAGTGTGCTTCATAAATACCAGTTGGATTGAATAGGGCATGGCATTGCCTCTTGTTAAAGCCTAGGATACCGTTAAGTGCGATATAGCTTTCCGAGCTCTATATAATGCACTCCACTGAACCGGATGACACGTATTATTCATGCAAAAATAAAAAAATATGTATTTTGATGTGTCCTATAGGATTGGCCACTTCTATTATGATTAATGTTAACATTATTAATTACGATAAAAACCATAAGCGTAGAGCGCCTACATGCAAATATTTATTAAGTTGTTTAGAGTGCATTTTTTGGCATCTCTCCGAGCTTAAAGGGCCTCTTCCTTTTGACACCCTTCCTCCCACAGTCACAAGCCTCCTCTGACATTAATCCAGTCCCCTGCAGACATTGTCTTGGAAATAGTTCCAAATCTAGGAGAGGGACAGAAAATTCCATGGAATCTTGGAACCTTTCCATCAAAACATGAAAAAAACAGTTTCTGATGCCAGGGCAGTGGCTGCACACTTCCTCGTTTCGAGAGTCACTTTTCGAAAGGCCGTCTCGCCTTCCTGTGCAGCATGCGGTTTAAACGAAAATCTTGTATATTTTCCACTTTAATTATGCATGCAAACGTTACAATTTTCACTTTCTACTTTGCTACTTTAACTGAGAAAAGAGTATTTTCAGTTTCCCTAATCTCCTCCTCCCCACAATTTCAATTAACCAACCCACTTTACCAAAATATTCTACTTTGCTGCAGGTCTTTATGTCTCTAGAAACCTGACACCCCATCGTGGCCGATGGCAAATGAGGAATGGAGCCCTTCAACTGTGACCATATCACTGCCTGCTGTAACACCATACACTAGTGGTTCCCAACCTTTTGACTTCTGTGGACCCCTACTTTATCATTACTGAAACCCGGGGACCCCCACTGACTCATTACTGGAATCCGGGGACCCCCCCACTGAATCATTAATGAAAGATGGGTACCTAATCTGTTAACATTATTCCATTTTCTGAGCAGTCGCGGACCCCCTGAGGAGGCTTCACGGACCCCCCAGGGGTCCCGGACCACAGGTTGGGAACCTCTGCCATACACCATAACCAGTCTCCCAGTCAGTCTTTACTCTCACATTATGGTATGTACGTCATGGAGTAGCTTTTTATATAACACAAACATAGGGGTTTATTTACAAGCCCCTTGTGCCACAGTAGCATCATTTTTTGTGATGCTACGGCGGCACACAAAAGTCCCCCACCTGCACCGTATTTATAAATTGGTGCAATTGTACCATTGGGCCAGTTTGTAAACCCTTGTGCCAGGCTATACCTGCACCAGGTATAATGTATGCAAGGGGAGCGTTCCCCTACAAGGAGGCCCTTTGGAATGGCACATTGAAATCTACAAGGTTTCACTTCATCATTCTAGTGTAATTTTTTAATGCCTGCTCAGGGCAGGTGTTAAATTGATGCTGTGATTTGTTCTATGGGCCTTCCTGCACTTTGTTGGACTTGCAGCTAAATTTTTTACACTGGTCCAGCAAAGTGCCACAACTGCATCAGAAATTCTGACGCATCTGTGCTAACGAGTGCCCTGGTGCTCTGCATTGTAAATTCAGCGCTAAAATGGTGTCGTTAGAGGGCGCAGGGCGGCGCAACCAAATTGGTGCTTAGTGCACCAGTTTGTAGTATATGAGGCCCATAGACTACTCTGAAGCCTTGAAAGTCTGTTTTTACACAGTGAATAAGAATGAGAAAAACACACTTTTTATCTTTTGCTGGAAATTTCAAAAATACGGATTGAGATTAGGGACACACTGTGATGGCTCCTCTTTGTCTTTCCAGAGTGTTTTGGATTTTAGGCGATGCTTGCGACCTGTTGGGAAAGTAGAGTGGGCTGAGTAGCACAAACTGGTTGAAGCACTGAATCTGACTCTTCTGTCACAGTGTTGTACTTGTTTGAAGTTAGAGCATTCCTTTTGATAACCACAGCCAATTGAAACTTAAAACACCAAGAGTCAATCTTCTTTCTTCTGCTGTGCCAAGCTCCTTCTATATGACACATGCTGCACCAAGATATATTCTGATATCTAGTGCTAGAAAAAGTTTGTGCGCTTGCTGAGAACTTCTCTGGACATCTCACTCATTTTAGAGTCTGTGAGGGGCACTGTGGGTGTCCAACAAACTACCTTGAGTGTCAGCGAAGCATAAAACATGGCACCGTTTTATATTGTGGTTATTTTGCACTTACTGTGCACACAATTGGTCATAGCAATTAATTGTTTATTAATAAATGATATTCCCGTGGTTGTAGCTCCAAATGTCGACTAGAAAAAACTATTTATGTACCAAAATATCAATGCCAAAATATCTACAATCAAAATATCGACTTTGTATACTTAAAATGAAAATGAACAAAATATCAACAACCAAAATTTTGACTGCAAATACAAAATAATAGATAAAAATAAGTACTGCCAAAATATTTACCATGATAATATAGTATTTTTAGACTGACATTAACAAATATATTTAACACAAAAATGAGGTGATGAGTTGCTAAACTTAAGAAAAGACTTAAACGTGCCTTAAGTGTGAAAAAGCTTGAGGTATACTTTTTACATGGTTTGGTATTCACAACGTATGTTTTTTACATGGTTTGGTATTCACCAAGGTTTGGAAGGGCCTTTTTAATTTGTGAATGATTGTAAGACAATGCATAACATACTCAAATTTGCATAACTTACTCCACCTTTAAGTTTTAAAATTAAAATAGGAAATTAACGTGAACTAAAATTATAAATGATATTATAAAAAAGTACTTTAAAATCATGCGTGAGATGGTTTGTATTTCAATACTCTTGTAAGATTTTTTAAGTTATTATTTGCTGTGCAACTTAGTCATCGTGTCACAGCTTTTATGTTTATATTTAAATTACAGCCATATGCAATTTTAATGTATTATGGATCCATGGATGATATAATGAACATTGTGGTTAATTTATTTAAACCATTTTTCTAGTATTTTTATTCAATTGTATTGATATTACACATGAATGCATATTCTATGCCATTATAAAGTTGATTTGTGTCTTATCTCACCTTAATCATGCATATCTCACTCATTCATGCATATTGTACGCACTTGTGAGTACCTAAAAATACACATGACTGAAGAAGATACATATGATTAAGTTATGCATGACTGAGTAAGATATTCCATGTCGGTTATTCATGAGTGTGTATGTTTCACCAAAAGGTTTATTGACAACTTCAAGATGTTGTAAACCGAGGTATTACCAGAATATTTAATGATCGCTCCAAACATTTATGAGTAATACTGAGAGGTATAATACAAAAGATGAGGGTGGAAATATTGTGAAATATTGGTGTTGTCAGATGTTTAGGCAACACCTCCCATGCTCTTAAAATTAATAAAATAAACAAAGATTCTTAAATCCATTCCTTCTTGCCTATGTCAGCCAAACGTTAGGGGTGCAAATTGGTGGAATCAATTGGTAAACTATGGGGATGGAATTTAAATTACCCCAAGGCTTAACTGGGTGGGTGGAGTAAAAATAGAAGTGTAAGGGGAAAATAGTTTTGCTTGATAGAAAAATGTGTTTTATATTAAAACAAAATGAGTAAATCAGCTTTATTTAATCAACTAATGGAAACTATACCACTTGCCAGTCAGTCCCATTGACAAATGTTGCACATTTGTGTGAATTACATGAGGATAAGAACAAATCATAAGGAAATCTTAAGATTACTCTCAATGACAGAAACATTTTTGTTAATTGCATTATTAATCTTAGTATAAGAACATTCTTAAATATTTCTTAGGATTTTCTTAAGTAAGGATATTTTAGTAAATAGGCCCCAAAGTGTAGCATTATATTGTTATTTTTAATAAATAGCAATTCAAATCACCAAATTTGTTAATGATTTAAGCTATATATTTATATTATGTAAAAATATTTTTTCAAAACAAACATAAACAAATTATCCATATTTGTATTTAAAAATGCATTTAAAATGCATGTTCAAGTTAATAAAATATAGATAAATATAATACCCTGACATAAGTTTATTTACATTTAATACAACTTTCTGTGCCCATACTATGTTAATAACATTATATGTGTTTAAAATATTATACATATTTAAAAATAAATAAAACAATACAACATGAAAAGAAATGATTTTCAATTAAAAGCTTTGGGTGTGTGGTAAACTCTGCTACGCTGGCACAGTTTGCCGAGTTTGTCCACTCAGACAAAACTCTGCAAACCGCCACTTGGGAGATTTCACTGGCACCTACCTCAAGCAAGGAGTACGACCTTGTGAACACAGCATGAATGAGATATTTGATTTTTATTCCTCATTTGTATTTGTTGATTTCCTAGCAGAGCTTCAGAGTGCAGTGGTTATCATGCATAGCAACAGGTCTTTATCAGTTCATTACAAAAGAAATTGCAGCAATCCAGCTCAGCCAAAGCAGAGGTTTTACTATTAGTCTCCTGTCACCGGCAATTCCTGTTTTTTTTACTACATATGTAATTTGCTACCTCTTTAGGTCTCAGAGCCACATGATAGTATTAGCGTGTGTTTACCTGCTTCCCGGGCAGTTGGTTGGCCCTGTTTCTTCCCAGGGCAGTCCTATTTCACTCCAGCACAGAGAGGTTGGTGTGGTCCAAGTTCTCCCCTCTCCGCTCACAGCTGCTTGGTATGGCCCAGAGGCTCAGCAGAGTTGGCAGTATGGTGATTCTGTGGCAGTAGGACCTGGGAGTGAGTGTTTGCTCCCTGGGCGGCCAAGGAAGGTCACAGTCCCAGAGAAGCCCACACAGCGAGACGGTACCAGGGGGCACCCTTAAGAGAACACACACCAGGTCCGAGTGAAAGCCTACTACAAAGGGTGAGTGGCTTCTACAGGCACTGAGAAGACTGCCAAATAGGTAAGGTGAAAGAAAGGTCGAGGTGAGAACACTACAGGACGGAGCATTGCAGCTCTTGTTGGAGCGGGCACTACAGTATGTGGGGTTGAAACTTTTCAAAAGAAATGTGAATTATTCTAAGGCCATGGTACAAGCAGCTTATGATTAGAGAAGTGCCACAGTGCTAACATGATCTGGTCAGACCTTTGGCTGGGACGCTTGTATAAAGTTTGCTGTAAATTACAAATTGTACTTTTGGTTCCTTAAAAGGTCATCATTTTGAAAGGGTTCTGCCCTTCCTCTGTGCACTGAAACACCCTTACTATAGTACTGTTTCCTGCCATGTAAGTCTGCAGAGCAGCTTCATCCCTGTGTTGCTCAACCAAACATTAACTAGAGTCTTCTCTGAAACCCCTTTCTCTCGTGGTGGTCTGAGGCTGCATGGAGTCAAAGCAGTCACTGGTCTGTTCTTTAACTGATGGCGTCAAAGGCATTTATGAAGTTAAAAAATGACTCATCATGCAGACTATTTTGCAAGAGTAAGCTAATGGTGGTAAATGTTATAGACATGCAGTGGGCTGGTGTCGCTGGCAGCTGCTGCCTGACTCTCTCCATGCTTGCTTGTCCATCCTCTGGGGCCCCTGGTGGAGGGTGAGACACTTATTTATGCAGTATCCCCACAAGCTCCAAAGGGTGCTTTGCAGTTTGAGTGGGAGTAACTCCGCAACATTACGCAAAGTTTTTATGTAAGTCACCAGAATTCTGCGGAGTAAAACTCTGTGAGTTCCACCCACCCCTATTAAAAACGCAAACAATATAGAAATATTGAAATTATAAAAATATTAAATTTTAAGTTAAATACATGCATGCCAAAGGACATACTCTAAGTTCATTCAACCAGTGTAAATAATTTAAATAATATGTAAAACAATATCAGCACTCCATAAAGTTATTTATTAAATTAAACCATGAACAACATAATTTACAAAGTCAATACTCAAAAATATTAAAAAAGAAATCAATGTAAAAAATATACTTGTTTGTTACGACTACATATTTTATTTAATGTGGAGTAAGATTGTTTTGCTATTTTTCACTTACTCTAATAAGCATTGGTGAAAGTTCAAATACTTTGGGGAGACAGATTTACTATTCTAACTTCAGTTCAACACATATTGTGGAAAGTGTATATATACACCATTTTGCCATCATTTATTTGAAGTGTTACTAGAGGTGTATGCCGCAACACTAAAGTAGAGGCGAGCCAGCTTTAATGCAAGAAATGAGGTGAGGTTTGGGTGGAAGGACAAAGGGTGACATGCAGCCTGGAAATGAGGGCAATGGTTCAACTAGAAGCATTGGTTGCTGGGCAAAGGGCAGTCTGTATTTTATGTGGATGGTTAAGGAAAGAGCTCCAATCTGTTGCGACGAGGGGGGGAGGTAAACCTGTTCTCTTAGCTGCAGTACAGAGGTTGGAATTATATATGGGCCACTGAGTAGGGCAAGGGATGATCTGCAGTCTGGGCAGGAGGGCGAGAACTGAAAAGCAGTATAGGAGACAGGACAGGGTGACGATTGCTCTGTAATCTGAGCAGGAAGGCAAGAATGCAAGCAAGCTGTGAGCTGGGGAATGTGCTGCAGGGATAGAGGTAAGCTGACACCTGTGTTGTAGGAAAGAGTTGGGCTGCACTAGGGCTGAATGAGCTTCAGCCTGGGCTGAAAGACAAGGTTGAACTGCAGTCTGATCTGAATGTTAAACGGTAACCTGCAGTGTGTGCAGCAGGGCAGGAGTTAACTGCAGTGTTGATGGAAGGAAACGAGTGGCAGACTGGGCTACCTGGTAGGGGCATTTTACAGTGCTGATGAGGGCTAAGGGCGATTGAAGCAAAAAATAATAATAATGACTATTTACTCTTTTGGGATTTTTCACGATTCCTTGATTTTTAGTTCAAGTGAAAGTGAACCTGCAAAAAGACTTGACAGCAATCGCGCCCGTTTCAAAGGAATCCACCTCAGCTCCTTCTTCCCACTCCAGCTGGTTCTGTCGTGAGTGGCCTTGGTCCTCGATTGGGGCATTTCAGCTTGGGACGACTTTGCAACCATTTTGAGCCGTTTACGACAAAGGAGTGCACCAGAGTATCTCATCAAGAAACAGAGCGACCGATAACCCATTTCATGACACCACTCAGAATTGTTTTTAATGTCTCTGATAGGGCAAATGGGGGGGGGGGGAGGCGGGGGGGGGGGGGGGTTAAATCATATTGCAGAGACACGTAACTGGAAGGTCCAAGGTTTGACTCCTGGCAAGGATGAAACTGCCTTTCATCGATCGGATTTTGATAAAATGTGTACCCATTAGTCGGGTAACAGAAAGCCCCTACTATTTATGTTTCAAAATTCAGTTTGTTTTGTGTGGGTTTTGGAATAACTCGCAGTGTTTTGGCTAAAAAGCAGTTTTCTCTCTTAAGATAGCCTTTTCTTCATTCACTGGATATTTCGCGCTCTCCACAATTTCATGTGGTATGTCAAAAGCCAATTCAAAAGAATGACAGTGAAGGCATATGTGGCAGAAGGGTGAGATTGATGCAAGGAAGCTTATACTGATTTACATAACTCATTTTCTTCTAGAAACCCGACAGCAGTTGCTTCCTCAGCAGGGTGTGAATGTCACATTTCCCTTTTGAACCTTTAATACTTTTTCCTTCATGGGACCGACTTTAGCTAAACACTGTCTGTTATAAGTTTTCAAACAACACATCAGCGAAGGTCGTCCGCCATCCGAAGTGAAATAATAAGCAACTATTTGTAAATGAAAGCGTAGAACCCTCTATTACAGGTTATCAACTTGTATTTTAAGATAACAATGTTTTAAAGCGATTATTATAATCTCGTAAAAGGGCATTGCAGGGAACACCAGTAGACTTAAACTCTGGCATCGAAGAAGACATGTTGCATTCAGCTCAAACTGCTTTAAAACATCAATTTTTGCACCTAGGCAACCGTGAAAAATCTTTAAAGCCCAGGCAAGAGCTACAACGTCTCTTCACCCTACCGGCCCGACTTCCCCGCCCTGAGGACCCTCACGGTGGATGAAGAAGAACCTGTTCACGCTCTGCTTACCTTCCAACCCGCACCTAGAGCAAAAATACCTCAGAATTGTCCACAAACGTTAATGGTAAAAAAAATAATAATACCTAAGACATGTTATTGCTAACTAGGCTCCAATTCAGCCTATGGACCAGTTGTACTATTGCTGCTTGCAAAACACTAGTCACAATTTGTGTACAGTAAATCATTTTCAAAACCGTCCTATGCATAAAGGTTGGCTCAGAAAATTCATATTTGAAGTATCTTGCAATTAACCTACCTGACTAATATTTATAAAGTAGGTCGCAAATTGCATTGCACTCTAAGTGGAAGCCATCACTGGGATGGTTGCCTGCTGGGTTTAAAATGCAGCCTATTTTCCTCAACGGTGGTGGTGCTGCGTTCAAAAAGAATTGTTTACTCTTGTTTGTTTGTGAGTTTGTAGTGGTCCCATTGTCCCCTGCCTACACCACGACAATTTATTTTTAGAAATCACAAAGGGTAAGTGGTTATAAAGGGACCCCTCCCCATTTGTGAATGGCTAACAACCCCAATGTGGGTGGGGGGGGGGGGAGATCAGTAACATTTCACTGGATTCCCTCACAAACACTGATACCTATGATGATGATTCAGTATTTGGAGGGATGCCTATAACATGCTGCTTCCAGGTACCAAATGTAAGGGTCACAAATGCCAAATTGGAAGCATTTGTGACTGTGAAAATACTTTGCACATCTGGCTCTATATTCTAAAGATTGCATAATATGTAATAATATGTAATGTGAGGAATTATCCTGCGTGCTTCTTTGACCAATTGACTAACCATAGATCAATATAGATGTTCAACCAACACATATGTCTTGTTTCCCCTTGACTAATTTAGTGTTCGGAGCCATCGTTTATGGAATGTCTACCATATTATAAAACCCCTAAACAATTCAAAAAGTAACACAATAAATATTCACATTTAATACCATTGAAGGTCTTGACAGAAGGCCGACTAGGGCATTTGCACGTACTTCCAATAAAAGTCCTCCCTGGCAGGCTGGTCATAAAGAGCTCCACACCTGGATTTATTCCCACACCTGTTTCAGGCTGTTAAAGGTCTTTCAGTTAAATCAGGTAGTGACCCAGAAGCATTTTAGGCAGACCACTGAAACAGGAAATGTCCTAGTAATGTATCAACATGAACCATTTGTGTCTTGCTCCTTTTTTGAAGCCTAATGGAACTGCCTTCTATTGTAAAAACACTCTTACAGATGCTCTGCTGTAGGGATGAGCAGGAACTTGTGGAGTTACATAAAATCTGTCCGAGATGTCATGGAGTTCCGCCCCTCTACGAAAATAGTGATCCCTTCTCAGATGTGGACAAGGAGACACTCCTGGGTCCCTCTAGAGGTGTGACTGAGGAGATATGTTCAGATTCAGCAATTGCACAGAATACTCAATGTTCAGCAGAGCCCCATGTACCAAGATAATGCAACATGCCACATGTGCATTCAGTATGTGTCATAAAGAAATGGACATCCAGACCTATCTCACTTACTTACAGTCATTATTAGAACCAATAGTTTTAAAACAACCTTGAATTGACTCGTGCTGCCCAGCCTTGTACAAAACTGGATTGCTTTACTTGTTGGTAACATTGTACACATTTTTGTCTGCTGTAAAAATAGTCCGTCCCTCCTTTCACGCTTACTAGCGAGAATTGTGAACGCTACGTCACCCACTGGATGTGCACTTCCTGCACTTCACCCAGGCTTTCCTCCAAATTTGGAATAGATAAGGGAGCAGGTGATCACGGAGAGCATTGGTCAATCTGCCCAGGATTGACTCAAGTCATCTGGTTTTACAACAGTAATCTTAACTACTAGAACGCACCCCTATCCACGCACCTCTCACATGGTGCTAACTACAGGTCTGCTGCAATCACCCTGAACTGGTAGTGCCTAGGACACTGGAGTTGACAGCTTAGCAGACAACTAAAACTCCATAAGGGTTTAACATGCCCTGTAATTGTGTACACTGGAAGGCAAGCTTGGGAAGCCGGCGCCACTCACTTGGAGAGTGGTAGTAGAAGTCAGTCTTGATATCTCAGGTGCTATGGTTCTTGGTGTGCTGGTACCAGTCTTGTGGCCGTAGTGCAAGAACATGGTGAGGAGGATGATGGTGATGCTCCCTAGGATGGCGCAAATCACGGGCAACTTGACCCGCATATTGTATTGATGGAGTGCCTGTCATCTTGCAGTGTGTGGGGTTTCTCGGTCTCGGAGTCAGGTGCCAGGGGTGAAAAGGCACCTCCCTAGTCTGATACATGCTGGTGACTGGAAGAGGAGCCCCAGAGAACTGAAGGACTGCACTCAGGTGGCTTCTACTACTGACAGAGACTAGACACCATTGCAGCTGGTGGCTCTCAGCCCCTGCAGTCAGCCGGCCCACTAAGGCCGGCACTGCCCACTCTGAGGTGAAGCGAAGTTGCAAAGGTACTCGAAACTGAAGGTGTAGCAATTTCTGTCGCTGCCAATTGTTACATGCTGGAAAAATGCTCTATTACATATTGTTTGTGAATAACACGTAGCTCAAGCTGTGAAAGAACAACTCTGTTTGTGAATGCAGATGAACTCTGCTGTATTACTGTGAAATTCTTAACTAGGTGCACAACTCTGTAGGACTAAATAGTAACTGAGGCGCTTCCCATGGAGATATCCATTTCAAGATGTCCACCATATTTACTAAGAATTTACTTGCTCTGGAGACATATTACTTGTGAGCCCGTCCACTCCTTGTCTGCCATAGGCTTAAGCATCAGCCTCCAGACCCTATCAAAGCTATCGTGTCACATTGTGTGTAGGGGTGGGCAGTAAACACCGGCACGGGGCAGTTGGTGAAGTTTTTGCCAAACTCTGCACTTCAAGCATAGCTTGGAGTGGCAAAACTCCGCAAACTTCGCCATTGGAGTGGAGTTTACCACCCACCTCTACTATGCTGTCAGTCAGGGTGTTTAATGGGATCCAAACATAGGCCCAGTTTTACAAAGGGCATACATTAGCCCTACGTCACACAAGGTGAGGCAAGGCAACGCAAGTCCATTAGTAGTATTTACTCAGCCATGCCAAGCTACCTTGCAATCTTTGTGTGGCTTAGTGACTCTAGAGGAATGCAAGGTAGAACAAATTGATGCCTTGTATTACTCTGCATTG
The DNA here is from genome assembly GCF_031143425.1 of Pleurodeles waltl. Taxonomy (NCBI): domain Eukaryota; kingdom Metazoa; phylum Chordata; class Amphibia; order Caudata; family Salamandridae; genus Pleurodeles; species Pleurodeles waltl. Next base: position 641,622,500 of record NC_090446.1, on the reverse strand, counting down.
GGAAGGCATTCCATTGGTGGAGCATGGGTGTTCTTAAGCGTTCTACAGCACACATAGAAACAGGAAAATGCCTCAAAAGATTGTTTTTGTACAGGAAGGTGTTCCTTCCTTCACAAACATAATCCTGCCTGTAACAGGCACCGTTGCACCATGGCGCTTTCATTTGCGCTACGCAGCACTCAGTGCACCAGTGCAGGGAGAAAGCAGCGATGTGTCTTATCTTAGTGGATATGGTGCATATCTGCTCTCTCTCTCTGCCATGCAACACAGTGCAGCAAGTTGACTTGTTGCAATTGTTGCATGCCTTTTTAGTACATCTGGGCCATAGTTACCAGTGTCACCTTTTTGTATTGTAAATTTACCAGTCATAATTTCTCCTTCTGCCATGGATGTGTAAGTTAATCATGATATTGTAGATACACAAGATGAGCTGCATATTTCCCTTCAATGTGTGGAAACAATGTTGTACTGAAATTCTTGAGTGGTAATACTAATAGGGTGTTTTAGCATTTGGCAGTTCACCTGGTCCGCCAAAATGCACTGCCCACTAATTTAGAGGTTGGGAATTGCTAGATTTTGGTCGTCAAATCCTCAGCCAGCTCTGTAGATGGAACATCTTGACCTGGATGCTCATCTGTTACTGGGCTGGCATGTCACAGTGACGGTTCGGAGACCATTGCTGGATTTCACTGATTAAGGTCTCCACACAAGACATGGTAGTTCTGTGTAGAAAAACTCAAATGGTGACCCCCAATGCACAGAGAAAGCTCCCTGCACGTCATGGTGATTGATTTTAGTAATTTCAAAAGCAAAGTTTAGTTTTGTAGGTATTTTTTTACAAACAAAAAAACGTTGCAAAGTAAATGAAATCCTAAGAAAAAAGGGGTACACTGTTCCAATGAAAAGGAAAAGGGGACCTAATTCTACAGGAGCGAGAACCCTCATGCATCACACTGGATGACTGGCTTCATCATTGGGAAGGCTCCTCGTTAGGCCGGTGCTGCAATGCCTAACGGGCTCCCCGAGGGGGGCTCTTAACCGTATTGCTCTGATAGTAGCGGATGGAATCAGATCATATAGATAAGGTACCTAAGTTCAAGTACCTGAGCAAAAATGGAGAGAAAGAAATAGTAAAATTGGTTATCCATCAAAAAGTATTCATCATAAATTTAATCAGTGTTGATAAGATGGAAACCAAGATTAAAAACAAGATGGGAGTAAATGGGTGAGTAATAATGCTCACATACTCTCAACAAAAACACAAGAGGATTGAACCAATTATGGTGCCTCTAGTCATCAGGTCTACATGTTTCGCGTCTGGTGGTCCAGCTGGATCCATTGACGCTTCATCAGGACCAAAGAAAATTAGCAACTTCTCCAAACTATAAATTAACGTGGACCCTAATAGGGAGAGGAATTAAAAAAAACAGTGACTTACTTTAGTCTACTTGTTATGTCAAATAAGGTCGCCCATCCCGGGTCTCAGGATAGAGCTCCTAGGAATCACATGTCAGGAACTGGAACTGACATTATTTAAGTCGCGTTCGTAGGTTTATAAACCTACCCTCCTGACAGTGTACCCGGCAAAGTAAATGAAGCAAGCATGTCCAATGAGGTCTGCACCCAGAAAGCAGGAATATCTTAATATGGTTCTCACTAGGGAAATGAAGGGCACATTTTCCTCTGACCTAGCGGGCCTTTTTCCAGGCTCTAAATTTCTCCTTAAGTTTCTTGCCTTCTTTTTAAATGAAGGAAGGAATTTGATATAATTTCTGGAAGTTTCAAACATTTGATTTTCTTTTGTATAGTTCTGTTGTTCCCTTACAAAACTAGTAAGCACATGTGTTGCAAAAAAGTGTATTTAGGGAAATTGTGATCAGTACTAATACTTAAAAATCTATTTGCAGTATGTAATAGGACCCGGATGAAGACAACCAAATGATACTAAGTCAAACTTCTTTTCAGCTTATCTTCCTATAGAAGCGTGTGGGAACCATCAAGTGAAATGGAGCTGAAAAGATTACAAAGTTCTTATGGTGACTGAATAATTGCTTCAGCTTTCTGTCAGCTTTCATGGGGGTCACAAGTTTTAAATCTCTGCATGATGCCTACTCCTGAATAATACAATGATACACATAATCTTCATGTAGTTTGGAAAAACATTGGCCGCAGTTTATTTTCTTTGAGTTACAACAAAAAGCCCCCCTCTAGTTATCCTTTATTAGGACCATAAATCATTTGAGCCAGTCATAAATCATTCTGACATTTATGAACCATCGAAGGACATCCATCATTGATTAACATGCCTAACATAAATCAATCTGACATTTATATGGAGCATGACCATAAATCACCTAGTCATAAGTCAATCAAACAGTTTGGTTTTGAGTACATCTTCTTTCAGCTAGTGTTTGTCCTTTCCTTTGGGAGGCTATTCCGTTTTATCTTTTTAGGCTTGACTCACTACCTTTGGTACCTTTGGTCCTGCCCTCCAGCAGACCTGGGCTGTGAGCACTGTGGTCCGTGTATCCTCTCCACCGACTGCCTTACCCTGCTGTAAGGCATCCTAAGGTAATTAGTCCTACCACCTTGCCATGCGGGGTATGGCCTCCCGAAACCTTTTACCTCCTTTCTGCCATGCCACCTTTAGGTTACTGCCCAGTGCCTTATCGCAGCCCGCTATCTTCATGGCTGACCAGAGGGTGACCCAAAACCCCCCCCAAAAAAACCTCTGTCCTTTCTGTGGACAAGTGTACCCCATCAGGATGGAAATACTCTGGACTCTGCAGATTGATGATTCCGTGCCTGATGCTTTCCTAGCCCCTAGTAATGGAAAACCTTTTGTCTACCGCATTAAGCTTCTTTCTTGACCTATCCAATTCTCCTGCCGATTCGGCTCCCCTGCATATCTGCCTTAGGATTATCTATGACCATATCAACATTGTGTTACTGAATAACCTCATTGCCTCAATTAAGTCCTGCTTAATGCGAGCCAGGAGTTCCCTCCTGCCTAGCTGCACCAAGTCGTCGCCCCCAAGTGTTTTATTAAAATGCCTGACTTGCGCAGCTGGGTCGCTTGCAGCTTCTTGAGTGCAGGCCTCAATTGCTCCTATTCATTACGGGTTGCACAAACCATTCCATGTCCCTCTGCCGCAGATATAGGTCCCTCCTGGGCCCAATGTATCCCCACCAGACCTGGGCTCTCTGCACAAAAGAGTGGCCGACCACCCATGCTGGCCTGTGCTCTATATCTGTTTGTGATGTAATCACAAGAACATCAGGCTCTGGCCTCCAATTGGCCACCCCATTTACCCTGCCCCTTAGTAGCGGTTGGTTGTTGTTAGATTTTCTAATAGTGTGTGTGAGGAAGGTGGGGGGACCTTACCCCTCCTCCTTTTCCAGACTAGGCCGTTGCCCACTGATATAACTCCTATATGCATTGGATTGCCATCTACCCACTGACTTGATGCCTGTAACTGGCAAGTCATAATGGGCCGCTGAGGTTGCTGCCCCTATGCGTAATGAGTGTGTGCCAAAGTTGTTTGCTGCCAACCCTGCTCTGGTCAGTGTCATCCTCTGCACTACTTTGAACTGGAAGATGCTGAAGCATTCTCTGTTGTTGTGCATTAACAGCACCCCATCCCCTGTTGACCTCAGCACCAAGTATCTCCTGACCCTGCACACCGGACACAGATCATGGTCGTCCAGGCACTTTAGCTCTACTTTGACTCCTTTACCCAGCTGGTCCGTCTTGGATCTCCTCAGTAGTACTTGCATTTGCCATGTGCCTAACTTCAAATTCTGGCTCTGTAGGCATGCCCCGGATCCCCCCCCTGCTTCGAGGGGGCCATTAGTTTGCTCACTCTAAACGCCCCAAAAAATGCTAATGTGAATGCTGCTTTTTACAGTGTGTTCTCAAAATTGTCTATGCGCACCTCATCCAGTATCCCCACCAGCAGCTTCAGTGTGTGGAATTCGATTGGGTACAGTGTTTCCTGAGAGGGCCCCTCTCCCCTTTTCTGGCCTTTCATGGCCACCCTTATGTAATGTGAGCTGATGGGGTCCCGCCCATTGTGATTTTGCTAAAGTGTGCCACAGCTGTTAAGTGTGCCTGGGCCCATGACTTTGAGTTTTTCTGGATAAACACCCACTGTAGAAACATCTCTGTTGCCTAGCTTGTTGCCTCGTAGTTGTCAAAAGATGGCAGCCCCATCACCCTCTTGACTGTTTGCCCATATGCTGCATAGTATTTGGCTGTCTTTAGGGCTAAAGCGTGCTCTATTAATTGGGACAGGTCATGTCTACCAGATCGCATAAGCAGGTCGGAAATAATGTCATCCACTGTTCTGGCGGCAACATCCTGAATTTCCCCATCTGGAAGCAAGAGAGCGCATCTGTTTAGCGTTATTCACTCCGAAGACATGCCGCATCCTGATGTCTAGGTTGCTTGCTAGCTTCATTTTTGCCAAGTACAGAAGCAATTTTAGTACTCTAGGGCACTGGACTACTCCTTTATTGATTGTATGGACTTGTGCCTGGTTGTCTGACCACAGTGTGATCTTCATGTTCTTTAACTGCTCTTGCCATATCATCAGGGCTACCACTATACGGAATACCCCCAGAAGTGTAATGTTTTTAACAAGTCCTGCCCTAGCCCATTCCAGTTGCCATTCCTTGGCACACCATTTGTTCTTAAGAATTACCCCAAAACCTAGGCTACCTGATGCATCTGTGTACGGTTCTATCTGCCTTGTTGACACCCAGCCCTCTATTCAGCTAAAGGTTCCATTAAATTCTTCCAGAAATATTAACCATGCTTGGAGGTCCTGCTTCACTCCTGCGCCTAGCCTTGTGTGGTGATACTTTTATTGAAGCCCCCTTGTCAGATGTATGAATTGTTTCACAAAGGCCCTCCCTGCTGGGATGACTCTAGCTGCAAAAGTAAATTTCCCAATGAGTTATTGTAACTCCCTTAGTGCTGCCTAATGTTTACACAACAGTCCTTGTAAGTCCTCTCTTATATACTACTCTTTATCCTGTGGCATGCTGGATGTGCCTGCTCTAGAGTCCAGCTCTATGCCCAAAAATACCAACTGTCTTGTCCTCTGCCAGGGTTACGCCTAGCTCTGCTGCCGAAGTTTGGAATACCCTTAGTAATTCCCGGCACTCTGGCACCCCTAGCTGTCCTGCAAAGAGAAAGTCGTCCAGGAAGTGTAGCATTCCACCCTTTGGATGACTCTTATGTAAGGTCCACTCCACAAAGTTGCTGAAGCGCTCAAAGTGGGCACATGAGATGGAGCTCCCCATGGGTGATGCATTGTCGAAGTATGTGTTCCCTTCACATTTGAACCCAAGAGATAATAGCTGTCTGGGTGAACAGGGAGTAGTCTTAAAGTGGATTTGTTGTTCGCCTTTGCCATCAGAGTGCACTATCTCTACTTCATCCTCTACTATTGCGAATTCCACTGTGCAGTCTTCTGGGGCTATTCCATCATTCACTGATTCCCCTTCTTGGAAAGAAAGGTGGTAGATAAGCCTGAAGTGGCCCTGCTCTTTCTTGGGTACTACTACTCCGAGGGGTGAGATGACCAGGCCCAGAGGCCACTGTCTCTTAAGGGGCCCCCCCACCCTCTCCAGCTCCTTTTCTTTACAATTTTTTCCCTTGACTATCTCTGAGGTTCTTTGCTAGGGACTCTCCCTTTGGAAGGAATTCTAAATCATTGCTCAAAGCCTTCACACAGTACTTGAGTGTCCTCTTTGTTAGCATATTCATTGGCTAGTTGTCTTAGCCTTAATGTATTTATGGTGACCTAGCCAACTAGACATCTCCCCCTACGCAGGCATTGCATCTGTTAGGGCTACTTCTTATTCTCTTTGTCCCTCTTGTGGCTGAGTCCTCTGTTTTTCTTGCACTCTGCCACTGAGTGCCCACCCACCCCACATATGAAGCACACATGCCTGAATGTGCATGCTGTTCCCCAGGTACACTTGTCTTTGTCATATTTAAAACATATGGATGCTGTACCGTTCCATGACTGTGACCCCTTCCAGCTTGTGTATTGTGGCTGCTTTTAAAAGGGCTTCTGCTTCTCATGCTTCCCTTGCTGGAAACTTCCTCGAAAGGGCTGCTCACTTTTCTCCTAACAGCTTCTGGCCTCCTTTGCTATCATCACCTTATGCATGTATCCTACCACTTCTTCCTCGTCCCAGTCCATGTGTGGGTGAGCCTGTATTTTTAACCTGAAACCTTTATCATAATCCAACCATGCGTTCCCCACAAAATGGCTCTGCACCTCATGTATCTTTGACCACAAGTCTTTAGCGCAGTGAGGGAACTTTTGTACAATGATGCAGGCCATGATTCTGAAGGCGTCTAACCAGTTGTCAAAGTTCCTCTCTTTCCTTATCCTATTCCTCTCTCTTTTTTCTTCCTTTTTCTTATTTACCATGGTCAATTCTAGGCCTTCCACTTGTATGTCCAGGAGTGAGATTATGTTGATGATTTTGATGAAATCTCTGTGCCAAATGTGCTCTTCGACCTCCAGTGCTATCATGGCTAAACCCCTCTCTAGGCTGCGTTTTTTGTATGCCTCCGGTGCCATATCTCCTGTGGCTGACCTGCCTTGCCTCTGGCCTTTAGCACCTTGATCTGCGCCCCATACCTGTGTGAGCAATGCCTCTGAGCTTTTTGCTGCTGGCTTGACCTCAACCTCCTTTGCTGATGGGCACCCCCCTACTCAATGCCTTTGCGTGCTGCGATGGAGCCCTATTATTTAGAGAGCTTGTGTTGCCCCTGGACTCTCTGGGTGTTTTCCCCTCGCTCCCAAGTGATGTGCCCGCACCCCCTTTGCCTGCAAACAGAAATGGTGCAAATGCGTTTAAGCATTCCTGCACTAATTTGTTCACCATTGTTTGACTTTGCCCGCTTGCTGGGAGCTGGTGCCCCCATCACTGCCGCTGGCTTTCCTTCGTCCTTCTTATTGCCTCTCTTGGCACATCTGCTTGAGTTGCGCTGCGTCTTCCTGGGGTCTTCTGCTTTGTCTGCCTCTTCCCTGGCTGTCTTGGCAGTGCCCTCATCGCTGGATGTTTCTTGTGCTGGTTGTTCACTCGCTCCTTCCTCTCTGACTTGTCTCAGGGTCCACTCTTTGCTGTGCAACGCTGCCACCTCCCTTGCCGCCTTCAGTGTTTTGGCCAGGTCGGACTATTGACTGGATCCCTGGCCCTACATTTATAGGCTGTAGTGCACGCTTTCGGCTTTGCTGGGAGGTGGGTCGCATCACCCCTGCAGACTGTCCCCAGCCGCCCTCTGTTTAGTAGTCTGCAGGCAGGTTGTGTCGCCCCATCAGGCTGTCCCTGGCTGCTTTCTTGTCAACTCGGTTGTGTCGCACTCTATTGCGCTGTCCATGGCTTTCTTCCTGCTTCTGCAAACAAGTTGCATTGCTTTGAGGCTATCGTTTGCTCACTTGTTTGCTTGTCGTTTTGTCTGTGCATCAGTTGCCTTTGCTTCCTTAAATTAAATGTGTGTGGCTGATTTAAAGTCTTTGCTTTTCTTGTGCTGCTTCAGCAACCAGGTTGCATTGCTGTGAGGCTTGTGCCTCTTTGCTCGCTTGCTTGCTTGCCTTCTGTCAGTGTAGTAGCTGCCTATGCTTCCTTATCTTAAAATTGTTTGGCCGTTTCAAGGTTCCTGACCCACTAATGTCCCCCACAGGATGCTGAGGCTCCATCTTATTAATGCCTCTTTTAGTGTTGCCCTTTTGCTTCTCCTTTATTTCCAGGGAGGGAATACCGCTTATCCCCATCCCATCTGCTTTTAGCGGTGGCTGCCCCCTTCTGGCTTGTGTTGGCAGCTTGTCCCTGTATTCTGCCACTGCTGGCACTCTCACATGCTGGCTTTGAAGCTGAATGTGCTCTAATGAGCTACGGGCGTGGACTGTGTGCCCCTTGTGGACTGACCTGCTTGCCGGGTTTTAATGGCTCCCATCTGCGATGCTGTTTCCGGTGACCTTGGGTTACCAGGCCTTCGGGCTGTGAAGAGTTAACCCAAGTGAGTGGCATGGTCTGCACGTCTCCTTCCTCCTGCATGATGTTGCCTCAGTTTGCTTTCTGGTAGACCTATTCCCTGGACTTTCATGCCTTTTAGGGGTCCACCTGCCTTCTCTCGGCCCTCCATGTCGCCACCGGTGCCTGGGGTGCCATGCTGTCTTCTTCAGCCCGGTCCTGGGCCACGTGGTGCCTCTTGCCTTATGGTTTCCTTGGTACCACGAAGATTGCTGCTGGTGTCCTGGGGTGCAGTGCTGCTCGCATGACCGAATTCTGAGCAGGGAGGGGTCCTCTTGTCCAGCACGATGTCCTCGCTGCCACAGTGGATGTTTCAGGCAACTGGTTTGAGCACAGTTCTCACCTCCTGGGCTGAGGGGTGAAAAACAGACACTGTTGCGCCTCGACAGTGGACGCACCCGGAGGCAGAAAAACAACCCTGCCGGGCAGCGATACTTGGGTCCCAGTGCAGCGGCACTTTCCTTGTGCCCCTTAGCGCCGCCCTACTGCTACCATGTGTGCACCGTTTCTAAGATACGGGGCACCATGGCGCAGGGTAGGGGGCAATACTATCAATATTTTGGCACTAACCCTGAACAGTACATAGGGGCCCATTGTAAACAATGGTGTGCCCCCTTTTAACACCTTCGAGCAGGTGTTAAAAGTACCGATAAAAATGCCGCAAAGAAATATTTCAGATTTCTTTGTGCCATTATTTCGACCCCCCTAACGGGGAACACCCTTTTGCATACATAATGCCTGGCACAGGCATAATGTAGTGCAAAGGGTTACATAGTGGCGCAGTGTATTTGACTACTTTGTAAATATGGCACAGGGAAAAGGCCACTTTAGCATCAAAAAATTACACTAAAGTGGCATTAAAGTGGCGCTAAGCCCTTTTAAATCAGAGCCTTAATTTTCATGTCAATTTTTATTTTCGATCTGCCTAAGTTGATTGATGGGTCTGTCTAGGCAAAGAGGGCACGGTCCTGTTCAAATTATAGCCAACAGGCTTGCTTTAGTGATTATTAAATATGTTGACCAATGCAGTAGGCTACTCATTTTACATTGTGAACAACATGACAATTGAGTATAGTATTTAGTTGTGTATGCGTTAAAGTACTTTTCCTTTTTTTAAGAAAAAAGCACAAGCCGAACATTGATTTATCGAGTGCTAAAAGTTGTGCTTAGTTATGTTTTGAGATTCTAGCCTAGAGCACCTCACTGAGTCAGACTTGGACTTCTATGCCTTGGTAAGGAGACCCTCTGGTGAAAGACCCCTGTAGCTTTTAGCGATTTCTCAAATCACTAATTAGGCACGAAATTGCGAGAGACCCGTTAAACTCGCAATTTCCACTTAATCTGCTGCAACAAAATAAACTGTCTCCTAGGGGTGTTTGTTTTCTATTCTAGATTCTTGAACATTCTTCGTGTCTTTTGGCTTTGTGCATTTTCAAGAACAAGAAATCGAAGGTACAATTAAAGAAAAATAATAAACGCCACAAGGAGAATGTTTACTTTTTTCTTCTGCCCTGCAGGGCAATGTCTGTTCAACATGCTGTGAACTATCGCACTGACAGAGGAGTGAGTGGACTGCCAATAGGGTTGCCCCTTTCCCACAGAAAAATACGGGACATTTGTTCACGTTGTAGGTGTCTGCAAAAGCCTGGGCAGGGTACATAGATAGAACTTTATATAAAATTGATTGGCTTCATTTTTAACAAGGACTTTCTTTTTTTTAAATTTACAAATCAGTCAGTGATCACTCAGGCAGCTCTGGAAGACATTTTAAAGTGCTTTGTTCTTATATGTACTGTTTAACTATGTATTTTCCTAATTTGTGTACTGATCGGGATATTAAAATACAGGTCATGCCAAGTATAAAACGGACCAGGTGGCAACCAAAAGTATGCCACAACTTGAAAAACCAAAGGTGTTATACCTGAGCCCGTTCCTGTCATCCTTTGTGTGACAACAGGTATGTTTCTTTCTGATTATTTTTTGTAATTGTGAAGCATATCAGGAGATAATCTGCGGTGACATGACACGGAAAAATAAATCTTGTCTCTGAATGAGCAGATATAATATAAACTTGAGACCCAAAGGAATGAGCTTCTATCACTCTCAAACGAGTCATTTTTATGTGGAATGTTTGCTGGTCATAGACGTTTCTTACAGTTTCTGAAAATTGACAGTTTTTTTGCTGCACTGTTTTTGTGTGTGTCAGGCCGGAGAGTAAAGCCATCTCAGCGAGCGCCCCTACAAATGTGTGGTTTTCTTTTGTTGAGAACGACAAATCTCACATTTATTTAGAGGCAATTTACTTCGTTTTAGATTATGAAGCATAACGTTGTTATGTTGCACCTTCATGATTGCAAAAGACATATACTGGATTTACCAAGAACATAGAGTGCCTTGCATTGCTCATGTTGCTCCTGCCTCGCTTTAAAACATGCTTTCACACTTTTTTCGTGCTGTTTACGAATCTTAGGGCCATTTGTACGAACACATTTTCCCATAGACACAGAATGAGCAAAACTGCTTGCTACATCTGGCCCTTAGTTTGGGAAATACAATTACAAAATTACCTGTGTCATTTTGTGGACACACAACATAGTACAGGCAGCTGCATCATGGGCTTTTTTTTCCCCAAATTTATTTAGCCATTCCACACAACATCGGGGATGCTATACAACATCGGTAAAAATTCCAAAGGTGAGACCCATCTGCTTTGCCATTTCCTTTTTTAATGTGATTTGGGAGAGACAGGGTTTATTGCCTAAACAAGTACTCTAATTAAACATGACCTAAGCAGTCATAGAACCAAGATTACAATTCTTAGATTGCATAAGGATTTTAAAATGAAATGCCTTGATTAGAAAATCGTGTACCTGATGACATGGAGTCATCTGGTAACCTCGCAAATATACAAGACTCTGATTATGCAGAGAGAAGCCTCTACGTTCTCCAAGCAATTTGGAAAGGGTCTTGAGCCATGTTTAGTGTTTTTAAGCTGATCCTTATTCACTAATTGCTTTAAAACATTTAGGGATTTTGACAGCAAAATTGTTAGGTTTCAGTATAGTCTGCTCCTCCACATCCAGATTTCAACTGTGTCACAATTCTAAGTAACATATCGATGTCTTTCATCTGTGCCATATTAGGAAATAAACCTGCTAAATACAGAGCTGAGCTCATTGGCACATTTTCTCCTTTATAGTCTCCATGTAGCACAGCGGCTAAATTAACCTCCGGGATAACAGGAGCAGACTACTACATTTATGGAGTACGTGTCCACATGTAATATTCCTTTAGGGAACGTGATATACACACTGGTGTTGGGGGAGGGAATTCGAAATTTCACCTGAGATATTTTAAATATTTGTCATTTTGAGTACGGTATTTAATTGTGTGTGTGGTAAAGTATGTTCATTTTTTCAAAAAAATTGCATGGGTTGGGCATTGATTAATTTTTGCATTTTGCTCTGTTCTGTGTTTCTAGTTCTCAACACCTCACTGAGTCAGTCTTGGACTGCTTTGCTTCACAGGGGCGGCTGCCGCCAATCAAGGGTGGCAGTGTGGGAGTGGACTTGGGGGCGGGGGGAACAGTCAGTAGATGAGGGATGTTAAAAAAAGAAATGACTTGCCTGACACTCCCGCTACCGGCCACCTCCGTGACGCTCCTCTCCTCTCTTCCCGGCTCTGGGGCAGGCACAAAGTACAGGATCCCAAACCAGACGCTGCTTCTCATGCCAAAGCAAGCATGAGAGCAGCATGACAGCAGCGCTGGGGTTGGTCTGAGCGGGCTGGTTTGAAGCTCGCTCAGGCACAGGGAGCCTGTGCCATTTCTCCAACACTGCTGTGTAAAACAGCTGTGTTGCTGTGTTGGAGAAATGTAAGTGCACATGTCAGTTTGGCTGGCTTAAGACTTACAAGTGCCCACCACTCCTCCTCCCTGACATGGCCCCAGCCTGCCCTAGACTCCCATTGCTCACTCAGGCAGTGACAAATATAATTATTTGTCACTGCCTGACTGAGCAGGGGAGCGACGTCCCTCTGCTTTTACGGAGGGGTCATCCATGTTGCCTCAAAATACCCTGCAAGTTAGGTTTTGCATTGTGAAGCCTTCAACAACTGTATTAGAAAGGGGGTTTATATTATGACCTCTCTAGAAAATTGGAAGAAAAAGGGTTTTATATTGAAAAATCTGTGGTTATTACAATAGGAAGAACTTCCCATTGTGAACTCCTTGGTGAACACCACAAGAAAGGGCTATTCATTTGTAAAACACAAGAGTCTTCTAAGAGAAATATCTACTGACAGCTGGCATTGATTAATTAAAACATACTGTGTACTTTTTGTAGTTCTATAATATTTGTTTAACCCTTTTTGTTGCATTTATTAGTTCTTTTGGCTTTATTTTTTTAACTACGCTGTTGCTATCCAATTGCTGATGCAACAAACTGGTAGTAATGCTGACTTTCCCCTTAAACTTCAGGAATTACTTGCTTCAGGCATATATTGGGTTACCACAACTTTTTGAAGTTGAATGCAGGTATAATGGAGATGTTAGCTCTTGGTAATCATCCATAGGCCTGGAACTCTGTTTGATAGTCACTGATGTTTGTCTTACTTCTATATTAGGTACAATTACCAAGAATGTTGGTTTAACTCTCAACACTGACTGTACCTTTTATACACATTCGATCAAAATCGCTAGTTTATGTTGCTCCATTTTGAGGAGATTAAGGAAAATTCGTCCTTGCATCTGAGTTGAAAGGAAAAAGGAGATTAGTGATCCAGGCAGCTATTTCACCCGTTCGCATTATGTGAATGCAATCTTGTTTGGCTTACCTAAATGTCTTATCTGTCCCCACATATTGTGAAAATTGCACCTGCCATATCTGTTACTTAATTTACCTCAGCACTCTTCTGTTAAATGCTAGTAATTGTTCCTCCACAGGTTACCAGCAAATAAGCAGATCCTTTAAAAGACATTTTGCAAGGGACACAAAGCACTTGCTATCTCAGCTATCAGCTTCAGCCCAATGTTCCCTCTTGCATGCTTCATTCCTCTTCTCTTGCACTCTTGGTTGTGTCCATGTTCCACCATACCAGAGCAGGCAGACACTCTTGGTTGGTTCATCCTCCTATTACTAGTAGTCCAGATGTAAAAGACCTTGCCCAGGTAAGAGCATGATGGCCATTGTCCAGTGAGAGTGCTGGCTGCAGCACAAAAGCCAGACTCACTGGCCTTGCCAAAGGTTTTGTAACTTGAGTTAAGGAAGAGATTTGTACCTGACATGCAGAGTTTACTAATGTTGGACTACATCTCTAAATATTACTCTTCCTCTTTAGACTCAAGTTGAGGTGGTTTGGTGGAGCATTATTCTGTTCATTTCCTGTGAGACTTGAGCAAGATATTTTCATCTCAAGGAGGCCAAGTAGATAGGCCAATACAGGATACTTGAGTGTCTTTTCCTTTTTTTAAGAACTACAAGTCCCAGAATGCACTGGACTGTATACAGCAGAGTATGTTTTAATAAAATGCACATTCAGTGATGCTACCGTCTAGTAGTACCCTTTGTGATACCATTCTGCCTCACGTCTGTCTAGAAAAATACAACAGGTGATGTTCAAAACAGCCCTGATGATACATCTGCTCGATCTGCACAATTTAATGACTGTAAGTCAAATACTTCTCTTCTGGCCAAAGAAGTCTAGGAACTGTTAAGCCCATTCCCCTTACTTACCCTTAATCATCATTTCTCCAGTGCTTCCCCAGAGAGCTCTGAAATGGTTCTGAAAGCTTCCAAAATTATCTTGATTGCCCTGCTGAGGGAAGTGGCCATCACTTGGAAGATTGTAGATTTAAATTATTCATTTGTTAATGGCGTGTTGACATATGCAGTGGTTGATACCCTAAAAGGCATTGTATGGCTGTGCTTATGGAGAGGATGGGTTGCAACATAATCAGTGCATGGTTGAAGATTCCACTCTTGCCTTGAAGAACTGGGTCCTTGTGGTGCCTAGAGACAAGGGCTTATGGCGTCAAGTAATCCCCAAAATTCAGAGCACGCACAATTTGGGTAGGAAAGTGTGGAAAATTGCAACAAAAATGGACTGGTCATTTGCGAAATCTGCTGATGGATGGCGAGATTGATGCTTCTTAAGTCAATGTAGCTACATCAGATGTTGTTCCATGTCCGGCACAACAAAGACTACAGGCATTTCATAGGTCCTTGCCGGTCACAATTTCTCTCTATTGGCCTGTCTGCCGGCGGCAGCATCCTGCGTAGCACACTTCCTGGGAAACGGGTATGAATGATGCCTATGATGGAGCCCGCTCCTTCCCAGTTCCAGGACAGATCCAGTCACACTGTGTTGTCAGGGTTTCTAACACCTGAACTGGATGTGTGTGTTTTAAAAAGGACATAGGAAGAAGCATTTACTTTTCTGCTTGACCGAGGGTTTATATGCTTAATTTTATCACGGTTTACAAAATAATAATGATAGAACATCAATCTTTCTTTGAAGTCATTTCAGAAAAATCAACGTTAGGCTCCCAGTATGAGTTAGGCTCCCAGTATGAGCTACCCCTCAGTACTGGTTTGGGTGGAAACTGGAGTTTTCATCTGATTTGCTATTATGAAACAGACATTATTACCATGTTGGTTTCAGGGGACATTTCCTCCAAGCCAAATCTGGAGGAATTTGTCCCAGAAACAGGCCAGGAATTATGGACCAACACGCAGAATTTGGTGCAGTAATATCAATTTCCGTACGTCTTTCCCCATTCTGTAGGATCTCATTGGTGAATTAGTTGTAATCTGTCAGGATTACTGCAACTGGAAATTACTGATACACCTGTATCTTAATGCCAGGTGCAGTAGCACCACCCTACAAATCCATGATGAAGGACCATGTGGCTAGGTAGCTCAGAAAATTCATAAACTGTCCGGAACACACACCATAAAACCCAATAAACAAACATCACTGCACTCTATGCATGTAACAGCCGTTCCCTGGATGCTGTGGAGTATATAAATCATATTATGGTGCAGTGCAAGTTAGAGTTTTTGCTGTTTGTTGACTTGGGGCCAGATGTACGTATAACTGTTCGCAAAATACTGGTTGCCAAATTGTAATTAGTATTTTTGCGACCAGTATGGTAAGTTGCTAATTGACCTATATACTAACAAATAGGTTTCCAAAATACCAATTTGTAGTTGGTCACAATTATACCCACCTCATAAATATTATTGAGGTAGGTCACAAATTGTGACTCAGTAGGAATTATGAATCGGAGCGATCACAGGGATGGTGGCCTGCTGAGGTCGTTAGACCATCATGTCTGTGACTACTTTTAAATAAAGCAACTTTTTTTTTTTAAATGCAACTCTGTTTCCTTAAAGCTGTTTAAACACTTTAAAACCTGTTTAAACAAAACAGTTTAAAGTGTAGCTTTTGGACCACTGCATCCACAGTGGAGAAGGGGTCCCTTTGGAACACCTTTCCATTTGCAAACAGGTTACCACCTCCTTTGAGTTATCGCTATTAGGGATGGATTTATGAAAGGTGGCACTGCATGCAGTGCAGTGCCGCTTTCCTTGCGCCCCTTAGTGCCCCACTTTTCCCACCATCTGTGAGCCGTATTTAAAATTTGGCACACCATGGCACAGGGTAGGGGGCACTGACACCAGAATTTTTGATACTACTGATGTACAGTTCAGGGTTAGCGCCAAAAGTTTGGCGCTAACCCTAAACAGTACATAGGTGTCCATTGTAACTAATGGTGTGCCCCTTTTAACGCCTACTCCGAGCACGCGTTAAAAATGTAAAAATAAAATGGCACAAAGAAATCTTCTGGATTTCTTTGTGCCATTTTTTTAGCCCCCCTAATGGGGAACGCCCAACTTGCATACATTATGCCTGGCGCACGCATAATGTGGTGCAATGGGTTACAAAGTGGCGGTATGCATGCATTGTACCACTTTGTAAATATGGCATGGCTAATTTGGCTTTGTTGGGCCACATTAGCTTAAAAAAAAAATGATGGTAATGTGGTGCAAGGAGGCGCTAGGCCGTTTTAAATCAGAGCCTTAATGTTTTTGCTACCTCCTTCATTTACAAAACATTATTAAATGAATGGTAAGGGAGTCCCACAGCTAAGATAACCCCTGTTCACCCCTTTGTAGCTTGGCACTGTAGTCAGGCTTATCTCAGAGGCACTTTGTAAAGTATTTGTACACACACACACACACAGTAAAACAGTGAAAACACCACAAAGTACTCCACACCAGTTTAGAAACAAAATGGCCAATATTCGTCTGAGTAAAACAAGACCAAAATAACAAAAATCTAACATACACAAGTAAAGATATGAATTTTCAAAAATTAAATCTTCATCAAGTGCTTCGAAACACAATAGCTCCAACTGCGGCTATCAGAAAATCTTGACACGGTCATTCCAACAGTCTGACACCACTCGCAAGGGAGTGCAGGCCAGTCACGGAGTTGCACGGCCCCAGGTACAGTACCTTGGAAAATGAGGAAACAAAGACTTTGCACGGAGTCAGGGAAATAAGGCTTCGCTGGAGCCGATGCAGCATCGGTACCTTACAGCTACTGTGGAGGTGAGGCATTGGTTCCTTACTGTGAGTCAGGAGAGGTGAGGCGTTGGTTTTTTACGGTTGCAGGGGAGGTGTTGCAGCATCGGAGGCAAGTGGTCAATTCTTTACGATCTAGCAGGGGTCGATGAATTGAGCAGGTCAAGAAGCGAGGTGTCGACTTTGCGGTGTCACGATCACACCATAGGGCCGCAGGTGCTGCTGTGGAGTCGGGTGCCACAGGTGTCAGTGACATGGCACTTGGGATTCGCGCTGTGGGCATCAAAGGTGTTGCGGCGGCATTGGGCCTGAGGCATCAGTTGTTGCACTCAGTGGGGATCACGACTCCAGTGCAGGCAGAGGCGCGGAGTCAGACATGGAGCTCTTGAGTCGATGTTCTTGTTTCCTCTTGGCTAAAACAGAACTTACTCCCAAGGGCCCAGGAACCAGATTTGGCACCACTTAGGAAGTCAGGGCTCTCAGCAAGAGAGCCCAGGTGCTGCCAGATAAAGTCTTTGATGTCCCTGAGACTTCTTAACAGGAGGCAAGCCCAGTCCAAGCCCTTGCTGAACTTTTGGAAGCAGGATGTATAAAGCAAAGTCCAGTCCTTTCACTCCCAGGACAAAAGCAGCAAGCCAGCGTAGGAAAGCAACAGGCAGAGTGTCAGTCCCTCCTACAGCACCCAGCTCTGTTTCCTGGCAGAATGTCCTCGGTTCAGAGGGATTCAAACCTTGTTTGGTCAGAGGTCCAGTACTTACACTCATTTCTGCCTTTGAAGTAGGCAAACTTCAAAGAGAAGTTTTTGTAGTACACAAGACCCTTCCTTTCCCTGCCCTGGTCCCAGACACACTCCAGGGGATTGGAGACTGCTTTGTGTGAGGACAGGCACAGCCCTATTCAGGTGAAAGTGTCAGCTCCTCCTGCCACTGTTGCTCAGGAAGACGCATCACTCTGGTGATGAGCTATCGGAGTGTACGGGGCACACCTCAGCTCCTTTTGTGTGACTGTCTAGAGTGAATTCACAAACATTCCAAATGTAATCCTGTCCCAGACATGTATTCCACAGACAGGCAGAGGCACTGAATGGTTAGGCAAGAAAATGCCCACTTTCTAAAAGTGGCATTTTCAAACTTACAATTTAAAAAACAACTTTACCAAAATATGTATTTTTAAATTGTGAGTTCAGAGACCCCATACTCCATATCTCTATATGCTCCCAATGGGAAATTACACTTAAAAGCTATTTCAAGGCAATCCACATGTTTCCCTATGGGAGAGATAGTCCTTGCAATGGTGAAAATCACATTTAGCAGTATTTCACTATCAGTACATGTCCTACCTTCTAAATACACTGCACCCTGCCCATGGGGCTGCCTTGGGCATACCTTAGGGGTTACTACATGTAATAAAAAGTAAGGTTTGGGCTGGTAAGAGGGTGCACTTCCTGAGTCAAAATGGCAGTTTAAAACTGCACACACACACACACACTGCAGTGACAGGTCTGAGACATGTTTACAGGGCTACTCATGTGGGTGGCACAATCGGTGCTGCAGGTCCACTAATAACATTTGATTTACAGGCCCTGGGCTCCCAGGGCGCACTATACTAGGGACTTAATAGTAAATCAAACATGCCAATCATGGATAAACCACCACCCATACAATTTAAACTTGCAGTACTCACACTTTAGCACTGGTCAGCAGTGGTAAAGTGCCCAGAGTCCTAAAGTCAGCAAAAACAGATCAGAAAAAATGGGAGTAAGAAGGCAGAAAGTTCAGGAATAACCCTGTACGAAGGGCCATTTCCAACAAGAAGGAATGAGGAGCGTATGAAAAACTACTGGTTCCTTACATCATGAAGTAGGTAATGATAGAAAAACAGATGACACCTCCAATGTGAGAACAAAGATTGTGTTTTACTTACTGATTTCTCTAGGGACACATTTGCAATTTAACAGAACCATTTCCAGTGTTACCTTTGGCAATACTGGTGGACAAAAACAAAAACCTACCCTGAAATGAGATTTATTCACAGACAATCATTTTTATGTGTCTTGTGTCAGGGGAAGGGTCTGGTGAGAGGGTGGGAACATGGAGAATATGGACAATTGTGCCTGTGAAAGCCATATTCTGTGCACATGATTGCAGGAATCCCATTTTTGCAAATGTAATGTTGGTATGAAAAAGTACTAGTGATCTATCTGTCTAAATATCTATCTATCTATCTATCTATCTATCTATCTATCTATCTATCTATCTATCTATCTATCTATCTATCTATTTATCTATCAAATATAACATTTAGGTACATCTGTTACAGCTGCTTATTACTGATATATGAGTTTTGATTAAAAAAACAATACATTTATGGTATTACCTTTCTGACCAAATCTTTACTAAATGCACGTTTTTTTTTTTTTTATTTTTTTTTTCTATTGCTAAATTGTATTCGCGAGTAGTGACCTCTCATTACAATCATTTTTATGTGTCTTGTGTCAGGGGAAGGGTCTGGTGGGAGGGTGGGAACATGGAGAATATGGACAATTGTGCCTGTGAAAGCCATATTCTGTGCACATGATTGCAGGAATCCATTTTTTGCAAATGTAATGTTGGTATGAAAAAGTAGTAGTGATCTATCTATCTATCTATCTATCTATCTATCTATCTATCTATCTATCTATCTATCTATCTATCTATCTATCTATCTATCTATCTGTCTATCTGTCTATCTGTCTGTCTGTCTGTCTGTCTGTCTGTCTGTCTGTCTGTCTGTCTATCTATCTATCTATCTATCTATCTATCTATCTATCGCTCAAATATAACAGTTAGGTACATCTGTTACAGCTGCTTATTACTGATATATGAGTTTTGATTAAAAAAACAATACATTTATGGTATTACCATCTGACGAAAATCTTTACTAAATGCATGTTTGTTTTTCTATTATTGTTTTGTATTGCTAAATTGTATTCGCGAGTTCCCCACACTGAAAAAGAAAACAAATCGATAAAACGTTAAAAGTGCCCTCAGCATCATGAATTCGGTTTTCTCATCAGCCCAGTACCTTTTAAAGTGCTATTTGAGACAAGTGTTTTGTCTATGGACATGGATGGAGAGCGCATTTTTAGCGACCCTGACTGACTGGTGGCCTGCTGCTGCCACTCTCCATGGTAACAGCGAGCACTGGTTCTTAAAAAGGGGCTAATGCAGTGCTCTGCAAATGGCTTCAAAATATGAATACACGGTGAGCACACAATGCGAATACTTACGTTGAAGTGCCAGTGCCCTGGAAACTTTGTGATAGCGGGGGTGGAAGTGAGATGGCTAGCCATGCCTTCCTAAGTAGGGAACGTTATAGCCCTGTCTCAAAGCAGGTTTTTCTGGGCTTGGTATAAATGTGTTTATGTTTTGCAATGTACTGTATTGCAACTTTTATGCCATTTGGAAGTGCACCTTATGATTGCCACTCAAAGAAACCGAACCACCGAAAGTCAAATTGATTTGCCCAAGAGCAGATACATTTGCAGTGAAAGAAACTGCAGGGCACTTGCTCAGTGTTGAGGATCTACAGTTGCGAGTGGGCTGCCTGCTGAGATGTTTACATTTGCTGTTAGGGGTGTATGACAATTTATCTCCCTTCAGCATCCCCACAGTATGGGGTTTGATTTGTTGGGCAGGTGAATTGAAGATTTGCCCCTGGGCTTTTCGGGCAGGTGGTGCAATCTAGGGGACTCTTGGTCCATACTGGCTGGGGGTGTTTGGAGGCAGGGTTAGGTGGTAGATAGCAGGAGGCTAAGAGGTTAGGGGTTATCTATATGTAGATGGGAATATCGGTCACTTAGATTGAGCAGGGGGCAGCTTTTTGTTGTCATAGTGTACACCTTGACAGGGCCAGTATGGCAAGTCTGCAAGATAAGGTATTGGTGGTGATGCTGAGAGAGATCACATTTTATTAATATATTAGTGGCATAGAAGTTAGCATATGGTGATGAAATAACATACATTTAAAAGACTAACAGAAAAAATAACACGAGCTGTAGAAAGCGCATGTTTGAATCATGGTGGACCATGTGGCCGCCATTCATATAAAGCACAAAGTTTTAACATGAGATATTTGCATTCATTTTAAATGAAGTTCTAAAATGAGTTAATGTAAAGAGTGTTGTAGTAAGATGAATATTAGAATGAAAATTTTGAATGAATACAAAATAAACAAACATATTGAATTAAATTAATTTTATTAATGCGAGTTACATGTGTGTAGAAAAATAAATGCACGTTTAAATCAGTTCTAACATCTCATGAATAATGTTTGCAATTACATAGTTTGCTTTGCATTTGTGATTTGAAATTGTAAGGTGAGCAATGGGTTAATTAATGTATTAAGGCCCAGATTTAAGAGGGCCTAGCACCACTTAAGCGCTGCCTTAACGTAATTTTTTCACACTAAGGCGGTGCTAAGTGGCCTGTTCCCCACGTCAAATTTACAAAGTGGCACAATGCATGCATTGCACCACTTTGTAACCCTTTGTGCTACATTATGCATGTGCCATGCATTATGTATGCAAAGGGGGCATTCCCCCATTAGGGGGGCTGAGAAAATGGCGCAAAGAAAACTAAGAGATTTTTCTGCATAATTTGTTTGGGCACTTTAACGCCTGCTAGAGCAAATGTTAAAAGGGGGCACACCATTGTTTACAATGGGCCCCTATGTACTGTTCCGGGTTAGTGCTAAACTTTTGGTGCTAACCCTGAACAGTACATCAATAGCGCCAAAAGTTTTGACGCTATTGTCCCCTCCCCTGCGCCATGGTACGCCGTATCTTAGCAAAAAAAACGGATGGATTAAACCCAGATCTGTGACTGGGGGTGAATGTTTGATTTGTTCTGCATTTCATCCATCTTCTGTTGTTTTTGCATTTGTCTCCCCAAGTGAGAAGGGTATGCCCAGATGTGGGTCCCTTGCTTGCTATGCCACCAGGTTTAAGCTAGCCTGGCTAATGAAGGATGATACCCTGAAACCTGCCCCAGGATGCTTGTTTCTGGTACAAGGAGGACCTGGCCTGGCAGTTTGGGCTGGAATGTTCCCATGGGAAACAGGGTCAGGACTGATTTGCATATGGCTGGGTCCAAACTGGAATGGCATGGCAAGCAAAAAAACTGATGGATTAAACGCACATCTTTGACTGGGGTGAATGTTTGATTTGTTCTGTATTCCGTCCATCTTCTGTTGTTTTTGCATTTGTCGCCCCAAGTGGGAAGGGTATGCCCACACATGGGTCCCTTACTTGCTATGCCACCAGATTCAAGCTAGCCTGGCTGATGAAGGGTGATACCCTGAAACCGGTCCCAGGATGCTTGTTTCTGGTCCAAGGAGCACCTGGCTTGGCAGTTCGGGCTGGGCTGTTCCCATGGTGACCAGGGTCAAGACTGATTTGCATATGGCTGGGTCCAAACTGGAATGGCATGGTGAGCAAAAAAACAGATGGATTAAACCCAGATCTGTGACGGGGGTGAATGTTTGATTTGAGCTGCATTCTGTCCATCAATTGTTCTTTTTTGCATTTGTCGTCCCAAGTGGGGAGGGTATGCCCAGACATGGGTCCCGTGCTCACTATGCCACCAGATTCAAGCTAGCCTGGCTGAAGAGGGGTGATACCCCGAAACCGGTCCCAGGATGCTTGTTTCTGGTTCAGGGAGGACCTGGCCTGGCAGTTCGGGCTGGACTGTTCCCATGAGGAACAGGGTCAAGGCTGATTTGCTCATGGCAAGCAAAAAAACTGATGGATTAAACCCAGATCTGTGACTGAGGGTGAACGTTTGATTTGTTCTGCATTTCGTCCATCTTCTGTTGCTTTTGTATCTTTGATATGGCGCACACATTGTGGAGGTATGGGTGGTGCTAATGGGTGCAAAGAAAGTGGTACTGCACTGCGTGCAGCACCACTTTACTTAAATCTCCCCCTAAGTGTATTAAGGCTTTCTTAGCTTGACTAAACCCGTAAGATTTATTTGCAGCTGTAGTGGAAATCACTTGTTCATTGTGTTCCGTCTGACCTGAAATATTTTTCTAGGTTACTAATGTGATGTTGAATGTCCTATTGTCTTGAAGGCACAGAACATGTTTGTCACTAACAATTTTGAATTATTTGTTCTAGCTGTGGAACAAGACAGGAAACGTATGATTCCCATGGAATTGTATTAATTCATTTAGGGTACCACCATAGAAGATCATGATCTTGCAAACTATTAGATAATGTAATATTTTGTTGTAACTGTGTGAAAGTATTGAAATGACAATGCACTTTTGCTGGGAAAATCCAGAATAGTTACAAATTTGATGATGCCATCGAAAGCCATTGGACATTGAGGCCCATATTTATACTTTTTTGCGCTGCATTTGCGTCATTTTTTGATGCAAAAGCAGACCAAACTTACAAAATCCAATTATATTTTGCAAGTTTGCACCTTTTTTGCGTCAAAAAATGACGCAAATGCATGCAAAAAAAGTATAAACATGGGCCTGAATCTGATGCCTGAATTGAGCTCACCTGAAGGACCAATCAAAAGGATTATGCTTATTATAATTGTTGAGAGACTCTCAAACCTGGAGTAGATCACTCCTTCCTCAAAGCTGTCCAGAACCCTGCTACGTTCTGTCTATTCTTGTTTTAAGTATGCTGTCACCCTCTGTTTTCATCAAGTCTCCTGATGAGTTTTCTCATCTTAGTCTTAATTGCCCCATTCGTGTTTGCGGCTTCAGTACTAATATGCCCAACTAATTCTGAACTGCTGATCTGTCCTCTGTGCAGTCCGTGTTCTGCACTGTTGTGATGCTGCTGTCAACTGACACCGGAAGAAAGTGACCCTTCTGCCCGAATAAATACTACTGTTTGCTGTCTCAAAAGGAGAGGTATAACTAAATGTGGTTTATTGTTCCCTTTTCAGTTAGATAGTTACACCAGCATCATTTTTTTATGTGACTTGCCCTAGTTAGATAATATTTCTAAATTATTTTGTCTCTCTTTTATTTTCGCCTTTGTCCGCGTGTATTAGCCCGTTCCCACACATGCATGTCTGAATTCGTGTTAGTGACAGGAATGGCCCAGCCTTGAAACTTTAAATCTAGATGTTAAAAACTATATTTTGATGATTTACCGATGTCACCATCATCTGCTTTGAAATCTAATAATAATGTGCATATTGTATTGTTGCTAATCTATATTATTCTTTGGTGTCTAACAGTATTGATGTTTAGATCTTTTCAGACATTTTAGTCAGCTTGTGGTCTTCATGTATGTTTATAACTTAGTTTTGCGCACCATATATATGAGATATTTGTCTTTGGATTGTAATAAAGCTTTGAAACTTTATTCAGTTTGGAGTTTGATTTAGTGTTAAATTGTTCATGGTATCTAGTATTGTTTATGGTTAACATAATTGATTTGTGATTGAATGATTTTGGTAATACTCCCTTTGCCAAGTCCAAAGATCTAGTCCACCTCAATTGGTCAGTATAATGATGGTGTCTCACCAGTGCGTTTGTGGTCTGTGAACCTGAAGTGGGGTGTAAATCTTCCCGTCACAATGCTCCAACAGTCCCTCTGAGAGGCAGGGAGGGAAGACATGTTACCCTGTGGGTGTGTGTGCACAATGGTGTAATTCATAAGGAGTGTCCCTCACGGAGATCCACAAAGGGCACTGCTGCGGTACCCCATAGCATGTTCCCTACCTATGTCTAAAATGAAGAAATATGAAGTAGTAGAGGCCTTGGCAGAGGTAGGAGCAGGGCTGTTGAGTAAATGTAAAAGCTGCCCTTTATAAGTTGATAGGTCAGGGTGGATGAGAAGTGATAATCAGGCAGTGCTATCAGTGCTATCAGTGCTCCAGCGGCAATGGTACATTCAGACATAGCTGAGTTGTTTGTTCTGTGGCTGGGGATGCAGGGGGATGGTGGCATGGAATAAAAGCCCAGGGTTAAGGTATCTGTGTAGCCAAAGGTAAGCTCATTGAGTGCGGTGCACTAGGACAGGGAATAAGGGGACACTGTTCCAGACCATGATGGGTGCCCTTGCTGACATGGGGACTCAGAGAGGCATGACCTCAGCATGGGGATGGCTTACAGCAGCAGGAGAAAGTGAAGTAGGACTGTGGTCCTTATCAGAAGAGAGGGCGAGTGCACCAATTAGTGGAGGCACTTTACTGGAGTAAGTGGAGTAGCAACAGAGGGGGCAAAAAGGGAGGGGAGGAAAGGTTGGGTGGAGGAAGTAGGGAGCTGGAAGGGCATTTGTATGTGAAATGGGGAGCAGAGTTACTTGGCTTCTTAAGGGACAGTTGGGAGCAACAGATAGGAACTTGGTGAGGCAGATGGAATAAGGCCAGTCAGGGATGTGAGAGTGAGGAAGTGAGAGGGAAACAAGACAGCGGGTAAGAAAGGAAAAAGGATAAGGAGGAAAGGGAGATAAGAGTTTATGGATCTCTGATGATGGGGAAATGGGGAAATCAGGCACATGGGAAGGAGGGAGACAGAGGAAATATGGGGAAAGATGGGAAGTTGGTGTGGTTAGATTGCCAATCTGTCACGATTCGCTCCCTGCACTCTCGTACCCACCATCAGAGGGTCCACCTGTGGGACTTCACAGAGTTCTAATAAGCTTAAGGACCATCCACTCTTTGTATATACTGATCTCCTGGCTCTTGGACACTATTAAGAAATTTCTATCCATGCCCGATTCATGCCTGGTTTTGTGGAAGCTGGTCTGCTCTTGCTAAAAATTCCATATCTATCTCCCTGCTCACTGCCTTGTCTCCACCCTTTCGGGCCAAG
This sequence comes from Pleurodeles waltl, assembly GCF_031143425.1. Classification (NCBI taxonomy): domain Eukaryota; kingdom Metazoa; phylum Chordata; class Amphibia; order Caudata; family Salamandridae; genus Pleurodeles; species Pleurodeles waltl. Next base: position 641,597,028 of record NC_090446.1, on the reverse strand, counting down.
GGTGGGTGGAGGAATACAGCATGCCTGTAGCTGGCAGATGATCACATTGAGCTATTTTAAACCCCAGTTATCTTCAGCCCAGTGTTGGGCATTGTAGCACTGTTCCTGTTTGGATAACCCCTTGTTTCCTTGCAGTCCTTGTTTCCAGAGGTCTAGTTATTCTTTGTTTCATGTTCCTAAGCTGCAGCTAATTCCTTTGTCCTGAACTAGCCCTCCCTAGAATTCTGAGTCAGCACTATTTTAGCACACCCTTGAACTCTCTTCTCCTTCTGTATTTACCTTTTCCCCCTGTGTATGCGTTCTTTCCTTTTTTCAGTTTCTAGTTAGCTACTTTCCCATTCCTTCTATCTTAGCTTCTAGTTTACTTGTGTGGTTGTCATTTGCTTCCCGCAAAGTGTGCCCTTTGTTTTACTTTCTTTCCTGTTAAGCGCTCCTCCTTGCTCGCTCCTTGTCTATGTGGCTGTGTATTTAGTTCTACACCCTTGCTGGTACTGACTTGCATGTTCCTGTGTGATTCCTAGCATCTGTGAAAGCATCTGACAGCAGAGGTGGTGTTTCTTTTCCACTGTGAGTATTGTCTTTGAGTCACTTTTATATTTGCACCATAGGTATTAGCTCCACAGACCCTGCCTTTGCATCCATATCCAATACGTGGGTATAAGCAGTCAGTAACTGTAACAGCAGTTGTGGGTGATGAAATTACTGAGTGAGCTTGCCTTCCCGTGTCGAACTTCCAAGTACTTTACCCCACATTCCCTTTATTTTTAATGTTGTTATAATTATGTAGTGCAAGTCCATCCAGGGTGTTAGTCTGTATTCTAAATTTCCTCTTGATTGCCTCTCCTTTCAAAGCTTTGACCATCTTTTTCCCTTGTGCAGAGCTTCCCCTTTCAGTCCCCTTTCACCTCTCACCCTCTGTTTGATAATGCAAAGCTCTGAACACACTATTCTGCTTATTTTTTCTGCCCTGCAACCTGTCCTTGCCAGAGTTCCTGACAAAGTCAGAAAAGGAAGATGAGCAGTGAGTTATAGGGAATGCCGGTGGCCAGATGTGTTGTTTAGGCAAAATAAAGAAGAAATTGTATCAAAAACAGAGAGGATTGTCACAGCTGGGAGAGTTCTGTGTGGCTCCACTAACCCTACGAAACACAAATTGGAGAGGGGGAGGTAAAAAGCCACCGTACGTCTTCCCTTTTTTTTTGACGTTTTGTGAGGATGCCAACATTGACATGTAGAACGCAATACAGCTAAACAATGAATGACCTGGGAAGGATTCAATAGAAGATGTCTCAATCTTGACAGCTGAATTCTTTTGGGTTAGCCCTGAAGAAGTCCCTTTTTTGGGACTTGACATGTTGGCTGGGTCCTTGTATGTTTGGAAGGCTTTGGTGATTGGATTTCCAGAACACCCGATGGCCCTCATTATGACCCTGGTGGTGATAAAGTGGCGGTAATACCACCAACAGGCCGGCGGTAACTACAGCCAAATTATTACTATGGTTGTGATATCTCCGAAAGACAGCCAATGTACCACACCCACAGACAGGGCGGAAACAACAGCCACCATGGGGGTAGCCACCTACAGCCAGGCGGAAGACAAAGTTCCGCACACCATATTATGACCTAGCAAACCGCCACCTTTTCCGAGGCAAATAGGCTGGCACCTCAGGGGGTGGGGGGCACCTCAGGCGGATGCGGAAACAGGACCACTGGTTCTGGAGGGGGCAACATGCCCTGTGCTTTGTCCTGGGGAGTGCAAGGCCACAGTCTCTCAAGTGGGTGTCTTGCCCACTGGTCCTAAAGGGGGCAACATGCCCTGTGCTTTGTCCTGGGGAGTGCAAGGCCACAGTCTCTTTAGTGCGTGACTTTCCCACTGGTTCTGGAGGGTGCAACATGCCCTGTGCTTTGTCCTGGGGAGTGCAAGGCCACAGTCTCTTGAGTGGGTGACTTTCCCACTGCTGCTGGAGGAGGCAACATGCCCTGTGCTTTCTCCTGGGGAGTGCAAGGCCACAGTCTCTCAAGTGGGTGTTTTGCCCACTGGTTCTGGTGGGGGCAGGCTGCACAGCAGCCCATGGAGGCTAGATCATATGGCGTCAGCTGCGGTGACGGATGTACAGTGGTGGTGGTTGTGGGAGGCTCCTGCTCAGCTCCTGAACCCTCCGATGGCTGCACTGTGGTGGTGGTGGTTGTGGGAGGCTCCTGCTCAGCCCCTGCACCCTCCGATGGCTGCACTGTGGTGTTAGTTGTGGGAGGCTCTTGCTCAGCCTCTGGATTCTCTGATGGCTGCACAACCACGGCTGGCAGTGTAGTCTGTGTGACAGCTGCTGGTGCAGGCTCCTTCCCCTTCTGGCTGGCTGGTGCAGGCTCCCTCCCCTTCTTGCTGGCGTAGACTCCTTCCCCTTCTTGCTGGCTGGTGCAGGCTCCTTCCCCTTCAGTATTTGTGGCCTGGATTCCATTCCTCCACGAGTAGGTGCTGCTGAAACTGGGCCTGTGGACTGTTTGGCTTAGGTGCTTGACTGGGACCTTGATACCCTGGCCATACGTACAGGACAGGGGGATGGGTAGGGAAGAGGTCAATCTGGGAAAGGAAAAGCTTTTTAGGGACATTGGGGTGGGAAGAGGGAGAAGTAATGGAGGATGAGGGAGTGGTTGTTGGAGGTGTTTGTCTGCTGGATTTAGGTGCAGGTGCATGGGTTGTATGCTGTTGTGAGGTGAATGGCTGTTGGGTGCCTGAGTGCTTGCGTTTGTGTACTTTAGGAGGGGGGGGGCAGACACTGTGAAAGAGGACACAGGGGACGTGTGCATGTATGTTGTGGAGTTGTCTGCTAGTGAGGTGTGTGTTCTGCTTGGTGTGGTGATGATGCAGGTAGTGGATGACGATGTAGTGCATGCAGGTGTGTGTGGATGTAACTGGGTGGGAGTTGGAGGAGGAGGAGAGGAGGAGGAGGGGGAGACAGTGGAAATAGTGGATGTTGCTGTGTCTGCAATTCAATGGTGTTTGTGTGAGTGCCTGTGGGATGAAGTGAGGTGCTTGTGTTTGCCTGTGACACTCTTGGGTGTTGTCTTGTGTGCATGCTCGTCTGGTTGTGTGCTTGGGATGGGTTGGGGTTGAGGAAAATGGGACTGGGAAGTGGAAGTTGGAGGGGGGATGGTTGAAACAGGGACAATGGCTGCCATCAGAGAGGAGGCCAGAGCCTGGATCAATCTCTGTTGGGCCGCCAATCCACTGTGAATGCACACCAGGAATGCATTAGATTGCTGCATCTGGGGTGCCAGCCCCTGAATGTCATTCACAATGGTTGACTGCCTTACAGAGATGGATCTCAGGAGGTCAATAGCCTCCTCACTCAGGGCAGCATGGCTCACTGGGGCAGGGCCTGAGGTGCCCCGGGTGAAGGAGATGCCGACCCTCCTGGGTGAGCGAGCACGGGCAACTTGCTGAGGGGCTGCTGGGAGGGAAGTGATGGTACGGGGGTGGCTGCTGTACCTGTATCTGGGGTAGTTACAGAAGTGTCTGCAATCACCAGGTGGGTCCCATCAGAGGAGGTATCTGAGTCTGTATTGTCCCCTTCAGTCTCTGCCGTGGTGCTCCCCTCGCCCTCCATCCCACTGGTGCCCTCAGCATCGGTGGACTCTACCTCCTGGGTCCTGTGGGATGCAGCACCCTCCGTCGCCGGTGCCTCTGCTCCTCCGGCAGATGATGCTAATGCACATAAGGACAGGATGACAAAACAAGAAAGGGGAGTAGATAGACAAAGGATACACTGGGTCAATGACTGCACCAACACCACAGTTGGTGTACACAGCACCCTCTCACACAGGGAACAGGCCTACGCTATATGCATTGCACTACCAGTGATATCGCTAGCCACGAAGGCATGAGGAGGAGCACACACCGCCAACTGCAGCACACCTGGGACCCATGCAGCCCTGACCAGTAGTGGCTGCTAACAAGCTAGGTAGGCAGTATTTCCCCTTCAGACCCTTAGCCACCAGAGGACCTACGCTGCTATGTCTGGCCTGGTCTAGGGGTACCCACTGACACACAACCACCACCCGGATACCACCCCTCCAGCTGTTTCCTTCAATGATGGCCACTGTACTCACCCCCTTGTGGCTTCTGTGATGCTCTTAAGCGCCCATCTAGCTCTAGACAGGCCACCACCAGTATGCGGACCATGAGGGGGGTCACGGTCCGATGGGCACCCCTTCCTCGTTGGTAGGCTATCCCCAGCTGGGCCTCTGCAGTCTTCCATGCCCAGCATCTCAGGTCCTTCCACCGTTTGCGACAGTGGGTGCTCCACCTGCCATAAACCCCCAGGGTCCGCACATCCTTGGCAATGACAAGCCATATACCCTTCTTTTGATGGGCGCTGACCTGCAGAGGCAATACAGACAGGAGAACACCATTAAACAAACAGTCCACCCAGTAACACGGATGGCCCACCATACCCGTTTCCATCACTATTGGCACACATAGCCCAGCACTCAACATGTCCCCAGCCAAGAGGACATCCCTCCCCCCTTTCACAATGACTTCACACACATCTCCATGCATTCATGCCACATGCTTCGTGCCCACAGTGTACACACATGTTGGTCTGGAGGCCCATACAGCAGTCCATACTGGGGTAGGACCTCATCCACCAGTCTCTCCAATTCCTCTAAAGTGAAGGTTGGGGCCCTTTTCCCGGTCACACAGGCCATGGTAGGTTCCAGACACAGGTCACAGCAGCACATGCAGTGTAGGTCCTCTCCTATGGAAGGTCAGGAAACAAGTGAGGAATCAGATAGAAAATGGGGGTCGCGTCCGCGGCGGTGCATACCGTCACCGCAGGCCTAGATTACCATTGGCCACTGTACCCCACAGGGCCCAATTATAACCAAAGAGGAATTGCACTGTGGTTCCAAACCGCCTCCCGCCATGGCGCACAACGTTAGCGGAATTACCTCACTTCCACCTGTCCCTCCACAGAGGACAGGCAGATGCCATTTCGGGGGCAGGAGGGAACAGGCCTATGGAATCGTCACAGGAGAAATAGGCACATACTTGACAAATTACACTGTCCCATGACATGTTTGCACATTGCGGACTACTGTTGTGGCTCCACTGTTCAGTTTGTGACAGCCTCCTCCCTCTTTTGTCCCTTAGATACCTACCGCTGCAGCTGAATAGGAGGTGGAGACATACCCCTGTGTACAGACCCCTGGTGGACTTGGATACACTGGGGGACAGGCACATTATCCTCATCTATAGACTGGACAGGGCCACAATCACAGAGCTGTGTGCTCAATTGGAGCCTGACCTGATATCTGCTATCCATCACCCCACTGGGATCCCCCCTCTTGCGCAAGTGCTATCAGTGCTACATTTCCTGGTAACTGGTTCTTTCCAAGTGACAGTGGACTTGGCAGCAGAAATGTCACAGCCAATGTTCTCAATAGTGCTGGCAAGAGTGTTGTCTGCCCTGATTAAACACATGTGCACCTACATAGCGTTCCCCCAGGTTGAGGATTTGGCCACTGTGAAGGCCGGGTTTTATGCAATGGGACATATCCCCAATATAATTGGGGCGATTGACGGAACACATATTGCATTTGTCCCCCCCTTCCAGAATGAACAAGTGTTCAGGAATCGTAAGAGCTTCTACTCTATGAATATGCAGATGGTGTGGTTGGTGGACCAGTATATTTCCCACTTCAATGCTAAGTACCCTAGGTTGGTGCATGATGCCTTTGTCCTGAGAAATAGCAGCATCCCAGATGTGAATGGCCAACTACAGAGGCACCGGGTGTGGCTAATAGGTGAGCCATGTTTCCACCCAGTATATGTTGGTGTATGCCTATGCTGTTGGCCATATAGGATAGTGTGTGGCCAAATATTGTCCCTCAACAGTTGCAGGTGACTCTGGTTACCCAAACCTATCATGGCTGCTGACCCCTGTGAGGAATGCCAGGACAAGGGCAGAAGAACATTATAATGAGGCACATGGGCGAACCAAAAGGATCATTGAAAGGACCTCTGGCCTCCTGAAGGCCAGGCTCCGGTGCCTCCATTTGACAGGTGGATCCCTGTGCTACTCACCCAAGAAGGTCTGCCAGATAGTGGTGGCATGCTGCCTGTTGCACAACCTGGCCCTCAGATGCCATGTCCCTTTTCTGCAGGAGGAGGAGACTGGAGATGCCCCTGTGGAGCCAGTGGACCCTATGGGCAGTGGGGATGAGGAGGCAGAGGATGAGGATGTGGACAACAGAACATCTGTGATCTGTCAGTACTTCCAAAGACACACAGGTGAGACAGTGCAACTTTACATTTCAATAACTTTGGTTGTATTCTGTGTGGCATTGGCATGCTGGTATTTCCCACTTCTATGCCCACTTACTGTTACCTCTGGCTATTCCTTTTTGCATATGTTGGTTACTCTTTTATATTCATGCACTCCACTAACCCTAACAGAAGGCTGGGTACAGCCCACTGTGGTGGTACCTGGTACCTGATGGTGAGGCCAAACTAGTAAGGCAAGGAAGATTTGAAATAACCTCCTTGTCGAGGAAGGCATTAAAATATGGATTGGAGAGCACTGCTTGTGGGCTGGATGATTATGAGTCGCAAGGTCCCAGTGGTGTGGGTGCAAACGGGTTGGATTATGGGGAAATGGAAGAGGCAGTTTTGAATTACAGTGAAGGGGATGAGATGGAAGTGGGGAAGATTCTGAAGTTGTTTCAAGAAACAATGGAGGATAAGCAGGAAGAGTGGTTTTGGTGGTCTGTGGACATGCAGAGCAAATGATGGTAGGGGTCTAACTGGGAAAAGGGTGGTTTTGGAAGAGAGGAGACCTTCAGGAGGATGGGAGGCTTTGATGTGGACCACATCTGTAAGGCCAGTTAAGATAGAGAAAGAAGTTCTGGTGTGGTGCAAGCAATGGCTCAATCTATTGGTATAAGTAATTAGGATAGTGACCCAGATAAGGAAGTGTGTTTCCTAAAAGGACAATATGTATAGGACCAAGGCATGCAAAACTGAGCACAGAACAACAGTACTGGTATAGAGAGTACACAGGGAAGAAGAAGAGGAGAGAGAGTAAGGAGGTAAAGCATAAAAAATGCTGTTACAGTGGTATTACTAAGCCCCTAGGGGGTGCATTTCATGGTGTCCACAAAGGAAAGGATATGAAAAGTGGAGTATGTGGAGGTTTTTAATTTGCAATAACGGAACTTGAAAGCCAAGTAGGGTTCAAAGGAGGAGGAATGTGAGCTTTCAAAGAAGCTGAAGCTTCCAGTAGCTGTTAAGAACTGAACAGCAGTGCTCCACTTATACGTGAGTGTGTAGTATGAAACATATCCTGAACTGTGCTGCAATGGATGGTGCGGAATCGGCTAGCCACCACAGTGTATACAGCTAGCAGCATGCCTTTAGTCTATCTGCCCTTTCAAGGAGGATCACCGAGGGTGGGTTCAACAGCACAGGTGGAGGTTAGGGAGGATAACACCAGTTCACACATTGTGGTACCCAGTCGGGACAGGAACAAGGGAGTCAGAGTAGGCACTAGCATCAGCAGTCGCAGAGGGGAGGAAGCGGGGAGAAGCAAGGGGCCTTGGGGAAAATCATGTACACTGGCTAAAAGTGACCTGCAATGGTATTGGTTACAGTTTTATAAAAGAAGGGAGGATGCACGGTTTTTGTTACAGAATTGTGAAACAGGTTTCCATTTGGGGTAAGAAGGGCCATGGGAAAAAAGATAGGCTGAAAATCTGTGCTTAAGAAAAGAGAATACAGAGGTGGCGTGACAGAAGTTAATGAAAGAGATGTGGGAAGGGAGGATAGAGGGTCTGTTTTAAAGATGACCACTTGAGATGCCAATCTTTTCAACAATAGAAGGCGCTCCAAAGAAAGGAGTGATCCTAGATTACTTTAGCACATGTTATGAACCGAAGGTCAGCCTGTGAATGACTTCATATTTAAGGAGTTATGTTCATTGAAGTAGTCTTCAGTGTATGAGGCTATGGAGCTAGTGCAAAAAGTGGGTGTAAAATAAGCAGCGAGGCAGGCAGAGCAGCGATGATTTGGGAAGCAACTGGGGTTTAATGGGATCCGAATTTAACTGAAGTGGTGGCGAAAGGGAGGACAGATTGAGGAATGTTATTGCCAGCAGTGGCCCAGTTGTTTTCAGTACAGGGATTACCTTATGTCTTGCTAATTTATCTGGAGTAAAACAATTTAATATAACGTAAAGGCCCAACATTGCTAAAGAAACATGAAAAAGGATTTAGGGGAACTGAAAAGGTTATAGTCGGGTATGGCCATTATTTGGACAGAGCTGATTCCAAGACCAGAACTGTGAGGGGCACGGAAGCTGGTAGATATACACAAAGAAATGGGGTCGTTCAATGGAGATCTGCAGAAAATCAGTAGAGAACAAATGAGAACTAGAGTAACGCACCAGGAAATAAGAAGAGAAGAGACGCATATCTTTCGGGAAGATGGGTGTAACTCTCAGTGATGGGGATGAAGCTATATCTGATGCTAATGTGAGAGGCACTGGCTGAGTTCTTGGGAGAGAAGTTGGAGAATGGGTAAAAGAATTGGCCACAAAAGAAGGTATAAGACTCCTCTGGAGGGGTTTGGCTGATTGACAGGCTTTCCTAATATTTTAGGACGTAATGCATTTTGGGTGCGATACTGAGTAGGGAGATGAACACACAGGGAGCTTTGTACAAGCTGGAGGGTCGAAAGAGTTCAGAGTTCATGGGCCAAAAACACAAGGAATTGGGGTGTTAATAAGTTGAATTATGTAGGTATGATCAAAAAGTAGGAATTGTTGCATTTTTGCTAATGTTGAAGTGCTGGTTTGATTAAGGTAAAGAGAGGGCTTAAGGTTAGTCTCTTTGGCGAAGTGCCAATGTTTTATGCTGGAGATTAATGTAATCCGCTCCTGTGCCATTAACACAGTCCTTTTCACACACAGTTTATTGTGAAGAATGGTTTCTGGGTTGCACAATTTCATCTGAATCCCTGTGTGTAGTACTGACCCCCTAAAAGTCCCAACGATGCAGCACCAACCGATGACAACCCTCTGTAAAATAGCTACTATGGCACACACTCGTCATCAACATTTGCCAAGTGAAAGCACCGCAAAACATGGGATAATAGCACAGAAAGTTTTCTGCCATCTGACAGTGATCCTCCGCTGTACAATCGTAAAATTACAGACATTTTGGAAAGGGCTTTGGGCACTGAATGGAAAAATGTAACGGCCATCTTGAAAACCACGAACTTAAAAGCATCTCCTACTCTGCAGATACGCAGGTCCTCAAGCTCATGCTGTTCAACAGATATTACAAAACAAGATACAACTATAAATACATTATTGGATTAATAAAAGAAAAAAAGAAAAATAGTTTTGACTGGTGGTAATGGCATATTACCATTATAAAAAAGCCAGCTGGTGTGATCCATTTTCTACACTGGAGTGGAAAAGAAATAACTTGTGGCCACAACTACGGAAAATGGAGCAGATCCCAAAGGCTATGCTGCTCATATGACAAAACACGACATAAGTATAAGTGATCTGCTGAAATAATAAAAGAAAAGAGCAATAGTTTTGATTGGTTGTGCAACCACCCCTATTGCCAATGTAACAATCCACAGGATGCACACCATTCCCTGCATTTGTATTGCAAAAGAAGCAAAACATGGCCACTACTGTGGAAAAAGGTAGCAGCATTAATTGCTGTGTGACCGCCTAATTTACTACTGCGCACTTCATCCCACATCACCCACTGGCATCCATGGATCCATGGATGAAAGACATTTTAATTTGAAATTACGACCTCCCTCCATTATACTTGTCTTATTCCCAATGGCTTTGCATAGCTGAGAATTGCCTGAAGATTATCCAGAAGCTTTTTGAAGAGTATTTCAGATGAGTATGTTTTTGTCATCCTTGTAGGTCCATATGTAGATCACCACTAGATAATTTTCTCCGTGGATGATATCAGGACCTCCAATAGGGTCATCGCATGTTTCAAACTAAAATTCGATCCACAGTTCATCTTCAAGTAGGAAAATTATCCTTTGAATGCTACCAATCAAATTCCAGAGAAATGCATGGATTGTTGTCCATTGGTGACATGCTGTCACTTTCATAAATTTAGCAATCCATGTCCATTCACCTGGGGCTTGTTGAAGGATTCAGTTTCATATTCATTAGAAAAACATCCTGAAAACAACTGATGATCCACAGATGCCAACTATAAGACAGATGTTTGAACTGGGGCACATGCTACCAAGGTGAAAATTGAGAAAGACAACAACAAAAATTAAATGCTTGAGATAGAAAGCTGTTGGAAGCCTAAAGATCTTCCTCTATGTGTGTAATGACAAGCTATTGCTGTTGACAGTATTTTCTGTACAGTGGTTCCTTCACACACCAAATATGTCTCAACTGCAAAAATCAATTTGTGAAGGTATACCAGGCCATCAAATTTTCTGATAAGAGGAACAGAGCTGATCACATTCTGGATATAAAGGAAAAGACAGATATGCGTTCAACATGGAGACTTAACAGACAGGATAAATAGATACAATTGCCACAGAATGTGAGTCACATAATTTATTTTAGGTTCATGGAAAATGTGAAGTTACGAATGAGAAAAAAACATACAAAAATTGCAATGATGAATTAGCAAAAGGACCATATATCATGAGGCTTGAACTTGACAGTGGTTTAACATACAACAACATAAGAACCACTGCTTTCAACAAAATTAAAGTGAAACCATGACTCTTACCATCAGACATAGATGTGTTTCGGGGGATGTAGAACACCAATAATCATTCTTGGTATGTTAAGCGTTTTGGGGGTAAGGCACCATTACCTACCCTGTGCCTCTTCATCCTCATTGGATTGATACAATATTATTGTATGTGTATGGAAAACACAAGGGGCCTGATTCACAAAGGTAAATTACACTTTTGAGTGTTTATACTGCTGAGTAAGTTTACTACTTTTTGACTATTCATAAAATACGCATGTGAATTATTCTAGAAGTGTAAATTGCATGTCTCAAAAAAATATCATGAGGCTTGAACTTGACAGTGGTTTAACATACAACAACATGTGAACCACTGCTTTCAACAAAATAAAAGTGAAACCATGACTCTTACCATCAGGCATAGATGTGTTTCGGGGGATGTAGAACACCAGTAATCATTCTTGGTATGTTCAGTGTTTCGGGGGTAAGGTACCATTACCTACCCTGTGCCTCTTCATCCTCATTGGTTTGATACAATATTATAGTACATGTATGGAAAACACAAGGGGCCTGATTCCCAAAGGAAACTTACACTTTTGAGTGTTTACACTGTTGAGTAAGTTTACTACTTTTTGACTATTCATAAAATACGCATGTGAATTATTCTAGAAGTGTAAATTGCATGTCTCAAAAAAATTGAAGGGCCTGGAAGAGTTACACTTCGAGTGAGTTTGCTACATTTTAGCTATTTACAAAATCCTACTGTAAGTATACTCCTTGTGAATAGTCACCATGTACTAAACTTATTCAAAATTGTAAATTGCTCAAAAGTGTAAGTTACCTTTGTGAGTCAGATCCACAGTATTATCATATGCATCAAAAAGTCTGATCATGTCAAACAAGCTTACTTTGAAACTTAGATTATTAAATCCTAAAGCAGTGGTCTCCAACCGTTTCTTTAATAAGAGCTGCTTATATTCAATGAAAATCATCCCAAGCTAATAATATTATTAATATTATAGTGTTGTAATAGTGACCAGGTCAGAAAAGTTTACATTAGTGGCCACTATATGTAATATTACCTCCAATGATCACCTCAGTGCATCAGGCAGGGTTGCCAGCCGTAACGTAAAGACGGATTTTTAACTTGGAATGCCTTTACTTGGGTAGTACATAACAGTCATAGCTGTAACAACATAGGCACCAAGATAATGATATTAGTGATACATCTCCTCTACACAAAATGATTTATCACTCAAACATCAGCATTAAATATATTTTCAAAATCCAACAATTGTTTCTCGAAACAACAGTTTAGGAGTTCTAAAAACAGACACATTTTTGTCTTAAATACACACCTTTCAATTTTGGTATACATACATTAATTTAAACAAGCAAACACTTCTAATTTAGTAGGCTGAGCTGCACACAGGAGACCTGCATGCTGGTTGCTGGAGAGCTACAGGTGGATCTACCAGTAGCTCACAAGCTACTCATTTTAGAAGCCTAGTCTAGTGCTTATGTGGATATATTCATATATGATCCTTTTTGGTAAACCTTTCACCATAGTAACCACCCATCAGGTCTGCTTTGTACTTTTCCAAATGCAAAATGCCACAGCAGGGATGGCTTATTCATTCCATAATAACTCATTTCAATAGAAAATGATAGCAAGGGAAGGAAAACAGTCCAGACAGCAACATGACCAGGCACTACCAATGCAGACTGCCGAACCCTTAGCGGCAGGAGAAGAATACATTATCTTCATCATTTTGCAATTTATCACCTGAGAAAATCACCAGATCGTAACTCAGATGGTGCATGACCATGAACAGAGGAACAAAATTATTCAAGGTAATCATATAACATATGCGACTATTGCAAAGTACTACCTGCATAACGGGGATAAAGAAGAAATGCTCATATTAACAAATGTAAAATAAAAGCTGCCTTTTACAAACAAAGGCATCATTCTACGTGGCAGTCGAATTGTGCGCGGTTGATTCTAAAGAAAAAAATGGTTAGGAGATACATGAAGAGAAGCCTCAAATGGAAAGTGTCACTGGTTCCCAAAATTAGACATCCTGGTGAACAAAGTCATGACACATTTGCCAGGGTGTTGTCAAGCCTTCCTGCCGCGAACAACTGATCAAGTATTTACAACCAGAGAAATGGTCGAATGGACATATTTTGGCAAAAAAAATTAAGTACATGGAGAACGTCCAGAGAAAATCAATAGTAAATTTGACTGAGTCAAAAGCCATAACAGAACAATTCATTTCCGCAGTTAACATAGTGGTGCAAAGAGCAACGTCTGGCAAGACACCGAAATACCAAGTACTAACTGAATACTGCAACACGCCTCACTGATCTACGGTACGATCTTCTTTGGAGATCACTTTTAACCAACTAATAAGGCGAGACCTCCACACATCAGTAGCATTCCTATCGACGAACATGACAAGGTTTGTAATTTGGCACTAAAATAAAGGACAAATATACTAACTGGAAAAGACATGCAGTCGCTTCGCTCATCATTATGACAGAACGGATGTTGTTAGAGAAATGAAAGTATTAAAAAAAGGAACGACTCATTAAATGACATACCCTCGAGGTTCACACAATCGATAGCAAGCATGGTTCGAGCCAAAATGTAGATCATTAAAGCAACCTGCGATATACCACACTTAAAAACATTTCATAAAGCTGATGGTTAAATGCTTGGCTATAGGGACTCAGGGAATGAGTATACTCCAAGAAGCAAGTGGAGCACAGGCGCACCCAGATGGCTGATCAAACAGTGTAAAATCCTCTCTCCTTTTCAAGACGGTGAAGATGTTGTGTTCTCATCTAAGTGACAAAGGCAATGCTTGAATGTCAGTCAGAGGAGGAGGAGGAGGAGGAGAAGGCGTGCTGGGATGGCTATCTCTAACTAAAGGAAGATGATCTTGGTCAGGCAGATCGAGACTGATTGTCTGTGGACCGCAGGCAGTGTAACAGAAATAAGGAATTAAGAAATTAACACCTCATACCTGCTTCAGTATGCTGAGATGCTGAGGCACGAACTGAAAAAGTTGGTTAAGAATTTCTTATAACATTGATAGCTACGTTTTTGCTGGTTCACCATCTTCTCTATGAGTGCCGAGGGAGGAGGGGGGGTGGGGGTGGGGGGGGCGGGAGGGGGCAGCGGAGGTAAAAGACCAAGGGGCTCAAAAAGCAGAATAATCTTAAATTTCCTCTTCAAATGTAAGTGACCCGTCTGGTTTGTTTCTTGACGGAGTGCAAGGAGCAGAGTTCCAGGCACTGACTGAGACTGAGAATGTAATTATGTTCAACCTTCGATCAGTAACAATATCCAATACATTCTATCACTCTCTGAGCTGGAACGGCTGTCCTTTACTGTAAAATATCACCTATAGTACACGTCGAAATTGTCATGCCTCAGTCAACTTCTATCAGGGTTGGTGGGACGTGACTGATGAGCATCATTACATGCCAGAAAGTAGCGAGGAGAGGATAACAGCAGCAACCTGTGCATTGCAATCCTTCCTCTGTATTACGGCATAGGAAAGAAAAAAGATAGGAACCGGCTAAGCCAATAGGTCTGCCCTTGAAAAGCTGGAGCCATGTTTATTTTTTTATTGCATGCACATGCCAAAAAAATAATTTTATGAAACATGCTGTCAGCAAAAGATGGCAGCTGTATGCTTGCGAATGGAAACCCTAAATTAAAATATATATATTGAATATAATATTTGTGAAACAATAACATTGCTTCCTAGCTTGCAGGAGCACATATAACTGGTATAGAAACCCGATATCGTTTTAATGCACCTCACAGGAAAATATAATTCTCATCTGCACAAACAAAAAGGTACTATTGACTTTGAATTACTGCAACCTACCTTGGCACCAGCCGCGGCCCGTCCTTTAGGGCAGAGGGGCCACACCCCCCCACCTTTAGCCCCTCATGAAGAGTGTCTGTCAGGCTGAGCAAAGGGTAGCCTGACAGACACTTTTCATGTTCAATCAGGCAGCCAGGAGTGAGACATGGGCGATTTGCGCAAACTCCTGGCTGCCTGAGCTGAACTTTGCTAGGCTGAAGAGCTCACAACTCCCATGGGCGTGACCTCCTCAGCTCACCAAAGGTGCCTCGAGGCCCTACCCCTCGGTGACGAGGGGAAGCGTCACCGATTGACTTCGACCTGGACACTTCAGGTTTAAGCCCTGAAGCGCCCAGGGCGAGTGTCAATCAGTAACACCTCATCACATTGTGGGGAGGGGTCAGAAGTCTCACAGAGCCCATCCCACTCTGTGACGAAGTTGGGACTGCTGCCTTCCCTCTCTGGCTGACCTAAGGTCATCCAGAGAGGGAAGGTAGCAGTCGCAAACCCCCATGGGACCTCCCAGCTGAAGGTAAGTGTGTGTTTTTTAAATGAATGTTTGGTGCTTGCATGCGTGTATGTTTGAATGTTGATGAGTGTTGTGAATGGATGTGCATGCATGTACGTGTGAATGAATAAGTGTACGTGCGCTTCCCGTCCGCGCTCCTCCCTCCTAAAATTACCAGCCGCCACTGCTTGGAACTGAAGTATACTTCATTTTACGCAGAAGGGAAAATGTGCATGCACAGTGCAAGAGACCAAGTGTCTGAAATGGACAAGTCCATTGTCCCATGATGTATCTTGGTGGTTAAAAGCAAAAATGTGAATGACAGCTGAACAGACCAATGGATGAGGAGGGGTAACCCAAAGCCCCTCAAAGTATGTGTACTTGTGTTAGAGAAAATAAGCCCAAACGCCATTTTGAAATCTTGAAAATGTGTACTAACAAAAGAAAAACGTATTTGAGTCACACAAAGAGACAGCAAGGGGATCCTCAGCACCCTGAATGAGAATAAGCCACACAAGCAGGGAAAAGAAATCAATGTATAGGTTTTCGTATACAGGGCTCCAATGGAGATCATATGATAAGACTGAAACAAAGGAATTACGCAGGTGCAGGACTCTGAAGTCATAAAAAACTTTTAAACATGTACACAAATGAAAACATTCCTGTCTAAGCAAGCTAATCAGACATGTGTTGCTTCAAGAGCCAACCATGTAAATGAGGTTTTGTGTATCATAGACGGTCAGAACTTCAAACTACGGTGAACATGAAGAGAAAGATATCTGCAGCAAATACAGTAACGCAAGGGCAACATTTTAAAGACTCACACATGTAAATATGCATATTCTTTCCCTACATAAGGCTGGTGGGTTTTAATGGAGCCTGAAAAAACTGCTCAGACACAACAAATGTTGAGGGTAACACTAACTGTGCAAAGACAAACTGAGGAATGGAGCCCAGTTGGGTAGTAATAAGGGGAGGAAATACCCCATTGCCACTCACTCGTTCTTAATAAAAAGGCAAATGTTGAAAACATTCAAGATTTGCATCTTGTCAGTTCAGAGTCTCAAAAGCCAGGATTTTGATTCCATAATCAAAACAACATATATAATGGCAATTTAGAACTCTGGTTCCACAATAATAGTTCAAAAAGCCTAACTGGAATTCTGAAAGATCATGTGAAATTTGAAATCTTAAACTACTAAATAGAAGTTAACCCATTCTGTCATCAGATCCTAAAATGCTTTAATGGGAATTCTGGAAGGCTACTTCCCAAAGTACTGTGGGCAATCTGTAAGCGCATTCAGAATCTGAAATGCCAGATGACATTAAAAATCTGGTAGGCTGCTCCAACATCCAAATTGCTGACTCGATATCTGAGTGAAAAGTGGGAATTCACAATCTCAAAATTATTATGTGAATTCTGATAGACCATTCTAAATTCACACTTCAATGACTTATTAGAAACTTGGTACAGTGCTCTGAATTTGATATGCCAACTGGTTGTGGTAAGTCTATGAGGCTACTTGGAATCCCAAGTCACTTATTAGAAATCCAGAAGGCAATACAGACTTCATTATTTCAGGTAACTAGGGTATACTCAGAATTTAGAATCTCAAGCGACTTATTGGAAATCTAGTACGCTATTTGGAAACCGAAGTTACTAACTAGATATTAAAATTGTCAAAATGGGGAGCACCCTGTCTTCCATTCCAGCATTTGTGACCCCAAGGCATCATGGTAAATGCAGTCATTAGCACGAATTTGAATAGAGTTTTGAAAGTTTTTCACCATAAGTTGGTGCGGTGAGTGCCGTATCTTCGGACACGTGTTTCTGGCTATTTGGCCGTCATCAGCGAAGAGCAACGTGTAGCTGGCGGGGTTGCTTGAAATGCCGCCTTGAAAGTATTCACAGGTTTAAGTACCACTCAAGAAGGCGCACAGGTGCTTCACCCGAGCTCGTCAGCTCAAAGGCTCACGGGAGCCTTAATTGCAACAGTCAAAATGGGGAGCACCCTGTCTTCCATTCCAGCATTTGTGACCCCAAGGCATCATGGTAAATGCAGTCATTAGCACGAATTTGAATAGAGTTTTGAAAGTTTTTCACCATAAGTTGGTGCGGTGAGTGCCGTATCTTCGGACACGTGTTTCTGGCTATTTGGCCGTCATCAGCGAAGAGCAACGTGTAGCTGGCGGGGTTGCTTGAAATGCCGCCTTGAAAGTATTCACAGGTTTAAGTACCACTCAAGAAGGCGCACAGGTGCTTCACCCGAGCTCGTCAGCTCAAAGGCTCACGGGAGCCTTAATTGCAACAGTCAAAATGGGGAGCACCCTGTCTTCCATTCCAGCATTTGTGACCCCAAGGCATCATGGTAAATGCAGTCATTAGCACGAATTTGAATAGAGTTTTGAAAGTTTTTCACCATAAGTTGGTGCGGTGAGTGCCGTATCTTCGGACACGTGTTTCTGGCTATTTGGCCGTCATCAGCGAAGAGCAACGTGTAGCTGGCGGGGTTGCTTGAAATGCCGCCTTGAAAGTATTCACAGGTTTAAGTACCACTCAAGAAGGCGCACAGGTGCTTCACCCGAGCTCGTCAGCTCAAAGGCTCACGGGAGCCTTAATTGCAACAGTCAAAATAGGGAGCACCCTGTCTTCCATTCCAGCATTTGTGACCCCAAGGCATCATGGTAAATGCAGTCATTAGCACGAATTTGAATAGAGTTTTGAAAGTTTTTCACCATAAGTTGGTGCGGTGAGTGCCGTATCTTCGGACACGTGTTTCTGGCTATTTGGCCGTCATCAGCGAAGAGCAACGTGTAGCTGGCGGGGTTGCTTGAAATGCCGCCTTGAAAGTATTCACAGGTTTAAGTACCACTCAAGAAGGCGCACAGGTGCTTCACCCGAGCTCGTCAGCTCAAAGGCTCACGGGAGCCTTATTTGCAACAGTCAAAATGGGGAGCACCCTGTCTTCCATTCCAGCATTTGTGACCCCAAGGCATCATGGTAAATGCAGTCATTAGCACGAATTTGAATAGAGTTTTGAAAGTTTTTCACCATAAGTTGGTGCGGTGAGTGCCGTATCTTCGGACACGTGTTTCTGGCTATTTGGCCGTCATCAGCGAAGAGCAACGTGTAGCTGGCGGGGTTGCTTGAAATGCCGCCTTGAAAGTATTCACATGTTTAAGTACCACTCAAGAAGGCGCACAGGTGCTTCACCCGAGCTCGTCAGCTCAAAGGCTCACGGGAGCCTTAATTGCAACAGTCAAAATGGGGAGCACCCTGTCTTCCATTCCAGCATTTGTGACCCCAAGGCATCATGGTAAATGCAGTCATTAGCACGAATTTGAATAGAGTTTTGAAAGGTTTCCACCATAAGTTGGTGCGGTGAGTGCCGTATCTTCGGACACATGTTTCTGGCTATTTGGCCGTCATCAGCGAAGAGCAACGTGTAGCTGGCGGGGTTGCTTGAAATGCCGCCTTGAAAGTATTCACAGGTTTAAGTACCACTCAAGAAGGCGCACAGGTGCTTCACCCGAGCTCGTCAGCTCAAAGGCTCACAGGAGCCTTAATTGCAACAGTCAAAATGGGGAGCACCCTGTCTTCCATTCCAGCATTTGTGACCCCAAGGCATCATGGTAAATGCAGTCATTAGCACGAATTTGAATAGAGTTTTGAATGTTTTTCACCATAAGTTGGTGCGGTGAGTGCCGTATCTTCGGACACGTGTTTCTGGCTATTTGGCTGTCATCAGCGAAGAGCAACGTGTAGCTGGCGGGGTTGCTTGAAATGCCGCCTTGAAAGTATTCACAGGTTTAAGTACCACTCAAGAAGGCACACAGGTGCTTCACCCGAGCTCGTCAGCTCAAAGGCTCACGGGAGCCTTAATTGCAACAGTCAAAATGGGGAGCACCCTGTCTTCCATTCCAGCATTTGTGACCCCAAGGCATCATGGTAAATGCAGTCATTAGCACGAATTTGAATAGAGTTTTGAAAGTTTTTCACCATAAGTTGGTGCGGTGAGTGCCGTATCTTCGGACACGTGTTTCTGGCTATTTGGCCGTCATCAGCGAAGAGCAACGTGTAGCTGGCGGGGTTGCTTGAAATGCCGCCTTGAAAGTATTCACAGGTTTAAGTACCACTCAAGAAGGCGCACAGGTGCTTCACCCGAGCTCGTCAGCTCAAAGGCTCACGGGAGCCTTAATTGCAACAGTCAAAATGGGGAGCACCCTGTCTTCCATTCCAGCATTTGTGACCCCAAGGCATCATGGTAAATGCAGTCATTAGCACGAATTTGAATAGAGTTTTGAAAGTTTTTCACCATAAGTTGGTGCGGTGAGTGCCGTATCTTCGGACACGTGTTTCTGGCTATTTGGCCGTCATCAGCGAAGAGCAACGTGTAGCTGGCGGGGTTGCTTGAAATGCCGCCTTGAAAGGATTCACAGGTTTAAGTACCACTCAAGAAGGCGCACAGGTGCTTCACCCGAGCTCGTCAGCTCAAAGGCTCACGGGAGCCTTATTTGCAACAGTCAAAATGGGGAGCACCCTGTCTTCCATTCCAGCATTTGTGACCCCAAGGCATCATGGTAAATGCAGTCATTAGCACGAATTTGAATAGAGTTTTGAAAGTTTTTCACCATAAGTTGGTGCGGTGAGTGCCGTATCTTCGGACACGTGTTTCTGGCTATTTGGCCGTCATCAGCGAAGAGCAACGTGTAGCTGGCGGGGTTGCTTGAAATGCCGCCTTGAAAGTATTCACAGGTTTAAGTACCACTCAAGAAGGCGCACAGGTGCTTCACCCGAGCTCGTCAGCTCAAAGGCTCACGGGAGCCTTAATTGCAACAGTCAAAATGGGGAGCACCCTGTCTTCCATTCCAGCATTTGTGACCCCAAGGCATCATGGTAAATGCAGTCATTAGCACGAATTTGAATAGAGTTTTGAAAGTTTTTCACCATAAGTTGGTGCGGTGAGTGCTGTATCTTCGGACACGTGTTTCTGGCTATTTGGCCGTCATCAGCGAAGAGCAACGTGTAGCTGGCGGGGTTGCTTGAAATGCCGCCTTGAAAGTATTCACAGGTTTAAGTACCACTCAAGAAGGCGCACAGGTGCTTCACCCGAGCTCGTCAGCTCAAAGGCTCACGGGAGCCTTAATTGCAACAGTCAAAATGGGGAGCACCCTGTCTTCCATTCCAGCATTTGTGACCCCAAGGCATCATGGTAAATGCAGTCATTAGCACGAATTTGAATAGAGTTTTGAAAGTTTTCCACCATAAGTTGGTGCGGTGAGTGCCGTATCTTCGGACACGTGTTTCTGGCTATTTGGCCGTCATCAGCGAAGAGCAACGTGTAGCTGGCGGGGTTGCTTGAAATGCCGCCTTGAAAGTATTCACAGGTTTAAGTACCACTCAAGAAGGCGCACAGGTGCTTCACCCGAGCTCGTCAGCTCAAAGGCTCACGGGAGCCTTAATTGCAACAGTCAAAATGGGGAGCACCCTGTCTTCCATTCCAGCATTTGTGACCCCAAGGCATCATGGTAAATGCAGTCATTAGCACGAATTTGAATAGAGTTTTGAAAGTTTTTCACCATAAGTTGGTGCGGTGAGTGCCGTATCTTCGGACACGTGTTTCTGGCTATTTGGCCGTCATCAGCGAAGAGCAACGTGTAGCTGGCGGGGTTGCTTGAAATGCCGCCTTGAAAGTATTCACAGGTTTAAGTACCACTCAAGAAGGCGCACAGGTGCTTCACCCGAGCTCGTCAGCTCAAAGGCTCACGGGAGCCTTAATTGCAACATTCAAAATGGGGAGCACCCTGTCTTCCATTCCAGCATTTGTGACCCCAAGGCATCATGGTAAATGCAGTCATTAGCACGAATTTGAATAGAGTTTTGAAAGTTTTTCACCATAAGTTGGTGCGGTGAGTGCCGTATCTTCGGACACGTGTTTCTGGCTATTTGGCCGTCATCAGCGAAGAGCAACGTGTAGCTGGCGGGGTTGCTTGAAATGCCGCCTTGAAAGTATTCACAGGTTTAAGTACCACTCAAGAAGGCGCACAGGTGCTTCACCCGAGCTCGTCAGCTCAAAGGCTCATGGGAGCCTTAATTGCAACAGTCAAAATGGGGAGCACCCTGTCTTCCATTCCAGCATTTGTGACCCCAAGGCATCATGGTAAATGCAGTCATTAGCACGAATTTGAATAGAGTTTTGAATGTTTTTCACCATAAGTTGGTGCGGTGAGTGCCGTATCTTCGGACACGTGTTTCTGGCTATTTGGCCGTCATCAGCGAAGAGCAACGTGTAGCTGGCGGGGTTGCTTGAAATGCCGCCTTGAAAGTATTCACAGGTTTAAGTACCACTCAAGAAGGCGCACAGGTGCTTCACCCGAGCTCGTCAGCTCAAAGGCTCACGGGAGCCTTAATTGCAACAGTCAAAATGGGGAGCACCCTGTCTTCCATTCCAGCATTTGTGACCCCAAGGCATCATGGTAAATGCAGTCATTAGCACGAATTTGAATAGAGTTTTGAACGTTTTTCACCATAAGTTGGTGCAGTGAGTGCCGTATCTTCGGACACGTGTTTCTGGCTATTTGGCCGTCATCAGCGAAGAGCAACGTGTAGCTGGCGGGGTTGCTTGAAATGCCGCCTTGAAAGTATTCACAGGTTTAAGTACCACTCAAGAAGCCGCACAGGTGCTTCACCCGAGCTCGTCAGCTCAAAGGCTCACGGGAGCCTTAATTGCAACAGTCAAAATGGGGAGCACCCTGTCTTCCATTCCAGCATTTGTGACCCCAAGGCATCATGGTAAATGCAGTCATTAGCACGAATTTGAATAGAGTTTTGAAAGTTTTTCACCATAAGTTGGTGCGGTGAGTGCCGTATCTTCGGACACGTGTTTCTGGCTATTTGGCCGTCATCAGCGAAGAGCAACGTGTAGCTGGCGGGGTTGCTTGAAATGCCGCCTTGAAAGTATTCACAGGTTTAAGTACCACTCAAGAAGGCGCACAGGTGCTTCACCCGAGCTCATCAGCTCAAAGGCTCACGGGAGCCTTAATTGCAACAGTCAAAATGGGGAGCACCCTGTCTTCCATTCCAGCATTTGTGACCCCAAGGCATCATGGTAAATGCAGTCATTACCACGAATTTGAATAGAGTTTTGAAAGTTTTTCACCATAAGTTGGTGCGGTGAGTGCCGTATCTTCGGACACGTGTTTCTGGCTATTTGGCCGTCATCAGCGAAGAGCAACGTGTAGCTGGCGGGGTTGCTTGAAATGCCGCCTTGAAAGTATTCACAGGTTTAAGTACCACTCAAGAAGGCGCACAGGTGCTTCACCCGAGCTCGTCAGCTCAAAGGCTCACGGGAGCCTTAATTGCAACAGTCAAATTGGGGAGCACCCTGTCTTCCATTCCAGCATTTGTGACCCCAAGGCATCATGGTAAATGCAGTCATTAGCACGAATTTGAATAGAGTTTTGAAAGTTTTTCACCATAAGTTGGTGCGGCGAGTGCCGTATCTTCGGACACGTGTTTCTGGCTATTTGGCCGTCATCAGCGAAGAGCAACGTGTAGCTGGCGGGGTTGCTTGAAATGCCGCCTTGAAAGTATTCACAGGTTTAAGTACCACTCAAGAAGGCGCACAGGTGCTTCACCCGAGCTCGTCAGCTCAAAGGCTCACGGGAGAAGACAGGGTGCTCCCCATTTTGACTGTTGTAATTAAGGCTCCCGTGAGCCTCTGAGCTGACGAGCTCGGGTGAAGCACCTGTGCGCCTTCTTGAGTGGTACTTAAACCTGTGAATACTTTCAAGGCGGCATTTCAAGCAACCCCGCCAGCTACACGTTGCTCTTCGCTGATGACGGCCAAATAGCCAGAAACACGTGTCCTAAGATACGGCACTCGCCGCACCAACTTATGGTGAAAAACTTTCAAAACTCTGTTCAAATTCGTGCTAATGACTGCATTTACCATGATGCCTTGGGGTCACAAATGCTGGAATGGAAGACAGGGTGCTCCCCATTTTGACTGTTGTAATTAAGGCTCCCGTGAGCCTCTAAGCTGACGAGCTTGGGTGAAGCACCTGTGCGCCTTCTTGAGTGGTACTTAAACCTGTGAATACTTTCAAGGCGGCATTTCAAGCAACCCCGCCAGCTACACGTTGCTCTTCGCTGATGACGGCCAAATAGCCAGAAACACGTGTCCGTAGATACGGCACTCGCCGCACCAACTTATGGTGAAAAACTTTCAAAACTCTGTTCAAATTCGTGCTAATGACTGCATTTACCATGATGCCTTGGGGTCACAAATGCTGGAATGGAAGACAGGGTGCTCCCCATTTTGACTGTTGTAATTAAGGCTCCCGTGAGCCTCTGAGCTGACGAGCTCGGGTGAAGCACCTGTGCGCCTTCTTGAGTGGTACTTAAACCTGTGAATACTTTCAAGGCGGCATTTCAAGCAACCCCGCCAGCTACACGTTGCTCTTCGCTGATGACGGCCAAATAGCCAGAAACACGTGTCCTAAGATACGGCACTCGCCGCACCAACTTATGGTGAAAAACTTTCAAAACTCTGTTCAAATTCGTGCTAATTACTGCATTTACCATGATGCCTTGGGGTCACAAATGCTGGAATGGAAGACAAGGTGCTCCCCAATTTGACTGTTGTAATTAAGGCTCCCGTGAGCCTCTGAGCTGACGAGCTCGGGTGAAGCACCTGTGCGCCTTCTTGAGTGGTACTTAAACCTGTGAATACTTTCAAGGCGGCATTTCAAGCAACCCCGCCAGCTACACGTTGCTCTTCGCTGATGACGGCCAAATAGCCAGAAACACGTGTCCGTAGATACGGCACTCGCCGCACCAACTTATGGTGAAAAACTTTCAAAACTCTGTTCAAATTCGTGCTAATGACTGCATTTACCATGATGCCTTGGGGTCACAAATGCTGGAATGGAAGACAGGGTGCACCCCATTTTGACTGTTGTAATTAAGGCTCCCGTGAGCCTCTGAGCTGACGAGCTCGGGTGAAGCACCCGTGCGCCTTCTTGAGTGGTACTTAAACCTGTGAATACTTTCAAGGCGGCATTTCAAGCAACCCCGCCAGCTACACGTTGCTCTTCGCTGATGACGGCCAAATAGCCAGAAACACGTGTCCGAAGATACGGCACTCGCCGCACCAACTTATGGTGAAAAACTTTCAAAACTCTGTTCAAATTCGTGCTAATGACTGCATTTACCATGATGCCTTGGGGTCACAAATGCTGGAATGGAAGACAGGGTGCTCCCCATTTTGACTGTAGATATTAAAATTGCCTGTCAGAATCAAATCAGGCAAAAAGTGGCAATAATGTACAAAGAAAATATAATTAATGTTTAGCATGGCATTAAGTTAAGAAAGTCTGATAATATCCTATTTTTACTAAAGAAAGCTCTTAACAGTGTCTTGGTTTCAGTAATCTATCAACTGCACCACTTTTGTTAATTTAATTTTTAATTTCATTAATGATTGACTGCCAAAAAGAATAATCGATTTCCATCTAGGACTAGGTTTGCCCAAGATTTGGAAAATGTTAAAACAAGATTGAGGAGACCAGAATGTAAATGGCCCTCTCATTTTTTTTTAGCTTCAATCTGTTTATTAAGTTTTGTTTTAAGGTATACAGATAATGTAATCAGTGTATAAAATAGTATACAGTTAAAAGCAGTGCTCCTCACAATCGAAGAAGGATGTCATTATATACACGTTTCACCAGCAGCGTTGTTATGAGAGCAGCACATTACCTTTTTAGTTACAGATTCAATGAATACAAAAGTTATATAACAACAATAGAAAAAAATTGGTAACTTAAGAAACCACACAACCTCGAGCCCCTCTCGGATCCCATATCCAGGTTACACAGTATCAACACTCATAGCTCTGCTATAATAACACATTGTTAAGGCCCAATAGGAATTCACATTTGTAGGGTGTCTCACTGCCTGGTGATAATAAATGCCTGGTGAATTGCAGTGGTGGGCACATTCCCGTACCGCTCTATGGTAGGTCAGCGCCGCTGTCTGTATCCTGTGGGGAGTTAGACTGAAATTCACTTACAATAGCGTTCCAGTGAGTGGCAATGGGGTATTTCCTCAATCCTAAATTATCTTCCCTGTGTAGTGCAACACTTTCAGTCTGTGCCCAATTGAATATTGAGTGTATCCATACAGGCAATGGAGGGCATTCAGGGGACTTCCATCAACGAGTGATGAGTCACTTGGCTACTTTTAGTTCTAAGTCTAGGAAGTGAGAAGTGGCTCTGTATTTCTTGTACCTGCAGAATAACCCCAGGAGACATATTTCCCATTTATGTAGATCTGGTCACCCAGTACATATGGATAAACAGGACGTGGCATTGAGTAAGTGACCCTCTCATACCTCTGACTCAGACTAATACTATAAAAACTATTCAAATCACATAAAAATGTAAACTTGTAAGTCCACGCAGTCTTTCTATTCACAAAGAATAAGTTTGTTTAACAATGTTCAAAAAGCAATACCTACATTTTAAACAATTTTAGTAACATGTTATCTATTTTACTAGATTTGTCCCTATGCCAGGAGACTGAAGATCATCTTAATGTATATTTTGTGGTGTCCAGTTCTAAAATTAGGAAAGAAATTTCTACGGATCCATTTTTCTTTAACCAGAGTTAGGGCTCGTAACAGCTCTATGCCAATCCATCTGGTACCACTGGTCCTAGACGAAGAATTAATCTCCTTAGTGCAAGATACAAAACATGGGTCCCCTCTTAACCTTTGTTCTCATTTCATTTTTAGATTGCTTAGTTCAGATACAATTTCCCCACTGAGGTTATTATACAATGAGTCCGTGAATCAAGTAGAGGTTCTAATTATTTATAAACATAATATTTATGACTCCCTTATTGAAAAACGTGGGGGCAAATCATTTTGATCCCTAGAATGTTTGCCCCATTTAGCTGCTTCCAATCGCAACTCGATGTTAGAAAGACACATTGACCGGATCTTAGGTCATCATCTTCAGATTAATAGTTGCCTTGTTATTTTACTGGTAGGAGTTAGACCTGTGCCTACCACTGAGTCAATATTGCTTTACGTGTTGGATGATATGAGAACAGACAAGAACTCTGGCCAGACTAGTGCCTTGATTTTATTGTACCTATCAGTGGTAGTCAATATGGTTGATCAGACTATTTTGATCGATTGTCTTGACTCAGCAGGTATCAAGGCCGCAGACTTAAAATGGTCAAGTTCTATTCTTTCAAACCAGACCATGACTGAAACATTAGACCCCTTTAATGGAAAGCCACTTCCTACTACTTGTGGTGCACCTTGTAGGTTCTCTCTTTCCTTACACTTATCTAACAACTGTGTAATTCCTCTAAGAAGGCTTTTGGAAAAGAAAGGGATACACGTTTACATGTACCTTCTCTCTCAACTGCAGTTCTAACATAATATGCGATTAATTTGGAATTGGATGGAGAGAAAGAAATTCAACTTTAGGATGGATAAGGCAGAAGCTTGGGGCTTTTGAATGAGAATGGTCAGAGTGATTTATGGCTAGATTTTTACAGGCCCTCAAAAATGGAAAAATTCCCGTCCCCTCAGCAACAGTCAGGAAACTGGGGATCACAATTGATTCTCAGCTGGCTTTTTTAGCACAGATAGCAGCAGTGATATTGTTCTGTTCATATACTTTGAAAATGTTGTGTAACAGTTTTTCTTTACTAATGATGGACTGCAAACAAACAGCAGCTCGAAAGAATCTCATTTAGAATGCAAATTCGTTGTACTTTGAGTAACCCATCATGCCCTGTGCGAAAACCTCATGTTGTCCAGAACACTTTAGCATGGCTGATTTTTGCTTGTCCCGTAGTAACGATAGTTAACTTCTACTTGAAAAAAATACGTTTCCTTGTGATATAACAGTGTATACAATTCAAAACATGCTGCAGTATGGTCAGGGCCTTGCAGCTTAATTCCTCTGGCTTTTGATTATTTTGACGAAATATACCACCTCTAGAATGTAGAGTTGATCTTTGATGAACTCTCTCCTTGTTCGCAGATTTAAAAGGCAATAACTAGGAGGTAAATCCCTTTCAGCTGCAGTAGCTAAATTGTGGAACTCTCTTCCTGTATCCTTAAAGCTGCTGCCATCTTTGTTCGATTTTTCCTAAACTTACGAACTAGCTTTTCTGCTCAATATTTGAGGCTTAAGGGATAGGATTTCTCAGTTTAACATGTTCGTCTTTTCTTGTAACCTAATTATGCTCCTAGAGGCCTTTGGAGATAGAGTGCACAATAGCTGTATTTTACCATCCCATCCCATTCAAATACCACAGCATGCCATAACATGACATAACATAAAATAACATAACAAAACATGACAAACATAAACAATAACATATACACACACACTTTCGAAAGTCGACAATAAATCTAATTATCCTAGTAGAGAACCGTGTTTAACGCTCATTTTTACACATTTCTTAGTGCATTATTCACGTAGTTGTGATGTACAGAAAGCACAATCGTCATATACTTGTGCATGAATGTCATGGATGTGGCTGGCATGGCGACGACTTCCTGCACACGTAAAACCTCTGCCTTGTTCCAGGCGGAAATGCATTTTTGCTCACCCATAAACTTTGGGACGTGGGAAATATGAGCAGCACTTTCCACAGTGGCATCGTCTCGTTGCAGCTGTAGCAGGTCAGGGCAGAGATTTGGAGGCAGAGCCAGGATGTAGCGAGCGAGCCTAGCGAGTGAGAAGGACACCGGCTTACTCCAAAGAGAGGCTGTTCATAGCAGCTGCAGGATTCCAATCTCCGCTTGTTTTATTTGGCCCATGATAGACAAAAATAATAAAAGACAAGTTTCCTCTGATGACAAGTGTGATATCCTGGTAGAACACACTCCCGATCCTGTTTCAGTTTGGTCTGTTGGCATGTCCAGCCTGCATTTACAGCAGTGAGGGGACCAAACCTAAGAGGCAAGAAAATATTATACACTTTGTGAAAGTGGTTGCAGGTGGTGGGCAAAAGCACTCATTTTGGTGATCAAAGTTTATTTTTCATCATCAGGATTTTGCTCAGACCAAACAACTAAGGCAGTAAAGAGAAATGAGCAATACAAACGTAGGCAAACACAGGGAAAAAAACAGAAAGCAGGGAAGAAATGTATCTTACTACAGTGAAATAAAAGAACAGAAAGTATAGAATGGTGGAAGAAAGGGGATGAGGTGGAACCAAGACTGCGGGCCCTTGACATTCTTCGTCCTGGTATTCTGAAGGGCCATGTGGAGAGCAGAGACACAGTCTAGTCTCGCCACGGGATCCTTTGTGATAAAGAAGGTGTCATAGGACAGGGATTGGAGGGGTGGGATGCAGGGGAGGGCTTTAGGGGTGGGTATATATTGGTAGGTAGGGGATGGGTCGGACTCTTCAGCGCGAAAGCTGAATACACTGTCGGAAGTTTGGCCACCCACCCACACTGCATAGGTTGAGCATTTAGACAGAGGTTAAGGTTGGGGCGGGTTGGGTTCTAGTCGCCTGTTTAGGGCAGGGTGCAGTGAGTGGGCAATAGTTGGGCGAGGGTTGAGATTAAGATGCGGGCCTGGCCACCCTTCCAGGGGTGGAATAAGAAGCAGGTGAAGGATGACATTGTGGGGGATGCCCGAATGAGACAGGGTTTGAAAGGAGAGTGTGGATAGTAGGTGAATGAAGGTGGAGGCTGGGTGAATGGATGCAAAAGAGAGGGAACAAAATGGAAAGTGAAAGGTGGGGTGTTTTAAAAGGGGTGGTACGGAAAGGAATCTGGAAAGTTGGAATGTTCAAGGTTATTCAAATGTTTTGTTATTAATTACAATCGTGTCCTAGTAAATGGCCTTTTACACTATTCAGGAGTGCGGTGGTGATTGTGTCACTAAGCAGCATTGCTGGAGGGCTCTTAAGAAAACATTTGGGCCTTTCACCTATTGTTCGCAACTTAACCACTGGCGTAATGTTATGTTGTATGTATTTGTAAAGCGCACTATCACTGGTGAGCGTATCCTGGCACTGTGATGTTGTGTGAGGCCAGCTTTGGTAGTGGGGGGGGGGTGGAACTTACTCGAAGTGGCAGGTCTTTAACCCCTTGCGGAATTCAGAAAGAGAGGAGGAGACGATATTGTACAGTCATTCCACGCTGTAGGAGGGTTGAAGGAAAAGGCTCTGGCTGGTCAGAGAGATGGGGGTAGTTTGTTGATTTTGATTTTGTTGAATGAGACGAACCTGGTGGCATAAGTGGGGTCAAGTACGTGCTGAATGAGACGGAGATTTCCGAGGATTTTGAAGATGGTGAAAGTGGTGGAGTCAGTGAGGTCCTCTGGATGAAATTGTGTCCTAGGAGGATGAAGCCTTTGTAGTCAATGGCTAGTGGAGCAATTAAGTCTCTAAAGTTGCTAGTGAAGTTGGCACAGGTTCCTTGAGATCAGTAGATCAGGGAAACACAAAGGGTGAAGTTGACAGTGATTTGCAATTTGACGGTGAGATGCAGTTGGTTTTGGTGTCTGTAGAGGTGATGCAGCTGAGGATGTTCTTGAAGCTGATGGTGATTTCTCCCCTGGGCCAGTGTTGGCACTCTTGCTTGACAGTTTGATATCCAGTGGGGATGGCTGCTACAATGTCTGAAGCCAATGCAACTGCCAGCCATGATTCCATGAGCAAGAGGAGTTAAGGGACAGTCATCCATTAGGACCCACATTTCTGTGGCAAGTTTGCTGAGTGGGTGGGGTGCTGGGTGCTATTTGTGCAGTTTTGGTGGATTTTGGAGTACTAAGTGTGGGTGTGGGGATGTAGGTGTGGTGGCAGGTGGAGCAGATAGAGCCTGCTACCCTGTTGTGTGGTGCTGTGTGGCGTGACAGCAGCACAGCGACTGGTGACCATGGCTGTGGTTGTGGAGGAGCACAGCTGGGTAGCAGTGGGTTGGGGATGGAACAAGGTTCCTCTTGCTGGGTATGGTCTGGGTGCCGAAAGGCACAGACAGTCTTGCCTTTGGTGTTCCTTCCTTGCATTCAACGCCAATAAGTGGGTCTTGGGACAAGGGAGGAACACAGAGGAAGTTGGGTGGGGCGGAGGGGGCACTAGAAACAGGACAGTTCTGGAATGGGTAAATGATGCTGTGAGGATGGTGGAAAACAGAAGGGAGATACTAGGCACAAGAGAAACAGGCACAGAAGTACACAGAAGTACAACAAAGGGGGCAGAATGATAATAGCCACAAAAGACAAAGAAGCAAGTGATACATTTGCACAAAAAAAAAACAGGTACAAAAGTTTTACATAGAGAGGCACAAAACAAGTCTGAACAGTGACAGAAGGGGCAAGGAAATAGAAGGCAAAAAAAGGCTAAGTGGCTGAAAAGAGGCACAAGAATAAGTTTGAAAAATGCACAGAGAGGGATGAAAGAGACATGAGAGTAAAAAGAGGCACTAAGCAAGGCACTAAACAAGGCACAAAAATGAGTTTGAGGGATGCACTGAGAGAGATGAAAGAATCACAACAATGAAAGGAAGCCCCGCTGGAGTACACCAAGGCACAGGAGCGAAAGTGTGTGAGAGAGAGAGACAGAGAGAGAAAGTGAGAGTGTGATTGGAGGGCGAGAGGAGCAGACAGGAGCAGAACGAGGTGTGAGCGTCTGGTGAACAGCTGGACATGAAAGGGCCTTCACCAGTCAGAGAACTGTTTTCAGATAAGTCATAGGGAAGGGGCTAGAACTAACCATCTGCTTAATGGCTGATCTGTGCAGCAGCTGCCATTAAGTAGGTCCTAGGAGAGGGGAGGCACGTAGGGTGCAGTAGGCTGGACAGAGCTGGCACTGGACTTGGAGGAGACAGGAGGTGGAAGATGCAGAGAGCAGGAACAGGTAAATGGAGCTGGAAGGAGGAGAGCAGGAAAATGGCATCGGGATAGGAGGAAAGAGTTAAACAGGCATACTGGAAGGACAACAAGGGATGCCGAATGATAAAAGCCACAAAGGACAGAAAAACACGTAATATATTTGCAAACAGGAGGTAGAAAAGTGGCACAAACGTTTTACAGAGAGAGGTAAAAAAAAAGGCACAAATTAGTTAGAAAAGAGGCAGAAGGGGTTCAGAAAAGGGAAGCAAAAAGAGACTAAGATTAAAAAGAGGCATAAGAACGATTCTTAAAGATGCACGGAGAGGAATGAATAGCAGCCTCCCCTCCCCCGATTAGGGCGGATGAGCATCACTCCCCTGCTGCCAGTGAGCAAAAGTAAAAAATAAAATGGTAATAAAATGAATTACCATTTTTTTTTCACTGCACCCAGACGAGCATTGTTTGAGGACGGAGCATTGCTGCTGACTGGCAGCAGGGGAGTGGTGCTCACTCCACCTGTTTACACTGTGCATGTCAGTTTGGCCAGCTGTCTTGAGTCAGTGAGTCTCACATGAGCAGGGTAAACCTCTCCACCAGGCTGTCTTAGATTGCTGGATGGAGAGCAGGCACAGGCCTCCTGTGCCTGCTGGAGCATCGAGGCATCCCACTCCAGCCAATCCTGGCACTGCTCTCATGCTGCTTATTTGCAGCATGAGAGCAGCATCGGAATTTGGAGAGGAGAGCTGTCTGAGGATCCAGGAGGTGCTGTAGCATCATGCTGACTGCACAGAAGAGAAGGACGAGAAGCAGGAGCATGGGTAAGTACATTTTTATTTTTACTTTTTTCTTTTGGCCCACTGACAGGCACTGTGAGAGGCTCACATTGCCTTCAGCTTTAATTCCAGAGCCCTCAGTCACGGCCTGTTATAAGAATGAGCCTTGATTAAGTACTTTGCAATGTTAGCCTAAAGGCATTGTGATTTTTTTACAGTGCCTGCCACTGGACTGGCCCTCGGCTCGACGGCCCTTCACTTTGAGGGTCACTGGCCACCACTGGAAATGAAAGAGGCACAAGAGTGAAAAGGGGCACCAAAAGAGGCACAGAACAGAGTATGAAAGATTGCAGAGAGATGAAAGTGGCACAAGAGTAAAAGGAGGCACAAAACCAATATGTAAAGATGCACAGGGAGAGGTGAAAGGGGAAGAAGAGTAAAAAGAGGCACAAAAAAGTTTGTAAGCTGCACAGAGAGAGGTGAAAAAGGCACAAAACTGAAAGGAGGGACAGGCAGAGAACTGAGAGGCATAAGAGCAAAACTGTATGTGTGTGAGAGAGAGAGAAAGAGAGCGAAAGAGACAGAGAGAGCGAGAGAGAGAGGGAGAAAGAGAGAAGAGAAGACAGGAGCGAAACAAGGTGGGAGCCTGAATCAAAGAGTTGGTTCGAAAGGGCCTTGATGGGTCAGAGGACTAGTCGCAGGTAAGTCCTAGGGGAGCTAGGGCTACACAAGTGAACACAGTCTTAAGGAAAAAACAAACTGACCAAATCTTAAAGTGACCACAACAGATTCATTGACCAAGAAGGAATCAATATGAACTGGTGACAGTAATTGAATAGCAAATCTTGATAGCATAAAAATATAACTATAGGTGGTGTATTCAAGGAAAGAGCATAGCATTAGAAAAGTAGGATGTAAAAGGCCACTGCAAATTGAATGTTAACAGGAGCATTATGAAAAGCTGAGAGGAGGCAGGTTGAGGACCAAAGGGCTAAAAATATGTGGACTCTTGTTGGCACTGCTCTGAGTGCTTGGGTGTGAAAATCTTCAGACTCAGTGATTGCAGGATTCGCTCTAGATTAATGTTACATGACCATCAAAAAATGTACCCGCAGGCGTATGAACCCCGAGAAAGGTAGCAGTCCTTGGAACGGATGGTTGAAAAACAAAGAAGATTTTGAGGGACTTCCGCTGAGGTTGGTAAAAAGAGTTCAACGAACAGGTTATAGAACAAAGGAACAACATTTGCTAGTGAAATAAACTGAGGACGATTTGCAACTGAGTGTTGGACAGAAGGGATAGATACAAATTTGGGAAATATACTTTGGACGTCTGCAGAATAACTGTGCTGGGAGGCTGTAGGCACCAATGAGACAGTTCGGAATTATATTCGTAATTTGACTTGGCGCCAATAAAGTGTCTTTAGTCTCTTCTTGAAGGAATTTTTGAGCTCTCTCAATTACATCTTCTAAACTGATTTTAATCTTCTGAATGGTGCATGTTGTTTTATCTGCGATGCCCGGTTACACACTACAGCTTCGACATAGGCAGAGCTGCCATGACTCTTTAGTTGGAGTAGGGATAGAGGTTAAGATCTGGCAAAGAAGCTTAGTTTTACCTTGTCCATTGATAATACCCTGGTGCCTTCATCGTCTAAGAAATGTTCTCTGCCTAGTCATTGGGCCAGGCCTTTGCTTTGGGTGTAAGCGGCTGCAACCAATGGATGGTTTACAATTAAAGATTTTTCAGGAGGAGAGACTGAGCAGCAGAGTAGATGGGCTATTTTTGCAAGAGCTGATGGATTTGTGTATTTTAGATGTTCTGCAAGGTTCTGCCTTTTCATCTTTTGATGTAGTGCTCATAACTGTGAACAGAGGTAATTGATGATTTAATTTCCCCACCCTGTATGGAAAAGTCAAAAATAACGTGGTTATGACTACAGACCTTTCAGATCTGAACTATTGTGAAGACGTACTGAGCACATATTGGACCTGTGCCTTGCGGAAGGGCAGAAGTGCCTTGCAGTAGCAGGGTTCTCAGAAGAGGTTTCTTTTTATATGTTGTTAGGCGTTGCCACTTTAGCATGATTCCTAATATATACACCGAGTAGATTCTAGTGGCAGATGTACAAAAGAATACCAACTGGCAAAACAGTTGCGTAGTGGTTTTCAAATGGAAAAACGTCCATAAGCAATATTAAAGCCATTCACAAACCAACAATAGCGGTGCAACAGGTTTGCAAGTCAGTATTTTTGTGAACGGAGATAGTAGTTCAGAAATAGGGAATCGCTAATTACGACTCGCAAACGGGATGTTTGAGGCAGTTGCAAATAGCAATAAGTCACAATTTGGCCCGTTTCCACATGCAATTTACCACCAATTCAAACCAGTTGTTAACTGGGTGCAAACTGTAAAACCAGGCCCGGAACGCACCTCTGCTGACAGAATCGCTGCCCTGTACATGAAAGCAAGGAGAATGAACATACTGGCTGCTCAGCAGAAGAGGAGGAAATTCGGAGTCAGGCTGCCCAGTTTTGACCAAACAGAGGAAGATATATATGATAAATGCAGGCTAAGTAGCACTGCCATTTTGGAGTTAATTGCCTTTTCAAAGCCACACCTAAAAAGCAGTACTCTGCACAGCAATTCCATCACCACCATGTCCAGGTGTTGTGCTCGTTACACCTATTAACCAGTGGCAGTTACCAGGATGTAGTGTCTGATCCTTAGCATAAAGTACCTTAGATAAGAACAGGGCTACCCGAAGACATACAAAAACATCTTTCAAATCCTATAGGAATTTAAAAGCCTCCTGATGATATAAAGGGTCTGATTTAAGACCCCCTAGTGCCATTCTAACTACATATTAGCGTCATTTATTTTATGCTAATGTGGTGTAACAAGCCCAGAATCACTGTGCCATATTTACAAAGTGGCGCAATGCACGCATTGCGCCAGTTTGTAACCCTTTGCGCTACTTTATGCCTGTGCCAGGACTAATGTATGCAAAGGGGGCGTTCCCTGTTAGGATGGCTAAAAAAGTGGCGCAAGGAAATCGAAAAGATATCCTTGCACCATTTTTGTGGCACTTTTAATGCCTTCTCAGAGCAGGTGTTAAAAGGGGCATGCCATTTAATACAATGGGCCCCTATGTACTCTGTAGGAGTAGATCCAAAATTTTGGGGGTACTCTTACAGAGTACATCAATACCGTCAAAAATAATGACGCTATTGTCCCCTACTCTGCACCATGGTGAGCTGTATTTTAAATATCGCGCACACATACTGGCGGTAGGGGGTGCTAAGGGGTGCAAAGGAAGTGGCGCTGCAGCGCCACTTTTCTTAAATCAGCCCCAAAATTCTCTTTTAAAAAAACCTCGTTTGAGATAAAATTTCCTATTAGTCAAATAAAATCTGCAAAAGGGAATAGTGTGCATAGTGGACTGCTCTGATTTTTTGTCGCAAGAGCATTTCTGGAGAGGGGTTGTCCACCCATCCTTCCTAGGGAATGAAACCATATGGTGAAAAATGAGGAGGCATAAACGTTTCAAGAGGTACCTGTGGTGGATATTGTTTATAAACATAAGGTACAGTTTGCATCCGGGTTGTTCGTCCCGAGCCAGACCTCAACCTTCCGAACCCTTGTGAGCATCCATTTGAGCGCTGTTCTCATGACAGATTCTTTGGAGGTGGGCCCTTAGGGCTTTTTTGGAATACCTAATGATTGACTCCAGATGCACCCAGGGGTCCCTCTAAATCTGTCCTAGGTTCCTCAACTTATATTTAACATGCTACAAACAGGGGATCTTAGTGGCGTGGTCAGGACCCATACAATTCATAATGATTGATCTGGTGAAGTGTGTTTCTTCCTTAGACCATATGAAATGCCAGAGAGAAGGGGGAGCACTCCAAAATGTCCATGACAAAGCCCAAACCCAGTTCCTAATGGATAATGGATTCTGTGTCAAGTAGGGGGGCAGATAGAAGTCTCCTAAGAAACGTATTCTCTTGCTTCTGGTTGGTTTCGTTATCTCCCACCCCCCAGACACCTGCACCATAGGTAGCTGTAAAAATAGTTTTAGCACCATATAGAGTAAGCATTTCTCTAATTTGTCTAGAGCCTAACTTAGTAAAAAATCTAAAAATATTATTTCTAATCATATTGGATGTATATATATATTGGAAACGGCCCAACATCTGGCATGTTGGGCCAGATGTATCTAATATTTTTGCGAGTTATAGGTTGCTCGTAGACAAGCTTGCAGGTGTACTTAATGGGCCCCATGATGCCAAAAGTCAGATCTGGCCTGTGTAAGGCCCACTAGTTGAGCTCTGGGTATTAAAGGGCTTAACCTAAAATTACTAACCCCTTTGCCCCCAGTTGAATAGTTAGTGGCAAGAGCAGCAGAGCCCCTGCGAGGACCAATCTTCTTTGATGGCAGTGGATTAAAGTCACTAGCCATTTTAACGACCACAACTGCTCCACTATGCGGATGAGGCCCGCCTGAGGAAGAGGCGTTAGGAAAGTTGACCTCTTCGCTAATCGGCAATAGACCAAAATGTTTACCCTCCTCCGGGACCGAATTTAGATTGAATAGTTTTTCTTCAATTTTCTCTAAGCATGTTAGAATGGGAGTGAGAGAGGCTGAGAGAGATAAGAGGATCCCCTTAGTGATCTCTTCGATCATCCCGGCAATTGCTTTTGCTCCCCCACTCCAACAAAGTTTCGGACTTGGCTGTTGGTTGTTTTGGGCTCTGATGCCCCAATGGTGGCCCCTGAACAGTCTTTTGACCTTCATGCCTCTCTATGCTCTTTTCCTTTTACCTCCTGTGACCTTCGTCTTTCCCTCGCCTAGTCGACCTGAGCCTCCTGGTTTAATGGGGAGATGGAGTCTGGGTTTATAGAAAGCGAGTACATTGGTAGAGTCACTTTCTGTATCTCAGGTTGTGGGCCGGCAGGGGTTACGATGTACACAGATGGCTTTAACTGTACATGTGATGCTGGGGGTGAGGGCAGAGGGGACAAGGATAGACGTCTCTTTGCAAGTTGAATTTCCTAACTTATAACCCCTACAGCTCATTGTAGAAAACTATCCAAGGTTGTACTTAAGGATAGAGTTTGAGCAGCCAGAAGGGTTGTTTTGCGCTTGCCCTTGATTGCCCCTTTCTCCCTCTAGCTAGTGACCTCCCAAGGGGAAATATGAAATAATATGGGGCAGCTGTCTTGAGACTAGGGCCTGAATATTGGTAGGTGTTGGTGAGATATTAATGTGGTCTTTGTATGGTGCCTTGGTTGGCTAAGTGCCTACAAGACCAGTAATCCTGGAAACCTGGAAGCCCGGTGCTCCTAGGGCACAATGCAAGCCCCTTCTTAGAGGCCCCACACCAAGAGCTTGCATGAGACACACAGGTGACAGGGGCAATGGGGGTAACAAGTCCCTTGTATTGGCTTGTGATATATTCCCCTTTGCATCTACGCATCGGGACCGGCATTTCAACTTTACCGGCCCCGGAATGATGTAATTGGATGCTCGGACCCCGATACTGGTTATGGACCACGCTTGACTAAGCTTATTAATACTTTCTTGGCACCTTATCCATGACTGACTGGACACCACTTTGCCCTGAAGAAGCCCTTTGTTGATGGGCGAAATGCGTTGGCTGTCAATCCTATGTACTTTATGATGTAATAAGACTTCTGTGCGAATACCAAGTATTGGAATTG
Organism: Pleurodeles waltl; assembly: GCF_031143425.1. Lineage (NCBI taxonomy): Eukaryota > Metazoa > Chordata > Amphibia > Caudata > Salamandridae > Pleurodeles > Pleurodeles waltl. The sequence goes on along the minus strand of NC_090446.1, from coordinate 641,559,508 downwards.
AAAATAATTAAATGGAAGATTTGCTTCATCATCATCATCGGAGTATTGGACTCTTTGTTTACTGTATTTAACTAGTTGCTTTCTCAGTGGTGCCCCGCCGTTTTGATTTAATTTTGTTGGGGCTTCTCTTGCCTCATAGGCACTTTATGCAGTAGGGGCCTAGGTTGAGCTGCACAATTTCTGATACTCATAACAAATACTCCTCCACGTATTACTGTGATTAACAAGGTACCTATAGGGATTTGTGCGTTATCCATGAGCTTGCTGCATCTTGCTTTGTTGGCTTGTGATATAACTTGTATTGGATTATGATGACTCTTGGACAGGAGCAGGGCAGGCAGTCTGTTCGTCTGTTAGTCTGTTGTCCTCCTCCCCAGAGACTAGTCAGATCCAGAGAGTAGCCACTGCCTCCACCCACAGCAACACCACACCACTACCAGCACCAGCGCAAGATGGCTCCAAAAAAGCATCCCATCCGACTCTGGCATTTATCCACTTAAAAGGCTAATAAGGTTGCTGTACAGCCTTTATGTTGTGCAGATTTTATGTCAAGTTTTATCAAGCTGCATCGGATTTAAATTAAGTGGTCACTGAATTCAAAAGTCCAATGCTCAAGGAACCAGTAAGGATCGGGGGCGACAAGCAAAAGAGCGAATGGAACCTCTGTTGTCCACAGTTGCTGCCCTGTACGTGACAGCAAGGAGGATGAGTAAACTGGCTGTTCAGCAGAGGAGGAGGTGGAGACACAAGAGAATATTCAGTCAGGCTGACTATTGTTGACCAAACAGAAGAAGAGATATATGACAAATACAGGCTAGCACTGTCATTTTGCAGTTAATTGCCCTCTTAAAGCCACACCTAAATTGCAGTACTCTGTGCAGCAATTTCATCATTACCATGTACAGGAGTTGTGTTCATTACACCTATTAGCCACTGGCAGTTACCAGTATGTGGTAGCAGCTGCAGGTGGGGCTGTTGCAAAGTGTACTTTTGCATTTCTTCTCCCCATTCCTCAATGACATGCTGCTTAACATCCACCCCACCTCTACATGCCCAGGAATGATGAGGAAATGCATTTGACCAAATTGCAATATTATAGGATAGCAAAATTTCACCTGGTCATAAGGTGTATAAATTGTGCACATGTGCCAATATGGCCTCCATCCCATGTTGCATACCTTTTTAGAAACCGGAAAAAATATGCATTCCCTTAATATACAAGTTATTTGCAATGCTTAAAACATAATAGCTGACTTTGTATCCCAGTATCCAGGTAGCACCCATTAGTCCTTCATGTGTAGGGATAGCGGAATATACAGACGACTGGAAAGTGAGGGGTACGATGATGGATACTGACAAGTAACGTAAATGCTGATGTGTAAGTACCCAATTCTCACAACAGGTATGCTGTCTCACACTAATATATATCTTTCAGGTGATAGTGTGTATGCACTACGTCCCTGAATCCTCACCCCCTACCTTTCTCTCACCACCCAAAATTAAAGGTAATACAACAGTGCTGTGATAGAGCAGACTTTAGAACTTCCCAAATCTCATTTTCGCTGCCTCCATAAGAATGGGGGGGGGCATAGCAATGTATACCAGAAACAGCTTTTAAGACTGTAGCAATGGGTGCCATCCTACACAATATTGCCTGCAGCAGAGGCCTACACATTGCGTTGTCCAAATCTGATTCAGAGGAGAAGGATCCTGACCCACCTGTTGTAGTTTAGCAGCGATTAGATTAAGCATTAGCAGAAGACATCCTGATATTTAGTAACTATTGTGAACATTTCGTGGAATCCATTTTGTATTCATGGCAGCCATTTTCTCTGCCACATGCTGCCATGTGCTCACCATGTGCTCTGTCCTACCTTTCTGTTAACTACTCTTGAAAATCTGCCTAGTGACAAGTTATATTTAGCATCTCCCACTTTCGCACATGCTCAGTAAGGTCTGCAGCTGTTAGTCCTTGAAAACTGTTAGCTCCTCCAACCTGTCGACTGTGGATTTTCCACATGACCTTACATGTATGCAAGTCTTGCTTCTATAATTGTACCACCTCCTTTTAGCCCCTGCGTGGGTATAAAAGGACCATGCTCTCTCAGTTCAGTGTGCTACTTCAGACATTACCTAAGGGTGCTGTTTGAACTGTAGTACCACCTCATGAGGTTAATAAACTTTGTCTTTTATTTCAGTTCCTGTGCCAACTTCTACCTACATGGTCTAAGGACTTTGCGCAGAGAAAGGTGAACCCCTTGCACTAGTAAGCCTTGCTGAGGCTTACTTCAACACACCTGTTCAGCAGCCAACATAGGGGAACAAAGAGGTGGAGGGGAGAAGGCGCAGGTATCACATTGCTACACATTACTTCTAAAGTTAAGACATTCCCACATCCACAATACAAAATGCCACCACACTTGATTATTGCTCAAAGTAAAGCTTCCTTTAATTGAAGGTGTTACCAAACCGTTGACAGACAAGCTGTCATTCTCATGAATTTTGACACCATGAAATCAACATGTACACAGACAACAAAAGGTAAAATAATTTAGAGCCACTCCCTGATTGATGCCCCTCAATTATTTTTTGGGAGGGCGTTGGGTATGTGATGTGCCAACACGTTGAGGTGTAGGAGTGTGGCTACTACTGCGTTGCAGCACACATGCATCTGTGGCAGAGTTGCTGCTGACACGGGGCAGCTCACTGTCAGGAGCCTCTGCACCCACAACACTGGCAATTTGTGCAGTTTAGATTGCCTTCACAGTAGTGGTTATCTGGCCAAGGCTCCTCGAGACAACCTCACTGAAGTGGCCCATTTCCACCTACATTGTGTTTATCTATAACTACAAGCCTTATAATGCACCATGAAGGCTATTTTGGACATGGAATATTCCCATACTGATATAAGTCTGTTTAACTTTCTTTTGCATACAGGTGGACACCAGTTTCAAGCTCAGAAATGTTCCCTTACTTAAAGTTTTACACTTACTTTGTGATGTACAAACACTGACATCTCCAGATTGGCAAAACCAACCACAGCCTCTGGCTCCAGGGTGGTCTATACTATTGCCTCCAGTGTAGTGGGTGGGGGTGCAGTTAAGGGTCTGCCTCCTGTGGCACAGGCTTCACTCAGGGGTGTTGCAATCTTTTCCTTTGTGCGTGAACAGAGGTTGTACTACCTCTTGTGAATCTCTTCTACAGAGCGCTGTGCCACACCTACAGCATTTATCTTCTGCTTCATCCCCTTTCATATCTCGCACTTTTGTGTTTCAGGCACAGTCATAGATGCCAAATCAAACAGGAGGCCATGATTGTTGCTGAACTCCTCAGTCAGTATTTCAAGTTCCTGCTCAGAGAAATTTAATTTTTGCTTCCTGCCTCCTTCTTTTGCTCCTGGCTGGCCATTCCTGGTTGTGGGTGACTGGTGTTTGGGGTCCTCAGAACACTGCCTCTGCTCTGCATCTCTCCAACTTGTCTCTGCCTCCCTTCCTAGCTGTTGGGATCCTGCACTTCCTGTTTCAGGGGTCATCTCCCTGAACCAAGAAGCAGAATCACTATTTTTTCAATGCGGTTGCTATTTTAGACCACAGTCGCTATTTGCGACTGTTGGAAAATGGCCATCTCTAAAGGGTCACCACAAACTTTTTGCCTTCCTTCTCCTCACGTTCCTGACATAATTTCTGTTGGCTTTAGGGCTCTGGACACATTACCACAGCTAACCAGCGATAAATTGCATTTGCTCTCTCCCTAAAAACACAGTAACATTGGCTCATACCCAATTGGCATATTTGATTTACTTGTAGGTCCCTACTAAAGTGTACCACATGTGCTTAGGGCCTTTAAATTAAATACTACTAGTGGGCCTGTGGCACTGATTGTGCCACCCACAAAAGTATCCCCTAAACCATGTCTCAAGCCTGCCATTGCAAGGCCTGTGTGTGCAGTTTCACTGCCACTTCGACTTGGCATTGAAAACTACTTTCCAAGCCTTAAACTCCCCATTTTCTACATGTATGCCACCCCTATTGTAGGCCCTAGGTAACCCATAGGGCAGGGTGTCATGTAGGTAAAAGGCAGGACATGAACTTATGTGTTTAAGATATCCTGCTAGTGAAATACTCACAAATTCGTTTTCCACTACTGTGAGGCCTGCTCCTCTGATAGGCCAGCTTCCTAACTGCCCTTATATACTTTTAAGTGGTAGATTATGATCGGAAAGGAGTATCCCTGTCATGTTTAGTGTGGCCAGAATGGTAATAGAATATCCTGCTTGCTGTTGAAGTTGGATTTAATATTACTATTTTAGAAATGTCACTTTTAGAAAGTTGGCATTTCTCTGCACTTACTGCCATCTGTGCATTACTGCCTGTCTCAAATCCAAGTCCGAGCGTGCTGGTTGACACCTCCCCTTGTGAATTCCACCCAGGCAGCTATAAACACAAGACACTCAGTCACATCTGCATTCATCTGAATACTGAATGGGTCGCCCGGGGCAGGAAGGGGGGAGGGGCTCTCTCTTTCACTTCAAAGGCCAGTGGTCTGCCCTCACACAAAGGACTAATAACCCCTCACAGGGACCCTGTAGACAAGACTGGGCTGAAAGGGGAACTTGTGCACTTCAAAACCACTCTTTGAAGTTTCTCCCACTTCAAAGGCACTTTTGGGTATACATACTGTGTCTCTGACCCCACCAAATCAGACACTTCTGGATCTATACCTGGACTCTTTCAGAGGGACTGTCTGCTGCCCAAAGGACTCTGCTGGACTGCTTTGCTGAGAAGGACTGCTGCCTTGCTTGTTGCCTTCCTGCCTACTGGCCTCTGACTCTGCTGGAAGGACTCTGCCTTCCCCACAAGTGCTCTCCAAGGGCTTGGATTGAGCTTGCCTCCTGTTCAGAAGTCTCAGGGCCACAAAGATTTCATAAAAAAGAAGAAAATCCCAGTGCATCAGAAAATCCACACAATTTCTGCAGAAATCAGTGCATCACGTGCCTCGCAGCTGAAATTTTGCCAGATCGACACAGCACCTGCTCCTTCTACCAGCGCGTCTAGGATTTTCAAACCATCGTCCCTCGGCATCAAAATATCCCCGAATTGCAGTGAGGAACCAAGGCTGCGCTCCTGGAAATCGACGCATCACCTTGCAGCGTGGAAAGAAATGATGCATCATCTGTGCCGCACCGGAAAATCTGATGCAGGGCCTTATTTTTCAAAGCAACTCCTCCTCTGCGGTCTCTGTGCGTCATTATTTTTTGTGCATCCCAGCTACTGTATGTTACAAGGATATAACCACTGATTCTTAAGGATTTATACTCATTTAACCCTTTAAAAAGTGATATCTCAACTTCTGCATATTGGATTTTTGTTATTTTTATCTTATTTTATTCAGATAAATATTAACTATTTTCTAAACCTGTTTGGTGTATTTCTGTGGTGTTTTCACTCTGTTACTGTATGAGTAATTGGATAAATACTTTACACATTGCTGTCTACGTTAAGCCTGTCTGCTCTGTGCCAAGCTACTAGAGTGATAGCACAGGATAAATTGGGTTTGTATTGTGACTTGACTGATTAGGATTGTGGGGCCATATGTATGAACACATTTTCCCATAGTCACAGAATGGGCAAAACTGCTTGCTACATCTGGCCCATGGTCCCTACTTGGGAAAGGGTTATACCTCTGCCAACTAGAGATCCCATTTTTAACATTGGTGATCAGTGGTGAGGATAGGACTTGTCTTTGTGCAGTGCCATACAATAGCTATCTGTACACTACCCACACACAGTCAAAGGCCAATTTGATTAGTTTTCTTTTCTGAACTTTCCCTGCTTCACATCTCTTTAAATCCTACACATCATGTCTCTGGCTGGGTCTACAAGTAGAGCTGGGGAGTTTGTCCTGGCTTAACTGGAGGAGTACACAGTTACCCAGCAGAAGGGCTTCTGCAGAGATATGGGGGAACCTGCCTGTGGAGCTTCCAAGAAGGGAGAGTTTCAAAAGGTGCCTAGGGCCTGGGCAGAGTCCTGCACCTAAGGGAATGATGAGTTTGGGGAGCCTGAGAAGGGCTCTTCTGAAGAGCTGCCAACAGCACTTGGGGATGACACCCCTGGATTTGTTCTTCCTGTGAGACCAGGAAGCAGTGTCTCCAGTCATGGCCTGACCATAGAGGAAAGGAGGGAGGAGAGAGAATTGCAGCTGCAGTTGGCAATAATAAAAATAGAGGCAGAGGAGAGCTGAAAGGCCGGCTGAGGCTGAAAGAGCCTTAGCTGAGGAGAAACTTATCTTGGCTCATGAACTGAGTCTGAAAGAACTTGAGCTTAAGGCAGTATGAATCCAGCAGGGATGGTGACCGCATACATTTAAGACCTGCTGGAGACAAGAAGGCTCATATACCCAAGGTTTTGTTGCCAAGTTATGTGGTGGAAGATAACATTGACAAGTGGTTTTCTGGTTATGAAGTTGCAATGAGGGCACATGGGGTTTCTGGAGAGCAATGGGGGGTGGGTCTGTGGAAACATGCCTACACTTGGGAGGGGCACACTTCTGACATTGGAGGTTGGGGACCAGAACAAGTACACTCCCATTAAAGCCATTTTAATTGCCAAATTTTAACTGACCCCTGAAACGTATCGCCAGGGATTCATGGACAGTAACAAGCTCCCCAACCAATCCTGGGGAAACTTCATTGATTACTCCAGTAAAGCACTGAATGGCTGGGTGCGGGACAGCAAAGTCAGTGATTATGTTGGGTTGTACAATTTAATCATGAGAGAGCACCTGCTGAGTATCTGTTTTACAGAGATGCGCCAGCACCTCGTTGACAGTAAGCTGACTGCGCTCAGGAAGCTTGCTGAAGAGGCGGACCTCTGGGCTAGCACCAGGGTATCCAAGAAGGTACCTGGGAGTGACCCCAAGAAGGGTAGTTCAGTTTCTCCCTAGCAGAGTGAGGGGGATTTTAAAGATTACCCAGACAAATCCCAGAGTAAGGGGGGAGGAAAGGGTTCCCATGCTCCATCTGAGAAACAGGGCGGTGGTTCTGGTGGCTGGTGACCCAGGGCACCCCATTTTCAATTCTGCTGCTTTGAGTGCTCCCACCTAGGACACAAGCAGAGACCTCTGTCTGTCCAAAGAAACCACCCACTGGTGGGACCTCTACAGGGGTGGCCAATGTGGCCTTAGGGGAAAAGTAGTCCCCAGGGGCATGTCATAGACCATGCCATAATCTTGTTCGGTTGGGAGATAGACTCAGACGTGATCCCTGGGGGTGGAAGTTGTCACATTCCACCAGGTGGAAGAGAATGGGGTCTCAGTCACTGCTCTGAGGGACACCCGGGTTAGTCATGCCATGATGGTGGTAAAACTAGTTTCCCCAGAGCAGTAGACCCGCCAGGTATATAAGGTGACTCCAGCCCATGGAGAGGATCTTTTCTGCCCTGTGGCCCTGGTATCCCTGGAGTGGGGTAGGAAATGACCCAGAGGAGAATCATAGTTAGTCCCCAGATGCCCATAGACTGCATTCTGGGGAATGAGTTATCCCTGGTGGCAGGAGAACTAGGAGAGGTGGCCCCTAAGGGCACCCTGACAGTTTAGTTGTCTGGAAGTACCACTCTCCGGAAGAGGGTACGGGAGCCCAGATGTGGGAGTAAGGTGCGCGAGGACTCACCTCTGTCCCCTGTTCAGTCTCAGGGTACAGACCCTGGGTTGATTGACCAGTGTCAGGATACCACCCCTGAACTGGCAGGAGGTAGAGTGGAAGTAAGGTGAAAAGCCCCTAGGGCTACTGCCTCAGAGGTCAGGGAAACCTAAGGAGCCCAAACAAAACTCCCTGCCAGCACCAAAGCTGGAGAAGCTTACCCAATGGCCCCACTTAGGGACTCCACTTAGAAGTTCTAACAACGACCTATTTGTTAATCTAGCGGTTTCCTATTTTTCAAAGTAACTTGTTTCAGAATCTCAATTTGAACGTGGCCAGCGTCCATACATGCAGATTTGTGATTTCCAAATTGTGATTCGGTGAAAATCTAAATTTGGAAATAACAAAACAGATTTTTTCATACATCTGGCCCCTAGAGATGAGATCCTAGGACTTGATTGTATTTCCCACCGTAGGATTTCATCTAAATCTTGCTTGGACAAAGAGGTCTGCATGGCTAACTTGAAGACTGCGGGTACAAGTATAGTGAGGAAACAGATGCTAAAAATGTTTTGGATCAAAACCACCCCGGAACTTTGCAGATGGTGCAAATAATTTTGAACTTTATTCTCTATGCTACCAGAAGTTAATGCAGTCATTTCAGGGCTAGTGTCAAGTGGTAAATTTTCTTAAGATTAAACGGGATCTGCCTGTCAGATTTTGTCATTTCTGTAGTTTCAATATCTCTTCCTTCTCAGCTTTTTCATGAACAACAAAACAGTGATCCAGGCTTTTTGTTGTAACAACACTTTGGTTAAGTTGTCTGCAAATCTTGACTGTTCAGTAGACGTTTTGCTACTTAAACGTGCATCATTGAGGATTGTGAACGTGAACGGGTGTAAAGGCAACTAGACAAATTAGCAGAAAAAGGATCCAGAGAGAATAACTAAGTTTAAGAATGGCGCCTAGATCATTGCAGCCAGTGCCAAAGACACATAAATACATCCCTATCAGGACGTTTAGCAACAGCCGGGTCATGTGAAGACTCTTGACATTGTGTGACAAGCTCCTAATTAAGCGAGTGCGCTGAGAACACAAAGTCAAGCCGCCAAAGGGTTCATCAGCAGCTGTACTCAGGACATAATTACTCCATAGAGCCAGCTAAGGTCGCATTACGTAGAACCCTGGGAAATATCCTGTAAGACGTTTTATGGGCATGTGGTAAATAATCTAGATTCACATAAATCAAAGAATCCCTGGGTCACAGAGGCAAAGGAGAGGGTATGGGAATGGAAAATGCACTGACTGTTATTTTCCTGAATTAAACGGCTCAGTGGGTTGGACGTCTGCTGCAAAGAGGTCCTTGTTACCTAAACAGTGAGGGTTGTGCTTTTTTTATGTACTAATTTGCCCTAAAGAGCTACTGGGCACCAGTTTCAAAGTTATAGGTGGTGCGATCCATTGATCCCTTTCCCTCTGCTGTGATTAGTGCTGGCATGAGATAAGAAAAATCAGTGTTTGAATCTTGAAGCTGAAAGGTATGAAAATACCAATGAATCTGAGAAAGTCATATCTTTTACAAGCTAATAAAATAGCAAACTTTACTTCATTACTGATAACATTTATTGTTTAAATAGAAGGAAGCGTTACTCATTCATGAGAAATAGTTTTACTCAGACTATCCAACTCGAAGATATACACACTCCACATTTTGACCCTCTCTTCTGAATATTGACTGGATGTTTCTCCTCAGGGCCTGTGCTGGTGTTATTCCAATAGGCCCTTCCAAGACGACTCAATTACAACCAAGCTCACCTTTTTCCACCAGTTTGGTCCACGTAGGCCACCTTTCTGCTTTATGCTATCAAACGTTCCTCTTTGCACTTAGGCCTGCTACAAAGCTCATCCCAACAATTTTAAACTTTTAAAAGTGAGTATGATTAAGTCTCCCTGTTTTCGTTTTTACTGATTTCTACAGCTAAAAACATACAGAAAATCATTTGTTTTCCTGTCTGTATTTATTTTTAAATGTGGAAAAACGGAAAATATGTTTTTTGAGTGATTCTAAATACTTTCAGTCATGACCATTGAGCCAATAGCTGTGTGGATTGACAAGTGGAGTTGACAAAATTACAGACATTTTAGTAATGAGCCTTAAACATCAGTAGGTATGAATAAGGTTGATACTATAATTGTCATATTTTCATATGTTTGTATTGATTTTTTATCTGTGGGTCTTCATATCATTGAAATCTGTCAGACAAATAAGAATGTACATTTATCAGTTAAATAAATGGGGAAATATACTAGTTTCAGTTTAATAGCCCCACAAAACCTAAAATAAACACAGATAAAATTAGCCAAAATCTATGGATAAATACAGACTGAAATGTCACAAAACTAAATACCAAAAAAACGGGAGACCTAATTATGAAATAGAGGAGAGGGTTGATAAATATAATTTATGGTTAGCTTTGGCACTGAATATTATTGATTCATTGGGACAAGTTAGAGCAAAATAGAACCGTATTTCAGCACACTTCTATAAGGGGGCACTAGCATGATCTAGTCAGAGCAATAAGAGCTCTGAGTCAGGGTTGGACTAGGACATAAAATAGGCCCAGGCACCAAAATTAAAGAGGCCCCCATTAGTGAATTAGGAAGCTAACAAATGTGATTCATGTTTACAAATTAGGATAGTTTTGAACTTGTAAAGATATGCTTTATAAGTGTTTTGCAAGCTGTGGAAGACTGTATGGATTTGAGCTTGCTGCAAGCAATATTTGCTTTCACACTCTGAACTCTCAGACCAGCCCATCAGGCACTACCTGATTGCCCTATAAGCTAGTCCTACCCTCGTGAGAGAGCCTAGCGGTTGAATTGCAGCCTAGAAGCCAAGACTGGCTTTTAAGAAGCATTAACAATATATTAAAATAAAACAGGCTGTCACTACATATTTTGCGAAAGGGATAGATAGTGTATAAAATTCTACTCTGAGACCCCGATTACAAATGGGTTTTTCGACCCCTGCATAAACCCCTGTTTGTGCAAGGACCTGAATTATGAGTTGGGTTGTATTTACTGAATCCAGTAATTAGGGGTGTGTTAAATACCTCACCCTTTGTTACATGTCAGCAGGTCAACCCTGCTGAACTTTAACAGTGGAAAAGGTACCATAATCTGCAGGTTATGGTGCATAAAACACCAAAACCTTCAGGTTATTCCCCAGACTCACACCCAATAAATAATGTACCCTTATTCTGTATTTATCTGGTGAGATAAAAACACTTGAATTGTGACCAACTCAGATTCAGTGCCTTGAAGTCTTCATGATTGCTGATAAAGTGTGCAATCCTACTCATTTAGGCCCATATTTATAGTTTTTGCCGCAAAACTGTGCTAACGCAGTCTTGTGGCAAAAGGTTTAGTGCCGGCTTACGTCATTTAACAACGCCAGCCTGGTGACTTATTTATTGAATGGTGCAAGCCAGTGCTAAACTTGGGCTAGCGTCTTCAAGAACGTTGCTAGACAGGTGGGGGTGGTGGTAGGAAAGGAGGGGGTTGTGCGTCAGAAAATGACGCTAGCCTGGTTAGAGGCTCAAAAATGCCTCTAACTAGCCTAGCGCCATTTCCTGGCGCACAACCACCGAAAACATGACTCCTGTCTTAGGAAAGACAGGAATCATGCCCACCACCCCAATGGCCAGCAGAGGGGACCAGTGTCCACTGGGCATGGCCATTGCACCCTGTGCCATGCATGGGGCCCCATGTTAGGGCCCCCAACGGCACTTTAAAATAAAATTAAGAAATACCTACCAATACTTCCCCACTTACCTTGGATGGGGTTCCCCATCCTCTGGTGTCCCTCTGCTGTGGGTGGGGGTGTTCCTGGGGGTTGGGGAGGGCACCTGTGGACCCATTCCATGGTGTTTAGCCAAGGAAATGGGTCCACAGGTCCCCTAACTCCTGGTCTGACCCAGTCATTAAAAAATGGTGCAAAGCAAGCTTTGCACCATTATTTAGCCCCTCATTCCACCTGTGCATCATTTGAGCCCGGGGGGGTGGGGGGGCTAAATATGGGGCTATGGGGGTAGCACCATTTTTTGGATGGGAACTCCTACCTTGCATCTCATTGATGCAAGGTAGGTTCATGCATCAAAAAAATAGTGCAAACTTCAATATTTTGACACTAGATGTGTCTAACGTCAAAATATAAATATGGAGTTAGGTTTGCGCCAAATTTGCGTCAAAAAAATGAAGGAAATTTGGTGCAAACAGAGTATAAATATGCCCTTTACCCTCTGCTATTATCCCATCACAATCTCTTTGTGACAAAGTTTCTATATTTCCGGAAGAAAAGATAGCTAAACTCTCTGCTGACTTTCCCAATGTTGCTACAGGTGCCAAAAATCGCTTTCCTCTGTTTGAAAAGTCTGACTCATTGATTCATTCTCTCCACTATCTGTGGAATCATTTGAAAAAACATTTCTTCAGACTAAATCTGGTTCCCCATAAGATTCCTGCTTCCTCATAATCTCCAATTGGCAAGAAAGGAAGTGCCTCCAACTCTCTCTGACATTTGTAATTCCTCTCTGGCTTCAGTTTTAATACCTGAAAGTCGAATAAAGGTGCTACTATTCCTGCTTCCGAAGAAGCCATCAGCTGATCTTAATTTACTAGGTAACTTTAGACATATACATTTAACAACTTTGCCTGCTAAAATAGTAGGAAATTAGGTTAATAGAGAAATGTCTCAGTTTGTTAAATAAACTGTATTCTTGAGTCATCTCAGGTAGAATTTCAGACAGTACAGGGTCTGCTTTATTGTCAGTCTCAGAATCCTTATGAGAAATATTAAATGGGGAAGCAAAGTTGCTTTGATCCTATTGTACCTGAGTGCTGCCTTTAATATAGTGTCTCCCAAACTCTTTTAAATAAATTAGCTTCATGTGGCATTCGAGGGAAAGCACTACATTGCCTAACTTCATTCTTGCCTAGGAAAACCCCACGCTGTCTTCTAGAACTCAAGCTTCTTTGGACCACCTCCGCACTGCACTGGTGGACCTCAGCAATGGCAACAGCAATTGAAGCAAAAAAAGCATTGCCATTGTGAAGAATTTCACCTCACCAGCAAAAACCTGCAACTCATTCATCGGTTTGCAGGACCTCTGCAACAATCTTTCTCAATACTTCACCAATAAAACCACTGCCATTTTCAAGTACCTCAAATTGCAAGCAGACCCACCAGAATTTGTCAAACACCTCCCAATCCTATTCAAGAATCAGTGCGAACCACATGGCCCATCATCACACGAGAAGACACCACTATCATTATGAAGTCAATCTACTCAGGGGCCCCATCGGACCACTGCCCCTCCATGCCTACTTCAGAGAACTGCAACCCATCAGCACCATGCTCATACCCATTCTGAATGCCACCACCTTCGCTGTGACCTTCCCATATGCTTCAAAGAATGCAACTGTCCTCTCATTGCTAAAGAAACCCTTTGAAGCCCCTTGAACAACCAGCAACTGCAGACTGATCTCCCTGCTACCATTCCCAGTGAAGGACTTATAGGAAATTAGCAACAGACACCTCACTGAATCCCTCAATGACGATCAACTCCTCAATACCACTCAGTCTGGTTTCAGACCCAACCAGAGCATTGAAAGTCCCCTCATAACTGCCACAGATAACATCCACATTAGTCTGGCAGTGGAGAAATAACAGCTCTCCACATCATTTTATATAGTCTTCCACTCCATTCTCATCCAAGGTTGGGATCCAAGAGAATGCACTCTGGTGGCTCTGTTCCTTTCTGACTGGAAGGACCCAGTCAGTCAACCTGGCAGTATACAGTTCAGACACCCCCAAACTCATCTGAAGAGTTCTGCAAGGACCCTCCTTGAGCCTGAAACACTTCATCAACACATACATGGTCTTTCTATCCAGCATCATCCGCTCTCACAGCATCCTCTCCTACACTAATGACACACAACTCATTATCTCCCTCATGGGCAAGACACCCAGTACCCGGATCAAGTTCAATGCTTAAATCACTGAAATTGTAACTGGACGAAGACCAACCGTCTAAAACTGAACACCGACAATACTGAAATTATAATCTTCGGGAAGAGCACTTTAATGCGGAACTACACCTGGTGGCCAACAGAGCTAGGACCAAAAACATTAAGAACATCAGGGTTATCACCAACATTAAACTCAACATTTATTCCCAAATCAACACTGTCACTGCCTCATGCTTCCATACCCCGAAAATGCTAACAAACATTTTCGAATGGCTCCCAATCAGCACCCTTTAAGCCAGATCATCAAAAAACTCATCAGAAGGCTGAAGACCATTCAGAACTCTGTGGCCTGAACCACTCTCAATCTCCCAAACCACATTCACATCACCCCACACCTGAAGAGGCTCCACTGGCATCCCATACACAAGCTAGCACAATTCAGACTCCTCACCTGCACTTTCAAGGAAGTACATAACACTGGTCCAGCACTACCTCAACAGTCGCATCTTCTTTCACAAACCTTCCAGACACCTCTGTTCATCTAGACTCCTACTTGCACACATCCCACACATACAGAAACCCAGATCCTGCAATCGAGCTTTCCCCTACATTGCGCCTATAGCATGGAACGACCTGCTGCTACACATGAGAGCCTCCTCCTCACTTCTTGAACTTCACAAGAAGCTAAAGACCAGGCTTTTTGAGTAGTCTCGCTACGCCCTACATTTGGTTAGACTCACACCTGCTCAGCAGCAGGGTACCCTCCAGGGTGATAGTGCGCTCTACAAATCTGTACAACATAACTTTCCTCCTTTTTTTTATTGCACAGCCCCTCCCATGTGCCATTCCACAGGACCCTACATTTTTCAAACTTTAAGAATTTCCCTTGGCCAAGATTATTTGATCTAATTTGGTATGTCACACCTATGGCACACAAACTGTATTCTCCTATATTCAGGAAACTCATTTTGTGGCTGATAGATTTAAGCACTACTTGCCCTAAATCGCTCTGTGATTGTCAGCTAGCTCTTTATTATTGAATGACAGTAAAACAAAGGTGCTGATCTATGGAGGATTTTATTCCTTACGGTCCTGGTGTTCGTGGCCTGCTGTGCTTGGACAACTATCTATTGCTGTTGATTCATTTAAAAGCCTTATGGCGTTTTTTTTAACAGAAAGCAATTTGTTCATAAATCAACTATGTCACCTCTAGTTCTTTCTATTACTTATGGCTACTGTGTAACATTTTGCCTTTTCTGCCTCAGCAACAACATAAAACGCCTGTCTGAGCAGTAATTCTGCCTAGATTGGGCTACTGCAATTGTTTGGACATTTTGCAACACTATAGATAGAATAGTATTCAAATGAGTCAAAATACAGCAGCTAGAACTGCTTTCCCGCATTTCCTGACACAAACTCATTTTAAAATATTTATGCAAATTGCATTGTCTGCAGTACAAAGAAGAGTCACATTTAAAGCACTTTGCGTCGGACACAATACCAGTTCGTGTGTGAATATATAATGTATTAATACATATATATTACATACAAATGCATAAAAATATTAAAGATATATAACTATATATAATTATATACATGACATTATGTAGCGATAAATTGTATGTTCAATTACATTTTATACTTTAAAATGTTTGAATCCGACTTTGTATCTAGGCTTGCACATATCTATATATATATAGATATATAGATATATGAATATACATACAGATATTTAAGCATACATAAATACAAAGTAAGATTTAAGCATTTGAAGCAAACAATTCTGTTTTTCAGTAAAGGTGGTTGGACAGACTGATGTGTTTGGCATGGTGCTGTGTATATTTGATTTTTCCGTGTTGCGATCTAATGCATTCATCAGCTGTGATGGTGGAGCTCAAGTGGGTGGGCTACGACAAGAAAAGCTGGGACCAGAACCCCATCTGGCCCCCTCTGGAGATGACACTGTTGAATGCTTAGTTTACTCAGTACAAGGCAACTTAGCATATATTCCACCTCATGTCTATTTCTTCCACCCACCTTCCCCTTTCTGTCTCTTTATCTTCTCTTGCCGGTTCTTTTCCATCCCTTATTCTCTCTTTATTGCTGTTTTCCTACATTTCACTTCTTCTTTCTTCTCCCTTGTCTAACTTTGTCTTTTTATTTGTGGTTCAAATTTCAAAGATGATAAATAAATCCTGGTTCGCAAAAATGACTTCCGTTGGCTACCGCAGGCAACCACCAGCGCAAATGAAGTACGGGTGTTTCTGCTCACGTGTCACTTTTTGAAATCTTCTAAGCATCTCCCGGAATCCTCCCTGGTGCGTCCCTGAGCGATGGCTGCATCACTTATTGCGAAGCATTGTTCCACCAACCGCTTTATTTATATCTGTCACTTAATCATAAAGGTTTTATACACGAATTCACGTGCCTGAATCATCTGGACGGAAATTCCCGGGCTTCATCACTCGGAATGCGCGATGACACCTGTGGTAATTAGTGGCGTGTCCTCGCACTGGGACTGTGACGACGCAGTTTTATATTTTTCCAAACGCGCAGTGACATTGCGTACACAGAAGTCAAACTGCAGGCAGGTTATCAGGAATATGACTAATATCACCGGAGTGCCAAATGCTGATTGATTCATCTTCCGTCGGTTCAGCCAGAGGCGGACTGGTCTGTACGGAAATCAGGAGATTTCCTGACAGGACGATGGCTGTGAGAGGCGGGCATGGCTGGGAAGAGTCAGCCGCATGTCAGGTCAGCTCCCCTGAGTTAGGGTGTACTATGGTCATTTTCGGAAGTCTGTTGCCAAGAGACAAATCAGTAGTTTTTGCTTTATGCAGTAAAGGGTTGCTACTCTCGCTTGAGTCACTAGACACTTTACAGTCACTACCTTAGCAAGTATGACTTTCGATACCAACAAGTCAAAATTGTGCGTTCTGTGAAGATGAAAAGTCGGCCTAACTCTAACTTTGTGTAAAACGTATTAGCCTATTCGGCTGAACTTTTAATTAAGAATGTGGTACTTGTAATGCAAAATTGTTGGTAAAACGAGGTACTACCCAATGTAAGGATCACATTATAGCTATAAATGTGTCCGCCTTGCTGTGTTCCCTTCAAGGAACATCTAGTCTCTCAAGTATCTCCAATCTCAGGCCGTGGCATATGAGGTAGATGGAAAGGCAGCTCTTCCCGAACCCTCAGAAGCTCTCTCACCTTCAGTTGCTTTCTCACCTCAGCCCGTGCCAGGGCTCCTGTTGTGACTGGTCACCAGTGGCAAAGTCACATCTTCTGCTGATCGGATCCAGGAGCAGGACTAAGCAGGACAGAGTCAATTCTGGGACAGGAATGTGATGAAGGAGGCGGCTCCTCTGTTTGGGCGGAGGAGTGTTGACCCCTCCAGCAGCAGCAGCTGCAAAACCTTTTAAAGAAAACGATAATAAACTGTTTTTATTATCGTTTTCCTTAAAGGGAAGGGCACGGGGTGATGTGAACTGAGGGAGAGTGCACAGCACTCCCCCTCAGAGCGCATGTGTGTTTGGCCGGCCTCTCCAGCCTGGCAACTGTGTTGCCGGGCTGGAGAGAGCCTGCACAGGCTCCCAGTCTGCCTAGGAGCACCTTGCCTGGGCGCTCCCAGCCAATGCTGACGCTGATTTGGGCAGAGGCAGGATTGGCCGCAGGGCAGGCTGGGAGCCTGTGCCTATATAAATACAAGGTAGGGACTGGGAGATTATTGGTCCAGTGCACGGTCTCCCAAATTAAACCTGTAATATCGAAAAAGGGGGTGCACTGTTCCATAAGAGAGAGGGAAACAAGAAATATATATAAATATAAGAGTGTTACTGGAAATAATGTACCGTCACACTCTATGCTTCAGGGAAGGTAATTCGCCTAATCCTGCATGGTCAACATGTTTCGCGTCTGTGGTTGGTTGGGAGCCTGTGCCTGCAGCCAGCAGGGAAGAGGAGCGCAGGACCACGCCGGAAAGGTAAGCTTTTTTTTTTTTAAAGTTAAATACATTTAGGTCCCTCCCACAAGGCCTCCTGCACCCGTGCGCCTCCTCTCCACCTCGCCCCTTCCATGGCCCTCAAGCTGCCACTGGAAGGAGGAGTAGTAAAAGAGATGATTGATTGCAAAACGATATGTGTAAAACAAGACACAGTGGAAGAAAGCAGGAGTGAGAAAGATGGCGAAGCAGAGAGACAAGGAGTCATTCAAATGTAGTAATATAATATATATGACATGAACCTTAATTGCTTCGAATTCCAACAATCAACATATGCCAGTTCACTTACATTCACACTTTGCAGCAACCCTACCCCCACAGAATGCTTTCCTAAAATACAAAGGTGGCTTACTACCACTGCTCTCTTCTAAAGAAATGGAAACTCTTTCTTCCAGAATGTAACTTCAGAAATGCTGTTCAAGCCCTTGTACTCTCTAATCTGGATAGCCATGATGTTCTGCTTCATGGACTTCCAAGTTCAACACTGGCCCTGGTTAAGAGCACCAAAGCACATCCCTTCCAGGACTTGAAGAAATATTATAACTTTACCCCCATCCACTTATATTCCAGTAACATCTTCAAAACCAGCGGTATAATTTATAAAGCCATCAAAACCATCACCCCCACTTATCCTGCAGACAACCTCACCATTTCTTTTGGCTCTCAGTACAGCCTGGATACCAGCAGACTGTAGACTAAGTATACAAACAAACAAAAAAAACAAGGCAACAGGCTTTTTCCCTTCGATCCACCAAAGATATGGAAAAACTTCTTCCTATCATTAGGACCGCACAAACACTGCTCCTATTTAGGAAAGAGTTGAAGGCACACCTCTTTAAATTAAACTGCATCAAAAATGCATTACAAATTCCACTTATGCTCCAGGAACCAACTATCTTCCCTAACATTCAATATCTGTTGCCTTTCCTTTGACTATGTCCAGAGTGCCATTGCTTTTAGGATAGGTTTGTGTGGTACAAATATTGCATATATAAATATACACATACAATATATATTCTGATAAAATGCTGCTTTGGAGAGCCATGTGGTGCTATGCAGCAGATCAATTCTAGCCACATGGAAGGGTTAGTTTTAGGATAACCTTGGTCAAACGAGCTCAGAAACAATGTTCTTTGCTTCCATGTGAGGCTCATTGTGACCAAGTTGCTATTGCAGACACAAACTGAGCACCCAGTAATTACTGATATTGTAGTGTATGGTAATTACCAGGTGCTCAATTCATGCACCATTCGGAATTTTTGCTCTGGGCTTTGGGAACTAATGATCTAATTCCACATGTTTTTCCCTATTCCACAGTGGACAAATCTGTAAATTGTGCTATTTCTCAGCACTGTTTGTGGAAGGTTCTAAAAGAATGTGGGCAACAACCCTACAATATTGCTTTCTCACATGACTCTGTCAGATGCTTCTCTCAAGGTCTGAGAAGCTAGGGCAGACAAGATCAGGCAAGTACAAGTGGCCAAGAAAAATCCCTGCAAGTGCCTTACCGAGGCTGTATTACAGAAGTGCCATGGTGGTGCAACTTGTGTTTGCACCTGCTTTAAGCTCCCTCTGTGCATTGTGGTATTGCAGAGTCGGCCACAAATGCTTGTGCTGCCCTGTCTGTAATATAGAGAGCACTGGCGCACATGTACCTCCAGATATCATTACATGGTATTCCCCTTATTTGCTGGGGGCATGGCCCCATGCAAATGAGGGGATCTCTGACTCTGTGCCACACTTTCAGTTTGCCTCCTAAAGACAGCCCCTTGGAGGGATGAAAGGGGGTCTCATAGACCCCCCTGACATCCTGTTGTAGGCAGGTGCAGTCATTTACTGCACTCACCTGCAATGGGATCTCTAATCCCTCCTAAAAGTGCAGGTGGGTTGGCACCTGCACAGATAAACACGGAGCAGCTTTTAAACAGCTACTCCATATTTCTCTTGAATGTGTTTCCCTGGGGGAAGCACATGTTCACAGCCTAATTCTGGGAAACACACCACTGGCACAGTGCTTTCTCAATACCTCAAAAGCCATCATGGCCTCTGTGCAAAGGTTACCAGGAGAAACATTTATTTTACCACACTAAGGGGTAAATTTACCAATATTTTGTGCTGTGTTTGTATCTCAAAAGTGACCCAAATCTACACAAAATGTTTTTAAATTTACTTTCCAGTGCAAAAAGTGCAAAGCTTTGCATTACATAGCATCAAGGGTGCATTACATGGGTGACCCACTGTCAGCCACCCATGATTTGACTCAAATCCCTACCTACCAAAAATGTGAGACAGTGTTTTGCATCAAAAATAATACCTCTTGAAAACAGGCATTAAAAGTAGAAATGCTTTAATTTCTTCTCTTTTCTGACTGCATGTGTGCTGCACTGTAGAGCACACAAAGTAAGAAAAGCTTTAACTGTAGTTTTAGCATAGAATGTTGTACTGGAAGGGTAATATCCCAGTACAAAACCTATGCTAGACTCACACACACACACCCATGCACTATGGAACAAAGGTGTTTGTTTGACACTTGGCAGCACAATTCTTTTCCGGTGATAGGGAGAGGGGAGGAGAGTTCCATATCTCTGTAGACATGGCTCTCTCCTGATCTCTCTCCTTCTTAAGCAATGCAATGCAGCACAGCATGTTTGGCTTCTGTGCTGCATTGCGTGAACGTTTGGTAAATCTGGCCCTAACTTTGAAAAAAACTAGACTTCACTAAGTGATGTAGTTGGAGGATAAGGAGATCATTGACCACGAGAAATCTCAGACTCTTTACCAGATTCACAGTATTTGAACATACACCAGGTGCTACTTGTGTGGATTTCCGTCCATTTACAGCAGTTCTCACCTACATCCCTGCTTCAAATAGAGTTAACTTTAGGCTTGTTTTCCTCATCTAATGACTGACTATAGAATTTCTGCAGAGTCCACATAGTGTTCACGAAACGCACGTGTTGGCCTCTCTTTAAGCTTAGTACAATTGGCACAATTATGTAATACCATAACAAAAGATTATTATGCCTGGATCAGAAGAATCACACAAGCATTATGCAGCGCCCCAAAGCTCCCCCTATATAATATTTGAGTAGGAAATTGAAATGGAGATATTGTAATGGTCTTTTCCTCTCTTCTTAAAATTACCTCTGCTGGTTCAGTGCTTTCCACCAATTCTGCGGTCTGACAGACCGATTAACAGAACAGAATGGTTGATGTTGACTAAGGCCACGGGCAGGTATAAAAGTATCAAGACCCCAACACAACCGACATACATTACATTCTAAAGCAGAAAAACATGTTTACCACAAAAAAGTCTGCATTATGCATTGGCTTGAATTGTCTGATCTCCATCCAGACGTTTCTTGGTTTGACGTAGAACGACTTACTTCAGTAGTTTTTTAGGCTCACGTTTTTCCAGGTTTGAAGGGATGTCTTCGCAGTGGCTCCCAACAAGAACTCACTAATGACTCTTTTAATTTAGCCTGTATCTGGCTAGCACCCATCAAAGCTATAACCAGGACCTTCAAGTGGTAGCCAAACATGGTGTAAGTGCAAGCTCTTTGAGGTTTTTTCAAGGCTGATATTTCTGTGAGACAGCATGTTTGCTTTAGAATCACAGAGAGTTGCAGTTATTCTTTAACAGGTGCAAAAGTTAGCAAAGGTGAAGAGGCTTCCAGAGTAATGTTTCTTCAGCTAATGTTTGAGTAGCACAACCTTTAGTCTTGAGCTCTTTTGTTTAAGCAGTGCCTTTAAATGATGGCACAAAAAGAGGCAAAAGAAGAGCAGAAGGAGAAGAGAGTCTAGTGGTACAGATAGAGAGGGAGGCGTAGAAGAAAGAGAGAGGGACCTACGCATTAGAATCTGAATAGTATCAAATTATAGAAATGTGACAAAGATAGGTGAGAGGTAGAACCAGTTAATGGATAAGCTTTGTCTTGAAAAGCACACTTGCTGCTACCACATTGGATAGAACAAATAATGACCTACAAGGTTTGGTGAACAGTAAAGTACAATGAGGAGTAAGCCAATAGTAGGCTGCGGGAAGTGTTAACACTCAGAGCCTCTGGTGGGCCTCCTAAATATCGAGTAGAAAATATTATGGGGCATAATGTCATAGACAGAATATCGAAGGGCAAAATATTGAAAAAATTGTGTGTATGGATTTTCGATACTTAACTCCTCATATATGTACCTTGATGAAATAAAAATATAAATTTCCACCATACGCTCTTACCTTTTGATATTTTGTCCCTTCGTATTTTGTCTATGATATTATGAAACAATGATATTGCTATGCTCACTATTCTGTGGTTCAATCTTAACCTGTGTAAGAAGTTGATGCTGCTTAGCAGTAGTTGGATAGAGCACTAGTGAATAGTGGAATAAAGGAAGACATAAGCACTAGGGTAGAGTGTGAGGAGCATTTATAGGTGGGATTTTGGAGAAGTTGACCAAGTCAGCATGAGAAGATTTGATTGCTGTACAGTGGGAGGGATCAGAAACTGACAGGCACTGTGAAGCTTTGGCATTGGTGTACACACTGAGAAGCTAGTACTAGTAGGTACTGTGAGATGCCCACCATTGTGGGGTGTATGAACAGCTAGCATTAGGCATCAGTGTGGTGAAATGACACTTGTAGGTACTGTGAGAAGTAGTCTGGCGAGCAAGAAGAGAAATAGGCACTCAAAGGCATTGTGAGTTCCAGTCAATGTTATTAGTGTAAGACATTAGGGTGATGCTCTACCAATGAGATGATGTGTGAGGAGCCAGCTTTGCCAAGCAGTGAGTACATCAGGGATGAGGTAACCCTGTAAGAAGGACACATTTTATCAACTTGTCTTGGAGATTTTCAGCATGTACAATAGCGATATCTACATCTATGGCCATTAGAAGAAGTGATTTGCAGACTTCTTGTTAAACGTGTAGCAATAATTGAGATAAGTATATTAACATACTGTGAGATTAATGGCCCAGCATAATTGAAATACAGATACTGATGTTATGATATTCAGTCATTTTTTTCTGGATAGTCAACATTAACAGTTACTTCTGTTTCCATACAGAACCTTCTGTCCCTTTGAGTAGTGAAGTTCACAGCCAAATATCACAGTTTTAACAAGAAATACATTTGAAGCTTATATATTTTCTGAATTATATAGCAAAAATACAGCCTTTGAGTAGTGGTGAACGCAGGCAACATGTGTTTTGCGGGTATCCTCTGCTTCTTCATGTCCGTCATGGAGGAAGAACAATCTCATTCAAGACTTCTGTATGGAGTATGCATATTCCTGCTTTCAGCAGTGTATTCCCCCATTTTTCAAATTAAGTTTGATTAAAAATAAACTTTTTAAACAAAAGTGAAACCCTGATTATAAGATACTACCTCAACCCAAAATCGTCTTTCAATCGGACATCCAGATGGCCCCAAAAACTAATTTCACACAATTGCTTTTCATCCAACTAGGTTCATGTCAGAAGAAACATCAGAGCATGTCTTCCCGCTCACAGCGTTGTGTATACAAACACTGTGCGAAGCTGTGAATGGAAGATGTGCTCTGTTGTTTTCGCTGACATTAACCTAATCAGATGAAAGGCAACAGTTGTGCAGTCCTGTTCAGTGGATGCAACACACCCTTCAAAATATGGAACCCCTCCATTTTTAAATGTTTGTAAATTACCCACTTGGTTAGATAACTTATCATAAACATTTTCATGGATAAACTGGGCGGTGCAGTGCAATCTCCATATCCCCACTTTTCTTTTAACTTATTTTATATTTTGATGTAGGATTTAGGGCCATATATAAGAACACATTTTCCCATTGTCACAGAATGGGAAAAACCCTTTGCTACATCTGGCCCTTAGTTTTTACTCTTAAATCAAACCCTCTCTTGAGGTTTCTTTTTTTTATTTGATGATAAGCAAGATTCGTTCATGTGCCCTTTTACAGTTTGAACCTGTTAGCGCGCCCTTGGCTTACCTATTTCATAATAGTAAGGGGTTGGACGCTGCTCTAGGGTCGATGAAACTTTTGACTCGTTTAAATTATATTGATTAACTTATTGATTATTGACACATAAATAACAACAATAAACAATAATAATAATCACCAAAGAATCAGTATACGACGCACCATGGCCCATTTGGCCATGAATAACCACACATTTTATTATCAGTTGAAATATTTATTTCCTTATATTAACAATGCTAAAAGTCACGAAAATTACTCTCAACACCAAATGGTACAAATAAATAAGCATCACAGGCTGGGGAATTGGCCTGAGGAATCTTAGTTTAAACTGAGCAAATAAAACAATAAACTCAATAGTTAGAGCACAAAACAATAACATGAATATCTGTGTAAACAAGATAAAATACATTTGATTTAGAAATAACATTATGTCAAATCATAGGCATAGAGAAAAACACCTCACTAACCTCAAATTAGCATGTTGGGCTTCATGAAACAGTTTTAGTAACATTAACTTAGAAAACAACGAGCTGTGGCGCTATAAAAAATATTAGCACCAGTATTAAAACAGTAGCATCTGGTATCTGGAAAACAAAAGACAAATACCATTGCACAGAATTCATACATTTACCTCTCCTTAAGTTAATCAGCAATCAGGTTATAACTTCATCAGGGGGACATCAGCATCAGGACAGGGGAAGGGAAAGGGGATACAGTTCAGAATTTGGACTCTATGTTCTCTGAACCATCAAATTAATTATCTAAGGCGGGCAGCAAAGCGCTACAGGCTATAAGCATTGAGCGCTAAAGTAAGCACCAGCATCATTGCATGGAGCATAGAAAAATAATTCAAAATAATAAAATACCAGAATATGAGAAGACACAGAACTGTCTTTTTACCTTTGACAAAACCATTTTGCCCAATGTTAAATGGTTTGTCTTTGAAACAACTTTACCTCTGTTGAGAAGTCCTCATTGGATAATTTGTCTCAGCTTACTCACTAATCAGACTCTGGAAAGATTCCGAAATAATTAGGGCTGCACAAAATTTAAATTAGGTCAGCAAAAATACACACAATTTAACAATTTTAAAATTTGAAAAATTTGGAAAACTTCTAGAAATTTCACATTCCACAATTTTGCGTAAGCACAAGCGTACATAGCCTAAGAAACAGATACCAGCTGGAAACTTGTTCCCATATAAACATTTTCTGTTCAAATTAGTCTCCGGTTGGTATCTTGCAAAATTCTTTCACAAAAGGAGCACTCTTTCTAAAACTAACTCGTGCAAAATATCAGGAAACTACATTGAAAACTTAAATGGAACTTTTGAAACTGTAAGGAACAAAATACCCAACTCACACTCCCGCTCTACCTCTACCTCTCTCTCTAACCCTCTCTGTACCTCTACCCCTACATCTCTCTCTACCTCTGCCACTCTACCTATACCTCACTCTCTACCTCTCCCTCTCCCTCTTGCTGTCTACCTCTCACTCTCTCTACCTCTACCTTTTCCTCTCTACCTCTCTCTCTCTACACCTCTACCTCTCTCTCTACCTCCCTACCTCCCACTACCTCTACCTGCCCCTACCTCCCACTACCTCTACCTGGTCTATTGACCATTCTACCTCTACCTCCCTCTATCTGTACCTCTAGCTACCTCTCTGCCTCTCTATCTCTCTCTCTATTGACCATTCTACCTATACCCCTCTTTCTACCTCTACCCCTCCCCCTCTAACTCTACCCCTCTCTCTTTCTACCTCTCCCTCTCCCTCTGTCGCTCTAGCTCTGTACCTCTCTCTCTACCTCTGCCTCTCTCTCTACCTCTGCCTCTCTCTCTACCTCTACCTTTCTACAACTCTACCTCCCTCTCTACTTCTACCTCTCTGTCTCTCTCTCCCTACTTCTACCCCTCTCTCTCCACCTCTACCAACCTGTCTACCTTTCTCTCTACTTCTACCCCTCTCTTTGTACACCTTCCCCCTCTCTGTCTTGATCTCTACACCCTCACTCACTCTCTCTCTCTCTACCTCTCTACCTCTACCTCAACCCCCACCTCTCTATTTCTACCTCTCTACCTCGACCTCTCTCTACCGCCATCTACTTCTAACTATATTTACCTCTCTACCTCTACCCCAACCTCTATGTACCTCTCTAACTCTATATTTCTACCTCTCTGCACCTCTACCTATACCCCTACATCTCTCCCTAGCTCTATTCCTCTCTCTCTACCTCTCCCCGCTCTCTCTCTATAGCTCTACCCCTCTCTCTACCTCTCTACCTCACTCTACCTCTCTACCTCTCTCTCTAACTCTGCCGCTCCCTCTTTACCCCTTCATCTCTAGCACTCTCTCTATCTCTACCTCTACCCCTCTCTCTCTACCTCTACCACTCTCTATACCTCTCTCTCTAGCTTTCCCCCTCTCTCTCTGCCTCTTCCCATTCACTCCCTCCTCACCTTCCTCTACCTCTACCTATCTCTCTCTACCTCTCTACATCTAACTTTCTACATGTCAACACCTCTACCTCTACTTCTCTCTCTACCCCTCTCTCTACCTCTATCTCTCTCTCTCTCTCTCTCTCTCTCTCTCTCTCTCTACCTCTATCCCTTCTCTCTCTTTCTACCTCTATCCCTCTCTCTCTTTACCTCTATTCCTCTCTCTCTCTCTACCTCTATCCCTCTCTCTCTCTCTACCTCTATCTCTCTCTCTCTCTACCTCTATTCCTCTCTCTCTCTACCTCTATCCCTCTCTCTACCTCTATCCCTCTCTCTCTCTCTACCTCTATCCCTCTCTCTCTCTCTCTCTCTAGCTCTATCCCTCTACCTCGCTATCTCCTCACCTCTCTTCACCTCTGCTGCTCTACCTTTGTACACCTCTCTCTCTCTCCACCCCTCGGTGCTTATTGATTCTGACACAGTGGTCGGTTGTATGTCAGTCACAAAGCATATCTGTAGTCTAATACAAGGAGCTTGCTAATGCTCAGAACACAGAATCCAACCGTCCTTTAATATTTTCGATTCATGCGATTACGGTGTCACACATATATCTAGTTTTTTTTTTTTGGTTGTAGTGGTAATGCGAGATACTAAACAATAACACATTAGAAACACAAAAATAGTGCATTCACATCCAAAATGCAGGAATTATTGGCTATGCCAATGCTTGTTTTTTCCTGCATTCTCCAGCACGTACAAAGAGGAAAAACCTTAAAGTATTGTTTTTACGGAGCAAGGTGTCCTATGGTGCAAGGGTGCCTGCATTGGCACTAGGTGCTAGGCAGCCAAAAGTGCGCAACGTGATAAATATATGGCACATTCCTGCTCTCTCCCTTTCACGCACTGCAGCAAGGTGTTTTGCTTTGTAGCATTGCATGAAAAAGTGATAAATATTGTCCTTAGTTTCTACAACACAATATAATTCAATACACACTTGTAATCATTTGCCTCATATTTCAAAATTAAACAAGATAATAGTGGCCAATAAACAATGTTCTCATTGAGTATTGTGATGAACATGAATATGAAAGGGGTTCACATACTTCTAAACTCTGCCAAGGTGAGGCAATCTGGAAAGCTTTCTGCTCCTGTCATTACACCTTGTTGGTGTTCTTTGAATGATTTGCAAGCCTCCTGCGGCCAAAAGAAAACAGAGGTGTGCATGGAAATCAGACTTCAGTCCCAGAGGGAGTAAGAGCTAACAAATGGGTTCAATTTTCATATGTAAACATGTATTCTTTCTTCATATTTCACATTTATTTCTTAGGTTACGCATGTGTATGTATAGCCATTTTTTTGCAGTTCATATTAAATGCCCATTTAATTTACCCTGACTATAAACCTGATATTGATATGCATTTTGCTTTGCCACCTTGTTCTTTTGTCCTTTGCAGGTTTATTATGATTTTCATTAGTTACAGAAAGGAGTATTATATGTATTAGATTGCTGATAGTCAGGCTTGAAGAGCATAATTCTGCAAGGAGTGTGGAGACTAATGGTGAGAAGAATCCACTGTTCATTGTGTACCAGGAACTAGATATGCTCAGGGCTGTTGTTACTGCCTCAGTTTCGATCCGCTGGAAAACCTAGGGGATTTTGCAAATGCACATCACGAGTAATGAATGAATTGGTTTCTGGTGGTGTGGACCAAGATACGAATGTTGCTGAAGCCCTCATTAGCTTAACTGGAGTTAACTGTTAACTCAGTTAACAGTTAGGCAGATTCCTTTTAGACTTTGAGGGGTACATACTTCTCTGCTTTCCCTTTCCTTGCAAGTATGAAGCTTCATGCAAAACATTTATTCCCTTTTCTTGAAGACTTCTACTGAAGTCTCCGCTAAGCTGACACCTTCCTAAACGCCCTAATTAGAAGTCCTGATTAGATGATTATTTATCTAATCTATGTTTAGGAGAGAAGTTTCTTTATGGAACACCTATTCCTTATCCTTAGTTTCTGTACTGCTGTGTCTTTGACTGTTCTCCATCGTATCCTGTCTCAGCTAATCTTATTAGGATATTTCAGCTTGACAACTGTTTTGCTGTATCTTTTGAACATACTCCTGGCATGTCCATATACTGAACTGATTAATAACCTAAAATAAACCCTTGCTAACAACAGTCATTGATTCCTGGCCCTTATTAGGAGTGATATTGGCTTCACAAGTCTTAAATGTGTTATTGATGGCCACTTCTTTTTAATCCTTCATGTCAACTAACAAGGGTCCATACGACCAACGGGGAAAAATCTTTGACAGCTTTATTAAGAGACTGCAGTACATTTGTTTGAACACTCGCAGATAGCAGCTTGTTGGATGGTTTGCTACTAAAGCGAAAGGAGCTGCTGTATTCCAGTCTGAGCCATAGACTTGCTCAAACCCAGCCCAAGCCCACAAAGCCCATGTCTCGATTCAGAGGATCAACAGTGTTCCAGAGGTTCAGAGGAGAGTTGTAAAAGCAGAGGAGTGAGTATTAATAAAGATGTGCCTTGCAATTGCATATGTCTAGTTTGCGGAATTTTGTTGAGATTGTGTGTGCAATGTGGTGATGTTTTAGTTGTTGTGCGGATGAGCTTAATACTAAGAAGCTGGAGTGGTTATCAGACAGGACATAGGCCAGGATTCCAGGATAAGTAATAAGTTATCAGTGAAGACTACACTGTGTTGTATGCTAAGTTTGGTGGTGTTAGTTGTGAGGTACCATCAGCTGCACAGTTGTGATGAGGACACATAACTTGTTGCGAGTGCAGGTTGTGATTAGTATGGTTGGTACAGTGGGTCCTAGTGCACAGAGGTCAAACTGCACTGATTCTGGTGACTCCTTGCTGGTCAAGGTTCACTATAGTGTGAGTCTGAGTAGACCAGATAAGTGTTGCTCCAGAACATTTCTTGTGTGATTGAATACAAAGTTTATGATGAAATCATTTAGTGGTTGTTCTTGTGCTTGTTTGTATCAGGAAGAGTACTCTTCTGAAAATTCCAAAGGAGGGTGAACTGCTGTTAGGTGTGAGAAAAATGTAACAGTGTACCACTCTGAGATGGGATGGTTGGTGTTAGTGCTGCACTGCCATTGGTTGGTTATGTCATAGAGTGGTGCGCTGTTCTTGGTTCTTAACACTAAGGAGAATTGTGGTTGAATAAATTATTCCCTGTTGTGACATGAAATTCTACTTGTAACTGTTGGTATCATTGTTGAAAAATTAGGGTTTTCAAGGCTATACAAGATTTGATTAGGGAAGATGTGAAAGTCCCTTTTCATGAGAGAGAAGAGGCACCATTAGAAAGCATGGCAGATAATTATCAGGTCATAAGTATAGGGCTTCACACATGCATTTGGCTGAATCAATGGCATAAGATCACTAAGAAAGAAGGTGCTGTGATGTTTCCATGCTATGACACATTTAAAATGAAGCCACCTACTGGAACCCCACATTATGGGGCACATAATGATTGGGAACATGTGGCTCATGTTAAAGAGAAGGAGAAATTTTATGGAAGAGTATGGAAGGCAGCATGTAGCTGTGCTGAAGCTAGGTGGGATACAGAACAACAAAAACAGAGAGCTAACATAATTGAGGGAACTAGATTATACCTTGCATTGATGGGCGAGGAACCTCAGAGAGAGAAAGAGAAGAAAAAGGAAGATAAGTAGAGAGCCCAAAGGGTTCAGGTGAATATAGTGATAGTGATTCCAGCGATGATTTCCTAGATGTGTTATTGTCAGCACATCCACCTCCTTAGTATTTACCCTAACCCGAAGGAGTGAATAGTATTGTTATTGCCTCAGTGAATGTGAGACAGAACCTGCTGGGAGAGAGTTCAAGAATCAGTGCCCTAACTGTACTATTCCTAATGGCCCTGATACAATAACTGTTCAGGCTACTATTGGAACCGCAGTTCCACTGTATAAACCTGAGCCGTCAGGAACTGCAATATACGCTTCTATGGTTTCTACTGGAGTAAATACGTCAATTACAGCCCCTGTTGCCCCTGGTTGGGGGGAACCGAAATAACTCATTTAGTTCAGAGTCAGGTGACTTCACCTTATGTTGATCCTGTAACATCGACAATGAATCAGACTTACTCGTGTAGGAGAACCCACTAATTAGCTCAAACATATGATGTAGATGTAAGCAGGGCCAAATCACTGCAGAAAAGCTATTGTGCATGCTTTGATGAAAATGACCTCATCAGTATGAGGACGTCATGAATGAAAACATAAATTAAAGAATTAATTGGCAGTATCTGAAAATAGAGCATACTGGACAAGTGGGAAGACAGATGGGTTCAGCATAAAAATCAGAAGAAAGAAAAAGAGAACCCATCTCCGTACTTAATAGATGGAGATGGTGCTTCAAGTTTTCCATCAAGAGAAGTGCCTGGTGGCGGTTACGTTTATGTGTCATGGAGTAGGAGTGATCTTGTGTCATTTACAAATGATTTCCCTAAATTGAGAGAGAAACCAGTGGAGTGGTATTAGCAAGGTGATTGATTTGTGAAGATTTCACAAGTATTGTGGGTGCATTTGACTACCTTTTTCAACATTGTGGTACTGAGTGACTTGAGGTCAGAGTGTAAAGTGGCTATAAAGTGGCCAGAGAAAGAGCATCAGAGAAATCCAATATCTCACGCCCCTTGCTTTTGGTGATGAAAAAGTGATTTCCTTTCTGAAAGGGAAGATACTGGCGAAATACATTAATTGAGTTAAGATTGAAAGAATGGCCCAAGAACCTATAAAGAATCTGTGCCTTCCTTCTATGAGAGATTGTTGCAAGTGTTTCAACAACACAGTGAAATGGAGAGTCTTACTGCCAAGGATAAGGGAAATGTTGTGCCTCGGTTTGACAGGATTGAGACCAGAGAGATTTGATGATTCAACAGCATTTGATGGGTTAGTAGAATAAGTCAGTTAATGAGATCTTGAGGTATGCAAAGTATTGTAATGATGAATTGGAAATGGAACAGACGTGATTGAAGGAGAAGCTTATGTTGGCCCAAATAAAAGCAGCACAGAGAGAAAGTCAGAATCAACCGTATTTAGGGAATGTTGGTCCTATGCAGGTGTGTATCAGCAGGGAGCTCCTGTGATGCAAGAGGGAAATGATTATTCACAATGAGGTAGAGGTCATGAGTACTGGAATGCATGTGGTAATTTTAAAGAAATTGAATCCTAGTCATTATTATAACAATTTAGGGCATTTTGAAGCAGGAATGCTTCCTTAATCAAAACACAGTAATGCATGAGAATCAAGTTCAAAATCCAGGATGTATGCAGACAAAAGATTAATAAGCCTGTACAGCCACAACATGTGCCGAGACAGAGAATGCAAGGTCCTAACATGCCACAAGCTCCAGTTATGCATGTGCCACAAGCCCCAATGACTCAGCAAAATATGATTGGTCCTAGATTTAATTCTAACCAGGTCCTGAATTCTTATCAGAACACCTTCCAAAATCAAAATCCATTTCAGCAGTTTCCCATGTTAAAACATAGGAGAGCTACGGCTCAGCCCTGTCACAATGACTGTGCCTGATAGGGAAGGAAGACTGAGTGCTTGGTGCAGGTGAGTTGAATGGCCAACCCATATAATTGATAATCAATACTGGTGCTTCCCATTCTAGTGTTAAAATAGCAGAAGTTCCAAGCGGACCCCTACCGGGAAAAATAATCTATGTTGTAGGAGTTGCAGATAAATAATTGACAAACTCCGTAATGAAAGACGTGCCTATTAAAAAAGAGACCTTTTACGAGAATCACCAGTTTGTGGTGTCTGATTCTAGTCCTGTGAATCTTCTGGGACGTGGTGTGTTATGTAAGTTAAAATGCACCGTCTATTGCGCGCTGACAGCTGTGAAGTTTCAGACTCATGATGAAGATGCTGATTTCAGATCGATAAGCCGAGGGCCAAGTGTTGAATCATACCCTATGATGACAACTGAGGATTTGCCACTGGATGTTAGAGATACAGTGGAGCCTGAAGTCTAGGACTTCTCGGGAAAGGACCTAGGTCTCATAAAAGGAGTTAAGCATGTCTTCATAAAAGTAAAACCTAATGCTGAATATCCAAGAACTCCTCAGTACAATCTGACTCCCAATACAATTGCTGGGATTACTCAGGTGATTGAGTCAATGATGCAACAAGGCATTTTAAAGGTGATAATGAGGAGTCATGTAACTCATCCATCATGAGCTTGCAGAAGCCCAGCAGTAAATACTGGATAGTGCATAGAGAGAAAGATTAATGACATTGTTGTTCCCTGTTGTCCTGTGGTACTGAATGCAGCTGTGATTTTGTTTCAGATTCCCCGTGAGGCTGAGTGGTTTACTGTAATACATTTTCCACAACCTTGCATGAAGAGAGTAAATACATTTTTTCCTTCTGGTTCCAGAATCTTGTTTTAGTATGGTGCCAAGTACCACAGGGGTGTACAGAAAGTCCCTTAAACATTAATCAGATCCATAAAAAGAGCCTTAAGTCCCTAATGATGCCCTGCAACTCTGTCCTGGTTCAGTATATAGATGACCTGTTAATGGCATTTGATCCCTAGGAAGACTGTAAACAAGACACCATTGGGTTGTTAAACCAGTTGTCTAGAATAGAAATGAAGTGCCCAGAGTAAGTTGCAGTATTGTCAGGGAGAAGTTTGGTATCTAAGACATCACATTGAAAAAGGAGCAAGGAAGGTGTTGCAGGAAAGAATCTCAGTGATTCTTAAGATGTGTCCGCCTAACACCCGGAGGGAAGTCAAGATGTTCTTGGGAATGGTGGGCTACTGTCGTCAGTGGATACCCAGTTTTTCCCTTGTGTCCAAGCCTTTACAGAGGCTGACACACAAGGGTGTGTCAGATCTCATACCATGGGATAACGATTGCTTGATTGCCTTCCTAGAGCTGAGAGAAAGTCTCTGTCATACCCCGGGCATTGGGAATGCCTGATTACAACAAAGCTTTTGCAAATTTTCTGCAGTGAGAGGGAGAGCTGCACTCTCTCATTGCTTACACAGATGCATGTAAATGCACAACGACCTGTTGTTTAATTTTCTGCTACTCTTTATTCTGTAGCCGCAAGACTGCCCGGATGCCCTAAATCTGTAGCAGTGTTAGGTGTCAGAATAGAAAGATGTGAGAGTATTGTGATGGGACATCCTCAAACTGTTCTTGTGCCCTACTCCATTGAAATGCTGCTGATGTGTACACACACTCAGCACTTGACAAAAAGCTGTTTGACAAAACATAAACATATCATGCTTTCTACCAATAATGTCACCCTGAATCTATGTGCTTCTTTGAATCCTGCAGCTCTAATGCCTCTCCCTGAGAATGAACATGATGGGGGGCAGAGCACGACTGTCTCAATGCCACAGAACAATGCACCAAGCCCAGACCAGATACACAAGATGAGCCACTGGCAGAGTCTGATTGCATCCTGTTTGTGGATGGGTCCTCCCTAAGAGACAATGAAAGAACCCTTAGAGCTGCGTACACAGTCTATACAGTTACTGGAGTAGTTGAAGCATCCTGGCTTTGAGGACTGATTTCTGCACAAATGGCTGAAATGATTGGTCTTACTAGAGGTTGCTGTGTTTCTGAACAGCTGAGAGTGACTATTTTTATGGACAGCGAGCATGGCTTTGGTGTTATTCATGATTTCGGACAGCTATGATAGCAGGGAGGTTTATGATGTTACGAGGATCCCCAGATCCTAATATAGAACATTTAATAAGCTTTTGCCTGCACAAATTGCAGCTGTAAAGTGTTCATACCATCGAAGTGGAGAGGACTCTGTGACAGTTGGCAACTGATATGCTGAAGAGATTGTGCAAAATTGTGTTTGTGGGTCCCGCACATTCAATGGTGAATGTATAAATGAGTTTGAAAATTAGACCAATTACAATCTTTTTTGTCCACAACTAATACTTGGGAAGAAGTGAAAGGTTTGCAAGAAGGTACCAGAGGCAGAACAGCAGAACTGGGTCAGAGCAGGTTATATAAAGAGGGATAATGGCATATGGGTTTCTGTGGATGGAAGACAAATATTACTAGATAGCTTGCTGTCTCCAATGGCCAGACATTTTTAAGTCCTTTGTTAGTTTCTGACAGATGGTGCTCAAGAGATACCTTGTATCTCCTCGCCGGGACTTCGTCCCTAAGTAGTCCTTCATCTATTTTCACTATTAGACGCGCGCGAAGTCAGCAGCGTCTATTTATAGCTCGGAAACCATCCGACCCGGTTGTTTCCGGGTGACGGTCTCCGAGGGTAGGTCCCGTACAAGGACCTGTGACAGAAATTGTGAGTATACTTTTGCCGTTCTAATGAGAACGTCCTTCTTGATTCTGTTACAACCTTTTTGACATTTATTTCACCAATTAGCTGACAAGGCGTCCGTGCCTCTGCTTAACACAATGTTGATTTTTTCAATATGAGCGCATTGAGTATTTCGCTCACAACGAGTAATATAAACCATGTAAGAATTATAAGTTCAATGATATATTAATGTCTAAACGATACCACACTTATAACTACTGAAGAGATTTGTACATTTTTTGATATAATGATGAGGTGTTTTCTAACTTTATTCAATTTGTGCTAACTACCAACCTTGTCTTTATGGCACCATAAGACTAGATATTTAATCAAGTGCTCTTCTGTACAAATTTCTTTTAAACATTCTACTTTGAGGATAAATTATTAGATGCCCACGTCTTTAACTTTCATTGTACAGTATTGACCTTGTCCTACTATCATTTACAACTAGTGTCATCCTGAGTCCTAGAGGCGCTTTACCCATGGAACCTGCTCTCGATCAGGGGGTGGTAAGCTTTGTCTTTTGTGTGATGTCCCGTTCACTGTTTTTATACCTTAATTTGGTTGTGTTGAATACTATTTACTTTTGAGATACATCACAATTATGAGATTTGGTTTTGCCTCTCCTTGTTCCTTTTCTCTTGTGTTGCAGGGTACCTGTATTACCAGTCATCTTAAGTAAGTGACCGGTCTCATTGTATCTTCATTGATGATACTTACTTAAAAGAAGTTAGTTATTTAGTTACTTAGGTCCTGATGAAGCGTCAATGGATCCGGATGGACCAACAGACGCGAAACATGTCGACCGTATTATAGATGTTCTTTTTAATATTAGGAACACTCTACCATATTCTATTACTTTTTGAAAGGTGTTTTGAGCATAATCCTCTCCTGCACTTTCAAACCACTTTTTTAACCTTGGTCTTCATCCTTGTAGCAGTAGACTGATTAAATAATGGAGTTTAATGGATGAATAACCAATTTTAAACCTCCTCTTTTCATTTTTGATGGTGACTTATAGCACCCTTACTATAGTTGAACTTTTTTGAGTCACTGTTTAAAAAAATTGGCTGAGAGCCCCCACCCTGGGGTGCCCACTAGGCATTGCAGTGCCAGCCTAGTGAGGAGCAAATCCCGATGATGATGCTAGTCATCCATTAGGATGCTTGAGGGTTCTCGCTCCTGTAATTACAGGTTTCTCCTGTCTTTATTATCTTTCACGCATATATATCTCTTTTGGAACAGTGTACTTATATACAGTTACTAGTGTTGGGAGACTGTACACTGGACCACTAATACTCCCAGTCCCTCTCTCTTTTTTGTTGTTAGCATTTCATGTACAGCTGCTTAGCTGTGGGACCACTTTGCTGTTACCAATTTTCCTCTCGTCCTCCCATAATATTGGTTAAGATCCGTGCGATGGATAATTTTCATGGTCTGAGTTATGATGACGAAATGGTAACAGCCATTTTACAAACACCTTCTATTCTAGACATCGATGGTTCTGCCCCGTCGGGCAGTTTGAAAACTGAATGGGACAAACTATCCACCTTGAAACGAGAACTCATAAAGACTGTAATGCACGGGACAATAATGACCGAATATTTACGTGCCAATATCGCTCCAAATGGTCTCCTTGTATTGAATATACCACGCATTTTTCTGCAAGATCTAGCCTTTAGAAAAGACTGGGCTCAAATAGCCTGGAAATGTACGAGAGATTGGCTTGTGCTAATTATCAACACTTCTAAGAGGTTGGCTGATACAATCACCATTCAGATCAATGCTATTGAAAACACGCTTAAAACCACCATCTCCATCACTGCATTTAAGTGTCGTCTTTCTGAAATCACGGCCGAGTTAAATGACACTAAAGAATTCTTAACTCAACAGAAGATCTCTAAACTCCAAAAAGACATCACCAAATTCAGCCGCGAGAAAGTATACCCTTATATAAAAGACGACTTTGAGGGGGATAATCGATCCCTGTCATCCGACGAGGCCCCTGCACCAATTAGAAAATCTCGGAATTACAGCAGTGGTTCCTCGTCTGATGGGTGGAGTACGGATGATAATCAACCACAACAATCATTTTATAATTATCCTCCGTACCCGATACACCAAGCAGTACCGTGGCAAGCACCGTTTCCCTTCTTCCAACCACGACCAATGATGCCTTTTGCCCCTTTTTTAGGCCGAGGCCGGGGTAGAGGCAGAGGCAGGCACGTTCAATGGTCCAGAGACGAACCACAGATGATTACCAGGAGCCAGTCAAAAAATCCCCCACCGAAGACTTAGTTGTTAATCTCTCATCCAGGCAACTTTCAGAAGAAGAAACATCTGTGCTTAACAGAGGGTTAGGTTTTGTTCCAACCCCTCAAGATTTTTTCCGTCTACACATCGAGTTAGCACAATTTTTCTGAAAAATCCGTCTGAAATTCTTTTTCAAAGACAAGACTGAGGAACCTCAAGCCCTTGACTCTGGTCTCAAAAAACCCTCGACCTTTGTCCCTCCTCCTACCATGATACCAAGCGAAGTTCTAACTTTTGAGAAAGCAGTGCTATCTGATTTAAACAAGCTCCACCCTAAACAAACTTACATTAACATTCCGACTAAAGAAATAATAGCCCTGACCTTGTTAGCATCCGACCCTGAGATAACTATAAAACCAGCTGATAAGGGAGGAGCTATAGTGGTTATGGATTCTGCTGACTACAGAAGGGAATGTTTACGTCTTTTGAGTGACTGTACCTACTATGCGGAAATTAACAATGATCCAACTATGAGACTACAGACACAGATTAGAATTATGATTGAGGAAGCCAAGAACAACTTGTGGATCTCCCCCAGGGAAGCCCAATTTTTGGATACACTACATCCACGGATACCATATTTTTATTGTTTGCCGAAAATTCACAAACAAAAAACTCCTCCTCCTGGACGCCCCATAGTGTCAGGATTGGGTTCTATTTTAGAACCACTTTCGATCTTTTGTGATCACTTTTTACAGCCACTAGTAAGAAATTCTTCGACTTACTTGAAAGACACGAAGGAGGTGCTTAATTTGATAGAAATTATCAATGAGAGCGATATCATACAAGCGATCATTACACTAGACGTAGAGGCATTATATACTAATATTCCTCAAGAATCAACCTTACAGGTTATAGAGACTGCCTTATATGAAGTGTCATTAACTCTATCTTCTCCAGTTCATTTTATCTTACAGTGTGCCAGATTAGCCCTGACTGAAAATTTCTTCCTCTTCGAGGATCAATTCTACCACCAAATCCAAGGCACCTCAATGGGGAGCACTTTTGCTCCGAGCCTAGCATGTCTTTACATGTATGATTTTGAGAAGAAACACATTCTACAACCGACTAATCCATTCTTCAATTTTGTTAGGCTATGGCACCGCTACATAGACGATATTCTCATCATTTGGCAAGGACCCATGACTCAGGCAGAGGATTTTGTTACTTGGATCAACACTCTTGATCCTTTTTTGAAATTTACAGCCACTGTGTCTGTTCATCAACTACCATTTTTAGACCTGATGATTACTATTAACGATGGCAAATTGCAGACCAGTGTATACCACAAACCTACGGATCGTAACTCGCTTTTACTCTATCAAAGTCACCACTCTAAGGCTCTGCGGGACAATCTACCCTTTGGTCAATTTTTACGTCTGCGTCGCAACTGCAGTCTACTGAAAGAATTTGATCAGCAAGCGGAGATGCTACAAGAGAAACTCCACGATCGGAATTACCCAACAAAGATTATCACCCAAGCACGCAAAAGAGCCAGGAACAACAACAGAGAGGCACTATTAGTGCCTAGAGAACACCAAGCTCAAACTAAGCTGACATGTGTCTCAACCTACACTCCATTGTCAAACTCGATCAAAAAAATGATCAATAAGAGGTGGTCTATCCTCACAAGTGGAGGTTACGACTTACAAAAACCTCTGTTTGCATTTAAACGGACGGCTAATATAAAGGATCTGGTGGTTCATACACGCCCACGAATTTTAGATAACCCTACTAACCAAAAGACCTTATGGGATCTCCCACCAGTTGTGGGACACCATCCCTGTGGGACCTGCAATGTATGTAGCCTTACTAGACACCTAAAGAAACTCGACTTTGATTCAATTGGATCTTGGTACCTTAAGAAACACACTAACTGTAACACCAAGAACTGTATTTATATGATAACGTGCCCGTGTGATTTGCATTATATCGGGATGACATCAAGACCTGTCAAGATTCGTATCAACGAACACAGAAGTAACATTAGGTGTAAAAAACTCACTACTAAATTGAGTATTCACTTTTTGGAGGCTCACGACTCCCCGAATGATCTATGGTGGGTGGTAATGGAAGCACCTTCCATTCGTCCTGATGACTCTCAATCCCTTTTTAGGATTGAACAAAAATGGGTGTTCAAATTGGGAACACATTTACGGGGACTCAATGATGATATCCCTTGGTCCTCCCTCTCATCCTAGATCCTGACTACCACGCCCTGTATTTTTTGCATTTTTGCACATTATGTAGCACATCTCCTGTTTTGAAAATAATGATTTTGTATTTGCTCTTAGTTACCACTACAAGACAACATATTTGGGTGAAATAACTCCTAAACGCTGTTTATTTGTGCTGGTTCTCAGATTTTCATTTATAGTGAAGGTGCCAGCCCCCTCCGCCTTCTCGATCTATTTTTAGTCCGATTTCGGACATCGGTGCTAAGAATTCACAACATGTTCGGTATTCCGGTTTCTTTCACCGGTCTACCAGCCTTCCCTGGCATTTACAATAAGTCCTTTGTTAGTTTCTGACAGATGGTGCTCAAGAGATACCTTGTATCTCCTCGCCGGGACTTCGTCCCTCAGTAGTCCTTCATCTATTTTCACTATTAGACGCGCGCGAAGTCAGCAGCGTCTATTTATAGCTCGGAAACCATCCGACCCGGTTGTTTCCGGGTGACGGTCTCCGAGGGTAGGTCCCGTACAAGGACCTGTGACAGAAATTGTGAGTACACTTTTGCCGTTCTAATGAGAACGTCCTTCTTGATTCTGTTACAACCTTTTTGACATTTATTTCACCAATTAGCTGACAAGGCGTCCGTGCCTCTGCTTAACACAATGTTGATTTTTTCAATATGAGCGCATTGAGTATTTCGCTCACAACGAGTAATATAAACCATGTAAGAATTATAAGTTCAATGATATATATTAATGTCTAAACGATACCACACTTATAACTACTGAAGAGATTTGTACATTTTTTGATATAATGATGAGGTGTTTTCTAACTTTATTCAATTTGTGCTAACTACCAACCTTGTCTTTATGGCACCATAAGACTAGATATTTAATCAAGTGCTCTTCTGTACAAATTTCTTTTAAACATTCTACTTTGAGGATAAATTATTAGATGCCCACGTCTTTAACTTTCATTGTACAGTATTGACCTTGTCCTACTATCATTTACAACTAGTGTCATCCTGAGTCCTAGAGGCGCTTTACCCATGGAACCTGCTCTCGATCAGGGGGTGGTAAGCTTTGTCTTTTGTGTGATGTCCCGTTCACTGTTTTTATACCTTAATTTGGTTGTGTTGAATACTATTTACTTTTGAGATACATCACAATTATGAGATTTGGTTTTTCCTCTCCTTGTTCCTTTTCTCTTGTGTCGCAGGGTACCTGTATTACCAGTCATCTTAAGTAAGTGACCGGTCTCATTGTGTCTTCATTGATGATACTTACTTAAAAGAGGTTAGTTATTTAGTTACTTAGGTCCTGATGAAGCGTCAATGGATCCGGATGGACCAACAGACGCGAAACATGTCGACCGTATTATAGATGTTCTTTTTAATATTAGGAACACTCTACCATATTCTATTACTTTTTGAAAGGTGTTTTGAGCATAATCCTCTCCTGCACTTTCAAACCACTTTTTTAACCTTGGTCTTCATCCTTGTAGCAGTAGACTGATTAAATAATGGAGTTTAATGGATGAATAACCAATTTTAAACCTCCTCTTTTCATTTTTGATGGTGACTTATAGCACCCTTACTATAGTTGAACTTTTTTGAGTCACTGTTTAAAAAAAATGGCTGAGAGCCCCCACCCTGGGGTGCCCACTAGGCATTGCAGTGCCAGCCTAGTGAGGAGCAAATCCCGATGATGATGCTAGTCATCCATTAGGATGCTTGAGGGTTCTCGCTCCTGTAATTACAGGTTTCTCCTGTCTTTATTATCTTTCACGCATATATATCTCTTTTGGAACAGTGTACTTATATACAGTTACTAGTGTTGGGAGACTGTACACTGGACCACTAATACTCCCAGTCCCTCTCTCTTTTTTGTTGTTAGCATTTCATGTACAGCTGCTTAGCTGTGGGACCACTTTGCTGTTACCAATTTTCCTCTCGTCCTCCCATAATATTGGTTAAGATCCGTGCGATGAATAATTTTCATGGTCTGAGTTATGATGACGAAATGGTAACAGCCATTTTACAAACACCTTCTATTCTAGACATCGATGGTTCTGCCCCGTCGGGCAGTTTGAAAACTGGATGGGACAAACTATCCACCTTGAAACGAGAACTCATAAAGACTGTAATGCACGGGACAATAATGACCGAATATTTACGTGCCAATATCGCTCCAAATGGTCTCCTTGTATCGAATATACCACGCATTTTTCTGCAAGATCTAGCCTTTAGAAAAGACTGGGCTCAAATAGCCTGGAAATGTACGAGAGATTGGCTTGTGCTAATTATCAACACTTCTAAGAGGTTGGCTGATACAATCACCATTCAGATCAATGCTATTG
Source organism: Pleurodeles waltl (assembly GCF_031143425.1). NCBI lineage: Eukaryota > Metazoa > Chordata > Amphibia > Caudata > Salamandridae > Pleurodeles > Pleurodeles waltl. Next base: position 641,518,219 of record NC_090446.1, on the reverse strand, counting down.
AAAACACGCTTAAAACCACCATCTCCATCACTGCATTTAAGTGTCGTCTTTCTGAAATCACGGCCGAGTTAAATGACACTAAAGAATTCTTAACTCAACAGAAGATCTCTAAACTCCAAAAAGACATCACCAAATTCAGCCGCGAGAAAGTATACCCTTATATAAAAGACGACTTTGAGGGGGATAATCGATCCCTGTCATCCGACGAGGCCCCTGCACCAATTAGAAAATCTCGGAATTACAGCAGTGGTTCCTCGTCTGATGGGTGGAGTACGGATGATAATCAACCACAACAATCATTTTATAATTATCCTCCGTACCCGATACACCAAGCAGTACCGTGGCAAGCACCGTTTCCCTTCTTCCAACCTCGACCAATGATGCCTTTTGCCCCTTTTTTAGGCCGAGGCCGGGGTAGAGGCAGAGGCAGAAGAAGAGGCAGAGGCAGGCACGTTCAATGGTCCAGAGACGAACCACAGATGATTACCAGGAGCCAGTCAAAAAATCCCCCACCGAAGACTTAGTTGTTAATCTCTCATCCAGGCAACTTTCAGAAGAAGAAACATCTGTGCTTAACAGAGGGTTAGGTTTTGTTCCAACCCCTCAAGATTTTTTCCGTCTACACATCGAGTTAGCACAATTTTTCTGAAAAATCCGTCTGAAATTCTTTTTCAAAGACAAGACTGAGGAACCTCAAGCCCTTGACTCTGGTCTCAAAAAACCCTCGACCTTTGTCCCTCCTCCTACCATGATACCAAGCGAAGTTCTAACTTTTGAGAAAGCAGTGCTATCTGATTTAAACAAGCTCCACCCTAAACAAACTTACATTAACATTCCGACTAAAGAAATAATAGCCCTGACCTTGTTAGCATCCGACCCTGAGATAACTATAAAACCAGCTGATAAGGGAGGAGCTATAGTGGTTATGGATTCTGCTGACTACAGAAGGGAATGTTTACGTCTTTTGAGTGACTGTACCTACTATGCGGAAATTAACAATGATCCAACTATGAGACTACAGACACAGATTAGAATTATGATTGAGGAAGCCAAGAACAACTTGTGGATCTCCCCCAGGGAAGCCCAATTTTTGGATACACTACATCCACGGATACCATATTTTTATTGTTTGCCGAAAATTCACAAACAAAAAACTCCTCCTCCTGGACGCCCCATAGTGTCAGGATTGGGTTCTATTTTAGAACCACTTTCGATCTTTTGTGATCACTTTTTACAACCACTAGTAAGAAATTCTTCGACTTACTTGAAAGACACGAAGGAGGTGCTTAATTTGATAGAAATTATCAATGAGAGCGATATCATACAAGCGATCATTACACTAGACGTAGAGGCATTATATACTAATATTCCTCAAGAATCAACCTTACAGGTTATAGAGACTGCCTTATATGAAGTGTCATTAACTCTATCTTCCCCAGTTCATTTTATCTTACAGTGTGCCAGATTAGCCCTGACTGAAAATTTCTTCCTCTTCGAGGATCAATTCTACCACCAAATCCAAGGCACCTCAATGGGGAGCACTTTTGCTCCGAGCCTAGCATGTCTTTACATGTATGATTTTGAGAAGAAACACATTCTACAACCGACTAATCCATTCTTTAATTTTGTTAGGCTATGGCACCGCTACATAGACGATATTCTCATCATTTGGCAAGGACCCATGACTCAGGCAGAGGATTTTGTTACTTGGATCAACACTCTTGATCCTTTTTTGAAATTTACAGCCACTGTGTCTGTTCATCAACTACCATTTTTAGACCTGATGATTACTATTAACGATGGCAAATTGCAGACCAGTGTATACCACAAACCTACGGATCGTAACTCGCTTTTACTCTATCAAAGTCACCACTCTAAGGCTCTGCGGGACAATCTACCCTTTGGTCAATTTTTACGTCTGCGTCGCAACTGCAGTCTACTGAAAGAATTTGATCAGCAAGCGGAGATGCTACAAGAGAAACTCCACGATCGGAATTACCCAACAAAGATTATCACCCAAGCACGCAAAAGAGCCAGGAACAACAACAGAGAGGCACTATTAGTGCCTAGAGAACACCAAGCTCAAACTAAGCTGACATGTGTCTCAACCTACACTCCATTGTCAAACTCGATCAAAAAAATGATCAATAAGAGGTGGTCTATCCTCACAAGTGGAGGTTACGACTTACAAAAACCTCTGTTTGCATTTAAACGGACGGCTAATATAAAGGATCTGGTGGTTCATACACGCCCACGAATTTTAGATAACCCTACTAACCAAAAGACCTTATGGGATCTCCCACCAGTTGTGGGACACCATCCCTGTGGGACCTGCAATGTATGTAGCCTTACTAGACACCTAAAGAAACTCGACTTTGATTCAATTGGATCTTGGTACCTTAAGAAACACACTAACTGTAACACCAAGAACTGTATTTATATGATAACGTGCCCGTGTGATTTGCATTATATCGGGATGACATCAAGACCTGTCAAGATTCGTATCAACGAACACAGAAGTAACATTAGGTGTAAAAAACTCACTACTAAATTGAGTATTCACTTTTTGGAGGCTCACCACTCCCCGAATGATCTATGGTGGGTGGTAATGGAAGCACCTTCCATTCGTCCTGATGACTCTCAATCCCTTTTTAGGATTGAACAAAAATGGGTGTTCAAATTGGGAACACATTTACGGGGACTCAATGATGATATCCCTTGGTCCTCCCTCTCATCCTAGATCCTGACTACCACGCCCTGTATTTTTTGCATTTTTGCACATTATGTAGCACATCTCCTGTTTTGAAAATAATGATTTTGTATTTGCTCTTAGTTACCACTACAAGACAACATATTTGGGTGAAATAACTCCTAAACGCTGTTTATTTGTGCTGGTTCTCAGATTTTCATTTATAGTGAAGGTGCCAGCCCCCTCCGCCTTCTCGATCTATTTTTAGTCCGATTTCGGACATCGGTGCTAAGAATTCACAACATGTTCGGTATTCCGGTTTCTTTCCCCGGTCTACCAGCCTTCCCTGGCATTTACAATAAGTCCTTTGTTAGTTTCTGACAGATGGTGCTCAAGAGATACCTTGTATCTCCTCGCCGGGACTTCGTCCCTCAGTAGTCCTTCATCTATTTTCACTATTAGACGCGCGCGAAGTCAGCAGCGTCTATTTATAGCTCGGAAACCATCCGACCCGGTTGTTTCCGGGTGACGGTCTCTGAGGGTAGGTCCCGTACAAGGACCTGTGACAGAAATTGTGAGTATACTTTTGCCGTTCTAATGAGAACGTCCTTCTTGATTCTGTTACAACTTTTTTGACATTTATTTCACCAATTAGCTGGCAAGGCGTCCGTGCCTCTGCTTAACACAATGTTGATTTTTTCAATATGAGCGCATTGAGTATTTCGCTCACAACGAGTAATATAAACCATGTAAGAATTATAAGTTCAATGATATATATTAATGTCTAAACAATACCACACTTATAACTACTGAAGAGATTTGTAATTTTTTTTATATAATGATGAGGTGTTTTCTAACTTTATTCAATTTGTGCTAACTACCAACCTTGTCTTTATGGCACCATAAGACTAGATATTTAATCAAGTGCTCTTCTGTACAAATTTCTTTTAAACATTCTACTTTGAGGATAAATTATTAGATGCCCACGTCTTTAACTTTCATTGTACAGTATTTACCTTGTCCTACTATCATTTACAACTAGTGTCATCCTGAGTCCTAGAGACGCTTTACCCATGGAACCTGCTCTCGATTAGGGGGTGGTAAGCTTTTTCTTTTGTGTGATGTCCCGTTCACTGTTTTTATACCTTAATTTGGTTGTGTTGAATACTATTTACTTTTGAGATATATCACAATTATGAGATTTGGTTTTGCCTCTCCTTGTTCCTTTTCTCTTGTGTTGCAGGGTACCTGTATTACCAGTCATCTTAAGTAAGTGACCGGTCTCATTGTATCTTCATTGATTATACTTACTTAAAAGTGGTTAGTTATTTAGTTACTTAGGTCCTGATGAAGCGTCAATGGATCCGGATGGACCAACAGACGCGAAACATGTTGACCGTATTATAGATGTTCTTTTTAATATTAGGAACACTCTACCATATTCTATTACTTTTTGAAAAGTGTTTTGAGCATAATCCTCTCCTGCACTTTCAAACCACTTTTTTAACCTTGGTCTTCATCCTTGTAGCAGTAGACTGATTAAATAATGGAGTTTAATGGATGAATAACCAATTTTAAACCTCCTCTTTTCATTTTTGATGGTGACTTATAGCACCCTTACTATAGTTGAACTTTTTTGAGTCACTGTTTAAAAAAATTGGCTGAGAGCCCCTGCCCTGGGGTGCCCACTAGGCATTGCAGTGCCAGCCTAGTGAGGAGCAAATCCCGATGATGATGCTAGTCATCCATTAGGATGCTTGAGGGTTCTCGCTCCTGTAATTACGGGTTTCTCCTGTCTTTATTATCTTTCACAAATATATATCTCTTTTGGAACAGTGTACTTATATACAGTTACTAGTGTTGGGAGACTGTACACTGGACCACTAATACTCCCGGTCCCTCTCTCTTTTTTGTTGTTAGCAGACATTTTTATGGACTTGCAAATGTTAGAAGGGATGCAATAGTCACATTGTTCAGACAACATTGGTTCAACCCTTGATTTAGACTGGTGCCTAATAAATTAAGTCACAGATGTGTTGTGTGTCAACCGATGAATGTAGGGAAAGAGAACCCCATTGAAGTTGAGCCATATATATGGAAATCAGGAGGGCCATTCAACAGGGTACAACTGGACTTCATCATAATGCCTGTGTGTAATGGGCTGAACTATGTCCTAGTGATTGTGTGCATCTTCTCGCATAGATGAAAGGTTACTCAACCAGGAGAAATGGCAGTCTCACTGTAGCTATTCTGTTGTTGAGGGATATAACTTTGCTGGAGTCAGACCGAGGAACGCATTTCAATAATGAAGTCCTGAAAATGTTGTGTGCAGCATTGCAAGTGGAGCAAGGACTACTTTTCATTTACCGGTCTGAAGCTTCAGGTACTGTGGAGCAGATGAACAGTATGTTGAAATCCAGAACGGCCAAGGTGTGTGTGTCAGCATCTCTGAAGTGGCCTGAATCTTTGCCTCTTGTGTTAATAAGCCTTTGCACCTATGAGGCTGCCTGCAGTGCCTTCAGGTGTGCTTGTGAACATTAAAGATGACATGGTTCATGAAAATTGCAAGGGGCAAGTTAACATGGTCCATTCTGTGTCCCACCATGTTGAAGCTGCTACAGCCTCTCCACATTTGGAGCATTTCCATGACCTCAGTCCCGGTGACTGAATCTTCGTGAAGAAGCACATTTGGAAGGAGTGTTTGGAACCTCGTGGAAAGGACCGTTACAGGTCTTCTTCATTACCAATACTGCTGTTAAGTGTGGGGGTCTTCCTGACTGGATTAATTCCACCCACAGTCATAGAGTAGAATCTCCTCTTGATGATGTGACAGTACCTCTTCCTGAGGTGCAGCCCACAGCTGAAAGACAGTAAGAAGAGGTTGCACAAGGTACTGAGATTTGGCAAGAGTCTGTAACAGCTCATCCTCAGCCCGAGGGGGCCCTAATAAGCTGACATTTGAAGTTTTCTACTTGAGCCACACTCAGACCCTGATGAAGGGCCTAGTGCTGTGTCAAGCCCAGTAGAGACTGGAGACAATTGGCCATAGAGGCAAGAGAGGGGGAAATTGGGATTGCCTGCAAAACGTGTACTGAGTACTGTCCCAGAGGATACTGAGGACTCTGGTTTGAGTGACATTGAAGACAAATGATCCATACCCAGGAGATCGAAGAAAGCTAGGGTACCATGTCAGAGGTACTCATCTTCCGAATGGACATAGTTTGCAGAAAATTAGAGTGAAAAGGGATATTGTGAGTTGGAAGACATTTGTGAGATCCCATTGAACCTCCCTGAACTTTAGTTCATTTTTGAATTGGGCTTTGGATTTGCCTTCCTCATTGAATGAACTGATCTGAGTTGTTATTGTTATGATCTTTGTTACTAAGCTTTGATCTGTGTTCTCACTGGAGAAATGAAATGAAGTTTGTTAAAAAGAATTTACAAGATTTCCTCGGCCCGAGGCTGCAGAAGGAGTGGTTGGGTGTTGTTTTAGAAGAAGATGGAATAGGGATAGCGAAAACCCACAAAGACTTTCTCAATAATTGAATTGTATATTACATGAACTTTGTTTTGCCATTTGCAAAAGTACAAATATACTGAGAAGATTCTGTTCGCTGCTAAATTTCTATTCAATCCTCTTATTCTAGGGAAGTCATGGAAACAAATAACGCTAACAGATGAAGATTTATATTAGTTGGAGTATTATTAGCTATTGTAGTAGGATTGATTGTTTTGGTTCAGGATTATCTTCACGTATTATACCTCCAATAGCTGAGTTTAAAGCTAACGTCACCCCTAAAGTCCCGAACTCCTTAGATGATAGATTGCATACATTTGATTATGAGGCATTACATGTAGATTCATCAAGAGGAGATTTCTCCTCAAACACTTAATTCAAATTGTTTTATGAATATGTTGACACTATGGATGCTTAAGATTGTTATGTTGGCGGAAGGAATAACTAATCACCATATTCCTCTGAATATGTTGTTACGTGTAGCCTTTTATATGGAAAAAAGTAATTCCAATATTATTTCACAAATTATGAATTGGTTCTCTCTCTGAAGTTCCTATGTTTAACCATTTAAATCGCCACTCTAATGGCAAAACCATGGAAACAGCTGATAGTTTCTTCAAACCTATTACATTAGATACAGCATATGCTCATTGACACAACTGACTTGTTCTTTAACCAAAAAGAGAAGAAATGGTTAAATGCACTAGAAGGCAGAAGGAGAGCAATAGATGCAGGGGAGAAAACAGGATGGGATCAAAGATATAAGGGTAAGTATGCTGAGGAAGAACTAAAACACCAAGGATCAGGGATAATGGCTTCATTAACTTTAGATTAGCAACACAAGGAAAACTATTTGAGCTTAGGGTCAAATCTGTTATTCACACTAAAAATATTGGTAGGAGAAATTGTGATCACTTTTTTGAATATGGAAGAAATCGGCCTTTATTCATGGGAGGACATGATCCTGTTATTCCTAGAGTTTATTATGTTTGCGAGGAACATGCTGTTTTTACATTGACAGAGTGTGGTATGGTGCATGTGTTTTCCTGATGATTTATCATGTGGAACATTTAAATGATCCTGTGTGGGAAACACAAGGAAGAACTAAACAAAGTAGAAGTGGTACTGACATAGCTGGAGATATATTTGGAGCAATGATTCCATCTGTAGGAGTGATTTCAAATGACATCACACACATTACTGAGAAAGACAGAATAAGGCAACATTGACAACGGAGTCCACTGCTAAGTGCTTCTGCTCATGGTAAATTCTAGCTGCTAGTACTAAGATTTCCACAAAAAAAGATTACTGCCAAGAAAGTGGCAAGTGAGGAGAACACGTCTGTTGTCAGTGCCACCATCTAGCCTTTATCCTTTTGTACTGAAACTTGACACACCTATTGCACCTGATTCTGGGTAGGAAGAAGCTGTGAGGAGGATCATCCTTGGATCAATGGTGCCAAAACCCATATCTCTCAGTGCCACAGTGACTGAAGTCATGAAGACTAGAAGAGAGTCTTAAATTGATTTCTCTTCAAAGTAAACTGAATCTTCACAGAAAAGTTAGCTACAGGAATCACAGTTTACATTACTTGATCTTCCGGTCATAGATGCAAAGCAGGAAGTTCCGGATCCAGGAATCTGCAGCAAAATTATAGAAAGTGTGAACTCCTGCTGGTCTTTAAAAATAAAACCTGTGTTTGGGCCAGGGTCCAGTGCAGATTGATTTTTGGGGAAGGTGCATGTGCCCCCCCCTTATTAGGTCCCTGGAACCCCTTCCCCACCAGGCAAAATGTGTGAAAAAAGGGGAGGTGGGCTGTGCAGCCTCCCTCCCCAATCCTAAAAAAGCATGGGGACCCCATCCTTTCAGGCAGTATTTAACAAAAAAGGGGTTGGGACATGCTTTGTAGCTCTTGGAGCCTTAGACGGTCCCAGGGATCCAATCTCCTCAGGCCACTCAAGTACTCTGCCCTGTGGAGCCCACCTCTGAGACAGAGTAGTTTCTTAGCCCGCATCAGTGTGGTGAGGGAAACATGGTAGCATTCATCTGGTGGTAGCATTTATAAATCTCCCACCAGGGGGTAGCAAACATGCCTGCCCTGCCTACAGACGTGCGAGCAGGGAAGTCATGTCTTCTCCCACCCAGTGAGATATTTAAATATGCTGCAGCCGAGTGAGAGCAGACTTCAGTTTGTCTGCCTGCACTCACACAGGCAGGGAAATACATATTGCTCCCACTGAAGGGAGCATGCAAAAAACAGATTCTCCCACGGATTCCACCCAATGTCCCCAATGTGGTGCTTGTGGGTGCCTCAGGTGAACACCTGGGCACCCACCTATAATTTAGAGAGGCCCGAGGGCTCCTTTACATATTTTGTGCGGGCCCAGTGAATGGGATCATTGCAGCCACTATTGGCACAGGAAGGGGGCCATGTGCCCCCCCCCCCGAAGGCCCTGGGGTATGGGGTCCCCGAGGTCCCTTCAGGCTTGGGGAGGGGGGCCAAGTGCCCCCCTCCACTTTTCAAAAATCACGAGGTTGGCCAAACCCCCACTGTTTGTGCGATTGAATACCTCCAGGTGAGTTGGCTGCAGGACAGGCCCTGAGGTCAAACCCTCACTGTTTATGTCCCAAAGCCATACGCACCTTGGGTTTGGCTTCCTGCGGGGAGGTCGGATGCAGGCCATGTGGCCAACCTCCACCGTGCCTGCCGAAGGCTGTGAAAATGTGAGATTAGCTTTACTTATGGTAACAATATATAATTTTCATTTTTTTTAAACCTCGAAATTCACTGAGAAAAATAAAGGTTAAAGTAATGTTATGGTTAGGTGAGAATTTCAGTGTCAATGTAGTGTTTTAAAACATACAAAGCCCCTGAACTACACTAGTTATAGTTATCTCAGGTAACAATAACACGTGCCCTAAGGTAACGATAACTCACGCCCTCGCCATGCACTACTGATTACCCCACATGTTACCTCACTTATGACATCTTCTATGACATCAATAATACCACTGAAACATTTGCAATTAAATTATTGATGAGAAAACAGCATGGCAGGGGTGTGAGTTGTAGCTAACTATAACTGGTGAATTTAAGTATTTTTTGTACATATAAACGCTACATTGTCACTGAAATTCTCACCTAACTCTAATCTTACATTAACTTTTGTTTTTTCAGTGAAAAACCTATATATATATATATATATATATATATATATATAACGTATTTACTCTAAACATAAATGTAGCTATGTATACCTATATAACAATATAATGATAGTCAGACAGGCAAACTGACAGATAGATAGATAGATAGATAGATAGATAGATAGATAGATAGATAGATAGATAGATAGATAGATAGATAGATAGATAGATAGATAGATAGATAGATAGATGTGCTACTGGGCTTCATCAGTCGTTTTTCGGTAAGCGGTTAAGCAAGGTTTTGAGCTCGTCATGGATACCTGCTCTGTTCGTCATTTCTCCTCACATCCCTCCTCCCCTACCTCTCACGCTGTGAGGCAATCCCGAAAGACTCCCCTGCCGAGGTTTTCTCTCCAGGAGGCTGAAGACATGGGATTTGTCACAGGAGATGTCAAAAAATCAATATCGTTCGTAATTCCCACCGTGCTGGCCTCATGCTCTTCTATAATTGGTATTGGACCGATTTCCTTTTCTGTCCCTCCCTGCAGGTTCCAGCATCTTCTTGTCTTAGATGTGCTCCATCTTTCTTTGATCACGTCCGTTAAGAGTAATAGTTGCGACGCATGGAAATGCACTCTTAGTAATGTGGTCCACTCAAAGACCAGTGAATAAGTGTCAGTCGTAGGCAGACCCTGAAAATACTTCATTTTGAGTGACGCCAACAAAGGTAGGCCGCTGCCAACAGTCACGCTGGTCGTCGTCAGCAGCAGATGAAATCAGGGACTTAGGTGTCCGTGGTGCAGGAGAGCAAGCGGAAGCGGGGTCCAGGGTTGGAGACCAATGTCCTTAAATTGTGGCTTTGTTATATTGCAGGAATAGCACCGTTAGGCCTATATATTTTACAGTGGGGACATGCCACTCTCATGCCACGACACTAAGAGAAATTGGGCGATTGTTTAACAGGCTCATGACTGTTAAAGGCCAGGACGCCTGGTTCTATTTAATTTCAGGCTCACATCAAGTCATATTTCGTAACCCACAAAAAACTACTTTCTTCACTTCGCAGAAAGACCACAGATGTCCTGTCCAAACTCAGCTGGTCCTGCTGGCGCTGCCCTAGTGGTATGACCCTCAGGTTTTTTTTACATTTGTTGACATTCGCCGGTTGTGCAGTCGCAGAAGTGCCGTTGTACACAGGGTCGTTTAGTGCCCAGGGGTGTTGTGACCCGGGCCACAACACATTGGGGCATATTTATACTCCGTTTGCGCCGAATTAGCGTCGTTTTTTTCGACCAAATTCGGCGCAAAACTAACGCCATATTTATACTTTGGCGTTAGACGCGTCTAGCGCCAAAGTATGGGCAAATAGCGTCATTTTTTTGCGTGAACGCCTTCCTTGCGTTAATGAGATGCAAGGAAGGCGTTCCCGTCTAAAAAAATGACGGCGACGCAAATGCGTCGTATTTATACTCCCGGGCAAAAATCACGCCCGGGAGTGGTCGGGTCAAAAAACCCCGCATTTGCGCCACTTTTTAACGCCTGGGTCAGGGTAGGCGTTAAGGGGCCTGTGGGCTCAAAATGAGCCCACAGGTGCCCTCCCCTGCCCCCAGGGACCCCCCCTGCCACCCTTGCCCACCCCAGGAGGACACCCAAGGATGGAGGGACCCACCCCAGGTAAATTCAGGTAAGTTCAGGTAAGTATAAAACATTTTTTTTATCTTTTTTTTTTGGCATAGGGCGGCCTGATTTGTGCCCCCCTACATGCCACAATGACCATGCCCAGGGGACATAAGTCCCCTGGGCATGGCCATTGGGCAAGGGGGCATGACTCCTGTCTTTAGTAAGACAGGAGTCATGTAAATGGCGTCTGGGCGTCGTTTAAAATGGCGCAAATCGGGTTAAGACGATTTTTTAGCGTCAACCTGACTTGCGCCATTTTTAAGACGCCCTAACGCCATTTTTCCCTACGCCGGCGCTGCCTGGTGTACGTGGTTTTTTTCCACGCACACCAGGCAGCGCCGGTCTGCTTGCGCCGGCTAACGCCATTCAATAAATACGGCGCCCGCATGGCGCTTCAGAATGGCGTTAGCCGGCGCAAAAATTTTTGCCGCTAAACTGCGTTACCGCAGTTTAGCGTCAAAAAGTATAAATACGGGCCATTGTATCTAAGAACAGCGACAGGGTTCGCCAGTTGCCGCGGCCCCTTCCGAAAGATGTTTCCTTATATTTCAACAACATATAAGAAAGTTGTGAACAAGTGCCCATAAAATGAAAGTGAGGCGAGCGCTGATTGAACAAGACCCCTGAACCTTGGCTTTGTGTCAACGTCTGATGATCATTAATACTTCCTCAGTGCAGGCGCCAACTACCAGCACTTATAAGTCAGGATCGGGCGGGGACAGAAAATAGGCCGGGCACCAAAATAAAAGTGGCCGATATTAGTGATTTAGGGCCTTTGCGATTAGCATGTGTCAAATGGTTGCAATTTGCTATTTGGTAATTTCAAACACCATGTACAAATGTGTCTTTGACACATTTTGCAATTCTCAGGGAGTCGCAAATAGACCTACCTCATGAATATTAATGATGCAGGTCTCAGTTAGTGATCCATTGGGAATCGCTGGCCTGCTGGGGTGAGCAGACCACCACATCTGTGATTGCTTTCAAATAAAAAATGCAGTCCGTTTTCCATAGAGGCCAGGATGCGCTTAAAAAAAAAAAAGTTTTCTTTTCATATTTTAAGAGAAGGCAGTGGTATGTGGGACCTCTACCTTCACTTAAAAAAATGTTTTTACAAACATTCACAAAGGGAAGGGGTCCCTTATTGACCACTTCCCATTGGTGGTTGTTTGACAGAACCAAACATGCCAGAACAACACATGCCTCAACAATGCAGTCAGAACCACGACCGCGGCACTTCCAAGCATGCCTTTACTACGCATGCCTTAACAATGAATTTTGTTGCAAAAGCATGCCTAGTAAAGGCATATGTGGAAATAGCATGCTGAACGGCATGCGTGGTTCTGTCGTACAACTCCTCCACCTGCCCTGAGGCTCAAAACTACCCCCACCCCTTATAGCTAAACTACTCCAATCATCCACCTGCCCTGAGCCCTAAAAAAAACGATCCCAACCCCGCTTCTAAAAACTAAAGTACCCAAGCCCTCCACCTGCCATGAACCCTAAAACAAACAACCCTTACCCCTACCCCAGCCCCATAAAACTAAACTACCCTGACACCTCCCACTCAACCTGAGCCCTAAAAAAAACAACTATCCTGTAAAAAAAACTAAACATCCTTCATCCCCCCTACCCTGAGCCCTAAAACAAAAACTATCCCAACCCCCCACCTCAGCCTCTTAAAACAAATCTACCCCGACACCACCCACCCGCCCTGAGCCCTAAAACCTTCCCAGAATAACTAAACTACTTCAACCCCCCACCCACCGAAGCCCTAAAAAAAAACTATCCTGACTCCCTCGCCCTTAAAAACTAAATTACTCTGACCCCGCCCTGAGCCCTTAAAAAACGACCTTAAACCCCCCCACTCCTGCTCCTAAAAAATAAACTACCCCAACAGCCCCCACCAACCCTAAGCCCTAAATTCAACCCAACGCTAAAAAATACTCACCAACCCTGCCCCACTAACTTCACCACGTACTCTCCCGATCCTTCCTCCTCTTCTCTGTCCCCCTCCCACCCTTCCTTAAAGTTTCCCCCACCCCTTTTAAAATAAACTACCCGCCCCCACCTTAAGCCCTAAATAAAAAAATACCCAACCCCCCTCCACCCTAAGCCCTAAATAAAAAATACCCAACCCCCCACTCCCGCCCCTAAAAAACCCCAAAAGAAATACCCCTCTCATAGGATAACATTGTGGATTTCTTATTACATTTCATAAGCTGTAATTCCTAATTGAGAAGGAGTAGATATGTTATGTTTAGTACCCATGGAAGTGTAATAATAAATCCTCTTTAATGGTAAAGTTGGATTTGTTGTTACAATTTTGAAAATGCCACTTTTAGAAAGGTGGCATTTTCGTGCTCTTAGACAAGTGCGCCTGCAGCGTGTCTCGAATACATGTCTGTGGTGGGTGACAGCTGCGTTTTGTGCATTCCCTCTAGACAGCCATACACAAAGGGAAGTGAAGTGCGACTGATAGGAAATCCACATCCTAGTGAGCCATTGTGAGCAGGATGGGAGGGAGGAGCTGGCACAGCCTCACACTCACATCAGAATAGATTGTGTACTGCCCCCACACAAAGGCCTGCTTAACCCCCTGTAGAGAGTCTTAACCTAGGGCAGGAAGAGAAGACCTCTGTGCACTTCAAAGTCCTTCTTTGAAGTCTCCCCCACTTCAAAGGCACCACTGGTTATAAGAACTGGACTTCTGTACCTACCAACTCAGTACACTTCCGGACCTGTGTATTCTCTGCCAGGTAGAATGACTGCTGTGGTACTGAATGACTGCCATTCTGCAAGACTGCTGCTCTGGAAGAACTCCTTTCTTGCTGTGCTGGCCTTCTCTCCTCCTTGCCTGAGAGAAAAGGACTGGACCCACATCACTTAAACTCAACAGCTAGGATGACCCCAAAGGCCAGCTGACTTGTCTCTTGTTTTCTGAAGTCTCAGATGCTCAAAAAACTCCCAGCTCACCTGCTCCAGCACCTAGACTCTGCAATCTGTGAGCTTTGCCCTACTAAGTGTTACCAATCCAGTGCTGGGCCCTTGGAAGTGGGAATAAAGTGCTGCTTCAACCAGAAATCCTGCATTGACTGTATTGGCTGCTCGGAACTGGTGCATCTCCATCAATATTGACGCATTACCACTGCTTCAAGGATCAAGTGCAAGGAATCAATGACTATGCAATTCATTGCCTCCATTTCAGACACATCTCTGATTTTGCGTGGCTCAGAGCTGAAGCATTGCCTCATATGAAGGATCGGCAATGACGCATCTTTTCCTCTGGTCCTCACATCTGCCTCTGTCAGTGCAAACAGGTTACTTTTGTAGCAGCCAAGGCTGGTTCATGTATCCAACCAATGCTCCATTGCAGTTGGCCTGAACTTTCAGATTTGACCTAGTCTAGCATGAGCAGATAGCCCCAGTTGGCGCTTTATGCTTTTAAGCATTACATGTCTCTTTATTCTTTAGAAATTCATATCTGAAGTTCTACTTATTGAGTTTTGTCTTTTTAGTCTTGTTTTGTTCATTAAATTGAGTTCTATTTTTCTAACTAGGTATGGTATCTTTTTGTGTGGTGTTTTCACTCTTTTACTGTTTCAAATGTTTCAAAATACTTACACACGTTGTCTCTTAAGTTAAGCCTGACTGCTCTGCGCCAACCCACCAGGGGTTGAGCATAGGTTAATTAAGGGTATCTTTGTGATTTACCCTGAGTAGGATTGTGGTTCCTGCTTGGACAGAGTGCATACATCTGCCAATCAGAACCTCAATGTCTAAGAACTTCCCATTTAACTATATTGATAAGTTGTTGTATTATGCCAGGTTGTGGTAGTTTCAGAGCACCATAAACACACACCTTTATAAAAGGTAGAGGATAAGGAGAGTGAAGCAGATATAGTTAATAATGCAAAGTCAAACAGTGCTTGACTATGGAGATTGGGACTCAAATTCGGTCATCTGTTGACCCTTCCAAATCTATTAGATCAGATCATGGGAAGCTTAATCAATGAAGTGTTACCATCCAGTTAATACCACCTCAACTGAAACTGCATAATTCAGTCTGTTTCTAAGAAAGCACAATCTGTGCTATTAATTCACACCACAAAATGCATCATACTTGACAACTACAATGCCTTATATGCCTTCAATCCAAAGAACTGCAGGGCTCCCTCAAAAAGAACAGAACACTAGGGCTTGAATAGTATCCAGGGCCAAAGGTACAAAGTGTACTAATTTTGACACTGACCCACGGTTTTGCTAATCACTCTTAGAGTCTGCATTAATTTGTGCAAACCACAAGGCACAAAAGCACTGCAGGGTCAAGTCCCACTGTTTGAGATAAAAATCTTTTAGTCAAAAAAACTTCAAAGTCCTCCATGGTCTGCCAGCAATATAACACACTCTCCAAGCCCACTTGAAATCTAAACAAGTTTATTTAGCAACATAAAGGAATGTCACTACTCAGTGAGACAGAGCTTCACCTCACAAAGCAATTGCTAGCTAATGCAAAGCCCTCTCCAAATGTTCACAATTTTTATACATTCTCTTCACTTATAGGGATGATGCAGTAACCATGTGACAGAAATAAAATATTTAGATAACAGTACTAACAGGTACCTCATGACAAGAATGAACAAGGATCTCAAAAAAATATAACAGAGGAAATCTCATACTCTGTGATAGCTTCATTGAGAATCCTAACTTAGTAGTGCGTTGCATAGAAGAGGGTCTGAGTACGTCAGAGGCGAGGAAACTTGAGCAAGATAGTATAGCATAAGCATATAAAACGCCTGT
Source organism: Pleurodeles waltl (assembly GCF_031143425.1). NCBI lineage: Eukaryota > Metazoa > Chordata > Amphibia > Caudata > Salamandridae > Pleurodeles > Pleurodeles waltl. The sequence goes on along the minus strand of NC_090446.1, from coordinate 641,502,386 downwards.
GAGTTACTTAGTATGGAAGTTGGGAAATGCATTATTAAATCAGTAGACAATGAGTTCATAATAGCAATCGTACTCGTCATTATTAATCTGAGATACTAGTCAAAGTGACCACTGGGAGGTAGTATTGAGAGGTAATATTGAAAGCTAACCCTCTGATAGTGAAGTTATCATTCGAATGCACAGAGTCTACCTGTGCATAGTCTTTATTACACGAGCATGATCTCATCTAGATCATGATAAATTCATTTGCTGTTTTTTTTTAACTCTTACAGGGATCGATTGATTTTCTTTGAAAAAAGTTGGGTTTGTGCAGAATATGTTTTGCAGGTACTGTAAAGCTGGATGCATGCAGCATCTACATATGCTGCACTTGCAATTACAGGGCCACGCCGCAGAGCTAGAGTCTTGTGAGCCTTCACTACACAAGAGACTAAGGGGGCATATTTACAAGCCCCATGCACTGCCAGAGCATCACTTTTTGTAACAGACCCATATAAACAAGACTGTGGCTTTCCATGTCCTAATAGATATGGCGTAAGGCAATGCAATGCAAGTCCCTGGGTTGCCTTACTTTGTGTCATAGGGGCATTCTAAGGGCCCTGCTTGGGTTGTCCTACATAACATCCATGGGTTTTGACCTATTCCCAGGTTTACAAGTGTCAGTAAACCTGGGAATGCGTCAGAACCGTACGCCTCTATAGGGTATGGGTAATGCTGAGAAATGTTTGCATTTCTCCTCTTTTTTATCCTCTTTCCATGTGTCCTGCATTCTGCAGCACACATAGAAAGAGAAAAACATCTCCATGGATTGCTTTTGTGCAGGAAGGCGCCCCTTTCTGCACAAAAACAAACCTGCCAACAACGCAGACACCCTTGCACTATGGTGCAAGGGTGCATGCGTTGGCGTTAGGCACCAAATTGTGCACCAGTGCTGGCTGAAAAGAAGGAATGCACTGTATCTTGTAAATACAATGCAATCCTCCCTTTGAAATTGACATAGGGCATTCAGCAAAATATGTTGAAGTGCTAGCCCATGCCAAATTTGTGTAAATATGCGCTTAAGTATGATTTTCATGCAGACACTTAAATGCACACTGCATAGTTCTGGTGAGATTTATGCATATTAAGCATGGAAAAAGATGCACAACTTTGCATGATCTTGGTTCAGGCGCACTGCTGTGGTGTACTAAATAGATTGTATGCTGAGATATTGGTCTAAAGTAAGCTATTTCATGTTTACACCCTGCGATAGTGCAGGAGATACTCCAGCCTATATAGTACGCAGGCATACAACATAAAAAGTTTACTAAGATAGTACTCTAAGATATCACTTTGATAATGCTACATCATTATACTAACTTTCAGATGATTACTAAATTACTTTACTGCTCTAATTGGCCTTTGGATTTTGAATACGACTGAAATCAGAGAAAGTTCAGGAATGAGTGGAGAAACAAATGCATACTAGCCTGTAGTCAGAAAGAAACATTGCACCAGATATACAATAAACCCCATGTAGCAATTCTGCAAGTAATTTTACCATTGAAAGGGGCAAGAAGTAACTGAAACATAAAACATCCAGGAGTGAGGAGCACTATTTCTCTTCAAGGTTTCAAAGCGAAATTTGAGAATCAGAGAAACAATCTAAAGAACAGTGGTCAAGATAACGTCAAATAAAACGTCTCACTGGTACTCATTTGCAGTAACATACTGTTTAGCTCCAAAATAAACACTGTGGATTTTTTTCAGTTTCTTTTTCGTAATCGGCTCTCCTGGGTTCTAGCAGCAAAAACAATATCCATGCTCTGCATAGGCAAAGTCACTCGGAAGGTGGCCTTATTGAGGACATTTGATCGCCGCGTTCAAGATATTGTCAAACAGATGGGCTCTAAAGATTCACTCAACCTCCAGACACTTGGGTGGTACAAGTGAATTTTCTAAGCATGTTCTAAGCCTTGCTAGCATCCAGCACGATAAGTATGAAGAGCTTGTATAAAAGGTTTGAACGAGTACGTTTTAATCCTCACAGTCTAGTCCATGGGAGCTAAATGTTAATAAAGCACTACATTATTTTATTGCAGTTTTATATGCAATCCAAAATCAGCCCAAGGGCAGTGCAGCGCTTTATATGAGCACCACATTGCAGTACACAAGATCAGATTTTTTTTTAGGCACGGACAGATTATGGGGGTCATTCTGACCCTGGCGGTCATGGACCGCCAGGGCCAACGACCGCGGAAGCACCGCCAACAGGCTGGCGGTGCTTCCATGGGCATTCTGACCGCGGCAGTACAGCCGCGGTCAGAAACGGGAAACCGGCGGTGTCCCGCCGGTTTCCCGCTGCCCCTGGGAATCCTCCACGGCGGCGCTGCCATGGGGATTCCGACCCCCTTCCCGCCAGCCTGGTTCTGGCGGTTTCCACCGCCAGAACCTGCCTGGCGGGAACGGGTGTCGTGGGGCCCCTGGAGGCTCCTGCAGTGCCCATGCCATTGGCATGGGCACTGCAGGGGCCCCCTAACAGGGCCCCACATAGATTTTCAGTGTCTGTGTGGCAGACACTGAAAATCGCGACGGGTGCAACTGCACCCGTCGCACCCCTTCCACTCCGCCGGCTCCATTCGGAGCCGGCATCCTCGTGGAAGGGGGTTTCCCGCTGGGCAGGCGGGCGGCCTTCTGGCGGTCGCCCGCCAGCCCAGCGGGAAACTCAGAATGACCGCCGCGGTCTTTTGACCGTGGTACGGTCTTCTGGCGGTTCCCGCCAGGCCGGCGGCATCCTCCGCCGGCGGGGGTCAGAATGACCCCCTATATGATTTGCCCAGAAAACATACCGATATTAGTGAATGTGCACTCCCTGCTTAAAGACTCGTTGGATATTTTTGATCTGCTAAGGTATGAGAGCACTGATTTGATATTTTTGATGGAAACATAGCTGATTGAGACATCTTACCCAGATTTGCATTTTGCCCTTTCAGAGATATATACATGTCTTCACTTGAATAGGACAGATAAAAGGGGCAGGTGAGGTGCCATAATTTTTAGGAAAACTTTCAGGTGTAATAGTTCCAAATTAGAGGCGAGGCAGGGAGTAGAAGCTCTGGGCTTCAACATTTTGATTAGTGGTCATTTTTTTCTGGGGCGCCTGTGTATCACCCCCAGGAGATCCGTGAGCATTAGTAACCTCCCTGGACCAAGCTCTGGTGCCCAAATCTGTTTCCTATGCCAATATTACACTACTTGGTGACTTTAATTTGGGTTACACATTTTATGGAATCCGTGACCTCACTGAATTTGACCCGTGTCGTCCGTGGCCCCACACATAGAGCTGGTCACGCTATTAATGGGATTATATCAAATATACCCTTGAATTGGGAGACCCTGTTTCCTGTGCCATGCTAAGGAGCTGCGCTCGTCGGTGCTTATGAGTGAAGGCAGGGTTTGGAGAAGGGCCGCTCCGGTGGACCTTGGAAAGGTGTTGATGCAATCAAAGCCAGAATTATCCAGTTTAGTGATGAAGAAGGATTTGACAACTAAGAGGTGGCTTGAGGAAGCTGCAGATCTAGTAGCCCCTATAAGAAGAATGAAAAAAAACCCGCAATGATTTGCTGTGCCCGTTGGTTTTTGATAGAGTTAGCCCGGGAACGGGCGCATGTAAGAAGCTATAAGAGTTTGACTTAGGCAGCACTTGGAATCAGATAAAGTTATTTATAAAAAGGCATGATGTACTTACCATAAAAATATTAAGAAGGCCTGGGGCACGTTCTAAACTCAATGTATTAAGGAAGCTGATAATGACAGCAAAGAGATTTTCAAAATTGTGACAAGATTTACAGATCCGAAAGCAGATTCCCCATTTATGCCCACCTGAGTGATTGTTTTTGAGGATAAGGTCCTCAAAATTCAGGTGAATATTTTTGGCTCACTACATTTTTCCAGAGCTGGGAAACTGGCCACATTTATAGTTCCACCTGTGGCCAAGATTGTTTCTGCATTCTCCCTACTATAAATCGGATCCTGGAAAAATTGGTGAACCAACAGCTCACCTCTTTCCTAGATGAGAACAACTTGCTTCACCTCTTGCAATCCGGTGTTTAGAGTCGGACACACCACCGAGACCGCCATACTTGAAGTCAGTGAGACCATCAGTTTTAGGGCTTGATTACGGATGCAACGGTCCAACTGCCACATAATAACCCCGTCGGTCGGATGCCAGGGAACCGCCAGCTCTGCCAGGATCTTGGATCCCAGCGGTCTGGAGGTGGCAGAGATCCTAATTACAGCCTTGTTCTCCACTAGCCTTTTCATGGCAGTAGAACTGCCATGAAAAGACTGGCGGAGAACAGGTGCAGGGGGCTACCGGGGTGCCCCTGCACTGCTCATGCACTTGGCCCCCATGCTCACCACCCTCGCAATGTTTCCTGTCTGTTTTACAGTGAGCATTACAAGGGTGCTGGTGCACCCTGCTCGCCACAGCATTGCCGCCGGTGACAATGCTGTAGCCTGTTTCCCGCTAGGCCAGCGGGCGAAAACGTAAGGCCTAGCGGAAAACTCTTGATAACTCTGCCAGAGAGGTCACTGTGTAGGCTGGGACCACCCTGTTGGGAGTTTGGCGGACAGAGTTTTCCGTCCTCCAAACTCAGAGTGAACCTCTCAGTCTGGACTCGGGCCTTAATGCTGCCCTAGTGCTATTAGACCTGTCAGCAGCATTTGACATGGTCGATCATAACATCTTGCTGCTCAAGCTGGAGCACCTGGGTGTGACTGGCATGGCTCTTGGCTTGCTGGGTCTCTTTTTGGCTCATCTGGAGCAGATAGTTTGGATGAAGCCATTTACATCTGAGGTCAAGAGCCTGAGATGGGGAGTGCTGCAGGGCCCTTCTTTTTATTATCTATATGGCTCCCTTGGCAGTATTGATGAAATCCTTTAATATCAGAGTCATTTGGTATGCAGATGACACTCAGAGTCTGTTAACTTATGATGGAGACTCAACAGAGATCCCGCCAGTGAAGGCTTGTGATGCAAAGTCTGACGTCGAAAATGCGCCTCTCAGTCGAGGTGAAACGTTAGTTCTGAGGAGCTTGAAGGCTGCGATGCGGAGTCCAGAATTGAGGATGCCATCAACGAGGGCCTGTGCCCCAGATTCATTGTGCAACAGTGGTTCTGATGGGCTGGGATGTAAGGTGAGTTTTTACAACGGGTCCAATCCATGCAGAAGCGATGCATGGGTTCTGCTGGGGTTTATGCCGCACAGAAGAGGGGATGCTTAGGTTCCGCAGGATCCACAGAACCTGGCAGAACACCTTAAGCCCACTTCCAAAGGTCCAGGACTGAGGTTGCACCATTTGGCATGGTAGACTCACAGATGTCAGAGTCCAGATGGAGGTGCAAAGTAGTTGGAAACCTGCTGTGTTCCTGAGGCTTAAGATCAGGAGGGCAGCCAACTAGCCCTTAGAGTCTCTTTGGGGTTCTGGGTTCAAGAGTTGCAGGTCCAGTCCTTCCCACCCAGGCAAGTGGGCACCAGGCAGCAGGTTAGCACAGCAGGGCAGCAGTCCTTCGGAGCAGGAGTCCAGCACAGTGCTATCTAGTAATTATAAACAGTTGTGCCTTTAAAGTGGGAGAAACTTCTAGAGGCACACCTTTGAAATGCATTTGTGCCCTGTCTTCCTGGCTCTGGCTCCAGACTTACCACAGGGTATATGCAGCCCTCTGTGAGGAGACAGGAGACAGTCTATTCAAATGTAAGTGGGACTGGGGCCAGCTCCTTCCTCATATCCTATCAGTGAGGGCCCATCAAGTCACACCTATGCTTCCCATTGTGTGTGGCTGTCTAGGAGGTATAAACAAAGCCTAACAGTTAACTACAACCAGTCATGAGACCCAGAGCCAGACTGCAGGCACCAAACTGATAAGGAAGGAAAATGGCAACTTTCTAAAAGTAGCATTTTCAAAATTATAATTTAAAATCCAACCTCACCATAAGTTAGAATTTTCCATTACAATTCCAAAGACACCGAACATGAAGTGGAAAGTTGGGAATTACACTTATTAAATGTAATGGGGTAACTCCAATGTTATCCTATGGGAGATATAGGCCTTAGCAGTGAAAAACGAATTTAAGAGTTTATCACTACAAGGACATGCAAAACGTAAAGGTACATGTCCTGCTTTTAAATGGATTGCACCCTGCCCTCAGACCTGTCAAGGGCCTACTCTAAGGGCAACCTATATGCATTAAAAAGGAAGGTTTGGGTCTTGTAAAAGGTTTACTTTGCGAGATCTAAATGTCAATTTCAAACTGAACGCACACAGGGTGCAATGGCAGGTCTGAGACATGTTTAATGTACTACCTAAATGGGTTGAACAATCAGTGCTGCAGGCCCACTAGTAGCATTTAATTTACAGGCCCTGGACACAGCTAGTGCCACTTTTCTAGGGACTTACAAGTGAATTAAATATACCAATTGGGTACAAGGCAATCTAACACATTTTAAGGAGAGAGCACAAGCACTTTAGCACTGGTTAGCAGTGGTAAAGTGCAAAGAGTTGTGAAGGCAGCAAAAACGAAGTCAGAAAAAACAGGAAATCTGAATCCAAAAGCTAGGGGGACACTGCTAGTGCCACTTTTCTAGGGACTTACAAGTGAATTAAATATACCAATTGGGTACAAGGCAATCTAACACATTTTAAGGAGAGAGCACAAGCACTTTAGCACTGGTTAGCAGAGGTAAAGTGCAAAGAGTTGTGAAGGCAGCAAAAACGAAGTCAGCAAAAACAGGAAATCTGAATCCAAAAGCTAGGGGGAAAACCACTCCCTGGGTGCCAAGTCTAACACACTGAAATGTAGTCTGCCTTCTGGTCCACATATGTGGTTGTGATATGTTATCCAAATGTCAAATAAATGTCAGTATTCATAGGAATATGCCGAATTGTTTTCAGGCAAGATACTGCAAGTAGCTTCCTAAATTGATGATTGGACCATTAACTGATTCGTCCCCATTCGCACTCTTGTAAACAATAAATAAAACTAAGGCGGTCATTCTGACCACGGCGGTCGGCGGTCGCCGCCCGCCAAGCGGTTCCCGCCAAAAGACCGCTCTGCGGTCAAATGACCGCAGCGGCCATTCTGGCTTTCCCGCGGGGCCGGCGGGCGACCGCCAGAAGACCGCCGGCCGGCCTGCCCAGCGGGAAAGCCCCTTCAACAATTAAGCCGGCTCGGAATGGAGCCGGCGGAGTTGCAGGGGTGCGACGGGTGCAGTGGCACCCGTCGCGATTTTCACTGTCTGCAAAGCAGACAGTGAAAATCTTTGTGGGGCCCTGTTAGGGGGCCCCTGCACTGCCCATGCCAGTGGCATGGGCAGTGCAGTGCAGGGGCCCCCAGGGGCCCCACGGCACCCATTCCCGCCATCCTGGTTCTGGCGGTGGACACCGCCAGAAACAGGCTGGCGGGAAGGCGGTCGGAATCCCCATGGCAGTGCTGCAAGCAGCGCCGCCATGGCGGATACCCTGGGTCAGATGGAAACCGGCGGGAAACCGCCGGCTCCCCTTTTCTGACCGCGGCTTAACCGCCGCGGTCAGAATCACCCAGGAAGCACCGCCAGCCTGTTGGCGGTGCTTCCGCCGCCCTCCGCCATGGCGGTCATGGACCGCCAGGGTCAGAATGACCCCGTAAATGTATCACTCAAATCCAATAAATTGCTTCAGTTTACTGCCACCCTTGAAACCAGATATTGGCCACTACAATTGGTTGCCATGATGCTGCCCAGTGTAACTAAACACTTTAATTTAGCACCCATATTCCCCTTATATATTCTATAAATAGAGGTCACGTTGCAGCTGAAACAATTCCAATGGGAGCCAATTATTCTGAGAACAGAGCAATTGAAAATAAATGTATCTAGATAGTTCGGAGTAATGTGCCCCCAAAATATTTTTCTATAAAATGTGGTGCTTAAATAAGGTAGGTGGTGTGGAAGATTATGGCATGTGGGAACCACATTGACGTGTAACAATTAGATGGCACTCCCTACATGCTTACACTGAATTTGAAAATCCGATAAAGAACCAGAACGATCACAAAGCAGCAGCATGTTGTCACTGAACCCATATAGTCACCATCAAAAATGTGCACAGTGCACGTTCAGTGCCAAGACCCCTCTGCCCCCCCCCCCCAACTTCCAAGACCATGGAATCTTACCAGGGCATGTAACAAAACAAACAATGTGAAATCCACATCAGTTCCTTATTCTAGTGTCACTCACTTAAGAATGTCATCAATACCATAAATACCATCTGACTGATGACCAAGTATGATCATTCATTGCCAGTCATTGAAAACACTTTTTCTAAGCTCACAAGGATTTTAGTTTAGCCAGTGGGTTTTTATTGCAGTTGGAAAGGCACTTCATAATTCATCCAATTTACGGGAACATGCCCACCACTCCCAATGACACCTCACTTCTTTTTTTAATTAATCCACTTCAATACATCTATCCCTTTCAAATCCATGCAGCGAATGCATGAGCTCTTCACCACAGCTAATCTGCAAGGATAAAAAAACACTTTCACCAATCTACTACCTTTTTACCTCTAACATTGTATTCCAGAATAGTGTTATTCACCACAAAGCGCTTCAAAGCCTTGTCAGAGGTGGTAAACACTGTGGGGGTCATTACGGCATTGGCGGGCGGCGGCCGCCGGCTCAGCGGGGATGAGGCCGCAACATAGGAGCCGGCTCCTAATGGAGCCGGCGGTGTTGCGGCCGTGCGACGGGTGCAGTTGCACCCGTCGCACTTTTCACTGTCTGCTATGCAGACAGTGAAATGCTGGCTGGGGCCCTGTTAGGGGGCCCCTGCACTGCCCATGCCAGGACACCCCTTACCGCCAGCCTCTTCCTGGCGGTGCAAACCGCCAGAAACAGGCTGACGGTAGGGATGTCATAATCCCCAGGGCATTCGGCCCCGGCGGTGCGACCGCGGCGCTACCGCCGCGGTCAAAATACACCGGGAGGCACCGCCAGCCTGTTGGCGGTGCTCCCGTCGTTTTGCCCCTGCGGTTATGATACCGCCAGGGTCATAATGACCACCTATATAAATACAAATTAGAATTACAATAATTCTCAAGCCACTAATGTCCAGTTCGTTGATAATAGTACACAGATCAGCCAGTGCAAAAAGGAAACACTGACCCTGTGGCAAGGACATCATCAATGTTCCCTCTAATTATTTTTCTGTGCTGTTTAATCACTCATGTGTGCAATCAAGCGATCATGTGAGGTATTATGTGGAGTGCAGTACAGAAGCATCCTCCATCTGGAGAGTTCAGGATTCTTTTCAATATTTTTTATATGCCACCCCAACTAATCCTTATAAGGCTTCAACATATGCTTCATTTTTTGAACGTTAAGCTTATGGTAGTGAATTCTGCTCATTTCTGCAGGTTTGTTCCGCTTTTGGGTGGTCCATCCATACATGGGTGGTACATGGACGTACACGTGCTACCAACCATGCTTTTAGATGCTAAACCCTATTGTGAAACATCAGAAGAAAGTGTTTAGCACCAAAAATTAACAACTTTGAAAAGCAGGAGCTAAATGGGGAAATGTTTTTATTTCTCCCTGCTCTTCTGACTTTGCATGTGTGCTGCACTGTACAGCACACATACAAAAGAGGAAAAGCATTTTCACTTGCCTATGCATAATATTTTGTAAAGGAAGGATATCCTTCCTGTATAAAACCTATGCTAGACTCATACACACACCCTAGCACTATGGCGCTAAGGTGTGTGTGCATGGCGCACATCAGAAAAAATCCGTGCCGGCGCTAGGGAGAGGGGAGGAGAGTGCCATATCTATGTGAATTTGACCCTCTCCTACTCTCAACTTGTCACGCAGTGCAAGACAGCTTTTTTGGCTGCTGCACTGACCTGCGTGCCATCTTTCAGAATTTGGACCTTTGTGTCCAGCACAATGCAGCTTCAGAAAAAGTTGATTTTTTAGAAATGCTAATACAGAAGTGTGTGCCTGTAGTTAAACACCCCCTCAATGTGTGAATGAAAATTGCTGCTTAATTCTTCCATCAAGTCTTCCATTGTGCCTGTTTCAAAGTGCTCGCTTATTGTAAGATTAGGGGACTGTAGCACAGGGACTGAATAATGTTCCCACGATCAAGCAGTTTGGTAAAGTAGGAGACTCAAGACTGCACTGTAATACTCTTTGTCACTGAAGCTAAACCTCTGTCACCAAATTACAGTTTGGGGAGTAGGGAATTCCCAGTCCAGTTTGTTCATAACACCTTTACTGGCAGCTTTTGGATTGATTATACTCACATTCTTTATTTAAAAAAAACATAGGAGCAGATGAATACATGTAAAATGTGACAGCCCAGAGCACATAAATTGGCCAAATGGGAACGTCGGAATTATAAACCATGTCTCTTGGTTCTAAAGTTTCCAGCTGGCTCACTTCACCACATCTGGAGAAGCAGTGATTTTAATGGTAAGGCCTCGGCACTGCCCTTCCCAGGTAAATGTAAGAGTGCTGTGGCTCCAGACCAGATTTATAAAACACCATGTATTTCCACCATGCTTCGATAAATTGGTCAACCAAGGATTAAATGTTCATGGCTACAATGTATCCACTGGATCATATTTAGGGTCATATTTACAAGAAAGTGGCGCATCGGTCCTGATGCACCACTTTTCTTACATCCCTGTACCACCACCTAATAACACCATGGCTGCGCCGTATTTATGGCGGTCGTTAGCACTATAGCTTCAAAACTTTTTGCGCTATTGTGGCAGTTTAATGCACTATCGTAAAACAATTTGACACTAGTGCAGCAAAGCACAGGGAGGCCCATAGGTTACTATGGGTCGGTCATTTTTAATTCCTGCCTCTACAAGGCATTAAAATGATGGAAAAAATGGCACAGTATAATATTATACATTTCACTATGCCATTTTTTAGGGTCTCCCTGCATCGGAACAGCCCCCTTGCATACATTATACCTGAGGCAGGCATAATGTGACGCAAAGGTTTACAAAGTGGCGCAATGCAAGCATTGTGCCACTTTCTAAATCTGACGTGGGGAAAAGGCCACCTTAGTGCCGCCTTAGCATAAAAAAAACAATGCTAGGGCGATGCAAGGTGGCGCTCGGGTCTTGTAAATATGCCCCTTTGTGTGGTGTTCGCCTTCCTCATAGTTTTAGGGGTCCATGTGTATAGTAGCACTACCTATATTAAGCTATTGGGAAAAAGACAGAAGTAGAATTTGAGGCCTCTTATTTGGGTCATGGAACCACTGATGGTTAGTGTGCAGAACCTGTGATGGATACAGTTTTTACTATTTCAGGACATATTCCATCCCATTTGGATACCAGACATATTCATATGGTGTCTCTCATAAGAGGGCAAGTCATTCACCTGGAGATGGTAGGGCGACAGCAACTCAAATATAGGACACAACAATAATCTGACTTGATAGGGTCCGGAGGCCTCCAGACAGCCCACACTCCCCCCACCAGAAATACACAGACCTACAAACTTAACTCGTTGCAAGTGGTTTTTATTATCAAAAACATTTCAAAAAAATCTTATAACTTTCTATAGCAAACTAGTAATAACAAGTGTAAAAAGATTATTCATTCCATCAACATTTTCATATTTACATGTCATGAGAGCTTAGTGACCACAAATCAAATCTGACAGGATCCCTTCCTGTCCTTAACCACCACTGGACCACACAGGTGACCCATATGTCACCCGTATCCATAGGAGGGGCGGTTACCCTGACTACACCGTACCATGTCCTCATTTTTTGGGTTCCTCCTCCCCCTCCAAACACCAATCAGACTCGAGGTGTATCGGAGCGGCCAAGAGCTGGAGCCCCGTGTTCCCCCCAGTGAACTGAGCTCTCTTACACCCTGATCCGCAGGTTGGCTCAGAACTTCAGGATCCTATCCCATGTGTCCTCCTGGGGGCCCAACCTTGGGGACCCCCCCAGTTGTTTCTAGTCACATTAATATCTCAAATTCCGCTACACTTCACAACCCAACAAAAAGGAGAGGGTGGGTGGGTCAATCGCAGGCCCCCTCGTGGATCCGGCCGCCGCAACAGGTAAAGAAGGGCTAGCCTTCTTGGGGGGCTCTTAAATAGCCCTCCACCGGATTGCGGCGGGCGGATCTGGCCAGGAGCCAACGTCGAGCCAACGCCTCGCCCCCCACTGTACTTCCGCCCCAACGCCTCGCGAGGCACGGGGGCGGAAGTCCGGTCAGTACTGTGCACCTTCCGGTGCAGGGAAGAAAAGGGGGAGTGACCCCTGGGCCTCGGAGGCCTGACCCCTAACGGGCCACGCCCCCCCACTTTGGTGAGGGCGCTTTACCCTAGGGTCCGGAGGCCTCCAGACAGCCCACACTCCCCCCACCAGAAATACACAGACCGACAAACTTATCTCGTTGGAAGTGGTTTTTATTATCAAAAACATTTTTAAAAAACATCTTATAACTTTCTATAGCAAACTAGTAATAACAAGTGTAAAAAGATTGTTCATTCCATCATCATTTTCATATTTACATGTCATGAGAGATTAGTGACCATAAATCAAATCTGACAGGATCTCTTCCTGTCCTGAACCACCATTGGACCACACAGGTGACCCATATCTCACCTGTATCCATAGGAGGGGCGGTTACCCTGACTACACCGTTCCTTGTCCTCATGTTTCGGGTTCCGCCCCCCCTCCAAACACCAATCAGACTCGGGGTGTATCAGGGCGGCCAAGATCTGGAGCCCCGTGTTCCCCCCAGTGGTCTGAGCTCTCTTACCCCCTGATATGGTGTGTACATCCACTGGTTGGCTCAGAACTTCAGGATCCTATCCCATGTGTCCTCCTGGGGGCCCAACCTTGGGGACCCCCCCAGTTGTTTCTAGTCACATTTATATCTCAAATTCAGCCACAAGGGCGACCAGGGCCCAAAAGGTCCTTCGCCCTCCCCACCCAAAAACAGACTGCAAGCAAAAACCCACATGTCCCAAATAAATTGATCGGTCCCCGCCTCAGAAAGATGCACCTGGTCCCTGTGAAACATGTAGGAGCCCTTTAACAGTTTGTGGGGGATGTTCCATAGGCACCCAGGGCCCGGGCATCTCGGCGTTAAGCCGCCAAAATGAAACATTGATAGTCCTTGACCTGATCCCTGTGCCCCATTTTTTCCGTGGCACCATGTGCGACCAAGCAATTGCTGCGTTTGGAAATTGCTTTGCCACCTTAGTGATATCCATGAATACAGTTTCCCTTAGTGCCTTGCGGCCTAATCGCACCAAGTCTTTCCCGCCTAAGTGAATAATGATAAGATCCGGGGACTGCAGCCCCTCACATCCTTTCACCATATTGACCAAATGCTGAAGTTGCGTGATGCCTGCTCCACCAATTCCACACCAGCGGAACGCCACACCTTGCACCATCGCCGGATTCGACCCACGGAGCTGTTGCACCCGGTACGCCGCCGGTCAAACAAAGGAATGCCCCAGGACCCAAACTATACGTTGAGACATTTGACTGAAAAGAAAAGAAAAAAGCGTGAGAGGTCATATATTAGCATCAGTGCCGCCGTTATACCAGATCGGGCCTGATGTACTGCTTGTAACATTCTGACGACCACCGCCCGATGCTTTTTACTACGGTGGCCAGCGGGCCAGCAGCTGCTGCCTGCGTGGCTGCCCCTATTCTAAATGAATGGGAGGAGTATCCTTTTTGATCCATCCCAATTGCATTTAGGGCCAACTTGAAGACCTCAGAGAACTGGTAGCGCAATAGGCAGTCCCCGTTAGGATGTATGAACAAGGCAGGAGAGCTCGCTGTAGGGCGGACCGTGAGGTAACTATTCATTTGCGACACCCGGCACAAGGGGGATCCGGGCGCTGGCCAGAGTGTGATGCACGCTCCTTTTTTAATCTGGTCTGTCTTTGATTTGCGCAACACTATAGAAAGGGACACTGTGCTGACTGTCATGTCACCCCATTGTAACCCCCCAGTGTGGTCGCCCCTGGAGGAGCCCACCAATTTGCTGATGCAGGAAGCCCTGTAAAAAGCCACCGTGAATGCTGCGGCAAATAAAGCCGACTCAGCCGGTGAAGAACAGATGGCGGGGAGTGCACTCAAGAGGCTCTCAAGCAGGGGAGCAGTGACGGGGCGCCTGGCATCTGAGTTAACGCGGGCCACCCTTGCCCAGCCCTCAAGCGCCCGCTTTATAATAAAGGTATTCAAGGGTCCCTCCAGTTTTCTGATCCTTGCAAACAAACGTATCGCCACCAGATAAGCCTTTGCACAAGACACACGCGCCCCCGGATTTTTAGATGCTGCAGAAAAGCGCAAACCGCGGACTCAGTGAAAATTTCTGAAATATGCTGCGTCTGCAAGAACCGTCTGTAATGGTAAAAATCATTCTCATAGGCTCTCTTAGTGCGTGGTGCCAGAGATGTTGCTACTAAGTCTGGGAGGGCGGGCACCAATGCTCCACAGAAATTTGGGGAACTCCGTCATCTTCTTCATCGCCTGGGGGTGATACCGCAGAAAATCCTGCATTAATGAGCGAGACAGAGAGTCAGCTGCGTTGTTATTAACCACCGGCACGTGTTTAGCCCTGAAAGTAATGTGTTGCAGACAAGTCAAAATCAGGTGCTTTAACAGGCGAAGGACCAGGAAGCAAGAAGCCCCTTGGTGGTTAATAACTTCCACTACCGCCATGTTGTCAGACCAAAAGATTACGACCCTGTTCTTCAATTCTTCTGCCCAGATTTTTACAGCTACAACAATAGGGAATAGTTCCAAAAAGGCTATGTTCTTGGTCCAACCCCTGCTACCCCAATCTTCTGGCCAATCCGCCCTACACCACAAGGGGCCCAGTATAGCACCAAAACCTATGCTACCTGCAGAATCTGTGTACAGGCCCAGCGTGGGGCTGGAAATTGTCTTGTCTGGCCAAATGACTGCTCCATTAAACTTATGCAGAAAAAGATCCCACAACCTTAAGCCTTCCCTAACCTCCATAGACAACCGGGTGTGGTGGTGTTTCTCCGTCAGCCCGGTCATTGAACGAGCTATTGATCTAGAGAAGGGGCGGGCCATAGGAATGATCCTCAGTGCAAAATTCAGCTGACCAACTAATACCTGAAGCTGGTGAAGGGTCACTTTCTTCTGAGACAACATTTTTTGGATGGTACCTTTGAAAGCCAGCAACTTCTCCTGAGGCAAGCGACACTCACCAGCCACAGAATCTATTTCAATCCCTAGGAAAGTGATGCAAGTAGAAGGGCCGATCGTTTTTTCTGGCGCCAAAAGTACCCCGAATTCCTCAAACATTGCGATCAACGCCCGAAGACCCCACCCACATTTGTCAGAACTAGGAGGACCCAGGATGAGGAAGTCATCCAAGTAATGAATGACCTCGCGGTGACAGTACGAAGAGAGAAAACCCATTGAAGAAAGGTGCTGAATTGTTCAAAATAACTGCAAGATATACTACAACCCATGGGCATGCATTGATCATAGTAGTATTCTCCCCAGAATTGAAAACCCAACAGGTGATAATCGTCGGGTGAACAGGAAGCAGTCGGAATGCTGACTCAATGTTGGTTTTTGTAAACCACGCCCCATGGCCTAATGCCCTGACTTTTTCTACTGCGTTGTCCACTGATGCATAGTGGACCGAGCAAAGTTGAGGATCAATGGCATCGTTCACCGATGACCCCCGAGGGGCCGACAAGTTGTGAATCAGCCTTCTTAGGAACCACTCCCAAAGGGGAACACACAAAGCCTGCTAAAGGCGGACTTTTGAAGGGGCCTACTAGTCTGCCCAGGGCCCGTTCTTTAGCCAGCTTCCTGGCTACCACCAAAGAGTTCTGAGATGCGGAGATTAAGTTCTTACAGTGATTCACTGGTGTGACATTAGAAAGCAGGTATCCTGAAACCAAAGGAAAAACCGTTAAGAAGTACCAATTCGGAAGGCAAAGCCGGGTAGGCCTGTAACCACGGGCGCAACGTGTCCAGTCTAATAGGGGACGGCAGGGGTCGATCAATTTGATGGTTTACTAGGATCCCTGCCCCTCTCTTTTGACTTCTTAATACATTTAAATTCTGGGTGGGAGGGGTGCCCGCAAAAGGAACAATTATGCCTGAATCTACATGAGCCAGCGGGACGTGAACACACCTTCCTGTTGAACGCCCAGCATGACCCCTTCTTATCACCTGGCACATGTGTCCGAAAGGGCTGCCTCCCAGAGACTTTGTTATTGACGCATTCCAGCCACACGTTAACCTCAGTTTGATCCCAGCCACTGGATGGATCCTCTACCTTAGCCCAACGAAAATCTCTGTCATATTCCAACCAAGCAGACCCCCCATAGGTATGTTGGGCCTTCAGTATCTTATTTGCATAATAAATCAAAGAAGTGCCCAATTCTGTTTTTTTCTCCAATAGAATTTACATGAATACGTTAAAGCCAAATAACCAATTTGTAATGCTCTCTGCTATTTTGGGATTCCTCTCAGCATAAGAGGATGACTTAGGTTCTTTTTCTTTCGTCTCAACTTCCCTCCTTTTTGCCCTTATTAATGAAAAGATGTCCACAAATTCCCCCTTCCATATCTTTTCTTTAGCCTCTGTACTAACGTGAGCCACATGCTTACCTGGTCTGGATAGTAACACATCTGTTGTCCCTTCCTTTGTATGGTTATCCTGACCATGAGCCTTGCTGGATGTTTTGCACTAGGGGGGATGATGCGGGGATGGCGCCTGGTGTCTGGGTGACACTCGGGCTATTAACTGAAGCTTGCAGAGGATTTGTGGTATGCGCCGCCGCCAATGCCTCCACCTGGCGCTTTAAATCATGTAGTGAATTCTGAAAGGAGTCGCTTGACCCCCATGGTGTTGTAGGCAGCGGTGTATTGGAAGTTGAGGGATTAATACTGGCTAACAGCCTGGATACCTCCAGTAACGCCAGCCTGGAAGGATCCTGCATTTGCGCCTGCTGTCCGTGAACCCGCGCAGGGGGTGGCACAGATGGTGCAGGCAGAACTACCCCTGGAAAAGGAGTAGGCGGTGCCCCTGACGGTGATGTAGGGGCCAAAGCAGACAGGGACTTACGGATATTAGCCAAGACCCCTTCTATGCCCATACCCGGTGATGAAGGGGTGGAGGCGCAGGGGGGGGGCTGCGGAGGGGGCAGGAGGTTCAGGTCGGGCCACCTGTGCTGGCTGGCTAACCGCCGTGGAGGGTGCCTGATTAAGGGAGGCCGAGCCGGGTGTTTTTCCCTTCCTGCTGTGCTTAACCAGTGGAAAAGCAGCACTGGGCGCAACATGGGACCGCTTTGGGAGGGGGCACCTATCCCTACTAACATCTTTTTCAGGGGACCCATTGACCTCTATTGCGCCATCGATCCCCAATTTCTCTAAAACCAGTCTTAACAGCTGGGACAATTCAGAGTCCCTCCCTCTGCCCTTTGGGGTGCTAGCCTTTTTTGGTGGCATGATGACTGAAAAAACAAGCAACTACCCTGAGGCTGAAATTGAAGAAGGAATTATTTTTGTTTTTTTGTTTTTTATATATAGTGTTAACGATGACCCTGTAAACAAGACGAATACAAACACAGTTAACCACTGTAACAAGAAGTTAACACTTTTATAAGAACTCAACTCAGCCCAGGCCAGTCAGTGAGAAAGCCAATTATCAAATCAACAATTTAATTTAAAGCATCATGCGCAACACAGGCAGGTGTGATAACGCGACTAACATGTAGCAAAATACATTTCACAGGCTCTAAAAAACTGGAAAGACAATAATAACGACCCCAGCTGTGCTGAAGTTCCTTATTTTTAAAAAACAGCGTGGCACACAAACATAAAATCAACTGGCCCTGCACGCGTTCCGCAAATTATACAATATTTGTGTTTAACAATGCAAAAGTACTTTTGGGGGCGTTGGCTGGATTCGCACCCCTATACGGGGCTAGCCCACTGCACCAAAGGCACAATTTAATTAACTGCCAACTCAAAAGTTAGCACTTTTTGCCGAACAAATTATTTAAGGGCATCTAGGAGGATGAGAACCGCTGCAAACAAATCATCTAGTTGCCTCAAAAAATACCTGCCCCCGCCACCCGGAGAACAAACAAGCAGTGCGTACCTATCCTGCACGCTGCCGCGTGCACGCATGCGCCCGTGATTGGATGCTCAGGGACGGAGGCCACTACCACCCCGACCCACGCAGGCAATGATTCACCAAGCCGCGCGTGCCTGACAATGCCTACACAGCGCACGGCATGAAACAGGCTGGAGCGCAGATGTAAGCACCCATGTCAATTTGCACACAGCACGCAGTTGAACAACAACGGCCAAATCACCCGTGCAAAAGCCAAAATCTAACACAGTGCGCGGCCTAGACCACTGATGTTGAGGGGGGGGTTTGCCAGCTGCCGGACAAATTCGGCAAATACTTACAATTTCCCCACGCGAAGACAGTCACCCAAGGAAACGGCACGGCAAGCGGATTCCCACTCCTCCAATTCCGTCACAACGAAGTCCCAGCAGCCGGCAGTAAAGTCAATCGCAGGCCCCCTCGTGGATCCGGCCGCCGCACCAGGTAAAGAAGGGCTAGCCTTCTTGGGGGGGCTCTTAAACAGGCCCCCACCGGATTGCGGCGTCCGGATCCGGCCAGGAGCCAACATCGAGCCAACGCCTCGCCCCCCACTGTATTTCTGCCCCAATGCCTCGCGAGGCGCAGGGGCGGAAGTCCGGCCAGTACTGTGCACCTCCCGGTGCAGGGAAGAAAAGGGGGAGTGACCCCAGGGCCTCGGAGGCCCGACCCCTAACGGGCCGCACCCCCCCACTTTGGTGAGGGTGCTTTACCCTAAGCTCAATATCCAGCCAAGTTATATCATCTAAATGGGGCTGACTTATAGCAGTGTTTACATGCACATTGATTCGTCAAAATGCCGTGGGTAGCAAGCGTGACATCACCCACACTTTGACCTTAATGGCATCATTGGAAGTAACATCTTAAGAACTTTGACTCTAATTTCTCCCAGGAAATGATGTTTTATGACCTTGATGACATCACGGTAATTAACATTGCTGAAGATCCAAAATAAGTACAGGCATAATTTAACAACACATAACAGACACATGTCTACCTCCGATGTGCCAGCACCAACATTTTGCCACATGTCACCTATGCCACATCCTTTGCCAGTTTTACAAAGGAGTGTTAATATTAGACCATTGGCAGTGAGATGCTGTATTTTTTTGCATCTGAAAGGCTATCTCTGTTCTCTCACCCACTGAGCTATTCAACCCAAGATTAACTACACGAAAAATGTAGAAACCCAGGAAGTACATTTTATTTTTAATTGCTCAATACTGCTCTTTGGCGTTGCCACACGGGATGCCATCATCTATATTTTTCGGTCAGCAGTGTGCTGCATTGTGCAGCTTGTAGTTTTGCTTTTAACAATGTCATTATGGGCTCAAAACCCCAGGATGAAAAGTGCTGTTGCCTGAAATGGCAGAATTGGCAAGAGGTGTTATAAATAACATGGAACCACTTGCCAGCTATGTTTTACATTTTTAAATGTCACATACTCCAATTCAAAAAAATATTATTTTTTGTATAAAACCAAAGGCATACACTAATCACATAATGCATTAATACAAGCACTGCTAATGTGAATAGTTTTGTTTTCCTTATGTGTAGTGGAAAGACTTATGGTGAGCATCATAACACAATAAAGGTAGAAAGTGGACAGCTTGGACAGCAGCCACACAACTTTCTCAATCACAAATAAGCTAAGAGCAGGTGGAAGTAGCAGATGCAACATCATACAATCCTCTTGCACATAAAGAACATGTATCAGGTTGTACAACAAAGAGTGAATTAGAGGCATTATTATAGTTTTTCCATAAATAAGCATAAACACACAAAAAGTAAAAAAATCATGTAAGCAACAGACAAACCACTATTGGGATTACCATACATTCATGTGCTCATATAGGATACTGAACCCTTACATATTTAATGTGGTGTGTTTCATCAGTGGGTTCCACACCTAGCACTAAAAGCATCCAAGGGTACTGCTGTTCACTGGTTGTACAGTCTCCTATTCGTGGGTCCGTTAATTCAATATTTGCATTCTTTTTTTGTTAAACCGTCAGACCTATATTAAGGTTCTGTGTGGATGAGCTAAAAATTTTACCACAAGATTAAAAACAGGCGCGCCAAGCAATGGACCTTATTTCTCTTTTCCACCAATATTTTTTGGTGCTGTAATATTGCCCATGTGGGCTCAGGTATTTTCCTAAGGACTATAGGTATTAAATATTGTCCAACAGTCAAGCAATCAATCAATCAGGTATTATTTGTATAGCGCAGCATGCCCCCAAGTGGGTATCCAGGCGCTTGCTGCAGGTTTTTATTCGAAAAGCCAGGTTTTCAGTCCTTTACTGAAGTGGGTCAGCCAGGGTGTGGAGGTGGAGGGGGAGGCATTCCAGGCTTTGGTGGCAAGATTGGAGAAGGATGCTCCTCTGGTGCGACAGCTGCATATGCATGGTGTCTTTGCAAGGGCGATGTGTGCCGAGCGGAGGTTCCTGGTCGATCGGTGGAGGTAAAGTTGGTGGTTCAGGTAGGTGGGTCCTTGGTTATTGAGCGCTTTGTAGGCATGGGCTCAGGAGCTTCAAGTGGCATCTTTTCTGGATTGGGAGCCAATGGTGGTCCTTCAGATGCTGGGTGATGTGCGTTGTCTTTGGCAAGTTGAGGATAAGTCTGGTATCTGTGCTCTGGATCGTCTGGAGTCTTTGCATTACTTTGGTGGTGGTGCCTGCTTAGAGTGTACTGTCGTAGTTCTTAATTCATAGGGCATTTTCACCAGCTGCAGGAAAGAGGAAGCCAATGGGGCAAATTTCCTCAACCTCCACTTCTTGAAGAGGTCTCAAAATGTGCTATTGGTGAGACTGTTAGCATGTGCAGCACGTTTCACATGACGAGTCACTGAAATCAAGCCTATTCTTTGAAGCAGGCCATGCTAAAGCTGCTAAGCCACACTCATAGCTGACTGGTTGCAGGCAGTGGGAGTGCAAAGGCCCCTAGGTTGCAAACCAATTGCCCAACTCCAAAATGTCTCCTGCCTTGCTGCCAGTGCCAACATGGCAGTGCAAGTGTGACAGTGACAGCAAGGACCCATAATTCTCTGCGATCCCATCTGTGTTGCATCCTGTCTAAAAAAGCAGTGCAATGGAAGCTGAGGAGAACAGCTCTTACATCATCCTTAACCTCCTGTCATGAGGCACGTGTCTCTGACTGCCACTTTATTTATAGCTAAGTTATGATCCTTTACATAAAAATGTGTATTTTTGATTGTTTCACATTAACAACTTAAAATAAATCATGGCACCGAGGGGCCTTTATTGGAATTTGTGAACCACACACTTTTGGCTGTAAGTCAGTTGTCTTGTTTCTCCTACATAAGCCTTTATTTTTTTTTATAGACGGAGCAACATAATGGTGTGTTGCACAAAACACAAGTGAGAGTGTTTTACAGTGTGCGTCCTCAAATAACATTCTGAACTGAATTATTTCAAGGTGTTGCCAAATGTGATGATCACTGAAAAGGAGGCGGGGGAAAGAAAGTAATTGTCTAGGGACACACAATTTAGTCAAACTGGGAAGCTATAAATGAAAGCAGGATTTCACAATCAGGGCCCCTAAGTAGTTTTTGCCCAGAACCGCCCCCTCAAAAAAAGTGGCAGTTTGTATGTCCATAACCATGCAGGGACCGTTTGTTAGAACATAGGTTTATTGACCACAGTCTTGGTCTTCGGCCAACATCAACTGACAAGCTTAGATTGTCCTCTAATCATTGCACTCTCTACATTCCAAGGACCATGGTGATAGAATAATTAGCATGGAATGTAGATAGTAGATTACTTCAGTGCAACATCTCCCCCCTCATATAACGGAAAATACAAGAATCATAAAATATCCCTAAAGTGTAGCAATGTTTTTCTTTAAACAAAACATAACATTTAGATGATGCTATAAACTGTGAAAACACAAAACATGACTCAAACATAATTAATAAACACTGACAATTCTTTCCTAAAGATGATATGGGCAAAACCTTAACAAGGTACCTATCAAGATATTTGGATATAGTTATACATTTAACACTTTGTACGTCACTTATCTCAAAATCTAGCTGGTTTCACTACCACCCGTTTGCTTCTTGGGCTCACTTTCATTACTCTATTTCTGTTCCACCATTCATATTTTTTAAATGCGAAATGCATTTTTCGAGATTAAGTTTAAATCTTCCTGGGGACCTAAATTTGGACTATTCTTTACTGACATGAATGGGATCTTTTACATGCACTGAGTCACCAACATTGATCTTACATTTCACTTCTCTAACGCTGTGTCTGACATCATAATCTTTCTTAAATTTTCCTTGAAACATCCTTACTCGAGGCCATATGATCTTATCAAGCAACTTGGCTCAGTCAGATTCTTGATTATATTCTCTCAACCATGCAGGGCCTAATAAAGATGCGGGAGCTTTCTCCCTCATCCCTTCAAAAAGGGTTAATCCTGTAACGGCACTGGGACTTGTTCAATGAGACCACAATGCTTTCTACTGCTTCTTGGACATCTACTTTATTTTGAACTGCCCAGTGCATGCATTCTACTTGTGTGCAATTCATTTTTTCTGCAAACCCATTGGCTTGATGGTGGTACAACGCTGTGTGTTTGTGTTCAGTTATGTTGCCTTGCAGAAATTCCCTCATTTCTCTTGAAACAAATTGCACCCCATTATCTGAAACAATTTCTTTTGGCAAACCTTCCTCCAAAAATAATTGTTTTAGGAATTTAAGGACTGCATATGTGTTGGACGCTTCCATGAAATCTACTTCCCACCACTTACTGTAGTATTCTACTACTACTATGGCAAATCTTGATCTGTGAGGTAATGTATTAAATGGGCCTATAAAATCTATTGCCAATTTTAACCATGGTCCATCAGGTAGACCACATGATTCGAAAGGCAAGGTTTCTATTTTTATTCATTTGTCACTATTAGTGCATAATATATATGCTTTTGCAATCCTTACAATTTCTATGTCCATGCACGGCCACCAGTAACTCTCTCTAATTTTCCTTTTCTTGATAGTTTGTCCTAGGTGTCCTTCATGACCACTCAAAATAATTTTGTCCCTTAGTCCATCAGGGGGAACAAATTTGTCGCCCCTCATCAGCATACCATTTCTCTCTACCGATAACTCATCTGCTACCTTGGCAGATGCTTGGACACTTACAGGCAATGTTCTCTCCTTGGGCCATCCCTCTCTAACATACTTCTTCACATTTCAAGATCTTCATCTTCCAGCATACTAGCATGCCATTCATCTTCAGAGAATGCATTTCCTTGGCAAACATTTATGGAAGCTATCAAACATTCTTCATCATCCTCCTCACAATTAAAATATCTTCATTCACAATTGATTGGAAAGCGTGATAAATATTCTGCTCTGATATTTTTTTCCGCCTGGTATATATTCGGTATTAAAGTCATATTGCAAAATTTTGGAGCTCAGCCTGGCTAACCTTGGTGTGTGATCTTTGATGACTGTGCTGCTAAGTATATTCACAACGGTTTGTGATCAGTTTTGAGAGTGAATCTCCCCCCATTATAAAACATTTACAATGTTCCACTGCACAACAACAGGCTAATAACTATTTTTCTATTGCTGAAAACACTTTTTCATTTTCTTTCAATGATTGACAAGCAAAACCTACTTTTACTTCACTTCCAACTCCGTTGTTTTGCGCTAGCATGGCCCCTAGACCTTTGTTGCTTGCATCCACAATTATGATGCATTCTTTAGCAGGATCAAATGGTGCCAAAACTCCAACTGACACAATGTCATTTTTAAGTGCAACAAATTCTTGATGGCATGAGTCATCCAACAGACATGTTTTTCTGTTCTTTAGAAGTTCTCTCAAGCATGTGGTTGACGCTACTTGTTCCTTATATTTGGGTTCAGGAGCTTGTCTAATTGCTCCAACCAACCCTGGTCTTGGCTCCACTCCTTTTTTGGAGATGACATGCCCCAAATATTCTTTGTTTCCTTTGGCAAACTCACATTTTTTGAATTGGCTACTATTCTATATTTTTGCAGTCTTTTCAACACACTGTGTTTAAGTTTATCATGACTGACTAAGTCATCACTGGCCACAAGAATGTCATTCTGGAATGTGACCAAACCTTTGATACCTTGTAATACATTTTCCAACATCCTTTGGAACACAGAAGCGGGATATGTCAATCCAAAAGGCATACTTTTGAATTGAAATGTTCCAGTTGGTGATACAAATGCAATGAAATGCCTAGAAAAATCTTCTAATTCAATCTAATTATACACAGATGCCACATAAATTTTACTAAAAACTTTGGCACCTGGGAATGTGGTGACTATGTCATCAATGCATGACAACGGGTGTGAGTCTACCCATATCACTTTGTTTAAGGTTCTCAAGTCTCAGTTGGCCATTTTTCTTTCTTGCAATCACCAATGGATATAACCATAAATATGACTCGATTGGCTCTACCACCCCACCTTCACACATTATGTTGAGTATTTCTTCTAGATCTTCACGGACTCTGAAGGGCACATTCCTCAACTTATATTTAATAGTTGTGACTCCACTTTGCACCTAAATCTTGTGTTTAAATCCAGTGATCCTTCCTGATTTCTCGCTGAATACTTCTTTATGCTGATTCATCCAACAGTTCTCTATATTCTGTCCACCAGACCCCTGGCCACCATTTACTAGGGAAACCTTAGCGTCATACCAAACAATCCCTGATGATACCATCCTAAAATGTTGAACCCTATTCTGGCTATGTATACTTTTCCAAAATGACTATGGTGGTCATTACAACCCTGGCAGATGGTGTTAAAGCTGCGGAAATACCGCAAACAGGCCGGCGGACCAAAAAAGGGAATTATGACCCTGGCGGAAACAGCCAACAAAGACAGCCACTTTAACACACCGCCCGCCACGGTGGTGCAAACAAGCAGCGCGGCGGTAGACAATGTACCGCCCACTGTATTACAACCTGCCAATCCGCCACCTTTTCCGGGGCAGATTATCCGTGGATAAAAACACGGCGGAAACAGCTTTTGCTATGGGAAAACGCTCACCTGAGCACATCCCACGAGGACTCCATGGAGCCGGAACTCCAAATACTACCTGCCCTTCTGTTTCTGCCCCTCTACGACCAACAGCTACGTAGGCGCCGAAGACAACGGTGAGTACTGCACCTACGACATAGGGGAGGCAAAAGTTAGGGGGACACCCACCAAACACCCCCACCCTCGCATATTAAAACATACACACCAATGCATTCACAAAAATCACAGTAACAACCCACAATCCCCCCGGAAGAATGAAAAGACAATGCGAAATTCGGTCAAATATTGTAATGTGGCAATATACATGTCATACAAAAATATACAGATATATATTTAAAAATCTGTCATAATTATATACAGTACGAGAAGTAGTGCAGATATGTACACAACAATGTCCGTGCACCAACAGTCCAAAAATGCATGGGCGAGGCCCAAAAAGGATACCTGACCACAATCGGAGTGAACACTGCCGGGGCATCAGATAGAAATACTACAGGCGCCTCAGGGAGAAGGGAAGGGGGGGCACCTCAGCCGGATGACTGCAAAGCCAGATCCACGACTGGGCTCCATGCCCACTGTGCCATCCTGGGGAGTGCAAAGCCACAGTCTCTCAAGTCTCTACAGTGGGTGGGGTGCCCACTGTGCCATCCTGGGGAGTGCAAAGCCACAGTCTCTCAAGTCTCTACAGTGGGTGGGGTGCCCACTCTACCATCTTGGGGAGTGCAAAGCCACAGTCACTCAAGTAGATGCAGGTCTCTAGTGGTACTGGGGGGGACTGGTGCTCAGACTGGATGTGTCTCCCCGTGAAAGTTCCTGTGCTGTCACTGTCCCAGCTGCACATGGGATAAGGATGCCTGATGTGGCGGCCCATTCATTCCTAACCGGTGCTTGCCCTGTTCAGCGGTGCTTTGCCATGGCGGTCTTTGCCCTGTTCAACAGTGCTTTGCCATGTCGGTCTTTGCCCTGTTCAGCGGTGCTTTGCCATGGCGGTCTTTGCCCTGTTCAACGGTGCTTTGCCATGGCGGTCTTTGCCCTGTTCAGCGGTGCTTTGCCATGGCGGTCTTTGCCCTGTTCAGCGGTGCTTTGCCATGGCGATCTTTGCCCTGTTCAGCGGTGCTTTGCCATGGCGGTTCTGCTACGGACATTGGTGTGTGGCATGACGTTCTCTACAGTGGGCATTGGTGTGTGGCATGACGTTCCATCATTGCCCAGCGGGGCTGTGGCAGCCGGGGCCCTCCAGGGCACTGACTCCGGCGGTGGTCTCCTGACCAGTGACGATACTTGTGCCCTCCTGGGCAATGACTCCGGCGGTGGTCTCCTGACCAGTGACGATACTTGGGCCCTCCTTGGCTGTGACTCTGGCGGTGGTCTCTGGACCAGTGGCGATACTTGGGCCCTCCTGGGCTGTGACTCCGGCAGTGGTCTCTGGACCAGTGACGATACTTGTGCCCTCCTGGGCTGTGACCCACAGCCCACCTCCCCCACCCAGACCCCTCCACTACGTGCAAAGTCAGCAGAATGAGGTTGTACTCACCCCCTTGTGTCTGCTGTGATGCCCTCAAGCGCCCATCCAACTCCGGGTAGGCCACCGCCAGGATCCGGAACATCAGGGGGGTCATGGTGCGACGGGCACCCCACCCACGTTGGGAGGCCATCCCCAGCTGAACCTCTGCTGTCTTCTTGCTGAAGCAGCGAATGTCCTCCCATCTCTTACGGCAGTCGGTGCCCCGTCGCTGGTGGGCCCCCAGGGTCCGGACCTCCTTGGCGATGGCACGCAAAATGTCCCTTTTCTGGTGGGCGCTGACCTACATGACATGCACAAGGGAAGAAGAGAAGCCATTACCAACTGCACCGTAGATGTAAGTGTCCCCCCTCCCTACCCTTGCCATTTGGCACATGCATTAATGTTCCCTGAACACTGCCCCCTTCCCTCTTCCAACCAGCCATCTCCACCCAGGCCTAGCCCATACAACGTGCTCCCTGTGTACTAACCTGTTGGTCTGGAGGACCGTAGAGTAGCGTGGACTGGGGGAGGACCCCGTCTACCAATTTCTCCAACTCCTGTGCAGTGAAGGCAGGGGCCCTTTCCCCAGACGCAGCAGCCATCGTCGCTTCCAGACCGAGATCACAGCAGCACTTGCAGTGTAGGTCCTCTCCTGCCGAAGGTCAGGTATCTAGTGATTGAACATATAGAAAATGGCGGTGACGTCCGCGGCGGGGCGCATCATCACCGCCGGCGCACCTGTTCATTGGCTCCTGGGACCCATAGGGTCCAATGTTAACCAATGCAGCATTGCGCCGCGGTCTACGACCGACTACCGCGACGGTGTGCAACGCCAGCGCTGTTACCCCACAATCCAAATGTCCCAGTTTAGAGGTCAGGCAGCCGCCATTTCAGGGGCCCACATGTCTTCATTTACTACTGCGTCACACATAGCTAGGCCTACACTCAACACACATACAGGAAGGGTTTTGTGGGTGATGTAGTCTTGTGTGTAACTGTGGGTACATACCTGGAGGAATAATGACTGGTTCTTCGCTGTTGTCCTTCATAGGCACCGTCAGCTGGGACATATGAGAAGATGGCGGAATCCTCCGGTGTACCGACCGCTGGTGGACCTGTTGACAATGGAAGAGAGACATGTCATCATCACCTACCGGTTTGACCGTGCCACAATCCAGGAACTATGTACCCAGTTGGAGCCAGACCTGATGTCACCAATCCACCATCCGACTGGAATCCCCCCTGACGTGCAGGTCCTGTCAGTGCTCCATTTCCTTGCAAGTGGGTCTTTTCAGACAACAGTGGCCATGGCATCAGGGATGTCCCAGCCTATGTTTTCCAACGTGTTGTCCAGAGTGTTGTCTGCCCTGCTGAAACACGTAAGGAGATACATCATTTTCCCTCAGGTGGAGGATTTGCCTACAGTGAAAGGTGACTTCTATGCCCTTGGACATATCCCCAACGTCATTGGTGCCATTGATGGGAACCATGTAGCTCTGGTCCCCCCCCACAGGAGTGAACAGGTGTACAGGAACAGGAAGAGTTATCATTCCATAAATGTCCAGATGGTCTGTTTTTGCAGACCAGTACATCTCGCAGGTAAATGCTATGTTCCCTGGATCAGTGCATGACGCCTACATCCTGCGGAATAGCAGCATCCCTGATATGATGGGTCAACTCCACAGGCACCGTGTATGGCTATTGGGGGACTCTGGTTACCCCAACCTGTCCTGGCTATTGACCCCAGTGAGGAATCCCAGGACCAGGGCAGAGGAACCGTACAATGAGGCCCATGGGCGGACTAGGAGGGTGATCGAACGCACCTTCGGCCTCCTGAAGGCCAGGTTCAGGTGCCTCCATATGACAGGTGGTTCCCTATTCTACTCACTGAAGAAGGTGTGCGACATCATCATCGCCTGCTCCATGCTCCATAATTTGGCATTGCGACGCCAGGTGCCTTTTCTGCAGGAGGATGGTCCAGATGACGGTGTTGTAGCAGCTGTGGAGTCTGTGGAGCCTGTGGACAGTGATGAGGATGATGCTGAGGAAGAAGACAACAGGGAGTCAGTCATACAGCAATATTTCCAGTGAGACACAAGTGAGAACATTTTCATTTTTACCATTACATTAACTTTCACACGTCTACCTCTATCCTGTTTCTCGATTTCAATCACTATTTGGAAACTGAGTTGTACCCTTCCATTACGGTTTCACAGGTGTGGTTACCTACGTGTCAACTGCTTGCATCCTTCAAGTGCTTGTGATGTGTGACATAGGTATGTTAGCCTTACAATGGTAAACCCATTATGACACTGTCATTGGTAATACATATTTAGTAAATCACAGACAGACTCCAGATTGTTTTGTGTTTCAAGGGTGTTTATTGAAGTGCTCTGAAATGTGAGGGGTTTGTAAAATGAGGATTGGTGATGCCGGAGGAATGTCCGTGGCAGAGTCCAGTCTATTAGTCTCACAGGTGCACTGCCCATCTGGGCATAGGAAGTGGAGCTGATGCAGTTTAAGTATGGACAGGGTAACAAAGTGGGACAGTGGGGTGACAATCAGGGTGGTCTCATTTCCTGGCGGGGGTCTTGCCATCTTGCTCTGTCCTGTTCCTGGATCTCAGGGCCCGCTTGCGTGTTGGTTGTCCGTCTGCAGGGGAGGGGTGCTGGTGTGTTGGTCCTGTGGCGGGGTGTCCTGTCCACTAGCGCCGGCGAAGGTGGTGGGCAGTTCATCGTCCTGGCTAGTGTCAGGGGCCCCTTGGAGTGCCACGGTGTCCCTCAAGGTCTGCTGTATGTCCTTCAGCACCCCTACGATGGTGGCCAGGGCGGAGCTGATGGTCCTGAGCTCCTCCCTGAACCCCAAATACAGTTTGTCCTGCGGGCGCAGGGTCTCCTGCAACTTGTCCAGGACCGTGGCCATCGTCTCCTGGGAGTGGTGGTATGCTCCCATGATGGAGGATAGGGCCTTGTGGAGAGTGGGTTCCCTTGGCCTGTCCGCCCCCTGTCGCACAGCAGCCCTCCCAGTTCCCCTGTGTTCCAGTGCCTCCGTCCCCTGGACTGTGTGCCCACTACCACTGCCCCCAGGTCCCTGTTGTTGTTGGGGTGGCGGGTTATCCTGGGTTCTCTGTAGTGGTGGACACACCGCTGATTGACCTGTCCTGGGTAGGGAGGTTTGGGCCCGCTGGGTGGGTGCTGTGCTGGTGTTACCAGAGGGTGGAAGGTCGGTGTTGGGCTGTGCCTGTGCAAGGGGAACCGACTGTCCCGAGGCACACGATGGTCCGGGCTGGTCATCAGGATCCAGTAGGGCAGAGCTGCTCTCGTCACTGTGGGCCTCTTCTGGGGGTGGAGTGGTGTTGTCTGGACCCTCTGGTGTGGTGACGGTCCTTCGGGTTCCTGCAGGGGCATAAGAGCATGATTATTGCATGTGTGTGTGTAATGGTGTGCAATGGGTGGGTGTTTGTGTACCCCAGTGCAAGCATTCCTGTGTGTGGGTTTGTGTGATGATGGTTGAAGGTGTGTTCTGGGTATGTGCAGTGGGCATGCTTTAGTGATGGGTGTCCATGCATAGTTGTGTCATGCAGGGCTTGGTGTTGGGATGGGTGGTTTGTGTTCTGGGTAGAATAGTGAGGATTTGGAATGATAGGGGAGGGGGTGAGGGTGGGGGTGTGTGATATCATGCAGGTAGGGTGGGGGATATGATAGTTAAGATTTGACTTACCAGTGTCCCATCCTCCCCCGACTCCTCCGAGGCCCTCTGGATGCATGATGGTCAAGACTTGCTCCTCCCATGTTGTTAGTTGTGGGGGAGGAGGTGGGGGTCCGCCGCCAGTCTGCTGTACCGCGATGTTGTGCCTGGAGACCGTTGAACGCACCTTCCCCCGTAGGTCGTTCCACCTCTTCCTGATGTCCTCCCTATTTCTTGGGTGTTGTCCCACGGCGTTCACCCTGTCCACTATTCTGCGCCATAACTCCATCTTCCTGCTATTGATGTGTGCTGTACCTGTGATCCAAATAGCTGTGGCTCTACCCGGACGATTTCCTCCACCATGACCCTCAGCTCCTCCTCGGAGAAGCGGGGGTGTCTTTGGCGTGACATGGGGTGGTGTGTGTGATGTGTGGGGTGATGTATGTGGTGATGAGTGTGGTGAGTGTAGTGGTGTGTGGTGTTTTGTGCGTGGATGTTGTGTGGGTGATGGTGTTGTATGCCTCTGTGTGATGGGGTTGTCTATTCTGTGCTCTCTCTCCGGCCTTCGTTCGTGATTTTTTGGTCGTAGGGGTTTGTGGGTGATGTGGGTGTGTGTTTTATATTGTGTTGGGTGTGTGGGAGTGGTGTGTGTATGTGTATCAGGTGTGTGTATTTGTAATTGTCCAATGTGGCGGTGTTTTGGAAATGTGTGTGTATTTTGAGCGCGGCGGTGTGTACCGCCAATGGAATACCACGGTTGAAAGACCGCCGCGTGGATTCGTGGGTCGTAATAGCATGGGCGTGTTTCTGTTGGCGTGGAGGTGGAGGATTTGTTTCCGCCAGTTTATCACTGACCTTTGGTGTTTCGGTGTTGTGTGGGTGTCTGAATTTCGGCAGATTTCGGGATGTGTGTCATAATAGTTGTGGCGGAATACCGCCGCAGCGGCGGTGTATTGGCGGTCTTCTGCACGGCGGTAAGCGCCTTTTGCCGCCAATGTTGTAATGACCCCCTATATCTTTAAATTTCATGTGACACTCAAACTATCCTACGAGTTCTATCTTTTGCCCATCATATGTCACAGGATTTCTTTTGGGAGGGAGAAATTGTCTTCCATCCCATGAGTGATGGAATGTTTCCTCAATAATCTTAGTCATTCTGGCCCCTGAATCAATCAACAAATTCAATACATTACCATCAATCATGATGTTCTCATTATCGATCAATGCAGGCGCATTCTCCATCCTGCACAGCTCAAACTAAATCCCTTTCTAAATTGAACTCATTCTCTGAATCTTGACTAAGCTCATTGTCTGGTACAGAATTCATTTTGTCCTTATGTATATCAGATTGACAGACTTTGGCAAAGTGTCTCAGTTTGCAACAAATTCTACACTTTGCCCTCTGAGCCAGACAGGAACAACCGTTTTGCCTATGCTTGGAGCATCCATACCTGTAACATATGTTTTTCTGACTAAAAATAAAAAAAAAACTTTCCCTCTCTTTTCTTTCTAAACTTCCTACTTTGCCCTTTCAGATTAGTGTTGAACTTTCTCTCACTACAGACACACCACTTTGCTCTTTCAGAGTCAACTCTTTGCAAGACTTGTGTGACAGCTCCATACTCTTCACAATATTGTTTCTATAAGTGTAGGATTCTTCAAAGTCAAAAATCTTTCCTTAACTTTTTTGTCCCAACAATATACGACAATTTTATCTTGAATGAGATGCGATACGAAACTCTCAAGCTCACATTCTGCTGCAAGAGTGTGCAATGTAACAACATAGCTGTCTATTGATTCATCTTGCCGTTGTTCTGTGGCCATTGTTGCCTGGTAGAAAACGTATTTCTATTTACAATTAAACTGGGTTGCACATCAAACTGTTTTTCAAGTTTCATATATCAATGTCTTCATCAACCTCAAGTACATCATAAGGTGGTAGATGTTCATAAACGTACTAGCCCTAAAAGCCTAAATTGTGTTCTAATAAATAATCTCTTAATCGCTGGGCAATACCTCTTCCCATCTATTGCACCCAGGTATTTTGTAAAAGCTCTGTGCCAATTTCGCCAAGGGATGGGTGAATTTCCTGGTGTTTTTTTAGAAATGGTGGAAGTGCATTGACGCTTTGCATATTGGCTTAATGTAAACCCTGAATATATACCTAACCTGTATATTATGCAATTGTTACCACCACCATCATCTATGTAATGTGCACAATACAATCTAAAAATATACTCTCGCAGTAGTGAATGCCTACCCTAAAAAACTATTCTTAAAGTATTACACCAAATACTATAATCATGCACATTAAGACAACAGGGATGTACTATAAATACTTTTTTTTCATTGAATGGCTTATTTTTCAGTGTGTTCTTAAGTGTGTATTTTGTACAAATAAGCACAAAGACGATGTGTGCGCATCACAGAAAATTCTTCATGGAAATACTTTGACATGCATTCAGTCGGTGTTTGCGCATCACAGGGGGTTGCTGCTGGCTATCATTGAATGCTGCCCCTAAACATTTGAATGTGCAGATGCGAGAATACTATAATGTATGTGAGCACTGTAATAACGTGTGCGCGTCACAGAGGGTTTAAAAAAAAAAAAATCCAAGCATTTGCCTTCGTTGTTAAGACACACATTAAGTTAGTCTGTGTGTGTATCACAGTATGTTTCTTTTTGACACCAAGTTGCTGTCAATAACTGTGTATGTGGGCATCACAGTATTTCCGGATTAAAGGGCGGAGATGTGATGTTGCAGTTTTAAGAAATTGTTTTGGGCCTAACTGTAAATGTCAATGTACACATGCAGACTAGTCTTTCAGTTGGGCCTCGCTTCGGGTGTAGCCAACGTCACGTATTCTGCGGGTGACATCTGCATGGAAGACAAACCTTAGTAATACACCGTGAAGATAAAATAAAACAGAAATGAGTCGCATGTTGCGAGGAACAAAGTCCTGATGAGATGGTGAGCCTTTAATCACAATAAGAGGGGCGCTTGCAAGTTCGGAATGTGAAAGGGGCTTGCGATGCAA
This sequence comes from Pleurodeles waltl, assembly GCF_031143425.1. Lineage (NCBI taxonomy): Eukaryota > Metazoa > Chordata > Amphibia > Caudata > Salamandridae > Pleurodeles > Pleurodeles waltl. Next base: position 641,468,923 of record NC_090446.1, on the reverse strand, counting down.
CGAAAAAAATGCTGTGAGTGGCTCAGAAATTAAACAAGCATTTGCAATGCACTAGGGTCTCGCAGTTGTCGGAGTTACAGCTGTTCACAGTTGTAAACTCCCAACCGGATTTTTCTTGCATTAAAAAAAAAACAGCGCGGTTGCGCTTCTACAGTTCACACTAATAAAAGTATCGGCAAAACTGCAATTAACTGAGTAACAAGGTCGACAGTATGCGAAGCGCTGTACTTCTGCCCAGCGAGATCGCACTGTGAAAACAGAGAAAAAGTAGTCCACAAACCCAGCTGCGCTCGAGGAGGGCTAACCACCGGAAAAGGCATGATGTATGCGTGCCTTCCACTAATGAAAAGAAACGGATTCTAACCGGTAAGCCAACTTGCCAATGAAAGACACTGACTTGACATCGACAGGGCTCCGAGCCCTTTTCTAATCCATAAAGCGTCTCGCTAGCGATACGCATGCGCAAGCACATGCGACGCAGGCTCGACCCTAAAAATGCGCTCACTTTACCTTATGGGCCAATGTAGTCATTGTGCAGTTCCCCTGAAATCCTCTTGGAGCCGTCATGCAGGCAATGACAACCCAACAAATACCGGCCTGTACCCTTGTCCCTCCTGGACCCGTGAGCTGCTCCACACAGTCGAGAGTGCAGATTCACACACATGGATTCTTTACTGTGGACAATTCATCGCCAATTTGTGGTAGTTTGTATGTCCTTACCACGCAGCGACAGTTTGTCAGAATGCCGGTTTATTGGCCACAGTCTTGGCAACTGACAAGCTTATAATGTCCTCTAATCATTGCGCTCTCCACTTTCCAAGTACAATGAAGATAGAATTATTAACATGGAATGTAGATAGTAGATTACATCACCACAAAAACTTCTGACTGGGCTAGGTATGTTAAACAGGTGCATTCAAAATATCCCTTTTTTTATAAGACGGGGCAACAACAGTGTGAACACCCCTCTTTGTAGAGCAGGTACAACTTTGGCAAAAACAGGGCAAACTTTCCTTCCTCAGAGACCAGATACAGATAGGGTAGCATTGACACAATATTTCAATTACAAGATAAGTAGAAATTGGGCAGCAGCAGTGCAAGATTTACCATCTCACAGACCAGGGCAGCATAGCAGTAGCAAATCAAGCTCCTTCTCTCACTGAAGGCAATACGTTCTATCTTTCATTTGCAGCAGAAGATGGAACACGTACAGGTGGGGCATGACTGACACATAGGTTACAGCCAAGTAGATGTGTGAGTGAAAACATGAGTTTTGACACCATTTTTACATAGGTGATATTGTACGTTAGCATAGATAAAGCCCTGCTGCTCTCACTTCTAATTGTGTTGATTCTTTGGTTCTCCGTGTATTGAGAAGTAGCTGTTACCTGCTGGTGCAGTGGTTCTTAACCTTTTGAGACCATACTGAATCATTACTGGAATACGTACACCCCCACTGGGTCATTTTTAGAATCTGAAGACCACCAGCCTAAACAATTTCTATCATTTGAACTTCAAAACAATGCACACAAATACAAAAACGTGTATACACCAAACAAATGTCCAAATATTACTATATTTAGTTTAATTCACATATTTCGAAATGTTTTCACATTTTCAATTTTGCTTCTTTATTGGTATATACTTTATTGGTTTAAATGTATGCATTTTAATATTATTTAATTTTGTAAAACATCTGCAGATCCCCCGAATAGGCCTCGCGTACCTCCAGCGGGTAAGAACCACTGTGCTAGGTCACTGCTGTTATTTGGAGCTACCTTCCTAAAGCTTAGTTATCTGTGCTCTAAAGAGGCCCGCAGGTGCTAAACCTTTCGGAAAGGTTTTCATTGCATGTGCACCAGACCCTGTGCTATCTATCCCTGCCTCAGTGCTGCACTCGTTAAAAACGGCAGGGGCCTCCAGTACTGCTGAATGTCCCCTAATTTAACTCATGAAACAACTCAGTCAGTCCACTTAGCCTCCCTCGCCGTATCCCGTGCTACCTTGCTCTGGGGTCCACGTACAGAAAGGGAAAGGCGCTTCAACTATAAAGCACCCTGTCACTCCGACAAGGCACTGCCAGTTTTAGGCTTAAGTACTTCCTGCAAATCCATGCTGTGTCCCAATGACAGTTTGACTAGGGAACAGTACCTTATGGCTGCAATTCCACACTACATTATACATTTTCAGGGTCACTGGAGTAATGCGATTGTGTGGCCGTGGCGATTTTCGCATAATACTAGATTTGCTACATTTTGCTACACAATCCATCATCTCATGCATAATCTACAGATTTTAACAACAAAAAAAATTCTAGCTCAAACGGTTCAAATGTTACTAAAAATGCAGCGATGCTTTTTGCCCTGCACCCTTTGCTAAGCCGGACTGGCCACCTTTCTGTTGCCTACTGCAATATCTGGGTGTTAAACTGGTACTAATGATATGCAACTAATGCCCATACAGTGTAATCAGGTTTAAAAATGATGAAATAATGAAGTAAAATCATAACAAAGTATGGGGTCTTATGCCGCATAATTTGCCTTTTCTTGCCACATAATTTACTCAACCTTGCCACATAATTCCCCCTCTCCTGCATAACTTCAGTGGCTCTGTATATTTTACTGACATAACAACATTGCTGGAAGTGCCCTGATTGTGAGACAAATTCAGCGTGTATTTGAAGTGCTAATTTTGGTGTAACCAGTGCTCTTAAACAATGAAAACCTGTTTATTTCTACCCTCATGGCTGCCTGCCAGGTGCAGCACACATTCGCCCCCTGCTCGATTTCTCCACACTGCTATCACCTGTCACTGGCACATCTTTTATAGCAAATGGGCCCACGCCTGAAAACAGGGCCGGCTTGATTTACTCTAAGTACAGGGCTGGTGCAACTGCCCTTGGAGAACGGGAATTAAAATGGATCACTCCAGCATTTAGCAGACTGTACGGAAACAACTTTCTAAATAAAAGTGTGCATTTGCACAGAGGTGCCCACTGAGGCATGGTGGCAGGTTTTATGATGATGGGTGGCTTTTTGAAAAGTCACATGACATTTACAGAAGTACAACTGGAAACTTGTATTTAGTACAACTTTCCGGATCTGCTTCTGAAATGTTTGTGTATTGGAGTGATAAGGTCCCCAATAGAAAATTAAAATCTAAATACTAATTACTAACCTGAAAGTGAATTGCTGGGCCCAAAACTGCCATTAGTTAAACATTTTAAAAGCATGCTCTGAACTTTACATAAACTGTGCAGCTTGAATCCCAAACTCGCTAGGCTAGGCACATATTTTTATTATATGTTTCTTCCATTACCTATTTTTGACAAGCAAGATGCTACAAACTTATCTTAAAACAATGGAACCCGTATTAACTCCCTCCTTCTCCACCTACTAAAGTGCTTTGGTATGCGCTGACATGTATTTAGAAAATAACATACTGCTTGCATGGACAGAAACATAAAAGTATGTGAATAATAGGAATTGACTTGGCGTTATACTTATGTACCTAAAATTGTTCTTGCAGAAGTGAAGGAATGCTTGGGAACGGAGAATAATGTTGCAGATTCCAGTTTCCTGTTGCCTGCTAAACCAGCAATTTTTCAGTAAATGTATACAATTATTAAAAAATCTAACAAATTAATTGCTATAAAGGTGTCCTATGGAAAGACAGAGGGGGTCTGAGCTGAGACTATTACGAGAGAGGGCTTATGTGCTGAGCTTCTATTTCTGCTGCAGCCAGAGGTGAAAGTCACAGATGACCAGTGAGCATTATATTGCAATTGAGCTATAGAATGGCTAAGACCACATTATAGTGTGACAGTGCAGAGCTGATTCACTAGCGAAGAAGAGTAGGTTTGAGTGTAGTGGACTTCTTTAGAACCATCCAGCTTCAGGGTTATTGGATAAAAACAGAGCTATTCATTCCACTACAGACTAGAAGAAGACATTGTACTGAGACTGAGAGAGAGTGTCAATAAGTTGTTTCAGACCATTAGGGTAGCTGTAAGCACATGGGGCAGATAAATGCAGGAATCGGAGTTAGTGTAACAGACTGAACGCTTTTTAACTCTTCTGTACATTTTCCTAGACTACGCAACAGTATTATTGTGACTTCATGCATTCTGTATGACAGAGACAATAAGAGTAGGGACAGATTCAGGACACACTTCATGTGTGTTGCTCTGACATTTTGATTATTGAAAACTATACTACTTAATTATTAAATATTTTAAAACTATAAAAACTCTCTTTATTGACTCAAGAGCAATTGACTATGGTCATTTGATTGTTTGCAGCCTATTAATTGCTCACAGCCACTCTCAGATAATGATCCGTACTGAGGGTCCAAACAAAAAGTAAGTGGTAGCAGGGAAAAAAAGTAATTGATTAATCAAACTGTGTTGATGTATTTGGTAATGTGCAGTGCATCCAACAGGAGAAGATGGAAAAGCCCACTGACTGTTCATTATTTTTGTGAATAGGGATCAAATAAATATTACTTTATATGATATCTGACCTTTTGGATAGCCGGTATGTATTTTGTGAAGACTGCTCAGAGATGGGGTGATTCAGTTGTCAAGAGAGGAAGTGATTTTCACATAGCATGGCTCTGTATATCTGGGCCCTCATTACAAGTTTGGTGGTCTTTCAGCAAGACCGCTGTGGTTGTGGGTGCCAGAAGACCCCCAGTATTGGCAGTATACCGCCATCCGTATTAAGAGTCCACAAACAAATCCACATAAAAACAGCCACAAATCTGACACCGTCAGGATGACCCAGGGTGGGATAGAGGCAGTCCCACAACCAGCACGGCCATGCCAAGCAAATACCGCCCTCCAAATTGCAACCCATAAATCAACACAGCGGTCACTGCACAGCTGAAAACCATTGGCGGTGTGAACCGCCGCAGTCAAAAACACATCTCTACCCGAACACAGCACCACATCGGAAAATCGAATACCCCACACTTGACACACATACACACATTAGACACACCAACACAAACCACTATAAAGCACACTCCCACACAACCCATAACCCTTTGCAACCAAAACGAAACAGACCGACAGAGAGGGCCACACAAACCAAAGACACTGCACATGTACACCGTATGCACTATCACATACAACTCAAAGCACACACCATACAAAGTGCACCACTGATACTATACACACATCGTCATAGCACCAAAACACCACAAACAACCAGCACACACAACCAAGTGCCCCCACCCCACCATGTACCCTACACTGCACCCTTGCACACTACATACACCCCCACTCATAACACAACCACCATGTCCCGTCAAAAATACCCACTGTTCACAGACGATGAGTTGAGGGTCATGGTTGATGAAATTGTCAGGGTAGAGCCACAACTGCTTGGAGCATAGGTCCAGCAAAAATTCATAGCCAGGAAAATTGAGTTATTGAAGAGAATCGTCGACAGGGTCAACTCAGTGAGCAACCATCCACGCACAAGGGAGGATATCCGGAAGAGGTGGAACTACAAATGGGGGAAGGTGCGTTCCATGGCATCCAGGCACCAAACTTCCATGATGAAGACTGGTGGTGGGACCCACCTTTTCCCCTAGAGTTCACATTGTGGGAGGAGAAGGTTTTGGACAACCTGCATCCTGAGGGTCTGACTGGAATACCTGGAGGACTGGACACTGATAATATACCCACATGCCCCTAGCAATAATTCGGTCCTCCAGCATGCTACCCCACCATCCTATGACTCCACAAGTCACCTATCTTCAATTACACCTCCCACACCATTACCTAAAGCCCCTCCCCTGCATGCCATCCCACCACCCAGCCACAATGGCCAGACAGTCCATGGCCACTGCACAGATAGCACTGTCAAAAACTAGTGCTACAACTCCCACAATGCACCTGCGCATCCACATGAAAAGCTGATCTGTCCACGTCACTGTGAAACACACACATGTAAAACTATTGCACCTGCAACACCAACAGGATGCTACGACTGAGGACCTACACATGGCAATGACAGAAATGTAACCCTCATACAGCACCCCTCAATGGAACATGCTACCCATTTCACTGTACATTACCCACAAACAATGTCTGTAGTGCTGCATCTGTCATTGCCATAACTGGGAATCAAGTTAAGCCACTGTAGGCATCAGACACAAACACCAACATTGACATCTCCATTATGTGATACTCTCCCACTTAATTCATAGGTACCCCTGCCACTGCCACCTTAGAGAGGATGCCAGAGACAGACAGCCCTCCCAAAGATGAAGGCCCAGTGAGGACAACGCCACAGGATGTCTGGACATGGACGACTTACCTGGCCCATCTGGGACATGTGGTCAGTCTATCACTCCCAGCCTCACACTGCCCATATCCAACCCCACCCCCCAACCTCTGGCATCTACATCTCAGCCAAAACCTGCTCCCCAAACCTGTGTCCCAAGGACTGGTCAATCAGCAGTGTGTCCCACAGTACAGGGACCTGAGTCAACCCCTCACACCCAAGACAATGACGGGCCCGGGGTAACTGGTCGGGGGCCCTCAGTGCCAGGGGCACAGCACAGGGAGTCAGGGGCCACGGGGGGAGGGCACCTGTGGGCCAGGGGTTGGGGCCCCAAGGCACTCGACTGGCCAGGAAACCATCTCCCAAGTCCTGGGAGCATACCAACAATTCCAGGGCAAGATGGGCCAAATATTCAACCAAAGGCTGCAGAGGCAATACCTCCAGGAGGCCATGCAGCAGTGGCAGGCCCACAATGCCACCAGGGCCTCCTGTTCCGCAGAATGAAGGAGTCATGAACAGATCCTGGATACTTGGCCGTCACTTGGGAGATGTACTGGTACGGGAGATGCACCACCTGTACATTGATGGAATAGTAGTTTTTCCTGTCCTATAGACTTGTTCATTGGCCCTGGGAGGGACCAAAGCAATGTGGGTGCCATCTATGGCCCTAATCACAAGAGGTATGCGTCCAATATTATATAAGTCAGCATTAACAGTAGGAAAATCCACACATCGTAGGAACCTGATGTAGCTGTCCATGTGTTTCAGTGGAGCAGATAGTACATCTGTCAACACAAGACTGAACATAAGCTGTGACATCCCTGCTGCCAAACCCACTGTAATCTGGAAAAACCCAGAGTCAAGGAAGTGTAGCACAGACAAGACCTGTACTGTGGGAAGTATACCCCCCAACTGATAGTCACCCAACCACCTTGGCATCTCTCTGCACCTCCTCCCAAAACACCTACATGCCCGCACTCACACACCCAACAGACACACAGCATACTCATGCCTTCCACCCATGCACCTGTACCCAAGACACCTACACAGACACACCTCACAACCACTCCTTTTCCCTCCACTATACTGTGGGAGGGATGGCATAGGGTTTACATATTCAGGCTAAAGATCTGGCTTCAACTGGGTACCTAGTTCCAATATGGTGTTACGATTCAGACAATAGGTCTGGATGATGTGTTGCTCCTCCAGGGTTGAAAGGTCCACTAGGAGGCGGTACACTGTTGCATGTCTCATTCTCCCCAATACCGGGTATCTAGGATAGAGAGAAGAGAATGTACAACTTGATGACCACTCAACGCATGCTAGCTAACAAAGTCCTTGTTGCACACAACATACACTTGAGACAGGCTCGAACAGTTGCCACATACCATTATGGCCATGTAGAAGGCCCATGTAAACCAACCTAGCTGCCCTTTACAGGGCCTGGATAACAGCATGTCACGCACATCACATGTCCAATGGTCCAAGTAAAAGCTGCATATTTGTCCATCATGTCCCAGGTATGTACAAATGCCACTGCCTAATATAGTTACACCACCTTGTCGCATAGGCTCTCATTATCTTAATGAGACTACTGGATTTTGAGCAGCAAGATCGTCCACGATGTGGGGGACTGAATCTGACCCACAGTGGATGACACGTGCCAGTCCAAATCCGGGCTTTGCTCCGGCTAACCAGCAGTGCTTCATCTCTCCCGAATGGTAGAGATGATTGGGCAGCCGAGCGCATGACATTTCTGTACTTCTCAGGGAAGTTGTGGTCACTCAGGTCACAACCGGTTCTCTCATACACAGTACAGGCTCATATATAAATGACAAGAAAGGCAGTGTAAGTTTTAAAGATGGGTTTAATAAAACAACTGCATTTTGGATAGCAAAGTATGAGCTGCAATAACCAGAACTACACAACACAGTAATATTAAAATAGTAATGATGAGAGTGAAGCACAAGAATAAGGCTATCATAGTGCCGCTAGATTATTTTTCTCCCTAAGTTATATTTCGAGCACAGCATGTTAAGCTCTAAGCCTGCCTTTCAGGTTCCCCCAGGAGGACATCAACCCTCATACCTGAGCAAAGGCCTGTAATCTGCATCAGCATCTGCAACAGGGCATTCAGCATACAGTTGTGGTTGCCTGGCTTGAATCTCCCTCTTGACGTGTACTAGGACTAGAAAGTGTTTTAATAAGTAACACGCAGATGTTCTAAGAAAACGTCCCTACGTAAGGATGTGTATTTTCTACGAATGCTGGAGACTAAACTTCTACTACGTTTACCGGCAATTTACCAGACGGTAGCCTTGACTGAAGCACAGGGAGATCAAGAATGCATTATTTGAGAACACAGTGCTGAACTAAGCTAAACAGTGTGATAGAAGAAATTAAAACAAGACCGTAAAAACTGGCTATTGTAAAATAGCAGTGCGAAGCTGAATAAAATATATCTAGGGCAAAGTGCACAGCAGCCTAGTATGTTAAACTAACGTGCATGGAGCTATACTAAAAATGGCTACACAACAACCTATGAGGTACCAAGCCGATGGTCATGCACTGGAATTGACACTCGCTCATTGTACTCCACTGTGGCATGATAATCACATTTATGGGCCCAGCCATAATGGCAGAACATGGGCATACACTGCATTCGGTACCTATGTCTAGTATGATGCACTTATTTTTTTTTTACAAACCATTATATGTGCCTAAAATGGCAGCCGCCTGTCCTGCATGCACTAGACAGATGGAAGTGACCTAATTCAGCCGGCGTGTGTCATCATGGTGGTAGTCAGTCACAACCATTGTGCAACTCCTCATTGGATCACATTGCTGCCTTTGGGGGACTGTAGCCAATGATGATCATCGCCGGTGGTGACAGTCATGTACGCTTGTACGGTCAGCTGTAACCACCATTTTCTGCCACCTAGCTCACTTGACTCCTGACACTCGTGCAAGCATGACCTCCACTACGTGAGCTGCTGTGTACTGTCTCTGGGAGCCACCATGCCATGTTCTGCGGGTGATAGGGACCCAGCCTTTACCCAGGAGGAGCTGGAGAAGCTTGTGGACGGGGTCCTTCCCCTATATGGATAGTTGTATGGGGCAGCAGAGTAGCAGGTGAGCCCAATTCCATTGTCCTATGTGATAGGGGTGTGTGAGGCTGTAAGGCATTTCCACACCGCACAGGGAGTGGATGCATGCAGGGGCCATAGAGTACATGCTTTTTTGCCATGAAGACACATTAGTGTGGGCATGTGATGTGTATGATGTGAGTAGTCCACTGCTGCTAATGTGCCGCCCCTCTACATGACTTTTTCCTTCTGTCTGTGTCACCCATGCAGGTCAGTGCCCATTAGAAAAAGTGGATATGGCGTGCCATCAACAAGCAAGTGCAGACCCTGGGTGTCCATAGCCGGTGGAACACCCACTGCAGAAAACGGTGGGAGGACCTGAGACGCTAGGCCCAGAAGAACGCCGAGGCCCAGCTGGGGACATCCTCCCAGTGAGGGAGGCATGCCCATCGGACCCTGACCCCCATAATGGCCCGCATCTTGGCAGTGGCCTACCCTGAGGTTGATGGGCGCTTGACAGCAGCACAGCAGCTACAAGGGGGAAAGTACAGGTTCCCACCTCCCACATGATTGGTCTTGTTTGGGATTGGGTGGCTTACTTGTGGGCAGATGTGTATGTGATAAGTGGCAGATGCACATCAACAATGGGTATCAGTCACCCTGTCAGGCTCGCAATCGATTATGTGTGGCAATACAATGCTGTCAGATATATCCAATTGTCAATTTTAATGATTGGGTGAATGTGGACACCCTATGCATTTTGCCAGACCTGCTTCTTCCATCTGCATCAATGTACCTGAGGTATAAGTGCTATCACATCAGTATGTTTCTCCCACTATTACTGAGGCTATCTCTATCTTGCACACTAGTTGCCATGGACTGATTGTAGGGCTTGCATCAGGGGTCCTCCACATGGTTGACCTCCATGGGACAGTATTTTGGATATGATACCTTAACATGCTGACATATGTTGACCAAAGAGTGTAGGATATGTGTAGGGAAACAACCATGGAATTCTGCTACATGTGACTCTATGTGAGCAAATAGCACAGTGAAACATATTGTAGCAGCTATAATTCTGTGGTCTAAACTTTCCAACTATGGTATGGTAGTAGATATTGTAATTCCCCTGGGAGGTCCGTGGAGTCTAACCCTATTGTTTGAATGTCATGCATGACATCGCCTTGGCAATCAAAATGCTGCTATGCAGTGTTTCAGCCTTGACCAAGTAAAAATGTTCCTACAATAACAGGTTTTTGAGCATTGCATCTTGCTATTCACAATGTATATTTCCTGAAATGCAGTGTCATTGTAATGGCATGCCATAATGTAATTGGAGAGATGTACATGTTGATCTGTGTTAATAATGGTAGGTAGGTATGGATCCTTTCCACCCTATCATTCTCTCTCTCCCTCCCTCTCCTCCTCTGTCTTTGTGTGCATCAGCATAATGTGGCAAAGGAGAAGGGACACCGGTGAGTGGTGAAGCAGCAGCCCATAGGACCCAGGAGGCTGACACCAGCGGAGCCGAGGGGACCAGTGGGACAGAGGGCGAGGGGAGTGCCACGGGGGAGACGGGATCATCTGCATCATCTTAGGAGTCCTCCTCCGATGGACGCTCCCTGGCAGTGGGGGACCCATCTGGGACCAGCCCAGCACCATCCTTTTCCGCCACCGCCCTTACCAGTACCGTCCTCCCTTTTGCTCCCCACCCAGATGCCCGTGCCCGCTCATCCGGGAGGGTGAGTGTCTCCTTTGCCACAGGCACCTCTGCTCCTGCCTCAGTCAGCCCTGCTGCCCTCAGTGAGGAGGCTATTGACCTCCTGAGATCCATCTCTGTGGGTCAGTCAACCGTTGTGAATGCCATCCAGTGACTGGCAGCTCAGGTACAGCAGAGCAATGCATTCCTAGAAGGCTTTCACTGTGCTGTACCTGGCCTGCAGAGATCCTTTCAGGCACTGGCCTCCACTCTGACGGCAGCCAGTGTCCCTTTGTCTACCCTCCCCCCTCCAACTACCTCTTCCCAAATCCCTCTCCCCATACCCATCTAAAGCGCACGTTCACACAGGCATGCATCCACCTCAACAGACAAGGTTTCCACAGACAAACATAGGCACCACAGGACCCACCACCAGCATGCACCCAAGCAACAGCCACCTGCAGACACAACAATATCCAGCCCCTGCACTGACTCCTCCGCAACCGCCTCCCTCACAGACACTACACCAGACACACCTGCCGGTACCACAGCATCATTGATGGATCCAGCCAGCAGTCTCATCTTACCCATGGTCAGCACAATATCAGACCCACAGACATCCATCACAGTCACCACATCTGCACCCACCACAACCACTGACACCCCCACTTCAGCCAGGCTACCTTGAATCTGGTGGCATAGTGAGCACTGGACCCACGTCTGGGCATACCCTTCCCACTTGGGGTGACAAATGCAAAAAGAACAGTTGGTGGACGGAATGCAGAACAAATCAAACATTGTAGGCATGGACACTGGACCGGCCAATTGCCTTATGCTTGTATATAGTTGGACATGTTTAATCCCTTTCACCTTTTGAATTCATCTGGGCCAACATGTTTGTTTTGGTACAATGTTAACATGATTGTCCTGCCTTTCTTTCTACATGGCTGTTTGGTTTATGTGGGCTTTGGTTTGTGTGTGTGTGACTTGTGTGTGTTGGTTGTGCTTGCTGTTTTGCCTGGGCTGCGTGTGTGTGTGTGGCCCTGCCATTGGTCCCGCTGTAATTGATGTTTTGTATGTTGGATAAGTTTGTGTTTGTTCCATGCATGAGTGTAGCCGATATATGTATGGTAATTGTTGGCATGTGTGATGGTAGTGTTATGTGTGCTTGTGTGATTGCTATGTGTGCGTGTGTGTGGTGTTCCTTATGTCCCATGCATTGTGTGTGGTGTGGGCCTGGTGTGTCGAATTGTTTGCTGAGTGGCACTGTGATTGTGTTGATTGGTATTGTGGTGTTGTGACGTGTTGTTGTATGTATGTGTTGTCATATGGAGGTGTGCAGTGAGAGTGCTTTGCAAAGCATTTGTCTAGTTGTGGTTGTGATGTGGTTTTGTGAGTCAGTGGAGTTGTGTATGATTGTGTTGGACAGTGGCTTTGCTCCAAATGTGCGAGTAGGTGTGTGTACGGCATGTGTGTGTTGGCCATGTGAGTGTTGTTTGGGTGTATGTGTGTGTAGTATGTGTATGCGTGTGTGTAAGTAGGTGTGTGTGTGTGTTTGTAGGGGTGTGTGGTTATGCTTGTGTGTGTCCGTAGCAAGCCATCCTTGATGTGTGTGTTGTATGTGGGTGTTTACTAATGCCGTTCGCTCCAGTGTGTGCTAGGTGTGTGTAATTACGGTTGTTGTCTTTGTCATCTTCGCTGGTTCAGAGTTATTGTGCAAGCAGGAGCAGTGGGAGGACTTCGAGTTCAGGCTCCATGGCAGGTCCGAGCGCGTCTTCGTTCCTTAAGGTGGGTGTTTCCTTTTATAGGTTGGTTTCCACCAGGGTTTTGGTGATAGTGCGACCACGGCGGAAACCCTGGCGGTCTGCAGCCTCAAAATGTGTGCGGCGGAAACATGGTCCACATTGGTCTGCAGGTGCATGCCGCTGTCCACAGCGCCCTGACCGTACTGGCGGTATTGACGGCGGTTTGGCTATTTTCTGTTGGGAACACAGTCATGGTCATAATTTGGCGCTCTTCACAGACAGGCCGTCAGCGGTTGACCGCTGCTGCCACCACCATGGAGGTATTGAGACTGCCAAACTCTTAATGACCCCCCGTATGTTGAAAGGCTCTGATATCCCAGAGCAGTAAAAATGAATTTTTAACACATAAGTGAGATGAACAGACGACCAAGTGAGAAAGGAAAAGGGCACTTATTGGTTGCTATTATAATATAGGTAATATTTTGGGTCCTGTTTGACTTATTCATAATTAGGTTGGTCTTTCAAAATTGAGGTTTCATACTACATTGATGGCCGACCATCTGAAAGGGCTCATAATTGTGACTTCTTCGATAAGGACATTTGTTTCCTATTGGACAGTACCTTTGATAGTCATGGTGAGACTATGGAAGCTGAGTATATTTTCTCATATACACAATAGAAAATGTATCAGTGTGGCTTCATTTTAAGTTTCAGAACACTATAGAGGTTTTTTTCTGGGTGTCAGACATAGTGGATCTCTTGGCGTCCAGGGTACTCTATGGTGGACAAAAAGGAACAAAATGTTGTCTATTGTCACTTGTGATTATCCTGCCAGTAGGTGAGGAAATATGGCCACAGTGAGTGAATGCCAGTGTATGTGTATTAGTATTAATTATAAAATGGAATGGTGGCTTTTAGTCTGTAATTTGGAATGTGTTGATTGGTGAAACTGTATTATTTTTTTCATAACAAGGGTTGTTGGATTCATGTATATGTTTTTTATTTCACACATTTGCACTGATTGCCATGCCCTGAGTATACAGATCACAGGAAAAAAAGTTCTACGTAAAATAATTGTTGCTGCTATATTGCATAATGTACAGCAAATTTGATGTCATCACTGGAACGATGATCGTACATTGTGTCTTGTATTGCTTATGTATTTCACTGTCACTAAATATGTTTTCATCATATCTTTCCTAGATGTTATATGAAATAATACTGGGGAAGTGAAATTTATACATTAGTCCCGTAGAAGGTGGTGGTGACATTCTGTTTCCACGGAAACGCATTGACAGAATTTAAAGGCATCATCTACAGTGCACTGGTTATTTTCACATGTCATTAATTAAATTTGGGAACACCCAATGACACAATGAGTAGAGGTTGATTCATAGAATGACTAACTGTGTTGTCTTGTAATATCATTCCTCTATTTATGTATATATTGTTTATGAATATATTTTTAATATGGATGTATGTGCTTTTTGTCAAATAAGAGGATTAAAACCATAAATATTTTTTTTTAAAGAATCTTTGTGGTATTCTATTATGTAATGTGTTAAAGATGTGTGTTGGAGTATATAATTAAAAGTAGATTGCATGATGGTAGGATGTTGATGAAGCCATGTTATGATTTCTATGAAGGGGAGTGATTAGGCGTTTGATTTCATAATCTTGTCCCTTAGCCTGAAGGGTTTCTCTCTAATTTTTCTCCATAACTATATTATGCCATGGCAAACCATAGGTCAACCCTTTTTGCTTACCTGCATAATCAAAGCAGTTTGCTGACTGAGTTGTTTCCTATTCATGAATTGTAAACTGAGGATTATGCTTGAGGGTGCAACTGTTTGCTGGTCTTTGTTGCCGGGATGCATGTGATGCATATATCTAGGAAATAGTCAAGTTTGCATCTGTCTTCGGAAGTATATATGCTATATGGGGGCTTTGAATGCTGGCTGGTAGAATATTTTGTTCTGTTTGGTTTGTATTAGGCCTGGGTGAAAAACTCCGCTCTGCTGGCAGACTTTGCGGAATTTGGCAACTCTATATTCCACACAGAACGTGGAGTTACTGATAGACTGCGCACTCTGCAACAGAGCAGAGTTTTTCCCCTGTTGGCACATGCTTGATGCCATTTGGTGTGCACAGGAAGCAGACGAGAGACTTCCAGTCACTCACAAGCACATACAAGATGTTGTTCCTGCCCACAAGATTTTTTGGCATGCCAGCAAATTCTGGCATGTCTTTTTGTGACCAAGGCGAGCGCAAGTGAGTGCGATCGACTGCGCCTGCAACCTGGCAAAGCTCAAGCAGCTAAAATCTCCTCAAATAGACAACTTTGAGTTAAAAACCTTCTCTAATGGACCATTTGCGTTGATGTTTTTGTGCAAGGAGTATTTTTTGTTGTTGTACTTTTTTTTCAACAACGGGCAGTGCCACAGAGACTTCAACTTCCTGTTCCTGTCCAGCAGGCTCTTCCCAGTGTTTTGTCCATCTCCGGGCCACTTTTCACTTGGATTTCAAACTGGAAGGATCGCTCCTGGATATCTCATTGGATTTAAGGACTTTATTTTATTTGAGATCTCACAAGTAAGTTAAAAAATCTATTGTTTAAGGTTGTTGTCCAACCTGTTTGTTTGATAGAGGGCATGCACCAGGATTTATCTGTACTTTTATTTGATTTTTAGAATGTATTGTGGTGGATGGCCTGCAGTTTCAGTAGGGGCCTTGTGGTTATTGTTTTAATTGTAATTTTTCTTCTTTAAAGGAAAAATGCTTCACAGTTCAGTACATTTTCTTAATGTTTTGTAAATTTGCAATATTCATTTAATTCACTATGTTATGTGGCCTGGCATGCTAATGAAATAGGCCTTACAGCTATAGGCCAGGCCAGTCCAAGTCATAGGTGCATGATGAAACAACTGTTTGTGGTGTCTGTTGAACTGAAACATCATTTAGACCATGGATGGCATTGGATTAAATAATTAGAAAATGTTATTTGGCCGGATTTCATGTTTTTTTCCCCTGCAAACAGCGTATGGTGGGGGTAATATATTTGATGCCTTTGTATGATGTGTGCTGTTTTTTTTAATTGCTGGCTTAATGCTGTTTTTCTCTCCTGTGCCAATGCCTCCTTTGTCTGACCAGTGTGGGAGAGTGTTTGCCTCTAGGCCACCATATGTCTTTGTTCCCCATTTCATGTGACCAGAGGTCCTTTTTGTATACTCAATTATAGTCCAATAAATGTGTTTTTGTTTTCTTTTTCTTCTATTCATCCTGCTTGTTTTTTGACCATGTGCCTAGTGAGCATTTTTGTGTAGGCAGCCAGTGTGCTTTTAGGCCTGCACATGTTCTTCGTTGTGGCCATGCCTCCTTGCTGGTTGTTGCTGTTTGACCATGTAGCTGGTGGCCATTTTGTGTAGGCAACCAGTGTGCTTTTAGGCCTGCATGTGTTCTTTGTTGTGACCATACCTCCTTGCTGGGTGTTGCTGGATCATGTGGCTGGTGGCCATTTTGTGTTGGTAGACAGTGGTCCTACATGTGTTCTTCTTTGTTGTGGTGGCTATGCCTCCTTGCTGGTTGTTGCTGAACCATGTAGCTGGTGGCCATTGTGTGCAGGCAGCCAGTGGGCCTACATGTGTTCTTCTTTTTGTGGTGGCCATGTCTCTTTGGTGGTTGTTGTTGTTTGACCATGTGGCTAGTGGCTATTTTGTGTAGGTAGCCAGTGGGCCTGCATGTGTTATTCTTTGTTGTAGTGGCCATGCCTCCTTGCTGGTTGTTGCTAGACCATGCAGCTGGCGGCCATTTTGTGTGTGATGTAGGTCAATGCTCATTACTAAATGCACTGTATAAACAATGTTTTATATTAAATTATATACTTTTTTGCGTGTTTCACCTGCACCACTCCTTACCTCCCAAATCCCAGTGGTTTTTCATGGTAGTATCCTTCCCATAAGATATCAGCAATTTATCTTATTTTACTTAATTTAATCATAATATTTTATAATTAATTTATTTTATTTCTTTCTTTTTTTGTTTTAGAATTTATACTTGTTTTAAATCACCTTTTTCATTTAAAACAGCTTTACATTATTTGTTATTATTATATTAATAATAAAGTTATAAATAAATATATATTTTTTAATTATTATTATTTTATTATTATTATTCCATCTGCACCATCAGCCCCATGTCTGTCACAGGAGCACAGCTGTACAACATTATTCAAATATTATTCCATTTGGCACCAGCACCTCCCTGAGTACCATATGCCAACTTGATGCACATAAAGCTAACAGTTACATTCTGTAGGTTGTAGTTGTTGCTCTTTCTTATCCTTTCTAAGTGTACATGATGATGAAAGTTAATGTCGATGTGGT
Source organism: Pleurodeles waltl (assembly GCF_031143425.1). Lineage (NCBI taxonomy): Eukaryota > Metazoa > Chordata > Amphibia > Caudata > Salamandridae > Pleurodeles > Pleurodeles waltl. Next base: position 641,451,718 of record NC_090446.1, on the reverse strand, counting down.
TTTACAAATGGATACACTGTATTGCTAATTATTTTTAATTAAAGTAACTAAATGATATTGATATTTTTAATTTAAGCAACTAAATGATATTGGGGGTCATTACAACATTGGCGGTAAAAGGCGCTTACCGCCGTGCACAAGACCGCCAATACACCGCCGTGGCGGCGGCATTCCGCCACAGCTATTATGACACACATCTTGGAATCCGCCGAAATTCAGACACCCACACAACACCGCCACACCAAAGGTCCGTGATAAACTGTTGGAAACAAATCCTCCACCTCCACGCCAACAGAAACAAGCCCATGCTATTACGACCCACAAATCCACACGGCGGTCTTTCAACCGCGGTATTCCATTGGCGGTACACACCGCCGCGCTCAAAATACACACACATCTCCAAAACACCGCCACATTGGACAATTCAAAATACACACACCTGATACACATACAAACAACACTCCCACACACCCAATACAATATAAAACACACACCCACATCACCCACAAACCCCTACGACCAAAAATTAGACACAAAGGCGACAGAGAGAGAGCACAGAATAGACAACCCCACTACACAGAGGCACACAACACCATCACCCACACAACATCCACGCACAAAAAACACCACACACCACTACACTCACCACAACCATCACCACATACACCACCCCACACATCACCCACACCACCCCATGGCACGTCAAAGACACCCTCGCTTCTCCGAGGAAGAGCTCCAGGTCATGGTGGAGGAAATCGTCCGGGTAGAGCCACAGCTATTTGGCTCACAGGTACAGCACACATCAATAGCCAGAAAGATGGAGTTATGGTGCAGAATAGTGGACAGGGTCAACGCCGTGGGACAGCACCCAAGAAAAAGGGAGGACTTCAGGAAGAGGTGGAACGACCTACGGGGGAAGGTGCGTTCAACGGTCTCCAGGCACAACATCGCGGTACAGCGGACTGGCGGCGGACCCCCACCTCCTCCCCCACAACTAACAACATGGGAGGAGCAAGTCTTGACCATCTTGCATCCTGAGGGCCTCGCAGGAGTCGGTGGAGGATGGTAAGTCAATTCTTAACTATCATATCCCCTACCCTACCTGCATGCTATAACACCCCCCTCCCTCACCCCTTCCCCTATCACTACAACTCCTCACTAATGTACCCATGACACAAACCACCCATCCCAACACCAAGCCCTGCATGACACAACTAGGCATGGACACCCCTCACTAAAGCATGCCCACTGCACATACCCAGTACACCCCCCCCAACCATCACCACACAAACCCACACACAGGAATGCTTGCACTGGGGTACACAAACACCCACCCATTGCACACCATTACACACACACATGCAATAATCATGCTCTTATGCCCCTGCAGGAACCCGAAGGACTGTCACCACACCAGAGGGTCCAGACAACACCACTCCACCCCCAGAAGAGGCCCACAGTGATGAGAGCAGCTCTGCCCTACTGGATCCTGATGACCAGCCCGGACCATCGTGGGCCTCGGGACAGTCGGTTCCCCTTGCACAGGCACAGCCCAACACCGACCTTGCACCCTCTGGTAACACCAGCACAGCACCCACCCAGCGGGCCCAAACCTCCCTACCCAGGACAGGTCAATCAGCGGTGTGTCCACCACTACAGGGCACCCTGGGTAACCCACCACCCCAACAACAACAGGGACCTGGGGGCAGTGGTAGTGGGCACACGGTCAAGGGGACGGAGGCACAGGAACACAGGGGAACTGGGAGGGCTGCTGTGCGACAGGGGGCGGACAGGCCAAGGGAACCCACTCTCCTAGAGGCCCTATCCTCCATCATGGAAGCATACCACCACTCCCAGGAGACGATGGCGACGGTCCTGGACAAGTTGCAGGAGACCCTGCGCCTGCAGGACGAACTGTATTTGGGGTTCAGGGAGGAGCTCAGGACCATCAGCTCCGCCCTGGGCACCATCGTAGGGGTGCTGAAGGACATACAGCAGACCTTGAGGGACACCGTGGCACTCCAAGGGGCCCCTGACACTAGCCAGGACGATGAAATGCCCACTACCTCCGCCGGCGCTAGTGGACAGGACGCCCCGCAACAGGACCAACACACCGGCACCCCACCCCCTGCAGACGGACAACCACCACGCAAGCGGTCCCTGAGATCCAGGAACAGGACAGAGCAAGATGGCAAGATCCCCGCCAGGAAATGAGACCAGCCTGATTGTCCTCCCACTGTCCTACTTAGTGATCCTGTCCATACTTAAACTGCCCCAGCTCCACTTCCTATGCCCAGATGGGCAGTGCACCTGTGAGACTAATAGACTGGACTCTGCCATGGACATTCCTCCGCCATCACCCATCCTCATTTTACAACCCCCTCCCATTTCTGAGCACTTCAATAAACACCCTTGAAACACAAAACAATCTGGAGTCAGTCTGTGATTTAGTAAAAATGTATCATCAATGACAGTGTCATAATGGGTGTACCATTCTAAAGCTAACATACCTATGTCACACATCACAAGCCCTTGAAGGATGCAAGCAGCTGACACGTAGGTAACCACACCTGTGAAACCGTAATGGAAGGGTACAACTCAGTTACCAAATAGTGACTTAAATTGAAAAACAGGATAGAGGTAGACCTGTGAAAGTTAATGTAATGTTAAAAATGAAAATGTTCTCACCTGTGTCTCAGTGGAAATATTGCTGTATGACTGACTCCCTGTTGTCGTTGTCTTCTTCATCAGCTTCCTCCTCATCACTGTCCACAGGCTCCACAGGCTCCACAGCTGCTACAACACCGGCATCTGGATCATCCTCCTGCAGAAAAGGCACCTGGCGTCGCAAAGCCAAATTATGGAGCATGGAGCAGGCGATGATGATGTTGCACACCTTTTTCGGTGAGTAGAAAAGAGATCCACCTGTCATATGGAGGCACCTGAACCTGGCCTTCAGGAGGCCGAAGGTGCGTTCGATCACCCTCCTAGTCCGCCCATGGGCCTCATTGTAGCGTTCCTCTGCCCTGGTCCTGGGATTCCTCACTGGGGTCAATAGCCACGAAAGGTTGGGGTAACCAGAGTCCCCCAATAGCCATACACGGTGCCTCTGGAGTTGACCCATCATATCAGGGATGCTGCTATTCCGCAGGATGTAGGCGTCATGCACTGAGCCAGGGAACATATCATTTACCTGCGAGATGTACTGGTCTGCCAAACAGACCATCTGGACATTCATGGAATGATAACTCTTCCTGTTCCTGTACACCTGTTCACTCCTGTGGGGGGAGACCAGAGTTACATGGGAACCATCAATAGCACCTATGATGTTGGGGATATGTACAAGGGAATAGAAGTCACCTTTCACTGTAGGCAAATCCTCCACCTTAGGGAAAATGATGTATCTCCTTACGTGTTTCAGCAAGGCAGACAACACTCTGGACAACACGTTGGAAAACATAGGCTGGGACATCCCTGATGCCATGGCCACAGTTGTCTGAAAAGACCCACTTGCAAGGAAATGGAGCACTGACAGCACCTGCACGTCAGGGGGGATTCCAGTTGGATGGCGGATTGGTGAGATCAGGTCTGGCTCCAACTGGGTACATAGTTCCTTGATTGTGGCACGGTCAAACCGGTAGGTTACGATGACATGTCGCTCTTCCATTGTCAACAGGTCCACCAGCGGTCGATACACCGGAGGATTCCGCCATCTTCTCATATGTCCCAGCAGACGGTGCCTACGAAGGACAACAGCGAAGAACCAGTCAAGACTACACCACTCACAAAACCCTTCCTGTATGTGTGTTGAGTGTAGGCCTAGCTATGTGTGACGCAGTAGTAAATGAAGCCATGTGGGCCCCTGAAATAGCGGCTGCCTGACCTCTAAAGTGGGACAATGGGATTGTGGGGTAACAGCACTGGCGTTACATACCGTCGCGGTAGGCGGTCGTAGACCGCGGCGCAATGCTGCATTGGTTAACATTGGACCCTATGGGTCACAGGAGCCAATGAACAGGTGCGCTGGCGGTGATGATGCGCACCGCCGCGGACGTCAACGCCATTTTCTATCTGTTCAATCACTAGATACCTGACCTTCGACAGGAAAGGACCTACACTGCAAGTGCTGCTGTGACCTCGGTCTGGAAGCGACGATGGCTGCTGCGTCTGGGGAAAGGGCCCTTGCCTTCACTGCACAGGAGTTGGAGAAACTGGTAGACGGGGTCCTCCCACAGTACACGCTACTCTACGGTCCTCCAGACCAACAGGTTAGTACACAGGGAGCATGTTGTATGGGCTAGGCCTGGGTGGAGAAGGCTGGTTGGAAGAGGGAAGGGGGCAGAGTCCATAGAACATTAATGCATGGGAATGAATGTGCCACATGGCCAGAGTAGGAAGGGGGCCACTCACAACGACGGTGCAGTTGGTAATGACTGTTCCTCTTTCCTTGTGAATGTCATGTAGGTCAGTGCCCACCAGAAAAGTTACATTTGGAGTGCCATTGCCAAGGAGGTCCGGACCCTGGGGGCCCACCAGAGACGGGGCACCCACTGCGTAAGAGATGGGAGGACATTCGCCGCTGCAGCAAGAAGACGGCGGAGGCTCAGCTGGGGATGGCCTCCCAACGTGGGAGGGGTGCCCATCGCACCATGATGCCCCTGATGTTCCGGATCCTGGCGGTGGCCTACCCGGAGTTGGATGGGCGCTTGAGGGCATCACAGCAGACACAAGAGGGTGAGTACAACCTCATTCTGTGGACTTTGCGTGCAGTGGAGGTGTCTGGGTGGTGGAGGTGGCCTGTGGGTGTCCCTAGGCCAGGGCGAGTTCGGTAGGCAAGGCCCCTCCGTAATGTAGGCCATGTGGCACTCTACTCCACCTCAGCAGAGTGCCAAGTCGAGGTATAGTTGCCCCTGTGGCATCCATGTGCGCCAATGTCCACCATTGCCATATAGGCCATATTCTAGAAATTGCATGTGCAGAGGGCAGGAGCATGGCGTAATGCAGGGGGCATCTGCGTTTGTCTTGTCCGCCAACGGTAGCGGTATGCCATGCAGTAAAAAACCCTCTTTCTTTTGTCTCCCCCCCTTTTTCTGCTCTCCCTGTCCTTTTGTACATCAGCATCAACAGGCGGAGGTAGAGTGGCACCGGAGCACGAGGGAGCTGCATCCCACATGGCCATGGAGGGCCACACCACGGACTCTGAATGCACCAGTGGAACGGAGGGCGAGGGGAGCTTCACGTCGGCCACCGGATCACCAAGCAGCGACACAGACTCGTTCGACGATGTGGGCTCCCTTGTGGTGGCGGCACCATCTGTGCCCCACACCTCTACAGGTACAGCCACCACCTCCCCTACCAGCACCGCCCTCCCAGCAGCCCCTCAGCGTTCGCCCCGTGCCTGCTCACCCAGGAGGGTGGGCATCACCTTCGCCCCAGGCACCTCAGGCCCTGCCCCAGTCACCCCTGCTGCCCTCAGTGAGGAGGCCATTGAAATCCACAGGTCACTCACTGTTGGGCAGTCTACCATTGTGAATGCCATCGAGGGTGTAGAACGAGAGTTGCAACACGGTAATGCATTCCTGGAGGGCATTCATTCTGGTCAGGCTGTCCTTCAGCGAACCCTGCAATCTTTGGCCTCAGCACTGATGGCAGCAATTGTCCCTGTGTCTAGCCTCCCCCCTCCAAGTTCCTCCACCCAGACCCAATCTCCTGTACCCCAGCCCATCCCAAGCACACCTACAGACCAGCATGCACACAAGTCAACACACACAAGTAGCTCAAGCAAACATAGGCACCACACACACCACAAGCACTCACGCAAGCCTCACCCACATACAGACACAATAACATCCACTGCCTCCACTGTGTCCCCCTCCTCCTCTTCTCCCTCCTCCCTCCCAGTGTCGTCTCATCACACACCTGCATGCACCACATCTACAGGCACCATGAATCGCACCAGGACACCCAGCACCACAAGGCGCTCACCTGCACTCACCACCTCCACTGCCATTTACACGTCCCCTGTGTCCTCTCCCAGTGTGTCTGTGACGCTCCCTCCCAAAGTACACAAACGCCGGCATTCACTCACCCAACATCCATCCACCTCACGACAGCCTCCAGTGCCTACTCCTGCACCCAAAACACCTAAAGTGACACCTCCGACAACCACCTCCTCTTCCTCCACTCCCAGACCCCCTCCAGCTACCCATCCCAGTGTTCGTCAGAAACTGTCCCTCTGTAAAGTTGACCTTTTTGCCCCACCCCACCCCCTCCAATTTATCAGTCCCGTCATAGCGCCTCAGCCAAAAAGCCTCCAATACCAGTGGTGCCTGTTCAAGGTTTTTGGAGTGCACCGGCCACCAGGGCAGGCAGTAGGACCCGGAGCCAAGGCACTGGCAGACCACCCCCTGTAAAGGCTCTAAAATTGGAGAGTGGACGACGGGACCGTGTTAAGACTCCTGGTGGGAAAACAACTGACATGGGTTCCAAGGGGATTGGAGAGTCAGCTGTGACTCCACCAAAGGTGGGGAAGGGCCATAGGAAGTCTCCCCAGCCTGTTGTGAGTGTCACGGCGGAGAAGTGCGCCATCATTTCTGGCAGTCGAGACACAACCGCCAGCACCGTCGTTACTGGTCCAGAGACCACCGCCATAGTCAGTGCCCAGGAGGGCCCCACTATCGTCACTGGTCCAGAGACCACTGCCATAGTCACAGCCCAGGAGGGCCCAAGTATCGTCACTGGTCCAGAGACCACCGCCAGAGTCACAGCCCAGGAGGGCCCAAGTATCGTCACTGGTCCAGAGACCACCGCCAGAGTCACAGCCCAGGAGGGCCCAAGTATTGTTACTGGTCCAGAGACCACCCCCATAGTCAGTGCCCAGGAGGGCCCCACTATCGTCACTGGTCCAGAGACCACCGCCATAGTCATAGCCCAGGAGGGCCCAAGTATTGTCACTGGTCCAGAGACCACTGCCAGAGTCACAGCCCAGGAGGGCCCAAGTATCGTCACTGGTCCAGAGACCACCGCCAGAGTCACAGCCCAGGAGGGCCCCACTATCGTCACTGGTCCAGAGACCACCGCCACCGCCGGAGTCAGTGCCCAGGAGGGCCCCACTATCATCACTGGTCCAGAAACCACCGCCAGAGTCACAGCCCAGGAGGGCCCAAGTATCGTCACTGGTCCAGAGACCACCGCCAGAGTCACAGCCCAGGAGGGCCCCACTATCGTCACTGGTCCAGAGACCACCGCCACCGCCGGAGTCAGTGCCCAGGAGGGCCCCACTATCATCACTGGTCCAGAAACCACCGCCAGAGTCACAGCCCAGGAGGGCCCAAGTATTGTTACTGGTCCAGAGACCACCGCCAGAGTCACAGCCCAGGAGGGCCCCACTATCGTCACTGGTCCAGAGACCACCGCCGGAGTCAGTGCCCAGGAGGGCCCCACTATCGTCACTGGTCCAGAGACCACCGCCAGAGTCACAGCCCAGGAGGGCCCAAGTATCGTCACTGGTCCAGAGACCACTGCCAGAGTCACAGCCCAGGAGGGCCCCACTATTGTCACTGGTCCTGAGACCACCGCCACCGCCGGAGTCAGTGCCCAGGAGGGCCCCACTATTGTCACTGGTCCAGAGACCACCGCCGGAGTCAGTGCCCTGGAGGGCCCCGGCTGCCACAGCCCCACTGGGCAATGATGAAACGTCATGCCACACACCAATGTCCAGTGTAGAAGACGTCATTCCACACACCAATGTCCAGTGTAGAGAACGTCATGCCACACACCAATGTCCTTATCAGAACCGCCATGGCAAAGCACCGCTGAACAGTCCTGAACCGCCATGTCAAAGCACCGCTGAACAGTCCTGAACCGCCATGTCAAAGCACCGCTGAACAGGGCAAAGGCCGCCATGGCAAAGCACTGCTGAACAGTCCTGAACCGCCATGTCAAAGCACAGCTGAACAGGGCAAAGACCGCCATGGCAAAGCACCGCTGAACAGGGCAAAGACCGCCATGGCAAAGCACCGCTGAACAGGGCAAAGACCGCCATGTCAAAGCACCGCTGAACAGGGCAAAGACCGCCATGTCAAAGCACCGCTGAACAGGGCAAAGACCGCCATGTCAAAGCACCGCTGAACAGTCCTGAACCGCCATGTCAAAGCACCGCTGAACAGGGCAAAGACCGCCATGTCAAAGCACCGCTGAACAGGGCAAAGACCGCCATGGCAAAGCACAGCTGAACAGGGCAATGCACCGGGTAGGAATGAATGGACCACCACATCAGGCATCCTTATCCCATGTGCAGCTGGGACAGTGACAGGACACGACCTTTCACGGGGAGACTCATCCAGTCTGGGCACCAGTCGCCCCCAGTACCAGTAGAGACCTGCATCAACTTGAGAGACTGTGGCTTTGCACTCCCCAGGATGGCACAGTGGGCAAACCACCCACTGTAGAGACTTGAGAGACTGTGGCTTTGCACTCCCCAGGATGGCACAGTGGGCAAACCACCCACTGTAGAGACTTGAGAGACTGTGGCTTTGCTCTCCCCAGGATGGCACAGTGGGCAAACCACCCACTGTATAGACTTGAGAGACTGTGGCTTTGCACTCCCAAGAGGGCATAAATGGGCATGGAGCCCCGTCGTGGATCTGGCTTTGCAGTCATCCGGCTGAGGTGCCCCCCCTTCCCTTCCCCCTGAGGTGCCTGTAGTATTTCTATCTGATGCCCCGGCAGTGTTCTCTCCGATTGTGGTGAGGTATCGTTTGTGGGCCTCGCCCATGCATTTTTGGACTGATGGTGCACGGACATTGTTATGTACATAAATGCACTACTTCTCGTATTGTATATAATTATGACTGATTTTCAAATATATATCTGTATATTTTTGTATGACATGAATATTGGCACATTACATTGTTTGACCGATTTTTGCTTTGTGTATTCATTCTTCCGGGGGGATTGTGGGTTGTTACTGTGATTTTTGTGAATGCATTGGTGTGTATGTTGTAATATGCGAGGGTGGGGGTGTTTGGTGTGTGTCCCCCTAACTTTTGCCTCCCCCATGTCATAGGTGCAGTACTCACCGTTGTCTGCGGCGCCTACGTAGCTGTTGGTCGTAGAGGAGCAGAAACACAAGGGCAGGGAGTATTTGGAGTTCCGGCTCCATGGATTCCTCGTGGGATATGTTCAGGTGAGCGTTTTCCCATAGCAAAAGCTGTTTCCGCCGTGTTTTTATCCACAGTGAATCCCCCCCTGAAAAGGTGGAGGATTGGCGGGTTGTAATACTGAGGGCGGTACATTGTCTTCTGCCTGTCTGTTGGCGGTGACCGCCGCGCTGCTTGTCTGTACCGTCGTGGCTGGTGGAGTGTTAAAGTGGCTGTCTTTGTTGGCGGTTTCCGCCAGGGTCATAATTCCCTTTTTTTGTCCGCCGGCCTGTTTGCGGTACTTCCGCTGCTTTAACACCGTCCGCCAGGGTTGTAATGACCCCCATTGTCTTTACTACTAATTCAACTGCAACAATATCATGTTCCACTGATGTTCTTCGTGCATGTTTGCTTTTAGGTGCACAAAGAGAAAGTGACACCACCCGCAGTACTGCCAGACAGAAGGTCTGTGCACGACGTGACGCGTAACCATACTCACAACATGGACATCTCTTCAGCTTGTGAAGCTCAGGGCTACTACCAACTAACAGCTTCAAGATGCCCCCAAATAAAGGATCTACCAAGGAAGTGGCCAATAATAGGAATGAGCTTCCACCACTGGTATGTCGCCCCAGACCATTTTCTTGCAAAAATGCGTGCCTGCCACACCGGCCTCTGGGGAGCAAGCTGGGAGCAGCACTCCTGCATCTGCGGCCCCACTCCAATCTAGGCCTAAATCCATGTCTGGCAGCCTCTCTAATCATGGCAACGCCGACGAGCAGTGATGTTGAATTGGGCTTATCTTTCTCAAAGTATTACCCAATCATTGCAGGGAACTCAGGTCAGTGGACAACAACAGACGCAGCCAGCACTAGTAGTTCCTCCCGAAGTAGGAGCACATCAGGAGGATATTGAGCTTCATGGTGAGGAAGTCGATTAAGCCCCTCTTTCACAAGATCCATTGTCTTCCAGATCTCCACCATTTTCTTGTTCAAGCTCCCCTTCTGATGATCAAGAGTCCACTTGGATGCCACATCAGTCTAAGACATGCCAGAAGAGGCAAGGAGTAAAAAGGAAGGTTCCTGAAAGCCTTAGTGTAATGGATGAAGAAGAAGAGTCTGATGATGAGCCAGTCATCATGGAAGTTAGCCCAGCTACAGTGGAGTCCAACATTACCCCATGTGGCATAGATACCACCACCACCACTGCCAGCTTCCATATTTACAACAAGGCCCTTGCTGCAACCTACATCCACAGCCATCTCAGTAAAAGTGGGCACTGCAGAGAGGCAAACATCATCAAAACACCCACCTACATCCCACTTCTTCTGACATTGGCAGCGGCACCAGTGTTACAAAGTTGACCTCACTAGTTTGGGACTTCTTTACGGTTAGTGAAAAGGTGCCGAACATTGTGACATGCTCCATTGGCTGTGCGAGTGTTAGTCGGGGTAAGCTTGGTACAAACTATGGTACTGAAGGCCAAACAACTCATTTGAGAAAATACCACGCAATCCGCTACGAGGCGCACTTTAGCCGCCAAAAACTTCCAAGTAGTGTTGGTGAAGGTGGTGAGAGCAGGGATTCAGATCCAATCATGGTGGGAGGGGAAGGTGAAGAAGAAGGTGACATTTCCATTACACAAATCAGACCTGTCTCTAGCAGTGCAGTGGTATTGTCGTCCACATCAGCAACATCCCATTGGTGCAAGAATACTCAGAGTCAGGTCGAGACACCAAGGCAAGAACATACAGTGGCTGCCCTTTTGAGAGGCACATTGAGCCTACCATCACCTTCTGCTCTCAAGAAGTTGCCTCCATCAGTGGCACCAGTAAAGAAAAAAATCCAGGGTACTATCACTGGCATGTTTAGGCAGGAGGGGCAGTACAAAATCCAACAACCGAACGGCACGTTTGTACAATGAGTAGCAGGCTAAAATGTTAGCGCTGGACCTCCTTCCCTTTTCTTTTGTGGAAGGAGTGGGTTTTCTAGAATTTGTGAAGGCCATTTGCCCACGATGGAAGGTTGCCAGCCGAACCTATTTTGCCAGAGTTGCTCTTCCAGCGCTACATCACCATGCGCTGGAAATGGTTGCACAAGCTTTGCCGCAGAGTGCTGTCCACACAATCTACCTAACAACAGACATGTGAACCAGCTGGCAAGCCACTGATTACATGTGTATCACTGCACACTGGATCTCTTTTGTGGGGGTTAGAGAAATGATGTCTGGAGGTGTTGACACTGCTTAGATTTTTAATGGTGCACTGAAGCATGGAACGGTAGCTATGTTCGCCATGATAAAATCCCATACAGCTGCAAACATCTTGGATGACTTTAACAACAAGGTCTTTGAATGGCTGTGCCCCAGAGGGCTTAACATTGGATTTGCTGCCATGGACAATGGCAGTAATATCAATAAGGCCATGTCAAATGGTGGCTATTTCACGGTCATGTGTTTGGCACACTGCATCAACATCATGTACAGGACTTTCTCAAAAAAGAACCCTAAGTCAGCAACTTGCTGTCCACTTGCAGAAAAATCTGCACTCATTTCAGCTATTCCTTTAAAGCCCGGAAGCTGTTGAGGATTATCCAGCATGATATTAGAATGCCAGTTAAAGCACTCATACAGGAGGTGCCAACACATGGAAATTCAACGTATTACATATTGTAACGTCTATTGAGCAGGACAGACCAATCAATGAATATGTCATGCAAAGAGAAGATGCAACTGTGAACGGCATGATCATTGAGGTGGACCCATGGGGCCTAGTCAAATGCCTGCTTCCTTTTGACATTTTTACATGGGAAGTCAGCAAGGAGGACTGTACCATGGGCCAAGTTATCTCATTGTTGCATATGCTGTAGAAAAAGCTAAAGGAGACGTCTGAAATGTACGCAGGTGTGGAAGAAAGAAACAAATGTGCAGGAGTTGGCAGAGAGCTTAATCCTTCGCTTATCTTTTCCTACAAGGCTGCAAAGAGACATAGGCCCTCATTTTGAATATGGCGGTAAATGCCACCTACAGCAGCAGCGACGGCCGCCAAAACACCGTCACTGTGGATAACATCCATACGCCATAATATGACCACAGCTGGATTAACACCACAAGAAGGGCCAAAATCCAGCTGTGGCCATGCTGGCGGATGGTGTTAAGGTGGTGCTGCTACCACCAGCAGCACCATGCCAGTATACGCCCGCCAGCCTTTTTATGTCAAAAAATACGGCCTGGTGGTGTTCTGCTGGCAGGCACTGAAGGCGGTAGCAGTGCCCCGTCCCGTCCCCTGCCGTAAGACCCACTGGATGCAGGTAAGTCAGGTTTCCAACAGCGGAGGAGGTGGGGGTGTTGTGTGTGTGTTGGGGTGTGTGCATGAATGCGAATGAGTGTGTAGTGTTGTTTGATTGTGTGTGTGTGCATGTGTGAGAACGCATGTATGAATGGAAATGTGAATGCATGTCTGTGTGTCAGTTTGAATGTATGTATGGATGTGTGCGTGAATGAATAGGTGCATGTGTGCATGCCTGTGTGAGTGAGTGTGTGAATGCGTGGTGTGTGCATATATGGGGGGAGGATTTTAAGGCGGGGAGCGTGGATGGAAGGGGCAGGTGGGGGTTGTTTGGGGAGTATCCTCCTTCAGTGACAGGGAAGTAATTCCCTATCACTTGTAGGGCCTACTGCTGTGATTTTCATGACGTTACGAACGCAATGAAAACCATGGCGGTAGGCAGGGTTATAATGCCGCCGGCAGTACAGTAGCGGCTTCTGGGTTGGAGATTGGTATCTCTGGCCCAGCGGCTGCTACCTCCATTGCGGTCGGTGTGGTATATTGGCAGGCTGGCTTCTGCCAACCCGCCAATGTCGTATTGTGGCGGTATGTACCGCCAGCCTGTTGGCGGTACTAATGCTACATTAACACCGACTGCCGGGGTCATAATGACCCCCATAGTGTCATCCAAACATTTAACCTGTGCCACAGTTCTTGACCCAGGGTATAAACAATTACTGCCCAATTTCATTCCTTTTTCAGATGAGGATGTTTCAACCTACAACATTTGAATTGCTGAGCAAGCCAGAGACCTAGAAAAGAACGGCTGGGAATTAGAGACACACTCACGGGCAGAAGTTCTGGGGTGCAGTCTACACCTTCCATAGAGCCTGCGGACAGTGCTGTTGGCTTGCAGCAGTCAAAACCAACACCAGCAACAACAACAGGAGCAGAAGCAGGAGACCCAAATTCTGTATTCGATTGGTTTCTAAAGGCAGGGCTTACGTCCACTGCGGAGACAAACGCAAAGGAGGTTGAGCAAGGTGGAGCACCAATGACTTTTGATAGGATGGTCCAGGTCTACCTGGTTGACCCAATGGAGGTCTATCTGGATCAAAACTCATTGGTGTATTGGTATGGGAAGAGGCATCAATGGCCAGTGCTCAGCAGGCTGGCAATAATATACCTGGCTTGCCCTGTAGCCAGTGTGTCTGCTGAGAGTGTGTTCAGTGCAGCTGGTGCAGTTGTCACAGTGAGAAGGACCAGTCTCTCACCCCAAAACGTCGAGAGGTTGACCATGCTCAAAGTGAATCAGCACTTATTACACCTGAATTACAGCATAACTGAAGTACAAAAGGAGGTGGGTGAGGATGATTGGTCAGGCTTGGGTCATGGTAGTGTGTTAGCTGATCAACTTCTGGCCAAACCACCTGAGTTTGAGGATAAACTCTACTTCCCTGACTATTGAGAAGCTTGAGCCACCATATAACTTTCTTCTTTCTCTCAACAAACTGCTTTGGGAAAAAAAAGAAAAAAAGGATATATCTAGCTGGGGGAACATTATTATTTTATTTGTTTGTGTCTCACTAACTAATGAAGTATCACCGTTTTAGACACATGTATGGCCGTATTGGATTAGGACCAGTGTGCAGAGCAGAATCCCTTCCCCACCTCCAAAATCCCTCAAAGGATATGGGAGAGATAATGCCTGTCTCCATCATATGTATATCCCTTCCTTTATCCCTAGCAGGAATGCCCCAGATATTTGATTTCCAACTTACCAGCCAATGTGTGTTTCACTTTGTGAATCAAAGAGGATTAGTAATGTACCACCATGCTTGATTGAACAGGTAGGTAATGCTATACCCCAATGACTGTTATGAGTGATTCTTGTTTCAAAGTTGCGATGGTTCATGTCATGTGGTGGTAGATAGTGAGAGTGTGTGTTTATTGTTTAACTATAATTATTACGCTTGATTGCGTTTGTGATTGATTGACAATGTTGGTGCCCATTTTTTTTTCCTGAAGGTGTTTTTTTTTTCTTCCCCTTTGACACTTACCAAGATTTGTTTGCTGGTTTGTTTTACACTACTTTGCTTTCTGGTTCACATTCTTCAAAGGCCTGACCAGTCCATTTAGCCAACAAAAAAAAATCTAGTCTACACAAAAAAACGAATCAATGTTTCTCTTGTTAGACACAGCTATGCTCTACAGGTCGCTCTGACTCAATTTGGTCGGGAGACAAGAATATCAGAGTAAGGAGGATGATGGAAGGACTCAGAACGTGAATTGACAACTTTAACAACTGCCAGAAGAAGGAAGTTATCAACTTCCTGGAAATCAACATGGATGATGGCAAGTCTAAGAGGCCTGCTCAACTCTGTGGACTGGTGAGAGCTTGTTGGTTACTTGATTTGGGAAATGCAATGCTGATGAATGTGTGTGCTGGCTAGCTCAAATTTGAAACTACGTGTTTGGGGGAGCCTGTTGGTGTAGGGGGTAGCTGGAGGAGACAGACATGTGATGGATGATGTGACATATGCATCATCACACAATGCATGTGGTTCAAGTTAAATATGATGAAGATGATGATGATCATTACAGTTGCTAGGTTGATCATCCCTATATACATGCAGCCACTTGTCTGTGATTGTTGGTTGTTGTAATTGCTCTCACTTAACTGATTGCACATCAGTCATAAAATACATGATTGCAAAGGACTATGCTCTTGCTCTGCCTCCTCTGAGCATTCTTGGTAAACTACTACTCATTACCTTCCATTCTATCCTACCTGATTTTACAATATAATAATTTCAGTTTAAAAAAAAAATCAGCAGACCTTCTCTTATCCTGCACAAAAGGCAAAAGAACCACAGCACTCATGCTTACCTCATCGGACCACTTTAGCCAAGCAGGCACTCAAGACTGACGAGGAAATCCAAGAAAAATGCACATGCATCACCCAATTTGGCAATACAAACTAGTATCATTTTTCTTTTAATAATCTTTTTTAGGACAGTGTGTGTTAGTTTCACTCCAACATTATTTCTGTTTACTAGTTTGCAAACCTAGGTGATAGAACATTTAGATATATATTGTAATAACTTGGGTATCTCTGGGGATGGTGGAATTGTTGCAGTCTATCTAGGTTAAGTGGGTCATACTCATTTCTATTCCTCCCACAACAGGCTGCTGATCATTGCCCAAATGAATATTGTGTTTGTCTAGTGTTTGTCTTTTTGTCACACCTCTCCCTTAATCTCCTTTTCCAAACCATTCATCAAATCCCAACCCTGTTCCCCCGAGCTTTGTGATTTATTGATGTGTGACTTAATAATTTACACCATTAATTAATAACACACTTGGGGCCAGATGTAGGAAGCCGTTTGCATGGTGCGAACTGCGAAAATCGCAGTTTACGCCATGCAAACAGCCTTCTGCGATGCACATTCACAATTTGCGAGTCGGTACTGACTCGCAAATTGTGAATATGACTCACAAATAGGAAGGGGTGCTCCCTTCCTATTTGCGACTCTCATCGCAATGCAGAATTGCTTTGTGACCGCGAATGCGGTCGCAAAGCAATTCGCAGTTACCACCAGTGTCACACTGGTGGTAACTCATTCGCAAAAGGGAAGGGCTCCCCATGGGACCCCTTCCCCTTTGTGAATGTTGGCAAAAAGGTTTTTTCAGAGCAGGCAGTGGTCCAATGGACCACTGCCTACACTGAAAAAACGAAACTAAATGGTTTTGTTATTTTTTTATTTTGCAACTCGTTTTCCTTTAAGGAAAATAAAAATAAAAACTGCTTTATTGAAAAAGCAGTCATGGACATGGAGGTCTGCTGACTTCAGCAGGCCACCATCCCTGTGAGTGCAGGGACTCACTATGGGGTCTCAAAATGCGACCCACCTCATTAATATTAATGAGGTGGGTCTTTGCGACCACATAGCGAGTCTCAGACAGTGTCTGAGACACCGTTCTGCATCCAAATTTGCGATTCTGAAATTTCGAGTCGCACAGACTCGCAATTTCGAAATCGCAAATTCGGACCTTGCTACATCTGGGCCTTGGTGGGGCAGATGTATTGGAAGCAACACCATCTCAGTGTGCAGGATCTTCATTTGAGTTCACCTAGGTGGGAGTGGGACCTTGCGTCTGATGCCTTCATGTTAGTGCGCTAGTGTTAGCAATGGGGTTTTTGGTTGGCAGTCAGGTTATCCCCTTTCCAAGCAAGGATCCGCATTCTAGTCAGGGTAAGTCACACACAATCCAAATTATCCTGTGCTCATCCTCTTGTAGCTTGGCACTGAGCAGTCAGTCTTAACTTAGAAGGCAATGTGCAAATTATTTGTGCAATAAATCATGCAAGAACACAGTGAAAACACCACAAAAAGACACCAGACAGGTTTAGAAAAATATAAGATATTTATCTGATTAATTTAAAGTCAAAACAAGCAATGTTCGATAATGTCTAGTTGAAAATATTACTTTGAAATCAATAAGAATAGTCTGAAGTTCTTCAAAGCAACAATTGTCTCTTTCAAGCACAAAGTACCTGGTTTGCGTCAACATTACACACACGGAGACCACAGAGGAGGAGATGCGTGGAAAACTAAGGGGGTGTGTCGAATTTCTGGGTGCACACAGATGATGCATTGATTCTTTTCTACGTGGCTAGGGCTTTGCATCGAATTCTGGCATGCATGCTTGAATCCTCTTTGCGATGCGGGGTCTTGTGATGCCCAGGGACGATGCAGAGAAATCCTGGGTGTGCAGGACGAAGTCACAGAGGCTGCGTCGATCCGGTGGACGATGTGTTGGAGTTTCTGTCGTACGGCAGGCACTGCATCAATTTCTCACTAAGGAAGCCGGGCTGTGTCGTTCCAGTTCAGCGATGCGTCGATCCAGTGGGCTGTGCGTTGAAGTTCCGGTTGCAACGCTGGCGCTGCGTTGATCTCCACTTGGGGAGCCGGGCTGCGTCATTCTGGCAGGCTGTGCGTTGATTTTCACTGCACAAGGAGTTTCTTTGCAGAGATTAAGGGGGTCATTCTGACCCCGGCGGTCAGAGACCGCCGGGGCCAGGGTCGGCGGGAGCACCGCCGACAGGCCGGCGGTGCCCCGCAGGGCATTCTGACCGCGGCGGTTCAGCCGCGGTCAGATGCGGAAAACCGGCGGTCTCCCGCCGGTTTTCCGCTGCCCATGTGAATCCTCCATGGCGGCGGAGCGCGCTCCGCCGCCATGGGGATTCTGACACCCCCGACCGCCATCCTGTTCCTGGCGGGTCTCCCGCCAGGAACAGGATGGCGGTAGGGGGTGCCGCGGGGCCCCTGGGGGCCCCTGCAGTGCCCATGCCAATGGCATGGGCACTGCAGTGGCCCCCGTAAGAGGGCCCACTTAGTATTTCAGTGTCTGCTATGCAGACACTGAAATACGCGACGGGTGCCACTGCACCCGTCGCACCTTCCCACTCCGCCGGCTCAATTCTGAGGCGGCGTCCTCGTGGGAAGGTTGATTTGCCCTGGGCTGGCGGACGGCCTTTTGGCGGTCGCCCGCCAGCCCAAGGCAAATCCCAAAATACCCTCAGCGGTCTTTCGACCGCGGAGCGGTATTTTGGTGGGGGAACTCTGGCGGGCGGCCTCCGCCGCCCGTCAGGGTCAGAATGACCCCCTAAGTCTTTTTAGCCTGTCAACCCCACCGACCCTGACATCGCCGCAGACAACCTCGAACTATGGATCACCGACTGCGCCGACCGCCTTGCTCCACTCAGAAAACCCTCCAACAACCACATCAACAAAAAAGCCACCTGGTTCATCAACGACATCCAAGCCTCCAAACGCCACTGCCGAAAACTCAAGCAAATATGGCTACTCGAACTCACTCCAGACAACCAGACAGCACTCAAGGATGCCACACGCAAACACCACCAACTCATCAGACTAGCAAAAAGATCCTCCTTCAAGACCCGCCTAGAAAACAACGCCCACGACTGCAAAGAACTCTTCAGCATCGTAAAAGAACTCTCCAACCCAAACACCACCGTCAAAGACATCACCCCCTCCCAAGAACTATGCGACGCCCTAGCAACCGCCTTCCACCGAAAAATCACAGACATCCACAACAGCTTCAACTCCCATCACACTCTGGACGCTCCTACCCTACCCACCACGAACTCCACCCGCTCCAGCCGACTGACCTCCTGGACCACCATCAGCGACGACGAAACCCGCAAGACCATGAACTCCATCCACTCCGGATCACCATCAGACCCCTGCCCACACCACATCTTTAGGAAAGCAGACACAGCCATCGCACCACACCTATGGAAAGCCATCAACATCTCCTTCGAAACTGCAAGATTCCCGAAAAGCTGGAAACACGCCGAAATCAACGCCCTTCTCACGAAACCAAAGGCAGACCCCAAGGACCTGAAAACTTCTGTCTCATCTCTCTGCTCCCTTTCTCGGCAAAGGTCATCGAGAAAATCGTCAACACTCAGCTCACCCGGTACCTCGAAGACAACAACCGCCTCTACCCCTCCCAGTCCGGCTTCAGACGCAACAACAGCACGGAAAACCGCCCTCCTCGCCGCCACAGATGACATCCGAAGCCACCTCGACAATGGAGAAACATAAGCCCTCATCCTTCTAGACCTATCAGCCGCCTTTGACACCGTCTGTCACCACACCCTTAAATCCCGCCTCCACACAGTAGGAATCCAGGACCAGGCCCTCGAATGGACTGCATACTTCCTCGCCGGCAGAACCCAGAGAGTCCGCCTCCCCGTACCAATCCAAAGCCTTCAACATCATCTGCGGCGTACCCCAGGGTTCATCCCTCAGCCCGACGCTGTTCAACATCTACATGGCCCCCCTCGCACAAGTGGCCCGTCAGCACAACCTCAACATCATCTCCTACGCCGATGACACCCAACTCATCCTCTCCCTCACCAAGGACCCGCACACCGCCAAAACCAACCTCCACAAGGGACTAAAAGCCATCGCCGACTGGATGAGAGACAGCCAGCTGAAACTGAACTCGGACAAAACAGAGGTCCTCATCCTTGGGCGCACCCCCTCTGCCTAGGACAACTTGTGGTGGCCGACCACACTGGGTCCTCCACTGACTCCCACAGACAGCACACGAAACCTCAGCTTCACCCTCGACTCCTCACTCTCCATGGCAAAGCAGGTCAGCACCTTCTCCTCCTCCTGCTACAACACCTTCTGCATGCTCCGCAGAGTTTACAAATGGATCCCAACAGAATCATGAAAAACAGTAACCCAGGCCCTTGTCAGCAGCAGACTCGTCTATGGCAAAGCCCTCTACACCGGTATCTCACCGGTATCTCATCCAAACTCCTTCAATGCCTCCAACGCATCCAAAACGCCTCGCCCGACTCATCCTCAACATCCCTCGCCACTGCCACATCACCCCCCACCTAAGAGACCTGCACTGGCTCCCCGTCAACAAGAGGATCACCTTCAAGCTCCTCACCCATGCACAAAAGGCACTCCACAACACCGGACCAACATACCTGAACAACAGACTCAGCTTCTACACCCCCACCCAGCAGCTTCGCTCCGCCAATCCTCGCCCTCCCAACCATCACCTGCATCCGGCGCAAATCTTCCGGCGGCAGATCATTCTCGTACCTCGCTGCCAAGACCTGGAACACCCTCCCGTCGGATCTACGACAGACCCAGGACCTTCTTTCCTTCAGAAAACTCCTCAAGACTTGGCTCTTTGAGCAGTAGCAGCACCCTCCCCCCCCCCCTTCCCATCCCAGCGCCTTGAAACCCTCACGGGTATGTAGCGTGCTTCACAAATTGATTGATTGATTGAGACTCCAGGAACAGGAGGCAAGCTCAATCCAATCCCTTGGAGAGCGTTTCTCAGCATAGGCCATCAAGACAGCAGGGCAACAGCAAGGCAGCAGTCCTTCTTAGAAAAGCAGTCCAGGTGAGTCCTTTGGGCAGCCAGGCAGTTCCTCTTGGCAGGTTGTTGGTTGGGGCAGAGTGTCTGTCCCACAGAGTATCTTGAAGTGTCTAACTTGGTTGGGTCAGAGACCCAGCTTTTATACCCAAAAGTGCCTTTGAAGTGGGAGAGACTTCAAAGTGTAGTTTTGAAGTGCACAAGGTTCCCTTTCAGTACAACCATGTCTGCCAGTGTCCCAGTAGGGGGTTTGGCAGTCTCTTGTGTGAGGGCAGGCCACTGTCTTTTGAAATGTAAGTGTCAGGCCCTCCTCCCTCCCAGCAGAGGAAGACCCATTCCGTATGCAGTTGTGTTCAAGTGTGACTGAGCATCTTGTGTTTGGGGTTGTCTGGGTGAAAGGCACAAGGGAGCTTTCAACCAGCCCAGCACAGATGTGAATTGTAAGGCACAGAAGGATTTAAGTGCAGAGAAATGCTCGCGTTCTAAAAGTGGCATTTCTAAAATAGTAATATAAAATCTATCTTCACGAGTAAGCAGGATTTTGTATTACCATTCTGGTCCTGCTAAATATGACCTGTCTACCCCATTCTGATCAGAATCTACCACTCAAACAGCATATGAGGGTTGTCCTAACGCTAGCCTATGAAAGGAGCAGACATTACAGCAGTGGAAAATGAATTTAGGAGTTTTCCACTACCAGGACAAATAAAACACACAGGTATATGTCCTACCTTTTATCTACATAGCACCATGCCCTATGGGTTACCTAGGGCCTACCTTAGGGGTGACTTATATGTAGACAAAGGGAAGTTTAAGGCTTGGCAAGTACTTTTAATTGCCAAGTAGAAGTGGCAGTGAAACTGCACACACAGGCCTTGCAGTGGCAGGCCTAAAACATGGTTAAGGGTCTACTTATATGGGTGGGACAATCAGTGCTGCAGGCCCACTATTAACATTTAATTTATAGGTGCTGGGCACATGTAGTGCACTTTACTAGGGACATACAACTAAATTAAATAGGTCAATTGGGTATGAGCCAATGTTACCAGCTGTAGGCTGTCTAGCTGCCAGGCTGGACAGAAGTCCCCTGGGCATGGCCAATGTTACCATTTCTTAAGGGGCAGAGCATACACACTTTAGCACTAGTTAGCAGTGCTAAAGTTCACAGAGTCCTATAACCAGTAAAAACAAAAAAGTGGAGTTAGGTTGGGGTGACCACCCTAGGACTGTCAAGTCTAACAGCTAGCATGCTACTACCACCATCATCATGGCAGCTTGGGAAACCATGCAGGCCTTGCTTCATCTATTCTGGTAAGAGAACTATGGAGCATTGTTGTACTTGTAGCCTTAGACAGTGTAATAGTCAATGGCAAATCTCCCCCACTCCTTATGGATTAAACATAGTGCAGATTACAGTGCTGCGACTAGGGAAGTAGTAGGACAAGGGTACCTAACCGCATAACTAGTTGTTATACTCGTTCAGCAGATTTAATAAAACACACTGTGCTAAAAAGCAGCAGTGCAAAGTAAAGCAAACACCCCCTAAAGGATTTGAGGCATTATTAACATTAAATAAATATTTATCTACCCCAACAAGAATATAAGGTATAAGCCCACCCCTTCTTCCCGCAACTGGCCCACCCCTCTCCACAAACAAATCTCCCTGTCTCCAACCAATGAAAAAAACCTCTATTGTTGTGAAGAAAAGAAAACAAAGTCTAACAGTCCCAAACCTGGTCCCAAAAACCGATTACCACCCTCTCCACCCACAACAAGCCCCACCCACCAAACAAATGTTAAAAAAGCGTCTAAAGGTGGGCCAGGAGTTGTTTGAGGAGCCCCTCCATACATGCCTGCATGACTTCCATTTGTGCCAGCCCTCTAAGGATGTGGCATTGAAAAGAGGTGTCTAAGGGGGCCAGCCCCAGTGATGAGAGGATGGAGGCACTGGGGGCTGGCTGGTCCTCTTCTAGGACCTCAGCAGCCGATATTCAGCTCTGATGGCCTCCAGCTTCTGCTGCCACAGCCGGGCTGCTATTTCCGTACCTGATGGTGGACCAGCAGGAACAGCTCTATCAAGAAAGAAAAAAGAGAAATTGTAAACAACCCTGTGCAAAACACTTGTTTAAAATCATGTAGTCGCAGAGTAGCAGTACATTTGCTGGTCACCTCAGGTCATTCGATCTTGATGTGATTAGAGTCATAGCCATTATGCACTATGGACTATAAGTATTCTCTCTCCTGTTGCGCTAAATTAATGGAGGCAAGCTAGATCAGCTGGTGCCCGTGGCCCTAGTCATACTTGTTGCTGACTGAAGCTGTGGCAGCTGTAATCGGCAATTATCTTATTCTAATGGCCTTCCTCTTCTCCAAAATGCCTTAAAATGTTACCCTGACTAGAAGGCAGATGAATACTAAGAATGATACATGGAACATACTATAGTAAAATCAACCATGCAGACATCCTGTATGCCGTAAGAAGACGGTGGGAAAAGCGATGCACTTCAGTACAGGGAAAGAAATCAGATTAAGGAACAGGATATATAGAATGTATTTGCCATGTTTGTCACAGACTATCCTATCCACAAAAGTCTAGTCACGTACTTAGTCCACTGTACTTCCTGTCCTCTCCTCATCACCCTCCTCCAGCACACTTTGTAATAATACATTTTTCCAACAAATTACATTTGCTTGGCAGTTAGGAAAGGAATCTTAACTTACTCTATTGCAGGGTGGTTGGCAAATGTTGAAAGGGAAAAATTTTAACACACATAAGTCCCTTATGGAAGCCCTAATGAAATCTATCACTTGGCTAGAAAAATGTGGCACAAACAAAGAATGGATTTTTCAAATTTTTTGGAAGGCTGGAAAAATACTTAAGAGGATTAAAGGAATAAAGTACTAGGAAGTGACTGAGTGAGTGGGCATTGATAGGTAAGGGAAACACACCTTGTATTTGCATTGCCATGCATTGAAAACTTTGAAAATAAATGACACATTAAATTAACTTTAGCAAACACAGCCAACATTGCAGTGCCGATTCTGCTGAATTGAACCATGCAACTGTTAGGTCATCATGGGTGGCACTGGTTAAAATGCCATAGGGAGGGAGGTGATGATTAATGATGATGGGATACATATTATCTGGCTTGCTTGAAAAATACTGTGAGTCAAGGGAATAGTAAGAAACACCACCCCAACCCTTTGAATCAAAGCTTTGATAAAACCATTCCAAGCAAGTAAAGTAGGTGAGAAGAACCCTTCTGTCCAGCAGATCTCCCTTGATTCTTCATTCCAACCATTTATCCATTCATCATTGCATTGCTCTTCTAGCATTCTTATTCTTCACCCTTGGATAGGATACACACCATTTAAGCTTTACATTCTCTCACCCAGTTTATCACCATTGAAAACCATTGAAATTCCAACAGTGGCTCTCAATGAACCTTTCACCAACATCCATTTACCCAGTACCCACCAATGAATCCTTTCACCCATTCACCCATCCAAGATCCAACCCACTGAGGATTCCTTTCATCCATCCAGGCAGGCATCCTTTTACCCACATCCTTGCACCCACTTATGCAGGCATTCTTTCACCATTATACCCTTTCATCCATCCTTCACACCCACCCATGCATCCTATCACCCACCTATATGATTATTATGCACTCTTTTGCCAACGTATTCTTTCACTCATATTATATTTCACCTATTCTTTCACCTTCCATTCTTCTTTAAATTTTCTATAAACCTATCATAGTTAAAGTTCATTATGAACCTTTGTCTGCTGAGCTGCAGATATAAGAGGCCATTAATACTTAACTCCCACTGTATCTGCTAAAGCAGGGTGTTCACCAGCGATTCAACAACAACACCAGTACACCCATGCAGTGAGTATATTACTAATTTTCAATAAGCAAGCAATATGACTTACCACTGCCTGCCACTGTCGCCACTGGGACTCCCCCTTCAACCGCTGATGCGTCTGTGCTGGAGCTGTTGCCGCTGGCCCAGGCACTGGTGGTCAGTGCGGCTAAAAAAAACATTACACATTTTAGACACCTGATACGCCTCCCCCTATTGTTTTTTTTATAGCAAAAATACAACCACAATGAATCACTACAATTCGGTTACAGACTTATCTTATACCATACTATATGGTGGTCATTTTGTTGGTTGGAAATTTTTGAAAAGCCAGGTAGTCAAGATAAACAAGGGGCAGCGCTATTAATGATTCTGAGTTTTTGCAAAGAAAAATAGAAGGGTGCAAGAATTGGTCAATAAAGGACATATGGTCTTGGTTGGCAAATGCAATGGGGCCATCCTCCTCATACTTCCAACCATGGTGCACAGTGATCAACTGCTGGTATACTATGATATTATAATACATACACAATATTTGGGCGTCCAACAATTACATGACCATGTCCAAACACTCTTTTTTCTTACTGATTGAACTGAAGCAAGAAAAAGAAAGCCTTCTCAACAAAGATGCGTGGAATACATTACTTGGATGTGCAATCTTGAGTCTTCACAATAGAGTGCATGGGGTTTCTGAGCCTTACAGTACCACCAGACAACAAGATATAAAAGGGGAGCAGGAAAGTTTACTGACAAAGAAGAAGAATGGAAGCTAGTACAGACAGGCTAGTGCAGACAGTTTCAATTAAAATACAGAAACTTGAAATATAGAAAAAAAGTAAATAGAATAATTCAGGGATAAGAAGAATTTTGGAAACAGATACATCGAAGAGGAGTTGGAAACAAATTAGGAGACAGTAAATAGGTAAAAATAGTTCTAAATGTGGAGTGGTAAAAGTTAGGGAAACAGGAGGACTTACTGGAGCCAGCACAGCCATCTGCCCCCACACTTGTGGAGGGGGCACCCCCAACTCCCTCACCCACCTGCCCAGCCCTCTTCTTGCCCCTGGATGCTGAATGATGTAAGAAAGAAAGAAAACAATTAAAAAGATTAGTGGTACAGTTCATAATAAAAATCTCTCCAAAAATATTTTCTGAAAGGAAAAGGCAAACGCAGGCACATTGAACTTTTCAAAATCAGAGCGCCTGTATAACACTAGTATGGTGGACCATCCTATTCCAAATTTCTCAACCATATTCCAAATTTCCTAAACTACATTTTGGAATTATTAATAAATTGGGATGAATGATTTTTTGCTTCTCATCTCATTCTCAATTTCTCAACACCCTTTGACGGGCCAACTCAGTATGCATTTTGTAATGCATAGATGGATGCATGCATGCATAGCTACATATCACTGGGAAATTGTTTGGCACTGTACGAGCTAAAAAAAATAAAGGCACATGGAAGTGAGAGAACATGGTAACTGACAAATACTAATAACTATCACTTGGCTGAAGATAGAAAAAATGAAGTAAAAAAAAAATAAGAAAGCAAAGCAAAAACCTTAAATAGTTCAAAAAACACAAAAAGACACCAAAGAATAGAAAAAAAACCATAAAATATAAAAACACAAAGAGAAAAGACAAGATTATAAAAACAAATTAGGGGAAAATTAATTTAAAAAGTGTAGGATTAAAGAGATTGAAAAGGGATAAAAAGACCTAGCACCATAAAAAAGCAAAAATCAAGATGGCCGCACCATGCGAATCGCATGGTGCCGTTCACGTGAGAATTCCAGCACAAGAATGCACTTCGCATAGACAGTGGTGTTAAACGTTATACGAACGGGCACAACAGAAACTCTGCCCACTTGCGCAGCTCTGCATTGCGAAGCAGAGGTTTTTTTTCTACTTTGTGTAGCTCCGCGTAGAGCGACTACCCGAACTCCGTTCAGGCCTAGTTTGTATTGCTTGAATTTAACTTGTAGGTATAGCAGTCCTTTCCTTTGGGAGACCCTGTGGACAATGCACAGTACAATAAACATTGCCTTTCTAACTATAGGTAGCCAGTTCATCTGGCAACCACATATCATTGGGAACCAGGTTCGAATCCCTGCCTCAACACTCAGCTTCCTGTGCAAATCTCTGTGTCTAAAAACACATTTAACATACTTTTTGTCTGTTGTGAAGGGCTGTTATGACTTTGGGAAAGGTTTGCACTATGTAAAACTGGCCAATGTAAAATCTGAAGTATGCTATCGCCCACACTCTCAATCCCATACTCAAACACAAGGCATTAATCTTTGATATCAGCAGAGATACCATCTAGGGCCTGAATTGGAGAGTGTGAAATTGGAAAATCTGGGATGAATCCTGGCTTCGTCACATTGTATGATTTTAGGCAAATACCTTATTTCACCAAACTTGTAGTGTGTTTGATTTAATAGTTTATAATGTGCTCCATCTACAACAACAATGCAAGCAACATTTAATTAATCCATAACAAATGACTTGCCTCTCAGATCACTAATAGCATTGACATCAAGGGGGGGTGTAGGCATATTTCTCAGTTGATGTATAAAACAACTCACTTTTAATACTTGTCCAATAATCTGGTGCACTAAAGTAAAATGCCTTGTGTAAACAAATACACATTCAGGAAATTTGAAGACATCGTTTCCTACTTTAAAGCGTGCCAGAAATTCCTAGAAAGCACACAATCTTACCAATACTGATAGCTTGGGACAAAAACACTTTTAGTTCTTGTTTCATCATGGAAACTTGTGAAGTAACACTTATGTGTACCTTCGTTTATTGCTAAATAGGCAGGCAAGATGTCTGCTGTGCTGCTGAACTTGAAGCCCAACCACTCCCCACAGGGCAGTCAACTTGGACAAAAGGAATTAGTGAATGGTTGGAAAAGTGAGCTTCAAACTGGTGAACACCTGGGCTGCACCCCCATGAAGGCTGCAGTTTTGCACTGAGAAGTGGACTGAAAATGTCTGAGCTTGTTCAATATGTCCTTGTGTCAGCACACATCATCAGGACACATTTCAGTTGCTCTGGGCAAGATGCAAACTTTGAATCAGGAAAAACTGACGTAATCTGGCTGGCTCCTACTGTATCCCAGCATTAATCAATTCCCAGTTTTCTTGCATAACACCTGCATTTACTCCGTAACAGCTGTGGTCTGATTCACAAAGTTCTTGGCAGGAGTATATGAAATTAACACTTATAAAATAACACCTACAAATTTCAGACAGGTTCAGTTCAGAAAGACCTCCAGGATTAGTCCTGTGAACGTTCATCTGTCATTGATTCCCATAAGCACTATCGCACACAAATATTTCCTCATAAATATGAGTAATATGTCTATTTCCTTCATGAGCAAAGAAAACACAGATGTGTATTTGCACTTGTAGATGTTCTTTTGTTCCCTTCTGCTGTGAATTAACCCTTTCTAATACATCTCCCATCAATTATGGGGTTTTCTTTTTCCATTTTCACAATAGACACAATCATGGAGGAGTAAACATATGAACAAGACAGGGGTTCGTATCAGACATTTAGAACACCTACACAAGTGCAAGTTTGTGGCTTTTCACCTACCTTTTTGCCAGTGTTCCGACTCTGGAAAATCTATATCAAACATGTGAAAGCAGATCTAAGCATATTTAAAATGTAGCCATATACGAAACATTATAAGCATGCATAAATCTAATTGCATGCTTTGCAGATCACAGTGAAGTGAATTTGCATACATTTTAGAAGAGGAAAGTGGGAGATTTAATAGAGAGGTTGGGAGAATGTATTTCTCGTATTGACTTCTACTGAGGCCTGAATTGATTATATTCTCATGTTTGGGACTTGCAAGTGTGTTGCTGCAGGATTGGAGATCAGAATTGCAAATATACATTTTACTTTTCCTTACCTGTCAGGATTATGGAGAAAGTGCTGTGGCAGGCAGAACGCATGTGACACAAATGTTGTGCTCTGGCCTGCAGGACCAGGTTATTGGCACTGCATACTCCGAATTAAATGAGACAAGTCAGTCCCTGTGGCTGAAGCCCGTCAAGCAATTAGGTGTCTTATTTACAAGACCCCTGGCACAGGGCAGCACAGCAAGGGCAGCGCAGCAAGTGCCTTGCTGCGCCACCATGTGCCACCGGGAAAGGGCGGAAATGAGCCATATCTGCAAGATACAGTGCATTCCTGTCTTCACCTGCGCTGGCATGCAATTGTTGCCTAGCATCATCAAAGGCACCCTTGAACCATGGTGCACCGATGCCTGTGTTGCATGGGCTCTCATTATCACAATGAGGCTGCATGATTTGGGAGGCAGCATCACGTGAATTGTGGGGAACTGAGTCCAATACCACACCATGTGACAACTGTCGGCCTAATTCACTTCTGGGCAACTAGCAGTGCCTCATCTCTGCCCAAGTGCAGGGATGATTTGTGGCAACCAAGCGTATGACAAATTGACTTCTCAGGGAATTTGTGGCAGATCAGATCTCATCCTTTTCTCTCAGTTACATTAGTCTCACACATGCAAAGACAAACAGAGGCAGGAAATGAATCAACTTCCTAGATAAGATGGCATGAAATGCAATAATGAGAACGATGAAACATACTAGAAGCAAAACGGTGATGAGGAAAGTGAAACACAGGAAAAGTCACTGTCACTATGCACAATATATGCGATTCATAGCTAAACTATATTAGAGCACAGCAGGATAAGCCCTAATCCGCCTTTCAGGATTCCTCCCTGGGTGAACATCATCCCCAATACCTGAGTATGACAATAGTAAGGAAGCCTGTTGTCTATAGAAACACTATTCCCAGGTAGGCCAGGGAACTGGTATTCTCATCAAGCAGCTGTAACAAAGTAAATCAGCATGCTGTTGTGGTCATCTGGCTGGAACCTCCCTCTAACATGTATGGGGCAGGAAAGTGTTTTTTAATAAAACAACTGATGTTCTGAGAAAATGTCCCCATGTAAAAATACCTGTGTTTATGTGACTGTTCAAGACGCAGTGTACCACTTGTGCCAGCAATCCTATCTCGCTGCAGCCTTGAGGAAAACACAGAGTGAAAAGAATATTGTGCGAAGAACTGTAATGCTTTCCTAGGCAAAAGGACAACTAGATAAAGAAAATAAAACAAAACCACGAATGTGGTTGAGTCTGAAATAATAAAAATGAAGCAGAATAAAAGCTCAAAGGGCACAAGCAGCAGGACTAGTTGCTAAAATAACGTGCCCAGGGCCATCACTAAAATGACTATACCTTCCTGAACAACAACAATCACAAGTGATATTTTCCTCTTACTATGTGTGCAGCACATAGAAAGAGGAAAAAACAGGGAGAAATACAAATATTTCTCCCCGTTGTGTCATTGTTACACCGCCCCTGAGATGGCATAGGACACATTCCCAAACTTGTCAATCTGGGAATGCATCCGATTCTTTCATATTCCATTGGAGTTGTGTGGGAACACCTCAAGCAACACCCAGGGAACATCCCTTTCACCAATGCTTGAAATGGAAAAATAGAAGTGCAGGTACTCTGTACCAGAGTGCCTGCTTGTTTCTGAGAAGTGCTGCTACTCTCCAGTTGAACGTATTAAGTTTTTCTTGAGAAGTGCAGGTACTCTCTCTCTCAAAATAAAAAAGTGCCAGTACTCAGTACCAGACAGTACCGGCCCATTTAAAGCACTGCGTGGGGGATCCATATTTACAAGGACAGGAAAAGCCACACAAGGTGGTTTTGGGTGGCCTTGTAAATATGGGCTGGCACACTGCACCACAGGAACCTAAAAAAAAAAAAAAAAGATGATCTGGTGCACAGTGTGGCGCTAAGGCCTCGTAAATGAGGCCCTCCGTTTTTGCATCCAGAAATCGGTTTCAGGAGGCGGCAGACTTTCCTTGAACTCGGGAATCTCTCGCCTGAATTGAGAGGATATGAATTTGAACTCATAAACGTTGCTGTTCCAACAACTAAACAGTGATTATTGTGGACAAATAGTATTAGCTTTCTTCTGCTTTACAGGGGCCCAGACTTCCAGAAGCACAGCCTGTCTGGGAATCCTTGAAATTTGCTCGTAAACTCGCCTGCCTCTGCTCCATATGGCCTACTTTAGATCAGGTCTGTCATTAACAGGGCGTGGCGGGAGAGGTGTAAGCATGGTGCCCATCCCAGGCTGGTGCCGCTTCCATGTCGCACCTCTTATAGCACCACGCCAAATACAGCCTCTGCACCGAAATGCCGAGTATTAAAGCGTGCGCACACACCCTCGCCCCTGCCTTGCTGGGAGCTTTCCATGGACATGCTGTGTTTTTTTTCTTGGGCAGGTCCTGCCTTGGGCGACCCAACCCAGCAGCTACTGATGGAACAACTCTTTCCAGCTAGACGTCATGTCGACTGAGTGCAAGAGACACACCATCCATTTTCTGTTGGCTGGAGGGTTTTTGTGCTCAGAGCTCAGAAACAATTTAGGCTTCGAAAATGAAACATTTTTGTGTTTTTTTTATTTTTATCTTACCATCGTAGAAGCCATTTTGCCTGTCGATTTGTCAGAGAGCTAGCTGCACGTCCGTAGGAGACCACATTTTCATTTTTATTTTCATTTTCATTCATGAGTTTTAGTTTTGTAGACCTTTTTTCTCTGACGAAACTCGGCGACGGCTGTTTCAATTTAGTATTGCACAAGCCTGGTGACGAAACGGGAACATTTTGGGCTCGGCTTTAAATGGGGTGCAAAAAGTACGGGCAAGCCTGTGTATTAAACACATAAAGTACATTTTTAATTGCATCGAGATATATCACACTGTAACTGACATACACCGAAAACCAGTCAGGGCTATTAACTTTGTCAATGGCTGTTAGCTGTGTAAAACAAATTACTAAGGACAATGATTTTGTTTTAAATAATACTGAACAACTAAATTCTCAAATTGTGAATTCAATATTACTGAGGCCTTGGAAAGGATAGCAGTCTTCAGAGTGTCTCAATTGCTCCTGGTGTGCTCACTCTTTGATAGGCATATAAACCCTTTTTCTGTCCACATCTCATACATCTGTATGCCTTACACCTCATCTTTTCCTCTTTAAAACTTTATTTTCACTGTCTCCTGAATGCATTTCCTGGCATCTCCTTCACTTCCCCACCATCCCCAAATACACAATGCATCCTCTCACATGTAAGCATCCCAGTTTTTTAATAATATTTTCGCGTTTTAGAAAGTTGTCATTGTCCTAACCATTTTGTGTCTGCAGCCTGTTCACTGGGTCACATGACGAAGTGTAGCTAGTAGTTGGTCTTTGTGTATTGCATCTAGACAGTGACGCAAAGGAATATAGGTGTTGGCGGAATGGGCCATCTCTGAATTGATGAGTGAGAGTAGCTGTCCCATAACACGCTTGCATATCAGAAAGGCTCTGTCTAGTAAACTCACAAAGGGATTTGGCACTAGCCTTTTGTAGCCTCAAAGAAACTGTGGCAGAGCACAGAGGCAGGAAATTCCAAACACCTCGGGGTGGAAACCTCCAGAACCTTGTGAATAACGGTCCCTCAGACCCACCTGTTCAGTGCACGTTTGGACCTGTAGAAGACTCAGAAGGCCTGCAGTGCTGCTCTGCTAAAAGGACTGCTACTCTGTTGCCCTGCCGCCTTCGTGAAAGGAATTCATCTGCACCTTGAACCCAGGACCACCAGACTGCCTCCACGTGCTTGTTGGCTGGCCTCCTGACCAGAGCCTCAGGAACGGTAAGATCTAACTACCTTAAATCGAGCACTTGGATTCCATCTACTGTGAGTCCTACCCTCCCAAGTAGTGCCACCTCAGTCCTGGATCCTTGGAAGTGGGCCTGAGGGTGCAGTGCCAGGCCAGCTGTGGTCCAAGCAGAACTGATGGATCACCTCCCAAAACTCTGCATTGGAACTGCTGCGTGACGCATCCCTGACACAGGTCTTCACATTGTAAGCCCCTCGTCGACAGCATCCTCAACAACGATGCATTAATCCGCATAGTAAAACCCACAACTTCTTCTGAACCAGCTGGTCTTCAACACATCTTCAATGCAGGACTTTGTAAAAGCCCCTCATTTATGGCATCCTCAATGGCAAAGCAGGACCTCAACTTGCAGCGTCACATCTTCCAAGACTGTTGCTGCATGATGCTTCTCCACTCCAGGACCTCTCTTCTCCTCAGCTACTCAACGCATCCTCAACACAGGATCTCTCACCCTCTGCAACCAGGATTTAAGGTACTCTTATTCACTGGCTGTAACCTGGTCCCTGGACCAGGCCTGCATTCCATTGCGATCGGCCTGAACTTGAGACTTTGTCCCTGTTCGGCGCGACCAGATAACTACAGTTGGCTCTTTGGTCATTTTGGTGCTATTTACGCTTAAATCCTTAAAACTGCAAAGCTCTGGTTTTAATGATTAGCTTTCTTGTCACTTGGGTCTTAAAAAATTATTTTCAATTATTTATTACATTTTTCTCTATTTTTTCTAAATTGGTGTGGCCATGTTCTTGTGTTGTGTTTTCACTTTATTACTTTTTGAAGTTCTGCATAAATACTTTACACATTGCCACTAAGTTAAGTCTGGCTGCTTTTGTGCCAAGCTACCAGAGGGATAAGCATAGGTTAATTAGAGGTTTGCTTGAGTTTCACCCTGAAAGGGAATGTGGTTGCTGCTTGAGTGGTGTTTCACCCCTGAACTAGTAACCTAATTTCCAACAGGCATGCCCCAAGGCTACCTCTTTATTTTCACTGTGCCTATGCCATGGTTAAAATATGTTGTGTGTGTGTTTTATGACACTTAATGGTGCATACATCCCATTCACTAGACGTTATTGCCTGCATGTGTCAGCCGAGTTACATAGCGGCTAAGGGTCTTCTGCTTTCCTCAGGGTTTTAGATTACATGTCTATGTGCTTCTGAGCAGTGTCAAGCATGTAAATGGAATTAGAGGCGTAAGGCTCACATACCGGTCCGTTGGTTAAAAATTACCTGTGAAGGAGATCTAATGATATATCACAGATTTATTCATTTATTCAATAAGTTTGTCGCTCACCCATTAGTGCTCAATGCAAATAGGTGTGATTTCAAGAACTTTAATGTGCTTTCCCCAGCAATGTTACCTTCTCGTGTACCCTGCACACTATAAAACAAACACACTCACTCCACCGCACATAAATAAATAGTACCACGTGCGAAGATATGCAGGCATTAATGTCTAGCAAGTGCATGAACGTCAGTTCACCAAAATGCCAGGGGTAGCAGAAGTGACATCACAGCCTCTTTGACCTTCAATTTAATTCACACACACATACTTATACATGCACACATTCACACTTACACACACACGCTCTCATGCAAATACACACTCACACTCAAGCCCTCACACAACATGCATTTAAAAGTATTTTTACTGCCATATTCCAGCTAATTGCATTTTTATTACACTAATAGAGAATAATTGAACACTATTTACTATTAGTGTCATAAAAAATGAGAGAAAACAACTAGAAAGGAGCCTTAACTGACCTCCTTAAGGACACCCTACCACTGTACTCCTGGCACTAATTCTGCCACTTCTGAAGCCATAAGTCAAAAAGACAGTGGCAGGGGTCGCAAGAGGCAAGACAGGGGTCGCAGATGCGACCCCTGGTGACCTCTAAATGACCTCCATGAGCAAGTGGTTACACTATCTCACCCATTTTTAGCGTCCATGTACTGTTTTACCGGTTTGGAGGGGATAGGCACTCCCCTGTAGGCTAACTATTTAAAAATTGAATAGATTGAATCGGTCTCTTTCTTGTTTTGGATTGAAACATTCCCTCATCCTATTTTACTTTAGATTGGAACTTGAGTGCTCTTTTCAGACCTTTTTATGTCTTAATGGTGAACTAGAAAACCTAAATGTAGCACATCTTCATGCTTGTGACCTTGTTCCAGTATAGCAAAGGGCCCTGGCACAAGAAGAATCAGGAGGTACACGGGAAAAGAGAGCATGGGTGCAGGAGGCAAAGTCAAAATGATCCACAGTCCAGTACACACAAAGCTGTACATGGTAGACATCTTGTTATGGTTGCCACTTAAGCATCACTAAAGACTAGAAAACTTTGTATATTGAGGTACTTCTTTTTCAGCTAATGATTTGTTGTCTGTTCCTTGTAGTAGCTTATGGCAAAATTAAAAAAACAAATGGTTCATAATTAATAGCGCTGTCTGTTTCAACACGACAAAATTTCGAGTAGGAGTAACCTCGCCTATTTCTGAAACCTATAACAAGCACACACTAAATGCAGTGCATTCACTGTTATACTGTGTTACAAACTTAGGGGCATATTTGCGATTAATTGGCGGAGGGCAGTACCGCTCGACTTTCATCTGTGCTTCCCTATGCTAATTAGAACGGGCCGGCAATGCACTGCATTTACAAGATAGGGTGCATTCCTGTCCTTTTAGCCAGCGCCTTCGCCCAATTTGCTGCCCAGCGGGTCGGTGGCAGGATTGCTTTTGTGCAGGAAGGGACACCTTCCAGCACAAAAACAATCCATGGAAGCTTTTTCCTTTTTCTATGTGTGCTGCAAAATGCAATAACATAGAAAGAGGAGAAAAAAGAGGAGAAATAAAGATATTCCCCCTAGCCATTCAGTTTTGACAAATTCCCAGGTTTACAGATCCTTTTAAATCAGGGAATGCGTCAAAACCCATAGGTGTTGCGTGAGAAAATCCACTGCATCGCCTATGGAAAGCCCTCCAAAGCCAAGCAAAGTGGCTTTGTCTGGCCTCGTACATATGGGTCTGCAGTCTTCACTGCAGGAGCGTCATAAAAAAAGACACAGCGGCTGTAAAAGGGACTTGTAAATAGCCCCCTAACATCAAGTTCAAAGACTGTATAAACAAATTTCATGATGTGACCAGTCTTCTCAACCAGCGATATGCCTCACTGCTCATACAGATATACAGGTTACGATAATGCATTTTTATTTTTTTAGTTTTTTCTTATTTGAATGGTCAAGTGTTAGCTCACACTGAAATGAAGACAATGTAAGTTTACATTTTCTGATCACAAAAACCGTATAAAGCAGATTTTCCCCCAAAACAGGCAAGAAAAACTATCCTCAGTTTAAAGGAGAAACAAAGTTTTAGTTATACAAACGTGTCAGACCCACTCCCAACATTTCAAAGTTTTAAAGCCACTGAAAATGACACAAAATAAAATCAAGTGAGAAGGTTATGTAGGGAAGCAGGGAGCGGGAGAGAAGAACAAAAGGTTTAATTATAATACAATAGTATAGTCCAGGGGCCGTTTCACACATACGGCACATCTTCCTTGTTTGCGCCGGGCACACCTTTTAAAAGGTGTGCCCAGTGCAAACATGGCAAATGCACTGTATTAGTATGAAAGTGCTGCCCCCAGGGCAGTCATGAACGTGCGCTGTCTTGAGGGCAGTATATTTATGTGAAAAACAGAGAAGCGGCTTTAAAGCTGCTCTGTGCTTTACTGTGCAGGCAGCAAGCTGCCTGCACTTTTAAGGGGGATTAGAGATCCCCTTTCAGTAGGGTGAAGTGGATGATGGCACCCACATGCAAGGCGATATCTAGGGGGGTCCACAGGACCCTTTTCCCCCCTTCCAGAAGGCTGCCATCAGGGGGCGCACTGACACCTTTTACATGGCACCCTGTAGGTGCACCACCTGAAAGTTCCTTTGCCTCTGTGCCTAAGTTTATAGTACTTCGTGGGCGCAGTGGCCAATCCCCATGCAAAGGAGGGAACACCGACTGATGATAGTGTTGGTGCTATCGGTGTGCCAGAGCTATTGGTATTATAGAATGGGGCTGCACAAGTGTCTGCGGCCCCTTCTGTATTACAAAAATCTACGGGGGCATGCAAAGCAGACACCAAAGCAATTTGTAACCCGGGAGCACTTTTTTGTAATATGGCCCCAGGATTCTTTCAGGTAAGGGAAAGAAAATATCAGAGAAGACAAAGAGTTACTCTCTAGCATGGTAATCCTACTAACAAAAAAAAAAAAAAAGATAAACAGAGGTAAATGTGTAAAGAAATGCATATCAAGATCAATAGTAAAACATTATAGTATTTATGAGGCCTGAAAAAAGAGGCCCCACATCTAGACAAAAATTGTTGTCGGTCTAGCAGTCAATGACCATCTCCCCCATATGCTGTTGTTGCCAGACATCTCATCATGTGTGGGAGGAAACAGAGATGTCTATTTCTGCAGAATATTCATTTTGACAGAGGGCTACTGATACATCTTTTTCAGTTTTTCATAAATTCCTTTTAGCTGAGACGTGTCATGAAGTATGGTTGATAATGGGAAAGGCACTATCATTGGTAACACAATAAAGGAGACAGAGGGCAACCTTGTCAGGTGCCTCTGTAACTTTAAAAGTTGTCCTACATGAAGTCATTACAGTGAACCACTGCAATCGGTTGTTGATATAGCCAGTCTATTTTCTTATGAAGTTCGGGCCTAATTCTGCTCTTCCTAGGGTATGAGCAAATATTACTATTCTACATGGTCAAAGGCTTTCTCTGCATCTAACAAGTATGTAGATGACTCTTTTTTGTCTCTTTTCAAGCTAGAGCCCATTCAACCTTTGAGAACTTTGAAATTGAGCTCCAATTTGGATTTGGTTATCCTTTTCACAATTCAGCTGATAGTTTTGTTGTGTGGCTGCATTGTTCATCTGTTGTTCTCTTGTAAAGGTTTTGCCTGCTACCCAGAGGACTTCGGTGGAGGATTCTGAGTTGTCTTTGAGCACCAGATAGTCTTTCAAGTAAGTCTGCAACTGCTTTTCAGTATTTAGAGAGACTATCTGAAACAGAAAGATTGTGAACCAAAATATTGTGTCAAGAATATCGAGGACAAAAATATAGTGAAGGTAAGTTTCTATAGGTAAACGAAGTTTTACTATATATAACTCCACATATATGCACTTTGATGAAATATATATATATATATATATCTTCAAGGTATGTAGTTGTGGAGTTAAGGATAGTAAATCTATACTTGCCTATGTGCACACACCTTCTCAATATTTTGGTCCTCGATAATTTTGACAGATATTATGTCCACACTGTATTTTGTGTCCAATATTGTGTCAGTTATCTGTTCTTCTCCTTTAGATGCCTGAATCCTGATGCTATCATTGGTCAATGATGTGAATTAGTTTTTTGTATTTTCAGATTAAGGTCAAAACTGATAGGGAACGGTAATAGATCATGTGATTAGTTATTCATCACAATGTAAACTTCAGAACCAGAATACCAGAAGTAAAAAAGTAATCAATGCATGATTAGATACCATTGACTCTGGAAAGAAAGTGTTTTTTTCTTTCGGCTGGATGAATCAATCGTTATGGATCGGTTATGGCATACTCTTCTATAAGGTCTCAAAGAAGGCCCCTATCAAATGAATGGATTTTGTTGGTTGTTCTGACTGGTCCATTATGGCACCTGACATCACATTCCAGCCTCTTCCAAATTCACAGGAGTATGACCAGTTTCAGTTAGCGCTCTGTTCAGATCGAAGAAGAGCCTATTTTTTTGATAGTGACATAAATAGTGCTTATCACTATAAGTAATTTGTGAAGAGCCAATTTGGCAAAATTATGACTATTGGGTCGGTCTAGATTTTCAAAATCTTAATTGGAAGACTTTTATGGATAAGTGTTTTTCTATTCAACCTTTTACGTGATATAGTGTTCGATGCGGAAAACTTTCTACCTTGCCAGTATCTTTTTAGCCTGGTTGATTCAATTGGGAATAGGTGTATCGCTTAGTTGAGGGCTACATCATGTTTTTCAGCAGCAAGATAAGGATGGACTTTCTTTCATTATGCTAAACCATTCATGACGTTAGTATTCAGTAACAGAATAAGTAGTTCTTTGTTCGTATTTGTTGCCTCCATCATGTTGCATTAGGGGAGTAAGAGTTTTCTTTTTCATAAATCTTTAAAA
The DNA here is from genome assembly GCF_031143425.1 of Pleurodeles waltl. NCBI lineage: Eukaryota > Metazoa > Chordata > Amphibia > Caudata > Salamandridae > Pleurodeles > Pleurodeles waltl. The sequence goes on along the minus strand of NC_090446.1, from coordinate 641,413,509 downwards.
TGTAATTATAACAAATAAAAATACACACATAATGAATGACACTTTTACCATCAGTCATATTTTTCTTATGCATGAAATAAATAAGAAACACAGACATAAAAGTCCAGTGAGGAAAATCTGGAGGCTATCAAGGTAATGAAAGTGGTACCCTGTGTGTCTGAAGTGACCTTATGCAGGCTAGCTGTTCTCTGGCTTTCATTCCAATGCTTGTTTTACCAAAGTTTCTTGTCTGGTGGGTCCATATTTTCATAGTAGGGTTCCAGGTATCTCAAATTCAGCTGAAAGATGCCCTATCCATTTAAAATGTTATGGCTGCTGTATGATCCTTCATTGGAGATCTGGATTTCTCTCACACACCTAGTGAGGTGCCTTGATTAATATCAGTTGCATATATGCTGGATTGGCAACTATAGTATTTATCTCTCTCAGATACTACAGACCTAGATAGAGGTTTGATCCTGTTTGACAGGAAGACGAGGCACTAAGGATTCAGATTTCATGGCAGTCAGAAAGTGTTCTAACTCTTTTGGCTCATGGTTTGCCCTCATGATACTGTCTGTGGTCATCAGCATTACAGCAAGTTCCATGGAGCTAACTTTGATGCCTTGTTTCTCTAGGGCGGGAAAGTGCTAAAAAGTTTTTCCTAAGTATGTTGGTCTTCCTAGATAAGACGACAGAGTTGGGCATTCTGCAACCCTTATGTTGAAGAAGCCTTTTCTGTGTAGCAAATGTGCGATATAAAACTTACTTGCTTGTGTCTCAGTATTCAAGAAATCATAGTGCATTCTGTTGACGACAACATAATCTGTGTGCCCTATGGAGTTGGAGTGTCAGGGTAAAGGTCATATCCAGCGGTTCTGGTAAAAATTCAGAAAGGAACAACAGCCTATCTTCCCCTTCTGCTTTTTCCAGACGGCTAAAAATCCTGATGTTATCCCACCTGCTCCTATCCTCTAGGTCTCCCAACTTCTTCTGAAGGTTCCATATGTCATATCTCCATATTGGGGCATCAGCCACTCTATTTTCTCAGTTGGATAGACATGATTTGGTTTGTTTAAGGTTTCAGTCAAAGATTTCCAGGTCTGTTTGAATCAGTTTCACATCTCTCTTGGTTTCAGAAGGGACTTGTTTGACTGCAAAAATAGAGATTTTAATTGATTTCAGTTCTTCCATGTGAGATTCCAGCATTGTTGTTGCCATGGTTGATGCAGGATTTAACTCTACTGCTGTGGTCTCCAGGCAAGATGCATCTTCTTGAATGACAATTGCTGTGTTGTTTTCAGTTTAAGGCCTAATATGAATGAGATAGGTCAGTCATGGAGAATAAAACAAATTGTAATAATTGATGTCAGTATAGTTCTTGTGTATCCTCCACAGCTGTAAAAGTCGCAATAGACAAATCAGTATTTTTTTGCAATACAGGACACACTAACATGTTTGTATCTATCCCTATGGTTACAAAGTGGGTTGGGGCGGGCAGGCAATTGGAGCCAGGCGGAAGCATCTGCCTGCTCCTGTCCTCTAGGTCTGTCACTTTCCTCTGCTGCAATGTACCCTTACCTCTAATGGTATCATGTGTATTTTTAAGCCTCCAAGAAACATTCAGATATCCTTAGAAATACATTGACAATCTTTCATCAAATTTACAAAGTTAGAATGAGTGCCATCACACACCCTTTGACCTCCAGTGACATTATAGGGTTGCCTCATCATTCACCCTTCAAAGCTTCCTCATTAGGGATAACAGGCTCGGAGCAGGGAGTGGAAAGAAATTACAGAAAATAAACATGGTTATATAGGCCCTGCTAACTTTCTACTTTGATGACACCAGACGGCAGGGGTAACAAGTGGAATGTGAGGGGCATCACATAAGGGCAAGCCAGGAGTAGCAGTTGTGGTAGCCATAATTGAACTCTATGTACAAAGACCGTACTCACTCGGTGATGGCCATTATAAAATCTTCTCTGACACAGTCTACTTTGGAAGGTGGATACACTCTTCACAAGTGGCATTAAACTTACTTTCTGTTTTAGTAGTTTTTTTCCATATAACAATTAAGTAGAAATGTAAAATTGAATGCCTCAAAATAGTCTTATTTGATCTTCTTACATGACAATATTCTATTTGTTTCCCTATTTATGAGAATACACTGTCACCAGTATTGTTCTGTTATTTCAACAGACATATTGGCTAGAGTAACTCACTACAATATCTAGAAACACAAGTTAGAGACAATTCTTGTATTTTCATTTTTTATAGCTGTTTTGTAAATTCTGGCCTATGATGTCGACAAAAAAACGTATTTCAATATTCAACTGTCGTGCACTGTAAGAACAAAAGCGTCAGGAACAGGTGAACTGGATAAGACATTTGTGCTTGCTAATGGTAAATCATCAAGAAGACAGTCAAGGCATAGCCAGACTGAACTAGCTCATTCTCCATTTTGGTCAGAACAACAAGCTGAAAAGCAGCACAGCCCCTGGTTATGAGGGGCAGATTTAAGAAAAGTGGCAATTGTTTTGAATCTGGGCCTACATGTGGTGAAACTAAGAAGGTGGCATGAGCAATCAGAGAAAGAAATTAAGAAGACAAGAAGGGACTGGGAGCACATATATAAGACACCTGGGCAACAAGACCATTGCAAGGTAGCAAGGGTGTCATGGGCCCTAATGCAAGCCCCAGCTGGCTACCAAAAGACAGTTATAATTATGGAACATCAGGCTGTAGGAAAGTAGCCTCTTTCTAGCCTTGTTACCCCCACTTTTGGCCTGTTTGTGAGTATATGTCAGGGTGTTTTCACTGTCTCACTGGGATCCTGCTAGCCAGGGCCCAGTGCTCATAGTGAAAACTCTATGTTGTAAGTGTGTTTGTTATGTGTCACTGGGATCCTGCTAGCCAGGACCCCAGTGCTCATAAGTATGTTCCCTGTATGTGTTCCCTGTGTGATGCCTAACTGTCTCACTGAGGTTCTGCTAACTAGAACCTCAGTGGTTATGGTCTCTCTGCTTTCCAAATTTGTCACTAACAGGCTAGTGACTAAAGTTACCAATTCACATTGGCATACTGGTACACCCATATAATTCCATAGTATATGGTTCCTCTGTGCCCAGGGTATTGGGGTTCCAGGAGATCCCTATGGGCTGCAGCATTTCTTTTGCCACCCATAGGGAGCTCTGACAATTCTTACACAGGCATGCCAGTGCAGCTTGAGTGAAATAACGTCCACGTTATTTCACAGCCATTTACCACTGCACTTAAGTAACTTATAAGTCACCTATATGTCTAACCTTCACCTGGTGAAGGTTGAGTGCAAAGTTACTTAGTGTGTGGGCACCCTGGCACTAGCCAAGGTGCCCCCACATCGTTCAGGGAAAATTCCCCGGACTTTGTGAGTGCGGGGACACCATTACACGTGTGCACTATACATAGGTCACTACCTACATATAGCGGCACAATGGTCCGAACATGGCCATGTAACATGTCTAAGATCATGGAATTGTCCCCCCAATACCATTCTGGTATTGGGGGGACAATTCCATGATCCCCGGGTCTCTAGCACAGAACCCGGGTACTGCCAAACTGCCTTTCCGGGGTCTCCACTGCAGCTGCTGCTGCTGCCAACCCCTCAGACAGGTTTCTGCCGTCCTGGGGTCCAGGCAGCCCTGGCCCAGGAGGGCAGAACAAAGGATTTCCTCTGAGAGAGGGTGTTACACCCTCTCCCTTTGGAAATATGTGTGAAGACTGGGGAGGAGTAGCCTCCCCCAGCCTCTGGAAATGCTTTGATGGGCACAGATGGTGCCTATCTCTGCATAAGCCAGTCTACACCGGTTCAGGGATCCCCCAGCCCTGCTCTGGTGTGAAATTGGACAAAGGAAAGGGAGGTGACCACTCCCCTGACCAGTACCTCCCAGGGGAGGTGCCCAGAGCTCCTCCAGTGTGTCCCAGACCTCTGCCATCTTGGAAACAGAGGTGTTGGGGGAACATTGGACTGCTCTGAGTGGCCAGCGCCAACAGGTGACGTCAGAGGCTCCTTCTTATAGGCTCTTACCTCTCTTGGTAGCCAATCCTCCTTCCTTGGTAGCCAAACCTCCTTTTCTGGATATTTAGGGTCTCTGCTTTGGGGAATTCTTCAGATAACGAATGCAAGAGCTCACCAGAGGTCCTCTGTATCTCCCTCTTTTCACCTTCTACCAAAGGATCGACCGCTGACTGCTCAGGACGCCTGCAAAACCGCAACAAAATAGCCAAACGACTACCAGCAACATTGTAGCGCCTAATCCTGCCGGCTTTCTCGACTGTTTCCAGGTGGTGCATGCTCTGGGGCTAGCCTGCCTTCACCCTGTACCAGAAGCTCCAAAGAAATCTCCTGTGGGTTGACGGAATCTTCCCCCTGCTAACGCAGGCACCAAAAGACTGCATCACTGGTCCTCTGGGTCCCCTTTCATCCTGACGAGCGTGGTCCCTGGAACTCAGCAACTCTGTCCAAGTGACTCCCACAGTCCAGTGACTCCTCAGTCCAAGTTTGGTGGAGGTAAGTCCTTGCCTCCCCACACTAGACTGCATTGCTGAGTACTGCATGATTTGCAGCTGCTCCGGCTCCTGTGCACTCTTCTAGGATTTCCTTTGTGCACAGCCAAGCCTTGGTCCCCGGCACTCCTTCCTACAGTGCACAACCTTCTGAGTTGTCCTCCGGCGTCATGGGACTCCCTTTTGTGACTTTGCGTGGACTCCAGTTCACTTTCCTTCCAAGTGCCTGTTCAGGTACTTTTGCGGGTGCTGCCTGCTTCTGTGAGGGTTCCCTGAGTTGCTGGGCGCCCCCTCTGTCTCCTCCTCCAAGTGCTGACATCCTGGTCCCTCCTGGGCCACAGCAGCACCCAAAAACCTCTCCTGCAACACTTGCAGCTAGCAAGGGTTGTTTGTGGTCTTTCTGCGTGGGAATACTTCTGCAAGCTTCATCGCGACGTGGAACATCCATCCTCCAAAGGAGAAGTTCCTAGTCCTCTTTTTTCTTGCAGAACTCCAAGCTTCTTCCAACCGGTAGCAGCTTCCTTGCACCCTCAGCTGGCATTTCCTGTGCTCCTGCCCACTCTCGACACTGTCACGACTATTGGACTTGGTCCCCTTGTCTTACAGGTACTCAGGTCTGGAAATCCACTGTTGTTGCATCGCTGGTGTTTGTTCTTCCTGCAGAAACCCCCTATCACGACTTCTGTGATCTCTGGGGGTAGTAGGTGCACTTTACACCTACCTTTCAGGGTCTTGGGGTGGGCCTCTACAAGCTCACATAGGTTTGGGGTCCATTCGTAGTTCGCATTCCACTTTTGGAGTAGATGGTTTGCGTTGCCCCTATACCAATGTGCTCCTATTGCAATCAATTGTAATTCTACACTGTTTGCATTACTTTTCTTGCTATTACTTACCTAATTTTGGTTTGTGTACATATATCTTGTGTATATAACTTATCCTCATACTGAGGCTACTCACTGAGATATATTGGCATATTGTCATAAAAATAAAGTACCTTTATTTTTAGTAACTCTGTGTATTGTGTTTTCTTATGATATTGTGCATATGACACCAGTGGTATAGTAGGAGATTTACATGTCTCCTAGTTCAGCCTAAGCTGCTTTGCCATAGCTACCTTCTATCAGCCTAAGCTGCTAGAAACACCTCTTCTACACTAATAAGGGATATCTGGACCTGGCACAAGGTGTAAGTACCTCTGGTACCCACTACAAGCCAGGCCAGCCTCCTACACAGGCCCCTTACACACAGGCCCTGGTACCACTGCACCTAGTGAACATTAATAGTTAAAGCCCAGATAGCCCTTCGCTGTTGGGCACACAAAAGGTGGGATGGGACGAAAGTTAGAAACTGCTTCTGAACACCACCAGGACTTCTTTCTGCCTGAATAGGCTGAAGCAGCGAAAAACAAATGCTGCTTTATTGCTGCTTTATTTCGAAGCGATCCGAAAGGCCTGTACTCTTTTTATGTGTGTTTCGAGAAGGGAATACATAGTTTGAGATTTATACATAGTTACTTCAGAACGCGGAGACTGTGCAGCTGTTTGAGCAGACTGATAAGAAAAAGCATTTCAATTAAATCCCTCATCCTAATAGTGTTTGTGTGCAGCACACTTAACAATGGCACTTTTAGAAGGCTACAAGAGAGCATTAAGTAGTCCTTTAAGATGTAAGCTATTTTTGGTAGGGATTCCACAGAGATGAGAAATCCACACTACTTCCAGAGGTGTCCAAAATCAAGGGCCATTCTGAAAGCATATCTAGAGTTTGTGAATGTGCTATAACTTTTTCAAACAGCACGAATACAAGCAAATCAATCAATCTGATAACCTAAGCAAGGTGTAGTTGAGGCAAACATCCACTTTCAATTACTTTGTATAAAGTACAAATCATGTATCCAAACACTTCCTAGGGCGGGAACCATCAACATGCCATACAATATCACAGGGGGCATTGGTGCATCAGTGAGATCAATGCAAGGCTTAGTCAAAAGGGCTGTCAGCATGAGGCAATCAGGTGCCCCCCAGCATAGGGTTTAGGGGAACAAGCAGACAGGATTTATAAAGGGGCAGCCGACCAGAGAAATATGAGAGATAGAAAAATAAGGCAACCACAGCATGAAGCAGAGCAAGCGTATGGGTAGGGGCAAGGACTATATTCTCCACAGGATGGGCACCCATCACTACAGCTTGCAAGCATGGTGACAATCCTGCTGCAACCGTGTCTAGTACTAAGCTATAAGAGCTACTTATAAACCCATACGTCTGGGAGTAAATGCTCAACTAAAAAAAGGAACTCAGGGGTATCATTTGAAACAAGAATGAAGGATATATGTGGCTCAGTAACCCACAGCATGTAGTGCTATGACCCTATTTTAAATCTCAGACGATAATGTTTGTAATAACACCCCCGACATGCTTCAATATAAATATATCATTTGTATTGGTTTTTGAACGTATATTTTGTGATATCCTTCACAGGTTCACATTCCTGCCCCCGAATAAGTTATCATTTTTTTAACTCATGGTGATGTACTTTACAGTGTTCCCGAACAGCAGGGCTGTGTCACTCGTTCTTTATATTTCTTCATCCACTGAAGGCAGCATATGATTCCTCAGATTGGTTAATCCTTCACACTGTCTATACTCCAGACCACCTCATTTCACATTAATCTATGAATGTATACATTCATTTAATTCCCGTTCTCCCCCCCCCCCTCCCCCCCCCCCCCCTCCATTGTTCTTGTCCTGATGAGACCTGGCTACCTTTCTGGGTCTCAACGCTGTTGACACAATTAACAAACAAACATAAACAGCAAATAGCTTGAGCAGGGTAATGGACTATTATTTTAAAAAAATCAGTGTTGCTTGTTAAAAGAAAATGTATATTTGTTGGATGTATATTTTTGTGGTTCTTAAGCTCACTGGGGAAAAAGCACACTTGCTTTATTCACAATGATATGATTAACATGCTGATTTTCTTTTCCTGCTTTTGAATGAACTTGCTAACGATTATTACAATAATTATGGTGGTCGGAGATTTAAATATAGGGAGATAGCAGTAAATGCTGTGGGCTTTTTCAACCACATATATCCTTCATTGTTTTTTAAATGATACTTACGAGTACCATTGTTTAGTTGCACAACTGTATCTAGGGCAGTAGCAGGCAATGGATTTTTTGATTTCTACAACAATAGTCCTGAATTACAACCCGTCTTTGCATGACAATAGAGCATTAATGGTTTGTTATAATTAGGAGCCCCAGAGCAGATGGGCTAGCTCCAGTGTCAATGAGGGATGAGGAAGGCTTTCTAATAATGACATATCGCTCAAGCAGCCTATTGATCACTGGTATGAAAGCATTTACCAAGCACTTAACTCCTCTTGAGCTGTTGGGGACCTTTTGGCAAGTCAGGCAACACCTGAATAATGTTCAAATACATCTTCCAAGAGGTCAAGATAATCAGCAGAAGATTCACCTTTATCTGTTTACGATGACAAATCTTGGCCCAGTCCATCTTGACTGGACACACCTCCATGATAGCATTTACCAATCCTTCTTTCACAGCCATCAGAGTAGCTGCATCACAATTTCAGAGAATGTTCAATGATAATTTAAAATTTCCATTAGATGTTTAGTAGATGTGCTGGGGATCACTGGACATGGATGATAATAACTTGACCTTGTGCCACAAAGCTGGGGTACTCATACAAAAGCAGGAGGATATATTTGGAGTGAAATGAGGCATTGTGTAAATGCCCCCTGTCTATATAACTAGATGAAGTAGTGCCTTGGACATTTAAGAGGTTTTATTTAGCTTCTCCCACTCTCCACCCACCAGTACTCCTCACATTAGCTCAGGTTATAGGTGGACTGCGATCCCTATTGTTCCAATGTCTAGTATCAGCACTGTAGGGTGCAGAGTGAGAATTACCACTGAAAGAGGAGTGTGATGTGGTGGAGTCAGCATCTTTTCTTCTGTTTGCCACACCATCAGCTTGTGCTTTGCTGCTTGTTGCATTGCTATTTGTTGTCCTCACTGTTCCGGAATGTGCATCATTTGCCAGTAACATTTCCACTAGGTGTTCTGGCACCACTCTGTTTCCGAAGTACCACCACTGGTGCACCCCCTGCAAAGACTACTGTCATTGGGAAATGAAAAGCATCTAAGATGTCATTCTCCTTTTCAGTGGCTCTCTCTGGTTTTATGGTTTAATATGGAGAAATAAGTGAGGAGGAGGCAGAACATGAGGGGTTCACCCCTTAACCCCGTCCTCAAGAGAGTATTTTTGTATTACAATTTCTTTTATGTCTCTTTCTTTAATTCACGCCTGTGACTCTTGTTTGCGTTTGTTGGCTTCCTCACACCAATTTAACCAGCCATTGTTTAGCATCTACATTACATTTGGGTTCATTTTTCGGAGATGTTTTTAACTGCTGTAGGCCAAAGGTACCTTTCTCTGTAAAATCCTTCTTCTCATCCTCATTAGTGACTCCCACCCACTTTTCTACACACCTGCAAGTCCTTTTGCAATACTGGTAGAACATTATGTGAAAGGGAGTCTCTTTAGCCAGGGCTCACTCAGATTTTGGCCCTCATTATGAACACCAGGGTTGCAGTTACAGTCGGACCGCCACCAATGTAGCGGTCCGACCGCCACATTACGACCACGGTGGTACCACTGCAGTCGGACCTTCAGCACTGCCTTATTTCCACCACAGGAGGGTCTGACAGTGCTGGTGGTCCTAACCCGCCAGGGCAGCATTGCAAGCAGTGCTGCCCTGGGAATTATGACCCCCCTCTACACCAGCGGTAACCCCACCATGTAAAGGCTGGCAGAAACGGGGTGCAGGGTGATCCGGGGGCCCCTGCACTGCCCCTTCACTTGGCATGGGCAGTGCAGCGGCCCCCCTGGCGAGCCCGGTCGCAAAGTTCACTGTCTTCTTTGCAGACCGTGAACTTTGCGACGGTTGCTGGTACACACTGCGCACTACAACATTGCCGTCTGCTCTATTACAAGCCGGGGACAATGCTGTAGGCAGTTTCCTGCTGGGCCAGCAGGGAGAACCTCTGATTCCGCCTGTTGACCCAGTGGGAAACTCATAATGGGGCCGGCGGGGAGGCGGCCCGCACAGGCGGCAGCCTACCCATTGGGACTTCGGCAGACAGGCTTTTCCATCTGCGGAAGTCATAATGACCCCTTTTGTCTTTCTGCCACAATTTCTCTGACTATGTCCTCATGCACACTCACGCAAACTTTAAAGTGTCTGCCAGTCTTATGGTGCAGCTCATCCCATGGAGGGAGCTGAGTGGAAGGGCAAGGAGAGTAAGTGTGGGTCTAACAACTGTTTGTCATCTGTTCTAATAGATAAATGTAGAGGAGTTCTTCCACACTTGTACACTGACACCCTCACTTTCAAAACTTTTCTGGCCGCAGTCTGTTGAGGCTGAAAGAAGTTCAGATGCAGCTCGCTCAGAATCTCTGTTTCATTCACATATTCATCTGCTACAAAGTAGGCTATGGTTTTAGGCACACATTAGACTCTGTCCTCCTACCCCCACTCTAAATTTCCTGATCTGTACCTTGTGTCACTTACACATTTCTAAATCCTAGCATCCTAGGCCTCAATATATATCTACTCAAACCATCTAATACCATAACCACCTATCTAGATGAGAATTTTCAAAACTCTTTACAAATCAATACAGCAATTGGGTTCATAATGACGCCAAGTATGTTGGGTGTGACTGATACACATGTGGTTTGGGTTAAAAGAATCTGTTCATGTTGGTAGTGGCTAGTTACTTTTACTGGATGTTATATTCCAGGAAGCTTGGTGGGGCAAACTTGTCAATTGGGCTCAAATTTTCTGCAGTGTCATGTTAGACACTGACTTAGTAGGATAGATGCTGAACGCTACTGCTTCGCTCTGTACAATCCACCATCTGATGGGATGTCGCAATTATCTTTGTGCCACAGATCTCAATGCGTAAATGGCTAAAGGTCCCTGATAAAAAGTTGTTTCTATCAAAGGATAGTTCATGGGTAAAAGTGTTGTGGACCTAGTGCAAAAAGTTATGTGAGAAAGAAATAACAGAGTGTGACAACTGCAAGCAGAGGTCAATGGACAACAATGTGAAGGCAGAAGGTTTTGTATGCAATTTTCTTGTAGAAAACTTAATATAAGGGTGTTAGAGCACTTTACAAAAGAACCAGACTATGTTACTCATTTCAAGCACTTTTGGATTAAGTGGGTTGCTGAAAATCACACGATGTTGACCTAAAGCCAGGATTCATACCTGGTTCTTCGTGTTCTAAGGGTGTCAACTCTATCAACCAGGCCAAATCTCATTCCTAGTAAAGGGCAAGGTCTCTCTTTTGGTTGCAAGAAATTTTCTAAAAATCATGGAACCTAAGGTGCTGATTTAGATCATGGAATACTTTCCAGATTTAGAAATGTCATCCATCCCGGTGGAGATCACTTACATTAGCAGGAAACTTTGTCACTGCGGTTCGTTTCAATGTATTAAAATTGTGCCTTGCAGCACCATCAACATGATGGAGCTTTACGTTAGACTTTCAATATCTTTTTTTGATGTGTCCACATCGTACACACAGCAATATTTGATTTGCCTTTGCTGAACACCTTCTTATGCGCATGTTCCTAAAGCCGCCAATTTGAGCATTTTGTTCTTGTTCCTATTCCCGTTACTCAAATTTTGGGATTCTGAGGCTGCGTGTAGTTTTAGGATCTCGAGTTAAGACATGTTGTTATTTCCCTTCGCATGCTGCTCTTGTTCCCTGAAACACAGCTCCTGTTTTGCCTTTTGTTTGTTTTGTAAGATTTCTAGTTCCCTCCCTCATTGGAAATGCTCCATTTGTGCCTTCTTCGCTCGAAAGGCCTTCCTGCTTACCTCTCCCTCACTACTGACATATCTGAGTGTATTTTCTGTTACTTATGGTGCTTCCAAGTGTTTAATCAGGCTAGTCTCTGCTCCTGAGGAACGAGCCTTCTGGTTTTCAGCTTGAATCCTAGAAAGCATGTTAGGGGACATGGATGTTTACAAAACTCTAATAGGCACAGCAACTGTTGTTAGTTTTGTAATGCCTTAGAACATGTAAGGATCATTAAAGCAAATAAACTACCCTTTCTGTGATGTCATTGTCCACGTTATTTTTGAGTGATATCCTACTGTATATAAGCATCACTTAGGCACAATAACTGTTGTTAATTGCATAATGTCGTAAGGCATGTGAGAATCCCCTAACAGGACTTGTTCATTGTGCAACCGTAGTGTCAATGAGTTTCTTCTATGCTTGTCTACTGTCGATTGTGTGATACCATAGAGCCTGTAAGGTCCTGCTCATTATTGTACCTGTTAGTTATGGAATATCATAATGCAATTGAGTTTCCTTTAGGCACAACTGCTATTGTTAATTGTGTGATTCCATGAAGCAAGTAATTATTTAACAGGCTCTGTAGCTGATGATTATTTGTTGTCATAGTAGGAGGAGGACATTTAGCCCTCAGGAGCTTTGTTGACTGTCTGATGTCAATGCATGCAACTATCACCTAATCAGATAAACTTGATTGTGTGGTGTCATAGTGCATGTGAAAATCCTGTCCGTAGAGCTGTTGTCAGTGATTGCTTGATAGGTTCACATAGGCACAGTAGTGTCAGTGTATATGCGAAGTTCCTTGACAAGGCATCTACACTAGATATTCCCCTACAACGCCTCAATGAACCATAATAAAGATTCTCCAGGATGAGACTGAAAAAGAAGAATATAAATTAAGAAAAGACCTGGAGACTTGAACTAAAAATTAGTTTTCATTATCACCCCGAGCCGTAAAAAACACAAGGGCAACTCTCAATCAAAATGATTTAAAAATAAAACCTCTATGATTTTCATGCTTTAACAGTACAAAAAGTATTTTGAAATCTTGAAAACACTTTCTCTTTTTATGTTTTTTTACTACTGAAAAATAAATTGCATTGCAGCTGATCCCCGAAATAATAAATGAAAAAGATTTGCATATCAACCTCTAATGAGATTAACCCTCTTTAATGTAAAAAGAGTGGTTAGTCTGTACCTCCCATTAATAGATGTACGATTTTTTCAAAACTTCTTTTGGAAATCTTTACTTGCTCTTGGCAAGGACAGATCACCTGCCTGGTCATAAGCCAGTTCCTGATCCTAACCGCCGCTGCTCATGGAGGTTGATCATGCATAGATGGTTGATTTTGGGGTCTGGCCAAAGGCTCTGCCCAACAGGAACTAGTCAACTGCAGTGTCTTGGATATAGTGCATGTATATTGGCAAGACTCTGTGACTAACCTCTGCTATGCGGGACGTAGGGATATATGCAGTGGAAATAAGTCTCTGAAGTGGGTTGAATACATGGTGTCCAAGAGGCCCTGAGCAGTGGGGATTAGTCACCACCTACAGGTGGTGGACCACACCTTGCTAAAATCAGTGAAAGTTGATCACTTGTGGACGTTCATTCGGTCAATCGTCACTGCGTAGGGAGCCAAAGTGTAAAAGTAAAACAAAACACTTTGGATCGACTATAAGCTCTAAAATTCGTTTAATGTAGAAAATAGCCAATATGGAACCAAAGTAATGTAAGACAACCGCCGTTTCAAGAGACCAGAGCTTCTGTCCGACATTAATTTTGCACTAATTGCTAAAATCCATGGAATCATTAATTATTTTTGTAAGGTTTTTCTCATTGCAAGTCAGTGAAAGGGAGGGGATGTGATAGAGACTTCAACTATGTGATAAGTACTGAAGTGCAGATGTCAGAATATTCTCACAAGAAAAAATGTGGGAAGAGTTGGAAGAACTGGTACTGAATGCATAGCCCGCCACTGACTAGTAGTTTCTAAATTTCTCACTACATTGGGCTAATTCTCAGAAAGAGGCAATGCTAACTACATAGTGCAGAAAATGTGCAATTGTGAAACACCAAATAAAATGGCTGTGGTGCCTCAGACATATGTGCAACCTACTGCAATACACAGACTTTATTGGTGTGCAGGCTGCAATGAAGATGACATCGCAATTACGTAACAGAATGTATCAGTACTCATAAAGGCGTACATGAGCATTAGCATTTTCATAGCACACGTAATTGTGTTTAGGTACGGAAAAAAGCAAATCGACTTTCTTATAATTAATAAAGTCTGCAGTGTTTTGAAACAAGAGCAACACATTATCCCATAAAGATATGAGTGTCTATCATAAGATCTTTGAAGAAATCACTATTTCAACTTTCGGTTAAGCCTGCAAAGTGTTTATTACAAAACGTAATAGTAAATGAATCATGGAAAATATCGGCAAAGGTATTTACCGTACATCAGGAAGGGAACCAAGCTCCCTGAGCCAAGGGCAGACCCAAATAAATGCTCTATTAAACATTCCATTTCTATTACTGATCACTTGACTAAGTTCTCATCAGATCTAGAAGCTGGTTCCATGTGGCCCTCAAGAGATTTAGCAAATGGCATTCAGGAGTAACAAAAATGTAAATTGTTCTTCTTTCATCCAAACAAGCTGGGTTACAAATTTCAAGTCTTGGGTGCTTAGGTGCAGGGCATCCAGTCTCAGTGACAGGCACATCCGTTAGGCGAATGCAAAGCTAGCAAGAATAAGGAAACGTGGCTGCAGCAGATTAAACTCACACCAATATAAAGCAACACGTTTTTGATTCTCACAATCCTATAAACATCTATTTTTACTTCCACGAGATTGTTTTGGGCTTAAAGGCCCATGCATTAGCCCTAATATGAATTTTGTAGGTACTGTCTAAGATAAATTGTCAATTACAGTGTGCACCTAAGGAGAGATTACACTTTTCATTTAAAGTTTTAAGTATTTCATGTCTTGAACACCAAGCCTGCAGAAATAAAATAGGAAGTTCTACCTTAAAATTTAATTATTGTAGGGTGGATATTCTATTTCGATCTTATGGGCTTCATTTTCGGGTCCCAAAGGTTATGTAGTGGAAATAAACTTTGACAATTGTGACAATACATGTATTACTATTTACTGTTAATGTTTAGTTGATGAATTGAGCCACATTAACACCTATGGAGTGTATTTATGGTAACCTAAGACTTGTGTCTACTGTTACAAATTATGTTACGAGTTGGTTTGCTTGGGACCACCCACCTCGCAATATCATCAGCATAAGAAGAACATCCTATCTGAAGCCTTAGGGCTTCTGTATGAAGGCTTGCAGGATTAGTTATAAAAGTTGATGGATTAATAATGACGATTAATATTCTTCATATTTATGAGATATTATGCGATGCTAGGGGTCTGATTGTTGAATATAGTGTACAATTATGTTAAACTCAGGCTTGTTTCTGAAAGTGAAATATGAAAAGGTTAAAGATCCTGTCTCAATGTGACATCACATAGGTTTGCAAACCTCCAGGTCCTGTACTTAAAAGCTTAGTAAACATATGAAACAAGGGATGTCATTGGATAACACATCATAATTCTTCCGCTATCAAAAATAGTAACTCTTGGAGAAAGAAAAATCCATACTTTATGCATTGATATGATTCTGCGTTTCAGAGGGGACCCTGCAACATCTCTGAGAAACATGAACACTGTCATGGCTTCCATTGGTGTGGAAGGAAGGGGATTGCTTCTATCAGCAAACCACAGTATCAAAGCTTCACACAAGAAATCCCACCAGAAGGTGGCGGAAGAGCAGCAATTAACAGCGCTATATGCTCAGCAACCTGTTTCCTTTGTCCTGGAGTACAAAATCCACTCCTAGTCCAAACTATGTTGAACGTATTGGCTCGGGGATGCTAATATTTCCCCTCTTACCCTGACAAGGGGGGAAACCAGAGCCAATTTTAGGGCTGCTCTTTTCAAGGCTCAACCACTTTTTTCATATAGGAGAGATACATCTTCACTTTTTGACCAGGTTACCAATGCTTCTGGATCATGGAGTAACTAGCCAAAACACTTGAAACCCGTCATAGTGACAGAGGCCCAGGTGCTTGTTTTCCTGTCTCAATGTAGTAGGTACCAGCCTATACATATTTTATGTCATTTCTGTTGTTCTTGAATTAGTCTTCCCTGTGCTGCTGTGTCTGATGCTCCCCAGACCAATTTTACAGGTTTCCTGTATTCATGTTTCTCTGTTTTCTTATTTCCTTTTTTCCCACAGTTATCTTTGAGGTTTCTTTCACTAGGGTTTCCTGTTCCCTAATTCCTTGACAGATTGACAACACCCTGCTCGACCCTTCACAAACCGGATTCCGAACCAACCACAGCACTGAAACCGCCCTCATCTCAGTCACAGACGACATCAGAACCCTGATGGACAACGGTGAAACAGTCGCCCTCATCCTCCTCGACCTCCCGGCTGCCTTCGACACCGTCTGTCACCACACCCTAATCAACCGCCTCCGCTCCACCGGGATCCAAGGCCAGGCCCTGGACTGGATCGCCTCCTTCCTCTCAAACCGATCCCAAAGAGTCTACCTCCCTCCGTTTCGCTCAGACCCCACCAAGATCATCTGCGGCGTACCTCAAGGGTCATCGCTCAGCCCGACACTCTTCAATGTCTACATGAGCCCCCTCGCCGACATCGTACGCAAGCATGACATCATCATCACCTCCTACGCCGACGACACCCAACTTATACTCTCCCTCACCAAGGACCCCGCCAGCGCCAAGACCAACCTACAAGAGGGCATGAAGGACGTCGCAGACTGGATGAGGCTCAGCCGCCTAAAGCTGAACTCTGACAAAACGGAAGTCCTCATCCTCGGCAACACCCCGTCTGCTTGGGACGACTCCTGGTGGCCCACGGCCCTCGGCACCGCACCGACCCCCGCAGACCACGCCCGCAATCTCGGCTTCATCTTGGACCCTCTTCTCACCATGACCAAGCAAGTCAACGCCGTGTCCTCCGCCTGCTTCCTCACCCTCCGTATGCTCCACAAGATCTTCTGCTGGATCCCCGCCGACACTAGAAAAACCGTGACCCACGCCCTCGTCACGAGCCGCCTGTACTACGGCAACACCCTCTATGCTGGGACCACCGCCAAGCTCCAAAAACGCCTGCAACGTATTCAAAACGCCTCGGCCCGCCTCATCCTCGACGTACCCCGCAACAGCCACATCTCGGCACACCTGAGACACCTGCATTGGCTGCCAGTCAGCAAAAGGATCACCTTCCGACTTCTCACCCACGCACACAAAGCCCTCCACAACAAGGGACCGGATTACCTCAACCGTCGCCTCAGCTTCTACGCCCCCACCCGTCTCCTCCGTTCCTCGGGCCTCGCGCTCGCTGCCGTCCCTCGCATCTGCCGCTCCACTGCGGGTGGGAGGTCCTTCTCCTTCCTGGCAGCCAAGACCTGGAACTCCCTCCCCACCGGTCTCAGGACCACCCAGGACCACTCCGCATTCTGGAGACTCCTAAAAACCTGGCTTTTCGAGCAGCAGTAACCCCCCCGCCCTTTTTCCCCTAGCGCCTTGAGACCCGCACGGGTGAGTAGCGCGCTTTATAAATGTTAATGATTTGATTTGATTTGATTGACATGAACCAGTCTATCCAACAGGGACATCTTAAGGATTTTGGGGGCCCTGATCAAACATATTTTGAGGGAATCTGTTTCCAACAACTTTGAATTTCTGATCCATTTTCAGATAATTCACGGCCATTAAAATATGCATTAGAATTTCAGAAACACTAAAAGAAAGAAGGCTAATGATGGGCATATATTTATATAAATTCTGCCTGGTCTCACGTATGCTCTTTAAGATCCTGCCTGTTCTTGATCTGACCTTAGACTACCTTGATTCACACATAGCACACCATGGGGCACCATGAGGCAGCCCGTTATGAGACTATAGTATATTTGCAACATTTTACGACCAAAAGACGTTTTTTAGTTTTCAAAATGAGAATTTGCATAACAATGGCATCACAGTAAATTACATCACAAGACATTTAACATGACAATCTGATCACATGAAATGGCTTTATGACACATTACTTGGATAGTGTGGTCTTTGATTTCTGAGAACATCACAAAGAGGTTTGAGGGCTAGGCTAAACTCATAGACATATTTCATTTTGCCCATAGAAACATAGTAGCATATAGGGGCTGCAAGCCCCATCTAGTCCCGTAATTTGCTACCATTGTTTATTTACCAGCCTTAACCATGTCTTTTCCAAAATATTTCTACCCAATACATGTGGGCCATTGGGTGTACCCTTTCCAGTATTTCCTTGATCTCAAACTCTGCTTGGTCTCTGGCTTTAACCGTCTTCATACAAGTACACCAGCTTTATTGTAATTTGCTTGTGACAATAAGAGGAAAGAAAAAAGAAGAGAAAGAAGCAAACAGAGAAACTGATAGAAAGAAGAAGGGTGTAAAAGGAGAGGTAGGATGGAAAGGAGAGTATGGGGCAGAGTAGACAAGCAGAAAAAGAGAGAGAAGTAATTGAAGAAAGCAAAGTGCGAAAGGAAAGAAGAACAAGGATAATGAGAGAAGGAAGGGTAGATGAAAAAGCATTAAACAGGGTAGGAACTAAGTGAAGAACCTTTGGTGACCACATAAAATGAGATGTAGAGGGAAGAGTGAGAGGCGAGGTGAAGGAAAAATTTAAGTAAGAACGAGGGGGGAAAGTATAGAATGAACATGGGTGTACAAAAAAGGAGGGATGAGGATGATAAGAAATGGGAGAAAGGATGAGGAAGCATAAAAAGTGAGTAAAATCAGAAGGCAAAAGAAAGTCTTGAAAAGGGAGCATTAAGGAAGAGTAAAGTTTCAGGGAGAGTGTAAGTATGAGGAGCAGAAGTGGAAAGATAGGAAAGATAGTGTGGAAGTAGAGAGAGAAAGGACTACTGAGGGAAACAAGGATGATCTATAGAGAAACTGTGAAGAATAGAGAGAAGGTGGAGAGGGGGATAAATAAATAGAAATGAATAGAAATGTGGAATAGAAGTAGAAATGTGATTGTTAAGAGTTTGAAGCCATGTGCCAAATTGTTACTGTTTCGTCCAGACCTCTGATAAAGAAAAATCCTGCTTCTTAGGGAATCAGGGTATGCATGTTGTTCATGCGCTCTACGTACATAGTAATTGTGAAGTGTACTGCTTGTGGTATATGCCCAGTGCCTGTATACTGAGCTCCAACCAATATCTTCCTACAATATAGGAACCATCAATATAGAAATACCTGTGTTATCATAAAGGGAAGACTTCACAGCTGCCTGAAATTCAGATTGCACTGTGAACATTAAGAAAACTGGGCCCAGATGTACAAAGCTATTGAAATTTGCCTTTTGCGACTGCAAAAATGCATTGTAGCATGTACCATCCTTATTTTGTGAGGCAGTAACCTGTTACCGATCTGCAAAATAGGGATTGTGACTCACTATTAGGAAGGGATGTTCCAAGGGCGACCCTTCCTAATAGGAACTCACAGGCCCTTGTATGATTGTTTTGTGATGGTGAATGCGTCGCAAAACAATCGCAGTTATCACCAATTTCAATTTCAACTTGGTGGTAACCCATTTGCAAACAGCACTCAGAGCATTATCGCAGTCACTTACTTGTTTGCTCATTTGTTTACTCGGTCAATACTGTAATACATAACATGCCTTTATATTGGTCTTTGGTCAATGGTGCCAGTTAAGAGATATATTCCTATCTAAGTGCACGTTTGCAAAGTGATCCGAATTACAAGTTGTGTGATAATTATGACACCTTTGCTGTGTTCCCCTGATAAATTCCAGCAGGTCAATCCTTCCGAAATTCCCTGAAAAAAGCAAACGCATAACTCTATGGCGGTCATTCTGACCCTGGCGGTCATGGACCGCCAGGGCCGGGGACCGCGGGAGCACCGCCAACAGGCTGGCGGTGCTCCCAAGGGCATTCTGACCGCGGCGGTATGCCCGCGGTCAGAGACGGAAAACCGGCGGTCTCCCGCCGGTTTTCCGCTGTCCTGTGGAATCCTCCATGGCGGCGCAGCTTGCTGCGCCGCCATGGGGATTCCGACCCCCTCACCGCCATCCTGTTCCTTGCGGTTGTGACCGCCAGGAACAGGATGGCGGTGAGGGGTGTCGTGGGGCCCCTGGGGGCCCCTGGGGGCCCCTGCAGTGCCCATGCCAATGGCATGGGCACTGCAGGGGCCCCCGTAAGAGGGCCCCACAAAGATTTTCAGTGTCTGCCATGCAGACACTGAAAATCGCGACGGGTGCTACTGCACCCGTCGCACCCTTTCCCACTCCGCCGGCTCCATTCGGAGCCGGCTTCCTCGTGGGAAGGGGTTTCCCGCTGGGCTGGCGGGCGGCCTTCTGGCGGTCGCCCGCCAGCCCAGCGGGAAACACAGAATAACCGCGGCGGTCTTCTGACCGCGCAGCGGTATTCTGGCAGCTCCCGCCGGCACCGCGGTTACCGCGGCCGGCGGGAGTCAGAATGACCCCCTATGTGTTAAAAACCAAATCTATATGTAATTGCCCCATTTTCCATGAAAAAAAATCAAAACTGGAGGTGTTTACCACACGTGGTAAATTCTGCACCCTGTGTATTGGTATTTATTAAGTGTGGTAAATAACCCACTCTATTACAACAAACCTGTAATGAAGACCTTAGTATTTGGACTTTGCATTGTCATAAATTTGATTGTAATGTGCTAGGGTGACAGAATCTTCATATGCTTCTATGCAGTGTAACGTGGGGAAAAATGCTGTTTCTCTGCATGGCAGGCCTTCCCTACCAGCAAACATGCTATGCTTTTCACACTGTATAGTGCCACTGTGGGGATTCTTCTTCATACTTAAAGAATACTAAAACACCCAAGTTGTTAAACTGATTACCGAATGTGCTTAAAGTAGCTAGTTTATAATAGACTGATGTACAGCACCACCTGTCTAATTCAGATACTGAGATTTTTGCAAATGCTTTCTTTTAAACAATATTCCCATACATTCTTTTCTTGTTATTTTAATTTTTGTATGCAGTAGTAGTCAGCTTAATCTTCAATTCCACCTCAGCCATTCTCTGTTACTGCCACTCACTAACAATGTCTGCAGCAGGCACCATTCTCCCATTTATTAGTCAAGCACTTCTTCAAAGTCAAATTCAAAGTCAAATTACTTTATTTGCCAAGCACCCCATAACTGAAAGGATCTCCGAGGCTCCCACACAATATATAACAAGAAACAATGTTTTTTGTTGCAGTTCTACACTTTGAACCACCATTAGTTTTAAGCATTACATAAATAGGTGGTTGCATTTAAACATCTGTGGAGCAATCTGAACTTTCATTGAAAACACTAAGGGCCTGATTACAACCTTGGCGGAGGGGATTACTCTGTCCCAAATGTGACAGATATTCCCCCCTTATTACAAGTCCCATTATATCCAATGGAACTTGTACTGCGGCGGACGAGATATCCGTCACAATTGGGACAAAGTAATCCCTTCTGCCAAGGTCATAATCAGGCCCTAAATATTAAAATGTACAATCCAGATTGTACCTGATTAAGCTTGTTTGGCATTTACTTTTGTTTGACATTATGACTTGGATAAGATGATGAAAGGCTGGGAGAAGTTGCCAGTCCCTCAATATGGATGGTTGTGTATTTTTTATCCAGTTGTTCTTCTTTTTGAAAAAGAAGATGTTTTAAAAAAGCATGGGTAGAAGCCAGATAAAGATATTTTCAATTTGGCTGAAAGTACTTGCTCAATTATTGAGGGGCTCCTTTGAAAGGTGGGGCCCTGGGCCAGAGCCCACTTTTCCCATACCTTAAATCATTTCTGCTACTCAGGGATATGTTAGAGGAGCAAGGCTTAGCTCAGCTGCTTGTAACTAATGATAGATAGTTCTGCTGTGAAAACATGTGCTGTCTGCGACATGTGAGATATAGTTTTGCTTTTTGTATTGAGAAACATATCAGCCAGTAGAGCAAGAAAATAATTTGCCAAATGTGAAAGATATGTCACCCATCATAGGCAACTTAACTGTAGCTGTGTTGACTGTGGCAAGTTGGAAGTAGTTCTCCTGTCAATGGCAGGTCAGCGATAACTTTGCTGTATGTGATAAATGAGGACTAAGCCAGCTAGAGAACAGATGACTCTGCTGTTAGTGGGAGGTACACAATTGGGGTATCTCACATTCCTCTGAGCAAGGGACAGTCTATTCCGTGCCACAGAGCTTATATATTCTTAGATCTCTGCTTATGATGACTGCAAGGACAGAGAGGCAAAGAAGCTCACTTTTACTGGTGGAGACTTTTAGGAGCAGATTTAAGAGCCCCTAGTGCCTCCCTGCACCACATTTGCATCACTTTTTATGCTAATGTGGCCCAACGAGGCCAAATTTGCCCGCAAAATTTACAAAGTAGGGCAATGCATGCCTGACCCAGGGATAATGTATGCAAAGGGGGTGTTCCCCCATTAAGGGGGCTGAAAACAAAGAGCAAAGAAATCTAAGCGATTTCTTTGGGTCATTTTTTCCAACACTTTTAATGCCTGCTCAGAGCAGGTGTTAAAAGGAGGCACACCTTTTTTTACAATGGGCCTCAATGGGCTTTGCAGGATTGATGTAAACAAAAATTAAGCTCATGCTGCAAAGCTCTGAACTAGCACCAAAACATTTGACGCTAGTTCCCTAATTACCACCACGGTGCGCCGGCGCAAACATGGTGGTGTTAAGGAGAGCAAGAGAAGTGGCCCTTACATTCTCCACCAGGTCTCCTTGCTGTCTCCTGTGAATTTACACATTTATCTGTACAGCACAAAGTTGCAGAGACAGGTGAAACTCGTATAAATTAGGAGAACACGGTCAATCATTTCCCAAAAGAATTTCGGCTTGTGGAATGAGAGGGAAACCACAGTGTCAAATAATTAAGAAATGACAAAACCATGAAGTTAGTATTCATGTTTACTTAAACGCTATAGCTTTGGAAGGTATGATGGTTCTTTTTCTTCATTTTTAAAGCTTAGGGCCCCCTTAGACTTGAATGAACCAAAGCTATCTTGTCAAGTTTTGTTCACCATTGAAATAGTCTAACTGTCCCTCTATTTCATCCCCGTTTTGCTATCTAGGTTTCTGGCCAGAGGAATTAGGGAGAATGCCTAATTTCATTTCATGTGTGAAAAATCTTGGAGCCAAGATTGTCAGTGTTTTTTCTCTGTCTCAACAAATTGAGACAGTGATAAAATCTTGTCTCTTTCAGCTATATTTTATTTAAAGTATATTATTTTCCTGTTTAATGTCACAAAAATCCTTAATGCATTTGTGTCCTCTTGTCATGAATTATGCAATTCAATTTTTTGGTTCTCCCACAATATCAAATTCAGAAATTAAAATATCCAAAATTCTGTCTTATGGTTAGCTTTAGGTTTGAAAGCCATATACAATTTGTTTGGTGCTCTTGCTTCCTTGCATTGTCCTCCTTTCAAGCAACTGGTCTTCATTACATTAATGTGCTTGATCCATAAGATCCTACATAACCCCCTGTCTATCTTGCTGTACTCAAAGATATGTCTATATGTAGCTTTCAAAGCCCTAAGATCTGGTAATCAAATGCTCTTTGTAGTACCTACAGCAAGATGCAAGACCGAAGGTGGCAGAGCATTCTCAGTGGCAGCTTCGAAACATGGACCACACTATTATTAAAGTTATGTTTAGAAACCAATCTTCTTGTTTTTCTCAAAGCTCTGAAGACCTGACTGTAAATGCTAAACAGTTTTTCACCTTTATTCTATCCTTCTGTGTAGCTCAAATATTTGTCAATTCTATAAGCTCCAACAGACCCAACATTTAATGTATGTTTACCTGCACTGGCTCCCAGTCAACAAGAGAATCACCTTCAAACTCCTCACCCACGCTCACAAAGCACTGCACAACACTGGACCAGGATACCTCAACAGACGACTCTCCTTCTACACCCTGACCCATCATCTCCGCTCCGCTGACCTCACCCTCTCAACCGTCCCACGCATCCGCAGAACAACAACCGGCGGTAGATCATTTTTGCACCTCGCTGCCAAAACGTGGAACACTCTTCTACCCACCTGCACCAGACCAAAGACCTCCTTACCTTCAGGAAACTTCTCAAGATCTGGCTGTTCGAGCAGTAGCAGCACCATCCCACCCTCCTTTCTCCCCCTCCCCTCCTCAGCACCTTGAGACCCTCACAGGTGAGTAGTGCGCTTTACAAATTCCTGGTTGATTGATTTACGATTTACTAAACGTCAAATGAATAAATAAATTAAATGTACTGGATTTGATTATACCCCCAGTTGAGATTCAATTAATGCAGACCTTACAAACCATTTTTCACAGGTTTACTCTGTTTTCTTGTTGCACATTTAGGAAAGAATGTAAAGTATGTGGTAATTAGCTAGTTTGTGATATTATTTACTATTTACTTTCTATATTTATTATTATTTACTTTCCAATTCAACACTTTATTTGTGCTGGAAAACTGCCTGAATATAATGCCTTATGTTTGCCTTACTTTGTGTCAAGGAGGTGATATATGAAAGCTCCTATGATTTTGGACACAAAGCACTAGCTACTAACATTTATAGACAGGGCTTTGAGGTGGGTACAAAGGAGGATAAGATATTTTTCTCTCTAACCTTTCAAACTTTGCACCTGTGCTGCACTGTATGGCACACATAAAAAGTGAGAACAGTTTCAAAGTATGTGTCAGCATAGTTTTTTGTACTAGATGAGTAATATTCCTGCACAACACATATACTAGAATTCACACACAAAGACACCTTTGCACAATGGCTCAAAGGTGTGTGTATGATGGAAGGCAGCTGAAAGTGAGCTACTGCTTGGGAAGAGAACAGCAGTGCCACATCTTAGGACATATGGCACTTTCCAATTCCTTCCCT
The DNA here is from genome assembly GCF_031143425.1 of Pleurodeles waltl. Classification (NCBI taxonomy): domain Eukaryota; kingdom Metazoa; phylum Chordata; class Amphibia; order Caudata; family Salamandridae; genus Pleurodeles; species Pleurodeles waltl. The sequence goes on along the minus strand of NC_090446.1, from coordinate 641,389,078 downwards.
CTTATGTAATGCAGATTACTGTGCAACTTTGCATGGCATTAATAAATCTGACTCTACATGTTTTATGACTTGGCTACGTGTTTTATGGCCTTTTTTGCAGTTTTATGGAGCACGATCGTGACCGAAAGTATTAAAGCACTCACAAGAGAACTATTTACCTTACACAAGGGCACATTCTTCTGTTTTTTTAAGGCAGGGAAAGATTAATTTGTTTGGATGTTGGGCCATGCGAGACTGGATCCTAGTTTGCCAGTTCCAAAGTCAGCAGCTCTGGCCATATCGCCACGTCCTCCACTGACAGAAAATAAAGATTTGCTAGTGATAGACAATTGCAGAAAGTGAATGTGGACTGGCTTTTGTAGTGCCTGGGGACCTCCTAGTATCTCTGATAAATTTCTAGGACTTTGGTGGAATTAGTCACATCTGATGCACCAGCACTTCATGTGACCATCACTACCACATTCCCACAGGCACCAAACGATAGGGCAGTACCTCTGTTCTCTTTCTGGCAGAAAATCAACGTACCCTTGTGCATTTAGATGTTCTTTTAATATCAACCCACGCCGAGCGTTTGAAACCCACAGTGCTGAAATGCTGTCTATTTTGTCTGCACAAGTGGCTTCCATTTTGGCACATCTCCACAGCAAACAACCCTTCAGGGCGTGAAATGACTGCCCAGAGCAGTGCACACAAAAACATCTCTATATAAAATCCGAACAGAGGTTAACACTACTGAGTCACGTCATTGTCTCGTCTGGAGCTCACTCCTTATCTCAGCATCGCTGCAATGCAAGCAGATGCCACGAGTCAATGTCGTTTACTCTATTTTTTTTAATTGTGCAAGGGAAGTTTTGTTTCAGCTTCCTAGGAGCATCAGTAACTAATTACGTTGTTTCACAGCACCTCACGGCATAACATTAATTTACAGCTCCTGGTGTGAAAACGCAACTGTTTTTCTCTCTCAGCGGAGTTGGACAGCTCCAGCCAAGTTATGTAGATTAGGAACTGTGTAGTCAGGCCTATTTTTGGGACCAAAAGTCAACATCTCTATCGACTAATAGCGAGTTTGGTTGGTTATAAGCGCACCTTACCCAGTTTGCCGTCTAACACGGTTACCAAGTATCCTATTATGAAAGAGTCTGGTTGAGCGGAAGAAAAATCTTCACAAGGTATGCGAAATTGCAACGCTTCCATGGTAATTGTTCTAAAATTTAAAAAACTCAAAATATCTACTTCCTGTTAAAACAAAATGATCTGGCAGAGTACTAGGCCAGTTGGAGTAGAAGGTACATAAGAGAGAGTCAAAGCTCTTTGGATAGCTCGTAGTCAAGACACCATCTCCCCAGAGACGTTTTTAAGGATTTAAGGAATGAGCAAAGTGGGCAATTGCCCAGGAGAAACAGCCTTTACCGGGAGGGCCGGACCTCGCGCTGCAATTAGAACCCAGTCATTACATCAGATGCGTCTTTACCACGCATTTCTTTACCACGCATGTCGTTACAACAACATGCCTTAGGGAAAGCAGCATTGGGCTTTAAAGTCCAACGATTTCCCTACTGTTGCATAGACTGGAGATGGAATAGTAAATTTTTCTGCTCCAAAGTCCAGCTCTTTCCCTAAGACATGTTGCTGTAATGATATGCGTGGTAAAGAAAGGCATGTGAAAGACCCATTCATTGTAATGACTGCGGAGTAACGGCATGCGTTCAGGGGCCACACCTTCCTTGGACTCCGTGAAAATGATTTTTTTCTGTGTCTGATGGCTGTCTATTCCTCTATCCCAACCTTTAATGTATAAGTAAATATTGTTTGGCACTATGGGGTTTGAATACTAGAAAATGGATAGTAAATCTAAAAGTTGTTCTAAACAAGGGCCCCAAAATATTTCTTGCCCCGGTCAGCCAAAATCCTTAAGAGGAAACTGTTTCTCCCTCGTCTGCAGTAAAATAAGACCATGAGCCATCTGCAGACCTTCAAAGTGCCAGCGGCTTGAAGTCAATCAAATGGTTAATGCAAAGGGTGGCATGAATAAATAGAACTAAAAGGGGGTCCTTGCAAAACCATACTCCCTGACCCATTTGCACCAGTGAAGGATTTTGAGACCATGCCACAAGAGCAGTGGATGGCACTGAAAAAATTCAAGAACATTGGGGAATTGTGGCCGGCCAAATATGTCCATTTGGGCGCATGTCAGAATAGTGAGCATAAAAAATCTGTGCTATCAAAACATCATCCCCTAAATAGTGACTTCTAAAATATCATGAGGGTATTTATCTATAGGTTTACTGTTCTTAACTCCACATCCATGTATAGTGAGGATAAGGATATTGTCAAGGACTACAGATAAAGAGTTAAGTATAGGAAATATATAGTTACCTACATACATGTACCTTCACAATATTTTGGTATTTGTATTCTGGCTACAGTAATTTGGTAGTACAATATTTAAAACTAGATATTCAGGTAGTTTACCATTCCTTTTGTGGTAGCTGAGCAACAATGACAGGTGGTGCAGAATTTACATGACAAACAATGTTTCAAAGGACAACCACACTCTGGAGAAGGACCTATGCAACATCACTAAAGTGGTATCTTTCGACTATGCAGAATTTCTCCGACATCTTACATTTTTCACAAGACAATATCAAATAGGCGTTATATTTAAGATTTAAATCACTGTGTCCCCCACAGCAGTTGCCGGTGCCATCAGAGTTACACCTTTTTATTGTTTACATGAATAGTTCAGCAGCTGAATTCTCTATGTGAAAGACTGGAAGAAAGCATGCTGAAAATGGCATAGAAACCCCAATTCCTGCCTATGATTCCCTCAAAACGTGTAATTACCAGTAAGGGTAGTTCCGGAGTGGGGAAACAAAAGAGATTGATCAGAGGCACTTGTAATTGAAGCTATAGATTGTGCCATTCTTGTGTATTTCCAAAGATAATACTTTAAAAAAAGACACTGATTGGTGGGAGAGGCTACTATTTTGGAGTTTTTTTCAAAAATGTTTTGAAAAAGAAATGCCCCGCAAAGCATTATGGGACGTATTTCCCAAGTGCAGTAAATATTGTACAATCGGCTCTCCTGCTGTGCCGAGAGAGCCATGTTGAGGATTTCTGTGTTTTTTTCTGTTTTAAATGCACCAGTTTGAATATTTTTCAACTGCTTAACTTGTCTGTAAGTGATACTCATGTAAAGCGCTAACCCAATCAAGTTTCCTCTATATGAACCTTTATGTATGTCAGTGGTACTCATGTAAAGCGCTCCCCTGATTGAGTTTGCTCTATATGAAACTTCAAAAATAAATTAAATAAATAAAAAAGACCCCCACCTCTCCAGCTTGGAGCGTTTGGGCGCAGACACCACAAAGAAACAGGGGCATGCTCACAAACAAGGAAGAGGAAGAAACAACATTCAGCCATGGAACACATAGCGGAGAGGCAAAAGAAAAAAGTAGTGCGCCACACTAAGGTATATTGTCGATCGTGCAATAATTCATGTAACAGGGTCAGTCTCCAAGTCAATAACAAAGCATCCTAAATGCGGGACAAGCGTGAGCATTTACCTATGAAAATCAAGGGAATTTTGAAAGGGAGGCAAAGGAATAAATTAAAGTGATGGGCGTGGTGAAAGCCCACAGAATTAAATTACAACATGCCGAGAGTCAGCATTTGCGCGCTGCCTAGGCTCGACCTAAAAACAGAGGCAGTTAAAAACAAGCATTTGCAATGGACCTTTCTTGGCACATAAATTGAAAATTAAAAGTAAACAGTTGAAATAAGCAAATCAATTCAAAGCGCTACCGCCGCCATGAGGGTGAGCGCACAGGAGAGACACAAATGAAAAAAGAAAGTCGCTCGCAGTCAAACATATCGGCAAACCTGTAACTACCCATGTAACAGGGTCGGTTCCCAAGGCGGTAACAAAACCGCCCAAAGGCGGGACGAACGTAAAGCATTTACCAATGGCATTAAAGGCAAGCCCACCAACGAGTGATAGTGATGAGCGTGAGGTGGGCGTGGTTAAAAGCCCATATAGATACCAACATGTCAGAAAAGCAGCGGTTGCTCGCTGCAATGCTCGACCTAAAGATCAGCGGCAGCATCTGCTTGATCTCCCTCAAATTTTTTGGGACGAGACCCCAATTTGTGGAACATTTCTGGCTAAGCGAAGGATGGAGATACTCCTCTCGTACCCACACTCTGGCACTACTATGGGCCATGCAAATAAACACCCCATTGTGTGGACACGGGAAGCTGCCATTGGTTTGTAAATATTTATAGTTTGGAACTGAGTCTACACTACAGCAATAGTGCCCAGTGATTGCCACACAAAGGCATGTAAAGAAAATTATGCAAATGTATGTGTGGCACTTTCAGAAAGTTAACTCGCCAGCTTTCGTCTGTAGATTACTATATTTAGACATCTAAAAGTCTGGCTATTTTTTTCAGACTGATAGTGAAGATTCATGGACAGGGAGAAGGGCTTTTGTCTGCAAGAGCAAGCAAAATCCATAAATATGTAAATGCACTTTAGACAGGGTGGAAAGAACAGTTCCTTATTTGTCATGGAAAATTGTGTTTAATTATTTATTTAAATGCACGTTTGCATCTTAGGGAGTGCCTTCAAAACTACAGTTATTTCTGTAGGTCACACGAAGATGAGTCCCACATATGTTGCATGTCTCTCTAATTTCTAAGCTCGTCAATCCTAAAGAGCTTCTAAGTGGGGTATGTACATTTTAACTATAAATGTGCTAAATAGTTCTTTCATGCTGTTACTCAACGGAAGGAGCCTACAGATATTCCAAACAGCAAACACAGTGCACAGCCAAATTTGAAGACAAACGTTCAAACATCCCAGGGACGTGTCAAATAAATGATGCGCACTTGCAAGATGTCTGCACAGCTAGGCGTATTTATGCCAAATTCACGATTGTTGCATATGGACCTTCAATAAAACTGCAGGTCTACGTTTTAAGCAACACAGTATTTCTATTTGTTGATAAATAACATTTGAAGTTGAGTTTACTGGGAGTGTTTGGTCTGCTTTTTCATAAACGTATGTTGTTATGGCAATTATATGTTTTTGTTATTATAGCAGTAAAATGTGGAATAGCTACTTAATAATTCCAAAGAAAGTTTCGGACTTCCCTTTAAGTTGTATAATATACCTCATTATTAGCCTGTCTCAGATGCATAAAGTGCCTGTTCGTAACATAATTCAGTAAACTCTGCCACACAGTTTAGATATCTTCTGCTATATGGTGATCCTCTGACAGTATGTGGGATTTGTCGACTTCGGGGGAGAGTTCAGTTATAACAAATCACCAAATCCAGGCAGAGGGGTTCTTACTAACTGTTCTGGGGAGGATTGCTCTCACAGTCGGGTAAGAGAGCTTAGCAAGTTGTGACCGCGCTGCTTAGTGGGTAGCAGCTTGCAAGTTCAAGTTCCACCTAGGTGATCTCGGCCTCTCATCCTTCCACGGTCGATGCAATGAGCACCTCTTGAATTTTTACATGTTAGATTATTGTCTAACCTCTATTTGATCCTTCTTCCTCTACTTTATTTCCTCTTTATAACTCACCTTTTAAGTACCTCATCTCTCTCTTTCTCTTTCTCTCACTCGATGTCTTTGTTCGATTCCATATATGTCTCTGCACATCTCTCTTGCTATCCCACTATAATTTCTCTCCCCATCTCAGTATTTCTCCCTCCATTCTTTCTATGCTCTACCTCTCTCTCTAGCTGCATCATCTTTCCCTCATGCTATCTTTACTCTAAATCTCTCTTTACACCTTTTATTTTTATCTCAAACCTCAAGCTCTTCCTCTCCTTTCTTACTTTCTCTCTACTTCACATCTCTTTCTCACTCCTTCACCACCACTATCTCAGCCTCAACTCTCTCCCCTTTGCCCTTTTTCTGTAGATCACATTCCCTCCCTCTTTATCCCATGCACATTTCTCTTGCCCTCTCTGTGTACTACTTCAAAACGTCTCCCTACCATTCATCTCTGAGCCTCATCTCTCAATTTACCTCATATCTCATTCTTTCTCCACTTCCCTCTACCTTTTCCTTTTCTCCCTCACCTCTCTCCGTCATCTCTAGCTACCTCACAACATTTTCCCCACTTCAACTATCTGTACCTCTCTTCCTCTATACACTTCTTCCTGTCTGCATCACTCTATCACCCTTGCATTCTCTCTCCTCTCCAGTTTTCGTACATCGCTCACCGTAACGCACCTCTGTTTCTCTGTCTCACCTCTCTATTGTCTGATTGTACATTCATATCTGCAATTCACTTTTACCTGCCCTTAACACTCTCTTCCTGACACTACCTTTCCTCACTCTCAACTTCACCACTATTAAACTCGCCTCTCTCATGACCTCATCTCTCTCTACCTCTTGTGCGTATCTCTACAGCTGTACCTCTCTCCCACCTCTTCTTTCATGCTTTCACGTGTTTTTTCGTTCTAACGTCCTCTGCCTATTTTAGTTGCAGCCATCTTCTTCACTCTTCCTCTTTTTTGTTGTGCCTTCGCCAGCTACCTTTTGCGCCTTCTTTACTTCTCATCCTTATTTTATCTTCTGCTTTCTTTTTTCTGTATCCTTTGTTTTCATTCTTGTTTGTTTCATTTTTGTTTTCTATCTCATTATTTCTGTTATCTTTCCATTAATGTAGTTCTTTCCTCTTTCCATCTCCATTCTTTATTTTCATTTCTTGTTTCCTTCACTTTTCATTATCTCTCCATTAGATTCTCTATTCTTTTCTTTCATTTCAGTTCCTTAAATTTTTATTTTTATTCTCTCATGCTTTCGCCTGTCTTTCTTTCTTCTTCTTCCTTTTTTCTCTCATCCATACTTTATTTCCTCTCATTGTTTCTTTGTCTTCTGAATCTATTTCTAGTACATTTTGCATGTTTTAGAAGTTTTTTTTCCTCTTACGTTCATTCTTTAATTTTCTGATTTATTTTTTCATATTTGTCCTTGTCCTTTTCTTCTTGCTTTGATTCCTTCTTTCCACTCTTTTTTTACTGTTTTCTTTGTTCGCAATATTTCTTTTTTTGCCTTTATATTTTTTTCTCATACTATCCTTTCTTCTAATTACCTTTCCCTTCATTCTTTCTTTTGCTTGGCGTTCTTGCTGTCATATTCTCCTTTTTATTTGCTTTTTTCTGTCTTTTGTTTTTCTCTCACAACTCTTCATTGTTTTTTTTCTCTTTTTTACTCACTCTTGCTTCATTACTTTCATCCTTTCTTATCACATTTAATTGTATTGTTATTAGATACTTCTTCCTCTTTTTTCGCCTTGTTGGATTTCTCTCTTACTTGTTTTGTCTCCCTCTCTCTCTTTCTTTCCATCTTCCTTTTATATGCTCACTCACTTTCTTTAATTCTTTATTTCTTGTCATTGTTTTGTGCATCTTTCTTTCATTTTTTAATTTAGTTATTCACACGACTGACATTTTATTTATTTTCTTCTCTTTGTCTTCTCATCATCCTTTTTTCTTCCATTGCATTTTTTTCCTTCACTGCTCTCACATTTACTATCTTCCTTCTCGTTTTAGTTTTTTTAATTCTCTCTCCTCTATGATTTCCATCTTCCTCCTCCTTCTTTTGCCTTTCTTTGCCTCTTACTTTCGTCTTCCCTTTTATTCTTTTTCTTCCCTTGCTTCACTCTACTCCTGTTTCCTTCTCTCATTTTTTTCACTTACCTTTGTCGCCTCTTTCTTTCTACTAGCCCTATTTTTTTCACCCATCTTTTTCTCTTTATCCTCTCCTTTATTTCTTTTTCTCCTTCCTTTTCATTCTCTTCATCCTCCACGTCCTTATTTCTTGTCGTACGCCTCTCTTTTCTTTCCTTTTTTACTTTCCTTTCACACACTTTTTTGTTTTTAGGGCAAGTCGCAGGTGAGATTGCAAATGATTAATCATATGGCAATTAGTCGAGATACATGCATGCTTAATAAAAAGTTAAGTGCTCTCTCTGGCACTCTGGTAGGTAGCATAACACCCGTTCAGAAGAATCAGTGATTGTACATTCCCCTCACAGTTCCCAAACTAACTATGTTGGACGAGCAAACTTCGGGTCATATTATAAAACCTAAACACAAACTAACTTTAAATTTGCCCTCAATGAATATCAAATCTTAGATGTGAGGTCCGTTGTCTAAGTCACCTTTCTAGCATGATGGTGTAGTACGACCAGTAGAGGGATTATTAGGGTTTTTTTCATATGGCTTTATTGATTTTGCAAAGTATATACGCGATGGTAATTAGTCTACATACATTCAACACTGTTGGGTGGAAACAGCAACACGGGCATCATGTGTCTGTCGCGAGAATTCTATTGATACATGACCGTACACATGAAACCTTTTCAGGAACAAAATCAAACAATAGCAGTAGGACTTGTGTTAATCAAAACTAACACCAGGTAAGCACTATTTCTCCCTGTAGCTCCCACATTACATCCAATATCTTAGCACTAGGAGCGCCTCCCAGCCAACGCATCAGCCATTGCAATTGTGCTACAGCGTAATGCATTTGATAGTTTGGGCCAACCAATCATCCTTCTGTCACTGGGTGCTGCATCCTAGGTACAGGAATTCTCTTCCTGCCAAACCCCCAGAAGGGATACCATGGTATTCCTTGAAATATGCTTTGCATAGTGCACCAGCAGTGTCGCAAAGAAGTACAATAACCACCTTAAATTTACCATTTTAGCTACCCTCACTCGGCCCACGGGGCAAAGGGAGGGCAGTCCAAAAGGGAAGCGACCGACAGATCAATGTGAGGGACCTTCCTAAATTGCCCTCTGCAAGGTCTTTTTCTGCTGTTTATATGTCCACACCTAGGTATTTAAACATACCACAGTGCCATTCCGGCATGGCTTCCATCACATTACCTCTGCGAATGTTCTGTATAGAGCACAGCTGGAACAAGCAGGACTTGGTCCCATTAATTGTAAAACCAGATATTTCTGCAAACTCTTCTAGCAATTCTATATTCTCGTACTTGTCGTGATTAAGTGTGCATAAAGTATGCATGTAGATTCGATAATAGTCAACAAAAGCTGCATTAATGACCTCTTGTTAGTTGACCTCCCTTCCCTCTGAGGATTTAATAGCAACTATTGTGACCTATGCTGTTTAACCTCTCCTTTCCCATCCGCATGGTGTCAGGCTGTGTGTTGCCAATAGTCAAGCTTCCCTATCCTGTCACTTAGCTCTGTGCAGTTTCTGCTAAGGTCTGAAAGTAGCACCACCTTCCACCTGGTCCGCCTGTGCTGGTGTTATGACTTCAGTCTGTTGGCTATCCGTTTAATGTCAAAGCTAACCCATGTTGGCACCTCAGGTAGTGTTGATGCAGAGGCCCAGTGCATCCACTTTAAAGACCCCCCACTCCATCAACCTGGTCGGGGTTAAGCCCTCATTTTGGGTTAGGTATTGTGTAATATGGGCTCTTAGGGAGTCTCTAAGCGTTGCAAACTGTAATGCCTCTCTTGGCGCCTCCAGGTAAGTATCACTGCTCGCCCTCTCCCCCACTGCATCACCATTTCAATGGGCAGTGATCAAAGATGCTGCTGGCCAAATACTCTGCATCAATTCGTTTTGAGCAAAGTGTTTCACTACAAAATACCAGGTCTATTCTTGTGTGAAGATAATGTACTAGAGAGTAGAATGAATACTCTCTTTTAGTGGGATGCCTCAGTCTCGAAATATCACGTAGCTGCCTGCTGTCTATCCAGCGTTGAAAGGGCTGTGTCATTCTACAGCATGTAGCTTCCAACAGAGGAGAGGGAGCTCTATCCATCTCTATATCGGACACACAGTTAAAGTGGCCTCCCCATTTGCATGGCACCCACAGGTCATGCATGCGAGCCGGCGCCAACTTGTCTAGAAAGGCTGAGGGGTTAGTGTTAGGTGAGCATATTACTATTAGAGTTAAAGATTTCCCAAATTTTGTCCCCCTGGATCTAGCCTAATGCCCTCCAACATAAATGGGACTCCCAGTGAAATTCATATTAGCATGCCCCTTGCAAACGCTCAGAAGGTCCACCATTAATCTGCCTCCCTCCAATTTTTACACAGGTTCCTGCCTGTGGCAAATGTGTTTCTTGTAAGAAGGGCAAGTTGTTTATGTCTGCACTTAAGATACATCTATACATTATGTTATTTCCTGGCTGTAGCCATACCTCTAGTGTTCCATGTCAAAATATTGTAGGAGTTACATCTCCATTATTCTCTACCACTGTATGTTCTCTACAGGTTTAACATTCTTAATCCAGGTCCAGTGGTCTTAACAACATTTTCCAGCCAGTATATTGCTAGCTGCATCCTTGATTTACCAAGAATGATCTCAACATTGGAATCAACCTTTTCCCCCTGGCTATGAGCTCGGTGGACGTTCTTTTGTATCCCAAATTACACAATACCAGAACAGTGAAACCAAAACAATAACATTTTCAACTTCCATCCCCGTCAAACCATTGTGCATAAATTCTGTTATCACATTTCAAAGATTGCAACTGTGGATCAACATCAACTTTTTCAAAACCGATTTCCAAGCCAGAATTTGGGAGCATGCCACAGCAACTATAATGCTCAAGTGTAGGAGGACCCCGCATGACCAACCATCACTACGAGCAAGCCCCTACAGTGTTACATATTGCCTGTTGAGCATGTTAATGTCAGCAACTGGGTACTGTGCATCACCCTTCGCCTGTCAAGACGTATCATCTGCCAGCCTGAGTGTCAGAATCGGCTCATGCTGTGTCTCTCCTCCAGAGCTGCAGGACCAGTTAGTCCCTGTTTCAGAATCCAAGCCTTGATATGATGCCAACACCTCAAAAGATTTTTACTTTGGTTGTGGAACGGCAACCACCAATTGTGCCCCTTCCAAAGCCGCCTGTTCATCAGTAGTATGACTGATTCTTCAGCCCGCCTACTTCTCAATCAACAACGCTCCCATCCCCCTCCCATTCTCCTCTGGATGTCTCATCACTGCCCCCTCCAACTACAACTAGGACCAGGCTTCCTCGGGTGACTGAAGAAATGTGTCACCTCCCTCTTCACCACTCGTAGCTTTGTAGGGAACAGAAGAGCATATTTCAATCCTATTAGGCACAACTGATACTTAACAGCCATGTAGGAATTAGCCTGCCTAAAAACCATGATGGCAAACACCATGAAACCATGAGCCTTTGGTTCTAAAAAGCTGCAGGAGGAGGTCCCTATCTCTTTTGTTGAGTAGCCTCGCAATTATGGGACACAAACCTACCCCAGGCTGCGGGGTCTGCCCTGGGATCCGATTTGCCCTTTTAATAAAGAATAACATTCTGACCCTGCCTGACAGGATTGTATCCACCAGCCACTGCTCAATGAACAGCTCCATTATCAGCCCCTCTGGGTATTCAGATAAGCCAATCAAGTGAATATTATTATGTGTAGACTATCCCTTGGAGCCTTCTGCTCGAAACTGGAACTCTATCACTTTGGGTTTCAGGTTTGTATTTGGGTTTTTATGTCCTGCGCACATCAAAGTTATCACTGATTCATTGTCATAATCCATATATCCCAGGTTTCTGTGATCCATTCTAAGCAAGTTCACCTCTATTGTGAATGCATCAATCTTCCTTCCACTGTCCCTTTAGTATCAAGGATCGCCTGTAATATCCTGTCAAATTCCCACATGTGAAGATTCTAACTGGCTTAGGGGGGCGCCTCCCCGTGCTAGTGTTGACAGCATTTACATTATATCCTTGGAGATGGGGCGTTGCCTTTCTACTTTAGGTTTAACTATCTTCTAGCATGGGCTGTCAGAGTTGTAAAGCTAAATCATGCAGAGGACACAGTTAAGTGTCAGCTCTAAGGCATTCCTCTTCGACATGTACTTAGCTCTGACCTGTCTTGTTCTCAGGCCCTGCCGGGTGAGAGCTTAAGGAAGCAATATATCCACAGCAGTCAATGTTCCCATCACCACTTTGAGTCCCACTGGGTGGGCCAATGTATCCTAGGTAGACGAGGCAGGAGTCGTTTCTACTCAAGCATCCACTTGGAACCTCCCGCCCTCAGCAAGATGTATGTCAATGGAATGTTCAAAAGAGGGGGGGTTGGTGCCAACTTGGTACGCTCATAGGGGTCTCTCTTGGACCCACTGTTGGTAATATGGGCCCCTATATCAGGTAAAGTGCAGTCCTCAGCAATACAGGAGTGGAGTAAGGCAGGGCAAGCACACTCTCACATTCAGCAGGCCAACTCTGGTCCACCTTGACCACCAACACACATGGGGTCCCAACCCATCATGTGTGTCCAAGCGGCGATGTGCACACTCCTTTTCTAATTACTCAACAGCTTGCGCCAGCTCTCCTGCACCACTGCCCGATTCAGTGATCAGGCCAAGGCCTAGTAACAGCCCTGACAGCTTCTGTGCTATTGGCCTAGCACCAGCAGGTCGCCCTCCGGCACTGCTTCTTTAGGGCTGCACAGTGCGGATTGGGTCTCTTGATTGGTACTGAGGGTGCAGCATGTTGTGCACCTCCTGCAGTCATTGGAAGGGAACCCATGGTAACAGGCTGCCAATGTACAGGATTCTGACAGGATTTTCTGGGGCCTCACCCGGAGCTCAGCACAGTGCGTCTAGTGGAGCCATCATTAGGTTAAGATTTTTATTTTTTCTGGTTCGTATTTTAGTTTTCATTTTTGTGCTCCCTTTTACAATTCTGGATTTATTTTCCTACAAACTAATCTGGTGCATGAGTGTGAAATGCGATAAAATATACACTTAACTGCAAATTTGAAAATCTTATGTTAGTTTTACTGATTTAAAAAAAAAAAAAAAACACAAACTTAATGAAAGCCTTCTGCCGATCTGAGCACCATGTTCTAAACTCCCTTCTACTACACAAATTGTGACCATGATAAGAATCTGGAAAAATGTGATAGTACATATGGATCCTGGTTTAATATGAAGCAAGCTTGTGTGTTTTCATAGATTTTACTGCAGATTGTTCAGCAGTCTCCATACACATCAGTAACATAGACACAAAAGAGCACTGTAAAATCACATTTATACTTTTAGACTATTGAGGCAAATTAACTTTAGAGAGGAGTGCCTTTCTTTAATGAGAGTAAAAATAATTGGGATATTGCACTTGCTACTGATGCATGTCTATCTAACTATCCCACCTATCCAGTTCTGCCTATTAGTGAACGTACGAGCTGGTTTTTGGAGAAAAAATCAAGTTCTAAACATCAGGAGACAGAAATATCGGGAAAAAATATTGTGATACAAAAATATTGTGATGCAGAAATATTGTTGTCAAGAATATTGTTTTTTCAGTAAGTAGTATCTTTGGTAAGAATATTTTTGCTGGTTTTATTTTTTTAAAAACTGGTTTTAATTGTTTTGATACACATAGTACAGACGACAACAATGCCGTAAATAATTGGTGAATAGTCATATGCCACAACAGAAGTATACCATTAAACATGCAGAAATAAGACAATGTTCGGAAGATCCTGAGGGACAAAAATATTGTTGCTGTTAATATTGTTGTCAATAATATAATTGTAAAGAATATAGGGGGTCATTCCAACCCTGGCGGTCGGTGTTAAAGCGGCGGCCAACCCGCAAACAGGCAGGCGGCCCAAAAAATGGAATTCTGACCCTGGAGGGAACCGCCAACACAGACCGCCACTTTAACACTCCGACCGCCATGGCGGGACAAACAAACAGCGCGGCGGTCACCGCCAACAGACAGGCGGCAGACAATGTACCAACCACCCTATCACAACTCACCAATCCGCCACCTTTTCCGGGGCGGGAGCCCCGCCGATAAAAACACGGCGGAAACAGACTACGAACGGGAAAACGCTCACCCTACACACTCCACGAGGAATCTGGACAGCATGGAACCAGAACTACACATCCTACCAGCAATTGTCTACCTGCTCCTCTACCAGGAGCACGAACGCCAGCGCAGAAGACACCGGTGAGTACTGCACCTACGACACAGGGGAGGGGGGAGGAGAAAAGAATACGGGCACACACATACGCGACACACCCCCCCCACCCAACTACCTACACACCAATGCAGAGCAACAACTCAGAGTGACACCCCCCAAACCCCCCGGAAGAATGCAAAGTAAGTCGAACATCCCATAACTATATACACATATGTAAATTGTCCCGTCAAAATTGGCTTTCTGTCATTGTACGTGGGCCAATGGTCCTCAACACATGGGAAAAGCCCACACATGAGACCCAAATCCATTGGAGAGAACACTGCAGGGGCATCAGATAGGAAAACTACAGGCACCTCAGGGGGAAGGGAAGGGGGGGCACCTCAGCCACATGAGTCCATGACGCCAGATCCACGAGGGGCCTCCATGCCCACTGTTCAATCCTGGGGAGTGAAAAGCCACAGTCTCTCAAGTCCCTACAGTGGGTGGCTTGCCCACTGTGCCCTCCTGGGGAGTGCAAAGCCACAGTCTCACAAGTCCCTACAGTGGGTGGCTTGCCCACTGTTCAATCCTGGGGAGTGCAAAGCCACAGTCTCACAAGTCCCTACAGTGGGTGGCTTGCCCACTGTGCCATCCTGGGGAGTGCAAAGCCACAGTCTCACAAGTCCCTACAGTGGGTGGCTTGCCCACTGTGCCATCCTGGGGAGTGCAAAGCCACAGTCTCACAAGTGGATGACAGACTCCAGCGGTACTGGAGGAGTCTTGGTGCCCCGAGTGTATCGTGCAGCCCTGTCCGACACTGATCGCCTGCCCCTTCTGCCAATGTGTCAGCGGTGCTTGAGTTGAAGGGCCCAGCGGAGCGGTGCTTGAGTTGAAGGGCCCAGCGGAGCGGTGCAGAGACGGCGGTGCCCAGCGGAGCGGTGCTTGAGTTGAAGGGCCCAGCGGAGCGGTGCTTGAGAGGAAGTGCCCAGCGGAGCAGTGCTTGAGAGGAAGGGCCCAGCGGAGCGGTGCTTGAGTTGAAGGGCCCAGCGGAGCGGTGCAGAGACGGCGGTACCCAGCGGAGCGGTGCTTGAGTTGAAGGGCCCAGCGGAGCGGTGCTTGAGAGGAAGTGCCCAGCGGAGCGGTGCTTGAGAGGAAGTGCCCAGCGGAGCGGTGCTTGAGTTGAAGGGCCCAGAGGAGCGGTGCTTGAGAGGAAGTGTCCAGCGGAGCGGTGCTTGAGAGGAAGTGCCCAGCGGAGCGGTGCTTGAGAGGAAGGGCCCAGCAGAGCGGTGCTTGTCTTGAAGGGCCCTGTTCAGCGGTGCTTGTCTTGAAGGGCCCTGTTCAGCGGATCTTGAGACGGCGGTGCCCTGTTCAGCGGTGCTTGTCTTGAAGGGCCCTGTTCAGCGGTTCTTGAGACAGCGGTGCCCTGTTCAGCGGTGCTTGTCTTGAAGGGCCCTGTTCAGCGGTTCTTGAGACGGCGGTGCCCTGTTCAGCGGTGCTTGTCTTGAAGGGCCCTGTTCAGCGGTTCTTGAGACGGCAGTGCCCTGTTCAGCGGTGCTTGTCTTGAAAGGCCCTGTTCAGCGGTTCTTGAGACGGCGGTGCCCTGTTCAGCGGTGCTTGTCTTGAAGGCCCCTGTTCAGCGGTTCTTGGGACGGTGGTGCCCTGTTCAGCGGTGCTTGTCTTGAAGGGCCCTGTTCAGCGATTCTTCACATGTGTCTCCAGGGCACCAGATCTGGCCAATATATGGTGTTCACTCGCCATCCGACTTCTCGCTTGCGGGGCCCTCCTGTGCTGGTGTCCCGTGCCCGTGGGTGTACTCCTTCACCCCCGGAATGGGGCTGGTGGGGCCCTCCTGGGCAGCTCGCCTGCTGCCAGACTTGTCAGCCGTGCTGCCCTTGCCATCCTTGCCTGATCCTCTGTGTCCCTTGCCTCCCTTTGGAGATGTGCCAGGTGGCACCCCACTTCCTGACGGTGCCAGGGTGGTGCCTGTGGAGGCTGCCGTCTCTGTCCTCTCGCGCTGGCCCTTGCCTTTTTTGGATTTTTTCCCAGGGGGTGGGCTGGCTGTCCCTTTGCTGCTGGCCGATGTAGCTGCCCTCGAAGGTGGTGGACTCCAATATCCCTGGACTATGGTCCTTGTAGGTCCAGGGCTTGTGGTGGCTGAGGTGCTGATTGGACTTTTACGAGATGGAGGGGGTGGGTCAGGTGATGGAAAGAGGTTAATTTTGGAGAGGAAAAACTTTTTAGGAGCAATGGGAAGGGTAGGTGCAGTGGGTATGGGAGTGGAGGAAGAGGATGTGGTTGTAGGAGAGTCAAGTGTGCTGTCGTTGGGTGCAGGTGCTTGTGACGGAGGCTGTCGTGAGGTGGATGGCTGTTGGGTGGGTGGCTGCCTGCGTTTGTGTGGTTTGGAAGAGGGGGTGACAGACACACTGGGAGAGGACACAGGGGACGTGTAAATGGCAGTGGGGGTGGTGACTGCACGTGTGCGGAGTGTTCTGGTGGGTGTGCTGGTGATGGACGTAGTGGCTGATGAAGTGGTGCATGCAAGTGTGAGTGGAGACGTCACAGGGAGGGAGGAGGGAGACGAGGAGGAGGGGGACAAAGAGGAGGCAGTGGCTGTTGGCATGTCTGCATGTGGATGTTGCTTGTGTGAATGCTTGTGGGATGTGTGGTGCTTATGTTTGGATGAGCTGACCTTGGGTGTTGAGGTGTGTGCAGGCTGGTCTGTAGGTGTGTCTGGGATAGGCAGAGGAACAGGGGAGTGGGACTGGGTGGAGGGAGTTGGAGGAGGGAGGCAGGAGACAGGGACAATGGCTGCCGTCAGTTCTGAGGCCAGAACATTGAACGATCGCTGATGGGCAGCCTGACCCGAATGAATGCCCTCCAGATATGCATTGCTCCGATGCACCTCCCTTTCCACCCCCTGGATGGCATTCAAAAGGGTAGACTGCCCAACAATGAGCGTCCGGAGGAGGTCAATGACCTCCTCACTGAGGGCAGCAGGGGTAACTGGGGCAGGGCCTGAGGTGCCTGGGGCGAAGGAGATGCCCGCCTTGGTGTGCGAGCGGGCACGGGGCGAACGCTGAGGGGCTGCTTGGAGGGCGGAGCTGGTGCGCTGGGTGGCGGCTGTACCTGTTGTTGCGGTGGGCACGGATGTTGCCGCCACCACAAGGGAGCTCCCTTCCGAGGACGTGTCGGTGTCGCTGATGTCTCCACGTGTCCCCGTTGTGGAGCCACCCTCGACCTCCGTCTCACTGGTGAAATCAGAGTCCGTTGCATGGCCCTCCGGGGCCATGTGAGATGCAGCTCCCTCGTGCTCCAATGCCACTTCTCCTCCGCCAGATGATGCTAATGCACACATGAACAGGAAGAGCAGACAAAGAAAGGGGGGGGGAGAAATAAAGACATGTTGAGTACATGCATTGGCAACACAGTTGGCAGAGAGGACAGACACAGAAGCCCCCTGCACTACGCTGCGCACTTGGGGTACACTACTCAATCAGTGAGACTTGGCCTTCAAGCCAGTGGACGACATCTGCACACATAGGTGACACAAGGCCATGGATAGCTGTACTTGGCACCCTACAGAGGTGGAGGGCGGGGGCACAGGGCCATGCCTTACGGAGGGGACTAGCCTACAGAAATCGCCCTGGCCTAGGGATACCCACATCCCTCCTCCCCCACCCAGACACCTCCACTGCGCGCTAAGATAGCAGAATGTGCTTGTACTCACCCCCTTGTGTCTGCTGGGATGTCCTCACGCGCCCATCCAAATCTGGGTAGGCCACCGCCAGGATCCGAGACATCAGGGGGGGGTCAATAGACAAGTGGCACCCCTCCTACGTTGGGAGGCCATCCCCAGCAGAGCCTCCGCGGTCTTTCTGCTCCCGCGGCAGATGTCCTCCCACCTCTTGCGGCAGTGGGTGCCCCGTCTGTTGTGGACCCCCAGGGTCCGGACGTCCTTGGCGATGGCACGCCAAATGTCGACTTTCTGATGGGCGCTGACCTATGTGACACGTACAGGGAGAGAAAATAAAATATCAACATTTTCTGCATGCTCGATGTGAGTGTCCCCCCATCCCCACCCTTGCCATGTGGCATATGCTCTCATCTGTCGTTTGATGCATGCCTCATACGCTCCCCTCCGCACCTTCGTTCATTCACCCCACTCAACCCAGGCATTGCCCACAAAGCATGGTCCCAGTGTACTAACCAGTGCGTCTGGAGGACCGTAGAGTAGCGCATACTGGGGGAGGACCCCATCCACGAGTTTCTCCAATTCTTCAGAAGTGAAGGCAGGGGCCCTTTCCCCAGTCGCAGCAGCCATTGTCTCTTCCAGACCGAGGTCACAGCAGCACTTGCAGTATAGGTCCTCTCCTGTGGATGATCAGGTCTCGAGTGATTAAGCTGATAGAAAATGGCGGTCACGCCCGCGGCGGTGCGTACCGCGGCGGTGCGTATCGCGACCGCCGGCGCACTTCGTCATTGGCTCCTGAAACCCATAGGGTTCTATGTTAACCAATGCGGCTTTGCACCGCGGTCTTCGACCGCCTACCGCCACGGTGTGCCACGCCAGCGCATTGACCTCACATCCCATTGTCACACTTCACAGGTCAGGCAGCCGCCATTTCAATGGCCCACATGGCTTAATTTCTACTGCGTCACACAGGCCTAGGCCTTGCATTGCCACTCATACAAGCCATTCAATGCATAGCGAATCGTGTACTGTGCAAGCTGTGGGAACGTACCTGTGGTTTGCTTGACTCTGTGCTCCATGTTGTCCTTCCTAGGCACCGTCCGCTGGGACTTGCGAGGAGATGGAGGAATGTTCCCGTGTACAGACCGCTGGTGGACCTGTCGACAATGGAAGAAAGACATGTCATACTGACATACAGACTTGACCGAGCCACTATACAGGAACTGTGTGCCCAGCTGGAGCCAGACCTGATGTCACCCATTTGCCAACCCACAGGGATTCCCCCTCTGGTGCAGGTTCTGTCAGTACTCAATTTTTTGGCAAGTGAATCCTTCCAAACAACAGTGGCCATTTCATCAGGGATGTCTCAGCCTATGTTTTCTAAGGTTTTGTCCAGAGTGTTGTCTGCCCTGATGAAATACATGCAGAGCTACATTGTTTTCCCTGAGGTGGGCGATTTGGCTACAGTGAAGGGTGATTTCTATGCCCTTGGACATATTCCCAACATCATTGGTGCCATTGATGGGACCCATGTGGCTTTGGTTCCCCCCAGTGAAAGTGAACATGTGTACAGGAAAAGAAAAAGTTATCATTCTATGAATGTCCAGGTGGTCTGTTTGGCTGACTAGTACATCTCCCATGTAAATGCCAAGTTCCATGGGTCAGTGCATGACGCGTACATCATGCGAAATAGCAGCATCCCTTATGTGATGGAACAGCTACAGAGACACCGTGTGTGGCTAATTGGTGACTCTGGTTACCCCAACCTGTCGTGGCTACTGACCCCAGTGAGGAATCCCCGGACCAGGGCAGAGGAACGGTACAATGAGGCCCATGGGCGGACTAAGAGGGTGATCGAGCGGACCTTCGGCCTCCTGAAGGCCAGGTTTAGGTGCATGCATATGACAGGTGGATCCCTAATGTACTCACCGAAGAAGGTGTGCCAGATCATCGTGGCCTGCTGTATGCTTCACAACCTGGCTTTGCGACGACAGGTGCCTTTCCTGCAGGAGGATGGTCCAGAGGGTGGTGTTGTGTCAGCTGTGGAGCCTGTGGAGAGTGAAGAGGAGGAAGACGACGGGGATGACACAGACAACAGGGACACAGTGATACAACAGTATTTTCAATCACACACAGGTACGAATCAACACCGCCATTTTACATGTACTTACAGTCTCCTGCCTCTCTACTGTCTGAGTTTCCCCCCAGTTTATGTTAACTGAGTTGTGACTTTCCCTTCCGTTTTCAGAGATGTGGGCCCCACTGCGTGACCTCTGCTTTGTTTGCCCATGGACTACAGCTGTGTGACAGTGGTATGTTGTCATCACAATGTAACTGAACATTTTGGCACCGTTATGTCTAATACATGTGTTCAAAATACAAGCAGACTCCAGATAATTTTAGTGCAATAAGTGATTTTATTTAAGTGCTAAATTTAGGGACATGCTTGAAAATCGGTGATGGGTGATGGTGGAGTAATGTCCATGGCAGAGTCCAGATTTTCAGTCTCACAGGTGCATTGTCCATATGCCTGTGGAAGGATGGAGCAGGGGCAGTTCAAGGTTGGACAGGGTGACAATGTGGGACAGTGGGATGACATCAGGGGGTATCCTTTGCTGGCGGGGTCTTGGCATCCTACTCTGTCTTCTTCCTAGATCTCAGATACCGCTTGCGGGGTGGTTCTTCTTCTGCAGGAGGTGGGGTTCTGGTGGCCTGTTGTTGTGTGGGGGCCTCCTGTCCACTAGCGCCGGCGAAGGTGGTAGCCTGTTCTTGGTCCATGCTAGTGACAGGGGCCCTTTGTGGTGCCACATGGTCCCGCAATGTGGTGACAATCTGGTTAAGAGCCACGACGATGGTCCCCATTGCGGAACTAATGGCTCGGAGTTCTTCCCTGAACCCCATGTACTGTTCCTCCTGCAGTACCTGGATCTCCTGGAACCTGGCCAGTACCGTCGCCATCGTCTCCTGGGAGCGGTGGTATGCTCCCATGATGGAGGAGAGGGCCTCGTGGAGAGTGGGTTCCCTGGGCCTGTCCCCCCCCTGTCGCACAGCAGCCCTCCAGTTCCCCTGTTTCCCTGGGCCTCTGTACCCTGGACCGTGTGCCCACTACCACAGCCACCAGGTCCCTGCTGTTGTTGGGGTGGTGGGTCAACCTGGGTGCCCTGTAGTGGTGGACACACCGCTGATTGACGTGTCCTGGAGACAGAGGCATGGGCCCGCTGGGTGGGAGCTGTGCTGGTGTTCGCAGAGGGGGGTAGGTCTGCTGTGGCCTGTGGCTGTGTGAGGGGAACCGACTGTCCCGAGGTCCCCGATGGGCCGGGCTGGTCATCTGGGTCCAGGGAGACAGAGCTGCTGTCATCACTGGGGGCCTCTTCTGGGGGTGGGATGGACATTTCTGGACCCTCGTGGGCGGTGTGGTGGCGTTCGGGTCCTGCAGGGGTATAAGAGTATGGTTATTGCTTCTGTGTGTGCCATAGCGTGCAATGGGTGGGTGGCCATGTACCCCAGTGCTGGCATTCCCTTGTGGGGGCTGTTGTGACGGTGGCTTGTGGGAGAGATGGGTATGTGCAGTGGGCATGCTTTGGTGATGGGTGTCCATGCTTTGTGGACGCATGCAGGGCTTGGTGTTGGGATGGGTGGGTTGTGATGGTGAGCCATTTGCAAGGAGTTGGTGTGATGGGGGTGGGGGTGAGGGTGGGGGTATGATTTGGCATGCAGGTGGGGTGGGGGAATGAAGTAGTGAAGATTTGACTTACCAGAGTCCATTCCTCCAGCTACTCCTGCGAGGCCCTCAGGATGCAGGATGTGCAAGACTTGCTCCTCCCATGCTGTAAATTCTGGGGGAGTAGGTGGGGGTCCGCCGCCAGTCTTCTGCACCGCGATGTTGTGCCTTGATACCATGGAACGCACCTTCCCCCGTAGGTCGTTCCACCGCTTCCTGATATCGTCCCGATTTCGTGGATGCTGTCCCACAGCGTTGACCCTGTCCACTATTCTTTGCCATAGCTCCATCTTCCTGGCAATGGTGGTGTGCTGCACCTGTGTCCCGAAGAGCTGGGGCTCTACCCGAACTATTTCCTCCACCATGACCCTGAGTTCCGCGTCAGAAAACCTGGGGTGTCTTTGGGGTGCCATGGGGTGGTGTGGATGAGGTGTGGGGTGGTGTATGTGTTGTAGAGTGTGGTGAGTGTGGTGGTGTGTGGTGTTTTGTGCGTGGATATTGTGTGGGTGATGTTGTGATTTGCCTCTATGTGATGGTGTACTCTATTCTGTGCTGTCTCTCTCTGGCCTTCAGTCGCAATTGTGGTCGTAAGGGTTTGTGGGTGATGTAGGTGTGTGTTTTATATTGTAATGGGTGTGTGGGAGTGGTGTGTGTATGTGTCTCAGGTGTGTGTATTTTGAATTGTCCAATGTGTCTGTTTTTTGTATATGTGTGTGTATTTTGAGCGCGGCGGTGTGTACCACCAATGGAATACCGCAGTTGAAAGACCGCTGCGGGGATTTGTGGGTCGGAATAGCATGGACGTATTTCTGTTGGCGTGACAGTGGAGGTTTGGTCATCGCCAGTTTTTCGCTGGCCGTTGGTGTGGCGGACTTTGGTTGTTGTCGGGTTTTTGGCGGTTTGCCAGTTGCGGGTCAGAATGACTGTGGCGGTTTACCGCGACCGCGGCGGTGTTATGGCGGTCTTCTGACCGGCGGTAAGCGCCTTTTACCGCCGAGGTCAGAATGGCCCCCATAGTTTTTTTATTATTTTACTGTGATTTCCTATATTCATTTTATGTGTTACAATTATTTGTATAATTGTTCATTTGTTAAAATAAAGCTTGTAATTTTAAGTGATTTAGAATTTTAAATGTAATTGCTAATAGCAACTTATAGTGTTGTAGCGGCTTGTTGGGTTTGTAGAGGGATAGGTTAGAAAGGTAATTAAGTAATAATAAATTATTAACTAGTTAATATTTTTAAGTAAGTATGTGATTGATATCAATAATGTATATTATGTAATACTGATTTAATTTACTTATATTTTATGTGCAGGATGCTATGTTTGTATGTGTATAGGGTGGGAAATTAAGTAGGTATTAATTAATTAACAATTAATTATTTATTAATTTTAGGTGTGGGCTGCTGAGTTTGCAGGGATATAGGATGGGAAGTAATGTGAGTAATAATTCATTGACATTTAATTATGAATGTATTAATGTATTATTAATTATTTAAGTGATTAATAATTATATACATTATGTAATACTGAGTTATTTTAGCTATGTAGTTATGTAGTTGTGTAGTTGTGGGTTGCTAGGTCTTTAGGTTAAAAGGTGTGAAGTTAATTAAGTAAAAAATTAAAAAATGTATAATTATTAATGTAAAATTAAATGTTTGCTTAATAATTATTCAAATTGTGTAGTAATTAATTGTTTTGGTTAAATTTTAGATGTGGTAGTTGGGTTTGTAGGGTTGAATGGTGGGAAGTTAATTATATAATTATTAATTAACAATTAATTATTAATTGTTAAATAATTATGTAATTAATTATCAGTTGTGTAAATTGTTATACTTATTTATGTATTTACATTTTAGGTGAGAGCTGCTAGGTTTGTAAGGGCATAAATAACCATTACTTAAAAAAAAAAAAAAAATGATTACCTTACTTATGAATTTTGTAAATTGGTTATTTAAAAAAATGTTTATTTTATGTTAAGTAATAATTTTTATATTAAATGTTTTACATTTTTTTTTAAATAAATAGGATTATTCAAATAGGTAATGTGTTTGAAGTGAAGTAGTTTACCTACTGTTGGTTAGGTAGGAGTGAGAGTAGCAAATTTAACCCCTCCGAATTCCAATGCTTTCCCTACTGCTGCATAGAGTGAAATGGGAATGGTAAATCTTATTCCTCTGAAGTACAACGCTTTCCCTATTGTTGCACAAACAACTACAGTGGGAATAGTACATTTTACCCCTCTGAAGTCAAGGGCTTGCCCCAAAAGTTGCACAGACTGGAGTGGGAATAGTAACTTTAACTCCTCTGAAGCCCAACGCTTTCCCTACTGTTGCAAAGACTGGAGTGGTAACAATATGTTTCACACCTCCGAATTTCAACGCTGGTCCTACTGTTGGTCAGACTGGAGTAGGAATAGTAAATCATATGCCTCTGAAGTATAATGCTTTCCATATTGTTGCGCAAACTTGCGTGTGAATAGTACATTTAAGATCTCCAAAGGCCAATGCTTTCCCTACTGTTGCACAGACTGCAGTGACAATAGTAAATGTATCCCTCCAAAGTCCAACACTTGGATGGGAATAGTACATCTTACCACCTCCGAAGTCCAACATTTTCCCTACTCTTGCACAGACTGGAGTGGAAATAGTAAATTTAATCCCTCTGAAGCCCAACACTTTCCTTACTATTGCACAGACTGGAGTGGGATCAGTAAATCTTACCCTTTCCAACTATGATAACGCCTTCTTACTGCCATATTAAGATGTTCCCACAGGGCTGGACTGCGCAGACAATGTGGCAGCATTGGCCTTGGCTCTAAGGGAGAGCCGAGGCCAATGCTGCTACATGGTCTGCACCACTAGCACAGTCGGAATGTGCACTGTTGCCATTGCAAACAGTACCCATTCCGACTATGCAGGGGGGCCACTGCACTGCCTACGACATGGGCATGGGTGGTGCAGGGTCCCCCCTGTGACCGTTTCTCTTCCTTTCTGCTGACCTTTTCATGGCAGTGTCCCGTCATGAAAATGTCGGAGGAAGGGCAAGCTGTGATCAGCACGGCGGGGCCGACATAGGCACCGCTGTGATTGACAATGGCTTTCCGCACAGCCACAACCGGGGGATCTATGGTCCTGGCAGTTGCAGGCATCTTGTGTCAGTCCGACCGCCATCCTCCAAATCTGGCGGTCAGACTGCTGAAGATGCCGTGGTCGGACCGCCACTGCGGACACGGTGGCCCCAGGACTGCCGTACTCATAATCAGGCTCTTAGACCAAAAGTCTAACTTTACTCCCAGTAAAGTTAGACTTCAGTTCTAAACTTAGACCTTTAGTCTAAACTTAGACATTTGGTCTAAGTTTACCTTTGTGAATCGGGCCCGATATTTTTGACACAAAATTTGTGTTACACAATATTGTTGTTTCTGATATTGTGTCAATTATCCATGCCAGCTGTCACTCTCTGTTTCAGTTCGTGTTAACCACTCTCTCATTTTGCTTCACTCTTTTTCTTTACTCATCTCTCTTCTTTGTTCTAAATGTGTCTCCTACCTTCCCGTTTGGCCCTATCCTTCCCGTTGGTTTTATCTTTACCTTACAAATACCTCCTTTCAGTTCTCCACTGTCTCCTATATTTTCCTTTTATCACAAAATGTTTCTGAGTCCTTCTTGTAACTCTTGGTCTTCACAGTATCTCCCACACCTGTAACACAATAATTCTCCACCATTCTGTCCTTCTCCCTCTGTCTCCTCACATTCTTTTGCTATACCACATCTATAACGTTATCTTCATTCTTCCCTCTTTTTATTCTATCATTTATTTTTTCACTCTTTTTCTGTCCATTCCATTGTTCCACACCCTATTAAATTTGGAGAGAACTGAGGCTCACTAGTTGGGTGGCCTCACATGGCAGACCCCTACAAGTTGCTGACATTTAAAGGTTAAAACTGACGGCTGGCAAAATTGCATATTTTTCCCATGAAATTTCACAAAATTCCATAAAGTTAAACAAAAATTATACTTCTAGAGCGAAATGTGATTTGTCAGCATCTGTGCACTTAGGGTTCAAACGTTTTAATGTGATACCAGCAGGAAATTCGTTCAAGTAATAAAGCCTCTTGGTGAGATACCGCCTGTGAAAATTAGTCACGCACATGCAAACATTATGCAAAATCATGAATTGAATGGAATTGCGTAATGTGAACTTTCAAGTAAAATCAACAGTTATGCAAGTTTTGCCAGTGTAACTAACATTTCCCCCAGGCCTACTTAAGTCCATCCTTCCAATAAAACTTGAGAGGAAGCCCAACATGCCTATGATTGGGCAGTGATTTGATCTATGGTGTGGTTCTTAGGGCTGTCATCATCATATTTCACATGGGTGCCCTCTCATTTTGCGTTATAGCACATCCTCTTCATCACATCATACTCTTCTTTCTGCTGATTTCGACCCTTTGGTATGCTTCCTACACTTTTGATCATCTCCCTTCCTCTACCACCTATGTCTCTTTCTCCATCTCGCTTCCTATATTGACTTTGTGACCTTTTTTGATAGCTTCTTTGCTCACTTTTTCCATCCCACTTCCAGCAATGTGGGATGTGGTGAGTGGGCATCACAGGGCCCTTGTACAGCCACATGCACCTCTAATCCATGTGATTATGCAGGAGATACTCTCTTATGAGAGAATTAGGTAATAAAAAAAACTGAATATGATCATATCTGAATTAGTAAGAGTGCTAAGCAGTGATGTAGTGTTGTATAGCTATTTTAGCCATATTTTAGACATGTTATTCTAGAAAACTAGGCCTGCCGTTGTGCCCTTTAGCCCAGTTACACTTTATTCAGCATCGCTTTATTTTTCTAGCATTAGCCACATTTGCGATATTGTTTTATTTTTCTCCATATAGTTGTTCTTTCGCCTATAGCATAGGTGGGAAGGATAGATATCACTCCTAGTGACAGTATGGTAGGAATGTTTTTGTGTTTCACTCTCCTTGTCACAATCGTGCTCCTATTGTGTTTTATCATCCTAGTTATTGCAATACATGCCATTTTATCCAAGATGCATTTACTTCAATAAACCCTTGTTGAACTATATTCTGCCTCTGTTTGTCTTTGCCTGCGTGAAACTAATGTAACTGAGAGAAAGGAATGAGATGTTACTTAGCCGTAAAACCCAGATTAGGCAGACAGGCATCACATGGTGTGGAATTGTACTTAGTACCCCACAATCTATGCAATTCTGACACCCAAATTCATTAGCCTCATTAGGATAATGAGAACCTACGTGACAATGTGCCACCAATGTTTGGTCAGGGACTCATTTTCGGATCCTCCTAAGTATCTCAGTCTCGCTAAAAGTTAAAGACACCTTGCTGCTATATACGGAGACGTCGGTGGTATTGAGGAGTTTCCTCCTCAGCTAAGTAGGTAGTACCCATCTAACGCTGTAGGTTGTTCAAGCCTGAACCTTAAAAGGATTAATCTCCAGTTGGTGTCCTCATCTCTGAACAAACACTTTTACCATTAACATGGTGAACACACAACGAGTAGCAATTGCAGTAAATATGCGACGCCACTTACTGGCAAATGACCTAACGGCCCGGGGGGGGGGGTCAAATCACATTTGTTGTTGAGGCTCAGCCAGCCTATAGAACATAAACACTTTATTCTTGGGTCACTTTTCCAGCAGTTGATGGGAACACAAACACATTTCATCACTATACACCTGCAAACATACCTGCAGAATACAGAGCTTAAGCATATTTAGAAATTCCTTTATCTTATCAAGAACATAATAATTGGCTTGATGACGCCTTACCACATACATTATGACCCGTTAGGTTTGGTCCCCTGAGTAATGACTGCTCAACCTGGACTTTATTGGCTACATATACACCACACGCTGATGCAGCAACCTTAGCGGTAGCTGAGGTTCGCCACCTTTATACAGATCTCACTGGAATATAACGACTGTTAGTACATTTTGTAATGCAAACATTAAATACTAATCCAGCATGTACTGCCCCAGTGCAACCACATGCAGTTACACCTGGCATTAACCCTGCAGCGGTACATTTGATCATGGGTAAGGCACCCACCAAGCAAGCGGGAGGAAATTCCATTTTGGTTAGCTCAAAAAATAATTGTGCTGGAAGCAGTCTTTCCCCATACGGGTCCTCAGGACAAACTTAGAATACTCAGTAGGTGCTTGCCATTTGGGATGGTTCCCACAGTAGATAACTGCAACACATGAGGCACGATATTTGCCACGCTGTATACTACTACTTGCCGATCTTCTGAAGGTGTTAAAAAAAATTCAAGATGAATACATGGCTGCCTCAGCCCTGGGTTTAGGGATGCAATTAATGGGCAATTTTGCCACTGTGTCTTCAATCATATTACGTAAGCTTAAAGGGGAAGCAGTTTCACTAGTAGTGTGCATGCGGCTCTGGGATGTTGCTGTACAGGATCAAGAGCGTGAGCTGGCAAATATTATTGCTGAAAACTACTCTAGTATTGGTTGAGATAGTTTGGGAGCCAGACCAATTAAACTACAATTACAAGGTAGATCTAATAAAGATTCTACTAAGCAAGCACCTGAAGTTTTGAAAAAGCGCTGGGATAAAAAAACAACAAACACCTAAAAAAGAAAGGGGAGAATCTCCACATTCAGAGACCCCTCAAAATAGATATAACCTTATAAATGGAGATAATATAAAAACGCCTGACAGATATCAGTATACTTATACACGCCAATCTAGTTCCCTTTCAGGACTCAACAGAGAAATGCAGTGAGAGAGGTGAGCGGTCAGAGCAGTTAACAGAGTACATGAAACCGAGAAAGGACTCACAACGCTCATCTGAAATTTCTGTTAAGAAAGAAGAAAAACTTCCCCAACAAAAACCCCAGTTAAAAAAAAAAAAAGTGGCAGCAATTGCAATATGACATGCCACTCAGGAAGAGGGATTTACTGAAGAACAGGAAGTGGGCACTGGCACTGCTAGAGAGTGCAGAAGAGTTCACTATAGTTCGCTGGAATCTTCAAGAGCATCTGGAGGTAAAAGCAACTGATGACTTCTTACAAGTTGAGACTGCGGACATGCGTGTCTCCACACCCAACAAGGTGTATAAGGTAGCTATATAGTTAGAAGGAGACATTGAACGCACAGTCAAAGCTATCCTTTGAGACCGTGTTGTCACTATTTATGGTATTTTACTGGCCGAAAAAGATTGACCACAAGAATTTGTCTGTAATCTCCCATATGGAGAAGAGATTATTGAAAAACCTTTTGCACCCCTTGTTCCCAGAAAGCTCATAGAAATACATGCTATTGATTGGGCAGTGGCGCAGGCACCTGCTTTATACTGCAACCAGGTAGGGTGGGATAAAGATTCCCCTTAACATGTAATTCCAATTAAATCCCAACCTCAACCCCAATATCCAATTAAACATGAAGCTAAAGCACCCATGAGGGAAATCCTCAAACAAGTAGAATTCTAGGGTGTAATTGAACCCTGCGTCTCACCAACGAACAATCCATTGATCCCTGTCGCTAAACCGACCAGTCCTACAGAATAGTTTTAGACTACAGACATTTAAACAGCCACACTCGCACCTTTTCTATACAAAATGCACACAGCCCAGCACTTATGAACAATATAGGGTGCAAAAAATACAAAACTACCCTAGGTATTTCCAATGGGTTCTTCTGCAAAAATATATCACCTGAAAGTAGGGACTTAACAAGTTTCAGCGCTTTAGGCTCTCAGAAAAAAAATCTGTTGACTCCCACAGGGTACAAGAACAGTGCAGGACTGTTTTCAGCTCATGTTACATCCTTTTTACAAGACATTGACCCTGAGGCATTGTCATATGTGGATGATATCTACCTTACAGACGACGACCTCATGCAACATATAAGAGTGGTAGCCCGCATTGTTGTAGGATTTTCCGAATTTGGCTAGGAATTCAATTTTAAAAAACAAAATTAGCCATCCTTAGTGTCCTGTTGCTGGGATTTGAATTGTCAGAAGAAGGCAAGAGCCTCGAGCCCCAATTTTTTAAATAATGCACATAATTACAACCTCCAAACACAATAAAAAAGCTCCAGTCTTTACTGGGCTTTTTAAATTGTGGCAGAACATGCATTCCAGATTATGCACAATGCATTACACCATTATATGACTTAATACATCCTGACTTTACCAGCAAATACTTGACAGTCGAACAGACACGCATTCTCAGAGCTTTACAAAAAGACATACTCGAATGAAAACACCTACAAACAAAGGACAACAAAAAACACTTGGTCATCAGAGTAATTGCTGGTGCCATTGATTTCACCTATGTAACATTTAATGAGGGTTAGACCATCCCGATTACATACAAATCACATTTGTACTCTACAGAAGAACACCGCTTTGCTCCCACTGAGGAAATTCTCACTGATGTTCAGATGGCTGTCTTCAAAGAGAGACCACTGGCCCAGGGGAAACGCATCATTGTCATATCCCCCATCCCAGCCCTTAAGGCTGTTACCAAAGCTAACGTTCCTAATGCTAAAGCATTACATCCACGTTGGAACCATTGGACAATGTCTCTGATGGCCACTGATGTTGACTATATATTTGACTCAAAATTACAAACCGAAAAGTTTTTGCATTACAAACTTGAATACCCTGTTCCAGCAAACACATTGCCTATTGAACAATATCAAACAATTTTGTATACTGTTGGTTCAGCCCAACCAGCAATAGGCACTAAACATCAATATTCCGCCACTTGCGCAGTTGTGAGTAGGTATATGAAAGATGGCAGGTTCCATCCACAACATACTTCCACGCAGACCTTAGGGAACTGCACCGCACAACTAGCAGAGCTTAAGGCTCTAGTGATGGCACTGGAACTTATTGATCCTGAACAGATGACGCTGATTGTCTGTGATTGGTAGTATTGTGTCCAGTCATTCAATGAATATCTGCATTACTGGTGCCAGAATGCGTTCAGAGATTCAAAAGGAAATACCATTAAACGCAGACTTCTATGTGGGAAAGTAGCGGATCTGAAGGAAACGCTACCTAACGACCACATTGTACATACACTAGGACATCAGCATGTTGAAATACATGTTGCAAGCAACACCTTGGCTGATGAAGCAGCCAAATCAGCAGTAGCTACGGTTTCTCCTGCTGCAGTAACTCGTTCTAGAACAATATTGGATGACGAAACACTGGCAGCTGTGAAAGTTTCGGCTGACGGCACGCTCTTACCAAAAGCATATCCTGCTTAATATTCCTACTCCATATCATCCTTCAGTACAGCCCCAGCAGGAATACCAGGGGTGGGAAATCGTGTGATTCCCAATAAAGACCAAAGACCAGAATTGATCAAAGCAGCACATGAGGGGGTTGCTTCTGCCCATGCTGGTGAGGTGGCTACAATATCATTGTTACAAGCATGTTACTGCCAGGTCGCTACAAACAGACCAAGCTGTATGTCCTTTGTTGTGACATCTGCCAGCAAATAAAATGATCCATCGTCAAACGCCCACCGCAGACACCACTCCTAATATCCAACAAACCATTCCAATTTGTGTACTTGGACCATTGTGGTTCCCTGACACCTGATAGTGCTTACAAATTCATCTTAGTCGCTGTTGATTCATGCTCCATATTTCTATGGGTTTGGCCACAACGCTCGGCTGACACTCGAACTGTTATTTAATATTTGCAAGTCTTTATCGGCACATATGCTGTTGCGGCTTTCCACTCAAACAATGGCCCTGCTTTTGACTCAGGGGCTTTCAGCAACACAATGGCTTCATTAGGGGTCCAACTGCATTACTCGTCTCCAATTCATCCCGAGGGAAATAGTGTTGTGGAGCAACAAAACCGAGATTCGAAGCAATCCTTAACAGCAAGAGTGTTAGGTACAGGTCGTAGTTGGCTTACACACCTGTATGGAGTCCAGAGAGCACTTAACAATCTGCCAAGGAGGTCCCTGGGGGGCATACTTCATATGAATACCTGTTCAGAACACAAATGTATGTTCCAGACCTTGATGGTCCTGGCATGGAGCCGGCAGATACACCTTTTGACATAAATGAACTTGTCACTGTCTTGCAGGACTTACAACAGTTCTGTGATGACAACGCATCTGCCAGTGCCACCTCCTTGGGAATAAGGGATGTACCAATAACATCTACCAGCTGGATTCCAAAAGTTTGGGATCTAGTGTGTGAAAAGATTGCGATTCCAGTCCTGGGAATACACGGTACCAGAACAGTCATTTTACCACCGCTGCCTGGTTCTAAAGAAAATCGCTTTGTCTCCATCGACAATGTCAAGCTACACAATATGGCCGATCCTGCACAGCAGACCAAGAGGACTCCTGGTATCCAAATCCCTCTCACTACATCCAGGATGTTCTTCTACAGGTTTTAAGCAGCAACGCTGAAACCTCTCTGAGCTTGGGGAGAGTGGAAAATGAGCTTTCATTGGTTCCACTAACTTCTACTACTACAAATAACACAAATAATATTGATTGATTTAATTCAAGCTCTACACAAACGGATGGCATAGTCTACTATGAACCACCCAAGGAGACTTCTGCTGGCTCTTTCTTCCAAACAAGGCTCCAGTTTTTGTATGGACTGCTTCTGGATATTTTGCTGACATCAATGACAATTTTACTGACTCATCTGACTCTACTGTAACAGAACTGACAAGAGCATGTAAGCTGATAATTTGGCTCAAAATGAACTATTTCATACTTCCATAGAATTATCTATGGTTCTTATTAACCGCACTTGCCTTTGTCCTTGGAATTGGGTTTGCCATTGTTTTCTTCTTATACATGGTAATTACCTTCTTGAACGCTCTACAGTTGAATGTGTGGATGAGGTCATAAAACCACATTTTCCTTCGCACAAAGTCAGCAGAGCCTTGTCTCTGGTGAACATTTCTGCTATACCAATTCCTGATGGGATTGTTTGGGACAAAGTATTATTTGATATATATGGCCCCATAGAGGTCATTCAAATTCCATATGTATTAAAACTTTCCATGAACTATGTAATTACACCCGGAGTAGTTTCTGATGATTCGAGTTGTGAAAACAATTGATTCTATGATGTCTGATTTGCAATATTATGCCTTATCTGAAAAGGAGGATGATTATCAATCCAAAGAGAATTATGGAGATATGTTCTGTTATAATTATTATGGACATCATTTAATTCACAGAGCAAGTAACCCCCCAAAGACCATTTTTAATTACACACAGTGGGAACAGTGTTCAACTCCACCAGTGGGGAGTTCCAAAACATATACTGAAGAATTTGCATATTTCTCTGGGCATAGTGTTAAAAATGCTGAGTTGTATTATTTTAAATTGCGAGACACAAAATGTATTTATTCTGATTTCTTTGTTTCCCAGTTAGCTATTGAAGGCTATGAATATTGGTTGAAGTGGATAGACTTGAAAAGTGTCTGAGGAGCTAAAAATTGTCAAATAAGGGGAAAGGAAGCTTTGTTTAGAGCATGTCTGATACCTGTTCAAATGATATTTTTAAATGAAACTGTACAACAAACCAGTTGTTTAGGCTTGGCTAAAATTAAGTAATTGAATACACCCAGTATTCCTACACCTGCAAACATTTTACAAATGGCAAAAGTATATAAAGGCATCTGAAGATCAGCTCAATGAATGGATGCAGAATGGAACATTTAATACATCACTTTCACATTCAGGTCAGCAGTTATTGTGGTCTGTAGACATCAATGGATGCCATACACTTTTTTGTAAACTTCATGGGGGGTTTAGAACAAATAGGCCGGACCCCTGCTATGTGTCATCGGAACACTCTGGTATCGTGACAACATATAGTGTAGGAAAATCATGCCAGCAATGGTTGAAAAGTTCCTCACTAGATGCTGTTAAAGAACACCTTAGTCTCCTGTCTAACGAAACAGATTTCCAGGACTTCCTATTAGGCCCCAGAAGACAAAGCAAAGAAACCCTTCTTATATGCAGTATATAATGAAATTTGGAAACTTTCCCAACAAGAATAGGCTGTCCGGTTAAGGCAGATTGATCAGGAAAATTTACAGAAAGCATTAGCTGTTGTAGATAGTGGTATTAACACCTTATCCGTCCGGATATACACTTTAAATAACATTGTACCCTAAGCAATAGACATAGTACAGAGTGACAAGCCATCATTACACCATGGACAGAGTCAGCTAGGTCTACTATGCAGTTAGGTTGGACAGTACAAACACTGAAAGCAGGTGGTGTTCCCTGGCCACACGTTAGCGCAAGGGACATATTTTCAACATTTAATTTAAGGTGACAATAACAAATAATGGCTAAGAAGAAAGCTACTTAAGTCATGCTAAATATTGAAAAATTGGAAAAGTTGCCTTTTACTGGGACAGAAATACCATCTGCTGAATGGCTAATACGCTGTGTTATAAATCTGCCTATTTCAACACTCCAATTCACATCCTGATTGAAACCCATTCCAGTAGGCAGATATAAAAAGCTAGGCAATAGTTACATACATGAGGTGTGGGAGCTTCCCTTTTCGTACAAATGCTTCAGTGGCATGAAAGAGGTCTATCCTTAGAGGTAGTAAATTCAAGACTTCTGTGAGCCATTCGATGGTTTGTAAACAGCTGTCCTTGCACGGGGCATGTAATGCCTCAGCAGCGAACTTGGCTTGTTATCTGAAGGGAGTTCCAGTTCCCTTTATTAGACCTGCGTACCCCGGTGCTCTCAAATGGTAGCTATGTGCTTCTTAACAGTGAGAGCTGTTGTGGAATGCGAGCCGGAATGCTGCTGCCTCAGCAGGAGCTCAGGCTTTGGGTCACGAGTGCTCTATGTTTTTCCTTTGTAACGATTTGGATATTTTACCATCTGAAAATATTTCTTGACTTCAATTGTCCCGAACATAATTGGCAATTTTAAAAATGAAACTGACTTTTGAGGGTTTTTTTTATTTATTTTTATTGGCGCCACTGCTGAAGTTTTCAATAGTCTTTTTTTTCCTTCATGCTCAAGTGTCTTTTAACCTTTCATTATTGGCATTTATGTTTATATGCTTTTATAAATAGTTTTTACTATGCATTATTTTATTTAAGGCTTTAAACCACCTTTGAAGTGGCAAGGGGATGGTGTTGCATAGCTATTTTAGCCATATTTTAGACATGTTAGGCCTGCCATTGTGCACTTTAACCCAGTTACATTTTATTCAGCATTGCTTTATTTTTCTAGCATTAGCCACATTTGTGGTATTGTTTCATTTTTCTCTATCTAATTGTTCTTTCACCCAACAAAGAATTACGTTTTTAACAGGACATTCATTTCACTTTGTGCTTTCCTCAAGGCTGCAGTCAGATAGTGTTGCCGGCAAAAGTGGTATGCTGTGGCTCCAACATTCACATAAACATACACATTGCTACGTGGGACCCTTTCTTAAAATGTCAAATGTTTTATCATAAAAACACTTCTTAATCCCATACACATTAGAGGGAGATTCCAGCCAGATGACCATGACTGCATGCTGATTGCGGATTGCCTTCGCTACAGCTGCTTGCTAAGACTATCGAATCCCTGGCCTATGTGGACTATATGGTGATGGTGTCTCTCTAGACTACAGGCTTCCTTTCTCAGGTATGGGGGATGTCTTCCCAGGGGGGAAACCAGAAGGGCATATTAGGCTCATTAATCTGTGCTCTAACATAGCATAGGTAGAAGAGAGATAAATAACACTCCTAGTGACAGTATGGTGGGACTGTTTTTGTTTCACTCTCCCTGTCACAATCTTGCTCCTATTGTGTTTTATCATCCTAGTTATTGCAATACATGCTGTTTTATCCAAGATGCAGTTACTTCAATAAACCCTTATTGAACTATATTCTGTCTCTGTTTTTCTTTGCTTGTGTGGGACTAATGTAACTCAGAGAAAGGGACGAGATCTGATCGACCACGATTCCCCTGAGGAGTCTTTCTTTTCATGCGCTGGTTGCCACAATTGTCCCTACTCTTGGGCAGAGATGAGGTGCTTCTAGTTAGCTGGAAAACACGGATTAGGCAGATAGGCATCACATAGTGTGGAATTCTACTTAGTACCCCACAGTCTATGCGATTCTGCTGCCCAAATCCAGTAGCCTCATTAGGATAATGAGAACCTACTCAACAGTTGAAAGGGTTCCCTGTGTCATAATGAAAGAAAGGTAAATGACTTCTACTATAATAGTGAAAGACAACTGTAAATGGGGTGCAAAGGGCACACCAAAGCCCTTTGTCCTGGTGCCATGGCACTTGCTGCACACCATTACCCCCGATGTAGTGTTAAGTCCTAAGGTGAAATACATGAATCACGCCAAATTTTGTAATACACAAACTAAATTTCTCACTATTTCACTTCAAAGAGAGCACATTGGGCCCGATTTAGAGTTTCATGGAGGTATACTCCATTGCAAACTTGACAGATATGCCATCCATCTTTTTACAAATGCATTATGACCAGGGCTGCTGGAATTATGCACTTGTGCAGCATTTCTCACATAATTATGGATCTGTTGCATTTGCCACAAAATCCATTATCTTCTGCATCATTTGCAGATTTTAGGAAAAAAAATAGTTTCTAGATCAAACAGTTCCAAAGTCATTAAAACACAGCAACACTTTTTCCTCTGAAGACCCTTTGCAAAGGTTGACAGGGCACATTTTCTTTACTTATGACTATGGTTGGGTGTTAAAAATGTAATAATGAGGGGCAACCATACCCAGACAGTACTAACAAGTGTGAAAAATGATAAAATAATGAAGTTATACTACCAGGAAATGTGCCACATATGCCACATAATTTGATTTTTCTTGGCACACAGTTTTTTCAACCATGCTGCATAATTTAGCCCTGTCCTGCCCCATAATTCCAGTGTCCTCGATTATATTGTATGGCACGTGTAATAGAGCCAGCGGGTTGTCTGTCACATTTGTGATAAATACTTGTCTGCCAAACTCTAAAACAGGTCCAATGTTACTGTTTCTCTTAAGGGCAGTGTACCCGTCTGCCAAACTCCAAATCAGGACCACTATTGCTATTTTTGGAACTAATTTACTTAGCCTGCCATGGATCCAGTTCTCCCAGATATCTCTGAAATAAAACGTATGACACACGTACCTGCCATAGAGAAGTTGGAATCTATTTGAGGATCAGAATCAGTCATTTTCTTTTTTTCACTGCGGAACACTTCATCATGCTAGGTCTAATATAGAAAGCCATGCGTTTTGTGCATAGATTATATTCCTTTATCAGGTTTGCTTTAAGCAGGGAGCCAAGTCTTCGATACAATTTCCTTAATATATTTAGCACTGTTTAGGGACAGCTCTAGCTGTGTTATACTTTTTTGTAATAAATCTCAAATAATATTGATGTTAAAATAAAAAATAAATGTTATACAGTACGCACCTCTGCAGCAGGCACATTTGGCCCTTTACCAATGTTTTTTTCTATTTCTGGCCTACGCGAGAGCAAAACAGATAGCATACCGTTTAAATTTTTTTTGTAATTGTTTAATAAGGTATAAGCCTTTAAAACACAATGCAATATACACTAGTAAAAATAGGATTACAGGCTTAATGCAGTCTAAAAGCCACGCCCACATCTCGTCTAAAAATCTCAATTAAATTAAATTAAAAGAAGGTTCTAATGGGAGTCAACACAATGGCCTAGATTTACTAAGGGTGCCACAGGTGCTCGCTAGACGCTGCTAGATTTTACTGCTCCGTGAGCTTTTTTACGCTTTTACTCAATGCTTTGCGGTGCTTTTTGCCACGTCAGCTTATGTGCAAAACCTTATTAAATAACCAAATATTTTTCAAAAACAAGTCATTAGTTCTGCCTTGCATGCAGTACAACAGAGGACATTCGAATCCCAAATATGGCATCGAGTATTTGCAGTTCGTTTAAAAAACAATCTGTGATATTTTGTATGCCTTAAAGCCCACTTAAAACTCCTAACACACATGGTATTCGAATTAATTTGCGACATGTGATCCGAAGATATTCTCTCTGCTTAGAAGCCTTAGACCCTTGGCTCTGGGTCGCCAGGGTGGAACCAAGGTGCTTTTCGGGGTGGCGTAGAAACCAGATGCCTCAGCGCTGACTCAAGCTCATGCCGATTATTTGTCATTCATTGTTTGAAGTGTCGTTGTTCAATGTAGTCTGCCGCCAATAAAACCACCTCTAGAGCGAGACAGACTGGGCTCGGAAGGGGAATCCCCAGGTGTGATATCCATAACACCTATCATTAGCACTGTTGTAGCGCCCCCTGGCAATTGGCCAAAGAACTGCAGGAAGGTTAAACGCCACGAAATATTTGTAACGTACGCTCATTTTAAGAAATGGTAATTTTAATGTATCAAATCACATTGCATTTTATTAATGACCAGTTTCTTCAACGTTCTATGTTTAATTTGCTTCTCAGTGCTCACAATGTTGGCAGAGCAGGAAACTAACTGGGTGATCGGCAGTTAGGGCAGGAGCAGTGCTTTAAATGGAAATATAGAAGTGCAGGTACTCACTATTTAGAGTACCTGTTTGATCTTTAGTAGTATTGGTACTCTCCCAATAAACCTAATGCAGAGAAGAGCACTTAGGCCCTGATTTATCCTTTTTGTGCCGCATTAGCATCATTTTTTGACGTAAAGCGTCATAAACTTACAAAATACAATGGCATTTTGTAAGTATGCTCCGCTTTTGCATCAAAATACGACGCTAATGCGGCGCAAAAAAAAGTATTAATCAGGACCTTAAGCTCTCTTTCAAATTAGTGACGTGCAAGTACTCAGTTCCCGACAACACCTGCCTAATAAAAATCACTAATCACAAGGAGCAAAGGATTGGGGATCTTTATAAACAACTCTAGGTCCGGGAGTGATTTTAATTCGGCCAGTTTAATCAGAATAGTTTAGTAATTCCGAGTTACTCTCTGAAGCAGAATGACCAATAATTATGCAATTACACCCGCTTTTATGAATAACAGTAATTTGGGGGAGGTAACTAGCACAGAAGCAACAAATTTAGTGAGCTGCTGTTTGTGACGTTTTGTATCTAGCACTTTTGTTGCACAAAATTCATCATAGTGCCCATTTAGTATGTAAGGTGCATTTTGCACTAAGAAACTAGTGCTAATTCCAGGAATACATTGGAGGAAAATCCTACTACAAGAGAACATTTACTGGGCGTAAGCTGCTGCTCATGCTGCTATTTGTGTTCTGTTGTATTTAGTGCTATGTTTAGAGAAAAATTAATCCTCACATTCATTTTGGATGGAGAGGGCAGTTTTGTGCTGAAAGAATCACTCTTTTATCTACACAGAATTCTGTGAGTTACTCCCACCCCTATACAACACATGGCCCTAGCAGTGTGACTTTTAGCCTCTTACCTTGCTGTTCTGCTAGTTTATGTTATCAGAAATATATAGCACCTTTTATCATTAGCTGGGCCACTGGAATTATGCTACTGCACGGCTGCAGCACTTTTTGCATGATTATGTGTGTGCTGCATTTGCCACATAATCATTCATCTGCTGTATATTCTGCAGATTTAGCAAAACAAATTTGTTTCTTTCTGAAACGGGTCAAAGTCACTAAAATTGCAGCAACTCGTGTTCCGGCGCAGGGGAAGGCCATTTGCAAAAGTTGACTGGTCACCTTTTTGTTGCTTATTGCTATGTTTGGGTGTTAAATTGGTACTAATGAAGTGTAACATATGCCCAGACAGTGTTAACAAGTGTAAAAATAACAAAACAAGGAAGTAATACTACCAGAACATGTGCCACATTACGCTGCATAATTTGTCTTTTCTTGCTACATAATTAAATCAACCCGGGTGCATAATTTGGTCCTCTCCTGCTGCATAATTCAAGTAGCCCTATTCATTAGTAAGACATTATAGCACTTTATAAATCTTGGTGGCCCTGAATTTCCATTGGCCAGTTAAATTTGCATAGCATTTTGAACCTTAAAAAGCTAGACATGTGGGGCATGATACACAGAGCAATCAATTTTGCAAATGCAAACTCCAAAATCACTCAAAGGCAGTGCAAATTTATAAAAAAAGAGCCATGGTTCAACGCTTATGATTGTTTGGGCTCCAATTCCATTTGCAAAAATTAAAAGTCAACTGCAATCCCACTATGTAATTCGCTGTTGGCATAGCAAAATTGCAAAGTTAGCATAGAGTGCTAACAACTGCAAAACGTACACAAACTTTGTACCCACCCAACCAAGGTGCAGGAAAAGGCAAAAGTGTTGAAGGTGGACCCCAGTGCATCCCAAATTTAAAAAAAGGCAGTTTCTTACCTGGGGCCATGTGACAAAAGTGACTCTGGATAACCACATAGATTTGCATCCACTGATTGCGCCAAGGCCAATTCAGCATGACTGAAGGAGCAGCAGACGATTGTGTGTGCTTTTCTGAGGTACAGGTAATTTGTGCCTGCATTTTGGGCCCATGCATTCCGGAGGGTGCAACCCCTCATTTGCAGGAGTAAATAGGCGCATGCCATGAGCTAATGCCTTTGCATTTGTTCCTACTCCGAATTACCAGTGTGGGCATAGAGGCCGTCAGACATTTATGGGCGCACAAACTATGCAGTTACATCTAACAAAGGGTGCTCCCATAGTGCGCTTATAAGACGTTGACACAGTGGTTGCTACACGCAGGTGGTTGAAGTTACAAATTACACCTGCTAAGGGCAAGCCAAGCTTTCAGTATGCATGAAGTGGACCCACGCTCAGGGCCCTGCCCTTTAGAGATGCAGCAGCTGCTTCCAATAGTCTCTCTTCGACCTAACTCCAAAAAAAGTGAGCTAAAACAGTTGTTAGGATGACTGCTAGTTCATGTGTCCTCGTATGTTTGGTTTTCTTCTTTTGGAGCTCCTTAACCTTGCCCACCCCATCCACCTTCCTCTTACACTTGCAAAGATTTCAACACATAGAAAACTAAAGAGGAGTGAGAGAATGTGCCAAATTTGGTTTCACCCCGGGCACTAGCGTAGCATAGGCCAGCTCTGGCTAGGGGGATCCTCGTTCCTCTCCTCAAAGTTAGGTGACACAATGCTGCAGTTGAAAGTGGGGTGGTGGTCTTAAAAGGTTGCTCTGTATGTCATTGTTGTGCAGTCCCCTTTGCAGCACTTTTTGCCTTCACTGGAGCCGATGCTTCTTTGTGTGCAGTGGGACAGGCAGTTTCTTTCTGTGTGGGGGCATCTAGTGCAAAGTGATACTGCATGCACCATTAGAGTAATACAGCCCTTGGTGGTAAAACACAAGCACTCACAGACAGCAAAGAATGAGCTGGGAAGTGTAGGAGGCTGGACTGGCTTGTAGTGAGTACCAAGGGGTACTTGCACCTTGCACCAGGCCCAGTTATCCCTTATTAGTGTATAGGGTGTCTAGCAGCTTAGGCTGATAGATAATGGTAGCTTAGCAGAGCAGCTTAGGCTGAACTAGGAGACGTGTGAAGCTACTACAGTACCACTTAGTGTCATATGCACAATATCATAAGAAAACACAATACACAGTTATACTAAAAATAAAGGTACTTTATTTTTATGACAATATGCCAAAGTATCTTAGAGTGTACCCTCAGTGAGAGGATAGGAAATATACACAAGATATATATACACAATAGCAAAAATATGCAGTATAGTCTTAGAAAACAGTGCAAACAATGTATAGTTACAATAGGATGCAATGGGGAAACATAGGGATA
Organism: Pleurodeles waltl; assembly: GCF_031143425.1. Lineage (NCBI taxonomy): Eukaryota > Metazoa > Chordata > Amphibia > Caudata > Salamandridae > Pleurodeles > Pleurodeles waltl. Next base: position 641,347,923 of record NC_090446.1, on the reverse strand, counting down.
GGGGCAACACAAACCATATACTCCAGAAGTGGAATGCGAACCACGAATGGACCCCAAACCTATGTGACCTTGTAGAGGGTCGCTGGGACTATTAGAAAATAGTGAGAGTTAGAAAAATAACCCTCCCCAAGACCCTGAAAAGTGAGTGCAAAGTGCACTAAAGTTCCCCTAAGGACAAAATAGTCGTGTTAGAGGGAAAATGCAAGGAAAACACAAATCAGCAATGCAACAACGATGGATTCCTGACTGAGGGTACCTGTGGAACAAGGGGACCAAGTCCAAAAGTCACAAGCAGCTCGGAGATGGGCAGATGCCCAAGAAATGCCAGCGGTTGGTGCAAAGAAGCTATTACTAGGCTGAAGAACTGTGAATACTGCAGGAACGACAAGGGCTAGAGACTTCCCCTTTGGAGGATGGATCCCCCACGCCTTGGAGAGTTGTGCAGAAGTGTTTTCCCGCCGGATGGACGCCAACAAGCCTTGCTACACGCAAATCGTGCGTTTGGCGTTTTTGGACGCTGCTGGGGCCCAGGAGGGACCAGGAGATCGCAAATTGGACCTGCAGAGAGAGGGGACGTCGAGCAAGACAAAGAGCCCTCACTGAAGCAGGTAGCACCCAGAGAAGTGCCAGAAACAGGCACTACGAGGATGCGTGAAACGGTGCTCGCCGAAGTTGCACAAAGGAGTCCCACGTCGCCGGAGACCAACTTAGAAAGTCGTGCAATGCAGGTTAGAGTGCCGTGGACCCAGGCTTGGCTGTGCATGAAGGATTTCCGCCGGAAGTGCACAGGGGCCGGAGTAGCTTGCAAAGTCGCGGTTCCCAGCAATGCAGCCCAGCGAGGTGAGGCAAGGACTTACCTCCACCAAACTTGGGATGAAGAGTCACTGGACTGTGGGGGTCACTTGGACAGCGTCGCTGGATTCGAGGGACCTCGCTCGTCGTGCTGAGAGGAGACCCAAGGGACCGGTAATGCAGCTTTTTGGTGCCTGCGGTTGCAGGGGGAAGATTCCGTCGACCCACGGGAGATTTCTTCGGAGCTTCTGGTGCAGAGAGGAGGCAGACTACCCCCACAGCATGCACAAGCAGGAAAACAGTCGAGAAGGCGGCAGGATCAGCGTTACAGAGTTGCAGTAGTCGTCTTTGCTACTATGTTGCAGGTTTGCAGGCTTCCAGCGCGGTCAGCGGTCGATTCCTTATCAGAAGGTGAAGAGGGAGATGCAGAGGAACTCGGCTGAGCTCATGCATTCGTTATCTAAAGTTTCCCCAGAGACAGAGACCCTAAATAGCCAGAAAAGAGGGTTTGGCTACCTAGGAGAGAGGAAAGGCTACTACCACCTGAAGGAGCCTATCAGCAGGAGTCTCTGACGTCACCTGGTGGCACTGGCCACTCAGAGCAGTCCAGTGTGCCAGCAGCACCTCTGTTTCCAAGATGGCAGAGGTCTGGAGCACACTGGAGGAGCTCTGGACACCTCCCAGGGGAGGTGCAGGTCAGGGGAGTGGTCACTCCCCTTTCCTTTGTCCAGTTTCGCGCCAGAGCAGGGGCTAAGGGGTCCCTGAACCGGTGTAGACTGGCTTATGCAGAATTGGGCACATCTGTGCCCAACAAAGCATTTCCAGAGGCTGGGGGAGGCTACTCCTCCCCTGCCTTCACACCATTTTCCAAAGGGAGAGGGTGTCACACCCTCTCTCAGAGGAAGTTCTTTCTTCTGCCATCCTGGGCCAGGCCTGGCTGGACCCCAGGAGGGCAGCTGCCTGTCTGAGGGGTTGGCAGCAGCAGCAGCTGCAGAGAAACCCCAGGAAGGGCAGTCTGGCAGTACCAGGGTCTGTGCTACAGACCACTGGGATCATGGAATTGTACCAACAATGCCAGGATGGCATAGAGGGGCAATTCCATGATCATAGACATGTTACATGGCCATATTCGGAGTTACCATGGTGAAGCTACATATAGGTAGTGACCTATATGTAGTGCACGCGTGTAATGGTGTCCCCGCACTCACAAAGTTCAGTGAATTGGCTCTGAACAATGTGGGGGCACCTTGGCTAGTGCCAGGGTGCCCTCACACTAAGTAACTTTGCACCTAACCTTTACCAGGTAAAGGTTAGACATATAGGTGACTTATAAGTTACTTAAGTGCAGTGTAAAATGGCTGTGAAATAACGTGGACGTTATTTCACTCAGGCTGCAGTGGCAGGCCTGTGTAAGAATTGTCAGAGCTCCCTATGGGTGGCAAAAGAAATGCTGCAGCCCATAGGGATCTCCTGGAACCCCAATACCCTGGGTACCTCAGTACCATATACTAGGGAATTATAAGGGTGTTCCAGTAAGCCAATGTAAATTGGTAAAAATGGTCACTAGCCTGTCAGTGACAATTTGGAAAGAAATGAGAGAGCATAACCACTGAGGTTCTGATTAGCAGAGCCTCAGTGAGACAGTTAGTCACTACACAGGTAACACATTGAGGCACACTTATGAGCACTGGGGCCCTGGGTTACCAGGGTCCCAGTGACACATACAACTAAAACAACATATATACAGTGAAAAATGGGGGTAACATGCCAGGCAAGATGGTACTTTCCTACACAACCCCCCCCCAAACGAAGGACAATAAGACTAGCCATTACCTGATGAGTCTTCATTGTCTAAGTGGAAATATCTGGAGAGTCCATCTGCATTGGAGTGGCTACTCCCAGGTCTATGTTCCACTGTATAGTCCATTCCCTGTAGGGATATGGACCACCTCAACAATTTAGGATTTTCACCTTTCATTTGTTTTAGCCAAAGTAGCGGTTTGTGGTCTGTCTGAACAATGAAGTGAGTGCCAAACAGGTATGGCCTCAACTTCTTCAGAGCCCAGACCACAGCAAAGGCCTCCCTCTCAATGGCAGACCAACGCTTTTCTCTAGGGGTCAACCTTCTACTAATAAAAGCAACAGGTTGATCCTGGCCCTCAGAATTAAGTTGTGATAGGACTGCCCCTACTCCTAATTCAGATGCATCAGTTTGGACATAGAATTTTTTAGAGTAACAAGGGCTTTTCAGGACAGGTGCAGAGCACATGGCCTGCTTCAGCTCCTCAAAAGCTTTCTGACAGTTTGCTGTCCATAATACCTTTTTAGGCATTTTCTTGGAAGTGAGGTCATTAAGAGGGGCTGCAATGGAGCCATAGTTCTTAATGAACCTCCTGTAATACCCAGTGAGGCCTAGGAAGGCTCTCACCTGAGTCTGAGTGGTAGGGGGAACCCAATCAATAATTGTTTGGATTTTCCCCTGAAGTGGTGCAATCTGTTCCCCACCAACAAGGTGTCCCAGATAAACCACCTTACCCTGCCCTACCTGGCACTTTGAAGCCTTGATAGTGAGGCCTGCCTTTTGCAGGGCCTCCAAAACTTTCCAAAGGTGGACCAGGTGATCATCCCAGCTGGAGCTAAAGACAGCTATATCATCCAAATATGCTGCACTGAAAGCTTCCAGCCCTTGCAGGACTGTGTTCACCAACCTCTGAAAAGTGGCAGGTGCATTTTTCAAACCAAAAGGCATTACAGTAAACTGGTAATGTCCTCCAATGGTAGAAAATGCAGTCTTAGGTTTAGCATCTTCTGACAATTTGATCTGCCAATACCCTGCAGTCAAATCAAAAGTGCTTAGATACTTGGCAGATGCCAGTGTATCTATGAGCTCATCTGCCCTGGGTATAGGGTGAGCATCAGTTTTGGTTACCAAGTTGAGACCTCTATAGTCTACACAAAACCTCATTTCCTTCTTTCCATCTTTAGAATTGGGTTTTGGTACCAGTACCACAGGAGAAGCCCATGGACTGTCAGAGTGCTCAACCACTCCTAGTTCCAACATTTTCTGAACTTCTTGCTTTATGCAGTCCCTGACATGGTCAGGCTGCCTATAGATCTTACTTTTGACAGGTAAACTGTCTCCAGTATCTATAGTGTGCTCACACCAAGAAGTGGTGCCTGGCACAGTAGAGAAGAGTTCTGAAAATTGTCCTAGGAGATTTATGCAATTATCTTTCTGCTCAGCAGTAAGACAATCAGCCAAAACTACACCTTCCACAAGAGCATCTTGTTCTGTGGAAGAGAAGAGATCAGGTAGAGGATCACTGTCTTCTTCCTGTCCCTCACCTGTTGCCATGAGCAGGGTGAGATCAGCCCTGTCATAGTAGGGTTTCAGGCGGTTGACATGGAGCACCCTAAGGGGACTCCTGGCAGTGCCTAAGTCAACCAAGTAGGTGACTTCACCCTTCTTTTCAACAATTGTGTGGGGTCCACTCCATTTATCTTGGAGTGCTCTTGGGGCCACAGGCTCCAAGACCCACACTTTCTGCCCTGGTTGGTACTGAACCAAAACAGCCTTCTGATCATGCCATTGCTTCTGGAGCTCTTGGCTGGCCTGAAGGTTTTTACTGGCCTTTTTCATGTACTCAGCCATCCTTGATCTGAGGCCAAGTACATAATCCACAATATCCTGCTTAGGAGCTTTTAAAGGTTGTTCCCAACCCTCCTTTACAAGTGTGAGTGGACCCCTGACAGGGTGTCCAAAAAGAAGTTCAAAGGGGCTGAAGCCCACTCCTTTCTGGGGTACCTCCCTGTAGGCAAAAAGGAGGCATGGTAGAAGGATATCCCATCTCCTGCGGAGTTTTTCAGGGAGTCCCATAATCATGCCTTTGAGAGTTTTATTAAATCTCTCCACCAGTCCATTTGTTTGTGGATGATAGGGTGTTGTGAACTTGTAAGTTACACCACACTCCTTCCACATGGCCTTTAAGTATGCAGACATGAAATTGCTTCCTCTGTCTGATACTACTTCCTTTGGGAAGCCCACCCTGGAAAATATTCCCAGGAGGGCCTTTGCCACTGCAGGAGCTGTAGTGGTCCTTAAAGGAATAGCTTCAGGATATCTTGTGGCATGGTCCACTACCACTAAGATAAACCTATTGCCTGAAGCAGTAGGAGGGTCAAGGGGGCCAACTATGTCAACCCCTACCCTTTCAAAGGGAACCCCAACCACAGGCAGTGGGATAAGGGGTGCCTTTGGAGTGCCACCTGTCTTGCCACTGGCTTGACAGGTTTCACAGGACTTACAAAATTCTTTTGTGTCCTCAGACATCCTAGGCCAATGAAACAATGGTACCAATCTGTCCCAAGTTTTCATTTGACCCAGGTGCCCAGCTAAGGGAATGTCATGTGCCAGTGTTAGGAGGAACTTTCTGTACTCCTGGGGAATCACTAATCTCCTGGCAGCTCCAGGTTTAGGATCCCTATGCTCAGTGTATAAGAGGTTGTCCTCCCAGTAAACTCTGTGAGAGTCACTGACATCCCCATTAGCCTGTTTGACAGCTTGCTGTCTGAGACCCTCTAATGTGGGACAGGTTTGCTGTGCCACACTCAGCTCCTCCCTGGCAGGCCCCCCTTCACCCAAAAGCTCAGCAGTGTCTGCTTCCAGCTCCTCTGGTGTAGGTTCTGCACAGGGAGGGAATTCTTCTTCCTCAGAATTAGAATCCACTGTAGAGGGAGGGATAGTAGGAAGTGGTTTGCTTCTACTAGCCCTAGCTTTAGGGAGCACTTGGTCCATTGTTCCAGGATCCAAGCTTCCCTGTCCTTTTTGCTTTTTGGCCTGAGCCCTTGTCAAAGCAAAAATATGCCCTGGAATGCCCAGCATTGCTGCATGGGCCTCCAACTCCACATCTGACCAAGCTGATGTCTCCAAATCATTCCCTAATAGACAGTCTACAGGTAAATCTGAAGCTACCACAACTTTCTTTGGACCAGATACCCCCCCCCAGTTGAGATTTACAACAGCCATGGGGTGGCTTTGTGTTATGTTGTGAGCATTGGTTACTTGGTACTGGTGTCCAAGTATGTGTTGTTCAGGGTGCACCAGTTTCTCAATCACCATTGTGACACTGGCACCTGTGTCCCTGTAGGCCTGGACCTCAACACCATTTATTAGGGTTAGTTGCTTGTACTTCTCCAAGTTATGGGGGCAAGCAACCAAAGTGGCTAAATCAATAGCCCCTTCAGAGACTAAAGTAGCCTCTGTGGTCTCCCTAATCAGACCAACCCCAACTAAATTACCAAAAGTGAGCCCAGCTACTCCCTTGGATTGGCTATTAGTAGGTGTGCTCCCACCACCAATGCTATTAGTAGGGACACTAGGTGTAGCAGTAGGGGTTGTAGTGGTAGGAGCTGTGGTGCCTTTCTTTGGACAACTGGGATCTGTTGTCCAATGGCCTTTTATTTTACATAAATAGCACCATGGTTTCTTTTCCTTGTTCTGATTAAAGGAGGATTTGGACACACCACCCCCACCAGAGTGTTTTTGTGGGCCTGATGAAGACTCATTTTTAGATTTGTCCCCACCCTTGTCAGAAGACTTACCATCCTTCTTTTTGTTGCCATCTTTGTCACCCCCTGTATGAACTTTTCTGTTCACTCTTGTTCTGACCCATTTGTCTGCCTTCTTTCCCAATTCTTGGGGAGAGGTCAGATCAGAGTCCACCAAGTACTGGTGCAACAAATCAGACACACAATTATTAAGAATATGCTCTCTCAGGATCAAGTTATACAGGCTGTCATAATCAGTAACTTTACTGCCATGTAACCACCCCTCCAAGGCCTTCACTGCCTGGTCAATGAAATCAACCCAGTCTTGTGAAGACTCCTTTTTGGTCTCTCTGAACTTTATCCTGTACTGTTCAGTGGTTAAGCCATAACCATCCAGGAGTGCATTCTTAAGAACTTGGAAATTATTAGCATCATTTTCTTTTACAGTAAGGAGCCTATCCCTACCTTTTCCAGTAAATGATAGCCATAGGATAGCAGCCCACTGCTTTTGAGGGACATCCTGTACAGCACAGGCCCTCTCAAGTGCAGCAAACCACTTGTTAATGTCATCCCCCTCCTTATAAGGGGGAACTATCTTGTGCAGATTCATGGAATCATGCTCTTTTGCAGGATGACTATGGGGTATACTGCTGCTGCCACCATGGGTTTCTAAACCCAACTTCTGTCTTTCCCTCTCTACTTCTAAAGACTGTCTATCCAAATCCAGCTGTTGCTTCTTGAGCTTCAGTCTGGTTTGTTCCACTCTCAATCTATTGAGCTCCCTTTCTAACAATCTGTCATCAGGGTGGGTGGGAGGGACATTTCTAGATACAGAGGTATGATGGGAATGAACAGAAGGAGACCTGTCCCTTACAGAGGGCACCCTAACAGCTTGGCTACCAGTATAATGTGAGAGCACACCATTAGTATGGTGTGATTCAACCTCTGTACCAACTATGCTAGACTGTCTAGTAATGGGCAGGCTGAGAAGTTTCTTTCCTGAACCTTTTCCTGGGGGAGTCCCTGGATCAGATTGAGAACCATTAGCTACTTTTTCTACAGATTGGGCACTTATGGCCTTATCCTGTACTCTAAGCATATTAATTAACAGTTCTAAGGAAGGATTCTTCCCTACACTCAAACCTCTTACTATGCAGAGACTCCTTGCTCCTTTCCAGCTAAGGTGATCATATGCAAGTTTGGACAGTTCAACTTTTTGGCCTGTGCCAGACATTTTTTAGAGAGAGTTAAAGTGATAGAAAAAGAGAAAAAAGTTTTCAGAACTTTTTGGAAAGACAGAAAAAAACCTTTTTAAACTTTTAAGAACTTTTCGAAAGTTTAGAAGTACTTTTCAGCACTTAGAAAAGAGTGAAAAGTGGAAATGCAAAACTTTTTGGCTATGTGTATATACACTGACCTCGTTTTGTATATTTTTCTCTTATGAAAAGTACAATGACAAGAGTGGTAAGTAGTCTCAAGCACTTATCCCACCACTGCACAACCAATGTAGGAGGCTGGACTGGCTTGTAGTGAGTACCAAGGGGTACTTGCACCTTGCACCAGGCCCAGTTATCCCTTATTAGTGTATAGGGTGTCTAGCAGCTTAGGCTGATAGATAATGGTAGCTTAGCAGAGCAGCTTAGGCTGAACTAGGAGACGTGTGAAGCTACTACAGTACCACTTAGTGTCATATGCACAATATCATAAGAAAACACAATACACAGTTATACTAAAAATAAAGGTACTTTATTTTTATGACAATATGCCAAAGTATCTTAGAGTGTACCCTCAGTGAGAGGATAGGAAATATACACAAGATATATATACACAATAGCAAAAATATGCAGTATAGTCTTAGAAAACAGTGCAAACAATGTATAGTTACAATAGGATGCAATGGGGAAACATAGGGATAGGGGCAACACAAACCATATACTCCAGAAGTGGAATGCGAACCACGAATGGACCCCAAACCTATGTGACCTTGTAGAGGGTCGCTGGGACTATTAGAAAATAGTGAGAGTTAGAAAAATAACCCTCCCCAAGACCCTGAAAAGTGAGTGCAAAGTGCACTAAAGTTCTCCTAAGGACAAAATAGTCGTGTTAGAGGGAAAATGCAAGGAAAACACAAATCAGCAATGCAACAACGATGGATTCCTGACTGAGGGTACCTGTGGAACAAGGGGACCAAGTCCAAAAGTCACAAGCAGCTCGGAGATGGGCAGATGCCCAAGAAATGCCAGCGGTTGTGCAAAGAAGCTCTTACTAGGCTGAAGAACTGTGAATACTGCAGGAACGACAAGGGCTAGAGACTTCCCCTTTGGAGGATGGATCCCCCACGCCTTGCAGAGTCGTGCAGAAGTGTTTTCAAGCCAGATGGACGCCAACAAGCCTTGCTACATGCAAATCGTGCGTTTGGCGTTTTTGGACGCTGCTGGGGCCCAGGAGGGACCAGGAGGTCGCAAATTGGAACTGCAGAGAGAGGGGACGTCGAGCAAGACAAAGAGCCCTCACTGAAGCAGGTAGCACCTGGAGAAGTGCCAGAAACAGGCACTACGAGGATGTGTGAAACGGTGCTCGCCGAAGTTGCACAAAGGAGTCCCACGTCGCCGGAGACCAACTTAGAAAGTCGTGCAATGCAGGTTAGAGTGCCGTGGACCCAGGCTTGGCTGTGCACGAAGGATTTCTACCGGAAGTGCACAGGGGCCGGAGTAGCTTGCAAAGTCGCGGTTCCCAGCAATGCAGCCCAGCGAGGTGAGGCAAGGACTTACCTCCACCAAACTTGGGATGAAGAGTCACTGGACTGTGGGGGTCACTTGGACAGTGTCGCTGGATTCGAGGGACCTCGCTCGTCGTGCTGAGAGGAGACCCAAGGGACCGGTAATGCAGCTTTTTGGTGCCTGCGGTTGCAGGGGGAAGATTCCGTCGACCCACGGGAGATTTCTTCGGAGCTTCTGGTGCAGAGAGGAGGCAGACTACCCCCACAGCATGCACAAGCAGGAAAACAGTCGAGAAGGCGGCAGGATCAGCGTTACAGAGTTGCAGTAGTCGTCTTTGCTACTATGTTGCAGGTTTGCAGGCTTCCAGCGCGGTCAGCGGTCGATTCCTTATCAGAAGGTGAAGAGGGAGATGCAGAGGAACTCGGCTGAGCTCATGCATTCGTTATCTAAAGTTTCCCCAGAGACAGAGACCCTAAATAGCCAGAAAAGAGGGTTTGGCTACCTAGGAGAGAGGAAAGGCTACTACCACCTGAAGGAGCCTATCAGCAGGAGTCTCTGACGTCACCTGGTGGCACTGGCCACTCAGAGCAGTCCAGTGTGCCAGCAGCACCTCTGTTTCCAAGATGGCAGAGGTCTGGAGCACACTGGAGGAGCTCTGGACACCTCCCAGGGGAGGTGCAGGTCAGGGGAGTGGTCACTCCCCTTTCCTTTGTCCAGTTTCGCGCCAGAGCAGGGGCTAAGGGGTCCCTGAACCGGTGTAGACTGGCTTATGCAGAATTGGGCACATCTGTGCCCAACAAAGCATTTCCAGAGGCTGGGGGAGGCTACTCCTCCCCTGCCTTCACACCATTTTCCAAAGGGAGAGGGTGTCACACCCTCTCTCAGAGGAAGTTCTTTCTTCTGCCATCCTGGGCCAGGCCTGGCTGGACCCCAGGAGGGCAGCTGCCTGTCTGAGGGGTTGGCAGCAGCAGCAGCTGCAGAGAAACCCCAGGAAGGGCAGTCTGGCAGTACCAGGGTCTGTGCTACAGACCACTGGGATCATGGAATTGTACCAACAATGCCAGGATGGCATAGAGGGGGCAATTCCATGATCATAGACATGTTACATGGCCATATTCGGAGTTACCATGGTGAAGCTACATATAGGTAGTGACCTATATGTAGTGCACGCGTGTAATGGTGTCCCCGCACTCACAAAGTTCAGTGAATTGGCTCTGAACAATGTGGGGGCACCTTGGCTAGTGCCAGGGTGCCCTCACACTAAGTAACTTTGCACCTAACCTTTACCAGGTAAAGGTTAGACATATAGGTGACTTATAAGTTACTTAAGTGCAGTGTAAAATGGCTGTGAAATAACGTGGACGTTATTTCACTCAGGCTGCAGTGGCAGGCCTGTGTAAGAATTGTCAGAGCTCCCTATGGGTGGCAAAAGAAATGCTGCAGCCCATAGGGATCTCCTGGAACCCCAATACCCTGGGTACCTCAGTACCATATACTAGGGAATTATAAGGGTGTTCCAGTAAGCCAATGTAAATTGGTAAAAATGGTCACTAGCCTGTCAGTGACAATTTGGAAAGAAATGAGAGAGCATAACCACTGAGGTTCTGATTAGCAGAGCCTCAGTGAGACAGTTAGTCACTACACAGGTAACACATTCAGGCACACTTATGAGCACTGGGGCCCTGGGTTACCAGGGTCCCAGTGACACATACAACTAAAACAACATATATACAGTGAAAAATGGGGGTAACATGCCAGGCAAGATGGTACTTTCCTACAGGAAGGACAAGGGAGAAGATGCATAGGCCAATGGAAGCAATTCCAGCCAAGTGATGAACTAATCCACACACAGATTCGCTAGGGAGGTCTTACTAGAGGTCAGTCAGTTTCTAATTCCATTACAGCAACATGACACAAAGTGAGAACACATGCTACTTCTGCACGTACAAGTACTCACTTCACTCCACCTGGTTGCCTCACATTCACATCTTCTGATGTTGGCAGGTGACACTTTAGAGAGTGCAGTGTTGTGGTTCTGCAACAGATCCTAAGGACCACACTGCAGGACATTGAGAGATACATGGCAGGTGGCACCTTATAGAGTGCAGTCATGTCTTCTCAATAGAGTCCAATGGGTCATCCTTATGAACATTGAGCAGTACATCTACCTCCCTTACACTCAATGATGCATACAGCACGTAAAAGTGAAGTCTGTTAGCACAGCAAAACACACGATTGTAAATGTAGCATAGATGGTTCAAATGTTTCAATATGGTCACCATCAGCCACAAGCACATACATGAGAACAGAAAGTTACAGTGAGCATTGAATATGGAGAACATCACTATCACTTTACGTTCCTGTTCTGGTTAAAGAACGGCAGTCCAAGGGCAAAAACGAAACAAATGTTGTCTCACGTGGAAGGTGGTCCCTAATACCAGACACATTGGTAAATGTCAAGTAATTAGAGGCGTTAATAACAGATTATGATCTGAACTTTTTTAGTGAAGGATCAAGGAAAATATTGTTGGTCAACATACATTTTTTGGCTCTTAATTAATGGACAGCAGGACAGTTGACGAGATTAGCGGTATCATTATCAAACATTTACGGTTCACCTTACTAGGATTAATATTAAACAACAGATTCTAGCAGAGTTACGGCTATGCCTTGTGGGGAGTACAGTCAGAAATTGGCCACATTGTGAGTTGGTATTGGTGTAATGTAAGGGTTGATGAAATCTCAGCGTTGTGTTACAAGTGTACTGTATGTGTTTTGAATAGGGTTTTGCGCTTGCTGTGCTTTAGTTAAAACGCAGTGAAGTGTGATGTCTGAGTGAAGTAGGGAGTTTGCATGCTCCAAGGTAATTGTGAGTGTGGAGTTGGCATAGTCCAAGTAAATGTGGTGCTTTGTGCTCAAACATTGCCCACATGGTTGATGTTGGTAACGGGCTCTGCGTGACCTAAGACTCCAGAGTATTTTACAAGTGGATGGAGACACTTGATTAATTTATTGTCTGCATGTAAGGTGTTGGTCGATTGAGCACTGTCGAAAACACTAGTTACATTTCCCCTGAGTGTGTGTTGTTGTTTAGTATTAGGTGAATCCTGTGTGTACATAGAGGATCCATACTAACCAGAGTGAGCTTTGCGGGTCAAATCTTAATTGCGTTTGTGAGAAAGCCACAGCCAGAAGAGTAGATATTTGTGCGAAAGGCCACAGTTGAAATTTCCATATAGCTTTCGAAGTGTTTGAATCCTACTTGAAGTGAGCAGACAGGTTTTTTGTTTTTGTGCTCGCAATATTTGCATCTAGGTTTTGTGTGAGAGATGTATGAGACGGCTCTGAAGTGAGTCGCAGCTGCAGCATGGAGTGAGTCTGATGTCATTTGGTCCACGCTGGGATAGGTCGGTTAGTGAGAAAAGCTGCGCATGGATTGGTGGACAAGTCTGTGGAGCTATAGGTTGAGAACAGCTTGTGAATAGGATTGTGGGACTGAAATTTACAACCTGGGTTTAGTAGATTTTGTGTTTGTTATTATTATTTGAAATTAGAATTGTGTAAAAATTATTTTTTTCAAAGCTTTCAGGAGTGCGTTGAGTGGAGATGTTTTTATTCCAGTTAGGGAGGGTGAGTCTACTCCACCCAAGGTTACACCAGCATTTGATGTAATGGAAGAGAGAGGAGTTTCAGCATGCCTTTGGGTAAATCAGTGGTGCAAATTAACTGAGAAAGAGGGTAACTTAGCTTTTCCTAGTTATGGAACATTTAATTTGAGAATTTTAGAGAATTTGAGGAGGGTGATGTATGCATCAAAGCCCCTTCCTAGACCTGCACAATTTGAAGCACTTGCTATTCAGGAATTGGTTGTGGGGCAAAAGAGGCTCAAGAATTTGAAAGGAGAATGAGGAAAGCAAAAAAGACACTAGCAGAAGCAGAGAATGTGGAGAGCAGATACATGACAGTGAAGTCATTTCCAGCAATCAGTGAGGAAGGCAATGGATGTGTTAAACCTAAACTAAAAATAAATCTGAGGAAGATACCGAACAGAAATCAGGTGAAAATAAAAGAGCAGCAGGTGCCAAGAGTGATTCAGATGATGAATTTATAACACAGTTATTGCAGAATCATCCCTCATCCTATAATGCAGTTGAATTAGTAGACCAGAATGTAGTCCCGAATGTTGCCACAGCTCCAGTTGTACAAATCCCGATTCAGCTAATTCCAAATGTGCCTACTGCTAATGTTGCACAGGTGCCAGAGGTTTATCTGACAGTTCCAAATGTTAACACAGGTCAGAATATCCCAGCTCAAGTTTTGCCACAGCCGAAAAAACACAACAAAATAAAACGAGCTTTGAGCAAGCTAATAGGCTGCAGTAATGCCTGACATAATGGCTTTAACAATGCTTGTTTGCAAAGTATTCACATCTTGACTTTGTCACATGCTGGTCACATAGCCTAGAAAGTTTAGCTGATGTCCCAGGCGATCAGATTATCTTTCATGAGTCACAGCAGATATTGTTGTGGGTTTCTGCTTCCTGACATCCTGCAAACCGACATTGCTTGAGCTGGTAGCTAAAGGGGTGATGTCCTCTACTGGACGGGTCACCCTGTCATAGCCTTATCCTCCTGCACTAGCGCACAAAATTGGCTTGGAAAAATCACAACTAGGAGCGTCACTTCAGTAACACACAAGGTAAGAAACGCCTCCAAGTATATTTACAGTGCAATAGGTGGGTTGTCACGATGTGTGTATATAAGCAGTTTTGTCTTACCTTACATATGTGTAGGACTACATGTAACAGAATGAATTGCTTTGGTGTTGTTGCAACTTGGACTGCGCACATCATGATGCATTGTGGTCAGTCATAGGAATATTGAGGCTATTGTTGGCTGTATGTGCAAGGACATCAGTACAGATGAGCGAGCCCAAGGCCAGGGTCTGGCAAGGTTCTAAGTACCCGTGCACAAGCCAATCCCTAAAAATTGTTGATACATAAATCCTGCTATAAACATCATGTGAAAAAAATTATAGTATTTTTAAGATTAAAAAAGGGTATGTATTTAACGTGCAGAAGAGTTTCACTTTAATACATCAGATTATTTTTGTACAGTGCACATCCTGAAGGCACTCTTATATGTGGTAATGAAAAAAAAGGGTGTTCTATAAAATAAAATATTTGCTAGGATCGCACAATTTGGTCAAACAGGGAAGGCAGGATTGGCCCCGGGTATTCTATCTTCACATTAGGCAATTGACCCACTAGATGGCTACCTCCTTCTCTCTGTTTTAACACCAAATATTTTTTGTTTTTTTTTAATTGTTGGGGCTTAATGGTAGAGCGTGAGTGGCTGGCCGAAGCCACATTAAAGCTCAGCTCCTTTTGGGCTCTGGGGTCCAACAAGACTTCAATCTGTGGCAGATACAGGGTTCTGGCTTGAGCCTGACTCCAGCGTCAAGTGGCCCCTCTACCTCTAAGGATCAGTAAAAGTACTTACAACTGTTCCTGTACCTCGGTCACTTCTACACAGTGAGTGGCAGCTGTGCACACACCGCTCGACTACACACACCTTCTCCGATGAGTTGAAGTGAGGGGGACTTAGTCAGAGGGACAGCCACGGATACAAGTGTCTTGGTAATCATTAGTTACAAACTCTTCCTTGGTACACCTCTTGATGTCATACCGCATTATTTTCAGCTAATCGATTTACAGCTGCGTCACCTGCCAAAGCATTCAGTTTATCCAGATCTGTCTCTTGGTGCTCTGTAACATATTTACAGCAGAATCGTTAAACATATTTTCATGTCCCTGGTGACCCCTTCCACCAGGAAATTCAATTCTTTCATGCTGTGAATATTACACAGTGTCACTGGGTCCCCCTGATGCCGTGGTGGGACCAGGTAGCAATGGAATCTCTAATCCCACTGCAAATACTACTCTTTGCCTTCTTGCACTCTGGGAGTGACGTCACCATTGCCTAACGTGTGACTTATCAAAACAGCAATTTTAGCGAAATCCCAAATTAGTGATTCCTTAAACTCTTGAGATTCTGTATGAGCTGCCATTTTGAGAAATATACCTCTGTGAATATGTTACAAAGGAATAGATTGGGTAAATCGGAACAGTCGATACTTTAGCAAAAATAAATAATTTTTTGCATATATAATAAAAACTATAGCAACAATAACTAGCACACAAATGTACATAGTAAGGCAAGCAAATCACTAAAACCTTAACTTTAAAAAAAAACCTATTAAACTAGCTAAATAAAATCTATGCTTTGAACCAATTATTTTAGAATTTAAAAATCAGTACTGTGCACAAGCCACTAATTGGGAACATGAAAGGAACTAAGGTTCTGGACAGAATAACTGGTTCTTCTCTCTACATATAATATTTAGGGAGTCTGCACAGTAGATTTTCATCAAACTACTTTTGCATTGACTTTGTGTAGAGGTGTGCTGAGTTGCAAAGATTCATGAATGCAACTCTGTGGTTGTAACAGAATGATCCTTGGGGACCCTAGTGGTATTTCCTTTTAGCATGTGTCATTTTTAGGGTGAGCCTGTGATAGCATGTGCTAGCGCATGTGTCTAGCTTTGAAGGCACTGTTGTTAACAAAAAGGGCTTGGAGCCCGCCCATTGTTTACCATTTGTTGGCTTGTGTGGCACTCTTCTTTACAGCCTCATGATTGGTTACTGAAGGCTTATTATAATTTCTGTTCCTTTCTGTGGAGAAAGGACCAAGCACTGATTAAATCAACTTAGTCAGTGCCAGTCCGCTTCACCTGACTTGATTGAGGTACTATATTGTTCTTTTTAACTTCTGGTGCCCTGCAAATAGAAGGTGTGTGAAGTGCAAAAATGTGCCCAGCAGTACAAACAAAATTGCAAAGTTAACATTATTTTTTTTTTCCAAGTCTTATATTCTCATTTTGCATTCATGTTTTGTTTTATTTTTGCACATGGCTTTTGTTTTCAAAAGATGACGATTATCTTGTTCCAAATATTGCAAAGCAACACTTTTTCTTCCTTATGTGTAATTTCCAAAATTATGCTTTAACACATAATCGAGCAGTACACCCCAATCCACCCCACTGCAATCAAATCTGCCTCTGTCAAATCTACACCAATCCACCCCACCACACACCAATCCACCACATTCAATTCAAACCACTTCACTCAATCCAGCCCACCCCACGTCAGTCTAAACCACTCACCCCAATCTAATCCACTTCAATCCACCACACTCCAATCCAATCCACCTCACATCGGTGTGCCCCACTCCAATCTGCCCCACTTCTGTCACAATCCAAACTGCCACAATCCAATGTGACCCACTCCGAATCCAGTCCAGTCCAACCCTCCTCACCCCACACCAATCCACCCCACTCCAGTCTAATCCGACTGCAGTCCAATCTACCCCACTCAATCCAATCCACCCCACTCCAATTCAAAACAATCCACCCACTCCAATCACGCCCAATCCCATCAACCACACTCCAATCCAATCCACCTCACGCCAATCCAATCCACCGCACTCCATCCCAATTCACCCTACTTCAATCCACCACAATCCACCCCACTCCAATCCAATCCACCTCACGCCAATCCAATCCACCGCACTCCATCCCAATTCACCCTACTTCAATCCACCACAATCCACCCCACTCCAATGCAATCCAACCCACACCAATAAACTCCACACATTCCAATCCAATCTACCCAACTCTCCAGTCTACCCCACTCAAATCCAGGCCAATCCATTCCAATCCAATCCAATGCAAACTACCCCAATCCAATCCACCTGGCCCCAGTCCAACCCACCCACCCACTCCACCCCAATCCATTCTATTGCACCATAATCCACCCAATCCAATCCAATCCACCCAGCACCAATGCAATCCACCCCACTCCATTCCAATCCACTTCACTCCAATTCACCCCACTCCAGTCCAATCCACTTTGCTCCAATTCACCCAACTTCAGTGCAATCTGCCCCAATCCAATCTAATCCATCCCTCTCCAATCCACCCACTTCAACACATCCCATTCCATTCCAATCCAACCCAACCAACCCTAATCCAATCCAACCCAATTCACTCGACTCCAATGCACCATATTCCAGTTTAATCCAATCCACCTCACTCCAACCCACTGTACTCCAAACCACCCACTCAAATACATTCCACCCTATTCCAATACAATCCACCTTCCTCCAATCCAATCCACCACAACCCAATCCATCCCGGTCCAATCCATCCCATTCCAAACCAATCCAGTCCACCTTAATCCGCCCCACTCCAATCCAAACCACTCCAAACTACCTTAATCCACCCACTCCAATCCCTTCCACTACACCAAACTCCAGTCCAATCCACCCCACAACAATCCAATTCACCCCAATCCTATACACCCCATTCCACCCTAATCCTATCCAATCCAACACACTCCTGTCCAATCCACCCCACTCCAATACACCACAACCCACCCCACCAAAATCCAAATTCATTCTATTCCAATCCACCCCAATCAAACTCCCCCAGTCAACCCCCCTTCTCCACACCACTTTAAAAAATCCACCTCACTCCAATGAACCCCAATGCAATCCACACCAATCCAATACACCCCACCCCCATCCAATCTACTCCACTCAAATCCACCACACTTTAGTCCTCCTCACCCCTCCAATCCACTCCATCCCACCACAAGCCAATAAACCCCATCCCAAGCAATCCACCCCATCCTAATCCAATTCATCCCACCCAATCAACCCCACTCCAATCCATTCCAACACCAATCCAATTCACCCACTCAACCAAATCCACCACACTCCAATCCAGTCCACCACACTGCAATCCAAACCAACCTACTCCAATCAACTTCACTGCAATACAATTCAATGTACCCCACTCCACTGCCTAACACCCCACTCCATTTTACCCCATTCCAATTTACCCCACCCCAATCTACCTCACTCCAATCCAATCCAGCCCACTCCAATTCACCCTACTCCAATCCAATCTCCTCCAATTCACTCCACTTCCAATCCACCCCACTCCAACCCAATCCACCTCATTCCACTCCAACCTACTCCAATCTAATCCCCCTCACTCAATCCAATTCATACTACTTTATTCCAATCCACCCCACATCAATGCAGTCCACCCCACACCAATTCACCCCACTCCACTCAACCACTCCCCAATCTGCCCAATCCAATCACTTCACCCCACTCCAATCCATCCCACCCCATTTCAATCCACCCCACTCAATCCACCCCAGCTCACCCCACTGCAATCCAATCCACCCCAGTTCACTCTTCCACCCTACTTTACCTCAATCCAATCCACCCCACTACTTCAATCTACTCCAACCGACTCCACCTTATTCCACACCACTCCACTGCACTCTACACCACTCCACTCTATGACACTGCACTCCACAACACTCAACCACTGAACCCTACTTCCCTCTACTCAAGTCAACAACACTCTACTCCAACAAATCCACTGTAGGACACTCTAATCCCCAATCCACTCTATGACACTAACTTTTAGCTATGCTGAACAGCAGCCACGCTGCTGTACAACATGGCAAACACATATTGCAAAGCCAATAGCTCTCATATAGGTGAGACCCATTAGTTTTGTCAATGCTTGTTTACCTACGTTGATGGGAACATTTACACTAGAAAAGGTAATCTCCTGCACCCTATTCCCTAATGAACCAAATACATTTTACTGGCTTCCTACAAGAACCCAGAGGATCAAAAACAGAAAGACATTTTACATTACAATTTACAAATTGGTACAGTCAAACTGTGACTGCATACCCAAATGTAAACTCCATAATTGCCAATGGGTCACATGACATGCAAGACAACTATAGCCAGCTCTAGATACTTGGTTATGACATTCCGGGACCACACCCTTCTTTCATAGAAGCAGCAGAGTCAGGTGTGCGGCTGTGCTTCAAGAGCCAAAGCATAAGTTCAGCTATCAAAAAACCCATCATGGAAACCACACAGTAAATGACATACAATAAGGTTGCTTCCATTAAAAAAAAAAAATCCTCACATTATTGTTTGACGCTTGTGTTTCAATTTAATGCATTTTAATGAATTATTCATGCTCACACAGCCTAAACAGGTCGCACTTCTTCACCCAGGCTTCAAAACCCTGCTCTACTAATAAATTGTAATCATATTCAATTGCAGATAAACTCCAGGCACTGCTTACATTTGCTCAGGGACGTACTGATTCCAGCCTAGCAAATGCTCAACAATGCTACAGCTACTGTTCTTTCCACTGTGTCATGGGTATGGCTCCTTAATATTGAGTCCAGGATATTGTGAAACACTAATATCTTGGACAAAATATTGAAAGGTAATTATGTATAGATTTTCTATACCTAATACCACATCTATGTACTTGCCAATATATATCAAGTCACCGATCTTGGCTAGTTTTGGCTTATTGACCATTACGCCCCACAACTTACTAGGGAAGCACTCAAATAAGAATTTTGGGGTTGGAAGTGGGAACAAGACTTGAGCATTATGCTTCAAGGATCCCTTTCTGGACCCTTTCTTGATATCAAACCCAATTCTGAATTTCAGCCAATATCTGATTGCACTGGCTGCCAGACAATTTTACCTTAAGTTCTGATATGGTACATTACCTCTTTTATCTTTTTGTTCTAAGTGGAAATCTAATTCCGGTAAAAGTGATGTGTGCTGAGGATGACTGCAGGTGGAAGAATCCTGGCCACATTTTATTTTATTTTGTCCTGGCTATGCCCCACCAAGGAAAGCTGGATTGTCCCGATCTGCAGGCAGATTGGGTGTAGACAGGACCTTCGGATGCTTAGGCTCCTACGCACAGAAACTAGGGAGTTGATTGTCTGTTCTGTTTCTAAATATCTCCACTGTAGCTGGTCTATCAGAGCAAAAGCACTGGGATAGTTTCAAGTGGTGTCTGGTAATACCTAGATCTTCCTTTAGCTATCTTCTTTCATTGCTGCTATACAGACCATCCCATTACAGGAAATACTGGGTTTGGCCTTGTTCTTACTTTTAAACTGTGTGCTTCTGAACCACACAGTGGCACTTATTTTGTTATTACAACATTTTGTGTAATAAGTGTTATTTATGAACAACCTGAAGGTTTCTCTTATAAAATTATTTTAACTATGGGTGTTAAAATTGTTTTATAGTCATGAATGATTATTACATGTATTTATCAGTGCTGTACTGTCTTGTTTTATCAGTTTCCATGGTTATTCAAACAATGTTACCATTAACAAAGCATTTTTCGGCTTGTCTATATCTTTGGCGCCGTTTCACAAATCTTCATAACATTTTCCAAAAAAGAGTTCCAGTGAATCTTGTTGTACATGGAACGTTTTGGGGTGAACCGTCAAGCAAGGGTCCAAGAAAAAGGGAGGGTCAAAAACAAGTGTTTCATATTATAATTCCCATAGGGATTTTAGACACAACTACAGTTCGAACCGGTAGATGGAATTGCACCAAATGTGGGACTGCCACCGCCCCTTGGCTAAAAAATTAAATAAGGGGGCCACCTGGCCCCCCTGCCACCCTGGGGAATGCCACCTCCCAAAAACTAATAAATTAGGGGGCATATTAACTAGAAGTGGTGCAGCGCAGCTGCTGTGCCAAAATTAGCAGCGTCCCACTGCATCACTTATACAATGAAGGAATGCACCTTATTTAAAAAGAGTATGGTACATCCCTGTGTTTCTCCCCTCAAAATCTGTGGGTTGAATGCCATAGCTAAGTCTGGAGAATGCACACGTAAGAGCCCCCTCTGGCCTAGTGGTTAAGATCTCAGACATGCACACTAAAGGTTAAGGATTCTATTCTAGGTGAGTCTGTTGTCATTTCCTGCTTTAGTTTCTTTTCAACTATAAATATTCAAGTTACATACTGAAAGGTGATCTCACTCTTTTTAATTGACAAAAACATTTTTCTTTTAAATTTGTCTGGAAATATCTCGATCTAAGTATAACATTCATCAAAGCCTAAATCACTCTCTCTCACTTTCTCTCTCTCTGTCTCAGGTTTGGGTGCTTAGGGGAGTTGACTGCGGGGGCTGGCTGCAGGCTAGGCACTGCGGCCAACCCCAAAACACATGGTCGAAGGCCTTGCGTGGTAGAAGGATTGGTGTTTATGGGGGTTGACCACTGGCCAGGCCCAGTAGGCAATCGCCACTGTGCACAGCCTACTGCCTACTGGCCACTGCTAGTAGGATATATATATATATATATATATATATATATATATATATATATATACTATATATATATATTATATATATTTATATATATTATATATATATATATTATATATATTTATATATATATATATATATATCTACACCTCCATATATATACATATATATATGAACCGTTTGATTAATCTTCGCAAACTTTTCCCAAAAAAAGTGTTGCAGTTTGCAGTTATTCTTGTTGCAAACAGAAAGTTTCAGTGTAAAGCGGGGGCCGACAAAAAGGGGCGTCAAAAAAATTGGGTTTCACATCTTAATTCTCATAGGACCCTTTAGACCCATCTACAGCCCGAACCACTGGACAGAATTACACCAAATTTGCAAAAAGCTAGTTTTCGGTTCGCAGATTGATCCTCTGCTTATTTGGTGTAAATCCGTTCAGTAGTTTTTGAGAAATTTGGGGAAATCCATATTTGTATATATCTGGCTGTGAAGTATTCATGAAAAAAGACGAGCTTGTGCAGGGAAATGCACAGCTTTGATTGGCTGCCATAACTTCAAACCAGAAAGTGTTGGCAGACAAATAAATGCAAAAATAAAGAAAAGGGGCCAGGGTAGGGACACCATGCCCTGACCACTTAGCTCTGGTGGTGGGGTTCCAGAGGGTACAAAACCATGGAAATTCAACAGGTATAGTTAGAGTTCTTTCAAGCAACTATAACTCGTGCCCTAAGGTACCTATAACTTGTGCCCCCACCAAGCACAGTTTTTTTTCAATAATTTTACTGCTAATGTTTCATTTACTTTTTTAATAACGTTATAGAAGTTGTCATAAGTGCTACAATATATGGGTAATTAGCAGTGCATGACGAGGTTGCAAGTTGTAGTTACCTTATGGCAGGAGATATAGTCGCTTGAAAGAACTCTAACTATAACTACTGAATTTTTATGGGTGTGTACCAGTAAGTTCAGAATCTACCTATAATGGCCCTGTAACCTTAGTTTTTTTCAGTGAATACATATATATATAGTTAATCATAGTAAACCTTTACTTCCTTCTGTGCACTTATTTTTGGATGTTTTGTCCCCAATATTTTGTCCATGATATTAGTGCACCAAGATACTGTTACACTCTGTATTCAAGAGTGCAATCCCTCCCTCTCGCCGGAAGTCCAGAACAGGCTGGTTAGAAACACTTAATGAACCCCCCAAACAAAGAAATATAATTCAAAGGGGCACATTTATAAGGAAGTCATGCATCGTCTTCAATGCACCAGTTTCCTTGCATCGCCCTGTGCCCCCCTAATGCTACCATGGTAGTGCTGTATTTACAATACACTGCACCATGGCACCTGTTAGCACAATGGCATCAGAATTTTGGACGCTATCGTGGTGCTTTGCTGGATTAGCACCAAGCATGCTGACGCTAGTCCTGCAAACCTCAGGGAGACCCACAGGAAATAGTCTAGCATCACTATAACGCCTGCCCTGGGCAGGCGTTAAAAAAATGATGCTAAAATGGCAGAGTGAAATCTTGTAAATTTCACTGCCCACTTTTTTTGGTCCTCCCTGCGGAGGAACGCCCCCTTCAATACATTAAACCTGGAGAAGGTATAATGTGGCTCAAGGGTTTACAAAGTGGTGCAATGCTGTCATTGCACCACTTTGTAAATTTGGCATGGGGTGAGGACCTGTTTAGCGCTGCTGTAGCTTAAAAAAAATGGCACTACAGCAGCGCTAAGGGGTTCAAGGGGCTTGTAAATATGCCCCATAGTTGCTAAACGTAGAAAGATTTAAAATAGAATGCTTGGATTGCTTCCCAATGGACTGAACCAAGAGAAGGCTAGATTTTTGATGTGTACTGTATGAATGGCTAATGTCACATTTGGTGCAACATAACACACTAGTGAAGTATTAGAGACTTTTTTATGGAAAAGGCTGACTATGTGCTGGCCTACCTCTCAAGACGTCCTCATTTTTGGAGTTTTGGACTATGAGGGACACTGATTTGGAGATGTTTGCACAGGATCAAGCACTTTCTTACATGTTTTCTATAGCTTTGCAGTAAGTTCGCACAAACATTTGGCTTAAAGCTTAGAAAATATAGGAGGAAACAGTTTTCTGAGAAAATGAGTTTAATTTTAAAAGGATTTTAACAGGAACAAATGAAGAGCAACACTTTTTTTGCACTATGTTGCAAGTTGCCGAATTGTAACTCTGAGAACTGAAAAATGAAAAGTTTCTCAAGAAGCAAATTGTGGACAGAAATCGTTTTTGTCTAAAGCAAATGTCACTGACATAAGTAACAGGCAAAAATGCCCGACTCGAAAGTTTATCGATTTCTTAAGAGTTCATTGGATCTAAAAGTGAGATTGGTTAGAAAAACAACTCAGTCACATGTTGGGCACTGGCTGGCTTCAGACTTGATGTACCACGACACTTCTAGCCAGTGAGAGGCACTAACAAGTCTGAAAACCCTCAGATTGTTGTGTTAATGACGAATCACAGTTATACAGTAATGGTGGGCTGCATCACAAATGACCACTCCCATTAGAATCACGTCACCATTACCTTTAAGTAATGTTTGTGCATGTTTCCACATTACTAGGCCATCTTTCGGCACATAGAGCACTTGCTGTTGGAGGTGAAACTGTGCTGGGTTTTACCACAATCACTAATTCCTGGGGTGGTGGCAACTATCTAACTGTATTTCTGTTCTGGCTGAAAGCTAAACGTTTTGGCCGAAAATAAATTACAACACAAGGTGTGATGGTGTCCTCGGTGTAATTTTTGTCTTGTCAATAAATACGTTTATTTTGAGCAACATCCTTGCCCGGGAGATCGCACCCGTTGTGAAAAAAAATATCTGTAGTATGAGCACTCTGACCCACCAGGGGAACCAGAAGCCTCCTCTGGATCTTGAGAGTGCCTGTGTCAGGGACATCTCAGGGACATCTGCCAAACGGAACTAGCCTAGGATAAGGAAAAGAAAGGAGGGGACTTACTCTGGCACCCGAGTCTGCGGCCGGCCTGTTTTGTTATGAAACCCGGAAAGTAAGTTGAGATGATAAGAGCTGGGACCTCTTGTCTCTTCCAGGCTTACACTGGGGACTTTAAAGTTAGATAAACAGCAGGTTGGCTGCACCCAAACCCCGGACAAGCAAAAACCGACAACAAACATGTCTGGCTCACAACTGTTAAGTCTAGAGTTTGTTTCCCAATGGCTGCCGTTTTGTAGAAACAGCACTCCTACTATTTATCCCCCAGTTATTGGCCAAGAACGAGGTATGTGAGTTGCAGGAAACTATGTGCCTTTTTAATGAAAACAAAATCCTTCGGCAATCTGCAGCTGCCTTGTAAATAGCACACATAGCAGCAGGCCCCCAATCTATAGTAAAAAAACTGTATATGAACCTTAATTAATGTGGTGGGTCTATTCTGTTCCTGGGTGAAATTTTAAATATGTCAGTGAAATTCATAAAACCTGTGAATTTCCAGTTATGAGAAATTCGTGACTTTATCAATTTTTTTCCCCATTTTACAATCTCAATATTCAGACATACTGGTTTGCAGAGAAAATATTTTACTTGAGAGCCTTTTCTGTGCAAACCATTGCATTGATATTGCATGTAACATTGCAAACTTTCATGAAATTTTACAAGAAAAAACACAATTTTGCACACCCCAAGTCCACTTGAAATAGGGAAGAATTTTTAACAAAGCACACTGTGGAATGATGGGAAATGTTTATCAGCAGTATGGGAAGACAAAGTGAGCCTGAACAGCATTAGACTCCTTGAAAAATGGGAAGGCATTATGGTGGTCATTACAACCCTGGCGGTACAGGACCACCAGGGCTGAAATGACGGAAGCACCGCCAACAGGCTGGCGGTGCTTCCCATAGTATTTCTACTGCGGGGCCGGCGGTTTCCCGCCACAATGGCCCAGGCGGTAGTAATCCGCAAGGGCAGTGCTGCTAGCAGCGCTGCCCAGTGGATTACGAGTCCCCCTACCGCCAGCCTTTTCCTGGTGGTTCAAAGCTGGCGGTACGGTGAGTCGCGGGGCCCCCTGACTGGGCCCCATGCGGCTTTTCACTGTCATTGAAAAGCGCGACGGGTGGAACTGCACCCGTTGCACGGCCGCAGCACCGGCCGTGCCCAGCGGGGATGCAAAATGGGCACCGCAGGAGTGCGGCCACATTGGCGGCCGCGCGGCGGTTACAACTTGGCCGGCGGCGGTTGTCGCCTGCCAATGTTGTAATGAGGGCCTATATTTTTTAAATTAAAGTCAATTACAGTAAAACAAAATGGGGAAAATAATGGTATTACATGTGATTAGCACAAAAAAGCAAAACTGCTGAGTGCAAAACGTTTGGAATTTTAAAGGCATAGAATATAACAGCAGCTTGAGAACAGAAAAGTATCTCTGAGGTTTCCAGGAAAAACAGGAAGGAGAGCAGACACGTAAGCAGAGGAGATAATAGTGAAATCAGTCAAGTCAGACAACGGAACCGCCTTCCTGAAAGGAAGCTAGAGAAAAAAAGAAAGTGCAAAAATGACCTTCGGAAAGAGAGAAAGGGAGAGTGGCGGTACCTTCGGCTGGAGAGAGCATGACCAGGCTCTGCCTGGGAGCGCCTTGGCTGGGTGCTCCCAGACAATCCTAACGCTGCACTGAGCAGTGTCAGGATTGACCGAAGGGCAGGCTGAGAGCCTGTGCCTGCACTGCAAGACGGAGGAGCGGCAGTGCCGCAAGAAGCGGAACAGAGGTACATTTATTTTATTTCTTTTTTTAATTTATTCAAAAAGTCCTTCCCCTCACATCCCACCCCAACCCCTGCGCGCTGCCCCACCCCCTGTAACCCAGGCGAGCCACGACTGGAAATGGAGAAAAATGATCAAAAAATAACTGCAGAGCATTCAGTCCCAATATTGTTGTGTCTGATCACAGTTTATTGCATAGCTATTAAAACTATCCCAATCCATAAAAACCTTAATAATCTTTTAAAATACAACTAAAATAATAATTGAAAAATACTATTGCAAGAAGTGCTAATGAGGTGCATTCCAATGGATACAGTAAGGAAAACATTAAAGTGACGGGTGGAGTGCTTGAATTAATCTGTCACTGACAATTACTCAGGGTCTCTTAACAGACCATAATTTTTCTGCCACCACAGACAGGAACCAGGTGTATACAAATCAGTGTTAGTTGTGCTGACTCTAGCTATACCTCAATAAAAGTGCAAAACTAGGCCGAATTTGGTGGGGTTAAACAGTGCTTTATGTGGGCAGGTTCTGCCCAATACTGAGTATCTGCACTTCTTTAATTTGAAAGGGAGTGTACCCGCACCTCTCAGCACTGCTGCAATATGGTTAACAGGAGGGCACCTGCGCATCTCAGAAGCAAATGGGTGCTCTGTATAGTGAGTACCTGCACTTCTGTGTTTCCACTGAAAGCACAGGGGTTGTGTTACTTGTTTTCCCATTCACAGGGAACCTGGTCTGGCAGTTTGAGCTGGATTATTCCTAATGTACCAGTATCTACGTATGGTTAGTTAATCTTTGAGGAGGCTACGTAGGATAGAACGATAATAGTTCACGTGGCAGAGATTATTTCAAGCATTCCACCCATCACTTTTTGGTTTTATTCTATCAACGAGATACAGAGGTGTGTGCTGATGGAGTTCCTGATTTACTCCCTTTTCCAACGGCCTACAGAAGGCTTGTCTCGGCAGCCTCTTCCCTGAGTGGAAGCGATAACCCTCGCTCCCCACTTAATAGTCTCCTCTCACCTCAACCCCAGATCCCTTCTAATCATGACTTTCATACCTGACTCGCCTGTGATTCATCAGATCCCTCTAGGACTCCCGGACACGCGCTACAAATTCTACTCTTCCCAGATTGTTTTTTTTTTTTGACACCTCAAACTCGAATGCTGATTAGATGAAGGTTTTTGGTCCACTGTCTATGTAATTACCTGCCGGTGCATCTCCTGTTATAATCCCGGGTTTAACTGTAACATTTGCACGCTCGGTGTAAGCGCTTGGCACGCGGCCGACTGTTTGCACAGCTTCCGTTTTCGGCCATTTTGTCAGTCCCCAGGGAAATTCTGCAGGCCGTGCCAGATGCGAAATATCTTTCTGCAGCTTGATAACAGCACATAAACAGAAGAGGGGGCGTTGTTTATTGAAGATGATGTCATGTGGTAGCAGGCGGGGGTGGAGGGAATACAGTAAATTTCATGTCCTGTAAATTCCTCAGTACTGTGGTCCTTGTAAACTGCGGTTTCAAGGACAGAGTGAAAATAACTTTTATAGTGGACCCTTAGCATTTTGAAGGGCTACAAACATTAATAAGACTTAAGCGATGTGAGCAGGGGCAGAACATTGTGGATTTCTTTACAAATGTACTGTACGTGTAACAGACAGGAATTATCCCTGGCAATGCAAATCCATGCAAGTACAATATCTTGCATCTGATTTACAGAAGTAAATCATCTGCCTTACAAAAGTGTTATAGCAGTGTTAGAATAGTGTTCGAAAAGATCTAAAGTTGTCCTCTTTAGCAACCCTATGGCTTGTTATGGACTGTTGAATGCTCAGCAGGACATGACCCCTCCCTGCGCCCCCTAAATCCTTGATCAGCTTTGATGACCATTCCTAGCTCATCTGCTTGGGCTACCAAAGTGCGTCTCACATAGGTGGATTTATTTAGCAGGAAACGGGGAGGTGTTTAAAAAAGTTAGAGGTTGGAAAAAGGGATGGGTAAAATGAGACAACAAGCCTTAGCACCTATAGCCTAACAAAACTATATGTATATTTTACGAAGATGTTGCAACCATAAAACTCATCTTCGTTGGGTGAGGGTATCAGAACCTGATAAAGGATATATAATTACCAGCTTGAATATTGTATTTTTCATATAGGAAAGGTGTTGAAGCATGGCCATAGGATGTCACAGATGAAGAGTGATTAAAGGCAAGTGTTAAATTAGCACATCCTGGCTTGGACACATCGTTGTAGGACTGCACAAAGAACTCCTCACTAATGAGCCAGTTTGTTAAATACATGCTAGGGTAAGAGATTCAAAAGGGAGGCATGAAACATTACTGTAAATAATACAATGGAACAATAAGTAAAACTCAACAAGCCAGAAATCTGCAAATTAGGAGGTAAATTATGCCTTGCTCTGCAAAATCAAAAACAACAATGAAAACGCGTGGTTCATTAGACCCTCATTGTTACCCAAGAAGACCTCACAGAGGACACTGTGAGCTCACCTGCTCCTTAACACAGAATGTTCTTCCATTGGAATGGTATTTACATCAAAGCTTCTTCTTAGTGACTTTTTGGCCCAAGAACAACTCTGTTACAGCTGGCATAGGCTCTGCTACCTTTGTTCTTAGATAAACTGGGTTGTTGGAGTACAGACAAAGGGGTCTGGTACAGACGTCTTGTGCTCATTGCCTGAACAGGGATAGAACTGTTACTTGGACTTTGGTCGTGACACAGCAAGGTTCGGGTCAACCAATGGGCCCTTTGGAACAGGTTACATTAAATAGTTCCTACGTCTTCGGACTAACACACATTTGGGTGGTTTCAGACCCATCATGCATAGTCAAAGAGGACACTCTGCTCATCTTGCTGGCATTCACTTGTCTGTTGTTATTCAGCTCTTGGGCAGCAGCTTCAGTCATTTGAATGATACATATAGCACTCAGTTTCAGTCTAACTCAACAGAACTCTACGATCAATTCCAGAGTAAAGTTGCCGTCTGCCCATTTTTGACAGTTGTATTTCACAATATGGAGTTAATATTGTCATGTCATATTATCGATTCCAGAATATCAGCTACCATTATACTTTGAAGGTACGTATAGAAAGGAAACATATATTTACTTTTTGTAGCTGCACATCTATGCACCCTGAAGTCATTTATTTATTGTCAAGGTACAGATATGTGGAGTTAAATTTTGTAAATTTGCACTTAACTTTAATCACTTATAATCACGAAATTGTGGTAGTTGATATCCGGAAGTCAATGTTTTGTCAGGTTGGTATTAAAAGCTCAATAATCTGATGGAACACTTTTGACTGGGGAGACCGTTTACACTGCAGAATTTGGTTGTCTAGACAGCTTTCCAGTACAAAATAGATGTGTGACTAGTTTTTGAATGAAAGGTCTAATGAACGGCCTCAGCACTGATTTTGCCTCCCGTTGGTGTCAAAAGTCAGCACAACTGGACATTTTGCGTCAAGACTCAGAAGGCAGTGAGGTGAAACAAAGATTCACTTTGACCACAAGTTACTCTAGAAATAGCCAGTTTAAAAAACAGTTCTAGTTTTCAACCTCTGTATGAAATGCAAAGACTTTCTAAAGGGAAAGATCCGCAACAACACGTCCGGAACCACGCCTGCATTGTTCACGCAAGCAGAACAACGCTTGCCTGAACAACGCAGGCCGTTTTCTCTGCCTTAACCACGCATGTGCTGAACAACGCACAAACGTGGTAAAGGCAGAGAAAAAGGAAGATCCATCGGGAGAGGACGCAGTCAGATAAGTGGGGCTGGGGCAGGGATGGGGGTAGTTTTTAGGGGTGGGGCGGGGGGTGAGGTGGTTGGGGTGGTTAGTTTTTTTTTTTTTTTTTAAGGGGCGGAGTTGGGGGGTCGGTACTTTGTTTTTTAGTATGGGTGGGGGGGTCAGGTTATTTTGTTTTTAGGGGTTGGGGTGGGGGGTCAGGGTAATTTTGTATTTAGGGGTGTTGGTGGGTTTGGGTTTTTAGGGTTGGGGGTTAGGGTAATTTTGTATTTAGGGTGGGTGGGGGGTTGGGTTTTTAGGGGCAGGGTTGGGGTCAGGGTAACTTTGTATTTGGGGGTTGGGGTAATTATGTTTTTAGGGCGGGTGGGGAGGTGGGTGGGGTGGGGGTCAGGGTAATTTTTTATTTAGGGCGGGTGGGGGGGTCGGGTTTTTAGGGGCAGAGGTTGGTGGTTGGGGTAATTTCGTTTTTAGGGCGGGTGGATTATTTGGGGTGTGGGTGTCGGGTAATTTTGTATTTAGGGCGGGGTGGGGTTTTAGGGGTCGGGTGGGTGGTCGGGTATTGTTGTATTTAGGGTGGGTGAGAGGGTCAGGTTTTTAGGGGGATGGGGTTTGGGGTAATTTTGTATTCAGGGCAGGTGGGGAGTCAGGTTTTTAGGAGCAGAAGTAGGGGGGTCAGATAATTTTGTTTTTAGGGGTTGGGTTGTTTTATTTTTGGGGTGAGGGTCGGTTTTAGGGCTCAGGGTTGGTGGGGGGTATCAGGGTAGTTTTTAAGGTTGGGGGCTCGGGGTACTTCTGTTTTTAGGGCAGAGCGGTGGCATGCAACAACCACGCATGCCGTTTCCACACATGCCTTTACTAGGCATGCCTTTACAATGAAAAAGCGTTGTAAAGGCATGTGTGGTAAAGGCATGCGTGGAAACAACGCGGTCGTTGTTCCGACTGCGTTGTTCAGGCATGCGTGGTTGCTGCATGCGTGGTTCCATCATACAACCCTTTCTAAACAACATGTCTGTGTTAGTATCAGAAGAATACGGCCAAAATGCAACAATCTCTTGCACCTAGCTGTAATATATGTTGCATCATGTCTTCAATATGTGTAAAGAAAAGAGCATGCTTTTCAATGCAATGCAACATGCATGTTCTATTTATTATAATGTACCATAAGCACGTTTGAGTTTATGTATATTTGTACCATGTACTTCATTTGAGCGGGTTAGGACAGTTTGTATTTATCTGAGAGGCCCTGAATGTCAAAGGTTACAAGTAAACAGAAATTGAAAATAAGGTTCTGTTATTCTACTAGCACCACCTTGTGACTGACTTAAAAACTGCAACCAGTAGTGTCAGAGACGAGGCATTCAACTGTTCAGTAGGAAACTTTATATCGTGACTGATTGTATTAAGTACTCTGAAGTAGGCCACAGACTAAGTACCGCAGTCACAATAAGTGAAAGCTCCTATGAACTAAAGATCCGCACCAGTGGTGGAAGTGGGCCGCTCCTGTGGTAAAAGTGTGTAGTGGGCATCCCAAAAAGCAAATTGGGCACTCGCACTTATTTGTTTATTCATTTATTTTTCAAGTATTACTCTTACAAATTAAACCCTGAATTTACACCCTTAGTGACATTTTAGTACAGCAACACATTGAAGTGAATTATTTTGGCTCTAAATAGATGCAAATGATTACCAAACTCAATAGTGCTATTTTTATCAACTTCAGAAGAATTACATATTGAGATAGACCTTCAAAGTTTGAAACATTTGCCCTGCTGATTGATAATAGATGTTTGCGGCTGGCACAGAAACTCATAAACTTTGTACTCGGATGAACATTTGTGCTCTCCATGTTTTAAAACAATTTCTGTAAAAATGCTGGGATCTACTGCCCTGTGTTATTAGGATTCAAAGGTTTACAGACTTTGGGGCATATTTATACTCTGTTTGCGCCGGAATTGCGTCGTTTTTTTGACGCAATTCTGACGCAAAACTAACTCCATATTTATACTTTGGCGTTAGACGCGTCTAGCGCCAAAGTCCATGGAGTTTGCGTCATTTTTTAGCGTGGACACCTACTTTGTGTTAATGATATGCAAGGTAGGCGTTCCCGTCTAAAAAATTGACTCCGAGACATGTGCGCCGTATTTACACTCTCGGGCAAAATTCACGCCCGGGAGTGGGCGGGTCAAAAAAAATGACGTACGGCCGCTTTTGCGCTGTTTTTTAGCGCCTGGACAAGGCAGGCGTTAAGGGACCTGTGGGCTCGGAAGGAGCCCAGAGGCGCCCTCCCATGCCCCCAGGGACACCCCCTGTCACCCTTGCCCACCCCAGGAGGACACCCAAGGCTGGAGGGACCCATCCCAGGGACATTAAGGTAAGTTCCGGTAAGTTTATATATATATTTTTTTTGTGGCATAGGGGGGCCTGATTTGTGCCCCCCTATATGCCACTATGCCCAATGACCATGCCCAGGGGACAGAAGTCCCCTGGGCATGGCCATTGGGCAAGGGGGCATGACTCCTGTCTTTGCTAAGACAGGAGTCATTTCTATGGGGGTTGGGAGTCGAAAAAAATGGCACAAATCGGGTTGAGGCGAAAAATTTGCCTCAGCCTGACTTGCCCCATTTTTTGACGCCCAAGCTCCATATCCCCCTACGCCGGCGCTGCCTGGTGTACGTCGTTTTTTTCCACGCACACCAGGCAGCGCCGGCGGCTAACGCCGGCTAACGTCATTGATTAAATACGGCGCCCGCATGGCGCTTCAGAATGGCGTTAGCCGGCGCTATTTTTTTTTACGCAAAACTGCGTTAGCGCAGTTTTGCGTCAAAAAGTATAAATATGGCCCTTTATTTGTAAAAACAAATAAGTGTATATTCTGAAACTGCTTCATAGGTGGCGGCCACTTAGCGCCGCCCAATTTTCTAACTAACAGCACCAATTGACTGCATGTAAAATGTCCAATGTTAGAGTGTAGTGTTCCTTTTCCAATAGAAAGTTTGAGGTCAGGTGTGTTCTACCCCGAGAAAAATGTGAAAAAAATGTGATAAAATAATGCATTTTGCGGTATAATTTTCACATACATTTTCTAAAACTCCACAGGCTCTGGAAGGGTACTCTGAAAGACACTCATAAGTTATTATAGTCCTTTCATGGTTCGGTACAAGAGGAAAAAGGTTTTGTGAAGAGTTGACGTGTATTTTGTTCCACTAATGCCAGTTAAAAAAAAAAACACTTGTTCATTACATCACAGTTCAAATAAAATAATAAATTCAGATGTGGGTGACAGTTCGGAGCACCTTAAAATTCATCAGTTCAAGACGTGCACTGTCCTAAACCTTTTCTTGGACATGGTATGTTACACTATAATGTTGTTCCATAAATAAAAAGTAACCAAGGCCACAAATATGGTGTGCATTAAAAGAGACTTGCCTCTCACTTCAATAAGCATCTTTATCAGGGCAGAGGGGCTCAGGATCTTTCAGCAGGTTAGGGAAGCATAAAAAAGGCATCCGCAACTCCCATGAGGGTTTTACTCCAAAACCTTCATGACAGCAATAATGGCCGCTTTTTTAGTATTAACCTTAGCATTTTTGACAATTACCTTTAATCACACTGCCCCTGCCTTAGTATATGGACAAATGTGCTGATTAGGAGTTTGGCAGACAGGTCACTCCATCGCAAATTCCATCTTGACTCACCTGCCTAATTTAGAGATGAGCAGACAGTAATCTTTATGTCAGTGGAGCCCCTGTTAGCTCTGTCCATGAAAAGCTTACCTGAAGAGCCCAATGAAGAAGGGGCCTTCAGAGGCACAACTCCCACTGCTTTGTTTAAAATGGGTGAACAATTCCACAGTAAGGAGTTCATTTGTTTTTTTCATTTTTCAGATAAGAGCTCTCACTTTGATTTTTTTTTTTTTTTTTTAATGGTGGCAAAAAAGCCGACAGCGGACACAGCATTTTTAATATCTTGAAGAAGACTTCTGTGACTGTGGTTGGTCTCAAGGTACAAAGATGACTGCAAGCCTGGTGGTCATTTCTAAATTTGATGGACGGAATACCACCGGTATGGCAGATATAGGGGGTCATTCTGACCTCGGCGGTAAAAGGCGCTTACCGCCGGTCAGAAGCCCGCCATAACACCGCCGCGGTTGCGGTAAACCGCCACAGTCATTCTGACCCGCAACTGGCAAACCGCCAAAAAGCCAACATCAACAAAAGGCCGCCACACCAAAGGTCAGCGGGAAATTGGTGATGACCAAACCTCCACCGTCGCGCCAACAGAAATACGCCCATACCATTCCGACTCACAAATCCCCGCAGCGGTCTTTCAACTGCGGTATTCCATTGGCGGTACACACCGCCGCGGTCAAAATACACACACCTTTACAAAACACATCCACATTGGACAAATAAAAATATACACACCTGAGACACATACACACACCACTCCCACACACCCAATTAAATATAAAACACACACCCACATCAACCACAAACCCTTACGACCACAATTGCGACTGAAGGACAGAGAGAGAGAGCACAGCATAGAGTAGACCATCACACAGAGGCAAATCACAACATCACCCACACAATTTCCACGCACAAAACACCATACACCACCACACTCACCACACTCTACAACACATACACCACCCCTCACCTCATCCACACCACCCCATGGCACCCCAAAGACACCCCAGGTTCTCTGACGCAGAACTCAGGGTCATGGTGGAGGAAATAGTTCGGGTAGAGCCCCAGCTCTTCGGGGCACAGGTGCAGCACACCACCATTGCCAGGAAGATGGAGCTATGGCAAAGAATAGTGGACAGGGTCAACGCTGTGGGACAGCATCCACGCAATCGGGACGACATCAGGAAGCGGTGTAACGACCTACGGGGGAAGGTGCGTTCCATGGTATCAAGGCACAACATCGCGGTGCAGAAGACTGGCGGCGGACCCCCACCTACTCCCCCAGAATTCACAGCATGGGAGGAGGAAGTCTTGCACATCCTGCATCCTGAGGGCCTCGCAGGAGTAGGCGGAGGAATGGACTCTGGTAAGTCAAATCTCCACTACTTAATTCCCCCCACCCCACCTGCATGCCAAATCATACCCCCACCCTCACCCCCATCAAACCAACTCCTTGCAAATGGCTCACCATCACATCCCACCCATCCCAAAACCTAGCCCTGCATGCGTCCCCAAAGCATGGACACCCATCCCCAAAGCATGCCCACTGCACACACCCATCACCCCCACAAGCCACCGTCACAAAAGCCCCCACAAGGGAATGCCAGCACTGGGGTACACGGCCACCCACCCATTACACGAAATGCCACACACAGAAGCAATAACCATACTCTTATACCCCTGCAGGACCCGAACGCCACCACACCGCCACGGAGGGTCCAGAGATGTCCATCCCACCCCCAGAAGAGGCCCCCAATGATGACAGCAGCTCTGTCTCCCTGGACCCAGATGACCAGCCCGGCCCATCGGGGACCTCGGGACAGTCGGTTCCCCACAGACAGCCACAGGCTACACCAGACCTAACCCCCTCTGGGAACACCAGCAGAGCTCCCACCCAGCGGGCCCATGCCTCTGTCTCCAGGACACGTCAATCAGCGGTGTGTCCACCACTACAGGGAACCCAGGTTGACCCACCACCCCAACAACAACATGGACCTGGGGGCAGTGGTAGTGGGCACACCGTCCAGGGGACAGAGGCCCAGGGAAACAGGGGAACTGGGAGGGCTGCTGTGCGACAGGGGGGGACAGGCCCAGGGAACCGACTCTCCAAGAGGCCCTCTCCTCCATCATGGGAGCATACCACCACTCCCAGGAGACGATGGCTACGGTACTGGGCAGGTTCCAGGAGATCCAGGTACTGCAGGAGGAACAGTACATGGGGTTCAGAGAGGAACTGAGGAACATTAGTTCCGCAATGGGGACCATCGTCGTGGCCCTTAACCAGATAGTCACCACATTGCGGGACCATGTGGCACCACAAAGGGCCCCTGTCACTAGCCTGGACCAGGAACAGCCTACCACCTCCGCCGGCGCTAGTGGACAGGAGGCCCCCACACAACGACAGGCCACCAGAACCCCACCTCCTGCGGAAGAAGAACCACCCCGCAAGCGGAACCTGAGATCTCACAGGAAGACAGAGTAGGATGCCAAGACCCCCGCCAGCAAACGATACCCCCTGATGTCATCCCACTGTCCCACATTGTCACCCTGTCCAACCTTGAACTGCCCCTGCTCCATCCTTCCACAGGCATATGGACAATGCACCTGTGAGACTGAGAACTGGACTCTGCCATGGACATTACTCCACCATCACCCATCACAGTTTTACAATCATGTTCCTAAATGTAGCACTTTAATTAAATCACTTATTGCACTTAAAAAATCTGGAGTCTACTTGTATTTTGAACAAATGTATTAGACATAACGGTGCAAAAATGTTCAGTTACATTGTGATGACAACATACCACTGTCACACAGCTGTAGTCCATGGGCAAACAAAGCAGAGGTCACGCAGTGGGGCCCACAGCTCTGAAAACGGAAGGGAAAGTCACAACTCAGTTAACAGGAACTGGGGGGAACTCAGACAGTAGAGAGGCAGGAGACTTTAAGTAAATGTAAAATGGCGTGGTTGATTCGTACCTGTGTGCTACTGAAAATACTGTTGTATCACTGTGTCCCTGTTGTCTGTGTCGTCCCCGTCGTCTTCCTCGTCTTCACTCTCCACAGGCTCCACAGCTGCTACAACACCACCATCTGGACCATCCTCCTGCAGGAAAGGCACCTGGCGTCGCAAAGCCAGGTTGTGAAGCATACAGCAGGCCACGATGATATGGCACACCTTCTTTGGTGAGTACATTAGGGATCCACCTGTCATATGCAGGCACCTAAACCTGGCCTTCAGGAGGCCGAAGGTTCTTTCTATAATCCTCCTAGTTCGCCCATGGGCCTCATTGTAGCGTTCCTCTGCCCTTGTCCTGGGATTCCTCACTGGGGTAAGTAGCCACGACAGGTTGGGGTAACCTGAGTCACCTATTAGCCACACACGGTGTCTCTGTAGCTGTTCCATCACATAAGGGATG
This sequence comes from Pleurodeles waltl, assembly GCF_031143425.1. Lineage (NCBI taxonomy): Eukaryota > Metazoa > Chordata > Amphibia > Caudata > Salamandridae > Pleurodeles > Pleurodeles waltl. The sequence continues at coordinate 641,310,967 of NC_090446.1, read as the reverse complement.
CTGTTATTTCGCATGATGTACGAGTCATGCACTGACCCAGGGAACTTGGCATTTACATGGGAGATGTACTGGTCAGCCAAACAGACCACCTGGACATTCATCGAATGATAACTTTTTCTGTTCCTGTACACCTGCTCACTTCCACTGGGGGGAACCAAAGCCACATGGGTCCCATCAATGGCACCAATGATGTTGGGGATATGTCCAAGGGCATAGAAATCACCCTTCACTGTAGCCAAATCGCCCACCTCAGGGAAAACAATGTAGCTCCGCATGTATTTCATCAGGGCAGACAACACTCTGGACAAAACCTTAGAAAACATAGGCTGAGACATCCCTGATGATATGGCCACTGTTGTTTGGAATGATCCACTTGCCAAAAAATGGAGTACTGACAGAACCTGCACCAGAGGGGGAATCCCTGTGGGTTGGCGAATGGGGGACATCAGGTCTGGCTCCAGCTGGGCACACAGTTCCTGTATAGTGGCTCGGTCAAGTCTGTATGTCAGTATGATATGTCTTTCTTCCATTGTCGACAGGTCCACCATCGGTCTGTACACGGGAGGATTCCTCCATCTCCTCACAAGTCCCAGCGGACGGTGCCTAGGAAGGACAACATGGAGCACAGAGTCAAGCAACCCACAGGTACGTAACCACAGCTTGCACAGTACACGATTCACTATGCATTGAATGGCTTGTATGAGTGGCAATGCAAGGCCTAGGCCTGTGTGACGCAGTAGAAATTAAGCCATGTGGGCCCTTGAAATGGCGGCTGCCTGACCTGTGAAGTGTGACAATGGGATGTGAGGTCAATGCGCTGGCGTGGCACACAGTGGCGGTAGGCGGTCAAAGACCGCGGCGCAAAGCAGCATTGGTTAACATTGAACCCTATGGGTCTCAGGAGCCAATGACGATGTGCGCCGGCGGTCGCGGTACGCACCGCCGTGGTACGCACCGCCGCGGGCATGACCGCCATTTTCTAACTGCTTAATCACTCGAGACCTGAACATCCACAGGAGAGGACCTATACTGCAGGTGCTGCTGTGACCTCGGTCTGGAAGATACAATGGCTGCTGCGACTGGGGAAAGGGCCCCTGCCTTCACATCTGAGGAATTGGAGAAACTTGTTGATAGGGTCCTCCCCCAGTATGCGCTACTCTACGGTCCTCCAGACCAACAGGTAAGTACACAGGGAGCACGTAGTATGGGCTATGCCTGTGTTGAGTGGGGTGGATGTAAGATGGTGGGGAGGGGAGCGAATGAGGAGTGCAACGCACGACAGATGAGAGCATGTGCCACATGGCAAGGTTGGGGAGGGGGGGCCACTCACATCGACAATGCAGAAAAGTGATGATATTTCTTTTTCCACCCTGTACATGTCACATAGGTCAGCGCCCATCAGAAGATCGACATTTGGCGTGCCATCGCCAAGGACGTCCGGGCCCTGGGGGTCCACAACAGACGGGGCACCCACTGCCGCAAGAGGTGGGAGGACATCCGCCGCGGGAGCAGAAAGACCGCCGAGGCTCTGCTGGGGATGGCCTCCCAACGTAGGAGGGGTGCCAGTCGTCATTTGACCCCCCTGATGTCCCGGATCCTGGCGGTGGCCTACCCCGATTTGGATGGGCGCGTGAGGACATCACAGCAGACACAAGGGGGTGAGTATCAGCACATTATGCTATATTAGCGCACAGTGGAGGTGTCTGGGTGGGGGAGGAGGGCTGTGGCTATCTCTAGGCCAGGGCGGTTTCTGTAGGCTAGGCCCCTCCGTTAGGCATGGCCCTGTGCCCCCACCCCCCACCTCTGTAGGGTGCTATGTACAGCTATCCATGGTCCGGCCTCACCTATGTGTGCATTTGTCGTCCATAGACTTGTAGGCCAAGTCACAATAATTGAGTAGTGTACCCCGAGTGCGCGGCGTAGTGCAGGGGGCTTCTGTGTCTGTCCTCTCCGCCAACGGTGCCGCCAATGCATGCACTCAACATGTCTTTCTTTCTTCTCCCCCCCCTTTTTTTTGGTTTTCCTGTTCATGTGTGCAATAGCATCATCAGGCGGAGGAGAAGTGGCATCGGAGCACGAGGGAGCTGCATCTCACATGGCCCCGGAGGGCCATGCAACCGACTCCGAGTACACCAGTGAGACAGAGGGCGAGGGGAGCTCCACAACGGGGACCCGTGGAGACGTCAGCGACACCGACACGTCCTCGGAAGGGAGCTCCCTTGTGGTGGCGGCAACATCCGTGCCCACCGCAACAACAGTTACAGCCGCCACCCAGCGCACCAGCTCCGCCCCCCCAGCAGCCCCTCAGTTTCGCCCCGTGCCCGCACTGCCAGGAAGCCGGGCATCTCCTTCACCCCTAGCACCTCAGGTCCTGCCCCAGTTACCCCTGCTGCCCTCAGTGCGGAGATCATTGACCTCCTCCAGACGCTCATTGTTGGGCAGTCTACCCTTTTGAATGCCATCCAGGGGGTAGAAAGGGAGGTGCATCGGAGCAATGCATACCTGGAGGGCATTCATTCGGGTCAGGCTGCCCATCAGCGATCGTTCAACGCTCTGGCCTCAGCACTGACGGCAGCAATTGTCCCTGTGTCTAGCCTCCCCCCTCCAACTTCCTCAACCCAGTCCCACTCCCCTGTTCCTCTGCCTATCCCAGACACACCTACAGACCAGCCTGCACACACCTCAACACCCAAGGGCAGCTCATCCAGACATAAGCACCACAGATCACACAAGCATTCACCCAAGCAACATCCACATGCAGACATGCCAACAGCCACTGCCTCCTCTGTGTCCCCCTCCTCCTCGTCTCCCTCCTCCCTCCCTGTGACGTCTCCACTCACACCTGCATGCACACCACCATCAGCCAGTACGTCCATCACCACCACACCCACCAGAACAGTCCGCACACGTGCAGTCACCACCCCCACTGCCATTTACACGTCCCCTGTATCCTCTCCCAGTGTGTCTGTCACCCCCTCTTCCAAACCACACAAACGCAGGCAGCCACCCACCCAATAGCCATCCACCTCACGACAGCCTCCAGCACAAGCACCTGCACCCAAAGACACCAGACTTCACTCTCCTACAACCACATCCTCTTCCTCCACTCCCATACCCACTACAACTACCCGTCCCTGTCTTTCTAAATTGATTTTCCTTTCCAACCTTGACCTCTTTCCAACAACTGACCCACCCCCTCCATGTCATAAGACTCCAATCAGCACCTCAGCCACCACAAGCCCTGCACCTACTAGGACCATCGTTCAGGGCTATTGGAGTCCACCAGCTCCTAGGGCAGGAACATCGGCCAGCAGCAAGGGGACAGCCAGCCCACCCCCTGGGAAAAGAACCAAAAAAGGGAAGGGCCGGCGCGACAGGCCTGAGACGGCTGCCCCCAAGGACACCACCCTTGCACCGTCACCTGGCCCATCCACAAAGGGAGGCAAGGGCCCCAGACATTCTGCCAAGGAGGGCAAGGGCAGCAGGGCGGACAAGTCCGGCAGCAGGCGAGCTGCCCAGGAGGGCCCCACCAGCCCCATTTGGGGTGTGACGGAGGACACCCATGGGCCCAGGACTCCAGCACAGGAGGGCCCGCAAGAGAAAGGTCGGATGGCGACTGAGCGGGATTTATTGGCCAGATCTGGTTCCCCAGGAACACAAGACAAGCACCGCTGAACAGGGCCCCGCCGTGAGAAGCACCACTGAACAGGGCCCTGCCAAGACAAGCACCGCTGAACAGGGCCCCGCCAAGACAAGCACCGCTGAACAGGGACCCGCCGTGAGAAGCACCGCTGAACAGGGCCTCGCCGTGAGAAGCACCGCTCCGCTGGGCCCTTCCTATCAAGCACCGCTCCGCTGGGCACCGCCATCTCTGCACCGCTCCGCTGGGCCCTTCCTGTCAAGCACCGCTCCGCTGGGCCCTTCCTGTCAAGCACCGCTCCGCTGGGCCCTTCAACTCAAGCACCGCTCCGCTGGGCCCTTCAACTCAAGCACCGCTCCGCTGGGCCCTTCCTGTCAAGCACCGCTCCGCTGGGCACCGCCGTCTCTGAACTGCTCCGCTGGGCCCTTCCTGTCAAGCACCGCTCCGCTGGGCCCTTCAACTCAAGCACCGCTCCGCTGGGCACCGCCGTCTCTGAACTGCTCCGCTGGGCCCTTCATCTCAAGCCCCGCTGGCCCATTGGCAGGGCCGGATCTGTGTCGGGCAGGGCTTCACGAAGCACTCTGGGCACTCCATAACCAGTGGAGTCTGTAATCCACCTGATGGACTGTGGCTTTGCACTCCCCCGCATGGTACAGTGGGCAATCCACCCACTGTAGAGACTTGAGAGACTGTGGCTTTGCACTCCCCAGGATGGTACAGTGGGCAACCCACCCACTGTAGAGACTTGAGAGACTGTGGCTTTGCACTCCCCAGGATGGTACAGTGGGCATGGAGGCCCATCGTGGATCTGGCGTCGTGGACTCATGTGGCTGAGGTGCCCCCCCTTCCCTTCCCCCTGAGGTGCCTGTCGTTTTGTTATCTGATGCCCCAGCAGTGTTCTCTCCAATGGAATCGGGTCTCGTGTGTGGGCTTTGCCCATGTGTTTATGCACATTGGCCCACGAACAATGGAATGTTGACAATATGTGCCGGACTTTTGGACTATGTATATATTGTTCATGTTGTAATATATTTATTTTATAGATTTCATATTTCACTTAACTTCAAATATGCTATAATATACTTCAATTTTAATGATCTTTTTATTTTGTCTTTGCATTATTCCGGGGGTTTGGGGGGTGTCACTCTGACTTGTTGCTCTGCATTGGTGTGTAGGGATTTGGGGGGGGGGGATTGGGTGTGTCGCGTATGTGTGTGCCCGTAACCTTTTCTCCTCCCCCCTCCCCTGTGTCGTAGGTGCAGTACTCACTGTTGTCGTCTGCGCCGGCGTTCGTGCTCCTGGTAGAAGAGCAGGTAGACAATAGCTGGTAGGATGTTTAATTCGGGTTCCATGCTGTCCAGATTCCTCGTGGAGTGTATAGAGGTGAGCGTTTTCCCGTTCGTGGTCTGTTTCCGCCGTGTTTTTATCGACGGGGCTCCCGCCCCGGAAAAGGTGGCGGATTGGTGGGTCGTGATAGTGTGGGCGATACATTGTCTGCCGCCTGTCTGTTGGCGGTGACCGCCGCGCTGTTTGTTTGTCCCACCGTGGCGGTCGGAGTGTTAAAGTGGCGGGCTGTGTTGGCGGTTCCCGCCAGGGTCCGAATTCCATTTTTTTGTCCGCCTGCCTGTTGGCGGGTTGGCTGCCGCTTTAACACCGACCGCCAGGGTTGGAATGACCCCCATAATGTCCCTTCCATTTAAATTGACACTTCTCTGTCAGCCAACCTCTAAATCAATCCCTAAGCCCTTTTAACCAGAGCAAATCGGATCAGTGGGTCAGACGGGTTGGTGCAGGGTTTAATTCGTGATCGTTGGCAGCTTCAAGGCAGGCCAGCACGGTGATGATGATGCGAGGTCGTGCCCTGGGCAGGTAGGCACAGTACCACTGGAGTTTCAAATGCAGGGGCACAGCACAGCAGTCTAACCCTCTTCTGCTGCCCTTGAGCGAGGCCTCACCTCGTTCCACTTCATCTGCAGATGGATCTTGACCTGGACGGAGTCCAACCTCTGCTGTACAAGCCTGTCGATGTGGTGGTGAAAGAAAGAAAACATCTCAGCCTGGCTTGTGCATGTTTGCAGGAATGCGTACTTTGTACAGGAAAACACCAGATGACTCGCAGATGACTCACTGCGCACAGAGTAGTAAAATGCTGAGGCCTAGGCGGGACATCAGACAGACCTCTGTTGGGCCACCCAAGACGCACTTATTTATAATGATTCAGCTTAGTGTCCAAACAAGGTTGTTACTCGCGAGAGGGGAAGGAGAGATCAAGGCCCTGATTTGTACTTTTTTTGTGCCGCATTACCGTAATTTATTGACGCAAAAGCGGCGTAAACTTACAAAATACAATTATATGTTGTACGTTTGTGCTGCTTTTGCGTCAAAAAATGACGGTAATACAGCAAAAAAAGTATAAATCAGGGCCCAAGTCCCCAAAAAAGATTGTAGCTAGAGTTCACCTGCACCCACAAGACAAATTATTCACTGATGACAAGAAGGCCACATGCAGTCTATTATAATTGTAATTGTATTTATATAGCGCTTATCAACCCCGACGAGGCGTCAAAGCACTTTTCGTGGATTATCACGCTACTGTGGAAACCAAAAGGATTAGTGGTGAATTAGTATAGGGAAATATATTATATTATAGTATTAGTATAAGTTAATTTGAGCGGAGGATATGTGAGTTTGTTAGTTGTATTGACAATAGTAATGGAGGGATAGAGGAGAGAAGAATCCAGAAGTGCTAATTGGGAGTTCATAGTAAGAGAATGAGGCTTGAGATGAGTAAAGGAGAGATGGAGGAGGGAAGAGTCTGTAGAAATTGGTTAGGGAGATCATAGTAGTAGAAGGGGTTTTGGATGAGTCAAAGATGAGATAAGTGAGGGAGAATTTAGTAGGGTTGTTTGGGAGATCTTAGTAGTAAACTGAGGTTAGGGGTGAGCCATAATTGGTAGAGGAGGGAAGAGCTTAGGCAGGGTTATTTTGGAGATCATAGTAGAAGAATAGGTTTGGGATGAGTCAGAGAGTGGGGATGGAGGATAGATTGATAGAGGTATAGGGTGATGGGGAGGCAGAGTAAAGCTCACGAGAGAGAACTTTTTTTATATTTATGTATATTCTTTTCCTCTTGTATAGTAGGACTAAACTAATAAATATGTTAACCCTTTGAGATATCCTACTTTGATTAAAGCCTTTAGTTTTTACATGGATCCCTGAAGCAAGTACACTAACCACTTGAGCTCTCTTGCCGGTGTTATAGTCAATCGAGTAGGTGAATACACTTCGTTCTCTGAGCTGTAACCCCTCATCTGATTCACTTGGATCGCAGAAATAGCTTGCAAGGTAGTTTAATGCTTAACATTCCTTCTGTGCTACACTGAGGGTAACCTGGAAGCTACACATTGGTATCAACTCAGCCCTGCATTTTGTTTGTGCTGGGGGATCAAATGTCTAAAGTCCAGATGCGTCAGATCCATGCAAGACTTTCAGAATGTTTATACAAGCAGTAAGACTTACTGGAATTTGTTTCTGAAAATCTGGCATAGACGCATAACTCCTTGACCTACAGGGGACACCGCCTTTCAGTGGACAGGTTTCATGCACAGGTGAAATATTGTTTTACATTTGTGTAGTGCTTTTACTAGAAAGATAGAGTTGGAATTTAGGAGGTGAAATTTAGAGAAATGGCACAAGTGAGCATCACAAATTAATGCTTTGAGTGACAGTAAATTAAAACAGCCTTGGTAGATCACCATGGGACCAATGAGATTGTGTCCTCTTCCCCCTTCACAGTGTCTGACGTATGACCTCTCCTCCAACACTTGCCTAATAAACATCTAGGGGGTCATTCTGACCCTGGCGGTAATTACCGCCATGGCGGAGGTCGGCGGTAGCACCGCCAACAGGCTGGCGGTGCACCGCTGGGCATTCTGACCGCGGCGTTTCAGCCGCGGCCAGAAACGGAAAGTCGGCGGTGTCCCGCCGACTTTCCGCTGCCCTTGAGAATCCTCCATGGCGGCGGAGCGCGCTCCGCCGCCATGGGGATTCTGACACCCCCTACCGCCAACCAGTTCCTGGCGGTTCTCCCGCCGGGAACAGGATGGCGGTAGGGGGTGCCGCGGGGCCCCTGGGGGCCCCTGCAGTGCCCATGCTAATGGCATGGGCACTGCAGGGGCCCCCGTAAGAGGGCCCCAAAAAGAATTTCAGTGTCTGCCTAGCAGACACTGAGATTCGCGACGGGTGCAACTGCACCCGTCGCACCTTCCCACTCCGCTGGCTCAATTCTGAGCCGGCGTCCTCGTGGGAAGGGTGTTTCCCGCTGGGCTGGCGGGCGGACTTTCGGCGGTCGGCCGCCAGCCCAGTGGGAAAGCCAGAATGACCGCCGCGGTCTTTTGACCGCGGAGCGGTCTTTCGGCGGGAACCGCGTGGCGGGCGGCGACCGCCGTCTGCCGCGGTCAGAATCACCCCCCTAGTCCTATGTACTGACAACTGAGGAAGGTTTCAGCATGAGAACTGGGAAACTACACATTTTTCTAGGTGCTCGGGCTTCAGGGAGGACATGAGGTCTCAGGGCCCAATTCACAATGGTAATTTATGAGTAGTGAAGTTACAAGTGCAGAGTTGCCGCACTCTGGGCAGAAGCACCATACTTGCGACGGAATCTCCACACTGTGCACTGTGAGATTCTACACTGCACAGAGTGCGCAGTGTGGAGATTCCACCCTGAGTGTGGTGATATTGCCCCAAGTGCAGAAGTAGCTTGGAAGTCCAATGCTGGAGGGTCTCTTTCCCATTAATGAAAGGACCATTGGACTATGTTCAAGTCAGCTACCAGTCTTTACTCAAATGCAAGTGCACATGTCCATAGTTACAATTTGCTTTAGTGAAATTGTCAGTTCCCCTAATACGTACATTCCTGTTGGAGGACATCACTGTGGCTAAATAAAGAGAAATAGATGACTAAGCTGTATTAAACTTTAAACAAACTGCCCATTACTTGGTAGCCATCTTACATGTAAAGAATGATTAAATCAACATCATTATTGACAGATGTTACAAATAACTAATATTCAAATGTACATACACTGTCAATTGTTTTTGAGCCTCCTTGTTAAATAAAAATAACACAAATCAGTAATAATGACATGCATGACACAAATCTCATCAATCAAGCCCTCTATGGGATAATTCAAATATAGCCAGCAAAGCTAGAATCTGTTTAACATTTTGCAATACCACTCGTATTACACAAGTAGCCATCTTACTTGTACAGGCTGATAATATTGTCCCACAAACGTTTCAGATAACTCATATTCAGTACAACACGTGCCACCTGTTGTCTTCCGGCCACCTTGTTAGATTAAATTAAATTAACAATAATGACATTCATGCACACATTTCACAACTCAGGTTTTGGGCTAGATTGGAGGAGGCTAAACCTCTCTAAAGAGCTATAATAACAAAACTCATGTGAGGGGTTGCTTTTGCTCATTCCAAGTTGGGTTGATGGTATTTTACCAATCTAAAGCTGTAATATAGTGCCAGGAGTAGTGAAAGGCTTTTGCCATTTCACAGTTCAATGTGGATGGTACTGTGCTAATCCTATGCTTAAAAACTTTGCTTAAAAAACAGACATTGGAGGTGAGTATATTTAGAGTGTTGCTGGTGTTGTAGGGTGCTCTATATTGTAGCTTCTGTCCACCTAAACTTGGGAACTACCTTGAGTTTTCTTTTCTTTTTTGCATAGTTTATACATCACTCTAAGCCTGAAAGTGTATTGTTTTGCCTTATACTGGGTGCTCCCTTGTGTCTGGAAAAAGCTAAACATCTCTTAAGAGCTATAATGATAGCAAAACACATGTCAGGGGTTGCACTGCAGAGGAGCCCTGTGGCCCCCGGCACTGTGTTTCCACCAACCTTTTCATAGCGGGGTCCTTGTCATGGGTAGACTGTCGGAAGCAGGAGTTGTGATCGCAACAAGTCCACCCGCCCTCAGCCCGACAGGAACTTTGTTCCCAGCAGTGACAGCAGTCCCTTGGAGGTCTGACCTAAAGTGTTGTAATGTGGCAGTCTAACCACCTGGAGTGCGGCAGTGCGGCCGTCACCACGAGGCTGGCGGTTTCAAGACCACCAGCCTCGTAATGAGGGCCTTTCTCCCATTCTACCTTGGCATGGATGGCACTGTACTAATCATGTGTTTAAAATTTTTGCTAGAAAGCAGACATTTGAGGTGAGCAAATTTAGAGTGTCACTGCTGTTGTAGGGTGCTCTATTTTGGAGCTGCTCTCCACCTAAACTTGGGTACTACCCAGGTTTCTCGTTCTTACATAATTTAGGCATCACTCTAAGCCTGAAAGAGTATTGTTTTGACTTATACGAGGTGCTCTTTTGTGTTTGGACAAAGCTAAATCTTTCTGAAGAGCTATAATGATAGTAAAACACCTGTCAGGGGTTGCCTTTTCTCATTCCAGGTTGGTTCAGACGGTATTTTACCAATCCACATTGTAATACAATAATTGGAGTAGTTAAAGGCTTTCATCATTTCACAACTCGACCTGGATGACACAGTGCTAATCCTGTGCTTAAGGACTTTGCTGTGTAAATGGCAAAGGACTGTGTCCTGTTCTACTCACCAAGGATATCACTGTGCTAATCCAATGCTTAAAAACTTTGCTAGAAAAACAGACATTTGAGGGGAGCAACTTTAGAATGTTGCTGGTGTTGTGGGGTGCTCTATATTGGAGCTGTTCCCTACCTAAACCTGGGAACTGCCAAGAGTTCTCTCTTTTTTTGTTTTTGCAAAATGTATGTGCCCCTCGAAGCATGAAAGGGTATTTTCTTGACTTCTACTGGGTGCTCCCTTGGGTCTGGACAAAGCTAAATATCTCTGAAGAGCTATAATGATAGCAAAATATGTATCAGGGGTTGTGTTTGCTCATTCCAGGTTGGCTATGATGGTATTTTACCAATCCAAAGGGATAATACATTGCCTGGAGTGATGAAAGGCTTTTGTCATTTCACAGCTCACCGTCGATGGCACTGTGCTACTCCTATGCTTAAATACTTTGGGCCTCATTGCAAGGCTGGCAGTTGTGGTGGCGATCAGGACCACCACTGCTATGGCGGTCTGACCACTACATTAAGACCCTGGCGTTGAGACCATCAGCGTACTGCCATCACCTCCGGGATCCTTGATCCTGACGGGCTGGCAGTTCCAGAGGTCGGAATCATGCAGCAGCGCTGCCCGGCTAATTACGACCCTGTTCTCCACCAGCCTTTTCATGGTGGCTTTACCGCCATGAAAAGGCTGGCAGAGAACAGGTGCAGGGGGCCACAGGGGAGCCCCAGCACTGCCCATGCACTTGGTATGGGCAGTGCAGGAGTCCCCCTTCCCAGCACCCTGCGGCGGTAGCATGGTTGCTGGCTCGGTTACGAGCTGGAGTCAATACTGCTGCCAGTTTAACACTGGGCTGGTGGGGGGAAACCTCAGTTTCCTCTCACCAGCCCAGCGGTAAACTCATAATGGGTCTGGCAATGTGGGAGCAACCTCCCCATCAGAAGTTCAGCTGATGGTTCTGCTGAACTCCCAGTCAGGCCCTTTGTTCTGTTCAAGCTTGGCGGGGACGGCACTATGCTTATCCGATGCTTAAAAACTTTGCTAGAAAAACTGATATTTGAGATGAGCAAATTTGAAATGTCGCTGGTGTTGTAGGGTGCTCTAAATTGGAGCTGCTCTCCGGGAAACATCCTTTTTTCCGACTTTTTTTTCTCCGAAAGTCATGGTTAACGAAAGCGCAACAACGCTTTTTTTAACCACGACTCCGGTTTTTTGTGCCTTAACTACGTATGTTCTGAACAACGAACATGCGTGGTTAAGGTACAAAGAAGGGAGTTAGCAAAGGTAAGTGGTGGGTTTAGGTTTTGGGGAGGGGGTGGAGGGTTTTAGGTTTTGGGGTGGGCTGGGGGGTGGGGCGTTTTTGGTTTTGGGGAGGGGGTGGGGGGTCAGGGGGTTTTAGGTTTTGGGGTGGGGTTGGGGGGTGGGGCGTTTTTGGTTTTGGGGAGGGGGTGGGGGGTCAGGGGGTTTTAGGTTTTGGGGTGGGGTTGGGGGGGTGGGGTGAGGGATGTAGGGTGAATGGTGCCTATTACTAATGCTTTTATCAGGAATGCCTTTACAACAAAATATCGTTGTTAAGGCATTTCGTGGTAAAATCATTAGTAGTAGCAACGAGGTCGGTGTTCCGACCTCGTTGTTAAGGCAGTATTTGTTTTTGAAGTCGTTGTTTCGTCGTACAATCCTGCTCTCCACTTAACCTGAGAACTACTGGGAGTTTGTTCTCCTTTCTAACTGCTAGTGCAGCGCTAGGGTTAAGACTATGACCCTCATTATTTCCATCACAATGAAAGATGACACTGCACTCCCGGGGGCTCCATTAGACAAACTCCATTTATTTGTCACACAGTTTCACATTGTTATCGTGCATGGTCCTGATTTGTAAACAGTTGTAAGTATAAAATTTACCGTTAGTCCCACAGAGTAGATGTTTGGTGGCAGTTTGTGCTTTCATTTGTAACCAAAGAAAAAAAAATTGGGGGTGCGGTCCCCAGAGCCATCAGTAGCTCCTCGAGGGGGGTCGCACGGTCCCCCTACAATGAGTATAGCCCCAGGGAAGTGGAGGTCCCTGGGGATGCGGTGGTCCAAAACAGACTCCCCTTCACATTTTTACTGTAGCCCCGGGAGGTGGTGGTCCCTAGGCCAAGGGGGGGGGGCGTATGCCCCCCAACACATTGTTTGTCTTTAGTGCCCTGGATAGGTAGTGATCTCCAGGGCTGCAGGCAGCCAGGCGGTCCCCTCCACTGTTTATAATTACTGCCCCCGGGAGGTGACAGCCCCCGCATTGAATTACATTTAAGCCCTGGGGAGGTGGTGGTCCCGAGGGCTATGGGGGGGGGAAGCGCAGCTCCTCCACATTAAATTACATTTAAGCCCTGGGCATGTGGTGGTCTCTGGGGCTGCAGGGAGCCAGGTGACCCCCCCCATACACATACTGTTTTTAACCCTGGGGAGGTGTTAGTTCCCAGGCTGCAGGGCTGGGAGCCTTCGCCACATTAAAATGAACAACGCCCCCCAGAACATGGCCCAACCAGGGGCTTGAGAATGATGAAGTGCTTCAATTTTTTTTTTTTTGCCAGAGCCGGGGATCTGCCTCAAATCACAGCGAAAATTTTAAAAACATGCTTTTTTGCTCTGGAGGGTCCCTCTGGGACTGAAGCACCAGAGCTAATGGGTCAGGGTGTCTGTACCCTGCCCCTTTTTTTTTAACCTTTTTTCTGGGACTCGGCTGAAGCCGAGACCTAACATGGCTGCCAACACTTCCATGTTGAAGAGTTGGCAGTCAATCAGATCTCAGCACGAGAAGGGAAGAGGTCGCAAATCATTTGCATCACGATATATACAGATTTTGATTTTCGTTAGTTTCTCAAAAACTACTGAATGGATTTACACTAAATAACACTTTCTGTACCAATAACTACCTTTTTGCCGAATTTGGTGTCATTCCCTTCCGGTGGTTTTGGCGCCATTGCTGTTCAAAATCCCTATGGAAAATGAATGGGGAAAACGTGTTTTGGGACCTCCCCTTTTCCTCAGTCCTTGCTTGACGGAGCACCCAGAAACGTTCCAGACAGCAGCTGAAGTGAGCACCATTTATTTTGGGAAAACTCTCATGAAGATTCATCAAACACCACCAAAGTTATTAGAAGTTATTAGCAAAACTATTTTTCTATAGAAACTACCTTGAAATCGGTTCCAGGATGCTTGCTTCCGGTCCAAGAAGGACCTGGCTTGGCAGTTCAGGCTGGACTGTTCCCAGTGGGAGCAGGACCAAGACTGATTTGCATATGGCTGGGTCCAAACTTGGGTGACAGGGTGCGCAAAATAAGAATGGATTGTGATGGTACTATGTGCACCCTAAGTGGTCGGGGTATGCTCAGACATGAGTCCCACGCTCATGGCACCACTGGATTCAAGCTACCTTGGCTGATGAGGGGTGGTACCGTGAAACCAGTCCCAGGATGATTGTTTCCGGTCCAGGAAGAACCTGGCCTGGCAGTTTGGGCTGGACTGCTCCCATGGGGAGCAGGGCCAAGACTAATTGGCATAAGGCTGGGTCCAAACTGGGGTGGCATGGTGGGCAAAAAAATTATGATTAGGATGCGACCTGAGCGTTTGCCAGTGGCTGAGATTAATTCAAGCATTCCATCCATCACCTTGTTGTTTTTGCATCTGCTTTGCCGCCTTAAGTGGCTGAAGCTGAGTCCCAAAATGGCTGCCAACACTTGTTGTTTAAAGTGTTGACAGCCAATTAGATCTCCCTGGATCCTCAGCCCTATGTATACAATTTTTTTTCTCCCTATAATATCTTGAAAAGTATTGAATGGATTTATACCAATTAAAAAAGGCTACATTTTTGTCAAATCTAGTGTAATTCTGTCCAGCGGTTCGGGCTGCATGTGTGTCTAAAGAGTCTATGGGAATTAACATGGGAAACACTCTCTGTGTGACCCCGCCATTTTTTCTCGCCCCTGCTTCACATATCATCTCGCAACTTTCCATTCGAGTTTTAAGTCAAGTTTGGCCTGACCCTTTTCCTTATGAATGAAAGACCAACATATAAAACTGAAATGAAGGCCTATAATTTCAGACTAAGGACCTCTTTACGAGTTTGGCCGCTACTTGACCGACATGTTGGCAGTGGCTGTCCGACCACCATCAGTCTGGCGGATCGGACCGCCTTATTACGAATTTGGCGGTGTTACAAACAGGAGACTGCCAGTGGTCCGCCGGCACTGCCAGGCAGCACAGACCGCCACGGACACAAGAAAGCACAAACAGGTCAGCAGAGACATTGTTTCTGCCAGACCCATTACGAGGTTGAACACCGCCAATGTGACTGTGGCGGTGCAACCACCATGTACAAGTTGGCGGGAACGGACAGTATATAGGGAGACACTCAACTGCAGGCAGCTTTACAGGTCAGGGGCCGCAATGGAGCCATTCACAAACATCATGCCGCTGCTGCTACTCGTCAAAAGACAACATCATCGTTGACGTGAACGGCATCAACCGCAAGTACACAAACCTATCTATATCATTAACCTTTAAAAACATCTTCTAGTGCCGGCAAACACATCATGGGGGAGTACGCTACGGGCAGAAGGTACACGTCTCATACAACACATACTCACTGACATACATCAACACGGACAGGTACACACACACAATACGCACACTTTGGCCAGCACACTGACACTGCACTGCAACACTACACAAATACACACAGACACACAGCTCAGGCACAGGGACACTGAAGGCTACACAACATTGTCATACACAGCAACAGCAACACACTTACAGCACATTTACAAATACAGCTCACCCACTCACAATCCACACTGGCCAGGGACTGTCCACACATAGAACACACATATCTATCAATGTGGCATGGGACACAAAGAACACCACCAGTAAACCACCCTGCAATGGACACACACATCACAGCACAATGGAAGCACATTGGCATGCATAAAGCTGAGAGAGACAAATACACCAAGAACAACATAACAACTATGCCTTGGATGGGACCATCTCGGACAGGGAAGGAGACTGCACTGAAACATATAAAACTTTGAACAGGACCCTCAAATAACATATCTACAGGAAATGGCCCTACTTGGGTCTCAGGGCCAAACAATACCGAAATCAATTGCCATGCACATCTAAACAATGGGGAAGGGAAGGTCAACAAAGCACATACAACTACAATTTCCTGGGACATAACTCTACAGGAACCATCTGCAAGGGACACACACCTAAATGGACACATGCGCAGGCAAATGGAAACAAAGAACAATTCATCACATTCCATGTCTCCACATACAAAACTCAAGCTGACACACATAACATGTATACATAAGCCAGATCAGAGAGACACGTCTAACACCATACATGGTCACATCCCAAAAATAATTACTTACCATACCAAACAGTGCACAAAGCCATGACACCACCATTGTATTTACACGCACATGCCTATACACACAGCATATATCCTTCTCCTGAGGGTCAAAAAGCACTGTACACAAACTCACATACTGCTAACAACAGCAACGGGAGCAGAAAGCATTCTCAAACACACACCTCGAGGCACACAACCAAAGTCAATCAGAGGCAACAGAAAGCTAGAAAAGGAATTGCAGGACAAAGTTGTACCCAAAACAAAATAACTGTTGGGTTTATTAACTCGAACAGCTATGGTTATCCAAAGGCCAGTGGCCAGTCCATGAAAAACTCCAATACTGACACACGCCTGTGCCCAAACTTGAATCCTAACTGCCATGTAACCTCCACAGGAAAAGACATCAAGGGGACAGGCAAGAACCTCAGGGATTTTCCGAGGGGGGGAATCGGATTTGGGAGGGGGGGTTGGAGTGGGGAGGTGTAGTCTTCTTCTTGGAAAGGGTGGGCATTTTTTTGAGAGGGGTGGGCGTCTTCCTGGGGGAAGAGAAATTAATATTTGGAGGGGGCAGGGGAGGCCTTAGAGGTGGAAGGAACAGACTCTGAGCTGGGTTGGGTCCTTCTGGGTATGGGATGGGGGTGGAGGAAATAGGGCAAAGGCTAAAGCTAAATAAAAAGAGTTTTGGGGGTACAGAGCATGGTTGTCAGAAGGGGGATGGGATTTGGAGGTGGAGGGAGTGGTTGTAGGCTGTCTAGGTGTGGATGTCTTGGGTGCTTGCCTATGGGAGATATGCTGGTATGTGGTGGGTGTCTGTTGAGTGGGTGAGTGAGGATGTTTATGTTTCTTGGGCTTAGGGGGTGGAGGTGCTGGGGATGCCATGGTGGGTGTGCATGTGTTGGTATGGTAACTGCAGATATGGCAAATGTGGTGGATGTAGGTGTATCTGTAGTTGTATCTGCAGGTTTGGTGCTTGAGGTGGATGTCTGGGGGTCTGCTGGGGTGATGTCTGTGGGTAGGATGGATGTGGTGGCTGTGTTATTGACTGTTGCAGTGGTGTCTGTAGGTATGCTTGATGTTGTGTGTGTGATGCTGGGGTTTGTGGGGGTGTCAGAAGAAGTTGTGACTGTTGCTGTGTCTTTAGATGGATGTTGTTTGTGTGCATGCTGGTGTGTCATGTGGTGCTTGTGTTTGTGTGCACTACCTTTGTCTGCTGAGGTGGATGCATGAGGATCTGTTTGTGTTCTTTGGGGAGGTAGGTGAAGGGGGGATTTGGACTTTTGGACTGGGAAGAGGGAGATGGAGGGGGGACGGAAGGTGGGGGGTGACTGGCTGCTTCAGTGTGGAGGCCAAAGCCTGAAAAAATGTCTGTTGACCAGACATTGCACCATGAATGCCTTCCAGGATTGCATTAGTCTATTGGAGTTGACTTGCCCATCCCTGGATGGCATTCACAATGGCTGCCTGACCCACCAAGGTCATTCCCAGGAGGTCAATAGCCTCCCCACTGAGGGCAGCAGGGGTAACAGGGGCTGGAGCAGAGGTGCCTGTGGCAAAGGAGATGCCCACCCTGTTGGGTGAGTGGGCATGGCCAACTAGGTGGGGAGTAACAGGGAGGACGGTGATAGAACAGGGGGTGGCAGACAAGGGTCTGCCACCACTACGGAGTGGTCACTGGAGGAGGAATCCGATGATGAGGATGTTGATCCCGTCTCCCATGTGGCACTCCCCTCACCCTCCATGCCACTGGGTCCCTCTGTGTCGATGGTATCTTGGTCCGAGGTCCTGTGGTAAGATGCGTCCCCACTCACCTGTGCCCCATCTCCTTCACCTGCCTGTGCTGATGCTGCAAAAAGAATAAGAAATAAGGTCATAACATGTACATGATAACACTTCAATCACAACTCTGTTTGACAAACAATACCATCATGTCGAGTAGGCTCCATCAAAAACTTTAATCTAACTGGCACATTCATGTGCCATAACATATCCATCCAATCTGGACTTACCAAAGAAACCCACAGGCTAATCAGGATCCAAGACAACTGCATAGCTGATGTCTTGCAACCACAATAACCATACAACAACTAGGTAAGCTCTCCATCCTCACAGCTGGGCCACATGCAGCAGACCTCAGTTAACATGTAGCCAACAATAATATCCCTAGGTAAAGTATCTTCCCATATTTCACACACGTTTATTCACACGTCTATTTTGCACTTACATGACGTACCAAAAATTTGAGATGATGCCAATGAAATCCAGCTATCTCAGTTACAAAGGTGCAATATCCTGGAGTAGTTGACATTGAAATACCCATGTAACAATGGATACATTTCAACAATGTACAGCTCAAAAAGTGACACCTGTCCCAATCGAGTCAAGTAGGTATAATCAATGTCACTCAGATAGGCCTCACATGTGTCATTAAAAGGAACAACATTGACGTCAAGTCCAATATATCAGGGAGAGATGTCTCCAGAATACCTACAACAATGAATCAGTAAGTCCAAGGATAGTCACCACTTATGTCTGACATCTGTTACAATTATATCATTTGAGTGTGTCTGTAGAAAACATCTGTACATTGCATGTTGGAGGGAGACAGAACTTTAGGACTAATAGAAGGACCCTAACCTGTTGTCCAATGAGAAGCAACATCACTATCCACATCTTTGACATGCCAACCCTGGGATCTGTCTGTGGATGAATGCCTGAACCTAAACAAATGTGATGTCAACATCACTGCAAGTTACTCCATGATGCATGACAACAGTCAGGGAACAATCCGGAATCATTAAACTTGTTCAGTGCATATTAAGGGCATAGATAAACACAGAGTGGTTCCACATTCTGGGCCTGCCTGTCATGTACCTCATTGCTACTGCAGTCCTACATGCCAAATGACATAATATGATGCATGAAGGTATCTGACAGAAAATAAACAATGCTGACACACTTATGTCTGTTACACAACATGAAATGGACCGGCACTGTAAATGTACTATTCCACTAACAGTTTTCCATGCACATATATGTGAGGGAATACAGACATCATCCCATCAACATGGGTAGAACATGCATGAAATTGCAGAATAAGGATTTATTTCTAAAAAGAAAAGGACTCATGCTGACATGTAGGCATAAGGAGAGCTGACTACAGTCATGGGACATAATTCTACTTAATGGACATTCCCCACTTACCAAAGGAAAGTAGTTCTCTACATCTGCAAACCATTAGCCATGTAAGACATCACATCTGTGCTGGGCAAAAACACATCAAAGAGTGCAGTGAGACACCAGCACACATCATATACTGAAGATAACTTCCTTTTGGTTAGCAGATGTCTACATGCACATATGCCCAGACACATGGCAGAGGACAGTGATCCATACCCACTTACCTTTTGTCTGTGACTTTCAGGGGAAGTGATCTGTGAGTCAGAAATGACACCCACTACAAAAACAAAAAGTACACAAAAGATCATTTTGGACATCCATTTGTGGTCCCTGCAGAGAACGTTGTTTGTGGATTCCCCCAAGGGTTGTACCAGATCCCAGGTCCAGTAGGCAAGGTACACCAGTTTGATACACATGGCATCTCAACACAAAAAATCACCCATCTACTGTGTGACACATGACTCATCCTCATTTGTCAAGGGGAGCAGTCAGTACCCCACTCAATCACCTGACAATGGGCCAGGCAGGACATTGCTGTCTACGCACCCCCTTGTGGCTGCTGTGCTGCCCTCAAATGCCGATCCAGCTGTGAGTAGGCCACCACCAAAATGCGGGCCATTAGGGGAGTCATGATCCGACAGGCACCCCACCTATGTTGGGAGGACCCAGCTAGGCCTCCATGATCTTCTGGACCCAAAGTCTCAGGTCCTTCCATCTCCTTCTTCAGTGGATGCTCCACCGGTTGTGTACCCCAAGGGTCTGCACTGTCTTGGCGATGGTTCGCCAAATCCCTTTTTCCTGATGGACATTGACCTGCATGGATGCAAAAGACAAGACAAGACAAGAAATCATGTCCACAAGTCCCATTCAAAATGGCTGAGTCACATACATGTCAATACACATGCCCAAACTGTCCAAGTGTGCCACAAGCCAGCCACTGAGTACATGGACATGACACTTCCCAATCTGCAGACCAACCCACCACCCTGCTCAGACCCTCCACTGACTAGGTAGGGCAACGGACATCTTATGGGGCATGCTCTAGCAATCTGACTGAGAGCTGAGGAACTAGGGAACACATCACACCTCTGTGGCTTCTGAAAGGTTGACTCCTTATGTATGACTGCATTAAAACATGCATACTCTGTGAGAATGATTCCCTGCATACAGTTCCTACAGGCTACTGCCAGAGTGCAAACTCAAACATAACACATGGGTAACAATGAAGGGACTGGCATGGTGGGTACAGAAGGTGTCTAACCTGTCCATGTGTGGACAGTTGGACTATCAAACGCATACTAATGCCACCTCAGGGCGTGGGGTTCTGTATCATGTACCTGTGCCACAGAACATGCTTCTGGACATATATGTCCATCGTACAGAGATGACATCCAATAAACAAAGGCATACATTGTCCATTTTCTGCTATGTAACCAAACAAATGAGTCACATATCATGGGTTTCCAGGATTCATCACACTGTCTGCCCAGTGGGACCATCATTTATTCAATAAGCCTGTGCAGGACAATTGTGACCTGTGTGATGACGTCAACAGGGCTGTGGGGGTCAGGGACCTGTCAGGAGTCAGAGACACACATTGACAGGGATACCCAGTGTACATTTATCACAGATCATTGACTCTGTACTAAAACCATTTACATACTCACCAGGGAAAGAACATTAATTAGCTGCATTGTATCACAGAGCCTAGATTGGTTCACCTAACAGGTTATACTGGGATACAGGGATGGGCACAGTGTAACAATTGCATTGTCAAAATGACTCAACACCAGCCTAGACATAGACCCATACTAGGAGATACAGCCCTGGTCTCTGCAGGCTGAGCAGACAGAACCTACATGAAACTCCATTCCCATTACTTCCATTCATGACAGTACATCATGTACCCAACAGCAATTTGGCTCTTAGTGTGTATGTGGCAACCTGAAGGGTAGAGCGAGTCTGGATATGCCTTCAGAATAACAGTTTAGTAAGGCCAGATGTGGTTTGAAATCTCAGTGGCAACATACTCATAGCTCGCTTTACACACACCTGACACATACAACATGAATACACAGCTCATGCTGTCATTCAAATACATGTGGTCTCACATTGACAACATCCATGTGTCAATTGATGTATAGGGATGGCCATGATGTCACCTCACCTAGTTATGTGCATCCAAAATAAGGTTCAACAGGTTACACTCAAAACAGACATACACCAAAGTCTAACGACTCTACATCTGGCGGTGAACACAGTTACATGCATATTGACTCTCCCATTGATGCCACATCAACTCCACTTCCATGGCCTTGACTTTACATCCTGGCACACATGGGCACAATCTAGCCTGTGAGGAGGGAAAATATGGTGAAGTATAGTGAAAAAAGTGGACATGAGGTATTGACCTACTCCTCTGGTGCACCATAAAGCTGTCCATACAGGGTAACAACCTCCTCCACTAGACTCCCCAGTTCCGCCGGGGAGAAGGCAGGGGCCCTATCACATGTTGGACCCAGAATGATTGCTCCCAGAGGTGGTACTCAGCAGCGCAGGTCATGGAGGTCTTGCTGGCAGCAGTGTGAGAAATCAAGTGAGGGACTTTTCACACCATTGCGGTCATGCCTGCACATACACAGCCATCACTACCGACGGGCACAGCCATTGGCCTGTGACTGAAACTGGCAACAACCTTAGCCTATGGCTGTGTCCACCACCGTAGCAACCGCAAACCACCATGACAACTTCCGCCAGCGTTTGCGGGCGGTTCCTAATGTCCAATGGAGTAGGTCAGGCAGTCGCCATTTTAGAGACATAATATGCGGTAAATGGCAAGAAAAATGTATCACAACTCAAAAAATGTTGTTTATACCATTGATAAGTGCTTGTCTTGCTCTGTCATATGGGTCCTTCGACTTGGACACCATTTCTGTGCATTGCTAGCCACATATGGCAACTTTCTTTGGGACTCAGCCCCCCCCAACCACCACCACCCCCAGCAAGGGTAATTTAAGTCTTGAGTCATCAAGTCACAGACCGAGTGGCAAGTTCCATGTAAAAATTGTTGTTGTCTTGATAGATGATGTGAACACATTTGTGGCAAAGCAAGGGGGAAACGTTTTTCTGTGTCATTGACAGTGATGATGTGTTCTGTGTTTCATGTCCTCAACTTATGACATGCCTTGTCACAGTTTGTCATTGACATGCATGATGTATGTTGCAAGGGACAAATTGAATGATGGTTAAACTCATTACTTGTCCTACATTAGTAACCAGGGTAGGGAAGGATCAGACATCCTCCTGTCTACCATCCACTGCCAGCGCTTCAGGCCACGGAAGAAAGAGACATTATCCAGATCTACCATCTGAATAGGAAAACAATTGTGGATCTCTGTCATCAGTTGGAGCCCGATCTGATGCCTGCCATTCTTCATCCAAATAGCATACCACCCATTACATAGGTCATGGCAGTGTTCCACTTCCTGGCCACAGGGCCCTTCCAAAATACAGTGGCCCTGTCTGCTGGATATCCCAGCCTACGTTCAGTCTCTGAAGGATGTACCCGCAGCAATGTTAAAAACACCTGGACAGCTACATCTGGTTTCCTCAATGTGAGGATTTCACCCATGTGAAAGCTGACTTCTACAGTTTGGGACACATCCCACATGGTGTGGGAGCCACTGATGGTACACATGTTGCCATGGTTCCATTGCATGGCAAGGAACACGTCCATCGGAACAGGGAGAACTTCCAATCCATCACTGTCCAAGTTGTTTGTTTGGCAGACCTCTACATTTCACAGGTCTGTCCCGGTTATCTAGGTTCAATTCATGATGCCTTCATCATGCGAACAGTGCAATTCCACAGCTGATGTCACAACTGTACCCAGAGAGGGCCTGGTTGGTTGGTAAGTCACATATGTCATGTTTGTTTATATGCAATGTCTGCTGCAAAACTTCAGATCAGATGGACTCATAGTTGCACATATGGCCCATTCCATTACAAGGGACTCTACTGTCCATGGTTGTTGACACCAATGAGGAACCCAGCTACATCAGGGGAAGTCCGCTTCAACTATAACCATGGAAGAACACAGCAGGTCACGTAGCGGGATTTTGGGCTCCTGGATGCCATATTTAGGTGTCTTTACAAGACAGGTGGAGCCCTTCTCTACTCACCTGAAAAAGTGTGTGAAATCATTGTGGCCTGCTGCATGTTCCACAACATTGCCCTGAGGAGAGATATCCCTTATATTCCAGGTGAGGAGGAGCTAGCAATACCACTGGGTGAGAATCCTGATATACCAAGTGAGGATGTCAGTGATGAAGAGAAAGGTGAAGACTTTTGGGCAGATCTCATCAATCACTACTTCATTTGAGTGTAAATATGTACTGTTATGTGATTACTGTGACAGTATGGGGAAGTATAGGGTTCAGGGTGTGTTGAGTAGGGAATGTTTTCCCAATAGACAGGGGATATCATGCTATGCAGTACACAGCCAATGTGAGCCTGCTAAGTCAGACTTGTAAATGTTATTACCTTGATGATCTGCTTTGTTTGTGTCAGTCCCATTGCAATGTGAGTGGAGCTACTGAAGTCTGATATGCTGTTTGGGTCATATGTATAATTGTTCCAGCCTAAACTCCTTGTATTATGATTTATCCAGGTCTCTTCACCATGCCATTCTCATAAGGGCATTTCAGAGTTGTGCCATTGGCAGGTAGCTGTTGCTGTACTAATATATCAAGTGGACATGGATTGATCCAGTCAATGGTGGTCACAGATATGGGGTGTATGAGTCCTGTGCCAAAACACCTTAGACACTGGATGGATAGAATTCTGGAGTGCACAATACACTTGTTTGATGTGGTGAGTTGGTTCAGTTTTCTCATGTGTGTGATCATGTGGCCTTGAACCTTGTCGTCCAGTGCAATCCATGCATTCTCCCTTCACACTGTGTCGACAACGATCCTGTATGACCTTTGTGTAGCTGTCGATGTGTTTCCTCATTGCAGACCACAGAGCCTGTGCTACAACACTGACATAGGTCTGTATCATGCCAACAGATGCTTGCTCATTGTAATAGGGTGGACCTATGATCAGGGACAGTTGTACTGCCCTCTGTCTGTGCCATGACGTATGCTAAGTTGGTAGACACGGTTTTGGTATGTGATAAGGGTCATGCTAGTGACAATATCCACTAATCTGTTAGCCTATTCTACAGGATAAGGTCTGACAAAGCCCTTTCTTCTGTGGTCTGGGGAAGGTACCTTTGGGATATCTAGCCTAACTCAATATGTTTCTGCCATTCTTGGCTTTGACAGTCCAGACATATTAACAGCCAGTGTGCTGTACTGTGCAATAATGTGTTTGGTGTGACCAGACACTTGTGTCATTGTGTTGCTAATTCTCCTCAGCATGACACTACCTGAGACATATCCCTCCTTCCATTACCATCTTATGTCATCCTCATGTGCGTCACAAGAGTTTACAATTCAACCTCTCAAAATGTTGAAAACATGGTGATCGGCAGTGTTTTTGTGAAAGGTGAGGACAAAATTGTGAGATTAAACAAAAAAAGTAAAGTGAAGGGATCAGTTGTGGTGGATCCAATTAGTCAATCCCACAACATTTGAAGTCCAAAGTCCAGTGTCATACTACCATGGAAAATGGAAAGTGGTTAAAAAACAGTCAACAGAGTGAATCTGTGGCACACAAAGGAGTTCCTTCAGGAAGAGGTCACTTACTGGCAGTGGTTGATGTCTTGCCATTCGCACCTCCTGGAGTCTTGGATAGACTTCCCCGTTTGCGGGGGAATATGGTGCTACAGAGGCAGGGGTGTCTGAATCGGGTCCTTCCCCTGACAGGCCCTCCCTTCCAGTGGCTCCCACAGATGGTGATGGGGCTGGTGTTGCTTGACGAAAAGAAGGGGTGTGTTGTTGCTCATAGTTCCTGATCAGGGTACTATTGATCTCCCTGAACACCCCTATTAGGGAGGCCAAGTTGGTGTTGGAGGCCTCCCACTTTTCCATGGCTTCCCAATGAAAGTCCCCCTGCAATTGCTTTTTCTCCTAGAGTTCGGCAAGTACCTGGCCCATCACGCCTTGAAATTGTTGGTAGGCTTCCAAGACTTGGCTGATGGTGTCCTGGCCAGGACTATCATCAGCAGCCTCATGCCCCAAGCCCAGACCATCTCTCCCACGCACCATACCCCTATGTGCCTGTGCCCTTGGCACAGCTTGCCCTATACCACTGGTTCCAGGACCATCATTGTCAGAGGTGTTTTGCTGTGACTCAGGATCCTGGACTGGGGGCACAAGAGGTTTGAAACTGTCCTCGGACACTGGTTTGGGGGCGACTGGCTGCCTGAGAAGTTGAAGATTTGGGGCTGGGAGGAGTCGATGTGGTCACAGTGAGGCTCACTGGTGTCATCTGACCAGGTTGCCTGGATGGGCCAGAATCATCCTCAACATCTAGATGTCCAGGAGTTGTGTTCTCACTGAGGGCTTCATCCATGGGTGTAGTGACAGTCTCTTCAGTAGGCTCGGTATTCGAAGTGGCAGCTAGACCTGTTGAAGTGAGAGATACAATGTTAAAGGTTGTATTGTGCCATCTACCTCCAATAGTAAACAGTGACATTTGGCTAATGCCATTTGGCTAAGGCCATGTACACATTGTATTTCCAGATTCCCCTTATGTGACATGTACACATGCTATCAGTTGTATTGACCTAACATTTTAGTAACATACCAATTCCATTTCAGTCAACTAGCCTCAGAACGTCTGAGTTTATTAGCACTTGTAAGACTGGTCATAGACTCATTTTTTGCCAGCAGTGCAGTCTAAACCGTGGTTTAGCTCATTTTAAGACCTAGTTGACTGTTATGCAAGCAGACCCAGAACCTTGTTGCATATGTGATAGCTGTCCTCATGTGGTCAGTGCATTGTGAATGTGTCTGCTGCCAATACCATTGATATGAGCATTTGATCTGTCTCAAATTGTTTTAGCGCCCAGGTTGAGCTGTCCTTCCTATCCTCAATATTTTCATCTTGGCATAGCTGCTCAAGATAGATCTAGGTGGTAACCACATCACAGAGTGTGCCATGATCTGTATATTGGTCCCTCCCATGTGGGTAACTTTATTTGTGAGTTCACAGACAGATGCATCATGTCTTATGGATACTGGCCTGGTTATTGGAGTTACAGGGACTGGCCATACTGGGATCTACAGTCATGTTACTCCAAGTACTACACACTATACATAGGTCATCCTCTCAGGTGGGTACAGTTTAAAGGCTGAGTAAAGGGAGAAGGGTAATTTGAGCAGAGGACACTGTTGCAGCTGAGTGTAGTGACACAGTAGCAGTCCTCCTGGCCAAAGCATTCCTGTCAGTTCCTGTCCTACCCACACACTATACAGATGTCATCCTCTCAGGTGAGTGAAGTTTAAAGGCTGAGTAGAGGAAATATGACCATTGGAGCAGAGGACACTGTTGTGGCTGAGTGTAGTAACAGTACATGTGCCCCCTGGCATTAGTATTCCTGTCAGTGCCTGTCTTACCCACACACTATACAGATGCCATCCTCTCAGGTGTGTACATTCCAATGGGGAGTTGACAAACAAGGTAATTTTGAGTAGGATACACTGTTCAGCCTGCTGGGAATTGTAGTGCTGTCAATCTCTGTACTACACACACTATACAGAGATGTTGTTGCCAAAGGTAAGTCTAGTTCATATGTTGGAGGCCAGACAGGGGTCTATGGGCAAGTGGACACTGGGCTGTTGAGTGGGTTGACAGTAAAGTTGGCAAAAGGTGATCAGTGAGCATGCATGACAATACATTTTGGTCATATTTTTGTATTGTGACGTACCAGACTCCACTGAACCACGTCAAGCCCTCAGGATGCAGGATGGCAAAGACCTTCTCCTCCCATGATGTGAGTTCTAAGGAAGGAGGTGGGGGACCACCACCAGTCTTGTGGACATGCAGGCGGTACCTGGATGCCCTGGAACAGACCTTGCCCCTGAGGTCGTTCCATCCTTTCCTGATGTCATCCCTTGTGCACAGGGTGGGACCTAAAGCATTCTCTCTGTGGACTATCAATGTGTGTCAGCTTTGTTGTTTTCAAATCCATCCAATGTGGTGTTGTGTATTACTTTGTTGACCACGAACCACAGTGGTTTGGACCACCATGGCCGACCACCACTGCAAGTCTATACTTGTAATAGGTTCAGAGGTTGGTTGACGGGCTGTCGGTGCGGGTGGATGTGGCCTATTTCCCACCCTCCAAAGTACTGATGGTGTTGTTTTTTTTGGCTGGCTTTTGTGGATCCTGCACGTGTAACTTGTAATACAGTGGTCTGTATGGCCGCCAACATGGTGGTATTTTACCAGCTGCCACTATGGTTGTCTGGCGGTCTGACCGCCAAACTCGTAATGAGGCCCTAAGTTGAGAAAATCATTGTTAGGAGCACTTGATCTTGAAAAGGTATGTCCTAATCTCTCAGTAAAAGTGAAATTATGAAAACAATTGAAAATGATTTTTTTTTATTGGAAAGCAAAACATAACACTAGAAAGTAAAGAATGTGAGAGAATGTATATCAATTATGAAAATGCATTTGATGTTTCTCATATCAGATAAATTCTTTGTTTTTGATACTATATGTATATTTTAGGAATTCAAATGAAACTATTGTGTTTTTGCCACACATCCTTGTTTATTAATAGACCCACAAACATACATTAATTTAAAGGAAAGTTTTTGTTAAGAAAGCCAGATTGTACCACATCCAGGGATGCTCATTGATACAATTGGCCTCTTTAGGAGGCTGATGGTACTAGGACCACCAGCCTCGCGTTGGCGGTCCAGCCGGTGTGGCTGTGGCGGTCTGACCACCACATTACGAGTTAGGTGGGTGGACCCACCTATAGACCGGTATCACTGGCAGCATCACAGATCCTGACGGGGTGATGGCAGTCTTGGTTGTAATCATCCAGAGCGGTGCTGGACTCAGCACTGCCCTGCTGATCACAACAATGTTATCCCCCAGCCTTTACATGGTGATTTCCCCATCATGAAAAGGCTGGAGGAGAACAAGTGCAAGGGGCCACAGGGGGGGGCCTGAACTGCCCTTGCCCATGCCATACCATGTGAAGTGCAGGGGTCCCGCTGTCCAGGACACTCGGAATGCACACTGGTGTTGAACAGCTCCCTCTGTGCTACTTTAAGGGAGGCGATTCCTATCTCGTAGCAGAAAGAACACTCTATTTCAAGGTTTCTGCCAGTCAGCCAGGTCAAGAAGGCAGAAACCTTGTAATAGGGTGGGAGGTGAACACAACCACCATGGCGGTGGTGTCTTCCCCGAGAGTTTGGCAGTCCCGCATTTGGACCGCCAAACTCATAATGAGCCCCAGAGTCATCACTGCATTGTGTATGAAAACACTAGTGCTTTTCACAATTGGCAGTGTTCTGTTTTGCTTTCAGCATCACTCTCCTTTTCCATACCCAGTTAGTGCCTTCTGTGAGCTCAATGCACAAATCCCTCCAGCCAAATGGTTGGTACATGTGGATGCAACTTGAACTGGAGCAGCAAGCAACCTCCTGAACATAACAGACTTCCTATTATGACCTCAGTATCTTCGATTATGGATTATCTTTATTTCATCTATCATTTCCAAAGGGTTACAAAATAATATAATCTGAACGTAATGTCCCTATTGATGTAATTTTCATTTGATTTTTTAAAATGTTGTCATTATTCAGTATGTAGCACTGATGCTTTAAATCTAGAGATATATGAAACTTGTAATTTCTATCACAAAAAAGTTTATTTTTCACAAAATTACATGCAATTTGTGAAATACATTTTGTCCTTACCTCAAGCAACATTTCTCCATGAGGGTACGCCTTGCCCCAAAAAAGGTTACATGGCAGCTACCAGGAAACTGAAGTTAGTGCTGCCCTGCTGATTAAAACATGGTTCTCCACCAGCGTTTCCATGGTGGTTTCACTGCCATGAAAAGGCTGGCAGAGAGTAGGTGCAGGGGGTCAGGGGTGCCCCTAAACTGCCTATGCACTTAGCTTGCCATGCAGACAGTGAGCACTGCGAGGGCGCAGGTGCACGGTGCGTGTGGCAGCATTGCTGCTGGCTTGATGATGAGCCAGTAACAATGCTGCCACCACTTTCCTGCTGGGCTGATGGGCGGAAACCAATGTTTGCCTGGTGCAGCTAGAGAGCTTTGTAACTCATTGCAAACTTGAAAGTTATAAGACAAGTTGCAATTGCATATTCATTATTATGGATAAGAACAACTATTCCCTGAACTTACTGTGTCAGCTCCAAACATTGGGTTCTATGACAGAATATCAATATCAACAATATTAATACAATGTAATTTAGAAAAAATATTGATCCAAATATATATTGGTGAAGGGAGTATGGTCAAAAAGGTAAGACTATTTCTTTATAAAATGATGATTTATACCACATGTTAAAAAAAATCCAATTAGTAAAAGTAATGTAATTTAAAATAAATTGTTGTATTACCTTATACTAACTATATTTTCTTTCAAATATAAAAAACAATAATTAACTAATTATTAAACACATTTAATTTAAAATATTAACAGTAATGTAAACTCACATTAAAAATGTAGTAAAAAGCTATACAACAAATCTTTAAATAAATAAGAATATTATAAAAAGTAATTTCAAATAAAAATTAATTAAAAGAATGCAAATGTTTAAAAAAAACTAAATTTGAAAGCATAAAACTTCTAAAATTAAACATTAACAAAAATAATGAATGTAGCTCAAGTGTTACATCTTGCATGTATTACTGTCGCGTGGGCTCTCATTATCCTAAATGAGACTACTGGATTTCTAGGCAGCAGGATCGATAACGGTGTGGGGGACTGAGTCTGACCCACGTGTAAGGAACGCTGTCACCCTAAATCCGTTTTTTGCTCCGGCTAACTAGCAGTGCCTCATTTCTCCCACGGGGAAGAGATGATTGGGCAGCTGAGCGCATGACATCTTTGGAACTTCTCAGGGAAGTCGTGGTCACTCAGATCCAAACCAACTCTCTCATTTACAATATGATCTCATATACAAATGACAAAGGCAGTATAAGTTTTATATAATGTTTTAATAAAACGACTGCATTTTAGATAATAAGGCGTGAGATGCAATAACCAGAACCATACAACACAGTAGGATTGAAATAGTCACCAGGAGAGTAAAACATAAGAACAAAGCTATCATCGTGTCTAATAGTTTCTACTCTCCCTCTGCTTGTTCTATTTCGAGCACAGCATGTTAAGCTTCTAACTTGCCTTTCTGAATCACTGGGAAGACATCAGCCCTCATACCTGAGCAAAGGCCTGTGATCTTGGTTCCGCATCTGCAACGAGGCAGTCAGCGTCTAGTTGTGGTTCCCTGGTCGGAATCTCCCTCTTGCGTGTATTGGGACAAGGAAGTGATTTTATAACTAACATGTCAGCGTAATCACAAAATGTCCCTACGCAGAAATGCCAAAGACTAAACTCCTACCACGTCTATCGGCAATGTACCAGACTGTATCCTTGACTGAAGCACAGAGTAATGTGTTATGGAGAACTCCAGTGCTGAAGTAGGCTAAACAGTGTGATATGAAATAAAAAACAAGACCGTAGAACTGGCTATTTGAAAAATAACAGTATGAAGCCTAATAAAAAGCATTTAGAGCAAAGTGCACAGAGGCGTTAAGCTGCAAGCAAATGAATAAAATACATCCAGGGCAAAATGCACAAAGGCCTAAAGCCTGAAGCTAATGCGCAAAGGATACGTAAAACTAACCACACTACACCCTCCCCTTGTCGGTAGCAAGTGGTTCCAATAATATAAAAGTATGCCCCAAATATAAACAATACATAAAACTATATATATTTCGACAAGGTCAGAAGACAACAAAGTCATAAATTTAGGAAACATGTGACGAGAAAGCCAAATTCAATATAATGTCAATTTTGCAGGAGAGAAAAACAAATCCAATTGTCAGACAGAAGCAATAGAACCTAGGAGCTCCTCCACTTCGATATATGTCAATATCGGAAGATCCACGCCACAAAGTATCATGGAGCAGGTGTGTTCCAAAGCCCCAAAACCATTCAGGGCGGCACCCCGCGCAGGGCCTATGAATGAGACAAAACCATCTTCCTTAAGGAAGGGAATCTCATAAACTGCTTCACGAAGCAAACGCAACCGTAGTGCACAAGTCTGGGAATGAGCCCTAATCGGGAACATCAACAGATCAGGATCGACCACTGGAGGGCGCTGCAGTGAGAGACAGAGAGCCAGTGCATGTTCAAACGAGCACCAAAGGCACCGAAACACGGGTTGCACACAATCCAAAACCGGTCGGAATGACAGAGACCAGTCACACTCCAAATGGCCCAGGAGTGTTGCTCCAAAATGCTGCATCATGCGTTCACGACACAGCTGCGCTGACGGGAGCAGCAACATAGGATCTCGTCGTGGCGGTA
This sequence comes from Pleurodeles waltl, assembly GCF_031143425.1. Classification (NCBI taxonomy): domain Eukaryota; kingdom Metazoa; phylum Chordata; class Amphibia; order Caudata; family Salamandridae; genus Pleurodeles; species Pleurodeles waltl. Next base: position 641,279,603 of record NC_090446.1, on the reverse strand, counting down.
CAGCCATTGCGAAAAAATAGCAACAACAGCAAGACTCCAGCCAATAAAGCCAAAGTAATCGGGAAACCCCCAAAAATGCTTCCGAAAATAGAGTGTATAGCCGAAGGTATCAAACCGAATATGGAAGAGAAGGTGTGAGCAAAACCAACACCAACAGCTTTGAAATAATGTGCAATACCAGCAGTGCTGGATGCATTAAATATATGTCCCACAAGTTCACTGAAGTGACTTGGAAAGTTAGTATTCAAAAGGGACTGTATTTCCGCCGATGACCTTGCCACCTGAAGTGCGTAGGTCTCGCTAGCAGATGTAAGGGCCACATGCTTCTGAAACAATAAAGCCTTTAGTCGACTCAACTTGCCGAAATTAACCTTGGAAGTAGCAATATGAGGCCAGATGTCCGCTACCTCCCTAATTTGAGTGGGGGGAAACAACACATTCCCGCAGCACGTAACGGTCTTGTTGACAACGACAACGTAAACTATTCCGACACGCATGCCACAGCAGCGTTCGCTGTTAAGAACAATGTAACTGCCGTTAGAAAGCACCTGGAAAGTGTTTTTAATAACCGGGACTGGAACTCCCTTCAGATAACGAGCTAAGTTAGCAATCGAAGCGTTACACGCTCCGTGCAAGGACAGCTGTTTACAAACCATGGAATGGCTGACAGAAGTTTCGCATTCGCTACCGCTAAGAAAAACCTCCCTCAAACCATTAATACATCTGTAGAGAAAGGGAAGCTCCCACACCTCGTGTATGTAACTGTCTCCCAACCGTTCATATCTACCCACCGGAATGTGCTTCAAACAAGAAGTAAATTGCAGAGTGGACATAGGCAGATTAATAACCCCATGAATCAACCACCCAGCTGACGCAATCTCAGCAGCCGTGAAAGGCAGTTTCTCCAATTTTTCAATATTCAACATGACATACGTCGCTTCCTTTTTAGCCATCAGCTGTTGTTGACGAGTTAAATTACAGGAGACAAAGATCTCCCTGGCACGAATGTGCTGCCACGGAACGCGACCTGCCTTCAAGGTCTGAAGAGTCCAACCCAGCTGCATGATGGACCGCGTCTGACTCTGCCCATGATATAAAGAAGACATATCTGATTTAAAAATGTCTATAGCAGAGGAAACAATGCTGTCAATTGTGTAAACACAGTCAGAAAGAGTATGCATGCCATTATCCACAACAGATAAAGCCTGTATCAGGTTTTCCTGATCAATTTGCCCCAACCGGGCCGCTGCCTCCTGTTGTGAAAGCTTCCAAATCTCATTATATACTTCGTATAAAAATTGTTTCTTCCGTGGTACCTTAGGTCCTGACAAAAAATCTTGTAAGTCAGTATCATTAGACAGTAACGTGAGATGTGATTTAACTGCATCCAGCGTGGATGACTTCAACCATTGCTGACAAAGTTTCCCTACGCTGTATGTAGTTATGATATCAGCATGTTCCGGTGAAATGTAGCGAGGGTCTGCCCTACTAGTCCTGAACCCCCCTGAAGAGGTGACAAACGTTGATGACACTTATTAGTGTCTACAGGCCATAATAACCACCCGCCCAGATGTAGCGATGAAGTGTTAAGCGTACCATTCTGGACCCAACGTGTAAATTCACTAAAAGTAGCATTCACATAGTGCTGCCAGTTGTTTAATTTGGAAGGGACAGGTATACTAGGCAAATTTAACTCTCTAATTGTTGCCAAGCCCAAACAGCTTGTCTGTTGTACTGTGTCATTGAGGAAATTCATCTGCACAGGGATAATACATGCTCTAAATAATGTGTCCCTGCCTTGCATCTGCCAATTTTTCGTACCCCAAACACTTTTCAAGTCAACAGTCTTAAACCAGTATTCATACCCCTCGACCGAAAGTTTAGATACAAACAAATTTGAATACAGTAATTTAGTATCGGTCAATAACATTTGCTTATTAGAATACGGAGTAACTTTAAAATAGTAAGACTTAGCATTTCGTTGATTATGCCCAGAAAAATATGCAAATTTATCATAATATGTTTTCGAACTCACTTGCGGAGGAGTCGAGCAATGTTCCCATTGCACATAATTAAATATGGACTTAGGGCTACTAGCTTTATGAATAAAGTGGTGTCCATAATAGTTGTAGCAAAACATGTCACCATGATTATCTCTAAATTGGTAAGCATCTTCATCGTCATAGACAGTGTAATATTGTAAGTCTGTCAGCATAGAATCTACTGTCTTCACATCCCAATCATCAGAAACAATGCCTGGTATAACAATATAATTCATTGATAACTTAAGGACATACGGTATTTGAATCAATTCAGTGGGACCATATATATCAAACATTACTTTATCCCACACAATCCCATCCGGAATCGGTATCGCAGAAATGTTTACATTGGACAAGTCTCTTCGAACCATATGAGTTGCAAAATGTGGTTTTAACACTGTCTCCACGTGTTTAATATCAGATCGTTCAGGAAGAAAATGACCATGTATTACTAGAAAAAAAGTAACCACAAATCCCAACCACAAAAAAATAGTCATTATAGCCATAAAAAGCCACAAATAGTTCCAAGGAAAAGCAAAATATGTGCGTTTAAGCCAACACAGCAGCTTACGTGGACCTCGGACCGAGGACAGTGAGGACGAGGAACCTGACACGGCATCATCAGTGTCGTTGAAGCAGCCAGAGGCAGTTCTTGCAAAAGGTGCAACTGTGAACAAAGAAGCAGATGGAGGCTCTCGCCTGGGCACGCTATAAACCACATGTTCAGAAACATCAGTAGAACGGACAGCAACTTGATCAAAAGATTCCAAATTAATCGTTGTCTGTGGAACAATCGCAAGATCATCTTCCACCATCCCCAAGCTCGGAGAGGAAACAGCGTTGGTGTAAATCACCTGCAGCAGGACTTCTTCCCCAGTAGTGAGAGGGATTCCGGAACTACTGGGTGTCCCTCTTGGTCTGCTGTGCAGAATCGGCCACATGTTGTAACTTGACATTATCAATGGAAACAAAGCGATTTCCTTTGGCCCCTTGCAGCGGCGGTAAAATCACAGTTCTCGTCCCGCTAACCCCTAACACAGGGACAGGTGCTCGATAAGAAGGACCAAATTCTTTCTTTACTGCGACCTTTTCACGCACTAGATCCCCAATCCTGGGTATCCAACCAGTAGGAGTTACTGGCTCATCCTTAATTCCTGAGGAGGCAGCACTTGCAGAAGAGTTATCTTCACGGAATTGTTGTAAATCCTGCAAAACAGTGACACGATCATTTATGTCAAAGGGCGTATCTGCCGCCTCCACACCAGGACCATCTAGATCAGGAACATACATTTGTGTTCCAAACAGGCACTCATATGAAGTACGACCCCCCAGGGACCTTCTAGGCAAGTTATTAAGTGCTCTCTGTACTCCATACAGGTGGGCTAGCCAACTACGACCCGTACCTATAACTCTGGCCGTTAAGGATTGCTTTACATCACGATTTAAACGATCCACGACAGAATTTCCCTCGGGATGAAATGGAGACGAGAATTGGAGTTGGACCCCCAACGAAGCCATGGAGTCCCTGAATGCCTTAGAGGCAAAAGCAGGGCCCTGGTCCGAATGAAAAGCCGCAACTGCAAATGTATCGACAAAGATGCGCAAATCTTTAATAACAGTCCGAACGTCAGCCGAGCGTTGTGGCCAGACCCACACAAATCTGGAGCACGAATCTACTGCAACCAAAATATATTTGTATGCACTGTCTGGGGTCAACGGACCACAATGATCCAAGTACACACACTGTAAAGGTTTGTTTGAAATTAGAAGGGGTGTCTGCTGCGGGCGTCTAGCCGACGAAGCTTTAATTTGTTGACAAACGTCACAACAAAGGACATATTGCTTTGTCTCTTTATAGAGACCAGGCCACCAGTAACGAGCCTGTAAAAGTGAAATTGTGGCAGCCACACCAGCATGCTCAGATGCCGCCCCCTCATGTGCTGCAGAAATTAATCGAGGTCTCTCAATTTTATTTGGTAAATCACGCACACCAATGCCAGGAATATTAACAACAGCATTGAGCGCACTACTCAAGCAGTAACTATATTTAGAAGGAAATCCTTTAGGAAATGGTGTGCCATCAGCCGTAGCTTTTACGGCAGCCGAAATCTCTGTGTCTGGTTTGGAACTCGAACGAGTCACTGCGGCCACAGTGGCGACTGCCACTTCCGACTTTGCGGCTTCATCAGCCAAAGTATTCCCAGCAACGTGTATCCCAACGCGCTGGTGTCCAAGTGTATGCACAACATGGACCTTAGGAAGCATTTCTTTCTGATCCGCAACCTTACCCCACAACAATTTGTGTTTAATGGTGTTGCCCTTATAATCTCTGAACCCATTCAACTTCCAATAGTGTAAATATTCATTGAAAGACTGAACACAGTAGTAGGAGTCACAGACCAGCAACGTTAAAATCGCCGGATCCGCGTGTTCCAACGCTAACAATAGAGCTTTGAGCTCAGCCAGCTGCGCCGTGCAATCTCCCAAGATTTTAGTATAAGTATGTCGGGGGCAGAACACTTCCCCCTCCATAGTGCAGCTCACCACCGCACATGCAGCAGAATACTGTTGTTTAGTCCCAACCGCTGGTTGCGCAGAGCCATCGGTATACATGACCACCTGATATTGGTCAATAGGCAATGTGCCAGCAGGAACTGGGTACTCCATTTCATATTGAAGAAATTCTTGAGTCTGCAGTTTAGGGTCAAATATGTAATCTACATCAGTGGCTGTCAAAGACGTAGCCCATTGTATCCATCGCGGGTGTAAAGCTTTCGAATTAGGAACACTCGCTTTTGTAACAGCCTCTAAGGCCGGTATTGGGGAAACGACAATGATGCGTTGGCCCTGGGCAAGAGGTCTTTCTTTAATCACAGCCATCTGTACAGCAGTGAGTATTTTCTCAGTCTGTGCAAATTGTTGTTCTGCAGCAGAATACAAGTGGGACTTATATGCAATCGGGACTGTCTCACCCTCATTAAAGGTGACATATGTAAACCCAACAGCCCCAGGTATCACCCTGATGACTAAATGTTTCTTATTGTCCCGCGTGTGTAAGTGTTTAACTGCTAAGAGATCAGTTTGCAAATCTCGTAGTATATGTGTATGCTCAATCGTCCAAAATCTACTCGAAAAATTCGGATGAATCAACTCGTATAAGGGTTTTATACATGTAGCATAATCTGGAATGTAAGTTCTGCCAAAATTCAGAAACCCCAACAATGACTGGAGCTTCCGAACCGTATTAGGAGGCTGCAATTGAGCGCATTTCTCCAAAAAATGTGGCGCTAAGCTCTTGCCCTCTCTCGACAACTCATATCCCAGGAAAATGACGCTGAGGAAAACAATCTTCGACTTCTTAAAATTAAACTTATAGCCAATTTCAGCAAACCCCACAACAATGCGTGATACACGCCTTAGATGTTGCAGAATCTCATTGTCTGTCAGATATATGTCATCAATATATGATAACGCTTCAGGGTCCAACTCGTGCAGAATTTCAGTAACACGAGGCGAAAACAGTCCTGGGCTATTCTTATACCCCTGAGGCAAACGACAAAACTTTTTCTGAGAGCCAAACGCACTGAAACTGGTATAGTCCCGACTTTTGGGCGCTATATTTTGGCAGAAAAATCCATTCGAGATATCTAACGTTGTTTTGGATTTTTTACGCACTATATTATTCATGAGCGCTGCGCTATGTGAATTCTGTATTGCATATGTGCGTGTATGACCATTTAAATGTATGTAATCCACCACTATCCTATATGAATGGTCCGGTTTAGCAACTGGAAATAAGGGATTATTCATCGGCGAGACACAGGGTTCAATTACACCCTGGTACTCCAATTGTGTAAGAATATTCATAACCGATGCCCTAGCTTCAAATTTGATAGGATACTGCGGCTGAGGTTCGCCCTTTATTGGAATTACACAATAAGGTGATTGTCTATCCCACCCCACATTATTTCTATATAGAGCGGGGGCCTGTGCAAGAGCCCATAAATTACTATAGGACTCTGCTAGTTCTCTCGGAACAAGTGGTGAGAAGGAAGGTGTAATAACTTCTTCCCCCACTGGACAGTCGCGAACAAAGTCAGGCGGCCAATCTTGTTCGGCCAGCAGAACGTCATATGATTTCACCACATGGTCCCAAAAGATGGCGTGTACAATGCGGTCAATGTCCCCTTCTAATTGCAGAGTCACTTTATATACCCTATCAGGATCAGAGACTCGCATATCCGCCGTTTCGACTTGTAGGAAGTCATCAGTTGCTTTCACCTCCAGATGCTCTAGAAGACTCCGGCGAACTATTGTGACCTCTGCCGCGCTGTCTAACAGTGCTAGTGCCCATGTCTTGTTCGTCAAGAGAACTCTCTTCTTGAGCGGCATGTCTAACTGAGACTGCTGCCACTTTCTTCTTTTTAAATTGCTGTTTTTGTAGCTGCAGTTTCTCTTCCTGTTTAATAGAAACCGCAGTTGAGCGTTCTGATTCCTGTCTCGGTTTCACGTACTCAGTTCTCCGCTCTGACCGCCCACCTCTCTCACTTCTCTTGTCCGAGGAGTCCTGAAAGGAACGAGATTTGCGTGTATCAGTATATTGATATCTGTCAGGCGTCCTCAAATTATCCCTATTTCTGAGATTATACCTATTCTGTGGGGTCTCCGGTTGCGGAGACTGTCCCCCATCTTTCTTAGGTGTTTGCTGTTTCTTTTCCCAGCGCTTTTTAGTACCCTCAGGTTGCTGTTGTTTAGCATTATCTTTATTATTTTTACCCTGTAATTGGGGTTTTTGCGGTCTAGCCCCTAGGCTATCGCGACCAATACTGGAATATGTTTCTGCTATTATTCTCGGAAGTTCCCGCTCCTGATTCATCTGCGGAACATCCCGAAGACGCATACGCACTGCTAGTGCTACTGCCTCTCCCTTGAGATTACTCAAAATAATAGAAGAAACCGCGGCAAAATTGCCCATTAACTGCATGCCCAAATCTAAGGCAGGGGCAGCCCCATATTCATCTTGAATTTGTTTAAGCACTTCCGGTAAATTAGCTAATGTTGGTGTACCGTGTGCCGTAGTATAGAGCGCGGCAAACACCGTGCCCCAGGTATTACAAAGGTCCACTGGAGGAACCATCCCATACGGCAAACACATCGTCGAAATTCTATGTTTATCCTAAGGTCCCATATGGGGAAATACTGCTTCCAGCGTATTAATTTTTTGCGCCAGCCAAAATTGAGTCTTCTCTCGTTTAGCTGGTACCTTACCCATAACTGAGTGCACAGTGGCCGGATTAATACCTGGAACCACTGCTTGTGGGTGCGCTGGAGCAGCACGCGCTGCGTTCGTATTTAGTGTCTGCATTACAAACTGAACTAATCGTCTATATGTAGCCGTTAAGTCTGTATATAAACGACAAACTTCAACCACTGTCAATTGAGCAGCCGCAGGATGTGGTGTATATGTAGCTAATAAAGGCCACGTAGGACCTTCATTACTTAGGGGACCTAACCTAACTTGTGCTACTGTATGTGGGAGGGCGCCATCAAGCCAATTATGGTGTTCTTGATAAGATAAAGGTATCTCTAAGTATGCATAAGCCCAGGGACATTTGCAACAGTATATTCGTGAAAAGTGTTTGTACCCCCATCAACTGCTGGAAATACGACCCAAGAATAAAAAAGTTCCGTTCTATAGGCTGCATGGGCGTCCACCACAAAAGTGACCGGACCCCCTTGGACCGTCAGTCCATGTGCTATCAGATGTTCCGTGAGCGGCTGGCGCATATTAAGCGCTATATTCACTACTTGAGGATTCGCCATTTGTAAAAAACAGCTCTAGGTCAGAGAAGGCACACCAGTATCGGGGTTTTCCTTTTAAAGTTCAAGCTTGAACAACCAACCACTAAGCAATAGGATGTACCTATCCCGTGGCGGCGGAAATCCTCAGCCCCACGGACGTGTCTGCTTACGGAACCGAGTAGTCAAAATATATATGAGACCGAGAGAGTCAGCTGGACCTAAATATTAGAGCCAGACCAATCGTTGGCGGCGCCATGTCGCATGGGCTCTCATTATCCTAAATGAGACTACTGGATTTCTAGGCAGCAGGATCGATAACGGTGTGTGGGACTGAGTCTGACCCACGTGTAAGGAACGCTGTCACCCTAAATCCGGTTTTTGCTCCGGCTAACTAGCAGTGCCTCATTTCTCCCACGGGGAAGAGATGATTGGGCAGCCGAGCGCATGACATCTTTGGAACTTCTCAGGGAAGTCGTGGTCACTCAGATCCAAACCAACTCTCTCATTTACAATATGATCTCATATACAAATGACAAAGGCAGTATAAGTTTTATATAATGTTTTAATAAAACGACTGCATTTTAGATAATAAGGCGTGAGCCGTAATCACAAAATGTCCCTACGCAGAAATGCCAAAGACTAAACTCCTACCACGTCTATCGGCAATGTACCAGACTGTATCCTTGACTGAAGCACAGAGTAATGTGTTATGGAGAACTCCAGTGCTGAAGTAGGCTAAACAGTGTGATATGAAATAAAAAACAAGACCGAAGAACTGGCTATTTGAAAAATAACAGTATGAAGCCTAATAAAAAGCATTTAGAGCAAAGTGCACAGAGGCTCTAAGCTGCAAGCAAATGAATAAAATACATCCAGGGCAAAATGCACAAAGGCCTAAAGCCTGAAGCTAATGCGCAAAGGATACGTAAAACTAACCACACTACATTACCTTTAGTAATATCGCTCCAACTACACAAAAGCATGGAAAGTGTTGAACCTAAGAGAATTACACTTCCCATTCCCACTTCAATCTAACCAACAGTGGTGAAAGTGTTGGACTTTGGAGGAGTTACACATGCCATAGCAACTCATAATTATTTTATTGAAACATTTCAATGCCTAACAACAAAACATTATTACAACTATTTATTTTCTAAAAACACGGTATTGGTATACATTTTTTCAAAACACCACTTTTTAATTTAAAAAAATCTATTATCAGGTAAATTAAACATTAGAATACATTTAAATGAAATTCACTTCCCTACCTGTGACCCAAACAAACACACACTCCAACAAAACACTTAAATTATCAATAGGACACTGTTAAAATTACAGTAGTACTTAAATAAAACAAATTAAAAAATATATATAGTACATTTTACAAAGATTATGAAATATACTTTTGAAAATTGTAAATGCTTTTGTAATTGTAAATATGCATAGAACCTAGTATTCAGAAGGTTTGGGATGAGTCAGAGGGAGCAGGGATGGGATAATAGAAAACTATAGGTAGTTTGTATACATGCACACATGATGGTTGGTAAAGTTTTATTAGCTTCATTAAACCACTCTATATAAATACCCATATGTACATTGAAGGGCAATATCTACATTGTCTGCTGTTCACTGTTATCAATTAGTATAGTTTTTATGCTTTTAAATAACTGTAAATAACATATCTACATAACTATAGAAATGGCACTTACTGTAGTTATTAGTAACAGGTGTAACCCTCTATACATGCACCTATATATACATAGAAGCTGCACTTTTTACATGGTCTGACACACACATGAATCCTCTGGTGAAATGTACAATTTTCCACATATGTATGTATCTACATATAACCAGAGTCATTGTTCAAAGTGCAATGATTTGTACTTTTATAACAAAAGCTCTTTTCCATACCGCGAGAAGTATTGTTTGCCATGCCTGAGTATATTCTTCTGGTACATTCTTGAGCTGCGAGTATAGTTGTCATGAAAAGTAAAGCCAGCATTTGACTAATCTTCATAGGTTTTGTTTTCAACACTTTAAAAAATATTAAATATTTCATATCAATCAAAAATACATAATCAATAATCAATCATAAATAATTATAAATTGAATATTTATATAACTTAAAACATTATTTTAAAAATGATTTTGATTTAAATAACTCCCCACCCTATTTAACTACAAACCCAACAATCAGTTCCTAAAATATAAAGTACAAATACATTTTTTGAAAATAAAACAGTCATTATATATAAATTAAGCATAAATAAGATAAGAATTACACAATTTACCTAATTACTAACCAATTAAATACTTAGTTTACAAATACAAATTAATTCACATTAAAAATGGAAAAATATAATTGAATTAACTTCTCACCCTATTCCCCTACATACCCAGAAACCCACTACTACATTATAAATTACCAAATAAATAAAAAGTACACATTTAAAATGACAAATTATAATTAAAGAAATTATAACAATTACACTAATATAGCTAATACCTAAAATTAAGATACTAACATAAATATTAAATTAATTAAGGAACAGTATTTATTATAACTATATTTAAATAAACAATATTAGAAACAATGATATTAAAAAAACAATATTATGTTAAAAAAATGATAAGATATTCTTAACTTCTATCTGTTTCACAATATTTTTGTAGTAACAATATTCTGGAATCCATATTTGTGGCATTCACCCAAACATTGACCAACATGCAGAATTCTTGTGGCTTTAGGTCAAAAGCGGTCCAGTAGGTAGAGTTAAACACATTTTGGAAAGGTGAAGCATGTCACCTTTTGCTGCTATTTGTGCTATCTAGTACTCCATTTGCTGGTGCAGAAACAAAAGCTCATAGTGGTGTCGTATTGAATCATCTTTCCCTAAGAAGAACAAAAATTAATGATGGAAGGTTTGCATTATTCTCCGGGATTGGCAATTACTCTGGCCCATATTCCAGTTCATTATTGTTTTGCTCACTGTGCCACTATAGACAGCACCCCAACATGTGCAACTCAATGTTGGCCAAACCCAATAGCGATTGTCCGCTGGAACTGCTTTACCACATTCCCACTGTAAGGAACACAAGCACTCCTAGCTAAATTGTGGTCATGCTGAACCTCATACGTGATGTGCATCTTGGGCCTTATTGCACTGTGAAATTTAGATCCAACTCTGGGCACACCCATCATTGACAGAGGTACTCACTTTAAATCCAGCATTTTCAAGTACTTGTATAAGTGACACTAAATTACCTGTTGTTGCATGTTGACAAAACCACCATCTAAATCATGACAGCTAGGTATGGCAATGGTTACCCATTCTTTATGAATTTGTAACACACTGGTATTTTAGTATTTATGTTGAAATATTGTGCCTGGCACTGTGTATGCTAACTCTATTGTGTAGAACCTGACCTGGTTTATAATCCGTTTCTTAGCATTCCAAAGGATAAGCACCCTCAGTTGATTGCAGTTCCTTCAATAAGTATTGCTCAGGTCTATGAAGGTATGTTGAAGAAAACTGTGCAAATGTGTTTTCAGAATTAGTACTGGCTTCCATTACCAGGGCTATGCTGTTGCCAGGGCCTTCACACACAATAGCCGATGAAGACAAGCGTACGGCCACTCATAATAACTGAATATATACCAATCAGGGGGTCTCCCACAGAGACGCTGGTAATGAGAGCAATAGGAAAATCTCAAAGAAAAAATCTCAGTGACTACTGTCAATCAAAATGGCACATGCAAACATAAAGAATTATGTCCAAAGGAGTTCCCACGAATATCCTCCTCAATCCTATTTTTCAGTATGGTCTTCAATTCAGTGTCCTGGCACTTGCCACAATATCTGAGACCCTCCATCGTTCCCTAAATTAAATGGTGTATCAAATATACATATAAGGTACTTAGTACATGGCAAAGTCTTCAGAGCAGCATTCACATTTGTAGAATTATTTTCAGTCTAGCATTAATCTGCAAACTGAGACTTCAGAATGTGGTAGGGTGTCAGTAAGACACAATCTATCAAGTCATCACAGGGGAGCATTGCATTACACATCAAGATTTAGTAGTAAAATATAACACATCATACATCTCAATCAGACATGTTGGTGCTGGTACGTATGTCAGCCATCCAAAGAAATCCTGATTTGGCTGGTATTGTGAGTTACTGACTGAATCAGAATTACAAATTGGCAGTACAAACACTGTCACTGTGTGTTCTCTCTGCATACTTCACTGTGTAACACCTGTAACTACTTCAGTCCAAACTGGCTGAAAATTAAGCATTACAATGGTAATCAGGTGCATCACATTGATTCTTGTAGTAACTGACCATTTTCAGCACTCAGGATCCCACCCAGAATTGATAGGTAATTTCTCAATCTGAAGTTATCAATACTCGCTGGAACTTTGTGGGAATTCTGCACCATTCAAAATGGTGATCTCATTCTCCAGATAAGTATTTTACTCTCTCAGCATTCTCTTAATCAGTTACGGAGGTCTTATTGATCTTGTTTCAATATCCTCAGGCAGTGCCACAGCTACTGCTTAAGACCAACTGTGGGGTGAAAGCCTAATCTGATCTTAAGCTAAAGGTGCTCATGAGCAATGCCCTCTTATATATCCACACATGTACAACAGTTATCAAGTCTCCTAGCCACCAAAATATCCAAACAATCTTTCAAATACACCAGCCCTGCTTTTCACCTAATTTAAGATTATTAGCTCTTACATGCCTCTAGGATTTATTTTTCTCAATCACGTTGACTCTTGTATTTTTCAGCAACTGCAAACTACTTGCACTTCTGATTTCTGTTAATTAGCATGTGACTGTCCATCCGGCTGCTGGTTGGAGCTTCTGGTTGAGCCCAATGCTTTCCTTGATTATACACTCCTTTATAGGCAATTGCTAGACCTGTTAGTTTTAGGGTGGTCTTCCCCCAACGTTTTTGCCTTTTTCCCTCAATTATTACTAGAATTTTTCTTTGTTGGCTTTTGGACTCTGTGCACTTTACCACTGCTAACCAGGGCTATAGTGTTTGTGCTCATTCCCCTAAACACGGCATATTTGGTTTATACCTGGTTGCATATTTTATCTACTTATGCGTCCCTGGTAGAATGGTATACCATATACCCAGGGCATGTAAATAAATGCTACCAGTAGGTCTGCAGCACTTATTGGAAACTCACTTAAGTAACACCTTGAAATATGTTCTAGGCCTGTCATTGCAGCCTAAATACAATTGTAAACTACTAATTCAACTTGGCAAGATAACCCCCTTCCACAGTCTTATACTTCACTTTTATTGCATACAGATAGGCCCTAGGTAGCTAGACTGCAGGGTGCATTGTAATTAAAAGGTTTGATATGTACTTTTACGATTTTCATGTCTTGGTAGTAAAAAACATCTACATTTGTTTTTCACTACTGTGAGGCCTACCTGTCCCATAGGATAACATTAGATTGCCTTATTATTCTCAATAAGTGCTATCCTGTGGTTGGGGGAAGATAAGCATGTCATGTTTGTTATCTATGAAATTGCAATTAGAAATCATCTTTAATGGTAAAGTCGGATTTGAAATAACAATTTTGAAATTTACACTTTTAGAAAGTTTCTTTTTTTTCTGCCCTTAGCTTTTTTGTTTCTTGCAGTCTGTCTTGGGTCATTTGACTGGATGTAACTGGCAGTTAGACTTTGTGAATTCCTCCCAGACAGTCACACAGTAGAGGGATTGGTGTGTCTGGATGGGCCATCTGCTGGCAGGAACGAGGAGGGCTGAGGTAGGCACAGTCCCACTGAATAGACTGTGCTCTGCCTTCACACAAATGGTTCCTACCGCTAGTTTGAGCAGAGCAGACGAGTCAGGAAATTCCAAACACTTCAAGGAGAAACCTCTAGAAACTTCTCCTAAACTTCAAAAAAGACACCCGGTATATAAATGGGCCCCTCAGACCCACTCTTCAGTGCACTTTCTGGACCTGTATAAGGGCTCTCCGAGGACTACCTCCACTGTGGCCTGTTGTGTACTCCACAAGACTGCTTTGCTGCACCTGCAAGGACTGCTTTGCTGCCTAGGGCCTGCCTTGAACCCTCAGAGTCCTGCCCCAATGTTGAGCACCGCTTCTTCACCTGCACCCAGGACTACCAGAGTGACTCCAAGAGCTAGTTTGCTGGCCTCCTGTTCAGAGCTGCAGGGAAATAACAGACTCCCACCATCTGGAATCGGAACCTGAAGTCTGAGCCTGAGTGAGTTCTAATCCCCCAAGTGGTTACCCTTGAATCTTGGACCCTTGTTGGTGGTGCTAAATGTGCCCAGATAGCCAAAATCCAAAACTTGGGACTTAGCAATTTTTTGGCTAAAAACTGCTATGAGAACCGAGGTAAGACTTACGCACCCAAGGTGCATTGCCTCTCTGCCTGACTTTGCAGCTGGCCTGGCTACGTTTTTCTCCGCAGCATCAAATCCTGTTCAGCGGTTCTTTACCAAACAGATATCCGGCCAACTGGAACTGTCTTCAGCTGCAGCCTACAGCCTTGTCCCACTGGAGACTTTTGACTTCCAAAAAAGTGACTAAGTTCAAACATAGACATTTTCACCATGACTTAGTCTAGCAGAACTCTGATGATGATGCTCCTTCCTTGGAAACCACCTCCAGTCTTGTCCCGCCAAAGTTTTACCTTCTCAGAACTTTTTCTTCTAAATTTCTTCTAAGCTTGAAGGTAAGTGATGACCGGGCATAATCCACTTCTTCTATCCGACCAGCACTCCATTGCAGTTGGCCATATTTTATTTTTTACTTTGACCTCATCTCACGTGGCCAGGTATCCGCGGTTGAAACTTTGATCTCTTGGGTGCTAGATTTCACTTATAATTCTAAAAATTCATAACACTTGTTCTACTGATTGGATTTATTTTGGTGTCAAATAATCTATTTAAATGTACTCTATTTTTTAAAATTGGTGTAGGATTTTTCTTGTGTTGTGTTTTCACTTTTTTAATGTTTGTGTGCTGCATAACTACTTTACACATTGACTCTATGTTAAGCCTGACTGCTTTTTGTGCCAAGCTGGCCAGGGTTAAGCAAAGGCTAATATAGTGACTTTTTGTGGTTCACTCTACCAAGAATCGTGGATGCTGCTTGACTAGGGATATTTCTCCAGTCAAACAACAATCCAGTTTTTGGGGTGACAATAGTTTTTGACGCTGCCATAGATTTACGGATTCTTATAAATCCAGGGCAGTGTTAAAAGCAATGGGTGGAATGCCCACAGCAACACCCATTGCACACCCCTCTGCCACAGAAAACTGCGTCGGAGTGCTCCATATTTACAGGACAGTGTTAAACCACAGAAAATGGCTTAGCGCCACCTTGTAAATATGGTGCAGTGCACAGTGCCACTGGAGCACCACAAAAAGTGATGCACTAGTAGCACTAGGGGCATGTAAATATGCCCCTTACTTATTTATTTGTCTGTGCTTAAAATGTACAGAGAGGATGAGTAGATACCTGGTTACTAAAGCTCCTGATTTTGGAACATGGGGAACCAGGTTTGAATCCTGGTCTCGCATCTCCATTCAGTGACTCTGGGCACAGAGTGTGCCCTGTAAATAATTACAATAGAAAAAATGCGTAGATGTTCTACCTGCTGTGCAAATATGGAACACATTTCATGCCCTATGCCAAAAAATGGGTCAAATATGTGCATTTATTGAGCGCAAATGCATTGCTCCAGAGGTGCATTTCTATTAGTGTTTTTGCTCGATTCACATCAACCAGCCTGCACACATTAACTACCTTTGCTGTGTTTGTGTCAGATCAAATCAAGGAAATTTAAAAGTCACCAACATAAGCCATTTGTTGCGATTTTTGGGTTCACTCTTTTAATAATGTGCTCACGTGCTGACTTATCTCGGTGTTTTTACTGGCCAAACTGCTGTGTGTCCTCTCTGACACTTTAGGCCAGCACTGTCTATTTTAATAAAGCACACTGCATTTTGGAAATTGATGTTTCAAAATGTACCGTCAAACTTATTAAATGCAAGCATACTCATTGTTGTCGATATAAATATGGTTAATGGTATTCCGTTTTTTATTTATTATTTACTAGTAGAAACAGTCAGAAAATAAATTGGTTCCTGGCTGTATTTATTTCTAAAAGTTGAAAAATTTACAAATGTCATTTATTTTAGTGCCTTGCCATGCTTTCAGCTATGACTGTGAGGCTGATAGAGAGGCACATTGACGCAGAGGGTGATAAAAATGTTATTTTCTGATAACGTTTTAACAACTTCAGATGTGGGCAAGGTCTAGTACTGCAACATTAGTGTTTTCAGGTTAAAGTATTGTTTTAGTATGTTACTACTTCATGAACTAAAACCTTGCCGACATCGAAGTGTGAGGCCCATATTTATACTTTTTTTGACCCAAAAGCAGCGCAAACTTAGAAAATACAATTGTATTTTGTAAGTTTGCGCCGATTTTGCATCAAAAAACGACGCAAATGTGGCACTAATAAAGTATAAATATGGGCCCGAGTGTCCATTTATTATCAGTCAAGTAAATGTGGAAATATGCTGTGTGCACTTAATATTTTCACCAAGCAAAACCAAATACGGATAAATAAAATGCAAGTAAAATATGAACTACCACAGATAGGTGTATCAATCAAAAAAAGTAAATACCATAAAACTGAGAGTTCTAGTAATAAAATCAAGGGGAGCTGTGTAGGAACAAAACACTGAAAAAAAACAGCTTACAGTGAAATCTTTCTTCTCTTCACATCACTCGCAACCTATTCTATAATTACATAGGTTTTTACAAAGACAAAATGAAGGGAATATGAGGGCAGTGCAAAAACCCTATTATTCCCTGCTGTGTGGTATAAAGGTAAGCAATGAGCTGACTCTTGGCACAAACTATTTGTAGTGCAAACCTACACAAAACTGGTCAGTGCATACAAAAAACATGAGCAGGGCAATAACTCACTAGAGAATAATATGCAATTTTAATGGCGATCCAGTTTACACCACCTAGTTTGCAATAAAGATCACCACGTTTTAACAAATCAAAGTAATAGTTCAAACTCAATGCAATAAAGAGAGTGTTCATTGAAAATGAGGTTTGAATCCCTAGAACTTGTTTTAAATTGTGGCAGTATTGGTTGGGCGTCACTAGCAAAGGCTTTCTTTCAATTATTCCACTATTGTCATACTTACAGGGAGTGGACTATGTATTTTCAACTATAGGTCTCGCTCTCATCCCCATCATGATTTTCTAATTTGTTTTGTTTCATCTCTCAACATATCTCACTCCTGGCATTTTCAGGTCGAGCATAGCAGCGCACAAGTACTGCTCTTCTTGATATGTTGTAATCCATTCTGAGGGCTTTAACCACGCCCATCTCCTGCCCATCGTTGTCATTCATTCCTAGGCCTGCCTTTTAAAAATCTCTAGATGTCGTTGGTAAATGCTTTACATTTGTCCCACTTTGAGGCTGTTTTGTTACCACTTTGGAGACTGACCCTGTTACAGGATTATTGCAAGATCGGCCTGTTAGCTTCCTGTCGGTGCACCATTTTTAATTTTGTCTCACCTCTTCGCTCATGGTGGCATATTGTTTCCTCGTCTCCCTTGGTTTCAGGCATCTTGCTGTTTCTTTGTGGTGTCTGCTGGGCCTTTTTTATTTATTTATTTGCTGTTTTATGTAGCGCAAACACGACACAAAGGTATTGGAATGCTTTTTTTTTTTTTAAATAGTTTTATATAGCGCAATCTTGATACAAAGGTATTACAGTGCTTTACATGAGCACCTGTTACATTACACAAAAACACATTAATTTTTTGAAGGAAGGGAAGATTAGTGATTTGCCCTGAATCACAAGATGTTGAGCCACGCAGAGAATGGAACCGTGCTACCTAGTTCCAAAGTCAGAAGCTCCTGCCCTCACATCACATCCTCTCCCCAAGAGTTCTTTGTCTGGTGCGTATTGGGGCAGTCTGGGAAAAGCTAGTTGTTTTATTTTTATATACCACTTGGTAATACCGGTTCTGCTATTTCATAGCTCTGGAAAGCAGGTGCCATTTTTAAGAAAATTACTATAATTCATTTGCTTCGACCTTGCAGAGGTCAAAAGCTATGTCAGGATTATTATTATTTTTTTTGCAGTTTTATGTAGGTCGAACTTAACACGTACGTTTTGGAGTACTTTATTTATTTTTTATGCAGTTTTGTGTAGCGCAAACACAATACAAAGGTACTACACAGCTTTACATGAGCACCGGTTGCATTACACAAGAACACATTAATTTTTGGTAGCAAGGGGAGATTAAGTGATTTGCCCAGCTTCAGAGGATGTTGAACCATCGCCGAGACTTGAACCATGCTCCCCAGCTCCAAGGTGGGCAGCTTTGGCCCATACGCCACATCCTCTCCCCTATGGTTCTTTGTCTGGTGTATGTTTGGGCAGTCTGGGAATAACTCATTTTTTTTAATATAGTGCTTAATAATACTAGTTCTGCCATTTCATAGTGCCGCAAAACAGGTGCTATTTAAAAAAAAATTGCTATAATTAATTTGCATTGACCTTGCAGAGATGAAGAGGTGAAGAAGCTATGTCAGGATGTTAATCTGTGACATTCTCATTCTGTCAAGATCTCTGCAGTGGGTGAATTAACCAACTGACCTGAGTAAAGCTTAACACTAGGCGATAGCACATGCTCTTGATAACCTTTGGAGGCTCACCAACCAAGCACACAGGTTAGTTTGAGGCAAGAAGATGGTGAATGGTGTTGCCTCCAAAAAGGTGAAAAAGGAGTCAAGAACGTCACAGCCTCAAGCTTGATAGCACAAAACATCCAGCCTTTGGATGTAAATAGGTTCTCTTCTTATACAGTTCACTTAGCGCAAACTTGATACAAAGGTATTACAGTGCTTTACATGAGCACTGGTTATGTTACACAAGAACACATTCATTTTTTGTAACAAGGTGAGAGTAAGTGATTTGCCCAGAATCACAGGATGTTGAACCGCCTCCAAGACTTGAACTGTGTTCCCCAGCTCCAAGGTCGGCAGCTCTGGCCCTTCCACCACAACCTCTCCTCTATGGTTCTTTGTCTGGTGGATGTTGGGGCAGTCTGGGAATAACTTGTTCTTTCAATATAGCGCTTGGTCAAACAAGTTCTGCCATTTCATAGCACTTCAAAGCAGGTGCCCCTCTTAACAAAATCACTATAATTCATTTGCAGTTAATCTGCCGCTTTGGTTATTCTCTTTGTATACAGTCAACGTTTTTAAAAGTTAGGCTGGTATTGTCAATAGAGAGGAATCATTCCTTTAAAAGTTTAACACACAGAAATATGTGGCTGCCCCCTTTTCTTTGCTCCTAACTCTTTTGACCCCCTCATTCTCCGGGTTAGATGCCATGAAGGTCCCCCTTTGCAGCTTGCTTTGTGCTATGAAAGTTTAGGTAAGCATACTAGAAAGGGTTGCATCTCTAGGGTATCACAGCCAGTCTGTAGGAATGGGGTAAAACACCCCCAAGATGGCAGCCTTGTTATACCTCTCTCTTGCAGTGACAGGCCTGGGAAGGTTGCTGTGACACCTAGCATACAGCCACTACAGTCCAATCTAAAACACATAGGTAAAAGACATTGTCATTTACAACACCAATAGCTCTAACTCTCACAAACGCGAGACCCAGTGCATTGGAAATGCTTGTTTGTTTCTCCCATCTCCCCTTATATTCTCCTTTTCTTACTTCGCTTCGCCTTTTCACTCCTCACTCCTTTTCCTTCCTGTGAATATATATATTCTTTTATTTTTCTATCCTTGTTTACTGTCATCTCCTGACCCCTTCTCGTTGTCTCGGGCTGTTTATCTTACAGATCTGCAGTGACATTCCGCCCCATTATCAGCTTCACGGGCTGATAACACAGGGCTTTCACCTTATAGGTGCTTTGAGTCAGAAAGAGACAGACAAACACTTTTTTGAAAAACGTTCAAACACAGATATACCACTTGCCCAATTCCAGGCTTTCAGTTTGTGGTGCAAGGACGATTCCTGAGCAGGAAACAACTAGGGTTCGAAAAGCATCGAATAAAGGTTTCTGTAGATTTCATCACACATTCATATTATCCTACTCATAATGTGTCGTGAAGGAAAGTAGGTGTGTTTCGTGTTAGTTTATGTTACTCTGGTACACCCTATAAAACCTTCCTTAAAAAATCTCTGAAATTGATTTAATGGTCCCTCAACACGTGGGCCTTGGCATTCTTAGACAGACCGATCGACCACTAAAAGGGGCAGTGTTTGTCCACTGGAATCCGACTTAATGTTATCCTTTCAAATACGTGATCTCTTGCCCTCCGAGGATCTACAAAAACCGAAGGAAAGGTCATGGGAAATATCTGAGAGCACCTTATGTGTCCGGCTCTGTTCTCCCAAATCGCCCTTCATCTTTTTGGCCTGCAAGTGTAAAATAACATCTCAGGGAGGAAGAGCAAGGGCCTGATGTAAGACACGATTTTGGGGTCGCAAGGGCGATTTTCACCTTTTGTGAGTGCAAAATGGCCTTTCCTAACGTACCATCCCTAAATTGTAAGCCAGCATGCAAATACTGACTCGCAAACTAGAGACGCGACTCGCAATTAGTTCATCAGTAAGAGTGGCATGTATGATTGTTTTGGGACCACAATTGCGGTCGCAAAACAATCGCAGTTAACACCAGTTTCAAAATGGTGTTAACCCATTTGCAATTGGAAAGGGTTCCCTTTTGTGAATGGAAGCAAAAATATTTTTTTCTGATTTTCAGAACAGGTAGTGGTCCCAGGGACCACTGCCTACTCTGAAAAAATTAAAAGAAATATTTTTACTTCTTTGTTTGAAATGCATCCTGTTTTCCTTTAAGACAAATGGCCTGCATTTTTAAAAAACTGCTTTATTTAAAAAACAGTCACAGACAGGGTGGTCTGCTGGCCCCAGCAGGCCACCATCCCTGTGGCCATTCCCAATGGGGTCACAAATTGAGATCTACCTTATGAATAATTGATGACGTAGGTAATTTGCTTCCCAATTGGGAATCGCAAACAGTGTACTTAACACTGCTGTACATTTAGCTTTGTGACTCGCAATTTGCAATTCTGAAACAGATCGCAAACTGCAAGTCGCAAATCAAAAGTTCATACATCTGGCCCCAAGTGAGCAGATCTTTAGGTTTTATAAGTCACTTTTGATTAGGGCAAGGCAGAGGGTGACCACTCTAACCAGGAGGTTTTCCTGGTAAGGCCTAGTACCTGGCTCACTGTACTCTTTGTGTCTTACTCAGTCACCAGTAGACCCTGATTTTTTTACTGAACCTCTGCTGATGCGGTTTCCTTCTAGTAGCCTTTGCGAGAGAGATCTCACTTTGTAGGCAGAGCAGTACAGGTAAACAAGAAAACATAAAACAAATAAGCATTTGCCATTCCAATAGGTCTCGCCTGTGGGCGAGCTATTGTTGGTTTTGGCAATAGGGTGGGTAATGGAGTGAGGCGTGGGGGCAGGTGATTTGTGGATAAAGGAGGGGATGCAATGGTTGGATAACATAACAGTTAAAAAAGTCAAAAAGTGACCAAGCTTCCTTGGAAGACAGAGCCAGACATTTGACCACTGTCTTTGAATGCACAACGAGTGCGACAAGATGAGAAGGCGATTTAAATGTCTTACACAGAGAGCGAGTACTCATGGAAGAATGAGGTAAATAGGCATATGCTCCACGTAAGAAACAAACTCAAGCTGGACAGGTTAAAACTAATTATGCCAGCAGAATGAAAGCAAACAAATGTAAAGTGCAAAACACAAAGCCAGTGGTAAGCAATTGGAGGAATGCATTCCCAAGGAAGCTTTCAGAATGTCACCAAGAAGTTGTTAGCAAACCAAGCAGCTGCGATTTCTGGTAGGCTTTGACCTAAAAATACTTGTATGAAATGGTTGTAGGACAAAGTCCCTAGGGCTCACTAATATTAATTGAACTTATATAAGGTTGGTTCAGAGGCTAGGTAATAACAGATTTTCTCAGAGAAATCACATATGTATCAGTATGTTGACGTTTTTGGAGTATGATGACTGGGCCTCTTAATTCAGAAAGGTTATTAATGTATTTTCACCAAGATGTTGGCAACAGTGGATGGCAATAATTGAAGGAAATTGTGGAAACGTATATTGTATAATTGGAGGCAAATCTCTTGTCCTTAGAGCTCTACAAGTCTGAGAATGTCTTGGAAGTTCCATAAGGCTGAGCCTACATTTAGACATCCACTGAAATTTGTAAATACAGCCCTTTGCTTATTTATATAGATTAAACTGTCCAGTAAACCAGCATTAAAATGCCCAAATATCACTGTGCCCCTTGTCCTCTCACAATAAGGAATTAAAGACTGATAAACAGTTTCTCGAAAGCCTATGTCGAAAAAGTCCGGTGATGATATTGATAACCTGGGCTGTACCATCCAGTAAGATGAAGGGGATACTCTATTGATGAAAGTCACAGCTGAAGACCTTATTACCAACTTGGTTCATTGCCTTTACAAAGCTGATATCCCTTGTCTAGGTCTCCAGCTCCTATTCAAAATAGTCTAACAGCTTTTGAAACAGTAGGGTTCACCACAACTTTCCACTTCAACACCAAATTTCTCTGAACCATGATGACCAGAAAATTAAACTTCACCAATATGCAGGGTCACTAGAATTATTGAGAGGGTCAAATTATGCAGCAGGGTTGAGTAAATTATGCGGCATGAAAGGGCAAATTGTGCGTCATAATGCAGCTCATTTTCTTATAGTATTACTTCATTATTTTATCGTTTTCAACAGTTCATTTGGTGCTCGCACTGCAGTGACCGTCTCAGCAAGAAAGGCCTTGGGGCCTAGATGCCAGCAAATAGAAGATAACGCATAACCCAGATCTGCCGAAGTGTTAAATGTGTGCCTAACAGGACCTGATATCGCCTTAAATAAAGCGCTTGCCTTCTGAAGCCTTAAAAATCACCTTGATTGTCCTACTTGGATGTTACGCTCAAGAGCTTAGTAGAAGGAAGTCTAAAACCCCGCGGGTACCCTCCTGGATTTTAGGAGACAGCGAAGAGTGAATGTAAATTATTTCATAAATGATAAACGAGAGGCCCATCAGAACTGTGACAGTGACAGGCTGTGTGGAAGACAGGAGATTTGGAGCAGCATGTGCCAACTTTTATTAGTTACATTTGAATCAACATGATATTAAAAATACCCCAGCTAGTGCTATGTCATGTTAAACGAACAGAAACATGTTTTTTACTTGGAAAATAATGAAATCTAGCCTCTCAACATCAAATCATTCGATACAACCTTGTGATACATTATCTGATGCAAAATGTATGCTAATCAGTGATTTACAACGCATTGCTAAATGAAAAGGAGATTAAACTCCTTAGTGATAGTGGCACAGACGAGAGGAGACTGTATGTCAATTATGGTCATCCAATTATACGATTCCTCTTTTATTTAAAAGAAATACCACTCATAAATTTCCCTCCGGTTAGATGAGCGTGGACTTACAGACATAGAAGGTAGTCAACGCAGAAATAATTCAGGAGCTGGCGCCCACCCTGGCAGCCCCCAGAGTAGCTAGGCATGCAGAGTGCACTTGTAGTTGGGGGGCTTTGGGGCACCACATTGACAATGAGATGTATCAACCTCATATGCAGTCCCGACCTCAAAACCAATACCCTGTTCATCACTGAGTGCCAGCCAGAGGTGCACACAGCGTGGCCGGAGATGCCTAGTCCCAACACAGTGTGAAAACGGAATGGACAGGACCATCTTCCACAGACATACGACTGTAGAGAGCAAAGTGGAGTGGATGCAATGCATCACTGCTAATGAAGTGCACTTCTCAATGCCAGCCACACTAGTGAGTGTTCGACTAAGCAAAACAACAGATCCCAACACTTTCGCCTCTGGGGAGCAGTTTGCCAGCCCACTGGTCCCCATCAGCAGCTCGGAACCTAATGAACTCTGTACCTGGAATTAAACGTTGCCTGCAGTGTGGCTGGAAACCACAGGTCATCCTGAAGTGAAATTCAAATCGAGGGGGCAGCCTTTCGGTATGTTCAGCATGGCAGTCTTGGGTTGCGAGAAGCGAAGTACACAGGCACCACACAATCCACCACAGGTGCCAGTCTAAGGTGAGCGCACCTCATAGTAAAATGATTGGGGCCGCTCAAAAAGTGCCGGGTTGCAGAGCATGTCGAGTGGCCCAGACACGCTCTCTAAAGTTGTTTACAAGCTGACATAGTGCTGATCTAATGGGTGCACATTCAAAGAGGCATGTAAGACTACCTCCCGGGTGTTGCGCTGAACCAAGGAAGCACATGTTGGAATCTAAAAAAAAGTTCCTGAACAGAAAGTTAAGTAGAAAAAAGAGGAAGCTGGCAAGTCTTGGGGCGATACTCCAGGGGAGTGAACGACTTGCAAAAAGGAGGGACCAGGAAGGCAAATTACCTATTGGCAAGCAAGGAATTTTAAAAGACAACCGACTAGACAAATCAAAAGCATTGGGAGAAGTCAAGCCCACAAAGAACATACAACAGACCATCCTGACAATGCAATCGCTGTCTAGGCTTGACCCAAAAAAAACAAAAAACTGGCTTTATCAGATGCTTGGGAGGATGAAGTTGTCAGATGTATCACCCAAGTCTCAGTATCATAGCAAGGTTTCCATGGACAATAATACAAGTCAGGATAATGGCATTCTGTCTCCTTTTTGGATAGTAACGTACATATGTAATTGGGGTGCAGAAAGGCTTGGGCCCCATTCATTATAGCCCTGCCCTGTAAACCCAAATCTCCTCATCCAAGATAAACTCAGTCTTTTTGTGCAAGCTGATCCCATTTCACAATTGCAAGTTGCAAGTTGACCTCAATACTCCTGTGCATGCAACACTTGGTCTCTTCTGATATGACCCAAATGTTCTTGTGCAGGAGACCTCAATTCTTTTTTTCGATGTGACACCTTGATATTGGAGTTAGCTGTCCGTTATTCTTTCACACCTGCTGACTCTAGATCTCATGAGAAAGCCAGCTGTACATTACTAGCTTAAAATCGACCAAATTATTTTTTCAAGCTTAAAAACCTTCTATAAAACTTCTGTAGTTATAGTGCAGCTCACTATAGACCTTTATTTTTTCACTCTCAATCCAACAAAGCTCGATTCACCAGGGAACCTGAACACAGGGCTGTTTTCGGGAAACTGATTTCCGTCACCTTATTAGTATTCTCTTTTATGATTTTTGCAATGTTAGCACCTTGTAGCCCTTGTCGGGGCATAATTCGCACTTTATAATTCATATTTCAAATTGAAACTCAAATATTTTGCCAATTGAACTGAATTTATCGCATGTCAGCTGACTGTGGCAATCAGAACCGAAATCTTCCGTGTTAGGTTTTCCCAGTTTCCTGTCCAAGTTGTAGGCCCTGGACAAAGTGTAATGCCTGAGCGAAACTTAGTGTGACCCTATTTAGATATGGAATAGAGTGCTGGCCGGTGGGAATTTTCACCAGTATGTGATCTGTGACATTTGAGCAAAAAGAAATGACGCACAGAGGGACACGGACTAACACTCCGAGGAATGCAGGTCATGGCTCAGTCTTGGTTGAGCTGATCACTCAAGAGATCTGAGATACTGTTGGAATTTGCGAGATCAAGTAGGAAAGTTATGTAATTAGGGGATAATGCTAGTTAAATCCGCGCCACATGTAACGCGGTATAAACGCAATAATAAAAACACGAATATCACAGTGATTCGTGTGCGTTCCTCCATATTTATGTGACCACATATTTAGGGACATATTTACGAGAGTCTTGAGCTGCCGGAGTGTGAATTTTTTGACGCTCTGGTGGCGCAAGCCTCTCAACCACATCTATGAGGCAGGCAAAGCCACTTTGCATGGCTTTTCATGGCCTCTGAGATATGGAGTAAGGCAAGGCAGAGGAAGTCGCTGCGTTGCCTTACTCTGCGTGGGGGGGCACTCCATGGGCGTTGCAGTGGGTTTTCCCACACAACTCCCATGGATTTTAACGCTGCCCTGGGTTTACCTAATGATGTAAACCTGGGGCTGCACCAAAACCCTACGCCTCCTCAGAGCAATATTTTTATTTCTTCTCGTTTTTTCCTCTTTCTATGTATGCTGCATTCTTGTTTTCGTGCAGGAAGGTGCCCCTATCATTGGTGCTAGGCAGCAAATTGTGCGCCGGTGTATGGCAAAGGATAGGAATGCACCGTATTTTATAAATAAGTTTCATTCCTGCCCTTTCACATGAGTGTAGGACAATGCAGCAAGAAGACTTGCCGTGCTGCCCTACGCAAATTGCCCATAAATATGGGCCTTAGAGTCTGGCAATCAGCCATAAGAAACTGGAGTAAAATAAACTACTCCATTAGAAAGGGGACTTAAAAAGACAATATGGTATTCCCAGAAACAGTAGAAAAGCTGATGTCAAATACATCAATGTCACAAAAACATAAGTAAAAAAGACCAAACCACATATTCCCTATTCTTTTTCTTTGGGGAGGGGAATTTTGTGTGCAGTGACTGATATCGCTTTTGCCACATACTTGGCCTTTTAAGAGGTCCTGGGGGGGTTGAGTGTGGCTACAAAACTGGTGTAGAAACCGTAGTCAGAGTAATTTTACATCTCACCTAGAACACTGCTCTTAGATGTCTGCAGGCAAAAGCTTCTTGTGGACCAAACCAAAAGCTTCCAGTGGGCTTTGACCCCACCAATTAGATAACATTAATTAGCCTTATAATCAACCTCATTTGCATGCTTTTTATTCAGTGGCTTCCCATACTCTCCTTCTCCTTGTAACCCTTAGTGTCTTTACCACCCCTTTCAGTGGCTGATTTCAATCCTTCACTGCTCACTTTTGGCAAATAAAATTTTTCTTTTTCATTGAACACTCCGTAACAATGTGTTTTCTTTCTCTTTGTGTTGCTCATTCCCTCTCTAATACCCAGACCCCTTGAATCCCTTTCACCCACCCACCACCGATCTTGTGTTGATCTGTTGCTCCCCTACCCCTCCCGGTCCTCAAAACAAATGTCTTCATTTAACTTTAGGTTTTGTGGAGGATCTGACAGATGCCGTTTGCAGTCAGGCCACTCTGCAGTCCAGAGTTTTTGTGCACTTATTCTTGCACCCCTCCCACTCCTCTGTTGCTTCACTTCTACAACCCATACCTGCCCCAGTTCTCAGCATAGCAAAAAACACTGGCAAAGCCAATCAGTAATCAAGACAAAACCTATTTGCTTCTGTAAATGCTTCTTGCCCTCTTATTCCCTGGCCTCCCCCCCCACTATCACCAGTCCATAAACAACCTCACCAGTCTCTGCATCTTGTACAACATATTTGTCCTGCAGGATGACAAGAGAGTGTTTTTTTTTATGGATTTCGTATTTTTTGTCTGTTTCGGAAAACATGTTAGACTGGTATATTCTTGTGCCAAGTGTTTATACTTGTGTCTGGGATGATTCAAGCATATAATCAAAGTATACTATAAGAGATCAGGTATCATTTGACTGAAATTTTCCCCCAGATGTGGAATGGATGGAGTTCATTGGACTCATTGCTAGATGTATGCTCTGCAGTGTATATTGTTATGTTGCGGAATAGTCCACCAGTGAGAGGAAACTTCCGTGGTGAGACCAGGTGTTCCCCCTGCTCATGGCCGCTAATGATGGTATGCCCCTGACACAAGGGGCGAGAAAACAAAAGGTGCCTGAGGTTTCGCGCCAGAGGTCAGTGTTACCCACTCCTGTGCTCGTTGTTAATGGTACCCTTGCAGCTCGTCTGCATTGGAGCAGTACTTGCTCCCCACGCCCACCTGCCCGCTGCCTCTGCTGCTGTCCTAGAGCAGCTGGAAGGTGCACTGAGTCTCTGGAGCTCTAGCGGTGGCTGGAGGTAGCAGCCCGAGTCCCACCAGTGCATCCTCAGCAGGCGGCCGTGTCCATGGAGGTGGTCCCACCCACTGTGGTTCATCGTGCATCTCCCTGGAGGGAGGTGCTAATGCTCGTTCAGGCCAGAACAGGAAAGGAGCCCTGGTGAGCGGTCGACATTTCCCTGGGAGGCTAAGGTGGGAGAAAACAACATTCATACCGACAATTTCATGCTGGTCCAAAATATGCATGGTAAAATCACAGAACTCCACAGCTGAACAAGAGAACTTAAAAACAAAAAATAAGAATAAGAAACTGCACAACACATGGAGGAAATACAAACAAAGACATTCTCATGACCCTAGACATCCAGGTAGAAGCAGGAAACTGTAAGAACTCGCTAGCACACTGCCAACCGCATCAAAGGCCCCACGTGGACTAAATTGTGACCATGCACAACAAAAGGGGGGGTCCGTCAACACCACACACCCACTTTGGGGTGCCACACCGAACGGGACATGTTTCCAAAGTGCATGGCAATTGCACCCGCTCGTTTTCTCTGACGCTGCCTACACTTGTCCTTAAACCATCATGTTGTCCATTCCCGCACTGGAGCCATTCGTGGTCGATGGACCACCATCCGCACAATCGGCCAGATGGGTCGAAAGACTGGAAACCTACTTTGCTGCTGTGACCCTGGACAATGATCAACGCCACCCCATACTGCTACATCTAGGGGGAGCTGTGATTCATAAGATCAGCAAATCGGTGGCAGAGGAAAGGCCACCATTCACATATCAGACTCTGAAACAGGCTCTAACTGCTCTCTTCAAGCATCTTGCAATCCCAGATTACGAGAGATTCCTCCTTCGGCAGGCCCAACAGTTTCAGAATCATCAGATGACACCTTCTATGCAAGAATCAAAGAACTAGCAAGTACCTGTACCTTTCCCACTGCCGACAATGAAGTGAGGGCAGAATTCATCCAAGGATGCTATTAGGTGAAGCTGAGAAAAAATATACTGCAAGTCCCTGGCATTTTCCCCATGGGGCAATCAAAGGAGATGTCGAAGGTACATGTGGCACACATGTAGGATGCCTTGCAGTGACAAGTGAAGACCGAGACGGTGAATGCAGTAAACATTGCAACATCAGACAGAAAGAAATCTCGACCAAAGAAAGCCACCAAGGCTCGAGCTTGCCACATGTGTGGATGATCCCATCCTCACCAAGTTCCTTGCCCAGACCAGGGAAAGCAGTGCACAAACTGCAACAAGCCTAACTACTTTGCCAAAGTCTGCCGCTCCACTCGATTGAAAAAATTGACCAAAAATAAGACAATCCATGCCGCACAAAAGTCTCCACCCCTTGAAGGGGAAGGAGACATGGGCAACAACAACATGGAAGGGGCTGTCCCCATGATTCATGCAATGCAACTGGAGGGATACCCCAGGAAACAAATCTCAAGATCTAACATCTTAGTGGCTGCGCGACCAGTAGTGGCCCACATTGACACTGGAGTGTCCATTAACATCCTGGCCCAGTCCGTCCTAAAGACTTTGCAGATTTGCCCTTTGCTTCATCCCACAACCACTCAAGTCTTCGCCTTTGGGTCCTCAACACCACTCCCTCTAGCAGGGGTTTTCATGACTGATATCACCCATGAGACTCAGACAGTCCGTGCCAAAGTCTACACCACTGGGACAGGGTGTGGCATACTTCTGAGCTGCCAGATGGCAGAGAAAGTAAACTTGGTGTTCTTTGTGTTCAGCGTACATCGCAAGAGTATTGAGGGACTGGTGGCAGAATACCCTCAGTTGTTTGAAGGTGTTGGGTGCCTCAAAGGAAGTCTAATACACCTTCACGCTAATGAGTCCATCCAACCAGTTGCCCTGAAGCACTGCAGGGTCGCATTCCGCCTGCGCCCTAAAATGGAGGAGGAACTGCGGAAACTAGAGCTTGCTGATATCATCGAACAGGTGGATGGAGCAACACCATGGGTCTCATCAATTGTCACCATCTGCAAGCCTACGCAGCCTGGTGAGGCGAGGATATGTGTCGATATGAGGCTATCGAACATGGCTATCTATCGGGAACACCGCCCACTGTGGACGACATTGTGGTGGAGGTGAGCAAATCCCGGTGGTTTTTCAAGATGGACTTGGGGACAGGCTACCACTAAGTGTTGCTGGCCCCAGAATCGAGGGTCATTACCACATTCTCCACACATGTTGGGCTCCGGAGATGCAAATGCCACAGACTTGGGGTTTCCAGTGCCGCAGATGTCTTTAGGGACACGATAAGGGAGTTACTGGCAGGACTGTAGGGAGTGACAAATGTCAGTGATGACATCCTGGTGCATGCTCCCACCATTGAGGAACATCAAGAACGGCTCAGGGCCACCTTCAATCGCCTGCATGTCCATAGACTAACCCTGCATCACGAGGAGTGCGCCTTCTTGCAGAAAGACATTGCATTCTTCGGGTATCACTTTACCGACAGAGGGGTAATGGTGGAACACAAAAAGGTCCAAGACATCCAAACAGCTCCAGCTCCTACCTCATTCACAGTTTTCTGGGCATGGTCACGTATTACAGGAGGTTCATACAAAAGTTGCCATCCCTCACAGCCCCTCTCTGAGAGCTGATGGAAGCCAACACCCCGTAGAACCGGGGACCCACTCAAGAAGACGCATTTCAAGCACTCTGGTATACTTTGATCCATCCAAGGAGTCAGAACTATCAGTGGACACCAGCCCCACCGGACTGGGTACCATCCTGTCACAATGAGGCAAGAACGGGGAGTGGACCCCGGTAGCCTATGCCAGTTGAGCATTGACCAAGACTAAACAGAGATACTCCCACATCAAAAAGTAAGCTATAGCCGGCCATTGGGGCTGCCGCCATTTTCATCTGTACTTATATGGCCAGCCTTTCACTGTGCACACTGACCATAAATGCCCTACTTCCATTGTTCAATGGTTCAGCCTCTAAACCACCCCCCAGGATTGAAAAGTGGAGTCTCCAATTGCAGGAATATCAATTCACCGTAGTCTATCGACCCCGTGGACTACCTTTCTCGGCACACCAGCCACAGCCCAAAATTAAGCTGAGGCAGATGATGTGGAGGAATAAGTCAGGCTGGTGGTTGAGCGTTCAGGGCCAATACCGATGTCGATGGAAGAGATCAAAGCCACCACGAAAACTGATGAATATCTGCAACTGGTTATATTGGGTGTCACAACTGGAAGATGGCACATCATGACACACAACTTGTCAAGAAGGACAGAACAGGCGCAAAGTACACTGTCAGCCCTCCACCATGTCAGGCAAGTGTTAGCTCTATCACCGAAGGGGTGTCTGCTGTCAGTCACAGGCTGGTAGTCCCCATGTCAATACAACAAAGAGTCGTGGACCTTGCCTACTCAGCACACCAGGAAGTGGTCAAGACCAAGGTGAGACTTCATTGCAAGGTGTGGTTCCCGGGGCTGGACCAACACATGGTGAGAGCTGTGCAACACTGTTAACTCTGCCAGGCCATTGGCCCAAGTGACCCCCGGCACCTGTCAACACCGAGCCGATCCCTTCTGTTCCCTGGCACGGAGAGAGTGCTGCCCTAGGAGCCCTGCGTGGTGGAGAACATATGTTAGTCATCATTGATGACTTCTACAAATATCCAGAGGTGGCAACTCTAGACGTAACCACAGTGGAACAGACCATCCTGCACTTCAAGAAGATCATGGCTACGCATAGACACACTGTGCTTTGTACGCATTCTTGAGGGAGTACTGGCTCACACCCCATACCACCACTAAGGTACAGCCAAGCTCACTATGCATAAACCGTATGCTAGGTGACACAATTCCACACAACAAGATCCCCACTGCCCTGTGGGAACAAGCAGCCGAGAGGCTACACCAACGCGGTGCCAACAATGACCGCATGTCAAGGAAAAGACGCACCCAAACCGATTGGGGGGCCAGGTGATAGTTAGGAACCGGAAGGGAAGTTCAAGCCCCATTTGAACTGGTGCCATGGACAGTAGCCAAGGTATGCGGCACCATGATCACTGCAACATGTGAAGAAGAGTCCATAACCAGGAAGGTCTAATTTTTCAAGCTCTACCAGTCTGAAGGCTGGGAGCATGGTACCTGTGCCGACAAAAGACCCGATACCCCTGAGTGTGCTGAGAGCCTGGAGGATGATGAAATCATCACTGGACCTACTGAGAATGACATCTTGGTGCCACGCCAGAAAGATAGCCATACCAGATCACTGACCTGTCCGTGCCCCCATGAGAGATGGGAGTGAGAGCTCACCTGTAGTGAGTGGTCCAGCATTGTCAGAGGAGAGCATCCCTCTGAGAGATAGCTCCTGGAGGAACCATCTGGGACCCAAACCCCAGCCTTCCAGCAGACTGAGAGACTTTGTCCTAATGTGAGAAAGTGTCTGAAGACTCATGCCTGAGGTGCCTGGCGACATTCCTGTGGCCAGCAACCGGGGTCAGTCATGCTGCCCCTACCAAGTAAGGACACAGCGAGTCTAGCCCATGGCTTTGGGCCTTAGTGTGGTCTTTTCTTTGCTTTAGTTTCGCTCTTCTTTTCCTTTGTTCTTCTTTGCCTTCTAATTGTTGGATTTTTTGTATTTTCAGTCTGTTGTAGGTATAGGAGAAATGGTATGTTGTGGGTTAGTCCATCAGTGAGGGGAGGCCTCTGTGGTGAGACCAAGTCTTCCCCCTGCCCATGGTCCCCAAGGGTGGTATGCCCCTGACGCAGGGGGCGAGGAAATAAAAGGTGCCTGAGGCTTCACGCCCGAGGTCAGCCTTACCCACTCCAGTGTCCTGTGATTACTACCCCCCATGGCCCCATATGATTGACTAGTGTGCCACGTGGGGCACACAACACACAACACCTACAGCCCAGAAGATGGGGGAGAATGGTCTAGACTAGGTGGTCCAGGATTTTGCCCAGTTCCTCACAACAGTCTTCCAGAACAGGTTTTTGAGTCTACAAGGCATGCTTGTATTGCATTACATACTGCTTGCTACCCCTACATGGGGTGCTGAAGTACTTACCTTCACGGACAGCAAGATACCCTAGTTAGAGTGTGCAGCTGTAAGGGTTCTATTTTTGTTTTGAGCATATATGAGAAGTATTTCATGTCATGCCTGAAGATCTTTGAGGTGTTATGGGACAAAGCACTTGGCAGCTTTGATTGGTTAGGGTATATGAGAGATAAACACTCGAATTATTGATAATCAATAATAATTGTTTGCTTCAAACCAGTCTCTTGCCAGCATTTCATCTGCCTCTGTGAATGTGAGCCATTTCCTTGCAATCAGTTTTCACTTGAGCTACTCATAAGCAAATTTTGCAAAATGTCATGTAATCTTTTGTAATGTTTATGAACAAATCACATTTTCTCACTCCCATAGTTTATTTGTAAATATGGTATGGTATATGGTACTAAAATGCTAAGGAAGGTCTTACCTTTCATTCCTCCTGAGTTGCAAAAACCAGTGGCCATTTCCCTAGTCCTATAGGCAGGATTTTTGTAATGCCCTCTATCTGGACATTAAACAAAGACCACTAAACAAACTCCAAATGCTGCAAAATACCACTTGTCGCCTGTTTAAGAAAATGGCAAAGCATCAGTCTGTAAAGGTTGCATTGAGGGAGTTGCATTGGCTCTCTGTCAAAAAAAGAATTGTTTTAGAGCCTTATGTCTAGCACACAAAGCACTCAACGGAAAGGGGCCAGAGTAGCTGAAAAATAAATTTACTTGGTACTCTCCAAAAAGACAGCTCTGAACTGCTTAATCAAAAACAATTTTGACTCCTAGATTTAAGTAAGCAGCCTGGGGCATTTGTAGCTTTGTCCACTCTACTTCCACCTCTGGAACAGACTGCTCCTGTCTCTTAAATGCCAAGAAAATGTTTTTTTGCTGGACGTGGTACACTGCTAGGGCCAACTCCCCCGGGGGCATTAGAACGCTCTATAATTTGAAAAATCAAATCATACCAAATACCTGTAGTAGGGTTGGAGCTTGGCTGTTGCTTGCCATTGATTGGCTTAATTGTCACTCTTATTTGATTCATCCTAATTTAATGACTTCCTTTCTATTCTGGTATTTCTCCTTCCGTTAAAGCCTAGCCTCTTTAACATCCTTTTGATAGGCTGACTTGCATACTTTCACTCTCATATTTAAGGAACTACTCTTTTTTATTCAGCACTCTATAAGAGTGCATGTGTTTCCATACTTTCCCTCTTGTGATCTTTTCCCCTCCACACCCCCACTAACACTCTGTGTTGCTCCCCCCTTCTCAGCTTGTCTGTAAAAGAAGGGCAACATGTATACTGGTCCAGGGTGTGACTAATGAGCCGTCGCCAAGGTTTGTGTTTGTTTTCTCTCCTACAAGGCCTGATGTTGCAAAAAGTTCAGGCCTTGGCCCGCAAAGGATTTCATGGCTCTAGGGCAAGGTGAGGTGCCTGCTGCCCCACTCCCTCTGCTGGGATTTAATGTTGAATGTATAATTAGCAAGACTGAAAAGGAGATGTCTTTTCTCAGAGAGGCCCATAAATGTGCTCCTTGGTCTAATGCAGAGGATCATATGACTGAGGCATGTTTCAGTTCTGAGTTCTATGAAAAGTGAATTCGAAATTAGGCCTGTGCAACGATCTTTATTTAAATTTAAAATTCCTAATTCTTTTTTAAATTCTTTTTGGAGTTTGCTGAGTGAAAAGTGTTTGAAAATAAACCATGTAATTTATAAAGTTAGAAAATAAAGAATTCAGCGTTTGGTTTCAAGAGAGTGTAAGATATGTGTCTGTTTTAACTTTATTTTGATTTTTTTCTATTACTATTTTAAAACAATACTTTACAAACAAGCAAAGCCAACAGCTTGTCACGCAGTATTAAGGAAAGCTCTATTGGCTCTGCCAATGCTTGTTTAAATAGCATTTTACAGGTGTCATATTGTAGTTCTATCTGCAAAGAAATCACTTCTGATGCTATTTTCAACTTTTTAGCAATTGACATACAACTTTAAATTACACAATATAATTTGTACTTAACAAGACAGCATGGCATTTAGATTACCTTCTGCATCAGTCCCAGTTCCTAGAACTGCCGAACCCAAAGGAAGTTTAAAAGATGAAGACATAAAGATGAACCATTAATGGTGTGCTTTTTTGATTTTCTGATCACCGGTTTTGGGGGATTTTTACTGTTGGGGAGCCTCACCACCAGTGTCTCTCTCACGGCAATCAGATGGTAAATGGACCTGTGCGTGTTTACCACCAGTGTCCGCCTTTTAAGACAAGGCCGCTGCAATGCAGCAAGGGTAAGGGACACTTGGCTGGTTTTGCATGAACACGATTGCACATGTGTGGGCACACATGTGCAGGCTGCGTCTGGGAGTATACCGTCCTGCACAGCCCAGTAACAGTGCACAGATAGCTCTGTGCACATTGGGGGCTCTGCAGGATTAGGTATTCACCTGGGATAGGCCTCATTAGGGTATTGTACACTATTAGGGAAGTCAGTGTGCTTTACTGTTTTAACTATGGTGATATACACATAGAGAGGGATCTGCCTCAGACTGTAGTTTCACTTCCCTTGGACCTACCAAGCCCATTGACATCTGGAATTGGGGCATAACCTGTGTGAGAAAACCAAATTTGTAACTTCCAAAATGATAACTGTACCACTTATGAGTCATTCAGAGTTTCCATATTTTCATAGCTGAGCTCAGTATCAGACCCAAAGCCTTGTGCCACCCTGCTGTGCCCAGCAATTACATTTTCTCCAGCAGCAGGACCAAATGCCACCCCTCACACTAAAGGAGCAATTAGGACTACCTCTCCCAGTTTCTGAGGTGGAAAGGGGTGCAGAATGATCTGTATCAATCACCCAGCTGTCACACTGTACCAGGGATGGGCCTGTTCAAGCCCAATGAACAAAGGAGAGTACCCAGACAACTGGACTCAACCCACTGGGTGGCTTCCTTTGAAATTCTAGTAGGCAAGTCCCTGGCAGTGATGTCAGTGAACGTGGAGCTGAGACCCAGCAGCTGATGTTAGCAGTGGAACCTGCATGGGGCCTCCTTCCTGTTGTACTATTTCACCAGGGACCACATCCCCCAAACAGATTGATGTTAAAGGTGGCCAGGACCCAATCTCTGGACCACTGTGTTCTCCCTGGTGAGGGGAAGAGCTGTCATGCTTCCCAGCAATTCTAAAAATTAGGGGGGCACAGTTGTGCTCACCCCACAGGAGGCTCTTAATCACTTATGTAGACAGGGAGTGATGCAGCACATCCCCATGTAGTCCCCTTTTCCCATGCCCCTGTCTTGGGGGAGCACAATGTGGCCTTTCTTTTCCTGTTACCCACTAGGTCCTCACTCTAATTTGTTGGGGACCCCAAAATCATCACCTTTCCTGCTTTTCCATGCATTTTCATGTTTTCTCATGGCTAGAGCCAGGAGTAGAGAGTAGCTCATTATCTAGGGGCCTTGTGTATGGTAACATTTCAGGGTTTGGGAGGCCTACAAATGTGTAATGCACTGTTTAAGTGATTATGCCTTGTAGGGGCTGATTATATGGTTGCAATTTAATGCTTTTTCACAATGGTGTTTCACTGTGGTGTCCTCTAGGGGTTGATTTGACCACTACAGTCTTTTGTGTATTCATCATTATCACAATAATGATCATGACGACTCAAGCCAAAGCAATGTAAGTATTACACAATGACTGTTGAAGCTTACTTAATATCTTTGGGGTGACTCCCCTAAGGGGTCACCAGTGATTGCACAATGTCATCTATGGTATGTCCCATCTGCCAATGTAAATATGTAAATTACTGCATAGTATTTAGTAGTGAGTGCGTAATAAATGTACTTTTCTTTTTTCTAAATAAAAGGTATTGACTGGACAATCATTTATTGAGTGCCATTATTGCGTACCAGTGATTGGTGATTACCAGGCTACACCGCCTCCCTTGAGTAGGCCTTAGACTGCTGTGCTTAGCTACCCCGTGAGAGTCAAGTGCTACAATGGGGTGTTTGGTGCCCACTGAGGACAATTGTGGATCTTTTATTTGTAATGGCCACACAACCAACAGCCCAATTTCCAACATGGTATCCAACCGGGAAGGCTTGAGAGAAGTAACTGAAAGCATCAATTATTTCCAACATTTTCCATCACTTAGTTAAAGGTGGCAAACTGTCCTCTTATCGTCACCATTCTTCTATGTGTGGTTAGATTATTACATTACTTCACTCCTGGACCATTCTTATGGTGCTAAAACATTTCAGGATCTACCCAAAGGAAGTCAGTCAAGTCCACAACGGGTTAGACTTCTCTACCAATTGGTTTCTGGTTCACAATGAACAGATGTTAAGATTTGAATGAGAAATTAGACCCAGCTATCTGCGGATGCACAGCATACTCAGCCCAATTTCGCCTTTTCCAACTCTTTCCCAATGCTTGCCCAGTAACACTGAGTTGATGTTATATATTTCGGTGTTTATAGAGCATATGATGTACACTGTACAACAAACAGAATCACTTCTAGGCACATTTAAAGCTAATACTATTGTAGTGGGTAGTTCATCGCCAAGACCTTGGACATTGTGATGATCCATGAAGTTGTGTACAGCACTTTCAAATAATTTATTTACAGCCCTGCCTCATAGAAGCATGTTGCAAGTGTTAACTTAGCACTGAAATAAGAGAGCTAGCACACTGTTTCCCCACTTTTTCTCAGAATGTCTTCCTGCACTTCAGTAACAGCTTCGTGTAGCCTAACTGGAGTTCTAAGCAGTCACAAAGAAAGTTGCTTTGGGTGATAGGTATTCCAATCTACAGGAACATCAGGCTGTTCCCTGGCAGGATACTGCCCGCGCCTGAGCCGGAGCCGAGTCAGTTGTGTGGAAGATGGAGTATGACACACAACTGATTTTGACCCAGCTAACGGCCTATTACAGGCTCCATTCTGGCTGCAAATGAGCAGAATTCCTCTGTTGGCCAACCCACCGTTGCTTTGAGGTGGCCAAAGCCCAGCAAAACGTGTTTGCTCTTCACCCTTCTGTCTTCTGTTGTGGCAGCTTCACCTTTTGTGAGATTGTGAAGGATGACAAAACATATTAGCGCAGATCAAAGGCACTCTGTCCTGCGTCCACACATCGGGTTCACAGAAAAGTCAAATGCCTCATGAAAACAGAGCACGATTATAACAGATATTCTTTTGTGATTTCAAGGATTAGGAGGCATGTTTTGTTCTGGCATGGAGAACCAGACCGCAGATTGGATTGAAAATTAACCAGGAGACTTCTGTGAGACCTAGAATGGCGGAAGAGCCTGGAAGAGCTGGGAGGACGGCCTAGGTAATAAAAACTATAACACGTTTTATTATACAGCGCTTCACACCTCACTTCTGACTTTTGCAAGCGCTGTAAACAGCAGGAGTTACCATTTCCCAATGTTATGGGAATCGGGCTTCTGAACTGCAGTGCTCTGCATTTTTCAGGAGCTAATGTTTAACTCGGAAAGTCGCCCTGCCAGCATAAGAGCAATAACTTATTTACATTTTGCGGTAGTGTCAAGGGGATCGGATTTATTGTGAAAGAGGGATAATAGTAGGATGGTTTGAGCAAGGAACCATTTTCTGTCTTTGCAGAGGAAAAAGGAATGAACTTCACAATGCAACTGAAAGCAGCGGTATGTTCGAAAGACTGCTATTGACTCTAGAAGGGTCTTACATTGCAGCTTGTGTCTGGTGGAAACTTTGTAGGTGATTCCTTGCAAAGGACCCATCTGGCACAAAGTGCCTTGATGTCGAGTTCAAGTTCACCTATACACTACTCTAAGGTTCTACCCAGTGAGGTGTGACACCCCTCTTTTCTTGGTCTTTTTGGAAGCCATACAACTTGTCAAGAACTAACCGTTAGGCACCACTCCAGACACTCATATTTTTGAAATCACACAACTTTCCATCTGGACCCTTTCCAATCCAGATTCCACAGCAGCCACAGCACCGAAACCACCCTCATCGCCGCCACCGACGACATCAGAACCATACTGGACAGTGGCAAAACTGCAGCCCTCATCCTCCTGGACCTCTCGGCCACGTTCGACACTGTCTGCCACCACACGCAATGCTGGAATCCGCAACAGAGCCCTGGACTGGGTCACCACCTTTCTCACCAGCGGAACCCAAAAAGTCCACCTCCCCCCATTCCGCTCGGAGGGCACCGAAATCATCTGTGGGGTTCCCCAGGGTTCGTCCTTCTGCCCGACCCTCTTCAACGTCTACATGGCCAGCTCGCTAACATCGCCCGATCCCACAACCTCAACATCATCTCATATGCCGACGACACCCAGCTGATCCTCTCCCTCACCAAGGACTCCGCCAAGGCCTACTTCCACGAAGGAATGAAGGCCATCGCCGAATGGATGAAGAGCAGCTGCCTCAAACACAATTCGGACAAGATGGAAGTCCTTATCTTCGGCTCCACCCCCTCCTGGTGGCCTGCCACTCCCGGAACCGCTCCGACTCCCACCGACCAGGCACGCAACCTAGGATTCATCTTGGACCCCTCACTATCCATGACCCAGCAAGTCAACGCCATCTCCTCCTTCTGCTTCAACACCCTCCGCATGCTCCGAAAGATCTACAAATGGATACCCACAGAAACCAAAAGAACAGTCACCCCAGCCCTCGTAAGCAGCAAACTCGACTACAGCAATGCCCTCTACGCAGGAACCACGGGCAAACTCCAGAAGAGGCTGCAACGCATCCAGAACGTCTCCGCACTCCTCATCCTGGACATCCCCTGCCACTGCCACATCACAGACCACCTGAAAAACCTGCACTGGCTCCCAGCCAAACAAGAGATTTGCCTTCAAACTCCTCACCCACACTCACAAAGCACTGCCGAACACCAGACCAGAATACCTCAACAAACGACCCTTCTTCTACACCACGACTCGGCATCTCCGCGCCGCTGACCTTGCCCTTGCAACAGTCCCGCGCATCCGCAGAACTACATCCGGCGGTAGATCATTTTCACACCTCGCCGCCAAAACATGGAACACTCTTCCCACCCACCTGCGCCAGACTAAAGACCTCCTTAGCTTCAGAAAACTTCTCAAGACCTGGCTGATCGAGCAGTAGCAGCATCCCCCTCCCCCCCCCCACCTTCTCCCCAACCCCTCCTCAGCGTCTTGAGACCCTCACAGGTGAGTAGTGCACTTTACAAATCCCTGATTGATTGATTGATCAGAGGAGACAGCGGCACATGAGCTACACTTATTAAGTGTGAAGGAGGCCACTTTAATAAAACAGATACGTGCTGCATCCTGACATAATATGCCATAAGGCATTAACCCTAACAAATGTGGCTGCCGGACATTTTATAGTTTAATTATTCTTCCACTTCTCTAACCCTTTATTACACTTCTAGCTTTACCTCTATAATCTGGACCGCAGCCCCCACTTTGAACTCGCCGCAGGCAAGAGTTACTCAACTTTGGCCCCCAGCTACCTACTTCACCGATGAGGGTTTGTTGAGCTTGGATCCCTGTGGTTTGGACAGTGCTTGCCAGAGTTTGCCTGCCCACGAAGGGACTGAGGCGACTGATATTATGGGTTCCCAGGGGGTGGACCAGGACTGACTGCTTGTGCTGCCCGAGAGACCTCTCCTCCTGCTTTGGTACTCCCTTGTGCAAGCAGGTGGATTCCTCTCCCCATCGTGGACTTTATACAGACCCTAAAGGGGTACCTCCCCCCTGCAATACACTGCCCTGCTCTGCAGTGCTCCATCATACTTTGGATTTGCAGCCGCCCCTGGGGACAGAGCCATGGGCTGTGACAGGGGGCCAACGGGCCAGGCCAAAATGTTCAAGTACACAACCCCGTTAGGTGGGACAAAGGGAACTTCGGAAGGTGCCCCTGGGACTGATAGAACAGTGACTGGGGACACTACATCCATTATCCTAGAAGCTATCCACATATTCATTCAATATATCATTGGAGTTAAAAATTTAGGACATGGGAGTGAACGTGACCCTACTCCCCCAAGACCTCCGACAAACAGTAGAGAGGGTCTCAGAAGCCAAAGAAAGTATTTCCATCCTGGAAGACACCATAAAAACCTCTCAACGGAAGAAACCCACCTAACCCAGGACACAAAATCCCTGCAAGATTGTGCGGAAGCTGTTGGTGGGTCCAACAATCCAAAACAATCTTCTCTAACTCCACAAAAGAAGCATGGACCTCGCTCACTGAGCAGGAACTGATCACCCCCAACCCTCCTGTTCCACAGGGCAACATGAGTCCACCTCATGCATCAAGCAAGGGATGCAAAAGACCAAAGGGTAAACGTCAGAAAAAGAGATTGAGAAGGCGACATGCAGGACACCATGAAATGGCTCTTACCTCGGAGTCATAAGATGAAAAAGGGCACTGATCAGAAGACAGCATCTCACCATCTCAGCATGGCCCTGGCCTGTCCACAAACTGATCCTGGAATAACTTCATATGTTCATGATTCTGATACTTTCAGCACACCAGTACTCCTGTATTCTGTTACAGTATTACTACATAGTGATTTCAGGGGTGGCTGGGGGAGACTTCCTGACCCACTTTGATCCATCTTACCCCCATTGTTGAATAGTTTGATCTATATTGTGTTGGGAATGGGTGACAGATGCTTTCTCAGGGTGGGAAGTATAGAGGGAGGATGGGGAGTATGGTTTTGTTGTATGTGTTTGTTTTCAGTTTGTAATGATTTGTTTGCTTTGTATCTACTCTGGAAGGGTAATTCGCTTGATATCCCCCATGGAGAGATCCCCACTACTGGCCTCTACCGCATGCACCCTCTCTGCCAGCACCACAAAGTAACCCTAAAGCTGACTGCACTGATTACCAATTATTTCCAAGGATCCTACTATGTCTCAATCTTTCATGATCATGACATGTGGCACCTTAATGCCTGGTTGCTACACAATGATAAATTTACAGAACATTTACTGAATGAGTTTAAGTCCTTTCATGGGATGAATGAGGGCATGG
This sequence comes from Pleurodeles waltl, assembly GCF_031143425.1. NCBI lineage: Eukaryota > Metazoa > Chordata > Amphibia > Caudata > Salamandridae > Pleurodeles > Pleurodeles waltl. The sequence goes on along the minus strand of NC_090446.1, from coordinate 641,237,717 downwards.
TTGATTTTGCAGGTACCCTATGGGAAGCGGGCAAGATCTTTATGAGAGGCATGGTCCGCTTTTACATTCAAGGGGCTAACAGAAAAAATAAAATGGCCAAATCGCCAAGCTTGAAACTACAATAATACTTAAGGATCACAGGGAGCCCAGAACATGAAGTGATCCAGCAAAATGCGAACTAGAACTATGCAGGACTTTGCTACACCAGCAATGTCTGCACAAAGCCCACAAGTGCAGGATGGCCTCCATGCACCAGGTCTATGAATGGGGAGACAAATCTAGTAAGCTACTGCACTGGCACCCCACATTCTAATTCGACAACAGGGTAATACCCTGCATCATCGGGAACTCAGGGGGATGTGTTGAAGACTCCCAGAAGAGTGCTACTGTATTTGCCCACTACTTTGATGAGCTATATGCTCGTCAAAGAAATAACATTCTCCTTGGTGGAGGAACTCCCCCTGTCGCAGTTGTTCCCCCTTGAGAGAGCCGCCTTGAACCAGGATATTCCAGGGGAAGAAATAAGAGACGCACTGGCAAATTTGAACCCGGGTAAAACTCCAGGACCTGATAGATATACAGTAGAGTTCTCCACCCCAACATTGTCCCACCCCTGCTCAAATTATACAATGAAGCCATTGACAAGGGCTATTTTTCCTCCAAGATTGACCAGGCCACAATTGTGTTCTTCCCAAACCTGGCCGCACACAATAAACATGCACCTCTTTCCGACTCATCTCCCTTATTAACAGCGAGGTTCAACTTTTTGTGAAGCTTCTGCTGAACCAGTTGCTGACGGTCATTCACAAGCTGGTCTACCTTGACCATGTAGGTTTATCCCCCAGCGTGGCACCAGGCACTGCATTACACATATAGCATTATCACGTATTAAAGCTCTGGGAGGTCCCACTGCCGTTTAAAAATGCGCCTGACATGGTTGATTGGTCCTATCTTGGAGAGGTACTTACTGGTATGGGGTTCGGACCTCGGTTCCGAGGTTATGTGAGGGTCTTTTATGCAGACCTCCAGGCCCGGGTGAGGATCAACAGAGTGCTGTCCGATGCATTTCCAGGGAGGAGGGGCACCAGGCAGGGGTGCCCACTATAGTCACTTTTGTTTGCTCTCGCTTTGACTGGAGCCTTGCATTGGAGGTTCGCATAGAGCTTTATGCAGATGACATCATCTTAGTCATGTCCTGACCAGCTGAAACAGGGCCCAGACTTCTTCAAATCCTGTGCGTTTCTTAGGAGGCATCGGGACTGCAGGTCAACTGGGACAAATCTCTATTGGTCCCTCTGAGGGGGTCCCACAGATACAAGGCCTGACAATCCTGGATTCAAATACGCAGGGTTAGCTTTCAGTACCTTGGAATGTACATTCCCTGGGAGCCAGGTCTGACATGGAGTCCAAACCTCGCTCCCATGATGCTTAAGGCGGGTGAGGACCTCTCACAATGAAATAAGTAGGATCACATTGTACAAAATGATGATCCTCCCAAAATTACTCTGTGCTCTACAAAACTACCCTTTGCACATACCACAAGCTTGCTTCAACTCGGTTCTGGATATGGGACGTAAATTTATATGGGGCTGTGGCACTCCCAGAGTAGCCTTTGAGAAATGCACCCGGGCGGTGTAAGATGGTGGTCTTGCAATGGCAGATATGCGCCGATACTTTTGGCGACACAGTTACACCCTATCAGCTGCATAGAGAGTGGGTGACCCTGCCTAAAGAGGCGAAGTAGCCACCCTGGAATTGTACAACATCCCATATGGTGCCCCAATTCCCTCTAACGTCCCAGAGGTAACCCAGGTGGCCTTTCAAAGGTGGAGTGCTGCCCTCCAGGGGATGGGATGGAACCGCAAGATGACAAAGGAAGCCCTCTGTGGGAGGGCAGGTGGCTGGATCAAATGTCTACCCTAGAAGGATTCAAAGGATGGGACTATATTGGAATATCAAGAGTAGGGGATGTCTGGGATAGGGGCCACATGAAATCATTCCAAGAGCTCCAGGCACAATTTTTAATGCCAACCTCCAAATTCTACTGCTACTTACAACTTCGACATGCCATACACACATAACAATATGCACTACAGGACATTTGTGAGTAAAGCCCTTTAGAAAACAAGATCCTTATGGGCAGTTTAGGCAAAGGTGGGGAATTGCAGATCTATAAATCCATAGTAGGGCACTAGAGCATATCATTGAACCCTTCAAAAGAGAAACGGGAGGGCTGGGTGGGAAATCTGGACAAGGCGGATTGGAGAGATGCCTGCATGGCCCATTGCACTCTAACAATATCCACTAAGCTCTGCTTTATACAATTCAAGTATCTACACCAAGCAATTGTGACACCCCTTTGTATGTGGAGAGTGGGCCTCATGCCCCAGGTGAACAAATCCTATGGGGAATTTGTTCCACATTATATGGAAATGCCCAGTAATACAGGTCTATTGGACTGCTATCCTTGATGTTCTTTCTGCTGTGGTGGACACAAATGTTGACGCTCACTCAAGGACTGTTCTGCTCGGCATCCTAGATGATATGAGTGGGCATAGGGGGATAGCACACTGGTGGGTCTGGGCATGTTAATTGCCAAACGGGACATAGCCAGCTACTGGACCCTGGCAGCCCCCTCGGTTGGGGCTTGGAAACGTGGTATGGACTTGTGCAGCAAGCTGGAGGAAATGATTTACAAAGCCCGGGGATGTCCCTGCAAACATGCCAAAATCTGGAAAAAATTGGTGGGTCTACCACAGACTGGAAATTTAGATGAAACCCAGGGAGCTACCCTGAATGCTTGTATGGACATTGCACTGAGGCAGTTTGAGGAACAGGGAGAACAGAAGAGCAATATGTAAATATATCCCTAGTAAGCAAAGCAATTGTTTTGATGTTAACGTGCAAAATGGTAATGAAATGTTACTATAAAACAAAACCTCTGATCACGAGTTGTATATCATGATCATAAATAAGGACCTACAAGAATATTGACTGCAGAATATCTTCTTCCATTATATAATCAAGGAGTTAAGAATAGTAAATCTATGCAAAACTACATGCACTTATATTGACTATATAGTGGTAGCTGATGAGATGGAGTCAATATATTTATTGGTCGATATTAGAAACTCACACCCTCCTCAAACACCTTCACAGCATACATTCAAAACTTTGAGTAGTTGATCTGTTTCATCAGCTGTGGTAGACAGCTGAACTTTTACATTCAGTATAGATCCCCAGACGTTACACACTGAAAGGCAGGTAGAATTACCTAACACAGATCTATTGAGCGTATAGGAAAAGGCAAGATAAGGAAGACTGCAACTAGCTAATCGCATATAATACCAACCCACCACCCCATCCTGTCAATGGGCTCCGTAGCTACTACTTGCCAGTACCACTTGCCTATTAAGTATGGAAGAGGTGAAAATTGCATAATTTGCTTTCATGCATTTGCTGGAAGTTTCAGGAAAAGTATACAGAATTACATGAAATTACACATAACTATGTGCAATGTAAATCTATCATTTTGTGCTACATATTAGCATGAAATCTGTCCTTTTGTCAATTTTTTGATCAAAGGATGCATTGTGCAATTAAAAAATAGCATGAAAAACACAATTCCTCCGAACAGTAGCCACCCACATTATGGTCGTTAATATTGTTCCAGCGGCGCACCCTGCATATGTCAATGGTGGGGTGGGGGACGGACAATGGGGGAAACAACGGAATAAAAAAAAAAAAACACTTACCTTTCCCACCGTTCCTGCTGACTTCTGCCGCGTTGCTCATTGATCCTCTTCGGATAGTGTCCTAACATTCACTGGGACACAAGTACAGGCTCCCCAGCAATCCTGGTGCTGCTTTCATCCCAAACCTAACATGAAAGCAGCATCAGGATTGATCTGAGCGGCTCGGACTCCTGCTCAGACACAACCTTGGGACGGCCTAAGACGTCCAGCCAAACACACATGCGTACTTGGGTGCACTCTCTCCTCAACCCCCTCCCACCTCCCGTGGCCCAGCCCCACCTCTCCCTGTACTGCTGGCTGAGACAGCAGATGAAAAATAAAACGGTAGTAAACTATTGTGGAGGAGCCGCCCCTGTAGAGCGTTCAAGCGCTGTATTTTTAGCATAAACTGCAGCGTGCATACACAGGTGGCATAATGATGTAGCTGGAACAATGTCATGTAACAAACGTAATGAAAAATTCACAAAATTACATGACTTAGCTGACATAATTTAAACTTGCCCCAGGACAATTAAAGAACAGGCAAAGAAAGGGTTAGACTGATCTCTACTGATGGGGGGCAGGTTCCAAAGCAAAAGAGCACTAGAAATCCACAATTTCCTATGCGAGTCACTACCTCTTATACATTGCACACTCCCGAACATTGAGTGCAACAGAAAAGCCTCTCTGAGGTAATAGAATCACCCACAATGAGTAGTTCCAATGTGACCCCTCCTGCGAGAGATGCTGTCCGAATGCTGCAGGCATGTGGCAGCACTCTCCGACCACGGCCCATATTTATACTTTTTTAGCGCAGCATTTGCGTCGTTTTTTTACTCAAAATCGGCACAAACTTACAAAATACAATTGTATTTTGGAAGTTTGTGCTGCTATTGCATCAAAAAATGACGCAAATACTGAGCTAAAAAAGTATAAATAAGGGTCCACGTCTTTTGCAAATTCTTTTCCATACACGCCTGGGATGTCCCAGTCTAACTTGAGTCACTCTAGCCCCCAGTCTACTGATCCAGCAGCAGAGGCCTCATCCATACCTATTACCTATACCCCAGCCTATACCGTCCGTATCTCCTCCCTTGGTGGTGTATTTCTGAAACAGCTGCTGGGATCAGTCTCCTATGGCCTGTCTCCTCACACAACACATTCTGACCAGCTCTCGTCTGTGACATGCATTCTTGACCAGTGTTGCCTCGAGAAGCTCTTGATTCTGCCAAACCCTTCTTTAACAGCAATATAGGTGGTTTACACATCTGTGGAGCCAATCATCTCTTTGACCTCTTGATCATTTTAATTAATTTCCATTTTTCTAAACCACTGCCAAACTAGAAGGGCATTGGTGAGATTTGCATATAACAACAGAAAATTACAATATAGTATAACTTTGACCTAGATTTAATGAAAGATACAGTATCTGGTGGGAAGGTAGAAGAAGAAATAACAAATACATCAACTAGAGCACATTATCTGAAGTCAATTAAGACTTTTTTCACCATTTCTAAAACACAGGAAATCTGAATAGGTTATGAGGAGGAGTGGTCCGTGGAAGGGAGTTTCACAGATTGGATGCGGCACCAGTGAAGGATTGCTTCCGTCCTCGAGATGTTTAAAATGTTGGGTTCCCAGTTGAAGAGCATCCTAACTCCTTTGTCCCTTCAGACTTTTAGAGGTGCTGAAAGGTTTTTACCAGGTACAGTGGAGTACCCAGGTGGAAGAAACCAGATGTTAAAATTGAGTCTGAACTGGAAGTGAGACCAATGTAATTCCTCAGCTTCATCGAGTTGTGATCTGTTTTTCTCTCACTCAAGGACCACAGTATGGAAGAAGGCCGTGATCGGTGCCAGAGACGATTAGCTAAATCCAGCTAAAATATCATTGCCAAAGTTTAATCGAGTAATTACTAGTGCTTGAGTGATAGCTTTTAGCTGTCTGACTGTCAATGGGTGTTCAGTTTTTTTCACACAATATAGGCCAAAGCTTGATGCTTGGCCTGGGTTACCGATGCGAGGTGAAAGTGATATGGTGTAGTTAATGGTGAAGCCCAAGTATTTCAGAAAGCAGGGGAGATAGATTGTTAGAAATCATCAAATCCGAGGACATTTAGGAGTGCTATGTTATGTGTTGTTGTGCTTAGGGGAGATAAGGGTGAAATTTGCTTATGATCATTTATCAGGAGACCAGATTGCTGAAAATATTATATTCCTCTACTCACCTTTCCTTCTAATGTTCACTGGACATTCTGTCAGAACCCCCAATCTACTTCCACCAGCCTCAGCTCTACCCACATAAGAGCCGACTCAAAATCATATTTTAGCACACCTGCTGTGAAAGTTATTAATACCATTCTATTTTCTTTCCCATGCAAGTAAATCTAGTCTCAGAATGGTAAATCAAAGTGTTGCTTATTATTTTACTTTGATTCCATGTTTGGCAATAACTGTACACAACCAACTAGCACTGGTTGATAATCCAAGATGTGAGGAAAAAATCAGGGATATTTTTCTGACTTAAATGAGTAAGAGGAGAGTGTCAACAAACAGCCACTCTGTTGTGGACTGAAGTTTCCTAATATTACAGAAGACACTAGAATAGTTGGTCATAGGGTTGTTGGAAAAATGTAACTTGTCCCAAATTTACTTATATTTTTTAAAGTTTTACAATGCTCATAGTTTGTGACATTAAAAAAAGAGTATAAATCAGAGCCCCGGGTGTATCCCACTAGTTCAGGGCATTTCGCCTCTGTACCCTCGCCACTCCACCGTTTACCTTTATTTTCCCTGGTGCGTGGTTGGTCTACATAATTTTGCAGACCATCGGAAGTGCCACTCCTTCGGATTCGAGGAGAATCAAGGTGACAGCTAGTTATTGTTACCAATACAAGCTCACTTCTCACTCAGCACATTGTCATAACATGTTTTTCATTACTTCTTTTTTGGGGTTTGGCAGTGGATGACGCATGTGACATTGAAATTCCAAAATACTATGGAGATAGTATGAACTATTGCAGGAAAGTGAAATTGCTACAGAACAAAGAATGAGACTTATGTACAAGGAATAGAGCTTGAACTAAAATTTGGCATTTCCATCATATTTCTCTTGTAGCCTTTGCTGTTGTAATTGGTCAGGCGATGATAGAAACTACGTTTGACTTGAACACTTAAGACCATTCTGCCGTACAGCATATTTTAGGACATCCTCATTCCTCACTCCTCATCCCCACTTCTTACCCCTGCTTCTCATTCATCATCCCTATTTCTCATCTATCATACATTATACCTACTTCTTATCCATCATCCCTATTTCTCATCCATCATACATCATCCCTACTCCTCATCCCTACTTCTCTTCCATCATCCCTGCTTTTCATCCCTGCGTCTCATCCCTGCTTCTCATCCATCATCCCTATTTCTCATCCATCATCCATCATTCCTACTTCTCTTCCATCATCCCTGCTTTTCATCCCTGCATCTCATCCCTGCTTCTCATCCATCATCCCTATTTCTCATCCATCATACATCATCCCTACATCTCATTCATCATACCTGCTTCTCTTCTATCACCCCTACTTATCATCCATCAACCCTACTTCTCATCCATCGTCCATCATCCCTATTTCTCATCCTTCATCCCTGCTTCTCAACTCCACTATTCATCCATCATCCCTACTTCTCATCTATCACACATCATCCTTACTTCTCTTCCATCATCCCAACGTCTCACCCATCATCCCTACTCCCTCAATCATCATACATCATCCCTACTTCTCATCCATCATCCTTACCTCTCTTTCATCATCCCCGCTTCTCATCCATACTTCTTTGTCATCATCCCATCTTCTCTTCCATCAACCCTACTTCTCATCCATCATCCCTGCTTCTCATCTATCATCCTTACTCCTCATTCCTTATCCCTCAGTCACACCCACACATTTTCAATTTTATGAAACACACCTTCACACCGATTGGTTGGCAACAGCCAATCAGAGTTATGAAAGAGGCCTGCATTCAATTTCGCTGAAAAGCAGCCTTCTCATTGCATGTGCTGGGTGAAGGTGGAGGAGAGGAAATGCAACTGTGTGTTTGTTTCCAGTGAATTCAAGGCTGTACAACATTGTATTTTATTTAACTAAGTGCTTTTCTGTTAACACAGGCCTCTGCACAAAGCTCTGCTGGTTTGGGAAACACAATGAGTCCACAGCTTGGGCCATAAATCAGCTCTTGGGGAAAGGGTTATAGAGTTAATTTTTTTGGTATGACTGAGGGATGTGGAATGAGGAGTAGGGATGATGGCTAAGGCATGAGAAGTAGGCATCCAGCAGGCAGGTCGCTCCTCGTGCCGCCTCCACTTTGCCTGTTGTATCTTTCCCAGCCTCAGTCCATTTTTCTTTCCTCAACCCCTGTCGCTGTGTCCCCGTGGCCCCTCCCCCTCCACCACCTCCTCTTCGTCCGTTTTCTTTCCTCAACCCCTGCTGCTGCGTCCCCGCGGCACCTCCCCATCTCCTCTCCGTCCGTTTTTCCCACCGCTGCTAATCCCTGCGGCCCCACCACCCCAGCCTTCCCATGCACCAAGCCCTCCCCCCAGCTGCCACTCCATCCCTCCTCCCCATTTATGGCAGCCGCAGTGCGGTAACAGGAGCAACCCTTGACCCTGCTTCCAGCAGGCAGGTCGCTCCTCGCGCCGCCGCCCCACGCCCCCTCCTCTTTGCCGGTTGTATCTTTCCCAGCCTCCGTCCGTTTTTCTTTCCTCAAACCCTGCCGCTGTGTCCCCGCAGCCCCTCCCCCCTCCCCCACCTCCTCTCCATCCGTTTTTCCTGCTGCTACTAATCCCTGCGGCCCCACCCCCTCAGCCTTCCCATTCGCCCAGCCCTCCCTCCTCCCAGCTGCCACTCCCTCCCTCCTCCCCATTTATGGCAGCCGCAGCGCGGTAACAGGAGCAACCCTTGACCCTGCTTCCAGCAGGCAGGTCTCTCCTCGCGCCGCCGCCCGCGCCGCCTCCACTTTGCCGGTTGTATCTTTCCCAGCCTCCGTCCATTTTTCTTTCCTCAACCCCTGCCGCTTCGTCCCCGTGGCCCCTCCCCCCACCTCCTCTCTGTCCGTTTTTCCCGCCGCTGCTAATCCCTGCGGCCCCACCCCCCCAGCCTTCCCATTCACCCAGCCCTCCCTCCTCCCAGCTGCCACTCCCTCCCTCCTCCCCAATTATGGCAGCCGTGGCACGGACGCGCCTTTAAGCCCGTCTGCACAAAGACCACGCCCAGCGCCAGTCCCCCTGGCCCCCTCAGACAAATCTACTCCCCCCTCAACCTCCACTCACTCAACCCAGGCCCTCGCCCCACCTGCACCTCCAGCTCCACACACACTCATGGCCCCTACACCTGTCATTTCTCCTGCTCCTCATCCCTCACACCACACACCAACCATAGCGACCCCCCAACAACAAACACAACACCCCCAACGCAATACACACCTGCTCTGCCCCCACCCCCACCAACTAGCCCCACCGCACACCACCCCACAACCAGAACACACCCCGCAACAACACCCTCATGCACCACACCAACACCACCCACCACAACCACCTCAACTGCCTGCTCCTCAACACACGCTCCCTTCATAAACATGCCATAGAACTCTTGGACCTCATCACATCACACTCACCTGACATCGCCTTCCTCACGGAAACCTGGACCAACCCCTCCTCAGAACCCGACATAGCCATCGCCACCCCCAAGGGATACAAACTCCAACGCAAAGACTGCCTCAACAGGCCAGGTGGTGGCATCGCCATCCTACACAGGGACACCATCAAAGTCACCACCAGCTCCCAAGACACTATTGACAGCACAGAACACATGCACTTCCAAATCCACATTAACAACAACTCCACCCTCAGAGGTACACTAATCTACAGACCACCAGGACCATGCCTTCTGGCAACACCATCGCCGACACCATCAGCTTGCACGCCCCACCTTCACAGACTACATCCTCCTTGGTGATTTCAACTTTCACTTGGAGAACCTTCAAGACCACAACTCAACCTCCCTCATAGACAACCTCACCAACCTCGGACTCAAACAACTAGTCACTGCACCCACCTACTCAGCAGGACACACGCTTGATGCAATTTTCACCTCAAACCAACACATAGCCTACACCCACGCCACCGAACTCCACTGGACTGACCATCACTACGTCCACTTCTCCTTCACCAAACCCCCTACACACCACCATCAACACACCACAGCCTACCGCATGTGGGACAAGATCCCCACAGAACGCCTGAACTCCCAACTGGCTCACAACCTCCCCCCCCGCACCAATGACCCCAACACAGGAGCACACAACCTCTCTAAATGGATCACTACCTGCGCAGACACACTAGCCCCCCCCAGAAAACACATTGCCACCTGCAACATCAAGAGCGTCCCATGGTTCACCCCCGAACTCCAAGCGCAAATGCCGCCAAACGGAGAAAATATGGCAACAAGAACCCTCTACAACCAACCTCTCTACCCTGAAAACTACTATTCGCACCCATCACCAACTCATACGCACCACCAAAAGAGATCACTACAAGACACACCTTGACAACAACTCCCAAAACAGCAAAGAACTCTTCACCATCATTAAAGAGCTAGACAAACCCAAAGCCAGCAACATAGACCCCCCACACACACACAGCCCCTATGTGACGCCCTCTCCAACCACTTCCACCACAAAATCCTGGACATCCACAACAGCTTCATACCACGCACACACACCACACACACCCCTCACTCACCCAACTCAACCACCACTCATGACCCCCCCACCACACTCACCACCTGGGCCCCCACCACACACGAAGAAACTGAAAAAACCATGAACAATCTCCATCCACTCCGGACCCCCCTCTGACACCTGTCCTCATCGCCTCTACAACAAAGCCAGCCCAACCATCGCCCCCATACTCCGCGACACAATCAACTCCTCTTTCGACTCCTAAAAAAACCCAAAGCCGACCCGGACATCCTCTCCAACTATTGCCCCATCTCCCTCCTCCCTTTCCCCGCCAAGGTTGCCAAGAAACTAGTCAATGCCCGCCTATCCCACTTTCTCGAAGAAAACAACACTCTTGACCCCTCACAATCCGAGTTCCGCAAGAACCACAGCACGGAAACCGCCCTCATCGCATGCACTGACGACATCAGGACCAAAATCGACAAAGGCGAGACCGTCACACTCATCCTCCTAGACCTCTCCGCTGCCTTTGACACTGTCTGCCACCACACACTCTGCACACGCCTCCACAACACAAGAATTCGCCACAAAGCCTTAGACTGGCTCACCTCCTTCCTCACCGACCGGACCCAAAGAGTCCGCTTTCCACCTTTCCACTCCACCGCTACCAAGATCATCTGCGGAGTCCCCCAAGGGTCCTCCCTCAGCCCCCCACTCTTAAACATTTACATGATCCCCATAGCCAAAACCCTCTGACCACACAGAATCACTATCCTCTCCTGCGCAGACGACACACAACTCATCCTCTCCCTCACCCGCAACCCCACCACCGCCAAAACCAACCTACACGCTGCTCTCCTCGACACCGCCAACTGGATGAAAACTAACCACCTCAAGCTTAACTCCAACAAAACCGAGATCATCATCTTCGGCCCCAACGAAACCATATGGGGCGACTCCTGGTGGCCCACCGCCCTAGGCCCCGCTCGCACCCCCGCAAACCTCGCACGCAACCTCGGCATCATCCTGGACCCCTCCCTTTCCATGACACAGCAAATCAATGCACTAACCTCCTCCTGCTTCCACACACTCCGCACTCTAAAAAAAATCCTTCAAATGGATTCCCCCAGAGACCAGGAAGACAGTCACCCATGCAGTCACCAGCAGCAGACTAGGCTACGGTAATGCCTTCTACGCCGGCACCACACTCAAACTCAAATGCAAACTCCAGAGAATCCAGAACACAGCCGTGCGCCTCGTCCTTGGCCTCCCCCGCCACAAACGAATCTCACCACACCTCAAATCCCTTCACTGGCTCCCCATAGACAAGAGAATTACTTTCAAGATCCTCATCCACGCACACAAATCCCTCCACAACACCGGCCCGACCTACCTCAACGAAAGAGTGAACTTCCACACTCCCACCGCAACCTCCGATCAGCCGACCTCGCACTAGCTACAGTCCCCCGCATCCAACGAACCACCACAGGAGGCAGGGTCTCTTACCTCACCCCCACAACCTGGAACTCCCTCCCTACCAACCTCCGCAAAACCAAAGACCTCCTACTCATCAGAAAAAACCTCAAGACATGGCTGTTCGAACAGTAACCCCCCCTCCCCCCCACATACGCCTTGAGACCCTCACGGGTGAGTAGCGCACTCTATAAAAAATTTTGATTGATTGATTGATAATGGAAGATGAATGAGAAGTAGGGATGAGAAGCAGGGATGAGGGATGAGAAGTAGGAATGATGTATGAGAAGTAGCGATGATGGAAAAGAAGAATGGATGACAAGCAGGTATGAGGGATGAGAAGTAAGGAAGATGGAAGAGAAGTAAGGATGATGGATGAGAAGTAGGGAGGATGAATGATGAATGAGAAGTAGGAATGATGGATGAGAAGCAGGGATGATGTATGATGGACGAGAAGTAGGGATGATGGAGGAGAAGTGGGGATGATGTATGATGGATGGGAAGCAGGGGTAATGGATGAGAAGTAGGGATAATGGAAGAGAAGCAGGGATGATGGATGAGACGTAGGGATGACGTATGATGGATGACAAGGAGGGATGATGAGGGAGAAGTAGGGATGATGTATGATGGATGAGAAGTAGGGATGATGGATGAGAAGCAGGGACGAGACTCAGGGATGAGAAGTAGGGATGATGGAAGAGAAGTAGGGATGATGGAAGAGATGTAGGGCTGATGTATGATTTATGAGACGTAGGGATAAGGGATGATCTATGATGGATGAGAAGTAGGGATGATGGAGGAGAAGTAGGGATGATGGATGAGAAGTAGGGATGAGGAGTGAGGAATGAGGGTGTCCTTAAATGGATGTTGTACTACCAAATCCTGGTAAACCAACAAGTCAAGCATTCAAAAGATCTGTTCCATCTGTTGTGTCATAACACACAGACTCATTTAAATGGATTCATTTTATGTCAAGACATGAGCTAGCATTATGCATGCAATCTTTTATTCACTCTTCTGGAACTCTCAGTCCCATAAATGTTGCTTGTCCTCCATCTTCTTCCTCTTTTGTTTGCTGCTTCTGAGAAGACAAATATTACTTTCAAATATGTTGGTTTAGTTTATTTGAGATATTACATAGAGATTGTTTAGGAATGTATGGGCTTTAGGTGTTATAGATATTTAGGAACCCAATTTATGGGTTTGTGAGTTTATTGTTAGTAGATTTTTTAATTTGCTAAACTAGATTTAATCTGTTGCTTTGATTTAAAGGGTGATTAGGGTATAAAAGTGATACCTTTCATTTGGCAAAGCATATTTTCAATATTTATTAGTTTTAGGCACCTCATGTGCAATTCCAAATACTGACTTTTTGCTTAGCGCGTTAGTCTCACTCAGCCAGCATATTATGGCTTGTACATTTACTGGGAGCAGTGTCTAAAAGAGACTGATTCGGCCTTCTCACCTGATGAGCAGGAGCCGTTCACAATGCAACGCTGCTATTACGGACGTTGGCGAGGCATCATGAGGATCGGCTTTTAACCCCTTCTGTGCAGAGGACGTAATGGTTACGTCCTGCGGCACAGTGCTGCTGTGCCCAGGACGTAACCATTACGTCCTGGGCACCCAGCCCAGAGGGAGCGCTAGCGCTCCCTCTGTGGGGTTCCCCCCCACCCCCCAAGTCAGGGATGGAAGTGGAAGCCCTTCCCCTTCCACCCCCAACCCCTCCCACCCCCCTGTGACGTCAGCGCGTGAGCTGAGGCAGAGAGGCTTCAAAGGGAAGGAAATGTATTTCCTTCCCTTTGAAGTCTCTCTCTGCGTTTTGGCAGCCAGATTGTAAAGCAATCCGGCTGTCAAAACGCCCACTAGACACCAGGGATGTCTTTTTTATTTATGAAACTGACAAAAGGGAGCGACCCCTTGGGCAAGGGTCGCTCCCGGGGGGGGGGCATTTTTTTTTAAGGCCTTTTCTGCCCCCCCTGGGGGCAGATCGGCCTATTGTTAGGCCGATCTGCCCCCAGGGGGGGCAGAAACCTCTAGGCACCAGGGATAATTTTGTTATTTCTTTGGGTTTAGTTTTAGTTTTTTGAGGTGGGGAGCGACCCCTTAGGCAAGGGTCGCTCCCCTAGGGGGCAAATTATATTTAGGCCATTTCTGCTCCCCTTGGGGGCAGATTGGCCTATTTTTATGAGGCCAATCTGCCTCCAAGGGGGGCAGAAACCACTAGACACCAGGGAGTTTTTTTTGTTTGTTTGTTTTTCACGTAAGGGGAGCGACCCCTTAGGCAAGGGTCGTAACCCTGGGGGGCAAATTTATTTTAGGCCATTTCTGCCCCCCATGGGGGCAGATCAGCCTATTTTTATTAGGCTGATCTGCCCCCACGGGGGGCAGAGACCACTAGGCACCAGGGATTTTTGTTGTTGTTGTGTTTTACAGATGGGGAGCGTCCCCTTAGACAAGGGTCGCTTCCCTGGAGGGGAAAATTGTATTTAGGCCATTTCTGCACGCTTTGGGGGCAGATTGGCCGATTGTAGGTCAATCTGCCCCCAAGGGGGGCAGAAACCACTATGCACCAGGGATCTTTTTTTGCGCCGTCACGCAAGCGGAGCGACCTTGTAGGCAAGGGTCGCTCCCCGGGGGGGGGCATGGGGGTGCAAATTTATTTTAGGCCATTTCTGCCCCCCATGGGGGCAGAAACCTCTAGGCGCCAGGGCAAATTGTTGTTTGTGTTTTTTTTTTTGTTCGTTTGTTTTTTTAGAGGTTGGGAGCATCCCATTAGGCAAGGGTCACTCCCCTGAGGGGCAAATTGTATTTAGACCATTTCTGCCCCCCTTGGGGGCAGATTGGCCGATTGTAGGTCAATCTGCACCCAAGGGGGGCAGAAACCACTAGGCACCAGGGATCTTTTTTTTGCGCCGTCACGCAAGGGGAGCGACCTTGTAGGCAAGGGTCGCTCCGGGGGGGGGTAGGTGGGGGCAAATTTATTTTAGGCCATTTCTGCCCCCAGGGGGGGCAGAAACTTCTAGGCGCCAGGGCAAATTGTTTTTTTGCGTTTTTTTGTTTGTTTGTTTTTTTAGAGATGGGGAGCGACCCATTAGGCAAGGGTTGCTCCCCTGGGGGGCAAATTGTATTTAGACCATTTCTGCCCCCCTTGGGGGCTGATTGGCCGATTTTAGGTCAATCTGCCCCCAAGGGGGCAGAAACCACTAGGCACCGGGGTTTTTTTTTTTTGGCGCCAATGTCACGCAGGGGGAGCGGGTCGCTCCCGAGGGGGGACACATTTATTTTAGGCCATTTCTGCCCCCCCCTGGGGCCGGCTGAGCTAGAGGCCAAAATCTACAGGTAGGCACTGTTTTCTATGAAAAAATGTGATGTGTCCACGTTGTGTTTTGGGCCATTTCCTGTCGCGGGCGCTAGGCCTACCCACACAAGTGAGGTATCATTTTTATCGGGAGACTTGGGGGAACGCTGGGTGGAAGGAAATTTGTGGCTCCTCTCAGATTCCAGAACTTTCTGTCACTGAAATGTGAGGAAAACTTGTTTTTTTAGCCAAATAATGAGGTTTGCAAAGGATTCTGGGTAACAGAACCTGGTCAGAGCCCCATAAGTCACCCCATCTTGGATTCCCCTGGGTTTCTAGTTTTCAAAAATGCGCTGGTTTGCTAGGTTTCCCCAGGTGCCGGCTGAGCTAGAGGCCAAAATCCACTGGTAGGCACTGTTTTCTATGAAAAAATTTGGTGTGTCCACGTTGTGTTTTGGGCCATTTCCTGTTGCGGGCGCTAGGCCAACCCACACAAGTGGGGTATCATTTTTATCGGGAGACTTGGGGGAACGCTGGGTGGAAGGAAATATGTGGCTCCTCTCAGATTCCAGAACTTTCTGTCACCGAAATGTGAGGAAAATGTGTTTTTTTAGCCAAATTTTGAGGTTTGCAAAGGATTCTGGGTAACAGAACCTGGTCAGAGCCCCACAAGTCACCCCATCTTGGATTCCCCTAGGTCTCTAGTTTTAAAAAATGCACAGGTTTGGTATGTTTCCCTAGGTGCCAGCTGAGCTAGAGGACAAAATCTACAGGTAGGCACTTTGCAAAAAAACACCTCTGTTTTCTTTAAAAAAATGTGATGTGTCCACGTTGTGTTTTGGGGCGTTTCCTGTCGAGGGCGCCTAACCCACACAAGTGAGGTATCACTTTTATCGGGAGACTTGGGGGAACGCTGAGTGGAAGGAAATTTGTGGCTCCTCTCAGATTCCAGAACTTTCTGTCACCGAAATGTGAGGAATATTATTTTTTTTGCCAAATTTTGAGGTTTGCAAAGGATTCTGGATAACAGAACCTAGTCAGAGCCCCACAAGTCACCCCATCTTGGATTCCCCTAGTTCTCTAGTTTTCAAAAATGCACAGGTTTGGTAGGTTTCCCTAGGTGCCGGCTGAGCTAGAGGCCAAAATCTACAGGTAGGTACTTTGCAAAAAACACCTCTGTTTTCTTTAAAAAAATGTGATGTGTCCACGTTGTGTTTAGGGGCGTTTCCTGTCACGGGCGCTAGGCCTACCCACACAAGTGAGGTATCATTTTTATCGGGAGACTTGGGGGAACGCTGGGTGGAAGGAAATTTGTGGCTCCTCTCAGATTCCAGAACTTTCTGTCACCGAAATGTGAGGAAAATGTGTTTTTTTAGCCAAATTTTGAGGTTTGCAAAGGATTCTCGGTAACAGAACCTGGTCAGAGCCCCACAAGTCACCCCATCTTGGATTCCACTAGGTCTCTAGCTTTAAAAAATGCACAGGTTTGGTAGGTTTCCCTAAGTGCCGGCTGAGCTAGAGGCCAAAATCTACAGGTAGGCACTTTGCAAAAAACACCTCTGTTTTCTTTCAAAAAATTTGATGTGTCCACGTTGTGTTTTGGGGCGTTTCCTGTTACGGGCGCTAGGCCTACCCACACAAGTGAGGTATCATTTTTATCGGGAGACTTGGGGGAACGCTGGGTGGAAGGAAATTTGTGGCTCCTCTCAGATCCCAGAACTTTCTGTCACTGAAATGTGAGGAAAAAGTGTTTTTTTAGCCAAATTTTTAGGTTTGCAAAGGATTCTGGGTAACAGAACCTGGTCAGAGCCCCACAAGTCACCCCATCTTGGATTCCCCTAGGTCTCTAGTTTTCAAAAATGCACAGGTTTGGTAGGTTTCCCTAGGTGCCGGCTGAGCTAGAGGCCAAAATCTACAGGTAGGCACTTTGCAAAAAACACCTCTGTTTTCTTTAAAAAAATGTGATGTGTCCACGTTGTGTTTTGGGGCGTTTCCTGTCACGGGTGCTAGGCCTACCCACACAAGTGAGGTATAATTTTTATCAGGAGACTTGGGGGAACATAGATTAGCAAAACAAGTGTTATTGCCCCTTGTCTTTCTCTACATTTTTTCCTTCCAAATATAAGAGAGTGTGTAAAAAATACATCTATTTGAGAAATGCCCTGTAATTCACATGCTAGTATGGTCACCCCGGAATTCAGAGATGTGCAAATAACCACTGCTCCTCAACACCTTATCGTGTGCCCTTTTTGGAAATAGAAAGGTTTTCTTGATAGCTATTTTTCACTCTTTATATTTCAGCAAATGAATTGCTGTATACCCGGTATAGAATGAAAACGCACTGCAGGGTGCAGCTCATTTATTGGCTCCTACCCACACAAGTGAGGTATCATTTTTATCGGGAGACTTGGGGGAACGCTGGGTGGAAGGAAATCTGTGGCTCCTCTCAGATTCCAAAACTTTCTGTCACCGAAATGTGAGGAAAAAGTGTTTTTTTAGCCAAATTTTTAGGTTTGCAAAGGATTCTGGGTAACAGAACCTGGTCAGAGCCCCACAAGTCACCCCATCTTGGATTCCCCTAGGTCTCTAGTTTTCAAAAATGCACAGGTTTGGTAGGATTCCCTAGGTGCCGGCTGAGCTAGAGGCCAAAATCTACAGGTAGGCACTTTGCAAAAAACACCTCTGTTTTCTTTAAAAAAATGTGATGTGTCCATTGTTGCGTTTTGGGGCATTTCCTGTTGCGGGCGCTAGGCCTACCCACACAAGTGAGGTATCATTTTTATCAGGAGACTTGGGGGAACGCTGGGTGGAAGGAAATTTGTGGCTCCTCTCAGATTCCAGAACTTTCTGTCACCAAAATTTGAGGAAAATGTGTTTTATTAGCCAAATTTTGAGGTTTGCAAAGGATTCTGGGTAACAGAACCTGGTCAGAGCCCCACAAGTGACCCCATCTTGGATTCCCCTAGGTCTCTAGTTTTAAAAAATGCACAGGTTTGGTAGGTTTCCCTAGGTGCCGGCAGAGCTAGAGGCCAAAATCTACAGGTAGGCACTTTGCAAAAAACACCTCTGTTTTCTTTAAAAAAATTTGATGTGTCCACGTTGTGTTTTGGGGCGTTTCCTGTCACAGGCGCTAGGCCTACCCACACAAGTGAGGTATCATTTTTATCGGGAGACTTGGGGGAACGCTGGGTGGAAGGAAATTTGTGGCTCCTCTCAGATTCCAGAACTTTCTGTCACTGAAATGAGAGGAAAAAGTGTTTTTTTAGCCAAATTTTTAGGTTTGCAAAGGATTCTGGGTAACAGAACCTGGTCAGAGCCCCACAAGTCACCCCATCTTGGATTCCCCTAGGTCTCTAGTTTTCAAAAATGCACAGGTTTGGTAGGTTTCCCTAGGTGCCGGTTGAGCTAGAGGCCAAAATCTACAGGTAGGCACTTTGCAAAAAACACCTCTGTTTTCTTTAAAAAAATGTGATGTGTCCACGTTGTGTTTTGGGGCGTTTCCTGTCACGGGTGCTAGGCCTACCCACACAAGTGAGGTATCATTTTTATCAGGAGACTTGGGGGAACATAGATTAGCAAAACAAGTGTTATTGCCCCTTGTCTTTCTCTACATTTTTTCCTTCCAAATATAAGAGAGTGTGTAAAAAATACATCTATTTGAGAAATGCCCTGTAATTCACATGCTAGTATGGTCACCCCGGAATTCAGAGATGTGCAAATAACCACTGCTCCTCAACACCTTATTGTGTGCCCTTTTTGGAAATACAAAGGTTTTCTTGATAGCTATTTTTCACTCTTTATATTTCAGCAAATGAATTGCTGTATACCCGGTATAGAATGAAAACGCACTGCAGGGTGCAGCTCATTTATTGGCTCCTACCCACACAAGTGAGGTATCATTTTTATCGGGAGACTTGGGGGAACGCTGGATGGAAGGAAATTTGTGGCTCCTCTCAGATTCCAAAACATTCTGTCACCGAAATGTGAGGAAAAAGTGTTTTTTTAGCCACATTTTGAGGTTTGCAAAGGATTCTGGGTAACAGAACCTGGTCAGAGCCCCACAAGTCACCCCATCTTGGATTCCCCAAGGTCTCTAGTTTTAAAAAATGCACAGGTTTGGTAGGATTCCCTAGGTGCCGGCTGAGCTAGAGGCCAAAATCTACAGGTAGGCACTTTGCAAAAAACACCTCTGTTTTCTTTAAAAAAATGTGATGTGTCCACGTTGCGTTTTGGGGAATTTCCTGTCGCGGGCGCTAGGCCTACCCACACAAGTGAGGTATCATTTTTATCGGGAGACTTGGGGGAACGCTGGGTGGAAGGAAATTTGTGGCTCCTCTCAGATTCCAGAACTTTCTGTCACCGAAATGTGAGGAAAATGTGTTTTTTTAGCCAAATTTTGAGGTTTGCAAAGGATTCTCGGTAACAGAACCTGGTCAGAGCCCCACAAGTCACCCCATCTTGGATTCCCCTAGGTCTCTAGTTTTAAAAAATGCACAGGTTTGGTAGGTTTCCCTAGGTGCCGGCAGAGCTAGAGGCCAAAATCTACAGGTAGGCACTTTGCAAAAAACACCTCTGTTTTCTTTAAAAAAATGTGATGTGTCCACTTTGCGTTTTGGGGCGTTTCCTGTCGCGGGCGCTAGGCCTACCCACACAAGTGAGGTATCATTTTTATCGGGAGACTTAGGAGAACATAGATTAGCAAAACAAGTGTTATTGCCCCTTGTCTTTCTCTACATTCTTTCCTTCCAAATATAAGAGAGTGTGTAAAAAATACATCTATTTGAGAAATGCCCTGTAATTCACATGTTAGTATGGTCACCCCGGAATTCAGAGATGTGCAAATAACCACTGCTCCTCAACACCTTATCTTGTGCCCTTTTTGGAAATACAAAGGTTTTCTTGATAGCTATTTTCACTCTTTATATTTCAGCAAATGAATTGCTGTATACCCGGTATAGAATGAAAACGCACTGCAGGGTGCAGCTCATTTATTGGCTCTGGGTACCTAGGGTTCTTGATGAACCTACAAGCCCTATATATCCCCGCAACCAGAGGAGTCCAGCAGACGTAATGGTATATTGCTTTCGAAAATCTGACATTGCAGGAAAAAGTTACAGAGTAAAACGTAGAGAAAAATTGATGTTTTTTTCACCTCAATTTCAATATTTTTCTTTTTCAGTTGTAACTTTCTTTAGGAAACCCTTGTAGGATCTACACAAATTACCCCTTGCTGAATTCAGAATTTTGTCTACTTTTCAGAAATGTTGCGGTTTCTGGGATCCAGCATTGATTTCATGCCCATTTCTGTCACTGACTGGAAGGAGGCTGAAAGCACAAAAAATCGTAAAAATGGGGTATGTCCCAGTAAAATGCCAAAATTGTGTTGAAAAATTGGGTTCAAAATTGATTCAAGTCTGCCTGTTCCTGAAAGTTGGGAAGCTGGTGATTTTAGCACCGCAAACCCTTTGTTGATGCCATTTTCAGGGGAAAAACCACAAGCCTTCTTCTGCAGCCCCTTTTTCCCATTTAAAAAAAAAAAAAAAAAATGTTTACTGTATTTTGGCTAATTTCTTGGCCTCCTTCTGGGGAACCCACAAAGTCTGGGTACCTCTAGAATCCCTAGGATGTTGGAAAAAAAGGACGCAAATTTGGCGTGGGTAGCTTATGTGAACAAAAAGTTATGAGGGCCTAAGCGCGAACTGCACCAAATAGCCAAAAAAAGGCTCGGCACAGGAGGGGGAAAAGGCCTGGCAGCGAAGGGGGTTAAAGGCATAGAGTTTCTGTCTGTTTGACGCACAGGGCGTCTGACACACATTCGTACAGCGCAAGTGTGTTGCATAGGCGTTGCCTGGTAACGTCCACTGTTACAGTGTTTTTTATGGCCAATAGAGCATTTATTTCAACATTTAGGTTATTTTCTACAGGAGATAGGTCTGTGGAGTGCATTGCTTAGCAACGAGCCACTCAAGGGAGCGTTCTTGTGAGGAAAAGATGGTTGGTACATTAACTACCACAAAAGGAGTTACGGTAACAGATCATTATGTCACACTTGGCTCTTAATATCTAAAAACCCCAGATTATTTGAAGAATAACAAAAACTTTTTTTGAGGATGGAGGAGCTAGGAAGGTTAGACGAGAGCCAAGAAAGATTAATAAGGAAAATAATTCCACAACAATTGAGTACTATGGTACAAGTTTCAATAAAGAAAGCTTTATTGGAAAAAATGAGAAAACACGTTTAGAGGATCAAGACTACTATTCAATCTCAGAAGATGATGAGGGGCAAAGAGGCCTTGGTGATAAATGTGTGAGGCAAAGAAAATACATGGAGGTTACATCTGATAAGAAAGGTGTCCTATATGGCTCGGAGAAGCGGCACACACAAAAGGCAGTTAAGCACTGCAAATAAGACACCATCAGATGAGCTGGAATTGAGAGAATAATCAATCATCATGGAAAAATACATATTTAATTTGAATAACAATGATAATATTGATGATGAGTTTGTGAAATGTTGGATGAGAGATCAAGAAAATCTAAGAAAGTGACAGATCTAATGGGGAAAATGTGTTTGACCCACATGATATAAGACATCCTACGGAAAAGGATTGGTGGCTTTTAGACCATGTTTCTGATTACATTCCGCACTGGATTAGGACACCGCAAGAGAAGGATGAGTGCACTATCATGTAAACTGCGTGGCCTTGGACAACAATAGATAACAAAGAGACGATGACTCCAAACCTACATCTGGTGCTAAGCACTTATCTATTTAAGATGAGGAGAGATCCCAGAAAAGGGGTGGAAAGGTAACTAAAACAATGCCAAGATAATTTATTAAATATTCTAGGGCCACTGGCAAGAATGTTTGATCTATTAGAAGATGTTTTCTGGGCAATGCCAATGCGGTCTCTTGCCAGAGAGGTGGAGATGATTATTTTGGCCAAAAAATAATTGAGTGATGATGTAAAATGCCTATTTTTGGCGAGGGAATGGTGAATTCCCTGGGAACATTTGTGCAGACTTTTACTAGTTTGGAGAAAGCCCATTTCACAATGATTAGAGAATTTAATAGAAATAGTTTTCCGGGTGGGCTGGGAAGGAGAGGCCAACCTTTCAGCTGGACAATAAGTCCCAGTATTCTGGTTGCCAGACCAGTGGAAATTATGGAGGCACCACGGGTAACCAAGGAGCTTTCTATCCCCAAAGGGAGGGGGAAGCAGGAATGTATAGATCAAATAAAGGACAGGGGCAACCACCCAGTTCAGGACAAGGTGACTGTGAGTACAAATACTGGTTTTGTCCCAGTAAAGGTGCTAGGAATGTAAAAATTGTCCAAGATCACTGGAAGGAGATAATAAAGGATGCTTGGGTTTTAGAAACTGCAATAGGGTTGTACCAAATGGTTTACAAATCAACCTTATCAAGCAAGAACACCAAACACATTGATGTTCAACAGAGATTTGGAAGACATTATCATGGAGGAGACAAGGCAGATGCTAGTGAAAGGAGCTATAAGGGAAGTAACAAATATGGAGGAAAATGTTTTTGTGAGTACACTTTTTCTGGTAGAGAAAAAGGACAAGGGATGGAGACCAGTAATAAATTTGAGAAATTTAAACCAGCTTTTTGCTTACTGACATATCAAGATGCAGACATGCTTCAGGAGAGTGATAGGATGGTGAAAATGGATCTCAGGGGTGCATATTTTACAATTCCCACTGTGGAGGAAAGTCAGAAATCTTTACAATTCCGATTGCAAGGGAGGTCTATATCAGTTTCTGTGCCTTCTGTTAAAGCTGTCTGCAGCCCCCTGGTGTTTTATGAAGGTTTTAAAACCAGAATTGGGCTTCCTAAGGGAATGAGCTGTTTGGTTGACATTTATTTAGACAGTATTCTCTTGATGGGTCTGTAGTAGACACAAGGGTTTGTCATTTACAGTTACGGAAGAAAAAAGTCAAAAAGAAAATACAAGAGATAAAGGCTTTGCTGAAGACAGAGAAATGCAGTTGAGAGAGTTGCCTTGAGTGATTGGAATGTTATCATCATTTATAGAAGCGATTTTTCCAGGACCGTTACACTACCGAGCACTTCAGAGGTTAAAGACAGTAGGGGCCCAATTCACAAAGATAAACTTGGAGTTTTGGTCTAAACTTAGACCAAAAGTCTAAGCTTACTACTTTGGGAATTCACAAAGGGCCTTCTGAGTAGTATATTTAAGTCAACAGTCGGGCGGAGAGTCCACACTCGGATGGAGAATCGCACTCAGGCGGAATCTCTGCTCTTGGGGCAGAGTCTTCACACTTTGAGAGAATAATCCACACTCAAGTTGGAAATCAAAAATTTCAAAATGACAAACAAAATAAAGCAAAATACATTGCTGATCACATGAAATAACTACATGTAGGCACTAAACAGTTACATATATGGACGTGTAGGGTGTGTATTGCAGTAGCAAATGTCATGTAAAAAATACAAAACACTACAGCACTAAAAGATTGTTTAAATACTACATCATATCACATAAACATCTTCTTGACCACATCACATCTAACCCACAGTCACAGGACAAGTAAAGTATTCCACAAACAGTCAAATTGTGAAGGTAATATGCCACTTTAAATCTATGAACAAACTTCAGAATTCTAATTTCCTCACAAACGCACCCCCCACACACCTGTGTCAGTACTTACCATACCCCCACCCAGTACCAGCTGCGAGTCATTAGCCAATAACAGCCTGGCTGCAGACACAAAAGCTGAGCTGCCGCAAACAAACTATTTCAGACCATTCAACATGTTGCTCAAAGTGTTTGTTGGTTTGCCCCATTGTCATGAGACAGAATGATGTGAGAAGAAGGAGGAGTACAGAGAGGATCTTCACGCAAAGGACTAACCTCTTTGGGATGTCCAGCCAAGATGTCAGGGCTAGCTTCAGTTTTCCCTCTTATGTCATCTTGGAGATCGTTTCTGAGTGGGAGCAGGGTCTTGATTCTGTGATCTGTTGCTCCTACACCATCCCAGCCTACATCAAGATCCTAGTAGCTCTCCATTTCTTTGCCACTGGATCATTGCAGCGTGTGTCCATTGACATTGTGGCCATATCACAGGCAAGCCAGTCCCAATGCTTGCATCAGGTACTGCACTGTATTAATAGGAGAGTGCATCAGTACATATGTATCCTCCACCCACTGGCAGGAAGGGAAAGGATTGCCACAGATTTGTACATCTTGTTCCTCTTTCCACGTGCGGTTGGTGCAATCGATTACACTCATATGGCACTTCAGCCACCTTGCCACAATGCCCACATCTACTACACCAGACTCCGCTGGCACTCCATTAATATGCAGGGTGAGTATGATGCCAATGGCAGCTTCATGGATGTGCATGCAGTGTTCCCTGGTAGTACACATGACAGCCACATATTCCACTGGTCACTTCTGGTCCGGCGGCTGGCAACATGAGAATTTGGCGATATGTGGCTTCTGGGTAAGTACACAAAGTACAGATAAGTTTCCATATGTGTAACATTGTTTTCATACACATCCTTCACAAAGTAAATTAATATTTGCTACACATACATTATGCTAATAGACACTGCATGTATCAATTCATCTCTCAGTAACTTCATAATTGTAAGTGGGACATGCAGCAAAATCTGTACTTTTCCTTCTCATGTAATGCTGCATATGCACTCTCCGCTCATCTCCTAACACCATACAGATGTGCAATTACTGTATCTCAGCAGAGGTACAATAAGGCACAAATATGAACAAGAGCCATAATCAAGCATAATTTTGGACTCCTAAAGTCATGTTTCAGATTTCTTGACCTATAGGGGGCATACTGCTGTATTCCCCAGGAGTTGTGTGCAAAATTATAGTAGCCTGCTATTGCAGTAAACCATGGCTTACACATACCTCTGGACCCTCACCAAGGTCTGAATCCAGGGAACAAGGCAATTGAACTCAACAGGGGGCAGAGTATGCAGGTGTGTGACCAGGTGGGTGATACTTTTTTCTCATAAGCAACTAATTGTGTTACGGACTTTGGCCCTCATTCCGACCCTGGCGGTGGAGGGCAACGGAAGCACCGCCAACAGGCTGGCGGTGCTTCCAGGGCTATTCTGACCGCGGCGGTAAAGCCGCGGTCAGAAAAGGGGAACCGGCGGTTTCCCGCCGGTTTTCCCCTGGACCAGGGAATCCTCCATGGCGGCGCTGCTTGCAGCGCCGCCATGGGGATTCCGACCCCCTTCCCGCCAGCCTGTTCCTGGCGGTAAAACCCGCCAGGAACAGAATGGCGGGAACGGGTGTTGTGGGGCCCATGGGGGGCCCTGCACTGCCCATGCCACTGGCATGGGCAGTGCAGGGGCCCCCTAACAGGGCCCCACCATGATTTTCACTGTCTGCTATGCAGACAGTGAAAATCGCGACGGGTGCTACTGCACCCGTCGCACCCCTGCAACTCCGCCGGCTCCATTCGGAGCCGGCTTCCTCGTTGCAGGGGCTTTCCCGCTGGGCCGGCGGGCAATCTTCTGGAGATCGCCCGCTGGCCCAGTGGGAAAGTCAAAATGACCCCCGCGGTCATTTGACCGCGGTGCGGTCTTTGGGCGGTTTCCGCCCGGCGGGCAGTATGTGGTTGCACAGTCTATCGTCAATGATGATTTTGAACATTTAATACTCTGTCCATAAATTCAATCCTGAGACTTCTCTGTAAACCATAAACATAGTTTGTCAACAACAGATGTATTCAAGAGTCAAACATCAGACCCTGCTAAAGATTTTGTGAACATGTCAGTGCTGACACATTAGCAAATGACTTCATTGCCTAAGGGGAGAACATGCCAGTTATAGTTGTGTCATCATCCTGGACAATGGACCTCTTAATTTTTCCACCTACCAAGGATCATATCCATGAGTCCCTTAAGCCACTGTCACATATCTTTCTGTCATGCAAGGCCGGTGCTGACCTTGCAACTATATCACTTTGCAAGGCTTGGAATAGCCCCATGGATATTGAGTGAGGCAATCTGTGCACATTGCTGCATTGTTTCACGCTGCACGAGGGAGGCATTCTATGTTCCCACCGAAAACCCAAGGAGTTAGATGCCTACCCAGATTCACAAGAACTTGTATACCTGGGGATGCGTTAAAACTTTATCCCTACCCAGGGGATGCACAATGAGGAGTAATCTCATTAATTCACATCCTTTCATCATCAGTGGAATTGTGCTGTACACATAGAAAGAGGAATATGCCTCCCAGGATTGCTTTTGCACTGGCAGGCACACCCTTACTACACAAAAACAATCCAGCATGTAACACAGACACCCTTGCTCCATGGTGCCTGGGTTCCTTGTTTGGCACTAGTCAAGTGCTGACTGAAGGTCAGTAATGCACAGTATGCTGTAGATAGGCTGCTTTTCTGCCATTTCACCAGGACGCAGGCCAGTGCTGAAAGCTGGCTAGCTACACTGAAGCATGCCAAAATCACAACAAACTTCACCCAAGTGTCTCAGTGGATGATGCCTATGCATGGAGTCATTTACATTTTCCACCGGGTCCAAGATGGAAAAGTTAGAATTGCAACTGAAAATTGTACGATTAAATGTAAGCTGTTGTGATTTTGAAAAAAACAACACTTCAAAGTAGCACACTGTATCCATTGCTGAGAGGCAGTTGGCTGTGTGTCAGACTGTACGATGGAGAAATGCCCTAATATACATGTGACACAGGGGTGTCAGGCCATGTAATGATCTTAAGTGCAAATATAATAAGAGATGGTGCAGTGCTGAGCTGCAGGTAAACTTTCTGCCCTGTACTTTGTAAATTTGAATGGTCAGGCAAGGGCCATATCTGAGCCATATAGTGCATTCATACCCTCTACCCCTAAGCTATGGCTAAATGGTGCACCGACTGCCAATGCAGCATTGCACAAGGGTGCCTGTGTTGCATCTTCCTGCACGTAGACTAACCTGGGATGATTATCGTCTTTTCATGCGTGCTACCTTGGAGAAATGGTGATTTGGCACATCATTGTGCCTCACCTGGGGAGGTGGAGGGCTGTTGCGTTTTTACAAGATCACATAGCCTCATAAATTTGTGGATTGGTCCAAATCTTTTAGTTTTTACATAAATGACCACTGCAACAAGAAGGCTTGCAGCACTGCCCTGCACCAAAAACCTGAAAATAAGGCCCTTTTTGTGGTGCATATACGATGCAACACAATCATACATATTCCTGATACAGTTTGGCCAGCTTAAGTCAGATGTAGGAGTGTTTGCTTTAATGCATGTGTTGAGGATGGCTCAGAAAAAGATTACATTTGCTGTGTGTTACATTAGGTACTTATGTTTCCTGCCTTTCAGTTGCTTGTGTATCATTTTCTAGATTATATAAGAGCTTTGCTACCAAAATGCTGAGTCTCCACCCTGAGTGCGTACACTTCGCACACGGATTGGTTACTCCGAACTTGGGGCGGAGACTCCACACTCGGGCTGGAAACCAACAATTTCATATAGGAAATGACTCACAGAAAGTAAACCACAAGAATTTCTTAACAGGAAGCTCCTGGCACCCTTTCTATAGTCATTCTGAGCCATCCTCACCTGCAGAAAAGATCCTCTGCCATCCTGCTGCTCTGTGTACCTGACTTGTCTCCAACATGGCTGAGGGCATTGATAACAAGGCACCCCCTTTCACCAAGACAGAATTATACATCCTAGCAGAGGGGGTGCTTGATAAGTACCCTTAGCTTTATCGGGACCCGGATGAACAGCTGAGTATTGCAGCACACACGCTTTTGGGAAGACATCGCCGCGCGCTGCAGTGAAGTGGGTGTTTTCCATCGGCAGGTCTGAATGTGCAAGAAGCGCTGGGAGGACCTGTGATGCAGAGCCCGGATGAAGGCCCAGGAATTCTTGTGCTTGTCCTCCCAGCCACATTTCCATAGGCCCGCCTCATCCCACGGTACTGGAGAGTCCTGAGAACATCCTAACCAACCCTCCATGTTCAGCTGGAGGAGCTTGAGCAGCATAGACCTAGTAAGCGAATAAACTGATTAATGTGCCTTGTAGCATGATGTGTGGGGTGAAAGTGATGTTACTTCATGTCTATTTGGCTTCTTACACGCTATGTTTGTGATGATTACAGTATTTATGAGATCAAGGTCTCCTTGGAGCAATTTAAAGGATGCTTTAAGAGGGCATTCTGGTACTTGTAGTGTAGTAAACACAACTGGGGTACTAATAGCAAGAAAATGCACTGATGAAAACTGAACTAGGCTCCAAAGGACTTCATAAGTGTTATATCCAATGGGCTTGTGCTTTGACGCTATCTCATGCATGCTTTTTTGTGTCAATTTGTTCATACATTCAATGACATATTTAGTGTCAATGAAGTAAGGCCTGACTTTGTGATACTAGTCTCAATCAAATAACACAATGATTTTAAAGAGGACATACACACATCTTCAATGCAGAGGCACAGATGTAATTTCTATTTACCTGGTCAAAGTCCTAATTATGCACGTGCCTAACTGTATACAGCATAGACGGAGCTGCCTTTTCATACTAAGGGCCATATGTACCAACACATTTTCCCATAGACATAGAATGGGTAAAAGCCTTTGATATATCTGGCCCTAAATGAGGCTCTTGACACGTACACTGTCCAATATTCCTTAGGGATATTCAAATATTTTGGCTCACTTCTTTAACAAGGTTATATTCAAGGCCTTGAGCCTGATCCACAAAGATAAACTTAGACGTTTGGTTTAAACTTACACCAAACATTTAGGTTCATGACTTTGGGAATTTACAAAGGCCATTTACGAGTAGTCTGCACCCAGGGCAGATATTTGTCCTTAATGTGGACCTAAAAATAGTACTCTTAAATGTCCTTTGTTAATTCCCAAAGTCATAAACTTAGACTTTGATCTAAGTTTAGACCAAACGTCTAAGCTCATCTTTGTGAATCGGGCCGCTTGTTTGTATTTGAACGCCCTATTTTGCAGATATGTATTGCTTCTGTATGCTATCCAATAGATGACATTTGCTAGTAAGCGTATTACTGTTGACACTGCCCATTCCCAGAAATTTCTAAAACCACTTATAGGTTTCGCTAAATCCATCTTGACTGTGTCATACCCCCACTTGTGAACTTTAACATGGGAAACTAAGTGTTTCAATGTCCAGAAACACTACATTACATTGTCCAGAAACAAACATTACATTGCCCAGTGAGGACAAAGGATTGCAAAGTCAGCACTTGCTTGATGTTGTTGTGAGCTTTTCGTTTATGTGCACACCAACTACATAATTGTTTGCTTTCTCTTTCAGTGGACCTGGCAGGCCAAGGGACATCAACCCAGGACCAGCGGCAGGGAAGTGGAACTTCAGCTCGAAGGCGGGAACGATCTCTCAATACCACCAGCGAAGAAGAAGAGGAGGGAGAAGAAGACCAAGACAGGGCAAGTGTACCCACCCGGACCGAAGCTACACCAGCAGCATCATCAGCCTGGGTGAAGGATGCAGACATTGAAAGGGGGGGCATTGCGGGAGAAACCACTAGCTGGGGAGGAGCGATAAAATGGGTTTCCCCCTGAATCAGAGGACCAGAATATTGATGTGGTGTCCCCAGGGCGGCCCCATTGCCATCTGAGCCTGCCCCTGACTCCTCCCTAAGTCCCCATTCCATCGGGGCCTCCAGATGCACCCTCTGCCACTACTCCCTCTCCATGTGTCTGCCCAGATGAGCTGAGGGAGGCACTTGCCCCTGACACCCCACATCCCTCTTGTTTGACCCAGACCCCTCTATGTACTGTGATTACTTGTGCTGCCTCACGGGAACTGGTGCTTGTACCTGAGAGTGAGGGGAATGTGTCCAAGAGGCACAACCCCTAGATATGGCTCACCTCAGTGTCTCCATCACTTCCTTGGGGGCAGCCCTTTCGTCTGTGATGGCCCAGTGCCCCACCCCCACTACTGTTGTCATGTCTCTCGGTTCATCAACCTTCTTTGTTTCCCCTGCTAACCCCTCATGCCCCTCATGTTGACGGCTCCCGTGGGGTGTCTGTTCCTGCCCCGGCCAGCCAAGAACAGTCCACAGAGGCAGGGGATCTGGACATCATTATGAAAGATGACAGTGTGGATAGCCATTGACTGGTCATTGTTTGGACAGTTGACTATTTTCTTTTTTTCCACTAGTACATAGACTTGTTCCCCTGATGCCTCGTGACATGTTATATTTATTTTGCCCAACCCCCACCAAGTCCCCTTGCTCAATTTGTTTCAAGTAAGATACTATTTGATTTCCTTTCTCCCTTTCAAATGGACTGGTTTCATTTTGTTTTTCAAGGAAATTTCAAGATAAACAATACATAATCGACATCTCTACATAGTGTCATTCCTTATATTTGCTGTATTCCAAATATTGTAGTCACATTGTTATGTGGTTAGTAATGCTTTACACATGATAGCTTTGTATACATTTGGTTCTACTTATATACATGTTGAACACACAATTTTCTAAACATATGTGGCCTACAACCAGATTGACCAATCGACCATCATCAGTCAACTCATTTGAATTATGGAAGCTAATTTCTATTTACAAAGTGTAGTAAATACATATTTGACATTGATCATGGGGGATCCCTCTTGCTGCTTTGCAATATTGGTGGTCAGAACCTCTGTGAGAAAGTGTGCTTAACCTGTTGGTGCTGATGTGTGGGTGGATGTGGTGCCTGTACTTGTACAGGGGGTGAGGGTGGCTGTATCGTGGGTGATGGTGGCTATACAAGTGAGGGATGTACCTGTACAGGGGGTGGTGGTGGATGTACAGGTGGGGGATGTGCCAGTACTGGGGGTGATGGTGGCTGTACAGGTGGGGATGTGCCTGTACAGGGACTGATTGTGGCTCTACAGGTGGGGGACGTGACTGTACAGGAGTTGATGGTGGCTGCATAGGTGGGGGACATGACTGTACAGGGATATGGATTCTGTATAGGTGAGGGAACTTGACTGTACAGGGACTGATGGTGGCTGTACAGGTGGGGTGTGACTGTGCAGTGGGGGCATGTGCAAGAGGAGTGCTGCCTTTGAAGATTGGAAGGTTGCCTATGCAGGTTTTGGTACTAGGGGTTGGGTGTGACATGATGCAGGTAGATTTGTTGGCTCCCCTCTATGTGTTGATTGTGAAGGCTGACTTGGTATCAGTTTCAGCATGCCCTCCATCGTCTTCATAGCCAATGCATTGTGTCTTGCACTCTCCTCTCTATGTATGGTCATGATGCCATTTATCTTCTTTCCCATGTCTTGCCAATATTTATCCATTCTGTCCAAAGACCTGGGCCATTCTGTGGACCATTTGAGGGAAAGTATACATTTCCTGTAGTGAGTCTGACATGTCAAACAGATAGTCCCTACGCCAGGAATGTCGTGTCTCAAATCAGCCTGCTGTTTGAAAAACTCCTCAGACGACTGGCCACCATGACCATCCGTGGGGTCCAGCAACGGGGGGTGGCAGGTAGTAATCCAGGGCCCAGAGATTAGTGCACAGGGGATACATGCTCCTCACTAGTGGTGGGAGGTCCCTCACAAGGTGGAGAGAAGGCCTGGGATGCACTGTCATGGGAGGAGTGTGTAGGGGAACCAACATGTCTGACCTGGATGTGAGGGTAGTAATGGTTGTGTTGGGGTATGTGAACACTGTGGCTGGTTGGCTGACTGCTGGAAATGGGCAATCCTCGGGGTGGAGTGGGAGGCACTATGCTGGATGGAGCAGGCATTGGCTTTGATCATTTGCCCAGTGGGCCAACAATGGTGGGCGGGCGATCATCTCCATCATCCTCTGCAAATAAGTGAAAGATATTCTTCATCATCCTTTGCCTCCTCCTCCCCCCTCCTCACCTTCCTCACCCTCCTGCAGTAGGTTAGGCTGCTTGGAAATGAAGGGGGTTCTTCCCTTGGATTACCCTTCAGTCGCCACTGGTGGACGGTAGCTCTCCCAGAAGAGACTCATCATCCTCAGCACCTGGAAGACAGAGGTTTCAACAGATGAAGGCCCTCATTACAACCCTGGCGGTCGGTGTTAAAGTGGCGGTAATACAGCAAACAGGCCGGCGGTAAAAAAATGGGATCACGACCATGGCGGAAACCGCCAACACAGACATCCACTTTAACACTCTAACTGCCACGGCGGTAGCAACAAACACCGTGGCGGTAACCGCCAACAGACAGGCGAAAGACAATGTACTGCCCACACTATTACAAGGCACCAATCCACCAGCTTTTCTGGGGCGGTACCAATGCCATCTAAAGCACGGCAGAAACAGTACACAGAAGGGAAAACACTTACCTTTCGACACCCAAGGAAGAACTAGGACACCATTGAGCCCGAATTGCAGATCCTACCCATGTTGGTGTATCTACTAATACACCACGAAGTGGAAAGAAGGCAGCGGCGGTGACGACGACGGTGAGTACTGTACCTAGCACACAGGGGAGGGGAAGAGGGAAAAGATAGTGACACACACACGCGACACCCACACCCTCTACCCACAACAACATACACACACACATATCCAACAACATCACAGATACACCCTGTCACCCCCTGGAAGAACGCAAGGACAAAACGAAATGAGTTTAACTAGTGTTATATTTGAATAATCAGATAGATCAAGAGAAAACCAACTCCAGATAGGCCACCGCCAGGATGCGGAACATCAGGGGGGTCATGGTGCGACCGACACCCCTTCCACGTTGGGAGGCCAGCCCCAGCTGGGCCTCCACTGTCTTCTTGCTCCAGCAGCGCAGGTCCTCCCATCTCTTGCGGCAGTCTATGATAGACCCCCAAGGTCCGTACTTCCTTGGCGATGGCATGCCAAATACCATTCTTCTGGTGGGCGCTGACCTAGAGGAAAGGTACAGAAGGAAAGGACATTACTCACCCGTTGGGAACGTCAGACTCATTGCCCACCAGTTCCCAACCATGCCCTGATGCACATACACTCACCATCCTCACATGCAGCCCTCAGCCCCCCCCAACATGTATCTTCCATCCACACCACTCCAAACAGGCATTGCCCACGCATCATGCTCATAGTGTACTCACCTCTTTTGTCTGGAGGACCGTAGAGTAGCATGTACTGTGGGAGGACCCCATCCACCAGTTTGTCCAACTCCTCCACGGTGAAGGCAGGGGCCCTTTCCCCAGACACTCGAGCCATTGTCGCTTTCAGACACAGGTCACAGCAGCACTTGCAGTGTAGATCCTCTCTTGTTGAAGGTCATGTATCAAGTGAGTGAACAGATAGAAAATGGCGGTCACGTCCGCGGCGGTGCGTACCGTCACTGCTGGCATACATCGCCATTGGCAACTGGAATCCATAGGGCCCAATGATAACCAATGCTGAATTACGCGGTGGTCTTCGACCGCCTACTGCGATGCAGCACAATGCCAGCGCAGTTACCTCATTTCCCCTTGTCCCTCCTCACAAGTCAGGCAGCGGCCATTTCAGGGGGGCACATGGCATGGCACCTAACTGCGTCACAGCACATTTTGACACATATACGACTAACTACGCCACACACGGATTTACTCACATTACTGCAGACACACTTGTGCAACCTATGTGGTACATGACCCTCTGCTCACCGTTCTCCTCCATAGGCCACAACCACTGGGGCAGATGATGAGATGGATCGGCATCCTCAGGTGTACCGACCCCTGGTGGACCTGTCGACAATGGAAGACAGACACATCATAATCACCTACAGACTTGATCGAGCCACAATCCAAGACCTGTGTGCCCAATTGGAGCCAGACCTGATGTCATCTATCTGCCATCCTACAGGAATACCCCCTCTAGTGCAGGTCCTCTCAGTGCTCCATTTACTGGCAAGTGGCTCCTTTCAAACAACAGTGGCCATGGCATCAGGGATGTCTCAGCCAATGTTTTCCAACGTGTTGACCAGAGTGTTGTCTGCCCTGCTGAAACACATGCACAGCTAGATCGTGTTTCCCCAGGTGGAGGTTTTGCCCACAGTGAAGGCTGACTTTTATGGCCTGGGACATATCCCCATCATCATTGGTGTCATTGATGGTAAACATATGGCATTTGTCCCCCCCGCAGAAATGAACAAGTGTACAGAAATAGAAAAGGCTACCATTCAATGAATTTGCAGATGGTGTGTTTGGCGGACCAGTACATCTCATCTCTCATGTGAATGCCAAGTATCCTGGCTCTGTGCATGACGCCTTCCTTTTGAGGAATAGCAGTATCCCTTATGTGATGGGCCAACTCCAGAGGCACTGGGTGTGGCTAATAGGTGAGGCCAAGGTCCCCATACTTTATGAGTAGGTGTCTGGGTATGGGGTAGTCCCTAAGGGTTAGTGTGTGTCTAATAGTTATCCCTAAACATTTGCAGGTGACTCTGGTTACCCTAACCTCTCATGGCTACTGAACCCAGTGAGGAATGCCAGGACAAGGGCAGGGGACGGCAACAATGAGGCACATGGGGGAACTAGGCATATTATTGAGAGGACGTTCGGCCTCCAGAAGGCCAGATTCTCGTGCCTCTATCTAAAGGTGGATCCCTATATTACTCACCGAAGAAGATGTGTCCGATAATCGTGACATGCTGCATGTTGCACAACCTGGCATTGCGACGCCACGTGCATTTTCTGCAGGAGGATGAGCATGGTGATGGTCTTGTGGCAGCGGTGGAGCCTGTGGACAGTGAGGAGGAGGAGGCAGAGGCAGAAGATATTGACAACTGAACAAACATCATCATGCAATACTTCCAGTGACACACAGGTAAGAGACTGTAACTCCTCGTCACATTTCTGAATACTGTAGGACATTGTATAAGTCAGCCTCTTAACCTCTCTCTATGGACACTGACAGTTCACTTTGGATTTCCATTTTTCAGATCTGAGTACCCCATTCTGCCTTCTGCTCTATGTACTGCTGCCCAACAACTGTCATACATTGGTATGAGCAAATGAACATGTACATTGCTATTTGTTACTAATGTTGTCATCATACATTTAAGAAAGATCAGACTGACTCCAGATTGGTTTGTGCTTAAAGGGTGTTTTTTTAGGGGCTAATGAGTATTGGGGTTTATGCAAGGGGCTGGGGTGATGGTGGAGGAAGGTCCATAGTAGAGTCCAGTCTCTTGGTATGACAGGTGCATTGTCCAATGGGGCATAGGAAGGGGAGTAATGGCAGTTCTATTTGGACAGGATGACATAGTCGGACAGAAGGGTACAATCAGGAGAGTCTTATTTCCTGGCGAGGGTCTTGGCAATGTTCTCTGTCTTCTGCCTGGATCGCAGGGACCATTTGCGGGGTGGTTCTCCTTCTGCAGGGGGTGGGGTGCTGGTGGCCTGTTCGTCCTGTGGCGGGGCCTCCTGTCCACTAGCGCCGGCGGAGGTGGAGGGCTGTTCCTCGATTTGGCTAGTGTCAGGGGCCCTTTGTTGTGCCACTGCCTCCCTCATGGTCTTGCTTATGTCAGCCAGCACCCCTACTATGGTGACCAGGATGGTGTATATGTTGGTGAGGTCCTCCCTGATCCCCATGTATTTTCCCTCCTGCAGCCGCTGGGTCTCCTGAAACTTGGCCAGTACCGTGCCCATAGTCTCCTGGGAATGGAGGTATGCTCCCATGATGTTTGAGAGTGCCTCATGGAGGGTCGATTCCCTTGCATTGTCCTCCCCCTGTCGCGCAGCAGTCCTCCCAGCTTCCCTGTTGTCTTGTGCCTCTGTCCCCTGAACCGTGTGCCCACTGACCCCAGGTCCCTGATCGTCCTGGGTTAGTGGAGTTCCCTGGGGACCCTGTAGGGGTGGACACACTGCTGATTGACGTGTCCTGGGGACAGTGACATGGGCCCGCTGGGTGGGTGCTGTGGTGGTGTTTCCTGAGGGGGAGGTTCTGTGGTGGCTTGGGACTGTTGCAGGGGAACCGACTGTCCAGACGTCCCAGATGGGCCAGGCTGGTCATCTTGATCCAGGCATGCAGAGAGGCTGTCATCACTGTGGGCCTCTTCTGTGGAGGGACTGGATATGGCTGGCACCTCCTGTCCAGTGACACTGGGTAGGGGTCCTGTTGGGATGTAAATGCATTGTTATTTTATCTGTATGTGCCATCTTGTGCAATGGGTGTGTTTCCTTGTATTACTGTACTTGCACTATCGCCTTGGCCTTTGTGTCCTGGACATGCTTTGGTGATGGGTGTCCATGCATGTCTGTGATGGGTGTCCATGCATTGTTGTTGCATGCAGGGCTTGGTTTTGGGAGTAATGGGTTGTGATGGTGGGGTGTGTGGGAGGTGGTGGAGTCATGGGAGTGAGGGTGGGAGTATGTGATGGCATGCAGGTAGGGTGGGGGAATATAGTAGTAAAGATTTGCCTTACCAGAGTCCAGTCCTCCTGCTACTCCTGCAAGGCCCTCAGGATGCATGATCACCAATACTTGCTCCTCCTATGTTGTTAGTTGTGGGGCAGGAGGTGGGGTCCACCGCGAATTCTCTGTACGGCTACCTGGTGTCTTGATACCACGGAACGTACCTTCCCCCTTAGGTCGTTCCACCTCTTCCTGATGTCATCCCTTGTTCTTGGAAGCTGTCCCACTGCGTTGATCCTGTCCACAATTCTCCGCCATAGCTCCATCTTCCTTGCAATGGATGTCTGCTGTACCTGTGATCCAAAAAGCTGTGGTTCTACCCGGATGATTTCCTCCACCATGACCCTGAGCTCCTCCTCAGAAAACCTGCGGTGTCTTTGAGGTGCCATGATGTGGTGTGAGTGATGTGTGAGGTGATGGGTGATGTGATATGTGGGGTGATGTGTTGGGGTGTGTGGTGTGATGTGCGTGGATGGTGTATGCATGATGGTCTTCTGTGCCTCTGGATGCTGGTGTGGTCTTTGCTTTTCTCTCTCTCTGCTTCAAAAATCTTTACTGTAAGGGGTTGTGGGTAATGTGGGTATGTGTTTTATAGTGATGTGAGTGTGTGGGTGTGGTATGCGTATGTGTGTCAGGTGTGTGTATTTTGAAATGTCCAATGTGGTTGTGTTTTGTAAATGTGTGTGTATTTTGAACGCGGCGGTGTCTACCGCCAATGGTTTACCGCGGTTGAAAGACTGCCGTGTTGATTCATGGGTCATGATACTGTGGGCGTATTCCTGTTGGCGTAGTGGTGTGGGTTTTGATATCGCCAGTTTATCACCGACCTTTGGTGTGGCGGACTTGTGTGGGTGTCTGTATAGTGGTGGATTTCTCACTGTGGGTCATAATACCCGTTGCGGATTTCCGCCGTGGTCACGGTATATTGGCGGCCGTAGGCATGACGGTAAGCGGGATTTACCGCAAGGGTTGTAATGAGGACCGAAGTATTTTCCTTTGAAAACATGTGGTGCAAAACAAGGGTTGATTAAAATGATCTGCGCATCACTGGATGACCAACATGTGATGAGGTTTGTGTACACCTACAGGTGACAACTCACACAGTAGCATTGAGGTGTTAAATGCAGATGTGTAATGCAAAAGAAAACTAACCCGCCCCAACCACAGCTCTGTGTTATATTGGGATCCCCATTGATGTCAGCTGCTGAATCTGACTCCTCAATGTTTTCCTCGATGCAGCAGCTTGAGAAGGAAGTGACAGCATCTTAATGTTCTGCATGACTTATATGTCAGCATGCACACTTAACACACACATCACTGATTATCTTTGCAACATTTTACACACCAACTTCAGATGCCATGCAAAGGTGGCTAGATCTACTAATGCAATTCCACAAGTATTTGGTTACTGTGAATGTATTGTGATTCAATAGTTTACAACACTGTGTGGCACCCTTACCTGATGGATGGATGGTAGTGGTTTTGACTTCTTTGATAGTGATCCTACAATTTACGGGTGGCGGCCCACATGTAGTCCTCATGACATTTACATGCCAACCCCTGGTCAATAGCAACACTGGGCATTTGTTGACTCAACACAACACTGACATCAACCAGACCTCACATTAACAGGCATAGGTGGTCATTCCAACCTCGGCGGTAAAAGGCGCTTACCGCCAGACAGAAGACCGCCAAAACACCGCCGCGGTCACGGTAAACCGCCACGGTCATTCTGACCCACACAAGGCAAACCGCTAAAATACCGTCATCCACAAAAGTCCGCCACACCAAAGGTCAGCGATAAACTGGCAATGACCAAACCTCCACCGTCACGCCAACAGAAATACGCTCATGCCATTACGACCCACGAATCCACGCGGCGGTCTTTCAACCGCGGTATTCTATTGGCGGTACACACCGCCGCGGTCGAAATACACATACACCTACAAAACACTACCACATTGGACAATTCGAAATACACACACCTGATACACATACACACACCACTCCCACACACCCAATACATTATAAAACACACACCCACATCACCCACAAACCCTTACGACCAGAAATATCAAACGAAGACCAGAGAGAGACACCACAATCTACAAACAAGCATCCACAGGCACACAATACCAATACCCACATAACTGCCACACCTCACACAACACACCACTAAATAGCACCCCACCTATCACTACACACTCCACCCCACACATCATCCACACCACCCCATGGCACCTCAAAGACACCCCAGGTTCTCAGATGCTGAACTCAGGGTCATGGTGGAGGAAATCCTACGAGTAGAGCCCCAGCTGTTCGGGACACAGGTGCAGCACACCACCATTGCCAGGAAGATGGAGCTATGGAGCAGAATAGTGGACAGGGTCAACGCTGTGGGACAGCACCCAAGAAATCGGGATGACATCAGGAAGAGGTGGAACGACCTACGGGGGAAGGTGCGTTCCATGGTATGAAGGCACAACATCGCGGTACAGCGGACTGGCGGCGGACCCCCACCTCCTCCCCCCAAAT
Organism: Pleurodeles waltl; assembly: GCF_031143425.1. NCBI lineage: Eukaryota > Metazoa > Chordata > Amphibia > Caudata > Salamandridae > Pleurodeles > Pleurodeles waltl. The sequence goes on along the minus strand of NC_090446.1, from coordinate 641,198,530 downwards.
TTACAACATGGGAGGAGCAAGTCTTGAACATCCTGCATCCTGAGGGCCTCGCTGGAGTAGGCGGAGGAATGGACTCTGGTAAGTCTCATCTTCACTACTTCATCCCCCACACCCCACCTGCATGCCAACTCATACCCCCACCCTCACCCCCTTCACAACTACCCCTTGCAAATGTCTCACCATCACAACCCACCCATCCCAAAACTTAGCCCTGCATGCGGCCCCAAAGCATGGACACCCATCACCAAAGCATGCCCAATGCACGTACCCATCACCCCCCCCCCAAAATACCGTCACAACAGCTCCCACAAAGGAATGCCATCACTGGGGTACACGGGCACCCACCCATTGCACGCCATTGGCACACACAGAAGCAATAACCATACTTTTATACCCCTGCAGGACCCGAACGCCAGGTCACCGCGCAGGAGGGTCCACAAATATCCCCTCCACCCCCAGAAGAGGCCCACAGTGATGACAGCAGCTCTGTCTCCCTGGATCTAGATGACCAGCCCGGTCCATCGGGGACCTCTGGACAGTCGGTTCACCTCAGACAGGCACAGGCCACAGCAGACCTTCCCCCCTCTGGGAACACCAGCACAGCACCCACCTAGCGGGCCCATACCTCTGTCCCCAGGACACGTCAATCAGCAGTGTGTCCACCACTACAGGGAACCCAGGCTAACCCACCACCCCAACAACAACAGGGACCTGGGGGCAGTGGTAGTGGGCACACGGTGCAGGGGACGGAGGCCCAAGGAAACAGGGGAACTGGGAGGGCAGCTGTGCGACAGGGGGGGACAGGCCTAGGGAACCCACTCTCCACGAGGCCCTCTCCTCCATCATGGGAACATACCACCACTCCCAGGAGACGATGGCGATGGTCCTGTCCAGGTTTCAGGAAATCCAGCTTCTGCAGGAACAACAGTATATGGGGTTCAGGGAGGAACTGAGAAACATCAGTACCGCCATGGGTACCATCGTAGTGGCCCTGAATGAGTTAATCTCCACATTGCAGACCACTCTGGCACCTCAAAGGGCCCCTGACACTAGCATGGACCAAGAACTGGCTACCACCTCCGCCGGCGCTAGTGGACAGGAGGCCCCGACAGAAGACCAACAGGCCACCAGAACCCCACCCCCTGCAGAAGAAGAACCACCCCGCAAGGGGGCCCTGAGATCCAGGAAGAAGACAGAGTAACATGTCAAGACCCCCGCCAGCAAAGGATACCGCCCTGATTGTCATCCCACTGTCCCACATTGTCACCCTGTCCAACCTTAAACTGCCCCTGCTCCACTTCCCACAGGCATTTGGACAATGCACCTGTGAACCTGACAGTCTGGACTCTGCCATGGACAATCCTCCACCATCACCCCTCACCGATTTCCAACCACCCATCCAAATAAGAGCACTTCAATAAACACACTTATTGCACATAAACAATCTGGTGTCTGTCTGTGATTTTAACAAATGTATTAGACATGACAGTGCCACAATTGTTATTCACATAGTGATGCCAAAAAACCGCTGTCACACAGCTGTAGTCCATGGGGAAACTAAGCAGATGTCACGCAGTGGGGTCCACAGCTCTGAAAACGGAAGGGAAAGTCACAACACAGTTACCATACACTGGGGGAAAAAGTCAGACAGTAGAGAGGTAGGAGTCTTTAAGTAAATGTAATATGCCGGTGTGTACTCTTACCTGTGTGTCACTGAAAGTATTGCTCTATTACTGTGTTCCTGTTGTCTATGTCGTCCTCTTCGACTTCCTCTTCTTCACTCTCCACAGGCTCCACAGCTGCTACAACACCACCATCTGGACCATCCTCCGGCAGAAAAGGCACCTGGCGGCGCAAAGCCAGGTTGTGAAGCATACAGCAGGCCACGATGATCTGGCACACCTTCTTTGGTGAGTACATTAGGGATCCACCTGTCATATGGAGGCACCTGAACCTGGCCTTCAGGAGGCCGAAGGTGCGTTCTATCACCCTCCTAGTCTGCCCATGGGCCTCATTGTAGCGTTCCTCTGCCCTGGTCCTGGGATTCCTCACTGGGTCAATAGCCAGGAAAGGTTGGGGTAACCAGAGTCCCCTAATAGCCACACACGGTGCCTCTGGAGTTGACCCATCACATACGGGATGCTGCTATTGCGCAGGATGTAGGCGTCATGCACAGAGCCAGGGAACTTGGCATTAACATGTGAGATGTACTGGCCTGCCAAACAGACCATCTGGACATTCATCGAATGATAACTTTTCCTGTTCCTGTACACCTGTTCACTTTCTCTGGGGGGTACCAAAGCCACATGGGTCCCATCAATGGCACCTATGATGTTGGGGATATGTCCAAGGGCATAGAAGTCACCCTTCACTGTAGGCAAATCCCACACCTCAGGGAAAACGATGTAGCTCTGCATGTGTTTGAGCAGGGCAGACAACACTCTGGACAACACCTTGGAAAACATAGGTTGAGACATCCCTGATGATATGGCCACTGTTGTTTAAAATGACCCACTTGCTAAGAAATGGAGTACTGACAGCACCTGCACTAGAGGGGGGATCCCTGTGGGTTGCCGGATGGGTGACATCAGGTCTGCCTCCAGCTGGGCACACAGTTCATGTATAGTGGCTCGGTCAAGCCTGTATGTCAGAATGACAGGCCGTTCCTCCATTGTCGACAGGTCCACCAGCGGTCTGTACACGGGAAGATTCCTACATCTCCTCGCATTGCCAAGCGGACGGTGCCTAGGAAGGACAACAGCGAGCACAGAGTCAATCAACCCACAGGTAAGTTCCCACAGCTTGCACACAACACGATTCACTATGCATTGAATGGTGTGTATGAGTGTTGAGGAAAGGCCTAGTTATGTGTGACGCATGAGGAATTAAGCCATGTGGGCCCTTGAAATGGCGGCTGCCTGACCTGTGAAGTGTGACAATGGGATGTGAGGTCAATGCGCTGGCGTGGCACACCGTGGCGGTAGGCGGTCGAAGACCGCGGCGCAAAGCCGCATTAGTTCACATTGAATCCTATGGGTTTCAGGAGCCAATGACGATGTGCGCCGGCGGTCGCGGAACGCACCGCCACGGTACGCACCGCCGCGGGCGTGACCGCCATTTTCTATCAGCTTAATCACTCGATACCTAATCTTCCACAGGAGAGGACCTACACTGCAAGTGCTGCTGTGACCTCGGTCTGGAAGAGACAATGGCTGCTGCGACTGGGGAAAGGGCCCCTTGCCTTCACTTCTGAAGAATTGGAGAAACTCGTGGATGGGGTCCTCCCCCAGTATGCGCTACTCTATGGTCCTCCAGACCAACAGGTAAGTACACTGGGACCATGCTTTGGGGGCAATGCCTGGGTTGAGTCAGGTGGATGAAAGATGGTGGGGAGGGGAGCGATTGAGTCATGCATCAGACGACAGATGAGAGCATGTGCCACATGGCAAGGGTGGGGGATGGGGGGCCACTCACATAGAGCATGCAGAAGGTGATGACAATTTTTCTATCCCTGTACATGTCACATAGGTCAGCGCCCACCAGAAAATCGCGATTTGGCGTGCCATCGCCAAGGACGTCCGGACCCTGGGGGTCCACAACAGACGGGGCACCCACTGCCGAAAGAGGTGGGAGGACATCCGCCGCGGGAGCAGGAAGACGGCGGAGGCTCTGCTGGGGATGGCCTCCCAACGTAGGAGGGGTGCCAGTCGTCAATTGACCCCCCTGATGTCCCGGATACTGGCGGTGGCCTACCCCGATTTGGATGGGCGCGTGAGGACATCACAGCAGACACAAGGGGGTGAGTACAGTCTCATTCTGGTGACTTTGCGCGCAGTGGAGGTGTCTGGGTGGGGGAGTAGGGCAGTGGGTCTCCCTAGGCCAGGGCGAATTCTGTAGGCTAGGCCTCTCCGTAAGGCATGGTCCTGTGCCCCCGCCCCCCACCTCTGTCGGGTGCCAAGTTCAGGTATCCATGGCCCTGTGTCATCTATGTGTGCAGTTGTCGTCGATAGGCATGTAGGCCATGTCCCACGGATTGCGTAGTGGACCCCAAGGGTGCGGCGTAGTGCAGGGGGCTTCTGTGTCTGTCTTGTCCGCCAACGGTAGCGGTAATCCATTTACTCAACATGTCTTTATTTCTCCCCCCCCCCTTTTTTGTGGCCTTCCTGTTCATGTGCGCATCAGCATCATCAGGCGGAGGAGAAGTGGCATCGGAGCACGAGGGAGCTGCATCTCACATGGCCATGGCGGGCCAAGCAACTGAGTCGGATTTCCCCAGTGAGACGGAGGGCGAGGGGAGCTCCACAGCAGGGACTCGTGCTGATGTCAGTGGCAGCGACTCGTCCTCTGAAGGGAGCTCCCTTGTGGTGGTGGCAACATCCGTGCCCCCCGCAACAACAGGTACAGCCGCCACCCAGCGCACCAGCACCGCCCTCCCAGCAGCCCCTCAGCCTTTGCCCCGTGCCCGCTCAGCCAGGAAGGTGGGCATCTCCTTCGCCCCAGGCACCTCAGGCCCTGCCCCAGTCACACCTGCTGCCCTCAGTGAGGAGGTCATTGACCTCCTGAGGACGCTCATTGTTGGGCAGTCTACCCTTTTGAATGCCATCCAGGGTGTAGAAAGGGAGGTGCACCGGAGTAATGCATACCTGGAGGGCATTCATTCGGGTCAGGCTGCCCATCAGCGATCGTTCAACGCTCTGGCCTCAGCACTGACGGCAGCAATTGTCCCTGTCTCTAGCCTCCCCACTCCAACTTCCTCCACCCAGACCCAATCCCCTGTACCTCTGCCTATCCCAGACACACCTACAGACCAGCCTGCACACACCTCAACACCCAAGGGAAGCTCATCCAGACATAAGCACCACACATCACACAAGCATTCACACAAGCAACATCCATATGCAGAGATACCAACAGCCACTGCCTCCACTGTGTCCCCCTCCTCCTCGTCTCCCTCCTCCCTCCCTTTGATGTCTCCACTCACACTTGCATGCACAACATCTTCAGCCACTACGTCCATCACCAGCACACCCACCAGAACACTCCGCACACGTGCAGTCACCACCCCCACTTCCATGTACACGTCCCCTGTGTCCTCTCCCAGTGTGTCTGTCACCCCCTCTTCCAAACCACACAAACGCAAGCAACCACCCACCCAACAGCCATCCACCTCACGACAGCCTCCAGCCCAAGCACCTGCACCCAAAGACACCAGACTTCACACTCCTACAACCACATCCTCTTCCTCCACTCCCATACCCACTACACCTACCCGTCACTCTCTTTCCAAATTGCTTTTCCTTGCCAACCTTAACCTCTTTCCAACAACTCCCCCACCCAGTCCATCTGCCATCAGCACCTCAGCCACCACCAAACCAGGACCTATCAGGACTGTTGTCCAAGGACTGTGGAGTCCCCCACCCTCAAGGGCAACAACTCCGGCGAGGAGCCAAGGCACGCCCAGCCCACCCCCTGAAAAGCGCCCAAAAGTGAGCAGTGCCCGGCGCGAGAGGCCACGGACACCAGGGACCAAAATCCCTACCCTGGCTCCGTCTGGAAGTGGGGTGCCACCTGGTACACCGCCAAAGGGGTCAAAGGGCCACAGACGACCAGGGAAGGGTGGGAAGGGCAGCACACCCGACAAGTCCGGCAGCAGGCCAGCTGCCCAGGAGTGCCCCACCAGCCCCCTCCCAGGTGTGCAGGAGGACACCCAGAGGCCCGGTACGGCAGCCCAGGAGGGCCCCGCAAGCCAACGGACAGATGGGCAGGAAGGCCCTGCCAGCCACATGCCAGGTGGCGAGTGACACCCATGCCTGGGCCGGAACCGCTGAACTGGGCCCTTTCAAACAAGCACCGCTGAACTGGGCCCTTTCAATCAAGCACCGCTGAACAGGGCACCGCCGTCTCAAGCACTGCTGAACAGGGCACCGCTGAACAGGGCACCGCCGTCTCAAGCACCGCTGAACTGGGCACCACCGTCTCAAGCACCGCTGAACAGGGCACCGCCGTCTCAAGCACCGCTGAACAGGGCACCGCCATCTCAAGCACCGCTGAACTGGGCACCGCCCTCTCAAGCACCGCTGAACAGGGCACCGCCGTCTCAAGCACCGCTGAACTGGGCACCGCCGTCTCAAGCACCACTGAATAGGGCCCTTTCAATCAAACACCGCTGAACTGGGCACCGCCGTCTCAAGCACCGCTGAACAGGGCCCTTTCAATCAAACACCGCTGAACTGGGCACCGCCGTCTCAAGCACCGCTGAACAGGGCCCTTTCAATCAAACACCGCTGAACAGGGCACCGCCGTCTCAAGCACCGCTGAACTGGGCACCGCCGTCTCAAGCACTGCTCCGCTGGGTCCTTCATCTCAAGCACCGCTCTGCTGGGCCCTTCATCTCAAGCACCGCTGAACTGGGCCCTTCATCTCAAGCACCGCTCCGCTGGGCCCTTCATCTCAAGCACCGCTCCGCTGGGCCCTTAATCTTAAGCACCGCTCCGCTGGGCCCTTCATCTCAAGCACCGCTCCGCTGGCCACCGCCGTCTCAAGCACCGCTCCTCTGGCCACCGCCGTCTCAAGCACTGCTCCGCTGGGCACCGCCATCTCAAGCACCGCTGAACTGGGCCCTTCATCTCAAGCACCGCTGGCCCATTGGTGGAAGGGGCAGGCCCGCATCTGTGTCGGGCAGGGCTGCACGAAGCACTCTGGGCACTAGTCCCCCTCCAGTACCAGTGGAGACTGTTATCCACTTGAGAGACTGTGGCTTTGCACTCCCCAGGATTGGACAGTGGGCAAGCCACCCACTGTAGAGACTTGAGAGACTGTGGCTTTGCACTCCCCAGGATATGGCAGTGGGCAGCCCACCCACTGTAGAGACTTGTGAGACTGTGGCATTGCACTCCCCAGGATGGAACAGTGGGCAACCCACCCACTGTAGAGACTTGTGAGACTGTGGCTTTGCACTCCCCAGGATGGAACAGTGGGCAACCCTCCCACTGTAGAGACTTGTGAGACTGTGACTTTGCACTCCCCAGGATGGGACAGTGGCCATGGAGGCCCCTCGTGGATCTGGCGTTGTGTACTCATGTGGCTGAGGTGCCCCCCCTTCCCTTCCCCCTGAGGTGCCTGTAGTTTTTCTATCTGATGCCCCTGCAGTGTTCTCTCCGTTTAGGTCAGGTATCTTGTGTGGGCCTTGCCCATGTGATTTGGGCCCAGTGGTCCACAGACAATGACAGCTAGAATTATCGGACTTTTAATATTTATGTATATATTAGTTTTAAATGTGTGATATTTTTATAAGGCAATAATCCAATATATTCGACTGTTTATGATCTATTCCTTTTGTCTTTGCATTCTTTCGGGGGGGCTTGGGGGTTGTAACAGTGATGTATTGCTATGCATTGATGTGTGTGTTGTAGTGGGTGGGGGTGGGTGTGTCGCGTATGTGTGTCCCCGTAATATTTTCTCCTCCACCCTCCCCTGTGTCGTAGGTGCAGTACTCACCGTTGTCTTCTGCGCCGGCGTTCGTGCTCCTGGTAGAGGAGCGAGAATACAATAGCTGGTAGGATGTGTAATTCGGGTTCCATGCTGTCCAGATTCCTCGTGGGGTGTATGGAGGTGAGCGTTTTCGGTTTGAAATGTCTGTTTCCGCCGTGTTTTTATCGGCGGGGCTCCCGCCCCGGAAAAGGTGGCGGATTGGTGGGTTGTGATAGGGTGGGCTGTACATTGTCTCCCGCCTGTCTGTTGGCGGTGACCGGCGCGCTGTTTGTTTGTCCCGTCGTGGCGGTCAGACTGTTAAAGTGGCGGTCTCTGTTGGCGGTTTCCGCCAGGGTCAGATTTCAATTTTTTTAACCGCCAGCCTGTTGGCGGGTTAGCCGCCGCTTTAACACCGACCGCCAGGGTTGGAATGAGGGCCAAAATTTTTAATAAAGTTACTGATAGTCAAAACAAGAAATTTCTTAGGGTGTCCTGCCCCACCTATCTTTACGCCCTAATTTGATGGGCATCATGCAACATCAGTATGATGTGGTCTCTTAAAAGTTCTAACTGAGCTTACCTCAACATGTATACCTGTTTCAACTTTACACATCAGAGATTGTCAGTGCTTTGCAGCCTACAAATCACTGTCAGACATATTTGGGAGACTTTCATTCTCCCATCCCCTGCCATATGCCCCCACCCCTGAGAAATCAATGCCCATAGTGGGTTGGGTGGTCGGACATTCGTGCTGTCTACCTTTTTTCCTGCCCTGTTTTGCCCTTATACATAACACTGGTTAAGGATTTGGATAGCACACATCCTGAAGTCCTGTATTTCAAGCTTCACTTGGAAATTAATATGGAGGTAGACACTTGGCTTGGATTACACTTTGTGGTCAAGTAGAGAAGCTGGGATTTTCCATACCTTTCCTGGTTTCACATTGTGCAGTTCCATCACCAGAATAATATGTTTGACTTCGTCTACACCCACCTTACCAGCCACAACCCCTCTGCCCAAATGCAACTCTACTGGCATCAAAGCAGCGCTCATACACAACAACTGCCATACATTTTAGGCACTTTGATTTTGTTAGCAAGTATCAATGGAATGATCTTTCAAATCAGTTGTTTAAACTCCATCTCATTAGAGTAGATATGAGAAAATCAGTAAGCACTTTACTCCTGTTCGGTCCATGTCGAGACATCCTATCATTAGGCAACATGTAATTAAGTGGTGTACAGGTATGCGGCATAGGGAGATAAGAGACAACAGTGATATTAATCACACACCAAATACAGCTGACATTTTGGCCACTTTCTAAGAGCATGAACATTTTGTAAAGTCATTACTATTCATACTTACCAGAGCCCTGCATCTGCCCAGTGTAATGTGCCTGACCAGATGTCACATCCATACGTGTAGCAGAGATCGCTGTGGGCTGTGGTGTTCTGGACAACGGTCTAAGGGCCTACAATGATATTCATAGTTTCAATTTATATTCTAGTTGACACATGTGATGCAAAACATAACCTAGTTCATTTCATATGTTTGGGAATGTTAATGGATTCTATGCACTATATCTATGGGTTGTCTGATCACAATGTAGGAGATTGTGCCCTCTCATGGCCATATTTACATCCCAGGTTGTGTTGGTGGTACGGGTTGATGTTCCTCATGACGTTGTCTCCCTGCTGGTATATGGACCTCTGCTGAAGTGGGTGAAAGTACTCTGGCTGTATGTGGCAATAGAAAAGAATAGTCAGTAGACATATACCAAACATGTTGTATATGTGCAACTAGTCACATATTTGCACACTTGCATTTACATGCCACTATGAATGGTGAGTGAAGGAGGCACATCACCAACTGCAATTTACTAATGCAATACCTCAGCAGCAATGATCCACTGTTGTTGACTGAGGAAAATCTCAAATTGCCATTTCCATTGCATAAGATCCTGGAACTTGTAGTGCAAGGGTCTAAATGAGACACTTGAGAGTCTGACTCACCGTGAAATGTACACATTTTTCTTACAAAATCTATAGTCACATATGTAGTGTATCACAGTTATTTATCATTTGGTGTCACTGTTAAATTCATCACATATTACCTGGGAGCAGATAGGGGTCTTTGGTGGAGAGGACGTCCCTTTCAAGTGTGGTGAGATGGAGGCAGGTTCCAGTTGTGCCAGCGGGCAGAGCTCTGGCCAGCTCTATCCCTCTGTACTTCTCCTTCACCCTCCTCTTCTCATCCTGCCACTTCTGCTTTAGGTCTGTAACTTATGGACATCCTCCCCCAATGCAGTGACAGCCAAAGCCAAATGCTGCCATAGGGCTTCCCCCTGTGTGGCACTGCTGCTGTAGAGGGGGGGACCATGCTGTCTTTTGTAAATGCCTTACTATGAACTTAAGTATCATGGTGGTCTCCTCCTCTGTATAATTTTTCTTCCTCTTCAGGGGTAGCATGTCTTCAGTTTTTCCAAGCACAGAACAGGCTATCGCAGTGAAGGTGTGGAAAGACCAGAGCCTTGGATGTGTACTGCTTTTCTCAGGTTTTAGTGCAGGGTTGCAGGTGGTACTGATAGTGTGCAGGTGTGTGGAATTACAATCACACCACCATGAGTGTGGATTCACTATCCCGTGTGTGGAGTCTCTGCCCCAAGTGCAGAGTCTCCAACCCAAATGCGGAGAATCCCCTCGAGTGCGGTGGTAAAAATAACACTTATAAATGCCCTTTGTGAATTCCCAAAGTTGTAAACGTGGACGTTTGGTCTAACTTTAGACCAAGCATCTGAGTTTACCTTTATGAATCGGGCCCTAGTTTTGTCCAGACGTCTGTGATATGGAGACAGGATATCCTTGAATCAGGAAGGAAAAGTGGAGTTACAGGAAACATGGAATAGAAGAGCGATATTTGTAGTGAAACGGGATTTCATTCTGAAAACAGATGCTAGCACTTTAGGCTGGGGAGACTTTTGCTCAGGACAGGAAACATGAAGAGTGTAGAATCCATTAGAAAGGGAGAGTCACATGAATTGTCTAGAGATGAGGGCAGGTTTATTTGCCTTGCAGAGATTCATAAGACAGTTGTAAGGTCATGCTGTCCTATGGAAAATGAGCAATCTGTCTGCGGTGAATTATATCAACAAACTGGGGCTACCAGATTTAAAAAACTGTCAGATTTAGCTCTGGAAATGTGGGAGTTCTGTTTGGTGCCCAAAATTATACTGAAAGGAGAATGTTTTCCTTGGGCATACAATGAAATAGCAGACTGGAATTCAGGGAATTTGACAGATTTCAACGATTGGAAGCTGAGGGTGAATTTGTTTCAATGAATTCAGGAGACATGGGGTCCTTTTGGAGTAGATCTGTTTCCTTTTAGATTGACATCCGAGTTAAAGAAATACATATGTTGGAAGCTGGGTCCAGGTGCAATAATGATAGATGTTTTCACATAGGATTGGAGGAAACTGAAGGGTTATACTTACCTACCATTTTCAATGATACACAGGGTGTTAGTTAATGTGAAGAGACAGGGGTGTCTTTTAATTGTAATTGTCTATTTAAATTTTTTATTTTATTTTCATTTCAATGTTTTATTGTATTTTTATTTATTGTTTATAATTTCTTGTTTTTGTATTTTAATTTTTATTTTAGTTTTAAAAACAATAATTGTAAAAAAATATTTCATTTTATTTAATTCAGCAATATGCCTTAGTCCATTCATCCATTCATTTCTCCATCCATCCATGTTTCCACCAAAGGTGCACAGATATGGTGCAGCATTCAGTTCCTTTAGGTGTGTAATAATTCCATTTCCTCCTGAACAACCTGGATGTGGTGCACTACCGACACATCAGCAGCATAATTAATTTTTTAATGATTATTCCATTTCTGCTGGACCACCTTGCTGCCATCGGATTATCCCATTGACCCATGCACCTCTCTCTGTCTCCTTTAAAACCGATGGAGATAAAGCAAAAACATATATCCGCATGTTGTGCTGTCTGATTTGAAAATAAATTTTATAGTGTGGTGGTGTGGTTTGACTTTACAATGTTAGATTAAATTGGTGTTCATGACATAAGTAACCAACCACACTAGTATTGCATTTGTCTGTACTATTTCAACCTGCAACAATGCTGCACTTCACTAATTACATGTTTTTCTCACTTGTTTGCATTTCGATGCACAAGTGAAGAGGTGTCACATCAGCTGCAGTACTGCCAAAGAGAAGGCATGTACAGCTACTTTGGTCTTCCAAACTCTTCTGCTTGTGCATCTTAGTGCCACTGTCAACAGAAAGCTGAAGATGACCCCAAAGAAAGTTGCTCCCAACAAAGTAGTCACTGAGAAGAAGCAGCTTTCCACCAGTGGCGTGCTGACCACAACCTTTTTTGGGAACCGGTGTCTGCCACACCGCCTCTGGGGAGGAACATGGGAGCAGCCCTCCCACATCAACAGCACCACCTCAACCTAAGCCCAAGGCCATGTCTGTCACTGAGGAAGCCACCGAAATTATGGCGAAACTGACGAGCAGTGACTTTGAATTGGATTTGTCCCTTTCAGAAAGTAGTACCCAATCGTTTCAGGAAACAGAGTAAAGTGGACAGTAGCTGCAGCCTCAGCCACAGCCAGCAATAGTAGATCCTCCCAAAACTGGAGCCGAACAGGAAGTCGAGCTTCCTGTGGAGCAAGAACCTCCTCTCTTAGAATCAATGGCTCCTAGATCTCCAGCAAGAAAAAGGAAGGGCACTACTGCATCTTCTTCTCCAAGCACCACTTCTGATGACGATGATAGAAACATGGAGTAGACCCTGGCAGGTCCGGGAGATGTCAGGAGAGACAAGTGTAAAGAAAAGTTCCAGAAAGCACTAGAATCATGAAAGAGGATGATGATGAAGAGGATGGTGAAGACTAGCCAGTCATTGTGGAAGCTTGCACAGAGGAGTCCGACATTACTATTGAACCTGCCTGGAGGGATGTGGCACAGACAGCACCACCAGCACTCATATTTGTAGGTCCCCAGCAGAGACCTGCACCAACCCGTATCTCAGTTGAAATGTGCACTGTAGAGAGGAAACTGACACACCTACAAACCTCCAGTCCTTCTTCAAGCATTGGCAGTGGCCCAGTAAGAAAGTACTTCTTCCCAGTTTGGGACTTTTTTATGATTAACAAATAGGAGTAACACGTTGCGATATGCTCCTTTTGCCACACAAGTGTTAGTTTAGTTAAGCCTGGTTCATATTATGCTACTGGAGGCCAGACGATCCCTATGAAAAAACATCACGCAATCCATTGGGACAAGAACCTTAAAAAAATTGCTGAACGTGGTTGCAGTGGTGAAGGTGAGGGACCTGTGAAACATCAGCTACAACTAGTCAAATCACAGTGAAAGGTGAGGAAGAAGAGAGTGACATCCTCACGCAAAGCAGCCCTGTCCCCAGCAGTGCACCAGAATTACCTGCTTCAGCAACCTCACAATGTCACATAAAGGCTCAGAGTCAGATAGAGACACCACGCCAAATAGTGAATGCACCATGACACACATTGAGTCTACCACCACCTACGTCTCAATAGTCGCCTGCGTCAGTGGCCCCACAAAAGAAAAAACTCCTTTCAGCCATTCTTTTAAAGCCCAGAAACAGTTGCAGGTTAATCAGTATGGTAACAGAGTATCAGTTAAGGCCCTGATATAGGAGGTGTTAACACATTGGAACTCAACCTATTATATGTTGCAATGTCTGTTTGAGCGAACACACAGATCAATGACTATGTCATTCCAAGAGGAGGGGATGCAATTGGGAAAGCTATGATTATGGATGCAGACAAATGGGGCTCAGTCAAATGCCTGACACAGATGCTGATCCCTTTTGAGGTTTTCACACAGTAAGTTAGCAAGGAGGACAAAGTGATGGGCCAAGCTATCCCGCTGTTGTGTCTGCTACAGGACCAGCTAAAGAAGGTGTCTGAAAGGTTCACACTCAGAGGTGTAAATGAAAACCCAGTTGCACATGCCTAAGCTATCACTTGACTTGTAATGAAAGGCTGCAAAACGACATTATCTCGTCCAAAGAGTACATCTGTGTCACCCTACTTGATCCACACTACAAAACAATTATTTACTCTTTCATTCCTTTTTTTGAAGGGGATGTTTCAAAATATAAGAGGTGGATTGTTGAGCAAGCCTGAAAACTGGAAGAAGAATGGCTGGAACTTAGAGTCCCACCCCACAGTTCTGGGGCACCGCCTCCAACTTCCAGAGAGGGCAGTCTTGTCTCACAGCAGCCAACACCAGCAACAAGAACACCAGCAACAACAGGATCAGAAGAATTGGACCAATCTCTGCATTGGCTTGGTTTCAAGTGGCAGGTCTTTAGTCCAGTGCAGAGGTGAAGACAAAAGAGATCAAGAAAGTAGTCGCACCAATGACACTTCAGATTATGTCCAGGAGTATCTTGATGATCCAAAAGAGGTGTATGGAGATCAAAACCTTTTGGCATATTGGTATGGGAAGATGCGCCAAATGCCAGAGCTCAGCAGGCTGGAAATAAAGTATCTGGCTTGTCCTGAAGCCAGCATATCTGCTAAACAAGTGTTCAGTGCAGCTGGCACATTTGTTACAGTGAGAAGGAACAGTCTCTTGCTTCAAAACATGGAGAGAATAACCATGATCAAAATGAACCAGCATTTTATACAACCTGATTATACTGTTCCCGAAACAACAGAGGAGGAGGAATAGGATGATTTGTCAGAATCAGGTGTGTTTGTTGACCAACTTCTGGATGAACCACCTGAGTTTGACTACAAACGCTACTTTCTGAACTGAGTATGCCAGTGAGACTGCAGAACTATTCAAATATTTCTTATTTAACATCTTTCTTTATTTGCAAATAAAATAGCAGGGCTGCCCCAGAAGATCATTTAGTAAAAGACTGCCAGTGTCAATGTCAAATTCCAATGCATTGCTACCATCAAGGAGGAAATAGCACTTCGTATCAATCAAGCACCATGCTTGGATTGGAAGAAGTAACTACTAACTACTGCACCAATGAGTGGTGATCTATTGAGTGATTGTGAGCGATGACTGATGATGTATGTGGTACCTGACAGTGAGGGAGGGAATTTAACATATTTGTAAACTTGATTTCAAAGATTTGAAATGTTTGGGGGCTAAAGGGGGATTTTTTTCCTTAAAGTGATTGGCCTTTCAAACTATGCACAATTTACCTACAGGGTCCACTCCTTTATTCTGGTTCCTCAGAAACCAGACCAGTCACTTTAGTTACCGAAAACAAACCTACACAAACTACTCCTGTTCTTTTTCTCTATTTGTTCTTCAGCAGCAGTGCACTACTCTGTTCTACCTCGCTTCGTTTGGGACTGAATGGAGTTACTAAGAATCAGGAGAAGGAGGAAGAAGATGGAAGGACTCAGGGTGGGACTACCTCAACAGATAGAAGGAGAAAGTTATCAACTTCAAAGAGAAAGCATGATGATGGCAAAGACTTTGAGGTCAAGTACTCACTTAGCTCTGTGGACAGGAGGGAGGTGCATTGAGTTAAGAAATGCTACTGAGTGTGTATTAGCTGCATTGCTGGCTCAGACATGAAATTCCTCTTTATGTTCTTGATTTGCTTCTGAGGCTTCCTAGTACACTCCTGACTCCTCAAGAAACTAACCTTTCTTCTTTTTTGTTCTTCTCCTTTACTCTGTAGCACAGTTACTGTTTTTCAATATACAGGTCTTCCTCTAGTCCTCTCCTGCACAAATAAAACTTGACGGACATTCCAAGACGAATGGAGATGCACTGCCCAATCTGGCAATACAGTATAATTTTCCTTTTAACAATCATAATTTTTAGAACTAGGTGGGTTAACTTCAATCCTCCATAATTTGTATTTTTGAAACCTAAAAGACATAACATATAGAGATATAGGGCCTCATTTACAATGTTTTGATACAGGGCAGCACTTGAAGCATTCTTGTTGATCTTCCCAGTGTCAAAACAAAAGGGCAGGGATGTGCCATATCTACAAATATGGCACATTCTTGTCCTTTTCCTCTGCACTGGCACAAATATTGCTGCCATGCACAAATGTAGGCTCCCTAGCAACATGGTGCAAGGGTGCCTGCATTGCTGGTGATTGTCTTTGTGCAGAACGCATAGAAAGAGGAAAAAAGGGAGAAATAAATATATTTCTCCCCATTGCGTCACCCTTAAGCCACCCCTGGAGTGGCATAGGGTTTTGACGCATTCCCAGGAGTACAAAACTTTGTAATTCTAGGAATGCATCAACATCCATTGATGTTGCATGGGAACACCCACGCGAAACCCATGGAAAGTCAGGCACTGCAACAACCTGTGCGGCATTGCCATACTCCATATCTACAAGGCCATAAAAAGCCATGCAAAATGTCTTTGCATGGCCTTGTAGGTATGGGTCAGCAGCCTGCACTGCCGGTGCATCAGAAAAAATAATGCACTAGTGGTGAGGGCCACTTGAAAATGGGCTCAATACTATCTTGGGTCTCTCTGGGGGCAGAAGGACTGTTTGCAATGTATTTAACTGAACTGTGTCATACTTATCCCTTCATTGTTCCCTTCCACAACAGATTGATTATGGCGTGCTGATCAGCACTCAGATGAAATTGTTTTGGTTTCTTTTGTGTGGTGTTTGTCTGTGTCACACCTTTCCCCAAATCCCCTTTCCCATTCACTTATTGCGTCACTAATGTTCTTCCCCTGGGCTGTGTGATTTATTAAGGTGTGACTTAATTTTACACCATAAATGGATCACACACTTGAAGGGGTGGATATGGTGAAAGCAACACCAACTCAGTGCATGATCTTCTTTCACCTGAGCAATTTTCCACACTGACCCCATCAACATCATCATTAAGGCCTTGTGTTATGTGTTGCATAAATACTTAACCTTGTCCAACCACTCCTGACTCTGAGCACACTTCTCCCGACTCAAGGATTTCATTCCTAAGTCTAGTATTTAAATACTAGCTCCTCATTGCTCAGAAGAAGTTAATATTGTACAGCTGGTCTCCTTAGCTGCGTGTCAAATACTGTCATTGTGGTAGTCTGGTCTCAGTCTTTCTAAAGTTATGATACAATATATGACCCACTAACACTCTGTCTTCTATCAATCTATTTGAATTGTTGGATAACCCTTTGATTAATCCTGCAGCTGGAGTTCACATAGGTGGGAGTGGCACCGTGTGCCTTACCTGATAGCGCGCTAACCAGCTACTACTACCACCACCCCCTTAAGGTAAAATGCCATCTTGCAAAAACTCTGCAGTAAAACGACTGAGGTATCAGCCCTCACTTCATCTATTCAGGTAAGAGAAGAACAAGAGATTTAAGTGAACTTGTTTAGTTGTAATTATCTTCTACCAAAGAAGATGTTGTTTGTCTGTATCTAAGTTTTTGTAGATACAATAGGCAATGCAATCATCCCCCAGTGGTCAATAGAGTTACAGAGGGCATTAAAGCAGGGCATAAGTAAATGAAATACACTTTTTTAGCACATTTAAAAACAGGCAACTATAAAAGACAGTAGTGCAAACTAAGACACCAAAATAAACATTTGAAGGATAAATAAAGTAAAATATAGAAGAAAACCCACCCTCTCCACCCACAACAAGTCCCTCCAACCAAAACCAATTTTTTAAAAAGGGCTCAGAAGAGGGCTTTGTCTATTTGGGACTGGATCTGGTCAAGGCTCTGTTCGATCCTGGTGAGCTGGATCTCCACATGGTCCATCCGCTGCAGGATGCACTGGAGCAATGCCCTGTCAGAGCGAGAGGGGGCATCAGCAGGTACAGTGGGGGCCCCTGACAGCTGACGGAAGCACCAGCGCTGTGAAGGTGTGAGACTGGTGTGCTGCTGATGAACTAGGTCAGAGGCACCGATTTCCGCATGTTAATCCTCTAGGACCACCAGCCTCTGTTATTCTGCCTGGATGGTCTCCAGCCTATGTTGCCGCAGACGGGCCTCTATCTCCTGCCTGGTGAGTGGTGCTGGTCGACCAGACGGAGTAGCTATATTGAGAAAAACAAAATTAAAAATGTCAAATTGTAAACAATGCTTTGAGCAAACACTTCTTTAAAAGTAAGTTGTGGGTGGCACAATAGCAGTACATTGCTGGTCCCTTGGGGATATTGGACTTTGATGTGATTATGATTACGAGAGTCACAGGGCCAATTTTATATCTTTATATGCATGTGCCTCACATAAAAGCACTGACTGTTTGGTAAAAAGATTTAAGGCAGAATAAAACCAGATGAGAAAAATACACTGATTTTAGTTTTTTTCTTTTAAAGGCTTTTCTAGTAACTAAGCAGACACATTTGGTGGAAACATAAAAATAAATGACCTCACATTTATGAGTAAGGCATTATGCTCTATGGAGTAAAAGTTGTTGTACCAAATTAATGGAGGCATGCTAGCCAGCGCTTTGGGTACTTTGCTACTGTCTGTAGTTGGGGCAGCTGTAGTTGACAATTATCTATCTTTAATTCCAATGACCCTGCTCTTCTCCAAATACTTTCACTTAGTTTCTACCCTGACTCCAAACAGGCAGATGAATAATAAATAAGATACTACGTCACATGCGTCACATAAGAAATGCAGATATATTATTCTGTCTGCCATAAGTAGATGGTGGAGTAAATGATGCATTGCACTACACGGAAAGGAACAGGCCATATAGATTGTATTTGGCACGTTCGTTACAGAGTATCCCTTACGCCAAACTTTAAATCAAATCAGGCATTTCCAACAAATACATTCACTAGGCAGTAAGGAAAGGGAACTTGCCACGGTAAATCAAAAGGATTAGGTAGGTAGGTAGAGCGTTTGCTAAAGAGAAGGGTGGCAATGATCATCGATTCATCATGTGCTTAAGCTTTGTTTTATACAGTCACTGTGATAGAAGAAAGCTTAAAGGGAAAAATCTGAACAGGCGTAAAAAAAATTGTTATGGGCCACCATAAACTATAATTTGGAAATATTTCACATGGCCATAAAAATTTGGCACATGCAAAAAATGTATTTTTAAATTTTTTGGTAGGCTGGGAGAGAAGAACTTAGGAAAGAATAAAGGTGAAGGGAAACACACCATTGTGTTCGGTTGGCAGAGCATGAAAAACTTTGTAACTGCTGCATTAACTGAAGCAGATGCACATTGCACAGCTAACACAGCCACAAATTGAACCATACTGCACTTCTTAGGTCATGAATGGCGAAATGCCATGGGCAGGGAGTGGGTTGATGAATGAGGGTGGCATACATATTTCCCTTGTTTAGCAAATAAAACAAGTCAAGGGATTAGAAGAACACAAATTAAAATACCCCCCACTTTGAACCATAACTTTGATAACCACCTATAAAACAATGTAAGTGTAGAAGGTGAGAAGCATGCCACTCTCCAGAAGAGCTTCTTCATTTATTCATTCAAGCAATTATTCAATCATCCTTTCATTTTTCCTCCTATATAAACAAAAAGAATATAAAGAACAATTGTACACAAATATGTAGTGGAATCAAATGAATACTGTCTATTTAGAAAAGTTTGAACAGACATATTGTAGAATGCAGTCTAATAAGCACAAATATTTAATTATACATCAAAAAACAAAAAGAAAAAACCAACATAGTCCAAACACCTTCGATAACAAACCACATATACACTTAACAATATATATAGAACATGTAAACATTTAGAAAAAAAGACTTAACAAAAACTGTCAATATTGAGTCAATCCGTATTTCATCCTATTTCTAAAGATGGATGCCAGTCCCAAGTTAAAATTCAGTCATGAGTAAATCCATCCAAGATAGTATAGATCATTCCGAAATACAATCCGAGACTTCAGCCGACACGTGTTTCGTCCTATTCAGGACTTCATCAAGGGTCTTGTGTGGGATATTCCTTCATATCCTAGTCTTAGAGACCTGCATGTAATGATATGGTTGTCTGAGGAATAGTCCTTAGTAGTCCCAACAGAGCACCTACGAGTATGTAATCCCATTCATTTCAATGGATCCATTCAACAAAAGACACTTAAAGCAGTTCCATTAACTCTGCAACACTCATCCCTGTCCTCTTTATTTCAAGGTCCTTGTAATGGTCAGTCCTGCACCCTCCAGCCCTCCTACCACCTAGGGCTCCGGTCCTCCCTGGCCTGTGCTTTGCTGAGAAGGCAACTCTCTTGTTAACTGTTAGAGCATGAGCAAGACAAAGAAAGCCTTCTCGACAAACTTACATGGTGAATATTAATAATACTAGCTTTCTTGGGCCTGTAATTTTCATAGTAGAGTACCAAAAATCTGTCCTTATTCTTCTTGTACCACAAGATGTATAGGGGAGAGGGAAAGATTAAAAACAAAGCAGAAAACATTTACAGACTAGTATAGACCGAAAAAAGTCAGCTACTAAAACAACATGAAATAATGCAGGTACAACAAGAATTAAACAGAAATTGGATAGGGGAGTTGGAAAAAAGGAGACAATATAAAAAAATAAACTAGGCAAAATTAAAAGTAGTATAATAGTGGGCAGAGGTAAAGGTTAGGGAAATATTAATAATAAATAATAGGACTTACTGTGGTGAGCAGAGACCTCAGCAGAGGCACTGGTACTCAGTGCCTCATCCCCAGCTCTTCCCAGAACCCGCCTCATCACTGCTCCTCTTCTTACCCTTGTGTGCTGAGGTAAGAAATAAAGAAGATTAAAAAAAATAGATTTTTGTTACAGTTAAATTCCACAAAATTATAACAGGCAAATGCAGTAACACTGTAGTTATATAAATCAGATTGCCTGTGGTACTAGTATCAACTATTGTTGCGTTGGCTATACTAATCCTAAAATCACGATTTCAAATTTCCTTAACTAAAACTACATTTGGAACTAATGCATTGCAGTGAATGATATTTGATTCTCTTGTCATTACTCAACCCCCCTCAATGGACCAACTCATTCTTAGTACTACACCTCACTGTGAATTTACTTAGGACTGTATGAGCTATATAAAGAAAGTCACAGAGATTGCTAACTCACTGATATCACTAATTCACCATGGTGACAGGAGGACAGAGGAGTGTGTACTGCAATGGTTTCCTAAATAATCAGCCAAAGCAAGAGCCAATGAGTATGACGAGGTAGCGCTGAGAACCTGCCTAGCTCTAACTGAAACACATAATAATATTCTTAATGTAAACTAAATGTAACTTAACTCTTAGTTTGTGCAGCATGCTATTCGGAAAAACAATTAGCATTGTAGAACACCAGCACAATAATATAGTTAATACTCATCGAGCCCAGACATCTCTACGCCTAGCAGGTCAAGTAGCTCTTTCCGGCGGCCTAAGATATTCACCCAGTGGTGCTCAGCTGCTGGGTGGTGCACTGGAAATAGGTTGTGTGCCGAACACACCTGTGCTCCCTTCCCAGACCCAGTTGATGCTCTCACAGGAGGTAACCTCTGTCATGCCTGCTGCCAGCATGGAGGGAAGGTGGCACTGCATGTAGAAAATCAGTGCTGCCACCTCCATCCCACAGAAGATGGTGCATGGCTGCACCCCTTGGTGGCATTGCTGCCCACAAAGTAGACAGCTGCTTCAGGCTGTTTGGGGGTGCCTGCAGCTGCCACTCCCCTGTTCGTCGGTACCTCCCTGCTCTGCCAGGGTGCTGGGTGGTGTGGTGAAGAATAAAACAGGAGAAGGAAGGAAGAAATAACTAAGGAAGTAAAGGGAAAAATAAACAAATATACAAAAAAGTCACAAAAAGCATGAAAAAAATGAAAAGAAAACCATAAAATAGACACAAAAACAACACACTAATGCAATAAATAAAATTGATTTACAGATTAATTAGGAGGGTGGAGGATTGAAAAGATTATTAAGGGATAAAAATAACGACACAGTACCATAAACAGAGTGAAAAACAAGATGACCATGCCTATGCGTTGTGCCATTCACAAGCACTTTTGAATGTGAGAACGTACTCCACGTTGCATTTGATGTAAAATGCAATGCGAACAGGCGTGACGAGGAAACCCTGCCCACCCACAGTACTCCTTATAGCTCTGTGGAGGGTTTTTTAGCACTTCACGGAGTACCGCGTAGTGTGACTCCATGAACTCCGCCCACCCAAATTGGCATTTTGCAGATTCTTTTTGAAAGGTCTGTTTTAAAGCTGTAGAACATGTTTCAAGTTGTGCCACGAAAATCTTTGAACATGCATACTACTAGCCTCCTTTCTTGACATAAAATTGTGGTTCTTAAAGCTTAACTAAATAAAGAATTGAGATTTTATTGAAGACAATGAGGCTAGTAGTATCACACCCACCCTCCCGACAAGGAAGTAAGGGCCATATGTATGAAAACTGGAGCTTGCGAATCGCAAATATCGATTTTTAAGAAATTGCTCTTTCCGAGTCACAATTGGCTATGTAACAATATTGCGATTCGGAAATAGCGATTTCTTAAAAATCGCTATTTGTGATTTGCGAGGCCCATTTACTGAATCACAATTTGCATTATCGCAAATTGCGATTTGTTTGCGATTTGGTAAAAAAACGCAAATTGTGAGAAAGTTCGAGAAAGCACACCTGGTGGAGCCTGATGACATCACCAGCAGGAAATGAGTCATCCCAGGCAGTTTCAGGTGCCACACCCAAACCAGCATCTTGAGAGAGAGCAGCCCAGCCACACAGAGCAGCACTCAGAAGGAGCAAGAACACCTGAGCCAGGATGGATACCCCAGGCCAAGCACAGGAGAAGGGTGAAAGGAAGCACAAGCTGAAATTCAGCAAGCAGGAGCTACTAACTGAGGAGGTGGTGAGGAGCCATGACTGCCTGTTTGGAAAAATCTCCAGGTGCCTGAGAGTGAAAAGAGGAGACTATGGCTGGATATACAGTCCAAAATCTACGCTATTGGAGAGGCACAGCGCTCCATTGAAGAGATAAAAAAAAGGGGGTATGACCTGTGGTCCCGTGCAAAGGAGAGGGTGGCAAGGAGACTTGCGGAGGCCAGGGGTACAGGAGGCGGTCCACCCACAGAGACACCATCAATACCATTGGAGGACCTAATGGAGTCCACACTCCTCCCTGAAGCTGTGACTGGGGTCACAGAGATTGACACCTCCGGCATACCGAGTACCAGCCAAGGTAAGTGCAATATTGTTTTGTAACCCTATATGTGTATGCACAAAAGCCCCTTAGGAATTAGCAAGTAATGTGAAATAGTGTGAGAAGTAGTCCAGTCCACATCTTAGAAGCAGCACTACAATGCATTATGGGAGTGGCTTTCCACAACCTAGAACTGAAAGTAGCACAACAATGTATTTAAGTATAGTGACACCAAGAGTAACACAACACACACAACACCGTGTAGAGCAGTACCTGTACCTTTATTGCCATTGTCTGACCGAAAATGTAACATACAGAACTGACATGCTGCATATTGTTGTTGCAGGTGCGCCAGGCCCAGCAGCCACAGCATCTGCATGGATAGGCGAGACAGACACCCATCTGCCCTCAGATTCGAACACCAGTGGGTCCCTCCACAGATCGACTGGACGACGCAGGCCCAGGGCACTGCCACTGCCAGAGCTCAGCAAAGACTCTGATGAGCAGCAGGAAGGGCCAAGTACCCCATCAGCACCAGACAGGCGCAGCCAGATTCAGGAGGGCAGGTGTCATCCAACCACAGCACCACGCAGGATTGCGACAGAGTAATGGGCACAACAGCATAAGTCAGGTGAGGGTCCCTCCTTATTCGGTGGCCTAGAAGCTGCTATGTTGCAGCAGCAGAGTCTGCAAAATAAGCGGATCCTTGCATTAGACAGAAACCTGCGTAAACATAACCGCAACATGAAGGGTCTGCATCGCCAACTTGACTCACTGAATAGTAACATTATACAGCTGCGTGAGGGACAGGTGGATGCATCACAGAATACCAGGGACCTTACAAGTGCTGTCCGTGAACTCTGCCAGGTGCTGCGCCATGAGAGGGTGAGCCAGCGCAGATGGGAGCGCAGATTCCGCACCATGTTTGGCAGCTTCTGCCATTCCTCTAACAGGATGGCAAATTTGACAGCACTGATTGCCCGTCGTGCAGTGGCTGCGCAAGTGGAGGCAGCACACAGCAGCAGGGACGTTGTCAATGGACTTGTGCAGATCACAAATATGATCGAACACATTATGGGACCAAGATCAGCCACTCCGACTGAGCTAGCACTGGGGGACACTGAGGACAGTTCCAGCCTCAGCAGTGTTGCCGTACCAGCAGCGGACACCAGACGGCGCAGTGCCAGGCACAGCACTGCCACTGAGGGTGACAATAGAGGTGCCAGTGACGTAACTGGGCACCCGAATTGTATGCGTGGTCGAAAAAAATGACTCTTGCTGCCATTGGACTGCTGTTGACACTATGAAGAAATAGTGCATAACTCTGGTTCTTCGTTGGTGTACGCTTGTCAGATCACCTGTTTTTTTCTTACTCACATGTACATTACCTAACTTAAGGCAATACATTTATTTCACCTCAGATACAGTTGTCAGAGGATTTGTGTCATTAATACTCACATCTGAAATGGTTGTGTGTGATGTCGGCACGCCTTTGCCTTCCCTCTGCTGCACTGGTCCTGTCTGCTGGCTGTATAGGTGGTATGGGATCGTCATCCTCATCTGATTCAATATCACTGATTTCTACAGGTATGCCCCTGGTTGTAGCTATATTGTGCAGGATTGCACAAGTAGCCACTATTCTACATGTTGTCCCTGGACTGTACTGTAGTGCCCCTCCACTTTTGTGGAGGCTCCGGAAGCGACTCTTCAGCAGTCCAAATGTGCGCTCCACCACGTTGCGGGTTTCCATGTGTGCTGCATTGTATCTCCGTTCAGCTGGTGTTGTAGGATTGAGGTATGGCGTCATCATGTAGGAGCGCACTGCGTAAGCACTGTCTCCTGGAAGGGACAGAGGGTGTGATTAGTAACTGAGCCATCTGACATGGGTACACCATCAATGCACCAGTGTACAGAGGGACATTACCTAGTAGATATCCTTCACCAAAATCCCCAGCTAGCAGTCTTGTGTGAGTCCCGCTGTGGTGAAAGATGTGAGAATCCTGTGTGCTCCCTGGGTACCTGGCCACAAGATCAGTAATGATGTAGGAGGCATTGCATATCACCTGTATGTTCATGGAATGTTGGTATTTCCTGTTGCGGTACACATACTCTGTGGCTGATGGTGGACAGATTGCCACATGTGTGCCATCTATGGCACCTAGGACGTGGGGGAACTGTGCTATCTGGTAAAACTCTATTTTTGTCTGTTATAATTCCTGTGGGGTGTGAGGGAATCTGATGTACTGTTGTAGTTTGCTCAGCATGGTGTTGATGAATGCATTGAATAATCTGGAGAGGGTACTCTGTGTGACCCCTCCAGTTGCTGCTATGACCCCTTGATAGCTCCCTGAGGCGAGTAGATGGAGGGAGCATAATACCTGCACATGGGTGGGTATGCTGTGAGTCCTTTGTGTTCTGCGCTGCAGTATGGGTTGTAGCTCAGCTATCAGATCAAGTATCATGGCTTAGTTCAACCTATACCTCTCATATATTTCCTCCTCTGTCAGGTCAAAAAGTGTAATGCGCACTCTGAAAATGCGCTCCTGTCTCCTCCTCCCTCTCCTCAAACCTGCCAAGATCCTCATCCTCCTTGCCATGACGTAAAGTGCAGCCATTGTTGAAAAGAGTTTGAGGCATTCTGGGCCTCTTTATATAGGTTGCACCTGGTTACCACCTGGTTTCAGTTCCTGGTATTTTGCATGTGCAAAATGCCATTCTGCGAAAAATCGCAATTTGTGATTTTTTGATGCATCTCTTTGCGACTTGGATTTTGCAAATCGCAATTTGCGCCTCGCAATTTCCTACTGGAAATACCGAATCGCAAAATGCGACTCGCAAAACCAGATCGCAACGCAAAAAATTGCAGTTTTGACGATTTATTCTTTTTGGTCTGCGAATGCCTTTCATGCATTGCAGACCACGTTTTTGCACTCGCAAATGGCCGATATTTGCGATTCGCATTGTTTGCGAGTGCAAGAAAGTTTCATACATCTGGCCCTAAATTTCTGGTGGGAAGACACATCGGATAGCCAAGAATATTTTATACAATTTAATGTTTGACTTATTATTGTATAGATTGACCTTGGTGAACAAAGTTTAAACTTGTTAAAAATATATAAATATAATAAAATCTCATTTTATCAACCATAAAAAAGCAAAATACAATTAATTGTATATTAGTATCTTTAACACATGAAGTAATTCATCATCAATTATATACATCTCACATAACTGACAATCACAATACAATCTAAACTTTTTATTTCACTGCTTTGACTCTCAAATACTAGGCAGCTAGCAGAAATTTTGAGATTCCAAACACCACATAAGGTCGGTGTTCGACTTACAAATTCTTAATGAGTCCTGGTAATGTCTCACATCCAGGATTGAGGACAGTGATTTACCTCATTCCAATCGAGGTGTCTTGAATGCGTTGCAAAAAAACTAAAAGTGTGCCTTGGTCTCATCAAATTGCATACACTCTGGGCATAGCCCATTCTTTGATTTAGCAGTCGTCCATAAAATTGAAAAAGATACTATCAGGAGAATGCCCGACCAAAAGTTCAGAAAAAAGGTTCTGGCTACAGGAGGGTGGATATAGTATACAAAGTCTTCAAATTTATAATCCCATTCCATACATATGAATTCACTAGCCAATCAACCTCTTTGTGGAAGATTGGTGCAATTTATCAAGAGAACAGTGACAGTGTCAGAATCGCTGCTTCACAATTCCTTGGCCAATATTGACCTAATCTAAAGTCTGTCAGTGTATTCTTTGTGTGTCTCAACCAGATAGACTTACACATCTGGCTTCCTATAGTGTCCTCTAGACCCTCCCTATATACTTCCAATTCCCCAGTTGTCTAGATTCTAAACCACAATAGGATTGGTCTTAGTTTCCGCACTCACCTATAGGTTTTAAAGCCAAATACAATTTTACAAGTACTATTGGGTTACTCTAGGGAAGCTTTATCAAAGAAGTTGTTAAAACATTTTCAGCTGCCCCATGTTAATCCGTATTACAATACCCACAGAGCTCCGAGGCATAGAGAGAGGCGCACTTACTGCTGAGCTCTGTATACTTCAACAGCCGATGACACAAAGTGCATTACTGAATGTCTTTCGAACTTAGGGACTCATTTTGACATTGGCGGTCCCATTGAGGGACCGCCAATGCTGGGAGGAGGACATCGCAATCATGCCTGTGGTGTCCCCTCCATCATATTACAATGTTCCCACCGGGCTGACAGTTTAGAACATTGTATTACAACATTTCTGATGGGCTGACCGTCGGAAATAGTGCTACGGTATTGGTCTCAGCTTCCTCAAGGGTTTGAGGGAGCCGAGACACTCGGCTCCCTCAAACTGTTTGCAGACAGTGTGCATTCCTAGGGTGCTGGGCAGGGGGAGCCCTGCACTGGCTTTCTACCAGCCTTTCCATGGCTGTGAGACCCCATGGGATGGCTGGCAGAAAGTGGAGTCGTAATCAGCACAACAGTGCTGAGTTCAACGCTGTCGTGGCTGACTGCGAATCCGACCATTGTTAGCCCATTGCGAACAATGGTCCTGGCGGGAACGGCGGTCTTGACGCAGTCCGACCCTCAGGGTTGTAATGTGGAGGTCAGTCCACCTGGAATCCGGCGGTCCAATCGCCACAACTAGGCCCTTAGTTATTAAAGCTGCTCTATGTTTTAGTAATGAACTTTCAAGTACTAGTTTAGACCATGCATACGAGTCAGAGATCCTGACTAACAAATAATCAAATTATTTTACTCTTTCTAAAGTGGTGGCATCCAAGTTTATTTTACCCTGAATTTTCCATGGAGATTAAGGTTCTCACTTTGACATTGGCGGTCTTTTACAAAGATTTGTCGTACCCGCAAAATGACCGCCAGTATTGGCGGTCTTCAGACTGCCATATTATGGCTGCTGGCTGCTCTCTGCCACTATTAGGTGGGGAAGCAGCCAGCAGCCATACTGGCGGTCAGCAGCTAATAGAGGTCGCCCTTGTTAACATTGATTTTTTGTGTTTGTTTGCCATTTAAACCCCAATGTGTTTGGGCAAAATTGTTTGCATGCAGCCATTTGAACAGATAAAGCAGGCCTGATGGTAGACCTACGTCAAAAATGAACATCCCACAATTTCACCCTGGGAACTGAATCAAGTGAATCGATTAAATCAAATGGTACCAGGCAATTTTTAAAGTCCTAAGAAAATAGAATGTAACAGTATAACGAGAGTACCAGTTCTAGCTCTATTTAGCTTGTCCAGTAGGAAGGGTAAGTGGTCTGTAGCATAACAACTAATCGTTTCCAAGAGGTGTTTCCCACTTCATTTAAAGTGTGACTTGAAACATGTAAATATAATCTGGTGGTACACACAGTATGCCACATAAACAGTATTTGGCTCCCTTCCTGTGAATTGTCTGCAATTGTATCCAGGCATATAGCACAAAAATACACATACACTAAAAACAAGCCAGAACTGCTTGTTAACAGTATTGAATTAATGAGCAACAACCATTTTTTGTAATTGATTAGAATTAAAAACATTTCTATACTAAAAATACGAGACTGGGAAACAAACATTAGTAAGGATCATTGATTTGTCCTTTTCTGTGGTGTGGTCTATTTTTCAACATCTGTGGGAACCCAGCAAACACCTTCCTAAAGTTTCAATTTGCACATATGTGATCTCTACAGAGAGGCCACAGATTGGGTCTGCATGTAGTCTGCACACCTTTATGACTCACTGAAAGGGAATGTGATAAACTCGCACTGCCCTTCAGCCTCCAATCGTGCCCCGTCCAGAATACCTACCAACAACCTGAATTCACCCCGGCACCTAAAAGGGACTGTTAATAAGATGCACTATGCAAGAGCCATATGTTGTATTCAAAACTTATAGAAACACATCTGCAAAAAGAAAAAAATCTTAGGGAATGCAAGACACAGTAAAAAAAGTAAACAGGAACTACATTACTAGGAAGGATTACCTTAAAAGTAATGACAGTCGTTGTTGAGAAATCGATCAGGATTTTTGCCCATAAAGTTAAGGACAGGAAAATAGGACCCGATTGAGGCACGTTTCAAAGAGTTTTTCGTTACCCCGAGTTTCCCTTTCCCTGTCTGCTGAAAATATTTTGAGCCATGCATGCATTCCACTGTTAACTTTATCTCTCTTCAAATCTCCCAATAGAGGTATCAGTGCATGGGCATGGGCAGTGCAGGGGCCCCCAGGCACAGCCCGTTGCGATTTTCACTTTCTGCCAGGCAGACAGTGAAAAGCGAGACAGGTGCTGCTGCACCCGCCACCTTGCGGCCGACTCCATTAGGAGCTGGCTGCAATGTTACGGCCGACATCCCCTCTGAGCAGGCGGACGGAAACTCTGTTTCTGCCCACTGGCCCAGCGGGGATGTCCAAATGCAGCCGGTGTGTTTCCGGCCGCATGGGCAGCCGACTGGCGGTTCAGCCTTGGCAGTCGGCCTCGACCGACCGCCAAGGTTGAAATGAGGGCCAATGTCTTGACATAACTCGCTCTTTTCTCCAACCAGTCCTGCATGAAGGCTGTAACATAATGTAATACTTGTGGCAGAGACAGTGACTGTGAGATAGAATTCTCCCATACCAACACCACCTGTGGACTTGTTTTGCTCACAGCTCCTTCTTTTTTACACTGTAGCCTTTGGATTGTGTTTGAGATTATAATATTCCATCTCCCAGTGGAAGACCTTTCCACCCTGACGAGGCCAAAAAATGAATGCTGGTTGACCCTCAACACTTTTCTGCACTTGACATTTGTTCAACTTGAAAAAGTGGTTAAAAGTACGTGGACATGACGTCCTCATCTATCCCTCCAGCCATTTGTTGATTTGTCTGTCCATGCAGCCATGTGTTAATTTGTCTGTCTTTCTTCCTACTCAGACTGTTTTTTAATGCTGTCTTGTGTCTGTTTATGCTGCTCTGTTTGTGTGTTGTGAATGGTTGCATTTGCATGGATAGGTCGTGAGTGTGTATATGTGAGCATCGGTAAGTCTTTTGTCTGTGTGCAGACCGATCTGTAAATGGTCTTGGTGTACAACTATGCCTGTACGCATGTAGTTCTGTCTTCATATGTGCATTATGTGCTTTACATATTTTATACAGGGTTGTGTTATGATTTTGTTTGGTTCTGAGAACATGCTTCGTAGACAAATTCAACTCTTGCCTTAGCCAGTACTTGTTTTAATACTGGCCAGTGTTGCTTTAACACTCTTAAACTGACTTCACGTCTGTGTCAGATCCTTACAAAACACTTCTATATATAGCTTTCGGGACATAGACTCCGACACCCATTTACTAGTGTAAAAAGGCCACTTATTAAGACAGGCCTGCTCACTGTAATAATACATTAACATAACTGGAACTCTAAATGAACAACTTTTCATTTTTAACCTTTGGAACTCCTCAGTCTTCCATTCTCACTTCATTCCCCCACTTATCCTTCATTCACCCAGCCTCCACTTCCATTCTCCCACACATCCCCCTACTCCTTTATTCCCATGTCTGAATCGGGCATCCCCCAATCTGTCATCCTTCACCTGGTTCTTTTCCCCCCCTGGAAGGGTGGACAGGCCCGTATTTGACTCTCCACCCTTCCCTACCTCCTGCCGCACTGAGCAACCTGCCCTAACACTGGCAACAACCCCCCCCATGGAAACCCCACATGTACACCCCTTAGCCCAGTGCCCCACCCCTTTCCTTCATGTAGACCGTATGGGTGGTCAACCTCAGCGCAGCTCGACAAGCTGGCGCAGAAGAGGACGATTCCTATCTCCAGTCCCTCCCTATATACCCTCTCCCTAAATCCTCCCTTACAAACCCCACAGCCTATCACAGCCCTGGCCATCTACATCCCGGCCTGAATGCTCCCGTGGAAAGACTGGACTGCGTCCAGCTCTCCACAGGGCCCTACATTGTAGATGAGGAGAAGGAACCAATAAACATATATATTTTTCATGGGTATGTAATGTTCATGTTTCATTTTCGTGGTTTAACTACTTGGGTGAAGCAACACTTGCTCAACAATTTTTGATGAAGGTTGAAAAAATCTTTTTGCTCTTAAAAAAGGCAATACGATTGTCTTTGTCTAAAATTAACTGGAGCTTGGAGGCACAATAAAGCTGTGTGACATGGCCATAAATTACAGGGTCTGGTTAAATCCTATTCATCGATACTCATTTTATTGATCTAATTGATTAAATAAAAATGTTGAATCAATCACACATATAACTAAACGAGTACTTTGAGGATTACATTCATTAAGTCTTGCCTAACAACAGGACATGCACTGTTGCTTCGAGGGACTGTAGAGCCTAAGAGCTCGCCCACTGTGCACCATTTGTTGGCTTCATTGTCACTCTTAATTGGCCAGCACTTCCCGTGTCACTTTGTGTTCAACAATTTGGAGCAGCAACAGAGTACCGATTAATTAACTTTTATTAGTGTCCTTCCACTGTTCATCCGCAACTCGTTGGGGTTCAAGTACTATTCTATTTATTCTTCTCCCATTGCTTCTTCCTCTTCCACCCCCTTACTTCTTTCCCTCCCACACTACAGTTGTATTGCTTACGCCCCTCCCCCGTGCTTGTCCATATTACTTCATACCATCCACCTGAGCCCTTCCGTTGTATGTGTTTCTTTCCACCTCCACCTGCCATAACAAAAAAAGTGCTGGATGCTTCATAGCATTTTTTTTACTACCATCCCGTTACCACCAATATCGTCTGTCTTGCCTGTTCCCTAGCTAGTTGTTCTCCTTGCCCAACGACACCCACCACAAGAAAAAAAAACACTATGACAAGGCCAGCACTGGCTGCGGCATAGCGCTTTTTAAAAACTTTACTTGTAGCCATGCTGCACAGCCAAATCATGCACAACATGTCTAAAATACAATGGTAAAGCCTATAGCTCTTGCATACATGAAACCTACTGGCTTTGCCAATCCTTATTTTAACAGCAGTATGAACACTGCCAAAGCTATAGAAGGTGCAGAATTTTCAAGAAGCATGCACTCCTGAGTTGAAAGGGAGCAAGTCTCATGATCATGTTCAATTCTCACAATGACACTGAAAGCTAGGTCGAAAGAATAAGGCTTGATTACAGGACCTGCAGTATTGAAATCCCTCCCACTACTCTACTCCTAGGGATATGGGAGGTGGGGGGGACAGTTTGTGCAATCTCTGACACATTGCATGCATCACAATAGTTGGCCATGCTAAATAAGCTTTTGTTCGTTAGTCACTGGAAAATAAATATTTTCTTTGTAGTAGCACCACTGCAATGACTGAAGTAACAGAGAGGCTTGAAGTCGAGTAGAGTGTTTTAGAGTGAAGTGGTACAGAGTGGCGTGGCATACAGTGTCGGGGAGTGGGGTAGAGTGTAGAAGAGTAGAGTGTCAGAGTTTAGTAGAATGTCATAGAGTGGTGTGACATAGAGTAGAGTGGCTTAAAGTGAAGTAAAGTAGTGTGCAGTGGCGTAGAGTGAAGTAACGTGGAGTAGAGTCATAGGGTGAGGTGGCACAGAATGGTGTAGAGTGTTGTAGAGTGGAGTGGCGCAGAGTGGAATAGAGCAGAGTGTCGTGGAGTACAGTGTCATGCAATGGAGTACCGTAGAGTGGAGTAAAATCATATATATATACATATATATATATATATATATATATATATATGTGTGTGTGTGTGTGTATATACGTATATATATATATATATATATATAGTATATATATATATATATATATATATATATATATTTATATATATATATATTTATATAATACCTAGTGGGAGTCGCAAAAGAAAGACTTAGGCCCTCATTATGACATTGGCGGTAAATCCCACTTACCGCCGTGCTGACTGCCGCCAACATACCGCCGCTGCAGCAGATTACCGCCACTCATATTATGACCCACACATAGCAATCTGTCACTATACAGCCACACACACAAGTACGCCAGCCCACAGGTCAGTGATAAACTGACGATACCAAAATCCACACCGTTATGCCAACAGAACTACGCCCACAGCATTATGACCTACGAATCACTTCAGCGGACATTCAATGGCGCTGAACCATTAGCGGTACATAATGCCGTGCTCAAAATACACACACACATACAAAACAACATCGCATTGGACAATTCATACTACACACCTCACACCCATACACACACCACACCCACACACCACTATAAAACACATACATTACCCACAACCCTTTACCATTACAAACAAGTGTGACAAGAAAGATGGCAAAACCACAGACAAGACTACAGACACACACCGCCATCACCTATACACCATCCACGCACTCCACATCACACACCCCAACACAGCACCCCACACACCCTCACCCACACCACTCACAATACACCCATGGCACCGCAACGACAACCCAGGTTCTCTGAGGAGGAGCTAAGGGTCATGGTGGAGGAAATCATCCGAGTAGAGCCACAGCTATTTTGAACACAGGTGCAGCAGACGTCCATTGCAAGGAAGATGGAGCTATGGCAGACAATCGTGGACAGGGTCAACGCCGTGGGACAGCACCCCAGAACAAGGGATGACATCAGGAAGACGTGGAACGACCTATGGGGGAAGGTATGTTCCACAGCAGCAAGACACCAAAAGGCTGTACAGAGGAATGGCAGTGGGCCCCCACCTGCTCCCCCACAACTAACAACATGGTATGAGCAAGTCTTGGCAATCATGCATCCTGACGGCCTGGCAGGAGTAGGAGGAGGACTGGACTATGGTAAGTCAAATCTCTATTACTATTACCCCCCCCCTACCTGCACGCCATCACAAACCCCCACCCTTACCCTCACTCCCATCACTCCACCACCTCACACACACCCCACCATCACAACCCACTCATCCCAATACAAAGCCCTGCATGCAGCACCAATGCATGGACACCCCTCACAGAACTGCATGGACACCCATCACTAAAGCATGCACATTAGAGAGAATCACCTAGCCCACACAATCACTACTCACTCAAGGCAAAGCTGCCAGGGCAATAACAGCTATACAGGGCAACAGACCCATGCACAAGATGACACACACAGAAACAATAACACTGCATTTACATCCCGACAGGTCCCCCACCCAACGGCACCGGAGAGGAGGTGCCAGCAACTTCCAGTCCACCCCCAGAAGAGGCCCACAGTGAAGACAGGAGCTCTGGACGCCTGTATTTGGATGACCAACCTGGCCCATCAGGGATCTCTGGACAGTCGGTAACCCAGGCACAGTCCCATACCACCAGAGAGCCTTCCCCCTCAAGAAACACCACCACACCACCCACCCAGCGGGCCCATACCTCTGTCCCCAGGACACGTCAATCAGCAGTGTGTCCACCACTCCACGGACCCCAGGCCACCCCACAAACACAGGACGATCAGGGACCTGGGGTCAGTGGCCACATGGTTCAGGGGACAGAGACACAGTACAACAGGGAAGCTGGGAGGACTGCTGTGCGATAGAGGGAGGACACACCCAGGGAACCAACTCTCCAAGAGGCACTCACCAAGATCCTGGAGAATACCACCATTCCCAGGAGATGATGGGCCAGATAATGGAGAAGTTGCAGGAGACCCAGTGGCTGCAGGAGGGACAGTGCCTAGGGATCAGGGAGGACTTGAAGAACATGAACACCACCTTGGTCACCATTGCAGGGGTGCTGGCAGACATGGCCAACACCGTGAGGGAGGCAGTGGCACACCACCGGGCACCTGACACTAGCCAAACCGATGAACAGCCTTCCACCTCCGCTGCCGCTAGTGGACAGGAGGCCCGCCACAGGAACAACAGGCCACCAGCGCCCTACCCCCTGCAGAAGGAGAACCACCCACAAACGGTCCCTTGGATCCAGGCAGAAGCCAGAGAACATTGCCAAGACCCCCACCAGGAAATAAGACTCTCCTGAATGTCACCCTTGTGTCACACTCTGTCACCCTGCCCACCTTGAACTGCCATTGCTCCCCATCGTATGCCCCCTTGGACAATGGACCTGTGATACAAATAGACTGGACTCTAGCCTGGACTTTCCTCCATCATCACCCAGCCCATTGCACATCCCCCTCTAATCATTAGCACTTAAATAAACACCATTTGAATAAATACAAGTATGGAGTCTGTCAAATCATTTAACCATGTATTCGTTTACAAGCTTTAAACGCTGCTATATAACTGCACAGTATTGTATACATAGGAATGACATGTAGTTGGCTGCAGTCAACATACCAGGAGCGATAGTGGGACACAAATATTTGAAAATAGAGATGCCAAAGGTTACAGTAAGTGCCCATAGATGTTGGAAAATCAGCCTGCCAGTGATAATGTTGAATACAAAACTGTCAATGTAAAGTGTCATTACATTGTGTTGCCTGTGTGTCATTGGAAGTACTGTCTTATAATAGTACTTCTGTTGTCCTCATCCTCATCCTCTGCCTCCTCATCTTCACTGTCCACAGGGTCCACTGTGCCATACGCCCATCTCCAGCCTCATCCGCCTGCAGAAAAGGCACCTGGCGACGTAAGGCAAGGTTGTGCAACATACATCATGCCACGATGATCTGGCACACCTTCTTAGGTGAGTAGTACAGGGACCCACCTGTTAGATGGAGGCAATGAAACCTGACCTTCAGGAACACATGTTCATTTCTCTGGGGAGGAACAAATGCAATATGTGTACCATCAATCGCCCTAATAATGTTGGAGATATGTCCCATAGCATAGAAATCAGCTTTCACTGTGGCCAAATCCTCCACCTGGGGATAAACTATGTAGCTGCGCATGTGTATAATCAGGGCAGACAATACTCTGGTTAGCACTATTGAGAACGTTGGCTGAGACATTCCTGCTGCCAAGCCCACTGTCACTTGGAAGGAGCCAGGAAATGGATCACAGATAGTACCTGCACAAGAGGGGGGATCCCGGTGGGCTGACGGATAGCAGATATCAGGTCAGGTTCCAATTGGGCGCACAGCTCTGTGATTGTGGCCCTTTCCAGTCTATAGGTGAGGGTAATGTGTCTGTCCTCCATTGTTGTCAAGTCCACCAGGGCTCAGTACACAGGGGGATGTCTCCATCTCCTATTCATCCGCAGCAGTTGCAATCTAGGGGGCAAATGGTGAGTAGCTGTTCAGTATTCAATATTTCCAAACACTGCTCTGCATTGCATGTTGTGACTGTAACACAATATTGTTGTATAGGCCCAGATGGGGCCTATGTTTACTGTGACACAGTTAGATGCCATGGCCTTCCCCCCCTGAAATGGCATACCCCTGTCCTGTATGGAGGGACATGTGGAAATAAGGTAATTCTGCTGATGTTGTGTGCTGTTGCGGGAGGCCGTCGAAAACCATTGTGCAACTCCTCATTGGATCCCATTGGGCCCTACGGGTTACAGTGGCCAATGGTGATGTACGCCGACAGTGACGGTACGCACCACCGCAGACGTAACCGCCATTTTCTATCTGTTCACCCACTTGCTATCTGACCTTCAAGAGGAGAGGACCTACACTGCAAGTGCTGCTGTGACCTATGTCTGGAACCGACCATGGCTCATGTCACTGGGGAAAGTGCCCCTGCCTTCAACGCTGCAGAGTTGGAGAGACTGGTGGATGGAGTCCTGCCCCAGTATTGAATGCTGTATGGGCCTCCAGACCAACAGGTGAGTACACTGTGAGCACGATGCACGGGGCATGAATGCATGGAGTGCTGTGTGTGAGGTCCTCGGGGGTTGGTGGAAGGGCCCTAGGCTGTGTACTGCATGTGTGGTGGGCAATGGCTGTGTGTAAGGGGATGGGAGGGCTATGGTGGGACATGAGTTTAACAGGCCGGATGGTCTGTCTGATACCTTTTGCTATGTGTATATTTCTGCCATCACCAAGGATATGAAGACCCTGGGGGTCTATGGCAGGCAGAGCACTCACTGTCGCAAATGGTGGGAGGACCTGAGACACTGGGCAAGGAAGACGGTTGAGGCCCAGCTGGGGATAGCCCCCCAACGAGGAAGGGGTGCCCGTCGAACCCTGACCCCCCCTGATGGCCTGCACACTGGTGGTGGCCTATCCGGAGCTGGATGGGCGCTTGAGGGCATCACAGCAGCCACAAGGGGGTGAGTACAGTTTCCCAATATACTACTTGCACATGGTAGGGTGGTCTCCAGGTGGGGGATGTGGGTCTGTGGGTGCCCCTAGGCCAGGCCGGACATTGCAGGGTAGGTCCCATGTTGGGCAGGGTATGATGTGAACTACCTCCAACCAGCTAGTAGGCATCCACTACTGGGCTGGGGTCTGTGGGTCTCAGGTATGCTGTTATTGGTGTAAGGTATTACTATCCATGGCCTGGTGACTATTGTTGTGACTGGTAGTGCATTGCCTAATGCGTAGGGCTGTTCCCTCTGTGTGAGTGTGTGTTTGGTGTACACTAATGGTGGTGTTGGAGCAGCCATTGACCAAGTGTATCCTTTGTCTCTTCCCCCCCTATTTGTTTTGTCACCCTGTACTTCTGTGCATTAGCATCATCTGGTGGAGGAGCTGAGGCACCAGTGATGGAGGGAGCTGCATCCCACATGGCCCAGGAGGCCGAATCCACCAACGGTGAGGGCACCAGTGGGACGGAGGGTGAGGGGAGCACCACGTTGGAGACAGGAGGAGACAGTTCGGACAGTGATACGTCCTCCGATGGAAGCTCCCAGGAGGTGGCGGACTCCTCTGTGGCCACCCCAACTACAGGTACAGCCGCCACCCTCGTATCAGCACTGCCCTCCCAGCAGCCCCTCAGCGTGTTTCCCGTGCCTGCTCACCCAGGAGGGTGGGCATCTCCTTCGCCCCAGGCACCCCAGGCCCTGCCCCAGTTAGCCCTCCTGCCCTAAGTGAGGAGGCTATTGACCTCCTGCGATGCATCTCTGTTGGGCAGTCAACCATTGTGAATGCCATCCAGGGGCTGGCAGCCCATTAGCAACAAACAAATGCATTCCTGGAGGGCATTCACTCTGGCATGGCGGCCCAACAGTGATCAATCCAGCCGCTGGCCTCCTCTCTGATGGCAGCCTTTGTCCCTGTTGTTAGCCTCCCCTCTCCACCTTCCTCTACCCAATCCCATTCCCCTCGACCCCAACCTATCCCAAGCCCACAGGCAGACCGGCATGCACACAGGACAACCCACAGGAGTGGTTCAGGCAAACAAAAGCACCACACATCATCCCACAGGCACTCACACAAACACCATCCAGATGCAGACATACCAACATCCTCTGCCTCCACTGTGTCCCCATCCTGCTCCTCATCCACCTCCCTTCCAGTAGCGTCTCCACTCACACTTGCATGCACTACATCCTCATCCACTACCTCCATCACCATCACGCCAATCACTACACACCCCTCACTGGCAGTCACCACCCCCACATCCATGCACACGTCCCCTGTGTCGTCTCCCACCGTGTCTGTGCCCCTTCCTCCCAAAGTACACAAACGCAAGCACTCAGACACCCAACAGCCATCCACTTCAAAACAGCATCCAGCCCATGCACCTGCACCTAAACACAGCAGACTGACACCTCCTACAAACACTTCCTCTTCCTCCGCTCCCAAACATTCACCCTCTTCCCACCCAATGTCCCTAAGAAGCTTTTGCTCTCCACCGCTGACCTCTTCCCTACCCCTCCCCCCGTCCTTCACGTCGGGCCAGGGTGGTCAGAACCCAGGCGAGCACTTCAGCCACCCAGTCCACGGCCACAGTAGTGTCAACAGCTACTGCAGGTGGGAGAGGATCCCTGGAACCAGCCAGCAGCATTGAAAGTGTGCCTGCACCCAGTGCATCAAGGAAAGGCAAGGAGGCACCACCATCTGCGAAAGGGAAGGGAAAGGAGGCACCACCAGCTGCAAAAGGGAAGGGCAAGGAGGCACAACTCGCTGCGAAAGGGAAGGGCAAGGGGCCTGCACCTGCAGGCAGGAAGGACAGGAGGGCTGGTGCTGGTAGTCATTGGGAGCCCCCACCACCAACCATGGCGATTCAGCCTTCCGAGGCTGCAGGGGAAGGGCTGGAGCCTCCCCCAACCACTGCCAGCACCATCACCATCACCCGCATCACTGCCAGCAGCAGCAGCCCCAGTGGGCAGCCGTCCGAGGCTGCAGGGGAAGGGCTGGAGCCGACCCC
This sequence comes from Pleurodeles waltl, assembly GCF_031143425.1. Taxonomy (NCBI): domain Eukaryota; kingdom Metazoa; phylum Chordata; class Amphibia; order Caudata; family Salamandridae; genus Pleurodeles; species Pleurodeles waltl. Next base: position 641,159,701 of record NC_090446.1, on the reverse strand, counting down.
CCACCACTGCCAGCACCACCACCAGTACCGCCCCCAGCGCCACTGCCAGCAGCCCCAGTGGGCAGCCGTCCGAGGCTGCAGGGGAAGGGCTGGAGCCTACCCCCACCACTGCCAGCCCCAACACCAGCCCTGCCACTGCCACCACTGAGCAGCCATCACCGCCGGCGGGTGGTGTGTAGTCCTGCCTCCATGGCTTGTAGTGCGTCCTGGACCCTGCAAATCCTGTAGGTGTGACACCCAGGTGAGAGACTGTGACCTTGCACTCCCCAAGATCTGCATCACAGGGCACAATGCCCCCCCCAGAACCAGTGGAAGAAGCCATCCACTCACCCAATCCTCCCCAGGATGAAGCACACTGGGCACCATGCCCCCTCCAGAACCAGTGGAAGAAGCCACCCACTTGAGAGACTGTGGCCTTGCACTCCCCAGGACCAAGCAGTGGGCAAACTACCCACTTGAGAGACTGTGGCCTTGCACTCCCCAGGACCAAGCATTGGGCAAACCACCCACTTGAGAGACTGTGGCCTTGCACTCCCCAGGACCAAGCAGTGGGCAAACCACCCACTTGAGAGACTGTGGCCTTGCACTCCCCAGGACCAAGCAGTGGGCAAACCACCCACTTGAGAGACTGTGGCCTTGCACTCCCCAGGACATTGCACAGGGCATGTAGCCCCCTCCAGGACCAATGGTTTTGTACCATCTTCTGGCTGAGGTGCCCGCCATTCCCCATCCCCCTGAGGTGTCTGTGTATTTTCGACCTGATGCCCCTGCAGTGTTCTCTCCGTGTTGTTGCAGGAGTGCAGTGGGGCCTTGTCCTATGTGATGTGGCCCTGTGGCCCACGGACATTGAGGACTGGGCAGTGTCCCTCCATTTGTAAATATGTATATACGTTTGTATTTCGATGCACTTCTTCATGTTATTTTATCGTATTACACTCACTTTCTCCCAATCTTTTTGTCCTTGCATTATACCTGAGGGGTACGGGATGTATATGTAATGTCACTGCATCTGGTTGTGTGTATGGTGTTGGGGGTGTTGCGAGTTGCGTGTGTGTGTCACTCTCTTTTTCCTCCCCCCTCCGTTGTGTGCTAGGTGGCAGTACTCACTGTGGTCATCTTCACCGGCTTTGATGTTTCCTAATGCAGTAAAAGGTATACGAGCATCGTAAAAATGTGCAACTCGTGCTCCATGACATTGTGGTTGTTCCCTGAGTTTCCAGAGGTGAGTTCTTTGACTTCTGTGTTCTGTTTCTCTTGCTCCATGCTTTTGATGTCGTTGGTACCGCCCCAGAAAAGGTGCCGGATAGGCCTGTTGTAATACAGCGGGCGGTACATTGTCTACCGCCTGGCTGTTAGCAGTTACCGCCGTGGTGCTTGTTGATACCGCCATGGCGGTCGGTGTGTTAAAGTGGCTGTCTGTTCGAGCGGTTTCCGTCGTGGTCATAATTCCTTTTTTTTTCCCGCCTGCCTGTTGGCGGTATTACCGCCGCTTTATCACCGGCCACCAGGGTTTTAATGAGGGCCTTAATGCGGGGGGAGCGCAGCCCCCTGCAGCCCCGGGGAATACCACCTCCCTGGGGCTATAAAAAAGGTATGAAGGGGGTTTGTTGTGCATTTCCAGCCCTGGGGAACCACAACCTCCCTGGACCCCCACTCCCAGGGCCAGCTCCAGCAATGTCCCTGGGAGCCTACCCCAGGGCATAGCTGTTTGCTCTGACTTGGCAGCTCCTTCCAAGTCAGAGCAAACATTCAGTTTTCAGCAAGCAAGAGCTTTCAAACAGCTCTGGCTTGCTGGAAGCAGAGGTTTCTGGAGCAGAGCCTTCAACCATGCGCAGCAGTGGTTAGAAAAATGTATAGTAATAAAAATTACTTTATGCTAAAAAAACATAGCAATTCACTGACAAAACCAAAGGTTTCAGGAACATTATAGTTAGGAAATATAGATAAAGAAACTTAGAAATTCACTTAAAAAAACAAAGATTACTAGGACGTTATAGTTAGGTTCTGAATTTACTCATACAAAACCAAGGAAATTCAGAGTTATTTCAAGTAACAATAAATCGCGGCCTAAGGCAACTCTAACTTGCACCCTCGCCATGCACTGCTAATTACCCCAGATATTACTTATGACAATTTCTATAATGTCAATAAAAATATCAATAAAACATTCAAAGTGAAATTATTTAATACAAAGCTGTGCATGGTGAGGGTACATTGTAAACTCGAGCTGTGTTGGTGCCTGTTTTTCGGTGGTGGAGCTGGGCGGCTGAAAGAATATATGCTCAAACAGACTGGAGCCGACAGCAATTATTGGAGCACTATATGAAACTACACGCTGCAGAGACTCCTGACTGAAAGACAGAAAGCAATGAGGTGTTTTTTAGAGAATACCTGGAACCAGGTAAGCCGATACTGTGCTGTGAATGGTGGTACTGGGGAGAGAGAGGACAGCAGCATTTATCTGCATAACGGGACACTGCTAGTGGTGGTCACCTATGATGGTGACAGAATGGCTTTTCAGCAAGGAGGATGTCCCTGATAATGTGGACCTAAAAGAAGCACAAGGAGAGCGTGAACAGCCGAGCGATGTGAGAGACATCGTGAGGAAATTAGAAAAGTTACAGAGGATGGAAATCTCTAGGTGGTGGGAGAGCAAATCTCTCCAAATATATATAGACGTAGGATAAGTCCAAAAAAGACTACGCATTCTTATAGCACCCACATAAGAAAACCCCAATCTCAATATGCTGAAAGAGTGGGTGGAGAACTACTTGAAATCTTTTAGGAGTATGATGGCAATCTTGATTAAGTACGCAGACATTGATCGCAATGCCCTTATGGAAGAAATGAAGAGCTTAAGGCAAAAGTTGCAAGAGAATCCTGAGCAGGAATTGATGAATGAAATTGAGACAGTAATGAAAGGACACTTGTTGAGGTATGAACAGTCAATTAAGGACAGAAAGGCAATCAAGTTCAAAAGAGATAAACTTGATTACATGAGAGGACAAATATTTACTTTTACAAAACATTCTGACAACATGAGACTTCAGAGAATATCAGGGAACGTCCAGAGGGGGATCCAATCCAAACACAAAGAAACAAGTTCAGAGCTGAGCTCGGAGGTTGAAACGGACACGGATGACGGGTAAATTGGCCAAAATATTCCCTCAGTAGAGGATGACTTGCGTTTTGTACATCTGGACCGGACTTTCAACCTCACACCACCTCTGGGTCGAGAGAGAAACCCCAAGGGGGAGGAAAAGAAAGAGAAATAACAGGAGGCACCGAAGGACCACAGAACAGCAACGTGCCAAAAAACAAACAGGCAAAGAATTAACAAAAAGTAATCCATAGAACATTGTGAACCTATCCGACAATGAGATGACTGATGAAGACCAACAGCTTTTATCTCTGGCCTTTATGTATTGTTTACCAGCTAAGGTAAATTATGGCCGGACGAGGTTCGACCTATTTGAATACATCAGAAAATTAAAACTTTGCAAATATTATGCCAATAAAGTATCAGCGTGACAGAGACCGTAAGCAGAGACCTGGGGAAAATCGGGCAATTCATTATTCTCCTACATTGCAAAACTTAAGGAATTGCCAGCTTTGGAAAGGGAGAATGTGGGCGCAGGGGACATTGCTGAGGAAGAGTTGACACATTGACGCCTTTCAAACTGAATTACACATTTTCCTGATACTTCCCAGGTACTCTATTGACATTTTTTCTAACTTGGTTATTCATGATCTCAAATGTCTGCAGGCCGTGATTGGGCAGGAAATAAGACTTAGGGGGTCATTCTGACCTCGGCGGTAAAAGGCGCTTACCGCCGGTCAGAAGACCGCCATAACACCGCCGTGGCCGCGGTAAACCGCCACGGTCATTCTGACCCGCAACTGGCAAACCCGCGAAAACCCGACATCCTCAATAATCCGCCACACCAAAGGTCAGCGAAAAAATGGCGCTGACCAAACCTCCACCATCACGCCAACAGAAATACGCCCATACCATTCCGACCCACAAATCCACGCGGCGGTCTTTCAAACGCGGTATTCCATTGGCGGTACACACCGCCGCGGTCAAAATACACACACCCATAGAAAACTCAGCCACATTGGTCAGTTCGAAATACACACACCTGATACACATACTAACACCACTCCCACACACCCAACACAATATAAAACACACACCCACATCACCCACAAGCCCCTACCACCCGAAATCATTGACGAAGGCTAGAGACAGAGCACAGAATAGACAATCCCACAACACAGAGGCACACAACACCATCACCCACACAGAATCCACGCACCAAACACCACACACCACCACACGCACCACACTCATCACCACAAACGCCACCCCACACCTCAACCACACCACCCCATGGCACCCCAAAGACACCCCAGGTTCAGTGACGCCGAACTCAGGGTCATGGTGGAGGAAATAGTCTGTGCAGAGCCCCAGCTCTTCGGGGCACAGGTGCAGCACACCACAATTGCCAGGAAGATGGAGCTATGGCAAAGGATAGTGGACAGGGTAAACGCGGTGGGACAGCATCCACGCAATTGGGAGGACATCAGGAAGAGATGGAACGACCTACGGGGGAAGGTGCGTTCCATGGTATCAAGGCACAACATTGCGGTGCAGAAGACTGGCGGCGGACACCCACCTACTCCCCCAGAATTTACCACGTGGGAGGAGGAAGTCTTGCACATCCTGCATCCTGAGGGCCTCGCAGGAGTAGGCGGAGGAATGGACTCTGGTAAGGCAAATCTTCACTACTGCTTCCCACCCCCACCCCACCTGCATGCCAAATCATACCCCCACCCTCATCCCCTTCCCCATCACACCAACCCCTAGCAAAAGCCTCACCATCACAACCCACCCATCCCAACACCAAGCCCTGCATGCGACCCCAAAGCATGGACACCCATCACCAAAGCATGCCCACTGCACACACACATCACCCCCACAAGCCACCCTCACAAAAGCCCCCACAAGGAAATGCCTGCACATGGGTACACGGACACCCACCCATCACACGAAATGCCACACACAGAAGCAATAACCATACCTTTATACCCCTGCAGGACCCGAACGCCACCACACCGCCACGGAGGGTCCAGAGATGTCCATCCCACCCCCAGAAGAGGCCCCCAGCGATGACAGCAGCTCTGTCTCCCTGGATCCAGACGACCAGCCCGGCCCATCGGGGACCTCTGGACAGTCGGTTCCCCACAGACAACCACAGGCTACACCAGACCCAACCCCCTCTGGGAACACCAGCACAGCTCCCACCCAGCGGGCACCATGCCTCTGTCTCCAGGGCACGTCAATCAGCGGTGTGTCCACCACTACAGGGCACCCAGGTTGACCCATCACCCCAACAACAACAGGGACCTGGGGGCAGTGGTAGTGGGCACACCGGCCAGGGGACAGAGGCCCAGGAACGCAGGGGAACTGGGAGGGCTGCTGTGCGACGGGGGGGGGGACAGGCCTGGGGAACCGACTCTCCAAGAGGCCCTCTCCACCATCATGGGAGCATACCACCGCTCCCAGGAGACGATGGCGACGGTACTGGCCCAGTTCCAGGAGATCCAGGAACTGCAGGAGGAACGGTACATGGGGTTCAGGGAGGAACTGAGGAACATCGGTTCCGCAATGGGGACCATCGTCCTGGCCCTTACCCAGATCGTCACCACATTGCGGGACCATGTGGCACCCCAAAGGGCCCCTGTCACTAGCCCAGGCCAGGAACAGCCTACCACCTCCGCCGGCGCCAGTGGACAGGATGCCCCCACACAATGACAGGCCCCCAGAACCCCACCTCCTGCAGAAGAAGAACCACCCCGCAAGCGGAACCTGAGATCTCACAAGAAGACAGAGTAGGATTGCAAGACCCCCGCCAGCCTAAGATACCCCCTGATGTCATCCCACTGTCCCACATTGTCACCCTGTCCAACCTTGAACTGCCCCTGCTCCATCCTTCCACAGGCATATGAACAATGCACCTGTGCGACTGAGAACTGGACTCTGCCATGGACATTACTCCACCCCCACCCATCCCCGCTTCCCAATCATTTACCTATATCTAGCACTTTAAATAAATCACTTATTCCACTTAAATAAACAGGAGTCTGCTTGTATTCTTAACAAATGTATTACGCATAACGGTTCAATATTGTCCAGTTACTTTGTGATGACAACATACCAATTTCAATAAGCTTTAGTGCATGGGCAAACAAAGCTGAAGTCAGGCAGTGGGTCATACAGCTCTGAAAAGGGAAGGGAAAGTCACAAATCAATTAGCAGGAACTGGGGGGAAACACAGACAGTGGAGACGCATGAGGCCTCAAGTAAATGTAAATTGGGGTGGCTGTTTCTTACCTGTGTGCTACTGAAAGTATTGTTGTATGACTGTATCCCTGTTGTCCGTGTCGTCCCCGTCGTCTTCCTCTTCTTCACTCTCCACAGGCTCCACAGCTGCAACAACACCACCATCTGGACCATCCTCCTGCAGAAAAGGCACCTGGCGTCGCAATGCAAGATTGTGAAGCATACAGCAGGCCACGATGATCTGGCACACCTTCTTTGGTGAGTACATTAGGGATCCCCCTGTCATATGCAGGCACCTAAACCTGGCCTTCAGGACCCCAAAGGTCCTTTCTATGATCCTCCTAGTTCGCCCATGGGCCTCATTGTAGCGTTCCTCTGCCCTTGTCCTGGGATTCCTCACTGGGGTCAGTAGCCACGACAGGTTGGGGTAACCAGAGTCACCAATTAGCCACACACGGTGTCTCTGTAGCTGTTCCATCACATAAGGGATGCTGCTATTTCGCATGACATACGCGTCATGCACTGACCCAGGGAACTTGGCATTTACATGGGAGATGTCCTGGTCAGCCAAACAGACCACCTGGACATTCATCGAATGATAACTTTTTCTGTTTCGGTAAACCTGCTCACTGTCTTTGGGGGGAACCAAAGCCACATGGGTCCCATCAATGGCCCCAGTGATGTTGGGGATATGTCCAACGGCATAGAAATCACCCTTCACTGTAGCCAATTCGCCCACCTCAGGGAAAATAATGTAGCTCCGCATGTATTTCATCAGGGCAGACAACACTCTGGACAAAACCTTAGAAAACATAGGTTGAGACATCCCAGATGATATGGCCACTGTTGTCTGAAACGACCCACTTGCCAAAAAATGGAGTACTGACAGAACCTGCACCAGAGGGGGAATCCCTGTGGGTTGGCGGATGAGGGACATCAGGTCTGGCTCCAGCTGGGCACATAGTTCATGTATAGTTGCTCTGTCAAGCCGGTATGTAAGTATGATATGTCGTTCTTCCATTGCCGACAGGTCCACCAGCGGTCTGTACACGCGAGGATTCATCCTTCTCCTCGCAAGTCCCAGCGGACGGTGCCTAGGAAGGACAACATGGAGCACAGAGTCAAGCAACCCACAGGTTCGTTCACACAGCTTGCACAGTACACAAATCGCTATGCATGGAACGGCTTGTATGAGTGGCAATGCAAGGCCTAGGCCTGTGTGACGCAGTAGAAATCATGCCATGTGGGCCCTTGAAATGGCGGCTGCCTGACCTGTGAAGTGTGACAGTGGGTTGTGAGGTCACTGTGCTGGCGTGGCACACCGTGGCGGTAGGCGGTCGAAGACCGCGGCGCAAAGCAGAATTGGTTAACATTGAACCCTATGGGTCTCAGGAGCCAATGAAGATGTGCGCCGGTGGTCGCGGTACGCACCGCCGCGGTACGCACCGCTGCGGGCGTGACCGCCATTTTCTATCTGATTAATCACTCGAGACCTGATCATCCACAGGAGATGACCTATACTGCAAGTGCTGCTGTGACCTCGGTCTGGGAGATACAATGGCTGCTGCGACTGGGGAAAGGGCCCCTGCCTTCACTTCCGAAGAATTGGAGAAACTTGTTGATGGGGTCCTCCCCCAGTATGCGCTACTCTACGGTCCTCCAGACCAACAGGTTAGTACACAGGGTGCACGCTGAATGGGCTATGCCTGTGTTGAGTGGGGTGTATGTAAGATGGTGGGGAGGGGAGCAAATGAGGAGTGCAACGCACGACAGATGGGAACATGTGCCACATGGCAAGGTTGGGGAGGGGGGCCACTCACATCTACCATGCAGAAAAGTGATGATATTTCCTTTCCCACCCTGTACATGTCAAATAGGTCAGCGCCCATCAGAAGGTCGACATTTGGCGTGCCATCGCCAAGGACGTCCGTGCCCTGGGGGTCCACAACAGACGGGGCACCCACTGCCGAAAGAGGTGGGAGGACATCCGCCGCGGGACCAGAAAGACCGCCGAGTCTCTGCTGGGGATGGCCTCCCAATGTAGGAGGGGTGCCAGCCGCCAATTGACCCCCCTGATGTCCCGGATCCTGGCGGTGGCCTACCCCGATTTGGATGGGCGGGTGAAGACATCACAGCAGACACAAGGGGGTGAGTATCAGCACATTCTGCTATCTTTGCGCGCAGTGGAGGTGTCTGGGTGGGGGAGGAGGGATGTGGGTAACTCAAGGCCAGGGCGCCTTCTGTAGGCTAGTCCCCTCCGTTAGCCATGGCCATGTGCCCCCGCCCCCCACCTCTGTAGGGTGCCAAGTACAGCTATCCATGGTCCTGCATCACCCATGTGTGCATTTGTCGTCCATAGACCTGTAGGCCTAGTCAGAAGAACTGAGTAGTGTACCCCGATTGCGCAGCGTAGTTCAGGGGGCTTCTGTGTCTGTCCTCTCCGCCAACGATGTTGCCAATGCATGCACTCAACCTGTCTTCATTTTTCCCCCCCACCCATTTTCTTTTTCTTCCTGTGCATGTGTGCATTAGCATCATCAGGCGGAGGAGAAGTGGTATCGGCGCACGAGGGAGCTGCATCTCACATGGCCCCGGAGGGCCATGCAACGGACTCCGAGTTCAGCAGTGAGACGGAGGGCGAGTGGAGCTCCACAACGGGGACCCGTGGAGACGTCAGCGACACCGACACGTCCTCGGAAGGGAGCTCCCTTGCGGTGGCGGCAACATCCGTGCCCACCGCGACTACAGGTACAGCCGCCACCCAGCGCACCAGCTCCGCCCTCCAAGCAGCCCCTCAGCGTTCGCCCCGTGCCCGCTCGCACACCAAGGCGGGCATCTCCTTCGCCCCAGGCACCTCAGGCCCTGCCCCAGTTACCCCTGCTGTCCTCAGTGAGGAGGTCATTGACCTCCTCCGGACGCTCATTGTTGGGCAGTCTACCCTTTTGAATGCCATCCAGGGGGTGGAAAGGGAGGTGCATCTGAGCAATGCATACCTGGAGGGCATTCATTCGGGTCAGGCTGCCCATCAGCGATCGTTCAACGCTCTGGCCTCAGCACTGACGGCAGCCATTGTCCCTGTCTCCAGCCTCCCTCTTCTAACTCCCTCCACCCAGTCCCAGTCACCTGTTCCTCAGCCTATCCCATCCACACCATCAGACCAGCCTGCACACACCTCAACACCCAAGGCCAGCTCATCCAGACATAAGCACCACATATCCCACAAGCATTCACACAAACAACATCCAGATGCAGACATGCCAACAGTCACTACCACCTCTGTGTCCCCCTCCTCCTCGTCTCCCTCCTCCCTCCCTGTGACGTCTCCACTCACACCTGCATGCACACCACCATCAGCCAGTACTTCCATCACCAACCAGCACACCCTCCATTACAGCCAGCACACATGCAGTCACCACCCCCACTGCCATTTACACGTCCCCTGTGTCCTCTCCCACTGTGTCTGTCACCCCCTCTTCCAAACCACACAAACGCAGGCAGCCACCCACCCAACAGCCATCCACCTCACGACAGCCTCCAGCCCAAGCACCTGCACCCAAAGACAGCACACTTGACTCTCCTACAACCACATCCTCTTCCTCCACTCCCATACCCACTGCACCTACCATTCCCATTGCTCGTAAAAAACTTTTCCTCTCCAAAATTAACCTCTTTGCATCACCTGACCCACCCCCTCCATCTGGTAAGAGTCCAAAGAGCACCTCAGCCACCACCAGCCCTGCATCTAGTATCACCATAGTGCAGGGCTATTGGAGTCCACCAGCTCCTAGGGAAGGAACATCGGCCAGCAGCAAGGGGACAGCCAGCCCACCCCCTGGGAAGAGGACAAGAAAACTTAAGGGCCGCGCGAAAAGCCTGAGACGGCTGCCACCACGGAGAGTGGCCTTGCCACGTCACCTGCCACATCAACTAAGGGAGGCAAGGGCCCGAGAGCTGCAGCGAAGGAGGGCAAGGGCAGCAGGGCGGAGAAGACATGCAGCAGCCGAGCGCACCAGGAGGGCCCCACCAGCCCCATACCGGGTGTGATGGACGACACCCACGGGCACAAGACTCCATCACAGGAGGGCCCCGCTACCGCAAGGTCGGAGGGCGACTAAGCGGGGAGTCTTGGCCAGGTCTGGCTCCCTTGAAAGACAGGACAAGCACCGCTGAAGAGGGCCCCGCCAAGACAGGCACCGTTGAACAGGGCCCCGCCGTGAGGAGCACCACTGAACAGGGCCCGCCAAGACAGGCACCGCTGAACAGGGCCCCGCCGTGAGGAGCACCGCTGAACAGGGCCCCGCCAAGACAGGCACCGCTAAACAGGGCCCCGTCGTGAGGAGCACCGCTGAAGAGGGCCCCGCCAAGACAGGCACCGCTGATCAGGGCCCCGCCATGAAGTGCACCGCTGAACAGGGCACCGCCGTGAAGAGCACCGCTGAACAGGGCCCCGCCAAGACAGGCATCACTGAACAGGGCCCCGCCGTGAAGTGCACCGCTGAACAGGGCTCCGCCGTGAAGAGCACCGCTGAACAGGGCCCCGCCAAGACAGGCACCGCTGAACAGGGCCCCGCCGTGAGGAGCACCGCTGAAGAGGGCCCCGCCAAGACAGGCACCGCAGAACAGGGCCCCGCCGTGAAGTGCACCGCTGAACAGGGCCCCGCCGTGAAGAGCACCGCTGAACAGGGCCCCGCCAAGACAGGCACCGCTGAACAGGGCCCCGCCGTGAGGAGCACCGCTGAAGAGGGCCCACCAAGACAGGCACCGCTGAACAGGGCCCCGCCGTGAAGTGCACCGCTGAACAGGGCCCCGCCGTGAAGAGCACCGCTGAACAGGGCCCCGCCAAGACAGGCACCGCTGAACAGGGCCCCGCCGTGAGGAGCACCGCTGAAGAGGGCCCCGCCAAGACAGGTACCGCTGAACAGGGCCCCGCCGTGAAGTGCACTGCTGAACAGGGCCCCGCCGTGAAGAGCACCGCTGAACAGGGCCCCGCCAAGACAGGCTCCGCTGAACAGGGCCCCGCCGTAAAGAGCACCGCTGAACAGGGCCCTGCCGTGAAGAGCACCGCTGAACAGGGCCCGCCAAGACAGGCACCGCTGAACAGGACCCCACCGTCTCAAGCACCGCTCCGCTGGGCACCGCCATCTCAAGCACCGCTCCGCTGGGCCCTTCCTGTCAAGCACCGCTCCGCTGGGGCCTTCATCTCAAGCACCGTTCAGCTGGGCCCTTCCTCTCAAGCACGGCTCCGCTGGGCACCGCCGTCTCAAGCACCGCTCCGCTGGGCCCTTCCTGTCAAGCACCGCTCCGCTGGGCCATTCCTGTCAAGCACCGCTCCGCTGGGCCCTTCCTCTCAGGCACCGCTCCGCTGGGCACCGCCGTCTCAAGCACCGCTCCGCTGGGCCCTTCCTGTCAAGCACCGCTCCGCTGGGCCCTTCCTCTCAAGCACCGCTCCGCTGGGCCATTCCTGTCAAGCACCGCTCCACTGGGCCCTTCCTCTCAAGCACCGCTCCGCTGGGCCATTCCTGTCAAGTAACGCTCCGCTGGGCCCTTCCTCTCAAGCACCGCTCCGCTGGGCACCGCCGTCTCAAGCACCGCTCCGCTGGGCCCTTCCTGTCAAGCACCGCTCCGCTGGGCCCTTCCTGTCAAGCACCACTCCGCTGGGCCATACCTGTCAAGCACCGCTCCGCTGGGCCCTTCCTCTCAAGCACCGCTCCGCTGGGCCATTCCTGTCAAGCACCGCTCCGCTGGGCCCTTCCTCTCAAGCACCGCTCCGCTGGGCACCGCCGTCTCAAGCACCGCTCCGCTGGGCCCTTCCTGTCAAGCACCGCTCCGCTGGGCCCTTCCTGTCAAGCACCGCTCCGCTGTGCCATTCCTGTCAAGCACCGCTCCGCTGGGCCCTTCATCTCAGGCACCGCTCCGCTGGGCACTGCCGTCTCAAGCACCGCTGGTCCATTGACAGTGCCGGTTCTGTGTCGAGCAGGTGTTCACGAAGCACTCTGGGCACCATGCCTCTTCCAATACCAGTGGAGTCGGTTATCCATCTGATGGACTGTGGCTTTGCACTCCCCAGGATGGTACAGTGGGCATGGAGGCCCCTCGTGGATCTGGCGTCGTGGACTCATGTGGCTGAGGTGCCCCCCTTTCCCTTCCCCCTGAGGTGCCTGTTGTTTTCTCATCTGATGCCCCAGCAGTGTTCTCTCCAATGGTTTCCGGTCTCCTGTGTGGGCTTTGCCCATGTGTTTGTACACATTGGCCCACGGACTATGGATATTGAACGGACTGTGCAGGACTTGTTGACTATGTTTATACTTTGCACTATGTTCATTATCACTTTTGTATATTTCATATGGCATATTTACCATGACTTAAATGAACCTATTTTATACATAAATTTGAAACTTCATTTGAATTATGTCTTTGCATTCTTCCAAGGGGTTTGGGGGGTGTCATTCTGACTTGTTGCTCTGCATTGGTGTGTAGGTATTGGGGGGTGGGTTGGGGGGTGGGTGTATCGCATATGTGTGTGCCGCTAAGCTTTCCTCCTCCCCCCTCCCCTGTGTCGTAGGTGCGGTACTCACGTTGTCGTCTGCGCCTGCGTTCGTACTCCTGGTAGATGAGCAGGTAGACAATAGCCGGTAGGATGTGTAATTCGGGCTCCATGCTGTCCTCCTTCCTCGTGGAGTGTGTATAGGTGAGCGTTTTCCCGTTCGTAGTCTGTTTCCGCCGGGTTTTTATCGGCGGGGCTCCCGCCCCGGAAAAGGTGGCGGATTGGTGAGTTGTGATAGGGTGGGCGGTACACTGTCTGCCGCCTGCCTGTTGGCGGTGACCGCTGCGCTGTTTATCGGTCCCGCCGTGGCGGTCGGAGTGTTAATGTGGCGGCCTGTGTCGGTGGTTCCCGCCAGGGTCAGAATTCCATTTTTTGGACCGCTTGCCTGTTGGCGGGTTGGCCGCCGCTTTATCGCCGACCGCCAGGGTTAGAATGACCCCCTAACTACCCTGCCCCACAAAAACGAAACTACCCCAATCACCCACTCCCAAAAAACCTAACTACACCGATCCCCACCCCTCACTCCCAAAAACCAAACTACTCCCACACCAAGCCCCAAAACCCAACAACCCCACCCCTGAAAAATAAACTACCCGATCCCCCACCCCACACACAAAAACCAACGACCCTTACCGCCAAAAACCAAACTACCCCGATCCCCCACCCCAAAAACAAAAGTACCCTGACCCTCCACCCCAAAACAAAAGTACCCTGATCCTCCACTCCCACCACAAAAATGTAACTACCCTGATCCCCATGCCCATAAAAACCAGAACTACCCCAATCCTTCACCTCGCTCCTAAAAAACAACACTACCCCAACCTCCCCCCACGCCAAGCACTTAGTCCACCCCACCCCTAAACACTATCCCCACTTACCTGACCGCGTCCTCTCCCACTGCTGACTCCCTTTTTCTCTGCCTTAACCACGCCTGTGGGTTGTTCAGCACATGCATGGGTAAGGCAGAGAAAAATGGAGTCGTTGTACATGCAAGCGTGGTACTGCTTGCGTGAACAACAACATTGTTGTTCCGGAGTCGTTGTTCAGGATGTTCCAATTGAAGAATGATGTGCCATGTCATAGAGTTGAGTGCCCTGTTGTAGGGTAAAGTGGCATGTCGTAGAGTGTAGTGGACTGTCACAGAGAGGAGTGGCATGATGTAGAATTGGGTGGATTATCATAAAATACAGTGGCTTATTGTGGATTGAAGTGGCATGTTGTAGAGTGGAGTGGCGTGGTGTGTTGTACATTGTCTTTTGTCATATGTTTTTTATTTCTATAGGTACTGCTGTACTTCCTAGATAGTATATATATATATATATACATATATATATATGTATATATATATATATATACTAGATATATAGGGCCAGATGTAGCAAAGGATTTTACCCATTCTATGTCTATGGGAAAATGTGTTCGTACATATGGCCCATAGATATATTTATATATCTATATAACTGCCTCCAAAACATGCGTTGGTCTGCGCCCTCATGGCAGACTGAGACGGGGTCGCTAGCCCCCTTATTATTTATCAATATGTTTCCTCCAAAAACAGAAAAAACGCCTCAGTCACACGATGTCTCCTTCCAAGTTAATTTATTACGGCAAAATCAACACTCGCCCGACGTCTTTCGGGAGTCTAAGCTCTCTTGTTCACAAGCAGCATTTGTCCATATTTCCATTTCTATATATTTACCCTACACCATTTCAACAACATCAATGATGGTCAAAAAAAATTCCCTTTATACGGCAGCCATCTTTAAACATGTTTTTCATACAGTTAAACAATTGTTTTGTAATATTTCCTTACAATCTGTTGTTAAATCATAGAGTCTGCATTTTTTAACTCAAAGTAATTATATTTCCTATTGTATTTGTTGTCGATTATTTTCAATATTATATCTGATAGATTCCTAATATTTCAAATATTTCACATTTCAAATTCTATCATGTTTACCATTGTGCTAAATGTTTAGCAAAATATTCAAGCTATCTTTCATGATTTCTATCCACATAGCCTTATCCGTCTAATTTACAAATTATCTTAATTATCAAGTGGGCAAATTCAAATTCTTACATTCTGGAAACATGTTTCTTCCTTCTTATTTAGGAGACCTATCCTATATTTTTATCTTTATCTATATATACAGCATATACTGAGAATAAAACGATACTCATGCAGAAAGGAACAGAATTCACTGTCCAGCCTTTTCATCTTCGGAATGGCCTTTATATGATATAGTAGCTCCTTTGCTTTTTAACGACCGTCATATTATTCTTTTCTATAAAAAAAAAGAAAATCATATATTAAAATAACACATTGAAAAAACAACTCTTAAAAAAATCCATCAAAATATCTAATATGGACATTATTCTAATTCTAATTCTATATTATGCATTATCTCCGAGCAGCTTTAGTTTTACTCTTACACAAAAAGTATCATTTTATACATCAAATGAACAGCAAATTCCTCATCCTTATTTAATCCTTCAGGTTCCATGGTATTACAGACAATAATTAGACGGGATTTCAATTTTCTTAATTTTAATGTTCTATTTCATCCTCTTATATTCAACATAACCCTATCCAGTCCCATGAATTGTAGTTTATTCACATTGTTATCATGATAATCTTTAAAATGCCTAGCTATCGGATAGGATTTGTCCTAATTTTTTATTGCCCTCATCTGTTCCAACACTCTTTTTTTCGCCATCTGTATAGTGCTCCCTATATAACATTTATTACAAGGGCCCCTCAAAGCATATATACAACAATCTGAATTGCATGTTACATGTTTCTTGATTTTGAAAGGTCTGTTTACCCTTGGAAAATATATTTCTTTACAGTTTTCACTGTATTTACAAGCTTTACATTTTCCACAAGTAAAGAAATCTTGAATCGGTTTTGTCTTTTCCATCATCGGTACCAAACATTGACTTAATGTATCCTTTAAAGATCGACTTCTTCTAAAAGTGAATGTAGGATAATCATTGATCACCATCGCTATGTTCTCATCCGTTTTCAATACTAGCCAGAATTTATTGAACATTCTTTTTATTTCTCCCGTTTTATTATGATATGTTGTAATGAATCTCATTTGTTTATCATAATTTGTACCTATTCTAGGTTGGATTTTTGTGTAGCCATTTTAGTTATAGCTCCATGCACGTTACTTTAACACACTAGGCCATTGTGCACTTTAACCTAGATATATTTTATTCGGCTTCGTCTTATTATTGTTACAATAACCATTTAATGGTCTTGTTTTATTTTCCGTTTATCCGACTGTTTTGCCTAGGCCAGCACTCTGTTCTCAAATAAGACATTCTTGATCACTCTGTGCTTCTTCCAAGGCTACAGCATGGTACATTGCCGGTGAACGTGGTAGAAGTTTAGTCTCCGACATTCGTAGAAAACACACATCCTTACGTAGGGACATTTTCTCAGAACATCAGCTGTGTTATTATAAAAATACTTCCCTGTCCCTTACACGTTAGAGGGAGATTCCGGCCAGGGAACCACAACTGTATGCTGATTGCTGAATGCTTTGCGACAGTTGCTAATGCAGACCACAGGCCTTTGCTCAGGTATGGGGGTTGATGTCTTCCCAGGGGAACCTGAAGGGCAGAATTAGAGCTTAACATGCTGTGCTCTATCATAGCCTAGGTAGGAGCTAGTGCCTTGATTATAGTGACAATATGATAGCGTTGTTTTTATGCTTCACTCTTCTTGTCACAATTTTAATACTATCATGTTGTGTTGTCCTGGTTATTGCAGCTCACGCTTTGCTATCTAAGATGCAGTCGTTTTTATTAAACTCATTATTGAAACACATAATGCTTCTGTTTGTCATTTTTATATGAGACTGAATTGTAAATGAGAGAAACGAATGAGACCTGAGTGACCATGACTTCCCTGAGAAGCCAAGTATGTCATGAGCTCGGCTGCCCAGTCATCTCTATCCTTGGGTGGAGATGAGGCACTGCTAGTTAGCCGGAGCAAAAACCGGATTGGAGCGACAGGTGTCACCTGCAGTGGATGAGACTTAGGGGGTCATTCCGACCCCGGCAGGCGGCAGAAGCCACCCGCCTGGCGGGAACCGCCAGAAGACCGCCGCGGCGGTCATTCTGACTTTCCTGCTGGGCCGGCGGGCGACCGCCAGAAGGTCACCCGCCGGCCCAGCGGGAAAGCCCCTTCAACAATGAAGCCGGCTCCGAATGGAGCCGGCGGAGTTGAAGGGGTGCGACGGGTGCAGTGGCACCCGTCGCGATTTTCAGTGTCTGCTAGGCAGACACTGAAAATCATTATGGGGCCCTGTTAGGGGGCCCCTGCACTGCCCATGCCTGTGGCATGGGCAGTGCAGGGGCCCCCAGGGGCCCCACGACACCCGTTCCCGCCATCCTGTTCCTGGCGGTTTTTACCGCCAGGACCAGGATGGCGGGAAGGGGGTCGGAATCCCCATGGCGGTGCTGCGAGCAGCGCCGCCATGGAGGATTCTTTGGGGCAGGGGTAAACCTTGCCCTTTTCTGACCGCGGCTTTACCGCCGCGGTCAGAATTGCCCATGAAGCACTGCCAGCCTGTTGGCGGTGCTTCCGCGGCACTCTGCCCTGGCGGTTTTCAACCGCCAGGGTCAGAATGACCGCCTTAGTCTCCCAAACCATGGGTGATTCTGCCGCTCAAAATCCAGTAGTCTCATTAGAATAATGAGAGCCTACATGACACGTGAGCATGTAAAGGGAGAATATAAAACATGAGCATGTGGCATACAACCAAATTTCAAAAGGCAAAGTCAATTTTTAAAAGTTCTAATCGATTCTGGGACCATAGAGGACAGGAGATCTTCTACTTCAGCCAATGTTAAAGTTGTAAAGTCATTGCCAGGAAGGATCAAGGAGCAGTTGCGTTCTGGAGCCTCAGCCAAGGCAGCATTCCATGGTGTGCCCAGTGATGAGTTGTGAGCTACGTCCTCCAGGAAGGGCAATTTATAAGTATCTTCTCGTAGCAAACGCAACCTCAATGTGCATGTCCGGTAATGAACCCTGAGCGAGAACATCAACAGATCAGCGTCCAATGTAGGCAAGCGCTGCGTTGAAAGACAGACTTCCAGTGCACGTTCGAAAGAGCACCAGAGGCACTGAAACACGGGCTGCACACAATGCAAAACCAGTCTGAATGACAAAGACCAGCCACATTCCAATTGCTCCAGGAGTGTTGCTCCAAAATACTGGATCATGCGTTCACGACACAGCTGCGCTGATTGGAGCACCATCATTCCTCGTTTTTGCGGCGGGACAGCCATTGCGCATAAAAAATAGCAACAGCAAGATGCCAGCTAATAAAGCCAAAATTATCGGAAATCTCCCGAAAACACTAGACAAAATTGAGTGGATTGCTGATGGTATTTAGCCGAATGTGGAGGAGAAGGTGTGAATGAAACCAGAACCAACAGCTTTGAAAAAATGTGCAATTCCAGTTGTACTAGACGCATTAAATATTCGTCCCACAAGTTCACAGAAGTGTCTCGAATTTTGTTTTTAAAAGGGACTTTATTTCTGCTGATGACCTTGCCACCTGAAGTGCGTAGGTCTCGCGTGCAGATGTAAGGGCCACATGCTTTTAAAACAATAAAGCCTTGAGTCTGCTCAACTTGTCAAAATTCACATTCGAAGTAGTAATGTGAGGCCAAATGTCAGCTACCTCTTTAATTTTAGTGGGGGGAAAAAGTATGTTCCCGCAGCATGTAACAACCTTAGAGACCGAAACAATGTAAACTATTCCGGCTCGCATACCACAACAGTCTTCACAATTGTGGAGGACGTAACTTCTGTTTGAAGGCACCTGGAACATAGGTCTAATCAAGGGGACTGGAACTCCCTTCAGATAACAAGCTTAAGGGCCAGATGTAGGAAACACTTTGCGAGTCGCAAACGGCAAAATCTGCCGTTTGCGACTCGCAAATGCGTGTTTCCTATGCAGAAATGCATTTTGCGAGTCGTTACCGACTCGCAAAATGCATTTCCGAATCGCAAATAGGAAGGGGTGTTCCCTTCCTATTTGCGAGTCGCAGTGGTATGCAACTCCATTTGCGACCGCGTACGCGGTCGCAAATGGAGTCGCAGTTACCATCCACTTCAAGTGGATGGTAACCCACTCGCAAATTGGAAGGGGTCCCCATGGGACCCCTTCCAGTTTGAGACTGGACCCCAAAATAGTTTTTCAGGGCAGGGAGTGGTCCAAGGGACCACTCCCTGCCCTGAAAAAACAGAAACAAAAGGTTTCGGATTTTTTTGAAATGCAGCTCGTTTTCCCTTAGGGAAAACGGGCTACATTTAAAAAAAAAAAAAAAATGCTTTATTTAAAAGCAGGTCGCTAACGTGGAGGCCTGCTGACTACAGCAGGCCTCCATGTTAGCGAGTGCCTATACTCGCAATGGGGCCGCAATTTGCGACCCACCTCATGAATATTCATGAGGTGGGTCATTGCGACCCCATTGCGAGTCGCAGTCGGTGTCTGAGACACCGTACTGCATAGCAATTTGCGAGTTGCAAATTGCGAGCCGGAAGGACTCGCAATTTGCAACTCGCAAATTGCTTCCTTCCTACATCTGGCCCTAAGTTCGCTGCAGGAGCATTACACGCCCCATGCAAGGACAGCTGTTTACAAACCATCGAATGGCTGACCGAAGTCTTGCATTCACTACAGCTAAGAGAGACTTCTTTCATGCCACTGAGACACTTGTATGAGAAGGGAAGCTCCCACACCTCATGGATGTAACTATCTCCCAGCCTTTCAAATCTGCCTACTGGAATGTGTTTTAAACAGGAGGTGAATTGTAATGTAGAAATAGGCAGATTAATGACCCTGTGTGTTAGCCACTCAGCAGACGGTACATCATCCACAGTAAAAGGCAACTTTTCTAATTTCTCAATATTAAGCATGACATATGTTGCTTCTTTCTTAGCCATTAGTTGTTGTTGCTGCGTTAGATTAAAGGAGGAAAATACCTCCCTCGCACTGACATGCTGCAAGGGAACGCAACCTGCCTTCAATGTTTGAAGTGTCCAACCCAACTGCATAATAGACCTTAGCTGACTTTGTCCATGATATAAGGAAGACATATCTGTTTGTACGATGTCTATAGCAGAAGAGACAATGGTATTTAAAGTGTATATCCGGTCGGACAAGGTATTAATCCCATTATCCACAACAACTAATGCCTTTTTCAGATTTTCCTGGTCTATTTGCCTCAACCGGGCAGCTGCTTCTTGTTGTGAAAGCTTCCAAATGTTATTATATACCTCGTATGAGAAAAGTTTCCTACAGTGTTTGCTGGGGCCTAACAGGAAGTCCTGTAAGTCAGTATTGTTAGACAGGAGACTGAGGTGTTTTCTAACCGCATCTAGTGAGGACGTTCATAACCATTGCTGGCACAACTTTCCTACACTATGGGGCTCATTCCGACCCCGGCGGTCATTGACCGCCGGGGCCGGGGTCGGCGGGAGCACCACCAACAGGCTGGCGGTGCCCCGCAGGGCATTCTGACCGCGGCGGTTTGGCCGCGGTCAGAACAGGAAAACCGGTGGTGTCCCGCCGGTTTTCCGCTGCCTTGAGGAATCCCCCATGGCGGCGCAGCTTGCTGCGCCGCCATGGGGGATTCCGACCCCCTCACCGCCATCCTGTTCCTGGCGGTTCCGACCGCCAGGAACAGGATGGCGGTGAGGGGTGTCGTGGGGCCCCTGGGGGCCCCTGCAGTGCCCATGCCAATGGCATGGGCACTGCAGGGGCCCCCGTAAGCGGGCCCCACTTTGAATTTCAGTGTCTGCATAGCAGACACTGAAATTCGCGACGGGTGCTACTGCACCCGTCGCACCCTTCCCACTCCGCCGGCTCCATTCGGAGCCGGCTTCCTCGTGGGAAGGGGTTTCCCGCTGGGCTGGCGGGCGGCCTTCTGGCGGTCGGCCGCCAGCCCAGCGGGAAACACAGAATGGCCGCCGCGGTCTTTTGACCGCGGTGCGGTCATTCGGCGGTTCCCGCCAGGCGGGCGGCTCCTGCCGCCCGCCGGGGTCTGAATGACCCCCTATATGTCGTTACTATACTTGCATGTTCAGACGATACATAGCGAGGGTCGGGCCTACTAGTTCTAAAACCCCCCGAGGAGTTGATAAAACATTGATGACACCCATTGGTATCTATTGGCCACAATAACCACCCGCCAGGATGTTTCAGTGAAACATTAAATGTACCATTCTGGACCCATTCGTCAAGCTGATCTTCAGTTGCGTTTGTATATTTTTGCCATTTATAAAACTTTGTAGGGGCAGGGATACTGGGCATGTTTAATTCCTTAATTGTAGCTAAGCCTAAGCAACTTGTTTATTGTATGGTTTCATTTAAGAATATAATTTGTACAGGTTGAGGCATGCTCTGAATAAAGCTTCCTTTCCCCTAATTTGCCAATGTCTTGGTCCCCACACACTTTTCGGATCAATCGATTTTAGCCAATATTCTTAGCCTTCTATAGACAACCGGGAAACAAAGGATTCTGAATATATGAATTTAGTATTCGTCAATAACATATGTATATCTTTAGTAGGTGGTACCTTAAAATAATATGACTCAGCATTTTTCACATTATGCCCAGAAAAATATGTAAACTTTCCAGAATGTGTTTTAGAACTCCCTTGTGATGGAGTCGGACAATGTTCCCATTGTGTATAATTAAAAACACTTTTGGGGCTGCTTGCTCTATGTATGAAATGGTGTCCATATTAATTATAGCAAAACATATCACCATAATTTTCTTTAGATTGATAAACATCTTCGTTTTCAAATACAGTATAATACTGCAATTCAGTCATCTTAGAATCAACTGTTTTCACATCCCAATCATCAGAAACAATGCCTGGTATTATAATATAGTTCATTGATAATTTGAACACATATGGTATTTGAATAACTTCCCTGGGACCATATATATCAAATATTATTTATCCCAAACAATCCCATCAGTAATTGGTACTGTGGGAATGTTAACAAACGATAAGTCTCTTTGGACCTTGAGTGATAAAAAGTGTGGTTTTAAGACTTCCTTCACCAACTCAACTGTTGATTTTTCAGGGAGAAAATGACCATGTATTAGCAAAAAGAAAGTGATAACAAAACCAATCCAAAGTAGAAAAGCTAGGACAGTCAAAGAAAGCCATAGATACTTCCATGGAAATATAACATATGTGTTTTTAAGCCAGTTTGTTAGCTTACGTGCTTTTGACAATTTAGGTGAGGCGAATGAGTCTGAGACATCATCATTAAAGTCTGCAAAATATCCAGAAGCAGTACGTGTAAAGGCTGGAGCCGTGGTCATTGGTGGAGTTGGTGCTTCCCGTGGTGGTACACAATAAATAGCACCATCGGTTTGTGTTGAAGTTGAGTCAAATCGGTCAATTAGTTCTGTATTGTTTGATGTTAGTGGAACCAATGCAAGATCATCTTCCACCCTCCCCAAGCTCGGAGAGGTGTCAATGTTGCTGTTAACAACTTGTAGAGGGACTTCTTGACCAGTAGTGAGAGGGATTCAGGAACTACTGGATGTTCCTCTTGGTCTGCTGTGCAGGATCGGCCACATGGTGTAGTTTGACATTGTTGATGGAGACAAAACAATGTTCTTTGGCACCTGCCAACGGTGGTAGAATTACAGTTCTGGTACCGTGTATCCCCAATACAGGGACTGGTGCTCGATAGAAAGGTCCAAATTCATTTTTTACAGCGACTTTTTCACGTACAAGATCCCCAACTCTGAGAATCCAGCTGGTAGGTGTTACAGGCACATCCTTGATTCCTGTGGAGGCAGCACTGATAGAAGAATTATTGTCACAGATCTGTTGCAATTCTTGTAAGACAGTGACACGTTCATTTATGTTAAAAGGTGTTTCTGCTGCCTCCACGCCAGGTCATAGGGGACCACAATGATCCAAGTACACACATTGTAATGGTTTGTTTGAAATCAAGAGGGGTGTCTGCGGCGGGCCTTTGGCAGTGGAAACTTCAATTTGTTGGCAGATGTCACAAAAAAGGACATACTGCTTGGTCTCTTTGTAGAGGCCAGACCACCAATAACGCGCTTGTAAGATTGAGATTGTATAGCCGCCACACCAGCATGGGCAGATGCCACCCCCTCATGCGCTGCTTTAATCAGTTGTGATCTTATATCTCTATTGGGAATATCTCGTACCCCGACGCCTGGTATCTTAACCTCAGCGTTCAGCATACCTCCCATTCGGTAGGAATATTTTGTCAGGAAATCCTTTTGGATAGGGCGTACCATTATCCTTAGCTTTTGCAGCAGTCCATATGTCGGTGTCCGGTTTTGAACTCAAATGAATCACTGCAGTTACAGCAGCCACAGCCACTGCTGACTTTGCGGCTTCATCAGCCAATGTATTTCCAGCAACGTGTATTCCAATGCGCTGGTGTTCAAGTGTGTGTACAACATGGACATTCGGTAGCGTCTCTTTCAGATCTGCTACTTTCCCCCACAGAAGTATGTGTTTAGTGGTGTTGTCTTTGGAATCTCTGAACCCATTCTGGCGCTATTAATGCAGATATTCATTGACAGACTGGACACAATAATATGAATCACAAACAATCAGCATAGACTGTTCAGGATACGTGTGCTCCAGTGCCATCAACAGCGCTTTTATCTCTGCCAATTGTGCTGTGCAATCTCCCAGGGTTTGCGTAAATGTGTGTAGAGGACAAATTTTATCGTCCTCCATGTAGCCGCTTCCGACAGCGCAAGCAGCAGAATATTGGTGTTTTGTGCCAATTGCAGGTGGTGCAGAGCCATCAGTATACATGACTCTATGATATTGTTCGATAGGCAATGTATTTGCTAGAACTGAGTATTCTAGTTCATACTGCAAAAATTCTTGAGTTTGTAATTTTGGGTCAAAGATTTAGGTGGTCATTACAACCCTGGTGGACGGTGTTAAAGTGGCGGTAAGACCGCCAACAGGCCGGCGGTAAAAAAATTGGAATTACGACAGTGGGTGAAACCGCCAACAAAGACAGCCACTTTAACACTCCGACCGCCACGGCGGTACAGACAAACAGCTTGGCGGTCACCGCCAACAGACAGGCGGAAATCTATGTACCGCCCACAGTATCACAACCTACCAATCCACCACCTTTTCCGGGGCGGATTCACAGCGGACAAATACACGGCGGAAACAGGACTTCGAAGGGAAAACGCTCACCTCTGCACACCCCACGAGGAATCCGGACGCCATGGAACCAGAGCTGCACATTTTTCCAGCCCTCATCTTCTTGCTCCTCTACCAAGAGCAATAACGCCGGCGGCAAAGACAACAGTGAGTACTGCACCTACGACGCAGGGGAGGGGGAGGCAAAAAACAGGGACACACACACGCAACACCCCCACCCCCACCCTCACCCACTACAACACACACACTAATACATATTTATACATTATAGTTACATCCTCCCACCTCCCCCGGAAGAATGCAAAGACAAAAGGAAATGAGTGTAACCATTGTAATATATCAAAATCAAGTATGCAAAAATATATATATACACCATAAACAAAATATACACCAAGCTTAGTAGTCCAGGTAGTGCTCCAATGAAGTCTGTGGAACACTGGGCCCACACGGTATGGGCGAGGCCCACACAAGATCCCCGACCATAACGGAGAGAACAGAGAGCAAGAAAACAGGCACCTCAGGGGGAGGGAAAGAGGCGGCACCTCAGACGGTTGAGTGCACAACGCCAAATCTACGAGGGGGCCACATGCCCACTGCTCCATCCTGGGGAGTGCAAAGCCACAGTCTCTCAAGTCTCTACAGTGGGTGGCTTGCCCACTGTTCCATCCTGGGGAGTGCAAAGCCACAGTCTCTCAAGTCTCTACAGTGGGTGGCTTGCCCACTGCTGCATCCTGGGGAGTGCAAAGCCACAGTCTCTCAAGTCTCTACAGTGGGTGGCTTGCCCACTGCTGTATCCTGGGGAGTGCAAAGCCACAGTCTCTCAAGTCTCTACAGTGGGAGGGTTGCCCACTGCTGCATCCTCGGGAGTGCAAAGCCACAGTCTCTCAAGTGAATAACAGTCTCCACTGGTTCTGGAGGGGGCCTGGTGCCCAGAGTGTCTCATCCTGCTAAGGACAGAGGTAGTGGATGTGATACTCCACTGGTTCTGGGGGGGGGGGGCTGGTGCCCAGAGTGCTTCATCCTGCTAAGGACAGAGGTAGTGGATGTGATACTCCACTGGTTCTGGAGGGGGCCTGGTGCCCAGAGTGTTTCATCCTGCTAAGGACAGAGGTAGTGGATGTGATACTCCACTGGTTCTGGAGGGGGCCTGGTGCCCAAAGTGCTTCATCCTGCTCGTGATTGACTCAGTAGCGTCAGTGCCCTTGGCGCTCATGGCCCAGCGGTGCTTGTGGCGGCAGTGCCAAGTTCAGCGGAGCTTTGAGATGGCGGTCCCCTGTTCAGCAGTGCTTGGAGCGACGGTGCCCTGTTCAGCGGTGCTTGAGGCGCCGGTGCCCTGTTCAGCGGTGCTTGAGGCGGCGGTGCCCTGTTCAGCGGTGCTTGGAGCGGTGGTGCCCTGTTCAGCAGTGCTTGAGGCGGCAGTGCCCTGTTCAGCGGTGCTTGAGGCGGCGGTGCCCTGTTCAGCGGTGCTTGAGGTGGCGGGCTCCTTTGCAGCGACTCAGCTGCTGGCGGTCCTCTCTGTCCCAGCGGGGTTTGTGCTGATGGTCCTCTCTGGCCCAGCGGGGCTTGTGCTGGTGGTCCTCTCTGTCCCAGCGGGGCTTGTGCTGGTGGTCCTCTCTGGCACAGCGGGGCTAGTGCTGGCGGTCCTCTCTAGCCCAGCGGGGCTTGTGCTGGCGGTCCTCTCTGTCCCAGCGGGGCTTGTGCTGGCGGTCCTCTCTAGCCCAGCGGGGGTTGTGCTGGCTGTCATCTCTGTCCCAGTGGGGATGATGGCGGTGGCCTCCTGGGCAGCAGGGATGATGGCGGTGGCCTCCTGGGCAGCAGGGATGATGGCGGTCTCCTCCGCCGTGCTACTCTTCCCAGACTTGCTGGGCTGGTGCTGGCGGTGCCCTCCTGGGCAGCTGGGATGATGGCGGTCTTCTCCACCGTGCAGCTCTTCCCAGACTTGCCGGGTTTCTTGTGGCCCTTCCCCACCTTGGAAGGTGTCACAGTTGACTCCACACTCCCAACGGGACCCCTGGGAGAGGCTTTGGTGGCTGGAGTCTTCCCCCTCTCCCGCCGGGCACTAGCCAACTTCTGATGCTTGACAGGTGGGGGACTGTCCGTGCTGTGGCTCCGTGCCACACTGGCTGCCCTGGTGGCAGGTGCACTCCAGATTCCAGTGACTACAGGCACCATTGGTACAGGAGATGTTGTGGCTGAGGTGCTAGGTTGGAACCTGGAGGGTCGGGACCTAGGAGATGGACAGGGTGGGGGAGGTGTGGGAAAGAGGTCAAGGTTGGACAGGAAACATTTTTGGGAGACACTGGGACGGGTAGCTGGAGGGGGTTTGGGAGTGGAGGAAGAGGTTGTGGTTGTAGGAGGTGTTCGTTTGGTGACTTTGGGTGAAGGTGCATGCGCTGGAGGCTGTCGTGAGGTGGATGGCTGTTGGGTGGGTGTGTGCCTGTGTTTGTGTATCTTCGGAGGTGGCGTCACAGACACACTGGGAGAGGACACAGGGAACGTGTGGATGGTAGTGGGGGGTGGTGACATGAGCGGGGTGTGGTGGTGGGTGTGCTGGTGACGGCAGTAGTGGCTGTAGATGTAGTGCATGCAGGTGTGAGTGGAGACGAGACTGGGAGGGAGGAGGGAGACGAGGAGGAGGGTGACACAGTGGAGGCAGTGGATGTTGGTGTGTCTGCATGTGTCTGATGCTTGCGTGAATGCCTGTGGGATGTGTGGTGCTTTTTCTGCCTGAGCTTCCCTTGTGTGTTGAGGTGTGTGCATACTGGTCTGAAGGTGTGCTTGGGATAGGCTGGGGTACAGGGGATTGGGTCTGGGTGGAGGAAGTTGGAGGGGGGAGGCTAGAGACAAGGACAATGGCTGCCATCAGTGCTGAGGCCAGAGTCTGAAAAGCTCGCTGAAGGGCCGCCTTACCAGAATGAATGCCCTCCAGGAATGCATTTGTTTGCTGTAACTGCCTTTATACACCCTGGATGGCATTCAAAATGGTAGACTGCCCAACAGCGAGGGACCTGAGGAAGTCAAGGGCCTCCTCACTGAGGGCAGCAGGGGTGACTGGGACAGGGCATGAGGTGCCTGGGGCAAAGGTGATGCCCACCCTCCTGGGTGAGCGGGCACGGGGCAAAGGCTGAGGGGCTGCTGGGAGGGTGGTGCCGGTAGGGGGGGTGGCGGCTGTACCTGTAGATGCGGGGGGCACAGATGTGGCCGCCACCACAAGGGAGCTCCCATTTGAGGACGAGTCCGTGTCGCTGGTGTCAGCTCCTGTCCCCGCCGTGGAGCTCCCCTCCTCCTCCGTCCCACTGGTGAACTCCGAGTCCGTAGTTTTGCCCTCCAGGGCCATGTGGGATGCAGCTCCCTCCTGCTCCGGTGCCTCTGCTCCTCCGCCTGATGATGCTAATGCGCACAAGAACAGGGAGACCACAAAAAGGGGGGGGACGACAG
This sequence comes from Pleurodeles waltl, assembly GCF_031143425.1. Classification (NCBI taxonomy): domain Eukaryota; kingdom Metazoa; phylum Chordata; class Amphibia; order Caudata; family Salamandridae; genus Pleurodeles; species Pleurodeles waltl. The sequence goes on along the minus strand of NC_090446.1, from coordinate 641,132,149 downwards.
AAGAAAGACATGTTGAGTGCATGCATTACCGCTACTGTTGGTGGACACGACAGACACAGAAGGCCCCTGCACTACGCTGTGCTCTTGGGCTCTACTGTGCAATCCCTGGGACGTGGCCTACTAGGCTATGGACGACATCTGCACACATGGATGACACAGGGACATGACTAGGTGTACTTGGCACTCTACAGAGGTGGGGTGGGGTGCCACATGGCCTGCCTTACGGAGGGACCTTGCCTACTAAACTCGCCCTGGCCTAGGGAAACCCACAGCCCACCTCCCCACCCAGACACCTCCACAGCGCACTAAATCAGCAGGATGATAGTGTACTCACCCCCTTGTGGCTGCTGTGATGCCCTCAAGCGCCCATCCAACTCCGTGTACGCCACCGCCAGGATCCTGAACATCAGGGGGGTCATGGGGCGACGGGCACCCCTCCCACGTTGGGAGGCCATCCCCAGCTGAGCCTCCGCCGTGTTCTTGCTCCAGCGGCGAATGTCCTCCCATCTTTTCCGGCAGTGGGTGCTCCGTCTGTGGTAGACCCCCAGGGTCTGGACGTCCTTGGCGATGGCACGCCAAATATATTTTTTCTGGTGGGCTCTGACCTACATGATTTGTACAGTGGGAAGAGAAACTTATTACCAACTGCAATGTCACAGTCATTGGCCCCCATCCCTACCCTTGGCATGTGGCACATGCACGCACCGTCATTTCATGCACGCCGCACTCTCCCCCCATCCTTCTTACATCCACCCGTCTCCACACAGGCATAGCCCATACATCATGCTCCCAGTGTACTTACCTGTTTGTATGGAGGATCATAGAGTAGCGTGTACTGGGGGAGGACCCCATCCACGAGTTTCTCCAACTCCTCCGATGTGAAGGCAGGGGCCCTTTCCCCAGACACTCGAGCCATTGTCTCTTCCAGACTGAGGTCACAGCAGCACTTGCAGTATAGGTCCTCTCCTGTCGAAGATCAGGTATCGAGTGATTGAACAGATAGGAAATGGCGGTCACGTCCGCAGCGGTGCGTACCGTCACCGCTGGCGTACATCGTCATTGGCTCCTGGGACCCATAGGGTCCAATGTTAACCAATGCAGCATTGAGCTGCGGTCCTTGACTGCCTACCTCGACGGTGTACAACGCCAGCGCAATTACCTCACATCCCATCGTCCCACTTTAGAGGTCAGGCAGCCGCCATTTCAGCGGCCCACATGGCTTTATTTGTAACTGCGTCACACATAGCTAGGCCTAGACTCTACACTCATACAGGCCACTTTTTGGATTATGAATCGTGTTCTGTGTAAGCTGTGGGTACGTACCTCTGAGTTGGTTGACTCTGTGCTCGCTGTTGTCCTTCATAGGCACCGTCCGCTGGGGCAGGTGAGAAGATGGCGGCATCCTCCAGTGTCCAGACCGCTGGTGGACCTCTCGACAATGGAGGAAAGACATGTGATCATCACATACAGGCTTGACCGTGCCACAATCCTGGAACTGTGTACCCAGCTGGAGCCAGACCTGATGTCAGCTATCCGCCATCCCACAGGAATCCCCCCTCAAGTGCAGGTGCTGTCAGTGCTCCATTTCCTTGCAAGTGGGTAATTTCAAACAACTGTGGCCATTGCATCAGGGATGTCCCAGCCTATGTTTTCCAACGTGTTGTCCAGAGTGTTGTCTGCCCTGCTGAAACATGCGGAGCTACATCGTTTTCCCTCAGGTGGAGGATTTGCCTACAGTGAAAGGTGATTTCTATGCCCTGGGACATATCCCCAACATCATAGGTGCCATTGATGGGACACGTGGCTTTGGTCTCCCCCCGCAGGAGTGATCAGGTGTACAGAAACCGGAAGAGTTATCATTCCATGAATGTGCAGATGGTATGTTTGGCCGACCAGAATATCTCCCATGTTAATGCCAAATTCCCTGCTCAGTGCATGACGCCTACATCCTGCGGAATAGCAGCATCCCTTATCTGATGGGTCAACTCCAGAGGCACCGTGTGTGGCTATTAGGTGAGCACCTGGAAGCAAGTCAGTCGGAATGGTTGTCTGGGGATATCCCTACAGGTTAGTGTGTGTCTAACAGTTGTCCCCCGCCATTTGCAGGTGACTCTGGTTACCCCAACCTGTCATGGCTACTGACCCCAGTGAGGAATCCCAGGACAAGGGCAGAGGAACGCTACAATGAGGCCCATGGGCGAACACGGCGGATAATCGAGCGGACCTTCGGCCTCCTGAAGGCCAGGTTCCGGTGCCTCCATATGACAGGTGGATCCATATTCTACTCACCAAAGAAGGTGTGCCAGATCATCGTGGCCTGCTGTATGCTTCACAACTTAGCTTTGCGACGACAGGTGCCTTTTCTGCAGGAGGATGGTCCAGATGGCGGTGTTGTTGCAGCTGTGGAGCCTCTGGACAGTGAAGACGAGGAAGCAGAAGAAGAGGACATCGACAACAGGGACTCAGTGATCCTGCAATATTTCCAGTGAGACACAGGTAAGAATACAAACCTGCCTACTACATATACTTTAACATTACTACCTCTCTTCTGTCTGTCGTTTTCACCCAGTGTATGGTCACTGAGTTGTCACTTTCCCTTACGATTTCACAGATGTGGGTCCCACTGTGTGTCATCTGCTTTGATTCCTCATGGACTAGAGCTGTGTGACATAGGTATGTTGACTTTACAAATGTAAGAGCTTTTTGCCACAGTAATTGATAATACACTAATTCGAAATCACAGACTGACTCCAGATTGTTTTGTGCTTCAAGTGTGTTTATTTAAGTGCTCAATATTGGAGGGGGTTTCAAAATGGGGAGGGGTGATGGTGGAGGTATGTCCATTGCAGAGTCCAGTCTATTGGTCTCACAGGTGCATTGCCCAAATGGGCATAGGAAGTGGAGCTGGGGCAGTTTGAGAATGGACAGGGTGACAAAGTGGGTCAAAAAGATGACATTCAGGGTGGTCTCATTTCTTGGCGGGGCCTTGGCATCGTTCTCTGTTTTTGTCCTGGATCTCAGGGACCGTTTGCGGGGTGGTTCTCCCTCTGCAGGGGGTGGGGTGCTGGTGTGGTGGTACTGTGGCGGTGCCTCCTGTCCACTAGCGCCGGCGGAGGTGGTGGGCAGTTCATCATCCAGGCTAGTGTCAGGGGCCCCTTGTTGTGCCACAGTGTCCCTCCTGGTGTTGAGTACTTCCTTCAGCACCCCTACGATGGTGCCCAGGGTGGAATTGATGGCTCTGAGTTCCTCCCTGAAGCCCAAATACTGTTCCTCCTGCAGGTGCTGGGTCTCCTGAAACTTGGCCAGTACCGTTGCCATCGTCTCCCAGGAGTGGTGGTAGGCTCCCATGATGTTGGAGAGGGCCTCGTGGAGAGGGGGTTCCCTTGGCCTGTCCTCGCCCTGTCGCACAGCAGCCCTCCCAGTTCCCCTGTGTTCCTGGGCCTCCGTCCCCTGGACCGTGTGCCCACTGCCACTGCCCCCAGGTCCCTGTTGTTGTTGGGGTGGTGGGTTAGCCTGGGTTCCCTGTAGTGGTGGACACACTGCTGATTGACGTGTCCTGGGGACAGAGGTATGGGCCCGCTGGGTGGGTGCTGTGCTGGTGTTTCCAGAGGGGAGAGTCCAGAGGTCCCCAATGGGCCGGGCTGGTCATCTAGATCCAGTTGGACAGAGCTGCTGTCATCACTGTGGGCCTCTTCTGTTGGTGGTGTGGACATGTCTGGACCCTCCTGTGTGGTGACGTTGGGTAGGGGTCCTGCAGGGGTGTAAAAGCATGATTATTGCATCTGTGTGTGCCATGGTGTGCAATGGGTGGTTGACCGTGTACCCCAGTGCTTGCATTCCTGTGTGGGACCTTGTGTGAGGATGGTTTAGGGGGGTGTATGGGTTTGTGCAGTGGGCATGCTTTGGTGTTGGTTGTCCATGCTTTGTTGTTGCATGCAGGGCTTGGTGTTGGGATGTGTGGTTTGTGATATTGGGACATTTGTGAGGAGTTGGAGTGATGGGGGTGAGGGTGGGGGTATGTGATGGCATGCAGGTAGGGTGGGGGATAAGGTAGTAAAGATTTGACTTACCAGAGTCCATTCCTCCAGCTACTCCTGCGAGGCCCTCAGGATGCAGAATCGCCAAGACCTGCTCCTCCCATGTTGTTAGTTGTGGGGGAAGAGGTGGGGGTCCGCCGCCAGTCCTCTGAACCGCAAGGTGGTGTCTTGAGACCACGGAACGCACCTTCCCCCCATAGGTTGTTCCACTTCTTCCTGATGTCATCCCTATTTTTTGGGTGCTGTCCCACTGCGTTGACCCTGTCCACTATTCTTCGCTATAGCTCCATCTTCCCAGCAATGGAGTTGTTCTGCACCTGTGATCCGAATAGCTGTGGCTCTACCCGGACGATTTCCTCCACCATGACCCTGAGCTCGTCCTCTGAGAACCTGGGGTGTCTTTGCCGTGCCATGGGGTGGTGTGGGTGATGTGTGGGGTGGTGTGTGGTGATAAGTGCGCTGATATGTAGTGGTGTGTAGTGTGTGGTACGTGGAAGTTATGTGGGTGATGTTGTTGTGTGCCTGTGGATGCTAGTTTGTTGATGGTGGTGTCTCTCTCTGGCCTTCTCTCTGTGATTCTGGTTGTAGGGGTTTGTAGGTGATGTGGGTGTGTGTTTTATATAGTATTGGGTGTGTGGGAGTGGTGTGTGTAAGTGTATCAGGTGTGTGTATTTAGATTTGTCCAATGTGGCTGTGTTTTGTATGTGTGTGTGTATTTTGAGCGCGGAGGTGTGTACCGCCAATGGAATACCACGGTTGAAAGACCGCCACGTGGATTCATGGGTCGTGATAGTGTGGGCGTATTTCTGTTGGCGTGACAGTGGAGGTTTTGTTTTCGCCAGTTTATCACTGACCTTTGGTGTGGCAGACTTGTGTGGGTGTCTGAATTATGGCGGATTCCGTGCTGTGGGTCATAATAGCTGTGGCGGATTTCCGCGGCGCGGCAGTGTGTTGGCGGTGTTCTGCACGGCAGTAAGTGGCTTTTACCGCCAATGTTGTAATGACCGCCTTAGTCTACATCAGTGGCTGTCAAAGACATAGCCCATTGTATCCAGCTTGGATGTAATGCTTTTGCGCTCGGAACTCTGGCTTTTGTAACAGCCTCCTGGGCAGGGATCGGAGAAACAACAATAATTTGTTTTCCTTGGGCTAGAGGTCGTTCTTTAATGACAGTCATCTGTACAGCAGTGAGTATTTTCTCAGTGGGAGCAAAATATAAGTGTGATTTATATGCAATCGGAACTGTCTCACCTTAATTAAATGTCACATAGGTGAAACTGATGGCACCAGCTATTACTCTGATGATCAAATGTGTTTTGTTGTCCCTGATGTGTAAATGTTGTGCTGCAAGCATGTCTGTTTGCAATTCTCTAAGAATGTGTGTGTGTTCAGTTGCCCAGAATTTGCTTGAGAAATCAGGATGTATCAAATCATATAAAGATTTTATGCATGTAGCATAATCTGGAATGTAAATTCTGCTAAAACTTTGGAAACCCAATAGAGATTGGAATTTTTAAATCGTATTTGGTGCTTGTAACTGTGCGCATTTTTCTAAGAACTGTGGTGCTAGGCTCTTTCCTTCACTTGACAGCTCATATCCCAGAAACATGACGCTGAGGAAGGTGATTTTTGTTTTTTTTAAATTGAATTTGTAGCCAAATTCACTAAATCCTACAACAATGCGGGCTACCCTTTTCAAATGTTGTAGCAATTCATCATCCATAAAATAGATATCATCTACATAGGACAATGCTTCAGGATCAATCTCGTAAAAAATTGCTGTCACACGAGCTGCGAACAGTCCTGGGCTGTTCTTATACCCCTGAAGTGAATGACAGAATTTTTTCTGGGAGCCTAGTGCACTGAAACTTGTTAAGTCTCTACTCTCAGGCGCTATATTCTGGCAGAAGAAACCATTAGAAATGTCCAGTGTTGTTTTATATTTTTTACGTACTATATTATTCATACGTGCCGTGCTATGTGAGTTTTGTATAGCATAGGTGTGTGTATGACTGTTTAAGTGCCTGTAGTCTAAGACTATTCTATATGAATGGTCTGGTTTAGCTACTGGGAATAATGGATCATTCATTGGGGAGACACAGGGTTCAATTACCCCCTGGTACTCTAATAGTGTGAATATTTCTCTCACAGGTGCTTTTGCTTTGTCTTTTTTTTTATACTGAGGTTGTGGATGAGGTTCATTTTTTAATGGAATTACATGATAGGGGGATTCTTTGTCCCATCCTACGTGATTTCAGTATAACGCAGGTGCCTGTGCCAAAGCCCAATCAATGGCATAGGATTCAGCGAGTTCCTCTGGAACAAGGGGCAAGAAGGAAGGCTTAATGACATCTTCTTCATATGGGCAGGTACGGACAAATTCAGGTGGCCAATCTTGTTCGGCCAACAAAACATCATACATGTTTACCACGTAATCCCAAAAGATTGCGTCTATTATGCGCTCAAAGTCTCCTTCTAACTGTAGCGTTACTTTATACACCCTATCAGGTGTGGAGACTCTCATGTCTGTAGTTTATACTTGTATAAAGTCATAAGTTGCTTTCACCTCCAGAGATGTTGTTCGATATGGTTTATATGTGTTTAACTAATATTTTTTTCATTTTTGAAAATACATTGTACCGTCAATATCAGGGAACTGCAATGAGCACTTGCTTTGCTCCCAGCCATGCCGGTTTGTACCTGGGCTGGTGAAAGGATCAAGTGGTCAGGAACGTCACTGGTTTTGAAGATCAGGTAGTTCGCTGGGTGAGATATATAGACGATATTTTCTGCATTTGGAAAGGTAGTAACAAGTCTGCTATAGAATTTGTGACAACAGTGAATGATAACTCTCTAAATCTGAAATTTAGTAGTGAAACACATCATTTGGAGTTGGTATTTCTGGATGTGAAAGTGAGTGTGGTAGATAATAAGTTGGAATGCAAGCTGTTTAGAAAAGATACAGGTGGTAATAGCTTACTCCACACCACAAGCAACCACCCCAAGAACTTAATTCAAAGTATCCCGTATGGGGAACTACTACGGGCTAGAAGGAATTGTAGCTTGGATACAACTTTTCAAAAAGAAGCTAGCCTTATGAATAAAGGATATAGAGAGAGAGGTTATTCGCAAAGTAGTGTAGAAAAGGCACTGAAAAAAGTTAGACAAGTTAAAAGAGAAGATTTATTAGTAATCCAACCTAGAATAGGTAAAACTGATGATAAACAAATGAGATTCATTACAACATATCATCATAAAACGGGAGAAATAAAAAGGATGTTCAATAAATACTGGCCAGTATTGAGAACGGATGAGAACATAGCGATTGTGATCAATGATTATCCTACATTCGCTTTTAGAAGAAGTATATCTTTAAAGGATACATTAAGTCAATGTTTCGTACCGATAATGGAAAAGACAAAATTCATTCGAGGTTTCTTTACTTGTGGAAAATGTAAAGCTTGTAAATACAGGGAAAACTGTAAAGAAATACATTTTCCGAGGGTAAACAGACCTTTTAAAATCAAGAAACATGTAACATGCCATTCAGAATATTGTATATATGCTTTGACTTGCCACTGTAATAAATTGTATATAGCGAGCCCTATACATATGGTGAAAAAAAGAGTATTGGAACATATGAGAACAATTAAAAATGAGGACAAATCCAGTAGCTAGGCATTTTAAAGATTATCATGATAACAATGTGTGAATAAACTACAATTCATGGTGCTGGATAGGCTTATGTTGAATATAAGAGGAGTAAATAGAACAATAGAATTAAGAAAATTGGAATCCTGTCTAATTATTGACTGTAATACCATGGAACATGAAGGATTCAATATGAGGACAAGGAATTGGCTGTTTATTTGATGTATTAAATTATACTTTTTGTGTAAGAGTGAAACTACAGCTGCTCGGAGATTATACATAATGTAGAATTAGAATTAGAATAATGTTCATATTAGATATTTTGATGGATGTTTTTTAAGAGTTGTTTTTTCAATGTGTGATTTTAGTATATGACTTTCTTTTTGGTTTTTATAGAAAAGAATAATCTGATGGTCGTTAAAAAGCAAAGGAGCTATTACATCACATAAAGGCCATTCTGAAGATGAACAGGCTGAACAGTGAATTCTGTTCCTTCTGCATGAGTATTGTTTTATTCTCAGTATATGCTGTATATATAGATAAAGGTAAAAATATAGGATAGGTCTCCTAAATAAGAAGGAAGAAGCATGTTTCCAGAATGTAAGAATTAGAATTTGCCTGTTTGGGTTAAGATAATTCGTAAAATAGACAGATAATGATGCTATGTGCCTAGAAATCCTGGACGATAGCTTGAATATTATGCTAAACATTTAGCACGATGGTAAACATGATAGAATTTGAAATGTGAAAGCAGACCTTCTGAAATATATGAAATATTAGAAATATTAGGAATCTATCAGATATAATATTGAAAATAATCGACAACAAATACAATAGGAAATATAATTACTTTGAGTTAAAAAATGCAGACTCTATGATTTAACAACAGATTGTAAGGAAATATTACGAAACAATTGTTTAACTGTGTGAAAAACATGTTTAAAGATGGCCGCCGTATAAAGGGACATTGTTTTCACCGTCATTAATGTTGTTGAAATGGTGTAGGGTAATATATAGAAATGGAAATATGGACAAATGCTGCTCATGAACAAGGGAGCTTAGATTCCCGAAACGCGTCGGGCAAGTGTTGATTTTGCTGTAATAAATTAACTTGGAAGGAGACATTGTGTGACTGAGGCATTTTTTCTGTTTTCGGTGGAAACACAGTGATTGATATATAAATATATATATATATATATATCTCCTTAACTCAGTATCCTTAGTGAATACCAACAAAATGGTCAACACAATGGTTCTATGCATGTGCACTGGTATTCAAGAAAAAACATGAATTTGTGCACAAATTAACATTACAAGTCATCCCCACATTTTGTACAAATGCAACTTGTTCTGGAAAAACACACTAGTGCAAGGATGGAAATGGGAACTCTGGCAGCTTTTGAATTGTAAAATACAGCAATAATCAGAATTGTGTGGGCCCACAAACCTTTTGGGACCTGATGCCAGTGCACCTGCTGCACCAAACGAAGCTGTGTGTCTGCACAGACCATAGTTTACACACAAGCAACATCACTCAGAAACCTCGCTGAGTAACAGTATTGCACTTCTATCAGCATTCTTAAACTCTTGACGCACTAACAGTCCCACAATACTGACAGGACTCTTGCACCGCCAACTGACTAGCATTCACACGCTATTGTCACCTTTCTCACATCCCACAGAAATGAAGTCTCTCTCACAACCCTCACAACCCAGCAGGAATATCAATAGGTCTGGCTGCTACCTCTGAGTATCCACTAATTAGTAAGTTTGTTTGTAATGGTATAGAGGACTGCCCAGTCTGTGAATGCAACAATGTTCAATGGGTGGAAGAATAGATGCATGAGTGCAAGAATGAGCGACTGAGTTGTGGATAGTATGGATGGATGATTAACTGTATGGATAGGAACATCCAAGTACTGACTTTTAAGAGGCAGGGCATTTGGTTTTGCCAATCCTTGTTCCTTTCTGTTTTACAGAAATGGATTACTGCTGTCTCACCATGCCCATTAACTTTCTTACACTCACAGACTTCACTCCCGCCTTCGCCAAGTCTCAGATTCATATGTGATGTAGCATTTTGTGGGTGTTTTCTTGTCCTTTCTGTGAGCTAAGTAACCGCTAGCGGTAGAGCTGCCAAGTTGGAGCATGCAATACGCGACCTGAAACCAGTTCTGATTGTTTAGCCAATAAGACTTAATATTTTGGGTTTTGTTAGCACTAGAATTAAAGGTACCTTTGCACCGTGCCCTAGACTTTGACCTTTGTCCCCGGTTGACGTGTTTTGCTGGCCTGATGGAAGTCTCTTGCTTACTAATCACTGTGTATGTTACAGAAATCAAAAGTGCACAGCTGTCTGAAGATTTTAAATGTTTTGACCTCAGCTTTTCATTCAACTGTATGGCAAACCAAGACTATGCCATCACAATCCTAAACAAGAAATCCTTTCTGTATACATTCTGGACAAGCAATTATCAAAGAAGTCCAACACAATTATACACAAGAGATACTTTTGTGCAAGAAGCAATGTTCCTGGAAAAATGCAGTGAACTCAATCAAAGGAAATGAAACTAAAAAAGAGAAACAAATATGCATTTCATTGAGTGAATTAGTGGCATATAACATGGTACTAGAAAGTGTAAACTTTAGACGTGTGCAAACCACATTTTCCTTGAATAATATGCACTGTGGAATGACTCTCCATCAATCTCCAACAGGCACGTTCGTTAGGACTGAGCAAGTGAGGTACTGAGAAGCAAAGGGATTTGTCAAAGATCAGACAAATTGTTCAAGGGTGGGATGTCTAGATTGTAACATAGGTCTCTAAATGTCTGAAGCTTACAACTCTGCAATTTCTTCTCATTCCTTCACCCGGGGAAGTAAAAAACATGTACATAATGCCCAGTTTCTGTTTGGCAGTGAGAGAGCGTAGCTTACATAATCCATATTAACATGAAACGTATATATATTAATGTGTAATGATGCCGCCAAGAAACTATAATAATAGCGATTTTGCTTAAACCTGCACCTGAATTGTGACCACGGTGAGTGGCCACCAATGTATACGCAAACTAATAATGATGAATAAAATGTTTATGTTATGTTCAATTAAGCTTATATTAACATTCGCATTACTGACTCTGTATTGAAAATCCTCACAGGTCTTAAATTAGCGTGAGCTGCAGATTAGCTGCTCGGCTCTCATATTAAATGCATTTCTCTGTTTTCCAGTGTGCTGACTCACAAGGGGCCATGATCCCACAATGTTCTTTTTCTTCAAGCTTGGAAGATGAATCTAACCATGTTAAATCCGTTCCCAGGCCCATCTTCCGTGCACTGGAATAATTGTTATAAATGAATTGAAACAAGTGTAGATTAATGTAATGTACAAGGTCATTCAAACCGGGACGACAAAGAACTGCTGACCAAAAGATGTACAAAGAATTGCCAAGAAAATGAAGTAACGATGGATGTGCCACCTCTGAAGAGGTCAATTATGAAGACCAATCAAAAGCTTGTAAATAATGTGGGGTGAAGATTTGGGATTACCTAATGTGTTATAGGATAGGTTAAAGATAGTGGGGTATAGCAAATGTCCAATAGAAATTTGGGGGAATGTACTACGAAAAAGGGATAAAAACCCATGTCACAGAGGGGTCATTAGAATTAGGTAGGGAATGCTATTGATTTTATCTAGAAACTCTGTCACTCTGTTTGGTGACTTTGAGACTTATTAAAACCATCCTCACCCATAGACTGCCCATTTACACTTTTCCTCCTTATGAGGGAAGTGCCCCCTATGCCCTTTAGTTGAGTCCTGACTGATGGCGTTTTGACTGATGTCCTGAAGACGAAGACTGATCCTGTGTGCTGACCAAATCTTTGGAGGGTAATTATGACAATGCATTTGTGAATTGTCTGTTTGCTTTTCCTTTCTAGGTACCAACTGCTTGTTTTGACAGAGACCATAGTTAGATGTTTTCCAAATTGGTGTTCTAAATCTTTTGCATGAAGCCCAACATGCGGATGCTAATCAGTGGTTAGGACAGGGGTTCACCAAAGCTGACACAAATAGACAAATGACTGACATTATGCTCTGTTGAACTGACGCGTATTTGACACTCTGCTATCTTGATCTATGTTTACGCTGTGCTATGTTCTAATGTTTGTGATTCTCGCGTTAATGAAATCTTATCACAGCTGCCATATCGTGACTATACTCTTATTGTTTCTTGGTTTTGAGATTAACTCATTTACTCGTAGATTGTAATCAATAGGGAATAAAATTCATCAAATTCTACTAAACTGGTGTGGTTATTCATGACTGAAAGGTCATGGTAGCGTCGTTGAACTGATTAATGACTTTGACTAAAGTGAAATGTATTGTTGTGATAAATGTTGATGACATTATTGATATATTGATTGACATATTGATCAGCTATCTCGTCCTACGGTGTCTCTCAACTGGGTCAAAAGATTCATTGGCCTAAAACGAGTCCTAATGTGTAATAAATTAACATAAAGGGACGCGTTAACAGTTCTGGTAGCAGAGCGACGGTTTGGCCCATTGGGGCCCTAGGACGGAAAATCATTGTTTAAATTGTTTTTCTGAGATAATGCAAATTGGAGATATGATGTGTTTCTAAATTCACCATGACTTTCCCGGGATCTCAGAGCCTGTCTAAGTGAGTTGGGAATGTTCTCGGCGTCACAATGTGTGTGGTATAGGGTTTTGCGCTTGCTCCGTTTATGCCTTTTTTTGCAGGTGATTGTGAAATCTGTGTGTATTTAGGTCAGGTAAAAGTGGTTTTAGTAGGAGTGGGCGTACTCCGCAGTATGAGAGTAGGGAAGTCGGCATACTTCATATGAGTGTGGCGCTTTGTGCTCAAAATTATCCACGTGGTTGCTTGTTTTGTATGGACCCGTCGTGGTCTAAGACTCCGGAGTATATTGACAAGTGTAGGAGACACTTGGGTTTATGTTGTAATCTGTGTGGTTTAATAGGTCAATCGAGCGTGGTTGACAAGTCGAGTTGAGTCAAACGGTATGTGGGAAACCTTTGATGGAGATTTGGCAAGTTCTAAAGTGCACTAGGACGAACCATTGACAAGTCGAGAGTAGGATTTGCGGGTCGAATTCTGCTTGCGTATGCGGGAATTGAGAAGGAGAGAGTAGCGGCCGAGGCTTCAAGTGAAATCTCTATAAAGTTCTGAAGCAAATGAATTACCCTTCCTGTAGTAAACCAGCAGATTTGTGTCATTGTTAAAGTGCTCGCAGTAATTTTGCATTCGTTTGGTGTGAATTCAGTGAGGGGCGGACGAGCCGCAAGACTTTGTCAGCTGCAGTGTGTGAGTGTGACGTCCGTGGTGCTGCGCTGAGATAGGTCAGTTATCGAGAGGGGTTGTGCACGGATTGGCTGCCGTCCGTGAAAGGCAATAGGTTGAGAAAGGTGGGTGAAGAGTGTCCTGGGAATTAAAGTCACTTTCTGATTAAATACAAATAGGAGAAAACGCAAAGATTAATTTTGTCATGCTTTTAAGAGTGCTCTGAAAGGAGATGTATACATTATGGCAACTGAAGGGGAGCCTACACTGCCTGAAGGTAATCCAGCCTACATAGTTATGGAGGAAAAAGGTGTTGCACCTTGTTTATGGATGAAGCAGTGGCGCAAATTAACAGAGAAAGAGGGATGTTTAGCGTTCCCAGAACATGGGACGTTCAATCCGAAGGTGCTAGAGAATTTAAGGTGGATGTTAAGTACACAGAAACCACCTCTGAGGCCAGCTCAGTATGAGGCTTTAGCGATGTGGGATTTAATGGCCCTTAAACATAGACAAGAAAGGTTCCAAAGAAGACTAAAAAGAGCAGAAAAGTCCTATGCAGAAGCCAGATGGGATAATGAGAACAAAATGTGGAGAAGGGGAATAGTTGACGGATTAAAATTGTTCCCAGCAATAACACAGGGAGAAGAGATGCAGGGAAAGAAAGCCTCATGTAAAACAGACAAAGACTCTAGTAAGCCTAAGGAAACTAAGAGACCTTGGGAAGAGGAAGACGATTCAGATGATGAGGAGTTCATGGATCGAATACTACATGATCGCCCGCCACCTTATGCGGTGAGCGACAATATCCCGAGCACTAGTATAGGTCCTGGGAACCAGACGCAGGAGAAGGGAGTTACTGATACGGTTCAGACTAGTGATACGGCTTCGATACAGAATGGTGTCAGTGTACCCACTGCGACAGACATGCAGATACAGTTGCAACCTCCACCGCAGATACAGAGAATCTATCGAGACGTCCCAGTACTTGAGACTACCACAAATCTGATTGATTGTGCCACCAGACCCAATATATACAAAATCGAGGTTAGTACAGATTGAGTCAACTCCAAAATTACTGTCCCAGCCGCAGCCACAATTGATACCAGGATATAACCCAGTAGCTGGTCCTCCATTAGTACCTGTCCCGGGTACTTTAGAACAGACCTATGGAGTTACTGCTCCACGAAGCTTGGGACCAGGTCAGACACCTGCTGCAATATCATTACCAATTACTGTTGGTCCACCGGTACCATTGTATACACAAGGTAAATCTGGTGCATGTGATCAGGGAGTAATGACCCAAGATGCAATAAGAGGAGGGTCCATAGGAACCCCTCAGTCAGTGGCCCCAGGAGAACAAGCACTTGAAAAGCTGAGATCTTTAATAGATCTAAGCCCAGTGGAAGCACCGTTAGAGGCAATGCGTCAGGCAGGGTTAGGGATACTAACCCCACAGACGATAAGTACAAATACTTTGCAGTCACCAATGATGCATGCAGGGAACATTTCACTGCAAGGTTTTACAGTACAACAGTTGAATGAGTGGCTGGAAAAGACCTATGCCTCACAAAAGGCTACAGTGACTGCCGTGGAACAGGAAAAGACAGGGCAAGATGAGTACCCGAATTTTGTGAGACTGGAAGCTGCTGAATTAGTGGAAAGAACGATGGGGGTAAACAGACTAGAGTCCTACATGGAAGCAGAACTGAGATACCTGTGTCCTAAAATTACTAAAGAGGTGGGCAAGGTGCATCAGAGATTAGCGAATCTAGCAGACAAATACAACATTGACATCGAGAACACCAAACATTTGAAAAGAAGCTACAGATTAGACTTTGATTCAAAAGACTTTGAGCACATGAGGTCTGCTGGAATGAAAGCGCATCTAAAAGAAATACTACAAAGTGCCCAAATCTGGGGCGCGTTAGAAAAATGGGAAGGCATATGGGCAAAGAAAAGAGACAAGGAGAAAGGAGATAGTCCAGGGTCGAGTCAGGCTAAAGCTTCACCCGATACAGAGTCGGTAAAAATACTACCCAGGAGAGAAACAGCTGGTGGTGTTTTAATTCATGTGCCGTGGTCCAGAGGAGACATCCTATCTTTTACAAATGATTATCCCAGGTTGAGGGAGAAACCGATCGAGTGGTACCAACAGACAGACAGGTTTGTGAAACTTGCAAAGTGTCTCTGGGAAGACTTGAATACTTTGTTTGAAATCATTGTTCCGCCTGATTTGTGGCTCGAGTGCAAGAGAGGGGTAGATTGGCTGACGAAGGAGCCGGCAAGGGATAAAGTGACCGGCGCACCCTCTGAGGAGGTGATGAAATATTATCATAAGGTGATTGAGTTTTTAAAGCAGAAAGTGTCGCCGAAGGTGACCGATTGGCAGAAAATCGACGGACCTCGCAAGAGGTTAAGGAATCAATACATGCTTACTATGAGAGGTTGTTAAAGGCATTCAAACATTACAGTGGTACTGAGACCATTGAACCGAAAGATATGAACCACCTTGTATTCAGATTTGTTGAAGGGCTGAGACCAGAGGTTAGCCAGATGATTAAGAATCATTTGATTTGTTGGCAAGAGAAGCCGATTGATGAGGTGTTGCAGTATGCGAAATACTGTAGTGACGAAATTGAGCTGAAGCAGAAAAAGTTTAAAGAAAAGGTGATGGTGATGCAGATAAGGGAAATGGAGTCCAACAGATGATACAGCAGCAAACACAAATTAATGGTGTGTTTCAGGCGCTACCGAGAGGTCGAGGTTGAGGTTTTGTGAATCGCGGTCCAGATTTAAATACTGTTATGGTCCAAAATGATGCGGAAGGGATGAAAAGGATGTCACCATGTCACACGTGCGGGGGCATTGGAAACGGAAGTGCCCGAATGTGGTGCAGGATGGTGTCGTTCAACAAAGCACTAATGTCGGTACATTCCAAAATATGAGGGGACCGAAAATGAGAAACCAAAACCCGAATTTTCAAAATAACATGGTACAAATGCAAGGGGTACAGCCTGTGCAACAGATACAAATGCCGCGTGTTCAGCCAGCACAAATGCAACAAGTACAACAGCAGGTTCCCATGGTACCTAGACAGCAAATGCAATTACCAATGGCTCCAATGGGACAGCAACAGGTAATGCTTCCTCAGCAGGTCGCAGGTCAGGTAATGAGTCAAAATAACACAGTACAACAATTCCCATTGCGAGGTGGAGATGGAATGAACGAGGAGTGGTTGGATGACAGCTCAGATAGCGAAGAGTGCAGGCTTGCAGCGTCCTTAGAAGTAGATCAGAGGGGACCCTATGTAGAGGGAAAGGTAATGGGTCACAAGGTTTCATTCCTGGTCGATACCTGAGCTACCCGCTCTACAGTCAGAAGTGCAGAGGTTCTGAAATTACCACTTTCAGGGCGTACCATAAGGGTGGTCGGAGTAGCAAACCAGTACCTGACAAACCCGATTACAGATCCAGTACAGGTTGAGATCGGCAACTTCCAGGGACTGCACAAGTTTGTAGTCTGTGATTCAAGTCCCGTATCCCTACTGGGAAGGGACTTACTGTGCAAGACAAAATGTTTGATTACATGTACCAATGATGGAATCGAAGTGCAAACAAACAGTGATGATGAAGGAGATGAAGGTCAGTTCTCAGAATTAGAGACAGGAATAACAAATGAGGATTACCCCTTGATTACATTGTTCCCGGTGCTTACAGTGATTGATCTACCTGCTGAATTACAAGGAACAGTGACAGAGAAAGCGTGGGATTTGACAGGAAAGGAAGTGGGACTGATAAAAGGTTTGGAACCAGTTAAAGTACAAGTGAAACCAAATGCAGTGTTTTCCCAGGTGCCATAATATCATATGGCACAAGACGTTCTTATTGAAGAGTCACAAATAATTGCAGACTTTATGAAACAGGGAGTCCTGAAGGAAGTGTTGAGCAGCCCATGCAATTCACTGATAATGGGTCTGAAAAAGCCTTGTGGGAAGGTTCGAATTGTGCAGGATTTGAGGAAAATAAATGAGAATGTGGTAAAATGTTGCCCCATAGTACCGAATCCTGCGGTAATCATGTTCCAGGTTCCATGTGATACTGAATGGTTCACCATTGTAGACCTTTCACAAGCCTTCTTTTCAATACCTCTTCACGAGGACAGACAGTTTTTGTTCAGTTTCAAATTCCTGGATAAGGTGTACAGTTGGTGCAGAATCCCACAAGGGTTTTCTGAATCACCTTCCATCTTCAATCAGATATTGAAAAAGGATTTAGAATCCTTAGTACTGCCTTTTTATTTGACTCTAGTGCAGTACATTGATGATTTGCTGATTGCATCCAAGACAAGGGACAACTGTAAATATGACACAATTGCCTTACTGAATCATTTGGGAAAGAACGGACATAAGGTGTCATCCAAGAAGCTGCAGTACTGCCAGAAAGAGGTGAAATATCTAGGGCATTTGATTGAAAGAGGGTCCAGGAGAATATTGAAAGAAAGAATGACAGCCATTTTGCAAATGAACCCCCCAACAACGAAGAGAGATGTCAGGATGTTTTTGGGAATGGTGGGCTACTGTCGCCAGTGGATACCCAACTTCTCGATTATATCAAAACCATTGATAAAGCTGACAGGTAAAGAGATCAAGGATGAGCCGTATACTATAGCTTTGTCCAAAGAAGAGCTTGAGGCATTCATGGAGCTAAGAGAGTGCATGTGCAGGGCACCAGCTTTAGGTATGCCTGATTACACAAAGCCTTTTCTACTGTTTTGTCATGAACGTGATGCTTGTCCTTTGTCTGTCTTGACACAGGTCCATGGAGGTGCAAATCGCCCTGTTGCATATTTTTCAGCTACCTTGGACCCCGTCGCAGCAGCCTTACTGGGTTGTTTGGGCACAGTGCAGCAGTTGGTAAGAGCCTTACGCAGTGTGAAGGCATAGTCATGGGATACCCCCTAACAGTAATGGTTCCGCATTCAGTTTAAATTTTGTTGACTCGAACCAAAACTCAGCACATGACAAATGCTCGACTTACCAAATATGAGACAATCATACTGGGGTCACCTAATGTTTCGCTGAAACGATGTACTGTGTTGAACCCGGCAACTTTATTTCCTGCTGAAAATACTGAAGTTAGCAATGAGGAAGAGGTTGAGCATGACTGTCTTGAGGTAACAGAATTATGTACCAAGCCACGACCAGATATTCAAGACACACAGCTGAAAGAAAATGACTGCATTATGTTTGTCAATGAGTCCTGTTTGAGAGACTCCATCGGAACACTGAGAGCTGGTTACGCTGTATGTACCATAGCTGGTATCATCAAAGCCTCCTGGCTCAAGAGAGTGTTTTCTGCACAAGTGGCAGAGTTGATTGCCCTTACCAAGGCTTGCCACGCAGCTGTAAATCTGAGAGTCACTATCTATACTGACAGGAGATACGGATTTGGGATTGTACATGATTTTGGCCAATTGTGGTCGCAGAGAGGTTTTATGACTTCTTCTGGTTCTCCTGTGAAAAATGGTGAACAAATCAAAGACTTGTTATATGCGATTCAGTTACCTCTTGAAATTGCTGTGGTAAAATGCAATGCTCACTTTAAATCACAAGACTTTGTGTCCATGGGGAACGGCTATGCAGATCAAGTCGCAAGGTTTTGCGCATTGAACTGTATATCGTTCAAGGATCAGTGGGAGTTGTTACCACAAACCGAAAATGACACATGCTTGAACCTTGCATTAAGGGTAGTCAACACCCTAGCATAGAGGAAAAACGTTCCTGGCAAAGAATGCAGTGTGTACAGAGAGCTGACGACTTGTGGGTCTCAGAGGAGGGAAAATTAGTTTTGCCAAACAGTCTTCCATCACAATTCGCTAGGCTATACCATGGACAGGCTCATCTTGGAAGGGATGCAATGATCAGGTCATTCATAATCGATTGGTTCAACCCAAGTTCAGACATGCCGCAGAGGTTACCTGTCACAGGTGCATCATCTGTCAACAGATGAATGCGGGAAAAGGGACTGTGGTAACTTTGAGCCACATTGGGAGAGCTGGTGGTCCATTTAGCAAAATGCAAATGGATTTCATTGAAATGCCTGTTTGCGGAGGATTGAAATATGTGTTGGTGATTGTGTGTGTTTTCAGTCACTGGATTGAAGCCTACCCCATACGTAGAAATGACAGTCTCACAGTTGCAAAGCTGCTGCTTAGGGAATTAATACCCAGGTTCGGGTTTCCGGTCTCTATAGAATCAGATAGGGGCAGACACTTCGACAATGAGGTGATTAAACTCCTGTGTGCCGCATTAGACATCGAACAAAAGCTGCATTGTAGCTACCGCCCTGAAGCATCAGGACTAGTTGAGCAAATGAATGGTACCTTGAAATCGAGAATGGCAAAGATGTGCGCAGCTACCAATATGAAATGGCCAGATGCATTACCCTTAGTGCTGATGTCGATGAGAAACACCCCTGATAAGAAGACAGGACTATCACCCCATGAGATACTCATGGGCAGAGCTATGAGGTTACCCGCAGTACCTGCAAATGCTCTAGTGAATATCACGGATGATATGGTGTTGGACTACTGCAAAGGTTTGGCTGATGTGATTCGCTCTTTCTCTCACCAGGTAGAAGCTAACACATTGCCACCGATTGGGGATCCAGGTCACACCCTGCAAGCCGGTGACTGGGTGGTTGTCAAGAAGCACGTGAGAAAGTCGTGTTTGGAGCCGCGCTGGAAGGGGCCATATCAAGTAATCTTAACAACAACCACTGCTGTGAAATGTGCAGGCGTTCCGAATTGGATACTTGCCAGTCACACAAAAAAGGTAACGTGTCCAACTGACGAGGAACTTGAAGCTTCCGGCACAACAATTCCAGAAAGGGAAGTCTCAGGGCCAGAAAACGGCCAAGAGAGAACTGAGACTGCAGGAGAGCCTACTGAGAACAGCCTAGTCCCTCAAACAGTGAATGAGTTCGAGAGAGGTGACAGTGTGCCTATCTCAGTAGAGGCACCCGGAGAACTAAATCAAGGAGAGGTTCTCCCAGAAGTATACGGATACGGGTTAGAACTTGAACCCGTTACAGATCAAGAAGAAGAAGAAGAAGAAGGGGAAATAATAGAAAGAGACCAAAGTGTACCGGCATCCCCTGAACCAGTCGCAGGTCCATCAAGCGAAAACACCATATTACAAGAGGAGGGTGCTGTTCAGCGTCCTGAAAAGACAAATCGGAAGAAGACGCACAAAGGTGATAACTGGCCAGAGAAACCAGTCGCAAGGATAAGAAGCATACAAGGTGAAACAATAACAGAAGAGACTGATACATCCCAAATAGAAGATCTAAGTGAAGGAGTATTGCAAGGTGAACGCAGATTGAAAAGAAAAAGAATTGCAAATAGAAGGTACACAGGTCCTGAGTGGGCGTATGCAACAACATCTGAATGGCAACAAGAATTCTTAGCGTTCTGTTTTGATCGAGAAGTACCAGACCAATACTACGGTACTTGGAAATAACTCAGAGAAAAAGACTTTGTTGACATTGAAACCTTGAAAACTAAAGAAAAGAGACTTATAAACTACCGGATGAGACACTGATAACTTGATTTGACTTTGAGAAACCTGATTATGACAAGCTGCTAACCTGATTTGATAAAAGGGGTCCTGGAGTGAATGAAAACGCTGTAAATACACGCAGAGAGAGAGAGAAAGAAGAAAAAAAGTTTTATATCGTCCTTAAGTTGATTGTTATTCTGCTATTTGATTCTATAAAGACATGGCTTATAATAGAGGTAGTAACAAGAAGGGTAAGGTGTGTGGTTGGTGAAGCCTTATAATAGGTATTGTATGTGCAGTCATAATTGTGGGAGTGATTGTGGGAATGCCGTGGTTAGATAAGAAAGCAACTAACGCAACTAACGCTGTTTCAAAGCCTGAGACTACAACAATAACACCGTGGGAAAGATTTGAGCAGGATGCAAGACACTTGCATGAGGGGACTGATTCAAAGGGGGAGCTTTCTACTAATGTCTTCTATCGCTTCCTGAATGAGTATGTTGAGACCATGGATGTGAAAGACTGTTATGTGTGTACAAAGATTCCTTCATCAGTGCAAGAAGGGGTCACTTATCACAGCCTTCCGTTGACTTACGGAATAAGCTGTAGCTTGCTACTAACACGATTCTATTCAAGAGCATGTGCAATACTTTTATTCAAATCTGGATGTTGTGTTTTCTTTTGTGCCTGTGATTGAGTTTCTGAACAAGCTAGCTAAAGAGCAAAATATAAAAATAGTTAGAGGTTTCTTTGAACCGACAATTACATTTGGAACAGCTTATGCACACCGCAACAATTTGACTTGTTTATTATCACCTATAGAGAAAAGCTTCTTAGATCACACTGATGATAGATGCAAAGCATTAAAGGAAAGATTAGAAAAAGGGTTTGAAAAACGCACATATGCAAATGATTACGCTTACACTGCAATCAAGACACAAGGCAAATTAGCTATAGATGCATTACATGTAGGGAGGCTTTGTATATATAGGCCAAAATCCGAGCAGGACAATTTGTTTGTAGGAACGAGTGAATGCAGACATGTGTTTTTGATTCAGAGTAAATGGACATTTATGTTAAATGGACAGGATCCAGCGATCCCTGGGATCTATTACATCTGTGGGCTTAATGCTTATTACTGTCTCACTAAGGGATGGTATGGGACATGTTATTTGGGAATAGTTTTCCCAAAAATTTACCAGATTGATGACTTAAAGCAAATACCTAAAACGTCTGAATTACAACATACTAGACAGAAACGAGAATCAGTGGCGGCTGTCATTGGTGATATATTTGGAGCCATAATCCCTTCAGTAGGGGTTATCTTGAACTCCATGAAAATTCAAAAGTTGTCTACTATTGTGGATAACATGCTGACAAATTTTACAGGGGCAATACTCCTTATGGATACTGAACTTGCTGCGGAAAGAGCTATGACTCTTCAAAATCGGCTTGCTTTAGACATCCTTTTGGCAAAGAGTGGAGGGGTCTGCAAGATGCTCAACAAGCATCATTGTTGCTCATTCATTCCAGATAATAGTAAAAAGATTAGAAATATGCTTACTAACCTAACTAGAGATTGTACAGATTTGAAGGATTTGAAGGAACCAGGAGTTTGGGAGAAATTTGGAAAGGGAATTGCCAGAGTAGGGAACTGGTTTACCAACATTTGGAATGGGGTACTTGCAAAAATACTAATGGGTCTATTAATTTTTCTGGCCTGTCTATTAGGATTGTGGGGAGCATGCAAAATTAATGATAAAATTAAAAGAAATTGGACAAAAAGAACCAGGAGAAATGAAGAAAGTGAAAGAGAGAAGATGTTCAATAAAATTTGGGAAAGTTCACATAAGGGACAAGATGTTGAAGTGCGCATCATGCGTAAAGTGAAAAATTAAAATGAAAGGTCAAAAGGGAAAGGTTTGTGTGATGATGAGCATCATCAGAGGAGGGACTGAGAGAGCGTAGCTTACATAATCCATATTAACATGAAACGTATATATATTCATGTGTAATGATGCCGCCTAGAAACTATAATAATAGCGATTTTGCTTAAACGTGCACCTGAATTGTGACCACGGTGAGTGGCCACCAATGTATACGCAAACTAATAATGATGAATAAAATGTTTATGTTATGTTCAATTAAGCTTATATTAACATTCGCATTACTGAATCTGCATTGAAAATCCTCATAGGCCTTAAATTAGCGTGAGCTGCAGATTAGCTGCTCGGCTCTCATATTAAATGCATTTCTCTGTTTTCCAGTGTGCTGACTCACAAGGGGCCATGACCCCACAATGTTCTTTTTCTTCAAGCTTGGAAGATGAATGTAACCATGTTAAATCCGTTCCCAGGTGCATCTTCGGTGCCCTGGAATAATTGTTATAAATGAATTGAAACAAGTGTAGATTAATGTAATGTACAAGGTCATTCAAACCGGGACGACGAAGAACTGCTGACCAAAAGATGTACAAAGAATTGCCAAGAAAATGAAGTAACGCCGGATGTGTCACCTCTGAAGACGTCAATTATGAATACCAATCAAAAGCTTGTAAATAATATGGGGTGAAGATTTGGGATTACCTAATGTGTTATACGATAGGTTAAAGATAGTGGGGTATAGCAAATGTCCAATAGAATTTTGGGGGAATGTACTACGAAAAAGGGATAAAAACCCATGTCACAGAGGGGTCCTTAGAATCAGGTAGGGAATGCTATTGATTTTATCCAGAAACTCTGTCACTCTGTTTGGTGACTTTGAGACTTATTAAAACCATCCTCACCCATAGACTGCCCATTTACACTTTTCCTCCTTATGAGGGAAGAGCCCCCTATGCCCTTTAGTTGAGTCCTGACTGATGGCGTTTTGACTGATGTCCTGAAGACGAAGACTGATCCTGTGTGCTGACCAAATCTTTGGAGGGTAATTATGACAATGCATTTGTGATTTGTCCGTTTGCTTTTCCTTTCTAGGTACCAACTGCTTGTTTTGACAGAGGCCATAGTTAGGTGTTTTCCAAATTGGTGTTCTAAATCTTTTGCATGAAGCCCAACATGCGGATGCTAATCAGTGGTTAGGACAGGGGTTCACCAAAACTGACGCAAATAGACAAACGACTGACATTATGCTATGTTGAACTGACGCGTATTTGACACTCTGCTATCTTGATCTATGTTTACGCTGTGCTACGTTCTAATGTTTGTGATTCTCGCGTTAATGAAATCTTATCACAGCTGCCATATCGTGACTATACTCTTATTGTTTCTTGGTTTTGAGATTAACTCATTTACTCGTAGATTGTAATCAATAGGGAATACAATTCATAAAATTCTACTAAACTGGTGTGGTTATTCATGACTGAAAGGTCATGGTAGCGTCATTGAACTGATTAATGACTTTGACTAAAGTGAAATGTATTGTTGTGATAAATGTTGATGACATTATTGATATATTGATTGACATATTGATCAGCTATCTCGTCCTATGGTGTCTCTCAACAGGGTCAAAAGATTCATTGGCCTAAAACGAGTCCTAATGTGTAATAAATTAACAGAAAGGGACGCGTTAACAGCGGTGAAGGTGATTAACGCAGCTATTTAGATTGTCTGATACTCTGGTTGGGTGGTGGAGTTCCAATCTCTACCAGACAGACGGCTAACCACCAGCCATATTCTGAGCTACTTGCTTTTTTGCTGGAAAAATGTTTGCACACATGACCAGCAGACATGGTTGGAGTACTTTTAGCTAAATTGTGTAGAAGACTGCCAGTGTGACTATGGCAGCCCGCTTGACCTGTTTTTTGGGAGTTTTCAGAAATGATCTCTCAAAGTGGAACTTTATTTCTACAAAACCTAAAATCACTGGGCGTGATGCAATGAGAGTCTTCTCCATGTCCCTGTAGGCCATTGTTGATTCATCGTAGCCAGGTCTGCTATGCCTTATATGCCTAGCTTTGTGGACTCAAGCAGGAAAGTTTTAATTGAAAAGCCTGCATTAAAAAGAGTGGTAAAAAACAGCTATAGTTCAGTGCTCTAGGCACCTAAGACTCCTGGGTCCTAGTGCACTAATCTGGTATGTGCTCCTAAGAGAGTGCAACTTCCAATACAGTTTAGGTAGTGGCCCTATGGTGAAAGGGCGCTGCCAAGGAGTTTGATTCTGTGGAGCCAGCTCTGGCTCGAACTGTGGAAACTCACCTGTTCTCCTATCTACATACAACACAAGTGTACCAGAGTGGGGCGTCGTCCGAGTTCGAAGGAATTCCTGCCACATCACAGTCTGAATGACGCTCTAATTCTGTTGACATTATTCCTCTGGGAATAATTTTCAAATGGTGTTTCCTCTGTGGCCAATTTTATTTTTTGCTTGCAACATCTTCTTCAAAGATATCCTGTTTGTTTTTGTCTAATTAATGTGGGAATATGATGACATGAAAATCACTCTAGAAGCCATTACTGTTGCCTATGAAACCATGATTCTGAAGGCCTACCTTTTAGAATTTTCTTAAATGATTTTTTTGTATTAAAAGCCATTGCCATGAGATCTTCATCATTTTGGCTTTATAAAAAAAAAAAAACAAGGTTGATTAGAAAAAATCTTAATCTCTTGAGAGAGGAAAAGGCCAGTGAAAGAAGAGGAATCAAGCACATTTAAGCAATGACTGGAGAGTGGATATTTAACTCAGAAAGAAGGAATAGTGGGGTGTGCTGTAGTAGGCATGATTAAAGTGCACTGGCAGAGCAGTGTATGCCCCCTTGCTATGAAAGCTGCATGTGTTACAGTAGGTCTGAGCTCCGGTGCACCAAGAGAGCAGGAATCTTTGGATGTGCTACAGGTCAGGGCTTAGGTGCAGTGACAGAGCATGGTGCTGTTTTGGCACTAGAACAACTGTATGTGCTCTGGCATAGGAATGATGTCCATTAGTAGAGCTAATGTATTCTTACACAGGTAGAAAAGGAGTTCATTAAACAAGTAGATGATACATGAAAGACATTGAAAGAAAGGATGAATAGGGGGTATAGTGAGCAAGAAGAAATCAGTTCACAGCACACCAGATACACAAGGACGCTTAGCTTTAGACTGGCAACATGTAGGAAAGCTTTGTATATACAGGCCACAATCAAAAACTGACAATAAATTTGTAGGAACAAGTGAATGCAGACACTTATTCCTGTTCAAGGGATTTTATGATAAATGGACAAGACTCTGCTGTACCTGGTGTCTTTTATGTCTGTGGTAAAAACGCTTATTACAAATTGTCAAAATCCTGGCATGGTACATGCTACTTGTTAGACTTTTCATCCTTGGCGTGGTCTCCCTTAACTTTTTGCCTCTGTTCCCCAGGTTGTTGATGTGTGCTGGAATCTGATTTTACTGTTTTTGTTACTCTGGGCACTTTACCACTGCTAACCAGTGCTAAAGTGCAAGTGTTCCTTTACAAAATGTGTATGTGATTGGTTTATCCATGATTGGCATATTTGATTTATTAGTAAGTCCCTAGTACAGTGCACTAGAGGTGCCCAGGGCCTGTAAATCAAATGCTACTAGTGGGCCTGCAGCACTGGTTGTACCACCCACATAAGTAGCTCTGTAATCATGTCTCAGACCTGCCACTGCAGTGTCTGTGTGTGCAATTTTAACTGTAAATTCGACTTGGCAAGTGTACCCACTTGCCAGGCCTAAACCTTCCCTTTTCTTACATGTAAGACACCCCTAAGGTAGGCCCTAGGTAGCCCCAAGGGCAGGGTGCAGTGTATGGTCAAGGTAGGACATATAGTAATGTGATTTATATGTCCTGACAGTGAAATATTGCTACATTCGTTTTTCACTGTTGCAAGGCCTGTCCCTCTCATAGGTTAAAATGGGGGCTACCTTTAAATCTGATTAAAGTGTAGATTCCCTTTGGGAGCGGATGGACATGTGGAGTTTGGGGTCTCTGAGATCACAATTTAAAAATACATCTTTTCGTAAAGTTGATTTTAAGATTGTGTGTTTGAAAATGCCACTTTTAGAAAGTGAGCATTTTACTTGCTTATACCATTTCTGTGACTCTGCCTGTTTGTGTATTCCCTGGCTGGGTCAGTTTGACAGTTGGGCTGGTTGCACCTCACACTAGACAGTTACACAAAGGTAGCTGGGGTGTAGCCTGCATATCCTGATGAGCCATCTGTGCTAGGAGGGAGGGGAGGAGTGGTCATTCACACCTGAAAGGGCTGTGCCTGCCCTCACACAATGCAGTCTCCAACCCCCTGGTGAATGTCTGGGGCCTGGCCTGGGCAAGGCAGGATTTCACATTCCAAAGAGACTTTACTTTGAAGTAGGCCTACTTCAAAGGAGAAATTGGGTATAAGAAGTGCACCCAAAACCACAGACTTTAGAAACACTTCTGGAACCAAGAGGAACCTCTGCCTGGAGAAGAGCTGAATAGCTGAGGAAGAAGAGCTGCCCTGCCTGTGACTGTGCTTTGTGGAGCTATCCTGCAGTTGCTGCTTCTGCCAGAGTAAGAGGGCAAAGACTGGACTTTGTGTGCCTTCCATCTTGAGAAGAAATCTCCAAGGGCTTGATCTAGAGCTTGCCTCCTGTTGTTTGAAGTCTCAGGGACAGCAAAGACTTCTCTCTGCCAGCACCTGGAGTCTCTGGAGAGACTCCTACTCTGCCCTTGGTGCCCATCCAGTTCCTGGGACCCTGAAAGGAGAAGCTGGCAGCCTAAAGACAAGAAAAACCACGCAGAGAGCGCCGTGCGGGTAAAAGATTGACGCAAATCCTATCTGCGGCTGAGAAAAACAACGCGCCGCCGGCTCCGCAGCTGAGAAACGACACTCAGAGGAAACGCAACCGAAGAATCGACGCACGGAGCAGGAGAAACGACGCACAGCATCGCTGACGGAGGCTGGGAGATCATAACCTGCGCTGCGGGATTTTCGGATCATCGTGCGGCTGGATTTTCGACTCGCGTACCGCCGTGCGGAGTTATTTTTGATGTACACCCGCCCGTGCGGGGTTATTTTTGATACGCACAAGGTACATTTTCACTCTAGCAGCACTAGTGTGTTTTTAAAACTACTTAAAGACTCTTTTTGATTTTTAATTGATAACTTGACTTGTGTATGGTGGATTTTTGTCATTTTGGTCTTCTTTTTTTTAGATAAATATTTCCTATTTTTCTAAACCTGTGTTGTGTCATTTTGTAGTGTTTTCATTAAGTTACTGTGTGTGTTGGTACAAATACTTTACACCTAGCACTCTGAAGTTAAGCCTATTGCTCTGCCAAGCTACCAAGGGGGTAAGCAGGAGTTAGCTGAGGGTGATTCTCTTTTACCCTGACTAGAGTGAGGGTCCTTGCTTGAACAGGGGGTAACCTGACTGTCAACCAAAGACCCCATTTCTAACACTACTTAGGAGTGGTTTTCCCAAAAATCTATCAAGTGGACAACATTGACAATCCAGAAGGGATTGAGAGGCCTAAAGTGATGGTGAAGAGAGGAGCAAGTAGTGCAGAGATTACAGGAGATATTTTTGATCTTCTATTCCAACAGTGGGTGTGATCTTAAATGACAAAGATAAGGAAGTTAACAACGATTGTAGATAAGATGTCAACTGATTTTTCAGGTGCAATGCTCCTAATGGATAGATAAATGATTGCGGGAAGGTAAATGATTCTTCAGAATCGCTTTCCGTAAGACATCCTTTCATCAATAGAGGGCAGAGTCTTTTGAGTTTTAAAGTCAAAACACTACTGCACTTAGATCCCAAATTACAGCAGTGAGATAAGGACATACTTATCTAATCTGACAAGTCTGAAAGATGACTTAAATGACCTAAAAGAGACAAATGTTTGGGAGACAATAGGTGAAGGATTCTCAAAAGTGGACATTTCCCAACACCGTAATAGAGAATTTTCATATTCTTGATTTTAATTCCATTTTTTGACATTTGTATGGTGGTTTGAAAATAGGGAGGACGCACAATTTATTCCATAAAGATTTGACTTCGTTATTACATTGTTGTTCATTGCGCGCTGATATTTCTTGACATTGACATGATGTTTTACGAGTTGGCAAGACGTGCAACTCGTTTCATGAGCATTTAACTTTGTTGTTCATTGCGCACTACCTTTTCTTGACATTTACATGGTGGCATTCGAATCGGCGAAACGCGCGATTCA
The DNA here is from genome assembly GCF_031143425.1 of Pleurodeles waltl. Taxonomy (NCBI): domain Eukaryota; kingdom Metazoa; phylum Chordata; class Amphibia; order Caudata; family Salamandridae; genus Pleurodeles; species Pleurodeles waltl. The sequence goes on along the minus strand of NC_090446.1, from coordinate 641,103,415 downwards.
CTTCTTGTGTGTAATTCATGCTGTTCATTGTGCGCTACCATTTTCTGGCATTTACATGGTGGCATTCGAATCGGCAGCACGCGCAATTCTTTCCTTGAGTGTTTTTTCATGTTATTCATTGTGCGCTACCATTTCTTGGCATTTGCATGGTGGCATTTGAATCGACAAGACGCGCAATTCTTTCCCTGAGTGCTTTTCATGTTGTTCATTGTGCGCTACCATTTCTTGGCATTTGTATGGTGGCATTTGAATCGGCAACACGTGCAATTCTTTCCTCATGTATAAATAATGTAAATTACTGTGCGCTACTATTCTAAGACATTTTCTTGGTAGCATTTCAAGTTGACACGTTGCGTGATTTATTCCTTGAATCTACGTTGTGTGATTTCATGGTGCACAATCCTTTATGGTGTTTAATACTCATATAAAAATCTGCAATGTGCGCAATTCACTTCCCAATGTTTTTTCTCAGATGAACACAACAATACCAGGGTTCTAGATGTCATGCTGTGTGTTCCTGATAAATATTCTTAAAAGGAGATTCATATGGTTGTTTAGAAATTGCTCAGAGTGTTTCCTGATTCTCATGCTAAAGAAAGTACTTGAATCTGAAAGTCCTATTTAACTTTTCCTGTTTCCTCCTCAGGCATTCGGTCATCTAAAGCCTAGTCAGTTTTAGGACTATTTTAGGGTTGTTCATGTTTTTTCGGAAAAGACGAAGCTTAAAGTTGTAGCATGGCACTGATTTCATGAGATATAATTTTGATGTTGTGTTTTAACCTTTTGCTTCCTACAGGTCTCCTTCCCAGCTGTTCCCGTCCTAATCCCTTTTTCCCCACTTGGACTCTCTTAGACTCTGTGATAAATCTAATCAGAGTATTGGAGCTGTCTTGTGGTGGAAGTGTTGGGAACGTGCACAGACCCCGAGGATCTGGTGACTCTGACAAAATGGAGGATATGAGAAACAGGTATTATCAGACAATGAAGAGAATTGACAATTATCTCAATCTTAGATCTATGAGTTATCAAACCACAAGGTTTTGGTTTTGTCTTATTGTAAATGAGAAACGTTCTTTTGTGACAGCATACATTGCCGTCAGAGGAGGGAATGAGAGAGATCAAATGTATTAAAAATATTAGCGGCATAGAAGTTAGCATATGGTAATGAATTAACCTACATTTAAAGGCCTAACAGAGAAATTAACATGAGTTGTAAAATGTGCACATTTGAAATATGGTTGCCACCATTCGTATTAAACACCACGTTTTTAGCATGAGAGTTTTGCATTTATAGTAAATGAAGTACTAATGTGAATTAATGTTAAAAGTGTTTTATTAAGATGTAGGATAGTAGAATTGAAAGTATTAAACTATCATTAATTACTTATTGTACTAATCCTGATTTAAATGAATTTTTTTTAATGCACATTTCATGTGTGCAGAAAAATAAATGGAAGTTTAAATTATTTTAATGTTATTAATGATGTCTGCAATTAAATAATTTGCTTTGCTTATATGAATTGTAAGGTGTGCAATAGGTTTAATAATGTATTGACTGTATTAATGTGTATTAATTCTTTCTTAGCTTTACTAGGCCTGAAAGGTTCATTTTGCCACAGTAATGAAAACTCACTTTTTTATTCTATCCCCACTGACCTGAAATCTTTCCCTAGGTTGCTAATGTGATGTTGAATGCCCTATTGTATTGAAGGCAAGAAACATGTTTTACAGATAACAATGTTGCACTGTTTGTTCCAACAAGACAGGAAATTAGTAGTTCTCATGTGAAATGTTTTAGTTTAGTTTATTGTGTGTGTGTCTTAAGAAAGGCTCTCAAGCAACAAATAACTAGAGAATGTACTATTTTGTCAGAAATGTGTGAAATCGTACAGAGGATAATGCACTTTGCCTGATAAGTTTTGGACTAGTCGCAAATTTGATGGTGCCATCTGCGGCGATTGGATGCTGAATCTGACGTTCGAAGTGTGCCCACCTGAAGGACCAGTCAAGAGGATTGTGGTTATTTTAATTAGTGAGAGACTTTGAAATTTGGAGTTAGTTTTCCTCCTGCCTTGAAGTTGTGATGATGTCTACTTGAGTTTGTTTACTTTTGTATTAGGTCTGCTGTCTCGCTCCTATTCTTTAAGTCCCCAGATGGGTATTTTCCTCTTAGTCTTAGTTGCCCTATTCTGTTATGTGGTTCAGTACTGATAAGTCCAACTATTTCTGAACTGCTGATTTGTCCTATGTGTAGCCCGTATTCTGCACCGTCCTGATGCTGCTGTCAATTGAAGCCGGAAGAAGGTGACCCTTCTGCTTGAGGAATCATCGCTGTATGCTGTCCCATGAGGAGATGTATAACTAAATGTGGTTTCTTCTTTCTTTTTCAGTTAGGTATTTACACCAGCGTATTTTTATAGCGAGAAACCTTAGATAGATGATTTTTTCTAAATTAATTTTGTCTTTCCTTTATTTTTGCTTTTACCCGCATGTGTTAGTCTGTTCCAAAACAAATCCAAATTTGTGTTAGTGCTAGGAGTGGCCCAGCTCTGAAATCTGAAATCTGAAATTGAATGTAAAACAGTTTTTGATGATTTCCTGATGCCACCATCATCTGCTTTAAATTCTAACAATAATTTACAGATTTTGTTGTTGCTCATTTATATTATTCTTTTGGAGGGTGTAACAGTATTGATGTTTAGTAGGTTAAATCTTTACAGATGTTTCAATGAGCCCATGGTTTTCATGTATGTTTACAATTCAGCTTTGTGCACCATTTAAGTGACATTGATTTTGGGATTGCAATAAAGCTTTGAAACATTATTCGGTTTGGAGTTTGTTTCAGTGTTAATATGTTTATGGTGTCTAGAATTGTTTATGGTATAATGTCATGGATTTGTGATGGAATGAGTCTAACTATTGCACTCTCCGCCATGTCCAAAGATTCAGTCGACCTCAATAGTTGAGAATAGAGATGGTGTCTTATCTGCGCGTTGGTGGTCACTGAACCTAGAGCAGGTGGAAAATTCTTCCTGGGGCCCAGCGCGCCAACAGAGGGAAGCCTCAGATAGAGCGTGAGGTGCATTGTGAGGAGAGTTCTCGAGTTTTCCAGGTCCATGAGTGAGTAGATGATCCAGCCCAGGTAGTTTATTTGAATTTTGCGACATGTGGTCTAGGTTTTCTAATGGGTTAACAGAACTACAAATCCTAGCATGCAAAGAAAAATATCTGAGCTGGGTGAGCCATACGCCCTTGGAACTGGAAAAAGTGAGAGCTCTGTGTGAGAGTTCAAGGTGGTTTGTGAAGCCCTCAGTGGTCTGGTTCTAGCATGAGGTTCTGGTACTGCAGGTTTCTTTACTCTCTTTACCCAGTAGGTATTTTTCGGTATGCATGGGATTAGATTTGTTTTTCCTTCCCTGTTCGCACAATCCCCATATCTTGACAGGGGATTTTGTTCACACCTCATCATTCTCTTGGATCTGTCATGAGCCTCTTCTCTTTCCGCTAGCTAGTACTAGCATATCGTCATTTGGTTATCAGTTAAATTTTATGCAGACGGCTCACATATTTTACATTTCCACTGTTGTTCCTCTAGCCTAGTTCAAATTTCTTCTTCTCTCTCTTCAGTTGGATCCTGGCTATCATTTTCTTAAAATCAATCCTCCACACACATATATGTCCACAGCTCATTTGTCAACATTGGTTCGCTTTACTCCTTCAATTTATGTTTTCCTCTCTCTTTTTTGTTTTAAGCTTTATTCACTTTTTGTCTCCCAACACATCAAAGTTTATTCTTCCATTCAATTCTTTCTGCTCTCAGGTGAGGTTCTTTGTCTCTTTTGATCGTTCCCCCAGTCACCTTCTGCTCCTTCCTTAGGTGATTGTTTGCTCTGTTTCTACTGAATTATTTTAGGAGCTCCCTGTTCACATTAGGAGTGCATCAGTTTGCTCTACATCTAAAATACTTATGAAGGAACATTTCCCAGTACTTGTTAAATAGCCTTGATTATGGTAAGCTGTTTTTTTAATTACTACTCACTTGATTCCTATGTACAGTTCTTGTAAGATTGTTAAAAGCTTTCCTGAAAGTGATGTAATTGTTGCTTTCCATAGAGGATAATTGTGGTTTTAGTCTGACAGTGTTGCTTTAGCACCACAATTGTGTGGTTTTGGGAATGTCATTGGTGCTTTACTAACTGCTTCAAAGCAGAAAATGTCATGGCGTTATCTATGTCCTATTGGGGCAATGCGTCCAGTGGCATTATAGAAGTGCCTCTTGATTACTGGATCACTATAAGGTCTGAGACCTTACTTAGTATGCATAATAAGTAATCTGCCCCTGTCTTGCCAACCAGAAACGCAATCTGGCACCAACAGCAGACCCTGACAGGATAGAACTGACTTTGCTGAGAGACAAGGATTACTCCTGAATTATTAGTAGTATGACAAGAACTCTGGCATTCTTCTCGTTTACTGGCAGCTAATATATTTCCAATCATTAAATTAGCTTCACAGATGTTTTGGTGATCTCTTAGCAGTAAAGAGTGCCAGTAAGTCTTGGCAGAATTTATAACTGCCATCATTTCTCTGTTAGTGGTCATGTTTAGGCTTTACTCTGTGGTACACACTTTGGATAGACACAGCATCTGCTGGGCAGTCCTTGAAATGGAAATGCCTACCCAAAGTACCTACTGGCGAGAGACGACAGAGCTCAAAACTGCAAGTACTCTGCCTCTAAAATTAAAGAAGTGCTGGTTTTCGATAGGGGACAGTATCTGCCCATTTAAAGGACTGCTGATTGGGCACAAATATCTGCTTTATTTGCATTCTTTATTCTTTTTGATTTCAAAACATTTTATTAGTTCTTTGGGGGGGGTGACAAAGAGGGGGTAATGAATATACTGCGCTAAAGAATTTAAAGACTGATATTGCAATCAGCAGTAGTACATTGTATAGTCAGATAGAAACAAATCCACATTATAAATATTGTTTTATACATTAGTTCTTGTAAACCCTGAAAGGGAGGAGGAGAAACGTAGGGAAGAGGATAGAAGGAAGAATACATACGTGTGTCCTAGGAAGTAAAGGGATGAGGGAGGCCAGAGGGAGGGAAAGAGAGAGATGTCAAGGGTGAGGCCAAATCAATGTGTTGATGGTACCTATTATTGTCGTTGCATGATCTGAGAAGTGGGCTAGTTCTAGCCATAAGGATGGCTGAGTATAAAGTATTAGATCAGGGAAGCTTCATTTTTTGTAAATATAGGTCTAATTTGTTCCATAGTTTCTGTAATGTCTGGCAAATGAAATTGCTGTTGGATATGGTGTTGTCTGTAAGACAGACCCATGCCTACTTGGTTTGATGTGATAGGTTTTGGAGTCTTTTCCATTCACACAGGATGTTTTCTTTTATTCCTATTGTTAGTAGGAGGTTCAAAAGACACATGTCGGTGAAGTTTTGGAACTAAGGACCTAAGGTGACTAAATAGAAGCCTAGGGATATATTTTCATGTTAAAAATAACATTTATTCGTTTTTGAACCTCATTCACAAATTGCTTAGTTTTTTTGCAATTAAATATCATATGACTAAAAGTGCCTGTATAGCCCTGACAATTCCAGCATTTTTACGAGTCTAGAAGTCCTAATTTAGAAAGTTTCTCAAGTTCCAGTAGATTTTATGTAGTACCCAGTACTTACTTTGTGAGAGAATGAGATATATTTTGTTGCTGAGGGCAAATGTCCAGATCTTTTTTAAAGAGTCATCATTTATAGTAGATGTAATAGGGTTAGGAGCGAGTTCTATCCACTTCGGCTGGATTTTGGAAGTAATTTTCTTTTGATGTTAGGGGAAATAAGAGTTTTGTATGTTGAAGACGCAGCTTGTGGTAATTCTGAAAGTTTAAATAAAGGCGTCTTAGATCACACTTACGTGGAGTAGGAATCCTATTTATCGCAACCTTTAGTTTAAGAAAGTTAAAGAATTAAATGTTGCCTAAATTATTCAAGTTTGGTAATTCTGCGAATGTTTTAGGGTGAGGTGGTGACCTAAGGTCTTTGAGAAATACAATCTTATTAGAGGACCAAGGGGTCCATGAAGGGCTGTGCCTTCGATTTTGATCTTGGGGTTGTTCCAAAGGGAGGCATAATCTGAGTTTTGAATTACATTGGAAAGCATTTCGTCTACTGTTTTGAAGGAGTCTCTAAGAATGTTGTGTGAGTGAAGTAGAAGGAGACTCTTCATGGTCAATAATGATAGTAATGAGTATGGTTTGGCTAGATATTCTTCAACATGTAGCCATAATGGAGTGTCCTGAGATTCAGGATTGATCCACCAGGTGGCCTGTTTGATTAGGAAGGCAAGTTGATATTTATAGAAGCTAGGGAGGCTTAGGCCTCCACGTTGCTTGGGAGATTAAGGTGTCTATATTATTGAAGGAGTTGTTGAATAGGTGCATTGGTAGCATGGCAGTGATAAAGTTGATTTGTGGCGTGACCATTATTTTGATGCCCTCCATGTGGCCCCTACATTTCATGAAATTTGGCGACCAACCTGAAAGCAATTCTTTGATTTTTTGGAGTAAGTTCTCATCTGTTATTTTCACTGTATGTTCTAGGTTGTGTTTGAATTAGATAACTACGTATTTAATTTTTGAGGTTTGCCAATGCAGTTTACTGTTGGAAACAATTGATGGAAATGTTAGGTTGTTGTGGGGAAAGACTACAGTCTTATCTAGGTAAAAAGAAGTATCCTGAAACTTTGGCGTAGGAATAGTTCACCTTTCAGATTGCAGGGATGGCTCTTTCCACCTCTTGTGAGAAGATAAGCATGTCATCACCATAGGCGGCAACTTTATATGAGTGATTACAGAGAGGGACGCACTCAATAGTTGTGTTGGCTCTGATGGTAGATAGGATTGGTTCAATTGCTAAGAGGTATTGTAAGGGGAGAATGGACAACCTTGTCTAATTCCTTGTCCTAAATTGATTTTGTCTGAGTGGAATCGATTTGCTCTAATGCCTCTAATGCAAGCAGACAATTGTGAGTATAAAGCGAATGCCTGTCGGATGAAAGTGTCTCTTAGATTATATTTGTTCATGACAGTGGCAAGAAAAGTCGAAAAGACATTATCGAAGGACTTTTCTGTGTCCAAGGCCATGTCCATTGTACGGGAGCCTAGAGATTTAGCTTATTCAATAATATGGAGGAATAGTCTCACATTGTCCACTCCATGTCTGCCTTTCATAAAACTGTTTGTGATCAGTAAATGAGGGATGGCAGTATTTTTTTCTAATCTAGTTTCCCAAACTTTTCACATAGATTTTGCAGTCCAGATTTAGAAGGGAAATGGGTCTGTATTTTTTTACTTCTGTCTTTTGCTTCTTTATGGATTACAGTGATAGAGGCTTTAGAGGCGGAGCCTGTGATCTTACCAGTCTTGTCAAAGTGTTGGAAGAGAGATTCGAATTGGGTTAGGAGTGCATTTTGAAAGGTCTTATAGAAGTTGGCATTAAGACCTACTGGACTTGGTGCCTTCCTAGATTTTAGCGAGTGTATCACCTGTGCAATCTCCGAATGTGAAAAGGGTTGATTGAGGGATATGCAATCTGCATCAGTTAGTTTTGGGAGGTGACTCGTTACCAAATATTCTTTACATTTGCAAGTTGAGGATGTTTCCTCTGGGTTGTATAGGTTGTGATAAGATTGTTTAAAGGTTTTTGCACTCTCAAGTGGATCTGTGGTGATCAACCTCAGCTTGTTTCTAATCGAAGGGATGTGGTTGTGGCTGTTTTTGAATTTTAGATAGTTTGCTAATGTTCTACTTGCTTTATTGGATTCCCGATTTTTTCCATTTTGTTATTTTTTACCCAGGTGCGTGCTCTATTGCTCAAGATCTTGTTGTATTTGCACTTTCTCTATTTTAGTTTGTTTAGGAGCCCCTGTTCTTTCTTTTAAGTGATTTTCTTTTCAAGTGGTTTGATAGACTGTTCCAATTCATTAAGAGTTGTGTTTGTGCATTTGTTAATGATTGACATGATGTTGCTAAGCTTGTCTCTATGGTGGCCTTCACAGCATCCAATAGTATTTCTTTATTAATGTCATTAGTCTTATTTTTATAGAAGAAGGTGTTACTAGTATGTTTTATCTTGCCATTGTGTGATTGGTTATGAGGCAGTTCATTAAATCTTCATTGTTTGGATTTGGGGGGAGGCAGGGGTCATGAGCAATTTTGAAGTCACCCGAAATGCATGCATGGTCTGATATTAGTGATGGTTCGATCTTAGCATCAGAGGTTTCTGGCGTAAGATTGTTATTAGTGAGTATGTAGTCTATGCTTGATAGGATATTATGTGGATGTGAATAAATGTAAATTTGCTTCCTTTCAGATTATGCAGATGCCATTTAAGCAGTGTTTTTTTTAACATAAGTTTCTCATTTGTTTTTGGGATTTGTTAGGTCTCCATTCTCAAGCAGAGCTTCTGTCTAAAATGACACCCCAGGGGAGGTTAAACTCACCTGACATGAGAATGTTAGAGTTGTTTGGTAGTTGGCACAACTGTTTATTCAGAGTAATCCAAAATTCTGAGTTGTCTGTTGTTGGGGCCTAGATATTGACTGTACAATATTCTGTGGCGTTATGTTTAACCCAAGAGAGTAACAACCTCCCATCACTATCATGAGTATTGTTGATAATTTTTACATTGGCTTTTTTAGAAATGAGTGTTATGACGTTGTTTTTCTTTTTATTGGGATGGGAGGCGCATATTCTCTGTATTCCTTGATAGTGCAGATATTTTCATTCATTGTCACTTCATTTTGTCTCTTGTAATAGAATTATATCTTCCTTGAGTCTGACACAGTAATCAAGGATTTTTTTTTGTTTTTTTACTGGATGGTTAATACCTTTCATATTGAGGGAAAGTACTTTGAGAGTGTTATTATTCACTGAGGCTAGTTGGAGATGTAGAGGCCGATATATCAGACAACTTTAGAGTTAGTAAAATGTTAATTAATGAGTATATTTTCAGGTATTTTACCAGACTTTGTACTGGCCGGGGGATTGCCCACCTCTCAGAGCAATGTTTGTGGATATATCCCATTGTGCTATGTAATAAAGTAATATCAAATTTGTGAGGGTATGTTAGATAGTAGTTCTGAGATCGTGTTTGGTTGGAGTATACTGTTGGTGATACAATGGACTAGATTATTGTTGAAACCAGTGACATCTATAGGGAAAGAGGATAGTGAAAAAGGCAGGGGGTAGGGGAACAGAAAAAAAGACAAAGAAAGAGCAAAAGTAGATAGGGAAAATCCCATAACCCCCCCATAACCCCCCCATTTAATACTTTCTGGAAATTAGGAAGTAGAGGTATCAGGGAGATGACCGCTAGGATGGGGGGTTTAGGTTCATCGAGGGTGTTGCTGTGAGAGAGCTAATAAACATGGCATGAACTGTTCTCAATCACATGAAACCCAACAAAAATGACGTATTTTCACAATGGCAAGTGCTAAAATTCAATATGTTATAGGTAGTGCAATAAAGTGTTACCAGATAATGCATTAGAGTCATAAGGAACATGAGTATTATCATGTTTTGATACAGATCTTTATTGGTAAATTTGACAGTATTAATAAACCATACGTGCTCAAAAGTACATGCATTGCAAGAATAAACAGGTGTTAAGAGCACAAACCAGTTAGAGATTTAGCCAGCCTCAATACATGTGAGCTGGGTAGGCTGGGTGGTATGTCAGTGCTCATAATAATGAACAGCGACCTCCCAGTCTGGTATTGATAAATCTATCTGAGGAGATCGAAGAAGAGCATGAACATGGAAAAGTTTTGAGAGGAACATTAAAACATTGTAGATAGCTATAACAGAGGTCCAGTGCAGTAAGCAATGATAACATATGTAACATCATGAGTAACAATGTATGGAACATCATGAACAACATATGAAATATTATCCGTAACATCATATGTGGACATCATATGTAAGATCCAGTGTATCTTGAGGATCAACAGAATTAATGATGGCTATACAAATTGGTGGGGTTGTGCTATTAGCAGTGTTGGTGATGTAGAAAGTGGGGTTGATTGTTACCATCTCATGAATAAGGAGAGGCGAAAGAATTGGAGCAGAGATGAGTATAGATTAGGTTACTTATGAACAGGTTGAAGGAGTCTAGATATTATCAGCATTGGTTGTTAGAGTGATGAGATCAGGAAGAGTGAGTATATCCGGTATGCAAACATTACGGTTAGTAAGAAGTCAAATTGGATAAGGCAAGATAGTTGTTTCATTGTTCGCAACTGTGGTGCTGGATCATAGCAAGAGAGTCTAAGTGTCCATTTTGTGTTGTCTGAGGTCTTCCAGGAACTTTTCTAACTCTTTGGATTCATCAAAGTAGAAGGACTTCCCATCTTTGGAGATTTTCAGTTTTGCTGGGCCTGCAAAAGAAAAGTAATTATCCATAATTTTTAGTCTGTTTCTTTGGGCAAAAATCCTTTCCTACATTGTACTGTATCTTTTGCATAGTCCTGAGAGATACCAATCTTAAGTCCTTTCCAAGAGATTTATTTTACGGACCCAAAATGGTGTGGGATTTTTTCTGTATATTTGTTCCTTGAGAGTCTGAAGATCATAGGTACAGGGGTCTGTGGGAATTGAGTTGATCTTGTTGGGATTCTGTGGGCTTTTTCGATCTCGAAGTCCATTTTTAAGACTTGCGGTAGCCAAGATACCTCTGATTGTTCAAGCAAACTAAAAATTCAGAGATTTGCCCTTTGGTTCCTGTCTTCCAGGTTGGTGATTTAGTTTTCAAGGTATGATATCTTCTTTCCGTTGGTTGGAGTTTTTTATGTAAATAGTGAGACTGGTCTTCCACCCTGCTAACTCTAGTTTCAGCTTCATTCATTTTTAAGTTATATAGTGTAGTTCCTTTCTTAGTTCCTGCATATCTACTTTGAGATTATCTGTGTTGAGCTTGTTCATTCATACAGTGCATTTAATTTGTCCAGGATAATGTCCATTGATGCCCCTGGGTCAGATATGTTTTTGACAGATGAGTCCAAGAGTGGTGGGTTCAACTTAGATCTTTTTGTGCAGGCTTATGTTCCCTGTGATCTCTGTTACATTTGACATGTCTTTCTTTGGGTCTAGAGTCTGCCATGTTTGAGAATGTGGTAGGTTTGATCCAAGGGTGGGTTTAGCAGAGCGCAGGGTTATTGAAAGCAATGCTTAGAACGTCAATATGTGTTGCGCAACTGGTGGGGGGGGGGAAGTGCCGCTGGTGTGCAGAGTAGGTGCTCTTTAGGAGATCACCATTGTGCAGATTGATGGTAAAGAAGCAGAGGTTGATCCAGGGTTATGTCCAGTTGTTTGTTAACAAGCCTGTGTGAAGTACGAGCTCAGGCCTTAGTGTTTTGTGGTCAATTTGATCTGCCTGGGTATGGGATTTAGCCTAATATGGGCACAGCCCGAGTGAGGCGTGATTGGTCCTGTTCCACAGGTGGTGAACAAGTAAATTTTGCTATACAAATTAAGAAAGTGACTGTCACCAGTAGAGGTCGTTACACATCAGGCAGGTTGCTAGGCTCTCTTGACATTAGGAGACAGAAAAGTAACTAGCGTAATACAGTTTGTAATGTGGCCTGATGGAGACTTAGAGGTTGAACAATCGAGGGCAGATCGATGAGGTGGTGCTTTGTGCTTATTGAAAAATTGTAATGTCATTAGTTGCAACAGATGCAAGGGCAGGTCACAATGAATAGTAAGGATGAATACTGGCGAGAAATATGTAGATCAGACGTCTTCACAGTGTTTTGGGCAGTCAGTGGTAGGTAGAGCTGCTGGCGGTGTGGTTGGGAGATCCACATGGTGCGTAATTCCAAGCTGCATACCGGAACACTCGTCAATAGATACGGGCTCCTCTAGCTGATTTAGTGCCTGTGCACTGTTTTAAGTAAGTTGCATCAGATACGATGGGAAGGCTGCAAAGTAAAGCGTGGATGATTCCTGGTGAGAAATAGGGAAATAGGGCCACTGGCAATGCACTCGGGAAGTCTACAAGGCATGTGCTACACGGCGGTACGCCAGGGAACCCGTCAGGTAATATGAGTGCACTGTGCTGATCATAATAAATAGCTGTTAGCGGCTTCTAGTTGAGTAACCGAAGCCTACCATAGGATTTCCCAGCAAATTCAGGTTGTCAGTATGCCCGGTTAAATGGCACAGTACTGGTTTCAGCAGTCCGGTAGCTGGTGAAGTTGATGGAGGTTAATGGGTGGCACCATATTTGTTACTCGTATCGGAAGATGGGGACATGTTGTTTCCATCTTAAAATACCTTATGGAGGTCAGAAATTACTCATATCAGTTCTTTTAAAATACTGGGTCTGGAGGAAACATAAATAGCATGTCTGGTTCTTTTGGAGCATAAATCTTTAGTAATGCTTTTAGTGACCCAGGCGTCAGCAGTAGTGACATATTTTGATTCCCGTTTAAAGCCTAACGTAGAAAGTTGCACTAACACATTTTTTAAGTGTTCATGTTTACATTTTATATCAGTAGAAATGGTGCCCACTTGAGTTAACAATGTGCTAACATGTTTTAAATGATACCAAAGTATATTTCAAACTCTAGATTAACAACTGGCATCAGAACTAAGTTGGTTTACTAATTTTTAATGTGTGATTTATGAGTTTAACTAGACGTGCGCATAAAAGTAAATGCACTTCTGTCATATTTAATGTGATACCTAAAGAAGTTTGCAATTCATAATGAAATGTTGATGATGTATTATTAATTTTTGAATTGTAAGTTGAATATGACGTGTTTATTAATTGCATTCATATTTCTTGTTTTTGCATAACTAGGCCTGCAGACCTCGTGTCTGCAGCCATGTAAATGTGATGAATCATTGTTCCCTCTATATCATGAATTTTTTCATTAGGTTTCATTCTCATGAATAGAAATGGGTTATTTTTTCATTTATACAGAGACTTGTATCTAAATGACCTTGGTTCCAGATGATTTAGGCCTGTGGACTAAATGTGAAATAAATTGTTTCTATCGACGTGTGGTTTTACAATGGAAGAAGATGAGTCCATTGTATACCCTGGGAAGAATTTGAAGTGTTGAAACTGGCAAAAAAATGTAATTGACTGCTGGATTCCCAAGGTGGAGATGACTTCAGGCCAAACATGAGAAAAAACTGTTGCAACTTCTAATCGTGCCTTAACTTTGATTCGACATTGACTCTTTTGCGTGATGTGGACCAACTGAATTGGCTAATCAAAATCTTTTAGGTGTTCATTAGAAGGGATGGAGTTTACAAGTTTTAGTTAGTCTTTCCTTGGCTCTTGATACTGTTGTTCTCTGTGAAGCTCATGCTTTGCAATTCTCTGATGGTGCTTCTAATGGACTTTGCTGATGCTTTTCTGACAAAGAATCCTTGAATGCTGATCCTAGGAGAGGTATATCTCCCTGTTATTTCTATTTCCCTTGACATGTCCTTTTTCCTAAACTAGAAGCTAGTATGGTGCCTTGCAACTTTTATTGATTGGAGCTTTGCTCATGTGGCCACATTGGTCATGTGTTTAAATTTGGCGGGTGGGTTTGAAATGATTGTGTATGGTTAACCACATTCCTTACTGGGTCAAAAGATCCCTCGACCTCAGTGATGCGTTTCAATTCCTGTGAAGGATGAAAAAACACAATAACAGTTCCATGTGATAAGACCTGTGTTTTCTGATCGAAGCGGGGGAGCTGTTAAGCTAAGCAGTCATCTTGTCCAGGCTCAGACCATGCCCCCTTTGCATTATTTTTTCTAGTGTGAAACAAAGGGGGTCATTACAATATTGGCAGGCGGCTACCGCCGCCCGCCAAGCTGTAACCGCTGTGCGGCCGCCAATGCGGCCGCACTCCCGCGGTGCCCATTTAGACATCCCCGCTGGGCCGGCGGGTGGAAACCAAGTTTCCGCCCGCCGGCCCAGCGGGGATGTGGGCCGCAACATGGGAGCCGGCTCCAAATGGAGCCGGCGGTGTTGCGGCCGTGCGACGGGTGCAGTTGCACCCGTCGCGCTTTTCACTGTCTGCATAGCAGACAGTGAAAAGCCGCATGGGTCCCTGTCAGGGGGCCCCTGCACTGCCCATGCCAGTGGCATGGGCAGTGCAGGGTCCCCAAGGGGCCCCACGACTCCCCGTACCGCCAGCCTTTTCCTGTTGGTTCAGACTGCCAGAAAAAGGCTGGCGGTCGGGGACTCGTAATCCCCTGGGCAGCGCTGCTAGCAGCGCTGCACTGGCGGATTACAACCGCCCGCGGCGCTACCTCCTCGGTCGTAATATGCCAGGAAGCACCGCCAGCCTGTTGGCAGTGCTTCCGTCGAAACAGCCCTGGCGGTCTTGGACCGCCAGGGTTGTAATGACCCCCAATATGTCCTCCTAGGGACACACCTGATTTTATGCCTCAACCATGTATTTCCTAGATATTCAGATTTTTTTAGAATATTTCTTTAGTTCACATTGTAACCTGTCTGTCCAATTTAAGCCTTTTTAGCTGAGCAAATTTGGAATATTGTGCTGTAAAACACATTGTTGTATGCAAATTTTGCTCAGGTTTGTTTCGGGGTAAACCTTCCCAAGCTTTCCTTTAAGAGATCGGACTACCTGTGCTGATAGGCACGTTTTTTTCTTGATTATTTTTCCTCAGCTAATTTTGGTCGCCTTTTCTGAACAGAAAGTAAGGCTTTAGTATCCAGGAAAATGGATACTTGTGAAAAAAAGCAGGTCTTCGCTCAGTAGCAGAGTATGCGTGCAGGCGTTTGTTTAATGAGCCAAGTGTAGCCTTAACCTGCAGGAGAATGTCCTCGTCTCATGCTAATTCTATTAATTTCAGGGCTATAATCTTTAACTACAGTGTCAAGTGTTCAGGCAAATAAACTGTGCAGGACGTGCGTCATAGTTAAATCCTGTTTTGGATTCCTGATTAGTAGAAAACAGTTTCACATTCGGTCATTTACATAACAGCATTTACTGTTCATTCTATGTGCGTCCAAAGAAAAGCTCACGTGACCTATGAGGTTAAGCTTGAATCAATCGTGGCTGCATAATGATTGCGCCCATAAACATATCTCATAAGTGGTAATAACATCCAGGGAGTTAGGGTTTAGTCTGGCTATCATTAGGAAAACGTTATTATTGCTTACAGAGTGGCACATTTGACCTGCCTACTCATGGACGCCCAAAAGAGTATTCATTTCATACAACTGTCATAAATCGGTTTATTGGATTTTGAGAAAATCGTCATAAATGTATAGCTGTCTTATTGACTAATATCCTAGATAGAACGACAAACTAAAATTTTAATCCGATTTTAAACTCCCAGTGGCATTTGAGCCCAGGTAGGAATTTCAACAGAGTCGTGCTAGTCTGAGAGACACTGGAAGAAACGGAAAACATTGATAAATGGAGAACGACTGTTGAAACAGATAAACCCCTAGAAAAACTGAGGACATTGGATAGCATTGGGAGGCACAGGGAAAGGCTGGGAGAAAAAATCCCAGTGAGAAGTGGGAAACTGTGAGGCACCTGGAACACCATCTGACACTTGGAATACAGGTCTCCTCTGAGAGACTTGAGGAAACACTGTGGGACACCAGAGAAGTTCTGGAAGACGAGAATAAACACTGGAAGGTAAACAGTAGGAATCACTGAGCTAAAAAGATATCACTACATCCATAGTGGCCTAAAGAGAAAAACATGGGGAGACATCGAGAAATTGGGGGCACATAGAATCATTATTAGACGCGAAGAAAGAAAACTTAGAAAACCCAGGGAGGCACAGGTCACACAAGAAAACAAGCAGACATAGGACCAAGGAAAACCAGAGACGCACGACCCCGGGAAAAATAAGGAGGCATGGAATATGGGGGCACAGACACAGAGATGCAGGAGAAACACAGGGATGGAGGTCACAGGTCATCCGAAGGTGCAGGCATGGATAGATCTAGGGGGGAGACAGGATAACAAAGGAGATTGGGGTCATCAGACAGTCCCGGCAATAAAAGTGAAACACAGAGAAGCATAGAGAAGGCAACCCATGGGATACCTAGGAATGATGAAAAAGACGCATGGAGACACGAACATATGGATGCATGTAATGTGTAACAATCGATGTCCCACCCCTGAAGTCTACAGAAAAACTTACAAAGCAAAAACACACATTATATAAAGTCCACAGCTCTGTGATTTAACAGTTATTGCTCAAGTACAGCACTGACGTTCCAGGTAATGTAACATAATCCCGTAATTCCAAACTCATCATAGACACATGGCATAGCACACACATTACAGGCACATGTTAAATATGCAGGTCGATGGAAAACATCAAACGGTTCTTAAATGAGCCACAGCTTTTCAATTCATTAGCTTCACCATGGAACACATTCCTGGGTGTCATCATCCAGAGTTTTCCAGTTTTCAAGCAAGATGATGGGGTTGCATTGCTACTTTTAAGGCTGTGACGCATGAGTAAGAATCCCCTCTCTCAGAGATTTCTCACTGCAACAATTTTGTTCTTCTGGGATGTGTGAATGTGTTAAACATTAGTCATTGGGTTGTTCTAGTTAGGGTCATGTTTCCATAAGAAATCACTTTCTTTGGTTTGCTAATAACTTTAGCTCTGATTGACAAATCTTCACAAAACTTTCCACAAAAAAGATTAAGGCAACTCCACTCCTTCCTGGAGAGTTTTGGGGTGATCCGTCAAGTGGGGGACTTAGAAAAAAGGGATATCACAAAACAGTGTTCCCCCATGCAATTTTCCACCGGAAAATTGAATATCGATACCACAAAAATGACTGAACAGAATTACACCAAATTTGGCAGAATGTTCGATCATGGTCCAGAAAGTGTGTTTTTCATGTACATCTCCTCAGCAGTTTTGGAAAAACTAGTATTCAAAATGTATGTATATAAAGTAACACAGCACTTCTGTGGTGGATCCGCAGAGCCTATGGATTATACAATGCCAAAATAGGCAATTGTCTATTTTGGATGGCCACAACCTGAGGAAAATGTTGTGTCTGCCACCTGGGGATTCAGTCCTAGAAGTATTTTTTAAAAACATACAGAAGGGGAAGGGTAGGCACAAGCTGACCCACCTTCTCCATGTGAAGGGTTCCCTAATAAACATCCATGAGGGTAAAACAAAAAAAACAAAAATGAGGGTATTTTGAGTATCTGCAGATCCTTCATGAGCCCCCGCATGGCCCCAATGTGGATCCACAGCACCGTAAAAATAAATAAAAGGGTGTTCACTGTTCAAAGGGCTTAAATAGCCAGGTTGTGTGCATAACTCCATGTCTTCAGCCGTGCTCATCAAAGTTCGGGTGCTTGCAGAGCATTGGTCACAGAGCCATGTGTGTCTAAAGCCCATACATGACGTGCTTTCGGAGGCTGGCAGGGAGTTGGGTGCAAGACCTGGCCTTGAGCAGCGTGGGGTTGGCATAGTAAAGTATGATAATAAAAAAAACATAGAAATTCGAGAAAAAAAAATGTTAAAGTGATGTTATAGTTAGGTATGGTGATAATATATTACTTTTTAAAGAAAACCTCAGAAATTAACTGAAAAGACAAAGGTTTAAGCGAAGTTATAGTTAGGTGAATATGTCAATTAAAAAATCTCTTAAACATGACAAAGGCACTGAAATTCACCAGTTATAAATTACTGAGCTAACTCTAACTTGTGCACTCGCCATGCACTGCTTATGACTTCACATGTTACATTACTCATGAAATTACACCTTTGATAACATCACTGATGACATCTCAAATGAAAAAGTTATTAGAAAAACAAAATTTTTTCTTCCTATAAGAACTCCGAATTAACTACATCTACTGAGTGGCAACTGTGTTTTATAAACCAAAGGTTACAATGACTGTATAGCTAATTATGGAAATAATATGCTACTTTACATATAAAAAACATCCTTAGAAATTCACTGAAAAAGCCAAAGGTTAAAGAGGCATTATAGTTGGGTTAAAATGTTAGTTAAAACATACCATTTTAATTAAACAAAACCACTGACATTTACCAGTTGCAGTTATTTCAAGTAACTACAACTCATGCTCTAAAGTAACTATAACTTGCGCCACCACCATGCATAGTGTTCAGATATTGCATTCATGTTATCTATGGCATCATAGAGCATATCATGAAAGATGTAATAAGTGAGATCATAAACAGTCATGGCGAGTGAGTTAGTTAGTAAATTAGTTACTTTAGGGCACAAGGGCAAAGTAACATATAATTATCCTATCTATCTACACTGTCACTTTTAGCTTTGTTTTTTTCTGAGAATTTCTATTTTTGTTTTACAAAAAGTAAGATGTCCATTTCTCTGCATGGCATTTGGTTGGACGCATGGCTTTTTTCCACACTATCAGTCATTGCAGGAAGGATAAAAACTAAGGCCCATATGTATACTTTTCAAGTACCGCATTTGCGTCATTTTATGACGCAAAATAGCAGAAACTTACAAAATACAGTTGTATTTTGTAAGTTTCCGCCGCTTTTGGGTCAAAAAGCGGCACTAATGCGGCACTAAAAAAGTATAAATATGGGCCTAAGAATATTTGACTACAATCTGCGCTTCACTATTTTTTTAACCTGACTTACAATAAACTGTTTATCATAAACGTTTGCAAAAACTACTGACTTTCTGTTGGTGAATTTAATTAATGATATGGATTCCGCTTTTATTTTTCTTGTCTGCAGTGAATATGAAAGAGCAAGATACCAAGGCCCGTATTTATACTTTTTTTAGCGCCGCATTTGCGCCACTTTTTGACGCAAAACGGCGCAAACCTACAAAATACAATGGCATTTTGCAAGTTTGCGCCGTTTTTGCGTCAAAAAACGACGCAAATGCGGCGCAAAACAAGTATAAATACGGGCCCAAGGGTTTAAGTGGTGTATTGGAAGGGTGAAGGTATGGTCATGTATTACAAGGAATGAAGTACACTGTGCTCTATATAATGAGGATATTGCAAGTCAACTCAAAGTTTCACAGCCTTATAAAGGATTCTGACCATTAGCCTTGTTCTTAACCTATATTGTCAGAGCATCTCAGTGACTCCTAGTATCCTTATAATGTACATCAAATTGTACTTTATCCCATATATTACTATTATTGATGGATGGGAAGGGCACCATGATACAGTCATTACTAGTAGCAAATAGCATAATACACTATACGCATCTGCAAATACAGTGTATCACTCTCTCACACACATATACATATATGTACACACAGGAGCATGGCCATGCAGGTAACCAAGATGATAGCCAAGCGCAGAGCTCTGACCATCAAAGACTCTCCTGGGACATGTAGTGCTCCTCCGTGCCTCCAATTCTCCTCAGTCCTGTGGAGAAGTTCAGCAGACTCCCCTCTGCAACCTGGGGGCTTCCCAATGCCATTCCTGCCTGCTGTATGGTCTAAAGCCATGACTGCAGCCTTGATGGGGCCCTGGGCCTCTGATACCCCGCAGTGACAGGTCGAACCCCTTTGCCATCCCACTGTATCGGGTGGGTGCCACCTGCGGCCTTACTGCAGAGACTGCCTCGGAGGTGACTCTGACATCTTCGTAGGAGGACTTTCTGGGCCCTATCCTGCCCCCTGAGGCCTAGCGGCTTTTGCATCAGACTGCGTTGCGGCTCAGAGTTGTGACCATTGCCTTACTGTAAGCTCTATTATTGGAGACCCAATGATATTTGGAGTTGTAGATCAACCCTGTTCTGGCCTTCTGGCCCATCAGCTGAATTGGATAAGTAGAACCTGCAGTCTTTTCCTGTTACCGTCCCCACCAGTGTCTTCCCTGTGTCAAGCAGACATGGTCTCCCAGGAGAAGGAGTGGAGGGGACACGGTGGATGATGGAGAGAACCCAGCTCTATACTTGTTGCCCTGCTTGTCCCTCTCTGCTCTCCTTGACTTAAAGTGTTGATGCAGTCTGGTGCAATAAAGTATGCATTGTGAGCAGTGTGGAGTTGACTAAAAGCTGTATGGCAGCCTACTTGGAGACTTTGCTGATCTCACTCTTCGGCAATCAGGTTTTCTCTGCAGTATTGCTGGTGGAGCATGCACACAGATCACTTTGCCCTCACTCTCCTCCTGGTGCCCTTCTCAGGCCAATCATTGCCAGATCTCTCAACTTCCAGGATTACAATACTGTCTTACAACTGGCTTGTAAGAAGGTCAAGCTTCATAACCAAGGGTCTGCAATTTCCATTTAACAAGATTTTACTGCAGCAATTCAGGAGGCTGGTCACAAACTCATAGAGGTGCGATGCATGCTTTGCGGACTCAATATCAGATACTCCATATTATACCCAGCTAAGCTAACGATGGAACTCGAGAGCATGGGCCACATTGTTCAACAGGCCACTGGTGCCCTAAAATTATCCATGTTGCTGCTTGCTCCAGGGTCCACTTCTGCATTTCTGGCTAGCCTTGTAGGGAGTGGCCTTTTTGATGGTCGTGTCCGGCCGGCTGTTCATGAAGATTGAAGTGCTGTCCTGAACTTGTCTTTTTCTTCACCACCTTTTAGCTATGCACACTCCGATTGCCCTTTGCTTTCTGTGCGACTGATTAAAATGCCCCATACTCCCAGCCCTCTCTGATGGGGCATTTTGTGCTATATTTGATTCTAATGGATGCACTATCCCCCACATGCTCTTTTGCTTTGTTACGCTATCCATTTGTTTATCCTCACCTAGGAGCAGTGCCATGCTTCATGGTGTATATCTCCCACTGTTTGGTTTTAGCTTCTTAATGAGTTATCAATTTTGGTGATTTAGCACTGAATGCTGGGGTTTTCAGTGTGGGAGGGTGTGGGATTGAGGATTTAACAGTTTTGGGTCCACATGGTCATGTTCGATTCATAGTTTCTGATGAACGATGATATTTGGATTTCGCACATCGAAATGGCTGTTTCTAAAATCCGGTCTTGACTTATGACCTCTTGTAGGCACCGTCTTAAAAGGCTTACCTGGAATGCCAGAGTGCTTAATGACTGCCACAAAACTGGTAGGGTGCTTGCACACCTAGACTGTCATGAGATTGATGGAGCCTTTTTGCAGGAGATGCAGTTGGCGCCCAGACACTTGTGCTTCTTCACCCCAAAATGGTCCCCTCATTGTTAATTTTCATTCCACCACACTTATTCTAGGGGAGTGTGTATTTTGATGTGCTCTCATAAACCCTTTAAACTACACCAGGTAGATTAGTATAATGCTGGTAGCTTCCTTATTTTAGAGGGCACGCTTGAAAATGTTAAACTCGCTTTGATTGCGCTAAACTTTGATGACCACCAGATATTTCTGGCCATAGTCGCTAAAGTGTGTCATTCTTAGCTTGACACCATAATATGGGGGGTTACTTGAATGTATTGCTAGATGCATTATTTGACTGCTCAGGTGCCCGATGTTCTCACCACACTCATGCATTATAGGCCTTGAACAATCTTATAGATCTTATAATTGTTGGATCTGTGGCAGATGAAAATCCAGCAACAAAAAGACTTCACCTTTCTTTCCACACCACATGCCTCATTTGCCATACTTGAGTAGTGACCTCTTCTGAAATTGTCTCCTCTGACTTAGAGGTAAGGCACCTACCATGCACATTCAGAGATCAATCACCAGTTTTGTTTGCTGTGTCCCTCCATTGTTCCCATTTCTTCTGTATATATTGATGTTTTCCAGTCTTCTCACTGTTGGACTGCGTTTTCAAAGATGAGCTTCGTGTGGTCATTCTAGAATATTTTCAGGTCAATGCTGGATTATTTCTTAAATTGGCTACAGTCTGAGAGACCTTTAAAGCCTATATCCGTGGACAGCTATATTGCAACATGCTGGGATTCTAAGGGACATTTGTGGGGAACTAGCTTGTTTAGATTTGGCTTTGCAGACTCTTGAGGCCACAACTGAATATACACCCTGTGGGGCGTTGCTGCGGGAGCAGAATCAGCTTTTCCAGCAATTCTTAGATTTGGCCCACAAGAAATTCATTACCTTGAGAAACATGCTCTGGCTAGGACATATTGCGAGGGAGATTCACCCGGTAGGACATAGGCTTGACTACTCCAGATTAAGCAAACTAGATCTCATTTTGATAGATTGGATGAGCGGGTCAAGGGGGACGATGCTTACTAAGAATGAAAACATCCTTTTTGAGTTTGTACAATATTATTCCTCACTTTACAACAATGCGAATGTTAGATCCCATTCCAAAATGACTAGTTATTTATACAAAGTTGCGTTGATGTGGCTTGAGGATTGCCATGGGCTGTGCATGGGCCTACCAATCTCTCTTGAAGAAGGCACTACTGCCATTGATTCTCTGGCCAGATCCAAAGCCTTGGGCACTGACGGGCTTGTCGCCAACTTTTATAAAACATATAACCATATCATTGACCCTCATGTCATACAGGAATATGCAGCGGTGCTTCAAGGTCACAATTTACCCCCCTTGATCCATGAGGCACACATTCTTTGCTTACTAAGCTGGGGAAAGATCCAGTTAAATGTGCCTCCTACTGACCCCTTTCATTGATAAAGTGTGATAGTAAGATGCTAGCCAAGATACTTGCCACCCAACTCTACCTGCTACTAGAGCATATAGTGGTCCCTTCTAGTCTGGGTTTGAGTCCCAAAAATCCACAACATTAAACCCCTGTATAGTCTTTGCAGTGCTTTATCAGATCAACCTTGAGGTAAATCTGTGGATGCACTGCTTAATGCCAAGAAGGCAATGGCCCTTCCTGCCTAATACTCTTCTGGCTCTTGTTTGGCTATTATATACACACCTGGTTGTTCACATCTCTCAATGGCTGCACATCGGATACATTTTCTGTGGCACGAGGTAATCAGCAGCATTGTGTTTCATCTTCTCTGCTATTTATAATGACTATTGATCCTTTAACCAGGCAACTTCAAGAAAAACACATGAATAAAGCCCTAACTTTTCATCATGGATGCCTCTTGCACTCCATGTCTACTGATGATATGTTATTGTTTGTGAAAGAACCCGAGGATGATTATGTCCCATTGATCATTGAAACTATCAGATTTTGTACCTACCCTGTGGTTTCCACTGACTAGTGTAAATTGGACTTCTTCCCAATCACCAATAGTATTACAACTGGAATACATTATTGGCTAGGTTAGCAACTCTGTGAAATATCTTGGTATCTCCTTACACAGGCAGCTGGAGCAAGTAGTCTGGCTTAATTATGGCCCAATAATAGAATTTATTGTGACATGTGAACTTGTGGCTACAACTCCCACTGTCTCCAGCAGGTAGAGTAGCCTTAATGAAAATGATAATACTTCCTACATTGTTATACCTCTTTACAAATATCTCTATATCTCTAGGTAAGCATTTATTTGCTACACTCCAATCTCTGTTGATTAAGCTGATCTGGATGAATAAACTGGTATGGTTTGTGGGGTACTTGTTAGTTCTTGTAAATATGTCCCTAAGAAGGCAGGGTAGGGATACACAGACCTCATAGGCCTGGTGTGGGAGCGGTCCTACTAAGACTCCTCCTGGTGGCCTTTAGAACTGGGACACACACCCACCCCAAACGAGCACACCAGAAACCTTTGAATCATCCTGGACAGAAAATTTACTATGGCCTGTCAAAACAACACCATCACATCCCCCTGCTTAGTCATCCTGTGCATGCTTCACAAGATCTTAAAATGGCTCCACCGGAACTCAAGGGGCACTGTCACCCAGGGTTTTGTCACAAGCAAATCAGATTACAGCAACACAAACTATGCAGAATTCCAGCCAACCACATCCAGAGACTCCAGACCATACAGCACTCTGATGCCAGGCTCATCGTCGACCTCCTCAATCTCCATTGACACACCCACATCACTTCCTCTCTCACAACTTACCTGCAATTCTGCAAAATATTGATCAACAATTAACTAATACATTGTCAGTTTTATGATTTTAGTTTAAACATTTTTTTTTTTTAGTAGATTAACTTTGCCTCTCTTTATGACTGGCTTGACAGTGAGGCTGTTGCTAAACCTGTGATCAACAGAAACAGAGCTTTATTAGATACAACTAAGAGAGGGACATGGGCTCTGCTCACCTGTTCAGTACAAAGGTGTAGCTCCAGGGGGGGTGTATGGAGTGACACAGCTGCCTGAAAATGTTTTCTGTAGCAAATATTTGGGTAAAGGTGCTTTCAGTTAGGTAATGTGAAGTGTCTGTTGGATTTTACATGCCCATTGATAAAAACACACTGTCTCCCGTCTGTGTTTTGAAGGCCTTAAAAATGCTGATTAGTTCGATAAAGATTCAGTTTTAAGCACTCCCACCAAATTGCACCCCTCTCTCTTTCCACTACCCTTTATAAGCCCTTCATGTCCTGCTTCTTGTGCAATGTTTTTTTACAAGATGTCTCAGCGTGGTTGTTGGGAAATCTGAATCTCACACACACCCCCAATCATTCTGACCAAACTATGCCTGTGGTTGAATACCTTGCATAAAGAATTTGATTGGCCATACACAGTGTATTTACATTTAAATAGAGTGTTTGTGTTGCAATTTTGCCATTGAGATACAGCAAGACTGAGTTGGATAACATTGGTGAAAACCAATGATCAAGGCTATAGCCATTATCTGTTTATTGTGAAAATGTATGTCAAAGCCTAACGTATTCATTATAAAAACCAATGGGCCATTTATGATGAACAGGTATTAACATTATTAAAACATGCACACAGGCATTTTGTTCCACAGAATCTTACAAGGTATGAAAAATTACCTCAAAACCATACTTATTTATTGTAAAAATTACTATGCCATTGTTAGACCGGGCGTCATTGGTGTGGTACCCTCTAACGTTTTGCCTTCAGACCTCCTGTTTTAACTAACTTCATTTTCCTGGCCTTAGGATTCTGTACACTTTACCAATGCTATCCAGGGGTAAAGTGTTTGCGCTCTTTCCCTAAAACCAGGTAACATTTACATATACCCAATTAGCATATTTAATTTACTTCTAAGAATCTAGTAAAGTGCACTACATGTGTACAGGGCCAGTAAATCAAATGCTCCTAGTGGGGCTGCGGCACTGATTGTGTCATCCACTTGAGTTGCCCTGTAAACAAGTATCAGGCCTGCCTTGCAGAGTCTGTGTGAGCAGGTTTGAACTGCCATATCAACCTGGCAAAAAAACCTTTTGCCAGGCCCAAACCTTCATTTTTTAATACATATAAGTCACCCCTATGGTAGGCCCTGGACATCCCAGAGGGCAGGATGTAAAGTATTTAAAAAGTACATTTGAACCAATGCATTGCCTTGTCTGCACAATGCATCCCTGAAGCCAGCCTTCATATCACAAGCCCCATCGATGGAACCCTCAAAAGTCGATGCCACAGGACCTTGCATTTCGGCTTCATTGCATCTCAGAACCAATGCATCGCATCGGCTCCATGTCACATCTTCACCTCGAAGGATCTCTGCAACCAGGATATAAGGTACTTTGTTCAGTGGGCCTTATGGGGTTACTTTAGCCGGCCCACACTCCATCGCAGTCAACCCGAACTTTTTACTTTGTCCTGGTCTGGCGCGGCCAGGTATCCCAAGTTGGCGCTTTTTGGTTCTAAGCGCTATTCTAAATTTTATTCTTTAAAAATTCATAGCTTAAGTTCTTCAGATTGGATTTTTGTTGTTTTGGTCTTGTTTTATTTATTAAGTTAAGTTGTAGTTTTCAAACCAGGTGTAGGATCCTTTTTGTGTGGTGTGTTTACTGTGTTACTGTTTGAAGTGCTGCACAAATACTTTACACATTGCCTTCAAGTTAAGCCTGACTGCTCTGTGCAAACCTAACAGAGAGTGAGCACAGGTTAATTTGGTGTTTGGCTGTGCCTTACACTGACAAGAATGGTGGTTTCTGCTTGACCAGGGCTCACACCCCAGGCTACCAACAACCAAATTTCTCATAGCTGTTTATGATAAATTGGTATTACACTATGTTAAAAAAGGCATTTTGTTTCACAGAACATTACAGATTACAGTGGCAGGTTAGGGTTTTGGCGTTGTTTACCCCATCTGACTGTCTTTGGTGGTAGAAGATCTTCCCTTGGAGAATCATTGTTAGGTTCTCTTAGAAGGCAGTGTACATTATTTTTACTAGCTGCAATTGTGTACATTTTTGGAATTTTATGACTATATGCTTGATCATTGCCTTTTGAGAAAGTCCCTGCTCAGTATGATAATCTTCTAAAGGTGGATTGTTTTTGTATCATATGGGATCTTCCAAAACCTGTAGTAGGCACAGGCTTTGGTGTTTGTTGGTCACCAGCTCTGTCAAACCCTGGAGGTAGATTTTCAATGTGATAATCCCTGTTAATCCTCGTAGGAGGTGTTTCATATTCGTTTGCCAACGGCAGTATTTCTATATTTATGTATCATTTATGACTGTTAGGTTGATGGTTACCTTGTGGGAAAGAGTATGCACAATAAAGTAGGCCTGAGGTGGTTATTGTGAGGAAGCAACAATAAAGGTGGTAAGCCTGTTTATTCGGAAATGTTAAATTAAATGCTGTAGGTCTAATCTGCATATTATGAAAAGATATGACACAAGTAGTAAACCTAATTTCTTTATTCTGAAAAGTTTACATTAAAGTCAATAGCCTATAAGGGTTGATTGTTATTACAATGTTAAAGATCATAGACAGGTGTTTGTTATATGCATTAATACAGTTTGCTATAATAAACAAGGGATTTAGGGCCATATTTATGGCCAAGTCACTCATCACTTCAAGTCATCTTGCTGCACTGTGCTACGTGACAGGTAAAAGGCAGGAATGCACCATACTAAAAAGAATATAGTACATTCCAGCCTTTCTCCCTGCACTGGTGCCATTTTGCCAGCCTAGTGCAAATGCAGGCTCCATAGTGCCAGGATGCCGTCATTGTAAGGTGGATTGTCTTTGTGCAGGAAGGGGCACCTTCCTGCACCAAAACAATCTCCTGAGGTATATTTCTCTAAGTGTGCTGCAGAATATAACACACTTAAAAAGAGGAAGTAACAAGGAAAAATAAAGATATTCCTCCTCGTTATGCATTTTGTGCCAGCAATTCGTGCTGCGCTACTCCAGATTTATGAAGTCATACAAAGCCACCTTGATGCAACCTTCCATGGCTTGATAAATCTGCCCTAAGAGTTGGGTTGCGCATGCAACATGTTGCGTGGTGCAAGTGTGATGCAACTGGGGCCATAAATGGCCCTTAGTTTTGTTTCTTCCTCTGAAATCCTGGGGATGGTTAATTTGTAATGTGGGAATTCTTCTTAGGTCTCCTTATGTGGATTATGTATTATTGTGACAACGGTAATATTGTAGACTTTTATACTTTTATGAATGTACGCCTGATTTGTGCCATGTGGGAAAGCTTATCCTCAAAATGCCAGGCCTGGGATGGTTATGATGAGAAGACAATTTTAAATATAGGCCTCATAGTTTCATTGGCACACAGGTCTGACATGTTTATTATGAAAATTTACATCGAAAGATGTAGGCCTAACCTCTTCACTGCTGAAAGCATATTGTATAGCCAATAGTCCTCTAATTGTTTATTGCGTTTGCAGCAAATTAATACCTATAGACAGTTATTTTGTTAGATTGAATATCACAAATTACATTAATAACGAAGGGCTTTGATGTGGATTATGTCCTAAATCCTGAGGGTGGGACATTTGAATTGTGATAATCCTTTCTGGGCCCTGCTAAAAGGACTGCCAAGATCTGAACAAAAATGCATTCCTTATAAAATGAATACATAAATATACACATCTGAAAATAAATGTGCTCCAGTGCCAAGGTTGGTGGGCCTGTCCTTTATTTTTCTATGTTCTCCTTTTATAGGTCCCTTGAAGTTTAGTTTACCCTTTTTTGTTTTTTATTTTTGTTTTCCTGAACATCCTGCTGCTCCCACATCAGTGTTACCAGACTGATTGCTGCCCTTTTCATCTACAGTGAGCAGTACCCAATGTTATGTTACCACTGCTTCTAAACAGAACAGTCTTTTTGGAATAGTACTGTGCTAGTAAATCATTATTTTACAGTTCCAAAATGTCCATCACATTTTGAAGTATTATGACGGCTTCCTTGGACTGGTAAAATAAAGCTACACCATGCAAAATACCATTCCAAGATGCGTGCCCAGGGCAATATTACTGAGTGTCCAATTTGGAATGGTACTGTACATAATGTGTCATTCCTTTACCAACGTGGAAAGCAAGTTGCTTCTAAAAGTGGCAACCATACTGAAACTTGTACAATATGTACATACAAAATATGTACAATACCATTGCAAGATGAACGCACACTACTTTCATCATAATATTTTTTATTACAAGGATGTGCCCACCATGTTTAAGCAATATCATGTTTTCTCTTTTCTACTTTTATGCTTATATTTTTTCATGCATGTATTTGATTAGCTTGTGTGTGTTTTCATGTGGATCAGTGAGTTGGTTTATGTAAGAATGGGTCAGTGGTGAATGAATGGATGCATGAGTGTAATGGCGGGAGACAGAGTGCACTTATGATGACTAATTCATTGCCTAAACTCACCAGGAACTGAATGGCTTTGTCATTTGTAACTCAGGCCTATTGCCTTTGACAGTGCTTGTTGAATGTTGAATCTAGCATTACCTAACACCTCCTTAAGAACTAATATTGAGTGCAGTCTACTACACCCAATATAAAATAAAGATACTTTTAGGGGTTATCTGTTTTGCATCTGCTTAAATTGAAATTATAGCATGTGCAAAAGTCTACTTCCCTCTCAACCTTGCTATCCATTTCTCCCCCATCCACAGCCCCAGAACTCAAGCTGTATTCATTTAAATTGCTATTTAAGTTAGGCGGCAGTCCTTCGATTGGTTAATTCAGTGCAGAATGTACATTCTTTTTTGGGATTACTTTATTCAAGTTTACAAAAGGGGTATAATAACAGTCTACAACGGGCTATGTAGTGCTCCCGACGGGCTGCCCATAGCCGACAAAAACTGTGCGGAGCAGCCGGGATAGGATGGGCGAGCCAGGTGGCACAGGGGAGACGGGGCAGAGGACGTGAGACAAAGAGGAAGGGACAGGCGGGAAATGAGCTGAAAAGCGAAAGAAAAGGAGAAGAGAAAGGAAAGGGAAAGAAGAAAAAATGGAAGAGAAGGGGAGAGAAGGAAAAAGAAAGTAAAAAAGAAGAAAAGAAAAGGAGTGCAGGGAAGGGAGTGTGGATTCAGACCAGACCGTGTTGAGAGAGCAGGTAAAGGAGTAAACTGAGAGTGTAGAGAAAGTGTGGGCACGTGTAGAGGTAGATAATGATGCTGGTGGGGGTGCGGGGCCTCAAGCAAGGCCCGAGTCAGGTGGATAATGAAGAAGAAGAATCCCTGGGAACAGCACCAAAACCCGGGAGGCCGTGACATGACTGCCAGGGTGCCCCCATGCTGACAGAACAGGGCAGTCAGAACACTCAGCCACCAGTTCCTTCAAGAAGAGGTCCTCAGGTGCAAAGAAAGCCTTGGCATTATCTTGGAAGTTGTAAATGATTTGTTCATATGAGGCTGTCTGTTGAATGGCGGTGAGCCATTCATCGTGTTGGGAGGTCCCAGCGTCATAAGACAATGTTGTTAGCTACTGCCAGCACCTGGAGAGGGTCAGGAAACCTTTGCAGCCGTGAAGGATTGTGGGTCGAGATAATAATAGGGGTATCGACGACAGCCACTCGCCAAGCGTGGTGCCAATAGCCTCCTAGAAGGGATGAACAGTGGAGAAATCACAGAGGACATGGACTAGATCACACAGTGTTTTCACAGAGTGCCAGGAGTAGAAGTGGTGCACTGACCACGCCAACCACAGCTTTACCGGAATCCACTGGCAGCCATGAAAAGACTTAAAGAGGCCAAGAACTATGCCAGGCTTCTCTGGCTCGGCTTCTCAGGACCTCTAGTTCAGCCCAGTCCTTGGGTTCATATTGCACCTGGAGCCAGGCCTGCCATTTGGTGTGCAGACTGTCCAACAGGGGTGCCAAGTATAGATGATGGGTTCAAGAGGCCATAGAAACCGGACATCACCCGTCGGAGGGTTCCCCACATCTTCAGGTACCAGACAATTGGTGAGGACAGAAGGGCCTAGGGTCGCAGGCCAAGCATGTGAGCGAGATGGTGTTGCACTGCAGATATCACCAGCATTAGTCAGGAGAAGGCCACTCCTCCTTCACCTCCATGGGTTTGATGGCGCCCTGGTGTTGGATATGGCCCTTCTTGTGGGATTTCCCTGAAATGTTTTGCTTTTTTTCCTCCCAGGTTTTTCTAACTCTGTGTGTGGCCTTGGCATCTCAGGGGGAAATGCACACACCCTTCCTACTCATTCCAGGAAGAGGGGCTTACATGCTTGGTTGAGGTGCCATACCCAGGAGTATCCTGTAGAAAGTTACACCACATATCCGGTGTGGGTATGGCCCTGGCCATCAATTGGGCATTGCAGTGAGTGTGCCGTTCACCAGAGTAGCCTGACCAACATGTAATAGGCCTGGTAAAGTAGGCCTGTGGCGGCGCTGGTGCACCTACTCTCAGGGTGGCATCTTCCTCACTGGGGCCAACCCTAAGTAGGTCTTCCGCTACCCCTAGACCACCACCTGAAGGTTAGAGAAGGTGATAGAAGGAAGGGCAGGTATACAAGGGTGTCCCATGCCCTGGTAATGGAGAACCCCCACGTGGGTTTCCCTAGCGATGAGATTGGCTCTTCCGTGCAGTTCTGCTTATGCTCTCTGAGTCACCATAGGGACCTAGGCACTTTTCCACTTTAAAGTGGGAAAGTGCATCTTCACCCTCCCCACATAGGTTAGGAAGTGGGGCTTACCAATATGTGCACACTTGCAAACAGGTGACCTCATGTAATTACTGAGTCTGGCCTGACTTGTCTATATATGCAACCTTGCACATTGGTGTTTGTATGCATCTACCGAGCCTGGCATGGCTTACCTATATGTGCACACTTGCACATTGGTGTTTTCTATGTATATACCCTGGCCTGGCTGACCTATATGTGCAAACATGCACGTTGGTGTTTTCCTGTATATACTGAGCCTGGCATGGCTTGCCCAAATGTGCACACCTGCACATTGTTGTTTGCAGGTATATACTGAGCCTGGCACAACTTGCCAGTATGTGCACACTTGCACATTAGTGCTTTTATATATATACTGAGTCTGACCCAGCAGGCCTGTATGGGCACACTTACACCCTTGTGGTTTTCTCAAAGAGTGTGTCTAGTCTGCCCCTGCAGGCAGTGCATGCTCGAGGGCACATGTGCCCACGTATTGAAGAATACACATGTGTGCTTTCACTACCATTGCGAGCTGCTCTGCCCATGGGTTAATATGGGGGGACATTTTCCTGCAATAGTGGATTGCAGTAGAGCAGCTTCAATGTTTACTGTCCTTAGATTCCCAAAGACAAACCCTTCCCAATGGTAAAGGGGGTTTTGTCAGTAATACCTTGGAAATGCCACTTCTACAAAGTGGGCATTTCCATTGTCTAAAATCCCTTTCTGTGTGCCTTTTTAATTCATGCTTCATTCAACTGGGGGCTAGGGGAACCACATGTGTGCATTCCTCAGCAACAGCTATTAAACCTGGGCAACTGGAATGACAGACCTCTGTCAATTGAGGACCTGGCTGGATAAATTGGAGGGAGAGGTTTTGAGACTTGGCCACTCGGAGTCAGATCATGGCACACTAATATTAAGCTCTACATTCCATGGACCCACGGCAGACAGGACAGAGATTTAGAGGGGACATCTGTGATTCAAAGGGAGCCCTTTGAACCACCCTCAACGTCAAAGGTACACTTTAGTATAGCTAGGGATACCACACTTCAGCAATATAGAGATAAACTTGCAGGAATGCAGCACAGAGTCCCTGAACTGTGTGATGCACACTGCTAGAGGAATCTGTTTTGCATAGGAGAATTTACTGGCCTGGAAAGGGATCTCGCACCCTTCCTGTATCATGGTTGGCCTAGGTACACTGCTTGGTGCATTGTGACACGCTGAAGTGTGTTCTCCAAGGACCTGTTGGCGTGACCCTTATTCTCTGTAGAGGTCTCAGGTTCATCAAAGACCTCTTTTGAGGGACTTACACCTGCTTCTGTGTCATCTGGAGAGCAAGGCCCTCCTACGTGTCTACGTCATCTGCTGGATTCCACCGGGTAGCAGCGGTGAGTGTAGAACTAAGAATTGTGCATGGAGACCAAATTTACCTGGAGCGGAGCCTGCAAAGTACTGTCCTCATTCAGGGAGTGTGGCCCTTCATCGTGGGGCGACATCAAGTATAAGCATTTGGTTGGTAGTGGACGGATTATTGGTTGCAGGGCCCTGAGTGCCCCACTGTTGTTGAGTGTGCTGCATTTCTCTCACATGACACTTAACTGCATGATCACTGCGTGCAGTGTCCATATCACCGGTTGCGACCCTCAGATGTAGGGATGTACCCAGTGCAGTGCCGCATTCTACCTCATGCATACCGGATTGGTCTGGTGTAGCTTAAGTCATCAAGATATTGGGGGTCATTATGACCCTGGCGGTATTACAACGCCAGGGCCAAAACGACGGGAGCACCGCCAACAGTGTGGCGGTGCCTCCTGGCGTATTTTGACCACGGCGGTAGCGCCGCAGTCGCACCACCGGAGCTGGTGGTATACCGCCATTTTAGCCCCGGCGGTGATAATCCACCAGGGCAGCGCTGCAAGCAGCGCTGCCCTGGGGATTATGACTCCCCTACCTCCAGCCTGTTTCTGGCGGTTTGCACCGCAAGGAAGAGGCTGGTGGTAAGGGGACTCAGGGGGCCCCTGGGGGCCCCTGCACTGCCCATGCACTTGGCATGGGCAGTGCAGGGGCCCCCAGGCAGAGTCCCGTCGCGCATTTCACTGCCCGAACTTCGGGCAGTGAAATGTGCTACTGCACCCGCTGCACAACAGCATTGCCGCCGGCTCAATTACGAGCCGGCGGCAATGTTGATGTGACTTTTCCGCTGGGCCAGGAGACGGTAACTCTGTTACCGTCCGCTGGCCCAGCGGAAATGTCAAAATAGGGAGCCAGCCATACCGCCAGGAATGGCGGTATTCTGGCGCCCACAACCTCGCCGGTCTGCCATGCAGACCGCCGAGGTTGTAATGACCCCCATTGTGCCTCATTCCAGGGGAGGGGTAACGAATGGGAATTTATTGTGTGTTCAGAAGTGCCTGGTTGATTCAATTCATCGTGCACCAGGCGTAGCGTCTCATTCCCAGGAGGCACTGCAGTGGTAACCTTTTGTGTGCAAACAGGATTGTCTGGTGCAACTCAAGTCATCGTGCACCAAATATTGTGCCTCATTCCAGGGAGGCACAGCATTGGAACTTTTCCATGCAGCAGGATTGTCTGGTGCGATTCAAGTAATCGTGCAACAGACATTGGGTCTCATTCCGGGGAGGCACGTCATTGGAACTTCTCATGTGCAGGTGGGATTTTCTGGTGCAACTCAAGTCATCGTGCACTAGATGTTGTGCCTCACTGCAGGGAGGCACAGCATTGGTGACCTTTTGTATAAGCGGAATTGTCAAGTGCAGCTCAATTAATCACGTAGCAGACGCTGCATTCAGCAGAGTCTAGTGTGACCCAGGTCATCGTGCACCAGACCTTGAGCCCATACCAGGAGGGTGCAGCATTTGGTAAACCCTTTGTGTGCAACCGGGAGGCCTGCAGTGGTCTAAGTCATCACGCCCCAAACATGGTGCCTCCTATCCTGGGAGGCGCCAGACTGGTAATCTGATAATCTGTGAAGTGGAGTGACTGGTTTGGCTGGGCACCAGTGTGAACAGTGTGTCCCATGGCCATTCGCCCCCCCCCCCTCTGCTTTGAAGACCGGGGCCAGCACCAAAAGGCCAGTGTGTAGATCTGAGTGAACTTACAGAGTGGGGACCAAACCTCCATTTGCAGACTGTTGCTTGATCAGTCATTATCTCTTTATCCCACTGTACATTTGCCCTTAGATTCAGGCTAAGTGTAACCACCAGCCGTGAGTGCCCTAGTATCCGGAGAATGGTTGCTTTATTTCTAACTGTGAGAGGGGCGGGAATTGATGAGTTTGGGTCCAACAGGGGTCGACAAACATCTTTTACACCTCACCTGCCAGTTGTCAGAGCACCGCATTAGGGTCCTGGAAGTGAGTGTGTTTGAGTGAGTGTATACTGACATGACTGATATCCATAGCATCATGTAGCGGTGCAGACTGAGAGTGTGGGAGTGAGTGTCTGGGCTTTGATTTCACTGCATGGTATCATTGCCTTACATGCTGTTTACAATAGCTGTTGGGATTATTGTTTACAAAAGTGCATGTGTACATTGCTGCTATTGTTGGGAACCAGGATGCATCCTACAACCTACACCTATTTTATACAGAATTGGGGTGATCGCTGGGGTGGGTCTTGTGCTGGCAATGCAATAGTACCCCATGTTTGTGCGGGAAGGAAAAGTATGTTTTTTTTTTTATTTGCACATACTGCTGATGACATATTAATACTCTTGGACCTCGTATTACTAGTGATCTTTCTGAATGTGATTTTTTGCCCAGATTTACATGATGGTCATGTGGTGTTAATTTCTGTGTGTGTTGATTAAAAACTTTATTTACATACACCTCATTTGAAGTCTCATTTGTGATGATCAGTGTACTTATTGTGTGGTCGTGCTGTGCCAATGCTTTACAAATTGCCTCTGAGATAAGCCTGACTGCTCTATACCAATACACCCAAGGGTGAGCTCAGGTTATACAGTGAGTGTGATCACCCACTCCTGGTGGGAGTGGTAGGTTCTGCCTTACTAGGGTCTGATCTCAGCCGACCATAACGTGTGGCCTTCAACACCTGGGCACATATCTGTTTGAGGGTGGACATCCCAGCCGCTTGCAACACTTTAAGCACCAAACCTTATCTGGAGACCAGTGTTGCCCCTCCTGGTCATGGAGGAGGGTGTCAAATGATAGGAGGCAGCGACTGCAGGACCAAGATTTGATCATGGCCTGATTCATTGGATTTCTGGAGCCGGGAGCAGAGGTCTTGTGGCTGTAGATGGGATGCAACCAAGGAGATTAGGCTCAGTCGAGAGCCACAACAGGGGAACAGGAGTCTACAAAAGAAAGTAGGCAAGTTGTGCATGTACCCCCACCACCCTCTCACCCCCTCACACCACCCTAACGTGCACCAACCCACCATGGACGCTATACCCACCCCTGCATGTCACAGCTCCCCACTGACACTATTCCCTCACAGCCCCACCTAGTGCATGTATGCCTCACACAACTAACACAATGCAACACTCCCTACCCTAACCTGACTGCTACATCCAGATCACTTCTCTGCAATTGCACGTCAAACCATGTCACTTCCCATCACCAATAAGTAGTAGGAATGCACATCAGTACACGGCAATGACAGTAGCAAGACAAATAATAATTTTACTCCAAAATAGGCCCATTGCAACTTTCCACTGATGGTAACACAAGCAGTGGACTGGTAACTGTCAATGCCATTACTGATCTGCAAATACAGTTAATGACAGCATAAACCATGTGTGTCACTGCAACAATCCCATCATCTAACACAATATCTCTCATTACACAGATCTCCCAAGTACTGATACACAGCAGAGGAGCCCAGTGACAAAAAGTCCAGGCCTGTAAGCAGGTCCAGTAGGGGAGGATGCCCCATAAAGTGTGGATTTGGACGATGAACCTGGCCCATCTGGCATGAATGGTCAGTCCACCACCACCAGCCTCACCCTGCCCACAACACAAACCACCTCCCCTATGGCAGCCAGTGCACAGCAGAGCCCACCTTCCTATACCTCTGTCCCCAGGTCACATCAATCATCAGTGTGCCCCACAGGACATGGGCAGGAGTCAACGGTGCAAACACAAGACAATTACGGTCCTGGTGTCAGTCGGAGGGGGGCACACTGCACTAGGGGCACAGGGGGCAAGGGCTTGTGGGAGGGCAATTGTGGTCCAAGGGATGAAGCAGGTACAGGATACGACTGGTCAGGAGGCTGTCCCCAGAGTCCTGGGAGCCTACCACCAAACCCACAACAAGATGGGCCAGATACTCACAACCTTGCAGGATACCCAAAGGCTGCTGAGGGAATACCACCAGGAGGCCAGGCAGCACTGGCAGGCACTTAATGCCACCATGGTCTCCATAGTAGGAGAGTTCAATAAACTCAATAAAATCCTGCGGGCATTCTCCACCCAATAGCAGGACCCATCCAGTAGTCAACCAACACCACTGCCTTAAACATCAGCACCTGCTACTGGAATGGAGGCCCAGCAGGAGGACCCACAGGCCACCAGCACCCCTACAGCTGAGGAACCCCCGCAAAAGAGGTCCCCCATCCAGACATCCTGCAGGACCTCAACCCAAGACCAATCCCCCCCCCCCAGGAAGTGTTCCCCCTTCTGAACTGTCACCCTTCTGTGTCACTGTTAAACTCCGTTGGCTGTCCAATATCAAGGTCACATCTTTCCGAGGCACATGGATAAAGGAACTGTGAACCAAACTGCTCTACCACCCACTCTGATCATCACATAGAGCATTACCCCACTCCTCAGGTCTGTGATAGTCAACACTTAATAAACACCAACTATCACAAGTCATGGTGCACATCTCTTCATTGTTTGTATTGGCAATTTTGTCACAGGACAACAAAAGAACACACATGCCTACACAACAATAATGTCAAAGTCACAGATGTAGTGGGATACTCCAGCAGGTGTGTAACTACATCCACATTGTTGTAATATCCACTGTAAAATATGCCAAATCGCAACTCAGCAAGCAGATTGCAAACAGAGATGTCACCCGAAGAGAGAAAAATAAATGGAATGAGGTACAGTGCTGTAAGGAATGTAATCCACAGTCAACATCAATAGCAGTTACACACAAACAAGGGATGAGTGTCCCAGCAGCTGTGATACACCATATGTATGGGCCTGCATAGGCATTCACACATGTGTGGGACAGGAAAGATGTAACATAGGCAACTTCCTCTATTGTACGCCTCCCTTAGTAGTCAGGAACATGTACTTGGCACACAGCAGCTGACAATGCAGCATGATCTGCCTACGCAGCCTGACAAGACTGATGAGTCCCCCTAACATACCCCCACACAGGCAGACTGAGGACCCTAAACCTTTAGTACAATTATAAGGCT
The DNA here is from genome assembly GCF_031143425.1 of Pleurodeles waltl. Classification (NCBI taxonomy): domain Eukaryota; kingdom Metazoa; phylum Chordata; class Amphibia; order Caudata; family Salamandridae; genus Pleurodeles; species Pleurodeles waltl. The sequence goes on along the minus strand of NC_090446.1, from coordinate 641,066,085 downwards.
GTACCTCAATGGCACCAGCATTTCACAAATGTACTTAGCAGCTGTGCACTTCCACTACCTCCTATGGTAAGTCACCTACCCTTCAAGGTATGGAACAAACATGTAAGGCTCTAGCCCCCACACATACCTTGATGCATGCAAATACTGGCTACAGATTGGCTTCAGCAATATATCTCCCATGTGCAGATGATATGCATTGCAGACATACCTGTGCATCAATCAAAGTAGTGACAAATCATGTCCATCCTGTTGTCATGTGCCTCATCCTCGTCAGCCTCCCACTCAGCATCAGAGTCACTGGCCACAAACACCGCTCCAGCATTAATGCCCCCCTCCTCCAACAGTGGGATGTGCCTTCTGAGGGCCAGATTATGGACATGCATCATGCAACAATGATCTTGCAGACTGTCCCTTGTCGGAACTGTAGGGCACCACCAGACACATGAAGACAACGAAATCTAGCTTTCAAGAGACCGAAGGTCCGCTCAATCACACGCCACGTCCGGCCATGTGCCTCATCGTACCTGTACTCCCCTAATGTAGTTGGATGTCTCACAGGTGTCAGGAGCCAGGGCAGGTTGGGCTATCCGGAGTCACCTGTGTAGAAAGGGGAACATGAACATAGGTAACAATACTAGGCAGAGAGCTGATTGTTGTGAGGGGCAAAAATGTCTGACATGGAGCGCAGTACACATACCTATGAGCCAGGCCCTTTCTCCCTCTAGCTGTGATATCATTGCAGGGACACTGCTGTTCCTCAGAATGCAGGAATCATGTACTGATCCAGGGAATTTAGCTTTCACATGTGTAATGTATTTGTCTGCAAGACAAATCACTTGTATATTGAGTGTATGTGTACTCTTCAGGGTTCTGTAGACCTGTTCATTGATCCTCGGAGGTACCAAGGCAATGTGAGTCCCATCAATGGCCCCAATTACATGTGGAACATTTGATATGTTGTAGAAGGCTGCTTTTATAGTGGAAAATTAGGTAGGTAGTGGGAGCCTAATGTACCTGTGCACATGCCTGAGTAGGGCATCCAGCACATCCTGCAAAATGTTACAGAACCGGGGCTGTGAAAACCCTGCAGATAGTCCCACTGTGACCCAAAAAGAGCCACTCGCCAGGAAATGTAGGACTGACAACACCTGGACTGTTTGAGGAATGGCATGGGGATTCCTCAAACTCGGCAGGATGTCTGGCTTCAACTGGGTGACCAGTTTCTTGATGCACAAACAGGTTAGTCGATAGGTCATGATAATGTGGCGCTCTTCCATGGTTTCAAGATCTATGAGTGGCCGGTAAATTGGTGCATTCCTCATCACTCCATAGTGGCGATATTTGTGCAAAAACACGATGTAGGCTACCATGTATGACACACGACAGTCATGCGGCTTTAGTCATGCAAGCTGCCTGTCATGCTTTGGGAATACACATTACTCCACCCTCCATTCCTAACCAGAATATGTCACATAATTCCTGTGGAATTGGACGTATACAGGATATGTACACGTACACCTTCCATGTGTTCATATATGCTGACAAATGTGGTGACAAGTGTGGTAATGTCAACAGACACGCACTACATGTGTCAATATCCACAATGTGTGACCTAAAGTATGTATTTGTGAGGACATGAAGGTAGAACTCAGGACAGTAATGTCACAGACTAATATGGCATCCGTGTGTCCGGCATGCATTGGACAGCTGGAAGTGACTTTGTTCCTCCGGCCGAAGTCATCATGGTGGTGGGCTGTCTGAACCGCCGTGTAACTCCTCATTGGTTAACATTGATGTCTATGGGAGACTGGGACCAATGACGATCACTGTCGGCGGTGACAGTCATGACCACTACGGTCGTCACTGTCATTTTGTGTGGGCTAGCTCACTTGACTCCTGGCTTTCGGGCAGAACAGACCTCCACTTTGTGTGCTGCTATGTCCTGTCTCTTGGAGCAACGATGGCACACATGTCTGGGGAAAGGGCCCCAGCATTCTCAATGAAGGAACTAGAGAAACTGGTGGAAGGGGACCTACCCCAGTGTGGACGGTTGTACGGTGCTCCAGGGCAACAGGTTAGTACTACATCCATTGTCGGACATGTTGGGTGGTGTATGACGATGTATGTGTGTGCACATTGACATATCATGACAGATCAGGGGTGTAGCATGCACATGATATGTGTGGGATATTGGCAGTGTGCATGGTCTGTGTTTGTTGAGTGTCGCCAAAGCTAACTGCTGTATTGGTATTATTTACATCATGTCCCCCCTTTTCTCACTGTTTCCCATTCAGGTCAGCGCCCACTGGAAAAAGGGTTATGGCGAGCCATCGCCAAGGAAGTGCAGACCCTGGGTGTCCATTGCCGGCAGAGCACCCACTGCAGGAGGTGGTGGGAGGACCTGCGACACTGGGCCCAGAAGACCGCAGAGGCCCAGCTGGGGACGGCCTCCCAACGTGGGTGGGGTACACGTAAGATCCTGACCCTCCTAATGGCCTGCATACTGGCGGTGGCGTACACTGAGTTGGATGGGCGCTTGAAGGCAGCATAGCAGCCACAAGGGGGTAAGTGTTGACTGTCAGGTGACTAATGCATGGTTCTGCACTGTTACCCTCCTTGGAAATAACATAGACAGATGTGATTTAGGGAATGTGTAGTCCTGGTTGTCACGCCCATCAAGTGGGAGTGTGTGACGGTCGCTATTTTGAGCCATGTAGGATAAGAAGTGGTGGTACTGTGTCACACGTTCACCTGTAGGTATGGGTCTCTCAAGTATGCTATCATGTCACTGGTTGCATCCTCCATCTTTTGTAGTAGTACGAGGTGGTCATGTTGGCACTATATATGGGTAATGACAGGCATGTTACATGAAGATTAAAATTGCTTCACTTCCTACATCAATGGACCTCTGTACCACATGTACTCCACACATTCCTGTCAGTTAGTGTCCTCTGTCCCTCGCTGCTAAGATTGATAACATCCTGTGATGGATGACATGTGTTTGGGTATGTTCCTGGGCTGGAATTTAGGATTAGTCATTTTGGCAGTTGATAGGCATGTAGGTGTCTTCATTCACATGTTGAGGCTGCAGAGTTGAGATGAGTTTGGACATCACTTGCATGACTTTATTTGGAAATGAATGCTAAATGGTCTATTTTTTCGCAAGCAGGGACTGTTATTTGCATTGTTTAAATGTGAAGTGGATGTGTGGGTTCTCATCATTTCCTCCCTTTATGTTTCTCCCACCCTCCTTTTCTCTCTCCTCCTCTTTCCATGTGTGCATTAGCATCATCTGGTGAAGAAGGAAGGGCACCGACGAGTGGGGATGCAGCAGCCCACGGGACACCGGAGGCTGGCACCACCGATGCTGAGGGGACCAATGGGATGGAGGGCGAGGGGAGCACCAAGGGGGAGTCTGGAGCTACCAACACGTCTGATTCAGATTCCTCTTCCGATGGTGGCTCCCTTACCATTACAAACCATTGCAACCAGAGAGACATCAAGACCACAGACACAACCAGAGCCACACACTACTCACACCTATACACCACTCACGCACTCCACATCACACACCCCAACACATTACCCAACACACCCTCACCTACACACCTCACACAGCACCCATTGTACCACAAAGACACCACCGCCTCACAGAAGAGGAGCTACGGGTCATGGTGGAGAAAATCATCAGGGTAGAGCCGCAGCTATTTGGAGCACAGGTGCAGCAGATATCGATAGCCAGGAAGATGGAGCTATGGCAGAGAATCGTGGACAGGGTCAACGCCCTGGGACAGCACCGAAGAAGTAGGGATGACGTCAGGAAGAGGTGGAACGACCTACGGGGGAAGGCCCACAGTGATTACAGAAACTTTGGTCTTCAGGATCTGGATGACACACCTGGCCCATCAGGGACCTCTGGACAGCCGGTTACCCAGGCCCAGTCACACACCACCACAGAGCCTCCCCATCAGGAAACACCACCACAGTACCCACTCAGCGTACTCATGCCTCTGTCCCTAGGACATGCCAATCAGCGGTGTGTCCACCTCTACAGGGACCCCAGGGCACACCTAGCCCCCAAGACAATCAGGACCTGGGGTCAGTGGAGGTGGGCACACACTTCAGGGGACAGAGGCAAAGGCCAACAGGGACCCTGGGAGGACTGCTGTGCGCCGGGAGGGACAGGCCCAGGGAACCGACTCTCCAGGAGGCACTTGCAGAGATCATGGGAGCATATCAACATTCCCAGGACACGATGGGCCAGATCCTGGACAATGTACAGGAGAACAGGTGGATGCAGGAGGGACAGTACCAGGGGATCAGGGAAGACTTGGGGGCCTTCAACAACACCCTGATCTCCATAGCAGGGGTGCTGGCAGACATGGCCAATATTATGAGGGAGGCAGTCACTCAACAGCAGGCCTCTGCCACGAGCCAGACATCTGAACAGCCTTCCACTTCCGCTGCCGCTAGTGGCCAGGAGGCCCTGCCACAGGACTCACAGGCCACCAGCACCCCTCCCCCTGCAGAAGGAGAACCATCCCACAAGCATTCCCTGCTATCCAGACAGAAGCCATAGACACTTACCAAGACCCCCACCAGGAAATGAGACTCTCCTGATTGTCACCCTTGTGTCCCACTCAGTCACCCTGTACACCTTGAACTGCCATTGCTCCCCTTCCTACGTCCCCTTGGACAATGCACCTGTGCAACAAACAGACTAGAACAATACCCTGGACTTTCCTCCATCAACACCCCATCCCATTGCACTTACCCCTCAATATTTTAGCACTTCAATAAACATCCTTGGAAAAAAAATAAGTTTGGAGTATGGATATTTTTCTAATTATGTATTCATTTAAACAGTTACAAACATTGCAATGCAACTGTACAGAAAATGAACATAGATTAATGACCTGTAGCTGGCTGCAGTGATCACACCAGGCGTATATGTGAAGTCACCAACATCTGCAAAATTAATTGCCAGAGGGTACACTAAGTGGGCATAGAAGTGGGAAATGCTGCCACAGAAGTTCAAACAAATGTCATTGAAATGTGAAGTAACACTGTCTTACCTGTGTGTCATTGGACGTATTGTCTGATCACTGATGTTCTGTTGTCCTCATCCTCATCCTCTGCCTCCTCACCCTTACTGTCCACAGGGTCCACTGCTGCCACATGGGCATCCCAGCCTCCTCATCCTGCAGAAAAGGTACATAGTGTCTCAGGGCCAGGTTGTGCAACATGCAGCATGCCACTCTATCTGGCAGACCTTCTTGGGTGAGTAGCACAGGGATCCATCTGTTAGATGGAGGCACCGGAACGTGGCCTTCAGGAGGCCAGAGGTCCTTTCTATTATCCTTCTGGTTCGCCCATGTGCCTCATTATAACATTCTTCTGCCCTTGTCCTGGCATTCCTCACAGGGGTCAGCAGCCATGATATGTTTGGGTAACCAGAGTCACCTGCAAATTTTGAGGCACAACATTTAGCCACACACTATCCCATATGGCCCACACCATACCCATACACCAACATATACTGGGTGGGAATCAGGTCTCACCAATTAGCCACACCCTGTGCCTCTGTAGTTGGCCCATCACATTTGGGATGCTGCTATTCCTCAGGACAAAAGTATCATGCACCGACCCAGGATACTTAGCATTGATGTGGGAGATGTACTGGTCCGCCAAACACACCATCTGTACATTCATAGAGTAGAAACTCTTACGATTTTTGAACACCAGTTCATTCTGACAGGAGGGAATGCAATATGTGTTACATCAATTGCCCCAATTGTGTTGGGGATATGTCCCATTGCATAGAACTTGGTCTTCACTGTGGTTAAATCCTCAACCTGGGGAAATATAATGTAGTTGCACATGTGCTTGATCAAGGAAGACAACACTCTTGTTAGCACTATTGAGAACATTGGCTGTGACATTCCTGCTGCCAAACCCACTGTCAATTGGAAAGAACCAGTTACCAGGAAATAGAGCACTGATCGAACTTGTACAAGAGGGGGGATGTCGGATAGCAGATATCAGGTCAGGCTACAATTGGGCACATAGCTCTATGATTGTGGCCCTGTCAAGTCTATAGGTGAGGATAATGTGCCTGTCCTCCATTGTTGCCAAGTCGCCAGGGGACTGTACAAGGGGGTATGTCTCCATCGCTATTCATCCGCAGCGGTAGCAATCTATGGGGAAAAAGAGTGAGGAGTTACAAACTGAACAATGGAGATACAACAGAACTTTGCGTGATGTAAACTTGTAATGGGTATGTGTGATTTGTCCAGTATTTCCTAATCTCACCAGTGACGCAACATTTTCCAGGGCTTGTTCCACCCCCCCCGAAATGGTGTCCGTCTGTCCTGTGTGGAGGGACAGGTGGAAGTAAGGTAATTCCGCTGACATTGTGCGCCGTTGCGGGAGGCGGTTTGGAACCACTTTGCAACTCCTCATTGGTAAACATTGGGCCCTATGGGTTATAGTGGCCAATAGTGGTCTACGCCGGCGGTGACGGTATTCACCGCGCATGCGTGACCGCCATGTTCTATCTGATCCCTCACTTGCTACCTGATCTTCAACAGGAGAGGACCTACACTGCATGTGCTGCTGTGACCTGTGTCTGGAACCTACCATGGCCTGTGTGACTGGGGAAAGGGTCCCAGCCTTCACTTCGGCGGAGTTGGAGAGACTGGTGGATGGGGTCCTACCCCAGTACGGACTGCTGTATGGGCCTCCAGACCAAAAGGTGAGTACACTGTGGGTACGATTCATGTGGCATGAATGCATGGAGTGGTATGTGTGAAGACCTCGTGTAAGGGGGTTGGGTGGATGTCCTCTGGGTGGCATATTGGTTGTACGCTAGGCCATGTTTGTGTAAATGGTGATGTGAAGGGGTATGGTGGGCATAAGTGTAACACGCAGGACTGTTTGACTAATTCCGTTTTCCTGTGTGTCTTGCCTCTGCAGGTCAGCGCCCATCAAAAGAAGGGTATATGGTGTGCCATCGCCAAGGACATGCGGACCCTGGGGGTCTACAGCAGGCGGAGCACCCACTGTCAGAAACGGTGGGAGGACCTGAGATGCTGGGCATGGAAGATGGCGGAGACCCAGCTGGGGCTAGCCTCCCAACGAGGAAGGGGTGCCTGTCGAACCCTGACCCCCATGATGGCCCGCATACTGGCGGTGGCCTATCCTGAGCTGGATGGGCGCTTGAGGGCATCACAGCTGCCACAATGGGGTGAGTACAGTGCACATCATTACAACTAACGTATGGTAGGGTGGTATCTGAGTGGGGGATGTGTGGCAGTGTTTGCCCCTAGACCAGGCCTGACATTGCAGCGTAGGTCCCCTGGTGGCTAGGGTTCAGAAGGGACATAGCTTGTAGCCATCCACTACTGTTCAGGGCTGCATGGGTCCCAGGTGTGCTGCATTTGGCGTTGTGTGCCCCTCCCCATGCCTTGGCTGCTAACTGTTTCTAGGCATATTGTGTAGGGCTGTTCCCTGTGTGTGAGGGTGCTGTGTACGGGTGCTGTGTACGCCAATGGTGGTGTTGGTGCAGCCATTGACCAAGTGTATCCTTTGTCTCTCCCGCCCTTCTTGTTTTGTCACCTTGTCCTTATGTGCATTAGCATCATCTGGCGGAGGAGCAGAGGCACCAGCGACGGAGGGAGCTACATCCCACAGGACCCAGGAGACAGAGTCCACCGACAGTGAGGGCACCAGTGGGATGGAGGGCGAGGGGAGCACCACAGTGGAGACTGGAGGGGACAGTTCTGACACAGATACCTCCTCCGAAGGAAGCTCTCTGGTGGTGGTGGACATCTCTGTGACCACCCCAGATACAGGTACATCCGCCACTCCCCGCACCAGCACCTCCCTCCCAGCAGCTCCTCAGACAGTTGCCCGTGCCCACTCACCCAGGAGGGTGGTCATCTCCTTCACCCCAGGCACCTCAGGCCCTGCCCCCATGAGCCCTGCTGCCCTGAGTGAGGAGGCTATTGACCTCCTGAGATCCATCTCTGTAGTGCAGTTACCCATTGTGAATGCCATCCAGGGGCTGGCTGCCCAGATGCAACAGACTAATGCATTCCTGGAGGGCATTCACACTGGCTTGGCGGCCCAACAGAGATCGATCCAGGCTCTGGCCTCCTCTCTGATGGCAGCTATTGTCCCTGTTTCCACCCTCCCCGCTCCAACTTCCTCTTCCCAGTACCATTCTCCTCAACCCCAACCCATCCCAAGCACACAGGCAGACGAGCACGCACATAAGACAACACACAAGAGTGGTACAGGCAAACACAAGCACCACACTTCATCCCGCAGGCACTCACACAAACACCATCCAGATGCAGACACACCAACATCCACTATTTCCACTGTCTCCCCCTCCTCCTCCTACTTCACCTCCCTCCCAGTTCCGTCTACACTCACACCTGCTTGCACTACATCATCATCTACTACCTGCATCATCACCACACAAAGCAGAACACACACCTCACTGGCAGGCACCTCCACAACAGCCATGCACATGGCCCCTGTGTCCTGTCCCACTGTGTCTGTCCCCCCACCTCCTAAGGTACACAAACGCAAGCACTCAGACACCCAACAGCCATCCACCTCACAACTGCATCCAGCCCATGCATGTGCGCCCAAAATCAGCAGACAGACACCTCCAACAACCACTCCCTCTACCTCCACTCCCATTCCTTCTCCCTCTTCCCACCCCAATGTCCGTAAAAAAACTGCTCCTGTCTACCATTGACCACTTCCCTACCCCTCCCCCCCCCATCCTGCACGTATGGCAAGGGTAGGAAGAACCCAGCCAAGCACCTCAGCCACCAAGTCCATGGGCCCAGTCATCACCTCACCCACTCATGGTGGAAAAGGATCCAGGCCACATGTCCTGAAGGTGAAGGAGCCTGCACCAGGCAGCCTCAAGGGAAAGGAGCCTGCTCCAGCTGCCAGAAAGACTAAGGAGCCTGCCCCAACTGACAGAAAGACCAGGGAGCCTGCCCTAGCTGCCAGTAAGAGCAAGGAGCGTGCCCCAGCTGCCAGGAAGACAAAGGAGCCTGCCCCTGCTGCCAAGAAGAGCAAGGAGCCTGCAACAGCAGGCAGAAAGAGCAAGGGGCCTGGGGCAGCAACTGTGACGGAGCCCCTACCACCAACCATGGTTGTGCAGCTGTCCAAGGTTGCAAAGGATGGGCAGGTGCCTCCCCCCCAGCAGCACCACCACCTCCAGGGAGCAGCCATCTGAGGTTGCAGTGGATGGGCAGGAAGTCTCCCCCCTAGCAGCACCACAACCTCCAGTGAGCAGCCGTCCGAGGTTGCAGAAGATGGGCAGGAGCCCCCCCAGCAGCACCACCACCACCCCCAGTGAGCAGTTGTTCAAGGGTGCAGGGGATGGGCAGGAGCATGCCCCCCAGCAGAAGCACCACCTCCAATGAGCAGCCGTCTGAGGTTGCAGGGGATGAGCAGGAGCCTCCCCCCACCAGCAGCACCACCACCTCCAGTGAGCAGCCGTCACCGCCGGCGGACGGTATATAATCCTCCCTCCATGGACTGCTGTGCGGCCTGCCCCCTGCAAATTCAGTGGGTATGACACCCACCTGAAAGACTGTGAATTTGCACTCCCCAGGATCAAGAGCACAGAACATGTTGCCCCCCCAGAACCAGTGGGTAAGACACTCACATAGCCAAGACTCTCCAGGATCAAGTGCACAGGGCACAAGGGCCCCCAACCCCCCAGAACCAATGGGTAAGACACCGACATAGCCAAGACTCTCCAGGATCAAGAGCACAGGGCACGAGGCCCCCTCCAGAACCAGTGGGGAAGACACCCACTTTGCCAAGACTCCCCAGGATCAAGAGCTGAGGGCACGAGGCCCCCTCCAAAATCAGTGGGTAAGACACCCACATAGCCAAGACACCCCAGGATCAAGAGCACAGGGCACGAGGCCCCCACAAGAACCAGTGGGTAAGACACCCACATAGTCAAAACTCCCCAGGATCAATCGCACAGGGCATTAGGCCCTCTCCAGAACCAGTCGGTAGGACAACCACATAGCCAAGACACCCCAGGATCAAGAGAACAGGGCACGAGGCCCCCTCCAAAATCAGTGGGGAAGACACCTTCATAGTCAAGGCTCCCCAGGATCAAGACCACAGGGCACGAGGCCCCCTCAAGAACCAGTGAGGAAGACACCCAAATAACTAAGACTCCCCAGGATCAAGAGCACATGGCACGAGGCCCCCTCCAGAACCAGTGGGGAAGACACCCACTCGAGAGACTGTGGCCTTGCACTCCCCAGGACCAAGCACAGGGCATGTTGTCCCCTCCAGAACCAGTGGTCTTGTTCCATCTCCCACCTGAGGTGCCTCCCCGTCCCTGTCCCCCGGATGTGCCTGCCTATTTACCAACTGATGCCCCTGCAGTGTTCTCTCCATGTTGATGAAGGTGACATGTGTGGCCTTGGACTTTGACCAGTGGCCATGTGGCCTTCGAACATTAAGGACTGGGCTGTGCCCTTTTTTCTGTACATATGTACATATCTATTATCTTGCCTAACTTATTTATCTTGATGTGTTGCTCTCATCACATTCACTTTTTCAGAATAGTTTTGTCTTTGAATTATTCATCCGAGTTACTGGGTAAAAATGTTTTAGTAATGCAGCTGATTGTGTGCATGGTGTTGGGGGTGTGTGTGTGGTGCGTGTGTGTGTCACTCTCTTTTTCCTCCCTCCCTCCCTTGTGTGCTAGGCGTCTGTACTCACTGTCGTCGTCTTCGCCGGCGTTGGTGTTCGTGGTGGAGCAGCACGTAGAAGATCATGGGGAAGACATGCAGTTCTTGCGCCAGGGTGGCGTGGTTGTTCCCTGTGTCTCCAATGGTGAGTCCTTTCCCTTCTGAGCTCAGTTTCCGCCAGGCTTTTGATGTCGTTGGTACCGCCTCGGAAAAGGTGGTGGATTGCAGTGTCTTAATATGGTGGGGAGAACATTGACTTCTGCCTGGATGTAGGCGGCTACTCCTGTGGTGGCTTTTGTTTCTGCCCTGGCGGTCGGTGTGGTACATTGGCTGTCTATCAGAGATCTTTCCTCCTTGATCATAATTTGGTGGTAGCTACCACCAGCCTGGTGGCGGTATTACCCCCACTTTAACACTAACCGCCAGGGCTGTAATGAGGGCCAGAGTGTCTTACTGCTGAGGTAGAGTTTCACAAAATGGTACAGACCCTGCTCATCAGTCCTCGTCTTGAGCACCGTGAGGGTCAGTGATTTTCACTTGACGATCGCTATGCTGCCCATAGCTACTATGGCTCACCCTCCCCACCCGATCACATTGGAACTTCTCTGCCAACAAGAGCTGGGTCTCCTGGAGGAGAGCCACATCCACATGCTTGGACTGGAGAAATGCCAGAATTTTCACAATTGATAAAGTGTATGAGGCCATGCATGTTTCAGAAGATAGCTCAAAGGGGCACTGGGTTGCATGGCGTGGCCATGGGTAGCACAGACGGATGAGAAGTGTTGGGTGCCGGAAAGGGACAAGAACAAGGAGGGGTGATGGGAGGGGAATGGAAGGGATGAGAAAGAGCAAGGTGCATGGGAGGTGGGAGAAGAAAAAGAGAAAGAGAAGGGGAAGGAAAAGAAGAAGAGAGGTACCCTTGCATGGGGGAAGGGAGGATGGGGAGGGAGGTTAAGGGTCTGGCAAGGAAGGACGATAGGATGGGAGGAGGAAAGGAGGATCAATATAGTGGCTGAGTTGAGGGTGGACAGGGATTTTTAAGGCAACAGGAGAATCAAGGGCCAGACTGAGGTAGAGTCTTTGACTGGAGCCTAAAAAGTAAACCAGAGGTCAAAACCTTTAAACTCTGTGCCCAAACCTGGAAGGCCTCGAGCAAGCATGGGAACAAATCAAGAGCTGTCAGGGGCTGCCAGAAGAACAACAGGGTGAGAGTGCCATGGGGGGGGGGGGCAGAGGGAGGTGTGGAGGAAGAGAGTGGAGAGAGGATCTAGGCCACCAAGGTTGGTGACCTGAAAACCCAAAAATGAAAGGCTGCAGAGGGGTCATAGCAATTGCAGCCAGGCATGCAGGCAGGTGGGGAGCACAGTCAGGCGAGCCGGGCAATGAACAGGGTGCTGGAGAGCAAGCTCTGTTGTCCACTCTGTTGTGAAAGCCAGCAACGTCCACCCTTATGGACCTTGATTCCACTATGAGCTTAGACATCTTGGCATCCATGCCCCCCCTTGGGGGGTTGCCCACTGCCATGATTTCCTGTAGGATCTGGTCCATCATGGCACCCTGTGGTGAAGGGGTCATGGTCGACAAGTCAACTGTAGCAGCAGCACAGACCTGCGTGAGCTTTGGCTACGACCTCAGTAAGAGCACCAGGTGGGTCGCTTTGCCAAAGGCATCACCGACAGGGCAGGTGCAGAGAGAGCACCATGCCTCCCAAAACTGCCAAGGACATCCACCAGTTTACTGGACGGGCATCAGTGGGGTGCAAAGAGGGCCAGCCCGCCCTGGGAGGGCGAATATGTAACTGGGGCAGGTGCCCCCCTTTGGTGCAGGTGGTCAGGGAGTCAGGCCGCCACATTTTCTAGGAGCCAGGCACGTCCACAAGAGGAGCAAGTAGGTGAGCGGCACTTTATGGTGTTGATGTGTAGCAGGTGGGATAGCAGATGTGGCATGGGGAGGCCGTTGTCCCTCAGCAGAATGGGGCTCAGGTTCAGAGGCCAATGAGGAGGGGAGAACCCTCATATCTATGTCCAAAGAGTTTGATGGAGGTGAACTAGAATGTAGCAGTTGAGGGGCAGGCAGGCCATCACTCCAGCCTCAAGCACTCAATGCCCCAGCTGCAAAGTGATGTCACAGGGCCCAGAGAGAGACTCAGCAGCCAGGTACCCACTCCAACAGTACTCAAAGCCCCATAGGGCAAGATATCCAGGTCAGGCCTCCATGGGGGCAGAGGGAGGAGAGAGTCAAAGTGGGCATGGCAGGCCAACATGTGCCCGCTACCCAAAGGTCCAATGTGACCTCCCAGGTGGACAAGGCGGGGGGAACTGGACCCCTTGGTGCTGCGGGCTTGTAGATATCCAGTGGTCCCACTCATGGGTATGGAAAGGTGCGGCAAGCTGCTGTGGCCACGACTGGCCACAGTTGGAGGGTCCATCGCTGAGCGCAAAGCGTCAGCTGTGGCCACAAAATGCAGGTCAAAAGGGAGGGTAGGCTATCGCCCCAGCTCCCCCAACAGCAGAAAAATGGGGCAGCTGTCCCCTGCAGCCGCACAATGCCCCTCAGGAAAGGCTGTTCAGTAGATTGAATTGGGTCAGGCTGCTTCATTATAGTAGAATTAAAAAAACAAGGAACCCCAACCCCTGCAGGTGACGGGTCGCTGGCTCCGCTGGTGCATGGAGGGGGTGTCCCTTCTCCGAATGTCAGACCTTCTGCACCATTACAGCTCTCCCGTTGTCGCTGGTCCCCTTTGGGCCTGCCGGAGCTGCAGAGCTCTCCAGGAAAACAGCCATCTTAATTGGCGGTCAGACTCCACTTACATTTGATATCTGGTGTGCAGGTGAGTAGGCCTATAAGGAGAATCCAGCATTCCAATGCATCTGAAAGTATTATGTGGTATGTGCCTGGTTCTACGTCAACTACTTTAAAATAATACACAATCATTCTTCTTGTTAGCAATTCTTCTTACCTACTGTCTACCCCAGATGCATTTATACTTACAGCAAGACCTAAGCAAGAATATCCATAATGAAAAAATAAGATACTCCACATTCAATCGTTAGGCCAAACCTTACACAATGATAGACACTTAGGACAATAATTCCCATGGTGGAAGTTTTAAATTTTAACTACAACCACAAGATTATGCTACAAATTGAATCTGGGTTTCAGAAACCAGGCTATGTGTACAAGCTCAGCCACATTTGTGATTTTTATGGTTATGTCCATAAAATGCACTAAGTAGTTTCTTTCATTTCATTTAACAGTTTTATACAGATGATAGAGTTTTACAGCTAACAAATTCCAATCCAAAAACAGAACGGAGAAGATAAATATAAAAAGAAAAAAAGAGAAAAAAAAGAAAAAAGAGAACAACAAGAAAAAAGAAAGAAATTTCAAAAGCAGAGACAAAAAATATTCATCTTATTTTTTTCTGGAACAGTAGTGACACAGGCATTATTAACTCTGTATTATTACAAACCCCATTCCACCCGAATGATATGATAATTTAGACAAATATTTTCAGCAAGATGTTATCCTTTTGAAGACTATCACATTACATATATCAATAATAGACTTAGGGGCATATTTATAAGAATGTGGCACATCAGTACTGATGCTCCTCTTCTCTTACCACAACTGTGTTAGAATTGTTGACGCTGTTGTGGCACTTGCTGCACTAGCGTAAACATGTTTGACACTTGTGCAGCAAAGTACAGGGCGGCCCATTGATTTTAATGGGTGGTTAGTTTTAACTCCTGTCTTGAAGAGGCATTAAAATGACAGAAAAAATGGTGCAGTGAAATCTAGTAAATTTCACTGCGCCATTTTTTCAGGCCTCCCAGTGTTAGAACGCCCCCTTGCCTACATTATGCCTGGCACAGGCATAATGTGGCGCAAACAAAGGGTTGCAAAGTGGCACAATGCATGCATTGCACCACTTTGAAAATCTGGCGCGGGGAAAGGCCATCTTAACACCGCCTTAGCGTAAATAAGTTAAACTATGGCGGCGCTAAGGTTTTTACACGCCCCTTATTTTGAAAACAATTGTCTTCAGGGAAAGCTAGCTAAACAAATAAACATAACATATTGAGGTGATATCTGAACATTGGTTCCAAGAATTTCATTACTTTTAAATGAGATAAATTTCCAGAAACAAGAAGAATAACAAATAATATGGTACCTTTTTCAACTTTGTACAACAAGAAAAGTATTTTTAGAGTCCGTGCTTACTGCAACATTGTCAAAAGATCTGTTATAAAAGAAAAACAAGATTAGAGCATATGAAGAGGTTTTGAAAATCTTAGTTCATATACAATTCCAGAGTAGAATATGCAACAAGGCAAGTAAATTGAGTTTCAAAGGAAGTTAATTCTAAGATTTAGGTCTCATTGAAGGAGGTTATCAAATGATTTTATAATTTTGAGCAGCTTCAGGTACTGAATCTCTCAAATTAAGTTTATGTAACTAAGCATTTATTTTGCTGTCCCTGTTACTTGTGAGGTCTTGGCAAGTGCTTGAGATGGCACATTATAGAGAAACTATTGGTTATATTGTTAATTTGACAATGTCATAAATATTATAGTTTATTGTTATTAAGAAACTATACATTTACCATTTTAGATCAACCCCTTTGTTTTAGAAACAGTGTACAAAAACAAAGAGGGGGAAGGAGGTTGTGGGGATTGGTCTGTCCTCCTTATAGCCTATATAACATTACAAAAGAGGCCCAGCTAAAAGAACTACCACAGGATGGACAGGAAAAATGATTTTCCTGTTAGAAAAACCCTCACCAACCAGTGGAAGCACTGATGTAGTCTTTTCAATGTGAATCACAGGAGGGAATGTAATAGATCTCTTGGAGGCTGTATGATTAAAAAGGGGCTGCAGAAGTGGGGAATGCAATGTACCTGACTCCCTAGTCTACATTTTTCAGAGCCTTACTCCTAGGCTCCTCTTCAGGTCCAAGGTGGACTCCCTGGTACCACTCCTTGTTTGACTATTTCTAATGAAAGCATTAATAATACATGCTCTGTGATATGGTGCAATTCACCTTACTAATGTGGTGTCATAAGATGATACCTATTGTTTATGGTGTCCGTCATTGATACTTGTTGAAATATAAGAGAGGCATAGTTATCATAGCCCACATTTGTAATCGCCCGCTATGTATGTTGTTTGTGGCTGTGGTACTACTTATTTGCAGACTGTACCCCACTCGTGGGAACCGTCAAAACGACAAACTTTCAGTTAGTAGAAATCGAGAAGTGAATTTTTTAAGAATAAACTAAAAGTAGTACTCAGAAGTCACTGGTGAACAAAAAGTTACACGAGATTGCGACAGACCGGTGCAGATCAAAAGTTCAGACCGACTGCAATGGAGGGTAGGCCGGCTACAGAACCCACGGAGGGTCCACCAAACAAATACCTTTTATGGAGCAAGCCTCAATGTTGAGAACCAAAGACCAAAGTGAAGCAGGGATATTATCCAAGCGGTCCCGTCACTGCGTCATCGTCAAACAGTTGAGTTCCTCATCGGTTTTGAAATCCGTTGTCGTTGAGCCTAGCAGGATGTGGATCCACTGCCATCAAGCCACCTCTTTGTCAGCATTGAAGGGGGTGATGTATTGTTCCCCAATGTTGCAGTGGTGACGAAAATGCCTGTAAACCCCACTTCCATGGGAATGCAAGAGAACACAGGGCAAAGCAGCAAGCCTTTGGAGAAACGTGGGTTCAAGCAGGTAGACAACAGGTCCAGTCCTTCTCACTCCAGGCAAAAAGCAGCAGGCCAACACTGCAATGCAGCTAGCAAAGTGGCAGTCCCCCCTACAGCACAGCAATTGGCAGGTCAACACAGCAAACAGTTAGCGAAGTGGCAGTCCCTCCTGCAGCAAAACAGTATTCTTCCAGGCAGAATGTTCTTGGTTCCAGCAAAGTTATCATTTGGTGGGGTTTGGGGTCCCGTACTTATACCCAGTTGAGGCCTTGAAGTGGGGGAGACAAAGTGAGGCCTTTAAAGTGCACACAGTCCCTGCCCTTCCTTTCCTGACTCAAGACACTCTACAGGGGGTTATGCAGCCCTGAGTGTGGGGAAAGGCACATCACTATTCAGGTGTGTCAGCCCCTCCCTCCTATCTATCCCAGGCAGACCGATCTGCCTGGTGAAGGGCTATCAGGGTGGAAATGTCACACCCAAGCTCCCTCTGTGTGTGACTGTCTAGAGGGAACGCACAAAGCCAAGCTGTCATCCACCTAGACTTGTTTTTGGAGAAAAGCAGAGGCACTAAATCATTAAAGTAAGAAAATTCCAACTTTCTAAGAGTGGCATTTTCTGACTTACAATTTAAAATCCGACTTCACCATAAATTGTGATTTTAAATTGTGAGTCCAGAGACACCAGACTCCAAATGTCTATCTTTTCCCAAATGGAAGTTACACGTAAAGGATGTTTTAAGGTAACTCCAATGTTAACCTATGGGAGAATTAGGCCTTGCTGTTGTGAAAAGGGAATTTAGAAGCTTTTCACTACCAGGACATATTAAACTTAAAAGTACATGTCCAACTTTTTAAATACACTGCAACTTGCCCTTCGGGCTAACTAGGGCCTGCTTAGGGATGCCATTTGTAATAGAAAGTAAGGTTTGAGCCTGGCAAGTGGGTGCAATTGCCAGGTCGAAAAGGCACTTTAAAACTGCACACACAGGCTCTGCAGTGGCAGGCCTGAGACATATTTAAAGGGCTGCTGTAGTAGGTGGCACAATGAGTGCTGTAGGCCCACTAGTGGCATTTAATTTACAGACCCTGGGCACATGTAGTACACTTTACTAGGGACTTACAATTAAATAAATATGCCAGTTTTGGATAAACCAGTTTCACCATGTTTAGAGGAAAGTACCTGCTCTTTAGCATTAGTCAGCTTTTGTAAAGTGTACAGAATCCTAAAGGCAGCAAAAATGAACTAAAAAAACAGGAGGTCAGAGGGCATAAATGAGGGTAAACCCTGCCTAGGATGCCAGTTCATTTTCTTTAAAGTGGTGGTTGGAGTTGGTTTTACTAATAAGAATCTATTTCTACCCAAACTAACCCCTTTTTAGCAACAGTAGGAATGAATAATGAAAGACTAGGGAAAACGTATAACATCCCAACTTATACTATGCAACTTGCATGCATCTCTTTGATTACAGTTCATACGTCATTGTGCTACATTAAGGTTGTAACTTATGAACTTCACATGGCAAAAGGATCTCTGTGACAAAATCAGTATCCACTGAACTATCCACATAAAATATAGTTATTTGATGTGCATGCTACGTGTTCTTTGCAGCAGACGTATTAATCCTCTGCAGAACCTTATGATGCGTGAAAGTGTGGCTAGACAAAACTCCATCTCTCTCCTGCAGAAACATTAATCATCAGTTTTCTTTACATTTTTATTGGTGCCTGAAATCTGATGAACACACTGGAAATGCTGCTGCAGCAGGTACTTATAACCCATAGTAATTTCTTAACACAGCGCCTCCCCCAAAGTCAGCGCTTGGCCTGGCTGCACCGGTCGCATCACCCTAAAGACAGCCCTGTCATCACATGTGATTTGGATTTCTACGGCCTGACCCCGACACATCCCGGTTAATGCCCACTTGTTCAAGTGAAGATTCAAACTGCAGCTGTGCAGTTTACACACTTCTGTATAGTGTGGATTTACACCTGTCCACAATGTAATGATTAGGTGTAAATTACACCTGTTTCAGTTACCACATTAGCCAAGCATATGGCATACACTGCGCGCAATTCACAATGATATTTGTGCTTTTAATTCACATTTATGAGTGCAAATAACTGTGTTCATGACTGAAAGTAATTTACAAGAGTGAACGTGGAGTTGTGCATCCTTTTAGTCCCACGTAGTATTACCCCAAAATGGAATACTATTAGGCAGGAGTAAATTTCATGCAGGGGTACCTAGTGGGAATACACAACATGCTTTGCCTTGAACGTTTATAGATGTCCACAAACATGAGAAGTTTTTCTTGTCAACCTTTTTTCACCTTAGAAATGGTCAAAGATTTACTCTTGTTAACGGCAAGATTCTATCCCTTTCCATGGTAGGAAGGGGACAGAACGTACTCATATTGTGTAAGTGATAATGAAGGGCATTGCTATGTAGGAAAAATATATTCACACAAATAAGAAAAAGAAAAACTTTGTCATATTAACAGTGATGGTCTGCCACAATGTGCAATCGTACAATATACATAAGAATCCTTGTTTCAACTTGATTTACCATGCATTAAAGTGCATATTTTTAACTCATTGTACTGGTGTAACTCCTTAAATAACAAAACACAGAGCATTACCCTTTCACTACACGAAGCACAAGATACTCAACCACTGGCTGCCTTGAACAATAGGAAACCTGGGATCAATCCCGGCGTCCATCCTTTGCCCAACTGTGTGATCAGAGGCAATTACTTTATTTCTCTGTGCCTCCTTTTCCTTCCTCATCACTTTTGAAAGCACCTTGAACTACAAGATTTCAAGATGTACACTGTACAAAAACCTCAAAAGTACATGGCTTAACGGAGAATTGCTCCAGCTATGTAAAACCTTGGACACATTTAGGTTGCTTTTGACAACTGGCTTTCCTCTTGGTACATGCTGTTATGGCAGCAAGGAGGTTGGGGGAGAATATCAATTTTTCCAGATTCATGTTCAGTAACTATCAATTCTAGTAAATACAACTGAATGCAGTGATTTATTACAATCTAATGGAATAGAGTTAAAAGTATCCACATGTTTAAGAAATATGCCATTTTTAGGTCACAGCCTACCAGACTAAAGACACCTTGGGGACTTTCAGAAAGTTGACCTAGGAATGCGTTCTGCTCAATGATTACCATTGGCTTTGTGGTTTGTGTCTCACACTTTCTGGCTTTATTTGCTTTAGGCTCTCCAAGGTCAGTTTGTCCCTCTGGTTGCCTAAACCGTGTTTTCTGCATTCTTCCACAAACTTGATTTCTGTTAACTGGCCTTTCAAATGTGTTGTGCATTCAAAGACCGAAGTCAAATGTAAGGCTCTACCTTCCAAGGGAGCATGTTTACTTTTATTTCTCTGATGTCAAAGTGAGAGGATTTATGTGACATTCTTGCTGGATACTGAGGGTAGGAAAGAGTTGTTTTCTAGCATATGACAACATTTAAATGAACTGTGTAAGAATTTCAGAAGGTATCAGAATTGTGAACGTACAAATGAAGCACATTTTAGTTTTTCCTGAAGTGTAATGTAAACAAATAATTTAAAATGGTCAAAACAAATCATTAAGCTAGGTGATGTAAATTCCACACATTTTTGTCAATGCACTGTATCGTTTTATTGGTATAGCTGTATTTCTTGAAAAATGTAAAGGCCATTTCAATTGAAAATATGTCTGTAATGGCAGTGTGCTACCACACCATGAATACCCCACTCTATGTCACTACACTCTACTCTGTGCCACTCCACACCACTGAATTCTACTTTGCACTGCTCCACTTTAAACCACTCCATTCCATGGCACTTTGCACCACTCCACTCTACACCACAGCTCTTTATGCCACTATACATCACGCCCCTCTATTCTACCCTGTACCACTGTACTCTATGCCAATGCACTCTTTGCCACTCTACTCTACACCACTGCACTCTTCGCCACTGCACTCTACACCACTTCAGTCTAGGACACGTCAATGTATTCTGCACAACTCCATTCTACCCCGCTGTACTCTATGCCACTCTGCAACACTGAACTCTACACCACTGCACTCTATGCCAATACACTCTATACCAATGCACTTTATGCTGTTACAGTCAACTCAAAGCCCCTGCACTCTACGCCAATCCACTGTACCCCACTCTAATCTATTCTGCACCACTGCATACTATGCCACTGCACTCTACACCACTTTACTCTATGCAATTACACTCTAAGCCACTCTACGCAACTACACTCTACCCAGCATCACTCCACTCTATGCCACTTCACTCTACTCTGAAACAATCTACTCTACACCACTGCACTCTATGCAATTCTACTCCACTCTCTGCCACATCCACTCTATGCCCCTGCACTCTATGCCACTCTACACTTAACCAATGCATTCTACAGCAATGCACTCCACACAACTGTACTTTGTCACTGGACTCTAAGCCACTGCACTCTACATCACTGTACTCTACACCACTCTACACCACAGCACTCCGGCATTCTACTTTGCAAACTCCCCCACTCTACTCTGCACCACTGCACTCTATGCCACTGTACTTTATGGCACTATAATCTACTCTGAACCACTCTACGCTACTCTACTCTGCACCACTCTATAACACTGCACTCTATGCAACGTGACTATACTCTGCACTCTACACCACTGCACTCTATGCCACTTGACTCCACTCTGCACCACTGCCCTCTGCATTACTCAGCTCTGTGCCACTCCACACTGCACCACGCTATGCCACTCTACGCTGTGATACCACACTCTGCATCACTGCACTCTACTCCACTCTTTTCTGTGCCACTGCACCACTCTACTCTGTGCCACTCCTGTCTGCACCACTCCACTCTGCACCACTCCACTCCACTCTGCACCACTCTGATCTATGCCATTACATTCTAAGATGCTGCATTGTACACTGCTGAAGTCAATGCCATTGCACTCAATGCCCCTGCACGCTATGCCACTATACTCTGCAACACTATATGCCAAGACAATCTACACCGATCCGCTGTATTGTATGCCACACCCATGTATGCCACTCTACGTGATTCCACACTATGCCACTCCAATAAACAACACTCTGCCAGTCCACTCTCTGCCATTCAGCTCTCTGACACTCCACGCCACTCTCCACTATGCTACTAACTTTTAGCTACGCTGCACAGCAGTCACGCTGGTGTACAACATGGCTAAAACTTATTGGTAAAGCCAAATAGCTCTTGCATAGGCAAGACCTACTGGCTTTGCTAATGCTTCTTAAAATCTGACAAGTTTTATTAATTTTTTACATGACATTTGTTGCACAGTTTACATGCAACATCCTTTGATGAGTCGGCTGTGCTATGGCTCCTAGACCTATGACTGACCCTTCGCTTGGCTCTGCCTCGCCTCACTCTATTAATGTTGGCACCTGAAGAGCAAATAATTAAAAGCACAAAGCATTAAACAGGCACTCTTGACTTCAAACAAACCTTGCCACCCATGAATTGCAGCTACTGTTTCTCGATTTGTTTTTCTTTAAACACACTGAAGTTTATTTGTCAATGTGGATGTTGACCCTTTGTATGTCTACACAGACTCAAATACCTGCTCTGGACTGAAGGTATTTTGTTTTATTAGGGTGTGACCACTGATCCTAGACTAGTGACCTGTCACTAACTCACAAGGTCATGGCTTCTGCATCATTGAGCTTCGTCAACACCCTTCTCAGAACACAAACTATGGGCAGTGCTGGCTTTAGGGAAGCATGACTGGTGCAGTCCCACGGTGCGCTGATGGGAGGAGTGGGGCGCTGACATGGGGGAGCGCTGTGTTTAGCAATTACCTACAATTTTAGAAACACTTGCTGCAGAATTTATAGTGCAAACAGCTTCAGGCAGCGATAAAAATGTCAAGAGAACTCTTGTGACTAATGTACCTGCTCAAGAGAGAGATAAGAGCTTTGTCTAGTGGCAGTTTTGACTCGCCATAAAGTTGCAAAGTATGACTACCGTGCAGATCTGAATTTATGTGGAGAGCTGAGTGGATTACTGCTTTTGTCACAGAGATCGTTTTAGTACCACGGTTTATAAGAAACAACCCTACCATAGATCAGTGACTGTTACGAGCTGATATCAAAGAGTAGCATGCAAACTGCATAAAATAGTTGAGGGTATTATGTTTTCCCCAGTCTTTCCTTATCTATCCCTAATGTTGCTAAAAAGGATTTGTTTGGGTAGATCTACCTTCTTATTTGTAAAGCCAGCATATAATGGTGCTTTAAAACAAATTAAATGTATGTGAGAGAAGGGCTACAGAGAGATGAGGGGCACCTTTGCCCGACGGTAGTCAGGGTATCTGAAGGGTAAGGCGTGGGGGCACCAAAAATAATTTTTCCACTGGGCGCCACCAGGACCTAAGCCAGCCCTGCCTAAAGGAACAGATGAGTGTCTATCAGAGGCCTAATGAGGCTCGGGATAAAAGGTGACCTTTTGGAGAGGCAGACCAGGCTCATGGGAGCGTGCTAAGTGTTGTGAAATTGCAGCAGTCGCATACCTGAAGTCCCTTACTGTTGGTACAACACATCACTTCAGGAGTATTATCTCATATTTGCACTATGAGAGTGACACCTCCCTTCCTAATCACTGCCATTGCTGGACAAGGTGGGGGAGCAGTCAATGAAAATTTGTATTCTGCCTGTTCTTGTTGTGTGATCATCAGAAGTCTTGCCATGTTTTCTTCCTTTGAGCTAGACTATTGGTTCCTCAAGAACAATACTTTAGTGGCATCACTTTACACCTGACGGTACAGTGGCTGCCCCACGGCTGGCTGCACAACCTGGGTGCTGCCCATGTTGTTTTTTTCACAAGGAGTCATTCGTCTATCTTGAAACATTATGGCAACGGAAGCTGCTGCATTCCAGGTGGCACCTGGTATTTCAATACAATTAAAGCACTGGCAACCCCAGGTAAGGCATTTGAACAGGCTATCCTCCAAGCAGAGGAGGCAGCAGCAGGCCTTAGACTGCAAGGACTTGGGCTGCATTTTGAGGATTCTGTTTTTCCGCCCGCTGGCCCTACTATGAGTTTCCCACTGGCCCAGCGGAAAACAGGCTACAACAGGCCACAACATTGAGCTTGTCATTAAGCCGGCAGCAATGTTGTGGTGTGTTGGGTGGGATAGCACCCATCACGCTTTTCACTGCCTGTAATTCAGGCAGTGAAAAGCATGTAGGGGCCCCCATGGGGCCCCCAGCACCCCATCTATGCCAGCTTTGCATGGCGGTGGAACCGCCATGCAAAAGCTGGCGGAGAGGGGACTCGTAATCCAGAGGGCAGAGCTGACCTGGTGGATTAAGACCACCCGCACTGCCAGGCTGTCGACCGGCAGCAACCTGGCGGTGCCGGCCGTCAGACTGTGGCAGCTCTGCCACGGTCATAATGTGGAGGCCAGACCGCTGCTTGGGAGGTGGTCCAACCAACAGTGCAAGTCTGGCGGTCCCAGGACCGCCAGACTCATAATAATGGCCTGGGTGTGGGCACCAATAACCAAACTCCATTGGTAAGCATCTCTAGCATCCAGCACAAAGTACTCAGTACACCAAAAACCAACACAATGCATGTAAGGCAATTTCTGTCACTCTCCCAGACATGTCAGGAGAAGTACTCTTGACAGCATGACCCACCAGTGACCATCTCACAGAGCAGCATCATTCCTCCCTCTCCGGGCCACACCACCAAACCCTGTTCAGAGCAATACTACAGATGCCCACCCACCTGCCTAACCAACAGATTTCCATGCTGTGTTAACTTATATAGGTGCTTCCATGCCATTTACTGTGCTATGATTGCCACGAAATGGATAACAGAGGCAGACACTAATTTGTACTTTGCTAGAGCTGCCCTCTGTTGCCCCCGTCTCTCTGTGTCTGTGAGATTCAATCTCTCACCATGTAATCTATACAAAGCACTGTACTACAGCACCCTTTCTTCCTCATACTCAGAGACAGATTATCAGAACTTTCACACAATGCAGTGAAGCACTCACAGATCCTGTGCTGCTTTGCGTTAGAGGGAGAAAGCAGGAACGTACCATATCTACACAGATATGACACTATTCTACTTTCTCCCTCGTGCTGGGGCATAACGATGCAGCCAAGCGCCACACACACACCTTTGCACCATAGTGCAAAGTTGTCTGCCTGAGTCTAGCATGGGTTTTGTACTGCAACGGTGCCCTTCCTGGACAAAATATTATGCCTAGACAAACTTTAAAACTTTTGCCATTTTCTGACATGTGCTATACAGTGCAGCTCACAAGCTATGTGGGAAAAGTTAGCAGAAATAAAAGCCCCCCCTTTTTAATGCCCACTTTCAAGTGGTGTTATTTTTTGGTCCAAAAGACAGTCTACTTTTGTTAGTAGATAGGGCTTTGCATCAAGAATCATGGGTATTTGCATTGGAATGTGCCTGTACCGTCCATGGACTGGCCCTTGACATAGAGTATCACAAAGCAGAGCATGCCTCCCCTGCTCACTATGCCACCAAATTCAAGCTAGCCTGGCTGATGAGGGGTGATACTACGAAAATGGTACCAGGATGCTTGTTTTCTGGTCCAGGCAGGACCTGGCCTGGCAGTTCTGGCTGTACTGTCCCCAGGGGGAGATGAGTCAAGACTGATTTACATATGGTTGGGTCCAACCTCGAATGGCGTGGCAAGCAAAGAAACAATGGATTTAGGCCCGATCTGTGATTAAGAGTGAATGTTTGACATTGTTCAGCATTCCAGCCATCATCTCTTTTTGCATT
Organism: Pleurodeles waltl; assembly: GCF_031143425.1. Taxonomy (NCBI): domain Eukaryota; kingdom Metazoa; phylum Chordata; class Amphibia; order Caudata; family Salamandridae; genus Pleurodeles; species Pleurodeles waltl. Next base: position 641,040,806 of record NC_090446.1, on the reverse strand, counting down.
TGTCGCTATAAGTGGGAAGGTATGCCCAGACGTGGGTCTTGTGCTTGCTATGCCACTAAATTCAAGCTAGCCTGACGGAAGAAGAGTGATACCCCGAAGCCGGTCCCAGGTTGCTTGTTTTCTAGTCTAGGGTGGACTAGGCCTAGATGTTTGGGCTGTACAGGTCCAAAGGGGAGCAAGGTCAAGACTGATTTGCATATGGCTAGGTCCGAATTGGAATGGTGTGGCGAGCAAAAAAAACAATGGATTTAAGTCCAATCCTGTGACTGGGAGTGAATGTTTGACATTCCGCGTTCCGTCCATCATCTGTTCTTTCAGGCAACTTTCCAACGCAGAACACGTCTTGCACTGGAAGGTAAATCCCCCCTAAAATTGGCAGGATTGCTTCACCTTTGTACCAGCAACTATGTGCATTATGGTCATGTTTTTAAGGAAAGACACTCTCACATAAAGGAAGGAATACAGAGGTTGAAGGTTTACTTCACATTTACCACCTAGGGTTTTCTCTTGGATGGTGAAAACAGACACCTATTTTTTTCTGCATTGAGGTGAGGTTGTGATTCCTAGTTGCATCCAACTCTCAGTTCCGGATGGTGAACAACATATGCATACATATATGCAGAAACATTTTTCAAACTTCTGCATAAAAAGAATATGACATCCTCAATGAAAATCGACACGAGGAATTGAATTGTAAAACGTAAAGAATATCTGTAATGCCAAAAGTACAGTTTAGAGTCATCTAGTATACACGACAGTTGTATCTTACTGCTTTCATTATTTAAACATAATAAAAAGATGTATAAAAATACAAACTACTAAATAAATTGATATTTATTGGTTTATGAAATATTTGAAAGCAAACGTTTCGAAATGTGTACTGGTTCTGCCCCTTTAGAACATCTCTAAGCTCCTGCGGTGTGTTTATGCCACACAAGTACATGCATACATTCCGTAAATAAATGGCATATTGAGCTGGGCATTTTGTGGCTACAGAAGCACTCCACTGAACGACTCCATTGCATTAAATTGGTATTTCTGTTTGTACCTGAAGTGTTACATGCAAAGTATTATTAGGTCTGGCCTAGAAACAACATTAGCTGTCTCACATGTCTCTAAAATCATATATATGTGTGTGCACGCGAGCGTGTATGTGTTTGTGTGTACATGAATTCACACATAGAGGAGTTTAGGATCAGCCTTGTTCATTCAATTTTGCTGCTGCTCAAAACAGCATGGTCAACAGTCCAGCCCATTTCAGCCATTATCTCTTTTGGACTGTGGGTTATGACATTCTACCTGATTATATTACAAAATCTGTCTAAATAGAAGCAAACTTTAGTGCCCAATTTTTTGCTAATGCCTTTTTTCTTTCCAGTCTGAAACCTTTGGTGAGTTTAACTTTGTCTTCGTTCAAGGTCTACCTCATGGTATATGGTGTGAAATGAAAGCCACATTCAATATTACATAATTGATGGTTAGTGTACGTTGTAACTGTGATGAACAATAAACTGCACTGGAATTTCTGTTCGGGACACACATACAGTGACACTCATAGCTAGTGTAAAATGTCATTTATTTAGGACAGGATTTACATAAACATCAATAACTTTGAACTGTATAACTCCCTTTTGCCCAACCTTAACTTAAAAGCTTCTCTATGCCCTTCACTCTCTCTTCCAATGGCTCTCTTCAAATCTCCTCCCCTAGGCACTCCCCTATTCCTTTCATGCCCTCCTTGTTTGTAACATCCCACCCCCCCATTCCGATCCTTCACCTCGTTTTTCCCCTTGGAAGGGGGACAAGCCCGCATCTGGCTCTCCCTCCTCCCCCATTTCCTGCCAAAACTTTGAAAACATCACCTGCCCTAACTGACGTAAAAAAAAACCCTCCCTAACCCATCTTCTGAACGCCTTCTAACTGAAACCATTCCTAACTCCTTCCCTATCTGCCGGGCGGGTGGGTGGTCAAAAACCTCTCCTAGCTAGGTCGGCCCGGAAAAGAGGCCGACCCCACCCTTCCACCCCCTTATAAACCCTTTCCTTAAACCCACCCCCACTTACCTCACATCCAATCCGGCGCGCCCGCGCCACTTCCTGTCCTCCCGAACAGGCCCGCGGAGAGACTAGAACGAGTCTCTCTCTCCGCGGGCCCCCCATTGTATTCCTTTGGTCCTCATATACCAACGTCCTCGTATACCAACCAGACTCTTTCTTTACATTAGCGCAGTGCTTACTTTGTACATAAAAACGTGCCGGTGCGCAAACCTCTGCTCTGAAACACGCGCCTTCCGCAATTGAATGTGCCAGTACAGAATACTAAGGCAGCGTAATCCTGAAGCCATCTGGGGCTTCTTTAATTTATTTACAGCCACTCCCTGTCACAGGAAATGCTTGAGGCAGAAGTGCTGACCCTCAAAATAAGGGCCAGTGCCCTACACCGCAACCCACCGGCTCAAATTAGGCACTGCTAGTGGGTGCTTAAAAGAAGAGAGAACAGAAAAGTTGAAATTGCTGGGGCCCTCATTTCCTACAGAGGCCACCTTAGGATATGTCTCCCTGCAATGTATACAATATTTTTGTCGTAATCATAGAATCAATTAGGGGAGTTTGTATACCCAAAGAGGAATTGTTGCTTGAATTAAAAATGTTTGTAACAAATATCATTTGAACGTGAAGCCTAGACGTCTAGGTGCTAAATAGAGAATAAACTGCATTTATTTACCTGTTTTCTCATCCTCCTAATGCCAAGGCTCAAAATGTATTTTTTAAATTATTTTAAAGCATTTTAGAAAAACTCACATTGTGTCTATATTTTAAATGGACTTGTAATCAAATTAGACATCCTCATTCAGGGAGTTCATTCTCTGCGACACTGAGATAAGTTGCAGAAGAGTAATTGTCTCCCATCGGCTCTTGGATGCAGGGTTAGGATTCTGATTGGTTAGGGCTACGGTTCCATTGGCCAACAGGGCTATTTAAGCCTAGGGCTCAGGACATCTCAGCCGGGCGTTGAGGCCAAGGGTGGAAAGGACAAGGGCAGTTGACTGTTTGGGTCTGTTTTGACTGGTTGGACCTAGGGCCAGAGATGTTGCCCAATTTTCAATTTTTCAAAAAGAACCTTAATCTCTCCACATCCTCCAACATCTAAGCACAATATCAGCAAATGCATACTACACATACACCACAAACAAACCTCATACAGATCCCAATGTCTCAACAACCACTACAAAAGCACACAAACCACACTTGTACTCCATTCTACTTCAACTACAACACTATATCACCTTCATTCTCACATAAAATACAACTCCGTTCCATACCACTAACAGATTCACACATTACAAACACAACACAAAGCCACAGTATACACAAATATAATGCATCCAGACACACACTCCATGTTCATACTAAATGCCAGCTCTTTCTTCTACATACTCATAACAGACCCCTCTTTATAATGCCAAAACCTATACTCAGCTTTCATCACAACATCCACAAACACTCTCCTCGTTTCCTAATCAAGTACCTACAACTTTAGATTTCTTACACTCTAATCCATCCCACACATTACGTCTACCAGTGATCAAATCTAACACAATCATTACTCATGTCCATCCCCACTTACTCACAACACACACTCCAAAACACATCACCAACCCCTACACTTTTCAAACACCACTCATCAGCAGTAACTCACATACAAACCTTCACAAAAACACACTACATCCATATCTCCCCCTCACTATTCAGCAAAAACAAAACTACACTCACACACAAGCACATCAAAATCACAAACACTTTCAAAATAGTTTCCATCACACCCACTACCACCCTCCTGAATAACCAAATAATTCAAATCCAAAACCAACTCTGCTTCAACATTCACATTCTTCACCAACATCTACCACAAACACCCCAACACAGCAACATTCATTCACCCTCCTCTAATCCATTGCACAATTTAGCGCTTACAATATGACCCCATGCTCCCCCACCACCCCTAACCCATACTCGGTACATCCTAAAAATCTGACTTGATGCCAGGTAGGTCAGCACTCTGGGGAAACCTCACATATGTCTGCAGGTGTTGTACAAATGCAGCCAGAAATCTGGACAGGATAAGGCAAACATTGGCTGTGAAAACCCTGCACCCATGCTCACTGTCACCTGAAAAGAGCCTGTGGCCAGGAAATGGAGTACAGAGAGCACCTGCACTTCAGTAGAGATGGCATGCTGATTCCGATTTGCTGGTCTCAGTACAGGATACAGTAATGCACAAAGTTTACGGATAGTAGCACAAGTGAGTCTGTAATTGATAATGATGTGACGTTCCACCATGGTCTCCAAATCAACAAGAGGTCTGTACCCAGATGGGGCCCTCCTTCGCCAGAGAGGTCTGTACCTAGGAGGAGTAGAGAACACTTGTGAGGGACACAAATTCATTTGCACAATCTGTTGTGTATTAAACACTGGTGTCCAACATGTGGGTTACAGATAAGCAGTGTAGAATGTAGAACTGGAGTGATATGTCTTAACTGGTATGTCTGGACTGTTGTGGTGAGTAATTTGTCATTTGTGTAATCAACTGAGGGCTGGGGTCCATAGGGCCTCCATGGAGCCCATGACCTAAAATATCTGCGTAGTCCTTGCAGAATGGCAGCCCCCTGTCATCCTCATTTGTAGCAGTGGAAGTGACCTCATCCCACTAGCGGTTGTTGCAATGGCGTAAGGCTGTGTTCACCGTCGTGCACCCATTCATTGGTTAACATGGATATCAATAGGAAATATGGGCCTTTCATGATCGCTCCCAGCGGTGACGGTACACACCGCCACAGAGCGTATGCCATTTCATCACCCCAGGTTCACTTGACTTCCGTATTCCGTGCATGCAAGTACTCCAGTGAGTGTGCTGCTGTGTCCTGACTCTTGTTTCCCAAATGGCATGTGTCACAGGGGAAAGGGCCCGGGCCTTCACCACAGAGGAGATGGACAAGATGGTGGACGGGGTCCTACCCCTGTATGCCAAGTTATATGGGCAACCAGAGGTGCAGATGAGTTGGCGGATGGGGTGCATGGATGTGTGTGGTGGTGGCGAATGCCTGTATACATGTGTGCACAAAATGTCACTGCACAGGCGTTGAATTTTTGACAATCAGCGTGAGTGGGGTGATGGAATGATGTTGTACAGTGTCTGTCCCATAGGAGACGTTTAGCCAGCGGTATCAAATATGCATTGTCTGACCTCTGTTTTTCTTTTATGTGTGTCCCCTACAGGTCAGCGCCCATCAGAAGAGGGGACTCTGGCAGGCCATCGGCAGGGAGTTTGGGGTCTACAACTGGTGGCGCACCCACTGCAGGAAGCAAGGCCCAGCTGGGGAAGTCCTCCCAACGAGGAAGGGGTGCCCGTCGGGCCCTGACCCCTCTAGTGCGCCGCATTCTGGTGGTGGCATATCCAGAGTTGGATTGGCGCTTAAAGGCTGCACAGCAGAGGGTGCTGTAGTATGTATACTGTCTAGTGGCAAGGGACTGTGACTGGTGTCTTAAAGCAATACGGCCACCATGGGCAATTAGATGATAAGGGGCAGGTCTGAAGTTCCTCAAGTCCTTCTGTAATGTGGGAGATGGTTGTATACTAGGGTTGTGGCCACTAGTCAGGGGCATAGGCATGACTATAGCTGTAGGTGCTGCATGTTGGTGTATTAGCTGGGTGGGAGTATGAGTGAACCAAATATGTGCTTCCATTCAGGTGTTAATATTTTTCTCTCCTGTTTTGTCCCCCCACGCCTGTACTCTTGTGTTGTCTGTGTACATCAGCATCATCTGGCGAGGGAGCAGTGGCACCGGCGAGTGGGGATGCAGCGATCCACAGTTCCAAGGAGGCAGAGTCTACTGACGTCAACGGGACCAGTGGGTTGGAAGGCAAGGGGAATACCACGGGGGAGGCAACTACCACCGGAAGTAGTGACTCTGATACCTCCTCTGATGGGAGCCCCCTGGTGGTGGCGGACCCTAGTGGACCCACTCATTCTTTGACATATTCCGCCACCCCCATACCATCACTGCCCTCCCAGTTTCTCCCCACCCAGTTGCCTGTGCCCGCTCACCCAGAAGAGTGGGCATCTCCTTTGCCCCAGGCACCTCATCCCCAGCCCCAGTCAGCCCTGCTGCCCTCACTGAGGAGGCTATTGACCTCCTGAGGACCATCTCTGTAGTGCACCCAACCATCGTGAATGCCATCCAGGGGCTAGCATCCCAGATGCAGCAGTGCAATGCATACCTGGAAGGCATTCACGGTGCCATGTCTGGCCAACAGAGATCTTTGCAGGCTCTGGCCTCCTCTTTGATGACAGCCAGTGTCCCTGGTCTTTCCGTCCCCCCTCCAACCACCTCTACCCCTTCCAGCACCCCACTCCCTTCACCCATCCCAAGCACATGTTCAGACAGCCATGCACACATCTCAACACACAAAAAACATACAGAGAAACACAAACACCACACTTCCCACCACAGGCATACACACAGCCAACATAAAAAGGCACACACAACAACATCTACTTCCCCCAGTGTGTCCACCTGTCCCTCCTCCCTGTCTGTCACCTCTATATGCACACTCACAAGCACTGCACCCTCATTCACTGTTGCTGGCCCCGTTCTTGCAGTCACCACAACATCAGACAACCAGTCATGCACCCCAGACACACCTGCACTCACCACAACGACTTTGAGTACCACTTGCACTTGCAGCACACTCACCAAACTTTCAGACTCCCAGACAACATCCATTTACACTGGCAGCCTGTCTTGTCCCACTGTGTCCACTCCCCTCCTCCCATTACACTCAGACGTCCCCAGACACCCACCCAACACACATCCACCACACCTCAGCATACTGTACAGGCACCTGCATACATGCCACGCACACCTACACCTCTTACAAACACTCCCTCTACCTCCACTCCCACACCTTCCTCCAGGTCCACCCCAACTGCCCCTAAAAAACTCTTCCTGTCCTATGTAGACCTTTTTGAACCCACTGGCCCACCCTGTCTCGTCCCTAAACATGCTCACCTCCTTGTCCTGTCCACTCCTTCCACGTCCAAGTCCGCCCCTGTCTGCCCTTACCATTCCCGTGCCCCTTCCCCCGTGCTGGCTCTGGTCCATCTGCCACTCCCAGGTCAAAGCCCCCTCCCCCACCTTCCAAGCCTAAATCCAAACCCCCTCCACCTCCCAAACGGAAGCCCAAACACCCCATCCTCTCAGGCGTAAGTCCCCATCACTACCACCCCCTGACCCTGTTCCCTGAGGTGCCTGGCTGCCCCATTGATGTCCCTTTATGGTGGAGTACCACGGGCACATGTGGGAGTCAAGTTCGGCCCATTTGGGCCCATCAGCCTCATTTGGACAATCTGTTACAGGATCTGAAATAAAGTTTGTGTGGCCAGTGTTGGTTTTGGCACACTCAGGATACGTGGTTCATCGTTTCATTGTGGGGGGGTGTTGTGCACATGTGTGTACTTTGGGCAGGTTGTCTTAACCTTGTGTCCGGTAAGTACCTCTTGGTCAGGTGTGTATGGCATGTGATGTTGTGAGGGGTTGTGGGTGCGTTGCGGGGTGGGTTGGTATGTAACTGTGCCCTTTCTTCCCTTGTTATGTAGGTTGCTGTACTTACTGCATGGTCACAGAGGTATATGTCAAGGAGCAGCACTGGCATGATTTCCAGTTCTCTCTCCATGTTTGCTTCGGCGTGTTCTGTGTGCCTCCGGTGAGTGTTTCCTTTTATTTTGTTCGTTTCCGCCTGGCTTTGAGTGGCGGTGGTTCCCGCCCCGGAACTGACTGCGGTCTAGTGCTTCATTATTTGTTGGGTGGGTAGGGCCTTTCCGTCAGCCTGTGGGTAGCCTCTTCAGTCGTTGTCGACACTCCTCTGCTGGCGGTGAGTGTTTTTCAGGCTGCCTGTTTTTCATGTGCTTCTTTATTTGACGGTCCAGAACGCCAACCTGGCGGTGCAGTCTTTCCCGCCATGTTCATAATGAGGGCCTATATCTCAGAAATCAGCTATAATAACTTATTACAATTAGGTAGCTGTATCAATTCAATTCAAGGAACTTTATTGCGGCTACAGGAGCCATAAAAGCGCAAGCAGTAATAAATACAAATAAATACACAAAATTATAATTACAATAATAAATATAATGATGAAAAGAAGTAAAAGATAAGGATAAAAATGGAATAAAAATGCGCTCGCACAGAATGATGGGACAGTCTTAGTTGGAGTCTTTATACAGATAAGAATTTCCCTCTAACAAGCTAGCTAGCTCCGAGGAATTTGGCGACGGCGATCACTAGCGTTGGCCTAGTGTCTGATCTGAGGATTCGCAGGGCTAGCTCAGAGCTGCAGACTCCCAGTAGTCTGCATGCCGGGGCCAGCCATTTCATGCGAGGGGCGGTGTACGCGGGGCAGGCAAAAAGGACGTGAGGGAGATTCTCGACGGGGGCTTTGCAGGCTGGGCAGGCGGTTGATTCATTGTGTGACCAGCTGCTGGTGAAAAGTCTTAATGGGAGTGTTCCAATGCGGAGCTAAAAGTACAGTTTCCTTTCCCTTGGGGCCGTGATTAGGTCCCAAAAAGCTTCATACTTGCATGACTCTTTTAGGTTGGCAAAGTCACAAGATAATGAAGTGTGGAGTGCAGCCCTTGTGTCTTCGTAATTTGCCATTTGCCAATATAGTTTCTTTAGTTCGCTTTTCAAGGGGAAGACGGACGTGGTTGGTGAGTTCCAGAGATCATCGAGCCCGAGTGAGTACCGTGAACCCTTGATGTATCGTAGCCAGGGGATTCTGTGAAAATGGTCGGCTTTTAAAATGACCTGTAGAGCTTCAGTGAAGATATCGAGCTGAGGGGTGGTCCAGAGACGCCGCCAGTACAGCAGAGGACGCAGGCGGGCTTTATGTCCAATGCGTTTGATACCGAGATCCTTAAAGAGGGGGAACAGTGGGGTGCTTGGCGGAAGGGACACAAGGTTTCTCAGGAAGTTGTTTTCAGCGATGGTTATGTCTTGGATTTTGGTGTAGCCCCATAGTTCAGCCCCGTAAAGCGCTGAGGACACGGCCTGGGCTTCGTATATCTGTATTGCTGGGCGAATTGGTTTTGTGTGTGAGAGGTGAAAGTTTTTTAGTTGTACCCCTGTTGTTTGTTTTAGTTTTAGAGCTTGTTTTCCTATGTGTGGTTTCCAAGACATATCGTCAGTGAATGTTATGCCCAGGTAGCTGAAAATGCCCACCTTCTCAAGTGTGGAGCCCTCTAGAGTAAACTTCCCTTTAAAAGATCTATGGGGATTGAGGGTCATTAGTTTTGTTTTTGAGGCATTGATTTCAAGTCCCTGTGTTGAGCAGAATTTCTTGAAACAAGTAAGGAGTTTCCTTAGACCGCTAGGGGTCTCGGATATCAGAAGAGTGTCATCAGCAAAGAGTAAGACTGGGATTTTTTGTGTGCCAAGTGAAGGTGCGTCAGCCTGCATTCTGAGGAGGGAGGGGACGATTTCATTGATGTACAGGGAAAAGAGGGTCGGGGCAAGGACGCACTCTTGCCGCACACCCCTAAAAACATGGATTCTATCAGTTAGTTGCCCCACCTGACTCGTCCGTAGATGTCCTCCTGGAGTCGTATCAATATGGCTAGAATATGCTCCGGGATTCCCATCCGAGAGAGAGTGTCCCATAGTTTGTTGCGAGGTACTAGGTCAAAAGCAGATTTTAGGTCCACAAAAGCTACATAAAGGCTGCCTTTGCCAATGAACACTGTTTTCCAATATAATAATAGGAATCTGAGGGCTTGATCAGTGGTGGATATTTTCTTCCGGAAACCGGCTTGTAGGGGACTAAGAATATCATGTTCAGTCATCCAGTCTTCGATCTTTCCTAGGAGGCAGTGGCAGAAGACTTTTTGCACACAGTCAATTAAGCTAATAGGTCTATAGTTGCCCTTTGTAAAGATTGGAATAACAATAGCCGCTTTCCAGGACTCGGGGATTGGCGCCCCAGATGCTATTGCGTTCGCTATAATGGTGAGGTATCTTGACCAGGATGCTAAGTCTGTTGAGAACAGGTCTGCTGGGACACAGTCTGATCCAGGGGCCCTGCCGCGTTTTAAGGTGCTTAGGGAATAGGTTATGTCACTTTGGGAGAACAACAGGGGTGCTGCGGTGGTGGGTGCTAATGAGGGATTTAGGTGGGGGCCCATGCGAACAGGAATGGGGCTATCATGGTCAGGGGAGTACAGGCTGCTAAAGTGAACTACCCAGTCTTTCGGGGCAATATTGGTTGTGATGTCCAAACCACTGGTTTCTGGGCCTCGCGCTGCCAGGGACCAGAACACACTATAGTTCCTCTCGCGCACAGCGTCACTGAGTGCTGTCCACCATTTATTATCTTGGTCACGCTTGGCTTTGCGTATTGCAGATTTGTAGGACTTCCTAGCTACGCGGATGGCGGTGGGGTCCTTGGACTTAATGGCTTGGACTAAGGTAGCTGTATCATTTTTTTTATCATACAAGACTAGGAATCTCTCACGCCCCTGATAAAAAATTAAAGACTTACTTTCATACATGGATTTCAGTTGTCAGGGCAGCAGCTGGCTGCAACAGTCTGTGCCTGCCCCAAGTCTTTGCCGCTGCTGCCTGCCTCTGGCCCACGGTTGGACCCAGCCCAGAGGCTTGATGGAGGCAGGAGTGATTGCTGTGCACTCTGCCCTGCATCATTGTGTAATGAAGACACTGACACTAGTGCGGGTGAGTGGAGGATCCTGCCCTCAAACCCCACAACACCCTTCCATGGAGGATTGCCACCACCACGGTGTGGACCCAGCTGAGGCACCCTGGTGCAGGGAAGGAGCCTGCCTGCTCCCTAACCTATTGTTACAAGGTAAAGGTGTGGAATGAGGCAAGCAGAAGGTGCAGAAAGATCTGGACATTTCAAGTGTGCTGGCATGGCACTCGGGAGAGACTGAGCAGGCAATGCTGATAACGGGCCCAGCCAATGGAGCTGCAATATTCTCCTATAGAGCCAGGCCTTCCCTCATGCTGGTGTTGCCTGTGTGACAGCAAGAAGCCCTGTGACAGCATACACCTGCCAGAGGTTCACTATGCAGCATAGTGGTAGGACCCCCTACTTCCAGTGCAAGGAGACCTTGGACTACATCCTTGGGGCTATAGGCAGTGTTAATGCGTGTGGCAAGACAACTGTGTCGACACATGGGGCTGGCTGATAACACAAGATCCGGGTCATCCCTCGGGTGGCCCTGTGTTGCTGACTGCTCATGTAATGCTAGGGGAGTCCTTATATGGGTAGCCCCAAGGGTACCTTTTCAACACAGGCGGCATATTCTTGACCCGGAGGGGAGATACATGATACTGTTTGGTGCCTTGAATGGACTTAAGATATGTCTGATCAACGTCTATGAATCAAACAATGATGGCAGGTCATACTTTAGTGAGGCTGCTCCTTACCTAGTGGCAGATATTCAACTTGCAGGGGACCGCAATTGAGTTATGGACAGAACATCAGCTGGGAACCGCCAAGGCCCCACATGAAACCAGACAAGTGGTGGGCACCTTCAGGGAACTCACATTTTTTAACCCTTGGCAACACAGACACCTTACTGTCAGAGCCACCACATGCTATACACCAGCTACAAAGACAACAGTTGGCTACATTACTACTTTGTCTCTGAGACACTGCTCCCTGAGTGCAAGACCTCTCCTATCTTGCCAGATATATATCTGGCTACTCCCCATTGTTGATGGCTTGGGGTAAAGACTATCAATGACCATTGATTCTATCATGGCACCTCCTCCCAGAGGCTCCGACTGACCCTCCCTTTGAAGCAACAGTTAGAGATGGCCTCATGCACTATTTTGACTAAAACTGGAAAATGTCAGGGGGGCTAGGGCGTGCGACTGGGAGGTCATGAAAGTGATCCTGAGAGGGACCTGCCTCAAAACAATGTACGGCATTAGACAACAGCTTGAGGAATACCTTACCCTGTCAAGAGGCAAAACTGAGTGCACTGGAAAACCTCTGCCCGTCCCAGCCACAAAAGCTTATAGGCTGGTTCAGGCATATAGGGACCTGTTGGATGATTAGCACAGACTAGAGAAGCATGTAGACACAGCTTATTGTCAGCAACTGCAAGCGGGGGGGGAGGATGCAGGGGCAATGCTGGCACAGCTGCTTAAACAGCAAACAGTGCTTGCCAGGAGGCAAGTCTGTACACATGGAGCTGTCAATGAGGTGTTCATGGCCCATCTCAGCAGACTGAATGCCGTCACCCAGTCCCTGGCGAACAACAGAGCTACCTTTTTGGCAGATATAGTGCTTCCTAAATTAGGGGAAGAAGAGGGGGCTCCCTGGAGGAGCCTATTTCCCAAGGAAAAATCCTGGCCTGTATAAGACACTTAAAAATCTAAAAAACACAGTGTGCCAACAGACTCTAAGCTGAGTTTTACCAAAAATGTGCAGCTACATTCGCAAATAAGCTGCTAGAAGTCTATCAGGAGGTGGACTGAATGGGCGCCTGCCTCTACGTGAGAGGGACTTGTGACCCTTGTCCCAAAAAAGGGAAAAGGATCTGGTAGACCCCACTGAGTATAGATCACTGTCACTAATAAATGTGACAGTCAAGATACTAAGTAGTGTCTTGGCAGCACACCTTCTCCTCCATCTATCGACACTTATACATCCAGACCAATGTGGCCTCATACTAGGGGTGGGCAGTAAGCTTCACTTCACTTACTCTGGCAGAGTTAAAGACTCTGCTAGCCCCAGCAGACAAGACAGTCTGTGTTTGCGCTGTGTGGCTCATAACTGGGCTGCATTGCACACTCAGCCCAAAGGTCGGCCGCCGGGTATGGTTCTGCTGCAAGCTGCTAGTGAGGGGTTGCACCATCACTAGATCCAGGCCTCCCTCCTTTCACTGCCCTCAGCAGCCCAGAAGCAGGGGTGGTAGAGAGCCTGGCTACTGGCAACAGGGACCCTAGAGTGAGGAATCCTGGACCCAGGTAAAACCCTCATTTCACTTTCTCTTCTATGTGCACACAGGGGTCAGCACTGGGCATGGACAGTATTTGCATGGTGGTTGGGAGGGTGAAGGATTCTATGCTTGGTAAAAAAGCAAACTTGCAGTCAGAGCTCCAGCACTTCCGAGATAGGGCACATTCTGCGCCAGGGTGGAAGGGCAGGTGGCACTCCACCGCACATGGAACTCCAGAGTTTTCACCCAACTCCATGGAGTAGAACTCCGTGAACTCTGCCCACCAGTATTTCAAACCACACTGCAGCACAATACATAATCTTCTTTGCCTGTCACAAGTCTTCCATGCCCAGCTTCTAAGTGACGACCCTTATACCTTCGCACTGCGATATCGAGCAGGCATTTGACTCAGTGGAGTGAGATTACCTGTAGCTTGTCGTTGATACGATGGGCCTAGGTCCTAACTACATTGTGTGGAACAAACTGTTGTATGAGGCCCCAGTGGCCCAAGTGCACACAGGGGAACTAGTGTATACATCTGTCCAGAGGGACCTGAGAGGGATGCCCCTTGTCACCCCTCCTGTTTGCCATGAAACCGATGGCTGCACTCCACCAGGTGCTGGGGACTTGAGTAGGGGAGGCCCCACATTTGGTATACTTATACGCGGATGACACCCCCATTTATGTCTGTCAGACAGAGTACTCAATCCCTATACTACTGGATGCCTTTGCAACTATTCAGGGAGTGTTTCCACTGGGCACTTTGATTCGTCCTTGCTGCTCATAGGACTTACGGTACTGAGACCAATATCTGGGAGGTCAATTTATTGAACAAGAGGAAGTGACTGAATCCTTTCCATTTAGACCAGGTCAGTATTTACAGTACGCAAAAATGCAGGTGAAGGGCTGGGAGATATGGCCTTGCATCCCAACAAAGCCGCCAGTTTCTCACACATTAGCAACCCTCCTGAATGTGGTCGGGTGGTTGCAGACTGATATCCTACATTTACAAGTCTCTAAGGGATAATATTTAAAGCACAACTTAAATGGGAGGGAACACTGGGGGAGACAATGACAGCACAGGAGAGGGAACATGTCTTTGAGTGAGCCAAGAAAGTGAGTGCCAAAGCTCAATTCAAACTCATTCAGTACAACCATGCTCATCAGCCCTACCTCGTCTACATATTTACCCCTCTCGGTCAGATGACTGCCCACATTGTGGCACCAGTGAACTTTGTGCATATGCTGTGGAAGTGCCTTTCCCTGATGCCTTCCTGGAGGGAAGTGGTGACCACTTTAGATAGGGCCACTGGACAATTACACCCAGATCCCTTTTGCTGGGGCTGATATCCAAACCGAAGGGAGGGGGGAAGAAGGAAAACAAATACATATTTAGTCGCATGTTTGTACTATTGGGGCTTATGCTAGCAAAAAGCTGTATTGCCATTAAATTGGCTCAGCCCAGCACAACCTAGATTTTAAAACTGGATCAGGGATGTATCTAAGTGGGCGGTGGGAGATGAAATAAGGACGAAACGTGAGCAGAGATGAGAAACTGGCGGATGACTTCGCTGCATGTGCGCATATGCTGCAAGAGCTAAAATCTGAACCTCGTGACCACTGGGACGTGGCGCGAGAATGTGATGGGAAATACAGACAGTTCGGTTTTATTAAAAAAAAGAGCAATGTGGGAGTGTCAGCGTGTTTGTGGGTTCAAGTCTGTGGACGTTGCTGGGTCAATATGTTAATTAACATGAAATAAGCCAAGCTTTTCAGTGATTTACCGGAGTGGGTGGATGTGCGGATGAAGGTTAAGGGGTAACATCCACCACATATCAACTACCAACTACCATATGGGTATGGTATTCGGAAAAATGTTGTAAGCGAAGATCAGCGAGGGGGGGCGTTGAAAATATGTTTCACATGATTAGGTTTGGACGCTGTTGTACTACTACTTTTCCTCTCTTTTCCGCAGCCAGTGCTATTGACCAGTGACCATTATGTGTTGTGTTTAAAAGATAATCAAATCATATAAAACATATTAAAAACATATATTTTGTATTTGTTATGTTTATCATATTTCAAAGCAGTCATTTATGCGGCTAAAAAATGAACTGGAATGCAAATCTTAATGGTAATCACACAATCAACACTAGAAGGCTGAGAAGCTGAGCTAACCCCATTTGGATTTGAGACCATGGTAATGAATTACAATTACACACATACATTATGAACAGTCCCTCAACAGTGAGCTATCTGAGTAAGAGACAGGAACTGAGTGTGATTTGTTGTTTATTGCTGCTGAAATAGAACTATGAAAATTGCTGAAGGACCTTTGAACGCAATCTTGCTCTTATTTGAGACTGGTGATAGTCAAATCTTGGGCAAATTATATGTAATTTGGAGCTCCCTGAAAAAACGGAACTGGTTTCATACATGCATGGACACAGACAGTAGATAAGTACTGCTGGCACTGAGGCGATCAAGTAGACCTTTCTCTAGACCGCCCATGGCATTATGACCACACCCGCCGCCATGGTTTCAGTGGTTTCTGTACCGCCACTGAAACCATGGTGGTACGCACTATCAGTGCCAGGCAATTCCTTCCCTGGCACTGATAGGGGTCTCCCCCACCCACCTCCTCCTCCCCAGAGTCCTCCCCCACACTCCCCCTCCATCTCCCGACAGCCCGCACATTTACACACATATACGCATACATACACACGCATACACACATTCACCCACGCAGTCATACATTCATACACACTCACAGCAACACTCACTAATATACATCAAGGCAAACGCAATCACATGACACAACATGCACGTACACTCACACCCACTCATGCACACACGCATTACACACGCATGCACGCATTCACACACAGTCACACACACCCCCACACACGGCAACAACACTCCTCACTCCTCTCTCCTGTCGGAGAACCCAACTTACCTGCTTGCAGGGGGTCCTCCGGCAGGAGAAGAGACGCAGCGCTGCTGCTAGCAGCAGCGTACGCCAGCAAAACACTGCCAGGCTGTATCATGGAACATGATACGATAGGCAGTGTTTTGCTGGCGTGGCGCTGCTGCTGGCAGCAGTGCCACCTTACGGCCATTCCCTACCATGACCGTCGATGGAATTCCGCCAGCCTTCTGGCAGTATTCGGTCTATGGTCATAATGGCACGGACGATCGGTAGCCACGACGACGGTATGTTGGCGGCCATCGCCGTGGAGGTAGGCAGCATTTGCCGCCAATGTCGTAATGAGGGCCTTAGTATTTTACATAAGAGGCATTTTTGCATTTGCAAATGGCCCACTGCTGCAAATCAGATGCTTCGTGACTACAAAAAGACTTGATACAGGAAGAGAAGCTGAATAGCAGCAGTAAAGTGCTCAGAGTCCTAGGGCCAACAAAAGGTACAGCAGTAAAACAGGCGAGCTCTGTATCTAAACGAATCTCTTTAGTATTCAGTTTTCCCTCCACTACATCTGCTACAAGGCGGTTCCAGGCACTTAGTATTATGTCACTTTCAATGAATGATAATATGGTGCCTGAATATTTTATTAAATATGGGTGAAGTTGCATTGTGAAGTTCTGAATTGAAGTTCTGAACCATTAATGGTTAACAAAGCAACTCTTCAACTGTATTGCGGACACCAACCTACTGACTTCAGAAATCTTACACTTCTTTCAGCAATTAAAGGTACATAAAAAAAAGGTATTTCACAAAAGGTGTTTGGTGACTAAAGGCTTGAAGAAGTAGAGATGTGCAATCCAATGAACTGAGGCGCCTTTGCTCAGTACTCCAGAAGTGTACTGATGAGTGAGTCAAGAGACCCAGTACTTAAGAAAGTGCCTTTGATGTGTGTGTGGGGGGGAGGGGGAGAAAATGACCACAAGAGAATTCTTCTGAAGCGCACAGGTGTGAATGATAGTCCTTATCCTTTGAGGTGTAAATGTGAGTCCTTCCCAACGTCCTCCCCAGGAAGACCCATGAGTATGCAGATGAACACAGTTGCAGATGCGTATCGTGTGTTGTGGATGTCTGAAGGGAATGCACAAGTGTAGCTGTCACCTAGCCCAAGCCAGACGTGTATTGGAGATAGGTTGCAGGCACAGAGGGCAGAGAAATGTCAACCTTCTAAAATAGTAATAATATATCTGAATTTACCAGTAAAGAGGATTTATTATTACCATTCCAATGGTACTAAACATGATCCAGATACTCCTCTCAGGTCAGAGCTACAAGATTTTATAAGGAATTCCTAATGCTGGCCTATGAGGGGGGCAGTCCTCGCAGTAATGAAAAATTACTTTTATGGGTTTTTCATTACTGGGACATGAAAAACTTAAAGGTACATGTTCTACCTCTTGCTTACATGGAACCCTACCAAGTGGACTACCTAGGGCCTACCTTAGGCATGACATATGTAAGAAAAAGGGGGGTTCTGGGCTTGGGAAGACGTCTTAACTGCCAAATCGGGTGGCAGTGAAACTGCACATGCAGGTTCTGCAGTGGCAGGCCGGAGAAATGTTTACAGGGCTCCTTAAGTGGGTGGTACAATCAGTGCAGCAGGCCCACTAGTGGAATTTAATTCACAGGCCCTGGTTATGTGATACACAACACTAAAAGAGACGTACAGGTAAATAAAATATGCCAGTCATGGATACACCAATAGAATCATGTTTTAGGGGAGAAGCTGATTAGCAGTGGTAAAGTGCTCAGAGTCCTAAGGCCAGCAAAAGGTACGCAGCAAAACAGGTGGTAAAGGCAAAGAGTCTGATGTAAAACCACCCTAAGGATGCCAGGTCTAACAATAGCACATCCAGAATTTAATTACCTCATGATGCACTCAGATTTGACACTTAAAAAGAAACACAGTGAAGTAAAACAATTTGGTTACAATCCAATAGTTTGGTCATGAAGAGAACCAAGAATTTGAACCCAGGTTTTGCAGTTATATACTGTGCAATTCAGCCAGTGGATGAATATATTTGTCTCTCTCCCTTCCCCCACAAAAGACAATGCTTTGTGTTGAATTAATTCAGGTGCTAAAGCAGCATTCAATTGTAAAACAAATAAATATATATATATATATATATACATATATATATATATATATATATATCAAATATTAATGTTTCTTTCTCTCTTTTGCTCTCACCCTTTCTGTGTACATATTGTGTGTGTAGGTGCTGCCCTTCTCAAGAAAGTACACAGTTAAGTGTAAGGAAAGATATGAGTCAGTTTTTAGGTCGAGCATACTAGACCCTGCAGTTGTCTAGTTTTGAAAGACATATTGAGGATTATCAAAATCATACAGGGCTTGGAGCCTGCCCATTGCTTACTCATGGTTGGCTTTCCTGCCACTCGTTTATCTGCATATTATTTGTGTCCACACTTGTCAATCTTGTGTTTGTCCCTCCTATGTACCATTGTATCGGTCTTTGTATTCACTGGCTTTTGGTTAGTCAGTTCAAGGGAGTGCATGTGTTTTCCTGCTCTCTTCCTCATGCACCTCTTTACCCCTGCACTTAATGTTGCTCGCTATTGCCTGTGTGCAAGGCCAGATTGGCTGTACCGGGCATCAGTTGTTTCCCCAGGAGGCTGGAAGGGTGGTGGACCACTTTTGTTACTGGGGGGCGATTTTGTTGCAGTGCAGTTTTAAAAGCCCTGCAGAGATTTTTGTATATCAAACAGTTTTCAAGCATTAATACAAGTGCTAAGATAACTCTGGTTGTTAATGTACCTGCTGGAAAGAGATGGGGCTTTGTCTAGTGGCAAGTTTGACTTATATAAGGTAGCTCAGGGAGACAATGTGCCTGCTGGATAGAACGTGTACTTTGCAGCTCACAGAACAGTATTTTATGCTGATAGCTCTGTGGGTTAGTGCGTTTGTCACAGAGAATCTTCTGTTACTTTGCCATTCATGAGTTACAATCATAATCTATCTCAGTGAGCTATGAACTGCCATCGAAGAGCTGCATGCAAACTGCATGGTACCAGTTAGAAAGTTATTTTTTTTTAGTCTTTGCTTATTCTAATTATGCTATAAAGGGTTTGTTGGGTAGTAATAATTATTAGTAAAGTCAACCCTAACCACTGTGTTATATTCTGAATCCTGAGTTCATGCTTCCCCAGAACAAGCACTCTTAAAAAATACATACCAGTATGGATGATATGTGAATCCTACACCTTGTAGTCCCCTTTGTCTTATGTAACATTTTCTATACACTGATTAACACACATATGATTCATTTTCTCTGTATGTGTGTGATGTAAAGTAACACCCTACACTGATAAGAGAGGCACGATAAAACAAATGAAATACATGTGAGAGTGGCTACACAGAGATGAGAGGCACTGCTGGAGAGCGACGGTGAGGGACTCCTTGAAGAGCTCCAATGAAGACTGACGTATTCTGGTGCACTATAAGGCCATCATTTACTATGCTGTAAAAGCTAAAACAATTAAATATATAATTAAAAACGTAGAATGCACTGTTTTTGACATTTTTCCCCCACATTTTTTGGGGTGGAGAATTCAAAGAGTCCCCATTGTAGTGGCCAGGCTCGCTTTGTACCATATGGGGGCTGGTCTGGCAAATTTTACCAGGGCTGCTTTGGTTCCGAGTCTGGCCCTGCCTGTGTGCTTCTTCCCCCTCCATGCTGCACTCACTCTACTGTCCTTTCTGCATTTCATTCTTACCTATATGCTTCCCCTGTGCCTTCCCTACTTTGCTCTCTCATCTGTTCCTTCTTTCGCACTCCCACCCCCACACTATGTGTTG
Organism: Pleurodeles waltl; assembly: GCF_031143425.1. Classification (NCBI taxonomy): domain Eukaryota; kingdom Metazoa; phylum Chordata; class Amphibia; order Caudata; family Salamandridae; genus Pleurodeles; species Pleurodeles waltl. The sequence continues at coordinate 641,020,985 of NC_090446.1, read as the reverse complement.
CCTTATTCTCCCCACACTAGACTTGCTTCCCCCTACCCATGTCCTTTCTTTGTCACCAATTGGTTCTCCTCACCAGCCCACTTTCCATTTTGCTTCTGTCCCCCTTCCTTCATGTTGCTTCCCCACCTTCTCTATCAATTGCTGCTTCTTTGCCCTACATCCCGCACTGCCTCCACTACCTGTGCACTTTGTGTAGCCCCACCTGTATTCTCCGTTTTGCTCCCACACACCTGCACTTCAAAAACTGCTTTTGTGAATTTTTTCGTTTTACTTGCTGATCCCATTGGAATGGGCAAATAAACAGAAAAAGGGGTGTCTGTGCAATTTTGTATTCACCCACGTGCATTGTTTGCACCTTCTAAATTATGCGGCTGACTGTGACATTTGCCCTCATTACGACCCTGGCGGTGGGCGATAAAGTGGCGGTAATACCGCTAACAGGCTGGTGGTAACTACCATCAAATTATGACCATGGCAGTGATATCTCCGATAGACAGCCAATGTACCACACCAACCGCTATGGTGGAAACAACAGCCACCACGGTGGTAGCCGCATACAGCCAGGCAGAAGTCAAAGTTACGCCCATCATATTAAGACCCAGCAAACCAACACCTTTTCTGGAACGGTACCAAATGCCATCAAAAGCCTGGCGGAAACAGAGCACAAAAGTCAAAGGACTCACCACTGGAGACACACGGAAGAACCATGCCACCTGCTGGTGCAGGCTCCTTCCCCTTCTTCCCAGCTGGTGCAGGCTCCTTCCCCTTCTTCCCAGCTGGTGTAGGCTACTTCCCCTTCCTCACAGCTGCTGCCAGACTCTTCCCTTTCATTCCAGGTTGTGCTGCCTCCTTCCCCTTCAGTTTTGTTGTTCTGGTATCCCTGCCACCACAAGTATGTGGTGCTACCACTGGCCCCGTGGACTGTTTGGCTGAGGTGCAGGGCTGTGTCCTTGCTACCCTGCCCATGTGTGAACGATGGGGGTAGGGGTAGGGAAGTGGTCAATCTGAGAAGGAAAAGCTTTTTAGGGACGTTGGGGCAGGAGGAGGGAGGAGTAATGGGAGTGGAGGATGAGGGAGTGGTTGTCGGAGGTGTATGTCTGCTGGATTTGAGTACAGGTGCATGGGCTGTATGCTGTTGTGAGGTGGGTGGCTGTTGGGTGTCTGAGTGCTTGCATTTGTGTCCTTTAGCAGCGGGGACAGACGCGGTGGGAGAAGACACGGGGGTCAGGTGCATGGATGTTGTGGAGGTGTCTGCCAGTGAGGTGTGTGGACTGCTTGGTGTGGTGATGCTGCTGGTAGTGGATATTGATGTAATGCATGCAGGTGTGAGTGTGGACGTAATTGGGTGGGATGTGGGGGGAGACAGTGGAGAAAGTGGATGCTGTTGTGTCTGCAACTGAATGGTGTTTGTGTGAGTGCCTGTTGGATAAAGTGTGGTGCTTGTGTTTGCCTGTGCCACTCTTGTGTGTTGTCTTGTGTGTATGCTCGTCTGTCTGTGTGCTTGGGATGGGTTGGGGTTGAGGAGAATGAGACTGGGAAGTGGAAGTTGGAGGGGGGACATTAGAAACAGGGACAATGGCTGCCATCAGAGAGGATGCCAGAGCCTGAATCGATCTCTGTTGGGCTGCCAATCCACCGTGAATGCCCTCCACGAATGCATGCATTGCTGAATCTGGGATGCCAGCCCCTGGATGGCATTTCCAATGGTTGATTGTCCTACAGAGATGGATCTCAGGAGGTCAATAGCCTCCTCACTCAGGGCAGCAGGGCTCACTGGGAGAGGGCCTGAGCTCCCTGTGGTGATGGAGATGCCCACCCTCCTGGGTGAGCGGGCATGGGCAACTCGCTGAGGGGCTACTGGGAGGGCAGTGCTGGTACACGGATGGCAGCTGTACCTGCAGCTGTGGTGGTCACAGAGGTGTCCGCCACCACCAGGGAGTTTTAATCGGAGGAGGAATCAGAGTCTGTGTTTTTCCCTCTAGTCTCCGCCATGGTGCTCCCCTCGCCCTCTGTCCCACTGGTTCCCTCGGTGTCGGTGGACTCTGTCTCCAGGGTCCAGCTCCCTATGTCACCAGTGCCTCTGCTCCTCTGCCAGATGATGCTAATGCACATAATGACTGGATGACAAAACAAGAAAGGGTGGGAGAGAGACAAAGGATACACAAGGTCAATGAATGCACCAACACCACCGTTGGCGTACACAGCACCCTCACACACAGGGAACAGGCCTATGCACTATGCATTGCACTACCAGTGAAATGGTTAGTCACCAAGTCATGAGGAGGGGCACACACCGCCAACTGCAGCACACCTGGGACCCACAATGCTCTGCCCAGAAGTGAATACCAACATGCTAGGTAAGCAGAATATTCCATTCAACCCTTAGCCTACAGAGGTCCTATGCTGCTTTTTCTGGCCTGGCTTAGGGGCACCCACTGACACACAACCACCACCCGGATACCACCCCACCAGCTGTAAGTTGTAATGATACCCACTGTACTCACCCCCTTGTGGCTGCTGCGATGCCCTCGAGCACCCATCTAGCTCAGGGTAGGCCACCGCCAGTATGCGGGCCATCAGAGGGGTCAGGGTCCCCGGGGGCACCCCTTACTCATTGGAAGGCCATCCCCAGCTGGGCCTCCACGGTCTCCTGTGCCAAGTGTCTCAGGTCCTTCCACCGTTTGCGACAGTGGGTGCTACGCCTGCCATAGACCCCCAGTGTCCACACCTCCTTGGCAATGGCACACCATATTCCCTTTTTTTGATGGGCTCTGACCTGCAGAGGCAATACAGACAGGAGAACACCATTAGACAAACAGTCCAGCCTGTCACACAAATAGCCCACCGTACCCGTTTGCATCACCATTGGCACACACATAGCCCAGCGCACAACATGTACAATGCAAAGAGGACATCCGCTCACCCCCTTACACAATGCCTTCACACACAACTCCATGCATTCAGCCACATGCATCGTTCCCACAGTGTACTCACCTGTTGGTCTGAAGGCCTGTACAGCAGTCCGTACTGGAGTAGGACCCCACCCACCAATTGTGCCAACTCCTCAGAAGTGAAGGCTGGCGCCCTTTCCCGGGTCACACGGGCAATGGTAGCTTCCAGACATAGCTCACAGCAGCACATGCAGTGTAGGTCCTCTCCTATGGAAGGTCAGGAAACAAGTGAGGAATGTGAATTAAAATGGCCGTCACGTCTGGGCGGTGCATACCGTCACTGCTGAAAAAGATCCTCATTGGCCACTGTACCCCATAGGGCCCAATATGAACCAATGAGGAATTGCACGGCGGTTCACGGCCGCCTACCGTCACGGCGCCCAACGTTGGTGGCATTTCCTTACTTCCACCTGTCCCTCCACACAGGACAGACGGTCGCCATTTTAAGGGGGGGGAACAGGCCTATCGATAATTGCTGCATCACAGGATAAATATACACATACTTTTTAAATTACACTGTCCCAAAACAAGTTTGCATGATGTGGACTGCTGTTGTGGTATAGTTCTTCAAATTATGACAGCCTACTCACTCTCGTGTCCCTTAGATACCTACCGCATAGGATGAAAAGGAGATGGAGACATACCCCCATGTACAGACCCCTGGTGGACTTGGCTACACTGGAGGACAGGCACATAATACTCACCTATAGACTGGACAGGGCTACAATCACAGAGCTGTGTGCACATGTGGAACCTGACCTGATATCAGCTATCCCTCAGCCCACTGGGAACCCCCCTCTTGTGCAGGTTCTATCAGTGCTCCATTTCCTGGCAACTGGTTCTTTCCAAGTGACAGTGGGCTTGGCAGCAGAAATGTCACAGCCAATGTTCTCAATCGTGCAGGCAAGAGCCTTGTCCGCCCTGATAAAACAATTGTGCAGCTACATTGCTTTCTCCCAGGTGGAGGATTTGGCCACCGTGAAGGCTGGGTTTTATGCAATGGGACATATCCCCAATATAATTGGGGCGATTGATGGAACACATATTGCATTTGTACCCCCCAGCAAAATGAACAGGTGTACAGGAATCGTAAGAGTTTCCACTCCATGAATGTGCAGATGGTGTGTCTGGTGGACCAGTACATCTCCCACATCAATGCTATGTATCCTGGGTTGGTGCATGATGCCTTTTTCCTAAGGAAGAGCAGCATCCCAAATGTGATGTCCCAACTAATGTGGCACAGGGTGTGGCTAATAGGTGAGCTCTGGTTCACACCCAGGGTATTTTGGTGTGTGCCTATGGTGTTGGCCATATAGGATAGTGTGTGGTTAAATGTTGTCCTTCAATATTTCCAGGTGACTCTGGAAACCCAAACCTATCATAGCTGCTGACCCCTGTAAGGAATGCCATGATAAGGGCAGAAGAACGTTATAATGAGGCACATAGCCGAACCAGAAGGATCATTGAAAGGACCTTTATCCTCCTGAAGGACAGGTTCAGGTTCTTCCATCTGACAGGTGGATCCCTGTACTACTCACCCAAGAAGGACTGCCACATGCTGCTTGTTGCACAACCTGGCCCTCAGATGACATGTACCTTTTCTGCAGGAGGAAGAGACTGGAGATGCCTCTGTGGCAGCAGTGGACCCTGAAGACAGTGAGGATGAGGAGGCAGAGAATGATGATGTGGACAACATAACATTGGTGATATGTCAGTACTTTCAATGACACACAGAGGAGACAGTACTACTTCACATTTCTATGACTATGTGCTGGCATGACCCACTTCTTTCCCCTACTTACTGTTCCCTATGGATATTCATTTTACAGATGTAGGTTACATGACATGATCACAACAGCCAGATACACGTCATTAATTCTATGCTCATACTATTTACAGTTAATTTGCAATGGTTGTAGCCGTTTCAATCAATACAAATTTGCAATACTAGTAGTCGAGTTTTATCCAAGGGTGTTTATTGTAGTGCTAATAAATAGAGGGGAAAGTGCAATAGAATGTGGTGATGATGGAGGAAAGTCCAGGGTATTTTTCCAGTCTGTTTGTAGCACAGGTGTATTGTCCATGGGGACATGGGAAGGGGAGCAATGGCAGTTCAAGGGGGACAAGGTGACTGAGTGGGACACAAGGGGGGCAATCAGGAGAGTCTCATTTCCTGGGGGTGGTCTTGGCAAGTGTCTTTGGCTTCTGTCTGGTCCGCAGGGAACATTTGCGAGGTGGTTCACCTTCTGCAGGGGGAGTGTTGCTGGTGGCCCATTGGTCCTGTGGCGGGGCCTCCTGGCCACTAGCAGCAGCGGAAGTGGAGGGCTGTTCAGATGACTGGCTAGTAGCAGGGGCCCGCTGTCTCCCTCATGATGTTGGCCATACCTGCCAGCACCCCTGCGATGGAGATCAGGGTATTGTTAATGACCTGCAAGTCCTTCCTGATCCCCTGATACTGTCCCTCCTGCAGCCACCTGTTCTCCTGCATGTTGTCTAGGATCTGGTCCAACGTGTCCTGGGAATGTTCATAGGCTCCCAGGATCTCAGAGTGTGCCTCCTGGAGAGTCAGTTCCCTGCTCCTGTATCCCCCCTGGCGCACAACAGTCCTCCCAGTGTCCCTGTTGGACTGTGCCTCTGTCTACTGAATGGAGTGCCCACTGCCATGGACCCCAGGTCCCTGATTGTCTTGGGTTTGAGGTGTGGCCTGGGGTCCCTGTACAGGTGGGCACACTGCTGATTGATGTGTCCTGGGGACAGAGGTGTGGGCATGCTGGGTGAGTGCTGTGGTGTTGGTTCCTGAAGGGGGAGGCTCTGTGGTGGTCTGTGAGTGGGCTTGGGTGACCAGCTGTCCAGTGGTCCGTGATGGGCCAGGTAGATCGTCCAGATCCTGAAGTCCAGAGTTACTGTCATCACTGTGGGCCTCTTTTTTTAGGGGACTGGATAGTAGTAGCACCTCCTCTCCACTGACATTGGCTGGGGTATCTGTGGGGATGTACATTTGTACTTATGTAGCTTCCCCTCTATGGTGGTTGTTCCCCTGCCAGCTTTGGCTTGTGTATGTTGGTGTATTGTGGTTTTGTTAATTTCCCTATGCTGTGCTTGCTTTAGTGATGAGTGTCCATGTAGGGCTGGGAGGGGTGTCCATGCATTGGTACAACATGCAGGGTCTCGCATTGGGATTAGTCTGATGTGATGGTGGACTGTGTGGGATGTGGTGGAGTAATGGGAGTGAAGGTGAGGGTGTGTGATGGCATGCAGGTATGGGGGGTGCTAATTGTTAAACAATGACTTACCAGTGTCCAGCCATCTGCCAACTCCGGCGAGTCCCTAAGGATGCAGTATTGCCAGTACCTGCTCCTCCCATGCTGTGAGTTGTGGGGGTGGAGGTGGGGGTCTGCTGCCAGTCCTCTGTATGGCGAGCTGGTGTCTTGCTGCTATGGAATGTAACTTCCCCCATTGGTCGTTCCACCTCTTCCTGATGTTATCCCTTGTTCTTGGGTGCTGTCCCACGACGTTGACCCTGTCCACGATTCTCCGCCATAGCTCCATCTTCCTTGCTATTGATATCCGTTGCACCTGTGCTCCCAAAGAGCTGTGGCTCTACCCTAATGATTTCCTCCACCATGACCCTTAACTCCACCTCAGTGAAAAGGGGTCGCCTTTGTGGTGCCATGGTTGTTGTGTGATGTGTGTCGGTGAGGGTGTGTTGGGTAATGTGTTGGGGTGTGTGATGTGGAGTGTGTGAGTGGTGTATGGGTGTGAGTGGTGTGTGTGTCTAGTTGTCTCTGTGCTCTTCTTCTCAGTCTTGCGGTGGCAATAGTTGTTGGTAAAGGGTTGTGGGTAATGTGGGTGGGTGTTTTATACTGGTGTGGGTTTGTGGGTATGGTGTGTGTCTGAGTGTCAGGTGTGTGTTTTTCATATTGGCCAATGTGGTGTTGTTTTGTATGTGGGTGTCCATTCTGAGCGCAGCGGTATGCACCGCCAATGGTTTACCGCCATTGAATGTCCACTGTGGTGATTCGTGGGTCAAAATGTGATGGACGTTGTTCTGTTGGCGCAACGGTGTGGGTTTTGGGACCACCACTTTATCACTGACCTCTGGTCTGGCAGATTTGTGTATGTGGCTGTATTCTGTCGGATTGGTGTGTGTGTATCATAAGATGGTGAACAGATATTCGCTAGCGCAGCGGTAAGTTGGCAGCCGTCAGTACGGCAGTAAGCGAGATTTACTGCCAGGGTCATAATGAGGGCCATAGTCTCCAATTTCCTATTTAGCCTTACTGCATTACATTGAGGATGCTCTAGAGCAAGGCTAAAGCCATTGATAAGCAAATAGGTTTCAAAATGATTTAAAGGAGAGACCTACTGACTTTGTCAATGCTAGTCATAAATGTGATTACATTTCTGTCTTTCTCTAACCAAGTAAAAAACAATAAAAGGCAAGAGAGTCAGCACCTCAAAAGCAGCAATCACCCGGATTAGCATAACAAGAGGACTGGTGTCCTTCTGAGCTTGATCTGCATTAGAGGCTCTGGAACCTGACAGCAGAACTGACATATTCAATTTAAATGAGTGTATGCTTCCTGGTCACTATGTACTCCTGATTTAGGTGGTTTTCTCCTCACAGAATGCGGGGCAAATAAGTGACAAGCGACCTGGATTTGACTGCTGCCATGACATCCTCAAGGCTCTGAGGACTTCTGAAGTCCTCATGACAAGAGATTCCACCAACCCATGTGGATGGCGATGCTGCATTGCCATTATGGTGAGCGACCTGGAGGGCGGGGGCGGGGGAAGCACTTAATTCTGGGTGCTCGAATAGACCACACTGGCCACTACTGCAGACACTATGCGGTCTGTGTCTATCATAAGGGACCTTGCTATTAGAGCGTGATGTAAATAAATATACCTCATGTGTCTCTGAGGTCAACTGAGAAGGCTGACAGCCATAAATGTGTATGTTGGGACTAGAGATGAAAGACTGTTTAACCAGCCTTGTGCAACAGCAGTGAAGGAATGAGAGATGAGCAGCCTGGTGTACTATCAGTGGCTTCTATTGTGGTCCTCATCTAGAAGTTGGCATACAATTGAGAGTACTCATATGCTTTTTTCTGCACCATAACTGATAACTATTGCATAGGATTCAGATGTGCACAACTAATGGACACTAGTAAAATAAACTACGTTGGAGCACTATGGGTGGAGGGAAGGGAAGGAGAGGAGATTATAGTGTCTGGACTGCTCTCAGCTCTCTTTTGGCTTGCCTACCTCCCTTGTGGCATGGGCCAAGACAGTGTCAGACATTCTGCTCTAGCCAGGCTCAAACCTTGTTTGGGTTGTCTACTTCTAAAAAGAATTTGAAGTTTGTCAGAAAATATTTGACCATCAAATGAGGTACAAATATATGCCATAGAGTGAATTGTATATTCTTAGCCTCTTTATTCTCAAAATATTGAACATATTTCAATCATCCTTTTTACATATTTTAAAACAGACAGTGATATATTTTTTATATACTTGTGCTTCTATACCTCGGTACAAATGGTATTTATATAATTGCTGCTTTTCACCAATTAACAAATGAGCATTCCCCTGCCCTTGTGCTTCATCACTGAAGACGACTCCCTTGCATACTTAGATCTATCATTGAGAAATTAAGAGTCTCTTACCCACTGAGATCCATCATTCATTATTAAGTTAACCTCTGAGATGTCACTGATGAATACCTTCTCAAAGAGACGTGGGTACTGTAGATTTGCCTGAGGGGGTTACTGTGCCAAAAACGTGATGAATATCCCGTCCGCTGTACTGCAATTCCATTATAGCCTATGGAATTTGTAATACCGCAGATGGGATATCCATCACAATTGTGACAGAGTAACCCCTTCGTCAAACTCTCAATCAAGTCCTTAGTATCTGAGATCCATCACAAAAAAATAATATCCTCATATCCAAAGAGATTCACAAATTAGAATGAAGAATTGTGATTTGTGGCAAAGGAATTCAAAGTTTCTTAGGTGGTCTGTTCATAAAATCCTTTCCTTTGAGCATCTGTCAATATTCTAAAAGAAAAATAATTTTCACAGAATGAAGATCTCAGAATACACTCACTCAACATCAAAAATAGGACTGGATGAAATTTAAATTATGCTGGAGTATTTCCAGTAATTATGTAAGACTTTTCTGATGCAAAATGACAAAAATTATGTGACTACACCAGCTTGAACAAATGAGTAATTTGGGGCATAAGTCCTCCTACTGCAGAACACAGGAATTACAAACGAAGGCCCAGATTTACTAAGTCCCTGCATTGCCCTTGTGTCAAGCAAGGCGGTGCAAGGCTACACAAAGGTTAAAGTCAGATTTACCCAACTACAGAATCCACCTTGCGTGGCCCTGCTTGGCAAATCCAGAGTACCCAAGGCAGTAAAAATCAGTGCCTTGCATGCCTCTGCATTTGAAAGGTGTTCAATGGCTGTAGTATGGACATTTCCATGCATCCAGCCATGATTTTTGGTGCATTCCCAGATTCAATAAGGGTAGTAAACCTGTGAATGTCCAAAAATGCTACACCATCCCAACAGATGCATAATGAGGAGAAATATGATTTTTTTCTCCTTGTTATTTACTCTTTTTACATGTACTGCATTATGAAGCACATGTAGAAAGAGGAACATGCCTCTGAGGATTGCTTATGTGAAGGAAGGTGTCCCTTCCAGAATATAAACAATCTTTTATGCAATACAGGCACCCTTGAGCCAAGGTGCAACTGTGCCTGCGTTGGCTCTAGGCAGCACACAGTGTGCCAGTGCAGATATTGAGCAAAATAAGTTATGTTAGAAATATTTATACCTTGCATGACTGCCCCAGGTTAGTGCTTCCCAGTGTTTACCTGCTACTATTGAAACATCACAAAACAAAACCAAGCGTAGGCTGAGAACAGCCAAGTCTTGAACTGTTTCCTAAGACTAAAGTGATTCAATACTTTCCTTTGGTGAGTGGGCAGATTATTACTTAGCACTACAGCTAGAGCTAGAAAGGAGCATCCTCCTTTCTGAGCACAATAAATCATATATTAGTAAATATGGCAAATTCCTGGTGTCTATTTGGAGCAGCACAGCAAGGTGTATTGTTGCTCTGCATACTGTCACGTAAAACCTTTGTAAATCTGGCCCTAAGAGAGAGTGAGCAGCTGCTGGCTTCTGCTGTTCATGTACTGTAGCATTAAGTGCTATTTTTATAGCACAAAATGTGTCCTCTGGCCTATTTTGGATGTGGGGATGCATTTTGCACTAAATAAATAGTGCCAAATGCTCGAATACTCTTCTGACATAATTATGCATAATTGCAAGTAATTTTGCGGTAATTACAAGTAAATTAAACTAGAGAAAATTATGCCACTTACGTCCACCTCAATCAAAACCAACATAATTCTTCATAGAGAAAGTTGATTAATGAAAGAAGAAATTAATCAATATCATTAATTCACTGTCAGAAATGAACCTTTCCCTGGAGGGGAAGCTAGGCTGTGGACTCAAGCGATATACACCATTCACTCTTTAGGACTTCCCAAGAAGCAGAAAAAATAACCTAACCTCCTAGATCAGTCTGGAACAGGTTCACACGGGTACGGGAAGGCAAGTGAATCCCAGAATGGATGATGTAGCAGAGCAAAACCTCAGTCGGGGATAAAGGTCTTGAAAATACATATATATATATATATATATATATATATATATATATATATATATATATATATATATATATATATATATATATATATATATAAATATATAAATATATAAAACAACACAGTTCACAAACGGCACTCCAAGCAGCTTCGATATTTACTTAAGGCTTATACAATTCTTTCAAATTAACAAAGGATCAGCTTGCAAAACGTGACGCGTTTTGACCTATGAGACCTTCTTCATTGGCCCAAATCATTACAGAAGCCCCCCCTACCATAGAAAATATACCATTCACCATGATAGACATGAAAGAAATCCTCAATACCTCCAAACATATACACATAAATACCCCAAAATCAGAATATCAAAAAACGGGACCACGGTTATCTTAACCATTCTTCTCAAAACGTTCTGCAATAGAATACTATTACCAAAACAAATGAATTCAACATTTTATTAAACTAATCTAAACCTAAATAAACCCCATGGTAACATCAACCCACCCATTGGTGGCCACATACTAATAGGTCCCCTCTTTTAAATTTTTATTTTTTCAAATGTTGGTGTTTTATGTTTTATATAGAATTTTACATCGCAATTCAATTCCTTTATCCATCCCAGGAGAATCGGCCAATATTAAAAAGCAAGACAAAATCATAGAACCCCTGATGGCTCAGTTGCTATAATAACAAACATAACCTTTTCAATATGCTGTCACAATTTATCCAATATGCACATAAAGTTCCTCGTCCTGATTTAATCCCTATGAGTGTCTACTATTTAATTGAATTATGTATTCAGATTCCATCCTCCTGAGTCTACACTCCCTATCACCCCCCTCGGAGTTGGTAACACCCTGTCTATAACAAATGTTCCAAGATCCGTTTTTTAGAGGAAAAATCGTGGTTCCCACATATCGTAAACCACAGGGACAAATGATAACATAAACAGCAAAATCAGAATTGCAATTGAATTTTTTTTTGATTTTCACTTCCTTCCCTGTAGTTAACTTATACATTTTGCAGCTCACACTGTTTCTAAAGGCCTTGCATTTAGCACATTTATAAAAGCCCTGTTGTCTACCTAAAAAGCTCTCCTTCATTTTCATCTTATAACTATGTACTAACAAATTCTGTAAAGAACTACTTTTTCTGTACACTATTTTTGGGTGAGGGCTGACTATCTGGCCAATCACCTTATCCGCCTTTCCCAAATGCCAATAATGAGTCACAATCTTCCTAACTTCAGAAGAGTAAGCATTGTAAGTAGTTATAAATCATAGAGTTTTCTCATTTTCTTTCTTCTTTTTGGGACATAACAAAGTATCTCTTTTGACCCCTGCCACCATGCGTCAAGCATCATTAATTACTTTCATTGGATATCCCCTGGACTTAAACCTCCTAATCATATTCGCCTGCTCATTCTGAAAACTCCGGGATGTGCTGCAATTCCTTTTTGCTCAAAGTAGTTCTCCATAGGGAATGCTCTACTTTAGATTAGGCGGATGATGGCTATCAGCATGTAAAATGCTGTTTCCCGCCGTTGTTTTCCTAAAACGTTTAGTCTGAAGAGTCTCTCCTTCTACTGTGACCTCCACATCCAGAAACTCCATAAACTGTCTATGTATTTTGAATTTAAATCTAAGGTTGAAATTATTGACAGGTAACCAGTCCAAAAAATCAAGCAATGCTGTCTCTGGACCGTCCCAAATTACAAAAATATCATCAATATATCTTGTCCAGAGAATTATATTTTTGGACCATTTCTCATTGTCACAGTCAAGACATGTTGTGTCTCCCACCATCCCATAAACAGACAGGCATAGCTCAGAGCAAAGCAACTTCCCGTCGCAGTCCCTGTGATTTGTTTATACCATTGATCTTCAAATAGGAAAAATGTATTCTCCAAACAAAATCTCAGGATTCTTAAGAGCAATTCAGAGTGTTTATATAGCCTGATGGGTTTATCTCTAAAAAAGTGCTGACATGCCCAAATGCCTAAGTCATGTGGAGTACATGTATACAGGGACACTACATCTATGGTGACCATGACGTAATGGGATTTCCACGGGATATCTTGTATTCTATTAATAAAGTTCATACTATCTCTACAGCAAGAAACCAAGCTAAGTACATTTGGACATAAAAAATGATCCAAATATATCAAAGTATTCTCTAGTAAACTACCCTTTGCTGATACAATAGGTCTATCGGAAGGATTGTTACTATCGTTATGTATTTTAGGCCACATATAAAAGCAAGGTGCCACCGGTTTCAACAAGTAAATCATGAAAACGTTATTATTGATGTCCGATATGCTACCATCGTCAACCTCTCATATCAATTTGAAAACAACAGCTGTCTCCTCGCTTCTTTTTGATATTTTTCCAAATCCCATAGAACCACATACCCACCCTTATCTGATGGCTTAATCGCGAAAGAGGTTGCCTTGTTTAATAAAACTAATGCTGCTTGTTGTCCTGCTGTAAGATTACTAGCAAACATATCCCTGCTGTTTCTACTTAATTTCATGAGATCATATGCCACTGCTTCATGAAAAGCAACAATATTATCATGTGGGGTCGTTAAATTACATTTAGATCTTGGTTTAAACTTACTGGCACTTACATCCCCAGTTTATTATATTTCAGTGACCCATAATCTTTCCCCTACTTCCAGTTCCCTGAGTGTGGCCAAACCATCAACATCACCTATAGTTAGTTAGTATATATATAAATATATATATTCACTCAAAAAACCCAAAGGTTACAGGGAGGTTATAGTTAGGTCCTGAATTTACTCAAACAAAATCATAGAAATTCACCAGTTATTCTTAATCTCAAGTAACTATAACTTGTGCCCTAAGGTAGATATAAAACTTGCCTCCACCATGCAGTTTTTTCATAACATTTTTATGGACACTGTCCCTCCTTAGTTCTGGTGCTAGGACTCCAGAGAGACCCCCCTAGAGTAAAAAAAAAGAAAAAAGGGCATTTTTTTTTATTTGCACAGCAAAACACAGCGGATCCGGTGAAAATAAAAAATATTACAAAATTAGGCCCATATTTATACTCGGTTTACGCTGAATTAGTGTCATTTTTTTTTATGCTAATTCAGCGCAAACCTAACTCCATATTTATACTTTGCCACTAGACACATCTAGCGCCAAAGTTATGGAGTTTACATCATTTTCTGAATGTGGAAACCTACCTTGCGTCAATGGGATGCAAGGTAGGCGTTCCTGTGCAGGAAACGACGATATGGCCTTAGCGCCATATTTATCCCCTGTGCTAAAAACTAGCACGGGATGGGGACCTTAAATAATCGCGCTAAGCTTGCTTAGCGCCATTATTTAATGCCTGGGTCAGGGCAGGCGTTCAGGGACCTGTGGGCCTTTTTCCATGGTCGGAGACCATGGAAAGAGCCAACAGGTGCCCTTCCCTGGCCCCAGGGACACCCTCACCCAATCCCACCCACACCAGAAAGACACTTAAGGATGGGAAGACCCCATCCTAGGTAAGTAGCGGTAGGTATCGGTAAGTATTTCTTTTAATTTTTGGAAGTGCCATAGGGGGGCCTAACTTTGGCCCCCCTGCATGGCACTGGGCCCAATGGCTATGCCCAGGGGACATAAGTCCCAAGGGCATGGTCATTGGTCTGGGGGTGGGGGGCATGACTCCTGTCTTAACTGAGACAGGAGTCATGTCCATGGGGTTCTAACATTGGAAAATGATGCTAGCCTGGGCAGGGGCATTTTTTTTTGCCTCTGCCCATACTAGCGTCATCATCTGACGCTAATCCCCCTGTTCCTCCTATGCCTCCCCCACCCGGCTAGCGTCCTTTTTTATCACGCTAGATGGGCCTTACCGCCAGCTAACGCCATACCATAAATATGACATCCGGCCGGCATCTTGGTATGGCGTAAGCTGGCAGTAAACTTTTTGATACTGAACTACATTAGCGCAGTTCAGCATCAAAAAGTATAAATATGGGCCAAAGCAACGGACTCCCATGCTTGTTTTAATGAAGCCTCTGGCAGGGCCATGTTCTGGGGCATTGAAAAATGAGGGTGCCTGACAGGCCCCGCCAGGGCTTCTATTGATCAGATCAGAAAGAAGAATGCAGAATAGGAGCCCTCCCCCAGCGGCCCCAGGGCCTGCCACCTCCCCAAGGCTAAATTAAACCTGTATGTGGGGGGTAGAGCCACCTCTCCGGGGCAAAAATAGAATTGCCATCCTAACTCCCCCCCCGGGACTGCCCCCTCCCTGGGGCAAATATTGAATTGTATTTGAGGGGGCACAATGCTGCCCCCTCCCTCCTTGGGGACCATGACCTCCCCTGGGCAAATTTTGAATTGTATGTGAGGGGCCACATGCCCCTCCCCGCAGCCCGAGGGCCACTACCTCCTATGGCTAAAATAAAAGAATGGCAGGGTCTGTTGCAAACCCCGGCACTGGGGACTACCCCGGGGCAAATACAAAATTGGAGTGGCAGCCACACGGCCCTCCTTCTGGAGCCATACTTCCCCCATGGCCAGCCCTTGCTATGTCCCTGGGTGCCCACCAGTTCCATAAAGAGATGAAAGAGAGAGATTGTTATTGCAATGGTATCTCCATACAGTAACTTCAAAGTGTCACACCGGCAAACATTTTGGTTAAAATGGTACAGTTACATTTTGATGAACAACAGACCAGGGACACTTCTGGCCTAATAGTAAAGCATTATAATAATTTGAAGGTGTTGCGTAAATTCTAAACTAAAGAGATTTATTTTGTTGCAGCCCCAGGGAGGTGGTGGTCCCTGTGGGGGGGAGGTGCAAGAAAGGCAGGCAGCAATTTTATATATATACACACACACACAGACACACACAGTTCTCCCATCAATAATTTTACTGCACATTTTACAGTGCTATTATCAATGATGCCATTGAAGATGTCATGAGTGCTGTACTATCTGGGGTAATTAGCAGTGCATGGCGAGGGTGCCAGCTGTAGTTACCTTAGGGCACAATTTAGTTACTTGAAATAACCAACTAAAACAGCTAAATTTCCATGGTTTTGTGCATGTAAAATCTGAACCCAACTATAACGTCCCCTGTAACTTTTAGTTTTTGTATTGAATTTCTAAGTGGTTTTTAATTCTATTTCCTAACTATAACCTCCATGTAACCTTTGGTTTTCAGTGAATTTTTAGGTTTTAAAAAAAATGTTAAGTAAGATGCCCATCAAAGTGCATGTGGGGGTGGGGAGTTGGATGCAGGGCCTGGTATTGTGCTGCCCCAACCCAAGCTTGCTGCTCCTGTTCTCCTCCTTCTTGTCATCCATTGTTCAAGTCCATGCCTCTGCTCCCTCATTACAGCCCTGTGTGGCCATTGTTCTGCCACTGCCCTTTTCACCTGCGCTGAACAGTTAGTTTGCTGTCCCATCCACCTCCTCCCCACCCTCTGTTGTAGGAGTCCATGCACCAGCCGCTTCCCTCCTGCCCTGCATGGTCCTATGTGCTGCAACTGCCCTCCATTTATCTTGATGTCCCTGCCCACTCCGCCTGCCCTCCATTGCTCAATTGCATGCCACATCATTACCGTACTGCTTAGCCTCTGTGCTTAACTTGCAGATCCAACCCCTTCCCCTGCCTCCTCATTTTTGCCCATGTTCCATGGCCCTGTCACTGCCTCTCCCATCAACTCAGCATGTTCTGTTGAGCTGCCACTGCTTCTCCCACCTGCCTAGCATGGTCAGATGGCTGCCACCTGTCCCTGCCACCTCCACCCCTCTTGTCCAAGTTCCATGCTCCTATCCCCTCCGGTCCTTCATGGTTGATTTTGCTGCCACTCTCTTCTGCCCTTCATGCTTTTTGTGCTGCAACTGCTCCCCATGCCTGCCCTGCGTGGTTTGTTGTGAAGCTTCTTAACCTGGCCTCTCTTTTCAGTGCCCAGACCCTATCCCACCATTCTATCCTCCATGGTCCTTTGTGCATGCCCCTGCCCCCTCCCTCTTGCCCACCATGGCCATTGTGCTGCCGCTAATGCTCCCACTTGCCATTCAGGGCCTTCTATGCTGCCACAGCCCTCCCATCTGCCCTGTTTGGTCAGCTTGCTGCTCCTGACACCCCCTTATCTTCCCTCTGTTGTCTGTGTGTATGTCATTATGGTCTCACTGTAATGCTCCAAGGTATGTTGCTTCCAGTGCCCATCCCACCAGCCCTCGATGGTCAGCTTGCTGCTCATGTCCTGCTCTCTTGTCCCTGCCCTCTTTTCCAGGTGCAGGACCCTATCCCTCCCGCGTCGGGTCCGTTGTCGGGCCCCTGCCCTCTCCCTCCTACCCCTCATGGTCCATTATGTTGCACCTGTCCCTTCTGGTGCTCCGATATGGTCAGCTTGCTGCCCTTGCCTCTTTTTCCTCTGTTCTGTTGTCCATTAGCATGGCCTTGTCCCCTATCTATTGCTTTCCATGGTCATTTGAGCTGTAGTGTCACCCCGCTTGCCCATTGTGGTGTATTGTGCTGCTGCAACCCCTGACATGTGCCCCGTAAGGTCAGTTTGGCACCCCTGCCCATTTACCTCCTGCCCTGCTATCCAGGGGCATGCCCCTACCCTATTCCTCCATTATCCAATGTATCATCCTTGCTGTTAGGAATCAGGTTTCTGGTTGGCTAGAGTTTGCACTTCAGCCAGGCAGAACCCACAACTCTAGTCAGGGTAGGTTACACACCAAAGATCCTCAGAGATCATGTGTAATGTGCTTGCACAAAAAACAGTGACACAATAAATGCACCACAAAAGAGACTCTACAACAAGTTATATAACAATACAATGTATTGTACATAAAACATTAGACCAAAAACTATATGATCAGTAGTACTCAGCTACATAAGCAGTTGTCAGATCATTGCTGAAGCCCATAGAGTGAAGCGTTCTCATCACATACATCATACCCACCACCCTCCCACTGTATACCCTCTGTATTACACATCAGGACCCAGCATGCAGCAGCTAGATGCAGAATGCACAAAGTTTACTAGAACATCACGAAAGGAGAAAAACTGTGCTTATCATCCCGCCCCTTTGATAGTATTCATTATCCTGGCCAACCCAAGGAAATAAAAAACACTTCTATCAGAGCAGGATATACAACAGGCAATGAATCCCCAAAGACACCTCCTTCACGAAGGTTGCCGTGCACCTGCACCTCCTTTAGAGGGCGCATGGTAATTTAAAAAAAATAAATAATAATAAATAAAACACACACCTGGTGCGCGAGAGCTTAAGTGCCCCTATTCCTGACAATGCAGTACTCTCTCCTAGCAGAAACTAGGCCTCCTTTGAGGTCTTCGTCCTGTCACCTACTAACCATGGGCCCCAAGGCACAAGTAGGGCACGGACACATAGGGAGGCACCCCTCCAGCAGGAAAGGATGAGAAAACCCTCCTTGGCTTCCCTGGTGCAAGATCTCCAAAAGGGGGAGGGGGGCATTGCCTATGAAGATGTAGTGCAGCAGCTTGAGGAAAGCAGTTCTTTTCTTCCCCAGGTGGTAAGACTCCAAGCCAGGGGCTTCTGTGGGGACGCAAAGACTTCCCTGGGCCCTTCTCACTTTGGAACAATCGCAGCTGGTGCTGGCAGTACCTCTGCTTCTTCCCCGGACACGCTGGAAGGCCATTGTGTTCCTCTTCCTGCCTCGGCTAGGTCGCAGTGTGAATGCACCAGTTTTGGTGCCTGCTTGTGCCCCAGGGGCACTGGATGGTACGCACTTCCTCCTAACTTCGGAAGCACTTGCCACAGCTGCCGCTGCTGTCTTTTCTTCTCTGCCCTCTTCTCACCAGTGGGGGAGGGTGATCACACCAGATCTCAGCACTCACCAAGCACTCACGGAGACAAAGACCAGAGCTTCTGAAGGCCCGGTCAATCCTCACACCCTCTTCTCAGACAAAGAGGGATGGAGGGGAAACAAGACATGCTCTGCAGGCACTTTCGTTCAGGGTGCCCCAATGTAAAGTATAGTGGGGAGCCAGGGGCAGAGCACTGGGGAGCCAAGGGCAGAGCACTGGGGAGGCAGAGACAGAGCATTGGGGAGCCAGGGGCAGAGCACGGGGGGGTTAACTTCAAAGGAGTCCTTTCAATCAAGCACAACACAATTTCAACCCAGCCCTGTCTCCAGACATCAGAAGGGGGCAATCAGTCCATTGTACATAGGACACAGCCTATTCTCATGTAAGGTGTGAACAACTACCCCTCAGCCCGGGAAGACCATCAATATGCAGTTGCCTCTTCTGTCACACCCAGCCCCGCCTGTGTGATGGTTGTCTGAAAAGTATGCACTAAGTGGAGTTGTCACTTTACCCCAGATGTGGTTTGGAGTCAGGCTGCAAATGCACAAGTTATACGCACAGAGAAATGGCCACTTTCTAAAAGTGGCATTTCTTCCCTGGTAATAAAAATCCACCTACACCAATAAGCAGGATTTCACTACCATTCCAAACATAGGAAACATGCCCACGCTATTCCTCATAGTTCAGAAGATACCACTTAGATGTCAGGGCATTTCCAATGCAGTCCTCTGAAAGGAGAAGCACTCACAGTAGTGAAAATCTAAAAAGGCTGTTTGTCACTGTTAGGACATGTAGTACATAAAGACATTTGTCCTACCTTTTACATACACAGCACCATCCCCCATAGAGCTATCTAGTGATTACTTCGGTGTAGCAAAAAAGGGAGTTTAGGCCTTTCCAATTAGTTTGACTTGCAAATTCAATGTGACAGTAAACTGCATACGCAGGCACTGCAGTGTCAGGCCTGAGACATATTTGAAAGGCTACTTCTGTCAGTAGCGCAATCTGCGCTGCAGGCCCACTAATAGCATTTAATTTACAGGCTCTGGGTATAGGATATACCACTTTACAAGGGACTTATAGTAAAATTAAATAAGCAAAATAGGATTAAACCAATTATATCAAGTTGTGGGGGAGACATCACATGCACTATAGCCCCATTTAGCACTGGTAAAGTGCCCAGAGTCCTAAAGCCAACAAAAAGAGGGTCAGGAAAATAGGAGGAGAAGGGTAAAATGTTTGGGGATAAGCCTGCCAAAAGGGTTACATGTGTAAAGAGATGATTTTAGACAAGACACATAAAATAAAGCCCTTTTCAGCTTAAAAAACGTTGGGAGTCTTGTACCTGAATCATGTCTGCTGGAATGTATAGTTGTACTGCCATTGCCTCTGCCTTCTGCCCTCAATGGCCTGTTATAATGCCACAGCCTCTCTCGCCTGTCCTGCATGGCTGGTTTGTTGCCCATGACCCCCTCAAGGGTCCATTGTGCTGCTAGTGCCCATCCCACACATGCTCAACTTGTTGCCTCTGACCTTCCTCCCTGCCCTCAGTGATCCGAGTCTATGCCCCTAATCTCTCCCTCCCCACAGTATTCTAAGGAACTGCTAACATTTTATATTAATTTCAAAAGTGTGGCATGCTTGACTCCATCTTGATGCAAATAAAACTGTAATACCTAAAGCATTTCCTTTGTAAATTATAAAATATAGGTCTTATTCTTATAGAAATTTTGGTTAGTGCTCTTTAAACGTAAAATGAGGACATATTTTCTGAGTTCTCAAATAGAGACAAAGTGCTTTTAAATTATTTTCTCTCTTTATTTTTTTTAAGCTAGTTGATAACTTGATTTATTACACTAATAGAGATGAAAATTTACCAATACATCAGTGGCAAAGAAGTTAACATATGGCGACTTACAAACCTTCTTTTAAATGCCTAAAAGAAAAATTAATGTAGAGATGTAAAATGTGCACGTTTGAGTCATGGTGGACAATGTGGCTGCCATTTGCAGCTGACATCATGTTTAAAATGAAAGACATTGTGGAGGGTCCAGAACATGGCGGACGCCTGATTAACCAGCTCCGGAGGGGCCGGCCGGAATAATCCTCTCCAACGCTGGTCCGGGCCGCCCGCTCACGGAGTGCGGGCACCTTGTGGCGGATGGCCGGGCGGCGCGACCGAGTCCCCGACGCGGACTTGGGGCGAGCGGTGGACGAAGCTGCTCAGCCCGTAGCGAGGAGAGGCTTGCGGCCCCTCCCCTCGCTGGAAACCGCGGCCTGGCGTAGTACAGCCGGCCGCGGCAGGAGCGGAGTGAGCGGCCCGCGTGCAGCGGCGCTTGCATCAGCGGCGCGCAGCCGGATTGTGGATCCTGAGGTCCCGGAGCGCCAGAGGGGAACTGAGGGCCCTGGAGGGACCTCGACCCAGCGGGCGCTTTCCCTGGAACCGGTGGAGCGGGCGCAAAGGCCCTGATCTTAATGGAGCCGGCCTGAGAGCATTGTATTAGGCCCAGTTGAAGCACCTGGGCACAGTGACGACGACGCGGTGAGCGGGCTGGCGGAGTGGAAGACCTGTGGAGACACTGAGGGGGGGCGCGGGGCCCCATGAGTCACGCCCTAGAAGAAGAGCGCACAGCGGGTAGCTCCTGACCAGCTGCCCGACATGGGGGGACCATGGAACTGTCGGATGACAGGTGAACAGCCACGATCTCGGAAGAGGGGCTGGAGAATGGGTGAGTGCCCCACGTGGAGGGACAGCTAGGCCGCGGCTGCAGCGAGCGCCTGGTTCCGGTTGACGGAGAGGGGCCTGGCGGGAGGAACGAGCGGAGGAGCCAGGACTGAAACAGGTGGCAATCGGCCAACGTCGGCTGCACAAGAGCCCCCTGCCCCTGGAACCAAATGTAGGGCATGGCCAGCGGAGCACTTGGAGCTCGGCCAGAAAGGTCTGTGAGCAGAAGTTAAAGCTGCGGAGACCGAAACAAGGGGATAAACCCAGTTGTGGTTCGCACGACCACACGTGGGCCGTTTGCCGGGCCCCCGGGGTACGCCCCCTTGCTGGACCGATGCCCCCCAAGGGCCGACACAAGAATAGAGCCATGGACCCTGTGACGCCGACTGGGGAGGGCGAGGCGGACTCACTGAACCAGTCACAAATTAAAGTTCAGGACACCCTAGACAAGATACTGGGGGCCATAGAGGATACAAAGTCAACATTGCAACGTGACATCAACCAAGTTGCGATTGAGGTGGGGCTCCTGAGAGCTGATCATCATAAACTGGTTGACAGAGTCAAAGAAGCGGAAACCACGTTGGCGAACATCGCACCAAGACAGAAAGACATAGCAGCGGAGGTAACCTCACTGGCCGGCAGAGTTGCAAGAACAACGTGCCGAAGATGCGGAGGGAAGAAACAGGAGGAACAATGTGCACGTGGTGGGCCTCCCCGAAGGGACCAAAGGGACAAACATGGTGGACTTCCTGGAGAAATGGTTGAGCGAGGTGGTTGCGCCGGTGTGCCTGACCCCCTTCTATACCCTGGAACGGGCTCATCGAGTGCCATCGAGACCTCTTGCCCCTGGCAGACCTCCCCGTGCTGTAATCGCTAAACTCCTGCACTACAGAGACAGGGACATCCTCCTACAGAAAGCCAAAGAGATGGGCCCGTTTAAAGTAGCAAACGGGGAAGTGACACTGTTCCCGGATTTCACACTGGAGGTCCAGAACAGGCGAGCCTCATTCCTAGCGGTCAAAAGAGCCTTGCGAGACGAGGGGATTCAGTACTCGCTACTATATCCGGCAAGGCTAAGAGTGATTGTGGAGGGAAAGGCCACATTCTTCCAATCCACGGAGGAGGCATGGGAATGGCTCGAGAGGCACGGATCCCAAACGGTGCGACCTGCGCATGAGAACTCTGGAGCGAGAAGAACCCGCCGAGCCCCAAGGGGGAAGAGGTCCAGAGACCGTCCACGGTTGGCACCAACGCAAACACAGAGAGAACCGGACAGGAGGGTGGCCCTGGAGGCGGCGGCCCGGGTGGGAGGTGAGGTGCCCCCCGAGAAGGGTCTGAAGAAGAGTCCGACGATACGATGGTGTCCTCTGCCGAAGACTCTGAGAGCTTGTCACGAGCGCCGAAGGTGACCCCACAGACAGCCGACGAGCTTGGATAGCCCGGGCGTATAGCGGCGCCCAGAGACATGGCACGCTGTTTGAACGAGTGGCCCCTCCGGACCTGTCTCCCCCCCTGACTCGACTCTCGCCTGTCAGACTTGGATGCGAGTACTGCAGTTATGTGTTTGAAAAAGTTGCGCAGTTGCACAGTTTATTGGGCAACCTACAGTTCCGGAGGTGCCCTGAGGATGGGGAGTTGGGGTTTACAGTTACGAGTTAAATCGGCAACATGGGTGGAGAAATCTGACCACAGTAAAGGAATAAGCATATGGGGGGGTCAATTAAAATCCCGGGCGCGCCAGGCCCGCTATTGTCAGGTTCTAAGAACAAGATGGCAGACTACAATTTTATAACCTGGAATGTCAGGGGGATGGGCACTCCGGCCAAAAGACATAGAATTCTATCATTCCTAAAGAGAAGGGGGGTGCAGATAGCAATGTTGCAGGAGACCCACCTGGCACTGGGGGAGGGAGAGAAACTAAGACGGAGGTGGAGGGGGCAGGTGTTTGCTACGGAATATTCAGCTTATGCGAGAGGCGCACTGATCTGGATTAGAGCGGGGGTCCCACTGACAATTGATTCTTCTAACATTGACAAAGAGGGCAGGTTTGTGATACTGGAGGGGAAGCTACATGGGACTCCAATAGTTTTGAGTTGCATTTATGCCCCTAATCAAGACCAGGTTTCATTCATAACGGGCTTATCAAGACACCTCACCCGCCAGCGCACGGGGGAAGTACTAATAGGAGGGGACTTCAATGCAGTACTAGATATAAACATGGACAGGTCCACCCCGCCACTTCAAGGGGCAATATCAATTAAAATAGCACAAAGCCTAACTGAGTGGCTGAGTACATGGGGATTAGTGGACATCTGGCGGGTGCAGCACCCGACCGTCAGGGACTACTCATTTTACTCGGGCCTCCACCGGGTGCACACCAGAATTGACAGGGTGGTCTGCACTCCGGGGCTGGCTCGAGGTATGACCCATTCCAAATACCTTGCTCGCACAATATCTACTACTAACGATGAGGGTATCACAAGATAGACCACCCATCCCATCATGGAGACTGGCCCCTGCGACACTTGAAGATCAGGCGTATAGAGAGGCGTTGCGCAACCACCTGACAGAACACATTGAAATTAACAAGGGATCCACCCCCTCCAGGGCCGTGGAGTGGGAGACACTCAAGGTGGTGACAAGGGGTTTCTGTCTTGGGCAGTCGGCGGGGGTGAGGCGCACACTAGTGAGGGAGCTAACTGCCCTGGAGAAGGTCATAGATGAGGGGGAGCTGAGGCAGGGCCCTGTAACGCAAGGAGATGAAGAATATAATCTTGCACGCAGAGAACACTCACAGGCTGAAGAACGGCTCAGATGTCATAACATGCAAAAATACCTGGCATCCCTACAATCAGAGGAGGGGAGGTCGGGCAAGCTACTAGCATGGTTAGTGCACCCGAGCGGGGATAGCGAACCCATCACAAGTGTATTAGACAGAGGGGGAAACCGTAGACTATGCCAGGCCCCATCAATGACGCATTCAGAGATTAATACACACACCTGTATAGGAGACCTAGCGGCCTGGAAGCGGCGACATTTGGCAACTATTTGTTGCAGATTCCCCTGCCGGTGCTGAGTCTCGAGGCAGGGACAATCTAGGAGGGCCAGTGGCCATGCAAGAGATAAATGATGCCATAGCGCAGCTGGCCCCTGGGAAGACCCCTGGTACAGACGGTCTTCCTATGGACTTTTACAAAAAATATAAATCCTTACTGACTCCCTGTTTGGCGGAAGTGTACCCGGAGGCAATACAGAAGGGAGAGCTGCCATGCACACTGCATGAGGCGCTGGTAGTCCCACTCCCCAAGACAACAAACAGGGAAGCTTCGGTGACCGACTTCCGCCCGTTATCTATGCTAAACAGCGACTTCAAGATCCTCAGCAGGAACTTGGCCGGCTGACTGCTTCCCTACATGTCCACACTGATACATGCTCACCAAAATGGCTTTATTCCTGGTCGCAGCACCTCCCTAAACCTTAGGCGATTCTTCTTTATCTTACACATGCCCGAAGAACTGAAACCACCGGCAGGGACCCTGTTGGCGGTGGATTTTGAGAAGGCTTTTGACTCGATTAGGTGGGACTACCTGAGGTCGGTGATGTTAAAAATGGGCCTGGGAGAGAGCTGGGTTAGATGGGTGGACCTGTTGTACTCGTCCCCACTGGCAAGAGTTTAGACGGGCAGAACAATCTCTAGACTATATCCGGTGTTTCGTGGCACTAGAGAGGGGTGCCCCCTTTCCCCACTGCTGTTTGCCCTGGCAATTGAGCCCCTGGCGACCCGGTTGCGGGAGGAGGGTGTGGGTAAGGGGGTCGAATGGGGGCCAACTGAGCACATTGTCTCCCTGTATGCTGACGATATACTAATTTATCTTAGGGACGGTGCTGGTGGTCTCCCCTGGGCCCTGGGGGCTTTGGAGGACTTCGGGGAAGTTTCGGGACTGCGCCTTAACCGCGGCAAAACGTATGTGTTTCACTTAACTCCAGGTTGCGCGCGCCCAGCAACATGCCCGATAGACGTGAACTGGGCCCCACGGTCTTTCAGGTACCTGGGCATTCAAATATTCCACGAATTGGGAGATCTCAGAGAGGGTAACCTTGGCAAAGCACTTCGATCCTTGAGGTCCTCGTTGAGTTTTGGCGCTCCCTGAAATTATCAGTAATGGCCAGAGTGGCACTGTCCAAAATGATTATGCTTCCCCGACTCCTCTACTACTTTGTCAATTTACCATTGCTGATCCCCCCGGCATGGTTCCGTGACTTGAACGTGTTGCTCAGAGAACTAATTTGGTACGATGGACGTAGACGCACCGCACTTACGACCATTTGTAGGCCGACCCATGTGGGAGGACTGGGTGCCCCTGACTTTGAGGCTTATTACTTGGCATCCCAACTACAGTGGGTGTACGGCTGGCTGGCGGGCAAAGGACACCTGGACCTGTGGACCACCCAGGGGGTGATGGATACGGCATGGATCACGGCACGCATGACAGACAGGAAAATAGCCCTACCTGGAAACAACATAATGTTAAGTGTCGCAATGGCATGCTGGAAGAGGTGCGCGAAAAGGGCAGGAGTGGGCCCGCTATACTCTCCGGCTTTACCGCTCTCGGCACTGGCTCTGGAGTCTGGGGAGAAGGGATCGAGAAGCCTGGGACTTGGTCCCTGGACGAGTGCAGGGATTGAGACAGTGGCTGGGCTATTTGAGGGGGGCGTACTGAGGGGCTTTGCTGACCTAACGGGTGTGGGTGTTCCCCGGGGCCAGTTCCTGCTTTTCGGGAAGTGGGTGCACACACAGAAAGTCCACTGGTGCACGATAAACGCGGAGCCCACTCCCCATGGAGTGTTGCACCTCCTACTAACATCAGGAGAGGAACCTCACTTGATAACCAAAATATACTGGGCCCAGTTACAAGCCATATTAGATCCCTTGCAATCATTGAGGGAACGATGGGGAGGTACGATCGGGCAGGACTTGTCTGACTCAGAATGGAACAAAACGCTGGGTTTCCCCCGGGTGATCTCACGTAATGCGCGGTTAAAATACATTCAATACAATTACCTGCACAGGATGTACCTAACACCACACCGACTATTCCGTATCTACGGGGGGCCTCCAGGAGGTGCCCGAGATGTTGGGGGGGAGAAGCAGACTTTGACCATATGGTGTGGGAGTGCCCAGTACTTCAGGTTGGTTGGAAGGAAATATTGTCTATCCTATCCCAGTTATTTGGTACGGAGTTGCGCCTTACCCCGGACCTATGCTTACTGGGTCTCAGGCCGGCTGCACTAAGTGGGAAAGTAATAGGGCGTTTCCTGGACCTAACCCTGGCCCTTTATAAAAGACTGATCTCAAAGGGCTGGAAATCCTCAGACCACCCCTCACTGGCTGACTGGAAAAGGGATGTTACGAAATGGTCCAGGGCTGAACTACAGGTCCTGAAGGCTGAGGAGGCCAGGGGCATCCAACAGGTTCCTATTGCCCCGGCCTGGGAAGACTTAGTGGAGAGCTGGGATGGACTACTCAAGAGAGCAGCAGCCCCAGAAGGAGGAGTAGGAGATGGTTAGCACATTCTATGGGATTGACCCAGAGGGGAGGACTCCCAAGGGATTCCCTGGGGTATCCGAACTCACGCAGAGTCCGCACTAAGGAACGCAAAACAGAAACAAACAAGCCACTAAATGCCACATCACCATTAGAGACAGGGGTGGAGCAAACGGACCACTGTCCTCCCTATATACTGGTGCGCCCTGGGCATGGCCTCTACCTGTATGTTGCTATGCTTTAATTCCTTAAATATTGTCAGCTACAAATCCCACCCACATAACGCCGTAAAGTTGTCCTCCTGTTTTGCTTATATACTTTCTGCCCCCCATTTTTTTTCTTCCCTCCTTTTTTTTTTTCCCTTTTTCCTTCTCGTTTTTCTTTTTCCTTTTGTTTTCTCCTCCAAACTATAGCTCAGAACGGGTTTAAGTTGGTTGTTTCCACATGTGACTTAAAACGATAGTGTAGGATAGCGAAGAGCATAACGCAGTTTGTCAAAGGGATGTGTTTATTAGAATCAACAGATAACGAATGCATAGAAAATGCTAACAGTACCAAAGTAATATGCAATGAAACATATATAATGCGTGCCACAAATGCGGATTGTTTAATGATCATATACAACGAATGCAAGATGTTAACTCGAGCAGACATACAAATGTAAAGCAACAAAATGTTAATAAAATATATTTAAAAAAAAAAACATGAAAGACATTGTGCATTTACAGTTGAGTGAATTACTGACATGAGATAATGCAAAAAAATATTTTACTATATGAATATTAGAAGTGAAGTATTAAATGAACATGAATAATTTGTACTTATATTGAATTAAGTGAATTTATTAAAGTGAGTTACATGTGTGCAGAAAAATAAATGCACGTTTGAATTGTGTTCTAATATGTTGTAAATATTGTGTGCAATAAAATAATTTGCTTCAAATTGTAAGGTGCCCAGTAGGTTTTCTTAGTGTATTCACTGTTTTAATGTGCATTTAGGTTTTCTTAGCTTGACTAGGCCTGAGAGATTCATTTTGCAACAGTAGAGGAAAATTACTTGTCTATTCTGTTCCCTCTGACCTGAATTCTTTCCCTAGGTTGCTGACGTGATGTTGAATGTCCTATTGTATTGAAGGCAAAGACCATATTTCAGTGCTAACTATGTAACTATATTTCTCCTAGCTGTCTATCAAGACCAGAAACTCCCATGTGAGAAATGCTTAGCTTTGTGTGCAGCGACAAAGAATTCTGAAGTAACAAACAACTAGAAATTTTTATATTTTCTTGGAACTGTATGAAATCATTGAAATGACAATGCACTTTTGCTGATAAAATTCGGAATAGTTGCAA
Organism: Pleurodeles waltl; assembly: GCF_031143425.1. Classification (NCBI taxonomy): domain Eukaryota; kingdom Metazoa; phylum Chordata; class Amphibia; order Caudata; family Salamandridae; genus Pleurodeles; species Pleurodeles waltl. Next base: position 640,992,901 of record NC_090446.1, on the reverse strand, counting down.
ACTTGATGGTGCTGTCGACAACCACTGGACGCCAAATCTTGTGCACATGACTGACCTGCAGGATCAATCAAGAAGCCCATGGATATTTCTAATTAGTAAGAGACTTTGAAACTTTGAGTTAGTCTGTCCATAACCAGATTCAGTCTACTCCTTTTTGAGTCTGCTGCTGTCACCACTGTCTTCTGAATTTCTGTCTACGGAATTTCATTGAGGTCAACAACTACCTGGACACCTCCCAGTCTGGCTTCCGCAGCAACCACAGCATGGAGACGCCCTCCTGGCAGTCACCGATGACATCCGATTATTCTTAGACTGCGGCCACACCACAGCCCTCATACTCCTTGACCTCTCAGCAGCCTTCCACATGGTCTCCCACAGCATTCTACGCACCAGTCTCCACGACATAGGAACCCGCAGAAGAGCCCTGGAATGAATCCACTACTTCCTCTCCGGGAGGACTCAGAGAGTCAGACTCCTGCCCTACACATCCAGATACACAGGAGTCAACTGCTGAGTCACCCAAGGATCCCCACTGAGTCCCACAGTGTTCAACATATACATGGCCCCTCTCGCAGCCATTGTCAAGCCACAGTATGAACATTTTGTCATATGCCGATGACACACAACTCATCATTTCCCTCACCGAAGAGCCGAACACGGAGAAAAGGAACTTCCACTCAGGAATGAAAGCCGTTGCCACCTGGATAAAAGAAAGCTGCCTCAAGCTCAACTCCAACAAGACTAAGCTCATCATCTTCAGAAACGCCACTTCAGCTTGGGATGACTTCTGGTGGCCCATATCACTCAGCGCCCCCCACTGCACCAACCAAGCATGCCTGCAACCTAGCCATCATCCTGGACTCCTCCCTATCCATGAACCACCAGGTAAACTCAGTCACCTCCTCCTGCTGACACACACTCTGCAAACTTCGGAAGATCTTCAGATGGATCCCAGCAGACTGTTGCAGGACAGTCACCCACGCTTTAAAAAACTAAACTACAGCAACACCCTCTACGCTGGCACTTCAACTAGAAGCATAAGAAAACTACAACTCATCAGTGAACGCTGCCGCCAGACTCATCCTGGACCTCCTATGCCAAGAACCCATCTCCCAACACCTGAGGACCCTCCACAGGCTCCCAGTCGAGAAATGAATCACCTTCAAGCTACTCACCCACACGTACAAGGCTGTACACAACACATTACCAGCCTATCTGAACCACCGCAACTCCTTCTACTCCTCCGCCAGATCCCTCCGCTCCGCCCAGATGGCCCTGGCCACCATCCCTTGCATTCATAAAACCACTGCTGGAGGACGATCCTTCACCTACTTTGCAGCAAAGAGCTGGAACAACCTCCCCCTGCACCTCAGACAAAGCCCATCTCGCACCATCTTCAGGAAGTAGCCAAGAAGTGGCTCTTCGGATGAGGCCCTCTACCCCCCCAAACACCTTGACACCCTCACGAGTAAGTAGCGGCGCTTTACAAACACTGATTGATTGATTGATTGATTGATTGATAGAAGCCCTTAGTTGCCCCATTTGTTTATGTTGTTCAGTACTAATATGCCAACTAATTCTGAACTGCTGAATTGCCCTATGTTCAGCCCATGTTCTGCACTGTCCTGATGCTGCCGTCTACTGATGTCGGAAGAAACTGAATGTCAGATGTGATAAAGTATTCCTGTCTGCTCTCCCATGAGGAGATTTCTTTTTTCAGCTTATATAATTACACCAGCGTGTTTTTTATTAAGAGTTTCCACTTAGATGTTTTTACCAAAATATTTTTGTCTTTTTGCTTTTGCCTGCATGTGTTAGCTTGTTCCAACACATGCAAGTCCAAATTCATTTTCACAGATAAGGATGTCCCAGCTCTGCAACTGACATTGTAATTTGATGGTTTACTGATGCCACCATCATCTGCTTTGAAATCTGATTAATGTGCATATTGTGGGTTTGCTGATCTATGTCTTTCTTTTTTAAGTGTTTAACAGTATTGATGTTTAGTAGAAAATCTCCAGACATTTTGATCAATGTATGGTTTTCATGTATGTTTATAATGTAGTTTTGCGCACCATATTTGTGACATTGATTTCTGGGATTTTAATAAAGCTTTGAACCTCATTCACTTTGGAATTCGATTTAGTGTTTAATTGTTCATGGTGTCCAGAATTGTTTATGAATTTATGTAATTGATTTGTGATTGAATGATTCTGACCACTACACTCTTCACCAAGTCCAAAGATCTAGTCGACCTCTGGTGGTGGGAATAATGATGTCTCACCAAAGTGCTTGCAGTTGCTGAACCCGTGGTGGGAAGAAGGCCTCCACAAGCACGTCAGCAACACATAGGGGAAAGGATGTGGTGTTAAGACTGCTGACTTTCCAACTGGGGAACCAGGTTTGAGTTTTAGCATCAGCTCGACATCCTATGATTCTGGGCAAATTATTTAATCTCCCATGCCTAAAACCTAAATGAATGCAAGTGATGCTCATGTAAAGCATTTCAATTCCTTCCGGTAAGTCTGCACAGTATGAAACTGCAAACAAACAACAAAAATTAAAGGTCTGATTTAGAACTCAGCAGATGGGTACTCCATCACAACAGTGACAGATAAAACATCCGCTGAAATCTAAATCCCAATATATTCTATGTACTTTAGATTTTAGCGGACGGGATATCCGTCACTGTTGTGACAGAGAAACCCATCCACCGACTTCTAAATCAGGCCCCAAGTGTTTTGCACACTTGTGTCATTTAACTATACTTAGGCTACATTTGGGTGATATCTGTGCTACATTTGGGCTTTTTTTCCCTTTGGCGGCAATCTTGGAAGACGTATTGTAATGAACCTCCCTAATTTCCTCATTTACAGCAATATCCTCAGTAGAAAATACTTTCAGTTTTCCACTCCGATTCCATCAATATGATGTTCATCTGTTCCACACTTTTGGCATGAATTCAGAATATTAGCACTCTAGTACCTCTTTAGAACACCGTAGTAAAGTGACTGAGTTACCTGGTAGTATGCTGCTATTGTTTAAAGTGCATGTTTCAGTCTGCATGTCAGAATTGTTTAAAGAAATACAGGAGAAGTATATTTGAGAATTCACATAAAATGTGTCCTAATTTTTCTTTCAATAGCAGTAGCCTTCATTTCCATGGCAAAATGAACCCCATCATGTTTTTCCTTTCTAAATTAAATGCTTTAAATTTTACCAGTTTGAGTCAATAGGGATGGCTTCAGGTGTGCCATACTTTTGTCAGAAGTGAGACTGTTAGTGCTCCAGTTGTTTGGAACATTCTGGGAGGCTGCAGTAGAACACAAGTGAATCAATCGACAGACTGATCCTGTTTGAAGTACCCATTTTACTGCAAATGTCACACTTCATTTCATGTGGCTGAGAAAGATAGTGTGAATTTACAAAAAATAGGCTCTCATTTTAGCTTATGGATCATCTTCCATAACTTTCATGGCAAACTCATGAGGAAACAGTTTTCTCTCCAACATGATTCATGTAATCTCAGCAGAAGGCTTTTTCTCTGGGTAGCATCACTTTAGGGCACACCACAATTGCTAAAACTAGTATGGTACCATTGGCAAATCATTTATATTGTAACTAAAATAGAATATCAAGCTTTATATGCTCTCCTTTTATGATTGTCCAAACCTGATGTCCACTACACTGCAATTGTCCATGTCCCAGAGTCCTGTAATGTGTGCCATAGTTTGATGATGTATAGATAAATATACTGCTTATGACCTCACATATTACATCACTGATGACATTATCAGTGACATCACTGATGACATCTCAAATGACATTACTGATTAAATGCTGTGGTGGTTAGCTGCAGGGCCTCACAGGGTTTCACTCCACACTATAAGAGAACAAGGACTAGCTACTTATAAAATGTGGAAAAATGAGGAAGTAGTAGAAACTAGTACCACACCTGCAAATGTAAAACAAAAACAGATTTGCTGTGTCCCCTGGGGAGGCCAACACAACTTGTGTAAATTTTGTGTCTATACATCTGTTTATTGGGAAAAATGTAAATCAGCTACAAAAAATCCACCACATTTCAGACATTCAGATCGTGAGCACGGATTGTGATGCCTTAGTCCTACACCACTTTTAAGTGCTCAAAGTTTTTTTTCTCTTTTTTCCCATATACACAACCGTGATTCTACCCCCATTTGTGATTAAAACAAACAGATATGTTTACACATTAAGGGAAACATCAAGGTTGTTGAAACAGATACTGTTGTAAAACTTTGTGAATCCTGAATTTAAACTTTGTCGCTTTGCACTTAATGCCTGCATAGATGTTGTGCCTTTGAGGAAAAGTCAGCCATTGTTTAAATTTAATTGCTTCCAAAGGTACTCAGTTTTTTCTAACCATTTTTTCCACCTTTCAGCCCTTGAATGTATTTACTTTGTGCCACTTTCTTTCATAGATGTGCATGAGGATCCAAATTAACAACATAGCCCAAATGCATTATGATATTCATAGTTTTTGATCACCATATTAGCACCCCCTAATTTGGTAACTCTGTAATTGACTTTCTGGTTGAATTCTGGTGGCTGCCAGTAGGTAATATTAAATACACTCACACACACACATACCGCCCCACCAGGAATTCTATTGCTGTGGAGGTAGCAAGGTAATATTAGAAATAAAAAGTCTCCTCTTCAATGGTACAGGGGAACGTATGGAACAAAAATGCATGTTTGAATCTCATGAAATGATTGTTTCTGCAGTATGATACTAAGGGCCTGATTACAACTTTGGCGGAGGGGGTTAATCCGTCCCAAATGTGACGGATATCCCGCCCACCGTATTACAAGTTCCATAGGCTATAATGGACTCGTAATACAGTGGGCGGGATATCTGTCACATTTGGGATAGATTAACCCCCTCCGCCAAAGTTGTAATCAGGCCCTAAGTGAGTATGCATTGACCAAGTAAATAGCTCTTCTTTTAAAAACGGTTGGTAGTTTGATTACATTGATATGTTGGGAATTCTTCTAATGATAGATGTTATTGATTTGTGAAGTGGGAGCTAATTTGGTGCAACACAATGGGTTGAATTGCATAAACAATGGGAAAAAGAGAAGCAAAATAAAATGCTAAAGCCGCAACATTTGTTACATATAGTGCCTCAATTTGCATAAAAAACAGAAATACATAGGAAGACAGCACAGTGCTAAGGCAATAAAATTGAAATTATGACAATGGACAAGAATTACTAGAAAATAAGTGAACAAATGGTGGGAAATGCCAGCCCTAACTAAATGGAAGTGTCTATTTACCCGGCTGCCAGCCAACTAGTGCAATTCGCCTCTGCTATTCACCCAGTGGCTGGCAAAATAGTACCTTATCTCTAGTGTTTAGCCAGCCATACACTAAATAGTAGCGATGATGTATACTTTGACAAGTGGCCTAATAAAATAGTGTGAAGGCGGTCTTTATTTAGCTGGCCTTAAAACATAGTGATAACAGGTAATGGTGGCATGGTGGGCATGCTGTAATAGGGATGCTACATGTTGAAGCATTTGAAAGTTAGTGCATATTCAAATGTACAATTGTTTGTAAAAGGTGAATACATGAATTCAGCTAAGCTGTTTACAGATAAAAAAGACGTAAAATCAAGTTTGAATATAAACATTTATGTTATTTCAATATTCAAATAAGACATGTAGAAATTAAACAGAAACTTCAGGATATGGCACCCATATATTTTGCGCTTCAGTCAGAGTATTTAGCTGTCAGCAAAGAGTACTGAGTATGGTTTCAAAGTATTTTGCATAAACATTTTATTTACTCGTGAGTATACATTGTCTTTTTTAATGTTCATGATGCTCATTTTGATTCTTTGTTAGGGCTGGTGTCTTTTTGGCTTCATATGGAACACCTTGTGCTAGATTCAGGCTTCTATTTTAGCGGGTAGTGCTTGCTTAGTGTTTCAAATCTGGTAACACAGCAGTAATCAGCCTGCAGCAGCAAACAGAGAATGCAGAGAGCTGGTATCTGGGGTCCAGAGGGAAATACACGTACATTAAAGAAGTGGTGTTTGGGGACACAGTCCTTTAGGGCACCTGTAGGAGAAGAAATAAGTGAGACACTGTAATGGAGCTCCTGTGGAATTAGGGAAGTGAAAGCAGGAGAAAGGTAAGTAATGCATCTGAGTAATTCAGAAGAAGAGTTCACTCTGCTGCATGAGAATAAATAATCTTTTTCATACTATTTACCCAGCTGAGTAGGTTTAGGGCATTGATTCTTCGAGGTCCCATGTCATGAGTGGCCCCATTAGCCACTTTGACATTTTAGTCACCTGCACAATGCATCTTGGGATTTGTAGTTATGTTTTTTAACATGTTAAGCAGTGTTTTAAGTCCTGCCTCTACTGGGCCCTCTTTTTTGTACTTGACAGTGCTGTCTCAGCAAAAATTTGCTGACAGGCTTCAACGCTGTTCCTGACTGAAAGTCATTGTGGAGTACATTGGCCATTTTGCTGGATATAAATTAAGGTACCGGAGTCCCACTTCGCAAAGCGGTGACAGCAGCCATGATGTCATCTTACCCCCTCGTATGAGAATGAGCAATTGCAACTACAGAAGCAGTCAGAACCACTGATGTGGTAGCTTCATCAACCAATGAATTTCCTGCAATGTGTATTCCAATATGGTAGTGACTCAATGGATGATTTACATGACCCCGTGGCAAGCAATCCTTAAGATGCACCACTTCCCCCAAATCACTTTATGCTTGATAATGTTTCCTTTAGAGTCTTAGAAACCATTCGCTCCATCATTGCTGTGGGGACAAAGTGTTGCATTTTGCAGTGCATGTGGAAGGGTGCCTTGAACCAATTTTTATGTTCGTGAAACGTTAATGAAATTTCCAATTGTTGATCAGGCCAGTATTGGTTCAATGCTATGACGTCATTGTATATGTGAAACATTTGTGTATTTGCATCTGCTGTAGGAAAATTGACCCATAAAAATAAAACTTTGCATTTATATGCTTTGTGGGTTTCTACCACCAGGGTAACATCTCCCCCCATAAGAGGGAGTCTGGGTGCCATTAAATGTGCTGTAATAGCATGTCTACAATTAAAGGGATGTTAATTGCATCTGCTATTGTAAATAATAGGATTCGGAGAGGAAATACTAAAGAGGGGTGATCCTTTTAAAGATCTAAGCTTGAACAACCTTCAGACTAAAATAGGAGTTTCCTATTAAGCTGAGGAGTATTAACCTCTAACGCAACAGGTGTCCCTGTTTAGAGGTGAAATGGGACCTTGGGTACATGCAAGAACTACTCAGGAGACACGTTAAATAAGTACCTGAACATTGGTGGTGCTATGGTATACGGTTCTCACAAATCAAGTAGGACTGTGCATTTGGTATATATGGGCTTCAGGATATATGGATTCAGTCGACATATACCGTCAGTTCATGCTATCATGATTCCTAGCTAGCTCACTGTGCCCCATCTGAACCCCTAGCCTTCCCAGGGTACCAGACAGTATCAGCAACCTTCAATATGACCACCCTGTCTCCCAAAGAAGTCTCAGAAATGGATCTACACTTTCATGATTACTCTGCATGCCTGAGGTGAGACACAAGAATGATACAAAAATGGATTTTCAATCATTTATTAAAACTATCATATTCTTGTATAGAAAGCATGAGCTAGGGTGATTAGGCAGATGAAACAAAGCATAGTAACCAGCATTATAAGAATGTTAAAAAAGATAAACACAAACCATGGTCATGTTACTACATTGTTATATTCCAATCTATGACTACCTCCACTATTCAGAGCACGGTGGAAGGACCCTCTACCAGATCTATTGGTTTTGCCTATTCCCCCATGCCTGGTGTGATGTGCCAGGAACCCGGTCTGATGTAGTGCAGGTTTTTGTTCTTTGCGGAGTGTGGGTTAGAGTCAGCAGGGTTGCATCCCGGTCACAGTGCACCATGCTCCACAATAAAACCCAGCAGAAGTGCTCCTCTGCTGAGAGTAACAGAGAGGAAATTTATATATTGAAAGCACTATTCATATTACACTGTGTCAGAGACTCAGAGCTGGTGGTGCGCTGATATGACTGTAACTTGGGAGCTATCTTAAACGTACAATCATGATACCAGGCCATTATGTTCTATATTCCCAGCCTTGGACAGCAGAATGGCGGCAGTGCTTTTTACGAGTAAGCTGCTCATCAGGTGACATCTCAGCACTATGTTGTGTAAGTGTAAAATATGTAAAAGGTCACCATCAGAAGTGATGCCAAGCTAAAATGTGCAATCTAACATGGAAAACGTAGGTGTAATGAAGGAAGCAATAGGAGGAGGAGGAGGAAAACTAGGAGAATAAGGGCCAAGAGGTGGACCACTAGGAAGGTTATGATGACCTGAGCCACCAGAACAAGAAAAACCAGTCCAGGGAGACCTAATCTATGAGGATCAGGCTTACCATTGCCAGAGGAGACCAGGAACAAATAGATGATGAGGAAACGGACAGTAAAAATAGTACTAGGGGTACTAGGATGAGAAGGAACAAGAGGGCCAGGAGGATGTGGAACAGAAGGATCTAGACTCAGTGACCCGAAGGAACAGATGGACCAGAGGTAGAAGGATCAGAAAGTCACGGACCATGACACGGAGGGCTATGAGGGCCTGTGCACACCAACAAGGACAGAGGGACAAGGACAATTAGGAGTAGCAGACCCTAGTAGAAATCCAAAAGAGGACAATACCTTGGAGACCAGTGGAGAGAGGAGGGCCAAGATCCCATACAATAGAACAAGGGGGACCAAGGGGACAGAAGCAAAAGGACCAGGACTGGGAAGACCACAACCAAAAAGGACCAGGGATAGCAGGACCAGGACACCCTACATGAGAATGACCTGAGTGTTATAAGAGATCAAAAGCCTAGGTTGACTGGGACCAGGATCTGAAGGTTCAGGAGTGTCAGGCTCAGGGGGATCCTAAAAAATGCTGACAGGAACTACATGAACCAGGGTGAGTCACACCATAGGAACTAGGAGATCCAGCACCAGAGGGATGGGATGGACCATACCCAATAGGACCATTACGAGGAGGACCATGATAGAGGGGGCCATGGTCAGATGGACAAGAACAAGGTAGAATAGGCAAACCAGGATGCCAGGAGGACAAGTAGGAATAGGATGGGTAACTTGGGCCAGTGATTCAGAGAGCTACAGAAATCAAGGCCAGTGGAACTAGCATCAGAACACTTGTTGCATGAGGGCCAGACAGAGGAGTACCAGAGCTAAGACTAGGACTACATGGACCAAGGAAACCAGGATCAGAAGGACCTAGGAATAAACAAACAGCGGACTAGCTAAACCAAGGAAGTCCGACTGGGGGGACTGATAGGTGAGATTTAGGGTTAGGAGGATGACAAGGTCCAAAACTGGGAGCCAGTGAAACAGGAGACCCAGAATTCAAACAAGTAGGGACAGGAGTACATGGGAATAAGGATCAGTCAAACCAGGACCAGGAAGTAAAAAGCAAGGATGTTCTTAGACTAGCATGAACCAGAGGTCAAGGAACATCATTACTAGCAAAGGCTAGAATGATCTGTGATAGGATAGGTTATTACAGAACAGTACAGTCAAGGATCTTGGGGATGAGGGCCATGAGAATTAGGATCAGATTGAAGAGGACATTAGAAGATCAGGACCTGTAGGGTAATGGCTGGTATGTTCAGGATACTAGCATAGCAAGACCGACATTAAGAAAATTGAGGGGGGCAATACCAAGGTCACCCATAAGACCAGAGCAAGAGGTCTAGGTAAAATAAAAGGATCATGATCAGGAGGACAAAAGGCAAAGCTAACAGGGTCATGAAGATCAGTACCTGGGGGACCGGGGTTCTGATTACCATAGGAAGCAGAGCAATCATTACAAGTAGTAGGACGAGGGTGAGGAGGATCTGAGGTAAGAATGACACGCATCATCTGGAAGTCCAAGTGGAATGGCCATTGGTGGGCAGAAGGATCAGAACCAAAATGGCTCAGGAGGGCACACACAAGGAGAACATGGATAAACAGGACCTGGATCAATGGCTGCAGTACAAGGAGGACTAAGAAACAGCCTTTACTATGACGGTCGAACCACAGGCTGCAGTTACAGCATGGCTGTTACAACAAATGAGTCATTACCACGCATTCCTTTACCCTGCATGTCATTACAAACACATGCCTTAGGGAACGTGGCGCTGGACTTTAAAGTCCCACACTTTCCCTAATTGGAGTTGGAATAATAAATTAATCCGCCCAAAAATGCAGTGCTTTCCCTAAGGCATCTCGTTGTAATGATATGCAAGGTAAAGGAATGTGTGGTGAAGATGGATTTGATGTAAAGACTGCAGAGTAACGGCATGCATGGTCAAGGCATGCATTTTTCTGACACAACCATTAAGACAACATGGACAAGGAACAGAAGAGATCTAGGAAAATAAGGACAACCAAAACCAGGAGGAGAAAGGCTGGGAGTGCCAGGACACAAGAAGCAACATGGACCAGGACCTGCAGTATTAGGGCTAGGAGGTTGACGTTAAGGAGAACCAGGAAATGGTGAGGAATAAGAGGATCAATAAGGAGCAGGACCAGATGGGCCAAGACTGGGGGAATCAGGGAGGGCCATGATGGCCAAAAGGCAATGTTTATGATATAAAGTACAATATGACAGGAAGGACTAGGATGAACAGGACCAAGGAGACCAATATAAGTATAGTAGGTGGGTCAAGGAGAATTAGATCCAGAAGAGCCCAAACCTCAAGGAACAGGACCAAGTGGATCAGCGACAATAGGCACAGAATCTCAAGAAGGACAAGTATTAGGAAAACAAGAATAGCATGACCTTTGCCCGGAGTGCCAGGTATCTGAGACCAAGGGCACAGGCAGCCAGAGGCAGAAGCGAACATTCTAAGAGGACCAGGAAACAAAGTACTAAGGAGACCAGGAACATGAGGGCAAAGAGGATCAGGACACTGAGTATCAGGCCCAGGAGGACCAAGGTAAAGAGAAAAGGAGAATCAGAACCAGGAACATCAGGACCAGGATGAACACAGTCTGGAGGTCCACGCCACAAGCCAGGAAGATGCTCAATATGATCGCCAGCCCCAGAACACCTAGTTTAAGGAGGACCATGATGAGTTTGTGTAGCAACATGAAGACAAGCAGCAGGAAGACCCGGGGCAAGAGGATCAGGACAAGATCAAGGAAGATAAGATCTAGGCCAATAGGACCGCCAGAATAAGCAAGGAAGATAAGGGAGTCAGTACCAAGAACATCACGAGAAAGAACAGGTGTCAGAGCACTCATGATATTCCTAATTAGGAGTTATTGATGTATCCAGTCTTCTTAGTCAATCAATCACCGACTCATGTTCATCTCAGAGTCCAGATTTTATTCTCAATGTATGGAACTCTCCATAAGTATAGTACAGTACAGCCAACACGTGTTTCATCAGGGCTTAATAAAATTAGTTAGTTTAGTAGCGAAATATCCAACAAGGCCATTGAGCAACCTTAAGTTCTATGTTGCATCCAAAATAAAGTTGCACCGAGGTAAATTCCATATCAATCTTCTGTGATAGATTATCTAACTTATATATGGGGAACCGAAACGGAGTCAAAATGCATCCCGCTACGTCCCAGTCACAATGTGCCGCATCTCCTTCGGTTCCACATATATAAGTTTGATAATCTGTCACAGAAGATTGATATGGAATTTACCTCGGTGCAACTTTATTTTGGATGCAACATAGAACTTAAGGTTGCTCAATGGCCTTGTTGGATATTTCGCTACTAAACTAACTAATTTTATTAAGCCCTGATGAAGTCCTTAAGAGATTAACTTCTCATGGGATGAAACACGTGTTGGCTGTACTGTACTATACTTATGGAGAGTTCCATACATTGAGAATAAAATCTGGACTCTGAGATGAACATGAGTCGGTGATTGATTGACTAAGAAGACTGGATACATCAATAACTCCTAATTAGGAATATCATGAGAGCTCTGACACCTGTTCTTTTTCTGTGTGTTTGCCTTGAAACATGGGAGGACTAAGGGAGATCCTCTTGTCATGAGCACCATACCATAAACTTATTGGACTATTACTTGATTGGACTTACTGTGAGCGCCCAAATCCTATGAATATCTTCCCTGTTGGCATTGTTTTGTCAAGAACATCACGAGGACCAGAGTCAGGAGGAACAGGACCAAAGCAAAGATGATTTGAAGCATCACCACAAATAGGATAAGGAACATGTCTAGGAGTGCCAGGGGGACCATGGGACCAGGGTCCAGAGTACAAAGTGGTGCAGAAAGACCAGGATCTGGGGGGGGGGGTGTAGAAGGGCCAGTGAGAGGAAGATCAGGAGGACCAGAACAGCCAGAGCCAGGAAGACTAAGGCAACGGGACCTAGATGTTCAGAAGAACCAGGACCAAACTTTCAAGCCTCAGAAGGACCCAAACAAAGAGGACCAGGGCCAAGAGGGCCCAGACCAATGTGTGCAGTGCCAGAAGGACCATGAGGACAAGGCACAGGGCCAGAAGGGCAAGGATGTTGGAAAACAGGAAGACAAGAGCTAAGAAGGCAAGGCCTAAGAGGGTTAGTTAACAGGATGCCAGGTAGACTGATGGGACCAGAAGACTCAGGAACTGATGGTCTGGGAAAGAGATGAGCAGGGTGAGAAGGATCAGAAAGACCAGGATTAAGAGGGATTAGGAAGGCACAAAATTAGCTAGGAGAAGTGGGCTTGCCATTCAGAAGGACAAGCACCAAGACGATTATGCATACAAAGACCCAAACAAATATAACCAGATGCAGGGGGCACAAAACCAGGAAGCAAACACAGACTTGGAGAACCAGGCATAGGAGCACCATTGCTAGTCAAACTAGACTGAGAGTGAGGAAAACTAGGAGAACATGAGAATCTGAATGATATAGAGGAGATGGCCAGGCAACCAGAGCCAGCAGGACAGGAGCTAAGAGGAACAGGGCAATGGGGACCAGTGAAACCACAAGCAATGAGAAAAGGAAGCTCAATTCATAGAGGCCAGAGTATCAGGATCTGAAATACCAGATCAAGCATGACCCAGATGAGGAGGAAATGGAGGAACATAACAAGGACGGTCAGGATTATAGGAGCCATGATGATCAAGCTGGGTGGCTAAGAATGGCTAAGAACATGACCTGAAGAAGGACAATCAGGATAAAGTGGGCACATTGGTCCAGTTAGTCCAAGAAAACGACAAGCAGGAGGACCAGGGCCAAGAGAATCATGACCTGTTGGAGGTGGACCCGGATAACTAGCAGGGCCAGGAGTAGGTGTACTAGAGCCTTTGAGACTAGGGACCAGATCAGGAGGATTAAGTGAACTAAAAGTATCACAATGAGCAGGACCTGAAATTCTAAGTGGAGCAGGATGACTAGCAACTGGGGTATTAGGAAAAGGCTAGCAAAGTACAGGGGACCCAGGAGAATCAGAGCCAAGAGGAACAATGGAACTAAGGACCAAAATGACCAGGTCCAGCCCAAGAGGTCCTTATAAAGCGGACCAGGACCAGTGATGGCAGTACCACATGGACCACAAGGACCAGGGTAAGGAGAATCTTGATGACCCAAACCAGGAAGACTAGGAGAACCAGTCCTAGGAGAACCAAGACAACAGGGTTAGGTGGATAAGGACCAAGCAGACCAACAGGCTCTATATGAGGATCTAGATGAGGATGAGGAGGCCTTGGAAGGCCTAATACATAGATGAGCCTAAAGCAGGGCCAAGAAAGACCAGGTTCAAGGAGGACTACAACCAGGACCCCCAGATTCAGGAAACAAGTACCAAGGTGACCGGAACTACTTAGACCAGGGCCAGGATGAGGATTGGAAGAACTAAAGCAACCCAGAAAAGGTGGACTTGAAATAGGACTAGTAGTAGGACCAATGTTTAAAGGCTCAAAAAGAAGAAGCCCAGGAGCAGAAGAACACCACTGTGAATTAAGGCCACATATATTAGGATATCCCTTTTGTAAATGATTCTTATTTATGCTTCTTTTATGCCAACTCATAAAAACTCTGAGCTCTTCAGAAACCAGAAAATGCAACATAAACAAAATTATGTGACTGTTACACACTGACATCTGAGTGTAGAAGATGCAGTCTTATGCTGGCACTGTAGTCTGAGGGCATATCTGAAGGCATATGGGCCCGTATTTATACTCCGTTTGCGCCGAATTTGCGTCGTTTTTTTCGACGCAAATTCGGCGCAAAACGAACGCCATATTTATACTTTGGCGTTAGACGCGTCTAGCGCCAAAGTATTGGCAAATAGCGTCATTTTTTTGCGTGAACGCCTTCCTTGCGTTAATGAGATGCAAGGAAGGCGTTCCCGTCTAAAAACAGACGCACATAGCGGTGCGTGGTATTTATGCTCCAGGGCAAAAATCACTCCCGCGCGGCAGGCGGCGCAAAAAAATGCCGCAAAGCATGAATAGCGTGACATTTTAACGCCTGGGTCAGGGCAGGCGTTAAAATGGGGCAAACACACCTGTACTTAATCAGAACACACAGAACAAACAACAGAGCAGTAGAGCAGCAACAGGGAGACATGGAGGTGCTTTTTCTTCAACGTGCACGTAGACGCAGAGCCCTGCAGCAACAACAGCAGCCACAACAACAACAGCAGGGACCCCAAAGACAGCGCAGAAGGCAGGAGAGGATATTCCGCCCAAGAACAACCCTGCATGGCCTCAGGGAACGAGACATCATCCAGAGGTACCGGTTGAACTGGAAGGCCATTCAGCAGCTGCTGACAAATATTGAACAGCAATTGGCCCCCACTTTAGTGACTCCACGCACTATCCCAACAGAAACAAAGCTGCTTGCCGTACTTCACATGCTGGCAAGTGGCTCCTTTCAGACAACTGGTGCCCTGGTTGGTGGAATCTCACAACCATCTTTCTCCGCATTCCTGCCTAAAGTACTGGATGCCATCATTGGACTGACACCCCGCCACATCTGCTTCCCTAACACACTGCAGAAGCAGCAGGAAACAAAACAGGGGTTCTACGCCATCAGTGGCTTTCCGCATGTCCTTGGTGCAATCGACTGCACACACGTACGCCTTGTGCCACCTGCTGCGAGTGAACACCTCTACCGCAACAGGAAGCACACACATTCCATCAACGTGCAGGCCATAGTCGATCACCAAGGACTGATCAGCAACATCGTGGCTAAATATCCTGGGAGTGTACATGATGCATTCATCTTCCGTCACTGCACCATCAACCAACACTTCCAGGATGGACGGTATGGCAATGGACTACTTGTTGGTAAGGACAAAAATCTACTTATATACTCACTGCACAGAAACCCTCTAGGATAAACAACACATACACCACAATAGCAACACCTAGACAGGAACACACTGAGGTACTCACATCACTAGCCATGTGTCACAAGTCACCATTGAACCTCTCACACATTTGAATTTACTCCACAGCTTAGTGTGAAGACATTCATGACTGTGGTTGCCTAAATGTCACCTTGCAAATTGGAAGTCTCACAATAACCTGTACACTAATACAATGCATGACTTTTAAGGGATGGGATGGCCTGGCTATGTTCATATGGACGTTTCTAATACCCTTTCATGTTTCAACTCTGCATGGAACTATCATCACACCCCCAGTGAGGACACACGGACACCTGTGTCACAAGTCACAATGCAAGGGAGGGCACACTGTACTTGAGAAACCAATACATCCTGCTGACAAACAGTTAGACAACAAACACTTGCTCAGCCAAGGAAAATAAACAATGCCAAAGTTTCCACCAACAACCATAGGTTGTCACATTAGTACACAAAATAGTCACAGACAACACAACACAACTACTGCCATCAAAGATACGTACAACAGTGCCTCCTACATCTAAATGATACCATTCTGTGTTTCTCTTTCAGCTGATCAGGGGTATGGCATCCAGCCTTGGATAATGACACCATATGGGAACCCAAATACTGCTGCTGAGCGGGCATACAATGACGCCGACAAGAGGACACGCAGCATTGTGGAGAGGACCTTTGGGATCCTAAAGTCAAGGTTCCGCTGCCTTGACATCACTGGCGGAAGCCTACTATACTCCCCAGAGATGGTATGCAAAATTATACTCACTTGTGCCATATTACACAATATTTGTGTACAAAGGAACATTCCCCTCCTTGAACCGGACCCAGACATGCCTGAGGATGATGATGAGGAGGATACAGGCCTGCAACAGGAGGGGGAACAACCTAACACCGCAGCAGGAGTGCGTAGGCGCCAACAGCTTGTGAACAATTTTTTTACTTAAGTCATTATAATCACTTGTATTCCACACTTGTAAATAAACCCATATCACAAACACCACATCATGCTTTGGCCTATTCATTTCTGACCACCTTTAGTTTGAAATAGCTGAAGATGAATGTCGTCTCATTGATCAAGAATGCCATTAAAAATCATCACACCAAAAATAAACATCACAACTGAATGCACAGAGGGTAGGATGTGACATGTTACATTACCATACACAGAGCCCAACAAAAGTACAAATGTGACAATTAGACATGCCGGATCCAAACAACTGAAACAGTCTCTCATCCAGCCCAAAATTGGAGATCATTTGAAAGTCACATCACACGGGTTCAGAGACAGGGTGGGACCATCCATGTGTACGTGAACATGTCATCAATGGCTTCTCTCAAGTGTATGATGTGAGCAATACACAATTGCAACAACATCAACTGCCACTAACTCAGGAGGAGACCTTGAAGTTACAGTGACAACATACACACAGACAGGTCATACTGGATCCACATTCCCACACACATGTACACATATGTCATACAACCAACCTAATATTTGAAAGTAGACCATCACAGTTGTGTCCCAGTTTGAACCTAGCAGGAAGATTGTAACATGACACTAAACCAGTTTATGCAGAAAGGGACACAGACAAGCAAAACAATCTTCGCATTATCACATCGTGAACGCTGAGAGTCTTGCAAACTTAGGGGGTCATTCGGACCCTGGTGGTAATTACCGCCCTGGCGGAGGTCGGCGGTAGCACCGCCAACAGGCTGGCGGTGTACCGATGGGCATTCTGACCGCGGCGGTTCAGCCGCGGCCAGAAATGGACTTCCCGCTGCCCTTGAGAATCCACCATGGCGGCGGAGCGCGCTCCGCCGCCATGGGGATTCTGACACCCCCTACCGCCATCCTGTTCCTGGCGGGTCTTCCACCAGGAACAGGATGGCGGTAGGGGGTGCCGCGGGGCCCCTGGGGGCCCCTGCAGTGCCCATGCCAACGGCATGGGCACTGCAGGGGCCCCCGTAAGAGGGACCCACAAAGAATTTCAGTGTCTGCTTTGCAGACACAGAAATTCGCCACGGGTGCAACTGCACCCGTCGCACCTTCCCACTCCGCTGGCTCCATCCTGAGCCGGCGTCCTCGTGGGAAGGGTGTTTCCCGCTGGGCTGGCGGGCGGACTTTTGGCGGTTGCCCGCCAGCCCAGTGGGAAAGCCAGAATGACCGCCGCGGTCTTTCGGCGGGAACCGCTTGGCGGGCGGCGACTGCCGCCCGCCGTGGTCAGAATGACCCCCTTAGTCATATGAAAATGGTATGCAACTTAGCTCCAAATCATCAATACTGCAAACGTCAAATGGGCTAATGAGATGAATGAATGGTCAACCGTCATTCATACCATATGGCCTTACATTCGCCCGCTGCTGCAGGTTTGCCAGGATATGATAAAAATAATCCATGGATACAGTAGCTATTCTGGATGGTCAAATCCTAGGGTGCTGGGGGACTAACTCCACCTCTACCACCCCCAAAACATACAGGAATCATGTACTTGTGAACTAAACACATGCATAAGGCACATATGTGGCCTCAATGTCACAAGTCCTACACAAATGTGAAACACAAAATCATAATGGGACATGGTCAGCCCCCTAAAAACTGAAAGTGACTCTCCCACTCCCTGTTAGGACTACAGATAAAAGCATCCCCATCATAAAGGTGGGGACATTTTGGAGACGGAATACATAATGGTATCAAAAATCTCATTTCAAAATAGCCATCAGCAATTACACCAAATATGTTGTCAAATATGGTCAATACATTAGTTAACGTATCCCAAACATCACAGTGTGAAGGCCGTCTATACATAAAAGTACGGACATTTGTCAGATACAAACACAAATGTGTCTCACATCGCACCGTTTTACCATGACAAATCACCTTTCCAAAGCTAAACACATGAAGACATTTGGATCAATTTGCTCCATATTCTACGCATACAGCATGGCCGTCATAATTTGTTCATGTACATGAGTGCACACAATGCAGAGTCAGATACAAATGTATCCAAAAGTGTCTTGATA
Source organism: Pleurodeles waltl (assembly GCF_031143425.1). NCBI lineage: Eukaryota > Metazoa > Chordata > Amphibia > Caudata > Salamandridae > Pleurodeles > Pleurodeles waltl. The sequence goes on along the minus strand of NC_090446.1, from coordinate 640,974,425 downwards.
TTTCACCTTCAAATTATGATTTACATCCACAATATTTTTGACTCTGCATCATGTGCACTACTGTACGTGTAATAAAAACCACGCACATGATGTATGCGTGGTCAAAATGACGCTATATGCACAATATATTGCTCATTTCATGTACAGTATTAATTATTAATATTAATAGCATTTTTTTTGACTCCGCATCATGTGCACCACTGTACGTGTAATAAAAACCACGCACATGATGTATGCGTGGTCAAAATGACGCTATATGCACAATATGTTGGTCATCTCATGTACATTATCAATTATTAATATTCATATCATACTTTTTTGACTCCGCATCATGTGCACCACTGTACGTGTAATAAAAACCACGCACATGATGTATGCGTGGTCAAAATGACGCTACATGGTCAATATGTTGGTCATCTCATGTACATTATCAATTATTAATATTCATATCATACTTTTTTGACTCCGCATCATGTGCACCACTGTACGTGTAATAAAAACCACGCACATGATGTATGCGTGGTCAAAATGACGCTACATGGTCAATATGTTGGTCATCTCATGTACATTATCAATTATTAATATTCATATCATATTTTTTGACTCCGCATCATGTGCACCACTGTACGTGTAAAATAAACGACGCCCATGATGTATGCGTGGTGTAATTGACGCTACATGCACAATATGTTGGTCATCTCATGTACAATTGGAAATATTAATATCCATAGCATATTTTTACACTCCGCATCATGTACACTGTAATGCGTCAAAAAAATATGACGCACATCTGTGTATGCGTGAAAATATGACGCATTACGCGAAAATAAAAACGGCGGCCATTTTATGCAGGAAATGATGTAATAGGATATCCTGTTTACCAAATCTGTACTGGGAGTTGACTTTCACTTTCACTTTGCAGTCTCAGAGTTATCTAGACTGTGTGGTTGTGTGAAAGGTGTTGTCCTGTGTTTTACTGCTTTAGTGTCCTGTGTGCCTTGTATTTTGTCTTTGTGTCAATCTTTTATTGTTGTCAAACATTGTCTCAGTCTGTTTTGTGTTGTTTGGTCTATACCTGTGATAGTTTGTATTGTCTGTGGGAGTCTGTTGTGGGTAGCATAGTTTGGGGTGTTAGTTGGGCTATTTTTCTCCTTCTTCTTTTTCTTTCACACCTCTACCTTTCCCCATTTCCCACTTTTTCTTTCATTTTTCTTTGGTACTTTTTTCCACCTCGCATCATGTCAGGTAGGTCTCGCATGTCCAGGATGGGTGAGGACGAATTGGGGGGCTTCATATGGCTCGTAAGCCATTTCCTCCCACTGATGCTGGAGGCTGGGGGCCGTGTGATACAGGGGTATCACACGGAGGCGAGGAAAATACGTTGGGAGAAGGTGCGCCATCACCTGGTCCGGGTCTACGGGAGTATGAGGAATGTCCATCAACTCAAGCACCGCTGGGCAGATCTGATCAGCAGGGAACAGGACCTGCTGGACCACCTGGGACTCCGGATTGGTGGCTATGTTGGTGAGTAATAATCAATTACATGGGAATAATAGGAATGTGTGCGTGAACATGTGATGATTGGTAGCCAATCTGCTAAATAAGTAGCTGACTGCGTGTTATACTAGGGAAACCTAGGCCCATGGGCATACACATAAATCCCCATTTTTGCTACACATGTACACCCAATAACAGCTGTAAAATGCAACATCTATTAGTATTTTGCTAAGTAGCCCCCTCTCTGCGTCACAAAATGATGCAAATGCTGCGCTACAAAGGTATACATATGTGTCCAAATGTGTATTTGTTGCAGGGTGTGTATGAAGACCTATGCTACCAGGCCGATGCCTTATCTTTGCAACACATACCAGATGGCTGTAGCTGCATGGAATGTAGTGTTGCATTTGTGTCTGAAAAGCAACACGTGAACTGCTCAATTTGTACTCTACTGGTCATAATGGCCAGTGAGTACGTCATGTAGAAACAACATACCTACATATGTAGACGCCATAGCTAGCCTGAAAATTGCAAACATATGATGATGCAACACCTGTGTGTTGCCTTCACGTCACATGAAGTTAGTCATGTTGTCCACACATATGTCACATGTGTGTCTGGTTGCTGTGTGTTGAACCTGTCCCCATAGCCTGTTTGATTGTGAGTGGTCATGCAGTCCTCATGGAACCAGTTGTGAAATGTTTCTCTCTGGGATGCACATGCTGAGATGTATGGATCACATGATTGTTCGGGCCTACTAATGGAGGAGTAACTTGGACGACACATGACTGTCCTGGCCACTGCATGAGTGTAGTAGGGTGTGTCACTGGAGCAGGAGACTCATCCAATGATAATCTAGAATACAAAGTCAGCCAGGCAGGATGAGCATGTGTGAAAGTGTATCATTACCATGTAATATTCACACACTGTCATTGTAACAGAAATTATTTGTCTGTTCACCCAGTCTGAGTATAATCTTCCTTTCATGCTTTACAGGTGGACCAGCCCCGTACACCGTTGGTGAGGTAGCCCATTTTGACGACCCCGATACCTACAGTGAGTGTTGCCTAAGTGCTATTTACATTGTTTGGAAATGAAGCATGATGGATTACTGTGTGTTCAGGACAATTCATGATATGATGTGCTGGCCGTTCATTGGCTTTGTTGTTTTGGTGTGATATCAAATTGGAATAATGTTTCGGTAAAGCAATCCCTAGTCATCTCTCAGATTGAGGGGCAGTAGGTCATTCAATTAGTGCGACTATTGGGAATAGCATGACTCATTTTGAACACACTGGTCAATGTTAGACTTGGTCAGGAACTTGCCATTAACTGAGTCAGCATATCAGACTGACAGTCTCCCAGATAGCTTAGGCACATGGCTTCGATGACAAGTGCTTCTTCCTAGTTGAGGATGGACTGTGTACACTGTAGGTCGGATCTTCCGGGGGCATGTACTTCCACAAGGTGACCTCGAAGTGTGTGTGACTTGAGTGCAATGGCCTAGGTGTTCTGTTGAATCATGTGAATGGGTGTTCTACCTCCTCTGTGTGTGTTGTAAAACATGCCTCACTAATAGTATGTTATGTTTGGCTAAGTCATATCATTTTGACATGTGTGGACCTGGGATGTGACAAGGTTGGGCTGACTCCAACGTGTTGCTAGCCCTTCATAGGTGTTGTGTGTGAAGGCACATGCTTGTTGCACTTTCTGTACACTCCTGGTTGTGCATTGATCATGGGATTGTTGTTTGTTCTTCCCACACCACCCACAAAGACTGGGATGTTACTGTGAAACAGGGTACCTAGGACTGTAGCAACCAGTATGTTACACGTACTTAACACCTTTTGTGACTTGAGTTTGTACCTAGGTCCAGATGTAGCAAAATGTCTCCACATTGCAAATAGCATAATTTGATGTTAGTGAGTTGCAAACGTCTGTTTCCTAATCCGAAATGTTATTGGTGGTCATGTACATATTCGCAAAATGCTTTTCTAAAGTAAAAAAATAAAGGAGTTTACCAGCCCTACTTGCAAATCACAGTGTTAGGCAATCCCATTTGCTAACGAGTACGTGGTTGCAAAGTGAGTAGCTGTTATCATCCACTTGAAGTGGCTGCTAACCAACTTGCTGACTGGAAGGGGTCCTCATTGTGAACCTTCACCTTTGTGAGTGGACCAAAATACTCCTGCACAAAACAGCCAGTGGTCTAGGGGAGCAATAATTATTGTGTAAATTACGAACAATCAATTGTTGTGCATTTAAACAAATCGCAGCTCATTTTCCTTTCAGATAAAGGGCATACACTTGGTGAAAAATAACTTGCTTCATTTAAAAGCAGTCACGTCTATGGAGTTCTGCTGTTCCCAGCAGGCCTCCATCCCCGTGAGTGCCCATAGTTGCTAAGGTGGTGCAAGTTGGAACCCACATCATTGATGTTCATGAGGTGGGATTTAGGGACCCCATAGTGACTCGCAGACGGTGTCAGAGACACCGTTCAGCTTTGCAATTTGCTAGTTGATTTCCCATCAATTCCTACATCTGGCCCATAGGGTCGACATATGATTCATGGCCAGGGGTTCAATCTTAGCACACAACTATTTCGAAATGCCATTGAGTGAGGAGTGTGATTCTTATCACATAGAATGACATATGTAGTGAAGTCAGTATGCGGATGAGCTGGTGCCATAATGTATAATGGCTTAGGTATGAATTGTAGGAGTAGTTTAGGGTGATGTCATCCATCATGTAGAGACATGGATCTGCTATATGTGATATGCCCTTCAGTATGCATGATTCACATGTACTTCCTCTGAGCCTTCCCGTGACATATGTTGTAACAATTGCTGCAACCAATACATTGCTAGTAATGGTCAAATTACCCATTGTGGTATTCAACCCACTGTAAATTCTATGCTCAATATTTGCCTTTTCCCTTCACAGCTGCAAACCTGAGTGCCGCAGCTCGAAACCAGTTTGAGCGCCGTGCAATGAGGTACAGGCACATCCTGCAGGTGCAGTGTGGGTATCGGAGGATGGCCCGCAGATACAATTCGGAACGGGCCTCCGGGGCGTGGTATGCCACACCACAGGCTCCACCAACGGTGCCACCTACAACCACCAGGTCTGCCCAAGGGGACCCAGAGACGGACCAGCCATCTTCCTCAAGACCTGGACCCAGCCGTGTGTTGGGAGCAGGGCTGTCCCGTGGCCACTCCACTCCAGCAACAATCTCCACCTCCACCGGCACGCAGACCAGCAGTGACCCTCCAATTGACCCTGCAGCCTTCCAGGCATTGTCTAGGAAACTGGACAGGTTAATTCAAAAGGTTGACAACCTGACGGAGGACATGGCGGAGGTCAAAAAGAAGGTGCGCTCCATCCGGCGCACACTTCAGAGGGCAAATCCTTAGTTATTTTGCCCTCCTGAACTTTTACCCCTCCCCTCTCCCCTCTTTCCTCTTTTCATACTGTTAGTTGGGTTTGGGGGTTAGTTGTAGGATAAGTATAGGTAATTAGCTTAGTTAGTGTTAGGTAAGAGGGTGGTGGGTCCTTATACTTTCTATCTAATATTTTTGTGTGGGTGGGTGGGTGGGGGGCAATGTTGGGATTCCTGTTTGATAAAAAAAAAAAAATACAAACAAATATATGTTTGTTTAGGATAGTATAGTATGTGTGTAGGTTAGTAAGTGTTGTCCTGCATGTGTCTTGTCTCATAATGGTGGGTGGGGGGTTGATGTTTAGATCGTTTCGTTACATGTGTAGAGTAAGTTTAGCTTAGGTTAGTTAGGGACAGTTGTGGGTTAGTAGTAGTCAGGTTAGATTAGTGTAGGTTTATCTTTCCCTTAGTTGCCTCTTTTCTTACTTATTGGAAATAAAAAATTTGTTAACCCTTTACCAGATGCGTTAGGTGCTACCTTTTCATGGCCTTGACATCAGTGTAGCAGAAAGTTTTAGTATGACATTTGTGTCCTATGCTCGCTATCCCCAGGCTATTGAGGTTTAACATGCCAGCTACCCGTGTGCTAACTTGGTTAGTATCCACCGTGTGGGAGAGCCACCATTGGTAGTGTGCATAGATCATCAAGATTTGGGGTTGGTATGTATCCTACTTCACAAAGAGTGCTTCCAGAGTTGATTTTGTAGGTAAATAGATAGGTCGGACAGCATTGTGAAGTTCAGGGAGAGCTTTGTAGATGAGTATTTGTTCACACTCTTGTCTTGTTGCTGTCATTGCTGACCTACATCATGTGTGTACTGCTTGAGCATGACTTTCCTTCATGGTAGTATACGCTGTAAGGGTGATTGATGCAGTGTAATTTGGTTAACATTCCTTTTATTTTATAGCATAATGTATTGTGTTAGTATCGCAAGGTGCCTACATTTCTCATCCACCATTAGTTGTCTAGAATAGCTATGGATGGGGCCTCATTCTGTCCAACACAGCATGATTGTGTGTGCTTAGTCCCTACATCAGTTATTTTCCTCAGTCTAGTAAAGCTATGATGCAATCCTGGCCACTGCACAGATGTTTCAGTAGACATGAAATCAGGACAGTAGTCTAGAGAATCAACATGGTTGCCACACAGCCACTTTGGAGTTATGTACTGCACAGTTGAAGTGTGAAATGACACAGAGACACAATTGGTGTGCAAGTGATATTTATTTTTAGGTGGAGTAGTGCAAAAAGTCCATTAACAATGTTAGGTGAGTCCGTTCTGGTGCATTCTTAAATGGTGATCCTATTTACAGGGTGTGGATGATGCTCCTGACATGCTGGGTTGATGTCACAGACGGTGCAGAGGAACAGGAATTGCCAAATGGTAGGAGAGAAACATTTACAGCCAATGTGGACAAGTTAAACAGTAGATTGCCGAACAGTCATTGAGGGTAGTTGGAGTGAGGCTGGCATGTGTCAAAACGTAGGACCTTGGTCAGAGTGGGGCATGGTGCAGGGACTAGGGCTTCCGGGTACTCTTGCGTGTGAATGTTATCTGTTCCATGTCTTCTTCTTCTGATGTGTGTGTTGCCTGGTGTGTCCTTGTTGTTGTTGGTTTTGAAGGGGCAACACACACCTCAGTGTCAGAAGACATGGAGGCAGACATCCCGGGGGCTGATCCCTGTCCAGTTATGAAGGGCAGTACTGCAGCAAGGAGAGCGTGCTGGTTTTTCAGAATGGCAGCCACATCCCGATGGTAGGCAGCCAGGTCTGCCCTGAGGGGTTCGATGTTGCATTCGTGCACACGCTGACTGGCTTGCTGTTGGAGTTGTTTGGTCAACTGAATGACAGCTGTGCAGATTGCCTTCTGTGTTACTAAAAGTTCCTCCAACAGCGATGTTCTGGCTTGCATTGCAGCTGCCTGATCAGCAGTTGACAGCATGCACGAACGCACCCCCTCAAGGCTGGCTGCCATAGTTTGCATCCCCACCCGCACCTCCTTGGCCAGCTCCCGCTGGACCCCAACGACTGTTCTTTCGAAGCTGGTGCCAGTGTCGTCAGAGTCCTCAGCTGTGTTGGAGCTGGCAGGTCTTACAATTGGGGTGGCGGGTGGTTCTACTGTGGTGGCTGCTTCATCTTGGCTCCTCCTTGTTACTGAAGGGGGGGTTTGGAGGCTTTCGAGGACCATGTCAATGGTCTCTTGTGTGAGGTTGATGTTCTCGTCATCCATGTCATCAGGGAACTCATGGACAGGCATATCGGCAGGAGATCCGTGTTCCTCTGCAAAGAAACAGGGTACAATTAGTGTGTCTGTGTTGAGATCATTTAGCACTAAGATACAAGCCTTTGGATGCCTTTACTTTGTACTCCGATTTTGTCTTGGTATCTGCTGTCTGTCATAGGGCATTGTTGTAGGCCTATGGCCCACCTGTGTGTCACATATATGATATGGAGCTATCAGACATGCCTGCCAGGACATCTCTAGGTGTTGATTTGTAATTATTTTGGAATATGCATTTTTTTGTCCTACTCCTCTCTCGGTGTTTCACTATTGTTATGGAGGGACATTTGTTTGGGTGGGCTCTCATTATCCTACATGTGATTCTTGGCTTTCTAGGCAGCAGGATAGCTAATGGTGTGGGGGACTAAGTTTGACCCACTTGTAAATAACTCTGTCACCCAGATATTGTATTTAGCTCAGACAGATTAGCAGTGCCTCTGGTCTCCCACAACAGAGGAATGTTTAGAAGTCCAAGCCCATGACATCTTTGGGACTTCTCAGGGAAGTGGTGGTCACTCAGGTCCTACACATTTCTATCTTTTCCGGTATGTTCCCATACACAAATGACACAGACAGTATTTGTTGGATATGAAGTTTCAGTGTTCAACTGACTTGTAGGAATTTCGGTGTGAGCCCCAATAACCAAAACAATACACACAGTTAGAACTGAAATAGTCCGCAGGAAAGTAATACATTGGTACACAGCTATCATGGTGCCTAACAGTTTCTACTCTCCCTCTGCTTGTTCTATATATAGCACTGCATGTTAAGTTTGGAGCTTGTCTGTCTGAATCACAGGGGAGACATCATCCCTCATATCAGAGGAATGGGCTGGGATCTGGTTGTGCATCAGCAGCAAGGCAGGCAGCATCTAGATGTGATTTTCTGTTTGTAAACTCCCCCATGCGTGTCTTGGGACGAGGAAGTGAATTTAAAAGACATATGTCATGGTGATGACAAAGTTTCCCTACGCAGGAATGGCAAACCTTAACCCCTACCACATCTATCATCAACGAACCAGACGGTATCCTTGACTGGGGCACAGAGTGAATATGTTCTGGCAAACTCCAGTGCAGAAGTAGGCAAAACAGGGTGATTTGACTAATTGCCAACACCTTAGGACTGACTATTTGCTACATTAACTGATAGGAAGGGCAATGAGATTCATTTAGTGCAAAGTGCTCTGAGGCACTTAGATGTGAGCAAATGAGTATAAGTATATTCAGGGTAAGATGCACAAAGGCCTCCAGCCTGAGGCTATTGCGCAAAGTATACGTTTCACTTGCCACGCTACACTTTGACTGACTGTGGGTGTTGTGACTGCCCTGCCAGCACACTTGCCTCACAGGCCCTGCACCATACACTTTTTATTCACATTGCATGATCTGTACATGTTAGGTGGCATGACCTATGTATGTCAATGTTAGGATGTGGTATGGATGTAAACATTGTTGATGTTTGTATCTGATGGGGTCTCGTGTGTCTTACTGGATTGGCTTGTTTATCGTATGAATGTCCTATTTTTTGGTTAGACTGTGCAGATGTGTTTCATTGACCAGTTGCCTGTGTCCCCTCGTCAATGTTGTTGTCTGAGCAGTATGACATTTGTGATGTAGCATTGTTAGGCAGGCACGTGAGGGACCCTGATGTATGCAGCATGTGTGTGTCGTTAGTGCTGTGTGGCTCCTATTGCTGTTTACTTAGGCTTATGTATGTGTCAGTTATGGACATTCGGCATTTAAGTGTACTGGTAGCTTTGTCTTATTTCTAGGAGTAGTTGCAGATGTCATCCTCACCCCCTAATTTAGGAATGTATGTTCCAGGGTGGGGTTCCTGCCATTTGGTACTATAGCTGCCCAGAGATGAGAGGTGTTATTGTCAACTGTGGTGGCAGTTAAGTTGCAGCTGTTGTATTTGCTACTGCATTACAGGTAGGGACCTAGTTGATGGGGAATAGTTTGTGCAAAACAAGTGCCTGGATGTGGATTCAGGGTAGTGTCCTTCCCACCTGTCACTGGTTTCCCTTGGCTCTCTTGTTGTAATTACAGGATGTCCCCATGGGACTGTAGTGGTGGCAGTATTTTGTCGTGGCCCGGCTATGGTCAGTACTGGGCATTCCCCCCTGCCGTGCCCCTTTCCCCATGCCACTTCATATATGTGCTAAGTTACATGCATTGTGTAGTAGGTATCCCCCCCCTGCTTACAGTCCCCATTATTGCATTGTAATTCCCCATGCGACTTACCCTGCATGTGCGTAGTGTCGTGGTAGTCTGCGCTGTCCAGTCCTTGTATCCCTGTGACGATCTCCTCTGGGATGACGGCTGCGACCATCTCCTCCATGTGATCCAGAGCCTCCTGTTGTGCTGGACTCCCCCCTCCAGTCTGCATTGCTGCCTTCCTGTTCCTGGCCATTTTCTCTTTGGTCCTACGTTTACAGTCATGCCAGCGTTTCTTACACTCGGTGACTGTCCGGCGTTCTTCAGCCACACTGTTTATCTTGTCCACAATTTCTTTCCAGATGGCCTCTCTCCTACTGAGTGGCAATTTTGAGGATATGAAAAGTTGGTGCTGGTGTTCCGTCACCTCTTTCACCAGGATTTCCTGCTCCTCTGCACTGAAGCGACACTTTCTTTTTTTCTTTAACATGTCCTGGTTCCTGTGTGCTTCCTCCTGGCTGGGTCCTGGTCTGCTCTCATCCTCCTGGGGTCTGTTGGGGCATCTGGGATCCATTTTGGGTCTCCTCTCCTGTCAGTGCAGTTTTCGCGCAAAAATGTCACGCAATAGCGTGAAAAAAAACGGCGTATTCACGATAGCGCTGTCGTAAATCGACCCACAGTGATTTGCGTCACTTTTACGTGGGTTTGCCTTACGACAGACCGACGCTGTTTGCGTCACGAAATAATGACTCCGACCTGTTGGTTGCGCCACCGTACGTCAAAGTATAAATTTGACGCCCGAATGGCGCATCCAAATGGCGTTAGACGGCGCAAATTTTTTTGACGCAAAACTGCGATGGCGCAGTTTTGCGTCAAAAAGTATAAATATGGGCCATGGAGTGAAAATTGGCAGAGGAGTTTAAAGAAGGGAGGGTGAAAATGTGTCTGTGAAGGGTAGCAGAAAGGGTTTGAGAACCTCAGATGGCTGAAGTGAGGAAAAATGTTTATGGCTAACAAAGGGGACAAAGGGAGATGGCAATCAGCAAAGGAAAGCCTAAGATCATAAGATGGCAAAGATAAGCAGAAGAGGGGAGATGGAGGCTTAAGATAGATCATCTCAAAAGACCCAAAGAGGGATTCTGTGTGACAGCTAGATCTTCGCACTGACTTTACATGTGAGTATATGTGAGGTGGGTATGTAGCAAGGGACATATTTTCTAAGAAGACATGCAAGGAGGCAAGACAACTTACTGCACGGCGTCGCATTACAGGGAGCGATCAGAAATGCTCCATATCTACTAAGATATGACATATTTCTGCTCTCTCTCTACACATGTGCACTATGCGATGGCTAGCGCCAACACAGGCACTCTGTACCATGGTGCAAGGATTGTTTGTGTGCAGGAAAGGGCATCTCAATGCTTTGAGGCAGTTGTCCCTCTCTATGTGTGCTACAGAATGCCTCACACATAGAAAGAAGTAAAGAGGAGCAATAGAAATATATCTCCTTGCTATGCCTCACTTGGGAGGACGCGCCATTTTGCGCAGTCCCAGGTTTACTCACCTTAGTAAATCTGGGATTGCTATCAATATCCATGGGTAGATGCATGAGAACATCCATGCTCCATCAGTGAACACCGTTTCAACACAGGATAATGCAAGGCAGTAATTAGCCCTGCCTTGCATTAGTCTGGATTTACTAAGTCATGCAGAGCCATAGATAGTTGCTTTGCATGGCTTAGTAAATTCTATTTAATGCTTCTGTTGCCTTGCATCCCATTGCTTGATGCAAGGGAAACACAAGTCCTTAGTAAATCTTCTACTAAATGTGTGGTAGTGAGACTCCTTGTGTGATAAAGTCTTTGTACATAGACCAGTTAGATGCATTTTGAATGACATGATGGAGAGTAGAAACAACAAGTGATGGACGGAATGCTGAACATTGTCAAACATTCACCCCCAGTACAGTGATCGGGGCCTAAATCCATCGTTTGTTTGCTGCCCATGCCATTTCAGTTTGGACCCAGCCATATGCAAATCAGTCTTGACCCTGTTCCCCATGGGAACAGTCCAGCCCGAACTGCTAGGCCAGGTCTTCCCTGGACTGGAAACAAGCACCCTGGGACCGGTTTCAGGGTTTCACCCTTCATCAGGCAGGCTAGCTTGAATCCAGTGGCATGGGAAGCACGGGACCCACGTCTGGGCATAACCTTCCCACTTAGGGTGACAAAGCAAAAACAACAAGTGATGGACGGAATGCTGAACAATGTCCTAGCAGTTCGGGCTGGACTGTTCCCATGAGGAGCAAGGTCAAGACTGATTTGCATATGGCTGGGACCAAACTGGAGTAGCATGGTGAGCAAAAGAACGATGGATTAAACCCAGATCTGTGACTGGGGGTGAGTGTTTGCATTATCAGCACTCCGTCCATCATCCTTTTGTGTTGCTAAAGTTGCCCTAAGTGGGAAGGGTATGCCCAGACGTGGGTCCCTTGCTCACTGTGCCACTGGAATCAAGCTAGCCTGGCTGAAGAAGGGTCATACCCTGAAACTGGTCCCAGGATGCTTGTTTCCAGTCCAGGGAGGACCTGCCCTAGCAGTTTGGGCTGGACTGTTCCCATGAGGAACAGGGTCAAGACTGATTTGCATATGGCTGGGTTTCAAACTGGGGTGGCATGGTGAGCAAAAGAACGATGGATTAAACCCAGCTCTGTGACTGGGGGTGAGTGTTTGCATTGTCAGCACTCCGTCCATTATCCTTTTGTGTTGCTAAAGTTGCCCTAAGTGGGAAGGGTATGCCCCGACGTGGGTCCCTTGTTCACTGTGCCACTGGAATCAAGCTAGCCTAGCTGAAGAAGGGTCATACCCTCAAACCAGTCCCAGGATGCTTGTTTCCGGTCCAGGGAGGACCTGGCCTAGCAGTTGGGGCTGGACTGTTCCCATGAGGAACAGGGTCAAGACTGATTTGCATATGGCTGGGTCCAAACTGGGGTGGCATGGTGAGCAAAAGAACAATGGATTAAACCCAGATCTGTGACTGGGGGTGAGTGATTGCATTGTCAGCACTCCGTCCATCATCCTTTTGTGTTGCTAAAGTTGCCCTAAGTGGGAAGGGTATGCCCAGACGTGGGTCCTTTGCTCACTGTGCCAGTGGAATCAAGCTAGCCTGGCTGAAAAAGGGTCATACCCTGGAATCGGTCCCAGGATGCTTGTTTCCGGCCCAGGGAGGACTTGGCCTAGCAGTTCGGGCTGGACTGTTCCCATGAGGAACAGGGTCAAGACTGATTTGCATATGGCTGGGTCCAAACTGGGGTGGCATGATGAGCAAAAGAACGATGGATTAAACCCAGATCTGTGACTGGGGGTGAGTGTTTGCAGTGTCAGCACTCCGTCCATCATCCTTTTGTGTTGCTAATGATGGAGAGTAGATACAGCTTCCCTGCACAGTGGGAGTGTATTGACTACATCCATGTGCAGAGAGGATGAAGACCCAGAACTGTAGTAAGGCAGAAGGGAAAAAGGCGACCCAAACAAATTCTATGAGGTCCTTTCAGAAAACAGTCCTGATTTGTTCTTCTTGAGGGACAACACAGGGTAGATTATAGAAGGAGTAGTTGTTAGGTTTCTCTTGTTAAAGGTGTAAAAGTTTCTAAGCATGCCTGCCCTTTTGTCTGTGCCTGACCAGGTGCAGACATCCCATGCGCCATTGTGCCCTTGTTTTGGAAACTTGTGCTGTGAGAGCCATCACTTAACACAAAGGCTGTGTCTTAGCGACAGCCAGAAAATGATATTTGAAAGAGAAATACCCAAATCAGTTTTGAAACCTTAATAGTGAATCCACATGCCCTACCTAGAAAATGAACATTGAAGTGGAACTGTTAAATGATCTATCAGTAGGTCACAAGAATGGAAGTTACAAAGGCCCTCATTACTACCTCGGCGGTCTTTTCGCAAGACCGGCGAGGTACCGCTGTGCTGAAGACTGCCAGTGGTGGCGGTCTTCCGCGTCGCGTATTATGACCGCTGGCAGCCCTCCGTCCTTTTCCGTACGGAAAGCTGCCAGCAGCCATACTGGCGGTCGGCGGGAAAGTGGAGGCTGCTCAACCTCCACGTCAACAGAACACCGCCCACAGAATCGCATCCATGATTCGGTGTGGCGGTGTTCTAGTGACGGTGTGCTGGTGGTGGAGCTGCCCCCATGGATCTCGTCCCCTCCCGGAGGACCAACGGACAAGGTAAGTTGATCGTCCGTTAGGGGAGGGCGTGGGGGGATGATGTGTGTTGTGTGTGTGCATGGGGGTATGGGTGTGAGTGTGTAGAGGGGGTGTGTGAGTGTGTGTATGCGTCCGGATGGTGCTGTGTGTATGGGAAATGTGTGCGGGTCGGTCGGTGTGCATGTCTGTATGTGTGCGGGTATGTGTTGTCATGATGTATGTGTGCGTGTTGGGGTGCATGTATGTGCATGTTGGGGGTGTGTGCGTGTAGGGGAGTGTATATGTGTATATGTGCAAGTTGGGGTGAGGGTGGGGAGGGGGGTTGTGCCACCTTTGGGGGGTGGCCGGGGGGCAGGGGGTGTGAGGGGAGGACTCGTGGGGGGTAGCGGGGTGTGGGGGAGACCCCTATCAGTGCCAGGGAAGCAATTCCCTGGCACTGATAGTGCCTACCACCATGGATCCCATGGCGGTTACCAATCACCCGAAATCCATGGCAGTATGCAGGGTCCTGATACCGTTGGCGGTGTAGTGACGGCCGCCGGGCTGGAGACTGAAATCTCCAGCCCAGCGGTCATCACCGCCATGGCGGTCGGAATGGTGGAGTGGCGGATGACACCACCACGGTCATAATTCCATTTTTTTTCTTCGCGGGCCTGTTTGCGGTCTTACCGCTGCTTTACCACCGAACGCCAGGGTCGTAATGAGGGCCAATATGTCTCTGTTTATTTAGTATCTTATTTCTTACAATATTATAAGAAAGTCAATAAATAATTATCTCTGTGAGTTTCTTTTCTTCTGTGACTTGAATGTCTTAACCTGATTTAATGGGAAAATTTGTTCATATTCCAATAACATTCGGTTCAATTAATTATGGTTCTCTTCCTTACTTTGTGGCTTCTCGAAAGAATACTTCCTCTGTTGGCACAGCAGAATGTGGGCCTTTGAAGGAAGGAGGTTATGCCATCTACCATATTTATAGTAAAACCTGGCTGTAAGGGACAGAAAAAAAACATAATGACTCTGTCACCTTAGGAGAAACCCACTAGCTTTTTTGTTTTTTAAAAAGAAACTCCTGCTTTGGGAGTTTATTTTTGAAAAACAAACAGGTCTCTTCATGTCTCTTAACTTCATAATGTCAAAAAGTGAGTTTCCTGTCAGCCCTACCTGTATTTGACTTGGTTGTCCATTTACTAAACAGAGGGGCATGATCAGAAATACATCTCTGTAGGAAATCCATGTCACCATACCTTGCCTCCTGTATCAGCACCAGAATATAATCTAGTTGAGAGTCTGAGCACATTCCACCTAAGATGTAGGAATATTGATTTTTGTCCGGGTGTGCCTAACTGCAGAGGTCCGTCAGACCCAGGAAACTTATGAAGTTAAAGAGCCTTTTCTCCTCACTTCCGGTAGGGGCCAGTGGTGAGAACCTGTCCATCATTCCCTGTATGGGCCAGGGATGAGAACCTGTTCATTCCCAGATGCATAGTGATGATGAGTACACCTCCAAATATCAGGACGCCCTCCGGTGTGTGATCAATTTCCCCACTCTCTCTAGCATTGGTGTCTGGAGTCAAGGTGGGAAGTACAGGGAGTCCACCACAATCATTTCTCCATTCCATTTCCTCACAAACCACCTCATAGTAACCCTCCAGGTCCACTCACATTTGTGAAACTGTCAAAGGAAGTGACCTACAATTGAGAATCACAACTCCATGAAAACACAATGTAAAACCCGAGTGTGCCAGCACTTTGTATCACCCCTGCCCCAAAAACTTGAAACTGTTACAAATATGTCTCCTGTAATAGTAGTAGGTATAGGTCATGTTGTGCCAAACATCTCATAACCAACTCCCATTTTACTTTGTAAGCCTTTGTAAGCTTGTGTGTACTGTCCATTAACTAAACTGCTGTATGTACAACCATCTACCTGAAGGCCTGTGTAGTCCACCACATTGTGATTCTCTTTGTGAACTTAAAGCCTGCTTCCAGCTAACATTCCCCCCTCCCTCCCAGCCCAACACCAATGTACCCCACACTCTACTGCCACATGCTGTGGGCTTATTACTACCTATCATCCCAATGCCCAAGGCCTGCAATAACCCTAAAAACATATGTCAAACTTTAAATCAAACTAAACAAGGATAATTCAAACCACAGTCCTCCTCAACTTGTCTGTGGTTCCAGGTAGTGACCAAGCTCTTGGCTCAGTGTCTTGTTGCTCAGCCTCTAGCACCAAATGATTGTTGACCTAACTTGGCATATGGGTACTTATTAGCCACCAGAGTTATCACAGTCCATGTTCAATGGGATGTTTACCATTTTGGCAGTGACATATTGAGGTTCCTCTGTAGTCAATGTTGTTGTTTCTGTGGATAGTGACTCACTCCTCTCCTGGGGGTTGTTAGAACAATACTCTTCTGCTTCTTCTGCTCTGGTACGTGCCAGCACTCCAACCATTCCCATGCCTCTTCAGGTGTTGCAAAAACCCAGGAGAGGCCCTCTGAGAGAAATTTGAATTTCTCTGGAAAAGTCATCATATATTGAACATTCCTTTCCTCAGTCCCTTTCGAAGTTGTCAAATGACCTCCAACACATCTAGACTTCCTGAATGTAATCTGAAAAGACAATAGTGGTGTAGTTCTCAAAATGTAATGGGCTATGTTGCCCAGCTGCCTGCAGGATCTCCTCCCTTTTCTTAAAGTTCAGGATCCTGGCAATCAGGGGTCTCAGTCTCATCCCTGGATGTGGCATTGTCCCGGAGATACAGTGCACGTGCTTCATTGCAAAGTAGGCAGACAGGCTATCTGGCTCTATTGTCTGCCTCACAAAGGTTTCTACGAATTGTTTAATAGCTTTCCGTCCATCTTTTCTGGTAGAACCTCCAAGCAAATGTTGTTTCTTCTGGACCTGCCCTCTGTGTGTTCCTGGTAGGCCTCTTTGTGCTGCTTATCGTGGCCTATGGTGATTAGTCTCCCCATGAAGTATGTCACTTTCCACTTTTCTCCCCTTGCAGCCCCTTCTCTTGGGGATAGCGGACAGCGGTCTGCAGTCAGAGGAATATTTGCCTTCTAGGTCCTGGGTGGTCTTTTGGTGCTGTGGACAGTTCCTTTTAATTATGTGCACCCTGCTCAGTGTTCGAGTAGTCACCCCACACACCCACTTGCCCAGCAGCATCGATTCATCTCTGGATCACATGAGGCCACAATGCATCCGGTGGGGTCCTTCTCTCTCAAGCACTGTCCCGCTGGTGTTCAGGCCTCCTATGGCTTCACCTTTCTTTGCCAGGCCACTCACCTGGCCTCTGGTTTGCTTTTTCCTCTGGCTACTGCTACTTCCATGTGGATCACCAGCCGCCACCACTTCCTTGGGTTTCTATCCCACAACGGGGTCTCCAAGTCATACCAGGCAGCCACCCTTTAACTGTGGCTTGCTGCACCTGTGCTTTTCCTGCTGGAAGCTCCTCTTCACCTTTGGATCAGTGGGACACTATCCCCATCTGACGCACTGGTGTCTCTGCCAGCCAAAGTCTTGGTAGGGACAATCAAAACCCCGATTTTAACAGGATTATAACCAGTGGTGCTGTCGTTGTCCAGAGCTCGTGTTAAGTACACCATGTTGCTTTGGCTGCTTGGCCACTCTAAGAGGTAATAGACAAGAGACTTAATAACTCAAAAACAAATTTAAACTGCATGCAGCAATGGAAATGAATTGGTTTGCCATGCCTACTCGCAATAAGGACCCCCCCACTCATTTAAAAAAAAGAAGGAGAAGAGGAAAGAGGCCACAGAAGCTGATGAAGCCTTCATTTCTGGGTCACAATCTGCCCTTACTCTGCCCTCAGGCAAAGCCACTGTTCCCTGGTGAAGAAAAAAAAATAGTCTTCTGAATGGCGCCACTACATAATCGTATGTGGGGTGATGGAGAAGCGAACTTGAAATTGAACAGTGTTAAACAGTGACTTCAAGAAGGGAAGAATTCCAGTCTGCTGTGTGTGTCAATATACTTCCAGTAATGAAAGTCCTAGAACCTTTGGAGACTAGGGGGGTTATTCCAACTTTGGAGGAGTGTTAATCCGTCCCAAAAGTGACGGTAAAGTGACGGATATACCACCATCCGTATTACGAGTTCAATAGGATATAATGGACTCGTAATACGGCTGGTGGTAAATCCGTCACTTTTCCGTCACTTTTGGGACGGATTAACATCTCCTCCAAAGTTGGAATAACCCCCTAGATACTAAAGCCATAATTCCTACCCGATGATATCTGCCTTTATGAAACACAGAAACACTTCCACCCACTCACTGTCTTTTTCATGTTTGATTGGAAAGACATAGCGTTTTTGTGTTTTTTTAAATCTGAGAAATAGTTGTGTTTGAACAAAACTAGATTTCCCTATGATTCTTGCCTCAACAAAAATGTTAATCTGATCACGCAGTGGCTTGGCATTAACCAAAGCATATAACCACAAATGGAGAAGCTAAAACAGATTAATAAACTGTTCCCTGAGGTACTGACAACTGGAACGGTACCTATTATTGAAAATCACCCTTGTCTTTAGAGTAAACCTTAGTGAAAAATGTAAAAGTTTGAAGGGGAGGTTTTCCTAACTCATAGCGTCAAAACTATGTATTTGCTTTTTAGTATTCTGTAGCATTTTACAATGAAGCCTGGTAATCCACTGACAGGAGTGTGACAGGTGGCCATTTAAGCCAAACTGGACTTGATGCAGCGATGCAGGACAAACAGGGTGATGTATGAGAATTATTCATGTAAAAATTACAGAAATCCATATACGACACCCCCTGGAATGCATTGCTTGCTTCAAAATGAATATGACAAATATAAGAGTGAATGCAGTATGTGACAAAATAAATGTGATACCTGGCAGAATGAATCTGACTTCTACCAGAACAAATATGAAACATGGCATAGCGAATATGCTACTAAGTGATTAATATGAATAACACACACGCTAAATTGAATAAGAGATATACTGAAATATATATCATTTATACTGAGATGAATATGGCCCTTAATGTAAACAATAAAGCAAGCATTGAAGTTATTACAATATTTGAAAAAATTGGACATTTCTTGAAATTGATGACATATGCTATGCCAGGTGGAATATGATATTAGTTGAAATTAATATAACATATTGAAATGAATATCAGTTACAGCAGTCAACCTCTTCGATTCTGAAAAGAATATATTGTACACTGAAAACAATATTGCATACCTGAAATGAACATTATACGTGTTGCGATGGCTATAATGTGCTATGAAATAAATATTACAGAGATCGGAATCAATAATAGATATACAGAAATTATTATGAGATGATTTAAAATGAAGATGGCATGTTGAAATTATTCTAAGCCCCAATTAAACAAATTTGACGTGCCTTAAAATGAATATGACCAACACTGAGATTCCCATGACATTACTCAAAATGAATAGGCGTGCACCGAAACCAAAATAATTCATATTGAAATGGATATGACATAGGTTAAAATGGATATGATGCATGGTAAAGTTAATGACAAGTGTTAATATGAATATGACATCTGTCGGAACAACTATAACATCGATTGAAAGGAATATGACATATGTTAAAATGAATATGATGTACTAATACGAATATGAGCTTCATTGAAATGAAATTGATATTATTTTAAAATGAATATGACTAAGGTTCAAATGAACATGATATTTGTCCAAAAGAATACAGCTTGCATTTCAAGTGGTATGATACACACTGAAACGAATATTATATGTGTTGAAATGGATGTGACTTTTGTTAAAATGAATATAAGAAGTTTTAGTATGAATGCAACATCCATTGAAAGGAATATAACACATGCTAAACTAAATATGAAATGCTTTGAAATTAATATAAGACCCTTTGAGGTTAATTCAACATGCGTTAAAATGCATATGGCAAATGCTTAAATTAAAATGATACTTGTTAAAATACGTGACTATGGCATGCACTGAAATCAACATGATAAATTAATATGACATGTATTGAAATATTTATAAGATATGTTGAAATATATATGACTGGTGCAAAAATTAATATGTCAAGTGTTAATGTGAATATGACTTCCATTAAAAGGAATATGACGCATGTTAAAATGAGTATGAACCACTTTTAAATGAGTAGGAAACCTGTTGAAATTAATATGGCCCACGTGACAAAAATGTCAATGAATATGAAACTATGTAAGATAAATGTTCCATGCATTGTAATAAAGAAAGCATATATTGCAATGAACATGAGCCATCTTAAATGAATATGACTCTGGCTTAAATGAAAATGGCATCTATTGAAGTTATTGAGAGTTGCTTTAAAATGAATATTAGATATTGAAATTAATATCACATATTCTGAAAGTACATGATATGGATTAAATTACGAATTAAAATGAATATAACAAATATTTAACTAAATATAAAAGAAGGAAACATCCTTTACTATGCATCCATTACCACACATAGATTTAACATGCAGTTAAGTGCCACACAGGTAAGTATTTCTACCTTTACCACACAGTACTTTGCTATGCTGGTAAGTATTATTTATAACATACTTTTTTTTAGGTGCAGTTAAAGGTAAAGGGAGGTAAGGGTGATTGTGGGGCTTAAGGGTGGATAGAGGTAAAGGGAGGTAAGGTTAATGTTATGATTTAATGTACAGGACAGCTGTACAGGAGAGTGGTGTAGACTGGCCTGGCACACTGAGTAGGGAGGTAGAGTGGAATATGATAGCATGTGGTGGCATAGATTCGAGTGGCATGTAGTGGAATAGCAGAGAGCGGAGCGGTGTAGAGTGGAGTAGCGTACAGTGGAGTTGCATACAGTGAAATAGAGTTCAGTGGAGTGTCATACAGTGGGGTGGCATATAATGGAGTAGCATAGAGTGGAGTGGCATACAGTAAAGTGGCATGGAGTAGAATAGCATATAGTAGAGTAGTGTACAGTGGAATGGGGTAGAATGGAGTACCATACAGTGTAGTGGCATAGAATGGA
This sequence comes from Pleurodeles waltl, assembly GCF_031143425.1. NCBI lineage: Eukaryota > Metazoa > Chordata > Amphibia > Caudata > Salamandridae > Pleurodeles > Pleurodeles waltl. The sequence goes on along the minus strand of NC_090446.1, from coordinate 640,953,802 downwards.
GTAGGGTACAGTGTGATAGTATATAGTATAGAATGACATGGCATGGAGTAGAATAGCATACAGTGGAGTGGCATACAATGGATTGGCATGGAGTGGAGTGCAATGCAGTGGAGTAGCATTGGGTGGATTAGTGTACACTGGAGTGGCGTACCGTAGAATATCATAAAGTGGAGTGGTTGGTAGTGGAGTTGTGTACATTAGAATAGAGCGGAGTGGCCTCTGGATGTAGCTGAAATCTAGCAGGAATGTAGATTATGTTGTGCAGAGTACCACAAAACAGTAAATTGTGCTGCCTTGCATTTCTCCAGATTTACTAAGCAAAGCAGGGCCACACATTATGGCCTTGCATTGCTTTGTGCATTTGACTTAAGTATTTGTTTTGCCCATGTGACACCATGCGTGAAAGAGAGATGGAGGAAAAAAATGAGAACCAGAAGAAGGGCATTTAGGGCCTCATTTACATTTTGGAGGAAGTCTGTCCGCCCTCCACCAGGGCTACAGAGTAAATTACTCTATCACCCTGACAGGGGCGCCGACTAGCAAAATTTTAAATGTCCACGGGCACAGTGGGCATTTCAAGTATGGACAAGAACTACTGTTCCCTCTCTGGCAACATTTAAATTGGACCCTAAATGATAGAAGCAAAATAAAAAATGAGGAGTGAAGAAGAACATGGGCAAGGGTAATGCAATACAATACTACAAGTAGGCCTTAATTATGTTGGGTAGCCATTTTAGTTATAGCTCCCTGCAAGTTGTTTTAGCACACGAGGCCAACCGCTGTGCTCTTTAACCTAGATATATTTTATTCAGATTTATTTATTATTTTAATAATAACCACATTTATTTCTCTCTATCTAGCTGTTCTTTGCCTAGGCCAGCACTTAAACAAGACATTTCTTTCACTCTGTGCTTCTCTCAAGTCTACAGTAAGATAGGTTGCTGGTAAACCTGGTAAACATTTTGTCTCTGGTAATCATAGAAACATACGTATTCTTACATAGGGACATTTTCTCAGAACATCAGTTGTTTTATTATAAAAACACTTCCCTATCCCATACACGTTAGAGGGAGATTCCAGCCAGATGATCACAACTGTATGCTGATTGCTGAACGCTTTGCTACAGCTGCTTATGCAAACTTCAGGCCTCTGCTCAGGTATGGGGGTTGATGTCTTCCCATGGGAACCTGAAGGGCAGAACTAGAGCTTAACATGCTGTGCTCTAACATAGCCTATGTAGGAATTAGTCTGTTGACTCTAGTGACAAGGTAGCGTTATTTCTATGCTTTACTCTCCTTGTCACAATTTTAATCTTGCCAAGCTTTATCGTCCTGGTCATTGCAGTACATGCTTTATTGCTTCATTAAAGCCTTATTGAAACATATCCTGCCTCTGCTTGTCATTGTATATGTGAGACTAATGTAACTGAATGGGTGAGATCTGAGTAACTACGATTTCCTTGAGGAGTCAATTGTGCCATGCGCTTGGCTGTACATTCATACCTGCTTTTGGATAGAGATGAGGCACTGCTAGTTAGCCAGAGCAAAACCTGGATTAGGGTGACAGATGCCATCTGTAGTGGGATAAGACTCAGTCTCCCACACCGCAGGCAATTCTGCTGCTCAAATCCAGTAGTCTCATTAGAATAATGAGAGCCTATGCAACGCTTATATATTATGCCCTGGTATACCACTTTAACTGTGCAATATTGCATGGTACATGGCGATGACATGGCAGTATATGATTGGCTAATTGCTATTGGTACAAAATTAAAAGGTAGCCATATTGTTTCTTATACAGTTTGGCTATGTTCTAAGTATGGGCTTTAGATAAAGGTAACTAGTAGGTTTAATTGATGTTCCCTACCTATTACAACTTTATTAAAATGGTAATAGGCAGGGAATGTTTTATTATATCTATATGTATATATATATATATTTCTTTACATATTTGTAAACAAGTTTATGGACTACCATGCTAGTACCCAGCAAGAATGCTTTTGTTTTTAAATAATGTGTGTTATTTTTCAATATATTAGCACAGTAATTTCTAGGTATAACTGCGGTACTGCATAGACTTTTTAAAATAATTTAATATGGTCAAAACTATAAATACACTGTAGTACACTATAAATCTGAAATATAGGCCCTCATTACAACCCTGTAGGTCGGTGTTAAAGCAGCGGTAATACCGTCAACAGGCCTGCGGAAACAATACTTGGAACGGAAACCACTCACCTCTCGACACTCAAGGAAGAACCAGGACGCCATGGAGCCTGAGTTACAGGTGCTACCAATGTTGGTTTACCTCCTCTTCTACCAGGAGCAACAAAGACGGCGGCGACGACCACAGTGAGTACACAGAGGAAAAAGAGAGTGACACACACATGCCCACTGATTGGTCCTGGGGAGTGCAAAGCCACAGTCTCTCTAGTCACTCAAGTGGGTGGTTTGCTCACTGATTGGTCCTGGGGTGTGCAAAGCCACAGTCTCTCTAGTCTCTCAAGTCGGTGATTTGCCCACTGATTGGTCCTGGGGCGTGCAAAGCCACAGGGCCATATTTATACTTTTTGACGCACAACTGCGCCAACGCAGTTGTGCGTCAAAAATGTTAACGCCGGCTAACGCCATTCCAAAGCACCATGCGGGCGCCTTATTTATGGAATGACGTTAGCCGGCGGAGCTGACTGTTGTGCGTAAAAAAAAATGACCTGAACTTACCTTAAGTTCCCTGGGATGGGTCCCTCCATCCTTGGGCGTCCTCCTGGCGTGGGCAAGGGTGGCAGGGGGTGTCCCTGGGGGCATGGTAGGGCACCTCTGGGCTCCTTCTGAGCCCACAGGTCCCTTAACGCCTGCCCTGACCAGGCGTTAAAAAATGACGCAAAAGCGGCTGGACGTCATTTTTTTTTACCTGCCCACTCCCGTGCGTCATTTTTGCACGGGAGTTTAAATAAGGCGCACATGCCTTGGAGTCATTTTTTAGACGGGAACGCCTACCTTGCATATCATTGACGCAAGGTAGGTGTCCACGCTAAAAAATTATGCAAACTCCAAGATCTTTGGCGCTAGACGGGTCTAACGCCAAAGTATAAATATGGAGTTAGCTTTGCGTCGGATTTGCGTAAAAAAAAACAACGCAATTCCGGCGCAAACAGAGTATAAATATGCCCCACAGTGTCTCTAGTGGATGCTGTTCTCCACTGGTTCTGGAGGGGGCTTTGTGCCCAGAGTGCTTCATCCTGCCAAGGATTGGGGTAGTGGATGCTGGTCTCCACTGGTTCTGGAGGGGGCATGGTGCCCAGAGTGCTTCATCCTGCCGAGGACTGGGGTAGTGGATGCTGTTCTCCACTCGTTCTGGAGGAGGCCTTGTGCCCAGAGTGCTTCATCCTGCCAAGGACTGGGGTAGTGGATGCTTTTCTCCACTGGTTCTGGAGGGGGCATGGTGCCCAGAGTTCTTCATCCTGCCAAGGACTGGGGTAGTGGATGCTGTTCTCCACTGGTTCTGGAGGGGGGGCTTTGTGCTCAGAGTGCTTAATCCTGCCAAGGACTGTGGTAGTGGATGCTGTTCTCCACTGGTTCTGGAGGGGGCTTGGTGTCCAGAGTGCTTCACATGGTGTGTGGCAGTTCTCATTCCCGCACCTGGGTGTCAGAGCCACAAGATTTCCTGGGTGCAGGTAGCATGATACTCCATGGAGGCAGAGAAACACTCCACCCTGCGGCGACTCAGCCTGCCAACTGCTGGTACTGCCAGTGCTGGTTGTGGTGTCTCATGTATGCTGTGCAGGATCCCAGACGTCTCCTGTAGCCTCAGATGACTGCCCACTGGGGATGATGTCCATGTCGGCTGTGGTGGCACAGTCTGAGTACGTTGCGGGCAGGTGGCGGTGGTTGCAGGAGTGTCAGCGGCAGACATGCTGGCGGTGGTGCATGAGTCAGCACCTGTGGAGGGAGGTACAAGGACGACTCCTGTGGCCTCGGACGGCTGCCCACTGGGGATGATGCTGGGGACTGGAGCAGAGGCCGCTGACATGCAGGTGGGCGTGCAGGTGGCGGTGCAGGTGGCTGTGCAGGTGGCGGTGCAGGTGGCATTGCAGGTGGCGGTGGTTGCGGCGGTGTCCACCGTAGTAAAGGTTGCTGTTCTGACCTGCTGAAGGGGTGTCACCAGTCCCTCACCCTGAGGCTCCGTGCCCTGAGCTGACTTACCTTTAGCCTTGTGTCCCTTCCCCACCTTGGAAGTCGCTGCTGGGACCGTGGCACTGTCCTCTTTTGTCTTGGAGGAGGCCTTGCTGCTTGGTTGGCGCGGCTTGTCCTTATGGCATGTTGTCTGCTTCTTCACCTTGGCAGGTGGTGGAATAGGGTGATCCTTGGCCTCATTAGGTGGCACACTGGCAGCCCTGATGGGTGCGGCCCGCGATGGTACAGGACTTGCAGGGACCACAGTGCTGGAGGATTTCGTGGCTGAGGTGCTGGGCTGGGATCTGGACATCTTGGCCCTAGGTGAAGGATGGGGGGAGGTGTAGGGAAGAGGCCAAAGTTAGCATGGAAAAGTTTTTTAGACACACCGGGACGGGAAGATGGAGGGGGTTATGGAGTGGAGGAAGAGGTAGTGGTTGTAGGAGGTGTACGTCTGCTGAATTTGGGTGAGGGTGCATGGGCGGGAGGCTGTTGTGAGGTGGATGGCTGTTGAGTGGGTGTGTGCCGGCGTTTGTGTAGTTTGGGAGGAGGGCTCACAGACACACTGGGAGAGGACACAGGGGACGCATGAATGGTAGTGGAGGTGGTGATTGCATGTGAGCGATGTGTGGTGATGGGCGTGCTGATGATGGAGGTAGTGGGTGAGGATGTAGTACATGCAGGTGTGAGTGGAGACGAGACTGGGAGGGAGGAGGAGGACGTGGAGGAGGGGGACACAGTGGAGGCAGTGGATGTTGGTGTGTCTGCATGGGTATGGTGCTTGTGTGAATGCCTGGGGGATGTGTGGTGCTTATGTTTGCCATGTCCACTCTTGTGTGTTGATGAGTGTGCATGCTGATCTGATGGTGTGCTTGGGATAGGCTGAGGTACAGGGGATTGGGTCTGGGCAGTGGAAGTTGGAGGGGGGAGACTGGACACAGGGACAATGGCTGCCATCAGTGCTGAGGCCAGAGCCTGAAATGCTCTCTGTTGGGCTGCCACACCAGAATGAATGCCCTCCAGGTATGCATTTGTTTGCTGCAAATGCCTCTCAACACCCTGGATGGAATTCAAAATGGTTGATTGCCCAACAGTGAGGGATCTCGGAAGGTCAATAGCCTCCTCACTGAGGGCAGCCGGGCTGACTGAGGCAGGGCCTGAGGTGCCTGGGGCGAAGGAGATGCCCACCCTCCTGGGTGAGCGGCCACGGGAAACTTGATGAGGGGCTGCTGGGAGGGCAGTGCTGGTAGGGGGGGTGGCGGCTGTGCTTGTTGTTGCGGTAGGCACAGAGGTGCCCGCCACCTCAAGGGAGCTCCCATCAGAGGAGGAGTCGCTGTCGCTGGTGTCTCCTCCTGTCCCCGTCGTGGAGCTCCCCTCACCCTCCATCCCACTGGTGCCTTCAGACTACGTACATTCACCCTCCAGGGTCTTGTGGGTTGCAGCTCCCTCCTGCTCCAGTGCCACTGCTCCTCCGCCAGATGATGCTAATGCACACAAGGACAGGGTGACAAAACAAAAAGGGGGGGAAAGACAAAGACGAGACATGGTCAATGCCTGCAACACCACCACCGTTGGCTGACACAACACACAGGGAGCAGTCCTATGCACTAGGCCATGAACTAAATGTTCAGGGGAAAATCACCTGCCCATGGTGGACTGTGCCTATACCCATTTGATGCACACCTGGAACCCACAGGAGCCTGACTAGGTGTAGAGGGCCACTACCACTTTTGGGGTTGGACTGGCACTGAGCCTGCCTAACAATGGATCTACCCTGGCACGCTTGCCCTGCCCTAGGGGAACTCACAGCCCGCTTCCCACACCCAGAAACCTCATAAAGGGCGCAGAGTCAGCTGAATGAGACTGTACTCACCCCCTTGTGGCTGCTGTGATGCCCTCAAGCGCCCATCCAACTCCTGATATGCCACGGCCAGGGTCCGGTACATCAGGGGTGTTATGGTGCGACGGGCACCCCTTCCACGTTGGGAGGCCATCCCCAACTGGGCCTCTGCCATCTTCTTGGTCCAGCGGCACAGGCCCTCCCATTTTTTGCGGCAGTGGGTGCTCCGTCTATGGTAGACCCCCAGGGTCCGCACTTCCTTGGCGATGGCACGCCAAATGCCCTTCTTCTGGTGGGCGCTGACCTACAGAAAATGTAAAGTAGGAATGGATATTACTCCACCGTCCGGTTATTCTTACTCATTGGACACAACCACCCACCCTGGCCCACAAACGCATACATTGACCATCCTCACATGCTGGCCTCTGACCACCTCCACCTGTATGTTCCATTGACGCCACTCCATACATTCATGTCCCATCCATCCATCATGCTCACAGTGTACTCACCTGGGTGTCTGGTGGACCGTAGAGTTGCGGGTACTGGGGGAGGACCCCATCCACCAGTTTGTCCAACTCCTCTGCAGTGAAGGCAGGGGCCCTTTCCCCAGACACTGAAGCCATTGTCGCTTCCAGGTTGAGGTCAGGGCAGCACTTGCAGTGCAGGTCCTCTCCTGTTGAAGGTCAGGTATCAAGTGAGTGAACAGATAGGAAATGGCGGTCCCGTCCGCGGCGGAGGGTACTGTCACCGCCGGCGTACAACGTCATTGGCTTCTGGAACTCATAAAGCCTAATGATAACCAATGCTGAATTGCGCCGCAGTTTTCGTCCGTCTACCTCAAAGGTGTACAACGCCAGCGCAGTTACCTCATTTCCCCTTGTCCCTCCTGGTCAGGCAGCCGCCATTTCAGGTGGCCACATGGCAGGCCAACTAACTGCGTCACAGCAGTCTTGTGCAGGAATATGGACATACAGGGCCATATTTATACTCCGTTTGCGCCGAAATTGCGTCGTTTTTTTTGACGCAATTTCGACGCAAAACTAACGCCAACTAACGCCATATTTATACTATGGCGTTAGAGGCGTTAGAGGCGAATAGCGCCAAAGTTCCCGGAATGTGCGTCATTTTTTAGCGTGAACCCCTTCCTTGCGTTAATGATATGCAAGGGAGGCGTTCCCGTCTAAAAAATGACTCCCAGGCCTTTACGTGGTATTTATACTCGGTTTAGTTGGCGTGGCTAAAAACGGCGCATTTGCGCCACTTTTTAACGCCTGCTCAGGGCAGGCGTTAAGGGGCCTGTGGGCTCAAAATGAGCCCACAGGTGCCCTCCCATGCCCCCAGGGACCCCCCCTGCCACCCTTGCCCACCCCAGGAGGACCCCCAAGGATGGAGGGACCCACCCCAGGGACATTCAGGTAAGTTCAGGTAAGTATAATTTTTTATTTTTTATATTTTTTTTTGGTGGCATAGGGGGGCCTTATTTGTGCCCCCCTACATGCCACTATGCCCAATGACCATGCCCAGGGGACAGAAGTCCCCTGGGCATGGCCATTGGGCAAGGGGGCATGACTCCTATCTTTACAATGATAGGAGTCATGTTGATGGGGGATGGGCGTCGTTAAAAAATGGCGCAAGTCGGGTTAAGACGATTTTTTCGACGTAACCTGACTTGCCCCATTTTAAGACGCCCATGCGCCATTTTCCCCCTACGCCGGCGCTGTCTGGTCTACGTGGTTTTTTCCCACGCAAACCAGGCAGCGCCGGTCTGATTGCGCCGTCTAACGCCATTCCATAAATACGGCGCCCGCATGGCGCTTCAGAATGGCGTTAGACGGCGCAAAACTTTTTGACGCTAAACTGCGTTAGCGCAGTTTAGCGTCAATAAGTATAAATATGGGCCACAGTGCTAAACACAGATTACATCACATTTGTTCTAAACACCCTTGTGAAACCTATGTGGTGTATGACCCTCTGCTCACCCTTCTCCTCCATAGGCCACGTCCGTTGGGGCAGATGATGAGATGGCGTCATCCTCGAGTATACAGACCCCTGGTGGACCTCTCGACAATGGAAGACAGACACATCATCATCACCTACAGACTTGATCCTGCCACAATCCATGAATTGTGTGCCCAGTTGGAGCCAGACCTGACGTCAGCTCGCCGCCATCCCACAGGAATCCCCCCTCTAGTGCAGGTCCTGTCCGTATTCCATTTCCTGGCCAGTGGGTCCTTTCAAACAACAGTGGCCATGGCATCAGGGATGTCACAGCCAAGGTTCTCTAAGGTGTTGTCCAGAGTGTTGTCTGCCCTGCTGAAACACATGTGCAGCGACATCGTATTCCCCCAGGTGGAGGATTTGCCCACAGTGAAAGGTGACTTCTATGCTCTGGGACATATCCCCAACATCATTGGTGCCATTGATGGTACACATGTGGCATTTGTCCCCCGCCCTGCAGAAATGAACAGGTGTACAGAAACCACAAAAGCTACCATTCTATGAATGTGCAAATGGTGTGTTTGGCAGACCAGTACATCTCTCATGTGAATGCCAAGTATCCCGGCTCAGTGCATGACGCTTATATTTTGAGGAATAGCAGCATCCCTTATGTGATGGGGCAACTCCAGAGCACTGTGTGTGACTAATAGGTGAGCCCAAGGTCCCAACACAGATTACACAGGTGTCTGGGTATGGTAGAGTCCCTAATGGTTGGTATATGTCTCACAGTTGTCCCTCTATATTTGCTGGTGACTCTGGTTACCCCAACGTGTCGTGGCTACTGACCCCAGTGAGGAATCCCAGGACAAGGGCAGAGGAACGCTATAATGAGGCATATGGGCGGACTAGGAGGATAATTGAGCGTACTGTCGGCCTCCTGAAGGCCAGGTTCCGGTGCATCCATCTGACAGGTGGCTCCCTATACTACTCACCGACGAAGGTGTGCCAGATCATCGTGGAATGCTGTATGTTGCACAACCTGGCTTTAGGACGCCAGGTGCCTTTGCTGCAGGAGGATGGGCCTGATGTTGATCTTGTGGCAGCTGTGGAGCCTGTGGACAGTGAAGAAGAGGAGGCAGAAGAAGAAGATATAGACAACCGAAACAACATCATCATGCAATACTTCCAGTGAGACACAGGTAAGAGACTGGCACTGCTCCTCTCATATCAGACTACTGTAGGACATTGAATGATTCTGCCTTTTTGCATCTGTGTATGGACCCTGACAGTTCACTTTGGCTTTCCATTTTACAGATTTGTGTACCACTTTTTGCCTTCTGCTATGTTTACTGCTGCCCAACAACTGTCTAACATTGGTATGTGAAAATGAACTTTGACAATACTATTTTTCTGAAAGGTTGCAATAACACATTTGTGAAGGTACGGACTGACTCCAGATTGATTTGTGATTCAAGGGTGTTTATTTCTGTGCTAATAAGTGGAGGGGGCTGTGCAATGGTCTGGGGTGATGGTGGAGGAATGTCCATGGTGGAGTCCAGTCTATTGGCATCACAGGTGCATTGTCCAAGGGGGCATAGGAAGTGGAGTAATGGCAGTTGAAGGTGGACAGGGTAACAGAGTGGGACAGAAGGGTGACAATCAGGAGAGTCTTATTTCCTGGCAGGGGTCTTGGCAATGATCTCTGTCTTGTGCCTGGATTGCCGGACTGCCTGGATCACAGGGACTGTTTGCGGGGTGGTTCTCCTTCTGCAGGGGGTGGGGTGCTAGTGGCCTGGTGGTCCTGTGGAAGGACCTCCTGTCCACTAGTGCCGGCAGAGGTGTATGGCTTTTCATTGTTCCTGCTAGTGTCAGGGGCCCATTGGTGTGCCACTGTGTCCCTCTTGGTGTTGGCCATGTCTGCCAGCACCCCTGCAATGGTGACCAGGGTGTTGTTAATGGACTTCAAGTCCTCCCTGATTCCCAGGTAGTGTCCCTCCTCCAGCCGCTGGGTCTCCTGAAACTTGGCCAATATCATGCCCATGGTCTCCTGGGAATGATGGTATGCTTCCATGATGTTTAATAGTGCCTCGTGGCGAGAGGGTTCCCTGGGCTGTCCTCCCCCTTTCGCACAACAGTCCTCCCAGCTTCCCTGTCATCCTATGCCTCTCTCCCCTGAACTGTGTGCCCACTGCCACTGACCCCAGGTCCCTGATTGTCTTGGGTTAGTGGGTTTGCCTGAGGTCCCTGTAGTGGTGGACACAGTGCTGACTGACGCGTCCTGGGGATAGCAGTATGCGCCCGCTGGGTGGGTGCTGTGGTGGGGCTTCCTGAGGAAGGAGGTTCTGTGGTTGTTTGTGACAGTGGCAGGGGAACCAACTGTCCCGAGGTCCATGATGGGCCGGGCTGATCATCTTGATCCAGGCGTGCATAGCTGCTGTAGTCACTGTGGGCCTCTTCTGTGGGGGACTGGATATGTCTAGCACCTCCTGTCCACTGATGTTGGGTAGGGGTCCTATTGTGGGGTAAATGCATAGCTATTGTATCTGTGTGTGCCCTCTTGTCCAATGTGTGAGTTACCCTAAACTCTTGTGATTGGCTTATTGTCTTTGGCCTTGTGTGATTGTTAATTTTGGGGCCTGGGTGAGTATCTGTACTGGACATGCTAGGGTGATGGGTGATTGGTGTGACATGCAGGCTTTGGGATTGGGATGTGTGGGTTGTGATAGTGGGGTATCTGCAGGGTGTTGGGGTGATGGGTGTGAGGGTAGGGATAGGAGTGTGTGATGGCATGCAGGTAGGGTGGGGGGCTATAGTAGTAAAGATATGACTTACCAGAGTCCAATCCTCCTGCTACTCCTGCAAGGCCCTCAGGATGCATGATCGCCAAAACTTGCTTCTCCCATGTTGTTAGTTGTGGGGGAGGAGGTGGGGGTCCACCACCAGTCCTCTGTACTGCTACCTGGTGTCTGGATACCACTGAACGCACCTTCCCCGTAGGTAATTCCCCCTCTTCCTGATGTCATCCCGTGTTCTTGGATGCTGTCCCACTGCGTTGACCCTGTCGCCATAGCTCCATCTTCCTTGCAATGGATGTCTGCTGCACCTGTGATCCGAATAGCTGTGGCTCTACCTGGATGATTTCCTCCACCATGACCCTGAGCTCCTCCTCAGAAAACCTGGGGTGTCTTTGAGGTGCCATGATGTGGTGTGGGTGATGTGTGAGGTGCTGTCTGTTGTGATGTGTGGGGTGATGTGTTGGGGTGTGTTGTTTGAGGTACGTGGATGTTGTATGAGTGATGGTGTTGTGTGCCTGTGGATGCTGGTGTTGTGAGGGGTTTTGGGTAATGTGGGTGTGTGTTTTATATTGGATTGGGTGTGTGGGTGTGTGTGTGTGTCAAGTGTGTCTATTTTGAATTGTCCAATGTGGTTGTGTTTTGTAAGTGTGTGTGTATTTTGAGCGCGGCTGTGTGTACTGCCAATGGATTACTGCGGTTGAATGACCGCCGCGTTGATTCGTGGGTCGTGATAGTGTGGGCGTAGTTCTGTTGGCGTGACGGTGTAGGTTTTGCTATCGCCAGTTTATCACTGACCTTTGGTGTGGCGGACTTGTGTGGGTGTCTGTTTTGTGGCGGATTACGATATGTGGGTCGTAATACCTGTAGTGAATTTCTGCCCCGGCCACTGTATCTTGACGGCCATTAGCACGGCGCTAAGTGGGATTTACCGCCAGGGTTGTAATGAGGGCCATAGTGTGTTACACTGTTCTTTTCCTATATTTGGGAAGGAGGTGGGATGAGGATTAAGGAGGAATGGCCAGTAAGTCATGAGGACAGTAGAAATTTGGGGTAGGGATAAGTGATAGGGAATGAAGAATAAGAACTGGGGCATAAGGTGTGCAGGTTTAGCTGTCCTAAAATAGGCAGGGTGGTGTACATTTTAGGACATCATAGGATGTCAATTTCCACTCATCACGCAAAGTGAAGAGAAAAGGTGAGCCACAAAAGATATAGAATCAGTAATTAGGGGTAAGAGGTAACAAAGAATGAAGAGAGTGTGAGGGAAGAAGAATGAGTGATGAGGTGCAAGAGATAAGGAGTGTCTACCGAGGGATGAGTTTGGAGGTGAGACATGGAAGATGAGTTAAAAGGAATGTGAGTGAAGAGCGATGTATGACAGATAGGGTGTAAGGGATAAGGGCTGAAGAATGACGAATAGAGGGATACTGCTGGACTGTTAAAGTATTAAATATTGTGCTGCCCCATGTGTTAAGGTACTGTAATTTACTGCAGGTAAGTGTACTGATTTGTATAGAGTTTTTAGAACATAAAAGCTAATTAAAAAATAAATTTTAAGTTTAACATTACAGAGTGGCTTAAATATGACAAATCTTGAAATTGATATAAATAACAATGAAACAAATAACACTTTTGGAAATTAATATATGCATCACTAAAATTGGATATGAATCCTATTGAATTGCTTACAATTGTGTGTGTAAAACACACTGAAAAGCACATGTCATTCACAGTCAAACACCTTGGAGCTCAATGCAAGTTGCAGAGCTCATTTTCTGCACTGAACAATGTAGTTCAGCAAGTAGAAGGGTTGTGAACAGGAACACGTTGACAACACGTGTAGGAACAGGCAGCGCACAGTCCAGTTATACCCTTCTCTACTGTGTTGTTTGGGTCGCAATGCTGTCAATTCCATAGAGCCTAAAAGCACTACCAATGGCAGGCCTGTATATTGGTGTGCCCTCAAGGTCATGTCTATGATTCTTTACAGAACTTTTTCTCTTTCCGACATTGGTAGGGCTTTCACGTCCTCTTCTGGTGAAGTGCTTCCAGCTGTCCGGCCAGCTCTATCATCTGAATAACAATGTGTGAGAGGCTTTTGGTCAACAGTGGCACTGATTGAGTACCTGCCAGTTCCTAACAGCCCTCCCAGTCACCCCACAGTCAACAAGCCCAGTTCCACCCCGACTCTTGAGCTCAGCAGCCCTTATGTTCTCACATTTCAGGCTGACACAGGGCTAGAGACATGATGAAGTGAAGCCCTGTCAGAGCCCATCACAGCAAGCATGTGTGCATTGAAGCCCCCCATGTGCCGGTCAAGCTCCAGATCATCTACACTGTACAAAAAAGGATTCACTTTTTCACAGCACACAATCTGAGCTTAAATTTTCAAAGCTCTCTCATGTGATCTAGTGAGGGTATTATTAACACATGACACATGAAATACTGAGCTCAGGATGTAGGCCGTACAAAAATGAATCCTGGTTTGTACAGAAAAATTAAAAGGCGTGGTCATGTGTACCAATTTTTTTGTAGGAAAGGTACTTCTGCATAAATACAAAGGCGGGAGTTACACCCAATGGCAAACCTACTCTTCGATGTGTGTTAGAGCTGTCCTATAGTTATACGTGATCTTCTTGGTTGAGCCACACACCCAAATATTTGATGGAGTTTGTACTCCAAAGTAGGGGAACATCTAATTCACTAGACTGCTTTGCCTGTGTTTATGGGAAGATTGTGCTTTTATTCCAACTGATTGCAATACTCAATAGTGTTTTAAACAAGTTGAACTCTCGATCCGAGGTTTGGATAGGTAAAGCATGATATCATCAGGATAGAGACAGACTATCAGATTTTGTAGGGAAATATCTGCTTTTATTTACTGGGTACCTATACCATGATTCAAAATCAAAGGTTGGAATCTTCATGAAAATCCAATGATTTTAACACCCTATTTTGCTGATGTTTCAGATACAAATGCTGCCCATATGGGTCATTCAACTTCCATCAGGGTTTCTCTACCTTCCTGCATAGGGGTAAATAGCCAGGGTATACCAATAACCATTTTTATTACTGGATCCTTGCATTTGACCAGAAAAAGATAATCTATGAGCTCCCACTTATTTGATTCAGCCTTAGTGGTAGGAAAGGAAAAAGAGAAGGAGCTTCAGTCTCCTAAGTTTCCACGAACAAGATGTCATGACCAGAACACTGCGTGGCCTACAGTGATGCTCTCCCATCCCCCAAGCCTCAGGTCTAGCTGGGGAGCTTCCATCTCAATATCAGTGGTCCTTTGGCAAACATGCTAGAGACAATCAAGTGCAATTGTCCAATGACTACCTCAATCAGAGGTTTCACAGTATTTCTTGACAGAAAGTACTTTAAAACTTGTAACCTTATAGGGTAAATATTGGTTAGCTCAGTCTACCTCGCTCAAACCTCCTCTTGGACAAAAAACCCATGAGGGGACACAGACAGCCTTTTTGTTTTTTTATCAGTTTCTGCACAAAAGGAGCAGTTCTTTGAGGAGGCAAGAAAAAGTAGGGTCTGCTGCAATGCATGATTCCCAGATTCAGCATTGCATAATGTATTCCAGTTTGGCACAGTTTTCACGTGCTGTCAAAAATCCATGCCAGGCCTTTTTGACTGTTCGTGTGAAATCCAGAAAGATGGAGAGACAGGAGTCCTCATGTGTCAGAATGTCAGTGTCTGCTTTTCTCAGGCTAGGTGCAAGGCTGCATTCCGATCACTAGAGTTGAGAATTCTAGAAATACGCGGGCCTCAAGTAAGAGTCTACAGCACAGGGATCGAGGAGCCCTTATCAAAGCGAACAATGCGAAAAGCTGTCCTTTTATGACATTTAGCATCATAATGATGTTTACTTTCTGTTCATTATAGACAACTGTGTTGTCCTCCATAGTAGAAATTTGACTTTCAGCTGTAGTAATCCATTTTTATTTGCTTGCTTAGAGCACTGATTAGCTTATCCACGCTGGAGTAAAGCATTCCAATCTTGTCATCTATAGAAGTCAGGCCTTAATGGATATGTACTAGGTACAACTTCATGTTGTCATCATCCGTTTCTGCTGTGGCACCGTGAAAAGATAATGCTTATTCTGAAGAGTGAGCTATGCCTGCCTTCTTGGCTTCATAGTGCAATTTCGCTCACATAGTGTCACCCTGCCATTATGCATACAAGGGTGTAGGCAGTTGGACCCTGCCCTGTACCTAGGAGGGTGCCGATGTATGATCAATGGGGGGTGCTGTGGCTGCTGGGAGAGCTCAGCTATGAGTAGAGGCTGCAAATCCTACAGTATATGTGCTGCAGATCTCACCATTCTCAATGTGGTCCACCCCTCTCCAGCTCACCCCCAAGTTGCTAGTGCGAGGGACTGGATACCTGGCAGAATGTTACACTATGAATATAGTGGTTTCATTTCCATGTTTGCTCCAGGCACTGGAGGTCCAGAAGACCACCCCAAGGTTAATTCCAGTAGTGTGGCACAGCAGCCAATCAATTTGCAGTAGGGTCTCGGGGGGGTAAAATCACACACAGGGCGATGTCATGGGCCAAGCATTTGCAGTGGTGCCAAGATGTGCTGTATAGCACCTGGGCATAAAACAGGAGTAACTTGGACTTCACTGGGATGTATGGGCCTCAGTGGTAAGCATCAGCAACCGGACCAGAAAAGGGTACCCCGTCCTAACCCAAGACACCCAGGAGCTCCACAAGATCATGTCACCAGTGGTCGATCCCATCAAGGAGACCCTCACCCTCTGGGAATATCCCCTAATACCGGGAAGTTGAGCAGGCCCCTCTCAAATTTTAGGACATTCACCTGTCTACATGGGCCCACTTATATATATTCTTCAGTGCCTGCTGTCACTGCAGAGGTGTCAAAATGGGGGCGCTTAGCTTTTTTACATGGAATCCCATCCAGAGATCGGATGCCAAGGCAGGCTGCATCAACTGAATCTATAGTCTCTGTACTGCTGTTAGCAGTGCACCTAATCCAGGTCAGGGTAACTAATTCGGAATGTGCTAATGTCTGCCATCTTGGACCTAGAAAGGCTTGTCGTCTTATTCAGTATTTCTGATTTGTCATTGCTTACCCTTCAACCTCATTCATCAGGCTTTGGTCCTCATCCTTTAATTCTCATTTCCCATTTCTCACTACTCAAGCTTTATGTATTATTTCTTATGCCTTACTAACCAGCCCTTGCCCCTCTCTCCTCATTCCTCACTTGTCATCCACTACCCCATATCACATACTCATCATCCCTCACTCCTAATGTCCTCATTTATCATCCATTAATTCCTTTCTCACTACCAGTATTCATACCTCATGCCAGATCCCTTATTTTTAATCTCTCACTTCTTTTTCTTCACTCCACAGCACCCACTCGTCATCTTTTACTCCTCATTTTACTCCTTTTATTTCTTAGCCCATTCCTTATATCTTACTCATCAGTCCTCAGCTCTCGCTCCTCATTACTCATCCCTCACTTCTCATCTTTCCCATCATTCATTACATTCATGGTTAACTCATGTCTCACCTTAGTTCTTATCCTCGTCCCTCCTCTCTCTACATCCTTTACTCCTCATATATTCCTTCTTACTCCTTTATACTCACTTATCAGTCCTTATCTATGACTCATCTTAGATGTCTCCTGATTTTTCATTCCACATCCCTTCCCTTCTTCTTAACTCCTCATTCTTTACTTCGCTTTCATCTCGCTTATGGTCCAATTTAAATGCTGGCAGAGAGAGAACGGTGGTTCCTGTCAATGCTTGAAATGTCCTCCGGGCCGGTAGACATTTTACATTTTGGCAGTCAGCACCTCTGTCAGGGAGACAGAGTAATTTACTACATTGCACTGGCAGAGGGCAGGCAGGACTCCGCCAAAATATAACTGAGGCCCTAAATGCCCTTCTTCTGGTTCTCGTTTTTTTCATCACTCCTCTCTCCTCTACCCTCAATCCTCTTCCATGCCTATTAATCAGCCATTATCCATTCCCCATACTTAACTCATCTCTCACCTCTCATCCCTTCACAACCCTCACTTTTTATGTTTTTGCAAAATGTCCATCACCCTGACCATTTTAGGAAATCCTTATACCTCCCTCCTCATGACACAGTTCTCTATATTCACTCCGTACTTCTCACTCATCATGCCTCAATGTTCCCTCATTCTTCATCTCTCCATGAAGTCTCACCCATGAATCTTCAGTCCTCAGGGC
Organism: Pleurodeles waltl; assembly: GCF_031143425.1. Classification (NCBI taxonomy): domain Eukaryota; kingdom Metazoa; phylum Chordata; class Amphibia; order Caudata; family Salamandridae; genus Pleurodeles; species Pleurodeles waltl. Next base: position 640,936,816 of record NC_090446.1, on the reverse strand, counting down.
TCACACTTCATCTCTAATTCTTTCCTTCTCATCTCTCACTCCTCGCCCTTCATTCTTAACTTGTTATCCTTCAAACATGCAGTATCAAATTCCTTTAAAGACATCCTCATTGCTCAGTCCTCATCCCTCAGTCAGCACCCTTTATACTTCATCCCTCATCCCTTAAACCTTAACTGTTTTACATCACTGGTCATTCCTCCGGCCTCATTTGCCACTCCTATTTCTCATAACCCATGTTCCATGTCTCACCTCCAGTGCCTCATTCCTCAGTAGTCACTCCTTATCTCTTGCACCTCATTGCTCATTCTTCTGCCTTCACATGCCTTCGTTCCTCCTAACCTCATACCCCTGAACTGTGATTCTATAGCTCTTGTGGTTCACCTTTTTTTTTTTCGCTTTGTGTGATGAGTGAGATTGACAAACTATGATGTCCTAAAATGTACACCACCCAGTGCATTTTAGGACAGTCTAATCCCTCACGCCACATGCTCTGTTCTTATTCTTCATTCCTTATCACTCATCCCTATTTCCAATTTCCATTGTCCTCATACCCTACTCGTCATCCCTCATTCATCACACTTCCCTCCTTAACCCTCACCTCACCTCCTTCCCCCAAATTGGAAGAAATACCTTAATACACTATGGCCCATATTTATACTTTTTTAGCGCAGCATTTGTGTAATTTGTTAACGCAACAGCAGCGCAAACTTACAAAATGCAATTGTGTTTTGTAGGTTTGCGCTGATTTTGCGACAAAAAAAGATGCAAATGTGGCACTAGAAAAGTATAAATATGGGCCTATATTTCACAAACATAGGCCTTCATTCTGACCTTGGAGGTCTGAAGACCGCCAGGGCCGTGGTAGAGGTCTCATCGCCAACGGGCCAGCGTTGAAGAATGCCATATTATGAGGTCGGCGGTTTGGCTGAAGCCGCCCGTCCCACCCCTTTTCCGCAGTCCGCCAAGCTGAAGGTGAGCACCTCCAGCATGGCAGACCCCGCAGTACCACCACCAGCAGTATTACGAGGCGGGACACCACCAACATTTTCCTGGCGGTCTCACCGCCAGCAAAATGTTTGTAGTTTTGCATCCTGGTGACAGGAATAAGCATTCCTGTGGCCAGGACACACTGGCAAACACATCAACATACCTCCATGCATGCACCCAAACACTCATACACTTACACAAACACACCACCACTAACCCACGCAAACTCGACATACACGTCCATTCACACTCACACATACACCACTGCACACACGCCCCTCCACAGTGCATTCACGCACCCCACACACCCATGCATTCACACAAACATACACGCACCCCCACTCAGCCCTGCATTCATACAAACATATACGCACCCTTACCCAGCCCTGCTTTCATACATTCAAACATGCACCCCAACTCAGCCCCACATTCAGACATTCAAACATACACTCACACAAGCACGCATTCAACACCCCTCCACATTAAGAAACACACGCAGACAGCCCCCTCCCCTGTCGGATGATCAAGTTACCTCATTCATTGAGGAGGTCGTCCAGGACGGGTCCCAGTGCTTCCGCCACCGCCGGCATCCTTCTTGCGTGGCGGTGCCGGTGGTGCGATCGGTGAGCGATTTCTGCCTGATTTTTGGCAGAAATCCCTCAAGACTCGTCATCTGGTGGCCGTGGCTTTGGCTCTCTTGAGAAAAGACCGCCAAAGTCGTAATGAGGGCCTTAGTGTACTTAAGTGTATTTACAATTTAGTAAAAAAAGTCTCTGCAGTAAAACCTAGAAATGAATGTGTGACTGAAAAAAATAAACAAACAATGAACAAACAATTTTTAAAAAGAAAGACATACTTGTTAGTTATTATCATGATACCCCCTAAACTTGTTTTAAAAATATGTAAATAAATATACAAAAAAAATCCCTACCTATTACTACTTTAATAAAGTGGTGATAGGTAGCGAACAACAATAAAACCTACTAGCTATCTATATATTTTGCCCTCACCCTGAATACAGCCAAACTGTATTAAAATAATATAGCTAACATTTAATTTTGTAAAGACAACCATTAGCCAATCATATACTGCCATGCTGGTTTACCAGGGCACAATATATAATTGAGACCTACTTATGGTACACTAGTGATAAGATGCTCCCCACATATTTCGAATGAGACGATGTGTACTTCATTGGAACAGCATTGACACATTGAGGCTCTGTGACCCAGGGTAATATTCCTCTGATGATGCTTATTTAATTGGCAAAAGGAGATTTAATATATTGTTCTCAACTTTCTAATTGTTCCCAGTTGCTCTCCCTATAGTCGTCTACAGCCATATGAATTGATTACAATTATCTAACAGTATAGTGGTATGTTTGTTTTTCTTTAAATGGCTTTGGCCATGTGACCTCAGCACTCCACTTAAAATGGAGAGAAATTGGCGGCAAGGGCAACTTTGTATTGCGTCTCATTGAGTGATTGCAGAGCTTGGCAGACCAGCTTATCATGGCTACGGAAATTATGGATTTTATTGCGTTGTGAGGTATGATACAAAATAATGTATTTAACTCTACCCCACTCCACTGTACACTACTCCACTACATACTATTTCACTGTTCACCACTCCAATCAATGCTATTCCACTGTATGCCACTGGAATCTATGCCACTTGACTGTATGGTGTTCCACTTTACCCCACTCTACTGTATGCCAGGCCTGCCTATGTCACTCCACTGTCCACCTGTGATATACTCTAAATCCTACAATTACCCTTACCTCCCTTTACCTCTACCCACCCTTAAACCCTAAAATCACTCGTACCTCTCTTTACTGTGTGGTAAAGGTAGAAATACTTACCTGTGTTGTATTTACCTAAGTCATAAACCTATGTGGGTTAATGATAGTAAAGGATGATTTCTTTTTTATATTTGGTTAAATATTTATGTTCATTTTAATTCATTTATTTTAGTGTATATCACATACCTTCAGAATATGTGATATTAATTTCAATATCTAATATTAATTTTAAAGCAAATCAACATAACTTCAGTGCATGTTATTTTCATTTAAACCTCTCTTAGTCCTTTAAACAGGGCTCTTGTCCATTTTAATATGTGCTTTATTCATTGCAGCACATGCCAAATTTAGCTCAGAGGGTTTCATATTAATTTCATGATGGCCATATTAATTTCAAAAGTGTCATAGTAATTTAAATGTTGTTCATTTTCATTTTAACGTGTTGTATTCTTTTCAATGAATGTCATAACCATTTCAACGCGTCACATTCACATTAACACTTGACATGTTCATTGTAGCATGGGTCATATACATTTCAACATATGTTATACATTTTAGCATGGGTCATATAAATTTCAACATAGGTTATAATTATTTCAATACATGTCATATTTATTTCAATGCCTATCATATTAAGTTCAAAGAATACCATATTAATTTTGACCAGTGTAATTTTATCAGCATTTGTCATATGCATTTTAACGCATGTTTTGAGTTCATTTCAATGAGTCTCATATTTATTTCAACACATATCATATTCAGCACAGCATGGGTCATATTCCTTTCAATGGATGCTGCCTTCATATTAAAACGTCTTATATTAATTTTTAAAAAAGTCACATCCATTTCAATACATATAATATTCATTCCAATGTGTATCATACAACTTTCAGTGCAAGGAGTATTCACTTCGATAAATATCATGTTCATTTCAATGTTACTAATATTCATTTTAAATTAATCTCAAGTTCATTTCAATGAAGCTCTTATTCATATTAGTATATCATATTCATCTTAACATGTGTCATGTACCTTTAAATCAATGTTAAATTTGTTTCAACAGATGTTATAACCATATTAAAACTTTTCATAGGATTTTTACCAAACATCATAACCATATTAACCTATGTCATAACCATTTCAGCATGTATCATATTCATTTCAGAGCATGAAATATTAATTTTGAAGAATGTCATGAGAATTTCAGTGTTGGTCATATTCATTTTAAGGCATGCCAAATTAATTTCAATGCCACTTATATTAATTTCATCACAAGTCATATTCATTTTAAATCATCTCAAATTATTTTCTATGTATCTCATATTCATTCCAATCTCTGTAATGTTCATTTCAACACCATTCCTAGTCATTGCAAATTGTATAATGTCCAAGTATGTGATATTATTTTTAGTTTGCAATACATTATTTTTCAAATGCAACAAATTCACTGCTTTAACTGATATTCATTTAAATCTGTCATATTAATTTCAACTTGTGTCATATTCCTCTTGGTAGATGTCCGTCATTTCACAAAATATCTTTTTTTTTATTCATATTGTATTAACTTCAGTCCTTGCTATATTATTTACAGTGAGGACCATATTTGTTTCGGTATACCTAAAATATATTTCAGTATATCTCTTGTTCAATTCAGAGTGTTTTATTCATATTAATCACTAAGTACCATATTCGCTTCTCCATGTTCCATATTTGTTCTGGTACAAGTCAGATACCTTCTGCCAGGTACCATATTTATTTTGACACATATTGCATTAATTCTATATGTGTCATATTCATTTTAAAGCACACCATGCTTTTCAGGAGGTGTCCTATATAGGGATCTGTAATTTTGATGTGAACGGCATTAAATAGACTAAAGACTGGAGAGTTCAAAATTGATATGACATCAAGGAAGCACATTAAGGTCTTATTACGAGTCTGGCAGTCACTTGACCACCAGACTCACGGATGGCGGTCGGTCGGTTTTGCAGACAGTGAACATTGAGCGGGTGCTGGTGCACACTGCATCCTACAACATTGTCACGGGCTCGATTGCGAGCCAGAGACAATGCTGTAGGATATTTCCCAGTAGGTCAGCTGGCGGAAACTCAGGTTTGCATGTGCCAAGGCTTGTTGGTGTAATCCAGTGACCTAAACCAGACTGCAATCATCCATCCGGTGTGGGACATCATCTGCACCTACCAGGTACCCACATCTTTTTGGGTGCCATACTGACTGCTCTTCTTCACCAGTGGTTCTTCTTTTGCAAATTCATCTGGGTTAGCAGGGGCTCTTGTTCTCCCTGGATCCTTGGACTTGGTCCCCTTCTTCCATAGGTCTTCAAGTCCAGGAATCCATTGTTGGTGTCTTGCAGTCTCTTCTAGGTTTTGCATTATTCTTCTTTCCTTCTAAGTGGGTGTTCTGAGGAATGTACAGTGGTTTACTCCTGCTTTCCTTGTCGCTGGGGTGGGTTGTGGAACTTAGCTTTGGGCTTTACTAGTACTCCCAGCTACCCTCTATACACTCCACTTACCTAGGTGGCGGACCTTCTTTCACATTCCATTTTTTTAAGTATATGGTTTGTGCTAGCCCTAGGGTTATTTCTCTCTATTGTGAATTGCACTGTTTTATGTATATTTCTGCATACTAGTGTATATAATTTGTGTATTACTTACCACTAAGCGAGTATAGCCTCTATAGTATTTTTGGTATTTGTGTCACCAAAATAATGTACCTTTATTTTTGTTACACTGAGTGTTTTCTTTCATGTGTGTGAGTACTCTAAGAACTGAGAAGCTGCACCCAATGGTGTTGGGGGCGGGAACGTGAGCAAGGGAGCAGTGTCAAAGGAGTAGCCAAGAAAACAAATATTCTGAAAATTTATTTTAGTCTTTCACCTTCAAATAGGATAAGGTACAGTTTCAGTGAAAATTGAATACGTTTCATGTTAATGAGTGGGAAATGCAATATTGTACATTATGTAACCTCTATTAGTTACTGCATCGAAAGAGAGAACCACAGTATTGAATGCTGGTTGGTGCAGTGGAGAATTGTGACTTGTATATGCTTAGTCTTGCAAGATCCCAGTCTGTGAGAGAAAGCACTGTGATATGTACGTCATTATTTTGAACTTTCTTTGCACACTGTATAAGATAGGCTGCTACAAAATGTGCAAAAAGGTTTACGGTATAAAAGTGATTCTGATAGATAGATTTTAATAATACCCAGACTGTACATAGTGATATTTTATGTGTCCTTTAACTTCACAAGACAGCTGGTAGCTCTCTTACAATACATCTCAAAAACAATAAATCTGTATCACCAAAAAGCTGCAAATGAAGGCTAATACTGGCTTCCAAGCACACTTTACATTTGCAGATTAACCAATTGACACATTTACATTTCTTTCAGGCAAGCAGTCTTCCTGGCAAGATAACATGGTTACCTGTCTGCCCACCCTTCATTTCACAACATAGGAGACTCACTGCCTTAGACTGCAGCGGAAGAATCTTACCTGGTTGAGTCTCTTTGCATAAAACTGAGGGAACTGTTTTCTTAAACTAAAATGGTACCATATGGGCACCACACTTTGACTACTGGCCCCAGATGAGCAACTGCTTTTTACAAATTATTGTTTTTTCGTTTTTCATGCAGATGTTTATTTACATTATTCTGCCTGTGAAGTAAAAACAATCTGTAAGGTGAACTTTAGCCCAGGCTATTGTGAAAGGGGTGCTATTGTTACTATCCACTGTGAATGCGGAGAATTCTAAAATTCTAAGATACTCCATACCTCTTAGGGACCTGGGTTGTAGGTGCAAGCTGCAGTTTTCAGAAACAGTGCAATTAATATTCTTTCACAAGTCAATAATGTGAGTTTTAACTGAAGTTTTTTTTTTTATTCTATCATAAGTTTTAATTTTCTCTTAATTAGTCAATTACAGTATACAGAACATTGCTTAAAGTATGCCCTGCAATCTATCCCTATCTTAATATTCTGAATCAGTAAAGTAAAACATATGAGTCAATAAATGGTTAAGAGAACATATTCTAGTAGCAGTCTCATCTGTAAAATGATCATAACTCATAAAGAATAATGTAACAAACTTCTAATAGAGAATAGACTAGGCAGAGAGCAAAGCTGTCTGTGGCAAGAGCTCAGAGAGACAGAGAGTCTGGTTCTGAGAGCAAGTGGCCAAGCCAAAATCCCAAGTCCTATCCTAGAGCACTCTCTTTCCCTGGGACACTTTTACATGAATGCAAAAGCAATTACATTTGTTTTCTCTGATATTAGACAGACAATCAAATATATTGAAACTCAGATGACAAGATCAGTTTCAGTTGGAATGGAAATGTTTAACAAAGACAGTATTACTAAAAGATACATTTTATTACTTCTCTATACAAATTGAAATAACCAAGCATTTTCCCACTTGTCTTGGTTTCTGAGAGTGAAGACATTTGTTAACAATGTTTCATAGGAATGAACAAAGATCATTCTTCTCTCATACATTTCCCCGATAAGGCCTGTTCATAAAGAAGCAAATTTCAGATTAGTTTAGCAGGTTCAGAAATTCCAATGCAGGTGAGGCAGACAGAAAGAATAAAATGATATAACTTTCTTGTTAGAACAGAAAGTTGGTGTTATGCATAGACCATGCAAAGTTATGACAGAAACATTTCTACTGAATTAAAATATGTTAAAATTTGCTAATGTTCCGAAATCAAGCAAGTCAAGCAAAATGTGGGTCATGCAAAGTTTAGAAAGGAAAGAGTGTGTTTAAATGTGGCTTTTGGTTAGGCCTAATTTTCACTGATATGTGTTTTTTAATTTGTGGTTTCTCTTTTCTACTAAAAATCTCTAACACCACCTTCCCCAAAGAAGCAAGCACAACTTGCTGGCGTCCTTTGTTTACAAATATTTTAAAATATTTCACCATTCCTGAATATACAAATCAGATTTAATACCTATAAATGCTAGACTGTAATATGGATAAATGTCTGACCCACAAAACTATTACCAGTCTGATTTTGTATTGTTCTTTTTTTTTAATGCATCCTTTTATTGTTAAAATTGACTCAATATTACACCCAAAAATGAGTATATGCTATGGGTCAAGGGTGCATATAAAATAGAACTGGAGCACAATATACACAAGTTTTAATCCCACACACCGCGTTTCTTTGAACATGTTGATCTGGAAACATCTGGATACCTTTCAACTATATTCTGCTGCATCATGGTGTGCTTTGTTGTGTCCTTTCCTACTGTTATTGCACCAGATGTTCTGCTTCAGAAGTGATCTGTCCCTTTATTTAAGCAGTTACTTGGTTTCTGCAGCAGGAGCATTAATCTATTGATCCACCACAGTGCTATTTGGCTATTAGGATACTTGCTATGAATTTGTTCCTGGCTCAGCCAAGGATGAGATATGACCAAGAAGCAGTAGCTGTTAACTTTGGAATTGGGGAACCAGGTTGGAATCCCATCTTTGGCTCAACATTCTGTGAAACAGGGAAAAATCACGTATTCTCCCTGCATAAATCTGGTGCTCATGGGTCTAGTCTGTACTATAAAAAACTGCAACTTCCTTTGACTTTCAGCTTTCATAGATAAAAGGCATAATGTAATGATGTGCATTGGCTACAACAAGGAATAACACTGCACCTATTTCTTCATGTAGCTTTTGATTTTCTTTGTCTTTTAAAATGAAAGGGATTTTCTTTAAAAAGTCTCCCTTTCATGTAGACTACATACTAGTAGTTTAAGGAGACCAACAAGTGACCTGACATGAATCCCGGGTTGCAAATATATTCTGCACACATGATATAACATTTGGTGGGTCTTAAGTATTAAACATTTCTTGTCTCTGTTACTACTTACTTATTCCTTTTTCTAGGCCCTACTATAGATCTTGTTTGGTGGCTGTTAGGTATATTAAATAAGCAGCAACATAAGTTACACTTAACAATTTCTAACAGTCAATGATGAGAGTTGGAAAAAATTTGAAGTATTTATTATAGTTTAAGTAATGAATTTATTAGTTATTTGTAATTTAAAGAACATATGCATGAGGCGTGTCCTGAATCTGTTGCTGTTCTATTTATCTCCATCTATACAGCAGAACTCTCTACAAGAAAGAGTCAGTAACTTATATAGTCTAGTTGTATTATAGCGATCTGAGAATGTTCTTAAAACATTTAAAAAGTATTCAATTTTCTATCACTAACAGTTTCCCACAGCTATCAGCAAATATGCTTCAGCTATCAGGCTACACTGCAACAGTCCATTCAGCTCTCCTTTTCTCCTTCTTTTTCTAGCGATGCTCAAAGAGACTATTCTGCATCAGAGTGAACAACCAATATGCGGTGCTGTAAATACCAGGAATTTAAGCAGCACTGTGTTAGGAACCCATTATACTTTCCATCAGCCATCTTTTATACATTTTCCAAATGCAACAGTATACAATAAATGTAATTCTTTTCTTTGCATGTTGCAATTCTAAGCAGTGGCCCCATTCACAAACAGGGAGGGATCTGATACATCAGTCTAAGGACCTGAGTTAGAGTTTGGGATATGGGGTTACTCCATCACAAATGTGACGGATATCCCGTCCACCGTACTATGATCCCATTATATCCTACTGGAATCGTAATACGACTGACAGCATATCGACAGAGTAACCTTTCCACCAAACTGTAAATCAGGCACCAGCATCCTTTCCCACCACATTTACACTATTGTGCCATTCATTTTGGATGCACTTTTGATATATATTTTATGAATGTCAGCACATTCCGAAGCAGGTTAGCAAGTACAAGAGTATTTTCTTAATACTGCTTCCATTAATAAAACAAATAAGTTTTGTTGCACATATAATTCATGCAGAGGTTATTAGTGAGCGTATATTGTAAAGAATATGTTAACGTTAGCAGGTTTCCTGGGAGTCAAGCAGCATAGGTTATGCAGAGTTCAAACATGTTTAAAAAACTTCCAAGCAACTGCAGGTAGGCTTAGATTCATTTTCTCATTATAATAATTTAATTTTAATATTTATTTTTATTGTACGCCTTCACAGATGTAAAGAGTGTAGATAAGAGATATTGGGGGTACACCTGATGTTCCTGAGCATGACAAACACATATCTGGAATTTGACATGGTACTCCATTAAAATGTGAGTTACACAAATGAATGCTGCTCTGCTAGCCATCTATCAGAGACTAGAGATATCAGGCTCCTTAGGAATTAGAAATACTACTCAAGAAATGTGATACTTCCTACCCTCAACTGTATTTAGTACATATATTTGGTTCGGGATATGTTGCAGTTCATGAAAGAAAGGTCCAAAATGAATATATGCACTGCTAGATATTAGGATTTGAGATCACAGTGTTATATCTCATGTGAAAAAAATTACCATATTTGAAACAATAAAGAATTCCTGTCACGCACATTCCTTCTGGAAAATGCGGGAACCATTGCACTTTTCCACATCAATTTAAAATATTCCGAAAGTTGTGTTCACTGATTATGAAGGGCAAAGCTCACACTGGTGGAATAGATCATGAAGGCAAAAATAATAGTCCATTATTTCAGCAGAAGAGGAACAATAGAACTTTAGCAAATATTAGCAACACTGCATCCGAAGCACACTATCTTGGTCACACAGCTTTCAAAATTACTGCCAATAATGTTGGAATTTCAACATAACCACATCATATCAAATTACATGGAAATTATTTAAATACAAATCACTACCTGGTCAGTGGAGATCCCGAAAATATAACATTGATAACATCCTCTTGGCCTTTTGCTGGGCACCCTTTCGGGAATAAGGATACATTGCTGACATTTGTCTTGCAAGCTTAATCACAAGGAGTTTGTTTCCACAGGATGTTCTGAAGTCATATTCTTTGACAACATTCGGTGGGTACAGTCTGGTTCCAATGTTTTGAGTAGCATTTTCCACGTATGCCGTTCTTAGGGATATTGCTCCATTTCACAATAGATTTGTGTTACAATATATGGGATTCTACAATCGTCTGTAATATATTTATAATAGGCGACTTGTGATGCACCCAGTCTCCTATTATAAGGGCATTACGTCAGAACTCAATGGTAATAACTTAATACAGTTAAGTTCTGACATAGCAATGGCTGCTGCCTGAACCGCAAGCCCAGGGAAAAGGCAGGCCAGGACACAAAGCTAATTTAAAGCAGCTAATAAAGAACAAAGCATTGGCAAAGGCAATCGGTCATGCCTGTGCAAGAATTTTTTGGGTTGTTCATTATTTTTGGCCATGTTGCACAGCAACCCAGAAAGGCAAAATAAAAAATAAAAAATGCATGATGTGGTTAATGATGCAGTTGATAGTTGATGTGTAATTATATATATTAATATATATATATATATATATATATATATATATATATATATATATACATATATATATATAGATAGATAGATATATATATATAGCTAAAAGTAATAAAAAAAACAGCAACATTGCAAATCTCTCTATTATTGGCTATTTTCATTTTGTAAGGCATACCGTACAGCAGTAATGATGTGTTGATGTTTGTGAAGCACGACTTTGCATATTTGCCTATGCTTAACTTATTTCAGTGTCATTTTTAGCCACTGGGACACGTTTAGAGGCTCCAGCACTGTTATCTGCTTTCATTCTAAGCAGAAAAATGCAGCTAGGGAGGGCGATTTTTTATTTATTCCTACCTCCAGCTGGCCAAAGATAAAGGCCAAAGTTAGGTGGCCGTCAGATCTCCTCTTGTTCCAATCTGATCCTGACTGGGTGTGGTCTGGAGGCTCACACTTAGATGCAAATGGAAAGAAGAGAAAAGAAAGGCTCACAGCTCAGCTTGTTATCACTTCACAGGTGCACAAGAGAGGCATGCTTTTAACTTTGTTCAGTCACTGTTTATAAGAGAAATGCATGCACCTAAAGGAAGTCCGATGTGTGGTCAGTCCCAGTATTTGCACAAATAGCAATGCAAATACCACTACTTTATTTCTTATACAGCACCACTTTTCCCAATTCAGGGTATCAGAGCATTTTACATAACATACATATTATACATTGAGAATAAAATGTGTAGGTATGTAAATCAATGTATAAGATATTTATTGCATGAAACAGGGAGGGTTACAAGTTGTAGTAGTTACATGTCCTTCATAGCTCATTCTGCTATATTAGCAGGATTGCAGTTTGTTAGCTGCAAGTAACAAAAGGATCTCTGTGATAAAAGCAGTAAACCACTTATCTTTCTAGTTAAAATAAAAATCTTTCATCAGCATCTTACATGATGTGCTATTTAAGAGTTACGTTACAGCCTAGTAAACTGGAGCATAGGAGGGGTACGGGCAGGCTCCATGGGGAGAGTAATCTGCATTCTTCCTTCCTATAAATGCTCTCACTTTAAAGTCAGTGAAAGCAAAGTAAGTGCAAAGCCCCCTCGGAAGACACAGCTTGACATTTGACCTCTTCTTTAAATGCGCTGCAAACATGACATGATTAGAACAAGTTTTAAAGGCCTGTTTACAAAAAGCAAGTTCATGAAAAAAATACAGTAAACAAGATTTGGGCAACAAGAGAGACAAACGTAAGCTGGACAGCCTAAAGCAAATAAAGCCAGCAAACAGAAAGCCAGAAAATGTGAGTTAAAACCAAAATGCCAATTACAAGCAACAGGTGGAAGGCATTTCTAGGTCAGCTTTCTGAATGTCCCCAAAATGTCTTTAGCAAACCAGACAGCTGTGCTGTCTGGTAGGCTGCTACCTAAAGAGGAAACATGTTTTTTCTTTCTTCTGCTCTAATTTTCTAGCTTACAGTGACAATCAGAAAATGGATATTAATAGAACTCATGTAATTAGAGGAAACACAGAATCTTTCTGTATGTTTCTACACATTCCAAGCTACTGCAGCTTTTTTTTAAATACTGGCTTGTATTAAACTGATTGTAATATATTTTTGCAACAACTATATAAATGCCTTACTGATGTGTTAATTTGTACCTAAAGGACTTAAGTAGTTTGGGGAAAAGGTGATGGTGTGGCCATGTATATTATGGCATAATGTGCTCCCTGCCATACATTAAAATAATATTGCAGGTCACCTTGGAGTCCCATGACCTTGTAAGGGAACTCAGCCTTAGGCTTGGTTCCTCTACATGATCATGGAACTCCCATTAGCCACTTACAATAGCCTTATAATATATGGTGGGGGGACTTTATTCCATATATTACATGAACTGGATCACAATATTTATGATGACAGTTTTTCTGCCTATTGGTCAATTCTTATTATGTTTTTTACATCATATCACAACATTTCTGCTGGAAAAAATATATATAAAGGACAAGTTCAGCGCAGCACAATATTTTCTCATCTGTGCAATATTTCTGTTGTTTTGATTGACTCTGAACAATTTGTCATTGAAGGTTTTGTTAACTTATTAGCACAAAGACTCCAGTGGAAAACATGTTAAACTCCAAATGCCAGAGCACAACAGTGGCACAGTTATAGCACATTTCTCTATACATTTTGCAACAAGTACCTCATCATATTCCAGTAAATGCTTTTTTGCAAAAAAACATTTTGAATAACTTCACAAACACTGAAGAACTTTGACTCGTTCTCCACTTTTCTGCTCTAACATTAAACCTGATATCTTTGGCGTGGTATTCCCACAAATGTTTTTCTCTCATCCCTACTGTCTCCTGAATTCATTTTTGTTGGCATTAGGACTCTGTGCACTTTACCACTGCTAACCACTACTATGGTGCTTGTGCTCTCTCCTTAAAATGTGGTAAAACTGGCCTACAACACACTGGCACATTTAATTGACTTGTATGTCCCTAGTGTATGATACTACAGATATCCAGGGTCTGTAAGTTAATGCTACTAGTGGGCAAATAGCGCACGTTGTGCCACCCACTCAAGTAGCACTTTAAGACGTATCTCAAGTCTACAATTGCAGACTCTATTGCAGTTTTCAACTCCCATTCGACCTGGTGAAATAAACATTTTTCAGGCATAGACCCTATTTTGTAATACTTTTACCTTACCCCTAAGTTAGGCCCTAAAAAGCCCATTGGGCAGGGTGCACAATATGTAAAATGTTGGACAAGCATGTTCAAGTTTTACATGTTCTGGTAGTGGAAAACTCCTGAAGTTGTTTATCAATACTGTAATGCCTGTAGATCTAATTGGCTAACAGTGGGTTACCTTCTTACATTTAATAAGTGCTACCTTTGGGAGGGACCAGATAGAGATGTCATGTTTAGCCTCAAATAAATTGCAATTTAAAATAATCTTTAATGGCAAAGTCAGATTTTAAGTCACAATCCTAAAAATAAAACTTTAAGAAAGTTGCCATGTTCTTGCCCTAATCACTTCTACCATAGTCCTGTGTCACCTGACTGCGAATGGCTCTAATGTTGGGGTTTGATTAATCCTTCTAATCAGTGACACAAAGGGGACTAGATGTGGGCATTATAGGCCATCCTGCCAGGACGGCAGAGGAGGCAGCTGTGCCCTGCCTCACTTGTACTTCAAAAGACTTGCCTCCAGCACATGCAAAGGACCCTGACACCAGCTTTTTGTCACCCTAGACTTATTGGAGCAGTTGCAGGAGAAGTGAAGAACTTTCTTTAACCAGATGTGTGAGTAAGACAGGATGTCCCTCCACACACAGCAGCTCACACTAAGCATAAATACTGGATACTCACAACAACTCTTCAGTACACTCCTGAACCTGTGGAAGATTCAGAAGGACTGTCTTGCTGACTGAAGGACTGCCTTGCTGTTAGTAGGATTGCCTTGCTTCTTAATGGCGAACAGTACCATCTCCTTGAACATAGGACCACTGTAGTGACTCCATGGGCTAGATGGCTGACCTGTGTGAGCTACAGAGACATATCAAGCTCCTGAGGCCTGCCTTGATGCCTGCTGCTGGCCTCTGCAGGGGTGATCGCTAACCTCAAGTGGTCCCCCCAGGTCCTGGACCCGTGGAAGTGGTGTTGGCAATACTGCTGCTGCCTAACTCTAAAACCTGGGACTTGGAATTTTTATTTCAAGTAAACTGCCTGGAGAACCAACAGAGTTTAGAGACCTGTCTGCCAGCCAATCTGTCAAAGTTGCATCACTAGTCATCCTGACTTCCGAGGAGCTCCGGCTATGGTCTTCTCAGAAAATATTCTGCAGCAGGACCTCTGAACTAAGGTATATGGCCTTGAAGAGCCCTTTTGGGCTACAGACAGCTACCTTGACGGTCTGGGTGTTTCTATGCTCCAGAAAAATTTCTACGTTTGAAGTTTTTCACCCAGATCAACTACAAACAGTTCGCCATCAACAATGAACTCCTCAGCCTAAAAATCCATCTCTTCTCACCTAGAGTTTTTCCTACCATCATCAATGGATTCACTAAGGCTCCCTGGCATCAACTACTCATCCTCAGACACAGTCTGCTGCCTTGCCCCTTTGAACTCTACACTCTCAAAAATATTTCTTCAATAATTTTTCCAAGTTCGAAGGTAAGCCGATACAGGCCCAATCCAGTCCTTGTATCTGACCCGCACTTGATTTCGACGACCCTAACCTTTAGCTTTGACTCAGTCACATATGACAATATACCTGTAGTTGTCGCTTTAATCTTTTAGGTGCTAGACTCACAACAAAATATATATTCATAACTCTGATTCTACCGATTGGATTTAAATAGCTTTGGAGTAATTTTATTTATAAAAAGTTTCTGTTTTTCTAAATTGTTTTGGGATTTTTATGTATTGTGCTTTCACTTTATTACTGCTTGTGTGATGCATACATACTTTACACATTGCCTCTAAGTTGAACTTCACTGCTTTTGTACCAAACTTCCAGAGGGTTAAGCATTGGTTAATTTAGTGACTGCTGTGGTTCACCCTATCAAGGATTGTGGTTGCTGCTTTTGGGCTACCAACCTCCTCAAGAAATAAGCCAATTTCTTATATTTAGAAACACCTTGCCTTTGAAGAGCAAGAAGTGGCACCTATCTCCAAACCCGACTCTGTCTGTTTCAGCAGCACTAGCTCCAGAATTTTAGATGCTAGGATCCACTTGCCCCAACGTATGATTTCTGACTAGTAATGGATTCAGCTTGATTCACAGGTACCTGTAGACTGAGTTGGGCCACACATAACCCACAGAGGGTTTCCTCCAAACAATCTAGCATTTTTAATGATTTTTAACCATGCATGTGAAGCCGACATCTTGCAGAGTATTGATTCTTTCTTCTTAAATTTAAAATCCTGTGGAAGAGAGAAGTTCCCAGCAGGAAGGTAAAGTAGCATTTTTAAAATCACTTTCAAATATACTAGGATTATCTTTTACTAATAGTATAGTACATATGCTTAGGTCTATATGGCTTAGAACTCCACACATTGTGGTTCATTGGTTGATTGACTCCACATTTATACAGGTCATAATGCAAAAAAGAAGCTGAATGAAACAACTAAATTGCCACATCTGAGTCCAGTGCAGAATCTTGACAAGTAACCAGTCAGCATATGACCAAATCAATTTTGAACCATCCAATACTTGGTACTTTTCCAGCATCACAAGATGTACCTATCCATTGCATCACACCATAACAAATGCAAATTCAGAAGATCACAAACAATCAAAACAACTAATATGTGTATTTCCCAATCCAAGAAAACAAGTAAGGTCCTTTATAGCCACAAAGCATAATAGAACACAAGTATCAATCATATATACACAATCCTAGTGCAACTGTTTTCTTCTTTTCTCCATGACCATCGTCAGCACCATTGTCTCCTACACTCCATGTGCACTATTCTATTGCAAATCACAATCGCCAGAACTGTCTTTTATTTGCTTTAATCTCTTATTGTCTTTTCTGCTTTAACCACCCTAACTTTACTATAGAGCACTCAGTTCAACTGTACATCTCACATCAAACTGCTATCACCATCTGTAATTGTATCCGCTTCTTGCCCACAAGTTACTCCTCACTTCACTTTACTCATTGCATTGACAACATTTTTTTCCATTCTTTTTCTGGGAAAGGAAACCTTTTGCAAAAAGCCATATGACTTTGACAAGTGCATCTAAATCTCGTCTTCCTCCCCACTGTTTTCACCATTTGTGCCTCTAACAGGAATTCTATGCCAGGACCAGAGGTGAGGATTAGGCTCTCTCTCTCTTCGCTTTATTTTTAAACAGCAGCCTTTAAAGCTTTGTAAGAAAAACAGCTTTAACATTAAACTACAAGTCCCATGAGTCTTCACTTGGGGTCAACCAATCAAGCTTCAGCATGCGCTTCAAGAGCCTTTCCTGACGATCCCTCTTCCTCTTTCTTTGCTGCTCCAGCAGCCACAAGATAAGTACCTCATGTGTCATTATTTTAGTGCTTAAACGTGTGAATTCCTGATATTATGTTTGCTTTCTTTCCTCAGCGTGGCCACGGGAACGCCCGATGCTCCTTTGTGGCTGCTAATTTCTAACATCTTGACTGTTAGAGGGCTGCACACTGACTTGCGCTTAGCAGTCTTTAGCCCCTGCGCGTCCGGCGTCTATTTCACTCATCAGTTTCAGAGTAAGAGGACACCGGCCAGTTGTTGAGCTACTCGGGGGATCTTGTGTTGATTTATGGGCATGCCTGGAGTCTGAACACCCATTTGGAAGTAAATGGATTGGGTTTTTCCTAGACATTTAAAAGGGACACGACCCAGGCAAACATTATTAACCCTTCAAGACCAACGGGTGTTGAGTATCCCTTAGGCCTGAGGCCTATAAGCATGGTTTGGTGCCAAGTTATCACCCTCTTTACGGCACACTGGCCACGAAGATAAAATGCAGGACCCTACTACGTATCTGAGTGATGACTCCCAAGAGTATCTGGAGAAGGAAGTAGTTACATACCTCCCCATAGATAGCGAGTTCTGTCATTTCATGGATATGTCCATATTTAAAACAGTATCCCAAGTTGTGGCGCCCTTGGAGAGGAAAATCCTCAACCTACAATACAGATGCCTACAACCTCTCTCTGAGAGGGACAAAACCTTCCGGCCTCTGGCCAGCTTACCTCCAGGGCAGCCCCAGGCATCACCAGAAACAGCCCACAAATTCCCTCATGAACCAGGTGTGGACTTGGATGCATTTTTGCGGCTCAAGAAACCCTTTATGGATTCTTACCCTCCATCTCCCCTTCCAAGTACCTCTAAGGACTGGGTGACAGGTCAAACTCCCCCTCAGCTACAAATGGGGAAAGGGATGGTAAACTTTACAGACCTTGGCTCCCATCAGCCACTACTTCCTCCACTTCAGAGGACCAACAGGCCGATAAGGACCTGTCTGCTCCATGCTTGGACATGTTAGATCGAGACAAATTCTTACACCCTCGCTCCTCCCAATGGTCGCCAACCCCAAAAGTTGTGGCCTATGTGGCAGGGGGACTTTGGAAGGCCCTAGATAAGGAGGTCTGGAATTGCCTAAGGACGGAATATCCTTGCACCTCTTTGGAGGGTAAGGTCGCTACCACTCCGGCCATCGACCCCAGGATGGTGACCTTTCTAGCAAAATTCATACAAGGTCCCAAAAAGGGGATTGACCGGTACTGGTATTTATGCCACAACAAATTGTTGGACGTCGCTGGGCCACTTACAAAAATCCTGGACATGTCAGAAGATGCCGGGGCCTCCGGCTTCCTCATATCCCCTGAGGCCTTGTCCGGGTGGGCCAAATGGGCCATTTTATTTTTAGAAAACTCGAATTGTGCCATTTCCATGGAAAGATGATGCACCCTCTTGATTAAAATCGATCCTAAGTTAGGGGATCTAACATCCTCCGAGGCTGGAGTAGTAGCCCAAGGAGATTTGTCAGGGGAACCCTCCATCCAAGAGCTAGGGAAGTTTGTAAACACCTTCACTTCCCAAGACAAAGCCCAGTCATCCATGAAACGGGTCTTCACTCCAGGTGTTTGTGCCTCAGCCGGTCATGGTAGGGAGCACTAAACTAGCAGAGTCACCTTCCAAGCCTCCAATCAAGGAACTCGTCGAGGGCAATGGCAAGATCCTTCCTGTTTTGGGACATTCTACCCCACCCAGGGGTATCCACCCCAAAGAGGTGGCAGGAGGGGTTTCAAGAATGGAGCCTCCAACAACCCTACTGAAGGTGACCATTCATTTCCCTGTGGGGCTCAAGTTGTGGGGCTGGTTGGCAAAGTTTCTCCACAACTGGGAACAACTGACATCAGATGTGTGGGTTTTACAGACAGTCCAAGGGTTCCACTTAGAGTTTTATGGTTCCCTGGTTCAGATGTCACAGCCACATCCTCTAAATGCTTCGTCCTTGCAGGCGTGGACACAGAAATATCCCAACTATTGAAGAAAGGGGCCATTGTTCAGACCTGCCTACATCTCTTTGGCTTTTGCAGCAACCTCTTTCTGGTAGGAAAGAGGAATGGGTGACAACGCCCGGTAATAAACTTAAAAGAATTCAATGAGTGGCTAGTCTTTCACGACTTCAAAATAGAAGGGATCCAGCTCCTCATAGATCTCCTACAAGTGAATGATTGGATGGTGCAGCTCGATCTAAAGAATGCCTACCTTACGATTCCTAATCCCCTGCCCCCCACAGGTGGTTTGCCTAGTTCCTATGGAAGAGCCAAACCTTCAAATCCACTTCCCTTCCTTTCAGGTTATCCTCTGCTCCATGGTGTTTCACCAAGGTCTTGAAACCAGTGGTGGAGCATCTCCGGTCTCAAGGGATCAGGATGCTTGTTTATCTAGACAATATCCTCTTGCTAGATCAGTGCCCCAAGAGACTGGTGGGCTACCTGCAACAGGCCATTTCCTTGCTGGAATCCCTCAGTTTCATGATCATTGAATCAAAATCAGCCTTCTCCCAACACATCCCATACAATTCCTGGGGTTTGCGGTGGATTCAATCCAGGCCACCCTCAGCCTGCCGTCTCGCAAACTGACCAAAATCAAGCACAACCTAAAAAGGACTCTGGTTAGACCCCAGACATCAATGAGACAGATAGCTCAGATTTTTGGCCTTCTCTCACCCTTCATACAGGCCATCTTTTCGGGTCCACTCCATTACCGCTGCACCCTCCAAAGACTCAAGATCTCTCACCTGAAAAAGGGCCTCACGTATTTTCTATCGGTGCCTCTGTCGGAGGAGGCCAGAGAGGAGCTAAGGTGTTGAATCTCGCACATGGAATCCTGGAATGGCCGGGCCATTTTCGGATCCCAACTGGATCTGGTCATCGAATCTGACACCAGCGGCACAGGCTGGGGAGCTCGGTGCGGCGACTACTCTACAGGAGGAAGCTGGCTGTCTGAGGAAAAAGACCTGCACATCAACTGCTTGGACCTCATAGTGGGGTCCTTTGCAGTGGAATGCTGGACCAAGGACAAAGCACAATGTTGCGTACTGTTAAAGATGGACAACGTACAGCAGTCCACTGCATAAACCACCTAGGGGGAATCAAATTGGAACCCTAGCAAATCTGTCATGCGACTTCTGGGCCTACTGCCCAGACAACCAAATTTGGGTGTTGGCAGAACACCTCCCTGGAAAGTCAAATCAAGTGGCGGATTGGAATTCACGCCATTGGAAGGACATCAGCCTGAGGCAGCTGTATCCACAGCTGTTACAGCGGCTACAATCCCGTTGGGGTCCCTTCTTGATGGACCTGTTCACCTCATGTCTGGATTATCAGCTACCCAGATATTGCAGCTGGAAACCGAACCCCTCAGCGACAGCAACAGAAGCCTTCCTACAAGATTCGAGCCAAAAGAGGTGATATGCCTTTTCCCCATTCGCAATCATCATGAGGCTCACGGCTCAAGCTCGGAGGCAAAGGGTGGACCTAGTAGTAGTCACGCCCATGTGGAGATCTCAGTTCTGGTTATAAGTTTTGATGTAACTTTCTTGGGATTTTTCAATCCGTCTACCCCTGTTTCCGGATAACCTTCTTAATCCACAAGGGATTCGTCATCACCTGGTGACGGAAGGGTGTCTTCACCTCACGGCCTTGAGGATTTCTGGAGAAAATGGAAAATCCTGGGTATTTCGAGAGAAGCTGCAAACCTACACGCAAAGTTGTGGGCGATTAGTAGCAATAAAAGGTACAGATCAGCCTGGATAAGATGGCTTGGTTGTTGTCATCTCCAAAATCTTGATCCATGGGGGCAGACATTGTCCATATCCTATTTTTTCTGGCATCCCTGGCATCTTTAGCATTCAGATCAATCAGTACTTTCCATTCAGCCATCTCGGCAGGCCATGCCCCTGTGGAGGGATGACCAGTTGGTGAGCATCCTTTTGTCTGCAAACTCCTCAGAGGCCTCAGGCTATCCCTTCCTCTGGGTCCAAGGTACTCCACTCTCTGGGATGTAAACAAGGTACTCCGGCTATTTAAATCATGGCCATCTAACAAGTATCTGTCAAGGAAACAAATGTCGGCAAAGCTGGCTACTTTGCTATGTTTAGTATCATGGCATCAGGTTTCCGATGTCCGTGCTTTGGATATCACCGGCAGAGTCTTTACTCCGGATGTGGTGACATTACACATTTCCAGATGGACAAAGTGTAATTCCAAAATTGTTTCCTATCCAGGTTTTTGGAGAAATCCAAACTTGTGCGTGGTTTGGGCTCTGAAGGCTTATGAATCCATGACGGAGGAGGTCCGACACCACGGAGAACAACAACTCCTGATAGCTTTCACTAAACCACACAAAGTGGTGTTTTCCCCTACCATCGCCAGATGGGGCAGGAGGATATTACAGGAAGCTGGAATTGATATTTCTATTTTTGGGGCAAATTCGGTGAGGGGGGGCTATGGCCTCAAAAGCTTTTGCTTTGGGAGCCTGCTTAGAGGAGATCCTCAATGCGGTGGATTGGTCTTCGGATTCTGCTTTTAAGAGATTCCACTTTAAGCCAGAACAGAATCTGGCAGCTTTACCAGTGGACAAATTTAAACCAACCTAATACTTGCATCTGGTCCTGACATAGAATGAAAAATGTCTGAGCTATGGTAAGGGAATTTTTCAATTCTATTAAGGACACGGAGGTGAGGATTAAACCCCCCAATGTTTTGGCCCGCCCAATGAGGGATCAGAATTCGAGTTATGTGTAAGTAATTTGACAATGTTGGTTGTTCTAGATAATTGCATGTTTGTATATCTTGATGTCTCAAATAGAGAATGATGGAAGTGTAAGGATTTCAAAAGGATGGATTATTTGTTGATATGCCAACCAAATGGTCTGTTAGAATAATGATAATGTGATCGTGTTGTACCGGATTAGTTGACCCCCGAGTGAAGACTCATGGGACTTATAGTTTAATGTGAAAGCCGTTTTTCTTACAATGCTTTAAAGGCTGTGGGTTAAAAATAAAGTAATCCTCGCCTCTGTGTCCTTGATAGAATTGAAACTTTCAATTATGATAGCTAGGACATTTTTCATTCTCCCCTCAAATGTATCACTTGCCATGACCACAGCTGGTTGTTTCACATCAGACATCTAGTTGACCTACAATAAGCACTGTTCTGTATGCCTAGCTATTACCAATGCTTGCTGGAATATAGGATTTTGTGGCAACCACCATCTATTTTGAATTCCTTTCATATTAGTCTGTGTCTTGAGCTGATCGCACATTGTTTGATCCAGAAATTGATCAAACTCAGGATTGATGGCCAACAAATGTGACGCAGTAAACTATTCTGGTTCCCAGTATTACATTTATGTTGTTCTATTTCCAGACTAATCTTTGCAAAATATAATCTCAAACATGCTGCTGTCTCTTCAAAGACATGCCTACCCTATTGCCCTTCTGTCTCCAGAGCTGGAGGCCAATGGTGATAAACATGTCACACATCAGAGAAATAGTTCAGTGAGACAGTATTGCACATATGCTTCCCACTGAGAGCGTACATTTTTAGGTTGAGCTTTTGATACCTGTTGTATACACTTTAGTAGGTCAAGCTTTCGATACTTGTTGCATATACTTTAGTATATACTTTTGTGTGGGTTTCATTGCTTTTCATTTGTTTGTTTCAGTGTCCTTTAAAAATCTTTGCTTGCTAGTCAGTCCTGCCTCTTTGTCCCTCACTTTTAGGTCTCGGCTAGAGAGCATACGCTGTCTTGAAGAGACATGTAGTTTTAAACCTGTGCGCTTTAGCCCGCCCATAGACTTACCATTTGTTCACTCCATTGTCACTCTTGTATCCTTTGTGCCCATTTGTCCCTGGCAAGCATGTGTCTTGTGTTTAGCCCTCTCTGCAGAGATTGCCCCAAGTACTTCGGTCCTTCCACCCCTCCCATTTTAGAAGCTACTTTTTTCTTTGTGTTTGGCCACTCAACATGAGTACTCCTGCTTCTTCCAAGTTCCCACCCCCACAGATCAGGCTGCTTGCAGGAGTACAATCAATGATATGTTGCTGAGTAATAGAAACAGACTTGCATTGGGACAGACAGCCTGGAACGGGCATGATTGTAACCTCTGCTTCGCTGCCAAATTGTTGTTAAGGTGAGGTGTTCCCACATGATCAGCTTTCTTTATATCAAGGAATGCCTTTGTATACTGCCAATACCTGGACCTGCCACAGTGAATAGCGCTTGTACACAATGGTGAGATTGACTGGGACCAGGTCGACGGACCAGGGATGTGTTGACATATCGAACTGTTGTAACTTTGCCCACATTGCTTTCCGCTATGCAGTTCGGGCCTTTGTCATAATACTCTGGCATCTTGCTGCCGTTCAGGGAGTATGATCATCCATGCCAATTTTTCCAGGTCCATGCGTGATGTGCTGCTCTAGTCCAGGGTTTTTATAGGAATTTTGGGACTTGTAGTCTTCTGTACCCATTATAAAACATGACTTTAAGTCCCAGAATTCAAAGTAAAAGAACCAGGACGGGAGCTGCACATCACTCATGGACCTGGGTAACTTGGCAGCTGTGTATGATCTGTGCCCAGAGCCCCTACCTCTACCACTGCTGACAGAATCTTTTGTCACAAGTGAATCCGGATACACATGATCCAAGATGTAGTAAAACCACCATGTACCAACCGCACATTTTAGATTTTCATAAGGAACTCATGCCAGTAATGACTATGGCCCTCATTTTGACCCTGGTGGTCTTTTGACTGCCAGGGTAAATGTGGCGGTCCCACTACCAACAGGCTGGCGGGACAGACCCTGCCAACCCGCCACATATCCACTCATACTGCCATGGCAGTTGGAACCACCGGGCTGGAGATTATCATCTCTGATCTAGCGGTCCACAGAAACCAGAAAACCATGGTGGAAAGGCTACCAGTGACAAGGAATTTCTTCCTTTTCACCAGTAGATGGCTCCTTCACCCCCCAGCAACTACTAAACCCCCCTTCACCCACAGTGCCCCATCATCCCACCGACCCCTCCTTCAGCCCCAGTGCCTCCTCTTGTCACCCCTTCAGCCACAGCACCCCAACCCCCACCCCCGTCAGCCACAGCATCCCCCTCCCCGTATACATGCACACTGACACCCACATGCACCATGCATACACACATTCACCTACACTTACATACACGCATTCACAACAAATTAATACAGGCATTCACAACAACATCCATACAAGCATTCCTGCACACATACTCACACCCACCCAAACACACATATTCACACGCATACACACTTACATGCAGACACGCACTCACTTCAATATTCAGACATGCATACACCCACGCATACACACATTCATGCACACACGCAGACACCACAAATTCATACATGCACACACAATACCCCCCACCCTCCCACACTCCTCCCCTGTCGGACGATCACCTTACCTGTTCTGGGAAGAAGGTTGTCCGGCAGAGAACGGGATAGTGCGCTTCCACTGCCAGCAGCGCCCTGCCAGCGGAACACCGCCAGGCCCTATTATGGCCCATAATACAGTAGGTGGTGTCCTACTGGTGTAGTGGGGCCGGTGGTGGAACCGCCAGTGTGCCTCCACCCGCCAGCACGACTACTCCTGGATTTTCTTCCAAAGTGTGGCGGAAATCTGGCAGTATCCGTGCTATGGTGGGTGGAAGACCACCAGCACACTGTCGGTCTTCTGGCACCCGCGGCTTTGTCAGTCTTCATGGAAGACTGCCAAAGTCGTAATGAGGGCCTGTATGTATATGCTAACTGCCTACAAAACACAGGCTTCCAGGTGCTGCAACAGCCTTGCAATAATTACCGAAGTGCACTCAATCAATACTCAAAAGTTCAAAGGGTGCTTGGGTGCATGGGCCAAGCGGAACCGTGATTAGAAAACATAAATAAATTAATATGAAAACAGTGTGATGATAAAGTGCATTTCTCAGACATAAAATTGTCCCTTGTGCAGTCCTCACACAAATACACACCACTTAATTCCACAGCACACAACACATTTAAACAACTTATAATTCCACACCACAAAATTCAGCTACACACACTTCCACTATGCATCATTCCACTTCATGCCATATAATCACAATCCAGTAAATTCAACTCTGCATATTACCACTCCACTTGATGCCACAGAATACCACTCCATGCAACATAATTCAACTCCAGATTATTCCACTACACATAATTCCACTCCAACCTACACTATTGCACTTTACACCACATATTTGCACTCCACATAAATTCACTAAACTCCAAAACACATAATTACACAAAATTCAACTTTGTAACATACCATATGATTTCCTACCACATACCACTCCACGCCATGCACATTATTAAATTCAACATAATTGTGTGTCAAGAAGTGGCATGTACTCGAGTGGAATTATGTAGTGTGCTATGGAAATATGTGGTGTGGAATGGAATTGTGTTAGGTGAATTGTGGTATGTGAAACTGCATGACATTCAGTGAAATTATGCTGAGTGGAATAACATGGCATGGTGGAGTGCATTTATGTGGATCGTTGGTATGTGGCAGTGAGCGGATTTATGTGGGATGTATTTATATGGTATTGAGTAGAGTGTAATTATGTGGAGTTGAAATATGGGATGATGAGTGATATTCTATGGGTTGGATTGGAATTGTTTGTTGTGGAATTGTGTGGCGTGGAATTGTGTGGTGTTGAGGGGAATTGTGTAGTGGAGTTCTGTGGCATGTGTGCAGTGTAATTATAGCCCAGATTTAAGTGGGCCTCGTGCCCTCCTAAAGCCACATTAGCGTTATTTTTTACGCTAATGTGGCATTATAAGGCCAAAAACGCTGCGCCATATTGAAAGCATTGCGCCGCTTTCTCAACTTTGATGCATCCCCCACCCAACAGGGTATTTACACTATTTACATAACCAGGCGGAGAGGGTGACCATCAAATCTCAGGCAGGTTTCGAAATGACAAACCCAGGTGGAGAGAAAGAAAAACAAGCATTTGCAATGCAGTGGGTATCGCGTTTGCTCGTGTTAAAGCTATTAGTATTGTAAACTCCTAACCAAACTTTTCTTGCCACATAAACTGAAAATGAAAAGTAAAACCATTTTACATAAGAGAGCCGACAGCCATCAAGAGCACATAGAAGACACAGAAAAGGAAGCAAAAGTTTGCTCGCAGTGCAACATATGGGCAAAAGTGAAATTATCCATGTAACCGGCAAAAGTACAATCATCCATGAATTAGGGTCAATGTCATGAAAAACGCTCGACTACTGCCCAGCGAGATCGTGCTGCGCAAGAAATAAAAACAAAAAGTAGTCCGGAAACCATACAGAAAACATCGAGCCTCGTATGTTTTCAGTAGTTGGCCAGTGTGCTCGAGGCGGACTAAACACTGGAAAAGGCATGACGTAAGCATGCCTTTCACTAATTAAATCAAGCCAATTTTAAAAGGCATGCCCACAAACCAACCAAGCTGATGGGCGTGCGGTGGGTGTGGTTAAAAGCCCACAGAGAGATTACCCCAGGGACAGAATGCTTTGTGCTCGACCCTAATGAAGGCATTTTCATTCTCAGCGTCCTGAGTCAGGGCTACTCTAGTGGAAGTCCAATTACCACATTATGCAACGTAACATCAGCTATAGACAATGCATTACAAGACCAGGATAGAACATAGTAAAAAATAACATGGGAGAACAAACCTTCAAGTGCAAACCAAAATATGTTGATGCCAGCGCAGGATCAAGCAATATACATTTTAACAAGTGACAACACAACTATACAATACAGCATGAACTAAGACAACACAACATAGCACACTTACATAGATAATTAATCAGTAATTCCAGGAACATAATTTGGTCCTCCGTTACTCCATTGCCCTGGATTATTTATACTACACTGATTGCATGTTTTAATTTTGGACACAACAGCTAGGATAATGTGTCAAACTTCACAGATTTATGCTGCGTGTGCTGGAGCCACTGAGCCACATGCATGTACGTGACCCCAACTCTCTTTGTGGACTACCCCCTGTACCATGCATTATGAAACCATCCCTCATCAACATGGCGAAAATACTTTACTTGAAGAATCAACAACGGTGCAATTGATGCTAATGATTAAAATATTTGTTATTATTCCCATTAGTGTTGTTTTTATCATTTATTTAATTGGATTCAGTGTATGACATTGCAAAACACTGAGGCCCTCATTCTGACCTTGGCGGGCGGCGGAGGCCGCCCGCCAAAGTCCCGCCGTCAGGTTACCGTTCCGCGGTCGAAAGACCGCGGCGGTAATTCTGACATTCCCGCTGGGCTGGCGGGCGGCCGCCTTCAGGCCGCCCGCCAGCCCAGCGGGAAAGAGGCTTCCACGATGAAGCCGGCTCGGAATCGAGCCGGCGGAGTGGAAGCTGTGCGACGGGTGCAGTTGCACCCGTCACGTATTTCACTGTCTGCGCAGCAGACAGTGAAATACATTTAGGGGCCCTCTTACGGGGGCCCCTGCAGTGCCCATGCCAGTGGCATGGGCACTGCAGGGGCCCCCAGGGGCCCCGCGACCCCCCCTACCGCCATCCGGTCCCCGGCGGGCGGACCGCCGGGAACTGGATGGCGGTAGGGGGGGTCGGAATCCCCTCGGCGGCGCAGCTAGCTGCGCCGCCTTGGAGGATTCCAATGGGCAGCGGTACACTGGCGGGAGACCGCCAGTGTTGCCGGTCCGACCGCGGCTTTACCGCCGCGGTCGGAATGCCCATTGGAGCACCGCCGGCCTGTCGGCGGTGCTCCCGCGGTCCTCCAACCCGGCGGTCATGGACCGCCAGGGTTGGAATGACCACCTGAGTATTTCTGAGACTATAAGGTAAGTCCCTATAACTCTGACATAACTTCTAGTATCGTAATCCACCCGATTTATGTAACTCTTTGGCTTTGGTGTTTTCTTCATGAATATGGATTTGCCACATAATCCATTGCCTGCTTCCTAATTTGTAGATCTTAACAAAATAAAATG
Source organism: Pleurodeles waltl (assembly GCF_031143425.1). NCBI lineage: Eukaryota > Metazoa > Chordata > Amphibia > Caudata > Salamandridae > Pleurodeles > Pleurodeles waltl. The sequence continues at coordinate 640,908,575 of NC_090446.1, read as the reverse complement.
CTTGCTTCTAGCTCAAGCTAGGATCAAACTTTCCTAACAAATGACAAGGCAGTGGAAGGACCTTGACAGCGATGGACTGGTCTCTTTTTAGTTGCTTATTGCTGTATTTGGGTGCTTAACTGCTACAAATAGTAGTGAAAACCTTTGCCCAGAGAGATTGTATCATGTAAAAATAACAAACTTAATTCATGCTATCACAAAATGTGCATTATACCACATAATTTGCCTTTTTCTTGCCACATAATTTAACCCTCCCTTGTCACATTATTCTAATGGCCCTGATCATGATATAAGGTGGAATATATTTGTCTTTACAATCTATGTGATGCCATGGCATGTCTGTCGTTCTCTAACCTTTGGTATCTTGCTGTTAGCCGGGTCCAATGCAAAATATTCTCAAATGTTTAGTCAAATGTTTTGTATTATGTTTCTGGTTTCAGTTTCACTCCAGAGTAAAGAGATGGATAGATGTTTTCGAAACATAACTCAATCTGTGTGTGTTTGGAGGTCAGATTTCTGATCACATTTTTCTTTCTGCTGACGTTTTAAATTGAACATTTGGGGTGGTCAAATCAGGAAAACAGCTGTTTTTGATAAAAGTGTAAGAGTGTAAGATCAGTGCCCTTCAACTGAAGGTCTCTATAGAGGTGTAGGAGTATACATATTAGTCATTGTAAACAAATAAATTATTTTGAGCAGTGCTATTATTCCAGAAGTAAATAAGGGTTGCCTTCACAAGGTAAGGTAAGAAAGTCAGCAGCTCTGGCAACCTCCTCCCCCATTCCTTGACATATATGAGCTCACCATTCAATATTTTTCTAAGTGCCCCTTGCAGGAGCAGAGATTTTACTGATGAAATTTATAATGAAATATGTACTGATCTTGATGAACTAATGTGTGATTTTCTAATAAATGCTAACAAAACGGTTGACTTTTATAAATGGCCACCATAATCCTTTTTGTTTTCTACTTAGGCCAACTTTAGCTTATAATGTAATTGTTTTTCATTACTCAATGCTTACTCAAAAAGAGTGTGTTTAATAGTTTATAGAAGTGTAAACATCTGCCCCTAGTGGAACTTATGTTATACCTTACAAGGTCAGATTTATTAGGTCATTGCTAGAGACTGTCCTATTGTTATGAAAAAAGTTACCAATGTGTGTTTTTCCTTGAGGATGGAAGTAGATGCAACATTGTTAGAAGTTTCTTCCTGATCATGAAGTTTTGTCGTGATGGAACAATGGATCCACAGATGAGACGGAAGAGAAAAGGAAAATGTTATAAATTGTGTTTAGTTAATAAATTTGTCAATGAGACGTTAGCAAATCAAAACTTAGTGTACTATGGATGTGTAACCTTTATTTATCTAACAGCAGTTTTATTAATTGAATATATAACAGCTCATGTCCTGACCAATCATGGGCTTTGTGAGAATTATTTTAATGCTCTGTCACTTATTCTTTGAGTCGAATTTTCAGATATTTTCAGATTAGTTCAGATTTCCATATGTTCTCAGATTTGTAGATTTTGGGGATTTACAGATCGTTCCTACTGATGGTGTCCCCTTGCTGAAGTGATTCCTGTTGTTATTTATTAACCTTATGGGTAATGTATAATGCAAATTGTTATGTGTCTTTTGTTTTACAGGTACCAGCTGCAACTCGTGAATTTAGTTGCTGCATAATAATATTATTTTTCTGTTATAACCCGAGTTAGTATGTTTTCTAAATTTGTGTTTCTAAAACTTTTACATGAAGCCCAACATGTTAATGCTAATTAGTGGTAAGAGAGGGAGTCTGTCCTCATATGCTCATGATTCGTGTTGACGTTCTTTGATCTTTTGCTTCAATGTATATTATCTCACTGGCGCAGATATTGGTGCTATTAAGTTGTGCCATACCTCCTGAGTTAATTTGTTTACTTGCTTTGATTAAACTAAGATAAATAAGGCATTCTAACAAGCCACTGATGACTCTTTATATGTATGATTTGTGTTTGAGAATTATTTTTGTGACTTTAGCATTGTTAATATAGGGAAATAAATTAGCAAATCTTCTTAATAAACTGGTGTGGGCATTGCAGTGTAATCAGATTGTTAATTTAGTTTTCGTTGTTTATTGTGATGAGTATGACATATGCTATTTGACATCCCCCTTAATCAATTTTGTGTCGGTCCATCGGCCTAAGGCGCAAAATCCACTATTTGGTCTGAGATAATGGCTAGGATTTCTCCACACTGCAGCACCCTCATTATGACCCTTCAGGCTTTTCAATACAATACTCTAGCGATGCAGTCAGACAAAGAATGTCATAGTGATGTTGACTTGCATTGAGACACTTTTCTTTCTGTCTGTGCCTTAAAAAGCTTTGGAATGTGTTCATAAATATTTCCTGAGGCAAGCATGTACACAATTACTACACACTAGGCCATGCATAACGGACTGCATGGCCCAGTGTGTAGTAATTGTATAGCTCTTCAATCCTTGACGGCATAGACCCCAGGATAATGCGTTGCATGTCCAAACACTCATAAGGTCCAAAAGGCAAGATCTATTGCCTATGCCAATGCTTGTTCCTCTTCCTCTTGCTTTTTGATCCAGTCCTTACTAATAGGACATGCACACCTCCACTGGACAGGCATTTCAAATAACACTTATTTGGCCACTTGCTCTGAGATCAGCAGGCCCTGCCTAACCTAAGCACAAACTAGTTTTACATATGTGTCGACAGGCAAGTAGTGACTTTGTGAGGGGAGTCACTTCCTTTTCGTTAGTTAAGAGAGGGATGAAAAAAAGTGCATTCATTTCTCAAGCCCTGATTGGTTCTTCTTTTCTTCTTCTGTGCTTCCTGATCTGACTGTTTGGAGGAAGGTGTCTTCTATTTATATGGGTCATTTTGGCAGTATTAATCATGGAAGGAAATACATCTACTATGAGGAAGAGTTCTCTGAGGAGACTTCTGAGATTGAAGAGGACAGAAGAAGTGTATTTTACTTTCCCTACAAAGATGTCAACATCATGTAGAGGAAGGTAAGCGGGCGTATTGAGGCATAAAGAAAAAATTGCTTCAATGGTGAAGCCTAGGCCAACTGACACTCTGAAATCCCAGCATGAAGTTCCATATGATTCAATGTACTCTGAGATTTCAGAAAAGATGCCACAAAGTGCTTCTGGGCTCTTTCTTTCTTTGGCACCACTTGATGTTTCTGAAATCATTTTAGGCAGAGAAATCAGGAAATTAATTCAGGAAGCAGTTCCCAAAGCTCTGGTCTCTGAAAAAGCAATAAAGAAAAGCAAGCATCACAGAGGTCATGGAAAACAAGATCACAGTGACAGATCCTCTTTAGTGTCACAGCAGGCAGAGTCCATTACTGCTTCATATTCAAAACTTTGAAAAGAGGTTGCCCATGCTCTATATCACAGCTGAAAGAATGTGTGGTTTCTTTATTTACCTCCAGAACATGATTCCATAGGAATATTTCCTGAAAGTAAAAAAAAGCATTCCAGTCTTGCATCACCACTTCATGAGAAGATTAAAAAAACCTGATGTTAAGATAGTGGCAACATGTTGAAAAACCTAATGTTCCCTGATTTCTACATAAAATGAATGCATTCGGTGAAAGAGAAGACACTTTACTACATTGCATTATAACTGACTTTATTCTGACGTCTCCCACTGGGTGCACTTTGGTGAATTCTGTAAACTGTTCTCTTGCAGATCTGGTTGACCACATTCTAGACAATATTCACATTAAGGGCCTCATTACGAGTTTGGTGGTCCTGTGACTGCCATGTTGGTAGTGGCGGTCTGACCGCCAACAGGCTGGCAGAGAAAAACACCAAATTATGACAATAATGGTAATGCATACAGAATCTCGCCAAAGCACCGCTTACACCGCCATTGCAGTCAGACCACCGCGGTTGATTGGAGCCACCACCAGTCCACTGGAAACCGTATTTTAGCAAGACTTATCATGAGGTTGCACACCGCCAAGATTTCCACCGCGGTAGGACAACAATGGAACGCCAGGCGGAAACAAACAGTATAAATGGAGATACTCGCCTCCAGGAAGCCATGCTCATCCGGAGCCACCATGGAACCACAACTAGGCATCATCTTGCTGCTCCTACTCACAGAAATACAACAGATTCATCGCCGACAAGGAGGACAACAACCATAAGTACACACAGTCACCTGTTACATTTGTAAAATGTATAAATTTGAACTGTTACGTAACATACCATGGTGGGGGGCAGGGATATACTCACACGTAATAGTACAGAGACACACACTCACATACAGCAACAAATAGACCCATACATACACAGCATGCACACTGCAGCCAGCACACACACACATACGAGATGCCACTAATCTACACTTATGCACAGCAATACAGCAGAGGCCCAGCCTCATAAATTCACGTATAGCATTCGAACTCGTAACAACACCACCACAACCGTACAAATGTAAACACATGTCAAACACTCAAAGCCGAAACTGGGCTTGGACTCCACACACATACAATGCAATATACCGCCATCTGTGATTAAACACACACAATTACACCACCATAAAACCTAGCAATCGACATACATATCACACACACACACAGTACACCGAACCTATTATGCCATGCACAATACACACAGACTTAAACAGTCTAAACACACAAAGCCACACAGCACTACAACAAACACATATCCACACTAATACAACACACCACCATGACAACAACATTTCAGTTACATACACATATCCATCACACAAAACACACCCTATCCCGGGGGGCATGAAATCACTGCACACAACCTCAAAGACTGCTCAGACAATAGCGGAAGCATCAAGCAGCACACACAAATACTGCCACTCAGCCCATGTCAGCCAGGAACAACTCAAACCTAGGAAAGGAAATGCAGGACAAAGAGGTAACTAGAAAACCAACAACTGGTTAGTTTAATTATTGGAAAACAATGAAATTGAATAAGATTGTCCAAGCCCAAAGGCCAGTCCATTGTATGTAAACAACAGCACCGAAGGCACAAAATGGTGTCCCTACTTGACTCCTGATTGCCATGTAATCTCCACAGGTAGGGGTATCAAAGGGGGAGGCAGGCACCTCAGGGATCCTTGGGGGTTGCTGGGGGAGGGGTTGGGGCAAAGGCTTGGGAGGGGGGTTTATGCTTTGGCTTAGGAGGGGCCATATCTTTCTGAGAGGGGTGGACTTCTTTTTCATAGGGGAGGGGAATGGGTGCTGGCAGGGGTTAGGGTAGACCTTGGAGGTGGAAGGGATGGCCTTGGGGAGGGAAACTGTTCTTTTAAAGGTATCATGGGGGGAGTTGGGAAAAGGTCAAACTCAGCAAGGAAAGCTTTTTTTGACACACGGGGAAGGTCATCAGAAGGAGGTTTGGGTGTGGAGGGTGAGGGAGTGGTTGTCTGATGTGTCGGTGTGGATGTTTTGGGTGCATGTTTGTGGGAGATGTGCTTGTGGGTGTCTGTTGAGTGGTTAAGTGAGGGTGTTTATGTGTCTTGGGCTGACGGAGGTAGAGGTGCTGGGGGATGCCGTGGTGAGTGGGTGGCTGTCTGTTGGTGTAGTAAACACAGGTATGGTGGATGTGCTGCTTGTAGGTGTGTCAGTGGTTGTGGTGTCTGCAGGTGTAGTGGCTGGGGTGGATGTCTGAGGATCTGCTAAGGTGCTGTCTCTGGGTAGGATAGGTGTGGTGGCTGTATCACTGAATATTGATGTGGTGTCTGGAGGTGTGCCAATGTTGTGTCTGTGATGCTGGGGGCGGTGTCAGAGCAGGTTGTGACTGTTGCTGTGCTTGCAGGTGGATGTTGTCTGTGTACATGCCCGGGGTGTGTCTTGTGGTGCTTCTGTTTGTCTGCGCTACCCTTGGATGTTGAGGTGGATGCATGCCTGTCTGTTTGTGTGCTTTGACTGGGTCAGTGAAGGGGGGATTCAGTCTGGGAAGAGGAAGGTGGAGGGGGGGACCATAGACAAGGGGTGACTGGCAGCCATCAGTGTGGAGGCCAGAGCCTGAAATGATCTCTGTGGTCCAGCCAGTGCACTGGGAATGCCCTCCAGGAATGCATTGCTTTGTTGGATTTGAGTTGCAGTCCCTGGATGGCATTTACTATGGTCGACTGACCCACAGAGATTGGCCTCAGGCGGTCAATAGCCTCCTCACTGAGGGCAGCAGGGCTAACAGGGGTGGGGCAGAGGTGCCTGCTGTGAAGGAGACACTCACCATCTTCGATGGGCAGGCACTGACAACGGGGTGGGGAGTTACAGGGAGGGTGGTAATAGAATGGGGGGTGGTGGTCAGAGATGGTACTGGGGTGGTCCCAGATGGGTCCGCCACCACTAGGGAGTGGCCACTGAAGGAGGATTCTAAAGACAATGTAGTAGATCTGGTCTCCCCTGTGGCACTTCCCTCGTCCTCTGGCCACTGGGTCCCTCTGTGTCAGTGTTCACGTGACTGGAGGTCCCGTGGCCATAAGCTTCCCCACTAGGCTGCACCCCGTCTCCTTCGTCTGCTGGTGCTCATAAACAGAAAATCAGATATGGTCATCACATTCACAAGCTAACACTTCCCTCATACAGTACACATAAGTCTCATTACATCCTGTTCACCAACACCCCCAGGTAATGCCAGTAAAGTGCCAACATCATGTCACAACAAAATAAAATATATGTCCCTAAATGTGAACATTTTTAAATGCCAGCTAAACTACTTAACTGCCACCTATAATACTATTAATGAAGTGAGCCAGTCACACTGACCATACTGATAAAAGGTGACTTTGCCACATGATACAGGTTCCCTAGCAACAACAACATAGTCAAGCACCAATGAAGCAATAGTTTAGGAATGTGAAATTGCTTATCACTAATCAAAAACACATAGTCAGCACACAAATATTTTACTCTGATACCATGTACCAGGCAATGACACCTGTTGTAGGGTAAGACAAGAAAGCCTGGTGTAGACAAGCCAAACCTTCTTCATTTCACATACATACAACCATACATAATGGACCTCTGCAAACCTGTAACAACTCAAATTGCCATACATTGCAATTTATGACTAAGGAGTCAGAACACATGTCACACACACATTCACCAATAGTAATGTATCAAGGATGAAAAATACATTGTGGACCAAGTCATCTACGTCATTGGTCTACTGAAAACAAACTTCATCGGTCAAGTAAAGGCCAAGTCAGCTCAGAACTATGTCCCACAAGCGACCATAAGATGTCAGAAAGAAGGTACCTTACATATGGACTACTATACTGTGCAGAAAGATGACAATCAGACCTACCTAATCATGCAATTAGTCCATCAATTGGCCATTGACTGAGGTGGTACATCACTACACACACATCAGACATGGCAAGCCTAACATCTGTCTGTGGAGAATTCTCGGGGCCAAAGCACATGTGTTTCTAACTTGACAGGTACCCCAGCCATGATGCGAGCCACAAGCCTAGATACACTTACAATACTACTCATACGTGTATGTGAACTACCACACCTGCACCCCATATGTGTTATTGCCAACATTATGCCCCCAAACAGCCAGGACTTATTTGCCACACCATTCGTAGCAACAACAAGTAGACATAACTATTTCCAGTGTTGATTCATTACTGAACCTTTCAATAGATACCCGATGTTGAAACATACCTGTCAAGAAAGTAACTGTGAATAGGCTACCATTGCCTATGTGTAATGTCTACAACAGTATGCTCAATGACAATGGTGTGTGGCCTCTTTTCACTAAAAGTACATTAGCAAGGTTGTAACATTCCAAGCCTCTGATGCCAATATATATGTACCTATAGTAATGTTGGAACACCTCAATGGTATCCAACATGCAAGCTGTCTTCTCTGATGAGACTTCACAAATGTCTATGTACATACCTCACTTGCCAAGGTGTATTACCTTGTAACAGGTGTGAATATGTTAACCTTGTATGTCATGTGACATGTCAGATGGACATCACAGCCTCAGATGTTGCTGTCACTTATCAGAAAGGATTAGAAAACTAGTCTGTTGGTAATCATTAACAATATCCAGAGTAGCAAATGCTGCCCAGTGGTACACATATGACACAGTCGTATGTTCCACATAATATGCTATTGTACTGAGGGGACAACATAGTTGAGTAACATGCCTCTAAATACATTTGTATGTGTACGCCTGTGTGCTACAGATGGTTAGGGTACATCAATGTGTACACAGGAGATCTGTGACACTTTGCACTTATCACACTGTAAGAGCCAACATTCTGTTCCCTCACTCAATCACCTGGTAAAGGGACACACATGAGTTAGGTCCGTACTTATCCCCTTCTGGCTGCTGTGTTGGTGTCAAATGCCCATCCAATTCAGGGTAGGCCTCTGCCAAAATGTTGGCCGTTTGGGGGGTTATGGTCCAACGGGCACCCCGTCGTCGTTGGGAGGACATCCCCAGCTGGGGCTTTGAGGTCTTACGGGCCCAGCCACTCAGGTCCTTCCACCTTTTCCCGACAGTGGGCGTCCACTGGCAATAGACTCCCAGGGTCTGCATTTTCTTGGCAAAGGCATGCCAAATCCCCTTCTTCTGATGAGCCTTGACCTCCATGGATGACATAGATAAATAATTATGACATATCCACATGTGCCATACTAAAACAGGCAGGGTTACTAATTAGTTAGTACAACAAGCCGAAAACAGGCTGTCTTTAACATCTACTTCACTGATAGATGAGCATATGCAGTCAGGTAAGATGTGAGGTGGAAACAGTCAGACAATATGCATCTCTAGCACCAGTGTCATGTTATCGCATGTGGCCAGACAGCAAACACATTTGCAAATATGCTATTTTAGGAGGACTCTGGTATACCAACTCCAGTAACCTTGTGCAACAGTCACAAGGTGGGTCAGGGAAAATACATCAAACACTCTCCATGGTGTCTGAGAACTCACAATCTGTCACCAAACATAAGTACATGACCAGGAATTCATCCCGTTCTATCACAACTTTGGCACCCTACAGACGTCAAGGACACAATCAGAAACATTGGCCATTAGCCTTTGCTTAGTATAACAAAGTACAGTTGGGCTAATGAAATATTTGTGCACATGGTGCCCTTACCTGCTCCTGTGGTATACCACAGAGCTGTCCATACAGGGGTAGGAAGTCCTCCACCACCTTCTCCAGCTCCTCAGATGAGAAGGCAGGGGCCCCATCACCTGTAGTATGTGACATGGTTGCTCCCAGAGGCAGCTCACAGTAGCTCAAGTCGTGGAGGTCTTGCTGGCAGCAGTATCAGGAGTCAAGTGAGAGATGAAGTATGAAATGGGGGTCACGTCCTCTATGTAAGACACCATCACCGCCAGCGGACATCGCCATTGGCCCAAGACCGCCAAAAGCAGCAATATGTTCCAATGGCAATATCCACTGCAGTAGTATCTGCCTACTGCCATGATGACTTCCGCCGGCGGACGTAGGCCACTTGCTAATGTCCAGTACAGTAGGTCAGGCAGCTGCCATTTTAAGGTCCTTTGATGATCTGAAAAGTTCAATTAAATATGTGTCATGAGGTCAGAAACATATCTACACCATAGTTTTGAGTGCTGCATTTGAGCAACTATGTATTTGAAATCCAATTTAATAGATATTTTGTAATATTAATCAGATGTGAGTAATGTATCATTAGTGGCAGAGTATGCACCTTCATGGCAATTGGATAGATGGTATTAGTGTCTACTATATGTGAAACATGGTAAGAATGTCAATATCATTGAGACTTTCAGTGACATGTGTATCCATTTCCTTGTCATAATTATTTCCTGTGTCCTGTGTACTATGTTTTAACTATTTCAAATGGCATGTCCAAGCATCATGTGTGACATATATATTTTCACACTTACAATGGACACAATGACTGATAAACATAACTTCTTGTATTCCTTCATCTAGTTACCCTGGAATGAGAAGGGTCAGACAACCTCCAGTGTACCACCCACTAGCAGGCCTGCAGACCATGGAGGATCGACATGTCATCCAGACCTACCGCCTGGATAGGGAGATAATCATGGATCTCTGTCGTCAGTTGGAGCTAGAACTGATGCCTGCCATTCGTCATCCAAATAGCATTCCATCCATTGTACATGTCATGTCGGTGCTGCACTTCCTGGCCACAGGCTCCTTTTAAAATACAGAGGCCCTAACTGCAGGGATGTTACAGCCTATGTTCAATTTGGTCTTCAATGATGTCCTCTGAGCACTGTTGAAACACATGGACAGTTACATCCGATTTCCACAACGTAAAGATTTGGCCCATGTGAAGGCTGGTTTTTATGCTCTGGCACATTTTCCACATGTTGTGTGAGTAACTGATGGTACCCATGTGCCATCGCCCAAATGGCAATTAACAGGTGTATCGGAATAGGAAGAACTTCCACTCCATAAATGTCCATGTAGTCTATTTGGTGGACCTTTACATTTTCCAAGAATGTGCAAAGTACTGAGTTCAGTTCATGAAGCAAAACCCCACTGCTGATGACACAACAATACATAGAGACGGCCTAGCTGGTTGGTAAGTCATATATGTGATGTGTGTCCGTATCTTATGTCTGCTGCCAAATTGAAGGATGTCAAAGATTTATGTTTGCACACATGTAACGATTCTTTACAGGGGATTCTGGCTACGAAAACTGTCCCCTGTTGTTGATAAAAGTGAGGTACCCAAACATTCCAGGGGAATTTCACCTCAATGAGGCCCATGGAAGGACATGGCATCTCGTGGAGCGTACATTAGGGCTCCTAAATGCCAGATTTAGTTACAATGAAAAGTCTGATGGAGCCCTCCTCTACTCACCCGCCAAAGGTGTCAAATCATTGTTGCCTGCTGCGTGCTCTACAACCTCACCCTGAGACCTCAGATCCCATATCTACCAGATGAGGGGGAGCCAGCAATTCCAGCAGATAAGAATGCAGAAATGCCCAGTGAGGATGACTGTGATGAGGATGAAGGTGGAGACAGCCGGGAAGATCTCAAAAATCAGTACTTCAACTGACCGTAGGCATGTGTTGTTCTGTTAAATATGTGACTCAGTGGGCTATTGGGGAGCTTAGAGATGTTTTAGAAAGGTCTTTGTATGACTATCAGACAGCTCATTAGTTGCTTAGCAGTACATAGCTCAGGTGTGCATGCAAAATTGTACTTGGAATTGTGCCTATCATAATGATCTCCTTTGTTAATGCCTGTCACACTGCACAATCAGTGTTACTATTGTATTTGGGATATGTCTTTATAGGTCTTCATTACCATTACCTGCCTATACCTTTTGTATCACATTTTTACTTTGCATATTTCTTCACAAGGTCATTCTCGTGGTCAATTTTGAATTGTGCCACAGGCAGGTGGGATTTGCAGGTTTGACATGGGGTTTGCAGGTCTGACATGTGAAGTGAACATAGCTAGATCCAGGTACTGTATGGCATCATATTGGTAGTGTATAAGTTCCATGCCCAGACTGTCAGGAGAGTGCGATGGTAGGGTACTGATCCACACATTAGGCCTGTGTGCTATGTTATATGGGCCCAAGGGTGTCATATATGTGGTCTTGTGTCTCAAACACATGTCCTCCTGTGCAGTCCATAACCCCAACCTTCTAATTGGTTTGATGATGATGCTATTTAACTTGTATGTAGCTGTCACTGTGTTTCCTCATTGCAGGCCACTGTCCATGTGTGTCAAGACTGACATAGGTGAGTAGCATGCCTACATGTACCTGACCATGGTAAGTGGAAGGTTCAATGACTGGGGACATTTGAACGGACCTCTGTCTGTATTATGGGGTATGGTAATTTGGGAGGTATGGTAAGGGTATGTAATAAGGCTTTAGCTGATAACTAATTGAACCAATCTGTTTGCCTATTTGGATATTGTCAACACCAGGGCATTGCGCGCTCTATTGGCGACTAGAATGCAAAAATCCAGCACTCTGAAAACAACGTAATTTATGCATTGTGCTGATATATTGTTGTTTAACCTTTTGCATTGCAGAGTTCAATCCTGAAGACTTATTTTTAATGTGCTTAGAAATGCTGTTCATTTGCAATGTATTGCTGCAGGCTTTCAGAGTGTGTTAGGGTGTGGTCCCTTTCCAGGGCCTTCTAGAGACTTTCCCTGCAACATGCCTGGGTGTGGTTGTGGGCTGGGCCAAGACTCTATAAAAAGGAGCCAGCCCAGCTCCAAGTGCTCACTATTCAGAGCCTCTGTGATTTATCTATCAGAGTCTTGGAGCTGTTCAGTGGTGGACGTGTTGGGAACGTGCGCAGACCCCGAGGATCTGGTGACTCTGACAGATATACAAAGACTGACATGTCCCTAACTTCATTAGTCTGTGGAGTACTTGTTATTCACACCTATGCTGAAGCATTAACATATGAAGCTGTACTGCACTATATGATATTTGGCATGTTGTTAACCTATGTGCAGGAAAGTGCAATAAATGGGATTAGCAGAGTGTCCATTTGTATAACTGTACATACATCTGACCCAGATTCAACAGTATATGTGAGATGCGACTTAACAGATTTGGTACATATGTGAATATCGTGTGTAAGCAACAAATTTCACAGTTAACTGTTCAATATAGCTGAAGAATGGCTCTCAAACATCATATTTGGTTTAGTTGTGTGCATTTACAAGTGCAAAAACAACAAGTGATGGACGGAATGCTGAACATTGTCAAACATTCACCCCCAGTCACAGATCTGGGTTTAATCCATCGTTTTTTTGCTGCCCATGCCATTCCAGTTTGGACCCAGCCATATGCAAATCAGTCTTGACCCTGTTCCCCATGGGAACAGTCCAGCCCGAACTGCTAGGCCAGGTCTTCCCTGGACTGGAAACAAGCATCCTGGGACCGGTTTCGGGGTTTCACCCCTCATCAGCCAGGCTAGCTTGAATCCAGTGGCATGGGAAGCACGGGACCCACGTCTGGGCATACCCTTCCCACTTAGGGCGAAAAATGCAAAAACAACAAGTGATGGACGGAATGCTGAACATTGTCAAACATTCACCCCCAGTCACAGATCTGGGTTTACAAGTGCACAGGAAAATTAAAGGAATGGGATCAAATAATTTAATGCAAACAGTGAAGGGTTTGGTCATGGAGGATGTAATCTTCAGGCTAGCTGCTACAACATTTGGAGTCTCAAGTCCAGTGTCCTTGTGCCATTGGAAATTGGAGAGTGGTTGTAAAGCAGTCAACAGGGTGTATCTGGGATACATAAGGTGAACAAATGAGTAGAGGATCACTTCCTGGCTGTGGCTGAAGTCTTGGCATACGGTCCTTCTGGATGTTTTGATGGATGTCCACATTTGTGCGGGGTGTCCAAGGCATTTCCTTCCTCTTGCAGAGCCTCCATTCCACTGGCTGCTACAAATGTAGAAGGGGCTGATGTTACATGGCCTCTGGAAGGGGTATGATGTTGTGGCTATAACCTACTCAGGGTGGCATTATTGTCTCTTAGCACCCCTGTTAGGGAGGCCATGTTGGCATTGTGGGCCTCCCACTTTTGCATGACTTCCTGGTGGTTGTCCCTCTGCAGCTGCTTAGTATCCCCCATCATGGCAAGTACTAGGCCCATCATGCCTTGGGACTGTTGGTAGGCTCCCAAGACTTGGGAGATGGTGTCCTGCCCAGTTGTATCTCGAGGAGCCTCAATCCGCAGGCCCACACTATCCCTCCCACACATCCTATCAGCACATGCCTGTTCGTTTGCCACAGTTTGCCCACTCCCACAGGTGCCAGGTCCTTCATTGTCAGAGTTTTCTAGTGGTGACTCTGGTACCTGTAGTGGGGGGCACATAATGGTTGTAAATCACAGGTTTGGGGGCGAAGGGTTATTTGGGATGCAGATGCAACAGGGCTGAGAGGGGTCGATGTAGGCAGGGTGTGGCTGACACTTGTAGACTGACCAGGTGTCCCAGATGTGCCAGAGTCGTCCTCAATGTCCCCACATTCAGGTGTATTCTCCTTACTGAGGGGGAAGTGGCTGTCTCAGGTGTCCTCTGTATGGCCACAATGGGTAGTTGACATGTTGAAGAAGTGGAACAGACAGTTACAGATTGTAATGCAACATGTGCCATCAGACTTTGACAGGTAGATATGCTTTGAGCCATGTACGGAAAGGCTTTGCTTGATTCACTGATATGACAGTGACATCTGCTTTTAAATCTGATGCACATGGGATACAGGGAATTCCTATATAATACACCTTGCTACAGGATACCAGATTAGCTTGACAGTTGGTTGTCTTTTGATAGACTCATATCTTGTCTGCTGTGTAGCTGTATATTGTTAGTGTTACCACCCAGTTAGCAGGAGTTCAGTATTGAGTCACCAGACAGCTGCAGAATGTAAAGTAAAAACTGACCTGTCAATCATCTTAGGAGTAACCATTCTACATGGCCATATAAATCAAGTTACTCCTAGTACAGCATACTGCAAATATGTGTTCTCACCATGTGAGTATCTTTCAATAGGTGATGGGAGGTAAAAGAGCCATCTTAGCAGAGGTCACAGATTTAGCTGTGAGTTGGTGGTATGATGCCCATGGCATTGCTGTCATTGCCCTAGACTGTTAAATTATGGATCATTCAGGTGGGTTTAGTTGATTGTGTAGTTGACATGCAAGGCTATTTTCATTATGGTACATTGTTCTGGTTTTCCTAATGGTAGAGCTGTGCCTGCTGGGAGTTGCAGTGCTATCAGTCCCTGTACTACCCACCCCATAAACAGACACTGTGCCCCCAGGTGAGATTAGTTGACATGTGGTTTGCCAGAGAGGGATATTTGGACAGTTGGACACAGGGGTGGTGAGCGTGTTGGCTGCTAAGATGTCGAAAGGTGATCAGTGAGCAGGCAAGGCAGAACTTTAGGGTGACATTTTCTGTGTTGTGACTTACCTGACTCCACTCCCCCAGGTATTCCTGTCAAGCCCTCAGGCTACAGGATGTCCAAGACCTTTTCCACCCATGATGTGAATGTTGAGGGAGGAGGTGGGGGCCCACTGCCAGTCTTGAGGAATTCAAGCTGGTGCCTGGCAGCCATGGAATGTGCCTTTACCCTGAGGTCATTCCCCTCTTCCTGATGTCCTCCCTTGTGCATGGATAGCTGCCTATGGAATTTACCCTATCAACTATTTTATGTCACATCTCCATTTTCCTGGCAATAGAGGTTTGTTGGACTTGGGCTCCAAATAGGTGTGGCTCTGCTCTGATGATTTTGTCCACCATAACCCTCAATTTATCGTCTGTGAAGCGGGGATTTTTTGTGGGGACGTGGTAGTGGAGGGAAAAAAAAACGGGTGATGGGGTGTGGGTACTGTGTTGTGAGTGGGTGAGAGATGGTGGTGTCTGATATGTGGAGAAGAAATTGTGTGATACATATGATGTGCTGGTGTGGGATGTGTGGTATTTGGAGTGCTAAGGATTGCCTATTCTATGGTTCCTAATTTCTGTGTGCGGCATCTATACTGTGTATGGCATTTTTGATGCAAAGGATTGTGGGGTGTGAAGAGGTGTGTTTAACAGTGCAGTTTGTAGGTGTGTTGGGTGTGTGGATATGTGTCAGGTGTGTGGAATTCAAACTATCCGATGTGGTGTAGTGTATTACTGTGTAGACTGCCAACTGCCATAGTTCGCACCACCATTGGTTTACCGCCAGGGGAGAACCGCTATCATGATTTTTGGGCCATAATTGGTTCTGAGGATTTTTGATGGGCTGGTGGTGCTGGTGGTGGGTTTGCCTCTTTCCCGCCCTCCAGAGTCCTGGTGGTGTCGGAATTTTGGCTCGGTTTAGGCGGTCCTACCTGTGTAACTCGCAATCCAGCAGTCTGTATGACTGCCAACATGGCGGCCGCCACCGTGGCGGTTTTACCGTCAGACCGCCAAACTTGTCATAGGTTCCTAAGTGTTATGCTGTGAACAATCTCACTTGTACTTGTTCAGCGTACACAGCGCTAAGGTTAAATTATTGTGTTAAGTTATGCTTTAAATATACACACTTACCTGGCATTGTTGTACATTGTCAGTTTTTGTACACACTCACAACATACATTCTGGAAGGGGGTGCCACAGCAACACTCACACCTAACAGCACATAAACACGCACTCTCACAGACAGCCACACACACACTCGCATATACGCAACAAACACGGCAGAGCCACCACACACACATACAAATGCCACAAACACACATAGGTATACACTGTAACACTGCACAGGCCCACACTCACACAGTAACAAACAACACCACAACACGTTACAAAACAACACAGCCATCTCCAATCACTTGTCAGGGACCCAAAGGGGACTCTACCTAGGGGCACATCACACAGACTTCACAACGTAACTCCAACAGGCAAAACATACATACAAATACACAATCATACTACTTACTGATCGACCTACAAAGAACTTTGTGTTCAGTCAATGCACACAAAGCCACCCAGCACACTAACAAACACATCACAACACCAACAACACACAATACCAAAACAACTAGACCCCTTGAACACATAAATGCACATCACACAACACATACCCTACCACTTTCGGACAAAATCACTGGACACAACCTCACATACTGCCTAAACAACACACGTAGCCCAAGCAGAACACACACATACGTACACACAACTAATGTCAGCCAGGAGCAACTAAATACTAAGGAAAAAAATGCATGAGAAAGATGTAACTAGGAAACCAACAACTGGTTGGTTTACATTAGTATTTGTAGCATCAAATTTGAAAAACAAAGGCCATAGGCCAGTCCTTCTGTAAAAGAACACAATGCCTACAATTCACATATGTGTCCCCAGAACTTGACTCCTGACTGCCATGTAACCTCCACAGGAAGGGGCATCAATAGGGCAGGCAGCTCAGGGGTTATCGTGGGCAGACAGAGGGTTTTGGGTTTGGGTTTTGGAGGGGGACCTTTGGGATCTGGCTTGGGAGGGAACATTTAGGCTAGGACTTAGGTTTAGGGAAGGGTTGGCTTTTAGGTGGAGGGGCAGACTTCTTGGCAGGGGGAGAGGCATGGGAACTTGCAGGGTGAGCAGGGGAGGTCTTGGTGGTGGAAGGACCGGACTTGAAGAGGTGCACAGCAGGTTTAAGGGTATCACGGGGAGGGAGAGGAGTAGGGAAAAAGGGCAAACTCTAAAAAAAAGTTTTTTTAGACCTTGGACCTCCCCTCGCCCTCCGGGCTACTGGCTCCCTCGGTGTTGGTGATATCAACACTACGGGTCCCGTGGCCAGCAGCTTCCCCACTCGGCTGTGCCCTGTCTCCTTCACCTGCCAATGCTGATGCACAGGAAGAGAGAGAGAGGGTCATCATATTCTTAACAAACACATACATTACAGCATACACAACAGTAACAACACATTCATGTCATATAAAGCCCCAGATAGGAACCATTCACAGCCTACATCAAGTCACAATTACATACGTCCAACATTTCCCGCAGTCTCTCCCACTACATAAGCCAGCCATCTGACTACTACATCACCATCCCATCAATTCAATAGTAACTCAAAAAAACATGCACAAGATTAATTGGCTACATCTAAATACTCTCCCCATCCAGATCATCACTGTGTATCTATAAATCATTCTTAGGAAATGCAGTTTACTAACAACACAATATCATGCCTCACCCTACTACGTCACCAGTAGTCATGTTCTATGAAAGTAAACTCATCTCACTTCAAATAAAACACAGTATGTTGCTTTGCAATCACATACCTAAATTGTGACTCTGTCCATATCTTTCACAATGTTAAATACCTTAGATGGAGACACTACATATGACATACCCAAAAAGTGTGTCTCACTAAATGACATAGCATGTCCTTGAAACATCTATCTAAATAATATATAAAGATTTCTAAATAGTATCTGGAACCACTTATCTAACTCATTGACATGTAGACAATATTTCAAAGTCCTGCAATAGAGGCCTACTTAGCACACAGGATACAACCACAGACAACGACAGGGAGCATACCAACGCCACCAATACAATGGACACCAAACAATGTGAATGAAGGCCACATACCTTTCTACTATACATGCTGCTTAGCAATCTCTACATGACAACATCTAAACACCTACATCACTAACAACTGTACAGACATGTGAATCCCATTTCCTATGTTCAGAAGTAACATTTACATAACCAATTACTAATATAACCATGAATGACACATACACCTAGAGTTAAGTAAATTGAATGACAACGAATACCATAAGACCAACATGTGTATGCCAAATGAAAGCCCTGTGACACTATTAGGTAAGGAAGAATTGAGCAGGTCCATTACTAGAACTGTCCAAACAGCCTCAGACTAGCAAAGGTTAGTCTGGCAAAGATGAGGTTTCCACATAACAATATGCACGAAGTATCAACTGACACATGATGAAGGCACAAAATAGTTTATGTTATACCTATATAGGTATGGTACTGCCCTGTGTAGCAGGCACAATATACATGGGGTAAGGATCAGCAGGCTAGACACTTACCTGCCCAACACCAAATATATTAGCATAAAAGGTATTTGAACACATATAAATGTTGTGTCTTGAAATGTCAATTTATTGTTACTACCATGATTTTCACCATATAGGATGTCCAAACTGATCAAATTTCACATTCCCTAAAGTATGAATCTGTAATGACAATGGGGATACTTCCTCAAACCTCATAGGGAGTGCAGAAAGTTTGTCATGCTAAAATCCTGATTAGGGTGACAGCCTCACATTAATTTACCATCTATTTCATGACAGGGGATAACCCTGCCCTGCTACTCATCTGACAAACCCAATGTTGCACACAGACCAAGATCCAGTGGGATAGGACTGTTCAGAGACCAAAGAGCAATACATCTTACCATTTGGGTATATCGACTTGGGAACACTAGGTGGGAAGGATGACACTGCAGGTTAACCGTATGTAAGGCTGAGTAGAGTTACACATATGACACAGTCACATGTGCATCTCCACATGCAGTCATACTATGTGCAGGTTACATATACAGTATGTATGGTTGAGTAGAGTTACACATATGACACAGTCACATGTGCATCTCCACATGAAGTCCTACTATTTAGTTGACATAGGTGATTAACATGTCCCTATGTACAATACAATGGTCACATCTGTGTTTCAATGTTGGCAACTGTAGTACTATGTCTTCCTGGGAGACACTTTACCTGTGGCACCTACCACATTGTCACAGCTGCAATACTTAGACATCATAAACCTAACAGGCTGAGGCATGTGCATGGGTTCTGTCTGTACTTTCCGCCTTGTGGCTGCTGTGCTGCCCTCAATCACCCATCCACCCCAGGGTAGGCCACTGCCAAAATGCAGGCCATTAGTGGGGTCAAGGTCCGACGGGCTGTTCTTCCCCATTGGGAGGACATCCCCAGCTGGGCCTTTATGGTCTACGGGTCCCAGCATCTTAGGTCCTCCCACAACTTACTACAGTGGGTCCTCTGCCGGCTATGGACCCCCAGGGTATGCACTTGCTTGACGATGGCACGTCAGATTCCCTTTTTTTGATGGTCATTGACTTGCATGGACGACACAGACAAAAGGGGAAATTTATGTCCATATACACCATACTAATAGGAGTGGACAGAACACTTCAGTAACAGCACATAGGCAAACATTTGCATCCTCTCAGTTGGCACTCATGTACAAATTAGCATCTGTATGCATCCACAACTTCACTATTTTAAATTTCAGGTGCATCATCATACACCACACCTTTCACACATTGGTAAAACACCTGACTCACTTGCTCCTCGGTGCACCATATAGCTGTCCATACAGGGAAAGGACCTCCTCAACGAGCTTCTCCAGCTCTTCAGGGATGAAGGCTGGGGGCCTATCACCTGCTGGAAGTGGCATGATAGCTCCCAGAGGCAGTACACAGCAGCTCAGGTAGTAGAGATCTTACTGGCAGCAGTGTCGGGAGTCAAGTGAGCAAGACTGCAGAAGATGGCGGTCACGACTGCCATGTACAGGACCATCACCACCGGCAGACATTGCTTTTGGACCAAGTCCACCAAATGCAGCAATGTGCCAGTGGAAATTTGCACAGTGGTTTTGACCGCCTACTGCCATGACGACTTCCATCGGCAGACGCAGGTCACTTTCACATGGTAGGTCAGGCAGCTGCCATTTTGAACACATTGCATATATGGAACAATTATGTAATCTGTGTCATAAATTAAGCCCTATATTGTGCAGTATATCTAAGTACTGCCTTCATGTTTAGTTGTCTATTTGTGCATGGGAGCAGTAAAAGCTGTGTAACTGAAGGGCATGTGGTGAGAGCAATGTACACCTATTCTGAGGATCCTTTCTGAGTTGTTTTGTAGATAATATGCACCAAAATGTGTACAGCATGTCAAGTCGGTTGGACCAACAAACAAATACAGTCACAGACGATTATGCATGTGTAGTACATTAGGTAATTGAGGGAATGTGCACCAAGGAGAGTGTCGGATGCATAGCTATGTGCTGTCCTGTGGATGCCATAGGTTGTAACCGACCTGGGCAGCAGATATGTGTGACTTGTATATGGACATTGTAGGAGGTTGGCCTGGTTTGTAGTGGGTACCTAATGTATTTACACGTTATACCAGGTCGAGTTATCCCTTGTTAGTGAAATGTAGGCAGTGTCTAGGGGTAGTTGTTGCAGAGCTGCCAAGGCTTAACTTGGAGACATACAAAGCTCTTTCAATACCACTATAGTCACACAGCACTTATACACAATAAAAGACAATACTCAGTGTTACCAAAAATAAAGGTACTTTATTTTAGTGACACAAGGCCAAAAATATCTTAGAGGCAATACTCCTACTGGAGGTAAGTATTACACACAATATATACACTAGTAACCAAAATCAGGTAAGTAAACAGTCATAGAATAGTGCAAAAAGTGAAAAATACAATAGAATGCAATAGGCCTAGGGGCAACACAAACCATATACTAAAATAGTGAAATGCGAATGTTGAATTCCCCCCTAGGCAATTTTAGTGTGTAGAGGGGCGCTGGGAGTGTGAGAGAACACCAAAGGTAAGTAAATTACAGCAAGTGTCCTCAGAACACACTAAAAGCTGTGATGAAGAATTATGCAAGAACCAAGCAAGACTGCAAGCAACCAACAATGGATTCCTGGACCTGAAGACCTGTGGAGAGTGGGGACCAAGTCCAGAAGTCAATGAAGAGTCCAGGAAGAACAGGAGCCCCTGCCCACCTAGAAGAATGTGCAAAAGTAGAAGTACAGAAATACACAAAAGAAGATAGCTGTGGGTTCCTGCTTGGTGCAAGAGATGTCCCATGTCGAGTTGTTGGATGCAGGTTGTTTGCGTCACTGGATTCTGCCAACAAGCCTTGGTTCACGCAAGTACGCATTTTGCATCACATAGGAGCTGCCCGGACCCAGGAGGGACCTGGGGGTCTCAACTCGGACTGAGGAGACAGAGGGCTCTCAGCACTTCAGACAGCCCTCAGAAGAATAGGCAGCACCCACAGGCATCCCAGGACACGGGAACAAAGGAGTTGCAAAGTGCAGTTATTTTAGCACTACACAGGAGGATCCCATGCCACCGGATTACAACTCAGAGAGCTGTACGTCGTAGGCTGGAGTGCTGGGGGCCTGGGCTACGCTGTGCATGAAGAACATTTGGAAGAGGTGCACAGAACCCCAAGGAGCTGCAGAGGACACGATGCACGGGGTACTGTCTGGCACGGGGAGGCAAGCTCTTACCTCCACCAAATTTGGACAGTTAGACCTTTGGACAGTCAGGGTCACTTTGATCCACCACCTGTGTTCCAGGGATCATGCTCATCGACAGGAGAGGAGTCCCGGATTACCGGTTGTCATCGGAGAGAGGTGCTTGGTGAAGCAGGGAAGTGACTCTGTCACTCCACAGGAGATTCCTTCAGTTCTTCTGGTGCAGGGTGAAGACAGGCAGTCCTCAGAGTGTGCACACCTTGGATACTGTTGCAGTTGCTGGCTGAAGCTGAAGTTGCAGGTCAGAGGACCATTTCTGGATACTTTGTTGTAGTTACAGCGGTTCCTGGAACAGTCTGCGGTTGATCCCATGGTCAGAAGCTAAAGCAGAGGATGCAGAGGAGTCCTGGAGGAATCTTGCAAACCTAATCTGAGGAAACATCCAGAAGAGAGATCCTAAACAGCCCTAAGAGGGGGATTGGCAACCTACCCAGGAATGCACCTATCAGGAGGGGTCTCTGACGTCACCTGCTGGCACTGACCACTCAGATGCTCCCATAGAGTCCCTACACCTTGGAATCTAAGATGAGTAACGCCAGGGATACTCTGGAGGAGCTCTGGGCATCACCCCTGGGGTGGTGATGGACAAGGAAGGGGTCACTCCCCTTTCCTTTGTGCAGTTTCATGCCAGAGCAGGATATAGGGGTCCCTGAACCGGTGTAGACTGGATTATGCAAGGAGGGCACTGTTTGTGCCCTTCAAAGCATTTCCAGAGGTTCTCTGGAACACCTATTTCCAATGGGAGAGGGTGTAACACCCCTCGCCTAAAGAAAATGCATTGTTCTGCCTTCCTGGGATTGATCTGCTCAATCCCCAGGAGGACAGAAACCTGTCTGTGAGGTGGCAGCAGCTGGGGCTGCAGTGGAAACCTCAGAGAGCTGATTTGGCAGTTCTGGGGGTCCATGGTTTGGATTGAGGGTTCCATTTCATAATGTTAGACACTTCACATGGCCATATTCGGAGTTACCATTGTGAAGCTATATATAAGTAATGACATATGTAGTGCACACTTATAATGGTGTCCCCGCACTCACGAAGTCCGGGGAATTGGCAAGGGACAACGGGGGGGCACCTTTGCTAGTGCAAGGGTGCTCTCATACACAGTAACCTTGCACCTAGCCTTCAGTAACTGAAGGTTAGGCATATGGGTGACTTATAAGTTACCTGGTGCAGTGAAAAATGGTGTGCACTATTTCACTCAGGCTGCAGTGGAAGTCCTGAAGAAAGGTTTGTATGAGTTCCTTATGGGTGGCAAAAGAAATGCTGCAGCCCATAAGGATCTCCTGGAACCCAAATTCCCTGGATACCTAGGTACCATATATTAGGGACTTCTAAGGGGAGTCCAGTGTGACAATCAGAATTGGAATACGGAGTCACTAAACTATAGTGACAAATTTGGTACACAAAGAGAGCATAAGCACTGAAGTTCTGGTTAGCAGAACTCCAGTGACACAGTCAAGCATACTGACACACATATAGGCCACAAATTATGAGCACTGGGGTCCGGGCTAGTTGGATCCCAGTGAGACAGTAAAAACACACTGACAAACAGGCAGAAAATGGGGATAACATGCCAAGAAAGATGGTACTTTCCTACATTCATTTATATGATGTGTGGATGCTCCTTGCCACGTATAATTTTACATTTTTCCACATAGTCACCTGCCATGAGGAGAGGAAGACAACCACCAGTGTACTGTCCATTTGTAGACCTGCACACCATGGAGGAAAGTCATACTATCCAGACATATCAACTGAATCGGCATACTTTCATGGAACTTTGTGATCAGTGGAGCCAGATCTGATGCCTGGTGTACGCAATCCCTATAGCATACCCCCCATCATTCAAGTCATGTCAGTATTACACTTCCTTTTAGAAGTGTCCTTTCAGAATACAGTGGCCCTAACTACAGGGATGTCTCCACCCATGTTAAGTCTGGTTTTGAAGGATGTACTGTGTGCATTGTTGAAACACCTGGACAGCTACATTAGGTTTCCCCAACATGTGGATTTGGCATATGGGAAGGCAGAGTTTTATACTATGGACACTTTCCACATGTTGTTGGAGCCATAGATGACACCCATGTAGCCTGGTTCTCCCAAATGCCAATGAGCAGGTGTATAGGAACAGGAAAACCTACCACTCCATCAATGTTCAAGTGGTGTGTCTGGCAGACCAGTACATTTCACAAGTCAGTGCTAAGTATCCAAGATCAGATTCCTTGTCCCACTGCTGATGACACAACTCAACACAGGGTTGCCTGGCTGGTTGGTATCTTACAGTTGAAATGTGTGTTTGCAAAGTAATGTCTCCTGCATTCACAATGTTGCATGTCCCACATATATGTTTTTGTTGTTCTACTTAATTTTAATTGCTTACAGGTGACTCAAGCTATCCTAACTATCCTTGGTTGTTGACACTAGTGAGGTACCCAAATACACCAGGGGAAGTCTGCTATATTGAGGCTTACGGGAGGACAAGGCATGTTGCAGAGCAGACATTTGGGCTCCTGAAGGCAAGATTTAGGTGCTTGGACATTTCAGGAGGAGCCTCCCTCTACTCACCCAACAAGGTATGTCAAATAGTTGTTGTATGCTGCGTGCTCCACAATCTTGCCCTAAGACGTCAGATACCATTTCTACCAGATGAGAGAGAGCCTGCAGTACCTTTGGTGGAAATGCTGATTTGCCAAGTAATGATGCGACAAAGGAGGATGAAGCAGAAGACTCCAGGTCAGATCTCATCAATCAGTACTTGAACTGACTCAAGGTATGTGATATATTTGTGATGCACTGATTAAAGATATTAAGCTAGTGTTGATGTGTAGCATGTCACCTCCTCTTTACCATCAGCTATGGGGTATGAGGTAGCTGAAATGCCTATGATTGAGTTGTGCATGTAGACTGTAATGTGGGATTGTGGAAAGAACAGACTGGTATACAGTATTATATTTATTAATGCACTTGCAATGACACTCTTGTGAACATTGGGGAATGTTTTCTGGTATGTCCTATCTGTCATCTATGTCAATCACAGATTTTTTGACTTCCAGTTTGGCTCATCATCGTTGGCAAGTCACAGTCAGTGTCAAAGGCAGATGGGAATTGGCGGCACACATGAGAAGTGGACATGGCTGAAACCAGGTACTGAATGCAATGAGTATGTGGAGTGCAAGTTGCATGGCCAGACTGCCAGGACACCACGCTGGAATTGTGTTTACCCGTCAGGTTTACCTGCAGGATGCTAGAGGTGGTCAAATGGTGCAATTGGTGTGTCCATATGTGTGTGGCACACATGAAATGTGAAACCATAGCCTCTACCATCACAAATGTTATTCTTATATGTAACCTACACTGGACCTAGCTGTCAGTGGGTTACTACTTTGCAGAACAATGTGCATGTATCTATGGACAGACATAGGTGAGGGGCAACCCTACAGGTATGTGATCAATATAAGTGAAAGATCCCTGGACTGGGGACATCAGCACTGGTATCTGTCTGTACCATGGGGTATGTACATTAGGGAGCAAAGCTATGGTCATGTGATAAGACTTTACCAGGTGATACAAAAGAACATTCTGTATGCCTTCAGGCTTGTGGGAAGACTGATATGGCCCTAACGTCTGAATCCGGTGGATTAGTAGTGTCTGCCACCTTAGCAGACATCTTGATGTTACTGTCAGTTATACTCAATGTGCTGATGGCATGTTTACTAATAAATGTGTGTAGATGTAGCATACTAAAGTTTTTGAATCTATCCATTTTTGAATCGTAATGTAATGAGTCTTATGCTGATAGTGTCCATGTGTGATGTTCATGACATAGGTTGTACTATACAGAGGGACATATCAATAGCAGAGTTGCCATGCATCACAGCTGTACATGGTAGATAAATGACACGTACACAGGACCTGTGTTAAAGTGTGATTTATTGTGAACAATTAAACAATATGTGTGACAGAGAATCTTGAATTACACAAATCTAAACAGTGAAGGGATCAGGCATGGTGGCTGGAATAATTAGGGTAGCTACTACACCATTTGGATACACAAGTTCAGTGCCCTTGTGCCATGGAAAATTGAGTTTGCTTTAAGAACAGTCAACATGGTGTATCAGTGGCACACAAAGGGAATAAGTCAGGAGAGGTTCACTTCCTGGCAGTAGGTTTTGTTTTGGCATCTGCTCCTCCTTGATAGATGGGCGGACGTCCACATTTGCGTGGGGGGGTTCTCTGCTACAGAGGTTGGGGTATCAGAGGCATGTCCTTTCCCTGGCAAGGCCTCCATTCCTCTAGCAGCCACTGTTGTAGAAGGGCTTGTAGACTCATTGGTGGCAGAAGAGGCCTGATGCTGTGCTGCAGTTTTACTCAGGGTAGCATTGATGTCCCTCAGCACCCTAATAATGGAAGCCAGGCAGGAATTTTGTGCCTGCCACTGCTGCATGACTTTCTGGTTATGGTCCCTCTCCAGCTGTTGGATTTCCCTCACCAGGGTGATTACCTGACCGATCGTGCTTTTTTAATTTTGGAATGCTCCCAAGACTTGAGAGATGGTTTCCTTGTCAGTATTGTCCCTTGAAGCCCTCATCCGCTGGCCCATAGCATCTCTCCCACGCACACTATTCCCACGTGGCTCTACCCCTGGGGTTGCATAGGTTCTCATTACCCTAATGAGACTACTGGATTTGTGTGTCACAATCACCTGAATTGTGGGGTACTGAGTACAATCCCACACCATTTGACACCTGTCGCCCCAGTCTGGGTTTCCCAGCCAACAAGCAGTGCCTCATCCCCACCCGAGAGCGGGATGATTGTGACAACTGGGCGCATAACAGAAAGAACTCCTCAGGGGAATCATGGTTGATCATATCTCATCCCTGTCTCTCAATTACATTAGTCTCAAACAGGCAAAAACAAACAAAAGCAGAGTATAGTTCAATAAGGTTTATTGAAATATCTGCAGCTTAGATAAAATGGCATGTATTGCGATAACTAGGATGATAAAACACAGTAGAAGCAAAATTGTGACAAGAAGAGTGACACACAAAAATAGTCCCACCATACTGTCACTTGAAATAATTTAGATGTATTTCCTACCTAAACTATGTTAGAGCACAGCGTGATAAGCCCTAATCTGCCCTTCCGGTTTCCCGGGGAAGACATCATCCTCCATACCTGAGCAAGGAAGCCTATTGTCCAAAAAAGACACCGTCCCCATATAGGCCAGGGATTCTGCAGTCTAAGCAAGCAGCTGTATCGAAGACATTCAGCGGTCAACATGCAGTCGTGGTGATCTGGCTGGAATCTCCCTCCAACGTGCATGGGACAAAGAAGTGTTTTATAATTAAACAGTTGATGTTCTAAGAAAAGGTCTCCACGGAAGGATATGTATGTTTCTGTGAATGTCGGATACACAGTCGGATGCCACTTTTGCTGGCAACCCTATCTGACTACAACCTTGAGGAAAGTACAAAGTGAGATGAATGCTATGCTAAGAAAGTAATGCTTTCCTAGGCGAAAGAACAACCAGATAGAGAAAATAAAACACCCCAAATGTGGCTAATGCTAGAAAAACAAACTGATGCTGAATAAAATGTAACTAGGCTAAAGTGCACAACGGCAGGCCTAGTTTGCTGAAATAACATGTTTAAAATATAGCTAAAATAGCTATACAACACTGGCACAGTGTTCCCACTCCCGGTGGTGGCTGGACCATCATTGTCAGGGGTGGCAAGACGAGACTCAGGTACCTGTACTGTGGGGCACAAAATCGATGACACATTCTTTGGAACACAGGTTTGGGGGTGAATGATTGCCTGTGATGTACATGCAACAGGGCTGGGAGGAGTTTATGGGGGCAGGATGAGGCTGCCAGCTTCCTCTTCAGTGACCACACATGCAGGGGAGTTGTCCTCACTGGGGCATTCATCAAGAGGGGTTGAGGCAGTCGCTGGTATCCTGTCCATGGTGACATTGGCAAGGTTACCTGTGGATGAAGTGAAACACAGAGTTACTGTCACATTTAGGGTATGATTGATGTTGTGTGAGATGCAGAGAGTGTCCAAACAAGATCCCCATAGATGACAATGACAGCTGCTGCACAATCTTGCTTACTATAACATGAGACTCTGTAATTTCCATACACCATGTTTGTGGCTGTTAAACGATGTTGTTAATGATTGGACTGCTGATACCATCTTATGTTGTCTGATTATTGCCATGGGTATTCGTCTTTGTTGCCTTCTGAAGTCTGATACAATACATGGCACAACAAAAAGGTGTACAATGCACAACAGTGTCAGAGTAGTAATAGAGTATGGGAGTATGTAATTGACATTGATTTGTTACTGGTTGCACTGCATGTGCATCCACTTTTACATCAATATTTCCATCCCAGGTGAGTATATTTTAATCTTAGGTATCTTTAGTCTATGGGCATTGTGATTGGGCACTCAGCTATAGCTTTGATTTCTTGGTGATGATAGTGGGAGTGGACCATTGCACTGCTGTCATTGCCATTCACTGTTACCCACTTGAACAATCAAGATGGCTTATATTGATAGTTAGTTTCACAAGCATGACATCTCACATTTTGTGCATTGTTCTGATTTTCACAATGGTGGGTTACTGTGTTCTGGGAATTGAAGTGTTGTGAGTTGCCAGTACTTCACGTGCGATTTCCAAGGGATGTGGAGCCAGGTGAGTTTAGTGAACTTTTGGCATGCCAGAGAGGGGTTTTAGAACATTTGGACAGAAGTGTGGTGGGTGGTATGTGAACTGGGGTGGGTTAAGGTGGTGAGAGAGCATGCAGAACATGATAAATGGGTAACTTATTTTGTGGGGACTTACCATACTCCACTCTCTCAGGTATTCCTGTCATGCCCTCAGGATGCAGTATGCCCAGGATATTCTCCTCCCAAGGTGTGAAAGTAGGGGGAGGAGGTGGAGGCCCACCAACAGTCTTGAGTATCGCCAATTAGTGCCTGGAGGCCATGGAATGTACCTTCCTCCTGAGGTCGTTCCACCTCTTTCTTATGTCCTCCCTTGTGCGTGGATAGCTGCCTACAGAATTTAACCTGTCAACTATTCTTTGCCACAACTCCATTTTCCTGCCAATTGATATTTGCTGGACCTGTGCTCCAAACAGGTGTGGATCGACCCTGACAATTTCATCCACCATGACCCTCAACTCCTCATCCGTGAAACACGAGTATTTTTGAGGGGGCATGGTAGTGGTGGTGAAGATTGTGTGGTTGTGCTCAAAGATGAAAGGCTGGAGTAAAAAGTAAGTGGTGAGGTGTAGCTGCAGTGATGTGAGTGAGTGACAGTTGTGGATTGTGTGTGGTAGTAAAATGTGTGTTGTGTATTTTGTGCAGATGTGTGATGTATGCGTAGTGAAATGTATGTGGATGCCCAATATTGTTTTTCCTATTTCTATGTATGATTTCTCTTGTCTGTGGTTGTATGGCATTCAGGTTGCAAAGGATTGTGGGTTGTGTAGGGGTGGGGTATATAGTGCAGTTGGTAGGTGTGTTGTGTGTAATGATGTGTGTCATGTGTGGGGTATTCAAACTATCCAATGTGGGGCTGTGTTCATTGTGCTGTGAGTTGAGACCGCCTCAGTTCACACTGCTGATGGTTTTCCACCATGGAAGTACCAAGGTATTGATTTTTGGATCGTAATCTGATGGGTGGATTTCTGTCGGACTGGCGGGGCTGGTGGTCGGATCGCCTCCTTTCTGTCTTCCAATGTCCTGGTGGTTTCAGAATTGTGGCTGTTTTTTAGAGGCCTTCTCAGTGTGTCTCTTAATATGTCGGTCAGGTTGCCGTCAACATGGCGGTCTTTTTGGCAGCCGTCACTGCGGCATTCTTACCATCAGACCGCCAAAGTTGTGATGAGGCCCTGAGACCTTTCAAGATCGGAAACATACAGTACCTTATAAAGACATAGAATTTAATGAAGAAGGAAGTGCAGACTCGCACATGTATGCCAGCAGCATGCCAAAGGCAAGCCCATGTGAGCCAAATTGTCACCAGTTGCCAGGACCTCTGCCCCTTTTACCCCAGACCTTAAGGTGAGGCTGAGACATATGGGTGAGAAAATACATTTCCTTAGCAAGAGCAGGACCCACTTTAAGAAATGCTTAGGCAGTGCTTTAAGCACTCTCCAGATATATTGGATGGTCATTTGTCCTGTTATTCTAGTAAATGTTCACCTTGGTTGTACCTTTATATATTAGGGAGGGAGAAGCAAGTCGAGATTGTAGAGCTCAACCTGTATATCATACAAGTAAGGAGAAAAATTCAACATATAGAAAGGATCAGCTCTTGGAAAGGAGCCTTAATCTATTGCCAGCCTGGATTCAGGAAAGACTTTAGTCTACTATTGCTAGACTTGCTATCTTCTCATATTTTGGAGGCTGGCAATCTTCTGCTATTGGGAAATTTTAATTATCATGGGAAGGATTTAGCAGATGATGAGTGTAAGAAATTGGGTTGTTGGTTGTCGGGTTGTGAGCCCAGGTCAAGGTGCAACAAGAATCTTTGTCAGGGTGAGGCACAAACTAACCCTAAATTATCCTATGCTCATCCCTTTGGTAGCTTGGCACTGAGAAGCCAAGCTTAACTTAGATGCAATGTGTAAAGTATTTGTGTAACACTTCGAACAGTAATAAAGTGAAAACACCACACAAAAAGAATCCCACACCAAGATATAAAAGTAGAACTTTCTTTAATAAATAAAAAAAAAGGCCAGAATGACAAAAATCCAATTAGTACATTAATACATAACTTTAACATTTTAATTTATATATATATAATAAATAAATGTGAGTAGAAAAATAATTTTTTGACTTGCCTATATCTTTAGCACCGTTTGACGAAGCTTCACAAAAGTTTCGAAAAAAAAGTGTTGGGGTGGTTCTTATTGTGCATGGAAGGTTTTGGGGGTGATCCGTCAAGCGAGGGGCTGAGAAAAAGGAGGGTCAAAAAAGTTGTGTTTACCATGTTAATTTCCGTAGGCCCTTTAGACAAGTCTACAGCCGAAACTTGGCAGAAAGCCAGGGTTCTGTACACAGAATGATCCTTTGCTTATTTGGTGTAAATCCGTTCAGTAGTTTTTGAGAAACTCAGGGAAATCCATATTTGTATATATCTGGCCGCAGCGTCCTCTCGAATAATTTCCAAAATTTGTGAATATTTTGGAGTTTTTCACGAAAGCACGTGGAAAAGGAGCACTGTAATTGGCTGACCACAGAAAGTTGCGGCTGCGATTTTATTACATGGGACACGGTCCCCAGGTGTGAAAATCCAAATTAATGTGGCAGAAGGGATCAGGGTACTCCTTACCCCAGTGGTGTGATATAGGTGTGTTTTAGGAGCAAATTACGGTTTTCAAATAATTTTGTGTTTCCATCTGCGATATCTGTGAAAATTCATTAATTTTTGTGGATTATTCTCGAAATAAGAAAAATTTAAAAGAATCATTACAATGAATACAAACTCATTCATACAGTAATTCATTCACTCATACATGCACTCAGAGACTCATGCGCCCACTCACACACCCACTCAGACACTCATGCACCCACTCAGATTCACTCATGGACTCACACACCCACTTTCAGACCCACTCCGACCTTCACAAACCTACTCATAGATCCACTGACAAAGACAGGCCCTTGTGCCAACCGGATCTGTGCATGGCCAAAGGCCATGCGTGACATGGAGTTGGATGGTTATCAGGGCTTGACTGCAAGGCCTGGTTGCAGGCCAGGGCTTACGCTAACCCCCGCCATGCACGGGCAAACGCCGTGCACGGCGGGGGATGGAATAACGTATTGTAATCAAAATCACTTTACGTTAAAAACCATAGAAATTCACTGAAAAAAACAAAGGTTACAGGAATGATATTGTTAGGTTCTGGATTTACTTGTACAAAACAAATATATATATATATATATGAATAATATATCATCAACGAATCAAATAATAATAGTACATAAATTTACACAATATTTTGGTCTTCAAAATCTGGTAATAATAGATATACCATTCCCACTCCAATCTGTGCAACAGTACAGAAAGCATAATACATTGTAGGTGTAAATGTTACAATTTCCACTCGTCTGTGCGAGAGTAAGGAAAGCATTGGACTTTGGAGGGGTAAAACATATTATTCCCATCCCAGTCTGTGCAACAGTAGGGAAAGTGTGGGAATTCGGAGGGGTAAAATTTACTATTCCCACTGTAGTCTGTGCAACAGTAGGAAAAGCATTGGTCTCCGCAAGGGTAACATTTACTTTTCCCACGTCAGTCTATGCAACAATAGGGAAAGCATTGGACTCCGGAGAAGTAGAAATTACTATTCCCACTCTAGTCTGTGAAACAGAAGGGAAAGCGTTGGAATTTGTAGGGATAAAATTAACTATTCACACTCCAGTCGGTGCAACAATATGGGAAACATTGAAATCCAGGGGGATAAAATGTATTATTCCAATGCCAATCTGTGCAACAGCAGGGAAAGTGTTGGACTTTGGTGGGGCAAGATTTACTGTTCCCACTCCAGACTGTGCAACATTAGGGAAAGTGTTGGAATTCCAAGGCGTAAAATTTACTATTCTCACTCCAGTCTCTGCAACAGCATGGACATGTTTTTACTTCAAAGGTTTCAAATGTACTATTCCAACTCCAGTCTGTACAACAGCAGGGAAAGCATTGTACTTTTGAGGGGTTAAGTTTACGATTTCTATTCCAGCCTATAAAGCATGTTGGGAAAGTTTTGGACTTCAGAGAGTTTAAATTTATTATTCCCTCTCCAATCTGGGTAATAGTAGGGAAAGTGTTGAAATGCAGAGGGATTCAATTTAATATTTGCACTCCAGTCTCTGCAACAGCATGGAAGGTGTTGGACTTTAAAGGTTTAAAATGTAATATTTCAACTCCAGTCTGTACAACAGTAGGGAAAGCCCTGGACTTCGAGGGGTAAAATGTAGTACTTTCACTCCAGTCCATGCAACAGTATAGAAAGCATTGGAATTTGGAGGGGTGACATGTACTATTCCCACTGCAGGCTGTGCAACAGCAGGGAAAATGTTGGAATTCAGAGGAATAAAATTTACTATTCCCACTCCAACTCCCGTTTGTACTTTTGAGGGGTTCCATTTACTATTTCCACTCCAGCCTATGAAACAGTTGGGAAAGTTTTGGACTTCAGAGAGGTTAAACTTACTATTCTCATTCCAGTCTGTTCAATAGTAGGGAAAGTACTTAACTTTAAACACATAACATATTTTAATAAACCTATTTGTTGACCAGAATTGTAAACCTTGTGTTAGGAAAATTATATATAAACAAGTAAAAGGCAATTGATCAATTTACATGATTATTAAACACTATAATAATTCATTATAAATTATTACTTTATTAATTTAGTATTTATTTAAATTGCCAGAGTATACTCCCACAAACCTAGCAGCCCACACTTGAAGTATAACTAAAATAAATAAGCAGAGCACAATTAACACATAAAATAAGCAATTAAATCATTATTAATAAATTATTAATTCATTGCTAATTATTACTTAATAACTTCCCAGCATATAATCCTACAAACACAACAGCCCACTCCTCATATATAACTAAATATATATTATATTTGCATACTTAAGGTAATTAATAATCAATAAATAATTAATAATAAATTAATTCAAAATTTACATTAATTATCATTTAATTAACTTCCCAGCCTATACTCCTACAAATCCAAAAGCCTGTTCCTAATATATTATTTAAAAAATATAAATATTACACAATTTACATAATTAACAATCAACTAAATAATTATTAATATTTTAATAATCAAATAATTATTACATAAATAACTACCCACCCTACACTCCTAAAACCCAACAATCGGCATCTAGTATATAACGTAAATACATATAATAATTACACAATTTACATAATTAATAATCAATCAAGCAATTATTAATAAATCAATAAATAACTAATTATTATGTAAATGACTACCCATCCTATACCCCTACAAACCCTGCTGCCCACACCTCATATATAACTACAAAATATAAGTACACAATTTACATAATAAACAACTAAATAATTAATAATAAATTAATAATTAATGTTAATTAATTATACTTAATCAACTTCCCACCCTGCACCCCTACAAACCTCATATCCCGCTATGACACTATAAATTACTATTAAAAAATAAATTATAAATCACTTAAAATTACAAACTAAATATACAAATATTGTCAACAGTTACACAAAAAATATTTAACAGATAAAATTAAGATATGAACTAAAACACAATTAACGAAAAACATTGTTTTTACAACTATATTAGAGAAAACAATATTAACAACACAGAAAATCTTTAAAACAATATTACTTACCTATAAAAATCAATATCCTTGTCAACTGTTGTGGGTACCCTAGCACATCCAAGAATTTGATTACAGTAAGGTGCTGTTGCTTGCAACATTCAAACGTATTTGAATGTGCTCACTACATCATTGAATATCAAGTTTGCAATAACCAATGCTTGTTAAATGTCTCATTTATTATACCCATGCTTGTTGATCATACACATTGCATTCCTCCTGCTAAACTTGTGCCAGCTGCAATTGCCAAAACATATGCTCTCCACAACTTGATTTGTATTGAACATGTGCAACAATCAGGGGGATAATTGCTCATTTCCTCAACAAGCAATCAATTGCCTTTCCACCTGCTCCAACTGTAACTGTCAAAACATGGGCTCTTCACAACGTGATCTGTATTGAACATGTGCCACAATCAGGAGGATAATTGCTTGCTTCCTTAACAAGCAATCAACTGCCAAAAAGCACATGAGCACATTTGCTTATTTAAGGATGCTTGTGAGTCTGAGGCCTTGATTGGCTTCATACCTATTGCTCTGCTCACCAGTTTCCAGTCAAGTCAAGTTCCTTGTCTTCCAACCTGCTTCAAGTGCAAGTCAAGATCTTAGTCCTCCAACCTGCCTCCAGTCAAGTTCCAGTGTTCCCCGTTCTCCGATCAGCTTCCAGACGTGTTCCACTATTTCTCGACCTCCGGACAGCCTCCAGTCGAGTTCCAGAGATCCTAGCCCTCCAGTCGGCATCCTGTGGAGTTCCGGCTCTACTCTTCTGTCTTCTGCCTACTTTCCTGTATTCCCTGTAAAAGAGAGAAAATAAGAAAGGTGAAAAAACAGTTTTGGTTCTTCTGAAATATTCAAACAAGTAACTTCATTTCAAGGTAAAGAAAGATCAATAGTTTAAATGAAACCAAACAGAGCTCTGTCTTTTAAATAATTTATGACAATATGAACTAGCCAGATTTGTCTTTTTGGTTGGAATCAAAGATACCGCTAAATAGACATTAAGGAAAGATGTGTTTTCTTTAACAAGCTCTTCCCCAAGAATTAGGAGACTGGAATTAGAGCACGTTTCACAAAACTATTATTGGCAAAAGATTACCCCAGAACACAAAGAAGCCCTTTATTCAAGTGGATTGCTTTTGACTTTTGACATAGCTTCAGAGAAAGTATTGTAAAAAGAGGAAAAAACGTGTTCAGTCTTAAAGAAACATATGCACAATGTGTGAACAATAACTTACATTTTGCAATCGTTTATGCAAATTCAGTGTATTAATGAAGTAACTATTTTGCAGCCCAGAATCCTAAAAACCAAGAACCCAATATTTTGAGAAAACAGAAGTCATAACACCCAACACAACACGCAGTCCAGGGCCCAGCAGTCCGATTCAGCAGTCCACGAAGTAGAAGATGGTATTTTCTCTTTTTCTCTTCCCAAAACCCACTTCCCGTTGAGGACTTGCAAGAAGGAATTCAGGTGAGTGACTCGCGCAGTACATCAACAATACTTCTGCATCACAATATTTTTGTATCACAATATTTTTTTTCTCCCATATTTCTGTATCTTGATATTTAAAACTCAATATTTTGGCCATACACCAATGTGTCGGTTCCAAGATGCAGAGGGTTGCAATGTGACCGCCATCGTCATAGTTGGGGATCCCATCAATGGGGCTTGTGATGTGAAGTTCTGCACCGGGGATGCGACAAACAGTCAGGGCAATGCGAGGCTGTTATGCGGAGCCTGACATCATCATTGATGTTGCTGTTCATGAGGGATGCAAAGGCCTGCGCTGAGGATGCATCGCTCAGCAACAGTTCCGATGGGCTGGTATGTATTGCGGGTCTTGTGAGGGGTCCAATCTATGCAGCATCAGGGATGCGTCAGTTCTGCTCTGGTGTGCTCTGTGCACCAGAGGAAATATGTTGGTTCTGCTGGATCTACAGAGGCCGGCAGAGCACCTTAAGCCCACTTTCAAGGGTCCATAACTGGGACAGTACCACTTGGCATTGTAGACTCACAGATGGCAGAGCCTAGGTGCAGGAGCAAGGTTGTTGGAATCCTGCTACATCCCTGAGGCTTCAGATCAAGAAGTCAGCCAACTAGTCCTTGGAATCACTATGGAATTTAGGTTGAAGAGATGAAGGTCCAGTCCTTCTCACCCACGCAGGAGGGCAGCAGGCAGCAGGTAAGCACAGTAGGGCAGCAGTCCTTTATAGCAGCTGTTCAGCTGTGGCAGTTCTTTCAGCAGAGCAGCAGTCCTTCTTCCTACTAGAGTATGCACAGGTCCCGAATTGTACAGAACTGGTGGTGTCTGAGGTCCAGTATTTATACACAGATGTGAAGTGCACAGCTTCCCAGGATATAAGGTCTCATAAAATTGGCCCTTATGACCTTCCATAGACATTTGAGGGACGGGTGGGGGAGCTTTCTGGTGCTAAGAATTAGCATGTCAGGCAATTCTGCCAAAGACATTTTTAACAAATTGAATAACTTTATAAAGCCTGACACCTGCAGGACTTTGATTCCTGCTTTATAGTCATTATGTGATTCTCTCACTAGTCATTTTTCTGGGAAGATTAGCAAAAAATATGAGGATTTTGCCCCCCAAAAAATCCTTAGCTGATAATGTAGAGTAGCACTCCCCTTCTCTGGATGACCCAAGACAACTGGGAAGGTTTAATCGGATTACCTCTCAGGGGGTACATGAGACAATATGGAAAGTTAAGTTGGGGTCACCAGAGGATCCCTGCCCAGCACATATATTTGTTTCCTTGTAACATTCATTGGTGCCTCAACTCACATATTTATTTAATCTGTCCTGGGAAATGGCCAAAGTGCCTAAAGTCTGTAAGTCGATATCTGTCTCCCCTATTTAAATAAACCCACAGCAGATCCCACTAATTTTGCAAATTTCTGTCCAATTTTGATACTCCCATTTCCCAGCACGATCATGAAGAAATTGATCAATAGATAACTCCCTCAATTTTGGGAGAACAGTCATGTCTTAGATCCCCTGCATTCTGACTTCAGAGGAGCCCATAGCATGGAAAGAGGTCTCCTTTGTGCTACCATCTCTATCAGGATCACTATAGATGAAGGCAGAAATCGGAAATGCTGATTCCACTTGATCTTGCTGCTACCATTGGCACTTTGTCACATGCAGTTCTCATTCAGAGACTGTATGACATCAGTGTTCATGTGAAGGCTTTAGCCTGGCTGAGGGTTTTTCTTAAAGCCACAGCCCAGGTAGTCTCTAACCTTTTAAATTGAGGATTGTGACAAGTAATTGTGGGGTTCTCCAGGGGTCGTCACTGAGTCCCCACAGTCTTTAACATTTACATGACCTTGTCATCTAAGATTTTGGGATCTTTAGGATTCAAAATCCTGTCATGTGCAGCTGACACTCAATGAATGATTTAATTTGAACAAGATCTGGAGGGCACAACACTAGGTTCTCTTATTGTATGTGGAAAGTGGCCTCCTGGATGAAACTGAACTCTTTACAGGTTAATGGGGGTAAGATGGAACTTCACATAAGATGACATGTTATAATTGGGGTCACAGAGTGAAGGATTACCATTCCTCAATATCTTACTGAAAAAATGTTTTAGTCAAAGAAGTCTAAAAAAAGCTGGAGAAATCTTACCAGAAATCAGTGAAGAAGCAAACATCCTGACTTCCCAACAACAGGTAAAGATAGACTTCCAGTAAGAGGGTATGTCGTATGTCTAAGCATTCCTACCAATGTGGGACTAGGACATTTCAGACCAGTGGGTTCTGAATATTGTTCAATAATGTTATGCAATGAAAGTTGCTTCTAGTTTTGGGTGCCATCCATACTACTGTGAGAGTCAAACCCCAATAATCACCGGAATCACAATATTTGATAACCCCAATGTTTACCAAAATAATTAATCTCCATTCTCTACATTTGAGCTTCTATCATTTACAGGACTACACTCCAAATCAAGAAAAAAATAATTTAGCAGAGCTGAATAAAATATTAGAAGCACAAAAGTCTGAGTTATAGATCAATAATAAGGCAAAAGGTGAATGTATCAAAGAATAGTTAAA
This sequence comes from Pleurodeles waltl, assembly GCF_031143425.1. Taxonomy (NCBI): domain Eukaryota; kingdom Metazoa; phylum Chordata; class Amphibia; order Caudata; family Salamandridae; genus Pleurodeles; species Pleurodeles waltl. Next base: position 640,870,215 of record NC_090446.1, on the reverse strand, counting down.
ATATGGTACAGAGAAAGAGTCCAATTACAATAGTACAGACAAATACAAAACAATAAGATGTACTAACCCCTAGTTAGGAAAACATAGATAACATTCTGAGCGTCAAACTCACAAAGCGTACTGACAGCATCCCGTTAGTAAATTTAAGGACAAAAGAGGAGCATGGCAAGTTACCTATAAGCAATATAGTAAAAGAAATCCCACAAAAGACAGAAATCCATTGGTTGTGCAGACAAATCACACAAGTATTGATAGATTCTGCAAATTCAGAAAAGTATGATCATGGTTAGGGTCACACTGGCAAATTAGCAACAATGTATTATTCTAAATCTTTAGTACTAGCCCATTTATTAAGGTAAGAGACGTCTTCCATCTGCCCCCTCAGCAACCTCTGGAGAAGTACAACACAATTGAAACGTTTTTTAAACAATGGCTCATAGAATTAGTATGACTACACTAACACTTCCAGTGGATGCCCTTGAAAATGATACTTTGAGTACATGGTGGAAGCTTCATGCACAATACTTGTTTTCTAACAATGATGTACTTTGTTAATTCATTGACGTCATTCACTTGGTGTTCAATGGAAATACGGGGAGAGATGATCTTTATGGGGACACTGATTGGGAGGGTGAATGAACAGGATCAAGTTGAGTAGAACACCAGAAACTACATTCATTTTAACAATAATGGCATTTTTGTGTCTTAGCTTTTTTTAGAATTATTTACACTACTAAGCAACCTTTGTAATTCATTCCAAATGCAACATAATTAGTTTATTGGTTACGACTCCATACATCATTAAAAACACTATTTATCAAAATCATTTACACACAGCATTTTCCCTTTTTTGCATATTTCATGATCGCTAAAACACTCCCATCCCAAATATCTTTGGAAGGGCAGAAAAGGGTAATTATTCCTGTACCAGCAGGTGATCCAGGAGACATAGTACATTTTATCATGTTTTTGCTGGAAAAAGCATTGGGAGGAATTAGTCCAGTGCTAGCCCTGAAGGTTGACTCATAGGTAGGGACAACTCACTTCAAAATGGATTATTTACAGAAGGTGATTCTTCTGGTTCTGCAGGGAGAATACGTGCTGACACTGGAGCTACAGAAAGCTATCTGCACATACTGATCTCTCAGGACCATCAAAGGGTATTGCAGGCTCACTGTAGAGAACAATCATTAACAGTTTCATATCCTTCCAAATAGGGGTCAAATCAGTGTCCAGGGTGATGGCTCGCTAGGTCATTGTGATGCACAAGAAGGAACTATTGTTGCATCCTTAATTGGTTGACTGGCTGATCTATTATGCTTCAATGTCTTAAACCATTTGTGATAGAGACAAGGGGCCTCAAGGTTACAAGACCACCAGCCTCGCACTGGCAGTCCGACCACCGCAGCTGTGGCGGTCCAACCACCACATTATGAGTTTGCCAGGATTCTTGATCCCGACTGGGTGGGGTCAGCCTTGGTTGAAATCAGCTAAAGTGGCACTGAACTCATTGCCGCTTTGCATAAAAAAGCTGGCAGAGAACAAGTGCAGGGGACCGTAAGGGGGGCTTCTACACTGACCATGCCCATGGCATAAGCTGTTCAGGGGCCCTCCATGCCCAGCGTCCTCAGAATGTGCACTGTCTGCTTTGCCTACTGTGCACATTCCAAGGGTGCTAGAAGGCACCCTCTATGCTACAAGAGAGCACTTGGCTCCTTTAAGGGAGCTGAGTGCTATCTCGTAGCACTGTTACTGCCTATTAGACCAGCGGGAACGCTCTATTTCAAGGTTTCTGCCAGTCAGCCAAGTCAGGCCAGTGGAAACTTTGTAATAGGGTGAGCAGGGTGATGCCACTACCTTCGTGGTGGCATCCTCTTTGCGAGTCTGGTGGTCCCGCATTGGAACTGACAAGCTCTTAATGAACCCCCTAGGTTTGGAAAAATGCACAAAAGCTTGCTTTTGAAAGATTGGAAACATCTCGAATGAAGTATGCTCAGACAGTAGAAATATTAGTAATTTGAATCTGCATAAAAGTAAAGCTTCCAGAGAAAATGATTCAGAAGATCAAAGGGAACATTTTACCACTGATGATGCACACCTAGCAAAAACTAAGAATATGGCTGCAAGTTCAGGTGAACATGATAGCTAGAGTGATGGTGGTTCTCTGGTTAAGGTTTCAGTTAGGTGTCCTGACTAATTACATTTTATTGAAGTAGGTCCAGTCTCTCATAATTTCAAACAGATGATTTTGTTGTCTCCTGGCATCACAGAGGAGAAGAACTAGTAGCTGGATTATTTTAGTCTGAGGAACTGTGTTCCTCTTGTCCCTATGGAGTGGACATGGGTAAAGACATACTAGGATCATGGATGAAAGACCAGCTGATCCTGGGCAGATGGACTGGATAACTTTGGAGAAGATACTTAGTTCTAATTGAATGATTTAGAGGGAATTAAGTTAGTCCTGATGGGGTTTACTCCTTATCTGACAGGCAAATCTCTGTTGATCAGGATAACAACCTCACATAGAAGTCCCATATTATCAGATGGGAGAACCACACTCTTTGCATTTGAATTAGGTTTCCACAGCTATTTTTCTGTATGTATCTGTGTTAGAGGGGGATATTCTGACTACACTGTCAACAATTCATATTCAGGTAATTCAAAATGTGTTAGCAGTGCTCTGAACAGGAAGATTCCTTCTCCCCAGAATTACTGTCTCATTTGTCACATTTTCATGTATTTCATGATTGGGACACTCACTTTGGATATGTTTTCAAACCAAAATGCTCTTCTCGCAAGGTTCGCAAGTTTATTTTTAAAGTGGATGGTAGAGAAATCTTCGGGATACATGCTCTGCCTTGTTTGTGGCCTAAAGGACTTCTGCTTTTCCTTTTCCCTTCACCCATTTCTCATTCTGATACTGGATGTTCTGTTTAGGGAAGTGGAAGTTTAAGGTTTGCTTGTCTTTATAGCTCTTGCATGGCCCTACTTCGCTAGGTATCCTCTTTTAGTTCAGATAAAGGTTTGTCCAGATTGGGTGTTTCCAATGTTTCCGTGTCAACTGAGGGTTTACTTCACTTGACAGCCTGTATCTTAAATGGATTGGTCTAAAGAAAACAGGCTTATCTAGAATTTTAGCCCTAGCGCTCTAAATTTATAGGAGAAAATCTATGTTGAATGCTCACTCCCACCATTAATATCTTTTAGAACCTGCTGTAGTCATGAAAACTAAAGTGTGTGATGTATCAATGGGTTTACCTATTTTGTGTCTATGAGGAAATATGTTACATAATGGCAGAATGCAGCACAGATAGAAAAAGGAAGTAACAAGTACAAATAATAATATTTCTCCTCGTGACACCTCACTGGAGAAGATGCAGCATTTTGACACATTCCCCAGTTTACTTCCTTTAGTAAATATGGGAATGCATCAAAATGTGTGGGTGGATGCATGGGAATCCTGACGCTCCCCTCATGGAATGACTTCCCAACAAAATGTATTGCAAGGCAGTGCTATCCACTGCCTTGCATTACTTTGTGCTTACTAAACCGTGTAAAATCAGGCAAAGTGGCTTTGCATGGCTTAGTTAATGTTGAAAAGGATTTTGCATCAGGCTGCACAAAAAAGTGAAGTAATCTCAATGCAAGACCTTAGTCAATCTGCCCCTAGATCCTCTGTTTGCTCCCTAGGTTGCTTCTAATGCTCACTGGGATCCGGACATTGTGTTACCTTGAGTGATTACTTCTTCTTTTGAAACAGAGTGAGAGATGCACAGTCTACAAAGCTGAATTTGCATGGCACCAACTCGCAGGATCGTTGGCTCTAGTCGGCTATACTATCCTAAGGTACAACTGTGAAACAACCCTCTCTTGCCAGTTACAGTAGAACCTAAATTAATACAGCAGCTGAGGGCACTAAACATGCCGAAATGGGGGAGTAATTCATAGAGTACACTTTCATCAAAATAGATTAACTTAAAAAGGTGCATAAAAAGGACTCCTTTAGACATATTTCAATATTATAGGCTTAGACATGCAATGAAAGCTCTATTACCCAGGTTCCATTTGATCTGCCTGAATTTGGTGTATTCTGATGCTATCTGCAAGGTGCAAGAGGAAGTCACTCCAGTTCCCTGACTACCATACCGCCATTTGCTAAACTAAAAATTAGCCCCTTGGTCTCTTAGCACTTTGGTGCAGAGTATGTCTGGAATTATCGGTCAGTCAAAATATGCGCACACAATGAGCAAGTATGGTGTATGTAAGAAATTGCTTGTTGCAGTCATACAGCTTCTTACATTTTCCACTGAGGCACTTTAGCACCAGTTGGAGAATGCTATAGCATTGTACTACAAGACAGTAAGTAGCTGGATCCAAGATTTATTCTTCCACTCATCAAATAATTATTTGCATTGCCCAGCCATGAGCAAGGCAGAGGGTCATATTACACGCAATTGCGGCTGTCACTGAATATAGCACTAGTGGCTATGTTTCTAAGTGCATGTATCTATACTGTTTGTAGTTAATGCCTATTGTGTGAGACAATGCTGCAGGGTACGAACATGGTAAATGGGGACAGCTAGAGGGAGACTCAGGACACAGACATGCATATGGAAAAGTATGAGCCTCGGGCTCCATCACCCTATGCCATATTAACTTCTGCACCCCAAACATATATGCATCTCTTGCTCCCCCAGCCGAATATAGACTGGATGCTATTTTGCAGGTAGATGTAAGGAACTAGTCACAGCCTAGGTGAATGCTACTGGAGGGCACAATCCTTTCTTTGCTGTGAGCGGCTGATTGTAGACCCCATTTTAGTGGTTCCACCAGCCACAGCCACTTATAGTGATTGGCACATCATTAATTATTATTGATGCAGGAAATCCCTATTTTCCACCCCTCTTGACTTTGTTTAGCATTCCTCCTTGAGCTCAGTTTGGTCTTTTACCACATTAAGCCTAAGGGGCTTACAATGCAAAAAGTAAGACAGCCAAGTGGGATGGCCAAATAATAATCTATTACATGTGAAAAGCAAAAGCAGGACCGTTAGGAGTAACATGAAGTGACAGCAGAGCTCAAAAGTGCCATCAGCAGGGCTGGTTAAATATGGCAGCACAGAGAGTTTCATGTAGTGAGTGCAGCAGGAGCAGCACAATATGAAAAAATCTGGATCCACATGCATCAGACTAAGTGAGAGCAGCATGACTGCAGTATATGAAAAACTGCATGAGCTACGGCAATAGCAGTAGACCACAAGGTGTCCTCAGCAGGACTTGCAGGATGCCAACAAAGTATGCTTGGCAGCAGAATGACAGAAGGTATACTAACAGTGAACACCTCCTAATTGCGAGAGCCAGCAGAACACGTGTACTCATTCATTTACATATAGATTTGTTTCAATGGTTACGTGCCTGATTCAAACATTTGTGAGTAACCTACATGACACTGATGCCTGAGGTATACATATTGTGACATCAATGGAAGCACACACTACTGTTGATACAAGGTTCAAAGGTACAAACATATTTATAGTTTAGGTTAAAAAAACTGTAACAATGTTACTACAAGTTGCAAATATAAAATATAATACATGGTAAAAAAGATTTCATAAAACTCAACAGCGGTCTAAAGGGAAAAACATGTACTTGGTCATTCACATGGAGTAGCTTCAGGGTGTCACCGAGCTATGGGATAGCAGCATATTCAATTGGCATAGTTTGACAGTGATTGCTCAACAATGAGATGCCATAGCACTGTTAGTCCACCTAGTTTGTTATGTTTAATACTCATCATACATAACCAATTTCACCAATAGCAAACAATGTTGATCACTAGTGGCAGACTAGATGGATTTTCCTGTGGGTTCAACCAAATAAAAGCACCAGTAGCTGAACGGCCATTATACATCTGTTAAAGCCATAACTCCCCAGCCTTCCCACAGTCTTGGCTCCTGCCACACAGCAGAAGACACCAAGCAAGTCATTATAACATGGATTGAATTGATTTTTCTGTTGTAGACAGATATTTAATCATTTTGCAATTGAGCTGAGAGTCTGCTGGACCAAGGCCTTTTATCATCGCCGCCTGACATGATCGAATACCGCTAGCATTAAAACTCCTTTTAAGTGACGTTACTCATGCTTTTTTTTTTTTAAAGAGGGGCATATCTGAATCAAGTGTATAAAATCCTCCTTCTCTGAACCACATAGCACGCAGGTTATAGGGCCTTTGAATTTCCAGGATGGTTAGTCTGCCAAAGATGGTAATAGGCCATATTGAATTGTCATCAGCTTCTTCTTTATATGTGGTGAGAATGTCTCATTTAAATATGATGCCAGTTTCAATCTATCATAATTTTGAAGTTCCCTCTGGGAGTGAACACAATTACTTAATTTGTTTTTATCTTCTAAATAAGAATGCATTTTAGCAACTTTGTTTACAAATTGCAGAAATACTGGACAAGACAGATTCTTATTCCAAATGGCCATTGTCTTCGTTAACTTGATTGATGAAGAGAAGTGGGTGTTTGTAGTGAGTGGATTCAGGATCAGTTTTCAAAGCCAGCCATAGTGAGTTATAGCGAGTCCCATGTATGACCACACTTGTGTAGGCTAGGGTTGGTATTCATTTGGCAGCTATAACAGCCAATAATGGCCTAAAAGAGGGACCATCTAGTTTCTTAGCCAGTGTACAAAACGCATAAATCATGGAATTTCCTTTCTTCATGATGTACTGTTTGTGTGCTTGAAAGCTTCATCTACTGTCCATATACACTGCTATATACTTGTAACTGTTAACCTCCTTCAATACAACGTCCAGCTTGGTGGTGGTGTAGGTCGATTCGTAATGGACATTGTCTTGGTTTTTGTTGTAGTAATTCCAAGTTTTTTTGCAATGACATATTTTTTTAATAAGGAGAGTGATCTTTGAGGCTCACTTCTTGTTAGGCTGAGCAATACTATGTCATTCGCATAGGAAAGATGTGACATGCTTGGGGTAAGAGGCAGAGAATTTAAGTTGCTAACCTTGGGGGCAAATCTGCAGTGAAAACATTGAACAGATGCTGGGCCAACACACAGTCTTCTTTTAGGACTTTCTCAATTGGATTTGTCCTTGATAGTCTTGAACCATCTGCCACTTTGACTTGAATCCAAGTATGTGTGTACAGGTGTTCGACTGCACAGAGTATTCTCGCTGGGACGACCCCACTCCCTTAGTTTCCTCCACGTTGTCCCCCTATCTATGCTGTCAAATGCTTTAAAATCTACAAAGAAGAGATGCAGCTTTTTCTAAAAGCACTTGCACTTGTCAGTTATTAGGGTGACGGCTAGAATGTTCGTGGTTGTTCCAAACCCTCATTGAATCCCTGTCTGATTGGCTGGGACCAAGTTGTTCATATGTGACCACTCAACGTCCTCTTTTAAAATTAGTGACGTGTAGTACTTTGCTCAGGATTCCAATAACGCTATGAGCCTGTGGTTGGCAGGGCTGGAACCACCACCTCCCTTAAAGACTGAGGGGGTCATTACGACCCTGGCGGTTGATGTAGAAGTGGCGGTTTTACCGCAAACAGGCTGGCGGGAAAAAATATTGAATTATGACCATGGCGGTTACCGCCATGGTCATCCGCCACTTCTCCGATCAGACCGCCATGGCGGAGACGACCACTGGGCTGGAGACTTGGGTCTCCAGCCCGGCGGCCATCACAAGACCGCCGGCAGTATCATGACCCGGCTTACCGCCATGGATTTCATGGGGTTTGGAACCACCATGAAATCCATGGCGGTAAGCACTATCAGTGCCATTAAATTCCTTCCCTGGCACTGATAGGGGTCTCCGCCACCCCACCCCCTCCCCCAAGTCCGTCCCCAACACGCCTCACCCCCCTGCCACCCCCCAAAAGTGACAGGACCCCCCTCCCCACCCCTACCCCGACATCACAACACAGACACCCACCCGACATGCATGCAGACACCACCAACACACATTCCTGCACACACACGAACAAACATGCCAACAGACACACACACAGTCATACACGCACACCCTCATTCAGACATACACGCACACATCCATACAGACATACATACGGACAGACACACACACATTTCCATTCACACTACACGCCCGCATGCATACAAGCACTCACACACCCCCTCTACATACCCACACGCACACCCCCATGCACCCACACATCACACAACATCCCCTACCCCCCTCCCCTAACGGACGATCAACTTACCTTGTCTGTAGATCTACCGGTAGGGGACGGGATCCATGGGGGCTGCTCTGCCACCAGCACACCGTCAACAGAACACCGCCACGCCGAATCACAGAACGTGATTCGGTGGGCGGTGTTCTGTTGACATGGCGGTGGAGGTGGAGCAACCTCCACTTCCCCGCCGCCCGCCAATATGGCTGCTGGCGGCTTTCCATCCGGAAAAGGACGGTGGGCTGCCAGCAGTCATGATACGCCGAGCGGAAAACCGCCACCACTGGCGGTCTTCAGCACGGCGGTCCCTCAGCGGTCTTGTGAAAAGACCTCCGAGGTTGAAATTACCCCATGAGTTCGTTATCGACCCTCTCTAGCTAATTGGAATTGAGCCTGCTAATTAAACTTCCTTGTACAGCGTTGACAGCAAATTCACCAAGTATTCAGGGTTCAGTTGGACGATTGTACCAGATGACCCATTTCTTCTCTCTGCTGTTATTACTTTCACAACTTTATTTGGTGAACAGCCCGGATGGACGGTCCATGACGATGCACAGGTTGCTATTTTTCATTACTTTGGCATTACTCATATTTTTGTTGCAAATTCATCAGTATTACAGCTGCTTTCTTTGACCTCCAATTCTTCCATGTTGTTAGGGGTAGGTATGAGGCTTAATATAGTCGAGACCCATTCCTTGTTAGAAAGTCGTTTACATTTAGCTCGCTCTGGGTTCTCATGACGTATGGCGTCAGCGAACATCTCAGTCAGGTGAGTGACCCAAGCTGCTTCCGGCATGCTCGAGTTCTTTATTATACTAGTGGATCTATCTAGACCTTTTGTAACTTCCCCGGGTTGGATTGCTAGGCAATAAATAGCACTAAATAGTTGGTTTGACAATAAGGTGTCTGTTTTTATTATCCAGTCTTCCCAAAGTTGTTTTTTATATTGGTTTTGCAAGTTTGTTATATATATATTTTCCCATAAACATGCTTGGACATTGATCTTTTTTGACTACCTAACTGCCTTTCTTAATTTCCTTTTTAAGGCTTGGCATTTTTTTTGTAAGACTGTCTGCTTGTCTCCTTGTCTACTATTGTTTTCTTATTACAGTAATAATCTTGCTATAATTTCTGTCCACACTTCCCTTTGGCTGTTTCCGGGCATAGTGCAGGACTCCATAAATTCTTTCACCCAGGAAGCCAGGCTGGGTAATGAGTTATGTGTTCCTCTCAAACTATTTAAATTGGTTATTTTTTAGTAAACCAGCATCTGCTGGAGCACTGATGTGTCATGGAGGGATTATACTCAATTCGTGTTGTTGGTAGGAGTGGTCACTTTGCGTGGTGTATTCTATTTCATATTCCTCAAATATGAAAGCAGTGATAAAGAGAGGATTGTATAGTCTATTATGGAATGTGAATTTGTGCCACAATAAGTATAACTTGGGGGCGGGGGTCATCCTGGGATCTGCATTTATGACTCTCAACACTAAATATTCCAGTGCTGTAACCAGTCTTTGCCTGCTATGGTTGGTACGTTTTGATGCAGGTCCAGATTGTAATTGTACAGCTCAAATTGCATTATCTGTGGCTAAATACTCATCTTCATCAGGACTGTAAATTACATTTTTTGGATGTCCCATGTCACAATTATCTCCCATGTTGGGTTTGTGAGCCTTACTTCTGTTATTTCTGAGATTAATTTTGTAAATAAAATGGGCTTTTCCTTTAGATTTGGGTGAGCGTTAGGCACAGGTGTGAAAATCCACTCTGCCGGCAGAGTTTGCAGGGTTTGGATAATTTGTGCTTAGAGTAGAGTAGTGTCGAGTTCCTAAATTCCTCAATCCAGCATTGAGCAGAACTCGTTCACATGTGTGAGACTGGGTTTTGGTGCGCTCCTGCAAGCTCCACAATGCTCCCGGGCCGCTACAGAGCTCGCAAGACTTTGCGTTTGCTAGCACTATTTCTGGCTGCATGCAGACTTCACATTTACCTGTGCTGCTTCCGTCTGCCATGGCAGCCAAAACATTCTCACTCACTAGCACAAATGCACCTGGAGTACATTTTCTACATGAAATACAGCTAAGTCTAGTCAAAAAGTGTTTTTTTGAGTGGATCTTCTTCTCCAATAGACCCTTTAAGTTGTTTTTTTGTGCGAAAAGCTTTTTTTCCAAACAGGAAGGAAGGGCCCCAGAGACTCCAACTTCCTGTTCCTGTCCAGCAGGCTCCTACAAGTGCTTTGTCCATCTCCTGGTCACTTTTCACTTGCATTTCGAGGTGGAAGGATCACTCTCTTTGTCTCCTGGATATACCTTTGGAGTTAAGGACTTTGTTTTTCTGAAATTACACAAGTAAGTTCCAAAACTATTGAATGAGAGTGTTGTTTGTTTGCTTAGGCATACACCAATATTTCTTTGTACTTTAATTTGATTACACAAATTGACAGTGGTGAGTGGCCTGGAGCTTAAGTATGGCCTAGTCATTTATTTTGCATTTCATTGATTTTTTATGTTTTGTAAAGGACAATTGTTGCATAGTTTAGTGGTGTCTCTCCTTTTCTAGATGTTTGTAACATTTGAAATATTATTTTACGATGTGGCATAGATTTCCAAAGGGCCAGTACTAGTAGTCATAGGTGCATGAAATAAATATTTCACTGGTATGTTTTTAAAACTTCATTTAGGGAAGGGATGGAATTGGATTAAATTAAAACTATTTTTTGCATTTCATTTTTTTGCAAAAAGTGTATGTGTTGTGTGGCAATATTTGATATCATAGGAGGATGTGTGTACTATTGTGGTGAAAGTTTTATAACTCAGTTATTTTTTGTGTTTTGCATTGCTGAATTAATGTTAGTGTTTCTTCAGTGTTTCCACCTTCCCTCCTTATGGCCTGTGTGTGTGTGTTTGTCATCGTCCATCATGTGTCTTTGCTTTCCATGCCATGTGTCAGGGGCCATTTTGTGTAGTCTATGTCCAATGTGATGCACGTTTTCTTTGTTCTCTCTGCTCCTTGTTGTTGTTGTTTGATCATGTGGCTGGCAGTTATTTTTTGCATGCAGCCAGTGTGTATTTGCCATAGACTTGCATGTGTTCTTTTTTTGTTCCCCATGCCTCCTTGCTCCTTGTTGTTCCTATTTGACCATGTAGCTGGTGGCCGTTTTGTGCATGCAGCCATTGTTCCTTTGCAATAGGCTTGCATATGTTATTTCTTGGTTCCCCAAGCCTCTTTGCTGTTGTTGTTGATCATGTGACTGGTGATTTGTCCATCCAGTGAGTATCCCCTTGCCAAAGACTTACATGTGTTCTTTGTTTGCCATGCCTTCTTGCTCCTTGTTGTTGTTGTTTGACCATGTGGCTGGCAGCCATTTTGTCCATCCAGCAGTATCCCTTTGCCATAGGCTTGCATGTGTTTTTTGTTTGCCTTGCCTCTTTGCTCCTTGTTGTCGTTTTACCATGTGTCTGGCAGCCATTTTGTGCTTCCAGCAACTGTGTCGTTACCATGGGCTTGCCTGGGTTCTTCATTGTTCCCATGCCTCCTTGCTCCTTGTTGTTTGACCATGTGGCTGGTGGCCATTTTGTCCATCCAGACAGTGTCCCTTTCCCATAGTCTTGCATGTGTTCTTTGCCATGTCGCCTTGCTCCTTATGCTGGTTTATCCTGTGGCTGGAAGCTATTTTGTGCATTCAACCAGTGTATCTTTGCCAATTGCCACTGCCTTACATACAGACATTGTTAATTATTTATAATTTGTTTATTTTAAGTTTATATTTTATTTTTTTAGTTTTATTTTCTATTTTTTAAACCAATTTGTATGCTATTTTTAATGTGATATTGTATTTAATTGATTATTTTGGTTTTTATTTTAGTTTTGTATTTTAGCTTTTTAGTTTAATTACATTTTTTTATTTCATTTTAATTTTTAATTTACATTGTTGTAATTTTAATTTTAGTGTTTTCATTTTTTTAGTTTTTTATTTCATTTTATTTAATTCTGCATTTTGCCTTGATCCATCTATTCATGTCCATTCTTCCATCCATCCATCCATCCATCCATCAAAGGCGCACAGCAGCATTACAGCTTTCAGTTTATTTAGGTGTGTAATAATTTAATTTCCTCCTGGACACTCCGGCTGCAGAGCACTGCAGACAAATCAGCAGCATAACTCATTTTTTTATTATTATCCCATTTCCCCTGGATCACCTTGCTCCATAGGTTTTTTAAGGATTATTCAATTTACCCACGCACTGCTCTCTAACTACCACAGGTGTCTCCTTTAAAACAGATGGAGAGAAAGCAACAAACTATATCTGCATGTTGTGCTGTCTGATTTGAAGTGAAATATTTTGCTGTGGTTTGACTTTACAATGTTTGATTAAACTGGTGTTTATTACATAAGTAACCAACCACACTAAGATTACATTTGTCCACACCATTTCAACCTGCAACAATGCCACATTTCAATTACTACATATTTTTCCTGCTTGGTTGCTTTTAGGTGCACAAGAGAAGAAACATCACCTGCAGTACTGTCAAAGAGACAGCCTGTACATTTACTTCGGTCCACCAAAGTCTTCCGCTTGTGCATCTTAGTGCCACTGCCAACTGACAGCTTAAGATGGTGTACTCTATCATTTGCTTATGTGGACTTATCTATGTGGAAAGTACTATTCGTCCTCTTAAAGAACGAATTCAGGAACACATTAGAGCCATTAGGAATAATCACCCTAACTACCCTTTGGCTGTCCATTATAATTCAACACATATTAAATCTGAGATTCTAGGGATCAGATTCCATGGCATCACACGCATCACCAGTGAAGTTTTAGGGGGTAATTTGGTCGCCAAGCATAAAAAAATTGAAGCTAAATGGATCATCAAAATTTGTGCGGTAGATCTGGGCCTTAACGTGGACAGGGAACTACATGTTTTCCTCTAGTCGTATTTCAATTAATGTAATTTTGTGTTGATTTGTGTATATATATATAAATATATATATATATATATATATATATATATATATATATACATGCTTCTCAAAACTTCTTTTTGAAATACTATATGATTGTAGCACAATTTCCTCATTCCTCCACTAACTCTTCATTATTCAAATTGGTGGTTGTTACTATGTCATCATATTCAAGTCATTTTATTCTCTGTTGGTACTTGTATTAAGTTATGTTACTTATAGCTCTCTGTTGCATTGTATACAATACTTTAGGTCATATTTTTTGCTTACACTCAAGCATATAATTGTGGCAATATACATGTTTGTCTCTACATGTTTATTTTTATACTTTTTCCCTTACCTTTTTTAAGCCTGCGTCAACATTGCTGTTACTATCTTTACCCTGTGTAGCGCTTCAAGAATTGCAGATGATTTAGGTTGTTATGGTATTCACACTATGTCATTCTCTTCTTATTGGTATTACTATTGTGTTTCACTTCACTTCCCATCTTCTCCTTGACTTTCCCTTCTTTATACACCTCAATATTATCACTAGTTAACACACATTCTTAACTATACTTTATATATGATTAGGATATTTGTTTCTCTCTTTCTCCATTTTCCGCCTTTTTTCGTTATTCATGGAGCTCCTTTATGACTCACCAATATGGCTGATATTTTAATATACATCTTAACGCTAGCATGCTCATCCACATGTAGTACAGGGGCATGCTAATTATTTGACATAAATCAATAATTACCTTATTTCCTTTGTTTGTTCATTTCTTTTCAATTTACTTCCACTACCCTCCAAAATGGCTGCCATTTCTGACTTCCCTAATTCTGCTCCCCCCTTCTATGTCCATGCCCACGGAGCTCTTTAAAATGGCTCATCAACATCGCCAACGCTCTCTTACTCGTCTCCACGCTGGCACTTTTCTCGGCATGTACTCCGAGGTAAGCTAACTTATTACCATATTATTTGTGTTTTTTCTGTGGACTTTCACTTTCAGACAGGCCGTTTTATCTTCCTTGGCATGTACTCCGAGGTTAGCTAACTGAAACACATTTTCGGTTTGGTTTCTCCATGAACTTTTTTCTTCTAAGACAGACAGTTTTACCTTTATTACTGCCGCTCGTATTTCATACCGGCATTACAGCAGTTTTGAGGCACAGCTTCCTGTCTCGTGCTTTCAGTTATTTTTAATGGAAAGCCCCTTATCTATTTACTCCATAATGCACCTACATTTACCCCTGGTTTCATTCCTACAATATTGTATTGCACCAATAGCCCTCACTTCATTTGTCAATCGGTTACGAGGTTCACTAATATTTTTTGCACTCCTAGATACTTGTGCTAATAATTTTTTTAACATTTTCCATGTACAATTAACCCTATTTTTCACACTTTAAGATACTTGTGCTTACTAGTTATATAACACTTGCCATCTATATATCTGAATTAGTTCACATTTAGTCCCCGCCACTCCAGCATATCTTTTTGTAGTAAATAAGTCTGTAGCAACTGCGCAGAGTAAGAGGGTTCACAAGTTTATTCAAGGACTCCTCACACGACAATGAGAGCCAGCATCACCAACATTCCATGGCAAACTCCCAGCTGGCCCATTGCCAACATTCTAAGGTAGGCAGGAACATACCATTATATCAATAATAATCAATAGATAAATGAATTAACTTATCTCAATACCTATCACAACATAATGTATGATATACTATTTACAAAGTCATTAAGTGTAACCATTGTGCTGATAGCTCTTCCTGTTACATTATTTTGTTTTCTCTTGACTACTCTTATGCTTATAACACTTTTATAATCTTTGTATACTTAATATATATTTTACGGTCTCAAATCTTACCTGGAATTTTGTTCCCTCACAGATTTGAGACTGATCATGGTCTCACATAACTGCCACCTTCCTTCCTTGTGACTACCATTAAAGAGTTAGTCATAACCATATTTCTGAAGCATATTCTTTCTACATACATTTGGTACTTTCCGGATCGCGCCTTTGCTTTGAGGTATGCTTTTCTTCATTTCACAGGTATGATACACTATCACCATTTCTAGGTAACTCCCTGATTTTGGTGATGGGGTTTTAATACAATATTTTATTTGTAACACTTTTCCTATGCCACCACTATTATGTTATGTCACTCAGGGTGTGCTGACACTGGGTTCTTTAACTTTCTTACTTATATAATAGGTGTGTCTTTACGGTCATCTCTCTCACTACTTCCCTTTGTTATTGGCATATGGACAACTTACCACCTTTTTTCTTCAGTTGACGTATGATTCACCATTTGTACTCTCACACTCCATTTTAACATGCTATTATTTTCAAACATTCTTTGATAGGGTAATTATTACCATAACTGTTTGCATATACCTTGCAGCCTTGAAAAAGTCACATGTTGTGACGAAACACGTGTTGGCTTGCTTATGGAAAGATGTTTATCCAACTGAGTAAGATGGCTGTGGTTAAGGAACGTTGATCACTCACATGACCTATGCTGATCCCTTCTAATAAAGGGTAATTTCACAACTGTTTTCAGCTGAAAGACTGATTTTTATATAGACTTTCTGAGTATGGCGGTGTCTGTTACTAGCCCAATAAGAAAGTACTGCTGCCCAGGAGGATTAGCAAGCAGGAGAAGAACACTGCGACTCCATTTGCCACTCAAGTGTTCGTCGAGGTAAGCCTGATTCACATTATTATACTTAAGGCCAGCCGACCCATATGAAAAAACATCATGCAATCCGGTGGGAGGAGTACCTTAAATAAATGGTTGAACATGGTTGCGGCGGTGAAGGTGAGGAGAGACTGGAAATATCAGCAACAACTGGTAAAATCATGGTGGAAGGTGAGGAAGAAAATGGTGACATCCTCATGCAAAGTAGTCCTATCCCCAGCAATGCACCGGAATCACCAGCCTCATCGAACTCACAATGACACAGGACGACTTAGAGTCAGATGGAGACACCACGGCATGCGGTGACTGCACCATGATGCACATTAAGGGCCTTGTCATGAGTTTGGTGGGTGGCGGAGGCCTGCAAACTTGTGGGGTCGGAAGACTGCCAGTTTGGTCTTCTACCCACTGGCCCTATTATGAGGCCTAGCGGGAAACTACCCACAACATTGATGTTGGTTCATAATCGTGCCAGTGGCAATGTTGTGGTACGTCGAGTGCGACAGCACCTGTCACCCTTTTCACTGCCTGTAATTCAGGACGTGAAAAGCGTGATGGGGCTGGCCAAGTGCATGGCAGTGCAGGGGTCCCCATGGGGTCTCTGAGACCCCGTCTCCATGGCTCTCCCAGCTTTTGCATGGCGGTGGAACAGCCATGCAAAAGCTGGCAGACATGGGAGTTGTAATCCCCAAGGCAGCACTGCTTGCAGCGCTGCCCTGGTGGATTAAGACAGCTGGCACCACCAGGCCATCGGCTAGTGAAAAAGTGGCAGTGCTGGCTGTCAGACCCTGACGCTTTCGCCACGGTCATAGTGTGGCTGTTGGACCACCACATTGGCGGCGGTCTGTCAGCCACTGAGAGTCTGAAGGTCCTAGGACCGCCAGACTCATAATGAGTGCCTGATTCTACCACTACCTACATCTCAAAGTCACCTGTGTTAGTGGCCCCAAAAAAGAAGAAAATTCAGGCTACAATTACAGGCATGTTTAGGCAGGAGGGGCCTTATGACCACAACCACCCTGGGGTGCATTTTTACAATGGGAAGCTGTTAAAAATGTTAGTGGTGGACTTCCTCCCTTTGTCTTTTGTGTAAGGAGTGGGATTCTTAGAGTTTGTGGCAGCCATCTGCCCAAAATGGAAGGTTCCAAGTTGGGCCTTTTTTGCAAGAGTTTCTGTTCCAGTACTGCATCACGATGTCCATGAAGACAGTTTTAAGAGCGTTCAGTGGCATGCAACAGTAGCCATGTTCACCATGGAGAAATTGCATACAGCTGCAAACATCTTGGATGACTTTAATAGCAAGGTGTCTGAATGGCTGCATCCCAGATGTCTCCAAATTGGATTTGTTGCCATGGACAATGGCAGTAACATAGTCAAGGCCAGGGCAGATGGTGGCTATTTCAGGGTCCTGTGTTTGGTGCACTGCATCAACCTGGTTGAGTAAGACTTTCTAAAAAAAAAAGACGAGATAGTCTGCAGCATACTGACCACCTCCAGATGAATCTGCACTAATTTCAGCCATTCTTTCAAAGCCTGGAAGCAGTTGCGGATTATTCAGCGTGGTAACAGAGTACTAGTTAAAGCCCTGATACAAGAGGTGCCAACATGTTAGAACTCAACCTACTATATGTTGCAACATCTGTTTGAGCAGTACAGGCAGAGCAATGACGATGTAATTCTAAGAAGGGATGCAACTGGGAAAGCTATGACTATGGATGCGGAAAATTGTGCCTAGTCAAATGCCTGGCACAGATGCTGCTCCCTTTTCAGGTTTTCACGAGGGAAGTTAGCAAGGAGGACAGTACAATGGGCCGAGCTATGCTGCTGTTTCATCTACTACAGGAGCAGCTAAACCAGGCATCTGAAAAGTTCACACTCAGAGGTGTGAAGGAAAACCTAGAAGCACATACTTTTGCTACAAAAACTATTCTTTCCACTTTCATTCCTTTTTCTGAAGGGGATGTTTCAAAATACAAGAGGTGGATTGTTGAGCAAGCTGGAGAACTGGAAGAAAAACAGCTGGAACTTAGAGTTCCACTCTGCAGTTCTGGGGTGCCACCTTCAACTTCTAGAGAGGGCAGTTTTATCTCAATGCATCCAAAACCAGCAACAAGAACACCAGCAACAACAGCATCAGAAGAATTTGACTCAACCTGTATTGGCTTGGTTTTAAGTGGCAGGTCTTGAGTCCAGTGTAGAGGCAAAGGCAAAAGTGGTTGAGCAAGTGGCAGCACCAATGTCACTTAAGAGGATGCTCCAGGAGTATCTGGATGACCAGGAAGACGTGTATGTGGATTAAAACCCATTGTTGTATTGGTATGGGAAGATGTGCCAATGGGCAGATGTGCCAATGGGCAGAGTATCTGGCTTGTCCTGTAGTCAGCGTGTCTGCTGAACTTATGTTCAGTGCGGCTGGTGCGGCTCTAACAGTGAGAACGACCTGTCTCTCACCTCAAAACATGATAAAAATGAACCAGCATTTTATACCTCCTGATTACACCATTAGATGATTAGTCACAATCAAGTGTGCTTGCTGACCAACTTCTGGGTGAACCACTTGAGTTTGAGAACAAACTCTACTTCCCACGCTGAGTATGCCAGTGCCACCATAGAACTTTTTAATTATTTCCTCTTGAACTTCTTTCTTTGCCAAAAACAAATGTTACTGAAACATTATGTTTGTGTGAAATGTAGGTGCCCCACCATTTTTTGGCTACATATCAAATGGTTGGATTAGAGTTGGAACAGTGTGCAGTGAATAAGCCCCAACATCCCCTTCAGAACATTGGAAAGAATGCCTGCCTCCCTCACATGCCATTGCCTACACTTTGTTTTACAACATCTAGCAGGGCTGCCCCACAAGATCATTGATTAAAAGACTGCCAGTGCCAATGCCAAATTCCAATGTGTTACTGCTTGCTACCAATGGTGGAGATCATTTTGTACTACCACCATGCTTGGATTGGAAAAAGTAACTACTAACTATTGCATAAATGAGTGGATATATTGAGTGATTTTGAGTGATGATTTATGATGTATGTGGTGGCTGACAGTGAGGGAAGGTGTTCAGCAAATGTGTAAACTTGATTCTGATGATTTGCAATGTTTTGGGGCTTATGAGTGATCATTTTTTCATGAAAGTGATTAGTCTTTTAAACTTAGTGAAATTTACCTGCAGGGTCTACTCCTTGTTTCTTGTTCTTCATACTAGACCAGTCACTTTAGTTACCAAACACAAATCTACACAAAATACTTTAGTTCTGTTTCACTATCTGTTCTTCTATAGCAGTGCACTTGACTGCACAGGTCTACCTTGCTTGGTTTGGGACTGGGTCATAGTTCCTCAGAATCAGTAGGGGGAGGATAGAAGAACTCAGGGTGAGACTATGTCAGCAGCTAGAAGGAGAAAGTTATTGACTTAAAAAAGAAACCATGATGATGGTGAAGGCTCTGAGGCCTAGTACTCACTCAGCTCTGTGGACCGGAGAGAGGTGCATTGTTGGGAAATGCTGCTGAGTATGCCTTTGCTGCATTGCTGCCTCAAACATCAAATTCCTCCTATGTTCTGGTTCTGCCTCTGAGTCTCCTTGGTACACGCCTGACTCCTCATGAAGCTTTCCTTGCTTCCTTTTGTCCTTCTCCTTTGCTCTATAATACAGCTACTGTTTTTTCAATAGTCAGGCGTTCTCCTAGTCCTTTCCTGCATGAACAAAACTTGGTAAAAACTCAAGACCCCTGTTTACCAACCGGGCAAGTTCAGCCAGGCACTGACGAGTGACAGACATTCTAAGAAGAATGAAGAAGCATCGCCGAATATGGCAAACAGTATCAATTTCCTTTTAACAATCATAATGTTTTAGAACTGGGTGGGTTACCTTCAATCCTCCACAGTTTGTATTTTTCAAACCTAAAAGACATAGGACCTGATTACAACTTTGGAGGAGGGTGTTAATCCATCCCAAATGTGACGGATATACCACCCGCTGTATTACGAGTCCATTATATCCTATGGAACTCGTAATACGGTGGGCAGGATATCCGTCACATGTGGGACGGATTTACGCCCTGCAAAGTTGTAATCAGGCCTATATTTTTTAGAGATATACTATCTTGAATCTCTGTGGGGCAGAATGCCTGTTTGCAGTGCATTTAACTGAACTGTGTCATTCTTATCCCTTTATCATTTTCTTCCACAACAGACTGATGACGGTGTGCTGCTTAGTGCCTATGAATATTGTTGTGGTTTTTCTTGTGTAGAATTGTCTTCGTCACACCTTTCCCCAAATCCCCTTTACCATCCATTCATCAAGACCCTAACCCTCTTTCCTCAGGCACTGTGATTTATTGAGGTTTGACTTAATTTTACACCATAAATGGATCATATTGGGGTGGATGTGGTGAAAGTGACACCAACTCACTGCATGACCTTCTATTACCTGAGCAATATTCCACACCAACCCCATCAACATCATTATTCATGCTTTGTGTTGTGTGTTGTGTGTTGTGTAAACATTTAACCCTGTCCAGCCACTCTTGACTCAGAGCACACTTCTCCTGACTCCATGATTTCATGTCCTAGGTTTAGTGTTTAAATACTAGCTCCCCGCCATTGTTCAGAAGTTGATATTTCTAGTTTTTATTATCATTTTAGGTCTTCTTTGTTGTGTGTCAAATACTGTCATTGTGGTTGTCTTGTTTTGGTATTCCTAAAGTTATGATATAACATGACCCACTAACTCTCTGTTTTCTTTCAATCTAGTTGACAGTGATGGAGAACCCTCTGATTAATCTTGCAGTTGGACATCTCATAGGTGGCAATGGCACATGCTATCTTCCCTGTTAGCATGCTAGCCCGCTACTACTACTACTACCACCCGCTTAAAAAATAAAGATGCCACCTTGGGAAAAACCCTACAATAAGAAAGCTCTCTTGCTTCATCTATTCAGACAAGAGAAGAACTATGGATCGAAATCAACTTGTTTATTTAGTAATTAACTACTACTGAAGAAGTTGCTGTCTGTGGTATAGTTGCAGAGGGCAGTAGAGCAAGGGTATATATACTGTTTTTAGCAGATTGAAAAAACAGGATATACTAAAAGCAGCAGTGCATACTAAAACATCAAAATAATAAATTCCGACATAAATCAAGTAAAATAAAGTATCCCCTTTTTATTTTTAACAAATGCAAAAAACATCCTCTTCCACCCTCAACGGGCCCTTACCTCTCCCAAACAAATAGCCCCATCCCCCAAAAAGTCCCAACCCCCCCTTCGCCCTCTTTATACACAAGTCCCTCCCACCAAAACAAAACATTTTAAAAAAGGGCTTAGAAGAAGGCACTGTCTATATGGGTCCAGATCTGATCCAGGCTCTGCTCGATCCAGGTGAGCTGGCTCTTCATCTGGTCCAATCGCTGCAGGATGCCGTGGAGCAATGCCCTGTTAGAGCGGGAGGGGGCAGCAAAAGGTGCAGTCAGGGACCCTGATAGTTGGCAGTGGCACCAGTAATGTAGTAGCTGGGAGGCTGGGCCTGCGTGCTGCTGAGCTGGGACTTGGGTCAGAGGAAGCTATTTCGCCCTCTTCCATTTCCATGAGCACCAGTAGGCAGTATTTGGCCTTGACGTTCTCCAGCCTCTGCCACCGCAGATGGGCCACTAGCTCCTGCCTGGCAGGTGGTGCGGTTTGACCAGCAAGAGCCGCTATATAGAGAAAAAAATAAAATAAAAATTGTTAACAATGCACTGATGTGATTTGTCTGATTAGGAGAGTCAAAGGGCCAATTTTATTTGTTTATCCACACATGCCTCACATAAAAATCACTGACTGTCTGGTAGAAAAGAATTAAGGCAGAATAACACCAGATAAAAAAAAAACTGTGATTTAATTTGTTTTCTTCTTTCAAAGGCTTTTCTAGTAAACAGACATTTTTAGCGGAAAAATAAAAAAAGAATTACCTCTCATTGATGAATAAGGCATTATGCACTATGGAGTACAAGTTGCTGTGCCAAATTAATGGAGGCATGCTAGCCAGCTCTTTGCGTACTTTGCTACTGTCTGCAGCTGGGGCAGCTGTAGTTGACAATTATCTATCTTTAATTCCAATGGCCCTGCTGTTCCCCAAATGCCTTTCACTAAGTTTCTACCCTAACTTCAGAGAGGCAGATGAATAAATAATGTACGACACACATGACACATATAAAATGTGGGTTAAATCATCTTATCTGTCATAAGTAAATGGTGGGGAAAACAATACACTGTACTACAGGGAAAGGAACAGGCTATATATATTGTATTTGGCATGTTTGTCACAGAGAATCTCTCACAACAAACTTGAAACCAAATCAGGCACCTACTAGTCCCACTTTACTCACTTGCCTTACCGACCACCACAAATTCTTTCCAACAAATTCATTCGCTGGGCAGTAAGGAAAGGAAACTTGACTTACTCTCCTGAAGAGTAAGGCAGAGGGATTAGGCAGAATAGAGGGGTGTCACTGAACATTGATTCATCATGTGCCTAAGCTTTGGTTTATTTAGTCACTGTATAGATGAAAGTCTAAAGGGAAAAATATGAACAGGCGTAAAATACATCTGTTATGGGAAACCATGAAATACATTTTGGAAACGCTTCACCTGGCCATAAAAATGTGGCATTCAAGAATGGATTTTTCATTTGTTTGGAAGGCTGGGACAGAAGAACTTAGGTAAGAGTAAAGGAGTGAAGTGAAGCACTAAGAGCTGACTGTGTGAGCAAAGCAAAACAACACATCTTGTGTGTTTGGATTGCAATGCATTAAAAACGTTGTAACTGCCGCATTAACTGAAGCAGACGCACATTGCACAGGCAACACTTTAGGCACAAATTGAACCATACTGCACTTCTTCGGTCATGGGTTGCAAAATCAAATGCCATGGGCAGGGAGGGTGTTGATAAACAATGATGGGAGGGATACATATCTGCCTCATTTAACAAATACTGTGAGTCAAGGGATTAGAACACAAATTAAAATGCCCCCCTCTTTAAACCACAGCTTTGATAACCATAAAACACAAAGGCCTTCATTATGACATTGGCAGTAAATCCCACTTACTGTCATGCTGACTGCCGGCAACAAACCACCGCTGCCGCGGATATCCGTCCACCATATTATGACACACACCAACCTGTCACCATTCAGCCACATACATAATTCTGCCACATCAAAGGTCAGTGATAAACTGGCGGTATCAAACCCCACACCGTTACGCCAACAGAACAACGTTCATCACATTATGACCAATGAATCACCACGGCGGACATTCAAAGATGGTAAACCATTGGCGGTACACAGTGACACCCTCCAATTCTCTGAGGAGGAGCCAAGAGTCATGGTGAAGGAAATCATCAGGTTAGAGCCACAGCTATTTGGAGCATAGGTGCAGCAAATATCCAGTCCCCCAACTGAAGAGGCCCACAGTGATGACAGCAACCCTGATTACCTGGATCTGGATGACGAACCTGGCCCATCAGGGACCTCAGGCCCAGTCACACACCACCACAGAGCCTCCCCATCTGGAAACACCACCACAGCACCCACCCAGTGTACCCATACCTCTGTCCCCAGGATACGTCAATCAACTGTGTCCACCTCTACAGGGACCCCAGGGCACACTTCATACCGAAGACAATCAGGGACCACCTGGGGTCAGTGGCAGTGGGCACACGGTTCAGGGGACAAAGGCACAGGACAACAGGGAAACTGGGAGGACTGCTGTGCGCCGGGGGAGGACAGGCCCATGGAACCAACTCTTCAGGAGGCACTCACCAAGATCCTGGGAGCCTACCAACATTCCCAGGACACGATGGGCCAGATCCTGGACAATGTGCAGGAGAACAGGCGGCTGAAGGAGGGACAGTACCAGGGGATCAGGGAGGACTTGAAGGGCATAAATACCACACAGGTTTCCATTGCAGGAGTGCTGGCAGACATGGCCAACATTATGAGGAATGCAGTCTCACAACAGCGGGCCCCTGCCACTAGCCAGACATCTGAACTGCCTTCCGCCTCTGCTAGTGGACAGGAGGCCCCACCACAGAACTCACAGGCCACCAGCACCCCTCCCCTTGCAGAAGGAGAACCACCCCGCAAATGTTTCCTGTGATCTAGGCAGAAGCCAGAGACTATTGCTAAGACCCCAACCAGGAAATGAGACTCTCCTGATTGTCACCCTTGTGTCCCACCCTGTCACCCTGTCTGCCTTGAACTGCGATTGCTCCACTTCCTATGTCCCCTTGGACAATGCACCTGTGCTACAAATAGATTGGAACCATACCCTGGACTTTCCTCCATCATCACCCCATCCCAATGCACTTGCCCTTCTTCTTCTTAGCACTACAATGAACACCCTTTGAAAAAATACAAGTATTGAGTATATTACATTTTTAAAGTATGTATTTGTTTACCCAGGTTCAAACATTGCAATTCAACTGTACAGTAAATGTGCACATAGGAAAGACCTGTAGTTGGCTGCAGTGATCACACCAGGAGCTACAGTGGGGCACCAACATCTGTAAAATGAATTGCCAAAGGGTACAGTAAGTGGGCATAGAAGTGGGAAATAACAGCATGCCAGTGCCAAAGAATTTCAAAATCATGACATTGAAATGTGAAGTAACACTGTCTTACCTGTGTGTCATTGGAAGTATTGTCGTAACACTGCTGTTGTCCTCATCCTCATCCTCTGCCTCCTCATCCTCACTGTCCACAGGGTCCACTGCTGCCACACTGGCATAGTCAGCTGCCTCCTCCTGAAGAAAAGGCACATGGCGTCTCTGGGCAAGGTTGTGCAACATGCAGCATGCCACTATTATCTGGCAGACCTTCTTAGGTGAGTAGCACAGGGATCCACCTATTAGATGGAGGCACCTGAACCTGGCCTTCAGGAGGCCAAAGGTTCTATTATCCTTCTGGTTCACCCATGTGCCTCATTGTAACGTTCTTCTGCCCTTGTCCTGGCATTCCTCACAGGGGTCAGTAGCAATGATAGGTTGGGGTAACCAGAGTCACCTGCAAATATAGAGGGACAACATTTAGCCACACACTATCCCATATGGCCCACACCATACCCATACACCAACATATACTGGGTGGGAACCAGGGCTCACCTATTAGCCACACCCTGTGCTTCTGTGGTTGGGCCATCACATTTAGAATGTTGCTATTCCTCAGGATAAAGGCATCATGAACTGACCCAGAATACTTAGCATTGACAAGGGAGATGTACTGGTCCGCCAAGCACACCATCTGTGCATTCATTGAGTGGAAACTCTTACGATTTCTGAACACCTGTTCATGTTGACGGGGGGAACAAATGCAATATGTGTTCCATCAATCGCCCCAATTATGTTGGGGATATGTCCTATTACATAGAAGTCAGCCTTCATTGTGGCCACCTGGGGAAAACAGTGTAGTTGCACATGTGTTTAATAAGGGCAGACAACACTCTGGTCAGCAATATTGAGAACATTGGCTGTGACATTCCTGCTGCCAAGCCCACTGTCACTTGGAAAGAACCAGTTGCCAGGAAATGGAGCACTGATAGAACTTGCATAACAGGGGGGATCCCAGTCAGGTGATGGATAGTAGATATCAGGTCAGGCTCCAATTGGGCACACAGCTCTGTGATTGTGGCCCTGTCAGGTCTATAGATGAGGTTGATGTGCCTGTCCTCCATTGTTGCCAAGTCCACCAGGGTTCTGTACACGGGGTATGACTCCATCTCCTATTCATCTGCAGTGGTAGCAATCTAAGAGACAAAAGAGTGAGGAGCCCATCACAAACTGAAAAATGGGCCTACAACAGTACAATGAATTATGTCAATTTGTAATTGGTCAATGAGATTTGCCCTGTATGTCCAAATTTTAACTGTGACGCTGGTATTATCCAGGGCCTGCCCCCCACTGAAATGGCATCCACCTGTCCTGTGTGGAGGGACAGGTGGAAGTGAGGTAATTCCGCTGACGTTGTGCGCCATTGCAGGAGGCGGTCGGGAACCGCCCTGCAACTCCTCATTGGTTAACATTGGGCCCTATGGGGTTCAGTGGCCAATGGTGATGTACACCAGCAGTGACGGCATGCACCGCCGTTGACGTAACCGCCATTTTCTATCTGATCACTCACTTGCCTCCTGACCTTCAACAGGAGAGGACCTACACTGCATGTGCTGCTGTGACCTGTGTCTGGAACCTACCATGGCCTGTGCGACTGGGCAATGGGCCCCTGCTTTCACCTTGGGGGAGTTGGAGCGACTGTTGGATGGGGTCCTACCCCAGTACAGACTGCTGTATGGGCCTCCAGACCAACAGGTGAGTACACTGTGGGCACGATGCATGTGGCATGAATGCATGGAGTGGTGTGTGTAAAGGCCTCGTGTAGAGGGGTGGGTGGATGTCCTCTGGGTGGCGTATTGGTTGTGTGCTGGGCCATGTGTGTGTAAATGGTGATGTGAAGGGGTATGGTGGGCCATAAGTGTAACAGGCAGGACTGTCTGACTGATACTATTTTCCTGTGTGTATTTCTTCTGCAGGTCAGCACCTATCAAAAGAAGGGTATATGGCGTGCCATCGCCAAGGACGTGCAGACCCTGGGTTCTACGGCAGGCAGAGCACCCACTGTCGGAAACGGTGGGAGGACCTAAGACGCTGGGCATGGAAGACGGCGGAGGCCCAGCTGGGGATGGCCTCCCAATGAGGAAGGGGTGCCCGTCAAACCCTATCCCCCTGATGGCCCGCATACTGGTGGTGGCCTATCCTGAGCTAAATGGGTGCATGAGGGCATCACAGCAGCCACAAGGGGGTGAGTACAGTTCCCATCATTACAACTTACACATGGTAGAGTGGTATCCGGGTGGGGGATGTGTGTCAGTGGGTGCCCCTAGCCCTGGCCTGACATTGCAGAGTAGGTCCTCTGGTGGCAAGGGTACTGAAGGGATAATCCTGCTAACTAGCTCGTAGGCCTCCACTACTTGTCAGGGCTGCGTGGGTCCCAGGTGTGCTGCATTTGGCAGTGTGTGCACCACCCCATGCCTTGGTGGCTAGCAATATAACTGGTAGAGCAATGCATAGTGAGTAGGGCTGTTTCATGTGTGTGAGAGTGGTGTATACGCCAATGGTGGTGTTGGTGCAGCCATTGACCAGGTGTATCCTTTGTCTCTCCCCCTGTCCTTATGTGCATTAGCCTCATCTGGCGGAGGAGCGGAGGCACCCGTGACGTGTAAAAACAACACAAGGCCTGCCTGGACCCGCGAGTGCTGACCGGATCAATGCATCGCTCTCCTGCGGAGAGAAGAAACGACACGCCCCGACCCGACAAAAGGAGAAACGACGCAAGGTCTCACTCGTGAGTGAAATTGACGCATCGCAAGCCCTTTTTGACGCACACTGGCCAGTGCAGGGTTATTTTTGACGAACCCAAGGTACATTTTCACGCTAGCAGTGTGAGTGTGTGTTTAAAACTACATGAAGACTCATTCTGCTTTTTAATTGATAACTTGACTTGTGTATTGCAGATTTTTGTCGTTTTTGTCTTGTTTTGTCTAGATAAATATTCTCTATTTTTCTAAACCCATGTTGTGTCATTTTGTAGTGTTATCATTGAGTTACTGTGTGTTGGTACAAATACTTTACACCTAGCACTCTGAAATTAAGCCTACTGCTCGTGCCAAGCTACCAAGGGGTAAGCAGGGGTTAGCTGAGGGTGAGACTCTTTTACCCTGACTAGAGTGAGGGTCCTTGCTTGGACAGGGGGTAACCTGACTGTCAACAAAAGACTCCATTTCTAACACCCACCAACCCCAGCCTCACCAGGATCAAGAGCACAGGGACGATGTCCACTCCAGAACCAGTCGGTCAGACACCCACCAACTCCAGCCTCCCCAGGATCAAGTGCACAGAGCATGATGCCCCCTCCAGAACTAGTGGGTCAGACAGCCGCCGACCCCAGCCTCCCCAGGATCAAGAGCACAGGGCACGATGCCCACCTCCAGAACTGGTGGGTCAGATACCCACCAACTTCAGCCTCCCCAGGATCAGGTGCACAGGGCACGATGCCCCCTCCAGAACCAGTGGGTCAGACACCCACCAACCCCAGACTCCCCAGGACCAAGCACAGGGCATGTTGCCCCCTCAAGAGCATGTGGGCAAGTCACCCACTCGAGAGACTGTGGCCTTGCACTCCACAGAACTAATCACCGGGCATGTGCCCCCTCCAGAGCCAGTGGGAAAGTCACCCACTCGAGAGACTGTGGCCTTGCACTCCCCAGGACCAAGCATAGGGTATCTTGCCCCCTCCAGAGCATGTGGGCAAGTCACCCCCTTGAGAGACTGTGGCCTTGCACTCCCCAGAAAAAAGCACAGGGCATGTTACCCTGTCCAGAACAAGTGGTCTTGTTCCATCTCCCGGCTGAGGTGCTCCCCCATCCTCGTCTCCCTGATGTGCCTGCCTATTTTCCAACTAATGCCCCTGCAGTGTTCTCTCCATGTTG
This sequence comes from Pleurodeles waltl, assembly GCF_031143425.1. Taxonomy (NCBI): domain Eukaryota; kingdom Metazoa; phylum Chordata; class Amphibia; order Caudata; family Salamandridae; genus Pleurodeles; species Pleurodeles waltl. The sequence goes on along the minus strand of NC_090446.1, from coordinate 640,841,818 downwards.
ATGCAGATGACAAGTGGGGCCCGGGACTTCGGCCTGTGCCCTGTGGCCCACACACACTGAGGACTGGGCAGTGTCCCTTGAACTGTACAATTGTATTTACCTGTTACATTGCATATTTCTTATTTATACTGTGTTGATCTTATTACACTCACTTTAGTAAATTCCTGTTGTCCTTTCATTATTCATCCGAGGTACGGGGTAAATATGTTTTATTACTGCAGCTGTTTGTGTGTGTGGTGTTGGGGTGTGTGTGTTGTGTGTGTGTGTCACGCTGTTTTTCTTCCCCCCCATGTGCTAGGTGGCTGTACTCACCATCGTTGTCTTCGCCGTCGTTGATATTTCTGGTGGAGCAGCACGCAGAAAATCATCGGGAAGACATGCAGCTTGTGTTCCATGGCGGCGTGGCTCTTCCCTGTATCTCCAATGGTGAGTCCTTTCCCTTCTGAGGTCTGTTTGCACCAGGCTTTTGATGTCGTTGGTACCGTCCCAGAAAAGGTGGTGGATTAGCATGTCTTAATACGGTGAGCGGGACATTGATTTCCGCCTGGCTGTAAGCGGCTACTGCCATGGTGGCTGTTGTTTCTGCCCTGGCGGTCGGTGTGCTAGAGTGGCTGTCTATCTGAGTTCTCACCGCCATGCTCATAATTTGGCGGTACTTACCGCCAGCTTGTTGGCGGTATTACTGCCACTTTTACACCAACTGCCAGGGTTGTAATGAGGGCCAAAGTAAGTGAAGCAGGTGATCATCAAGCCCCTCTCCAGAAGAGCTCCCTTGTTTATTCATCCAAGCAACTATTCAATCATCCTTTCATTCTTCCTACTATATTCACCCATAGCCGCAGTGATTTAAGCTTTACTTTCCCTCATCCAGTCTTTCACCAAAATTCACAATCCATTATCCATCATTTAAGTATTAACTATCCAACCTTTCTTTCAATCATCCTTTAGCCCATTCATCCATGTATCCAATACTCACCCACACATCTTTTCACCCACCCATGCAACTTTTCCTTTCGCTCATTTCACCCATCCTTTCTTTTAACCTTACGTTCTTTCCCATTTCCATCAATACAAATGGTCAAAAAGAAAGACAGAAAAAAAGATAAAGCAAGAATAATAGGAGGTAAAAAAATTGGATAGGGGAGTTGGAAAAAAGGATACAGTAAAAAAGTAAACAAGGCAAAATTAAAAACAGTATAAAAGTGGACAGAGGAACAAGTTAAGGAAATAATAATAATAAATAATAAGACTTACTGGGATGAGTAGATCCCTCAGCACTGGTGCTAGTGGTCGGCACTTCCCCAGCCCCTGCCAGACCCACCTCATGTGGTGCCCCTCTCCTTGCCTTTGGGTGAAGTGAATAGCCGACCAAGTGAACAGGGTCGATTAACAAAGTCTCTTGCAAAGCAATTATGTCCTAGTTACCCCAATTTGACAGAGGGACACCATCTTGAAGCTCAGTTTTTGCTCCAGCAATATTCAAGGAAAGGACACTTGGCAAATCACCCTGTGGCTTCCAGGGCTGTTGCTTTTGGAGTCATTCTTTTCTTGGTGCATTTAAGTCTGACGCCAGCTACTTCCATTCGTCCTGGCTCTGATCATTTGACATTTATTTTTTGATTGTTCCATTTTTTCTGTTGCTTTCATTATGCCACGGGAGCTGTGCCGGACTGAATACACTGGAGTTGATTCCTGATCTGTGCCTATTCCCCTGACTAGAATCAGGAGGGGATGAGGGTAAGGTGGTTTTGTGTTTTTGACAGAATTATGCCACATGCTTCTACTGTTGATTAACATCCATGATTGAAAGTACTGATTTGTTTGTTCTCCATGTAGTGAGGGTTTGGTCAGGCAACTTGCAATCTTTATTCAAGAGGAATTTAACCGACAGCAGGTCTGATGATTTCAGGTGCCTCAGACTTGAGATTTTGGCAATTAGTCTTGTTGTATTTCCTCTGTTGAGGATGCAGTGGTTGCCCTGTGACTCATACTGTGGTTTTAAGATAATTTGATGATTTGGGCTCTCCTTTTGTGGGGAACATAATGTGGTTAGTGAGGAGTGCAAGACATTTTTGAGGTGGTTCCTTGATGACGTGTTTTTAGCTGTACTCCAAACCTAGGGGGATTCACACATCATGGCTTGACGATAACAACTATACTTTTATCTTTGGAGTTATTTGAATAACACTCCTCCTCCTCTGCCAGGCAACCTCATGTGATTTCTTGTCAGGATCATCACTTAATAAGGTGACTACCCCGCCACTCGCAGATTAACCTTCGGTAAATTGTCTTGTGTGATTTAGTGGTCAAGGGAGATGAACATGGGAAAAGTTAGGTTCCATTTGAGATTTTTCTTGTTGTTTGAAAGACACAAGCTTGTCCGAACCTGGCACTTGGTTGTCTTGCCAAGGGTACTTCACCTTATTTGAATATTGCGTTCTTTTGTCAGAACGTACTTCAGTTGAGACACTTTCAGGTGTCTCAGAAGCATTGCTTGCCATGTCTCAGAAGCATTGCTTGCCATATCTCCTGTTGTTTGCAAAATGTCTAAAGAGCCTGAAGTTAGCAACTGCTCCTCAACTACCGTCTACATTTGAGGATTTGCTGAGGTATTTACTTTTGCCACGTTTTTCTGGTTTGCGTCGAATAGTGCGTATAATCTGTTTCTACTGGATGCTACATTCCCTATATGCTGATGGTTCTTCCTTGCCTTTCTAGCACTTTTTTGCTGTTTCTTGGTTTGAACAAGCATCATAGGCTCGTTCTGTTCTGCATTATTTTCCAGATTCTGGAAGATTGGATGCGGGGCAACCGCTTTCTGTTCCTGGTTGTTAGGGTTTTCTCCTGTTTTACTGGTCTCCTTGTTTGTCTCTGAAGAACGATGTAGTTCTGCTTACAATGTTTGTGGCCGCTCGATTGGCTCTTCGGTATAAGTGGTGGTAGAAGCCTCTGTGTTACATGTTTTTTTTATTTGATGATGATGGTTAAAATAGCCTGTATAATACTTAGCTTGTCAATGATGGGGCCACATGCGCAGTTTGTTTGCAAAATGTGATTTATTTCTTCCTCCCTTACTATTAAGTCTGTTCATTTTGCTAACTTTGCATTTATACCGGTAATGTGAGTATCCATCAGGTTCATAAGATCAATCTGTATGTCCAGCTCATCTGACTGCATTTTGAGTGCTGTGATTGATGTTTGTAATATATTAAGCAATGAAGCATGTAAGTTTGATAGGTTCTCCACTTGTAAATCTGAAATCTTGTGATTTTCTGACTTCAGGTAGGGTGTCTTTTTTCCTGCTGGCCTTCAGGTAAAAAGTGTATGTTAGATTCCCTGGGCTATATTTACAAGAAATGATGCACAACTGCACTAGCTAGCGCAGTTGTGCGTCAAAAATGTTAATGATGGTTGACGTAATTTCCAACCGCCATGCTTGCGACATATTTACAAAACAGCTCAGCATGGCAGTAAGAAATGGTTAGCGTAAAAATATAATGCTAAACTTTGCGACATGTCACACAAAAAAATGCTGTTAGTGCCACAAAAGTGGTGCTAGCGTGATTACAGCACATTTTTTTACGCTACACGCTTTTCCCCTTAAAAGTGTCAATTTCCCCCCCTGCAAAAACACCAAAGAGAATTGACAAGGTAAAAGAAAATGTGCAGTAAAGTTAGTGACGCCTGTGTGATATTGAAGATGCACATTAAATAATGTTAATATTACAATTAGTAACACCAGTTTGGGGAAGATGCACATTCTTTACCTTTAGCACAAGCTCAGTAACCTAAGATTGATGATGCTACACATGGGTTTGCTTTAGCATTAGACTTACTATTCCAGTGTGGAGAGTGTGCAAGATGTGTAGGTCTAGCCCTGCGCTATGTTATATGTTGATTTGCATAATGCGCTAATCACCTGTGTGAGGGTATTCAGGCACTTGAGCATGTGTGTAGGGGTGTGGTCCCTGTAGAGTTATTCAAAGAGCCAGGTCTTCAGCTTCTTGTGGAACTTCAGAAGTGAAGAGAGAGCTCTGATGAGTTGTGGGAGGTTGTGCCATGTTTTGGGTGCTATGTAGGAGAATGCACAACTTCCTGCTTTACTTTTGTGAATGCGGGCGGGGGAGTGCAAGAGAGTAAGTCTAAGCGTAGGTATCTGGCAGCCTGGTGAAAGTGAATACACAACACAGACTGAAAAGAGTCCCTATTCCAGGTTGAGGCTGATACACATAAAGTAATGTGAGTAGTAGAGTATGGTTACCCAGGGTAAGGGTATACCCATTAAATATCTCTCATACAAGGGATAGGGAACCCATAGAAGGGATCCACACCCTAAGGTGCATATTTATGGAAAATTGACGCATCATTCATGATGCACCAGTTTTCTAGAGACCTGTTGCATCCCCCTAACGTCACCATGTGTGTGCTGTATTTACATTTTGGCACATCATGGAGGTTGTGTCCACATTAGCATCATAATTCATGGTGCTAATGTGGTGCTTTGCTGGATTGGCGCCATAAATTAAGGTCTAATGTAGCAAAGCACAGGGAGGCCCATTGTTTTCAAAGGGAGCATCATCTTAACGCCTGTCTTAAGCAGGAAATAATAATGACACTAAAAATGGTGCATTGAAATCTGGTAACTTTCACTGCTTCATTTTTCTGGGCCTCCCTAACTGGGAACGCCCCCTTGCATATATTATTCCTGGTGCAGGCATAATGTGTCACAAGGGTTCACAAAATGGCACAAAGCTTGCATTGCACCACTTTGTATATATGGTGCGTGGGAAATGACATCTTAAAGCCACATTTGTATAGAAAAATGACACAAATGTGGAGCAAGGTGGTACTAGGGGCATCATAAATGTGCCCCTAAGTATCTTGAATTCAACTGTAAGTAGCCCCATGGTGGGAATAATACCCCCTTAAGCACCTTTAGTATAGGAATTAGTAGCCCCTGATGCGCGAGGTGCACATTGGGTTGTTTTTGGTAATGAGAACAGTAGCTCAAGGTGAACAGGATACACACTAGATAGCTTTCGTGATGGGATTAGTAGCCCAGGTTAGATGGAAACATACAAGGTAGCCTTAGTAAATGAATCAGTGTCCCTGGTTTAATAGGATAAACATTGAGTAGTTTCAGTAACTGGGATCAGCTCTAGGATGGGAAAGGTACACAATGGGTACTGTACAGTAGAACGGCAAGGACACACACAACGGGTATCCTTATGAAAAGCATTAGCTGGGCAGGTTGAGGATTATACACATTGATGGGGTAAGTGTTTTAAAATAAATGCGTAGTATTTTGATTTACATAGCATTCCGTATCCATGATGAGGCTTCGCAGCACTTCTCCAGACAGCATGCGATTCCATGTATGTGCTTGTATGGGGTAGCAGGTTTGCGGTGAGGTCTACGTTGAAAATGTTTCGATGTGTAATGATCGGCGTTGTGCTTTTATCACGTTTAAATTGCCAAACTGTGACAAGCAGTGAACTGAAATGAGTGAAAGATTGGGGGCTTAGGCTTACCAAGTGCTAGGGTGACATGGATAATTATTGTGTGTGATATGGTTAGTTATGATGTGCGACTGCAGTGTGGCCTACATGGGAAGTGCTTTAGTGTAATGCGTGTACAGCACAGGCTTCTCACATTGTGACGCTGCAAGCGTATAGTTCTGTCCGTGCATGATTTGGAGCAAAGTAAAGCGAGAAATAAATGTGCTCGTGGGGGTGGTTTGTCCAGATTCAGGCGAGAGTGACCATAGGTTCTATGCTTTGATCAGTGGGTTAGCGAGGATGTCATGGGCCCTACAGAACTTTAACACATTTGACACCAGACCAGGCAGGCTGGGAATTAAAATACATCAGCAATCATGGTACAGTGAGCCCCTCGGTCCTCTCGGCCCCGGTGCCACTGCACCCGCTGCACCACTGTCAGCTATCTCCCTTCCTTCCATACTGACCTGAGGGTAAATAGTTCAGCCTGCTAATTATTTGACCATTCTCTGTTGGGGAACAGCCAAGCCTCCGCTTCGTTCAAAAATTCTAGGTGGTCTTGGATGTTTGTGAGAAGCATAAACACAGTGCAGCTTTAGAAAAAGGATTATTAGAAAAGGGTGAGAAGGGTAAACATTGGGCTGCTTTAGTAAACGGATTAGTGTGCCAGGTAATCTGGATACACACCAGGCAGCTTCAATATTAGCGTTTGTAATCATTCGTCTAAAGCAAATTAAAATATGTTTGTTAACCCTCTGGGGTGAACAGTTCTTTTAATGCTAGTGCCGGTAAGCTCTTCTCTCTGCTGACTGAGGTGTGTGTGTATACATGCAGCTAGATAGAAAGACAGACAGACAGGCAGGCAAAGATAAATAGATAGATAGATAGATAGATAGATAGATAGATAGATAGATAGATAGATAGATAGATAGATAGATAGATAGATAGATGGATAGATAGATAGATAATGGGTTTTCAATAACAGTGGTACTGATCAATGCAGAATGCAGCACACATAGACAGAGCAAACAATGAGGAGAAATGAAAGTATTTCTCCTTGTTGCACCATGCTAATGCCACCCCTGGGTTGGCATTAGATTTTGGCACTGCCTCAGATTTACGAAAACTCATACATCTGGGGAAGCGTAAAAATGCAATGGGTGTTGCTGTGGAACGCCCACAGCAACACCCATTGCACGGCCCTTCCACGCAAAGTGATGCCCATTAAGAGGCCGTATTTACAAAGTGGCGTTAATCCACAAAAAGTGGCTTAACGCCACTTTGTAAATACGGCGCACTGCACAGCGCCACCAGAGCGTCACTAAAAGGGTGACGACAGGGCCTTGTAAATTTGGCCCATTGTTTCTTAGAAGAACATGTTTCTCAGTTTACTCACCCATAAACTTTAGCTCCTAAAACAATCTTTTCCGCATACAAACTTCTGCAAACCTTCTGCGAGATCGGACATGAAGATCACAAAGTAATTATTTTACAATGTAATTTTTTTACATCATAGACGCCAGTTTGCTTTTCTTAGGCTTGTTTTCCTGCGACTGGAGGAATGGTCCAGCTTCCTAAAGTCTCTATCTGTGTCAGTCTCTGGGCAGAGGGGTCTTAATGTGCAGTCGAAATGTATTCACATGTAACCTCCTTCCGGAAAAAAGCCTTGAATAAATAAGAGAGGACACATTGTCACCACTTAAAGGACACAGCAGCAGTCTTTCTTGTTTTTCTGCGCAATAAAAAAGTACCAGAGACAAAGACCGAGCAAAAGTCTTTCATGTTTCTGAGTGTAATAAAGAAGGGCCGGAGACAAGGACCAAATACCTTTCTATTATATTTCCCCATGTAATAAACAAGTGTTAGAGACAAAGACCACGTGGCAGTTTTTCTTATCTCTCCATGTAATAATCAAGGGCGAGAGACTATGCTCAAGTAATAGTCCTTTATATCGCTCTGTGTAAAAAAAAAGGGCCAGAGAGAAGGACCAACGAGTAACATTTCATATCTCCCCATGTAATAATGAAGGGCAAGAGATAGGGGGCAAGCAATAGTCTTTCACAACTCTTTGAGCAGTAAACAAGCCCCAGAGACAAGGACCAAGAAGTGTCTTCCATAGCTCGTTGTGTAATTATCAAAGGCAAGAGACAGGGCACAAGGGATGGTCTTTCATATTTCCCTCTCAAGTAAACAAGGCCAGAGACAAGGACCAAGAGGTAATCTTTCATAGCTCTTCGTGCAATAAACTAAGGCCAAAGAACAGAAACTGGAGTGCAACTGAAACAGATCACCATACACTGCACAACTCCTTCCTTGAAGGCGGTTAAGTGAGGGCACATTGTTGGACCTTATCCTTTTGAGGTAAACTGAAGGATGTACATAAGGAGTGGATATAGCTACCCCGAAGTCGGAAAGTAGGGTTGCATCATAAATGTGACAGGAGCAGCTGGGTCCTGGGGGTGTCAGTGGCGCTGTGCCAGCAGAATATTGCAATAAACACTAAGGGGCCTATTTATACTTGTTTCTGGGCAAATTTGTGTCATGTTTTTGACGCAAGTTCGGTGCAAAACTAACTCCATATTTACACTTTGGCACTAGCCCCATCTAGCACCAAATTTATGGAGTTAACGTCATTTTTGGGACGTGGAAACCTACTTTGCATCAATGAGATGCAAAGTAGGCATTCCTGTGCAAAAATGACTCTATGGCCTTTTTGTCATATTTATCCCCCTGTGCTAAAATCACGCACGGGGGGAAGAGGGGTCAAATAATGGTGCAAAGCTTGCTTTGCACCATTGGTCAGGGCAGGAGTTAGGGGATCTGTGGGCCTATTTCCATGGTGGAACACCATGGAAAAAGCCCACAGGTGCCCTCCCCAGGCCCTAGGGACACCCACACCAGAGGGACAGAGGAGGACGGTGGACCCCATGCCAGGTAAGTATAGGTAAGTACAGGTAAGTATTGTTTTTTTTAAGTGCCACTGGGGCCCCTGAAATGGGGCCCCCTACATGGCACTGGGTGCAATGGACATGAACAGGGGACCCTGGTCCCCTGTGCTGGCCAATGGGGTGGTGGGCATGACTCCTGTCTTTTCTAAGCCAGGAGTCATGTGGTATGGATGGCTTTGCATCAGTAAATGATGCTAAGCTGGTTAGAGTCAATTTTTTTTTTACTCTAACCTACCTAACGTAATTTTTTGGTGCTAACCCCCCTTCTTCCACACCGCCAGCCCCACCCAGCTAACATCATTTTTTTAGGCTAGTCAACCCTTTGCACCAGCTTGCACCATTCCATAAAAATGGTGCAAGCCGGTGCTAAATTTTTTGGTGCAAAACTGAGTTAGTGCAGTTTTGCACCACAAAGTATAAATCAGGGCCTTATCCCCTAAAGGCCACTTAGTCTGCAGCCCCTATTCAAAAAGTGCCCTGATCTAGAAATATAACAAGGGTGATGTATTTCCTAAATCTGAGCAGATTATCAGTTTTTGAATTCAAATACATGAATTCAACCAGGAAACTCTATATTTACATTATGGGCTAAAAAATTGAAAGACTACTTCAGAAGGGGTCAGTACTGCACCTTGCAGAGGAGTTCCAGACAGACCTATCTCCTGCGCAAGACAACATGGAGATCAAACGCCAGAATGGCATAATTTTGAGAGAGGCATAAAAGCACTACTTGTCATATTTCAACCTCCCAAGAGGAACAGTGTGAAAAGATTGTCAGAGAACCATCATTCATGAGAAGATTACAGAAGGGCAACTTGTCATGCCTATACCGACCTGAAGAAAGCTGTTTGAAAATCTTTTCCTAGATTTTTCTTTTTCTTAGTCAGGTAGCATGACCACCAGCCCTCATGTCTGGTAAACCTGCTGTTCATGTTTACGCACGAGCTCTAAAACTAGACCCGTTGGTGGTTATATACTCTACTTGTTCAGCATGTAAAGGAAGCCTGAAATGATATTGCGATCTCCAGGACATACCTAGATGATGAAACCCTGTCTTCTCAACCTACATTGTACAAGTGTACATGGTGAGATGAGATGGACAAAGGATCCGGCTACAAAAGTGACAGTCAGTATAGAGAGTAGTTGTTGTGGAAAACACATCATCCTATCCCAAAGTGATACCACCACAGTTACAGTCACTTAATTCTGAGAAACCTAAACCTCCAAGTTGAGGGAAGGCATACAGAAACTGGTTCTAGCAGACAGTAGAGTATCCACTTTGATGGATTTCGAGAAATCCCTCATAAATGCTTTTGCCTGAACGTTAAGAGGTTTAACCTTGGATAACTGACATTCCAGTACAACAACCTGAAGATGAATGTGGACATCAACCAATTTTGGGATGAGGAAAGCTAAGTGTTAGAAATCTGCCCTTCCACAGACCAATGCCACAAATGTAAAATCTTAGATGGTCACAAGGTTTTGTTCTGCTTAAGTGACAATCTGGAACAAACGATTGATCAATCCTTATAATCCTGGTTCAGCCTGTCTGAGTTTGCCACCAATTATCCCTTCATGTCATTTCTATCTTGTGACTGTGCTAAATCAATACGCTCAGGGCCTACTGTATGACTGTTATGCCCTAGCAGGTGAAGGCAGCCATCTAGTAAATGTTACCATTGGTCCACACTGTTATCCATCATTTTGTACCCACCCATATCCAGTGGCATCTACTAAAAACGGGGCATAGAAAAAGATAGAGGTATATGGTAGCAGTGTGCCCATTACTGGATGGGCCCTGGTGACACGGCTGCATTGCATGGACTAATAACTGGAGGCAAAAGCATATACCAGCAGCTGGGTGGGCTCTGGACCATGTTGATACAAATGCAGCTTCCCTCGTGATTTGATATGGCCATCATTAGTGGTGCGGAGAGTCTGTTGCATGTCGCTGTAAGAGAGGGCTTGTAGAGTGCCAGTAAATGCTTATGGTTTGTACTGCGCCAGGGACAGGAGCCCTTTCTGGCTGTAGTAATGAAGCACGCCCCCTTCCATTCCCAACTACCGATCCATCCTGTCACAGGCCTAACTCACTCTCTCGTCTTGCTCGACTTCAGTTGATACGATACAATCTCGTTCAATTTAGTTTTCTATCTGTAGTCACTGAACGTATTCATGGCCTGTTGCACGTGCTGTGCGCGCAGCTGTCTTGCCTTAGCTTCTTCTTTCACCGAAACGTCTTCCGGTTCTTGCTGTCGCTCACTGCTCTGCAAAAGTAACCGAACCCTTAGTGCTTTACATTCATGATATCCTACATGTGCTTTTTTCAGGTGTATTATATGACTATGTTTTAATCTCTGCCTCCGCGATTTGAAATCTTTCGTACCAGAAAATCATGTGAAGAGGAGTGGACTGAAGTAAATATGTACAGTCTGCGTCAGGGGAGAGAAAGAGGGAAGACTAAAGAGGGACATTCACCCACATTAGTGAAGCCAACTCCCAGAATGTTCCAGTGGAGGCGTGGCACTAAAATGAAGAGCCCTGCAAACAAGGAGTTGTCCGAGGAGCTGTGGACTTTAAATAAGGACTTTCATGCAAGAGCGCACAGCATGGTCGTCAATTCACCTAAATCCCAAGGCTAGCGGAAGTGATATCACACGCCCTTTGAAGTCCACTTTCACACACACACACACACAAATGAACACTTACGCACACTGTCTGTCACATAAACACTCTCACCCACAAGCACACAAACAACATCGTTTTAAAAGCACTTTTTACATACCTGAACTGCTATGGAAGGGCGTATTCCAGCTAATTGTACTCCATCTTTATTACATTAATAGTGAATAATGCAACATTAATCACTATTAGTGCAATAAAATAACGCAGAGAGTGAGGCCTCAACTGACGTCCATAAAGACTCAATAGAATGTTGAATAATTAACCTAATAACTAATAGCAAGACAGTGAGATTCACACACTGGTCAGCTCAGATATATAACTTAGCTGAGATTGTCTCAAAGCAATGGTGAAGGGGGCAGCTTCAGAACAACCAATGGTCCACTCTTTTTTTACAAACATAAGTTCCTAGGTTTGGTAGACCGAAAGATATATCTACTCAGACAGCAGCTTTTATGATTACTCAGCTAGGTCCAGTTCTACCTCTCCACTCTGGTACCTGACACCTTTGGTTAAGGTATGCAAAAAATAAGGCAATAATATATCTGCACGTCATGTATATGATTTTTTTGATGTGCACAGTTGGGTGCTTTACCCTTTAAAACCTTTCACTTTTATCAGCCTCGTGCCTTATCTTTGCCCTCAAACACACGTCAAGATGTGAGGAGTAGTGCTGGAAAGAAGATAATGTCCCCTTTCCAGCTCTTCCTAGTCGATTCCTTCTTGGGGAGCGACCCATGACTGCAATCCCCAAGCAGAGATCTACCCACTTGAGACCAGGTAAGAGTTATTTCGGTTGGGCTGGCCTCCGAGGCCATTGGAAATTTCTCCCCCACCCCCTGTGGGGATCACCGTGTTTCTGAACTCCAAAGACAAATAGAGTGTGTTTACCAACAGTCCACCCCCTCTGGGGTAGAAAGTCTTTAGACTCCAGGGACAGCTTTAAAAAGAGGGTGTGTGGCCTGCTACTGTTTTGGGCCATGCCCCCATCCTAGAATGGGCCCAGCAGTCTCTTTGGTTCCCCTGAGGGGACAGACTGGGGGAGCCTACATTCAGTCAACCCACTGGAGGAGACAGAAAGACCACTAGACACTAGGAAAAGATCTGTTTTTTGAGGGACAGCCCCTGGGACATGAACAAGGGGGGAACAACCTAGTAAGAAAAGGTAGTGGGATCCGTCACATTTGTGACAGAGTTATCCCATCTGCCAAACTCTAAATCATGCGTTCTTTTCAGAAATGTATGTTTTCTGGTTTCATCCATGTTTTTCACATCTGTTTCCACCATATGCTGCAAGTATGTTGAAGCTACAAAGAATAGGAAAAATCCCCTACCACTTAGAAAAGTGCAAACTGTTTTAATTGTGGTAGTTTGTTTTTAATTCTGCTTGTTCCTGAAAGTTGGGAAGATGGTGGTCTAAGCATAGCAGATCTTGTGTTGAAGATATTCAGTAAAAAAAACACACCCTTTCTTTCTGAGTACTTTTTCCCTATTTTTTTTTTAAAACAATAACACCGTGTATAGTTTAGCTATTGTGTTGGTTCCTCCTGGGAAATTCACAAACACTGTGTACCTGTAAAATCCCAAATATGTGGGAAAAAGAACACAAATGTGGCCTGCATACAGTTTGTGGGAAAACATGTTATGTCGGCTTAAGACAGAAGTGCCCAAAACATCAAAAAAGGCACAGGACTCACGCTGGAAAAGCCTTAGGAGATAATAAGTTAATATCTGTTGTTAATATTATTTATAGGTTTCTGTGTTGGAGGAACGGCGGCTCGGAGCACAGGGTGTGTGTATCTTCCCCTCCATTTCGCTGCTGTACGGAGGACGGACGGAGATCAGACACGCTGCAAGTGTTCGTGCCGGGTGGTTCACAGTTCGCGGCAGGGTTCGTGGCAAGGACACCAACGAGACACGAGACACAGAGCCTTGGGAGCCTTTGGAGCCCTGAAAAGGAGCAAGGCGCTGACAACGAGGGTGTCACAGGAGGTCGTGACCCCTAGATCACTGGTTCCCAACCTTTTGATTTCTGTGGACCCCCACTTTAACATTAATGGAACCCAGGGACCCCCACTGAATCATCATTAGAATTATGGGACCCCCGCCTGACTCATTACTGGTAGTTGGGGACCTAATTTGTCAATATTTGTTAATATTTTTTCATTTTCTAGGCTCTCGCGGACCCCCTGAGAAGGCTTTGCGGACTCCCAGGGGTCCCCAGACCACAGGTTGGGAACCACTGCCCTAGATTACAAATAAGAAAGGATCCGGGGGGCCGGTGGGCTCAGAAAAGTCCTGGGAGAGGGTGCCGGAGAGAGAGCTGTGGCACCACAGGGCCAAGGGGGGCCTCGAGCACGGTGTGGAGCTTAGTGGAGCACAGAATCTCACACAAGGGGTGTAGTACGGTGCAGTATTCTGCTGCACCCCCCCAACCACACATAGACACACAGAAGCACACAGAGGCACACCAGGCATTTTCCAGGGTCCACCAGGCTGTTTGGAAACCTGGGGTAAAGCAGCCGCACCCACACAGAGTTTGTGAGACCTGTCACCCCCCGCCACCCATCCCTCCCCAGCCAGTCACCATGCATGGCACTTTGAGAACTCCACTAGGACTTCACTAGGCGGGCACCAGCTGGAACCCTGGGGTGCTAAAAGAGCCACAGCTACAAAGAGACAGAGAGACTGTGAGACTGTGACACTGTGACGCCAGGCCGTCCCGTTCCCCCCGGCAGTCATTGGTGCATGGTACCTTGAGGAACCTGGGGACCCTGAAAGGAATCCGAAAGACTCAGTGAGGCACAGAGGTTTGAAGAGGCCCGTATTCCTCTATTACAACAAACTATGACACAGAAACTCGGTGACTGATCAGAGAACCGGAGGTAAGCCAGTGGGTGTGAATTCCTCAAAGGCACTAGGCTGCAGCATGCCCTTTCAGCACGGAAGCAGCCAGTAATAGACCGGTGTGGCTTGTGCATAAAGGAAGATGCTTAAGCATCTTCTACCCGAGAAAGAATTGACTATCAGTTGAATCACCTAGACATAGGGGGTCATTACAACATTGGCGGTAAAAGGCGCTTACCGCCGTGCAGAAGACCGCCAATACACCGCCGCGACCGCGGAATCCCGCCACAGCTATTATGACCCACATCTCGGAATCCGCCGAAATTCAGACACCCACATAAGTCCGCCACAACAAAGGTCAGTGTTAAACTGGTGAAAACAAAACCTCCACCTCCACACCAACAGAAACACGCCCATGCTATTACGACCCACGAATCCACGCAGCGGTCTTTCAGCCGCGGTATTCCATTGGCGGTACACACCGCCGCGCTCAAAATCCACACACATCTCCAAAACACCACCACATTGGACAATTCCAAATACACACACCTGATACACATACAAACAACACTCCCACACACCCAACACAATATAAAACACACACCCACATCACCCACAAACTCCTACGACCAAAAAATAGAGACGAAGGCCAGAGAGAGAGCACAGAATAGACAACCCCACCACACAGAGGCACACAACACCATCACCCACACAACATCCACGCACAAAACACCTCACACCACTACACATCACCACACTCATCAACACATACACCACCCCACACATCACCTACACCACCCCATGTCACGCCAAAGACACCCCCGTTTTTCAGGAGCTCAGGGTCATGGTGGAGGAAATCCTACGGGTAGAGCCACAGCTATTTGGCTCACAGGTGCAGCACACATCCATAGCCAGGAAGATGGAGCTATGGCACAGAATCGTGGACAGGGTCAACGCTGTGGGACAGCATCCAAGAAATCGGGAGGACATCAGGAAGAGGTGGAACGACCTATGGGGGAAGGTGCGTTCAGCGGTCTGCAGGCACAACATCGCGGTTCAGCGGACTGGCGGCGGACCCCCACCTCCTCCCCCACAACTAACAACATGGGAGGAGCAAGTCTTGACCATCATGCATCCAGAGGGCCTTGGAGGAGTCGGTGGAGGAATGGACACTGGTAAGTCAAATCTTAACTATCATATCCCCCACCCTACCTGCATGATATCACACATCCCCACCCTCACACCCTCTCCTATCACTCCAACTCCTCACTAATGTACTAATAACACAAACCACACATCCCAACACCAAGCCCTCAATGACACAACTAAGCATGGTCACCCCTCACCAAAGCATGCTCACTGCACATACCCAGAACACCCCCCCCCCAACCATCATCACACAAGCCCCCCCCCACAGGAATGCTTGCACTGGTGGAAACGGTGAGCCACCCATTGCACACCATGACACACAAACATGCAATAATCATGCACTTATGCCCCTGCAGGATCACGAAGGACCGTCACCACACCGGAGGGTCCAGACAACTCCACTCCACCCACAGAAGAGGCCCACAGTGACGATAGCAGCTCTGCCCTACTGGATCCTGATGACCAGCCCGGACCATCGTGGGCCTCGGGACAGTCGGTTCCCCTTGCACAGGCACAGCCCAACACTGACCTTCCACCCTCTGGTAACACCAGCACAGCACCAACCCAGCGGGCCCATACCTCCCTACCCAGGTCACGTCAATCAGCGGTGTGTCCACCACTACAGGGAACCCAGGATAACCCACCACCCCAACAACAACAGGGACTTGGGGGCAGTGGTAGTGGGCACACGGTCCAGGGGACGGAGGCACAGGAACACAGGGGAACTGGGAGGGCTGCTGTGCGACAGGGTGCGGACAGGCCAAGGGAACCCACTCTCCCCGAGGCCCTATCCTCCATCATGGGAGCATACCACCACTCCCAGGAGACGATGGCGACGGTCCTGGCCAAGTTTCAGGACACCCAGCGCCTGCAGGAGGAAGATTATTTGGGGTTCAGGGAGGAGCTCAGGACCATCAGCTCTGCCCTGGGTATCATCGTAGGGGTGCTGAAGGACATACAGCAGACCTTGAGGGACACCGTGGCACTCCAAGGGGCCCCTGACACTAGCCAGGACGATGAACTGCCCACCACCTCCGCCGGCGCTAGTGGACAGGACGCCCCGCCACAGGACAACCACACCAGCACCCCACCTCCTGCAGACGGAGACCCACTCCTCAAGCTGTCCCTGAGATCCAGGAACAGGACAGAGCAAGATGGCAAGACCCCCGCCAGGAAATGAGACCACCCTGATTGTCCTCCCACTGTCCCACTTTGTTACCCTGTCCATACTTTAACTGCCACAGCTCCACTTCCTTTGCCCATATGGCCAGTGCACCTGTGTGACCAACGGACTGGACTCTGCCATGGACATTCCTCCACCGCACCCCATCACCATAGTAAAACCCCCCTCCATTTTTGAGCACTTCAATAAACACCCTTGAACCACAAAAAAATCTGGAGTCAGTCTGTTATTTGGTAAAATGTATTATCAATGACAGTGTCAAAATGCGTTTCTAGTTGTAAAGCCAAAATACCTATGTCACACATCACAAGTCCTTGAAAGATGCAATCAGATAACACACGTTGGTAACCACACCTGTGAAACCGTAATGGAAAGGTACAACTCAGTTACCAAATAATAACACACAGGATAGAGGAAGACGTGTGACAGTGAATGTAATGGTAAAAATGAAAATGTTCTCACCTGTGTGTCACTGGAAATAATGCTGTATGACTGACTCCCTGTTGTCGTTGTCTTCTTCCTCAGCTTCCTCCTCATCACTGTCCACAGGCTCCACAGCTGCCACAACACCGTCATCTGGACCATCCTCCTGCAGAAAAGGCACCTGCCATCGCAAAGCAAGATTGTGAAGCATCGAGCAGGCGATGATGATCTGGCACACCTTCTTCGGTGAGTAGAATAGGGAACCACCTGTCATATGGAGGCACCTGAACCTGGCCTTCAGGAGGCCGAAGGTGCGTTCGATCACCCTCCTAGTCCGCCCATGGGCCTCAGTGTAGCGTTCCTCTGCCCTTGTCCTGGGATTCCTCACTGGGGTCAGCAGCAAGGACAGGTTGGGGTAACCAGAGTCCCCTAATAGCCACACATGGTGCCTCTGGAGTTGACCCATCATATAAGGGACGCTGCTATTCCGCAGGATGTAGGCGTCATGCACTGAGCCAGGGAACATAGCATTTACCTGGGAGATGTACTGGTCTGCCAAACATTCCATCTGTACATTCATGGAATGATAACTCTTCCGGTTCCTGTACACCTGTTCACTCCTGTGGGGGGCGACCAGAGCTACATGGGTCCCATCAATAGCACCTATGATGTTGGGGATATGTCCAAGGGCATAGAAGTCCCCTTTCACTGTAGCCAAATCCTCCACCTCAGGGAAAATGTTGTATCTCATTACGAGTTTCAGCAGGGCAGCCAACACTCTGGACAACACGTTGGAAAACATAGCCTGGGACATCCCTGATGCCTTGGCCACTGTTGTCTGAAAAGACCCACTTGCAAGGAAATGGAGCACTGACAGCACCGGAATGTCAGGGGGGATTCCAGTGGGATGGCGGATTGGTGACATCAGGTCTGGCTCCAACTGGGTACATAGTTCCTGGATTGTGGCACGGTCAAACCTGTGGGTGATGATTAAAAGTCGCTCCTCCATTGTCAACAGGTCCACCAGCGGTCGGTACACCGGAGGATTCCGCCATCTTCTCAATTGTCCCAGATGACGGTGCCTAGGTAGGACAACAGCGACCACAGAGTCAACAAATTTCCAGGTATGTACCCACAGATACACAGAACACGACACCAAACACAAAACCATTCCTGTATGTGTGTTGAGTGTAGGCCTAGCTATGTGTGACGCAGAAGTAAATGAAGCAATGTGGCCCCTGAAATGGCAGATGCCTGACCTGTAAAGTGGGACAAAGGGGTGTGAGGTAACTGCGCTGGCGGTGTACACCGTCGCGGTAGGCGGTCGTAGACCGCGGCGCAATGCGGCATTGGTTAACATTGGACCCTATGGGTCCCAGGAGCCAATGAACAAGTGCGCCAGCGTTGATGATACGCACCGCCGCGGACGTGACCGCCGCGGACGCCACCGCCATTTTCTATCTATTCAATCACTCGATACCTGACCTTTGACAGGAGAGGACCTACACTGCAAGTGCTGCTGTGACCTCGGTCTGGAAGCGACGATGGTTACTGCATCTGGGGAAAGGGCCCCTGCCTTCACTGCTCAGGAGTTGGAGAAACTAGTAGACGGGGTCCTCCCCCAGTACACGCTACTCTGCGGTCCTCCAGACCAACAGGTAAGTACACAGGGAGCACGTTGTATGGGCTTGGCCTGGGTGGAGAGGGCTGGTTGTAAGAGGGAAGGGGGCAGAGTTCAGGGAACATGAATGCATGTGAATTCATGTGCCACATGACAAGGGTAGGGAGGGGGGATACTTACATCGACGGTGCAGTTGGTAATGACTTCTCTTCTTCCCTTGTGCATGTCATGTAGGTCAGCGCCCACCAGAAGGACATTTGGCGTGCCATCGCCAAGGAAGTCTGGACCCTGGGGGCCCACCAGAGACGGGGCACCCACTGCCAGAAAAGATGGAGGACATTCGCCGCTGCAGCAAGTAGACGGCGGAGGCTCAGCTGGGGATGGCCTCCCAACTTGGGAGGGGTGCCCGTCGCACCATGACCCCCCTGATGTTCCGGATCCTGGCGGTGCCCTACCCTGAGTTGGATGGGCGCTTGAGGGCATCACAGCAGACACAAGGGGGTGAGTACACTATCATTCTGGGGACTTTGCGCGCAGTTGAGGGGTCTAGGTGTGGGAGGAGGGCTGTGGGTTTCCCTAGGCCATGGTGACTTCCATAGGCTAGGCCCCTCCGTAATGCAGGCCATCTGGCACTCCACCCCACCGCAGTAGAGTGCCAAGTACAGGTATACATGCCCCTGTGGCATCCATGTGTTCAGATGTCCACCATAGCCATGTAGGCCAGATCCCAGGAATTGCATCTGTAGAGACCAGGAGCACGGCGTAGTGCAGGGGGCTGCTGTGTCTGTATTTTCCGCCAATGGTAGCGGTATGCCATGCACTCAACCTGTCTTTCTTCTGTCATCCCCCATCTTTTTGTGCTCTCCCTGTTCTTTTGTGAATCAGCATCATCAGGCGGAGGTACAGTGGCACCGGAGCATGAGGGAGCTGCATCCCACATGGCCATGGAGGGCCACACCACGGACTCAGAATGCACCAGTGGGACGGAGGGCGAGGGGACCTTCACGTCGGCCACCGGATCACCAACCAGCGACACGGACTCGTCCGCCGATGGGAGCTCCCTTGTGGTGGCGGCACCATCTGTGCCCCCCACTTCTACAGGTACAGCCGCTACCTCCCCTACCAGCACCGCCCTCCCAGCAGCCCCTCAGCGTTAGCCCCGTGCCCGCTCACCCAGGAGGGTGGGCATCACCTTCGCCCCAGGCACCTCAGGCCCTGCCCCAGTCACCCCTGCTGCCCTCAGTGAGGAGGCCATTGACCTCCTCAGGTCACTCACTGTTGGGCAGTCTACCATTGTGAAGGCCATCCAGGGTGTAGAAAGGGAGTTGCAACACAGTAATGCATTCCTGGAGGGCATTCATTCTGGTCAGGCTGCCCTTCAGCGAAACCTGCAATCTCTGGCCTCAGCACTGATGGCAGCCATTGTCACTTTGTCTAGCCTCCCCCCTCCAACTTCCTCCACCCAGACCCAATCCCCTGTACCCCAGCCCATCCCAAGCACACCATCAGACCAGCATGCACACACCTCAACACACAAAAGTAGCTCAGGCAAACATAGGCACCACACATCCCACAGGCACTCACACAAGCATCACACACATACAGACACAGCAACATCCACTGCCTCCACTGTTTCCCCCTCCTCATCGTCTCCCTCCTCCCTCCCAGTGTCGTCTACACTCTCACCTGCATGCACTACATCAACAGCCACTAGGACTCGCAGCAGAACACCCAGCACCACACCCCGCTCACCTGCACTCACCACCCCCACTACCATTCACACGTCCCCTGTGTCCTCTCCCAGAGTGTCTGTGACATCCCCTCCCAAAGTACACAAATGCGGGCACCCACACACCCAACATCCATCCACCTCACGACAGCCTCCAGTACCTGCACCTGCACCTGCACCCAAAACACCTAAAGTGACACCTCCTACAACCACCTCCTCTTCCTCCACTCCCAGACCCCCTCCAGCTACCCATCCCAGTGTTTGTCAGAAACTGTCCCTCTGCAAAGTTGACCTTTTTGCTCCCACCCCTCCAATTCATCAGTCCCGTCGTAGCGCCTCAGCCAAAAAGCCTCCAGTACCATTGGTGCGTGTTCAAGGTGTGTGGAGAGCACCGGCCACCAGGGCAGGCAGTGTGACACGGAGCCAAGGCACTGTCAGTCCACCCCCTGTAAAGGCTCTGAAGTTGGAAAGTGGCCGACAGGACCGGCTGAAGACTCCTGGAGGCAAAACAACTCACAGGGGTCCCAGGGGGATTGCAGATTCAGCTGTGACTCCTCAAAAGGTGGGGAAGGGCCAAAAGAAGTCTGCACAGCCTGGTGTGAGCATCACGGCGGAGAAGGGCGACATCCTTCCTGGCGGCCGGGATGCCACCGCCAGCACCGTCGTCACTGGTCATGAGACCACCGCCAGAGTCATTGCCCAGGAGGGCCCAAGTATCGTCACTAGTCAGGAGACCACCGCCAGAGTCATTGCCCAGGAGGGCCCAAGTATCGTCACTGGCCATGAGACCACCGCCAGAGTCATTGCCCAGGAGGGCCCAAGTATCGTCACTGGTCAGGAGACCACCGCCAGAGTCATTGCCCAGGAGGGCCCAAGTATCGTCACTGGTCAGGAGACCACCGCCAGAGTCATTGCCCAGCAGGGCACAAGTATTGTCACTGGTCAGGAGACCACCGCCATAGGCATTGCCCAGGAGGGCACCGGCAGCCACAGCCCCGCTGGGCAATGAGGGACCGTCATGCGACACACCAATGCCCAGTCCAGAGCCCGCCATGGCAAAGCACCGCTGAACAGTCCAGAGACCGCCATGGCAAAGCACCCCTGAACAGTCCAGAGCCCGCCATGGCAAAGCACTGCTGCACAGTCCAGAGACCGCCATGGCAAAGCACCACTGAACAGGGCATGCACCGCTGAACAGGACAAGCACCGCTGAACAGGGCATGCACCGCAGAAGAAGGAAAAGACCGCCACATCAAGCATCGTTATCCCATGTGCAGCTGGGACTGTGACGGGACAGGAACTGTCACGGGGAGACTAATCCAGTCTGGGCACCATTCCCCCTCCAGAACCAGTGGAGAGACCCATCAACTACCTCTGTCCTTCACAGGATGAAACACTCTGGGCACCAGTCCCCCTCCAGAACCAGTGGAGACATGCATCCACTACCTCAGTCCTTCACAGGATGAAGCACTCTGGCACCAGTCCCCCTCCAGAACCAGTGGAGGCTGTTATGTACTTGTGAGACTGTGGCTTTGCACTCCCCAGGATGGAACAGTGGGCAAACCACCCACTGTAGAGACTTGTTTGACTGTGGCTTTGCACTCCCCAGGATGGAACAGTGGGCAAACCACCCACTGTAGAGACTTGTGAGACTGTGGCTTTGCACTCCCCAGGATGGAACAGTGGGCAACCCACCCACTGTAGAGGCTTGTGAGACTATGGCTTTGCACTCCCCAGGATACATCAATGGGCATGGAGCCCCGTCGTGGATGTGGTGTGGTGCTGTAATACGGCTGAGGTGCTCCCCCTTCCCTTCCCCCTGAGGTGCTTGTTGTTTTTCTCTCTGATGCCCCAGCAGTGTTCTCTCCATTTGTGGACAGGTATCTTGTGTGGGCCTCGCCCATGCATTTTTGGCCTAGTGGTGCACGGACATTGAGATGTGCATATCTGCACTACTTCTCGTACTGTATATACCTTTGTATACGTTTATATATATCTATATATAATTGACACATGTATATTGATACATTACAATGTTTGAACTGATTTCGTTTTGTGTTTGCATTCTTCCGGGGGGGTTGGGGGTTGTTACTGTGATGTTTGTAAATGCATTGGTGTGTGTGTTGTAATATGCGAGGGTGGGGGTGGGGGTGGGGGTGTTGCGTGTGTGTGTCCCTATGTCGTAGGTGCAGTACTCACCGTTGTCTTCGCTGCCGCCGGCACTGGTCTTCGTAGATGAGTAGGAAGATAAGGGTAGGTAGGATTTGTAATTCCGGCTCCATGGTGTCCTCCTTCCTCGTGGGATGTGTTAAGGTGAGCGTTTTCCCATTGCAAAAGCAGTTTTCGCTGTGTTTTTATCCACGGAGAATCCGCCCCGGAAAAGGTGGCGGTTTGGTGGGTTGTGATCCTATGGGCGGTACATTGTCTTCCGCCTGTCTGTTGGCGGTGACCGCCGCGCTGCTTGTCTGTACCGCCGTGGCGGTGGGAGTGTTAAAGTGGCTGTCTTTGTTGGCGGTTTCCGCCACGGTCATAATTCCCTTTTTTTGTCCGCCGGCCTGTTTGCGGTATTACCGCACCTTTAACACCGTCCACCAGGGTTGTAATGACCACCATAGTCTGTTAACCTTGGGGAAGCAGTAAGGATCACACTAACTTGGGTAAGAAAAAAAGCAGCAAAGTGGCAAAGGCAAGGTTCCCCAGGGGAGGGTTAGCTTGAGCTAAGGAGTGAGTCCACAGAGAGGAACCCCCACCAAACCTGGCAAAATCAAAGAAATTATCTTATAAATCACGAGCCAGGGTAAAAAGGCAGGATACAAAATCACAGACTTCTTGCTCACCAGGATGGAGTTGAATTCCATTGACGCTTCAAAAGGTTTAGCATCTTCCACCCTACTGCTTGCCAATGACACTGAAATAACAGCTGCAGTTGAAGTTAAGACCACACAGGACGTGGAAAGGTCTTGTGTTGACATAGGAGCAACAAACACATTTAGACCACAGTCTAACAAAACAGGCTTAACAATTAACGCAGAAATTCATAGATGCCACCAAATTGACTAATTTTCCACTTTAAATGTTAGCAACTGGAATAACTGAGGTCAGAGTCTGTGGTCTACATCACATACCAAACAACCTCTGCAAGAAGAAAACGATATTGATTGTATCATAATGTAGGAACATCCACTAATTGATCTCTCAGAAACTTGCTCAGATATACTGTTAGGCAAACAGATTGCAAACAGAAAAGCTACTTGGAGATCCATCTGTAGCACAAGCTCACCAGGGAAATATTACTAATTTTATAAAACAATAACTTCAATGACATTCGATACTCAGGTAACTGCAGCAGATATGGCAATGGACCGACAAGAGGAAACTAATGTCCCATTGGACCTTATTATAGGGGCTAAACTTAATGTGGAACCATCAACATCTGGAGATTCATGGCAGGCTTTGTTATCAACTATGGATGCGATGTCTGCAGCCATCCAATTTCAAGCAGATAAACTAGATACCCAGGAAGACTTACTTAATATTTTGACAGCCAATATTATGTGCATTGATAAGAAGCTTCAAGCGCTGAATGATCTGATAAAGAGGACTCAAACTCACTCGTACACTGTCAACACCAGGACAGTGCGCGCTCTACGGGAAGCATAATGCAAAATGACAAACCTTATGCATTTTGTGTTGATATTGTATATTAACCTTTTGCATTGCAGGTATTTATCTTGAAATGTCATTAATGCTGTTTGTAATGAATTGTTCATTTTCAAGGCTTTGCTGCAGGAATACAGGCTGTGGTCCCTATTCTGAGCCTTTATAGTCGCCTTTCCTGTAGACTGGCGGGGTGTGGCATGTGGGCGGGGCTTGGGTCTATTCAAGAGACCCAGCCCAACTCCACGTGCTCACTATTCAGAGGTCCCGGTGCAGAGCAGCAGTATTTCCCTGAACTGCTGTTACAGAGCCCTACTTAGGCATTTACCTGGCCCTGTCCTCTTTATTTTGCTGATCTTCAAGCAGGGCGGTAAGGCGGAGGTCGGGGTAGGCCGCCAATTCCGTTTCTAGAAGCATTTGAGTTTTGGCCTTGTGATTTACAGAGTGCGCGATCGTTTTGAGGCACTTGAATCTTGATGGTTGAATAAGCAACAGTGTGCGCGATTCATTCTTGGCAATTAACCCTTGCAGATTGGATCGGCAGAGTATGCGATCATTTTGAGGCATTCGAATCTTGATGGTTGAATCGGCAACAGTGTGAGCGATTCATTCTTGCCAATTAACCCTTGCAGTTCGGATCGGCAGAGGGCTCGATCATTTCTAGGCATTTGAATCTTGATGGTTGAATCGGCAACAGTGTGCGCAATTCATTCTTGGCAATTAACCCTTGCAGTTCAGATCGGCAGAGTGCACAATCATTTCAGGTATTTGAGTCTTGATGTGTAGTCTGGCAATAAGGTGCGCAATAATTTCTGGGCAATTGAACCTTGAAACTTAGACCAAACAGAGGGCCTGATTACAACTTTGGAGGAGGTGTTAATCCGTCCCAAAAGTGACGGTAAAGTGACGGATATACCACCAGCCGTATTACGAGTCCATTATATCCTATGGAACTCGTAATACGGCTGGTGGTATATCCGTCACTTTACCGTCACTTTTGGGACGGATTAACACCTCCTCCAAAGTTGTAATCAGGCCCAGAGTGTGATCTTTCTAGACAAAACAAGTTTAGTCAGTTTACCTCTTCTACAGTATCATTCATGAATCCTATAGCAGTTAATTCTTTGGGAACGAATGTACTCATTGATTCTTGTTATGACGTAATTGCTATTCTAAGGACTAACTTGAGAGAGTTCAATGTTCAGAGTATATTAAGAAGATATTATTTTGAAAACGCTCATATGAAAGTCTGCGTAATCCTTCTTTTATTTCCAGGTATCCAGAGTTAAAAAGGTCACGTTATTGAAAAGTTCTTGATCTCTCATGTTATTAGAGTATAGATAATTAAAACAAAGTTCATGAAGATAAATGTGAATAACCTTGCTATTGTGTTCTTAACTCTTGCTTCCACAGGTCTCCTTCCCTGCTGTTCCCAACCTAAAACCCCATCCCCAACTTGGCCATTCTTTAACTCTGTGCTATGATAGCTAGTAGAGTTTGGAGCTGCCAAGAGGTGGACGTATTGGGAACAGGCGCAAACCCCGAGGATCCGATCTCGCTGACATACACTCAGCAGGTGACATGCCAGTGCTCCACTATAGGCGACAATTCACAAAGGACCATAGAAATTTTAAATGACATCTTGAAAGAGGTAAAAGCTCAGACTCCTAGAGTCCAAGACCACTCTAGAAGCAGCGGAGAGATGGCCCTCAAAAACCCTGTGAATAAGGAAAGTATTCACAACGTAGCGGATCTCCCACATGAAAGCAAAAATCCTACAGATAACCACTGTCCCGGTCAGGAAATAATTTTTAGCAACATAGAGGGTAGATCAGGTCTCAGCACACAAGAAATAGGCTCAGCCATGGGCGGACCGGCGGAATGAGTCACTAATGACCTAATAGTGCAGGAAGCCTCGCTCACGGAAAGGAAAAGGAAACGACAAAGGAAAGCAAGGTTCAGCAAAACAGCATATGGAAGTCATTCGCTAAATCCAATAGCTTGCAGAGCAAGGAATCAGTAAGGATTGATAATAGTAATAAAGTAGCAAGTAGGATAACATCCAGACAGATGAGGGAAGAGCAGCTGGATAGCGAGGATAACCCCATGTTTGAAAAACGTAGATAGGATTTGTGGACCAAGCTTCTCATGTCTAACAAACAGAAGAACAACAAAAAGTTCTAGCAATTGGTAAATGGGCTAAGCCAGTAGAAAAATCGACAAGAAAATGCAGGTATAGACACAGCCACATGAGAAGCCCATGTATTAACAATGTATTCACACCCAGGGCATCACATGAAGGAGGAGGTCTTTCAGGCTGCAAAAGACTCAAGAAAGACAAACTTTGGCTCTAGAGTGAAGTTGAAAACAGACTTATCTCTATCTGACAATGAACAGGAACACACTCTAATGAACATAGATATTGAAAAGCTGACAGGCCTTATTAAGAAACTAAAATTGGAAGGGGCAGGTTACCTGAATGGAATCCCGAACGCCCTTTTTAGGATAGATTCCACATTCTGGGCTTATTATCTGGCGCTGCTTTTTAATGACCTTCGGGGCACTATGCGGCTATCAGACGCATGGAAAGGCAGTAGTCTCCACCCAATATACAAGATAGGAAATCCTGCAGCCCCCTCGAACTATAGGCTAATAGCTTCGATTGATGTGGAAGCTAAACTCTATGCAGCCTGTAAATTGCAACAACTAGCAGAAAGGATATACGAAAGACAACTAATACCACAATGCCAGACAGGCTTCAGAGCTGGCATGGGAGCCTCAACCAATCTGGCAGTCCTGGCTCTGTTGGGAAATAAAGCCATGCTCAAGAATAAACAGTTATTTGCGTGTTTTATTTAACTGAAGGCTGCCTTTGATTGCGTGCCAAGAACCTGCTTATGGGAAAAATTGAAAGGTTGGGGCCTTCCCTGCAGCCTTCTAAACGCAATGATGGACCTATATACAGGTGCCTGGGCGCAAGTAAAAATTGGGGAGGGTGGCCACCTCACCAACAGAATTCCAACAGCAAAAGGATTAAAACAAGGGTGTGTTCTAGCTCCCACGCTGTTCAATCTATACCTTGCAGACCTAGCCGATGCCCTAGCACCCGTAAATAGTCATCGGCCAGTTTTGGCCAGGAAAGGAATAGCATGGCTACAGTATGCAGACAACACAGTTTTACTCAGGCAAACACCAGTCGGACTACAGCAGAGCATTGATGCACTCTATACATACAAAACAATGCAAGGTCTGGAATTGAACTTGAGGAAAACTAAGGTTGTCTGCCTGGTTGATACCAAGTTTAAATCTTTTTCATGATTCACAAATGGAACACGGGTGGAGGTTGTCCCTCCCTATAAATATTTGGGATTCACCATGGAGCATCTCTTGACTTTAAAACCACAGCTTGCTGTTGCCCAAGCTAAAGCCCACTCCCTGACCTATGGTTTTAAAGTATTAGAACAAAAACTGAGTTGCCCATCATACAATCACTTGCTTTCTGTCATGGCAGCACAGTTAGTGCCTAGCGTTACATGTGGAGCCGAAATAATGTTGGGAAAGGAAGTTGCTTTTTACAACCAAGTTCAAACGAAGGCTTATAAATCAGTATTTCGGATCTCTCGATCAGTATCTCCTGCTCAGGTCCGCTTAGAATTGGGTTTGAAAAATTATGAACATCAGAGTAAATGTGCCTATATCAAATTTTGCTGGAGAATGAGAGCAGCAGAGATTGGTACAATCAATAATCTGTGCTGCATTGAAATTGAGGAGCAACAGCGTCATAATGATAAAAGCACATGGGGTCATCATTTAAACAACTCTATCAAAGACCTAGGTTTGCAAGAACCCTGGGATATGAACCTGGATAAAGTGGAGTTTTATCAGAAGGCAAATGCTGCTACTAGGTTGAGGTCCTCAATCTTTGACAAACATAAATTTGCAAGAAGGCGACAAGCCTGGACTGTTATAACATCATACAAATCTCAACGGGCTCAGGATTACCTAGCAGCTTCCTTCAGCCAGTCATTGCAACCTCAGTTCATGGTTTTTTGATTTGGTTTGATGGAAACAAAAGGTATGTTCCCTCAATGGAGACAACAAGCACAGACACATTCTTGCTGACTTTGTCGATACAGACAAGGGTTACTAGAACACATCTTTTGTGTGTGCCTGGCATTGTTAGGTCATAGGAGATTGTATTTGAAAAATATTCTCAGGTCACTAAATATACGCTCATGTAGGCCCGCTATCGTCAGTTGGCTAAGTGGACTTTCAATCCCGTTCTCATGCCAGGGGACTAAATTTATGGGTCAGGCCCGTAAAGAAATGGATAAAAAAGCTGAGTAGGCAGTGAGTGCCCGGTTTCTCGGTTTAGGTTTGAAGAGTACCCAAATGGTCAACTTTAGCTCATAGCTTGTAATCAGTCATTGGTAACTAGGTTTAATTTTATGTTATTAACATTAGGAAATCGACTGTGTTTTATTTTTAGTAACCAGGACGCAACGTCACTCTCACACGGGCATAAGCAAGTCCCTGAATTTAAGACCAAGGACAAAGGATGAAACTAGTGGAGTAGGCTTTAATCATGTATAAGTTTAATATTTTATGACATGATTTTGGATCAGAATAAGCCCCAACTTTTTTTGTGTGCATTTAAATCTTAGAGAGTATGTTTGAGCGTTTACATACAGATGCACTTTATTCATTTACAAGTAGAATAAAACTTAATAAGTCTCAAGTGTCATTCAGTCGAATACAGAGGTGATTAAAAAATAATTGTAGTTCCAGGGCTCCGGAATGAACTTGGACAGGTAATATTGCACACTTCATACAGGCATTGTAACATTAACGATGATCTTGGCAAACGGTAGTAGCATCAGTAGCCATGCTCCCATTAAACAACTATTGTACAACAAGCACCCATTAGCACCTATTTGATATCAACTGTGTTGCTAATCATGTGCCTATTTGTAGTGATTCATCCCTAGCTCCTGCCCTGTGATAACGCGTCCAGCCCTTATAAATTACCTGTACCTGGACACGTTGGAGGTCGGTGAAATCTTTTAACCGAGTCGGGCTCTCCTCATCCTCAATAGTCGAGTCACTCAATTCAATAATCAATAACCGTTGTAATCGATAATCAATACTCAATTAATAGATCAATATAATACATCAGAAATCAATAACAGTTGATATTTCTGCGCACCATGACCTTTCAGTCATGAATAACCACACCAGTTTATTAAAAGTTAGTGAATTTATTTCCCTATATTAACAAAGCTAGCACGATATATATGTGTCTCAAAACCAATTGATATATGTATATGAACATTACTAGCTGTCCATAACGGCGGATGAAACGCAATCTACGTAAAATCTGAATAATGATACACTCTGTTATAGCAATGCAAATCACCAATGTGACTAACTGTATTTGACTAATTGCATACATTCGGTCAGCATAACAAGATTTCAATTCTTCATGATACATTGAATGAATACCTCGACTAACCTCTAATTAGCATTGGCATGTGGGACTTCATGCAAAACGAATTTAGTCAACACAAATTTGGAAAAGTTCTAGCTAGGATCCTATCAAAATAGCAGTTGGTACCTAAAAGGAAAAAAAACACAATGCACAATACATTTATCCTTTCATATTTACCAAATACAATCAGCATTCAAGAAAAGTCTTCGTCCTTCAGGTACCGGTTGATCAGCATGGGGCAAATTTCAAAGGGGCAAAGTTAAGGGCAAGCTTCCTTGCAACGGCAAGGAGAATAGGGCAAAGTTACTGCATGGGCAAGGCAGGGCAAATCAAAGTTAAAGTCTCTAGGGTGAGAATTCTTAAAGTCTCTTTCTCTCAGATAGAGAAAAGGGCATCAGGGTGTCGTCCAAAATGGAGTCTGGCATCAGGCTTCAAACTGGCATCGAGGAAAATGGCTGACTTCTCTTTGTCCGGTGGGTTTAAGTAAGAAACATTCCAAATTCTGTAGGGTCTTCCATTGGAGGGTTCATAGGTTGGCTTCAAATTGTCCAATCAAAAATTGTCTTTTACTAGCGCCCATTTATGCATACACTGTCCTTGGCGCCTTGGAACACAAATTGTATCATGGTTTGCCAATTATTTTACTGTCTGTACCTTCATTGTCCGCACCTGCAGAGACTGACCTTGTATCAAAGGGGATGTAACCGGCCTAGCACGAAACCTTGGAGATAAGTGTACCAGCCAGTTTCTACTGGAAAAATACAACTTCAAGCAAGAATATATTTCATTAATTCAAGGAAAAAAAGAATCACGTAGTTAGAATTTGAAACCAAGCAACTAGGCCAAAGCCTGTACTAAATTTAAGCTAAGCAAAACAGTTTTCAAACAAGAAATCATGGCATACATTTGCGATTATGACGGATTAATACTTTTTTAATACTTCATGATTAATAAAGCTCGTTTATAATGATGGCGAACTGCCCCGAGGGCACAATTTTCCTTGTACATTATTTCTTTTACTTAAAATCACACTTCAATATATATGTCGGTTACACAGTATACATGAATATATATCGAACCCTCTTTTTCTGCGTCATCAATCCCTCCTCTGATGACTAATTATGTCATCACATCAAATCTACCCACAAATTTTATTCCATTAAAATTCTGTATAGTAATTTGGCACTTCAGTCAATTCCCTTTTTCTTTTAGTCCCTTTTGACTTCTCCCTATAAATTTCCACCATTTTGTTCTCTATTTTCTCTTCTCTTTTTCTTTTGTTCCTTGCTTTTAACATTTTGAAAGCTTTCCATATTCCCCAAGAACCTAATAGACAAATTAATATTATTAATATTCCCTTTACTATTTTTAGTAACAATCCGTTCCAAACGTTGCTGAGCCAATTTCCCACAGAAGCAAATCCTTTTCCAATTTTCTCCCAAACTCCGGGTTCTTTCAATTCCTTTAAATCTACACTTTCTCTAGTTAAATTTGTAAGCATTGTTCTAATTTTTCCACTGTTGTCGGGTATATAGGTACAACAGTGACGCGTACCAAGCATTTTGCAAACGCCGCCATCCTTTGCTAAAAGAATGTCTAAGGCAAGCCGATTTTGAAGAGTCATAGCTCTTTCTGCAGCGAGTTCAGCATCCATCAGGATTATAGCTCCCGAAAACTTTGTCAACATGTTATCCACAATAGTAGACAACTTTCGTATTTTGATTGAATTCAATATGACTCCTACTGAAGGAATCATAGCTCCAAATATATCTTCTACCACACCAGCAGCTGTCTCCCTTTTCTGAACATGATGTGATTCAGACAGCCTTGGAAATTTCTATAAGTCATCTAACTGGTAAACCTTTGGGAACAATATTCCCAAATAACACCTCCCATACCATCCTTTAGGAAGACGATAATAGGCGTTGAGTCCACAAATATAATATACTCCAGGAATAACTGGGTCTTGTCCATTCAGCATGAACGTCCACTTTTGTTGAAATGCGTATGTGTGTTTACATTCACTCGTTCCCACAAAAACTGTGTCATAATATGATGGAAATCTATGTATACAAAATCTTCCCACATGCAATGTATCTAAGGCTATTTTCCCTTGTGTCTTTATTGCGGCAAAAGCATAATTATCTACAGACGTCCTTTCGTGCAACTCCTTCTCTAATTTCTCCTTCATTTCGTTCTTTCTGTCGTCAGTGCGGTCTAAAAATTCTATTTCTGTTGGTGAAAGCAAGCATGTAAGGTTCTCCCTATGTGCGTGAGCTGTGTGGAAAGGGGACATTGGTTCGAAAAATTCCCTCATTAATTTGGCAGACCAATCTCTAGCTATCTTACTTAGGTGCCCTATTATGGAGACATATGCAAATGTAACATCGTAATTAGTATAGAAATAATGAATGTCTTTTTGAGCATAAAATCTGGAAGCTACTATACTACATGTAATTCCATACGTAAGAGGCATGCTGTGATACGTTTCCCCCTTCCACTACTGAGGTAGGTATTTGTGTACACACATAACAATCTTTCGCATCCATGGTCTCAACATACTCACTCAGTAAGCGATAGAAAACGTTAGATGAAAGTTCCTTCTTATCATGCAAGTGTCTCTCATCTTGCTCGAGTCTCTTCAGAGCTGTTAGTTCAGTAACGATAACAGGTTTAGAAGTAGAAGCATCATTCGTCTCACTCTCGCCTTTACCATGCATTCCAAGAACTATTGCTACAATTATTAGTACGCATGCGATCAGTAAGCCTATACACATGTATTTACAACACTTCATTTTACGCCCCTGTGTAGTGAAGCTAGTCATGATCTGTATAGAATCAGAAAGCTGAAGACACTTTATCAAAGCGTATTTGCAGGTTTTTTTTTTTTTTTTTTTTTTTTTCTTTTTAAGTTGCAGGTATTTACAAAGCTGAACGAGTTCAATGTTCACACAGTTTCTTTAGCAGCTTAGTCTCTTATCGGTTAGCAGCGTTGTCTCAAAATCGGTTTCAAAGTCAATCAAGTTAGCAATGTCTTAGCCGGTTGAAAAGTCAATCAGGTTAGCAATGTCAAGTTAGCAATGTCTTAGCCGGTAAAAGAAAATCAATCAAGTGATCAATGGTTTCAATCAACAGAGTCCATAAAGTTTTTATTTCCAAAATGAAGTTCTGCCTCTTCGTTCTCAAGGCTGAGGGATACGAATTCGTCTGACCAATCGTTATTGGCTACGTATGCCCACTCCGGACCGGAATACCTCCTGCTCGGTATCCTTTTTCTTTTCAGTTTTGCATCTCTCTTTGATTCTGTCTCACTGGTACTTTCCTCTTTGGCCAAGTCCTTTTCTTCACTTGATGTTGGTACCACGACAGACACTTCCTTTCTTTTCTCTTTCACTCTTGGCCCTTCACTGTCGTTCAACGTTTCTCTAGTTCTCAGTTTCACTGGTGATATACTTGGTCTTCTTTTTGCACTAGGTCCACTTGATGGTCCTGCGATCTCTTCTGAAGAAGTTTGAGCAGTTTCGTTCTGTTCTGCCTTGTCCTCTCCTTCTGGGGAGTCAATCAGGTTTTCCTTTTCTTTTTCTGTACCGTCTGCTTCTGGGAAAGCCCTCCTCTGATCAGGCTCTCCTGCTTCTTCACCTCTTTCGAGCCCTTTGTCACCGTTACTTTCTTCAGGCTCTTTGTCACTTTCAGCTGCTTCAGGCTCTTTGTTACCTTCAGCTGCTTCGTCACTGTCTGAGGCTCCTCCTTGGTCTTCCCCAAGTGAATCGGTTGCTTCGTCCTCAGAGAATATTTCTCCCTCCTCTATTTCTGCCTGTTCGCTTCTAGTTCTGTTTTGCTCTGCCTCAGCGCTCGGCACTTTGTTATCAGGTACTGGCAGTTTCAGCGCTTCAACTTCCTCATCTGTGGGACACAACACCCTCTTTGTGTGACTGGCGTGAATCCAGTTGGGAACTCCCACACACTTCACAGCGGTGGTAGTCGTCAAAATCACTTGGAAAGGTCCTTTCCAACGGGGTTCCAAACACAACTTCCTCACGTGCTTCTTTATCACGACCCAGTCACCTGCTTTCAGGGTGTGTCCTGGACCTTGGATCGGTGGCAAGGTGGTTGCCTCCACCTGGTGAGAGAAAGATTGAACCACATCAGCTAGACCTTTGCAGTAGTCTAACACCATATCATCTGTAATATTCAAAAGCGCATTTGCAGGAACTGCTGGAAGTCTCAGAGCTCTGCCCATGAGAATCTCGTGTGGGGACAATCCAGTCTTTCTGTCAGGGGTGTTTCTCATTGACATTAGTACCAAAGGCAATGCGTCAGGCCATTTCAAATTTGTCGATGCACATATTTTCGCCATTCTCGATTTCAATGTGCCATTCATTTGCTCCACTAGACCTGATGCTTCAGGGCGGTAGCTACAATGCAGCTTTTGCTCAATGTTCAGTGCTGCACAAAGCAATTTTATTACTTCATTATTGAAGTGACTTCCCCTATCTGATTCTAAAGAGATCGGGAATCCGAAACGTGGTATTAACTCTCTCAAGAGTAGTTTTGCAACTGTGAGCCTGTCATTTCTGCGTGTAGATTATGCTTCAATTCAGTGACTAAAAATGCACACAATCACCAACACATACTTCAAGCCTCCATGCACAGGCATCTCAATGAAGTCCATTTGCATCCTGCTGAATGGACCCCCTGCTCTTCCAATGTGGCTCAAATTTACTACTGTTCCCTTCCCTGCGTTCATCTGTTGGCAAATGACGCAGCGGTGGCAAACTGCTTCAGCAACTTGACGGAATTTGGGGTTAAACCAATCAGTTTTAAATAACCTAATCATGGCATCCCTCCCAAGATGAGCTTGTCCATGGTAAAATCTGGCTATCTGTGTCAAAAGGCTATTTGGAAGAACGAATTTCCCTTCACTTGAAACCCATAATTCATCTAGTCTCTTTACACATTGTGATTTAGTCCACAAGAGTTTTTCATCCTCACTGACACCATTCTGTAGGGATTTCAATTCGTCCATTGTATCTATAACTTTTAGAGCAAATATTTCGCTTTGTTCAAGTTCTGGTTCACTTATCAAATTCCATTCATCCCTGAGCAATATACAGTTCAATGCGCAAAACCTTGCGACTTGATCCGCATATCCATTTCCTAGGGAAACATAGGCGGTCATTCTGACCCTGGCAGTCAAAGACCGCCAGGGTGGAGGACCGCGGGAGCACCGCCGACAGGCCGGCGGTGCTCCAATGGGGATTCCGACTGCGGCGGTAAAGCCGCGGTCGGACCGGCACCAATGGCGGTCTCCCGCCAGTGTACCGCCGCCCCATTGAATCCTCCAAGGCGGCGCAGCTTGCTGCGCCGCCGAGGGGATTCCGACCCCCCCTACCGCCATCCAGATCCCGGCGGTCCGACCGCCGGGAACCGGATGGCGGTAGGGGGGGTCGTGGGGCCCCTGGGGGCCCCTGCAGTGCCCATGCCACTGGCATGGGCATTGCAGGGGCCCCCGTAAGAGGGCCCCTAAATGTATTTCACTGTCTGCTGCGCAGACAGTGAAATACGCGACGGGTGCAACTGCACCCGTCGCACAGCTTCCACTCCGCCGGCTCGATTCCGAGCCGGCTTCATCGTGGAAGCCTCTTTCCCGCTGGGCTGGCGGGCGGCCTGAAGGCGACCGCCCGCCAGCCCAGCGGGAAAGTCAGAATTACCGCCGCGGTCTTTCGACCGCGGAACGGTAACCTGACGGCGGGACTTTGGCGGGCGGCCTCTGCCGCCCGCCAAGGTCAGAATGAGGGCCATAGTCTTGTCCCTTCGAGTGTGCACTGCACTTCACCACTGCTACTTCCCCTGGTAACTGAATGGCATGTAACAATTCTCTTATTCTTTCACCATTTTTCACTGGTGATCCTGAAGAGGTCATGAAGCCTCTCTGTGACCACAATTGTCCAAAATCATGCACTATTCCAAACCCGTATTGGCTGTCAGTGTAAATGGTAACTTTCATTAGTGCAGAAAGTTGGCATGCTCTAGTAAGAGCTACCAATTCTGCTACTTGTGCAGAATAAACCCCTTGAAGCCAAGAGGCTTCCAAAACACCTGTTACAGTACATACAGCATACCCTGCTTTCAATACACCCAGTGCATCTCTTAAACATGAACCATCAACAAAAATGATTTGATCATTTTCTTCTAATTTGGTATCTTTGATATCAGGCCTTGGTTTGGTGCAAAATTCAGTCACCTGAAGACAGTCGTGCTCGATGTCTTCAGCGTTCTCAATTTCAGCATTTTCACTGGGAAACAAGGTTGCTGGATTCAACGTAGTGCACCTTTTCAGCTGCACATTAGGTGATCCCAGAATTATTGTTTCGTACCTTGTGAGTCTAGCACCAGTCATGTGCTGTGTTCGGGAACTTGTCAAAAGTATCTCGACTGAGTGAGGGACCATGACTGTTAATGGGTGTCCCATCACTATTCCTTCACTCTGAGTGAGGCTGATACCAACTGCTGCTACGGCGCGCAAACACCCTGGCAGTGCTGCTGCGACCGGATCCAAAGTAGCTGAAAAATACGCTACTGGTCTGTTTATGCCACCATGGGCTTGGGTCAAGACAGACAAGGAACATGCATCACGTTCATGACAAAACAATGTGAAAGGCTTTGTGTAATCAGGCATACCTAAAGCTGGAGCCCTGCACATGCATTCTTTCAATTCAATAAAAGCATCCATCTCATCTCCTTTCAGCTCAATTTCATCCAATGCATCCTTCTGGGTCAGTTTCAGTAAAGGTTTTGCTAGAGTTGAGAAGTTGGGAATCCATTGGCGACAGTAGCTCACCATCCCCAAAAACTTCCTCACCTCCCTCCTCGTCTTTGGTGGACTCATTTGAAGTACACTTGTTATTCTTTCCTTCATTATTCTCCGTGACCCTCTCTCTATTTGATGACCCAAATATTTCACTTTCTTCTGACAGAACTGCAATTTTGACGGAGACACCTTGTGTCCATTCCTTCCCAAATGGTTCAATAGGGCAATGGTGTCGGCTGTGCAGTCACTTTCTGTCTTGGATGCAATCAGTAAGTCATCAATGTACTGTACTAGGGTTGACTCGAATGGCAATTCTAACGCTTCCAAGTCTTTCTTTAGAATCTGATTGAAACTCCGAAAACCCTTGAGGAATTCGACACCAACTGTAAACTCTGTCTAAGAATTTGAAACAAAAGAGAAATTGGCTGTCCTCATGAAGAGGCACCGAAAAGAATGCTTGTGACAAGTCGATGACTGAGAACCACTCGGCATCGCAAGGGACTTGAAACATTATCACAGCTGGATTTGGTACTACAGGGCAGCATTTAATTATGATGTCATTTATTTTCCTCAAGTCCTGCACAATTCGGACCTTTCCACTTGGCTTTATTAGTCCCATTATTGGTGAATTACATGGACTGCTTAACACTTCTTTCAGTACTCCCTGTTTTACAAACTCGTCAATGAGTTGGGCGACTTTCATGAGGGTGTCTTGTGCCATATGGTACTGTGGGGTCTGGGGAAAGGTTACATTGGGTTTTACGGTCACTTTCACTGGTTCCACTCCTTTCACCAATCCCACCTCTTTTCCTGTCATATCCCACACTTCTTTTCCGACTGTTTCCCGTAATTCAGCTGGAATATCTGCTTCAGTGATCATCGGAAAAAGGGTAATCAGAGGAT
This sequence comes from Pleurodeles waltl, assembly GCF_031143425.1. Classification (NCBI taxonomy): domain Eukaryota; kingdom Metazoa; phylum Chordata; class Amphibia; order Caudata; family Salamandridae; genus Pleurodeles; species Pleurodeles waltl. The sequence goes on along the minus strand of NC_090446.1, from coordinate 640,804,879 downwards.
ATTCTTCATCGACAGTTTCCATCTCATCCCCTTCTACACTGTCCTCTTCTTCCCCATCACTGCTCGTCTGAATTCTAATTCCATCGTTCGAACACATAATCGAACATCCCAATTTGCACAATAGGTCTCTCCCTAACAGTGATATCGGGCTTGAGTCACATACCACAAAATTATGCGACCCTTGATAGTTACTAATTCTGACTTGTACTGGATCTGTGATTGGGTTCGTCAGGTACCTATTTGCTACTCCCACTACTTGAACTGTTCTCCCTGAAAGTGGCAAATTTGGTACTTCAATGCTCCTAACAGTGGAACGTGTAGCTCCTGTGTCAACCAAGAATGAAACACGATGGCCCATAACTCTTCCCTCCACATACGGGCCCTTTTGATCAACTTCCAAGGATGCTGCAAGCACACAATTTCCCTCCTCATCTGAACTTTCACTCTCCCATGCATCGTTTATTCCATTCTCACTGTGTAACGGGAACTGATGTACTGTGTCATTTTGATTCATTCCTTGACCCGTGACCTGTTGAGGAAGCATTGCTTGCTGCTGATTCATTGGTGCTAAGGGTATTTGCATTTGCTGATTAGGTACCATAGGAAACTGCTGTTGCATTGGCTGCAATTGTGTCATTTGCACACGAGGCATTTGCACCTGTTGCGGTTGCATGGGTTGTAGACCCTGCATCTGGTTCATATTGTTTTGAAAATTTGGGTTCGGACCTCTCAGTTTCGGTCCTCTCATAGTCTGAAATGCATTGACATCATTGTTTTGCTGACCTACACCTTCCTGCACCATCATTGGGCACTCCTGTTTCCAATGCCCGACAATTCCGCACGTGTGACATGGCATCACCTTCTTCATTGCCTGTATACCATTTGGAATCATAACGGTATTCAAATCTGGACCATTATTCACAAAACCTCCTCGACCTCTGCCTCTCATCTGTGGCTGAAACATAACATTTCCCTGTTGCTGCTGCTGCGGCATCTGTTGTTGAAACCCTTGCAAACCTTGTAAACCTGTCTGAGCTGCTCTGAGCTGCATCACCATCACCTTTTCCTTCAATCTTTTCTGCTTTGTCTCAATCTCATCACTGCAGTATTTTGCATAATTCAACACTTCATCGATCGACTTTGACTGCCAACAAATCAAATGCGATTTAATCATCTGGCTAATTTCGGGTCTCAGCCCTTCCACAAACCTGAACACAAAATGGAGCATGTCTTTTGGTTCAATCGTTTCCGTGCCACTGTAATTTTTAAACGCTTTCAACAACCTCTCATAATACGCGTGTATAGATTCTTTAACCTCTTGAGCGGTCCTGTCAATCCTTTGCCAATCCACATTTTTCGACGCAACCTTGGTTTTCAAGTGCTCGATCACCTTGTGGTACAAACTCATTACCATAGGTGATGGCGCACCTGTGTCCCTATCTCTCTCTGGTTCACTCGTCGGCCAACCTACAGCCCTTTTACAATCTTCCCACAAATCAGCCGGAACCACAATTTCAAATAAGGTATTCAGGTCTTCCCAGAGACACTTCGCGAGCTTCACAAATCTATCCGTTTGTTGACACACACTCAATCGGCTTCTCTCTCAATTTGGGAAAGTCATCCGTAAAGGATTGAATATCGCACCTGTGCCATGGTACATGCACAAGTTTACCCCCTGCTGTCTCTCTCATTGGTAACATGGTTATCAGATCGTCATTCTGTTGTTTTTTCTCACTTCGTTCTGAAGTGTTTTCCTTCTTTTTATCCTTTTTCTTGACCCACCTGCTTTCCCACTTGTCTAAACATCTCCAAACCTGTGCACTCTGCAGTATCTCTTTAAGGTGTGTTTTCATCCCTGCGGAACTCATGTGTTCAAAATCTTTTGTCTCGAAGTCTAACCTCTAACTTCTGCTCAGGTGTTTGGTCTTACCTATATCGATCTCGTTTCTGTCTGCAATTTCTTGTAACTTCTTATGTATGTTGCTCACTTCTCTTGTAATCCTAGGGCACATGTATTTTAGTTCTTCCTCTGTGTATGATTCTAATCTGTTCAAACCCATTGTTCCTTCTACCAGTTCATCTGCCTCCATCCCCAACCTTATTTTATTCAGGTATTCTTCTCCCTTCCCGCTTGATGTACTCTGTGGGGAGTTCAGGCTGTTGAACCATTGTGTCAACTGTTGCGCGTTCAGTCCCATCAATGTAGCAGTTACATCAACTGCCATCGACGGTTTCTGTAATGTTTCAGTCTGTGAGGTTAACGGTACTAATAGTGGTGGATGTGACCTTACCACGGTTGACGGAGCACAAATTGGAATTGGACTAAACTCCGACAAGGACCCAGATCCATTTGGCAGTGCCGCTATCGGAGTTGTCTCTGGAGTGGTTTCTATGCATCTTCTCCCTGTCCCATTCTGTATCATTAACCCTTGGTCGCTGGTGCTTGAATTTGCCTGTATGTACAGTGGTACTGGTGGACCTACAGTGATAGGTAGAGATATTGCATCTGGATTCTGTCTGTTCCCCGAATTCTGTGGCATGTTAATCCCCACATTGTGGTTCATCATTGCTGGCATACCTAACTGGCTTTCTACCACTCGCACTTCTGGTGTCTGCTTTTGGGGCATCGAGAACTGTGTTGATTCAGCTTGAATCAATGTCGGTCTCTGATAGTTTTGTCCTTCCTGCGCCATTGAATCGGAAGTCATTCCCACATTATGCTCATCGCAATAGTGCCTTTGGACCTGTGGCTGATAGTTATCAGCAGGTTTCAATGTTGGCACGTCTGGGTACATCCTCTGAACCCGTGGTATTCGTGGTGAGAAAGGCATGTCAGAACTGCTCGGCCTCTGAGATCTTCTCAAATTTGGCGTCACATTACCCTGTACTGGTTCTGGAGGGGCAGTACTAATGCTTGAGCCTTTTTCGCTTTCCACATACGGTGGTGGGCGATCATTCAGTAATTGTATAATGAACTCCTCATCATCTGACTCGTCTCCCCTTTTCGAGTTTCTATTGCTCTCTCCTTCCCTGGACTGACTCCTGTTTGTCTTACAGGTGGCTTTCCTTCCTTCCGTCTCCTCTTCCTCGGCAATCGCTGGAAACAATTTAATTCCCTGCAATACGTCTGATCTCCAAACCTTTTGTGTGCTGTCCCATCTAGCATCCGCTAGGGTCTTTTCTACTTTCCTTATTCTTGTCTCAAATTTCTTTTGTTGTTGATTTCTAGCTATTAGCTCCCAAATTGCCAATGCCTCAAACTGTGCTGGCCTTGGGGGTACTTTCATGTCGTATAGCGCAAACCTCAGATTTTCTAAAACCCTTAGGTTAAACGACCCGTGGATAGGGAACGCTACACTTCCATGTTTTTCTGTTAATTTGCACCATTGGTTTAGCCAAAGACACGGCGCTACACCCTTTTCTTCAATGACGATGTAAGCTGGTGTACCCTCAGGCGGTGTTTCTTCTCCTACATTTGCTTTAATATAAACATCTCCCCTCATGGCACTCTTAAATGCTTTGAAAAATTTCATCCTTCCGTCTTTTGTTTTTCTGACAATATGTAATCAATAAGTGACTTTAATTCCCGGAATACTCTTCGCTTGCCTTTCCCCTTCCAATTGCGCTTCACGGACTGCGTCCAATCCGTGCGTGACCCTTCTCACCAACCGACCTATCCCAGCGCGGCTCCTAGTGACGTCACACTCACACACTGCGGCTGACAAAGTCCTGCGGCTTGTCCTCTTTTCATTCGGCTTCACTCATAAACTAATTTCTGCAATATAACGCGAGCACTTAACCAAAAGAATAAAACAGATCTGTCGGTTTACTACAGGAAGGGTAACACAACCGCTTCAGAAACCTTAGGGATTTTTCACTAGCCTCGGCAGTTATTCCATCTTTCTCGGTTTCCCACTTTCGCAAGCAAAATTTGACCCGCAAACTTTACTCTCAACTGATCAATGAACTATTCTAGTGCACTTTAGAATTCGTCAAATCTCAAAGTCGAAGTTTTCTTCACTCTGCAACATTCATACCGACTTGTTGACCACGCCCGATCAACCTATTAAACCGACCAGATCACAACATCAAACAAGTGTCACATACACTTTTCAACATACTCCGGAGTCTCTTGACCTCGCAGGGCCCGTCTCAACATCAACAACCACGTGGACAATTTTTCTGCTCAAAGCGCCACACACATGTGAAGTTCGACGACTTCCCTACTCTCACACCTTTGGTCAACTTCTCAATTAATCTGCGGCGATAAGCTGTGCAAGCGCGAAACCCTAACTTCACTCATACCGTCACTAGAAACGCTGAGACCGTTCTCATACCTGCATGTTCCTCATTCGCAAGCTCCGAGATCCCGGGAAAGTCATCAGGGACTTAGGGCATCATCATCTCTCCAACTTGTTTTATCAAAGAAAATTCTAACCTGACTCTGTCTATTGTTCGGATGGGGTCCCAAAGGGCTAAACCATCAATCTCTGCTACCATCTACTGATAACGCGTCCAGCCCTTATAAATTACCTGTACCTGGACACGTTGGAGGTCGGTGAAATCTTTTAACCGAGTCGGGCTCTCCTCATCCTCAATAGTCGAGTCACTCAAATCAATAATCAATAACCGTTGTAATCGATAATCAATACTCAATTAATAGATCAATATAATACATCAGAAATCAATAACAGTTGATATTTCTGCGCACCATGACCTTTCAGTCATGAATAACCACACCAGTTTATTAAAAGTTAGTGAATTTATTTCCCTATATTAACAAAGCTAGCACGATATATATGTGTCTCAAAACCAATTGATATATGTATATGAACATTACTAGCTGTCCATAACGGCGGAAGAAACGCAATCTACGTAAAATCTGAATAATGATACACTCTGTTATAGCAATGCAAATCACCAATGTGACTAACTGTATTTGACTAATTGCATACATTCGGTCAGCATAACAAGATTTCAATTCTTCATGATACATTGAATGAATACCTCGACTAACCTCTAATTAGCATTGGCATGTGGGACTTCATGCAAAACGAATTTAGTCAACACAAATTTGGAAAAGTTCTAGCTAGGATCCTATCAAAATAGCAGTTGGTACCTAAAAGGAAAAAAAACACAATGCACAATACATTTATCCTTTCATATTTACCAAATACAATCAGCATTCAAGAAAAGTCTTCGTCCTTCAGGTACCGGTTGATCAGCATGGGGCAAATTTCAAAGGGGCAAAGTTAAGGGCAAGCTTCCTTGCAACGGCAAGGAGAATAGGGCAAAGTTACTGCATGGGCAAGGCAGGGCAAATCAAAGTTAAAGTCTCTAGGGTGAGAATTCTTAAAGTCTCTTTCTCTCAGATAGAGAAAAGGGCATCAGGGTGTCGTCCAAAATGGAGTCTGGCATCAGGCTTCAAACTGGCATCGAGGAAAATGGCTGACTTCTCTTTGTCCGGTGGGTTTAAGTAAGAAACATTCCAAATTCTGTAGGGTCTTCCATTGGAGGGTTCATAGGTTGGCTTCAAATTGTCCAATCAAAAATTGTCTTTTACTAGCGCCCATTTATGCATACACTGTCCTTGGCGCCTTGGAACACAAATTGTATCATGGTTTGCCAATTATTTTACTATCTGTGCCTTCATTGTCCGCACCTGCAGAGACTGACCTTGTATCAAAGGGGATGTAACCGGCCTCGCACGAAACCTTGGAGATAAGTGTACCAGCCAGTTTCTACTGGAAAAATACAACTTCAAGCAAGAATATATTTCATTAATTCAAGGAAAAAAAGAATCACGCAGTTAGAATTTGAAACCAAGCAACTAGGCCAAAGCCTGTACTAAATTTAAGCTAAGCAAAACAGTTTTCAAACAAGAAATCATGGCATACATTTGCGATTATGATGGATTAATACTTTTTTAATACTTCATGATTAATAAAGCTCGTTTATAATGATGGCGAACTGCCCCGAGGGCACAATTTCCCTTGTACATTATTTCTTTTACTTAAAATCACACTTCAATATATATGTCGGTTACACTGTATACATGAATATATATCGAACCCTCTTTTTCTGCGTCATCACCTGTTTCCAGATTTTTGGGTTTTACTAGACGTAAAGGGCACAGACCTTATGGATATTTTCATACTACAGATTTTAATGAACCCATACTTTTCCTTACAGAATCTCCCAGAAATCTCTACATAATTCTAGTGGTAAGCATTCTGAATTACAAGTATAGTCTATTGTCTTGTAAATGGATTTACATAGCACTTACTAGCTTTAATGAGGCGTTAAAGTGCTTTACAGTGAGTAGCACGCTACTCTGGAACCCAAGGTAAGTGTTTGATCCAGTGACTCTTGGCTATTGCTGGCTATAGGGGTTAGTGCGTACCCTAAGGAAACCATTCAATGCACATACTTATGTCTCTTTGTGGTTAGTTAAGTTATTGGGAGTTGGATGCGATGGTTAGTGAGGACTATGTGGGTTTATACAAATCTTTGGCGACTTGAAAATATAGGCTGGCAGAATTTTGGTAATGTAGTTTGCAAGGGTTTTGAAAAGGAGGGCTTGTGATCTATGAAATGATGCGTGAGTCATATGAAAAAGTACAATAACAGAGATTATTGTAGGCAGGCATTCAATTGACAGAAAGCTATATTCAGAAGGAGATAGCATGCAGAGGATTCAAGAAAAAGAGATGGCCACTCCAAGGAAAAGAAAGAGAGGAATTATTCGATAAATGTAAATCAAGGACCATTTTTCAAGCACAGGTTTAAGAATATAGTAAAAACAAGCTTTCTGAGATTGCATGCAATCTGAAGATTTAAAACAACATTAGTTTGTGCTCTATGGAAAGAGATGTTTGCTCAAACATGTAAATCCAAGTGTGCAAATCATTTAAGCATTAGAAGGCCAAGGACTGATGTGTGCCAAGCGTAGGGCTGCTCTTTTCCACACAGACTGGCGTATCCCAAGCTTGGCACAAAGGACGTGATGCAAAGTAATTTTTTAGGGAAAATCTAGTTTAATGATCTTACCTCGCTATTCTAACAGTACTACACTAAAACATTGGTCTACCTGTCGTTTGAAAAGGAGTTGTTTGTCACTGGTTGAGAGTATCTCAACAACACGTAGTTATACCCTATGTTACCTAACACCATTCTAGGTTGGTTCTGCAGATATAAAGGTACCTAGAGATAACATGTAAATGGCATACACTTCAGGAGCAGATGTTGGCGCACAGTTTTCTTACATTTTATTGCACATACTACTTACAAAACATTGAATGAGGATAGTCGGAAGAGCGTATACTGGTGAAAAATACCATTGAACACAATTATAACCAAATACACAATTTCATGTCACACAGTGTCTGTGCTATACTATGGTACTGTGGTTCGGAGGACTGTGTGATGAATTCCTTCATGTACCCTGATAGGTTATGTGTCCACTGGGTTTAGAAATAATTTTTGGTTTTCTGTGCTTAGAGACTGGAATGACTTTTGAGGCTTAGTGCATACACAGGCCTGCAACACATCTCAGGGTTTTCCTCTGGCAAATGTATGTGGCACCCTTATGGGTCAAGGATCCCCACTGGTAGAAAAGTTCAGTAATTGGTGGGTGGGAAGTAGGTGGAAGAAAGGAATGGAGCAAGAATTTTCAATGCTCTAAGCTCAATACAATATTGCCAACAGGCATGATCCTCACACAGAATGCAGTGCTCTAGCCTTTGTATGCACCCATTAGATGAAAACCAAAGCAGGTGCCTTGCCTCACCTAGAAGTGCTAGACCTTGTGGTAGAGATCAATAGTGACTTGTCCAGTTGAAATGCCACCTCTATGTTCGAGGTAGGTGATGGCGGTAGATGGACCGAAGTAAGGAGAGGAATTCAGAGTGAAATATATCACTGTCTCCATTTCTTACTGTGCTCCGCTTCCTTTCCAGGTAATGATTTTCACTGACTGAAAAAGACAGACTTACATCACTAGCATGAAGAGATAAAGTGAAACAATCTTGTGCCCTCAACGTCTCCACCTAGGGCTTTGAATCAGAGAAGTTTTTTTTAAAGTTTTTTTTTTTAAGATCTCTTAATGCTTTAGAATTGCATGTAAACGCATACAGAACAAAATAACTTCCCATCTTTTTGTAACCCCCCCTCCTCCTCCCTCTCCCCTTTCGCACTTCCCATCAGTTATACAGAGGTGTTTGTTCGGTTAAAAAATGAGTTACTTTTTGGTCTCTTGTACGATCTTCAATAGGAATAACTTGGTCAACTATACATGATCTGACTCTGATAAATTTGCCTCTACATCAGAGTTAGAAGTGTCAGGTGATCTAAAATTGTCCAGTATCGTGTTCCAATGCTGAGCATTGTCTCTAGTTCCTAGGCCCCTGAGTGTTTCCCTTAATAATACTGTCCCTTCAGTTTCCGCCCACTTGATTAATGCATTTCTCCAACGATTTATCTGTGGTCCCTTTGGATCTTTCCAGTGTGAAGTTATTTCTCTCCTTGCTAATATCAGAGCCAGGTCTATGAATCGGTTTATAATTTTATGCTTGCTGGGGCGAGGGAAATCTCCCAAAACCGCCACCATGGCTGATCGGGATAATGTTCTGCCCGTGCAAGTGGAGAGTGCCTCAAATATCCCCATCCAATAGTCCCCGATTAGTGGGCAACTCCAGAGCATGTGTAGTAACTTTGCTGCTAGTTCTGCACATCGGGGGCAGCTGGCATTTTCTACACCATAAATCTTTGATATCATATAGGGGGTTAAGTAAGCTCTGTGATAAACATATATGTTTATTCATTTAAACCTGGCATTTCTGGAAACTGTATATATGTGTGTGGTTATTCTGGTCCACTGTGTGTCATCTATTGTAATATCTAGTTCCCCCTGCCATTTGGACTTAAGTTTATTTAAGGGAGGACATATGCTGGTTAGTAGAGATGTATATATCCCTGATATCAACTTCCCTTGGTCTCCTATAGTGCATATTTGGTCACAGGTATTATGTCTGGGGGGTTCTTCTAGTCCTGTGCCCCATTGTCTGCGAAGAGTCCTAGCAATTGCGTTAAAGGTTAGGAACAGCCCTGGTGGTATCTGGAATCTTTCCTGCAGTTCTGCATAAGTGCACAGTTTCCCATTATTATATAGAGCCCCTATGGTGTCGATCTGAAGTGCCATGAATTGGGTGATACCCCTTCTCACATGATTTCCTGTGACGGTTCCTATACAGATTAAAGGGGCCTCTGGTGAGTACGGTGTTCTGGTATGTGTTCGTTTTAGGTATTGTTCCCAGCAGTAACGTGATGCTTCCCATTCTATCGGAAGTGGTTTATTCTGTTTCTTGAGGTTTAGTAGAATGCCCAGAATTCTATCACGGGAACAGTGGAGAGGGGCTCTCAGTGCTTCCCCCACTGGGGGTGCTCTGATGAATCGCGCCAGCCATTGGAGTTGGCTCGCCCAATAGTATAATTCAAAGTCAGGAACAGCCAAACCACCCTCTGCTGTTGTTCTCTGGAGGGTACGCAATGCTATCCTTTGTCTGTTGGTTCCCCATATAAATCCTGTAATCAAGGACGAAATTGTTTTAAATACAACCCTCGGTATAATGAGTGGTATGGTTGCGAAGTAATATAACATTCTAGATAATACTATCATCTTAATCAGTGCAACTCTCCCAGTGACCGCTAGCGGAAGTGTCTGCCAGAATATCATGCTGTTTTTGATACTCCTAATCGTGCTCTGAATGTTCCCTTCTAGTAAATCCTCAGCGGAGTGATAGATATTGACCCCTAAATATTTGAATGTGGACGGGGACCACGGGAGACCCCGATTGTCCATTGGTTCTTCGATACCCCTAGTAGCTGGAAAAATGGACGACTTCCCCCAGTTTATCCGGAGCCCAGATGCAGCTCCAAAGTTGTCTAACATTGTCATTGTTCCTGGTAGATCGGTCTCTGCGTTCCGGAGGAAGAGTAACATGTCATCCGCATAAAGAGCAATATGATGCGTCCAAGCATTGATTGTAATACCTTCGTAGAACCTCTGGGACCTAGCAGATTGGGCGAGAGGCTCAACTGCCAACGCAAAAAGCAAAGGTGATAGCGGGCAGCCCTGTCTTGTACCCCTACCTATGGCAAAGGAAGGGTATATTGTACGGCCAGTGCGTACTCTCGCTGTGGGGTTTGTGTAGAGAAGCCTCGTCCATTTGACAAACCCTTCTCCTAGTCCTAGCTACAGCATCACTCGTTCTAGGTAGTCCCATCGTAGGCTATCAAAAGCCTTCTCGACATCTATCGAGATGATTACTGCTCTATTTGCGTCAGAGGGCAGGGCATGAAGGAGTGAGATCAATCGACGGATATTTTGAGCAGTGCTTCGCTTTGGGATAAATCCCGATTGGTCCTGATGGATTAATGAGGACATGTATGGTAGAAGTCTGTTAGCTAGTACCCTGTTTAGTATTTTATAATCTAAGTTCAACATTGATAGTGGGCGGTATGATCGTACTTCTGTGGGGGGTTTGGTGGGTTTCAGAAGGGGAATCATTCTGGCCTCTGTAGTGGAAGGAGGCAAGCTGTTGTTATTCCATGCCTCTGCATATAAGATGCTGAGCTGGGAAGTTAATGAGTCCTGATACGTAAGGTAGAACTCCAAAGGGAGACCATCTGCTCCCGGTACCTTGCCCCTTGCCATACTCTGGATTGCAGTCTTTATTTCTGTAAGTGATATGGGAGTCACCAGGGCTATTCTATCTTCCCCCTTCAATGCCGGGAGGTTGAGGTTCCCCAGATCTTGTAATTGAGCGTCGCTGAGTACTTCGGTGGGAGAGGCATACAGCTCTGAGTAATATTTAAGAAAGGTGGCATTGTTCTCCTTCTGTCCATATACTTTAATACCCGGGGTGGTCTCTAACTCCACCACTATGGTTTGATGTTGGGGCGGTTTGGCCAGCCAGGCCAGTAAGGCACCTGCTCTGTCGCCCTCTGTATGTTGCTTCTGCAAGAATTGTTTGTAATCGAAACAAGACAATCTAGTGTTAGTTTCTATTATTCTAGCCCTTGTCTCTTCTAGTTGTGTTGAGAGGTCGGGTTGTGTTGGGTGCTTACGTTCGAGATCCCTAAGGGATTGAATCAGAGAAGTTGATACTGTTTTCACTTTGGCAAATTGCACCCTGCTATCCTGCTGATTTTCTTGCATGGGAGACAAATAGTAATTTCCATGTGAGCTCTCAACCAGGAGCATGACAGCTGCGTTGTCAACTCCACAAAGACATTTCAGGGCTGTCTCCTCTGATTTTCCTGCCTGACCTGGAGAGGATTATATGAAAGAATATCGAGAACAACAATAAAGGATGACATTAATATCTTGTCAAAAATCACCCCCAAAAATATTGGGCTTATTTACTGACAGTGTGAAGTACAAAAATATTATATCAAAATATCATGGAAAAGAATATTTCCCAAAAAAAGTAAGAATATATATTGTCTTAATAATAACTATTGATTAACTTAGCCTACTAAAATAACAAATAAATTATATAATTAAAAAAACATAGGGCCTGATTCTAACTTTGGAGGACGGTGTTAAACCGTCCCAAAAGTGGCGGATATACCACCTACCGTATTACGAGTCCATTATATCCTATGGAACTCGTAATACGGTAGGAGGTATATCCGCCACTTTTGGGACGGTTTAACACCGTCCTCCAAAGTTAGAATCAGGCCCATAGTTTTAACAATTATACAAGTGTATATATACCCGTCATGCACAGTTTTCTCATCAATAAGGTTACTGCTAATGTTACAGTTAAATCATCAATCATGTTATAGAAAATGCCATGACTGATGCAATCTCTTGGGGGGCGTGGCCAAGCCACTCAACATGGCGGATGCAAGCTTTTAGAGCTCCGCGCCGCACCCGATTAACCTGCTTAATTGGAGGGAAACGGGGGGGCAATCCGCTCCCCAACAAGCTGAATCTGGACCTGGGGGCCCGGGAGCTCGTGTGAGCCGCAGGCGGAGTCCCGGTGCCAGCTGCGGCGAAGCGGTGCCGCGGCCGGACAAAACCAGCTGGTGTCCCGGGCCATGAAGCGGAGCGGGCGAGAAGAGGTAGGCAGCCCTGTGGAAAGAGTGACGCCGCGGTCGCGTGAGCTGCACCCAGGACGGCTGCGACCTGGGGAGACGCGGCTGTCGGCAGCGGTGGGGCAGGGGCGTGGCCGCTCAGGCTGCAACTAAAGACTGGGCCGTGAGGTCGGGCGGCCTGAAAAGAAGAGGCGGCTCGGGCCCCTGAAGCCGCGCACTTGATCTGGAGCCCTGCGGGATCTCCCCCTCGGTCACTGGCCACACCAGAGGATCGGGCCGCGAGGTGGGACGACCCGGGGGTTAAAGAAGGGGGAAAAAAAACAATAATAAAAAAAAATTAAAAAAGAAAAAGAAGAAGCTTGCGGCGGATGAGCCAAGCTGTGGCCGAATCGGGGCGCTGGGCTGCGATGTGGAGAAGCTGGAAAGGAAGCAGCAACCGGTTGGGCCTGGGCCGAGTGGAGGACCTAAGACCTATTTGATTCCTCCCCCCGATTGCTGACGAACACGAACCAGGGAGCAGGGACGGCACCCCCCGTAGGCGATCAACAGGTGAGACCGCAGCTCGCACGAGCCTCCCACAGAGACTGCGTGCAGACCTTCTGGGAAATCAGGGGAGCCGGGTGTCCCCTTCCTACACCTCTGACCGCAGTCTCAGACCTGGAGGGGGGCCCCCCCTTGGTAACTGGGACCCTGGGTTGAGAGGCCCAGGAGGTGCCCTTAAAAGGAAGGGAGCTGGACCCCTACTGAACCCGAGAGGATACCCTAACCCACACCCACGTCGACACCGAGCACCCCTTCTCTATTGGGCACAACCATTACCGTACAAAACCTCAATAGCCGAGAATTAGGCTCCGGAGAATCGTGCAGGGGGAACCGCTCGACCGGGCTGCTCGTGCTGTCACGGAGGGACTGCCGTCGACCCTCAGACAAGCGGGCCCGGACCCCCTCCAATCATCCAGGGAGCCCATACAAGCAAAGACTGCGCTGAAGATTGCAAAACACGGTAGAAACCGGAGGCACACGACACATCACATAAGAGTCGACACCAGGTGCAACCTTCCACTAGACCGGCTATTGAGGGAAACCTACAGCATGGAGCCCAAGATGCCTATCGAAAGCGTGTCCTAACGCCGAACTGCGCGGATCTGGCCGCAGGCTGCCCGCTGGCCCCCTTGCTGCCCCAACCACGGCCTGATCGAAGCACGGAACACGAGCAGTTGCCGACAAAACGGAGATTGATGATCCGAGACTGAGCAGAGACCCCTCAAGAACTAGAACATGGCCGGGATGGGACGGGTACGCTCTGGCGCTGGAATTGGGAAACCACAAGACACGTCAATCCAAGACAGCCAAAAACTAGACGCAGTACTCGCTGCAGGAGAGCACATTGGACACTCACTGGAACGTGCCCGCACGTCGCTCGAAGCCAAGATAGACAAGGTGGCAAGTGACCTTGTTCTACTTCACGCGGACCATCACAAGTTAACAGAAAAAAACAATGAGATTGAGGCCACAGTAAACAAACTAATGCCTGTGACCACCCAACTGAAAACTGGAATGGAGGATATACAAGCTAGGGTGGTGGAGCTGGAGCATCGAGTTGAGGACGCAGAGGGCCGCTCCAGAGGAAACAACATTCGGGTAGTGAACTTACCAGAGGGCACCGAAAATCGAGATACGGTGGCCTACTCGGAGAACTGGTTGCGAGGGCTGGTGCCTGAGGGCTAGCTTACCCCCTTCTTCTCTGTCGAGCGAGCACACCATATTCTGGCACGACTGCGTCCATTCATCATCCGGCTTCTCCACTACGCAGATAGAGACATCATATTACGAACAGTGAGAGCCGGTCCACCCCCCCAGGTGGACAACACGCAGATCTTGCTGTTCCCAGATTACACCCTAATGGTACAAAGTGACAGAGCCTCCTATTTGCCCCTGAAACGTAAGCTACGATCCCTAGGCTTAACTTACTCTTTGCTATTTCCCGCTAGACTGCGAGTTGTGGTGGAAGACAAAACACATTTTTTCCCCACCTCCTAGGCGGCATGGGAATGGCTTGAATCGTCGGGTCTATCCTTTGGAGGCGCACCTGAACGAACTGGACCGACGCCTCGGCCCAGGCGCAGCCGAACCAGACAAGACTGAAAAAGGAGCGCAGTCCACACTGGACCAACAAAATGCGCTCCAGACCTGGAACAATTAATCCAGGAGAGAAGGGAAGTGATACACACTGCCGCAACTATTGAAAGTCACCTCTGCCCTCGGGATCAGACACGGAACTCTCCCAGCCAGCCAGTGACTGTCCTCTCACGCCGGACCTCCTGTTGGAGCCAGACCTCACTGGGGGGCCCCCTGTGATGCCAGCTACTGCAGACAAACTTTTTTTAAGGAAATCTTGAACAATATTGAGAGTCCACACACAGCGAGAACTACCCAGTCAACGGTATTTGCATGGATGTGACTTGAGAGATGAGCAGGCCATGGCTCTAACTGCAAAATGCATGCAGTAACCCATAAGCAACTATATGCGCACCAGACTACCCAACACCTTGCCCTGAGCGCTGTACTCTCTTAAGACAGGGAGATGTGGGGCTCCCCCCTATGTTACCCTCTATTCCTTTTGTTATCCGCCACAACCGGGTAAGCGGCCCTCGGCTGACTCACTCCCTTCTGTAACCTCGGCCTCCCCCCTAGCTCCTATCAGTGGAGACACACAATGTATGGATGTGTGACAACACTTTGTTGGTTTTGTTGTAGTGTTTGGCCGGTGACCTGTTGTTTGTCTGCTCTGATGGCATTAGTTAAGTTTTATCATTGCTGGTCTACACTTACTAAATCCTTAGTTGCCAGTTGGGAAGTGGGGGAGGAAAAAGAAGAGAAACTATACAGGGGGGTGGGAAGGGGAGGCACGAAAGGAAACCCAATGCCTATAATATGGCCACATACACAGTAATCACCTGGAATGTAAGAGGCATTCACACACCCAAGCAGCGGTATGCCATCTACTCCTACCTCAAATGCCACTCAGTCCACATAGCGATCTTACAGGAGACACACCTAGCGAACCCTGAGATTCCCCGATTGCGCCAGCGCTGGAGAGGGCAATTATATGCGATGGGACACTCGGCATATGCCAAGGGTGCACTTATTTGGATTAGAGCTGGCACTCCCTTTGTATCGGAAGAGCAGATCGTGGACCCACAGGGTAGATTTGTACTCATCAAGGGAAGACTCGCGGGACACTCGATTGTACTGGGCTCTATATATGCTCCAAACACAGACCAAACTGCCTTTCTACATAAAGTATCACACCAATTGGCGGGCTGGAGCGGCCTCCCGTGGCTGCTGGGAGGGGACTACAATAGTGTACTTGATGTGGAATTAGACCGCTCCTTTCCCCCGCTGCCCACATCGCCAGTGGTAGCTGCTTCGCGGGGTCTGGTGGACTGGACCCAGCAATGGCAATTAGTAGACGTGTGGAGACAGCGACACAGGGCGGACAGGATTTACTCCTTATACTCTGCCCCGCACTCCCTACACATGCGTCTAGATAGAATACTTTGCAACACGAGTTTCGCCCCGGTGGTGGTGAACTCGGAATATCTGGGGCGTACACACTTCGACCACAACCGCCTGATTGCGCGCCTACACTGGGGATCCCCACGTCCAACCATTCCCACATGGAGACTTAGACCGGAGCTACTGGAAGACGCTGCTTTCAGGGCGTCAGTGAGTGCCGTAATCCCAGAATTCTTTGAACAAAACAACGGCACGGCCTCGTCGGGTTTAGTAGAATTGGATGCATTTAAGGTCTTCGTGCGTGGGCACTGTTTGGGAACCCAGTGTAGCCTGCGCCGCTCAGTTGAACGTGAGCTGACCCGAGAGGAGCAGGTACAGTCAGAGAGGGAAGCAGCCAATAATCATACTAATGACTTGGAACTGCAGGCAGTACGCACCGAACACTTGTCGTTATTGGAGCGTTTACGGTGTCTAAATTACACTGCACACTCTGCGAGAACCCATGCATCAGCCAACAAAGCAGGCAAGCTTTTAGACTGGTTGGTCAGACGAGACTGTGAGAGGAAACAAATAATGGAAATTCGCTCACAGACTGGGGAAATACTGTATGCACCCGTGGAGATAGAAGCCGAATTTACAAGACATTACGAAGCACTCTACGCTTCGAGAGCTCCTCACGGAGGTGATATCGCCGCGGAATTTCTTGCCAAAGTGGAGCTTCCAAAATTAGAAGACGATCAGTCTGAGACACTTGAAACACCCCTCGACCTGGAAGAGATTAGATCTAGTATCCGTGAACTTGCGTCCGGCAAAACACCGGGCCCAGACGGGATCCCAGTTGACTTTTATAAGGCCTTCGCGCCTCAGTTGGTACCCAGGATGCTCCGTGTATATGAGACGGCAGAACAGGAGGGCCATTTATCGACCACCCAAAGAGAGGCACTGCTGGTCTCTCTTCCCAAACCCGGGAAGGACCCAGTGGACTTGGGGTCATACAGACCATTGGCGATGCTAAACACTGATTATAAAACTTTAGCCAAACTGCTGGCGACACCCCTCGCACCGACAGTGCCGGGCTGATACACCCGGACCAAAACGGGTTTGACTCAGCCAGAGACACCTCCCACAACATCATAAGGTTATTCAGAGTCATACAATATGCAAAGCATGACTGGCCCCGAGCGGGCTGCCTTGTCCTAGACATGGAAAAGGCTTTCGACTCCCTAGAGTGGCCCTACTTGTCCAAAGTGTGGCAGCAGTTCGGCATAGGACCATCTTTTACTTGTTTAATTAAATTACTATACACCAGACCACTAGTCCGAGTTAGATTGGGACCCAAGATATCGGAGCCGATCCAGGTGCGCAGGGCTATGAGACAGGGCTACCCTCTTTCGCCACTTCTATTCTCACTCGCTATGGAACCCTTAGCGGCGGCCCTACATAAAGAGGGGAGTAAGTGGGGAATCCCATTAGGGGATGGCCTCCACATAATGTCGTTATACCCCGACGACCTTCTCGTATACTTCCGAGATATCATGCAGATCCCTCCCGAGTCCGGCCTGCTCCTACAACAGTTTGCGTCAATATCTGGCCTTAGAGTAAACTGGGCAAAATCCTGCCTCTTTCCCTTTGACCCGGGACTCACGGACCCAGGACTTATATTGGCCGAGAGCCCTGTCCCATGGCAACCTCATACATTTAGGCCCATATTTATACTTTTTGACGCAAAACTGCGGCAACGCAGTTTTGCGTCAAAAAAATTAGCGCCGGCTAACGCCATTCTGAAGCGCCATGCGGGCGCCGTATTTATTGAATGACGTTAGCCGGCGTTAGCCGCCGGCGCTGTCTGGTGTGCGTTAAAAAAAACGACGTACACCAGGCAGCGCCGGCGTAGGGGGAAAATGGCGTATGGGCGTCCACAAATGGTGCAAGTCAGGCTGAGGCAAAAAATTTGCCACAACCCGATTTGCGGCATTTTTTTTACGACGCCCATCCCCCATTGAAATGGCTCCTGTCTTAGCAAAGACAGGAGTCATGCCCCCTTGCCCAATGGCCATGCCCAGGGGACTTCTGTCCCCTGGGCATGGTCATTGGGCATAGTGGCATGTAGGGGGACACAAATCAGGCCCCCCTATGCCACAAAAAAAAAAAAATATAATACTTACCTGGACTTACCTTAATGTCCCTGGGGTGGGTCCCTCCATCCTTGGGTGTCCTCCTGGGGTGGGCAAGGGTGGCAGGGGGTGTCCCTGGGGGCTTGGGAGGGCACCTCTGGGCTCATTCTGAGCCCACAGGTCCCTTAACGCCTGCCCTGACCCAGGCGCTAAAATCCGGCGCAAATGCGGGTTTTTTAGTCCCGCCCACTCCCGGGCGTCATTTTTGCCCGGGAGTATAAATACGACGCATATGCATCGCAGTCATTTTTTAAGACGGGAACGCCTACCTTGCATATCATTAACGCAAGGAAGGTGTTCACGCAAAAAAATGACGCTAACTCCATGAACTTTGGTGCTAGACGCATCTAATGCCAAAGTATAAATATGGAGTTAGTTTTGCGTCGAATTTGCGTAAAAAAAACGACGCATATTCAGCGCAAACGGAGTATAAATATGCCCCTTAGATACCTGGGTATTCGTATCTACCACAGCGAGGAAGATATATTAGAGGGTAGCCTTGCGGGGGTGGCATCCTCGGTCAAGTCCCAAATTATATTTTGGAGGACACTACCGCTGTCAGTAGCAGGCAGGATAGCACTTCTGAAAATTGTGATTTTGCCCCAGTTCCTGTACTTTTTTTCTAAACTCCCGCACTATGTCCCTTCTGGCTTCTTCAGAGCACTGGAAACGGGACTGAGAGAATTTATTTGGAATGGCGGCCGTTGTAGAGTTGCTCTTAAAAAACTGTACCTACTGCTGGATAAGGGCAGACTAGCAGTCCCTAATCTGGAACAATACTACCTAGCGGCCCAGCTTCAGTGGATATCCAGATGACTAGCTGATGCTCAGCACGCAGACACAGCTTCAGAGAGTGGGCCATGGTCACTCCAACAGATACAAAACCTATTTCACCCACTCACACAAGCTCAGACCCCACACCAACTCTTTCTTAGGGTAGCCCACAGATGCTTCCGCAGATCGCTCCGCCTCACAAACTTGATAATTCCTTTTGCACCAGCCCTAGCACTATTAGGCACACCAAGAAGCCCCAGAGTCACTTCAGAATCTAAACCACGCACATGGCACGAAATAGAATTATACACACTGGGAGATCTCTATGAAGAAGCCCAGCTGCTTCCTTTTGCCAGGCTTCAAGAGATGGGATTGCCACCCGGCCAGTTCTTTCCACATTGCTCCTTGCTGAGGCCGCTGAGGTCTAGATGGGAAGGCATCTCAGTGGCGCCTCCTACTCACTTACTGATTCAGTATTTACAGGTGGTGGGTCGCGGGTGCCACCTGATCAGTTGGCTGGCGGATGTCCTGAGAACCAAGACTGCCCTTGAAAGCGAAACGCTACGCGTGGCATGGGAGGCAGACGCCGGCGATTCAATAGCGGTGGCAAAATGGAGATCTGCTCTTTCGGGCCACCTCAATGTGCCTCGCAACTCTCGATTTCGCCTAATCCAATACTACCTAGTACATAGAGCCTACCTCAACCCAGCCCGCGTGAACAGATACTTCGATCGTATTGACGCAGCTTGTCCCCGATGCCACAATATCGGAGTAGACTTGTTGCATATGCTATGGTCCTTTCCAGACTTGGACTCATACTGGAGGGCGGTAATTGACAACTTGTCTGACTGTATATCGCAACAAATACCCTTCACATGGGAAGCATGCATTCTAAGACTATTCCCCAGAAGTAAACAGCGCAGAGCTGAGGTACGCTTCACGGACTTAGGACTCATAGTGGCAAAACGATTAGTGACCCATAGGTGGAAATCTCCGAATCCGCCACCGATACAGGCCTGGAGGCGCTCTCTCAAGGTATGGGCGGGAGCTGAGGGCACGGCGCTCGCACGGGAAGAAGTCTTGGGGTTGAGACAATTTCCACTGTCTGCCACCTCGGAGGGAATGCTGCTGCGACTGCGTAACGTGGGAGTACATCTAACGGGGGAGGGAATAGAATAATACAAACAGATGTCCACAGAAGAGAAAATGCACCACACTTGGGAACTGAATGTGAAAGTTAGCGAGATACGTCCTGATACTGGGAAGCAAAGAGATAGTATCCATCTTACCTTGCACCCAGCCCAGCCCCTCTATCAGCAAATAGATTTGTAACGATGAGATCCCCACCCCGACTGGATAATATTTGCATATGTGAAACTTGTGCAAGTGTCTGTTAACGGCAATGCTATCGTTATTTTATTTTTTATTTTTTATTTTATTTCCATTTGAAAATTATACATATAAACTTCACAATCTCTGCCTCCTTACTAGACATCTCCTCAATTGAACATTTGATTCGGAAACAATGTTAAATCAACTGGCGCTGTCAATGACGCACTAGCCGATGGACATTAGATACATTGCTGGCTTTCCAAACTGCAGCCGCGCAACGAGCCAGAAGCAATAAAGCGCGCCATACAGCAAAAACAACATTGTAAGATGATTGTAACCAACACAATGCTCAAACTGAACAATTGAATAACTACAAGTGTATGCTGTACAATATGCTGTAGCAATACGATTCGTATGTGCCAATCAATGAGTGATGGTATATATATAACACACCATACTGTACTAAAATGCAACAATATTCAAAAGCAATGAAGCAATGCAATAATAAAATACCAATAGACAGATTTATGAAAATAAAATGACTAATGCTATCTCTGGGGTAATTAGCAGTTCATGTCAAGAGTGTGGGGCACGAGTTATAGATACTTGAAATAACTCTAACTACACCAGCTGAATATCTATGGTTTTGTATGTTTAAAATGTGAGCCTAACTATAATGTCCATGTAACCTTTGTTTTTTTAAGTGAATTTCTATGTTTAAAAAAAAATTCTATTTCCTAACTATAACATCCCTGTTACCTGTACTGATGCGCCAGATTCTTGTAAATCTGGGCCTATATTCTTAGCTTAGGTGTTTCTGCTCCACAATATGTTTGTAGTGACAATATTTTTGACAAAGTATTAATGTCACACAATATTTTGTAAACCATATTTGTAATCCATATTATCATTCACCCTGGAGCGGAAGTCTGTCTGCCAGGAAGGAGGTTGCCTTGTTGCCTTTCTCAATTACATTATGTGGCTTAAGAGTGTGACTCTTTGCTGCTGATTTTATGCACTTAGTTTTGCTTTTCATGACAGATGATTTTTCCATGGATTTGTTTGCTTAGTTTCGTACCCAGCTGCTGAAAGGAAGGGCAAGGGGCCTGCACCAGCATGCAGGAAGGACAGGAGGCCTGGTGCTGGGACTCATTCGCAGCCCCCACCACCAACCATGGTGATCAGCTGTCCAAGGCTGCTGGGGAAGGGCTGGAGCCTCCCCCCACCACTGGCAGCTCCGCCACCAGCACCACTGCCAGCAGCAGTAGCCCCAGTGGGCAGCCGTCCGAGGCTGCAGGGGGAGGGCTGGAGCCTCCCCCCACCACTGGCAGCACCGCCACCAGCACCACTGCCAGCAGCAGCAGCAGCAGCCCCAGTGGGCAGCCATCCGAGGCTGCAGGGGAAGGGCTGGAACCTCCCCCCACCACTGGCAGCACCGCCACCAGCACCGCTACCAGCACCAGTGCCAGCAGCAGTAGCCCCAGTGGGCAGCCGTCCGAGGCTGCAGGGGAAGGGCTGGAGCCTCCCCCACCACTGCCAGCACCGCCACCCGCACCACTGCCACCACTGAGCAGCCGTCACCGCCGGCGGACAGTGTGTAGTCCTGCATCCATGGGCTGTTGTGCGCCCTGGCCACAGCAAATCCTGTGGGTCTGACAGCCAGGTGAGAGACTGTGACCTTGCACTCCCCAAGATCTTCATCACAGGGCACAATGCCCCCTTCAGAATCATGGAAGAAGCCATCCACTCACCCCATCCTCCCCAGGATGAAGCTCATTGGGCACAATGCCCCCTCCAGCACCAGTGGAAGAAGCCATCCACTCATCCCATCCTCCCGAGGATGAAGCTCACTATGCATAATGCCCCATCCAGAACTAGTGGAGAAGCCATCCACTCACCCCATCCTCCACAGGATAAAGCTCACTGGGCACAATGCCCCCTCCAAAACCAGTGGAAGAAGCCATCCACTTGAGAGATTGTGGTCTTGCACTCCCCAGGACCAAGCAGTGGGCAAACAACCCACTAGAGAGACTGTGGCCTTGCACTCCCCAGGACTAAGCATTGGGCATGTTGCCCCCTCCAGGACCAGTGGTGTTGTACCATCTTCTGGCTGAGATGCCCACCCATTCCCCATCCCCCTGAGGTGCCTGTGTATTTTCAACCTGATGCCCCAGCAGTGTTCTTTTTGTGTTGTTGCAGGAGTGAGGTGGGGCTTTGGCCTATGTGTTGTGGCCCTGTGGCCCACGGACATTGAGGACTGGGCAGTGTCCCTACATTTTTAAATATGTTTATACGTTTTGATTTGGATGCACTTATTCATAGTGTTTTATCGTATTACACTCACTTTTTGCAAATCGTTTTGTCCTTGCATTATTCCTGAACAATATGGGGTAGATTATTTATGTTGCTGCTTCTGGTTGTGTGTATGGTTTTGGGGGTGGGGGTGGGTGTGTGTGTGTGGTGTGTGTCACTCTCTTTTTCCTCCCCCTTCCCTTGTGTGCTAGGTGGAAGCACTCACTGTGGTTGTCTTCGCCTGCACTGGTGTTCATAATGTAGCAGAAGGTAGACGAGAATGGGAAAAATTTACAACTCGAGCTCCATGGTGACATGGTTGTTCCCTGAGTCTCCACTGAGTTCTGTTTCTGCCAGGCTTTAGATGTCATTGGTACCTACCTGGAAAAGGTGCATGCTAGGCTGGTCATAATAGAGTGGGCGGCACATTGTCTTCCGCCTGGCTGTTGGCGGTTACCGCCGTGGTGCTTGTTGATTCTGCCCTGGCGGTCAGTGTGTTAAAGTGGCTGTCTGTCTGAGCGGTTTCCGCCGTGGTCATGATTCCATTTTTTTTGCCGCTGGCCTGTTGGCGGTATTAACGCCGCTTTAGCACCGACCACCAGGGTTGTAATGAGGGCCTATGTATGTTTAAATATCTGTTTGTCAAAAAATGGCGGTCAACGTGAACGAGTTCAGCATCCAGCCAAAATACGTTGCTCTCCTTTTGCCTGGAACCCATGAATATATGGATTGTGAGAGCACCTACTCACAGAGTGCTGAAATTCCTTGCAACAAAAACAAGCTAATACTGTTTGAACATATATATATATATATATATATATATATATATACACACACACACACTTAAAAAACTAAAGTTTACTTTGAGGTTATAGTTAGGCTCACATTTTAAACGTACAAAACCATAGAAATTCACCAATTATAGTTAGAGTTATCTGAAGTAAATATAACTTGTTCTCTAAGGTGACTATAACTCGCACCCTCGCCATGCACAGTTTATTTGTAAAAATATTCACTGCAAATATTACATTGATGTGATTAGTGATGTTATCAAAGGTGTCATGAGTGCTATAATTTGTGGGGTAATTAGCAGGGCTGTAAAAAAGTGGAGTGTTTGCTGTGACTTGGCTGCAGCCAGGCCACAGCAAACAGCTATGGCCTGGAGGTGGGAACACTGGGACATTGCAGGAGCCGGACCTGGGGAGGTGGTATGCTACAGGGCCATCAGTACCTCCTAAAGGGGGGGCTGCAAGGACCCTCTCCAACATGTATAGCTCCATGGAGGTGGTGTTCCCCAGGGCTAATGGGGGTCAGTTTTGCCCCAGAGAGGTGGTGGTCCCCTCGTCCCTCCCCTGCCTCCCATGGCCCTGAGAATATCTCATGAGTGATGTCATATGTGGAGTAATTAGAAGGACATAGAGAGGGCACGAGTTATAGTTACTTTGGAGTCCGGGTTATAGTTAGTGTAGTCTGTGCCCTCACTGCCACCCTCACCACATCTTCTGACCCCCATAATGCACCCCAAAAACCATTGCCGCAGACACAACTATCAACACACCCACATGCAGCACATCCACCGTACCTGCAGACACCACCCCAACATACAACAACACTTCCCCCTGCCATCTCTTTGCATCACCTCCCCACCTCCTCCCAGTATATCTGAATGCACACACTCACCCACCCAACAGTCCCCCAGCACACACCCATGTACCTGCACCCATGGCGCACCCACATACAGACCTCACAATCATACCCACTTCCTCCACTCCCAAACATCTTTCCAGTGGCCTCCCATGTATTCCCAAAAAATGTTTCCTGCGCAAGTTTTCCCAGGTCCCTGCCACTGACCCAGTCCCTGTACCCCCCAAGTGCCCTGCTACCCTTCCTCTGGTCCAGCCTTCTGCATCCCAGTCTGCCACTGCCCCTGCCCGTACCCCTCTGACCCTTGCTACTTCCACCCCTGTTACGTCCACTGCTCCAGCTGCCAAACCCACTCCCTCCTCTTCCCAGGCCAAGCCCACTCCTTCCACCTCCAAGACCAAGCCCATGCCCACCCCCCTTGCTAAGCCCCCCCCATCCAAGGGCAAGCCTAAACTGCAGCCCCTTGCTAAGCCCCACCATCCAAGGGCAAGCCCATGGACCCCCATCTAAGGGCACCCCTAAGGGGCCCCCCTCCAGGCCTTATGGAGCTCAGGCGGCCTCCGGCTCCATAAGGTATAGAACGTCCTTATTTTGGCACTATCTGTTCCTTCTATTGCTGCATTTTATTGTACTCACTTGTGAATTTTTAAAGAATCTGGTTGACATCATATCGGGGCTGCATATCATTTGGTTAAATCAGCACTTGTTGCTGTGCCTCGTTTTTCTGTGCTATCGTTTTTATAATCTACTTTGGGCAGTTTTAAAATAGGGGAATCATGGGGGGGCTGTAATTCATTTTAAGGTTTTTATCTATTTAAACCATTTAACCCATCTGAATTTTAACTGGGTCTACCTCAATTTGAGTCTTTTAGGCATTTTTCATTTCCCTAGCCGACGGCCATTAACTGGACGTTTTGCGGCGGGCATTTTGGTCTTTGCTCTAGTTGTTTGTGTGGAGCTTGGTTGGCACATGATTCATTTAAGCTCGGGCGGCCGCACAGTGGCCGCGCGCAGCGGGCGCGCCGCTGGCGCGCCAAAGGCATGCCCGTCTGCGCCCAGGGCCCAGGGATGCTGCCCCTATCCTTATTAATAGGCTGTGCTATTCCTCCTCTCAACTGCTTGCCTTTAGAAGTCACCCGCCATGCACCGCTAGGATAAACATGTCTCATTCCCTCACTGGCTTTTCATGTCCTGATTGTTTCTGGACTCCTCCCACTGTTTCTTTTATTCCCCCTCAGCCACAGCTGGGTAACTTGTTACTTCTCAACTGCCGTTCTCTACCAGCGCATGCCCTACACATATATACACTCTTGGAGCAATCTACACCCGATGCCTTTTTCCTAACGGAAACTTGGCTTAATGAGGATTCATCAGCTGATATATGTGAAGCTCTGCCCCCTTCCTATTCTATTACCCATATAGACAGATCTCAAAATAGAGATAGAGCAATTATTCACAAAACGACCATTAAGTGTCGGACATCGCCTCTTAAGCTCCCTGACTGTGAAGGTATGACCTTTTCCCTACATCTATCAGCTACTTTTACCCTTTCGGGTATTCTTCTTTACCGTCCACCTGGCCCGTGTGCCTCTTTTTTAGAAGCACTCCCCGAGGCTGTGGCCGGCCTTATAGGTAAGTCCCCTAATCTAACGGTACTCGGGGACTTTAATATTCATTTGGACAATCCAGACTGCTCCTCGGCAAAATCCCTGCTGGCCTCTTTTAATGCGCTAGACTTGAATCAATTGGTCATGGGTCCTACTCACGTGAAAGGCCATACTCTGGATCTGCTTTTCAGCAATATTCCAGATTTTGCTATCTCTCCGTCAGTACCTTTACTGTGGACCGATCATTTTCTCCTTTCATTTAACTTTCCCTATGATCTCCCCAGAGACCCTCATCCCAAGCTAACCACCTTGAGTCGCACTTGGTCTAAATTATCGCCTAATCTTTGGTGCGCCGCACTTCGTGCCTCCACTAGGTTCAGGGGTGACTCTCTTTTGACCACCACTGAACATTTTGATAGCTGGATCTCCACCACACTGGATCTAGTACTGCCCATCAAACTCAGATCACAAAAACCTCAACTTAAATCTAAACCATTGTACTCCCCCTCACTGTTAGAATTTAGAACTAACTGTAAAAAATTAGAAAGAATCTGGATAAAGGACTATGGCTCTTTAGCTAAAGAAAAGTACAAACATGCTATTAGAAATTATCATCAGAACATTAAGACAGCCCATGCCAGCTACTATAGCAGGAGAATAGAGGACCCCTCTAACTCTCAGAAAGAAATATTCCAGATTTTTAAAGAGCTAACTACTATTCCCACACCGGCCTCCCCGATTGAAGCGTCTGTTATCCATATCAACTCTCTAGCAGCCCATTTCCAGGACAGGATTAAGAGGATCTACGCGGATTTCTCATTGTCCGCCCCCCAGATGCCTTCTGATGAGCTAGCAGGGAATCCCCTTCCGACCGGACCCTCATTAACTGCCTTCGTACCACTCACAGATGAGCAAGCTTTTAAATTACTCAGTGCTATTAAATCTGGCTCCCCTTTGGATCCTGCTCCCCCGTTCATTCTCATAAAAGCCGTAGATGTTGTTATTCATTCTTTGACGAAAATTCCCAATGCTTCCCTCACGGCGGGCCTCTTCCCCCAATCGCTCAAACACGCCATGGTAAAACCACTCCTTAAAAAGCCCAAACTTGACCCCTTGGTCCTGGATAATTACAGACCCATTGCTCTTCTCCCCATTCTAGCTAAGATACTAGAGAAGCATATAAATCTACAGCTTATGAACTATTTGGAAAGTAATATGCTCCTTCACCCCTCCCAAATGGGTTTTAGAGCACAACACAGCACTGAGTCTGCGCTTCTGACAGTGACCGAATCTGCCCGTTATCTATTAGATAAGGGAGGACATGTAGCCATTATTCTCCTGGACCTTAGCGCAGCGTTTGACACGGTTGACCACTCTCTTCTTTGTGACAGACTCCGCAAGATAGGCGTGGGAGGCCCCGCACTTGCTTGGCTGTTCTCCTTTCTTACTGGAAGAACCTTTCAAGTTTTAGACCGTTCTTTCCTGTCTAATGTTGTTTCTTCAGTATGTGGAGTCCCTCAGGGATCCTCCTTAAGTCCTACCCTTTTTAATATCTATCTTTCTTTCCTGGCCAAAGTGGTTGCCCCCTACAATCTTTCAGTGATCACGTACGCCCACGATACTCAGTCTCTCTCTCCAGCACTGCAAAGTCTCCCTCTGCAAATTTATCTGGCTGTATGAAGGACATAAGTGACTGGATGATTGAATCCAAGCTCAAATTCAACGACAGCAAATCTGAAGTACTCATTTTAGGCAATGGCTCTCCTGCCTCCCCTTTATCTTGTTACTCAGAGACCTTTGCCAGTCTTCCGTCCCCTAAAAGACAGGTAAAAAGCCTAGGTTTTATACTGGATTCCCGTCTTACGATGGAATCACAAGCTAAGAAAATTTCCTCGGTCTGTTTTGGCCTTATTAGATCGCTTAGGAAGATTCTCAATCTTCTTCCTGCCTTGTCCAGAAGAATCCTGGTCCAGGCATTGATTCTTTCCCGCCTGGACTATGGGAATTCCCTCTACCTTAGCTCCCCGGAATACGTGATAAGGAAGATGCAGATTGTTCAGAACGCTGCAGCTCAGCTCCTTATGGACTGTCCGAGACATCTATCTGCCAAGCCGGCACTTTTGGCTCTCCACTGGCTGCCGGTCAAACATCGCATACATTTTAAATCCATGTGCATCACTCATAAAGCCCTTCATAACAAAGGACCCTCTTTTTTTTAGAAAAAACATCTATATTCACGCCCCTCGAAGACACCTTAGATCTTCGTTAGCCCAGCAGATTCATATACCCCGTGTCCATAGACCATGGGGTGGAAACTCCTTTACTATTAAGGCCGCCCATCTTTGGAATGCCTTACCTTCTGAGCTTCGGCATGAACTTTCTGAATCCTTTTTTAGGAAGAAACCTAAAACCATTCTTTTCAGTCATTAGTTGTGTCTTTTCATGTGTCCTGGATTTCTCTGTACCTTTAGCGCTGGGATGCCCTAGGGTAGTTATGCGCTCTATAAAAATGCATAAACTAAACTAAACAAACTAAACATATGGAAGGACCCCCCTCCAGGCCCAAGAACTCCCCCACCCCTAAAGTGCCTGCATTCCCCATTGATGCGCCTGCCCTGTGGAGGTCTGCACTTTGCAGTCAGGAGTCAAGCTGGGGCGTCATCTTGTGCCCAGTGTGCTCGGGGCACTATGGTTTTTGGACTGGCCCTTGGGCCTATATGTACATACATTTTATCC
The DNA here is from genome assembly GCF_031143425.1 of Pleurodeles waltl. Lineage (NCBI taxonomy): Eukaryota > Metazoa > Chordata > Amphibia > Caudata > Salamandridae > Pleurodeles > Pleurodeles waltl. The sequence goes on along the minus strand of NC_090446.1, from coordinate 640,776,699 downwards.
CATATTTTAATATATATGGTTATCATGCAGCACTACATCGTTGGTGTCGTTGTTACCTACCTAGTTCTGCCTTTAATTCTCCATGTATGTGTGGTGGTTGTGGGAACTGGTGTGTGTGTGTGTGTGTGTGTGTTGGTACAGATGTTTGTTTGCCTGTGTGTGTGGGCATGGCTTCCCGTGTCGTGTGTGTCATGTGTGTGTTGTGTGTGTGTACTAATGTCGTTCCCTCCAGTGTGTGCTAGGCTGGTGTACTTACGGTTGGTATTGTGGTCACCATCGCTGGTCTGGGAGTTGCCGGGCCATGCCTCCTACAGACGTGCCTGTGTTCCTGAAGGTAAGTGTTCCCTTTATCTTGTTCGTTTCAGCCAGGGTTTTGGTGGTGGTGGTTCCACACCCTGAAATCCTGGCGGTGTGCAACCTCGTAATATGGTCATGGGATGCTGCCTGACCACCAGGCTGGAGATTGCTGTTGCCTGGCATGTCAGCACTTCCGCTGTGGCGGGCCGGACGGTAACTTGCTTGTGTTCTTCAGGCAGCTTTCTGGGACTTGTAATGTGGCGGTCATCACTGCCTGGCCTGCAGCGGTGTGGCCGCCAACTCCACCGCATTGGTACACTTCATGCCAGACCCGTAATGAGGGCCTAAGTGTCTTCTCTCGCTTGTTCCCTAAGATATCCATATTTTGACAATCCTTGACTTATGAGCATTGCAACAAATCTAAGCAGTACAATTATAACAGCTGTGTCTTTGCTTCACTGGTTTGGTTGCAGCATCTCCATCAAATAATATGTTTGTCGGAAGAAGATCGTGCAACAGAATGTCTTTCTTTTGCTATATCCATTTCTCTATGTGCTTGCCAAAGTTGTTTTTCTGTAACCTGATTTGAGGTGGCTGGTTGGACAAAACTCCTACAATTAAAGTGTGGAAGTTTAGCTTCAGTGATTATGTCAAACAGCTTTTTCTCTTTCAATACAAATATCATCAGCTTAATTTTGCATGAATTTTCGATCCATGTTCCAAGACATCTAGTAGACGTGTCTTTTTTATTGTTATCTACATATTGTTTGGTCACAAAGTTGTGTAGTCACACAGGCTCAGTCATTTCAAAGGGATTTCCTTGCTGCTGCATTAAATGAAGGCTGTCAAAATGTGTATTAAGATGTTGCCTCTCTTTTCCATAAGTTCATGGTGAGCAACAGTTTCACTATGGTCCATTAGTTTTGAATTTGTCATCTCTCTGAAAACATTGCAAATAGAAGGGACTTCATGGTTAACTAGTGGCCATTAAGCAACATATTCACTTTTATATGTCTGACCAACAATTTCCTTGGAGGGAGATTTTCTGTGATCTCTGGATTGTCTGTTCCAGTTTTGTATTGGGAGCTACAGCATTGAAACTTCCCTCTCTGTGTTTCACTATAAAATGTTTTTGGATTCATTTTTTGTAGCGGTATGGTTTTCCAAATACCAGAACCCATATCTCAGGTACATTATGCAATTAAATTCCCGAAACACAGTAATATGTGACTCTACAGTCTTCACATGCAGCTCCCAATCACCTTCTCAATCAGCATGTACCAAGTTTTTCACTAGAGGTATCATGTGTAAAGCATTTCGCAGGTACTTGCAAAGTTCTGTTTTTTTTTCACATTCTTTGCCAAACTCTACGAACTTAGTCCCAGATTTAGGAAAAGTGGCACTTCACATCGTGAAGTGTTACATTTCTTGCACCATCCTGCACACCCTAACGCCACCATGTGTGCGCTGTATTTAAGATATGGAACACTGTGATGGTATTAAGAATAATAGCATCAAACCTTTTGACGCTATTGTGGCTTTTTGCTCCACAAGTGAGCTTAGTGGAGCAAAGTGCAAGGAGGCCCATTGATTCCAACGGGTGGGTTCCTTAGGCGTTAAAACATGACAGCAAAAATGGCCCTATGAAATCTTGTAGATGTCATTGCACCATTTGTGCAGGCCTCCTTGCACCGGAACTCCCCCTTTGTATACATTGTGCATGCATAATGTGGCGCAAAGGATCCCAAAGTGGTGCAATGCATACATTGTGCCACTTTGTAGATATGGCGCTGTGTTTTTGGCAATCTAACAGCACATTCTCATCCAAAAAATGACGCTAATGTAGCGATAGAAGGTGCAAGGCCATCCTTAAAATTGGGCCTTGGTTTGCAGGTTCTCTGATATCGAACTGAATAAATTGAACATTGCCTGGCTTTGCATTATGGCCCTCATTCTGACCTTGGCGGTCGGCGGAGAGACGGCGGTCGGACCGCGAACAGACCGGCGGTATTAAAAATGGCATTCTGACCGCGGCGGTCACCGCCGCGACCGACCGCCACTTCCCCACTCCGACAGCCACGGCGGTCATGACCGACGGGCTGGAGTCTGCGCACTCCGGTCCGGCGGTCGACCCAAGACCGCCAACGGTATCATGACCCTGCTTACCGCCGCGGTTTCTGGCGGTCGGGAACCGCCATGCGAACCATGGCGGTAGGCACTATCGGGGCCAGGGAATTCCTTCCCTGGCACTGATAGGGGTCTCCCCCACCCCCCGCTGCCCCCCCGAGTCCTCCCCCCACACCCTCCACCCCCCTGCCACCCCCCAGAGGTGGTACGAACCCCCTCCCCACCCCCACCCCGACATGCACATACACGCACCCCGACATGCACACACCCCCTACATGCACATATACACACCCCCTACACACACACATACACAACGGGGACACATACCCGCACACATACATGCCGACATGCGCACCCGCCGAACTACACACATTGCCCATAGGCACAGCAGCACTCCCCGCCCGCATGCACGCACTCACACACCCCCTCTACACACTCCCACGCACACCCCCATGCACGCACACATCACACAACACCCCCCCACCACCTCCGCTCACGGACGATCAACTTTCCTTGTGCGTTGGTCCTCCGGGAGGTGACAGGAGCCATGGGGAGGTGACCGCCAACAGAAGACCGCCAAAAGAAGACCGCCACACAGAAATGTGGGTCGTAATTCTGTGGGCGGTGTTCTGCTGGCGTGGCGGTGGAGGTTGACCAGTCTCCACTTTCCCGCCGACCGCCAGTGTGGCTGCTGGCGGTTTTTTGGCGGAACGCTCCCAGCGGTCAGAATGCGCACAGCGGCATACCGCCGCGGTCGGCGGTCTTCACCGCGGCGGTAACTCGGCGGTCTTGCGAAAAGACCGCCAAGGTCAGAATGAGGGCCTATGTCTTTTGAATTAATGTCTTGTTCACTTCTGAAATAAGATATGCAAAACCTAACTTATCATTATTGTTCCAGAAAGCATTTCAACACACTGGCCCTCATTACAACCCCGGAGGTCGGTGATAAAGCGGCGGTAATACCGCCAACAGGCCGGCGGTAAAAAAAATGGAATTATGACCACGGTGGAAACCACTAAGACAGACAGCCACTTTAACACACACTGACCGCCATGGCGGTAGCAACAAGCACCATGGCGGTAACCACCAACAGCCAAGCGGAAGACAATGTTCCTCCCACTGTATTAAGACAGGCCTATCTGCCACCTTTTCCGGGGCGGTACCAACGACATCAAAAGCATGGTGGAAACAGCACACAAAAGTCAAAGGACTCACCTCTGAACACCCAGGGAACAACCACAACGCCATGGAGCCCGAGTTGCACATTTTCCCCATGCTCATCTACCTCTTCCTGCATTACAAGCAGCAATGCTGGCGAAGATGACCACAATGAGTACTGCCGCCTAGCACACAAAGGGGGGGGGGAGAGAGTGACAAACACACGCAACATGCAAAACCCCCACACCATACACAAACAGATGCAATAACATTACATATCCACCTGTACCTCTCAGAAATAATGCAAGGACAAAAGGAATTGATTAAACTGAGTGTAATAAGATAAAATAGTAGAAATACGTGCTCATAAATCAAAACAGTATGTGCATATATACAAATAGGTGACACTGGCCAGTCCTCAATGTCCGTTACCCACAGGGCTACAACACATAGGCCAAGGCCCCACCTCACTCCTGCAACAACACGGAGAGAACACTGCAGGGGCCATTGTGCCCAGTGTGCTTCATACTGACAAGGATGCGGTGAGTGGATGGCTTCTCCACTGGTTCTGGAGGGGGCCTTGTGCCCAGTGTGCTTCATCCTGGCATGGATGCCGTGAGTGGATGGCTTCTTCCACTGGTTCTGGAGGGGGCCTTGTGCCCAGTGTGCTTCATTCTGGCATGGATGCGGTGACTGGATGGCTTCTTCCACTGGTTCTGGAGGGGGCCTTGTGCCCAGTGTGCTTCATTCTGGCATGGATGCGGTGACTGGATGGCTTCTTCCACTGGTTCTGGAGGGGGCATTGTGCCCTGCGATGCAGCACTTGGGGAGTGCAAGGTCATAGTCTCTCACCTGGGTGTCACACCTACAGGATTTGCAGGGTCCAGGACGTACTACAGCCCATGGCAGCAGGACAACACACTGCCAGCCGACAGTGACGGCTGCTCAGTGGTGGCAGTGGCGGGGCTAGTGTCAGACTGGCAGTGGTGGGGGGACGCTCCAGCACATCCCCTGCAGCCTCAGACGGCTGCCCTCTGGGGCTGCTGATGCTGGTGGTGTTGGGGGGATGCTCAGCCCTTCCCCTGCAGCCTAGGACAGCTGCCCACTGGGGCTGCTGCTGCTGGTGGCGGTGGAGGCAGTGGTCAGGGAAGGCTCCATCACATCCCCTGCAGCCTCGGATGGCTGCCCACTGGGGCTGCTGATGCTGGCAGTGGTGATGCTTGGCGGTGCTGGTGGCGGTGCTGGTGGCGGTGGGGGGAGGCTCCAGTCCTTCCTCTGCAGCCTTGGACGGCTGCCCACTGGTGCTGCTGCTGCTGGTGGCAGTGCTGGTGGCGTCGCAGGCAGTGGTGGGGGGAGGCTACAGCCCATCCCCTGCAGCCTCGGACGGCTGCCCACTGGGGCTGCTGATTCTGGAAGTGGTGATGCTGGCAGTGCTGGTGGCGGTGGGGAGAGGCACCAGCCCTTTGCCTGCAGCCTCGGTCAGCTTCCCCCTGGGGCTTCTGGTGGTGGTGCTGGTGGCAGTGCAGACAGCAGTGGAGGGAGGCTCCATCCCATCCCCTGCAGCCACGGACATCTGCCCACTGGGGCTGATGCTGGCGGCGGTGCTGGTGGCAGTGGGGCTAGGCTCCAGCCCTTTTCCTGCAGCCTCAGACAGCTGCCCACTGGGGCTGCTGATGCTGGCAGTGGTGATGCTGGCGGTGCTGGTGGTGGTGCAGGCAGTGGTGGGGGGAGGCTCCAGCCCATCCCCTGCAGCCTCCGATGGCTGAACCGCCATGGTTGTTGGTGGGGACTCAGAATCAGTCCCAGCCCCAGGCCTCCTGTCCTTCCTGTCTGATGGTGCAAACCCCTTGCCCTTTCCTTTGGCAGCTGGTGGTGCCTCCTTCCCTTTCCCTTTGGTAGCTTCTGGTGGCTCCTTGCCCTTCCTTTTGGCAGATGGTGCAGGCACATTTTCAGTGCTTATGGCTTGTTCCCTGGGGCCTCTCCCACCTACAGTAGCTGTCGACACTTCTGTGGCCGTGGACTGGGTGGCTCATGTGCTCACCTGGGTTCTGACCACCCTGGCCCGACGTGAAGTATGGGGGAGGGGAAGGGAAAAGGTCAATGGTGGAGAGGAAAAGCTTCTTAGGGACATTGGGGCGGGATAAGGGTAAAGGTTTTGGAGTGGAGGAAGAGGGAGTGTTTGTAGGAGGTGTCTGCTGATTTGAGGTGCATGGGCTGGATGCTGTTGTGAAGTGGATGGCTGTTGGGTGTCTGAGTGCTTGCGTTTGTGTACTTTGGGAGGAGGGGACACTGACACAGTGGGAGAGGACACAGTGGACGTGTGCATGGATGTGGGGGTGGTGACTGCCAGTGAGGGGTGTATACTTAGAGATGTGCTGGTGATGGTAGTAATGGATGAGGATGTAGTGCATGCAGGTGTGAGTGGAGATTCTACGGGGAGGGAGGTGGAGGACGAGGAGGCGGGGGACACAGTGGAGGCAGCGGATGTTGGTATGTCTGCATCTGGATGGTGTTTGTGTGAGTGCCTGTGGGATGATGTGTGGTGCTTGTGTTTGCCATGTCCACTCTTGTGTGTTGTCTTGTGTGCATGCTGGTCTGCCTGCATGCTTGGGATAGGTTGGGGTTGAGGGGAATGGGACTGGGAAAAGGAAGATGGAGGGGGATGCAAAAAACAGGGACAATAGCTGCCATCAGGGAGGAGGACAGAGCCTGGATTTATCTCTGCTGGGCCGCCATGCCAGAGTGAATGCTGTCCAGGAATGCATTTGTTTGTTTAAATGGCCTGCCAGCCCCTGTATGGTATTCCCTATGGTTGACTGCCCAACAGAGATGGATCGCAGAGGTCAATAGCCTCCTCACTCAGGGCAGTAGGGTTAACTGGGGCAGGGCCTGCGGTGCCTGGGACGAAGGAGATGCCCACCCTCCTGGGTGAGCAGGTACAGGAAACTCGCTGAGGGGCTGCTGGGAGGGCGCCGCTACTACGTGGGTGGTGGCTGTACCTGTAGTTGGGGTGGGTAGGGAGCTTCCATGGGAGGAAGTATCACTGTCAGAACTGTCCCCTCCCGTCTCCACCGTAGTGCTCCCCTCGTCCTCTGTCCCACTGGTGCCCTCACCGTCGGTGGATTCGGCCTCTTGGGCCCTGTGGGATGCAGCTCCCTCCCTCGCCGGTGCCTCTGCTTCTCCGCCAGATGATGCTATTGCGCATAAGGACAGGGTGACAAAACAAAAAGGGGAGGAGAGACAAAGGATACACTTGGTCAGAGGCGCCAACAACACCACTGTTGGTGTACACCACACACACACACACACACATACACACACACACAGGGAACAGCCCTACACACTAGGCAATGCACTACCAGTCACAATGATAGTCACCAGACCATGGACAGGAATACCTAACGCCAAAAGCAGCATACCTGGCACCCACAGACCCCTGCCAAGTAGTGGATGCCTACTAGCTTGTTAGGAGGTGGTGTTCATCAGCCCCTGCCCAACATGGGACCTACCTTGCAATGTCCGGCCTGGCCTAGAGGCACCCACAGGCCCACATCCCCCACCAGGAGATCACCCCACAACGCGCATGTAGTATTTAGGGAAACTGTACTCACCCCCTTGTGGCTGCTGTGATGCCCTCAAGCACCCATCCGGCTCCAGATAGGCCACTGCCAGTATGCGGATCATTAGGAGGGTCAGGGTTCGACCGGCACCCCTTCCTCATTGGGAGGCCATCCCCAGCTGGGCCTCCGCCATCTTCCTTGTGCAGCATCTCAGATCCTCCCACCGTTTCCAACAGTGGGTGCTCGGCCTGCCGTAGACCCCCAGGGTCCACACTTCCTTGGCGATGGCACTCCATATACCCTTTTTCTGATGGGCGCTGACCTGCAGAAAAATAAACATAGAAAAAGGTATTAGTCAAACTGTCCAGCCTGTTACACTCATGGCCCACCATAGCCCTCCCATCCCCTTACAAGCAGACATTGCCCACCTTACATGCATCACGCTGCCCAGAACCCTTCCACCAACCACCCCCTACACAAGGCCCTCACACACAGCACTCCATGCATTCATGCTGCGTGCATCGTGCTGACAGTGTACTCACCTGTTGGTCTGGAGGCCCATACAGAATTCAGTACTGTGGTAGGACCCCATCCACCAGTCTCTCCAACTCTGCAGCGGTCAAATCAGGGGCCCTTTCCCCAGTGACATGGGCCATGGTCAGTTCCAGACACAGGTCACAGCAGCACTTTCAGTGTAGGTCCTCTACTTTTGAAGGTCAGGTAGCAAGTGAGTCAGGTCACCATCAGCCACTTTAACCCATAGAGCCCAATGACACCCAATGGAGAGTTCCACAGCGGTACTCGACCGCCTCCCGACCGGCGCAAAACGTCAGCGGCATTACCTCATTTCCACATGTCCATCCACACAGGACAGGTGGACGCCATTTCGGGGGGGCAGGCAATGGCACCTAACTGTGTCACAGTGCACATAGGCACCATTTGGGCTTATCCAACAAAATACTGTTACAGTCACAACATGAAATGCAGTGTAGTGTTTGGAAATGTAGAATACTGACCAGCTGCTCCCCGTTTTGCCCCCTAGATTACAACCACTGAGGATGAATAGGAGATGGAGACATCCTCCTGTGTACAGACCCCTGGTGGACTTGGTAACAATGGAGGACAGGCACATTATACTTACCTATAGACTGGACAGGGCCACAATCACAGAGCTGTGTGCCTAATTGGAGCCTGACCTGATATCTGCTATCCGTCACCCCACTGGGATCCCCCCCTCTTGTGCAAGTCCTATCTGTGCTCCATTTCCTGCCAACTGGCTCCTTCCAAGTGACAGTAGGCTTGGCAGCAGGAATGTCACAGCCAATGTTCTCAATAGTGCTGACCAGAGTGTTGTCTGCCCTGATTAAACACATGCACAGCTACATTGTTTTTCCCCAGGTGAGGATTTGGCCACAGTGAAAGCTGACTTCCATGCAATGGGACATATCCCCAACATCATTGTGGCAATCAATGGTACACATATTGCATTTGTCCCCTGTCCCCCCGTGGAGAAATGAACAGGTGTTCAGAAATCGAAAGAGGTTTCACTCCATGAATGTGCGGATAGTGTGCCAGTGGACCAGTACATCTCCCACGTCAATGCAAAGTATCCTGGGTCTGTGCATGATGCCTTTCTCCTGAGGAATAGCAGCATCCCATATGTGATGGCTCAACTCCAGAGGCACCGGGTGTGGCTAATAGGTGAGCCCTGGTTCCCACCCAGTGTATGTTGGTGTACAGGTATGGTGTTGGTCATATGGGTTAGTGTGTGGCTAACAGGTATCCCTCGATATTTGCAGATGACTCTGGTTACCCCAACCTCTCATGGCTACTGACCCCTGTGAGGTCAGAGGAACATTACAATGAGGCACATGGGCGAACAAGAAGAATTATAGAAAGGACATTCGGCCTCCTGAAGGCCAGGTTTCGTTGCCTTCATCTAACTGGCGGATCCCTGTGCTACTCACCCAAGAAGGTCTGCCAGATAATCGTGGCATGCTGCATGTTGCATAACCTTTCCTTGAGACACCAGGTGCCTTTTCTGCAGGAGGATGAGACTGGAGATGGGCGCGTGGCAGCAGTGGTCCCTGTGGACAGTGAAGATGTGGAAGAAGAGGATGAGGATGAGCACAAAAGAACAGCAATTATACAACAGTACTTCCAGTGACACACAGGTAAGACACTGTAACTTCAGTTTACACTGACAGTTTTGTGTTTTATATTGTACATGTCAGGCAGATTTTCCCAATTCTATGGCCACTTACTGTACCCTTTGGCATCTCTATTTTGAGATATCTCTGCCCACTCTGGCAACTGGTGTGTTGGCTGCAGCCTACTACACGTCATTCCTATGTATTTATTCCTATACAGTTGTATTGCAGTGTTTAAAGCTTGTTAAACAAATATTTTGTTCAATCATTTGACAGACTCCATATTTGTATTTTTTAAATGGTGTTTATTTAAGTGCTAAGAAGTAGAGGGGGTAGTGGAATGGGCTGGGTTGATGGTGGAGGAAAGTCTAGGATAGAGTTGAGTCTATTTGTATCACAGTTTCATTGTCCAAGGGAGCATAGGAAGGGGAGCAATGGCAGTTCAAGGTGGACAGGGTGATAGAGTGGGACACAAGGGTGACAATCAGGTAAGTCTTATTTCCTAGCGGGGGTCTTGCCAATGTTCTCTGGCTTCTGCCTGGATCGCAGAGACTGTTTGCAGGGAGGTTCTCCTTCTGCAGGGGCAGGGGTGCTTATAGGAGGCTGGCCTGGTTTGTAGTGGTACCATGGGGTACTTACACTCTGCACCAGGTCCAGTTATCCCTTATTAGTGTAGAAGAGGTGTCTAGCAGCTTAGGCTGATAGAAAAGGGTAGCTTAGCAGAGCAGCTTAGGCTGAACTAGGAGACGCGTAAAGCTCCCACTATACCACTGGTGTCATATGCACAATATCATAAGAAAACACAATACACAGATATACTAAAAATAAAGGTACTTTATTTTAGTGACAATATGCCAAAAGTATCCCAGTGAGTACCCTCAGTATGAGGATAGCAAATATACACAAGATATATGTACACAATACCAAAAATATGCAGTAATAGCAATAGAAAGCAATGCAAGCAATGTACAGTCACAATAGATTGCAATGAGAGCACATAGGTATAGGGGCAACACAAACCATATACTCCAAAAGTGGAATGCAAATAACGTATAGACCCCAAACCTATGTGAGCTTGTAGAGGGTCGCTGGGACTGTAAGAAAACAGTGAGGGTTAGAAAAATAGCCCACCCCAAGACCCTGAAAAGTAGGTGTAAAGTGCACCTAAGTTCCCCAGAGAGCACAGAAGTCGTGATAGGGGAATTCTGCAAGGAAGACCAACACCAGCAATGCAACAACGATGGATTTCTAGACGAGAGTACCTGTGGAACAAGGGGACCAAGTCCAAGAGTCACACTCAAGTCGTGAGTGGGCAGATGCCCAAGAAATGCCAGCTGAGGGTGCAAGGAAGCTGCCACTGGATGGTAGAAGCTGTGGATTCTGCAAGAACGAAGAAGACTGGGAACTTCCCCTTTGGAGGATGGATGTCCCACGTCGTGAAGAAGCTTGCAGAGGTGTTTCCACGCAGAAAGACTGCAAACAAGCCTTGCTAGCTGCAAGGGTTGCAGTTAGGGTTTTTGGATGCTGCTGTGGCCCAGGAGGGACCAGGATGTCGCCAATTGTGTGTGGAGACACAGGGGGCGCCCAGCAAGACAAGGAGCCCTCTCAGAAGCAAGCAGCACCCGCAGAAGTGCTGGAACAGGCACTACGAAGAAGAGTGAACCGGAGCTCACCCGAAGTCACAAAAGAAGGTCCCACGACGCCGGAGGACAACTCAGGAGGTTGTGCACTGCAGGTTAGAGTGTCGGGGACCCAGGCTTGGCTGTGTACAAAGGAAATCCTGGAAGAGTGCACAGGAGCCGGAGCAGCTGCAAATCACGCGGTACCCAGCAATGCAGTCTAGCGTGGGGAGGCAAGGACTTACCTCCACCAAACTTGGACTGAAGAGTCACTGGACTGTGGGAGTCACTTGGACAGAGTTGCTGAGTTCCAGGGACCACGCTCGTTGTGCTGAGAGGGGTCCCTGAGGACCGGTGATGCAGTCTTTTGGTGCCTGCGGTTGCAGGGGGAAGATTCCGTCGACCCACGGGAGATTTCTTCGGAGCTTCTAGTGCAGAGAGGAGGCAGACTAAACCCCACAGCATGCACCACCAGGAAAACAGTCGAGAAGGCCGCAGGATCAGCGATACAAGGTTGCAGTTGTCGTCTTTGCTACTTTGTTGCGGTTTTGCTGGCGTCCAGAGCAGTCAGCGGTCGATTCCTTGGCAGAAGGTGAAGAGAGAGATGCAGAGGAACTCTGATGAGCTCTTGCATTCGTTATCTAAAGAATTCCCCAAAGCAGAGACCCTAAATAGCCAGAAAAGGAGGTTTGGCTACCTAGGAAGGAGGATAGGCTAGTAACACAGGAAAAAGTCTATCAGAAGGAGTCTCTGACGTCACCTGCTGGCACTGGCCACTCAGAGCAGTCCAGTGTGCCAGCAGCACCTCTGTTTCCAAGATGGCAGAGGTCTGGAGCACACTGGAGGAGCTCTGGGCACCTCCCAGGGGAGGTGCAGGTCAGGGGAGTGGTCACTCCCCTTTCCTTTGTCCAGTTTCGCGCCAGAGCAGGGCTGGGGGATCCCTGAACCGGTGTAGACTGGCTTATGCAGAGATGGACACCATCTGTGCCCATCAAAGCATTTCCAGAGGCTGGGGGAGGCTACTCCTCCCCAGCCCTGACACCTTTTTCCAAAGGGAGTGGGTGTAACACCCTCTCTCTGAGGAAGTCCTTTGTTCTGCCTTCCTGGGCCAAGCCTGGCTGGACCCCAGGAGGGCAGAAACCTGTCTGAGGGGTTGGCAGCAGCAGCAGCTGTAGTGAAACCCCGGGAAAGGTAGTTTGGCAGTACCCGGGTCTGTGCTAGAGACTCGGGGGATCATGGTATTGTCTCCCCAATGCCAGAATGGCATTGGGGTGACAATTCCATGATCTTAGACATGTTACATGGCCATGTTCGGAGTTACCATTGTGACGCTGTACATATGTAGTGACATATGTATAGTGCACGCGTATAATGGTGTCCCAGCACTCACAAAGTCCGGGGAATTTGCCCTGAACAATGTGGGGGCACCTTGGCTAGTGCCAGGGTGCCCACAGACTAAGTAACTTAGCACCCAACCTTTACCAGGTAAAGGTTAGACATATAGGTGACTTATAAGTTACTTAAGTGCAGTGGTAAATGGCTGTGAAATAACGTGGATGTTATTTCACTCAGGCTGCAGTGGCAGGCCTGTGTAAGAATTGTCAGAGCTCCCTATGGGTGGCAAAAGAAATGCTGCAGCCCATAGGGATCTCCGGGAACCCCAATACCCTGGGTACCTCAGTACCATATACTAGGGAATTATAAGGGTGTTCCAGTATGCCAATATGAATTGGTGAAATTGGTCACTAGCCTGTTAGTGACAATTTGTAAAGAGAGAGCATAACCACTGAGGTTCTGGTTAGCAGAGCCTCAGTGAGACAGTTAGGCATCACACAGGGAACACATACATATAGGCCACAAACTTATGAGCACTGGGGTCCTGGCTAGCAGGGTCCCGGTGACACATAACAAACATACTGAAAACATAGGCTTTTCACTATGAGCACTGGGCCCTGGCTAGCAGGATCCCAGTGAGACAGTGAAAACACCCTGACATACACTCATAAACAGGCCAAAAGTGGGGGTAACAAGGCTAGAAAGAGGCTACTTTCTCACAGTGTTGATGGCCTGTTGTTTCTGTTGCGGGCCTCCTGTCCACAGGCGGCAGCGGAGGTGAAGGGCTGTTCATCGGTGTGTCTAGTGTCAGGGGCCCTGTGCTGTGCCACTGCCTCCATCATGGTGTTGGCCATGTCTGCCAGCACCCCTGCAATGGTGACCAGGGTGGTGTGGATGTCCATCAGATCCTCCCTGATCCCCAGGTACTGTCCCTCCTGTAGCCGCTGGGTCTCCTGCAACTTGTCGAGTATCTGGCCCATCGTCTCCTGAGAATGGTGGTGTGCTCCCAGGATGTTGGTGAGTGCCTCCTGGAGAGTCGGTTCCCTGGGCCTGTCCTCCCCCTGTCGCACAACAGTCCTCCTGGCGTCCCTGTTGTCCTGTAACTCTGTCCCCTGAACCATGTGCCCACTGACCCCAGGTCCCTGATCATCCTGTGTTTGTGGTGTGCCCTGGGGTCCCTGTAGTGGTGGACACACTGCTGATTGACGTGTCCTGGGGACAGAGGTATGGGCCCGCTGGGTGGGTCTGTGGTGGTATTTCCTGAGGGGGGAGGCTCTGTGGTGGTATGGGACTGTGCCTGGGTAACCGACTGTCCGGAGATTCCTGATGGGCCAGGTTGGTCATCCAGTTCCAGGTGTCCAGAGCAGCTGTCATCACTGTGGGCCTCTTCTATGGGGGGACTGGATGTTGCTGGCACCTCCTCTCCGGTGATGTTGTGTGGGGGACCTGCTGGGATGTAAATGCAGTGTTATTGTTTCTGCGTGTGACATCTTGTTCATGGGTGTGTTGCCCTCTATGGTTGTTATTGCCCTGTCAGCTTTGCATTGTGTGAGTAGTGATTTTGTGGGCTAGGTGATTCTCTCTAATATGCATGCTTTAGTGATGGGTGTCCATGCAGGACTGTGAGTGATGCAGGGTTTGGTATTTTGATGGGTGGGTTGTGATGGTGGGGTGTATGTGATGTGGTGGAGTGATTGGGGTGAGGGTAGGGGTGGTGGTATGGGATGGCATGCAGGTGGGGGGTTGAAAGTAGTAAAGAGTTGACTTACCAGAGTCCAGTCCTCCTGCTACTCCTGCCAGGCCCTCAGGATGCAGTATTGCCAAGACTTGCTCCTCCCATGTTGTTAGTTGTGGGGGAGCAGGTGGGGGTCCACCACCAGTCCTCTGTACTGCTATCTGGTGTCTTGCTACTACGGAACGCACCTTCCCCTGTAGGTTGTTCCACTTCTTCCCAATGTCTTCCCTTGTTCTGGGGTGCTGTCCCACGGCGTTGACCCCGTCCACGATCCTCTGCCATAGCTCCATCTTCCTAGCAATGGATTTCTGCTGCACCTGTGAGTCGAATAGCTGTGGCTCTACCCAGATGATTTGCTCCACCATGACCCTTAGCTCCTCCTCAGAGAATCTGGGGTGTCTTTGTGGTGCCATGAGTGTAGTGTGTCTGGTGTGGGTGAGGGTGTGTAGGGTGATGTGTTGGGGTGTGTGCTGTAAGGTGCGTGTATGGTGTATGGGTGATGGTGTCAGGTGTGTGTAGTTTGAATTGTCCAATGTGGTGTTGTTTTGTATGTGTGTGTGTATTTTGAGGGCAGTGGTATGTACCGCCAATGGTTTACCACAGTTGAATGTCCGCTGCAGTGATTTGTGGGTCATAATGCTGTGGGCGTAGTTCTGATGGCGTAACGGGGTGGGTTTTGCTACCGCCAGTTTATCACTGACCTTTGTGCTGGCGGACTTGTGTGTGTGACAGTATAGTGACGGATTGCTCTGTGTGTGTCATAATATGGGTAGCGGTAAACCACCGCACCGGCGGTATGTTGGATGCAGTCAGCATGGCCGTAAGTGGGACTTAACGCCAATGTCATAATGAGGGCAAATGTTTCTATAGCCTCAGATGGGATGAGTATACCTTCTAACGAACGAACATAAGGAGTCCCGCTCAATACTGATTGGACAGTTTTGCTTCCAAAGATTTCAGCCTCAATAAGTGCATTGTCTATGCCACATCAACTGAAATAACTTCTTCAATACATCAACTTAACTTTTGTCATGTGAAAAATGGTCATCTTACATATAGATCATCATATTCTACTGGATTGCTGATAAAAACGTCAGCTACTATACAGAAAGCACCTTCCTCTCTGAAAATTGGCAGGATAGGCTGGTGTTCAAGCTGAGCATGCACATTTTGAAGACTTGTTAGAGCTGTCTATACTGTTGTGTTGTTTGTGAATGGAGAAGGTACTACTGGAAAAAACCCAACCTTCTTCAGTGGGACGGTACTCTGGGAGATCAGAGCAGGAATTCCAGCCCACGGAGGAACTGGCTTTTCTTCATCGTTTAGTCCGCACCGAATAAGCGAGATGATAAATTCAGTTAAGTCAGCTTTGCAAAACACAGCATCAGGTAGAAGAAGATCCATGTCCTCAGCTACTTTGAAACTTTCTGGTAAACTGAGACATGTCAATGGCTTGTAGTGATTTTGCACACGTTGGCAAAGCAACTGAGTTATAAGTTTGCAGCTTCATTTGTTTATGCCTACAGCTGACACAGCTTGTTTTCCAGCAGCTACTGAATTTGTACAGTCTTGAAAAAGCACCATAGTAGTGTCATGTGTGCCAGATGTTCCAGACAAAGAAGAGTTGTCTTCAAAATCAAAATTATCAAGAGCAGCAATTGTGAATTCTTTCCTGGTAAAGTGACTTTGAAGTGGTGTGCTGTCACAATCACAACATTTTACAGCATGAGCTGCTAACAAGTTCCTGCTCTGTACTATGCCATTATAACTTGTTGACACACTGATCCAAATCATTGAAGTGATTAGCTCTCTAAGTTTGCACTTGTCATAGATGGCATAGGGAGCCATCATATGTAGCAGAGTTTTGTTTTTGCTGTGATGTAATTCAGAAAACATGATTTGGAAAAGACAGTAAGTACATTTGCACAGTATAAGTCTGTCGGTTCATGGGATTGTATTCCACTTCTTCGTTTATATCTTCAAAGCCTTCTTCAATGTTGTCAGCTTCTATTCCAAAATCAAGAACCCTAGGGGCATATTTATACTTGTTTTGTGCAGAATTTACATAATTTTTCTACACAAATTCAGGGCAAAACTAAGTCCATATTTATACTTTGGCGCTAGCCCTGTCTAGCGCCACATTTATGGAGTTAAAGTCATTTTTTGGACATGGAAACCTACTTTGCATCAATGAGATGCAAAGTAGGCATTCCCATGCAGAAAGTGACTCTATGGCCTGAGTGCCATATTTACCTCCTGTAAAATCACGCACGGGAGGAAGGAGGGGGCAAAAAATTTAGCAAAGCTTGCGTTGTACCATTTTTTAATGCCTGTGTCAGGGCAGGCATTAGGGGGGATGTGGGCCTATTTCCATGGTGGAAAACCATGGAATAAGCCCACAGGTGCCCTCCCCAGGCCCCAGGGACACCCCCACCTACACCAGAGGGACAGCGGAGGATGGGTTACCCCATCCGAGGTAAGTATAGGTAAGTACATGTAAGTATCTTTTCTTTCTTTTTTAAAGTGCCATTGGGGCCCTGAAAGGGGCCCCCTACATGGCACTGGGTGCAATGGCCATGCTCAGGGGACCCTGGTACCTTTTGCGGGCCATTAGGATGGTGGGCATGACTCCAGTATTTTCTAAGACAGGAGTCATGTGGTATGGATGGTTTTGCATCAGAAAATGACTCTTGGCAGGTTAGAGTCATTTTATTTTTACTCTGACCTGCCAAGCATCATTTTCTGGTGCAAAACCCCCTTCTTCCATACCGCCTGCCCCACCTGACTAACATCATTTTTTTAATGCTAAACGTTGTGCTAAACTTTTTGGTGTAAAACTGCGTTAGTGCAGTTTTGCACCAAAAAGTATAAATCAGGGCCTTAGTTTGTAATAGTTTTGATTTGCTGATATTGAAAAATGATGTAAAAAATGTTAGGACAACATCAGTCATTCTTGTTGACTCCCATGATTTGTGGAGCATCAAAATTTGTCATTAAGTCCAAAATCTAAATCTTTCAGGACATTTCTTAAAATGGTTCCTGATGATTTTACTGCGTCCTGTGATCTTATTTTGACAGTGAGAACTTCAGGAGTCAAATCAGCTGAGAACACCATAAGTAGCTCATTCTTTTTGTTAGACTGATAAAAATGAATTCTGTCATTATACGTTCTCACCAGAAAAATCTTAATTTCATAATTATGGATCAAAACTGGTGGCTTTAAAACTTAATTTGCTTTTTCAAAGAATGCAAACTTAAATGAAGGCTGGTGGTTACATTGTTGCTGGGAGCTTATTGTACATTCATATTTTCGAATTTATGTACACGTGCAGTTGGGGTGGACTAGGGGTAGTCATCGATTTTCTGAGTGGATGGACATTGGGTTTGGTTGTTGTTGCTTTCTCAGAAGACTAGGATTCTTGTTGTGATTCACAAGTTTCTGTTACTTTTTGACAAATTTTTCCAGGCTTTTCCATTGTATATGACTTGTAGCATTTGTTGTTATAATGATAAAATATTTGATCCTTTACACCCATTAGTTTTAATCTTTTGTGAACTTTGTCTTGCTGTATTTCTGCAACATCTCAAACTCTCTTCTATTCAGCCACAGTTGATGTTAGCTTTTCTTTCGTATTAGTTTGGCATATGACACATTTTAGTTTATTGAAGGAGTCCTCAGGTGAAGATCCTCTGCTACCACCTGCTTTGCTCATGCTTTCAAATTTGAATCAATGGAAAACCTGAAACAAAAACAATATTAAAACAAATTACCAATATGGTGGCTAAAACACATAATTATAGGAAAATGGCAGAAGGGTTGATCAGAGGATTTATTTCCTGTCCCTATAAGATTACTTGACCCTCAAAACATATGTTTTGGCAGCAAACTGAAGTATATACGTCTCATGGTTCCTGAAATATTACATCATTACTGCAACACATCAGCCATTTTTAAAAAGGTCATCCAGAAAAAATCGACCTGGATTAGCAATGTCTATCCAAGCTAAATTACTTCTCTAATGATACAAAAACACAAATCAAAACTGAAAGTCTCAGGACAACAATTTTTGAGGAGGTATATAATGGGGCCAGGACTAAGGCAGTCTTTGTACAGGTCAGGCAGCCACGAGCTGTGCGTGCGCGAAATGCGCAGGTGCCTGGCTGCCTG
Source organism: Pleurodeles waltl (assembly GCF_031143425.1). Classification (NCBI taxonomy): domain Eukaryota; kingdom Metazoa; phylum Chordata; class Amphibia; order Caudata; family Salamandridae; genus Pleurodeles; species Pleurodeles waltl. Next base: position 640,758,550 of record NC_090446.1, on the reverse strand, counting down.
AGCTGAACTGTGTGAACTGAAGATGCCACAACCCTGTGGGCATGACCTTTTCAGCCTGGCAAAGTGCCTTGAGGCCCGCCCCCTTGTGATGAGGGTGAGCATAACTAATAGCCTCAGACCAGGGCACTTCAGTTTTAAGCCCTGAAGTGCCCAGCAACAAGCATATACCATTAATGCTCTGTCACTGAGTGGGGTGGAATTGGCAGTCTCACTGACCTCATCTCATTCTGTGACAAGTTGGGACTAGGCCAGCCAGTGAGGGGAGTCAGCAGTCCCAATCCTTTTCAAACAATGACACCTCCCTCCCTGAGACTGTGTATAAGGTACTTGTTATGTCTGTTAATGTTTGGGGCATGTGTGTGTTTATGTATGAATGCATGTGCATCTTTGTAAGTGCATAGGTGGGTGTGTGTGCCTGTGAATGGTGGGTATATTTGTACATGCTTGTGACTGCATGGGGGTATGCCTGTGCATGTAGATGGGTGAGTGTATGTGTGTGCTTATGTAGCCCGCCCCCACTCTTGCTTGCATTACTAGCCTCCACTGAGCCACAAAAAGAACAAGTATAGCAAATGAGCCATTCCCATTCAGCAGGAGAGTGGTAAGGGTGTGGTATGTAGCCGGTGGTGCATTTTGGAATACACTGCTACAAATCTATCACTTAATCACGCTGTGACAGCACACTGTAATTTACAGAGAACACATTTTCCATTGTATTAGTCACAAAATTTGCACTGACATGCAGTTTAGTAAGACTATACAGTGCACAAACTATAATGTTTGAAATGGGTTTTCACCAAATAATTAGCATTTGCACATCACCAAGTCTCTTGATTTGTTTTGATCATATTGAAATCTTTGTTTACTTTACCCTTCAGATTACAAGAAATTTGAATTTCTTTGTGCTTTTCTTCTTGTTGATATATTTTGAAATAGTTGTACAGGTAATTTTCAAGTACTTTAATGTTGTTGCATGTTAGAAAAAACTTACATCATATAGCCTTCTCTCTCCAACTTCCTGTGCTCCAGCAAGATTGTCAGATAGTTCACTTTACAATATTCTCTAACTTTGCAGTTAGAGAAAGGAAAGTAAACACCAATATAAATGTTAACATATTCAGCAGCATTTTGTCAGAATGCATTGTTGGTATTTGACCTCTGTGAAGACACAGCAAATGTGATATGATACAAGAACTGCTGCTGGCCTTGCTCTGCTGTGAAGGGAAATCAAGTCCCAGGATGTGCTGCCCTGTGGAGGAGGGGCTATCCACCAACTTGCTTGTTAGCGCTATAAAGAGCATTCACGTCTTCTGTGCCGCTGGGCACCGAAACTGCTGCTGGCCTTGCTCTGCTGGGAAGAAATATCAAGTCCCAGGCTGCACAGCCCTGTGGAGGAGAGGCTAACCACCACCTTGCTTGTTGGCGATATAAAGCGCATTAGCCTCTCCCAGGGCAAGAAACAACGAAACTACTGCTGGTCTTGCTCTGCTGGGAAGCAACATCAAGTCCCAGGCTGCACTGCCCTGTGGAGGACAGGCTAACCACCACTTCGCTTGTTGGTGCTAAGAAGCACATTCACCTCTCCATCAACGACAGGAAGAGGCAGGGCAGAACCACCCCCCTTGGCTCTTCATTAGGGACTCACCTGTCTGGTAGGATGGATATGGCTTTTTGTTGGGGCTCCTTCAGAAACTCTGTACTATCTGCTGCTCGTGTAAATGCTTTTAACAAGGAGGAAAAGTGTTTTGTTTGACTTTTCTCACCATTGCCGGCTTGGTGAAACCTGCTTGTCATCTCGTCTCCCCTTTTGCTGGAGGGTTGGTTCTCGCTGTAAGACATGGGTAAGAGTACCATACCAGGAGTTGCTTCGGGGAGTACAGGGTCTGCTCTTGACGGGTTTCTACAACGAGCAGTAGGGGTGATCTCTAGAGAGATTGAGCTCGCAGATCACCATCTGTCTCTTCCATCGCCGCCAAATTGTCATGCAAGTCTTACTTCATCTACAAGGGAGAACCCAAATAGTGATGATAACAATGATCCTGTCACGTCAATTGAAAAATTACCCCCTGGCAGTTGTACTTCGCTCTTCTGTATTTACAGTGCCCTAGGGGAAGTAGCCAACTTGCACATGGTTAGTAAGGGATTAGAGGGCCAGGCTGGGAAAAGAAAGAGACCTACAGCAAGCTCTAAATCTAAGACGTCCCACATCACCCCCTCTAACCCCAGCACCTCTGAAGGAGCAGGCTGACATGGGTGACCTTCCAGTCTCTATACCAGATTTCATATCAAGCAAGTTTGAACTTATACATGCCTGTTTAGGGGCGATTGAGGCTAAATTAAATAATGTTGCAGTTCCTAATCCTTTACCATTATCCACAGCAGCACCTTTAGATCCTACAGGTCCTGAGGTGAGACGAGGGTACTTCCACCAAGGGTAAATGATCACAATGTAATGCCATTGGCTAAATCCTCCTTACCTCCATTGAACCCCCAGAAGTATTCTGCACAAAATTGTGCCATGGGTGCAAAGGTCAATAAGAATAACAAGGAAAGCACGAAAGGAACCAGGCTACCATCTAAATCTGGCAGAGTTGAGACAGCTGGGAAAGATAAAAGCACTGACTTTCCTATGTCCATGGAGAAAGATGATAACTTTCCTCAACTTCCTCCCAAATGCATGCCATATATTCTGGTTTTAAAAAACATTCCAACTGTTTCTCCCTGAACCCATGAAGATTATGCAAGCCTGAAAAATAAAACTATCTTTTGGCTCAAAAGTAAGGGTGAGCTCAGGACATACCAGCTGACATCCTAATGGTCAGAAGAAACCCATGGATTGGTCGTGGTAGTAAGGAATCAAAAGAAGGCTGTGTTATAATGCATTCTAAGTCCCCGAGGATGGTGTAATCATTCTTAATTTTCATTGAGAATCAGTTTTACTTGCCAGGCTCCATTCAGGTGTTACCGCTGGGCTATTTTTTTTATAGACCATCAGTTCTGTCTAGAGTACATAATGGTGAGACCAATTATTATTATATTTCACATAGATACAGATATGACATAATGACCCATAACTCCTTTGAATCATTTTCTTTTTTAGAAGATATCGACTGATGCCACTGTTCTATGATTCCTATCAATAAAGTAGTAGAGTTCTCATCTGTAAACCCCAACACTGCCCAGGAAGGAGCCATGGGAGACCTACACACTTCTCAGTACTATCAACTCAAACTTGATCATCGTAACTGACCTTTATCCTTTGATTGCAGTCCTGTTTGATGAGCCCTCAAAAAGCCCTGCCATGAGTGAGATAAGTATTGTCTCCTTGAATATTGCCGGAGCTCGGTCGACACTGTCAAACACAGACTGGGTTGGTTTTATAAAAGTTCACAACAATATATTATTTTGCAGAGACCTGGATGACAAATTACTTCCATATTGATGGGCATCATGCCTTTTACCTACAATACCTTCTAAGGCGAGTAGAACAATAGAAGGCCTTGCTAGTCTCTTCTCTGTAAAAGTAACTGCCCTTATAATAACTGAATGCTGGTCTTCTCCTCATTTTTTTATCACCCTTTTATCATTTTCTTCTAACTATGATAGCCTCTTAATTATTTTTCATATACAACAGTCGACAAGGAGCATGAGCGACCAACTGGATGATTATTTAGTGATCTTCTTTCAAAACACTGATTATGTTGTCTATATTATATGGGTCTGTGATTTTAATATTGCTACTTGAATGTGTTCCAATACTTGGGTTTGCAGTTTTAGCAATGATCAATATTAAAATGGCACACATTTTGCCCCTACTGTCTATGTCGAGGCCTTGAATAAATTATTGTTCAAATATAACTTGGCCTTCACAGCTGGTATTTGTGGCTCTCAAAAACCCTGTGTTTCAACTTTTACAAGAGTACAATAGAACATATACTTCTATCTTCTGAATTGTTTTGTTTTTTAAATGATTTTGAGGTACCCAGCAGCTGCATAAGTGACCACAATCCACTTGTGATTACCCTGGACTCCGTTATTAAAATCCCTAACCATAAAAAAAAGTCTCCCAGTTGTCAAATATGCAGCAGTTTCTACAGCATATGGTACCGAGCTGTACCTAGATTGGATTGTCAACCCCACTCATTGCCACTGGCTAACTCTCTTTAGAATGGGTACGCTGCACTGTACATTTGTTTTTCCCTTGTCAGAGTTGTGGCCCTGTGTGTTTGACAATATCACCAAGGACGGTACTAGTCACTTTATGCTGTCTTGTACTCTATACTCTGAACCTAGATGTTTTTTCCTGGTCCCTGTTTTGCGTAACACAAGTCTAAGGCATCACAAGGAGGGGTTAATATACTTGCAATGTTTAGGAACCCCCAAAACGTGTAATGCCATTTTAAATTACATTAGGGCAGAGTTTCCTTTTTGGAAAATATATGAATCTTAACCACTCATTTTATGGTATATTGGCGTGTATTATGGTGCTTTAGATGTGGGTTTTATTATTTTCCATCTGTTCCATTTGTATAATGTATTGTTATTGTATAATTAATTTTATTGTTTTTTTATTGATAACTGGTTTTCTTTTTTAATACTGAAATGGTAACGTGCTGTATTATATTTACTGTGCTTTTATGGTCTTGGCTGAATTAAGTTTTGCTTGACTGACTGACTGACATGATTAAACCAAAATTTGAATGCTTCTTTATGACTTATTCACCTTCTGAACACCAGCATGATTATTTTAGGGAGTGATGTAGCACTCCCAGCACCCATACTTCCAGCACCTATGTGTACACTGGAGTAAAATAAAGTGGAGTACTGTACAGTGTAGTAGCATACATTGGAGTGTTGAACAGTTGTTTGGTGTATAGTGGAGTGAAGTACATTGGCTGACATACAGTAGAATAGCATACAGTAGAGTGGCGTAGACTAGAGTGGCGTAGAGTGGAGTGGGATAGAGTGGAACAGCATAGAGTGTAGTGGTGTAGGGTGGAGTTGTGTACAGTGGAATAGCGCAGAGTGAAGTGGCGTACAGTGAAGTGGTTTAGGCTGGAGTGCCATTTCATTGAGTGGTGTAATAACATAAAGTGGAGTGGAGTAGCATAGAATGGAGTGGTGCAGAATGGAGTGGCATAGATTTAAATAGCAGACAGTGGAGTGGCATAGAGTGGGTGTCAGAGAGTGGAGTGTGGTAGTTTAAACAGGTGTAGCAGAGAAGTGGGTGAATAGATGTAGATCTAATGTGGCAGAAATATAGATTATAGAGGGTAAATAGTAATTTTTGATAATAGGTTTTAAAATTATAAGTAAGAAAATACTTAGGACCTGATTTAGAATTTGACAGATGGGGTTACCCTGTCATAAGCGTGACGGATAAACCATCTGCAGTATTATGAACCCTTTATAGCCTATCCAGATCGTAACACAGCAGATGGGATATGCGTCACGTTTGTGACAGAGTAACCTGTACACCAAACTCTAAATCAGGCCCTTAGTTATATATTGTGCCAAGGTATACAGGATAACATAACAGTATACATGCAGATGAGAAGGAAGTATATGATTGGCTAAAAATTTAAAAAGGGTTGCTGCCTTAGATATAGGTGAGCAGTAGCTTTTCTTGTTGTTCCCTTCCTATTACCACTTTATTACAGGGATGCTCGGTAATGAATTTTTTTTACATTTTTTCTATATTTACTGTGGTACTCTGTACATTAAAAAAATATATATATAGAAAACTTTAAACAATTTCCCCTACCTACCTACCTTTAATATTGTGGTAATGGGTAGAAAAAAATATAGAATCTAATACTTACCTATATCTAAGGCCCTAATCCATAATACAGCCAAAGTGTACCTAAAACAACATGGCTGCCTTTAACGTCTCTGGAGGCAGTCATTAGTCAATCACATAATGGCTTGTCTCTGCTACGTACCACTGTACTTTCACAAAATTTCACACAACTAGCGTGGCCACAGATATTACGAAGCTAATATGCTGTATAGCTTTAAAAATATTTAACCTTCTTAGCCCTACTACCCAAAAGGATCATCTGCACATCATAATCTATAGTCCTGCCAAATTTCGTGGAAATCAGTTCAGCCATTTGGCTGCTACATGTGTGTACAAAGTCTAGGGAAAATGCAATCGTGCCACAATGCATTTTGGGACCCCCCCCCCTTTTTTCTTTTCATCCCCTAGATGAATCTCTGTAAATCATTCCATTGTCCACCAATGTAGAAAAATAAATAGGTTTGTAAAGTTTAATGGAGATTCATCAAATGATGGCAAAGTTATTAGTGAGCAAATATCTGAGGTATTCCTAACTCTGGGAATCTTCCTACCAGGTAGTTATAGTTAAGATCACTTTTCCATAGGAAAAGAGGTTTTTGTGTTGCTAATAACTTTGGTGCCGTTTGGCAAAAAAACACAAAAGTTTCCAAAAAGGTGCTACTCTTTGACATGTTTGTGCATGGAAAGTTTTAAGGTAATCTGTCAAGCAGGGGCAGAGAGAAAAGGGGGTTAAGACGGGCTACAGCAAAAACTGCTGAACAGAATTACACCAAAGTTGGCAGGAAGCTAGATCTTGTGCCTTTTGTGATTTGGTGTAAATCTGTTCAGTAGATTTTGAGAAATTAAGATTTAAATCAATTTTTCCAGGATCAGTGCCCTATATTTATGCACTTAACATTACTGGCAAATAACACTGAAATTTGTGAACACTTAAGGGTATATTTTGATGCTCCGGTGGTGCAGACTGCTGACCCTTGATAATGCGTCAGAACTTTGGTAAGTAAACTTACAAGGAGACACGTCTAGGCCAATGAACCTTTTGACCACGTTTGGGGGCTTCCCAGAATGAGAAATCCAATTAGCTTTGCAGTCAAGAGATCAATAACCTTGTCAATATCCACAATAACTAATCAATCAAACTAATCAATAACATTTAATAATAATCAATACAACGAACGCACCATGACCTTTCAGCCATGAATAACCACAACAAATCTAGTAAGAGTAAGGATATTTATTCCCTATTAGTTACACTCTAATATCATGTTTATTAGTTTCAGCAATAACAGGCACATCAAACCCACTATAACTTGGCAACTCAAGTAAAACTGTATCAAAGCATAGATGATGAACATTAGAATAAAGCACTATGTTAACATGAATCAACTTTAGCAGAGTATCATTAGTACATTATTCAACAAAGCAAGAATTCAGTCATTTGTCTATTTGCATCCAATATTAGTGGACTCCTTAACTAAGCTTGAATTAGCATCAGTATGTTGGGCTTCATGCAAAACAATTTGGCATCATGAATTTGGAAAAAATCTAACTATGGTCTCTATCAAAAGAGCAGTTGGTACCTAGAAAGAAAAGGCAAACAGACAATTACAATTTCATCAGATAGTTACCCATCCGAATGAGTCAGCAAACAGCGTCAGTCTTCTTCCTCAGGACATTAGTCGATTCGCCATCTGCAAGGATAGAATAAGGCAAGTCTCAAAAGGGCATCGATAAAGAATAAGGCACTTCCCTCATAAGGAGGAGAAGTGCATATCAGACAAGGGGTAGGATGAGGATGGTTTAAAGTATCAGACAGCTAAAGACAAAATCTCTCAGAATGGCAAAGTTTGGTGAGGAAGAATGGCGAAGAATGGCTGATTTCTCCTCGGGTCATGCCGTTATATCAAAGCTGTTGAACAAGTCTCTAATTTCTCATTGGGCAATATTTGGTGCATCATTATCTCTGTCCAATAATCCGTCATACACCTTACTAGAATTTTCACCTAACACAGTTCTCATGCATTTTATTGGCTCCTGTGATTGACGTCTTCATCGGGTGGAATGTCAGGTAAGAAAAGTTACACTTGTAGCTCCAGTCAGTAGTTCCATTGTCTTCTCCTAGTCCAGGCGACCTTGCACCTGTTGCGAATTACACTGTTGCACTTGGCAAGAATGTCTCCTTGAGCAAGTCGGGTCCATTGAGAAAGAATTTACTACAGCTACACACATATCTCCAGCTTCTGGAAAAGTACAGCTTTGTGTCCTTCAGGAAAGCAGCACATTGCATGTTAGAAAAACACAATTAATATGAAACCAGGCAGCTAGGCCCAGACCCTTGCTAACTAAGACCTAGTGATTAATTTAACAAAACCCTAATACATATCTCTTAATGTTAATACAAAGTCATACATTAGTACATTGTTAATTCGTTATTTGTCAGTTTTATTAATCATTGTATACATTGGTGGCCACTCCCCGTGGGCACATTTCAAACGCGTACATTATTTTTTCTAGGTTAACATATCTTCTATGCGGCTTCATTACACATTATATTGCAAGTTTTTCATGTTAATATTAATTCTAAAGATCACACTCCAACACCCTTACCTATGAAACCATGCAAAATCACTTTGGTTTTCTTTTCATAGCCTCATAGATTTGGAGTAAGACAAGGCAGCCAAGTCGCTGAGTTGCCTTAGTCTGCACCAGGGAAGTGTTCTATTGGCATTGCTTTGGGTTTTTCCATGCAACTGCATGGGGTTTGACACATTCCCAGATTTACAAGGACTTGTAAACCTGGGAATGTGTCAATTTCTTACTCCTCCCCAGTGGAGACTTAATGATGAGAAATATATTTATTTCCCCTCATTTGTTCCTCTTTCTCTGCATGCTGCATTCCGTAGCACACATAGAAAGAGGACATTGCCTGCATGGATTGTTTCTGTGCAGGAAGGTGTCCCTTCCTGCACAAACAAATCCTACATGTAACAGAGTCCCCCTTGCACCATGGTGCAAGGGTGTCTGAATTGGCGCTAGGCTGCCTCAATGGCACCAGTGCAAGGGGAAAGAACAGGAATGCACCATATTTCATAAACACGGTGCATTCCTGCCCTTTCTCTGTGGCGCAGGGCAGTACAGCAAGGTAACTTGCTACATTACCCTGCGCCACTATTCAAGTAAATATGCCCCCTAATGTATATATCATTAAGTTGTTCCATCTCAGCGATTTATTTCCTGTTAATATTGCACGTTTTACTTAATCATGCACTAAAATACTGGTCGGGTGGCACAGTTTAGATATCATAAAAAATGTTACGGAGGCAACGTTACTTTTAGAGACCCTCCACTAATTGCATCCCACTTAAGCCATGGGCACCACTGTTCCCCGTTGTTAGCCGTCTTTGACTACTTTACCTGGGTGTAGCTGGTCGACTTGCCTTGATTTAATTACGGCCTGTGTCACCTTTGACATGCCACTGCCCTTAGCAGCTGCAAACAGGATGCAGGTGCTGAAGAGAGCAAAATATCTGCAAAGCCTGACGCCTTCCTCCACACGGCTCAGCTGTTTTCAAGAGTCCACGCTGGTTAATGGCGCAAAAGCTGCCTTTGTTCAAAGTACTTTTCTGTAACAAAAATAATTACCGTGTGGGCACGTGCTCCCTCTTAAGAATCTAACAAATAATGAGATGTGACTGTAAAGCACAAATTGTGAAAAGTATCGCTCTGCTTCGCCTACATGTCACTAGAAACATCTCAGTGGGGGCCGCAGCTTTTTAATCACTGAATCCTGTTCCATTACGCTTGCTTTATAAGCATCAGCATTGCTGTTTCAGAAGGCCATATCAGCAACAGCCTTAAACCTCCTCCTATTTAGGCAAAAGAACCCACCCACCCTCTGTCACTAGCAAAATTGCACCCATTGCAACTATTTTAACTGGGCCTACGGATTGTTGATAAGACTGCTTGCATCACCCCTAAAGCTCTACACACATTCACTGCCCGTTACCTGGGGGATAAACTCAAGCTATGTGGCGGCTTCAGACCATTACGAAATGCCAAAGTTAAAAGGGAACGACTGATGGTGCAGTCATTCTTGGGTAGTGCAACCAGAATCTGGAACTCATTACCTTCAAATCTATGCACAACCACCTCCCTTGACCACCTTCAAAACAAACGTGAAAACACTTCTCCTGCAACTATACTTCATCTAAGATACTGAAACCAACATTTGGCACAGACCTCTACACTCCCTGAACTCTTTTACTGCTATATCTTGAACATTTTGTATAATGTAATAAATATCTACTTGGGTTCCCTTACTGATGGTTTGCATAGTGTTGGATTGGTCAATTACTTTCCTTTAGACACTCTTCTTGGCCTCTTGGAAAGTCCTAGCAGTTACTTACTCGCACTCGGGTCAAAATCTCAGTACACTGTTTTCACACATACAGAGCAATTGGAGCAATATACCAAAAGGCATGTACAGTAATAGAGAATGCTAGAGCAGCCTAGCAGAGCAGGCAGTTCTAGAGGTATGCCCATAATCTTCATAGCTGCTTGTTTGGTATTGCTACACTTGTGAGTTTTAGGCCCAAATATCGAAATTTCACATGAAAAATTAAGAGATAATTTAATAAAGAAGTATGTGTGTACTTAAATCTTTGGTATTTATATATACATTTATTGTGATAGAGGTTCCCTCAGCTCCTTTTTTGATGAGTGTATCTCTGAACTAAATAGCGAGCCTTGCAACTGGCTCATTGAAGTGAACTGTTATTGGTACCATCAGGTTCTACTACTTAGGGGACGTGCTTTGAGATACTACTGAGCAGTGTTGGCCATAGGCTATTTCAGGCCCTGTGCAAAGTATACTCTATGGTCCCCCAATGACACAAGTAAAATCGTTTTTCATTGCTTATCATTGTATTTTAGTAGATTGTTAACAAGTACAACAAGAAACATTTAACTATGCACGTGCACCTGTAATAGAATAATATATAATGTACTTATAGCGAGAGATGGTGAGATGGCTTGTAACTTGTGCCACTGAAGTAGGTAAGTAGCTTCTGCTTTGGTAGGATATTGCACTAGTTTTGTCTGTAGTAGATTGTAGAGTAGCTATTTGCTGGTATAAATTGATTCCTGTACAATGGCTGTTTGATTCATTAGTGGGAGGCTGACCTGTTACATGGTTGACAAGCAAATTAGTACTTATGAGTGATGGTTGTGTTCTACTTTGATGGCATTTGGTTGACCCATAAAGAACACAGCAGCCAAGGTCTGAGTTGGAGCTATGAGGTTAGCCTAGCCAAGGAAGAAACTTGCTTTTAGAGAGTGTAGCTTCAAGAGATGTGTTCAGCAGGGTTGATCTGCACGGAGGTGTATTGAAGGCTTTGGGATACTGCTTTTCCTTTCAAGAGATATATGGTTAGCTGCTTAGCATATTGAATTAATTCCCTTGTTGCTTTTTCAAGATGCATATACTTAAGGTCAATACTGCTCAGCGGTGGGGTGTATTGCAATAATTGCTTTAGTGGTTGTAAGCATTGTTGAGTGCTTGTGGCTTTGAGGTGTTTAGCTAGCTGCTCAGCACTGAGTTGTCTTGAAGGCATTGCCTGATTGCTTGGGGATGCAGGACGGCCATAGCTAAGATTAATGCTGTTGGCTACTGAAGTATATTTGAAGCAATTGCCAGAGTTCCTGTTGCTCCGAGAAGTATGTATCTAAGCTTAATGCTACTGGTTCTGAGGAGCATTGAAGGAATTGTCAAATTTTGTGCGCCTTTGAGGCATAAAGCAAAGCTTGAAGCTGCTCAGCATTGAAGGCTTTAAGAGGCACATAGTTAACATGAATACTAGGCAGGATCATTGGGGTAATGGATAGTGCTTTTGTGTAGCTAATGGTAATACTGCTTGACATTAAGTTATCTTGAAGCGATTGCCCCTCGTGTTTGTGGCTATAGCACACACATAGCAAAGGTTGATGCTGCTTGGAACTGATTGCATTGAAAGGATTGCCCAAGCACCTTCTTTCTTCTGCTGCATTGTGAGGAATTGCCTGTCCTTAACTCTGGGGTGTTCAGCAGTAAGATACACTCTAGTTGTTAGCAAGGCTCAACTTCTCACAAAGTTTTGTCTTTGCCCCAAACTGTGAATGTGCTGAAGAAGTAATAGTCCTTCATACTGTTGCTATACACTACCACACTGAGAATATGCTCCTGTCACATGGATCTTAGAGAAATTGCAGTCCCTAGGTGCAGTGCCTCTAATTGCTCAAATGAGCTTTCAGAAAACGTTAAACATCGAATCAGTGTGAGGATTCATTGTTTTATTGATTGTTTCATTCATTATTCATTCCAATTTCTTTGTGAGCCTTCACTATAAATCCAGTGGTCATACAATTGATTACTGCTCAGTGTTGAAGTTAGTTTGTCACATTCAAGTATTTTGCCACTGTATCAAATTGTTCCATTGCATTAGTAGTCCCAATGCATTTCTACCATCCTGGTCCCTCATCCGGTGTATATTTACACTGGTCTACATTGTAATCACATTGCACATATTTTCACAAAAGTCTCTTCTATGCTCAACTTATACACTAATATCTCCCACATCCAATTGGAAATTAAACAGAACAGTGAGCCAATTGTATTTAGTCAACTTGTGTCCTGATACTATGACTCATGAATGTACTGCACTCTTCAGTATTTCAGTATCACTTATGTGCGTAATTTCAATCACTTCGGTTCAGAACTATCAAAAGCTACTTTCAATCTACTGACAAAGCAACAATAACCACATCCCAAACCAATTAGTATGAGCTGACCCACTGATTCATTTGATCATCCGATTCATCCAAGCTCACTGAAAATTGTTTGCAAACAACACAAGATTGAGATCTGTTCTGTATCCCCTGGATGTGATTGTACGTGGCGTTTCAAACTTATCATAGCGTATTACTAGGTTTTTAAAGCTCAGCCTCCAAATATCTGTCTATAGCAGTTCTATACATGCTCACATCTCATCTTACACTTGCATTTTCTCTTACACATTTAATGGATGCATATATATAATATTGAGCAGACTCTTTGGTAGTTTTTATAGGTAGGAAGGGGAGCTAACATGCATGCACATGGCTGCTGCCAGAGGTTGGAGGTTAGGCCTCGAAAAATCCTAATGTTACTAGGCCCGCAGGTTGAGTAACTTGAATAATCTACTTGACCACAACAGTAATATACTTGATCTGTAAACCGGTATCATTATGTGCTCCTAGGCAAATATTTTAGCTTAGTCGCCTTTTTCTTCATTCTCACATACAAGTGTAGCTTCAAATATGTGAGTGCAACATTTCTGATGTGCAAAAAGTCTGTTTCATTAAATAGAATAATCGTTTGCACCATGTATAAAAATAATCTAGCCTACATATAGGGGACACATGGCCCATTACTTGATTCTTAGTTTACTACCATTGCTACCACAACAAGAGGGTTTATGTTTAAACACTCACTTTTAATAAATATATTACTAACATATGATATGGTCACGCTGTCATTTACAGACAGAAAATTTCCAAGAAATGTCCAAAATCCTTCCAACTAACTTGCATCTTTACTGATAAAACTGTAAAATATATTACCAAATCTGTGAAAATGTGGTTTCAGATAACATACTTATTCTTTGCACATCACCAAGTAAAGCATTCTGATCTGTTTTCAACCTATTAAATTATTTTTTTCATCAGACAGCAGTACAAACAATGGGTTTTTCACATCTACTGAAATATATTTTGAAATGTTTGTACAGATGACTTAGCTGTTTAAATGTTGTGTTAGGAAAAAACTGAAAACATCCTGGAATACTACAGTCAGAAGGAAAACTAATTGTAAGACAAACTGACTTTTGACCTCTGTCTCTGAACTCAGAACAAATGTGACAATACCACAATTAAAAGGCCTCCTTCACTTTCTGAATGAACAGAACACCTGTTCTATATCAAACTGCCGGAAGGGGTGAGTAAGTCTTAAAAATAGCTCGACCTGGTAAATATAATTCGTCATAGCAAGTGGGCGATTAGAAGCTTTGAGGCCTGAGGTGGAATGCTGAAAAATTATAAGAGCAGCAGCTGCTCAATGGCGTATTGCAAATTCAGACTCTGGTCACCAGACAGAACCACTAGCAATTAAAAAAGATCGATGATCTCATACTTCTACTAGAGCATTTTAGAAAGAGTGCTAAGGCTGTCATTTGAGTGGAAGAAAATTGGCGACAGTGCCTAAAATTCTCTCTAGATGATGCAGACATAACTAGCAGACAGCTTTGCATTGGCATTGTGCAATAGAGAACTGTTCTGATCAAGATTTTGGGCTTCAAACCAAAGTCTGATCAGCAGAAGAGACACTGTTTAGACCAGTGGTGGAAGAATCCTAATAGATGAAGGATTACAACACCTCTAAAGAAGTGGCAGCAATGCAAGCTAGGGGTTCCTTTAAAAGAGGCACCAAATCATGGCCCATGGAACAGCTCTTTGTAAAGCAACAAACCCATGCAAGTGAGGCCTGGGAAACCACAGAACAAGTCTAACAATTAATACGTTCCATTGAAGCCAGAAAAAGAGGTGATCTGGATGTTTTATAAACAACCCTTACTAAGATCACTGTCAGCATTAAACATCAGTAGAGGCTTTCTCCAGGAAGTTCTTAAAGACCTTTCTGCTCCACCTCACACTTCAGTCTCCCACCTACACTAATATCGCTACATAATAAATACACAGTACATAAACTTAGATGAGATTCTCATTGTTAAAGGAGTTACCCGATGTAATAAGCTGGCTCTTTATATAGCGGACCAAAAGGAGGTACACTGTAGAGAGTCCATGCAACCCCAGAGGAACTACAGAGGCACAAATGACACCCCAAATGCTATTTTGTGGTAGTGTGGACGAGCAGATAGGCATACCAAAGGGTAGTGCTAAGCATGTAATGCACACACATAGGAAGTAAGTGAGACATACACTCAAAGAAATCTGACACAATTTATAAAAACATCACATACTTTTATGTAAATGTAGATACCAAGATCTATTGTGTCCCAAAATTCCTAATTCCACCACACACACAAGGTGGCGGAATTCCCAAGGCTGTGCTCACTTCAGGTGGGCCATGCTACGGGTGTGTCTAGCCTGCAAGTGCAACACGCCTACTACATAGCTAATTTTCCCTCCTTTCTAGATGCTAAAAGGGCCCTGGGGCGGGGGGGGCGCCATCTACCTCTGAGGAGAGGCAGATCTGCATACCAAAGGCAATGAGCTCCCTTGAAGCTGCCTGCCTTGGAATGCAGATCATCCCATTGAGAGGGGTGTGTTAACACCCCAGCCAGAGCAGGCTTTGTTTTTGACCTCCAGAGAGCAAAGGCTCTCAACCCGGGGGTCAGAACCTCCTCTGCTGGAGGCAGACTGGCTAGAACTAGTCAGTTAGCCCTCCAGCAGTTGGTAGGTTTTCAGGGGTCACCTCTGAGGTGCCCTCTGAGTTGATGTGTTAACAAATCCATCACTGGAATTAGTGAGGGATTATTAATACGAGATGTTTGATACCAAACATCCCTGCTCTCAGTGAAGCCATCATGTAGCTGAGGAACTCTTTCCTTCATAACCACCATATTCAAACAACTATGGACTGCATATGCCTATGTTGATGAATATTTTTTCTGTTTATGTGTATATTTCTAGTTATGTATAGTTCTTTAGAAAATATGTATCACTTCTATGTCATAACACACTCTTTAAACCTGTTTGACTAAGTGTATTTACCCCTGGTTCTAATTATGTATTGTATGTACATATATGTGTGCATATGTGTGTATTTATGTGTGTATGTGTGTATGTTCTGCGCTTGGCATGTTCGTGGGTCATTGCATGGCTCCTGGGTGGGTTGTTATCTCAAATCTATTCTACTACTTTAATCTCCTAAATAACTCTGCCTAAGCCCTTCCCTCTGCTTCCACATCTAACTCACCAAACCTCACTCTACTACCATGACCTTCCAAACAACCCTACTAAATTTGCCCTCATTTATCTCAACCTGCTACTATGATCTCCCTAACCCTTCCACAGACTCTTCCCTCCTCCATCCCCCTTTACTCATCCAAACCTTTGGGATAAGTAAATGAGGGATATACTCCCAATTAGCACTTCTGGATTTCTTTCCTCCTCCACCCCTCCATTACTCCAGTCAATCTAACTAACAAACTCTCATATCCGCGGCTCAAATTAACTCATAATAATGCTAAAACTGTACTCATATTTCCCGATATTAATCCATCACTAATTCTTGTTGGGTTCCGGATTAGTGTGCTACTCGCTGAAAAGTGCTTTGACGCCTCCTCAGGGGTAGTAAGTGCTATATATAAATACTATTACAATAAAATACAATACAATAGAATTATTTACAAAACAGGAAGCCTTAGTGAGTTCCACTGAGGAGTCTATAGTACATTGAAAACACATAGAAAGGTGGCAGGACCTGAACTATGGTGTTCTGCAGCAGAGGTCAGGTACATCCTACAATACATTTGACAGCTTGAGATTCTAACCTAAGGAGGAAAACAGCTAACCACTTGCAGTCTGTCCTTTAAAATGAGGGACACCTCAGGCTACTAGTTAAAACAACAAGCTCTGCGTCATCCCTGATGCATGTTAAAACAAGTTGATTGAACTTCTCATGTTGCAGATAATGGGAAAATGAAATGAACTTAATGGATATGAATAAATTGAGAAATGCGTTCATAAATCAGTCTGCCCCACAGCAGGGTGCCACATACAATGTACCGCGCACATGGCTGCTTTCTTTCCTGCTATGCATGTTTGAAAACTCACACAGGCCAATGCAGGGGAGGCTGCCTCCCTTCCCATGGTGCAGCAGATTACAACAATGAAATTACACACAGCACACGTTCCAACAGTAATCCACGGTGCCCTTACTTTACCTGCTAATGTTCTGTGATCTCAGATTTAGCAGTGGCACAGCCAGTGTTTCCAGAAACCATAAAAAGCCACCCGCTTTCTGTGAAATGTGTCAGTTTTACAGGGCTCCTGAAGCACACACATGCCCTTCCACCTCCTCGCCCCATTGTTTTTTTGTGTTGCCTCCGTAGCTGACTGCACCCAGCTCTTCTTCAGCTGAGGGAGCTGGCCGACTAGAGCACCGGCACTGAGGGGCAGGCACTCTGAAGTCAATGGTAAATATCTGTAAAATGTTCTGAGATATTTTTGGGGCCCCCATCTGAGTGGTTTCTCAGTGCACAGAGCCCCCCAAGTTGTGGGCCCTGTGCACTGAGAAAGCACTGAGATGTAACAAAGCCATACATTTGAACTAGTCAGTACAGACAAATATTATTTGAAGTCTAGAGCTTCCGGGGGACGGGTTCCTAAAGTCTTGTAGTTGTGGGTAGAACCATAAGAGCATCTTCAAGTAGCTATATGTCAGTATCAGCTGGCAATTGGTTCGAAGAAGAACATGCAATCCCTCTTTGTATTGCCACATGTTCCAATATCTAAGGGTGTTTGAAATTCCTTTTGTCTAATTATGTGAATCTAAGAAAAACTGGCACAAAATTACTTAAAATCCTAATGTGGGCGTAAACTAATTGTTTAATGCTTTAATGCGAGGATGCATTAGTAAGCTAAAAACACTGCAAAAACACACCTGTCATTAAGAACAGTTACTTGTGTCGTATTCCCATGCTTCTGCAATAGCATTTGTACCCGAATGAACTTGAAATTACACAACATGTTGTAAAATGCTGGAAATTATGTGACATTACTCAGGTAAAATGAAGATGTTGCCCAGTTCCACTTTTAACCAATGGACCATAAATTCCTGATTCAGTTTCTTCCACCTAAGTGCTGTAGAAGGATGTTGCCAGCTGCACTACAAAGTCAATCAGGACCAGCCCCCTCGCATTAACACTATGTCAAAAGAATAGATGGAGGAGGTGTTGTAAGTGACATGTCCCTGACACATCACTGCCCCTGCCGCACAACCCCAAGGCATACAGGCGAGTCGCATAATGTTTCTACACTGTTTCTTACTGTTCTTCTAATGAAGGGGCCTGAGCAGACTACTGCTGTGGAGATCGAGACTATCTTATTGACAACCTCAAAGACAAAATATTTCAAAGAATAGTGTCCGATGTGAACTCATATGGACTCATTTTATTGAGATGGGAAGGATGAAAAGTGGCCTAGCCATGAACAGGATGAAAAAGCGGGACAAGAGGATTCCTGCTGATGCTCTGCACTACAATTACTGCTCTCATCTCTCTTTTTCTTGAGATGAGCTTATAAGACTGAGGGGCATAGATTGTGTGGGGAATCATCATATGTAGCAGAGTTTTGTTTTTGCTGTGATGTAATTCATAAAACATGATTTTGAAAAGACAGTAAGTACATTTGCACAGTATAACTCTGTCGGTTCATGGGATTGTCTTCCACTTCTTCGTTTATATCTTCAAAGCCATCTTCAATGTTGTCAGCTTCTATTCTAAAATCAAGAATCCTAGGGGCATATTTATACTTGTTTTGCACTGAATTTATGTCATTTGTTTGATGCAAATTTGGTGCAAAACTAACTCCATATTTATACTTTGGCGCTAGATCCGCCAAAGGTATGGCGTTAAAGTCATTTTTTGGACATGGAAACCTTGCGTCAATGAGATGTAAGATAGGCGTTCCCGAGTAAAAAATGACTCTATGGCCTTAGCGCCATATTTATCCCCCCATGTTAAAATCACTCATGGGGGGAGGAGAGGTCAAATAATGGTGCAAAGCTTGCTTTGCACCATTATTTAACGCCTGGGTTAGGGTGGGCGTTAGGGGACATGTGGGCCTATTTCCATGGTGGAAACCAAAAAATAAGCTCACAGGTGCCCTCCCCAGGCCCCAGGGACAACCCCACCCACACCAGAGGGACAGCGGAGGATGGGGGACCCCATCCCAGGCAAGTATAGGTAAGTACAGGTAAGTATTTTATTTTATGTTTTAAAGTGCCATTTGGGGCACTGAAATGGTCCTCCCTACATGGCACTAGGTGAAATGGCCATGCCTAGGGGACACTGGTCATCTGTGCTGGCCGTTGAGGTGATGGGCATGACTCCTGTCTCTTCTAAGACGAGAGTCATGTGGTATGGATGCTTTTGCATCAGAAAATGACTCTAGTCTGGTTAGAGTCATTTTATTTTTACTCTAACCTGCCTAATGCAATTTTTTGATGCAACACCCCCTTCTCCCACACCGCCACCCCCACCCGACTAGCGTCATTTATTTCTACGCTAGCCCACCCTTTGCACAGGCTTGCACCATTCCAAAAATATGGTGCCTGGCTGGTGCTCAGGAATGGTGCAAGCCGGTGCAAAACTTTTTCATGCAAAGCTGTGTCAGTGCAGTTTTGCCCCAAAAATATATATATACCTTGATTGTGTTTTGCGCACACAAAACGTGAAAGAAAATGTGAAACACATTTCTTATTCGAGGCAACAGTAAGCCCGGTATCCCAGAGCAATTGACTTTTGCTTAATATTCTGGGCACTGGCAGATGGTTGACACAAGGTTGCTAAGTAAAATGTCTGGAAGACATTTTGAGTAGAGGGCAAATTGATCAACTAGGCAGTAGGAGTTGTTTGCAAGTTTGGTGGTAGTAGGTGCATTTAAAAATACATTTGCTCACTGATATTGGTTACATCTGCAAAGGATACCATTTAGCAGGAGGCTTAGGAGTCATATTTCCAATTTATTTTAGTAGATGTAGTTACAAATGGAACACTTTTACATACATTCGGAACACATTTATAACCATAACATCAAAGATTGAGAGGCCACCAATCAACCTTCAACACCTCAATTAACAGTCTTTTCAATTACTCTTTTTGCACATACTACAGTTCCTCATTTAGTGCCCCATTTCGCACACTTAGAAAATTAACCAATGTTAATTGCATTTTGCAATTATCCATAATGCTAAGTTGATGGTGGGCTACGAAGTACGCCACAATCAATCAGCATTGCTTCTGGTAACATACTTTCTAAATTCCACTAATGATCGAGTTTACACTCTTTGCAGTTATCCACCAGCAACAGTTAGCATACATTGCAAATTTCTTTTACGTTCATTTGCACACTGCAATTTTCGACTTAATGACCTACTAACCACACTTTACATCTTTCAATAATGCCCTAGTACCAGTGCTTAATTTGTGCTTGTTGTTTCCGGTGCTGAGCACCGGCCCTTTTTTTTGAGGGGCCGGCGCTTATTTTTCTGCCTCAAGCATTTACTGCCAGCAAAATACACATTTGGGAAAGACGGGGGAAAAGAAAAACGAAAAAGCATCACAAAGCAGAAAGCTGCAAGAGTGAGCTGAATGGGCAGGGAGTGGCTTAAATGGATTGAAGAAGCCCGAGATGTCTTCTGGATTACGCTGCCTCAGTATTCCGTGCTCGCACATTTAATTGCAGCAGCCGCGTGTTTAAGAGGAGGGCTTTGAGCACCGGCACATCTTTATTTACAAATTAAGCACTGCCTAGTACGCACCTGCTTTAGGGCTACAGCAATTATAAACTTTTCAATATTCCTTTGTGCATATTGGCCCTTGGTGGCACACTTACTACCTTTTATATTACCTCTTCCCAGTTAGCACACTAGATTTTCGCCCTGCCGATATCAGATTCCATTTGCCCTAACAAAGATTTTTTCATGTTTCCTTGGTCTGTCATTTGTGATGGTCCCAGTTTAGTATACTGAGCCCCAGATTCACTCAAGTTTAATGAGGGCACTGAGGTGAGACCGAGCAATGCAAACAACTAATTTGTCAACTCGGGAGCACAGCAGCAAATGGTCTTGTATGGTTTAATGCTAACCTCCAATCACCCATGTCAGGTGGATGGAATATTTTGGGAAGAGTGCAAACACCAATAGGATTTTATGCAACTTCATAACTACTATAATGATTCCAACGAGTGGAAAGTAGCATTGTGGCTAATCCTAGCACAAAATGGAACCTGGGGCAAACAATGTGCGAAGGCATTTCTCAGGATTTTCAACAAGAGGTATTTTAACGTTTTTATTACACATAAAACAAGACATGTTCTTAGTCGGTTGTCTGTGTGAAGATATTTGCAGTATTTTCACTTTGTAAGCTAAAGTACAGTAGTTATTCAGACTATTGCAATATTGCTCGGTACGATCTCATCTGCCTGTGCACCATTGAGCAATGCTGAATGCCACTTAGGGGCATATGTATACCTGGTTTGTGCTGAATTAGCGGCTTTTTTTTAACGCTAATTAATCGCAAACCAAACTCCATATTTATACTTTGGCGTTAGACAAGTCTAGCGCCAAAGTTATGGAGTTAACGTAATTTTCTGGACGTGGAAACCTACCTTGCGTCAATGAGATGCAAGGTAGGCATTCCCGTGCAGAAAACGACGGTATGGCCTTAACGCCATATTTATCCCCCATGCTAAAATCATGTACAGGAGAATGGGGGCCTTAAATAATGGTGCTAAGCTTACTTAGCACCATTATTTAACACATGGGTCAGGGTAGGCATTAGGGGACCTGTGGGCCTATTTCCATGGTCAGAGACAATGGAAAGAGCCCACAGGTGCCCTTCCCTGGCCCCAGGGACACCTCCTCCCACTCCCACCCACATCAGGGGGACACAACAGGATGGGGGACCCATACCAGGTAGGTCCTGGTGAGTACATATTTTTTTCCCTCTCTGGGACCCTAACCTGGGGCCCCCTGCATGGTACTGGCCCCAATAGCCATGCCTATGGGACATTTGTCCCCTCGGCATGGGCAACAGTGACTTAGCCCAACCCAAAGAGCATGTGCGTGCGGCTGCTCTCTCAGTTTGACAAATAGTCCTCGCAAGGCAAACTCGGACACCCCCAACTTGCATCCACAAACTGGATGAAGTTGGATTTAGCACAGTAAGTACGCAGATGGCGCATGAAAGACATGTTTTCTTGAGCTTTAAGTAGTTAAAGGCGGAAGGCATTAGTATAGGTTCACTTGGCAATTTTACAGTATCAGTCAGGACTCTGATGAGGATAGAGACATGAATGGGTAAGAAATGCTTATGGTAGGTGTGCTTTCCCAGGGAGATTGCACAGAAAGAAGGCAGATAGTAAAGGTAGTACAGATGAACTTCATCTACACCTATGGATTCAAACCCATTGGTTCCACCATGGCACTGAAGGACAATGAAATGTATGGGTCAGTGTTTGACCTACTTGCCATGTTCATCCTCTGCCAGAACTTAGTAGATGTTCAATTTGCTGTATGATAAGTGCATTACAGTCAAAGCACTGCACATAACGGTGGCTGGGACGTATGCTACATTATCATGACTACTCTGTGTGGCAAACAATACCCTTCTTCATAGTTTATTACGTTCTCTTTAGGGAACTTCGCAAAAATTCCTCAGCATGTCTGCCTTAGTCTCAAAGGTAGATATTCTTGCTTAGTTCAAGGCTTAGGACTCACAAGGCATAATCAGAAATCCCAATTTGCATCCCAAAACTGGAAGTAGTTGGATTTACCACAGCGAATGTGCTAAAGGTGCATGAGAATCATGTGGCTGTCATCTGAGCCATTAGTAAAGGTTCCTTATGCATGCCTGACGTAATGTTCAGGAAGAAGGAAGTGGTTATTTGACAGGTGGTAAAATGTAGTCAAACGTATTCTGTCCTGTTGTTATGAATGTGATGGGCCCCTGTCTGGAAGCGGTAAGTTGATGTGAGTGCAGTGATTGGTTGGATTGGGCCTGTGGCTGGTGGTATGAAAGTGTTGTGTGTTGTGCGTCAAAGGCATGTGAATGAACCATAAAGCGGTTGGTGCTGTGAAGTGGCTTTATGGCTAATCTTCAGAAGGCTTGGTTTCAATGTTCAGATATTTTGATAAGTATTCATGCTCTGAAACCATATTTTCTGGAGGTGCTAAAACCAGCCAGTGTGAGTGGTGGATTGACCTTAACATACTGGTACCAGGGGAGTCCAAGAGTGTAGGACTTGTGTGGCTCTCACCATTTTTCCTTCACCCAGAGTCCCCTGCAAATCACAAACTTTGCCTAAAAAACACATTTTCATTGCATTTCCGTGAGGGTAAGTCCTGAAATCAGTAGGCAGCTGCAAATTTCCTACTACCCAGCATTCCCATAAGCCTCCAGAGAATAACGCTGCCTCACTTATGTCGGTAGGCAAGTGACCGCAACAGGGAAGGGCCCAAAACGGATCATGGAGACATCCAAATTCCTATCACAAAAGGTTTTGTAAGACGGTCACCTGTGTCTTTCGTCCTGGGCTTGGCGGATAAATAGGAAAACCGCATGCAGGGGCTACCATTGACCCTTGTGTGATCCATTCCTGTCACAGGCACTAGGCCCAGGCACACCAGAGGGGTAGTGGTTTTATCTGGACAAGTTGGGGAACGCTAGGTGGTAAGATGTTTGTGGATTCCTGCATATTCCTGTAGTATACTTCAGAGGAATTCAAGGAAAATAGTGTTCTATTCAACGTTTCAGTTTTGCCGGGTATTTGGGTAAAATAACTTTGGGGAATCCACACAACCTACACCTCCCTGGACTCCCCTGGGTGTCTAGATTTCAGAAATGTGCTGGTTTGGTAGGTTTCCCTAAATGGTTTCAGATCCCAGGACTTACTCTTACCTCAGTTATCATTATCGCCACAGTACCTTTTGGACCCTTCCCTTTTGCAAGTACTTGACCGACCCACACAGGAGAGGTACCATTTTCATTGAGAGACTTAGGTAAATGCTGGGTAGAGGACAGTTTGTGGCTCCCCTCAGATTCCAGAACTTTGCAGCACCGAAATGTGAGTAAAAAGTGTTTTTAGCCAATTATTGAGGTTTGCAAAGGATTCTGGGTGACAGAACCCAATGAGAGCCCCACATGTCACCCACATGTCACATCATCCTGAATTTCCCTAGATGTCTAGTTTCCAAAAATATATAGGTTTGCTATGTTTCCTCAGGTGCCTGCTGAGCTAGAGGCCAAAATCCACAGCTAGCGCACAGGAAACATATGTACAACCAAGATTATTATCCTTAAACTATGTAAATATATTACTGTTTATTCATTGACATTATCTTGAACTGTATATGTATTATAGTGTAATAATTTTTACTTTCATCAAGAAATCTTTTATATGTAGTTACCAATCTGTAAATATTTAAGAATGGTATGCTCCTGACCCACCTTAGAATGCGAAGACCAGTGGACTAGCTGGGAGCTTACCTTAGAATGTTGGGTTAGTGAGAAACTGGATGGCCGGTTGAGGAGTTCATGAAATAAAGTTCCTGTTCTGAGAAGTTGTCTTCTGTCTATTATCTACAACATTTAATTGGCGACGAGGATGGGATACTGCGCGGGGGCAGTTGAACTCCTCACCCCTGATATCAGCGTGCTGTCGATGAAACGCTGGTTGCTGAGCCACCCGGTGAGAAGTGGTGCCTTGGAGTGCAGTGTCTATTGAAGTGTCCCAGGACATCTACAGGAGGACTGTGAAGTTTTTGCTCACCAGCCCAGGGTGATGCAGAAGGCTGAGTAATCATTAGTGGATACGCTAACTAATAGTTAATCGTGTAAGCCTGTGGGGGGCTTTCCTGTTGCAGCCTTAGGACCGCCGTGTCGGGAGGAAACCAACTGAAGCGGTGCGAGGCGTCCAAAGTCAGTGGGACGCTCAGCAGTCGGCGTTGGTATCACTGAGCCATAAGAGCCGTTTGTGTGCCAGCCGTCAACATCAGCAGGATGCTCCAGTCTACAGCGTCAGTGACGCTGTGTCTGAAAAGACGGACTGGTGTTGCGAGGAGTGCGGCGGAAGAACGAAGCCTTTTGGAAAAAAAAAAAAAGAGAAAATATCCGTTCAGCCAGGAAGTGCTGGCGGCACCTACCAGAGCAACGGAGCAGCTGGGAAAGAACAGGCGGAGCCAGGACGTCGGAAGTCCTGGGCGGTACAAGGGAAGAGTCATATTTGTATGAGCTAAGTGAAAGAGGCATATTTCTACGGCGCTACTGGTGTAGAGGGAAATTACTGACAACCTGCTTGATCTTCAGAATGTCTTAGGAAATTATACGTGAGTGGGTTCGGTGATGTTATAAACAGTACTGGACAAAGGAGTATTTCTCATCTATTGACTGATTTAGAAAAAAAAAATTGTATTATATATATATTAGCAACAATTCCAAGGTTTTAATTTTTGCCAAAAGTGTATACAGAATGGAGCAGACATAGATAATGTATTATTGATGTGGAGAAAATCTTATTCCCAGTAAGTATAACCTAGGACAACAGAGTTAAAGAGAAATCAGCAAGGAAATCGGTATTCATTTTTAGTCCTGGTGTGGGTAGTAGGGAGGTAGCGTTAAGTATAAATCTACTTAAAGTATACAACATATACAGACCTCTGCAAAACATGGCTGCTGCTAGCATGTCTCAACCTCCGCCGTTCCTGAATGAAGTAGGGGAGCCGAGCTTACTTTGGAAGGATTGGAATTTTTTGTTTTAATCATATCTAACAGCCATAGGGGGGGAGAAATTTTCACCATCACGGAAGCAGCATATTCTGTTACATAATCTAGGAATACAAGGACCGAAAGTTTACGACAATCTACCAGATCCAGAGGAAGAGGGGGAAGAAGGAGAAGAACTTGATGAATACGAAAAAGCTCTTAAGAAATTAGAGGATCATTTTGGACTAAGAATTAATGTTGTTCTAGAGAGACAGAAGTTTTTTTGTAAGGCACAGGGTACGGATGCAAAGGTGTCAAGCTACATAGCTTGTTTGAAGGGTCTTGCAACCACTTGTGACTTTGGAAGCCTCAAGGACTCATTGATCAGAGACCAATTAGTTAGATGCACTAATAATAGCAAGGTGCAAGAAAAACTATTAATATTAAACCCCTCGTTAAAGGAGGCCATTGAGGTTGCCAAAAGTATTGAGCACACGGCAGAGTGCATGAAGTTGATAAAAAATACCACAGCCTTGGAAGAAGTAAGGGAGGTTAAAGTCAGTCCCAAACAGGAGTATAGAGAAATGAAACTGGAGGAAGAAAGTAAGGTTCAGGAAGTCTTACATAGAAAAATCACTGTTGATAACACACAAAATAGATGCTATAGGTGTGGCAATAACAAACATTTTGCAAATAACCCAGAATGTCCTGCTAGAAGTTTCATATGCAGGAAATGTGGAGCCAGGGGACATTACGCAAGGATGTGTAAAGGTGATAAAAATGAATTGGGAGGGAAGAAAGTTGTCCACAAAGTAGAAGATACTCAGGATTATCATAGTAAATTTGTGTTACAAGTGAAAGGTTGTAATGAGACAAAGTGTACAAACGAGACACCCTTCGTGTGACATTACCTTGGAGGGAGAGAGAGTGAAAGTGTTTGCCGATTCATGTTCCCCGTTTACATTTATAAATTATAGCATCTATGAAAATAGTTTCATGAAAAAGGGGTATGTATTGCAACCAGCGGATATATCCCCAGGTGGGTAAAATAACTATCCCATACCGTTGAAGGGAATGCTGAACTTGCAGATAACATTCAAGGATAGACAGACCAAAGGTAAGGTTTATTTTACTAACAAGGGGTCCAATCTCTTAGGATGGAAACATCAAAAGGAATTGGGCATACGTCTTGACCCTAATTTAAAAGAACCTGTACTTGTTGTACTGGTTGTGGAAAATTGCAGTGGTGACTATGCTATATGTAAAGAGTTTCCCCATGTATTTGATGACAGACTAGGCCGGTTGATTGACTACCAGCTCAAAATTATTGTTAAGGAAGAAGCAATCCCTGTTTCTCACAAGGTGAGACCTGTCCCATTCCTCATGCGTGAACCATTGAAACAGGAGTTAAGTGGATTGGAACAACTGGGAGTCATTGAACCAATTGAGAGCTCATTATGGCTAGCTCCCATTGTAGTGGCCCGGAAACCCTGTGGTAAAGATATAAGCGTATGTGTGGATCTGAGAGATTTGAATGTCAGCATTTGGGTGGAAAGATTCCCCTTACCCAGGATTAATGAAATGTTGAGTACAATGGGCCCAGCCAAAGTTTTTAGTGTTATTTACCCTCCTCACATTCTCTCACCTCCTTTATCACGCCATTTGGAGCCTTCATGTATTGCAGAATGCCGTTCGGTCTAGCGTCCGCGGCGGCTGTATTCCAACGCATTATGCAAAGTGTCCTGAAAGACATTAATAATGTCTTATGTTTCCAGGACGACATGTTGATCTATGGTAACAGCAAAGAAGAACATGATGACACTCTAAGAGAAGTGTTCAGGGCTTTGAGTCAGGCTGGATGACAATTAAGAAGGAAAAGTGTTGTTTTGGGGTAGAATCTATGCAATACCTGGGACATAGAATCACGAAGGAGGGGGTCCAACCCAAATACGATTTAAGGAAGGCAGTAAAAGAAGCTTTAGCTCCTACCAATAAACAAGAACTCAGATCTTTCTTGGGCCTAGCTGAATATAGACAAATTTGTACAAAACTTCACCATGTCCAAACATAAAACTTGGGTGACCACGGATGCCAGTGGCCAAGGTTTGGGGGCGACATTGTCCCAATGTGTCAATGGTCAAGAAAGGATTGTTGCCTTTGCCTCAAGAGCATTGAGCAGAGCGGAGGGGAACTGCTCGATCATTGAAAGGGAGACGTTAACCTGCTTCTGGGCCGTAAATCATAAAAAAAAAATCTTATGGGGTTTACCGTTCACAAGAAGAACTGACCACAAAACTTTATTTTGCCACCCAAGGTAGGGAACGTGCTACTCCACGTATTGCATAGTGGATGATAGGCCTAGAAGGCTATAATTTTGATGTGATATATGTTCCAGGTAGTAAAAATACCATAGCTGATTACCTGTCCAGATCCATGAAGCATAGGGCATAAGAGATAGAAGAGCAGGAGTATACGAGGGAAATACTAAATCCAGAACCACTATTACGGGTGGAACTGGCAAGTCTCACTAAGGAGGAATGGGTGGAGGAAACCAGGAAAGATAGGGTGCTACACCTACTGAGAGAAAAGATTATCAATGGGTGGCCAAATAAACTAAGAGACGTGGAGGATGACCTTAAAGGATACTGGGATATCAGATCAGAACTCCATATCTCCGATGAGTTAGTCATGATAGGAGAGAGGGTTATACCTCCTGGCAAATTGTGGAACAATTTAATAGAGTTAGCACATGAAGGACGTCTAGGGAGGAGCCTGATGAAAAACAAACTGCGGGCTATGTACTGGTTCCCAAAAATGGATGGGTTAGTAGAGAACTCCGTGAGGGAATGTACAGCTTGTTCAATGAGTGACAAGACTAATCTAACACGCAAAGCTCCATTGTCACCTATGAGTGTTCCGATTAAGCCGTGGGACAAACTAGGATTGGACATTTTAGGTCCAATAAATCATCTAGGATGCAGGGGACGTTATATTTGTGTCTTGATTGAGTACCAATCACATTGGACAATGTTCAAAATAGTGAGTCAAATAATGACAACAGATGTTGTTAACTTCCTAACCGAAACTTTTATGAGGGAAGGAGTTCCTAGTACATTAGTGACAGACAATGGAGTGCAATTTACGTCAGATGCTATGATGGAATTCCATAAAAACTGGGGCATTCGTCATTTCAGGACTGCTTTATATAACCCCAAGGCCAATGGGCTGGTTGAAAGGATGAATAGAATGATTAAAGAATGCATTCAAAGAGCGAGAGTGTCAGGTATGCCGTGTGAGGAAGCGTTGAGACAAATGTTATGGGCTTATCACACCACACCTAATGCAGTTACGGGTATCTCACCATTCCAGTCTTTGAAGGGAAGGCATCCTGGTACCAAACTCAATCCTTACTGGTTAAAGGGAGGTGAGCAAGTATGCGAGCGAAGAGAAGTGGCTGCTGAATGCGTTCGGCATAAACAAGAAAAATATAGGAAATGGTACAATGATAGATTTGGCACTAAGGACAGGTTATGGCCAGTAGGACAATGGGTTAAAGTCAAGCTCCCTGATCGCATGCGATCTGAGAATAGTAAATTCTCAGAGCCACTTAGAATCAAGGAAGTTTTCAAAAATGTTGTCAAATTAGAAGATGGTAGATGCTGGAGCATGGACCGCATAGTGTGCCATCAGGAGATGAAGGACGATTGGAAGGCAAAGTTAGCTGCTGAGAATGAAACCAATAATCCTGCAGTGGTGAGCCACCAGAGACGTAAAATTATGATCAGAAGAAGCCCTGCATGGTGCAAGGACTTTGTCTTCTCTCGTTAAGGAAGGGAGATATGTTGTGAGCAAAGCGCACAGGAAACATATGTACAACCAAGATTATTATCCTTAAACTATGTAAATATATTACTGTTTATTCATTGACATTATCTT
The DNA here is from genome assembly GCF_031143425.1 of Pleurodeles waltl. Taxonomy (NCBI): domain Eukaryota; kingdom Metazoa; phylum Chordata; class Amphibia; order Caudata; family Salamandridae; genus Pleurodeles; species Pleurodeles waltl. Next base: position 640,729,294 of record NC_090446.1, on the reverse strand, counting down.
GAACTGTATATGTATTATAGTATAATCATTTTTACTTCCATCAAGAAATCTTTTATATGTAGTTACCAATCTGTTAATATTTAAGAATGGTATGCTCCTGACCCACCTTAGAATGCGAAGACCAGTGGACTAGCTGGGAGCTTACCTTAGAATGTTGGGTTAGTGAGAAACTGGATGGCCGGTTGAGGAGTTCATGAAATAAAGTTCCTGTTCTGAGAAGTTGTCTTCTGTCTATTATCTACAACATTTCCTCAGGTGCCTGCTGAGCTAGAGGCCAAAATCCACAGCTAGACACTGCAAAAAACAAGTCAGTTTTCATTGGAAAATGTGATGTGTACATGTTGTGTTTTGGAGCATTTCCTGTCTCAGGCACTAGGCCTACCCACACAAGTGAGGTATCATTTTTATCGGGAGACTTGAGGGAATGCTGGGTGGAAGGAAGTTTGTGGCTTCCCTCAGATTCCAGAACTTTGCGGCACCGAAATGTGAGGAAAAAGTGTTTTTGTAGCTACATTTTGAGGTTTGCAAAGGATTCTAGGTGACAGAACCCAGTGAGAGCCCCACAGGTCACCACATCCTAGATTCCCCTAGGTGCCTAGTTTCCAAACATTTATAGGTTTGCTAGGTTTCTTTATATACCGGATGAGCTAGAGGCCAAACATCATAGCTAGGCACTTTGTAAAAAACACGTCTGTTTTCATTGGAAAAATGTGATGTATCCAAGTTGTTTTTTGCTGTATTTCCTGTTGTGGGCATTAGGCTTACCTGCACAAGTGAGGTGCCATTTTTTTCGTAGACTTGGGAAAACGCTGGGTGGAATGAAGTTAATGGCTCCCCTCAGATTCCAGAACTTTGCAGCACTGAAATATGATGAAAATGCATTTGTAAGCCAAATGTTGAGGTTTGCAAAGAATTCTGGGTTATAGAACCCAGTGAGAGCCCCACAAGTCACCCCATCCTGGATTCCCCAATGTGTTTAGTTTCTAAAAATGCGTAGGTTTGCTAGGTTTCCCTAGGTGCCGGCTGAGCTAGAGGCCAAAATCCAAAGTTCAGCAGTTTGCAAAAAACACGCCTGGGAGACTTGGGGAATGCTGCGTGGAAGGAAGTTTGTGGTTCCTCTCAGATTCCAGAACTTTTTGTCGCTGAAATATGAGGAAAATTTGTTTTTTTAGACAAATTTTGAGGTTTGCAAAGGATTCTGGGTGCCAGAACCTGGTGCAAGCCCCAGAAGTCACCCCATTCTGGATTCCCCTAGGTGTCTAGTTTTTAAAAATGTAGGAGTTTGCTAGGTTTCCCTTGGTGCCAGCTGAGCTAGAGGCCAAAATCCACAGCTAGGCACTTTACCAAAATAGAGTCAGTTTTCAGTGGAAAAATGTAATGTGTCCGCATTGTGTTTTGGGGTGTTTCCCATTGCAGGTGCTAGGCCTAACCACCCAAGTGAGGTACGGTTTTTATCTGGAAACTTTGAGGAACACAATAGAAGTAGAAGTGTTATTGCCAATTGTCTTTCTCTACATATCTTGTGCCCATTTTGGAAATACACAAGTTTCCTCAATACCTATTTTTTACTCTTTATATTTTTCCACATGAATTGCTGTATACCCTGTATACAATAAAAACACAATTGCAAGGTGCAGCTCATTTATTAGCTCTGGGTACCTACAGTTCTTGATGAACTTACAGGCCCTATATATCCCTGCAACCAGAAGGGGCCAGCAGGCGTAACAGTATATTTCTTTCTAAAATCTACCATAGCTGAAAAAAGTTACAGAAGAAAAAAGACAGAAATTGCTGTTTTTTTTAACTCATTTTTATAATTTTTATTTAAATTGTTATTTTTTTTTAGGAAAACCTTGAAGGGTCTGCACAAATGACCCCTTGCTGAATTTAAAATTTTGTCTACTTTTCAGAAATGTTTAGCTGCCCTGGATCCACCATTGGGCTACACCCATTTCTGTCACTAGCTAGAAGGGGTCCGAAAGCACAAAAATAGTAAAAATGTGGTATGTCTTAGTAAAATGCCAAAACTGTGTTGAATTTTTTTTTTTCTGATTCAAGTCTGCCTGCGCCTGAAAGCAGGGAAGATGGTGTTTTTAGCACCATAAACCCTTTGTTCAACCGATTTTTCAGGGAAAAACTGATGCTTTCTTCTTTCCCCCTTTTTCCCCCCAAAAAACAGATTTTAGCTGTATTCTGGCTTATTTCTCGGTGTCCTCCAGGGGAAACCATAAACTCTGGATGCCTTTAGACTCCCCACGATGCTGGAAAGAAAGGATGTAAATTTGGCATGGATAGCATATGTGGAGAAAACGTTATGGGGGCCTAAGTGCAAAGTACTATAAATAGCCACAAAGGGGCTCAGCACTTGGGGGGGAGGCAGCAGCTAAGGGGTTAAACTATGTCTTTTCAGTGATATTCAGAGGGTTTTTGTATACATATGTTAAGTTGTTTTAACGTATCCCATCTATAACCCTTTTTTAACCTTGGTTTTGTGTTCATATACAACATCCAACATTTATGAAATTATACCCTAAACTACTGAGCCACTTTACATATTGTGAATTTTTCTAATGTGCTGTGTATATAATCTCTTTTTTGTGCATAGCTTTGGCTGTATATTCATTGTTTTAGCAATTAGATTGCAATGTTATACTCTATGTCGTTCCACACAAATGGTTGCAGTAGAATTCTTACTTTGGTATTGTTCAATTGCCATTTAAGTTACACCAAGGACGCTCAAAAGCTTTGATTGGACTAGGCAAATGTAGTAGGTGGACCAATGTGATTTTGGGGAGCTATGTTGTACCTGTTTGAAAGTATCTAGTTCTCCTTTGTTTTTATCTATTTATTATTTATTAACATAGCTTTGTCACACATCTGCGTTCTGGTCATTTCTAAGACCATTTTACAGCTGAGACATTATTTACATTGTTTCTTCATCGAGCTGGTAAGAATAGTGCCCTTGTCATAAGTAGGACTTTTGATTGTCTTTATAGTTTTGATTTTCAAGATGAAACAATCAGTTGGAGCATGGGTGGGAAAACGTTAGAAAAGGGTGGTATTTCAGCCTAATGTTGAAACTGCTAAGTGTGTGTTTTTGGGAAGACTAGTATAAACTGTACTACAGTATTTCAGTTGGGTCATCACTTCTCCTCTAGAAAGGTCTGTTTGATTATATGTTGTAAGGAAAGGTACGTTTTTGCCATTAAATCATGGCATTTGGTTTTCAAATTATGGGAATCAAACCATCTAATATAATTGGATTTAGATTTTGGCAGACAGGAAATCCATCACTGTTGTGACAGAGTAACACGTCCCCCATTATCTAAATCAGTCCCATAGACTCTAGATCCCTCCTTCTGTCTTCCACTAGATTCAAAAATGTATTCTCTATTTCAGTCACTTCTCAAGTCAGATTACATCTATGTGTATGCAGGGTCTAGTGTCATGACAGGTAGAAAATATTTACCTGCTATTTCTGCACCTCTAAAACGAGGATTTATACTCAAATGCTTAAACAAAGGAAAATCTGGAAGAACTGAATCATAATTCAAAAAATATTATTGAAAACTAAGTCATCCAATAAAAGACTACAGGAAACTCCATTGGTCAAGAAATATGATGATACATGATGCCCTCTGAAACTGAAGCAAGTAATTGTGCACAAACATAGGAACCCCTTGCATACATAGTGCCAAAATACTTATAAAGAACGCAATCTAAAAAGAATAATCTCCTCTAGAATCATCTGCATGGAAAGGCTTATCATCTAAGGTGTGTAAGCCACTAGCTACAGGACTCAGTGTTTGTGGCAGAAGCCTAAACTGTAACTCATTTACTATAGAAGGTGTAGTGAAAAACAACCCTACCAATAAATCAATCATTACTACAAGAGAACAAGCAATACTGCACCTACTAAATATTTGCACATACAGGTTCTGTGTGTTTCCATATCTTCTCCAAAATCACATCGTAAGTTCAAATGCAGCAGAGTATTCTCTCTTAAGTTCCACCTGTGCAAAGTGGCAAAATAAAGTCCAAGTGCTGTAGCACTTTGTGAGTCTTTCTTAGCTCTACTCTGTGTTCTTCTAAAGGACTATCCTCTCTTCTGCAGGTTTGGGCATCTGTAATCTTTTTAATTCCCTAGCAAAGTCAATACAAAGTCTACACATAAGACACAGTCAAATTCACAAATAATCAAATCCAGAATGAAATGTCTCAATCTATCAAATAGCAGAGAAAACTCAAAGTCGAATTCAAGCACAATGTTCAGTTCAAGGAGGTTCAGCTGGATCTGCGGCATTATCCAAAAATTCACAAAAATTTTCTCTCTCTGTCATTTTGTCTATTCAGGTGAAGAGTACCTCTGACAGGTCACTCTTGTTCTTTTAGCTCTCCTCAGTGCAAACCTTAATTTTCACTTTCACTAAGATCAGAGTTCTCATTGTCCTCTGGAATTGTTTGAGGCATATGCACCTTGGGTAGATTTAGTCTCCCTCTTTCTTGCCTTCTGGTCCAACAGCCTCCAGCTTCCCCTTGCTTTCTCACAGCACTAGGTCCTTTGTCAGTGTTTGGATCTGAATTCAACTAATTTTCCACCACAGGACGAAATTCTTCTGTCTCACATGCAACTGTGGATTTCTCCAGACCCCCTCAGACCGAGCATGTTCTCTTTCAGGCTCTCTTTGATTCCTCAACAGCTTAACTAACCTGCTGCCATTGTCTTTCTATCACCACCGTTACTTCTGGGGCAGATGCTGTCACATCAAGGGGACACTCAACTCTGCAAGTATGGGAGGTGTGTATCCAGTTAGGAAGACCTCCACATTTAGCAGCAGTCACTGTCACCAGGATGACAAGATACAGCCCACGCCAACGAGGCTCCAAACATGTCTTTCTTACATGGTTCTTCACCAGGGCCCAGTTGCCGGTACTAAGGCCGTGGCATTGTTTCTGATGTGGTAGGACTGTGGCTAATCTGACCTGATGAGACACAGAATGTACCACTCCAGCTAGCCCTTTGCAGTAACCAAGGATTATATTATTATTGTTTTATTTACAGTATTTATAAAGTGCACTGTGACCATAACAGGTTTCCTGGGACTAAATTGACTGCAAGGCTAGAAAGAAGGAGTACAGGTGAAGTAGTCAGTTTCCACAATAAACACCTACTTAGGAAACAAAAATGTCTTTAAAGTATTTCTGAACTTTTAAAGTTCTGATTGCACCCTCAATGAGCTTCGCAATGCATTCCACAGCTGAGCAGCTTTGAAAGAGAAAGCTGGTCCTCCCTGTAATATTCACAAGTGCATTTGCAGGTATAGCTGGCAATCTCATAGCTCTGCCCATGATTATTTCATGAGGAGAGAGTCCAGTATTTAGATCAGGTACACTGCCAAGACTCATTTACACAATAGGCAAAGTATCAGGCCATTTCAAAGATGTCAAAGCATGCACTTTGCCAATTTGGACTTCAGAGTCCCAGTAAACTGGTGGACAAGACCGGAAGCCTCAGGTCTATAGCTGCAATGTACTCTCTGTTCCACTTGCAATGCAGTGCACAGTGACCTCAGGACCTAATTATTAAAATAGCCCCTTGATCTAATTCTAGAAAGGTCAGGAAACCAAACGTAGGAAAGAGTTCTCTTAACAACACTTTTTTAACAGTGAGACTGTCATTTCTACTGGTCAGGTAAGCTTCAAACTATTGTGAGAAATGCACACAACCAGCAGGACATATATTACCACGTTACACACAGACATCTCAATAAAGTCCAACTGCTTCCTATTAAAGGGACCTCCTGATCTCCCTATGTGACTTAGTATTACTGCAGTTCTCTTTCCAACATTGTACTGCTGGCACACAACACATCTGTGACACAGCACCTCAGCCATCAATGTGAATTTAGGATTAAACCATGTTTGCCCAAACAATCGCCCCATAGCATCTCTACCAACATGAGCTAGACCATGGAAAAGCCTTTGGGGGCAACAAACGATTTGGCAACAGAGGTCTTACATCCACTGAAACCCAAATATTGTCCTCTCTCAATACACAACCTTCTCTGACCCAACTTTGCTGTTCTTCCTCTGAGACTCCTTGACACCACAGGGAGATTAGACATATTCCCAACTCCATGGGTACCGCTACTGGAATTTAAAGGCGACTACTATGCGGGTGTACCAGAAGTTGACATTCTCTGAAGTGTACCTATGGAACTGCACCCTGCATGAGTCAAAGTTCAATCAGCACTCGCCACACATGGAGAACTGTTGTTTGTCAGAACTTCTCCTTCTCTACTAGTTATAGCAACATATTCTCCAAACAGATCTCGTGCAATGGTAAAATATTTATTTTTTCCAATCAAATATCAATAATCACAAATAGTTTTTTGTTCTGGACCAGGAAATGACCCTTTTTCCACAATTTTCATTCAATAGCAATTGCATTGTGACCCCTTGTGACATTGACAACCAATATCAGTGCTGCACTCCACCAACTAGCCAATACCAGTGCAGCACGCTGTGACGTCAATCTCGCTCCTTGCAGCGGTTCACCGTCCTTCACAATCTACACACATGCACTCTTCCCAGCATCAAACACACATACCAAAATACAATACAAGTAACTTTTGTCTTCTCCACTAAAGAACTAACATAATTCAGTCACCCAAGAGTCAAAATAACTAAGCACTTTGAATGAACATTAGCATTCCTTGTCCTTGCCAAAGTATACTCCCATACCTCACTATCTCAAATACAAAGTATGCCTTTCATTAACTGTAGACCGAGCAACACAAGCAAAACTCCATGTTAAAGGTTAAACACAAGAGACCAAGGGGGTTATTCTAACTTTGGAGGAGGTGTTAATCCGTCCCAAAAGTGACGGAAAAGTGACGGATTTACCACCAGCCGTATTACGAGTCCATTATATCCTATGGAACTCGTAATACGGCTGGTGGTATATCCGTCACTTTACCGTCACTTTTGGGACGGATTAACACTCCTCCAAAGTTAGAATAACCCCCCAAATGTTTCAGGCCTGTGGTTAGGCTCACTTAATAATGCACATTTGAAAAACATCTTGCAATTATAAATGCAAACCTGAATTATAAATGGAACATGGATTATATAGACTTTCAACATTATACCAAAATCAGAATGCAGAAATATAAATCTGCATGGGTACTATAATGTGACATGTTAAATCAAACGTTAGATCACATATACATGAACTAGTAATTTTCTACTATGAATGTACCTTCAGTAATACGATTTAGGTGATCCTCCTTACATTAGTAACGTTAAGACACATACTATTTGTATTGTCAATTACAACAACACACATATGCATACACACATTATATGAACCGGGCATGTGAAATCCCATCATGACTCATACATATCACTCAAATACAAATGTGAATGTTTACATCGCATAGGGATTTTCTAACCTGCTGACTTTTCCTTTGCACAGAAATGAGTGTGAAAACCAAACTCAAGCACAAACGCATACACCCTTGTCAACTCCCCACTTAAACATGCTTACCCCACATAGCACAGTGAATCTCAAAGACCAGTAGCTGGAAGAATCATTTTATAATTCTCCGTGAAGGCATGGACAGCTCTGTACTTTGAAAGCACTCACAATGCCATACATGCAACCACACTAATGTATCAGAGTAGGAAGTGTTTACATGTTCAGGGTAAAGTCAGCTTTTTGGAGGACGCTGGGATTGTACGTTTTTAGAGTGGTTTGACAGGTGTTTGTTTGATGGTGGGTACTCTAAACACAAAGACAGCTGTTGGGAACCATTTGACATGTTTCACGATAGAGGCATATTCTTCAGGGTGGAGTCTAAAAATCCCCATCAGAGCATGAGTAGCGATTAGCACATAGTCCATTTCTTTCACCGTGACTTGGGCCAAGAATGACTGTAGGAGTACTTTTGCGAGGGCAAGTTAGCCTGTGATGTTGCCTGATGTGGAAGGCGTTTCTGTCAGCAACTGGAAAACACCAAATGCTTCTATTTTAATAACTTGGAGTCATGGGTCAAGGAAAACAAACTACCACTGAAACTTTTGCAACACCACTGTCTAAAAGGGAGGTTGTATACACTTCACTGAAGGGCAGGTAATTGTAGGCCTCCTGAAAAAAATTGTCTTCCAATTGTATCTACTGAAAACGCTCGCAACTTGAACCCATCATCCAGTCCTGTATTAAAACTAGGCATGTGCAAAATGTTTATTCCTCCAATAGAATTCACAAATTTTGCCTTGCGTGAAATTTCACAAAATATAGTTAATTTTACAGATAGAAAATTCTGAAAAATTTTGTTCCGTAGGAGACTGGTCTTGCAGAGGAAAATTTATCTTGTGGTAGATGTTAGACTTGGCATCTTTGGCGTTGTCTTCTCTAACCTTTTGCCCCTGCTTCCCATGTTGTTAATGTGTGCTGGACTCTGTTTTTGCTGTTTTTGATACTCTGGGCACTTTACCTCTGCTAACCAGTGCTAAAGTGCAAGTGCTCATAACTTTACATGTGAGACATGGCCTTAAGTTAAATTTTCATGAAAGATCCTGGAAAATGTCGAGAAGACCAGTTTGAAATATTCAGGTCACAGAGGAACTTGATTGAAGGGATAAGTAAAACCACCCTAGCCCTGTGGCTCATGCCAGTGCATGGGCCCCCATGGGGCTCCCTGCACCCCCTTTCCACCAGCCTTTGCATGGCGTGGCTACTACCATGCAAAGACTGGTGGAAAGGGGACTCATAATCCCCAGGACCTGGCGGATTCAGACTGCCGAGACCACCAGGCTGTCGGCCGATGGCAACCTGGCAGTGTCGGCGGTCTGACCGCGGCGGCTCTGCCGCAGTCATAAAGTGAAGGCCAGACCGCTGCTATCTCTTGCATGCATATAACATTTTTTGCTAACCAACAATTGTAAATAAATTGTGAGTGTGGCTTTACTAGCATATTGTCACCCTTTGTGCAGTGCAGGCTTGCACCTGTAAAACCCCTAAAAACACCCAGTCCTACATATTTAGTATGCCAAGCTAGTGTATGGCCTCATAAAATGTTAAATGTTTTTAGAGTACTGGAATGCTGATATCTCAATTGAAGACAATAAAGTTGCTCAGGGCTACTAATGGATGGTATGAGTCTTCTGCTCCAACATTCAAATGTTTGTCAATTTGTTTCTCCCTTTTTAATTCAGAATAATCTTCACTCATTCTAACCTGGAATGTTCTAATTGCACTGTAGCCCTTTTGCATCAGGCTGTACCAATTGTTAAAGGCCTTCTCCCTAATAATCGGCTCTCCACTATGACTCAACTTCGGGGCCTTTGACAACCTGTATTGTCCTTGGCATGGTGCTATGAGGCTAAATTATTATGGTGCAAAGCTGTAATCTCATTATATTATCATCAGTGCAATCTCATTAATTGAAAAATGATTACTTTCTGCCAGATTTCTTCCTTTGTGTTTCTGGCTATACATGAAAAGACAGCAAGGAACAAACTATGCATGTAAATTGAACAAAAATATTAGTGCACGCATTACCATCTCTAGGGTCTGGAATGGTAGTGTTTCATCATGATCCATTCAAGGCTTTACCTCTTGGGAGTCTTATCCCCCACTGACACTCTACAATTTAAAAAATACTATTAACAGGTTTCATGTGGTAATTGTACACATATATCAAGAGAGTTGCTGTAATAATTTGTGATAGCAAGGCCATGATACATAGTCACCTTCTAGGCTTCCGAAGAATCAGGCTTTCCTAGTTTTCATTCTGCTTTGACTCATTCTTGTTGTTGTTGTGAAGCACAGGTTTTCATTTTCACCTCCCACAGTATGCTTACATGCAAGCCCTTGGATGTTGTTGGATATAAAAAGTGATTCTGCCAGATTCCGTAGATCCTCACACAATTTAATTTGTGAATTGTGATTCATGGGAGACAAACCACCATTCCACAAATCTGAAAGAGAAGTTGTATTCACTGTACTTGTGGGCAGGTATCTCTGGTCCTCCTTAAGAATTTGTCATCAAAGTGTATCTTCCTGAAGCCTTCATTGCTTTAAACCATCATCATGTCCAATGCCCAATGCCTTTCCTCAAGCCTTAAAAGTGGGAGTGTGCAAAATATGTATTCGGCTCACGAAATTCACAAAATGTGCAATTTTTTGCTTTATATAACATTTGTGAAATGCCATGAACTTTATGGCCACAAAATTTAGAAACTGCTACAAGCAGAAAATGTCTTGCTGGAGAGCAATTTCCCAGCAAGAGACCTTTTCTCCTCAAACCCATCTCCTGTATATTGAATGATCTTTTTACGTGAGAATGCACTTATGTTCAATTTGCAAGTGGCATCTGGCAACATTTCACTCAGGCCTCATTAAAACGTGTAGGCAATTGAAGGAACCTGATCAAACTGATAGGTAAAACCAAAGTATCTCTGTCACTTAAGCTCCTGCGTGAGAACTAAATTAATCAGTCACATCTCCTAGTCATCAAAGACTCTCTCGATTGTGCATCTTTACTAAAGGCCCACAGTTTCCGCAAATGCTAACAAAAAATACTGCTAGCCCCCTTAGCAGGCTATGTATGAGTAAGAAGCATAGATGTTCTAGTCTGTGGCAGCAACAACGAAAGAAGAGCTGCTGCTTTTGAGGTGCTAAGGAAGGGAGTGGCTGTACCTAAGCTATATACAAAATATACAATTCTGAGTTTTCTGACAACGGGGGAGATTGGGGGTGAGAAAGAAGTTGCCTATTTTTAAAAAAAAGAAAAAATACTGGCCGTTACCAATTCTAGTACACCAACAGTGCCCACTTAGTGCAGTCTGGCAGGACAGTTTGGCATCATTCACGAGAGATGCCATGTAGACAATTTGAATAGGTGAAGCAAGGACCAGAGTAATCCTCGGGAGAAGAAAATTCCACAAGCCAAAGGAGAAATGTGCAATGGGAACAGGGAATAGAAGGTTTCCCTGTAGTCTTATGATTGCGAAAATGAGGTAAGGCTGAAACAGTGTCCGTTGTACATTTAGATAAATTATTGATAGAGGGCAAATTTACATTTATCACAAGGGTTTCTTGTGTTAATCAGGCAATAGTTTACATTGGAAATTAGCTTCCACTTTGTTTAGGAAGGTAAAGTAACATGTTACTGTGAAGGGGCACAAAGTCGACTAGTTGCTAAAAGCTAATGTAATGGATGGCTTTTAACAAAGAGAGTCTATTTTGATGGATAGGAGATGGCATTAATTACTTTGCGCTGCCCATGCACTGGCATGGGCAGTGCTGGGCCCCCATGGACAGCCCCATCGCACTTTCCACTGCCTGAATTACAGGCAGTAGAAAGCACGATAGGTGCTGCTGCACCCGCCGCACCACCACATTGCCTCCAGCTAAATTACGAGCTGGCGTCAATGTTAAGGTCCTGTTCACCGCCGGGCCGGCAGGCGGAAACGCTGCGGTGAACTCATAATAGGGCCGGCGGTGTTCTAGCCGCACTGGCGGTCAGGTGGTGGTACGAGTTTGGTTGCAATGAAGGCCTTTATGTGATAACCAGCTTAGTGGACTGTAATCTAACGAAATTCAATAAAAAAGACCTATAGAGCTGATCAAATATACCAGCACACCAGGAACCATTAAGTGCTTGCACCGATATGCATCCTTCTTCCTGTATATTAATGAGCAGGATCATTTTGAGGCCAAATATAATTCAATAATTAATGTTTTTTAAGTTTAGGGGAAATCATTCCACAAATACCTTGGACATTATTCTGAAGAAATATTAACAATTAGCTTCCCACGGACTTCTTAGTCCCATGAAAATATTTGATATTTTGCACATTTTTTGCAGATTATTGACATTTTGGAACCTTTCCAGAGTTTCTTTCTTGGCTAAATTTCCAGGCAGAGACAAAGTATGTGTAAATATCAGAAAGATGGGGAATGCCTGGGGGCAAAGATGGGAGAGCAGGAGTGTCAATTATTAACATAGACGTGCGATACAGCAGACACTGACTGGGGTAGTTATGCATTTGTAAGTCTCCTCTACCAGAAAGCTTTATCTATATAGATGCAAAAGATCTCTTGTGGATTGTCCCACAAAATTATAATGGCCATAGAGCATGCTTATTGCTTCCGTTGGCTGGCTTTATAATCACTCTTGTTTCCTTGCTTCTTACTTGATGCCTTTCTTTCCGTTTCTATGTTTTTCCTTCCTCTGGAGCATAACCTCTTTACCATGCTTTTGATTAGCTGACTTGTATCCTATCACTACTCACTTTTAGAAAACTACTTTTTTCTTGTTTGTTAAGCAGTCTTTGAGAGTGCATATGTTTTGTGGCTCTCTCCTTAATTTGCTCCTCCCCCTGCGCAATACCCGTCCCTGTTCCCGCTCTCTATGTTACCCTCTCTCTCATGTGCTGCTCTCTCTCTCTGTGGTGCATCTCACCCCTGCCAAATTTACCTGAGGTCCATGTTGGTCTCTGTCTTGTGTGATCTTCCTCCATCACCTTTGTCACTTCTCCCCACACCCAGCTTTATTAGGTCGAGCATATAAATCATAAACATTTATAAAGCGCGCTACTCACCCGTGCGGGTCTCAAGGCGCTAGGGGGATGGGGTTACTGCTGCTGGAAGAGCCAGGTCTTGAGTTGCCTCCGGAATGCGAGGTGGTCCTGGGTGGTCCTGAGGTTGGTGGGGAAGGAATTCCATGTCTTGGCCGCCAGGTAGGAGAAGGATTTCCACCTGCCGTGGTGCGGCGGATGCGAGGGACGGCGGCGAGAGCAAGGTTGGCGGAGCGAAGTTGACGGGTGGGTGTGCAGAAACTGAGGCGGCGGTTGAGGTATTCGGGTCCCTTGTTGTGGAGGGCTTTGTGTGCGTGGGTGAGGAGAAGGAAGGTGATCCTTTTGTTGATGGGAAGCCAGTGCAGGTGTCTCAGGTGGGCAGAGATGTGGCTGTTGCGGGGTATGTCGAGGATGAGGCGGGCGGAGGCGTTTTGAATTGATTGCAGACGTTTCTGGAGTTTAGCGGTGGTTCCTGCGTATAGGGTGTTGCCGTAGTCCAGGCGGCTCGTGACGAGGGCGTGGGTCACGGTCTTTCTGGTGTCGGCGGGGATCCAACGGAAGATCTTTCGGAGCATGCGGAGGGTGAGGAAGCAGAAGGATGATACGGCGTTGACTTGTTTGGTCATGGTAAGAAGTGGGTCCAGGATGAAACCGAGGTTGCGTGCGTGGTCTGAGGGGGTTGGTGCGGTGCCAAGGGCCGTGGGCCACCAGGAGTCGTCCCAGGCGGTCGGGGTGTTTCCGAGGATGAGGACTTCCGTTTTGTCTGAGTTCAGTTTCAGACAGCTGAGTTTCATCCATTCTGCGACGTCTTTCATTCCATCTTGCAGGTTGGTCTTGGCACTGGTGGGGTCTTTGGTGAGGGAAAGTATCAGCTGAGTGTCGTCGGCGTAGGAGGTGATGTTGATGTTGTGTTTGCGTACGATGTCGGTGAGGGGGCTCATGTAGACATTGAAGAGAGTCGGGCTGAGCGAGGAGCCTTGTGGGACGCCGCAGATGATCTCGGTGGGGTCTGAGCGGAAAGGTGGGAGGTAGACTCTTTGGGAGTGGTTGGAGAGGAAGGAGGTGATCCAGTCTAGGGCCTGTCCTTGGATTCCGGTGGAGCGGAGGCGGGATATTAGGGTTCGGTGGCAGATGGTGTCGAAGGCAGCCGAGAGGTCGAGGAGGATGAGGGTGACTGTTTCTCCGTTGTCCATCAGAGTTCTGATGTCGTCTGTGACTGAGATGAGGGCGGTTTCTATGCTGTGATTGGCTCAGAATCCGGACTGAGAGGGGTCGAGTAGGTTGTTGTCTTCAAGGAAGTTGGTAAGTTGCTTGTTGACGGTCTTCTCTATGACTTTGGCAGGGAAGGGGAGAAGCGAGATGGGGCGGAAGTTCTTCGGGTCGCTGGGGTCCGCCGTAGGTTTCTTCAGTAGGGCGTTGACTTCTGCGTGTTTCCAGCTCTCGGGGAAGGTGGCAGAAGCAAACAAGATGTTGATGATGGTCTGGAGATGCGGGCGATGATGTCGTCGGCTTTGTTGAAGATGAAGTGTGGGCAGGGGTTCTAGGGGGCACCGGAGTGGATGGAGTTCATGGTGGCTTTGGTCTCTTCCATGTTGATGTGAGTCCAGGCGTTGAGGGTGATGGCTGGAGTTGTAGGTTCTGTGGTGGTTGGCTGGGTCTGGTGTCCGAAGCCGTCGTGTAGGTCGGTGATCTTACGATGGAAGAAGGTGGCGAGGGAGTTGCAGAGGTCTTGTGAGGGCGTGATGGCGTTGGCGTTAGGGTTGGAGAGCTCTTTGACAATTTTGAAGAGTTCTTTGCTGTTGTGAGTGTTCTTGTCCAGTCTGTCTGTGAAGGAATTTCTTTTGGTGGCGCGGATCAGTTGGTGGTGTTCGCGGGTAGCGTTCTTGAGGGCAGCCATGTTATCTGTGGTGTGGTCCTTGCGCCAGGCTTTCTCGAGGGTGCAGCAGTTTTTTTTAGATTCCTTGAGGGTACTGTGAACCAGAGAGGTTTTTTGGTGTTGGTCTGTCTTGGGAGGCGTCTGAGGGGAGCGAGGTTGTCTGCGCAGTTGCTGATCCAATGCGTGAGGCTGAGGGCTGCGTCGTTGGGGTTGGTGGAGAAGGTGGGTTGGTTGTCGCTGAGAGTGGAGAGAAGCTGTTCCGCTGGGATTTTGTTCCAATGTCGGCGTGGGATGGGTTGTGTGCGGAGGTGGCGAGTCTCGCGTCGGAAGGTGAAGTGGACACATCTGTGGTCGGTCCAATGTATAGCGGAGGAGTGGCTGAAGGATATGTGGTTGCTGGTGGAGAAGATGGGGTCAATCGTGTGTCCGGCGATGTGGGTGGGGGTGTTCACCAGTTGCTTGAGACCGAGATTGGTGAGGTTGTCGAGCAGGGCGGTGGTGTTGGGGTCGTTGTTCTGTTCCAGGTGGAAGTTGAGGTCACCGAGGAGGATGTAGTCCGGCGAGGCAAGGGCGTGCGGGGAGATGAAGTCAGTGATAGAGTCGCTGAAGAGGGCGCGTGGTCCAGGTGGTCTGTAGATGAGAGTTCCTCTGAGGGTGGTCCTGGGGTCGGTGTGGATCTGGAAGTACAGGTGTTCGGCGGCGAGGGGGGTGTTTTCGGTGGAGGTGGTGACGTTGATTGAGTCCTTGAAGACGATGGCGATTCCTCCCCCTACTTAGTTGGTGCGGTCTCTCCTGGAGATCTTGTAGCCGTCGGGGATGGCTATGGCGCTGTCGGGGGCCAAAGAGGCGTTCATCCAGGTCTCAGTGATGAAGGCGACGTCCGGTGTGGTGGAGTCCAGGAGGTCCCATAGTTCAACGACGTGCTTGTGGATGGAGCGTGCGTTGATCAGGATGCATTTGAGGCGGTTGTTGGCGCGTGGGCTGGCGGGCGTGGTGGTTTTGCGGTGGAAGGTGAGTTTGCAGGTGTGACATGCGAAGGGTCCGTGGGTACGTTTCGGGTTGGCTTGGAAGCAGGTGCTGGAGCGCCCCGGGTTGAGGGCGTGGAGGGTGATGGGGTCGTAGCGGTGCTGCGGGGTTTGGGAGTGCTGGGGGCCAGGGGTCATGGCGCTGGGCGCGGTCCAGGCGCGGACGGGCGCAGACGGGCTTTCCTTTGGCGCGCCTTCAGCACGCCAGCGGCGCGCCCGCTGCGCAGCCGCCATAAGAGGGAGTAGGGGGAGAGGAGGGGTCATCTGGGGGCGGGGGCAGGAGGGGGGCGACGAATGGGAGCAGGGGGGGCTTGGCCGAGCAGGAGGTGGCGGTGGGAAAGCGGAGGGTGGGGGGGTCAGGTAGAGGGGAGGGGAGAAAAGATAGGGGAGGGGGGTTAAAGGTGGAGGGGAGAAAGGAAGAAGGATAGGGGAGGGGGGTTACAGAGGTGGAAGGGAGTAAGGAAGGACAGAGAGAAGAGTCAGGAACAGAAGAACAGAGGAGAGAAGAGTGAAGAACAGAAGAGAGAAGAGTCAAGAACAGAAGAACAGAAGAGCCAAGAAGAAGGGTAAAGAAGAAGAGGAAAGAGGAGTCAAGAACAGAAGAACAAAAGCGAGAAGAGCCAAGAACAGAAGAATAGAAGAGCCAAGAAGAAGGGTAAAGAAGAAGAGGAGAGAGGAGTCAAGAACAGAAGAACAGAAGAGAGAAGAGCCAAGAAGAAGGGTAAAGAAGAGGAGGAGAGAAGAGTCAAGGAGGAGGAGTCAGGCAGAAGAGGAGAGACCTGAGAAGCAGAGGATACGAAGAACACAGATGAGGAACACAGAAGAAGGACAAAGAAGAAGAGAGAACACGCAGGACGGGGTGCAGGGAAGAAAGAACAACACAGATGAAGAAAGAAGAAAGCACACGCAGGTCGCGGTGCAGAGGAGAAAGAAGAAACACAGATGAAGAACACAGAAGAAGGACAGAAGAAGAGAGAACACACAGGACGGGATGCAGAGGAGAAAGAAGAAACACAGATGAAGAACACAGATGAAGAACACAGAGGAAGGACAAAGAAGAAGAGAGAACACGCAGGACTGGGTGCAGGGAAGAAAGAAGAGCACAGATGAAGTACACAGATGAAGAAAGAAGAAGGGACACGCATAAAAGCGTGCCATCGCTGCTTTTCCGACGTGTTTGTATGTATCTGGGCTTTTAACAATGCCCACCTCACGCCCAACACTGCCACTCGTTCATGGGCTTGCCCTTTTAAAATCCTTTTTTTTCATTGGTAAATGCTTTATGTTTGTCCCTTCTTGGGGCGGTGGACACCGCTCCTGTTACATGGCTAATTGCACATTTGCCCATACGTTTGACTGAAAGCAAATTTATTTTTCCTTTTGTGTGCTCCTTCGTGGCACTTTGAATCAGCTCGCTCATGTGAAACTGTATTACTTTTAATTTTAAATGTATGTGGCAAGAAGAGTCCGGTTAGGAGTTTACAAGGCTAATAGGTCTAACTCGAGCAAATGCGAGACCCATTGCATTGAAAATGCTGGTTTCAATTTCATCCCCACTCTTCCGGTCCACTCCATGTTGCTTCCTCCCACCTGCTCCTCCATTTCTCAACCACCCCTCATGGCCCTTTATATTATCTTTTTTTTTTGCACTTCTCGGAGGATCAGATAGTTCCCATTTGCTATTGGACCGCTTCGCTTGCACAATACGCTTTATCACAATTCAAAATATATTTTTTATTTACCATGCCCAGTGACGTCCGCTCTCGTGGTGGATAAATATGCAAATAAATAAAATGGCACCATTTCCATTCCGTAGGTGCGTGGTCATGCTACATCAGCATATAACATCATAGATGCTCGCCGACTGAACGACGCTGGTGACAGTAGCTTCATGACCCGTATGCTTTACGAGCACTTAGCATCATGATGCAATTTTTCTTTCTGTTTCTTTTTTTATTTGCTCAAGTTGAACAACACCGACGATAACAATTTTCCTTTAACGGATGGCGTACATCATCACCATAAGCACTGCCAATGCAAGAACTATTCGCTTTGCCAACGTTTTTTTTAAATAGCAATGGGCTGGGAGTGGCCATCCCCCAGTGCTCAATTGCATAGATTCAGTCCAGTTCAACTCATTCAATCACGCTCGACTGCTTTCAGTAACTGCAGCAAGCAGGTGTGCGCTTTTAGATGCACTTTCAAGGCATGGGGAGGGGAAATGTGAGATGGCTGGTGCTACCTTGAAACTAGACATCAAAACAATATGATTTTTCATAATTGTGACCATAGATCTTACCTCATTTTCCCACAGAAATCTCGAAATACATCTGCATATTTTCAAATATTTCCCAGAAGAGTTGGATGCCTACACGTGTAGGCCAGTTCACCAAAGGATCAGGAGTCTAGCTGTTTCCCTTGACCCACCGCTTCTTGTTGCCAAGGACTACCGCCCAAAGGATGGGAACATGGAGTCCCTGGCAGCCTGTCCTCCCCCTGCCAGCTGCTATGATCTTGACAGAGATGAGGAATCATCTGCAGCCTAGAAAAGCATGCCAGGCTGCCCACATGGTAGTCCGTCAGGAGCACGGCACGCCAGCTTTTATTATGTGTGACTATTATGGAATGAATATTTGAAATAACTATCGCAGGATTTATAGCTGATGAAAGGTATTTCATTATTTCGCACTTCTAATGGAGCCTGCTCAAAGGTGTCCTGTGGTTGGACCTCACACTCCCAAAAGTTTCCTCTCTTTATCTCAGTCCTTCCTGCCAGCTATATCCAAAAGACAGCAATTTCGAATGGATCATCCGTTCTAAACCTTACTTTTCCACTGCCTACCACTCTGAAAATTAGGGTAGTTTTGAACTTCTACAAGCATGTTGTATAGATGTTTTGCAAGGTATGGGAGCCTGTTAGCATTTATGCTTGCTGCAGCCAATACTTGTGGTAATAATAGACAAAGCAAAAGTAAAAACTGGACCTCTAGACCATGAAAAAAGGCCCACAAACAGCCAAAAAACAGTCCACACACTGATTTGCCAGACAAGCCCTTTAGGCACTGCAAGATTGTTCTATAGGCCAGTACCCTGCTTTCATGTCAACACTATATATTTAGGAGGGCTTACTCTTTTTTTAGAAATATTTATAGGTCTCGCCTACCAGAAAACTTTTTGCTGGCTATGTGTAAAAGCCTAATTTGGTCCACATCAAAAACATATAGTGGGCTTAGAGCCTGCCCATTGCTTACTATTTGCAAGCTTAATTGTCACTCTCATTTCATTGCATCTTATTCAATGGCTTGCCTTCCTCTTCTCACATTTTCATTAGACACCACATAAGAGTGCATGTGCCTTGTTTCTCTTTTGTGTGCTGCTTCCACCCTCCAAACACCAGTCCTCTCACTGTTGCTTCCCCTGCAAATGCCTCTTCATTTCTCCCCTACTCTTTACAATGCAGCAAATGCTTTATATTTTTTTTGTGAGGGCATGGAAACTGCCATTTGGTTCAGTGCCACTCCACCGTCTGAAATGCAATTCCACATATCTCCTTGGCTCCCTCACCATAACCCACTCCCCTTGCTTTCCCCAACCACTGCCAAATCCTCCTGCTCTTCCACTGTTCTCTTACCCTTGCAGCAGATTAAATAAACATATTTTTTGTCGGAGGGTCAAACAGCTACCTTTGGCGCTTGTATCATTCCACTTTAATGCCCCAGCGTAATCAGTAGGCCACCGCTAGTGACCATGTCATTGTGCTTTTTATTTAATATAGTGCTCTTTATTTTATGTATTTTTTTCAGATGCAGCAGAGCATTGGCAACAAAACATTGTCAAAAAAGCATTTTCCTTTTTGTCAGTGCCGCACAGCATTGGTAAACACATTGGCAAAGTCAGTAGGTGAACAAGCGCGACCTATTGGCTTTTCCAATGCTTGTTTAAATGTGTTTTCCAAACTTCGCTCTTCCAAAATAATACTCACCAAAATGCAAATTTAATTGTCTCTTTTAATCCTGAAAAATATCTGTCCTGTTTGCTCCCAAAATTTAGTATGTGTGAATATTGCACCGCACCCTATAACCCATTATAACATCATGGCCAAACTAGCAGCTGACATTAACAACACTATGGTGGTCATTCTGACCTCGGCGGTAAAAGGCGCCTACCGCCGGTCAGAAATCCTCCATAATCCCGCCGCGGTCGCGGAAACCCGCCACGGTCATTCTGACCCGCAGAAGGCAAACCTCCGAAAATCCGACCGCCACAACAGACCGCCAGACCAGCGGTCGGCGGAAAGGTGGAGGTGACCAAACCTCCACCGCCACGCCAACAGAAATACGCCCATCCCATTACGACCCACGAATCCACGCGGCGGTCATTCAAACGCGGTATTCCATTGGCGGGACACACCGGCGCGGTCAGAATACACACAAACGAACAAAACTCAGCCACATTGGACGATTTGAATCCCACACACCTGATACACATACACACACCACTCCCACACACACAATACAATATAAAACACACACCCACATCACCCACAAACCCCTACGCTAAAAAATTCTGAACGAAGGCCAGAGCGAGACACCAGCATCCACAAACTAACAGCCACAGCCACTCAACACCATCACCCACACACTATTCACACACAAAACAACACACACCACCACACTCAACTCACTTAAATACACATACTCCACCCCACACATCATACACACCACCCCATGGCACCCCAAAGACAACCCCGCTTCACAGACGAAGAACTCAGGGTTATGGTGGAGGAAATCGTTCGTGTAGAGCCCCAGCTGTTCGGCACACAGGTCCAATACACCAGCATTGCCCGGAGGACGGAGCTATGGCAGAGGATTGTCGACAGGGTGAACGCAGTGGGACAGCACCCCAGAAATCGGGAAGACATCAGGAAGCGATGGAACGACCTACGGGGGAAGGTGCGTTCCATGGTATCCAGGCACAACATCGCCGTGCAGAAGACTGGCGGAGGACCCCCACCTCAACCCCCACAATTCACATCATGGGAGGAGGAAGTCTTGAACATCCTGCATCCTGACGGCCTCGCAGGAGTCGGCGGAGGAATGGATACTGGTAAGTTGAAGCTTCAATACTGCTTCCCCCCCACCTGCATGCCAAATCAGACCCCAACCCTCACCCCCATCCTCGAACCCCACCCTCACCCCCACCCCCATCCTCACCCCCACCCTCACCCCCACCACCATCCTCACCCCCACCACCATCCTCACCCCCACCCCCAGCACACCTATTCCCTGCCAATGTCTCACCATCACAACCCACACATCCCAAAACCTAGGCCTGCATGCGTCCACTAAGCATGGACACCCATCACCAAAGCATGCCCAATGCATATACACATCCCCCCCACAAGCCACCCTCACCAAAGCCCCCACACACGAATGCCAGCACTTGGGGACACGGGAACCCACAGATACACCCATATGCCACACATTGAAACTATAACCATACCTCTATACCCCTGCAGGACCCGACCGTCAACACACCGCGGCGGAGGGGCCAGAATTATCCACAACCCCCACCCAAGAGGCCGTCAGCGATGACAGCAGCTCTGTCGATCTGGACACCGATGACCAGCCCGGACCATCGGGGACCTCTGGACAGTCGGTTCCCCTCACACAGGCACAGGCCACTATAGACCCTAACCCCTCTGGGAACACCAGCACAGCTCCCACCCAGCGGGCCCATGCCTCTGTCTCCAGGGCGCGTCAATCTGCGGTGTGTCTACCACTACAGGGCACCCAGGATAACCCACCACCCCAACAACAACAGGGACCTGGGGGCAGTGGTAGTGGGCACACCGGCCAGGGGGCAGAGGCCCAGGGAAACAGGGCAACTCGGCGGGCAGCTGTGCGACAGGGGGGGGAGGAGAGGCCCAGGGAACCCACTCTCCACGAGGTCCTCACCACCATCATGGGAGCATACAACCGCTCCCAGGAGACGATGGCGACGGTACTGGCCCGGTTCCAGGAGATCCAGGTGCTGCAGGAGGAACACTATTGGGGGTACAGGGAGGACATCCGAGCCATCAACACCACCCTGGTTACCATGGTAGGGCTGCTGCAGGACCTCGTAAACAGCAGGGCGGACACTGAACAACACCCAAGGGCCCCTGCCACTAGCTGGGACCAAGAACAGCCATCCACCTCCGCCGGCGCTAGTGGACAGGAGGCCCCCGCACAGCAGCAGCCCACCAGACCCCCACCTCCTGCAGGAGAAGAACCACCCCGCAAGAGGGCCCTGAGATCTCGCAAGACAGAGTAGGATGTCAAGACCCCGCCAGCAATGGATACCACCTGATGTCATCCCACTGTCCCACATTGTCACCCTGTCCATCCTCGAACTGCCCATGCTCCATCTCTCCACAGGCCTCTGGACAATGCACCTGTGTGACTGTTACTCTGGACTCTGCCATGGACATTCCTTCACCATAGCCCCCACCCACTTGAAACCACCCATCCCATTTTGAGCACTTCAATAAACACCTATTTTGCACCAAAATATCAGGAGTCTGGCTGTGATTTCAATAGATTGTAATTGACATGACAGTGCAAATATGTCCTTGTACATGGTGAAGTCAACAAACAGCTGCCACAAAGCTGTAGTCCATGGGGAAACGAAGCACAGGACTCGTAGTGGGGACCCCAGATCTGAAATAGGGAGGGAAAAGCCAAAACTCAGTCATCATACACTGGGGCAAATAGACAGGCAGCAGAGATGCTGCAGAGTAGTTAACTTCTACTAAATTATCTTTGAAATGTTACCTGTGTCCTATTGGAAGTACTGTTCAATGATTCTGTCCCTGTTGTCTGTTTCAGCCCCGTCGTCTTCCTCCTCGTCACTCTCCTCAGGTTCCACCGCTGCCACAACACCACCGTCTCGACCATCCTCCTGCAGGAAAGGCACCTGGCGGCGCAAAGCCAGGTTGTGAAGCATGCAGCAGGCCACGATGATGTGACACACCTTCTTAGGTGAGTACATTAGGGATCCACCGGTCATATGCAGGCAGCGAAACCTGGCCTTTAGGAGGCCAAAGGTGCGTTCGATCACCCTCCTAGTACGCCCATGGGCCTCATTGTACCGTTCCTCTGCCCTGGTCCGGGGATTCCTTACTGGGGTCAGTAGCCACGACAGGTTGGGGTACCCAGAGTCCCCCACTAGCCATACACGGTGTCTCTGTAGCTGTTCCATCACGTAAGGGATGCTGCTATTCCTCAGGATGTAGGCGTCATGCACTGACCCTGGGAATTTGGCATTTACATGCGAGATGTACTGGTCAGCCAAACACACCACCTGGATGTTCATTGAATGGTAACTTTTTCTGTTCCTGTACACCTGCTCCCTGTCTCTTGGGGGAACCAAAGCCACATGGGTCCCATCAATGGCACCAATTACGTTGGGAATATGTCCAAGGGCGTAGAAATCACCCTTCACTGTAGCCAGTTCGCCCACCTCAGGGAAAATGATGTAGTTCCTCACGGATTTCATCAGGGCAGACAACACTCTGGATAACACCTTCGAAAACATGGGCTGAGACATCCCAGAAGCAATTCCCACGGTTGTCTGAAATGACCCACTTGCCAAGAAATGGAGTACTGACATGACCTGCACCAGAGGGGGAATCCCTGTGGGTTGGCGGATGGGGGACATCAGGTCGGGCTCCAGCCGGGCACACAGTTCATGGATAGTGGCACGGTTAAGACGGTAGGTCAGGATAATGTGGCGTTCTTCCATTGTCGACAGGTCCACCAGCGGTCGGTACACGGGAGGATTCATCCGTCTCCTCGCCCAACCCAGCGGACGGTGCCTAGGAAGGACAACATGGAGCACACAGTCAGGCAACCCACAGGTACGTACTCACAGCTAGCACAGTATACGATTCTCTATGCAGTGAATGGCGTGTATGAGTGGCTATGCAAGGCCTAGGCCTGTGTGACGCAGTTGAAATTGAGCCATGTGGGCCCTGGAAATGGCGGCTGCCTGACCTGTGAAGTGTGACAATGGGATGTGAGGTCAATGCGCTGGTGTGGCACACCGCGGCGGGCGGCGGGCCAAGACCGCGGCGCGAAGCCGCATTGGTTAACATTGAAGCCTATGGGTTTCAGGAGCCAATGGCGAAGGGCGCCGGCGGTGGCGGGACGCACCGCCGCGGTACGCACCGCCGCGGACGTGACCGCCATTTTCTATCTACTTATCCACTTGCGACTTGAACTTTCACAGGAGAGGACCTATACTGCAAGTGTTGCTGTGACCTCGGTCTGGAAGGGACAATGGCTGCTGCGACTGGGGAAAGGGCCCCTGCCTTCACTGGAGAGGAGTTGGAGAAACTTGTGGATGGGGTCCTCCCCCAGTATGCGCTACTCTACGGTCCTCCAGACCAACAAGTGAGTTTAATTCTATCTGGATTTGGGGCCACTGGCTGGCTTGGGGGCCTGGCGGGGATGGGGGGCATGTTGGGCATGGCGGGGGGCCTGGCGGGGGGCCTGGCGGGGATGGGGGGCATGTTGGGGCTGGCGGGGGGCCTGGCGGGGATGGGGGGCATGTTGGGGCTGGCGGGGGGCCTGGCGGGGATGGGGGGCATGTTGGGCATGGCGGGGGGCCTGGCGGGGGGCCTGGCGGGGATGGGGGGCATGTTGGGGCTGGCGGGGGGCCTGGCGGGGGGCCTGGCGGGGATGGGGGGCATGTTGGGGCTGGCGGGGGGCCTGGCGGGGATGGGGGGCATGTTGGGCATGGCGGGGGGCCTGGCGGGGGGCCTGGCGGGGATGGGGGGCATGTTGGGGCTGGCGGGGGGCCTGGCGGGGGGCCTGGCGGGGATGGGGGGCATGTTGGGCCTGGCGGGGGGCCTGGCGGGGATGGGGGGCATGTTGGGCATGGCGGGGGGCCTGGCGGGGGGCCTGGCGGGGATGGGGGGCATGTTGGGGCTGGCGGGGGGCCTGGCGGGGGGCCTGGCGGGGATGGGGGGCATGTTGGGGCTGGCGGGGGGCCTGGCAGGGATGGGGGGCATGTTGGGCATGGCGGGGGGCCTGGCGGGGGGCCTGGCGGGGATGGGGGGCATGTTGGGCATGGCGGGGGGCCTGGCGGGGGGCCTGGCGGGGATGGGGGGCATGTTGGGGCTGGCGGGGGGCCTGGCGGGGGGCCTGGTGGGGATGGGGGGCATGTTGGGGCTGGCGGGGGGCCTGGCGGGGGGCCTGGCGGGGATGGGGGGCATGTTGGGGCTGGCGGGGGGCCTGGCGGGGATGGGGGGCATGTTGGGCATGGCGGGGGGCCTGGCGGGGGGCCTGGCGGGATGGGGGGCATGTTGGGGCTGGCGGGGGGCCTGGCGGGGGGCCTGGCGGGGATGGGGGGCATGTTGGGGCTGGCGGGGGGCCTGGCGGGGATGGGGGGCATGTTGGGCATGGCGGGGGGCCTGGCGGGGGGCCTGGCGGGGTTGGGGGGCATGTTGGGGCTGGCGGGGGGCCTGGCGGGGGGCCTGGCGGGGATGGGGGGCATGTTGGGGCTGGCGGGGGGCCTGGCGGGGATGGGGGGCATGTTGGGGCTGGCGGGGGGCCTGGCGGGGGGCCTGGCGGGGATGGGGGGCGTTGGGCCACTGGAAAGGAAAATGCTGAGAAACTTGAACGTGGTATTTCTCCCTCCCTGTACGTGTCACATAGGTCCGCGCCCATGAGAAGATCGGGATTTGGCGTGCCATCGCCAAGGAAGTCCGGGCCCTGGGGGTCCACCATCGACGGGGCACCCACTGCCGCAAGAGGTGGGAGGACATCCGCCGCGGGACCAAGAAGACCGCCGAGTCTCTGCTGGGGATGGCCTCCCAACGTAGGTGGGGTGCCTGCCGTCAACTGAGCCCCCTGATGTTCCGGATCCTGGCGGTGGCCTACCCTGATTTGGATGGGCGCGTGAGGGCAGCACAGCAGACACAAGGGGGTGAGTACAAGCATTATCTACTCTGTTGTCGCGCAGTGGAGGTGTCTGGGTGGGGGAGGAGGGCTGGGGGTCCCCCTAGGCCAGGGCGATATCTGTAGGCTGGGCACCCCCGTAAGCCCCTGTGTCCCCAGCCACCACCCTCAGTAGTTTGTCAGTACAGCCATCCCTGGGCCGTGTCATCCATGGGTGCAGTTGTCAACTCTAGGCGTGTAGGCCATGTTCCACGGAATGCGTAGCGTACCCCAAGTGCGCAACTTAGTGCAGGGGCCATCTGTGTCTGTCATGTCCGCTAACTGTACCGGAGATCCATGTACTCAATATCCCTTTATTTCTCTCTCCCCCCCCCCTTTTTTTTTGTCTTTCTGTGCTTGTGTGCATCAGCATCATCAGGCGGAGGAGAAGTGGCATCGGGGCAGGAGGGAGCTGCATCTCACATGGCCCAGGAGGGCCATGCCACAGAGTCAGACTGGACCAGTGAGACGGAGGGCGAGGGGAGCTCCACGACGGGGACGACTGGAGCCTGCAGCGACACGGACACGTCCTCGGAAGGGGGCTCCCTTGCGGGGGTGGCACCATCCGTGCCCCCCGCCATTACAGGTACAGCCGCCACCCAGCGCACCATCTCCGCCCTCCCAGCAGCCCCTCCGCGTTTGCCCCGTGCCCGCTCTGCCAGGAAGCCGGGCATCTCCTTCGCCCCAGGCACCTCAGGCCCTGCCCCTGTTACCCCCGCTGCCCTCAGTGAGGAGGTCATTGACCTCCTCCGAACGCTCATTGTTGGGCAGACTACCCTTTTGAATGCCATCCAGGGGGTGGAGAGGGAGGTTCATCGCAGCAATGCGTACCTGGAGGGCATTCATTCGGGTCAGGCTGCCCATCAGCGATCGTTCCAGGCTCTGGCCTCAGCACTGACGGCAGCCATTGTCCCTGTCTCCTGCCTGCCTCTACTAACTCCCTCCTCCCAGTCTCCTGTTCCTCTGCCTGTCCCACCCACACCATCAGACCAGCCTGCACACACCTCAACACCCAAGAGAAGCTCATCCAAACATAAGCACCACAGATCACGCAGACATTCACACACGCAACATTCCGATGCAGACATGCCAACAGTCACTACCACCTCTGTGACCCCCACCTCCTCGTCTCCCTCCTCCCTCCCTGTGACGTCTACACTCACACCTCCATTCACCTCACCATCAGCCAGTGTTTCCATCACCAGCACACCCTCCACTCCAGTCCGCACACGTGCAGTCACCACCCCCACTGCCATTTACACGTCCCCTGTGTCCTCTCCCACTGTGTCTGTCACCCCCTCTTCCACACCACACAAACGCAGCCACCCACCCACCAAACAGCCATCCACCTCACGACAGCCTATCCCTCCTGCACCTGCACCCAAAGACAGCAAACGTGACTCACCTACAACCACATCCTCTCCCTCCACTCCCATTCCCACTGTACCTACCACTCTCCATTGTCCCAAGAAGCTCTTCCTCGCCACTACTAACTTCTTTCCTGACCCTGAGCCCCCCCCTCCTTCTCGTCGTGGTAAGAAGAGCACCTCAGCCACCACCAGCCCTGCAGCCCCCTTGACAAGGGTGCAGGGGTATTGGAGCCCGCCAGCCCGCATGTCTGGATCTTCGCCCAGCAGCAAGGGGACAGCCAGCCCACCCCCTGGGAAGAGGAGCAGAAGGCGGAAGGGGCGCCGCAGGAGCCCGCCTTCTACATCCCCCCCGGACACCACCCAGAGACAGTCACCAGCCACAGCTCCAAAGGGAGGAAAGGGCCACAGGCCGACGACTAAGGAGGGCAAGGGCAGCAAGTTGGAGAGGTCAGGCAGCAGGCCTGCTGCCCAGGAGGAGCCCACAACCCCCATAGCCGCTGCCCCGGGAGGAACCGGCACAGCTGCCCCGGGAGAGCCCACCACCCCCATAGCCGCTGCCCAGGGAGGACCCAGCCCAGCTGGCCAGGAGGGCCCCACCACCCACAGCCCAGGTGGGCAGTGAAGGAGCACCATCCCCGCTGCCCAGGAGGGCACCACCAGGCAATTAGCAGTTGGCCATAGACCGTCCGCCGTCTCAAGAACCGCTGAACTGGGCCCTTCAAGGCAAGAACCGCTGAACTGGGCCCTTCAAGGCAAGATCCGCTGAACTGGGCCCTTCAAGGCAAGAACCGCTGAACTGGGCCCTTCAAGGCAAGAACCGCTGAACTGGGCCCCGCCGTCTCAAGAACCGCTGAACTGGGCCCTTCAAGGCAAGAACCGCTGAACTGGGCCCCGCCGTCTCAAGAACCGCTGAACTGGGCCCTTCAAGGCAAGAACCGCTGAACTGGGCCCTTCAAGGCAAGAACCGCTGAACTGGGCCCTTCAAGGCAAGAACCGCTGAACTGGGCCCTTCAAGGCAAGAACCGCTGAACTGGGCCCCGCCGTCTCCAGAACCGCTGAACTGGGCCCCGCCGTCTCAAGAACCGCTGAACTGGGCCCTTCAAGGCAAGAACCGCTGAACTGGGCCCTTCAAGGCAAGATCCGCTGAACTGGGCCCTTCAAGGCAAGAACCGCTGAACTGGGCCCTTCAAGGCAAGAACCGCTGAACTGGGCCCCGCCGTCTACAGAACCGCTGAACTGGGCCCCGCCGTCTCAAGAACCGCTGAACTGGGCCCTTCAAGGCAAGAACCGCTGAACTGGGCCCGCCGTCTCAAGAACCGCTGAACTGGGCCCTTCAAGGCAAGAACCGCTGAACTGGGCCCTTCAAGGCAAGAACCGCTGAACTGGGCCCCGCCGTCTCAAGAACCGCTGAACTGGGCCCTTCAAGGCAAGAACCGCTGAACTGGGCCCCGCCGTCTCAAGAACCGCTGAACTGGGCCCTTCAAGGCAAGAACCGCTGAACTGGGCCCTTCAAGGCAAGAACCGCTGAACTGGGCCCTTCAAGGCAAGAACCGCTGAACTGGGCCCCGCCGTCTCCAGAACCGCTGAACTGGGCCCCGCCGTCTCAAGAACCGCTGAACTGGGCCCTTCAAGGCAAGAACCGCTGAACTGGGCCCTTCAAGGCAAGATCCGCTGAACTGGGCCCTTCAAGGCAAGAACCGCTGAACTGGGCCCTTCAAGGCAAGAACCGCTGAACTGGGCCCCGCCGTCTACAGAACCGCTGAACTGGGCCCCGCCGTCTCAAGAACCGCTGAACTGGGCCCTTCAAGGCAAGAACCGCTGAACTGGGCCCCGCCGTCTCAAGAACCGCTGAACTGGGCCCTTCAAGGCAAGAACCGCTGAACTGGGCCCTTCAAGGCAAGAACCGCTGAACTGGGCCCTTCAAGGCAAGAACCGCTGAACTGGGCCCCGCCGTCTCCAGAACCGCTGAACTGGGCCCCGCCGTCTCAAGAACCGCTGAACTGGGCCCTTCAAGGCAAGAACCGCTGAACTGGGCCCTTCAAGGCAAGATCCGCTGAACTGGGCCCTTCAAGGCAAGAACCGCTGAACTGGGCCCTTCAAGGCAAGAACCGCTGAAGTGGGCCCCGCCGTCTACAGAACCGCTGAACTGGGCCCCGCCGTCTCAAGAACCGCTGAACTGGGCCCTTCAAGGCAAGAACCGCTGAACTGGGCCCCGCCGTCTCAAGAACCGCTGAACTGGGCCCTTCAAGGCAAGAACCGCTGAACTGGGCCCTTCAAGGCAAGAACCGCTGAACTGGGCCCTTCAAGGCAAGAACCGCTGAACTGGGCCCCGCCGTCTCAAGAACCGCTGAACTGGGCCCTTCAAGGCAAGAACCGCTGAACTGGGCCCCGCCGTCTCAAGAACCGCTGAACTGGGCCCTTCAAGGCAAGAACCGCTGAACTGGGCCCTTCAAGGCAAGAACCGCTGAACTGGGCCCTTCAAGGCAAGAACCGCTGAACTGGGCCCTTCAAGGCAAGAACCGCTGAACTGGGCCCCGCCGTCTCCAGAACCGCTGAACTGGGCCCCGCCGTCTCAAGAACCGCTGAACTGGGCCCTTCAAGGCAAGAACCGCTGAACTGGGCCCTTCAAGGCAAGATCCGCTGAACTGGGCCCTTCAAGGCAAGAACCGCTGAACTGGGCCCTTCAAGGCAAGAACCGCTGAACTGGGCCCCGCCGTCTACAGAACCGCTGAACTGGGCCCCGCCGTCTCAAGAACCGCTGAACTGGGCCCTTCAAGGCAAGAACCGCTGAACTGGGCCCCGCCGTCTCAAGAACCGCTGAACTGGGCCCTTCAAGGCAAGAACCGCTGAACTGGGCCCTTCAAGGCAAGATCCGCTGAACTGGGCCCTTCAAGGCAAGAACCGCTGAACTGGGCCCTTCAAGGCAAGAACCGCTGAACTGGGCCCCGCCGTCTACAGAACCGCTGAACTGGGCCCCGCCGTCTCAAGAACCGCTGAACTGGGCCCTTCAAGGCAAGAACCGCTGAACTGGGCCCCGCCGTCTCAAGAACCGCTGAACTGGGCCCTTCAAGGCAAGAACCGCTGAACTGGGCCCTTCAAGGCAAGAACCGCTGGCCCTTTGGCAGACGTGGCAGGGCAGGATCTATCTCGGGCAGGGCTGCAGGATGTCCTCTGGCCAACTTGCCTCCTCCAGTGGCAGTGGGGTCTGTTATGGACTGTTTGGACTGTGGCTTTGCTCTCCCCAGGATGGCCCAGTGGGCAGGCCACCCACTGTATGGACTGTTTGGACTGGGGCTTTGCTCTCCCCAGGATGGCCCAGTGGGCAGGCCACCCACTGTATGGACTGTGGCTTTGCTCTCCCCAGGATGGCCCAGTGGGCAGGCCACCCACTGTATGGACTGTTTGGACTGTGGCTTTGCTCTCCCCAGGATGGCCCAGTGGGCAGGCCACCCACTGTATGGACTGTATGGACTGTGGCTTTGCTCTCCCCAGGATGGCCCAGTGGGCAGGCCACCCACTGTATGGACTGTTTGGACTGTGGCTTTGCTCTCCCCAGGATGGCCCAGTGGGCAGGCCACCCACTGTATGGACTGTGGCTTTGCTCTCCCCAGGATGGCCCAGTGGGCAGGCCACCCACTGTATGGACTGTTTGGACTGTGGCTTTGCTCTCCCCAGGATGGCCCAGTGGGCAGGCCACCCACTGTATGGACTGTATGGACTGTGGCTTTGCTCTCCCCAGGATGGCCCAGTGGGCAGGCCACCCACTGTATGGACTGTATGGACTGTGGCTTTGCTCTCCCCAGGATGGCCCAGTGGGCAGGCCACCCACTGTATGGACTGTATGGACTGTGGCTTTGCTCTCCCCAGGATGGGCCAGTGGTGATGGAGTCCCCTCGTGGATCTGGCGTCGTGTACTCAAGTGGCTGAGGTGCCCCCCCTTCCCGTCCCCCTGAGGTGCCTGTCCTATTTTCTTTCTGATGCCCCTGCAGTGTTCTCTCCGTGGAGTTCTTGTCGTGGGACTGGGCCTTGCCCCTTTGCACAGGACCCCTGTGATCCACGGACAGTGGTTGGACTACATTTAGTAGCTGTATATATTTTGTACATAGTTTATTTCAATATATCTGCCCGTTTATGATCTCTTCTTTTGGTCTTTGCATTATTTCGGAGGGGGGTGGTTTGTGGGTTGTGACAGTGATCTGTGGGAATGCATTGATGTGTGTGTTGTAGTGGGTGTGGGTGGGTGGGTGTGTGCCGGTAATCTTTTCCCTCCTCTGTGTCGTAGGTGCAGTACTCACCGATGTCTTCCGCGCCGCCGGGCCTGCTCCTGGTATATGAGCAGGAATAGGAGTGCGGGGATGACCTGCAACTCTGGTTCCATGCTGCCGGAATCTCGCGTGGAGTGCGTAGAGGTGAGCGTTTTCCCGTTCGTAGTCTGTTTCCGCCGTGTTCTTATCGGCGGTGCTCCCGCCCCGGAAAAGGTGGCAGATTGGTGGGTCGTAATAGGGTGAGCGGTACTTTGTCTGCCGCCGGGCTGTTGGCGGGAACCGCCGCGCTGTTTGTTTGTACCGCTGTGGCGGTCGGAGTGTTAAGTTGGCGGGCTGTGTTGGCGGTTCCCGCCAGGGTCAGAATGCCATTTTTAATACCGCCGGTCTGTTCGCGGTCCGACCGCCGCCTCTCCGCCGACCGCCAAGGTCAGAATGAGGGCCTATATTTTCATGTCATGTGCTTGTGCCTTTTAGAGAGGCTGGACTGGCCCGTGCCCATCCCACTGGCTCCATGGGTCTTTTGTGCTCTCTCGGGAGAATTCCTGCTTCCATGGTCATTGCATCGCTGGCAGCGTAAACCCTAGTTATCAGCATCTAACCATGGCTAAGTAACCCTGTGTGAGGACTATATTAAATTTAACTGCAGCCTATGACTTGAGACAATAAGATAGGGGTACCCTGAGCCCTACTGAGCCCTGTTGGTTTGGTGGTAACTTCAACTGTCACGGTGGGAGCTTTCCCTGGCCACTCCTCCCAGGCCTTCTCTATCTAGTTACTAACACTATCTGAGAATATAGCCATCAGGTTGATCACGTGTCATGCTTGATGCCTTCAGCCAGTACTTTCTAATCTAAAGTTCTTTGTCTCCTGAGGCTTGTAATTTCACTTTTCTTGTTGCAAGTGTGGGCTTGCAGGACTGAGCATGTATTTCTTAAATAATTTGTATTTGATGTGAGGTTAATACAATTTCAAGGTAAAGTAGAAGTTCACTTAAGCAGTACACGTCAATACTTCACATTCTCATCAAGCTACTATAAATTGTTTTATCATAGACTCAGTGAGAAAAATATGTAAGACAATAAACCGATAGGTTAACCCCACCCTCCACCGCTCCAGGATTTATATGGAGGTTTGAAATATATTACTTGGAAACTGTTAGGTTTGCACTGAAGAATAAATGTAAAACATAAGTGACCACTTAAAACGTGAAAAAAATGAAATGTAAGGAGAACCTCCAGTCACTCACTCCTGATTGCTGCAGGTCTCAGCATTGAGAATCCATTTGAGCCATTTTCTAGTTTCTCTCATTTGATATAACTTTTTAGGAGTTCAGAAATGTAAGGAGAGATCAAATCAACAATGTCAAATCAATTAACAGTGTAACCTATTTGGCCACATATTAAATCTCTGAGGCAGAAGTTCAAGTGCAAAGGTTTATTGTAAATAATTTAAGGGCAGACTTATGTAAATGAGTCTCAGAAATATACTACACAAATACAGAATCACCAAAGGTGAATTACATTGTACAAGTATAAGGCATACAAGTACCTCTGTTGCAGCAATACAACAAATAAAAAACAGCACTTGGGCCAGATGTGCGACCCTCAGTATTTGCGACTCGTAGTTTGCATTTTTTTGCAACTCACAAATTGCAAGGCTCAAACACTAATGTACAACAGTGTCTGAGACACTGTTTATGATTCCCAAATGGGTTGCAAAGGACCTGCCTCATTAATATTTATGAGGCAGGTCACATATTGCGACCCATTGGAAATGGCCGGCACTCACAGGGATGGTGGCCTGCTGTGGTCAGCAGACCACAATGTCTGTGACTGCTTTTTAAATAAAGATGTTTTTTTTTTTGAAGGCCGCCTGTTTTCCATAAAGGAAAACAGGATGCATTTCAAATATAAAAATTAAAAGTTTTATTTTCATTTATGCAGAGTGGGCAGTGATCCAGGGGAACTCTGCCTGCTCTGAAAAAATGTTGCCACCCCCAATCACAAAAGGGTCCCTCGGGGAAATTTCCTATTTACAAATGGGTTACTGCTTCCTTCAAGGATTCAATAAAGTATAAATGTTTTGCTATCACATTCCCAGTCACAAAACATTCATACATACCAGTGCGACTCGCTATTAGGAAGAGACTCCCTTTACATGCCTCTTCCTAACACCAAATCACAACAGCAAAATACGAGTCAATAGCAAGTTACTGACTCGCATTTTGCCTTTGGTGCATGGCAAAACACATTTTACTGGTTGAAAATGGCCTGGTGGACCATTTGTGACCTGTAAAATGTGTCGTACATCTGGCCCTAGGTAATCAGAATCCGAATGGCTATTCTGTTTAAATATTGAAGGCTAATTTGATCTAAATATTCTAACTAATTTTGAGAAACCTGAAGATTGCGCTGGAAGTTCAAGAAAAGAGTAATAATCAGAGTATCAACGTAACATAAACCTCAGAAAAGGTTCTGCAAGAGAGATGTGGATAGCATTAGGCTACTCAGCAAAAGTAACTATAGAGTTTACCCCTCTAAGTCTCAAGAGAATCCACTCTAGTCAAAGAACAGAAAGGGTCTGTCTCACTTGACTAATTGAACACAACTGTAGACCTTTCAGCACCTTTGAGAATCCATATAATAATCACCAGTAGATTTCCATCTTCCGTGTACAGCTTAGACTTTGCAACTCCCAGTAAACTTCCATCTCACAAACTAAACATCAAGACAATCTTGGGTACCTCACTTGTTCAGGGGCGCACAAAGGAGTTTTCTTCTTTATTCATTCATTAACTTTCCTCACCCTTGCCAACACATCCTACCATACCCCCTATCACAAATATACAACATGCCTTTCATTATCTAGAAACTTGTGCAGACTCACCTGCAAATGAAAAGTAAGGCAACACAAACAGAAACTCCATGTTGAAGGTTAAATATAGAAAAAAACAATCAGGCCTTTACTTAAGTCACCTTAACACATAGTTCAATGCAAGATTATATGTGCATTTCTCCTCACAAGTAAAATAAATGGTATATCACTGCAAATATAACTTTTATATCATAATCCAAATACATTGAATATAGATGCACACATGTACCATATTTCAATTGATGAAAGCTATTATCAAGACATGCATATAATCATCTACATTTCTACTTATGAGCGCACCCTGATTAATATGATTTTGATGTACCACTCCAACATTATTACATTAGAACATGTTACATAAGTCTTTGATTACATTTTTAGGTTCTTTCCAAAACGCATAATGGGACAACCAAGTTATGCTTTCTCAGCATCATAAGTGATCTTGGTTAAAGAGTCAGCACTTACTTAAGGTAATCACACTTGACATAATCATTGTCACACGTTTTAATAAGGGACCACAGCCGTTGGGTATCCGGGGCATGGTACATCAGTTCACTAGACTGCACTCCAAGCCTGCAAACAAGTAGCATGTCAGCTCCTTCTTAAGTCTCTCCAGAACACACATAGGCCTTAACTGCTGCAGACAATCACTGCACCATTTACAGGCCAGAGGCCTGTACCTTCAATGGTCTTCCTCCTGACAAAACACATTACAAGCTAAGGCTTCTCCTTGGGGCTTTTTGCAGCTTTGCATGGACAATGATCATCAGAGAGCTTTCTAAAGCTAATGAAAGGACCGAAAAAAGTGACTAAGAGCGACGACCCTTAACATGCCATAGCTCATGCTGCAGGAATGCCAGACCACTCCATTGAGGCTGCTATTTATGCATTCGAAAAGTAAAGGAAGTCTTTATGCTCACGGTGCACGTTATATTTGGCATTACACACTGAAAATGATGTGATTTCCCCAAGGCTTTAATGTGGGATGAAAAAAACTGGGGTCTCTAAAAGGGGTGTTAACGTATCCCTTTATGTAAATTCATTACACATCAGGACTAGTTTTAGGCCAATGAATCTTTTGACCCAGTTGAGAGACACCTTAGGACGAGATAGCTAATCAATATATCAATCAATACGTCAATAATGTCATCAATATTTATCACGACAATACATTTCACTTTAGTCAAAGGCATTAATCAATTCAAGACTCTACCATGACCTTGCAGCCATGAATAACGACACCAGTTTAGTAGAATTTTTATAAGTTTTATTCCCTATTAACTACAGTCTAAAAGCAGGTGCGTTAACCTCAACATCAAGAAACATAATAGCATAGTCACGATATGGCAACTTTGGTAAGATTTCATTAGAGCAAGAATCACAAACATCAAAACATAACACGTGTGAATATAGATCAAATTCAAGAGAGTGTCAATAATGTGTCAGTTCAACAGAGCATAGATTCGGTTGTTTGTCTATTTGCATCAGTTTAGTGAATACCTGTCCTAACCACTGATCAGCATTAGCATGTTGGGCTTCATGCAAAACAATTTAGAACACCAATTTGGAAAACATCTATTTATGGTCTCTGTCAAAAGTAAGCAGTTGGTACCGAGAAAGGAAAAGCAAACAGACAAATCACAATTTCATTGTCATAATTACCCTCCAAAGATTAGGTCAGCACACAGGTTCAGTCTTCGGCTTCAGGGCATCAGTCAATTCGCCATCAGTTAGAACTCAGCTCCAGGGCAAAAGGACACTTCCCTCATAAGGAGGTAAAGTGTAAATGGGTAAAATAAGGGTGAGCATGGTTTTAAGTAAAACAACAAGTCACCAAACAGAGTGACAGAGTTTCTTAATAAAATAAATAGCATTCCCTAACCCCCCTTCTCAACGACTCCCCGTGACATGGGTTTTTATCCCTTTTCCATTGTACATTCCCCCAAAATTCTATTGGCCATCTGTTATACCCCACTATCTTTAACCTATCAGAAAATACATTAGGTAACCTAACTCTTCACCCCATATTATTTTATAAGTCTTTGATTGGTCTTCATAATTGACGTCTTCAGAGGTGGCACATCCGGTATGGTTTCATCTTTCTGTAATTCTTTGCACATCTTTCGGTCAGCAGTTCCATTGTCTTCACCGGTTTGAATGACCTTGTACATTACATTAATCTACACTCTTTCAGTTTATTTTAACATTCATTCCACGAGCAAGGAAAAGTATGCATGAGAATGGATCTAACATGGTTACATTCGTCTTTTAGCTTGAAAGAGAAAAAAATAATAAGGTTGTGTCCTTTTATGAGTCAGCACACTGCAAAATAGAAAAATACATTTAATATGAGAGCCAAGCAGCTAAGCTTCGGCTCATGCTAACTTAAGGCCTATGAGGATTTCAGCACAGATTCAATAACGCAATCATTAGTACAAACTTATTTAAACATAATATAGACATTTTAGTCATTATTATTAGTCTACGTATACATTGGTGGCCACTCCCCGTGGTCATATTTCAAGTGCACGTTTAAGCAAAATTATTATTATAGTTTCTATGCAGCATTATCACACATTAATTCATAAACATTTCATGTTAATATAGATTATATAAGCTACGCTCTCTCAGTCCCTCCTCTGATGACGTTCGTCATCACACAAACCTTTCCCTTTGAACCTTTCACTTAAATTTTTCACTTTACGCATTATGCGCGTTTCAACATCTTGTCCTTTGTGTGAACTCTCCCAAATTTCATTAAACATTTTCTCCCTTTCATTTTCTTCATGCTTTTTACTCTTTTTGCAGGCTCCCCATAATCCTAATAGACAGGCCAGAACAATTAATAGACCACCTAATATTTTTGCAAGAACCCCATTCCAAATGTTACTCAACCAGCTCCCTACTCTGGCAATTCCCTTTCCAAATTTCTCCCACACTCCGGGTTCCTTCAAGTCCTTCAGATCTGCATTATCTTTAGTTAGGTTAGTAAGCATACTTCGAATCTTCTTACTATTATCAGGTATATATGAGCAACAATGACACTTGTTGAGCATCTTGCAGACTCCGCCGCTCTTTGCTAAAAGAATGTCTAAGGCAAGCCGATTTTGAAGAGTCATAGCTCTTTCCGCAGCAAGTTCAGTATCCATCAGGAGTATAGCCCCTGTAAAATTTGTCAGCATGTTATCCACAATAGTAGACAACTTTTGAATCTTTATGGAGTTTAAGATAACCCTTACCAAAGGAATTATGGCTCCAAATATGTCACCAACGACAGCAGCCGCTGTCTCTCGTTTTTGTCTAGGATGTTGTAATTCAGACGTTTTAGGTATTTGCTTTAAGTCATCAATTTGGTAAATCTTTGGGAAAACTATTCCCAAATAACATGTCCCATACCATCCCTTAGGGAGACGGTAATAAGCATTAAGTCCACAGATATAATAGATCCCAGGGATCGCTGGATCCTGTCCGTTGAACATGAATGTCCATATACTATGAAACAATGCCTGCATTCACTCGTTCTCACAAATAAAGTGTCATGTTCAGATTTTGGCCTATATATACAAAGCCTCCCTACATGTAATGCATCTATAGCTAATTTGCCTTGCGTCTTGATTGCGGTGTAAGCATAATCATTTGCATATGTGTGTTTTCTAGCCCCTTTTCTAATCTTTCCTTCAATAATTTGCCTCTATCATCAGTGTGATCTAAGAAGCTTTTCTCTACAGGTGTTAATAAGCAAGTCAGATTGTTGCGGTGTGCATAAGCTGTCCCAAATGTAAGCGTTGGCTCAAAGAAACTTCTAACTAATTTTATACTATGCTCCTTAGCTAACTTGTTCAGAAACTCAGTCACAGGCACAAAGGAAAACACCACATCCAAATTTGAATAAAATTATTGCACATGCTCTTGATTATAAAATCTTGTTAATAGCAAGCTACAACTTATCCCGTAAGTTAGAGGAAGACTATGGTAAGTGACCCCCTCTTGCACAGATGAAGGAATCTTGGTACACACATAACAGTTTTTCGCATCCATTGTCTCAACATACTCATTCAGCAAGCGATAGAAGACATTATTGGAAAGTTCCCCTTTTGAGTTAGTTCCCTCATGCAAGTGTCTTGCATCCTGCTCAAACTTTTCCCACGGTGTTAGTGTTGTAGTCTCAGGTTTTGAAGCATTGTTAGTTGCCTTCTTATCTAACCACGGCATTCCCACAATCACTCCCACAATTATTATCGCACACACAATACCTAATATAAGACTCAACCAACCACACACCTTACCCTTTTTATTACTACCTCTATTATAAGCCATGTCTGTAAAGAATCAGATAGCAGATCAATAATCAATTGAGGACGATGTAAAGCACTCTCTATTTTTTTTTAATGCAAAAAGTCTCTTTCTCTCTGCGTAATTTACAGCGTTTCACTCACTCCAGGACCCTTTTGTCAAATCAGGTTAGCAGCTTGTCATACTCGGGTTTTCAAAGTCAATTCAGGTTATCAGTGTCACATCCGGTAATTTTTAAGTCTAGTTCTCAGCTTTTCCAACTTTCAATTTCTTTTTAATTTCAGTTTTAACACAGTCTCTTTTCCTGATTGATTTCAGGTACAGTAGTATTGGCCTGGTACTTCTCGATCAAAGCAGAACGCTAAGAATTCTTGTTGCCATTCAGATGTCGTTGCATATGCCCATTCAGGACCTGCGTATCTTCTATTTGCGGTTCTTTTTCTTTTCAATCTGTGATCGCAATGAAATTCTCCTTCACTCAGATCTTCTGTTCTTGTGGTGTCGGTTTCTTCTGTTATTGTTTCACCTGTTACGATCCTTTCTTTCACAGCCTGCTTTTCTGGCCAGTTATCTCCCTTATGCGTCTTTTTCCTGCTTGTTCTTTCAGGACACTGAACAGCACCCTCCTCTTGTGCCATGGTGTTTTCTCTTGATGGACCTGCAATTGGTTCAGAAGATGCCGGTGTACTTTGGTCTCTTTCTACTATTTCCCCTTCTTCTTCTTCTTCTGGATCTGTAACGGGATCAAACTCTAACCCGTATCCGTCTGCTTCTGGGAGAACCTCTCCTTGATTTAGTTCCCTGCTGCCTCTACTGAGATAGGCACATTGTCACCTCTCTCAAACTCGTTTACTGTTTGAGGGACAAGGCTGTTCTCAGTGGGCTCTCCTGCAGTCTCAGTTCCCTCTTTGCTATTTTCAGGCCCTGAGACTTCCCACTCTGGAACTGTTGAGTCAGAAACTTCAAGTTCCTCATCAGTTGGACACGTTACCTTCTTTGAGTGACTGGCATGTATCCAGTTGGGAATGTCTGCACATTTCACAGCAGTAGTTGTCAGTATTACTTGATATGGCCCCTTCCAGCGCGGCTCCAAACACGACTTTCTCACGTGCTTCTTGACAACCACCCAGTCACCAGCTTGCAGAGTGTGACCTGGATCACTGATCGGTGGCAATGTGTTAGCTTCCACCTGGTGAGAAAAAGAGCGAACCACATCAGCCAAGCCTTTGCAGTAGTCCAACACCATATCATCCGTGATATTCACAAGAGCATTTGCAGGTACTGCGGGTAGCCTCATAGCTCTACCCATAAGGATCTCGTGGGGTGATAGTCCTGTCTTCTTATCAGGGGTGTTCCTCATCGACATCAGCACTAAGGGCAATGCATCTGGCCATTTCATATTGGTAGCTGCGCACATCTTCGACATTCTCGACTTCAAGGTACAATTCATTTGTTCTACTAGTCCTGATGCTTCAGGGCGGTAGTTACAATGCAGCTTCTGTTCAATGTCTAATGCGGCACGCAAGAGCTTAATCACCTCATTGTCGAAGTGTCTGCCCCTATCTATAGAGACCGGAAACACGAACCTGGGTATTAGTTCCCTAAGCAGCAGCTTTGCAACTGTGAGACTGTAATTTCTATGTGTGGGGTAAGCTTCAATCCAGTGGCTGAAAACACACACAATCACCAACACGTACTTCAATCCTCTACAAACAGGCATTTCAATGAAATTGATTTGCATCTTGCTAAATGGACCGCCAGCTCTCCCTATGTGGCTCAGAGTTACCACAGTCCCTTTTCCGGCATTCATCTGTTGACAGATGATGCACCTGTGACAAGTAACCTCTGCGGCATGTCTGAATTTCGGGTTAAACCAGTCAATCTTGAATGACCTGATCATTGCATCTCTCCCAAGATGTGCCTGTCCATGGTAAAGCCTCGCAAATTGT
Organism: Pleurodeles waltl; assembly: GCF_031143425.1. Lineage (NCBI taxonomy): Eukaryota > Metazoa > Chordata > Amphibia > Caudata > Salamandridae > Pleurodeles > Pleurodeles waltl. The sequence continues at coordinate 640,689,071 of NC_090446.1, read as the reverse complement.
GACAAGAGACTGTTTGGCAAAACTAGTTTCCCCTCCTCTGAGACCCACAAGTCATCAGCTCTTTGTACGCATTGCATTCTCTGCCAGGAGCGTTTTTCCTCTTTGCTAGCACGACCCTGTAGTGTTTTTAGCTCATCTAGTGTGTCAACCACCCTTAATGCAAGGTTCAAACATGTGTCATTTTCGGTTTGTGGTAACAATTCCCACTGATCCTTGAATGATATACAGTCCAATGCGCAAAATCTTGCGACTTGATCTGCATAGCCGTTTCCCATGGACACGAAGTCTTGCGACTTAACATGAGCATTGCATTTCACCACAGCAATTTCAAGAGGTAACTGAATCGCATGTAACAAATCCTTAATTTGCTCACCATTTTTCACAGGAGAACCAGAAGAGGTCATAAAACCTCTCTGTGACCACAATTGGGCAAAATCATGTACAATTCCAAATCCGTATCTGCTGTCAGTGTAGATATTGACTCTCAGATTTTCAGCTGCGTGGCATGCCTTAGTAAGGGCAATTAATTCTGCCACTTGTGCGGCATACACTCTCTCGAGCCAGGAAGCTTAAATTATACCAGCTATGGTGCACACAGCATAACCAGCTCTCAGCATTCCGACTGAGTCTCTCAAACAGGATCCATCAACAAACATAATGCAGTCATTTTCCTTTAACTGCGTATCTTGAATATCAGGTCGCGGCTTGGTACACAGTTCTGTTACCTCAAGACAATCATGCTCCACTTCCTCCTCATTATTAATCTCAGTACTTTCAACCGGAAGTAGAGTTGCCGGGTTTAATACAGTACATCGCTTCAGTGAAAACATTAGGTGACCCCAATATAATTGTCTCATATCTGGTAAGTCGAGCATTTGTCATGTGCTGAGTTTTGGTTCGAGTCAACAAAATTTCAACTGAATGTGGAACCATTACTGTCAAGGGATGTCCCATCACTATGCCTTCACACTGTGTGAGGCTTTGACCAACTGCTGTGACTGCACGCAAACAACCCGGTAAGGCTGCTGCGACGGGGTCCAAGGTAGCTGAAAAATATGCTACAGAGCGGTTTGCACCTCCATGGACCTGTGTTAAGACAGACAAAGAACAAGCATCACGTTCATGACAAAACAGTAGGAAAGGTTTTGTGTAGTCAGGCATACCCAAAGCTGGTGCCCTGCACATGCACTCTCTCAATTCCATGAATGATTCAAGCTCTTCTTTGGATAGGGTTATCGTGTACGGTTCATCCTTAATCTCTTTGCCTGTTAGCTTTATCAATGGTTTTGAGATCATTGAAAAGTTGGGTATCCACTGGCGACAGTAGCCCACCATTCCCCAAAATATCCTGACATCTCTTTTTGTTGTCGGTGGGTTCATTTGCAAAATGGCTGTCACCCTTTCCTTCGATATTCTTCTGGACCCTCTCTCAATCAAGTGTCATAATTATTTCACTTCTTTCTGACAGTATTGCAGCTTCTTTGGCGACACTTTATGTCCGCTCTTTCCCAAATGATTCAATAAGGCAATTGTGTCATATTTACAGTCATCTTTTGTCCTTGCCGCAATCAGCAAGTCGTCAATGTACTGTACTGGTGTCGAATTGAAAGGCAGTACTAAGGAATCTAAGTCCTTTTTCAATATCTGATTGAAGATGGACGGTGACTCAGAAAACCCTTGAGGAATTCTGCACCAACTGTACACCTTGTCCAGGAATTTGAAACTGAATAAAAACTGGCTGTCCTCATGAAGAGGTATGAAAAGAAAGCTTGTGACAAGTCTACAACGGTGAACCATTCAGCATCACACAGAACCTGGAATATAATCACTGCTGGATTTGGCACTATGGGGCAACACTTTACCACAATCTCGTTTATTTTTCTCAGGTCCTGCACAATTCGAACCTTTACACAAGGCTTTTTCATACCCATTATTGGTGAATTACATGGGCTGCTCAATACTTCTTTCAGGACTCCCTGTTTTACAAAGTCTGCAATTATTTGCGACACCTGAATAAGGACATCTTGTGCCATATGGTACTCCGGCACCTGGGGAAACACTGCATTTGGCTTCACTTGTACTTTAACTGGTTCTCCTCCTTTTATCAGTCCCACTTCTTTTCCTGTCAAATCTCACACCTTCTCCGTCACTGTTGCCTGTAACTCGGCTGGTAAGTCAGTCACTGTAAGCATCGGGAATAATGTTATCAAAGGGTAATCTTTATTTGTAGCTTCTGTTTCTGACTCTAAGAACTGACCATCATCCCCTTCATCATCACTGTTTGTCTGCACCTCAGTTCCATCATTGGAACAGGTAATCAAGCATTTTGTCTTGCATAGTAAGTCTCTTCCCAATAGGGATACCGGACTTGAATCACAGACTACAAATTTATGCAGTCCCTGGAAGTTGCCAATCTCAACTTGCACTGGATCTGTAATTGGGTTTGTCAAGTATTGGTTCGCTACTCCAACTACTCTTATGGTACGCCCCGAAAGTGGCAATTTCGGAACCTCTGCACTCCTAACTGTGGAACGTGTAGCTCCAGTATCAACCAAGAATGAAACCTTGTGACCCATTACCGTTCCCTTTACATCGGGTCCCCTCTAATCTACTTCTAGGGACACTGCAAACCTGCACTCTTCACTGTCTGAACTGTCATCTGACCATTCCTCATTCATTCCATCTTCACCATGCAATGGGAATTGCTGTACTGCATTATTTTGGCTCATCACTTAACCTGTGACCTGCTGAGGAAGCATCACCTGTTGCTGTCCCATTCAAGACATTGGTAGTTGCATTTGCTGTCTAGGTACCATGGGAACCTGCTGTGGTACTTGCTGCATTTGTGCTGGTTGAACATGCGGCATTTACATTTGCTGCATGGGCTGTAACCCTTGCATCTGAACCATGTTATTTTGAAAGTTCGGGTTTTGATTTCTCAATTTAGGACCTCTCATAATTTGCGACATTAGTGCTTTGTTGAATGACACCATCCTGCACCACATTTGGGCATTCCCGCATTCAATGCCCCACGCTCCCGCACGCGTGACATGGTGACATCTTTTTCATCCCTTGTGCGTCATTTTGAACCACAACAGTATTCAAGTCAGGACCGCGATTCACAAAACCATGACCTCAACCTCTCAGTTGTGCCTGAAACACACCATTCCCTTGCGGTTGCTGCTGTATCATCTGTTGAATTCCATTTCCCTGCATTCCTGCCTGTGAAGCCCTTATCTGCATCACCATCACTTTCTCCTTCAACTTTTTCTGCTTCAGTTCAATCTCATCACTACAGTATTTCGCAAACTGCAACACCTCATCAATCGGCTTCGCTTGCCAACAGATCAAATGATTTTTAATCATCTGGCTAACCTCTGGTCTCAGCCCTTCAACAAATCTGAACATGAGATGGTTCATGTCTTTTGGCTCAATGGTCTCAGTACCACTGTAATGTTTGAATGCCTTCAACAGCCTCTCATAGTAAGCATGTATTGATTCCTTAACTTCCTGTGAGGTCCGGTCGATTTTCTGCCAATCAGTCACTTTCGGCGACACCTTCTGCTTCAAAAACTCAATCACCTTGTGATAATACTTCATCACCTCCTCAGAGGGTGCTCCGGTCACCTTATCCCTTGCCAGCTCCTGCGTCGGCCAGTCTACCCCTCGCTTGCACTCAAGCCATAAATCAGGCGGAAAAATGATCTCAAACAAGGTATTCAGGTCCTCCCAGAGACACTTCGCAAGCTTCACAAACCTATCTGTTTGTTGGTACCACTCAATTGTTTTTTCCCTCAATCTGGGATAATCGTTAGTGAAGGATAGGATGTCTCCCCTGGACCAGGGTACATGAATTAGAACTCCACCAGCTGTTTCTCTCATTGGTAGCATCTTTACTGATTCCGTATTTGGTGTAGTTTTAGCTTTACTCGATCCTGGGCTGTCACCTTTCTCCTTGTCTCTTTTCTTAGCCCATCTGCCTTCCCACTTTTCTAACGCTCCCCAGATTTGCGCACTTTGCAATATTTCCTTTAAATGCGCTTTCATTCCGGCAGACCTCATGTGCTCAAAGTCTTTTGAATCAAAGTCTAACCTGTAACTTCTTTTCAAATGTTTAGTATTCTCAATATCAATATTGTATTTGTCTGCCAGGTTTGCTAATTTCTGATGTACCTTGCCTACTTCTTTAGTAATCTTAGGGCACAGATATCTCAATTCTGCTTCTGTGTATGACTCTAGTCTGTTTACCCCCATTGTTCCATCCACTAGTTCAGCAGCTTCCACACCGAACCTTACAAAGTTCAGGTACTAATCTTTCCCCAACCTTTCCGGTTCCACTGCAGTCACTGTAGTCTTTTGCGTAGCAAAGGTCTTCTCTAACCACTCATTCAATTGTTGTACCATAAAACCTTGCAGGGAAATATTCCCTGCATGCATCATTGGCGACTGTGGAGCATTCGTACTTATTGTTTGTGGGGTCAGCACACCTAGCCCTGCCTGTCTCATTGCCTCCAATGGTGCTTCAACTGGGCTAAGGTCTATCAAAGACCTCGGCTTTTCAACCGCTTGCTCTCCTGGGGCCATTAACTGAGGAGTTCCTATGGACCCTCCTCTTATTGTATCTTGGGTCATTACTCCCTGATCACATACACCAGGCTTACCTTGTGCATACAATGGCACTGGTGGACCAACAGTAATCGGCAATGATATGGCAGCTGGTGTCTGACCTGGCCCAAAACTCCGTGGAGCAGTGACTCCAAAGGTCTGATTCTCTGAAGCCGGGGCAGGTATTAATGGAGGTCCTGCTGCTGGGTTATATCCTGGTATCAGTTGTGGCTGTGTCTGGGGCAGAAATTGTGGAGTTGACTCAATCTGCACTAACCTCGATTTTGTATATATGGTCTGGCGTCACTATCAGGTTTGTAGTAGTCTCTAGTACTGAGACGTCTGGATAGATTCTCTGTATCTGCGGTGGAGGTTGCAACTGTATCTGCATGTCTGGCGCAGTGGGTACACTGACACCATTCTGTATCAAACCTGTATCACTGGTCTGTGCTGTATCAGTAATTCCCTTCTCCTGCGTCTGGTTCCCAGTACCCGCACTAGTGCTCGGGACATTGTCGCTTACCGCACAAGGTGATGGGCGATCATGTAATATCTGATTTAGAAATTCTTCGTTGTCTGAATCATCTTCTTCTTCCCAAGATTTATTAGTTTCTTTAGGCTTACTAGAGTCTTTGTCTGCTTTACATGTGGCTTTCTTTCCCTGCATCTCATCTCCCTGTGTTATAGGTGGAAACAATTTTAATCCATCAACTATTCCTCGTCTCCACATTTTGCTCTCATTGTCCCACCTGGCTTCCGCTAAAGTCTTTTCTGCCCTTTTTATTCTTCTTTGGAATTTTTCTTGTCTCTGTTTAATAGCCATCAAATCCCAAATTGCTAAAGCCTCATACTGAGCTGGTCTCGGAGGTGGCTTCTGTACACTTAACATCCACCTTAAATTCTCTAGAACTCTCGTATTGAACGTCCCGTGCTGCGGGAACGCCAAACATCCCTCCTTTTCTGTCAATTTGTGCCACTGTTTTATCCATAAACAAGGCGCGACACCTTTTTCCTCCATAACTATATAAGCTGGAGTTCCCTCAGGCGGTGTAGGCTCCCCTTCACTCACCATAATGTATGTATCTCCTTTCAGAGCACTTTTAAAAGCTTTGACAAAGTTCATTTTTACGTCTTTTCTTTTGTTTGTATTTGATCAAGAAGTGACTTTAATTCCCAGGACACTCTTCACCCACCTTTCTCAACCTATCGCCTCTCACGGACGGCAGCCAATCCGTGCGCGACCCCTCTCGACAACTGACCTATCTCAGCGCGGCACCACTGATGTCACACTCACACACTGCAGCTGACAAAGCCTTGCGGCTCGTCCGCCCCTCACTGGATTCACACCAAACTAATGCAAAATTACTGCGAGCACCTTAACAACAACAACACAAATTTGACGGTTTACTACAGGAAGGGTACACATTTGCTTCAGAAGTTTACAGAGATTTCACTTGAAGCCTCGGCCGCTACTCTCTCTTTCTCAGTTCCCGCACACGCAAGCAGAATTCGACCCGCATATCCTACTCTCGACTTGTCAATGGTTCGTTCTAGTGCACTTTAGAACTTGCAAAATCTCCATCGAAGGTTTCACACATACAATTGGACTCAAACTCGATTTGTTAACCACGCCTGATTGACCTAATTAAACTGCACAAATTACAACATAAACCCAAGTGTCTCCTACACTTGTCAATATACTCCGGAGTCTTAGACCACGATGGGACCGTACATGAACAACCAACCACGTGGATAATTTTGAGCACAAAGCGCCACACTCATATGAAGTACGTCAACTTCCCTACTGTCATACTGTGGAGTACGCCCACTCCTACTAAAACAACATTGACCTGGCCTAGATACACAAACTTTACAAATCACCTGCAAAAATGCATAAGCTGAGCAAGCGCAAATCCTACACCACACATGCTATGACGCCGAGAACATCCCCAACTCACTTAGGCAGGCTCCGAGATCCCGGGAAAGTCATGGTGAATTTAGAAACACATCATACCTCCAATTTGCATTATATCAGAAAAACAGTGTAAACAATAATTCTAGGTCCTAGGGCCCCAAAGGGCCAAATTGTTGCTCTGCTACCAGAACTGTTAACGCGTTCCTTTATGTTAATTTATTACACATCAGGACTCGTTTTAGGCCAATGAATCTTTTGACACAGTTGAGAGACACCTTAGGACGAGATAGATAATCAATATATCAATTAATACGTCAATAATGTCATCAATATTTATCACAACAATACATTTCACTTTAGTCAAAGGCATTAATCAATTCAAGACTCTACTATGACCTTGCAGCCATGAATAACCAACCAGTTTAGTAGAATTTTTATAAGTTTTATTCCCTATTAACTACAGTCTAAAAGCAGGTGCGTTAATCTCAACATCAAGAAACATAATAGCATAGTCACTGTTAGAAATTGGGTTTTTGGTTGGCAGTCAGGTTGCCCTCTGTCCAAGCAAGAACCCTCACTCTAGTCAGGGTAAGTCACACACAATCCAAAATAAGCCTGTGATCACCCTCCGGTAGCTTGGCACGAGCAGTCAGGCTTAACTTAGAAGGCAATGTGTAAAGCATTTGTGCAATAAATCATACAACACCATAGCATAACACCACAAAAATACACCACACAGTGTTTAGAAAAATATATAATATTTATCTGGGTATCTTCAGGTCAAAACGATCAAAGTTGCAATACGAATTTGTAAAGATATCACTGAAAAGTGATATAAAGGGGGTTATTACAACTTTGGAGGAGGTGTTAATCCATCCCAAAAGTGACGGTAAAGTGACGGATATACCACCAGCCGTATTACGAGTTCCATAGGATATAATGGACTCGTAATACGGCTGGTGGTATATCCGTCACTTTACTGTCACTTTTGGGACGGATTAACACCTCCTCCAAAGTTGTAATAACCCCCAAAGTGTCTTAAGTCTTTAGAAAGTAAACAAAGTCTCTTTCAAACACAAAGTACCTGGTTTCTGGTGGAAAATCTCCTCAGAGGGCCACAGGAGAAGAGGTACGTGGAAAACTGGTGTGTGCGTCGATTTCTCCTCAGCACACACGGACTTGGGTCGTTATTTTCCACGCGGGAAGTCGTGCGTCATTTTCCAGCGCGCGGACAGTCTCTTACTGTGGTTTGCGGGGAGTACCAGATGTCCCGGGTCTGTGCGTGGATTTTCCTGCTTGTTTTCCGGCTGCGCGTCATTCTGCGGGGCTGCGCGTCAAAGTTTCGATCTCACGGCAGGCGGCGCGTCGATTTCTCCTGCGGAGTCGGGCGGCGTTGTCCTTGCGAGGCCGTGCGTCAAAGTTTTTATCTCACGGCAGGCGTCGCATCGATTTCTCCTGGGAAGTCGGGCGGCGTTGTCCTTGCGAGGCCGTGCGTCAAAGTTTCGATCTCACGGCAGGCGTTGCGTCGATTTCTCCCGGGAAGTCGGGCGGTGTTGTCCTTGCGAGGCCGTGAGTCAAAGTTTCGGTCGTCCCGAAGACGTCGTGTCGATCAGCGTCGGTGTGCGGCGTTTTTCTTGCCGCGGAACAAGCTGTGCGTCGAAAAGTTTGGCGCACGGAGCGTCCAAGAGGAAGAGAGAAGTCTTTTTGGTCCTGAGACTTCGGGGAACAGGAGGCAAGCTCTATCCAAGCCCTTGGAGAGCACTTTTACAGCCAGACAAGAGTTCAGCAAGGCAGCAGGCCAACAGCAAGGCAGCAGTCCTTTGTAGAAAAGCAGACAGGTGAGTCCTTTGATCAGCCAGGCAGTTCAGCAAGGCAGCAGGCCAACAGCACGGCAGCAGTCCTTTGTAGAAAAGCAGACAGGTGAGTCCTTTGAGCAGCCAGGCAGTTCTTCTTGGCAGGATGTAGTTTCTGGTTCAGGTTTCTTCTCCAGCAAGTGTCTCATGAGGTAGGGCAGAGGCCCTGTTTTATACTAAGTTGTGCCTTTGAAGTGGGGGTGACTTCAAAGAGTGTCTAAGAAATGCACCAAGCCCCCTTTCAGTTCAATCCTGTCTACCAGAGTCCCAGTAGGGGGTGTGGCAGTCCTTTGTGTGAGGGCAGGCCCTCCACCCTCCCAGCCCAGGAAGACCCATTCAAAATGCAGATGTATGCAAGTGAGGCTGAGTACCCTGTGTTTGGGGTGTCTCTGAGTGAATGCACAAGGAGCTGTCAACTAAACCTAGCCAGACGTGGATTGAAGGGCACAACAAGATTTTAGTTCAAAGAAATGCTCACTTTCTAAAAGTGGCATTTCTAGGATAGTAATATTAAATCCGACTTCACCAGTCAGCAGGATTTTATATTACCATTCGGGCCATACTAAATATGACCTTCCTGCTCCTTTCAGATCAGCAGCTGCCACTTCAACAATGTATGAGAGCAGCCCCAATGTTAGCCTATGAAGGGAGCAGGCCTCACAGTAGTGTAAAAACGAATTTAGGAGTTTTACACTACCAGGACATATAACCACACAAGTACATGTCCTGCCTTTTACCCACACCGCACCCTGCTCTAGGGGTTACCTAGGGCACACATTAGGGGTGACTTATGTATAGAAAAAGGGGAGTTCTAGGCTTGGCAAGTACCTTTAAATGCCAAGTCGAAGTGGCAGTGAAACTGCACACACAGGCCTTGCAATGGCAGGCCTGGGACAAGGTTAAGGGGCTACTGAGGTGGGTGGCACAACCAGTGCTGCAGGCCCACTAGTAGCATTTAATCTACCTGCCCTAGGCACATGTAGTGCACTCTACCAGGGACTTACAAGTAAATTAAATAGTCAATCATGGATAAACCAATCAGTAGTACAATTTACACAGAGAGCATATGCACTTTAGCACTGGTTAGCAGTGGTAAAGTGCCCAGAGGTCAACAGCCAACAACAACAGGTCAGAAAAAATAGGAGGAAGGAGGCAAAAAGTTTGGGGATGTCCCTGTCAAAAAGCCAGGTCCAACATGACCCCCTACCAGCCTAAAGCCAGGGGAGAACAATCACTATCCTGATGTACTTCCCTGTTTGAGGCGACAGAACAAGGACCCAGGCCCACAACAGCAGGGGCATGCTCCAGTTCTTCGCCTTCCTGACTCCAATTGGATCCCTCTGTCCATACTCTCAGGGCCCACTAAGCCAACCCATGGGGAACCTTTCTCCTTACCTGCGGATCCCATCTGTGCAGCACCTAACCTTACTTTGCTCACAGATGTATCCCAGGAGCAGGATAGTACCACCATGACCAACACAGTGGTGTTGCCCACTCTACCCCCGGGGTGTGACACTTGTCCCCTCCCCAGGGATAACTCTGTCCACCCGGACAGCAAGCCACAGTGATTACTGACAGCTGCCAGGGATGAGAGCCAGGCCCCAGGCCTCTCAAAGCTCTACAACCACTGTGGCTGTGGAGAGTGGGGGGCGGTAGCCCCAGGTGCTGGGCACCCTTTAACCACTCTCCCTTCCACCAGATCTGGGATGACAGCCTGAACCTGGTCCTCCCCTCTGGGGCTCTGTACCCTCCCTCCTGGAGCGGTACCCCCAGAGTCCAACATGGTCAGGGTGCTTACAGAAGTCGCCCTGTACCATTCCTCCACCAGTGCAGGGCTGTTAACCTGCAACTGGCCCTCCAACCTGGAGTCTGTACCTTCAGGTTGGACTAGGGCCTGGGGTGAGGCTTCCCTCCCCCTGCCCTCCCTTCTGGGGTCCAGCACCCTCCAACTAGGAGTGGCCTCCTCAGAAGACAACATGGTAGGGGCACTGTTATCAGTAGCCCCTCCCTCCAGGTCCGGGGGGACACCCTGAACCTGGTCTTCCAGCCCAGGGTCTGTACCCTCAGACTGGATCACTGCCTGGCAAACCAGGACTTTCTGGGAGGCACAACTACCCCCCACCAGGTCAGAGTTTAACCTCTGCACCTGACCATTCAACTCAGAGTCACCACCCTGAAGTTGAACAATTGCCTGGCACGCCAGGACTTCCTGGAGGGCACACTGACCCTCCACCAGGTCAGAGTTTAACCTCTGAACCTGGTTCTCCAACCTAGGGTCAACACCCTGAGGTTGAACCATTGCCTGGCAGGCCAGGACTTCCAGGGAGGCACACCTACCTCCCACCAGGTCAGAGTTTAACCTCTGAGCCTGGTTCCCCAACCCAGGGACACCACTCTGAGGTTGGGCAATTGCCTGGCACGCCAGGACTTCCTGTGGGGCACACCTACCCCCCACCAGGTCAGAGTTTAACCTCTGAACCTGGTCATCCAACCCAGAGTCAACACCCTGAGGTTGGACAATTGACCGGCACAGCAGGACTTCTTGGGAGGCACACCTACCTCCCACCAGGTCAGAGTTTAACCTCTGAACCTGGTATCCAACCCAGAGTCACCACCCTGAGGTTGAACAATTGCCTGGCACGCCAGGACTTTCTGGGTGGCACACCTACCCCCCACCAGGTCAGAGTTTAACCTCTGAACCCGGTTATCCAACCCAGAGTCAGCACCCTGAGGTTGGACAACTGCCTGGTACACCAGGACTTTCTGGGGGGCACACCTACCCCCCAACAGGTCAGAGTTTATCCCCTGAACCTGGTTAGCCAACCCAGAGTCACCACCCTGAGGATGAACCATTGCCTGGCAGGCCAGGACTTCCAGGGAGGCACACCTACCTCCCACCAGGTCAGAGTTTAACATCTGAGCCTGGTTCCCCAACCCAGGGTCACCACCCTGAGGTTGGGCAATTGCCTGGCACGCCAGGACTTTCTGGGGGGCACATCTACCCCCCACCAGGTCAGAGTTTAACCTCTGAACCTGGTCATCCAACCCAGAGTCAACACCCTGAGGTTGGACAATTGCCTGGCACAGCAGGACTTCTTGGGAGGCACACCTACCTCCCACCAGGTCAGAGTTTAACCTCTGAACCTGGGTATCCAACCCAGAGTCACCACCCTGAGGTTGAATCTTTGCCTGGCATGCCAGGACTTCCTGGGGGGCACTCTCACCCCCCACAAGGGACACACCGTCCCCAAGGGCCACACAAGAGTCTGGTTGGCGCAGGTCTCCCGACCTCTGCCCATCCGGCAGAGTCTGGGTTTCCCCCAAACCAGAAACGGTTTCACCTGGGTCATTCCTGGGGGGCTCTGCTCTCAGAGCTGTCCCCTGACTCTCAAGGTCCTCCACTGGGGTCTGCAACCCCCTCTCAACCCTATGTCTGGACTTCTGCACCCCCTCACTAGGAGGGGTACTGCCAGACACCAGAACTGTTGGGATGCTGGCTACAGTCACCCCCCCAAGTTCTTCTGACACTGCGGGGCTTCCCTCAAAAGGTGGCCCTATGGTACAGGCTAGGCTTCCCTCCTGGTGTTCCCTCATGGAACCCTCTAGGACCTGGGACCTACCTGGGACACTACAATCCTTTCCCACCTCACTCGGTTGGGAACCACCTAGACCACTCCCTTCAGGAGCACCCCCAAATGCCTCTTCAGACTCTCTGGTACTCACCCAGAAGTCTGCCTCCATTGTAAGTTCCCTGGGGTCAGAGAACTCACACTCCACCTGGTGTTGGCGTAGCTCTGGAAAATAAGGACTAGACATATGCTTTCCAGCAATTACATCACTCTGCCCTTCACATGTATTAACCACAGTACCCTTCACCCAACCACCCAGTAACTCAACCTTGGAAAAGCACTCTACCTCACCCTCCTGAGACTGGTGACACAGTATCTGTCTGTCCCTGACACTCAACCCATACTCTTCTGGGATGTCTCTACACTCTATATCCAGGACGTCCACCAGGGGAAACCCTTTTCTCTGTCACTCTCTGCTAGAGTCAGTAAAGTGTCCCTCCCCCCAGTAGGAATATGACTCCCTGTGCCAGTTCCCCAATCCTTCTCAGGGACCCTGTGCATAACGGGAACTACCTCATACCCTTGAACCGCCTGGGGTGTGTCAACTCCCTTCTTCAAGTTGGGCACCACATCTCTGGGCTTGTGCCCTTCTTCAGCAGTACCGGATGCAAGATTTTTGCTGCCACCATCTTAACTGGACTCAGCCCTTCCGGCCTCCAGTTTCAGCTCTTTACAGCTCAGCTCTTGAGCTGCAATCTTTTCTTCTTCCAGGGCGAAGAGTCTTTTTGCCTCAACCTCTGCAAGATACTCCTCTAATTGTTGCTCCTGTCGCCTTTGACCTCGGAGCCATTCATCTATTTCTGGGTCACTTTCCTCATCTGAGTAGTCTTCCTCCTCATGTGAGCAGTCTTCCTCCTCATGTGCGTAGTCCTCCTCCTCATCTGAGGGGTACTTAGTCATTTGGTTTCTTGCTGCCTCTCTCTCTGCCCATCTTTCCTCCCCCCAGACTATGTAGTTATGTAGCATCTCCGCCTTAGTAGATCTCCTTGCTACAGGAAGGCCCCATTTTCTGCAAAGCTTCCTTAGGTCAGCCTTAGTGAGGTGGTCAGTACGAACAAAGAATGAGTAGGTACACAATCCCATTCTGATAAGATCTTACCAGCAAAAACCAAAATCCAAAGTCCAAAATATCAATAGTATATCCAGGAGGACATCAGAGAACCAAAAGCCAAAAAAGATGAAAAATCAAGTTGACCTTCAACTGTGGGTAGGTAGTGAAATACTTAGCTACTGTATGTCACTGCACAAACACAAGTCCTATCCTCACCGCTGATCACCAATGTTAGAAATGGGGTTTTTGGTTGGCAGTCAGGTTGCCCTCTGTCCAAGCAAGAACCCTCACTCTAGTCAGGGTAAGTCACACACAATCCAAAATCAGCCTGTGCTCACCCTCCGGTAGCTTGGCACGAGCAGTCAGGCTTAACTTAGAAGGCAATGTGTAAAGCATTTGTGCAATAAATCATACAACACCATGGCATAACACCACAAAAATACACCACACAGTGTTTAGAAAAATATATAATATTTATCTGGGTATCTTCAGGTCAAAACGATCAAAGTTGCAATACGAATTTGTAAAGATATCACTGAAAAGTGATATAAAGTGTCTTAAGTCTTTAGAAAGTAAACAAAGTCTCTTTCAAACACAAAGTACCTGGTTTCTTGTGGAAAATCTCCTCAGAGGGCCACAGGAGAAGAGGTACGTGGAAAACTGGTGTGTGTGTCGATTTCTCCTCAGCACACACGGACTTGCGTCGTTATTTTCCACGCGGGGAGTTGTGCGTCGTTTTCCGGCGCGCGGACAGTCTCTTACTGTGGTTTGCGGGGAGTACCAGATGTCCCGGGTCTGTGCGTGGATTTTCCTGTTTGTTTTCCGGCTGTGCGTCGTTATGCGGGGCTGCACGTCGCAGTTTCGATCTCACGGCAGGCGTCGCGTCGATTTCTCCTGCGGAGTCGGGCGGCGTTGTCCTTGCGAAGCCGTGCGTCAAAGTTTTGATCTCACGGGAGGCGTTGCGTCGTTTTCTCCTGGGAAGTCGGGCGGCGTTGTCCTTGCGAGGCCGTGCGTCAAAGTTTCGATCTCACGGCAGGCGTCGCGTCGATTTCTCCCGGGAAGTCGGGCGGCGTTGTCCTTGCGAGGCCGTGCGTCAAAGTTTCGGTTGTCCCGAAGACGTTGCGTCGATCAGCGTCGGTGTGCAGCGTTTTTCTTGCCGCGGAACAAGCTGTGCGTCGAAAAGTTCGGCGCACGGAGCGTCCAAGAGGAAGAGAGAAGTCATTTTGGTCCTGAGACTTCAGGGAACAGGAGGCAAGCTCTATCCAAGCCCTTGGAGAGCACTTTTACAGCCAGACAAGAGTTCAGCAAGGCAGCAGGCCAACAGCACGGCAGCAGTCCTTTGTAGAAAAGCACAAACAGTTAGGAGCACACCTGCCTAACATCCCAGCAAATAATCTGCCCCATTGCATCATGATAAATGTAGTTTCCTCAAAAAACGAACTCAGTTACTTTTAAATATTTCACCTCCAAATAGGTGCAGCCTTTGCTGTGCATCTCTGGACACATGTGTTTCTGGGTTAATCCCTTCTTCAGCAGAGAACAAGTTTGCGGGGTGCTGGAAATGCTGCCATTAATCATTTGGTTTCAATACCTCTTCACTGGCATGCTCCAGAGCTCGTCAGCCCAGTGGCTCAAGGGAGCCTTTTTAAAGTCACAAACAGTTAGGAGCACACCTGCCTAACATCCCAGCAAATAATCTGCCCCATTGCATCATGATAAATGTAGTTTCCTCAAAAAACGAACTCAGTTACTTTTAAATATTTCACCTCCAAATAGGTGCAGCCTTTGCTGTGCATCTCTGGACACATGTGTTTCTGGGTTAATCCCTTCTTCAGCAGAGAACAAGTTTGCGGGGTGCTGGAAATGCTGCCATTAATCATTTGGTTTCAATACCTCTTCACTGGCATGCTCCAGAGCTCGTCAGCCCAGTGGCTCAAGGGAGCCTTTTTAAAGTCACAAACAGTTAGGAGCACACGTGCCTAACATCCCAGCAAATAATCTGCCCCATTGCATCATGATAAATGTAGTTTCCTCAAAAAACGAACTCAGTTACTTTTAAATATTTCACCTCCAAATAGGTGCAGCCTTTGCTGTGCATCTCTGGACACATGTGTTTCTGGGTTAATCCCTTCTTCAGCAGAGAACAAGTTTGCGGGGTGCTGGAAATGCTGCCATTAATCATTTGGTTTCAATACCTCTTCACTGGCATGCTCCAGAGCTCGTCAGCCCAGTGGCTCAAGGGAGCCTTTTTAAAGTCACAAACAGTTAGGAGCACACCTGCCTAACATCCCAGCAAATAATCTGCCCCATTGCATCATGATAAATGTAGTTTCCTCAAAAAACGAACTCAGTTACTTTTAAATATTTCACCTCCAAATAGGTGCAGCCTTTGCTGTGCATCTCTGGACACATGTGTTTCTGGGTTAATCCCTTCTTCAGCAGAGAACAAGTTTGCGGGGTGCTGGAAATGCTGCCATTAATCATTTGGTTTCAATACCTCTTCACTGGCATGCTCCAGAGCTCGTCAGCCCAGTGGCTCAAGGGAGCCTTTTTAAAGTCACAAACAGTTAGGAGCACACCTGCCTAACATCCCAGCAAATAATCTGCCCCATTGCATCATGATAAATGTAGTTTCCTCAAAAAACGAACTCAGTTACTTTTAAATATTTCACCTCCAAATAGGTGCAGCCTTTGCTGTGCATCTCTGGACACATGTGTTTCTGGGTTAATCCCTTCTTCAGCAGAGAACAAGTTTGCGGGGTGCTGGAAATGCTGCCATTAATCATTTGGTTTCAATACCTCTTCACTGGCATGCTCCAGAGCTCGTCAGCCCAGTGGCTCAAGGGAGCCTTTTTAAAGTCACAAACAGTTAGGAGCACACCTGCCTAACATCCCAGCAAATAATCTGCCCCATTGCATCATGATAAATGTAGTTTCCTCAAAAAACGAACTCAGTTACTTTTAAATATTTCACCTCCAAATAGGTGCAGCCTTTGCTGTGCATCTCTGGACACATGTGTTTCTGGGTTAATCCCTTCTTCAGCAGAGAACAAGTTTGCGGGGTGCTGGAAATGCTGCCATTAATCATTTGGTTTCAATACCTCTTCACTGGCATGCTCCAGAGCTCGTCAGCCCAGTGGCTCAAGGGAGCCTTTTTAAAGTCACAAATAGTTAGGAGCACACCTGCCTAACATCCCAGCAAATAATCTGCCCCATTGCATCATGATAAATGTAGTTTCCTCAAAAAACGAACTCAGTTACTTTTAAATATTTCACCTCCAAATAGGTGCAGCCTTTGCTGTGCATCTCTGGACACATGTGTTTCTGGGTTAATCCCTTCTTCAGCAGAGAACAAGTTTGCGGGGTGCTGGAAATGCTGCCATTAATCATTTGGTTTCAATACCTCTTCACTGGCATGCTCCAGAGCTCGTCAGCCCAGTGGCTCAAGGGAGCCTTTTTAAACTCACAAAAACTTTAAAAAGGCTCCCTTGAGCCAGTGGGCTGACGAGCTCTGGAGCATGCCAGTGAAGAGGTATTGAAACCGGATGATTAATGGCAGCATTTCCAGCACCCCGCAAACTTGTTCTCTGCTGAAGAAGGGATTAACCCAGAAACACATGTGTCCAGAGATGCACAGCAAAGGCTGCACCTATTTAGAGGTGAAATATTTAAAAGTAACGGAGTTCGTTTTTTGAGGAAACTACATTTATCATGATGCAATGGGGCAGATTATTTGCTGGGATGTTAGGCAGGTGTGCTCCTAACTGTTTGTGACTTTAAAAAGGCTCCCTTGAGCCAGTGGGCTGACGAGCTCTGGAGCATGCCAGTGAAGAGGTATTGAAACCGGATGATTAATGGCAGCATTTCCAGCACCCCGCAAACTTGTTCTCTGCTGAAGAAGGGATTAACCCAGAAACACATGTGTCCAGAGATGCACAGCAAAGGCTGCACCTATTTAGAGGTGAAATATTTAAAAGTAACGGAGTTCGTTTTTTGAGGAAACTACATTTATCATGATGCAATGGGGCAGATTATTTGCTGGGATGTTAGGCAGGTGTGCTCCTAACTGTTTGTGACTTTAAAAAGGCTCCCTTGAGCCAGTGGGCTGACGAGCTCTGGAGCATGCCAGTGAAGAGGTATTGAAACCGGATGATTAATGGCAGCATTTCCAGCACCCCGCAAACTTGTTCTCTGCTGAAGAAGGGATTAACCCAGAAACACATGTGTCCAGAGATGCACAGCAAAGGCTGCACCTATTTAGAGGTGAAATATTTAAAAGTAACGGAGTTCGTTTTTTGAGGAAACTACATTTATCATGATGCAATGGGGCAGATTATTTGCTGGGATGTTAGGCAGGTGTGCTCCTAACTGTTTGTGACTTTAAAAAGGCTCCCTTGAGCCAGTGGGCTGACGAGCTCTGGAGCATGCCAGTGAAGAGGTATTGAAACCGGATGATTAATGGCAGCATTTCCAGCACCCCGCAAACTTGTTCTCTGCTGAAGAAGGGATTAACCCAGAAACACATGTGTCCAGAGATGCACAGCAAAGGCTGCACCTATTTAGAGGTGAAATATTTAAAAGTAACGGAGTTCGTTTTTTGAGGAAACTACATTTATCATGATGCAATGGGGCAGATTATTTGCTGGGATGTTAGGCAGGTGTGCTCCTAACTGTTTGTGACTTTAAAAAGGCTCCCTTGAGCCAGTGGGCTGACGAGCTCTGGAGCATGCCAGTGAAGAGGTATTGAAACCGGATGATTAATGGCAGCATTTCCAGCACCCCGCAAACTTGTTCTCTGCTGAAGAAGGGATTAACCCAGAAACACATGTGTCCAGAGATGCACAGCAAAGGCTGCACCTATTTAGAGGTGAAATATTTAAAAGTAACAGAGTTCGTTTTTTGAGGAAACTACATTTATCATGATGCAATGGGGCAGATTATTTGCTGGGATGTTAGGCAGGTGTGCTCCTAACTGTTTGTGACTTTAAAAAGGCTCCCTTGAGCCAGTGGGCTGACGAGCTCTGGAGCATGCCAGTGAAGAGGTATTGAAACCGGATGATTAATGGCAGCATTTCCAGCACCCCGCAAACTTGTTCTCTGCTGAAGAAGGGATTAACCCAGAAACACATGTGTCCAGAGATGCACAGCAAAGGCTGCACCTATTTAGAGGTGAAATATTTAAAAGTAACGGAGTTCGTTTTTTGAGGAAACTACATTTATCATGATGCAATGGGGCAGATTATTTGCTGGGATGTTAGGCAGGTGTGCTCCTAACTGTTTGTGACTTTAAAAAGGCTCCCTTGAGCCAGTGGGCTGACGAGCTCTGGAGCATGCCAGTGAAGAGGTATTGAAACCGGATGATTAATGGCAGCATTTCCAGCACCCCGCAAACTTGTTCTCTGCTGAAGAAGGGATTAACCCAGAAACACATGTGTCCAGAGATGCACAGCAAAGGCTGCACCTATTTAGAGGTGAAATATTTAAAAGTAACGGAGTTCGTTTTTTGAGGAAACTACATTTATCATGATGCAATGGGGCAGATTATTTGCTGGGATGTTAGGCAGGTGTGCTCCTAACTGTTTGTGACTTTAAAAAGGCTCCCTTGAGCCAGTGGGCTGACGAGCTCTGGAGCATGCCAGTGAAGAGGTATTGAAACCGGATGATTAATGGCAGCATTTCCAGCACCCCGCAAACTTGTTCTCTGCTGAAGAAGGGATTAACCCAGAAACACATGTGTCCAGAGATGCACAGCAAAGGCTGCACCTATTTAGAGGTGAAATATTTAAAAGTAACGGAGTTCGTTTTTTGAGGAAACTACATTTATCATGATGCAATGGGGCAGATTATTTGCTGGGATGTTAGGCAGGTGTGCTCCTAACTGTTTGTGACTTTAAAAAGGCTCCCTTGAGCCAGTGGGCTGACGAGCTCTGGAGCATGCCAGTGAAGAGGTATTGAAACCGGATGATTAATGGCAGCATTTCCAGCACCCCGCAAACTTGTTCTCTGCTGAAGAAGGGATTAACCCAGAAACACATGTGTCCAGAGATGCACAGCAAAGGCTGCACCTATTTAGAGGTGAAATATTTAAAAGTAACGGAGTTCGTTTTTTGAGGAAACTACATTTATCATGATGCAATGGGGCAGATTATTTGCTGGGATGTTAGGCAGGTGTGCTCCTAACTGTTTGTGACTTTAAAAAGGCTCCCTTGAGCCAGTGGGCTGACGAGCTCTGGAGCATGCCAGTGAAGAGGTATTGAAACCGGATGATTAATGGCAGCATTTCCAGCACCCCGCAAACTTGTTCTCTGCTGAAGAAGGGATTAACCCAGAAACACATGTGTCCAGAGATGCACAGCAAAGGCTGCACCTATTTAGAGGTGAAATATTTAAAAGTAACGGAGTTCGTTTTTTGAGGAAACTACATTTATCATGATGCAATGGGGCAGATTATTTGCTGGGATGTTAGGCAGGTGTGCTCCTAACTGTTTGTGACTTTAAAAAGGCTCCCTTGAGCCAGTGGGCTGACGAGCTCTGGAGCATGCCAGTGAAGAGGTATTGAAACCGGATGATTAATGGCAGCATTTCCAGCACCCCGCAAACTTGTTCTCTGCTGAAGAAGGGATTAACCCAGAAACACATGTGTCCAGAGATGCACAGCAAAGGCTGCACCTATTTAGAGGTGAAATATTTAAAAGTAACGGAGTTCGTTTTTTGAGGAAACTACATTTATCATGATGCAATGGGGCAGATTATTTGCTGGGATGTTAGGCAGGTGTGCTCCTAACTGTTTGTGACTTTAAAAAGGCTCCCTTGAGCCAGTGGGCTGACGAGCTCTGGAGCATGCCAGTGAAGAGGTATTGAAACCGGATGATTAATGGCAGCATTTCCAGCACCCCGCAAACTTGTTCTCTGCTGAAGAAGGGATTAACCCAGAAACACATGTGTCCAGAGATGCACAGCAAAGGCTGCACCTATTTAGAGGTGAAATATTTAAAAGTAACGGAGTTCGTTTTTTGAGGAAACTACATTTATCATGATGCAATGGGGCAGATTATTTGCTGGGATGTTAGGCAGGTGTGCTCCTAACTGTTTGTGACTTTAAAAAGGCTCCCTTGAGCCAGTGGGCTGACGAGCTCTGGAGCATGCCAGTGAAGAGGTATTGAAACCGGATGATTAATGGCAGCATTTCCAGCACCCCGCAAACTTGTTCTCTGCTGAAGAAGGGATTAACCCAGAAACACATGTGTCCAGAGATGCACAGCAAAGGCTGCACCTATTTAGAGGTGAAATATTTAAAAGTAACGGAGTTCGTTTTTTGAGGAAACTACATTTATCATGATGCAATGGGGCAGATTATTTGCTGGGATGTTAGGCAGGTGTGCTCCTAACTGTTTGTGACTTTAAAAAGGCTCCCTTGAGCCAGTGGGCTGACGAGCTCTGGAGCATGCCAGTGAAGAGGTATTGAAACCGGATGATTAATGGCAGCATTTCCAGCACCCCGCAAACTTGTTCTCTGCTGAAGAAGGGATTAACCCAGAAACACATGTGTCCAGAGATGCACAGCAAAGGCTGCACCTATTTAGAGGTGAAATATTTAAAAGTAACGGAGTTCGTTTTTTGAGGAAACTACATTTATCATGATGCAATGGGGCAGATTATTTGCTGGGATGTTAGGCAGGTGTGCTCCTAACTGTTTGTGACTTTAAAAAGGCTCCCTTGAGCCAGTGGGCTGACGAGCTCTGGAGCATGCCAGTGAAGAGGTATTGAAACCGGATGATTAATGGCAGCATTTCCAGCACCCCGCAAACTTGTTCTCTGCTGAAGAAGGGATTAACCCAGAAACACATGTGTCCAGAGATGCACAGCAAAGGCTGCACCTATTTAGAGGTGAAATATTTAAAAGTAACGGAGTTCGTTTTTTGAGGAAACTACATTTATCATGATGCAATGGGGCAGATTATTTGCTGGGATGTTAGGCAGGTGTGCTCCTAACTGTTTGTGACTTTAAAAAGGCTCCCTTGAGCCAGTGGGCTGACGAGCTCTGGAGCATGCCAGTGAAGAGGTATTGAAACCGGATGATTAATGGCAGCATTTCCAGCACCCCGCAAACTTGTTCTCTGCTGAAGAAGGGATTAACCCAGAAACACATGTGTCCAGAGATGCACAGCAAAGGCTGCACCTATTTAGAGGTGAAATATTTAAAAGTAACGGAGTTCGTTTTTTGAGGAAACTACATTTATCATGATGCAATGGGGCAGATTATTTGCTGGGATGTTAGGCAGGTGTGCTCCTAACTGTTTGTGACTTTAAAAAGGCTCCCTTGAGCCAGTGGGCTGACGAGCTCTGGAGCATGCCAGTGAAGAGGTATTGAAACCGGATGATTAATGGCAGCATTTCCAGCACCCCGCAAACTTGTTCTCTGCTGAAGAAGGGATTAACCCAGAAACACATGTGTCCAGAGATGCACAGCAAAGGCTGCACCTATTTAGAGGTGAAATATTTAAAAGTAACGGAGTTCGTTTTTTGAGGAAACTACATTTATCATGATGCAATGGGGCAGATTATTTGCTGGGATGTTAGGCAGGTGTGCTCCTAACTGTTTGTGACTTTAAAAAGGCTCCCTTGAGCCAGTGGGCTGACGAGCTCTGGAGCATGCCAGTGAAGAGGTATTGAAACCGGATGATTAATGGCAGCATTTCCAGCACCCCGCAAACTTGTTCTCTGCTGAAGAAGGGATTAACCCAGAAACACATGTGTCCAGAGATGCACAGCAAAGGCTGCACCTATTTAGAGGTGAAATATTTAAAAGTAACGGAGTTCGTTTTTTGAGGAAACTACATTTATCATGATGCAATGGGGCAGATTATTTGCTGGGATGTTAGGCAGGTGTGCTCCTAACTGTTTGTGACTTTAAAAAGGCTCCCTTGAGCCAGTGGGCTGACGAGCTCTGGAGCATGCCAGTGAAGAGGTATTGAAACCGGATGATTAATGGCAGCATTTCCAGCACCCCGCAAACTTGTTCTCTGCTGAAGAAGGGATTAACCCAGAAACACATGTGTCCAGAGATGCACAGCAAAGGCTGCACCTATTTAGAGGTGAAATATTTAAAAGTAACGGAGTTCGTTTTTTGAGGAAACTACATTTATCATGATGCAATGGGGCAGATTATTTGCTGGGATGTTAGGCAGGTGTGCTCCTAACTGTTTGTGACTTTAAAAAGGCTCCCTTGAGCCAGTGGGCTGACGAGCTCTGGAGCATGCCAGTGAAGAGGTATTGAAACCGGATGATTAATGGCAGCATTTCCAGCACCCCGCAAACTTGTTCTCTGCTGAAGAAGGGATTAACCCAGAAACACATGTGTCCAGAGATGCACAGCAAAGGCTGCACCTATTTAGAGGTGAAATATTTAAAAGTAACGGAGTTCGTTTTTTGAGGAAACTACATTTATCATGATGCAATGGGGCAGATTATTTGCTGGGATGTTAGGCAGGTGTGCTCCTAACTGTTTGTGACTTTAAAAAGGCTCCCTTGAGCCAGTGGGCTGACGAGCTCTGGAGCATGCCAGTGAAGAGGTATTGAAACCGGATGATTAATGGCAGCATTTCCAGCACCCCGCAAACTTGTTCTCTGCTGAAGAAGGGATTAACCCAGAAACACATGTGTCCAGAGATGCACAGCAAAGGCTGCACCTATTTAGAGGTGAAATATTTAAAAGTAACGGAGTTCGTTTTTTGAGGAAACTACATTTATCATGATGCAATGGGGCAGATTATTTGCTGGGATGTTAGGCAGGTGTGCTCCTAACTGTTTGTGACTTTAAAAAGGCTCCCTTGAGCCAGTGGGCTGACGAGCTCTGGAGCATGCCAGTGAAGAGGTATTGAAACCGGATGATTAATGGCAGCATTTCCAGCACCCCGCAAACTTGTTCTCTGCTGAAGAAGGGATTAACCCAGAAACACATGTGTCCAGAGATGCACAGCAAAGGCTGCACCTATTTAGAGGTGAAATATTTAAAAGTAACGGAGTTCGTTTTTTGAGGAAACTACATTTATCATGATGCAATGGGGCAGATTATTTGCTGGGATGTTAGGCAGGTGTGCTCCTAACTGTTTGTGACTTTAAAAAGGCTCCCTTGAGCCAGTGGGCTGACGAGCTCTGGAGCATGCCAGTGAAGAGGTATTGAAACCGGATGATTAATGGCAGCATTTCCAGCACCCCGCAAACTTGTTCTCTGCTGAAGAAGGGATTAACCCAGAAACACATGTGTCCAGAGATGCACAGCAAAGGCTGCACCTATTTAGAGGTGAAATATTTAAAAGTAACGGAGTTCGTTTTTTGAGGAAACTACATTTATCATGATGCAATGGGGCAGATTATTTGCTGGGATGTTAGGCAGGTGTGCTCCTAACTGTTTGTGACTTTAAAAAGGCTCCCTTGAGCCAGTGGGCTGACGAGCTCTGGAGCATGCCAGTGAAGAGGTATTGAAACCGGATGATTAATGGCAGCATTTCCAGCACCCCGCAAACTTGTTCTCTGCTGAAGAAGGGATTAACCCAGAAACACATGTGTCCAGAGATGCACAGCAAAGGCTGCACCTATTTAGAGGTGAAATATTTAAAAGTAACGGAGTTCGTTTTTTGAGGAAACTACATTTATCATGATGCAATGGGGCAGATTATTTGCTGGGATGTTAGGCAGGTGTGCTCCTAACTGTTTGTGACTTTAAAAAGGCTCCCTTGAGCCAGTGGGCTGACGAGCTCTGGAGCATGCCAGTGAAGAGGTATTGAAACCGGATGATTAATGGCAGCATTTCCAGCACCCCGCAAACTTGTTCTCTGCTGAAGAAGGGATTAACCCAGAAACACATGTGTCCAGAGATGCACAGCAAAGGCTGCACCTATTTAGAGGTGAAATATTTAAAAGTAACGGAGTTCGTTTTTTGAGGAAACTACATTTATCATGATGCAATGGGGCAGATTATTTGCTGGGATGTTAGGCAGGTGTGCTCCTAACTGTTTGTGACTTTAAAAAGGCTCCCTTGAGCCAGTGGGCTGACGAGCTCTGGAGCATGCCAGTGAAGAGGTATTGAAACCGGATGATTAATGGCAGCATTTCCAGCACCCCGCAAACTTGTTCTCTGCTGAAGAAGGGATTAACCCAGAAACACATGTGTCCAGAGATGCACAGCAAAGGCTGCACCTATTTAGAGGTGAAATATTTAAAAGTAACGGAGTTCGTTTTTTGAGGAAACTACATTTATCATGATGCAATGGGGCAGATTATTTGCTGGGATGTTAGGCAGGTGTGCTCCTAACTGTTTGTGACTTTAAAAAGGCTCCCTTGAGCCAGTGGGCTGACGAGCTCTGGAGCATGCCAGTGAAGAGGTATTGAAACCGGATGATTAATGGCAGCATTTCCAGCACCCCGCAAACTTGTTCTCTGCTGAAGAAGGGATTAACCCAGAAACACATGTGTCCAGAGATGCACAGCAAAGGCTGCACCTATTTAGAGGTGAAATATTTAAAAGTAACGGAGTTCGTTTTTTGAGGAAACTACATTTATCATGATGCAATGGGGCAGATTATTTGCTGGGATGTTAGGCAGGTGTGCTCCTAACTGTTTGTGACTTTAAAAAGGCTCCCTTGAGCCAGTGGGCTGACGAGCTCTGGAGCATGCCAGTGAAGAGGTATTGAAACCGGATGATTAATGGCAGCATTTCCAGCACCCCGCAAACTTGTTCTCTGCTGAAGAAGGGATTAACCCAGAAACACATGTGTCCAGAGATGCACAGCAAAGGCTGCACCTATTTAGAGGTGAAATATTTAAAAGTAACGGAGTTCGTTTTTTGAGGAAACTACATTTATCATGATGCAATGGGGCAGATTATTTGCTGGGATGTTAGGCAGGTGTGCTCCTAACTGTTTGTGACTTTAAAAAGGCTCCCTTGAGCCAGTGGGCTGACGAGCTCTGGAGCATGCCAGTGAAGAGGTATTGAAACCGGATGATTAATGGCAGCATTTCCAGCACCCCGCAAACTTGTTCTCTGCTGAAGAAGGGATTAACCCAGAAACACATGTGTCCAGAGATGCACAGCAAAGGCTGCACCTATTTAGAGGTGAAATATTTAAAAGTAACGGAGTTCGTTTTTTGAGGAAACTACATTTATCATGATGCAATGGGGCAGATTATTTGCTGGGATGTTAGGCAGGTGTGCTCCTAACTGTTTGTGACTTTAAAAAGGCTCCCTTGAGCCAGTGGGCTGACGAGCTCTGGAGCATGCCAGTGAAGAGGTATTGAAACCGGATGATTAATGGCAGCATTTCCAGCACCCCGCAAACTTGTTCTCTGCTGAAGAAGGGATTAACCCAGAAACACATGTGTCCAGAGATGCACAGCAAAGGCTGCACCTATTTAGAGGTGAAATATTTAAAAGTAACGGAGTTCGTTTTTTGAGGAAACTACATTTATCATGATGCAATGGGGCAGATTATTTGCTGGGATGTTAGGCAGGTGTGCTCCTAACTGTTTGTGACTTTAAAAAGGCTCCCTTGAGCCAGTGGGCTGACGAGCTCTGGAGCATGCCAGTGAAGAGGTATTGAAACCGGATGATTAATGGCAGCATTTCCAGCACCCCGCAAACTTGTTCTCTGCTGAAGAAGGGATTAACCCAGAAACACATGTGTCCAGAGATGCACAGCAAAGGCTGCACCTATTTAGAGGTGAAATATTTAAAAGTAACGGAGTTCGTTTTTTGAGGAAACTACATTTATCATGATGCAATGGGGCAGATTATTTGCTGGGATGTTAGGCAGGTGTGCTCCTAACTGTTTGTGACTTTAAAAAGGCTCCCTTGAGCCAGTGGGCTGACGAGCTCTGGAGCATGCCAGTGAAGAGGTATTGAAACCGGATGATTAATGGCAGCATTTCCAGCACCCCGCAAACTTGTTCTCTGCTGAAGAAGGGATTAACCCAGAAACACATGTGTCCAGAGATGCACAGCAAAGGCTGCACCTATTTAGAGGTGAAATATTTAAAAGTAACGGAGTTCGTTTTTTGAGGAAACTACATTTATCATGATGCAATGGGGCAGATTATTTGCTGGGATGTTAGGCAGGTGTGCTCCTAACTGTTTGTGACTTTAAAAAGGCTCCCTTGAGCCAGTGGGCTGACGAGCTCTGGAGCATGCCAGTGAAGAGGTATTGAAACCGGATGATTAATGGCAGCATTTCCAGCACCCCGCAAACTTGTTCTCTGCTGAAGAAGGGATTAACCCAGAAACACATGTGTCCAGAGATGCACAGCAAAGGCTGCACCTATTTAGAGGTGAAATATTTAAAAGTAACGGAGTTCGTTTTTTGAGGAAACTACATTTATCATGATGCAATGGGGCAGATTATTTGCTGGGATGTTAGGCAGGTGTGCTCCTAACTGTTTGTGACTTTAAAAAGGCTCCCTTGAGCCAGTGGGCTGACGAGCTCTGGAGCATGCCAGTGAAGAGGTATTGAAACCGGATGATTAATGGCAGCATTTCCAGCACCCCGCAAACTTGTTCTCTGCTGAAGAAGGGATTAACCCAGAAACACATGTGTCCAGAGATGCACAGCAAAGGCTGCACCTATTTAGAGGTGAAATATTTAAAAGTAACGGAGTTCGTTTTTTGAGGAAACTACATTTATCATGATGCAATGGGGCAGATTATTTGCTGGGATGTTAGGCAGGTGTGCTCCTAACTGTTTGTGACTTTAAAAAGGCTCCCTTGAGCCAGTGGGCTGACGAGCTCTGGAGCATGCCAGTGAAGAGGTATTGAAACCGGATGATTAATGGCAGCATTTCCAGCACCCCGCAAACTTGTTCTCTGCTGAAGAAGGGATTAACCCAGAAACACATGTGTCCAGAGATGCACAGCAAAGGCTGCACCTATTTAGAGGTGAAATATTTAAAAGTAACGGAGTTCGTTTTTTGAGGAAACTACATTTATCATGATGCAATGGGGCAGATTATTTGCTGGGATGTTAGGCAGGTGTGCTCCTAACTGTTTGTGACTTTAAAAAGGCTCCCTTGAGCCAGTGGGCTGACGAGCTCTGGAGCATGCCAGTGAAGAGGTATTGAAACCGGATGATTAATGGCAGCATTTCCAGCACCCCGCAAACTTGTTCTCTGCTGAAGAAGGGATTAACCCAGAAACACATGTGTCCAGAGATGCACAGCAAAGGCTGCACCTATTTAGAGGTGAAATATTTAAAAGTAACGGAGTTCGTTTTTTGAGGAAACTACATTTATCATGATGCAATGGGGCAGATTATTTGCTGGGATGTTAGGCAGGTGTGCTCCTAACTGTTTGTGACTTTAAAAAGGCTCCCTTGAGCCAGTGGGCTGACGAGCTCTGGAGCATGCCAGTGAAGAGGTATTGAAACCGGATGATTAATGGCAGCATTTCCAGCACCCCGCAAACTTGTTCTCTGCTGAAGAAGGGATTAACCCAGAAACACATGTGTCCAGAGATGCACAGCAAAGGCTGCACCTATTTAGAGGTGAAATATTTAAAAGTAACGGAGTTCGTTTTTTGAGGAAACTACATTTATCATGATGCAATGGGGCAGATTATTTGCTGGGATGTTAGGCAGGTGTGCTCCTAACTGTTTGTGACTTTAAAAAGGCTCCCTTGAGCCAGTGGGCTGACGAGCTCTGGAGCATGCCAGTGAAGAGGTATTGAAACCGGATGATTAATGGCAGCATTTCCAGCACCCCGCAAACTTGTTCTCTGCTGAAGAAGGGATTAACCCAGAAACACATGTGTCCAGAGATGCACAGCAAAGGCTGCACCTATTTAGAGGTGAAATATTTAAAAGTAACGGAGTTCGTTTTTTGAGGAAACTACATTTATCATGATGCAATGGGGCAGATTATTTGCTGGGATGTTAGGCAGGTGTGCTCCTAACTGTTTGTGACTTTAAAAAGGCTCCCTTGAGCCAGTGGGCTGACGAGCTCTGGAGCATGCCAGTGAAGAGGTATTGAAACCGGATGATTAATGGCAGCATTTCCAGCACCCCGCAAACTTGTTCTCTGCTGAAGAAGGGATTAACCCAGAAACACATGTGTCCAGAGATGCACAGCAAAGGCTGCACCTATTTAGAGGTGAAATATTTAAAAGTAACGGAGTTCGTTTTTTGAGGAAACTACATTTATCATGATGCAATGGGGCAGATTATTTGCTGGGATGTTAGGCAGGTGTGCTCCTAACTGTTTGTGACTTTAAAAAGGCTCCCTTGAGCCAGTGGGCTGACGAGCTCTGGAGCATGCCAGTGAAGAGGTATTGAAACCGGATGATTAATGGCAGCATTTCCAGCACCCCGCAAACTTGTTCTCTGCTGAAGAAGGGATTAACCCAGAAACACATGTGTCCAGAGATGCACAGCAAAGGCTGCACCTATTTAGAGGTGAAATATTTAAAAGTAACGGAGTTCGTTTTTTGAGGAAACTACATTTATCATGATGCAATGGGGCAGATTATTTGCTGGGATGTTAGGCAGGTGTGCTCCTAACTGTTTGTGACTTTAAAAAGGCTCCCTTGAGCCAGTGGGCTGACGAGCTCTGGAGCATGCCAGTGAAGAGGTATTGAAACCGGATGATTAATGGCAGCATTTCCAGCACCCCGCAAACTTGTTCTCTGCTGAAGAAGGGATTAACCCAGAAACACATGTGTCCAGAGATGCACAGCAAAGGCTGCACCTATTTAGAGGTGAAATATTTAAAAGTAACGGAGTTCGTTTTTTGAGGAAACTACATTTATCATGATGCAATGGGGCAGATTATTTGCTGGGATGTTAGGCAGGTGTGCTCCTAACTGTTTGTGACTTTAAAAAGGCTCCCTTGAGCCAGTGGGCTGACGAGCTCTGGAGCATGCCAGTGAAGAGGTATTGAAACCGGATGATTAATGGCAGCATTTCCAGCACCCCGCAAACTTGTTCTCTGCTGAAGAAGGGATTAACCCAGAAACACATGTGTCCAGAGATGCACAGCAAAGGCTGCACCTATTTAGAGGTGAAATATTTAAAAGTAACGGAGTTCGTTTTTTGAGGAAACTACATTTATCATGATGCAATGGGGCAGATTATTTGCTGGGATGTTAGGCAGGTGTGCTCCTAACTGTTTGTGACTTTAAAAAGGCTCCCTTGAGCCAGTGGGCTGACGAGCTCTGGAGCATGCCAGTGAAGAGGTATTGAAACCGGATGATTAATGGCAGCATTTCCAGCACCCCGCAAACTTGTTCTCTGCTGAAGAAGGGATTAACCCAGAAACACATGTGTCCAGAGATGCACAGCAAAGGCTGCACCTATTTAGAGGTGAAATATTTAAAAGTAACGGAGTTCGTTTTTTGAGGAAACTACATTTATCATGATGCAATGGGGCAGATTATTTGCTGGGATGTTAGGCAGGTGTGCTCCTAACTGTTTGTGACTTTAAAAAGGCTCCCTTGAGCCAGTGGGCTGACGAGCTCTGGAGCATGCCAGTGAAGAGGTATTGAAACCGGATGATTAATGGCAGCATTTCCAGCACCCCGCAAACTTGTTCTCTGCTGAAGAAGGGATTAACCCAGAAACACATGTGTCCAGAGATGCACAGCAAAGGCTGCACCTATTTAGAGGTGAAATATTTAAAAGTAACGGAGTTCGTTTTTTGAGGAAACTACATTTATCATGATGCAATGGGGCAGATTATTTGCTGGGATGTTAGGCAGGTGTGCTCCTAACTGTTTGTGACTTTAAAAAGGCTCCCTTGAGCCAGTGGGCTGACGAGCTCTGGAGCATGCCAGTGAAGAGGTATTGAAACCGGATGATTAATGGCAGCATTTCCAGCACCCCGCAAACTTGTTCTCTGCTGAAGAAGGGATTAACCCAGAAACACATGTGTCCAGAGATGCACAGCAAAGGCTGCACCTATTTAGAGGTGAAATATTTAAAAGTAACGGAGTTCGTTTTTTGAGGAAACTACATTTATCATGATGCAATGGGGCAGATTATTTGCTGGGATGTTAGGCAGGTGTGCTCCTAACTGTTTGTGACTTTAAAAAGGCTCCCTTGAGCCAGTGGGCTGACGAGCTCTGGAGCATGCCAGTGAAGAGGTATTGAAACCGGATGATTAATGGCAGCATTTCCAGCACCCCGCAAACTTGTTCTCTGCTGAAGAAGGGATTAACCCAGAAACACATGTGTCCAGAGATGCACAGCAAAGGCTGCACCTATTTAGAGGTGAAATATTTAAAAGTAACGGAGTTCGTTTTTTGAGGAAACTACATTTATCATGATGCAATGGGGCAGATTATTTGCTGGGATGTTAGGCAGGTGTGCTCCTAACTGTTTGTGACTTTAAAAAGGCTCCCTTGAGCCAGTGGGCTGACGAGCTCTGGAGCATGCCAGTGAAGAGGTATTGAAACCGGATGATTAATGGCAGCATTTCCAGCACCCCGCAAACTTGTTCTCTGCTGAAGAAGGGATTAACCCAGAAACACATGTGTCCAGAGATGCACAGCAAAGGCTGCACCTATTTAGAGGTGAAATATTTAAAAGTAACGGAGTTCGTTTTTTGAGGAAACTACATTTATCATGATGCAATGGGGCAGATTATTTGCTGGGATGTTAGGCAGGTGTGCTCCTAACTGTTTGTGACTTTAAAAAGGCTCCCTTGAGCCAGTGGGCTGACGAGCTCTGGAGCATGCCAGTGAAGAGGTATTGAAACCGGATGATTAATGGCAGCATTTCCAGCACCCCGCAAACTTGTTCTCTGCTGAAGAAGGGATTAACCCAGAAACACATGTGTCCAGAGATGCACAGCAAAGGCTGCACCTATTTAGAGGTGAAATATTTAAAAGTAACGGAGTTCGTTTTTTGAGGAAACTACATTTATCATGATGCAATGGGGCAGATTATTTGCTGGGATGTTAGGCAGGTGTGCTCCTAACTGTTTGTGACTTTAAAAAGGCTCCCTTGAGCCAGTGGGCTGACGAGCTCTGGAGCATGCCAGTGAAGAGGTATTGAAACCGGATGATTAATGGCAGCATTTCCAGCACCCCGCAAACTTGTTCTCTGCTGAAGAAGGGATTAACCCAGAAACACATGTGTCCAGAGATGCACAGCAAAGGCTGCACCTATTTAGAGGTGAAATATTTAAAAGTAACGGAGTTCGTTTTTTGAGGAAACTACATTTATCATGATGCAATGGGGCAGATTATTTGCTGGGATGTTAGGCAGGTGTGCTCCTAACTGTTTGTGACTTTGTAGAAAAGCAGACAGGTGAGTCCTTTGAGCAGCCAGGCAGTTCTTCTTGGCAGGATGTAGTTTCTGGTTCAGGTTTCTTCTCCAGCAAGTGTCTCATGAGGTAGGGCAGAGGCCCTGTTTTATTCTAAGTTGTGCCTTTGAAGTGGGGATGACTTCAAAGAGTGTCTAAGAAATGCACCAAGCCCCCTTTCAGTTCAATCCTGTCTACCAGAGTCCCAGTAGGGGGTGTGGCAGTCCTTTGTGTGAGGGCAGGCCCTCCACCCTCCCAGCCCAGGAAGACCCATTCAAAATGCAGATGTATGCAAGTGAGGCTGAGTACCCTGTGTTTGGGATGTGTCTGAGTGAATGCACAAGGAGCTGTCAACTAAACCTAGCCAGACGTGGATTGAAGGGCACAACAAGATTTTAGTGCAAAGAAATGCTCACTTTCTAAAAGTGGCATTTCTAGGATAGTAATATTAAATCCGACTTCACCAGTCAGCAGGATTTTATATTACCATTCTGGCCATACTAAATATGACCTTCCTGCTCCTTTCAGATCAGCAGCTGCCACTTCAACAATGTATGAGAGCAGCCCCAATGTTAGCCTATGAAGGGAGCAGGCCTCACAGTAGTGTAAAAACGAATTTAGGAGTTTTACACTACCAGGACATATAACCACACAAGTACATGTCCTGCCTTTTACCCACACTGCACCCTGCTCTAGGGGTTACCTAGGGCACACATTAGGGGTGACTTATGTATAGAAAAAGGGGAGTTCTAGGCTTGGCAAGTACCTTTAAATGCCAAGTCGAAGTGGCAGTGAAACTGCACACACGGGCCTTGCAATGGCAGGCCTGAGACAAGGTTAAGGGGCTACTGAGGTGGGTGGCATAACCAGTGCAGCAGGCCCCCTAGTAGCATTTAATCTACCTGCCCTAGGCACATGTAGTTCACTCTACCAGGGACTTACAAGTAAATTAAATAGTCAATCATGGATAAACCAATCAGTAGTACAATTTACACAGAGAGCATATGCACTTTAGCACTGGTTAGCAGTGGTAAAGTGCCCAGAAGTCAAACGCCAACAACAACAGGTCAGAAAAAATAGGAGGAAGGAGGCAAAAAGTTTGGGGATGTCCCTGTCAAAAAGCCAGGTCCAACAGTCACGATATGGCAACTTTGGTAAGATTTCATTAGAGCAAGAATCACAAACATCAAAACATAACACGGCGTGAACATGGATCAATTTCAAGAGAGTGTCAATAATCATCAGTTCAACAAAGCATAGATTCGGTCGTTTGTCTATTTGCATCAGTTTCGTGAATACCTGTCCTAAACTCTGATCGGAATTAGCATGTTGGGCTTCATGCAAAACAATTTAGAACACCAATTTGGAAAACATCTATCTATGGTCTCTGTCAAAAGTAAGCAGTTGGTACCTAGAAAGGAAAAGCAAACAGACAAATCACAATTTCATTATCATAATTACCTCCAAAGATTAGGTCAGCACACAGGTTCAGTCTTCGTCTTCAGGACATCAGTCAATTCGCCATCAGTTAGAACTCAGCTCGAGGGCAAGAGGACACTTCCCTCATAAGGAGGTAAAGTGTAAATGGGTAAACTAAGGGCGAGGATGGTTTTAAGTAAAACAAGTCACCAAACAGAGTGACTGAGTTTCTGGATAAAATCAATAGCATTCCCTAACCCCCTTCTCAACGACTCCCCGTGACATGGGTTTTTATCCCTTTTCCATTGTACATTCTCCCAAAATTCTATTGGTCATCTGTTATACCCCACTATCTTTAACTTATCAGAAAATACATTAGGTAACCTAACTCTTCACCCCATATTATTTTATAAGTCTTTGATTGGTCTTCATAATTGACGTCTTCAGAGGTGGCACATCCGGTATGATTTCATCTTTCTGTAATTCTTTGCACATCTTTTGGTCAGCAGTTCCATTGTCTTCACCGGTTTGAATGACCTTGTACATTTCATTAATCTACACTGTTTCAGTTTATTTTAACATTTATTCCACAAGCAAGGAAAAGTATGCATGAGAACGGATTTAACATGGTTACATTCGTCTTTTAGCTTGGAGGAGAAAATAATAATAAGGTAGTGTCCTTTTATGAGTCAGCACACTGCAAAATAGAAAAATACATTTAAGATGAGAGCCAAGCAGCTAAGCTTCGGCTCATGCTAACTTAAGTACGCAATCATTAGTACAAACTTATTTAAACATAATAAAAACATTTTAGTCATTATTATTAGTCTACGTATACATTGGCAGCCACTCCCCGTGGTCATATTTCAAGTGCACGTTTAAGCAAAATTATTATTATAGTTTCTATGCAGCATTATCACACATTAATTCATAAACATTTTATGTTAATATAGATTATATAAGCTACGCTCTCTCAGGGGCATGGCCAAAGAGGATGGCTAGGGGATCCTTTACTAGGATGATGCCCTATGTATTTAAGGGTGTGGCCTAAATGAAGTTAATCTAGGATCCTCTGGCCCACAGACAGTAAAGTCAGCTTCCTGCCTGAGACACTGGAAGGTTCAAGGACACGTGGATACAAGCCTGTAAATGAAAATAAGGCCTAAAGAACAGTCAGCCAGGGTTCATAGAAGAAAAGCGCCATTCTCCCATTTAAAAAATATTCCCCTGCCATTGTGCTTCTTGCTTCTGCAACTCAGTCACAGTCCTGCTGCAGAGAGTGGGAGGAAAAACCATGTAAAAAAGCATTGATTTCTATTACTCATCTCCCTGTTCGACAGAGTTCTTTCACCCTTTTTAGGTTGAAGCCTACCAGAGACCGCAGCTGTCTGGTTGCGAAAAGACTTCTTGGTGGCATTCTGAAAGTTTCCCTGGGAATGCAGTCTGCCCATGGCTTACCATTGGCTTTTTGGTTTGTAGCCCACATTTGCTTGTTTTCTATTGACTGGCTTTATTTCTTTAGTCTGTCCAGCATGTCTTTCTCCTTCCCATGGAGCATAGCCTGCCTACTGTTCTTCCACCATTGCTCGCTGTCTGTAAACAGTCCTTTAAATTTTGTTTTCATCTTGTCACATTTGCTGTGCCTTCAATGACAGAGGTCAAATATCAGGCTCTGTCTTCCAGGAAGCTTGGTGTTTACTTTACTCTCTCTGACTTCAAAGTGAGAGGATTTATCTGAAATTTTGGTGGGTACTTGGGTGTGAGAGGAAAGTTTTTTTCTAGCACACAACACATTTTAAATGTCTGTAAATGAACTGTGCAAATATCTCAGATTCTTAAGAATGGGAAAACTCAAACAAAACACAGTTTTTGTAATTCTGAGGTGTGATGGAAACAAATATTTAAATATGATCAAAATCATTACAATAGGTGATGCCATTGCCACAAATTGTCATTTGTGTAGCATATCCTTTTATCAGTAACAATGAAAGACATAATGGTTATTTCACTAGAAAAATTGTTATCTCCAATGTCAGTGCGCTACCACCCCGGCATACTCAACTCTATGCCAAGATGCTCTACACCACTCCTCTCTACGCTACTTCACTCTATGGCAAACACCTCCACTCCATGCCACTCTATGACACTCCACACTATGCTATTCCACTCTACGACATGTCAGTCTATGCCACTTTACTCCCCCATACTAATATCTACAACACTCTACTCTAGGACACTACACTCTAGGACACTCTATGACACTCTATGCCACTCCACACTACGACCCTCTTTGCCACTCAACTCCACTCTACACCACTCCACGCTATGCCACTCCACTATACTCCACTCTATGACAATTTAATCCACTGTATGCAATGCCAGTCTATGCCCTTCCACTCTTTGCCACTCCACTCTATAACACTCTACTCTGATCTACTCTACGATACTCTAGTCTACTCTATGCCAATCTCCTATGACACTCTATTCCACTCGATGCCACGCTGCTCTACGACACTCTATGCCACTTCACTCTAGGTCTCTGTACTCCACTCTACACCAATACACTCTACACCACTCAACTGTACAACTCTACTCCATGACAATCCACTCTACAACACTTCGCTCCCCTCTACACCACTCTGTGAAACTCTATGCCACTCCATTCCACAACATTCTATGCCACTTCACTCCAGATCACTCTACTCCACTCTAGGCCATTCAACTCTATGCCACTTCACTCTACGCCACTCCCCTCTATGATTCTACTCCACTCTATGCCACTCTGCGACAATCCACTCTATGACACTGTACTCCACTGTACACTTCTCCACGCCACTCCATTCTACGCCAGTCCTCTCTACTCTACAACACTTTACTCAACTCTCAGCCCTATACCCTGGAATCTACACCTCTCCACTCCATGACCCTTCACTCCACAACCCTCCACTGTATGCCACTCAACTCCACTTTACAACACTCTATGCCACTCCACTCTACAATACTCTACTCAGCTTTAAGCCACTCTACGATGCTCTACTCCACTCTTCGCCACTCCACTCTACAACACTCTCCTCCACCATATATAATTCCCTCTAAGACAATCCATTAGCCCATTCCATGTCAATCCACTCTACAAGACTCCACTCCAAACTTCAACACTGTACTCCACTCAATGCCCCTCCACTGTATGACAGTCTTCTCCACTCAACTCCACTATTCCACTTTACAATAGACAACTGTATGCTACTTTATGCCACTCCACTCAACGACACTGTATGCCATTCTACTCTGTGACACTCTACTCCACTATTCTACTCTCCAACACTCCACTGTATGCCACTCTACTTTAAGACACTCCATGCCACTCCACTCCATGACACTCTACTCCACTCTATGGTCTTCCACTCTATGCCCCTCCACTGTATACCACTTCACTCTACAACTCTTTACTCCAATAATGTCAGTGCACACTACACCACATGACTCCACTCTATAGCACTCTGCTTCACTCTATACCTGTTAGAAATGGGGTCTTTAGTTGGCAGTGGTTTGCTTCCTGTCCAAGTAGAGACCCTCAGTCTAGTCAGGGCAAGGGAGTCACACACCTAAGATAACCCCTGCTTACCCCCTTGGTAGCTTGGTACAAGTAGTCAGGCTTATCTAGAAGGCAAAGTATAAAGTAATTGTACACACACACAAACGTACTCCACTCCAGTTTAGAAAGGTAGCCAATATTTATCTGAATGACACAAGACCCAAACGGCAAAAACCCTACAAGCATATGAATTTTTAAAGAATAAATCTCAATAAAGCTCTTAGAAACACAATAGTCCCAACTGGGGATATCACAAAGTCGTTGACGGAGTCAATTCTAACAGCCCAACTCCACCCACAAGGGAACGCCTGACGGAGTCATGGAGTCGCATGGACCCCCAGGTACAGTACCTCGGAAAACGATGAGGAAGTAAAGGCATTGCGTGGGGCCAGGGGAGGTGAGCCTCAGTTCCTTAATGTTGCAGTGGAGGTGATGTGGCATCGGTGGGCCACAGGTGCTACAACGGAGTTGGGTGCCCCGGACATCGGGGACCCGGCACTCAAAATTCACACTGTGATGGGACTCCAGATGCGCTGTACTGATATCGGTTGTGGTCAATGCCCTCAGCGGGTACCACGGCTCCTGATGCAGGCAGCAGCACGGAGTCAGACAGCGGCGCTGGTTCCGAAGTCGCTCTGGAGTTGATGCAATTGGTTTCTTCCTGGTTTCACCAAAACTTGCTTCCACGGACTCAGGAACTGGACTTAGTTCCACTTGGCAAGTCAGGACTCTAAACAAGAAAGTCCAGGTTCTGGCAGATGAAGTCTTTGATGTCCCTGAGACTTCTAACAGAAGGCAAGCTCAGTTCAAGCCCTTGGAGAACGCTGGCAAGCAGGAAGTAGAAAGCAAAGTCCAGTCCTCTCAGCTCAGGACAGAAGCAGCTAGCAGCAGGCCAGGACAGTAAAGCAACAGGCAGAGTGGCAGTCCCTCCTACAGCATCCAGCTCTTCTTCCTGGCAGAATGACCACCAGTCCAGAAGTGTTCTGACGTTGTGGTCTCAGAGGCCCAATACTTATGCTCATTACTGGCTTTGCAGTAGGCATACTTAAAAGGAAAGTCTTTGTAGTGCACACGACCCTGCCATTCCTGCCCTGGTGCCAGACACACCCCGGGGGGTTGGAGACTGCTTTATGTAAGGACAGGCACAGCGTCATTCAGGTGTAAGTGTCAGATCCTCCCACCACTCTAGCCCAGGAAAACCCATCAGGATATGCAGGACACACCTCAGCTCCCTTTGTGAGACTGTCTAGAGGAGTTCACAAACAGCCCAACTGTCATCTTGACCAAGACGTGTATTCCACAGGCAGGCAGAGGAACAGAATTGTTAAGCAGGAAAATGCCCACTTTCTGAAAGTGGCATTTTCAAACTTACAATCTCAAAACCAACTTCACCAGAAGATGTATTTTTCAAATTGTGAGTTCAGAGACCACAAACCCCACATCTCTATCTGCTCCCAATGGGAATTACAATTGAAAGATATTTCAAGGCAATCTCCATGTTTACCTATGGGCAAGATGGGCCTTGCGATAGGGGAAAACGAATTTAGCAGTATTTCACTATCAGGACATGTAAAACACACTAGTAGATGCCCTACATTTTAAATACAATGCACCCTGCCCATGGGACTGCCTTGGGCCTACCTTAGGGGTGACTTACATTTAGTAAAAGGGAAGGTTTGGGCCTCCCAAGTGGGTACACTTGTCAGGTCCAACTGACACTTTCAAACTGTCCACACAGACACTGCAGTGACTGGTCTGAGACATGTTTACAAGGCTATTCATGTGACTGGCACAATCAGTACTGCAGGTCAACTAGCAGCATTTGATTTACAGGCCCTGGGCACTCCAGTGCACTTTACTAGAGCCTTACTAGTAAATCAAATATGCCAATCATGGATAAGCCAATTTTCACATACAGATATCCCATAGGAGCACTTGCACTTTAGCACTGGTTAGCAGTGTCAGTGCTAGAGTATCAAAAACAGCAAAAACAGAGTCCAGCATGTCTGAAGCAAGACAGCATGAACACACTTCTTGTAATAAAAGCAGGTTCCCCATTTATTCGGTGCATTCCAATTTTGGTTCTAAAACATTAATGTTCCTGAAATCGGGAAAACCCTGTGATAAACAACCCAATCATACGCGGCCCTGCTGGATATTCTCCATTGTGGGAATCAAACTCATTACCTCCATTAACTCACACAGTGATACAGGCCAGGATTATTTATTCGGGGCCTGTTATCTTCCTGCACAGTTAACATTGAACTTGTTAACTTGCGAGTCTGAGTGTTCTTTGTGGAAAACTTTGGGTCAAATAATTGCAGTGAATTGTTGGTGGGCTATTGTAGTTAAGAACTTGACAACAGAACCACGAGTAATGAGAACTAATGCCTTCACTAGCTTTTATCAAACTTTTAGAATCTTGGCGATTCATTTTTCCCTTTGTGTCACAGATCTCCTGTTTACCAGACTGTGGGCACACAGAGGCTTTCATTACGAGTTGCCTGAAGTGGTATCCCTTGGGGCGAAACCTCTGCCGTCCATTCCAGCACCATTGGTGTCTCAAGGCTCAGAATTGCAGAGTCTGCAAACTCCAGACCCAGTAATTCCAGGCCTGGAAACACCTAACCGTGAACAGCTGATGTGCCCGGATACTTCTGGCTCTGCTCCTGCTGAACGTTAGGAGATGCCAACGCTCACCCCTTCTCTCCCCTCTCCTTTTCTGAGTCTGGCCTCCTCCCAAGCAGATGGTATACGGTTTCGGATTTTGGCATAGTACTTTGCCCTGGAGAGGGGTCTGGACACAGTATTCTTGGGTCTGTAAATTAGTCCTCATAATCCCTGAATACCGACTGGTTTCAGAGGTTCCAAGTCCCTCTAGTACCCGCACACTTTAATCCTGGAAATTTGCAATTACGCCCAGATTTAGGATTTTTTCCAGTATCAAGCAGTATATAAAAATTGTGAATTCAGATTTAGAATTGTCTGACTTATGACGGCTGGAGTTTTGCTGGTAAATCCCAGATCGACTGTCCCTTTATTTTTAGGAGCTAATCCTTTGTAGCTGGATAAGTATCGACACCAGTAGTGGGTGGCCCCATCTCCAATGGGGGGAATTCGTGAATTCACCTAATTACTAAATCGGGCTTTGTTTGTAAGATGATGCCTCTGACTGCCCTACAAAGATATTATATTTTTATAAAAACCCATATATATCCGATAGAAATAGAGGAGCACCCTTTCTTCTTAATCCACTCCCCACCAACCTCGCCACCAGTGTAGTGGCTCTAATGACTTTAAGTCCTTGTGAGAACCAGAATCCGCACACCAGTGGAGACCAGTAAGAAGATGTACACAAGCTGCTATAAAGGGCGTGTCCATTTTCCTCCTCAAGGCGTCTGGCACCGAATCATAACAAAAAAAATTAGGAGACAAAGGGGAATGCTAATAGCTAAATTTCCAGAATTCGCTCGCAATTGTTCTAAGTTTATATTCCTTTGCGCCGGCTGATGTGACCAAAGAGGGTAATGTCACTTCCCAATTAGAGGAGTCGCCTTTATATATTTTTTTTATCTGGATGCCAAGTTACAGCAGACATTTTAGAAATGTTGACTGTGTGAAAAGACACTGCCAAGGATGCCTCTAGCCTCAATAAGTTTGGAATTTCAATTTACAACTACTTTTTTCAAAAGACAGGGAATTGCTTAATTTAGGCTGCACAATGTAGAACATAAACACTTTTTTTGAGTGGGGGATTCCAATAATTTACATAGTGTGCACTTTCAAGCAGGCCAACAACTGGGAGCGAGAGAAGTGGCGTATTTAGTACAGTCTGCATCTTCTCTAAGCAGTTCTTTGTTTAACGTAAAGAACAGTTACATTTTGTAAAGGGCAAATTACTGACGTACTCCCAGTTTGTTAAGTACTCCCATTTTGGGAAGCAGGGCAAAGAAATCTGGTCTCTGAGGTGTCATTGTAACTTAACCACGAGGGATTGCCCAGGCATTACGATTAATGGAATCGACTCAGAAGTGGCTACTTCACGGGGGGCACTGGTGTTATCTGTGGGCCCAACGGGGTCTGTGAGTTGCTAATGACTATGCTATTGGGAGGTTTGCACTTTGGGAGGAGCAGAAGTTTGTGCTGGATAAGTTTGCAAGATCGCAGCTCCCACCCAATTCGTGGAAAGCAGGGGCAGAGTCGGGGTGCCAGGGCAGCTTGATTTAAGGTGGCGAGGCTTAGGAAGTTGCCTATTTTCTTGTTTTGTTGCCTTGCTTCTGCCTCCTACAACACACCCTTTTCTTCTCTTTTACAACCCACCCCTCAATTTATGTTAACTGTTTGGGGGGGAGCAGGGAGGAATAAGTGGCAGGTTTCCTAAGTGTCCTATCATACTTTGCAAGATAGACTCATGTAAGCCACAAGAAAGGTAGACGCCTTGGCATCAGACATTTCAAAACGTCCTGCAAATTCGCAATTGGGCTATTTGTTTACTCCAACCATATGCAGTGGGCCTCCAGTGATCAAGGAGGGTTGGCAGTGGGTGCTCTTGCATTTGTCCCTAGCCCTCCATGCCCTTCGTGGTACTCAGTAGCACAAGCTTGGGGAAGTGGCGAGATAGGGCTTAAACCTGGAGACCAAATGATGGCTTCATTGCCCTAGCACATCTCCCAGAAAGGTGTCTGGGTGGAACCCCTCATTAAGATTACCTCTAGCATGGTGGTTTTTAGCTCAGCTTACTAACTAGCCTTGCTCCTCAGTGTTGGGTACAGGTGAATTTTGTCTTGAGTGAACTCTCCAAGGGGCCTTAGGAGACAGCTGAAGGGACCCCATTCATTTATCTGATGTTGGAAGGGCAAGTTGGATTGTCAGTCATGACTCTGGGTGGCTCGAAGATTTTGGTAAGTTAGAATTTTATATGACCAGTTACTTGTGCGGTTTCTGAATTGCTTTTTTTTTGTAATTTTGAGACTGGTGCTGATCATATTCGAAATGATTTTGTTATTTTCCTGCAGTAAATGAAAAGTGTTTTCTCAAAACCAAAAGATGGGCCTCAGGCTGATTTTTGGGGAGGGTGGTATATGTCACCGGTCTTAGTCTTGGATCTCCCAGCCGCCTTGGCGGGTCCCTTACTTAGGAACTGTCCCTCTGTTGTGCTGTTTCACATTAGAACATTGACTTAAACACCGGATTGCAGTTTCAGATTGTTCGAGGAGTTGCCACATAGAATTTTCCTTATAATATCACCTAGAGAATACCCAGTCATTGCCTTTGTTCCTCCAGCTATCCAATTAGCAAGGTGGTAGCATGATGGGGCTTCGAACGTCCTTTCATTATAGGCGCTGAGCTTCTGGGGTAGTGTGAGGTGCAAGGAAAGATGGTTGAGGGTGCGAGTTCAAACACAGTAGGGTTTTAGAACTGCACCTGACAAAAACTATAACAACCTCCACACCCTAATCTCCCTTAGGTGCAACATGAGCAGGCACAATTCATTCCCAACTCAGTGCTGCCTGCTGGGGTAAAGGCTGGGTAATGCCTCTTGGAATTTGAGTATGTGAGATTCTAGACGCTGCGCGTAATGGCATTCATCCCATTGGGCTACCTTTCTAGCAACAAAGTGAATTTTTTTAGACAGTTTTGATTAGTCTGTGCATAATTTTCACAACACACACATAATCTCACACAGATCTGGATTACCCGGCAACTCATAACGTAGTTTGCCTTACGAATATGAGTACGAAAACAACAGCCCTGTCAATTTCCCTAAAATAAGAGTTGATCATGAAATGTCTTGTGTGAAATGGGAAACTGGTTGTGTGTCGTGGATTGTGCTACTAATTTCCACCATGCAACGTGCAGAAACTGAGCAGCGGACCATCGCAAGGGAAAAATTCACAAGTATATACTCACCCACAGATAGTAGGAATGGGGATCTACTGATGAAATGCTTCATAAGAGGCACAAAGCAGTTGGAAACGCTCTCGTAAAACCCATTGCTCTTGAAGAAATGTCCACAGAGTGTAAGAAAAAAACTAAGCAACTTCACCCCCCTTAGTTGCGATGTCAGCTGTGGTCGGCCTCATGTGATCGTAACAAGCCTCTAAATAAAAGGAAGGGAGGGTAGCTTGGGTAAATCAAGCACGCGGGAAAGGGGGCGGGGGGGTTTGAAGGTTTAAAGTTGAATATCACAAGAAGGTTGTACTGAGCACTGACTAAAACCCAGGAGGGGCTACCCATGGACCAGTGTACTGCTTTCCAAGAACAAACCCGTCCGTGTGTTACACAGCTTGTATTTGTCCTGTGTAAAACAACCAGCATTGGTTGTCTGAACAATTACAAAGAGGTATAAAGTATTGGCAGCGCTTGATGATGGGATTAGAGAACGCGCGAGTCACTTCCGGTCATCAGTGGGGAAAAAAAAAAACAAGTACTTGCTGCTATTCAGAGGTTAGGTTGAAGTGGCACGGATGGGAACATTCTTCACAAGTGAGAACAGGGCTGTGCACAGAAGTACAGATGTGGCCTCTAGGCACTAGTATTGTAAGAAACGTTAGAGGGGTGGGTGCAATGGTGCGAAAAGAACAGACGCAGTTAGCGGGAGAGGAAGAGAGGGGCATATTTTAAGTCGCAGGGGGCCTTTAATAAAATATGAGCTTTCCCGCCATGCTGGTGCCCTCAAAAGGCCGGCATGTCCAGGTCAGTCGCTGGGTCTTCAGGCGCTACCGATGTTCAGGTCACTCAGGAAATATCCAGATTTCCTTGAAGACCAGCCTTCTAGTGTGACCTACGCGGAGCACATGCAGCCAGCTCTCCGCGTGCGATAGATGACGTTAGGAGGATGTTCAGAGAGTCATTTCCCATCATTCAAACAATTAGGAAAGTACTCATGGTCTGAGTAGTGCTGCTTAAGCGAAGATCTCCATTGAAATGGCTGCGAGGAAGGGATGGGTGGAGAGGCCTTTTGTTAAACGATGCTTCTGAAGAGGTTTATTTCAGCTTGTTTTGTTGGTGAGATAGAGAGAAAAGAGATAAAACAGGAACCTTTGAGCTTCTAGAGTTCGAAAAAAGGTAACTTCCGCACCGACAATGGTGGGAAAGGAGTGACTGCACCTGATTGGCAAGTGACCATCATCTGCCATACACCATAGATACACTATAATATCCTACACGGGAACTTTGGAAAGCTTGTATTTTATAGGAGCGTGGCTCTGTTATAGCACTTTTTCTGGATGTTGTAAGGTCTCCAAGCACTTTCTTGTTGATTAAATAAATAGGTTTTCTGATGTGCATGTAACTGATCATAGTGAATTTTGGAGGCATCCCCTCGTCTTCATGGTGCTGTAGGCCCAGGCAGCTTGATTTTGTGACAAGAAGAGTTTTGATCCTGAAAGGTTTGGTTATGTCTTGTAGAGCAAAATAGGAAATGTTGAAGACATTGTTATCATGGCCATTGATGAGGCATCTGTGATTTGGATGGTACAGCAGTGGGTTTCACGTAACGCTCTATGTACATCCTGCTTCCTAGAAGAGAACAGTTGTCTGTAGGCAGCTGGAAGCCAGGCACTTTGACTCAC
This sequence comes from Pleurodeles waltl, assembly GCF_031143425.1. Taxonomy (NCBI): domain Eukaryota; kingdom Metazoa; phylum Chordata; class Amphibia; order Caudata; family Salamandridae; genus Pleurodeles; species Pleurodeles waltl. The sequence continues at coordinate 640,645,145 of NC_090446.1, read as the reverse complement.
CAGGAGCCTACATACAATAATGTATGGGCTCTAATTCACTGATATCGTCAGTACTTAATTTGAGCCGTGGGGTCCACCAGCACTCATGCTTGTTGACCAGCACTTATTTTTCTACATTAGACTTTCAGCCAGAGCAAGAGAGAGAAAAATACAAAAGCAGTAATGAAAGAAGAAGAGAAGGATGGAACATGGTAGAAAAGGGAGAAAGCAGGAAAAGAAAGAACCAGAAAGAGTTAGAAATAGAGACAGGGAGTGTCTGGTGGTGAGTAAAAGGCATGAGGTGGAACTAACACTATGTGACTTGTTACTGGGCACACACAATATTTGTAGTGTCATCCACGGGTATCTGAGAAAAACTATGGGCCTGAGTTAGGTATTGGCTGACTAGTTACTCCATCACAGTGGTGATGGATATCCCCTCCACCAAAATCTAAATCCCATTGTACATAATAGGATTTAGATTTCGGCGGACGGAATATCCGTCACTGTTGTGTCGGAGTAACTTGTCCGCCAATATCTAAATCAGGCTTTATTCTTTTGCAAATTAAGAACTGGTTACAGTCCCAGTTCTAGTTCCACATAAGGTGGTTCAATAGTATGTTCTTTGGGGCTTTGGTTTATTTGTAATTAAATGGTCTGGAAAAACAGAAAGAATGTGGGTCTCAGCAATAGGTTTCTTTCTGACTACACTTGTCTCTAACTTTAGGAATCTACACATTCTTGTACCTCTTGTAGAAGCACTAGTGCACTTGAAGCTTCACTTGAAAGCTGTGACATCAATAGGACCAATACTTCAAAATCGTCTCTTTGGTATGTGCCTCTCTTACCCCTGAGCTTCTGAAGCCTCACTGTGCTTAGAGATACATCTCTAGAAGTTCTACTATGCCCCCCCAAAATCAGCACATCCACGGAGACACCATCAACAGGCCAGACAAAAAGCGGTCTTGTTTGTTGAACAGACTATTGAGGTTTGCCCCAAATAAGGCAACAGGTTCTTGAATTGCACCAACACCAGTTCCAGGACAAAAGGGATGACAGATTATCCACATCCAATTGGTCATTTTCAAATGCTTCCCATTGTCTCCGCACCACTGTCTATGTATTAAATATTTACTTGCATGATAACCAGGAACGATTTGAATTTTAGTAAGAGACCAGGTCGAGAGTAAATTCATCACAGAAGAAAATTGCTTTGATCACATCTTACCAGTTCCATAACAACAGAGCATCAGTCAACACTCTAGTGTGACTTAAAAAATCTATCTTGCCTTGATGGGAGAAAGTAATAAACAAGGAGAACAAGAAGAAGTCCCTTTTGATTCAAAACCTGACTTTAAAACATGTTTGAAACTAAGAAAATTCAGAGCAAGAATTCACCAAACTACACCTGCATAAGTGCATATGCAGTCCTGGAGGCTAATAGACATTTGGGGCCAGATGTAGCAAAGGTTTTTCCCCATTCTGTGTCTATGGAAAAAAGTGTTCGTACATATGGCCCTTGGTGATCTACTAAGATTTCTAAAGTGACTGTCACAAAGATATTGAAATGCCCAAGGAATCCATATCATCACCGTAACTACGATGGCACAGTAGCAACTTTGTAATAATTCGATGTCGCCATACATGAAGGATCAAATAACGGCTAACTGTTTATTATTGCCCTATAATTCCATCAAAGCGCATTGGTGATAAATGGATTAATAAACCTTCAGTTGTGTAAGATTGATCAGAACCTTGCAGCATGCTACTAGTTATGTTTATTTTAAGCACCGTGTTTTTTCAACTGGAAAATATGCACTGAAAGCTGTAGTAGATAGAGATGGGAGAGGTAAGCAAAGGTTGAATCATTCTCAAACCAACAGCCTGATTCACAAAGAGCCTTCAAAGTCGTAGCGGAGGCTCCTCAGTCATGGTGGAGTTTTTACACTTGTGGCAGAATCTCAGCAATGAGAATTCTCGTTGTGGGGATTCCACCATGAGTATGGAGACTCCACCATGACTGTGCAGGCTCTTTGTGAATCGGACCTCAAATGTCTGCCTCAGGCTAAGCCATTGTTCAATGGTCAATAGCGAGGCCAAATAGATGAGAGCGAAGCTTCGCAGGTACTACTCTTCTCCCTCCCTAATGCAGTTTCATAAGGCAACAAACATTGGTAAACCCAACAGGTGGGGGTTAATGTGCTATCATATGAAGCATTACCTCACCTTTTCTGAGTGGTCACCCCAAATTGTTTGCCATTTGCTGTACCCTATGTTTTGGTTGACTTTAGAACTATGTACCCTTTAACGTTGCTAACCAGTAATAAAGTCCTTGTGGTACCCCTTTAAACATGGCTGAATTAGCATACTCTGAATTTACATATTTAGCTTACCTTTAAGTCTTAGTATATGGAGCAAAGTGATCTAGGGCCTGGAAGCTAAATGCTACTAGTGGACTGCAGCACCTCTTATGCAAACCTCATTGCAAACATGGCTTTGGGGTTTACCATTCTATCCTGACTGTGAAGTCAATACTACAATTCCTCTGTCAAAATAAACCATTTTGACAAGTCAGAACATTGCTTTTATTTATTAATAAATCACTCCTATGTAGTTCTATAATCCCACAGGGCTAGGTGCATGGTTGTAAAAGTAGGACATGTAGAAATGTAATATTAAAATTTCTTTAGAGAGACTAGTACCCAAAAGCTGTTTTCACTATGCGAGGCAAAGTTGTCCTATGTAGAAAACCAGAGTACAGATTAAAATTCGAATACTATATCCCAGAAATGGTGCCAGATAAAAAAATAATTAATCTGGCATGTTAATAATTATTAAAAATCCATTTCAATTGAGAATCTGGACTATTGAAAAATATTAAGGAAAAATAACTTTTAGAAAGTTACCTTTTCCCTACCTGAAGTTGCTGGAAACTAGTTTGCTTTGGCTTACTAGCTTCTCCCAGCCATTAATTAGGCTTGAATAGGTAAAAACGTTGTCCAAGAGCAAGCGGGCTGAACAGAGATGACTCTTCTGAACCTCACTGAATATGCTGGGTGGAGGCTATGGCATTGTTTTTGTACTACAGTGTCAAGTCCTTCTTGACTGTCAAATCCTGATTGATTGGTCATCTGGGCTCACATATAGCACTTGCAGCACATTTGAAAGAGGAGATGTAGGAAAGTACCATCTTGCCTGGCATGTTACCCCCATTTTTACATGTATGTAAGTTTGTTTTTGCCTGTCTCACTAGGATCCTGCTAGCTAGGACCCCAGTGTTCATAGTTTGTGGCCTGAATGTGTATACCTGTGTAGTGACTAACTGTGTCACTGAGGCTCTCCTAATCAGAACCTCTGTGCTTATGCTCTCTCTGCTTTTAAATTTGTCACTATAGGCTAGTGACCACTTTTACCAATTTCAATTGGCACACTGGAACACCCTTATAATTCCCTAGTATATGGTACCTAGGTACCCCGGGTATCGGGGTTCAAGGGGATCCCTATGGGCTGCAGCATTTCTTTCGCCACCCATAGGGAGCTCAGACAAACATTTACACAGGACTACCACTGCAGCCTGAGTGAAATAACGCTCACAGCCATTTTCACTGCACTTAAGTAACTTATAAGTCACCTATATGTCAAACCTTCACTTGCTGAAGGTTAGGTGCAAAGTTAGTAAGTGTGAGGGCACCCTTGCACTAGCAAAGGTGCCCCCACATTGTTCAGGGCCATTTCCCCAAACTTTGTGAGTGCGGGGACACCATTACACGCGTGCACTACATATAGGTCAAAACCTAAATGTAGCTTCACAATGGTAACTCCGAATATGGCCATGTAACATATCTAAAATCATGGAATTGTCCCCCCATTCCAAATCTGGTATTGGGGAGCCAATTCCATGCATCCCTGGGGCTCCACTATGAACCCCGGGTACTGCCAAACCAGCACTCTGGGGTTTTCTCTGCAGCTACCGCTGCTGCCACCCCACAGACAGGGTTCTGCCCTCCTGGGGTCTAGGGAGCCCGGCCTGAACAAGGCAGAACAAAGAATTTCCTCTGAGAGAGGATGTTACACACTCTCCCTTTGGAAATGGGTGTTAAAGGCTGGGGAGGGGTAGCTTCTCCCAGCCTCTGAAAATGCATTGGTAGGACACAGATGGTGCCCTCCTTGCATAAGCCTGTCTACACCGGTTTAGGGAACCCCCAGTCCCTGCTCTGGCGCGAAACTGGACAAAGGAAAGGGGAGTGACCACTCCCCTGTACATCACCACCCCAGGGGTGGTGCCCAGACCTCTGCCATCTTGTTTCCAGAGGTGTGAGGGCACTCTGGAGGCCTCTGAGTGGCCAGTGTCAGCAGGTGACATCAGAGACCCCTCCTGATAGGTACTTACCTGACTAGGTGGCCAATCCTCATCTGAGGGCTATTTAGGGTCTCTCCAGTGGGCTTTTCCTCAAGATAACGACTTGCAAGAATTCACCAGAGTTCCTCTGCACCTCACTCTTCGACTTCTGCCAAGGATCGACCGCTGACTGCTCCAGGACGCCTGCAAAACTGCAACAAAGTAGCAAGAAGACTACCTTAGATACTGTAGTGCCTAATCCTGCCGGCTTTCTCAACTGTTTCCTGGTGGTCCATGCTTTGGGGGCTGCCTGCCTTCATCCTGCACTGGAAGTCACAAAAAAATCTCCCGTGGGTCAACAGAATCTTCCTCCTGCTTCAGCAGGCACCAAACTTCAGCGTCACCGGTACTCTGGGACCCCTTTCATCCTGACGAGTGTGGCCCCTGGAACACAGGTGTTGGCCCAAGTAACCCAGACTGTCTAGTGGTCCAGCTGTCCAAATTTGGAGGAGGTAAGTCCTTGCCTCCCCTCTCCAGACAGTAATCCTGTGCACCGCGTGAACTGCAGCTACACGGGCTTCTGCGCACATTTCCACAAAATTATGCATGCACAGCCAAGCCTAGGTCCCCAGCACTCTGTCCTGCGATGCTCAGCTCCCTGAGTTGATCTCTGGTGTTGTGGGACCCTCTTCTGCAGTGTTGAGATGAACGCCATGTTCAGACTTCTTGAACCCATGTTCAAGGACTTCTGCGGGTGCTTCCTGCTTGTGCGTGGGCTCTCTATGTTGCTGAGCGCCCCCTCTGTCTCCTCTCCCAAGTAGCTACACCCTGGTCCTTCCTGGGCCTGGGCAGCACCCTTTTTCTTCGACCGCAACTCTTGCAGCTAGCAAAGCTTGTTTGTGGTATTTTGGCAAGGAAACAACTCTGCATCCTCCTGCACAAAGGAGAAGTTCCTAGCATCTTTTGTTGTTGCAGAATCTTCAGCTTCTTCCATCTGGAGTCAGCCATTTTGCACCTTCATCCGGGGTTTGTTGGGCTCCTGCCCCCCCGGACACTTTCGCGACTCTTGGACTTGGTCCCCTTCCTTTGCAATTCCTCAGGTACAGGAATCCATCTTCAGTGTTTTGCAGTCTGTTGTGGCCTTTACAAAATCCCTTATCACGACTTTAGTGTGTTTCTGGGGAAATAGTAGTACTTTACTCCTACTTTCCAGGGTCTTGGGGTGGGGAATCTTGGACACCCATAGTGTTTTCTTACACTCCCAGTGACCCTCTACACACTACACTAGCCTAGGGGTCCATTCGTGGTTCGCATTCCACTTTCTTAGTATATGGTTTGTGTTGCCCCTAGGCCTATTTTATTCTACAGTGTTTGCACTACTTTCTGACTGTTTTACTTACCTGATTTTGTTTTGTGTGTATGTTTTGTGTATTTTACTTACCTCCTAAGGGAGTATATCCTCTGAGATATTTTTGGCACATTGTGACTAAAATAAAGTACCTTCATTTTTTAGTAACTCTGAGTATTGTCTTTCTTGTGATATAGTACCTATATGATATAAGTGGTATAGTAGGAGCTTTGCATGTCTCCTAGTTCAGCCTAAGCTGCTGTGCTATAGCTACCTCTATCAGCATAAGCTGCTAAAACACTACTCATCTACTAATAAGGGATAACTGGACCTGGCACAAGGTGTAAGTACCATTGGTACCCACTATAAGCCAGGCCAGCCTCCTACGGGAGAGCACAGGATCTATTATCTGGTTGCAAAGGGGCTCTGCTTTTCGCCCACCAGACACCTATCTCTGGGTTTAAATATAATCCTTGGGGCACACTTGAACAGTGAACTGGATGTCAAGGCAATTCTTGTGGATCTATGGTCTGGTTGCTGAAGGACTCAGCTTTTGTCCTACTAGACTATGGCCCACATTTATATTCTGGTGGGTGACCCACAATTTCTTAAAGCATTGCTAGGAACCACTGTCACAGAGGTTCCTGTCAATGCTTTTTGAGTTTGGTGCAGGGATCTGCCAACATGATGGACCTTGCTTCAAACTGTTATTTTTTTTTTTTGAAGAAGAAAACCCCCAAGTGGGACTTTCTTTTTTTTAACTTAAAAAGAGAATAACCTCTCGCCATGGGAGTCCTCTCCTATGGTGTGGGGGACATTTTTTGTTTTTACTGTCATTTACTGCCTGGGTTTGCCTGGTGGTGATAGACAATGAAAAACAGCTATATGCCACCCATCCTAATGAGGGAGATAGAAATATACCCATTTCTCTGACGTCTCTTACTGTGTCTGGCTGTCAGAGAGGTTTGGCCACACTGGTGATAGCGTGGTCATCACCATCGTCAATCATAACAGAAAAAAGTATCTTATGAGCAGAAGCATACCATCAAAATCATCAGGAGGTTTCTTTGGCTCCCTCACACTTCATAATGGTGTTACGAGATTTATACATTTTTACAATAGTGCAGCACCTCAACCCACACTACCAAGCTGTAGAAATGAATGTTATGTTATCATGCCGGTTTCCAAATATGGTCTATTCCAAAACAAGCCCAAGTGGGCAACCCACCAAAACTCTGTCAAGATTTATTATAGTTGTCATTTTTTCATTATTTTCATTTAGGGGCAAGTTGAAATATTCATAGAAAATAAAGGACATGCTAACACAGTGGAGAGCCCCATATAAATGAATGCATGTTAAAACATGAAGGATTGATGGGTGCGTGCATATTTCTCAATATCCAAACAGATGATAATAACAAAATACATTTGGCCTGTGAAGCCATGTATTATCTGTCTGGCCCCTCCGTATCAAACATTCCATGAAACCAGAGCATGTCCAAAACAAACCTCCCCCTGCACTATGATAAAGCCCTAGTGGAAATAGATCAAAATCAAATGGTTCTTAGCTTAGCCGATTCACACCACTTACTTCAAACTGCCCTATGTAAAAAATAGAATTAAAACGTTTTAAAATTATGCACATTTAAATCAGAAGTACTTCTAGGGGTGCAAGATATAAATAGAATATACAACTGATACACGTGTATTCATACTAGTTAGAGTGTACATTCAAAAGAATATAACTTATCCACATGATTGAAGAAGAAGTAGTAGAAAAATGTAGGCTCACTGGGGACATGATAACCACTCTGTTACATCAAATTGGACCACCCTTGAGGTACAAATTGAAAGATCACATGCCATGCCACCACATGCAAGGTTACTGACTGTACTACACCTTCTTGCTACTGGCTCCTTTCAGAATACATATGCTACATTGGCTGATGTGTGTCAGTGTGCTCGCTTTTCGTTTTTACCACATCTGTTAGAAGATATAATGAAACTAACACCACAACAGCTTAGATTTCCTAAACAAGTACAGCAGCAGGGACAAGTAATGCAAGGATTTTACCGAATTGCCCAATTTCCACATGTCCTTTTTACAATTGAAGCACACATGTCAACTTCCTTCCAACTACACAAACAGCCCATCTGTATAGGAATAGGAAGCATACATATTCAATAATTGTACAAGCTGTATGTGATGAGAAGGACTGATTCACCAATGTTGTAGCAACTAATCCAGGGAGTGCCATGATTTGTACATATTCCGTCATAGTATCATCAACCAACGTTTTGAAAGTGGAATGTATAGAGATGGATTATTGATTGGTAAGTATATTTTAGCATACCATACTATATAAAGGGTTCCATAATGCGTTTTTTTTGTTGCTTGAGGTATTTTTGTATTGACAAATAACTGGTGCTCAAGTTTGCTGGCCTCAGTTATTAATATTTCGACATCCTCTGCTCTGAATTTAGTTTTTTATTTTTCTACCTCTATCCTGTGATCCTCCTAGAGAGTTATGGGTAGCAGGATCCCCCTCTAACGGCTGTATCATAGGATCATGGTGTGGTGCAGTATCCTCTGCCATTTTGTGTATTTGGACTTCGAAAATACTCCACGTCCTTTTGCGCAGCTTTGCATAATTTTTCATGGACGTGCATAACACACATATGTTTTGCGCTGTGAAGCTGCATTCTTTTCGAGCATGCGTGGGCCTGTAATGCTTTGTGTTGTAAATGTGTCGCAGCGGTATTCTGTTAGAGGCATGCAACACAGCGCTAATAATTTTTGTTGCAGCGCTAATACTACCCCACCTTCGAAAATCTCGCGCAATGTCGTACTGTAGCCTGAAGATATTTACATGGCAGAGGCCTACAATCAGCACAGTAATGCAGAATGCTACAAAAGAATTACGACATATTATTCAAAAGTAGAGAATGATTTCTTCTGTGATCTAAAGGAATGTAAACATCAGGGTTTTATGAGTAGGGGTGAGTATAGATTCCTGAAGAATGACCACCCTAAACTACCATATTTTTTTAACTTATTCTTTAAGTGCACAAGGATGCCAATAATCCTCCTGGGCGTTTCACAATAGCAGCACAGCGGAGTCTGCTTGAAAATGTTTCTAAACCGATGGATTACTTTTGGAGGCCTTTAGTTTCCAACTTGCTGTCCTATATCAAAGACACTTCTGAATTTCTCTCGAAAAAAAAATCTGACTTAAGTTGGGAGGGCGATATGCTCACTACGGTACTGGGCGTGCCATAGTTGTACACAAGCATACAACATTAAAATAGATTAATATCAGTGATGCATTTTTTTAACAGCAATTCCTATTAGGTTTTACAAACACAGTTGCATGATTCTGAAAATGTTAGAATGGTGTCATACTAAGACCATTTTTTTATTCAATTGTTTTTTGGGGTTTCATATTTCAGACAAAAATGTACGTTGTTGGTATAACAATTAAAATTACAACATTAAATAAAAGTAAGTCTTTGATGATATAACAATGGCATATATTCGTATTCATGAGTGACAACAAAATCTCTACATATCGGAGGTCTTAAGGAGTAAATAATAGGCTTTGTAGCGTGAGTTGTGCCTGATATCCAAAGACCATCCCTATTAGCTGATATAAGGGAGAGTGTCTTGAATTCTGAAGCCACCCAATGACGTGTCAAATGTGGGTAGCATTTATTAGTTCAATTACAACGCATATTGTTAGAAATGGGGTCTTTGGTTGATAGTCAGGTTACCCCCTGTTCAAGAAAGGACCCTCACTCTAGTCAAGGTAAAAGAGAATCACCCCCCAGCTAACCCCTGCTTACCTCCTTGGTAGCTTGGCAGAGCAGTAGCCTTAACTTCAGAGTGCTAGGTGTAAAGTATTTGTACCAACACACACAGTAACTTAATTAAAACACTACAAAATGACACAACACCAGTTTCGAAAAATAGGAAATATTTATCTAAACAAAACAAGACCAAAACGACAAAAATCCGACATACACAAGTCAAGTTATGAATTTTTAAAGATTAAACTCAAAAATAGCGCTTAGAAACACAAAATGCTTCAATGAGGTGTTAACACGGCGTCGTGACGGAGTCGTTCCCAACAAGCTGACACAAGCAGCACTGGACACGGAGTCGCGTAGACACCCAACTACAGTACCTTTGGTGAAGAGTGAAAATGAGTTGGTGCACAAAGTCAGGGATCGTGACGTCTGTGCGAAACGTTGAGTCCGCGCACTTCGAGCGGCATTGGTCACGACATGGTGCGGCGACTTCCACGGAGTCACGGACTTCAGCGGGGCTGCAGTGGTGTTGGGCCTGCGAAGGTCGTCGCGTTCCAGCGAAGATCACGGAGTTGGTTGCAGGCGGCGTCACCGGATTCAGCAACGGCGTTGGTCTGAAGTCGTCCAAAGTCGATTTCCTTGGATTTCCACCAGCTTTCCTTTCAAGGGCTCAGGGACTGGATAGGGCACCACTTGTCAAAGCAGGAGCCTCTCCAGAGACTCCAGGTGCTGGCAGAGAGAAGTCCTTGCTGTCCCTGAGACTTCAAACAACAGGAGGCAAGCTCTAAATCAAGCCCTTGGAGATTTCTTCACAAGATGGAAGGCACACAAAGTCCAGTCTTTGCCCTCTTACTCTGTCAGAAGCAGCAACTGCAGGATAGCTCCACAAAGCACAGTCACAGGCAGGGCAGCTCTTCTTCCTCAGCTATTCAGCTCTTCTCCGGGCAGAGGTTCCTCTTGTTTCCAGAAGTGTTCTTAAGTCTATGGTTTTGGGTGCCCTTCTTATACCCAATTTCTCCTTTGAAGTAGGCCTACCTCAAAGTAAAGTCTCTTTTGAATGTGAAATCTTGCCTTGCCCAGGCCAAGCCCCAGACACTCACCAGGGGGTCAGAGACGGCATTGTGTGAGGACAGGCACAGCCCTTTCAGGTGTAAGTGACCACTCCTCCCCTCCCTCCTAGCACAGATGGCTCATCAGGAAATGCAGACTACACCCCAGCTCCTTTTGTGTCACTGTCTAGTGTGAGGTGCAACCAGCCCAGCTGTCAAACTGACCGAGACAGGGAATCCACAATCAGGCGGAGTCACAGAAATGGTATAAGCAAGAAAATGCTCACTTTCTAAAAGTGGCATTTTCAAACGCACAATCTTAAAATCAATTTAACTAAAAGATGTATTTTTAAATTGTGAGCTCAGAGACCCCAAACTCCACATGTCCATCCGCTCCCAAAGGGAATCTACACTTTAATCAGATTTAAAGGTAGCCCCCATGTTCACTTACGAGAGGGACAGGCCTTGCAACAGTGAAAAACAAATTTAGCAATATTTCACTGTCAGGACATATAAAACACCTTACTATATGTCCCACCTTAACCATACACTGCACCCTGCCCTTGGGGCTACCTAGGTCCTACCTTAGGGGTGCCTTACATGTACGAAAAGGGAAGGTTTAGGCCTGGCAAGTGGGTACACTTGCCAAGCCGAATTTACAGTTAAAACTGCAGACACAGATACTGCAATGGCGGGTCTGAGACATGATTACAGAGCTACTTATGTGGGTGGCACAACCAGTGCTGCAGGCCCACTGGTAGCATTTGATTTACAGGCCCTGGCACCAGTAGTGCACTTTACTAGGGACTTACTAGTAAATCAAATGTGCCAATCATGGATAAACCAATTACATACAATTTACACAGAGAGCGTATGCACTTTAGCACTAGTTAGCAGCGGTAAAGTGCTCAGAGTTCAAAAGCCAACAGCAGCAGGTCAGAAAAAATAGGAGGCAGGAGGAAAAAGACTGGGGATGACCCTGCAAACAGGGCCATTTCCAACACATATCAATCCATGTGATGTACTGTTGCATACAGATTACTGAAAGGGAGAAGGGTTTTCATCTCCTCAAGGGTTTAATGTGTCATCTCTGAGGTTCCGTACCCAAAAGTATCCAATATTTATCCCAGTCTCTGGCTATTGGATGTTTACCAACTCCCCTATTCTTCTACCTACGTAGAGCCCTACTCTACGCCAGGGCTTGCAGGACCATTGGTCACCATAATTCCAATGAATGTGCTGTCAACACCTTCTATTGCCATATGATAGCTCTAGGAAATCTCCCAGGTTAATAAAACAGGTTGCAGCATTTCGTTTTTTGAACACCGGAACACTCATGGCACACAAGTGTCACAGGAGGTTTAGAGGGATATGAACAAACAGGTGGCTAAAGTACCAAAGACCTGGTCCCAGTGACATGCCAAGGATGGGCAATCTCATATCTTATGGTGAAGGTCCCTCGATGCTAAAGTGCAACGTAGACAAGGGTGACTTACCCCCAGAAAAATTCTATTGACCCTGGCAGGGAGAGATAAGGCAGGCAAAGTGCAAATACTGAACTAATTTGAACTGGGCATTACACGAGACTGTGCGTGGATAAGAGAGTGGCCTTGCACATTCCTTATGTACTATTCTGTAGAACTCTATCTTGCAGGTGTCACTTAGTTGTTGAAGTGATGATTGGAGTTGGGAGTGCTGTGCTTTATATAGCCAGCTCACATAATGTCTGCCGGTACTCATAGTGTATAGTGTTTGTGCTGGGAGGTAGATATTAGATTCTGGGGGTAATTAAAACTGCCAGGGTTGCGGTGGCAGTCTGAACGCCGCCAAAGCGATGGTCTGACTGCTTTGGTGGCAGTCTGACCTCCACATTACGACCTTGGTAGTTGCGCCACAGTCGGACTGCCAGCACTGCCAGTTTACCTCCATAGGACCAAGCAGCACCACTTTGGGGAATACGACCCCCCTCTCTGCCAGCTTTTACGTGGGGGTAGCACTGCAGGTGGCATGGCAGTGCAGGGGCCCCCATGGCCACCCTTATTGCGCTGTTCACTGTCTGCACAGTGCAATGAGGCTGGCCATGGGGGCCCCTGCACTGCCATGCCTTGCAGACATCATTGCAGACAGTGAACAGCGCAATGGGTGCTGCTGCACCCTACACAATGCAGCATTGCCGTTGGCTCAATTATGAGGGGTGTCAATGTTGTAGGCTGTTCCCTGCTGGGCCACCAGGGAGAAAAAACATTTCTGCCCGCTGGTCCAGCAAGGAACTCGTAAAGGGGCCCGATGGAATGTGGCTGCACTGACGGCAACCTGACCTCTGGCATTTGGTGGACAGCCTTTTCCATCCACCAAACTCATAATGACCCCCTCTGTGTCTACAGCCTTCCATTATATTCTTAGTATGTATGAGATTAAGCCATATGTCAAGAATTGTCCTACATCGAGTGCATAACAAACTTGTAAGGCCTGGTGTAGTTGCATAGATCCTCCTGAAACAAATCACCTACACGTTCAGAACGGCGACCTCCTGTTCATGAGTCTTTGACTGACAAGAAAGGTAAACTGTTCCAAGATGCCCAATAATTGAATGTTTGGAGCACAAGTGGATTTGCGTTTTGTGAGCAGTCTAAGCCAAGTGAAGCAGCAAAGATTTACCTTAATCATTAAGAGTAGATCTCAGATCGGCTGAGATCTATGGAGTACTATGTTATATAGTTCAGACTAGTTGAAGGGCACAGTGGTCATGCTGGTTTCTTCTAGGGCTGATTTAGCCAGCATTCTGGACGTCTGGAGTAATAAGCGTCATAGTGTCGAGCTCCCAAGCCCCATTGGTAGACATAATGTGTCAAAATGGCCAGGGCCACCCTTCAGCATTCACTCGACCCCACCAATTCTCCCAAAAGGGCATCCAGGTCACAAAAAAAAGACTGAGTAAGGAAAAGTGGCAGATTGGTAAAATAATCCAGGAGCCTCAGCAGCATCATCTTTTTAGTGATAGTGACATATCCCATGATTGACAACAGTAGCACACACCAAAAATGTAACTAGCTCCTCGAAGAGGTCATGCTTCTCAACAAAATTCCTTCTCGTAGGTCCTCGTCAGAATAAAAAAATGTAATGCCCAACTACTGGATTGTGGCGCCCTCCCTACTTATTTGGTCTCTACCCAATATTCCCACCAGAGGGGGGCAGTCCTGACAGAGGGAAAAGGCATGATTTGTCATTGTTATCCAACAGACCAGAGGCCACCCCCAAATTCCTCCAAAATATGCACTACAGCCTAAAGTCCTTTGTGAGAATCCTTCACATAAAGGAGGACACCATCAGCATATAGGGAGGTTACCGGATTACCATCAGGGAGCAGAATGCTCCAGTCTTGGCCCTCCCAACTCATTCATGCTGCAAGTGGCTCGATAGCTAGCACAAACAGGAGGGGGAGAGCGAACAGCCTTGGCAAGTTCTTCTAACAATAATGAATAGGTCAGACATGCAATTCCTGAGTCTGACCTCCTGGCCACTGAGTTAGTATATAACAATCGTACCACTCGGATAAATCTCAGTACGAATACAAACTTGTGAAGTACATCAAAGAAGTAGATACAGTTAAGCGCTTCTAATGCCATTTACAGGTGGAGGACCAGGGCAGCGGAGTATGACTTTTGCCCCATAGCTGTGTTCATGATCCTATATAGTCTTTTGATATTATTGGAGGTGTTCCTCCCTGACACAAAATAGTTCTGATCCAGATTGACTGGGGGAGAGATAAAAGACGTCTGTCTGCTGTAACTTTACTGATTATCTTGTAATCTGTGTTTAATACTGCTATTGGTCTATATGATCTTGGATAGGTTGGGTCTTTATGAGATTTCAAAATTGACACTAGAGAAGCTTTTCTAGGCGAAGGTCATAGGGTCCCATCCCCTAGGGCCTCCTGATACAGATGGTACAACATAGGGCCAAGCAAAAGGAGTATGAGTTATACATTTCTATTAGAAGGCCATCTAGGCTCAGGTCTTTACCTGTGGCCAGGACTTTTATGAAGCCTTTATCTCCTCGAGAATACTAGGGCCCTCCCTTTCTTGTCTGAGTTCAGTAACCAGAGTGGAAAGCTCTGTATTCTCTAGAAAATCCCTGGTTACAGCTAACTTGTGATCTGGAGTGGCTTTATACATAGGTCTGTAAAAGCGGAAGAGGATTTGCCAGATCTCCAGAGTCAGGAGTTGATCCCAATTATCCACTGCAGAGTGTGTATGAGCACCGTATGCCACTCAATCCAGACATCATCATTTCCTTGTCAGTTCTACTTCTTCCTTATAATGGCCAGCCACACCTGCTCTTGCAGTACGGTCAGTCACCTGCAGTTAAACTGCTGGTTCAGCTTTTAGGTAAGTGCCCTCTCAACTGTTCAGATCCCACTTTGATGATTTGTGGCTTCCCACCACAGTCTGTATACAGTGCCCTCTGGTCACCACTTACATCGCTTCCCACTCTGGAGTTCTGTAGGAGGCTTATTCCTCCTTCTGGTAAAATAATTCACTTAATCATCTAGTATTAGGGCTGAGAATTGCCATGTCAAGACTGGTGAATGGGACCCACCCCAATTTAATGCCTTATACTAATTGGCTATGAGCTGATATGTATCGCCGTAGATAAACCTCATTTGTAATCTGAGGAAGAAATCTTGTTGAGCTGATCACCCTATCTAATCGTAAGTATAAATTATGTATCAGAAGGCAAAAGGAATGAAGATGTAAGGCCAGATTATGATCCCACAAAATGTTAGGCAGGATCCACTGGTATATCCATTGTACCCATAATTTAGCATTTTGAAATGTTTGCCCCCTTGGGAGAGAGGGTGAGATGTATCAAGAGTTGCATCTAACACACTGTTAAAATCCCCCCAAGAAGCTAAGGAATGTTCACCTACTCTGCCAGGTGTAAAGATAGTTGATTTAGAAAAGCTTGCTAATTTACACGTAATGTGTAAATACTGCCTATGAGCAGGGATTGTTAATTTTTGTGCCTGCCCTCAAGGAGTAAATCCACCCTTTGGGTCTATAATAGATCTGTTGACTGTAACAGGAACCCCCTGCCCTCACCCAGTTCAAAACTCCCCAAGCATGCATAGAATGGCTTGTACTGAATACCTGACATCGTCATCTCGTCTGAAATCTATTGCCATCTTCTTGTGTAGTGTGGAATTCCTGCAGAAGTTTTATGTGAACTTTTTGGCGCATGAGAAGGGAGTGGATTCTATCACTTTTAGTCAAGCTATTTATGTCCCTTATGTTCCTTGTAGTGATAGTGTAGTTATTGAGACAAGGAATGAGCACAACCCAAGTTGCAAAATGTAGCAGTGGAGATATCCACCCCTTCCTCAACCTCACCAGTGCCCCACCACTCCTGACTATGTAGGCATGCAGAATCATTATTTAAGCTAGACGATATACACAATATAAAATAAAATATTGTAACCTTGCGGGGAAATCTGTAACTAATAGGTTGACTAGGAAAACCAAAAGACATTGTAGATTTTCTTTGAGAGTGGAAATCATGGGGCACCAGCTCACTGTAATAATGTAATTGTTGCTTTGGAGATAAATAGTATTACTGCTTGTGTGGCTCTCAATCCGGGATCCAGGATGACAGGCCAGGGTCCAGGAGTCCAGGATGTAGATGCCTACCCATTCACAGCTTCAGGGACATTCTACCATGTCTGTTACCAGGCCTCTGGGGAAAGACAGGGAAAGCCACTGGAAGTCGACAAGACACCCCAGTTACCTTATTTGGATGAATGTGTTAATTTCTTGCAGAGGTCAAAATCTTAAAACTGAGAATTCCATCCGTGTGTTGTGGTATTATAATCACTGGTGACTCCTCCTGGTCACTGGGCAGGGATGGGGTCTGCAAGATCCTCATGGTCTGAGGATTCAGAAGAAGAAGAAATGAATGACCTGGATGGATCCCGAAATATAGCTGTTGCCAGCAATGACACTTGGTGAACCTTTTGGGCTTCTTTCTGGGATGGCAGCTGTGCTCTACAGTGGGCCATTTTACGTGAACCTCTGGGAATGCGATGGCTCTTCCTGACCTCAGATTTTGACTGTTCAGTTACACTGGATTGTCTCAGGGAAGGCCTTTGGCTCTGAGCCCAGTCCTAAGTACCTGACAGGTAAAAATTTATGTTTTTTGGCTTAGCATAGTTTTAGTACAGCCGGCCTGGGAATAACCAGGAATATTTTATCCTCATATATTGATGGCTCTGTTTGAGTCCCCAAAAGGGATGCTCATTGTCAACATATTACCATGTATGATTGGGAAAAAATATGAATCAATGGTTATCCATCTCAAGTATCCCCACTCAATGTGCTGCATGAATAACAATGTCTTGATCTGAGTAGTGAAAGATTCTTTTCACCATAGAGCACGTGTGGACCCAGGAGAGGGTGGTGCACTCAGAACTGGAACCTTATACACCTTCTCAATAGAAAAGAAAGAGGATAAACTGTAGCCTAGTTTGAATTTTTTAAAGCAATTCTCGAGAAAGTCAACCACATTTGAGCCTTTGGCACCCTCTGGTAGTCCAACCACCCTGATGTTTTTGTACTTGGACCACCCATCGGCATCCTCTGCCCTATTTAAAAAAAAACAGATCCTGTCAGTGAATTCCTGGATGTGCTGTCTGGTGTCCAAAGTTTAGGGTTGCATTTCTATGATCCTTTTACCTGCATGACAGACTCTTTCTGCCAACTTACGATGATCATCACCTAAAAGGTTGGTGTTCATGGCAATAGCATTAATGTTTGATTCTAGCTGATGTGTCAATAGCAAGGAGTATTTGATCGGGCCACAGAGGACAATCATGCATCATATTTTGAGTTATTGGACTGCATGCTTTGTTTCCCTTGTGTGCCCCATGATGGTGTTCTCCATTTATTGAGACCTGGGAATTCAGGAAACAATTTTTTCACATATCGCTCAGTGTTCTTACAAGTCAGTAGTGAGGACACTCCATCAGGATTCAAAACATTGGACAGCGAGTTCTACCTGAACTCTTAGAATTATTCATTAATGTCCTGTTCCAGAAGGGAGGATCAGTTCACTTTAGCACGGGACCCCCCTTACCCCTGCTGATTGATAGATGGGGAAGCATGAGCAATCCAGTGAAAACAGAGTACGAGTATGCACAGGGAGAAAGTTCTATGGATTGTGCAGGGTGCTCTACTGGGGCCACATCGTATCTTCAGTGACAACATCCCAGTTGGTAAGGTGAGTCACCCATCTAAGCATCACCCCAGACCTCTTCTCCTGGGTCATGAAGTTTACTGTGGGCCCTGTATCAGTGAACGTCAGAGAAGGAACAGCCCCCACACCTCACTTCCACGGAACCGGGATCCCCTCCTGGTCCACAGAGAAGAATATCTTTCGGAGAGCAATTGGAGTCAATGAGCTGTGGTGCTTGCCTCTCCCTGTAGTAAGGAGCAGATCATCTTAAAGCAGACCCAGAGATGATCAATCCAGGGTGGGCATCTCTTCCTAAAAAACAATTGGGGGGGGGGCAGTTGCAAAGTGTCTTTTAACAGTTGGAGGCAGCTTTCTGTATGTTATTTTTGGTATTGGATCACAGGCCTTTGTCCAACCCTACTTGCCCCAAAACAGGAACAATGAAAACAGCACAATTGTGTAACAGGCCTCCCACCAGCTTCCCCCAAGTTTACAGTGGTACACCGGTTCAGGATGGAAGTCAAACCAATCCTCTAGTAGGCCCCAAATTATTCAGGGTCGCACCCACAGTACACTCTCCTTAAGACACCATCTTTATTTCCCCATCCCACTGGTGTTAGTCACCTCTGATTAAAATGCCTATACAGGACAGCAGGTGTTCATCTGCCCCAATAAAGGATCTTCGTTCTCTCATGGCAGTGTCCATAGTGTCGTGGGCTCCATTGAGCTGGCACCCCTTTGTTCCCTGCCACACCTCACGAAGAAGCAGCCTCAGGTAGTACCCTTCAAGGGTGCTGTATCCTTGTCTCCTGGGCTCCATACTTAGTGTGACAGCCCAACACTGCAGGCACCCACGCAGGTCTCAACCTGGGCCTTGTGGCCTGCGCGAGCCGCTCCTGTCGCTGGAGAGGTCTACCAGCTTCACTTAATGGAGTTTGTATTGCTTATGGTCCTAAAGGGCCGGGGCCATTCTGTCTCCTGCAGGCTACACTGCCAGTTCTTTTCATGAATCTCACCTATGTCCCCAGTGGCTCTCCGTGAGGGTGGAATCCACACCGCTGCAGATCTGGCACAGGTGGGCCACACTTGTCTTTGTTCATCCCCGGTCCCACCCCCACTCACCCATCTCTGGCTGCAAAGGATTCCCCGATGCACACCAACCCGAGATGAAGAATAAAAATGGTATAGTACCTCGGCATAACTCTAGATTCAGCAAGCTACAGGCAGGAGCTGGGTGAAAACACTTTCACAATAATGGGCACCTGGCCATGCCACCCCCATGTTTGTATTCAGTGATGATCTTCATGAAGAACAAAGAAGAACTGTGATGGGCACTTGCTTCACTCCCAGTTATGCTCATTTGCAAATAGACTGATGGAAGGAGCAGATGGTCAATGACTCTCACATGAAGAGGTGGGCCAATAACATACTGTTATGGGCCCTCTTGAATTACCACCTCCTCATAATTTGAATGGGAATATTACTGAGGCAGAACTGCTTATGACAGAGCTCAGTATAAATGGCATGAACCTATCATTCACTAGTAAGATAAGTGCAATTGAGTTCAAATTCTTAGATGTCAAAGTGAGGACAGAAGATCAGAAGTTAGTTACAACACTGTATAGACGACCCAAAGCTGGGATCAGCACTCTTCATGCATGGAGCTTTCACACTACACCACTCATAAAAAAGCATATGTTTTGGTGAGCTTAGTCTGTAATAGACAAGCAGAAAGAGTATGGAAAGAACATAGAGAGAGAGAGAGGGAGAGAGAGAAATGCTTTAAAGGTTTAGGGAAAGAGGATAACCAGAAGGAAATTTGAGCATTGAGCCTAGCAGAGCAGAAAAATTCAAACAAGAGGATGCTTTATCTGGATTTAAGAGAAGAAAGGGCAAACAAAGTGAATCCCGGTTTCCCGGCACTGGCACTTGACAAGAACCTAGACTGTTATAAGAAAAGAAGCGTCACAAAAATCACTAATCACATATAAGACACCAAGATCAATGAGGGCTCACGGACTCAGAAGTGACATTAGGGATGGTAAAGGCAAGGAAACATGCTTAACACCAAATGATGCCTTTAATAATTGCAGCAAATGCAACGCTGCAGACAAAGAGAGTTAATACTACAGCCTTTAACAAAACCATTCAAATTAGAGGGAAACTGGTGTACAAGAGTGACCATGTGGTGTACATGTTGACACACCCATGCCTAAAAATATATACAAGTTACACCACCCTGCAGCACATAAAATAATCTTGCATCACTTAACGGCCATCAAAACAATGGCACAAGCTATCCCATAGATACACATCTCAGGCATTCCATAACAGAGATGAAACTACCATGAGATACCGTGTAGTGGACTATGTCCCCAGAAAGTTCATAGGAGGCAACAGAGAAAAATAGCTCAAGAGCCTTGAGTCAAGGTACAACCTAGGTATGGACTTGAAGGAAACCCAGGGTCTTAATATTAACAAACAGTTCTATGTACATTCAAGATTTCAATAGTTGCCTGCCCTATCTAAGAAGTAGGTCAACAGTATTGGTTTCTTTTAAAGTGATTATTAAATGTTTTTAATCTTTTCTGTTTCTTTACAGAGAATAACTGCTGGAATGTTGATTTTGTATATTTCAGCATGGATGCTCAATGGGGCAAGATATGGCTATTTGAACGAGGCCTGGAATGGAAGATATTTTTTTAAGTAATTTTCAGAATTACGGCACCTTGTCAACACATGCATAAAACTGATTTATTTTCAGACTGATCATGCTTTGTCTTGAATGGCAATATGTGTAGCATTAAAACCATGTTCTAAGTCAGAGAACGGGAAGATAAAAAACATTGATTATAGGGTGTCGCGCCAGCTAACAATTACTGAAAATGAATTATGAGCAACACATTGAATTGAAGATTTTGCTTGTTTCTGAGATTAGGTAATATAGTCTGAAAATCCTTACAACACTACAAGATGATACATGAATTGTAATATGAGGCAATCACTGTGTTTATATTGCATGAAATGTATTGGCATTTGACATTGTGAACACGCTTTCAATAGCCAAAACGTATTGAGATGTATACCTTAGCAAATATGAATTAAATCACCACAAACAGCTTCTTGAGTGACAGTCTAGCTGAGATGCCATGTGGTAGTACATTTGGATTATTAAGGTTCTGAGGGGCGGCCCACACCAACAGCCCTGCAATGTTGGCATTTAGGACCCCAATAGCAACCACCAATGTCTTGTAGATTTGCTTTTGTTTAAACATGTTTTTATTATTTTTTAAAAGCTTTTTCTTTTATTAAAATTGAGTTAATAATTACGAAATGGTATTTTATTTTTGAGGCTCAGCTTCAATAATTAAAACGTATTATTAACATAATTAATTAACATCTAAAAATTAAAATTTACCAATTATAACAAAAATATTACTATTTTTATGATATAATTTATAGAAACATGGTAATATATTTGGTTAATATGTGTTCTTTGTTAATTTTATCACATAAAATATATTTTATTTAGTAATGTAATTCAAAATAAATTATTACATCGACTAAAAACACATTTGTGCTATTAAATTTATTAATAATAACTTCATTCTATATGTGCCATTTTTGCTTATATATATTTAATATTGAAAAGGTTATTATTTTTAAGTACATATACTATTGTCTTTAATATTAAACCAAATTTTAAAGACTTGCCTCAGAAGTTAACTATTCCTGATGTACTTTCTATGATATAATTACTTCTGATGTAAGGCTACTGAAGCAGGGCGCAACAGAAACCCCGCAGCCCCTGCAGTGCAGGTGGGGTCCCAGTCTCCAGTATGTGAAGTGGGGCCCCTCAGTTCTTCTGTTCAGAGCTGTGTGTGTCCTGCTCTAAAGTATCTGCAGTGTGCAGCCTGATCTGAGCTGTTTGCACTGACTCAGGACTGAAAAGAAACAAAGTAACTACTTACCTTGTTTTTCTTCAGTCAGGGCCCGGCAGGCCCATAGTAAGAGAGGGGGAGCCCTCAAAGAGAGCATCCACCATGGGGCACTGCTCCTCTGAGAGGGGACGAGGTAGCACAGAGCTGACTAGGTCAGGAGATTGTCTGCAACTCCAGGAACAGGACTTTGCTTGAACTCATTGGACGGTACAAAATCAATGGCATAGCTATCATTGGTGCAACCGATGCAGTGGCACTGGGGTTCAGATTCAGCGAGATTCTAGGAGTTGTAGGCTTGTTTTATAATGCCATAAATAAGACTGCAAATCCCAGAATTCGAAGAAAAAATCTGGACTGGCAAAGCACATCAGGCATGGACCTGAGTAATTTGGCAGTGTTGGATCAGGTTTTTTCTCCCACCTTCCCTGCACCAATCTCTCTCTGTTTCTACTCACTGAATAGACTGGAAGGGAGTGGTAACAGCAGGTAGAAAAGCAACTGATCGGCTGCAGATAGGCTTCAGAGATGAGCAGTAGTTTAAATTGTAGATTATTTCTCAGAGGTTGTATTTAGATGGTGACCTGGCTGCTTGTCAGAAGTTGTGGTGCTTTATAAGTGAATGCAACAACAGCAATCCAATGACAGAGAAGTTCTGTATCATGACACTTTAGAGAAGGTGCTTAGAAGGCAGGATGCTTGTTTCCAGGCCGGGAGTACCTAGCCTGACAGTTCGGGCTGGACTGTTCCTATGGGGAGCAGGGTCAAGACTTTTTTGCATATGGAAGGGTCCCAATTGGCTTGGCATGGTGGGCAAAAGAACGATGGACTATGATGCTGACCCGAACGCTTGCCAGTGGCTGAGAATCATTTAAGCATTCTATCCATCACCTTGTTCTTTTTAAGAAGGCAGGGCAAGAACTTTCGGCACATGTGATGCTTGCCCTTTACCACTTGCACTCCCAAGCTCAATAACCACGTGCATATTTTCCTCTAAAAGTTAGAAGAACTTTTAAAAATGAACTAGGAAAGGTGAAATAAACATTTCTTAGCAAGGCAAAGTGATTTGCCAGGATGAACTAAGGTGAGGGCCACTTTTCTTGTTCTAGAAACATATACACATACTTGGCATTAAATTAAAGTTTGTTGTCTGTACATAGAGTCTCGCCAGGGGTGCAAAGTCTTTTTGTGTTTTGTGGGGGAGGTCAGGGTTTATTAACACAATCTTATAAATGTGCTTATATTTACAGTAGTCCACTTGGGAACAGCATTTGTGCTAGAGAAATGCGCGTTGACCTGCTCTCAATGGTAGACACTGCAGAGACCCCAAGCACACCAAGTGCCGGCCAGTGCATATTTGAACAGAGAGGCAAAGATGCTGCAATTTGTATTTTTCAGATGACATGTTGTTAAAACCTGTATGCAGTGTTATATTCCTTCTTGACTGAGGTGTAGTACCAATAGTGTGTTATCTTAACATTGCTTTTTTCCCGAGGCACAGAATAGGGAGGTGTGAATTCTGTAGAGGATGTAGTCCATTCCTTTTGGATGAAGTGGCAGGTCCAGCTCAGCTTCCCACCACCTATGGTCCAGGGATTTGCTGCTGTCTGAAGCTTTGTTGAGGATCCGATATGTGTCTGAAAGTAGGCCCTTATCTTTTCTGGAGATCAGCCATTTTTCAAGTTCAAGTCCCGCAAGTTGTCTTCTTTTTTGGGGTTGGGTTGTGGAATGGGTAACCCAATGCTTCGATGTAGCCCCAATGTTCCACTGCTGATATTCCATATTCAGATTGAAGGTGTGGAAAGTCTATGAGGGTTGTGTAGTCGGAGAGTTTGCCATTTCTTTTGGAATTGCCCTCTTGCCAGCTATGGAATTCAGCACTCGACAATGCTGGTGGGAAAGCAGGATTGACAATGATGGGTGTGAGTGAGGAAGGGTCGGTAGATGGACCTTTAGTGACCATGACCCCAACCTACATTTTAACCAGTGCTCGTTCAACAGGTGAAGAGTAGGATCTGAGCAATGGAACTTTCCAGATATAGATCCCTGTTATGGCTTGATCAATAAAGCACCAGTGTTTCTCCATCTGCAGTCTATTCCATTCCACCATTAACTGCAGTTGGGCAGTGAAGTAGTAGAAGTTTAAGTAGGGGATGCACAATCCTCCCTCTGGTATTGATAACTAGGCCCCCTTCTTTGCCATGTGTGATATCTTGCTATCCAAACAAAAGTCCCATTCTTGTGCTGTAATTTGCCTAGTATGAGGAAGGGTGATCATAGTGAGAAGGTCTGCATTGTGTATTTTGGGAAGTAGGGTCATTTTCACCACAGCTCTCCTACCCACCCAAGAAAGGCCTCTAGATCTCCAAGATTGTAAGTCCAAACATGCTGTATTTAGTAAATCAGTGTAGTTACCTTTCTCAGGGCAGGGATACATTTTTAGCCGCAGGTAGGAAGCCCAGTGGGTTGCCCAAGGAATGAGGTAGAGATGTTCCACTTTGGCTTTGTTGGCTTGTGTGACACTGAGTTAAGGGCTTGGGATTTCTGAATGTTGACTTTAAAGCCGGATACTCTGCCAAACATCTTCAGTTCCATTAGGAGAACTGGTAACAAGGAATGGTGCTGGATAAGAACTAGCAAATCATTGTCCATGTACAGAGATGTTCTGTGAGCTTGCCAGCTTATAGTGATGCCTCTGATCTGCAGGACAGCCTATATTCGCTCTACCAGTGGGTTCATTAGAGTGCAAAGAGGAGCAAGGAAAGTGTCATCTTTGGCACATGCCCTTGGTAACTGCAAAGCCCTGCAAGGATAGGCCGTTGACTCATCAGAGCAGCATAGCTAGAATAGTTGCTCAATACCCACGTTTTGAATCATATACCTAGACCCACTTTATTCTGTATTTCTGATAAAAAAAAGGCCAGTGACCTCGATCAAATGCCTTGTCTGTGTCAGTTGACATGGAAAGTGCCGGGACTCACTCAACAGTGACTGATTGTGTGTCTGTCAGTCTCTCAGACACCCTAGAGGAGAAAACTGCACACTGTGGAAGGTTATGTTTTTCACTGGCTGGCTTTGTCTTCATCGATTTAGAGAAATTTGGGGAAGACACCTTGGATTGTTTCTGCAGGACACCAGGTCGGAGGAAGAAGTAGGCCTTAGCTTTTGAGCTGATGATCAATAATCCAGGAGTTGGGGAAACAAGTGAGTCTTGAGTAGCAGCATCACGTGTTGGTAGGTTGGGTGTTGGCAGGTGATCTGTCAGTTGTCCTCTGAACAGTAGCAGGTTGGATGGGTTGTGATGCTCTATAGGAAGCCTGTTTCGTGGGCTGTTGTCAAGCATTAAATGGATTAGCCCTCTGCAGGGTACTATAAAGTGAGTTATTGGAAAGACGGTGGGTTTGAAACACAACTTACTTTTTCAAGTTATTTTGTCAATTGTGTCCTTGATCAATAGTGAAGTTTATCAGTAAATGGCTTTTTGAGTGGTGGCATGGAGCTTGAAAAGGGAGCAGGAGCGAGGTGTTAGCATCCAGGAAACACAACAATAGACTGTTTAAATATGCCTGGCCCTTACAGTTTATTATGAGAGTGTGGACACAAAATGAATTAGTGTAAATAAAAGGCAGCATAGAGTCCAATACCAGCTTTACTGATAGCACAGCAGATGGAATATGTTGATAAACTTACTCTGACCACAAGAAAAGTATACATCCTCTTTAAACCATTGCACTGACCTGAAGGATGCACCTTGTGCATTGTACTGTTTTTAACTTTTCCCTATGTTTGGTTATCTCTGGGGAGTTTTGGGAGGTGTGGATGTCTCTGGGTATGAGGCATTGACCTGGTGGGGCTATTAGGGTCCACAGCAGCCTTGCTATTTCACTGTATATAATACAGCTAAAATGTTGGATGAGTGGTAAGTGATGTGAAGAGGTGATTGAACATGGTGATTGTTTATGGTGCAAAAAAGTGCATGTGATGGGTGAGTGGTCAGGAAGTTGGCCCCCTCCAGCAGAATCCTCTCCTCCATCAGTGGCCCTTTTGTTCAGCTGTTTGTGTGTGGGTGGGTTTGTGTGTCCCATTCAGTAGTTTACGGGAAATTAAGGGTTAAAAAATAATTGTATATTTGGACGGTTGGGCTCACGATAGCCCTGCAGGCCTCCAGTGAGAGTGCAAATTTAAAAATGGAGCCCTTCTTGGTTGAGAGGCCTATTTTTCCCGTGCACCTTGATGCTCTTGTGGAAGTGAGAGGCTCCCGCCAGACTCAAGAGAGCGAGCGTTCTGATTGGCTGGCTGTTGGAATGTTAGAATTGAAATGGCAGCACATCACTGTGAATAATTGGAGGTGTTATGAAAATAACATTTAAAAACTATCTAAGGGGCAGCACAAAGGCCTGCTGTCCCCCTAAGTTTAGAAAGAAGGTGTCTAAGGGATAACTACTGTGAAGAAAATAGATGTATATTGTTTTCAACACTTTTTTACAATCTCAAAGGACTCTCTCAGGATTGCGAAAAGTAAAAAGGGACAGATGAGTTATGCATATTGTGGTTCTTGTTTTTATAGAAGAAGTTCTTGGGCAGAGCATACTATGAACACCTGTAGTCCAAGAGAGAGGTCTCCACAGAGAGGTCAGTCTCTCTCCACACCTCTTACTATGCAAACTCATCCTCTGAGAGAGAGGTCTGAAAGGAGAGGCCATTCAATTCACACACCTTACTACGCTAACCTGTCATCTGAGAGGCAGGTTTGACAAGAGAGGCCAGTCCACATAAATACCTAAATTCATCATCTGAGAGAGCGGTATGACAGGAGAGGCTAGTCTCTTGCCATACACCAAGTGGGATTTTTTCATAAATCTAACTGATTTATTTTTCTCAATAATTATATAAAGGATTGCAGTTCATTAAACTAAACACACGGTTACTGGTGTATAAACATTACAAATACTACATTAGGATATATTCACTGTAAATATAAATTCCATTAATAAAAAGTAGGATCTTGTGAGAGGCTTGCAAGAGCAAACCATGAAGTACTGCCCTCCCGGGGATTGCCTTCCTCCCTTTTGTGAACTCTCACAAGAGCCCTGTGAGAGCCAGTGATTATGATGGGCTTCTCTGGCATGAATCTCATTTCTCAATTTAAGAACCAAAGAAAAGAGAAATGGTACAAAACAGCATAGATGATAAAATCTATCTCGGGTGAGTGATGACACCTTACAAATAGATTGATGTATCCTGTGTCCATTTGAGAGTTACAAGAACCAAGCAAATGCACATTCACTACTGTATCATTAAATATTTATCTGTTCAATACCCTGTTGCATTACAAGAAAAAAACATTATTTTTACAAAATCCATATATTACAAATTCATTCTACCAAACATACACACAGACCTAATCTAACCAACTTACTTTTAAAAACCTGGAAAATCACTGAAAAAACAAAGGTTAAAGTAACATTATAGTTAGGTGCAATGAAAATATCTGTTATCAATTAAAAAAAAACTTAGAAATTCACTGAAAAAATCAAAGGTTAAAGTAACATTATAGTTAGGTGAATTTCTCAGTGACAATGTTAATGTTTTGAACTAAAAAGAACACAGAAATTTACCAGTTATAGTTAGCAGTGCTAACAACAACTTGCACCCACTGCCATGCACTGCTTATGACCTCACATATTACATCACTGCATGGCCATTGGGCAGGGGGGCATGACTCCTGTCTTTGCTAAGACAGGAATCATATCCATTGGGGTTGTGCATCAAAAAATGGCGCAAGTCAGGTTACATCCAATTTTTTTACTCTAACCTGACTTGCACCATTCTTTGGCGAACAACCCCCAGTCTTCCCTTCGCCTCCGCTTCCCAGTTACCATCATTTATTTTGACGCTAACCAGGCTGCAGCACCGGCTAGCGTCATTCCATAAATAAGGCACCCCGGCTGGCGCGTCGGAATGGCGTTAGCCGGTGGTAAACTTTTTGACGCAAATCTGCCCAGGGGCTGATTTGGGTCAAAAAGTATAAATATGGGCTTCCATAACTTTGGCGCTGGACGGGTCTAGTGCCAAAGTATAGATATGAAGTTAAGTTTGCGCCAAATTTGCGTACAAAAAGTGATGAAAATCCGGCAGAAACAGAGCATAAATATGGGCCCTATTCCTTTATTTAAGCGTCAGTGAGGGATACACACACTAAGCCCATAAAGTTCTATTTTGTGAATAAAAATAATAATTACATTATTATAAAAAATATGAACATTACCCAGTTTTCTGTGTCCATGTGTGTGGGGTATGCTGATCCTACAAGGATAACGTTTTTATCTCTGATCCTAAACGTACCACAGAAACCCCCACTGATATCATGTGGATGTAAACAGCAGAAGTCAAATATTTGTACGGGGTGGTTGGTGACTGCCAGGGTATTGGAATTGTTGCCCCCCCCCTTACCTTTCCTTGCGAGCTGCCCCCCTAAGGTTTTGTCGCGCCACTGTACTGCAGAAACGATAATATAGAAAGCAGGGTCACTGGAGCTATGAAGTTCAGTTGTAGTTTCCAGATAAATATAGAATAATCTGCATTTGGCACATTATCCGCCATCTTCTGGATAATTTTCTGACTTCACCAAAAAAATAGTTTTCATCTTAAATGGAACAAAGGCTATTCTAAATAATCTAAGCAGGGTGCAGACGGTGGCAGGAATTCAGATGTAACAGAGGTAAACATTTTGCTAGGTGTTGTAATATCCATTAGTTGATGTATGGGAGAAGGGGTTTTGCTTTCAGCCAAAACAAACTCTTACATACTTAAGTCTTTTTCAAGCGCTGTGGAAATAATGATGTCTTTGTCACGAAAATGTTTAGTTTCGCTATTCATGAAAGTTCGTGTTTGTAGCTAAGGCACTTGTCCAAAACAGCACTAGTTTCAAGAACACACTCAAGTTTAGTAAAGAGGTATTCAAACTTTGGAGAGCAATGCCCCCCATCTCCTCCTCTCCTCTTTCCAGATGATTCAGCGTCACATCAGAGAGCAGCTTCAGATTCACAGAACAACACCGCCTTAATTCGTTCAATATATGGCTAATGTCAGGGATATATGTATAATTATTCTACTTTACCAATAATGACTATTTAAATGGTACACAATCGGCATTGCCTTTTTGGCACTCAACAGTACTACTGCCCAAATCAAAGGCATTTATTTTATCAATCTGAAAATGAAGCACTGCAAGATTCCTTGAGCGTGTGTCAGACTTGCTGATGTTTAAAACAGGCTCATGACACAATCGAATATTTTTCTAATTCAGAACTTTTGACATGTAAGTGACACAAGGATTTCTACAAAAACTACAGGAACCCGCCAGCTAGCTTTCTATAAAGTACTCTGCAAAGTGCAAGTTAGAAGCAGTTCTGTGCAAAAGAAACCTCAACAAAAAAAACTTAAATGTAATTCTGTGGTAATAGGCTGCATATAAAATAAACTATTGTATGTCTGTGGGTGCACATGCACAAATAATTATGTACCTAGGGCAGTCATTTTACACTGTGACTGTTGGGAAAGAGGACCAGAGGCCTATAGAAGTGTGTGTAAAAGGGTCCGAAGAACACAGAGGGAACACTGAAAGGGCCAGATTTACTAAATTCTCACGTTACACAGTTCACAGCGGCAACCAAAAATGTTGTGCTGTGTTGTGTGAGAAGAAGAGAGCAGGAGATCGCCATATCTACAGAGCTAGGGTCATCTCCTCCCCTCTCTCTAGCGCTGAAGCCGAAATTGGCTGCCTAGCTCCATGCACACACCTTTGCACCATAGTGAGTCTGGCATAGGTTGTGTTCCGAAAGAGTGCCCTTCCAGTGCAACATACTATGTTGAGACTACTTTTTAAATGTTTCCTATTTTGTGTGTGCTGTACAATGCAGCACTCATGTACAGTCGAGAAAAGAAAGGAGAAATAGAAACTTTTCTTCTTTAAACACCTGATTTCAAATGGCATTACGTTTTGATGCAAAATCCTGTCTACTGCTGTCTCAAATTTTTGATAGGGTTTTGCATCAAAAAGCATGGGATGTTGCATGGAAACACCAATGTACCACCCATGTAAAACCCCCATGACACTAAATAGTACAAAGCAGTGCTTCACGCTACTTTGTGCTACTTTTAGACAATTTCCAGTGCAAAAAAGTTTTGTGCTGCAAAGTAAATAACAATAACAAAATGTGTTGATTTGCGTCACTTTTGTGATGCAAACACAGTGCAAAATGTTGGTAAATCTGTCCCAAAGTCCCTTAGAGGTTGCAGTGAGCATTTGAGGGCTAACATCGATCATTTAAGGATATGAGGGGAAGTAGAGAGATCTGAGAGGCTGATGTGGTGCACTTCAGGGCTTCCATATTAGGCCTTAGGAGTTTAGCTTGCGTACAGGGGCATACCCAAGATCTTTGAGCCCCAGCTTAAGGTTCTGTGAGATTCGCATTAGCGAATGTGATGCCAGCAAAGGACAACTCAAGACTAGATACGGGTTACTTGGGTAGTCTGATGGCCGACATGGGATAACCCATGGTGGGCTGAGGCAAGATTCAAGGTGCCTGTGGAAAGTGGGGGTAAAGAGGTGGGGGTTTGATAGAGTACTAGGACTTTCAGGAAGTGCCTGAACGTCAATTGAGTGTGACTGACAGCCACTGGAGGCTAAGTTCCTGCTGAAGGTTTCTAAGATTTATTGTATGGAGCATAGATATAGAACAAGAAAAACGTGTCCCAGTTCAAATCCATGTTGTTAAAGCCTTCACGGAGAAGGTGAGACTTGCACAAGCTCCACAGAGTAGCACCAGAAGAGCTGAACTTTCAAGTCCAAAACCAGACTTGAATGTGCACTGTCAGTGCAGACAACACCTTTGGGATCGCCTTCATAGATCAACGAGGATCATGTGGTTTACATGGGGAAGGAGGAGGTGGGAGAGGACCTGCCAAGGGGAACATTGCGAAGACCAGCGCTAGAGCACCAGCCTTAAGAGGCTTGATGTGCATGTGCAAGTCTCACAGAGATGCAGTCTGTCATCATGCAGGATACTTTTCCATCTCAACAATTTGCAAACCTTTAAAAATGTCGAATACATGTAAATTAGTGAACTTTCAGTAAAGGGCAAGCCTATGTTTGCGGATATTAGTTTGCCTGCTAAAAAGGAAAAACATATTTCAGGCAAAGTGAGAGCATTTTTAGAATGGAAAACTGCAGGTTAGGTGACAAAATATTGGTATGGCCTCAGTATAGCTAAAACTGATATTTTAAATAATAGATAACTCTTAGGAGGTCTGTTAAGTGAAACCCGGGCCATTTTCTTAGAGAAATTATGCTGTAACATTCACCATTTGTCCCTGATAATTTAAAATGCTATTTCTCGGGGAAACACTGAAAACAATTCTATTGTGTGTTCGGACATCTCAGCAGACCACGTTATTGCAGGACTTTTCGTGATTGCGCTCATGGGTCTGCTTCAGAAACTTATGCCTATTCGGCCAATTTCATTAAAAAATTGCTCGCTAAAGCAAACATTGGATTATCATTATCTTCAAACTTTTTTGGGGGAAAGACGAATCATCAAAGAAGAGATCAAGCAGACTCATATGCTCTAAGCAATGCAGACCATGTGTAGATTTACTACCATTTCATACATCGCAGCGCGACAACCGAAGTTGCTGTGCTCCATTGTAGGAAAGGGAGAGAGCAGAACAGTGCATTTTTATTAATATATGATGCTGTTTCTCTCCCTGACTTGTTCCGCACTCACACCCTTGCTCCATAGGATACAATTTCTGTGCAAAATACTATGGGGCATATTTACAAGCCCCGTGGCGCACGGCAGGGCAGCAAGTGACCTTGCTCCATTGCCACGTGCCACAGGAAAAGGGCAGAAATGCACCGTATCTACAAGACATGGCGCATTTCTGTGTTCTCCCCCTGTGCTGGCGCACAGTGAGCTGCCCAGTGCTGAATCAGTCACCCTTGCACTATGTTGCTGTGAGAGAAGAGGACAGCACACATAGAAAGAGGGAAAAATTAGGAGAAATAAAGATAGTTCTCCCCGTTGAGTCTCCCCTTGATGCATCCCACATTTACAATGCCTTGTAAATCACGGAATGCACCAAAACCCATGGGTGTTGCATGAAAAAGCTCACTGCAACGCTCATGGATCGCCTCCCTGAGGCAGTGTAAGGCAACACAGCGACTTGCGCTTTGTTTCCTCACACCATATCTACAAAGCTGCGCAAAGTGGCGTGGCCTTGTAGGAATGGGCCTGCACTGTGCGCTGCCAGTGCATCCCAAAAGGTGACGCACTGGCGTCGCACGGGGCTTCTAAATAAGCCCCATAGTTTAGATATACTTTTCTCACGTTGGATGTGTGATGTACAGTAGAGCACACTTACAATACTGGAAAAGCTAGGAGAAAGGAAACCATTTTATCTTTTTAATATCTGCCTCGCAGAGGCAGGCATGGGTGGCTGCCTTAGGGCCTTCATGTACCACCCATAGGATGTCCTTCGATGCAAAGTAGTCCTAGAGCCAAGTTGCGTTAATTTCGAGCAACATTCCAGCGCAAATAAAGTTTTGCACTCGAACGTGCATCCCAACACATCAGTTTGTGTTGTTTGCATCACGTTTCAAATTTGTGAAGTAATGTCCCCTTGAACGTTTTGCTGCCAACAATGTTTAAAAACATGTTACTTATATCTGAAACTTCTATGCTGTTACTGCCGGGGTACAACAGCATACTGCGGGAAAAAATTGTGCAGATTGAAATTTTATTTTACAGCATCACTGAAAAAACAACAATCTTAGAACTGATCTTTGGAATCATTTTACTTTGACCTCTATACCGAGAAATCCTGCCTTAAGTTATTAGCAAAGTCAAGGAAGAAGAGCTTTCATGATTGTGATTTTTAAGCGTGGTTTCTGTTTCCTTTGTTTCTGACAAAGTACTGAGCTTTTTTCATAAATCTATTTTTTCAAAATGTTTTACTTTTACCTATACCTTTCAGAAGCAGCTATCAAGCTTGAAATAGCTCCGATAACCCGTATTTTAAAAGTAAATGTTGTTTTGAATCACTGTGTTCTAAATGGTGCCACAAACCATTCATAACTGTTGTTTCACTGTTTAAACTGCACACAAAAAAATCTTTGGGGCTTATTTTCAAGCCCCTCTGTGTTACTGGAATGTCACTTTTAGGACGGTTTGGCACGCACAATGCAGATCTATAGCTACAAAGCCACGTAAAGCCACCCTGTGTAGCTTTACATGTCCTTATATAGAGTGAGACAATGCTTTGCAAATCGCTGCTTTGCCTCACACTGTGATAGGGAGATGTGCCATTGGCTTTATGGTGGGTATTTTCCACATAACACCCATGGCATGTGACACATTCCCAGATTTATGAGATTTAGTAAACATGGGAACACACCAAAAGCCTACACCGCTCCAGTGGATGCATAACAAGGAGAAATAATTTTATTTCTCCTTGTTTTTTCCTCTTTCTAGTAAAACAACTCTGTTGATTGTTTTTGTACTGGAAGGTGTCCCTTACTGCACAAAAACAATCATCACTGTAATGCAGAGACCCTTGTACAATGATGCAAGGGCACCAGGATTAGTGCATGGCAGCCTATCCTGCACTAGCACAGAGGAAAAGGTCAGGAACGCACCATATCTCATATATACTGTGCATTCCTGCCCTATTCTTTTGACACAGGTCAGCACAGCAAGAATCCTTTTAGTGCTGCCCTGCGCCAAAACTTTCTAAATGATGTCCTTTGTGTTTGAAGTACAAGACAGTTACAATGTTGTCCTACAAATACTCAGGGGCATATTTACAAACCCTGTGCACCGCTGGTGTATCAATTTTTGTGATGCACCGGTGCCACATAGTGCAGACACATATCTTCCTGGCCACACAAAGCCACTTTGTGTGGCTTTTCATGGCCTTGAACATATGGTGTAAACCAACGCAGCACAAGTCACTCTGTTGCCTTTCACAGCGTCAGGGAGGCGTACCATGGGCATTGTGATGGGCTCTCCCACACAACACCCATGGGTTTTGATGCAATCCCAGATTTACAAGAATATGTAAACCTGGGAATGTATCAAAACTTGAAGCCTCCCAGGGGAAACCTAACATGGAGAAATCAATTTCACCTCCTTGATGCTTCTTTCTATGTGTGCTGCATTCTGCAGCACATATAGAAAGTGGAAAATGCTTCTCAGGATTCTTTTTGTTCAGGAAGGTGTCTCTTCCTGCACAAAAGCAATCCTGCTGACAACACAGAAACCCTTGCACCATGGTGTAAGGGAACCTGCATTGGCGCTAGGCAGCAATTTGTGCACCAGTGCACGGAGAAACAACAGAAGTGCATTGTATCTTGTAAATATGGTGCTTTCTGCCCTGTCCCTGTGGCGCAGTGCAGTGTAGCAATGTCGCTTACTGCTTGGAAATATGCCCCTCAGTACCTTGAATTTAGGACAATACAATCAATCTTTTCTGAATAACTGTAGAGGAAGTTACATATCGCAATTAGAAATTAACCTGTATTGACCAATCAACTGCTAGCTGCGAATTAAAAGGATTCTTGGATTTTTTGCCAACAGGGATGACCTGAAGAGATTTCCCTTAAGGACAGTGGAATTAGGCAGAAAATCGAAAGGGCAGGCCTTTTATTCATGAGTTTGGTGATACAGTTGTAGGCAGCCAGAATCTTTTTCAAGTAGGATATCTATATTTTTTGTGAGCAGGGCAGTTGGAGGTCGTTGTGGCTTGGAGTATTCAGGAGCAGTTTTGCTTTAAAAGCACCAGAAACTTTACGACTGTCATTCTAAGTTAGAGTGTTGATGAAATACGAACTTTAAAACTTAAATAGGTAAAAATGTCTTGAAATATTACCGGTAAAAACCGTATTTCATCAAAACGTACGTTTCCATGAATTAAATCATATCTAAACGTTCTTAGATATAAACATATCTAACGATTAAGAATTTAGAAATTGTAGTATCTTATATTCCCCTATAGTAATTAACCTAAAATAAAGTGTCTATTATTGGCTCGCTTTTAGTCTCTGTACTTAAAGACGGGATTACCGTTTCCTTAATAGTATGCCATCTCTCTTCACATTGTAATGTCTTTATTAAACGCCAGAGAGAATCCTGGCAGAAATTGTAGGGTGAGGAGGCCAGGTAGGTGATTACATTGGTTCTGCAGAGAATGACTGTTGAGAAGATAGGATATTCCATTGAGGAATGCACTTTTTGTTCACATTGCATAAAAATGTGTTTGAAATGGAAATTTGAAGCAGATGGTCGTAAGGAAACAATATTAAGCTACCCCCATGGCAGAAACAAAATCTCTCTATTTGTAAGCAAGGAAGACTGTACACCAGGATTGGAGAAAGGCTAATAATCAATAAGAAACACCATGCATAGCAAATTCATCCCAACTGATATAACGTCATTTTTTCAACTTACTGATGGGTGTTTATAAAGGCAAACCTAGCTTTATGAAGCAGCAGAGTACTGTGTCTTGCAGTGGCAATCCACAAAATAACAGGCTGCTGATAACAGCATAGGGGCACAATCCAAGACACATAAGTGAGATGTTGGCAAGGGAACTTCAAGAAGCCAGGACGACATGTTAGTGTGAGCGTCAGAGACTGGCAGAGGGTTTTAAATGTCAGTCAGAAGAGTCAGTTTAAACCTGGGGTCTTAGAGCAGTGGTCAGGGGCGGAGTTTCGCCAGCAAGATTGGGGCGGGTGTGAGCTTCTGATTCTCTGAACAATCACTCTGGCATATCATAGTAGAGTACATACGTGAGAAGCAGGGCATGAGAGGGCTTAAGGGGCAGTGAAATGGAGAGCAGTGCGGATTGTTAGAGGTATTTATAACACAATATTTTGTAAACTAACCAATATTTTTTTTAAACTTCAAAACAAGGAGAGAGAGAATGTGTGTGTGTGCATGTTTTCGTCTGTGTGCATGCAAAAATCCAAGGTGAAGTCTGACAGACACCTCACCATACCCGACTGAAAACATCTGTACCTAACAAATTACTAGAGAATACATTTATTAGGGAGGTGTGTCACCCCTAACACCTCCAATGAAGCTAGACCCCTCACAGTGCTGGATGTGCACCATGAGCAGGTGTGGCTTGCACCCTTTTCTTAGTCAAAGCATGGCATCGGAATGCTCTCTGGTCTATTGGATGCTGTAACAAAGTCTTGAGTCATAGAGCTAAAGGATTTGCCTCCGAGTTTGTTGTCATTTACATTGTTGTTGCTTTAACTTGTTCTGGGATTAGTTCTAGGAATGTGTGTGAAGTGTTCATAATTCGTTAATTGCATGAAATTTGGGAACATTTTTGTAGTCATGTAAAATGCAAATCCATATGTAGCGCTATATTTTAACACAATTTTGGGTCAATTTTAAGGCAGAGACACATTTCACTCCCAAAAAAATAATGCAAAAAAAAAACGTGGTAAAAGCGACAGCCGCTCACGTTCTGGTCATTTGTATTATTCCTTAATGCTTTTGGTAAAACTTTGCCACAAATGGCATGTCATTACGTGAAGTGGCGTACTGGTGCAAATTCGGGAATTTTACATAACAAGAAATTACCCAAAATATGCAAACTACCCCAGCGTAATTACAATTTTTCCTATCATTAATTAGTTCCTGGTGTCGTTGTGGATGTCGGTGACAGGGTAGGTGCCTTTTTCAGTGCAACATACATTGATCAAAAGATGTGGATAAGTGGACATTTAGTTTCTAAATAAACCTACTTCTTTATCAGAGAAAAGCTGAAAACATCCCTCCCTGAACTGAGGTTCTTGCTCGCAAAATTTTATGAGACTGCAGAACTTTTATGGTTTGCATGAACTCGGTGCCGAGAGTCAGGCCTCACAATGACTGCTATCTTACTAGAGGGGAGAGGAAATAGTCACAAGTCCTTTAACTTAGGCCCAGTAAAATTGGCCTGGTTAAGAAGATGTTTTGTAGAAGTTCCCAAACCCAAGCACCATCCTGGATGAAAAACTGTTAAACTACAATTTCTTTGAAACACCTCCTTCCAGTACTCTACTGGGTGCAGAGAAGGCTTTGTTGGTTATTTCATCGATGAATCACATTTTAACACTTCTTCTAGACTTTTGAAGGACCC
The DNA here is from genome assembly GCF_031143425.1 of Pleurodeles waltl. Lineage (NCBI taxonomy): Eukaryota > Metazoa > Chordata > Amphibia > Caudata > Salamandridae > Pleurodeles > Pleurodeles waltl. The sequence goes on along the minus strand of NC_090446.1, from coordinate 640,608,263 downwards.
TATGAACTTTGTTTAGAGATCATAAATAAACTATAGTTAACTGGAACCTAGAGGCTTATTGCAGGTATACTTTGGAACAGATTGCAAACATGTAGACACAGGCTGGACTCTGAACTTGAAAAATTAAAAACAACTAACCAAACCTATAGAAAAATACTAAACAGATAATTTATTAACAATTTTTACACTGTTATCACATATTCTTGTAATGCAATCACACCGTCCAAATTTCCTGGATACACTTCTTGTGTGGTGTGTACGCAGTTACAGTATTATTACTCTAATCCTTTAGCCTCAGTTCGTTAATACAAGGGTTATAGGATTAAACGATTTGATAAACTGGTATTTAGAATTCAACTTTCGATCCTGATAGCTTATTCAGAGGCTGGGACTGTACGGACTTATTAGAGTGAATGGGAAATCAGGGAAGTGTCTAAAGCTGTAGGTTGAGTGCTTTTAGAGACCCATCGGGGGAGGGACACTCTGACATTCTTAGGGGATCCACAGAGACTCATCTCCACCATAATGAAGGATACCCTACTCACAAGATATGGTCTGACCCCTGAGCAGTATAAGGACAAGTTTAGGTCCTTCAAAAAAGAAAGAGTCTCAAACTTGTTTGGAGTGTGTGGATTCCTTTTGCAGGTCACTGGATGGTTGGGTGAAGGGCAGTAAGGGAACAACCTTTGAGGAGCTGTACAATGTGATTGCTTGGGAGCATTTGTAAAGTCTTTGTTTTCCACAGCTGCGCAACCACCTGATTGACAGCAAGCTGACCGATCCCAGGAAGCTTGTGCAGGAAGTGGACTGTTGGAAGAGCACTAGGGTCCAAAAGAGGTATGGGGGAGACCATACCAAGGGTGGGGAGGGTCCCCATTAAAAGAAGTGAGGGAAGTAAGGGTAAACAGGGTGAATTCTCTAAAGGTCCCCAGTCTAGTTCCCACGGTAAGGAATCCCAGCCCCCAGTAGAAAAGAAACCACAGATCTCTACAGGGAAACCTTCAGAGAAGGGCCCCGCAAGTGCTTTTCATGTGATCAGGAGGGTCACAAGAGGGGGGACCCCAGATGTCCCAAGTGGACACCGGCACCCACTGGTGCTCATTCACAGGGTTTGGCCAGTGCAGCGATACGGGAGGAGTTGGCTCCAGGTGGGAGGGAGTCAGCTGAGATGACCCTTGTCTCACTAGGGGACAGTGAGATGGTCCAGAGAACCCTGGTGTCTCAGAACACTAAGAAATACAGGTGGTGGGTGACCATCAATTGACAGAGGATGGAGGCTCTTAGAGACACAGGAGCCAGTGTGACTACAGTGAGGAGTCACCTGGTGTCTGAAGAGTAGATAGATCCCCATGCACTTCACCAAGTAGTTGCAGTGGACAACTCAGAGCCCCTGTGCAGAGTAGCGCAGGCTCCCTTTGAATGGGGTGGGGTCTCAGGTTCTTTGAAAGTAGCTGTGAGTCCAACCATGCTTGTGGATTGTTTGCTTGGCAATAACCTGGAGGATTCCCCTTGGAAAGAAGTGCAACGCAGGTCACACTTGGAGATGTTAGGTCTGCCTGGGTGGGTGGGTGGGTGTGTCTACACAGTCCATGGCAGCCCGTCAGGGTGATCAGGGTACCTTGGAGCATGAAAGAGTGGCCCATGTGTCTGCCAGAAGGAGGAAGGGCATGGGGCGCAGGAAACTAGCTCCAGAAGTTTCCACGGTCTAGGAGGAGGTTGAACCTAAAGGGGAGGCCCTGGAGACTACAGGGGAACAGGTGGCTGAACTGGGGGAGGTCCCTGAGCTGTCACAGTGGCAGCACAAAGTGGGGCCCACCAGGGAGGCCTTCTGTGAGACACAAAAAGTATGCCCTACTCTGCAGGGTTTGCGGCAGCAGGCGGCAGACAGGGCATCTGGCAAGGAGACTGGATTACATTTGATTTACTGGGAGGATGGCCTCCTATATAGTGAGCCTAAGGTCCCTGAGCCTGGGTCAGCCCGTGTGCTGGTGGTACTCCAGGGCTTCAGAGCCTTCCTACTGGGTCTGACTCATGATGTGCCTTTAGCTGGTCATTTGGGGCAGGACAAGACTTTTGAGCAGCTTGTCACCCACTTTTAATGGCTCCAAATGCACAGGCACTCGGATACTCACTGTAAGTCTTTCCAAACTTGTCAGACAAGTGGCAAGAGTGGAGGTAAATGCAAGGCTCCCCTCCAGCCATTTCCTGTGGTTAGTACCCCCTTTGAAATGGTTGGTATTGACATTGTGGGACCTCTAGATCCCAAGACAGCCATAGGCAACAGGTTTATCCTGGCCTTGGTGAACCATGCCATCCGATACCCCAAAGCCATTCCTCTGAGGTCAATCATCTCCCCTGTGGTGGAACGTGCATTGATGGGTGTTTTTACCCGCATGGGCTTGCCCAAGGAAGTGGTATCTGATAGGGGTACCAACTTCATATCAGCATCTATGAAGTCTCTGTGGAGGGAGTGTGGGGTAACTTATAAGTTCACCACTTCTTCCCACCCCCAAAGCAATGGTCTGGTTAAGAGGTTCAACTGCACCTTGAAGGGCATGATTATGGGCCTATCAGAGCCCTTGAGGAGTAAGTGGGATATCCTCTTGCCATTCCTTCTGTTCGCCTACAGGGAGGTACCTCAAAAAGGTATTGGATTCAGCCCTTTTGAGCTATTGTATGGCCACCCTGTCAGGGGACCTTTGAGTCTGGTAAACAAGGTTTAGGAGAAAGCCCCCAGTAAACCCCTCCCCAGGATGTATTCAGCTACATGCTGGTTCTTAGAAGCCAGACTGCCCGCTTCAGGGGTCTCGCACAAGAGAAGCTAGAGGCAAGCCAGGAGGCATGAAATGCTGGTAGGACCAGAATGCCACTCTGGTCGAGTTTCAGCCTGGCCAGAAAGTATGGGTGATGGTGCCAGTGGAGCTTAGGGTGCTCCAGGACAAATGGACTGGGCCATTTGAGGTGGTGGAGTGCAAGAGTAAAGTCATCTACCTGGTAGACTTGCAGACTCCCAGGAACCCCTTGAGGGTCCTGCATGTGAACCGCCTCAGCCACACTTTGAGCGAACTGAGTTAACAATGCTCCTAGCAACAGATGATGGGGTGGAGGAAGAAAGTGAGCCTCTTTCTCACCTCCTGTTTGCTAGGGAGAAGGACGGGTCTGTGGAGGGTGTGAGCCTTTCCTCCTTCCTGACCCCAGAACAATAGAGGGACTGTCGCCAGGTGTTGGGTCAGTTTGCCTCTCTGTTCTCCTTAATCCCAGGGGTCACACACTTACGTACGCATGATGTGGACACTGGGGACAGTCCTCCTGTTAATCATAAGATTTACACAGTGACTGACAAGGTTAGGGCTAACATCAAAGATGAAGTTTCTAAGATGTTACCATTAGGGATTGAGTTTTCCAGTAGCACTTGGGCCAGCCCTGTGGTCTTGGTCTCAAAAGGTGCTGTTCCTGGTGCCACTCCAGAACTCCTGTTCTGTGTGGATTACCGGGGACTCAATGCGGTCAGTAAGACTGACACGCACCCCATCCACCGAGCTGATGAGCTCATCGACCAGTTGGGGGCTGCCAAATACCTAAGTACATTTGATCTCACCTCTGCGTATTGCCAGATTGCCCTAACTCTAGATCAAGCCGTTGGAGATTTATTATCAAGATGGAAGGCACACAAAGTCCAGTCTGTGCCCTCTTACTCTGGCCGAAGCAGCAACTGCAGGATAGCTCCGGAAAGCACAGTCACAGGCAGGGCAGCTCTTCTTCCTCAGCTATTCAGCTCTTCTCCAGGCAGAGGTTCCTCTTGGTTCCAGAAGTGTTTCTCAAGTCTGTGGTTTTGGGTGCCTTTCTTATACCCAATTTCTCCTTTGAAGTAGGCCTACTTCAAAGTAAAGTCTCTTTTGAATGTGAAATCCTGCCTTGCCCAGGCCAGGCCCCAGACACTCACCAGGGGGTTGGAGATTGCATTGTGTGAGGGCAGGCACATCCCTTTCAGGTGTAAGTGACCACTCCTCCCCTCCCTCCTAGCACAGATGGCTCATCTGGAAATACAGATTACACCCCAGCTCCTTTTGTGTCACTGTCTAGTGTGAGGTGCAACCAGCCCAACTGTCAAACTGACCCAGACAAGGAATCCACAAACAGGCAAAGTCACAGAAATGGTATAAGCAAGAAAATGCTCACTTTCTAAAAGTGGCATTTTCAAACACACAATCTCAAAATCAACTTTACTAAAAGATGTATTTTTAAATTGTGAGCTCAGAGTCCCCAAACTCCACATGTCGATCCGCTCCCAAAGGAAATCTACACTTTAATCAGATTTAAAGGTAGCCCCAATATTAACCTATGAGAGGGACAGGCCTTGCAACAGTGAAAAACGAATTTAGCAATATTTCACTGTCAGGACATATAAATCACATTACTATGGGGCTCATTCTGAGCCCGGCGGGCGGCGGGTGCCGCCCCCCGCCGGGCGGAAACCGCCGAAAGACCGCGGTCAATAGACCGCGTGGGTCATTTTGACTTTCCAGCTGGGCCGGCGGGCGATCGGCAGAAGATCGCCCGCCGGCCCAGCGGGAAAGCCCCTGCAACGAGGAAGCCGGCTCCGAATGGAGCCGGCGGAGTTGCAGGGGTGCGACGGGTGCAGTAGCACCCGTCACGATTTTCACTGTCTGCATAGCAGACAGTGAAAATCTTTGTGGGGCCCCCAGGGTCCCCACGACACCCGTTCCCGCCATCCTGTTCCTGGCGGGTTTTACCGCCAGGAACAGGATGGCGGGAAGGGGGTCGGAATCCTGCAGCGCCGCCATGGAGGATTCTCTGGCCCAGGGGAAATCCGGCGGGAAACCACCGGATCCCCTTTTCTGACCGCAGCTTTACCGCCGCGGTCAGAATGGGCACTGAAGCACCGCCAGCCTGTTGGCGGTGCTTCCGTTGCCCGTGGCCCTGGCGGTTTAGGACCGCCAGGGTCAGAATGAGGGCCTATATGTCCTACCTTAACCATACACTGCACCCTGCCCTTGGGGCTACCTAGGGCCTACCTTAGGGGTGTCTGACATGTAAGAAAAGGGAAGGTTTAGGCCTGGCAAGTGGGTACACTTGCCAAGTCGAATTTACAGTTAAAACTGCACACACAGACACTGCAGTGGCAGGTCTGAGACATGATTACAGAGCTACTTATGTGGGTGGCACAACCAGTGCTGCAGGCCCACTAGTAGCATTTGATTTACAGGCCCTGGCACCTCTAGTGCACCTTACTAGGGACTTACTTGTAAATCAAATATGCCAATCATGGATAAACCAATTACATACATTTTACACGGAGAGCATATGCACTTTAGCACTGGTTAGCAGTGGTAAAGTGCTCAGAGTTGAAAAGCCAACAGCAACAGGTCAAAAAAAATAGGAGGCAGGAGGCAGATTGGGGATGACCCTGCATAAGCAAAAAAAAGTCCAACACCGATACTAATATTTTTTTGTTAATTTTTATTATTTGGACCATGTGCAAAGGATCAGGAGTGGAATTCCTTAACCATAAAGCTCCTAAAATCTGTTGCTGCTGCAATGTATCTAATTCTTTCATTCTATGTGTCTTACTGGCCTGGTAAGTTTCTCTACAATGCCAGCTCCTTAATCTTAAAGCATTTTTCTTCCATCTGCTCTTCATACATTATATAATCTAATATTACCTTGCTTTTTTCTTCACATTTTATTGAAATATTGCTGTCAAAACGTTATACGTGTCAAGTTTGTGATGAAAACAATTTCTGTGCAAGATTGTTCGAGATTTACTCTCATATGTCTTTAATCCCTAGTTTTCCATATATTAAAGTCGCTTTCCTAGATAACGCTTGTTTCAATCAGTGCTGTATTCTTTCATCTTTTACATGTGTTATGTACATATGAAAAAGCATTGTATTGCAATGTTAATGTGATCTAATGTGGTGTATTATATAGTGTGGTTTTGAGACCTCACTGTGGAATAGACTCATGAAATCAATTTGCGTCCAGTCATGCTCAGTTGCTAAACCTTAGCTCAACCCTTGGTAGCTGTGGCTTCGAGCAGTGAGGCTTGAACAAAGGAGCAAGTGTAAAGCATTTAGAAGTACCAAAGCAATAGAACAAGAAAGTTACACACCACAAAAATATCCACCCATTGTATGCAAATATATTATATTTTTATGAATTTTTAGACCCCACAATGAACAAAATTGACCAGATGACTCTGTAGATATAAATGGTTAAGTAAACTGTAAATCTCAGCTTTTAACTCCCGAACACATACAAACGTTGGTAACCACAAAGTTTGGAAACTTTGTAAAACTTGTAATGAGCTGTGTTTGACTACTCCGGCCCACATTAGGTGACCAATCTGACAGGGACAAAGTTGGGGGATGGGGAGACTAATGAGGAGTAGTAGGACAGTTGCCTTGGCTCTAAAGCAGTCTCAAATCCAATTCCAGGCTTTTCTGGCGAACCACCACTGACTTCAATGGAGCGGTACTGATGCAAGGGATACAGGATGCTGTGCAGTTGACGGGGGTCTTCCTGCGACTACTCTTTAGTCAGCTGTCCAGGTGCAGTAACTTTGGTCATCAATGTACCTCAAAGTCCTCTTTGGTCCAGGTAAAATCCATTTGCCATTGGACTACTGGTCTCTGGTCACAGTGAAACCAATAGTTCCCTCTGGTGAATGCTAGTGTTCATCTCGGGTGAGCAAATTGCACTTCAATGACTCTCCAAAGTCCAACAGAATGGAGTGCAACTTTTGAGCTTTGGGACTTGATCATCCATTGGCCATCTGTGGTGATGACGCGATTGTGGCTACTGACTGGCCAGAACAGGCTTCTTCAGCTTTTGAAGCCCTGGTGCAGTAACAGTAAGACAGCCAACTGACTCTTGTAGTTCACCTCTTGTGTCTGGGGCTCGCAAGTGGCTTTTCCATCAGCCAGGCAGCACAAGTACAGCCCTATCTTTTGCAGCCAAAGGATCAGCAAGTGCTGTCTAGTGGTTGGTGTAGTATTTCTTTCTAGATCCAAAGCAGTCCTTCTTTGGTGTGTTCTGAGGTCTAGGTGCCATTTTATGCTCAAAAAATGCCCTTGGGGATGTTGCATTCGCTAGCCAATGGGCTAGTACGAACTTTTCCACCTGATGACCATTTCCTGTAAAGTGTAGCTTCTAGCTATCCAGAGTGCATTATTCTGCCCACTTCCAAGACGGCAAAACCCCCCTCTCTTGTTGTGTGGACCTTGATAGGTGTGGCTGCCTGAGGGCTACATGCCCACAAACACTTTGGCAACTGGTCTACTCTCTCTGTCCCCAATGCCAACCCATTTATCTCAACAAAAGAGCAGCCCCTCTTGTGGGTGCCCTCTTTGAAGTTCACCTTTTGGGCTCAAATCCTGCATGGCTCCCTGAAAGGGACAAGTAACACCTTTTCTGGTAGGCCTCTAATGTTTCCACTTCGGAAAATCGTTCATACTTCTCCCTTGGAGGGCAGAAGGAAGTCTTGTGGCCGGCATCTGGGAATGGCAGCTGGAAAATGCGGGCAACAGAGTGGTAACTTTCTAAATGTTGCATATGTTTAAATGTTACATTAAATTCAACTTGGGCATGACGTAAAATCCCTGAAGTACAACTCCATATTATGTAGGCCCTGACTCTATCTTAGCTCATGGAGGCTGCCATCTTCTTTAAAAATATATACAATGGAAAATGTCTTATTCCCTGATTTAAAAACACTAAACAGAGTGGCAGGTAGGGACAAATCTATTAATAAGTTCCAAAAACAGTACTTAATTCTGTTTCTTTTGGGTTAATTTCTTTCCCATATTTATTTCAATAAATCTAAAAAAGGAGCTTTGGTTATTCAGTAAATCATTAGACACCACATCAATACAAACATACATAGGGGGTTATTCCAACTTTGGAGGAAGTGGTAATCCGTCCCAAAAGTGACGGTAAAGTGACGGATATACCACCAGCCGTATTACGAGTCCATTATATCCTATGGAACTCGTAATACGGCTGGTGGTAAATCCGTCACATTTGGGACGGATTACCACCTCCTCCAAAGTTGGAATAACCCCCATAATGTGTACATAAACAGTAGACGAAACAACACTTACAATATTAACAAATAATTCTCTAAGGGTTGGCAATATAAGAAACCAAAGGAGGATTATGCCCCACACATTTAATCAGTGGTCACTATCATGCAATTAAAATTGTGATCCACTACCAATGCTATGGATGTGGGCTCTTACTGCACTTAGCTGTCATAACCCTGTGTATTTCTTTTCCACAGGAATTATATGGTGCATATCAAGTCTCTTAATTATAGTCCATTGCTTAATGAGCCCACAAACTTGCAAGAAAAATGTCAACGCGTTTCGGCCTTCTGATTTAGGGCCTCATCAGGACTGGAGAAGGGCAATATCATCTCTAAAAAATCAACAACAAACAAAAAGTTTTTAACAAACAATTTTTTTTTAACCTTTCAGGTGGTGTTGTAATAGTCAGTACATCAATGCAGAGTCAGTCAGTGTCATCAAAATGCCTTATATGGCCTATTTTCCATTATTTTGTGCCAGTATTTTAGGTTGAGGTCTTGTTTCCCGGCTCCATGCTAGTGACATAAAGCAAGTTGATTAACAATGACTGCACAGAAGGAAATGAGGCTGATTGTTAGTAGTTCCCTCCTCAAATGAAGTTCAGGTAACTCACAATGATTGACGGACAGCGTGTAATATATGCCTGATTACATGTAATGGCAAATATGTTTAATATTGCATAAACAGTTATTTGCACACTGATAACGGTAGAAATTGGTATCACCTTTTTGCGCATCGGTGGTAGTAAAATAATAAAATAATGGAAAATAGGCCATATCAGGCATTTTGATGACACTGGCTGACTCTTGTTTCGTCTACTGTTTATGTACATATTATGTATGTTTGTATTGATGTGGTGTCTAATGATTTACTGAATAACCACAGCTCCTTTTTTAGATTTATTGAAATAAATATGGGAAAGAAATTAACCCAAAAGAAACAGAATTAAGTACTGTTTTTGGATCTTATTAATATATTTGTCCCTACCTGCCGCTCTGTTTAGTGTTTTTGACCATAGATTGACCCTAGGCAGATAGGGTAATAGGGTCCCCCCTCTTTTTAGTTATTATTCCCTGATTTATGCAGAGTCATTGTCATTTCTGCCTTTAGGCGCAGATGTCACCAGATCTTCGGCCTGAGTTAGATCTTGGCGGAGGGTAATACTCTATCATAAACGTGATGGATATCCTGTCCCCCGTATTACAACTCCATTATATTCCCCATTAGATCGTGATATCGCGGACAGGATATCCGTCATGTTTGCAAAGGGGTATTTCATCCACTGATATCTAAATCAGGCCCCTTATCTTGCTAGGAACTAGGATAGTGTCAAGTTCTTTGATTAATGGCCTAGATACAACATCTAATGCAACATCACTGGTGCATTGGACCAAGTTAACCTGTGTCACCCATGGCGGGAAAGCACACCTTGTAGAGTTACACCAAAGTCATAACTTATGCAATAGGCATCAAGCCGGGCTTAATGCAACAATTAATCTGATACTTTTCAGAGTGTAAATCTGTATTCCTCAATGGGGCTACTAGTCTTTCCAAAGTAAAAATGACAGATTAGGGTTTTTATTGTTAGGAGATATAAAAATACATGTCCTGCTTTTTATATACTGCACCTTGCCCTAGGAGCCAATAGGCCTACCTTAGGGGTGACCGATATATACTAAAAAAGGAGGTTTGGGCTTTGCCTTTGGTTTAAATGACCAAGTTCAGTTAGCAGCTTTAAAGCTGCTCTGCCAGTCTGCAGTGGCAGGTTGTTTGACATGTGTTCACGTTGTCAACTCCAGGGTGGCACAATAAGTGCTGGTGGGCAGTCTTATTGGCAGCCTCAGTGCACTCTAAGAGTCGAGAAGCCAACATCATCAGTCCAATGGGGGTGATCATTCAAAAAGAGACATTTTCTTACAGTTCATGGCCAATTGATATTTGTTTTACATTCCCTGTTTGACATTGTAAGCTAAAAGAAAGGTTCTAAGGTTATGATTCCAGTTGGTTATGCAATACAGGGAAAGGAAACAGTGAATTGCTTGAGTGGGATTCTTCTTTTGGTGGACCACTATAGTTGTTTGTCTGAAGTATTGTTCATGGGACATAAACCCACACTATTATCCAAAAAATTGAAGATAAAAGAGATCTCATAGGTTAGTAATACAGATGGTTGCACTACCTAATATCTACCCTCAGAATATCGTGGTGGAAGAAAATCAAGGACAGAATATTGAGGGTCAAAATAGGGAAGTAAGTGTATATAGGGAAGTCTAGATTTACTATTCATAACACCACATCCACGTACCATGAATCTATATATATACTGCCAATGTGCACATATGTGGAGTTAGTTGTAGAAAATCTAGATTTGCATGCATGTCAATACTTAATGTTCGATATATTTTTCATGATATTGTGTCCCATCAAAATTCTGATGTTGATAGTCACGGTGCACACTGTACTGATGATGCCTGTCATATCCACCCAATTCCCCTTTTTACTGCCTGTGATTATCTGAGCATCATACTAGGCCGGAAGTTTCACTCCATGACTGGATGCCCAAAGTAATTCTTCCATTTGAATCCTCTAACAAGGCTCCCAAATCTGCTAGATTTGCAGTGCAGCTCTCCTATTCTGCTTTCTCATATCACATTTTACCTCTCTTGGGTTATTCCTCTGCTCTCCATCTTTTAGTCTTTTGGTATTTGCCATAATTTGCATGACCCTTCACAGGTGTTGGGCCTTGAAATCTCCATGACCTTGTAGAGAAGATGTGGCCTAGCTGCTCGAACTGCCACCTTTGGAACTTGGGGACATAACCAAATCCACGCCTTGGCACTAGACCCAACATGTCATTCTGGGTAAAATCTCCTTGTAGCTAACAGTGTGTAAAATGGATGTGTAAAATCCCCACTTGATGTATGAGATTTTCTCCCAACCCCTTATGTAATGTTGAGCACTCTGGCCCATTTTTATACTTTTTGAAGCAAATCAGCACCAGGGCAGATTTGCGTCAAAAAGTTTCCTGCCAGCTAACGCCATTCCAACGCGCCAGCCGGGCACCTTATTTATGGAATGACGTTATCCGGCGCTGCGACCTGGTTAGCGTCAAAATAAATGACGGTAACTGAGAAGCGGAGGCAAAGGGAAGACTGGGGGTTGTGCGCCAAAGAATGGTGTAAGTCAGGTTAGAGTCAAAAATATTGGCTCCAACCTGACTTGTGCCATTTTTTGACGCACAACCCCCATGGAAATGACTCCTGTCTTAGCAAAGACAGGAGTCATGCCCCCCCCTTCCCAATGGCCATGCCCAGGGGACATTTGTCCCCTGGGCATGGCCATTGGGCACAGTGGCATGTAGGGGGGCCCAAGTTAGGCCCCCCCATGCCACTTTAAAATATATATATATATATACTTACCTGCACTCACCTGCATTCACCATGGATGGGTCCCCCCATCCATGGGTGTCCTCCAGGGGTGGGCTAGGGTGGCAGGGGGTGCCCCTGGGTGCAGGGAATAGCACCTGTGGACCGCTTCCCTTGTCTCCCACCATGGAAATGAGCCCACAGGTCCCTTAACGCCTGCCCTGACCCAGGTGTTAAAAAATGGCGCAAATCCGGCTAGGCGCCATGTTTTAAGACCCACCTCCTCCTGTGCGTCATTTTGACGCCGGAGGATAAATAAGGCGCACATGCCTTAGAGTCATTTTTTGCATGGGAACGCCTACCTTGCATGTCATTAGCGCAAGGTAGGTTTTCACGTCCACAAAATGACTCAAACTCCCTAACTTTGGCGATAGACGGGTCTAGCGCCAAAGTATAAATATGGAGTAACGTTTGCGCTGAATTTGCGTCAAAAATAATTATGCAAATCCAGCGCAAAAAGAGTATAAATATGGGCCTCTGTTTCTTCACTGCTAGATCGATGCTATATAAATTTCCATACGCACATATCCATACACACATGTATATCTCTGGTGTGGTATTTGCACTCAGCATTGCTACTGAAAATCAGTCTTCACCTCAATGTTTCCGAATTCTTTTGGGAGGATGCTGTACCTACACAACGCTCTTTACGTTTCTGTGCTATTCTCCGGCCTTTCTGTGCCTGCTTTTACACTGTGTTGCAATGAACATTACTTGAAAGTTCAATGCCACAGCTCCGAAGTTTCTAAGTCGTACCACACTGTACACACTGCTCTGAAATCAATCAATCTAATGCTGGATACTTCTTTCATTGTCACATAGAGGTACATTAATTTTCAAAGCTTGACTAGGGTGGAAATGGGAGCGTGTGCCTGAATCGTGATTATATCTGGTATGCTACAGTTTTTGGTTTTGGTGCTTAATTGTCGAAGGGGAAATTCTGGTACAAACTGTTCAGCCAAACTGTTCAATTTCCTGGTTTGCACACCTCAGAAGAAGGAAATACGTATTATTCTTCTGTTATTCCCCATTCCGAGGTGCTTAAATCATAATTTGACAAATGCAGCACATGGTGGCATCAGAAATTGCCATGTAACCAAATTAATTAGCTTCCAGGACAGTGTACATTTTTTAAATGAGCCCTTGGTTGGTAAATTCATTAATAACTTATTTTTCAAAGTCTCTCTTAGGTACTAGAACTGTCCCATTTTCAAGTCGCGAACGCTCATCTTTATAGATACAAAGGTATTCTTTTTTATCGACATCCACATTTAACTGCATACATCTATGTCTTTTTCTGGTTTATATCAATGCATTACCTAGTGTTCTGTCAATTTAATTTCCCTATTCCATGAGGGCTCAGTTCTGCGATCCTGCCGTATTTAAACTATTTTCTTCCATCTGCTCTTCCTCACTCGCCTAATGTAATATTCTCCATCGGTTTCAACATACTCCAGAGACCTGCCCTGTGAATTATTGTATATGAAAGTTATTTATGTGCGTGACAAATAATAAGGAAACCCCAGGTTTCAGAAATAATGAAGTTAAACCTAAGAATGTAACGTTCGCCTGCTCGCTTTAACTTAATATGTAATTGATTTTTCACAATCAATTTAGAAAATGTCCTTCATATGAAATCGGTCCCTAAAAGTGCATTCTACCAGCTTTGGTTGCTCCAGGGCAACGCTTTTCCCTCAAAAGATTGCTCTAGTCCTCAGCGTGATGCATGCTTGCCTGGATTGCAGCAGTAACCTTCTTATCTGTTTTCCAATGTGTTAGATCTGGCATCCTTGGTGAAGTTTCCCCTAACATTTTTGCTTTCAGACATCAGTTTTTGCTGACCTTGTTTTTGCTGGCCTCAGGATTCTGCTGCCACTGCTAAACTGCTTGTGCTCTTTCCCTAAAACAAGGTAACACTGGCTTATACCCAACTGGCATATTTAATCTACTTGCAAGCATTGCTGGCTTTAGGACGGTGCGACTGGTATGGCTCCACCAGGTGCTTACCTGGATGCCATAAAGTAGCCCAGAGGGTTAATATGCATGATGCAAATAACATAACTATAGTTTATATGGATAGCTGAGTGGATTAGTAAAGCCAGCTATTACCAGCGCTGTAAACAAATGAAATGTATGTGAGAGGGGCTATAGAGAAATGGGGGGTAACTCTACCAGGGCCTCCAAAGAGTTGGTCCAAGGGTAGGGGGCGCCAAAAAAGATTGTTGCGCCGGGCGCCACAAGCACTAAAGCAGGCCCTGCTTGTAAGTCCCTAGTAAAGTGGTACTACGTGCCCAGGACCTGTGAATTAAATATTACTAGTGGACTTGAAGCACTGGTTGTGCCACCCACTAAGTAGGCATTTAAAACAAATCCCAGGCCTGCCACTGCAGAGTCTATGGGGGTTATTCTAACTTTGGAGGAGTGTTAATCCGTCCCAAAAGTGACGGTAAAGTGACGGATATACCACCAGCCGTATTACGAGTTCCATAGGATATAATGGACTCGTAATACGGCTGGTGGTAAATCCGTCACTTTTCCGTCACTTTTGGGACGGATTAACACCTCCTCCAAAGTTAGAATAACCCCCTATGTGTGCAGTATAAACTGCCATTTCGACTTTCCAAAATAAACCCTTTTCCAGGCCCAAACCTTTCTTTCTAATACATATAAGTCACCCCTCATGTAGGTCCTGGTCAGCCCAGGGTCAGGGTTCAGTGTATTTAAAAAGTTAGACATGTACTTTTAGGTTTTACATGTGTTGGTAGTGAAAAACTCTTAAATTCTACCTCAAGGCTTATCTGTCCCATAGGACAACATTGGAGTTTTATACATTTTATCTTATTACATTTTATAAGTGTAAATTCCAAATGGTAAGAGACAAACAGTTCAGCTGTGGTGTCTATGGAATCACAATTTAAAACCTTAACTTATGATGAAGTCCGATTTTTAAATGGCAGTTCTTAAAATGCCACTTTTAGAACGTTGTGACAAATGCAAAAAGAACACATGACAGACGGAATGCTGAACAAATCAAACATTTATCCCCATCACAGATCTGGGCCTAAATCCATTGCTTGTTTGTTCACCATTCCAGTTTGGACCCAGCCATATGCAAATCAGTCTTGACTCTGCTCCCCAAGGGCTCAGTCCATGCATATCTACAAGGCCAGGTTCTCCCTGGACCAGAAACAAGCATCCGGGGTCTAGTTTCAGGGTATCATCCTTTATCAGCCAGGGATACCCTTCCCACTTATGGTGACAAATGTGTTGTGTTACTTTTCGAGAGTTGACGTTTCCTTGCCTTAACCACTTGGTCCCTACAACCTGTCTCTGATCACATGGCTGGGAGTAGTTGGCATTGTGGCTAAGTGTATTCCTCTTAGAGAGCCAAACACAATGGGAGCTTAGGTGTGATTGGATGCACCATAATCAGCAGAATAGGATGCAGAAGCTGGACCCAGCCTCACTTACACCTGCAAGGGGGGTGTCCTGTCTCCACACAAAGGGCTGCATACTCCTGTAGTGAGAATGGAGCCAGTGGCAGGAAGGCAGGGAACTGTGCACTTTAAGGCATGCCTCTAAAAGCTACTCCCTACTTCAAAGGCACAACTGTGCATAAAAGAAGGACCATAGACACCACCATTTCAGTACACTTCTGGATTGTATGGATACTGTGAGAAAAGGGCTCTTTTTGACATGGTTAGCCCCCACTTTTTGCCTACTGTTTGATATTGCCTAGACGTTGTAGTGCCCAGGGCACCTGCTAACCAGGTTCCCTGGGCCTAAGCTCTTTCCCTAAAACTGTGTGATGCATTGGCACAATTGTATATACCCTACTACCACTATAAGACCCTAGTAAATGGGTACTTAGGTACCCAGGGCATGGGGGACTATGAGTATGTCCCTGAGGGTAGCAGCACTGATTGTACCACGCTCTAGGGCCATGCATCCAGATGCACCCTGCACTGCCAGTGCAGGCTGAGTGTCCTGGTGCAACCCTAAAACACAAACTTGACATCACACACTAAGTGTGCCCTGCCCACCATACTGCATTTACAATGGGTAGGACACCCCTCTGGCAGGCCTTACAGCCCTAGGCAGGGCGCTCCATATTATATGTACCCAGGGACTGCTTTAGATGTGCCCCCTGGAAAAGCTAACTAACCCTGGCATGGATGCTGACTGGTTCTATCCAGCCTTCCACCACCAGACACTCATTCTACAAAGCCCTGACTCTCTGGTTTGCAGAACAATGCCCTTCCTGGGTGGATGTGCTAACACCTGCTTCCTCAGGACAGTGCAATGCCCTGGCAACCAGCTTCAAAGGGCTTACTGCCTTTGAAACTTGACCCCCACGCCTGCTGCTAGCAGCAGATGATCAGCCCCTTTCCAAACCTCCACTTTTGGTGGGAGCAAAGGCAGTAAACCACACAAAGGGTAGGAGGAGTGGCCCCACCTGGCATGCACCAACCCTAAGGTGTTGCCTGCGAGGTGGACACTCCATTTCATTTTCCTCCAACTTATATGGAAGGAAAATGACCAATCAGGAATAGGACTCTTCCTATAGGAAGTGGTCAATGTAAGTGTCCCATTGGACTCTACCAGGTTCCCCCTAAAATGCCCAGTATTTAGTACTCAGTATTTAGTGGGCTCCCCAGATCAGGTAATCAGATTTGAAGAAAACAAGGGAAACAAAGAAGACCAGCACAAAGAAGATCCAAGGCACAAGAGCTGTGGACCTTCCGGACAAAGAAAAGGTGCCAGACCCTGCCTGCTGCACCCAGGACCCGACAATCACCGCTGAGGAGCTGCTGGATAACTGAACTAACCTCAAAAATCTCAGAGGACCTCCAGGGTTCACCAATCACCCAATAACTCCCTCTAGAGTGGAGGTACCACTCTGCACCCAAGAAGGAACCAGCATCCCAGTGAGGGTCACTTCAATGACTGGCTGCTGACTCCCGAACCGGAAGTTGCAGCTGGACCTGATGACGCACCAACAACTACAATGGCAAACCCTGCAAGTGTACCAAGATTGGTAGCACTGCGCCCTGCTGTGGCCGAACCGTACTAATATTCCCGATACTGGTCAGCAGATTTTGGACACTAAGAAAACCAATCCACCTGGGACTGAAAAAGGACCAGGAGGAATCCCCAGTCAAGGGACTACAGGCACACCCCAAACCTCCCACCAGAGTGCCCCCATTGTCCTGTAAGTGACCTTTTAAGTGACCTACCTCGAGATCCACAGGGCATCTTTGTGCACAACACCTAGCTCACCGATTCGCTACCCTCCTGGCTGCCCTGTGCCCTGCAACAAAGAACCTGCTGTGCCCTAGCCCCGCCCCTTGGGTGTGGACACAGTGGTGTGTACTGTCAGGGCTTGGACGGCTATATTGAAGCGTTCCGGGGTGCGCGAACCATTTGCACTGTCGATGTCAGTGGCTGCTATGGCTGATGAGGCGATGTTTCGAGACTTGCAGCTGCAAAACTATCTCTGTGATTCGGACCTGTCGCTCCTGGGGGACTGGTTTGTGGATGGGAGGTTGATCTCCCCGGAGGCGGCGCTTGGCAATGGGCCTGATAGTGCGCTACATCGGTTATATGTGTTGCGGGTGTGTGCAATGCTTTGTGCGCGCTATCCTGGTATCCTGAGATTCAGCTGACATGCTGTGAGCTGGAGGTTCTGTGGAGTGCACAGTCGCCGAAGAAGCATTTACTAAATTGTATGGCTGCATGCAGGAACAATGGGGTGGATTGGCGATGGCTGCTAAAGCAAAGTGGATGGCTGATGTAGGAGAGGACATTTCGGATGAAGTCTGGAGAACGTGCTGTACGCATATGAGGGCGTTATCACCAAACTACAGGCTGCGCCGCATTCACTTCAAATTCCTACATCGTCTATTTTATACTCCTCTAGGCTTGTGTGCCATGGGGCTGCGCGCGGATGCTATCTGTGAAAGATGTCATGCTCCGGATGCCGACGTTGTTCATTTGGCATGGTTCTGTGGGGAAGTACATAACTTCTGGCGGGAAGTTTTGCATGCGATTGAGGAGATGATTGGACCGGAATTGGCTCCCTCTCCTGTGCTGGCGCTGCTGGGCAAGGTGGATGGGGCATGCTGGCTGTGCAGAGATTAGTGGGCATGTTGTTGCTTTTAGCTAAATGCAGGGTTGCGATTTGCTAGGGCCGTGGCCAGCATCCTAGGGTGTCTGACTGGCTGCGTGATGCTGCGTTATGTCAGGAACAACTGATGATTTATTGGGAGCTGGCTCCGGAGGGTTCTAGGCCGCAAGATATTTGGGCGCCTCTGCGCTTTTATCTGGAGGCTGTTCATAACTAAGGGGCGCTCTTGCTGATTGGTTATGCTTGTGGGAATTACTTTGTGTTACCTCTCCTGTGTGCTGTTGCTGGCTGTGAAGCTTGATGATGGTGCTGTACGCTCCCTTTCCCGGCTTCCTTCCTCTATTTCTGTTGATTGTTATTCTGTTCTTCGCCCTTCCAGCCAAGGCATTTATTGTGGCTAGTCCAGCTCTACGCTATTTGAGGACAGACATTTAATATCACAGTTGGGCTCTGTTTATTAGAACTGAGTGGGACCTTCCCCGAGATCCTCCTTTTTGTGAGCTGGCGGAGATGTTTCATAGATGTAACAGGATGTGGCTATGTCTGCATTAATGTTGTAAGGGCTGAAGGGTATCTTTTTTGTCAGTTTACTAAAAAGCATAAATAAATAAAAAGAGTTGGTGGTGCACACAGCTTTTGTACTGGCTGAGAAGAAGATCTCTTTGAGACCAAAACGCGTCGCATCACCATTAGCCATTGAATACATATTTACTTCTGCAAATAATTAAAAAAAACTGCTATGCCCTAAGGGTCCCTCACCCCTTGTGACCTTGACACTCCAAGGGGACCCCAAGAAACCACCTCTAAACTCACCTGCGCTTCCCTTTCCCAAGTGGTCCCCGGCAGTGGCCGTGCACCAGCTCCAGAGACTTTTCCCTGCGTCTCCCGCTGGGAACCGGGAGCCACCCAAACTTCTCCAGCTGGCACAGTGTGTCCACCAATGACCTCGACCAACCTGTAAAGGAGAACTTGGTAAAGCAACTGTGTGATTTTACATGTATTTTTAAAGGTGACTTTCCATTGATTCCTATGGTGTGGAATTATGCACAGAAGTTGCATGATTGATACTGTGAGTACAACAAATGCTTTGCACTTCTTCAAGATTGGCCTAACTGCTTGACCAAGCTACCATAAAAATTAGAGCATTAGTTGATCTAGTTTTTACCTCTGTAAACAATCATGTGGTTGCCTGGACCCCCTGCACAGTGTGCCTAGCTTTGCACACCACGTAGAGGGCCAGCCTTCTATATTTGGTGGATCAGAGGTGGGATAAAGACTTAGCATTTGCTGCTAAAACTTTGTCAATTTTGTGAGCACACGGATAACTCTCCAAATTGCCTTTAGTTCATTATTTTTAATTTTCAATTGACTAAAACAGTTTTGCAAGTTTTTAAAATATTTGTTAGGGCCCTGGTTAGGTCCCTACAACTCTAGCCAAAAGGTTTTAAATGTCCTTACTTTATTTGGCCTATCCAAAAAGGGGATCTTAAATTTCTAAAAAGGTCCCAACTTTAGTAAAATAAAAATGACAGATGCAGAGATCAAGACCCAGGAATTCAACCTGGAACCTTATGAGGCATATAGCTATGACCAATGAAGGAGATTCTGCAGACTGTACCAAATTTGTACTGGAAAAAGCCCCAGTGCAGAGAAACTTACATTTCTGGTGGCCCGGTATAAAAATGATTATCCCCCAGATGATGGAGAAAATGATGCATCTGTGGTGGGTGAGGAAAATCCTGTGGAGAATGGGGATGAAGGTAGCTCCTCTTCCACCAGGAGCTCTACAGCACCCACAGAAACAGACCTTGACATTGCCGGGAGGACCAGAGTTTGGCCTTAGAGAGTCAGTTCTTGGAAAACAAAGAAAAGAGTTGGGCTTAGGACCCATCTATGGTGGCAGCATACAAGTGTTGAAGGAGAATTATTTCAACATTAAAATCCAAAAATTAGTTTTCCCTCCCTTCACTGAAGGGGATGATATAGTAAAATCATTTTCTGCCTTTGAAAGAGCCTGTATTGGGTGAGAAATTGAGTAGAAATGTTGGGACACACTGTTGTGGGAGTTATTCTCATGAAAGTGCAGGGACAGGATCCTGACACTGAATGAGACAGATTCTAAATCCTATGACCTCATGAAGGGTACCCTGATTGGGGGCTTTGGATTTACAACTGAAGAGTACAGAATAAAGTTCAGGGAGACTCAGAAAAACCAGAGCCAGACCAGGGTAGACTTTGTGGACTATTCAGTAAAAATGCTGGGTGGGTGGTTAGCTGGAAACAAGGTACAAGATTATGATGGGCTGTATAACCTGTTCATGAAAGAGTATCTGCTGAGTAATTGTTTCAATGATAGGCTACATCAACATCTGGTAGACCAGGTTCATTTCCCCTCAAGAATTTGAGAGGAAGGTAGACAATTGGGTGAAAACAAGGGTGACCTAGAGTACCACTGGTGGGGGAGACTAAAAGAAAGAGGCCAAGAAGCCCACCCAAGGGAAAGATGGGAGCCAAAACAAAAATAACAGAGTCTTTGCAAGGCCCCCAAAAACCTGCACAGGAAGGTGGGCCCAAAGACTCTGCACAGTCCAGGGGTGGGTACAAAGGGAGACACTTTGACCACGGCAAGGCTTGGTGCCATAACTGCAAAATTAAAGGGCACCAAACTGGAGACTCTGGCTGTGAGAACAAAAATAATGCCTCTAGTCAATCTGCAGTAAATGCAGTTGTCAATCTCCAGATGGGGTCAGAGGTGTGGCCTGATCAAGTCAGTGTCCCCACAGATGCAACATTAGTCATTGAGGGTGGGGTAGAATTATCCTGTGCTGCCTGGCCAAGTAATATGCAGAAATACAGGCAGCACCCTTTGATTAATGTGGAGAAAGTAGAAGCACTGAGGGACACAAGAGCTAGTGTTACCATGGTAACTAAGCACTTAGTCCACTCAAATCAGTTCCCGGTAGAGAAGTCGTATCCTGTCACCAATGCTGCCAATGAGAAAAAGTTCCATCCCATGGCTATGGTAACCTTTGACTGGGGGTGGAGTAGCAGGGCAAAAATAAGTGGTTGTGTTGGCATTCATCTATGTAGATTGCCTGCTTGGAAATGACCTGGAGCATTGCCCCTGGGCTGAAGTAGAACTGAAGACCCATGGAGCAATGCTAAGGGTCCCTAAGTGGGCACGTGTCAAGACAAGGGCACAAAGCAAACCTCAGAGAGAAAAAAGAGATCTGGATCCTGAAATAGTGGACCAGCCTCCCAGGAGAAAAGGCAAGAAGACTGGGGGACCAGCTTCAAAACTGATCCCAAAACAGGACCCCTCTTCTCAGGAGGGGTCACCCTCTTTGGAGGGAACTAAGCCTGAGGAGCTTGAGCCTTACCACCCAAAGCTCTTAGGCCCAGGGGGACCCTCCAGGGAAGATCTGTGCCAGGGGCAGAGGACCTGCCCCACTCTTGAAGGCCTGAAGCAGCAAGCTGCACAGGAAGAGGAATCTCAGTGGTACCCACAGGGTTTATTGGGAGGAGGGACTCCTGTACACTGAGGCCAGAGACGTCAAGCCTGGTACAACCAGGAGGGTGGTAGTGCCCCTGAAGGTCAGAGAATTCCTCCTCACTCCAGCCCATGACACCCCCTAGCAGGGCATCTGGGCTAAAACAAGACTTGGATTAGGTTAGTTAACCACTTTTATTTGCCAGGCATGTCCCAAAAAGTGAAGGACTTTTGTCAGTCCTGTCCCACCTGCCAGGCCAGTGGCAAATCAGGTGGGCACTTAAAGGCGCCCTTAATTCCACTCCCAGTGGTTGGAATACCCTTTGAAAGAGTAGCGGTTGACATTGTTGGCGCCTTTGACCCTCAAACAGAATCAGGACCCAAAGAACTACTAGTGGTAGTGGAACATGCCACTAGGTATCCTGAAACTATACCCCTTAGGATCATTACTGCACCTGCAGTTGCTAAAGCCCTCCTGAGTATCTTCAAAAGGGTAGGGTTCCTTATGGAGGTAGTATCAGACAAAGGTTCAAACTTCATGTCTGCATACTTGAATCACATGTGGCAGGAATGTGGGGTGACCTATATGTTCACCACCCCATTCCATCCACAAACCACTGGGCTGGTTAAAAGATATAACCAGAGCCTAAAAGGCATGATTAGAATACTCCCTGAAAAGCTCAGAAGGAGATGGGATGTCTTGCTTCCTTGCCTGCTGTTTGCCTCGAGGGAAGTGCCACAAAAGGGAGTAGGTTTTTCTCCATTTGAACTTTTGTTTGGGCACCTTTGTTAGGGGACCAATAGGTCTTGTTAGGGAAGGCTGGGAGAAACCTCTGAAAAATCCCAAGCCAGATATTTTGGAGTATGTGCTTGGTCTACGTCCAAGAATGGCTGAATACATGAAGAAAACCAGCAAAAACTTCAGGAAAGCCAGGAGCTTCAAAAGCTCTGGTATGACCAGAAAACTACTATGGTGAAATTCCAACCAGGGCAGAAAGTTTGGGTGATGGAGCCTGTTGCTCCAAGGTCCCTAAAGGACAAATGGTCTGAGTCCTATCCCATACTTGAGAGAAAAGGGGAGGTCACTTATTTAGTTCACATGGACAGTTGCAAAAACCAAAAAGAATAATCCATGTCAACCGTCCATGTCAACCGCCTAAAACCCTTCTATGATAGAGCTGACGTGACCATGCTTATGGTTACAGATAAGGGACAGAAAGATGAGGGCGAGCCACTCCCTGATCTCCTTTCCAGCAACCCACAAGATGTGGATGGAGAGGGCTTCTCAGACACCTTCATAGAACAACAGCAAGCTGATTGTAGGCAAGTCCTCAACCAGTATGTGGGGTTGTTCTCTCTGATCCCTGGAAAGACAAACTGGTGTACCCATCATGTGGACACTGGTGACAGCTTGCCTGTCAAGAACAAGATTTACAGATAATCAGACCATGTCAAATAGAGTATACAGACAGAAGTTAAAAAGATGCTGCATTTGGGTGTCATTGAACCCTC
Organism: Pleurodeles waltl; assembly: GCF_031143425.1. Classification (NCBI taxonomy): domain Eukaryota; kingdom Metazoa; phylum Chordata; class Amphibia; order Caudata; family Salamandridae; genus Pleurodeles; species Pleurodeles waltl. Next base: position 640,585,601 of record NC_090446.1, on the reverse strand, counting down.
TGGGAGTCCTAGGGCTAGCCCAGTAATTTAAGTTCCCAAACCTCACTCCAAGGGAGAGAAAAAGGAAATGAGATTTTGTGTCGACTACAGGGGCCTCAACTCTGTGACAAAAAGTGATGCACACCCAATTCCAAGAGCTGATGAGCTCATAGACAGATTAGGGGCAGCCAAATATCGGAGTACTTTTGATTTAACATCTGGATAACGGGTTCTCCCTAGGGAACAAAATTGGAGTGCCATAGAGAGAGAAGCCTTTGCTGTAGTTAGAGCCCTGAAGAAACTGAGGCCATATCTGTTTGTCTCTCACTTCATAGTTCAGACTGACCACAGGCCTTTCAGATGGCTACAACAAATGATGGGTGAAAACCCCAAACTGCTTAGGTGTTCATTTCCCTACATGGAATGGACTTTCAAGTGGAACACAGACCTGGAACTGTCTATGCCAATGCAGATGGCCTTTCCTGGTTCTTCCACTTATATGATGAAGACTCACTAAGGGAGGGGTAGTCTTATCCTCTTTTGTTTGGGGGGGGAAGTATGAGAAAAGGCCTCTTTTTGACAAGGTTAGCCCCCACCTTTTGCCTGATGTTTGATGTAGCCTAGACATTGCAGTGCCCATGGAACCTGCTAACCAGCTTCCCTTGGCCAGAGCTCTTTCCCTAAAACTGTGCAATCCATGAACATGATTGGGTACACCCTTAACTACCACTATAAGACTCAAGTACCCCAGGACATGGGTACTATGGGTAGGCCCCTAAGGGCAGCAGCAATGGTTGTGCCACCCTCTAGGGCTATGCATCCAGATGCACAGAGCACTGCCAGTAAAGGCTGAATATCCTTGTGCAAACCTAAAACACAAACTCGACATGGCACACTACCTATGTGCCTTTTCCACTATACACTGCATTTACTATGGGTAGCACACCACTCTGGCAGGCCTTATATCCCTCAGTCAGGGTGCACCATATTATATGTGAGGGCATAGTTGCATGAGCAATGTGCCCCACCGCCTCCTAGCCAAACCTGGGACATAGTGAGTGAACAGAACAGCCATTTTAATATATGTGCTGGACACTAGTCCACACAGGTTTCCCAGCTACATGATGGTCACTCAGAACCCTGGGTTGTCTGGTACCAAACAACTCAGAATGATAAATCCAAACTGGTACCATTATTGGATTTATCCCTAAATGTGCCCAGGGGTCACCTTAGAGGTACCCCCTGGAAAAGCTAACTAACCCTGGCATGTTTGCTGACTGGTTCTAGCCAGTCTGCCCCCTCCAGGCACCCAATCTACAACCCTTGGGGTAGAGACCTGTCTCTCTGGTTTGCAGAACAATGCAAACCAGAGGTTAACTCCCCCTCCCTCAGGAATGTGCACTGCCCTGGCGGTGAGCTTCAAAGGGCTATTGCCTTTGAAATTCGACCCTGAGGCCTGCTACTAGCAGCAGATGGTCAGCCACTTTACAAACCCCCACCTACAAAAGGTAGGAGGAGTGGCCCCACATGGCATGCACCACCCCTAAGATGTTGCCTATGAGGTGGGCACTCCATTTCATTTTTCTCCATCTTAGATAGAAGGAAAATAGCCAATCAGGGATAGGGAAGTGACCCTTCCCACAGCAAGTGGTCACTGTAATGGGTGTACCATTGGACACTATGAGGTTGCCCCTAAAACGCCCAATAAATGCAGTATTTAGTGGGCTCCCCTAGACCAGATAATCATATGTGAAGGATACAAAGAAGACCAGCACAAAGAAGATCCAAGACACGAGAATTGTGGACCTGTTGCACAAAAAAAAGGCGCCAACCCCTGCCTGCTGCACCCAGGACCTGACAATCGCCACTGAAGAGCTACTGGACAACTGGGCTGACCTCAAGAAACCCAGAAGACCACCAGACTTCACCAATCACCCAAGCACTCCCTCCAGAGTCGAGGTAATTGTCTGCAACCAAGAACGACCAGCAACCCGGTGAGGGTCAATTAACTGACTGTCTGCTAACTACTGACCCAGAAATTGCAGCCAGACCCAACTACACACCCACAACCACAAGGACAAACCCTGCAAGTATACCAAGTTTGGTGGCACTGCACCCTCCTGTGGCCAAACCGTACCAATACCCTGAGTACTGGTTAGCTGATATCGGACACTAAGAAAATCAGTCCACCCTGGCCTGAAAAAGGAGCAGGAGGAAGCCCCAGTCAGGAGACTCCAGGAGCACCCTGGACCTCCCACCAGAGTGCCCCCGTTCTCCTGTAAACGACCCTTAAACTGACCTACCTCCAGATCCAAAGGGCATCTTTGAGCATAGCGTCTGGCTCACCAATTTGCTCTACACCCGGCAGCCCTGTGCCCTGCAACAAAGAACCTGCTGAGCCCTAAGGGTCCCTCACCTTTTGCATCCTTGACACTCCAAGGGGACCCCTAGAAACCAACTCTAAACTTACCTTCACAGCCCTTTTCAAGTGGTCCCCCGCAGTGGCCCTGCAGCAGCTCCAGAGACATTTTCCAGGAGGTGCCCGAACTTCTCCAGGTGGCACAGTATGCCCACCAATTACCTCGATCAACCTGAAAAAGGAGAACTTGGCAAAGCAACTGTGTGATTTTATATGTATTTTTAAAGATTACTTTCCATTGACTCCTGTGGTGCATAATGACGCACAGAAATACTATTTTCTTTAAACTTCATAAATCCACATCTCCAAAAATACTTAACCAATTTTGATAATCTTGGTCTTTTTTAAATAAAAAATTGAAGTATTTTTATAAATTGGTCTTGAGTCATTCCTTTGAATGTCTGAGTTGCATGATTGGTACTGTGAGTACAACAAATGCTTTGTCTTCTCCAAGATTGGCCTATGCTCATCCAAGCTACCAAAAAGATTAGAGCATTAGGTGATCTAGTTTTTACCTCTGTAAACCAACGTGTGGTTGCCTGCACCCACCACACAGTGTGCCTAACTTTGCACACTACATAGAGGGCCAGCCTCTTACATATACTCTGCCAGGAAGAAGGACTACTGTACTGCCACAAAAACTTCTACTCTGCTGGACAGCTGCTCTAAAAGACCTGCTGCCATCTGCACTGATCTTGCCTGGCGCCTCTTGCTTGAGGAAGAAGTCCTGCAACTTCATCTTGAACCCAGGACCCCAGAGTGACTCAAAGGGATAGTCTGCTGGCCTCCTGATCTGAGCCTCGGGCACATAAACGGCTCTGCAACACCTCCTTGAACCATCTTCAATAAATTCCTGACCCGCAATTGGTGCCTCTCAGGTCCTGAACCTTTGGTGTGACTCACGAGCTCTTGAAATCAAGGTTTTGGCTCTTTATGACTGCAAACGAGCACATTACGGAAATGCACCTCTTGCACCAATTCCTGCGCAAGACACAGCTGGCCTGTCTCTTCACACAACAGCATTGGCAGTTCACGGTGGACCACCAACGCAAGCTCCAGCCCACCTGTCCGTGATGCCCAGCCTTCTCTTTGCACCATACCAACTGCTGCCCATGAAGCTCTACTAACTCCTCGCAACCCTCTCCAACAACAATGGAACTCCTGGCACAAAACTTGAGAAGGCAAACCTTCAGCTAGGCTAATCTTGGACTGTATCTGACCTGCGCTGCATTGCGGTTGGCCTGAACATTTGACTTTGACGCGACCTGACCCACCACAACCAGATTGCCAGGGTGAACGTTTTACATTTTTAGGTGCTATATTACAGTTAATTCTTTAAAAATTCATAACTCTGTTTCTACTGTTTGGATATTTATTGTTTTATTTGTGTTTTATTTTTTTAATTAAGCTCTATTTTCCTAACCTGTGGTGGTGTTTTCAATGTTTGAAGTGTTGCACAAATACTTTACACATTGCCTCTAAGTTAAACCTGACTGCTCTGTGCTAAACTACCAAGCATTTGAACACAATTTAATTTGCGGTTTGCTTGTGCCTTACCCTGACTAGTATTGTGCTTGCTGCTTGACCAGGGTTCACACCCCAGTCAACCAGTAACCACATTTCTAACACTATGAACTTGATAGACATACTGCAAAGCATAGAAAATTAAGCATCAATGCTTCTTTGTGGCCGGAAAGACAACCTCAACACACTCTTGTTCTCAGATGACTACATTGATTAGTCATCAAAAAAAAGATCTCACTTTAATATGTGTAGCATCTTCCACAGAATCTCTTTAGGTACACGGTTCCTCCGTTTGAAACACCATTCCCGGTCATACACGGTCTAAAAGTGTGTATTTCCTGATAATACTATGGCTTGGACTTAACAGATGTCCACCAACCTCTTTCTTTACTTCATGCTCATTCTACACTGATTTGCTAGCCAGACGCAAAAGAGATGCTCAAGTCTGACATATTTACAGGAAACATTCTTCTTACCGTTGAAACAATCTCTGCTGATTCCATTCTCCTCACCGGCTTTGCTGCAACACCCTCCCATTGAAAATAATTGAGGTAGGGATTTACTGCAAAGTTTAAGTTACTACAAAGTGTAAGTTACCTACAGAAGTGCAGTTTGTGAATACCAAAAAGGAATAAACTTATTCATAAGTATAAGTAACTTGAAAAGTGCAGTTTGTGAATTTCACTATGTAGTACTTTTGCAGTACTACATTAGTTCTACAAAAGTACTACAAAGTGCAGTTCCTAAATGAAACCGATCATGTTCTGCCTGTTACTAGGTTCTTTCGGTTGAGAGCCCTGTTTCTAGTTGCTTGATTGACAGGCAGAATTTTGTTTTTATGAACAAATATCATTCATAAACACCAACGGTTCAAAATTTGCAACCGCTTTCAAACATACGATTAATTGCAAACAAAGTGCAAAAAGGTGCAATTATTTGTTGCTTAGTAAAAAAAGACACATTCTGTAGGTATTTTCATGTTCAGAAATACATGTTTCACGTACAGAGGAAAAGTTTGAAGGTATCAGTGCAGCAAGGGAAAAATGATATATTTTGCTCTTTTAAAAATGTTTTGCTAAAATCTTTAAACATTTCTGGTTGATAGAGCACTCTCGTGGGGGCAGTAGCAGCTGCTACGGAACTGTGGTGGGAGGACGAAAAAAAAAAGAACACTCACATATGTACGGCTATCGTCGCTCCTCCATCCTCTTCCCTTCCCGACTCCCAGGAGCACAGAAGCACACAGGCTCTCAGACTCCCCTAAGCTGATCACGAAGCCGCTGTCACCAGTATGACAGCAGCGTCATGATTGGTCTGAGAGGCCTGGTTCGGAGTCCAGACAGGGAGTGGGAGCATGTGCATCAGCTGTCTCAAATGCCAAGGGAGGGACTGGCGGTAGGTGGGGATTACAGGGAAAACATGGCAACAAAAATTACTTACTGTTTCGCCTCCACCGCCTGCCGTCTCCTGCATAGTCATTTGTTCCTACTCTTCTGGTGTCCCAGCATTCACTGGGACACCAGCACAGGCTCCCCATCAATCCTGGCGCTGCTTTCATGCTAAACCCAGCATGAAAGAAGTGTCAGAATTGGTCTGAGTGGCAGCGACTGTCGCTCAGACACAACCCTGGGGTCTGTGCAGTTTCACCAGCCCGGCTGTTAAACACAGCCAGGCTGGAGAAACTTGAGTGCGCATGTGTGTTTGGCCAACCTGAGACGGCCAGCCAAACACACATGCGCAATTAGGTACACTCTCCACTCCTCCCCCTCCCACCTCCCATGGCCCAGCCCCACCATCCCTGTACTGCTGGCTGAGCCAGCAGATGAACACTAAAACAATATTAAAATATTGTTTTATTTTTCATCTCCTGGCTCTTGGTCAGGGGGGTGACGCTCCTCCGCCATTGCGGAAGAGCCTCCCCTGCTGTGCATGTTCTCCACATATCGATGAAATGCTAAGTGCGCATGTCTGTTTGGCCGGCACAAGATGGCCAGTCAAACAGTACTGGGCACTTACCACTCCTCCTCCCTGTGACACAGCCCATCCCCGCCCTAACCTGGCTCCGCACTGAAAAATAAAATGATAAAAACATTGTGCTATTATAATTTTATTTTTCCTTCTTTTGCACTGCTCAGAGCAGTGAGGCATGACCTTAGCAGAGGAGCAGCTGCTGCATGGGTGTATAAAATTTGAGCTTTTGCCTACAGGCTTCGACCATTTTCAAACTGCAGACATTCTTTCCAATCCTTTTAGACAGAAGATGCCCTTCTTCACTCATCGGTAAACTCTTTTCTATTTCCATGATGCAAAAGCCAATCAAAGGAAGAGACTGTGTTGTGTACGTGGCACCACTCACGCACACCAGCAACAGAGCTCCTTCGTGTTATCTTGAGTTTCTTCAACACATGCAGCTCCTTTGATTCCCTACTAGAATTTCTAAACCTATAGCCACCTGGAAAATTCTCCACTACCAAGTAAAATATCACATGCTTGTCAGAAATAAAGGACGTCTATTTTCAGTGCAGGTTACATATTTTCTGTTATTCATGAATCGTCTTGAAGCCATTTGTCCCTCACTTTGTGATCCCGGTTCACTTATTGAGAACTGTTGTTTAAGTCTTATACATTTTCATTTACATATGCATAGATACTGAAGAAGGATCATACCTGGCAGGCTAATGACGTCTGCCTGTTACTCGCCATGTTACAGCATTCTAGACCGCAGTTTCATCTCCAGCTCTGTTGAAACCCAATGCTTTGTTTACTTTCATATCTTCAATCCGAGCTAAAGCAGAATTGCCATTACATTTGCTTCAGAGCTTTGCACGAATAGCATCAATTAATACAATACCATTTAATTGTCAATGCTGTGCATTGACGGTTTCATCTCGGTTAAAGATGCCAGTGTCCCCTCGATGGTTATAAAAATGCTGAGAAAGGAGAAGTTCACCTTTTTGGTTTGATATGTAATGGTACTTGTGCCATTCCCAGCGATCGTATTTTTTCTGTATATATTCAAAGGGGCCATCCTCCAGCCGGTAAGTTTTTGTTTTATTTTATTTTATTTTAATTTATTTTTTGACCCGCTCTCACGCGCTGTACCCCCTCCCCCTGTGCGCCGCCCGCCCCCTCCTCATTAATGATGTGAGCCGCGACTGCGTTTAAGCCACATCCTCTTATTCTTCAGCCACTGGATCCTTTGGCTCAAGAATCTTCAGCCTTTGCTTGATACATAGTCAATCGCATCTTGGACCGGCCCACGAGTAGGCTAGTCCACCTAGTTTCTATTGGCTGATTTGATTTATTATTCATTTGCTACTGGAAATGCACAGGGACTATTTTGCATCACAAAAGTACACTTCTGCATGGGATGTTCAATTCTTTATTTCATTCATGCATAGCACAGACAAATTAATGCTTTTTTTAAATGTTTAGCACTGCAGCTCGCATTTTGTGCTTATTTTGCCAATGCTCAAGTACACAGACCTTTTGCCATCCACTTCTCTGCTGTTGTACAATATTTCATAATGTTTGAGACTCAAAAGAAGCAGCTAGTGAGAAAGGTCATGGTCCGATATGTGAAGTAGTGCTTGTTTTGTTGATGTTGTAGACCTACATTATATAATAACAGAAATGTTGAATCTGTGTCAGTAGTTTCCCAGAGGACTACAGGAAGCTGCTTCTTGCTACCTGAAGTTAAAGTCCTTCCCTGCACAAAATCATTCATCGCAATGCATATGGATAGAACAAACTGCTGTGTCCCGTGGTCAAAGGAGACCAACCAAATATGAAATGCACAGCTTTGTTTTCCGAAGATCCACTTTAATCAAGCAGAATTAAAGCTAAGAAAGAAAGAAAACCAAGTGAAATTACCAAAAAATAAGCTGACGGTCGTTTGGTTGGTAAAGTGGTTTAAGTTGAGTAAACAGTCATGTCTGCAAGCAGTTGCACACATTACTAAAATGCTATTTTATGGATAATCTCCAGCCACAACCATTTTTTATAAATTATTTCCGTTATAATAGGCCGCCTGCTGATGGAATTCCTCAAGTTTGGTTATGTTATTCATATGTTAATTCCTGTGAGGCGTTTGTTTCTGCCTCCCACCTCAGTCATCCATTGTCCTGCTGAGAATCCCAATAAACCCGGGAGCAGCCTATGGGCTGGGGGAGCAAACAGGGGGACTCTAAGTCTTTCAGGTTTTACGGAGTCTCATTTCTGTGAAGTCTAGTGTCATGAGAAAAGGTGAAGCCAGGTCTGCTGCAAAGGAGTAGATTTGAACCAAGACGCTGACAGCAAGCTCAGTGCAGGAAAGGTAAGACAAGTCAGTGTAAATAAAACGCATTTATCAGAAATAAAAAAACATATAGAGTGACAATAATGGATGAGAAAAGCGTGCACACTTCCTATAAAATGATCACAATATCTGTGCATATTAAATGAAACTTAGAAAAGCTGTTAAAAGTATACCAGATTGAGTGAACCGCCTAAGGGAGGTTGGGCTGATAATTCTACAAAAGTAAACAATGCTTGTACTGTAAAAGTGTTCTCAATGCTATCTTTGGCTGTCGGACGCTTTTGATAATTGGCTCCAATTCTCAGAAAAACAAATAAAGCGACTTAGTTCTTTGGAAAATGGAGTCTTTCAATAAAGGCAGATAAGCATAATGATCCAGTGCTGTTCAGGTGAGTAAAAAAAACCTTTACAATCTCGTCGTGATGAAGAACACCTTATTGGTTGTTTTCGCAAGAGGTGGCATGGGAATAGCTGAGGTGATATGGATGTTGTCAATCCCCTCCAGTGCTACACCACTCCCCCCACCTCCCTCCAACCAATCGGAGCACATATATCTGACCATTTAGTTAGACAAAAACATTGCCAGGCTAGTTGCAACCTAAGCTCACTTGGTGAGTGAGCTGAGCCATCCTGATTGGGCATCCTCACCTGTGGGACTCTGGGTTGGCACTGTCAGCCGGAAAAAACGATGATAGCATATCACTAGTCTCCCCTTCAGACTTCCAGTCATAAACTAACTTTTTGGAGCTCTGTCTCAGTGGTGGGCACTGCATAGGAATGTATTGCCTTTCTTCTCTGAGACAACTAACATTGGTCCAGTTTATGACAAGCATCTGCAATGCAATGGGTCTCGCATTTGCTTGAGTTAATGCTATTTCTAACCGGACTTTTCTTGACACACAGCTTGAAAATCAAAAGTAAAACAGTTTCACATAAACGAGCCGATTCACAGCGCTATAGCCGCCATGAGCATCAGAGATAAGGAGAGACACAAAAGGAAAAAGAACTTTGCTCGCAGTCAGACTCATTGGTAAAAGTGCAATTAGCCATGAAACAGGGGCAATAGCCAAGGCAGTAACAAAACCGCACCAAGGATGGACAAACATAAACCATTTACCAAAGGATTTTTGATGGGCAAGCCCACGAACGAGTGATGGTGATGGGCGTGAGGTGGGCGTTGTTAAAAGCCCAGACGCATACCAACACATGCTATGCTCGACCTAAAAAAAATACTCCTGGTTGTAAGTAATCAAACCTTTTTTGAGATTTTGTGGAGGCAATTACTACACACCAAGATCTGCAACAGCATGATATTTTTAATTCATTTTCCAGTACAATGTCTCTGTTCTGTTTGCGTCGACTTTTTGCGCCCCTGGGGCATTTTAATATCACGCTGATATAAAAGGTGCACCAACAAAATAAGGGATGCTTCCTCATTTGGATGGAGCTCATGGTCCCTTGTAAGAAAAGATAGCAAAACTGTTGGAAGGTTCACTTACTGTGTGCCACGATGAGTTTTTGCACAGCCAGTATTTCCCCACTAAGGGCAAAAGTTTGGAGGGGGAAAAGATACCCACAGGCTCCCCAGGCATGCTCACACAAACAAGTCTGTTACTGGTGCATTTGTCATAGCCTGCACTGGGAATAGAGCACTTGTTTTAACAGGGTGCACTGTCATGGTTTTTACCCACAATTAAATGTACATCATAACACATAGAGGGACAATCCTTTGATGTGTTATGCAGCTCCTGACCTTCCCTGGTGGCCCAGACCCTCACAACTGCAACCAGCCTGATTTGTCAGAGCCAAATCAATGAATACTCTCTCAGACCTGTTTGGGAGCGGGCTACTGGTCAAACTTCCACAAACTGGGGATTTATGTTGGAAAACCATTTCAGCATTTACAAGACTTTAAGCTGAATAAGACCATCAATGTCACATTGGTGGTTCCTGGGTAGGGACTTCATGCTCCTCCTCAAGGCTGGGAACAAGACTGAAATTTTGCCTATGATCCTTCTGATGACTGGTGTCTGCTATTTGGAGGTGCTGCCTGAGAGGAGAACCACAGCCAACCCAAGCAGATAGGAAGAGATGCATACTCTCAGGAAGCAGGGTAGAATACTCTCACCAGAAATGATGAAGAGTTTCAGCAACAATGACAAAGTTCTGGTGCGTGTGCCCTAAGAATGTTTTTTTTTGCTTGGCAAGTAACATCAAGTAGTGAATTTGAAACCATGATAAATATATCCCCGCATATTACACAGCACTTCCAAAGGTCTATGTCCCTCATCAACCTTGGGTGTGGATGCTAGAAGAGTGTCCTCAAGTCACAATAGTTAACTCTCCTGACTCTGCCAAGCTGTGCAGATGTCAGCAAATTTTGACCACCTGCACCTGGTTAGCTGATAGAAAGGACCATAAGATCCATTGGTGATCTTTGACCTCTCAGCTAGTAGTTCAGAAACAGTCTTCTCCATCCCTCACGAACCGTGACCGAACCCTTGAGGTGTTAGGAGGCCCTAAGTGGCTTATACTTTTGCTTGGTCAACATTTACACAACCACCAAGCTGGGCCTTGACTTCTATACAACAGAGTCAGGGAGGCTTTGGGGACTCATCCTTTCTTCTCAGAACTATCACCATGTTTCCTCGTTAGTGTTGAACCCCTATAGTCTTTCACTTGAGGCCCCACACAGTTTTGATGTCTGCGAAGAAGATGAACACTCAACACATAAGAAAATAGTAACTGGAAAAAAGGACAGGAGAGCAAAGATAGGGGTGAGATGACAAAATGCAGTGTACAGAAGGGAGGGATGCTGTAATATCTTATCATCTGTCACCTCCCTCTATTCTTATAAAAAGGAGACATTACACACCATAGAAAAGATAGAAAAAGAAGCTATTGAGCATTTATCTAAAAACCTAATCTTAATCTCTTTGGTTGGATCCCTGCCATAACTATGGGAAAACAAAACACAAAAGTTAATCTTCAATAAAAACATCTTTCATAAACTAGAGGATATATAGCAATCCAAGAAATCGCAGTACAAAGTGTTCTCCGATGAAAGAGGTTGATTTAAGTATAAGCAATGCTACGAAGAAACTGTATTAGGATTTACCAAAGTGGAAACGTGGATGAATGAAGCGTTGTGTATCACAGTAGACTAAGAAAACCTTAGACGATATTTGAAAATGCATAGACGAAAACACTGATGACAACATTAAAAGCCTCTCCCCTTGTAGACTAGCAGCACACTTATGTCATGCTGGCCATATAGTTTTACGTTTACTTCATACTTCTCATTTTAAGTCATTCCTAGAGGTTCCTTGCATGCCTTTGGACATGCCATATGCACTGCTTTGACTGGGCTCATGCTTCTGTGTAAATGAGAGAGAGAGAGTGTGTTATCTGCGCGGGCGGCTGCATCTTTGTTGTAAAGGAGTATTAAGTACACAAGGAAGCCAACATTCGTCAGAGCGACAGATCCTGGAATATTTTCAGTCTTGTGAAGTTCTTCTTTCCCATTGGGTTTCCATTTACAGACTTAGTAGAGGAAAGTTTTACTTGGTTTCTTTATACTTATGGTCTCCTTAGCTTCATATATATAGAAGGTGCACTACTTTGGTGAAGGGGGTGCCATACCTTCATGGATGCAGCACGTGGGCAACTATTTCTTTTCTGATATTCTGCGTGGTTTTATTTAATTAATTATGGGTTACTTTCTAATGTTCATCACCCACCATTTTTTCCTTAAGAACTTGGGTGTTTGTTATATGGGGGGGGGGGGGCACATAAATGGATACTGTGGTATTTAAACTATTTTGTGAGCACTGGGGAGCACAATTGTATTTTGGAGTTGCTTTGGTTATTTGTTTGGACTTTATATGGGAATGCATTTTGTCAGTTGCAGCCTTGATGAAGTCAAAGTGAGGATTGTCGCATGACGAAACACATGTTGGCTGGCCTTGGATGTTATTGAAGAAGAAAAGAGGCTGGTCTTGGATGTTATTGAAGAAGAAAAGATGCAATAAATACAAGACAACTGTTTATCTATGGAACTGTGGATTTTAACTTTTTATTGCATATTAGTGCCTTGGAATTTTTTTTTATTCGTTTTTTCCTTTCGGAATCTTGGGGGAGTGGGGTGTTTTCTTCCCTTCCAGGGGCACCGTCCATACAAATGTTGATAATTTTGATATAGGTGAGCACCATTCCTTATTGTTAAACACCCATTCTTTTCTCTATATGTGTGATGTACAATTCATCTGCCATCATTCCATTTCAGGTATTCATCCAATTTGATTTGAATTTTGCTCATAGATGTGGGATTCCTATCATCCAACGCCTGGGACATATTGTTTGGGGTCAAGGGCAACTAGTTTGCATGTTTATTTTGTCCTTGGCACAAGTAGGCCCAACACCCATGCAGCACAAGCTCTTTGTCTGCTAGGTTATAGAGAAGGGAACTGTTTGCTGTTGATTTAATAAATGAGGCTGTATGTTAATGCTGTTCCAACTTGTATTTATGGTTCATTAATGAAAAGCCTTCATTATTAGGGTGAGCGCTGTAAATAAACATTTTAAGGTCACACTGCACTACTAACAGTGGTTCCAGTAAAAAAAAAGTATACACGTTTGAAAAGTTGAAAAATATGAGGCGAAGTATAATGTTCCCAGAATGCTCTCTGATTAGATACAAATGTTTTCAGAAGCTTGTAAGCAAGAGTGATGATTCTTTGCTTTAAAAATAAAATGTTCAGAAAAAAATACAAGTAAGAAAAAAAGGTTTCGCTACTATGAAATTTTAGGTGCTATTTCTTTGAAGCGTCATTTAGTTAAATGTGTTGATGCATGCGACTATTTCCACAAAATATTCCTAATGGAAAATTAGTGTAACCATTTTCAACAAGATTATGGGAAGCATGAAAATAGACAAGTACTGGCAAAGCTAACTGATCCAACATTTTTGTGAGTCTTTTGATTTAATCAATGTGTGTCTCATTTTGACATGGTTTTTGTAACACTTAATTGTTGTGGGAGCTGCCAGGCTCTCACCATTGTAACAAACACTGGCAAAAAAAAAAGGTTTTGGTCTCAAAAGGCATACATTGCCACCAGTGGTGTAACAAAGGCCCAGCGAGTGAGTCTGAAGGGGGGGACTCTATGTTCTCTGCAGGGGACCCCCTCCAGTTTCGTTATGCCACTAATTGCCACAATAGTTCCTGGCACTGAACAAAACTACTTTGTTTGTCAATATGCTCTTGGTGGAAGGGCAGAATGTGATCACTCACAGTAAAGCCAGTCGATAGATAGAGAGGGAAAGATACATTTTATAAAAACAAAAAGTATTTGTTAACGCCAGACCTAATTAGGGACCCAATTCTTAATGAAAGCCCCAAAAGTGCACCTATGGTATACGTCTCAGAATTAGTGGCTTTCATGGATGCACAAGAACTTACAGAAGTAGTACAGGAAATCGTACTCATAGAAAATATTTGTGAACTGTATTTTAGCACGAGCAAATATGCATGTGTAGATTTGCTCATGTGAAAATCTATTGAGCATTTACAAGTTCACTTTCCCTCCAACCACTTGTTTTCCAACCCTAGGAGAACTTCTACTTCTGCCATTGTCAGGAGTAAATTTCCAACCTTTCTTATTATGAGAAAAGATTAGAGAAAAGCTGATGAAAATCCTTAAAACATGCAAGTTAGTAGGTTTGCACACTCAAAGGCATTCCAGCCTCTAAACTATTGCTTACTGCTTCCTCCAGCCCCAGTATGTAGATTTGTGGAAAGGTGGCAAAATAAAGAAATTGCTGTAGTAGGGATTTAAATTGAAATTATTTAAGCCCTACTATAGTAGTAGCCCTGGCATAATCAGTGAGGCTATCATCAGAGCTCTTACGTAGTGAGATTGCTGCCTGATTTGTCGCCACACTACATGGCGCCAAAGGGACAAGTAGATTTTTTTGCAGGACAAGTAGATTTAAGAAGCAACCTGTCCCATGGACAATTAGATATTTTATTAAATTCCAACGCCCTGTAGACTTTTTTGTTAGGTCAAGCCCACTAATTAGTGCGTTTGCTATCTGTTGCAAGGCATATTGTGGCTTACCATGAACGTAGATCGGTTCTTATTCATGTCCCAGCTTGTCAATCTTGTGTTTGTTCCACTGATGGAGGTTTGCTTCTTTACAATCTCTTTACTTTGCTGCCATCTCTGCTTCCTCCCCTTGCTTTTCAAGCACTACTATTTTCTTTTGTGCTATGCACTCCATGGAAGTGTGTGTGTGTTTTTTGTTGTCTCCCTCATGTATGTTTCTCTGCCTGCACTCCGTGTTGCTCTTCACTCCTTCTCTCCATTGCTTAGCCCATCAATGGGAAGTAAGGGTGTGGGCTCCAAGTGAATAAGTAAGTTCTTGGTAAGTGAACATATTTTAGCAACAGACAGCACATGCACTGTCAAGTGGTCTTGATCTAAAAAGGGACAACATTATTTTGTGGGCATGCACATGCATGGTGCATGCATCTACAAAATAATGCAGATGCCCCCCAAAAGTTTTGTTGTTGTTGTACTTTAGAAATGCTGAACAGCATTGGAGATGCTGTGCAGCATGGCTAAAATTCATTAGCAAAACCAATGGGTCATAAAGGCAAGATATATTGGCTTGTCCAATGCTTGTTTATATATTGTGTTCAATATATAAATTGGACATTGTGAAAGCGTTTGGTTGTATGGATCATTTGAAACCCTTCCAAAACAACGGTAACAGTAATAAACTAACATGATTTCATCCTTGCGCCCATGCTGCTATATTTCTATAGAGATATTTCTACATTTCCTGGTTTATCATGTTTTCGTAAAGTCCCCATCTGGATTTGATGCAGTAAGCACGTGCATCCCTATGTGAGCTTGCTGCTGTGAGAAAATGCAAATTTATTAGTGTATATACCGTGGTATGCATAAATACTGTCCATATTTCAACACTAATGAAAGTGCTAAGGTTACATGTTTGGCTGTGGGCAGTGTTCCGTTTGCACAGGACCAGGCTCAAAATGGTTGTCAACGCTGCTGATAGGACCATAGTTAGAGAAAGATAGGGGCTGATGAAAATACATCAAATGCTCACTGCATCATAGAAAACAGATACATATATCAGTATATATATATATCAACAGAAACTTTAAAGACATAAGGAGGCAGTTAAATATTTTTACCATGATATGCTTCTTCAAGAACTCCTGGATGATTCAAGGCTATAGTTTGATATTTCTGAACTGCATTACAAAGATTGTATTGTATTACGTAGCAAGTTAATGCAAAGCATAGTATATATGCATCTATATTGTTCGAACATGGAGCTATCACAAAATGACATAGGAACTAGAATACTTTTTGTGTAGAAAGGAAACACCCCAGTGCTTATTTTGAGCCAGTGGTTCGAGTTGGGGTCCAATGACACTCATTTTTGTGAGCTGCCACTTATTTTTCCTCGCCAGGCTTTGATGCAGAGCAACAGAAAGAAAAACACAAAAGGGGGAGGGCGTGGTCTGAGCCTGGACAAGATCGGTGCTTAATCACTCTGCTCCCTCACATCAAGGTAAGATCACCTTCCATCCTACATGGAGCCAGACTTCAAAAGATTGAAAATTGCATAATTCACACTCCTGGACATCTTGCTTACGAATGTGAGTACTTTTGCTCACCCACGACCTCACCAGGGGGAGCTTCTTGCTCGTGTTACCGCCTCCCGGCAAGATCCAACATGGCAACGTACATACACCCAAACACATACGAGTCAAACGCAAGCGACTGTGCCGCAAGTGTCTGTATCTTCAAACCATGATTATTGAGATCGATGCTATAGCAACTCTTATGGGAGGGGTAGCTACCAGAACTATTTCTAGCTGTGAGAATATAATCAGCACTGGAGCATTGAAAATGATAAACACACTCTTGATCTCCATTTTAATTAACGATACCTATCAATCACCATCCATCAAATTGCCATTAAACTATGGTCTTCACTACAACCCTGGCGGACGGTGGCAAAGCAGCGGTAATACTGCCAACAGGCCGGCAGTGAAAAAAAAAGGAATCACGACCATGGCGGAAACTGCCAACATAGACAGCCACTTTAACACTTCGACCGTCACGGCGGTAGAAACAAACACCGCAGCGGTAACCGCCAACAGACAGGCGGAGGACAAAGTACCACCCACTGTATTACAACCTGCCTATCCGCCACCTTTTCCGGGGCAGAACCAACGCTATCAAAAGCACGGCGGAAACAGTACACAGAAGGGAAACCACTCACCTCTCAACACCCAACGAGGAACCAGGACGCCATGGAGCCCGAGTTACACATACTGCCCATGCTGGTCTTCCTCCTGCTCTATCAGGAGCAGGACAGACGCCGTCGACGACCACGGTGAGTACTGCACCTACAACACATGGGAGGGGGGGGGGGGAAAGAGAGTGACACACAAACGCAACACGCAATACCCCCAACCCCACCCTCACCCACAACACAATACACACAAATACATGCACCAACATTACATGTATCCCCCCACCGCCCACCCCACCCCCTGGAAGAACACAAGGACAAAATTAAATGATTGTAATCATGAAAAATCAGATAGTGGAAGTTAAAAAATCAGTATATACAAATATGTACACCAACTACACAAGTCCGGATAGTGTACCAATCATTGTCCGTGGACCAGTGGTCCCAAAATGCATGGGCGAAGCCCACACAAGATACCTGACTCGAAACGGAGAGAACACTGCAGGGGCATCAGATCGAAAATAAACAGGCACCTCAGGGGGAAGGGGAGGGGGGCACCTCAGCCGGATGAACGCACAACGCCACTGCTCCTCAAGGGGGCTCCATGTCCATTGCTGTATCCTGGGGAGTGCAAAGCCACATTCTCTCAAGTCTTTCCAGTGGGTGGTTTGCCCACTGCTTTATCCCGGGGAGTGCAAAGCCACAGTCTCTCAAGTATTTCCAGTGGGTGGTTTGCCCACTGCTTTATCCTGGGGAGTGCAAAGCCACAGTCTCTCAAGTATTTCCAGTGGGTGGTTGGCCCACTGCTTTATCCTGGTTCTGGAGGGGTCTTGGTGCCCAGAGTGCTTCAATCTGCCAAGGACTGAGGTAGTGGATGTGATTCTCCACTGATTCTGGAGGGGGGCTTGTGCCCAGAGTGCTTCATCCTGCCAAGGACTGAGGTAGTGGATGTGATTCTCCACTGTTTTTGGAGGTGGCCTTGTGCCCAGAGTGCTCCACATGCAGTGTGGGCGGTCCATTCCCACACCTGGGTGTGTGCCATGAGATTGCCTAGGAACAGGTAGCATGATACGCCATGGAGGCAGACATACCCCACCCTGCTGCGGCTTCGCCTTCCACCTGCAGGTGCAAACAGTGATGAAAGTCATGCCTCATGGAAGCTGGGCAGGGTTCAGGAAGTCTCCTCCAGCCTCAGACGGCTGCCCACTGGTGATGGTAGCCATGTCAGCTGTGGTGCCACTGTCCAAGTATGTTGCAGGGCTGGTGGCGGTGCTTGCGGCGGTGTCTGTGGTGGCGGTGTCTGTGGCGGCGGTGCTGGCGGTGGTACATGTGTCAGCACCTGTTGAGGGACACAACAGGACGTCTCCTGCAGCCTCGGACAGCTGCCCACTGGGGAAGATGCTGGGGACTGATGCCGAGGTGGCTGTACAGATGGCGGTGCTGGTGGCGGTGCAGGTGGTGGTGCTGGTGGCGGTGCAGGTGGCGGTGCAGGTGGCGGGGAAGGTTGCAATGATCGCCGCTGTAGAGGATGGTATAGTCGTTGACAGAAGGGGTGACACTAGTCCCTCAGTCAGTGCCACTGTGCCCTGTCCTGACCTGCTCTTCTGCTTTTGTCCCTTCCCCACCTTTGATGGTGCTGCAGGTGTCTTGCCACTGTCCCCTTTTGTTTTGGCAGAGCCCTTGGTGGCCGGTAGGTGCAGCTTCTCCCTCCGGGATGTGGGCACCTTCTTCACTTTGGCAGGTGGCGGGATGTCCTTGGCCTCGCAAGGTGGCACACTGGCAGCCCTGATGGGTGGCGCACTCGATGACCCCGCAGTTGCTGGCACCACTTTGCCTGTGGATTTGGTGGCTGAGGTGCTGGGCTGGGACCTGGAAAGCCTGGCCCTAGGGGAAGGACGGGGGGGAGGTGTAGGGAAGAGGTCAGTGTTAGCCAGGAAAAGCTTCTTAGACACACTGGGATGGGAAGATGGAGGGGGTTTGGGAGTGGAGGAAGAGGTAGTGGTTGTAGGAGGTGTACGTTTGCTTAATTTGGGTGAAGGTGCATGGGCCAGAGGTGGATGGCTGTTGGGTGGGTGTGTGCCTGCGTTTGTGTACTTTGGGAGGAAGGCTCACAGACACACTGGGAGAGGACACTGGGGATGTTTGCATGGTAATGGGGGTGGTGATTGCACGTGAGCGGTGTGTGGTGATGGGCGTGCTGGTGATGGAAGTAGTGGCTGAGGATGTAGTGCATGCAGGAGTGAGTGGAGACTAGACAGGGAGGGAGGAGGAAGACGTGGACGAGGGGGACACAGTGGAGGTAGTGGATGTTGCTGTGTCTGCATGGGGATGGTGCTTGTGTGAGTGCTTGTAGGATGTGTGGTGCTTATGTTTGCCATGTCCACTCTTGTGTGTTGATGAGTGTGCATGCTGGTCTGATGGTGTGCTTGGGATAGGCTGAGGTACAGGGGATTGGGTCTGGGTGAAGGAAGTTAGAGAGGGGAGGCTGGACACAGGGACAAGGGCTGCCATCAGTACTGAGGCAAGAGCCTGAAATGCTCTCTGTTGGGCTGCCTGCCCAGAAAAAAATGCCCTCCAGGTATGCATTTGTTTGTTGCAAATGCCTCTCAACACCCTGGATGGCATTCAAAATGGTAGATTGCCCAACAGTGAGGGATCTCAGGAGGTCAATAGCCTCCTAACTGAGGGCAGCAGGGCTGACTGGGGCATGGGGCAAAGGAGATGCCCCCCCTCCTGGGTGAGCGGGCACGGGACACACGCTGAGGGGCTGCTGGGAGGGCGGTGCTGGTAGGGGTGTGGCGGCTGTACCTGTTGATGTGGTGGGCACAGAGGTGCCCGCCACTGCAAGGGAGCTCCCATCAGAGGAGGAGTCGCTGTCGCTGGTGAATGCTCCTGTCCCCGTTGTGGAGCTCCCCTCCGTCCCACTGGTGGCTTCAGACTCCGTTGCTTCACCCTCCAGGGCCAAGTGGGTTGGAGCTCCCTCCTGCTCCAGTGCCACTGCTCCTCCGCCGATGATGCTACTGCACGCATGAACAGGGAGACAAAACAAAAAGGGGGGGGGGGACAGAAGAAACACATGGTCAGTGCATACAACACCAGTACCATTGGCGGACACAACACACAGGGAGCAGCCCTCTGCACTAAGCCATGCACTAACAGTTCCTAGCAAATTCACATGCCCATGGGGGACGAGGCCTAAGCCCAATTGCTGCACACCTGGAAGTCACAGGAGCTGACTAGCTGTAGATGGCTATTACCAGTAGTGGGTTTGGGGTGCCACAGAGCCTGCCTAACAAGGGACCTAGCCTACCAAGTTTGCCCTGGCCTAGGGGAACCCACGGCCCACTTCGACCACCCAGACACCTCGTAAAGCGCACAGAGTCAGCTGAATTAGAGTGTACTCACCCCCTTGTGGATGCTGTAATGCCCTCAAGCGTCCATCCAACTCCAGATTGGCCACTGCCAGGATCCGGAACATCAGGGGGGTCATGGTGCGACGGGCACCCCTTCCACGTTGGGAGGCCATCCCCAGCTGGGCCTCTGCCATCTTCTTGCTCCAGCAGCACATTTCCTCCCATCTTTTATGGCAGTGGGTGCTCTGTCTATGGTAGACCCCCAGGGTCCGGACGTCCTTGGCGATGGCACGCCAAATACCCTTCTTCTGGTGGGCGCTGACCTAGAGGAAAAGTGAAGTAAAAATGTATGTTTCTAGCCCATACATTTAATCTCATGCATTGTCAAACACATCCCACCCTGGACCAGCCATACATACATACACACACAATCCTGACATGCTGGCCTGTCCCCCTCCCCACCCTCTTCCATCCACGACACTCCATAAACTCAGGTGCCATCCACCATGCTCACAGTGTACTCACCTGTTTGTCAGGAGGACCGTACAGTTGCGTGTACTGGGGGAGGCCCCATCCACTAGTTTCTACAACTCCTCTGAAGTGAAGGCAGGGGCCCTTTCCCCAGACCCTGTAGCCATCTTCGCTTCCAGACACAGGTCACAGCAGCACTTGCAGTGTAGGTCCTCTCCTGTTGAAGGTCAGGTATCAAGTGAGTGAACAGTAAGAAAATGGCGGCCATGTCCGCGGCGGTGCGGACCGTCACCGCTGGTGTACATCGTCGTTGGCTCCTGGGACACATAAGGCCCAATTTTAAGCAATGCTGAATTGCGCCACGGTCTTCTACCGCCCACCGCGACGGTGTACAACGCCGGTGCAGTTACCTAATTTCCCATTGTCCCACCTTACAGGTCAGGCAGCCGCCATTTCAGGGGGCCACATGGGATGGAAAAAAACTGCGTCACACCTATCTAGGCCTGGAATACAGACATATACCGGCACATTGTGATTTTCCTAACGTTTTACCAAATAACACATTGTGATACCTAAATGTTGGATGACCCTCTGCTCGCTGTTCTCCTCCATAGGGCACGTTTGCCGGGGCAGGTGAAGAGATGGCGGCATCCTCCGGTGTACAGACCCCTGGTGGACCTGTCGACAATGGAAGAGAGACACATCATTATCACATACAGACTTGATTGTGCAACAATCCTGGAACTGTGTGCCCAGTTGGAGAAAGTCCTGATTTCAGCTATCCGCTATCCGCCATCCCACAGGAATCCCCCTCTAGTGCAGGTTCTGTCTGTACTCCATTTCCTGGCCAGTGGGTCTTTTCAAACAACAGTGGCCATGGCATCAGGGATGTCCCAGCCAATGTTCTCTAACATGTTGTCCAGAGTGTTATCTGCCCTGCTAAAGCACATGCGCAGCTACATCGATTTCCCTCAGGTGGAGGATTTGCCCACAGTGAAAGGTGACTTCTATGCCCTGGGACATATCCCCAACATCAGTGGTGCCATTGATGGTACACATGTGGCATTTGTCCCCCCCGCAGGAATGGACAGGTGTACAGTAACCGGAAAAGCTACCATTCCATGAATGGGCAGGTGGTGTGTTTGGCAGACCAGTACATCTCCCATGTGAATGCCAAGTATCCTGGTCCTGAGCATGATGCTTACATTTTGAGGACAAGCAGCATCCCTTATGTGATGGGGCAACTCCTGTAGCACCGTGTGTGGCTAATAGGTGAGGCCAAGGTCCCAACACAGTTGACATAGGTGTCTGGGTATGGGGTTGTCCCTAAGGGTTAGTGTCTGTCTAACAGTTGTCCCTCGACATTTGCAGGTGACTCTGGTTACCCCAACCTGTCATGGCTACTGACCCCAGTGAGGAATCCCAGGACAAGGGCAGAGGAACGCTACAATGAGGCACATGGGCACACTAGGAGGATTATAGAACGCACATTCGGCCTCCTGAAGGCAAGATTCCTGTGCCTCCATCTTACAGGTGGCTCCCTATACTACTCACTGAAGAAGGTGTGCTAGATAATCGTGGCCTGCTGTATGCTGCACAACCTGACTTTTCACCGCCACGTGCCTTTTCTGCAGGAGGATGGGCCTGATGGTGGTCTTGTGGCAGCTGTGGAGCCTGTGGACAGTGAAGAAGAGGAGGCAGAAGAAGAAGATGTCGACAACCGAAACATCATCATGCAATACTTCCAGTGAGACACAGGTAAGAAGATGTAACTGCTTCCCACATCTCATACTATTGTTAGAGCTAGCATAAGTCTGTCATTTTCACTCAGTGTATGGACCCTGACTTGTTACTTTGCCTTTCCATTTCACAGAACAGGGTCCCACTTTGTGTCCTCTGCTATGTTTACTGATGGCCTACAGCTGTGTTACATTGGTATGTGAACAAGTACATTGACATTGCTATATTCCAGAGGTTTTGCAATTACACAATTGTGAAAGCACAGACTGACTCGAGATTGTTTTGTGATTCAAGGGTGTTTATTTCTGTGCAAATAAGTGGAGAGGGGTGTGAAATGGACTGAGGTGATGCTGGAGGAATGTTCATGGCATAGTCCAGTCTATTTGTTTCACAGGTGCATTGTCCAATGGGGCATAGGAAGTGGAGCAATGGCAGTTTAAGGTGGACAGGGTGACAAAGTGGGACAGAAAGGTGACATTCAGGGGATCTCATTTCCTGGCGGGGGTCTTGGCAATGTTCTCTGTCATGTTCCTGGATTACAGGGACTGTTTGCGGGGTGGTTCTCCTTCTGCAGGGGGTGGGGTGCTGGTGACTTGTTGTTCCTTTGGCGGTGCCTCCTGTCCACTAGCGCCGGTGGAGATTGAGGGCTGTTCATCGTCCAGGCTAGTGTCAGGGGCCCGTTGGTGTGCCTCTGTGTCCCTCCTGGTGTTGAGAAGGTCTGCCAGCACCCTTGCAATGGTGACCAGGGTGGTGTTGATGGACTTCAAGTCCTCCCTGATCCCCAGGTAGTGTTCCTCCTGCAGCCGCTGGGTCTCCTGAAACTTGGCCAGTACCGTGCCCGTGGTCTCCTGGGAATGGTGGTAAGCAACGATGATGTTGGAGAGTGCCTCGTGGAGAGTGGGTTCCCTGGGCCTGTCCTCCCCCTGTCGCACAGCAGTCCTCCCATCTTCCCTGTTATCCTGTGCCTCTGTCCCCTGAACCGTGTGCCCACTGCCACTGCCCCCAGGTCCCTGATCGTCCTGTGTTAGTGGGGTTGCCTGGGTTCCCTGTAGAGGTGGACACACTGCTGATTGACGTGTCCTGGGGACAGAGGAATGGGCCCGCTGGGTGGGTGCTGTGGTGGCGTTTCCTGAGGGCGGAGGTTCAGCCTTGGTTTGTGACTGTGTCAGGGGAACTGACAGTCCCGAGGTCCCTGATGGGCCAGGCTGGTCATCTTGATCCAGGCGTGCAGAGCTGCTGTCATCATTGTGGGCCTCTTCTGTGGGGGGATGGATATGTCTGGCACCTCCTGTCCGGTGACATTGGGTATGGGTCCTGTTGGGGTGTAAATGCATAGTTATTGTATCTGTGTGTGCCATCTTGTGCAGTGGGTGAGTTACCCTCTACTCCTGTGCTTGCATTATTGCTGTGACCCTTGTTTGACTGTTGATTTTGGGGCATGAGTGAGTCTCTCTACAGGACATGATTTGGTGATGGGTGTCCATGCATTGGTGTTACATGCAGGGCTTGATTTTGGGATGTGTGGGATGTGCTAGTGGGGTATCTGTGGGTTGTTGGGGTGATGGGTGTGAGGGTGAGGGTGGGAGTATGTGATGGCATGCAGGTGGGGTGGGGGGGTTTAAAGTAGTAAAGATTTGCCTTACCAGAGTCCAGTCCTCCTGCTACTCTTGCGAGGCCCTCAGAATGCATTATTGCCAAGACTTGCTCCTCCCATGTTGTTAATTGTGGGGGAGGCATGGGGGTCCATTGCCAGTCCTCTGTACACCAATCTGGTGTCTGGATACCACAGAACGAACCTTCCACCGTAGGTCCTTCCACCTCTTCCTGATGTCATCCTGTGTTCTTGGATGCTGTCCCACTGCGTTGACCCTGTCGACAATTCTCCGCCATAGCTCCACCTTCCTTGCAATGGACGTCTGCTGCACCTGTGATCTGAATAGCTGTGGCTCTACCCGGACGATTTCCTCCACCATGACCCTGAATGCCTCCTCAGAGAACCTGGGGTGTCTTTGAGGTGCCATGATGTGGTGTGGGTGATGTGTGAGGTGCTGTCTGTTGTGATGTGCGAGGGAATGGGTTGGTCAGTGTTGTTTGAGGTGCGTGGATGTTGTATAAGTGATGGTGTTGTGTGTCTGTGGATGCTGGTGTTGTGTTAGGTAGTCTCTCTCTCTCTGGCCTTCTTTCAGAATTTTGGTTGTAAGGGTTTGTGGGTGATGTGGGTGTGTGCTTTATATTGGATTGGGTGTGTGGGTGTGTTGTGTGTATGTGTGCCAGGTGTGTGTATTTTGAATTGTCCAATGTGGTTATGTTTTGTAAATGTGTGTGTACCACCAATGGATTACCGCGGTTGAAAGACCGCTGCATTGATTCGTGGGTCGTGATACTGTGGGCGTATTCCTGTTGGCATAACGGTGTAGGTTTTGGGATCGCCAGTTTATCACTGACCTTTGGTGTGGGTGACTTGTGTGGGTGGCTGTATTATGGTGGATGCCGAGCTGTGAGTCGTAATACCTGTAGCGGAATTCCGCTGCAGCAACGGTATGTTGGCGGTCTTCTGCACGGCGGAAAGCGGGATTTACTGCCAGGGTTGTAATGAGGGCCTATATGTGCCAATAAACATAACACACTACTAACTGGAACACTAAAGGTGATAAATGTGATGCACGCGATAAGCACAGCTGAACACTAATGCTGTAAATATGCTATAATCGCTGTTCAACATCACTTATTGTTAGCAATGGGGTCTCTAGTTGGCAGAGCTATACACCCTTGTCTAAATAGGGACCACAATCCTAGTCAGGGTAAGCCATACACAATCCAAATTATCCTGTGCCCACCCTCTGGTAGCTTGGCACTGAGCAGTCCGGCTTAACTTAGAAGACAATGTGTAAAGTATTTGCGCAGTAAATAATGCAAGAATACAGTGATAACACCACAAAAAGACACCACACAGATTTAGAAAAATACAAGGTAGTTATCTGATTAAATTAAGGTAAAAAACGATCAAGATTTGATAATCACATGATGAAATATTACTTTTTGTAATGACAAGAAGAGTCTTCAGTTCTTAAAAGCTACAATTGTCTTTTGCAAGCACAAAGTACCTGATTTGTGTCAAAATTACATGCACGAAGACTGCAGAGGAGGAGATGCGTGGAAAAAGGTCGGTGTGCGTCGGATTTCCAGGCGCACACAGACGATGCTTCGATTCTTTTCCATGCGGCAATGGCTTTGCGTCCAATTCTGGCGCACAGGCTTGAATCCTCTTTGCAATGTGGGGTCTTTCGACGCCCAGGGACGATGCGTAAAAATCCAAGGTGTGTGGGACGAAGTCACAGCTGTTGCATCGATCTGGTGGGCGATGTGGTGGAGTTTCTGCCGCACGGTTGGTGTTGCATCGATTCCTCTTGCAGAAAGTCGAGCTGCGTCATTCCAGCTCGGCGATGCGTCAATCTGGTGGGCTATGCATTGAAGTTCCGGTTGCAACGTTGGCACTGCGTCACTCTCCACTTGGGGAGCCTGGCTGCGTCATTCCGGTTCGGCGATGCGGTTATACCACTGGACAGGCTGTGCGTCGATTCCACCAGGCTGTGCGTTTATTTTCTCCACACAAGGAGTTTCTTTGCAGAGATGAAGTCTTTTTGACCCTGAGACTTCAGGAACCGGTGACAAGCTCAATCCAAGCCCTTGGGGAGCACTTCTCAGCAGAGCAAGAGGCCAGCAGGGCAGCAGGGCAACAGCAAGGCAGCAGTCATTTACTGCAAAGCAGTCCAGGTGAGTCCTTTGGGCAGCCAGGCAGCTTCTCTTGGCAGGTTGCAGGTTCTGGTGCAGAGTGTCTGTCCCAAGAAGTGTCTCAGTTGGTAGGGTCAGGGACCCAGTTTAAATACCCAAAAGTGCATTTGAAGTGGGGGAGACTTTGAAGAGTGGTTTTGAAGTGCACAAGGTCCCCTTTCAGTACAATCCTGTCTGCCAGGGTCCCAGTCATGGGTTTGGCAGTCCATTGTGTGAGGGCAGGCAACTGTCCTTTGAAATGTAAGTGTCAGGTCCTCCACCCTTCCAGCCCAGAAAGACCCATTCAGTATGCAGATGTGTGCAGGTGTGACTGAGCACCCTGTGTTTGTTGTTGTGTGGGTGAAATGCATAATGGATCTGTCAACCAGCCCAGGCCAGATGTGGATTGGAGACAGGCTGTAAGGCACAGAAGGATTGTAAGTGCAGAGAAATGCTCACTTTCTAAAAGTGGCATTTCTAAAATAGTAATATAAAATCCAACCTCACCAGCCAGCAGGAATTAGTATTCCTATTCTGGCCATACTAAATATGACCTGTCTACCCCTTTCTGATCAGAATCTACCACTCAAACAATCAATATATGAGGGTAGCCCTAATGTTAGCCTATGAAAGGAGCAGGTCTCACAGTAGTGGAAAACAACTTTAGGAGTTTTCCACTACCAAGACATATAAAACACACAGGTATATGTCCTGCTGTTTACCTACACAGCACCCTGCCCTATGGGTTACCTAGGGCCTACCTTAGGGGTGTCTTATATGTAGAAAAAGGGGAGCTTTAAGGTTTGGCAAGTCCGTTAATTGCCAAGTCGAAGTGGCAGTGAACTGCACATACAGGCCTTGCAATGGCAGGACTGAGACATGGTTAAGAGGGGTACTGAGGTGGCTGGCACAATCAGTTTTACAGACCCAATAGTAGCATTTAATTTACAGGCTGTGGGCACATGTAGTGCACTTTACTAGGGACTTAGAAGTACATTAAATATGCCAATTGGGTATGAGCCAATGTCACCATGTTTAAAGGGCGAGAGCATATGCACTTTAGCACTGGTTAGCAGTGGTAAAGTGTGCAGAGTTCTAAAACCAGGAAAAACAGTGTCAAAAAGTGGATGGAGATAGGCACAAAGTTGGTGGTGACCACCCTAAGGCTGTCAGTTCTAACACTGATCATTACTGAATATCAGCGCCAGGACAGGAAGGAGGCTGCCAGCACTTACATCCCACACTCCCTACCCTGCGCTGGCCCCCTGCTATCAGAGGACAACCAATGAGTCCTCAGCTTGTAAGAGATGCAGCGCAGCCTCGACTGCAGATGGTACAGCGAGACTGGATCGAGCTCAGTAGTAGCACCTACCTCCCCTCAGTGGCCAGCCTTGGAAGATTGTCTGAGGTCTGCAACAACCGCACGTAGGGGTTTGGCTTGATTTTTTCTCCAACAGGGAAGCCTTGATGGATGCCCCCCATGCGGCATGATGTTGCTGCCCGAAGCTGTTTTATGTTGCAACACATCACATAAGGACTAATCTAAAATGCAGGTGTCCCTGGGACCTATATCACTTTAGGAACTAAAACATGAAACAGCCCGGAACAGCACCACACATACTTAGCCATAAACGACAGTCCGGATTAATGCAATGCAGACATCCATGACAGCTTCAGTTCGCAGACCCCCCGTCAACCACCGACACCACAGACTCACCACCCTCCAGCCTCCTGCTCTCCTGGACCCACATCAATGACAACTACACCATTGAAATCATGAACACCATCCAATCCGGCTCACAATCTGACCCCTGCCCTCACTACATCTTCAACAAAGCAAGATCCGTCATTGAAACCCCAACTCTGGAAGATCATCAACAGTTCCTTTGAGACCGCAACTTCCCAGAGAGCTGGAAACATGTTGAGATCAACGCCCTCCTCAAGAAACCCAAGGAGGACCCAAAGGACCTCAAGAACTTCTGGCCCATCTCCCTACTCCCCTTTCCGGCAAAAGTCATAGAGAAAATTGTCAACAAACAACTGACCTGTTTCCTCGAGGATAACAACATTCTGGACCCATCCCAATCCAGATTTCGCAGCAACCACAGCACTGAAACCACCCTCATCGCTGTCACCAATGATATCAGGACCATACTTGACAACTGCGAAGCCGCGGCCCTCATCCCCCTGGACCTCTCAGCTGTGTTCAACACCGTCTGCCACCACACCGGAGGCACACCCCACAATGACGCAGGAATCCGTGACAGAGCCCTGGACTGTATCACCTCCTTCCGCATCGCCAGATCTCAGAGAGTCCGCCTCCATCCATTCCGCTCTGAAGCCACCAAAATCATCTGTGGCGTACCCCAGGGATCGTCCCTCAGCCCGACCCCTTTAACCTCTACATGGCTCCGCCTGCTAACATCGCCCAGTCTCACAACCTCAACATCGTCTCACACGCCGATGACACCCACCTGATCCTCTACCTCACCAAGGACCCCGCCATCGCCATGACCAACGTGCACGAAGGAATGAAGGCCATCGCAGAATGGATGAAGAACAGCTGCCTGAAACTGAATTCCGACAAGACTAAGGTCCTGATCTTTGGCTCCACCCCCTCTGCATGGGATGACTGCTGGTGGCCTGCCGCAATGGGAACCACATCGACACCCACCGACCACACACGCAACCTGGGATTCATCCTGGACTCATCACTATCAATGATCCAGCAAGTCAACGCCATATCTTCCTCCTGCTTCAACACCATCCCCATGCTTCGGAAGATCTACAAATGGATCAAGCAGCAAATTGGACTACGGCGATGCCCTTTACTGAGGAACCACAGCCAAGTTCCAGAAAAGACTGCAACACACACAGAACACCTCTGCATGCCTCATCCTGGACATCCCCCGCCACTGCCACATCACAGCCCTCCTGAGAGATCTACACTGGCTCCCCATCAACAAGAGAATCACGTTCAGACTCCTCACCCACGCTCACAAGGTTCTGCACATCACCAGACCAGAATATCTCAACAGACGGCTCTCCTTCTACACCCCGACCTGACAGCTTCGCTCTGCCGACCCTGCCCTCGCCACCGTCCCACGCATCCACAGAACGACCACCGGGGGCGGATCATTCTCCCATCTCGCCGCCAAGACATGGAACACTCTTCTCACCCACCTGCGTCAGACAAAGGACCTACTTACCTTCAGGAGACATCTCAAGACATGGCTGTTCGGGAAGTAGCAGCCCCCCCCTTTTCAGCACC
The DNA here is from genome assembly GCF_031143425.1 of Pleurodeles waltl. Classification (NCBI taxonomy): domain Eukaryota; kingdom Metazoa; phylum Chordata; class Amphibia; order Caudata; family Salamandridae; genus Pleurodeles; species Pleurodeles waltl. Next base: position 640,556,483 of record NC_090446.1, on the reverse strand, counting down.
TTGAGACCCTCATGGGTGAATAGTGCGCTTTATAAATACTCTGATTGATTGAACATAATTGGAACAATGCAACATAATTGGAACATATGTCGCAACTAATCACCTGCGCTAGCCACAAGTTCAGCTGCAGTGGCCAGATGATCAACAGTACCCTCTGTCATCTGGCACGTTTGAACCTTTGGAATAAAAAAGCAGAGCTCAAACGAGATTCATGTGTGTCCTTCTTAGAATCATGGATACCACAAGTTGTCAAAATCAACTTCAAGAGAGACTTTGAAATCAAACGTGCCCATAGAGTACTATCAAAATCAAGACAACACTTAAAGACACCTAGGCCTATGATCTTCAGAACCCTAAAATATGAACACACCCCGAAATGACCCTGCAACACATGAGAGTAGTGAAATCAGTCTACCGGAAGGGTCATAGGATTGGTATCTTCCAAGACTAAGTGAAGAATACAGTACTACGCAGGAAGGGTCTCCTCGCCCTTCAGAACAAGCCAAAAACAAATTTTCATTTGCAGGCCCTGCAAGACAAAAGCTCTCCAAAGATGGGTGAACACTCATTTATGAAGAATCAAAGGATTTAGAGAACAATTTAGAAGATCAGTCTCAGCAAACAAGGGACAAATGACTTGCTCTCTCCCCTTTATGTATCTATGTATTTACTAATCTCATATACTACAGGATCGCCCACTATCCTGTTTCTTAACATGTAACATACTAACTCTAGTAAACCCCACCTAAACATTGACACTCATAATGGACACACAGTAGAAACAAGCTCCTAAATCATTACCTATTATTCCATTAATAATGGTTGGTCTTATGGCCTTTCTCATCGATAGCTGCCTCCCTATGACCCTCATCTCCGCTAATCAATACTAATGGATAATTAACCCATACATCTCACACCCTACTCCTCTTTGTCAGTTCCCTATATCAGAATGTACTACTAATACATTAATCCCTCCCTCCTTGGCTGCCTCTCAATTGCATATGTTTATATGATTGTTGAATTTACCTGTCGTTGTGCACAACTTAAAGTTGCATAACTCTTGAACTGCATTTTTTTTGTTAGTCGCTTGTAACTTCATTGTTTTTTAAGATGTAACAATTTTCCATATTACACATTGAATAGACACTAGCAATGGTCCCTGAGGCTTCCTAAAACATCTCCCAACTGTTAAAGTCCTATTACTACTGCTAATTATTCTTTTAATGGCCTTAATAATCATTTGTTATCTCCATGTTCCCTACTTATGATTACCTATACTATTCCAAAGAATGAAGTCAGTGCATTTCCCTTGGGCTTGTTGAGATATCATTTACCCAAGAGTCCCCCCCAGATACCATCCGCACAAAGTCACAGAGGCACTTGTTAACAACTCCTTTGAATACTTTATGAATTGGATTATTTACATATGCACCAGTAACAATTCACCCTCGGGGCACCATGTACCACAATTAGTACACCATTTGTACAAACTATATCTCTCTCTCAGCGAATCCCACGTGTTGCTTCATCCCCTCTCTCAAGCGGCCTCTCAAGTGGCCATTTCCTCCTGGTAGCTCTCCCTTCACCCTCCGTCTCTCCGGAAGGTATTTCTTGGGTGGGTTATGGGAAAGGTTCAAAGGTTTATCTATCTACGCTATCTATCCTTTCTTCTTTATCCTTTCTTTCTCTCCCCCCTTTTTGTTATTCTCTCTTCTCTTCCCACTAGAGATGTAACAACTTTTGTCAAAAACTAAATGCACTGCAAATTCCTACATAACACCATAGTCTGTAAGATTGAAATTCTGATCTACAAAACACAGCTTCTCTTCCTAATCACAAACTCACCACACATTTTGCTATACATCATCTTAGCCATTTATAAGTGGTGGTAACCCCCCATCCAAACCCTAAGTCCATTTGATATCAACAACTCCGCCAACGTGTATCCTCCTGTTAATTCTAGCTAAGCCAAATATGAAGACTACACCATTCCCATAATACCTCTATGAATAACATCATCTCAATTAAAAAGACATCAACCATCATGTTAAACGTAAAACAAATCCTTGACTACTGAGTTAAACTGAAAGGAGACATCATTTTATCACAAAAAACAAAATTGGGGGGCCAAGACAACAAATACCTACACCACAAAGAGATATATTGGTTCCCCAGGCTAAAAGGAATGGAGTCCTAACCATTATATCTCAAAAAGCCAATGTAGTCTTCACAGTTAGCACATAGAATAATGAAGGAAGATGGTCAATAACCTGAGTCAAACTCTCAAACTGGTCACCCAAATCTATGACATGGCAGAGGCGTTGAGAATGCATCACAATGATGATTGCACCACCAATCAACTTTATCCTATAAATGCTTCCCATACAGCTTTCTGCAAATTTCTTCACTAATATTGACAATTGATCACAAAATCTATATGGAAAAAGAAAAAAAAACAGAATTAGTCTCAAGAAGCTAAATATAAAAAAACATTCTGGGGGCTTAAACCTACCAAACTTTTACAAATACCAACTTGCCTTTCTTATTAAACTTGCCACTTGGTGGCTAAATAATAACGCTCATGCGTTCATATAAGAAAAATCCCTAATAAAACCATGCTCAATAATCTTGTTACTAACCGTTAAATCACTACCACTTACACAATCAAAAAGTATATTTAAAGTTCTGATTCATACACTCAAATCACTAGGAAGAAACCTCCCAAATAAAATACAGCATTCAAAATTTGACTCCGTATGGAAGAATCCTAAAAGTAAAATTGAGGACAAAACTCTCTCACGACCCTCTTGGAAATCAAAGAAGATACATCTGATTAAAGATCTTGCTCTTCCTACTTACCTTAAAACACACGCTGATATCTACACCTCACACAAACTAGATAACGTTGAATTCTACAATATGCGGAAAATAAAAGCTGCCCTAAACATGATCCCCAAACCACACACTAGTGACTTAATAACCCTATTGACCAAATTATTTCTGGAACCTCATACAGCCTCCTCATTATACAAAATTCTAACAACCGCTAACACAAAACTGATGTCCGATGCCCACTTTAAATGAAATAAACCCTCCAACACCACTCCAGCCACCCATATTAATGACAACAATTGCAAAAAATACAGACATCTACACTCAAAAACAAAATATCTCCTGTTTTACTTCAAAATAAATTCTCGACTCTACATAGGTTTCATTGGACACCAGAAAAACTCTACAAATTGGGACTAATAGACACTTATACCTGCTGGCATTGTTAAGAATCACCGAGATCAGTGATTCCCAACCATTTGACTTCTGTGGACCCTGACTTTATCATTACTGGAACCCAGGGACCCCCACTGAATCATTATTGGAATTCAGGGACCCCCACTAAGTCATTACTGAAAGCTGGAAACCAAATCTGTTAATATTATTGAATTGTCTAAGCAGCTGCAGACAAGTCAAGTCCCAATGACCTACCAGACCTCTTACTGACTATAGTTATCAAAAATATCTTATGTGAATGGAAATCATACAAAAATGTATCCCACCATACTTGGTGGTCCTGGATCTGCTTTACAAGGGGCATGGATACTGTCCTATCCAATGCCAACTTTAAACCCAATACCACGCGGAAACTATGGAATAAATTAGACCTGTATCTACAGAAAATCAAACCCCCTTAATGTAATACCTGACACACACATGTGACAGAACTGAGACCTCAACCTCTCAGAATTATTTGATTCAACTAACTTTTTAATATCACATGCTCACAGTGACATCTCTTCCGTCTCCTTCCTAGGATTTGGACATTGATATTAAAACATAAGAATTTTGGAACGTACTGAAGACTGCCTCGCCTCTCAATTTGTGTGTTGGTATCTTACACCATTTCTAAGATACTTTGTATGGTGCTAGGTATGAGTATACTCAAATGTTCCAGGAATGCTGCGGAATTCCCAACATCCCGACAACACTGAAAAAAGTAGGTTTGTAGTTGCCAAAGCATGAAATATCATGTAATTCAATTGATAAATGCAACCATGATAAGTCGTGTTCCTTCGTGTACGTCCCACGTAGTGAAAGCAGGAATGAAAGAATTCATTGGATGAATAAAATTTCCATCACTTACATATGTTTACGTTGCACTTTGATTGACTCAGCACTTCAAGTAATGGACTATAAGGACTGTTGTGATGTGCCTTGCTACACAAGTTATGGATTTGCGTGTGTTTGTTGATTTTTTCAACTGACATAAGTGCACCCGAAGTGGTTGGGTGTTGCACCAGTTTGGCACCCCTGGCAGCACTATCTGCGATGGATGTACATTGTATTCTTCCAGTTTACTATATGTACATATAGGAGGTGCAAACCAGTATCATAGCCACTCTGTGTCTGTATCTTAAGTGAGATTAGAGGAAGTGGTTTGAAGAGGCATGTGGCTGAATCAAGACTATGCAACCTTGGCATTTGGCTCACCAGTCTTCAATGGCACCAGCTTCTGAGCAAAAGTTAGGGCCCCACCATTATTCCTTTATAATTTAAGCACTGAACCACACTTTACCTATTTACAATGACATCCAGCAGTGTTCTGAATTTCTTGTTACTGTACTTTCATAACAGATTAAAAGTGTGGGAGGTGTGGGTTGGGAGCCAACAATAGCAGACGCTCTATAAGAGACCTCCACCACACCAGGCACAGAATTCATCTTAAGCCACTGATTCATGGGGGCTCCATAGCCACGGCAACACCAGAGTCTAGTGGTGGAGCGGAGAGGCCAATTCCCCCAGAACCAAAGAAGACTCTGAGCAGCTGTCACGAGGGTGAGCTGCAAGCTGCGGTCAATTGGAGACGTGTCCCAGAGGGAATATCTTCACTGGCCAGGAGGAGGAGGGAGGTGTGCCACTGCCACTCCTCCATCGACACCTTGTGCCTGGTTGTTGCATCGGCCCACAGGGAATTGTGACTGGAGCCTGGGCTGTGGCTACTGGACATGCCTTCCCCCTTTTTCCACCACAGTGAGAGGCCTGGACAGAAGCTGCTCGAGGCTGCGAACGTACATGGTGGCACAGGCTGGGGGGGAGACCTGGCCTGAAGTGGACCACACGTCCTTTCCCTCAAGAGGAGGTGCAATTACCTAGCAGGTGGCGGGCCACAGGGGCTTCTGACTGTGGCATTGCCTCCTGGGACTGCATCTTCAGCCATCGCTTCCAGAAGTGAGATGGGCAGCTGCTCTTGCTGCGACATGAGGCATATCGCCCTTATCTCCAAGATCCGGAGCATGCAATAGCCACAGACTAGTACTACTCCAATAGCAGTTGGAGGGTCGTTGGTGAGCTCACTGCACAGCCCTGATGCATGCGTCCCGAACATTGTTGAAGGGGGGCCCCCTGACTGTCTGGAGAGGTGGACACATTTTTCCTATGGGGCCACAGGTGCTTCGCGCTTGTCTGGTGCCTGCAATGAGTGGCACTCCTGTGCCTCAGTGTCCCCGGCTGCATTTGATCCACCTGCACTGCACAACGCTTCTGGGGCCTAGTCATTCCTGATGGGGCACCCTTGATGCGTGGCATCATTGAGTGTCGTGACACCCGCCAACTGACCCTCGAGATGTCTGCTACTTTTTAAACAAGCTACAACAAAGGATTGGGATAGCAAGTGCAACTGTTGGGTGAGTCACACTGGGGTGAGGCCCAGGTGTGGTCTCCGGCTTGGTTGTCCCCCACTGCAGTGGATTTTGTGGTAAGACAGGGGAACTGTGTTGTCAGTGATTATGTGACCCCCATGAGGCAGTGACGATACAGCGAGGGCTTCAACACCATCTATTGACTTGCCCCACAGATCCCTGCTGAGGACAAAACTGTCCCCAAGGTACAATGTGGGGCTTGCCACCTTTGACTCACTGGAACCCAGACACTTGCTCTTTCATCATCATGCCAAACCTCCACCATGGCATGAAATAACCCTACTTGCTTCACAGAGCAACAGAAGATAGACAAGTATATTAAACACACTACATTTTTGGACAAGGGGGCTCCAAACAGCCTCTATCCTGCAGGCAATTCAGGACCTCAAAGAAACCATGGAAGGCAAAATGGAGAAACTTAAAAAGGGCCTTTCCTTGATTTGGCAAGACCTGTGGAACACAATGGACAGGGTCATGGAGGCAGAGGGCAGAATCTCTGAAATTGAAAACACCGTCAAATCACATGAGTCTCGAATCACCTCTCTGCATTGAATAGTTAGTCATCTAGAGGCTCAGGCAGAGGATGCTGAGGAATGGTCACAGCACAAAAACATATGCATTATGGGTATCCCGGAGGTGGAAGAGGGGGCTGCACCAACCACATTAATCTCTGACTGGCTGAAGAGCTGGGTCCCAGCCTCAGGGGCATCATCCTGCTTCTTAATAGAAAGGGAGCACAGAGTCCTAATTGTGAAGCCTCATGTGGGTTCTCTTCCTTGCCCCTTCATTGCCCGAATACTTAATTATGCTGATCAATTTGTCATCCTTTGGGTGGCACGCATGATCCTGTCTCATTTTTCAGTCCTCCCCATTGATGATCTTTCCAGACTACACAATGAAATGTGAGTAACAGAGGAGCTTCTTCCAGGAGGTAAAACAAAAACTGAAGCCATGGACATTCAATATATGGTCCTCTTTACGGCTTGCTTGAAAGTCATCTTCCAAGGCAAGACCTTCAGAGGGTGCCTGGGACTAGGTTGACGAGCAGCCCAACCTGCATGGCTCACTTCATGCAGGTTGGGGCATGGAGGGGAGGTGGGAGGGGTGGTGCAGATGGAGGACATCTGGGACAATAGATCACGGCTCCACAATGCAAACCTCACTGACAAGTAAGGAGAGCTTGCTCGCTTGGTCCGGAGAGGTACTCGTTGGGACGGTCGGTCTCCGAGATAGACATGGTGCTCATGCAGAATGTGGCAAACACCGACTTTCTGTTTCCCTACCAAGAGCCGCCAGCTTGATCAGTCTTAAGTAGATCTGGCAGATGTATGACAATTTCCCTGGGGCTGCTGAGGGGAGGGGTTGGGGCTTGTTTGGGAGATAAGTTGCACATCTCAGGTTAGCCCAGTTGGCTATTGTCCCTAGGTGTATTACAACAGGCATTTCTAGTTGGCAAAGAATGGGGTGGGAGGGGGGTTTCTTTGTTTTGACTAAGTGCTTGTACACTTATTCATATGCACTTTACTGTTGCACCTGCAACATGCCCCAGAACACTAACCCTGTCAATTATGATGTTGCTCCCTTGGACGAATGACTGACTCACAGTGACACACCATCATGGGGAAGCTTAGTGTCCTCTAGTGGAACCTTAATGGCCTTCTGGATAAAATTAAGCGAGGGACGAATCTTAGGGCAGTGCATAAAACCAATCCCAATATACTGCTACTCCAGGAAGTCATTTCATGGGTAACTACTGTCCCTAACTGGTGGGAAAGGCTTTCTCAAGGGTGTTGCACTCTGGGTTTAGATGCAGCACAAGATAAATCACCATTCTTATCTGCCAACACATCCTTCGGGTAGTGTCCAGGGTATGACATGACAATCTAGGGCATTACTTGCCTTTGTCTGGAACTCTACAGGGGCCCCCAATATCCCTAACTTGCATCTATGCTTTCCCGCCCCTTACATCAGAGTTCAAAAGGACATTGGGTCATTTTATTAAGGAGTTCCTTGTGGCCCAGTGGGTCCTAGGTGAGGATCTTAATGGGGTTTTCTAACTTGGCTTAGATTGATCTTCAGCTTCAGCCACATTAGGGGCTAGTCCAACAATACTCACCACTTTCTTGCATAATATGCCCCTTCTTGATGAGTAGCAGGCGCATCAACCAATGGAGTGCTGCTACAACTTCTACTCGAACATGCATAGATCACTCTCATCATAGGCCCATGAGTTATGAATGGCTATGCAAACTCAAATATACCAATGGGGCGATAAGGCAGTAAAATGCTGTGCACACCTCATACCTCCAAAAAAGCTTATGTCCTAAGTGAAAACTGATGAGGGCTTGCATGTAACAGGCAACATGGCCTTTGCAAGAGCCTTTGCTGTGTACTACCAACAGCTTTACAGCCCCAACAGGGAGGTCAAAGATACTGACCTTGAACAATTTGTGGTGGACCTTCCAGTGACCCATTTAGATCCGGTGGACCAGGACCTCTTAGAGGCAGATGTTACCATCAAGGATTTAGGGTAGGTCCTTATGCAGTTTCAACAATCCCAATGGCTTTCCAGCAGAATTCTGTGGACTACTTTGGCCCCAGATGGGCCTGCTTCTGTTGCACACCTTTTGTGAAGCCCTGCTGGTGTGTGGATTGCCCAGGGATGTCAGAGCTACAGACATAGTGGTACTCCCAAAGCCGGGTCTGCGTGGAACATGCTGCGAGGAGTACTGATCAATATCACTGCTTAATATTGAGGCCACTGTATGGCCCAAAATACTGGCCAATAGGCTAACGGGAGTTATTGGACATCTTGTTCATCCCATTCAGTCTGGGTTCAAGCTCCGTTGGACCAAAAGCACAATATTAGGAGGGTCAACAATGCCATTGAGTTGAGCGCTAGTTTACTGGGTCACCAGGCTTTGATAATGGTAGACTTTCAAAAGGCGTTTGACTCAGTGGACTGGGGCTACCTTCTTACACTAGTAATGCACCTTCGCATTAGGCCTAAATTTGTTGGTTACATCAGACTGTTATACATTGACCTACAAACAAGAGTATGGTGGTCATTACAACCCTGGCAGTCGGTGTTAAAGCGGCGGTAAGACCGCCAACAGGCCGGGAGTAAAAAAATTGCAATTACGACCGTGGCAGAAACCGCCAACATAGACAGCCACTTTAACACTCCGGCCGCCACGGCGGTACAAACAAACAGCGCGGCGGTCACCGCCAACAGACAGGCGGGAGACAATGTACCACCCACACTATTATGACAGGCCAATCCGCCACCTTTTCCGGGGCGGATTCACCGCAGATAAAAACAAGGCGGAAACAGGAATCCCAAAGGAAAAATGCTCATCTCAACACACCCCACGAGGAATGAGAACGCCATGTATCCAGAACTCCAAATTCTCCCAGCAATAGTCTTCCTGCTCCTCTACCAGGAGCACGAACGCCGGCGGCGAAGACCACGATGAGTACTGCACCTACGACACAGGGGAGGGGGGGAGGCAAAAAACAGGAACACACACATGCAACACCCCCACCCCCACCCTCACCCATTACAACACACACACTAATGCAAATCAATACATCACAGTTACACCCCCCAAACCCCCTGGAAGAATGCAAAGACAATAGAAAATGAGTGCAACCAATGTAATATATTAAAAGCAAGTAGGCAGAAATATATATATACACCATGTACAAAATATATACCAAGCATAGTAGTCCAGGTAGTGCTCTAAGAAAGTCCATGGAACACTGGGACCACACAGTATGGGCGAGGCCCACACATGATCCCCAACCATGATAGAGAGAACACTGCAGGGGCATCAGAGAGCAACTAAACAGGAACCTCAGGGGGAGGGAAGGGGGGGGGGGGCACCTCAGCCGCTTGAGTGCACAACGCCAAATCCACTAGGGGGCCACATGCCCACTGTTCCATCCTGGGGAGTGCAAAGCCACAGTCTCCCAGTCTCACAAGTGGGTGGGTTGCCCACTGAGATATCCTGGGGAGTGCAAAGCCACAGTCTCACAAGTCTCTACAGTGGGTGGTTTGCCCACTGTTCAATCCTGGGGAGTGCAAAGCCACAGTCTCCCAAGTCTCACAAGTGGGTGGGTTGCCCACTGACATATCCTGGGGAGTGCAAAGCCACAGCCTCACAAGTCTCTACAGTGGGTGGTTTGCCCACTGTTCAATCCTGGGAGTGCAAAGCCACAGTCTCTCAAGTCTCACAAGTGGGTGGGTTACCCACTGACATATCCTGGGGAGTGCAAAGCCACAGTCTCTCAAGTGGATAACAGTCTCCACTTGTTCTGGAGGGGGCCTTGTGCCCAGAGTGCTTCATCCTGCTAAGGACAGAGGTAGTGGATGCTTTTCTCCACTGGTTCTGGAGGGGGCCTTGTGCCCAGAGTGCTTCATCCTGCTAAGGACAGAGGTAGTGGATGACAGTCCCCACTGGTTCTGGAGGGGGCCTTGTGCCCAGAGTGCTTCATCCTGCTAAGGACAGAGGTAGTGGATGCTTTTCACCACTGGTTCTGGAGGGGGCATGGTGCCCAGAGTGCTTCATCCTGCTAAGGATTGGGGTAGTGGATGCTATTCTCCACTGGTTCTGGAGGGGGCATGGTGCCCAGAGTGCTTCATCCTGCCAAGGATTGGGGTAGTGGATGCTTTTCTCCACTGGTTCTGGAGGGGGCATGGTGCCCAGAGTGCTTCATCCTGCTAAGGCCAGAGGTAGTGGATGACAGTCTCCATTGGTTCTGGAGGGGCCATGGTGCCCAGAGTGCATCATTCAGCCCGTGACGGATTCAGTTGCGTCACTGCCCTTGCAGCTCATGGGCCTGCGTTGCTTGAGACGGCAGTGCCCTGTTCAACGGTGCTTGAGATGGCGGTGCCCTGTTCAGCGGTGCTTGACATGGCGGTGCCCTGTTCAGCGGTGCTTGAGACGGCAGTGCCATGTTCAGCAGTGCTTCAGACGGCGGTGCCCTGTGCAGCGGCGCCCTGTTCAGCGGTGCTTGAGATGGCGGTGCCCTGTTCAGCAGTGCTTGAGACGGCGGTGCCCTGTTCAGCGGTGCTTGAGGCGGCGGTGTCCTGTGCAGCGGTGCTTGTGACGGTGGTGCCCTGTTCAGCGGTGCTTGAGATGGCGGTGCCCTGTTCAGCGGTGCTTGAGATGGCGGTCTCCATTGCAGGGTCTCAGCTGCTGGCGGTCCTTCATGGCCCAGCGTGGCTTTTGCTGGTTGTCCTTCATGGCCCAGCGGGGCTAGTGCTGGCGGTGGCCTCCTGGGCAGGTGTGCTGGTGCTGGCCTCTTGGGCAGCTGGGCTGGTGCTGGCGGTGGCCTCCTGGGCAGGTGGGCTGATGCTGGCGGTGGCCTCCTGGGCAGGTGGGCAGATGCTGGCGGTGACCTTCTGGGCAGGTGGGCTGGTGCTGGCGGTGGCCTCCTGGGCAGCTGGGCTGATGCTGGTGGTGGCCTCCTGGGCAGGTGGGCTGGTGCTGGCGGTGGCCTCCTGGGCAGGTGGGCTGGTTCTGGTGGTGGCCTCCTGGGCAGCTGGGCTGGTGCTGGCGGTGGCCTCCTGGGCAGGTGGGCTGGTTCTGGCGATGGCCTTCTGGGCAGCTGGGCTGGTGCTGGAGGTGGCCTCCTGGGCAGCGGGGATGATGGCGGTCTTCTCCGCCGTGCTGCTCTTCCTAGACTTGCCGGGTTTCTGTTCAGCGGTGCATGAGACGGCGGTGCCCTGTTCAGCGGTGCTTGAGACGGCGGTGCCCTGTTCAGCGGTGCTTGAGGCGGCGGTGTCCTGTGCAGCGGTGCTTGTGACGGCGGTGCCCTGTTCAGCGGTGCTTGAGATGGCGGTGCCCTGTTCAGCGGTGCTTGAGATGGCGGTCTCCATTGCAGGGTCTCAGCTGCTGGCGGTCCTTCATGGCCCAGCGTGGCTTTTGCTGGTTGTCCTTCATGGCCCAGCGGGGCTAGTGCTGGCGGTGGCCTCCTGGGCAGGTGTGCTGGTGCTGGCCTCTTGGGCAGCTGGGCTGGTGCTGGCGGTGGCCTCCTGGGCAGGTGGGCTGGTGCTGGCGGTGGCCTCCTGGGCAGCTGGGCTGATGCTGGTGGTGGCCTCCTCGGCAGCTGGGCTGGTGCTGGCGGTGACCTCCTGGGCAGGTGGGCTGGTTCTGGCGATGGCCTTCTGGGCAGCTGGGCTGGTGCTGGAGGTGGCCTCCTGGGCAGCGGGGATGATGGCGGTCTTCTCCGCCGTGCTGCTCTTCCTAGACTTGCCGGGTTTCTTGTGGCCCTTCCCCACCTTGGAAGGTGTCACAGCTGACTCCACACTCCCACGGGACCCCTGGGAGCAGCTTTGGTGGCTGGAGTCTTCCCCCTCTCACGCAGGGCACTGGCCAACTTCTGATGCTTCACAGGTGGGGGACTGTCGGTGCTGTGGCTCCGTGCCACACTGGCTGCCCTGGTGGCCGGTGCACTCCAGATTCCGGTGACTACAGGCACCACTGGTCCCAGAGATGTTGTGGCTAAGGTGCTAGTTCGGGACCTAGGAGACGGATGGGGTGGGGGAGGTGTGGGAAAGAGGTCAAGGGTGGACAGGAAAAGTTTTTGGGACACACTGGGACGGGTAGCTGGAGGGGGTTTGAGAGTGGAGGAAGAGGTGGTGGTTGTAGGAGGTGTAAGTTTGGTGACTTTGGGTGAAGGTGCATGCGCTGGAGGCTGTCGTGAGGTGGATGGCTGTTGGGTGGGTGTGTGCCTGCGTTTGTGTATCTTGGGAGGGGGCATCACAGACACACTGGGAGAGGACACAGGGGACGTGTGAATGGTAGTGGGGGTGGTGACTGCACGTGAGCGGGGTGTGGTGGTGGGTGTGCTTGTGATGGCAGTAATGGCTGTAGAGGTACTGCATGCAGGTGTGAGTGTAGATGAGACTGGGAGGGAGGAGGGAGACGATGAGGAGGGGGACACAGTGGAGGCAGTGGATGTTGGTGTGTCTGCATGTGTGTGATGCTTGCGTGAGTGCCTGTGGGATGTGTGGTGCTTATGTTTGCCATAGCTTCCCTTGTGTGTTGACGTGTGTGCATGCTGGTCTGTAGCTGTGCTTGGGATAGGCTAAGGTAGAGGGGATTGGTTCTGGGTGGGGGAAGTTGGAGGGGGGAGGCTAGAGACGGGGACAATGGCTGCCATCAGTGCTGAGGCCAGAGTCTGAAAAGCTTGCTGAAGGGCCGCCTGACCAGAATGAATGCCCTCCAGGAATGCATTTGTTTGTTGCAACTGCCTCTCTACACCCTGGATGGCATTCAAAATGGTAGACTGCCCAACAGTGAGGGATCTGAGGAGGTCAATGGCCTCCTCACTGAGGGCAGCATGGGTGACTGGGGCAGGGCCTGAGGTGCCTGGGGCCAAGGTGATGCCGACCCTCCTGGGTGAGCAGGCACAGGGCAAAGTCTGAGGGGCTGTTGGGAGGGCGGTGCTGGTAGGGGGGTGACGGCTGTACCTGTAGATGCGGGGGCACAGATGTTGCCGCCACCACAAAGGAGCTACCATCAGAGGACGAGTCTGTGTCGCTGGTCTCAGCATTTGTTCCCGCCGTGGAGCTCCCCTCGCCCTCCATCCCACTGGTGAACTCTGAGTCCGTAGTCTCGCCCTCCAGGGCCATGTGGGATGCAGCTCCCTCGTGCTCCGGTGCCACTGCTCCTCCGCCTGATAATGCTAATGCACACAAGAACAGGGAGACCACAAAAAAGGGGGGGGACGACAGAAGAAAAACATGTTAAGTGCATGCATTACCTCTACTGTTGGTGGACACGACAGACACAGAAGCCCCCTGCACTACGCCGCGCTCTTGGGCTCCACCGTTCAATTCCTGGGAAATAGCCTACAAGGCTATGGATGACATCTGCACACATGGATGACAAAGGGGCATGACTAGGTGTACTTGGCACGCTAAAGAGGTGGGGTGGGGTGCCACATGGCCTGCCTTACGGAGGGACCTTGCCTACTAAATTCGCCCTGGCCTAGGGAAACCCACAGCCCACCTCCCCCACCCAGACACCCCCACTGCATGCTAAATCAGCATGATGAGAGTGTACTCACCCCCTTGTGGCTGCTGTGATGCCCTCAAGCGCCAATCCAACTCCGGGTACACCACCGCCTGGATCCTGAACATCAGGGGGGTCATGGTGCGACGGGCACCACGTTGGGAGGCCATCCCCAGCTGAGCCTCCGCCGTCTTCTTGCTCCAGCGGCGAATGTCCTCCCATCTTTTCCGGCAGTGGGTGCTCTGTCTGTGGTAGACCCCCAGGGTCCGGACTTCCTTGGCGATGGCACGCCAAATATCTTTTTTCTGGTGGGCGCTGACCTACATGAAATGTACAGGGGAGAAAGAGAAGTTATTACCAACTGCACCGTCAAAGTGATTGGCCCCATCCCTACCCTTGCCATGTGGCACATGCATTCACCGTCTTTCATGCACGCAGCACTCTCCCCCCTTCCTTCTTACATCCAGCCCTCTCCACACAGGCATAGCCCATAAAAACATGCTCCCTGTGTACTTACATGTTTGTCTGGAGGACCGTAGAGTAGCGTGTACTGGGGGAGGACCTCATCCACGAGCTTCTCCAACTCCTCTGATGTGAGGGCAGGGGCCCTTTCTCCAGACACTTGAGCCATTGTCTCTTCCAGACCGAGGTCACAGCAGCACTTGCAGTGTAGGTCCTCTCCTGTCGAAGATCAGGTATCGAGTGATTGAACAGATAGAAAAGGGCGGTCACATCCGCTGCGGTGCGTACCGTCACCGCCGGCGTACATCGTCATTGGCTCCTGGGATCCATAGGGTCCAATGTTAACCAATGCAGCATTGCGCCACGGTCTTCGACCGCCTACCATGACGGTGTACAACACCAGCGCAGTTACCTCACATCCCATTGTCCCACTTTACAGGTCAGGCAGCCGCCATTTCAGGGGCCCACATGGCTTCATTTTCAACTGCGTCACACATACCTAGGCCTACACTCTACACACATACAGGCCATCTTTTTTGTATGAATGGTGTTCTGTGTAAACTGTGGGTACGTGCCTCTGAGTTGTTTGACTCTGTGCTCGCTGTTGTCCTTCATAGGCACCGTCCGCTGGGACATGTGAGGAGATGGCAACATCCTCCGGTGTACCGACCGTTGGTGGACCTGTCGACAATGGAGAAGCGACATGTGATTATCACATACAGGCTTGACCGTGCCACAATCCAGGAACTGTGTACCCAGTTGGAGCCAGACTTGATGTCTGCAATCCGCCATCCCACAGGAATCCCCCCTCAAGTGCAGGTGCTGTCAGTGCTCCATTTCCTTGCAAGTGGGTCATTTCAAACAACGGTGGCCATAGTATCAGGGATGTCCCAGCCTATGTTTTCCAACGTATCGTCCAGAGTGTTGTCTGCCCTTCTGAAACACATGCAGAGCTAAATCGTTTTTCCTCAGGTGGAGGATTTGCCTACAGTGAAAGGTGATTTGTATGCCCTGGGATACATCCCCAACATCATAGGTGCTATTGATGGGACCCATGTGGCTTTGGTTCCCCCCCACAGGAGTGAACAGGTGTACAGAATCCGGAAGAGTTATCATTCGATGAATGTACAGATGGTATGTTTGGCAGACCAGTACATCTCCCATGTGAATGCCATGTTCCCTGGCTCAGTGCATGACGCCAACATCCTGCGGAATAGCAGCATCCCTTATGTGATTGGTCAACTCCAGAGGCACCGTGTGTGTCTATTAGGTGAGCACCTGGAAGCAAGTCAGTGGGAATGGTTGTGTGGGTCTGGGGCTATCCCTCCAGGTTAGTGCGTGTCTAACAGTTGTCCCTCGCCATTTGCAGGTGACTCTGGTTACCCCAACCTGTCATGGCTACTGACCCCAGTGAGGAATCCCAGGACAAGGGCAGAGGAACGCTACAATGAGGCCCATGGGCAAACTAAGGGGGTTATCGAGCGGACCTTCGGCCTCCTGAAGGCCAGGTTCCGGTGCCTCCATATGACAGGTGGATCCCTATTCTACTCACCAAATAAGGTGTGCCAGATCATCGTGGCCTGCTGTATGCTTCACAACTTGGTTTTGCGATCACAGGTGCCTTTTCTGCAGGAGGATGGTCCAGATGGCGGTGTTGTTGCAGCTGTGGAGCCTGTGGACAGTGAAGACGAGGAAGCAGAGGAAGAAGACATGAACAACAGGGACTCAGTGATCCAGCAATATTTCCAGTGAGACACAGGTAAGAGTACAGACATGCCTACTACATGTACTTTAGCACTACTACCTCTCTACTGACTGTCGTTTTCACCCAGTGTATGGTCACTGAGTTGTCACTTTCCCTTACGATTTCACAGATGTGGGTCCCACTGTGTGACACCTGCTTAGATTCCTCATGGACTAGAGCTGTGTGACATAGGTTTGTTGACGTTACAATTGAAAGAGCATTTTGTCACTGTAATTGCTAATACACTATTGCGAAATCACAGACAGACTCCAGATTGTTTTGTGCTTTAAGTGTGTTTATTTAAGTGCTCAATATTGGAGGGGGTAGTGAAATGGTGAGGGGTGATGGTGGATTAATGTCCATGGCAGGGTCCAGTCTATTAGTCTCAAAGGCGCATTGCCCAAATGGGCATAGGAAGTGGAGCTGGGGCAGTTTGAGGATGGACAGGGTGCCAAAGTGGGACAGAAAGATGACATTCAGGGTGATCTCATTTCTTGGCGGGGTCTTGGAATCGTTCTCTGTCTTTTTCCTGGATCTCAGGGACCATTTGCAGGGTGGTTCTCCCTCTGCAGGGGGTGGGGTGCTGGTGTGGTTTTCCTGTGGTGGTGCCTCCTGTCCACTAGCACCAGCGGAGGTGGTGGGCAGTTCATCGTCCATGCTAGTGTCAGGGGCCCCTTGTAGTGCCACAGTGTCCCTCTTGGTGTTGAGTACTTCCTTCAGAACCCCTACGATGGTGCCCAGGGTGGAGCTGATGGTTCTGAGTTCCTCCCTGAAGCCCATATACTGTTCCTCCTGCAGGCGCTGGGTCTCCTGAAACTTGGCCAGTACCATTGACATTGTCTCCTGGGAGTGGTGGTAGGCTCCCATGATGGAGGAGAGGGCCTCATGGACAGTGGGTTCCCTTGGCCTGTCTGCCCCCTGTCGCACAGCAGCCCTCACAGTTCCCCTGTGTTCCTGGGCCTCCGTCCCCTGGACCATGTGCCCACTGCCACTACTCCCAGGTCCCTGTTGTTGTTGGGGTGGTGGGTTAGCCTGGGTTCCCTGCAGTGGTGGACACACTGCTGATTGACGTGTCCTGGGGACGGAGGTATGGGCCCGCTGGGTGGATGCTGTGCTGGTGTTTCCAGAGGGGGGAAGGTCTGTGGTGGCCTGTGACTGGGTGAGGGGAACCAACTGTCCCGAGGTCCCCGATGGGCCGTGCTGGTCATCTAGATCCAGTAGGACAGAGCTGCTGTCATCACTGTGGGTCTCTTCTGTTGGTGGTGTGGACATGTCTGGACACTCCTGTCCGGTGACGTTGGGTACGGGTCCTGCAGGGATATAAAAGGATGGTTGTTACATCTGTGTGTGGTATGGTGTGCAATGGGTGGGTGACCGTGTACCCCAGTGCTTGCATTCCTGTGTGGGACCTTGTGTGATGATGGTTTAGGGCAGTGTTCCCCAACCCCCGGGCCGCGGACCGGTGCCGGTCCGTGGATCAATCGGCACCGGGCCGCCCCACTGTGGTGGGCGGTAAATGTTTGATAATTTTTCCGTGGCCCGCTTGTCACACAATGGGACAAGCGGGTCACGGAAAAATTATCAAACATTTAGCGGTCCGCGGCGATAAAAAGGTTGGACAACACTGGTTTAGGGGGTTGTATGGGTATGTGCAGTGGGCATGCTTTAGTGATGGGTGTCCATGCTTTCTTGTTGCATGCAGGGTTTGGTGTTGGGATGGAAGGTTTGTGATGTTGGGACTTATGTAAGGAGTTGGGGTGCTGGGGCTGAGGGTGAGGGTGGGGGTATGTGCTGGCATGCAGGTAGGGTGGGGGATGTAATAGTTAGGATTTGTCTTACCAGAGTCCATTCCTCCACCTACTCCTGCGAGGCCCTCACGATGCAGAATCGCCAAGACCTGCTCCTCCCATGTTGTTAGTTATAGGGGAGGAGGTGGGGGTCCGCCGCCAGTCCGCTGAACCGCCAGGTGGTGTCTGGAACGACCTACGGGGAACGCACCTTCCCCCATAGGTCGTTCCACCTCTTCCTGATGTCCTCCCGATTTCTTGGGTGCTGTCCCACTGCGTTGACCCTGTCCACTATTCTTTGCCATAGCTCCATCTTCCTTGCTATTGAGGTGTGCTGCACCTGTGATCCGAATAGCTGTGGCTCTACCCGGACGATTTCCTCCACCATGACCCTGAGCTCCTCCTCCGAGAACCTTGGGCATCTTTGCCGTGCCATGGGGTGGTGTAGGTGATGTGTGGGGTGGAGTGTGTGGTGATAAGTGTGCTGATATGTAGTGGTGTGTTGTGTGAGGTGCGTGGAAGTTCTGTGGGGGATGGTGTTGTGTGACTGTGGATGCTGATGTACTTGCTGGTGGTGTCTCTCTCTGGCTTTCTTTCGGAATTTTTTGTCGTAGGGGTTTGTGGGTGATGTGGGTGGGTGTTTTATATTGTAATGGGTGTGTGGGAGTGGTTTGTGTATGTGTATCAGGTGTTTGTATTTGGAATTGTCCAATGTGGCTGTGTTTTGTAAGAGTGTGTGTATTTTGAGTGCGGCGGTGTGCACCGCCAATGGAATACCGCAGTTGAAAGACCGCCGCGTGGATTCGTGTGTCGTGATAGTGTGGGCGTTTTTCTGTTGACGTGACGTGGAGGTTTTGTTTTCGCCAGTTTATCACTGACCTTTGGTGTGGCGGTCTTTTGTGGGTGTCTGAATTTTGGCGGATTCCGAAATGTGGGTCATAATAGCTGTGGTGTAATTCCGCAGCCGCAGCAGTGTGTTGGCGGTCTTCTGCACAGCGGTAAGCGGCTTTTACCGCCAATGTTGTAATGAGGGCCTATGCGTTGAAGTGCTGTGTCCAATTGGTTCAACATAGAGAGGGACAGCTGGCTCGCTCTTTTCCCTAGCGATAAAGCCCTTGGCGGCTTGGGTGAGGATGGATACACTAATGGTTATTTTCCCTAAATGCAGAAGATGTCTTGTTATTTAACAATCTCACTGGTTCGGGCCTTTGAGCCCTGCAAATACTACACACATTTTGGTTCAACGAGGGTCTTCTCATGAACAAGGCCCAGTATTCTATCTACCCTGTCATGGGCCCCAGAGTTGATGGTGCTTCCAAAAGGGTTCAAATATCTCGGTGTGTTTATCACCAAGGACAGAGCCCTGGCATACAGGCTAACCTTCAACCTCAGTGGAATTGGCCAAGTTGTGGAAGTTTTGGACCACCCTCCCAATATCATTGCTCGGCCGCTAAGCCCTTTTGTAAATGGTCTACCTTCCAAGACTTCTATACCAGCTTCAATATAATTCTTTCCCAGTAGGATGAGGCTTCTTTTCGAGGGCCAGATCTCCTGTGGGGTGGGGGAGTGACCCGGATTCCCCTTGAGAAATGTTGCAGGCCTACCTTTGAGGGCAGTGTAGCCACTATAGATCTGCTGTTATATTATAGAGTTGCTCATCTCTTGGAGCTTAATGACTGGTGGTTTGGGGTGTTTGGGAACCCAGATTATGCAGTGGAGGGGGTGGGTCATGGATCAGGTCTGCCTCCCACACCTACTAAATGGCAACAATATTCACAGGGTTCCTGCTTGCTTCCACTCAAGTAGTCTTGTCCAATAGGGCTATAGCTACAAAGGCCATGGAATGGGCAAACCAACTCACATTAGAGACCACACTGTGGAAGGGGACCAGACTTTCCCAGGTGTCTGTGGTTTGCAACTTTGCCAAATGGGACACCATAGGCAAATCAATCCTGGGAGGCATAAAGGTTCCATTAAGTCCTTTCAGGAGTTGCAGGCAGATAATCACATGAACTGCACTCAGCTTTTTCACAACCTCCAGCTCTGGCATGCCCTCACATCATACTTACTGAAAGGTGTCGCAATTCCAGAGTATTCATCCTAGGAAGCGAAAATCCTACTTTCCGACATTAAAGAACATAAACTGTCTGCCCTCTATCAGATGCTGCTGTGTAACCATCTGGATCCCATGATAAAGGTGAGGGAGGTATGGGCTCAAGACATGGGGCCTCTTGAGGATGAGGACTAGAGAAAGGAAGTAGTCACTCCGAGGGAAGCAGTGGTGGCCTTTTCAGTTCTGTTTTCTACAACTCAAATTATTACACTGTACATACCTCACAAGAATACGGCTGTTGAGAATGGGGCTGATTAGCTCTGGGTGTTGCCTGCACTGCAATGATCTACTTCACACCTTTTGGCACTGTTTGGCCTTATCGCAGTTCTGGGAAGGGGTTTTGGGGACTATGGAGAAGGGAGTTGGGTCTGATCATCCCTGAGAACCAAAACTGATTTTACTTCACATTGCTGATGAAGAATGGGCCTAGAACATCTGCTATAGCAGGCCAGGAGGTGTCCACAAAAACACCACAAAATTTGGAAGCATTGGGATGTGCACTGGGAGATATGCCTTGAGCCTGGTCTGTCTCGGCCCTGGTCGGTGAGATACGCTCCTTTGAGGCCACATCATGTTGAGTTTCAGGGGGATGGCTCATGCTTAAGTATGTTCTGTGCAGTGTCTGTGAGTTTCATCATGCAGCATTGTATTATAATTGCAGCAGCTCAGTTATATTGTGCTGACTGTTTTGTAACAAGCCTGATTGTGTTGAAGGGCAAAATCTTAATAAAAAGTTGTAGTTAAAAAAAAAAGATTACGAGTCTAGTGACTAGAAAAAAATATTAAAACCCCATCCGTTGTGGACTAAATATTTGAAGCACAGCATTTTCATGACCCGTCAGGCGCTACATTTGAGGTTTAGCTGATTTATCTACTTCTTAGGGAAATAATGCTGAAAACACAGTTTTGACACAATTTTTTAGATTTCTAGGGGAGTGTAAGTTCTGCCAAGCAAAACACAAAAGTATAGAATACTTAATAAGTGTTCATTTAGAACATCCATAGTTAAGCTAATTTAAGTGGAAATTGTGCTGCAAAATGCAACATGTGGTCCTACTATTTTCAAAATTATCTCAGAGAGGTAACTACTCTTATCCTCACTTGAGAAAATTGGGGTTACTAGCTACACTAGTCAAGTACACTAAGGAACAGATATTTATATCACACCATTTTCAAAGCTAACTGACTACTATTGAGACACTGCTTTTGTATTTTGTGATTGGTTTGAGTTTTGCTTGGAATTCAATAGGCAGCTTGATTGACAATTTCCTATGAATAGACAATATGCAATGTGACCGCCTAGTATTAGGGCAGATCACATACTGTACACCCATTCACAAACCAGTCTATGTGCCAATTGAACATCCCAGCACCTCAAATCTAATTTCACTGTGGAGAGCCTGGCTGTTCCATAGAAAAACACTGGGATACAATATAAAATGCTATCCTTGTTACAGTGAAAATAGCTTTGAAGTGCTAGTCATTGTACATAAATGTTTAACGTTAATGCCTCCATGTCCTACTTTTTAATACAATGCATCCTGCCTTCATGGGCAAGAAGGCTTGCTTAGGGATGACTTATAAATATATAAAAGGAAGGTTATACCTGTCAAAGTGTTATTAGACAGGTTTAATTCCCAGTCAAATCCTGCACATCAAGGCTCCTGGTGGCCGGTCTGCAGTCATACTTCAATTGTCAGTTTAGTGGATGTCACAAGGGTATACAGTCCACTTATGACATTTAACTTACAGGCCTGGGTACACCTTGGTACCATAGACTAAGGGCATATTGGTAAATTAAGTATGATAATTAGATTTTTACCAATTTTACCATTTTGAAAGAAGGTGCACAAGCATTTTACCACTGGTTAGCAGTGGTAAAGTCCACAGAGGTCCATAGCCAGCAATATTAGGGTTCAGCAAAAAAGGCAAACAAATCTGTGATGAAACTGCAGACAGGTCAAATTTCCATCACCTGTCTATTTATTCTGCTGACCAATCGCTATGTTTGATACAGAAGGCCACAGCACTCACCTAAACATACTTAAGGCTATGGTTAGTATAAGTGGAATAGTTCTCAATTAGTTAGATTTTTAGAGATAAAAACAATTCCAGAAAATAAAACTGATTAGTATAATATAAGACCCTTTGCCTTTCATTGAAGGGTTCCATTTTATCTCCATCTTTGGAAGCTATACATAGAAACTCTGACTACACTTCTAAGAGACTCCTCTATCTCATATCTTATCTATGTCCACGGCAAACAGCAATCATTCAAACCTTCCTTCCCATTCAACACATCCCTTTTAGAGGAGGTTAGAAGACGTCCAGTCTGGAATACCATTTCATAACTTAAAACTAAACCTTTTAAAGCTGAGTTCCTACTGATTTCCCTCTGCACAGAGTTGGATCTCATCTAAACTCAGCTGGACTCAATGATTGTGTTGCCTGCAAACGTTCCATCACTGAATGCACCAATTCAATAAGCTTCATGCCAGACAAAAGTCTGAATTCATCCACTCAAATAAACTCAATGGCAAAAGGAGTGCAATACCACCTTAAACTTAGGGATGATAGCCTTATTCTAGAATGGGACTTTCAAATGTTGGTACAAGTCGAGGTCTGCCATGAAGGGCACTCTAGAAATGTTCTCCTGAAAGGTAAACACACAGTACACCTTGCTCCTCTGTAGGCAGCTTTATACTTCTGTGCTAGACTTGTCTTAGCAGTGAAATGTTTTGAGCATATTATACCTGGGCTCAAGTCCCAAAATTGGCTTCCTATCAAAGATTGAGATATCTTCAAATTGTATCACTCTAAAAACATGCTCAACACACGAAAACACTTTACCAAAACTGACCAAATGAGAAGGTCGCAGGGTACTCCGGAGCTCTGCCTCCATTGTCCCAGAAACATCTATGTCAGTGGTCCTTAACCTGTGGTCCAGGGATACCTGGGGGTTCTTAAAGCCTTCTCAGGGGGTCTGCAACTACTTAGAAAATAAAAAATATTAACCAATTAAAAAAGTGTACACAAATAAAGAAGTAAAACATACAAACGAAATTTGGAAAACTCTGTAAATGTGAAGGAATTTGAAATTTGAGGTTGCAAATTGTTATATTGTATAATTGTTATATTGTATAATTGCTGGATTTGTGGTAGCAGTGCAAGAGCACCAAACAGAATGTAGTATGGACGATGAGCGACTTCAGCTGAATTTAGAAACTCTCTAACCTTCCTATTAAAATTAAAATTTTGATTTTTTTATATTTGTCTGTGAATTAAATAAAATATTTAATCACTTCTGTATTTGCCGAATGCTTGTTTCTGTATTTTGTGTATTATTTTGCAGTCCAAATAATTGAAAAGGCTAAGACACATGGTCCCCGGCTTCCAGTAATAAATATGCCGAGTTTAAATGTTCCAACGGTTTAATTTAGATTATATTGTTTTCTTCTTGTAGAACGCCCCTTGGTTGTGGTGCATGATATATAAACCCCTAAAATAATCCAATGAAGTCACATTTTTCTTTCTTTGTTTATGCCTGCCTTTTGCTGGAAGTAGCTCGATCACAGTTCGTCTAGGTCAGAAGTGCCTCCTCTCTAAATGTGTGAGCATGACAAAAATGTAGCTGGTTTCCAAATGTTACTTCCACTACATCAGTACAAAGTTTCTTGCTAAAATGCTGGCATGCCGATTTAAACAGAATGCAGACTGGTGACGTAGCCTTCTCTGTCGGTTGGTGGTGTCAGTTATCACTGAGTGATCTGTGCAGTCATAGAGTAGGACACATGGCTACCCTCCTTCCAGAGACACTGGTCTGCAGGGAAAATATCCCACTTTCCCGTCAGGCCAGTCAACTTTGGCTCGAAAGGCCTCTGGCGCTGTCTCTCTATGGGTAAAATCATCAGCCCGAGACAACGCATTTAAAACCGTCAAAGAGAAAGGGGACAGCTGCAGAGAGTCTGACAAGTTGTCGCCATGGCAAGTATTCGAAATGTGTGGCTGGATTTAACAGCAATAGCCTGCTGGCGGCTGGACACGGTGACGAGGCCACTGACCAGAAGTCCCACATTTACTCATTGCATCAGTTGTTCTGTGCCCGGGGGATATGGATTTTTCCATTTTAAAGAACTCATGGCTGCTGGATCAGTACTGGCTGCACAGCAAGTGGCTTCAGGCCATGTCTGTTGAGTAATGGCATCATGTCTAAATGGGAACTTTTCATCTCATATCTTCTTCACTAACGTGCCACTGCAGCTTAACTAGCCATGTTGGAACTGGACAGTCTTTTCACATCATAATAATAACTTGTTTCTTTATAGAGCGCTTCATACACCATTTCTAAGTGCTTCAGATCACATGCGTTAGTATCGCCTAGTATAGTGGTGCTTTATTTACTGACCTAAGAAGCATGGAAGTCTGAGTCCGCCTTGCCAGGGCTAGAAACGTTGACCTGAAGATCATTGCATGTTTCAGCTGCAAGCATTCACCTCAGGGAGCCCTCTTACCTGCATTATAGTTGTCCCTTGGAAAGGTATATTTTGACAATATTGTACTCTTTGCTTCTGTGAAGTATTGTTTTTACTTTTGAGCCCAGAAACATACACTGACCAACAGATGCCGCTAGTTATGTAGTGTTGTACATCTGCCCGGCGCTGAAGAGAGTTCAGGCAGTGACATATTTCCAGGAAACATGCATCAGATCTCAGCAGAGGCAACACACTCTGGGGCATATTTATACTTGCTTTGCGCTGAAATAGCGTAATTTATTTTGATGCTAATTCAGCGCAAACCCAATGGCATATTTATATTTTGACACTAGACCCGTCTACCATACAAATGTTGGTGTTAACGTCATTTTCGGATGTGTGAAACCTCCTTGCATCAATGAGAATGCAAGGTAGGAGTTCCTGTCCAAAAAATTACTCAAACACCCTAGCCCTGTGCAAGGATGTATGCGTTGAGGGGTGTGACTGTTTATGTGCGTAAAGGTGTCCCTTCCTGCACATTAACAATCACTAATGGCACTTTGGCACTTCTGTGAGAGCTGTAGAATGCAGCACACACAGAAGACCCAAATCGTCATTTATTTACATATGATTGTTTATGTGCATCAAGGAACACCTTAATGCTCATAAACAATCATTTGTGGGATTTTGCTCTTTCTATGCATGCTGCAGAATGCAGCACACATTGGAAAGGCAGAAAAGGAGGAGGTTTAAATGTATTCCTCCTCGTTGCACCCTTCTTATGCCACCCCTGGAGCTGGCGTTAGAGTTTGACCCTACCTCAAGTTGACAATATTCCATTTATCTGAGGCAGCATCAAAATGTAATGGGTGTTGCTGGGGCACGCCCACAGCAAAACCCTTTTCACCATCTTCCATGCACAGTCATGATCAGGAGGGTACGTTTTTACAAGGTGACATAAAGCCACAAAAAGTGGCTTAACAATACTTGTCAATACGGCGCAGTGCTAAGCGCCACAGGAGCATCACTGAAAGTGACGCTCCTTTTCGCTAGAGGTCTATGATGGGCCCCATAGTTCCAAAGAATTGTTCCAGTACATCATAGCTGCAGTCTACAGCCCAATGCCCCACA
Organism: Pleurodeles waltl; assembly: GCF_031143425.1. NCBI lineage: Eukaryota > Metazoa > Chordata > Amphibia > Caudata > Salamandridae > Pleurodeles > Pleurodeles waltl. The sequence continues at coordinate 640,531,057 of NC_090446.1, read as the reverse complement.
TGAATGTCGCATGAATGGAAGCCCAGTTGCCACAATTGGCTGCGTCATATCTTCTAAGTGTGTTGTATATCCTTATTGTGGCTTGATGCCCTCTTATCTTGTTCTACCCTTGCTTTGCATCCATTTGCATGGTGAGGCCTTGCAATGGGTGTTGCTGTGCTCATGCCACAGCACCACACATGGCTATTCTCACCTGTCACAGTCTTACATGTTTCACATACACCCATGCTGTGCTGAGACCTTGCACCATCCCAGGGATAGCATTGCCGGGACACTGTGCTCTTGTTGCCATTGACGGCTCCTCATGTTGTCGTTTGTGTTTGTGTGCTACATTGCATAGCACTCAAGGACCTAGCAGAGTTAACTTTCAACTCCTATCTGTGCAGGATGTTTGCCTTACTAAACACCTACGTCCTCCCACTCAATGCAGCCCTCTTTGCACTATGATACATGAGTGCAGCATTGTGACAGTACAGCTCATGTGACAAAAGCACAGGGTTGAACCCAGGGATGGGCAGTATGGGTATGAAATTTCTGCTGTGTACATCATTCTGTATGTGACAGTGCCTGGTGGTAAATGTGTCTATGGACATAGCCAATTCACAGGAGTTGTACTTAGGTCATGGCCTGAGGCAAGCTCATATTTCATGTGCATCAGTCCAAGGGGCACCTGTCTGCCACTGTGTAATTGACCACCCCCAACAGCACAGGTGGTAGTGGCAACTGTTGTCAATGTGGAATGCCCCATGGGCCAATGGCCTGGGCGTGGCAGGTTACCAGAAGCTTACAGACTGGCTATGGCATCTGTCCTGTGACACCAGACCAGTAATATATTCAACACTACCCTTCAGATATGTTTCATCATTTCCTCCAGCCTTTGTATGGCAGTGTTACCCCCATGAAATGGTTGTTGGTGATGTGGTGTGGAGTGCCCCAGGTTGCGCTTGCACAGCCCATGCACTTGGCATGGGCAGTGCAGGGTGTCCCATACCTTGGCCCTTTGCCCTTTCCACTGCCTGATTTGTAGGGCTGAGTGCAGCATGTCCTGTTACACCCTATGGAGGCCCACTGACTCTATTTGATACATCAATAATGTTTGTAAGTGCCCAACAGAGCTACCATGTGCAGACATATTTCCAGCCGCCATCCCAACGTGTGACTCAAACTGCCAAGTGCAAAGGGTACACTGCACTGGCAGTCTTACCAACACCGGGCTTGCCCATGCACCATCCCCCGCCAGTTGATGTGGAAATAACCACCATTTTCTGACAGCCATACCCCATGTGTTGTATGTGTGTGTTTATTTCCCCATTCCCATGTGTCTGACATGGATGTGTCCAAATAGTTGTTGGCTCAGCCTGTGACTGTTGTGACCTACTGTGTGCTACCTGTGGTACACATTTTCTGAGGTGGCACATTTCATTTCAGCGTCAATATGTGTGGTTAAACACAACTTCAGTTTAGTTGGTCTTTTAGTGGCATGTTACCAACGATACTGGTCCAGCCTGCTGTTCCCCCAGCACCTGTTGAGTTAATTGTCCCATGCACCCAGGGGACACCCTGACTGCATTATGTAGGGACGACTGCCTTATGTGCATATGTTGTCTATGTGCGGTGTGGTGGTGCTACCGGCACATGCCTGGGTACTGTTGGGACAGTATCAATGACTTGTGTGCTGTGAGATGCAGTGCACATGCATTTGGACAATGAGGCAAGGCAGTTGGAAAGTGTTACACCACTATGAAGTAACCCTAGGAATTGTGTTGACTGACTACCTGGTCTCTGAGGTGTTGGTCATGTTAGTGGTGTTGATGTGACTACATGCAAGGGATATTGTGATGTCACGACCAGTGGCACAGTGATTATAAATACCATCCATCCCATGTGCTGCATTTGTACATGTAGGTATTTAGGCATGGTGTTCTAAATATGCCCAGGTTGTGTATGTAAAAAGAACAGATGACGGATGGAATGGTGAACAATGCAAACATTCACCCCCAGTCACAAAGATCTGGGTTTAATCTGTCATTTTTTTGCTCACAGCCCCACCCCAGTTTGGACCTAGCCATATGCAAATCAGTCTTGACACTATCCCTCATGGTAAAAGTCCAGACCGAACTGCCAAGGCAGGTCCTCCCTGGACCTGAAACAAGCATCCTATGACTGATGTCAGGGTATCACCCTTCATCAGCTAGGCTAGCTTGAATCCAGTGGCGCAATGAGCACGGGACCCATGTCAGGGCATGCCGTTCCCACTTGGGGTGACAAATGCAAAAAGAACAGATGATGGATGGAATGTTGAACAATGCAAACAATCACCAACGGTCACAAAGATTTTGGTTTAATAAATCGTTTTTTTGTTCACCACGCCACCCCAGTTTGGAACTAGCCATATGCAAATCAGTCTTGACCCTGTTCCTCATGGGAACAGTCAAGACCGAACTGCCAAGCCAGGACATCCCTGGACCAGAATCAAGCATCCTAGGACCAGTTTCAGGGTATCACCCTTCATCAGCTAGGCTAGCTTGAATTTGTTCTTTTTTGCATATGTCGCCCCAAGTGGGAAGGGTATGCCCAGATGTAGGTCCTGTGCTCAGTGCGCCACTTGATTCAAGCTAGCCTATCAGTCTTGATACCCTGAAACCGGTCCTAGGGTGCTTGTTTCCAGATTTTTGGAGCAAAACCCCCTTCTCCCATACCACTAGCCCCACCCAGCTAACGTCACTTTTTCACGCTAGCCCACCCTTTGCACCGGCTTGTGCCATTATATAAATATGGCACCCGGCTGGTGCTCAGGAATGGCACAAGCCGGTGCTAAACTTTTTGGAAGAAAAAATGCATTAGTGCAGTTTTGCACCAAAGATTATAAATATGCCCCTCAGTGCCCCTTTGTGGTGCCCTGAAGTGCTAGCCTACATCGTTAGCATGCTGCACCGAGGTGGGTGGGTGTGGTCGGAGGGATGTTTTGTTTTATCATATGCGCGAAGTATTTTTATGTCATATTGAAAACGACCGAGATACAGTTATCGGATTACGGGGCACGGCTTACAAGTGTGATGGAAGAAGTGTGAGAGACAGGTACGCGGTTCATAATTTTCAGTATGCTGGCAGCTTTGAACTGCTCTGCACCCCTAAGTTGGTTACCTCACTGGTTTGTCTATTTTGAGATTTGTAGTTTAAGGTTTATTGTCCTGACCAGGCATATGTTGGAGAAGAGGGAATACCTGCTGAGATGTACTTTGTTATTATCACCCCATTTATGATTGCCATTGGGAGATGTCAAAGAGTTGTCATAATATGGGATATGTAATGGAAAACTGAAGAGGAGTCCTCCAGTGTCGGAAGTGTTTGGCAGTTCTCATCAGTTATCCCATGCCTGATCAGTCGGTGATGGGTGATTTGTTGCTGTAGTATGATACAGTACTGGGTAGTGGACATGATCCATTGGGTTGTGTCTTCTGAAGTGTAAGAGGGACAGTGAATTGTGTTTGCAGCCTGTGTGCACCATAATTGTCTGCCTGATAACTTGGTGTTATGCTATTAGTAATAGTGAGGGCTAGGAGGGTTGTATATGAAATGGAGTTACTACATAATACTCAAGTTAGGTATAGGTTAGCCCTTCATAATTTTCCTGGGCATAAAAAGTTGTGTGATGGTTGTGATGTTTCATATCTTTGGACTATGTTCATATAGGAACTGAAGGAGTAGTTATTCTGGTTTCTATTTCAGGACTATTGAATGATGTAGTTATCTTGAAAAATAGCCATGGTTTCACCTCTTTTTGAAGTGTAATGCTCTTAAATGTTTGTGTGGCAGGTAGTGGGATACAGGGCTTGGTGGCATGTACTGAGCAAGTGGTGCATCCTCTGGATTTCCTATATTGCTATGATGAACCCTGGTGCAAGTTTGGAGCACAATGTCTCTTTGTTTGTTTAGAATTTTTGAAGTTAACTTGTAGATATAGTGGGCCATTTTCCTTGAGAGTCTCTGTGGATCATGCAGAGTGCCACAAATTTTGTTCTTTTAGCCATACTTAGCCAGAGGAGTAGAGGGGGGGAGATAAGGAGTCTTATGGCAAGTTTTCTGATTTAGTTGTGTTTTGATAATGATGAAACTGGGAGTACCAAGATTTAGGGCCTCATTATGGCCCTGACGGCCGGCGTTTCACTGGCGGTGTACCGGCAGTGAATTATGACCATGGCACATTAGCCACGGCCATACTGCCAGCCCCTCCAACTGAGCGCCAGGCTTCCGCCAGGCGGTCATAATCCCCAGGGCAGCAGGGATTATGAGTCCCCAACCGCCAGCCTGTCCATGGTGGTAAACACCACCATGGAAAGGCTGGTGGTAAGGGGGACGCTGGGTGCCCCTTGGGGCCCCTGCAATGCCCATGCAATTGGCATGTGCAGTGCAGGGGCCTCCAGGCACAGCCCAATCGTGCATTTCACTGCCGGAATTTCGGGTAGTGAAATGCACGATGGGTGCTGCTACACCCGCTGCACATCAACTTTGCCGCCAGCTCTATTATGAGCCGGCTGCAATGTTGATGTGACTTGTTCGCTGGGCCAGTGGACTGAAACACTGTTTCCGTCCGCTGGCCCAGCAGAAAAGTCATAATAGGGAGCCACATATACCGCCAGCACTGGCGGTATAGTGCTGCCTGCGGCTTCAGCGTTCTTTTAGTAAGACTGCTGAAGTCGTAATGAGGGCCTTAGGCTGTTGACATAGTGAAGCTTGGAGATTATAAGTGTGAGGATAACTTTTGTTGCTTTTGTTGCTTTCCAAAGTATAGGAAAAACTAGCACAGATTTTCACTGCTATTTATGACCTTGTTGACATGAGGTGTCAAGGATAGTCTGTATCCACAATTCTCATAGGTTTCTTACCTCTTTTAATGCTTTGGAGTGGCCTCAAGATGCCTGGGTGACATGATGGTGCGCTGGTGTTTTTGCCCTATCCATAGGTCATGATCTCTGTCTTTTTAACATTAAGCTTTAACTGGTTCCTTGTCATCCATGCATTTATGGTGCAAAAGGCACTCATCAAATTTTGATTAACAGATGTCTTCTGGGCCGTCCATTTTTAGAATGATTTGTGTATCATCTGCAGAGTTGTAATAGGGTGAGGTTGAATTGTCTAATCAGGTCTGATAAGGGGATTAGGTAAATGTAGAACAATAGAGAAAAAATGATGGACCTCTTAGGGATGCCATAGTGTTGAGTGTGAGGAGTGGATGAGAAAGGCTGTAGGTAAACCATGGTATGTCTGAGTTTAAGCTAAGGGCAATCGAGTTTGGAGTGTTTTCCGAGATTATGGAGTTATTCTGGTAACATATAGGCCCTCATTCTGACCTTGGCGGGCGGCGGAGGCCGCCCGCCAAAGTCCCGCCGTCAGGTTACCGTTCCGCGGACGAAAGACCGCAGCGGTAATTCTGACATTCCCGCTGGGCTGGCGGGCGGCCGCCTTCAGGCCGCCCGCCAGCCCAGCGGGAAAGAGGCTTCCACGATGAAGCCGGCTCGGAATCGAGCCGGCAGAGTGGAAGCTGTGCGACGGGTGCAGTTGCACCCGTCGCGTCAGACAGTGAAATACATTTAGGGGCCCTCTTATGGGGGCCCCTGCAGTGCCCATGCCAGTGGCATGGGCACTGCAGGGGCCCCCAGGGGCCCCGCGACCCCCCCTACCGCCATCCGGTTCCCGGCGGGCGGACCGCCGGGAACTGGATGGCGGTAGGGGGGGTCGGAATCCCCTCGGCGGCGCAGCTAGCTGCGCCGCCTTGGAGGATTCCAATGGGCGGCGGTACACTGGCGGGAGACCGCCAGTGTTGCCGGTCCGACCGCGGCTTTACCGCCGCGGTCGGAATGCCCATTGGAGCACCGCCGGCCTGTCGGCGGTGCTCCCGCGGTCCTCCAACCCGGCGGTCATGGACCGCCAGGGTTGGAATGACCTCCATAGTGTTCGACAGGGTAAAGTGCTGCTGATAGGTCCAGAAGCAATAGCGGAAACCATACTGTTATATTCCACTGTGAGGTTTAGGTTACCACAAAATGGATATTAAGGCTGACTCTACCCCTCTTTATGGTCTGAATAGTGATTGTTGATCTGACTTTGGGCCTGATTTAGAGTTTGGTGGATGGGGTTACTCTGTCACAAACATGACGGATATCCTGTCCACTGTTTTACAATTTCCATTGGAAATAATGGAATCCTAAAATTGTAGACGGAATATCTATCACATTTTTAATGGAGTAACCCATCCGCCAAACTCATATACAGAAAGTCAATGGTCCATCTCTCCCTTCCTCGAAAATGCCCAGTTTAGCTGTTAAGCAGTGGGTAATCAATAGTGGTATGGACCAGTTTACCCCAAGTCCAAAATGAAAATCTGAGAAAATGGAGAACCCACTTTGAAGATATCGAAGTTATTATGGTATCTCAGTTCATATTCAAGAAATAATGCATCGGATTTGCAGCTTCAGTTTTGGTGCATTTATTAATTTTGTGCATTGAAGATTTCTTAAGGAGTACAAGAAGAGACAGCAGACACGTGTTTTACCCCCTTGTGGTGGGTTCACCTGGGGCTTTTTCAAGGCATTACATTGCTCATCAAAGGGGGTCCATTTTTTAATCAAATAGCCTGTATATTTTTAAATAGGAGAAGCACTTGCGAAGGGGCTCTATCACTTAATATGGCGGCCGCCAAGGACGCTGAGTAATCGATAGTCGGATCAATCCTAGGACCTCTTCGCCACAAATCAGAATACTCGATATCTTCAAAGTGGGTTCTCAATTTTCTCGGATTTCCATCCGCCAATCTGTAAATCAGGCCCTTTGTCATTTTTCCTGGTAAACATTACAGCAAATTGAGCAAAAACAGCTTTTCAGAAGAATATCTTTAACCCCTTCTCTGCCAGGCCTTTTCCCCTCCTGTGCCAAACCTTTTTGTTGGCTATTTGGGCCAGTTCGCGCTTAGGACCTCATAACATTTTCTCCACATCAGCTACCCATGCCAAATTTGCATCCTTTTTTTAAAAAAATGGGGAAAAGGGCTGCAGAAGAAGGCCTGTGTTTTTTCCCCTGAAAATGGCATCAACAAAGGGTTTGCGGTGGTAAAATCACCATCTTCCCAGCTTTCCGTAACAGGCAGACTTGAATTATAAAACCCCCTTTTTCAGCAAAACTTTGACATTTTACTGGGACATACTCCATTTTTACATTTTTGTGTGCTTTCAGCCTCCTTCCAGTTAGTAACAGAAATGGGTAAGAAACCAATGCCGGATCCCAGAAAACTAAACATGTCTGAAAAGTAGACAAAATTCTGAATTCAGCAAGGGGTCATTTGTGTAGATCCTACAAGTGTTTCCTACAGAAAATAACAGCTGAAATAAAAAAAAAAAGAAATTGAGGTGAAAAAAAACAGCAATTTTTCTCAACGTTTTATTCTGTAACTTTTTTCTGCAATGTCAGATTTTTTAAAGCAATATTCCGTTATGTCTGCTGGACTCTTCTGGTTGCGGGGATATATAGGGCTTGTAGGTTCATCAAGAACCCTAGGTACCCAGAGCCAATAAATGAGCTGCACCTTGCAATGGGTTTTCATTCTACTCCGGGTATACATCAATTAATTTGCTGAAATATAAAAAGATAAAAATAGGTATCAAGAAAACCTTTGTATTTCCAAAATGGGCACAAGATAAGGTGTTGACAAGCAGTGGTTATTTGCACATCTCTGAATTCTGGGGTGCCCATACTAGCATGTGAATTACAGGGCATTTCTCAAATAGACGTCATTTTTACACACTGTCTTACATTTGGAAGGAATCAATGTAGAGAAAGACAAGGGGCAATAACACTTGTTTTGCTATTCTGTGTTCCCCCAAGTCTCTCCAATACAAATGGTACCTCACTTGCGTGGGTAGGCCTAATGCTTGCGACAGGAAACACAAAATGGACACATCACATTTTTACATTGAAATCTGACATGTTCTTTGCAAAGTGCCTAGCTGTAGATTTTGGCCGCTAGCTCAGCCGGCACCTAGGGAAACCTGCAAACCTGTGCAGTTTTAAAAACTAGACACCTAGGGGTATTCAAGATGGGGTGACTTGTGGGGCTCTGACCAGGTTCTGTCACCCAACAATCTTTTGCAAACCTCAAAATGTGGCTAAAAAAACACTTTTTCCTCTCATTTCGGTGACAGAAAGTTCTGGAATCAGAGAGGAGCCACAAATTTCCTTCCACCCAGCGTTCCTCCAAGTCTCCCGATAAAAATGGTACCTCACTTGTGTGGGTAGGTCTAGCGCCCAAGACAGGAAATGCCCCAAAACACAACGTGGACACATCACATTTTCCCAAAGAAAACAGAGCTGTTTTTTGCAAAGTGCCTTGATGTGGATTTTGGCCTCTAGCTCTGCCGGCACCTAGGGAAACCTAGCAAACCTGCACAGTTTTGAAAACTAGACATCTAGGGGAATCCAATATGGGGTGACTCGTGGAGCTCTGACCAGGTTCTGTTACCCAGAATCCTTTGCAAACCTCAAAATTTGGTTTAAAAAAAACACTTTTTCCTCTCATTTCGGTGACAGAAAGTTCTGGAATCTGAGAGGAGTCACAAATTTCCTTCCACCCAGTGTTCCCCCAAGTCTCCCGATAAAAATGGTACCCCACTTTTGTGGGTAGGCCTACTGCCCACGAAAGGAAATGCCCCAAAACACTATCTGAACACTTCAAAGTGATAAAAAACTACTTGTTTTTGCGGGGGGCACCTGTGTTTTTGGTCCTGGGATCAGCAGCCATCTAGGAAAACCTACCAAACCCAGACATTTCTGAAAACTATACACCAGAGGGAGTCCAGGGAGGTGTGACTTGTGTGGATCCCCCAATGTTTTCTTACCCAGAATCCTCAGCAAACCTCAAATTTAGCTAACAAAATCAAATTTTTCCCACATTTCTCTGTGGGATCACCACAGCGGGATAAATTTCATACCACCCAATGTTCCCCTCAGTCTCCCGGTAGAAATTATACCTCATTTGTGTAGGTGGGTCAAGTGCTTGTGACAGGGAAGAGCCAAAAACATGTTGAAATTGAGGGGGCACCAAAGCGGGTCCAGAAGGGCAGTTTAAAAAAACCTTTTTAGGCTGACAAGTGCAGCAGAATTTTTGTTGGTATAGATGAGACAATGCTGGGTGTAGGAATTTTGTGGACTCCTGCAGATTTCGGAAGATTCCATCACAAAAATGTGGGAAAAATGTGTGATTTCCTGCAAAGTTGGAGGTTTGCGGGGCATTGTGGGTAAGAAAATGGTGCGGGGTGCATGGGAAACACACCACTCTGGAATCACCAGATGTTTAGTTTTGAGATGTGTCTAGGTTTTGTGGATTTTTCTACATGGCAGCGTCCCAAAGTCCATAAAGTGCAGTCCATTCCAAGTGGACGATTTTGAGAGTTAGCCAAGCTCTCATGGCCCAAATGTAAATCCAAAACCCAAAATAATCAAATGTCCTCTTGCTTGCAGTGGAATTAGATGTTTTAGTGTCCGGGAGAGAGCTGAAAGACTATTATCCTCTTCAGTTGGGGTGGGGGCATAACCAGGCCCATACTTGTTGGTAGCCACCACCCCACTATTTTTTTTTTTAATTCTCTGGCATCTAGTAGACTTTCTGCCCCCAGGGTGTGGATCAGGGGTAATTGCCCCATCTGCCCACTGGTGGGCAGAACAACTTTGGCCCCATTTATTTGGGGTGGGGTACCCCCACCCCCCTATTTTGGAAAAAAATCTTCCCTGGTCTCTAGTGGGCTTTCTGCCCCCCCCCCCCTTGGGGGCAGATGGGCCTTCCAAAAATAGGCCAATATGCCCCCAAGGGGGACAGATATGGCCAACAGTAATGTGCCCCCATGGGGAGCGACCCTTACCCAAGGGACTGTCCCCCTAAAGAAAACACACACATACACACACATCAATCCCTTTTGCCTAAGTGGTTTCTGCCCCACCCCCTCGGGGCAGATCGGCCTAATAGAAATACGCTGATCTGCCCCCAGGGATGCTCCCCTTGCGTGAAATTGACGCAAACAAAACAAATCCCCGGGTGCCTAGTGGTTTCCGCCCCCTTGGGGGCAGATCAGCCTCATAGAAATACGCCGACTTGCCCCCAAGGGGACCAGAAATGGCCTAAAAGAAATTTGTCCCTCCAGGGGAGCAATCCTTGCCTAAGTGGTCACTCCCCTTGCATGAAATTGGCTCAAAAAAAAAATCCCCGGTGCCTAGTGGTTTCTGCCCCCCTTTGGGACAGATTGGCCTAACAAAAATCGGCTGATCTGCCTCCAAGGGGGGCATAAATGGTCTAAATACAATTTGTCCCCCCCCCCCGGGGAGCGACCCTTGCCTAAGGGGTCGCTCCCCACCTCTAAAAAAAAAAAAAGACCCCTGGCACCTAGAGGTTTCTGCCTCCCGGGGGGCAGATTAGCCTAATAACAATAGGCCGATCTTCCCCCAAGGGGGGGGGGCAGAAATGGGCTAAAATAAATTAGCCACCCCTCCGGGGAGCGACCCTTGCCTAAGGGGGCGCTCCCCTAAGTGAATTCACCTTAAAAAAAATCTCCCTGGTGTCTAGTGGTTTCTGCCCCCCTTGGGGGCAGATTGGCCTCATAAAAATAGGTCAATCTGCCCCCAAGGGGGGGCAGAAATGGCCTAAATATAATTTGCCCCCAAGGGGTTACTCCCCACCTCTAAAAAACAAAACAACAACAACAACAAAAAGATCCCTGGCGCCTAGAGGTTTCTACCTCCCCTAGGGGCAGATCGGCTTAATAACAATAGGCCAATCTGCCCACAGGGGGGGCAGAAAAGGCCTTGAAAAAAATTGCCCCACTTATGCCAATTTCTAAAAATTAAATAAATCCCTGGTGTCTAGTGGGCATTTCAGCAGCCGGATCGTGAAATGCTCTGAGAGACTTCAAAGGGAAGGACATTCCTTTCCCTTTGAAGCCTCTCAGGCCCCCATCACATGATCGGAAGAGAAATGCTGAGCATTTGCGATAGGGAAGTGGCCTCTGATGAGGTGTTGGAGTGTAGCTTTTATAATCAAAATTAATATGAACTGCTTGCAAAATAATGTGTAATGAAGCTGCATAGAAAACGTGACAGACTAATATTAACATACGCGTTTGAGATGTGGGAGTGGCCACCAATGTTTATGATGATAAATGGAATTGATTAATAGTGGATTATTATTGTACTAATGTATGATTCTGTTTTAGTATTAAGAGTTATATTTGTGAAGATTCTGCTGAATTAATCATTAGGACTCAGTTAGCAAGGGTCTGGGCCTAGCTGCCTGCTCTCATATTAAATGTGTTTTTCTAACGTGCACTTTGTTGTCTTCCTGAAGGACATAAAGCTGTACTTTTCCAGAAGCTAGAGGTGTGTGTAACCGTAGTAAAATTCTTTCTCATGAGACCCGACAAGGAGACATTCTTGTTGAATGCAACAGTGTAATTCGCAACAGGTACAAGGTCGCTCAAACTGGTAAAAACAATGGAGCTACTGACTAAAGCAAGGAGTGTTACTTTTCCTACCTGACATTCTTTCCGTTGAAGACGTAAATCACAGGAGCCAATGAACTGCATGAGAACTGTTTTAAGTGAAAATTCTAATATGGTGATGTAGCCGGCAGCTGGAATTACCGGCTACATCACAGGAGACATCGGGAACGGAGTCCCGATTTTCCTATCTGTGCGACGAATGTAACGGCATCGGGAATCCAAGTGGGCGGATTCCCGAGCCCCTGAAGGGTCGCCAGGACGACGCGATCGGCGTCAGTGGGAACCCGGATATCTGGGTTCCCAAGAGAATGAAAAGAGACGAGGGACTACGCGTGGGGTGCGTTCCAAAAAAGGAAGACGCCGGAGGAGACGCAGAAAGAGATGGAGAAGGAAACCAGGAAAGAGAAGAAAGAGGACCCCCAGAGGAACCGAAGATGTTTAGTGTCAAGGACACTACAATGAGCGGAGAGCCTACAGAAGGATGCAAACTCCGCCACGTCCCAGGAGGGACGTGGCTAAACCAGGTACGGTCCTTCATAAAGGACACTTTAAGATTAAACTCGGGGAGGGAGAGGGCTGCGGGAGAGGGAGAGGGAAACAGGGGAGCGAGGGGAGGGGGAGGAGAAGAGGGGAGGCAGGCAAGAAGAGGGGAGAGAGGGGATTTGAGTAGGGGCAATAAAAGAGAAGAGTAAGAGCACTATAAAAGAGCAAACCTCCCGTTTATAAAGGCACACAGAGGTGACTTTCCCCCTTTTCGTTCTGACCTTTAGGTCATCACTTGATTCTAGGGAGCTGACACTATCTCTCTCTCTCTCTCTCTCTCTCTCTCTCTCTCTCTCTCTCTCTCTCTCTCTCTCCTGTCTGCATGAACTTATATCACATCAGAGAAAAACCCCCAGACTTACCCATATTTCCGTTCCTCTTGTTTCCGGTCCATCTGGGAAACCCACGGAGACTATCTTTGCCTGTCAAGAGGAATCCCGGAAAAGAAGAAACCAGCATAGGGTTAAGAGTTACAGTCCCTATACCTCTGAGTACTGTCACAGATAACTAAAAAATTAATCAAAACAATTGTTTCACACCCCAACTGAGCATCTTAGTCCTTATTATCGCCACGTCCACTGCCACAGGTGATCAACGGACTATTGGATAGAGATAATGGTGCACCAAACATGGACCAATTGGAAATTAGAGACTTGTCTAGAGAATTCAATTTAACGACGTATCACAAGGAGAAATCAGCCAATTTTCCGCGAGCCATTGCGTGCCTTTATCCTGCCACTTTACTCAGCCATTTTCGTGTCTCTTACTGAGACATTAGAGGGACACTCTTAGGCCCTCATTCTGACCTTGGCGGTCGGCGGAGAGGCGGCGGTCGGACCGCGAACAGACCGGCGGTCCAAAAAATGGCATTCTGACCGCGGCGGTCACCGCCGCGATCGACCGCCACTTCCCCACTCCGACCGCCACGGCGGTCATGACCGACGGGCTGGAGTTTGCGCACTCCGGCCCGGCGGTCGCCCCAAGGCCGCCACCCGTATCATGACCCTGCTTACCGCCGCGGTTTCTGGCGGTCGGGAACCGCCATGCGAACCATGGCGGTAGGCACTATCGGGGCCCGGGAATTCCTTCCCTGGCACTGATAGGGGTCCCCCCCCACCCCCCACTGCCCCCCCGAGTCCTCCCCCCACCCCCTCCACCCCCCTGCCACCCCCCAGAGGTGGTACTAACCCCCTCCCCACCCCCACCCCGAAATGCACATACACGCACCCCGACATGCACGCACCCCAACATGCACATCTGCACACCCCCATGCACGCACACATCACACAACACCCCCCCACCCCCTCCCCTCACGGATGATCAACTTACCTTGTGCGTTGGTCCTCCGGGAGGCGACGGGAGCCATAGGGACGTGACCGCCGACAGCACACCGCCAACAGAAGACCGCCACACAGAAATGTGGGTCGTAATTCTGGGGGCGGTGTTCTGCTGGCGTGGCGGTGGAGGTTGACCAGTCTCCACTTTCCCACCGACCGCCAGTCTGGCTGCCGGCGGTTTCCCGGCGGAACGCTCCCAGCGGTCGGAATGCGCACAGCGGCATACCGCCGTGGTCGGCGGTCTTCACCGCGGCGGTAACTCGGCGGTCTTGCGAAAAGACCGCTGAGGTCAGAATGAGGGCCTTATTAGTGTTGCTCTGATATTCTGATTTAGCCCTTGCTGCTTGATTCCTTAAACCATCCTCAACCCTTTTTGGCCTTGCCCGATACTTACTTTTCCTCCTTATGAGGGAAGTATTCCTTATTGCCCTGTCTTGCTGAACTTTGATGCTTACTCCGACTGATGGCGAATCGACTGCTGTCCTGAGGACGAAGACTGATTCTGTATGCTGACCCATTACGGACGGTAACTATATGATAATTAAATTGTAATTGTCTGTTTGCCTTTTCTTTCTAGGTACCAACTGCTCTTTGATAGAGACCATAGCTAGATGTTTTCCAAATTTGTGTTACCAAATTGTTTTGCATGAAGCCAAACATGCTGATGCTAATTTGAGGTTAGTTAAGGAGTTCACCGACAATTGGGTGCAAATAGACAAATGACTGGATCTTTGCTTTGCTGAATAACGCATTAATGCTACTCTGCTAAAGTTAATTCATGTTGATGTCGTGCTTTGTTCTAATGTTCATGATCTTTGCTTTGCTTAAGTCATATTCAAGTTGCCACACTGTGACATTATTGATGTGTTTTCTGGTATTGAGGCTAATAAATTTGCTAGTAGATTGTAACTAATAGGGAATAAATCTCATAAATCTTACTAAATCAAGTGTGGTTATTCATGACTGAAAGGTCCTATTGTGTTTAAATTATTATTAATGCAATTAACAAATTTGGTTGATTCGTTATTGTGAATATTGATGATGTCATTGATCTAGTGATTGAAATGCAGAATAGATATCTCGTCTTGAGGTGTCGCCAATCAAGTTCAAAAGGTTTATCAACCTAAAACGAGTCCCCGTGCAAGTAAAATACCTAGGTCGGGACGCGTTATCAGAGGTCAGTGCGCAAAATGCGCGCTGACGTCATCAGATGTCACTGGGAGGGTCAGGGGTGTTCAGAGGTGGAAGGGGAAGAGCTTCCCCTTCCATTCCCTGCCTTGGAGGGGTGGGAGGGAAGCCCTCAGAGGGAGCGCTAGCGCTAGCGCTCCCTCCGAGCTCCAGGCCAAGGACGTAATGGTTACGTCCTCGGCACAGGAGCACTGTGCCGGTGGACATAACCGTCACGTCCCCGGCACAGAAGAGGTTAAAGATTTTTGGAGGTGCTGATCCTGATAAGCTTTTGTGATGATAATGCAATGAAATTCTTTTTTGAGGGGCTATTAAGAGTATTAAGCTGTGGAAGATTACTTTTGTCCTTCTTTATGGTGATTGAGTGATTTATTGGAGAAATGATAGTTTTGTTCTCTTTAGTGAAATGTTCTATCCTTTTAGTTATTAATATCTATTCCACGGAGAGTTTTCACAGAGGGCTTGTGATTGTGGTGTTTCTGTGTTTTAGTTTTTTGTTGTTGTTGTTGTGCCTTTTCTTCTGTGGCCTCTGCTATACTGGCACAGTATAATTTTGTCTTTTTAATCTCCTGATTTTCTCCACTTGCATTGCAGTATGTTCAAGGCCGAACTGGCTGGACCAGACATCACATGTTTTTCCAGGAGGCTGGAAGGCTTGGGGTTCGGTTTTGTCCTGAGGGGCCAGTTTTGTAGCAGTGCAGGAATTGTAAAAACACTACTGAGTTCTTTGTAAATCCAAAAGTTATCATGCAACAGTAAAAGTGCCAAGATAACTCTAGTGATTAATGTACCTGGAAACAGATTGGGGTTTTGTCTGGTGCCAGTTTTGGCTCATCTAAGGTAGCCCAGATGGTTAATATGCCTGCTGCAAAGCACATGTACTGAACAGATCAAAGAACAGTATTTTATGTGCCTAGTTCAGTGGGATGCTGCTTTTGTCACAGACATCCGTTTGTTACTGTGCAGTTCATAAGTTACACTCATAATACAGCACAGTGAGCTATGAACTACCATCAAAAAGTTGCATGCAAACCGCATGGTACAGGTTAGAAAGTTATGTTCTTTCCCCATCTTTGATTATCCTAATTTTGCTTAAAAGAGGTTTTTTTTGGCCAGAAATAAATTATTAGTAAAGTCAACCCTAACCACTGAGTACATTCAGAATCCTGAGTTAATGCTTTCTCACACCACGCACTCTTTAACCCCTTGGGTGCGGGCGTCGGACACTGGCCGACGCCCGCACTACCTCCCTGGTGCGGGTCACGACCAGTGTCCGACACCAGGGAGGGGGTTAATAAATCCTCGGGTGCGTTGCACCAGAGGATTTTTTATTTGTTTTTTAATCCCCGGGAGACACAGAAGCTTTTCCGTGTCTCCCCCCGCCCCCCCACCCGCCCCTTTGTGACATCAGCGTTCGCGGCACGCTGACGTCACTTTGTTGATTTCCCCATCCGAGCAGGAAGCGGCCTTGCGGCTGCTTCCTGCTCTAATGGGGAAAACATCCCCAAACGGCCTTCTCCACGTTAGGGAAGGCCTCGTAAGAAAGGGGAGACTCTCCCCTTTCTTACAAGGCCTTCCTGAAAGTGTTTCCTGGCCCCCGATCACAGCACAGCTGCGATCGGGGGCCAGGAAACACCACTAGACACCAGGGATTTCACTTGGGGGGTTGGCCCCCTCGGAAAACGGGCCGCACCCCCCGGGGGGGGCATATTTAAAAAAAAAAAAGGTAGGCGCCCCCCCATGGGCTAAATTTTATTTAAAAAAGAAATAAATAAAAAAAAAAAGAATAAAAAGAAATGGACAGTGGGGGCAATATTTTTGTTGTTGTTGTTGTAGGGTTTCCCTGGGGGCCATTTTGGCCCCCAAGGAAACCATACAACTACTA
Source organism: Pleurodeles waltl (assembly GCF_031143425.1). Lineage (NCBI taxonomy): Eukaryota > Metazoa > Chordata > Amphibia > Caudata > Salamandridae > Pleurodeles > Pleurodeles waltl. The sequence goes on along the minus strand of NC_090446.1, from coordinate 640,514,567 downwards.
AAAAAAATATAGATCTATATATATAGAGAGATATAGATATAGATATATCTATGTAGATATATCTATCTACATGGATATACCTATAGATAGATCTATATATATATATATATATATATATAGATCTATCTATCACTTTTGTCAATACATGTGTGGTTTCCCTGGGGGCTGCGATCGGCCCCCAGGAAAACCAGGCCCACATATAAAAGTGATATATATATATATATTTGCCACCAGTTGTCTTGCAGTTGCAGCTTGCGTCTTCAAAGCAATGCACATACTTCAACTGACCCAACTCAACTGCAGCTTTTAGGCAGCTATAAAAAAGTCAAGTAAGTATTGTGATTATGTTTCTGCTACAAAATGATCAGACTTTTGTCTAGTGGCAGTTTTAGTGCCATAAAGAAGCGCAGAAGGTTTATATGCCTACTGAAAAGAGCAAATCTGTATTTTATGTAAATAGCTGAGTACATTAGTAAAGTCAGCAATTACCTCCGCTATAATACAAATGAAATGTATGTGCGGGGTGGAGGGCGGCTATAGAGAGATGAAGGGCACTTTTGCTGGGTGGTAATGAGGGAATCCGAGGAGGAGGGAGTGGGAGCACCAATATTGATTGTTGGACTGGGCGCAGGAGGTGCTAAAGACTGTGACGAATGGTATGTGACAAGGTGTTTTTTGAGTGTCTTGAAAGTACATGCTGATTGAGGGAAGAAGCGCAGGTAAGGTGGCCTCTACTGTTGCACGTATCTCACACACAACATCGATTTTGGGACTGTCTACGTAGGCTAGTGTTTTAGAGCAACAGTTTAGCCAATAGCAGAGATGGCATCTTGATGGATGACTGCTGCCGTCACTCGGGTTATAGAGGACAGCTCTGACATAGGATCAGAGACTGAGATATCAGATACTGAGACAGCATCTGAGGGATAGGATAATGGCGCAGACTCTGGGAGTGATTTTTCAGTCGGAGGAGTCCCATTCGATAACTCCTCTTCCAGTAAATTATGAGGGAGGTGATGAGGACAGTCCTGCTGTCCCTTCGCAAGCACAGTCTGTGCAACGGAGTAATAGTGGGTTAGCCCAACCCAGAGAGCAGGTGAATGCGGCGGCAAGCAGAGAGAGAGAGTGCTCTCTTGGGAGCTCCCCAATTTAGTTCAGCCCCAAATTCCACTGCCCAAATCGTATTGTGGAGACATCAAGATTATCTAGCACAAAACAAACTGTTTTTGTAAGGCAGGCACCTGTGTATTTGGTCCTGGGTTCGGCGGCCATATAGAGAAACATACTAAACCCAAACATTTCTGGAAACTAGACATTCGGAGGAATCCACAGAGGTGTGACTTATGTGGATTCCCCAAAGTTTTCTTACCCAGAATACCCTGCAAAGCTGAAATGTTGAATAAAAACTCTATTTTTCTCACATTTCTGTCACACAAACTACAGGAATATGCTGGGATCCACAAAATTCCTACCACCCAGTGAGTCCTCACCTGCCCTGATAAAAACACTACCCCACTTGAGTGCCTATACCTAGTGCCTGCATCAGGAATGGATCACCCCAGGGTCAACAGCTGCCTCATGTAAAGACCAACATTGACCGTTGTGTGATCTATTTGTGTCGCGGGCACCAGGCCTACCCACACAAGTGAGGTACCATTTGTATCGGGGGAACGCTGGGTGGAAGGAAATTTGTGGCTCCTCTCAGATTCCAGAACTTTCTGTCACCAAAATGTGAGGAAAAAGTGTTTTTTTGGCCACATTTTGAGGTTTGCAAAGATTTCTGGGCAACAGAACCTGGTCAGAGCCCCACAAGTCACCCCATCTTGGATTCCCCTAGGTCTCTAGTTTTCAAAAATGCACAGGTTTGGTAGGTTTCTCTAGGTGCCAGCTGAGCTAGAGGCCAAAATTTACAGGTAGGCACTTTGCAAAAAACACCTCTGTTTTCTGTCAAAAAATGGGATGTGTCCACGTTGTGTTTTGGGGCAATTCCTGTTGCGGGCGCTAGGCCTACCCACACAAGTGAGGTATCTATTTTATCGGGAGATTTGGGGGAATGCTGGGTGGAAGGAAATTTGTGGCTCCCCTCAGATTCCAGAACCTTCTGTAATCGAAATGTGAGGTAAATTTGTTTTTTTAGCCAAATTTTGAGGTTTGCAAAGGATTCTGGGTAACAGAACCTGGTCAGAGCCCCACAAGTCACCCGATCTTGGATTCCCCTAGGTGTCTAGTTTTCAAAAATGCCAAGGTTTGCTAGGTTTCCCTAGGTGCCGGCTGAGCTAGAGGCCAAAATCCACAGCTAGGCACTTTGCAAAAAACAGGTCTGTTTTCTTTTGGAAAATGGGAGGTGTACACGTTGTGTTTTGGGGCATAACCTGTCGCGGGCGCTAGGCCTACCCACACAAGTGAGGTACCATTTTTATCGGGTGACTTGGCGGAACGCTGGGTGGAAGGACATTTGTGGCTCTTCTCAGATTCCAGAACTTTCTGTCACCGAAATGGGAAGAAAAAGTGTTTTTTTGGCAAAATTTTGAGGTTTGCAAAGGATTCTGGGTAACAGAACCTGGTGAGAGCCCCACAAGTCACCCCATCCTGAATTCCCCTAGGTGTCTAGTTTTCAAAAATGCACAGGTTTGGTAGGCTTCCCTAGGTGCCGGCTGAGCTAGAGGCCAAAATCTACAGCTAGGCACTTTGCAAAAAACACTTCAGATTTCAATGTAAAAATGTGATGTGTCCATGTTGTTTTTCCTGTCGCGAGCATTAGGCCTACCCACGCAAGTGAGGTACCTACCATTTTTATCGGGAGACTTGGGGGAACACAGAATAGCCAAACAAGAGTTATTGCCCCTTGTCTTTCTCTACATTTTTTCCTTCCAAATGTAAGGCAGTGTGTAAAAAAGACGTCTATTTGAGAAATGGCCTGTAGTTCACATGCTAGTATGGGCACCCCGGAATTCAGAGATGTGCAAATATCCCCTGCTTCTCAACACCCTATCTTATGCCCATTTTGGAAATACAAAGGTTTTCTTGATACCTATTTTTCACTCTTTATATTTCAGCAAATGAATTGCTGTATACCCGGTATAGAATGAAAACCCATTGCAAGGTGCACCTCATTTATTGGCTCTGGGTACCTAGGGATCTTGATGAACCTACAAGCCCGATATATCCTCGCAACCGGAAGAGTCCAGCACACGTAACAGTATATTGCTTTAAACAATCTGACATTGCAGGAAAAATTTACAGAGTAAAACGTGGAGAAAAATTGCTGTTTCTTTCAGCCCACTTTCAATATTTTTTTATTTCAGCTGTTATTTTCTGTAGAAAAACCTTGTAGGATCTACACAAATGACCACTTGCTGAATTCAGAATTTTGTCTACATTTCAGAAATGTTTAGCTTTCCGGGATCCAGCATTGGTTTCACACCCATTCCTGTCACTATCTGGAAGGAGGCTGAAAGCACCAAAAATAGTAAAAGCGGGGTATGTCCCAGTAAAATGCCAAAATTGTGTTGAAAAATGTGGTTTTCTGATTCAAGTCTGCCCGTTCCTGAAAGGTGGGAAGATGGTGATTTTAGCACCAGAAACCCTTTGTTGATGCCATTTTCAGGGAAAAAACCACAAGCCTTCTTCGGCAGCCCTGTTTTCCCATTTTTTTGAAAAAAACGAAATTTTTACTGTATTTTGGCTAATTTCTTGGTCTCCTCCAGGGGAAACCACAAACTCTGGGTACCATTAGAATCCCTAGGATGTTGGAAAAAAAGGACACAAATTTGGCATGGATTGCTTATGTGGACAAAAGGTTATGAAGGCCTAAGCGCATACTACCCCAAATAGCCAAAAAAGGGCTCAGCACTGGGGGGGGGGGAGGGGGAAGTGGAGGCCCAGCAGCTAAGAGGTTAAAAATGCCTACCAGTATGGATTACAAGAATCCTACACCATGTAGTCTTCTTTCTCTTGTATACAACTTTCTATACACTGATTTAGACATGTATGATTCATTGTATCTGTATGTATGGTGTGAAGTGCTCCAACACCCTATGCTGGTAAGAGAGGCACTATAAAACAAATAAAATAAATGTGAGAGAGTGGCTATGGAGAGACAAGATGCACTGTTAGAGGGTGTTGGTGAGGGGATCATTGAAGAGCCCCAATAAAGATTGCCCTATCTTGGTGCACTCTAGGGTCATTGCTTACTATGCTTTAAAACTAAAACAATTACATTTATAATGAATAATGTGTTGTAGAATGCATTGTTTTTGCCTTTTTTTCATAACATTTCCCGGTGGTTTGGTGAATCCCTCAAGGATCCGTTGTAGCAGTCAGACTCATTCACTATGCACCCTATGGGGACTGGTCTGATAAAGTTCGCCAGGGTTGCATTGGGTTCCCAGTCTGGCCCCGAGTTTGTTCAGCTGTGTTTTCATTCTTTTGATGTTGTCATTAGTATGTGTGGTATTTTTTCAGCTGTTAACACTGGAAGTGGTCTTCATCGGTGTCTGGTTGTCCAAAGCAGAGGAGATTCTGTTATACAAGGTGTGTGTGTCTTAAGGTCACATCTTTTTTGGGGGGTCTTTTGAGATGGAAGTATGGTTTTTTGAGGTCTAGGTTTTTCAACTGTCTGCATGTGCATTGGTTGCAATGGTTGTTATTGTATTTGAAATGTTGTTATAGATAGGTATGTTAATGCTGAAGGTAATGATGTTGCAGACACTCCAGATTCCTGAGGAGACGTCTAATACTGTGCTTTTTCTCAGGGGCAAAAATAGAAAGTCTAGTGTGTGCCTGGTGGAGTGTAAAGGTTGGCTCTGATGGTTATGGTTGTAGTTAAGTTCCTCAAGTTGGGTTTCTGACAATGTATAGGATGGGGTGGTTCAGAACAATCTTGGTTACCATATCTAGTAAGGAATCTTTACAGTTTGATTTGCTAGGTGGTGATCTATATATTAAAAGGACGGAACAAACTGAGTTGGAGTGGGTGACATCTTAACAGGAAGGCTTCTTAGTGGTTCATAGTGAAGTTTTCAATGTGTGCTAATTTTAGTGATTTTCTGTCGGAGTCTACTAGACAGCTTCCAATTCTGCCAATATGATTTTTAATGATGATGACTACAAGACTCCATCTAATTTTGCCAATACAATTTTATTTGGGATGAATGTGTGGCATATGGGTGCAAGCCTTCGCTGAGTCATGAGGTCAGGTGTGCTTTCTGAGAGTAAATCAATCATATCAAAGCGGTTTTTGTTCATGGAACACTCTTTGAAGAGTAAGCGTTTCAGTTGTTTGGTCTTATCCCTCTTGATGTGACGATGCTTTGAGCTTTGAAGAGGTGAGGTCTAGTACAGGAGGAGAATCATAAGTATAGATAATGTTTTGAATGTTGTGTGGAGGGTTCCGGGGTGAACCTGCTGTCAGGAAACCTAGCAAGCATGCATTCATAAATTCCCTTGATTTTTAATTTTCACCCGGTAAGTGACATTCTGTGTGCCAACCGTTTGGTTTGATGTTTTTCAGTAAGTGTGTTTTTTCAGATAAGTTGTGTCATATAGGTGTGGGTAGTTGGATGTATTGTGGATGGAGCTCTATGGACGGTAACGGTGTTGTGGGGGAGAGCAAGGCTTTTTGCTTTTTGAGAAAAGTATTCCACGATGGCTGTGGGTGCATCAAAGTAATCTGATGTAAGGTCAAAAGCCCAAACCCCAGAGTCTTGGGGATATCCTACAAAAATCATACTACAGTCGCCCATCTCAGAGATACTGTATTGATTTAATTTCACATAGTAAATAGTGCCCAGAAGCCATGGAATGTTGCACTGTGAATAATTGCCTAAGCCAAAAGGGGCACACCCAGGCGCTCTGGTTAGACACGAAGCAGCTCCTCACAAACATAAGATGCTCAGAAGATGACACTTTTCTTTTTGGAGCCTTGGTTGCATACTGTTTAAACGCCAAGCCAAATGTCGAGTGTGTATTTTACCCACGCCTGATATTTAATGTTTTTTGCCCCAGGTCACAAATAAAGCATCGGAATTGCTTTCTAATACATTTGTCTCCATCTTTTTTTGAATCAGAAATGCACAGACTTGCAAGGTGGAAAATATGCGAGGCAAAATAAAATCGAAGGAGGGAATGATTTGAGTGAAAAGAAAGACCTGTTATATTTGCTGAGGACCTTAAGCCAAACCCTGTGGCAATTAAAATATTTAATGAAAGAAATATTTTGCCTATTCACATCTTCGGGCGATATCCTTAATAGGCCATTAAACCACTTCATTCATAAATGAAAAATGAACAGAATTCAGAGTTACTGGCACTGATGTGTGGGCTGAGTTAAATAAAAACTAAAAACGATGTAAGAGTCCTCAGCCTTCAGCTTGCAGGTGTGAGGGACCTTCAGTCACCAAACGGAGTACTGGTGCTCAGCAGCTAGCGAGTCAGTGTCCGGTCCTCACAGAGGCTCTTGCAAAAGGAGGCCATCATTTGTTTACAAGTAGAGATGTATAAGTGAGAGGGGGCAGTGGGTACTTAAACCGGTAAGATAAAACAGTAGTTTCAGAGGTGGACAGGGTCTCATCAGTGGCCAGTAAATGTCATTACCTTCCTCATCCGTCTTCCCTGCAACAGTCCTAACAAAATGAGCCATAGACATGTACTTTTAAGTTTTACATGTTTGGTAATGAAAAACTTCCAAAGTAATTTTTCATTATAGTGAGACCTACTCCTCTCATAGGCCAGCATTGGGAATTCGTTAATATACTTTTAAGATGTAATTCCTGATCAGAAAGGAGCAGCTACATCATGTTTCATATCATTGGAATGGTAATGATAAATACTCTTTCCTGGTAAAAAGTCAGATTTATTATTACTACTTCAGAAAAGCCATTTTGAGAAAGTGGGCATTTCTCTACTCTCACTGCTCTGTGTGCCTGACAGTCTGTCTCCAATACATGTCTGGTCTGTGCTGGGTGACATCTTCATTTGTGCATTCCCTTCAGACACCCACAACACAGGTCATTCAGCTGTAATTGCTTTCATCTGCATACTTCCTGGGCAGGGAAGATGGGAAGGGCTCACACTTACACTTCAAAGGGCAGCAGCATGAGTCCCACTCAAAGGGCTGATTACCCCCAAATGACAGTCTGGAGCCAGGGCTGGGATGAAAGAGGGGCCTGTGCATTCCAGAGAGATCCTTTGAAGTTACCCCCCACGTCAAAGCCACTTTTGTGTATTTGTATCGGGTCTCTGACCTCCTGAAATTAGATCACTACTAGACCTGGGAAGAACTCTGCTGTAGCAAAGACTGCTGTGCTGTAAGGATTACCTGGACTGGCTGCTCCAAGGAACTGCTTTGCTGCATTGCTGGGCTGCCATGTTGCCTGCTGATCTTTGCCCTGTTGAGGACAAGGACTGGACCCATCCTGCTGAACCAGAGTGTCTCTAAGGGCTTGCCCCCTGTTCTTTTGCAGTCTCAAGGACATCAAAGACTGCTTACAACCCTCCTGGTGCTGCTGGACTCTGCCATCTGTGAGCCCTACCCTTGCCTGAGGTACTCCTCTCCATTCCTGGGCCTCAGAAGTGGGTTCTACAGCTGATTCTTGCGAATACAGACGCATCGATTTAAGTGCTTGTAAAATTTAGCCACATTGCTCCTTCAATGGTGACGCAGAGGCTGCTGGACAACATCTGATCCACAACCTGTGCACCTCGGCGATGACGCATTGCATTTATCTCTACGGAGCCCGACGATGATGCAATGACCCGACTGCATTGAACGTACTGACGCATCGTGCCCTCGGTGTCAACGATTTGCTCCATTCAAGATCAGAAGACCTTGTGTGGTTTCTGTAGCTGGCCTGTACTCCATAGCGGTTGGCCCGAACTTTGGATTTGCACCGGTTCCTCATGACCTCAAGTATGCTTTTGACAGGTAGTGACTTGTAAACACTATTTCACATTTAATCTTTAAATATTCATATCTCAACTTCTCCTGATTCGATTTTTTGTCATATTGGTCTTGTTTTACTCAGATAAATATTCTGTAGTTTTCTAAACCAGTGTGGGGTCTTTTGTGGTGTTTCATTGTATTGCTGTGTGTTGCACAAATACTTTACACATTGACTCTTAAGTTAAGCTTAACTGCTCTGTGCCAAGCTACCAGATGGTGAGCACTGGTTGATTTCAGGTGTGTTTCTGACTTTCCATGACAAGTATTGTGGTACCTATTGGGCAGGGTGTACACATCCGCCAACTAGAGACCCAATTTATAACAAGCCTGATGTAGCGGTTGCTTTTTAAAATCCGTTCCTCAGATTTCTCTGTATGCTGCCCCTTCCGCTGAGCGATTAGGGGGCAGCTTGTATTTAAGGAGGCTCACTCTTGGAGCACTCCCAGTTACTGGTTTTCTCGTTGCTCTGTTGAGCTTAGGAGTGGCGATAGCAGGGCTTCCACACCCTTTTCTGGGTATTTGGGGGTCCTGTCAGAACTCCTGAGTGCATTTTTCTGATGTCACTCGTTTCTTGTCCTCCCAGCTTGGCAGTGGGGCATATTGGACATGGCCTCTTCTAAGTTGATAGGCAACCCTAGGATGCGGGAAGTCCCACTGGGTTATTTAGATGCACATTTTTCCTTCTCTTTATTGTGCTGTCATGGAGGGGAAAATGTGCATCAAAAAAACACCATGCAGAGGTCTCTTCAGAAGTTGAGGGTCCTAACCCAGGAGTGCCTACTAGGGGGAGGTGTCCTCGCAAGACCTGAAACTGCTTCAGAGGATGATTAGCAAAGTAGTGGAATGTTCTTTTGCTGCTAGTAGAGGAGCTCGAGTACTCAAAGAGCCCAAGGCTTTGTGTTTTATAGATTCAGATTCTGACCTCTCAGGGAGGAAAAAATCAAAGCAGATACATTCAGGGCTCTGACATGCAAGATTTGCTGTCACACTTCAGGGAACATTTGTCTTTTCCTGCTTCTGATTCCCAGGCTGGGGACCATGACTTTTGTCCACAACATCAGAAGAAACACCCTACATATCTCCCAATATATAAAGTATATAGAGTGCTCCTTAGTAGAGAATGGACAGAAATTTAGAAGGCTGGTTTTTCACATTTTCTTTCCAAGAGGTAACAGCTGGAGAATTTCACAGAAGAATTTCTCTCTACTATGAAAGGTGACTCTCTAATTGCAGGTCTTGCCTCTAGCAGTTCCATTATTTCAGAAGACACATCTCCTCCTGACCAGATTGATAAAAAAAAGTAGTAGCAACTATTAAAAAGGCATATTCAGCCATGAATGTCACTATCAGAGCAGAATCTTATGCAGCTTATGTTGTCTAGTCCCTACTACATGATTTCCATGACTTGCAGCACAGAGAAGTTACAGGATAGGGGGGATGGTACATCCAAATTGTCAGTCATGGAACAGGAGGTGAGGTTCCTTTAAGTTCTGACTTTTGATTCCTTATCTGCTGCTGCAGCAGCCTCAGGTTCTGCCATGTATGCAAGACGCAACATTTGGATGCGGACCTGGAAGGTGGACAGTCAATAGAAGTCTTTGCTTTCTCACCTTCCTTTTCAAGGGGCTAAACTCTTCGGTTCATAACTGAATGATTAGGTAAAAATTCAGCAGAAGATTCTAAATTGCTTACGCCAGTGAGACCTCCTTCCAAAGGGAGTGGTTTTGGATTCCATAGAGCCTGTAACTCTACGTCTTCGACTAACGTAATAGTCCTACCTTTTCAGAGCAGTGGATGTGGCTGTGGTACTCCCTCCAAGACAAATCCTGGCAACATCTTCCAGTTTCTTCTGTTACCATCCCTATGGCCTGACTATCCTGGAGCAGTGGGTGGATGATTTTGCACTTTCTAATCGACTTGGCAAGCCAATGTTTCAGATTCCTGGGTTCTCCAAATATTCAGTGATGGCTATAGGATCGAGTTTGTTTCTCTTCCAAGCAACGTTTTCATCTAGACCTATACTCACAATCAAGACAAGTTATTGGCCCTGCACACTGGAATCAAGGATCTTCTTGCAAAGAGCACAATAATTCAAGTTCCAGAGGCAGAAAGAGGCCAGGGGTGGTATCTCCGATGTTTATAGTTCAAAAGCTTTAAGGAGCTTTTCACCTAGTCATCGATCTCAAGCAAGGAAATATGTATATTCCTCATCAGAGATTCAAAATGGTGAGTTTGCAGGATATCCTTCCAACTTGTGTCTCCTGACATGCTTCGAGCCCTCAGTTGATCTGATGGATTCCTGTCTCCACATTCCTATTCACTCTGCTTCTCTGTGGTTTCTCAGGATCTCTGTTGGGGCATCACATTCAATTCTGTGTTTTGCCTTATGGCCTCTCTACAGCACCTCAGGTGTTTCCAAAGAATCTGGCTCCTCTGGAAAGGGGAACATACATCCTTGGGGCTGTTAGTCTTTCCCTATGATTTTCTATGATTGGCTAATCTTTGACACTTCTTTTTTAAACACCAGTCAAACAGTCCAGAGAGTATGCAATTGCCCCGAGAGTCAGGGTTTCCCACTAGGTTCGGAGAAATCCTGCCCATTTCCTTCACAGCAGCTTCAGTTCATTGGGGTCCACGTCAATACTCTCTAGGGCAAAGCTTTTCCCCTGGAAGCATGTCATCAGAGAATATGGCCTCTGCTTTCTCTTCTCCTGGCCTAACATCAGGCCATAGTGAGGGATTGGCTTCCTGTGCTAGGGGACATGGCAGTGTCCCTTTTGTTAGTATTATGGGCTCGTCTTAATCTGTACCACCTTTCATCTCATCTTCTATCTCCTATCACTATCTCGCTACCAGGAAACCTGAGGGATGGATGCAATGAGCTTTCTTTGGCCTCAGGGTCTTATTTTCGCCTGTGCCCCCATTCTCCTTGATCAGTGGGTTTCTAGCCAAAATTCTGGGGGAGAGGGTTGAAATCTTGTTGTTGGTCCCAACTTGGAAGAGGTAACCTTGGTTTCTGATTCTTCTACAGCTGTCCCTTTAAATTCTCTGGTCCTTCCCTCTATGCCCATCACCTATTCGTTTTCCAACCCTTTCAGAGAGATCACTTTGTCATCTGTCGCTGGGGGGTCGGAAATTTTAAGCAGGGGATTGGAATTGTTAGGAAGTTCCCTTGAGATAGCTCTCTCTATTCAGAATTCATGGAAAGCCAGCATTCTGAAGGTCTATGAATGTCATTGGAGTAATTTCTGTAAGGGATGTTCTTCCATAGGTTTGCTCCCGATCTCTTGAGAGGGTGGTAGCATTCTGGAATTTTTTAGAGATAGTTTTCTCTTAGGTTTATCTGTGTCACCTTGAGAAGACAGTGGGTGGCCATTAAGGCTATTAAAGAGCCTTTTATTTCTCAGTTTTAGTCTCTAGCTTCTAGACTTCTTCAGAATTTTCATTTCCGAAAGTCAGTGATTCACACGCTAATTCCTCCATGGGCTCTTCCTCTGATACTCTCTTTACTACAGGGTCCTCCCTTTGAACTCTTCTCTTCGGTACCTGTAAAGATTTTTGCTGATAAGTTGTTCTCCTTCCGGATCCTTCTTTTCTTCTCAAGGTTTCTTCTTCTTTCAATCTAGCTCAAGACATTATTTTACCATCTTTATTTTTCTAGCCTTCTTTGGAGCAAGAGGTTCTATTGCATACTTTAGATCTGGTCAGAGCTTTGACTATTTCTTTGAAAAGAACCTCTTCTCTACAGAAAGTGTACTTTCTCTTCATTTCTTTCAGTTTGGACAATACAGGTCAACATCCTACTGTTTCCACTTTAAGTAAATGGGAATAGATAATTCTTTTTTTAGCCTGCCAAATTAGAGAGGTTCACTTGTCTGCGGTGGTCTTCTTTCAAGGGTGCTTCACTGCAAGATATTTGTGCAGCTACAACATGGTCTACTCCCGAAACTTTTATTTCTTGTATGGGGGAGTTATTTTCAAAATCCTTTGGTTCTGCGGTTCTTTCTGAAGTTGGTTAACTTGTATTTATTTTTAATAATTTTCAATAAGTCATTTGGCGTTGCAGTATTTTTTGGCCACTGTCATCAATTTCCTTTTCTTCCTAAAAGCTTTGGTATACGTTCCTGTTGTTAGAACTGAGGTGAAGAAATGGATGAGGAAGGTATTGACTCGGTTACCTACCAGGCATCTACGTTACTCTGAGTCAGATGTCTTCCTCGCTACAGTCATTCATTCTCTCCCTTCCTCCCTTGAGGGTAGGGAACAGAAATTGATGTATTTCATTTTTGCTTTTCAACAATCATATACAGGAAGTGTTTCCGGTAAGCCTAACCCTTATAGTCAGGTGAGGGTGCAGTTTGCTTACACTTGGAAGTGTGGGACTTACATGTTTTATCTATATGGGTGAAACTCTGTGCACAAGCTAAAGGATATCGCATTTTGTTAGGACTGTGGCGTAAAGACTATGGCTCGCAGTAATGAAGATTACCGGTAAGTAACCAAGTCATTTTCAGATAAGAATGGGGAACTCAACAGCGGAATTTCAGAGCTATCACTGATTAAGGAGGCATGCTGTCTTGGGATTGTAGCGCAGCTTTGCTTGAGTTTGGAATAGCCACACCTCTCTAGTTGCACCATTATTCTGCACAACATTGCACAACTTTCACACTCATGTTCATTTGCTTGGGACAGAAGAATGTATAGGGATGAGGGGATGGTAACTACAGCCTATGGCTGCCAAATGAGGCACTGGTAAAATGACAAATGAGAAAAGGTTTAATGTGGAGGCCTGAAAACCAACTGATCCTACTGCATTGGCAGCATGTGGAAGGAATTGGGTCTTGAACGAAAAATGACAACATGTTAAGGGAGTCAATATTATCTTGAGATGCAGACTTCTGGTCTTGTCTAAAGGCCGAGGCCTTCATAATAAGTTTGGGGTCATCGGATTGCCATGCCGGAGGTGGCGGTCGCACCATCACCAGGCCCGCGGTACAGACCGGCATATTATGACCATGGTGGTGATTCAACCGCAGCACAGCCAAGACACTGCAAGTACCTCCAGTGCAGGCAGGCCGACTGCGGTAGCCATCTACAGGCCGGCGGGTACCAATACACCACCCACCATATTACAAGTCAGCAGACCACCAGGATTTCTGGGGCAGTGTAACTGACATGAAAAGCCTTGTAGGGACTGGTAGCATAAAAGGAGACACTCACCTACAGGTACACAGACGCTTCCGCCATGGAACCCAACCTGGAAGCCTTCCCACTGCTGTATCTCCCCATACACCACCAGGACTAGCGACGAAGACGACAACCGTAAGTACCCCCACCTAGCACACACTGGTGGGAAGGGCAGTATTACACACCCACACTCCACCCAGCACGGACAGTGATGGCCACACACACACGCAAACAAATGCCTGTGTCAACACACACAGCTAGAGACACACACACACACACTAAATACACAAACACATAGGCAAACTACACCACGGCCAACAGACATGTGCCACTCACACAGCACACTGAACACCACTGCCACTGTCAAACACAGTCATACACAACACCCCACAATCACACAACAACATCACCAACACACAAACGCATAGTCAGAATGGAACATCAAACAACTCCACCCGGTAACACATACTGGCAGCAATACGTAGCAACAAGACACAATCATTGAAATAGTATAGACATCCAAACAAGTCCTCAGGTGACACAACACGTCCAACCAACATTCAAAGGACATCACAGATGGATCACTACACACATGGACATCCACACCACTACCACACAATGCTACTCACAACCATAACAACACATCACAACAAGCACATGGCACACATCATCAACCCGGTGCATGCAGCAACATAGATATATCCCATGCATATACAACACACACATCAAAGTACACAGCTATAACACAACCATGTTGAAGGAAACCAGGACAATTTCTCAGTCTTGACAGCCAAAGTTATGTGGGCAGATGTATTAAAATTTTAAAAAGATACAACTATATACAGATGAGGCCTATTGGCCAGTCCAAATGTCCGATGTGCCCAAGGCACATTTGGCAAAGTCACATGCCCCAACTTGACTCCTGACTGCAAATTGGCCTCCACATGGCAGGGGCAACAATGGGGCAAGCAGGCACCTCAGGGGGAGGGGGGCGGTGGTGGGGGTTTAGTTTTGGAAGGGGGGTCCTTGGGTTTAGCTTTGGGGGGTTAGGTTTTCATTTTGATTGTGGGAAGGGGTTTGGATTTTGGGGTAGAGCAGGGATCTTTGGCTTTGGAGCGATGGTTTCCTAGCAGGAGGAGGGGCATGGGAGGACTGGGAGGTGGAAGGTCTGGGTTGAGGCAGGAAGACATGGCATTTAGGGGCATCACTGGGTGGGTGAGGAGCAGGGAAAAGGTCAAGAGTGGCAAGGAAAACTTGTTTAGGTACACGGGCCAGTCATGTGTAAAAGGTTTAGGAGTAGAGGTATAAGGAGTGGTTGTAGGAGGTGTAGGTATGCTGGACGTGGATGCAGGTGTGTGCAATGTGTGCTTGTGTGTGGTGAGTGTATGTTGGGTGGGTGAGTAAGGGTGTTTATGTTTTTTGGGAGGGGGGAAGAGATGCAGGGATATGGTATGCAAGATGTGTGAGTGTATGTTGGGGTGGTGTCTGCAAGTAAGGTGGATGTGCTGCATGTGGTTGTGATGGTTGTCATGGTGAGTATAGATGTGGTGTGTCGGGTGGATGTCTGCAGGTCTGCTTTTGTGGTGTCTATGGGTACGACAGAACTGGTGGCAGGATCAGGGAGTGTTCTGTAGTGATGGCAGGTGTGAGTGGTGATGCGACTGTGAAGGAGGAGGTGGAGGGGGAGACAGTGCAGGGAGTGCCAGTTGTCGTGTCTACAGGTGTGTGTTGACTGTGTGCATGCTTGTGGTGTGTCCGGTGGTGCCTGTGTTTGTCTTTGCGCAATTTGTCTGTTTTAGTGGGAGAATGCTGGTCTGTGTGTATGCTCTGGATGGGTGAGGGGAGCGAGGTGGTAGATCGGGCACAGGTAGCTGGAGGGGGGACAGAAGGGACCCTGGCTGCCGTCAAAGAAGGGGCCATAGCCTGAAACAATCTCTGCTGGCCAGTCAAGGCACAGTGAATGCCTCACAGGTAGGCACTACTTTGTTACTTTGTTGCATCTGGGATGCCAGTCCCTGGATGGCTTGCACAATGGCTGACTGCCCCAAAGAGATAGACCTCAGTATGTAAATAGCCACCTTATTGAGGGCAGCATGGCTGACAGGGGCAGGGGCAGAGGTGCCTGCAGTGAACCAGACGACCACCCTCCTGGGTGAGCGGGCATGGGCAACTGGGTGGGGAGCTACAGGGAGTGCGGTGCTAGTACAGGGATTAGGTGGACAAGGATGGTGCTGGGATGGTCCCAGATGAGTCCGCCACCACCAGGGAGCTTCCATCGGAGGAGGAATCCAAAGCTGATGTTGCTGTACCAATCACCCCTGTGGTGCTCCCCTCCGTACCACTGTCCCTTCAGCATCAGTGGACTCTGCCTCCTGGGTCCCGTGGGCTGCATCTTCCCTACTCGCCGGTGCCCCTTCTCCTTCGCCTGATGATCTCATGCACACAAGGATAGAATAGGACAGGAAAAAGGGGTAGGAGAGAAAGAAAGGGAGGAAAAGGGTCAATACCTCCACATCTAGTATACACACCAACAAGTAATCTACTCCTCCACTGGCGTGGCTAGGAATGGCTATGAAACATTGTCCTCAAACATTGGTGTAGTATTATTATGTATGTAGTGTGTATCTGTGTTCTGCATTGTATCTTTTATTATGTATTATAGTTCCATTTGGCAGAGTCTTAGCTTCACCTTTTAGTGGCACTACGAGAATGTAATAGAGAGATTCTAGAATAGAATGGGAGATGGACTGAGGGAAGATTGGTGGCAGGATGTTGGGATGTGGTGGAGTTTCTTTCTGATGATAATACTGAATAAATTCTTTGAATATTCTCTGGAAATGCTGTGTTTGCCTCCTATATACTGATTGATGCTACAATTTGGCGATGATCTGGTTGAACCCAAGGAATCTGAAGAAACTTCAACTCAATTACATTACAGTTCAGGATTTTTTTTATTCGAGGAAAAAAAGGTACTGTGTGATTTATTTTACCTTTGCTACCAATTTATTTTTCATTGGCCTCTGTATTTCAATCTTAGTGGCACTATTTTTACAAGCGTTACCTCGAACCGCTTATATTTCTCCGTTTTATTTTCAAAAATATATATTCTATGCTCGCTCTGCTCACAAGTATTCAACTTTCCTCGTTGATGCTAATTTCCTTGCGCTGCCTCAGACTTCTGTTTAAGCTTAAATTCTTAGTAAGCTTTGCACGGCTGACGCTCTCTCTGCCACTTCTTCATTTAACGAAACACCACTACTTCAGTGCTTGCCAATTACTCAAAATAAAGTTATGTTATTACGGAACATCGCGCATTATGCATCTGACACATTTACTGGCTTTGCCTCTGCCTCAAGAACAATGCTCCTTCAAAGCTCCCGTTTTCATCATATTCAAATGAACAGTCTTACTACTGAACACATCATTATTGCAAGATGAAACGAATTACTGATGTTTGGTGAAGTGTTCTGTGCTCTGTTATTGTCCTCCATTGCTGAACTCAGGATCATTTCTTGCAGGCTTCTGGCATCAATCAAGATCAGTGAAGAAGGACTACTCTCTTCGATATGTCGTATTTATCATAGACATCAAAAAAAGGACTACAGTAGACAGACTGTTACTTCTCTCACTGATTGCAATAGTCTTTTTATTATTATTCAAGCTACGCTTAAATACACTTTTATTGTGTTTATTTATTTAGTTTATTATTTTAAGTAACATGTTCTTCTTATACAGCAAGTTTTAGGTATTTACTTATACGTTTAAGTACAAAATGCAAAACATTACTCCACCTCCATTTTTTTAATCAATTCCAGGGGATCCTTCTATCCCATAGCCAAAATGGAAAAAAGTTTTTTTAACAAATATACGTGTATGTGGTAGTAATTTGTCAGCTGAGAGGAAAACTTCCATTTTACAAAATTGCTTAGGAGCTGAGGGACAAGAAGTGCTAGAAACACTACCCTCGATTACTTCTCCTGATGGTGGAGATGGAGATAAATCGTTGAATGAGTTTGAAGTTACTTTAATAAAATTAGACAGACATTAGTTGCCAAAAATGTCCATCATTTTACAAAGATATACTTTGGTAACCGAAAACAGAATGATGATGCATCTATAGAAGATTTTGTTACAGCGTTACGTAAACTAGCTTCTCTATGCAATTTTATTGACAGTGTAGATAAAAGGATTTGTGATCAATTCATGCTTGAATGCAGAAGTGACAATATTAGAGTAGAACTTTGGTCTAAAAGTGATCCCACGCTAGATGAGGTTTTGACGATTGTAAAACAAGTTGAGCACTCAATGTCATGTATTAATTAGTTAAAGAAATCAAACGATAATTCTCATAATGTACATGCTTTTGATGTGACATCTAAAAGTAAGGATCAAATAGGTTCTAAATAAAAATTATTTTGCAATAGATGTGGTTCCTTCACCCATTTGGCTAACTCCAAAGATTGTCCTGCCCAGAATGTTGTTTGACACCGTTGTAGTAAGGAGGAACATTTTGCTAAGTATTATAAATCCTTAGCAAAATCTAAAATCAAAATTAATGAAATTAAGTGTGAGGAAGTACATGACTTAATTCTTCAAGTTGTGAATGATGTTAACTGTGTTTCTGATGTTCAATGTAAATACCCGTCTGACGTTGTTGAAGTGAATGGTATTCATATTTTGAAGATGATGGACTCAGGAGCAAAACTTTCATTAGTCTCTGAAACTGACTATCTCAAACATTTTGAAAGCAATGTAAAATTACTTGTACCAGATGTTACCCCTTACAGCTATGGGGGGAAACCAATTGAACTGAAGGGCTATTTTGGTGCAGGTACTGTAGTTAAAGGTAACAAGACCATAGGTAAGATATATGTACCTGTGATAGGTGACACAATTTTGAGTTGGCCTCATCAGAAGCTTTTGGGAATCATTTTAAATCCAAATTCTGTACCTCAAGTACAGATTCAAAAAATCAACAGTATAAAAGAAGATTTGATGTATGAATTTTCTTATGTTTTCAGTTCAGAGGTGGGTTGTATTAAAGGTTACAAGTATTGCATGTGCTTGAAACAAGATGCACAACCAATTCCTTATAAAGTTAGAAGTATTCCTTTCTGTTTGCAAGAGAGGGTTAAGTTGGAAGTTAAGAGATTACAATCTGATGGTATCATAGAAGAGGTAAAGGCAGCACAGTGGATTGCCCCAATTGTGGTAGCTACGAAAGGTTGAGGTGAGATCAGACTTCATGTTGACCTTAGATATCTTAACAAGTCAGTGGTTGAAGATACTGTACATTTCTGCTTCCTAATATTACTGAAATGGTCAGCTCTGTAGGTAATGACACATTTTTTACTATGTTGGATCTAAGTTCTGCGTATCATCAAAGTCAACTATGTGATGAGTCCAAAAATCTGACAGCATTTGTATCTAGTTTTTGTGTTTACAAATTCAACAGAATGCCTTTTGGTCTTTGCTCAGCTGCATCAGTTTTTCAACGTCTTGTGAATAATATGCTGGGTGAGATTGATGGAGACAAGTTTTTTCAGGATGATGTTCTCATTTTCACTGATTTGTTGGATAGTCACATTTTGAAAGTCAAAGAGAATTTAAAGATTTTTAAGTTGTGTGGCATTACTCTAAAGGGGGAAAAGTGTGAATTTGGCAAGTCAGAAGTAACTTACTTGGGTCACATCATATCAGTTGATGGTGTTAGAACTAAAGATGATTTGGTCAACTCCACTGTTAACCTTACCAGTCCTAAGAAGAAAGAGGAAGTTCAAGCTTTCTTGGGAATAGTAGAATTCTATGCCAGATATGTACCAATTTTTGCCAAACTGTCAAGTTATATCAGGGAGATCAGAAAAGGAGTGGAGTTTTGTTGGTCATAAGAGTGTCAAAATGAATTTGATGACATTAAACATACATTATCCTCTGCTCAGTCACTTAAATGTTTTCAACCAGGATTACCTTGCTGTATTAGAACTAATGCTTGTGACAAGGGTTTAGGTTGTATTCTTAAACAGATAAAGAAGGGGAAGGAAGTCACCATACCTTTTGCATCAAGGGCACATAGAGGGGCAGAAGTTGGATACTCCACAATAAAAAAAGAAGCTTTGGCTGTTTAGTGGGCCATCAAAAAACGTAAGCAGTTTTTGTGGGGTGTACGCTTCATAGTGGAATCTGATCATAAGCCTTTGCAGGAAGGGTTTGAGAAAAGTGGTTTGGATTGTGTTTCTTTACGTATTTGTAAATGGATTGTAGGGTTGCAAGATTTTCAATTTGTAGTTAGGTACATTCCTGGATGTGAAAATAAATCAGCTGACTTTTTATCTATGATGAGATGTGAAAGTCAAGAAGATGAAGATAAAGACACATCTTGGTGGGTTGATGATGAAATAAAGGTGTGTGGAATAACTGATGGTTGCATTTCAGAAAAAGAATGGGTTGAGGAACTGAAGAATGATGATGAGTTGATGAAAGTCATGGATTGGGTTATGCATGGAAAATTTCTGTGAGTCCAGATAAAAACTTAATGTCATTTAGGAAAGTTTTGAATGAACTTTCTGTAGAGGGAGGTTTTCTTTTAAGAGGATGTAGGTTAATACCTTCCACTAAATTATGAGAATGTTTAATAAATCTAGCACATTAAGGTCATCAAGGTATATGCAAGACAAAGGAGAGATTAGGAAGCACATATTGGTGGCTTGGGATGGACTAGGTTGTGGAGAGAAAAGTCAGGGACTGTTTGGAATGTAAATTGGCTGACAAAACTTTGAAGACGGGAACTCACCCTATGGTGATAAGGGAAATTCCCAAAGAGGTATAGGAAAAAGTATCATTAGATAATATAGGCCCTTTAAACTCTGGATCTGTTTCAAAATATGTTGTAGTTTTAATGGATACCTTGTCCCGTTGGCCGGACATTTTAGTTACCTCTGATATAACTTCAGTGACAATAGTAAAGTTCTTCAGTGATGTGTGTGCAAGGGAGGGGAATCCCAAGAACTTATTAACAGATAATGGTGTTCAATTCACATCTAAGTTAATGAGTTAGTTTCTCAAATCTAGAGGTATAGTGCATAAAAGATGTGCTCTCATCCAGAGTCAAATGGTATGCTTTAACAATTTAATAGGACTCTAAAGGAGACTATTCAGATGGCCAAACAAAAGAGTGTGAGTTGGATAGAAATGTTAAAATATAAAGTTGAAGAATAAATATATACTCCGACTCTACCACTGGTCAGTCTCCATTCATGTTGTTTAGAATACGTGTGCCTCATATGAAAGTGAGTCAATTTTTGATTAAATTGTATACAAAAGAATTGTATGAGTACGATGATCAAAAAAGTCTGGCTTTGAGAAAAGAAATGCACATTCAAGAACGAAGAAAATATAGATATGATAAATGTAAATCTGTTAAAAAAAAAGAGGTGAAAGTGGGAGATTAGGTGAAAATAAAAATACCAGGGAAATCAAGTAATGAACATTCTCATTTCAGTAAAGTGTTTAAAGTGATTAATGTTTTTAAAGGGGCTATCAAACTTGATGATGGTCGCATTTGGAATATGAACTGAGTTGTGAAGTTAAAGTGAATCTTCTGTTCTAATTCTAGGAAATTCTCAATTCTCAAAATTGTATGTGTATGTTTTTGTTTGTTGTTTGTGTTCGGGTGTGGTGTAGTATTATTATGTATGTAGAGTGTATCTGTGTTCTGCATTGTATCTTTTATTATATATTATAGTTCCATTTGGCAGAGTCTTAGCTTCCCCTTTTAGTGGCACTACGAGAATGTAATAGAGAGATTCTAGAATAGAATGGGAGATGGACTGAGGGAAGATTGGTGGCAGGATGTTGGGTTGTGGTGGAGTTTCTTTCTGAAGATAATACTGAATAAATTCTTTGAATATTCTCTGGAAACTACTTGCTGTGTTTGCCTCTTATATACTGATTGATGCTACAATTTGGCGATGATCTGGTTGAACCCAAGGAATCTGAAGAAACTTCAACTCAATTACATTACAGTTCAAGGATTTTTTTTATTCGAGGAAAAAAAGGTACTGTGTGATTTATTTTACCTTTGCTACCAATTTATTTTTCATTGGCCTCTGTATTTCAATCTTAGTGGCACTATTTTGCAAGCGTACCTCGAACCGCGTATATTTCTCCGTTTTATTTTCAAAATATACATTCTATGCTCGCTCTGCTCACAAGTATTCAACTTTCCTCGTGGATGCTGATTTCCTTGCGCTGCCTCAGACTTCTGTTTAAGCTTAAATTCTTCGTAAGCTTTGCACGGCTGACGCTCTCTCTGCCACTTCTTCATTTAACGAAACACCACTACTTCAGTGCTTGCCAATTACTCAAAATAAAGTTATGTTATTACGGAACATCGCGCATTATGCATCTGACACATTTACTGGCTTTGCCTCTGCCTCAAGAACAATGCTCTTTCAAAGCTCCCGTTTTCATCATATTCAAATGAACAGTCTTACTACTGAACACATCATTATTGCAAGATGAAACGAATTACTGATGTTTGGTGAAGTGTTCTGTGCTCTGTTTTTGTCCTCCATTGCTGAACTCAGGATCGTTTCTTGCAGGCTTCTGGCATCAATCAAGATCAGTGAAGAAGGACTACTCTCTTCGACATGTCGGATTTATCATAGACATCAAAAAAAGGCCTACAGTAGACAGACTGTTACTTCTCTCACTGATTGCAATAGTCTTTTTATTATTATTCAAGCTACGCTTAAATACACTTTTATTGTGTTTATTTATTTAGTTTATTATTTTAAGTAACATGTTCTTCTTATACAGCAAATTTTAGGTATTTACTTATACGTTTAAGTACAAAATGCAAAACATTACTCCACCTCCATTTTTTTAATCTATTCCAGGGGATCCTTCTATCCCATGGCCAAAATGGAAAAAAGTTTTTTTAACACATATACGTGTATGTGGTAGTAATTTGTCAGCTGAGAGGAAAACTTCCATTTTACAAAATTGCTTAGGAGCTGAGGGACAAGAAGTGCTAGAAACACTACCCTCGATTACTTCTCCTGATGGTGGAGATGGAGATACCTCGTTGAATGAGTTTGAAGTTACTTTAATAAAATTAGACAGACAGTTGCCAAAAATGTCCATCATTTTACAAAGATATACTTTGGTAACCGAAAACAGAAAGATGATGCATCTATAGAAGATGTTGTTACAGCGTTACGTAAACTAGCTTCTCTGGGCAATTTTATTGACAGTGTAGATAAAAGGATTCGTGATCAATTCATGCTTGAATGCAGAAGTGACAAAATTAGAGTAGAACTTTGGTCTAAAAGTGATCCCACGCTAGATGAGGTTTTGACGATTGTAAAACAAGTTGAGCACTCAACGTCATGTATTAATTAGTTAAAGAAAACAAACGTTAATTCTCATAATGTACATGCTTTCGATGTGACATCTGAAAGTAAGGATCAAATAGGTTCTAAATAAAAATTATTTTGCTATAGATTAGGTTCCTTCACCCATTTGGCTAACTCCAAAGATTGTCCGGCCCAGAATGTTGTTTGTAACCGTTGTAGTAAGGAGGAACATTTTGCTAAGTATTATAAATCCTTAGCAAAATCTAAAACCAAAATTAATGAAATTAAGTGTGAGGAAGTACATGACTTCATTCTTCAAGTTGTGAATGATGTTAACTGTGTTTCTGATGTTCAATGTAAATACCTGTCTGACATTGTTGAAGTGAATGGTATTCATATTTTGAAGATGATGGACTCAGGAGCAAAACTTTAATTAGTCTCTGAAACAGACTATCTCAAACATTTTGAAAGCAATGTAAAATTACTTGTACCAGATGTTACCCCTTACAGCTATGGTGGAAAACCAATTGAACTGAAGGGCTATTTTGGTGCAAGTATTGTAGTTAAAGGTAACAAGTCCGTAGGTAAGATGTATGTACCTGTGATAGGTGACACAATTTTGAGTTGGCCTCATCAGAAGCTTTTGGGAATCATTTTAAATCCAAATTCTGTACCTCAAGTACAGATTCAGAAAATCAACAGTATAAAAGAAGATTTGATGTATGAATTTTCTGATGTTTTCAGTTCAAAGGTGGGTTGTATTAAAGGTTACAAGCATCGCATGTGCTTGAAACAAGATGCACAACCAATTCCTTATAAAGTTAGAAGTAATCCTTTCTGTTTGCAAGAGAGGGTTAAGTTGGAACTTAATAGATTACAATCTGATGGTATCATAGAAGAGGTAAAGGCAGCACAGTGGATTGCCCCAATTGTGGTAGCTACGAAAGGTTGAGGTGAGATCAGACTTCATGTTGACCTTAGATATCTTAACAAGTCAGTGGTTGAAGATACATTTCTGCTTCCTAATATTACTGAAATGGTCAGCTCTGTAGGTAATGACACATTTTTTACTATGTTGGATCTAAGTTCTGCGTATCATCAAAGTCAACTATGTGATGAGTCCAAAAATCTGACAGCATTTGTATCTCCTTTTTGTGTTTACAAATTCAACAGAATGCCTTTTGGTCTTTGCTCAGCTGCATCAGTTTTTCAACGTCTCATGAATGATATGCTGGGTGAGATTGATGGAGACAAGTTGTTTCAGGATGATGTTCTAATTTTCACTGATTTGTTGGATAGTCACATTTTGAAAGTCAAAGAGAATTTAAAGATTTTTAAGTTGTGTGGCATTACTCTAAAGGGGGAAAAGTGTGAATTTGGCAAGTCAGAAGTAACTTACTTGGGTCACATCATATCAGCTGATGGTGTTAGAACTAAAGATGATTTGGTCACCTCCACTGTTAACCTTACTAGTCCTAAGAAGAAAGAGGAAGTTCAAGCTTTCTTGGGAATAGTAGAATTCTATGCCAGATTTGTACCAATTTTTGCCAAACTGTCAAGTTTTATCAGGGAGATCAGAAAAGGAGTGGAGTTTTGTTGGTCAGAAGAGTGTCGAAATGAATTTGATGACATTAAACATGCATTATCCTCTGCTCAGTCACTTAAATGTTTTCAACCAGGATTACCTTGCTGTATTAGAACTAATGCTTGTGACAAGGGTTTAGATTGTATTCTTAAACAGATAAAGAAGGGGAAGGGTCACCATAACTTTTGCATCAAGGGCACATAGAGGGGCAGGAGTTGGATACTCCACAATAGAAAAAGAAGCTTTGGCTATTTAGTGGGCCATAAAAAAATGTAAGCAGTTTTTGTGGGGTGTACGCTTCATAGTGCAATCTGATCATAAGCCTTTGCCGGAAGTGTTTGAGAAAAGTGGTTTGGATTGTGTTTCTTTACCTATTTGTAAATGGATTGTAGGGTTGCAAGATTTTCAATTTGTAGTTAGGTACATTCCTGGATGTGAAAATAAATCAGCTGTCTTTTTATCTATGATGAGATGTGAAAGTCAAGAAGAAGATAAAGACACATCTTGGTGGGTTGATGATGAAATAAAGGTGTGTGGAATAACTGATGGTTGCATTTCAGAAAAAGAATGGGTTGAGGAACTGAAGAATGATGATGAGTTGATGAAAGTCATGGATTGGCTTATGCATGGAAACATTTCTTTGAGTCCAGATAAAAACTTAATGTCATTTAGGAAAGTTTTGCATGAACTTTCTGAAGAGAGAGGTTTTCTTTTAAGAGGATGTAGGTTAATACCTTCCACCAAATTATGAGAACGTTTAATAAATCTAGCACATTAAGGTCATCAAGGTATATGCAAGACAAAGGAGAGATTAGGAAGCACATATTGGTGGCTTGGGATGGACTAGGTTGTGGAGAGAAAAGTCAGGGACTGTTTGGAATGTAAATTGGCTGACAAAACTTTGAAGATGGGAACTCACCCTATGGTGATAAGGGAAATTCCCAAAGAGATATAGGAAAAAGTATCATTAGATATTATAGGCCCTTTAAACTCTGGATCTGTTTCAAAATATGTTGTAGTTTTAATGGATACCTTGTCCCGTTGGCCGGACATTTTAGTTACCTCTGACATAACTTCAGTGACAATAGTAAAGTTCTTGAGTAATGTGTGTGCAAGGGAGGGGAATCCCAAGAACGTATTAACAGATAATGGTTTTCAACTCACATCTAAGTTAATGAGTTAGTTTCTCAAATCTAGAGGTATAGTGCATAAAAGATGTGCTCTCATCCAGAGTCAAATGGTATGCTTTAACGATTTAATAGGAGTCTAAAGGAGACTATTCAGATGGCCAAACAAAAGAGTGTGAGTTGGATAGAAATGTTAAAATATAAAGTTGAAGAATACATATATACTCCGACTCTACCACTGGTCAGTCTCCATTCATGTTGTTTAGAATACGTGTGCCTCATATGAAAGGGAGTCAATTTTTTATTAAATTGTATACAAAAGAATTGTATGAGTACGATGATCAAAAAAGACTGGCTTTGAGAAAAGAAATGCACATTCAAGAACGAAGAAAATATAGATATGATAAATGTAAATCTGTAAAAAAAATAGAGGTGAAAGTGGGAGATTAGGTGAAAATAAAAATACCAGGGAATTCAAGTAATGAACATTCTGATTTCAGTAAAGTGTTTAAAGTGATTAATGTTTTTAAAGGGGCTATCAAACTTGATAATGGTCGCATTTGGAATATGAACTGAGTTGTGAAGTTAAAGTGAATCTTCTGTTCTAATTCAAGGAAATTCTCAATTCTCAAAATTGTATGTGTATGTTTTTGTTTGTTATTTGTGTTTGGGTGTGGTGTAGCATTATTATGTATGTAGAGTGTATCTGTGTTCTGCATTGTATCTTTTATTATGTATTATAGTTCCATTTGGTAGAGTCTTAGCTTCCCCTTTTAGTAGCACTAAGAGAATGTAATAGAGAGATTCTACATTAGAATGGAAAGGGAGATGGACTGAGGGAAGATTGGAGGCAGGACATTGTGATGTGGTTGGAGTTTCTTTCTGAAGATAATACTGAATACATTTTATGAATATTCCCTGGAAACTACTTGCTATGTTTGCCTCCTGTATACTGATGATGCTACAACTGGCCATGAAGACAAAACACAATATGCAAGCTGGTACCTCCTAATTCCAACAAAATGACTATTTTGGGCATGCTGCAGTCTATCCTCAGTCATTCTACAATGCTAAAAACTACCAAATACCCACATATTTTTACCAATCTGACACTTTTGACACATTGTTTTTCATATGTCCTGGATAGAATCATTCTACACAAATAATTGGACAGGTTGGTGAAGGACTCATGATGTACAGAAGTCCACTGGGTATGCAATGATTGAACAGCAGAAGTTATTACCCAATATCAGCCCTGACTACATGACATTGGCTTTCTAAATCAGACTCAGGGATAGGAAAATGAGATTTGGAAATCACTCAACATAGGCGTGTGTCTAACCGTTACTGGACAAGGAGGTATAGCACCAACATATTACTGCTTGCATGGGTTTATAAGCCAACTCACACCACTTCTAGACAGTAGAAGTGATAGCTAGATCTATGATCTTATCCAGTGTACACACACCTCATTAGTACCTACATACTCCAACTGACACAATAGAAGCACATTCAACTGATATGAAACTGTCAGTACTCATCACCTTGTGGCTGCTGTGCTGCCCTCAAGCACCCATCTAACTCCAGGTAGGGCACTGCCAACATGCGGGCCATTAGGGAGAGTTAGGGTCTGATGGGCACTCCTCCCTCGTTGGGAGGACGTCCCCAGCTGGGCCTCCGCGATCTTACGGGCCCAGCATCTCAGGTCCTCCCACCGCTTTCAGCAGTGGGTGCTCTGCTGGCTATAGACCTCTAGGGTCAGCAGTAGCTTGGCAATGGCTCTCCATCACCCTTTCTTCTGATGGGCGCTGACCTGCATGTGAGACACAGATAAAAGGAGAGATTCATGTAGAGTTACAGTACGCCTACAGCAGTGGCCTCAAACAGCATGCACGGCACATGCTCCTACAGAGTCCACAACACGCCATTAGTATTCAAACAACACAACCTCAGCAGTCAATCATGTCATGTCTATATTCATACACTTTCGCCATCAAACAACACCCTAGCTGATAAGTATACCACACTGTACTGCCCTGGTTACATGGAGCTCCATAGAACTTTCTTTCCATACAGGGGTAGGACCCCTTCCACCAGTTTCTCCACTTACTCCGGGCGGAGGAAGAGGCCTTATCTCCTGCAGGACATGCGTTGTGGCTTCCAGATACAGAACACAGCAGCTTATGCATTGAAAGTCTTGCTTGCACGAGTGTCAGGAGTCAAGTGAGCTGGGTTATAGAAAATGGCGGCCACGACCATCTGTCCTCTGCATGCAGTGCAGGTGGCTGCCATTTCACATATTCTAAAGATTTCTGTGTCATCTTAGTGCATCATAGCATGAAGATAAACACTAGTTGCTTGATGTATGATGTCAACTCATGTGAACACACTAGTGAAATGAGTGTCACCTGCCAGTATGTCTGATGTATTACCTTTTCAAAGTGTGGATGTTTGATAAATGTATCCAACTTAGGGGTGAGTTTACTATGCCTGACATCCATTTCTATACAGACCCCTTGTGACAAGTATATCAATGGAATTGACAGCCAGGATGTTGCAGTTGTGTAGTTTGTGTTTAACTGTTTCCCTGTGTCAGGTTTCAAATACCTTACATGTCTTGTCCTTGTCACCACTTCTATGGGGTACTTTAGCAACAACAGTGTAACAGATGTCCTGAAATATGTTCTGTCCTATGCCTAGATACTGTCCACTGGGGAGATTGAGAAATGCACCGGTCTACCAGCCCTAGTCGACCTTGCTACCATGGAAGAAAGACACATAATACAGACTTATCGTCCAAAGCGTCAGACCATCAGGGAACTGTGTACCCAGTTGGAGCCGGATGTCCTACCAGCCATACGTAATCCACATGCCATCCCACCAACAGTACTGGTGTTATCTATCCTGCATTGTTTTGCCTCAGGATCTTTTCAAGTGACAGTGGGACTGACTGCAGGAATGTCACAGCCGATGTTCAGTTTAGTGTTACTGTATGTATTGGATGCCTTACTCAAGCACTTGAACAGCTACATCAGATTCCCACAACGTGCTGATCTGTGCACTGTGAAGTCTTCCTTTTATGACATAGCACACATTCCACGTAATAGTGGCCATTGATGGCACCCACATTGCTTTGGTTCCTCAGAGGGCCAATGAGCAAATCCACAGGAAGAATCACTATTCGATCAATGTACAGGTGGTGTGTCTTGGTGACCAATTCATATTCCATGCGACAGCAAAATGTCCAGGATCTGTACATGATTCTTACGTTTTGAGGAATGGCAGTGTCCCACAAATGATGTTGCAACTACAGAGAAAAGGGCCCGGCTCATTGGTAAGTGTATCACTGTCTATGTCTGTAGTCTATGCTACTTCACTTCACAGTCAGCTCTGTGCCTCTCCTGGTTCCCTAATGATTTGTACCTTTGCGCACACAGATGACTCCAGCTACCCCAACCTGCCCTGGATCCTGACACGAGTGAGGCACCCTACAACTGATAGGGAGGACAGTTACAATGAGGCTTATTGCGAACGAGGCAAGTAATCGAGTTGACATTTGGGCTACTGAGATTCAGATGCCTACATGTGTCTGGCGGTGCCCTACAGTACAGACCACAAAAGTCTGCCAAATCATTGTAGAATGTTGTAGAATGTTGCATGCTACACAATCTTGCCCTGAGAAGACACATTCCACTGTTGGAAGAGGAGGAGGTGGCAGCTGGACAAATGGCTCAGGCTGATGACTTTGGAAGTGACGAGGAGGCAGATGAGCAGGATGCAGCTGACCCTAGGACTGAGTTGATTCAGCAGTTCTTCCAATGAATGCCAGGTATGTACATCCATCTTTTTTGATGGGATGCTGGATTACCATCAGGGGAGGTGTAACTGCTATACTGCAAAGGCATGTGGTACTTGCTGTTGGCATGGCATGACTTTAGCATAATGTCCCCCATGTAGCATGGTTTCAAGACTGCAGATTGGATGTGAATAGTCTGCCCTAAACATATCAGATGACAGTCCAGCTACCCATCCACACCCGATGTCTGGTACATACCTGTTTTAGACATTGCAAGATAGGTTTTCTGTTGGTGATGTTAGCTATGAGGAATGGCTATTTTACTCTGCATGTGTGTGACCTACAGAGCTACCTTGCTGATATGTGGTGTCCTCCTCACTGCACCATGATTCCTGAGGATTGCATTGTGTCCTGTATGTTTATTGGATGTGCAACATGGGAGACATCATTGAAGCTTTATCCTATCTTCAGGTGAGATGTGTGGTTCAACTCTGCTTTCTGTCACAACAGTTGGCACCCTTGGCATTGGATTACAGTATAGGAATTATGTTATGACCAACCTGCTGGACATTCCTGCCACATCTGCCTATCTGTCAGACTTATTGACACATATATGTGCATTTCAATGTATCTCTTTCACATTAAATGGTGCTGTGCTGGTGACAACGATGACACATAAGCCCTTACTGGGCTGAAATGTGTTTATTGTGATTCAAAGTTCATTTACTGAGGAGTGGGGTCACTGGGATTAAAAGCATCAAAGTAGATGACTCAAATATTGGTTTCACATGTCCAGTCTCCAAGGGCCAAGGGGAATTGAGTTTTGACAGTGGGTAGTCAACTGGGTGTCTCAGTGGCACACAAGGGAGAATGTTCAGGAGAAAGATCACTTCCTGGTGGTGCTTTTGGTCTTAGGCTCAGGTCTTGCGGGATGCCTGGCTGGAGGAGCTTGTTTGCGTGGGGGAACCTCAGATGCAGGGGTTCTCATAGCCTGTGAGTCCTCTCTCTGTATGCCTCCATTGCAGTAGCTATGGCATATGTAGATGGCACAGGTGTTGCTTGGCTACTGGTTGGGCCTACTAGTGGGTGGAGGAAGCAAGCAGGATGCTGGTGAGTTCAGTGAGTACTCCACAAATGGAGGCCATGGTGACATTGTGTGTCTGCAACTGCTGCATGGCCTCGTGGTGGTATTCCCCCTGCGCTTTCTGGTTCTCCAGCAAGGTTGCCAGTATTTGACCCACCCTGTCCTGGGATTGCTGGTATGCTCCCAGGAATCTGGAGATGGCCTCCTGGCCAGTCGTGTCCCATTGGGACCTCATCCCTTGACTCACAGTTGCCCTCCCATTGTCCCTTGCCCCTGTAACCCTGGCAGAGTGTGCCCACTCCCACTGACACCAGGACCTTCATTGTCTTGGATATTAGGGGCTGAATCAGGTCCCTGTACTGTGGTGAACACTATAGTTTGACCCACCTTGGGAAACAGGTTTGGGGAGTAAGGGTTTCCTGGGCTGTGGTAGCCACAAAGGTGGGGGACTCAGATGTGGGCAGGGTGAGGCTGGTGGTGGTGGACTGACCAGTCATCCTAGATCGGCCAGGTTAGGCGCCCCTTTCCAGACATCCAGAGTTGTAGTCCTCAATTGGGCCAAACAAGTAGAAAGCAGGGCCCCCAAAATGGCGAGAGAGATAAGGGGTAAATTACCAGAGGTATAAAGACATCCCTCTCTGTTATGTTGATATGCACATAAACAGATGTACTAAAGATAATATTATCAAAACAGAAATCTATTTTATTTATGCTACGCAAAATCACATAACACTTTTAATACAAGTGGAGAATTCACAATAAATACAAAATAGACAGACCAAACCCCTAACCAATCAATAACACAATCATGATAGACTAGAAGGAGAACACGCCATACTGGAAAACAACATATATGACAAACATAGACTCAGACACATCAAAAAAGTCAGAAGGCAGGACAAAAAGAACCAAGGAACAAATAAACAGCTTCACAAAAAAACATTATTTACAAAAATCCTAAGTATTTACAAATAAAGTCGAGATAAATGCATGAAAAAGATGACATACAGTTTATAACTGTGTTAACACAATAATTTTAGTAACTCATAAGTGAAAAAATCAAACTGCTCATTAGCTGAAATGTCCATATATTTCACAATATAGTTCCTCTTTTATCCAGTCTGTAATACTGGAACAAATTTGCCAAATTGATTGCATCCAATCTGGAATGTAGGAAAAAATCAGCTGACGCGCGTTTCGGTGGAAATACCCTGACAATGTAATCGATTAAATTAACTCCACCTTCCTTTTAAAGTTCCAAATGTCATGAAGTCTCCTTCATACCAAGTGAGTTTAATATAGAAAAATATATATATGTCGGTATATAAATAACAACCGTCAAGAAGAATTAATCTAAAAAAATATACAGATTCAAATACTATTCCAATTTCAGCCCAAGAAATCACCAGTGAGAAAAAATAAACACCAAAGAAACTAAAACACAATATCACCAAGTGAAAATCCCCAAAGAGGTAGTAATAAATATTTTTAAATACCAGTAACGCAAATATACGCCAAATCTTCGCTTAATAACTCAAACACTCCATGATGGCCAGAATGGCTTCTTGTTCAGCTGTCATAGCTATGATGCCAAAGCTCTAAAGACATAAACATTATAAATGTAACTTCTCTATATGTCCAAGTAAAAATGGCAAGAATTCTAGCTAACACGACGGAGTAATCTACTCACCGGAAGATAAAGATATAAAGATTCTCCTAGAATACTGTCAGGCTTGCCAAGAAGTCGTCTCCCGGACGAACGCTGGTGGCATTTATTTATAACATACAGCTGATCAGGAGACGCGATCAGCTTCAGCGTTCACAGACATAAAGGAGGGACCGGATGAGTTCCATATCTTTGAAAAACAGCGGCCATCTTAAAAGTAACAAACTTAAACGTGCGCATCGCGTTTAAAGATAATTGAATCTAAACCTGCAGGATAACAACATTTAATGCAGGATAAGAGGTTGAAGAAAAATCCAAAATTATTTTGAAAGACCGGGGGCGGCCATCTAGAGAAGTCAAAATGGAGGGCAAAACTCTCGTAGGTGGTTTATAGAATCCCATCATGTGGATTCAAAGATGGACAGGAGTATAATCAAAATAAAGAGCAGCCATCTCCTCAATTAGGCCTACTTCCAGGGGCTAACTGTCTGTCTCTGGCATCCTCCGCTGGGTGGCAGTAGTAGGGATACCTGTGGATGGAGAAGAGGTGTGTTACGTTGTTGAAAAGTACTTGTTCACATGGTTGTTTGCAACCACAGCCTTGACTTGCTTTCCAGTGATGGCAATGGCAGCTGCTTGACCACTGTCAATGTTTAAGGGCTGATGGATGGCGCCTTTGTGTTCTTGTAATATAGAAGGTGTGCTCATCAATGCTGTCATTGCCATGTATGAGTGAGCAGTCCTTGTATCATGTAGGTGAAGGGGGTGACATGGTTATACGCGCAGGTGTCCTAATGTGGAGTGGAATTAGCAGTTATACAAGGGTGGGGAGTGTTGCCTTGTGGTAGTTGTAGCACTTTCTACAATGGGAGGTGTCCGTGCACTTGGTGGGCCTGTGTGGGATTAGTGGTAGTGGGGAGGCGTGGCATGCAAGGGAGGGTATTGGGTTCAGGGTAGGTTGGTGCAGGTAAGGGTGCTGTGAGGGGGTATAAGGGTGGTGGGAGTACATGCTATGCAGGAGTACATGATGCCCCGGGAGTGTTGTTGACTTACCAGAGTACAGTCCTCCTGGTATTACAGTCAGGACCTCTGGGTACAGGATTGAAAAGAACTTTTCCTCCCACGTTATTATCTCTGTGGGAGGAGATGGGGGTCCAGTGGTAGTCTTTTGATTGCTATCTGGTGTCTTGCCACCATGGACCGGACCTTTCCCCGTAGGTCATTCGAACTCTTCCTGAGATCTTCCCTTGTGCGTGGATGGTTTCCAACTGAGTTCACCCTGTCCACGATCCTTTGCCATAGCTCAGTTTTCCTAGCTATGGATGTATGCTGGACATGTGCTTCAAACAGTTGTGGCTCCACTCTGACGATTTTGTCTACCATGACCATCAACTCCTCATCTGTGAATCATGGGTGTTTCTGTTGTGACAAGGTGGACATGTTGTGGGTGGTGGGCTGTGTAATGTGCAGGGGGTGGGGTGTGCTGCTTGGTGCGGTGGGTTTTGTGTAGTTTGTTGTGCTTGTGGTATGTGGTGGTTGTCTGCAGTGGGAACATGTTTGTTGTGTACAGGGGTGTTGTTGTGTGGTGTGTGCTGTGTGTTAGGTGTGGTGGTGCCTATGGTATCCAGGTGCAGTGTATTCTATTTGTGCGTTCTTCCTTTTCTTGGTAAAAAAACTTCTGGATTCAAGGGGTTGGGGGTATGTGTGGGGGTGTGTTTTATATTGCAGTGACCAGGTGTGTGGTTGTGTGTCAGGTGTGAGGTATTCGTACAGTCCAAAGTGGTGTTGTATTCCGGTGGAGTTGAATTTTTGTCCGCAGTGGTTTAGACTGCCAATGGATTACCGCCGTGCAAAGACAGCTGTGCTGATTTGTGGGTCATAATTTGGAGGTAGGGATGTTGTCGGCAAGGCGGTGCTGGTGGGGTTACCGCCTCTCTCCCGCCCTCGGTCAGGCTGACAGTATCGTATTTTTGGCTGATTTTCACCCATCTTCAGCGACCGCCGACATTGGCAGTCTTTTGGCCCAGGCACAGACATCGGTCTTATGCTTAGACCGCCAAAGTCGTAATGAGGGGCTGAGTGGACTATTCACACATTGCAGTTAGCAGTGCTACAATTGTACTACTAAAGTATTACAAGATGCTACTGACAAACTTACAAGTGTAAATCTCCAGCTCCATCTCTCCTATCTTGTTTTTGGCGAGCTCCTTACACAGGCATGTGCCCTACTTAAAAGTAAATGTGGGTGGGGCAGAGGAGAATGGCTGGTAAGGTGACTTATTATCAAACGGGAGGGGTTTAGGGTGGAGTAAGGAGGTGTTTAAGTAAGGTAAGTGTGGGATTTAGGTAATGACATGTACCCACCCACAAAAGAGTGCAATGGCCAAAACAGTAGTAAAATACTTCAGCCAAGAGATGAATTAAGTCCAGCACCACACATGGTCACCCATTGATAGTGCAACACCCTCCCATAGAAAATAATCGAGATAGGGACTTAAAATTAAACTCCATAGGAAATAATGTTAGATAAGGTTAAAATATTTAAAATAGTTAAAAATATAATTAAATATAATTTAGTGTTAAAAAATCCAAATTTAACTATAAAGTGTTTTAACAACTTTTTTGAAATTACAAATTAAGGTAACATTCTAATAATTATTTGCATCACTTTTAATAATCAGCAATGCTTAAAAAGTATATTTTTATTTACTTTAGGTGAGAATTTAAGTTAATAGTGTTGTAGTTTTTTTTTTTATTATGTTGTTCATTTAAAATAAACATACAAGATTAACATTGTTACTTAAGATAAAATATATTTGAGTTAAATAAACTTTTTAACTGTTCAGTGTAATGTATTATAGGGAGACTCGACAGCAGAGGTGACGATCTGCCTATGGTAAAGTATAGTGAAATAAGTTTGTTAAACCTTACAATAAATTAGTAAAAATATGTATATGCTGTCCCTCATTACAAATCTATGGAATTAAATCTTGTGACAGAAAATGTAAGAAAAAGAGATCCCTGATCTAGCCACCCTGACTTCTTCATGAGACTTTCTATGTGCTGTCTGAAAGTTCATTGAAATCAAGGAGGTCTTTGGATGTGAGTGCACAATACATTTCACCACTCAATGGGATCACTTAGAAAAATGTTAGTGAAGGGAACCAGATCAGAGGAAGTTGGAATACTAAGATACCCACAACAAATGGTAACAAGGAGGGACTCAAAGGTCAATCCGATGCTAAGAAGAGAATGAGAGGAAAAACTAAGATACAACTTCCTGTCTAAAGATGCCCCATCAAACTGTATCCTACTGTACAAGGTATAAAGCTTGACCCCAACAAATCCACATAATTTCTTATTTCCTATTGGTCATGCTTAATCATCAGGTCTCATCCTGGTCCCTAAAAAACAGGATGGGCTCGACTATATTCCAGGGAGCACTTTGGATATTCTCCTGCAGAGGTCTTAAATTGAAAATACATCAGAACACTATTCCAGGAAGCACTTTGGATATTCTCCTGCAGGGGTCTTAAAATGAAAATACCTCAGAACACCCAGGTATCCCTTTATTCATGGTGTTCCTGGTTTGATTTTAAAATAAAGGATAGTGGTGCCTAAGGCGATAATGATCCTACACTTTAAATGAAAGTCAAAATGTTTCAGCCATAAAGTATAATGGCCATAGAGTACCGGGCTTTCATCAGGACTGGATGAGCTATATGCTCTGGAAAAATGTCATTTTGAGATGCCAGTTAAACCAACACTATTCTGTTAAGACAAATACACACCATATAGCATAAAGAACATGCAAAGGGCGACATTTTCATCCTAGGTCCTGGAGTTGTCAGGATAGCATGCTACATGGGTGGAGTAGTGGGCATACCTCTATAGTCACGCATTCATCTAGGGTATCATGTCACCTGTAGCACCTACGTGGCCCTGTCACCTCCCCTACCTTAGAAACAGAGGGCCTAATTACGACTCTGGCGGTCTCTAGACTGCCAGGTTCGCAGTGGTGGTCTGATCGCCACCAATGCAGTGGTCCGACCGCTTTGGCCGCGGTAAAACCGCCAGATTAAGACCATGCCAGTAGTGCCACGGTCGGACCGCCAGCACCACCAGTTTCCCTCCACAGGAAGGACTGGCAGTGCTGGTGGTCCTAATCTGATAGGGCAGCCCTGCAAGCCACGCATCCTGGGGATTACGACTCCCCTCTCCGCCAGCTTCTTCATGATGGTAGCACCACCATGTGAAGGTTGGTGGAGACGGGGTGAAGGGAGCCCCATGGGGTCACTGCACTACCCATGCACCCATCGCGCTGTTCGATGTTGGTGCATCTTACGCACTGCAGCATTGCTGCCGACTCAATTATGAACCAGCGTCAATGTTGTAGGCTGTTTACCACTCGGCCAGCGGGCAGAAACACCATTTCCGCTCGCTGACCCACCGGGAAACTCCTAATGGGGCCCACGGGAAGGCGGCCGCACTGGCGACAACTGACCACAGGAGTTTGGCAGACGTACTTTTCTGTCTGCCCAAATCATAATGACCCCCAGAGTCTGGTCTTGTGTTCCAACTGCTGAGAGACTGATTCCACTAATTTGGATCGGTCTCCAGGATGTAGAGAATGATGCAACCACCACCTGTTTTCTGAAAGAACTGAAGCTATGCATAGGTTACCCCCCCCGTGGTAGTGTATCCCAGATACATACATTTTTGGGGTATTGTGGGGTACTGTAGATAGTGGATTCAGGGTTACTTTAAAACAGCCAAGCCTTTGCAAGAATATATTTATATACAATTCCCCTGAACCATTGCAGTGGCCTACCAAAGTCAAATTTGCATTTGCAAAAATTTAACAAGCTCAGACTTCTGCACTCAACTTTAGATCTTACTGTTCATACCAAACAGTTCACTTTGAATTGTTGTTGAAGTGTTAGTACATAGCTTATTACTCTTTAGTTCTGGACCAGTCCTGGCTGGGCTCCCTCCAGGTTTAAGGTCTGTGATGGCAATTGCAAATCACATTTAAGCTTTTGGCATCATTGTGTTCCTGTGCCCCATTATGAGGTTGCTAAATAACCCAGCACTTCTCCACCAAATGTCCCAATACAAAATATTTTTGTTGTCTGCTTTCCATACACCCTTGGTCCATTGTCCCGCTTTGAAGCCCATCTCACTAATGACGACTAATAAGGACAGAGATCTTCATGATTGTGTCCTCGTCTCTGCCCACATTCCTAACCCCTTATTTACTTATGTGCCAATTACTGATTGTGAGTCAATGTATTTTGTGGACGGATTATGTCTCAGAAACGATGAGGGTGTCTTAGTGGCCGATTATACTGTATGTACTGTGTACCATTTTTGTGGAAAGTTGCCATTTGCCAACTGTGAAATCTACTGAGGTCACAGAGCTTGTCGCTCTCAATTGAGCCTCAATCCTAGTAAAGGAAAATATTGTTACTGTATACATAGATATAAAATATTCACTTGGAGTGATGTTCAACTTTGGTCTCCTCTAGTTGCAAAGGGGTTTTGTAACATCAGCTGGAACTCCCAATAAGAATGTATAATATGTCAAAAGTCTTTTAAATGTTTTGCAATTATCAGTGAAGGTGGTGGTAAAGTGTGCTCCACACCAGCACTTTCATGATAGTGTTTCAAGGGGCAATGCCCCAGCTGACAAGCATGCCACATTGTGGAAATCTGTTGATGCTGTTTTGTATGTTATGAGAAACTATGTATTCCTGATACTACTTTTAAAAGATTTGTCTCAATTGCATCAGCAAGTTTCTGAAAAGTTCTCCATTAGACAGTAAAAGAGGCCTAGATGGGGTTATGGAAAGACAGTACTGGGGTGTGGTTGTTCTAAAATTTCTACTCCCCATTCCGAGGAGATTGTATGACGGAACATCCCATATTGGTAGGGACAGCATGATCCATGCCTCTGCAACCTATCAGTATGCAACCATATCTTCTTCCGTATTCCACAGTTATTGCCAATATCGAGCCATTTGCCTGTCACACAAAGCCAGAAAAAGGACCAAGACAACCTCCACTATCTGTCCAAACCCTTGGGGCCCCATTATGCACATCCAAATAGACTTTAGCAGATGCCAACATGTGAAAATTACTCGTGTTTGTGTCATTATATGTATATTCTCAGGATGAGTGGAAACAGACCCCTGTGCCCATGCACAGTAACTGTAGCTAAGCAATTCCTCAGATATTTTATCCCTTTGTTTGGGGTAACATACCATATCAGAAGTGACCATGCAACACACACCGGGTCTGAAGTAGTGCAGGCAGATTTTAAGGCCCTCGGAATAGAGCAACATTTTCATTGTATTATCACCCTAAGCCACCTGGCAAAGTGGAAAGAAGTAATGATACCCTTAAGAACAAAACAGTGAAGATATTCCCAGAAACACAGTTAAAATGGCCAGATGCCCTGCCATTAGCATTGTCGTCCCTGAGAGCGAGCACAACCCAGAGGACAAAATTGAGCCTACCTGAAATAACAATGGGCCAACCCATGATGCTCCTTTCAAATCCCCATTTCCAGCACAAAGCTCAATTTAAGGTTAAAGGATGATGCAGTCTTACAATATACCTGAAGGCGTATACAATGTATTTAATGTTTCCGTTCTTAGGTGCAAGGAACCTTACTTGAGTTTCCAACTGAAGCCTGCTACATCCTCCAAGCCAGTGACTGGATCAACATTCTGATATACTAAAGGAATATTGCACTGCAGCCTCTCTGGCATCGACCCTGTCAGAGTCAACAGAAGTTGATCACAAAAACAGCTGTTAAATGCTGTGGTACCGGGACTTGGATCCACTCTTCCCACTGCAAACAAATGCTTCTAGAAAAAAAACGGCACTCCTGCCACTACTTCAGGGATTTTGCTTGGCCCTGGATCTCCTATTGAAGCTGTTCCTGCTGTGGCCTGAGCTTCTGCTGCGGGCCACGTTCTACAGGTTTATTTTCTTTGTCTTTTACCATACCTATGACTACTGAATTTCTGTGGTTTTGTGTAAGTAAATGTAGTACCTAACTATAACGTCCCCATAACCATTGTTTTTTTCAGTGAATTTCTAAGGATTTTTTTCCACTCTATTTCCTAACTATAATGTCCCTATAATCTTTGTTTTTTCAGTGAATTTAAAAAAAAAAAAAAAATCTATTTCTTAACTATAACGTGCCTGTAACCTTTGTTTTTTAAGTGGATTTCAAAGATTTGTTTAGTCTATTTCCTAGATATAATGTCCCTGTAATCGTTTTAATGCACTGAGGGGATTGACATCACAGCCTGGCCCTGCAGCCTACCCACCCACCCAATCCCTATGCGTGTATCCAACGACATGCTGTGCAAAGCTTTCGAGGGAAAAGTAAGGAGAAGGCACACAAAAAACAGGGGTGTTGTGCATGGATGCTGCTTGCCTCTCATTCATTCTCACTGGTTTCTCTTTGCTTCCTCCCCCTGCTTTTTTGCATGCCTGCTCCTTGACTTTCAATCGTTCTCACTGCTTTCTCGTTGCTCTCAGCCCTGTTTTGTACTGTCTGCTGCTTGCCTTTCCCTCATTCTCATTTCTTTTTCTTGCTCTCAGCCCCGTTTTGTGCATGCCTGCTGTCTGCCTTTCCCTCCTTCTCACTGATTTCTACTTGCTCTCAGTCCAGTTTTGTGCGTGCATGCCGCCTACCTTTCCCTCCTTCTCACTGCTTTCTCTTTGCTTCCCTCCCCAATTTTTTTTACATGCCTGCTCCTTGCTTTTTCCCTCCTTCTCACTTGCTTCCACTTCCCCTGGTATTTTTGCGTACCTGGTCCTTGCCTTTCCTTCCTTCTCACTGCATTCTCTTTGTTTCCCCCACCTGTTTTGTTGCCTGTCTGGTTCCTGCCTTTCTCTCCTTCGCATTGCTTTCTTCTTGCTCTCAGCTCCATTTTGTGCATGCCTGCTCCCTGCCTTTCCCTCCTTCTTAATGACTTTTTCTTGCTCTCAGCCCCATTTTGTGATTGCCTGAAGATAAGTCCCAAAATGGCTGCCAACACTTCCTGGTTGCACAGTTTGTTTGTCCAAAATGTTACTGCAAATATTACTATTGACATTGATATTAACAATGATGTTATCAAAGATGTCATGGGTGCCATAATTTGTGGGGTAATTAGCAGTGCATGGCGAGGGCTCAAATTATAGTTCCCTTAGGGCTCGAGTTATAGTTACTTGAGATAACTCTAACTATAACCAGTGAATTTCTATGGTTTTGTGTGTTTAAAATGGGAGCCTAACTATAACGTCCCTGTAACCTTTGGTTTTGTAAGTGAATTTCTATGTTTTTTAATTATATTTCCTAACTATAATGTCCCTGTAACCTTTGTTTTTTTTCAGTGAATTTCTATTGTTTTTTTAACATATAGGGGGTCATTACAACCCTGGCGGTCGGTGATAAAGCGGCGGTAAGACCGCCAACAGGCCGGCGGTAAAGAAATTGGAATTACGACCGTGGCGGAAACCGCCAACAAAGACAGCCACTTTAACACTCAGACCGCCACAGTGGTACAGAAAAACAGCTTGGCGGTCACCACCAACAGACAGGCAGCAGTCAATGTACCGCCCACAGTATCACAACCTACCAATCCGCCACCTTTTCCAGGGCGGATTCACCGCGGACAAAAACACAGCAGAAACAGGACTTCGAAGGGAAAACGCTCACCTCTACACACCCCACGAGGAATCCGGACGCCATGGAACCAGAGCTGCACATTTTTCCAGCCCTCATCTTCTTGCTCCTCTACCAGGAGCACGAACGCCGGCGGCGAAGACAACGGTAAGTACTGCACCTACGACACAGGGGAGGAGGGAGGGAAAAAACAGGGATACACACACGCAACACCCCCACCCTCACCCACTACAACACACACACAAATACATATTTATACATTATAGTTACACCCCCCAAACCCCCCGGAAGAATGCAAAGACAAAAGGAAATGAGTGTAACCATTGTAATATATTAAAATCAAGCACGCAAAAATATATATATACACCATAAATAAAATATACACCAAGCTTAGTAGTCCAGGTAGTGCTCCAATGAAGTCCGTGGAACACTGGGCCCACACGGTATAGGCGAGGCCCACACAAGATCCCTGACCATGACGGAGAGAACACTGCAGGGGCATCAGAGAGCAAGAAAACAGGCACCTCAGGGGGAGGGAAAGGGGGGGCACCCCAGCCGGTTGAGTGCACGATGCCAAATCCACAAGGGGGCCAAATGCCCACTCTGAAATCCTGGGGAGTGCAAAGCCGCAATCTCTCAAGTCTCTACTGTGGGTGGGAGGCCCTCTATTCCATCCTGGGGAGTGCAAAGCCATAGTCTCTCAAGTGGATAACAGTGGGTTGGTTGCCCACTGTGCAATCCTGGGGAGTGCAAAGCCACAGTCTCCACTGGTTCTGGAGGGGGCCTGGTGCCCAGAGTGCTTCATCCTGCTAAGGACAGAGGTAGTGGATGACAGTCTCCACTGGTTCTGGAGGGGGCCCGGTGGCCAGAGTGCTTCATCCTGCTAAGGACAGAGGTAGTGGATGATAGTTTCCCCTGGTTCTGGAGGGGGCCTGGTGCCCAGAGTGCTTCATCCTGCTCGTGACTGACTCAGTAGCGTCAGTGCCCTGGGCGCTCATGGGCCAGCAGTGCTTGGAGCGGCGGTGCCCTGTTCAGCAGTGCATGAGGCGGCGGTGCCCTGTTCAGCGGTGCTTGGAGCGGCGGTGCCCTGTTCAGCAGTGCATGAGGCGGTGGTGCCCTGTTCAGCGGTGCATGAGGCGGCGGTGCCCTGTTTAGCGGTGCTTGGAGCGGCAGTGCCCTGTTCAGCGGTGCATGAGGCGGCGGTGCCCTGTTCAGCGGTGCTTGGCGCGGCGGTGCCCTGTACAGCGGTGCATGAGGCGGCGGTGCCCTGTTCAGCGGTGCATGAGGTGGTGTTGCCCTGTTCAGTGGTGCTCGGCGCGGCGGTGCCCTGTTCAGCGGTGCTTGAGGCGGCGGTGCCCTGTTCAGCGGTGCTTGGAGCGGAGGGGGCCCAGTTCAGCGGTGCATGAGGCGGTGGTGCCCTGTTCAGCGGTGCTTGAGGCGGTGGGCTCCTTTGCAGCAAATCAGCTGCTGGCGGTCCTCTCTGTCCCAGTGTGGCTTGTGCTGGCGGTCCTCTCTAGCCCAGCGGAGCTTGTGCTGGCGGTCCTCTCTGGCCCAGCAGGGCTTGTGCTGGTGGTCCTATCTGACCCTGGTGGACGGTGAACTCCAGATTCCGGTGACTACAGGCACCACTGGTCCCGGAGATGTTGTAGCTGAGGTGCTAGGTTGGGACCTGGAGATTCGGGACCTAGGAGACGGACGGGGTGGGGAGGTGTGGGAGGTGTGGGAAAGAGGTCAAGGTTAAAAAGGAAAAGTTTTTGGGAGACACTGGGACGGGTAGCTGGAGGGGGGTTTGGGAGTGGAGGAAGAGGTTGTGGTTGTAGGAGGTGTTCGTTTGGTGACTTTGGGTGAAGGTGCATGCGCTGGAGGCTGTCGTGAGGTGGATGGCTGTTGGGTGGGTGTGTGCCAGCGTTTGTGTATCTTGGGAGGTGGCGTCACAGACACACTGGGAGAGGACACAGGGGACGTGTGGATGGTGGTGGGGGTGGTGACTGCACGTGAGCGGGATGTGATGGTGGGTGTGCTGTGATGGCAGTAGTGGCTGTAGATGTAGTGCATGCAGGTGTGAGTGTAGACGAGACTGGGAGGGAGGAGGGAGACGAGGAGGAGGGGTACACAGTGGAGGCTGTGGATGTTGGTGTGTCTGATGCTTGCGTGAAGGATGTGGGATGTGTGGTGCTTATGTTTGCCTGAGCTTCCCTTGTGTGTTGACGTGTGTGCATGCTGGTCTGAAGGTGTGCTTGAGATAGGGTGGGGTACAGGTGATTGGGTCTGGGTGGAGGAAGTTGGAGGGGGGAGGCTAGAGACGGGGACC
Source organism: Pleurodeles waltl (assembly GCF_031143425.1). NCBI lineage: Eukaryota > Metazoa > Chordata > Amphibia > Caudata > Salamandridae > Pleurodeles > Pleurodeles waltl. Next base: position 640,471,827 of record NC_090446.1, on the reverse strand, counting down.
ATGGCTGCCATCAGTGCTGAGGCCAGAGTCTGAAAAGCTCGGTGAAGAGCCGCCTGACCAGAATGAATGCCCTCTAGGAATGCATTTGTTTGTTGCAACTGCCTTTCTACACCCTGGATGGCATTCAAAATGGTAGACTGCTCAACAGTGAGGGACCTGAGGAGGTCAATGGCCTCCTCACTGAGGGCAGCAGGGGTGACTGGGGCAGGGCCTGAGGTACCAGGGGTGACTGGGGCAGGGCCTGAGGTACCAGGGGCGAAGGTGATGCCCACCCTCCTGGGTGAGCGGGCACAGGGCAAAGGCTGAGGGGCTGCTGGGAGGGCGGTGCTGGTAGGGGGGGTGGCGTCTGTACCTGTAGATGCGGGGGGCACAGATGTTGCCACCACCACAAGGGAGCTCCCATCAGAGGACGAGCCCGTGTGGCTGGTGTCAGCTCCTGTCCCCGCCGTGGAGCTCCCCTCGCCCTCCGTCCCACTGGTGAACTCCGAGTCCGTAGTTTCGCCTTCCATGGACATGTGGGATGCAGCATCCTCGTGCTCTGGTGCCACTGCTCCTCCGCCTGATGATGCTAATGCACTCAAGAACAGGGAGACCACAAAAAGGGGGGGTGAGGCGGCGACAGAAGAAAGACATGTTGAGTGCATGCATTACTGCTACCGTTGGCGGATACGACAGACACAGAAGCCCCCTGCACTACGCCGCGCTCTTGGGCTCCACTGTTCAATCCCTGGGACATGGCCTACTAGGCTATGGACGACATCTGCACACATGGATGACACAGGGGCATGACTAGGTGTACTTCGTATGCTACAGAGGTGGGGTGGGGTGCCACATGGCCTGCCTTACGGAGGGACCTTGCCTACTAAATTCGCCCTGGCCTAGGGAAACCCACAGCCCACCTCCCCCACCCAGACACTGCATGCTAAATCAGCAGGATGAGAGTGTACTCACCCCCTTGTGGCTGCTGTGATGCCCTCAAGTGCCCATCCAACTCCTGGGTACACCACCGCCAGGATCCTGAACATCAGGGGAGTCATGGTGCGACGGGCACCACGTTGGGAGGCCATCCCCAGCTGAGCCTCCGCCGTCTTCTTGCTCCAGCGGCGAATGTCCTCCCATCTTTTCCGGCAGTGGGTGCTCCGTCTGTGGTAGACCCCCAGGGTCCGAACGTCCTTGGCGATGGCACGCCAAATATCTTTTTTTCTGGTGGGAGCTGACCTACATGATTTGTACAGGGGGAAGAGAAACTTATTACCAACTGCACCGTCACAGTCATTGGCCCCCATCCTTACCCTTGACATGTGGCACATGCACTCACCGTCATTTCATGCACGCCACACTCTCCCCCCTTCCTTCTTTCATCCACTCCTCTCCACACAGGCACAGCCCATACAGCATGCTCCCAGTGTACTTACCTGTTTGTCTGGAGGACCGTAGAGTAGCGTGTACTGGGGGAGGACCCCATCCACGAGTTTCTCCAACTCCTCCGATGTGAAAGCAGGGGCCCTTTCCCCAGACACTCGAGCCATTGTCTCTTCCAGACCGAGGTCACAGCAGCACTTGCAGTGTAGGTCCTCTCCTGTTGAAGATCAGGTATTGAGTGATTGAACAGACAGAAAATGGCGGTCACGTCCGCGGCGGTGCGTACCGTCACCGCCGGCGTACATCGTCATTGGCTCATGGGACCCATAGGGTCCAATGTTAACCAATGCAGCATTGCGCTGCGGTCTTCGGCCGCCCACCGCAACGGTGTACAACGCCAGCGCAGTTACCTCACATCCCATTGTCCCACTTTAGAGGTCAGGCAGCCGCCATTTCAGGGGCCCACATGGCTTTATTTGTAACTGCGTCACACATACCTAGGCCTAGACTCAACACACATACAGGCCACTTTTCGGATTATGATTAGTGTTCTGTGTAAGCTGTGGGTACGTACCTCTGAGGTGGTTGACTCTGTGCTCGCTGTTGTCCTTCATAGGCACTGTCCGCTGTGACATGTGAGGAGATGGCGGCATCCTCCGGTGTACAGACCACTGGTGGACCTATCGACAATGGAGGAAAGACATGTGATCATCACATACAGGCTTGACCGTGCCACAATCCGTGAACTATGTACCCAGCTGGAGCCAGACCTGATGTCAGCAATCCGCCATCCCACAGGAATCCCCCCTCAAGTGCAGGTGCTGTCAGTGCTCCATTTCCTTGCAAGTGGGTCATTTCAAACAACAGTGGCCATAGCATCAGGGATGTCCCAGCCTATGTTTCCCAACGTGTTGTCCAGAGTGTTGTCTGCCCTGCTGAAACACATGCGGAGCTACATTGTTTTCCCTCAGGTGGAGATTTTGCCTGATTTCTATGCCCTGGGACATATCCCCAACATCATAGGTGCCATTGATGGGACACATGTGGCTTTGGTCCAACCCCCCCGGAGGAGGGAACAGGTGTACAGAAACCGGAAGAGTTATCATTCCATGAATGTGCAGATGGTATGTTTGGCCGACCAGTACATCTCCCATGTTAATGCCAAGTTCCCTGGCTCAGTGCATGACGCCTACATCCTGTGGAATAGCAGCATCCCTTATGTGATGGGTCAACTCCAGAGGCACCTTGTGTGGCTATTAGGTGAGCACCTGGAAGCAAGTCAGTGAAAATGGTTGTCTGGGCATATCCCTACAGGTTAGTGTGTGTCTAACAGTTGTCCCTCGCCATTTGCAGGTGACTCTGGTTACCCCAACCTGTCATGGCTACTGACCCCAGTTAGGAATCCCAGGACAATGGCAAAGGAACGCTACAATGAGACCCATGGGCGAACACAGCGGATAATTGAGCGGACTTTCGGCCTCCTGAAGGCCAGGTTCAGGTGCCTCCATATGACAGGTGGATCCCTATTCTACTCACCAAAGAAGGTGTGCCAGATCATCGTGGCCTGCTGTATGCTTCACAACTTAGCTTTGCGACGACAGGTGCCTTTTCTGCAGGAGGATGGTCCAGATGGAGGTGTTGTTGCAGCTGCGGAGCCTGTGGACAGTGAAGACGAGGAAACAGAAGAAGAGGACATCGACAACAGGGACTCGGTGATCCTGCAATATTTCCAGTGAGACACAGGTAAGAATACAAACCTGCCTACTACATGTACTTTAACATTACTACCTCTCTACTGTCTGTCGTTTTCACCCAGTGTATGGTCACTGAGTTGTCACTTTCCCTTACGAGTTCACAGATGTGGGTCCCACTGTGTGACATCTGCTTTGATTCCTCATGGACTAGAGCTGTGTGACATAGGGATGTAGACATTACAATTGTAAGAGCTTTTTGTCACAGTAATTGATAATACACTAATTCAAAATCACATACTGACTCCAGATTGTTTTGTGCTTCAAGGGTGTTTATTTCAGTGCTCAATATTGGGGGGAGTTGCAAAATGGGGAGGGGTGATGGTGGAGGTATGTCCATGGCAGAGTCCAGTCTATTGGTCTCACAGGTGCATTGCCCAAATGGGCATTGGAAGTGGAGCTGGGGCAGTTTGAGGATGGACAGGGTGACAAAGTGGGACAGAAAGATGACATTCAGGGTGGTCTCATTTCTTGGCAGGGGTCTTGGCATCATTCTCTGTCTTTGTCCTGGATCTCAGGGACCGTTTGCGGGGTGGTTCTTCCTCTGCAGGGGGTGGGGTGCTGGTGTGGTGGTCCTGTGGCGGTGCCTCCTGTCCACTAGCGCCGGCAGAGGTGGTGGGCAGTTCATCGTCCAGGCTAGTGCCAGGGGCCCCTTGTTGTTCCACAGTGTCCCTCCTGGTGTTGAGTACTTCCTTCTGCACCCCTACGATGGTGCCCAGGGTGGAATTGATGGCACTGAGTTCCTCCCTGAAGCCCAGATACTGTTCCTCCTGCAGCCGCTGGGTCTCCTGAAACTTGGACAGTACCGTTGCCATCGTCTCCTGGGAATGGTGGGAGGCTCCCATGATGTTGGAGAGGGCCTCGTGGAGAGTGGGTTCCCTTGGCCTGTCCTCCCCCTCTCGCACAGCAGCCCTCCCAGTTCCCCTGTGTTCCTGTGCCTCTGTCCCCTGAACGGTGTGCCCACTGCCACTGCCCCCAGGTCCCTGTTGTTGTTGGGGTGGTGGGTTAGCCTGGGTTCCCTGTAGTGGTGGACACACTGCTGCTTGACGTGTCCTGGGGACAGAGGTATGGGCCCGCTGGGTGGGTGCTGTGCTGGTGTTTCCAGAGGGGGGAAGCTCTGTAGTGGCTTGTGACTGTGTGATGGGAACCAACTGTCCCGAGGTCCCCGATGGGCCGGGCTGGTCATCTAGATCCAGTTGGACAGAGCTGCTGTCATCACTGTGGGCCTCTTCTGTTGGTGGTGTGGACATGTCTGGACCCTCCTGTGCGGTGACGTTAGGTAGGGGTCCTGCAGGGGTGTAAAAGCATGATTATTGCATCTGTGTGTGCCATGGTGTGCAATGGGTGGTTGACCGTGTCCCCCAGTGCTTGCATTCATGTGTGGGACCTTGTGTGAGGATGGTTTAGGGGGGTGTATGGGTTTGTGCAGTGGGCATGCTTTGGTGTTGGTTGTCCATGCTTTGTTGTTGCATGCAGGGCTTGGTGTTGGGATGTGTGGTTTGTGATATTGGAACATTTGTGAGGAGTTGGAGTGATGGGGGTGAGGGTGAGGGTGGGGGTATGTGATGCCATGCAGGTTGGGTGGGGGATGAAATAGTGAGAGATTTGACTTACCAGAGTCCATTCCTCCTGCTACTCCTGCGAGGCCCTCAGGATGCAGAATCGGCAAGACCTGCTCCTCCCATGTTGTTAGTTGTGGGGGAGGAGGTGGGGTACCGCCGCCAGTCCGCTGAACCGCAAGGTGGTGTCTTGAGACCACGGAACGCACTTTTCCCCGTAGGTCGTTCCAGCTCTTCCTGATGTCCTCCCGATTTCTTGGGTGCTGTCCCACTGCATTGACCCTGTCCACTATTCTTCACCATAGCTCCATCTTCCTAGCAATGGAGGTGTGCTGCACCTGTGATCCGAATAGCTGTGGCTCTACCCGGACGATTTCCTCCACCATGACCCTGAGCTAGTCCTCCGAGAACCTGGGGTGTCTTTGCCGGGCCATGGCGTGGTGTGGGTGATGTGTGGGGTGGTGTGTGTGGTGATAAGTGTGCTATTATGTAGTGGTGTGTAGTGAGAGGTGCGAGTAAGTTACGTGGGTGATGGTGTTGTGTGCCAGTGGATGCTAGTTTGTTGATGGTGGTGTCTCTCTCTGGCCTTCTCTCTGTGATTCTGGTCGTAGGGGTTTGTGGGTGATGTGGGTGTGTGTTTTATATACTATTTGGTGTGTGGGAGTGGTGTGTGTATGTGTCTCAGGTGTGTGTATTTCGATTTGTCCAATGTGGCTGTGTTTTGTAAATTTGTGTGTAATTTGAGCGCCGCGGTGTGTACCGCCAATGGAATACCGCGGTTGAAAGACCGCCGAGTGGATTCGTGGGTCGTGATAGTGTGGGCCTATTTCTGTTGGCGTGACGGTGGAGGTTTTGTTTTCGCCAGTTTATCACTGACCTTTGGTGTGGCGGACTTGTGTGGGTGTCTGAATTTTGGCAGATTCCGTACTGTGGTTAATAATAGCTGTGGCGTATTTCCGCGGGCGCGGCGGTGTGTTGGCGATCTTCTGCACGCCGGTAAGCGGCTTTTACCGCCAATGTTGTAATGACCGCCATAGTCATTTTCATTAATATACGTTAATGCAACCCCTGCAGCCAGGCCTTGCAGCCAACCCCCTGTTAGCACCAACCTTGCACCGTGTACAGCCTTCGACCTGTGTGCAGAAGGGGTTGCTTGCAGGGGCTGGCTTGCAGCCAGTCCCTGTGGCCAACACCCCTAGCCATAGAACCCCATGCACTGCATGCTGGGGATGAAAGCGGCTGTGACACTGTCTGTCTGGGTGTGAGAGTGCATACATGAGTGTTTTAATGGGTTGGCAGTGTGTGCCTGGCTCTGTGAGTAGGAGCATGAGGGTGTCAGTGAGTCTGTAAGTGGGTGTGTGAGAGTCTGAGTGGGTCTGTAAGTGGGTGTGTGAATGTCTGAGTGGGCCTGTGAGTGGGTGCGTGAGGGTCTAACTGGGGCTGTGTGTGGGGTTTGTGAGTGGGTGCATGAGTGTCTGAGTCAGTTTGTGAATGGATGGATAAGTTTCTCAGTGGGTGTGTGAGTGGGAGAAAGAGATTGAAAGAGAGAGAAAGAGAGTGAGAGCAATAGAGACCTTTTCAGGCTTTGATGTGTAATATATTTAGAATAACATATTTCTGTTTAATTTAACAATGAAAAGGTATTTCTTATTATAAAACAATAAAAATACCTTTTGTTTTATATTTAAACACTTGTAGCTTAAAAAAAGAGGGAAATGGGTCCAGCTGGACCCAAAACCTTGGTGCTCAGTGTGAAGGTCCTTAGTTAAAAACAAGCACTGGAGCTCACGCTTGTTTTAAAAAAAATGTTTTAAATTTTTACCATGGACTAGCAACCCCTTCACGAATTCACTGTAATGGTTGAAAAAAACACTTCTTAGCTAAAAAACTAGAGCTAAGTGGTCAGGGTGTTCGTACCCTGGCCTCTTTTGTATTTTTTATTATTTTTCTGGGACTCTGCTTCAGACCAGTCTCAAGATGGCTGACAACACTTCAATGGCTTTGTTGTTGACGTGTTGTTAGCCAATCACATCTCAGCATGAGATTGGGAGGGGTCGCCAATCCTTTGCATCTTACACATACAAATTTGGATTTTCTTTAATTTCTCTAAAAGTACTGAACAGAATTACACCAAAACAATAATATGTTGCTTTCTGGACCAGGGCCTATCTTTCTACCAAATTTGGTGTAATTCCGTCCAGTAGTTTGGGTGCTATCGCTGTTCGTAATCCCTATGGAAACACGAATGGGAAAAATTTGTTTTCGGACCCCCATTTTTCTCTGCCCCCCCCCCCCCAATCCCCCTTGACAGATCACCCTGAAACTTTCCAGACAGCAGCTGATGTGACTGGCAAATGTTTTTGGAAAATTCTGTGAAGATTCGTCAAGCAGGGCCAAAGAGGTAGGCAAGTAAAAAAAACACTTTTTCTATAGAAACTAGGTCATAACTATAACTACCTAGTGGCAAATCCCACTAGGAAATATATATATATATATATACACACACACACACATTACCTAGTGGCGGGCGCCATTAGGTAATTATAGTTAGGACCTAGTTTCTATAGAAAAAGCATTTTTGTTTTGCTAATAACCGTTGTTGGTGCCGTTTGATGAATCTTGATGACATTTTCCAAGAAAATATGATGCTCACTTCAGCTGCTGTCTGGAAACTTTTGGGATGATCCCAAAATGCATTTTCACCGTTCATTTTTCCATAGAGATTTTGAACAGTGATCACCCCCAAACAACTGGATGGAATTACCCCAAATTTGGCAGAACCGTAGCTCTTGGCCTAGAAAGAGGCCTTTGGTTATCTGGTGTAAATCTGTTCAGTAATTTTATAGATGTTAAGGGAAAAACAAATTTGTATATGTAGGGTCGCGGATCAGTCGCGCCTCCTGTGCGGAGTGTTGCGACTCCACACGCGCTTAGCAGTACTGTGATTGGCTAGCTGCAACCTGTGCAGAAAGTTGTGGCTGCCATTTTATGGGCCAGGCAGTGGTTCTGGGGGATTGAAGTGGGGGTAGAAAACAATAGAAGGGGTCAGGATAGAGGTTCTCTGCCCCATGAGGTTTAATAAAAGGTGTCTGAGTGATCTGTTATGACTTTGATAAGGTTAAAAAAACTTTTTTGCCATGATCATGGAGTCACGACTCCGTTGCGGTGCTCAGCGTGGCCCCCAGTGTAACGCTGCAACCGAGTCTTGAACCCTGAAGAAAAAAAAAATAGAATCACACAGTCACTCACAAACACAGACGGACTCTTGTACACCCACACAGACAGCCTCTGAGTCACTCATACACCCACTCACAGACCCACTCAGACACTCACGCACCCACTCACAGATCCAGTCAGATACTCATGCACCCACTCACAGACCCACTCAGACACTCACGCATAAACTCACAGACCCAGACAGACATGTGTACACCCTCTCAGAGACCCACTGAGTCACTCATACACCCACTCAAAGACCCACTGACACACTCATGCACCCACTCACAGACCTACTTGGACTGTCATACTCCCACTCACAGACCCACTGAAATGCTGATGCACCCACTCAAAGACCTACTCAGACACTCACACACCATCCACAGATGCACAGACACTTGTACACCCACTAGTAGACCCATTGAGTCACTCATACTCCCACTCACATATGCACTGACATACTCATGCAGCCACTCAAAGACACAGTAATACTCAAATACTCAGGCAGCCACTCACAGACCCACTCGGACCGTCATACACTCACCCACAGACCCATTGACACACTCATGCACCTACTCACGGACACAGTCACATTATACACCCGCTGAAAGACCCAGTCAGATACTCAGACACCCACTCAGATACTCATGCACCTATCAAAGACCCACTCAGGCTCCCATACACCCACACACGACCCACTCAGATACTCATGCACCCACTCACTGACCCCCCTCAGACACTCACACACCCATCCACAGACCCAGACAGACACTTGTACACCCACTCAGAGACCCACTGAGTCACTCATACATCCACTCAAGGATCCACTGACACACTCATGCACCCACTCACAGACATAGTGATACTCATACTCCCACTGGAAGACTCAGTCAGACACTAAGCCACCCATTCACAGATCCATTAAGATACTCACGCACCCACTCACAGATGCACTAGGACTGTCATGCACCCAGTCACAGACCTACTGGGGCATTCATTGGGTCTTTCAGTGGGTGTATGAGTGTCACTGTGTCTGTGCCCACACACACTAAGAGACCCACTCAGACCATCAAACACCCACTCACAGTCCCACTCAGACACTCACACACCCACTCACAGACCCAGTCAGAATCTCACTCATCCATTCACAGACCCAGTCAGACTCTCACTCATCCGGTCACAGACCCACTCAGAATGTCACACACCCATTTAAAAAACCCACTCAAATATTCATGCATTAACTTACAGACCCCATTAGACGTCCACTGAGGTATTCAGAAATGTGTTGCAACATGGAAAGAGTGAAAGAAAGACATGTGAACAATATGTTGGTGTTGTGCATTGAATGTGTACTTTTGCTTTGCGAATCCGCGACTGAGTCACAATTCCAAAATTTTTGTTAAAAAAAATTCAGATTTTTTCCCCAAAAAGTGTTTGGGATATAGGTTGGCTCTAAAAAGAGCCTTTGTGCTTATTTTGTGAATATGTTTAGTACACATAAGAGCGGATGCAGAGTGTCAATTTGCAGAGAAACACTCATCCGTGAAGTACACACCATCTCTTCTATATATCCTATCCATGTCAAAGCTCAGGTTATTATTGTAGATAGAGTCCATGTTATAGTCTCAGAGGAATGCTGAAACTATTTTATTAAATGTATCTTTCATTAGGATTTCCAGTCCTACCCAGTCAGTATGCCCAGGTCATTGCCACCACAGTGCACAATCATAAGATAAGGTTGTTGAAAATCCCTAATGCTTTCATCAAAGGGCAGCAATTGATGCCACTTTAACCCTTTCTTGTCTACCCAACTAATATCCATATTAGACAAATCCAAGTCCCTGTCAATGCCACTCTTTCTAGCATACTCACTAGCCCAAAAAACATACAAATACAATGGTAGATAAAAATAGATTGTGATTAAAAGTATTATGTTAGTTAATCTGTGATTGTTTTTTTTCTTAAACAAGTAATCGCATTTTGGCTATGCTTACATTCCGTAATAGTCAACCACACGTTCTATAGCATACATTAAGGCTAGTCTGCTGCTAACAAAAAATGCTGTTAACTTTTGAACTACTGGCACTGCAGAGTCTTCTAGAGGAGGTTGCTATGGCAGCTGTGGAGAAAGAGTGTGGGGCAGGAGGAACGTTGAAAGCAAACGTATACTTTTGGTAGACAAGGAAATTTAAATGAATGATTTTTCCAATTCAGTATTATCACTGAATTTATAATGTAGATAAAACTGTACAAAAAAAGAATGGGAAATATATTTTCAACCCCCCCCCAACTGGAGTCGCAACGCGGTTTCACGAGGGGAGGCCACGCTGAGCGCCCCAACCTAGTCGCAATTCCAACAGCATACAGTAGCAAACTGGGCTTCTTACTAAAAATACAAGAAAGGGCTCACAGTCACCAACAATTCAGATGTGGGATAATGTAAATAAAACTTGAAACTCAGTTTCTGATTTGATAAGTAGGACAGTATCTCTGAGAGCAAAGGTGAACAGTTTGCAACGACTAGTTGATTGGATTAAGGGTGGTGTACCATTCGTATTCTGAGATTTCATTATAATATGAAGGAAAAAAACAAAGTGATATTGTGATTGTATTTTACCTGTCAACGGAAGCTATTATCAAGTATGTGACTAAAAGTATTAGTTCAACGTAAGGTGATAAAAGTGTATATGATACAGATAAAACTATATTAACTGAGCTATAGGTGGAGAGGTGTTGAAACTTTTATTCAAATATAAACAAATGTATTTTGATATTTTAGGAAATTATTAACAGAAGAAGCTTCTAAATCATTCATTTTGTTTAGCACTGTAGATTTCATATGCATAGTTTATGGTGCCAATTGAGTTGGTATTTATATCCACTTAGAGAAGCATAGAGTTACCTTTTGAGTAGACAGAGGTTAAATCTAAAGTAGATTGCATATTTGTGATAGGGAGGGTAGTATCTGTTTTTCATGTTAGACCTAAAGTGTCTCATTTATGAGGCCCGTGGCGCAGGGTGATTCAACAAGAGTCTTTTTGTGCTTCCCTGTGACACTGGGAAAGGGGAGAATTGTGTTGTATCTGCAAGATACAGTGCATTTCTGTTCTCTCCACCTGTGGTGTTGTGGGGATGATTGGTTTTCTCCAGCAAAGGACACCTTGCTCCACAAACACCACTCATAACAGGTACATTTTTGTTTGTATAAGTGCTATAGAATGATATATAGACCAACAGAATCAGGTACATACTAATGCATACAGTGTCTGGTTGACTGTGACACTTATGCACTAACTAATAAACATGAATACACATTCCTGAATAAAAAGACAGTTTGAATGACATACTGATAGATATGTTGTGATGGCCAGGTGTGTAATAAAAAATAGATGAATAGTGCCAACAGTGGTGGTATGTGACTGAATACATAAAGTGTATTTTATATTGATGTATAATTGAACACTTTGGTATGTAAATGTAAATCTGTTGCCAGATTGTTTTGTGTTTCAGATTTATTTTTTACTACAAAGAGATATTGAAGACGAAAACAAAAACTAAAATGAAAAAAACTGAAGAAAGCCTATTATCTATTTGCAACACAGAAATAAAAGGTGGAACATGAGGAGATTGTGGGTAAAGAGACAAGAGCTGCTGGTAAGAGGACCAGAACATTTCTCTTCATAAGTATAGCCTTAAAAAAATATGTGGGAAACTGCAAACTGTGATAAATGATCATAATAAAGAGGAAAGTTTCAAGTCAATGAAGAAGGTAGAAAAATCACATAAGAAATACAGTAAGAAATCATTGAAGAAATCAGCAACAGTTCAAAGAAATTAGATTTTTGTACCAGGGTTTATTAAAAGTATGAAGCAATACAAAAGGAGAAGAGAAGTAGTAAAACAAAAACAAATGTTGAGGCTATAGTTGATAAGGTGTTTGCCCTGAAGAGGAAGCATTTCATTTCGATTAGATAGAATGAGGACACTGGATAAAACAGGTTTGGTTATCAAGAGATGCAGCCAAAGAAAAAGACTTGTTTATAAAAACTATTCTTTTGTAAATCTTTAGTGTTGAATGGAAGCATACCTCCAGTACCGATCCTTTCTTTAGATAAGAAGGTTATTTGCAAGAGAACATCTTAGTACATGCAGTTGATTCAACTGGCCAATGTTATGAGACGAAGAAGGGGAGTCCTATTGAAAAAGAGATTGTTCCTAGAAATATGGAGGAGGTGAAAGCTGAAGAGCTTCATGGAAGGCATAGAGAGGTCTCTGTTTACAAATGTAGCAATCTGCAGCAATCTATTGATTTATTATAAACATTTGTGCTTGGAGTTCCATATAGAAGTCTCAAGCAAAAGATTTAAATTTTGCAAGGATTAGATCCATGAGAAGTAAGAAAGTTTACAAATTTACCCAACATTCATTAGCATGTTTATCGAAGAAAGTGTGCCAGAACACCTTTTATCACTTTAGAATATTTGCAGCTCACCATTCAAAAATACAAAGTTTATTTAGGAGACTTGTGAATACTTTGGCCTTGTGTTTAGAAGAGCTGAATAGAGTACTTTTTCATGGTACCGTACAAGAAGTAGAGAACGTTTGTGAGGATGTGCAGTTTTGGTTCTTTGGTCCTGAAGAGGAAACTAGAGAGAATGAGGAGTTTATAGGTACAGTATTGAAGAAAAGAGAACAGGTACTGCTACTGACAATTTTGATTAAGTGATTATAAAGTTTAGTACAACTTGTTCTGAAAAACCAAACTATGTTTGCATTTGCAGTAGACGCACTCACTATAAAAGCCAAACATGAAATGTAGATGTATTTTCAGACCTGAAGGGTAAAACAGAGCAAAGTGTCAAGAGTTTGTTGTTTATTTATGTACAGAAGAGTGTTTGAAGTTGCCCATTCAGAAGGTTATATGTAAGTACTGTCATGCTAAGTTAGTGGATCAGAAAACACCAGCTACAGCAGTATATAACAGGTTAGAACTTATAATTATTCCAGAACGACTACGAAACTTAAATGTAAATGAATCTATCCTTATACAATCTGTACATCAATTTGAGGCAATTATACGATTGGAACCAAAAACAGGTAAAACGCATCCAACAGAGTTATTGAAAGGTCTAAAAGGAAAAATAGTGTATTTGCCATTAGACTTTAAAAACAATTTGAAGCTGTCAGAATAGATAAAGACATTGAAGAGACACTTATTATCCTGGTAAATGATGTACTGACTAAGACTAAAACAATTTGGCAAGAGTTAGTTGAAGTTAATAAAGTTAAGCAAGCAATGTTATACCTGCTACAAAATAATGTTTATTACAAAAATGTTGATGGGGGGCCTAATGTACCAAATGTTGATGATGACAATTTTCCACCAAGTGGACAAGTAGAAAAAGTAGATCCATCTTGATCAGAAAAAAATCATAAGCACTACAGCATCCATCCATTACATTCCAAAGAAGTCACTGGTAATGCTAGTGACCTCTTCCGAATGAAACAAGCTAAAGGAGCTCCTGTGAGTGTGTGGGAAAAAAGCTTTAGAGGCTTGCTGTTCTTCTAACTTGTTTCCCTCCGGAGTAGGAGGTCGGTATGATGACGACCCAAACAAATACCAGCAGCTGAATACCGATCAACATGATTGTATTCATAGGATTCAAAATTCAAACAGCATATCCCATACATATTTCACCTACTATTTGAGAATGACTTGTCCGGACATTCACATACAGTTAATCACATTCTACAAACAGGAGTTAATCTTCAAAGTATGTCTAGAAGAGATTTTGTTAACAAAGTTCATGGAGAGGATGAAAACCTAAAATACAACTTGATTAACTTATTGGCGTACCAACAGAGTACCAACGAATATTGGTTCCATCATCATGGAAAACTGAAATGTACTCTGAGAAACTTGGGATCACCAATGTGGTTTTTGACCTTTAGTTGCCCAGCGTATGTGTGGGATGACCCTATTCAATTCTTGAGAGAAGAAAACTCTAATGTAAAAGACATCAATGTAAAAACAGCCAGAAAACTTTGCTCATTAGATCCTGCTAATATTTGTAATATTTCAACCGCAGGTTCCAAGTTATGCTTGCTTTTATCAGCAATAAGAGCAATCCTCCTCTTGGAAAAGTAAGTGATTTCTTTTGGCTGAAAGACTACCAGGCAAGACGTGCTCCTCATGTTCATATGCTACTATGGATAAAAGATGCACCCACATTTGGAGCAGACAGTGATGATTCTGTGTTGTGTTTTATAGAACAGTATGTCACATGTACCATACCAAAACACACTGGTGGAAAAGCTCTCAGGGAACACTTTTGCATTTTCAAACAAGTAGATGTGGGTCGTACTGTCACGGTAGCTACAGGTCCAAAACAAATTTCTGCACAAGATATCGATTTGGATTTCCAAGACCTGACATTTTAAAAGGAAAAGTAAACAGCTTCTTGTCTTCAGTGACACATACACTGACACAGAAATCACCAAAGAACACATAGAATTTAAAAAGAACTGAAGAATCCCAAAATGTTAATAACGACAACCCTGCGATTTTACAAATGTGGGATGCTAATATGGACATACATGTTTTTGCAGACATCTCTAGCGCTATGGCTCGGTATGTTACGTTATATATCACTATATCTGCAAAAACTGAGATGAAGGAGATTTCTGCAGAGAAGACACTTAGCAAGAAATTTTATTCCTTCAGCTTGAAAATGTTTTCACATAGGGAAATGGAATCCTATGAAGCCAGTGACAGATTTTTTGTGGCAAGTTTGTTCTCAAAATCAAAAGAAATTGTTTGGGTATATCTTGGTCTATCTACTATAAGAAGGTATTGAAGTCTGTCCTTGATATCAAGTACCTGGCAGAGTTTGACCGAGAAAGTACAGACAACGTAAAATCATATTTGTTGGATACATACTATCCGAGAAGAAGTTCACGTCTACAAGACAAGTGTCTTTATGAAATTCTTCAAAACTACAGGTATAGAAGTAATGTAAGTGAAAACATAGAAGAAGGAAACGTTTGCAGTTCATGGATGTGACGGATGCATAGTGAAACATGAAGTTAAACATGAAAAACAAAATGTAATTAACCATCAAAAACTTAGCTTCCAAACTTCTGAGAAAAGAGAGTTTTTTCTACTGAGCTCTTCTTCCATTTTTCAAACCTTGGCACACTGAATTGGGATTATTGGGAGATCATGACTACTGTGAAGATTGTTTTAATGTTGTCAAAGATAGTATTCAGTGTTCCATGTTCAAAAACTACTTACAGATGTTAAATGATGAGATATAACAAGAAGAAATGATTGCTGCTGAGGTAGCTAAGGATAGTTCTCAAAGCAGCCAAAGTTTAGCACATTTAAATCAGGATCCTCTTGGACAACCTATTATTGGAAATGAAGCTGCAATAGCTATTAAAGAAGTGGAAACTGCCATGGAACAAGCTAGACAGGAATCTGTAGATCTGGAACAGTTACTTGGTCAACTCAGCAATGAACACAAAGACATTTATAATAAAGTAAAAGGCAAAATAGAACATGGATGTCTACATGAGAAGAAGGAATGTAATTGTTCATCATTTACACTAATACTATTATATATAAGTGGTCAGGCTGGTACTGGAAAAAGCTTTCTAATCAAAGATATCTCTACTTACTTACAAGAAACTACAGATTCAAACTCATCATGTGTAGTAACAGCACCTACTGGATTAGCTGCACACAATATCAAAGAAATAACTTTACATAGACTACTGATGCTACCGGTTATACATGACAATAAACTGGAATACCAGCAGTTATCTGGTGAAGCTTGTCATGAGGTAAGAGGAGTTTTGAAGAAAATGAAGCTCTTAATTATTGATGAGGTAAGTATGGTCTCTAATTTAATGCTTGCCTTTGTACACCTGAGAGTGCAACAGATACTAAAAACTGAGTACGGCGTCTTGTTTGGGGGAAACCATTTGATTGTTTTTTTAGGACTACTACACCTTACTCCAGTTAAAGGGCAGTCTGTTTTCAAAACTTTTTAATGTGAAGAGACTTGAAACTCATTGGGAAGTATTAGCAATGTAAACATTTGGCAATATTTTCAATGCAAGGAACTAGTGGAAAATATGAGTCAAGCCGCTAGCATGGAGTATGGAAACATTCTAAAGAACATTAGAATAGGAGTTCTGCAATAGGAGAGAAAACTGATGTTGGAAAGTAGACTTTTTCCTCTAACAAGACGGCAGCAAAGCTAATTTATACGCTTTGTAAAGCGAGGAAAGCTATAGTTTCTCTGATACGTACACATGAAGACTGTGCTGGATTTAATGAAGATTTACTAAAACTGGAGAATGAAGACATTTTGGAGATTACTGCTATTGACAAATGGAACAGCAAAGAGTAACTGTACTACCCGGTGAAAAATTACAAGATAAATTGAATTCTTTGGAGAAATCTGTATCCAGGACTGCTGGGCTAGAAAAGTGCCTGTAAAAACTGTAGAGTCATTTTAAGATATAATTTAAATGTTGAAGAAGGATTGGTAAATGGTTCCATGGGTAAAGTTGTTGATTTAATTAATTTTCCTAATCATGATGAGGTTGAATTCTTAGCTATAAAGTTTGATCAGATTGATGACATAAAGCAAATTGGACAATGTGTTGTGCAGTTTTTGCTTGTGAAAGATTTGCATGTGTGCCAAAAGCAGACTTCAGTCTGTCATGCGTATGCCGTAACTATCCACAAGTCTCAAGATTTAAGTGTTGATGCTGCATTTATTGATATTGGAAGTACAGTTTTTTAAAAAGAAATGTTATATGTAACATTGCCTCGAGTTCAAACATTATCTGGTTTATTTCTGGTTTATTTTGATGAGATGAAATTTAATGCAGATGCAAATTGTGTGAGAGAGTACAACAGATTACAAATTAAATATGATCCTCATGTAGGACAGAATTCTGTTTATGAGAAACGCTTATTATGTCCTAGGTGTAAACTAACAAAACAATCAAACATAATTATAGAAACGACAGAAATCAAAGCTAAATAATAAAGTGTGAAAAAAAGAACTGGAACACAATGGAGATATTGTAGATTACCAATTGGATAGCACTAAGGGTGTAAACTGCTATGCTAACTTTGTTCTGAATGTTCTTTTCCATTTACCAACTGTTGTAAATGCAACCCAGAAAAACCATGAAACACATTGTGCACAGCATTAGTTTATTGTCTTCAAAGCTTATCTAGTAACAGAAGTGTAATACAATCTGCTTCATGAATTCAAGAATTAGTAGACAAATATAATGGATCTGTAGTGTTTACTCTAAATGCTCAACAAGATGCACAGGAATTTATTATGGTGATCCGAGGAGTTTTAAAAGAAGAACACGTAAATTTTGATGACACATTTGGACTGAGTTATACATGGAACCATGAGTGTGAAGATTGTTCTTTCTCATCTACCACCAAAATCCAATCTGAGTGATTTTTCTGCTTAACTCTTCCAGATTGCAAAAGTGTGTCTTTTGATACACTAATAAAAAAGAGTGACCAAAATATTACCTGTACAACTTGTAAATCAAGTGTGGTGTCTACATTGCCTATACAGAGAAGTGGTAAATACAATATAGCAATGTTTCAATGATGTAGAGCAGATAGATCTATTTTGGGTACCGAGATTACAAACTTTAAAGCAGGACAAATATCTATTTCTGGAAGAACATACTATACTTTGGCTAAGATCTTCCATACAGGTCTTATTATACCATCTGGAAATTATACTGTATATTTAAAGACTCAAACTGGATGGACGGAGTGGAATGACATCAGTCTGCAATTTAAACAAAACTAACTTTCAAACTTCCTAATTCTTGTCTATTATTTCTTCAGCCAAAATTCTAAGAAGGATTTGTGGAAAAGAATATGAGAGACAGTCTTCTATCTATGTTGATCAATACTGCTCGATATTTCAGTCAGCCTTTTAGGGGTCATGTCTTGAAAACATGTAAACAAATGAAGTGTCAATAAAATGTTTTCTGGTAAAAACAAATATATTGTTTTCTCTACACATGGATCATCACTGTTTAAGACATCATTTGGCCTATCAGGGGTAATGTCAAGAAAAGGATATCCAAAAATGACATATCTTCATAGGATTTTATGAAGAAAATAAATGTATGCTCTTCTCTCTGTGTGGATCATCATTATTTAAGATATCATTCGGCCTATCATGGGTGAAGTCTACAAAACTATGTGGAAAATTCAAGTGTGGATTATATTTGTTAACAGTTTTGTACCAGGTATAATAATAAACCAAATGCTTTTACAAAATGATCTTTTGGTTACTCTAGTAAGTGTAGCTTCATTAGTAGTTTTACATTTGTAGTGAGTGCAATTCACAGTATCACTTACTTGTAGTGAAATACTGTGGAGATGAGGTTGTCTACAATCTAAATGATTGTTTTTCCCCAACTGTTCAACAATGATTATACAGTACTCTGTTTATAAGTACTAGTATAGAGATTGAGAACAGGAAAGAGGGAAAATAACCTGTTTTAGTAAATTATGATATACAGCTATATCATAATTAATGTATACTGCTTTTTTTATATTTCTTATAAGCATGATACTAACATATTTACATTCTCCTTTTTTGTTAACAGTATTTGGAGACATAGCTCATCAAAACTTTAAAGATGGTAGGAGTGGCAGAAAAATATTGGTTTCAGAAAGTTATGTAACAGTGTATATCCTTAGACAGTATTCTTTATCTGCTGCCTCAGGTGTTTTCTGGTTACTAACCTATATAGTATTTGACACACTCACTCACTCAGTGTGTCTTGTAAGTAGTAATATGACTGTACATATATGACTTAGACATTCACTCACTCATTCTGATAGAGATACTGTCACTCACTCATACATAGACCACTCACATGGTCATTAGGTCACCCTTAAATCACAGCTACACCCACTCTTGCATATACCACTCATGCCCTTAGTTAGTCATATATAGACCCACTCATGCACCCATATACCTATCCTTGCAGCAACTAATACACCCTCTAAGTCACTAATAAATCCGCGTACTCATCAAAGTAGGCACTTCTACACCGAGTCATTTATTAGTACAGCTGCTGATGCACCCTATCACTCACCCATATACCCACTCATGCACCCATTCACTTACTCATACACCCACTCATCCACCCAGTCACTTACCCATATGGTCACAGGCACACTCAGTCACTCACCTATGTACTCACTAATGCATCCATTCACTCATCCATAGAGCCAATCATGTACCCATTCTCTCACTCATACACCCACTCATACACCCACACACTCACCCATACATTCACTTACGCATCCAGTCACTCACTCATACAACCGGTCATGCACCCAGACACTCACCCACACAGCAACTCATGCATGCACTCCCTCGTCCATACAGCCACTCAAGCACTCAGACACTCACCCATACAGCCACACATGTGCCCATTCAATTATCCATACACCTACTCGTACACCCAGTCACTCACCCATACAGTCAGGGACACACCCATTCACTCACACATACAGCCACCCATCCATCCAGACACTCACACACCTAGTCACTCACCTATTCAGACTCTCAACCGCCCAAACGCTCACCCATTGAGCCACTCACTCACCATCACTCACCCTTAGGGTCACTCATCCACACAGTCACTCAACCAGACAGCCACTCACACATGCATTCAATCACTCATACAGCCACTCATGCACCCAGTCACTTGCCCATACAGCTCTTCATGCATCCAGTCACTCAGTAATCCAGCCATTTATGTACTCACTCACCCCTACAGCAAGTCATGTATCCTTAACTCATCTAAACAGCAACTCATGTACCCAGTCACTCACCCACATACCAACGTAAGCACCCAGTCACTCACCCCTACAGTCACTCATGCATCCAGTCACTCACCCATACAGGCACTCATGCAACCATTCAGTCACCCATACAGCTCCCCATTTGCCCATTCACTCAACCATACAGGTGATCAGTTACCCACTCAACCATACTACCAATTATGTACCCATTCTCTCACCCATACAGACACTCATGCATCCATTCACTCACCCATACACCTACTCAGGCACCAATTCACTCACCCATGTAGTCACTAATGCACCCAGTCACTTACCCATACAGCCACACATGCATCCTATCACTCACCCATACACTCACTCTTGAATCCGTTCACTCATGCATACAGCCACGTATGCACCCTCTCACTTACACAATCAATTATGAACCCAGTCATTCGCCCATACAGGCACTCATGCATCCATTCAGTAAACCATACAGCCCCTCATACACCCATTCACTCACCTACATGGCCACTTGCGCACTCATTCACTTACCCATACAACCACTCATGCATCCTATCACTCACCCATACACTCAAGCATACAGGTACTCACACGCTTACTTACTGATCAATACAGCCTCTCATATACCCATTCACTCACCCATACAAGCATTCATGCACCCTATCAGTCATCCGTACAGCCACTCATGCACCACTCACACAACCGCTTATGCACCCAGTCACTCACCCATACAGACACTCATGCATCCATTCACTGGCCTATACACTTATTCAGACACCATTTTACTCACCCTCACAGTCATTCAAGCACCCACTCACTCACCCACAGTCACTCATGCATCCTATCACTTACTCAAACAGTCACTCAAGTATCCATTTACTCATGCATACAGCCACTCACGCACCCACTCACTTACCCATTCAACCAACTACGCACCCAGTCACTCACCCATACAGACAGTAATGCATCCATTCACTCACCCATAGAGCCCCTGATATACCAGTCACTCACCCATACAGCCACTCATGCACCCATTCACTCATCCATACAGCCACTTTTGCACCTAGTCACTCACCCATAAAGCCAGTCATGCACCCTATCAGTCATCCATATAGTCACTAATACACCCACACAACCACTTATGCACCCAGTCACTCACCCATAGTGCCATACATGCATCGATTCACTCACTCATACACCTAATCAGGAAGCAATTTAATCACCCTTACAGTCACTCATGTACCCACTCACTCACCCAGACAGCCATGTATGCATCCTATTACTCACCTATGCAGCTACTCGTGCACCCACTCACTCACCCATATAACCTATTACTCTCCCAGTCACCCATCACTCAACCATACAGGCACTCAGTCAGCCATTCACTCATCCATACAGACACTCGAGCCCATTCACTCAGCCATACAGCCACTCATGCACCCTATCATGCGCCCAGACAGCCACTCATATGCATGCTCATTCACCCACACGTCCACTTATGCACCCAGTCATTCACCCTTGCACTCACTCATGCATCCATTCACTGACCTATACACCTACTCAGGCACCAACTTACTCACGCAGTCACTCATACACTCACTCACTCACCCATGCAGTCACTCATGTATCCTATCACCTACACAGTCACTCAAGCACCTACTCAAGCATACAGGCACTCACGAACCTACTCACTCATCATTACAACCAATTGTGCACCCAGTCAATCACCCATACAGGCACTCATGCATCCATTCAGGTACCCATATAAGGCACTCATACACCCATCCACTGAACCATACAGGAATTCAGTCACCTATTCACTCACCTACACAGACACACATGCACCCATTCACTCAACTATAGAGCCACTTTTGCACCCATTCACTCACCAAAACAGCAACTCATGCATCTTATCACTCACCCATACAGACAGTCATGCACCCATTCACTCACTCATAGACACTCAGGGACCCATTCAGTCAGCCATCCAGCCACTTATGCACCCAGTCACTCACCCAGACAGCAACTTGTGCATCCTATCACTCTGATACAGCAACTCATGTATCCAGTCACTTACCTACACACCAATTTATGCACCAAATCACTCATCCATGCAGTCATTCATACACCCATTTACTCACCCACACAGCTACTCATGCATTCAGTTACTCACCAATGCAGTCACTCAAGCACCCATTCACTCACCCATTAAAGCCACTCATGCACCTATCAGTCAATAATATTACAGCCATACATAAAACATATACCACGTCTTTCTTTGACCATAGTAAGTAGTAGTTTTTCATTTTTTAACAGTTGTTTTTTTAAGTATTTTGATTTTTTGTGGTGTTTTTATTTTGGTTTCTTTACAGAAAAAAGGCAATCTCTTTTGAAACAACAAGCTATAAAAACAACAAACTCAGCTTGTTTTCAAAATGGACAAAATTTGCAAGTGTGTGCATTTATAACCTGCACAAGTGTGAGGACTGCTTGCTCTCCTACGCTGAGAGTAGCACTGCATTTTGGCCAAAATATTCCAACCGTGGAAAATTCTGGAATGGTGGTGGCGCTTTAGAAACTTGTGCAGTGCTGGATGATGTTCCTGGCTCATTGCTAGAAGATGACATCCTTCTCTGTTCCATCCCCAGCTGCTTTGTTTCCGCTCTCGCCAATCAAGTTGAAAGGATTGTACTTAGATGTTTGTACATACTCAATGGCCCGCAGTTTTACTTCTTCTCACTTCCTCTTGAAAGCACTTTTTGGCATATATTACAGGTTACCTTCT
Organism: Pleurodeles waltl; assembly: GCF_031143425.1. Classification (NCBI taxonomy): domain Eukaryota; kingdom Metazoa; phylum Chordata; class Amphibia; order Caudata; family Salamandridae; genus Pleurodeles; species Pleurodeles waltl. Next base: position 640,449,267 of record NC_090446.1, on the reverse strand, counting down.
GAGCACTGGCCTTTTTTACCCTCTGGCATACTAAATAACTCCCAAACAATGCTTTCTTTCTTTTTTCTTAGGAGCCTCTTCTTCTTCCACCAAGATGTTGTCCTCTTCCTCATGCAGATCTTCAGGAGCAGATTACGTTATTTTCTTCAAAGTAAAATTCCAAAAGAGACCAGCCCAAGTCCAAACTGCAAATCTCCGAGTAAAGGTGTGCACATGTGCAGCCACACCCAAAATGATGGGAGAAAGGTGTGGGACCTTCCTGTTTTTATGAGGGGGCCCGCGGGAAGCATAGAGCAACGCTCTAGTCTTCCCCGCGGGCCAGTTCGGGGAAGGAAGTGACGGCGGGACAGGGGATTGGGAGAAAGGTAAGTGGGGGTGGGTCTTAGGGGTGGGAATAAAAAGGGTTGGGGGTGGAGGGACCGGCCTCTTTCCGCGCTGACCCATCGCGCGGTTAGTTTGGCCGGTCCCTGGGGGTGCTCTTTCAAGAAAAGGTAGTGTGGGGTTCTAGGCAGAGCGGGCAGTGGGGCGTGCACCCAAAAGGCAACCGGGGCTGAGCACACGCTCTCCCCGCGGGCTGGCATAAACAGGGGGCGGCAACGCGCTCCTCCGCGGGCGGCCGCTCCCCCTTTCCAGGCTGCACGTGTTGTTTGGCAGCCGGCCAGGCCGCTCCTGCGGCTCCGCGGCCGGGCAAAGAACGGTTGCTGTAGCAACCGGAGCAAACAGCCACAGCCAGGGACAGAAAGGAACCGGTCGTGCACTTCCACTTTTAAAAAAAATAAATAAATAAATATATATTTTTTTTTAAATAATAGGGAACACAAGAAAGAAGGACACACGCAGGGCAGAGAGTTTCCCCGCACTTGGAATTTTTTTTTTGGGCCACGGGTCGGCAGGGCCTAGGTGAGGGCCCAAGCAGTTGGGCCAGTGGCCCCTAGGGGACCCCCCACCCCCCAAAAAAAAAAAAAAATATATATAGATATACAAATAATAAAAATAAATCATTTAACAAAGAGCCCTTGTCTTTGTTTCCTACCGAGTGCAGGAAGCCCGGGCACACCAAAAAAAAAAAAAAAAGGAGGCCCGCCCCTGCGCCATGGCAGCCAGCCACGACGCGGAGGCGGTACAGGCCGCGCTTCGCGTACTTGGCGAAGCGGGTCGGGCTGACCTCCTCAGGCCTGGGGTTTTAGAACAGGCCTGGGTGGGTATGGTGCGGCCGACGCGTGCCGCGTCAAGCGGAGTAGCGGCGGCCGTAGCCGCATGCACATCCCCCGAGAGGCCCAAGAAACCCAAAAAAGCGGCGGTGGAAAGGGCGCCTGGCGTACCCTCCCCCACCAGCCAATCAGGTGACGGGGAAGGTCCAGTGGTCGAGCCAGGCCCATCAGACGAGGGCACGGCACCAGCGCGCCAGGTGGGGGGCATAGATCTACAACAGGATCAGTTTTTAGAGACAGAAGCCCCCGTGCAGGATGAGTTAGTGCGCGAGCATCCCGCACCCCCCACTGACCCCATGCCCATGGACTTGTCTCTGCCTAAGGGCGGGGCCAACAACAACACCAAAAAGAAAGGCAAGGGGCCCAGACTCACGGGCGGGTTGGGCAAGGGCAGGGCCGGTAAGGGGCAGTCCAAAGAGACACGAGGGCCGGCAGGGGAGTCAACGCCCCCCGGCCCCTGGTCTAGCAGGCTAGATACGGATGAGGCTTGGGACCTAGAGGCCAGGATTAAGGAACAACGCCGCATAGTGTCAGAAACGGAGGACAGGTGGGCCCAATTGTGCTTGGAGCGGGACATGTCCGTGCCACATGGCCGGCAGCTAAAGAGACCAGCAGATAGCGTAGGCAGCACAGGAACCATGCCGCAAGACGCCGGGAAAGGTAGTTGGGTATGGGTCCCGAGCGACAGGGGCCAGGAAACAGGGATGGATAGTGGTCTAGGCAGCGCGGTGGGTACCAGTGGCGCATGCGGCCAGACTGGGCGCGGAAGGTCAATGCCAAGGCAAGAGGTTGGCAGAAAGAAGGCGATGCCAACGGGGCGCAACACGGCCCCTGCACGTTGGTCCGAAGCGCTAGAGGGGTCTTCGGCGGCCTTCTCTACTCCGCAGGATCGGGGACAATACAGAGGTGGCGGACGCCACGAGGGCCATGAGGATAACCCTGCTAACTATATGATGATGAGCGGGAATGTTAGTAAACAGATGGATGTGTGTGAGGATGATGTGCTGGAACTGGATTATGAGGAGGAGCTGGAGGAATGGGAAGAGGGGGAGATCAGGGAGACTGAGATACTCAGCTTAAGGGGGAGGGGAAGAGGACGCAGGAGCGGCGCAACCCCCCTCTCCGCTTCTATTTTTCAGGAACGGGACTACGGCAGTGGTCCACAAGAAAGGAGGCAAGAGCAAGCACGGGGCCGAGGGGCCCGGAAGGTTTCGCGGCCTGTGGCTACACAAGGAAGAGGTAAAGGGCAATGGTGGTCGGTCTGGGGGGATGGCGGGAAAGGGGATGATGCGCCAATTTACAAGTCTGTAGGAGTAGGTGATGGTTCGATACTTGACCCAGTACCAGCTAAGGATAAACAGGGCGGGGAAAAAAGTACAGAGATACAAGCCAGAGCCACGACCGAGGGCGAGGGTGGAGACAAGGCAACAGGGGAGAAGTCAGGCGCAGAAGCTAAGGAAGGGGGAGAACACAAAAAGAGGCTACCCTATATGGGATTGGCTATGCCTTTGGGCTCACATGTGGCGGAGAAAACGAAAGCCAGAATATGGAGACACGAGTATGTGGACGTTTTTAAGTTATTACATAGGGACATACAAGCCAAGGAAGGGTCTAAGGAGGAGGAGTGGGAGTTGGCCCGTAGGCCGAGGGTCCCAATCAATATGGATAACTGGACATCGGCGTTTCTGATTTTTGCGAGTATTTATTGTGAGAAATACCCTGACAGAGCTATAGCGCTATTTAAATACATGGACATTATTAGGAAAGCACAGATGCATTTTGGGGGTTTTGCCTGGCTGAGCTACGACGAAGAGTTCAGAGCCCGAGTGAGCATTAACCCAGATAAGCCATGGGGGGATGTCGACCCAGAATTATGGATGCAATGGATGGCGTCATCGCAATCCACGGCATCAACTCATACAGCGAGTGGTTTACCGGTGATCTATAAGCCATTTCAGGCACGTCCCGCTCCGGGGGGGGCGGGTGTGGGACAGAAAACAACACCTAGCACGACAGGAGCGTGCTGGAATTTCAACAAGGGTTTCTGCTCCAGACATCCTTGTAAGTTTAAACACGACTGCTCCAAGTGCGGGGGCCGTCACCCGGTCACACAATGTTTTTCACTTTCCAGCCCCTCCGAGCAATGGAGGGCCTCAAAAGGCAGAGGGACCCAGGGCGCTCCTGCTCCAAAGGGGGCCTACTCCAGTTAGGGTAGATTTTATCTTGCCATGGCTTCACAGATACCCGGATGAGGCAGCTGCGTTGAAGTTAGCTGTAGGTTTTCAAGAGGGGTTCAGGGTCAGCTACCAAGGCCCGCGGGAGAGGCGCTGGGCAGACAACTTGCGGTCTGCGAAGGAACTACCTCAAGTGGTTAGGAAGAAGCTGGACAAGGAGCTGTCATTAGGCAGAATTGCGGGCCCATTCTATGAGTGGCCAAGTCAGAATTTAATGATCTCCCCATTGGGAGTCGTGCCGAAGAAGGCCCCGGGTGAGTTCAGGTTGATTCATCACCTATCATGGCCGGAGGGCACATCGGTTAACGATTTCATTGCGTCAGAAGATACCAGAGTGGAGTATGCGTCGGTGGATGATGCTATTAAATTGGTCAGGGGGTGTGGCAATGGCGCAGAACTGGCAAAATGCGACATACAATCTGCCTTCCGGTTGCTATCAATACACCCTGGGGATTTTGATTTGCTGGGGATGCAGTTTGAAGGGGCCATCTATGTGGACAGGGTTCTGCCCATGGGTTGCGCAATTTCATGCGCTTTGTTCGAAGCATTTAGCACCTTCATGCAGTGGGTGTTTGTAAAAAGTAGTGGGCACTATGCGGTGACCCATTATTTGGATGATTTCCTGTTTGTAGGGAAAAAGAATTCAGGGGAATGCCAGAGGGCCCTGACAATCTTTCAGGAGACGGCACAACAGATGGGAGTGCCTTTGGCACCCGAAAAAACTGAAGGCCCCGCCGCGGTACTAACTTTTCTGGGTATTGAGTTAGACTCCAATACAATGACGGCCAGATTACCAGCACAGAAGGTAACAGAGATACTGGTTTTCTTGGGTCTTGTGAAAGAGGCACGAAAAATCGACTTGCGGACAGCCCAGAAGCTGTTGGGGTATCTCAATTTTGCTTGCAGGGTAGTTAGGGGGGGAAGGACTTTCTGTAGGCGATTGGGTTTGTCCATGTCGGGCGCAGTTTTGCCACACCACAGAATAAGAGTGTCGACGGGACTCAGAGAAGATGTGAGGGTGTGGGAAGCATTTTTGAAACAATTCAATGGGGTATCTATGTGGTTCTGTGAAGAAGAGACAGTGTGGCAGGTGCAGATTTTTTCGGATGCGGCGGGAGCGCATGGCTTTGGGATTTTCTGGGACGGCCGGTGGTGCGCGGAGGCGTGGCCAACATTATGGTTAAAACAGGGAAGAAGTATTGCTTTTTTGGAATTTTTTCCCCTCCTGGTGGCCATGGCAGTATGGGGACAGGAATTGGCAAACAGGACAGTTTTATTCAGAATCGACAATATGGCGGTCGTCGAGCTGGTGAACAGACAGAAGGCGAGGGATTTGAGGGTGTTGCGCTTGTTGCGCCGTTTTATGTTGCAATGTTTATCTCTGAATGTGATATTTAAAGCTGTACATATTCCAGGAGTTTTCAACGAGATTGCGGATTCCCTGTCTCGTTCACAGTGGCAGCGTTTCCGCAACCTGGCGCCAGGAGCAGAACAGAACAAGACACCGGTCCCGGCAGACATTTGGGAATGGGGGGCATGATCACAGGGCTGGTGGAGATGTCCTTAGCGGAATCTACTCGGCGAAGTTACCGGCTGGCTTGGTTGGATTTTCAGTTTTTTGAACGGTTTATAGGAAGTTTTTGGGGACAGAGCAAAAGACAGCTAGAGCATCGGGCGTTGCGTTTTGTGCTGCATATGATTCAGAAAGGTCTGTCAGCAGCCACTATCGGGGGTAAATTGGCAGGGGTATCGTTTTATGGGAAATTGTTTTTTGATCACAACCCGGCAAGAAACGATCTGCTGGGAAGGATGCTGAAAGGTTGGGGCAGGATTAGATCGGTAGAGGGTAGAGCGGCCAGGGAGCCCATTGATTTTGATTTATTACTGGAGTTGTTACACGTACTGCCGGTATGTTGCGCAGACGATTACGAATTGGCACTTTTTCGACTATGCATGGTGTGGATGTTTTTTGGAGCTTTCCGAGTGTCAGAGTTGCTGGGGGTTGGCAGGGCGGTGGGGGTACGCTACAAGGATGTGTGCGCGCACGGTGGCCGTTTAGGGATCTGGCTTAGACGATCAAAAACCGACCAACTAGGTAGGGGTAAGTGGGTATGGTTAGAAAAAGGGGGCAACGTGTTGGCCTGCCCTGTTGCGGAATGGAGTAAGTGGCAATTTTCAGGCAGGTTGAACAAAGAAGCAGGGGTTTTCACACACAGGTCAGGCTCCAAGCTCACCAGTTTTCAGTTTCTGCGAGTATTGAGGATGGCTTTAGGACGTGTGGGCCGTCAGGCCATGGATTTTGGCACACATTCATTTAGAATTGGGGCGGCCACGGCCGCAGCGCATTTGGGTTGGGACTGGGCAAAGATTAGGGCAATAGGCCGCTGGAGATCAAGGTGTTGTGAACGATACGTTAGACCCTGAGATGTGAGGAGGGATAGCTTCAAAGTTTTTGGTTGAGGGGGGGGTTTTTTGATGTTCAAAAACACATGTTACAGTTATTTTTCCGTTGCAGGAGATGCGCTTGGTCCATCGCAGGGCAAGACGGTGACATGGCTGGTCGGCCATTCATTTGTACATTGGGCAGCGAAGTTCGCGGAGAAGCAGATATATGGTCGGGCCTTGGGACTATCCAGCAGACGGCACGAGGTGCTATGGTGGGGAAAGAGCGGAATGCGGTGGGGTAACCTGCTTCCTTTCATCACTACTAACTTATCGAACTGGGGATGTCCCGATTTGTTGATCATTCATTTGGGAGAGAATGATTTGGTAAAATTATCAGGACTCACGCTACTGCAGCACATGCAGAGGGACTTGGAGATTCTCAAGAAAAAACTGCATGGTACATGCTTGGTTTGGACAGAGTTTGTTCCACGTAGAGTGTGGAGAGGGGCAGTAAAGTACGGAGCCATGGAACGGGCTCGAAGGAAACTTAACAGAGCGATGAGAGTGTTCTGCTGGGCTCAGGGGATAAAGATACTAAAGCATGAAAATATTACGGAGCAGGAGGCAGCTTTATTCAGAGATGATGGGGTGCACTTGTCCACACTAGGGAATGCGTATTATTTGACAGATCTGAGACTGCTGGTTGAGGAGTTGTGGGGAGAGAATTTGTGGATTACAAACAAGAAATGAGTAGCGCGGGGTGCAGTAGCGTGTCTGGGGGGGGGGGGGGGCAGCACAACGCCAAGTGGGTTGGTGCTGGTTGGCAGTAGATGGGGGAGGGTGATGAGCCAGATGCGGGCTTGGCCACCCTTCCAGGGAATAAACAAGCAGGTGAAGGCTCTGAGTGGGGGTACGCACGAACCAAATGGGGCATGAAAGGAAAAGGGGAGTGCGTAGGGGAATGGAAACGAAATAAGGGTTTGAAGGGGAAGGATGAGCGAGGCAGATGTTAAAGGGAGGGCGTTAATAAAGTTACGGTTTACGTTATAAAAGTTAAGGTTATTTTGCTTATGCAACCCTGTCCTAATAAATGACCTTTTACACTAAAAATACAGCTGTCACTGAGTTATTTCCCGATGAGGGGGCACGCGGGAAGCATAGAGCAACGCTCTAGTCTTCCCCGCGGGCCGGTTCGGGGAAGGAAGTGACGGCGGGACAGGGGATTGGGAGAAAGGTAAGTGGGGGTGGGTCTTAGGGGTGGGAATAAAAAGGGTTGGGGGTGGAGGGACCGGCCTCTTTCCGCGCTGACCCATCGTGCGGTTAGTTTGGCCTCCCACCCACCCGGCAATTGGAAGAAGAGTTTTGAAGGATGGAAGTTAGAGGTAGGGCAAAAAAGGGGGGAGGTTTACTTGTCAGTTAGGGCAGGTTGCAGCAGAGAGCGAGCAGTAGATGGGGGAGGGTGGTGAGCCAGATGCGGGCTTGGCCACCCTTCCAGGGAATAAACAAGCAGGTGAAGGCTCTGAGTGGGGGTACGCACGAACCAAATGGGGCATGAAAGGAAAAGGGGAGTGCGTAGGGGAATGGAAACGAAATAAGGGTTTGAAGGGGAAGGATGAGCGAGGCAGATGTTAAAGGGAGGGCGTTAATAAAGTTACGGTTTACGTTATAAAAGTTAAGGTTATTTTGCTTATGCAACCCTTTCCTAATAAATGACCTTTTACACTAAAAATACAGCTGTCACTGAGTTATTTCCCGATGATAGAAAGGTGGTCCACCTACAAGAACCATTTTTTCCTAAGTCACGGATGCGCAACCTCTGCGTGGCTCCGTATTGCATAGGTTGCGGCTCCGTAACGTATATAATTTCATTATAGTATTTTTTAACATTATCACTAAACCTCTTTACTTAAAATAAACTTTAGAAGTGTGTGTCATGCTAATTAGATTTTTTTTTTTTTAAAGGCCGTAGTCGAGTGCATGCCGCGACTCCGTAAATACATGCCACAAAATTACGTGACAGCTTTGCGACTCCTCGACTTCCTCTTAAACTATCAAAAGACTCAAATGTTTCTGTTTTCTCAATATACTTATGAACTTGTTAGAAAACCTCTTCTTTAAAAGGAAATACTCAACCGCTCTATATATGTATTTCAATAGTATTAAAACTACGTCGGAGTCGGCTTATCTTGGAGATATGCTCGGCATTGGTTATAATAAATGTATCAATAAATGTGGAAACACACTCAAAAGAATAACTCTAGACCAATTTACAAAAATACTTCAAGTTTTATAACATTTTTAACACCAAGATCAGCAAAATTGGGTAAGTATATATGATTTTTCAAATTTTAGCAAAAATAGTCTTTTTGTGCACCATGGGAATCAATGGGAAAAACGTTAAACATTCATATACAATAAGGCAATGCGCTCACAAGTGTCACCTTCTATTTTTAGGTCAAGGTGTTAGAGATTTCCTGTGGACCAGCCAGAGAAGTTCGGGTGGTTCCTGGTTCAAGTGGGAGCACCAGCTGAAAGTCTGAAAGAGCTGGTGCAGAACGAGGAAGGGGACCACTTGGAACTACACTGCACAGGTAGACTTAAAGGTATGGCTGGTGAGTCCCCTTGGAGTGTAGATGTCACAAGGGGTTAGGGAACCCTACAGCACAGCTGGTTTTCCAATGCAGGAGCCAGGGATGCCGGGTGCAAGGCAGGTAGGTCAGCCAATGGTCGTACGTGAAGGAGTCTTTGGAGCCAGGTGCAGGTCACTTTGAGGGTGGATTGCAGGTTAGTATGGACACTCTGGGGGTGGTTCTTGGGTGACCTGAAGTCTCTCAACTGGTGCTTCCTTCTGGTCCTTGGAGAGTCCAGAGTGGACTTTTGTTCAGGATGTCCCATGTTGGGGGTGCAGTGCCCCTGGATATGTACCTCTCAGCCACTAGAGATCACAGTGTCATTAAACTTGGCACACTGGCAGAGTTTGTCCTCCGGGTACATTGGGTGGAATTTGGTAAGGCTACTTTGTCTGGTTCAATGGTCAGTGGCCAGTCAGTGAACTGGACTTCAGTGGTTTCTTGCCTGCAGGTTGCAGAGAGTGATGCCTTCACTCAGGGGGAGGTTCTTGGCAAATTTTAGAAGGATAGTGGTCCTCTGGGGTTTCTTTGAGTCTGTCTGGTATCCAGTTGACCCCCACAGCAGCGGTTGTCGAGTCCCAGGTGCAACAGGCAGGGTTTGGCACCTTTTCTGTCTTGCACAGGACTTCCCTAACCCTAAATAGCTATTGTCTGCCCTCCAAGATGGAGGAAAATGGAATGGAGTGGTCACTTTGTCTGCCATGCCTAAGGGGTGGTGCAGGCTGAAGAGGGGGGGGCACTCTTGATACTCTAGGTTTTACTTTCAATTTTCCCACTCAAAATAAGGGGGAATCCGTTGGGTGGCTATCTGCTGCTAGCAGAGACAGAGGTCAGATTTCAAAGGCTGTAAAGCCTTTGAAGCTGACTCCTGGGCCTGGGTGCCTGCCTTGGGGAGGCGGTATAACACCTCCACCTAGGAAAGGGTTTGCGTTTTGGCTCCTGAGAGCAAAGGTTCTCACCCCAGGAGTCCAGATTTGTGTATGGTGGTGGCAGGCTGGTAGAAACCAGTCAGCAACCATGCCAGGGCTATTACGTTTTGCAGGGGGCACCTCTAGGGTGCCCCCTGGGTACATGTTATAATAAATGTGGCACTAGTGTGTATTTATTATTCTGAATTGTTGATACCAAACAACACGGTATTCAGTGAAGCCATCGTGTAACTGGGGAACTCGTAATGACCAGTGTCCCGCACATGTATTTGCCATGGCTTCCCTGAATACTTACTGTGCCCTAAGGGTTTGTAAAGACGCAGTAGGGGCATATTTGTTCATGCAAACATATGCCCTCACATGCATTATAGTGCACCCTGCCTTTAGGACTGTAAGGCCTGCCAGAGGGGTGATTTATCTGTAGTGCATGCAGTGTTTGTGGACAGGGCACTCTTGGTGAGTGCCATGTTGAGTTTGCAATTTTCAGATACACCTTGTCATGCACTTGCCATGGCAGTCTGCATGACGCTGGTCTGGGTCATCTCAGAATGGCATAATTGGTGCTGCAGCTCCTGGGTGCCCTTTTCAGTACACATGCCCTAGGTACCAGGGGTACCACTTACTAGGGGCCTACAAGGGTGGCTAAAGTGCCAATACATCGTACAGTTTTGGGGAAAGAAATCTGTCCATGGGAACCTGTTTTACAGGGGCCCAGGACACTTACAGTTTGAAACCACATCATTTTCCAGGCAAAAAGTAGGGAGTACCATGTCAAAAGAAGGCCTTTCTCACACTACTCCCCATGCAAATGAAAGGGGATGAAACTACCCTTCCCCTGGGGAGTCTTCTTCTTCTAAGTGGAAGAACCTGGAAAGGCCATTTGCAATGGCATGGCCAGTCCCAGGTCTGTGTTCCACTTTAAAGTCAATTCCCTGTAGAAATATGGACCACCTAAGCAGTTTGGGGTTTTTACCCTTCATCTGTTGAAGCCACCTGAGAGGCCTGTGGTCTGTCTGAAATAGGAAGTGAGAACCAAACAAGTATGGCCTCAGCCTCTTCATGACCCAGACCACAGCACATTCCTCTCTATGGCATTCCATTTTTGTTCCATGGGGAGTACTCTTCTGTTTATAACAGCAACAGGCTGGTCATGTCCCTCATTATTGGTCTCAGCTAGGACTGTTCCTATCCCAAGTTCTGAGGTGTCTGTTTGGAAAATAAACTGCCTGGAGTAATCTGGTGCTTTTGGGACAGTGGCAGAGCAAATTACATCTTTCAGAGTGTCAAAAGCCTTTTGGCAACTTACTGTTCAATTGATCCTTTTGGGCATTTTACTGGAGGTACGTTCTGTGAGGGGGCCACAATGGTGCCATCCTCCTAAAGTATTCCCTGACTTCGGTCTGGGTAGTAGGAGCTTCCCAAGCCAGAATTGTCTGGATCTTGGGCTCCAGAGGCTGAAATTGCCCCCACCTACCAGGTGGCCCAAGTTTACAACCTTTTCCTTCTGACACATACTGGCATTGACAGTGAGGCCTGCCTTTTTCAGGGTGTCAAGGATCTTTCCCATGTGGATCGGGTGATCCTGCCAGGTGGAGCTATAGATAGCAATATTATCTAGATGTGCTTCACTAAAGGAATCCAGCCCAGCCAGGACAAGGTTCACCAACCTCTGGAAGGTGACAGGGGCATTGTTTAATACAAAGGGCATGACAGTAAACTGATAGTGCCCACTTGGGGTGAAGAATGCTTATCTCACTTTTGCTGCAGGGGTCAGTCCAATTTGCCAGTACTCAGATGTAAGATCAAAGGTGCTCACGTATTTAGCTGCCCCTAATCTGTCTATGAGCTCAACAACTCTTGGAATTGGGTGTGCATCTGTTTGAGTTGAGGCCCCTATAGTCCAAACAGAGCCTCATTTCCTTTATCTCTTTCTTGGAGTGAGGTTTGGGGTACTGGCTAGCCTAGAGACTCTCAGAGGGTTCAATGACACCCAAATCCAGCATTCTTTTTACTTCCACTTGGATGCTCTCTTTGACATGGTCTGACTGGCTATAGATTGTGTTTTTGACAAGCAAGCTATCACCAGTGGCCATATCATGGGTACACCAGTTAGTCTTGCCAGGTGTCAGAGAGAATAAGCCAGCATATTGGTTGAGTTCCTGCCTGCAATCAGCCTGCTGTTGGCCTGTGAGGGTGTCTGAAAAGACCACTCCATCCACAGAACAAATTTTGTGAGTTGCTGGAGAGGAGTTCAGAGAGAGGTTACCTCTCTTCTTCCTATGCCTCCTCTGTAACCATGAGCATGGTCACATCAGCACTGACAAAGCAGAGGTTCAGAGGGTTGATTTGTATAATCCTTATAGGATTCCTGCAACTGCCAAGGTCAACTAGGTAGGTGACCTCCCCTTTTCTGGTATGGTATCGGGCCCAGACCACTTGTCTTGGAGAGACCTAGGAGCCACAGGCTCCAATGCCCAAACTTTCTGCCCTTGATGGAACTTCTCTAGTGCAGCTTTTTGGTCACATCAGTGCTTCTAGAGCTCCTGGCTGGCCTGAAGATTTTTACTTGTTTTCCCCACGTACCCTGCCACTCTGGAACAAAAGCCAAGTACATAATCTACAATGTCTTGCTTAGGATCTTTGAGAGGCCTCTCCCAGTCTTCCCTCACAAGACTCAATGGACCACTAACAGGATGCCCAAACAAAGGTTTAAAGGGGGAAAACCCTACTCCCTTCTGTGGAACGTCCCTGTAGGCAAAAAGCAGAAATGGGAGTGAGACATCCTATCTGCTTCTGAGTTTTTTAGGGAGTTCAATCATGCCTTTCAATGTCTAGTTAAATATTTCAACTAGTCCATTTGTTTGTGAATGGTATGGGGTAGTAAACTTATATGTCACTCCACATTCCTGCCACGTGTGTTTTAAGTATGCAAACATGAAGTTTGAACCTATGTCTGATAATAGCTCCTGAGGAAAGCCAACCCTGGTAAAAATACCCAGGAGGGCCGTGGCTACTGCAGGGGCAGTGATGGGCCTAAAGGGAACAGCTTCAGGGTACCTAGTGGCGTGATCCACTACCACTAAAATGTACCTGTTCCCTGAAGCTGTTTGCGGGTCAAGGAGGCCAACAGTGTCAACACCTACCCTTTTGAAGGGCACCTCAACCACAGATAGTGGGATTAAGGGGGCCTTCAGGTGGCCCCCTGCCTTTCAACTGGCTTGGCAGGTGACACAGGACTGCCAAAAGTCCTTCACCTTCTGGGACATTCCAGGCCAGTAGAAGTGATTAACTAGCCTGCTCCAGGTTTTGTTTTTACCAAGATGCCCAGCTAGGGGGATGTCATTGGCTAGAGAGAGAATGAACTATCTGTATTGCTGAGGCACTACCACCTTCCTGGTTGCACCAGGCTTGAGGTCTCTGGCCTCAGTAAACAGTAGTACATCCTCCCAGAAAACCCTGTGGGTACCACTGACACTACCCGTTTCGTCTTGTGCAGCTTGCTGCCTCGGACTTTCAAGAGTGGGACAGGTCTGTTGTCTATGGCACAGATCCTCCCTAGAGGGTCCCCCTGGTCCTAAGAGCTCTGGGGGAAGGGAGGAAGGCCCAAGCTCTGTAGGCTCAGTTTCCTTTGAGGACAACACGTTCTCTTCCTGGGAAGAGGGGGTCTGACCTGTGATCTATTCCAAAGCTGGTTCCCCCAATGTTCTTGCCTTTTCTTTTGGAGAGCTGGTCCATTGAGGATCCAACACCTCATTTTAACTCTGGAATTTGCTCTGTGCCCCTGTTTTGACACAACCCCATTCTGGGAGCCCAAGCATTGCTGCATGGGTCCTCAGTTCTACTTCAACCCACAAAGATTTCTCCAAATCATTTTCAAGCAGACAGTCACTTCCTTCTATCCAACTACTCCACCCTCAGTCAAAAGATACCATTAACATTAGGTGGATCTTTGTGACATTGTTAGCATTGGTGACATGATATGTTTTCGCTATCAGATACTGATTTGAATGGACCAGGTGCTGGGTCACCCTGGTGACACTAGCCCCTGTGACCCTCAAGGCTTCCACCTTAGTCCCAATAATCAAAGGGTGTGCCTGTATTTTTGCAAAGTAGTGGGCCAGGCAGCACAGGATAGATCTACCCCTCCGTCAGTGACTAATATTGCCTCTCTAGGATTACTGACATGACCAGGCCACAACTGAGATCCCATCTGGAACTTGGCAACTGCATTTACTGTAGGTCGACTAGAGTCATTTTTCTTGTTTTTATAGCCAAGGCCTCCCGTTTGGTGCCCTCTGTTTTCACAATCATGCCACCAAGACTTGTTGGGATCAAGGTTCCTACCTTTGTACCCACAAAAGGCTGTGAGGTCTCTTGGGGCCCACCCTCCTAAACAGGTTTTTGAGGGCCTGATGAAGACTCTTTGCTTTTATTTTGGTTCCCATCTTTCCCTTGGGGGGGGACTTTTGCATTTTCTTTTGCCCCCCCCTCCACCAGTGGTTGTTTTGGTCACCCTTGTTTTGACCCAGTGGTCTGCCTTGTTCCCCCAACTCTAGAGGAGAAAGTGGACCTAGGACTAACAGGAACTGATGTAGTTTCTCATTCTAACAATTACTCAAAAGATGCTCTTCCATAAGTAAATTATGAAGCTTATCAAAATCTTGTACCTTGCTACCTTCTAATCAGCCTCACAGCATTTTTACTGACTAGTCCACAAATGCTGCCCGGGGCTGCAATCTGGGTTTTTCAGGACTCCCTGAATTTAATTCTGCATTCTTCAGTTGTTACTCAAAGCCCTCTATCAGGGCAGCATTCATGAGGTCATATGACTTGACATCTGCCTCATTCAAGGTCAGAAGTCTATCCTTGCACTTGCCTGAGAACAGTTCCCACAACAGAGAACCCCAATGTTTTCTATCTACTTTCCTGGCTATGCAGGCTCTCTCATAGGCAGAAAACCACTTGGTGATATCACCCCCCTCTGTAAAATGTGGGACAACTCCTTTTGGAAGTTTTAGGTTGAAAGACTTCTCTTTTTCCCTAGTTACTTTTCTGCTGCCACCAGAGATTTGGCCTAGGCCGAACTCTCTTCTTTTTATATCTGTTTCCACAAGCTAAGCTTCTAAAGCTAGCCTTTTGGTCAATCTGGCCAGAGTCGCATCCTCCTCTAAGGTGGCTCATACTTCTGAGACAAAGGATCCTACCTCCTCCTCCCGAGCTTCATCTGAATTGCTTTGATTCTCTGTTGTTGAGGGTTCCCCCTCATCTGCTGCATGTGCAGTCTCATGTTCTGCCACAGGTCTCCTAAAAGCTTCTGTGGTGGTTTGAGGACTGGTATCCTTTGCAGAGAGCCCTCAACCTAGGGTATTTCAACCAAGGGGCCACGTCGATCTCTTGAAACTGGTTCTCTGAATCAGACATTTTGCTTTCTAAATTTGGGACCTACCTAATTTTTGGGAAATCTTTTGCAAACTTTCTAAAACCTTTGCAAACCTTTGGAAACTTTTTCTAAGGCCTAACTGTAGTAAAGACGTTTTTTTAAAAAAATTCTAATCACTTGTTTTAGGGATCTAACCAGGGCCCTAGCATTTAATTTAATCTTTTAAAAATTAAAAATAAAGTCCAATTGTAAAAAATACAACTACAGACAATTTTTAGAGTTATTTGTGTGCTCACTTAGGGACAAAATGGTATCATCAAATGTAGGAGGCTGGCTCTCTATATAGTGTTCAAAAATTATGTGCTTTGTGTAGAGAATCCAAGCAACCCCACCTTGGTATACAGAGGTGAAAGACAGGCCACCTAATGCTCTGTTTTTGGGATAGTGTGGACTAGGTGTATGTGGGGAGCTCCGCTCCACTGACAGTACTAGCAGAGCTTTTGAAACTCTGCGCCCTGCTTGAGCGCGGAGTTATCTAAGAAACTCCACTAGGCCCACAGGCGGATCTGAGCTTACCCGGTGCACGCTGCAGCCCAGTGTGGGCTGCACAGCACAAGCACAGACACTCTGCGCTTGTGCTGTGCAGCCTATAACTGGACTACAGCGCACACCGGAGCACACCAGAGGGAGGTAGCCGCGCTGACTCGTCACCGTCAGATGGCGAGGAAAGGAAGTGCAGAAGAGGCCTGAAACAGCAGCTTTCACTGCCTACGGCCCTCCTGATAGCACCCATCTCAGAAGCACTAGGCAATGTAGGCCTGGCTGACCAAGCCTGACTCTGCTTAGCGCTTATGAGACGGGCGCATTCAGGAGAACACCGCGGGGCACGGAACTCCGGCTTCACGGAATTCCACTGAGGTTTTTTTCAACTCTGTGGAATTCCGCAAAGCCGAACTCCGTTCACTCCACCCGGGCCTATTGTGGACGATCAGTTAGGGCCATCTTGGAGATGTGCTAAGCATTTGTTGTACTCAATGTATCAATAAATATGGACACACACTAAGAAAAATAACTCAAGATCAATTTACAAAAATACTTCAGATATTTAAGACCAAGATCATTGAAATCGGGTAAGTACTTTTTTGGTTATGATTTTAGCAAAAATAGTCTTTTTGGGCGTAATTACACACCATAGGAATCAATGGGAAAAACTTCAAAAACGCATATAAAATCAGGCAATGCTCTCACAGGTGTCACCTTCTATTTTTAGATCAAGGTCTTCAAGATGTCCTGTCAACCAGATGGAGAAGCTCGGGCACTTCCTGGTTCAAGTTGAAGCACCAGGTAAAAGTCTTGGAGCTGGTGCAGAACAAAGAAGGGGACCACCTGGAAACACACTGCACAGGTGGACTTAAAGGTATGTCCGGTGGATCCCCTTGGAATATAGAGGTCGCAAGGGGTTAGGAACCCCTAGAGAATAGGTGGTTTTCTGATGCATAGGCCAGGGAGGCTGGGTGCAGTGCATATTGGTCAGCCAAGGGGCGTGCATCAAGGAGCCTTTGGCACCAGGTGTAGGTCACTTTGAGGGTGGATTGCAGGCCTGCAGGGCCACTCTGGGGGGGTGTTTTTTGGGTGCCCTGAAGTTCCTCAACTGGTGCTTGCTTCTAGTCCTCAGAGAGTCCAGAGTGGACTTTTCTTCTGGGTGTCCGACGTTGGTGGTCCAGTAACCGAGGCTATGGCACATCTCAGCCACTGGAGGTCACAGTGCCACCAATGCTGGCGCACTGGCAGGGTCTGTCCTCTGAGTCTATTGGGTGGAATTTAATGAGGCTGCTTTGTCCAGTTCATTAGTCAGTGGCTGGTCAGTACACTAGACTTCAATGATTTCTTGCCTGCAGGGTGCAGGGACTGATGCCTTCCTTCAGGGGGAGATTCTTGGCGACTTTTAGAAGGCTGGTGTTTCTTAAAGTCTGCCCAATGTCCAGTCAACCCCTCAGCAGTGATTGTCGAATCCTGGGTGCAGCAGGGAGGGTTTGGTGCCTTTTTCTTCTTTTAGCAAGACTTCTGTTCTCAAGCCGTGGGCCTTCCTTGTCGCTGGTCTTCTTGTGTCCATTGAATCTGATCTGCAGGTCTAAGGATTCCCACTGAATAATGCATTTGGTGAGCATTAAGGAGAGTACAGAATAGTGGCCAATGGGCCACATACCTTAGGGTGGCTACACCCACTATGTGATGCTATGTGACCGCTCCCTGATAGGCTATTTTCCTGCCATCCAAGATGGAGGAAAATGAAAAGGAGTGGTCAACTCGCCTGCCACACCTGGAGGGGTGCAGGCTGAAGAGTGCCACCTCTCCTACACCGACTACGTTTTCCCACTGGTTTTCCTGCTCAAAGTGGAGGGAAAACCATTCGGCAGCCATCTGCTGCTAGTAGTAGAGTCAGAGGTCAGATTTCAAAGGCAGTAAAGCCTTCAAAGCTGCCCGCTGGGCCTGGGTGCCTGCCTGAGGGAGGAGGTTTCACTCCTCCACCCAGGAAAGGCTTTGTGTTCTGACTCCTGAGAGCAGAGGCTCTCACCCCAGAAGTCCAGATTAGTGTCTGGTGGTGGCAGGCTGGTAAAAAACAGTCAGCAACCAGGCCAGGGCTGTTAGGTTTTGCAGGGGGCACAAATAAGGTGCCATCTGGGTACATGTTATGATAAATCCACCACTGGCATCAGTGTGGGTTTATTATTCTGAATTGTTAGATACCCAACAACCCAGTATTCAGTGAGGCCATCATGTAACTTGGGAACTCGTAATTACCAGTGTCCAGCACATGTATTTGCTATGGCTTCCCTGTACACTTACTATGTCTTAAGGGTTTGTAAAGACAGAGTAAGGGCATATTTGCTCATGCAAACATATGCCCTCACATGCATTATGGGGCACCCTGCCTTTGGGGCGTTAAGGCCAGCTAGAGGGGTGACTTACCTATAATGCATGCAGTGTTAGTGAACAGAGCACTCCTGGTGAGTACCATGTTGAGTTTGCGGTTTTCAGATACACCTTGTCATATACTTGCCATGGCAGTCTGCACGAGGCTGGTGTGGGGCCTCTCAGGGTGGCGCAAATGGTGCTGCAGCTCTAGGAGACCCTCTTCAGTAACCATGGTACCAGGAGTACCACTTACTAGGGACTTACAGGGGTGGCTGAAGTGCCAATACATAGTCAGTTTTGGGTAAAGAGATCTGGCCCTGGGAACCTGTTTAGCATGGCCCAGGGCAGTTACAGTTCAAAACCACATCCTTTTCTAGGCAAAAAGTGGGGGGTGTCATGTCAAAAGAGGCCCTTTCACACCCAAACTCACTCACTGATAGAACAACTCATACATACACTCATTCACAGGTAGAGGCAACTTTCTCACCCGTGCAGTCACTCACATATCCACTCCCTTATCGGTGCAGCTACTGACACATTTACTCACTCTCTCATACAGCAACTGATACACTCACCTAGTTATGCATACAGCCACTCATACACCAACAGACTTGCATAAGTCTCTAACACAGCCACTCACACACCAACATACTCACTAAAACACTCAGTCAGCAGCCCATACAAGCACTCACACACCCAGGCCCTCACCTCTACAGCCAGTCAAACATCCAGTCACTGTACCAATGCAGTCTCTCACACATCACTTGCTCACTCATACAGCTACTTAGACAGTCACTCTCCCATACAGCAACTGATTCCACCACTCACTCGCCAATACTCCCACTCATACATCCACTCACACATCCATAGAACCACTGGATGATGTCATCAGTGATGTAATTTGAGATGTCATCATTGATATCATCAGTGATATCATGGACCATGTCATAAGTGATGTAATATGTGAGGTCATAAGCAGTGCATTTCGGGGGGCAAGTTATAGTTAACTCAGGTAAGTATAACTGAAAATGTCTATGGATTGATACATATAAAGTGTGAGCCCAACTGTAACATCCCTGTAACCTTTGTTTTTTTAGTGACTTTTTTAGGACTTTTAAATTCTATTTCCTAACTATAACTTCTCTGAAACCTTTGGTTTTTCATTGAATATATATATATATATATATATATATATATATATATATATATATATATATATATATATATATATATATATTTACTGTAATGCATAGGAATATATGAGTATGACACAATTACATGAAATGCATCTTTGATTTTCACACTAGTGGCACTCATTATGATGTAGAAAGGGGTTCAAAGAGGCCGGCAGAGTATGTTAAAGACTTTCTAACACCCATATAATGTAAATAAAGTGTTTGCTTGTTTTTCTAGGCTAATCTCTACAAGTAGATCTGATATATCAATTGCATAGTATGGAAAGCACTGCTTGGTAACAATTCTCAGAAGATATGAAGAGTGATAACATACCATACTACCTTTGCACATTTTTTTATTTGTCTGATGCATAATGACAAAATGTGCAACCCGTTCTGCTCTTTTGTCTTTCCATTTTATTTATTATCTCTACCATTAAAAACGCAAGAATCACTGTATTGTGCAACTTAGTACACGTGTTCAATGTGTTACTGCAATGCAATGAAAGTATTTACCTTCGGACACATTGACAGTCATTTAAAAAAAAAATAAGTGATAAATATGAGTGTTCACTTTCTCACACATCTTATTGATTACGTACTAAAAGAGATTACCAGAACAGCTGTTTACGTGATGCTGTTTTGCTGCACTAGCGACATCCAATGCAAAG
Source organism: Pleurodeles waltl (assembly GCF_031143425.1). NCBI lineage: Eukaryota > Metazoa > Chordata > Amphibia > Caudata > Salamandridae > Pleurodeles > Pleurodeles waltl. The sequence goes on along the minus strand of NC_090446.1, from coordinate 640,429,736 downwards.
ATGCATTTTAACACGCAAAAGAATGGTGCTAAATACACAGGTAAAAATGTGCAAATACGCACGGTAGTGGTGGTATTATCTTTCATGCCTCCGTATTACAGAAAACACAATTCTGTATCAAAATGTAAAGTCCAGCGTAAACTGCGTTTCTGCCACTGAGTTTTACATTCCCTTTTGGAGGTCCTTGAAAGCGGGTAGAAATGCTGAGCAACCATAAAACATCAGGAAATAGGACTATTGCACCATTAAAGCATATCCATAAATTACAGTTAGATTTCGTTTATTTTAATTTCACCAGTATCATCTTAGATTTTGAGGCCCCTTTGTGGAGGGTAAAGTTTTAAAACACTTTGAATTCTTTACTCATTTTCAGCTCACTCAAGCAATTATAATTTCAATCAATGGTGAATTAAACGTTGAAGGTAAAGGAAGAGACGATTAGAGAGAATTAGACGCAGAGACAGGTGAGAAAGTCAGGAACAAACAGATGAGGGGGAGAGAGAATGAGGAATTAGAGAAATAATTAAGATGACAAGACAGAGTTAAGGTAGGGAGATGTGGAGCACAGAAAAACGTTAGACAAAGAGAAGAAGAGATAAAGAGTGAACAAGAGAATTCAATTAAAAAATAACTTTTTTATGCATACTATTCTCTGAGATACAGCAGGGGCGCAACAATCGCCCCCGCAGCCCCCCCGGTGCAGGGTGGAGTCAAGCACCAGAGGGCCACCTCAACACAGCACCTGGCCTGATTGAATCGGTGGGGGGGAATAGGGGAAGGCCCTCCATGTTCTGTGCAGGGTGGCATTTCCAGTTTCGTTGCGCCACTGATATACAGATTATCCCAACAGGGCTCCTCTTAGAAGGTGGAGGCTCTGGGCCGTTGCTCACTTTGCCCTTGCTTTACAGGTGGGGGACTGTACCGAGACCTTCAACCAAATAGTCAAATAGTTCAAATAGTTCACACTGGTTCCAAATCTGTGATCCTCTCCCCTGAAATAACGTAGTTATTTTTGTCACCCCGCCCCCTTCCCCTCAACCTTACAGTAGACAAAGCAGACTGAAAACTTCCTGCAATAGAGAATATAACAATTCTCAGGTCGTATTTATTCATAACCACATAAACCCGACATAAAAACATAGTCGCATTTTTCTGTATTTTCTTTCATCCTTAATTTCCAATATTCATTTACAACATGCATCTCAAGTCATAATTTTGGTTCTTAAAAGGAGTCATGGTTGTCCACCCACCAGGCACCTGTGGCATCGACTGGACTGTAGATTGGGGGCTGTGTTCCCCCCCCAAACAAGTTACACTTCACAAGGCAAAACTCACCTGCCCCCTCAGGATAGAGGGGGTGCGGGCCTTCATGATAACTGTCCCCCAAACCCACCAAGCCAGAGCCAACCCTAAGCAAGGGATCTCCCCTGGCACCCGATGGAGATGGTCCTGGGCAACCAGGCCATACCTTGGTCCCCTGGCGCAGTCTCCATCCCCCCAAATTCCCAGAGCCATGTAATGGAGTACCATGGGGGGAGCTATGGACATTCACTGTAGCGGTCATCCCGAGTCCCTTTTCTACACCCACAGCACCGCCACCCTGGTTTGAGCCAAAGGGCATCTGATACCGTCTTAAGTTCGCCTGCATTAGTATTCTTGATGCCAAGGTTGTCCACCTGCTTTGTGCCCAAACATGACTCCTTCCCTCCCACAGGCCTGGTTGGTTTCCCGACCAACCAGGCCTCCCCCCAAAGACTAAGATACTCGGTGCTGAGAGAGACACTGTATTGAAAATGCTACCAGGTTCTCAACAAACAATACATGTCCGCCGTCCGACAGGTGTATTCCATCTTTGTGAAACATTGTCTCTCCTCGAAGGCACCCATGCGCAACAGTCCTTAGCACTGACGTGTTGAGAAGCTGTTTCATGAGTCTGTTCAGCCGCCTGACTGATTTATTAAGGGCCTTTGTTGAGCTCCCTGACCTCCAAATCCACCCAGGAATGATATGGGACCATGTTATGATAGCCCCTGGACACCGTTTTGCTAACCAGGAGATCTCCACCATCAATTCCTCAAAAACTGTTCTCCTCCCCATTGTTGGCAGATCATTGCCTCCCACGTGAAGGATGATGAGCGCCGTCGTAGAACCTCCTCAACGAGCTGGCGAAGACCATCAAGGAGCAGACCCCCTCTTGCTATCCAAAGAAACCGGGGATCTGTGTCCTGCGCCCGACTGCGGTACAGGTTGAAGAACAGCCTCGCCTGACGCACAAATTGATGTCCAATAACACAAACGCTGGTGGGAGCTATGTGCCCAATGGAATTACACATGTGGTCATTGGTGTGACAGAATTATTCCTAGATCATATGAAGGCGAACATAGAGCTTATAGCAATCTGACTTCCACCTCCCAATCCTTTTGACCGTCTCGGCATTGAGCCCTGCCACCACTGCTGATGTTGCCACTCCTATCCTAAAGAAATGGGAACTAAATTTGCCCTGCATGCCAACCACCAGCAAGGCTTTGCGCGATACTTGGGAGAACTGATACCTAGAGAGGGGGACACCAGATGCATGAACCAATAATGAGGTGGAAGAAACCTGGGGACGAATCTGCAAGTACCTTTGAACTGCATGCACTGGACTACCACTGAAGTCACTGGCCCTCCCCAGTACTAACTGTGCGCCCCTCCAAGACTGGTCTGTCTTGGACGGTGGTATAGTAATTACCAAATCCCCCCCTTTCCAGTGAACATGAGTCAGCAAAATTCCACTGTGAATGTCCTGCTTAGATCTGGCCACAAGTTCTGAGACTCGAAAAGCTCTGGCTGTAACCAAGATAGATGACACAACTTAATAATTTTGGTGCTGACCTGTAATGAACTATGTATCTTTTTAGCAACTATTTGGTATTCCCTCTCCATTTCATCAATTGTCAATATTTCCATTTGACCTGCATATTGGGCCCAGTTCTGGATGTTTTCCGTAGCGATCACATGGAAAATACACTCTTTTTATGTCTTTGTATGTCTTTTTGCAGTAATCACAAGGTAGGCACATTCTCTCTTCATTAGGAAGTACGCTTTAATCCGTTCTTAATCCATTTACCATTCCAACATGGCCACTGTCAAATTACACCTAGTACGTTCTCTCACAGGGCCATGACAAGGGAGGTAGGACTAACATATTGGAACACATTTAACATGGCGCTGTACCGGCACGCCGTAACTCGCTAGACAGGATTTAACCCGAGATACTTTGTTACCAAACGATTTCCACATAGGCCGGTAAGGGACTCAGACGCTAGTTTTAATGTTCCGTTTTTCTAATAAGTGACTTCTACAAAATTTCTTGCAGTTCGCATACTTACCGATTACCAACCGCGATGTTTGGGGGCACCCTGAAAACTGTCAATTACGATATGTGTCAATAAGCTTCATGACAGCTTACGTTCTTGTTTCATTCGATGCCTGTTTTAACCTCCCCACCTGAGGAGGTATTTTGTTACAAAAGTACTGACGAATGGTTTTCCTATCTAACTCAGTATTGATAGGATTCCTCGTTCAGCAAAGGGGTATTGTATTGTACATATGTTGGGTTAGATTTACCAACTGCCACCATAGATGTTCGCCTTATATATGTCATATCGCTATACCATGTAAATTATACTCTGGCGTTATGTTGGAGCAATATGAACTGTTTGTCATACTATGCTAACATTTTCCTACACAGAATGAATACTCTAACCGACCAAAATGTATTTCTACAATGCTGAACTTTCTCAGATGATTTATTATTAGGTATGCTCTGCCAATGATAGCTTTTACACCACAATAATCGGTATTATACTCACTTGGGAATTTGAATATCAAATACGTGATTTTATTATTTAACTTTGCCAGCACTTTCCCTTAAATATACTATATTGCACAACTCACCAAGCATGAATTTAACTCACTGCTATCTTTCTGTATATCACTCAATGTATGACCGTCTCACAATATCACCTAGGGAATGCGATTGGTATCTACTTACCTTGAGTCCTTTGCACACCCTTCCTCACATAGGGTGCTAACTCTATTCTCCATGTTCATCACAGTGCACCGAATTTCTTTGGAGACATCATGGTACTTTTCCTTTCCTCATTACATCAAAGGAACTAACACGCTAGCTCTCAATAATTTTATCCAATATTGACCCAACCATTATGTGTACTTTACAGCCTTGACAAAGCCCCAGGCAAACCTGCCCTAGGGGGTGAAACACGTGTCGGCTTTCGGCTCACATATCAACGATTCTTTGTCTAAAACCACAATATAACCTCCTTGAACCTCTTATCTTGAATCATCGTGATATATATTACTATACATCTGCAAGTTTGGAATCTTATATGTGGATACATTGTGGGTTACGCATTTCTCCTCAATCTCAAGATTTTAATTTGGGCAAATTTGTCCACACACCATGTGATAACGCACATTCAACTATGAAAGGGAATTTCTAGGATGAGAGAATTGGACTATAGGAACCCAGTTTCTTGACTCACCAAGTTCAAATAGCAGACCATCCCTCCACGGTTAGAAGAGTGAGCATATAACAAAGGACTACAATGTGGCTGAGTTTAGTTGAAGCGTTACTTGCAACACTTTTTGTTCGTTGTACTAACCGTCATAATTGTGACATGTGCATTGTCACAGAAGTCAAGCTATTCCTTCCTGACGAAGCCCAAGTAGGCCAAAACCAGTCTGAGGCCGCTTGTGTTCCTGTGTGGAGGGGAACTGGGTTACAGTTTGGGATTGTTCCTATTAGATCATGACAAAGGTGCATATGGCTAACCTCTGCCTAGAGTGCCGTGGTAGGTAGAATGCGATGGCCTAGCATGTGGCCTTGGGATATTGCCAGGGGCTGATATTAATTCAAGCATTCCTTCCACCATACTGTTGTCTGGCTCCTGATTTAGGACACTGATGCATTAGGTCTCCTGTTGCTTGCGAAGTTACTTTTGAAGATAAAAAGAAAGGGAAAACAAATGGTTTAGTGTCCAAGAAGTGGATATTTCAATGTAAAACTGATAAAAATGGTGTAGAAGAAAAGACTGGATTACCCAAGTCTCCCTGATTAAGATGGTTCTATTTACTTGATTGATCGATTCATTCATCTGCTCAGCATTGTAATAACTGGAACGTTACCCCGACATTTCCACTGCATTGTATTCGGGGTTACTTTCCTCGATGTGGAGTTCTATGAAGCATAACACAAAAATCTTTATGAGCAATAATCCCATGAAATACATAATAACACTGAGAAATAGGAAAATCGAAGTTATGGGAAACATATTTAAAATATCTACTTTAAAATGATCTTGCCAAAATAATTTTACTAGTTGCAGGCTTTAGAACACCTTTTATATTTTTTTCATGTCAGCCTTACCGGCACTTTTCGGTAGGGAAGCATGTGCGGAAAGAATGGAAGGACTTTTAAACGAGACCCTACTGCACTCAATACCTCTTTGGTTCTAGACTGCGTCACTCTTCCCATCAATCTGCATATTAACAACGAGCGATTGTTCTTCTTATTCCCGCTTGTTGTTGACATATTTCATGTTAATGGCTTGTTTAATTAAGCTGTGGGTGTGCATTGTTTGCCGATGGGAAAGTTACTAGAGGGCAACGAGATAATTATGTCCTTTCTTCGAAGTGACAAAATGTTCTTTCTGGCAACTAAACGCTACTAGTTCTAGTATGAGGTGGAGGGAGCGTGAGCCCGGCTTGTCCCCGCCGACCAGTCGACCGATTCTGAATTCTCAGTTTCTGGAGAAGTGGCGGCCACTCTTCGCTCCTCTGAGGCCCTGTTTGCAGACCATTGCCTGCGGGCCAGGCCTGGGTGTGGTTTCCCGCTCGAGTTAAACCTGATCGCTACTTCTTGAAAGAAAATACTCTGGGTTGTATTTATTGGGCGAAAACATGTGTACAGAAGGTAATATGTATTTCTTTTTAAGATGTCAAGTGAATATCGTATCGCCGTTACAATCAGAGTCTGTGGTGGGCAAAATATTTCAGCAAATATTTAGAAGCACCTTCTTGTTATGATCAAGAGCCCAAACTGCCCCCAGCTTCCTACTGGCAGAAGCTTTTAAGCAAATGGAAATTCTAGTCACTGCCCTTGAGCTGAACCCCGAGACCAAGAGCTGCTGAGTGAAAGTCAGAGAGGGAAATCCTACTCTGCCATCAAAGAGGGCCTTGGATCATTCCGCCTCCCCTAAGCAGGCGAGACTCCACACAATATCCTCAGATCTGCAGTCCTATGTATAGCAAAGCATCTATGCCACTACTGACCATCAGTTCTTATCTCAATTGGCAGAATGTAATATTCAGCTACTAAACCTTTCCTCCTGTCAATTTGCCCAATTGCAAATTTCACAATCGTACAGACACCGGGTGCACCTGGAGTGTTTCTGTGGAAATCCCAGATCTATGTATTTCATCTACACCTCACCCATCTGGAATGCTGAGCTCCATTACTCAGTCCACTGTGACGATTACTACTTCACCAGTTCGTTTGCCTCACACACTGGTATGTTTAGACACAATCCTAAACCTGCACTTACACAAGCTAATCACATCTGGGACTCTCACACACAATGCCATATCCACACAGAACACACTCCACCCATGCACCCGCCTTTCCGTCTCATAGGATCATGCACTTTATTGGGATTTAATGGATTAAAGACAGTGAGAAGCTTGTCGCATTATAATCTTAGCAAATGCACCACTATTAATGCAGGATGTAGGCGTTGGTCTGGAACCACTCCCGGACAAGGCGAAAGCACTACAGAGACACTCAAGTCGAAACTGCGGCCTATACAACTACCAGGTAATGCATACTAACATTCAAGGCTTCGGGACAAACATGGGCCCAATTAAGTCTCAGAAGAATGTTAGCCCAAGAGAGTAAGGTGTCAGGGAGAGCTTTCCAAGCAAACCAAATTCGTCCAAAATGTGTTCCCAAATACGTTTGCTGTTCGAGCAAAACAGACTATTGCCACTATGATGATGTGTTTTTTTTTCAAAGAGCATTGGAGTATTCATCAATTAACAGTGGACTATGTAGAAATTGTAAAACATGTACTTCATCATAAAACTGGCAGTCTGATGATTTGGTAAGAATTAACTTTTTATTTTTTATTTGAATCAGAGACAAATTATGATTTTTTAATTCATGATATAAAAATGACAAATGAAAGATATACTGTCAATGATTAACTAGGGGATCACATATAAATCTGTATGAAATGTACATTACCAGTGACATTTACTGGGCTGGATAATGTATAAAATCATTACATTCGCTGTTGAATTCTTCATTTGTTCATATAAAAAATACTCATGTAAGCTATGATGTGCTTGTAGGATCATCCATTTTGCTGGCTGTCTTGCACACCTACATGGCTTCCTTTGAAGCAATCCTAAATTTCCACTATGTTGGCTACCATATGTATGCTGGCAATGCTCATAAATATATATATTATGATCCCAAAAGAACCAGAAAACTGAAGGAAACTATATGATTGCCTTTAACGTATGTACATACAGCTGACCAACAACTGGCCGTTTCTGAATGGCACTAAAATTGACGTCATCCACATCGGTCACAAAATCCTAAATCATTTGTCACTGTCTGACCTCGAACTATCTAAAGATCCCTGCCACACATTCAGTAAAAAATGTCGGAGTGATTTTTGACCCTGAATTATCTTTCTCTTCTCAATGTAATTCTGTAACCAATAACTTGCTTTTCTGCCTAAGTAGCCTTTGCCGGAATCTCTGACGGCCGCAAACACTAGACTGCATTGTCTTCATGAAAGTAGTGCGCCCTGTCAAGCGGTAACTACAGTAATGCGGTTAGTAGGGCTGTCACAGCCAAAACCTTGAGTAAAGTAACAACAGTTTATAACTTTCCCTCCTAACTTATTCTTGGTTTAGAAGATCCTCACCACATGTTCCAACATTTAAATCACTAGCTGCCCATCAAAGGATTACATTATGAACTTTATGCCTGGAGCACAAAGAATTGCATAGATAGGCTGGGGCTACAATTTCAAATTATTCATTTCAGATCCCCTAACCGGATACCTAATACTGAACCTCCTATCAGGACTCACATTGTTCCCATCGTGACTAAAATGGTTCGGGGGCAGATATCGATCCTAACAAGGCTTCACTTGCTGGCAATCTTCTCTGCTGCATCTTCACTGTGAAAACACATCTATCACCAACAACTGAAGAATTACCTCTGGACAAGAGCTGTTTCCTTAGTGACTTTGAACTTTTCTGTAACTTCTCCTGCCCTTTCCCCAGGGCATCCAGTACTATACCCACACCGTTGGATGCTAAGTAGTTACGAAAACATTCAAAGAAATAGATAAATAAACACATAAATAAATAATGAAATAACTAAATATTTCTGAAGTACATTTTACTGAACAAAGTATGCTGTCTTAGTTTGTCTTTATGATACTCTAAAGAGCAACAGTATTTATTACCCGATATCACATACTTTTGATACACTTACTGGATATTTTGTATTAAATGGAAATTATAACAACATTAGGTAACTAAGAATGTCTGCCTGTTAAATGTTAAATAATTTCTCTTTGCTGCTGCGTTCCACATCCCTTGTATTGGCTGCACATCCGGCTGATCAGAGAATCATGCAATTAAATATTTGATACACTTCTGGAATGTGTTCAAGATTGGCATTTCTCTTGGTGGTTGAAGTTGTCCTTTCAAGTGGTACACACATATTTATAATGTAACAGAAGATTTGTGGTGATCCGTTCAACCCCACCTGTTTTTGCCATAACTTAAACTGCTGATAGAACAGCTAGTGACAAACACGTGCTGAATAGGCATACTGTCTATGTACAGTGAGTACTTTGCAGTCCCGAAGAATGTGCATCATCTTAGTGTGAATAAATGCGGAAAAAGGATGCCTCAACCTCCTACAGGTGAGGAAACATACTCAATGTGTCCAATCTAGCAAAACGATGTTCCCCGATTAAAACAAATCCACTACTTCCGTTTCCCTGCCTCCACAGAGCATTGATGATGAGGACTGGATTTCTGGGAAACCATTGGAAATTCGTCACCGCCATTTTACCGGTGTGACGCACATTTAACTTTTCTCTTATGGACAGCTCACATAGGGTGTTATTGAAACTGTCTTGGGTCGTAAGAGACAGTATCGGGCACCTTTAGTATCTCAACATTGAGATATGACAGATACCATAATAAAGGTGTGTATTCACACTAAAGGTGCTAATGGATTGTATCTATAGAGAAAGGATATCCTTGCTGTATTCCTCCTCCTACGCCACCCCTTTACTGTAGTCTCTTGAATGGCTCCCTGCCAAGTCTGGGGTCTCCTGAATGAGTCCCATCCAGGTTTGAGAATTTTACCTGACCCCTGCCAAGAATTAGGACCCTTGTGCAACACCAAACCCAGACTTCAGGATCGTGATGAATCCCAGCCCCGGTTAAAGTATTTAAATAACTCAAACCTGACGCACAAAAATCATAAATAAGCCCATACCTCGAATGAGAGTACTGAATGTCTGGCAGCCAATTACTGAGAAACCTACATGCCTCTAGATGAAGTTGACCTCCAACTAAGATGACAGAAACTCCTCTGACTCCCATCCATCACTGAAGCCACCAAAAGACTCTCACTTGAGGATGAGAACACTGAATGACTCAATTCCCAAATGGAAAATCTTGAATGACTGTCAGCCTTAGCTTGTGAATATTAATTGACCAGGATGGAACTTGGGAATCTCACTAACGTTCCAGTGAAAGCTTGTTACAGCATCTTGCACGAATCTCCAACTTAGACTTGGGAAAATTCAATCTGATTTCTTCCTCAACCATGGCCGTCTTGAGTGTTGTACCGTTATAAAAAAAAGATTGCACGGAAAAAACAGTTTTCTCATGTGAGGAGGGTGACCTTTTCAGCCAGTTATATCAATTCCAGTTTACAGTGTCCATATTAAAAGGGAAATGTAGCTGCCAAAAAAAAGTTCTAGTCTCAGATATGCAATATACAACACTTATAGGGCCGCAAAATAGTATAAAGATAAAAGCCAAAACTAACTGTTAAAATACAGAATGCAGAAATCCCTCAAGACGTTTCAGGCCGATTACAGGCTGCAGTAATAATCAATGAAACTGACTCAATACTGCCGCCTACTGGTCTCACATTTTGCAGTGACTAAACATGGGCTAGTGCGCAGGTGGGCCGTCTCATCTCCTCCTCTCTACCATCTCTCTCTTTCTGTTTTTCCTTCCAGCTTACCCACTCTTCAGAAACCCTCATCCTGGGCAGTCCTTGCCTGCCCAGCTTTAACTATCTCCTTTGTTTCCAAGGGTCTGTGCTGGTACTAGAAGGCACATATTTTTAATTTACCTGTTGCCCTGTCTTTACTTGCTCCTTCATATGCTCTTATTCCCATCATTTTTCACAATAGACTCCTTTACTAGGTACCTCTGTTGGCAGTACCAGCCGAGATCGCAAGGAATTCATTAGCTTGATTGCCCCTCGAGGACAATGCAAGAAGCTGGCATCAAGGATCGTGGGAGAAGCTGGCACCGGAGGCAAAGTGAAAGGCTGGAAATGGATTCCATTGTAAGGAGCTGGTCCTGGTGTGCACGGGGCCATGGAAGGCAGTAGGAGCTACACAGGTGGGCAGTGTGAGAAGATTACAATGATGTTAATTTAGAAAAGATGACAAGAGTGCAGTGTGCAAGCTGCCCTAGTGCACAGTGTGAGAAGCTTGCACTATTGGGTAACTAAGAAGCTGGTATAATTGGGGCAGTGTGAAAAGATGTGTCTATGGGACAGAGTGGGACATTGGCTGTAGTGGGCAGTGTGAGAATATTCCAATTATGCCGAATGGAAAAAAAATGGCATGAGTGTAGTGAGCAAACTGGTCCTGGTGTATAGTGTGGGAAGTTTGCAGTAGTGGGAGCTGAGAAGCTGGCATTAATGGAGACAGAGTGAAATGGTTTGTCTATGACACAGAGTGAAAAATTGGCTGTAGTGCGGTGTGTGAGAAGATTGTAGTGCTTTGCAGTATGAGAAGGTGCTAGAGATGAGCTGTGTGAATAGCCATGAATTCATGTATTCCTACAAAAATGTTATGGCTTGACTAGGTCACCTCCTTATACCGCCCCTCCCCTCCCACCCCCCTCCCCACACACACACATACACAAGGTGTAGTTAGACCTGGCACCCAACTGATGGCTAATAAAGTCTTAAAGGTTATAGATTAAGTACTTGGGAAAAAGGAAGAGTTCTTATATTAATGTTCCGTTAGTCATGTTATATAGCGTGATGCTACCTAAACAGGCCTGCTGGGTGATGCCAATAAGAAAGGAAAACAGTTGAAACATAACCAACTGTTGTGAGTAGAGCCAGGTTTTAAAGGACTTTCTGAAGACTAACAGAGCACATGTTGCTTTTAATGGTAATGGAGGAGAGTTACCTAAGTGGGCCGCATTTACCACAAAAGGACCTGCCTCCTAAGTGTTTATTGTCTAAACTTTGGGATGATAACAAGCTTTGCTTCAGACGAGCGCAGCAGGTGGGCAGATGTATAATGTTCAAACTTTTGCTGCGGATAAAGAAAGCCTGTTTGTAAAAGGCCTTGTGAACACAACACAGGGATTTAAACATAATCCTCTTAGACACAGGCAACCAGTGCTGTACATCTAAAGCAGCAGAAGTGGAGGCATACCAGGGCCATTGTAACACTAATCTGGCACAAGCACTTTGGCTTTGCTGTAACGAATTCAGAATGACAACACGAGAGACCAGATGACTCCGGAGACTGACTGCACCACCAAATGGTAAATGGAAACATCGGAAAAGGGCACGGTTTGCCGCAGGGCACAGTACTGAGAAGCAGGTTTCAGACAGCTGGCTGGTATGGTTGGTGAAGGATAGTTTGTCATTCATGAAAAATCCTAGGTTCCTCACTGTCTCTGGCGGAGAAGGAGCTGAGAGCCATGATGTCGTCGACTTAAAAAAAAAAATAGCATAAATTCCCCTTTATTGTTGCTCTTCGTTGGTACTATGTGTGTGCTGGGACTGACAGTGCTTAATTAACAAAAGATCATGTGTGTTATTGGACATTATCTTCTGTGGGGGACTGGAATCTGCGTCATCGCCAGCGACGCCCGATGACAGTCCATTCAGTGCCACTAAAACCTCCATCAGCCGCAGTCTAGCGGAAGAAGCGGATACATTGCCTTCTAGTGTTTTTCTCAGAACCATTTTTTGTGCTGCCAGTTTGTAGAACACGTTAAAACTTCACATATCTTGTAAAATGTTTTTTTACATTACAACAATGTTTAAACAAATTATGTGAAGTTTTTAAACATAAAAATGAGCTTTCCAGAAAGAAAACGTACCTGCTTACATATTACTAAGTCCCCTGCATCCATTTTATCACTAAAGCAGGACTATCTCGTAGGTCCCAATGACTGGGCAAGCTGTAGAGCGTATGCTTTCCTGTTTCCTCATATTTACGCTGACAGCTGCAGCTTAACCTTGCAGGAATGCTGATTAGAGCAGAAATGCCCTGCAACTGTGGACAGTCACGAGGAATGTATTCTCTCAAACAGACGGAGCAATATCGGGTCTCGTGATGAAAGTCCTGATTTTCACGTGATGGCCCCTCTCCAGACTTGCCTACTCACAGATTGTCATCACGTGTCACACAAAATGACACGTACCGAAGCTTGCCCGGTGAAGAGCACTGGTACTGAAACAACGTTCGGAGAGGAAGTGCGGTTATTGATGTCACTTCGTTAAAGTAACAGAGCTTGTGAAAAATTCAAGCATTCCACATAGAACAAGTAAAGCAAATGAGCCAAGGCCAATCAGCAGGAGAGTAGCAAAGATGTGGTATGTAGCCAGTAGTGCATTTTGGAGTATGTCGTTGCAAATATATTACTAAAAGATGGAGTGTTACCACGCTGGTATTCACATGCAGCACATTTCCATTGGAATAGCCACAGCCTTCACACTGGCATGCCCTGATACTGATAAAACTATGTAGTGCACAAACTATAAAACAAAAAATAATTCATGGAAATCGGGTGTTTGCACATACTTATCACTTTCACATAACCAAGTACAATGTCTTGATTTGCGTGGATCCTATTAAAATGTTTGTTTCATCACACTTAAGAATTACAAAAAAATGCTTAATTTGTGCATTGCTAACTGTTGATATATTTGGAAATGTGTGTACAGTTCATTTTAGCTATTTAAATTGTGTTGTGCGATAGAAAACAACTACGATTTTTAGGTCTTTTCTTTCACATTCCCACTACCCCATCAAGATTGCCAGATAGTTCACTTTACAAAATCCTCTAACTTTGAAATCAGAGAAAGAAAAGTAAACACAAATCTCAATGTTAAACTAAGAAGCTCCAATTTGTCGAAGACATAGTTTGAATTTTTTTTGAGCACACAGCACACGTGACAAGATAAAAACAAAAAATAAAGGCTTCTTTATTGCTCATTTACCTTTTGAACTTCTGCAGTTATTTGGAAGTGCAGCAGCATCCCCACCATCCCTGGTTCCAGTGCCTGTGGTGAATAGCTGATACCTTGAAGTGAACACCATTTGAGCTAGAAACCCTGACACAGTGTTTCCAGCTAGTAGGAGCTAGTGTGAAATCCAGTACGAATTTTTAACCTCCCCAGGACTTGAGAGGAAGCTTTAGAGGGAAGGGGAGGTGAGACTGCGCCAGTTGTGAAATGTTTTAAGCCCCCCGTCACCCTATCTTCCTGTCTTTGACAGATTTATCATCTAAGAAATGCACTTGTTTAGGCAGAAGAGGACATCGAGGTGAAGGAGCCGACCTGGCAATTTGGTAAGAGGCTGGATGTAGAGGGACAGTATGTGGAGCAGTACAGACACTGCCATCATGTGGTGACCAGGTGCTAGTGTATCACCATACTGTAGCAAGCTTAAGTGTCACTGAAATTAAGTGTCGGGTTCTAAATTTAGTGCAGGGGCTGAGGCCCAGGAACCACAGACCCAAATTAAACAGTGACTGAAACTTAAAAAGCAGACACCTAGCTAAGAAGCAATGGAGATTTTTATATAGATTCTTGGGGCGCAGATTCAAGTTCAGACATATGCTTCCAACGTGTTTGAGTCCTGATACAGCGCCAGCCACAGAAGAAGATGAGCTGAGGGGTTCTTCTCAGTGCAGAAGGATCGTTCTTAGAAGAGTTGTTTGTTTAGGCCATTTCTGAAGTAAATGGAAGGAGTGAGTCATTTCCGTGGGAGGTGGTATATTCTAGAGCTGAATGAATAGCTTGAAAACGTTTTTCTTGTGGTTTTAACTTGTAGAAGAGTTTCCTCAAACCTACCAGAGCAATAATTTGTCTTATTTTTCTTTTCTCTATCTTGAAAGGCCTTTTTTAGGCCCATCAGAAGAGAGTATACTCTCCGAAATAACACAAATTTTGTTGAGGGTTACAACATGATGTCATTATCTGACAACAGAAAGTCATTGATCATTCCAGAATTAAGCGATGGCATAAAGGAGGGGTGACGGTTGGGGTGCGTTCTACATTAAAAAAGTGAAAAAGGATGGGAGTTCACCATTACATACAGTGAAACCACCAAACACTAACCAACTGGTAGTTAATAAATGCAAGAAAATCTTGTGCTCAAGATTGCGCTGGAAGCGAACAGCAACAGTTCTGATGAATACATGTGTGATTCTATTCCGTATTGTGGGTATCCTCCCTATTAAATTTTTTGTGTACTGCTAGGGGAGCTTGTCTCCCTTTCCTAGGCTACTGTGCACAACAGTGCCATTTCATTCTCCTCACTTGCTGTCCTGTCCGTGGGTCTCAATGTGCTGTGTAGAGAATCTTTACCACGGGTCCTAGTGTTGTGTTTACAACACCAGGACATATTCACCTCACTCGTGACAGAAACACCTTTTGTACTTTCCGCTGTGCCATGTAATGTGTGGGCTGGTTGACATGGCCTTCACTTGAAATTCTGTGATATTTGAGCTCTAGTGAGATCCTTTCTGAAAAGATACACTCAGCTGGGTGTGACAGGGCTGATAAAATTTTGTACAAAGAGATTTTGATCTGTTACAGTTTTAGGGGGATTCCAGCAGATAAATTTGCCTCACAGCAAATCATGTGGTATCAATTCACTAGCCCCTCCAATAACATTAATCTCTCCATAATTCTCACATTTATTCTTCTTGACTTGTATGTAGCTGTCATTTACATTGTCGTTTCCTGTGTGTGATGCATTGGGCAAATCATTATTGTACAGGGCTTGCAATGAGATTGTTGGTCATCACTTCTTACCAACTGCTTTTGATGATCGTGACAGGGCAATAGTTGAATGAGTGTCTGTCATTTTGTTTGCCTCGCAGAGCCCATCCTCTGCTTTCATTTGGCTAGGTCTTTGTCTGTCTTGTTTCACACTGTTATACCATCAAAGATGGCAAACACAATGCTGGTCCGAGATAAAGAGTGGTACATCTGCCCCATCTCATTTTTTTCTATTTTTCTTACTAGGTATGTCACCATCCTTGTCAAGAGGTAAACTATAATTATTGGTCAGGATGGACATGCACCTATGGCATGATGCCTAAGGGAATGCCCTGCTTCTGTGGGTTTGAATGACACTTGCAGCATGGTCCCCAGATGCCCAGGCCTCAACTTTACTTTTTTACAACTTTACTTCTTTTGCCACTCATGCTGCATAAAAATTACTTTGTGTTCAGTAGCCTTGGCATCTTGTCAGACTCTGTGACTTTCAGTTTGCGCTTTGCAACTGTGGGTGCTGTTGCTCCTCCTTTGAGCAACAAGACTTATTTTTCATCATCACCATTTGACCTTGACCCAGAACAAATGGGATGAAAAGATGCAAGTGGGAAAGAAGTAAAACATGATAGGAAAACAATGACAAAGGGAGAAAGGAAGGATGAAAAATTACCTCCAAAAGTGTGATACAAAAATAAAACTGTAGTGTGGAAGAAGATAGAGGAATGAAAGGGAGTCAAATGTGTTGGAATCCCAGTATTCACCAGCATTAAGAGTTTGCTCTTCAGAAAAAATCTGGACTCCAGCGCTTATGTGCTTGTATAAACCTAGGTATGTGGGGCTCCCAAAGGTTCAAAGGGATCTGTGAGTTCATATTTTGTGAGCCCCACCCCCCAGTAGAGTAGACCTGAGCAAACTGTCTTTCCCCACTTTGCTCTTGACCACCTCCTGATACTGAAAGCTTCAGCTGACCACACTTTTCATTTTGCTCTCTGCTTCAGCCTTCTGTTTAAATCCTCATTGCCCTCTATTTTTTCATGGTCTACAGATGCCTCTGCCCAATGCAAAATGCACATTGCAGGGAGTTAGAACACTCTTGTCTCAATAATATTAAAAGAGGCATGCTTTTTAGACCCCCAAAACTGGTCCCAGAATGCTTGATTACGGTCAAGGGAGGATCTGGCTTGGCAGTTCAGGCTGGACTGTTCCTATGGGGAGCAGAGTCAAGACTTATTTGCATATGGATGGGTCCAAACTGGAGTGGCGTGGTGGGCAAAAAAAGATGGATTAAACTCAGATCTTTGTGACTTGTAGTGAATGTTTGCATTGTTCAACATTCCATCCATCTTCTGTCCTTTTTGCTTTTGTCACCCTAAGTGTGATGGGTATGCCCAGACATGGGGGCCATGCTCACTACACCACTGGAATCAAACTAGCCTGGCTCATGAGGGGTGATAACGTGAAACCAGTCCAGGGTGTTTATTTCTGGTCCAGGGAAAACCTGGCTTGGCAGTCCCAGCTGGACTCTTCCCATGGGGTGCATGGTCAAGACTAATTTGCATATGGCTGGGTCCAAACTATGGTGGTGTGGTGGGCAAAAAAACAGTGGATTAAACCCAGATCTTTGTGAGTGGGTGTGAATGTTTCCATTGTTCAGGATTCCTTCCATCATCTGTTCTTTGACTTTTATGCTTTTTAGACTCCCTGATAGTGATTATGAGTTTAGGGATGGAAGTCTGCAAGGGGCAGCACTCTTCAGTCCCTCTATTCTCATTCACTCAATGTCAATATTTTCTTTAAAGCATCTTAGGGTCCTAAAAATAAACAGCATCAATCTGTTAAAATGACAGAGGTTGCTTTAAAAATAATAAAGTTGTTATTCAGTGAATGTCATTGGTGGTGCATGCAGACGTCCCCAGGCCGACTATCTACACCCCAGCGGCAAACAAACCCATTTATAGGGTAAAGGTTGTCCCCTAATAGCAGCTTCTTTTTTTAGGTAGGAGCATACTAGACAGCACAGCTGTCTGATTGCTGAAGACATATTTGGGATATTCTGAAAGCTTCACTGGGAATGCATTCTGTCCATTGCTTACCATTGGCTTTCTGTTTTGTAACTTACAGTTGCTTGGTTTCTATTTGATGACTTTATTTGTGTTAGGCTGTTCAGCTTGAGTTAGTCCCTCCTGTAGAGCATGGCCTTTTATTGTGTTGTTCCACAAGTGCTCTCTTTCTGTAAACAGGTCTTTAAATTATCTTGTCAAACTTTCTGTGAATTCAAAGACAGAGGTCAAATGTCAGGTTCTGTTTTCCAAGAGAGCTTGGTGATTACTTTTCCGTCTCTAACATGAAAGTGAGAGGATTTATCAGAAAATCTGGGGGTGTAAAAGGGAAGGCTTTTTTTCTAGCACTGAACAAGAGTTCAATTAGGAAAGAACAAACAAAGCCCATTTTTGTGTCATTCTGAAGAGTGGTGGAAATCAATATTTTACTAGGATCAAAACAAATCAATTCACTAGGGGAAGACATTTCCACACATTATCGTGTGCGCAGTGTATGCTTTTATCATTAAAACTTCATGTCTGTGCAAATGTAACAGTCATATCAATTGAAGAGCTGTTGTCTGTAATGGCATTGTGCTACCACACCATGCAAACCACACATCATGCCACTCCACTCTTCACCACTCAAATGTACAACATTCTCCTCCACTCTAAGTCACCCTACTCCACTTTATGACCCACCACTCCACTCTAAGACACTGTACGACACGCCACCCCATTCTACTCTAGGACACACCACTCCACTGTATCACAATCCACTCTACAACACTCTACTCCACTTTATGCCACTCCATTCTATGACATTCAACTCCACTCTATAGGCCATATGTATGAACACATTATCCCATAGACACAGAATGAGTAAAACCCTTTGATACATCTGGCCCTAAGACACTCCACTCTATGCCATTCTACTCCATGACACTCTACTGAACACAACTTGCTCTACTCCACTCCATGCCACGTTACTCAACTGGACGCCACTCCACTGATCGCCACTCCACTGTTCGACACTCTGTCATTATACTTCACTCAACACTCCTCCTCACCAATCCCTTCCCCTCTACTCTTCAACGCTCCCCACACTCCATGACACTCCATGACACTCCACGACACTCTGCACTACTTCACAATGCTCCATGACCCTCACTCTACTCCACTCTATGCCAGTCTATGCCACAACACTCTGTGCCACTCCATGACATTCTACACCATGTCACTCTACTCCATTGTATGCCACACAGCTCTTTGATGTTTCACTCCATACAACCCCCACTGAGCCACTCCACTCCATGCTACTCTCCTCTTCGCCATTAACTTCTAGCCATGCTGGCCCACAGTTAAGCTGGTGTACAGCATGGCTAAACATATTGGCTAAGCCAATACCTCTTGCATAGGAGTGACCTATCGGCTTTGCCAATACTTGCTGAGAAGGGCACCCGACCTCGTTCAAGGAGGTTGTATCAGGCCAATGGTTTGAGAATACAACTGCAGTCTAAAATCATTGGTAAATTGAATTGCAGTTGAAAGAGGGGGATGCGTGTTTCTTGCCCTTTCTTTAGTCTAAAGCACAATCAATGGCAAAGCTAATGTTATGAGCTGTCGCAATGTTTACTTTGTATGTTGCCCTTTTTGTGATCGCAGTCTGATTTTGCGAATTGCAGGCTCTGCGACTGCAAGTGTTTTAGTATATCGGGCTCCTACAACTATGCACTATATAAAGAAACTGCAATATATTATTAATTAATGGAAACTTAAATTCTATGTAGTTAATAAACTCACTGGATTACACCCTTCTATGTGTGGAGAGTGAATTCGATGTTTACTGACCAAAATTGAATCTGGACCCTGTGGTTTGTTTGGCCCTCTTGTGAAACCGCTGAATGTTACTGAAATAAACTACAGAAAGGAAAGCGTTTTTGCACTGACTGAACCGCATACCGGGAGGGAACTAGCATAGTTTCGCTTGAGTTTATTTTCCTGCATTGGGACATGTATCTCATTACCAAAATATTTCTGTTAATGTCTTTATATGAAAGCTGAGCACTGAATCTGAGGCATGGTATCAGATGTCGGTGTCGGATGTATAATAAATTGAGAATTCTTTTGCATTCTGACATTTGTTCTTCCATTGCAGGATTTGTTTCTAGGTGCTCGAGATGCCAGCAATCTCTTTCCCTTTATGCATTTTATGTCTGCATTGTGGTTTGCTGTTTAGTTTGGAAATATGTTGTTTATTGCGAAGGCACAAAGGCAGTGTGGTCTTTCTTAAAAAAAAAATATACAATGTTTTTTTCTCTCATGAGTATTAGGCGCGTATTTACAAGACAGTGGTACATCAGTCCCGATACGCCACTTTTCTTGCAGCACCTCTGCCCCACCTAACAACACCATGGTTGCCCCGATTTTACAATACGACACACCATGGCAGTCGTTAGGACAATAGCGTCAACATTTTTTATGCTATTTTGGTGGTTTGCAGCACTAGCGTCAAACATTTTGACGCTAGTGCAGCAAAGCAAAGGGAGGCCCATTGATTAAAATAGGTGCTTCATTTTAA
Organism: Pleurodeles waltl; assembly: GCF_031143425.1. NCBI lineage: Eukaryota > Metazoa > Chordata > Amphibia > Caudata > Salamandridae > Pleurodeles > Pleurodeles waltl. The sequence goes on along the minus strand of NC_090446.1, from coordinate 640,409,736 downwards.
TGACTCTTCTAAGCAGCATTAAAAATGAGAGAAAAATGGTGCAGTGAAATGTTGTAAATTTCACTACGCAATGTTTTCAGCCCTCCCTGCATCAGAATGCCCCCCCCTACACACATTATGCCTGGTGCAGGTATAATGTGGTGCAAGGGTTTACAAAGTGGCACATTGCAAGCGTTGAACCACTTTGTAAATATGGTGCAGGAGCAAGGCCTCCTTAATGACGCCTTTATGTAAAAAAAGTTATGCCAGGGCGGCACAAAATGGAGCTAGAGGCTTGTAAATATACCCTGAAGATTGGCAATAATGTTAGTGGTTAGTTTGGGGTAATGTGTTGTGACTGTTGGGTTGAGGATGATGATGGCTGACATGACTTGTGAATAGCTAGATGAATGTGGTCCACTTTTTTAAGCTCCGTGTGGTATTACTGGTTGTGGGATATCTTTGCCTGAGACGAGGATGTCACCTAGATACTATGACAGTGTACCCTCTGGAGTGTGACTTAATCAATGAGATTCAGGCAACTGAATCTCAAGTTTCCCATTAAAAGAGTAGTGGGGTGCAGGGTGGAGGGGTGAGATGACCAAGTTTCAGAATGGGCCATTTCAAACAGGATAAGGACTGATTTGTATTAGGTGGACCTTTGTCTAGAAAAGCACAGTGAGTGAAAAAAGATAGGTTGGAATGCTATCCTGAGCAAGTGCCACTGGTTAGACTAGCTGCAAACATTTATCCATCACCTTTTTGGTGTTTGGTAGCCGTAGTCCTGGAAACTTGAGACTGGTGCAGCTTTCCAAGCCTTGTAATACACCTTTACCCATTCAAGGAGTACTTCAATGGGTGCAGATTTACTATTTTTTTGGGCAAATCAGTTACTATATATACATATTATTTCTGTTCAAAAATATGAATATGTTAAAACTCTCAATTAAATGAGAACAATAAGAAAAACCAACACAGCCATAGCTGACCCAACTCAGGACTCCAAGACCCAACTGCCAAGAACGCATCAGTAATGTGTCACACCCCAAACAACCCCCTGAAGAAACCTCCCTGCCTGTCACACCTGGGCTTGCCATTTCTCAATGGTAACTCATGACTACAGTCATGTACAACACATCAGCCTGGGGTCCCTACCCTGGGATCACTTATTTTAAATGTATTTTCTGTGCACACACTCTTCTTCGCCTCTGCTAGGAGAAGCTTTGATGGAATAGTTGTCAAATCGCCATATGTTGGCAGGGCTCCATGTTTCCATCCTCACCTTTTACAGACCCTTCTTTCAAGTCACTGATGGCCCCATGTACGAAGCCTGAGATGCAAATAGAGGAAGCCACGCAGGGAAATTGTTTGGGTGAGTCAGGCCAGAGCCGAGTCATGGGTCTTGGCTTCAAGAGTCCGCGCAGGAGCTAAGCCATGAAAATATCTGGCATGTATAGGGTGATCGTGCAACATATACCATGTAAAAATAGGATACAGTTGCTTCAAAATTCAAGAACCCATATTTCTTTAACATGCAGACCTTAGTACTTCAGAGTATATCACTGCACAAACATTTATTAAAAGTGATCATTTTAAAACATGAACTTGAAAAATGTAATGGCTCGCCCCCAATGACAATGCCATTAGTGAACTAATTGGAAAGTCAGTAGTCATGTAAACCGTAAATGTGTACTAGATTCTTAGCATAGATGAAGCAACGTAGTCTATTAAATCAAACATCAGAGGTACTTCTACAGCACACATCCTTAACCCAAGCATTTAGAGTGGTCTCATATCCAATAATAAATTAAAAAAAGAAGGCTCTGTAGAATAAAATATTTGCCTAGGATCACACAGTTGGACAAGCAAGGAAGCTGGTATTGATTCCAGGTTATCTGGTTTCATATTTTGAAATTCAGCCATCAGACAATATCTCTGGGTGCTCTCTCTCTAAAGGTCACTGTTTTGTCTGTTATTACTGGCAAAAACGTCAACACACACATGGCAGATCCAACTCTGGGCGCCCGAATCCAACTACAAAGTCAAGAATACATTTATTTCATGGTGCCACATTCAAACCACCCCCTTGAAGTTACACCCCTTAAAAGGTCTCCTGAACCTGAAAGAGTCTTCCAGATATGCTACCACTGTCTCTATAGTGCATTGTCCTCACCTCTCTAAACTCCTTGTGGTGTCAAAGATCCATTAATAATGTGTGCCTAGTCTGTTATGTTTTTCTAGAGTCTGAGGGAGCCCCTCCAATATATTAAAATCTCTTTGGCAATACAGTAGAAACAGCCCTCTCTCTGATGGAAGGACTCACACATACCTTTACAATCGCATTGGTCATCCAGATCACAATGGAAGGCAATCGAATTCTAAGCTCAGGAGCAGGAGAAGATGATACTTTCATACACAGGTGTCCTATGATGTTCAACTTCAAAATAGCCTGAGCTTAAATTCGAGATTCCCCCACCACAGTGCATATAGTCTATTCTGATATGTCTACCTTGGTCCTCTTTGGCTCAGGAGAATGTATACCCACAATTTCAATATTTCTGTATCGCTGGCAGTTCTATTCACTATAATGTCCTCATGGTGCAAATGAAGCTCCTCCTGCTATGAACCCAGCTTCACCATACATTTTCATGTATGTCATGCATCGTGTTATTTCAGTACTGAGGTGCACGGATAGCTCTACAGTGCATCGCAGTCCTGAAAGTCTGCAATCCCGGTATTCTAGCACCGAGAAGCGCAAACCGCACTAACAATGCACTTCAGTCCTGAACGGCTGTAGCACTGGCCTTTTAGCACTAAGATGAAAACAGGGAGGCATCAGTGCACCCCAACCCGCAACATCCGCAGCCCTTGTATTCTAGCACTGAGATGCGCACACAGCGGCATCAATGCACCTCAGTCCTGAACTTCTGCAACCCCGGTATTGTAGCACTGAGGAGCACACATAGCGCTATGAATGTGCCTAGGCCTTAACTTCTGCAACCCTGGAATTCCAGCACTGGGATGCACAAATGGTCGTGTCAATGCACATCAGTTCTGTAATTCTGCCTCTCTTTCATTCTAGTCCTGAGGAGCACACACAGCGCTGCCAATGCACTTCAATCCTGCATGCTTGCAGCACGGGTATTCTAGCACTGAGATGCGCACAGAGCGCCGTCAAGGCAACTCAGTGCTGAACTTCTGCTACCCTAGTATTCTAGCATGGCGATGCACACACAATCCGGATCTGCAGCACTCCCTTCGTCTCTTGTGAGGATACCCACGCGGACACTGTCAGAGTACATCAGTGCTGAAGGGTAACACATCCACATAGTCCAGCAAAGGTGCGCACACTGCTGGCAGCGCACTACAATAACGACTGGATGCCCCCCTGTCACTCAGCACGGGTCCCAGCACACAGCTCTGTAACACAAGCTAGAGCCTGAGCTGTAGTAACTCGTGAATTCAGGCAACGGAACGTAAATCCCAGCCCCTGTGCCGTAACCCTCCTATCCCGATGTGCTCAGAACGTAGTGCATGGCGTAAGCGCGTTGCAAGCGCCGCACCCGTGCTTCTTCTCACTTACTGCCACCAATTAACAGTTGGTGTCTTCCTTATCTTATATCCACGGCAGAAATTCATGAGCAATGTCACAGACACTTGTAAGCTACGAGCTGTGATAAAAAAAAAAGCTGCTTGCCTTAGCTCCCACGCGCACAGTTCCTTAAGAAAGCTAATGACGACCCCGGTTGTGAGAGATCATTAATATCACATAACACATTCACCACTGTTTTTAAAATGTGCCCCAGGGGACGGTCATTAAAAATGCCTTTAGTGGTTGGTAACCTGGAGGCTATTTTAAATCACTCTTTTGTCACTTGGGATTCACGAGACGATAGCTCTGCTGTAACCAGCCATTGAAGCATACCAGAGAGTACTGGGCAACCTGATGATGAAACGTGCCACTAACTAGTGTTAAGTGCGAAGGACAACTCAAATAGGTACTAAACTATGGTAGAAAGTCTTTTCATTGATTGTTGTATTATTTAGGGAAAATAAGTGAGCCCTTTTCTCACTCTGCAATCTTGTTATCTTACTGATATAATAACAGAGTAATGGCTGAAGTGGGCTGGCTCATCGGCCCCATGCTATATGCTGTAATGGGCATAATTAACATGTGAATGACACTATAAGAGACCAATATTTGAAGTGGGCTGACCCACTGCCCTTTTGGTGTATGCGGTGGTGGGCAGAAGTAAAATTTGAATGATACAATAATAGACCAGTGGCTGAAATGGGCTCACCTTTTGACCCCTGGGGAGTGGACCCATTTACAAGCAGGGGCGATCCCCTATAAAATATATCCAAAATGGCCTGGTGTTATTTCTGCTTGGGGATAGCAGTCCCAGCTGCAAATTCTGAGAAAAACCCATAGCCAGAGATCACCTTACCTGCTCCTCACTGTAACACCTGGTGGTATCAATAAACGACACCCTGATGGGTGGGGCTGACGTGGATGGGATTCTAGGTTGGCCTCTGGTGCAACCGCAAGAGTTTCTATGCAGGCCCAGATGGATGACCCATTGAAATTCAACAAACCACGGAGGCAGGGCATTAGATGTCTTCCACCACATCCATGGGGTTAAAGGGACAGAACAGAAGTCCTAGTTTAAAAAAATACATTTGTCAATCAGTGAATGCCATCAGATGGACGATGCAGTCCTCCCCTAGTCAACTATCTGCGACCTCCCCCCGTGCCAAATAAACCCACTGACAAGGGGGATGATGTCAGAAGCACAAATTGCTGCAAAAGACATTTAACAAGTCAATTGCAATGTTTCCTTTGTATGTTCATGCTCTTTTACAGTAACAAGTTAGTGATTTTGCAAATTGCAGACTTTGTGATCACTAAAGTAGTTAGCACTTCAAGGCTGCTAGAAGATTGTGCTACTGAATATCGACACCAACAATATTGTGGCATGCTAAAATCGAGGACAGTATATTAAGGGGCAACATATCGAAAGGTAACCATCTATAGGGAAGTATAGATCTACTAGTCTTACCTCCACGTCTACATACGTTGAAAATATATGTACAGCTTGAGTACATATATCTGGAGATAGGCATAGAAAATGTATACTTACCTGAAATATTTTATTTGTGGTATTCTGTTCTCAAATATTCGGTCCAGTTGATATTGTTGATTCGATGTTCCGGAGGTACGCCCTCCTAGAAGTATATGGTTTATAGGAAGATATTGTCTATTGAAATGTAACTTCTATCTAGTTAAAAAACTTAGAGGAGTATACCTTCCGCGTGTGGAAAGTGAATTCTATGTTTACTGATCAAAATGGAATCTGGATCCTATGGCTTCTTTGAAGTTCCAGTGAAGCCGATGAACGTTAGTAAACAAGCATTGGCAATGCCAATAGGTCTGGCTAATAAATTAAAGTGCCTCCACAGTCACTAATGAGTTTAGGCACTTAATAAACCATCATTAAAAAGAAAATGAGGGCTCCTGGAGTGAGAAATTCAATTCCACTAGAAGCGGGTCGAGTTCAGCTTATCTGCTCCTCATTTCACTTGCAACTGGGATCAATGATGTCAGCACACCAATACGGCACCCACTGCCTCCTTTCGTTTACCCAAATATACACCACAATAAAACACACTCAAACTCAACAACATATGTAAGATAAAATAAAAGAATAAAAGCAGAAAAGAAGTTATGCTTCTGTGAGATGTGGTGCACTGTAGTTGAAATGAGCAGCAAGCAAGAAGCCATTTAGCACTATGTGGAAAGATGTAGTATGCTCTAAAAAATTGAAATAAAAAGAGCAGAACAAAATAAATGAAAAAGGATCTATAGAAGGAACAATTGGAAAACTAAAGGACTGGCAAACCGTCCCTGTCACTGAAGCCCAATTATTTTCAGGGGCAAATGTTCATGTAATCAGACATACGCCATTACTTAAGGGGCAAGAGAACCAATACTTAAAGTAAGCAATTTATTTCCCCATGCTTCACACTCATAACTCTCTAAGTGTGTGTGTGTGTTTTTCTCAGTGAATTCCTTTGTTTGTTTCACTGAAAAAGTAATTTTCATTTCTATACGTTAATCCAACCAGCTGTGCGTGGCTGCATCCAATCAATATAAAAACCCAACCCTACGATGTGCATGGTCTTCAGCTGTTCACAGCAGGAGTTGGCCACAGGGCCTCACCTGCAGCCAGGCTCTGCGGCCAACCCCTATAACCATCCAACCCCTATTACTACCTTTGGTCGTGGGTATTGTCTGCAGGCCAGGCCCTGCGGCAAACCCCCTATAACCATCCAACCCCGCACCGCGCATGGTCTTTGGCTGTGCATCGTAGGGGTTGACTGCAGGGCCGGGCCTGTGGCCAGCCCCCTATAACCACCCAGCCATGTGTGATGGAGTTTGGGTGCAGGGACTGGCCTGCAGCCAGGACCAGCAACCAACCCCTATAACCATACCAACCCTGTGCCAAGCACGGCCTTTGGCTGTGAATGGGGGTGGGGGGAGTAGCCACTGGGCCTGGCCTTGAGGCCTTCCCCACATAGTTTGCAAACATTGCCCCTGGGTTGTGGTGATCTTGGGGCCCTGCATATTAAGCAAGCATAGCCTTGGGGAAGTGGTGGTCCTCGGTGCTTCTAACAGCCAGAAGAGGTGGGTTCCGTGCACCCCCTCCTATTTTTAGCCCATGATGCCCCCAGGGCATGGCCCACCTGGGGTAATTACTGAGAAATGCAGTAGACTGCTAGGGGGTTAGGGCATACATACTCTGCACCCTTTTCTTTTTTTATGTCTTTCTTTTGTGATCAGCTGAAGCCGAATCCCAAAATGACTGCCAACACCAAATTAAAAAAACAGTGATCTGCATAACAAAGCTACATTTTTGCCAAATTTGGTGTAATTCTGTCTATCTTTTCGGGCTGCAGGCATGTCTAAAGAGTCTCTAGGAATTAACAAGGGAAATTGACTATTTTTGACCCCCCCTTTTTTCCCTCCGTCCCCACTTGACAGATCATCATGAAACTTCACATTCACAACAAGACCCAACTTGACACTTTTTTTGGGAAAATGTTATGAAGATTCGTCAAAAGGAGCCAAAGATATAGGCAATTCAAAAAATGATTTTTCTAAGGAAAATAGGTACTAACTATAAGTACCTACCGATCACTGGCAGTAGGTTTTATATATATAAATATATATGAAACCTTTCTACTGGCAATAGGCAGTAGGTAGTTAAAGTTAGGACAGACATAGGAAAAGCATTTTTCGTTTTGTCTATAACTTTAGTGCTGTTTGACGAATATTCAGTTTTGCAGAAAGCTTGATCCAGGTCCAGAAAGAGCGCTTTTTGTGTATGTACATGTATGTGTATATATATATATATATATATATATATATATATATATATAAAATATATATAAATATAAATATATATATATATATACATAAATAAATATATATATATATATATATATATATATATATATATATATATATATACATACCCACACACACACACACAGAGGGTCCTCTGATCAGATAGATCTCATGGTGAAATCTGATTGGCTGCTGCCAGCACGTCACCCAGGTAGTGCTGACAACAATGCTGGGACTCAAGCATCAACCCGAAGTCCAAAAAAAAAGCTACTAAAAAAACAGAAGGGTGTAGGGTAGGATTACATGGAGTAGACAACTAGCATGTGAAAAATCTTTTTCAATGAACTAATCAGGTCTGTAGGATTTATCATTGACTTGTCACCATAATAAATTCAGATCTACTGTGTTGAGCATTAGCGTACCCACAAGGCAATCATCAGCGATACTCCAATAACATAACAAATGTGTACAACATTATAGCTGCCAAAACAATATAAAATCTCTCTTAAAAAGGCTTAGCAAAGAGTATCAATGTGCAAATCTTCCACCCCATGTTTTCTTCGAGTGGATCACCAACATAAAAACCCTTGCTTACTACAGTTCCTCTAGTACTCTGTGAGATTCCATGTAACAAAATACAAACCTATGGGCATTAGCACAGTATGTTCTACCAACCCCACTAAAAGCCTGTTGTGTTCAACACATGCTTTTCACAGTAAGCAAGTCAGGCCCAATAGCATTGCCATAAGTTTTCATGTTAATCATATCAAGCCAATGGAATCTGACACATGTTTTCCAAGTGAGCCAACAAGGTTCATAGCCTTTTTTAATATACAGACTTTTTTAATGGTGTGAGACCATAACCAACACAATTAGATTGAAGTGCACTTAAACTGGCACCCATCATGCCTACAGTTTTAAAATCACATATATATATATATATAAACAATTACAAAGGGCAAAGCAGTACACAACCTCTCTCTAAAGAACCATCACTTTGAAAATCTTTTACCTTTGGGGTTTTTAGGAGGGAGTGACCAACACCAAAGCCATTGCCTACTACTGTAATCTGTGAACTCTCATGTAACAAAATGCCCATCTACTGACTGTAACCCAGTGTGATAAACTACCATTTAAGTCCTATTGGCTTAAACAAGTACTTTTCACAATACATAAGCCAAGTCTACTGCCTTTGTGAAATTGTTTTATGCTAAAGAGATCAGACCCAAGGCTTTGGACATAACTTTAATCTCTGCACCAATCATGATACTTCTTCACTGGCTTGTAACCATAACCAGACCAGGGCTACTGCTTTGAGCATAAGCTTTCCCACAAGGTAGCCATCAGGGACCGCATTATAAAATGACATGCGTGTACAAAATTATTGTTGGCGAAGCAAAATATTATCTCCTCTTGGAAGGCCTAACAAGAATGATCACAATGCAAATCTTATTTCCCAAGATATTGTCAGAAAGGGGTAACCAACACAAAAACTGTTACATATTTTGTTAATCTGTGAGATTCCATGTAAAAACATACCCCTCTGCAGGCTTTAATACAAGGAAATAAAAACCCATCCTTAAATTCATATTGGCTTGCATATATGTTTTTCATAATAAATACATCAGATCTACTGCCTTTATCATAACATTTCATATTAAGCAGATCAGGCATCTAGCCTTGACCATTGTCTTGCCACCATAACCAACGCTGTTGTGCTGAAGTGACCACAAACTTTCCAAAAAGGCAAAAAGTGCAATACAAGGACTCTTTTCAGAGCAAACAACATCTGTCGAATCAAAAGCTGTGCTCAAGGTAACAAACATGGCGGAGCCTAGGCCTCTCTCTCAGTAGTATTTCTCAGAGCTCTTTCTCTGTGGATCACGCAAGGTCAAGTCAGACCTAAAATCAAACTACTGAAATGAAAAAGAAAGTTTGATTGCACAGACTGGACTGCCTACCACGAGGGAGCTAATATGATTTCACTTGAGTTTATTTGTCTTGCATTTGGAGCATGTTTGTCATTATCAAAATACTTCTGTTAATGTGTTTACATGAAAGCTGGCCTCTGAATCCTCTAGCATGCCGGTGTCAGATGTATAATGAATTTAGAGTCATTTTGCATTCAGACATGGGTCATTCAATTGTAACAACTTTTACAAAAACTTGTTGTGTGCCAGCCACCTCTTGCCTTATATGCATTTTATATCTGCAAAGTTGTTGCCTGTTTAAGTTGGGGACGAACTTGCTTACTGTCAATGCTCATACATCAGTGCAGTTTTTGGGGGCGTGGCCGACGATGTGAGATACGGAATCTCAGAGCTCTGGGGAACCGGCCTTCACCCGACCAGTCCAGCTGCTGTGCTGCCCTCCACGGGGACTCCGCCTGACACATAAGTGCGGCGAGGCCCCCGCGAGGGGAAAATCCACGAAGAAGCAGACCGTTGTGGGGTCCAGCAAGGCAGCAGGCAGCGGACTAAGTACACTGCGAGGGCCTCTAAAAAGGCAGCCACCATGGTTCGGTGGTGTCTGGGAGTGACAGGGGGCTGGTAGAGCGCACCAGTGGAGCCCGTGCTGAGAGCGGAGACTGCACGGAAAGTGAGCTGAGCTGAGGACACTGACCCCTCCCCCCGAGAGGAGGTGAGGAGTGGGCACTGCTGGGGGGAGGGCCGTGACAGAGGGACTTGGGCTCCTGTGTGTCAGAGAGCGGGCCAGCAGCAAATGAAAAGAGGCACCATTCCCCCCTCCTCTTGTTTGCTGAACACTGCTCTCGGGGGACTGCCTGCCCTCCCCCCAAACACGAGGCCCGGAGAGCCTGGAGGGGCAGCCTGGATGAGAAAGGAGCTGGGGGCCCCACCGACGGATGTGAGATAGTGGGGGCCCTACAGGTTGGAGGGGGGAACCCAGCACTGCATGGGGAGTGGCCCTTCCCCCCAATGCAAACCCTCACCGGAAACAAAGCCTAGAACCCTACAGGGGGAGAGGAGCGACAGGAAAGAGGACGAGGGCCCCGAAGATAGCTGAGGGCATAAACCACCCCTGACGCCTTGCCTGGAGGACACTCGGGGAGCTGCGCTAAACGCATAGAGTTTGCAACACGGCGCAGGTGAGGGGCCTGGCTACCATCGACACACACACGCCGGATCATGGGTTGGCAGACAAGACAAGAACAGAAGCGCATGTGTGGCCCACAACGACAGGGGGAAAAAATACTCAGCAAGTGAGGAGTAATGGCCGCACAGTAGCAGTAGGCTCATTGGGGCCACTTGCTGGGGGCACCTGGTAAAAACAGTAGAGTACCCCATTTTTCATTTGCCAGGCATCACTGAACTCCATAACTATGGGAAGGCTAATAAAAAGCAGGACATGATGACGGAGGACCAGATGAGTGGCTTCCAGGAGTCTGACCTGGAAGCGCGGGGGCTCACCCGCATTTGGAAAGCATGCATCCTACTCCCACGCTTCAAGATGTGATGCAAGCAATCGCGGCATCTCGGGAAGCTTTAGGACAGAAGATAGACGCTATAAGCACGGATCTGGGACTTCTACTAGATGATCATAGATGCCTGGCGGAATGCGCGACCCTAGCAGAAAGGGAACTGTTGGAGACGACTCCAGTGGTAATGGTGGCTAACAATAGATTAAACGATGTGGAGCAGCGTTTGAAAAGCACTAGAAGCCAAAGCAGAAGATGCTGAAAATATAGCCCGCACAATAATATCTGATTAGTGAGCCTGTCGGAGAAGATAGACAAAAATTACCCTGTGCGCTATTTGGAGAAATGGATTGCTCAAGAGCTAGTCCCAGAGGGGCTCTCTCCATTTTTTGCCTTTGAAAGAGCACATCGGGTGCCGGCCAGAGCACCCCCTTCCGGAGCATCGCCATGCACAGTCGTGGCAAAACTGCTACACTTTCAGGATCGTGACCTAATACTGTGATGTGCTGGCCAAAATGACAACTTGGTGATTGACAACCACAAAGTGTTAATATTCCCTGACTTTTCTAAAGAAGTACAGCAACAACGAGTGGCCTTTGGCACAGTGAAAAAGAAGTTACGTGACTTAGAAGTGGAATATTCTATGCAGTTTCCAGCCCGGCTCTGGGTGATCACCCCAGCAGGAGTACAGTTCTTCCTCACTCCCCAGGAGGCTTGGTCCTGGGCGGAATGCAGAACATTTCTCTGATTAACATTTATAACCCCAATATACACCAATCACTCTTCTTCGATCAATTGACTGCGCAATTGCCTCACATGTTAATGAGCAGGGTAGTTTTGTGGGGCAATTTTAATTGCGTACTTGACCCCGAGATGGATCGATCTCACCCTCCCTTGCTGGACTCACCCGCATGCAGGGTAGCAAGGGCGCTGCTATTGTGGCAGGAACACTGGGGACTTCGGGACAACTGGCGCATACTTCACCCCCTAGAAAAGGACTACTCCTTTTTTTCAAGCATCCATGAACTACATGTCCACCTAGATTTTTTTCTTTGCTGCCCAGAAATTCACCTCAAGGTGACGGGTGTCGCACAATATCAGACCATAATCCAGTGCTGCTTAGATTATCCTGGGGGAAACCGCTTGCACCGAGTTGGCGGCTGAACCCGGAGATGCTGGAGTATCCCCCCTTTCTGGAAAAGACACAGCAGCAAATAGTGCACTATTTTGCCGATAATGAGGGCACAGCCTCAAACTTTCAAGCAGAGTGGGAAACGTTAAAGGTGGTGACTAGAGGACACTATTTCGGAGAGGGTTGGGGTTCGCTCCACCTTGCTAAAGGATATCAGAGATGCGGAAACTCAACTGCGCTCTTTAGAATCGAATAGACCGGGCCACCCAGACCTGGAGCCACGACTGCAGGAGTTCAGGGAGCAAGCAGTGGAAAACACAGAATGGCTCTGCTCATTTGACTGTAAGGCTTATATTGCACGACAAAATAACAAAGGGGATCGGGCGGGAAGACTTTTGGCTTGGCTTGCGAACCCAACAAGGAGGGGCTCTCCAGTTTTGCAAATAAACTTGAGCACTGGGACCCTGCTGGAATCCCAAGGAGAAATAAATGCCTACTTTGCTGGCTTTTACTGCACCTTGTATAGTAGTAGACCCTTAGTTGACCCCACTCAACGAATTTGTTTTCTGCAAGATATCACAGTCCCTCACCTGAGGTGGGACCATGCAGTAACCCTGGGGAAGGGAATAACTGTGCCCGAAGTACTGGGGGCCATTAAAAGAATGGCCTGAGGTAAAGTTCCAGGATCGGATGGCCTACCAATAGAATTTTATAGTACTTACTCAACAGAATTGGCCCGAGACTTGTGAAGATATTTAAGGAGGCATATGCGCTAGGTCACCTGCCACCGACTAGTAGAGAAGCATACCGTTACTTAAACCAGGGGAAGAGGCATCAGAAGTGGGAGCGTATAGGCCGCTCTTCATGTTGAATGTAGATTATAAGATCCTCAGTAGTATTTTAGCCTTCACGACTTCTCCCCTTTATGCCCAAGCTAATTCACCCTGATCAATCAGGGTTTATTCCCAAATGCAACACGGCAGCTAACATCAGACGTCTTATGGCTATGTTAGTGGTTACCTCATATGACTGAACCAATGCTGCTATATTGGGGGTCATTCCGCGGGGATGCGGGAGCACCGCCAACAGGCTGGCGGTGCTCCTCAGGACATTCTGACCGCGGCGGTTCAGCCGCGGTCAGAACAAGAAAACCGGCGGTCTCCCGCCGGTTTTCCGCTGTCCTGCAGAATCCTCCATGGCGGCACAGCTTGCTGCGCCGCCATGGGGATTCTGACACCCCATACCGCCATCCTGTTCCTGGCGGGTCGCCCGCCAGGAACAGGATGGCGGTATGGGGTGTTGTGGGGCCCCTGGGGGCCCCTGCAGTGCCCATGGCAATGGCATGGGCACTGCAGGGGCCCCCGTAAGAGGGCCCCACTTTGTATTTCAGTGTCTGCTTTGCAGACACTGAAATACGCGACGGGTGCCACTGCACCCGTCGCACATACCCACTCCGCCGGCTCCATTCGGAGCCGGCTTCCTCGTGGGGAGGGGTTTCCCGCTGGGCTGGCGGGCGGCCTTCTGGCGGTCGCCCCCCAGCCCAGCGGGAAAGCCAGAATGGCCTCCGCGGTCTTTCGACCGCGGAGCGGCCATATGGCGGCTCCCTCCAGGCGGGCGGCGACCGCCGCCCGCGGGGGTCAGAATGACCCCCATTATCTGTAGTTATTGAAAAGGCATTCAATAGCCTCGAGTGGGAATACCTCTACGAAGTCATGACCCGTATGGGACTTGGACAGAGATTTGTGGAGTGGACGAAGCTCCTTTATACTAACCCCGCAGCCAGAGTGAGGACTATTTCAGAGGGATTTGGGGAGGAGCGAGGTACGAGGCAAGGATGCCCATTATCCCCCTTGCTTTTTGCCATCTCCATGGAGTCCCTGGCGTCGTTAGCCCGGACGGGACCTCACTTTGAGGGACTCCTAGCAGGGGAACATGTACAGCGTATTGCATTGTATGCTGAGGATATGTTATTATTTTTACGAGATTCAGGAAGCGATCTGCGGGGGGCCCAATCCCCGTTGAACCGCTATGCAGAGGTTTCAGGACTTAATGTGAATTAGTCCAAAACAAAATTGTTTCTTATTGAGGAAAATTAGACCCTGGTTAACTTGCCCAGGGATTTGGAGGTGGAGTCCCATTGCTTGCCATACCTGGGGGTCAAAATATACCAATCTGTCCAGGACACATTTAGGGTAACTACGGTCTAGGCCTTCGCAACCTGAAGACATATAGGGGGTGATTCTAACTTTGGCGGGCGGCGGAGGCGAAGTTCCCCCAACAGAATACCGCTACGCGGTCAGAAGACCGCCGTGGTTATTCTGTGTTTCCCGCTGGGCTGGCGGGCATGGGCACTGCAGGGGCCCCCAAGGGCCCCAGGACACCCCCCATCGCCTGGTCACGACCGCCAGGAACAGGATGGCGGTAAGGGGGTCGGAATCCCCAGGGCAGCGGAAAACCGGCGGGAGACCGTCGGTTTTCCGTTTCTGACCGCGGCTGTACCGCCGCGGTCAGAATGCCCTTGGGAGCACCGCCAGCCTGTTGGCGGTGCTCCCGCGGTCCCCGGCCCTGGCGGTCAATGACCGCCAGGGTCGGAATGACCGCCATATTGCCTTCTGGAAGACACTGCCTATATCAGTGACAGGCAGAATTGCCCTCCTGAAAATGGTGGCACTACCAAGGTTATTGTACCTCTTCGGAATGCTCGGTCTGTGGGTGCCCCAATACTATTTCAAAGAACTAACCTCTCTTAGTATGGCATTTATATGGGGTAAGGGGGTGCAACGAGTGGCATGGGCTATACTTCGATGTCCAGTACAGCAGGGAGGTCCAGCAGCCCCAGACTTCGAATTGTACTATTTGGCAGCGCAGCTGCAGTGGCTCGCCAGATGGGTGGCAAATAGGCGGCAACAGGATGGGCCCATAGATGGGTTTACACCCGCATACAGGGCACTGCTTGGAATGGTCCTGAGAGTTGAGACCCCTGCTTGAACGAGCCTGCAGGCCTTCACAACCATGAAGAAATGCTGGAGAGCAGCCACGAAAAAATTGGATATTCAATTGCCATTTTCCCCAGAACTCCCTCTTTCGGTCTTGCCGTTATTGAAGGGGCGATGGAACTGGCATGGCATGTGGACAGGGACTGCAGCAGTTGTAACTAAACTGGCTGACCTGTTCCTGGATGGGATCCTAACCCCCTTCGAGATGTTTAGTGCTGAATTTAATCTACTTGGAGGACAATTCCTGAACCATTGGGCAGCACTGACAATCATACAAAGGTACTGGGGAATGGGAGATGCAGAACCGCAAACTCATTCATGCTGTTCTTATGTCCTGCAGGCAGCGGGATCTAGTCTAGTCTAGTCTATATCGACATTTACAAACAGAGACCCTCAGGCCCATCAATGGAATACGGAACAAGTGGGAGGCAGACTTGGGCATCACTATATCAGAGGCAGATTAGGAGGGCATACTGAATAGAATACCTAAAACCTCCAGAAATGCCAGATTTCGGCCATTTAACTTTTATATCCTACAGAGAGCATATTCACACCCAGAAAAGATTAACAGGTACTTCAACACACAAGAAGCGGCTTGTTACCACTGTAGAGAGATGGGGGCATCCTTCGTGCACATGCTGTGGACATGTCCTGTTCTTAACCAATACTGGACAAAGGTTGTAAAACAACTTGCCGACATTATCGAAAAACCTATCTCACTCACACCCACTCATTGCTTACTGCACTGGTGTCCACACACTGCTAAGAACAAAACCATTAGTAGATTTCAAGATCTGGGTCTGTTATTAGCTAAGAGGGAAATAACGAGAAAATGGAAAAACCCTACAGGCCATCCTTGCTGTCCTGGATGAAGGAGTTGGAGAAACGAGCAGAATATGAAGGGACCCTACTGCAAAGAGAGGCACATAAGGGGATAGTGGGAAGCGCGGGCCTGGAATCACTAGTCATGACCTTGAAAACACCCCAGGAGGAATAAGAATGGGATGAAAGGCCTACGGGACATAACTAGGAGACCACAGGGCTAACAGAAAACATTATTAAAAAGAAGGAAAAAAAGGGGAAAAAAACAGCGGACACATGACAGCTACATTGCTCACCCACGCTCAAAAAGACACACTAGGCCTACTGTCGCACCACACCAGCGGGGAGAGGGGAGGGAGGGAGAAAGGGTTAGTTGTTTTGCCCCAAGTAATAGGTAGATATGCATGCAAAGCACTGATGTTGTTCTTCACTGCAGATACAGCAAAATTGTGGGAAAACTGCTGAAGTAATGTGCTTTGCTTGACGGATATCAAATTAGGTTATCGGGGATAAGGGGGAACTCGTTGTCAGCTTGCACGATGTTCTGCAAAATACAGGAATATCTGTGTGTTTTTTTTTCTTTCAAAAGGCTCAGACTAATAATAGTTTCACTGTTAAGTGTACGATAATGTGCATGTTGGGATTGACATTTATTTAGTGGCATTACTTGTGAGTTGCTGGGTGAGTGAGGTCCACTTCTTTTAAGGTGTGTAATAGATCATTTGGGTTTTCAGAATGAGCTAGGACAGTTGTTAGGTCCATTGAGGGATACGAGTTATGTAGCATTTTTACTTTTAAAGTGACTTTTTTTTAGGCTTGATAGTCGTGTGTCTGTTTAACTTGTAAGTGTACAGGTGTCTGTTGGGTATGTTGTTTTTTTCTCGTCGGGGTAGAGTATGGTGTCTGTGGGCCTGGTGTGTGGAGCCCTTGGTCAGATGGAATGATACAAAGCGTGTGAATCTTTTAGGGCTGCATGTGTGGGGAGCTTTTAGTTACGGAGCTTCATTCAAGTTTGCAAGATTTTATAGACATGATGGGATATGATGTCCCTGGGCTTCTGCAGGAGTTTCAACTTGGGTGAGCCTTGATGCTAGTCTATACGGTGGAACGCAACCGTGACGCACAGGTAGAAGAACTGGATCACTACAGGCAGGAACTCCTCACACTCCAAGAGAGCAACCGTGAACTGCATCACCGACTGGAAGGTCTCGAGAACAGGTCGCGGCGCTCAAACATATGTATTGCGGGGGTCCCACTGCAGGTGACACCGGGGTCACTGGAGGACTTTGTGATATCCTTGTTCTGGCATGTTACACTGGCACTTAAAGACCAAGCGGTAACACTGGATCAAGGCTTAAAATAGGCCAAGCGTCGCGGACTCCAGGTCAGGTACAGGACATACTTACATGTCTTCATTACTGAAAACAAAGAGAACAAATCCTGGCAGCAGTCCGTGATTTGATTGCAAAAAACGTTGAATGCCACAAAACACACTTGTATCAAGATCTCTCACCGCTGACGCTACAATGCCCAAAGAGCACTGTGACCTATCACGAGCCTGCTCCAAGAGAAGGGAAATTGTTACAAATGGGGCCACCCCTTTAGACTACAGTTCATCTGGCAAAATGAAATGCAAATTGTTCGGACACTGGAAGAGGCAGAATCTCTCCTGGACATGAATGTAAAACAGAGCCGACCCCACTCCGGTGACATAGACCAAGCACCACAGGAGTAGGCTGGGGGGCGGGGACGCATGACTCGACAACGTAAAAGAAGAGCCCATAAACCAACCGACAAGGAGAGCAGGAAGGAGAGGGTGGATTTGTTGCGCAGCCTGCGGAATCAGGAATGCATCTCGGACACTGAACACGACCCGTAATGCATGATGGAGTGGACATACATGGAAGGGGGGGAAGTATGCACTGGGAAACCTTCCCGCCTCTTCGCTGTTTCTTCCCACTTGGACCCCACACAAGGGAAGATCGGGATTTCTTGATGGACACATGCCAACACTTATGAATGATGCAGGAGGGCAAACGAGATGACGGTGGAGCCCCCCAACAAGATGGAGGATGACAAGACAGAGAATTAATTGGTACAGTGAGATGTACCCCCCAAATGGACATGGTGTAGTTCCCAGTCTGGGAGCTAGTTTGGTTTTCGTTACTTGGTTTGTATTGTTGGTTGTTATGTTAATTATTCATGGTAAGAACACTGCTGATCACTACTTGAACTAGTTGCGGGCCAGACGCCCAAGGGCACCCCCAGGCTAAGTTGCCCCCACATATATTCATGTCTTTTTAGGTAATCAGTCTCAATGTTAGAGGCCTTAATGCTTCTCAGGAAAGTGTTGGGTACCCAGGTGGAGAAGAATGATAGGCTTATCTCAGAACATATAGACATACACCGGTACAAAATAATGGTGGCATGTATCTATGGCCCTAATGAACGCCAGGAGGGGTTTCTCCGGAAGGCCATCAGACAGGTGCTCACTACAAAGGACACTGACACCGGCATAGGGGAGCGGGTGCGGAGGAAGCAAAACATCAGCTCGGAGTGTCACGTAAAGAGGTAAAGGCCTTGGATATGGATGTAGCGGAGCATGCCATGTTATGTACCAAGCAAATGTACTATGTGAGGGGAAACAAAGAGGGACGGCTACTTGCCCATCAACTAAGGGCACAGGCAATGCAACGTCGCGTGAACGAGATCCAAACCCAAAACGGTGTTGTCTTCACCATAGATGGGTTGAATCTGCATGAATTTGAGACGTTTTATGCCTCCCTTTACACACAAGAGGATCTGGGTGCGGAGGCAATCACGGGTTATTTGGATAAGATGTCCCTGCCCCAGCTTTCACAGGCGACAGCCCTACTGAAGTTTTACTAGCTAGATGCCGCCTCTTGGCAGGGAAGGCACCAGGGCAGGATGGGTTTGGGCCAGAATTTTACAAAATATTTGGGGACTTCTTGGCACCCATATTGGCATGGCTTTTTAACCACTTAGCCCCTCAATGCAATTAGGAAATGATCACCAGTATTTCAAAGTCTTGGCGGGACCCAGCTCTTTGTTCATCCTATAGGCCAATCACGTTACTGAATGTGGATGCCAAACTCTTTACCAGTGTCCTTGCAAAGAGGCTAAACCCCTACATGGAAGGGTTGATAGATCCCAACCAAACCAGGTGTATACCGGAGAGGACCTGTGCCGATAACACTAAGAGGTTGTGCCACCTTTTAGCCCACATAGCAATAAGGATGGTATCTCTTGATGCAGAGAAGGCCTTTGACTGGGTTCACTGGGACTTTCTGTCCGCTATCTTACCTCGCTATGGAATAGGCCCGCGATTCTGCAAATGGGTGTAGTGTAGTTACACTTCCCCTCAGGCTAGAGTGAGGTTTAATGGCACCCTGTCCGCCACCTTCCCTATAGCCAGAGGGACCAGACAGGGCTGCCCATTGTCACCCTTGCTGTTTGCCCTCTATATGAAGCCCTTTGCGGAATGCATACAGTTAATCCAGACAATCCACGGCATCCCGATGGGGATCGCATTCACAAAATTGCGCTATATGTGGATGATGTTCTGCTTTATTTGTCACAGACGGAAGCGTCGCTGGTAGCGGTGCTGGAGGAACTGAGGGCCTTTGGAGATGTGGCTAGCTTTAAGGCCTACTTGTCTAAATCCTCCATTCTCAATTTAACAGTATTGGAATCGGAGGTAGAGGCGCTGAGGCCCACCCTGCCTTTTGCATGGGCCATGCAAGCAGTGAGCTATTTGGGCCTCCAGATCTGCACTACCCCAGCCGCTACAGCCAATGTAATTTCACTGCCTTGCTGAGTGAAGGGGGGGTTGCCCTGGCGAAATGGAGGGGCTATGGACTCTCGTGGCTGGGTTGAATAGCAGCCATAAAGATGACGCTCTTACCCAAAGTGCTGTTCCTTATGCAAAGCCTGCCACTATCGCCACAGAGCGGGTTGCTCAACACTATGCAGATGTTGATCTGGGAATACATCTGAGCCGGGAAAAGGGCAAGAATGGGGCAGACACAGGCTTACCTCCCGCAGGCGGAGGGAGGACTGGGGGTACCAGGGGGTATCAGGCTGCCCAGTTATGATACTTACTGGAATGGTCGCAGGAGCGCACTGAGAAGCACTTTATTACTGGACAGCATATCTGGAAGTACACATGGCTCCCCCGGGGACATCAACCGCTGGGAGTTTACATTTCCCCTGTCCTGTGAGCACCAGTGGACGCTTGGGACCGCGTGCAGACACGTAAGGGCCTGTCCTCTCCTGTATCTCCACAAACGCCGATTTTCAGCAATCCTGACTTCCTCCTAGCTCTCAGAGGAGCCTTATTCCAAGATTGGCAGAACTCCAATGGTAAAAGGATTGGAGACCTCTGACACCCAAGGCATTATGGAATTTAATCAGTTACAGGCGGCGTGTGGCCTCCCACAAAAAACTTACTGGCAGTACCTAGCAACATGACACTGGGTATCCTCTCCAGAGATTCGACCACACGCAAGTAAACCTCTCCTCCCCTTTGAAAAGTGGTTGTTAACGTGTGCCAATGATAAGAAACTCATATCAGATGATTATGGCTTTTTTACCTCATCGTTACTTTTGCTTCAGACATCCGCAAAGCGTAGATGGGAATCGGAATGTGGCCGCTTTTTCACAGATAGGGAATGGCGGGATGTGCTACACCATGCGCAAGTGACAGCACGGAACATGAACACAAAAGTACTATTCTTGAAATAGCGCACTATTGGTACTTCACACCGGCTCGGGTGGCTGAGGGGTGTCACAGACCAATGTTGGCGAAATTGCGGGCAGTTGGGCACGTTGACGGATCGTCTGTGGCATTGCCCCCGAATAGCCTCCTTTTGGGACAACATATTAAACGTTATTGACGAGGTCGATGACACTGCACTACCACAACTCCATAGTTACGTGCTGCTAGGGCTTCCCAATCCGAAGACATACCCCCTCAGAACCCTGAAAGGGACCAGCTAAGCAGCTCCTTTTGGTTCGCTGGGGTACCGAGGCGATCCCCACCCACACTGACTGGCTACAAAATTTTGTGGGATATACTGGGAATGGAGAAACTGACAGCAGTGGCTACTGCCTCCCTACCCACTTTTGATTAAACATGGGGCGACTACGTCGCCTACCTCGCAGACGAATTTAGAGAACTAACATGCCCACATTACTTACGCATCCTACACCTGACCGACACAGGCATACACTTGACTGTAACAAAATTCACTACATAGAATGTACGGGTTTGCAATAAGGGATAATGATGATTTGATTATGCGGTAATAAACTACTAGGGATGCAGCTATGTTTGTCCTGTTCTGCAGGTTCTCTATTTCCAATGTTACATTTACATCCACCAGCCAGTGGTTGTAGGTGGTGCTGTTGTATGTTGCTATAAACTTTATCAAAATTAGTTAACACGTAAATACACCTCATTTGAGTTTATATTTAAATGTGTATTTAGTTATTAATCGTACAGCTTTGTATCCTTCTGTTTATGGACTGTGGATACCAAATACTGCTGTGGCTCACCTCGAAGCACCCACCCTTCTTCAAACTCTAAAGTTACAGTGTTGGCAAATCCACCTTGCTGGAAGTTTAAGGATCATAAAATTCCAATAATCCATTTCCGTCAATGAGGATTTATTGCCATTCGCTACTTTCTTTTACTTGTCTGCATATTACTGACGGTGAAAATGTTAGCTCCTCGCTGCCAGAGACTGTAAACAGAAGAACATCTTCGTTTAACGCATTTTGTTTTCTTCCACACTCTTGATCGTCACCATCCTATCTGGCCACCTCTTTTGTGTTTTTGAATCTATTGAAAACACCGTGTTCTACAGGGAAGAAAGGCACTTTGACATATACATCTTAGTTCCTCCTCAGAACGACTGACTTTATAATGACGGGCAATCAGTGGCGGCAGCACAGTGAGCCTTTAGTCTCCTTGGACAACCATTGATTCACCACCAATAACAATTCACAGGTCCATACACCAACAAAAGACAAGGAAACTGGAGGGGGGGCATAGCAGCTAAAACTATCAACGATAAACACTGCCACTTATGAATCACAAAAGCAATGCTCTAAAACGATACTATTATGTGGCGATAGGGAACAGAGCAGAGAACAACTTGTGCTGAAGGTATACACTGATCGTAAAGTTTAATGCCTGTTTTTTTTTTATTCAGCAACAAATATACCCCCAGACAACATTACCAACACTACAGACTCTTAAAGACACAACAGCTTTCTCACAACATTCATAACTTCATTGACATGAATTTTTAATGGAAATTATTTCACAATTATTATTAATTTGTGGGTGGCCCACCCAGTAGACAAAATACTGGCAACGAAAACTAAAATTTTGAATGGAAACGTCTTCTTTTTTACACCAATCCCTTCCCCAATATAATATTAAAACGGGGTCGCCTTACAAATTAAATTTATTGGTATGCCCATTGGTTACCGTACCATTAAGAGCAGGATCCCCCACCACCACTGCTGAAGATTAGTAAACATTAGATCTCACTGTAAAATCACACACACAACACAAGTATTGACCGGACTGCAGAAATACCCTTTTAAATTCCTGCTCCTTGTAGTTACCACCTCTACACTTCATCTAGGTGCACTGGCCTGTTTATCTACAAATCCACACTTTAAAGTGTACTTCCTGAAAAGCTCTAAGACATACACTGTGGTTTGTGCCCAAGGTAACATCTTCATTCCATAGAAATCAGAAGATCACCCTACCAGTTTTTTTGTCTTCTCGTATCTTTTTAGTAGAGACACATACAGTATACGTGGCTCAAGATGGCCTCCTGTATGGTGTATAATAATGTGAAGAGACCATGTGAACAGATTTAGGGGCACTGTGTTAGTGGTGTGGTGAAGATTTAGACCAAGCAGAGCAAGAATTCATGATATGTGCAGAGCATCAACATGGGCATTGCTCATACCTTTTGAAAAACAAAAAATAAATTTCCCTGACTCACTGAGAACTTTTTCCCCCAGTGTGTGATACCCATTCTGTCGGTTTCCTTTTCAGGACTGCCATGTATTGCCTGTTGG
Organism: Pleurodeles waltl; assembly: GCF_031143425.1. Classification (NCBI taxonomy): domain Eukaryota; kingdom Metazoa; phylum Chordata; class Amphibia; order Caudata; family Salamandridae; genus Pleurodeles; species Pleurodeles waltl. Next base: position 640,386,841 of record NC_090446.1, on the reverse strand, counting down.
TCTGCAAAAGTTTGACTCAACTTTTGGCCTTAACAGAACAGATTATCTCAGTTACTTTGAGTGACAGCCTAATATCGGACAGGCAGTCATTCAAAGGTTTTAGTCACTGAACAGTGTAGGCTCCAGTGCGGGAACATGGCACTCTCCATGACTTTACATAATCCGAAGGGAACCGGATAGGACATCCTCTATTTTTGATGGACTATCCCATCTGCCAGACTTTACATCAAGCCACTATCCAGTGTAATAAGATCACAGGTATGTAATCGGGCATTCACCAGGTGTCCAAAGTGTTCCTATTCCCCCACCCCCCCCGCAACTTTCAATGTTTTTGAGTAAGATGCAAAAGAAGCACTGGAGAGCAGTAAGGCCCATATTTATACTTTTTGACGCTAAACTGCGCTAACGCAGTTTAGCGTCAAAAAATGTAGCGCCGTCTAACGCCATTCTGAAGCGCCATGCGGGCGCCGTATTTATGGAATGGCGTTAGCCGGCGCAAGCAGACCGGCGCTGCCTGGTTTGCGTGGAAAAAAACCACGTACACCAGACAGCGCCGGCGTAGGGGGAAAATGGCGTATGGGCGTCTTAAAATGGGGCAAGTCAGGTTACGTCGAAAAAATCGTCGTAACCCGACTTGCGCCATTTTTTTCCGACGCCCATCCCCCATCAACATGACTCCTATCATTGTAAAGATAGGAGTCATGCCCCCTTGCCCAATGGCCATGCCCAGGTGACTTCTGTCCCCTGGGCATGGTCATTGGGCATAGTGGCATGTAGGGGGGCACAAATCAGGCCCCCCTATGCCACAAAAAATAAAAAATAAAATACTTACCTGAACTTACCTTAATGTCCATGGGATGGGTCCCTCCGTCCTTGGGTGTCCTCCTGGGGTGGGCAAGGGTGGCAGGGGGGGTCCCTGGGGGCAGGGGAGGGGACTCTGGGCTCATTTTGAGCCCACTTGTCCCTTAACGACATCCCTGACCCAGGCGTTAAAAAGCGGCGCAAATGCGCCGTTTTTGGCCACGCCCACTCCCGGGCGTCTCTTTTGCCCGGGAGTATAAATACCACGTAAAGGCCTGGGAGTCATTTTTTAAGACGGGAACGCCTCCCTTGCATATCATTAACGCAAGGAAGGGGTTCACGCTAAAAAATGACGCACACTCCGGGCACTTTGGCGCCCGAAGCGTCTAACGCCAGAGTATAAATATGGCGTTAGTTGGCGTTAGTTCTGCGTCGAATTTGCGTCGAAAAAAACGACGCAAATTCGGCGCAACCAGAGTATAAATATGGCCCTAAATGCTGGTGGTTTCGACGTTCCTCCTCCCTGCCTGTTAGTGAAAAGTACAGAGATAATGCAATATTTGCACAGCTACGATGTCACACACGGATTCTCTTGCAGGACACTGCTGTGCTGTTTTCCCGACAATTGTAATGTAATGATATATTGCTCCAGCTAAAAGTACATAGCGTAGTGTTTAGCCTGAAGCCTGCGTGCTGATGTTGATCTTAATTTAGTTGGCAGTATAAACAGGTTGTATTTTCATTCTCTCTGTCTCTCACACACACGTATCTGAATCACAGGTACGAGTTTGTCCTGAAATATTGCCTGGAGAGGGAGGCAGGCTCTAAGTGTACTTATTTTACACCAAAATTAAGATGAATTCAGTGATTTTTGGAGAGCCAACAGATTATGGCAAATGCATGGCGCACTAAGTGGGCAAATCTTTCCAGCAATATGCATTCAATCATAATAACTGTTAGAAGAAATATACCGTCCTTTACTCAAAAGTGAAAATGGTGCTTCTTGTAAAAAATATAATTCCCTGAAAGAACTTCAGGTGAAGGCCTGTGATGGTTCTGATGAAAAACCTATAAAACACTGAAATAATTTCAGTTACGTTGAGCAACACTACCACATTTCCCCTCAGTAGTATAGCACGTGCTTGCACAATATGTCACAAATAACATGACAAATATCTTCACCGATGACATCATTATTCATATTACATATCAGGTCAACATTTTAATCTTCAATAACATCACTAAATCACTCGAAGCCCCCACACAACAGAGTCCTAGGACTTACTGGCAAAAGCCTTGTCTTGGTTGTGAAAGATGACTGAGCCCACAGTCCAGTTCAGCGGTGGCCATCCGCCATATTTAATGCTAAATAAAACAAAACAAAAAAGGCAGCCAGGAGGAACCTGTGGTAAAGAATAAGCCAGAGCTCCGACTGCACCTTCCAGTTAAAACATTACACTCAGTATAAGGCTCACAAACACACCTTGAGAGTTCACTATTTTTTGATGTTTTGCTGTTTTTTGAACAATGAATTTCATTTAAATTAAGCATTGGCAGTGTTGTTTTTTGATAAGTAAAGTTAACATAAATTGAGCATTGTCAGCCTGGCATGAGCACATCAGTCATCATGCATGAAGCCGTGACAACTGGGCTTCCTTGTTAAAAAAAAAAAAATCAGAAGGAGACCACGTGGAACATTGGAACGTGCAGAAAAATGAATGAAGGCGCAATGTAGCCTCGTTCTCTACTTTCCCACCTTAATGATGCGATTGTCCTCTCCAATGGGGGGTCACAGTTTTTCGAACAGAGAAGAATGTGAGATTCTTTCAGCGTTTATAAAAGTCTGCCTGTCATTTCGTAAAGTATGCTGCTTGTGTGTTGGTTATTGTAGGTGGTGTTTGATGGGTGAAGCTCAGTCTTTAAGTGGCCAGTTGTGTGGTCCACCCTTCCTGCCTCCCTGACTCAGACTGTGCTGATGGCATTGGCAGCTGGTTAGAGGCTCCTGCTGTCGGCAGGTTCGGTAGAACAGGCTGATAGGATGCTCACAGTCTGTTCCATCATCGGTCTGCAGAGGTAACTGCATCTCTGGGCACTCGGGTCTGAATGTTGTACCAAATGTGCCACATTGAGAAAGCCTATAATCAAACACTGAATGTTGGTTTGGGACTTGGTTGAGGGTGCACTTAATGAACAAAAAGGTCTAAAACTCATTGGTAGAAAGAGATTCTGTTCAGGTTTATCAACTGCAGTGTCCCCTGGTGTTTTTAGAAACAGCACTGTGAATCTTTGGACATGTATTATTGTGTTTATCATTATAAGAATACCGGCATTCGAAGTGCTGTTGGTTGAAGGAGTGAAGCAGCGCGGGACAGGCTTTGCACAATGCAAATCATTTTGCAAATTCAAGTACAAGCTGCACTCAAATGAAGGGACTTCAGCCTCGAACTGGAACTGAACATCAGCGCATCAACCGTAAAGTGAAGCACATTAGACTGCACAATAATGACAGAGATGAGTTGATTTGCAAACCATGGACATTTATTTGCAGATTGGCAAAGTTACAAACTCAAATAATTCAAATTAGTCATAAACCAATAATTCCTTATAAAGGGTCGTTCCGTATAATCGAAAGTGAATTAACATAGCAAATACAAAGGCACGTTATTTAAACATCAGCATATTCAAATTGAGTACGACTATGTTTCCCTGGAGGGAAATTCGCAAATGCTAAGAAAAGTATTCAAATGAGATCAGGGAAACTGAGTAGGAACCACTTGCCAGCAATGAAAATACATTTTGCGTCTGGATCTGTTACAGTAACAGGTATAATTGTTCCTCTGCCACATCAAATGAAGTGTACACTGCGGCATCCAAAAAACAAATGTGGTAACCGCTACCGCCACGGCTGCCAAGCGGGTAGCAGTGAAAAGGAAAACACAGGCACAATAAATCATAAAGGCACAACAGCCTGAGTGTACTACGTTTGACATGATGGGGCTGTAACAATTCCACCAGCAGGTGTCGCTCTGTAACACTGAGGTTTCTAAGTGACATACATGGGCAGCTGCTGCAGTCCAGCTTGAGGCAGGCAGTTCCACAACATCTACAATTCGATTGCGCATAGAAGCATGTCCACGAAACATCTTTAATTCGGGGCCTTAATCCATTAAACCAGTGGTTCCCAACCTGTGGTCTGGGGACCCCTGGGGGTCCGCGAAGCCTTCTCAGGGGGTCCGCGAGAGCCTAGAAAATTAAAATATATTAACAAATATTGACAAATTAGGTCCCCAGCTTCCACTATTGACTCAGGCAGGGGTCCCCGAATTCCCATAATGATTCACTGGGGGTCCATGGGTTCCATTAATGTTAAAGTGGGGGTCCACAGAAATCAAAAGGTTGAGAACCACTGCATTAAACTGTTATGATGTTCAAACACTTAAATCCGCGATTCGATTGTACTGTACGTAGGTTTATCTTTGCCTGAGTCAAAACAGATATATTTTAATTATGTAGCAATTCAAAACCAAATTATGCTGCACAGGTGACAGAAGCAGCAGTGAAATGCACATCACGCAGCGCCTCTTTTCATACAAGTGCAACTTGCATAGCGCTATAGAACATATCTATTAATTGTCTACATGTCTCGCTAGGAAGTTCTTTGACAGTCAAAAGGAATTACAGCATATTTGTGATTCTTCTATAGACTGCGTGTCTCTTACAGTAACTTTAACTCAGCGAAAATCGTGCTATTTGAAAATAACGTTTTAATACAGTCATTCTTTCAACGTTTTTGGGAATTACATTCAAATATTTATTGTTGTTTCTTGCTACAGTCTACACTACCGAGACAACTATTTTAATAACTAATTGAAGTGATCAGCAAGTGATCACTTAACAATCATAAGGTCTGGTGCAACATGGAAAAGTGCGGCCAATCTTTTAATTACTTTTGATATATTTGAGGTTGAAACACGTTTTTTAAATTTGCAAGTTATACAGCAGATATATAAATCACCCCCATAAGGTAACTATAAATTGTGCCCTCGCCATGAACTGCTAACTACCCCACAAATTACAGCACTCATGACATCTTTGTGGTTGAGTGAGTGGGAGAAAGAATTAAAGAGAAAGAGAAAGAGGGAGAGGGAGAGACATAGAGAGTTTTTTAGGCTTTATTGGATGATAACCTTAGAACAAGATATTTCTGCACAAATTTAAAACAAAATGTATTTGTCAATTAAAAATAGTAAGATAACCTTTCAATATGAGGCTTAAACATTTGCAGTTGAAAAGAAATTAAAGGAGGGAAATGACAATGGATATACCTGAAGTGAACCGTGACGCCTCAGTGTGAAGGTCTGTGACCTTCACCATTATGCTACATTTTTTTTATATAACCATTTTTTTGCCATTTAAAGGCTACCTGGAACCACGCGTTTGTGGTGTGGGGGCTGGAGGGGGAGGGGTCTGAAGGCCTCCCCCACGGTCCCACCTGATTTTTTATTTTAATTTTTTGCCCTTTACGGGCTATCTGGGAGTATGGAGGGAGCCTCAAGGCCTCCTCCGTGGTCCCAGCTGACGTCTGTCTCCTGCGTGAGCCGGCATTGCTACAGCAAGCAAGGAGCTGCTTTTAATAGCAGCTCCCTGGTTACTGGAGCAATGTTTTCTTCTGTCTTCCCTGCACACATATCTGCAAGCAGGAAACACAGATGAAAACTCCGCTTTCTGACAGCAGGACCTGTTTGACAGGTCCTGATGTCAGAAAGCGGAGTTATGTTTGTTTTTGCTTGGTGGGAGCTGTTGCTCCCACCAAGGAAAAGCAAACAGCTATGTCCCAGAGGTGGGCACTCCTGGACATAGCAGGAGCTGGCGTTCCTCAGGGCCATCAGTGGCTCCTCCAATGTAGAAATAGTCCTTGGGAGGTGATGGCCCCCAGGGCTTGGGGAGTCCAAAATGGACCCCGTTACATTTACTACTAATTGCCCCTCGGAGGTGGGAGTCCCCGGGGTTGTGGGGGGTGGGCACGTGGCCCTGCACCTTATTAGTTAAATGCCCCATGGAGGTGGTGGTGCCCAGGGCTGCGGGGGGCTGTCTTGCCCCGGCACTAATTTAGATAAAAACCCCTGAGAGGTGGTGGTCCTCTGGGAGGCTGTGGGGGAGGCCGTCAGGACACCCCTACAAAAGAAAATCATTTTGTCCCAGGGAGGTAGTGGTCCCGGAGGGCCTACGGGGTCCCCTGCACCAGATTTAGCAAATGCCCCAGGGAGGTGTTGGTGCCTTGGGGAGTGGGGGTGCAGGAGGCCCCTCCTATTTAAAAAAAAAAAAAAACAATGCCCCTGGGACCTGGCCCACCCCGGGGCTTATTAAAAAAGAAGTGTGTGTTTTTAAAAACTAATAAATTCCAGCGAATTTGCCACGTTATTGAGATTTTGAAAACAATTCCCTGGGGAGGTCCCTCTGGGACCCCGGCACCAGAGCTAAGGCGTATGGGTGACTCTATCCTGGCCCCTTGTTTTTTGTGTGAATTGGCTCAAACTGAGTCCCAAGATGGCTGCCAACACTTCCTGGTGTGAAGTTTGGCAGCTTATCAGAGCTGCGCATTTCCCTGCATGAGCTCATCATTCTACATGAAGTGTTCGCATCACAGATATACAAATTGGGATTTCCTTTAATTTTTCAAAAACCACTGAACGAATTTCCAGAAAATAAGCAAAAGCACAATCTGTGTACCGAAAGTTAGCTTTCTGCCAAATTTGCTGTGATGCCGTCCAGTTGTTCGGGCTGTAGTAGTGTTCAAATATCCTATGGAAATTAACATGGGAAACTAAACGCTTTTGAACCCCCCCCCCCTTTTTCTCGGCCCCCGCTTGACGGAATCACCCAAAATCTTTCTGTGTGCAACAAGAATCACCTGGACACCTTTTTTGGAAAAATTTGTGAACATTTGTCAAACGTTGCCGAAGATATAGGCAAGTCAAAAAACGCCTTTTCTATGAAAACATGGTCCTAACTATAACTACTTCTAAAGTCCTAAAGGTGAGACCTATTGTCTATGCAAATGCTTCTTCTGTTTGTCATGGCTGACAAAGATCCTTGGTGGAAACAATGCCCACTGTGGCAGACATTAGCATCTCGAATAGCTTAAAAGAAGAGCAATTGCAGTGCTGTGCTCGCTTCTGTAACTGGAAGCTGAAAAACCTATTGTTTCCTCACCTTTATGGTGAAACTAACAGAATATCTTGTAAGTTTATTAACCTAGCCATACTGTGACATGCAGCTGAAGAGGGCTTTATTGTGTAGGACACAAAGGCCTAGCCTTGCTAATTTACTATCACTGATGTCTTTTCATAATGAAAGTCAATTTATTCTAAGAACTGAGACCTCTGGGCTCCTAAAAGAGAATAAAGAATTGGGGTATCATTCATGAGTTAAAAAAACAAAGAAACTCTTAGACAATTATTGTTGTTCTAGAAACTGTCCAGCAAATGCAGATGTGTCACAAAGCTGCAGTTGGCACGGCATCTGATCATGGAAATGAACTAGGCAAGAAAGGGCCATATGGCCAGATACCGCAGAGGCCTTCCGCCAACCTTAGAGTTTCCCTCCCCCAGGTCCCATCACAAATTTTAGTCAATAAAACATACTTCTTAGGTTAGGAGTTTTAAACCCCAGGCCACATTTTATTTTTACAAACAGCAATTTAAAATCAAGTATCACTTAAAACATTTAAATGTGTAACCCCATCATATTTACTGCTTAATTTACATGTGCACATTTCTTGCCTTAACAGAGACACTAGTGCATCTGGTTTCCTAACACTAGCTAAATTCTGTTGCTGCGCATCTACTTCAGTGACTGCGTATGAGGTCATGACTGGCCCCGATGGTGACTCCAAATCCAAGTGACCCAGGGGTATGTCCCTCCATATGAGAGAGCCCCACCCCGCAACCCTTCTGGATGCAAATTTTGTGTAAGGGGCCTGCCTGCCTGCCCACCAGGATACTCACCTCAGGCGCCCCTCCACCCCTCAGAGATACCCACCCCCCCTTCCCCAAGGGCCAGTGCTAGCTTTGTGCTCTCTGCTTTTGAATGGGTTGTTGGCTCTAAGGACCGGATGCCAGTGATTGCTTGCAACCCGCTCGTCCCTGGATGTTTCCTTTGATTCCCTCCTAGCACCCCTTGGAGGGTCCTGTGACATTAGTGTCCTGCTCAAGTAAGAAAGATAAGCCAAATTGCTCCATCAATCATAATCTCATCCCGCCACAGACCAGCATAGTAGACCTACTATCTGTCCTTCACCCTGCAGTCGCTACTCCACTATGGGCAGTGCTACAACTATGCAAGGAAGTTATCCAAAAACATGTCATCGCCAACCCATGACAGGTGCACCCAATCCCGCAAGAAGAAGTGTTCCCCTTTCCCCTTTTATGTAACTATGTGGAATTACGATCAACCTTGGTGGCCTGAATAGCTTGGTAATCGTATTTGTCAGTCTCACCAATTCATTCAGAGCTCTGACTAATTCTCCACTCGCCACTACAACTGGCGGAAACTTCTTTGCCAACCAGTTCAACCAAGTCATTACCACCTAGGTGCAGAATGATGATGCCCAGAGGAGTGTACACCCATAGCACCATTGTGTCCAGTGCCTGCCTCAGTTGGGTGAGCTGGAGCTCTCCTTGACTGTAAAGGTCAAGGCGGTATCCCTGGCAATGGACCTGGCACAAAGACACTTCTTGTATAAAGCTCACCAGCTCAGCGCACGTAAGAGGGGCCAACAACCTGGACATCTGTAATCTCCTCAGTTCCTGCATACACCAGAACCCTTAGGGCCTCTGACCGGTCACTGCACTCCCTGGATCAGTCACCTAAAAAGATAGACCGGGAGAAGACACAACAGAATGAGGAGGGCACTTAAAACATATGAAGTCTCACATGACGTTTATAACAATCTGAGGACCACTTCCCAAACCTCTACAGCACTGAACCTGAGAGCCCCATTGCCATGGCCATCGTGGCTGCCCCAATTCTGAAAGAATGAGTTCTGAACTCAGACAAGTCAAGACCTGCTGCAGACAAAGAACGCTTCAGTATTTTTAGAGAATTGGTACCTGGTCAGCGGGGTGCCGTCTGTGTGGACTAGCACAGCCACCCCATCCCCTGGGGCTGAAGAGTCATGAAGACCTCCAAGTTGTAGACCAGAAAGCACTCACTGCCAGGGGCCCTGTGCAAAACTGTGGTCACCCCTCCCTACTTGATCAACTTTTTAACAAGGAATGTTAATCACCAGGGCCCACGCCCCATTCAACCACAGGATGTCCACCAGCTGTAGCCCCCCTCAGAATCCCTCGTACTCCTGGCCACCAACTCACTCAGCATGAGGGCCCCATAAAAGGCCAGGGTAAATGCCGCCCTGATTAGGATGACCTCTACCGGGGAGCTACTTATACCTTCATGAGACCCCAGGATGCTGCTAACTCGGTGGTATTAATGGGGCATCTAGAATCTGCGGTGGCCACCTCGAGCCACTGCCAGCCCTTTAAAGCCCTCTTTACCAGGAAAGATTTAGTCCCATCAGGGAGCCCAAGCAGTTGCGCGAAGAAGGACATTGCAATGGTGTAGTGCCTAGCACAACAAAATGACCATCCCTCGCACCTAAGCACCTCCAAGAATGCCATGGTTGATGATGTAGCAGACTAATCAGATATCCCGACCCAACCAAGGAATTTTTGATAAGCATTAAAAGCCCCCTCATAGGCCCTCTTGGGAGCTAAACTGGCTCCCACAAGGTGTGATAATCTGGGGCACCAACCAGCTGCAGATGCTCTGGGATGGGCTTGGAGAATTCTTCCGCTCCTAGATGGTGGAACCTGAAAACCTTAATCTTAAAACAGGACAGAGCATCAGCGACATTGTTCAAAACACCAGGTACATTTTTAGCTTTAATAAAGATATTCAACCACAGGCACAGGAGCAAAATTTCCTTTAGAAGCCTCAGAATCATTCTGTATTTCACAGCTTGCTGGTTGATACACTCTACCACTGTCAAGTTGTCCGACCAGAAAGTCACTGACTGATTGCGAAATTGCTTGGACAACACTGTCAAAGCCACAAGGATCAGGAACAGCACCAGAAAGCCCATTTTGGCCACCAACCCAGAATGCACCCATTCCTTGGGCTAGCACTGAGCATACCATGCAGCCGCAAAGATGGCTCCAAATGCCACACTGCCCGCTGCATCTGTAAAGAGACCCAGTTCCCCATTAGACTTAGGCTGACCTGACCACACAACTGTTTCATTAAAGTCATACAGGAATGACTCCCAAATCCTCATATCCTGCTTGACCTCACTGGAGAGCCTGGTTTGGTGATGTTTTACCTTCAAGCCAGACATGGCCTGGGCAACAGAACAGGAGAAGGGGCACCTATGGGAAAGATCCATTGAGGGAAATTAAGTTGGCCCATTAGCCCTTGCAGTTAACAGTGCATGATCTTATTAGCTCTCAAGCATGCCTGCCAGGTGTGGGAAATAGCATCAACCTTTTCCATGCCTGGACACCCCTGCCACAGAATCCAATTAAATTCCAAAGAAACTCAACTGTGGTGGCTAGGCCTACCATCTTGCCCTGTGCCAATGGGACCCCAGACTCCCCCATCAGTCTCTGAAGATACCCAAAGCTTCAGTGCACCCCTCAGAACACACGGGGGCAAGGAGCCAAAAAACATCAAGCCAGTGAACCACCCACTGGTATCCAGACTTCCAACTAAAAAACAATGCAAGAATCGTGCTAAATTTCTCAAAACAGGGCACGGAGCAACCCATCAGCATACACCTATCAAAACAGTAGGCCCCCTCGAACTGGAAACCCAGGCAATGGAAGTCTTCCAGGTGAAAAGGCAGCAGCCAGAAAGCAGACTCAGTATCATATTTAGCCATAGCAGCTCCAGGCCCCAGCTCCAGCAGCATCTGGATTGCTTGATCCAGGGACACATTCTTAACTGAGCATTATACCCATCAATAGCTTCATTCACAGAACTGCCCTTCGAAGCCAACAGGTTATGTATCAGTCTGAACTCCCCTGGTTTTCTTAGGAACCATCCCCAGGGGGAAACAAAGAAATCCATAGGGACTAGGTCTAAGGGTCCTGCCAAACATCCCAAACTCAACTCCTTTAAGATTGTTGCCCACACCACACCCTGTTTGGATCTGAGAGACTGCTGGTTCTTACATTGAGGGGAGCACACATAGCCTGCTACCCGGATCCTAAAGTCCTCCTTAAAAACCCTCATACAACATTTGAGCAGCAGTCTAGTTAGTATAAGCATTCAGACAAGGGACCATTGCCATTAAGTTAACTGGGGAGGGAGCTTTGCCAAAATCTGAATTGTTATTCCTGCTTCTTCTTGCTCTTATCTTTGGATTTTTAAAAGACTTAGGGGTAGATTTACAAGAAAGTGGTGCATCTGTCCTGATGCACAACTTTTCTTGCTTCCCCCTACCACCACCTAACGACATCAAGGTTGTGCCATATTTGTAATGCGGCGCACCATGGTAGTCGTTAGCACAATAGCGTTAACATTTTCGACACTATTGTGGCACTTTGAGCACGAGCGTAAAAAATTTCAAAGCAAGTACAGCAAGGGAGGCACATAGGTTCCTATGGGTGTATCATTTTAACGCCTACCGTAGGCGTTAAAATGATGCACCCTCAGGATGCAGGTCCAATCCTTTTCGCTCAGGCAGCAGGGCAACAGACCAGCAGTTAATCTTGCAGAGGAGTAAAGCAGTCCTTCTGAGTCTTCCACAGTTCCAGACATGTATTGAAAACTTGGGTGTGAGGGGCAATTATTTAAACCCAGTGCCTATTTTGAAGTGGGAGAATGTTCTGGAAGTTTCCATCCTCAAAGTTGCTTTGAATTTCATGCCTCCCTGCCCTGACCTCAGCATGTATGAGGACACAAAAGACTAGTGTCAAAACCCTTTGTGAGTGTGCTGGGCAGAGCCTTTGCGATGTGTAGTAAGTGACAGCTCCTCCCCTTCAAAGTCAGAGATGGCCCCTCCAGCCAATATTTACTCCCCCTTTGTTTCCCTGTCTGCGAGTAATACACAAAGGCCAACTGCCAGTCACACCTACTCATGTTACCTAGAAAATATACTGCAGGCAGTAAACAGTTGGGACAAGAAAATGCCAATTTTCCAAAAGAGGCATCTTCAGAATTGTGACTTAAATCCGACTACGATTAAAGAGGGTTTTACATTAGAATTCTTTAGACCTCAAACTCGTTATCCCTACCTGCTCCCTACTGAAAGTTATTACTTATTAAATGCAATAAGTTAACCCAATGTTATCCTATGGGAGAGGTAGGCCTTGCAGCAGTGAAAACAAATTTAAGAGTTTTTCACTACCAGGACATGTAAGACTTAAATGTCTTAAACGTATACGTCAAACCATTTAAATACAATACACCCTGTCCTCCGGGTGTGTAGGGCCTACCCAAGGGGTGGCATACATGATAAAAAAAGGTTCAGGCCTGGGAAAAGGTTTATTTTGCCAGGTCAAACTGGCAGTTTAAAACTGCAGACAGAGGCTCAGTTGCAGACCTGAGACATTTTTAAAGGGCTACTTTGGTGGTTGGAACTATGGGTGCTGCAGGTACACTAGTAGCATTTAAATTAGAGGCCATGGGAACATGTAGTATCAGTTTACCAGGGACTTATAAGTAAATTAAATGTGCCAATTGGGTGTAAACCAATTTTACCATGCATAAAGGAGAGCACAGACACTTTAGCACTGGTTAGCAGTGGTAAAGTGCACAGAATCCTAAGACCAACACAAATGAGATCAGTAAAAAAGGAGGAGTAGGGAAAATGTCTGAGAAAAGACCATAAATCTGACAGGTCTAACAGTTTAGATGAAAAAGGTTTCCAGTATTTTACTCTGTAGCATTACCTTTGAAAGAGGTTTTCTATGACCTCTGACAACTGGTATCAGTACCCCTCAGAGCACTTGTCCACCTAACAGTGAATGCATGGAAAGGCAAAGTACCATACCTAAACTGTAGGTAGAGTTGCTTGGCCAAAGGAGGCTCAATCTCATCTAACAAGTCCTCCTTCCTAAAGGAATCCTTAACTAAAAGAAAGGAATTAGTTATAGATCCATGGCTCACCTGTACATTTAAAAGAAGGTCCCTGCAGGATCAATAAGCACTTTTAATATTGGACTTGGTAACCGTCCCTGCGGTACACGTGTGAGACAACACAAGCTCCTGGGTTGTGGGTTGTGAAGAAACCTTCACAAATTTTAGCCAAGTGATTCCACTAAAACCAACTAAGGATAAAATCTCTTCAAGCCACTGTTGATAGGATTCAAGCTCAGGGCTCACCCAAAGACTCCTCCAATATAACAGAGGGTACATCCCAATACACTCGGTTATAGATCTCAACCCAAGATCCAACCTAAGGAGGAACAGAGGGGTACTTACATTGACTCCCACCAGCTAACGTGTAAACCTATTTTCTACCACAGCTAGAGAGGGCACACCCAGATGTCCCCATAGCTACGCACCATAAGTGACATCCCCTAAAGCCTGGAGTCTATAGATCTGTAAGTTCAGTTGTACCGGGAGGAACTGTGAGCCCTGCAGCATCTTAATGATCCCGTTTGTAATCTGTTCCACCTTCAGTCTGAAGTACGCAATGTGTGTTTGTCCACCCCATTTGCTCCGTGAGGGTAATACCTAAATCTGTAAAGATCCACACACGCTCAAGAGGAACACCCGGTAACTTTGGATTTGCCCTACTAGAGCGCCCAGGGTTCAAGACCATATATTTGGTTTTACTTACATTAATTTCAAGACCTCTCAACTCAGAGATACACTCAAAGCGCTCTAACAATTTTTGCAAACCCATATGGAATTTTGAAAGGAGCAGGGTATCATCTGCTAATATAGTGCAGGAACCCTCATACCCTAGCCAATCTAAGAGCGGAATTATCACAACAATCAAAACATTTGGAAATGGTTCTGTTAGTTGACCTGCATTATCATATCCGACCTGGGGGTAGTTTTTGTAAAGCAATCTGACCAGCATGTCGATCAAATAGCTGGGCACCCCCATCTCAAAGAGCACTCATAAGAAAATCTCAAAAGCTCAGCTCAGGTCTACAAAAACAATGTAGAGCGATCCCCTTCCCAGGACCACGGTCTTCCAATAGACCATCTATAATCGAAACACTTGATCTACAGTGCTGGTTGAGTCTCTAAATCCCACCTTTAAAGGTATCAGAATATTATAGAGCATCATCCAATCTTGTAATCTATTCATGATGATTCTGTAAAACAATTTTTGGGAACTGTCTAAAAGACTAATAGGTCTGTAGTTAAGGGGTGAATGGTGCAAACCCTTTTTAAAAACAGGGATAATTTCGGCTCGGCCCAAGTCGGGGGAACTGGTGCGCCTTTCAGTTTACTGTAAACACTACAGAAAAATAAATACTTAAGATTTCCATTTCGTCCAAGAATAAATCACCCAGAATTGTATCTAGACCGGGAGCTTTATTAGATACTATTCCTGTAATAGCCTGGCTTATTTCCACAGGAGTAACCTCCAGGCACCCATGCTCCACAGAGCACACTGAACACCCAAGGATACTTCATCTGATTGAGCCTCATAGTCTTCATACTGGGTATATAAGTTGGTAAAGTGATTAACCCAGGCACTAGCTACATTATTATTTCCAATAGTGCAAAAGCCAAATCTGCTGCTAGCCAAGACAAAGTTCCAGAAGGAATGATGGTCCTTTAATCTGGCAGCATTAAGACGATCCTCCTAGATTACTCTCTCCCTGCATCTTTTGGCACTAGTTACTGATTTCTTGTAAATATGCCTACAGGTCTGTATCAAAGGTCTGTCTTGAATTTTAATTGCTGAAACAAACAGACTTAGCATCTCTACATGATTTATTATACCAAGTTGATGGACACTTTTTCCTCATTGTTGGTTTGGTTTCAATATAAAAAAGATTCCTCAACTTTTGAAACAACTGCGTGTGGAACTCCGTAATCTTCCCCGTTAACTCGCCGACACCTCCACCCAGATCCCAAGAAACAATTTCTTCCATGCATCAGCAACCAAACTATAGCTTTTTACTACTAAACTCTTGAGAAAGCTTCACAGTGCTCCACTTAACCCGTCTCCTATTACTCGTAAGTCTCAACCTATTGTCGAATGAACGCTCTCGGTAAACAAAACTCCTCCAATAGGGAGACTAAGTTTAAGGAATAGAGCATTGTGGTTGCTGTCATTACGAGGAAGCACCATCATATCAATCAAATTAGGCCATAATTTAACATTCAACATTATATAATCAATTATGCTTGAAAGATTAGGCCACTTATATGTATGATTACCCCTCTTATCTGAGCAAGATCTGCCATTACAGACACGCAATCCTTGATTTAACGTCATAGCATTGATCTGAACCACAAGAGTTAAGCATTTCTTAATAGGGGGGGATCACAACGCCCGGAACTAACCAAGTTACATCCTCATCAGAATAAATAGTTTGGCTACAAGGGGCAGGGTCTCAAACTGGAAATTGAGATCCCCCACTAATTTCCTAGCTGGAAGTGAAGCTAGATGTTTGCCCAGAGATCAATACCAATGAATTCCTCATTGTTTCTAATAGATCTACTGTATACATCGTAAATGTAATATGTAACATCAGATTAGGCAGTCAAACGAATACATAAAATATATGGTGAGTCTATAGAACACCCTGCAATGTAGTCTTAACCCATGTTAAGAGGCCTCCCAAGAGCCTTCCGGTACCAGAACATGAGGCTGCCTCAAAAAAGTTCACATATCCTTCATAATAACCAGGCTGCATATACCAAGTTTCCTGAAGTGGATAAATATAAAATTGCTCAATAAACCCACACCATTCCGGAATGTCTTTTTTAGCTACCAAACCTGATACAATCCAGGAAAATAGATTCACTTGAATAGGTGTGTTTATGCCTGACCTGTTCTCATCACCCACAGTCAAGAAACATTCAGGAAGGGGTAATACAAAGGTTTCTGGTGTTTGATGACTGCCAGTGGGTCCTGAGTCTGTAGATCCCCTCAATAGACCACTGGTACCATGAGTCGAAAAATCCCAAACTGTAAGGTTAGTAATGCCAACCGGAATAATCGGGTGTTCTACACTATTAACACGTCAATCTACTGCAGCAAAAGCTTTAAAGTAAATGGGTAACCCCAGGGGCCCTCTCCTGGAGGCAAGCAAGGACTGAGCAGTACCACTTCTTTGCTGGTGAGAAGTCAATGTAAAATGCGCCAGAACAACCGGCCTCTAAAAATAATCAAAGGGTGATGGCTCAATAGAATTCCTAGCTAGTAAGTTATTTCCCAAAGACCCCTTTTGCCAAAATAGGAGACCTGAAATTTACGATAACACGAAATCCACACCAGTCCGTCCGCCCCGGTCCAATCCAAGCTATCTTTCTGACGAAAAGGATGTTATTGGCCTCTGACAGCGTAAATTCCCTATACTGTGAAAGCCAACTAAATGTTTTATTATATAGATCCACATATGTTTCCATCTGACCTGAGCGGAAATGGGGAACTTTTGTTAAAATCACAACATATGGGCAGGAAGCAGGAGGAAGGTTAACTACCGGAAGGTCCGATCTCCTATTAGGACTACTAACTCTTGAATTGGTGGAATTGTAATCCCCCCAGCCCCCAAATTAATATGAGGCAGATTGCCAACTTGCAGCTTGGACATCTGAGATATCTGTGCAGTGGTAGGCTGATTCCAGCCCTGGTGATAAAATCCACCATCTGGTCTGGTCTTTAAGGATGTCTCATTAGAAGAAGGTCCAAGTCTATTTTCACTAGGGCGTACTTTCCTAGGTAATTTCTTATCTATCCTTTGGGACCCCAGATCAGAGGATGCAACTGCATCAGATACAAACTTTGCTTGCCCTCGAGGTTAGCTCATTCTCTACGGCTGCCAAACGTGCACTAAAGAGGGAGAGTTCACTTCTGATGATGTCACATTTTTGTTTGTGCCAAGTTCTCAAAGAACTCAATAACCCCTAAGCTTAGTGATTCAAACTTCACCTGCAGAACCCATTTGCGGTGCTCTAGAAGAAACCAAGGTTGTGTGAACAAGATTAGGTTGAAGGGCACCAGAAACTTTGCTTGCATGGCCGGCTGACTGGATGGGTGTTTTAACTCTCCTTATGGGCTTGACAGTTCCCTTAGGGGTTGACCTCCTTTTGGGGCAAGTAGTGGCATTGGATAAGCTAGAGTTACTAAAATGTAAATCAGACATGCAGTCTGCACTATTGGAAGGCACAATGTCAGGTTCCTGATCCTGACCCGGATTTTGCCCTGAATGTAATGTCAGATGACAATCAGTTAGTTCTTAATCTCTGCTGATTACACCAAGGTCCCTGTGCAACATCCTGTCTATGGACGTATTTTCCACAGGGGGTGCAACAGCATAAACAATTTTGATGGCTTTCCTCTTGCCCATTCAAGGTTGCTGCAATAGCCACTCTCACAACTGGTGTACACAATAGAGAAGTAAATTATCTTAACTAATTTACACTTATGGCCTCATTATGAGCAGTTTATCAATCTGAACTGGCATGGACAAGGGCTTTTTGGTTGGATGTTGTAGTGGTGTCCTTTCCCATCTCCTTAGATTTCTTGATACATTTGAATTCTGGATGTGAGAGCTGCCCCAAAAGGAACACACAATCTTGAATTTACAGGACCCCAATGGGCTGAGTTCCCAAATTTCTGTTGAATGTTCAACATGACCCTTTCCTGCCACCTGAACTGAATTGGTTCTGAAAAGGCTGTTTAAGGGATGTCTTGTTGTTCACACACTTAAGCCATACATTGAACTCTGTTTGGTCTCACCCAATTTGAGGGTCCCCCACCTTAGCCGATCTTTAGTCTCTATTGTAATCCAACTAAGCTGTCCCCCATTCACATGATGCACTTTAAGTATCTTGTTTGCATAAAATCTCATGGCAGAGGCTACTTCGGGTTTCTTTTCCAACATACCAGTCATAAAAACATTATAACCAACAACCAATTAGTGATAGACTCATAAGCCTTAGGCTTCTTCTCCATCAAGGTGGCTTCCTTTCCTTCCTTTTCTTTTGCCTAACACTCCCATCTTTTAGCCCTAATCAGAGAGAAAATATGCACAAATTTCCCCTTCCTTTACCTCAGCAGGAGCATGTGATTTAATGCCCCAGGCTTGGATCATAAAGTGTCCAGCCCAACCATTGTTTTGTGTGCAGAGCAAGAGTCAATCGCAACACCCTCAGTGATTTTACCTAATGATTTTAACTAATGCAGCCGGAGCAGAAACCTTTCTTACTGACGAGCCCCCTGCACCCTCCTTCTGGGCAGCGTGGTCCGTCCCTGACCCATCACACACTTTTCAAATGCTCTACACCTGTCTCTGTAAGTCAGCCATGGTGGACAAAATTATAAGTTAAGGGCCCCAGGGGACAGTAATCACGGGCATCTCCTCTGTCCCCTCTGCAGGACTTGCCAATTGAAAAAGTAGAGCTGCAAATGAGGTAAGCACCCTGGTCATAGGATCTGCGGGAACCGCTGAATCCTCAATTCCCAGGACCAGACTGCGCTAACAGATGCAATGACATCACATGCAGGCCCTCCACCAACCCCTGTGACTGCGAGCAAGGAACCGGCTGTCTTGACAAACCCTCACTTTTTTGCTCTGAAAGCACCCTCAATGACTGCCTAATTTCAGCTAATATTGACAGGACCTCATCAGAACTTGACGTTGCCTGTTGTGAGTCAGGGGGTGGGGTGGCCTGACAGATGCCCACAGTCCCCAAAGAATTGCTCTTTGACCTTTCAACTACCGTGGCCTCTTGACCTGTGGAGCCCATAAGGCCCTGTTGGGCGGAAGGTTGCACTGATTGTTTCTTGGCCTTTCTCTTCACAGGAGGGAATGCAGCCCGTTGAGGGATATTGGACCACCTCAGGTGCTCTACTATTACCGGATCCGGTTCCAGTTCAGGCTCTGACTCGGATTCTGAGCTGCCTGACTTCCCTTCTTCATCCAACTTTGCTAGAACCTTTTTTAACAGCTGGGCTAATTCTGGGTTGCATCCCTTCCCCTTGCCCACTTGGCCACCCTTAGCTGGCACTGTTCCCAGAGCCAACTAACTGTAGCCAACAGTGCAAAGACTAAATCAATTTAAAGTGAGAATAAATTGATGCCACTCACCTCAAGTGCCAGTCTGCGTTGCCCGGCCCACAGCTTAACATTCTTACCAGGCAGGGAAGGGGAGGGTGACCCCCCCCCACTGAGGTGAAGGCCCCACATACACAAGGAATGAGAATAACCAAAACAAGCTAAGCTTAATAATACTGGGCGGAGGGGTGGGGGCTGAAGTTAATCACTTGTAATGAAATGAAAGGTGAAAATAGCTCACCTCCATGTAGCCGCAGGTGTGCAGCCCAATCCGCTCCGTTGCAATGCCTCAGATGAAAAGGAGAGGGTCAGGACAGTTGTGCCCTAAATAGACACTGACAATCACGAAGGCAGGAGCGGAAGTGATGCGCACACCATGTGCCGGATTCATACCAAATTTGCCCAGACGTTTTGCTGGAAGCCGTCCCATGTCCCCCCTCCACACACCATGGCCAAAGAATTGTGAGTGCTGGGAGGGGCCCTAATACCGTGCCACGGTGAGGCAGGCCGCCCAACCCAAGATATTTATCCTTGTTAGACTTCACCTTGGTAGGCATAGTATTTTGATGCATTCCCAGGGCTACTATTAATGGTAAATCTGGAAATGCACCAGAATCCATGGGTAGCAGTGTGTGAACACCCACGCTCCCCCTGGCCCGCCTCCCTGGGGAAGAGTAACGCAAGGCACAGATTTGCCCTGCCTTGCATACTCCAGCTTTATATAGCCAAGCAGGGGCATCAAAGGTGACTTGATAAATCTCACTTGGGTTTTCCACACCTTTATGCTCCCTTTCATGGTGCAAGGGTAATGCAAAACTTTGATAAATCTAGCCAAAAGTATTTTTGGCTGCCCCTGGGTTTGGTGCACTGCAGGGCTCCAAGTGGCTGTATATGTTAATTATCACCGAGTCAGCACATGTACATTGTATACTCGTGGTAAATAATTAATGTGATAAATATTTCCTCCTATATTAATTGTACGTTCAATATTGCTGCATGGAAAATGTATTGCATGTGAAATTTACTCCACTCGAAATTAAACCATTCTGCACTGCTTGGAAAATGCAGGAATCAAGTGTATTGCACCACATGTTATTAGATTTTTTGGGATGATTTTACCCAATTTTCCACCCCTTTCGTAAGTGGGACGTGTTTTAATCCACCCCAGGTTAGATATTAGGCAGGATAGATGGGAAATGAAACTATTGACTATTTTAATAAAAGACATATATCACCCCACACTGCTCTGGCCTCCCAACTCTCCCACACCAGGATTCACCTGAACACTGCTCTATCCCTCCGAAAAGTTGCTTTAAAGTACAAAAGATTTGTTTTATTTCTAATGCACAGCTGTATTATAATCTTCTTACTTTCGACCACATCGCTAATCATGGCCTGTAACTGTGACTCACTGTGTTCAGCATTTTTTTTGTTAAAATGCTACTTCCCTTTCAAAAAATGCAAACACAAAGGAGGTAACAAGTCAACAAACGTTTAAATGTTACATGTGTTGTCAAGGTGGAAAAATCATTAATTGCCAGAAGAGTGGGATATACTTATCACATCTTTCCGTGAAAGAAGCATATATTTAGCCACCTTAATATGTCGATTTTCATAGAAAGCTCTTTGCATAGGTGAGCCTAAGTTTCACTGTCCGTATGTGTTTTTACTTAGAAACAAAGGGGCATATTTACAATCCCTTTGCGCCGCCGATGCGTCACTTGTTTTGATGCACCTGCGGCGTAGAGTGCAGACCCATATCTATGAGGCCATGCACAGCTACTCTGTGTGGCTTTTCATGGTCTCGTAGATGTGGTGTAAGACAATGCAGTCGAGTCACTGCTTTGCCTTATACTGCATTAGGGGGCATTGCTGTAGGTGTTCCCACGCAACACCAGTGGGTTTTGATGCAGTCCCAGATTTACAAGGATCTGTAAACCTGGGAAGGTATCAAAACTGTATGCCTACCCAGGGGAGACATCACAAGGAGAAATATCTTTATTTCGCATTGTTGTTTCCTCTTTTTATGTGTGCTGCTATCTGCAGCAGAAATAGAAAAAGAAAAATGCCTCCCAGGATTGTTATGGTGCAGGAAGCTTTCCCGTCCCGCATCAAAACAATCCTGGCAACAACGCAGACACCCTTGAACCATGGTGCAAGCATGCCTACATTGGCGCTGGGCTCCAAATTGTGCGCCAGCACTGCCTTAAAAGACAGGAATTCACTGCTACCTCGTAAATACGGTACATTCCTCCCCTTTCGAATTAGCATAGGGCAGCCCAGCAAAAATACTTGCAGTGCTGCCCTATGCCAATTCATTCTAAATACGACCCAAAGTTCCACCTTCTCATACATTTGTCATGTTAAAGAACATTTGCATTCGAACTATTGTTAAGATGTTCAAACGTGCAAAGAATCATATGGGATTTTACCCTATTGACAATGTCACTGGATATCAGTAGGGCTTTGTGAGAGGAAACATATTTAAAATGTATTTTATTTAAGTGACTGAGCTATCAACCTGGGCCAATTGCAAACTAATTGCATGGAGGAGAGAGGTTGGAGAGGGCACCTCTAGCCTTTGCTGTCAATTACTGCAGTGAGATTCAGATCTCCATTGATTGCCTTCTCACTCATGAGACGGGAGTCAGATTTATCTTCGCCATTTTGGTTACAAACACTCTGTAACCCTTTTAACTCAAGCTTAACAAAGGCTTAGGATGATCCTGGTACTTGTCTAGGGGATCAAAATATCATCGGCCAAAGTACCTTGACTTGAATTTGTGAAATTGTACATAAGTTGGCAAAAGCATAGGTACTATGAGCTAATGACTTCTTGATTCACTATTTGAGTCATTCATGTAAAAGTCGGTGTATAAAAGCTTGTAAATCATTATTGTGGATGCTAACCTTGTAGGAAAGTAGCCTCTTTGTAGCTTGGTTACCCCCACATTTGGCCTGTTTGCCAGTGTGTTTGAGTGTGTCTACTGGGATCCTGCTAATCAGGACCCCAGTAGTTATGCTCTCTCCCTTAAATTATGGTTGTTGCATACTGGTAACCTATTATTTCACCCAAAATTGGCATACCGGTGCCCCTTTATAAGTCTCTAGTATATGGTACTTAGGTACCCAGGGCATTGGGGTTCCAGGAGATCACTATGGGCTGCAGCATTTCTTTTGCCACCCATAGGGAGGCCATGCAAAGGCTTCTGCAGCACTGCCATTGCAGTCTGCGTGAAAAGGTGCATGCACCCTTTCACTGCCAGTTACACTGCACCAGGTCACTTATAAGTCACCCCTATGGCAGGCCGTCCAGCCCTGAGGGCAGGGTGCAGAGTACCTGTGTGTGAGGGCACCCCTGCACTAGCAGAGGTGCCCCTACGACCTCCAGGACCATTTCCCAGACTTCATGAGTGAGGGGGTGCCATTTTACACATGTACTGGAAATAGGTCACTACCTATTCTAAGCTACATAATGGTAACTCCGAACATAGGAATGTTTGGTATCACACATGTTGGAATCATACCACAAGGCTTTTGCAAGCATTGGTTGTATGATTTCATGCACTCTGGGGGCTCTTTAGAGGACCCCCCAGTATTGCCATTCCAGCCTTCTGAGGTTTTCCAGGCAGCCCCAGCTACTGCCACCTCTCAGACAGGTTTCTGCCCTCCTGTTGTTGAGCAGCTCAAGCCCAGGAAGGCAGAACAAAGGATTTCCATTGGGAGAGGGGTGTTGCACCCTCCCCCTTTGGAAATAGGTGTTACAGGATTGGGAGGGGTAGCTTCCTTCCCCAGGCCACTGGAAATGTTTGAAGGGCACATTTGGTGCCCTCCTTGCATAATCCAGTCTACACCGGTTCAGGTACCCCCAGTCCCTGCTCTGGCACGAAACTGGACAAAGGAAAGGAGTGACCACTCCCCTGCCCATCACCACCCCAGGTGTGGTGCTCAGAGCTCTTCTAGAGGGTCCGTGGGTTTTGCCATCTTGGATTCCAAGTTGGAAGCGAACTCTGGGAGCATCGGAGTGGCCAGTGCCAGCAGGTGGTGTCAGAGCCGTCCCCTGATAGGTGCTTACCTGTTTAGCTGACCAATCCCCTTTTCAGGGCTATTTAGGGTCTGTCCTTTGGGAGGTTCTTCAGATTGCAAGACTCCAGCAGGAATCCTCTGCATCCTTTACTTCACCTTCTCACCGAAAAAACTGCATCTGGACCCTCCAGGAACTCCACAAACTGCAACAACGAAGCAAAGACGACTTCTGCAAAATTGTATCTTCAGCTCTTGCCAGCAAATGCAACTGTTTCCCGGTCGGTCATCCTCAGCGGACAGCCTGTCTTCAGCCTGCACCAGAAGAATGAACGAAACTCCCTTGGAGTGAAGGAGTCACTCCTCTGCTTCAGCAGGCACCTCTCTGCAACGACAACCGTCTGCGTGGGTCCCCTCTCCTGACGATTTGCATGGATCCTGCATCACAGGTGGTGGACTGAAGTGGTCCCGACGGTCCTGACGTACTACTGTCCACCTTTGGTGGAGGTAAGAGCTTGCCTTCCCACGTAAGACAGTACCCCTGTGCACTACGTGTTTTTCAGTTGCCAAGGCTTGTTGGCATCCTTCTATGAAATGCTTTGTGCACAATGTAGCTCCGGCCCCCAGCACTCCTTCCTGCGATGCACAGCATCCTGAGTGGTTCTCTGGCGGCGTGGGATCCTTTGTTTTTGTGCTGCGTGGGCCTCCTTTTGCAACTCCTTTGTCCCTGTGCTGGGGTATTCCTTTGTGCGCTGGCTGGTCTTCTGTGGGCTCTCTGAGTTGCTGAGAACCCCCTCTGACTCCTCATCCTGGGTAGAGTCCACCAGGTCCCTCCTGGTCCCAGGCAGTGCAGTTTTCCGCTAACCGTGAGCTTTGCATGTGCCAAGGCTTGTTGGCGGAATCCACCAAAGCAAACCAGACTGCAATCATCCATCCGGTGTGGGATATCATCTGCACCAACCAGGAACCTGCATCCATTTTCTTGGGTGCAGTACTGACTGTTGTTCTTCACCAGTGGTTCTTCTGTTGCACCTTGATTCGGGTTAGCAGGGGCTCCAGTCCTCCCTGGTCTCTTCTGTGCTTCTTGGACTTAGTCCCATTCTTCCACAGGTCTTTAGGTCCAGGAATCCACCCTTTGTGTCTTGAAGTATCTTCTGGTTCTTTCATTATCTTCTTTCTCGTGTTTTAGGAAAGTTACTGTGATTTACTCCTGCTTTTCTGGGCTCTGAGGTGGGTTCTAATACTTACCTTTGGTGTTTTCTAATACTCCCAGTGCCCCTCTACACACTACACTTGCCTAGGTGGGAAACAGACATTCGCATTCCACTTTCTTAGTATATGGTTTGTGTTTCCCCTAGGCCCATTTCTAACCATTGTGATTTTCAATAATTGCAATGTTTTCTAACTGTTTTTATGCCTATTTCTGCATACAAGTGTATATAATTTGTGTATTACTTACCTCCTAAGGGAGTATAGTCTATATGGTATTTTTGGCATTTGTGTCACTAAAATAAAGTACCTTTATTTTTGTAACCCTGAGTATTTTCTTTCATGGGTGTGAGTACTGTGTGACTACAGTGGTATTGAATGAGCTTTGCATGTCTCCTAGATAAGCCTTGGCTACAGCTACCCCTAGAGAGCCTGGCTTCTAGACACTGCCTACATTTCACTAATAAGTGATAACTGGACCTGGTATAAGGTGTATGTACCATAGGTACCCACTACAAACCAGGCCAGCCTCCTCCAAACCACTCTACTATATAGGTTACTTTTTGCATTTTTCCTGTAATTGGTGGCATTGGGTCATCCAGATAACTTGTGTAATGCCCGAATACCAGTCTTTCTTGATTTCCCCTGTTGATGTTTTCCCACTACATTTGATCTTTTATATTTTGATTGAATAAATGCATGAAACATTCCATTTGCATACTACTTTAATATCATTGTTTATGGGAGTGGTGTTGCATTTTATCCAAGGGACCCCAGTTCCTTTAAGTTAGTTTACTGCTCCATTCTAGGACACTCTATTTACGCCATTACACTACGCCACACCAGTCGATGACACATCATTCTCCTTTATGCCATTAACTTTGAGCCATGCTGAATAGTAGTCTCACTAGTGTACAGCATTGCTAAAACACATTGACAAAGGCAATAGAACTTGCATAGGCGAGACCGATTGGCTTTGCCAATGCTTGTTTATAAGGTATGAACTTCAAGGTCACTTGCAATATCCTTATGCAGGGGGTATTTTACCCCATATAATACATGGTTACACCACCAACTTTCCCACAAACCACTTAAAACCTTAGTACATAGCTTCTGTCATTCCAAGCTTTTAAAGTAGAGCAGAAGAAAGAAAAGCCACAATCCATTGTTTGCTTTAAACAGCTGCATTAATTATGCTTTGTGACCTGATCTGCCTTTTACCTTGGCTGCTACCTGTGGCAGAAGGCATTGTAATGTCAAAACTCGACTGAAATAACCCTATCATAGTCATTTTCTGATGTATTTTCTTTATAATCAGTGAATGTCTTTTCTTTATACACAGCGAATTGGTGCATCACAACTGACTGCAGTTTATACAGAGATTAGAGAATCCATGTTTATGTAGCCTGTAACTCCAAGAATGTCTTCAGTTGAACTGCTTCTAGTTATGACTGACATGGAGCTGAGCTGCCCAAGATCACACACAGGAGTAGAAGTTTTATTAGAACTCTGGTTTGCGAGCACAGTTTACAGCTGTTGTACCTGATCGCTTTTGATATCTCCGGTTCCAATTGGCATGAGGTGAAGGGCATGATGGGTGTGGGGCGCAAAGGGTATGTTCTTCCTTTTTACACTCCTACCTTTATTTGCTTGGTGCATGAAGTTGCAAGGTTAATCAACATGTTATTTTCACATTTGAGCGAATTACTTTGTGAATGTAAATAACAATAAAAGATACTTTCAGACTGTGAAAACATGCCTTCCTTTCTCCTTGTTTCACTTTCAATATATATGATTGTGTATATTTATCGTAAACAACAAGCGATTTGTATAGGGTTGATTGAAAGTCCCCAAGGCTGTCCCTGTCCCCCCAGAAATTTATTGTCTCCTACGCCCCTGCTTTCCTTAGACTTACAGGCGTTGCAGTGTCAATAAACGAAGGAGTACCGGGGCAATATCACAATGGGCTCCGCTGTCTCAGCTCAGAGCCGAGCGCCAATGTTTATGCGTCCATGATGAATGAAATAAAATATTTCAAAAATATTTCTCCGAGTTAGTGCACTGTTTTAGGCAGTCCATCTAAGAAAAAGGCGACGGCAATTATAGCTCATTGTTTCAAAGCTGTGCTGTCTCAAAGGCAGCTCTGTCCTTGAAAAACATCAGGTTAAATGAATTGACTTTACACACTGTAGGTGCATAAAAACAGACGCTTACCTCTGCAGTAAAGCAGCGAAGCTCAAAATGACACGGCCCCTGGTTTAGAGCTGGCAGATTTGCTGTGCACAGCAGCCCAATCGCTTCAGGCTGCAGCCCTGTAGCCAATCAGGGCTGTCACTACACCCTTTCCTTATAGGTCACAGGGTAAGGCGACAGTCACAGCTGGTCACAGGGCAAAGTGGCAGACCGAGGGTGGGGACAAAAAAATAATAATAATAACAACTTACCTTGACTGCATCGCCCGCTCTCTGCTGCACTTCAGGCACAGGCTCCCAGCCTGCCATGCGGCCAATCCTGACGCTGCTCAGAGCAGCGTTAGTATTGGCTGGAGCACCCTGGCTAGGCGCTCCGAGGCAAACTGGGAGCCTGTGCCTTCTCGCTCCAATCCGGCAACACAGTGCTGGGTTGGAGAGAGCCCTATGCGCATGTGTGTTTGGCCGGCCCGAGACGGTCGGCCAAACATACATGCACACTGAGGGGAGTGCAGTGCACTCCCCTCAATGTTCATCACCCTCATAGCCCCACCCCTTTCAAAATAAAATGATAATAAACACTGTTTATCATCGTTTTATTTTAAAAGTTTGCAGCTGATGTTGGCGGGGGCGATGCTCCTCCACCATAGCGGAGGTGCCACCTCTGTGAGGTGGGATCATCATGCCTAACTGATGCTACCTTGCGACAAACTGGGAAGGGCAAAGTAAACGTATGATTCAGCTGGTTTTGCATTGTGGTCAAACAGGTCCTTAAGAGGATGTATGCTGTGCTCACATTCTCATTTGCTACATTTTTTCAGTGGTACAGAAAGGGTGTCATGGGCCCCAGTGCAAAAGGGGAAAAGGGGTCTCCAGACTTCTACATAGGTATTAAAGGTTTGCATTAATCAGGGTTCAGTGGACCTCTAGGGCCGCTGGACCATTGCACCTGCTGAACCATTGAAAGCTACGCCCTATGCTTTAGCAGTCAATGGATCCTGCTTCCACTCACCTGCGGGATCCATGAGTGGGAACAGATCTGAGAACGCCTTAAATGGAATACAGGGGAGTCAAGGATGGGAGAGAGGGGGTCAGCACAACATGGCTCATCACTCCTTGAGGAGCTTGCATGAGCTTTTGAAAGAAACAAGTGACGACATGTAATTAGGTTAACTTTGTTGTTATTTCGGTATATGCTGCTTGTACAATGTCTTAAAAAAGCTGAAGGCAGTACAAGTTCCGCCCAGTGCCTGTGAGTGGGTCAGAACGGTGTTCAGAAGACATGTCATCCAATCCTTAGTCTCTACAGAGTGCACACCGCAATGGTCACATATTTTAGCTTCAACTGCGGTTTCGTGGAAACGCAAGTGAAATAGCTATCCAGTTGTCAAAATATGACAAAGCTAAAGTTAAAGAAAACACAAATCTTAAAGGTGAGTGGGTACATTTTGTGTCTGGGGAGGAGGTAAAGTGAAGGAGATGCGAGGCAGTCCATTCAGGAGAGAGTAAAGAGTGTGCTGACGAGGAAAGAGAAGAGGTGTAAGATAGGCAGATGGGTGACATTTGGAGAGAAAAATGATGTACATATCCAACATAGAGTCAATATAACAGGTGAATAAGACACTCTGAGGTCCTCTACCCCTTCCACATGCCTCAATAATGTTTAATTCAGTCTCAACTTTTCAGAATCTACACATTTTCAATAGTAGGTATTTACAACAAAATCATGTGTTGTTACTCGTTTACCTTAAACAGCTAATAACCACTGACAAAGCCAATAGTACTGGTTGATTTTAGGGGTTTGCCAGTTGTGCTACATAACAGTAAGCTCAGAGAGGAACCAAAAACCCATTCAGGTAGCACCCTATGGGAATTGCAGAAATTAAGTTTACTTGTTTAAGCCACACCTTTAATTAAACAGGCCACAGAAAACTCAGTTCTCCTCCCACCCAGCGGGAGCATTTTTAAAGCTCCCACCGAGTGACAACAGACATGCCTTTCCTTCATGTATTCTTTTGAACAGGTAAGGCATGTCTGTTCCTACCTGGTGGGAGCTTTAACAATGCTCCTGCAAGGAGGGAGGTGGGCATCAAGGGATACACTGATTGAACTGTCCCTGGGGATTGGGTCAAAGGGCGGGGCGCATGTAGCCCCTCTCCCTTTGAAGTTCACTTCGGCCTCGGAGGATGAGGTCAGTGTACCCCTCTTTTAGCATTACAGACCCAGAGGATTGAATCCACAAGGCCTCCCAGAGGCTCGGGAAGGGGGCCAAGCACTCCCTTGCCAAAACCAACTTCTTGTGCTAACTCCAGATTCCTGGCTCACCCTGGGGAGGTTGGGGGGGGGGAGTAGAGTAATTCTAGCTCAAGAGCCCACGCCTTGTTTGTTCCTTTTTAAAAAAAATTGCAGCAAAATAAAAAATAAATTAAAAAATGAAAAACATTTTTGGTCCTAGCTAGGGTCCATCTGGGGCTCCACCACCAAGCCTAGGGGGTCAGGGTATCCCTACCTTGCCCCTTTATGTATTTTTTAACTCTTTTTTTAGGACATGGGATTGAGTCCCGAGTCCTAAGATGGCTGCTGCCGCATCCTTGTTGATGTGGTGGCAGCCAATCAGAACTGACCACAACACTTTATTGGACCCACAGATTCTCTGCAGTGTGATATATACAACCTGTTGGAGCCTTAATTGTTTGAAAAACTGCTAAATGGATTTACATCAAATCAAAATAAGCACTTTTTCTGGCCCAAGATCTAGCATTCTTGCAAATTTGGTGTAAATATGTTCAGCCATTTGGTTTGTAGTTGTGTCTAAAGTTGCTATGGGAAAATGAATGGGGAAAACATGCTTTGGGACCCTCCCGTTTTCCCAGCCCTTGATTGGCCGGATCATCCCAAAACTTTGCAGGAAAGAACTTCCTTTATGAAAAGTTTTGCAAAGATTTATCAAACAGCCCCAATGTTATAAACATACCATATATATGTATATATCACTAGAAAAAGCAAAGGTTACAGGGATGTCATAGTTGGTTGGCATTTTACCTACAGAAAACTATAGAAATTCAGCAGTTATAGTTATACGTGAAGTTATACTAATGATAAGAAAATATAACTAGTGCTCTAAAGTTACTTAAGGGCACGAGTTAGAATTTCTTCAAATAAATATAACTATAACTGCTCAATTCCTAGGGCCTTGTGTAGGTAAAACATCAAACTAACCATAACGTACCTGTAACATTTGTTTTTTCAGAGTTGCAGTGAAACTTAAGATAGAAAAGACAAGACTCCTCTTGGTGAGGCAAACACACCTTTTTACAATCACACACCTTTTTACAGTCACAACAGGGAGAGAAGCTATCTCACTATATGTAAGCTGCTGGTCTCAACTTGCTGCTTCACAGACAGTCACTAGTATAGCAACATAAACAATGCTTTTTACAAAAGGTCAAATAAGCTATTTAGCAATTACGTTTATAGCAAAACATGACATCATGCATGTCCCTAACCCTTTATGCTATTTCTTACACATTCTTTATTGCAGTTTTAACAATGCTAAACAAACTAACTATTCACTACTCTTGAATTCATGTGTATTTGTGTGTCTTTTATCACATTTCTCCTTAGACCTCTCATCAGATTTTGGGTACCCTTAGCTAATTTAATCTCCCTCCTGCTCCCATTCTCCAATCCTGTTTTTACTTTATTGGTGGGACAACAGAAATTATGCCTGTGTGCTTAAGACTATAAATTCCTTCACACTTGCAAACAAAGGTTTTCTTTTAACTAAGACTTTGCTGGTCACACATCTTATTTCTAAAGTGAACTCTTCATATCTCTGGCATCAGCATGAATTTCATGCCTACACTGCTCTTATACAACGTCAAATTTTATATTGTTTTCTACCAATGTCTGATGTACCGTAATTTCTTCACATTTCATTTTTTCTTCAACATTCCCCCATCTAGTTAATATTTTATCTACGGGGTCTAAACCTTGGTCTGCACTTGCCACTAGGTGATATCTATTGCCCTGAGCATCCACTATTTGTGTTGGTGTCCTAACTGGAAACTTACCATTCACCTTTGTACTGAGCCTCCTACAGTATTATAAAATTAATTAAATACCAAAACATATCAATAACAGGGTCACAAGAGCTGGCAACAATGCTCCAACAGTCCCGACATTCAGGATGGTAGTAAAGAACCACCCACTAAGTCAATTATCTGGGGCACCTACTTCACCTAACATTTTCTTCTGTAGATTATGCAAAGTTTGTATGTCCTCTGACAAAGTTCCATTGTCTGCATCATTTGCTGGGACATAAATACAACAAGCATTCCTAATCTTTTCACATACCATCCTTCCATGGACGTCATAAAGTCAAGTACATAACAGTGTTACATTATCATCATTCCGATAGCACGCTGCTCTTCCTTTATGGCATTAAATCTTTCTTTCCTATGATTTATAGACTTTATAAGTTCTCATTGAGTTACCTGTAGCCATCGAGCAGCTGCCTTTTCCTGAACAATTTGCAGAATACTTCTAAAGAACAACTGTGCATTATTAAACAACCAGTATTCTAGGGGAACATAATTCCAAGTGGTAGTGCCATAATATTCTGTAGTTCCCTTGGTGATGATGTAAAAAAAAAAAAAAGGTAGTTGGACGGTTTATGGGCAGTTCATGAAGCATTGATAAGTTGACTCCAAGAATTACCAAAACAGGGCCATACAAGGTGACCATGATTCATAGGCCATTCAAATTCAGTGGCAGCTGAGAGTACAGTAGTTCTCTACACTGCCAATAGTAGTCCATGAGGCTGTAGGTGCCCACCTGCATGTCAGCATTATCTATTGTGGCACTGCAGTTGATATTCTGCCTACATTATTAGTGTTGCTTTCTCTGAAACATAAAGATTCAGATGTTAATCTCACTACTGTCTGAGTACTTACTGTACTATCTATCCAAGTGTAACATGCAACATTGTTATCTCAAATTCACACACTTATTTCATCCGGACAATTTCAGTTCCAGTCCATAAGGACACGACCCTAAGGGCAAATTTAATATTAGGATTTAATTGATCATGGGTATAAACTAATCTAGTAACTCTAAAACCTGGCCGGCGAGCACAATTGGGGTAAAGGATTTATTAAATAACTACTACACTCAGTGGGTGATTGTGTTGCTCCTACAAACCCTAAATTTAAGACCATTTCACAAATTCTGCACTGTTAACATGACCTGTTTTCTCCTTTTGTGTTATTTCATCCCTAATGTCCTGTCTATCTGTAAGGATGTATAACGCTTCTGCTGAAGAGTTTTATTTTGTGGTATTAACTAAACACTGTACTACTCTAATATGTGTTGGCTGAATTTAGGCCTTAATATTATACAGGTAAAGATGTAAAAGACATAGAGCTGTACTTGGGGGTACTTCCTTAGGTTACATTCAACTATCTTATCCTATGGTATGAGAAATTAAGGAACAAACAAAACATGATTCATTAAACTGTTCTAAACCTATATCTAACGTGTTTATACCACATATTATCTAATAGTCTGGTATAAATATTATAGGACTTATTAGTATGAATAGAGAGTTTTCTTTGCAGGTGTATGATGTAACTAATATAGCTAAAATATACATACCTATGAAAGAGCAGTAGTAGAAGTGATAGTAATAAGAGACAAGAAAGGAAAAAGAAAACAAAAATACATAAACCGTTTGTTTTTGCTGGTTCAAATAATTGTCCAAAAGCAGAAAACTGTCAAAGGCAGACGGTGGTATTTTTTACAGTTACAATCTTTTTTCCCCCCTCTTACTCCATTTATATTGCTGGTGTTATTTAGCGTGATGCGGGGTTCAATAGAAATTCTGATAAATTAATCCAAGGCTTCCGCCATCAACTATGAGGGCATTGGGAGTATCCGTCATCATTGTGAAAGATCCATCGAACCTTGGCTCTCTCTATTTCCACTTGTTACACATAGAGAGACGAGGAAGGTTGTAGCCCCCATACTACCTCCCAGAAACAAAAGCCATATACACAAAAGGTATGGGGGTGGGGGTCTTATGAACAAACCAGCAGGGCCTGTTCAACTTGTGATAAGATCACTTTTTTCTGTGATCTAGTTAGAAATGAAGTATGATTGTGATAGCTGTGTTGGGGACCTATTAGAGGGGTTCCTCCTTATGGAACAGGTGGTCTCACATTAGAGTGTCATCCTTCGTCATTCGACCACCTAGGATAGTACCACCTGGGCGGACTCAACCTCATGGTTAAATGGACACTGAGGTAGTGCTGAAATGATATTTCTCTGGATAATGTAGGGATCCACTTATATGAATAGAATTACCTAGCAGCTCACTAGTGTAGCTCACACCTTTTAAAGATGGTGTCTGTAGGTAAAATAAAAACAAAGTCGGGACACTATTGGGTAAAATGAATCAAAATGTCACTCTAATCCTACTGGCTAACATGTTTCTACCAACACATCTAGCGTTTACTGGTCTGGGGCATTCGTCAGGGCCAAGGATCCCTTCTAAATATAGTGTGAAGAGGATGCTTCTCCTAAATTAACGGTGTAAGGCACATACATAACACACTCTGGGCCTACCTGAGTGTTAATTCAAAATTGGGAGGCCTAAGGAAAGAAACGGAGGAAAAAAATGTAATTAAGGCACAGCATGCACAGAGGCTATATATACGTGAAAATAACCACACCAAACCACTGCACACAAGGTGTAAAGATGCATGTCAAATGTGATTTCACAACCATGCAATTACTCATTGTTGTGGACGCGATGCCTAAAGAAATTAGTTATTGTATGCACTGCATCTATAAAGAAAGGGACTATTTCTCTTACCCTAAACATTAAGGGCAGGTGGCCCCTGGTCTGGGGGAGGGAGTGATGCCCCTTATAGTCGCACACTGTTCGAGAAAATAAGCAATTACAAAGGAAATCAAATGGCAAAAGGAACGAATTCCATAGAGAGGTAGTAGGCAGAACAGAACACGTAGCAAATTTAATAAAATCCATCGCATCGGGGCACAATGGAGGAACGCTCCGTTGGAGGAAATCCACAGCATAGTACAATGACAGGCCCATTCAAAAAAATGTTTGAAGAGGCCTTAAATTCAAGCGGGTAACTCGAGGTGCACAATACAAGTGAAAGCACAGAGGCAAACGTTAAATTAAATATAAGTAAAAGGGAAGGCAAACAGAGAACAAAGAAACTCATCTTATCTCTCATAGGAATTTGGAGAAGTAGGCTCACTGGCTCCCGTGCGTTTCCACGATGTGGCCCCCCACGGGGGGAAAAGAAGGTTTACTTCATCAAAGGGAGCGATCTCTGGTTGCACCTATTAGGGCCCCTCCCCAGCCGCTTTTGCTCGCGAGCTGGAGCACAAAAAAGACAAATAGTTTGGACCTAGGATTACATACTTCCTGGATGTTAAAAACAATTTCAAATTGCAACAGTAAGGATGTTGTCTACATGATTAGATGCCTGTGCAAACTCAAATATATTGGAATGAGAACAAGAAGAGTTGGCACATGCATCTGTGAACATAGGAGCACAAGTCGCTGTATTTTTTATTTGACTTTGTTTTTATTTTACCTACAGACACCATCATTAAAAGGTGTGAGCTACACTGGTGAGCTGCTAGGTAATTGTAGTCATTTAACTGGATCCCTATATTATCCAGAGAAATATCATTTCAGCACTCCCTCTGGGTTCATTTAACCATGAGGTTGAGTCCGCCCAGATGGTATTAGCCTACCTGGGTGGGGATAGGTGGTCAAATGATAAAGCATGACACTATAATGTGTCTGAGACCACGTATTCTGTAAGGAGGAACCCCTTTAATAGGTCCCCAACACACGGCTATCACAATCATACTTCATTTCTAACTAGATCACGGAAAAGAGTGATCTTATCACAAGTTGAACAGGCCCTGCTGGTTCGTTCACTAGATCACCCCATACCTTTTGTGTTTATGGATGTCTCCATTTCCAGACAAAATCTGACAAAAACTGTATTGCCTATGGGCACAACTGGGAGGTCAACCTTAGCGGTGGCGCACCTCTCCTTTGCCTTGGTTACCTATTTGGAAATTAACTTTGACACTTCGGTTAATTCAGAGAAACAAACATGCTTTTCATCATTCAAGATTTCAGCTGTACTTTCTCCCCATACCTTGAATCAGGTGGCAGGTATTTGCGTATTCATAGGTCTCCCTGTCAGTATCTGATGGGGTGTCAGGAGATAATCAGAACAAGGTGTGTTCCTAAGGGCCAGATGTATTAAAAAGTTTTGCACTCGCAAACGGTGCGAATCGGTAAATTCGGCCATTTGCGAGTGCAAAACAGTGGTCTGCGATGCATGAAATGCATTCACAGACCACAAATAAGAAATCGCTAAAATTGCGATTTCTTGCGTTGCGACCTGGAAATTGCGAGTTGCAATTTGCGATTCGCAATTTCCAGGTCACAAGGCTATGCTAGAAAAAATTGCAAATTGCGATTTTTCCAAAAATGGCATTTTGCACTTGCAAAATACCATGAAATGCAACCAGGTGGTAACCTGGTGGAAAATTAAAAAATGCAGTAAAACTGCATTTTTAAATTGAACATGTAAAGCACACATGCCCTTTTGGCATGTGTGTACCTTACATGTTAAAAAAAAAAAATTGGGGTGCAGGAGAGGGGGCCTTAGGCCCCCAGCACCCTGGCCTTTTTGCATTTCCAAAATTGCGATTTCTGGTTCAGAAATCGCAATTTTGGAAATACAAAAAATTCACAGCTATGGGCCAACAGGCCCATAGCTGCGAATGGGGCCGGTATCGCAATTTGCGATTCGGTAATAGCATTTGCGATTTTTAAGAAATCGCTATTACCGATTCGCAAATGTGATACATGGCCCTTTGCAAGTCGGTAATAGCGATTTCTTAAAAATCGCTATTACCGAATCGCAATGGGCCGTGATGGTACATCTGTCCCTAAGAGAGAAGAGTGTCAATGGTAAGCAATACAACCACTTCGTATTCAACGTGGCACATAGCTTGCTGATCTTATTCTTCAAACAGTCATTACGGCACTCAACAATGCCATTGTTCTGGGGATAATAAACAGGAGATAGTTTATGTGTTATCCCTAGCATTGTTGTGAGAGGTGCGAAGATTGAATTTAAAAAAAGTGTGTGCTATTGTAAGATCTTATCCCTTCTGGAATTCCCCAGCAGGGAATCACCTCATGAATCAGAAAAGTAGTTGCTGATTTAGCACCACAATGGACACACAGTCCAGCTTCAATCCATTGAGAAAAAGGACAAACTACAACTATGTGATACCAATTGTCCTTGCACCTTCAAACATGCCCACAAAGTCAAGATGGAAAGCTTCAAAAGGACCTTGGGGTCATGGAATGGTAGAATTTATCACCATAAACAGTGCAATTATTAAGGTACATGGTAAGCATATCATGTACGTTGGGAACAAACCAACGTTGTATTTGCATAAAAAATGATCTCTCAAGATGTGAGCTAGTAAATGCAATTGATCAAGAGCTTTCATAAGTAAAGCATGAGGCATCACTGGATTACCTGTAGAAATTTGCCTACAAATTAAGAGCCTGATTTAGATCTTGGCAAAGGGGAATGCTCTGTCACAAATGTGACGGATATCCCACCCACCGTATCACAATCCCACTATATCTATGGAGATTGTAATACAGCAGACAGGATATCCGTGACATTTGTGATGGAGTATCCCATCCGCCGAGATCTAAATCAGGCCCAACTCATCCTCTGACTGGGAGCATCCGCTAGTCTCCCATAACTGTTTCTCATGTGGTGCAGCTGCTTCCACCAACTCTTGAAGATATAACATTGCTGTTTCAGCATAATGAGGTACGCATTATCAGTGGTAGTGTCATAGTCAGACTCAGACGGTGAGGCAGTCTGGGCCGCCATAACAGAGACATGTGAACCTGATGTGACAGGTGGGAGTGTGTACCTAGCTGTGTCTTTAGCTACCCAATCTGCAAGTAGGTTTCCTCGTGACACAAAATCCTGTCCATTTGAAGGTGCTGAACACTTCACAACTGCCACCATCTGTGGTAAGGCACGTGCTTCTATTTAAGCCTCCAAAAAGATTCATGTATGTAACAAGACTTCTGTCTGACTTAAGGAAACCTCTCCTGCTACATCTCATAATGCTAGAATGGACAGTGGTAGTTACAGAGGCCAAATCTGAATATATTGTGATGGCTTTTCCTGCTTATTGTTTAAGAGCTGCTATAAAGTCTTTCAACTCTGGTGCTTGTGCAGAATAATGTGATAGTATCATTAACTGCTCTAATATGTGGAGTGTGTCTGAAGAATCATGCTGTTGTGCTCTGACTACTGCTGCACCTGTGTGTCTCACTCCTGTATCCTGATCAATAGCAGAGGAACCATCAACAAAAGGCAATACTACCTGGAAAGGGATCCTCTGTTGCTTGGCTAGATATATTAGGGATATACATTGCACAGTCATGCACATCATCATCAAAGTCTAATATAGGAGAAACAAAGGGGGTCATTCTGACCCTGGCGGTCACCGACCGCCAGGGCCAACGACCGCGGAAGCACCGCCAACAGGCTGGCGGTGCTTCCATGGGCATTCTGACAGCGGCGGTACAGCCGCGGTCAGAAACCGGAAACCGGCGGTGTCCCGCCGGTTTCCAGCTGCCCCAGGGAATCCTCCACGGCGGTGCTGCAAGCAGCGCCGCCATGGGGATTCCAACCCCCTTACGGCCATCCTGTTCCTGGCGGTTTTCACCGCCAGGAACAGGATGGCGGTAACGGGTGTCGTGGGGCCCCCTAACAGGGCCCCACATTGATTTTTAGTGTCTGCCAAGCAGACACTGAAAATCGCGACGGGTGACACTGCACCCGTCGCACGCCTTCAACTCTGCCGGCTCCATTCGGGGCCGGCTTCCTCGTTGAAGGCGCTTTCCCGCTGGGCCGTCGGGCGGCCTTCTGGCGGTCGCCCGCCAGCCCAGCGGGAAAGCCAGAATGGCCGCCGCGGTCATTTGACCGCGGTGCGGTCATTCGGCGGCTCCCGCCGGGCGTGCGGTTACCGCCGCGGGCGGGAGTCGGAATGACCCCCAAAAAGAATGTTGTAGGGTTCACTTTATGACACTTCACAAACTTCAATGGTAGTCGCAGTATTACTCATATCCTGACACACTCGATGTAGTTAGAGTAGTCTTACCCTTCTGAATGATGGCAAACACTGCATGTTCTGCATAAAACATCAAAGGTGCCCCCATAACAATGGGGGGTGCTCTTCTGCACTGCAAAGGCTGCAGTGTTGAGAGCTTGCTTGCATGGATAATGTCCTCACAGTACTGAATCCAACTGTCCAGTAAAATATGCAACGGTTTTGTGTCCTAAGGGATATTTCTGCATATGGACAGCTGTCTTCATGTGCCCATTGCACTGACAAAAGAGATAAAACTCCTTGATGTAATCAGGAGTCCCCAAAACTGGACATGTGTTCTCTAAGTCTTCAATTTCTAGAAAGTCTCCCTCTCTAAAACAAGATCGGGCTGCTCCCATATCTATGAGGAATGCATACCTCTTCTCATTGATAGCTGTCATCACAGTGGGTTCATCAGGCCAGTGCGTCACTGACAATACTGACACATGGAACTACTCTGTGGGCCCATTCATTGCATGTATCCTCCCACATAATTTGATGGAAAGGACTTCTTCCTTTCAGAATCACACCTCTCTATCTACTTTGAGATGGAGCTGCCATTGGTGGTACTCTGTTGTGGTGGCATTTGTT
Organism: Pleurodeles waltl; assembly: GCF_031143425.1. NCBI lineage: Eukaryota > Metazoa > Chordata > Amphibia > Caudata > Salamandridae > Pleurodeles > Pleurodeles waltl. The sequence continues at coordinate 640,348,521 of NC_090446.1, read as the reverse complement.
GCAATTGAGGCATTCCTGGTTTCTGCAAATTTTGTAGTAGCGTCGGAGGTACTTATCTCATTTGCAGGTTTGCCTGTGGCTGCACTAGTATAGTTCCTGGCTGACTGTAAATGCTTGTCCTTCAATTTTGTTCATTTGATCTCTCAGTCTTTCAATCACAAATGAAATGTCATCACCTGTGACAGAAATGACATGTCTGATCCAACATTTTGAGACCTATCCTGCTTTTTTTCCTATTCCTCCTTGTTGTCCTCTGCTACTACTGTATGCCCTTACATTATCTTGCGGTTGTGGGTACTGTTATTGGGTGTTATTGGGTGTTATCTGGGACCGCTCCCACAGACATTACAGTCATTTGAGAGGTAGCTGCTACTACAGCTCCTTCCACTGCTCTTTTCTTTGCCAACTTTTGCTGCACTAACTTGGCTGCTGATTTCTCCGTCACCACCTACTTAGTTTTCTCTCTCTTTTGCTTCTTTTTACAGAAATGAATATGTGCCTGTAGCTCTGTCGAGGGCTTGGTTTCCAATGCCACTACATTATCAAGGTTGTCTTGTATATCAGAGGGCAAACCCTTTTTCATTACATTGTAGAACAACACAGCATTTCCCCCTGTTACTTCCCATCCTTGACCTACTTCTTGAGTCCATTTTTCTTTCATCCTGCTGAGAAATTGAGCAGGATCCTCATTTGGCTGCATTGATTGAGCCATGAGGGACCCAATGTCTGGCCTGTCGGGATACATTTTTGTCAACTAATCCGTTAGACCTGTGTAACTGTGTGGGGGTGGATGAATCACTCTAGATCGCGTTAAAATCTTGGAAAAAGGAAGTTTATTGATGATATTGGATGTGGTATGAATCAGGTGAGTATATTTAAATCTTGGGTTACTGGGTTTTGGTGGTGGGATGTTCTTGAGGTTTGGTCTTCACTCTTCTCTTTCTGTCTCCCTTGTTCACAGGTCGTCCCCGGGAAGCGCATGTGGAGAGAAGAGAATAATAGCAGTAAGTGAACGTGGTCCTTATATCTGTTTTGTTCCTTATGCTTTCTTTGTTGTCCCTGTCTCACTGTTCTTGTTAAGGTTAAATTTCTCAAACTGGTTCAGGTTAGTATGTGCTTTCTTCCATCTTAATGGTCTAACTCCTGTCCTTTCTGTCTTCTTATTTTCTTTCAGCGCTCAACCGTTCATGTGCGCGGGTCTTGGCTGGTCTATTTGTGGTGACAGTGCTCTACGGTGCCCGGGGTAAGTATGTTATCTCTCCCTGTTGGTTCTCTCCCTCGCTTCTGTCCGTTTCTCTTTTCCACCCCCTTCCTTTCCCCCAGTGCTCGTGGTTTAGTGTTTCCCGGTGTTGTCCTTCCCCCTCCCTTCTCTCCGTGTTAGCCTTTTTCTCCTCCCCCCCCTTCTCTCACTCCGCTCTTTCTCACTCACTCGTTCAGGGTCGTGGTCACACGCACCTGAATGGCCACGCTTCTCCTGAAGCGTGGCGGGATGCTGCACTTCGTCCTCCTGGTCGCCTGGAACAGGGTCTTCCGTCACTCGTCTTCCGCCTTCTCCTCCGGTACTCGAACGGTACCGCTGTCTCCAGATCTCGAGTGGGCTCCGCTCCTCGTCTTCCTCGTTCGTTTCTCTCTCGCTGGGTTTCTCCTCCTCCGATGGTTGGTTCACGGCTCCCTCTTTCTCCTCCCAACCTCTGAACGCCATAAGTGCTGACAGCGGCACTTTTGACCTCCGGGCGTACCGCCACTGCTGGTCTTCCCACCAATCACGGGCAGAGAGACCAGGAAGTCTCGGATTAACAGGGGCAGCGTCAGCACAAGTGAGAGTCATGTGCGGGCGAACTGGTTCCAGCCCGTCACAACCTGGCATCCATAGGCGTGGTCTCCCCTAACGTTTTGCCTCTGTTTCCCAGGTTGTTGATGTATGCTGGACTCTTTTTTTGCTGTTTTTGTCACTCTGGGCACTTTACCACTGCTGTACAGTGCTAAAGTGCAAATGCTCCTATGTAAAATGTATGTGTAATTGGCTTTCCCTGATTGGTATGTTTGATTTACTAGTAAGTCCCTAGTACAGTACACTAGAGATACCCAGGGCCTGTAAATCAAATGCTAATAGTGGGCCTGCAGCACTAGTTGGGCCACCTACATTAGTGGCCCTGTAAACATGGCTCAGACCTGCCACGCAGTGTCTGTGAGTGCAGTTTTAAACTGCCAATTCGACTTGGCAAGTGTACCCACTCGCCAGGCCTAAACCTTCCCTTTTTTACATGTAAGGCACCCCTAAGATAGGCCCTAGGTAGCCCCATGGGCAGGGTGCAATGAACGTAAAAGGTGGGGCATGTAGCTATGTGTTTTATATGTCCTAACAGTGAAATACTGCCAAATTTGTTTTTCACTGTTGCAAGGCCTATCTCTCTTGTAGGTTAACATGGGGGCTGCCTTTAAATATTATTAAAGTGCAGATTCCCTTAGGGATCAGGTAGAAATATCGAGTTTAGGGTCTCTGAACTCACAAATGAAAAACACATATTTTAGTGAAGTTGGTTTTTAGATTGTGTGTTTGAAAATGCCACTTTTAGAAAGTAGGCAATTTCTTGCTTAAACCATTCTGTGACTCTGCTTGTTTGTGGATTCCCTGTCTGCGTCAGTTTGACAGTTGGGCTGTTTGCATCTCTCTCTAGACAGTGACACAAAGGGAGCTGGGGTGTAGCCTGCATATCCTGATAAGCCATCTGTGCTAGGAGAAGTGATCACTTACACCTGAAAGGGCTGTCCCTGCCCTCACACAATACAGTCTCCAACCCCCAGGTGTGTGTCTGGGGCCTGGCCTTTCCTTTGAAGTAGGCCTATTTCAAAGGAAGAAAGGGGTATAAGAAGAGCCCCCCAAACCTCTGAAAATTAGATCACTTCTGGAATCAAGAGAAACCTCTGCCAAGGAGAAGAGCTGAAGAGAAGTGCTGCCGTGCCTGTGACTATGCTTTGTGGAGCTATCCTGCAGTTGCTGCTTCTGCTTGTGAAAGGGGACAAAGACTGGACTTTGTGGTATGTTCCTGCTTGAGAAGAATCTCCAAGGGCTTGGACTGAGCGTGCCCCCTGCTCTGAAGTCTCAGGGCCAGCCATCCAAGACTTCCCCCACCAGTACCTGGACTCTATGCTGAGACTCCTGCCCTGACAAGTGGTGCCCTATCCAGATCCTGGGCCCTTAAAAGGAGAAGCTGGTGAAAATCCAAGAAAACCAACTTCGGACAACTCCAGACCGACGCTGCTGCCGAATCCTGTGACACCCCTGCACCCAATTCCGTGGTCCTTGCTGGAGTGTGACGACCCTTGCAGACCTGACACCGCTGCAGCCCTGCCGAAGTCCGCCACTCCGTGGAAGTTGCCACACCACATCTTGACCGCCGGATATCGACTCTGCCGAACTGTGAGGGTTCAACGCTTCGTACTGACGCTGCCTCACCTCCCCCACTCCGCATCAAGGACCCGACACCTCTTCGTGATGCCTCAGCTCCTTCGCCCCACAGCACCGGAACCAACGCCGCCTTTGATCCAGCGACACTGTGATCCCCGACTTCGCGCACCGGCTTGTTTTCACACTTTAAAGGTACTGTACCTGGGGGTCTACGTGACTCCATGCCCGGCACCGTTGGCGTCGGATTGTTGGGAACGAATCTGTCATGACGCCATGTTACCACCTCATCGAAGCATTTTGTGTTTCTAAGCGCTATTTTTAAGTTTAATCTTTAAACATTCATAACTTGACTTGTGTATGTCAGATTTTTGTCGTTTTGGCCTTGTTTTATTTAAATAAATATTGGCTATTTTTCTAAACCTGTGTTTAGTCATTTTGTGGTGTCTTTACTATATTACTGTGTGTGTTGGCACAAATACTTTACACCTTGTCTCTGAAGTTAAGCCTACCTGCTTGTACCAAGCTACCAAGGGGGCGAGCAGGGGTTAACTGAGTGTGATTCTCCTTTACCCTGACAAGAGTGAGGGTCCTTGCTTGGACAGGGGGGGTTACCTGACTGCCAACCAAAGACTCAATTTCTAACAATCCCAAACTACTGTCCAAACGTAATTGTATGGAGAACCATCATACCTAGTATCAGTGAGGGTTACATTTCTTACTCCTACTCTCTGAAAAAAGTATCTGTCTCATCTCCTATAAGACAGAAGAGAAAACTTTTTAGGTCACCTACTGCCTGGGTGATACGTGCAGTTTGCTTTTCAAAGGATCTAATACATTTCCCTGCTCCCTCTTTAAGTGGCAGTAACAACTTTTTAAGATTCTCATTGTCTATTTGTTACCAAGGAACATAATGAAGTGCCCCAGGTCCCTTATGTATCAAGGGCATCTGATCTATGGAAGTGACAGAATATTGGGGGTTGTTCTGTCAGGCATATTTTTGCCACATGTGCAAACATTTCCACCTGTAGGGATAACCCCAGTCTGGTTCTTCCTCACCATAAAGAATACAATACTCAGCATTTGCCATGTCACGTGGATCAAAGGACTCTTCTTGTGGCCACGTACTCATCCATGGGGCTGAAACCTTCAGTCCATCCTAATAAATTATCCACATGAGCTACAATACTGTGCCAACTATGTTCTCCATCAGCAACTATGTCACCAGGAGGGAGATCAGTGCTGTGCAAAACTGATTGGACACTCTGCTGCATTGGTTTATCATGTAGGGTCAATCCTCCCATAGCCTCAAAAGATCCTATTCTGGGGTTTGGCTGGCCATGTACTCCTTGAAACTGCCACCACTCAAGCTGAGTCATTCGGGGTTTCCTAGCTATAGAAAACATGTTCTGCTTTCTTTTGCTAGTGTCAGTTTGGTTAGGCAATCTCATTGCTCCCTTTGTATGGTCAGGATCAATAAGGAGTCTTTCTTGAGTACTACTATCATAAGTAGAGCACCTAGCCTCTGGAAATTGAAGTATTTCATCCATGTTATCTACAGTCCTTTGTATTGACCAGTTGCCATTCTCTCAAAACGTCCCTGAATCTGCCCTGGAAGATTATCGTAATATATCTTTCTCTTCTTGTTTCTCTAGCATCCCTTCTGTACTCACTTCCTGATAATCATTCCTGAACACATTCCGGCAAAATTATTACTCCTAAAATCCTCATCTCTTTCTTGGGGAAACAAGCCATCATGCCACATTAACAGCCATCTCTACATAGTCATTCCATCTAGCATCATCTACATCTCTCTATTCTGGAGCAGACGTCCGTTCCCTAAACTCTTCCTGTTACATCCCTCTTCTATAATAAGTGAGATGTTGCTAGTGAAATAGGTGACTGATTGTCACTGTCTGCCAGACCCTGCTCTTCACCTCTACCCTGCGGGGGAGAAGCTGGATCTAAATGCAGTGTACACTGCACTTCTAATCATCCTGAACACGGAAAGTCACCCACCCCTACTTGTTGTCTGGGAGTACTTGTGTGTCTTGGCATCTGTGGGGCAACATTAGGGGATCCCTTTGGAGATTGTGAAAGGGACTTAACTTTGGGATTCTCAAATACCACTGTGGTTTCCTGTAGCTGTGTCAGTGGATAAATATCAGGTACCTTAGGGAAGTACTCATTCTATCATAGGGAGGTGGGGGGCAGATGGAGTGCAAGGGATATCAACATTTGATAAGTCCTTAGGCTTCTTGCAAAAAACTCATTGTAAGGCTTAGGTGGCTTTTTGCTTCTGCAATTTAACTCCATTTTTGTATTCCTAAGGTGTGTATCAATGTGCTCTATTTTCTCATCAAATATCCCTTCCTTTGGCCAGGGAAACTTATGCATCTGAGTAGCATTAAACCCCTCCTGACAATATTTCTGTATTTTTTTCTGGTCTCCTGGTGAGGTCTTTTGCATGTGCTCTCAGGGAATCTCAATAATCCTGCCCCGTATTTCTAACAACTGTTGCAATTTAACTTTTATCTATTTACTCAATATTTTCTCTTTTAAAAAAAAATGTTTATAATAGTCCTTACAAACAAGAAGTCATATAGTAAACATTATGTCCCTCATTTGGACCTCGGCGGTCTTTTTCCAAGACCGCCTAGGTACTGCCGGGCCGAAGACCACCAGTGCAGGCGGTCTCCCGCCCAGCGTATCATGACTGCTGGCTCCCCTCTGCCCTTTTTCGGACGGAGAGCCGCCAGCAGCCATACTGGCGGTCGGCGGTGAAGTGGAGGCTGCTCCACCTCCACTGCCACGTCATCAGAACACCGCCCACTGAATCACAACCCAGGATTCGGCATGGCGGTGTTCTGGTGACAGGGAGCTGGCGGCGGAGCAGCTCACATGGATCCCAGTCCCTCCTGGAGGATCACCGGATAAGGTAAGGTGATCGTCCGTTAGGGGAGGGGGGTGTGGGGGTGTTGTGTGTTGTGTGCGTGCATGGGGGTGTGCGAGTGAGTGTATAGAGGGGATGTGTGAGTGCGTGTATGCATGCGGGGGTGTAGTGTGTATGGGAAATGTGTGCGTATATGTCTGTGTGTACGTGTATTAGTTGTGTGAGCGTGCGTGTAGGGGGTGGGGGTGTGTGTGTTTTGTTTGGGGGAGGCGGGGGTGAGGAGGGGGTCCTGCCACCTTTGGGGGGTGATGGGAGGGGTCATGGGTTTGGAGGGAGGATTCTGGGGAGGGGAGACCCCTATCAGTGCCAGGGAACAAATTCCCTGGCACGTATAGGGCCTACCGCCATGGATTTCATGACGGTACAAAACCCCACGAAATCCATGGCGGTATGCGGGGTCCTGATCCCGCCGGTGGTCTAGTGACGGCCGCCAGGCCAGCAGTCGTTACCACCCTGGCGGTCACAGTGTAGAAGTGGCGGTTTTGCATGGCGGTAACCGCCATGCTTGTAATTCCATTTTTTTCCGCCGGCCTGTTGGCGGTATTAGCACCACTTCTACACTGACCGCCAGGGTTATAATGAGGGCCTATATATCATAATAACACAATGCACTATTTAACAACATCACTCTGGCATCATTTTTATTTACACACATACACACACACTCAAACATTTTAAAAATATGAACACTTCAACTAGTTCCAAATATTAATCGCAATTGTTCCGACTCTAAATAACAAATACTGTCAGCAGCAACTGGTTAGTTCTCTCCATGCTCGAAAAGATAACCCTCAAACAATGCATCTTAAAGACCATGGAATGACTTCTGGATATTAGGTCAAGGACGGTAAGTTGAGTGTTCAGATTCTATTTGGAGGAAAAGTTCAATGGCATGGGCCTTTCATCCATCACTATATGTCAAATTATTGGAACCCTTATTAGAAACCCAACTTCGAATCGCCTACATTGACCACTTCCAATTTTTACATTGGGATAAACCTGGTCCTGGTCCTGGCACACCCTGTGAAAACTGATGAGTAAAAAGTAAAAAAAAAAAAAAAACAGGTGATCAAAAAAGCAAAAACATTCAGGCATACTGCTGGGGCAGAACCCAGTGCAAATCTAATGAGCAAGATTTACACCAAATTACAAAAGTCTGGTGTAAAGCCTAGTGCTAGTATGTGCACTACATTATCCAGAAGGGCTCATGGTTGGCAGGGCAGACTGATTGTATTTAATGTGAAATGGTAGAAGGACTGACTAACTGTGTGCAAGACTTGTAATAGTTGAAATGCCTTGGTGGTTGCTGAAGGTTAATAAAAAAAAGGATACTGGAACCTTAAATATATATATATATATATATATATATATATATATATATATATATATATATATATATATATATAAATACATCTGCTATAAAATGATCCCAGTGTTTACCCGGCTTCTTCCACCTCTCTGGGTCGGTGCAGATCATGGCAGCCATTATTTTATAACAAAGGAAATGCCACACCTCACAGGCATTGAAAAGACGGCACTCCACAGTTTCAAATGTAATCATAGTTTAATAGCCACGTGTTTCGGTCAACAGATCTTCCTCATAGCTAATACTACCCATGGTGCTTCCACCCATTTAAAGAAATATCAAGCACCCTCACATAGACATAGAAAAATACTATGGCCCTCATTACAACCCTGGTGGTCGGTGTAGAAGTGGCGTAATACTGCCATCAGGCCGGCGGAAAAATAAAATGGAATTACGAGCATGGCGGTTACCGCCATGCAAAACCTCCACTTCTACACTGTGACCGCCATGGTGGTAATGACTGCTGGGCTGGAGACTTCAGTCTCCAGCCCAGCAGCCGTCACTAGACCGCCAGTGGTATCAGGACCCCCCCATACCGCCATGGATTTCAGGGGTCTTGTACTTCCACGAAAACCATGGCAGTAGGCACTATCAGTGCCAGGGAATTAGGTCCCGGGCACTGTTATGTGTCTCCCCCTCCCCAGAATCGTTCCCCCAAACCCACGACCCCCCTACCACTTCCCAAAGGTGGCAGAACCACCTCCCCACCCCCACCCCCCAAAAAAACATCCACACACACCCCCCAGACGCACACTCACACATACACAGAAATACATGCACACAGACATACGCACACATTTCCCATATACACAACACCCCCACATGCATACACACACTCACACACCCCCCTCTACACACTCACAAGCACACCCCCATGAACGCACACAACACACAACACCCTCCCCACCCCCTCCCCTAACAGACGATCACCTTACCTTGTTCGGTGATCCTCCGGGAGGGAACGGGATCCATGGGGGCTGCTCTGCCGCAAGCTCCCCGTCACCAGAACACCGCCACGCCGAATCCTGGGTTGTGATTTGGTGGGCAGTGTTCTGATGACGTGGCGGTGGAGGTGGAGCAGCCTCCACTTCACCACCGACCGCCAGTATGGCTGCTGGCGGCTTCTCATCCGAAAAAGGGTGGAGGGCTGCCAGCAGTCATGATACGCTGGGCATGAGACTGCCTGCACTGGCGGTTTTCGGCCCAGCAGTACCTCAGCGGTCTTGGAAAAAGACCGCCGAGGTCCAAATGAGGGCCTATATGTGTCTAAATCTGGTGATATTGTCTCCCTTGAAAATTAAGAATAATAGGCATCCCATAAAAAACTATGTACATCATAATTCTAACACATAAGAATTTATTAATTAATTCAACCTTCATTAGCCTTAATTTTAAAAGAAATATATGGAATAAAAATCATATATATATATACATATATATATAGATAGATGCACACACACACACGTCACCACTATTTGATTATAGTCACAGTTAAGTCAGAGTTCCCATAGAAAGACAGTTTTTGTTTTGCTAATAACTTTGGTGCCATGCCACACACTTTTCAATAAGTTCAGGAAGACTAGTGAAATGGTCTGTCTGGTCCTAAATTTACATAAATTGTTTATAAGCAAGTGATGCCCCAAGAAGGACAATTATTGTGAATGTACACCCCACATTTTTGGGGGGTTGACATTCAACATATCACATATCATGCGACTCTCAAAGTTAGCCACATGCATGAGGGGAAAGGATATGTTGGTTAACCACTTTCCTACATTATGTGGCATTGTGCTGCATTTTTTGAAAAAAATAAGTATTTTGTAGGCTCAGTCCTACAAAGAAGATGTAGATACAAAGTATATTACAATGTCTAATGTGTCAATACATTGAGTGTGAATTCAGAATACGTATCACATAATTAGTTCAGATTATCGAAAAGGTTCCCTAATTTCTTTTTGGATTGACCTCACTCAGACGTTTGAGAGATGCAGGACCACCATGTGACAAATACTAGTTATGAAAAAGTATCTGTTCAGGATTTTGCACGGAATACAATCTTGAGCTAATTTAAACCAGCTGCTTGCATTTAGTCCACTGGCATCTGTGTGGATGTGGCACATCAGTTTCAACCACATCGTCTGGTGCATATAACCCAAATCGTCCTTGTCTGGAAATACGCCAAAAATAAGGAATGCGGTTTCAATACACATCACTCAGGCCTCTTCATCTCCAGTTTCAAGAGGGGCTTCAAACTTCAACTTCTCTGAACTCTCTCATACATGCCTGCCCTTGGACAACTGTCAAATATTTTTCACAAAGACGATTGTTTCTCTTATGAGTAATGATATAATGTAAACCCAGCGAAAACGCAATTTGCTTTGTTCCACATATCCTATGGTTCTTGCTATAAACCGTTCTTCCCATGTGCTTGGGGTATTATCAGGCATGAACATTATCAATTTGCCGGGCCCGTCAGTAATCGGAGGCTGTGCTCTCCCTTCTCCCTACCCACCCTCGACTCCCTGGTGCTGCCACATGTGGTGTCTCACCTAACCACCCATTCACCCCAAGCTTTCAGGTCTGTGTTTTTTCCAGTTCGTTTAAATTTATACTTACGGGATATTGAAATATCATTTGCAATCTACCCGAGGAAAGGTTTGTGACACATGCCTCGTCATGTTGCATATGCACGCTCTATTCACAAGGGTAAATCTGGACATAAACAAAAGTTTGCAACAAAAGTTACCTTTTTTTATGCATGACAAGAATTATTTTGTGATTTGCGGACAGGTGTAAGGAGATGCATTTACTACTGCAGTTTTCTCTGTCACAAGAAAGAGAGATTTACAGAAGTAAATTGCACTCATGTGGCAAGAAAGTGGGCTTTCCAAGGCGTGGTTTGCTTTGGAGGTTTGGTAAAACTCAGAAACATCCCATTGTGGGCATTCCCAAACTAACTCCTCACAGTGCCCATTTCCACACTTCCAGGGTGTGAAGGTGAATACATTATCCCTGTTTTTTGAGGGAGTGTAGGAGAACACTTTTGTCCTCAGGGAAAAATGGTTTCTCTGCAGAGGACAAAATGCATTTGCATAGGTGGCACCATTCACCCAATGTGACGTTCTATGCTATGGAGAACTGTGCAGAGGGGAAATAGGAGCATTTGGAAATATTCACATAACATTCTCACTCCTGTGCCTGGAAATGCCTTGCGCAGTTATGCAGGTGTACTTCTGGAAACGATTGTAAACAGAAAAAATATATAAACGTCTACTCAGGGACTGAATTAGACCTCAGTTTCTATTTTCACTTACTCTTGATAAAAGTTCATGCCTCAGTTAAGTTTATATGATCTGATTGCTTCATAAACATACTCCATTTCTCAAAGTGTATGCCACTCCTCAGCATGCTTAACCTATACATTTAGACCACCATTTATGAGTGGTTTCCATCATTCTTGCACCATGCAATGTGGTACATGTATGACGCAAGTCATATTTTGTAGCCACTAAAAGTCACTTTGCATGGCTTTGAGAGGCTCTAAAAAATATGGAGTAAGGCAATTCAGCGCAAATTACTGCCCTGCCTTACTCTGCCCATGAGTGTTGTGTGGGTGTTCCCACCCAAGTCCCATGGATTTTTATGCATTTCCAGATTTAGGAGAACTTCTAAACCTGGGAATGCACAAAAACCTTACGCTTCCCAGGGGAGGTGTAACAAGGAGAAATATCTTTATTTCTTCTTGTTACATCTTTCTGTGTATGCTGCATTCTGCAGCACACATAAAGAGAGGCATAGGCCTCCTGCTTTTTGTGTAGAAAGGCACTCCTTCCAGCACAAACACAATCCTGCATGCAAGGCAGGCAGCCTTGCACCATCGTGCAAGGGTGCCTGCGTTGGCACTAGGCTGCCAAAAGAGCGTCAGCGCAGGGGGAAAGGTCAGTAATGAGCCGTATGCCTTAAATATGGCACATTACTGCCCTTTCCCTATGTCGCAGTGCAGCACAGAAACGTGGCTTGCTGCGCTAAACTACTACACAATCCCATAAATATGCCCCTTAGTAACAGCTTGTAGAATGACAACTTTTTTTTAGAAAAACAAGGCCATCTATTAATATGCTGACATAGGAATAATTATCATGAACTCACGGAACTGTTCTTGAATACGTCTGTTACCAAACTGTTGATTGCTCTTAGTTTGTGGTCACCTTCTAAAATCTGGCACCCGGATATGAGGTAAAGTATCAACACTCACGAGAGCATTTCCAAGCGTGCATGATGAGAACACAGTGCAAGTTATGTTTGAACAACCTGGCAGAACGACCTTGCACAGACTTTGTGCTAAGCAGTCTGGTTTGGCAAGACCCATTCGACCACAACTAACAATATAAACAAGCATTTGTAATGCAATCAGTCTCGCATTTGCAAGAGTTAGAGCTATTGGCGTTGGAAATGACAATGTTTTTTACCCATGTGTTTTAGTTTGGAATGGAGAGAATGTATTTGGTGTGACATGGAATTATGTGGGATTTGTTATGCTATGTTCTGTTATTTTATGCTATGTTGTGTTATACTATGCTATTTTGTGTGATGTTATGCTTTGCTATCTTACACTATGCTGTGGTATGCTATGCTATTTTCTGTTATGCTATGATATTTGTGTTGTGTTGTGCTATTCTATGTTATGTTGTGTAAGGCTATGCTATTTTGTGTTATGTTATGCTGTGTTGTGTTATGCTATGTTGTCTTATGTTGTGTTATGTTATGTTATGGTGTTATGCTATCTTACGCTGTGTTATGTTATGCCTTGCTATGTTGTGATGTATGTTATATTGTGTTATGTAATGCTATGCTGTGTTATGTAATGCTACCTTGTGTTATGCTATGCTATGTTATGTTGTTTTATGGTATGCTGTGTTATGTTCTGATGTGTTATGTTATATTATGCCTTGTTGTGTTATGTTATGCTGTGCTGTTTTATTAGGTAGTGTTATGCTATGCTATCTTGTGTTATGCTATGGTGTGTTATGTTATACCATGCTGTTGTGTTGTGTTAAGCTATGCTATGTTGTGTTAGGCTATGTTGTGTTGTGGTATGCTATATTACATTATGCTGTGTTGTGTTACATTATGTGATGTTATGCTACGGCATTTCTAGTGTGTCTACTCCTCTAAGACTGCCCAAGCACATACTATGTGACAGTAAGTTTACTGGTGATCTGCCTCCTCATCTCTGTCTCTGGGGGGAAAAGGAATGAACGAGACACAAGCAGTGGGAATGCAGACTTGCCTCGGAAAGTGAGCACTGTGCACCTATTGAGTAAGACGGACTGGGTAGATGGGGTGGAGCCACCGAACAGGCATAGCAATGCCTTTTATGTAACGTTTGAAACAGTAATATATAATCGTACATTTGCTTTCAGGAGTGTTTAAATCACTGTGTTAAATTCTGGTTAAAGTTACTTGAGAATAAAATGTCTGCCCATAATGTAGGACTGCTTTTAGAAAAAACTTAATTTGTTCGTTTTGGAGAAGGATGTGTAGATATATCACTCAAAAACAGTAGATTTAGCGTGGGGGTGTATGCAGTCACTTACTGTGAACGTTGATAGATTACCCAATTTTGTTTAAACTAGATTTTAAAACGTTTTCCTACCACATTTCTCTCCAACTAATTTTATTATTTTACAAAATTGGCCCTCAAATGGATGAAAAAAAGTGTTCGCAAAGATGTAGAAACTGCAATGATACTGTGTATCTGCCACATACACAGTATCACAGAAAGTGGCACTGAACAGCAACTAATCAGTATTGGATTGTGATGTCTCAATAAGGACCTGTAGCAAGTTAGACCTTCTATTCAATACAGCACAAAACAGAATACTGCATATTTTAGTGGAAAAAGAACAAACAAACGCACATACCGGTTTGAGGTTTTTCTTTGCTATGGGAAACACTGGTACAGAAAGATAAAGGCGTTTCACCTGCCTTAATGAAAATTGAGTATGTATGAAAATCGTAGTATGACAAAGTTGTACAGCACTTACTTTTGCTGCTCCTCGAGGCTGAGCTGTGCTGCAAAAAAAAATGTAAAATGAGTGCGCGAACCAAAGACAAATGGCCCAGAATTGAAAGGCTACAAGCAGTGGCGGCCGGCAGCTTTAGGAGGGAGAGGGGCGGGTGGGATACATACACACACACACTCATTCTTTCACACAGAGACACGCACGCACGCACATCCATTAACAACACTCATAACACTCAAACATGCACGCGCGCACCAAACATTCAATTTAAAACATCACACCTACATATACACACACACACACACACTTACCTTCAGCCTCCAGGTCCCAGGAGGGTTGGGACTGCTGCCTTCCACAGCCAATGAGGGAAGGCAGCAGTCCCAGCCTCGTCACAGAGTGGGATGGGGTCAGTGAGACTGCTGACCCCACCCCACTCAGTGACGAAGTGTCACTGATTGACACTCGCCCTGGGCACTTCAGGGCTTAAACCTGAAGCGCCCAGGGTGAGTGTCAATTGGTGACGCTTTCCTCGTCACCCGGGGGAGGGCCTCGAGGCACCTTTGCTGAGCCGAGGAGGTCACACCCATAGGAGCTGTGACCTCCTCAGCCCAGCAAAGTTCAGCTCAGGCAGCCAGGAGTCTGCGCAAATCGCGCATGTCTGCTCCTTGCTGCCTGAGCTGAACATGGAGAGTGTCTATCAGGCTGACCTTTGTTCAGCCTGACAGACACTCGTCATGAGGGGCAAAAGGTGGGAGGCGTGGCCCCTCCGCCCTAAAGGACGGGCAGCCACTGGCTACAAGTAACACGGCCAGTCCCATAGGCATGAGCAGCACACCAAAAGCCGGGACATATGTGATCATTTGCCCACAGAAAAGCAGGTATTTTCAAAGGCCATGCAAAAGAATGAATTTCGAAAACGTGGGCATGTTCTAAACCCACAAATGAGACACATCATGCCTCGTAGATGCAGCACATGCGCTGCCTATCCGAGACCTAAAAACGGTTCTTTGTGAATTACACTGCTCCGGAAAGGCATGTATACTTTCAAAACATACGTGACCTGGGTTTACAAGAATGGGACTGGGTTTATAGAATCGTTCCACTGCTGCTAAGACATTAGTGTTTCTAATTTACCTTTCATGAAAATACAGGGAGGTAAACATTGTTTTGGAGGAACTTATTAATTTCCTCTAAGGATGGCAGAACCAAAACTGCCTTTGTTGCTGTGGGACAAATGTTTTCCTTGTTTAACCACACTTTCAGTTGGGTAAATATAATGTTTGAGGTAGATATTTTTGACGATTTCCCGAAAAATGATTTTCCAATTGCATCTTGCTTTATATTCACAGTGAGTGTTAGAAATGGGGTCTCCAGGTGGCAGTCGGTCTGCACCCTGTACAAGTAGGGACACTCAATCTAGTCAGGATAAGGGAGATAGCCGCTCAGATAACCCCTGCTCACCCCCTTGGTAGCTTGGCACAAGCAGTCAGACTTATCTCAGAAGCAATGTGTAAGCATTTGCACATAACACACAGTAACACAGTGAACAAACTACAAAAGGACTCCACACCAGTTTTTGAAAAATAGCCAATTTTTATGTATATAAAACAAGACCAAAATGAGAAAAATCCAGCATACAGTAATAAAGATATGGATTTTGCAAGAATTAACTTAAAAATACAGTTCCTTGAAGTCTATAGCTCCACCTGGGGCTATCACTGCATCGTTATCAACAAAACCAACAGTTCAGGCCAGCCGCGTGTTGGGAAGACCAGCAAACAGTACCTTTGGAATTGCAGGGCGTCATGATCCTGGAGATGAGATCCAGAGAGCGGCGTCACTGGTACTGAGGTGTCGGTTCCAGAGTTGGTGCAGGGGTCATCAGGCCCTTGAAGTCACACGCGTTGTAGATTGAACTCCAGGCTGATGAAGTCAGGAGCTCTAGCATGGATGGTGTCGAGGCTGCAGCGCGATGCAGCACGATGTGACATGCGGTCCCCACAGGTACGGTGCAGACAGCGGCTCAGTGATGCGTCCAGCAGCATCGGTGAGACCAGGGATGCGGTGTGAAGTGGGGCGGTGCGACGTGCAGTGTCACTAGGTCATGGTGCAGGCAGCGGCGGCCTCGTTGCTGAAGCACTGTCGTCGGTAGGCCCAAATCAGAGATGCGGCGCGGGATGGGCTCCGTGCGGCATCCACGGGTCCCAGTGCAGACAGGGACGTCTGTTGACGACACTGGAGTCGGTGGTGCTGGCATCGGTGGGCCTGTGCTGCAGTGCAGGACGGTGCTTCATGTACCTCAAAAGCGGTGTCCACAGGCCACGGTGAAGGCAGTGGCACCAGTGTTAGTAGCAGCGGCGGCGGCTAGGAAGCCAAGGCCCGATGTGAGCAAGGTGATGACAGAGTGCGGGCCCACAGGTCACGGTGCAAGCAGCAGCTCGGTGGCGGTGTCAGTAAAACCAGGGTTGCAGTGGGAAGCGGGGTGGTGCGACTCCGTGCGGCGTCGGCAGGTCACGGTGCTGGCCAGCGGCATTGTTGATGGCTTTGCGGTGGTTTTTCTTCTTGAACAGCACAAATCACACAGTTCCCAGTGCTGTAGGCAGATGGAACTGAAGTTTTTGATAATCCTGAGACTTCCAACAGGAGGCAGGCTCTACTCCAAGCCCTTGGAGAAATTTCTCAAGCAGAATGCACAGCAAATGTCACCCTTTGCTCTCTTTTAAGGCAGAAACAGCAACTGTAGGCCAAACCAGCAAAGCAGCACAACAAAGGGACATCTCTTCCTCCAGCTCTTCACCTTGGAAGAGGTTCCTCTTGATTCCTGAAAGATTCTAATAGTCTGGGGTTTTGGGTCCACTACTTATACCCAGTTCTGCCTTTGAAGTAGGCAAACGTCAAAGGAAAGTCGCTGTTGTTGACAAGATCCTGCCTTGCCCAGGTCTGGCCCCAGACACACGCCTGGGGGTCAGAGACTGCATTATGCGAGGGCAGGCACAGCCCTTTCAGGTGTAAGTGACCACTCCTCCCTCCACTCTAACCCAGATGGCCCATCAGGATATGCAGGCTACACCCCAGCTCCATTTGTGTCACTGTCTAGATGGAATTCACAACAGCCAAACTGTCAGTCTGGCCCAGACATGGAATACACAAGCAGGCAGAGGCACAGAATGGTTTAAGAAAGAAAATGTCCACTTTCTAAAAGTAGCATTTTCAAACTGACAATTTAAAAAACAACTTTATGAAAATATGTATTTATAAATTGTGAGTTCAGAGACTCCAAACTCCACATCTGTTTCTGCTCCCAAAGGGAAACTGCACTCAAAAGTTATTTTAAGGCAGTCCCCCATGTTAACCTATGAGAAAGATAGGCTTTGCAACAGTGAAAATCAAATTTGGCAGTATTTCTCTGTTAGGACATGTAAAACGTATCAGTACCTGTCCTACCTTATAAATACACTGTACCCTGCCCATGGGGCTACCTAGGGCCTATCTTAGGGGTGCCTTACATACAGTAAAAGGGAAGGTTTGGGCCTGGCAAGTGGGTACGCTTTCCAGGTCAAATTGGCAGTTTAAAACTGTGCAAACAGACACTGCAGTGGTAGGTCTGAGACATGTTCACAGGGCTACTCATGTGGGTGGCCCAATCAGTGCTGCAGGCCCACTAGTAGCATTTGATTTACATGCCATGGGAACCCCTGGTGCACCTTACTAGGGACTTACCAGTAAATCAAAAATGCCAATCATGGATAAACTAAACACCAATACAATTTACATAGAAAGCGCTTGCACTTTCGCACTGATCAGCAGTGGTAAAGTGTGCAGAGACAATAAGCCAGCAAAAACAAATCAGAAAAAAATAGGAGG
Source organism: Pleurodeles waltl (assembly GCF_031143425.1). NCBI lineage: Eukaryota > Metazoa > Chordata > Amphibia > Caudata > Salamandridae > Pleurodeles > Pleurodeles waltl. Next base: position 640,330,906 of record NC_090446.1, on the reverse strand, counting down.
AAGAAGGCGAAAGGTTTGGTCATAACTAAGCAAAAAGGGCAATTTCCAACAGTGTGCATAACAATGGTTGAGTATTTTTAAGAACTGTGTTTGACAAGAGTTAGGAGAAAAATGCCAAAAGTGAAAAATGACCTTATATTTGTGTTGTGCTGGCACTCCTAAGGGGGGATGATGTTTCCCACAACCCTCATCCTCCGTGTTCTATTTATTAACATGCTGTTTAACATGTAGTTGCCCTGATTCTTGCATTTTTTTTCATGTGGCTCTTTACTGCTACATCACCTTAGCATCCTTGTGCACTGAGCTTAAAATCTAACTTGGGTTCAGAATCATATGCACCCTAGAAGCTGATACAACTCCAACACCAGAATGGTGAGCCTGGCAAAAATAGTAGAAGTCTCACCCCCTTCACACCACTTTACGCATAAGCAAAGCAACACGATCACAGTGACACAATAACAGCAAGCTGTTGGTCATCAAGCACTACACCAAAATACTTCCCATATTAATGACACTTGGAACCTTCAGACCTTCCGACCTTAGATTAATTAAAGAATATAAAAAAGTGAAGGATGGAAAGCTTGAATTAATCTCAGACACTGGCATACAAAAAAATATATATATTTTTTAGGACTGGGCCTGGCAGTCTGGGCTGGACTGTTCCCACTGCATCAAGGTCAAGATTGATTTGTATATGGCTGGGTCCAAACTGAGATGGGATGATGTACAAATGGACTTGGATATGGCCCCAGTAATTAACAGCCTGACATTAATCCAAGCTTTCCATCCATTAATTTCTGTATATATTTTAACCTTAGAATAATTGTTGACATGTGAGAATACAAGAAGGAGCGAGCAAGGGACAGAGGGTGAGGTCATTGAGAGTGGGGCTTGGAACCCCCTGCACTGTCTAGTCACAACTACCACTCCACACTGCAAAACAAAATCATCTTTAACCACCTCCCATGTCCTGGCAGAGGTTTTGAGTCCAGCATTGTAAAGCATTCCTGCCTGAAATGGAAACCTAATCTGTGCAAGGATGTCCATCTCATAGTGCAATAGTAGCCCTTCAGGTGGCCCTGCGTTATATGAAGAAAATGGGTGCCATTCAGATGCAGTGTGTGATTTAGGAGCCCTGCATATTTCCAGTCATGCTAATTTACATTAAGGTCTCTTCAGAACATTTTGCTTTTGGACAAGTTATGAGAAAATTGTGGTGTGAAATGCACCATTTGGACCAATTTTTCCACAATTTTCTCCAGGGCTGAATGTCTTGGACAATCGTAGAGACTGTTGAGCTTGCTTGCTTTGCTCGTTCCCATTTAAGGATCATATTTGCACTTCATCACTCTAAAAGTTCACCAATGTTACTGGGGCTGAGCATGCATCCCTTTCCTGCCCATCTGTGTCCTGTATGCAACACCTTATGTTCCAGTTTCCCAGTTTCCTCTGGCCACCACCGTTGTCTCATTACCGGCTACCTTGTTTCCAAGTTTGATCTGTTGCCCTACTGGTGCAGATGTCAGCCTTCCTCTTTCTTACAGCTTCCCAAAGCTTTGCTCCCTGACTTCTTCTCCATCTGTGTCCTACTGGGCCATCTCCTGTGCTGACCCCGCCCTCAGAGTGTATGCCTTTTAGCCAGTGCCCATGTATGTGAAGGTGAGCGCGCGTTTTCGCAAGATCGCTGTTTCTATTTTCACAAACAGTTTAGGGAATTGTTTTTATGGGTATTTTAATGTAAATTTGTTTTTGACTTCTTTTAACTCTTATTTCGAGTCAGTTGCTTGTAACTCTTTTACTGGCAGTATTTTTTGGAAGCAAGGGTCTGTAAGAGCCCTTCTTCCGGTTTCACCATTGTCAACTGCACAGTTAGCGGTCTAGTTGATGGGGGTTCGGTCTTTCCGACCCGGAGTCAGAAATGACAGCACCAGTGCGGCCGCGCAGCGGGCGCGCCAAAGGCACCCCTAAGGCAAGCCCTTCTGCGCCCGTCTGTGCCCGAACTGGCCCAGGGGCCAAGGACTCTTTTTTTAAATATAGGTACTCTCCCCCAGGCACCCCTTTGTATTGTGGCTGCCAAATCTTGCAAGCATAAGGTGCCCACTGATAGCATGATAGTCTGGAATTGTAAGGATTGTAACTGGGAATTACAAGCTCCTTTAGCTCTGAAGGAGGCCAGAGCTCAGCACAAAGGGACACCTAAGTTAGGAAACATATCTCATAGGAACAAGGCGGTTTATGGTAAGCCGCTCTGCCATGCTCTGATTAATGTTCGCTCACTTCCTAAACATAAATTAGAAATTAGTGAGTTGATTGATACCTGTGATATTGACTGTTTATTTATGACAGAAACTTGGGGTAAATTAGAATCTGACCCTGATTTTATTATATCTACTCCCCCAGGGTACACCTATTATAGATTAGGCAGACCTCTGAGCCGGGGAGGAGGTCTGGCAATAATCTGCAGGGCCGTTTTCAAAGGCACTTGGACTGGTATCCCCTCTGAGACATGTGAAGTGATGGCCTTTAAGATTTCACAGAATAATCTCACTCTCCTGGAGGGTTTACTGATTTACTGGCCGCCTGGACCCCGCACGAGTTTTATCAAACTTGGATGGATCTGTTAGAACCTATGATCACGTCCTTTAAGGCAATCATGCTAGGTGATTTTAATTTTCACTTTGATGAGACTTACAATCCAGTGGTTAGGGAATTTTTAGATCTTATGGTCGCCCTGGATTGGACCCTCAAAGTATCTGCTGCCACCCACATAGCGGGTCACATATTAGATGGGGTCTTTGCCCGTACTGAGGAACAGTAGGTATTAACTAATACCCCGCTGAGTTGGACTGATCATCATCTCCTGACTTTTAAAATTATGAGTAATCATCCCCGCCTCTGTACAAAACCAAGAGTAAAGTAATTAGACCATGGAAACAGATCAAGTTGGAAGAGCTGGCACCTGCCCTAGAAGAGGGATGGGACAGGGCCAATAAGCTGTCTCTGCCTTTGTTAGACAGCTTTTATCAGGGTATTGAAACTGCCATGGTTCAATTGGCTCCCTGAAGAAGCCCAATCAACCTTGGTTCACTAGTTAACTTAAACTCCTCCAGAGAAACTACCGTCAACAGGAGCGACGGTGGGAATTGAATCCTGTCCCAGAGGAAAGGAACACATTGAAGTCTGTTCCTAAAATCTATAAAGCTGCTAGTTTTAACGCTAAATCTAACTTTTACACTTTAAAAATCAAGGAGGCATTGAACCCCCAGAGAGCTTTTTAAAGTAATTAAGCCATTATCTACTCCCTCTAGGCCATCCGAATTGGAAAATTCCCAAGAGTTCTGCGACAAAGTAGCTGGGCACTTTGAGAATAAAATCCTTCAAATTCATGCCAATTTCATCCCTCATGAGGCGTTTATGGAGCAATCTTCCACGGTGCTCCCGGATCCTAAAGTTGGCCTCAAAATGTTATCTAATTTTCAAATTCCGACTCAGGACAGCATCAGAAAACTGATTCTTGAAATTAAGCAAGGCTCCTCTTTGGACCCCTGCCCCCCTTCTATCTTTCAACTGGCCCCCGACCTTATGTCTCGGGCATTAGTTCCGATCTTTCAGGAGGTTCTTAGTTCCGGGATTTATCCCGCTTCATGGAAGGAGACCAGAGTTGTCCCCCTGAAAAAGAAGCCAGATGGTGATAGCCGGGATTTAAACAATCTACGGCCAATCGCGCTCCTCCCTTTTCTGGCAAAGATTTTGGAAAAATTCACGAATAAGGAACTAGTAGAATTCATAGTGGAAGTAGGAGGCTTAGATCCCTCTCAGCATGGTTTTAGAAAGGCACATAGCACGGAGTCCGCTCTTATTTCCTCTTCTGACTCCATCCGGAGAATGGTGGATGAAGGGCAAAGGGCTTTTTTAGTTCTATTGGTTTTATCGGCGGCATTTGATACTATCTCACCGCAACTTCTGCTGCCCGCCTTTATAAAGCAGGCATTAGAGACCGGGCTCTTAAACTTTTGGAATCCTTTTTGACCAACAGATGGACCACTGTTAGCTGTGGTAATTTTAGATCTACGCCTTATCTATTACCCTGTGATGTGGGACTCCGCCGGGGTCTTCACTGAGCCCCACTCTGTTTAACATGTGCCCCGTTGGCTAATTTGATTCGGTCCTTTGGATTTATCCCTACCTCCTATGCAGATGATACACAGCTAATCATCCCAGTTAATAAAAACTGGGAGGAGGTGGTGGATCGTTTCAATAATTGCATGCAAGCAGTCAGCAACTGGATGAGGACTAACTGGCTTAAATTGAACGTTGCCAAAACGGAAATTCTCTGTTTCGGGCCAGGCAACGAGCGATGGAATTCACGGTGGTGGCCGACAGATTGTGGTATTCTTCCAATTCCCACTACTGTTAGTAAGAATCTAGGAATTATTTTTGATGATCACCTATCTTTTAAAAGTCAGGTGAATCACACTGTAAAGATGTGCTTATGGCTTATCAAAATGCTAAGGAAAGTATTTCCTTATCTTCAACATGAATGGAGAGTTTCTGCTACTTTAGCTTTGGTTATGTGCAAAATAGATTATTGTAATGCCCTCTTTCTTAATCTGGACAAAGCCTCATTGAACAAGTTACAACTGATCCAGAATTCGGCCACTAGAGCTATCCTTAATCTTCCTCGCTGGGTTTCAGTCAGAGGTAGCCTTAGACAACTACACTGGCTTCCGGTGCCTCAGCGAATCACTTTTAAAACACTTTGCCTGACTCACAAAGCTGTTCACGGCATTGGTCCTCAATACCTGACTACTAGGCTCTGTTGGTATAAACCCAAGAAACATCTTAGGTCATCCAAGGCCTATAGAATTCAGGTCCCTCATACCAACAAAGCCAAATGGGGTGATAAAGCTTTCACTGTGGCCGCAGCAAAATGCTGGAACCTGCTTCCCTTGAATATTAGGAAAGAATCCAGTTATTTAAGTTTTAGGAAACTGATTAAAACTTGGCTTTTCCCACGTTAACTTCTTTTTGGTCTTTCCGTCTTTTTCCCTGTTGCCTCTTGTCGGTTTGGGCGTTTTCTCACCTTTTATGTTAGTTCTTCGATGCTCTTTTTGAGCCAGAAGGCGCGTTTATAAATTTCATATACATACATACATGTGTCCCACACAGCCTCCTTAGTGCTCATCACCTGGTGTGTCGCACCCTCATATTCCTTTATTGCCCCTTGCCCTAATGAAGACCGGTGTAAATCTTCTCCCCAAAATGGCATGAGTCCTGTTTTGCTCCAACATGCTTGCCACCTGCTCTCCTCTCTCCCACCCTGTGCACATGTTCCACTGTGCTCTGGTGTGGTGTATTGCCCCTATGACGGCTAAAATCGGTCCCCCTCTCTCTTGCTTCTGTCTGTCTCCCCATAGGGACAGCCATCTTGGAAAGGTGAAGGGTAATCCAGTGGAACTCGAAAACAGCCAGTGGTTATTTTAACACTAAGCTGGCTGCAATGGTGTCTTCTTACCCTGAAATGTTATAGCTCAGCAAACTGAGTGTCTGCTTTATAATCAAAAATGTATGCGTAACAGGCTTGAATGCCAGCACCCTCAGATAATTTGAGTACTACTAAAACTGGCGGCGCTTTTGTAAATGTGACATATATTAGCATTGCAGCATATGTACATTTTGAATACTCCGATTTCTCCCACTCTTATTGTCATTGACCTGGTGTGATACACCTTTCTTTGAAAAGCTAGTCAACTCATGATACACTGACCACGCAGGGGGGTGCCTATGGTGCCCCAGGCAAGCAGTTTCTAGTCATTACCAATGTTTAGATACAAGTGCCAAAGTAGTTGTTAAAAAGGTACCTGGCCTAAGAGATCACACTACAATGAGACTACAATGGGTTTGCTTATTTCTGAGAAGTCAGAAACTGTGCCTTTACCGAAAAACCCTTTATCTAAAGGTGTTTTGAAAGATGGGTTAGGAGGCATTTCTTGAGGTGGCTTGCCAATTAGGCTTCTGTCCTCTCACAATGTGTTCATGGGTTGTGCTTATTTACCGAGTGGGTAAAAAAAAGAAAAGTGTTGTCCCATGCATTTATGACACATTATTTACCTTGAAAATAATTTTATAGGCATGTAGGTAAGGTGTCTCAGTGACTTACTTGCTTGCCATTCAAAGTGCTCTTTATGTCATGAGCACAAATTCTGACCAAGGCAAACTCTCCCCTCTCGGATTCATAAACTGAGCAATCTCAAAAAAGGTAGCACTTGCAGTAACATATGTTATTCACATGCTACGACCAGAGTAACCTAGCGTACTGCACTTGTATCCTTCAAGCTATGCTAGGTGTGAGGGAACTCTGTACCTGCTCAAGAATGTGTAAGCTATTATATGTGGCAGTGGGACTGTACAAGGTCCGTGTGGTTACTAGGGCCAACCATGAAGGAAAGCTGGGTGAGCCAACAAATTAACAGGAGAGCCGAACCAAGGGTCTCGCTGGACTTTAAGGGCCCGTGGATGGGTCGAGCCCTGAAAATAGTTGGTTTCTAAATTATGCGACAAAAATCATGTAAAATTTTGACAATCTCATCAAAATGTTAAAAAATATATTTCTTTAACATGCTGAAAATGTTCACCTAACTGCATTATTTTTTTCACAGCTCCCAATCTGAACTTACATACTTGAAGGTTCTCTCCTGTGTAATAACGAAGAAAAACGAGGCTCTATAAAATAAAATATTTATCTAGAATCACACAATTTGGTAAAGACGTGAAGCCAAGATTTGCTCCAGGCTTTCTGGTTTCACATTATGCGATTCGCCGACTAGAAGGCTACCTTTTTCTTTCATTTTTAACCTCAAAGTTGCATGAAATGTGTTTAATTCTTGGCACATGGTGTTAAAGCGTGGGTGGCACGTAGAATCCATGTTAAAAACTGACTCGTGGGCCCATGACGATCTCGAGTTGAGGCAAAGCCAGACCTCCGATTTAAGCAAGGCTCGAGCCTTAGGTGGTTTGCTCACCTCTACCTTGTGTTATGTTGATACCATTTAAGTTTTATTGACAGGGGTGGTCTACCGAGCTGCTTGTATGCGGCCAGATAGAAAACTCCTCTGTGGAGTGTACTTTTGTTTGGCCCCTGACTCAAGGGGCCAAGAGAATAAAAGGGTTTGTTGGTTTGCGCCAAAACAGCTCCCAACTGATCCCTGGTGTGAGGTGTATCATTTACAAATAGCCGCTGCGCAGGCCCGATCAATCACTGGGCCACACAAGCAAAATTGGCAACGAGGATGGAAAACGGCCCTCTCAAGCTTCTGTTCTATCTATTTTTCACCCCGCAGCCCAGTTCGCAAAAGTGATGGGTGGGGTGCAGCTGGTGGCCGTGTAAATACCTGGTGGCCAGTGGCGGTGGTGCGCGAGGTCACTGAGTGCTGCGTCGGGCAGCCCGGCGTCAGGAAGTGCGGCGGTGAGCCTGCTCGAGCCGAGTGGACGCTGGTGTCAGCGGTAGACACACCCCTCCCGGTAAGCGGGGTGTGAGCAGCGCAGCGGGCGGCAAGGAAGTACCGGTCGGTGCGAAGACGATGTAGCCGGCTGTGGCCATGCCCCCATTTAGAGGAAGGAGTGTGTGGAACTCTGTGAACTGCAGCCAAAGGTAGAGCTGCATCTACTGGACTCCCGGTGAGTGGCAGGAGCACGTTGTGAGGCAATCATCGTTTCAACGGAGACCCAAAAAAATAAATTCATAACAAACAATAAAAATCCACACAAGGAAGGCACTACAGTGCTAAAAGTTGAGGAAATCAACCTCATTCACATTCTAAAGTGTTGGGAGCCCTGCACCTGGTTGCTTCTGTTGTGATGAGTGCCTGAACACCAAAATTGAGCACAGATTGAGCACCTAGGACTATAGAAAGGACGCTATCACAGTTTGGAGTGGGGTCCTGTCTGCTAATAAACCCTGTCAGCGCCATGAATTTGTTTCCTGCATTGGAACCTTTTCTAGTTGATGGGCCTCCGTCCGCACATGCGGCCAAATGGAAATTATGGGTGGAGCATCTGGAAAACTACTTTGAGGCGAAAGCAATAGATCCAGACAGGAGACGGCTGATACTCTTACACCTGGGTGGACCTGCAGTCCACAAGATCAGCAAGTCGGTGGTGGAAGTTATCCTGTTATCATATCAGACTTTGAAACGTGCAATCACAGCATATTATGAGCCACTGGTGAATCCTGACTACGAATGCTTCCTTCTCAGGCAAGCCAGGCAACTCCCTGAGGAGTTGGTTGATGTGTTCTATGCCAGACTCAGGGACTTAGCGAGTACATGCACATTACCAGATCCGGTGGATGAGATCCGCGTGCAATTCATTCAAGGCTGTCATCCTACCAAGCTGAGAGAGCATATCTTACAGATCCCAGGCATGTCAATGGCAGATAGGCTGACCATGGGCCACTCCAAGGAACTGTCTCATGTGCGGGTGGCACACATGGAGGCAGCACTCGCAAAACCCATAAAAACAGAGCCGGTGAACGCGGTGGTGGTGGCGACACTCACAAATAGAAAGGAAAAAAGCAGATCAGTTGCGCCTGTTATATGTACTAGCGAACCTATCCCCACCAAGGTAAATGTCCAGCAATGGGGAAGCAATGCACAAATTGTCAATGTCTCAACCATTTTGCAAATGTTTGCCAGTCGCCCTCTCAGCGTAAGCCAAACGGACCGAAAGTCACACATGCTGCATAAACCATCCAACAACAGGAAAATGTGCTAGACATGGATGATGACGATGAACCGGAGGGGACAGTGTAAGTTATCTATACCACTCGACCAGCCAATATGCACAGGAAGAGGGTTCCGAGGTGTAGAGTAAAAATTGCAGGTCATCAAGAGTCTGCCATTATTGACACTGGAGCCTCCATAAAAATTATTGGTCAGTCGGTGTTCCGGCAACTCCCCAGTCGCCCCCAACTGCGGCCCACCACAGTGCAAGTGTTTGCATTTGGGTCAGCGACACCAATCCAGTTGGCAGGCGTGTTCACGAAGGACATTATGCATGAAGACACCACCACCAGAGCCAAGCTATATATCACGAAAACTGGAACAGGGATGTTATTAAGCTGTCGCACAGCTGAGGAACTGGAACTGCTAACATTTGCTTTCAGCATACATTTGGGGGCTTTAGAAAATCATCTTGAAGAGTACTCAGACATTTTCCAAGGGATCGGTTGTCTGAAGGACCGACAAGTGAAGCTACATGTTGAAAAATCTATTGAACCAGTGGCCCTGAAACACAGATGCATAGCATTCCACCTGAGGCCAAAGGTGGAAGAGGAGTTAGCCAAGTTGGAAAAAGCAGACATCATTGAGAAGGTCGAGGGGCCAACACCATGGGTATCGCCCATAGTTGTCACCCACAAGCCAAAACAACCAGGTGAGGTGCACATCTGTGTGGACATGAGGCTACCCAATGTGGCCATTAAGAGGGAGTGGCATCTCACACCTACGGTGGTTGACATTGTGGCGGAAGTCAGTGGATCACGCTGGTTTTCTAAGATGGACCTTTGTGCAGGGTACCACCAACTGTTGCTCGCCCCTGAATCTAGAGCAATACCCACGTTTTCCACCCATGTGGGGCTGAGGCAGTATAAGCATCTCAGTTTTGGTGTTGCTAGTGCAGCTGAGGTATTTCAGGATACGATTTGTGGTGTTGGCTGTGCTCGAAGGGGTCATCAATGTGAGTGACGATATCCTTGTACATGCTCCCATGGTTGAAGGGCACTTGAAGAGACTTTGTGCCACTTTCCACAGGCTTCAACAAAACGGATTGACGCTATATAGGGAGAAATGCGAGTTCCCGAGACAAGACATTGCTTTCTTTGGCTACCACTTCTCGGCACAGGGGGTCAGGCCTGATCCAGAAAAGGTGGCAGACATTCAGTCAGCAACTCCTCCCACCTCTGTGACTGGAATCTGCAGTTTTTTAGGAATGGTGACCTACTGCGGAAGATTTATTCTGAATCTGACATCTCTCATGGCACCTTTAAGGGAACTCACAAAAGCCCACACTCTGTGGGAATGGACCACACTTCATGACAAAGCTTTTCAAGCAACTAAACGAGCATTGTCTGCTGACACCACGTTGGTGTATTTCGACTCTACCAAAGACACTGAAATCTCAGTGGATGCCAGTCCAGTAGGCCTTGGAGCGGTATTGCCTCAGAAAGGAAAGGATGGTGAATGGGCCCCGGTAGCCTATGCCAACAGGGCTTTGACTGCTACGGAACAGCACTACTCTCATATTGAAAAGGAGGCATTGGCTGTTCACTGGGGCTGTCGTCATATCCATTTATACAACTATGGTCATCCGTTTGTTGTAGATACAGACCACAAGCCGCTAATACCTCTTTTCAACCAGTCAGCATCTCAACCTCCACCCAGAATAGAAAAGTGGATCCTCCAGTTGCAGGAGTATCAATTCTCGGTTTTGACCTGGAGCGCAAAACCCGGCAGATTATCTGTCAAGACGTACTAGACCTCTCACCCCTCAGGAGGAAGTGGAGTCAGAGGGTGTAGAGGAGTATGTAAGACTAGTAGTGGAAAGTTCCCGACCACATCCTATATCCATTCAGGAAATTCAAGAAGCCACCCATGCCGATGTAGTTTTACAGTTAGCCATATCGTGTGTTTGTGATGGGAAGTGGCTTTTACTCAAGCAAAACATGTCTTGTAGAGCGACGGAAGCCAAAATGACTTTGTCCTCTTTGCACAGCATTCAACAAGAGTTAATGGTGTCACCGGAAGAGTGCCTGTTGCGAGGTCATCGTTTGGTCATCCCTGAAGCGTTACAACAAAGAACCATTGATTTAGCTCATGTTTCTCATCAAAGCATTGTGAAAACAAAAGCGAAACTGAGGAGCAAGGTGTGATTCCCTGGCCTGGATGCCAGGGTGGAACAAGCGGTTCAACACTGCCATATCTGCCAGACCCTCAGCCCCGTTGACATGCCAGCCCCCATCATCACGGAGCCGATTCCATCCACTCCGTGGCATCGAGTTAGTGTGGATTTAGGCAGTCTCCCTGATGGGCAGCACACGTTGGTCGTCATAGATGATTTTTCCAAGTACCCGGAAGTGGAGGTTTTGGACTCCACTACCACTGAGCGTGTGGGTTTCATGATCAAGTAGCTGGTCGCCTACGAAATCGACAGGTGCAGAATGATAGGATGTCTAAGAAAAGGCGAGCCTGTGTGCGAAGTCTAAAGGTCGGAGACAGGGTGCTCGTAAAAAAAAAAAATCGATACTCAGGAGGAAAATTAACCGGCTTCCATTTGAATCCAGTCCGTGGACAGTGGTGAATGTGAAGGGCACGGTGGTTACGGCTCAGTGAGGCAGGGAGACTGTGACTAGGAATGTGTCCTTTTTAAGCCATATTACTCGCCCACACCTGATTCCCAATTGCCGATTTCGATTGTGCCTCTGCTGCTGCAGAATGATGGGTTGGATCAGAGTGGTTCAGTGCAGGAGGGGCCATCCTTGGAGTCCCTGAGGTTGCCCAAAGAGTTACCGGAGCCGTCAGGAAACGTGCTACCAAGTGATGGCGCTGGTGCGGCAGAGAGGATGGTTCATAAGTCCATTGCTGACTCTTCCCCGACTGACAGTGTGATGAGGAGAGGCAGCAATAGGTACAATTTGCATCCTTGACCGTTAGCTCCTGTGAAGCTACAAGACTATGTATGTCATTAGAGCATGTGATGAGCTAATGAGAATATGCTGTTCTCATGGACATCCACAGAGTTTTGTTCCTATAGTTCATTTTGGATGCTGGAGTAATGTGTTTGTGTTTTTGTCATTTTAGTTTAAGTTGAGGGGGAATGTTATGTCGATACCATTTAAGTTTGATTGGCAGGGGTGGTCTACCCGCTGGATAGAAAACCCCTCTGCGGAGTGTACTTTTGGTTGTCCCCTGACGTAAGGGGCCAAGAGGATAAAAGGGTTTGGTGGTTTCCCAACTGATCCCTGGTGTGAGGTGTATCATTTACAAAGAGCCGCTGCGCAGGCCCGATCAATCGCTGGGCCACATGACACCTTGAAGGTGTGGTTTCGAACAGGGCACATAGTACATCCATTTTATATAAATACACCTTCTCGGGGTTTATAAAATGCAGATATTTATCTATGTGTTGCGTAGGCAGCAGAGCTCGGAAACAGAAAGACAATCATTGCCCACTCTTTAGAGCTGTGCTTTATACAGTGCATGCACTAACATGTGTGTGTGTGGGGGGGGGGGGAGGGGGTATTTGGGAGGGCGCTTCAGAGTCGAATGCTGTGCCCAGTGACTTAAAGAATAATACCTCCCACCTCGTTTCACTACGGCAGAAGGGGCCCCTAGTCTCCCATATTTTACAGATCTTCATTGGTGGTGATACCCTAAATGTCCCCCGTTCCCCACTGAAGGGTTGAGAGGTCCTTAAAGAATCGCCTCCACGCACCCCCCCCCCCCCCCTCGCCATCCCCAAACCGCAGGGGCCGTTGTTATGCACTGCCAGACCCCACTACCTCATTACCTTCCTCTTGTGTAGAGCAAAGCTAACCACTGACTCCGCCCCATTTGCCAGTGGCCTCTCGCTGCTGTGCGGTGGTCACACATACTTAAGCTCTTGGCTCAGTTTAGGACGGGTGCTGCATCGTTTAAAAAACACAGGACAAAATTTCGATGCGAGCCGCCTCGTTTTCGTCCCCCACGCACCGTGGCCAACACAAACAGATGGTGTTTATCAGATTCATTAGGCCTCCGCCGATGCGACGCTCTTGCGGGTCGCGCCTCTCTTTCTGCTCTGATAACGCAGGAGTCGCTGGCGTTTCAAATCCGCCTGCCCCGTCCTCCCCTCGGGAGCCGCCGACTGGAAGTCAAGCTCCCTCCAGAGGAGCGCGAGTGTGACTCAGCCTCTTCCTGAGCACCGATTCTTCCCTGAACTGGGAGCTAATTGGAGGGAAAGCTGTGTTGACAGGCCTGTAAAAGCAATTATGCACTTAATTGAAGTTTCATATGCTAAACAAGCATTTGCTTTTTATATCTACCCGGTTCGTGGGTGTCTCAGGCTTAGGATGCAAATGCTAGTCAGGGATATGGGAGGGGAATGGGTGCCTGTTTCTTGATTACTGGGGAATCTGAGGACGTTTAAGCTGCAGTGAGCGCACAGGGGTGCAGCAATGTATGTAATTGAAGATGCATGAATGAAAAAGGCTGTATAGCGCCATTGTCAATGCTGTTCTTGCTTCAAGGAGGAACAGCGGCTGAGGGAACAGGTGGAGTTTGACCTTTCTATGGACCCTATTCAAAATAGTCCCTAAAAAGTCTAACATTCGGGGTTGTATGTCACTATAGCGAGGTCAACAATATCGGCCCACTGGTCTATTGTATGCACTACATTGACCCACCACTATATTGTAAGTTAAATATATAATTGCTTGTGCGCCTCACAGGTGTACAACACCTATTTGGATAAAAGGGCTTCTCTCATGGTTTTGCAGAACCCCTCCCTTTCAGTGAGAGGCACCTGAAGGTTGTCATTAGCTGGTATGGAACAATTGTGTTTTTTAAACAGTGGAACTGTCATTGCAAAATTTAAAAAAATACCGAGAGCATTGTTCCCAATAGTTTCTGCTAATTTCAACCACTGAGGTCACCCAAAAGTCATTTATGGGTAGAGGAGGGAGGCTTTGTTTGTTTTCTCAAGCTTCTCGTACCGCATGCTCTCTCTGCCTGATCAGCCTACTTGCAAGATGGTCGTAAAAAACAAGCTTTTTCAATGCAACAGGTCTCGCATTTGTTTGAGTTAGAGCTATTAGCGTTGTAAAGCAAAAAAAAAAAACACAGCATGATCGCGCTATGTAAAATGCTGGGAAAATAAACAGATAAAGTAGTCCGTACTCCAGGCTGAAAACATGAGCCTCATATGTTTTTGGTACTTTACCGGTGCTGTGTAGGTGGGTTAAACACCGGAAAAGGCATGATATATGCATGCCTTTCACAAATGAAAGCAAGCGGATTTTAAAAGGCAAGCCCACGAACCAATGTAAGTGACTGACGTGGCATGGCCGTGGTTTCAAGCCCAAAGAGAGATTACGGAAGGACGGAGCACTTTGTGCTCGCCCATAAAAAGGACCCCAACTGGAACTGTGCGTAGCCGAATTTTAATGTGAAATATAATTCTGCACAATTAAAAGAGGGTCGGTGTTTCTGCACCCTTTTCTACTGGGTGTGGGAACAACAAACCAAATTTTACCAACCAGAAAATCCAGCGGTTAAAATCGCTATAGAAAAAGGCCGCATTGTAGCCTGGACCCCTTCCATAATCCGCGCCTGAACCTCACACGTAGCATGCGAGGGCATTACATGCTTCCACCTGCCAGCCAACATTATTCCCTTCCTCCTTCCTCCTTCACCATTCACACCCTCACCCTCCCCACCACCGTACTGCGCTCTTACCATAACTGCTGCACACTTTCAGATGGTAAAAGTGAGTGTTAGGCTAGTGGATGAAAGAAAGGGGATGTCATATCCCTTTTAAAGAAGTCAAACTTGGGTCCGTGGCAGAAGCTGACTATACGCTCGTACTTGGCCAGCAATCAGAGACGTTCTGGCACACCAGCTTTTTAACATTGCGAAGAGCGCAAGTAACTAGGTGCTAGACAGATGAGGGCCTGGTTTACGTACTAAGATTGGGCATGTGACTGTACTGAACTATGTCAGATAAGATTACAATGATGACATCTCCAACTGCCACATCCTGCTTTTGCAGTTGTGTTTTCCTGTTACCTTCAAACGAGGATCCAGAAAAAAAAACCTTGCTATTCTGTGAAACATGAAATCTTGTGCTGGGAATTCTACCTTAATTTCTATATTGAACTATGCCAGCGATTGCTACATGGACCTTCTTCAGTCAGCTATTTACAAGCTTCAATCCTTTCAGAAGATGGCAGCATGACTTGTCACTTCTATTTTGTTGCTTCCTCAATTTGGAATGCACCCGTCTTGGGCTGCCCAAAATAGAGGTCCATTCTATGCTTAGGAATTCATCTATTTTATTGATTGTCATCATATCTTATCTGATGTTCTCAGTTCAAAGCTGAGATGCGTGAGGGCATTTTTGCACCTTATAGGTAGCATCTCAACTCATATCTTGCGTAGCTAGGTTTTCAGTACATTTAGCGGGTGCCCACAGGCATTACACAAAGCAACAGTGGTAATTTTAGAAGAAATCAAGCCAGAAGTGATGGGTTGTGGCTCTGCTCTTTGGTGACAGAGCATTGTCACTTGAGGGATAGCTCAAGCGTCTGACCAATGGGTAGATTGATAGATAGCTCACATGTGTGAAGCCTGAACATATAATTTATTTCTAACCAGAGTCATACCTTTTCCACCTATTGTGAGCGCCTTTATGATCAGTTTTTTTTAGTGTTTTGTAAGACTGATGAAGAATTTGCTTTAATGTATTCCTTGTGTGGGGTTTTCTCCCAGAAAGTGTTTATGCAGAAGAAGTACACCAGTTCTGCTCTTGTGTAGGCATTGCATCACTGTGTCCGGCCTCTTCAAACTAGTGCAGTTTGGCACAAAGTGCTTGAGAAAGCTTATACTACTGTCAAACCAGGCTCGGTCTGTCAAAGCAGCATAGCTCGGATATTGTGTGTAATAGATTGTCACTGCTGAAGCATTGCATACTGAAAACACTACATTGTGCACTACTTGTGTGACAAACTGGTAATCATGTTGTCTGCCTGGTGTCTCTCTGTTGTCCCCATTCAAGGATGTCCATTTCGCTATCCAGGCCAGTCTAATTGCTGTAGTTATTGAAGTCGTTTTGGAATACCCATTATTGAGAATATGGTCATTTTCCCCTGAAGTTTGGGTCTACTGGTGCCTCATTCCCTCAGTTCTCATAACTCCAAACAAAGCTGAACAGGAACTTGTTGGGAGACTGTCTATACACAAATTCAAACTCAGAGCAAGCAGAGGCTCCATTAGCCACTTGTTTATATTGATTAGATCCACACCATTGACAATGCCAATTGACAATTGACAATGCCAATATGTCTGGCTTATGACTTAAAGTTCCTTCTGTGTCATTGGTGGGTTTAGCCACTTCATAAATCTTCATTGCTCATCTTTGCACTCATGCATCCATTCATCAATCCACTGACTCATATTGAATTCACCCTCTGATGCAACTTGCACATGCTTAACAACATTTGCAAGATTAATTAATAGAACACAAGTAGAAAAAATAAAACATGATGCTGTCTACATATAGTGCAGAAAGGACAGCTAAGATGGAATGCTGAACAATGTCAAACATTCACCTCAGTCAAGTATCTGGGCCTAAATCCATAGTTGTTTTTGCTCACCATGACATTCCAGTTTGGACCTCGCCATATGCAATCAGTCTTGACCCTTCTCCCCTGGGAACAGTTCAGCCCAAACTGCCAGGCAAGTTCTCTCTGGACTGGAAACAAGCATCCTGTGACTGTTTTCGGGGTATCACCGAATGATAAAGAGCCTTAACCCCCCCTTTAAATATATTGAATTGGCATATTCCAAATTGGTATGTTGAACTTACATACAACTCCCTTGCAGATAGTACAAATGTACCTTGGGCCTGTAAGTGATATGTGGAATGCAGCTCTTATGTTGTTATGACTTTAGGAATATAATTGTAACTTAACTGTAGCAGTGTAAAAACCACAGCTTGTCAAAATAAACCCTTTCACATGACAAACAACGCCTTTTTTAAACATTAATAAGTCACCCCTAGGTACAACATGTGGACTACAAGGCAGGTTGCAGGGTATTTAAAAGTAGGACACATAGAAATATAACATTAATATGTCCTTATAGTGACTAGTACCCAAAATCTATTTTTCACTGTGGCAGGCCTAGCTGTTTTATGTAGAAGACTACAGATTAAAACCCTAATACTGTAACTTGGGAAGGGTACTAGCTAGAAAAATAATAACTCAGCAATTTTTTAATAGCTGTTAAAAATCCAATTAAATGTGGAAGTCAGATTTGTTATTTAACATTAAGGAAAAGTACCTTTCAAAAAGTTACCTTTTACCTGTCTGAAGTTTTTGGAAGATAGTTTCCATTTACTCTGAATCTTCACCCATCCAGGGACTATCCTTTGAAGAGGTGTGAAAATGGTATGAAATGCTTCCCAGGAGCAAACAATATGTTGGATTGAATGGGCAAAGATGACTCCTCTGAACCTCCCAGAATATTCAGGGTAGGGTCTGTTAACATTTGTTTTGACATTACCCTGTAAAATCCTGCTTGAGTGTCAAAGGTTGCTTCACAGGTCTAATGAGTTTATAAATAACACTGTGGGGCATGCTTGAAAGGCAGATAACAGGACACAAAGGTATCTTTTGTATCCACTGTCTGGTTTCTGAAGGACCCGCCTTGTCCCACCAGACCTGCTGGAAAACCCTGCTTTGTTCTATCAGACTTCTGTCTCTAGGTTTATCAGGAGTACCATTGCTGCTTCATACTGGATTCTGATGTTAGATGTGGGACAGTGCTAGGTTTACCGTAGTGCACTTCCCAGACAACCTCAGTCCTCAGACTCCAAGTTTAATGTGGCTGAAGACTTGCGCTATATTAAAAATGCACAAAGAGTGTAAGGCTTGCCTTAGGAACTTTTACTCTATTGGTTAGGGCATGCCCTGCAGTCAGACCCTCCCACTGCATCGTAACAGGCATAAATGTGGCATCTCTAGGCACCCATTTCAGAATACTCCAGGGCCTGAGAAAGAACAGAAGAGGACTGGATCAGCGTTCTGTGACCTTAGAGGAGCCTTGAACGACTGGGCCTGCTTCCTTTTGTACCCAGGACAAAAAGTTGATTCCAAGGGTCATATGGCTGTCTTCCTTTTTAAGCTACAGGGATACAGAAAAACGTTGAAAAAGAATATTCTGCAACTGCGCGACTGACCAGTGGCACTTGGACTGGACACTCGGTTGGCCTCTACCTGGCACTCTGTGAGTCTCGAAATTCTTTCACTTATGCCCTTGGAGGTTTAGAAGTGATCCTGTGTGGCAGGTTTGCATTTAAAGGTCTAAAGTCAGATTGTAAAATCTGTGACCAAGACATACCTGGTTGGTGTATCCAAAAGACGCTCCATCACAAACTGTACCTAGGCTCTGAACTACCACAGCCACTATCTTTGGCACTTTATGCTTCTTGGCTCTATTTCTACATAGAACTTTAAAATGTATTATCTGTGGTTCCCCTTATTAGATTTTTGTTATTTTTGTGTCTTTTATTTATTAATTGTGACTCTATTTTTCTAATTCAGTTTGGGATTTTATTGTTTGCATTTCAACTTTATTACAGTTTTGGTACTGCATAAATACTTCACAAATTGCCTCTTAGTTACACCTGCCAGCTCTGTGCTACTTCTACCAAGTTGTTGAGGTTAGGTTTATTAGGTGACTTTAGTGGTTAATTCTGACGAGGGTTGTGATGTTTCCTCGAGGTGGGTAGTCATCCACCCCACTTAATAATTCAGTATCTAAAGGCTAACATAGTGTAATAACAATCACCCTTAAAAGAGTATTGCCTTTCGGAAGTTAGTGCCTGATTACAAGTATGGCAGTCCTAAGACTGCCATACCCGCAGTTCCACCTCCAGATTACAATGCTGGTGTTTGGATTGCAACAAGACTGCCATCCTCACCAGGATCATGGATCCTGATGGGTTGGCGGCGGTAAAGCAGAGTTTAAGCACGGCAGAGCCGATGTCAGCACTGCCATGCAGATCATGACTTGCCTTTTCATGGCAGGGGCCTCACTACAAAAAGGCCAGTGGAAACGCAGAGACAGGCTCTGTCATGAGCAGTGCAGACGCCCCCCCCTGTCAAAACAGTCAGAATGCGCACTGTCTGTAATAGCTGACAGCACATTTTCCGACTGTGCTGGCTGCAAAGTCAGTGCAGCTGGAATTGACCTCTGCTCTCTTTTAGAGCCAAAGCCAATAGCGCTGCACTGACTGTCCCACCAACCCCGCAGGAACATTATTATTCAGCGGTCTGGAGGCCACCAGCTTGGCGGTAGCCACCAGACTGTCATCTTGGCGGTCCGACAGTCAGACTACCAAGTTTGTAATTAGGATTTAAGTAAGTCAGGCCTTCTAAACAAATCACTACTAAGGAATCTGACATAACTTTTCAAGTGAACTGATGAGCTCAATAGCCTTTACTCAGGGATACTGAAATTATGCAACAGGGTTGATTAGATAATGAGACAAGAAAAAGCAAATTATGCAGTATAATGCAGCACATTTTTTGATAGTATTATCTCATTATTTTGTAATAATTGCACATCGTGATACTGTCTGGACAAAGATTTCACCTCATTAGGACCAGTTTAACTACCAAATATGGAAATAAGTAATTGAAAGTTGACCAGATAACTTTAGCAAAGGGCATTCTACTGCACACAAACACATCACCACATTTTTAGTAATGTTTGATCTAGACACAAATTGTCTTTTTCTAAAATCTGCAGATAATGCAGCAGATGGATTACAGGGAGTCCAGAATTATTAGGCAAGTTGTATTTTTGAGGATTAATTTTATTATTGAACAACAACCATGTTCTCATGAACCCAAAAAACTCATTAATATCAAAGCTGAATATTTTTGGAAGTAGTTTTTAGTTTGTTTTTAGTTTTAGCTATGTTAGGGGGATATCTGTGTGTGCAGGTGACTATTACTGTGCATAATTATTAGGCAACTTAACAAAAAAAAAAATATATACCCATTTCAATTATTTATTATTACCAGTGAAACCAATATAACATCTCAACATTCACAAATACACATTTCTGACATTCAAAAACAAATCAGTGACCAATATAGCCACCTTTCTTTGCAAGGACACTCAAAAGCCTGCCATCCATGGATTCTGTCAGTGTTTTGATCTGTTCACCATCAACATTGCGTGTAGCAGCAACCACAGCCTCCCAGACACTGTTCAGAGAGGAGTACTGTTTTCCCTCCTTGTAAATCTCACATTTGATGATGGACCACAGGTTCTCAATGGGGTTCAGATCAGGTGAACAAGGAGGCCATGTCATTAGATTTCCTTCTTTTATACCCTTTCTTGCCAGCCACGCTGTGGAGTACTTGGACGCGTGTGATGGAGCATTGTCCTGCATGAAAATCATGTTTTTCTTGAAGGATGTAGACTTCTTCCTGTACCACTGCTTGAAGAAGGTGTCTTCCAGGAACTGGCAGTAGGACTGGGAGTTGAGCTTGACTCCATCCTCAACCCGAAAAGGCCCCACAAGCTCATCTTTGATGATACCAGCCCAAACCAGTACTCCACCTCCACCTTGCTGGCGTCTGAGTCGGACTGGAGCTCTCTGCCCTTTACCAATCCAGCCACGGGCCCATCCATCTGGCCCATCAAGACTCACTCTCATTTCATCAGTCCATAAAACCTTAGGAAAATCAGTCTTGAGATATTTATTGGCCCAGTCTTGACGTTTCAGCTTGTGTGTCTTGTTCAGTGGTGGTCGTCTTTCAGCCTTTCTTACCTTGGCCATGTCTCTGAGTATTGCACACCTTGTGCTTTTGGGCACTCCAGTGATGTTGCAGCTCTGAAATAAGGCCAAACTGGTGGCAAGTGGCATCGTGGCAGCTGCACGCTTGACTTTTCTCAGTTCATGGGCAGTTATTTTGCGCCTTGGTTTTTCCACACGCTTCTTGCGACCCTGTTGACTATTTTGAATGAAACGCTTGATTGTTCGATGATCACGCTTCAGAAGCTTTGCAATTTTAAGAGTGCTGCATCAATCTGCAAGATATCTCACTATTTTTGACTTTTCTGAGCCTGTCAAGTCCTTCTTTTGACCCATTTTGCCAAAGGAAAGGAAGTTTCCTAATAATTATGCACACCTGATATAGGGTGTTGATGTCATTAGACCACACCCCTTCTCATTACAGAGATGCACATCACCTAATATGCTTAATTGGTAGTAGGCTTTCGAGCCTATACAGCTTGGAGTAAGACAACATGCATAAAGAGGATGATGTGGTCAAAATACTAATTTGCCTAATAATTCTGCACTCCCTGTATGCGGCAAATGTGGGAAAACCATAATTATGTAAAAAAAAAACCTTCGCTGCCAGGCCTTTTCCCTCTCAGGTGCCAGGCCTTTTTTTGGCTTTTTGGGGCAGTTCACGCTTAGGCCCTCATAACTTTTTGTCCACATAAGCTAGCCACACCAAATTTGTGTCCTTTTTTAGTTTGTTGGTGTTAACGCGTCCGTCTATGTCAATTTATACACATCAGGACTCGTTTTAGGCCAATGAATCTTTGGGCCCAGTGGTGAGACACCGTAGGACGAGATAACTGATCAAAATATCAATCAATATGTCAATAACATTGTCAACGTTTAACACCAAAATATCTCTTACTTTAGTCATTAATAATCATTCGGCGCAACCATGACCTTTCAGTCATGAATAACCACACCTTAATGGAGTTAATAAGTTTTATTCCCTATTGATTACAATCTAGTAGCAAAGGCATTAATCTCAAAGTCAATAAACATATAAGCACAATTACAAAATGACAACCACAATAAGTTTTCGATAATGCAAAGATCACTAGCATAGACAATCAGATAGATATAAGCGGATTATAACACATCGAACTTTCTAAGATACTAGTTCTGCATAGCACCACGTCAGTCACGTCAGCTTGTCAGTCAGAATGAATACCTCGTCTAACCTCTAATTAGCATTAGCATGTTGGGCGTCATGCGAAACAATTTTGAACACCAATTTGGAAAACTTCTAGCTAAGGTCTCTATCAAAACATACAGCAGTTGGTACCTAGAAAGAAAGGCAAAATGAATTTCCATTAGCAATTTTATAATTACCCTCCTCTGATTAAGTCAGCATTCAGGATCAGTCTTCGTCTTCAGGACATCAGTTAGATCGCCGTCAGTCTATCTAAGTTAGAGGCAAGAGACACTCTCCTCATAAGGAGAAAAGTGTAAGGGGCAGCAGTATGGGCAAGGATAGTTTGTCTAAGTCTCAAGTCACAGAATAGTGTGACAGAGTTTCGGGATGTAATCAATATCATTCCCTACCTAATGGACGTTATTTCCTGTGTCATGGGTTTTTATCCCTTTCTAATAATTCATTCCCCCAAAATTCTATTGGTTAGTCAATACACCCCATCATTGTTAACCTATCAAATTATACATTAAGTAATGCATTTGTCATCTCTCGATAATATTTTGTCTTCTGATTGGTCTTCATAATCGGCCTTCCGTAGGTGGCATATCCGGGGTTACTTCATCAGCTTGGCACACGTCTCAGGTTAAAAGTTCTCTTTCCCTCGTCTCATTGTCCTTGGAAGTATCTACAAATGTTTCGAAGCACAATCATTTTATACTAAAAGATGCTAGCATGCGGATGGGAAAATGTCCCTATGTTTCGAACTAATACAGAAAGAACAATAGCTGGGTCATGGTCGTTTGCAAGTTCTGCTCACTGAAGAGACAGGAAAAATACGCTTTTAATATGAGAGCTACACAGCTTCTGCTTGGCTCATGCTAACTTAAGATATACGAGTTTTAATGAATGCAGTTTTATACGTTTTAATGTGCTCAGTTAGGCAAACTATAAACGATTATTCCTTACAGTTGACATTAGTTTATACATATGAACGATTCTCCATTTTTATGAATACGCTTTTAATGAATGTTTTATTAATACAGCATTGTTAGACATAAGCATTTCACGTCTATAATATGTAATATCAAAATACGCTTTCTCAGTCCCTCCTCTGATGACGCTCGTCATCACAAATCTTCCAGGTTTTAACTTTTTACTTTACGCATAATGTGCATTTCAATACCTTTTCCCTTATGTGAGCTTTCCCATATTTCATTAAACATTTTCTCTCTTTCACTTTCTTCGTTTCTTTTGGTTCTGTTAGCCAAATTTCTTTTCACCTTTTCATTAATTTTGCATATTCTTCAAAATCCCAATAAACAAATCAGAACAATTAATAATCCCATCATGATTTTTGCAAGTACCCCATTCCAAATGTTGGTAAACCAGCTTCCCACTCGGGCAATTCCCTTTCCAAATTTCTCCCAAACACCAAGTTCTTTTAGATCCTTCAAATCTGTACTATCTCTAGTCAGGTTAGTAAGCATGCTTCTAATTTTCTTACTATTGTCAGGTATATACGAGCAACAATGTCGCTCATTAAGCATTTTGCACACACCTCCACTCTTTGCTAAAAGAATGTCTAAAGCAAGCCGGTTTTGAAGAGTCATAGCTCTTTCTGCAGCAAGTTCTGTATCCATCAGAAGTATAGCTCCTGTGAAATTTGTCAGCATGTTATCCACAATAGTAGACAACTTTTGAATTTTCATAGAATTTAGGACAACCCCCACGGAAGGGATTATAGCTCCAAATATATCACCAATGACAGCCGCCACTGATTCTCGTTTTTGTCTGGTATGTTGTAATTCAGATGTTTTAGGTAGTTGTTTTAAGTCATCAATCTGGTAAATCTTTGGGAATATTATTCCCAAATAACATGTCCCATACCATCCCTTAGGGAGACGGTAATACGCATTTAACCCACAGATGTAATAGATTCCAGGAATCGCTGGGTCTTGTCCATTTAACATAAAGGTCCATTTGCTCTGAAACAAAAACACATGCCTACATTCACTCGTTCCCACAAACAAATTATCTTGATCAGATTTTGGTCTATATATACAGAGTCTACCTACGTGTAATGCATCTATAGCTAACTTGCCTTGTGTTTTAATTTCAGTATAAGCATAATCATTTGCATAAGTGCGTTTTTCTAAACCTTTTTCCAGTCTTTCTTTTAATGCTTTGCGTCTATCATCTGTGTGATCTAAAAAGCTTTTCTCTACAGGAGACAGTAAGCATGTTAAGTTATTGCGATGTGCATAAGCAGTTCCAAATGTTAGTGTTGGCTCAAAGAATCCTCTAACTAATTTTATATCATGCTCTTTAGCTAACTTATTTAAGAATTCAATAACAGGCACAAAAGAAAACACAACATCCAAATTTGAATAAAAATATTGCACATGCTCTTGATCATAAAATCTTGTTAGTAACAAACTACAACTGATCCCATACGTAAGAGGGAGGCTATGATAAGTAACTCCCTCCTGTGCAGATGAAGGAATTTTAGTACACACATAACAGTCTTTCGCATTCATAGTTTCCACATACTCATTTAGTAGGCGATAGAAAGCATTAGTAGAAAGCTCCCCTTTTGCATTAGTTCCCTCATGCAGATGTCTTGTGTCTTGCTCAAATTTCTCCCATGGTGATAGTTTATTAGTTGTAGTAGTAGTCTTAGGTTTTGAAGTTGCATTATAGTTTCTCTCTCTCTCCATGGCATTCCTACAATCACTCCCACAATCATTATTACACATACAGCACCTATCATAAGTCCCAACCAGCCACACACTTTACTTCCCTTGTTACTATAAGCCATGTTTGTATAGAATCAAACAGCAGATTAACAATCAACTCTGAGTAGCAAACTCTTTCTGCGTAATTTACAGCGTCTTCACTCAATCCAGGACCCTTTTCGTCAATTCAGGTTAGCAGCTTGTCGTAATCAGGTTTCTATAAGTCAAATCCAGGTTTAATGTCACTTTCCGGTAGTTTTTTAATTTTTATTTCTTCTCTAAGATTCTTGTTTATTATTTTTAGCTTTCACAATTTTCAATGTCTTTCTCTTCAATTTTCTTGTTGTATTTTCTTCAGGTACCGTAGTACTGGCCTGGTATTTCTCGATCAAAACAGAACGCTAAGAATTCTTGTTGCCATTCAGTGGTTGTAGCGTATGCCCATTCAGGACCGGTATATCTTCTGTTTG
Organism: Pleurodeles waltl; assembly: GCF_031143425.1. NCBI lineage: Eukaryota > Metazoa > Chordata > Amphibia > Caudata > Salamandridae > Pleurodeles > Pleurodeles waltl. The sequence continues at coordinate 640,305,950 of NC_090446.1, read as the reverse complement.
CTATTCTTTTTCTTTTTATTCTTCGTTCACCTTGCTGTTCTCCTTCACTCAGATCGTCTGCCCGTGAGGTATCGCTTTCCTCTATTATTGTTTCATTTGCTATTTCTCTTATTCTAAAGTGTGAATTTTCTGGCCAATTGTCACCTCTGTTCGTCTTACTTCGGCGTTTTCCTTCAGTACCTTGGACAGCACCCTCCTCTGATAATATGGTGTTTTCTCCTGATAGGCTTGGAACTCGTTCGGCAGATCTTGATTCGTTCTGATTTAAATTTTCCACTTCTTCGTCTCTCTCTCTTTGTTCGACACTGTATTCAGTTTCTGAATTGTATTCGTCTGCTTCTGGGAGAACCTCTCCTTGACTTTGTTCTCCTGCTGCCTCCACTGAGATTGGCACTTCGTCACCTCTCTCGAACTCACTGATAGTTTGAGGGACACGGCTGTTCTCAGCGGGCTCTCCTGTAGTCTCAGATCCTTCTTGACTGATCTCTGATTCTGAGACTTCTCCTCTTGAGGTTGCTGCACCGGAATTTTCAAGTTCCTCTTCAACAGGACACGCTACCCTTTTTGTATGACTGGCATGTATCCAGTTGGGAACCCCGGCACACTTCACAGCAGTAGTGGTCATCAATATCACTTGATATGGCCCTTTCCAACGCGGCTCAAGACACGATTTTCTTACGTGCTTCTTGACAACCACCCAATCTCCAGCTTGCAGAGAGTGTCCTGGTTCGCCGATTGGTGGTAACGTGTTAGCTTCCACCTTGTGAGAGAAAGAGCGAATCACGTCAGCCAAACTTTTGCAGTAGTCCAACACCATATCATCTGTAATATTCACTAGTGCATTTGCAGGTACCGCTGGTAACCTCATTGCTCTGCCCATGTGGATTTCATGTGGAGACAATCCTGTTTTCTTATCTGGCGTGTTTCTCATAGACATCAGCACTAGAGGTAATGCATCTGGCCACTTCATGTTTGTTGCTGCACACATTTTTGCTATTCTTGATTTCAAAGTACCATTCATCTGTTCGACTACTCCTGAAGCTTCAGGGCGATAGCTACAATGCAGCTTTTGTTCAATGTTGAGTGCGGAACACAGGAGTTTAATCACCTCATTGTCGAAGTGTCTTCCCCTATCTGATTCTATAGAAACCGGAAACCCGAACCTGGGTATTAATTCTCTGAGTAGTAGTTTTGCAACTGTAAGACTGTCATTCCTACGTGTGGGATATGCCTCAATCCAATTACTAAAAACACACACAATCACCAGCACGTATCTCAGACCTCCACAAACAGGCATTTCAATGAAATCCATTTGTATCTTATTAAATGGACCACCAGCTCTTCCAATGTGGCTCAAAGTTACCACAGTTCCTTTTCCAGCGTTCATTTGTTGACAAATGACGCATCTGTGACAAGTAATCTCTGCGGCATGTCTGAATTTTGGATTGAACCAATCAATCTTAAATGATCTGATCATGGCATCTTTTCCCAAATGGGCCTGCCCATGATACAATCGGGCAAATTGTGACAGAAGACTGTTTGGCAACACTAATTTTCCCTCTCTTGATACCCAAATATCGTCTTCTCTCTGTACACACTGCATTTTCTGCCAAGAACGTTTTTCTTCCTTACCAACGTGGGTTTGTAGTCTCTTTAATTCGTCTAGAGTATCAACCACTCGTAATGCTAGACTTAAGGTAGTGTCATTCTCAGGTTGTGGTAACAGTTCCCATTGCTCTTTAAAAGATATACAGTTTAATGCACAAAATCTGGCAACCTGGTCTGCATAACCATTCCCCATTGACACAAAATCTTGTGATCTGGTGTGAGCACTGCATTTCACCACAGCAATTTCAAGAGGCAACTGAATCGCATGTAACAAATCTCTTATCTGTTCTCCATTTTTCACTGGTGAACCAGAGGATGTCATAAACCCTCTTTGTGACCAGAGTTGACCAACATCATGTACAATTCCAAATCCGTATCTGCTGTCTGTATAGATTGTGACCTTTAAATTTACAGCAGCATGGCAGGCTTTTGTGAGAGCTATCAATTCTGCCACTTGTGCAGAAAACACTTTCTCGAGCCAGGAGGCTTCGACTATACCGGATATGGTACATACTGCATAACCAGCTCTCAAGGTTCCTGACGAATCTCTTAGACAGGACCCATCAATGAACATAATGTAATCGTTTTTCTTTAACTGGGTATCTTTTATATCTGAGCGAGGTTTGGTACTGAGCTCAGCTACCTCCAGACAATCATGCTCAAACTCTTCCCCATCCTTTATTTCTGTATTCTCAATGGGAAGTAGAGTTGCCGGGTTCAGTACAGTACACCTGTTCAATGTGACATTTGGTGACCCCAGAATAATTGTCTCATATTTGGTAAGTCGGGCATTTGTCATGTGTTGTGTCTTAGTTCGTGTCAGCAGAATTTCAACAGAATGTGGAACCAATACTGTCAGGGGATATCCCATGACTATGCCCTCGCATTGTGAAAGGCTTTGACCAACTGCTGCAACTGCTCGCAAACAACCCGGTAAGGCTGCTGCGACAGGGTCCAAGGTAGCCGAAAAATATGCTACAGGGCGATTTGCATCTCCATGGACCTGTGTTAAAACAGACAAAGAACAAGCATCACGTTCATGACAGAACAACAAAAATGGTTTCTCATAATCAGGCATTCCTAATGCTGGAGCCCTGCACATGCATTCTTTCAGCTCTAGAAATGACTCAAGCTCTTCTTTTGTCAATGTGATTGTGTATGGTTCATCCTTAACTTCCTTTCCTGTCAGTTTTGTTAATGGTTTCGAAATGATCGAGAAGTTGGGTATCCACTGGCGACAGTAGCCCACCATTCCCAAGAACATTCTGACATCTCTTTTTGTTGTTGGGGGATTCATTTGTAAAACAACTGTTATTCTCTCTTTTGATATTCTTCGAGACCCTTTCTCAATCAGATGCCCCAAATATTTTACTTCTTTTTGGCAGTATTGCAGCTTTTTAGGTGACACCTTATGTCCGTTTTTTCCCAAATGATTCAATAAGGCAATGGTATCATATTTGCAGCTGTCTTTGGTTTTGGATGCAATCAACAAATCATCAATGTACTGCACAAGAGTCGAATTGTAAGGCAGCACAAGAGGTTCCAAATCCTTCTTCAATATCTGATTGAAGATGGATGGTGACTCAGAAAACCCCTGAGGAATTCTGCACCAACTGTATACCTTATCCAGGAATTTGAAACTGAACAAAAACTGGCTGTCTTCGTGAAGTGGAATCGAGAAAAACGCTTGTGATAGGTCTACTACGGTAAACCACTCAGCATCACAAGGAACCTGGTACATTTTTACTGCTGGGTTGGGAACCACAGGGCAGCATTTTACCACGATTTCGTTTATTTTTCTCAAATCCTGCACAATTCGAACTTTCCCACAGGGCTTTCTCAAACCCATAATTGGAGAGTTACACGGACTACTCAGGACCTCTTTCAAAACTCCCTGTCTGAGAAAATCTGCAATTATCTGTGTCACTTCAATAAGGACATCCTGAGTCATGTGATATTGTGACATTTGTGGAAACACTGCATTCGGCTTTATCTGCACCTTGATTGGTTTTACTCCCTTTATTAATCCAACCTCCTTTCCAGTCAAATCCCACACTTTCTCTATCACCGATCCTTGCAGATCAGCAGGTAGATCGATCAAGGTGAACACTGGGAAAAGGGTAATTAGAGGGTAATCTTCATTCATCTCTCCTCCTTCCTCCATAAGCTGACCCTCATCTGCCTCGTCATCACTGTTTGTCTGAACCTCTATTCCACCATCGGAACAGGTAATTGAACATTTGGTTTTGCACAATAAGTCTCTTCCTAACAAGGATACTGGACTTGAATCGCACACAACAAATCTATGCAGGCCCTGGAAATTTCCAATTTCAACCTGCACTGGGTCAGTGATTGGATTAGTCAGGTACTGATTAGCCACACCAACCACTCGTATGGTGCGCCCTGAGAGAGGTAATCTTGGTACCTCTGCACTGCGAACAGTAGGGCGTGTAGCTCCTGTATCAACTAAAAATGAGACTTTGTAGCCCATTACTTTTCCCTCCACATATGGGCCTCTCTGGTCTACCTCTAAGGATGCAGCGAGTCTGCACTCTTCACTGTCTGAGCTATCATCTGACCAGTCCCCACTCATCTCATTTTCACCTCTTAATGGGAATTGTTGTACAGTGTTGTTTTGATTTGTTACTTGACCTGTGACCTGTTGAGGAAGCATCACCTGTTGCTGTCCCATCGGAGCTAGGGGTAACTGCATTTGCTGTCTAGGCACCATGGGGATCTGCTGTTGCATCGGTTGTACTGACACTGTTTGGAAACGCGGCATTTGCTGCATAGGTTGCACCCCTGTCATTTGCACCAAATTATTTTGATAGTTCTGATTCGGGTGTCTCATTCTTGAACCTCGTGGATTTTGCAATGTACCGGCATTGATACTCTGCTGAACTGTACCATCCTGCATTATATTTGGACAATCCCGTTTCCAATGTCCCACGCCCCCGCACGCATGGCATGGTGACATCTTTTTCACTCCTTGACCATCACCTTGAACAACAACATTATTCATGTCCGCACCACGGTTCACAAACCCTCGACCTCTACCTCTCGGCTGTGCCTGAAACACACCATTCAATTGCGGTTGTTGCTGTATCATTTGCTGAACACCATTTCCTTGTATTCCAGCCTGTGCAGCTCTTATCTGCATCACCATCACCTTCTCCTTAAACTTTTTCTGCTTTAACTCAATTTCGTCACTACAGTATTTCGCGTACTGTAATACTTCATCAATTGGTTTAGCTTGCCAACAAATCAAATGATTTTTAATCATTTGGCTGACCTCCGGTCTCAGCCCTTCGACAAATCTGAACACAAGATGATTCATGTCCTTCGGCTCAATTGTTTCAGTACCACTGTAATGTTTGAATGCCTTTAACAATCTTTCATAATATGCATGTATTGACTCTTTAACCTCTTGAGAGGTCCGGTCAATTTTCTGCCAATCAGTCACCTTCGGCGACACCTTTTGTTTCAAAAACTCAATTACTTTATGATAATATTTCATCATCTCTTCAGAAGGCGCTCCAGTCACTTTATCCCTTGCCGGTTCCTTTGTGGGCCAATCTACCCCTCTCTTGCATTCAAGCCACAAGTCTGGCGGAACAATAATCTCAAACAAGGTATTTAAATCTTCCCAGAGACACTTCGCAAGCTTTACGAATCTATCTGTCTGTTGATACCACTCGATCGTTTTTTCTCTTTACCTGGGATAATCATTCGTAAAGGACAAAATGTCTCCCCTGGACCAAGGCACATGCACCAAAACACCACCAGCTGTTTCTCTCATAGGTAGGATTTTCACTGTCTCTAAGTTTGGTGTGACTGTTGTTTCATTAGATACTGGACTATCTCTTTTTCCCTTATCTCTTTTCTCATCCATCGGCCTTCCCATTTCTCTAGTGCTCCCCATATTTGTGCGCTTTGAAGCAGCTCTTTCAAATTTGTCTTCATGCCTGCAGATCTCATGTGCTCAAAATCTTTTGAGTCAAAATCTAATCTGTAACTCCGTTTCAAATGTTTTGTGTTTCCAATGTCGATATTGTATTTGTCTGCCAAATTCGTTAATTTCTGGTGTACTTTGCCTACCTCTTTGGTGATTTTAGGGCATAAATACCTTAATTCTGCCTCAGTGTAAGACTCCAACCTACTTACTCCCACTGTTCCATCTACCAACTCAGCAGCTTCTGCTCCTAGTCGCACTAGATTTAGGTATTCATCGTGTTTCTCTTTCTCAGGTTCGATTGCAGCTGCTGTAGCCCTTTGTGATGTGCAGGTTTTCTCTAACCACTCATTTAGCTGTTGTACTGTAAAACCCTGCAGTGAAATGTTCCCTGCATGTATCATTGGAGTGTATGAGGTATTTGTACTCATAGTTTGGGGAGTCAAGACTCCCAATCCTGCTTGTCGCATTGCCTCAAGAGGTGCCCCTATTGGACTAAGGTCCATTAAGGGTCTTGATTGTTCACAAGCCTGTCCTCCCTGTGTCATCATTTGTGGAGTTATAATAGGCCCTCCTCTTATCGTTTCATGAGTTAGGACTCCCTGTTCACACATCCTTGTTTTCTCCTGTGCATATAACGGCACCGGGGGACCAACTGTAATGGGTAGTGATATAGCGGCAGGTGTCTGGCCTGCTCCCAAGCTTCTTGGAGCTTCAACACCATAGGTCTGATCTAATAATCCTGGTGCAGGTTCTTTTAAAGGACCCGCTACTAGGTTATACCCAGGTATCAGTTTTGGCGGTTGTGACACTAACTGCGGAGTTGACTCAATCTGCATTAACCTTGGCTTTGTATATATCGGGTCTGGCTGCACCACCAAGTTCGTATTAGTCTCAAGCACTGGAACATCGGGATAAATTCTTTTTATCTGTGGTGGAGGCTGTAACTGTATCGGCGGGTCTGGAGCAGTGGGTACACTGACACCATTCTGTATCAAAGCTGTATCGCTATTCTGCACTGTATCAGTAACACCCTTCTCTTTCGTCTGGTTCCCAGGATCCAAGCTAGTACTTGGAGCACTGTCATTCACCGCGTAAGGTGGTGGACGATCATGTAACAGCCTATCCATAAACGCCTCATCATCTGATTCGTCCTCTTCTTCCCAAGATCTTTTATTCTCTTTGTGTTTGTCTGGGTTTTTGTTAATTTGCAAGAAGCTTTCTTTCCCTGTGTTTCCTCTCCCTGGGTTATTGACGGAAACAGCTTCAACCCATCCACTATTCCTCGTCTCCACATTTTGTTCTCATTATCCCACCTAGCCTCTGCATAGGATTTTTCGGCTCTTGTCAATCTCCTGTGAAATCTTTCTTGTCTATGTTTAAGAGCCATCAGGTCCCAAATTGCCAAAGCCTCATATTGTGCTGGTCGAGGAGGTGGTTGCTGCGTACTTAACATCCACCTCAGATTTTCTAAAACCTTTTGATTAAACGTTCCATGTTCGGGAAACGCTAGACACCCTTCTTTCTCTGTTAATTTGCGCCATTGTTTTATCCACAAACACGGTGCAACACCCTTTTCCTCCATAACCGTGTAAGCTGGTGTACCCTCAGGTGGTGTAGGTTCCCCATCAGTTGCAACGATATACACATCTCCTTTCAATGCGCTTTTAAATGCCTTAACAAAATTCATTTTATTTTATTTTTTACTCAGAAACGGCTTTGTTTCCAGGACACTCTTCACCTACCCTTTGCTCAACCTATTGCCTCTCACGGACGGCAGCCAATCCGTGCGCGACCCCTCTCGACATCTGACCTATCCCAGTGCGGCACCACTGACGTCACACTCACACACACTGCAGCTGACAAAGTCTTGCGGCTTGTCCACACCTCACTAACTCCCTACAATTCATACAAACTAATGCAAATTATTGCTAGCACTTGAATGACAACACAAATCTGCCGGTTTACTACAGGAAGGGTAACACATTCGCTTCAGAACTTTACAGAGATTTCACTTGAAGCCTCAGCCGCTACTCTCTCCTTCTCAGTTCCCTCATACGCAAGCAGAATTCGTCCTGCAAATCCTACTCTCGACTTGTCAATGACTCCTTCTAGTGCACTTTAGAACTTGTCAAATCTCCATCGAAGGTTACACACATGCATCATAACTCAAAACTCGATCTGTCAACCACGCCCGATTGACCAACTAAACCGCACAGATTACAACATAAACCATTTTAACATCATACTCCGGAGTCTTAGACCTCAATAGGCCCGTATACAACAACCAACCACGTGGATAATTTTTGAGCAACAAGCGCTGCATTCACATGAAGTACGCCGACTTCCCTACTCTCATGCTGTGGAGTACGCCCACTCCTTCTAAACAACACTTAATTTGGCCTAATCACACTCAAGTATTCACAATCACCTGCAAAGTGCATAAGATTTAATAAGCGCAAAGACCCTAACCACACATACTATGGCGCCGAGAACATTCCCAACTCATTTAGGCAGGCTCCGAGATCCCGGGAAAGCCCATAGCAGATCTAGCAACTCATCATCTTTCCAATTTGCATTATCACAAGAAAACAATTGAACAGTGAAAACTCCGTCCTAGGGCCCCCAAGGGCCAAACCGTACTCTGCTACCAGAACTGTTAACACGTCCGTCTATGTCAATTTATACACATCAGGACTCGTTTTAGGCCAATGAATCTTTGGGCCCAGTGGTGAGACACCGTAGGACGAGATAACTGATCAAAATATCAATCAATATGTCAATAACATTGTCAACGTTTAACACCAAAATATCTCTTACTTTAGTCATTAATAATCATTCGGCGCAACCATGACCTTTCAGTCATGAATAACCACACCTTAATGGAGTTAATAAGTTTTATTCCCTATTGATTACAATCTAGTAGCAAAGGCATTAATCTCAAAGTCAATAAACATATAAGCACGATTACAAAATGACAACCACAATAAGTTTTCGATAATGCAAAGATCACTAGCATAGACAATCAGATAGATATAAGCGGATTATAACACATCGAACTTTCTAAGATATTAGTTCAGCATAGCACCACGTCAGTCACGTCAGCTTGTCAGTCAGAATGAATACCTCGTCTAACCTCTAATTAGCATTAGCATGTTGGGCGTCATGCGAAACAATTTTGAACACCAATTTGGAAAACTTCTAGCTAAGGTCTCTATCAAAACATACAGCAGTTGGTACCTAGAAAGAAAGGCAAAATGAATTTCCATTAGCAATTTTATAATTACCCTCCTCTGATTAAGTCAGCATTCAGGATCAGTCTTCGTCTTCAGGACATCAGTTAGATCGCCGTCAGTCTATCTAAGTTAGAGGCAAGAGACACTCTCCTCATAAGGAGAAAAGTGTAAGGGGCAGCAGCATGGGCAAGGATAGTTTGTCTAAGTCTCAAGTCACAGAATAGTGTGACAGAGTTTCGGGATGTAATCAATATCATTCCCTACCTAATGGACGGTTATTTCCTGTGTCATGGGTTTTTATCCCTTTCTAATAATTCATTCCCCCAAAATTCTATTGGTTAGTCAATACACCCCATCATTGTTAACCTATCAAATTATACATTAAGTAATGCATTTGTCACCTCTCGATAATATTTTGTCTTCTGATTGGTCTTCATAATCGGCCTTCCGTAGGTGGCATATCCGGGGTTACTTCATTAGCTTGGCACACGTCTCAGGTTAAAAGTTCTCTTTCCCTCGTCTCATTGTCCTTGGAAGTATCTACAAATGTTTCGAAGCACAATCATTTTATACTAAAAGATGCCAGCATGCGGATGGGAAAATGTCCCTATGTTTCGAACTAATACAGAAAGAACAATAGCTGGGTCATGGTCGTTTGCAAGTTCTGCTCACTGAAGAGACAGAAAAAATACGCTTTTAATATGAGAGCTACACAGCTTCTGCTTGGCTCATGCTAACTTAAGATATACGAGTTTTAATGAATGCAGTTTTATACGTTTTAATGTGCTCAGTTAGGCAAACTATAAACGATTATTCCTTACAGTTGACATTAGTTTATACATATGAACGATTCTCCATTTTTATGAATACGCTTTTAATGAATGTTTTATTAATACAGCATTGTTAGACATAAGCATTTCACGTCTATAATATGTAATATCAAAATACGCTCTCTCATTGGTTCCCTCAGAGGAGACCAAGAAATTAGCCAAAATACAGCTTTTTTTTTTTTTTTTAAATGGAAAAAAAACTGCTGCAGAAGAAGGCTTATGGTTTTTTCCTGAAAGTGGCATCAACAATGGGTTTATTGTCCTAAAATCACCATCTTCACAGCTTTTAGGAACAGGAAGACTTGAATCATAAAACCCATTTTTAAACACAATTTTGGCATTTTACTGGGACATACCCCATTTTTAATATTTTGTGTGCCTTTAGCCTCCTTGCAGCTAGTGACAGTAATGGGTGTGAAACAAATGCTGGATCCTGGAAAGCTAAACATTTCTGAAAAGTACACAAAAATCTGAATTCAGCAAGGGGTAATTTGTGTAGATCCCACAAGGTTTTCCTACAGAAAACAGCAGCAAAAAATAAAATATTGAAATTGAGGTAAAAAAACAGCCATTTTTCTCTACGTTTTACTCTGTAACTTTTTCCTGCGATGTCAGATTTTCAAAAGCAATATACCTTACGCCTGCTGGACTCTTCTGGTTGCAGGGATACATAGGGCTTGTAGGTTCAAGAACCCTAGATACTCAGGGCCAATAAAGGAGCTGAACCTTGCAATGGATTTTCATTGTATACCGGGTGTACAGCAATTCACTTGGTGAAATATAAAGAGTGAAAAATAGGTATCAATGAAACCTTTGTATTTCCAAAATCTGCACAAGATTAGGGGTTGAGAGGCAGTGGTTATTTGCACATCTCTGAATTCCAGGGTCCCCATAATAGCCTGTGAATTACAGGGCATTTCTCAAATAGACAACTTTTTTACACACTGTCTTACATTTGGAAGGAAAGAACGTAGAAAAAGACAAGGGGCAATAACACTTGTTCTTCTATTCTGTGTTCCCCCAAGTCTTTCAATAAAAATGGTACCTCACTTGTGTGGGTAGATCTAGTGCCCGCAACAGGAAACGCAACATGGACATCTCACATTTTTACATTGAAATCTGAGGTGTTTTTTGGAAAGTGCCTAGCTGTGGATTTTGGTCTCTAGCTCAGCCGGCACCTAGGAAAACCTACCAAACCTGTGCATTTTTGAAAACTAGACACCAAGTGGAACCCAGGTTTGGGTGATTTGTGGCGCTCTCACTGGGTTCTGTTACCCAGAATCCTTTGCAAACCTTAAAATTTGGCAAAAAAACACTTTTTGCTCTCATTTCGGTGATAGAAAGTTCTGTAATCTGAGAGGAGCCACAAATTTCTTTCCACCCAGCATTCCCCCTATGGCATATTGCCCGCGAAAGGGAATGCCCCAAAACACAACATGGACACATCACATTCTGCCAAAGAAAACTGACCTGTTTTTTTGCAAAGTGCTTAGCTGTGGATTTTGGCCTGTAGCTCACCCGGAACCTAGGAAAAGCTAGCAAACATGGACATTTCTGAAAACTAGACACCTAGGGGAACCAAGGATGGGGTAACATGTGGTGCTCTTACTAGGGTCTGTTACCCAGAATCCTTTGCAAACCTCAAAATTTGGCAAAAAAACTTTTTCCTCACATTTCTGTGCTGTAAAGTTTTGGAATCTGAGAGGAGCCACAAACTTCCTTGTACCCAGCGTTCCCCCAGGTCTCCCGATAAAAATGGAACCTCACTTGTGTGGCCTAGTGCCTGCAGCAGGAAATGCCCCAACACTATGTGGACACATCAAAATGATCAAATACAAAACTACCTGTTTTTTTTGGGAAGGGGTCACCTGCGTTTTAGGTCCTGGGCTCAGCAGCCATCTAGGCAAACCTACCACACCCAAACATTTCTGAAAACTAGACACCCGATGGTGTCCAGGGAGGTGTGACTTGCGTGGATCCCCCAGTGTTTTCTTACCCATAATCCTTAGCAAACCTCAAATGTAGCTAAAAAAAATCACATTTTCCCCACATTTGTGTAGGTTGGCCAAGTGCCTGTGACAGGGAAGAGCCAAAAACATGTCAAAAATAAGGGGGAACCAAAACGGGTCCAAATGGGCAGTTTGAAAAAAATGTTTTTAGGCTGATAAGTGGGGCAGAATTTTTATTGGTATAGATGTGACAATGCTGGGTGGTAGGAATTTTGTGGTTTCCTGCAGATTCCGAAAAGTTCCATCACAAAAATGTGTGAAAAATGTGTGATCTCAAGCAAAGTTAGAGTTTGCAGGGCATTGTGGGTAAGAAAATGGTGCGGGTGCACCACCCTGGACTTACCCAGATGTTTACTTTTCAGATGTGTCTAGGTCTCATAGATTTTTCTAGATGGCAGCATCCAAAAGTCCAAAAAGTGCAGCCCTCACCATTCCAAGTGGGACGATTTTGAGAGTTAGACAATCTCTCATGGCCCAAATGTAAAACCAAAACCCCAAATAATCAAATGTCCTCTTGCTTGACATGGGATAAAATGTTTTAGTGTGTGGGGGGAGAGCTGAAAGACTGTTACCCCCTTCAGTTGGAGTTGGGGCATAACCATGCCCATACTGGTTGGTAGCCACCAACCCACTTTTTTTTTATTTTAGTTTAATTCCTTGGCATCTAGTAGGCTTTCTGCCCCCCCGGGGAGTGGATCGGGGTAATTGCCCCATCTGCCCACCAGTGGGCAGAACAACTTTGTCCCCATTTATTTGGGGTGGGGGTATAGCCATACCCCCACCCTCTTTTTAAAAAAAATAATAATAATCTTCCCTTGACTCTGGTGGGCTTTCTGCCCCCCCTTGGGGACAGATGGGCCTTACAAATATAGTCCGATCTGCACCCAAGGGGGGCGGAAATGGCCAACAGTAATGTGCCCCCATGGGGAGCTACCCTTCCCCAAGGGGTTGCCCCCCCAAACAAAACACACACATACCAATCCCTGGTGCCCAAGTGGTTAAAATAAGTGAGCTAAAATAAATCCCCCCCCCCAGGGGAGCGACCCTTGCCTAAGCAGTCACTCCCCTTGCGTGAAATTGGTGCAAGTTGATTTTCAGCGTGTAATCAACTCCAAAACACTTGCCTACTATGGTAATCTGTAAGACTACATGTAACTAATATCTGTCAACAGCCTGAAACATAGTTTGAGAGCAATGCATTGATGAAGGCCTCCTGGTTTTATCAAATGCTGGTCACAAATAATTAGACAGACCTACTGCCTTTTTCGAAACTTTTCATAATAAACAGATCAGACATATGGCATGTCAAATAACATTTCCAAATGAACCAATCAGAGAGATAGTCTTTCTCATTATCCCTTCACCATAGCAAACTCATAGTTGATGTACTGAGTGCAAGCTTTCCCACAATGCAACTATAAGGCACACAGTTATAAAATTAGAAATGTATACAAAATTTCAAATGACAAAAAAATACCATCCCTTCTAAGAGGAATTACTAAGGATTCTCACAGAGAAAATCTTCTATAACCAAGGTTTATCAGAGGGTTAACCAACACCAATACTCCTGGCTCCTATGGTAATCTGTGAGATTCAGTGTAACAAAATACCTATCTGTAGCCTTTAGTAGTGAACAATAGCAACCCACTCTTAAATGCCAAATGACTTCAACATATGCTTTTCAAAATAAATACGTCAGGCCTACTGCTTTTTAACACTTCGTAATAAACAGATCAGGCCTACTGCCCTGTTCATTGGCTTTCCACCATAATTAATCCAGTTTGCTGTATCGATTACAAGCTTTACCACAAGGTATAAAGTGCACTATAAGCCTAATAAAATGCTGTGCTCGAGAAAATCAATATGTGGGTGGATCCTAAACCCCCTTTCAGTAGTAACCTGATATTATTTTTGTGATCACATGAGGTAAGTGGCAGCTGCGCTGCCAAGGTAGACCTAAATATCCATGTGTATTTCTGTAGCTCTGGGAACCCCATATTGCTCTCAAACACAATACTGCACTATAAAGTTAATAATGGAAAGGGGAGGGGGTCTTTGCTGCTGGCACAGAAAAATAGTCATCTTAAATTATCCTATTTAGACACTTTAATAGTGCCGTGTCCATGCCCCTGAAAGTTTAAGTTAAATCCGATTGTAAGCTTGATGCTTACTTGGGCAGCTGGATGAACAATCAAAATAATCACTGCATGGAGGAGAAATACCTTTTCTGTGGACGCACACAACCTCAGCTCTATCAAAGCTTGTGCACCTGTCCACCAACATATGGTCGGAGTCAAAACCCCTTTCTGTAGTGCTCCTGAAAGCTGTTTTTTAGGTTGATCACATAAGGTCTGGTGACCGCTCCTCCATCATACCAGATGTAAAAATTTAATAACTGTGATACTTACGTTCCCATTTAATGTATTGACATCTCCTTCCTCTCTGTCTATGCTAAGGGGTAACAGTTATAGCAAAGCTACTGAGTCAACTCATGTAAAGCTGAAATTATGACTATTAGCTGCACCATAGACTAGACAGAAACCTCACCTCTCAGACCCAGAAAATGTCAAAAACATTTCAAACTTTCACAGCCCTTCTTTTCCACTGCATGTCTTACTAAATTCTTACAATGTGCTCAATCTCTTTATTTTACTTTTTGCCCTTCCACTTTTTTCCCTGCACATTTCTTGAAATTGCTAGCCTCACCATAGTCCTCAGTGTCTTTACCAAGCACTGGACATCCTTTGAATCAAGCAAAATATTTCTCGCTCCCAAGCATATTTCCCTGTTCACTTGCATCCTCTTGCATTTTACCGTAGATTGACCACACTTCACTCCTATCGGTTTTTTATAGTATAAGCACTGATGCATATTTCTTCTCTTCAGCAGTGGTTTTAACACATACCACTGGTTGTTTAACAAGTTTCATGAGTTTCAATGCAGCGTCTTTTGAAACACAATGTTAAACAAGCATTGAAATCCCTGTGGGTCTTTTGCCCTATGTTTTGTCCTGCAGTGAACTGAAGGAAAATGTGAATGATACAGAAACAGACCGAAAGAAGAAGTTGGCTGTCTAAAAGACACTAAGAATTAATTACATTATGCATACATTTTTGTTAAAATCAAAATGTTTTGGCTCCTGTGACACCTGTTTAAAAAAAAAAAAAAATCCCCTTAGATCATCTTAGAACTTAAATGTAACATACGCTGGTCACCAAAACCCCAATATGTGCAGGTAACTGTAGCTAAGTTTAATAAGGTTGCCTGATATTCTATTGTCTTTTGCTTTATGCCTTGAATAAAGCATGGCTCTTTAAATGGCCTTGGTCCTTCATCTACATAATGGTACTAAAGTCGTGCCAGAACAAACTCAAACACATAGGGGATATTCAAAAGGTAATGTTACACATGAATAAATTTACACTTGTAGGTTTACTCTTACACTTTTGAGTAACTTTATTACCTTTGGCTAATCACCATTTCAGAGGGTAAAATTATTCAAAAGTGTAGGTAGACTTACATGTCCTCTTCTCCACAAACAGACGGTCGAGTCACTATCAACAACATACACAACTCTAAAGTTAATTATGAGTGACTTTACTACTGTAATTTACTTTCTGCAACCTTGGCAGAGACCTCCACCATCAGGTCAGAGATCACCCTATGATATAGTGTACTAAAGAGTTTTAATGTTTTGAAAAAAGAATTACAATATTTTATGTTGAATGTTAATGCTATTTTATTTGTATATATTTATTTTAAAAATGATTACACAATAACAAAAATGTTTTTGAATTAAATTAGAATTACATTTTTAGAGGTTTATTTTAAAATTATCACCTAAAGTAAAATGTTCAAATTTACTTGTTAAGTATTAAAAGTTACTAATAGTTATGTTTAAAATTAATTAAAAGTAATTTAACTTTTTTAAACATGAACTTTACATGTATTTTTAATCCAAAAAGTAATTAAAATATTTTTAAAATACAATAATAAATATTTATAAATAATATTTCATTTTTAATATTAAAAATAATTTATAAATATTTTTAAAATGTTTTAATCCGTTAATTTGTTTTAACATTACTTCTATGACTTTCCATTTTAAGTCCTTATTTCCATTATTTTCTATGGGAAAATGTTGCAGTACAAGTAGTTGGCCATGTGTGGTCCTGAACTTACTTAAGGTCCGCACTGGGGTCCTTCTTCTGTTTTGGGACCTTTTTGTCTGTAGTAAATTTATAAGTGGAGTTTGTAAATAACAGTGGCCTTACTCATGTGTGGTTGGATGCATACCCTTCCCTAAACAGCTCCCCAGCCCTCCATTAACCCATCCTTACTCCTTCCACAACCTCTCCCTTTTAACCATAAGTATTTTCCAGCCACTTCCTCTGTCCATCCCAAATTTACTATTAAAATGTATAAATCTGTGTGTGGAAATTTTGGCAGCTGTGGTGGAGATCTGTGTACATAAAAGATAACAGTGGTGTGGTCTTTAAGTGTATTACAAACTCTTTCTCCACAGAGTGAGGATATTGGTGTTCCAATGAAGATTGCAGCAACCACATAAATGGAACATGCTCTATTTCTTAATGATCTCTAGCAAGATTATTCAATGGTGCACATACTTCTCTATACCCAAAGCTACTGGAATTGTTCAGCAATGAAAAACCAAATTATGTGGCAGTGTTGACTATATTATACTGTAAGGAAAGTCAAATGTTGTGGCATTTTATGTAATTAAATGTGCTTTCTCCATTAGGGCTCTGGGGCTGCAGCCCTCTGAAATTCCTACACATTTACCTAAAAAAATGAATAAATAGATCGATTTATTTAGGGATGCAATTGTATCTCTAAACAAATCAATGTATTTAAGTCTTGGCTGTCTGTCCCAGGCTGCCTGCCCAGCTCACTCTGAAGCAGGAGACGGAAGCTAGGCAATAAATGACGTTCTGCACTGTCGCATGATGCAGGGCTTCGCTTTCTACAGCCCTTCATTGCCATTGTGGTCTATGGTGGTATCCACTGTAGGCCAGTGATGCTGTCAGAATCACAGTTTTGGGAGTAGACGTCTGCATCCCTGCATGAGGCTAGATGGCTGTAATTAACAAGCATTGATCCCACCCTTTCCCATTTGCCACACTGTAGGAGTGGATGCAAGCAAATGTGATTTGGCGCTCTCTCCTCTGTGATGGTAAGTGTTCTAGTGCTAATCTTGCGTTATGTATATTGTGCCAATACCCCTGGTCACGCTAACCTTCCCCACTGTGACACCCCAGGCCCTGGCTGCGGGTCGCTGGCCCCTTTAGAAGTAGAGCTGCTGTATTTGTTCCCCCTGAAATTTATCCAAAAGATGAACGGGGTTCTTTTCCCTTGTGAAGTTGAGACAAATGTCTGAGTCAAGCAGAAAGGGAAAATATGTGCTTATAGTAAAGACCGTTATCTGCTGTCTGGTGTTACAACTAGCATTATTTTCATGCCCTTAATATTTGTGCCAAAAACATGGAATGATTTACGAACAATGATAGTTAAAAATGTAAAGGTACTGAATGTCAGAGATTTAGGGCCAGATTACAATCTTGGTGGACGGGGTTACTCCATCTCAAACGTAACAGGTATCTCATCTGCCGTATTACAATTCCATTTTATCCTATGGAAATCGTAATACGGCAGACAGAATATTCACAAATGACAGAGTATTCAATCTGCCAAGAATCTCTTATTTCACATGTTTTCCTAAAACTTGCATTCCCCAAGAATGTTAGCTATTTCATCATGTTGTTTCTGTATATGTTTTCATGCCTTTTTATTACTCTTATATAGTGCATACTTTGAGTTGTCCCAGATGTTTATGAGGGACTTTGATTGAGAGCTCTGGCCCTGAGGCGGATGACAAAGCAAAGTGCCTGTCAGAGGGTTGGCCTCCCTAAAGAGCACACAGAACAATAGCCATGTATTTCAGCTGAAATTATATGTATATGTTTGTGAAGGGAGTACACACAGATGTCAAAATAGTTACAAGGCAAAATCAAAAGGAAATAAAGTGCTTAAGTGTGAGTGAGTGCAGTGTATGTTTAGGGTTGGTGAAGTGAGGGAGGTGTGAACAGAGAGTGCTGAAGAGGAAAGAAAGGGGATTAAAGATGTTCAAATGGACAAAATGTGCTGAGAAAATGGCATAGATATCTAACATAAGGCACATATAATTGAAGGTCAATACCCCTGCCACAATAATATTGTATTCACAGTCTCACAATTTTAGAGTAGAAACATTTCCAATGTTAATAATAACAAATCATTGTTGTTACTCATTTATCTTAATAGTACTGACAGTTTTATTTGTATGTCTCTTGTGTTATATATCTGGATGCCATAACATCTTAGAGAGAAACCAACATAGCAGTTGAGTGGAACACTAAGGGAAACACAACAATTTATTTTACTTGTTCTTTTTTAGAGAACCCCCACTTTTTTGATCCCACTTAAATACCTACATGGATATATTTCTATATGATTGATTAAAGCCAGCACCTGTGGGTGCTTCCCAAGCCTGGTTAGAGCATTTTCTTCCAAAGCCTACGTCACATGCAGTGCAAGACACTGAGTGGCACACATTTTAAAGACCCTGAAGATGTCACGCTCTACAGTGCTTAATTTGTAAATAGAAAAGTGCCAGTGCTCAGAGCTCTCCTTTGAAACACACAGCTGCTGCAGTTAAATGTGTGAGAACAGACTATTGAGCAGCGGCATCCTGAAGCCATCTCGGGCCTCTTCAATCCGTTCAAAGCCACTCCCAGCGCTTCAGCTCACTCTTGCAGCATTCTGCTTTCTCCCATTGTGACGCTTTTTCGTTTTTCTCTTCCTCCGTCTTTCCCATGTGCGTCTTTTGCTCGCAGCAAATGCTTGAGGCAGAAGACTAAGCCCCGGTCCTTAAAAATAAGTGCCAGTGCTCAGCACTGGAAACAAGTACAAATTAAGCACTGACGCTCTACAATTTGCATATAACAGTGACTGTTAAACAAATGAATGCAATAAAATATGGGGCAGTTTTTAATGTTTCAAGGCTATACATTTCCACTGCTTTATAAACCTTGCTTTCTCACTAAATTCATTTGCTTTAAAAATAAACGTTTGTCAATCTTTTTTCAATGTTTTTCTCAGAAGGAATGACCCACCCCAGACCCCACATTTGTCAATTAAGCTTGCTTGCTTCACTCTCTACATAAAAATCGTAACCAACTTTTATACCCCACTGTTGGACTTTTGGCCATACGCATGGTCATCCCTAGTCTTTTTGCCTCCTTCCTCCTGGTTTTTCTGACCTTTCGCTGTTGGCTCTAGGACTCTGAGCACTTTATCACTGCTGACCAGTGCTAAAGTGCAGGTGCTCTCCCATCTAAAGTTGGTATGATTGGCTTATACCTAATTGGCATATTTAATTTACCTATAAGTCCCTTGTACAGTGGTATCTCTATACCCAGGGCCTGTAAATTAAATACTACTAGTGGGCCTGCAGCGCTGCTTGCGCCACCCACTGAAGTAGACTTTCAGACCTGTCTCAGGCCTGCTAGCGCAGGGCCTGTGTGCGCAGTTTTCTGCCACAGGGACCTGGCATCTAAATTTACTTGCCAGGCCCAGAACTCCCCTTTTACTACATGTAAGTCACCCCTAAAGTACGCCCTAGCTAGCCCTATGGGCAGGGTGCCATGTATGTAGAAAGGCAGGACATGTGCCATATTGCCTGGCCTGTCCTGGTAGTGACAAACAGCCTAACTTGGTGTCTCACTGCTGTGAGTGCTGCCTTCTCATAGGATTGCATTAGAAATGCCCTGCCTTATGTGCAAAGGGTATTGTCTGATTTATGAGGGGTAGCGTAGGCGTGTTTGGTATGGTTGTGATGGTGATAATAAATACTGCTTACTGGTGTGGGTGTATTTTTTATTACTATCACAGAAATGCCACTTCTAGAAAGTGCGCATTTATCTGTGCTTATAATTCTGGTGTTTTGCAGCTTGACTCCAATCCACGTCTGGGCAGAGTGACAGTTGGGGCTTTGTGCATACTTTTCAGACAGCCTGTACACAGGGAGGGTGGAGGTGTCACAGAGGTGCATCTGCATACTGAATAGTCTTCCTGGGCTGAGAGAAGGGAGAGGCGGGGCACACCTGCATTTGTAAAGACTGTGCCCTGGCCTCACACAATAGGGTTGTTAACCCCCCACTGATGTTTGGAGCCTGTGCTGAAAGGAGAGAGGGGGCACTCCCAGAACCAGTTGTAACTGGCTGGAACCTCCTCTCCCTGTCATTGTAAAACACTGTAAAAAAAGGACTATAAGTACAGGGGAATTTTCCCCACAATTTGAACATTCTTGGAACTTGAAACTGGACACAGAACGCTGATGAATGGACTCACCAGGAAACCGCCATGGACTGCTGCTGCTGTGCTGACCTGTGACCTGCCTGGTCACTAGGAGGAACTGCCACCATCTGCACCCCTTGTGCTGGCCTGTAGCTGGGCCCACCAGCCCTGTGCTCCTTCTTGTTTAGTTGTTCCCAGGGGCAGGGTGCTGTGGCCCCTGACCCCTGCAACGATCTTTTACATCTTTGCCAGGAGGGAGCGCGAGGCGCCCCCCTCCCCCTTTAAAGGATTTCCCTGACTTGGGCCCCCCCTTGGAGAGGGCCAGTGGAGGCCCGGGGGGGCCCCCAGTGATCACGGGTCCCAGAAGGGGCCCGTCAAAAATTCAGAGAGGGTGCGTGCCGCCCCTCTCGGTCTGCCATGTTGAGGGAGGCCCCCGTTTTTGCGCAGAGGAGCGCCGGGGGCCCCATTAGTTGTTTTAGGCACTGGAAGTGCCTCCCCATCAAGACAGGTACTTTTAAATGGACCAATATGTTCCCAATATAAAGTTCTTTCTACAGACTTTGCTATTATGATATATTGCCTACCTGTTCTATGATGCTTTTACATATGTGTGCACATGTTCCTTTTATGGGCGTGACTTGCTAATATGTTTCCCTAACTTGCCATAGGTTTTCTAATGTTCCTACTATGGGCGTTTTATGATATTCTTATGACAAGTGTTCTAATGTAATTACGTGTTTCCTGACTACTGCTTATGTTGCAGAATACTGAGTAACCTGTGTGTTATGTGTGACTACTGCTAGTTTGCAGAGTAACTAATGTGTAACGTTCTGACAACTGCTAAGGTAGCAGGATAGTACTATTATGTGATGTTGGTCTGATAATTACGTTGTGTACAATACAGTATATTTTCATATAATCTGGTGTTGTGTTTCCTTTGTGGTGGGGATATTGCGTCACATGTATGTGTGTGTTGTGCAAACGCTTTACGCATTGCCTCCGGGTTAAGCCTGACTGCTCGTGCCAAGCTACCAAAGGGGTGAGCAGGGGTTATCTTGGACGTGTAACTCCCTTGCCCTGACTAGAGTGGGTAAGTTCTGCCTGGCTGAGGTGCATACCCTAGCCAACCAGAAACCCCATTTCTAACATTGGTGGCAGCGGTGGGATAGGACTTGCGCTTGCACAATACCATTGTGACTCATTATTTCACTACAAGGATTGCGTTTAGACCATCACATGTTTGGCTTCTCTTAACTTTCTCTCTTTGGTCATTTTTCCTGTTTTCAGTTCTCACGCTTGGGTACTGTGATTGTCACAGTTGAGTTATTTGTACCTTTTCAAGATGGGGCTTACCTTTGATTTAGAAGACCTGCCGTTTTACACGCAGGGGGAATTAGAGGGGTTCTGTAGAGAGAGAGGGCTGCCTGTAGAAGGGGACCTCAGGAGATCTCTGAATTTCTTTGAAAGGTTTGTGACATTTACCCAGGGAGGGAGTGTGGGTAGGGGGTACCCAGAGGATCCTGAGTGTAGCGAGGGTTCCCAATGGGAGGGCTCCCAGACCTCATCCCTAGAGAGTGGTAGAGAGACTGATCAGGAGGGTGAGAATGACCGGTTGGGGACGCCAGTTGACAGGGAAGGCCCCAGTGATAGGGAGTCCCTTGCTGGGTCCAGTGTAAGAAGCAGGGCTACCTCTCATTCCTTGACGCCTGATGAGCTAAGAGATAGGCGGGAAGAGAGGGACCTGAAGTTGCAGTTAGCGCGCCTAGCTGTTGAGGAGAGAAGGGCTGAGGTAGAGAAGGCCTTAGTACAGGAGAGAATGGCAGAGGCAGAGAGGGCCTTTGCCAGAGAAAGACTCGCTCTAGAGCGCAGTCTGAAGGTTCTGGACTCACCAGCGTTGCAGGTGGAGTCCAGTGGTGGCAGCAATGTACAGTGCTGTAGCAAAGATGTTCCTCACATACCCATAGATCTGGTACCTAGGTTCCAAGAGGGGGGTGACATACGTCAGTGGTTAAAGGAATATGAGAGGGCTCTGGTAGAGCGCAGGATCCCTGAGAAGGATTGGGGAACTGGCCTAGGGAGTTTTATTCCTGAGGAGGGGAGGGATGCCCTACTGACTCTAGAAGAGAGTGACAGGGAGGGGTACTCCGCTGTGAAGAACGCACTGATTGTGAAGTATGGTTTTTCCCCTGAGGAATACAGAAAAAGGTTTAGGGGTGGTAAGAAACTGTCCCACCAGTCTTGAGAGGAGTTTGTGGAGGATTGCTGCATTGCACTAGATGGATGGGTGAAGGGTAGCACAGTAAACAATTTTGAAGGGCTGTTTAATCTGATTCTCAGAGAGCACCTGTTTCGTTGTTGTTTTTCAGAGTTACGCCAACACTTGTCAGTGTGTGAGCCCTCTGACCCCAGGGAGCTCGCAAAGGAGGCAGACTTCTGGTTGCGTACCAGAGGGTCTGGTGTGGCATTAGGGGGTGTTCCTAATGAGAGTGGTCTAGGTGTTTCCCAACAAGGTGTGGTGGGAAAGGAATGGAGTGTCCCAGGTAGGTCCCAGTGGACTGGGATGGGTGAGGGACCCCATGTCCCGTCTCTGAGGAGAGGGAATGGGGCTGGGCTGAGGCCCAAGGTGCCCAAGATACCGCCCCAGGCCCCTGAAGGTTCCATGAGTGAACGCCAGGAGGTGAGCCTAACCTGTGCCGTAGGGCCAGCTGTTCAGAAGGATCCCATTTTGTCATTAGGACTTAGGCGGGTGGCTGGTGATAGCGTTCCGCCGGTCCTGGTGTCTGGTAGTCTCGCTCTACAGCGGAGGAGGCGGAAATCCAGGCATAGGGTTGAGAGGGGGCTGCGGGCCCCAGTGGAGAACCTGGAGGGTCAGGGGTCAGCTCTGAGAGCAGAGCCCCCCAGGAATGACCTTGGTGAGACCATTTCTGGGCTGGGGGGAATCCAGACTCTGTCCGATGGGCAGTGGTCAGGAGACCTGCGCCAGCCAGACTATTGTGTGACCCTTGGGGAAAGTGTTTCCCTGGTGGGGGGTAGGTGTGCCCCCCAGGAAGTCCTGGTGCGCCAGGCAAGGATTCAACCGCAGGGTGGTGACTCTGGGTTCGATGATCAGGTTCAGGGGGTAAACTCTGACCTGATGGGGAGTACGTGTGCTCCCAAGGAAGTCCTGGTGCGCCAGGCAGTGGTTCAACCGCAGGGTAGTGACTCTGGGTTGGATTGCCAGATTCAGGGGGTAAGCTCTGATCTGGTAGGGGGTAGGTGTGCTCCCAAGGAAGTCCTGGTTCGCTGGGCAATGGTCCAGTCTAAGGGTGTCGTCCCTGGACTAGATAGACAGGTTCAGGGGGTAAACTCTGATCTGGTTGGGGGGGCGGTTAGTGTGCTCACCCCCCCGTGTGAAACTTCTGGTGGCTTCTCCCGAGGTGGGGAGACGCAGGACTCTGGAAGTGGGGTTCAGGGAGGGGGAAGCCCGCCCCGGACCCCGGTGCAACCCAAGGGTGTCTTCCCTAGGTTGGGTGGTCAGTCGCCAGGTAGTGATCCTGGGCTGGCGAGAAAGTTGTGCAGGGCTGCTGTACCCAGCGCCCTGGCAAGTGTGGATTCTGGTGATACCCCTCCTAGGAGAGGAGGGCGAGATCCTACAAGGAGGGGTAGAGGGAGGAGAGCCTCGCCTCTAGCCCCTGTAGAACCTATGGGTGCGGACCCTAGGTTGGTGGATCAGTGGCAGGGTAGAGCCCCTGAACTGATCGGAAATGGAGTGGAGACAGGTTGCTTTGCACCTGGGGCTACCGCCCCCCACACATTATGGTTTCAGAGACCAGAGGCTCCTAGATGGCCTGGGGCCTGGTTCTGGCCATTGGCAGCTAGAGAATCCCCGTGGGTTGGTCTAGGCTGCCTGGGACGCATTGACAGAGAGATCCCAGTGGAGTCAGGAAGGCGTAGAACTGGAACATGCCCCTTCTGTTGTGGGCCTGGGTCCTTGTTCTATCGCCCCAATCAGGAAAGTACATCAAGGTATTGATTGTTCTCCCCTGGATTTTGGCTGGTAGGGGGTTGTGTTGGACTTTTGGCCATACGCATGGTCATCCCTAGTCTTTTTGCCTCCTTCCTCCTGGTTTTTCTGACCTTTCGCTGTTGGCTCTAGGACTCTGAGCACTTTATCACTGCTGACCAGTGCTAAAGTGCAGGTGCTCTCCCATCTAAAGTTGGTATGATTGGCTTATACCTAATTGGCATATTTAATTTACCTATAAGTCCCTTGTACAGTGGTATCTCTATACCCAGGGCCTGTAAATTAAATACTACTAGTGGGCCTGCAGCGCTGCTTGCGCCACCCACTGAAGTAGACTTTCAGACCTGTCTCAGGCCTGCTAGCGCAGGGCCTGTGTGCGCAGTTTTCTGCCACAGGGACCTGGCATCTAAATTTACTTGCCAGGCCCAGAACTCCCCTTTTACTACATATAAGTCACCCCTAAAGTACGCCCTAGCTAGCCCTATGGGCAGGGTGCCATGTATGTAGAAAGGCAGGACATGTGCCATATTGCCTGGCCTGTCCTGGTAGTGACAAACAGCCTAACTTGGTGTCTCACTGCTGTGAGTGCTGCCTTCTCATAGGATTGCATTAGAAATGCCCTGCCTTATGTGTAAAGGGTATTGTCTGATTTATGAGGGGTAGCGTAGGCGTGTTTGGTATGGTTGTGATGGTGATAATAAATACTGCTTACTGGTGTGGGTGTATTTTTTATTACTATCACAGAAATGCCACTTCTAGAAAGTGCGCATTTATCTGTGCTTATAATTCTGGTGTTTTGCAGCTTGACTCCAATCCACGTCTGGGCAGAGTGACAGTTGGGGCTTTGTGCATACTTTTCAGACAGCCTGTACACAGGGAGGGTGGAGGTGTCACTGAGGTGCATCTGCATACTGAATAGTCTTCCTGGGCTGAGAGAAGGGAGAGGCGGGGCACACCTGCATTTGTAAAGACTGTGCCCTGGCCTCACACAATAGGGTCGTTAACCCCCCACTGATGTTTGGAGCCTGTGCTGAAAGGAGAGAGGGGGCACTCCCAGAACCAGTTGTAACTGGCTGGAACCTCCTCTCCCTGTCATTGTAAAACACTGTAAAAAAAGGACTATAAGTACAGGGGAATTTTCCCCACAATTTGAACATTCTTGGAACTTGAAACTGGACACAGAACGCTGATGAATGGACTCACCAGGAAACCGCCATGGACTGCTGCTGCTGTGCTGACCTGTGACCTGCCTGGTCACTAGGAGGAACTGCCACCATCTGCACCCCTTGTGCTGGCCTGTAGCTGGGCCCACCAGCCCTGTGCTCCTTCTTGTTTAGTTGTTCCCAGGGGCAGGGTGCTGTGGCCCCTGACCCCTGCAACGATCTTTTACATCTTTGCCAGGAGGGAGCGCGAGGCGCCCCCCTCCCCCTTTAAAGGATTTCCCTGACTTGGGCCCCCCCTTGGAGAGGGCCAGTGGAGGCCCGGGGGGCCCCCCAGTGATCACGGGTCCCAGAAGGGGCCCGTCAAAAATTCAGAGAGGGTGCGTGCCGCCCCTCTCAGTCTGCCATGTTGAGGGAGGCCCCCGTTTTTGCGCAGAGGAGCGCCGGGGGCCCCATTAGTTGTTTTAGGCACTGGAAGTGCCTCCCCATCAAGACAGGTACTTTTAAATGGACCAATATGTTCCCAATATAAAGTTATTTCTACAGACTTTGCTATTATGATATATTGCCTACCTGTTCTATGATGCTTTTACATATGTGTGCACATGTTCCTTTTATGGGCGTGACTTGCTAATATGTTTCCCTAACTTGCCATAGGTTTTCTAATGTTCCTACTATGGGCGTTTTATGATATTCTTATGACAAGTGTTCTAATGTAATTACGTGTTTCCTGACTACTGCTTATGTTGCAGAATACTGAGTAACCTGTGTGTTATGTGTGACTACTGCTAGTTTGCAGAGTAACTAATGTGTAACGTTCTGACAACTGCTAAGGTAGCAGGATAGTACTATTATGTGATCTTGGTCTGATAATTACGTTGTGTACAATACAGTATATTTTCATATAATCTGGTGTTGTGTTTCCTTTGTGGTGGGAATATTGCGTCACATGTATGTGTGTGTTGTGCAAACGCTTTACGCATTGCCTCCGGGTTAAGCCTGACTGCTCATGCCAAGCTACCAAGGGGGTGAGCAGGGGTTATCTTGGACGTGTAACTCCCTTGCCCTGACTAGAGTGGGTAAGTTCTGCCTGGCTGAGGTGCATACCCTAGCCAACCAGAAACCCCATTTCTAACACCCACCACTTTCAAATGCAACCAGCCGCCACTGATTAAAGGTAAATAATGTAACACATTCTGTCAACAGTAATACAAATCTGAATTAGGTGCTATAAAATGACATAGATTCCTTAAGTGGGGGGTATATGTATTCAGCAGATCTCAATTAAAACATTATTGACCAATAAATAATAATTTTGTGTTGCATAAAACACATGAAATCCAGTTTATTAGCACTGTCCTTTAAGATTAAAATAGGTATGTAAAACATAATGAGTTTCATTTAGCTGAAAAGAAGCCCAGATGTGCACATTTGTTTGTTATAAATAAGTGTGTCTGCTTTTTAGGTGTGTGTCTCTTGTGTTCTAAAATGTATTCTGGTTCACGTTTACTTTGTTATCACTATAAGTTGTCTAGAAGCTCTCCTTTCCATTTAAACAGCCCTGTGGGGTACATCTCATGTTTAGTTTGCACACCTCACTAGGAAATATTCTAGGATCCAAGAAATTAGACCATAGAAGTGATGCAACATTTTTGACATGCATAAAAGATCTAACTGTTCTTTTGAAATAGATTCCAGTTCAGAAAAGTCCTGGCTTGATGGTTCGGGCTGGACTGTTCCTATGAGATTAGGGTTTAAGCTGAGTTGCCTATGGCTGGGTCCAAGCTGGGGTAGCAATGTGGGCAACAGAACAATAGGTTGGAATACTACCTCAAGAGACTGTCATTGTTTAGACTTACTGCTAGCATTCCTTCCACTACCTTTTGTGTGTGTTTGATGTCATTCTGCTTTAAGTACAGTGTCTGTGAGGTGACCTTGAATTTGCATGAGTAATGAAAAAATGAGGAGAGGGAATTAATTTTTCACACTGTTCAAATTACATTAAGTAGTTCAGGTTTTGTTTCTCACTACAGAGAAAGGTCCTATTCCTGGTCATTCAAATAAGGATTAATTGCAGCAGCGTTTCTTAATCTGTGGCCAAGGGACCCCTTGGGGTTTGCAGCGCCTGATCAGGGAACAGATTTAAAAAGTGTTTGTATGTAAAGAAGTGAAATGTAAAATTGAAACTTTTAAAACCTTCTGGAAATGTGAAAGACTTCCAGAATGGAGGCCATAAATTAAGTTTGTATCCTCAGATTGAATCATGGGAGCAGTGCAAGTGCATCAAACAGAATTTTGTATGGACGATGAGCTGCTTCAATTGAATTTAGAAAAGCTCCCAACTTTCCCTTTAAAATGAATACTTGTTTTTGTGAATTAAACAAAATATTTCAGAATTTGCGTATTTGTCTGATGAAAGCTTGCTTCCCTAGTTTTGGGTGTTGTTTTGCTATTCAAATCATCGAAATTGCTTAGGCTGGGACCCCCAGGAGTCCAATAATTATTCGGTGGGAATCCCTGGATTCCAGTAATGATTCTGTGGGGTTCCACAGTAGTCAAAAGGCTAAAAGCACTCCTTCAAAATATACGGATAAGTTGACACTTGTTAAAATGGCTGACGATACAAAAACTGACAGTGACCAATTAACCTTCATGATGTGTTTGCAATACTACAGCTCCACGTGTTAAGCAATATTAATAACTTTTGATCCGTTTTAACTGGAATACTTTCTGGAATTATGCAGTGGTTGACTGATTATATGACGAGCGCAGCAAATGCATATTTATGTGGAAAAGAGCTGCAGCTGCACATTTGCATTTTTCCAGTTGCCCGTGTATATCCTACCAGTTAAAGCACAGGGTCAGTACTTTGATGGAATATATTTCATGCCACCAAGGGAAATGTTCGAAAATCCCTGGCCTTCCCATGTAATAAAGAAAACCTACCTCATTTGCTTGTTTTTCAAGATGTACATCTACCGACTGACTGGGCCAGTTATTTTAGGGACCACTGAAATACAGAATTTTTCCCAATCTCTGGAGCCAACCACTGCCATTGCACAGTGTCATCCCCACCACAAACAGTGATCAGAGGCACTTTAGCAGCCCATTTACCGACGGCCTCAGCGTAGCCACAGACCCGTTGCCACAGGTAAAACAGTCCAATAATTACAAGCACTGTCGGTGGGCACAAGCAGGCGCTTTCACCTCCACAATAGGCACCGGCGCCCCAATTTCACTTGAGCTGAGCTTTTCCAAGATCCAGTGTCTCACGAGAGCACTAGGGTACAACTCCAGTCCCCAAAAATATTCAGCCTTTATGATTAGCTGCTCCAGTGCCAGGCTCCTTCGGCGAATGCTTCCCGACTCCCATATTATCCACCAGGTACCTGCATCGGTCTAGGCAGATGCTGAGCAACTTCCTAATTAAATGCAGCAACACTTCACCCCACCCTGACAGGATGCAGGCGCTAAGCAGGTTATACCCAACCCGCCATTAAAACAACAACATCGCATTACTTTCATTCCTTTCAATTGTTGTGACATCAATGGTCTGAAAGAAAGTAACTCCTAAAAGCATTAAATGGCTTACCAGTGAAGGAGGATGTCCAGCATTTGCTTTGGGGAACTACCTGTGTGTATCATCTGGTCACCCCGATCTTGGTTACATAATTAGGACTGCTGGAATTATGCTAGCATGAGGACCGAAATATGGGGCAGGATTGAGTAAGTTAAGTGGCAAGCAAAGGTAAATCGTGTGTCATAATGTGTACAATCTGAGGCAGGGTTATTACACTATTTTGAAACAGTAGGGGCAAAACTCTCCTCATTAGTACCATTTTAACCCTTGGATACAGCCATCAACAACTCAAAGGTGACGAGGCAATCTTTGCCAAGGGCCTGTCACTGCTCGGCACCAGGGGCCTCTTGTACAAAGCGTCCTAATGGTCAGTGGCGGCTCCTGTGAAGGGGGCAGGTGGGGCAGCATGGGGGGGACAGTGCAGGTGGCAGTGCTGGGGGTAGCGTGGGGAGAAAATAGGAAAAAATAGTACTTACCTGCTGGCCGCCGCCTCGGTGCTCTTCCGCTTCTCTGTTCCCGTCGACTCCAGCAGCCAATGCACCAATACACAAGCTCCCAGACACCATATATGTGCAATCCAACATGAGAGCAGCGCCAAGATTGGTGTGAGCAGCCTGGTTTGGTGCTCACTAAAGGACTGGGAGCCTGTCCTTAATCTTCACCTGCAACACAGCTTGGGTTGGAGACATGTACGAGAGTGTTCCGGTTTGGCCTAACCAACATACACCCAGGATTGTCCACAACTCGTCCCTGTGGCTGCTGCTGTCCATCAGGAAGGCCTTTCTCCACTCTAGATTCGGCTCAGTTAGGAAAAATATTATTATATTAACATTGTTTTATTAGAGTTATTAGAAATGGGGTTTCTGATTGGCTAGGGTATGCACCTAAGTCAGGCAAAACCCACCCACTCTAGTCAGGGCGAGGGAGTTACACACCAAAATTAACCCATGCTCAGTCCCTTGGTAGGTTGGCACGAGCAGTCAGGCCTATCCCAGTGGCAATGTGCAAAGCATTTGCACAACACACACAACACATGTGACACACTACCCCCACCGCAAAGGAAACACAACACCAAGTTATATAAAAATAAACTGTATTGTACACAACATCATTAGACCAAACACAACATGTCAGTAATACCCTGCTACTCAAGCAGTTGTCAGAACATTACACAGCACTGTTACCTTGCAGAGATCAGCAGTAGTCACAGATAACACACAGGTTACTAATTATTCTGCAACATAAGCAGTAGTCAGGAAAACATTACTACAATAATGCACATGTCATAACATCCTCATAAAATGTCCATACCAGGAACATTTGGAAACACATGGCAAGTCATAAACACAGATTAGCATAAATGCCCATAACAGGAACATTAGCAAGCATATGGGACATCATAAAAAGAAACAGATTAGCATAACATTTCCAGAATCCCCATAAAAGGAACATCAGAAAAGTATATGGCAAGTCTCAGGAAACACCACATGAAGAAAGCCCCCAAAATGAACACAGGGCCATTAAAATGGTACCTGTCTATTTATTTTCTAAGCACCTCAAGTGCCATGAGGAAAACAGGAGACCCTAGCGCTCCTTGGCGCCAAAACAGGTTTTTTTTTTATAGTTGAAGTGAAGGGGGAGCGGCATGCACCAACTCTGCTTTTATACAGGGACCCCTCCTGGGGCCTGTGGTCGAACTAGGGTGCCCACGGTCACTGCGGCCCCCCCAACAACAAAGGGGGCCAAGCGGTGCAGGGGGCCTCCAATGAGGCTTCCTCCCCACCCCCAAACTCTGACAAAGTAAGGGGAGGGGAGCCTCTGATGAGGCTTCCTCCCTGCCCATCCTCAGGTCACAAATGAGGGCCCAGTGGGGCCGTGAGCCTCCGATGAGGGTTTCTCCTAGACCTCCAGAAGGCAGCACTCACAGCAGTGTGAAACCAAATAGGCTATTTGTCATACACATACATAGCACCGGCACAAATAGCAACCTATTTTACCTAATGCATTATTCATACATTAGGACCATAGTTGGTGTTTTTTTAGTAACTTTTGATCCATTTCAGGTACAGTTTATTTTACTTAAATCTGAAAATATGCAGCAAAGTGTTTATTAAATCTCTAGGGTGACAAGTCCATTATTATTCGGGAAACACAACAGCTTACCCTAGAGTCACTGATTCTGGTAATATTAGTAACTCCATGGTAGGGTGGCAGTAGTACTGAGAAATGCATCCAATTTATAATTTATCAATGGTGTGAAATACTTTTTCCAACAATTTAATCAATCTGTAGGCAATACCTGACAATGCACATAGCATTTCGGTTCCTCATCTCCCTACAGTGCCTATTCAAAAACATATTCATACACTCGACCATACATCCTACCTGCTGCCAGTCAATTGTTGCAAGCTGAATCTCAATATGACAGCAGCAGTTACTTGGACCCTTGTAATTTGGCTAAAATCCTAAATTAATATGGTTTAACCCCCATCTATTGCGGAGACAGAGGAGCCAGGCAGCTCTTTATGAAGGGTTGCCCGGACAGTCCTGTTTTTTTCTGTTTATTTAACATGTCATAGTTTTCAAAGAGGGCTGACTGTACTCAGGTGGCAAAATTTCATGTGTTTTGAATGCAGAATGTAAATTTTACTAGCTTTTAGTGAAGGAAAGTCTAGATTTTATTAAAGACCCAGAAATGGTCATTACGCAAATCGTTCTTGCTTTATTCAGATGGATACCAAGGATAAGTGATGGAAGAAAACTACAGTTAGCATTAGGCTAACAAGAAATAGGACAGTGGGAAGCAGTTGTAGTTAACAAATGAAATGCCAATCTAAGATTATCCTATCCTTGTCTACCAACAATAGGCTTTTTCTTGCTAGAGGAGCCCTAAGTCAAAAGAAAAAGTGAAACTATAATGACAATGATAGGTAGTTAAAAGGAAAACAAAACAGTGTGGGATAGCTCTTTGAACTTGTTTACAGGAAAAGTTGCTGACTGGAGGTCCTTGAAATCAAGAAAAGGCGACAGAACAATACACCCATCTCAAAGTGTGAAGAAATTCATTTGTAGTCACTATTTTGTCTTGTTCAAGAGCTACTGATATATTAGCCGGAGGAGACATTACAGAAGGAATATGGAGGAATAATACTTCAAGACTTTCCTTCATTTATAGTTAGGAAAATTTTCATTTTATCTGTTAGGACTGGAAGCATATATTATGTTTGTAAAAAACATGTCAATTACGCTTGAGGTAACATGAGATAAACACTTGCAAGTGTGAAATGTTGAATCATTTGACAAATTAGTTGATCTAAATATGTATCCTACATCCTAGAAACTGACCAAAAAGCATTTGATGCGATTATCCCTCTCATGGAATGGGACCCAAAGGATGAGATGTTAATTTCTGACATGGTTCATAATCTACTTAACCCAAAGAGCTAAGGTAGGTGTTGAAACAAGTTTGTGGGGTATCCTAAATTAAATTAACTGCTGAGTAACGGAGGGCATTCTTAGGTGTTCAAACTTTTTTCATATTCACTCCTACAAAAGTCACCACTTAACTTTGAATGGTTTGGAAAATAAGGATACAATACTGTAGAAAGAAGAGTTTTGGTCCTTATAGTGTAAAATTTGTATAACAGAATGACTAAAGAAAGAAAATTATTAGACCACTCAGGAAACAAATTAAATCTGCATTAACATCTGACAACATAAGGATTGCAAAAATGCACATCCATCAACAGATAACAAATCAAAAGATGTTCTCCAATTTGCTTTCTGTCCACTCAGATGTGATCAGCTGAAAATCCTAGGCGAGATGTGTTCATTGTCCTGTAGGATTTCACTTGACAAGCAAGAGAGGCTAAAATATTAAAAGCAAATTCAACCTGCTGAAAAGGGATCTACAGATTGTCACACACATTAGCTAGACCAGACTGACCTTGCAGAGCAATAGGCCTTTAAGTATCTGGGTCCGAGGATCTTTAAATGTACTTTGCAATTTCTGAAGTAATGCCTGTGGTCCTTCAGGATCCCCCTAAATTTTCCAGTCTGTTAAAGCTAAAGTTTTATTCAGAAGGAGATCATGGAAGTTTCCTTAAAGATTCCGAAGAAGTCTGGGAGAAAAATACATTAGAAGTGGATAGTTGGAAATCAACCCTATTAGGTTCAGAAAGCAGACCTGGAATCGCCACAGAGGTGTCATCAAAATCAAAGCTGCCTTCCAACCACAAACCAATGCAAGCACTCTGGGAATCAGTATGAATGGTGAAAATAAATACTTCTTGAGCATAATTTATAGACCAATTTTGTTGAAAGGCAGCCATCATAGACACTAGGGAATCTAATCCAACTCTGCCAGGGATTTGCATTTTATTCCTCCTAGATGACTGGTGTGTCTCACTGCTGTTATACAGTCCATCCACAGCAACAGTATATGATTCACTTTGTCTTTTGAGAAACTCCAGGTGGCAAAGGAGCCTGCAACCATCTCTAAATAATGTATGTGCAGAGGTGACTCCTGATTGGGCAATAAGCCTCTCATTGAGAACTGACCAAGTCTTGGATTCCAGCCTGTTAGCCTATCATCTGATTATAGTACTAGAATGGACCGTTAGCAAAGATATCTCTTATTCCAAACAAAAATATGACCTACTCACAACTGAAATTTTACTATGAATCACTGATCTAGGGGAATAAGGTCTGTATAACCTTGGTCTTTTCATCAATGTCGAATTGTTCATCTTTGCAGCACTTGATAATGATGAGTAGGCCTTGGAAAAACTGCCTGAATGAATGTCCCACTATTTGAGCCAAATATCTGAGGGAAGTCATTTTCTTGGCTCACATTAAATGATACACTTTTTGAAGTCTATTAGAAACCCCAAAACACTATGTTGAAGAAGTCAGACTGGAGATGATTGCAAAGCCCAAACTTTGCAAAAGATGAGCCGCAATAAATAGATGCTGTTGGAGAGAAAACTGGTTTTGTGACATAAGCAAAATGTTATGAAAAGCACTAATGTGCTAATGTAAGGTCAAAACAGAGACCGTTAACATTGTAATATTGATTGTTCTATTGAACCTGCAGGCATTTCCTGTAACGTTTGTAATTATGAACCATGAGATAGGCCCCCCTGGCGATTTTGGTGGGCCATCCAGTCTTCCTGCAAAAGAGAATACATAAGATGAGGAATGGTTTCAGTTTAAACATAGTGGAACACAACAAAGCCAGTGTATTGTTTCAGGTTTATCGCCATTCAATTTTTTTTGTTCTTTTTCTGATCTAAAAATATATTACTGAGAAAATCCAAGGACTGAAAGAAAGTTTGCTGAATTGTACTTTTATGGTGTATTGAATCTTCTTCTTGAGAAATCAGAATGCAGAGATCTTCTGCATAGTGAAGGGGTTGAGAAAGGTAATTTTGGAAAGGGTCTGAATAAAGTTTTACAATGTATACTTGAACTGTGATTAACACCCAGATATATGAGCTTAATTATTGTCAACCTACAAGGCGAGTTGCTAAAGAAAAACTTAGGTCCTCAATATGAGGCTGGTGGTCAGGACTGCCGCTGCTGTGGCGGTCCAGCTGATACATTAAGACCCTGGTGGTCAGACCGCCAGGGTTCCTTCAGCACCAACGGGATCGCGATCACGATGGCCTGGCGGTGGCTGAGATCATAATCTGCTAGGGCAGCGCTGCATGCAACACCGCCCTGTGGATTACGAACTTGTTCTCTGCCAGCCTTTTAATGGCGCTTTCACCACCATGAAAAGGCTAGCAGAGAACAGCTGCAGGGGGTAAAGGGGGCCCCTGCACTGTCCATGCACTTGGAATGGGCAGTGAAGTGGTTCCCCCTGCCCAGCACCATTGCAATGTTTACTGTCTGCTGTGCAGACAGTGAACATTGATAGGGTGCTGGTGTCCCCTTGGGGCCACAGCATTGCTGCCAGCTCGATTACGACATGGAGACAATGCTGTAGCTTGTTTCCCACTAGGCCGGCGGGGGGGAGACTGAGGATTCCACCTGCCGGCCTCGTGGGAAACTCCTAATAGGTCCAGCGTGGTATTCGCCACGATGGTGGTGGCCATCCTGTTGGGAGTTTAGCAGACGGGCTTTCCTGTCTGCTAAGCTCATAATGAGGGCCATAGTGATGGTGGAATTTCCTCTCTGCACTCTGGAAACTCTGGCACCTGTTTTTGTTTTTTTTGCAGACAGAATTGAGGCTTGATTTCTGGTTCAAGAAAGTGGAACCTCTGGAGTAGACACTGGAGCTGTTATGGATGGCCTCTGCTAGCCAATTCAAAAACCCAGTGGCCAAAACTTTGAGTTAAAAAACAACATATCAGGATCAGTTACAGGGTTACCAGGGATGTCACTGGTGTAAAGGACAAAGGAACTCAGAATTTACTCTGGAGTGAGTGTGTTTTTCCAGGAGCAATGACATATTTTTCCCAAATTAGACATTTTCTGTAGAACGTGGGTAATGGATAGACATGGAATCAAATATCAGTTTTCCAGATAAAGAGCCATCAACAGCTATATTCTCAGACAACTGAATAACCTTTTTTGCCAATGGCAACCCAACCACAACATCAACACACTGCTATTTGGATTCATTGGACCCTGAAGTTGCAGGAGAAATTTACTTTTGTGTAACTATGGAAGTCATGTGCTTCCTGTTTTCCCACAGAGGACAGGCCAAAGCAACCTGTTTTCAACCATACGCACAGCAGAAAATGAATTTGTTTTATTATAGTTTTCATTGAAGATCTGACTGCCTGTTATTGAGATGACCAAATATCAGAATTTAAGTTTTTGCAAAAATATTTCCTGTTCTCTTCAGTGCTAGACATTTGGTGAATGATCTGCATCCATAATAAATTGCTCATTGAATATTACCCTAAAAAGACTCAGGATAGTATTTCAATGGTTGACTTTAAGTTAGTTCCCATTTGCCTATTTCTCCAAAGCCCTGTGGAAATGGCATATCAATAGCCCCTTTGAGAAAGCAATTTAGTTAATAAAGATGGTGCATTGTATAAAGGTTGCATTTAATTTCCCTTAGTGCCCCATGGTAAGTGTTTGTATGTTGTGGGGCACTATCAATTAAGTCACTCTTTGTCCCTCAATTAGTGCTATATTGTAATCTTGTTTCTGTGTATGAGGAAAGTTCCTTTGTCTGGTTTTCAAAATATGTCACCATAGAGTCAGAGAAAGAATTATCCTGCAGTCTTCTCTGAGGAAAGATCCTCTCAAGAAAATTGATAGAACAGTGAGTTCATGATACAGCAAACAGTAGTGCAGAGAGGCAGGGGCACTGAGGCTCATTTGACCCCAATTATGGTTGTTAGGTCGAGTGTGAACATACGACCTCTTGGATACTTTTAAGTATACTTCTTCTGTAGGCTTCGAGCTATTTCATTTGTTAGTTTCAGTGTCATTTTAAAATCCTTGCTTGCTAGTGGTCAGTTATGCCTCTTTGTTCCTCCTTCTGTGTGGGATCAGGGATCAACAACTATATAATTATGCTTTGTGCTGTTTATCTGGTCTGTGGGGGACTTTTTTTTACTTTGTTTCCTGCTCCTGTCAGGGAAGTTTCCCTTTTCATTTGCACAGCGTTCTTGCTCTGAGCTTAGCTGTAAATAAGGCTATAAATCAGGTTGTTATCTTGGTCACATTTGGTTTGTGTGGGCTCTCTGCACCCTCCCTCAGCTGCCTGGCTCCCACCCTTCCTTGGCCCAGTGCCAGGAACCACACACACACACAATGTCTGCCAGAGCACCTCAGTTCTTGCAGTCAGTACACTCTGCAGCTGCAATACTGGGACCTCGGACACAGCTCCATCAGTGCACCTCCATTCACACACTCCAAGCCCTCAGCCGTGCCAGTGCCAGGACCCCCACTCACACTGTCTGCCAGAGCACCCCAGTTCTTCCAGTCAGTACACTCTGCTGCTTCAGTACTGGGACATCGGCTGAAGCTCCATCAGTGCACCTCAGTTCTACCCTCTCAAGGTCACTTCCTATCCTATACTGGGAGCATGGTCACAAACCGTTCCTTTACAGCAGCTCAATACTAATATTCATATCCATTGCCAAGCCAATACTGAACCAAAAAGAGCAATACACGGCTCAGCCAGTGCACCTCAAGTCTAACATCTAACGCCACTGTTGATGGGAACCACTACAGCTTCGCCAGAATCCATCAATTCTAAATTTCAGTGCACATTCCTTCTCAGTACTAAGGCTCACACACAAATGCCCTCCAGGACTCTTTGCTTCTGTGGTTCAGAGGCAATGCCAGTCCCATGCTGAGCACGACTCGCAGCTTCACCAGGGCACCTTCAGGCTAACACTTGGCAACACTGGCTCCATTAGCATACCTTACTTCTGACCTTGTGTGCCCATTACTATTGAAGTACTGCAACCCACATGCAACTATGTCAGTGGACCTCAACCGTAACCTGCAGCACCCCATTATTCCAATACAAGGAATTATACAACACTCCCTTTCTGTTATTCCATCACTGGGCAAAGACACTGCTCTGTCTATACCATCAATCCTGGCCTGAAGTGCCCCAATATTGCTGTTTTGGGGTTTACATACAACTCGGTTAATGCACCTCCTGCTGTTCTGCAGTCCCCTCTGCTGTTCCACACTCCGACTTATGTTTAAGGATGTTCTTAGCTGCCATCTTTATTTAGAAGGATCTGTTTCACCTATCTCACTCCATTATTTCCTGTACTCTATTTACTCTCAATGTTTTCTTTCTCATCCACGTTTCTCTTTCCACCTCTTAAAATCCACATGTTAACAGTTTCGCTCTTTCTCTCAACTGTTTATTTCTACTCCTCTCCTTTTTTAAAATTTCACTCTTCTTCTTGCTACCTCCACTTTCAAACGCACAAAAACTTGGTTATTTTTTCATTGTGTTGCCCTCTTTTTTTATTCATCAGGCGATCATTCTTTCACTATTATTTGCTCTTTACTTTGGCTCGGTATGCATCCTTTAACTTTTTTTTTATCGTTCTTCCTTCCTTTCTCCGATGTTTTCTTATCTTTATCTGTCAATTCACATTTGACTATAAATCCCTCTTTTTCCCACCTGTATGTGGAAGCTACAAGTTACTTGTTAGGATCCGAAGTGTCAAAGTGGTTTTCCCATTCAATGTCTGTGGAAAATGTGTCATTAGATACGTGTCCTGGTTCTTTCGCTGCTTGTTTCTCTCAATATCACTCTTTTTTTCTCTAATATTCATTTATTTTTTTCTCATTATTTTTTCCTCTTCAACTTTCTTTCGCTAGCTTCCTTCCCTTTTGTCTTTTGTCTCACACATTTGCTCTATTTCTTCTTAGTTGTGTTTTCATTTTCTCGTTCTTTCTTTCCCTTCTTTCTTTTATTTCTTTGCAACCCCTTCTCTTTCTTCCTTTTGTCTGTTGTATTCCTTTTGCTTCTCTTTTTCTGCCCCATCCGTTTTCTCTCCTGAGGCCTAGTTATCAATGGATCAATTGGTGCAGTGGCACTGGGGCCCAGAGACCTAGTCTCCTCACTGAACTTTAATTACTGCTGTATTTTCCTACTGAAATTCCAAAGAACCATGTTCCTTTCTTACTCCAGGGCCCATGACACCGTTACTACGCCACTTATCCTCCCTATCTTTACTCCTGACTCTCTCTTTGCTTTCACCCTCCAGTCTGTCACAAATGATAATTTTGTTACGGTGTTTTGAGCATTCCACTCTAATACCAAAAGTTAATTTCTGATAAGGTGTATATGATAATTGTATATGTTTTAAGATATAGGAAGAAGGTAAATGAAGTGCTTTAGTTAAATGCCTGGGTCACTGGAATTATATGGCAGGAGTAGACGAAACTCTGAGGAGGGTTGACCAATTTATGTGACAAGAAGTGTCCAGTTATGAATTTCCAGTGCCAATAGCTCTAACTTAAGAAAATGCGAGACCTGTTGCATTGCAAATGCCTTTTTTTTTCTCTTCCCAGTCTGTTTCCAGGCGCTCATTTTCCATGCTTGCATGACTTTTCATGACAAAGAGGTCAAAGCAGGAGGGAACACTTTGAATAAATTCCCATGTTTTTGTGAAAGAACAACCATTCCTGAATGGCTCCCTTGTGTTGATTTAGAGTGAAAGGGAAAGGCACATGAATGTATCATCATGCAGACGCATGCATGTGCACCTACAGAATTACATGAATGCCATTCTAGATGGATCCGTAAAAATAAAAAAAATGGGAGTAACTTGAAAGTACATTTTCTAACGTTGCCTGGGTCTCCAAAGAGATAACATATTTACTAAGATGGACCAAAGACGCGTAGAGAAAATGGAGGAATGGGTGGGGGAAAAAATATAATAAAACAAACCAGGTGAAAGTGTTTGTATCTTTCAACTCAATCCCTTGTGTGCTTCTACCCCACAGCCAAATACCCAACCCTGGGTACTCTGCTGTCACTCTCTCCCTTGTGTGCTGCTCACTTTCTCATGTGCTTTTCACCGCCAAACTCTCCCACCCTGTTTTCCTTGTTGCTCTCTCCCAAGCTTGCTTCTGCCCCACCTAGTGTTGTGCTCTTTCTCAAGTGCTGCTTTCTCCTTCTCCCCAGCTAGCTTTTTAAAATGTTATCTCCCTTCTCTTGTATTTGCTTCTTTCTCACCTGCTCCTCCACACAGTCCTTCATTACCACCCCACTACCACCATCCTTTCTTTCAAATATATATTTTAATTGTATGTAGTGCCAGGGCAAAACTCGCACTTTCACACTCATAAAATGCATGTGTATTTTTTTATTTACCAATCCATCTTGCATCGGTAAATAAAAAGAATGGTGCCTGTGTCTTTTTGAAGGTGTGCCTATGCATGGTTGTGCGTGCATGTACTTTCATGATAACATATGCGCACGCCTGAGAAATGACTCATCCAGGGGCTGCTACATCTTACTTGTTAGGTTGAGCCTACCAGACTGCAATCACCATATAATGGGCTCAATAAGAACATATGGAGACTTGCAGCCTTACCGTTGCTTATCTTTAATTAACTTTACTATCACTTTCATTTGCCTGCTTCTTATTCGATGGCTTTTTTACTTCTTATTCAGTGGCTTTTCATGTCCCATCTTGGTATTCATGTGTTTGTCCCTCCCATTCAGCAAAGCGTCTTTACCATCTCTTTGACTGGCTGCCTCCTGTGTTTCCACAGCTCACTTTTAAGGAACTATTGTTTTCTTTTTGTTTGAGCACTCCATTAGAGTACATGTGTTTTCCAGCTTATTCCCTTATTTGTTTAACTCTGCCTTTCTGTTGCTCTCTCTGTCCTAAGTGCTTCTCTCCCCCGCCACTTGTGTTGCTCTCTCTTGCATTGTTTGCATCTCCCTTTTCCGAGTGTTTCTCCTTTTTCCCCGTGTTCTTTCACTTGTGTTGCATCTCCTCTTCTCCTGCCATTTGGCTTCTTCCCCTGCGTGCTGTGTAGCTTCATTGCCCATCACCTTGCCTAGCCTGCTCTCACTACCTGCTCACCCATTTTAATTTTTTTAAAGCAATTTTGTATTACTTATTTTATAATCACTTTTGTGATACATGTTTATTTAATGTAGCATTTACCGATCAATCTTGGATCGCTAAAGAAAAAACAAATAATGCTTTCTGTCATGGTAAATGTATGCACAAAGCCTACAAAATGACTCAGGCGCCTTATCATCGTTTTTTTCCACCTTTTTTTATTGCCATGTTGTATAGCCTGTGTTCTATGTTGTGTTGCTTGCCCCACCCCTGGGTTGTTGCTTATCCCGCCCTCCTGCTAGAAAAAAAAAACCGCTATGACATGACCAGCACTGGGCGCGTCATAGCGCTTTTTTTCATGCCTTTCAGCAGTGCAGAACAGCAGCCATGCATGGCTTAAAGACATTGACATTGACACAGCAATCGATCCTGCATTGCCGAGACCTATTGGCTTTGGCAGTGCTTGTTACTCAGGCCGATGCTTCACGGCCTTGACAAACAGCATTGGTAAATACAGTAAGTCCAGACTTGCTGGTTTTTCTGTTTCTTGGTGTTACATTGTTTTTTCTTCTGTGATGTGCAACGGAGGAATACATCTACGCTGCTGCTACATCTCGAAACAGCTGTTTCCTTTTAGCAGCCGATGAAAACTATTGAGAATAACATATAAGAAAGCTTTAGCGTGCTCCTCGAGGCTTCCGGAGACACGCTGACTTGTCGTGCTGAGAAGACACTCATCAAATTAATATTTCGCAATCATCACTGCCGTTCTGATAGGCAGCCCGCGTTGGCAAAGGGCAAAGCTGCAGACTGCCGGGGAGGAGCGTAATTATAGCGCACTTCATCTTTGATGAGACGATGCATTGTTCACTTTACAAAGGAGATTTGCTGATGTCTACACTGATTGCTCGAAATCCGGCTTCACCCCGCTGAGTAAGGCTGGCTTTGTTTTGATAGTCTGATGTTGTGCGTGTGTCTGCCGGTGAGCAAGGTACAGGTAAAGTCAGCTGACCACTGGGGGAAAGGACAATAAACGGAATATTCTCGTTGCAAGTTGGAGGCTCACGCAGTTCTGCTTTAACGCCCATTTAACAATAACATGTTAGCAGAAGAGGCAAAGGCCTTAAAAACAGCCATAATCAGGACAAGGTGGAGCCTTTGCTGCTACTGCATCTGCTGCCTTAATGATAGCCACCTCGCCTTTGCATTATTTGTGCAGTGAAACGAAATCTCGCTACATAAGCATCCCTATAGGCAAGTCCGCATTTGGAAACTATCGGCTTAGTAAATGACGTAGGCCTCAATATACAGCTTTCCTGAAACTGCGCCGCATGACTACTAGGCAGCAAAAAAAAGATTAATCAGACGGCCGTGTCAATTTGTAGGGGTGCACACCAAGCACGCGCACACCGACAAAATTACATAGATTTTTTGATTTTTGTTTATCGATCCAAGGGGATCGGTAAACAAAAACAAAACAAAAGTAGGGCGATCAGGTGGGCTGGATAACATAGGTGTGGGGAAGCAACACTGAGGGCAGATTCAGGGGTGTGTGGAGAAAAAGCAAGACAGAGGGTGTAAAAAGCAGCAGGGAGTGTGTGGGGGAGGAAGCAGAGGTAGGCCGGCCTGGAGAGTGGGAAGTGAACGAACAAGTTGGAGAACACCAGGGCGTGAAAGCACACGTGAGAGCGGCATGAAAGACGACGCTGTATCAAAGTGAAAGCGTGCCTCATATTGGTTCAAAGGACAAAGCTGTGGAGAATGTCATTTTTTAAATAATGTAATGAAAATAAATGTCTTAGGGGAAATGGAAAAACACAAAGAACGAAGGCAGCAAATGCACTTTAATGGAGTGCTTTTAAAAAAAGAAAAGCATGCATTTGTGGAAGGATAAAAGGAGCCAGCCAGAAGGATGGCGAACAGGCTAGTCTCCTTAGGAGGGAGAAGACTAGATGTACTGGCTAAAACAAATAACATAGTTGAATAGAAAACGAGGTTGACAA
This sequence comes from Pleurodeles waltl, assembly GCF_031143425.1. NCBI lineage: Eukaryota > Metazoa > Chordata > Amphibia > Caudata > Salamandridae > Pleurodeles > Pleurodeles waltl. The sequence goes on along the minus strand of NC_090446.1, from coordinate 640,263,695 downwards.
AACAGAAAGCCAAGGGAAGGCAATGGGTGATTTTTCTTTCCTGGACCACTATCAGATATGTCCCCAAAAAGTATTTTGCAGTCAGAGAGCTGTGCTATCTGGCAGGCTCTGCCTTAAAAAGGCTCCTTCAGAGGAATCCGTGCAACACACCTGAATCCGCCATGCACAAGGCTTCATTCCACCATCTTTAGAAGCAATGTGTCAAGAAAGAGGCAGCTTGTTGTAAAGTAACATAATGCAAATCGTTTGTTTGTATGTACTGCTTCATAATGCACGTCTGTCATTTCTAAGCACTGTAATAACATTGTTACTGTTCCTCAAATAAATGGTAGTAAATTTACCAATCCCAGAGTGGACAGTTGCTTTGGCCTACTGGGATTTTAAATTGTGATGGCAGGTTACAGTATATATCACCAATGAGTAGTGAGCTCTTTGGGACATCCTGCCTGCTACTATTAGTTGGTTAGTTCCTTGTCCCTTTTCCTTGCAATACTGCTTACTCCCTGTGCAGAGAAAACAAAGCAGAATAAGGGACAATATCTGCCAAAAAATTTCAAAAAACATAATACTGTGGAAAGCCATTGGACCATTAGTTGCATTCCATCTCCTGGAAAGACACACATTTTAGAAAAAAATGTCAACGAGAACCATCACTATCATAATTTTATTTCGGTGTAAGTAAAACAATTTAACACAATTATAAAAATTAAAAAAACACCAAAGAAAGTAGAATACAAACAAAATAATGTCAATACAACCATTTATATATTTCATGTGTAGTATGCAATTCATTCATACCAAAAAAAAGAGATCTGCTCTATTAATCGGCTATTATCTCATTTAATTTTACAACAGCACATAAAATGTGACTCACAGAGAAGCCAACCGGCAGACAATACAAACATTAGTAAATGCAGAAAAGGGGGTCTGCAACTAATAAAACCTCTGGATATCAGCAAAAGACTGATATACTCCTGATGGGCAATTTTCTAAAATTTGCAGAAAACATAAAGTGTACTGATGATTGGATTGATAGTTTATCATAGGGCAAGGATTAGAGAAAACAAAGAAAGCCCAACCTTTTTGGAAAAATAACATAAAGTGCATACACCCCACTCTGAAAAAAGTCAATAACTAACAATCATAAATATTAGAACAGATGAGAAGGTATTGTCCCATATCCTCTGTTGTTTGTAACAACGGATAAGATCTTACTGAGGGTTTCTTTAACTCAACATAATCTGTAACTGTTTCACTAACCTGAAAAAAATGACTTCTTAGCCCAAAACTGGCCTTTCTATTGAGTATGCCAAGACTGTGGGAATAAATCAGGTCTTTCCGAATCAGGGTGTTTAATGTATTTTAATGAAGAAAAATGCACATAGGAATCACGTTTTGTACAATCTGTAATACTCTTACATTTAGTTCAGTTGCAAAGTTTATTCAAATACACATCGATTACAAGAGTGGTGCTAGTTTAATGCAGTCCTCTAGGGACATTATACCAAGTTCTTTATGCAAACAGAAACTGGGCGTCCATTGAGGTGAACCCAAGAGTCCTCTGTGGAACCTGTTTTCCTCAGCCTGTAAAGCAGAGGCATTGATAGAACACTCCAGCTGTCCACACCAAGATCACAGAAAAATCCTTAACAGAAACATAATTATTAGAGATCAGTGTTTTTCTACACATTGTAATAGTCTAATTAAACTTGAACATTCAGCAGGGATGGAAGTATTGTTTTAAAAATGTAGGAGCATAATGTTTACACCTTGTTTGAATGTTGAAACAAGAGCCTGGCTTTTTGGAGAGCTTGTAAAAAGCAATATAACGCTACAACCCAGTTTGTTAAAAACCCGAATAATGGTGCCAATGATAATGTATATTGCTTGTAGTTAAATCCTAAAAGAACAGCAGGTACATCTACAGGTACATTACAGTGACTGCCAGGGTCATCCCTGTCCAATGAAGTCAAAGGAGCAAACCTAATGGAAGTAGAAAACGAAAATTCCATAGTTTTATATTAAGAATGCAAAGTGTTATCATCCCAATTGAAGATGGCAAGTTTGTTAAAAATAATTAAGAGGGACAAATGTATTTCTAATTCTTGGTAGACTCAAGTAGTTCACAATAGAGAATTACTTACAAAGCAAAAAAAATATTTGGAGTTAATTACAACTCAGTTACCTGAACCTTCCTTAAGTGATGTATCGATCTACGAAAAATGTCTCACCATAATTACGCCATCAAGCATAATATTTTGTCCTCAAAGGTGAGATGTTAGCCAAGGCATAGTCTTGTCTTCTCTCTGGTTCTGCAATGGGGGTGGGAATTGGTTAGGATCATGACATATGGGGAGACCAGTGGAGCCACGTGGATACCTGGGAAGCTTTCTTCAGTCTGGTAATGTGATTCACTATGCCTACCATATCCCGAAACATTCTGGGTTGGAAGGGTGTCCTTCCACCAATGATTGTGATAGTAGAAGTTCCTTCCCCACCTTCTAGCAAAAGTCACAGCCAACAACAATGTATCCTGATCAAAATAACTGAATAGAGCCTTTTCAGAGAGCGCGTCAGATGTGTGAAGGGAATCCTGCTACCAAGGGGCAGTGGTAGTTTAAGTCCCTTCTTTCCTTCTAGCAAAAGCAATTACAAAGTGTATCCCACTTATGCTGCAGTCCTCTTGCCCACTTTCAATGTGTGATACTTAATGAACCTCAACAACAATGACTACATAATGACTATTCAAATATCCATCATAGGGACCCATTTAGCTGCCTACTTGCCTTATTTATCTGCTTTGCACATTTATAGGTAAATCTGTTCCTTCCAGCGGGTTAAAACAAAGAGATCAACACCTAAAACCATAAACTGATGACTTGTTACCCTTCCAAATGTTCTCCAAATTTACAAACAACAAATATTTTCGAAAATCTGCATATGTTTCCAAATTCCCCAAGAGTTTGTTGTTTTAATATTAGGACCATCAAGTCCACCTCAACAATTGGAATGAACACATCTTGTTCCAAACCTTAGGGCTGCCTTTAGAAGGTGCACTGTAAGTGCACCACCTTTTTGTGGCGCACTTACAGTGTGCCTTCTAAAGGCATTTTTGCCTCTGCGCCCATGTAAATAATACTGCATGAGAGATCCCCGCATTTCCATGCAAATGTGGGAATGCCCTCCAATGAAAGCAGTGGTGCTATATGTGCACCAGCACTGTGTGTATTACAGACAGAGCCGCACATGCATTTGTGGCCCCTTCTGTAATTCCAAAGTGCCCCAGGGGTATGCAAAGTGGGCACAAATGCCTGTTGTGTCCCTGAGGCACTTTATAATAAGACCCTTTGGTGTACTGTAATCCTCACTGACATTCGTTAGGTAAACCTCGGTTTTATGATGGGCACTCTTAAAGAAGACATTCACGCTATTTGTTGATTTACATTTCCATAAAAGATTTCCCTTTCTTGTAAACTCAGGCAGTAATTGAGACTATAGATATGAAATGGACATTCAGTTTTCTACAAGATGACAATATTACACAACAGACCTGTAACACCCAACAACTTGTCTCAACATGCATGACCTGTCAAGAAACGTCCTTCTGTCTTTCCCAGTGCCAGACATAAATATCACAAAGATGGGGTGTATATCTGGGGTGAAGCACAACCTGTACTGCATCATGACCTGTAACATTCAGCCATCAGCAGGCCTTACAATCCAGGGACCCATAGACAGCAATCCTCTCTAAGGTGCTCTGTGGAGAGTGAGTCGCAAGAACTTAAGATCAGACATGGGGAAGATGTGAGGGTCACGCACTTCCATGGGCAAGTTGGAAGCATCCACAGAGGCACCTGTAGAGCCCACTCCATGCAGCCAAGCACCAGGTCCTACACATCACCAACCCTGTCCTATTATTTGCCAGTGGCATCATAGCCAAACTCATAAAGCTGCCCCACAGGGTTGAACCTCCTGCAATCGTCATCTTCCTTAGTTCTTCCTCTGGTGTAGAGGGTCCTCACATTCTTTTGGTGGCACCAATCACACTGAGGTCAAAGACTGAATCAATGAGGGCCTGTGTAGACCAAAAGGTAAGCTAGGGTTCTTAGGTGGATAGCTTTATAGACGATTTTTCCTCTACTAGCTAAAAGTGCTGGGTACTCCTGTTCCTCCAGCTCAGGTTAGCCTTTCCTTCATGAATGGATATAGACATATGTTTCCCCCTCCATAACAGAGCCATCAGATCCTTGGCTTCAGACATCTCTGCTAACCAATTTTCAAGACCCTAGAAACAAGCTCTTTAGCTGATTAGAAAGGCTCTGAGTTCTTCCACCTTAATAAAATAAAGGGAACTTGAGCCTTTCTATAATATTCCCTTGCTACTTTAAAACTATTCTACACACTATCCAGGAATCCATCTGAGTGTTTTCACTGTCCTCATGTTCAATATCCTTATCAAAGTAGTGTCCTATTTTTCTTTATTTTTAAACAGGGAAGATGACCATTTCAATGGCCTAGATGATTCTAAGATCCATGACTCAGTCTGTTCCAAGAAATGGTAAGAAAAAAATTGAAACAAATCCTTCTAAAAGAAAAATGTCTACTAGGCTAAGTGCTTTCCCTTAAGCACTGCAGATCAGAACCCACCTCAGGAGGGCCTCGGGCATGTGAGATAATAGCTTCTGGGTGGTTGCCACGGCTGAGGTTTCCTTAGGGATGAGGTACTCCCAAGAGCTGCCATGAGAGTGCAGTGGCATAAGCCTACTTTTTATTTTCATATTAATTGGTAAAAGGCCTCCACAGAAATGCCACTATAGCTTGCAGAAAGCGAACGTGCACAGTGAGGTTGCTGCTAGCAATGGAAGACATCAAGAACCTCGAATAAACTACCTGATGGAAATGTACAGTATAGTGGGTCAAGAGAAGAAAGCCTGAGTCGGTTCTGAGTACTGATGTGTGAAGCTTTTATTATACAAGTGAATTCTATGAAGCTTTGAATTAATGGCATTCATGTAGCTCAGAGTGCCCCACTTTCCCCGAAGCATAGTTGTCTCTCTCAGGTTTTAGTCTCGTGATTAGTTTGATTGAAAGTGCCTCCTTCAAGGCTTTTCCACAACGACTCAATACACACTAGGTAAAAGTATGTCAAATTACACTTGCAGACACCTTGAAAAGTTAAGAACATGAAACATTGAAGCACCGTGAACGTCCCCATTTTCATGTGAATACTCGACCTCCCATATTTTTTGAAGGGTGCAAGAAAAAAACTGTTCACACTCTCCTTGTACAAATAGCACAATGTTTGGCAGACTGACTTGGTTCTTCAGCCTCAATCATCCTCCACCAACTGTATTATATTGTATGGTATTGTAATTGTATTTATAGGACTTACAAACCCTGACGTGTTATTTAATTGCTGTGGTTAATCCAGTTGTTGTATATTGTTGGTTATCGGGTTAGGCTTGTGCTCTTAAGAAATTATTCGAGGTATTTCCTCCCATTTCTTGTGGTAGATTAGGTTAGTAAGAAATAGGTGTAATTATTAGTGAACGTTTATGGAAACTGAACTAAGAGATTAGTAGATAGGCTAGAAGAGGTTAAATAATGTTAACTACCAAGGAGAAGTTACACAGAAGGAGAATTTTGGAGGAATGGTTACCCAGAAGGCAAGATTGTGATTTATGAGGAGAGGTATGGTTATGTTGCTGAAATATAGTAGAGAGCAAGGCAGACAGGCATGTAACACAGAGGTGTTAAGACATGCAGAGGGTGGATTAAAAGGAGCTGATCAGTCAATAGAAAGGGGAGATAATAATCAATAGCTATAAAGAATGATAGCAGTAAGCATAAAGAGTAGAAAGAAAGATGGAGGGGTTCTGCCTGTGGGCAGGCGATCTATGTTGTTCCTACTTTGGGTGTTTCCTGTGGCTGTTGATTTTGACACAGTCTATCAATGTTTGCTTGCACAGATATAGAAGATTATTTAGATTCTTCTAACTTCGTACTTGGCTCGTTTTAATATAAAAGGTGCACAGTTGTATGGTATGTCCAGCTAGCTAGTTCTTTACATTTTATCTGGTAATATTTGAAGGATTGGGTCACCTCTGGGATTTGCACTGAATTATTCCAGTATGAATTATTTGAAGCGGGCCATGTGGGTGAAAAGCTTCTAAAGGATGTGGTTCTCCCTAAAAATAGTAAAGGGGTGTTTACCATTGGCTACTGGACCCTAGAGGGTCCTGGATAGGGTGAACACCTTTCATAGAATAAATACTGACTATTTGTTTACCTTTGTATACAATTTTCAGGATTTTTTTTTGCAACATAGTAAATAGCCTTCCGTTTGCTCTAATAATCATCTGAAATTATTTGTGTAGCTCTTATATACTTGAAAAATGATTTATTTATGAGTTTGCTGTTTCACCTTTATGTCTCACAAGGGAAATAATACTAGATTTTACTGCCTTTCCCCAAAAACATTTCTGACATGGGTTTAAAAATATAGGCCCTCATTACAACCCTGACGTACGGCGGTAAAATGGAGAAAAGTACTGCCAACAGGCTGGCGGTATGTTTCCCCATATTATGGGGTTGGCTCAAGCCAAACCGCCAATGTACCACACCTTCCGCCACGGCGGTAACGACTGTGGGATTATGACCCCGCCTTCCGCCATGGTTTTCATGGCTTCCTTACCGCCACGAAAACCATGGCAGTAGGCACTATCAGTGACAGGGAATCCCTTCCCTGTCATTGATAGGGTTCTTCCCCGCCCCCTCCCCCTTCTCCTCCTCTTGTGTCCCTCCACCCCTCCTGGCCCTCCCCACAACATACACGCACCTTCACGCACCATCTAACACACGCATATACACACTCATACCCACATTCATCCATGCATGCATACATCCATTCACACACACATCCACACACACACACATACATACATGCACACACGCATGAACACAGCACAACATACACACACTCACACATCCATACACGCACACACAGACAACACGCATCTCACACCCACATACATGCACGCTCAGACAGACACACCCAAATCCCTACACACACACAACACCCACCACCCTCTGCCCCTGTCGGAGCACCTGACTTACCTGATGTCAGGGGGTCCACTGGCAGGAGACGGAACGGGGCGCTGCTGCCAGCAGCAGCGTCCGCCAGCAGAACACTGTGATACGGTCTGCGGCGGTCTACTGCGTGGCGCTGCTGCTGGCAGCAGTGCCACCTTACCGCCATCCGCCATCATGGCCGCAGCCAGAATTCCGCCATCCCTCTGGCGGAATTCCAGCTACAGTCATAATTTGATGGACGGCTGTTAGCCGCGGTGACGGTCTTTTGACGGCTGTCGCTGGGGCAGTAGACGGTATATACCGCCAATGTTGTAATGAGGGCCATAGTCCTTGCCAGGAAAAACAACCAGGTGGCAATATTTGTCCTGAATGCAGGCTGAGAGAACTGAATTTGAGTTCATGTAGGGACCACGTTGGGAATAACAAAGCCTTAACCATTCTTATGAACTTTTAGTAATTCTCAGTTACTGATCTTTGCAGGTCGGCGTTCCATAGTTTTATGGCTTAACATGACAAAGGTAGTGTTACCAAAGGCTTTCTACATGTGAGCGGGAAGTATTAAGCATGGTGCTAATCTCGAATGTAAATTCCTCGACTGGGAAACTTTGCTTAAATGAATGTAACGTGGAACAGAAAGAGGTGAACTGGAAACATTAGAGACAGGAGTCAAAAACTCGGGTAGTCTGGGAGGCGAAGAAGAAATGATTGATGGATTAAAGTGGCATAAATTCAAATAGATCAACAACAAATATGAGGATCAAGGTATAAATAAACCAGGCCCGTGCAAAGTTTTCATTTGCAAGCAAAGGCCCGCCTATTAGGTACCCATATCTGATGTCATTTTACTTTTTTTTTTTACTTTTTTTAAATAGTTTTGGCAGACGGGAAGCTCACAGGACCATAAAATACTTTTCTAAAATTAAATCTATGTTGCTACATCATGCGTTGCTCTGCCAAAGTTAGCTATATGACTTTATGAACTGTATGATCAAAGTTAACTGCATGACTTTACAAACTGTATGGATAAAATATTGAACATATATCTTTTGTGCACCCAAGGCATACAGCCAAACAATTTTTTTGAAGGCGACTGCAGAGGTGAAATATGCATAAAGCCTGAAAGTTTCGTGACAATTACGTGAAATATGCAATGAAAAATGCTCGCCTCTAGAATAGACCCAATGTAAAAATAAGATCAAAGTGTTGTGAGCTTGGAAAGACATAGGCACAAGTTAAAGGCTGTTACAACATAAGGTATCAACACACAGAGAAGCAAAAAAAGAGGGGTGGAGTGTTGGACTGTTCTTTTCCATGTGTTTTCCATGTAGTGGTGCACACACATTCAGGCGTAATCAAGTTACAACTGGGAGTTGTGAAGTTGTAACTCCTGCAGAAAGATGTGGAAAGAGTGTGTAGTAATCCCATTGTCACAAGAGAAGTAGGACATTTCACAGTAAACATTTTTAATTAGAGAAGAAAGGATTTCTAGGGTTAATTAAAAAATAAGGCGGAGACAGTGAAGTGAGAACCGCAAGAACCGCTTCCAAGTGACTCATGAACCGCTTCGCAGTAGCGGAGCAAAGCGACGAGCCAGAAAGCCAGCTGGGGTGGCAAAATTGAGAAGGAGAGTGCAAGAAGCGGGCAGGATTCAGGGCTAAGCTGTGGGCTTGCGACCCAATATCCTAGCCCCCGTGGTGGTTGGATGAACAGGCAGAGGTGAAGGGTGGGCAAAGTTGCTGGGGAATCACTGAACTGCGAATCACTAAAACTAAAACTGTAGCATCCTGCCTCTGCTGCTTCGCCAGCTTCCAGCTCTTGCTACGTGTACTCCTGCATTACCCCAGCATCAACCCTGCATTACTCCTGCATCATCTCTGCTTTATTAGCACTCTGGTAAATAATGGATAGGACTGACCGCAGAGGGGCAGACGGGAAGGTTAATAAAGATATATGGATGTATAGGGGGCTGCAGTATTGCTAAAGGAAGGCTCTCACAAGTCACGACCTTGACCTACACGACAATCTGCACAGCAGGGATATATTGAGTGCCCTGTATGATCCATGATTTGGCAGTACAAGATGGGAGTGTTGTGCTTGGTGTAGCACTAGAGTCAGGACCCCTGGGCAGAGCTAAAGAGGCACAGAAGCAGCCGGGCTAGGCCTCGGTGCGGCTTGCTCTACTCTGTGTGCTCCCCATCACCTTGATCCGTGTGGTGGACACTGCAGAAACCCTTGTAATTCCAGTGTGCATTGTGTGGCACAGAGTTATATTGTCACAACAAGGCGCGCAGCTATTGGATATTAAGAAAGCTGGTTATTAATTGAGGCCTGACCACTCACAAGATGTTGCAGAAATATGATGCTAAAAAGCAGACAAATTAATAATACAAGACATATGGTCCCGAGGCACTCAATGAGAGTGTTCAATGGGTTGATTATGACACATCCCAAAGCAAAAGGATTTCGTCGGATGGAGCCCAGGACTATGGTAGGAGCTGGGGTAGTTGATGCCATCAATCGCAGTTGCACATAAAGAAAGGCCATTTCTAAACCTCCCATAGGGCTAATAACTAACTTCTATCGGAAGGTGAATAAGATGCCCCCCTTGCAGCTGATTGCTGAGCTAGCAGGGTTAGCGGAGCGAGCAATGATACAGGGACATGCCCTGGAGGATGTTGGAGAAGAGCCCTGTAAGGGGAGTCCAGAGGGAATTAGTGAAATGAGAGCTGATGGAGACGCTGAAACTGTTTTGTCTGGATCCTCAGTGACAGTGCCCATGTGTGAGCAAACCCACAAGATACTATGTACAACACCCAAAAACCAACAAAGTTTAATGGATACCCCAAGGAAGTGAATTAATCTGTGGCTCAGTCCCAGAGAAGGAAGGAGCATGAGGTCCTGTTCCGCAGCTGCTCCAGTAGAGAGCCAATGGTACCAAGTGATTACCTCAGAGAAGGTAAGCGAAAAGGGAAAAGTAACTATCTGAGTGAAAGCTCCCTTATGTTTCTTGATTATACACTCCCAGACATACCCTACAGCCCAGTAGTTATTAAGAACATGGCAAGTGCAAGAATGATTGGATGTTGTGAATTGTCTGATGTTCCATCATTATCAGATGATGGTTCTGAGGAGGTCCGGATGGAGGCTGCGCTTGGCATCAAATCTGTCAATGGCAGTATTACCTCTATTGGGGGCTTTCCTTGAATGACTCCATGCTTCAGAGCAACCTTTCTAGTCAGTACATGTGGGGTACCCCATACCTGCAGAGTCTCCGCAGGTTTTGTAATTTCTGAGGCCATCGCTGCTTTTCTTGGGGGAACTGATCACATCAAGTAATTTTTAACTATATTATTACAGGCCCTAGTTCCGAATGGAAGGAAGCATGATGCATTCCCTCAGTCCCCACCAGTGAGATGGCCACAGTCAGACCAAATGTGCAATATTTAAAAGGAACACTGTTCAGACGCAAACTCCAATACAAACTCCAGTACAAATTGAGAGCCACACGCAAACCAGTGCAACTGTGATCACCCCCTGTGTTGATGGCGTTTGCATTTGTGGAGAGTGTGATGGGGCTATCACAGCTGGGAGGGATAGCCAGCTCTTAGATGAGCATCCAATCAGCAGCCTTGAAAATGCTATTGTTTCCACCAAACCCATACAGGTATTGGTCGGCAGTGTGGAGTCCGAAGTGAGAACCTCTGGGCTGCAGGGAAAAGCCTCAGGCAAAACAGGTGAAGGGCTGAGTATTGGCACCAAGAAGAAGGGAAATGCAGTAAAAAAGGGGCAGGGGTTTACACCGTTCCCAGAATATTCTTTAAAATGGTTGTTTTCCAACCCCAAGGGATGTGCAGCCAGTGGGTTAATTCCAACTGCCAGCTATAAGGCTTTGCCAATTGTGGAGAATACAGATGTTTGCAATTCAACTTCTCCATTGCTGGTTGACATCCCTGGCAGGATGGGAGGTGTTGGGACAAAGCAGGGGGTTCTGAAACTACTCAAACCCCCTACTGTGAGGACAACCGAAGTTTGGGAGATCCAACTGAAGGGGCAACCTGTCCAGAACACCCTAGAAGGGCAAGGATGCCTAAGAAAAAAACAGGCTCTAGGAAGAGAGCAGTTGTGATGAAGTGTACAAGAAGAGCAGTTAATGCCCATAGTCCTCCACCTTGCCCTCAGGATATAGTGGCAGCCCAAACTGGGCATGGGGGTGCATGTAGTGCTAAGAAACGGGAGGTGCAATCCAGCCTCAACAGCGATGCTATAACATTTATCGCGCCTCCAGTGATTAGATACAGAGACAGTGCAGAAGATCACAACCTGATTTATGATCACACTAATGCTTCTGTAGGCATCTTGTCTGATGAAGGAATGGTGGGTGTTGTTTGGAGTTTGTCAATCTTTTTCCTGATACCTGGCTAAATCAACCTTTAAATAGCTCAAGGCTGCTAGCTCTCTTTTACACTGTTCCAGAGCATAGAGTTCTTTCTTCTAGCAATGGGAAACTACTGAAGCAGCAGAGCAAGCAACAGCGGTATGACCGAGGTGGGAGGTGTGCCCATCCCACCGCTTTCTCAGAAGGCCCTGTTGCTTCTTGTCCCTCTGCTCTAGTCGAGGTTGTACTGCCTGGTATAGCCAGACTCACTCTCAGCCTTATAGATTGGTTCCACATAATGGGGTCAACGTGCTGCTGTGCCTTGATATCAGCCAAGAGGAAACTGTCCTGGATGAGCGGTGCAGGAGTAATATAGGCATGTTGAGCACTGGCAGCCCACACAGATATGGATCCTCAGCAATGGGAACAATGAGGAGGTCCTTGGTTGATGGCGATAGACTGCATGAGACCCTGACCATTACTACCAGCAAAAACAGTAGGCAAATCAGGATTCCCAACCGTGGCGAGAAGAAACTTCGGAACAACTGTGAGGACCGGTCATGGGTAGCACTGCTTGAGACTCAGGGGCCCCTTCTAGAGTGAGCTTTGACTTAGTAAAGAAGGTTTTCTCCCTCTATTCTGCCATTTCCCCTGCATATACCACTTCTAAACCTTCCCCGTGTAATAACGTGGAGGAGGAATGTATACAAATTTGATCGTGTAACATAGTAGGCCTCACTAGCAAAATAGATAATAGTGACTGGTTAGAATTTGGCGGCTTACGTGATATTTGTTGCTTCCAATAAACTTGGGCCCTTGGTGCAATATGTGTAAATCGGTTCTTGGGAGTTGACATGCTGGCTGCCCACTCTAGGAAGTCAGCCATCTGGTGGTCTTTCAGTATGGGTTTTGTGTAAGCTAAACTGTAAAGTACAGCAAGTATATCTGTTATTTCTGTTGCTTTCTGCTAATATCCAGCATGTGAGACTTAGGCCTGGGGGAGTTATTTGGGGGGTGGTTGACATCTTGAATGTATATCGCGCCAGGCTGATCTCTGGAGGTTCAGGCGTTCTGGAATGACTGTTCCGCATATATTGGAAGTGTTAAACGGGCTGCGATAGATGATAAACTAGTGGTGGGGGGTGTAAAGGAATCTGATGTTGATCCTTGGAGAATTTAATACAAAACCCTGCAATGCCATCAATAATAATGAAATCCTGATGAAAGATCTCAGCCTAGGAATCCCTGAGTCAGCTATATGTCGCTTTAAGTCCACACGGAAGTCCATTATTTGATTTCTTGTTAAATTACCAACTCAGCTTTTTAACAGCCACACCAAGTTGGATGATGTTGCCAAGGCAATCTTTGACAATGGGAGAAGCTCTTCAGTAATTATTGTGTAATTGTCAATGTGGAAGCCAGGGAGTCCATCCTTGACATGGTTGTGATCAATAGAGAGTGATCATAAACACTTGTCCTTAGTATGAGGATGAGTGTAATGGGGAAAGAAAGCGCAACAAGGCGGGCTGCAGGGAAATATGGGTGCAAGATTGTCCCACCTAATTGTAGAAGGAGAATAAGGTGGAATGGTGAGAAGTATCTGCGAGAACTCCAGCAACTCGATTATATGGTGGCCAACTATGGACCACCTATTATAGATGGTCTAACCAGTGATAGCCCCTTAATCCTAGCCATATATGACAAGATGGTAAGCAAGTTGAGGGCCTTGTGGTCTAAGACTGCAGAGTCTAAGGTAGTCGGTATTAACAGAGGGGAGTGACTGGGGAAGAAGGTTTGGTACAACAATGAGTGTGTGAGGATGAAAGAAGATGTTTCCTATGCCCTAGCACGGCGCCATGATAGCTGTGCTAGCGAAGAGAAATTTAGAGAGCGTGGAAGAGACTACAAGTGTCTTCTAGCCACCACAAAATTGTTGTACCAAAAGGTTCTATTTCTATGGGCAGAATTGAAGGAGGCCGCAGCTGAGAATAATTCCAAGAAATTCTGGGAATTGGTAGCTAGGGCGGGGAAGGGGACAGTAAATGCTGTAGAAACTTGCATAGGTCCATCTGTTTTGGTTCACCATTTTAGAAACTTATATAGTACTACTTTGGTTGTCCCCTTGGACCCATGTTGATGGGAGATGCCCTGCACACGTGTCCTAATGTAATAGAAATACTAATTCCAGAAGTAATCAGAACACTGGGTGCTATGAAGAAGCATAAGGCTCCTGGTCCTGATTTGGCACCCATAAACCTTTATTGTGAGGCACCCTATTATTGGGCTAGTCTCCTCACCAATTTGTTCAATGCAGCCCTCGCAGGGGAAAGCAGTGCCTTTGTCCTGGCGATCTGCCACTATTGTCCCGATTTACAGGAAGGGCGATCGAGGCTGCCCTGCTAACTATTGGTCAATCTCCTTCTTCGAGGGAGCTGGGAAGGTTTTAGGGAAAGTCTTGCTTAACCACATGCAGGGATAGGTGGATGCCCAGGGTGTTATGACAGAAGTTCAAGCTGGCTTCCGGTCCCGTGTAGGAAATATTGATCAGGTTATTAACCTCTATGTGATTTCACATAAATTTACAGTAATCGTGAGGTCTTCGCTGTACTTGGTCTTTATAGACCTAAAAGCAGTGTTCGATTCAGTAGATAGGGGCAAGCTATGGAGGTCACTGCCGGGCCTCGGGGTTGATGCTTCCCTAGTTAAAGCTATATATCGGCACTGCATTCGGGTAATATGGCCAGAGTGAGATACGGGACGGGTGGGGAGTGTACGTACCCTTTCCAGGTTCAAAAGGGCATCTGGCAAGGCTGTGTCTTGGCGCCATTACTTTTTAGCCTCTTTCTGAATGATGTGGTTGACTATCTCCTAGAAGAGCAGCTCGATGTTCCTGTCATAGCCGGTAGGAGGGTCCCAGTATTGTTATTTGCAGATGATGCAGTGCTTATGGTGTGTACAGAACATGCAGCCCACAGGCTGCTTGGTCGCTTTGCAAAGTATTGCGCCTTGCGGCCATGTCCTAGCCTTAGGCGAAAAATAGTGATTGATTGTGAACCAATTGATGTTACCAAGCTCTTTGACTACCTGGATGTGTGGTTTTCAGATAACTTAAATTGGGACAGTCATGTACGGAAGGTGGCTATAGTCTTACAGCAAGCGGCAGGGGCAATATTGAAGTTTAGGTTCAAGGCTGGCGCCAGAAGTATTCGTACCATCTTGGAAATATACACCCAAAAGGCAGTGACCGGAGTGCTCTATGGGGCAGAGCTTTAGGGATATGCGAACACCAGTGTGCTACAAGTAGCTGAGAAAAAATGTGTAAGATCTTTATTGGGGTTAGGGCCAGGAACCCCCTTGAAGGCCCGCTTTGCAGAGCTTAGCCTCGTGCCAATATCAGAACTGGCAGCCTTAAATCAGTATTATAATGGGTAAGGTGTGTACATAACTCTAAGGCAGGAGTGTATTTAGAAACTCTCGAAGAGGTCACTTCGAGTGGTGGACTTTGGGGGCATTCATGGGGTGGCTCACATTAAAAAGGTCTTAGGAAATCCTTATTTAGAAGCTTTGTGGGCAGAACCTGGCAGAATCAGGGAGGACACTGCGGGTCAGGACAAGGACCGGTACCACAAATTTAATAAGATGAGGGCATATCAGGAACTTAGGCCTGAATCGATGACAAGATTATATTTTAATAACGCCTATGATCCTGCCCCTATAGATTACCTGCATTTGCTATACCCCGAACTGAAGCGCTCTCTGCACATAAAATATAGGTTAGGTATACTGCCATTAAGAAGTTATCTAGCCCATACACGTAGGCTAGTGGCTGGACTAGAGTACTGTGATTGTAGCCTTGGGGAGGTTTACAATGTTGCCCACTTCACCTTGTTTTGCAGAAAATTTGA
Organism: Pleurodeles waltl; assembly: GCF_031143425.1. Taxonomy (NCBI): domain Eukaryota; kingdom Metazoa; phylum Chordata; class Amphibia; order Caudata; family Salamandridae; genus Pleurodeles; species Pleurodeles waltl. The sequence goes on along the minus strand of NC_090446.1, from coordinate 640,248,323 downwards.
TGTGGCTCAGAGACGGTGACTTTACCCCCTTTTTAAATCCAGAGGGCAGACTGTGCCGAAGCTGCACTAGACCTTTGTGTAAGTCCCAGCAACATTAGTGCACATAACTCGGTAGCCTCGTCTATATGGGCTGCCTGGCCCTGCTTGATGAAGTTGCCAGCCAAGCTAGGGTTGACTGAATCAGAAGATATTTATAAGTCCCCAGCGATTGCGTTTCTCTGTGATGGAATTTACCCCCTTCTGTATAAATGGGGCCATCCTTACTAGTTACATTTAATGTTTTGTGATAACTAACTGTTGTATGCACAATCACCTTTTCCTTGTATCTCCTTTTTCAATATCTTCTGTACAACCAGGGTTGGCCCCAGTAATTGTTTTTTTTAATGTCTTGTCGGTAATAATTGTTATATTTACAAGCACTTTTTCTCTGGGTCCACCTTTTTAAAGTTCCTTTTGCATAGATGGGGGTTGGCCTTTGTAGTCGCAGATGGCTGCATTTGTAAATACATGTGCAAGGTGTGGTTTTATGAATCAGCGAACTGCCTTTTGTGGAGCAGCTCTGTTGCTGTTGCTTTTCTATCTAATGACTACTTGGTTTTATATGTGCTATGTTTTTTATTGTGTAATGTATACTGTTTTATATTATTGTAAGGCTTGTAGCTGAAACTATGCATGATAAACTGTAAAATGAGGCAGAGTTCTTAATCCTAAAGCATATTTTTTCCCAATGTATGACATATACAAAATGCAGCTGTATTATTTGAATCCAGGCAGTTCTTTACAACACTGGTAAGTTCGTGATTAGGGTGGGGATTTAATGCACCAAATAAGGCATAATTTCAGAACAGATATGTGGGACTACGGGTCAGAGGTTGCTCGACTCGGATGGTACATAGGCCTGCAGGTAAGAGGCGATCAAGCCGGATCGATAATGACCCCCATGGAGGCGTCAGCACCATGGTTCGCTTCTTTGCCCTGTGCACTGGACTTGAAATATACCCTGCTGGTGCCTGGGATATCGAGGGTGATGAAATCGAAAGTGCGCCTGGGTCATGCTCCAGTGCACTGCATCAATCTTGGAGCACAGGAGAGGTCGTGCGCCTATGTAAAGAGTGGCAGCACGGCTTCCATGGCAACTCCTATTGTTCAATGCGCGACTCAGTAATTTATCGTAAGTGTCATAAATTCGGTTTTCATTAAGCGGAGCATGTTTAAAAACCATGCGGTGAAACTAGTTGATCAATTCTCTATCAGTGACAATATAGCAGAAATAAATTAGTCTGTTTTCTCTTAGGTGTTGTGGGTAGTCAAGCCCTGGGATATTTCCACAGAAAGGTGAAGTGTAGCAAAAGGTAGGTTATTTTACGTTTGAAACAAAAAGATCTTACTTGTAGGAAGTCATCATCGCCTCCCGTGCAAAACACAATCTGTCCTCTTCATTGAACCCTCAGGGGCGCTGTCTTCAATTTTTCGACTTTTCGCTTTCTTCCTTTTATTTTCTTTCTTCTTTTCTTTTTAAGTTGCTTTTGTTTTTGCATTTTTTTCTTTTCTTACTTAGATTTCTATTCTATTTTCAGTTTTTGTCCCCCTTTTTGAAGAATTTCTGTAACCAATTTACTGTCCTTGCATGGATTTGTTTTATTTTCCGCATTCCTTGATCATTGCTTGACACTTTTTGTTCTTTCTTCCTGTATATATTTTTCTACATAACCTCTGTTCTTTAATTCGTCATTTATTGCATTATTTCTTACTTTGTTTGTTTGTCTCATTTCTTACTAAGTTTTCTCACTTCATATCTTTCTTGCGTCCAGTTCAGTGGTGGAAGGTGGAATTTCAAAGTGGTGGGGAGTGAAAGTTGGGAATGCGTCCATTTCTTACGATAATGGCATCACTCCTTCCTTTTAACCAATGAGGCTTCCTGCCTCCCTCTAGACCCTCCCTTCCCCTTTTAAACCCCCCCCACCCCTACCACCTCCTGTACAAACACAAGCCCAAGCAGCAACTCAGACAGTCCGTACTGGGGGGGCGGGAGGGAACGGAAAGGAAGGCGAGGGAGTAGGACTAGGAGTAATGCCATTATCGTAAGAAATGGACGCATTACCTCCCTCGCCTTCCTTTTAACCAATGAGACATAGCAAGAAACACACAGGAGACGGACACTGAGTTGCAAGAAGTTTATTATAATGCACACAGACCACCGAGACCCCACCCCTATTACCTCATAGAGGATAAGACCCGGTGACCCAACACCGACTCCAAACTACCCAAGTCCTTCAGCCTATAATGCCGAACAAACGTTGAAGGAGAGGCCCAAGTGGCGGCCCTGCAAATCTCCTCCACCGAAGTCCCCTGAAGCGCCGCCACTGTAGCCGCCATACCCCTGGTAGAACGGCCCTGAATCCCCTGGGGAGGAGCCACCCCTTTCAATGAATATGCCAACAGAATCAAAGATCTCACCCACCGACTCAATGAAGCCGTGGAAGGCTTCTCACCCTTCCGGGCCAGACCGAAATTCACAAAAAGCGAATCACCTTTACGGAAAGGAGCCACCCCACGCAGATACTCCAACAACGCCCTGCGCACATCTAAAGACAGGTCGTGTGCTCTATTCTATATGTTGAACAAATGCATTTGGCATTGGCACATAGATCGCTGTGGGGACAAACTACTTATGTGGCTTTACATGCAACAACAGGCTATGCGAATGTGTGTGTATAAGGCAGACAACATGTATAATCGTTTCTGGGGTAACAGGGCCTGTGTTGTAAGTGCTTGTATCAAAAGACTAGTTGTGTACCCTGTGGAGGTTAGTGCCTCGGTATGTAATGACAGTTTGTGAGATTGAGTGCATGTTGACATGCTGTTGGTATGTAGAAGGGTATTTGTGTTTGTGTGTTTGTAAACAGGCGGCGTATCGCTGCTTGGACTGACTGACTGCTTGTTTTGCGTTTGGAGTCTCGACTGCGTGCATGATTGTGTTTGTGCAAGAGAAAATGCGCCTAGCTGCAGTTCGGAGCATAGGAATGCTGTTTTAAGCATGTTAAAGGGTGACTCTCCTGCAGTGCCCATGTTAGATATTTTGTCCTAAACATCTCACCCTGTTCCATAAACACACTGAAAGCTGGACATATTTTGGGTATCACCTATACCCAGGAAGAAGATAAGCAAAGCCTGAGTGGGGCAGAGTAACCCGCAGACCGGGCAGTACATGTCTCCTGCGGGGCCTGCGGTACTCCTCGAAGGACCCTGTGTGGCGAGCAATTGTTAACCGAGGATCCGAAAGGACACAGAAAGCAGAGGTGGTTGCGTGTGTCTTTATGCTTTCTTACTCGTATCAATCTATGTACTCACAATATGCAGGTCGGGGTCCGGATATAAGCAGCAAGGTCAGGCCTCCACTCCAGTCAAAGCGAAGTCCATGTGTGTTCTCCAGTGCTGAAGCTAAAACTTCTCTACAGCTTTTGTCATGCACAAGGAAGACTGAGCAACTGACATGAAATGGCCAATCACTGCATAGCTTCAAACAAAAGCCATACATTAGTTGTCCATGTTCTGTGCCTCCCACTCTCTGTGCTACCTCATGTGAGTGGAAGTGGGAACTGGAAGCCAGCCTCCCTACTTGCTTCTCATGTGCTAATCCAGATGCTGTTTCCTTGTTGGTTATATTAGCAAACATCACAAGAGCAGTGTCAGGAATGGCTCGGAGATGCGAACCCAGCGTTCCTTAGGTCAGCGAGATACTGCAGCTGTGACCCCCCCCGGGTCCTAACATTGCACAGGTAGGAGAGGCCTCAAGTACACGTCGGGCTAGCCACAGGAAGGCACCTGTCCATCTCGACATGCGCATTTCAAGACCTGGTAGCCTAATATCAATTGATGAAACCCCTACCTCATGAAGAAGGACAACAGAACCTGTTGACCCACCCGCAACGTAAAAGCACCATGGCCAGAAAAAATAATAATAATGTAAAATGTATTTATTAAGGGCGCTGAGGGAGAAATTAATACGAGGTAGCAACACTCTAACACACCTATAGAGGAGCTGCCCCTGGTCCAGTTGTTTTATATTGTGTTATTTTATGTTATGTTAAGTTTTCTTAGAGGGCATGCCACCTCCTCAGGGGAGTTATTGGGAAGGCTGATAAAGAATACCGAAGGCAACTCTTGAGGGAGTTCCTGAGAGTAAGCAACATTTTCATTAACTTGTGGAATCTCAAATGGGTTAATGCCAGGCACATTTTCTCCAGGGGTGTGCAGATTCTTTTGTGTAATATGTATCATTTTTGCAAAATTAAAATGATTGAAGCCACGCACCGATTGTCCATTTTCTGTCAGCTCCTCAGTGAAATACAATTTGCTGGTATCCCAAGTAACATTTCTCAGGTAACACCTCAAACAAATATATAATTTGAAATACGGACAGGAAACTGGTTCAATCAGATAGTGCCTAGTTCCAGGAGTAAATGTCTCTCGACATGACATTTTCTACTTGAACCAGTCTCTTGCAAGAAAAAAATTAGCAACTGAGTTAGGTGAAAATATTACAAATTTGCACATTTTGTATAGCACAAAATGTGTTAATTAGGCAAGATTACAACAGTGTACCAACATTTTGCAATGTTTCTGAAGTCTACTAGTAGGGAAAAAGCATAGTGGAGGTGCCCTACAGAGTTCCTATTGCCAAATTCAAGCTGAAAAGAAACAGAACATTACGATGTATGAAAATAGTTTAAAGTCAACTAAAATACCAAGATTATCTACTGTGGTGGAAGTACAATGGGCTGCCTCCTGTGAGAAACCTCCCCGAGTGAACAAGCCCTTGGGTGCCCTATCATGCTGATGTGCGCAAATGTGCTCATAGAGGACAGTAAGGGGCATATTGAAGAACCCCTAGCGCCATTCTAATACCACATTATTGTCATTTTTTCATGCAAATGTGGCGTTAGAAGGCCAAAACGGCACGCCATATTTACAAAGTAGCGCAATACATGCATCTCGTCACTTTGTAACCCTTTGCGCTACATTATGCCTGCGCCAGGCATAATGTGTGCAAAGGGGGCCTTCCCCCATTATGGGGGTCAAAAACTGGTGCAAGGAAATCTAAGACATTATTTTCAGCACTTTTTTCATGTGTTGAAAGGTGCCTTCCATTGGTTACAATGGGCCTCTGGGTGGTTTGCAGGATTAGTGTCAACATTTTTTACACTAATCCTGCACAGCGCACGGCCGGAGGTCCTGCCGCAAACCCCCCAGCATGTGTCCAACTCCGTGCTGTGCTGAGCACAGCAGGTTTTTTGGTGTGCTAGTTGGTGTTTTTTTTTTGTGGTTTTTGCATTGCATTTCTCGTCCGATCACACTGGAAGCTGAGCTTTCAGCACGATGGAGGCAGCCTCTGATGAGGTCAGTGCGCGTTTGCACGCTGATGTAATCAGATGTCACTGGGGGAAGGTGGGGTTCGGGGTTGGAGGAGAAGCAAATCCCCTTCCACCCCTGCCCTGGGGGGTGGGTAGGTGGGAGGCTCATGGGGGTGCGCTAGCGCTCCCCCCATGAGCCGGTCCCAGGACGGAACAGTTACATCCTTAGTGCCTGAGCGCTGCAGCCAAGGATGTAACCATTACGTCCATGGCGTCCAAGGAGTTAAATGTGATCCTGTTAACAGAATGAGATTGAGGATATACCTAGTATAACTTACAGGAAGGGGAGATCATTAAGGGATTCTATGAAGCGAAGTGAATTTATAGCTCCATGATACAGTACTGTCTTGGATTTGAAGGATTTTTACCCATGTAAGAAATGCAAAGCATGTAAAATTAGTAATGTTATGAAAGAATTTGCATTGCCCCCTACGAAAGAGAACAGGAGTATTAACACATTTTTGAATTGCAGTTCGGACTATGCTATTTATGTCTTGCTTTATCCTTGTGCGAAACACGTGGGTAGTACAATTCATCCAATTAAAAGGCATATCTTGGAACATATGAGGGCACTAAGGAATCAGGATAGTCACTATCCTGTGGCTCGTCATTTTGCAGAATTTTATTGCAGCAATGGAGAGTTGCTTCAGTTTTTAGCCATTGACCAGGTAAGAGGGAACACATGTGAGAGCAATAGGTAACTGAAACTTCGAAGAAGAGAATCTATGTACATTCTTGATTTAAAAAAAGAAACATCCAATGCGATTGAACACGATGGGGAATTGAATATCCACTTAGGTGATTAATGTCTTACCTTGTTCTAATACTTTTTAGTTTTTGCAATATGGGGACTTCTATCAACCATGTAGAATTTGCACAATTATTCAAATGCGTGTTGATTGGTTTTGAAAGAAGATCTGCATTAGATATTTTGTGGAGGTATTGAGAAACAGTGATATGATACAGTTTTGGTCTATAGATGTATGAATTGAGGAGTGAAACTAGATATTTGAGTAGATAAATGGACATACATAATCATAGTAGTACTGAGTACGAAATATTGTTTGCATTAATGTTAAAATAAGGAGAGTCATTTGAGAACTTTGGGAAACAGGCAACTTTTGGTTTAAGTTTGCTCACGTCAGTTGATCTTAGATGCATAATGTACACATTTTAATATCTGATATCTTGCTAATGTGAACTTATCCTTATCACCACTTGCTGCTAACTGATATCAGATGAATACCTAAGTAGCCTTAGAGTTCTCTACGTATTACTCAGTACAAAATACGATTTAGAATGTTAATTTTATTTAAAATTCGTCCTTTATTTTATTTTCTTGTTTCATTTTATCTTTATCATTAATTAGATATTCAAACTGAACCATGATAGATACAACCGAACATACACAATTATGCATAATTCAAATGAGCACATTTCAAGATGGTGCCACCATCTGAATTTTTTTTCTACTTCTCTTTCTCCTTTCACTTTACCTCTATGTGCAGAACTCCTTTTTCTATTGTTTATTTGGGTGTTATAAATGAAATCAATATGGCCCACCTGTGTGTCGTGAACAAGACTGTTTGAAGTTGAAACGCGTCTTAAAATTAAAAAAAATTCGATGTGCATTACACGCCCGAGTGCACGTGTTTCAGTTTGTGTGTGTGTGTGTGTGTGTGTATGTGTGTGTGTTTGTGTGTGTGTATATATGTCTTCAAGGTACGTAGATGGGTAGTAAGGAATAATACATCTGTGCTTCCCTATATGGCTTTACCTTTCAGTATTTTATCCCTCTATATTTTGTCCACAATACTCTTGTATGTTGATAATCTGTGGATCGCTATTCAGTATTACCAGCATAATTATGTGGAATACAATGCCATCAGTTAAAAATGGGGTGTTTACAATTTTCCTTGTCAGCCTAGATGGACTTGGAAGATACATATCACTTGTGTCTATGTTGCCACATGTGTCCCCCAGCGTTTTCCTTTAAATTAATGGTGAGAAGATTTTCCTGGATATAATTTACAAGATCAGTTATTAGCCGTTTGTTGTTAGCAGGTCACGAATAAAGAAAGACAGGATTCAGTTTGGCAAGTAATATGAGCATTTATGAATAACGGCCGGGAGGACAGCACAGCTTTAAGTCTGAAACTGCCCTCAAAATCATCAACTCAAGCAGCCCTTTTTATATACTTTTGCTACCTTGAATGCATCTTATCACTTGTCATGCATTTTGATTTAAGCGCTCACGTGGTACATTGTGTCACTGCTTTCGTCAGCATAAAGCCGCATTTCTCATGAGAAAGCATCCAATTACACATTTGCAGAAAAGCGAAGGTTACATATCTGTCATGTGCACATTTACTAATAAACAGCAATACCTTTTATCTCACGTTCTAAAGGCTGTCTGTAGCTCCTCCTTTCCTAACTCCAGGCTTGGAGCTCTCCCCGACTGTCTGACCTCCCTCACACAGCTGCTGACCTTCTAGCATCAAAGCTTTTACATTCCTGTCCAGAAACTCCCTTTCCTCATTAACGTGGATTTGAAATGCGTGCCTTTCCTGCAACTATATTATTGCAAGCTTCTAGGCCTTTCTACGTGTAGCTGCTTTGTGGATAACTATGCCTTTGTCTCTCTTCTCTGTCTCCTGCACTGTCCTTTTACTTGGATGCCATGAGCACTCGGGGCCTGTATTCCTCTCTGAGCATATATGACTCTGCACGTTTTCCTCCCAACTCTTGCTTTAACAAAAATGGGCCCTCTCTTTCTATATTTTCAGTAACATTCCCCCCTTTAGTTGAACTTTCAACTACTATTCCACCCTCTCTACTACATTCATTCATTTGGATATATATGTGATCCTCATCCTCCTTTACGTCCCTGGCTACTCTACTAGTGAACATCCCACCTAACTTCTGGCTAACCTTCTTGCAGCATCCTACCACTAACTGAAAGGTACAGAACATTAATAACATCACCACAAGTATCGGGAATAACCCCTTAATCAGTCCTGATAACCAGGATGGTATCCATGCAAACCATCCTGAAAACCATCCATCGGGGGCACCCCCCTCTTCTGCCATCTTCTTCCGCAAGTTATGTAGAGTCTGTATGGCCTCTGTGATTGTTCCATTGTCTGCATCGTTGGCATGTAAAACAGGCAGTTCTGATCTTGGCACAGACCCCACCCTCCATGGCCGTCATCAAGTCTAGCACATACCTATGTTGCATAAGCATCACTCTCACAGCCCGCATCTCTTCCTTGACTGCATTGAATCCATCTTCAGTTGCATTGATTGTCTTCATCAGTTCCCATCGTGTTATCTGCAGCCAGCGGGCCGTGGCCTTTGTTTGAACAAAGGGAAAGATGCTCCCAAAGAACAATTGGGCATCATTAAACAACCTGTGCTCTTGTGGAATGTCTTCCCAGGTTATAGTACCCATATACTCTGCATGCCTCTTTTCCGATGACGCAATAAAGTCGTTGGACGGCTCATGGGGTGATCATATAACTTTGAGATGTCCACCCCTGGAATCACCAGGGAGGGGGTGTGCACAGTTACTAAGGAACAGAGACCTTTCCATCCGGAAGGAAGTCGCGAATACAGCCATTCTCCGCATTGCTAATAATAGTCCATCAGACTGGAGGTGCCCTATTGCATATCAGCATTGTACTCTGTGGTGATGCAATTGATGTTCCTTCCCACGGGGACTGTTCCATTCCCTCTGAAACATAAAAAGAAAACAATTGGTGTTCGGCCTGCTCGGAGAGTTGTTGGTGTTTCCACCCAAGTTAATCTAGATATATTTTCATCCCATATAGCCTGGCACTTCTTCTGGGTGCTATTATCAGTCTGATTTCCCTTCCAGAGAGAGAGAGAGAGCTCTACATCCAAATGTTGCACCGTGGTACCACTGACCATGAACATACACTGATCCATTTACTCGAAAATATGGTCTTTCCTGACAATCTTGGGACATGGGTGAAGCTGAATAATTCTTGCAGAAAAGTGTAGATCTTGATATTCCCAGGAATCCCTGTTCTATTATTTTATTCTTCCAATTCCTACTTTTATATTTCAGTATTCCCGTCTCAGCTATCCTCCCTAATTTCACCACTAATTCCTTACGATCTGTCAAGATATTTGTTATATCGGCTAATTCCTCCTCATATTGTGTGGTGTTTACTGGAAATGCTCCCTGTCTTATCTGCAAGGGCTGCATTTGTGCTCTCATCCTGCAAAGGTACAAGTGCAATAAACATCGAGTAATATTTGGAAATACTTCTTTTGATGAATGTAGCCTATCTGTGTCACTAGCATGTGGAATCAAAGAACAAACAAAACATGATTCATTAGTAGTCTGCATGCCTATCTCTGTCATGTGCTGATACCATACATTGTCTAATAAGCTAGTATGAATATTGTGAGATATATTTTCATATTTATATACTTCTCTCTGTAAGCGCTTAGTATATTGACACATCGCCATGCGTGGACTAAGATACCATTGAAAGGTAATTGCTAACATAACAAAGCATGAACAGAAAAACAAAATCGAAATACATAACTGTCCACTAGTAGTGTCGAGTAGAAGTTCTGCTGGCCTCTTTAGGAAGGACGCTATCCTTCGTCTTTGTCTTTGTCTTGCTGTAAATGTTCCTGTGAAGATGGTGATGTATGACATGAAGCTGGGGACAATCGAACGTCTGATAGGTGTATCCATGGCTTCCTGCCCTCCACCTTCACCGCTGTGGGGGTGCTCTGGGTCACTAAGTAAGGGCCCTCGAACTTGCTGTCTTTCCATCGTCTCACAAAATTGCAGATGTACACTTGCTGGCCCACGGATATTGGACTGGTCTGCTGGGCTGCGTTGGTGCACTTCTCTTGTCGTGCCACCTGTTTAGAGAAGAACTTGACAGACTTCAATAACTGAGATAGATAGCTACTCATTTCCAGTCCTAGGACCTCAGCTGTCTTTTGAGCATCTGTTCGGTGTCGAGCTATTGTTAAATCAAATCAAATCATTAACATTTATAAAGCGCGCTACTCACCCGTGCGGGTCTCAAGGCGCTAGGGGGGAAAGGGGGGGTTATCGCTGCTCGAACAGCCAAGTCTTTAGGAGTCTCCGGAAAGCGGAGTGGTCCTGGGTGGTCCTGAGGCTGGTGGGGAGGGAGTTCCAGGTCTTGGCCGCCAGGAAGGAGAAAGATCTCCCACCCGCCGTGGAGCGGCGGGTGCGAGGGACGGCAGCAAGTGCGAGGCCAGCGGAGCGGAGGGGGCGGGTGGGGACGTAGAAGCTGAGGCGTCTGTTGAGGTAGTCCCTTGTTGTGGAGGGCTTTGTGTGCGTGGGTGAGAAGACGGAAGGTGATCCTTTTGCTGACTGGGAGCCAATGCAGGTGTCTCAGGTGTGCGGAGATGTGGCTGTTGCGGGGTACGTCGAGGATGAGGCGGGCCGAGGCGTTTTGGATGCGTTGCAGGCGGTTTTGGAGTTTGGCGGTGGTCCCGGCGTAGAGGGTGTTGCCGTAGTCCAGGCGACTCGTGACAAGGGCGTGGGTCACGGTTTTTCTGGTGTCGGCGGGGATCCAGCGGAAGATCTTGCGGAGCATGCGGAGAGTGAGGAAGCAGGCGGAGGACACGGCGTTGACTTGCTTGGTCATGGTGAGAAGAGGGTCCAAGATGAAGCCGAGGTTGCGGGCGTGGTCTGCGGGGGTCGGTGCGGTGCCGAGGGCCGTGGGCCACCAGGAGTCGTCCCAGGCGGACGGGGTGTTGCCGAGGATGAGGACTTCCGTTTTTTCAGAGTTCAGCTTTAGGCGGCTGAGCCTCATCCAATCTGCGACGTCCTTCATACCCTCTTGTAGGTTGGTCTTGGCGCTGGCGGGGTCCTTGGTGAGGGAGAGTACAAGTTGGGTGTCGTCGGCGTAGGAGGTGATGATGATGTCGTGCTTGCGTACGATGTCGGCGAGGGGGCTCATGTAGACATTGAAGAGTGTCGGGCTGAGCGATGAGCCTTGAGGTACGCCGCAGATGATCTTGGTGGGTTCTGAGCGAAACGGAGGGAGGTAAACTCTTTGGGAGCGGTTAGCGAGGAAGGAGGCGATCCAGTCCAGGGCCTGGCCTTGGATCCCGGTGGAGCGTAGGCGGGTGATTAGGGTGCGGTGACAGACGGTGTCAAAGGCAGCCGAGAGGTCGAGGAGAATGAGGGCGACTGTTTCACTGTTGTCCATCAGGGTTCTGATGTCGTCTGTGACTGAGATGAGGGCGGTTTCCGTGCTGTGGTTGGTTCGGAATCCGGTTTGTGAAGGGTCGAGCAGGTTGTTGTCTTCCAGGAAGGTGGTCAGCTGTTTGTTGACGGTCTTTTCTACTACCTTGGCTGGGAAAGGTAGAAGAGAGATGGGGCGGAAGTTTTTCAGGTCGCTTGGGTCAGCCGTAGGTTTCTTTAGTAGGGCGTTGACTTCAGCGTGCTTCCAGCATTCGGGGAAGGTAGCAGAAGAAAAAGAAGAGTTGATGACGGTCTGGAGGTGCGGGGCGATGATGTCGTCGGCTTTGTTAAAGATGAAGTGCGGGCAGGGGTCCGAAGGGGCGCCGGAGTGGATAGAGTTCATGATGGATTTGGTTTCTTCCGTGTTGATGTGGGTCCAGTTGTTGAGGGTGGTGTCCGGGGAAGCGGGTTCAGTGGTGTATGGTTGGGTCTGGTGTCCGAAGCTGTCGTGGAGGTCGCTGATCTTGCGATGGAAGAAAGTGGCGAGGGATTCGCACAAATCCTGTGAGGGCGTGACGGCGTTGGCGCTGGCGCTGGGGTTGGAGAACTCTTTGACGATGCTGAAGAGTTCTCTGCTGTTGTGGCTGTTTTTGTCTAGTCTGTCGGTGAAAAAGTTCCTTTTGGCAGTGCGGATCAGGTGGTGGTGTTCGCGTGTAGCGTTCTTGAGGGCGGTCATGTTGTCAGCGGTGTGGTCCTTGCGCCAGGCCTTCTCAAGGGCACGACAAGTTTTCTTTGATTCTTTGAGGGTGTCAGAGAACCAGAGAGGTTTTTTGGTGTTGGTCTGTCGATGCGTGCGTTTGAGGGGAGCAAGGTTGTCAGCGCAGTTGGAGATCCAGTTTGTGAGGTTGAGAGCTGCGTCGTTGGGGTCGGTGGTGAGGGTGGGTTGGTTGGCGGCGAGAGCGGAGAAGAGTTGCTCTTCAGGGATCTTGTTCCACTGTCGATGAGGGATGGGTTGAGTGCGGAGGTGGGAGGTCTCGCGTCGGAATGTGAAGTGGACGCAGCTGTGGTCGGTCCAGTGTAGGGCAGAGGTGTGGCTGAAGAAGACGTGTTTGCTGGCGGAGAAGATAGGGTCGAGCGTGTGTCCGGCGATGTGGGTGGCGGTGTTCACCAGTTGTTTGAGGCCGAGGTTGGCGAGGTTGTCGAGCAGGGTGGTGGTGTTGGGGTCGTTGTTTTGTTCCAGATGGAAGTTGAGGTCGCCTAGGAGGATGTAGTCCGGTGAGGCGAGGGCGTGCGGGGAGATGAAGTCGGCGATGGCGTCGCTGAAAGAGGCGCGAGGTCCGGGAGGACGGTAGACGAGGGATCCTCTGAGGGTGGTCCTTGGGTCGGTGCGAATCTGAAAATGCAGGTGTTCAGCGGCGAGGGGGGGTCTTCGGTGGAGGTGGTGACGCTGATGGAGTCTTTGAAGATGATGGCGACACCTCCTCCTACTTGGTTGGTGCGGTCTTTTCTGGAGATCTTGTAGCCTTCGGGGATGGCGGTAGCGATGTCTGGAGCAGAGGAGGCGTTCATCCATGTCTCCGTGATGAAGGCGACGTCCGGGGCTGTGGAGTCCAGGAGGTCCCAAAGTTCAACGGCGTGCTTGTGGACGGAACGAGCGTTGATCAGGATGCACTTGAGGTGGTTGATGGCGCGTGGGCTTGTGGTCGTGGTAGTTGCGTGGTGGAAGATGCGTTTGCAGGAGTTGCAGGCGAAGGGTCCATGGGTGCGTTTGGGGTGAGCTAGGAAGCAGGTTTTGGAGCGCCCTGGGTTGAGGGCGTGGAGGGTGGTGGGGTCGTAGCGGATCAGCGGGGCTTGGGGGAGCTGGGGACCAGGGGTCGTGGCGCTGGGCGCGGGCCAGGCGCGGACGGGCGCAGACGGGCTTGCCTCTGGCGCGCCTCCGGCGCGCCAGCGGCGTGCCCGCTGCGCAGTCGCGCAGCGCGCGCCCGCTGCGCAGTCGCGCAGCGGCCGCCATAAGAGGTAGGAGGGGGGGGGAGGGGTCAGCTGGGGGCTAATGGGAGCTGGGGGGCGGGGGCGTGCAGGAGGTCGCGGCGGGAAAGCGCGAGGGAGGGGGGGACAGGTAGAGTGAGAGGAGCTGGGGGAGGGGGTTTAGGGTGGAGGAGGGTGAGTGTTAGGAGGTTTGGAGATTAGGGAGAGAGATAGGAGGAGGGTTGTGAAGATAGGGGAGGGGGGGTTGTAGAGGTGGGTGAGGGAGAGAGGTAGAGTGAGAGGATAGGGAGATAGGTAGTAGAGGGGGTGGCGGGAGGGGGGGAGAGATAGAGAAATAGATAGAGAAAATAGATAGAGAAGTCGATAGATAGGGAAATAGATAGATAGACAGATAGGTAGGTAGGAGGAGGTGGAGAGTGGGGGAGTTAGATAGTGAGATAGGGAGCTAGAGAGATAGGAAGATAGGAGGAGTGAGGGAGGTAGATAGCGAACGGGTTAGCTAGGGGTGAGAGAGGGGGAGGCGAGTGAGGGAGGGGGATGAGGAAGGAGCAGGAGGGCAGGCTCGGGGGAAGAAGACGGAGGAGGTAGAAGAGCCGAAGACAGGAGAACAGAAGACAGAAGAACAGAAGACAGAAGAACAGAAGACCGGAAGAGCAGAAGACAGAAGAACAGAAGACAGAAGAACAGAAGAACAGAAGACGGAAGAACAGAAGAACAGAAGAACAGAAGACAGAAGAACAGAAGACAGAAGAACAGAGAAGAACACAGAAGAACCGAGAAGAAGAACACAGAAGCACCGAGAAGAACAGAGAAGAAGAACACAGAAGACCGGAAGAACACAGAAGAACAGAAGGGAAGAACAGAAGAACAGAAGAGAAGAACAGAAGAACACAGAAGAAGATTGCAGAGGGGGAGCGAGGAGGAAGAGACAGAGAGGAGGAAAAGAAGCAGGAGCAGGAGCAGGAGAGAAGGTGAGTGGCGCGGGGCAGGGCGAGGGGCTGGGAGGAGGGGGGTACTTACAGTTAGGTGGGTCTCAGGAACACAGGAACTCGGGAACTTGGAGGAGCTGCAGCGGCAGGGGGAGCGACCTACCCTTGGGTATAGGCCGTCCTGTTCGTAATCATTTCAGATAACTGCGGAATGAACCAATCTGTCTGTAATGTGGCAAGAAGGTATTCTTTGGCAGTGTGTGCAGGGAGGTGTAGTTGTTCAAGGGCAATATACAGCAGGGCCTGAGGCATCACTGGTTTGCCTGTAGTTTCTTGCCTATAGATAAAATCTGTTGGTGACTGTATACACCCTCGCTGCTCCCACAGCTCCCTTTCATAAGGTAGTGCTTGTTCTTTCAATTCGCGTAAATGCAATCGTGCCCCATAGATGTCTTTTGAGTCAGTACTGCTGTCATTGTTATTCCATTATAATGACAAAAAAGGTAGAAATGTTTTTTGTAATCAGGTGTAGCTAACACTGGAGCATTTGTAATTGCTTCTTTCAGCTTCAGGAAGGCTGTTTCCCTGTCATCGGTCCAGTCTACTTTATTTGCGTGGGACTCTTTTAAGGCAGTGAGAAGTGGTGCAATTAGGGTGGCATAATCAAATATCCACTGTCTCACATAATTGCAGAGTCCTAAAAACTTCTGCATCTGTTTAGTGGTTGTGGGCTTAGGCATATTCCTAATACTCTGTACTCTGTCTGGTGTCATCCTCCTCCCTGTTCTTTCTTTATGTCACTTACTGGTTATCCCCCTGGTGTCTGCACCTGTACTGGCATAGTGACGGACATTGGTGGTACAGTCACGAGTGCCCCTTCTGTACTTGGCTTCTTAAGCTTCTGTTGCACCAACTTCGCTGCGGCCCTTTCTGCTTGCTCTGTCCTCTCCTTGTCTTTTCTTGTTTTCGCTTAAAATAATGTATTATGTGGGCCTGTATTTCAGGCCACGGCTTAGCTTCTATTCCCACCACTCCATCTAAATTTGCTTGAATATCAGTGGGAAGGCCTCGCTTTAATACATTATAAAACAAAATTGCATTTCCTCCCGTATTTTCCCAGTTACATCCTACTTCCTGAATCCATCGCTCTTTTTTCCCTGTCTGTTATCTTGTGAGTATTTTAATTATGCCACTGTCACTAACTGATAACAGTATTGTGTAAAGTCAGTCCTACTCAGTATTACCAGACTTCACATATATTGTTGTAAGACCGTATCTGTGGACATCAGCCATGCTTATCGCTAGTCTGTGTAACACTTCTTCTATGGTGATGTCTGGGGCAGGTGAATTTATGGGTGGTCTAAGTGGGTTAGTAGCTGAAGCAATGTGTGTTATCACGTTGTCATGTATGTAGATGAGTATTTGTGGTGCTCGGGGGTGCGTTGAGCCATTCATTATTTAAAGTAGTGAAGGCACGAATGCATCAAGAAGAGCCTCTAATACAAGGGGTGATTGAGTTATTATTTCAAACCTCGGGGTGTTACATGGGCATGGGGGTTGACCGTGAGCCCACTTAAATACTAATTTTAGCTCAAGTGTATCTGTTTCTTGTCACAGAGAATTATTAGCCTCACTCATAGGGATTTATTATCAAGTTTTACTTGCTTTGGTGTTATTTATTCGGGCCTCCTGCGTTTTTATTTTCACGAATTACTGCCCCTTCACAGAACTCTTTAAGGGTGTCTATTGGGATGTCAAAAATATGGCAGAGATCTCGCACCCTCTCTTCTTCACTTATATCTGACTGCGTGACAACTGGAGGGGACACCTGCCACTTCTCTATAACCTGACCTTTATAATTGTAAAACACAGTATTATTTTTGTTCTCTTTTTTACTCATTACTCATAAAACGCATTCACTAGTCCCTATTGCGCTTTGCAGGTCTGCAACCAGGGGTCTGACTGTACTCAGACTCTCACTAATATTTCAGCCCTGGTCGCTTCCCCTCAAAGACGCCTTCCAGAGGTTAGTAAATCTGGGAATCTGGTGAACCGGGCGTGTGACTCAATCAGAGCAAAATGTTCACACTTTTTACTCGGTCCACTTCACTATTTCCTACTCTAACCCCTCTGTTCTAACCGAAATATCTGTTAGGCATTCACAAATGAATGTCTCTTCCAGGGGCTGTCCCCTAGGTAATGCACTACTTTCGTCCAGGGCTGCCCCCTGGGCAATACACTGTTGTCATCCAGGGGCTACCCCCCTAGGTAATACACTACTGTCTTCCAGGGGCTACCCCCCCCCTGGGTAATACTCTAAATGTCTTCCAGGGGCTACCCCCCTGGGTAATACTCTAAAGTCTTCCAGGGGTGTGAGAAAGTAGCCTCTTCATCGTGCTGAGAGGAGACCCAAGGGACCGGTGATGCAGCTTTTTGGTGCCTGCGGTTGCAGGGGGAAGATTCCGTCGACCCACGGGAGATTTCTTCGGAGCTTCTGGTGCAGAGAGGAGGCAGGCTACCCCCACAGCATGCACAAGCAGGAAAACAGTCGAGAAGGCGGCAGGATCAGCATTACAGAGTTGCAGTAGTCGTCTTTGCTACTATGTTGCAGGTTTGCAGGCTTCCAGCGCGGTCAGCGGTCGTTTCCTTATCAGAAGGTGAAGAGAGAGATGCAGAGGAACTCGGCTGAGCTCATGCATTCGTTATCTGAAGTTTCCCCAGAGACAGAGACCCTAATTAGCCAGAAAAGAGGGTTTGGCTACCTAGGAGAGAGGATAGGCTACTAACACCTGAAGGAGCCTATCAGCAGGAGTCTCTGACATCACCTGGTGGCACTGGCCACTCAGAGCAGTCCAGTGTGCCAGCAGCACCTCTGTTTCCAAGATGGCAGAGGTCTGGAGCACACTGGAGGAGCTCTGGACACCTCCCAGGGGAGGTGCAGGTCAGGGGAGTGGTCACTCCCCTTTCCTTTGTCCAGTTTCGCGCCAGAGCAGGGGCTAAGGGGTCCCTGAACCGGTGTAGACTGGCTTATGCAGAATTGGGCACATCTGTGCCCAACAAAGCATTTCCAGAGGCTGGGGGAGGCTACTCCTCCCCTGCCTTCACACCATTTTCCAAAGGGAGAGGGTGTCACACCCTCTCTCAGAGGAAGTTCTTTGTTCTGCCATCCTGGGCCAGGCCTGGCTGGACCCCAGGAGGGCAGCTGCCTGTCTGAGGGGTTGGCAGCAGCAGCAGCTGCAGTGAAACCCCAGGAAGGGCAGTTTGGCAGTACCAGGGTCTGTGCTACAGACCACTGGGATCATGGGATTGTGCCAACTATGCCAGGATGGTATAGAGGGGGCAATTCCATGATCATAGACATGTTACATGGCCATATTCGGAGTTACCATGGTGAAGCTACATATAGGTAGTGACCTATATGTAGTGCACGCGTGTAATGGTGTCCCCGCACTCACAAAGTTCAGGGAATTGGCTCTGAACAATGTGGGGACACCTTGGCTAGTGCCAGGGTGCCCTCACACTAAGTAACTTTGCACCCAACCTTTACCAGGTAAAGGTTAGACATATAGGTGACTTATAAGTTACTTAAGTGCAGTGTAAAATGGCTGTGAAATAACGTGGACGTTATTTCACTCAGGCTGCAGTGGCAGGCCTGTGTAAGAATTGTCAGAGCTCCCTATGGGTGGCAAAAGAAATGCTGCAGCCCATAGGGATCTCCTGGAACCCCAATACCCTGGGTACCTCAGTACCATATACTAGGGAATTATAAGGGTGTTCCAGTAAGCCAATGTAAATTGTTAAAATTGGTCACTAGCCTGTTAGTGACAATTTGAAAGTAATGAGAGAGCATAACCACTGAGGTTCTGGTTAGCAGAGCCTCAGTGAGACAGTTAGGCACCACACAGGGAACATATACATGCACACCTATGAGTACTGGGGCCCTGTGTGACAGGGTCCCAGTGACACATACATATAGGCCACAAACCTATGAGCACTGGGGTCCTGACCAGCAGGATCCTAGTGACACATAACAAACATACTGAAAACATAGTGTTTTCACTATGAGCACTGAGGCCTGGCTATCAGGATCCCAGTGAGACAATGAAAACAGTGACAAACACCCTGACATACACTCACAAGCAGGCCAAAAGTGGGGGTAACAAGGCTAGAAAGAGGCTACCTTCTCACACAACCCCCCCCCCAAACGAAGGACAATAAGGCTAACCTTGGCCAGTTGAGACTTTATTGTCTAAGTGGTGATAAGTAGAGAGTAGCTCTGCAATAGACTGGTTACTCCCTTTATCATCCACTATATGGTTACTTCCCTGTGGGGATGTAAACCACCCTGTTTGAAGTTTTTTAGCTAAGCAACAATGTGAAGATGTATTTTCAGAGTTTCTATCAGTAAGTTTTAGTTTAGAGCAGTGGGAATTGTCCACTGAACCTATTTGTAGTGATGGAAATGCCAGACAGGGATGCTGTCTCAGAAAAGCCATAGCTGGGCAAAAACTTTGTCCATCTGGCTGGAAGAGAGAACAGGGATGCTGTTTCTCTTGAGTTGGAGCAGGGCAGGGAGGCTGTCCTATGAGCTCCACACTAGGGCAGGGATGCTGTCCTAAGGGTTGTGAGGTAGTGCAGGGTTTCTGCACTAAAGTTTCTCTGGGAGGGTTGGAGGGATGCTCCATGTTAACTAAAATGGTGCTGTTTTTCTCACCAATGTTAGTTATCCCACAGAGAGGTACTTCCACCTCAGTGAGTCCAGCTTTGCCAGCTGATGATTCCCTTGGAACAGGTGCCACCCCAGGAGAGGTTTCTCCCACCACAGGAATGGTATCCTGAATGGTAGGGTGGTTAGGGGATACTGTGATACCCTTTTTACCTGTTGATGGAGAGGGATCCTGAGTTTTCAGGCCTTCTCTCCTTTGCTTTTTCATTTCACTTGAAATGAGAGGGAACAATTCCTCAGGGATGCCCAGCATGGCTGCATGGGCATAAAACTCTACATCAGCCCAACCTGAGGCCTCTAGGTCATTACCTAAGAGACAGTCTACAGGTAAGCTAGGTGATACCACCACCTGCTTAGGGCCAGTAACTCCACCCCAACTAAACTGAATTATAGCTAAGGGAAGAAACTTAGTGGAGTTATGGACATCAATAATCTTATACTGTTGTCCAATGATGTGTTGTTCAGGAGGCACTAGGTTTTCAGTCACCAAAGTGAAACTGGCACCTGTGTCCCTGTAGGCCAAGGCCTCAACACCATTTATTGAAACTGTCTGCCTGTACTTATCCATTGTAAGGGGACAAGCAGCCAGTGTGGCAAGGCCAATGCCACTAGGTGTGACAGAAACTGTCTTGGGACTGATTACATCAGTTTCCACTATGGACCCATAAGTGAACCCAACTACACCCTTTGCTTGACTGTTGCCAGCAGTCCCACCACTAGTACCACTACTGCTAGGGGCACTAGAGCTTGATGTATTAGTGGTGGTAGGCTCAGGGGGTTTACCTGGACAGGACTTATCCCCTGGCCTATGGCCTCTGTTTTTACACACAAAGCACCAAGGCTTTTTAATGTGTGCAGGTTGGGAAGAAGAGGAAGAATTTGTTTTATCCCCACCCTCTGAAGAGTGTTTAAGATTTGAAGTGGGATCTTTGGTTTTACCCTTATCCCCATGCTTATCTTGAGATTTTTCACCATCTTTCTTCTTATTGCCATCTTTGTCACCCCCTGTATGAACTTTTCTGTTCACCCTTGTTCTGACCCATTTGTCTGCCTTCTTTCCCAATTCTTGGGGAGAGGTCAGATCAGAGTCTACCAGGTACTGGTGCAACAAATCAGACACACAATTATTAAGTATATGCTCTCTCAGGATTGTGTTATACAGGCTTTCATAATCAGTAACTTTACTGCCATGTAACCACCCCTCCAAGGCCTTCACTGAATGGTCAATGAAATCAACCCAGTCTTGTGAAGACTCCTTTTTGGTCTCTCTGAACTTTATCCTGTACTGTTCAGTGGTTAAGCCATAACCATCCAGGAGTGCATTCTTAAGAACTGTAAAATTATTGGCATCATTTTCTTTCACAGTAAGGAGCCTATCCCTACCTTTTCCACTAAATGATAGCCATAGGATAGCAGCCCACTGCCTTTGAGGGACATCCTGTACAACACAGGCCCTCTCAAGTGCAGCAAACCACTTGTTAATGTCATCCCCCTCCTTATAAGGGGGAACTATCTTGTGCAGATTCCTGGAATCATGCTCTTTTGCAGGATGACTATGGGGAATACTGCTGCTGCCACCATGGGTATCTAAACCCAACTTCTGTCTTTCCTTCTCTAATTCAAAAGACTGTCTATCCAAATCCAGCTGTTGCTTTTTAAGCTTCAGTCTGGTTTGTTCCACCCTCAACTTATTGAGTTCCCTCTCTAACATTCTGTCATCAGGGTTGGTGGGAGGGACATTTCTAGAAACAGAGCTATGATGGGAATGAACAGAAGGAGACCTGTCCCTTACAGAAGCCAACTTAACAGCTTGGTTTACAGAAACATTACTACCAGTATGGTGAGAATACATGCTTTTGCTATGATGTGAGACAACACTATTTATTTGGTGTGCCTCATCATCATTACCATCTATGCTAGATTGTCTAGTAATGGGCAGGCTATGAATTTTCTTTCCTGAATCTTTTCCTGGGGGAGTCCCTGAATCAGATTGGGAACTATTAGGTACTTTTTCAACAGATGGGGCACCTATGGCCTTATCCTGTTCTCTAAGCATGTTAATTAACAGTTCCAAGGCAGGATTCTTCCCTACACTCAAACCTCTCTCTATACAGAGACTCCTTGCTCTTTTCCAGCTAAGGTTGTCATATGCAAGTTTGGACAGATCAACACTTTGGCCTGTGCCAGACATTTTTTAGAGAGAGTTAAAGTGATAGAAAAAGAGAAAAAAGTTTTCAGAACTTTTTGGAAAGACAGAAAAAACTTTTTAAACTTTTAAGAACTTTTTGAAAGTTTAGGAGTACTTTTCAGCACTTAGAAAAGAGTGAAAAGAGGAAAATGCAAAACTTTTTGGCTATGTGTATATACACTGACCTTGTTTTGTATATTTTTCTCTTATGAAAAGTACAATGACAAGAGTGGTAAGTAGTCTCAAGCACTTATCCCACCACTGCACAACCAATGTAGGAGGCTGGACTGGCTTGTAGTGAGTACCAAGGGGTACTTGCACCTTGCACCAGGCCCAGTTATCCCTTATTAGTGTATAGGGTGTCTAGCAGCTTAGGCTGATAGATAATGGTAGCTTAGCAGAGCAGCTTAGGCTGAACTAGGAGACGTGTGAAGCTACTACAGTACCACTTAGTGTCATATGCACAATATCATAAGAAAACACAATACACAGTTATACTAAAAATAAAGGTACTTTATTTTTATGACAATATGCCAAAGTATCTTAGAGTGTACCCTCAGTGAGAGGATAGGAAATATACACAAGATATATATACACAATAGCAAAAATATGCAGTATAGTCTTAGAAAACAGTGCAAACAGTGTATAGTTACAATAGGATGCAATGGGGAAACATAGGGATAGGGGCAACACAAACCATATACTCCAAAAGTGGAATGCGAACCACGAATGGACCCCAAACCTATGTGACCTTGTAGAGGGTCGCTGGGACTATTAGAAAATAGTGAGAGTTAGAAAAATAACCCTCCCCAAGACCCTGAAAAGTGAGTGCAAAGTGCACTAAAGTTCCCCTAAGGACAAAAGAGTTGTGTTAGAGGAATAATGCAGGAAAGACACAAACCAGCAATGCAACAACTGTGGATTTCCAATCTAGGGTACCTGTGGAACAAGGGGGCCAAGTCCAAAAGTCACAAGCAAGTCGGAGATGGGCAGATGCCCAGGAAATGCCAGCTGCGGGTGCAAAGAAGCTTCGACTGGACAGAAGAAGTTGAGGTTTCTGCAGGAACGAAAAGGGCTAGAGACTTCCCCTTTGGTGGACGGATCCCACTCGCCTTGGAGAGTCGGGCAGAAGTGTTTTCCCGCCGGATGGACGCCAACAAGCCTTGCTACACGCAAATCGTGCGTTTGGCGTTTTTGGACGCTGCTGGGGCCCAGGAGGGACCAGGAGGTCGCAAATTGGACCTGCAGAGAGAGGGGACGTCGAGCAAGACAAAGAGCCCTCACTGAAGCAGGTAGCACCCGGAGAAGTGCCAGGAACAGGCACTACGAGGATGCGTGAAACGGTGCTCGTCGAAGTTGCACAAAGGAGTCCCACGTCGCCGGAGACCAACTTAGAAAGTCGTGCAATGCAGGTTAGAGTGCTGTGGACCCAGGCTTGGCTGTGCACAAAGGATTTCCGCCGGAAGTGCACAGGGGCCGGAGTAGCTGCAAAGTCGCGGTTCCCAGCAATGCAGCCCAGCGAGGTGAGGCAAGGACTTATCTCCACCAAACTTGGGCTGAAGAGTCACTGGACTGTGGGGGTCACTTGGACAGAGTCGCTGGATTCGAGGGACCTCGCTCGTCGTGCTGAGAGGAGACCCAAGGGACTGGTGATGCAGCTTTTTGGTGCCTGCGGTTGCAGGGGGAAGATTCCGTCGACCCACGGGAGATTTCTTCGGAGCTTCTGGTGCAGAGAGGAGGCAGGCTACCCCCACAGCATGCACAAGCAGGAAAACAGTCGAGAAGGCGGCAGGATCAGCGTTACAGAGTTGCAGTAGTCGTCTTTGCTACTATGTTGCAGGTTTGCAGGCTTCCAGCGCGGTCAGCGGTCGTTTCCTTATCAGAAGGTGAAGAGAGAGATGCAGAGGAACTCGGCTGAGCTCATGCATTCATTATCTGAAGTTTCCCCAGAGACAGAGACCCTAAATAGCCAGAAAAGAGGGTTTGGCTACCTAGGAGAGAGGATAGGCTACTAACACCTGAAGGAGCCTATCAGCAGGAGTCTCTGACGTCACCTGGTGGCACTGGCCACTCAGAGCAGTCCAGTGTGCCAGCAGCACCTCTGTTTCCAAGATGGCAGAGGTCTGGAGCACACTGGAGGAGCTCTGGACACCTCCCAGGGGAGGTGCAGGTCAGGGGAGTGGTCACTCCCCTTTCCTTTGTCCAGTTTCGCGCCAGAGCAGGGGCTAAGGGGTCCCTGAACCGATGTAGACTGGCTTATGCAGAATTGGGCACATCTGTGCCCAACAAAGCATTTCCAGAGGCTGGGGGAGGCTACTCCTCCCCTGCCTTCACACCATTTTCCAAAGGGAGAGGGTGTCACACCCTCTCTCAGAGGAAGTTCTTTGTTCTGCCATCCTGGGCCAGGCCTGGCTGGACCCCAGGAGGGCAGCTGCCTGTCTGAGGGGTTGGCAGCAGCAGCAGCTGCAGTGAAACCCCAGGAAGGGCAGTTTGGCAGTACCAGGGTCTGTGCTACAGACCACTGGGATCATGGGATTGTGCCAACTATGCCAGGATGGTATAGAGGGGGCAATTCCATGATCATAGACATGTTACATGGCCATATTCGGAGTTACCATGGTGAAGCTACATATAGGTAGTGACCTATATGTAGTGCACGCGTGTAATGGTGTCCCCGCACTCACAAAGTTCAGGGAATTGGCTCTGAACAATGTGGGGGCACCTTGGCTAGTGCCAGGGTGCCCTCACACTAAGTAACTTTGCACCCAACCTTTACCAGGTAAAGGTTAGACATATAGGTGACTTATAAGTTACTTAAGTGCAGTGTAAAATGGCTGTGAAATAACGTGGACGTTATTTCACTCAGGCTGCAGTGGCAGGCCTGTGTAAGAATTGTCAGAGCTCCCTATGGGTGGCAAAAGAAATGCTGCAGCCCATAGGGATCTCCTGGAACCCCAATACCCTGGGTACCTCAGTACCATATACTAGGGAATTATAAGGGTATTCCAGTAAGCCAATGTAAATTGGTAAAATTGGTCACTAGCCTGTTAGTGACAATTTGAAAGTAATGAGAGAGCATAACCACTGAGGTTCTGGTTAGCAGAGCCTCAGTGAGACAGTTAGGCACCACACAGGGAACATATACATGCACACCTATGAGTACTGGGGCCCTGTGTGACAGGGTCCCAGTGACACATACATATAGGCCACAAACCTATGAGCACTGGGGTCCTGACCAGCAGGATCCCAGTGACACATAACAAACATACTGAAAACATAGTGTTTTCACTATGAGCACTGAGGCCTGGCTATCAGGATCCCAGTGAGACAGGTAAAACAGTGACAAACACCCTGACATACACTCACAAACAGGCCAAAAGTGGGGGTAACAAGGCTAGAAAGAGGCTACCTTCTCACAAAGTGACCCCCACAGTCCAGTGACTCTTCAGTCCAAGTTTGGTGGAGGTAAGTCCTTGCCTCACCTCGCTAGACTGCATTGCTGGGAACCGCGACTTTTGCAGCTACTCCGGCCTCCGTGCACTTCCGGCGGAAATCCTTTGTGCACAGTCCAGCCTGGGTCCACTGCACTCTAACCTGCATTGCACGACTTTCTAAGTTGGTCTCCGGCGACGTGGGACTCCTTTGTGTAACTTCGGGTGAGCACCGTTTCACGCATCCTTGTAGTGCCTGTTTCTGGCACTTCTCTGGGCGCTACCTGCTGCTAAGAGGGCCCCTTGTCTTTCTCGATGTCCCCTCTACCTCCTGGTCCAATTTGCGACCTCCTGGTCCCTCCTGGGCCACAGCAGCATCCAAAAATGCTAACCGCATGATTTGCAGCTAGCAAGGCTTGTTGGTGTTCTTTCGGCGGGAAAACACTTCTGCACGACTCTCCACGGAGAGAGGAATCCGTCCACCAAAGGGGAAGTCTCTAGCCCTCTTTGTTCCTGCAGAAACCTCAGCTTCTTCTGTCCAGTAGAAGCTTCTTTGCATCCACAGCTGGCATTTCCTGGGCATATGCCCATCTCCGACTTGCTTGTGACTTTTGGACTTGGTCCCCTTGTTCCACAGGTACCCTAGATAGGAAATCCATCGTTGTTGCATTGTTGGTTTGTGTCTTTCCTGCATTATTCCTCTAACACGACTTCTTTGTCCTTAGGGGAACTTTAGTGCACTTTGCACTCACTTTTCAGGGTCTTGGGGAGGGTTATTTTTCTAACTCTCACTATTTTCTAATAGTCCCAGCGACCCTCTACAAGGTCACATAGGTTTGGGGTCCATTCGTGGTTCGCATTCCACTTTTGGAGTATATGGTTTGTGTTGCCCCTATCCCTATGTGTCCCCATTGCATCCTATTGTAACTATACATTGTTTGCACTGTTTTCTAAGACTATACTGCATATTTTTGCTATTGTGTATATATATCTTGTGTATATTTCCTATCCTCTCACTGAGGGTACACTCTAAGATACTTTGGCATATTGTCATAAAAATAAAGTACCTTTATTTTTAGTATAACTGTGTATTGTGTTTTCTTATGATATTGTGCAAGTGACACTTGTGGTACTGTAGTAGCTTCACACGTCTCCTAGTTCAGCCTAAGCTGCTCTGCTAAGCTACCATTATCTATCAGCCTAAGCTGCTAGACACCCTATACACTAATAAGGGATAACTGGGCCTGGTGCAAGGTGCAAGTACCCCTTGGTACTCACTACAAGCCAGTCCAGCCTCCTACATTGGTTGTGCAGCGGTGGGATAAGTGTTCTGAGACTACTTACCACTCTTGTCATTGTACTTTTCATAAGAGAAAAATATACAAAACAAGGTCAGTGTATATACACATAGCCAAAAAGTTTTGCATTTCCTCTTTTCACTCTTTTCTAAGTGCTGAAAAGTACTTCTAAACTTTCTAAAAAGTTCTAAAACGTTTAAAAAGTTTTTTTCTCTGTCTTTCTAAAAGCTCTGACAAACTTTTTTCTCTTTTTCTAGCACTTTAACTCTCTCTAAAAATGTCTGGCACAGGCCAAAATGTTGACCTGTCTAAGATTGCATATGATCACCTTAGCTGGAAAGGAGCAAGGAGTCTCTGCATAGAGAGAGGTTTGAGTGTAGGGAAGAATCCTTCCTTGGAACTGTTACTTAATGTGCTTAGAGAACAGGATAAGGCTAAAAGTGCCCCATCTGTTGAAAAAGTAGCTAATGGTTCTCAATCTGATCCAGGGACTCCCCCAGGCAAAGGTTCAGGAAAGAAACTTCTTAGCCTTCCCATTACAAGACAGTCTAGCATAGTTGGTACTGAGGTGGAGTCACATCATACAGATGATGTGCTCTCACATTACACTGTCAGCCAAGCTGTTAGGGTGCCCTCTGTAAGGGACAGGTCTCCTTCTGTTCATTCCCATCATACCTCTGTATCTAGAAATGTCCCTCCCACCAACCCTGATGACAGATTGTTAGAGAGGGAACTCAATAAATTGAGGGTGGAACAAACCAGACTGAAGCTTAAAAAGCAACAGCTGGATTTGGATAGACAGTCTTTAGAATTAGAGAAGGAAAGACAGAAGTTGGGTTTAGAAACCCATGGTGGCAGCAGCAGTATTCCCCATAGTCATCCTGTAAAAGAGCATGATTCCAGGAGTCTGCACAAGATAGTTCCCCCTTATAAGGAGGGGGATGACATTAACAAGTGGTTTGCTGCACTTGAGAGGGCCTGTGTTGTACAGGATGTCCCTCAAAGGCAGTGGGCTGCTATCCTATGGCTATCATTTAGTGGAAAAGGTAGGGATAGGCTCCTTACTGTGAAAGAAAGTGATGCCAATAATTTTACAGTACTTAAGAATGCACTCCTGGATGGTTATGGCTTAACCACTGAACAATACAGGATAAAGGTCAGAGAGACCAAAAAGGAGTCTTCACAAGACTGGGTTGATTTCATTGACCATTCAGTGAAGGCCTTGGAGGGGTGGTTACATGGCAGTAAAGTTACTGATTATGACAGCCTGTATAACTTGATCCTGAGAGAGCATATTCTTAATAATTGTGTGTCTGATTTGTTGCACCAGTACTTGGTGGACTCTGATCTGACCTCTCCCCAAGAATTGGGAAAGAAGGCAGACAAATGGGTCATAACAAGGGTGAACAGAAAAGTTCATACAGGGGGTGACAAAGATGGCAACAAAAAGAAGGATGGTAAGTCTTCTGACAAGGGTGGGGACAAATCTAAAAATGAGTCTTCATCAGGCCCACAAAAACACTCTGGTGGGGGTGGTGGGACCAAATCCTCCTTTAATCAAAACAAAGAAAAGAAACCATGGTGCTATTTATGTAAAGTAAAAGGCCATTGGACAACAGATCCCAGTTGTCCAAAGAAAAGCACCAAGCCTCCTACCACTACAACCCCTACTGCTACACCTAGTGTCCCTACTAATAGCAGTGGTGGTGGGAGCAAACCTACTAATAG
Organism: Pleurodeles waltl; assembly: GCF_031143425.1. NCBI lineage: Eukaryota > Metazoa > Chordata > Amphibia > Caudata > Salamandridae > Pleurodeles > Pleurodeles waltl. Next base: position 640,220,418 of record NC_090446.1, on the reverse strand, counting down.
CCAATCCAAGGGAGTAGCTGGACTCACTATTGGTAACTTAGTTGGGGTTGGCCTTGTTAGGGAGGCCACAGAGGCTGTGTTAGTCTCTGAGGGGGCTATTGATTTAGCCACCTTAGTTGCTTGTCCCCTTAATATGGATAAGTACAAGCAGCTACCCCTAATAAATGGTGTTGAGGTTCAGGCCTACAGGGACACTGGAGCCAGTGTGACTATGGTCATAGAGAAACTGGTCCACCCTGAACAACACCTACTTGGTCACCAGTACCAAGTAACCGATGCTCACAACAACACACTTAGCCACCCCATGGCTGTTGTTAATCTCAACTGGGGGGGGGGGGGGGGGGGGGGGGGGTTACTGGTCCAAAGAAAGTTGTGGTAGCCACAGATTTACCTGTAGACTGTCTACTAGGAAATGATTTGGAGACATCAGCTTGGTCAGATGTGGAGTTGGAGGCCCATGCAGCAATGCTGGGCATCCCAGGGCATATTTTTACTTTAACCAGGGCTCAGGCCAAAAAGCAAAAAGGACAGGGAAACTTGGATCCTGGAACAATGGACCAAGTGCTCCCTAAAGCTAGGGCTAGTAGAAGCAAACCACTTCCTACTATCCCTCCCTCTACAGTGGATTCAACTTCTGAGGAAGAAGAATTCCCTCCATGTGCAGAACCTACACCAGAGGAGCTGGAAGCAGATACTGCTGAGCTTTTGGGTGAAGGGGGGCCTGCCAGGGAGGAGCTGAGTGTGGCACAGCAAACCTGTCCCACATTAGAGGGTCTAAGACAGCAAGCTGTCAAACATGCTAATGGGGATGTCAGTGATTCTCACAGAGTTTACTGGGAGGACAATCTATTGTACACTGAGGCAAGGGATCCTAAACCTGGAGCTGCCAGGAGATTAGTGATTCCTCAGGAGTACAGAAAGTTCCTCCTAACTTTTGCCCACAACATTCCCCTAGCTGGGCATCTGGGACAAATGAAAACTTGGGACAGGCTTGTTCCCTTGTTTCATTGGCCTAGAATGTCTGAGGACACAAAAGATTTCTGTAAGTCCTGTGAAACCTGTCAAGCCAGTGGCAAGACAGGTGGCACTCCAAAGGCACCCCTTATTCCACTGCCTGTGGTTGGGGTTCCCTTTGAAAGGGTAGGGGTTGACATAGTTGGCCCCCTTTACCCTCCTACTGCTTCAGGCAATAGATTCATCTTGGTGGTAGTGGACCATGCCACAAGATATCCTGAAGCTATTCCTTTAAGGACCACTACAGCTCCTGCAGTGGCAAAGGCCCTCCTGGGAATATTTTCCAGGGTGGGCTTCCCAAAGGAAGTAGTATCAGACAGGGGAAGCAATTTCATGTCTGCATACTTAAAGGCCATGTGGAAGGAGTGTGGTGTAACTTACAAGTTCACTACACCCTATCATCCACAAACAAATGGACTGGTGGAGAGATTTAACAAAACTCTCAAAGGCATGATTATGGGTCTCCCTGAAAAACTCCGCAGGAGATGGGATATCCTGTTACCATGCCTCCTTTTTGCCTACAGGGAGGTACCCCAGAAAGGAGTGGGCTTCAGCCCCTTTGAACTTCTTTTTGGACGCCCTGTTAGGGGTCCACTCACACTTGTAAAGGAGGGTTGGGAACAACATTTAAAAGCTCCTAAACAGGATATTGTGGATTATGTACTTGGCCTCAGATCAAGGATGGCTGAGTATATGAAAAAGGCCAGTAAAAACCTTCAGGCCAGCCAAGAGCTCCAGAAGCAATGGCATGATCAGAAGGCTGTTTTGGTTCACTACAAACCAGGGCAGAAAGTGTGGGTCTTGGAGCCTGTGGCCCCAAGAGCACTCCAAGATAAATGGAGTGGTCCCCACACCATTGTTGAGAAAAAGGGTGAAGTCACCTATTTAGTTGACTTAGGCACTGCAAGGAGTCCCCTTAGGGTACTCCATGTAAACCGCCTGAAACCCTACTATGACAGGGCTGATCTCACCCTGCTCATGGCAACTGATGAGGGACAGGAAGAAGACAGTGATCCTCTACCTGATCTCTTCTCTTCCTCAGAACAAGATGCTCTTGTGGAAGGTGTAGTTTTGGCTGATTGTCTTACTGCTGAGCAGAAAGACCATTGCATAAACCTCCTAGATCAATTCTCTGAACTCTTCTCTACTGTGCCAGGTACCACGTCTTGGTGTGAGCACACTATAGATACTGGAGACAGTTTACCTGTCAAAAGTAAGATCTATAGGCAGCCCTGACCATGTCAGGGACTGCATAAAGCAAGAGGTACAGAAAATGTTAGAACTAGGAGTGGTTGAGCACTCTGAAAGTCCATGGGCTTCTCCTGTGGTACTTGTACCAAAACCACATTCCAAAGATGGAAAGAAGGAAATGCGGTTTTGTGTATACTATAGAGGTCTCAACCTGGTAACCAAAACTGATGCTCACCCTATACCCAGGGCAGATGAGCTCATAGATACACTGGCATCTGCCAAGTATCTAAGCACTTTTGACTTGACTGCAGGGTATTGGCAGATCAAATTGTCAGAAGATGCTAAACCTAAAACTGCATTTTCAACCATTGGAGGCCATTACCAGTTTACTGTAATGCCTTTTGGTTTGAAAAATGCACCTGCCACTTTTCAAAGGTTGGTGAACACAGTCCTGCAAGGGCTTGAAGCTTTCAGTGCAGCATATCTGGACGATATAGCTGTCTTTAGCTCCAGCTGGGATGATCACCTGGTCCACCTATGGAAAGTTTTGGAGGCCCTGCAAAAGGCAGGCCTCACTATCAAGGCTTCAAAGTGCCAGATAGGGCAGGGTAAGGTGGTTTATCTGGGACACCTTGTTGGTGGGGAACAGATTGCACCACTTCAGGGGAAAATCCAAACAATTATTGATTGGGTTCCCCCTACCACTCAGACTCAGGTAAGAGCCTTCCTAGGCCTCACTGGGTATTACAGGAGGTTCATTAAGAACTATGGCTCCATTGCAGCCCCTCTTAATGACCTCACATCCAAGAAAATGCCTAAAAAGGTATTATGGACAGCAAACTGTCAGAAAGCTTTTGAGGAGCTGAAGCAGGCCATGTGCTCTGCACCTGTCCTGAAAAGCCCTTGTTACTCTAAAACATTCTATGTCCAAACTGATGCATCTGAATTAGGAGTAGGGGCAGTCCTATCACAACTTAATTCTGAGGGCCAGGATCAACCTGTTGCTTTTATTAGTAGGAGGTTGACCCCTAGAGAAAAGCGTTGGTCTGCCATAGAGAGGGAGGCCTTTGCTGTGGTCTGGGCTCTGAAGAAGTTGAGGCCATACCTGTTTGGCACTCACTTCATTGTTCAGACAGACCACAAACCTCTACTTTGGCTAAAACAAATGAAAGGTGAAAATCCTAAATTGTTGAGGTGGTCCATATCCCTACAGGGAATGGACTATACAGTGGAACATAGACCTGGGGGTAGCCACTCCAATGCAGATGGACTCTCCAGATATTTCCACTTAGACAATGAAGACTCATCAGGTCATGGCTAGTCTTATTGTCCTTCGTTTGGGGGGGGGTTGTGTAGGAAAGTACCATCTTGCCTGGCATGTTACCCCCATTTTTCACTGTATATATGTTGTTTTAGTTGTATGTGTCACTGGGACCCTGTTCACCAGGGCCCCAGTGCTCATAAGTGTGCCTGAATGTGTTACCTGTGTAGTGACTAAATGTCTCACTGAGGCTCTGCTAATCAGAACCTCAGTGGTTATGCTCTCTCATTTCTTTCTAAATTGTCACTAACAGGCTAGTGACCAATTTTACCAATTTACATTGGCTTACTGGAACACTCTTATAATTCCCTAGTATATGGTACTGAGGTACCCAGGGTATTGGGGTTCCAGGAGAGCCCTATGGCCTGCAGCATTTCTTTTGCCACCCATAGGGAGCTCTGACAATTCTTACACAGGCCTGCCACTGCAGCCTGAGTGAAATAACGTCCACGTTATTTCACAGCCATTTTACACTGCACTTAAGTAACTTATAAGTCACCTATATGTCTAACCTTTACCTGGTAAAGGTTAGGTGCAAAGTTACTTAGTGTGAGGGCACCCTGGCACTAGCCAAGGTGCCCCCACATTGTTCAGGGCCAATTCCCTGAACTTTGTGAGTGCGGGGACACCATTACACGCGTGCACTACATATAGGTCACTACCTATATGTAGCTTCACAATGGTAACTCCGAATATGGCCATGTAACATGTCTAAGATCATGGAATTGCCCCCTCCATGCCATCCTGGCATTGTTGGCACAATTCCATGATCCCAGTGGTCTGTAGCACAGACCCTGGTACTGCCAAACTGCCTTTCCTGGGGTTTCACTGCAGCTGCTGCCAACCCCTCAGACAGGTTTCTGCCCTCCTGGGGTCAAGCCAGGCTTGTCCCAGGATGGCAGAACAAAGGACGTCCTCTGAGAGAGGGTGTTACACCCTCTCCCTTTGGAAAATGGTGTGAAGGCAGGGGAGGAGTAGCCTCCCCCAGCCTCTGGAAATGCTTTCTTGGGCACAGATGTGCCCAATTCTGCATAAGCCAGTCTACACCGGTTCAGGGGACCCCTTAGCCCTGCTCTGGCGTGAAACTGGACAAAGGAAAGGGGAGTGACCACTCCCCTGACCTGCACCTCCCCTGGGAGGTGTCCAGAGCTCCTCCAGTGTGCTCCAGACCTCTGCCATCTTGGAAACAGAAGTGCTGCTGGCACACTGGACTGCTCTGAGTGGCCAATGCCACCAGGTGACGTCAGAGACTCCTTGTGATAGGCTCCTTCAGGTGTTGCTAGCCTATCCTCTCTCCTAAGTAGCCAAACCCTCTTTTCTGGCTATTTAGGGTCTCTGTCTCTGGGGAAACTTTAGATAACGAATGCAAGAGCTCATCCGAGTTCCTCTGCATCTCTCTCTTCACCTTCTGCCAAGGAATCGACTGCTGACCGCGCTGGAAGCCTGCAACACTGCAACAAAGTAGCAAAGACGACTACTGCAACTCTGTAACGCTGATCCTGCCGCCTTCTCGACTGTTTTCCTGGTGGTGCATGCTGTTGGGGTAGTCTGCCTCCTCTCTGCACTAGAAGCTCCGAAGAAATCTCCTGTGGGTCGACGGAATCTTCCCCCTGCAACCGCAGGCACCAAAAAGCTGCATTACCGGTCCCTTGGGTCTCCTCTCAGCACAACGAGCGTGGTCCCTCGAATCCAGCAACTCTGTCCAAGTGACTTCCACAGTCCAGTGACTCTTCAGTCCAAGTTTGGTGGAGGTAAGTCCTTGCCTCACCTCGCTAGACTGCATTGCTGGGAACCGCAACTTTTGCAGCTACTCCGGCCCCTGTGCACTTCCGGCGGAAATCCTTCGTGCACAGCCAAGCCTGGGTCCACGGCACTCTAACCTGCATTGCACGACTTTCTAAGTTGGTCTCCGGCGACGTGGGACTCCTTTGTGTAACTTTGGGTGAGCACCATTTCACGCATCCTCGTAGTGCCTGTTTCTGGCACTTCTCTGGGTGCTACCTGCTGCTGAGAGGGCTCCTTGTCTTGCTCGACGTCCCCCCTCTCTCCTGGTCCAATTTGTGACCTCCTGGTCTCTCCAGGGCCACAGCAGCGTCCAAAAACACTAACCGCACGATTTGCAGCTAGCAAGGCTTGTTGGCGTTCTTTCGGTGGGAAAAAACTTCTGCACGACTCTCCACGGCGAGAGGGATTCGTCCACCAAAGGGGAAGTCTCTAGCCCTTTTTGTTCCTGCAGAAACCTCAGCTTCTTCTGTCCAGTAGAAGCTTCTTTGCACCCACAGCTGGCATTTCCTGGGCATATGCCCATCTCCGACTTGCTTGTGACTTTTGGACTTGGTCCCCTTGTTCCACAGGTACCCTAGATTGGAAATCCATCGTTGTTGCATTGTTGGTTTGTGTCTTTCTTGCATTATTCCTCTAACACGACTTCTTTGTCCTTAGGGGAACTTTAGTGCACTTTGCACTCACTTTTCAGGGTCTTGGGGAGGGTTATTTTTCTAACTCTCACTATTTTCTAATAGTCCCAGCGACCCTCTACAAGGTCACATAGGTTTGGGGTCCATTTGTGGTTCGCATTCCACTTTTGGAGTATATGGTTTGTGTTGCCCCTATCCCTATGTGTCCCCATTGCATCCTATTGTAACTATACATTGTTTGCACTGTTTTCTAAGACTATACTGCATATTTTTGCTATTGTGTATATATATCTTGTGTATATTTCCTATCCTCTCACTGAGGGTACACTCTAAGATACTTTGGCATATTGTCATAAAAATAAAGTACCTTTATTTTTAGTATAACTGTGTATTGTGTTTTCTTATGATATTGTGCAAGTGACACTTGTGGTACTGTAGTAGCTTCACACGTCTCCTAGTTCAGCCTAAGCTGCTCTGCTAAGCTACCATTATCTATCAGCCTAAGCTGCTAGACACCCTATACACTAATAAGGGATAACTGGGCCTGGTGCAAGGTGCAAGTACCCCTTGGTACTCACTACAAGCCAGTCCAGCCTCCTACACTACCCCCCTGGGTAATACTCTAAAAGTCTTCCAGGGGCTACCCCCCTGGGTAATACTCTAAGACTTCCAGGGGCTACCCCCCGGGTAATACTCTAAGTGTTCCAGGGGCTACCCCCCTGGGTAATACTCTAAAAGTCTTCCAGGGGCTACCCCCCTGGGTAATACTCTAAATGTCTTCCAGGGGCTACCCCCCTGGGTAATACTCTAAAAGTCTTCCAGGGACTACCCCCCTGGGTAATACTCTAAGTCTTCCAGGGGCTACCCCCCTGGGTAATACTCTAAGTCTTCCAGGGGCTACCCCCCTGGGTAATACTCTAAAAGTCTTCCAGGGGCTACCCCCCTGGGTAATACTCTAAATGTCTTCCAGGGGCTACCCCCCTGGGTAATACTCTAAATGTCTTCCAGGGGCTACCCCCCTGGGTAATACTCTAAGTCTTCCAGGGGCTACCCCCCTGGGTAATACTCTAAAAGTCTTCCAGGGGCTACCCCCCTGGATAATACTCTAAGTCTTCCAGGGGCTACCCCCCTGGGTAATACTCTAAAGTCTTCCAGGGGATACTCCCCAGGGTAATACTCTAAATGTCTTCCAGGGGCTACCCCCTGGGTAATACTCTAAAGTCTTCCAGGGGCTACCCCCCTGGGTAATACTCTAAAAGTCTTCCAGGGGCTATCCCCCTGGGTAATACTCTAAAAGTCTTCCAGGGGCTACCCCCCTGGGTAATACTCTAAAAGTCTTCCAGGGGCTACCCCCCTGGGTAATACTCTAAAGGTCTTCCAGGGGCTACCCCCCTGGGTAATACTCTAAGTCTTCCAGGGGCTACCCCCCTGGGTAATACTCTAAAAGTCTTCCAGGGGCTACCCCCCTGGGTAATACTCTAAAAGTCTTCCAGGGGCTACCCCCCTGGGTAATACTCTAATTCTTCCAGGGGCTACCCCCCTGGGTAATACTCTAAAGTCTTCCAGGGGATACTCCCCAGGGTAATACTCTAAATTTCTTCCAGGGGCTACCCCCCTGGGTAATACTCTAAAGTCTTCCAGGGGCTACCCCCCTGGGTAATACTCTAAAAGTCTTCCAGGGGCTACCCCCCTGGGTAATACTCTAAGTCTTCCAGGGGCTACCCCCCAGGGTAATACTCTAAAAGTCTTCCAGGGGCTACCCCCCTGGGTAATACTCTTAAGTCTTCCAGGGGCTACCCCCCTGGGTAATACTCTAAGTCTTCCAGGGGCTACCCCCCTGGATAATACTCTAAGTCTTCCAGGGGCTACCCCCCTGGGTAATACTCTAAAAGTCTTCCAGGGGCTACCCCCCTGGGTAATTCTCTAAAGTCTTCCAGGGGCTACCCCCCTGGGTAATACTCTAAAGTCTTCCAGGGGCTATCCCCCTGGGTAATACTCTAAAAGTCTTCCAGGGGCTACCCCCCTGGGTAATACAGTACTATCTATTACACCAGCTAGTCTTCTGGTCTGACCAGGGAATCACAGTGTAGTAATAACATACCATCAGAACATTGCTTTAACCCCCTAGTTAGTCTTCCGGTCTAACCGGGAAATCACAATTTTTTTTTTAGCACACAGCATAATATTGCATTAAAACATTTAAACCCCACATAAATCATGCATGCATTTTGTCATATTATAGTTGCCAAAAAGAATCATGCAATTCAAAATAATAAGGTACAAGCCCGACCTCTCTTTACACGTTTAGGACTGCAACATCTGGAATCCCCGACGGCCTGGTTGAATAGGCAGGTGTAATCTCACCTGTTTATGTTGCGCGCAGTGTTCTATTCAAGCAGTACAGACAGATTTCCCTTCAGCTGCGTCCGGAGAAGAGAAGGAGGGCTCCTGGCTGGCTGCGCCAAATGTTGTTAGCAGGTCACGAATAAAGAAAGACAGGATTCAGTTTGGCAAGTAATATGAGCATTTATGAATAACGGTCGGGAGGACAGCACAGCTTTAAGTCTGAAACTGCCCTCAAAATCATCAACTCAAGCAGCCCTTTTTATATACTTTTGCTACCTTGAATGCATCTTATCACTTGTCATGCATTTTGATTTAAGCGCTCACGTGGTACATTGTGTCACTGCTTTCGTCAGCATAAAGCCGCATTTCTCATGAGAAAGTATCTAATTACACATTTGCAGAAAAGCGAAGGTTACATATCTGTCACGTGCACATTTACTAATAAACAGCAATACCTTTTATCTCACGTTCTAAAGGCTGTCTGTAGCTCCTCCTTTCCTAACTCCAGGCTTGGAGCTCTCCCCGACTGTCTGACCTCCTTCACACAGCTGCTGCGTGTAGCTGCTTTGTGGATAACTATGCCTTTGTCTCTCTTCTCTGTCTCCTGCACTGGCCTTTTACTTGGATGCCATGAGCACTCGGGGCCTGTATTCCTCTCTGAGCATATATGACTCTGCACGTTTTCCTCCCAACTCTTGCTTTAACAAAAATGGGCCCTCTCTTTCTATATTTTCAGTAACACGTTGTAGACTGAACGAAGTAGTATCTAATGGTTTGAGGTCATTTATTTACGCCATCTAAGACCTATGATGAGTTCCTATGTTGGGGGGCACAGGGTTTGTTATTCTTTTTGTCAGGTGCAAAGCTCTTTCGGCAGAGCACATACTATCAGGAATATCCATCTTGAATATTCTATTATTGTTTTCAAAACTGCATGCCAACTGTGCATTGTGTAAATTTTTATCATGTTCTCTGTTTCCTTCCATTCTTCATTCGTTGCTCCACTTTTTCTTTCCTTCTCTTTATTAATTCTTCTCTCTCTCTTCATCCTTGTGTAGATGCACATAGCTTCTGTACAATCACAACCCCTCTCGATTTCATTTTATCAGGAAAAACTCCTTTGTTCGTTTCTGTTTTTGTCCACTCCATTAGCTGCATCTTTCCTATTCTTCCACTGCCCCAATTCTCTTGCATTCTCTTTCCACGTCCTTTCATTGCTAAACTAACTTCTCTGTCTGTCATTTCTACTCTTTTTTTCTGTCTCTGATTTGTTACAGTCGTTTCACACACAGTAAGTCACACTTTATTATAGCTAATAAAAACCATAAGCGTTGCAATAGAGTAAAAGTACAGAAGGTCTTCGTTTGCCAGAGTACCGAGTAAAATCCCCGAGATGATAGGAGTGTACAATAAATTCAGGGCACACATTTAACAATGAGTTAAGATTCTGCACCCCTCACCCCCACTATGAGGTAAATCGCTCAAGTGGTAAATGGCAGTGGCATCCTTCTAAAACTACTTCTTTAAAGGCCCCTTAAATCTGAAGTGCCGGTGGTAAATAACAGCCATTTAAAACCTACATTGCCAATGTACCAAGTGTCAAAAGTCCATCTAAAACCTGCATCACTAAAGTGGCAAGTGCCCATACAATCTTTAAAAACATCTTGTGAAATTGATGCTCCAAGCTCGGCTGTTAATCAGCAGCAAGCACTGAAAAAACAAACAAAGCATAAGTAAAACAATGGTGAAAGCACGCCAATGATTAGTGCCACCGGCACTATACAATACTTTCGTACCGAGGATGATTTTCCTTTAAAACATATTACGTCGGAACATGATACAGCAATTTAAGAACACATCACTAGAAATGCTTAGTGCCAACAAAGGCTCACATACATGACAGACTAAAGGTATGGACATGAAACAGAGCGTTAAGTCAAGTCGTTGAATAGCCCAGCCAAGCTGACCCAGCCAGATCTCCTGTACTGCCGGTGACGGGTCGCTACTAGTTGAAAGATGCTTTGTTTTGTCCATACATTTAATAAAATGAACTATTAGGAAAGTCGCCCCCAAACGCAAAATAATTGTTTGATGCACATTGTGATGCCGATTTGGATGAATATCGGTCGTAACAGGGGCGTAACAAAGGCCCTGACAGCTCCCGTGGTGCGGTAGTGGGGGACAGTGTTGAGGTGGGGGAGGGAAGACAGGCGTACTTATCCATTCTGGAGGAAGCCCCTTCAGCCCCTACTTGATGTGAGTGTGTGGGACCCTTCAGCATCTCTTGCAGCCTCCGCCTCACGTTTTGTTACGCCACTGAGTCGTAGCCAATAACTTGACATAGATACCTTATGGGTAAAAAAAAGGTTCTGAAGCCCTATGCGCGTACTACCTCAAATTCCCAAAAAGGGTCTCAGCACACATGGTTTTGGGGGGAATAGTTAATCCCAGCATATAAGGGGTTAAAATAGTAGTGCAAAGAACACTAGTGCTGCGAACAACACCTACCCACGTTTTTGATCATTTGTGTTGCTCCCGTGACCTTGCATAATTTCAGGAAATTTGCGTAAGAAGCAAATCACAAAATGCACCAAATTATGGCAGGTTATGCCAGCACAGTGGAAATTTCATCCAGACCTTTTTATCGTTCATTGAGCACATGATTAACAGCATTTGATATCAAATCTACTTCCCAGGTTATGTTCATCTTTCTAGCGTTTTCTTTAGTTAACTCAGCTAACCTTTAGGTTATATTGAAAGTGTGGGCTTTACTCAACACAGCAGACCTAAATCTCAAGTCAAATAGAATTTAGGTCAGATATCAGAGAGCAGTGCTGCACCTCCGACCTGGCACAAAGTGATATCTCTGTGTAGACAAATGACATCAGAGTTATTTCTCACTCCGAATGACAGTCTATGGCCTTGGCATGGGTTTTCTCTGGTTACACTCACCCCGTTGCAAGGCGCAGTAAACATTGCGTAAATAAAACAAGTGTGTCACCCTGGGCCACCCTGAGAGGAGCACTTAATCCCTGAAATTAGGAGCTGCCTCTGAGTTGTATGCCCCGTTTACACTGATGCTGCCTGTTCTTTAATGGATGCTGCATCAGGGAACCCTAAAAGTCATCTTATTTGGGTTATAACTTGTTTCTTTTGCACCGAAGCTGGTGCATTAACTTTAAATCGTTATCAACGATCCTTTTCTTTACATTTTCCCTATCTCTTTTTCCCCTGTCTTTTCTTATTTCGTTGTCTCTCTCGCGTCCTTGTTTGTCTTTCTCACTCCTTGACTGTCTCACTAATCTCAATACGTAAAATAAACCACAGCTTCCTCTCAACTCGACTCCCAACAATTAAAAAGAACCTCTCGCTCTTTCACCATTTTTCTCTTCTCCTTCGCTCTTTTGTTCTCTCCTTTCTCCCCTTCAACTCTCTCTCTTTCTCTTCCTATCTCTTTGTCTTTTTATCACGTTTCCCATCTCCCATCACCTCTCTTATTCATGTGGGTGTTTAAATTTCACAAATTCACAGCATAGGAACCCTGAAAGTAAAGGTAAGCATTGCCCTCTAGTGGTGCAAAATAATACATTCTGTAAATGCCATATGCTTGCACTGTAGGTAAAGGAAACATTTACACGTTGCTCCTGAACACCAAGGGGCATATTTAAGAGCCCCTTGCGGCATTAGAGCGTCACTTTACGTGTCGCTCCAGTAGCACTAACCTCTGCTCCATATTTACTAGGTGGTGCTAAGCCACTTTTTGTGGCGTTATGCCTCCTTGTAAATATGGGCTCCTCCGACGCAGTTTTCTGTGTCAGAGGGGCGTGCAATGGGTGATGCTGTGGGAGTGCCACAGCAACTCCCATTGCATTTTGATGCTGCCTCAGATTTACAAGATTTCATTATTCTGAGGCAGCGCCAAAATCTAGTCAGCCACCGTGGGGTGGCGTTAGCAAGGCGCAACAATGGTGCAAGGATGCCTGCGTTGGTGCTGGCAGCTAAATTTAGCACCAGCGCAGGAGATAACACAGGGGTGCGCCATATTCAATTAAATATGGCACTTTCCTGCGTTGTGAAAATGACGGAGCGCGGCACTGCCAATTTTGGCACAGCGTCGAGCTCTGTCATTTTCATATAAATATGGGCCCAAATTTGTAAGGGTGCCATCTTCACCAACAAAATCGTTAATATGCCTATCATGGCTGCAGCTATTTTGCCCTCCCATTAAGTTACTTAGGGATACTCCCAGGTACACTGATCGTTCTCTTTCAGATACTTAGGGACATATGAAATTGTGATAGTTATGGTGGTTGCTGTAGACTAGTATCGGTGATGTACCAGTAATAATAATCCAAGCTACCTTGATGATTTTACTCGATTTATCTGCACTGTTGAATACTGTAGTCCCCCAGATCATGTTGTCCAAACTTAAGGCCTCAATAAGAGTTTGGCGGATGGTTTTGCCCATCCGCAGAACTTCTGACAGGGAAGTTGCTGCCATAGTGGCTACCTCGCCGCCTGGACCATTATGAGTTTTCTGCTAGGTCAGCAGACGGAAACCTGATTTTCCGCCAGCTGGCCTAGCAGGATATAGCCTACAGCATTGTCTCCAGATCAAAATCGAGCCGATGGCAATGCTGTAGCCTGCAGGGTGCACCAGCACCCTGTAGGAAAGTACCATCTTGCCTGGCATGTTACCCCCATTTTTCACTGTATATATGTTGTTTTAGTTGTATGTGTCACTGGGACCCTGGTAACCCAGGGCCCCAGTGCTCATAAGTGTGCCTGAATGTGTTACCTGTGTAGTGACTAACTGTCTCACTGAGGCTCTGCTAATCAGAACCTCAGTGGTTATGCTCTCTCATTTCTTTCCAAATTGTCACTGACAGGCTAGTGACCATTTTTACCAATTTACATTGGCTTACTGGAACACCCTTATAATTCCCTAGTATATTGTACTGAGGTACCCAGGGTATTGGGGTTCCAGGAGATCCCTATGGGCTGCAGCATTTCTTTTGCCACCCATAGGGAGCTCTGACAATTCTTACACAGGCCTGCCACTGCAGCCTGAGTGAAATAACGTCCACGTTATTTCACAGCCATTTTACACTGCACTTAAGTAACTTATAAGTCACCTATATGTCTAACCTTTACCTGGTAAAGGTTAGGTGCAAAGTTACTTAGTGTGAGGGCACCCTGGCACTAGCCAAGGTGCCCCCACATTGTTCAGAGCCAATTCACTGAACTTTGCGGGGACACCATTACACGCGTGCACTACATATAGGTCACTACCTATATGTAGCTACACCATGGTAACTCCGAATATGGCCATGTAACATGTCTATGATCATGGAATTGCCCCCTCTATGCCATCCTGGCATTGTTGGTACAATTCCATGATCCCAGTGGTCTGTAGCACACACCCTGGTACTGCCAGACTGCCCTTCCTGGGGTTTCTCTGCAGCTGCTGCCAACCCCTCAGACAGGCAGCTGCCCTCCTGGGGTCCAGCCAGGCCTGGCCCAGGATGGCAGAACAAAGAACTTCCTCTGAGAGAGGGTGTGACACCCTCTCCCTTTGGAAAATGGTGTGAAGGCAGGGGAGGGGTAGCCTCCCCCAGCCTCTGGAAATGCTTTGTTGGGCACAGATGTGCCCAATTCTGCATAAGCCAGTCTACACCGGTTCAGGGACCCCTTAGCCCCTGCTCTGGCGTGAAACTGGACAAAGGAAAGGGGAGTGACCACTCCCCTGACCTGCACCTCCCCTGGGAGGTGTCCAGAGCTCCTCCAGTGTGCTCCAGACCTCTGCCATCTTGGAAACAGAGGTGCTGCTGGCACACTGGACTGCTCTGAGTGGCCAGTGCCACCAGGTGACGTCAGAGACTCCTTGTGATAGGCTCCTTCAGGTGTTAGTAGCCTTTCCTCTCTCCTAGGTAGCCAAACCCTCTTTTCTGGCTATTTAGGGTCTCTGTCTCTGGGGAAACTTTAGATAACGAATGCATGAGCTCAGCCGAGTTCCTCTGCATCTCCCTCTTCACCTTCTGATAAGGAATCGACCGCTGACCGCGCTGGAAGCCTGCAAACCTGCAACATAGTAGCAAAGACGACTACTGCAACTCTGTAACGCTGATCCTGCCGCCTTCTCGACTGTTTTCCTGCTTGTGCATGCTGTGGGGGTAGTCTGCCTCCTCTCTGCACCAGAAGCTCCGAAGAAATCTCCCGTGGGTCGACGGAATCTTCCCCCTGCAACCGCAGGCACCAAAAAGCTGTATTACCGGTCCCTTGGGTCTCCTCTCAGCACGACGAGCGAGGTCCCTCGAATCCAGCGACACCGTCCAAGTGACCCCCACAGTCCAGTGACTCATCAGCCCAAGTTTGGTGGAGGTAAGTCATTGCCTCACCTCGCTGGGCTGCATTGCTGGGAACCGCGACTTTGCAAGCTACTCCGGCCCCTGTGCACTTCCGGCGGAAATCCTTCGTGCACAGCCAAGCCTCGGTCCACGGCACTCTAACCTGCATTGCACGACTTTCTAAGTTGGTCTCCGGCGACGTGGGACTCCTTTGTGCAACTTCGGCGAGCACCGTTTCACGCATCCTCGTAGTGCCTGTTTCTGGCACTTCTCCGGGTGCTATCTGCTTCAGTGAGGGCTCTTTGTCTTGCTCGACGTCCCCTCTCTCTGCAGGTCCAATTTGCGACCTCCTGGTCCCTCCTGGGCCCCAGCAGCGTCCAAAAACGCCAAACGCACGATTTGCGTGTAGCAAGGCTTGTTGGCGTCCATCCGGCGGGAAAACACTTCTGCACGACTCTCCAAGGCGTGGGGGATCCATCCTCCAAAGGGGAAGTCTCTAGCTCTTGTCGTTCCTGCAGTATTCACAGTTCTTCAGCCTAGTAAGAGCTTCTTTGCACCAACCGCTGGCATTTCTTGGGCATCTGCCCATCTCCGAGCTGCTTGTGACTTTTGGACTTGGTCCCCTTGTTCCACAGGTACCCTCAGTCAGGAATCCATCATTGTTGCATTGCTGATTTGTGTTTTCCTTGCATTTTCCCTGTAACACGACTATTTTGTCCTTAGGGGAACTTTGGTGCACTTTGCACTCACTTTTCAGGGTCTTGGGGAGGGTTATTTTGCTAACTCTCACTATTTTCTAATAGTCCCAGCGACCCTCTACAAGGTCACATAGGTTTGGGGTCCATTCGTGGTTCGCATTCCACTTTGGGAGTATATGGTTTGTGTTGCCCCTATCCCTATGTTTCCCCATTGCATCCTATTGTAACTATACATTGTTTGCACTGTTTTCTAAGACTATACTGCATATTTTTGCTATTGTGTATATATATCTTGTGTATATTTCCTATCCTCTCACTGAGGGTACACTCTAAGATACTTTGGCATATTGTCATAAAAATAAAGTACCTTTATTTTTAGTATAACTGTGTATTGTGTTTTCTTATGATATTGTGCATATGACACTGAGTGGTACTGTGGTAGCTTCACACGTCTCCTAGTTCAGCCTAAGCTGCTCTGCTAAGCTACCATTATCTATCAGCCTAAGCTGCTAGACACCCTATACACTAATAAGGGATAACTGGGCCTGGTGCAAGGTGCAAGTACCCCTTGGTACTCACTACAAGCCAGTCCAGCCCCCTACATTGGTTGTGCAGCGGTGGGATAAGTGCTTTGAGACTACTTACCACTCTTGTCATTGTACTTTTCATAAGAGAAAAATATACAAAACAAGGTCAGTGTATATACACATAGCCAAAAAGTTTTGCATTTCCTCTTTTCACTCTTTTCTAAGTGCTGAAAAGTACTTCTAAACTTTCAAAAAGTTCTTAAAAGTTTAAAAAGTTTTTTCTGTCTTTCCAAAAAGTTCTGAAAACTTTTTTCTCTTTGTCTATCACTTTAACTCTCTCTAAAAATGTCTGGCACAGGCCAAAAAGTTGAACTGTCCAAACTTGCATATGATCACCTTAGCTGGAAAGGAGCAAGGAGTCTCTGCATAGAGAGAGGTTTGAGTGTAGGGAAGAATCCTTCCTTAGAACTGTTAATTAATATGCTTAGAGTACAGGATAAGGCCATAAGTGCCCAATCTGTAGAAAAAGTAGCTAATGGTTCTCAATCTGATCCAGGGACTCCCCCAGGAAAAGGTTCAGGAAAGAAACTTCTCAGCCTGCCCATTACTAGACAGTCTAGCATAGTTGGTACAGAGGTTGAATCACATCATACTGATGATGTGCTCTCACATTATACTGGTAGCCAAGCTGTTAGGGTGCCCTCTGTAAGGAACAGGTCTCCTTCTGTTCATTCCCATCATACCTCTGTATCTAGAAATGTCCCTCCCACCCACCCTGATGACAGATTGTTAGAAAGGGAGCTCAATAGATTGAGAGTGGAGCAAACCAGACTGAAGCTCAAGAAGCAACAGCTGGATTTGGATAGACAGTCTTTAGAAATAGAGAGGGAAAGACAGAAGATGGGTTTAGATACCCATGGTGGCAGCAGCAGTATTCCCCATAGTCATCCTGCAAAAGAGCATGATTCCAGGAATCTGCACAAGATAGTTCCCCCTTATAAGGAGGGGGATGACATTAACAAGTGGTTTGCTGCACTTGAGAGGGCCTGTGCTGTACAGGATGTCCCTCAAAAGCAGTGGGCTGCTATCCTATGGCTATCATTTACTGTAAAAGGTAGGGATAGGCTCCTTACTGTAAAAGAAAATGATGCTAATAATTTCCAAGTTCTTAAGAATGCACTCCTGGATGGTTATGGCTTAACCACTGAACAGTACAGGATATAGTTCAGAGATACCAAAAAGGAGTCTTCACAAGACTGGGTTGATTTCATTGACCAGGCAGTGAAGGCCTTGGAGGGGTGGTTACATGGCAGTAAAGTTACTGATTATGACAGCCTGTATAACTTGATCCTGAGAGAGCATATTCTTAATAATTGTGTGTCTGATTTGTTGCACCAGTACTTGGTGGACTCTGATCTGACCTCTCCCCAAGAATTGGGAAAGAAGGCAGACAAATGGGTCAGAACAAGAGTGAACAGAAAAGTTCATACAGGGGGTGACAAAGATGGCAACAAAAAGAAGGATGGTAAGTCTTCTGACAAGGGTGGGGACAAATCTAAAAATGAGTCTTCATCAGGCCCACAAAAACACTCTGGTAGGGGTGGTGGGTCCAAATCCTCCTTTAATCAGAACAAGGAAAAGAAACCATGGTGCTATTTATGTAAAATAAAAGGCCATTGGACAACAGATCCCAGTTGTCCAAAGAAAGGCACCACAGCTCCTACCACTACAACCCCTACTGCTACACCTAGTGTCCCTACTAATAGCAGTGGTGGTGGGAGCAAACCTACTAATAGCTAATCCAAGGGAGTAGCTGGGCTCACTTTTGGTAATTTAGTTGGGGTTGGTCTAATTAGGGAGACCACAGAGGCTACTTTAGTCTCTGAAGGGGCTATTGACTTAGCCACTTTGGTTGCTTGCCCCCATAACTTGGAGAAGTACAAGCAACTAACCCTAATAAATGGTGTTGAGGTCCAGGCCTACAGGGACACAGGTGCCAGTGTCACAATGGTGATTGAGAAACTGGTGCACCTTGAACAACACATACTTGGACACCAGTACCAAGTAACCGATGCTCACAACATAACACAAAGCCACCCCATGGCTGTTGTAAATCTCAACTGGGGGGGGTATCTGGTCCAAAGAAAGTTGTGGTAGCTTCAGATTTACCTGTAGACTGTCTATTAGGGAATGATTTGGAGACATCAGCTTGGTCAGATGTGGAGTTGGAGGCCCATGCAGCAATGCTGGGCATCCCAGGGCATATTTTTGCTTTGACAAGGGCTCAGGCCAAAAAGCAAAAAGGACAGGGAAGCTTGGATCCTGGAACAATGGACCAAGTGCTCCCTAAAGCTAGGGCTAGTAGAAGCAAACCACTTCCTACTATCCCTCCCTCTACAGTGGATTCTACTTCTGAGGAAGAAGAATTCCCTCCCTGTGCAGAACCTACACCAGAGGAGCTGGAAGCAGACACTGCTGAGCTTTTGGGTGAAGGGGGGCCTGCCAGAGAGGAGCTGAGTGTGGCACAGCAAACCTGTCCCACATTAGAGGGTCTCAGACAGCAAGCTGTCAAACAGGCTAATGGGGATGTCAGTGACTCACACAGAGTTTACTGGGAGGACAACCTCTTGTACACTGAGCATAGGGATCCTAAACCTGGAGCTGCCAGGAGATTAGTGATTCCTCAGGAGTACAGAAAGTTCCTCCTAACACTGGCACATGACATTCCCTTAGCTGGGCACCTGGGTCAAATGAAAACTTGGGACAGATTGGTACCATTGTTTCATTGGCCTAGGATGTCTGAGGACACAAAAGAATTTTGTAAGTCCTGTGAAACCTGTCAAGCCAGTGGCAAGACAGGTGGCACCCCAAAGGCACCCCTTATCCCACTGCCTGTGGTTGGGGTTCCCTTTGAAAGGGTAGGGGTTGACATAGTTGGCCCCCTTGACCCTCCTACTGCTTCAGGCAATAGGTTTATCTTAGTGGTAGTGGACCATGCCACAAGATATCCTGAAGCTATTCCTTTAAGGACCACTACAGCTCCTGCAGTGGCAAAGGCCCTCCTGGGAATATTTTCCAGGGTGGGCTTCCCAAAGGAAGTAGTATCAGACAGAGGAAGCAATTTCATGTCTGCATACTTAAAGGCCATGTGGAAGGAGTGTGGTGTAACTTACAAGTTCACAACACCCTATCATCCACAAACAAATGGACTGGTGGAGAGATTTAATAAAACTCTCAAAGGCATGATTATGGGACTCCCTGAAAAACTCCGCAGGAGATGGGATATCCTTCTACCATGCCTCCTTTTTGCCTACAGGGAGGTACCCCAGAAAGGAGTGGGCTTCAGCCCCTTTGAACTTCTTTTTGGACACCCTGTTAGGGGTCCACTCACACTTGTAAAGGAGGGTTGGGAACAACCTTTAAAAGCTCCTAAGCAGGATATTGTGGATTATGTACTTGGCCTCAGATCAAGGATGGCTGAGTACATGAAAAAGGCCAGTAAAAACCTTCAGGCCAGCCAAGAGCTCCAGAAGCAATGGCATGATCAGAAGGCTGTTTTGGTTCAGTACCAACCAGGGCAGAAAGTGTGGGTCTTGGAGCCTGTGGCCCCAAGAGCACTCCAAGATAAATGGAGTGGACCCCACACAATTGTTGAAAAGAAGGGTGAAGTCACCTACTTGGTTGACTTAGGCACTGCCAGGAGTCCCCTTAGGGTGCTCCATGTCAACCGCCTGAAACCCTACTATGACAGGGCTGATCTCACCCTGCTCATGGCAACAGATGAGGGACAGGAAGAAGACAGTGATCCTCTACCTGATCTCTTCTCTTCCACAGAACAAGATGCTCTTGTGGAAGGTGTAGTTTTGGCTGATTGTCTTACTGCTGAGCAGAAAGATAATTGCATAAATCTCCTAGGACAATTTTCAGAACTCTTCTCCATTGTGCCAGGCACCACTTCTTGGTGTGAGCACACTATAGATACTGGAGACAGTTTACCTGTCAAAAGTAAGATCTATAGGCAGCCTGACCATGTCAGGGACTGCATAAAGCAAGAAGTTCAGAAGATGTTGGAACTAGGAGTGGTTGAGCACTCTGACAGTCCATGGGCTTCTCCTGTGGTACTGGTACCAAAACCCAATTCTAAAGATGGAAAGAAGGAAATGAGGTTTTGTGTAGACTATAGAGGTCTCAACTTGGTAACCAAAACTGATGCTCACCCTGTACCCAGGGCAGATGAGCTTATAGATACACTGGCATCTGCCAAGTATCTAAGCACTTTTGATTTGACTGCAGGGTATTGGCAGATCAAATTGTCAGAAGATGCTAAACCTAAGACTGCATTTTCCACCATTGGAGGACATTACCAGTTTACTGTAATGCCTTTTGGTTTGAAAAATGCACCTGCCACTTTTCAGAGGTTGGTGAACACAGTCCTGCAAGGGCTGGAAGCTTTCAGTGCAGCATATTTGGATGATATAGCTGTCTTTAGCTCCAGCTGGGATGATCACCTGGTCCACCTTTGGAAAGTTTTGGAGGCTCTGCAAAAGGCAGGCCTCACTATCAAGGCTTCAAAGTGCCAGATAGGGCAGGGTAAGGTGGTTTATCTGGGACACCTTGTAGGTGGGGAACAGATTGCACCACTTCAGGGGAAAATCCAAACTATTATTGATTGGGTTCCCCCTACCACTCAGACTCAGGTGAGAGCCTTCCTAGGCCTCACTGGGTATTACAGGAGGTTCATTAAGAACTATGGCTCCATTGCAGCCCCTCATAATGACCTCACATCCAAGAAAATGCCTAAAAAGGTATTATGGACAGCAAACTGTCAGAAAGCTTTTGAGGAGCTGAAGCAGGCCATGTGCTCTGCACCTGTCCTGAAAAGCCCTTGTTACTCTAAAAAATTCTATGTCCAGACTGATGCATCTGAATTAGGAGTAGGGGCAGTCCTATCACAACTTAATTCTGAGGGCCAGGATCAACCTGTTGCTTTTATTAGTAGAAGGTTGACCCCTAGAGAAAAGCGTTGGTCTGCCATTGAGAGGGAGGCCTTTGCTGTGGTCTGGGCTCTGAAGAAGTTGAGGCCATACCTGTTTGGCACTCACTTCATTGTTCAGACAGACCACAAACCTCTACTTTGGCTAAAACAAATGAAAGGTGAAAATCCTAAATTGTTGAGGTGGTCCATATCCCTACAGGGAATGGACTATACAGTGGAACATAGACCTGGGAGTAGCCACTCCAATGCAGATGGACTCTCCAGATATTTCCACTTAGACAATGAAGACTCATCAGGTAATGGCTAGTCTTATTGTCCTTCGTTTGGGGGGGGGTTGTGTAGGAAAGTACCATCTTGCCTGGCATGTTACCCCCATTTTTCACTGTATATATGTTGTTTTAGTTGTATGTGTCACTGGGACCCTGGTAACCCAGGGCCCCAGTGCTCATAAGTGTGCCTGAATGTGTTACCTGTGTAGTGACTAACTGTCTCACTGAGGCTCTGCTAATCAGAACCTCAGTGGTTATGCTCTCTCATTTCTTTCCAAATTGTCACTGACAGGCTAGTGACCATTTTTACCAATTTACATTGGCTTACTGGAACACCCTTATAATTCCCTAGTATATGGTACTGAGGTACCCAGGGTATTGGGGTTCCAGGAGATCCCTATGGGCTGCAGCATTTCTTTTGCCACCCATAGGGAGCTCTGACAATTCTTACACAGGCCTGCCACTGCAGCCTGAGTGAAATAACGTCCACGTTATTTCACAGCCATTTTACACTGCACTTAAGTAACTTATAAGTCACCTATATGTCTAACCTTTACCTGGTAAAGGTTAGGTTCAAAGTTACTTAGTGTGAGGGCACCCTGGCACTAGCCAAGGTGCCCCCACATTGTTCAGAGCCAATTCACTGAACTTTGTGAGTGCGGGGACACCATTACACGCGTGCACTACATATAGGTCACTACCTATATGTAGCTACACCATGGTAACTCCGAATATGGCCATGTAACATGTCTATGATCATGGAATTGCCCCCTCTATGCCATCCTGGCATTGTTGGTACAATTCCATGATCCCAGTGGTCTGTAGCACACACCCTGGTACTGCCAGACTGCCCTTCCTGGGGTTTCTCTGCAGCTGCTGCCAACCCCTCAGACAGGCAGCTGCCCTCCTGGGGTCCAGCCAGGCCTGGCCCAGGATGGCAGAACAAAGAACTTCCTCTGAGAGAGGGTGTGACACCCTCTCCCTTTGGAAAATGGTGTGAAGGCAGGGGAGGGGTAGCCTCCCCCAGCCTCTGGAAATGCTTTGTTGGGCACAGATGTGCCCAATTCTGCATAAGCCAGTCTACACCGGTTCAGGGACCCCTTAGCCCCTGCTCTGGCGCGAAACTGGACAAAGGAAAGGGGAGTGACCACTCCCCTGACCTGCACCTCCCCTGGGAGGTGTCCAGAGCTCCTCCAGTGTGCTCCAGACCTCTGCCATCTTGGAAACAGAGGTGCTGCTGGCACACTGGACTGCTCTGAGTGGCCAGTGCCACCAGGTGACGTCAGAGACTCCTTGTGATAGGCTCCTTCAGGTGTTAGTAGCCTTTCCTCTCTCCTAGGTAGCCAAACCCTCTTTTCTGGCTATTTAGGGTCTCTGTCTCTGGGGAAACTTTAGATAACGAATGCATGAGCTCAGCCGAGTTCCTCTGCATCTCCCTCTTCACCTTCTGATAAGGAATCGACCGCTGACCGCGCTGGAAGCCTGCAAACCTGCAACATAGTAGCAAAGACGACTACTGCAACTCAGTAACGCTGATCCTGCCGCCTTCTCGACTGTTTTCCTGCTTGTGCATGCTGTGGGGGTAGTCTGCCTCCTCTCTGCACCAGAAGCTCCGAAGAAATCTCCCGTGGGTCGACGGAATCTTCCCCCTGCAACCGCAGGCACCAAAAAGCTGTATTACCGGTCCCTTGGGTCTCCTCTCAGCACGACGAGCGAGGTCCCTCGAATCCAGCGACTCCGTCCAAGTGACCCCCACAGTCCAGTGACTCATCAGCCCAAGTTTGGTGGAGGTAAGTCCTTGCCTCACCTCGCTGGGCTGCATTGCTGGGAACCGCGACTTTGCAAGCTACTCCGGCCCCTGTGCACTTCCGGCGGAAATCCTTCGTGCACAGCCAAGCCTGGGTCCACGGCACTCTAACCTGCATTGCACGACTTTCTAAGTTGGTCTCCGGCGACGTGGGACTCCTTTGTGCAACTTCGGCGAGCACCGTTTCACGCATCCTCGTAGTGCCTGTTTCTGGCACTTCTCCGGGTGCTACCTGCTTCAGTGAGGGCTCTTTGTCTTGCTCGACGTCCCCTCTCTCTGCAGGTCCAATTTGCGACCTCCTGGTCCCTCCTGGGCCCCAGCAGCGTCCAAAAACGCCAAACGCACGATTTGCGTGTAGCAAGGCTTGTTGGCGTCCATCCGGCGGGAAAACACTTCTGCACGACTCTCCAAGGCGTGGGGGATCCATCCTCCAAAGGGGAAGTCTCTAGCTCTTGTCGTTCCTGCAGTATTCACAGTTCTTCAGCCTAGTAAGAGCTTCTTTGCACCAACCGCTGGCATTTCTTGGGCATCTGCCCATCTCCGAGCTGCTTGTGACTTTTGGACTTGGTCCCCTTGTTCCACAGGTACCCTCAGTCAGGAATCCATCGTTGTTGCATTGCTGATTTGTGTTTTCCTTGCATTTTCCCTGTAACACGACTATTTTGTCCTTAGGGGAACTTTGGTGCACTTTGCACTCACTTTTCAGGGTCTTGGGGAGGGTTATTTTGCTAACTCTCACTATTTTCTAATAGTCCCAGCGACCCTCTACAAGGTCACATAGGTTTGGGGTCCATTCGTGGTTCGCATTCCACTTTGGGAGTATATGGTTTGTGTTGCCCCTATCCCTATGTTTCCCCATTGCATCCTATTGTAACTATACATTGTTTGCACTGTTTTCTAAGACTATACTGCATATTTTTGCTATTGTGTATATATATCTTGTGTATATTTCCTATCCTCTCACTGAGGGTACACTCTAAGATACTTTGGCATATTGTCATAAAAATAAAGTACCTTTATTTTTAGTATAACTGTGTATTGTGTTTTCTTATGATATTGTGCATATGACACTGAGTGGTACTGTGGTAGCTTCACACGTCTCCTAGTTCAGCCTAAGCTGCTCTGCTAAGCTACCATTATCTATCAGCCTAAGCTGCTAGACACCCTATACACTAATAAGGGATAACTGGGCCTGGTGCAAGGTGCAAGTACCCCTTGGTACTCACTACAAGCCAGTCCAGCCTCCTACACACCCTCGCAATGTTCACTCTCTGCAGTGCAAAGTAGACAGTGAACATTGCGAGGGTGCTGACTAGGCAGAATCTGCACTGCCCATGCCAAGTGCCTGAGGCCCCCTGCAACTATTCTCTGCCAGCCTTTTCATGGCAGTGTTACCGCCATCTGTGATCCTGGCGGTCTCATATAAGCCCCCTTAATATCCTTAGCATGAGGAGTAAGCCCCTGTCATGGTTCAGAGACTTCCTGTTCAACAGGATTCTACAAAACACTCTCTCCTCCTGCTCTTCACCTGCCAAATCTCTACCTTGTGGAAACCATCCGGAATCCATGCTGTTTCCTCTCCTTTTCAATCTCTCTGCCAGTCCTCTGGCCCATATTATCCAGTCCTGTGGCTTTGGCCTTTTTTACGTAAGCAGATGATATGCAATTGATATTGAAAATCTCAGATGATCTTACCAATTGTGCTTCAAATTTGGATGACTGCTTGACCAAGGTTAATAGTTGGATGTGCTTTTAATCACCTGAAGATTAATGTAACAACAAAACGGAGATCCTACTGCCTTTAGGCACTCCCCTTTCTAGGAATTGTTGTTCTGCTTTTCTTCCCTTGGCAAAAACCAGCCTCTAGTTCATGGTAGAAAATGTTGGTGTCAATATTAGCTCCACGCTTTCTATGATTAGTCAAGTCAATTTAGTGATAAGTTATTCTTTCTTTCAGCTTTGCACTTTAAAACGTGTACTCTGTTTTCATTTCTTCAAAGAATGCAAATTCTGAACACCTTAATTGAAGCCCATCTGTATTTCAGTCTACACAGATCTGCCTAAGTGTGCTGTGTGCAAACTAAAGTTGGTGCGACATTTTGCTGCCCGGCTAGCACTGGAACTAAAGAAAAGTTATCATATTTCCTCCACTTTGGCCTCTTTGTATTGGCTGCCTAATAAGGGAAAAATTGTGTTTCAGTCACTATCTGCAGTGCACAAAACCTAATAGGCTAAAAGCCATGCCCATGTTTTTCATGTTTTAAGTGTGCAGTTGTACTTGTTCTTAGAGAACCACAGCTCAGCATCTTCTTGAGGTCCTTCAATTTCATCGAAGTTCTCTTGTTCATAAAGACTTCTCTGTGGTGGTTGCCTTAAAATCAAACAAAATTCAGCTTTCACTGTGCCTAGGGTCAACTTTGTTGAAGTATAGGAAGGTTTTGAGATTTGACTCTTCCCTCATACCATCTACTACTCTTTCAAACCTGGCCACTGTTTTTCCTATACTTGAGCATTGGTTTTCAGTCAGCACTAAGGTATCTTCTGGTACAACGTCTGCACTTTATCAACATTTAGCCAAACCTCAACAAACACACATATATTGAATCTTAAAGAAATGTTTGAATTGGTTTTGGCCCTAATAAGGAATTGAATAGAAAGAAGGGAAAAAAATGTTGCTTATGTTAGTTTGCTGGTAGCTCAGTTTCTGATCACTGAGTGGTTCCTCTATAATAGGTATAACGTTGTCTTCAAGAAGTTACATCCCGTATTACGTTGTGTTTTACTGTTGCACTTGTGTAACACTTGAAACCACTGTTTTGACACTGTAATGCTTTTTAATGCAGACGATCATTCGATCAAAACTCAATGGACCATTGTGTGCTCATTGGTGTTTGGTTTGGTAGAAAATGTGTTGAGTGCTAAGTTTTGAACTGATATGTGGGTTTATGTTAAAGAAAAGTGAGTTTAATGTAGGTGTTTTACACTATGGTTGGGTGTGCTGACGGATTTTTCTGCCTCATTTGTGTGAAGGTATTGTAAATTACTTGGCCAGAGTGTAGTGCTTTCTTTGCATGCACCAGAACCAATAACAGTGTCTTATGAGGCAATATTGTGTGCTTGAGGATTTGTAATGTCTATGCTAGTGTTATCTGTATTTGTCTAGGGTGCATGCTGGTGTGGTGTGTAACAGTGCAATTGATTTGACTGTGCTTTACCAGCCGTTGAGGTTTGGAGTGTGTTAAGCACATGATATGGAGTGTGTTCTAAGCGTGTACTGTTTGAGTATGACAATATGTCTGTAAGTCAGGGGCGGCCGACATAAATTAAAAGTGGTGGGGTGGGTGGAGAGTTGGGAGGGGTTGGCTATAGGAAGGGCGAGGGGGGAGCGCAGGGGGTTAATAAAAAATAAAAAAGTCTCCCTGTGCAATCCCCATGCTGCTCTCATGCTATTAACTAGCATGAGACCAGCACCAGGATTGGCCTGAGTGGGCTGTTTTGCCACTTGTTCAGGCACAGGGAGTCTGTGCTGTTTCTCCAACCCAGCTGTCAAATACAGCTGAGTTGGAGAAACCTAACTGCGCACGTCTGTTTGGTTGGCCTAGAATGGCCGGCCACATGAGGAGTTAAGGGCACACTTCACACCACCCTCTTCCATCCCACCGCCTATGGTCCGGTCCCGCCCCACCCTGCACAGGTTGGCTCTGCCAGCAACAGAAAAATAAAACAATAGTGAAATGTCGTTTTATTTTTCTGCTGCTGACTCTGGGCCAGCGGAGTGACGCGCCTCCGCCATTTTGCAGGAGCCGCCGCTGGTTCAAGTTCTGCGCTTTGAGCTTTCCTCTCCTATCCTTAAAGTTGTACGCACATTTGTGAGGGAAGAGCTCTGCAGCTGTTTTTCTGTGCGTGATTTTAGAACTTAAATCAAATATTGTGGGAGAATGAAACAGTGAATGATACTCTGCACGTTGCACATTTCCTTCCGTTGGGACACATTAGGCTACCATTGTTAGTCACCGCACCCCAGTTACTCAGGGATTCAGTTAAGTGCACCCTTCGGGACATAATAGTCGACACTCACTTATTAGTGTAAAAGGCCATTTATTAGGACAGGATTGCAAACATAACATAACATTGATATCCACTGTAACTTCAACTTATCGACCTTTCAACCTCCCCCTTTGAACTCTCCCCATTCTTCCTTTTTACTTCATTCCTCCAATCTTGCCTCCGTTCCAGCATCCACATGCATTCCCCCACAAATCCCTCTTTTCCTTCCGTCCCCTGCCTGTCTCGGGCATCCCCCACTCTGTCATCCTTCACCTGTTTCTTCTTCTCCCCGTGGAAGGGTGGCCAGGCCCGCATCTGGCTCTCCACCCTCCCCCATCTACTGCTACCACTGTGCAAACCTGCCCCAACTCTGGCATGCTCCCCCCTTTGCTCTTGCCCCATCACCCTAGCCCCCATTCACTTTACCTTATTCCCTATGTAGGGCGGGTGGGTGGCCAACTTCATGACAGCGCGGCAGGCTGTCGCGGAAGAGGCCGTCCCCCTAATCCCATTCCTCCTATATACTCCCACCATTAGACCCTCCCCCCACCTAGCCCCAGCCAATCCCTGTCCTGGTGTGTCACTTCCTGTCCCGAATGCCCCCGTGGAGAGACTAGACTGCGTCTGCTCTCCACGGGTCCCTACATCGGGACATAATAGTCGACACTCACTTATTAGTGTAAAAGGCCATTTATTAGGACAGGATTGCAAACATAACATAACATTGATATCCACTGTAACTTCAACTTATCGACCTTTCAACCTCCCCCTTTGAACTCTCCCCATTCTTCCTTTTTACTTCATTCCTCCAATCTTGCCTCCGTTCCAGCATCCACATGCATTCCCCCACAAATCCCTCTTTTCCTTCCGTCCCCTGCCTGTCTCGGGCATCCCCCACTCTGTCATCCTTCACCTGTTTCTTCTTCTCCCCGTGGAAGGGTGGCCAGGCCCGCATCTGGCTCTCCACCCTCCCCCATCTACTGCCACCCAGCAGAAACCCCTCTTGGGCGTTTTGCTGCCCCACCAGCGAACCCACAGCAACACTGCAACCTTAAGCCGTTCAGCTCATCATTTTCTTCTTTTTTTTATTTTTTTTTTTATTTTGACACATTACCATAATGTAATATGCATTCCCCGTCTTCAGAAAAAATGCACCCGTCATCTGTGGAGTGCCCGCTTCCTTCACCATAAATGCCCTTGCATTCCATCACTCATGTAATGAATCCCAACCAAAAACCTTCATAGCCAGATTGATCTTCCTCCAAGCCCCTTTCGTGGGTATGTTTCATTGCCCCTCACCATCTTCTTTTGAGGACCGCTTAGTCCAGACAACACAAATTCCATGCCCATTCTGGGCAACATACGCTATGCCCCGTTGCATGTGTTGCCGTAGGGTGAGCCCCAGGGAGCCGTACCAGGCCATTATCCCCAGGTGTAACCAAATTGTCCATACAGCCCCCATGTTGGCCTAATAGGCATCCAAGAAATGCAAGCTTCCCCACTCCATGTTGCTCTTTCCTCCCACAAAAATGTTGTGATGGCCACCCCAAAGGTCCAGCAAACCTCTGTAAAGTTGCCCCTCTGCATATATCCCCTCTCGCACATGACTGATGATGCTCAATGCAATGGAACCACGTCCGCTTACCCGGGGCCACTTATGTATCCTGCAAAGAAAACATAGTTTAATGGTGGACTAATCTGCAAAGAAGCACCATAGTTTAAAGGTAGACTATCACAAACCCCCCCTCTGCTTCCGCTACCATGCCCTTATACCTCTTGCCTTGACTCTCACTGCTCATGCCCCCCACCTGACGGACACTGCGTTTTACCACCACCCCAACCCACCAGAAGGAAAACCAGTGCCAACCTAAACTGTCTGCCACCGTGGCTGCTCCACATAAATGAAAAAACACGCAGACAATTGGCCTACTGCCTAACCCAGACAATGCCACCCTCAAGACCGCCATCAAATGGAAATGCATAATATATTTCCCCTTTTGCCCGACAAACAGCTTCCTTCCCTCACGTCACCCTGTGCGTCCCGAAACTGTCCCCCATTCACATACCAGCCATGCTGCTGCAACTCCCTCTGTGCTCCCCATGTCTGCTTCCCTGGCCCCCCATTTATTATTATATTATTATTATTATTTTTTTTTTTTTAAATATATATATATATATATATATATACCAAAAATACCAATTATCCCGCCAACCGCCACTCAACTAACCCCCCCCACACCTGCTAACCGACTTCCCTCCAATCGTCAACTCCTAAACTCCCATATGAGCCCCAAACCTATCTACCCTGCCGAAGCTGACCATGCCACTTCCAGTGCACCCAACCAGCATATTGGCGATACGTACAATTTCAAACCGGTGGACAAACGCAATAAACCTTGTTCACCGCTGTTCCCTACCCCAGGTCCTTTCTTTTTTTTTTTTTTTAAAACCCCATCAACCTTTCCACAATATCGTTCTCAACGGGATAGCATTGTAAACCAAAATGCCCATGGAAAACACCTGTCCACTTGTCCACCCTTGTGACGTGCGGGAAACCCTTCCAACCCCAAGACAAAACCACGTAAACCCTCCCTTTCCAAGTACGGCTCAGCAGTCCCCAAATTGCCCCGTCACAAACCTACCAAATCTGAAAAACCAACCATGTCAAGCGGGAAACTTCTCTGCATGGGTGGGGCTAACGACCCTTCGGCCCGCTTAATGACCATCCACGCCCCTGTTCCCAAAAATTCCTCCAGAAACCTTGACCTGCCTTCGTTCTTGCTTGAGCCAGGCTTCCAAAATTATTGCCACCTCCAACGATCCAGTGCATCGGCAGCTAAACGCGCGCTGCCTTGAAAATTTTGTGGAGCAAAGCCCTGAAGCATGCAGAAAATTCCACCGCAGATGCAGCACCCTAAAGTCCCTTGCCCTCTGTCAGTTCAACAAAAAACACTACCTTCAGATTGCACACATGTGCTGATGGTTCGAGTGGCCAACCTCTCTCCCCATTCTGTCCAAACCACAAACAGTGAAAAAACTTCTAGAACACCATACTCCTGTCTTAACAAATTTGGTTCCAGCCGTATTGCCGTGCTGTACCGTACATCCCCAAAATTGGCCAACACCCAAGCAGCCCCTGTCGCATCAGGCAATATCCGCACCTGCCATACAGTACCTGTTTTCGCCAAAAACCCTGTATACCCTGTGTAAAACCATGCTAGAAACGTGTTCCACACCCGTATACCCTTCCTCCGGCCCCTTAGGAAATTAAAGTATGCACCCGGCATCTCAACAAATCCCACCCAGCTGCCACGTACCTTGTCCCCCCCATGCGCATATAATTTGATCGCAGTAATTCCTTACACCGCATAGTGCCCAGAAAAATCCCTGCCATGCCTCGTGGCATCTTGCCGTGAAGGCCACTGTGTCCAGTCTGATTCTCCATTGTCAGTACCCCCCCTGGTACCCTCTGTCTGCCATGGAGCCAACAGAAACACCACTCCCTTTTGCGAGCTGCTTGAAAACCTGCAAATCTCAAGCCCCCAACCCCAAAACCGTGTCCATCCCTCAAAGAGAAATCATTTCACCAGTGCAGCCCCGACCGGTGTCCACTCCCCTTGTGAAAGGAAACCAATCAGAAATTAACCAAAGGCTGCCGAGAAAGGACAGTGGATTACACATTCCATGAGCACTCCTGCCCCCTATATTGCCCCCCCCCATAGCAATTCTCAGCACTGTAACAGTATCTCCCCATAAGTATTCAAATCGACAGTCGCTTCAACTGTCGCCTTCAGCCCATTCATCGCCTCTGCCACACCCCAAAATGAGCCGATTAGCCTCATCCGCTAGCGCATGTACCACCTGCGTCTCCACCCAGATGATGAAATCATTCACCAACGCCTTCCTCATCCATGACGGGTGTGTACAAATCTGAAGTACCACTTTTCGTGAGGGAAACCACACAACCCACTGCCACACTTGCATGTTCCCAAGTTTTCCCTTTGACCTTTCTTTGTGCACTCCGTCATTTCCGAAACTGCCACTTCTGGTGCAGACCGCAATTTGTCAGCCCCAGCGTCAAAAACTCGGGCCCCAGTGACCCAAACTGAAATGATGTTGATGACCCCCATTCAGCTAGTGCGCCAGGACCATACCCATGCATCCATTTTTATATATATAATTTTTATTTTAATTGTTCAATGTAATTTAATGTTTTTTTTTTTGTGTTTTTTTTTTGTTTCCTGGGAAGCAGCCCGCAACATCAACGCCTTCCTGTTTCCCCGCAACCTCATCTTTAGCTTACTCCACAAAATGAAAAACCAAAAACTTTGTCCAACCCCTGCACAAGAGCTTTAACCTGTGTCCCCTTCTCTGTCTCCTCACCTTCAGTCTCCCTTACCGATATCGTCTCTCCCTCCCCACTCGTAACTCTTTACTCTTGGGCCACTACCCCCTTCCTGGCGCTCCACCTGTGTTGCACCTATACCGAGGCACTCCGTGTATGGAGTAATCCCCCATCCCAATATGCCATGCAGTGCACCGTAGCTACCCAGCAAAGTATCACACTGGACCCCCAATTCACCATACCTGGCACCACTGTGCGCCTGCTCCAGTGTCCACCATTGCCTTGCAATCGCGATTCTCGTTGCGAAAAAATTCCTTATTTCCATCTTGGCATTCTGCAAAACATTAACTGAAAAAAGGGGGGGGGTCACGCCGCACCTGCGCCCCTTCCCCTTCCCGCTTCAAAGTCCCACGTACTCATGAATCTCCCTTTCCTCTCAACCTCTACACCACCTCAAAATGAATTGCCCCACATCATCGTCTTTCCCACACACGTGTCCCTAGCACCTTCAGAAA
Organism: Pleurodeles waltl; assembly: GCF_031143425.1. Classification (NCBI taxonomy): domain Eukaryota; kingdom Metazoa; phylum Chordata; class Amphibia; order Caudata; family Salamandridae; genus Pleurodeles; species Pleurodeles waltl. Next base: position 640,188,578 of record NC_090446.1, on the reverse strand, counting down.
ATACGTCAAGCACTCACTCCCCAGCTCCTTACCCCTGATGGCGTGTGCCATATGTGTGGTGTCCACGTTCCCACGTTGTAGAGAAGGCCGCCGGTGACCCCTCTAGTGCTTCGGGCCAACGTCCGAGGGCCGTGTTGCGCCCCGTTGGTTTCGCCACCTTTCTGCCAGCCTCCACAGCTGACTTCGACTCTCGTCGACTTGCATGGCCGTGTGCGCCATGCACTACCTGCGCGCTGCCTGCCCCCTTGGCCGCTCCAGCCATCTGCCCCTTCCTAAGATCCTCATGCGGCACCCCCTCCTACTACTCCGACTAATTCAGGCCCTCTTGACCAAGGCGCCAGCGTCCCCCCTTTCCTTGTCCTGTCCACTAGCCCCCTGCCGCCCCCGGCTACCCGAGCCCACCTCCCTACTGTCTCCGATGTCCCCTGCCAGCCACGCAGATCATTGCCTTCACCCTCCCGAGGGGGACGAGGGGTGGGGGTGGGGGGGGGGCCACCGCCACAGTTGCCGCTGTCCCCGCCATGCCACCCCCCCCCCGCCCGCTGTCATGCTCAACCAGAGGGGGGGGACCTGCACCGGGGTGCACCCCAAACCATCTCCTTTGGTACCCCCTGGGGGGGGGGAAACACAAACCCCACTATGCCTCTCCTCTCTACCTTTACATGCCCTTACAGCCTGCGTATTAACGGGTAACCTCTCTCCCCAGTTCCCCAGCTTCCCACCTCCCCCCACCACCAATAAAAGTTGAGACTGGGCAGGGCCCTGCTAGTTCCCCCCCCCCCCACCCCGTCCGCTCCCAACCTCTGGGCCCTACTCCGCGTGAATGGGCTATCCCCGCCCTGCCGAAAAAACGCCCTGCCTGGCCGGCCTGCCTGGCCAGGAAAGAACAACATGCGGTGTGCAAATTTGTGAAAAACAGGTGGGGGTGAATAGCCACACCCGCCCTACAGAAAACCGATTGTTCCCGCACCTGAGCCGCGGACGACGCGCTGTACAGCCGCCTCTCCGCCTTGCGCTGCGCCATGTTTCCAGCGCTCCTTGTCCCCCGAGGCCCGGCCCACAAAACAGGCCTGGGCAAATTTGCCTGGCTGGCCAGGCGACATCGCGGGGCACGGCCCGCGCAGCCCCCACTCACCGCGAGTTCCTCCAAGAACCTAGTAATCCACCCCCTACCTTTACAATATTGAACAAGAAAAAACCCCCACAGCCAACTTCATGACAGCGCGGCAGGCTGTCGCGGAAGAGGCCGTCCCCCTAATCCCATTCCTCCTATATACTCCCACCATTAGACCCTCCCCCCACCTAGCCCCAGCCAATCCCTGTCCTGGTGTGTCACTTCCTGTCCCGAATGCCCCCGTGGAGAGACTAGACTGCGTCTGCTCTCCACGGGTCCCTACATTATAGTTATACAAACGATGGCAGCGCGGGCGCGCAACCAATAACCCAGGTACTTCCCATTAATCTTTTTTTTCACTTTGAGAGCAATTTTGAGGGCAGTTATAAATGGCAGTTTAATTATTTTTAAGTGTTTGATTTTAAAACTTAAATCAAATATTGTTGGTGAATGTAACAGTGATATTCTGACCTTTGCTTTCCGGTCCGCAAAACTGTTCAGTGCTAGCTCTGTGGTTACGCAGCAATTTTTCCTTCGTTTAGGACCCCGTAGGCCGACATTTTGAGGCGCCACGCGCTCTATTGCTCGGGATTCTATTAAGTGCACCCTTTATGAGCAAGACAGAGGTGCGGATGCTAGTAGCAGGCACATCAAAGGCGCGACAAAGGTCCGCAGTGCTCCGTTCCACGATCAGTGCCAGCTACTATCCTTTCTATCGCAGAAATCTCCTTAAGAGTTAAATACTTCTTCAAAGAACTTAGGTAATTGTGAGCTGTGACAAGATACAATGTTGAGCTGCAGGTACACCTTATGATTGGTCTACTATCCTTCCTTAAATGCCATCAGTTGATAAAGACCGAAGCTGAACCAGGAAAGGCAACACACATTAATCACAAAAATATCACAGAAAGGCAAAAGGTATTTGGCGGAAAACCGAAGGAACTTTACAGGATGCCTCACTGTTTAATTGACACCAAAGGTAATTAGGGCCATATTTATACTTTTTGACGCAAAACTGCGCTAACGCAGTTTTGCGTCAAAAAAATTAGCGCCGGCTAACGCCATTCTGAAGCACCATGTGGGCGCCGCCGGCGCTGCCTGGTGTGCGTGAAAAAAAATGACGTACACCAGGCAGCGCCGGCGTAGGGGAATATGGAGCTTGGGTGCCAAAAAATGGGGCAAGTCAGGCTGAGGCAAATTTTTCGCCTCAACCCGATTTGCGCCATTTTTTTCGACTCCCAACCCCCATTGACATGACTCCTGTCTTAGCAAAGGCAGGAGTCATGCCCCCTTGCCCAATGGCCATGCCCAGGGGACTTCTGTCCCCTGGGCATGGTCATTGGACATAGTGGCATGTAGGGGGGCACAAATCAGGCCCCCCTATGCCACAAAAAAAAAAATACTTACCTGAACTTACCTTAATGTCCCTGGGATGGGTCCCTCCATCCTTGGGTGTCCTCCTGGGGTGGGCAAGGGTGGCAGGGGGTGTCCCTAGGGGCATGGGACGGCACCTCTGGGCTCCTTCCGAGCCCACAGGTCCCTTAAAGCCTGCCTTGTCCAGGCGCTAAAAAACGGCGCAAAAGCGGCTGGACGTCATTTTTTTTGACCCGCCCACTCCCGGCCGTGAATTTTGCCTGGGAGTGTAAATACGGCGCACATGCCTCTGAGTCAATTTTTTAGACGGGAACGCCTACCTTGCATATCATTAACGCAAAGTAGGTGTCCACGCTAAAAAATGACGCAAACTCTATGGACTTTGGCGCTAGACGCGTCTAACGCCAAAGTATAAATATGGAGTTAGTTTTGCATCGGAATTGCGTCAAAAAAACGACGCAATTCCGGCGCAAACAGAGTATAAATATGCCCCTTAATATTTTCAACAGAAATACAGCTCAATGAATTCTCAAACCCAGATATTGCTAGGGCCATCATGCATGGTTATGCAATTATCCATTTGGACCAAATAAAAAGCATGTATTTGCAATGGAATAGGTCACACATTTGCTTGAGTTAGAGCTATTGGTGTTGTAACTGCATAACTGGACTTTTCTTGCCACATAAATTGGTCATCCCTGCTGCATAGTTTGGTCATCTCTGCCATATAATTCCAGTAGCCCTGCACATAAGTAAAGCACTTCTATTTACCTTCCTCATCTATTTTCAGCAAAAAATCCTCACCATATAAAGATGAAAAAATACGACACTCATTTTATTACCTTACATACCTAAGTGACATTTGTAGGGAAATCAGTAACAGAGGTGACTACCAGTCCCCAGTCTTTACTCCAACCCCAACTCAGGATGTTCTTATGGTACGCATAGAGATATCAGCTGGTGATAACCACATTAACCAAAAATCCTTTTGCATCAGTGAGCTGAGGTCGCAACCTTTGATGAATCGCTGCATGTGGGAATGCTTTGTTTAAAACAAAACACATGGCTGTCACAAGCAGGAATATTGTAAAGCATTTTAGCAGCCTATTTAATAAACAGTTGCAACATCCATAAATGTGAAAACAAGATTCTGTATAAAGCCTAATGTGACATTAGCAGCACAAACACACGGACCCACTGAGATTGCTACAGATGCATTTCCGGGACCAAAAGACGAAATGCATGGTTAAAGGATCCAAATATCAAAGGATTATTTTGTAGACAGCCAACTGACCGTTTTTGAAGGGGCTAAGATAGGGAGGTTATCAAAGACAATGGTGGTCATTACAACCCTGGCGGTTGGTGTTAAAGCGTCAGTAAGACCGCCAAAAGGCCGGCGGGAAAAAATTGCAATTACGACCGTGGCGGAAACCGCCAACAAAGACAGCCACTTGAACACTCCGACCGCCATGGATGTACAAACAAACAGCACGGCGGACACCGCCAACAGACAGGTGGAGGACAAAGTACAGCCCACAGTATCACAACAGGCCAATCCGCCACCTTTTCCGGGGCGGATTCACCGCAGATAAAAACACAGCGGAAACAGGATTCAGAAGGGAAAACACTCACCTCTACACACCCCACGAGGAACTAGGACACCATGGAGCCGGAACTCTAAATTCTCCCTGCGATAGTCTTCCTGCTCCTCTACCAGGAGCACGAACGCCGGCGGTGAAGACCACGGTGAGTACTGCACCTACGACACGGGGGAGGGAAAAAACAGGGACACACACACGCAACACCCCCACCCCCACCCTCACCCACTACAACACACACACTAATACATGTTAATACATGAAAGTTACACCCCCCAGATCCCCTGAAGAATGCAAAGACAAAAGGAAATGAGTGTAACCATAGTAATATATTAAAATCAAGTATGCAAAAATATATATACACCATTAACAAAATATACACCAAGCATAGTAGTCCAGGGATTGCTCCAATTAAGTCAGTGGAACACTGGGCACACACAGTATGGGAGAGGCCCACACAAGATCCCCGACCATGACGGAGAGAACACTGCAGGGGTATCAGAGAACAAGAAAACAGGCACCTCAGGGGGAGGGAAAGGGGGGGCACCTCAGCCGGTTGAGTGCACGACGCCAAATCCACGAGAGGGCCACATGCCCACTGTTCAATCCTGGGGAGTGCAAAGCCACAGTCTCTCAAGTCTCTACAGTGGGTGGGTTGCCCACTGTTCCATCCTGGGGAGTGCAAAGCCACAGTCTCTCAAGTCTCTACAGTGGGTGGGTTGCCCACTGCCATATCCTGGGGAGTGCAAAGCCACAGTCTCTCAAGTGGATAACAGTCTCCACTGGTTCTGGAGGAGGCATTGTGCCCAGAGTGCTTCATCTTGCTAAGGACAGAGGTAGTGGATGTATCTCTCCACTGGTTCTGGAGGGGGCTTTGTGCCCAGAGTGCTTCATCCTGCCCGTGACGGACTCAGTAGCATCAGTGCCCTTAGCGCTTATGGGCCAGCGGTGCTTGAGGCGGCGGTGCCCTGTTCCGCGGTGCTTGAGACGGCGGTGCCCTGTTCAGCGGTGCTTGAGACGGCGGTGCCCTGTTCAGCGGTGCTTGAGACGGCAGTGCCCTGTTAAGCGGTGCTTGAGACGGCAGTGCCCTGTTAAGCGGTGCTTGAGACGGCAGTGCCCTGTTCAGCGGTGCTTGGAGCGGCGGTGCCCTGTTCAGCGGTGCTTGGAGCGGTGCCCTGTTCAGCGGTGCTTGGAGTGGCGGTGCCCTGTTCAGCGGTGCTTGATACGGCGGTGCCCTGTTCAGCGGTGCTTGATACGGCGGTGCCCTGTTCAGCGGTGCTTGATACGGCGGTGCCCTGTTCAGCGGTGCTTGAGACGGCGGTGCTCTGCGGTGCCCTGTTCAGCGGTGCTTGAGACGGTGGTGCCCTGTTCAGCGGTGCTTGGAGCGGCGGTGCCCTGTTCAGCGGTGCTTGGAGCGGCGGTGCCCTGTTCAGCAGTGCTTGAGACGGCGGTGCCCTGTTCAGCGGTGCTTGGAGCGGCGGGCTCCTTTGCAGTGACTCAGCTACTGGCGGTCCTCTCTGGCCCAGCAGGGCTTGTCCTGGTGATCCTCTCTGTCCCAGCAGGGCTTGTGCTGGCGGTCCTCTCTGTCCCAGCGGGGCTTGTGCTGGCAGTCCTCTCTGGCTCAGCGGGGCTTGTGCTGGCGGTCCTCTCTAGCCCAGCTGGGCTTGTGCTGGCGGTCCTCTCTAGCCCAGCTGGCCTTGTGCTGGCGGTCCTCTCTTGCCCAGCGGGGCTTGTGCTGGCGGTCCTCTCTGTTCCAGTGGGGCTTTTGCTGGCGGTCCACTCTAGCCCAGCGGGGCTTGTCCTCTCTGGCCCAGTGGGGCTTGTGCTGGCGGTCCTCTCTAGCCCTGCGGGGCTTGTGCTGGGGGTCCTCTGTAGCCCAGCGGGGCTTGTGCTGGCAGTCCTCTCTGGCCCAGCGGGGATGATGGCTGTGGCCTCCTGGGCAGCGGGGATGATGGCTGTGGCCTCCTGGGCAGCGGGGATGACGGCTGTGGCCTTCTGGTCAGCGGGGATGATGGCGGTCTCCTCCACAGTGCTGCTCTTCCCAGACTTTCCTGCTTTCTTGTGGTCCTTCCCCACCTTGGAAGGTGTCGCAGCTGACTCCACACTCCCACCGGGACCCCTGGGAGTGGCTTTAGTGGCTGGAGTCTTCCCCCTCTCCCGCCGGGCACTGGCCAACTTCTGATGCTTCACAGGTGGGGGACTGTCTGTGCTGTGGCTCCGTGCCACACTGGCTGCCCTGGTGGCCGGTGCACTCCATATTCCAGTGACTACAGGCACCACTGGTCCCGGAGATGTTGTGGCTGAGGTGCTATTTCGGGACCTTAGGAGACGGACGGGGTGGGGGAGGTGTGGGAAAGAGGTCAAGGTTGGACAAGAAAAGTTTTTGGGAGACACTGGGACGGGTAGCTGGATGGGGTTTGGGAGTGAAGGAAGAGGTTGTGGTTGTAGGAGGTGTTCGTTTGGTGACTTTGGGTGAAGGTGCATGCGCTGGAGGCTGTCGTGAGGCGGATGGCTGTCGGGTGGGTGTGTGCCTGTGTTTGTGTATCTTGGGAGGTGGCGTCATAGACACACTGGGAGAGGACACAGGGGATGTGTGAATGGTAGTGGGGGTGGTGACTGCACGTGAGCGGGGTGTGGTGGTGGGTGTGCTAGTGATGGCAGTAGTGGCTGTAGATGTAGTGCATGCAGGTGTGAGTGTAGACGATACTGGGAGGGAGGAGGGAGACGAGGAGGAGTGGGACACAGTGGAATCAGTGGATGTTGGTGTGTCTGCGTGTGTGTGGTGCTTGCGTGAGTGCCTGTGGGATGTGTGGTGCTTATGTCTGCCTAAGCTTCCCTTGTGTGTTGAGGTGTGTGCATTCTGGTCTGAAGGTGTGCTTGGGATAGGCTGGGGTACAGGGGATTGGGTCTGGGTGGAGGAAGTTGGAGGGGGGAGGCTAGAGAGGGGGACAATGGCTGCCATCAGTGCTGAGGCCAGAGTCTGAAAAGCTCGCTGAAGGGCTGCCTGACCAGAACGAATGCCCTCCAGGAATGCATTTGTTTTTTGCAACTGCCTTTCTACACCCTGGATGGCATTCAAAATGGTAGACTGCCCAACAGTGAGGGACCAGAGGAGGTCAATGGCCTCCTCACTGAGGGCAGCAGGGGTGACTAGGGCAGGGCCTGAGGTGCCTGGGGCGAAGGTGATGCCCACCCTCCTGGGTGAGCGGGCACGGGGCAAAGGCTGAGGGGCAGCTGGGAGGGCGGTGCTGGTAGGGGGGGTGGCGGCTGTACATGTAGATGCGGGGGACACAGATGTTGCCGCCACCACAAGGGAGCTCCCATCAGAGGACGAATCCGTGTCGCTGGTGTCAGCTCCTGTCCCCGCCGTGGAGCTCCCCTCGCCCTCCGTCCCACTGGTGAACTCCGAGTCCGTAGTTTCACCCTCCAGAGCCATGTGGGATGCAGCTCCCTCCTTCTCTGGTGCCACTGCTCCTCCACCTGATGATGCTAATGCACACAAGAACAGGGAGACAACAAAAAGGGGAACAACGACAGAAGAAAGACATGTTGAGTGCATGCATTAGCGCTACCGTTGGTGGACACGACAGACACAGAAGCCCCCTGCACTACGCCGCGCTCTTGGGCTCCACTGTTCAATTCCTGGGAAATGGCCTACTAGGCTATGGACGACATCTGCACACATGGATGACACAGGGGCATGACTAGGTGTACTTGGCACTCTACAGAGGTGGGGTGGGGTGCCACATGGCCTGCCTTACGGAGGGACCTTGCCTACTAAAATCGCCCTGGCCTAGGGAAACCCACAGCCCACCTCCCCCACCCAGACACCTCCACTGCGCGGAAAATCAGCAGGATGAGAGAGTACTCACCCCCTTGTGGCTGCTGTGATGCCCTCAAGCGCCCATCCAACTCCTGGTACGCCACCGCCAGGATCCTGAACATCAGGGGGGTCATGGTGCGACAGGCACCCCTCCCACGTTGGGAGGCCATCCCCAGCTGAACCTCCGCCGTCTTCTTGCTCCAGCGGCGAATGTCCTCCCATCTTTTCCGGCAGTGGGTGCTCCGTCTGTGGTAGACCCCCAGGGTCCTGACATCCTTGGCGATGGCACGCCAAATATATTTTTTCTGGTGGGCGCTGACCTACATGATTTGTACAGGGGGAAGAGAAACTTATTACCAACTGCACCGTCACAGTCATTGGCCCCCATCCCTACCCTTGCCATGTGGCACATGCACTCACCATTGTTTCATGCATGCCGCACTCTCCCCCCTTCCTTCTTACATCCACCCCTCTCCACACAGCCATAGCCCATACAGCATGCTCCCAGTGTACTTACCTGTTTGTCTGGAGGACCGTAGAGTAGCGTGTACTGGAGGAGGACCCCATCCACGAGTTTCTCCAACTCCTCCGATGTGAAGGCAGGGGCCCTCTCCCCAGACACTCGAGCCATTGTCTCTTCCAGACCGAGGCCACAGCAGCACTTGCAGTGTAGGTACTCTCCTGTCGAAGATCAGGTATCGAGTGATTGAACAGATAAAAAATGGCAGTCACGTCCACGGCGGTGCGTACCGTCACCGCCGGCGTACATCGTCATTGACTCCTGGGACCCATAAGTTCCAATGTTAACCAATGCAGCATTGCACCGCGGTCTTCGACCGCCTACCGCGACGGTGTACAACTCCAGCGCAGTTACCTCCCATCCAAGTGTCCCACTTTACAGGTCAGGCAGCCGCCATTTCAGGGGCCCACATGGCTTCATTTTTAACTGCCTCACACATACCTAGGCCTAGACTCAACATACATACAGGCCACTTTTTGGATTATGATTGGTGTTGTGTGTAAGCTGTGGATACGTACCTCTGAGTTGTTTGACTCTGTGCTCGCTGTTGTCCTTCATAGGCACCGCCCGCTGGGACATGTGAGGAGATGGCGGCATCCTTCGGTGTTCCGACCGTTGGTGGACCTGTCAACAATGGAGAAAAGACATGTGATCATCACCTACAGGCTTGACCGTGCCACAATCCTGGAACTGTGTACCCAGCTGGAGCCAGACCTGATGTCAGCTGTCCGCCATCCCACAGGAATCCCCCCTCAAGTGCAGGTGCTGTCAGTGCTCCATTTCCTTGCAAGTGGGTCATTTCAAACAACAGTGGCCATAGCATCAGGGATGTCCCAGCCTATGTTTTCCAACGTGTTGTCCAGAGTGTTGTCTGCCCTGCTGAAACACATGAAGAGCTACTTCGTTTCCCCTCAGGTGGAGGATTTGTCTACAGTGAAAGGTGATTTCTATGCCCTGGGACATATCCCCAACATCATAGGTGCCATTGATGGGACACATGTGGCTTTGGTCCCCCCCCCACAGGACTGAACAGGTGTACAGAAACCGGAAGAGTTATCATTCAATGAATGTACAGATGGTATGTTTGGCAGACCAGTACATCTCCCATGTGAATGCCAAGTTCCCTGGCTTAGTGCATGACGCCTACATCCTGCGGAATAACAGCATCCCTTATGTGATGGGTCAACTCCAGAGGCACCGTGTGTGGCTATTAGGTGAGCACCTGGAAGCAAGACAGTGGGAATGGTTGTCTGGGTCTGGGGTATCCCAACAGGTTAGTGTGTGTCTAACAGTTGTCCCTCGCCATTTGCAATTGACTCTGGTTACCCCAACCTGTCATGCCTACTGACCCCAGTGAGGAATCCCAGGACAAGGGCAGAGGAACGCTACAATGAGGCCCATGGGTGAACTAGGAGGGTGAACGAACGGACCTTCGACCTCCTGAAGGCCAGGTTCAGGTGCCTCCATATGACAGGTGGATCCCTATTCTACTCACCAAAGAAGGTGTGCCAGATCATCGTGGCCTGCTGTACGCTTCACAACTTGGCTTTGCGACGACAGGTGCCTTCTCTGCAGGAGGATGGTCCAGATGGCGGTGTTGTTGCAGCTGTGGAGCCTGTGGACAGTGAAGACGAGGAAGCAGAAGAAGAAGACATGGACAACAGGGACTCAGTGATCCAGCAATATTTCCAGTGAAACACAGGTAAGAATACAAACCTGCCTACTACATGTACTTAAACACTGCTACCTCTCTACTGTCTGTCGTTTTCACCCAGTGTATGGTCACTGAGTTGTCACTTTTCCTTACGATTTCACAGATGTGGGTCCCAATGTGTGACATCTGCTTTGATTCCTCATGGACTACAGCTGTGTGACATAGGTATATTGACATTACAAATGAAAGAGCTTTTTGCCACAGTAATTGCTAATACACTATTCCGAAATCACAGACTGACTCCAGATTGTTTTGTGCTTTAAGGGTGTCTATTTTAGTGCTCAATATTGGAGGGGGTAGCAAAATGGTGAGGGGTGATGGCGGAGGAATGTCCATGGCAGAGTCCAGTCTATTAGTCTCACAGGTGCATTGCCCAAATGGGCAGAGGAGGTGGAGCTGGGGCAGTTTAAGGATGGGCAGGGTGACAAAGTGGGACAGTAGGATGACATACAGGGTGGTCTCATTTCTTGGCGGGGGTCTTGGCATCGTTCTCGGTCTTTGTCCTGGATCTCAGGGACCGTTTGCGAGGTGGTTCTCCCTCTGCAGGGGGTGGGGTGCTGGTGTGGTGGTCCTGTGGCAGTGCCTCCTGTCCACTAGCGCCAGCCGAGGTGGTGGGCAGTTCATCGTCCAGGCTAGTGTCAGGGGCCCCTTGTAGTGCCACAGTGTCCCTCCTGGTGTTGAGTACTTCCTTCAGCACCCCTACGACGGTGCTCAGGGTGGAATTGATGGCTCTGAGTTCCTCCCTGAAGCCCAAATACTGTTCCTCCTGCAGGTGCTGGGTCTCCTGAAAGTTGGCCAGTACCGTTGCCATTGTCTCCTGGGAGTAGTGGTAGGCTCCCATGATGTTGGAGAGGGCCTCGCGGAGAGTGGGTTCCCTGGGCCTGTCCTCCCCCTGTCCCACAGCAGCCCTCCCAGTTCCCCTGTGTTCCTGGGCCTCCGTCCCCTGGACCATGTGCCCACTACCACTGCCCCCAGGTCCCTGTTGTTGTTGGGGTGGTGGGTTAGCCTAGGTTCCCTGTAGTGGTGGACACACTGCTGATTGACGTGTCCTGGGGCCCGATGGGTGGGTGCTGTGCTGGTGTTTCCAGAGGGGGGAAGCTCTGTGGTGGCCTGTGACTGGGTGAGGGGTACCGACTGTCCCGAGGTCCCCGATGGTCCGGGCTGGTCATCTAGATCCAGGTGGACAGAGGTGCTGTCATCACTGTGGGCCTCTTCTGTTGGTGGTGTGGACATGTGTGGACCCTCCTGTCCGGTGACGTTGGGTAGGGGTCCTGCAGGGGTATAAAAGGATGTTTATTACATTTGTGTGTGCCATGGTGTGCAATGGGTGGGTGACCGTGTACCCCAGTGCTCGAATTCCTGTGTGGGACCTTGTGTGATGATGGTTTAGGGGTGGTGTATGGGTATGTGCAGTGGCCATGCTTTAGTGATGGGTGCCCATGCTTTGTTGTTGCATGCAGGGCTTGGTGTTGGGATGGGTGGTTTGTGATGTTGGGACATCTGTGAGGAGTTAGAGTGATGGGGGTGAGGGTGAGGGTGAGGGTGGGGGTATGTGCTGGCATGCAGGTAGGGTGGGGGATGTAATAGTTAAGATTTAACTTTCCAGAGTCCATTCCTCTAGCTACTCCTTCAAGGCCCTCAGGATGCAGAATCGCCAAGACCTGCTCCTCCCATGTTGTTAGTTGTGGGGGAGGAGGTGGAGGTCCGCCGCCAGTCCGCTGAACCGCAAAGTGGTGTCTTGAGACCACGAACGCACCTTCCCCCGTAGTTCGTTCCACCTCTTCCTGATGTCCTCCCAATTTCTTGGGTGCTGTCCCACTGCGTTGACCGTGTCCACTATTCTTCGCCATAGCTCCATCTTCCTTGCAATTGAGGTGTGCTGCACCTGTGATCCGAATAGCTGTGGCTCTACCCGGACGATTTCCTCCACCATGACCCTGAGCTCCTCCTCCGAGAACCTGGGGTGTCTTTGCCGTGCCATGGGGTCATGTAGGTGATGTGTGGGATGGTGTGTGGAGTGATAAGTGTGCTGATATGTAGTGGTGTGTAGTGTGAGGTGCGTAGAAGTTATGTGGGTGATAGTGTTGTGTGCCTGTGGATGCTAGTATTGTTGATGGTGGTGTCTCTCTCTGGCCTTCTCTCAGTAATTGTGGTCGTAGAGGTTTGTGGGTGATGTGGGTGTGTGTTTTTAATTGTTTTGGGTGTGTGGGAGTGGTGTGTGTATGTGTATCAGGTGTGTGTTTTTCGATTTGTCCAATGTGGCTGTGTTTTGTATGTGTGTGTGTATTATGAGGTGTGTACCGCCAAGGGAATACTGCGGTTGAAAGACCGCCGCGTGGATTCGTGGGTCGTGATAGTGTGGGCGTATTTCTGTTGGCGTGATGGTGGAGGTTTCGTTTTCGCCAGTTTATCACTAACCTTTGGTGTGGCGGACTTGTGTGGGTGTCTGGATTTTGGCGAATTCCGTGCTGTGGGTCATGATAGCTGTGGCGGATTTCCACGTCCGCGGCGGTGTGTTGGCGGTCTTCTGCGGTCTTCTGCATGGCGGTAAGCAGCTTTTACCGGCAATGTTGTAATGACCGCCAATGTTGTAATGACTGCCAATGTGTGGTCTGAAAAAATGGAGGGGTGTGAGGTCGATGGAGAGACAAGCACCAGTAGCTTCATCTTGTCTCTCAGGGAGCTGGGAACTGCCACATACCTTTGATATCTTCCCTCCCCTGACAAATAAAACATAACACAACCAACTGTAAACTGCTTAGTGATGGTGTCACTGCCAATCACTGCAGGCCCGAGGTGAGGAGAGGTGCCGGGGAGTCAGCTTCACAAACCGTGAAACCAAGCAGGACCATATACTTAACCACTGAGGACTCAAAAGGATTAAAAATATTGCGCTCATTTAAGTGTGCACAAAAACTGCTGTGATTGTGTAATGAAATTAAGTATGTTTGACCACTGACTTTGTGTTTCACCACTGTGCATATTAATTGTTCAATGTTTACCAGCAGCACATTACATTTTGTATTCAGTTTAGCTGCCTATTGGCTTTAACATGGAGTTAGACATTACATTTTGTATTCAGTTTAGCTGCCTATTGGCTTTATCGTGGCGTTGGACATTACATTTTGTATTCAGTTTAGCTGCCTATTGGCTTTATCGTGGCTTTAGACATTGCAGTTGAGACATTGCAAATGAGCGGTGTTTTTCCACATGGTAAACTAAGCTTGTGTTTTTTGTATTTTCTCTTACCGAACACGCTAGCATGATAAGGAAGTGCATATTTTGTGTTTTTCTTTAGGGCAGGGAAGGATTCGGCCTTCAGAGAGACAGTCTTGAAAACTTGGCCAACTTTCGACGTTGTTTCTTCCAACTCTGACCTACAGTAGCCAGCATGTTTTGAATATTCAATTATTGAATCTATAAAAGGTGTCCCTGGGCAGCAACGAGGGGAATTTTTCTGAGACTTCAGTCAGGAGTGGACGTCAACTGCCTGACCTGTCCCATGGGGGTGGAAAATCCCTTTCTCGCAGTTGAACAGGGGTCATTATCTTGCTGGCATGAGAAAGGTGAAGAGCAGTGATAGGCCCTACGGTGATAAATTTTGACTTTATTCTTTGCTTGGCAGTTATGCTATAATATAATCACAGATATTTGCTGTGTACATTGCAGTTGAAAATCACTTTGATATATTTTCCTTTCATTGCTGTGACTATTTTTAAATGTGTGCCTCCAACCTACTAATCTCCTCTCTCAGGAACCTCGTGGTGAAGTAATAATAAATGTCTTCTTTAAACTAAGAAGTGCATTCCAGAGATTTTTGTCAGCTCAGTAATTAGTGAAAGCAAAACAGATTGCACCCAGGGATGCTGGTGGTAGGATGACTGAAAGCGGAGTAGGAATCTCACACAAAATATTCGAAGATTACAGCAACCACTGCACCCTGTCCATCCATCTGACAAACATTTTGCTAAATGATACCAAGTATGCCAGTTTTCTGAACTTACGTGCTGCTACTTGAAATATTGCGGAGGGAAACATCTATGCTATGTGGCCAGCAAGTCTTTCACCACACAAATAAGTGATATTGTTAGGGTTGAAAGGGCCTGCAAAAAGGCATATGATATGCTGGCAAAAAATGCTAATGATTTATTTCCCTGTCAGTGCTATGCCAGAGCAAGAAGGTTACCCACAGCATGGCCTGGCCATCTGAAGCTGCTGTTCAGCCTCTGGCTCACCGAATCTGCCCACAACCACCCACTACTCTCACCCATCCCGCACCATCAGCCAATCAAGCACGCAGAATACCGCTACTGGTGCACCGGTTTGTATTGTTTTATTACCGGCAAGAGGAACATCCACTGTCGGAAACAGCAAGGGACTGTGGCAGTACTGCAAAGGAGGCGGAAAATAAATTTCCTGCGGCAGCCGCGTGTGTCTGTGCAGTGAGAACAGGCATACTCTTTTAAAGAGGACTATGGGGCACTGGGGATCCGTAACGTGTTGACACGGCTGCAGACCGGCAGTTCCGGTGCGAGGCTGATCTTAGGAGCTGTTGGAGATACAGCGGTTGCTTTAATATTTACATTACCTGAAAAATACATTAAGCAGTGTTCTGGGAGGGATGAGAGGGCAGGTAGGGTGCCATGGGGAGAGTACGTGTATGCCAGGATAGTGAGCAGGCAAAAAAAAAAAAGAAATTAGTCATCAGAGGAACACGTAAACCCTGAAAGCGTAAGGAGACAGTTCTTGGCAGGAAAGCAAAAACACAAACGAGAGAAAAGAGGAAGGCTTGTCCAATAGCAAGCAAGGATTTCTGAAGGACATTGGCATAGATAAATAAAAAGCGATGGGAAGCAATGGATGGAGTTTAACTCCCCAAACCATATACAACAGGTCGCTAAGAGATAGCGCAAGCACTGTCTGGGCTCGAACTAAAAAGGGGCAATGGTCTAGAAATGACTTTTTGTTCCATTAAATGGTTTATCCCATAAGCTTTTATCCAGCCAAAATTCTGGAATTGTAGGTGAAGCAATGGCACATCGGTGTGTGAAATACTCACATTTTTTAATTGTAGGAGATTTCAATTTTCCGTATCATGACAAGGGAATATACTAGACCAAGCTCTATTGGATGACCTATCAGCACTTAATATGAGGCAACTAGTCACTTCTCCTATCAACTCAGCAGGCCATGTGTTAGACCTGATTTTCAGTAATCATCAGTCTATATCACTGGTTCAGCCATTCGTACTACCCTAACAAGATCACTTCTGTGTCCAATTCAGATGACCCTACTCTAGAAGTAGAAAGCAGGCAATACCAGTAACCGTTTGTACAGTTCGTAAGTGGGACAAGATTAAAGAGTGAGATTCAGTAGACAATTTAACAAAGTCACTGACAATATTAACTGGAGTTTTGGAAACAGACGCAGACCAACTAAACAACCGGTTAACTTCAGCAGTGGACAAGCTATCCACACCCACATGTCTTGCCTTATATAGGGAGAGTAACTCTGTGCCCCGGATTTCTCAATATTAGCAAATGAAAAAAGAACCTGCAAAACTTTGGAAAGACAATGCTAGAAAAACTACTCAGCAGAGGACAAAGAACAGTACAAAACAGCAGTTTAATCTTACTGAACAACAATTAAACTTGCCTGAACTAATTACTTTGCCTCAAAAATTGATATAGCGAAAAAAAGATCTTGAGAAATATTCAAAATTGCGAAATTGTTCCTGCAATATAAACTTGCAACACTGATTATTACACTTTTATTAAAACCTTGAGATTGTCTCTCAGACTTCTTAGCGAAAAAATGAAAAAATATAAGCTTATTTTGTGATCAAGGATCATGATGGTATGAAATGGGAACTACCAGCTGTTTCCTTTCCAAAAGTAAACAGCACATTTTCAAAATTGAAGCACATCACCCTGCAGCAATTTAAACAAGCCATTGTTGACTATTTCCTCCAAGGGTGCTGTCAAGGGTGTTAGAAGTAATTGTCAAAACCTTCCTTAACATCTTTCTGGACAATGGATCAGTTCCCATAACATGGAAGCAAGTAAGGGAAAATCCCCATCAAAAAATGCTATATGCAGGTCATAGACCCAGCTCTTTTCTCCAAGTATTCTATAAAATGTTAGAGAAACCTGGTTACATTTAATTATCAGATAAATTGGACTAAGTAATCCTTTTACATAAGCCTTTTACATCCATCTCAACAGGCGACACTGTTGGGGCAGCTATTAGCGCTATAAAACTCATTCATTCACTCATAAGTTTATAATGATGCATGGTGTTATTGTTGGCTATGAAGTGCGATCAAACGTCCAAAGAATCTCAAATATGAGTTATCAGAGATCTGTTGGATGCATCCATTAAGAGCTGCAAATACTGTATCAATTGTGGGTTTTGGTGTTGATTTTTTTGTGATGAGGGTTTTAGGAGAGAAGTGATGAATTCTCCAAAACTTTGGCTTTATACATTTGTTCAAATTTGGAGTTTGCCTTATGATGGTGATCCTTAAGACTGAAAAAAAGAGATTGGTAGGCCCACTATGAATTCAATATGTACATTCAATTCTTCATACTGTCAGAATGTTTTTGAATAATGTGCTGAGTCAAATCAATGAGTCCAGTGAGTGTTTAATATAACACACTGGAAAAGCAACAGCCGACACGTGTTTCGCACCCTGGGGTATGCGTACCTGGGGCTTTCTCAATGCTTTCCAAATATTCAAGAGAGTGTGTCCATTTTGTGATGTCATGCAGAAGACCAAAGTTCAATCGATCAAAGAACGGATTGGTAACAGAAGGATAGCTGCTCATCTCGGGTTAAATCCCCAGCAACAAATGCTTGCGGTACTCAGAAGCATTTCTTGCTAGGGATTTATAATGATTGATAGTCCTGTTGGACAGATACAGGTAGCAAGGTAAACGTTATTTGTGCATGCCATTACAATGAAATTTAAAGATCCGTAGGTGCACTAAAACTTTTTAAAAAAAGAGGAAAGAAAATAAAGAGACTGTTCACCTCTCCACTGTCTAAACAGTAAATATTCAGTGTTTTACTACTTCAGTGACGGACCCTGTAATGTCCATTGATGCTTATATTGGCAGATCCAGGGTTGCTGGCTGTTGCTCAGGATGTGCTATTGTAAAAGCTACAGAGAAAGATGTATACAATTTGAATATCTTCTGACTTCTCAGCCCTGCAGCAGCAGCAGAGCATGCCTGCCTTTTTTAGTGGGAGTGGAAACATTGGGGGTCAACAAGACTCTGGTGGTCTTCAGACTGGCAGGGTCGCGTGGTGGTCTGACTGCTGCCAAAGCAGTGGTCCGACCAATTTTGTGGTGATCTGCCCGTCTCATTACAACCATGGCAGATGCGCCATCATAGGCAGACCGGCAGCACTGCCAGTTTTCCTCCACAGGAGGGACTGGTGGGGCTGGCGGTACTAATCCGCCAGGGCAGTGCTGCATGCAGTCCCACCCTGGGGATTACGACCTCCGTCTCCTGCAACTTTCCACGGCGGTAGCACTGCATGTAAAGACTGGCAGAGACGGGGTGCAGGGGACCACAGGGGACCACAGGGGAGCCCCTGCATTGCCCATGCACTTGGCATGGGCCTCCATGGCCAGCCCTTTTGCGCTTTTCACTGTCTGCACTGCAGACAGTGAATAGCATGACAGGTGCTGCTGCACCCTACGCACTGCAGCATTGCCTCCGGCTCAATTATGAGTTGGCGTCAATGTTGTAGGTTGTTCCCCGCTGGGCCAGCAGGCAGAACCACAGTTTCTGCTATCTGACCCAGCGGGGAACTCGTAATGGGACCCGCGGAAAGGCGGCCGCACTGGCGCAAACGTGACCGCGGGAGTTTGGCAGATGGCCTTTTCCGTCTGCCAAACTCATAATGACCCCCATTGTCAGTTTTGAAGCATGACAACCAGTGGTGTGAGAAAGATACCATGGGTCCGTATTGCAAGCAATGAAAATGCATCACATCACCTGGCTTAGTAGTAAAAAAAAATCTAAATTTGACCTCTAGTGGGCCCAAAGCGCTCCACTCTCGAACTGCAACTGTACTTACCACACTACTTATAACTATGCCCCTGGTGACAAGGGATGCTGGGTGATTCATTTTTTAAGTGTGTATTACACTGGCCTGAAACCATATCAGACTAGCAACTGCTTTAGACCTTCTGCAAGATATTTTCTGTTGGCATTCTGCAGTTCTGTGTTTCTTGGTAAACCTCTGAATCTGCTTGCAGACTTATAAGAGGGCCAAGCCTGTCGTAGGTGTTCTTGAGGGTATCTTGAGCTTTAGAGAAGTGTGTCCATATTTCACACTTTCTTTGCACCACTGTAACAGTAGTGTTTTTTTGTAGAGGTGTTTTCTATGTGACACTCATTTTCATATGATGCTTTGCTGAACTTTGCTGTGATTTAAAAAAGCACTGGCAAAGCTAATGCAATAAGTCGCCCCTATGCAAGAGCTATTAGCTTTGTCAATGAGTTTTAGCTATGTTGTACAGATTGTGGCTGCTTTGAAGCATGACTGAGAGTAAAGAAAAAAGTGTAATGACATGGCCATCACTGATCACATCATAGTGCTTTTTTTCCTTTACTTTCAGCCATGCCGGTGTACAGCACAGCTAAACACAGTAGTGGCTGGTGGCATTTGAAAGAGGTGGGGCTTATAAATTGGTATGACTTTTATGTAGTGAGCAAGCTTAATGGACAAACTTGAGGTTCGAGAGGTCCTCCTCCTGAGAACAAATATGTAAAAAAGATTGGCAAATGGTGCACTATAAATAGTCCAGTCAAACTAAGAAAAATAACCATCAAACCTGGATAAAATTGCAACAGGAGTGTTTTAAGTGGTTTTCTACTAGGGAATAGGTACTGTTCGACTTATCCAAAATCCAACAAAGTTGTGTTACAGGAAAGCCCTGAAAATCACATTTCAAAACGGCAGCCATGCCATTATGGATTGTTTTTTGTTTTGTCCAGGAAAATGAATTTTTCAATGGAAAACAATTTACGTGTATGAAAAAATTAAAAATGACTTTGTATGCAATATATTTCACAATCATAATAATACATGTGATATGCTCTTTTAGAAAACATAAACAAAGACATATGAAGAACCAATTGCATCAGATAACCCCAAAACATGATAACCCAAAATGCAAGAACATTATAACCCAAAACAAAAATTAATTATCTGCATCACTGCTGATGTCTTCACATTTGTAAGTAACACAATTATTGCATCCACTGATTGGCACTCTCCACTAGCAGCAGAACAGGGCATCACATTCTTTTCGCAAGTACATTTCATGGTTGCACAGTGTGTCGTGCATGAGCAAAGTATCATATTCAAAAACAAGTCCGGAGCTTGTGGCAAGTCATATATACTGGGCCAAAATTAATTAACTTTTCCATACCACCACATTCTTTCGGATTGAGATTCTCTTCGGTTGATTGCCAGGCTCTGATATAATAGTAGGTGTGAAAGCTCTGGTACTTTGTGGTAAATTCTGTAGGCAGCAATCGTTCTGGTGTAACAAATGATTTGGCAGCTACTCCCTTTTGTCACAACATTCGATGATGAAGTTTGTTAATGGAAACCATTTTCCTGCACCCATACAACACCAAAAGGGCCTTCTTTCCAGCGTTTTCAATGATTTCCAGAAAACGACCAAGATAGCTGCCATATAACATCGAGTCTGTTGATGGTTCAACTTGGTGCTGGTAATTCGGGGAAAGTGATGCCCCTTTGAAGGTGTCTTGCGGATCTGTACTCACTAATAGGAACTTTTGGAAGATTCTTTATATCACTGTCCGTGACATTGTGCCTTGGAGTTAGGGATTCAATTTTGATTACAGGAGTTACAACTGCGATCATTCTCATACCACGGAAGCTATTCTTACTATCTAGGGTGAGGATTTGTGGTCAACATTATCAGCTACTAACACAACTGTAGAACTGTCATCCATATCCAATAAGGGATTGGAACTACTGGCAATTGTAGCATCCACTTAGCAACTTCATTGTAAGAAGAACAGAATCCCAGGTTAGGAAGAACGTCAATAAGGTACCTTGATCTTAAGCTATGGTGCAGTTGAACAACAAGGCCAATCAGGAGAAAACATATTAAGGCTCTTGGGCGGATAGCTTGCATAATGCTCTGCCATATTGCACCCACTTTAGTTGCTACGTCTTTTCCTACAAATAACTTTGAACACAGCAATCTTAAACTACTGGGAAGGTAATCCAAAGCAGTTTTAGTATTGAGGTCACTTGTAGCTGGATATATATGTCTTTTCTTGCAGAGTGAGATGACTTGACATCACTTTTGATTAGTTTTGCTGCAGCTTATATTATATAGATCTTCTGCAGTTCAGTGTCACAATCCTTCGGCTTGGAATGATCATTTTGAGAATGTTATTAGCTATTTTCCAAAGAGTTACCACATCGCCCTGCATCACCTTGATAACGATTCCCCCTTCCCTGTATCTCCACATCATCCCTTACCTCGACCCTGTATCCCCTCAGCCCTCTTTCACTTTGTCAGAGAGCAGGAGGAGAGGAACTCTGTTACTTTTAGGCTACTTCAAACCCGCCTCTGCCCTCCAAGTCTAACTTCCACTAACCAACTGGTACCCACTCAAGCATTAGATCCACCTGTAATGAATACGCAACTGAGCCCGCCGTCGCCTCAGTTTCTCCAACTACGATCTGGGCAGACCTCATTATGCCTTTCAATATGCAGGGACTTGTGAAGGATTTTGGGGGTCCTGGGCCAAACATATTTTGGGGACCCACGTTCTGTTCAGCTTTGAATTTATTATACAATTCCAGCTTATTTCATGGCCTCTGAGACCAGGTCACTGAAACTGCTCAGGCAGACTGGTCCAAATTCTAAGTGTGTTTCCATCTAATATGTTTTAAAAACTGCAATATAGCAGCACCTCACTAATGATATTGCAAATAATCTCTGCAACCCACTGCCATTTCTCATATAAAGAACTTTTTTATGGATGTTGTTTGGTGCTGCAAAACATAAACAAAAGGTTTCTCTACAAAATGCCTGAAGCAGAGTCCCACAGTTGCCGTACCGGACAAATGACATTTAAAACAATCTGCGTTTAAAAATCATTCAAGGTCGTCAGGACAAGAGACTGCAGAATATCTATCCGGGGCCAGGGCCCTGGGCCAAAACCCACTTTGCCCATGATTTAAAACGTCTCTGTCAACAAGTAATTAATGTTGCTACAATTTAACATATTTGTATTCTATTCAGGGTTAAAGTTACTGCAGAGAGCAACACATTGTTTATGCATGCACACAGCACAAACTATACAATGTATGCGCCCAAAATCTTTCTAGCTGAACCATCGTATGCTACTGCTTTTTGCAAGGCCCTGCCCGTGGATTGGGCTGACATGCAGCACATAGTTTAAGTAGGAATTTCACACTCAGAGCTCACCAATAGCACCCACTTCCTCTTGTTTGTTAGTGGGCTAGATTCTCTCTTTTAGCTGTGACAAACTTTGTGAATAGGGTTCGTGCTATGGGCCTGTTATGATGTGCATATCAACATCGCCCCATTGGACTTTGTAAACGCTGCTTCAGTCATTTAGATCTGATTGTTATGCTCCTTCTGCTTTGGATATAAGTGCATTTCTAAATTTGTTTGGAGAAAGCATTTTGCATTCTTTCATCAAGTATAAATAACAGACTAAGGGCCTCATTACCAGTTTAGCAGTCTGACTGCCAGACCACCATGACGATGGCCGCCAAAAGACCGCTATGTTGGCGGTCATACAGACTGCCATATTACAAGTTACACAGCCAAGCCTGCCAAAATCCACCCAAAATCCCGACACCACCAGGACTCTGGAAAGAGGCAGTCCGATCACTGGTGCCACCAGCCCGCCAACCAACCACTGAATCTATTAAGTCGAAAATGACCATGGTCGTCTTCCAATGGCAGTGTGAACCATGGCGGATGGAGGTCTCCCCAGTAATACACAACACCACACTGGATAGATTTGAAAACAACACAGCTGACACACATTCACACACCCAATACACCTACCAACCACGCTATAAAACACACCCCTTCACATACCACACTCCTTTGCATCTACAATGCCACGCACAGCAAGAGCGGTGCAAAGATTAGAACAGGCACCACTCCACCTCACAGAAGCCACACATCTCATATCCTCACTACACCCCAACACATATTTGCATCCTGTCACAACATTCACTGCACGTCAGCCACTCATCACACAGCAGCTACAATTTTTTTCTTATTTCACCACATGTTTTTCCATCACCATGTCATCACAAGAACGTCCACGGTTTACAGATGAGGAGTTAAAGATCATGGTGGATGAAATAATTAGAGTAGAAACACATCTATTTGGAGGCCAAAGCCAGAAGACTGCTATCACTAGGAAAATGGAAATGTGGCAAAGGATTATCAAGAGAGAGAATTCTGTAGGGAAGCTATCCACGCACAAGGGATGACTTCAGGAAGAGGTGGAAAGACCTCAGGGGGAAGGTCCATTCCATAGACACAAGGCACCAGCTGGCGGTATACAAGACTAGAGGTGGTCGGTCCCCCACCTCCTCTGCCATGGGTTCACATCATGGGAGGAGAAGGTCTTGGCCATCATACACCCTGAGGGCTTGACAGGAATACCTGGGGGAGTCGAGTCGGTTAAGTCACA
The DNA here is from genome assembly GCF_031143425.1 of Pleurodeles waltl. Classification (NCBI taxonomy): domain Eukaryota; kingdom Metazoa; phylum Chordata; class Amphibia; order Caudata; family Salamandridae; genus Pleurodeles; species Pleurodeles waltl. Next base: position 640,165,689 of record NC_090446.1, on the reverse strand, counting down.
GCTACAAAATTAGCTCACCAAAATGTATTGGCATGCATGCTCATTGATCACCTTTACCCACCCACAACCCCACCCTGCTGAATAGCCCAGTGTCTACCTGTCCGTAGGCTCATCTCTAGCCTCCAACATGTCAAGTACACTCATCTGGGGGAACATCATCTCTGTATACTGGGTGTACCTCAGGGATTGGCAGCACTACAAGTCCCAGCAGGCACTGTTTCACTATGACTAATACTAGAACAGTATAGCCTACTAAAAATTACCTCCTTTGACAACTCCACATTGGAACCAACCTGATGGGCATTCAAATGTATAGTGTGTGGATAGGACAGGCAAAGACAGCAATGCGAAGGCGAGCAGACACTGGTAATGTCACTCCACTCAGCCACAACTGTATTCTCGATAATTATGACCATTGTACCTCTACTCAACTATTTAACTATACTCACCTGAGGGGATCTCAAATATATCGTATGTGTGGGGAGGACAGGCAATAACTGCAATGATAAGGCCAGCAGGCACTGGGACCCTCACTCCACTTAGCAACAAGTGTGTTCTCTCCTACTGAGACCGTTCTCACTCTAATCAGCCATTCAACTGTACTAACCTGAGGGGATCTCAACTGTATAGTGTGTGGTAGAACAGAAAATGACAACAATGATAAGGCCAGCAGGCACTGGAACCCTCACTACACTTTGCCAATACAGTGTACTCTGGTACTATGGCCCTAGTACCTCTACTCAGCTATTCAACTGTACTCACCTGAGGGGATCTCAACTGTATAGTTTGTGGTGAGGACAGCCTATGACAGCAATGCTATAGGCCAGCAGGCACTGTCTACCCAATGCAAATCACCTGCCCACTGTGCATCTGTTCAAACATCTTCCCACATCTACTTGCAATGAAAACGTCCTCACCTGCAAGGATGACGTATGTATGCTGCTTGTAGTACTTGGTGTTAAATTACTGTAAATCCCAGGAGGAACAGTCCCTCTCACTACAATAACCAAGATCCTGTCCACATGACATTGTGCTGCTGTCTGTTAACTTATCAATGCAGTTTACACACCTAGGAGGGCACAAGAAACAGACCATGCTACACTCTGTCATGTACATAATCAACTAGCTCCATTGTGAGCTGCTAAACCAAGATGTAAATAGTGTGGACAACAAGGACCTCCCAACCTGTGTGCAAAATGTATGAAAGATACCAAGATGTCTCATCTAAATGTATGTGGCAGTATACAAATTCACAATTTCAGACCACGTGTTGACAACTAACCTCTGCAACTACAAGGTTTCAGGTCTGCATGCATGACAATCTACTAGGTCCCAAGGTGACCTAAGCCATATCATGTTCAGCCACTGTTTTGACTGCACTAATAGAATGATGGGAGTCCATGAACAGTCATCCACATACCAAGATTCTCACACAACCTGTAGCAAGGTGACTTGAAACAGAATTTCTCACTACCCCAAATGTCAGGTCCATACAGTTGATAGCAGGTTTGCCTCATACATAAAAGGAGAAATGCAAAGCCAAAATGAATCTGGACTAAGCAAATGTCACTTCAAACTGTTGGAGGTACGTGTCAAAATACAACCTCTGACACACTGTCTATCACTTCAACAGGTTAATCTGCCAGTGGGAAAATGGAGATTCCTCAAGTGACTGCCACTTCCCCATGGATGAAGCGTTCAGTGAGGATACAACTCCTGGATGTGTGGACATTGAGGACGGCGTTAGGCCATCAGGGGAGCCTGGTCAGATACTGGTCAGCCTCACCCTGACCACATTGACTCCTCCCAGCCCTATTGCGACAACAACTCAGGTAACCAGACACCCCCAAACCTGTGTCCTGAGGACAGATTCCCCCATTTTGTGCCCCCAGTCCAGGTACCTGAGTCCCTTCTAGACACCTTGGACAATGATGGATCTGAACCCGGTGGTAGGGGCCAAACTGTGCCAAGGACACAGGCACAAGAGAGTAGGGTGCGTAAGAAGGATGGTGTAGGCCAGTGGCATGAGGCTGCTGGGAATGGGTCTGGCCAGGACACCATCACCCAAGTCTTGGGAGAGTATCAACAGTCTCAAGACATGATGGGCCAGGTACTCACCGAACTCAGGGAGATAAATCAGCTGCAGAATGATTACCACCAGGAAAACATGTGACAGTGGGAGGCCCATAATGTCATCTTGGTCTCCCTAACAGGGGTGCTGAGGGACATCAATACCACCCTGAGCAGGGATAGAGGACAATACCACACCCCTTTCACTTGCCCCCTAACATCAGCCCTTTCAACATCGGTGGCACCCAGTGGAAGAGAGGCCCTGCCAGGGGAAGGACCTGCCTCCAACACCCCTGCCTCAGCAGCTGGAGAACCCCCTGCAAGCGGAAGCATCCACCTAAACATCTAGGAGGTGCAGATGCCAAGACCTCAACCACTGCTAGGAAGTGACCTCTTTCTGATGGAACTCCTTTGTGTGCAACAGATTCACTCCGTTGACTGTTTTTAGCCCCTTACCATTTTCTAGGATAGTAGGACACTGGACTTTCGCCTTCAAATTTAGTAGCAACTATTCTCATGATTACATTCACCATGACTGATCCCTTCACTGTTTTTCCTTAAATTACACCTTTGAGCTCACATGTAAATAAACACAACTAGCACTCTATGTGTTCCTTTTTAATATTTGGTATGTACAATGTGAAAATCATGTGATGCAAATGAGGTACATATGAGAATGTCAATGTAAGGAGGGATATATCACTGCCAACACAATAACAAGTGGTCAGTCACATCAAAATGTTTATTTACACTGTGCAGGGCATAGGCTACATAAATCTCTGGACTGTCATAGCCAAGAATGACTAAATATTATTTCTCTTGTCTTGATATCCTATAGTACTATCCACCTGACCATAGAAAAAAGCACTATGTCAGACCCGTACCATAGGCAAACAGATAGGTGGATATTGTTCCCAGCTTGACCCTTATCCCATACCAAAACCTCATATATCTAACTTGACATACCCCATAACCCAGATAGAGGACAGTCCAATGTTCCCTTGTCTGAGACCTATCCTATTACAATGGTTAAGCATCTGCTGCCATGTTACACACCTATGTCAGTGTTATGGCACAGGGACATTGTCAACACAATGTAAAGGGAGAATGCATGGATTGGCCACAATGACATGTTACAAGGGAACATGACCACACACATGAGACCATTGGACCAACATACCAGGTCAAACAGGTCCATTCTGTAGCTCCAATAACTCTCCTCCCACTGTCCAGGCAGCCTGGGCATGGTACCTACACAAACCAAATTTGTAACAAACTTTACCTAGATGCATTTAATGTCCCATTCACCTGTCAGATCTGCCACTTCCACCTGACAATGACCCAACTCTGAAATGTCCACTTGAGGATGGCATGGTGATGAGACCTGAAAGGAAAAGGTCAAATACAAGGAGTTAAGGCAGGCAAAGGCATAGATGAGACACAATGGTCATTTCAAACTTCTGTTGTTTCACCTGCAGTACAATATGACTGCACAAATCAGAGGAGATGCTCAAGAGAGGGACATTTCCAAGTCTGATGTAGTCAGCAAACTTTGGCAGTATGATTCATTGCAAGAAATGGCCTGTCTCACAGTAAGAGACAAACCCTTCTCAACATATCATGACCCCTACAGTACCCCATGCAGTCTGAGTAATCACATAATTTCACATACTTACATTCAGACGAAGTACTGATTGATGAGATCTGCCCACATTTCTCCACCTTCATCCTTATCACTGTTATCCTCACTTAACATTTCAGGATTCTCACCCGGTTGCACTGCCAGCTCTCCCTCACCAGGATTATATGGGATGTTTCTCCTCAGGGCAAAGTTGTGGAACATGCAGCAGGCCACAATGATCTTACACACTTTTGCCTGTGAGTAGAGGGGGGCTCCACCTGTCTAGTCAATGCTGCGGAATCATGCCTTCAGGAGCTCAAAAGCCTGCTCCACGACAAGGCGTGTTCTTCCATGTGCCTCATTGAAGCAGACTTCCCCTGGCTTAATTGCATTCCTCACTGGTGTCGACAACCAGGGAGGATTTGAGTAGGCAGAATCCCCTGTAAGGCAATGTGACATTTGTGCAACCATGAATCCAAAGCAAAGTTTCAATAACAGCAGTCATAACATACATACACACATAACATATGTCACTTATCAACCAGCCAGTCCTTCTCTGGGTACAGATGTGTCATCAGCTGTGGAATAGCTCTGTTACACATGATGAAGGCATCATGGACTAAACCCGGGGACCGATCGCAGACTTAGGAAATGTAGAGGTCTGCCAAACACACTACTTGGACATTGACAAAATGGAAGTTTTTCCAGTTCTGATAGACCTGTTCAACTCCAAGTGGTGGAACCAAGGCTAGATGGGTACCATCAATAGCTCCAACAACATGTGGGGTCTGTGCCAAACCATTGAAATCTGCTTTCACGTGTGAAAAATCATTACGTTGAGGAAACTGGATGTAGCTGTCCAGGTGTTTCAACAGTGCTGAGAGGACATCCTTCAACACCGAACTGAACATAGCCTGGGACATCCTAGTCGATCGGGCCACTGTATTTTGGAAGGACCCTATGGCTAGGAAGTGCAACACTGACATGACTTGTACTATGTGTGGTATGCTATTTGGATGATGGATGGCTGGCATCAGATCTGGCTCCAGCTGACGACATAGATCCAGGATTATCTGCCTATCCAGGCAGTAGATCTGAATCACTAATCTCTCCTCCATGGTGTGCAAGTCTGCTATTCTGCTATTGGACGGTACACAGCAGGGTACCTGATCCGTCTCTTCCAAGGGTAACTATGGGTGTCAAAAGAGAAAAAAAGGCAGTCACTCAATGTGTCCCTTGCATTTTAAATACTATGGGGGTCATTATGATCCCCGGCGGATCAGCCCGCCATGCCGGCGGCGGGTGAAAAGACAACCACCAGCATGGCCGGCTGAACCGCCATATAATGAACACATGGAGGGCCGCTTATTGGAGGGCCGCCATAGGCAGCCCTCCTCCACCACCAGGCCACCTCCGACAGGCAGCCTGACGGTTGAAGGAATCATCATCCGACAGGGCAGCACTGCAGCCCCTCGGATAATGATCCCTACAGCCACCAGCCTTTCCCTGGCAGAAAGGCTGGTGGAAGGGGTGCTCCGGGGCCCCCCTGGAGGCCCCTGCACTGCCCATACACTTGGCATGGGCAGTACAGGGGCCCCTGTGCAATGCCCCATCGCGCAGGTGATCTGTGTGACGGGTGCAGCTGCACCCACCGCACAGAGGCATTGATGGCGGCTCCATGTGGAGCGGCCGGCAGTGTCCCGGCCAGGCATTCTGCTGGGCCGGCGGGCAGAAACAATGTTTCTGCCCGCCGGCCCAGCAGAAAGTTCTTTATGCGGCCAGCAGGGTCCCAGGGGGGCTGGCGGTCAGTTAAATGACGGCCAGCCTGAACACTTCGGTAAAGACCGCTGTGTTCAATATGAAGGCCTATATGTCTCATACGAAATGTCACGTTATGTGTGGCACCATAATCATGATTTACAACACACACCAGGGCTAAGCTTTGCACTTCTTAAAACTAAAACATTAATGCGTTCCTCATATACATATGTGAAACAATCAGCTTATAAGGACAACAACCTCATGTCCAATTAACTCCATGATCTGCCTGTGATTCAATGCTCAAAATCCTGAATCACATGTGTGGGAGAGGTTAGTGACTGTACCCCCAAACATATTGTCACATCTGCATGACTACATATCAATATGGTTACGAAAAGGATTGACCTACATGACCAGACTAGGCCAGCATTCAATATTCTCCAGAACATCTTATTTGTGGATTTGTGACTCATCAAAATATCTAGTCTAAATGCATTCTATGGCTCTAAAATGGCCATCTGCCTGACCTACTCCACTGGACATTGTGAACCGCCCCAACTGCCGGCGGTTCACAATGGCCAAAAGAAGCATTATACAGATAACAGGCCTTTGTTTTAAGCAGAAGCATGTTATTGTGTTTTTAAAAAAGTAACAGTACTTAACTGCAATGTTTAAATAAGTGAAGACATATTTAAACATTGCCATCTTTATAAAAATAATTGTGAAAAATTCTGAGTGGGGGCCAATGATTTTTATTTTTCAACTCGGGGGCACGGCATTAAAATGTTTGGAGACCACTGGGCTAGGGTATGTTCAGACGTGGGTCCCTTGCTCGCTGTGCCACTGGATTCAAGCTAGTCTAGGGTGGGTTCTCCCAGGGAATCATGGGTTGGGGTTGAGCTGGGGTTGGTTGGGTGAGGAGAGAGGGATGGTTGGGAAGCATGGGGGAAAAAATGTCCTCTTTCGGTGGAGAAAGGGGTGGCTTCAGGGGGTTACCCGAGCTGGGATTGTAGGTAGGTAGAATATAGATGATGAGGGTAAAGGAGTTGAGGATTCTGTCTTGGAACATTAACTATTTAAGGGTAAGGAACAGGCAAAGAAGGCTGTTGCAATAACTGAGAGATGCCCAATCTAGTTTGCTCATTCTGCAAGGAACACATTTGTCTAACGAAGAATGTATTAAGTTGTTCAAACCATGTAGATGGCTACAACAGATAGTAAGTATCAGCCATGCTGGGGGTAGTAAAGGGGTGGCTATCTTAATCAAAAACCATCCTAACATTTCCTTCTGAGGGCAGCAGTGGATAAAGCAGGGAGGTGGGTAATCAGGAAATTGGTGGCAATTGACTCTGCATTTACTCTGGTGGGATATTATGGGCCTAATAAGGATGACACCGCTCCTTTGATTGATTTATTCTGACATTCGTTGCAATTCTCCGATCCTATAATATGGATTGGGGATGTTAATGTTGTGCTAAACTATGAACTAGACAGATCCTCAGGCAGCAGATCAAAAACTAATGAAAAAATGCGATCTCAAGTGTTATCTATAATGTCTAAGTTGGGGCTGCAGAATATATGGAGAGATAGGATGGGGCTAAAATGGGGATATACGTATAACAACACAAAAATATAGACATCAGTCTAGGATTGATTACGTTTTAGTAAATCGGAGCTTGAGGGAGAGCATAGAGGAGGTAGCACATGTTGGGGTCCACTTATCAGATCACTCAGGAGTTAATTTGAATATTTGGTTAAGGGGGAAGGGAGCCCAGAGTAAGTGGACTCTAGATAGAACTCTACTACTGGATGAGGACGTTGCAGCAGAATTGAGAGCAGATGCAGAGGAGTTTTTTAATCTTAATGTAGGGTCGACATCACCAGCTGTGGTCTGGGATGCCTTTAAGGCTTTTTTGAGAGGAAGACTGACGAGGGCGGCTTCCATCAAAAGGAAGGCATATAAAGAGGGGATCAGTCAGTTGGAAGAACGTGTGCAGTAAGTGGAGCAAAAGCTACCACATCTGGATCGCGATGATGGGGGAATTGAGAAATTGTGTAAGTTAGATCAAGAACTATGATAAGAGCTTGCAACGGTGATGGATAGGAGAGTCAAGAAGAGATGTGAAGTGAATAGGGTGGCGCATTTTGAATATAGGGAAAATTGTGGTAAACTTTTGGCCTGGAAGTTAAAAACGGACCTAGTTAGAAATAAGATGACAGAAATACGTGGTAAGAAATACGGGGATATTAGTAGGCGTAAAAAGGAGATTGGGGGAGCCTGTCGGAACTACTTTAAGAAACCTTATACAGAAGGCTTAGCAGTGTCACCAGGGATGGTTAAGACATGGTTAAAGGATTTAGATCTAACTGCTTTGGGCAAAGAGGACAATAAAGTCCTGAATGAACAGATAGGACAGGCCAAAGTGGAGCAGGGTATACAGTCTGGAAAATTAGGAAAAGCGCCAGGCCCAGATTGGTTACTGTTTGAAATTTATAGAGCCTTAGGAAACAGTATAACGAAAGCCTTGGCAGGATTGTGCAATAATATCTTACAAGGCGGAGGTATGCTTCCCCCTTCCTGGAAGGAGGCTATTATCACATTAATCTTGAAACCAGGGAAAGACTGTAAGTGCTGTGACTCATACAGGCCGATTTCTCTATTAACTGCAATTATAAAAATTTTGCAAGAGTTTTGGCGGATACATTAAGTGGAGTTTTAGGTAGCCTTATACTTGAACACCCAAAAGTGTTCTTAAAAGGTAGATACATGCACGAGCTGACACAGGGTTTGATAGGCTCAATATAATTAGTTAACTCATGTAAAGAGCCTTTTGCTATAGTGATGATTGAAGCCACAAAGGTGTTTGACAGGGTCAAATGGATACATTTGAGTACCCTCTGAGAGGTTTTCAATTTGGGGGGGAGGCTTTATTAGGGGATTGCAGAAGATGTATCAAATTCTGGACGCAAGAGTTTTGGTTAATGGTTCCCTAACTCGCCCTTTTAAAATTAGAAAAGGAACCAGGCAGGGGTGTCCATTATCCCCACTGCTATTTAACCTGTATAGAGAGCCCCTGGTCTGTAAAATTAGAGGAGAGCAGGGGATAGCTCTGTTTAGATGTGGGAATTGGTGCAGGAAGGTCTCTTTATATGCAGATGATTTAATTGTGTATACAGAAAATTTAAAACAAACTATACCAGCCCTGGAAGAAAATACAGCAGAATTTGGAGAGATTGCTGGATATGTATTTAATAATGGAAAAATTGATGTTATGGCTTGGAATGTGCATGTGGAGAGAGTCCCAATTAAAAAGGAGTTGAAATATTTGGGGATTACTATAACCCAAGATATAAACAAAATAAACAGAAATTAACTTCATGAAGGTTATGAGGGACTCCTGGAGACTAATGAGGAGTTGGTAGAATTTACCCCTTACTATTTTAGGTAGGGTTGACTTGGTTAAGATGATGATACTGCGCAAACTTTTATTCATTTTTAATGTGGTGCCTCTGATGTACAACAAAGAGTGGTTGGGTAAGCTACAGGAAAATATTAGTAGTTTTTATATGGGCCTCCAAGGCAGTGCATATTGCATCGAAGAAATTGAGAAGAAAGAAGGGGAAAGGGGAATTGGCTTTGCCTGATCTCTAATATTATGCATGGGTGTTCTTCTTTAAAAATATGAGAGGGTTATTGAACGAGACAGGGGTTTCTGAGCTGGGGCAAATTTTGAAAGTGATGTGGAATTGTCATGGAGTAAAGGTGGGCGTCTTGTACAAATTCGGAGATCCTAAATTTTTCAAAAAGGTGAGATTTAAGATAATGCAGAATTTGACAAAACTTTGGTATGTAGTAAGGAGAGCCATCGACCTACCATATTATAGTAAGTACGCACCCTTTTGGGATTCTCCGGGTTTGCCAGAATAGACTAAAGATACTTTAGCTGTACCTTTGAAAGAGGCAGGGTTTTTGGAATGAGGACAACTGTGCAATAATGTGGTCTTGATTTCATATGAGGAATTTAATATGGAGATGGATGGGAAGCTCACTAAATTTAAATACCTTAAAATAATGAGCTGGGTGAAGAGTGTTAAAGAGGAGGTGGGTGTCTCAAAGAAGGTGGAAGGGCTACTACACCAGAAGGCCCCTTTGAAGAAAGAAGTGGCAAGATGGTACTGGTCGATGATGGAAGTTGCAAATGGAGAATTCATCATGCCAAAAGAAATCTGGGAAGATTACTTGCCAGGATTACAGATAAGAGAATTATGTCAAGTATCTGCTACTTTGTTGTGTGCTACAGCCTAACCCGCCGGACTAAGAAGAAATCATTTGTTTTCAATCCATAAGGCCTTTTTGGCCCCAGAGAAGTTATCCAAATTGGCGCAGGGTATCTTGGTTAGTTGTAAAAAATGCGGCCTGGATTCAGTTGACGACCTACGCATATTTTTTATGTGCCCTCAGCTAGTTCTGGAAAGAGGTCGGTGAACCAATTAATAAAATTATTTCTACAAATTGTCAGGTAAGCCCTCTTCTAGTTATTTTTGGATGTCTGCTGGATCTAACAAAGTTAGAGACAGTGCTAAATTGCTTTACTATATGATATTATTGGCCAGGAGAGCTATATGTAAGAGAGGGATTAGAGCTTCTCCTCTGACTTTTTTGGATTGGAAAGCCTCGCTTATTTATAATTTAACACTTGCTGTGAAGGTGAATGAGGAGGAGAATAAGAAATATAAGTTTTGGAGTCCATTAAAAAAATGGCTAGAAAGGTATTAGACTGTCCTAAGATTACACTAATCGTTGGTCTTGGGAAATGTACTGGAGGTGGACTGTAAAGTCTGTACTAATCAGAGATTTCGACCAATTCGGACTGGAGCCTCCTAAAGGAGATCGGACATGAACTAAATGGGTCCCCTGTCCCCCGCTAGATGAGGTCTCAGAGGAGACATCTTGTTGCTAGTTAAGTGAATGAGGACAATAGCAAAAAATAATTATGCGTTAAACCCAGATCTGTGACTGGGAGTGAGTGTTTGAAAAGTTTCAACACTCCATCCATAATTGTATTTTATTTAGTTTGTTTTGTGATGTTGCCTTGTGCGCCCTATGTGGCTTGAGTATGCCCAGATGTGGGACCCTTGCTCGCTGCACCACTGGATTCAAGCTGGCATAGCTGATGAAGGGTGATATCCTGAAACCAGTCCCAGGATGCTTGTTTCCTGTCCAGGGAGGACCTGGCCTGGCAGTTCAGGCTGGAGTGTTCCCATGGGGAACAGGGTCAAGACTGATTTCCATATGGTTGTGTCCAAACTGGGTGATGTGGTGAGCAAAATAACGATGGATTGAGTGTTCCCAGAACCAACTTGCATTGGATGCACATGGCTAGGTGAGGTGTCATTACAGCCATACACAGGCAAATTTTGCCAGAAAATGTTTGTAAAGTGTAGTCACATGTGGTTGCATGACAGCAGGAGGGTTGATGGCATGTCATATGTGTGGGTTAACCCCCATGTGTGCTCTTTCACTGTTTACACTTGGGACTGTGGCCACATCTGGTCATGCTGGACTTTTGCACTGAAGCCAGGTAATGTTTCACTATGCCCTCAGATCTGTACATAGGCACCTATTGTAAATGACTGTGGACTACATAATATACTCTGATGTCCGTGATTAGTAGGGCATGGTATGATGTGCAGGTCTGTATGTTCTGCCTGCCGACAAGGGTGCCTGTGTATGTTTGCTCACTGCAAAACTGGACATCTGTCCTGGTATCAATCCCCTTTTGCACTGCAAGTGTGACACTGTGCCCACTCCCTGTTTCCTTGGACAGCAATTGGTGTCAATTCATGTCTCTCTGCATATAAACAGCTTATGAGGCCCATGTCAAATGATTACTATGGGATTTGCATTTGGAGCAGGCTGATGATATGTGTCTTATATGCTCATATCATCTGATACAAAGTGTGTCACATAGCCATGACAGAACCCTTGATCACTCAGCCCTGTTGTTTCTATTTTACAGCTCTGATGTGTCCAGTGCATGCGCCTTTTATTTAGGACATTGCATATCTGCAAGCATTGTGCTGTTGTGTAATGTGCCATGATAGTGGAGTCTATGTTTATGGTTTTAAAGCTGGACATGTACAATGCAGGGCCAGGTATTTTCCTATAGTGTCATAGTTTCTGTGGTGTAATTCGTGTGAATGTGTGGATATTTGTACCTACTGGCTGTTGTGACACTGAAACCCCCACCCCCTGAAGTAGCATGTGCCTGCATCTGTCTCAGCACATGTGCACACATGGACAGGATTGTCTCCATGTGAGCTCCACATGTCACTCCCTTCTATGTGGTTAAAGCACCATGGGTATGTCAGAGGGTTTGTTGTTACATATCATAAATATTGGCAGAGTGTGATATTTGAAGGTAGTGTAGCTTTTTGTGAATTTGTTTGCAGTGAGGTTTAGCTGTCACTTGCCACTTTGTTGGATGTGTTCCATCGTGCACCTAATCATTGTCATGTTCCACAAAAGTCACTGAATTTATAATGGTTGTATGACAGAACCGCGCATGGCAGATCCACGTGTGGCTTAACGTGGTCGGAACCACAATCGTGTCTTTACCACACATGCCTTTACAATGCATGCCTTTACAATAAATTTTGTTGTAAGAGCAAGCTTAGTAAAGATATACATGGTAACGCCATATGTGGTTGTGTGAAACAACCCTCCCCTGACAGCCACGCCCCCATCCTAAACCCTAAAATCTACCCAATCCTAAAAACAACCCCACCCTGTCCTAAAATCTACCCCGACCCCCTTTCCCCCACCCTAAACCCTAAAAGTTTTCCTGCCTTGTCCTAAAACCTACCCTGCTGTGTCCTAAAAACTACATGACCCCTCATTCCCAAACTAAAACCTATAAGCTACCATGTCTTAAAAACTACTCAACCATGTCCTAAAAACTATCCCAAACCCCCACCCTAAACCCTACCCCACCTGTTATAAAAATTACTCCTACCCCCCACTCAGAACCCTAAAACCTACCCGCCGTCTTAAAAACTACCTTGACCCCCCCAAACCTACAATGTCCTAGAAACTACCTGTTCCTGTCCTAAAAACTACCCCGACCCCGGAACCCGAAAACCTATGCGGCCCTTTCATAACAACTACCATGACACCACCCCAAACCCTTAAAACTACCATGTCCTAAAACCTACCCCACCCTTTCCTAAAAACTACCACGAACCCCCGCCCCAGCCCTGAACCCTATAACATACCACGACCTGTCCTCAAAAATGACCCCATCCCCTACCCCCCACTGTAAATCTACCCTGTCCTAAAAACTACCCCACCTTGTCCTAAAAACTACCCAGACCCCCTGTCCTGAACCCTAAAACCTACACCACCCTGTCCTAAAACTACTCTGCTCCACACCCCACCCTAAAACATAAAACCTACCATGCCCTGTCGTAAAACTGACTGTGACCCTCCACCCTTCCCTAAACCCTAAAATCTACCTCACCCTGGGCCATATGTACGAACACATTTTCCCATTGACACAGAATGGGAAAAACCCTTTGCTACATCTGGCCCCCTGTCCTGAAAACGACCCTGCCCTGTCCTAAAAAGTACCCCGACCTCCCTCCCTGAACCCTAAAACCTACCCCACCCTGTCCTAAAAACTACCCCAACCAACTGCCTCATCTTGAACCCTAAAACATACCCAACCCTGTCCTGAAATCTACCCTGAACCCCGAACTCTAAAACCTACCCCGCTCAGTCCATAAAAATTCCCCACCCTCTCCAGCCACACTTACCTGGCCCTAGCCACTGCATTTCTCTCCTGGCTGTTCCTGCTGTGTGCCTGAACCACACATACGCATGGTGCCTTAACCATGCATTTGTGTGGTCCGGGAACATGTGTGGTTCAGGCAAGCGTGGTAACGCTTGCATGGCTATGCTACAAGTTGTACCACCTGCGTAAAAAAGGCTGTTTCCCTTTATAACTGGTCATTGGAGAGCCTGCACTGTGGGGTGTGTAGTGCACCATATTGGGGAGTGTTTGCAGATATTTCCCTGTGTACAGTGACTGCTAGGAACCACAGGTGGATAGGAAGGCCAGGATAGGATGTTCTAGGTTTGGAACACTAACATGTATGTGACTGCCATTTATTCATTGGACTTGTGGACATGATTTATTGTCTTGGGTTTATGTATCCATGCAGGTCAACGCCCATCAGAAGAAGGGGATATGGAGAGCCATCAGCAAGAAGGTGCGGACCTTGGGGATCTACAACCAGTGGAACTTCCACTGTCAGAAGAGGAGGGAGGACCTGAGATGTTCGGCCCAGAAGACCACAGAGGCCCAGCTGGGGATGTCCTCCCAATGGAGAGGGCATGCCCATCAGACAATGACCACCCTAATGGCCCGCATTTTGGCAGTGGCCTTTCTGGTATTAGATGGGCGTTTGAGGGCAGCACAGTAGCCACAAGGGGGTGAGTACATTTATATGTGAGACATGCTCGACCCTTTGCCAGGTGATTGAGTGAGGCACAGACTGCTCCCTCTGACAATGTGACATGTGTCATGTGTCACACATCTTCTGGCATCAAATTGGTTTAGACAGGCTATCTGTTTCCAACTGGTGTGCTCACCCTTTTGGAACTGGGACCTAGGACTAAACAATGGTGAACCCTTAGTATAATTGTCCAGCATGGAGCACATATGACTGTGCTTAGTGTCCATATCATTTTTATTTAAACTACCCTGATAGTTTTAAGTTTCCAATGACAGATCACTACTGACAAATGTTATAGATAAAAGGTAAATAGGATGTGGGCCACTGTCCTCTGTCATGTGTCTGGGGATATGTGTAGCTTGACATCTACAACCTAGGGGCAACTTTTCCCCATTGTATGTTGCGTGCTTGTGCCTCACAGAAGTCTGTGATGCATGGGGGTCCATCGTAAATGTGACATGACTTACATGGCAAAGGTATTGGCATCTGTATCAAGGTACTTCCCCTTGGTAAGTGGGGAATGTGCATTTTCATGGGTGATGTGTGATCAGTGTAGCCAACATTCTTTGTGCCTACATGTCTGCATATGCTCCATTTCCAATCAGACACATATCTATGTATGAGATGTAGGCATGTGGTAGCCATGCCATTGCCATGATGTCTCAAATCTCTCACATCTATGTTCATGGGGTCCTGTTGTCATTATGATGCATCTGCAATGGCTGTCCATTTACTGTGATTCCCTAGACAGGACTGTATCGCCAGTATATGTAGTCAGGCAGATACATTAATGCCTAATAGTATGTTATTAGTCATGTGTAACAGCAGTAGCCATGATGGACAAGACAGGTAGGAGCAGGGTGTCGATCCACTTGATGATGATTTGTACCCTTTTTGTGGTATCATGTTTGTAGGTCCACAGAACATGTGTATTGTTTGGGAATAATGCACTGACTGTATGGATGCATCAGGGGTAGTGATGTTTTTATTACATGTGTTTGGGGTCAGGGATTCTTCCACAGACAGATGCCATGCTTATCATGTCTGTGATGTGGGCAGTGATGTTGTTTTTCATAGTAAACCAATTTGGAATCCTCCTGCTAGTGATTGCATGGTCTGTGTCCCTCCTTCCTGCACAGTACAGTTGTCTACTACAAACACACCCTGAAGTAAACATGAAAATGGGTGTGAGACGTTGGTGCGAGCTATCTTGGGCCTTACTACACCATTCATGTGTGCATCTCTCCATGAGGTTTGGGACCTGACTTCCGTGTAGTTTCTTGAAACACATATATGTGGCAAATCTGAGTGAGCCGTGCAACTACCAGCCTTCACTTATTTTTTAAAGGTGTGACTTGTAGAGCTGTACATTGTTGTGTTGTATCCCTAGTAAAGTGGATGTTTCCATGTCACCTAATCCATGCATGGCATGATTTTAGCATTGTTGTTTGTCTTTCCTTAGCACCGTCAGTTGTCATTGAGACATCATGTCAGTGCAATTTAGTATTGGCTTGTGTCAGTGTAATTGTTAGGGTACTTTACAAAGGGATCCATAGTTTGGCTACTGGTTCCATGTGATGTGCTGCATGTTGCACGAGTTTGATGTGAAGTGGTCACCTAGTTGTGGTATGGATAGTATGCTAGTTAGACTTCATCTATGCTATTGTAGTTTCTGAGACCATGATTTGCTTGTGTGTTACTTCTGTGAATCCAGATGGCATGCATGGTTTAGTATTGGCACATGAGGGTGGCACTTTGCTGTCACTCCATGCGGGGCCAGTTGACAAGGTGGTATTTTTTTGCTTCTCAGATTTGTAATTGTATTGTTATCATGTAGATGCCATGACCTTACTTTTCTTTCTTTTTGCAGCATCAGCAGCGGCAGGCGAAGGAGATGGGGCCGAGCCAAGTGGGGAAGGATCTAGCCATGGGACCTCAGATCACAAGACCAAAGAAAGTGAGGGACCCAGTGGCTTAGGGGAGTGCCTCGAGCGAGACAGGAGAAACATCATCAGCCACTGATTCTTCCTCCAGTGGCCACTACCTAGTGGTGGCAGAACCATCGGGGACCACCCCTATATATTGTTGTCCACCACCCCCATTCTATCACTGACCTCCATGTTGCTCCCGGTTGGTCGTGCACGCTCACCCAAGAGGATGGGCATCTCCTTTGCCACAGGCACCTCTGCCCCTGTCCCTGCTAGCCTTGCTGCCCTCAGTGAGGAGGCTATTGGCCTCCTGAGGTCTATCTCTGTGGGTCAGATGGCCATCATGAATGTCATGCAGGGACTGGCAAGCCAGATCCAACAGAGCAATGCATTCCTAGAGGGCATTTATGGTGCCATCTCTGGCCTACAGAGATTGTTTCAGGCTGTGGCCCCAACACTGATGGCAGCCAGTCACCCCTTGTCTTCTGTTCCCCCTTCACCTTCCTCTTTCCAATCCAAAATCCCACTTCCCCAACCCAACCAAAGAACACAGACAAACTCACATGCATCCACCTCATTAGACAAGGATAACACACACAAACACAAGCACCATAAGGGCACACCACCGGCACGCACACAAACAACATCCTCCTGCAGGCAGATCAATAGTCACGACTTCCCCTGACACCGCCCCACCCCCAGCATCACACATACGACATCTGACACACTTGTAGACACTACACCACCAGTCACTGATCCAGCCACCACACCTATCATACCCATAGACACCCCGACCACAGAGACACCTACATGCAGCACATCCACCATACCTGCAGTTACCGCCCCAAAAGACATCCACCCACCATGGTATCCCTGAGCACCTCCACCCCCTCTACCAACCTCTACCCCAAACACATAAATACCCTTATTCACCCACCCAACAGACACCCGCCACACCTAAGCACACCTCCCACAAACACACTCCCAAAACATCCACACCTACAGGTCATACAACCACTCACTCAACCTCCAAATTCTGCCCCAAAATTGCTCCTCTGTAACCTTAACCTTACCCCTGTCCTTCCCCCAGATGTACCACCCCCAAATATTCAATTTCCCTCCCTAAGGCTATCTCTTCCACCTCCAAGTCCTCCTCTGCCCCCCCCCGCAAGCACCCTCACCAAAAAGAAGTCTGCCCCTCTGAAAAAGGCCCGCCCTCCCAAGCCCAAATTCAAAACCCCTATCCCAAACCCAAGCCCACTGCCCCCCGCCCCCAATAATCCCTGAGGTTCCCGTCTGTCTCCTTGATTCCCCAACCTGTGGGGGTTATTTGGCAGTCAGGAGTCGAGTCTTGAGGTCTGGATTGTGGCTTTTGGGCCTGTGTGAAATGTATACAAATGTATCCAGTTATGGCCTTGGACTTGTCTATTCATTATTGATATTTTTTATAATAAGCCCAACCTTTTGGTGTTTTTATCACAACTTTGTCCTGAATTTCCTTCCCTAGGTTTCTATTGCTCCTGGCTGATATTGTTTGTGTGCATGTAGCTGTGTGTGTTTGTGCTGCTTGCTGCTCCATGTTATGTTTTTTTGCAGTCTGTGAGTTTGTGTGCAGTGCTACAAGGGTGGGGTGTGTGTTGTGTGATGATTATGTGCATGTAGTGGAAATGTTGGTGTCATGGCATTGTGGTGTTTGTTGTGGTATGTGTTTTTATTTTCTGTTGTGTGATGCGGTTATGTATGGTGTATGCCTTGTTCCCTGATATGGGTATTGTGTTTGTGGTGTGTGTTTTCGTGATTTGTGTCAGTGCAGACCTGGAGCGTGCTGAGTTGTTTTAGTTTGCTTTGCATTTTGGTGTGTATGTGTCCATGTAGATATGTGTTCCTGGCAGATGGTTGGTGTAGGGGTATGTCCCATGGAGTGTGAGTTGTGTGTGCTTTGTAGCATTGCCCTTTCCTCACTGTGTGACTGATTTTGAAAATTGGCATTGGTTATCTCGGAGATCCAGTTGTAGGCAATTCCAGTATGCATGTTGTTTGGGGGCTTGTTGAACGTATGCCCCAATGCAGCCTCCTCCCAAGTATGTTCAAGCTGCTCCCAACGCAGCTGTCTTGGTGTTGTTGTTATAGTTCACTTTGTGTCTTTAGTATGTTTGTGTCAGTGTGTATTGTGCATGGTATTGTTGATCCATTATGCTATGTGGGTGTGTGTGTGTGTTGATTGCAGTGTTGATTGATGTTGGTGTTGTGTGTGTGCCATGGCAGATGTGTGTATATGTGTTGTATGTGTGGCCAGTCCTTGGCCATTGTTGTGCGTGAGTGCGTGGAATGTGTCTGTTTATGTGCATTAGTAGTGTTGTTGTTGCTGTGTGTGTGTATGTTGTGTGGCCTTCGGTATCCCTGATCCAGTGTTGTGTAGCCATGCGTGTATATGTGATATTGCCGTGCAGTGTGTGTGTGTGCTAGCTGAAGCGTACGTGTTGTGAATGTGTGGATGTATATGTTGCAGTATATGAGTGTGTGTGTGTGTCATGAATGATAGGTGTAGGTGCTTGCCTTTAACTGGTATCTTCCTCAGCAAATGTGAAGAAAAATTCTGAGATACTGAGACTGCAGTGCTAACATTCTATATTTATAACAAAATGAGGCACTTCTGAACCCCATGTTGCTGGAAAGCGCTGTAGAATTGACATCGTTTTGGTAAACGTTGAAGATTTTTTTATTCTTTCATATAAATCTATTGGCATAAATGTTTTAGAGATGCAGGAAGCTATTTTCAAGCAGATCACATAATTAAAACAACTAGTAATGGGATCCAGTGATTAGCAACACCCTACAAATGGGTTGTTGTTCAAACACTTATTTAAGTTTTTTCTCCCACACAGGAGCGTGGGACTACTAGAAAATGAGTAGCTGTTGTTTGCAGCAATTATACTTTTTTGTGCTTTTCTTTTGCACGAAATGGTGGATTTGCATTTTGTGTAATTACATGTAATTGTGTATGCATTCCCAAAAATGTACATAATTGCGTGAGAGCAAATTATAAGAATTTCGCACATTCCGGGTTTTAACCACTACCTGTCGTCATTAGTTGCATCTACCTGCACTGCTATGCACTAGCTTCAAAATAATTTTCATTTTGAGTTATGTGTGAGAAAATGATAATCACATTTAACAATATCTTTATTGTCTATAAGGATGTTGCTCTGTATACCTTATAAAATATTGCAGTAAGAATAATTAATTAAAACACATATTAAAATAAAAATCATTATAAATCAGACAGACAAATTAAGCTGCTATTATAAAACACTAAGAGAACTGTAACTGATTGCTCAATTTTCACAGATGCAGAAAAATTTAAACAAGCAACCCAAACAAATTGACTTTTTGGGGACCTGTCTATTTCAGGAAAGTGTAGCAGAGACAATAAATATTGCCACGTGTATGTTCATCTTTCTGCGCAGGAAAGCGAATGTCACTAAAGCTGTCTTCTTCAGCAGCATGCTTCCTAGTGCAAATTCTGTGAGCTAATTGATCACTGTAGTTCCTTATTTGAACTTTGAAATGTTTTCATGCAGCTGTTCTAGGAAGAGGGCATAGCGGGTAGATACTGTAATGAGGCTTGTCTCAGATACTAGCTATGGGTCTCCATGGTTGATATGATCTGGCTAGGACCCGAACAAAATGCAATGTTTTCAGTTCCGTACAACTGTCTGATTTACAGCGTATATTATCAACCTTAATTTGTTCAATAAATATCAGTAAACCCAGGAAAAGTGCCAAAGTGCAGTACGGTGATTATGTAACTAAGGCAAGTCGTTGTATTAGTAGATTATCCATTCATATGTTGTCTGATGCCGAGGTCAAATTGATGCTTTGGTTAAAAGCATGTGCTTTGAGGAATGCAGAAATCAAAGGTGCTGCTTATCCCTTTCATTAGTAGAAACAGGCCATTGACAGTGAGTTCATGTTTTCAGATAGTGTTCAAAATGAGGCTCAGTGGTGTCTGCTGAGCCTCAATACTGTACACTACTGAATATGTATGTTGCAGGCTGCTTTTGCAATTCCAAGAAATGATAATAGCAGGCATTATCGGTGCTCAATTGTTCACTCTGACACCACAGAGCACGCAGCATTCAACTAACATAAGTCAACATGTACAGAATGAACAAAACATAAACGTTACTGGTTGGGTACACTCACCTGCACTTTACAGTCATTTTTGTATTATGTATTACATTCTCACTTTTCCTGTTTTGGGTTCAGCATTATTTCAGACAGTGACATAGTACTATAATGCACAAAATTGCCTTCATCAACTATGAATATTTTTTGGAGGGTGTTCAGGACCGTTGCCATAATAGCTGCTTGTTGATCGGCAGATGTGGTAACAGCTAAGCCTAGAAGGCATGAATCATAGAACCGGCAGAAATTAAGTCCTGAGTCTCAGCGCTAAACTGCACCATGGTAACATTTGGGGGCAGATTTATGGAAAGTGGCACTACACCTAGTGCAGGGCCACTTGTCTTGCTCCCATTAGCGCTCCCCTAACACCACTTTGTGTGACGGTATTTAATATACGGCGCACCATGGTGGTAGTTAGGGAACTAGTGTCAGACTTTTTCACACTAGTTCGGCGCTTTGCAGGATTAGCATCAAAAATAATTATGGTTTGACGCTAATCCTGCAAAACACCCAGAGGCCCATTGAAACCAATGGGAGCCTCCTATTAACGTCTGCTCTGAGCAGGCGTTAATAGTGCCGAAAAAAGTAACACAAAGAAATCTCTTAAACTTCTTTGCGCCATTTTTTCAGTCCCCCTAATGGGGAATGCCTCTTTGTATACACTATGCCTAGTACAGGCATAATGTAGCGCAAAGGGTTACAAAGTGGCACAATGCATTCATTGAGTAAAAGGCAACCTGAACGTAAAACAATTACGCTAAGGCTGTACTAAAGTGGCGCTAGGCCCTCTTAACTCTAGGCCTTGGTATCTTTCACTACAGGTTGAATCGAAAATGTGGAGCCCAGGATAATACGTGGGCTAAACTGAAAGTTAGATTTTACAATTCTTGTTTATAAAGGACAGTTGTCTGTGTTAAAAATCATATTAACCAGGGCTGTATGATGGAACCACGCATGTGGCAACCACACATGCCTGAACAACGCAGTCGGAACAACGACTGTGTTGTTTCCACGCATGCCTTTACAATGATTTTTCGTTGTAAAGGCATGCCTAGTAAAGGCATGTGTGGAAACGGTATGCGTGGTTGTCGCATGCCACCCCCCACCCTAAAAATAGAAGTACCCCGACCACCCACTTTTATAAACTACCCCGATACCCCCAGCTACCCTGAGCCCTAAAACCGACCCCCACCCCTACCCCCACCCCCAAAAATAAAACAACCCAACCCCTAAAAACAAAATTACCCTGACGCCCCCGAGCCCTAAAACTGACCCCCACCCCCCAAAAATAAAACTACACAACCACTAAAAACAAAATTACCCTGACTCCCACACCCCCACCCCTAAAATCCTGACTCTCTGCCTGCCCTGAATACAAAATTACCCCAACCCCCACCCCAGCCCCTAAAAACCTGACCCCCCACCCGCCTTAAATTCAAAATTACCCCGACCCCACCCCTAAAAACCCACCCGCTCTAAATACAAAATTACCCCAACCCCCACCCCGTAAAAACCTGCCCCCACCCTAAATACAAAATTACCCTGACCCCCCCACCCCTAATAACCTGCCCCACCCACCCTAAATACAAAATTACCCCAACACCCACCCCGCCCCTAAAAACCCGACCCCCCGACCACCTAGATACAAAATTACCCCAACCTCCCACCCCGCCCCTAAAAACAAAATTACCCTAACCCTAACCCCCACCTCTGCCCTAAAAACCATAGTACCGACCCCCCGCCCCTTAAAAAAATAATATAACCTAACCACCCCAACCCTTCACACCCCGCCCCCACCCCTAAAAACTACCCCCAACCCTGGCCCAGCCCCACTTACCTGAACCCATCCTCTCCCAATGAATCTTCCTCTTTCTCTGCCTTAACCACACATTGTTCAGCACATGCGTGGTTAACGCAGAGAAAAAGGCCTGTGATGTTCAGGCAAGCATTGTTCCACTTGTGTGAGCAACGCAGGCGTGGTTCCGGTCGCGCTGTTCCGGATCTTTCCCGTTAACCAGCAGTGGTATCTTGTGGAAGATGTATAGTGGAATGCAGAAAATGAATTAGCAACAAGTAATTTCTCATAAAAAGAGAACATTTTCAAGTCAACCTTCATGGTAGGTGGTTTGTAAAAGGTGCAGCATGCTCAATGTCTCATCAACTTTTTCTCTAACCCACATTTTGGGGACAAAGACAAAAGAGCTCCTTAGCACCAAAGGCATCTTCTGCTGACACAGAGACAAGGAAAACAGACAGCCAGGTTCGGACTGGGACACAAAAATCGGTCCAAGCACTATAATAAAAGTGGCCCACAATAGCAAACCAGATAGCTGAGAAAGTGGCCCACATCCGCACATAAAGCAAGTTTTGAATTTGTAGTGGCACGCTGAATGGGTATTTTGAAAGGTATGGCAACTGTTTTGCAAGGAATGACAGCTTAATGCAACGTTTATGTTAATATCAGATAAATCAAAAAGGAAAACAGGCCCAATCGGCCATAAAAGGCCCACAAGCTCATAAAAATCCAGCCCACACACTGATCTGTTGGGCCAGCCTATCAGGCACTGCCTGAATGCCCGTCCGGCCCTGGGTACTAGTGTTTTCCATCCATCTCCTCTGAAATGTACTTAAAGGCATGATGCAGTGTTTAGAATCAAGCAGACCTGCCAGAGAATGACTTACTAATTCAGAGTATAGATAATGGGCACTCCCGTGATCCCGTAGACTCAGTACACACACTGATCTTGATATTTTATAGTAGTTTTGTATTTCTTATGGACAAATCTTACGTAATTTAGGTGAATAATATTTATCAATATACTAAGCATTAGCTCAGTGATAACAAATCCCTAAAAGGTAGTTTAAAAACTCACTGCCTGTCTTGAAGCATCATATTAAGACTAGATGGTCTTCAGCTAATTTTCCTTATATGCAGCACTTGCCTCTAAGCAACAGGTATTTCTCTCTGTCGCTCCCTAATCCGAAACAGTTCATTAACTTTTGTTTCATTTGTTTTAATGGATCAGGTCGGGGGATTCTCAATCAGACGCCTGAGTTTACAACAACAACCTAAAAACAATAACTTAATTTGAAGCAATTCTGAAGCATTAAAGGATTAACGTTTTGTTGCACTTTGTTTCAACCCTTTAGCATAGAAAGTAGTCAAATTGAAAAGAAACTCTACTTTGCAGCCAAAGCTGCTCCTGCCATTCAGGAAGAAAATTGAAAATTCATTTTTTAAACTGAAGCAACACAGGCAACAGGTGCACACAAAACATTCTGTCAGATTACACGAAATAAAGAAAGCAAGCTCATGTTTATGTTGCCGTCTGATTTACCTAACCACAGAGCCATTTAATTCCTAGCGGGTGGCTCATCTGTACCACGGGACAGTGAAGGCTTTGGCCACCTTTCCCTGGCGGAATACCACCCTCGGTACTTGGAGATGTGCCTTTAGAGTGGCATGGTGAGCAAAAAAACGATGGATTAAACCCAGATCTATGACTGGGGGTGAGTGTTTGACAATGTTCAGCATTCCGTCCATCACTTGTTGTTTTTTGCTTTGTCGCCCTAAGTGGGAAGGGTATGCCCAGACGTGGGTCCCGTGCTTCCCATGCCACTGGATTCAAGCTATCCTGGCTGATGAGGGGTGAAACTCCGAAACCGGTCCCAGGATGCTTGTTTCCGATCCAGTGAGGACCTGGCTTGGCAGTTCGGTCTGGACTGTTCCCATGAGGAACAGGGTCAAGACTGATTTGCATATGGCTGGGTTCAAGCTGGGGTGGCATGGTGAGCAAAAAAACGATGGATTAAACCCAGATCTATGACTGGGGGTGAGTGTTTGACAATGTTCAGCATTCCGTCCATCACTTGTTGTTTTTTTCCTTTAGAGATACCGCCCTGCACCCGCTCCACTGAAAGCACTGATGTTTTGCTGAGCAGGCACCTTGTTTGATGCACAAGCTCAGCAAATACTTTTTCTGAGATGAGAAACAAACTTCCATAGTGGGAGTTTGTTTCTTAAAAAAACACACACATTGGTCCTGATGAACTCGGAGTTTTCTCTTTGTGAGTGTGGGCTAATATGCATTTCCCTTAACCAAGAGAATTGCGCCTTGCATGGAGGCCACAGATAGGAAAGCATGTGATGCCCTCTTTGTCCTAAATAGAGCAGGGCAGGCACCATTGTGACTTAAACAGTCTTAGAGGCCAGGTCAACAACTCAAGGGTTTACACCTGCAGAGCCATCAAAAGCTCTGCCGATACAAACACAGGCCCATATTTATACTCTGTTTGCCCTGGATTTGCGTCATTTTTTTTAACGCAAATTCAGCGCAAACTTAACTCCATATTTATACTTTGGCGCTAGACCCGCCCAGCGCCAAAGTTATGGAGCTTGAGTCATTTTTTGTACGTCAAAACATACGTTGAGCTAATGATATGCAAGGTAGGCGTTCCCGTGCAAAAAATGACTCTAAGGCATGTGCGCCTTCGTTATCCTCCTGCGTCATTTTTTACGCACAGGAGGAGGCAGGCCTTTAAAAATGGCGCCCAGCCAGATTTGCACCGTTTTTTAACGCCTGCTTCAGGGCAGGCGTTAAGGGACCTATGGGCTCATTTCCATGGTCTCTGACCATGGAAGCAGTTCACAGGTGCCCTTCCCTGCCCCCAGGGACACCCTCGCCCACCCCTGGAGGACACCCATGGATGGGGGGACCCATCTACGGTAAGTAGAGGTAAGTATTTTTATTTTTATTTTTTAGGTGGCATAGGGGGGCCTATCTTGGGCCCCCCTACATGCCACTGTGCCCAATGGCCATGCCCAGGGGACAGAAGTCCCCTGGGCATGGCCATTGGGCAGGGGGGCTCGACTCCTGTCTTTGCTAAGACAGGAGTCATTTACATGGGGATTGTGCATCAAAAAATGACACTAGTCAGGTTAGAGTCATTTTTTTTTACTCTAACCTGACTTGCACCATTCTTTGACGCACAACCCCCAGTCTTCCCTACGCCTCCGCTGCCCGGTAAGTGTCATTTATTTTGACGCTAACCAGGCTGCAGCGCCGGCTACCGTCATTCCTTAAATATGACACCCGGCTGGTGCGTTAGAATGGTGGTAGCCGGCGTCAAACTTTTTGTCGCAAACCTGCGCTGGTGCAGGTTTGCGTCAAAAAGTATAAATGTAGGCCTCAGTGCTTCCCCTGGGTCTAAACTGAGTGGGGGAAAAGCCACCAGTTTACATTGGTGCTATGAAGCCCTACAGCACTTTTGCTAAGTGATCATACTTAAAACATCACTCAGTGCACACAAACACAGACCATGTTATGATGCATTAGGACCTGCAGTGCATAGTAACACTGTCAAACACAAGCAAAAAGGTTCACTGTGCGTTCCTAAGTCCCAGCAACCCGACAGGACTCGGGAAGCTTTACCTGAGCTCTTCCATGGTCACAGAAAAAAAACACTCAATAGGCATCAGGAGAAAAAAGAACAGTGTAAAGAAGGCGCCCACCTAAAACATCGCATTTAGCCACTAAATACAGACCTGACACTTGTTGTGCAGCATCCCTTGGGAATTCCAGCATTCAATGTGAATAAGTCCGGAGAGTTTTTCAGGTTCTAGCCACCAAAGGATTACTAGAAGAAAATGTAATTCCAAGAAGAGTGTGCCGCCCAAAGGAATTGCCTTCGCTGCCATTGCTTGTCTGAAGCACAGATGCCTCACACCTCTGACAGGGGACTGAGAGATGCACCCATTTCCACAGGAATACAAACCGGCATAAACAGCACACCATTAAACTCTGGTGCGCACACAAGGAAAGCCGAAGTACAACGCTCACATGCAAAAATGATATGTGGTTTCAGCTTCAGGCATATATAAACATATAAAAAAGCCCAAAACACTTATGTAATTGTGGCCTACATAAGTAAGTGCCAGAACACATATCACCTTTCACACTCAAGAAACCCAAGCAAAAAGCGACTTAATATAGCACACATGACAACTCAGAAACCGAGATCAAGAGCAAAACAACACACACAAACATAACTTGCTACCAAACTCTCATTAAAGGCAATACATGGCTTTATTTTACAGATTAACCCACAATACTGATGCAATACAAATAAATGTTGGTGTAATAAATAAAATTCAGTTTATTTACAGACCATCTTCTATTAAACAATGACCCAGGCTGCCATGTCCAAACCGCTTGTAAATGTTCATTGTCGAGTCCACCCTACAATCCCTAGTAGGATGCGCTGAAGGCTTTGGCCCGCTGCACCATGGCCAACTGGGTGAAGGCGAAGTTACAACACAGATGACTGAAGAGTGGTGAGCTATTGAAGAAATCATTGCAGAAGAGGTTTCTTTACCCAATTCCAAATCGGGGGAATTCAGGTTGCACACTGCCCACCACGAGGGACGGTGACCAACACACAGATCTTATTATTCATTATTTTACATATTACCACAGAAATCAAGTCCAGTTTGCACGCACTATGATAGTCAAGTTTAATACAATCAGCTCTTCCTGACACTGCATAGGAACAGTTAGTAAAGTCATTTATTTTTTGTCTATCTTGATTCAACCGATGTCTTGATCAGGTACTTTTGGAACTTTTGAAAACTCCCAACAGCAAGATGTCCTGTTTTGGTAATACTGGCTGCCCTTGGACATGTAAGGGAATATTTTTCCCATTTCTTAGAGGAAAACTGAGAAGAAACTGTTTACCTTCTGACCATGATGCTCTTGCTCCTACTTCTCTATGTTTTCCTGTGTATGTGCAGCCTGTTTTTATGCACAATCTGCAGGCACCCCCTTGCTATTGGCACCTCCTCACCTTATTATGACCATCAATGATAGCTAATGCCCAAATATTGTGCATGAGTGATGAGTGATAGTTTCAGGGTGGGGGGGGGGGAGGGGGGTGTTGACAATGTGGTGGGCACTGGCTCAGAGACTGATGGTTTTGAAAAGTTCCTCCAACGTCCTACTGAAGTTATCAAATCGATTTAAGAAAGCTAAAAATGACTTTGTAGCATACATTTTGATCTCTATAGATACCCACACAGACGCACTGCAAACTTGGTATATCTACACCCATTTTAGCACATCCCCTCGGGTCTGGGCATTCAGATACTTGTGTAACAACCATTTCTTAGTAATATCTTGGGCAAGGACCTATTTGTTACCTTTTGCAACACTGCTCATTATTTGACATATACACTTGTCACTGGCTTTTTTGTTTTTGGACGTTTTGTGAGGACTGGATAAAAAGTTCAGAAAGTAATAGTCTGTCGAATATAATGGATCAAAAATACCAATTACCATTGCCTTGATATTCAAATTAGTTGCAAAAGTGAGTGAGGGATTCAAAATTAACATGTATACAAGCATAATTATTTACAGTTACCATATGTTTTGTTCTTCGCAACACACTTCTTTAAGTAACGAAATGTGGATTGCATCAACATTTACAAAATTATCTCCGGCTTTTCACAAGTTACCCATTTCTTTTCTTCTATACGTGGAAGAAATTGATCTTTAGGCTTCACATTTTTTGGGAAAAAATATTCAGTCACATCTGTGCCTCAAGACTAATGACATCTTTCCAACATACCTACCTTAAATCATGGTTTTCACATTGAGTGCAAAGTTCAGCTTAATTGAATGACACCTTTGTCTGCATGGGTGTAAATCCAGCTTTTGATCTGGTTACTGCAGGATCAGTAACCCTTTTCTGTTGGTACTACCCACTCTGTGTGGTGCATCTCCAATTAACTACACCGGCTACAGCTGTCGATAAATTCAGCTTTGTGGGATTGGAGAGGGCTATAAGACTTGAGCTAGAAAGGAGCAGTAAACCACTCTCCCTTCGCTAACCAAATGGGGAGTGTGGTGTATCTTCAAAAAATGACCCACCCACCCGGTACACATAAATCTTATTTTTTTTGGTCAGCGGATGAGTTGAGGAGTGCAGCACTT
This sequence comes from Pleurodeles waltl, assembly GCF_031143425.1. Lineage (NCBI taxonomy): Eukaryota > Metazoa > Chordata > Amphibia > Caudata > Salamandridae > Pleurodeles > Pleurodeles waltl. The sequence goes on along the minus strand of NC_090446.1, from coordinate 640,137,616 downwards.
GATACCTAATAGATGGACAATAAAATATTTCTGTCCAAGATTACCATAAATAGCGCACATTGAGCATGCAATGAACGACAGTGTCACAAATCATTGGGTAATGATAAATTCCCTTTTGAAGTATTGTGGAACAAAGGAAGGACAGCCATCTTCCTCTTTTCTAACCACACAGCTTGGACAGAGTGTTTTAATGATACAAACAGTGACAGTAATTTAAAAGATTGTGCCCCACTTTGGGGTACTGAGAAACACGGGGGAAGTAGATTGCTGCTTCTTTAGATCATCAGTGATCAGCTCTGCCTAAAGCCTGAGTTTAAGTCCCCCTTTACTAGGAATAGTACTTTCATCTTGAAAATGAGGATTTGATTTCACATTGCTCTCAGCCTGGTACCTAAAACAAATTAGAAACTAATCCAAGATTGCACAACCAAACACAGGGGCTTATTTACAAGCACCCTGTGCCACCGGCGCTCACTTTTTGTGCCACACCAGTGGCGCAGGCCACACAAATCCCCTGTGCATGGCGTTTCATGGACTTGTAGATATGGAGTAAGGCAATGCAGCACAAGTTGCTGTGTTGTCTTGCTTTGCATTAAAGGTGCGTTCCATGGGTGGAGCAGTGGGTGTTCCCACACAACATCCATGGATTTTGATGCAATCACAGATTTACAAGGTTTTGTAAGCCTAGGAATGCGTCAAAAGCCTATGCCACCCTAGGGGTGGCTTACAGGAGAAATATTTTTATTTATACCCATTTTTCTTCTTTCTACAGAAAGGTGTCCTTTCCTGCACAAAAACAATCATCCCCGCATCGCAGGAACCTTTGCACCATGGTGTAAGGGTGCCTGAGTTGGCACATGGCAGTATTTGTGTGGCAGCGCAATGGGGAAGGACAAGAATGCACCGTATCTTACAGATACGGTGCATTAATTCCCTTTTGTTTTGACGCAGGGTAGCTCAGTAAGAAGGCTTGCAGTGCTGCCCTGCGCCAAAAAGTTGTAAATGAGGCCCACAGGTTTTTAGATTCCTCGCTGGAAACAAATGTGGGTCAGTGTGTGATTCCCCACTATATCTCATGAGTTATACCACATGACAAAAATACAGCACACCCTACTTTAAAATAACCCCTACTGAAACGCATAAGGATAATGGAAGTAGATGTGGAGTTATCTATATTAATCCTATACTTACCTCGGAAATTAAATAGTAGGCAATGTAGTGGATGCAATATTTATGTAAATTAATACTACAAACCTCACCACATGTCATCGTACCATCAACCGCATTTGAAATCCAATTACTCATTAGTACCATGCCTCTCAGTACTGATGGCACTTGATACTTAATAGAGGGGCTCTACAATTCGACTGAGAAGGGGAGTTGGCAGTCATGAAGGGCTCTGGCTATCAAAGCCTGTATGACTGATGGGAGCGACAGGACAGCGGGGCGGGAGGAAACATGCCCTGCAGTTGTGTTCATTTAGGACTTTATTTTCCTGTCTCCAACTGGAAAATATTCTAATCCTGAGTTTTATTCTTATGAATGTGCCCTTGTTGGCAGATTTTTTACTTCTGCTGTTTGCTTTACCCTGGACTGGCTGACAGCTACCCAACTGTTCCCACCAGTGCGTACCGACACTTCTCCCTTTTATAATGTTAATACAATTCCTTACATGGTACTGTTTTTAAAGTGCTTATTTTAGGAAAAATAAATCACATGGAGCTTTCTTTTTCAGTTCACAGCAGTTATAGTGCTGACAGATTTCATTTATGTGCTCATATTGTGTCCGCGTGCAAGTGCTGCCCTGCAGTGAGCAACGAATCCTTGTCCACCGGCTCAGTCCAGCAAACAGAGCAACCCATTTGATTTTTTGCATCTTTGACACCTGTATATTGAGAACCCGGATGGAGAAGTCAACCATTTTCAAAATGGTTACTGTGTTTATTGAGAATGATGTCCTATTGACATGAGCAGGAAGAGAATTAGCAAACACTGGATCACCTTCCACCTATGATCCAAGTATTGCATTGCCAGATCACTGCACCTCTTCTGCTTATAAACAGGCATATACGTGTTTAACCATTGTACATCCTTTCTTCATTACTTTGGCTCCAAAGTGTACTAGATATATGGAGATGGAACTAGTTCTGAAGAGCGGTGATTGAATGCTTATCAATCAGACCTATACTTGCAACTGGTCCCGTTCCAGCTCTGCAGGCTCCTCCGACTTGTTTGTCTGCGATGCTGTCCGTACTGTTGTCAGAGACCAGTCCACCTCTTTCTGCATTTGTAGCACCTGTGGTCTGAGACATTCTAGGACTGGACAATGCAAACCCTTGTAATGAGTGTATCTGCAGACTTGGTAGGCAGCCACGTGGTTGTAGAGATAGTAAATCAGATATCGACATTTACACAGAGGGCCATTCTTCTAACATTCTGTGTGCTTTCCTAGCTCAGATATTAGTCCTGGCTCCAGGGGTTGGCATGCCAATGTTCTTTTTTCTGCACAGTCTTGGAGATCAGGGTTACACCCAAACTGGTCCTGTATGGGGATATCCTTCTGACATATCTGTGCCAGTTTTGCCTCCAAGATGTTCTGCAGCTTCTTGTCTTCTAGTTCAATGGCGGCTGCAAGGCCCAGGAAGAAGTAACTGACCGCATCCTGTGTGTCCTGAAAAAGAGACATTAAAAGTTGAAATTGGCATTTATCCCCATTTAAACGATTGGTCTTCCTCATTAAAATTAGCATCTCAATTGCTAATGCTTGTTGCATGCTTCTGGGATGACATCTCCTACCAACGGGCTACCAGGGTGGAGCGGTGCTGTGTACATAAGGATGGGAAATGTCTCTTGCCTACTGCAAATTGTAGTGGTTATTTTGTCACGCTTTTAATACTTATCTAATTGAAATGATTGGTTGTGCCCATCCTTGACCAGGCTGTCCACATTCCCTTAGGCATCCTACAAGGTTTACATAATACTATCTTGCCATTATTGTCATCACAGTTAGCAACAAATGTAGGGCTTTTCTCTCTGACTCTCTGTAGAACACTAGTATGCACAACTTATAGCATAACCCCTTTCTGGCCCCTTCCACATATCTCTGGGCGCTGCAGCAATAGTAGTGCTTTACCACTGGAGCTCTTCTGCCCTGGCCAAAAGTTCATTTTTAAGGGCTTCTCTTGAAATTTGACAACACCTAGTGGTGGCACCCTGATGTTGCTACCTCACCTCACCCACACTGGCCACATCCCTGTCACCGTCCACTAGAGAGGTTATTCTTCACAGTCAGATTTCCCCCCTTTGACTTCACCTGTAAAGTCCCAAATAAAATCACTGTGGCCGCCATTAAAGGAACCCCCTCGTCAAAGCTGCAACGCCCCTCTCGCAGCGATAGCGAGCAGCTACCAGCCGGAGGGGGTGGGCTTCCTAATCGGAATATCAGGGGAGCCATAACGAGTCTTATGTACCGGTAGCATGGAGGTATGAGACAGAGAATGGCACATGGATGTTACTATTACAGGAAGCTTTTAGCAGTGTTCTCAGACCACTTTAAAATTATATAATGTAGGAACAGATGACAGTAAGAGCTCAGTTACCAGTAAAAGCAAACAGATACTACATGCAATGCTGGTACGGCATCAGGGATGCATATTGTTCAAAAGGGGCACGCACCCTGTTGATTTAATAGATTTTTTGTTTTACATTTCAGTTTTTTTTATTTATTTACCTTTTAATATGCCCTACCTTACTGGGAGAGAAGTGTGACATTTCAAAACGTTTCCTTAGTGCACTTTGCAAATTCAGAGGGAAAAATAAAAATAAAAGAGCTTTTCAACAACGTGTTTACTTTGTCATGTTCAGGAAGATAAAAAGAAGAGATGGCTCGAGTACCCAGAGTGAAGGAAGAGCATGGGGAAGAGAGAACTTCCTTGCAAGGGAATGAAGGTGTGAATGTGTCCAAGAGAGAGGAAGAAAAACGAACGTACATAAGGGGAGTTGTGGGGCAATACGTGAAGTGAAATGGAGAAACAAAGGTAGAGAGAAAAGCGCAAAGAAAGAAAGGAAAATGGAACGTGGGGTAAATATGATGGTGCACCCAAAAAATTAATTGAAGAGAGGAGGAGGGAAAAGTGAGAGTGGAGAGCGCGAGAGTTAAAGAGGGGGACAGTATTTAAAGCAGGTTGAGGAGGAATTAGAGAAAGGTGACCTCCTCCCTGTTGCAGTGCCCATGCTTCATTGCCAGACACCAGGCGCTGTATTTTGCAAAGTGCAGGTGGGTGCGCCAACTTTGAGTTCCCCCGGAAACGTTGATATTAAGAGACCGCAGATGCTGGTACAGCCCCCTTCTCTAATCTTGATAGCTCTGGTTCACATGTAGTGCCAGCATCATCATGAGAAGGCGTTCCATGATTTACATGAGGACATGGCCCTATATAAATGAGGGAATCACTTTGCCTCTGCACCCGCACCCTATTACTGATTCGGTCACAGAGACAAACAGGCAGAAGAAGCACTGACACCAAGAGTTAGCACACAGTCCCTAGGGTAGCGCTCTGAAAGAGAGGAAGGGGGCCCCATGGAACCCCCTGACATCCCACTGCAGGCAGTGTAGCCAATCAATGCACCTTCCTTCAGGCGGATCACTGTCCCCTCTTTAAAGTTTAGGGGACTTGATCCCCGCACTGTGAAACATGAAGTGACTCCGAAACAGCCACTCCATCTTTGACTGAAGCGCTCTGGACAGTGCAGGTTTAGGCTGCCTTGCGGGCAGCGCTTTCATTGAAGCAGGGTGCGCTGTCCCACTCTGCACCAGACGTGCCTTTTGAAAGGTGCACCATGGGGCAAATAGGGACAATGCGATCTATGTATAGTACAGGCCCAGGATGCTATGCTGCCTATTGGACGTTCCTGCGCAGATTACACCAGCAAAAACTCGCGTTACATCAGCATGTTGCGCTGCATGCAGTATTATGGCATCTGTAATTCGATAATAGTCCATTCATTTAAATCAGTCCAGTGTGATAAAGGTGCATTGATTAAAGTACATTACAGTTCTTGACCTCTTCAAGTCTCTGCTACAATAGATAGAGTGATGGTCAGACTCGATGGAGCAGGCCATGGATGTACTGTCAAGTTTGTAATGTATTTAGCAGGTTATAACGTTTTGACTAAGTGTTCATTACCTTAAGTTGGTGTAGAGCGAGTTTCCCCAAGCGGTAGTAGAGTCTTGCATAAAACTCAGCCTCCTTCGCACATTGAAACGCGGAGGGACACAGTGACAAAGTCTTGAGGTAGCAGAACTCAGCCATCTCATACATCTGCAGGAAATAGTAGACCGTAGCTAGACGATGAAACGCAACCAGCTCGTGCAACTCACTACCTGCAAAAAGAGCCAATGGTACAGTAACACTGCCACCTGCTGGTAACGACTCAGTGCCCACGCACCCCCTCCCCCACGCACCTCCAACATGAGCACATTCTAAGGCAGCGGTTCTTAACCTCTGGTCCAGAGACCTGTGTGAGCCAAAACTCAGGGACTCCTTGGACCCACATAAACTCTAACTTTTTTGGTAAATAATTCATGAGCATTTTGAGCTAAATAACTGTATAAAAATGGTTCCACGTACAAAGAAAATAGTTTCGCCGAGTAACAATAATACTTACTTGATGTCTACTGTTATGCCTTCCCAATGTATACATGAATTAAAAATCAATAAACAAATGTTTATAAAAACGATAAGCACTTTAAAAAATGCTTTAGTCAGAAGCTGACTGCTATGTCAGAATGAAGCTTGTGTGAATGCGCATGGCCACTGTTCGCATTCAAACATGCTCCTACCTGAATTAGCAATCAGTGTTCGACTGAAAACAATTTTGAAATTTTGATTTGCTTATGATGTACTAGAAAATCACAGGCATCTGCACACTTAGATAGACAGTGTTCTAAGCGCTCATTTATGTCCGCATGTATAGACATGTAGACTGCCCAAAATGCTCTTACAGGCCGCATGCTGTCCCATCAATTGCTTTACCCAGACAGGCACTTACAGACTTCAAGCACCTACACTTCTTGTATTGGAAAGGGGGCGTGTCTGCACATTTCAGCAGGGCTGAAATACGGCCGCATGCAGTGTAGTACTTCCTAGTAGGCAGCATGCATTCTGGCACAATGAGTCCCTACTCTTCTAGCTTTCATGCACTCGCTGTTTTTGTCACCTTTTGACACAAAGACACTGAATGGTCTTCAGCTTCATCCACATCAAGCACGGCTGCTGCCCGGTGTTTGTGTGAGACCAGCATCATTCCAGTTACTACCTCTAAGCCACCTCTTCTGTGGAGAGCTCTGATTCCACATGATGCCGGGTGATTTGTGAATGGAACCAACCTAGGTCTTCAACCGGGGCACAGTCTCATACTCAAATATGCAGTTGCAGAGGAAATAAGATGTGCTGAGTTCTTACACTGAGCATTTGTTTATGTGCTTTTTTATTATTATTGAGGTACAAATCATAGAAATGACCTGGGACTCCCTGACTTCCAGTTGTGATACAGTAGGGCCTGCAGACCTCAGTAGGTTAAGAACCACTGGTCCAGGAACAGAAATCAAAAGGATAAGAACCACTGGTCTAGGAACAATGCGGCTCACTTAAGGGTCTGTTTAAGGACAATCAAAGTTATACAAACGTACCATTTTATATTTTACTTACAAATTCTATTGAAAAATATACTTTCCCGTTCGATGTGAAGTTTTGTATATAGCACATTGTAAAAAAGGCGTCAAAGTTGACCTGTTATTGAACTCGCCACCTCAAAAAATGTCAATGTTATTTTTCATCAGACAAAAAGCTGATTTACGTATTATTCTATGGTATTTGATCTTGCAAGTCTTGCAACAGACTGATTCCATCTATAATGGCAGAGAGATGCCATACAAATGAAGGCTTTTGTTACACAAGTGTTAAGATAACAGCATTCTAAAGAACTCACCAACAACAGAGCTGAGCCTCACTGCTGTTGTTGCAAACTCCCGCGCCTTCACATAGTCTTTCTGGCCAATCTGCAGCTCGCTAAGCTTGTGAAAAAGACGGAGCTCCGTTGAAGTCTGATGAACTTTTCGGGCCAATGGGATAGCTCCCTCCTAGAAAGAAAAGTTTGAGTTAAGACATCATTTACTGAGGTTTGCAGAGCAACTCCTTCCTTAGTCATGTTTTTCGAAGGTTACTTTTTCTATCTCCAAGGTTTTCTTTGGTAGCTCTCGACCAAGTGTGCCTATGTGTAAATTTGTGAACATTGAGGCAAACCTGGCTTTGGTATCCTCCTGATGTACACTTTATGTGTACCTAATCTTGCTGGTTTATCTGACAGCTACTGCATAGTCACTCCCCCGTGACCAGCAGTCAAAACTACCACACTTTTGCTTTGAAGAAACCAGGGGTGCATGTTTACTTACAAACTGGTGGTATCTTATAGGTAATCCGTTGGCACCATTAAAAAATAAGGCCCATATTTATAGGAAAATGGCGGAGCGCGACGCTGCACCAAAATTGGCAGCTCCGTGCTGTGTCATTTTCACAACGCAGGAATGTGCCGTATTTAATTGGGTACGGAGCACCCATGTGTTGTCCCCTCTGCTGGTGCTAAATTTAGCTGCCAGCACCAACGCAGACATCCTTGCACTTTCGTGCAAGGATGTCTGCATTGAGGGGTTTGATTGTTTATGTGCACGAAGGGACACCTTACAGCACATAAACAATCATGTCTGGCATTTTGATCTTTCGACGCGTGCTGTAAAATGCAGCACACATACAAAAAGCAAAACATGAGGAGGAACAAAAGTATTCCCACTCGTTGGGCTCTGCTAACGCCAACCATTGGATGGCGCTACATTTTGGCGCTGCCTCAGGGTTACAAAACCATGCCCACAGTAACACGCATTGCACGCCAAGGGCTGCGTGTAAAGAGGTCATATTTACAAGGTGGCATTAAGCCACAGAAAGTGGCTTAACACCACCTTGTAAATCCGGCGCAGGGTATCGTGCCACCGGTGTGTCACGAAAAGTGACTCTGGTGGCCCTAGGGGCTCATAAATATGCTCCTAACTATATTAGTGTAATTTAACGTGATGCTGATAACACACATTCCATTTTTATGATGGGATTGCTACTTTTTGCCATTTAACCTTTATGTAGATTTATGGAAAACGTAATTCCAAGAAGTTGCACAATTTTACACTTTCCTCATGTTTGCTTGAAAAGGACATTTGTGACAATTTATTGCACAAAAGCTAAACTTGCACAAAACAGGTCTGCATACCTTTGCTACCGTGTAAAGAAAATCATTGGCAAATTGTAAGTCTGAGAAAAGACGGCATACATTTTCCATTTTGGCTAAGTTTGATTGCAATGAAAACTAATGTGCAGTGTGGTGAAAAAAAAAACTTAAGAAGATGCAAAACTTCACAAAACGTTGCTTGTAGGGAAAAAGTTTGCACTCCCCAAACTATTATCAGTCAAAATGTTCACTTCCAGTTGCTTATTATTTCATGGTAAGAGGGGCCAGCTCGTCAGGTATCAACTCTTATTAACTTGCTTGCCTTATGCAGTGGCAACAATGCCCTTTTCATGAAATTTGGCCATTGTGATTCCACTCTGGCACAGAGTATAAACTCGTACATTCCTTTTCCTTGACCTTACCATAGCTGCTTCTTCTTAGACTAGGATTCCCATGTAAATTGGCTAGAAGACTTTACTCTTGCGCTGAGAAACTAGAATGTGGGGAAGCTTGTAAAGGCATGATTCATCACTCCTTGTACATGTTCTTTTGATTGTACAGTCTTTTGGAATTGAGAACTTGCCTTCATACCAGGAGATGTTCTTTTCTCCCTTCCTTTGTGGTCTGATCCCAGATCAGACACGATAAAGGTATTGTGTGTGATTTAATGGACTGATGAGAAACAACCTTTTGTGCCCACCATAGTTGTTAATGAAGACTCACATCACTTTTAAGGCTCCAGCTCTATTATACTTAGCATCCACTGCCTTACGCAATGATTTATGGGAACGGTGATGAAGCTACTGATGTCTGCTCCAGTGAATCGCCCAGGTTTTCTAACTTAATGTGTCTTACTGCTCCGACTGAAAATTTCGATAATCACCAAAAATGCTTTCCTACATGTACAACTGAGACTCTTTGGTCATCTGGTACAATGTATTATTTATTGTATCCAACACACATCCACGTTGGGCTACTACAACTATGACACAATCTACAGAAAACTGTATGGATGGGCTTTCCACAGTATAAGTGTATTCAGATGCACAAAGATATAGATATTTAGATCCATTATTCACATTTGTGTGTTATTCCAGTCCAGCGCCATACAGTGATTAAAGTCCCATGAAAGAACAGTAGAAAGAAAACCCAACACACACGTTCTGCTCAGTTAAATCTTAGATGACTTATGGGTTACTACTCTTATGTGGGGGCAAGGGAAGGCTGAAGGAGAAAGCCCTCACTTCGGCCTACCATCAAATGCCCTTTGTCCACTTATGGTTTCCACTAAGGTGGTTGGCTATTGCGAGTTCCACCATATAAATGACAAACCAAAATGTCTTAAAGGAAGATTTACCTGATTTCCCTAAATTGAAACTGCTGTAGCTGTTCAGCCCAAAATTTCAGAGAGCGTCATTTTCCACCTCAACTGTTAAAATTACATATTCATTCATTTTATCCTATGGTTTATAGTTGTTGCATGTCTGCACTGGCTTGCCCAAGCAGTCCCACCATCATGTGGTGAAGTGCGATGACTGAAGTTATGCCAGGCCACACAAGTGTTCAGTGGCCTCTGTAGCTGCCCTGTGAGGGAGGCACCCTGAGCACCCTCCACCACCACAAACATACACTCACTTATGAGTGCACACAAGCACATCAGTGTTAGATCTGGCATTCTTGGTGTGGTTCCCCCTAACCTTTCGCCTTCAGACCTCCAGTTTTGCTGACTGTTTTTGCTAGCCTTAGGACTCTGCACACTTTACCACTGCTAACCAGTGCTAAGGTGCTTGTGCTCACTCCCTAAAACAGGTTAGATTGGTTAAACCCAATTGGCATAGTTAATTTACTTGTAAGTCACTAGTAAAGTGGCACTACCTGTGCCCAGGACCTGAAAATTAAATGCTAGTAGTGGGCCTGCAGCACTGCCTGTGTCACCTACTTAAGTATCCCTGCAAACATGTCTCATGCCTGCCATTGCAACCTGCATTGCAGATTTAAACTGCCATTTTCGACCCTGCAAAATAAACCTTTTGCCAGGCTCAAACCTCCCTTTTTAATACATACAAGACACCCCTAGGGCAGGCCCTGGACACTGCTGAGAGCAAGGTGCAATGTATTTAAAAAGTAAGACATGTATCACATGTCCTAGTAGTGAAAAACTCTTACATTTGTTGTTTACTACTGCAAGGTCTACCTCTCCCAAAGGAAAACATTGGAGTTACCTTATTACATTCAATAACCTGTAACTTCCCAATGGGAATGGGTAACTCATTTATGTTTGGGGTCTTTGGAATTGAAATGAAGACACCTAACTTATGGTGAAGTTATACTTTAAATCCAAATTTTGAAAACACCACTTTTAGAAAGTTGGCATTTACCTGCCTTAGCCATTTGGTGCCTGCAGCCTGTCTCTCTTGTTCATATGACTGGGTGTAATTGACAGTTGGGCTTTGTGTATTTCTCCCAGACAGCCAAAAACAATTGGGAGCTTAGGTGTGCCTGAATGGGCCATTATCTGCAGGATAGGAGGGAGGAGCTAGGCATAGTCTCACTTACACTTGAAATAGTTGTGTCCTGCCTCCATAGAAAGGGCTAGATATCACCTGTAGTTAGTTTGGAGCCAGGACCAGGAAGGCAGGGCACCTATGCACTTCAAATACATTCCTCTCTAAGCTTCTCCCCACTTCAAAGTCACAACTGGGTATAAAAATGGATCTCAGACACCAACTCTTCAGTACACGTCTGGTACTGTGGATACTCTGCCAGAAAGATGGACTGATGTGCTGCTGAAAGAACTGCCTCTATGCTGGACCGCTGCTCTATAAGGACTGCTGCCCTACTGTGCTGTCCTGCTGCCTGCGGTCCTCTTGCCCGAGTGAACCTGCATATGATGGACCCAGGGACAGCAGAGTGACTTCAAGGGCTGTATGGCTGGCTTCCTGATCTGTGCCTCAGGGACAGAAGGCTCCAACAACCTTGACCCCACCACCTGGACTCTGCGATGCCAAGTGGTGCCATTCCAGTCCGCAACCCTTGGAAGTGGGCATAAGGTGCTCTGCCAGCCTCTGTGGATCCAGTTGAACCAACACATTTCCCCTGCTGAGCGGCACAACCCCAAGCAGAACTGATGCAGAGCTGTTGCTGTGTGGATTGAACCCGCTGCAAAAACCTGCATCACCTTGGCAGCTTCTTTGGAACCGCCACTGCGCAATGCATCAGCACAGGCCCTTGCATCTCTCGTCAGCAGTATCCTTGATGAAGGACTCTATATCGCAGCCTTGAAGCTCCTCGAAACCAGCCCATCACCTCGACTGCACAACACAACAACACATCCTCAATGCCAGCCTGTGCATCACAAGCCCTCGTTGATGGGATCCTCGACGACGATGGAAGACCCTAAATCACATCCTTGCCACACCTCAGAACCAACGCATAGCTTCAGCTGCGCAGCACATTTTCAAAGCAGATCCTTTCAATGATCTGCAAACCAGGATTTAAGGTACTTTGTACAGCAAGCCTCACTAGATCCCTGTAGCCAACCCACACTCCATCGTAGTGGACTTGAACTTGTGACTTTGTCCAGTCCAGAGTGACCAGATAGCCAGATGTGCTTTTTGGCACTGTTTTCACCAAACTCTTTAAAACTGCATATCTACGGTTCTACTGATTGGATGTTTGTAATTGTGGTCTTGTTTCATTTATTAAAGAACACCCTATATTTATAATCTGGTGTAGGATCATTTTTGTGTGGTGTTTTCACTATATTCTATTTAATGTGTTGAACACATACTTTACACATCACCACTGAATTAAGTCTGACTGCTCTGTGCCAAGCTACCAAAGGGTTGAGCACAGGTTAATTTAGGGTTGGCTTGTGCATCCCCATGATAAGGATTGTGGTTGCTGCATGACCACGGCGCAAACCCCAGTCAACCAAAGACCCAATTTCTTACAATCAGCAGATGCATACATTAAGAAAGCATTTAGTATAATTACATGTAAGCAGTATTAAGGTTTTATGTCATTATACAAAATCAAACTAGTCTTCTCATATTTTTGTGTTATTTTGTCATGTTTCCCAACAAGTATCAACTTGCACACACAACTGAATGTAGCAAGCAGTAGCTTGAATATTAACTTATATTTACAGGACTTTTGGGTTGGAAAGTGTTTAATTGGCTGGCCTGTTCTATAATGCTACTCTGATGTTGCCAAGTAGTGTTATTAATTGGCCTCTTCATTGATGAGACCTCATGAACAGGTTGTGAATTTGTGTGTTGGCTTGCATGACCACTGATGAACATTATTGGTAAAACCAAAGGGTACTGCTGACTTAGGGCCTGATTTAGAACTTGGCAGCGGTGACTACTCTGTCACAAATGTGACAGATATCCTGTCTGCCGTATTATGATCCCATTATGTCTTATGGGGATCGTAATATGGCAGACAGTATATCTGTCAAGTTTGTGATTGAGTATTCCATTCACCAAGTTCTAAATCAGGCCCTTACTCTTTCAAAATGTAGCACTTATATTAAACCACTTTACAATATATAGAAATATTTGATTTACTTGTCTGAACAGTGATGGTATTTATATATTTAATAATGTAGGTGGTAAACATAGCACACACCTTTCTCCAATGTACAGAGGAGCACTTACAGAGAAATTGTTCATGCTATCTCTTGATGAAGGGGTTCTAGTGGTGGTAAGGGTTTGTCTGTTCTACAGTGCACATCCTTGTTGGCATTCCTGTTCAACAACATCATCTCCCAGCCAACAGGCGGCCATTTTCATAGTTGATAAATGTGTTCAGCAATGCAATCCCAGGGGCAAATGGTGCCACATAGCTTTCACAGGTGACTACCGAGTAATCTCGTCTACTAGTCAAAGAATGGGTTTGAAAGCTTGCATGTTTAACAGTGCCACTCCTCAATATATGCTTTTCATGTTGATGCACAGAAAATGTTAATTTTTAGTCATCTGTCTGTGTATATATATATAAAAAAATAATATATATATATATATATATATATATATATATATATATATATATATATATATATAGTTTGTGATCCTCTACCACATGGCTATGCTAGCGTGCCTGGACGGTAGTTGCTTCCACTGGTCAAATTCTAGTTCAAACGTTGACTGGCCTATGAATTAATTCCAAACCTAGCTGGATTACCCTGTAAAAGGCAACAGCTCTATGCCTGTTCCGGGTTCCATTGAAGAATACATCCCCAGCTTCCTCGTACAAATGCAGTGCAAGCTCGAAATCCCCAGATTCCAGGGTCCTCTGGACAGCTGCCTGCAAAAGAATTTGCATTAGTAATATCCAAAAAGAGTAATATCCAAGAAGAGTATGTTATCCTCCACAACAAGTTGTGCTGTTAAACAACTGGGGGCATATTTACTTTGGTAGTCAGACAATGTAGCGCAGCAAGTCCTCTTGCTGCGCTGCACTGCATGACAGGGAAAGGGCAGGAATCCACTGTATTTAAAAGAATACAGCACATGTGTGCCTTTCCCCTGCACTGGTACCCTTTTGGCTGCCTACCGCCAATGCAGGCACTCTTGCACCATGGTGCAAGGGTGCCTGCGTTGCATGCAGGATTGTTTTCGTGCAGGTAGGGGCACAAAAAAAATCCTGAGAGGCTTTTTCCTCTGTCTATGTGTACTGCAGAATGCAACACACATAGAAAAAGGAAAAAGCAAGGAGAAATAAATGTATTTCTCCTCGCTACCCCTCTCCTGGGAGGCATATCTTTTTGGCGCATTCCCAGGTTTACCTGTTCTTGTAAATATGGGAATGCATCAAAATCAATGGATGTTGCGTACCCATGGAAATGCCTCCCTAGAGAAGAGTAATGCAACGCAGCAATCTGCGCTGAAATACATTACTCGAGATTTATGAAACCACGCAGAGCCACTTAAGGTGGCCTTACATGGCTTCGTAAATCTCATATTTAATTGTGTCAATCTTTCACTACATTGCATGGTGCAAGAGCGACGCAAAGGGGTTCATAAATATGGCCCATGGTTTTCCACTCTGCACCAGGACATTACAGTAACCACATATACATGAAGGGCATTCTATTTCAGACATTCCTTGTCACTAAAGCAGCCATTGAAATGCTATATGAAATGAGGTATAACTTTATGAAAAAGGAAATAGAGAGCAGCTGCCACCAATAGGCCTGGAAGTCTGACATAAGCAGGAACAAATACATCCAAAAAGATTATGAAAGGTGACTGCTGGAATTACAGCAGCGTGATGTCACCCCAGTTAGGCTTTGCAAACGAAATCTTATCAAATCATTTCTGACACAGTGTCAAACACAATGCAGCATGACCAACAGATGGGAGCCAGGATATCATTTCAACCATTGGAAAAAGAATATACAGAACATTCCGAGGCACGCTTAATGGCTCCACAGTGGGACATAGAGAAGTGCAGAGCAATAGGAACTGCCTCGAAACAGGAGAAACAGTGAGCACCTGACAATATAAATAAATGTCCGCTTTGCTGTACAGTGCAACTAGCAGGAAGGAGTTACTTTGGCATTGAGCGTTTATTTACTCCTTCAGCCTTGGATAGTAGTTAACCCCTTCGCTGCCAGGCCTTTTCCCCCTCCTGTGCCGGGCCTTTTTTTGCCTATTTGGGGCAGTTCGCGCTTAGGCCCTCATAACTTTTTGTCCACATAAGCTAACCAAGCCAAATTTGCGTCCTTTTTTTCCAACATCCTAGGGACTCTAGAGGTACCCAGACTTTGTGGGTTCCCTTGAAGGAGGCCAAGAAATTGGCCAAAATACAGTGAAAAATTCGATTTTTTCAAAAAAATTGGAAAAAGTGGCTGCAGAAGAAGGCTTGTGGTTTTTCCCCTGAAAATGGCATCAACAAAGGGTTTGCGGTGCTAAACTCAGCAGCTTCCCAGCTTTCAGGAACAGGCAGACTTGAATCAGAAAACCCAATTTTTCAACACAATTTTGGCATTTTACTGGGGCATACCCCATTTGTGCAATTTTTTGTGCTTTCAGCCTCCTTCCAGTCAGTGACAGGAATGGTCATGAAACCAATGCTGGATCCCAGAAACCTAAACATTTCTGAAAAGTAGACAAAATTCTGAATTCAGCAAGGGGTCATTTGTGTAGATCCTACAAGGGTTTCCTACAGAAAATAACAGCTGAAAAAGAAAAATATTGAAATTGAGGTGAAAAAACCATCAATTTTTCTCTACGTTTTACTCTGTAACTTTTCCCTGCAATGTCAGATTATCGAAAGCAATATACTGTTACGTCTGCTGGACTCCTCTGGTTGCGGGGATATATAGGGCTTGTAGGTTCATCAAGAACCCGAGGAACCCAGAGCCAATAAATGAGCTGCACCCTGCAGTGCGTTTTCATTCTATACCGGGTATACAGCAATTCATTTGCTGAAATATAAGGAGTAAAAAATTGCTATCAAGAAAACCTTTGCATTTCCAAAAAGGGCACAAGATAAGGTGTTGAGGAGCAGTGGTTATTTGCACATCTCTGAATTCCGGGGTGACCATAGTAGCACGTGAATTACAGGGAATTTCTCAAATAGATGTCTTTTTTACACACACTCCTATATTTGGAAGGAAAAAATGTAGAGAAAGACAAGGGGCAATAGTACTTGTTTTGCTAATCTATGTTCCCCCAAGTCTCCCGATAAAAATGGTACCTCACTTGTGTGGGTAGGCCTAGCACCCGCGACAGGATATGCCCCAAAACACAACATGGACACATCACAGAAAACAGAGCTGTTTTTAGCAAAGTGACTACCTGTAGATTTTGGCCTCTAGCTCAGCCGCCACCTAGGGAAACCTACCAAACCTGTGCATTTCTGAAAACTAGAGACCTAGGGGAATCCAAGGAGGGGTGACTTGTGTGGCTCGGACCAGGTTCTGTTACCCAGAATCCTTTGCAAACCTCAAAATTTGGCTAAAAAAACACATGTTTCTCACATTTCTGTGGCAGAAAGTTCTGGAATCTGAGAGGAGCCACAAATTTCCTTCCACCCAGCGTTCCCCCACGTCTCCCGATAAAAATGATACCTCACTTGTGTGGGTAGGCCTAGCGCCCGCGACAGGATATACCCCAAAACACAACGTGGACATATCACAGAAAACAGAGCTGTTTTTAGCAAAGTGACTACCTGTAGATTTTGGCCTCTAGATCAGCCGCCACCTAGGGAAACCTACCAAACCTGTGCATTTCTGAAAACTAGAGACCTAGGGGAATCCAAGGAGGGGTGACTTGCGGGGCTCGGACCAGGTTCTGTTACCCAGAATCCTTTGCAAACCTCAACATTTCGCTAAAAAAACACATGTTCCTCACATTTCTGTGGCAGAAAGTTCTGGAATCTGAGAGGAGCCACAAATTTCCTTCCACCCAGCGTTCCCCCACGTCTCCCGATAAAAATGATACCTCACTTGTGTGGGTAGGCCTAGCGCCCGCGACAGGATATGCCCCAAAACACAACGTGGACATATCACAGAAAACAGAGCTGTTTTTAGCAAAGTGACTACCTGTAGATTTTGGCCTCTAGCTCAGCCGCCACCTAGGGAAACCTACCAAACCTGTGCATTTCTGAAAACTAGAGACCTAGGGGAATCCAAGGAGGGGTGACTTGCGGGGCTCGGACCAGGTTCTGTTACCCAGAATCCTTTGCAAACCTCAAAATTTCGCTAAAAAAACACATGTTCCTCACATTTCTGTGGCAGAAAGTTCTGGAATCTGAGAGGAGCCACAAATTTCCTTCCACCCAGCGTTCCCCCACGTCTCCCGATAAAAATGATACCTCACTTGTGTGGGTAGGCCTAGCGCCCGCGACAGGATATGCCCCAAAACACAACGTGGACATATCACAGAAAACAGAGCTGTTTTTAGCAAAGTGACTACCTGTAGATTTTGGCCTCTAGCTCAGCCGCCACCTAGGGAAACCTACCAAACCTGTGCATTTCTGAAAACTAGAGACCTAGGGGAATCCAAGGAGGGGTGACTTGCGGGGCTCGGACCAGGTTCTGTTACCCAGAATCCTTTGCAAACCTCAAAATTTGGCTAAAAAAACACATGTTCCTCACATTTCTGTGGCAGAAAGTTCTGGAATCTGAGAGGAGCCACAAATTTCCTTCCACCCAGCGTTCCCCCACGTCTCCCGATAAAAATGATACCTCACTTGTGTGGGTAGGCCTAGCGCCCGCGACAGGATATACCCCAAAACACAACGTGGACATATCACAGAAAACAGAGCTGTTTTTAGCAAAGTGACTACCTGTAGATTTTGGCCTCTAGCTCAGCCGCCACCTAGGGAAACCTACCAAACCTGTGCATTTCTGAAAACTAGAGACCTAGGGGAATCCAAGGAGGGGTGACTTGTGGGGCTCGGACCAGGTTCTGTTACCCAGAATCCTTTGCAAACCTCAAAATTTGGCTAAAAAAACACATGTTCCTCATATTTCTGTGGCAGAAAGTTCTGGAATCTGAGAGGAGCCACAAATTTCCTTCCACCCAGCGTTCCCCCACGTCTCCCGATAAAAATGATACCTCACTTGTGTGGGTAGGCCTAGCGCCCGCGACAGGATATGCCCCAAAACACAACGTGGACACATCACAGAAAACAGAGCTGTTTTTAGCAAAGTGACTACCTGGAGATTTTGGCCTCTAGCTCAGCCGCCACCTAGGGAAACCTACCAAACCTGTACATTTCTGAAAACTAGAGACCTAGGGGAATCCAAGGAGGGGTGACTTGTGTGGCTCGGACCAGGTTCTGTTACCCAGAATCCTTTGCAAACCTCAAAATTTGGCTAAAAAAACACATGTCCCTCACATTTCTGTGGCAGAAAGTTCTGGAATCTGAGAGGAGCTACAAATTTCCTTCCACCCAGCGTTCCCCCAAGTCTCCCGATAAAAATGATACCTCACTTGCGTGGGTAGGCCTAGCGCCGGCGACAGGAAACACCCCAAAGCGCAACGTGGACACATCCTAAATTTTGGAAAAAAACAGAGGTGTTTTTTGCAAAGTGCCTACCTGTAGATTTTGGCCTCTAGCTCAGCCGGCACCTAGGGAAACCTACCAAACCTGTGCATTTCTGAAAACTAGAGACCTAGGGGAATCCAAGGAGGGGTGACTTGCGGGGCTCGGACCAGGTTCTGTTACCCAGAATCCTTTGCAAACCTCAAAATTTGGCTAAAAATACACATGTTACTCACATTTCTGTGGCAGAAAGTTCTGGAATCTGAGAGGAGCCCCAAATTTCCTTCTACCCAGCGTTCCCCCAAGTCTCCCGATAAAAATGATACCTCACTTGCGTGGGTAGGCCTAGCGCCGGCGACAGGAAACACCCCAAAGCGCAACGTGGACACATCCTAAATTTTGGAAAAAAACAGAGGTGTTTTTTGCGAAGTGCCTACCTGTAGATTTTGGCCTCTAGCTCAGCCGGCACCTAGGGAAACCTACCAAACCTGTGCATTTCTGAAAACTAGAGACCTAGGGGAATCCAAGGAGCGGTGACTTGCGGGGCTCGGACCAGGTTCTGTTACCCAGAATCCTTTGCTAACCTCAAAATTTGGCTAAAAATACACATGTTACTCACATTTCTGTGGCAGAAAGTTCTGGAATCTGAGAGGAGCCACAAATTTCCTTCTACCCAGCGTTCCCCCAAGTCTCCCGATAAAAATGATACCTCACTTGTGTGGGTAGGACTAGCGCCCACAAAAGAAAGGGCCCAAAACACAACGTGGACACATCACATTTTTTTATAAAAAGCAGTGCCTACCTGTGGATTTTGGCCTGTAGCTCAGCCGACACCTGAGGAAACCTAGCAAACCAGTGCATTTTTGAAAACTAGAAACCCAGGGGAATCCAAGATGGGGTGACTTGCGGGGCTCTGACCAGGTTATGTTACCCAGAATCCTTTGCAAACATCAAAATTTGGCCCAAAAAACACTTTTTCCTCTCATTTCGGTGACAGAAAGTTCTGGAATCTGAGAGGAGCCACAAATTTCCTTCCACCCAGCGTTCCCCTAAGTCTCTCGATAAAAATGGTACATCACTTCTGTGGGTAGGCCTAGCGCCCACAAAAGGAAATGGCCCAAAACACAACGTGGACACAACATATTTTTTCACAGAAAACAGAGGTGTTTTTTGCAAGGTGCCTACCTGTGGTGTTTGGCCTGTAGCTCAGCCGGCCCCAGGGGGGGGGGGGCAGAAATGCCCTAAAATAAATTTGCCCCCCCAACCCCCACCCTCCCCCGCCGGGAGCGACCCTTGCCTACGGGGTCGCTCCCCCTGCGTGACATTGGCACCAAAAAACAAATCCCCGGTGCCTAGTGGTTTCTGCCCCCTTGGGGGCAGGTTGACCTAAACTCAGCCAATCTGCCCCCAAGGGGGGCAGAAATGGCCTAAATACAATTTGTCCCCCAGGGGAGCGACTTTTGCCTGATGGGTCGCTCCCCATCTCTAAAAAAAAAAAACAAAGAAAAAAAAGAAAAATTCCCCTGGCGCCTAGAGGTTTCTGCCCCCCCCCCCCGGGGGCAGTTCGGCCTAATAATAGGCCGATCTGTCCCCCGGGGGGGCAGAAATGGCCTAAAATAAATTTGCCCCCCAACCCCCACCACCCCCCCGGGAGCGACCCTTGCCTACGGGGTCGCTCCCCCTGCGTGACATTGGCGCCAAAAAACAAATCCCCGGTGCCTAGTGGTTTCTGCCCCCTTGGGGGCAGATTGACCTAAAATTTGCCAATCTGCCCCCAGGGGGGCAGAAATGGTCTAAATACAATTTGCCCCCCCAGGGGAGCGACCCTTGCCTGATGGGTCGCTCCCCATCTCTAAAAAAAGAAACAACCAAAAAAAAAAAACACAAAAAAAAAATTGCCCTGGTGCCTAGAGTGTTCTGCCCCCCCCCCCCCAGGGGCAGTTCGGCCTAATAATAGGCCGATCTGTCCCCCGGGGGGGCAGAAATGGCCTAAAATAAATTTGCCCCCCCAACCCCCATCCCCCACCCGGGAGCGACCCTTGCCTACGGGGTCGCTCCCCCTGCGTGACATTGGCGCCAAAAAACAAATCCCCGGTGCCTAGTGGTTTCTGCCCCCTTGGGGGCAGATTGACCTAAAATTGGCCAATCTGCCCCCAGGGGGGCAGAAATGGTCTAAATACAATTTGCCCCCCCAGGGGAGCGACCCTTGCCTGATGGGTCGCTCCCCATCTCTAAAAAAAGAAACAACAAAAAAAAAAACACACAAAAAAAAAATTGCCCTGGTGCCTAGAGTGTTCTTCCCCCCCCGGGGGGCAGTTCGGCCTAATAATAGGCCGATCTGTCCCCCGGGGGGGCAGAAATGGCCTAAAATAAATTTGCCCCCCCAACCCCCACCCCCCCCCGGGAGCGACCCTTGCCTACGGGGTCGCTCCCCCTGTGTGACATTGGCGCTAAAAAACAAATCCCCGGTGCCTAGTGGTTTCTGCCCCCTTGGGGGCAGATTGACCTAAAATTGGCCAATCTGCCCCCAGGGGGGCAGAAATGGTCTAAATACAATTTGCCCCCCCAGGGGAGCAACCCTTGCCTGATGGGTCGCTCCCCATCTCTAAAAAAAGAAACAACAAAAAAAAAAAACACAAAAAAAAAATTGCCCTGGCGCCTAGAGTGTTCTGCCCCCCCCCGGGGGCAGTTCGGCCTAATAATAGGCCGATCTGTCCCCCGGGGGGGCAGAAATGGCCTAAAATAAATTTGCCCCCCCAACCCCCACCCCCTCCCCGGGAGCGACCCTTGCCTACGGGGTCGCTCCCCCTGCGTGACATTGGCGCCAAAAAACAAATCCCCGGTGCCTAGTGGTTTCTGCCCCCTTGGGGGCAGATTGACTTAAAATTGGCCAATCTGCCCCCAGGGGGGCAGAAATGGTCTAAATACAATTTGCCCCCCCCAGGGGAGCGACCCTTGCCTGATGGGTCGCTCCCCATCTCTAAAAAAAGAAACAACAAAAAAAAAAAACACAAAAAAAAAAATTGCCCTGGCGCCTAGAGTGTTCTGCCCCCCCCCCCGGGGGCAGTTCGGCCTAATAATAGGCCGATCTGTCCCCCGGGGGGGCAGAAATGGCCTAAAATAAATTTGCCCCCCCAACCCCCACACCCCCCCCCGGGAGCGACCCTTGCCTACGGGGTCGCTCCCCCTGCGTGACATTGGCGCCAAAAAACAAATCCCCGGTGCCTACTGGTTTTGATTGACCTAAAATTGGCCAATCTGCCCCCAGGGGGGCAGAAATGGTCTAAATACAATTTGCCCCCCCAGGGGAGCGACCCTTGCCTGATGGGTCGCTCCCCATCTCTAAAAAAAGAAACAACAAAAAAAAAAAACACAAAAAAAAAATTGCTCTGGCGCCTAGAGTGTTCTGCCCCCCCCCGGGGGCAGTTCGGCCTAAAAATAGGCCGATCTGTCCCCCGGGGGGGCAGAAATGGCCTAAAATAAATTTGCCCCCCCAACCGGCACACCCCCCCCCCGGGAGCGACCCTTGCCTACGGGGTCGCTCCCCCTGCGTGACATTGGCGCCAAAAAACAAATCCCCGGTGCCTTGTGGTTTCTGCCCCCTTGGGGGCAGATTGACCTAAAATTGGCCAATCTGCCCCCAGGGGGGCAGAAATGGTCTAAATACAATTTGCCCCCCCCAGGGGAGCGACCCTTGCCTGATGGGTCGCTCCCCATCTCTAAAAAAAGAAACAACAAAAAAAAAAAACACAAAAAAAAAATTGCCCTGGCGCCTAGAGTGTTCTGCCCCCCCCCGGGGGCAGTTCGGCCTAATAATAGGCCGATCTGTCCCCCGGGGGGGCAGAAATGGCCTAAAATAAATTTGCCCCCCCCACCCCCCCCCCCCCGGGAGCGACCCTTGCCTACGGGGTCGCTCCCCCTGCGTGACATTGGCGCCAAAAAACAAATCCCCGGTGCCTAGTGGTTTCTGCCCCCTTGGGGGCAGATTGACCTAAAATCGGCCAATCTGCCCCCAGGGGGGCAGAAATGGTCTAAATACAATTTGCCCCCCAGGGGAGCGACCCTTGCCTGATGGGTCGCTCCCCATCTCTAAAAAAAAAAAAAGAACAAAAAAAAAAAACACAAAAAAAAAATTTGCCCTGGCGCCTAGAGGTTTCTTCCCCCCCTGGGGGCAGATCGGCCTAATAATAGGCCGATCTGCCCCCAGGGGGGGCAGAAAAGGCCTTCCTAAAAAAATGCCCCCCTGGGAGCGACCCTTGCCCAAGGGGTCGCTCCCTTTTGCCAATTTCAAGAAAAAAATAAAAATCCCTGGTGTCTAGTGGGGTTTCAAAAGCCGGATTGCAAGCAATCCAGCTTTTGAAACCTGTGAGAGACTTCAAAGGGAAGGAAATACATTTCCTTCCCTTTGAAGCCTCTCGGGGCCTCCCCCATGGGATTGAAAAAGAAATGCAAAAGCATTTCTTTTTCAATCGCGCTGGAAGCTGTGCTTCCAGCGCGATGGGGGAGACCCTGTGACTAATCAGCGCGCGCTCGCGCGCTGACGTCACAGGGGGGGGTTGGGGGGGGGTCGGGGGTGGGAGGGGAAGGGCTTCCCCTTCCATCCCTGACTTGGGGGGGTGGGGGGGGAACCCCACAGAGGGAGCGAGAGCGCTCCCTCTGGGCTGTGTGCCGAGGACGTAGTGGTTACGTCCTCGGCACAGCAGCACTGTGCCGCAGGACGTAACCACTACGTCCGCGGCACAGAAGGGGTTAATGGCACTGGGCGAAATGGAAGGAGGAAATAAATGCTTCAGCAAGGAAATAATTCATTACGAGTGGGTTAGGCGCACATGCGTCTTTATTACTTACTAAGTTAAAATACTATGGGGGTCATTACAACCCTGGCGGTCCAAGACCGCCAGGGCTGTTCTGACGGAATCACCGCAAACAGGCTGGCGGTGCTTCCCATGGTATCACGACCGCCGTGGTCGCACCGCCGGGACCGGTGGTTTACCGCCATGTTAGTCCCGGCAGATTTAATCCGCCAGGGCAGCGCTGGTAGCAGTGCTGCCCAGGGGATTACGAGTCCCCCTGCTGCCAGCCTTTTCCTGGCAGTTTGAACCGCCAGGAAAAGGCTGGGAGTACGGGGAGTCGCGGGCCCCTGGGGGCCCCTCCACTGCCCATGCCGCTGGCATGGGCAGTGTAGGTGCCCCCTGACAGGGCCCTGTGCTGCTTTTCACTGTTTGCTATGCAGACAGTGAAAAGCGCGACGGGTGCAACTGCACCAGTCGCACTGCCGCAACACCGCCAGCTCCATTTGGAGCCGGCTCCTGTGTTGCAGCCCAGTGGGGATCTCCTTATGGCCGCGGCGGGAGTGCGGCTGCATTGGCGGCCGCCCGGCTGTCCGATCTTGGCGATCCGCCCTCCATGGTCGTAATGAGGGCCTATGTGATATCACACAAGGGAATGAACGGCACGTATTAGAAGATTGTTTAAAGGCGGATCAAGAAGAAGACAACAGTAAGAATAATTTTTTATGGGAAACTAAATTCAACACCTTGAAAGTCAGATGCATTTAAGCAGTTAGCTCTTTTGGCGCTCCGTCTTCCATGTGTGCAACTTTGAAGAGGAGAGTTCTACAGTGCTATCTCAAGTAGGGTGACCAAATGTTTGCACGTCAGCAGCAGTGGTGTAACAAAGGCTCTCGCAGCCCCTGGTGGTACGGGGGGCGAGCTCCAGGGCCCCCTTCACCACAGTACATTGTGCACGGGCGGCAGGCCCCTGACTGCATCCAGGGTGGAGGGGGTCTGCTCCAGGTACTATGGGGGGGGCTTAAGTTTCGTTACTCCACTGGTCAGCAGGATCACGAATTTCCAGTGATTGCACACACACTGAAAAAATAATGCATTCTGAGGCCTGCAGTCTTGGTTAACAAATAGTAAATTAAATGAAACAACCATCCGATCACAATAATTTGTAAAGCAAAATCTCAATAATGAAAATATTATGAGCTTATACCATTACTTCTATGTTGAGTCAGAAGGTTAAGTTGAAAGTAAACCACGCTGTGTTTGTGGTTTTCGTGACCGCTCATTTTTTGAGTGGACTGGGAAGTGTCTGTGCAGTGTTGCAGGCAAGAAATCAGTCATGCACCCTATGATATTGTCACTGCCTCAAAAAGTAGTCAGCTCCTCGACTTGTCAACCTTATTGAGATGCAAGGGCGAGAGCAGTGCCTGGCGTTTGATGCCTAGACTCTGGCTCCAACCCATTGTGCAGGTCAATGAGGAGCGTATGGCAACCAGAATTTACTGCTCTGAAAGTTCAAAACATGAACAGTATTATAGTTTTGGCTAATAGAACTGAGTTTGTAGGAGAAGTAGGAAACCCTTTCATTTTCATCTCTAAATCCCATGATATATGTTTTAAAAACAATTGTCACCTGAAAATACATTTCCACCAGCTCGTCCTCCCACAACATGTAGTAGAGTATGCCAGCATGCAGCCAGGCCCGGGCCACTTTGACTTCTTCTCCAAGGTCGATATATATCCTAAGACTCTGCTTGGTGTAGTCCACAGCCTTTCGGAGAGCTCTATAAAAAAGAGGAAAAAGAAGAAAGACTACTTCATAAGGTAACTACAACTGTCCCTCACCCAGGTAAGGATCGGCCAATCATGAAATCAGAGGCTTCCCAATAATCTGAGGCATAAGTAAGTACAGTGGGACTGGGACTCAGTCATCCATATGTCAAGCAAATTCTCCTATTCTGCTGTGCCATGGCTTCATACTATACACAGCTCCATTGTGTTGTAGCCAGGTTTGGCCTATATGAATCCACATTCATACATACAAATGTTTACAACCTCTGAACGCGATAAAATGAGACACATAAAATAAAGTTAATTTGTTATTGACACTGTTTATATTCTAACTGTAGATGTACGTTGTATACTGCCTACGAGACAGGCTTTCCATATCACATGCTCTAAAAGCACATGGGAACCTCTTGGTGAGAGTAGGGCTCTAGTTAGGGAGCATAGATACAAGTATAACTACGGTGTCAGTGGGATTAAGGTAGTACTGCAAACATAATTGGTAAACCAGAATATTATGTCCAGTTCTGGAAGAAACATCAGGAATTTGAAACCCAGCTCAGTAGCCCTTATCTAAAGTAGTGCTTCAAGTTCTAGAGGTCACATCTAGAATATTGGATCTACTCTAGATATCACATCCAGAGTATTATGTTGATTTGTGGAGGTTGCATATGGACAATTATGTATAATGTCCACTTCTTCAGTTTCACCAAGAATGTCCTTCCTAGCGCTGGGCACCTTACCTCCAGATATCTGTATTCAGATATGTATGCCTATCTTAGAACCCTGTAACTTATTTTGGACATGTCGACTAGAATATTGTGTGAAGTCCTGGAGGCCACATCTGGTGTTTTGGTTCTAGTACTGAAAGCCACATTTGTAGTAATATGCCCAGCTGTGGCTGCCATAGCTTGAGATCTTCAGTGTTGGGCTGAGTTGTAGAGATCACAATTAGGGTCTTGTGTGATGTTTTTCCTAGTCCATATAAAGGTATATGGTACATCTAGTGTGATGTGTTCAGTTCATGAGGTTACATCTCAAGTGTTGTGTTCAGTTCTGGCAGTGATAATCAATAAACACGTTCAAAGGTAATATGTCTGGCTGAATTTTGAGTTCTGACTGAAATATTTTTTAAAAGCCTCCTACGGTGAAAAAACAAAACAAAAAGGATTGCTTTCTTTAAACAATACATCTTTAACATAAGGAATTTAGTATGCAACGGTTCTGTGTACTTTTAAGATGTAGAATAGCCCCTCATACATTGCAATATAAGAACTCCATCGGAGGTATAAAGATACAAGCAATAGCAATATGTGAGAGGGTGACACTCCAGTGGGGTGCAGCCAAATCCCACTCAATGTATTAATTAAAGAATTTGTTGACAATAGGTTGTGCAGAGAACTGACCTGCCAAACAAGACCTAAAAATGGAGGGGAGTAGTCAATTGACTCACAACCCAATGTATTGTGGCCATACATATGTATTTCAATCGAATTTCAATCAAATTTATACAGCAGTTTCCATACACTGTACACTATAATGAGAGGCAAACAAATATAAATTCAAACACTTTGGTTTAAAGCAGCTAGAATGGGGTATGACAAAGACATTACAATTCATAAAGAAAATACACGTTGTGAAATTGCTGCATTTTCTAGTAGAAGTGTACTCCAGAAACTGAAGGTCCCATTATGGTCAAATTTAAAGTTCATAGCTCCTTTGAGCCAGCAAGCTGACCTGATTTGGTGATGCGCGTCTGTGCCTGTGAATGGTACTGTGGCCTGGGAAGATTTAGGCAGCATTTCTAGCAACCCCAGATAACATTTCACCTCTCTCTACTGATGGAGGGCAAACTCAAAAACACATACATGTCTATAGAGATATACAGCACTATCTGCACTAACTTTGGTGAAAAACGACAGTTAAATTTGAAGTAAGCACTAATTGTGTACCGCATTTACCATAATGCAAAGGGTCAAACTGTGCTGGGTTGTGAGGCAGTGTGCTCCCAACCCCCTCCTGTTTAAAAGGCTCCCTTGAGCCAGCAAGCTGTCATGCTTTGGAGATGCACCTGTGTGTCTGTGAGTGGTACAGTAACAAGTGAAGATTTATGCAGCATTTCCAGCAACCCCAGATGAAATTTCACTGCTCTCTACTGACGGAGGGCGAACTCCAAAAACACATACATGTCTCTAGAGATATACAGCACTATCTGCACCAACTTTGGTGAAAAATGAAAGTCAAATTTTAAGTAAGTGCTAATGATTTACCGAATTTACCAAAATGCGAAGGGGTGAACTGTGCTTGGATGTGAGGCAGTGTGCTCCCGACCCCCCCCCCTTCTCAGAGGCGTAGCTTCAGGGGGGTGGTATGGGGTGTTACACCCCCCTAATAAATGTGTTTTGGGATAGTTGGGTGCAGGTGCTTTCAGTGGGGAATAGTAAGGTGTCTGTCAGATTTCACTATGAATTCTTACACAAACAAATATGCACACACACACTCTCTCCCTCTCTCTGTTTGGAAATACTTCAGAAATGTTGGCTATTTCACAAAATAATGCGGTTTCTCTGTTAGTACACCTACCAATCCGCATCCTCTTCCTCTGCACTGCCTCTTAGGCCCTCTCATGCGCCTTGCTTGTCTTATAACGCATTTTATCATCAGTGAGATAGTCGGTAAACCTGAAGCTCACCCCTCGCCCTCAGTCACACTGACCAAGCTACGCCCCTGCCTCTTCTCTTTATACTAGGAAGAGGGTGGACTGGGCATAGAGGCAACATTAGAAAATATATGTCAAAATTATGAAGAATGTATTTTTCCGTGACCGCAAAATTAATTAAAAAGAATAAATTAAAAAATACGAACATTTCATTGCAAGTGCCACTCTTTTTACATATCACGTATTATTATTGCTCTCCAGTTTCCATAACGCTGCCAAAGATTTTTAATATAGGCTGTATGTCAAGAGCTATCAGGTCACACTTCTTGGTACTTCAATGTGCTGCATATATTTAGCTCTGTCCATGCTTGCGATGAGAGTTTGCATAGATTTGACAGGAAGGCTAGAGAGGACTAAAGCTACCTAACTAAAAAATGACATTGCAGATATAACTTATGTTATTAATGTGTACTTTTGGCAACAGTGACTGGATTAAAAATAAATTGTGCGTGTTTTGACACTATGACCTCTTGGGGATTAGAACTGTTGCCAAATATGCAGTAGAGCTCTGTGGAATCTAAGGCGATATGTTGATTTATTTTTCCTGATTTTACTTGCTTTTATCTCTAAATGTCGACGATGCCACCAAAATGACAGCTCCGTGGGAGGACCGTGATAGTGTGGATGGCACAAAGAAGGCAGTGGAACAAGAGGGAACAATAGGAGGAAAGGTGAAGTGAATGTGAGGTAAGTGTGGTAAGTGTGAGGAGGGCCCTGAAATAGAAGGCAAAAGAGTTGGCACTGGGATGCGAGATATAATAAGTGAGTTAAGACGAAGTAGGCAGCTGGAGGAGGGAAGAGCCAGTGGGAAATGACGGCTGGTGAAATAAATGAGGCAGGCACCGAGGGGGAGAAATGTCAGTGGAAGGTGAGGAGGGTCAGAGCCGGGCACAAAGTAAAGAATGGGGGAGAGAGAGAGACAAATGGGAGCTATGATAAGTGACGTCGGTGGGTAAAAGGGAAGGGAAGATAAATGGGCAAGAGAGGTTGGGTCGTACTGGAAGGGAACTGGGAGCAGGTTAGAGACGGACCGATGCAGTGAGGTGAGAAGTAGGGGTAATGTTGGTGAGAGGAACAGTTGAGGATGGACACTAAGGGGCATATTTATACTCTGTTTGCACCGAATTAGCGTCATTTTTTTAACTCTAATTCGGTGCAAAACTAACTCCATATTTATACTTTGGAGCTAGACCAGTCTAGCACCAAATTTATGGAGTTAAAGTCATTTTTCGGAAGTTGAAACCTACCTTGCCTTAATGGGATGCAAAGTAGGCGTTCCCGTGCAAAAAATGACTCTATTGCTTTAACGCCATATTTATACTCCCGTGCAAAAATGGTGCACGGGAGGAAGGAGGGGTCAAAAAATGGTGCAAAGCTTGCTTTGCCCCATTTTTTAACTCCTGGGTCAGGGCAGGCGTTAGGGGACCTGTGGGCCTATATCCATGGTGGAATACCATGGAAAAAGCCAGCAGGTGTCCTCCCCAGGCCTCAGGGGTACCCACACCCACACCAGAGGAACTGCTGAGGATGGGGGACCCCATCACAGGTAAGTACAGATAAGTACAGGTAAGTATTGCATTTTATTTTTTAAAGTGCCATAGGGGGCCCTGTAATGGGTCCCCATACATGGCACAGGGTGCAATGGCCATGCCCAGGGGATCCTTGTCCCCTGTGCTGGCCATTGGGGTGTTGGGCCTGACTCCTGTCTTTTCTAAGGCAGGAGTCATGTGGCATGGTAGGTTTAGCACCATAAAATGATGCTAATCTGGTTAGAGTCATTTTTTGTTTTTACTCTAACCTGCCTAAAGTCATTTTTTGGTGCTAAACCCTCTTCTTATATACTGCCAGCCCCACCCAACTAAAGTCTTTTTATTTACTCAAGCCTACCCTTTGCACCGGCTTGCACCTTTCCATAAATATGGTGCCCGGCTGGTGCACAGAAATGGTGCAAGCGGGTGCTAAACTTTTTGGTGCAAAACTGCTTTATTGCAGTTTTGCACCAAAAAGTATAAATAAGGGCCTAAGGGGCATATTTATACTTGTTTTGCACTGAATTTGCATCATTTGTT
Organism: Pleurodeles waltl; assembly: GCF_031143425.1. Taxonomy (NCBI): domain Eukaryota; kingdom Metazoa; phylum Chordata; class Amphibia; order Caudata; family Salamandridae; genus Pleurodeles; species Pleurodeles waltl. The sequence goes on along the minus strand of NC_090446.1, from coordinate 640,107,980 downwards.
TTACGCAAATTTGGTGCAAAACGAACTCCATATTTATACTTTGGCACTAGATCCGCTAAGCGCCAAATTTATGGTGTTAAAGTAATTTTTTTGGACGTGGAAACCTACTTTGCATCAATGAAATGCAAAGTAGGCGTTCCAGTGCAAAAAATTACTCTATGGCTTTAGTGCCATATTTACCCCTGTTTTAAAATCACGCATGGGAGGGAGGAGGGGTCAAAAAATGGTGCAGGCGTTAGGGGACCTGTGGGCCTATTTCAAGCCCACAGGTGCCCTCCCCAGGCCCTAGGGACACCCCCAGCAACACCAGTGGGACAGTGGAGGATGGGGGACCCCATCCCAGGTAAGTATAGGTAAGTACAGTAAGAAATATATATTTTTTAAGTGCCACTGGGGGCCCTGATATGGGACCCCTTACATGGCACTGGGTGCAGTGGCCATGCCCAGGGGACCCTAGCACCCTGTACTGGCCATTGGGGTGGTGGGCATGACTCCTGTATTTTCTAAGACAGAAGTCACGTGGTATGGATGGTTTTGTGTCAGAAAATTACTCTAGGCAGGTTAGAGTCATTTTTTTTTACTTTAACCTGCCTAATGTCATTTTTTGGTGCAAAACTCCCTTCTTCCATATCACCAGCCCCACCGACTAACATAATTTTTTTACGCTAGCCTACCCTTTGCACCGGCTTGCACCATTCTATAAATATGGTGCCTGGCTGGTGCACAGAAATGATGCAAGCCACTGCAAAACTTTTTGGTGCTAAACATTTTGGTGCAAAACTGCGTTATTGCAGTTTTGCACCGAAAAGTATAAATCAGAGCCTCAATTACTTGCTTACCCAGGTAGAGGTGAACAGTCTTTTATGAGATGGAAATGAGGCTGTTAGTAGGCCATCCTAGCATAGACAGTCCATCACTTACTGGATATTTTGTGTACAGATGAACCGTACTCTTACGTAACCATACTTGGCACTGTTAGTATGGATGAGACCCTTGCCAAATGCCATGGCATTTCTGTTAGAGATGATCATATGCTTGTGGCTCGAGTAGAATGATCATGAGGTGCACTTTGAGAGTCAGTCAGACCATCCTGTGCCCCTGTAGTAGCTTTGGGATTGTAGGGTCTTACACCTACATTAATTGTGGTAGGCTTAAGAGATGTGTGTGTGGCCCTCCTTGGTAGTATGGTGGCTCTTTCTTGATGGTGTACTCAGTGCTAAATATGAGCCAGTAGTGGCCGGTGTGGCCCACAGCACTCATTTTGGGGGATTGGCACTTATGTTTCCCCATCAGATATTGAGTGGGGGCAAGAGAGGGAAAAAGACACATAGTGAAAAGACAGAGGAAGAGAAAGACAAAAAACAGGCAGAAAGCAGGGACTGGCAAGAGTGATATAATGGGGCAGCAGCATCTGGTAGTAGATTAAAGAGGCTTGAGGTGGATTCAAGACTATGCAGCCTTTATAGTTGGTGCGCCAATTTTTAATATTTTAATAACACCACCGGCTTTTACCACCACCACTCATTTTTTTTTTTTTTTTTACAAATTAAGCTGTGTGTAGTCATCTAGTAAAGTGTGTCAGGTATTTACCTAGTGGTGTTGCATCCCTGGTAGAGATGGCTGAGGGTCTCCAGCAGCTGCCCTTCCTGCTCTCGATCCTTCATGCGGTGTGCCAGAGACAGCCAGTGCTCATAGTAGGTGATGCAGGCGCCTGAGTCTGGCGCGACCTTGCTGTAGTAATGGCACAGTGCCTCGGTGGCAAATAACTGACCTGTCAGGTGAAGCAAAACAACATTTCATCATTGCAGATCGACTCAAAACTGCTAAAATAGAAATGGGGCAACGCTTTAAGCTTCGAAGACTTCAAGTGAAATGTATGTGAATTCAATAGCACAATAGAATGTGGAAACATATTTTACTATAAACCATAAACAAAAAAAAAACATTATTGAGGTATTTGAAAGCTATACGAATAGCAGAAATAAAAAAAAATGATAAGCAAAGAAATAATACATAAAAAGACAAGCAGGGTTAAAGTTCCAATGCAAAACGTCAAAAGCTCCAAAAAGTGCCAAAAAAGTATCTCCATAACTTAGTTTTTTTTTTATTTTCTCTAACATTTCATCAACCTGAAGGCGGAAGAGGTGTTCTCCATCAACTGGCGGGTTGATGAGATGTTTTTCCATCTCAGGATTAAAGCCGGAGTTGCGGAGCCAGGCACTGCGGCATAAGATAATGCTTGTATTAACTCCCCTAGGGTCTGTGTTGGTGGCATACAATGATTAACAGATATTTGTAATGGAAATTACTTTGCCTTTCGTCACTATTCCTCTCATCTTTTACTGTATAGCTCAGGCAGGTGTTCGAGGAGGCCCGCCATTACTGCACCCTGTACCCTATTGTAATGTGACAGAAGTGCTACCGAGTTAGCTATTTTCCAGTGAGTAGCTGCTCCCACCTCTACCCTTTTCTCCACCATGTGTATTTTCTTACTATTCTTCCATGTAGGAGCATTGCCTATGGACTGGGCCAGGGTTCTGTAAAGTCGGTCCTGGAGAGCCAGGTCCATGCCAGATTGTTAGCATATCCACATTTAGAAAAATGTAGATTTCTGAAACATCATTTTTCTAAATGTGGATATGCTAAAAACCTGGCATGGACCTGGCTCTCCAGGACCGACTTTGCAGAACCCTGGCCTGGGCCAAACCACGCTTGAGGGCAGTATGTACAATGAGGGAATTCGGAGGGACCAGTCCCTTGATGCATGTGAGATCATTGAGGGGGTGGTATGAACTTTTTACCCACTCACAGGGTGACAGCTTTGGCTCGAATAGGGTCTTTAAAGTTTTCTGGATTTTACCATGCCCTTGAGCATTGGGAGAAACTGCACCGATCTATCAGAATAGGAAGTCCTCATCTTCCTGTACGACATCCATATCCTCTTAAAGCAGGTGGCAGAACACTAAATAACAGCATAGTATGAGGAGGTATCATCTGGAGGGACTGGTTTTACAAGATAAAGCTCGAGGTCAGGATCCCCTAGTTGGTCTAAGTTATAATCATTCCATGGATCATCTATAGGTCCCTCTCCTGCCAGTTGGTTGTAAGGATCAAGTAGCCCGTTGAGGCTGCCCTGTGGTGAAGTGGAATAAAGTGACATTGGTGAGGAATATGTTAAGGACACCAGTGGAGTAAAGGCTGGTGTCGGAGGTGTGGGAGGTAGAGGTGTTGGTGAGAGCATGGCAGAGATATAGGGCTGGTTGTAATGTCCCTTTGTTTTGTAGGAGGAAGCTTGTGTGTGGAAGGCTTGGGCACAGTCTCTTCTTGAAAAGCCAGCTTCCTTTTCTGTGGTATAGGCCTGGTGGTGGAGGAACCCATGTAGATTTTTTTCCTGTGAGCAGATCAATAGAAAGGTGCTGTTGCCTAGCATCCATTTCTTGCTGTACTCTCTCATGGATGGGGGCCTTGGTGTCTTCCTCCGACAGGGATGCCTGAGGCCTGCACAGATCTGCGTATTTCTGGCTTTAGCATTATGCTGCTCTGGAGCCGAATAAGGTTTTGGTGCCAACTGAGGCTCTGTCAATGGTGTCCTGTGTGCCAACTGCTGTTTGGGTGCTGATGTCTTCTGAGCCAAGGGTGTGGTGGTTGAAGCAGAAGCCCTCAGAGCCGATGAGAGTCTCAGCGCCAATGTGCTGCTGGCCCCTGATGGTTTTTGAGCCAAGGTAGACTTCAGTGTCAAAGCCAAAGCCTAGGAGTGGATGGACCATCAAAGAAGCCTTGGCACCATCAGTTGGTTTGTGCTGATGCCGATGAGACCCTGTGGTGAGTGGTGAACCTTTAGCAGTTTGATCTTTCCAAACAGGCTCAAAACTCCATTCCATTGGGAGTGGTGCTTTACCTCGGCACAGGGAGCAGTTATGTCCCTGTTGTTGTATACTCACAGTTCTCAGAGCTGTTTTCTTCTGGGGGCTGGGCTTCGAGACCCGTGTGATCTCTTGGTCATCGTAGGATCCACTGGGGTGTGAAGATGTGTGGGGTGTATAGTTAGATGATGGTGCCCACCTATGCTCCAAATGTTCCCTTCGATAGTGAAGGGTCTTCTTGATTGGTATGCTTGATACACCGGGCAGTTAGTGTCACCATGGTCGTGTGACAGATACATCTTGCGGACCTGATGGTGGTTGGTCCACAAGTATTTAGGGTTGCATCAACGGCACTGATAGAACAGTGATCATTCGATTATCAGTGCTCATGCTCGGATTGGGTGCCACTTGGAGAAGTGTTTTCGGCTTCCAAGCAGACTAGGACCCGAAGATGCTTGACGGCGACTGCAAAGTGAAAGTCTGGTAAGTATTACCATTAGGACAGTATGTAAGTAAGTTATTCAGAAGACACCAAAAGCAACAGATGAACATGTGAATCCCACGCCAAAACTGAGAGCCTACATGGTGCACATTTGAGCCTGACGGCAGAAAAATGGTCTAACATGAAGTCAGTGCACAAATGCAATGTACATGGAGAGGTGGATTCACACTGCATCTCATGACAGATGAACCTGCGTCGATGAAAAACAACTTGCAAACATCTGAGCCAACAATAGGGGGTAGAATTATGCTAAGCATGTTTATCTACATCTACACATGCTATGGACATATACATATATTGAAACTCAGAGCCTACTAAGTGGCCATCCGAACCTGATGGCAGAAAAATAGATTCTAACAGGGATTTGGTGTCCATGAGCAATGTACATTGAGAAGGAGTCACACTGCATCTTGTGATGGGAGAACCTTCTGTGATGAAAAACAGCCTGCAATGCAAACATCTGAGCCCAACAATAGATGGCATCAGTATGCTAAGCATGTGTATCACCACAAAATTGAAAGTTGATGCTAACTTTCTTAAAACAGTCATATACTCTTCTACAGTCTATCCAGGTCTCTTCATACATTTGCCAAAACGATATCTTTCAAGCACAGTGGAAACTTTAAATAAGTAATGTAAATATAGTTTCTCTTAACAAAGCTCATACTGATTCGAGTCACAAGCTACATCAGATGCTACGACGGGTAACTATTCACAAACTTTTTGACCCTCTGGTCCCAAGCAGTGTAATAATAAAGAGGTTTTGTATTCTGCACTCAATGATGTTCCGCACACTCTCGCATAATGAGCAAAAACATGTTTTCACTTTCCCCAATTCAACGGAGGATTACCAGGACTCAACAGAAACAAGCCTTTGCGAGTTTGTGCTACATAACATTGCTAAAAAAATAAAATAAACAAAAAAGCCCCCACAGACATCGCAAAGATACAGCAAGGTGCCCGAAACCAGGGAAGATGAAGAAACAACATACTGGCATGAGTAAAGCGGCGAGGCAATAGAAAAAATTGTGCGGCGCACCTAAGGTACCTTGCAGATCGTGCAGTAGTCCATGTAACAGAGTCAGTCTCCAAGGCGGTTACAAACAGTCATGAACCATTTACCAACGGCATCAAGGGATTTTTGAAAGGCAGGCCCAAGAATGAATGAAAGCGATAGGTGTGAGATGGGCATAGTTAAAGCCCACAGATTAGATTAAAACATGTAGGGAAGAGCGGCGCTTGCACGCTGGTATACTCAACCTAAAATGAGTGTCACATGCGGCATTTTAGCAAAAAACTGACAAAAAATATAGAAACACTGGTACCTGACATAATACCCTATGGTTTACCACGCCTGTAAGAAAAAAAGTTAGTTTAAACCATTTACATATACCTAACCAGAATAAAAAAAAAACTCCAAACAATAAGTAATACAATTCTTTGTACTTCCCAATTCAAAATGACTGCATCTAAATAGTAAACGTATCCTGAAGGTTCCGAGACAAAGATGGCGAAGCTACGATCCACAAACAAACCTGGCTACCCATTTTGTAGGCCCCGTAGAGAGCAGACGCAGTCTAATCTCTCCACTGGAGCATTCGGGCTGGAAAAGGACAATCAAGATTAGAATAGGATAGTGATTAGAAGGGGAGGGTCTAGGAGGTGGGGGCATATAGGGAGGAGCTTGGGGGTGGAATCGGCCTCTTCTGCACCAGTCTGTCACGCTGCGCTAAGGTTGCCAATCCGTTTAAGAAGGTCTTTAGTGGACATTGAGGTTTGTGCTATTTGCATCGATGGCCACAGGCCATCGAAGTGGTGTGAGCCACGCTCCGCGTGCTAGCGTCAGCAGTGACCTCCTCAGGCCTGGCGTGCTCGACCAGGCCTGAATGGGTATGGTGCTCACCACGTGCGCTGCAGCACACGGTGTAGCGGTGGCGGTTGCCGTCTGCCGCTCGCCATCCACGGGAGCAAAGAGGAAGTCTGGAGGGGGGGAGGAGACGAAGCGCCTAAAAAGGACACTGTGCGGGGGGTGGAAACCAGAAAGGGAGGAACTGGTGGGTAAGGCAGGCCCCCTTGTGCAGGGCCTTCCACCGTGTAGAAAGAGCAGCAGGTGGGCAGAGGCCTGGGGGACTTGGGGGACTGGAGCAGCCCCTGGACCTCTCTGTGGCAGGGCAGAGAGAGAAAACCTTGCCTTTTCTTTTAAGAGAAAAGGCAAGTTTCATGGGCATGGTGGGAGGAAGGGGAGAAGGCACAAGCAGCAGCGGGGGGACCCCAGGGGGCAACATGTTGGCAGTTGGGGGAGCAGGTTTGGGGCCTGCTCTGGAGTAGGCAGTGACATGGGGCCATGGGCAGGGTGGGGGGAGACCCAGCAGCAACCCTCTACTTACTCGTCTGCAGAGGAAATTGAAGCCAGGATTCAGGAGCAGAGGCGGCTGGTGGCTGAGACAGACGAAAGGTGGATCATGTTATGCATGGAAAGGGGTAGGCGGAAGGGAGATCCAGACAGGTGAAACAGAAGTCAGGGGGGTCTTGTGGCTTGTGGGGAGCACAAGGAGGGGTGTAGTTTGGGGCAGGGCAGTTGAGTGTGGGTTCCATATGAGGAGAAGGGTAAGGATCAGGAGGCTGGTGAGCCAGGCAGCACAATGGAAAGCACAGGGCGCAAACGGCCAAGTGTGGCGTGGTGAGTCAAAGCCAGTGTCAGAGGTTGGTCAGAAGCAGTAGAGGGGCCTTCGGGCTGTGGAGTACATGAAGCACATGCATGGCATACGCCATGGGGGCCACAGGATGGAAGAAGAGTGCGACGTTGTGGATGCAGAGGGTGCTGATGACGAGTGGGGTATGGACTAAGAGGATGTGGTAGAGCTGGATTATGAGGAAGACTTGGAGGAATGGGAAGATGGGGAGATTTGTGAGAAAGAGGTGAGCGGGGAGCAAGGGACGGTGGAAGGGGTGCAGGAACGGTGCAACCCCCTCTTCTCTTAATGTTTTGCAGGCATCAAAGACTGGCGCATGAGTGCACGAGGGTTCACGCAAAGAAGGTTGCGGGAGCAAGTCGCTGTTGGAAGCGGGAACTCACATTCAAGGTAAGGGAGAATGGTGGTCCCTGTGGGGTGATTGGAAGGGCAAGGCCGGGACGGCTCAATATAAATCTATTGGAGTGGGGGAGGCCTTGATACATAGCATGCCCAGGTGCGGTACAAGCATGCAGCAAGGACCAGGTGGGGAACAAAGTGCTGACGCCCCAGAGTGGGGATGGGGAGACAGCGGCAAGCGGGGACAATGAGGGTGACGCCAAGGAGGGGGATAGACATAAGAAGCGAGTCCCATACTCGGACAGGGCCATTGCCATGTTTAAGTACATGTATATTATTCGCAAGGCCCAAATGCACTTTGGGGGTTTTGCATGGCTGAGCTACCACGAGGAGTTGAGGGCCAGAGTAAGTGTTAATCCTGAAAAGCCATTGGGTTATGTGGACTCAGGGTTATGGATGCAGTGGATGGCCTCTTCACATTCTGCAGCATCCACCCACACAGCTACTGGTCTCCCGGTGGCCTATGTGCTTTTTCAGCAACATCCCACTCAAGGAGGGCTGGGTACGGCACAAAGGGCCCCAGGGACTAGCTCAGGAGCATGTTGGAATTTTGTAGTTTCCTCAAAAAACTGCTGGGATGTTAGGCAGGTGTGCTCCAAACTGTTTGTGACTTTAAAAAGGCTCCCTTGAGCCACTGGGCTGACGAGCTCTGGAGCAGGCACCAGCATGCCAGTGAAGAGGTATTGAAACCAGATGATTAATGGCAGCATTTCCAGCACCCCGCAAATGTGCTTTATTTGTTCTCTGCTGAAGAAGGGATTAACCCAGAAACACATATGTGTCCAGAGATGCACAGCAAAGGCTGCACCTATTTAGAGGTGAAATATTTAAAAGTATCAGAGTTCATTTTTTGAGGAAACTACATTTACCATGATGCAATGGGGTGGATTACTTGCTGGGATGTTAGGCAGGTGTGCTCCAAACTGTTTGTGACTTTAAAAAGGCTCCCTTGAGCCACTGGGCTGACGAGCTCTGGAGCAGGCACCAGCATGCCAGTGAAGAGGTATTGAAACCAGATGATTAATGGCAGCATTTCCAGCACCCCGCAAATGTGCTTTATTTGTTCTCTGCTGAAGAAGGGATTAACCCAGAAACACATATGTGTCCAGAGATGCACAGCAAAGGCTGCACCTATTTAGAGGTGAAATATTTAAAAGTAACAGAGTTCGTTTTTTGAGGAAACTACATTTACCATGATGCAATGGGGCTGATTACTTGCTGGGATGTTAGGCAGGTGTGCTCCAAACTGTTTGTGACTTTAAAAAGGCTCCCTTGAGCCACTGGGGTGACGAGCTCTGGAGCAGGCACATGCATGCCATTGAAGAGGTATTGAAACCAGATGATTAATGGCAGCATTTCCAGCACCCCACAAATGTGCTTAATTTGTTCTCTGCTGAAGAAGGGATTAACCCAGAAACACATATGTGTCCAGAGATGCACAGCAAAGGCTGCACCTATTTAGAGGTGAAATATTTAAAAGTAACAGAGTTCGTTTTTTGAGGAAACTACATTTACCATGATGCAATGGGGCTGATTACTTGCTGGGATGTTAGGCAGGTGTGCTCCAAACTGTTTGTGACTTTAAAAAGGCTCCCTTGAGCCACTGGGCTGACGAGCTCTGGAGCTGGCACCAGCATGCCAGTGAAGAGGTATTGAAACAAGATGACTAATGGCAGCATTTCCAGCACCCCGCAAATGTGCTTTATTTGTTCTCTGCTGAAGAAGGGATTAACCCAGAAACATATATGTGTCCAGAGATGCACAGCAAAGGCTGCACCTATTTAGAGGTGAAATATTTAAAAGTAACAGAGTTCGTTTTTTGAGGAAACTACATTTACCATGATGCAATGGGGCTGATTACTTGCTGGGATGTTAGGCAGGTGTGCTCCAAACTGTTTGTGACTTTAAAAAGGCTCCCTTGAGCCACTGGGCTGACGAGCTCTGGAGCAGGCACCAGCATGCCAGTGAAGAGGTATTGAAACCAGATGACTAATGGCAGCATTTCCAGCACCCCGCAAATGTGCTTTATTTGTTCTCTGCTGAAGAAGGGATTAACCCAGAAACACATATGTGTCCAGAGATGCACAGCAAAGGCTGCACCTATTTAGAGGTGAAATATTTAAAAGTAACAGAGTTCATTTTTTGAGGAAACTACATTTACCATGATGCAATGGGGCGGATTACTTGCTGGGATGTTAGGCAGGTGTGCTCCAAACTGTTTGTGACTTTAAAAAGGCTCCCTTGAGCCACTGGGCTGACGAGCTCTGGAGCAGGCACCAGCATGCCAGTGAAGAGGTATTGAAACCAGATGATTAATGGCAGCATTTCCAGCACCCCGCAAATGTGCTTTATTTGTTCTCTGCTGAAGAAGGGATTAACCCAGAAACACATATGTGTCCAGAGATGCACAGCAAAGGCTGCACCTATTTAGAGGTGAAATATTTAAAAGTAACAGAGTTCGTTTTTTGAGGAAACTACATTTACCATGATGCAATGGGGCTGATTACTTGCTGGGATGTTAGGCAGGTGTGCTCCAAACTGTTTGTGACTTTAAAAAGGCTCCCTTGAGCCACTGGGCTGACGAGCTCTAGAGCAGGCACCAGCATGCCAGTGAAGAGGTATTGAAACAAGATGACTAATGGCAGCATTTCCAGCACCCCGCAAATGTGCTTTATTTGTTCTCTGCTGAAGAAGGGATTAACCCAGAAACATATATGTGTCCAGAGATGCACAGCAAAGGCTGCACCTATTTAGAGGTGAAATATTTAAAAGTAACAGAGTTCGTTTTTTGAGGAAACTACATTTACCATGATGCAATGGGGCTGATTACTTGCTGGGATGTTAGGCAGGTGTGCTCCAAACTGTTTGTGACTTTAAAAAGGCTCCCTTGAGCCACTGGGCTGACGAGCTCTGGAGCAGGCACCAGCATGCCAGTGAAGAGGTATTGAAACCAGATGACTAATGGCAGCATTTCCAGCACCCCGCAAATGTGCTTTATTTGTTCTCTGCTGAAGAAGGGATTAACCCAGAAACACATATGTGTCCAGAGATGCACAGCAAAGGCTGCACCTATTTAGAGGTGAAATATTTAAAAGTAACAGAGTTCGTTTTTTGAGGAAACTACATTTACCATGATGCAATGGGGCTGATTACTTGCTGGGATGTTAGGCAGGTGTGCTCCAAACTGTTTGTGACTTTAAAAAGGCTCCCTTGAGCGACTGGGCTGACGAGCTCTGGAGCAGGCACCAGCATGCCAGTGAAGAGGTATTGAAACCAGATGATTAATGGCAGCATTTCCAGCACGTGCAAATGTGCTTTATTTGTTCTCTGCTGAAGAAGGGATTAACCCAGAAACACATATGTGTCCAGAGATGCACAGCAAAGGCTGCACCTATTTAGAGGTGAAATATTTAAAAGTAACAGAGTTCGTTTTTTGAGGAAACTACATTTACCATGATGCAATGGGGCTGATTATTTTCTGGGATGTTAGGCAGGTGTGCTCCAAACTGTTTGTGACTTTAAAAAGGCTCCCTTGAGCCACTGGGCTGACGAGCTCTGGAGCAGGCACCAGCCTGCCAGTGAAGAGGTATTGAAACCAGATGATTAATGGCAGCATTTCCAGCACCCCGCAAATGTGCTTTATTTGTTCTCTGCTGAAGAAGGGATTAACCCAGAAACACATATGTGTCCAGAGATGCACAGCAAAGGCTGCACCTATTTAGAGGTGAAATATTTAAAAGTAACACAGTTCGTTTTTTGAGGAAACTACATTTACCATGATGCAATGGGGCTGATTACTTGCTGGGATGTTAGGGAGGTGTGCTCCAAACTGTTTGTGACTTTAAAAAGGCTCCCTTGAGCCACTGGGCTGACGAGCTCTGGAGCAGGCACCAGCATGCCAGTGAAGAGGTATTGAAACCAGATGACTAATGGCAGCATTTCCAGCACCCCGCAAATGTGCTTTATTTGTTCTCTGCTGAAGAAGGGATTAACCCAGAAACACATATGTGTCCAGAGATGCACAGCAAAGGCTGCACCTATTTAGAGGTGAAATATTTAAAAGTAACAGAGTTCGTTTTTTGAGGAAACTACATTCACCATTATGCAATGGGGCTGATTACTTGCTGGGATGTTAGGCAGGTGTGCTCCAAACTGTTTGTGACTTTAAAAAGGCTCCCTTGAGCCACTGGGCTGACGAGCTCTGGAGCAGGCACCAGCATGCCAGTGAAGAGGTATTGAAACCAGATGATTAATGGCAGCATTTCCAGCACCCCGCAAATGTGCTTTATTTGTTCTCTGCTGAAGAAGGGATTAACCCAGAAACACATATGTGTCCAGAGATGCACAGCAAAGGCTGCACCTATTTAGAGGTGAAATATTTAAAAGTAACAGAGTTTGTTTTTTGAGGAAACTACATTCACCATGATGCAATGGGGCTGATTACTTGCTGGGATGTTAGGCAGGTGTGCTCCAAACTGTTTGTGACTTTAAAAAGGCTCCCTTGAGCCACTGGGCTGACGAGCTCTGGAGCAGGCACCAGCATGCCAGTGAAGAGGTATTGAAACCAGATGATTAATGGCAGCATTTCCAGCACCCCACAAATGTGCTTAATTTGTTCTCTGCTGAAGAAGGGATTAACCCAGAAACACATATGTGTCCAGAGATGCACAGCAAAGGCTGCACCTATTTAGAGGTGAAATATTTAAAAGTAACAGAGTTCGTTTTTTGAGGAAACTACATTTACCATGATGCAATGGGGCTGATTACTTGCTGGGATGTTAGGCAGGTGTGCTCCAAACTGTTTGTGACTTTAAAAAGGCTCCCTTGAGCCACTGGGCTGACGAGCTCTGGAGCAGGCACCAGCATGCCAGTGAAGAGGTATTGAAACAAGATGACTAATGGCAGCATTTCCAGCACCCCGCAAATGTGCTTTATTTGTTCTCTGCTGAAGAAGGGATTAACCCAGAAACATATATGTGTCCAGAGATGCACAGCAAAGGCTGCACCTATTTAGAGGTGAAATATTTAAAAGTAACAGAGTTCGTTTTTTGAGGAAACTACATTTACCATGATGCAATGGGGCTGATTACTTGCTGGGATGTTAGGCAGGTGTGCTCCAAACTGTTTGTGACTTTAAAAAGGCTCCCTTGAGCCACTGGGCTGACGAGCTCTGGAGCAGGCACCAGCATGCCAGTGAAGAGGTATTGAAACCAGATGACTAATGGCAGCATTTCCAGCACCCCGCAAATGTGCTTTATTTGTTCTCTGCTGAAGAAGGGATTAACCCAGAAACACATATGTGTCCAGAGATGCACAGCAAAGGCTGCACCTATTTAGAGGTGAAATATTTAAAAGTAACAGAGTTCATTTTTTGAGGAAACTACATTTACCATGATGCAATGGGGCGGATTACTTGCTGGGATGTTAGGCAGGTGTGCTCCAAACTGTTTGTGACTTTAAAAAGGCTCCCTTGAGCCACTGGGCTGACGAGCTCTGGAGCAGGCACCAGCATGCCAGTGAAGAGGTATTGAAACCAGATGATTAATGGCAGCATTTCCAGCACCCCGCAAATGTGCTTTATTTGTTCTCTGCTGAAGAAGGGATTAACCCAGAAACACATATGTGTCCAGAGATGCACAGCAAAGGCTGCACCTATTTAGAGGTGAAATATTTAAAAGTAACAGAGTTCGTTTTTTGAGGAAACTACATTTACCATGATGCAATGGGGCTGATTATTTGCTGGGATGTTAGGCAGGTGTGCTCCAAACTGTTTGTGACTTTAAAAAGGCTCCCTTGAGCCACTGGGCTGACGAGCTCTGGAGAAGGCACCAGCATGCCAGTGAAGAGGTATTGAAACCAGATGATTAATGGCAGCATTTCCAGCACACCGCAAATGTGCTTTATTTGTTCTCTGCTGAAGAAGGGATTAACCCAGAAACACATATGTGTCCAGAGATGCACAGCAAAGGCTGCACTTATTTAGAGGTGAAATATTTAAAAGTAACAGAGTTCTTTTTTTGAGGAAACTACATTTACCATGATGCAATGTGGCTGATTACTTGCTGGGATGTTAGGCAGGTGTGCTCCAAACTGTTTGGGATACACGGATGGTGTACACCTGAGTGGACGATGCCATTCGGCTCATACGGGGGTGCGGCAAGGGTGCTGAGTTGGCTAAGTGCGACATCAAGGCAGCTTTTCGGCTGCTGCCCATTCACCCTGAGGATTTCTCTTTACTGGGGATGTAATTGGGAGGGGACATTTACATGGACTGAGTGCTTCCCATGGGGTGCGCCATTTCCTGTGCATTGTTCGAGGCATTCAGTACCTTCCTGCAGTGGGTTTTTGTTCAGGTGAGTGGGCATCGGATGGTGTCACACTACTTGGATGATTTCCTTTTTGTGGGTGAACCATGTACTGACTCGTGTGGTAGGGCGTGGCAGCATTTTGAGCGGTTGGCACTGGATTTAGGGGTGCCCTTGGCTCCAGAGAAATTGGAGGGCCCTAACTGCGTACTGACTTTTTGGGGAATTGATCTGGATAGAGTGGGTTTCAAGGCACGTCTGCCTGCTGAGAAGGTTGAAGATTTTTTTTTATTTTAGTGACAGATCAGGTTGAGACAAAAGAGCGAACTGTGCATGGCACAACAACTCCTGGGTTTTCTCAACTTTGCATCTAAGATGGTCCAGGGAGGCAGGACTTTCTGTAGGCGCATGGGGTTGGCGATGTAAGGTGCGTCCCTCCCTCATCACAGGATTTGGCTGACAGTAGGTTGAGAGAGGACATCAAAGTATGGGAACTTTTCCTGACACAGTTCAATGGGGTATCCATGTCCTTTCGGGAGGAAGACACTGACAGGTGCAGATTTTTTCAGATGCGGTGGCAGCCTCTGGTTTTGGCCTTTTTTTGGGATGGGCTGTGGTGCGCGGAGGCATGGCCTGCACAATGGTTGAATCAGGGCAGGAACACTGCGTTCCTTGAATTCTCTCCACTGCTGGTAGCTTTGTCAGTGTGGGGTGATGAATTGGCCAACAGAACAGTAATGTTCCATGTGGATAATCTGACAGTAGTTGACTTGGTAAACAGACAGAAGTCCAGGGATCTCAGGGCACTTCAGCTGTTAAGAAGGTTTATGCTATGTTGCCTGACTTTTAATATAATATTTAAGGCTGCGCATATTCCTGGGTTCAACAATTCTATTGCAGATTCCCTGGCTTGTTCGCAGTGGCAGAGGTTCCGCAAATTGGCACAAGTCACAGAAGAGCACAAGACAGCGGTCCCGGCAGACATTTGGGAGTGGGGGCGCGATGGTCATGACACTGGTGGAGATGTCACTAATATAATCCACCCTGAAGAGTTATCACCTAGCATGGTTGGAATTTTAGGACATTGAGGATTTTGCAAGGCAGTTCTGGAGGCAGGAGCAGGGAGCTCTTGAGGCTCGAGTGTTGCATTTCGTACTATTTGTGATTCAGAGGGGCTTATTGCCGGCCACGATTGGGGGCAAGTTGGCAGGACTGTCCTTCTTTGAGAAGTTGTTCTTTGGCTAGGATCCGGCGAAGGACGATATTTTGGATAAAATGCTGAAGGCTTGGGGGAGGGAAAGATCGGGGTCAGGTAGTGTAGTGCGCAAAGCCATTACATTTGATTTGCTCTTGGAAATTTTGCATGTACTGCCAGTTTGTTCTATAGATGCCCATGTGGTGGCTCTTTTTCATTTGTGTATGATATTGAAGTTTTTTGGGACTTTTCGTATGTCTGAATTGTTGGCTGTTGGGAAAGTTTGTGGTGTGATGGAGGGGGATGTGCGACGGCAGGGTGTGCACTTGGGTATATGGTTGAGGCAGTTCAAAAAGGATCAACTAGGCTGGGGAAAATGGACATGGTTGGACAGAGGGGTTGAGGTGGAAGCTTGTCCATTGCTGGAATGGGGGGACAGTTTCAGGGCGCATAGGGTAGGAAAAGGGGGGAGTGTTTTTGTCATGGGAACGGTAAGAAACTTACGGCTTTCCGGTTCTTGTCTGTTTTGAGAATGGCTTTGAGACAAATTGGTAGGCAGGTGGGTAATTTTGGCAGTGGCCCGGTTGGGTTGGGACTGGGACCAAATCAGGCGTATTGGGAGGTGTCGGTCTAAATGTTGCAAGAGATATGTGAGGGCCTGAGTTGGAGTCTTTTCCGGGGTACCGGGTAGGTTGTGCCAAATGGGATGGGTCTTTTCAGGTTTTTGGGTTGTAATGGGGGGGGGGTATTGTTGCACACTGAAATTTGTTTCTTCTTCCAGGTTGAGTGAGTGGCCCGGAGAAAGTGAAAGCGGTCACACTCGTTCATTCACTGGGTGGAAAAATATGTTCTCTGTGACTTCCAAGTAGCAGGCATGAGGTGTTGAGGTCGGGAATTTGCTTCCTTTTATAACATCGATCATGCCAACATGGGGATGTCCTGATGTATTGGTATTGCACCTTGGAGAAAACGATCTGGTCTGCCTATCTGGGTTCATCCTACTGCAACACATGCAGCGGAATCTGGCATTACTGAGGCAAAACATGCATGGGACTTGTATGATGTGGACTGAATTTGTGCCAAGGAGGAAATGGAAAGGAGCAATGAAACAGGGGGCTATTGAAAGGGCTTGGAGGAAACTCAATCGGGCTATGCGGATTTTTTGTTGGGTGCCTGCCATTGAGTTGCTGACAGACAAAGTGATTAATGGAGGACGAACAAGTGCTCTTCAGGATGACAAAGTGCATCTGTCGGAAATGGGAAATGAGCACTGCATGTTGCAACTGCATTTCTTGTTGGCTAATTTGTGGAGGAAGATGCTATGGCGGAGTGAGCCTGTTTAACGACTACGAGGAGTTCCATTGGGTTCACTGGTGGGGGCAGCAAAACGCCCAAGGGGTTTGTGCTGGGTGGCAGTAGATGAGGGAGGGTGGAGAGTCATATGCAGCCCTGACCACCCTTCCAGGAGGGAAAAAGAAGCAGGTGAAGGATGACAGAGTGGGGGATGCCCGATTCAGACAGGAGACGAAAGGAGAAGGGGGACGTGTGGGAGAATGGAAGTGGAGGATGGGTGAACGGAGGTAAAAGTGGGGGAATGAAGTGAGAATGGAAGACGGGGGAGTTTGAAAGAGTAAAGATGATAACTTGTTCATTTAAAGTTACAGTTATGTTCATGTTAGATTATGATGAGCAATCCTGTACTAATAAATGATCTTTTACACTAGTCAAATGGGTGTCGAAGTCTTTGTCTCGATGAATATGGTGAATGCAGGAAGTACTGAGGCTTCTTCATGCAGGTTCGTGATACTAGTGGCATACAAATATATGTTTGCTGCAAAACCACAGCAAAAAAGCAACTCACTGCATCATAGGAACAATGAATTCTTTCTGAGCAAATCAGACTTCGAGAGTGTCCTGAAATCACAACGTCACAAGCGTGATCGCATAAGCTTTAGGGCTCCCCTGTGACAAGTGAGAACTGAGGCAAGCAGCAGGGTGCTGCGTGGTGAGCAGCTGTCTTGGTACTGCAGGAATCAGAGGAATGTGCTAAATGCATGAGAAGCTGTTGCTAAGCAGCAGGATGTCGCACTGCGGGCAGGTGTTTTGTCACTGAAGGAACCAGGCGCACGTGCAGGAAGTATGAGGGGAGCACATGAGGCAGTTGCTTATATCGAGGCAAACTGTGCAGTAAATGAATCTTTTACCAAGTCAAAACTTTCATTGGCTCACAATGAGGTGCGGAAGTGACATTGACGCAATCCTCCCTATTAAAGCGTTTGGGAAAATCACACAGAACTCAACAAGGGTTTGTTCCCAGGGTAGTGAAACCAGTGGAGAATTGTAGCGGAGTTGAGGTGATGATTAAATATTTTTTTTCCAGTCTCCACCAATGAAATGTAGTAATCCACACAAATGTAGCTGACGCAGGATCTTTATTTAAGATCAATAGTACACCTCCGCCACACACTATGAACCTCCTCTTCTGACCTCTCTTCTTTGAATAATAACCACCCCACATTCCAATGCTATGTCAGAGCTTCATGGACACCAAAAATCCACGGAACCTCAAGGGACGTACATTCCTTTTTAAAGAGATACCACAAGTTTGCTAACTTTTTTGAGATGGAACATATCCTGAAATGTAAAAAGAGTTTTCTATTTCTATCCACAATGGCTCAGACGGCAAAATAATGAACCTTCTCACCACAAAATCAGGATCAATAATTTTTGAATTACTCACATGACAGCAGCAAATACTATGGAGATGCTTGCAACAAAGTCACATTTCGCAACAGTGCATATACTCACTATGGTGAATAATTTCATCCCCAAGCTGTGACCCGGAAGCGGATCCTTCTGTGTTACATCAACAGAGTACAGTGTAAGGGGAAGAATCTCTTTGAGCTTGTTTAACACACAAGTTTATCTTCCCTTGCATCGAGAAAGATATTGTTACTACATTAAGTGACCTCACCCACGTGAAAAAGGTGCACCATGTGTCACAAAATGATGAGGTCCTGCCACTGTGACCATGGTTCGAGTTTCAGATAAGAACTGGCATCACTGACCTAATCCGGAGTAAATGTGAAAAGAAAACATGAGACAACAATAGCTGGAATGAGACAATGCTTGAGAGTTCTCTTGGGCTAGAAGAGAGCAGGTGAGGCAAATAAGTCTCTTTGAATGATTTGTTACAGCTCTTCAAGCGGTTATATCCTCTCACTGAAACTGAACCTCATCCAATGTCATCAAGAGGCTGAGGAAAAACACATCCAATATAGACAAAGCCAGAACGTTTCTACAGGTCCAGCACTAGGGCTGAGGCGTAACCCCAAGCCTCAGACTCGTTTCTCTACATCCCTTCCCTCCCCACACAAGGCCGGATTTAGAGCTGGTGGAGCCCTGTGCGACAGTCTTTTTTGGGGGCCCCATCCCATTACCACTTCCTTGGATTCACTCACTACCACCCGGCAAATATGACCCTCATCTTTCCATTGCCCCCCTTTCACATACATTAATTTGTTTTTAAAGTGCTTTTAAAGGCTGGATTTACTAATCCACTCAGCTATCCACATAAAATATAGTTCTGATCTTTGCAGCAGGCATATTAACGCTCTACAATACTTTATGGTGAGGCTAAGCTGCCGCTAGACAAAACTTGCAGGAACTTTAATCACAAGAGGTATCTTGACATTTTAATTGTTTCCTGGACTCAGAATGCCCAAGGAACTTTTCAGCAGGTGCTTTTAAATCGCAAGTTTCATAAGTTTTTGCTAAACACAGCGTCCCCCTGAGCTCAGCGCCCCCTCCCCCAATCCAGGTCAGCACCTGCTGTGGCCGCACCGCTCGCACCACCCTAAAGCCTGCCCTGTCCCCACACCTCAAACCGGTATTCAGGGGGATTCCTGAATTGCTGCAAGACTATCACAGACTTGTGGTGGAGGACCTGCAGGATGCCTTGGCCACCAAACTTTCTACTCAAGGAAATCCAGTCAGCAGTGGAACGGGAGGAGTTTCCCTTCACTCAGTCGATGTCAGGAAGCTTTACCCACATTCACTGAGGTAAACTTTCCTAAATGTGTGGGCGTAGAAAACAATCTGCACACACCTAAATATAACACAACAGTAATAAAACCCAATGTGGTACATCATTCTATCTGAAGTATTTCTTCAGAAATATTGAAGAGTTAAAAAACAGCACAATATTAAAAACTTAAAGCGCACAGCAACTTTCAATGGCGTAGATATGAGTCCATCTGCTACCTCATGTTATGAAGTGGGGACAAATTAAAACTATTTGTATGAGGGGTTACAACACTGTTCACCACCTGGGGCATAGTTGAATAAAGGTAAAGTTTCACTCCATGTCAGCAAAGCCTTTCACAACAATATGGTAGAGCTCGATGAATCCCAACAGACTTCAGTGGGTTAACGGCAAGAAGTCCAGTAAGGTCCATCAACTGAGAATAACGGAGTCAATGAAAGAACTGGAGCTTCTTTGGAAACGTTTTATAAAGTATCACCCTTCCGCAGAGTAACCCTTGCCTGTTGGTTGATGTGCAAGACTAACATGGAGACAAAGGGGGGAAATAAGTGAAAGTGTCCTCTACTCACTGTTGATTTTTAGGTGACCCCGGGGGACTAGTTTCTTCCTCATGTTGTATTTTTTAATTGGCTGGCTGCAGTTACAAAGCCAGACTGGTCTAATTGGACATTGGGCGTTTCCCCGGGAGGCTTGAAGGTCCAAGGGCCACTTTTGTTACTATGGGGACCGGTTTTGCAGCATTGCAGCAGTTTTAAAAGCACTGAAGAGTTCCTTGTATATCCAACAGTTTTCAGGCAACAATAAAGGTGCCAAGATAACTCTGATGATTAATGTACCTGCTGGAGAGAGATAAGAGTTTTGTCTATGACAGTTTTGACTCATCTAAAGTATTACAGAGAGCTAGTAAGCCTGTTGCAAAGAATGTTTTCAATGCAGATTACAGAATATTATTTTATGTGCATAGCTCAATGGGATACTGCTTTTGACATAGACATCCTCTTGTTACTGTACAGTTCATAAGCTACAATCTTAATCTAGCACAGTGAACTATGCACTGCCATCAAAGAGCTGCATGCAAACTACATGGTACAGGTTAGAAAGTTATGTTTTTTCCCAGTCTTTGATCATCCTACGTTTTTTTTTAATAGTGTTTGGGGAGAAATAAGTTGTTATTAGTAAAGTCAACTCTAATCATTGTGTTACGTTCTGAATCCTGAGTTTCTGCTTCTCCAAACCAAGCACTCTTAAAAATGCCTACCAGTATGGATAGTGTGAATCATACACCTTTTTGTCCCTTTTGTCTTATATAACATTTCCTACACACTGATTTACACACATATAATTCATTGTTTCTGTAAGTGCGTGTGATGTAAAGTGCTCCAATACCCTAGACTGGAAAGAGAGGAGCATTAAAACAAATTAAATACATGTGAGAGAGGGGCTATGGAGAGATGAGAGACACTTGGAGGGTGATGGTGAGGAAATCTTTGAAGAACCCAATAAAGACTGCTGTAACCTGGTGCTCTGTAAGGTCACCATTTACTATACTTTAAAAACTAATACAATTAAATACATGATGAAAAATGTTGTGTAGAATGCATTGTTTTTTTGCCATTTTTTCAAAATTTTCATGGGGGGGGGGGCCTACCTGTTGGAAATGGCCCTTTTTGCAGGGTCATCCCCAGTCTTTTTGCCTCCTGCCTCCTATTTTATCTGACCTGTTGCTGTTGGCTTTTGAACTCTGAGCACTTTACCACTGCTAACCAGTGCTAAAGTGCATATGCTCTCTGTGTAAAATTGTATGTGATTGGTTTATCCTTGATTGGCATATTTGATTTACTAGTTAGTCCCTAGTAAAGTGCACTAGAGGTGCCAGGGCCTGTAAACCAAATGCTACTAGTGGGCCTGCAGCACTGGTTGTGCCACCCACATAAGTAGTTCTGTAATCATGTCCAGACCTACCACTGCAGTGTCTGTGTGTGCAGTTTTTAACTGTAAATTCGACTTGGCAAGTGCACACACTTGCCAGGCCTAAACCTTCCCTTTTCTTACATGTCAGACACCCCTAAGGTAATCCCTAGGTAGCACCAAGGGAAGGGTGCAGTGTATGGTTAAGGTAGGACATATAGTAATGTGTTGTATATGTCCTGACAGTGAAATATTGCAAAATTAGTTTTTCACTGTTACAATGCCTGTCCCTTTCATAGGTTAACATGGGGGCTACCTTTAAATCTGAATAAAGTGTAGATTCCCTTTGTGAGCGGATGGTCATGTGGAGTTTGGGGTCTCTGAACTCACAATTTAAAAATACATCTTTTAGTAAAGTTGACTTTAAGATTGTGTTTTTGAAAATGCCACTTTTAGAAAGTGAGCATTTTCTTGCTTATACCATTTCTGTGAGTCTGCCTGTTTGTGGATTCCCTGTCTGGGTCAGTTTGACAGTTGGGCTGGTTGCACCTCACACTAGACAGTGACACAAAGGGAGCTGGGGTGTAGCCTGCATATCCTGATGAGCCATCTGTGCTAGGAGGGAGGGGAGGAGTGGTCACTCACACCTGAAAGGGCTGTGCCTGCCCTCACACAATGCAGTCTCCACCCCCTGGTGAGTGTCTGGGCCCTGGCCTGGGCAAGGCAGGATTTCACATTCCAAAGAGACTTTACCTTGAAGTAGGCCTACTTCAAAGGAGAAATTGGGTATAAGAAGGGCACCCAAAACCACAGACTTTAGAAACACTTCTGGAACCAAGAGGAACCTCTGCCTGGAGAATTGCTGAATAGCTGAGGAAGAAGAGCTGCCCTGCCTGTGACTGTGATTTGTGGAGCTATCCTGCAGTTGCTGCCTCTGCCAGAGTAAGAGGGCAAAGACTGGACTTTGTGTGCTTTCCATCTTGAGAAGAAATCTCCAAGGATTTGATCTAGAGCTTGCCTCCTGTTGTTTGAAGTCTCAGGGACAGCAAATACTTCTCTCTGCCAGCACCTGGAGTCTCTGGAGAGACTCCTACTCTGCCCTGTGGTGCCCATCCAGTTCCTGGGACACTGAAAGGAGAAGCTGGCAGCCTAAAGACAAGGAAATCCACGCACAGAGCGCGTGCAGGGAAAAGATTGACACAACTCCGATCTGCGGCTGAAAAAACGATGGGCCGCCGGCTCCGCAGCTGACATAAAAGATGCTCGCAGGAAACGCGACAGAAGAATCGACGCATGGAGCAGGAGAAACGACGTGCAGCTTCACTGACGGAGGCTGGGAGATCACAACCTGTGCTGCAGTGACTTCGGATCATCGTGCGGCTGGATTTCTAACTCACGTACCGCTGTGCGGAGTTATTTTTGACGCACACCCGCCCATGCAAGGTTATTTTTTACAAGCACCAGGTACATTTTCAGGCTAGCAGCGCTAGTGTGTGTTTAAAACTACTCTTTTTGCATTTTTGTTGATAACTTGACTTGTGTATTTTGGATTTTTGTCGTTTTGGTCTTGTTTTGTTTAGATAAATATTTCCTATTTTTCTAAACTGGTGTGTAATTTTGTAGTGTTTTCATTAAGTTACTGTGTGTGTTGGTACAAATACTTTACACCTAGCACTCTGAAGTTAAGCCTACTACTCTTCCAAGCTACCAAGGGGGTAAGCAGGGGTTAGCTGAGGGTGTTTCTCTTTTACCCTGACTAGAATGACGGTCCTTGCTTGAACAGGGGGTAACCTGTGTCAACCAAAGACCCCATTTCTAACACTACCCAACCCAAATTGTAGTGGTCAGACTCACTCGCAATGTTCCCTAAATGTCTGCTCTGACAATTTGCCAGGGGCACTTTGGGTTCACAGTCTGGCCCTATGCACTCAAGAGTGTTTAGTGGGACTAGCAGTATGGCTTCCACCTAAAACTGAAAGGCCTGATATCTCAGAAAACACCAGGCACATTTGAAAAAGTCTTTTACTGTACATATATGCATTGTTCACCTATATGAATACATTTGCAGGATAAAGTAACTAGTATTTAATTAATGTGTCAAATAAGTCTCAAGTTAAAGTTCTGGTGCAGTTACCATCATCAGGCCTGTAATACCTTACAAGTTTGAGTTTACAAAATGGACCCAGTTGGGCCATACAACCATCACAAACCACCAAGTTGGATCTCAGCCCCAGGCTTCCTTTCCTGCAGGGTGAATTCTGATTGATGGCTGTGGCACGGGATGAGGGGAGACCCTGGAGAAAACAACTATCCATCAGTAAAGAGAAGTAAGCTTGCTAGGAATTATATTGCTCAAGTTCAGCTCTCCTTCACGTCAGTATGTTGTCACTGAGGTTCCCTCTTAACAACTGGATTCAATCTTGCACTGTCACTTGAGCTTCAATCAAGCAACATCAATAGTCTCTGCATGACCAACGGACCCTCAATTGTTCACTGGCTTTTAAAAGTAGGACAGACCATTACTCCTTCCGTAACCCTGTCCCTCTGATAAACTTTTGACTTTGCCAGAGCTGTCAGTCAGGTGGTCTTCTAAGCCAGCTTTCCCATCTTGCTTCTGCCAGCCCATCTGAAATAATAATTGTAACATGGAGATCCAGACCCTTAAAGCACCAGCATCCATCTAACATGTGGATTACAAAT
Organism: Pleurodeles waltl; assembly: GCF_031143425.1. Classification (NCBI taxonomy): domain Eukaryota; kingdom Metazoa; phylum Chordata; class Amphibia; order Caudata; family Salamandridae; genus Pleurodeles; species Pleurodeles waltl. Next base: position 640,084,370 of record NC_090446.1, on the reverse strand, counting down.
TCGGACATGGAGATTATTGTTCTCGTAGTCTCAGACTAAATCAGAAAGTTTGTGAAAGTGGTGCTCAAAGGAACCTCTGGAGTGACCTGCCAGACCCACTCAAAATGAGCAATTAAGAAACAGTTGTATGGATCATGATACATGCATACATTTTTGAAAAAACAAAGTAACTATACACCTTGGTTATAGATTTCTAGTAATGTTGCTTAATTGCCACAAATGAAGAGGAATCATTCGACACATGCTTTACCTGAAGAGATATCCAATGGGCTTTATGAAGGCCAACCAGTAACTGTAGTACCAACAAGTACTTTTATGTCCATTTGAGGAGAGTATTCATCTCCAGTTGATCATTCATTCAAATCAAGTCAGCCTTTAGATAGCCAATAGGTTTAGTAAATGTATGAAGTTCTACGTGGCACTTGTTTTAAAATGTGCGTAACCACTCTTTCCTGGAAAATGACAGGTTTGTTGGCTTTTTCCTGAGGTGGCCTGCTAAAACCAATCTACTGTGAAGCTGGATGTTGGTTATAACTCGGAGCCAGACAGCTAAAGAACATGTCTTGCAGCCAGCATGATGTGGTGAAGGACTCAAAAACAAAGACTTTGTGAAGATGCTAGGGCAGTGACACACCAGGGACCCTTTGTCAGCGGGAAGGAACCATGCCAATCTAGCCTTGATTTTGGGACACAAACACTGAAAGAGGGGCTAAGTTGATTTAAAACGGGCACATCCATCCTTGTCGGCCAGCAGGAAAATCATTCAAGCTTGCAATAAAATTTAACATGCACACACACACACACAAATACACACACATGCATGCACACTAGTACTAGAGAAGACCAAATCAGATTTTTACACGCATTTAGTGGAAAAAACTCCCATAGTACTGTAAATGGCTATATCTCAACTATCAAAACACAGTGCCCCACCAAAGGGTCACCAAGAATCATATCTTCAGTATTGATTAACCTTTAAATAACTGCAGCTTTAAGGGGCATTAAGTGAAGAAATGCTCTAACTTGGTGAATCTGTCATGTGAGGCAGAGAGGTTCAAGATATAATATTAGAGATTTGGGAAAATTACACAGGGTTCCGGGAGAGTGACTCAATACCTCTAAACATAACCAGCCCCAAGAAATTCAGAGTACTAAATGATGCAAGATGGACTCAAGAAGTCAACACGAGTGATAACTGTCAAAGCCTCAAACGCCAACAATAAGGGCCTGATTAAGACCTTGGCGGATGGGATACTCCGTCAGAAACGTGACGGATATCTTGCCCGCTGTGTTACAAGTTACATAGAGTATAATGGAACTTGTAATATGGCGGATGGGAAATCCATCACATTTGTGACAGAGTATTGCATCCGCCAAGGTCGTAATTATGCCCTAAGTCTTTGAAGATCAAGATCTGGAGGGAGTAAGGGTGGAGGTGCTAGTAATTGGTGAGGGCAATCGATGTACACTTTTCCTGGGCTGGGGCTTGAAAGTAACACATCATAAACTCATTGTTCTCCCAGATGTACCTGCATATGCGGTAACTGGAACCAAATGAATGGGTTTTCACTAATAGGATGGGATCAACACTGACCCCTGCAATTGACTCCTCTCTTACTGTAATGTCCCATATCAATACTAATACAATGTAATGGAATGCTACTAGAGATTATGATTTATTCTGGCACATCAATATGTTTTTTCGGGGTGCCGATCTAAATGACCTGGGCATGCCAATCATGGTCCTGTTCCCTGCTGTGCTGACAGCTACAACTGCTTTTCACCATTAAAAGCAGTTTTGTTAATTTTTATCTGTTCCCTTTTTATCGGCATAGGAGCAAACACTTATACACACAGTATTTTGTATATGGCTGAGTCGATGAACTATAATACAATAATGAAGATATGTCTCCCTTATACAAGTAACATCATCATTCACCGAACAACATTAATAACCATAGTCAGTGGCAGGAACAGGTTTTCTCTTGTTTGCCATTTATCATGTGCATGGCGGCTTTCATTTAATAAATATGGTAAATCAACTTCCACCATTTCTCAATATTTGGAGGGTAGCCTTAATTGTAACTTTGATATGCAAAAGTTCATCTTCATGCCAAAAGCCATCACCAGCATTAATGAGGAGCCAACCATTCCATAGCTACTCTGTCCCTGAAAGAAGAGGTTAACAGAACACTGGGGAAGATTTACAATCCCCTAGCGCCACCTTCTGCTGACATAGCGAATTTTTTTTTAAAGCTAACGCAGCACTAAGGTGGCTTTTCCACCGCGCCATATTTACAAAGTGGGGCAATGCTTTCATCTCGCCACTTTGCAACCCCTTAGGCCACATTATGCCTGCGTCAGTCATAATGTATGCAAGGGGGGCATTCTGACACCAGGAGGCCTGAAAAAATGGTGCAGTGAAATCTACAACATTTCACTGCTCCATTTTTAACATCATTTTTAACGCCTGCTCAGATCAGGCGTTGACATGACGTACCCACTTTAATCAATGGGACTCCCTGTACTTTGCTGCACTAGCATCAACATATTTGACGCTAGTGCAGCAAAGCACCACAATAACATCAAAAATGTTGACACTATTTTCCTAAAGACCACCATGGATCGCCATATTGTAAATACCCTGCCCCTCCACTAGCGTTATGCGGCGGCCGCCGCTGTAAAAGACTGGTATTGTGTTCATCTCAAACTAAACCAAACAGCCCCACCATGTGCCACTGCCAGACTGTCATAAGTCCTCTGTTGGTCATTAAGTGCTGGTACCGAGCACCAGAAACCACTGGCTGAAATTAAGCACTGAAGAGTCCCCAAATGTGTGCCATTTCTCTGAAAAAAAGTTGTGGTTAGTTTCCTGTTATGCCAGGCTGATGCAAACAGGTTATCTAACACAACTGCCCAATCAAGACTCAGCACCCTGCCCCTTTCTAGGTTTATGATTTTTCCAAGGTACATAAGGCCATATTTATACTCTGTTTGCGCCGGAATTGCGTCGTTTTTTTTTACGCAATTCCGACGCAAAACTAACTCCATATTTATACTTTGGCGTTAGACGCGTCTAGCGCCAAAGTCCATGGAGTTTGCGTCATTTTTTAGCGTGGACACCTACTTTGCGTTAATGAGATGCAAGGTAGACGTTCCCGTCTAAAAAATTGACTCCGAGGCATGTGTGCCGTATTTACACTCCTGGGCAAAATTCACGCCCGGGAGTGGGCGGGTCAAAAAAAATGACGTACGGCCGCTTTTGCGACGTTTTTTAGCGCCTGGACAAGGCAGGCGTTAAGGGACCTGTGGGCTCGGAAGGAGCCCAGAGGTGCCCTCCTATGCCCCCAGGGACACCCCCTGTCACCCTTGTCCACCCCAGGAGGACACCCAAGGCTGGAGGGACCCATCCCAGGGACATTAAGGTAAGTTCCGGTAAGTACTTTTTTTAAAAAAAAATTGTGGCATAGGGGGGCCTGATTTGTGCCCCCCTACATGCCACTATGCCCAATGACCATGCCCAGGGGACAGAAGTCCCCTGGGCATGGCCATTGGGCAAGGGGGCATGACTCCTGTCTTTGCTAAGACAGGAGTCATTTCAATGGGGGTTGGGAGTCGAAATAAATGGCGCAAATCGGGTTGAGGCGAAAAATTTGCCTCAGCCTGACTTCCCCATTTTTTGGCGCCCAAGCTCCATATCCCCCTACGCCGGCGCTGCCTGGTGTACGTTGTTTTTTTTTCACGCACACCAGGCAGGGCCGGCGGCTAACGCCAGCTAACGTCATTGATTAAATACGGCGCCCGCATGGTGCTTCAGAATGGCGTTAGCCGGCGCTAATTTTTTTGACGCAAAACTGCGTTAGCGCAGTTTTGCGTCAAAAAGTATAAATATGGCCCATAATTCTAAGTTTATCACGCCCAAGCCCTGCCCAGGGCTTGAGGAAACCAGTGGCTTCCAAACAAAGGGATGTGGCTGATCAGGAAACTGTCCTGACAAAGCCAGCTCCTTCTGGGGATCCTACCTCAGGACAGGAAGCTGCACTGGAGAGACGCATGAGGTAAGGGATAATGGTAAAGTCCCTCCTGCGCTCCATTTGTGGAGCTGCTGCCAGCCGCCACCTCAATCCGGACAGCCTCCGGGAAGCGTCCATTGGCAATGGGAGCTTCCACGGTCTCCACAAAAGCAAGAGAAGAAAAGGGCATCTGCCACAGTCAGTGCCTTAATCAAATTCAAACTGGCTCTCCCAGTGGTGAAAGAAGTGGGAAGAAAAGCACCGCCCATGTTGGTGATGATGGTAATTGCGCGGCAGTATTGCCAGCCGGCAGGGAGAGGGCGCACTCCCCTTGCCCGCAGTTATACACATTTCGAATGGGCAATGTGGCTCAGCACAGTGGATGGTCACAGGGGCCCTATGGTGACAGCCGAATTACGGTTACAACTAGAGGAGCCCTTTGGGGCACGGATGGCACTTTGTTTATATGCAGAGGGTGTATTAAGGCATTTTCCGGCTTTCGTGTCAAATGCTTCCACGCAGCATCTGGGGACTTGCCTGCAAATAATAACATCTCTTTACACTCTGTGGGTGGGAAATCAGTGATCCGAGTCCTTAAACAAAAACAATTCTTCCCCACCACACAACCATTACCATCTAGGGGGCTGTGTTCAAAGTGTGAGGGAATTTATCAGTTCATCCCATGATGATGGAAATGTTCCTCGAAGAAATGACCGCAAAGGCAGCCATTTCCTGACATTAAATGCCCCGGGTGATGAAAAGCCTTCAGTTTCCATCGACTCATGCCCTTTAAATCTCACTCTGCTGCCAGCTGTTACATCCTCAAGCCCGGATAGTCCATCACAACATCTTTCTTTCGAGCGGTGCCCCGCTTAGTGCCAGCGACAAGCATCTCTGGACCGAGGAGCAGGCCGGTGATGCTTTCAGGCCGTACTAAAGGTTAAAGGCCCGCAGCCTCGGAGTGCAGTTATAAAAGCCCTTCAATGTTGCCATCTTCCACCTGGTCTATTAAAGGCAAACGATGATTTATAGCAGTCATATTTTTCGTTGCAGGCGCATTCTTTCTCACGGACTGTCAGTCGGTGTCTTTCTCACCAGGGATGTCAGCTGCTGGTGTCGGTCTTCTTCAGTAGGGCAGAGACATTTGACCGCAGAGGTGGGTGTGAAATCAGGCCCAAGGGTTGTTTTCGACAACTAAATGGAAGAAACCAAATATCCTGCCCTCTCCACTTGATGACTCTCAATCCACTGTATAAACAGTCAAGACCGTGCTCACGTGAATTCTTGATGCGCTGTTTTTCCGCTTTTCTCTCTTGAAAATTTGCTGCCAGCGCATCCGAAGACAGCCTTTAAAACAATTGTAATTGAAAATATCCCACTCGTTTTCATTGTCTACCCTCAACACAGATTCTAATATACGATAAGGCGTCCCACCGCTTGAAGGATTCGTGGAATACGGCAAAGAGAAACAAGCACGGGCAAAGCCAATGGTTCTGCTTGCATTTGGAGCTCTTTGTAGAACATTACTAAAAGCATACTGCAGTAACACAAAACGAAAAACAGTACTTCCTGTATGATAAAGAGTACTTTTAAGCTGTAAAAGAGTAGCTGATGCCTGGAAATACAAGCACCCAAAGGGTAGGGTGACCATATTTTGAGGAGCAAAAACCGGGGCAGGTCAGACATAAAAGAAGGACTAACGACTTAACGACTTTACACTCACTTTTATATCTGGCCTGTGCCCTTTTTTTGCATAGCTTTGTGAATGTGTTCCTATAAATGTGTGTGTATATATATATATATATATATATATATATATATATATATATATATATATATACATACATACATGTATATACATATATGCAGACACACACACATTTACAAGACTATACATATAAAATTAGCAATGGCTTGACCTCCCACCCTGCACGCCCAACCCGCCCCCACCCAACTCCGTCTCGTGCTCGGAGCAGACAGGGGACTGTGTTGCCTGACAGTAACAGACACATGACTTAATTATTGCATACTTTGTAGGCGTATGTTAAAGGAGAGCATTCCTTTAATTTATGCTTCCCTAGATAATCTGACCTTTGTCTCAAAAACCGGGACATTTATGTAATATTTGATCTTTGTCCCAAAAACCGGGACATTTATTTAAATTTAAGAGAAGAGTCGGAAGACCGCGACAGTCCTCTAAAAACCAGGACTGTCCGGGGAAATTCGGGATGTCTGGACACCGTACCAAAGGGCGAGGAAGTATACACTGAGGGGACGTGACCGAAAATGAGTGCTATGGGCGTGGTCAATGCACACTCTTGGAATGTGAACGGATGCACTTTCAGGCCAGACCTTAAAAGAGAAAGCTACACGGCGATGAACCTCTTGCCACCACTGTTACTGGGGTAAGGGTTCATAAGGGCCCTTTAGGGCCGTTTGTCTGGAGCCCCGATCAAATGTGTTTAACCGAAAGCTCTTCTAATAGCTTGCTGCTTATAACATTTTGTTAATGGTAGGCGCGATGTATTGTGTGCATATGTTTTTGTATATGATGGTTCAACTGGGCAGCCAGTGACTTTAAGTGGCGAAGTACAGTCCTGCAAAAGCCTTGAAGCAGTTTCCCAGCTTGGTGCATGCGCAGTTCGGATACTGCTTTTTTATGAGCTGCAGATATGAATATGCAGTATTAAGGAACAAGGTGTACCCAGGAGTCAAGTACAGATAAAACTTACTAGAAACACGAAGTACTTTGTGCCCGACTCTCTCTTGGATCATCTGTAGAGACAAACCACATATTGGCCACTGTGCTGGTTACTACAGTATTGTTCTGATCAATTGCCTATCACATATCAAAATCTAAACATTCTATTGTCTTAAAATAGTGCCAAATTCTATTCTTCTTCTGAATGTTAACTATTTTATCAACTACAAAGGGATGAAAGACAGTCAGCCCAGCCATTGAGTCTACCCTTCAATTTGTAGTTCTCAGCAGCAAGTGCTCAACATCTGAGCTATCTTACCAGAAAAAACGCAGTAATGCGACTCAAAGAATCTTACATAAGTTGCAAAGCAGGGCCTTGGCTGCAAATGTTTCAGGATTCCTAGCTTCAATGCCCTTTGACTAGCACTATCACTAACTATAAGAGGGTTGAAATCAAGGAAGATACCGCTGTCTCTGAAACATCAGGGTTTGCTAGATGGCACAGTCTTGTAAGATGTATCTGTAACCAGCTGATACAACACTACCTCTGTCAGAACTAGAATAACTTTCAAATATTCTTACCAAATGTAAACCAAATTTACTTCTGGGGTATAGTGACTCATTCCCATTTACAAAGTCCTTGATTAATACAGGAAATTATAGTTTTGGGCAGAAAAGTATGTTAATGTTAGTCCATCTGACAGAGCCCATGATCCCAAGACTCAGCGCCTACCCACTGCTCGCCCTTCAGCAGGTGCATAATGATGAACCCGCTACCTCTGCAGCACTATGCTGCCTCTGCACTTGGAAGTGTGTTTGAGGGGGAGTCCCTTCTAAGGCACAGGTAGTGCTATCAAGCTGTACCTTATGTCTTGCTGAACTTTACATTTGTCAGATATTTAGCACTTGTTTAACAAAAATGGTAGTTCTCTTAAGTCACTTAGTTAATGCAGGAACACATCACTGCCGAGGCTTAAACCCCACCCGTTCTCTTTTGTTGGCCTCCTGGGTATGGGGTGACTAGATTTGTATATTTTTGGCATATGTTTGTATGGGTTTGTGAGTCCACAGGTGATGGCCAGGCTGTATTGTATTTGAGAAACTTGGAAAGCAACTGAAAGCGAAATGCTGTTTTATCATACCTGTTGTTAGTCACAGGTATCACCCAAGGACTGTATGGTAACATACTGCAACCGTATATTTTGAACAGCAACACATTATGAAGTTTCTTCTGCTGGGTACCAGATCTCAATTGTCCTGACTGACTGGCTGGGAAAATGCATGCAACACGATGTTAGTCAGATTTTCAGAAATGTTTTTCCCAAAATATGGTAATCCATCTCCAGTATCCCATTCGCACAAAGATATTCCTGCCAAGGACTGGCCCACATCTGTATTCCCTACGGATTCCTAAGTGTGGGGGTTGTAAGACATACATAGGTTTTCAATAGTTTCGAGCAGGCAGCCACATTCTAGACACCAAGTAAGGTGTTTGATAGGGAAGCTTCCTGCAATATTTAGAGCCGGGGTTGTCAGACACCTAGGAAAACCTACCAAACCCAGGCATTTATAAAAAAAAATAGGGAACCTGGGAATCCAGGGTGGTGTGTCTTGTATGAATCCCAGCTAGCATGTTTATTTAGAATTCTCTTAACGATTTACAAGTATGGGTAAAAAATAAATCTCTATTTATTCAGTTATATGTCACAGAAATTTCCATAACTTAAAGCAAATGCAAAAGTCCTACCATCTCTTCCATAGATAAAAGCAGTACCCAACATATTTTGGTGGGCCTATTGCTCAGGATAGGAGTAGGCCAAAACTCTGACCACATGAAGACAACATTGTCAGCACATTGACTTCACACAGTCACAGTTTTGGCTTATTCCTTTCCATAGGTCCACACACACGTGTGAGTTACTATTTTTTATCAGAAGGTGTGTTGGTATTCTGGTTGGTGGGATGTTTGCACACCTTTAAGAACTTTCCCACACAGAAATGTGTTTGAATTCTGTTTTTCGAATAAAAGTTTGAGACTTGAGGGGAATTCTGGGTAAGAAAAAGAGGTGGCATCCACACAAGCCACGCCATTCAGGACTCCATAGACGGTGGAGTGCTTAGAAGTATGTTTGTTGTTTTCCTAGGTGCTGGGCACCCCCAGCCACCAATACCACAGCCAACCACAAGCGAAAAATCAACATAATTCCAACCTTCTTTCCAGCACTTTCCATCTTCGCATTCCTGGTTCTTTCTTGCCCTGGATAGCAAGTCCAGCCACCCTTGCGAGTACCGTTTTAATAAGCAGAAGTGAATGAATACACAACATTATGACAGTTGCTTTTATCTGTTGACTTTCCCTATACTGTACCTTCCTATTTAAGTCAGCATCTGCAAAAACTTCATTTATGAACCTTCCTCAAAATTGCATAGTATTGAGGTTAATCAAGAATTTGGAATCGTCCAAATGAAGCCCAATCTCTAAATTAAAAATCTTGAGAAAACTTCAAGCATACATACTTGTTACTAACTGTGTATTTGTATTCCATAAAACCGCCATTACCAAGTGATGCAGGGTTAATACACCCTTTAAACACACTGTAAACCAGAGCTCGATTTTTGGCTCTGGGCATCCTGTGCTTTTCAGCAAACAACAAACACTGGAATGCACACTATAAATGTATAACATTAGGAGCCACAGTAAGAGCCTTATTGGATTTTTTTCTCAGGCATAGAAAAAACCATAACAGCACACGGCTCTTTGTTGTGGCTCTGCCTTATGTGTCTGTCCTCAGGCAAGAAGCCAGACGCTGTTCAGAGTCTTCTAATACTGGGAACAAAAAAAAAACAGCGCGTGTGTCCTTGCTGGACCTATGTGTCCCAGCATGGAGCCAGACGCTGCTTGGAATTTTTCTTGGCCTAAGAAAATCCAAAAGTAACAGCCTTCTTTCTGGGTGCAGGGCTGTGTTTCTGTGTCTCAGAAAAAGAGAAGAGCCATGCCCCGGATGTTTTTTTTTTCATTAGGAATAAGATAAACTACAGTGTCTGACTGCTGGTTGGGACATAGAAATGTGTGTCTGTGCCCCAGAATGTAGTCAGACGTTCTTTTTGGATTTTCTCTTAGGTTTCACGTACTATTCAAAGGGAGCCGGTCTCTGTTGTGGCACAAACACGCAGCTCCTTAATTTCACAGAACTTGTCATGGACAGAGAAGCATTGTGAAATGAAGGAGCTGAGTTGATGTAATCCTAGTTTAGCACCTTGCAGTACCCACCTCCTTCTTCTTCCTGATGGTGCAGGCCAGGTGGTAGGTAGGTAGGTAGGTGCAGGTGGTAGAGTGGATGGTGAGAGTAACTGCTCTGTGCCCCATGCCCTCTGTACCATCTCTCTCACCAAATAAAATGGAGAACTGAACTGGTGGGCAAGGCTAGGGGGATCTGGGGCAGTAGTATCTGTGCTTCGCTATCCCTGTAGCCCCAGCCACCAACATGATCCTAGGAAAGCCTGGGAAGGGCTATGGAATCCCTTTTAAGGTCAATCCATATGTGGGTGATGTCATTATTGACACCACACACACATATTAATGAGGCAGTTTAGAAGGGGGCATTGGGTCGCCTCATTCAGAGGTTTGCAGGAGCCAAGAAAGGATCAGGCACTTGGTAATTCTTTTCTATGATACCTAGGCACTTAAGGAAGCAGTCACCCTTCAGCAGACAAAGAAAAAAACAGAACCAGCATAAACAAATGTACCTCATAAAGATGTCACGGTTTCCTGACATGTAAGTTTGTCTTACATGTCGGGATCCACTCAGGATCCCCCTCAAACCCCTGCCCACACCACGCCTACAACAAAGCCGACTCCACCATCGCCCCCCAACTTCGTAAGATCATCAACCTATCCTTCGACACCGCAACCTTTCCGGACAGCTGGAAGCACGCCAATATCCAAGCCCTCCTCAAGAAACCCAAGGCTGACCTCAACGACCTCAAAAACATCTGCCCGATCTCCCTCCTCCCCTTCCCAGAGAAGGTCATCGAGAAGATCGTCAACGCCCAGCTCACCCACTACCTCGAAGACAACTTCATCCTGGACCCCTCCCAATCCGGATTCAGACGCAATCACAGCACCGAGACTGCGCTCCTCGCCACCACAGACGACATCAGACAGCAAATGGACAACGGCGATACTTCAGCCCTCATCCTCCTAGACCTATCCGCCGCCTTCGATACGGTCTGCCACCGCACCCTACTAACTCGCCTCCACAAAGCCGGAATACAAGACAAAGCCCTCAACTGGATCTCCTCTTTTCTCTCCGGCAGAACCCAGAGAGTCCGTCTCTCACCCTTTCGCTCCAAAGCCACCAACCTCATCTGCGGCGTCCCCCAAGGCTCCTCGCTAAGCCCAACGCTGTTCAACGTCTACATGGCACCCCTCGCACAACTGGCCCGTCAGCACAACCTCAGCATCCTCTCCTACGCCGACGACACCCAGCTCATCCTCTCCCTTACTAAAGATCCACACACCGCCAAAACCAACTTCCACGACGGACTGAAATCCATCGCCGAATGGATGAGAAACAGCCGCCTGAAATTAAACTCCTATAAGACGGAAGTCCTCATCTTCGGACGCTCCCCCTCGGCCTGGGACGACACCTGGTGGCCCACCACGCTGGGACCCCCACCTACTCCAGCCAACCACACACGCAACCTCGGCTTCATCCTCGACTCCGCTCTCACCATGTCCAAACAGGTCAACGCAGTCTCCTCCTCCTGCTTCAACACCCTCTGCATGCTCCATAGAATCTACAAGTGGATCGCGACGGAAACCAGAAAAACGGTGACCCAGGCCCTCGCCAGTAGCAGACTAGACTACGGCAACGCACTCTACACAGGCATCCCAGCAAAAGACATCCAACGACTCCAACGCATCCAGAACGCATCCGCCCGTTTGATCCTCGACATACCCCGCCAATGCCACATCTCCCACCACCTGAAGGACCTCCACTGGCTCCCCGTGGACAAGAGGATCATCTTTAAACTTCTCACCCACGAGCACAAAGCACTACACAACGCCGGACCTGCCTACCTGAACAACAGACTCAACTTCTACGTCCCCTCCCGCCAACTCCGCTCTGCCAACCTCTCCCTCGCCATCGTTCCCCGAATTCAACGCAAGACCGCCGGCGGCAGATCCTTCTCTTACCTCGCCGCCAAGACCTGGAACTCACTCCCGACCTCCCTGCGCCAGACCCAGGACCTCCTCACCTTCAGGAGACTCCTCAAGACATGGCTCTTCGACCAATAGCAGCTGCCCCCCCCCCTCCCGCTCAGCGCCTCGAAACCCTAACGGGTACATAGCGCGCTTTATAAATTTAATGATTGATTGATTGATTGATTAAGCACAGCTAAGGGGTTAGACTAAAACAGGACATAATATGTCATACAATCTATGGGTATCTTTTGTGACTTCCCCATGTAATAACTACAAGATGATTCTTTATGGGCAGGAGGGGAGCCCTCTGCATTCTTGGTTGAAAGTATCAGATGTGTATTTTTTGTTTCACCCTATTTTTCGTGTACTATTTTGTCATGCGCTATTATTTAAGCATTATTTATACACTATTTTGGCAGTTACTTGCAACAAGATCTGGATTCCCCAGTACTAAATAGAGTAATCAAAGATTTATGAAATCACCTCCAAATGTGGAATGCCTAAACAATAAAGTTTCCTTGACTCCTTGGTTTGCAGTTTGGAGATTGTGCCAAGAGGTGAGCTATTTACATTGTCAGTATAAACAAAAAACACAATTCAAAGGTAAACAGAGCAACCCTAGATGTACTCACTTCTGATATCGTTTGCCTTCAAGGAGAACATCATCGCTAGCTCATAGTGGATTCTGGCATCTTGAAGTTGTCCTCTGTCCATCAATGACCGTCCATACCAAAGTAGCACATGCACTACTTCCACTTCTGTTCCCTCACTTCCCTGCAACTCACAGTAAATCTGAAACGACTTGAAGAAATAGCTTTCTGCCAGTCTTCTTGCCTGGCACGACATGGCCAAACTTCCAAAGTTTGCGAGAGCAATAGCCTGATTCCGCCTGTTGCCAATCTCTTTGGCCAGGTTTAGGGCTCGAAAGGTGTTTCCGCCCGCTTTCAGTGCTTTGTTCTCCATCTTGAAGGCCACACCCAACAGGTTATACACAACACCACACTGTGTGACACTGTCTGTCTCCTGCAGGGACTCCAGCAGTGAGGTCATCAGTACAGAGGCCATTCCCGATTGGCCGGCAAGGATATATGTCCAGCCCAATGAAAGCAAGGACTCAAAAGACTTTTCCTCATCCAGTTGCTTTCCCAGTTCCACTGCACCCTTTAAAAAATAAATTGCTCTCCCCAAGACTCTGTGCTGGAGATACAGTTTGGATAGAACAGTACACAAGGTCCTCTGCATATTTATAGCACCATCCTCACGGCTACAGGACAAGGCATGTCTGAGGTAAGGGCAGGCTTGGGCTGGCAACTGGCCACCTCTCAGTTGCCATCCAAGAATCCTGGAGATGTTTTGCAAAACTAAGCCCAGCCTCCAGACATGAGCTTGAATCTCCCGTAAACTTGAGGGGCTAGAGAGCCTGGCTGATGCCAGTGCAATATGGGGCATGTATTTCTTGTCATAGAGGTAGCTCAAAATAGGGGTTGCATCCAAAGGAGCAGATCCAGTTGGTGGAGCAAAAGCAACTAAGAGGAATTGCAGCCGCTCCATAAAGGGAAGGACTTCCTCATACCGCCTTAGCTGGAGGAGGATCCTGACCATGAGGAAACAGCTGCGCACCTCCAACGAGGCACTCCCCACCACGATAGCCTTCCTCAAAAGGTATGTGACCACTTCCTGTTCATTGTCAGTACTGAAGCAGTGTCCAGGCAAACAGGCCATGAGTGTGGCTGTCTTCTCGAGCACAGCCTCTTGTTTTTCTTTCATCTTCTGTTTCAGGTAAATGGCAGTGAGGTTGCCGTAGAGTGCAGCTAAAAGAGGTAGGTCGGCAAACCCGTCACTCAAAGCTTGTTTGGCTTCTTCAAAATAAACTCTAGCTTGGGAGAACTTCATGCGCTTGACGCACAGCCGCCCCATAAGGAAGCACGATCGAACATGAGCCCAGGGCATGACATTTCTTTTTGCCCAGGTCCTGGACCTTTCCAAGTACATGGCAAGCTGGTCCTCATCAGAAAACCCATAGAACGTGGAGTGCAGGCAAGAGAAAGAAAGATCATACAGACCCTGGAAGTGGGGCACATAGCCTTCCTGATTGAGGAATGTCAGGATGGGGTCAAATACCTCAGAATCATCCAGATCATCTGTGTTAAGGTCTACAAAGAATTTGGGGTCATCAAAATCATTTGTTTCTTGCAAAACGAGGTCATCCAAAGAAGGAAAGGGGAACTCGGTTGCTGGGCTTGACTTCTCAGAGAAGCTGCATTTAGTTGATGTTTCATAATTTTCTTCCATCTCCCATGAGTCGGACATAAACATTTTTTCAAAGCCTTCAGAAAAACTGTCTAGGGGAAGAAAATAAATCTTGTTATTATACTTTGAAAAATACATTTACTTTGAACACACAGGGTCAGTTTTGCTGCTGTAACACATACTTCATCATATCATTCCCTAGCCTGTTCTCCAAATACATAAACCTCGATAAATTGTTTCCTACTGGGTCTTCTTTCTATCAGCTCCATGTCTCTTTGAGCCATAACCAATCTACCTCATGATGTTATTATGCCTAAACTTTAGATAGAGGTTACAGAGTCAGCAACAGCACATATGCAGTTGTGGTTAGGCTTAACTTTCTACTGAAAAGGTGATTTTGGATTAGTTAGTTAATACAGTGGCGTTCAGCAAATCTATAGGGAACTTTACAAAAATTGCACACTGATTTGAGCTCATCATAGGACGTTGTGTGCTGTTCCATCAAGCTGGGTATAAACAAAGGAGAATAAATTACACTTTCCATTTTAAACCCAATAAGGAGCTGTTGACTCAGTTATAGAAGAAACAGTCGAAATGAATTACACCAAACTTTGCATAAATGTAGAAGTGTTGCTTGGGTATGGCCCCTCTTAACCAGTAACCAAATTCCTGAGTTTTTTAAACACACTTTAAGGTGTAATAACTAAAGCTAACCATAATTTTACTTTGGTGTTGTCTCTTCATGTTTTTGTGTATATCCAAAATCCAAGTGTATTAACATCTTTACAATTCATTTTTCAAGGGAGAGATTCCAAATATCTTACACTTCAATCTTGAGGAGAATCTTACAAAAGAAAAAGTAGACAATCAACACATGTTTCTCGGACTAACCACTTCATCTGGGCCTAAAACTTTTATAATTACCACAGGCTTTTATCATACATATTTATTTCAGGCAGGGGTTATTTTTAACTCTAGTAAATGTTTAATTAAGAGTTTTTAGAACGTTCTGTGTTACACTGGTTCAAAGTTATAATTTAGGTTCTCATCAGTTGGTTGATAAATCCAATGTTAAGAACACTGCTGTTAGTGGACAGAACTCACGTGTGATGTGAATATGAGGAACAAAATCACATTCACACAACACCTTTACAAAGCAGGTAGTCTGTGAAACGTGTTGACTGACTGCTTTTTCTTATGTAAATTTCTCTTCAGGCTTGAAGTGGAGAATATTTAGAATATATATGTATGCACATTGAGTAAGTCATGCTGCTAATTAATAACATAAACACAATGTACTTTGCGCATCTGCATACGTGGTTTATGCTTATGGCATCTTCCAATGTGTAAGCAGAACCAAAGCACATTCTCATTACATAGGCATTTAGGGCCTTATTTACGAGGCCCTAGCAGCACTCAGGGCCACTGGAGCATCATTTTTATACGGTCTGGTGGTGCAGTGTGCCAGCCCATATTTACAAGGACACGCAAAGCCACCTTGCGTGGCTTTTCATGGCCTTGTAAACATGGACCCCTTTCATGCATAACACTACGTCAAAGGGGCGTTCCATGGGTGTTGCTGTGGGTGTTCCCTCGTAACACCCATGGAATCCAACGGAATCTGATGCGCTCTCAGATTTACAAATCTGGGAATGTGTCAGATTTCTAAGCCACCGCAGGCGTGGCGTTAAAGTGGCGCAACAGGGAGAATTAACATTATTTCTCCAAGTTTTTCCTCTTTTTATGTGTGCTGCATTCTACAGCACACATAGATATAGGAAAACACATTAATGATTGTTTATGTGCAGGAAGATACCTCTTCCTGCACATAAACAATCATCCCGGCAACCCTGGCACCCTTGCACCATGATGCAAGGGTATCTGCATTGGCGCTAGGCAGCAATTTGTGCGCCAGTGCTGGGGACAAGTACAGGAATGCACTGTATCTTATAAATATAGCGCATTCCTGCCCTATTGGTTTGACACAGGGCGGTGCAGCAAAGAGGCTTGAGGCGCTGTCCTGAGCAAAAACTTAGTAAATGAGGCAATTACTGTAATACATTTGATGATTCAGGGTCGACCTCCTGTACTTAGTGGTGCCCACCACCTCAGGGGAATTGAACATGTAAAATGTATTGTTAAGCAGGCGCTATTTCGGTCAGCTAATTGTCTCAGGTTCTCTTTTAAAGGCACTTTGAAGATTATGGGACTTCACATTTTATTAACCAAATCTGCATGTATTTATGTGACTCTATGAGTTATGGCGTGGTATCCTAAAGCAGAATTTCTTTAGGAATTTTTACTGATAATCATGTGAGCATTACTGTGTATTTTTGACAATATTTGTAATCGTACCAACTAAACACACATTGACGTTCATAATGCATACATTAAAAACATTTACATAGGGAATCATATGCAAAAAGGGGACCCACCATCAAGGACATGCATGAAGTACATACCAGATTTACATAAATTATGTGAATATTCAGCAATATTAAAATAACCAAAACAAGAAAAAGGTCTGTTCTGATCTATGACTTACTTTCAACTCTATATTTTGGTATTTAGGCTGAGCGAGTGAAATCCAAAGCAAAAAGCTGCTATACATTTTTTTATCAGGATATGACAAGCGAGAGTGAAAACTGTAAGGGATGAGGCAGAGTCTAAATGGTCAAATGATCGCTTGCTCTCTCGCTCCTTCTCTCTCTCTCTCTTTCTCTCCTCTTTCACCCTCCATCCATCTCCATTAGCTAAATTCCCTTTCAGCAATTTAAGTATGTCACACAATACCAAGTTTACAGAGGTATGAAATGGTGGTTGTGGTGTAACTTCCTATTCTTGTTAAAACTTTAATGGTTTCTCAACACAACCATAAACAAATGTTCACAGCAAGTCTCATAAATTAAAGTGTGTCCTACATGTATTCATTTTTAACTCACCCCTGGCAATTCCTCAACGTATTTTTCAGAACAGTGCAATTAATTTGGGAGGAGTATGTTTCAGAGATCTTAGATTTATTATCTCCCCAGATTCTTCAGCATCAGAATTAACTTAATCCCAACATTCACATATCCATAACACTCACGCCCTCACTGGCTAACCCACTCTCACATGCTTAGACAGTTTCCCACTACACATTGCCATACACTCTATCAATCACTGCCTCGCCTGTTCACACTGTCTCATTCTTTCTGACTCACACTGTCTTACACATCTCACATAATTTCACTCACTGTAACTGCCACGGTCATGCACATAGCGTCTCACTCAATGTCATACATTTTCACTCACCGACCCACTCACATGCTCACACTGTCTGAATTCTAACTCACTGCCTCACTCACTGTTTCACTCACTGGTTCATACTGTCTCACTGTATCACTCACCACCACACACACTGTCTCATACAGTGTCAACCTAAATGTCTCACTGTCCTTCACACACTATCAGTCTCTTCCCCATGCTCACACACTCATTCACATGCATACACGTTCAGTCGCTGGCTCAGTCTTTCACTCACTGTTCATTCACTCACATTCATGCTCTTCACACAGACATACACACACACATACTTTCACTCTTACACATGCATTTAACTCAATAGCATTTTTTACTTACCCTCAGATGCCTAGGCGGGTCCAGCTTCAGCTTCGTACCACCACTGCTCCATTTTGGAGTTCCCGTCTCAAACAATCAAGGAAGAAACTAACCACTGGAGCCTGCACAGTGTCTCAGCAAGACCTCATGTCATTGGCCACAAGCTGGTGCACTCCCTAGCTCAAGCTTTCAGCCTCTTGCCTATTCACTCGACCCTTTCATAACTCTGTCACACATTGACAGAGAGCGGATAGCAGACTGATAGACTTGTAGCTCCAGGCACTGAAGTGGTGAAAACTACTGCACATGGGCTCCCTTTATCAGTGATGCTACTGTGTGTCCAGGAACTGAGGTATGGCAGGCCTGGAGACCAGTGTTGGGATTTCACCGTCTCTGGACTACCTGTCAGATGGCTGGGGCAGGAGCTTACCGCAGACATCACACTGATGCCTCTACCAGTGCCAGACTGCAGCTTGACTTGGATAATGCCCGGCGCCCAAACCTCCACCCACTAGTCATTCAGTTGGTGGTATTTTATGTATCAAACGCAGTCATAATTCTCTTTGAGGAAGCTAATAACAGAGTGATTTTTTTTACAAAGTCGATGTAAATGCACCATTCTCTTTATTCTGATAAAAAAAAAAAAAAAAAATCCTATGCAAAATCCAAATGTATTAACATTTTTCAAATTAATTTATCAAAGGAGAGATTCCAAATGTTTCCAGATTCAATCTTGAAAAGAATTTTACAAGTAAAAAGTAGACAACCGACACATGTTTCTTAGACTAATCGCTTCGTCTGGGCCCAAACGTTTATACTTAACATTGTCTTTTACCACAAATATTTATTTCAGGCAGGAGTTATTTTTAAATCTAGTAAATGTTAAATTTAGAGGTTTAGAACGTTTTATGTTACACTTGTTCAAAGTTATAATTGATTTTCTAATCAATTGGTTGAAAAATCCCCTGATAAGAATACTGCTGTTAGTGGACATAACTCACACGTGGTATCAATGTAAGGTAAATATCACATTCACAAAACACCCTGACAAAGCAGTTAGTCTGCGATGTGTGTTGACTGTCAACTTTTTCTTAAGCACATTTCTCTTCAACCTTGAAGTGGGTGATACTTGGAATCTCTCCATTAACTAATGAATTTGAAAAATTCTAATACTCGTGGATTTTAGAAAAAAGAAAGTTACTTTTTAAATCTGAATATAAAATCTGGTGTATTTGCTTAATAGTGAATAATATTTTATTAACAGGTTATTATTCACTGTTAATGAAGTAGAAAAAGAGGCAGAAGATATGGAAGGCAGAGATGTAGTTGTGGTATGTGGTACTCACCAGAGGAATCGTGGACACGCGGTCCCATTGGTTCTGATCCATCTATGAGAAGAAAGAACAACCACACTGATCACATAAAAGAGACTATCAGGACATAATTATGGCTGCCAAGGGCACACTTAATCACTACTTTAAAATCTCATCTGCTGTTGACTCTAATTCTATATGACTGTGACCAAGGGCTCCCAAACCTCAACTTTATTGCTTCTCTGGGGCTATAATTCATGGTTCATGGTAAATTGGTGTCTCATATGGCTTTTCACTGAATTTCTTTCACGAGAGTTTATGAAACAACATTTTGCAAAAAGAGATCTAGTTCTGTGGAACTACAGAACATAAAGACCCTGCCATAGCTGTCTGCTGTTAAGAAAGGTAGACGGTGAGAGAGGGAGAAAGAGGATCCAAAAGAAACAGGTAGAGTGAAGAAGAAAAAGAGAATGGGAGCCAATTTCATTCCAAGCAATGTGACGTTCAGTATTTTTAGACATTAAGGGGGTGATTCTAAGTCTGGCGGGCGGCGGAGGCCGCCCGCCAGACTTCCCCCTCCAAAATACCGCTCCGCGGTCAGAAGACCGCTGAGGGTATTCTGGGTTTTGCACTGGGCTGGCGGGCGACTGCCAAAAGGCCGCCCGCCAGCCCAGTGCAAAACTACCTTCCCACGAGGACGCCGGCTCCGAATGGAGCCGTCGGAGTGGGATGGTGCGACGGGTGCAGTGGCACCCGTCGCAAATTTCACTGTCTGCAATGCAGACACTGAAATTCTTTGTGGGGCCCTCTTACGGGGGCCCCTGCAGTGCCCATGCCATTGGGCCCATGCCATTGGCATGGGCACTGCAGGGGTCCCCAGGGGCCCCACGACAACCCATACCGCCATCCTGTTCCTGGCGGGCGAACCGCCAGGAACAGGATGGCTGTATGGGCTGTCAGAATCCCCATGGCGGCGCAGCGAGCTGCGCCGCCATGGAGGATTCAAATGGGCAGCGGAAAACCGGCGGGAGACCGCCGGTTTTCCACTTCTGACCGCGGTCAAACCGCCACGGTCAGAATGCCCAGCGGGGCACCGCCAGCCTGTTGGCGGTGCCCCCGTCATTTTAGCCCTGGCGGTCTTGGACCGCCAGGGTTAGAATGACCCCCTAAATCTGGAAAACACGTTGTGAAGATCAGGAGAGCCTTACAGCTTTTTTACCACAGATTTTTCCCAAATATCAAGCTATATTTCACCGCTTAGTGAAATTATTAGCACTGTAATCAAATGCAGCCAAGAGGAAAAATGTCTGCTGAATATATAGAGAGAATATTTACATCCATTTTACATTTTAAGAAGCTTCTTATGAAGATCGTTAAATGTTACAGATATTTTTTTCAGCCACTTTACTTTTTGCATTGTTTTTCTACACACAAGAAGCATTATGTTTTCTACAAACAGAAACATTTTGGAACCTTCACAAAGTTTCAATGTTTTGTTAGAATTTTATGAAGGTTGCAGTTAGAAAAAAAACTGCAAATTTGAAGTCATCAAGTGAAGAGCGGAAGGCTACCAGGAAATGAGTTACAAAGCACTGAAATAGTTCAGGTTTCTTTTTCGTTGATATTAAGTGTACTGAAGTCCTAATTCTGGAGCACAATACTCCTATATCCTGGAGTAGATCGGTAATTTGGGTCTTGTTAGGAAGTCATATGTTAAGTTCTTCCAAAAAAGTGACACAAACACCTCAAACATAATAGGTAAGTTACTTCATCATTGGGGTTGCTACCTCCTTGGCAAAATGTGCTGCCAGCGGGCCCACCTTGGGTTTTTGTGAGAGTTTGTTTAGCTGTGAAAACTGTTCAGGGTATGGACTGTAATTGCGTGGCTGGATAGGTAATCGATTCCATCCTCCGAGGCACAGAGTTAAAAAAGCACAAGTGAAGATCAGGGCTTTTAGATCAAGTTTATCTTTGTGGTACTAGTCCGCTCTATGTTTCTGCCACTCCATGTAGCTTGTCTGGGACAGAAGCGTTCTTCAAGACCAAAAATGGTTCTTATTTAACCCCTGTTCTCATTGTATTCGGGTGTAGGGAAATTACAAAAACTGCTGGCCAGTAGTCACATGTTATGGCTCAAAGGTAACATCCTATGTAGAAACAAAGATATAAGTAGAATATTGTGAAAAGGGTATGTAACCACGTGCTTGCCTTTTTCAAGTATAGCCTTTTTCATAAGTAGTCATGCATGCAAGTTCTATTGTAAATTAAAGTAATTTTTTTTCACTTTGTGTTGCCTTTGGACAGTTATTTTGCCAGCACACTCACCACCACTCGTGCAGAAAACATGATAGTAGTTGGAAGCATGCAGTGTGTGGCTATGTCTCTTTCTTACAATTACTGGTTTCGTTTCCTTGGCCTATAAATACAGGACTTACCGAGTCTGTACACAGAGCTGATGTCGGTCTGGGCAAGGTCACTCAGGAGGTTTGAACAGCCACCCGTGGTGTCCTCAGTAGGGAGGAGGAGTGATGACTTTTCTTGATCACTGAGGAATGCCACATTTTTCTCGCTGTACCTGGACAGACAAGAAAGAGAAATCACCCAGTGCCACACACTGCAAAGATATGATGAGATGCAAAAATCATGACAAAATTGGGTGAACCTGAGTTTTGCGAGAGCCTTACCTGTTGTTTGTCTTATTGACCTCTTTGTGAATTACAATTTTCTTAAAGTGGTACATGGATACCTTGAAGAGCCTGCATCACCTACATCAACAATGCCTGACCACTCATTAGCAACTAGCAAGTTAAGCGTGAAGAGAAGTTGTAGGATCTGCAACACTTGGGTTAAATATTGTGTCATTTTTCCTCAATTATCCCAATCCACTATAGTATTGGCCCCTTTCAGAACATAAGACATCCTTTGTAAAGTGAATCCAGGAGTGATCACTTTACCTGATGTAAGTGCTGGAGAAAGAGTCTTTGACAAGCTGTACAGTACCTGACTGCTGACATGGTCCTGTGATAAAGACATCTTTTCAATGTTGCACTTTTGAAGCAAAGGAGCTCTCAGCAATGGAAAGAGTTGGAAACATGAAAGTTTAAAACAGTTTGCAGAGCATAAAGCCAGGGGGAACCCAAAGGCATGTTATTATCAGCTCCTTAACAAAAGCCTACAGAAAATATTTTGCTTAAATGTAAACTAAATGTGATTGGAGTCTAGCAATGGATCTTATCATGCTACTTTTCTGTAGCAAATATGCAAATTCCACTTTTGATTTTCACATTTTGAGTGGCGATTTGTAAAGGTAAAAACTCACTATATGTCCACCCACTCTAAATTGGGCTTATGAACATATGTCCAAACCTCCAACGGCCCTTACTCTGTCAGAGAGCGGTATATAGGTGACAGAGATGGAGTAGTCTCCACCGCCTACATAATAAAGGTCTGCCTGTCTGTAAATCAGGTGGATGGGGTTGCAGTTTGGCGGCAAGGGTAATCTGCCACCTTTGTCACGGAGTATCCTCTCTGCCAAACACTAACATCTCTTTTAATGTACTTTTTAAGTGAATTTCTTCGATATTTTCCTTGTGAATTTTTCAGTGATTTCACTACTTCTAACAACATTTCTAACAGTTCTTTTTTCAGTGGATTTTGATGTCATTTTTAATTTCAATCAACTTTATTGTTTTTGCATACAACAACAAGGCAAGCTTACCCACTGAATAATGGGAGGTTACTTGAACAGTGAACATTTTGAATCCCCAACCTCTCACATCATCCATCAACCGTTTCCCGACACCACTTTGGTGTGTAAATATAGAAAATGAATATAATGTGTCGTCTTCCACCAGTGTTCTGCTATGAGACAGGAAGTCCCATGCTGTAGCTAGTTAGGGCAGGTGAGGCTTCAATTGTTTTGTGAAGATACTCCAAAATTTGGAACACATTCTAGTGAGCTTAGCTTATGCACTCTATAGGTCGTATGACGTCTTTCATGTGCTAAAAATTGCTAGATATTGTGCAGCCACACTGTTGTGTTTGGGATGAAGTCTTTGCCCTAAAGGCTCAGTAGAATCTGCTTCACTGCTCAAAGATAGTGTAAGATTCTCTTTTCATAAGGCCAGTGAAGAGGGTATGCTTTCTTCTGGGGTAGACCTTGTAGAATCGACATAGGGTCATTAGTCAAGGGCTTCCACTCATTGTGTGCTATGGTGCCCAGGACTTCTTCCCAAACCGACCCAAACGAGGACAACACCACATATGATATATGGGTCCCTGTCCCCTGGGTCTGCTATTGTCCACCATATGGAATTGTGCTGGAGTGTACTGCTATTTATACAGAATCTTACATAGTGCTTCCCGCTTCCCTCACTTTGGCGTGCCTTGCAAAAGTAGCATATATAGTCTCACTTTTTTACTGTCCCAGGCAAGGCCCATGTACTCAAACCGATTCTCGCTATTTCATGTTATTTTTAAATAGAACATTAGGAGATAGAGCCATGGTCAGCACCCATGTGTCAAGCGGGAGGCACATGCTGTTTGACCCTGTGAAGCAGGGTTTGGGCATAGGATTTGGCCTGCAGCCAGGTTCTGCTCCAAGCACCCACGAGTCCAGTCCCCACCACAGACAGAGTTTTGCCTCGTGCAGCAGGGATCGAAGGCAGGGTCTGATATTTGGCCAAGCCCTATCCCAAAACGCCTGTCCGTCCCAGTGGTTGGATGCCGGGGCTGATCTGTGATCAGTCTTTGCGGCCACCCTCTTGTGCATCCCGCGAGGTCCTGCACCTAACCATTGGGCTGATAGTTTGTTTTTGTTTAATATTCAAATACTTCATGAAACTCTTAAATCCTGAATTTTACAAATGTTTAGAAATTTGTGAATTCAAGAAAATGAAGCAAATTTTTCAGTACAATACGGCAGCTGTGAGCTCGTTATTTTCAGAAAATTTGCAAACTTATATGCTAAGACCATATGGTGTGTGACTAATGGTGTGACTAATGGTAGTGACTATGTATGTAAGGATATTTCTAACTATTTTTCATACAATTTTCCACATTATGCCTCAATTTTTCTCTGTGTTATTTTTCCACAGTGCAGAAATTTGTCAATGTTGCCATATTTGCAAATTTCAAGATGGAAGGAAAAAAACAGAAGCCAATCACATTCTTGAAAAATTCAAATGGGACAAGCCCAAAAAGTGCAGCTGTTCACCATTGCAAGTGGGATGATACTGGGGCCCATATTTATACTTTTTGACGCAAACCAGCACCGGCGCTGATTTGCGTCAAAAATATTACCGCCGGCCATGCAGGCGCCTTATTTAAGGAATGACGTTAGCCAGCGCTGCGGACTGGCCAGAGTAAAAAAAATAATGACTCAAACCAGGCAGCACCGGCGTAGGGGAAAATGGGGGTTTGGCGTCAAAAAATGGTGCAAGTCAGGTTTGAGGCAAAAATCATGCCTCAAACCGGACTTGTGCCATTTTATGATGCACAACCCCCAATGAAATGACTCCTGTCTTAGCAAAGACAGGAGTCCTGCCCCCTCTCTCAATGGCCATGCCCAGGGGACTTCTGTCCCCTGGGCATGGCCATTGGGCACAGGGGCATGTAGGGGGACCCAAATTAGGCCCCCCTATGCCACTTAAAAAAATAAAAATATTATACTTACCTGAACTTACCTGTACTTACCTGGGATGGGTTCCCCCCCATCCATGGGTGTCCTCCAGGGGTGGGCGCAGCGTGGCAGGGGGTATCCCTGGGGGCAGGAAAGGGCACCTGTGGGCTGCTTCCATGGTCAGAGACCATGGAAGTGAGCCCACAGGTCCCTTAATGCCTTCCCTGACCCAGGAGTTAAAAAATGACTCTAAATGGGTTTAGAGTCATTTTTTAAGGCCCTCCCCCTCCCGTGCGCCATTTTCACCCAGATGGATAAATATGGCGCACGGGTGTTTGAGTCATTTTTTGGACGGGAACGCCTACCTTACATCTCATTAGTGCAAGGTAGTTTCCCGCATCCAAAAAATTACTCTAACTCCATATTTTTGGTGCTAGACGGGTCTAGCGACAAAGTATAAATATGGAGTTATGTTTGCGCCGGATTTGCGCCAAAAAAAAGCTGCAAATCCGGCGCAAACAGAGTATAAATATGCCCCTGGGAGTTATTCAAACTCTGCTGGCCCAGATGTAAAAACAACAACCAAAAGAATTAAATGTTCTCTTGCTCATTGGGATGAAATGTTTACGTCTGCATGGGAGCAGAAAGACTGTTGAGGTTTTAGGGATGAAGGTGGGGTCTGAAATTAGGCTGGGAAAGACACACACCATTATTTTATTAACAATCTATACTGCTGCCATACAGTGGGATTTCTGCCTCCCCCACCATATGGCAGATTGGGGGTAATGTTTTCCCATTTTTATGGGGAAGGGTGATGGCCATGACCGTGCTGGGCAGCCTTCACCCCTACAATTATAAAACACAAAAATATATCCCTGGTGTCTAGTGGGCTTTCTGCTCCCCCACCCCCAGGTGGAGGGCAGAGGGGAATCATGTTCCCATCTGCCCCCGGGAGGCAGAAAGACTGTTTCCCCATGCCCATGCTGAACAGCCTCCACCCCTACAATTAAAAAATAGTAATCCCTGGTATCTAGTGGGCTTTCTATGCTCCTGGGGGAGGCATATAAGGGTAATTGACTCCATCTGCTGCCTGGGGGAAGGCAGAAAGACTGTTTCCCTTCTTTGGGTGTTGGGGGCTTGGCCATGTTGGGCTGCCTCCACCTCTACAGTTAAAAAAAAAGTCATCCCATGTGTCTAGTTGGCTTTCTACAACCCCTCCCCTGGGGCACATACAGAGATAATTGCCCCATCTGCTCCCCTGGGGTGAGTGGGCCAGAAAGACTGTGTTCCCATTTTTATGGGGATGGGGCATGCCCATGACCATGCTGGGCAGCCCAAACCCAGACATTTAAAAAAAGTAATCGCTGGTATCTAGTGGGGGTAATTGCCCCATATGCCCCCGCAGATGCAGGTAATTGACCCCATGGCCATGGTGGGTGGGTCCATGTCCATGCCCATGTTGGGCAACAACCACCCCTAAAAGTTTACAGAAAAGAGTAATCCCTGCTATCTAGTGGGCCTTCTGCCCCCCCCCCCTCACCGGAGGGACAGATGGTATAATTCAATAAAAAAATACAAATAAATAAAAAATAATCCCTGGTATCGAGTGGGCTTTCTGCCACCTCCTACTCTCCCAAGAAGGGTAGAAAGATTATTTCTGTTTCTCTCAGGGGCAAGGGCATGGCCTGGTGTCTAGTGGACTGTCTGCCCCCACGGGCGTGCAGGTGGAGGTCATTGCCCCCATGTACCTCCCAGGGGGCTGAAAGACTGTAATATTAATGTTTTTAATGGGGAGCACAAGCCCGTGCCAAGGGGCCGCTCCCCCCTCCATCATATCTAGTGGGTGGCATCCTACTTGGGGATCGCCCTCATGCAGCAATCCCCAAGAAGAGATCCACTAGAGAAAGGTATAATTGGAAAGGGGAGCTTCTCCCCTTTCCAATGATAACACTTTTGTGTGCTTCGGTGCTCTGGCGGCCCAAATATGCTCCTGAGCAACAAAGCTGTGACATTGAAATCAGCTGATCAGCTCATTTCACTTTCAATGTAATGAAATCAGCACGCTCAGCTCGTGAGGCCAAAAAATAAAGGAAATATTTCTGCTGTAAACAGCAGAGGGAGAGGGAGTTCATGCTTCGAGGCCAAAAAATAAAGGAAATATCTCTGCTGTAAACAGCAGAGGGAGTTCATACTTCGAGTGAGGAGGACTGCTTGGAGTCATCCTCTGCACGCAAGGACCAGTGCGGAGGACGGCTTGGAGCTGTCCTCTGCACCGAAGGGTTAAGGCATGTTTAAAGTGGGCAATTGCCTAGGGACCTCTCCTTGCAAGGGGCCCCTGTGTAAGTGAACCTTTTCTCTATCTTACTACTGCCTACTTTCCCATCTCAGCCTGTAACCTATAATTCAATTTTGTTGTCTTCACGTCAAAAGCATTGCCAGATTACCAGCTCTGAATTAAAATGGTTCCATAGTTCCTATCCCTTCCTTGTAAAACAAGACCATTAAGCACTCCAAATTCGAAAAAGGGAACTCAGGCAGTACTTTAGCATGGACTTTGCATAAACTGCATCCTTCGCCTGAAACTAGGCACAAAATGATCTTTCGCAATGCAGAATGTCTCCCCCACCTGCATTGATACTCTCTTAATCATGATGATAATATAATTACCTAATTTCAGATTTTCACTTGTATGAATGTAGCCCCTTGTAAAGCACCGATGTGTTGAGGTAGTTTGAAGCAATACATCAACAACTAAAATAAATAAGGTGTAAAACTTTAGGAATAATAATGCCATTGTTCAGGGGATAAAAATCCTTCTGCTTAGAGCTATGTGTAAAACCTCCTTTTAAGAGTTATATTGGAAATGTGTTTTGCCCATTTAATCCCTCTGGATTTTAAACTTTTGGACTAACTGGTTTTGGACTTCTACTGTGAAGTAACACTCACCAACTGAGTCTCACACACTGTACGTTCTGTGGAAATGAAGTGTAAGTGCTATCTGCCAGTGTCTGTCTTTTAAGATAATGCTGTTGCTTCAGAGCTAGGCTCTGGCTTAGCCCCACCAAACGTGAGCACAAATGGGTGATAAAGTGTGTGGACTGAACATGTCATTCTACCATCTAGATCAGTCCAGTATCTATGTAACAGTAGCCTGTGATAGAATGGACCCTTCAGGGATTGATGCTGACCTGTTGAAGGCCTTATGATGAGAGTGGGCATTCATAATGTAGGTCCATAGTGCTTACTGAAATGCTATGTGCTCCCCTCCATGCATTATGGGTAACATTTGTGCCGCTGCACAGTTGTATCACACTTAGGCCTAGAGATACATGTCAGGTATCAATTTCAGGGTTAACATGTACACCAAGTGCAGATCCACTGTCACTTTTGTGATAACTGTATTCCTTGTGGCACTTTGAGAACTGTCACATTTCCCTGGCTCACCTCACAATCAGATGCCAGACCTTTGTCCTTTCTACTGAGATAAGTATTAGCCGGCAAGAGGATCAAAGACATCCCCTCTTAATACAGCCATTAACAGTGCCTGGCCCAGTTACCTGGAAAGGAAGGACTGGGGAGGAAAACCCACATCTGCTAATTAACTCTTCACAATGTACATGGCCTGAACAAGCCCACAGAAACAAAGGAAGAAGGCCAGACCTCTGGAATCAAATCAAAGAGGCTCCCCTTTGACGTTTTGGTGGAAAGGAATCAGGCAACTGTATCCACTGGGTGTGATGTTGAAGATGTCAATGAAGGTCTTGCATACAACACTTGCAGTTGCTATGTTTAAATGTCCCAGAATGGTGTGCAGGTGGATTGGGGCATGGGTGGAGTGATGAAGTGCCACCCTTGGATTGAGCAGAGTTGTCTACTTTCCAGAATTGTCCATGCTCACTTAAAACCCCTGAAGAAAGGAGAGTCACTGGAGAAGGCACTGTACCTAGGAGTGGTTACAGCAGTGTACGCCCTGCTGGAAGGAGAAGCCATCTGACTCCGCTGAGAAATTGGACTGAGGGACTTTAACTACAGATGGCTGCCAAGAGTAAGATGGGTCTGCCAACTACCATTGGCACCGCCCCCCTAATGCACCTTCAGGAACAAAATGAGGAATGGGTCTGATTGGGAACCTCAGAGGGTTGTGGGGACTGAGCCCTGATTCCACTGCTCACAAACAGGTATCCTGTTAGATAGCTAAAGCCACGGGATCTGGGGCTACCAGCGAGAAGTGTGCTTGGTGGATGTGGATGGGCTGTGGAAGATGCCCCCCTCTAGCACAAGAGAGCATCAAGAGCCCAGGCAGAGGGCAGGTCTGGTGAAAGGAGCCTTAAAAATCAAGCGCATCAATGAAGAGCAAGGTTAGAGGTCAGGAGGCCAAAAGAAAATGCACCTGGTGGTTAGAGCTAGCACCATGAATTAAACAAGACCAAGATCTTGAAAATTGGCCCTACTGAGATAGAGAAAACAATTAAAGTTTGGTTACCCCGGTGGGACCATCATGAAATGGAATGCATAGCACTCCCCTTTGCTGGGAAATCCTAAACTCCACGGGCAGGGCAAAACCCCTGGGGTTCTGCGCATCCCCCAAAAAACTATTGTTTTGTAGGGAGGGGGTGTACATAAGGCCTGCTCCCAGAGATCTTCTTTGGCTAGGGACACCTGTCCCCCAGGGCTGTATGTAATTCATTGTGTCTCATGGGACCTCATCTCCCCAGGAAAGAGATGAGGGCTACTGTGTTACTGTGCTCATCCATTGGACGGCGCACCAAACCAACCTCACCTCCTGGGAAGGAGAAACAAGCTTGCAGCTTCCATGCTGGTAGAGTGACGTGTCAGCCAGGCATAGGAACAGAAATGGGCTCCCACACAGCTCAAAGAAAGTAAAAATGCTGGGTATCCCATTACAAGGGCTACCCAGAAGGTAAATACAATGGCAGATGTGGCATAGGTCACCATGGAAGAAATAAACAGCAAGGCTGAATTAATAAAAAGAAAGTGTGATGCAACATTGCTTATTTATTATCCATGCCTGTGGTGAAGGGCCATCCTGTAAGCCCCTAAGAGGGGGCAAAGGTTTCCAATTGTTCCTAGTGGTTGGTGTTCCAGGAAGAGCAGGGGCTCCACCAATGAGTTAAAGAGTTTGTTTGGGAGGCTGCCAGAGGTACAGCAGTCCCTCCTGAACATATATATATATATATATATATATATATATATATATATATATATATATATATATATATATATATATATATATATATATTTATTCCAATAGAAGCCCTAATTCTCTCAGGGGATTAGATCCCTGAACCCAAGAGTTTTTTAATGGTTTTAAGCATTACTGGAACCTGTACATTCAGAAATGGACTTTGGGGTGTGGGGATCACGGTTGCTTGGTCCTAAATCTGCAGTGATAGTGTAAATATAGAAATGAGGCTCTAGGACACATGCTATTTAACATAATGTTTTTTGGACAATTGCTCTATTGAATTTTTATGAAACATATGTTTTCATCATTGTTTTGTTGTTTACATGTATGATACCTTTATGGTGGCTACTGTGCATGCAAAAAAAGTTTTCTTTGAATTTAATTGACAATGGTGATGACTGACAATGGAAGGATTTATACTACAATGGTTAGCGTGGAACACTGGCACTATCCTCACTGATTTTAGTGGTGTTACAATGGTGGATTATAATATGTTTCTGCTTTCACTAATGTGGTAACACTCTGGCAAAGCCCGTAGGCCTTCCACATTGATGATAACACACCCTCATAGTGTAATACTGTATCTAGTACATATGTATGGGGGGTTGTGAGTAGAAGTCAGGGCTTGTTGGGGTAGGAACTCTTCAGATTCTACCTACCTGCTTGTATATATTTGTAATTAATGTATAGTACTCAGTAGTGTGTGCATGATTAAGTACCTTTCCTTTTTATAAGAAAAAAAAGTGAACTGGGTAATAACTTATTGAGTGTTGTTGTTGCGTACCACTGAACTGGAGTACTAACCCACACCACATCCCCTGGATACTTGGTTTCCAGTAAAGAGGATTTGAGGACATATTAATTGTGAAGGACTCCAATCTTTTGCAAATAATAACCCAATTTCTTACTGCTGTTATTTAGCGACCTATGAAGATTTAAAGCCTTGTGATTTGTTCTTTAATATTCCGCACATTGGTTATTAAATTGGTTTAGATTAATATCCAACTATAATAATAAATACAGCTTAGGATGGTGTGGTAGTCATACAATTGTAAACTGTAGCAACGTACACATATTCTAATCCCACTTCCCTATGCTCATACACACACACACACACACACACACTCACGCACCTACACACACTTGTGGGTGTCTGCAACTGGACACTTTCAAGCACAGAAAAAAACAGTGTGAGCTTGTCCTTGAGCATCTTCAAGTTTTCTTATTGGTTAACCTCAAGATGAAGGATAAGCGTGGAGAGCAAGGAGGATGGTAAGGTGGAGCTGGAAAGACAACACAACTACAAGAAAAGGCTATGTATTTTTGAAGAGCCCATCTACAATACTGTGTCTAGTTCTATTCCCTCTCCTAGAGTAATGTTATTACTTTAGGAAATCACATCTGGTGAAATGTGTTAATTTCTGAAAGCAACATTCGGAGATTTGTGGCTAGTTACAGAGATCTGACCTGGTGTAGAGTGTCCATATATTCTTGTTTCGCCTCAAATTTGTCTTTAAATAGCTCTCCTGGATTTATTCTCACACCATGATTCGACAAGTGATTCCCAAATGGCCTGGCTAAATGTACAGCCTGCGTTGGTCTCATGTCTCAACCTCTCATACTGTTGTTGCACCACTCTCACATCAGCTGGTTCCTTCATACATTATGTTTTTCCAAAGACACGTCAACTCTTTGCTTTGGGGGTACCCACTGCTTGGACTCTTCGTACTGAGCAGTGAGCTGCTGTTTCAAATGATTAGACGATCTTGCTTCATGCTTTGTCTCAAAATATTCAAATGAATTCTTGGACCCCTTGACTCCATGAAATGTTGAACCTGTGCATCTAAATTTGACCGGCTGGCAACACTCTATGAGTTTTGGGTGCCTCTGACACATTTTAATTTTTGGTTATGATGATGATCACCTACTCCTGTTGGGATCTAAAACACAGGTAACAACAGTGGCAAAATAAATGATCTAAGGCTACCTATGTTAATAACTATCGATCAGGATTGCTCGCTGTGTGACATTTTCCCCTGCTTTCTACACACATTTTTTACTTTGTCACTGCACTGTGTGATCACAGGAGCACTTGGCACCTAACTTCATTATTCAATTTTTTGAATTTGAAATGTACTTAAAGCTTGTTTTTGTTAATGATGGGTTCTGTAAAAATACATATTGGCCGATTCTTCTTCCTTTTTTATTCTGACTAGTTTTTTTTGTGATGGCAATGTTGTAGGAAACAAACAGAAAATATTTTTCTAAATGATACCACTTGCTGCACTGTGTTTTTTGTTGTAATGGTCCTTCCTCAAAGGTGCTTTTTGGACAGCTCCTGTTGTGTATATGGCTGGCACTATTTTCAAAAGCCACCTGGACCATATTTTATTCAGCGCTGGAGGTTACCTTTGAAGAGACATCTCTTTCTCCGAAGACCACTCTCCTCAGATATGTCCTGATTTGAAGGTCAAACCTGGGGCGTTGTGTTCTGAGGGACACTTTGGGTGCACTAGTCACAGTTCTGAGAACAAACCCGGCATATTCTATGCAGTTGTGGATGTTTTGTCGTGTCTAGTTGTCAAGACAACAGCACTGAAAATAATGGAAGACTAGGGTGTGGGAATCTGGTTAGGCTCGGGTTCCACCTACATGCAAATGTAGTGCAGACCAGATGTACAAGTAAAGAACACCTATATTTCTTTAAATCTTGTTTATAAAAGTTTGTGTGTACAGGAGTATACTATCCTCTGGTTTAAAGGGCTGCCTGATGGTACTGGGCCCACTACAAGCAAGGCATGTTTCTGCCCAGTACTTTCTTCATCCGCCGTGGTTACAGATATGCGGGGCATCAGTCAGTGGACTAAAATATGCCTGATTATGGGATTTTCAGAATACCAAGTCGACATTCCAGTTCCCACTCAATAATTCGTCTTTTGGGGCAGTATTTAGCAGCCACGGTGCCAAAGTGAAGTGCTCGAGTTACAGTTGATGTTGTAATTCAGATTCCGCTGGTAAATTCCATGAACCATCAAAATCTGGAATATCATGAGACCCATAATAAGGTCTTTAGCAAAAGTTCTGTCAAAGGCTCCTGCCTCAGTTGCTTACCTTGACACAGCCTATGCAAAATGGCTGTGCTCCTGAAGTTATGCTTTCAAACAATTATGATTTTTTCAGAAGTGCTCTAATTATAGTTCCATACGTTAAAGTGGGCGGTAGCCAGTAATTTAACCAATGAAGGACGTTTGAGAGAATTGAAGCATGGAACACTGAATTGAAGCGAAATCCTTTGGTGAAACATGGAAAAGTAGCACCCTGTATATGTGGATGTAACAAGGCATGATCACAAGATGGTGATGTGGGGTGGGGGTTTGATGAGTGCGGGAACAGTAGTAAGCAGGTGAGGACAGTGTCATCCTAAGGATTTTTGGGGTCTTGGATAGTAGATATTTGGTGGCCCCTTATTTGAAACAACTTTGCATTTCATTACCTCTTTCCTCTGTTTCAAGACTGTATGAAGCCAAAAAATACTGAAATATACATTAAGGGCCTGATTACGACATTGTCGGTTTGTATACTCTGTCACAAATGTGACGCATATCCAGCCCACTGTTTTACAGCTGCAGTATCCTCTAAAAAGCTGAAATAAAGAGGAGCAGTTAAGGAATGGCATGGGAACCATACAAGGAGCAAATTAAAGACTGAAGAACTTGCCAAGCAACTCTGACACTGAAGAGCACTTATTTTCAGACTGATATGCAAATATGATTAGAAGAAAATGCCATTGTTCCCAAGGCAAGAGAGCCAATGACGGGTCTGGACTGAACCATTACCCCATGAAGTATCCTGTCATGAATGGAAGGAGAGTATAAATGATACTGAGCCACAATAATAGCAGAAAATGGCTGACTCAAAGGCCCTTGATCTATCTATATGAATATATATTTATTTAAAGAGATGCATTTATTATTTAATTATTATTTTACTACAACATCCTGGCAAAGGTTTAAGCCTGCCAGGCCTTCTGAGAGATTCTAACAAGAATTATTGCAGTGCATATCTTCTACCTCTAGGGTTTGTCACAGCTGGTTCCTTACACCAAATTATTTCCCTACATCGTCAATCTGTGAAGTTTAATGTAACATAATACATAATTGCAGGGTTTAACACAATGCAAAAACCACTAATTCCCTGAAAGTTCTATTGACTTTAACATATGTGTTACAGAGAAAATAAATTAGTCCTACTACACGTGTTGTAAGTTTTCATAATAAACAGGTCAGACTTATGGCATCTGAAATACTCTTCCTAGTGAACTAAGCAGGCCTAAAGCTATTATCACTGGATTCTCACCATAACCAATGCCGGCCTACTGTATTAAACTTAATTTTCTACAAGGCGCCCACCGTGCATTCAGTCATAAAATTGCAAAAGTATACAAAATTACACTTGGAGAAGCAAACTGCTATCTCTCTTAAGAGGGTCTAACAAGAATTTTGACAGAGCAAATCTTCTATATCCACTGTTTGTCACAGGGAGTAAGCAATACCAAAACCCTTGCCTACTGCTGCAAGTGTGATTCACTATAACAAAGTTCTTCCATGCAGGCTTTTACACAGAGTAATACTGTCAGCATATGCTTTTCACAATAAATACATCAGGTCTACTGCCATTATCACAGCATTTAATAATAAATGGATCCGGCCTCTAGCCATGAGCATTGGCTTGCAATCATAATAAACCTTTAGGATTGTGGCAAAGGTTCTATTTTCACTTTTGCCACAAGCCTAAAAGTGCAATAATGCCATACTTTCCAGTGGAATCACACGACTTCAGTCTAATCGAATCTTGTAATAAGGAAAATCAACATGCGAGTGGATCCTAAACCCCTCTCTCAGTAGTACTCCAAAAGTTCTATAACTGTTGATCACATAAGGTTAAGGAACACTTGTGTTGCCACATTAGACCTACAATCAACGCTCTTATAGAACGGGAAAAAATGCATCACAATACAGTGGAAGACGAACGGATTTTGTAAGGAAAATGGGCAGACATTGCCATCTAGTGGAAATTGAGTGTACCTGCTATCACAAAAATAGCCAGCTGGTACCACAGAAAACATTGCAATACCTAACCACCAGAGAACAGTATTTTGTAGAAGCGGTAAATCTTTCACCCGAACTAGGGGTGCAGTCTAGGACAGCAAACGCCACAACATTTTCTCAAGTGCCATTGCCTGCTGTAATGATATATCTGCTAGCTGTGCAGAGGCACGCTTTCTGTTCAAGTGTACTTACAGTGACTTGCAGCAGGCGAGGTCCACGTTCTCTGTTCTGACGAACCCAATAGCCCCAGTGACCGATGACTTTCCCACAAACCAGCTCAGTGCAGGGAGGAGGAAGCCAATGATTTCGATGTGTTCTCCAACACAGAAACTTAGCTCGTCCCAGGAGGTCCCTTGGTGGTCTTTCGTAGCGGTGCACGTCCCCTGACCTGGAATGCAAACAAATCATAAGTAGCGTGCTACTCGCCGAAAAGCGCTTCGATGCCTCGTCAGGGGTAGTAAGCGCTATATAAATACAATTACAATTACAATATCTGTGGGTGGTGGGAATCCTTGGTTCATAATCAGGGGAGGTATGTACAACGTCCTTGCCAATATACGTGGGACGACGTGTTGGAAAAGTAATGAGCGCCTTTCCTGGAAGGAGAGTTCCTTAGTACACAAGGGTAGCTAGAAAGACAAAGCAAGGCTGTGATACCACTGTGGAATGAACTGTGAGGCCTCGTTTAAAGACCTGCATTGGGACCACTTCTGCATCCACTTCTAGTTTGTAGTGTTAGTTTCAGGAGGCACTAATTGGACTGCTATGTTCGCTTCTGGTTGTCAAACCTGTAGCATATACAGTTTTTGGGCCATGCATGGAGCATCATACAGTGGTATTGTACCCAGTTTTGAATGGCTCATCTGAAGTACGGTTTTCATTTACTGAAGTGCGTTGTCTAGTTTGGGGAGACTCATCACCAGAACAGTGAGGCCAGGCAGCAGGAAGTGCAGCATGGGTAAGCACAGCACAAGAGACTGTACTTCCAGTGAAATAAACCCCTAGACACGAGACAACCGCACGAGGCTGTGAATAGATGAGGAGGGTGGCGCTGAAGTGTAATGACAAACATGTTTTGGTACAGAATGCACTGAACACCAGTAAACGTGGAAGGAGCAGTGGGTGCTTTTTAAAGTTGGCAGACTTGGGTATAGGAGCCCCTAAGAAAGCACGTGCAAAGCTGGAGACCCTGAAGGTGCTGTGTGTCAAAAGTACACAGAGGAAAATTACACTCGCATTACCTTCCATGAAACTCATTGTTAGCTCATGTTGTGGAATGTCAATTATTTGTATAGCGCTTCATGCTCACCGGACCACACTTAGATTAGGTTGGGTTCAAGCTACACAAGCCAAAAGCATGCTTAATTTTTTGGCAGACTAAGGGCCTGATTCTAACTTTGGAGGACGGTGTTAAACCGTCCCAAAAGTGGCGGATATACCACCTACCGTATTACGAGTCCATTATATCCTATGGAACTCGTAATACGGTAGGTGGTATATCCGCCACTTTTGGGACGGTTTAACACCGTCCTCCAAAGTTAGAATCAGGCCCTAAATCTTTTTAGCCTGCATAAATGGATCTCATTGTGGCGAAATCAGGGCAAATGCACTTATGTATAAACGAGCACTCCACAGCTACTGGAAACTCCGAGCACTCTAGCCCCCACATCAAAGAATCGTGACCACATGGCACAGAATGTGGACTATGTCCAACCAGTTGCTGTAGAGCTCTTGGTGACAGAATATACGCAAGTACGACGGCATGACCCTCTAGGACAATTCTGGCTGTAGCGTGATGCGGCGGAAATCACCACTGTACCCCAAATATGCTGGAGAAGGTCACTTGGGGATGCAGCTGCACACCTTCCCCACACACATCCACCACTTACCTATGAGTGTGGACGAGCCGGGCACGCTGACTTGACTGGGAATACTGCAGGCCAAGGAGTAATTTTTCAGGAACCACCTATAAAGAGAATATGGAGTAGGTGACTTATCTGCAGGTGCAAAGGTTAGGGGGCAACATGGGACGCTATGACAAAACAAAGAGTTTTCTAGATATTCTATGAGACTGGAATAACTGGTACATCTTGGAATGTGGACTGCTATTAATACGTGGAACCCCCACAATAATAATAATAAGTCCCATAGGTAATGATCTTGTACAAGGACTTCAGAAATTGTCTGTATCAGCTTATTAACTGACACACTGAAACACTTAACCGACACATTTTTCATTTTGGAGAAAACCCTTCAACTACACTCCACTGAACGTACTGGTGAGCCATTGACTTTCCCATCATAATAAATCCCAGCCCTTGGCTAACTTAAAGGCCTGATTTAGAGTTTGGGGGAGGGGTTACTCCATCACAAACTGACTGACAGATAGCCCGTCTGTCCTTTAAGAATTCCATTACAGCCTATGGAACTTGTAATACGGCAGATGGGATATCCATCATATTTGTGACATAGTAACCCCTCCACCAAACTCTAAATTAGGCTCTAAATCTTCAGCCGTTTCCAGGATGAGAAAGGGTCAGATTAGTGTCTGATATATGCTTGCAGGCATTCCCAAACTCCTAAAGCAAACCATGCCTTGAAATACCCCCTTCCAACACCTTGAGCTGGACTTACCACAGTGGATTACTCTGCTCTTGTGTCAGAGAAATACACAGCTGTAGATGCATTTTTGCCTGCAAGCAATCTTTTTCTGACTCCTGGGCAGGCAAAACTGGAAGACTTTTGAAAAGTAAAAACACCTTTATTCCTCAAATTACCTTTATGAATAGAGCTCTTGGTG
Source organism: Pleurodeles waltl (assembly GCF_031143425.1). Lineage (NCBI taxonomy): Eukaryota > Metazoa > Chordata > Amphibia > Caudata > Salamandridae > Pleurodeles > Pleurodeles waltl. The sequence goes on along the minus strand of NC_090446.1, from coordinate 640,046,550 downwards.
AATTACTGTGCACTGTTATTTAACAAAATAATTCCTGGGATGCTTGAACAGGAAAAATGTATTTTTGTGACCTCACGGTCTATCCCACAAAAAAAATGCAAATATTATTTGTGAGAAATTTAGTGCAAATATTTTTGGGAAACATTTTGTGCAGAATGGTCAAAACAGACACGAGTTCGAAAACGTGAATTCACACATAGATGGACCACGAACAACATGCAAGTAAATGCACCCTTTACTAGTAAAATATAAATTTAAGTGAAAGTAGCTGTTGCTTCCCAAGCAGCAAAAACATATTTTTATTCACAAATCAAGTTTTTATAACAAAAAACGTATTATTTTCATCCGAACATTCTGATTGACTGCATTCAAAGCTTTTTGTGGTTGCAGAGCAGCCTTAAAAGTTCAAGTATCATTTAATAGAAAACATACAGTACAATCCAATTACACATATGGCCTTTCAGTGATCACATGTATGTACATGTATGGGTACATTCAGTCATTTTAAATATAAACATGACAAGATAAAATGTAACTCTTGAAATGTATTAATCTAGGTACATTGTGCCCCTTCAACGAACAGCAGCCTGTAAGAAAGAACTTACATAAAGAGACATTTCATTATCAGATATCTGCTGTAACAAAAGGTAAGCCTGGATGCAATGCCTTTGATTTCTAGACTTCATCAAATGAGCTAAAAACATTTTGGTAAAATCCTCTAAAAAAACACAAAAAAGTTAAAATGTAAAATAGATTACCCTGATGTACCGTTAAATGGGCACAAACTGAAATTAAGGTTACTCTGAAAACCTAACAGGAAGCAAAGCAAGTATTTAATTGTATCCGCCTAAAACAAAATAATAATAAGCGTTCCCATCGGTCCATGAAATTAAATAAATAATTATTTGGAAGAGTTTCCAGAGTCGGATGCAAATAAGCTACAATGGCAGGTTTCAGTGATTCTGCGCTTAACCTTTTTTCCTGTGCTTTGGCTAATAATAAAGTTTACACATATTTCCTCCCTAAATTCACAGTCAGTGGTGCACTAGAGAATGCTTGAGCGACGCCAATCTCGTCATCAGAGTGCCGTACAAATGCTATTCATGGAATAGAGAGGCCTCTATGGCAGGATAAGCAGTTGCTGACTATGGGGGTTATTCCAACTTTGGAGGAGGTGGTAATCCGTCCCAAATGTGACGGATTTACCACCAGCCGTATTACGAGTTCCATAGGATATAATGGACTCGTAATATGGCTGGTGGTATATCCGTCACTTTACCGTCACTTTTGGGACGGATTACCAATTCCTCCAAAGTTGGAATAACCCCCTATGTCTCTGGTTAAGGAGGCCTCTTCTGTCTGTGAAACGGATAGCCATAACAATGGCAGGCAGATTCCAATTCTATCACTCACCTTGCTCTTTGTGGCAAATAAAATGGGAGGAAAATAAAGGGACGGAAAAAAGATTTCTGCGGAAGCGATTCTCCTCAACCTGAATAGCTGAGGGACCCCCATGCTCCAAATTTCTGACCCGTAAGATGCTACCGCCACACACTGCGAGTTATATATCTGTGACAACTGTGTGAGGGCCCTGCCTCCAGGCAATGGTAGGAGGCTAAAAAGTGAATCTGTCGCCCTCGGTAGCTTCACCCTGCACTGGATCATATTCAGCCTCCATGAGCCATCTGCGCTAAAAGTGTCTTCCAGGTAAGGAGAAGTGCTTGTACTTTCTAAACGATTAGTGGTGACCAAGAACATGAATGCTGATTGCACCTAGGGCCGCACGTCATTATAAATGACATTGAAAAAATTGTTACTGACTCATGAGTGGCCATGAATTGTGCAAATGAACAGACTAACAAGCGCAGAGCTCTAGGTGTGCGGGCTATTAATACAGCATTGTCTGCATATATAACACAACAGGAAGTGGGGCTCCTTTTATTTTAGGGATATCCAGGGAGCAGGGGATCAAATAAGAATCTTGGGGGTAATGATCCTGCTGTCGGTTTTCCATCGGAAAACATGTCTGCCTCCTTGGCGGTCCACCCACCGAATTAGATCTTGGCGGGCCACAGGCAATAGACCACCCGAGTCCCGCTGACTTTACAGGAAAACTCACACGAGCCGACGGAACCATTGGAAATAGTGGCTGGTGGCAGGACTCCTGCCACTGTTCCTGCCGAGCAGATTACGATGGGACTTCTCGCCAAGGCAACTGTGGCGGTATTAAATTCACATCTGAGTTGACGGATTGGAAGAGAAATGAGGTAAAAACCTTCCTTTTTCCTGTTCCCACTTCTGTTTTCGAATGTCGGTGGAACATTTGTGTCAGACATTGATGGGGACATACTGGTACATGACACAAATCAATCACATACACAATGGGTAATTTGGGTAAGTATTCATCCAAATGAATGCTTGCACCAAAATAATGTTAACATCACACTTATCCACTATGTCCATGTGTGCACATTGCAATGTATTGTAATATTGTGCTTCCAGTTGTGCATTTGAGTAAGTGCATGTATGTGTGTGTGAGTGGATTGGCTGGTTGAGGTAGAGGGTGCTGGAGAAGGTAATGTGGTTGTGTCAGTATGTGTGCCACTTGCATGTGGGTCTGACGTTTGCTCTGCATGTTTAGTTGTGTTGCAGTGTACAACATTAAGGTGTGTGTTATTGTGTTGTGGTCATTGTCATGATGTGTGTATTCGTGCTTTTGTGTTATGTGGATGAGTGTGTAATTGTGTTGGTTGTTGTGGTTGTGTTGTGTAGGTGTAGTATTAATAGAGTGTGTATGTTGTTTTATGGATGTATGGCAATATGAGTTTTCGGCATGTACAGGTTGTGTCGTGTTGGAATGGTAAAAGATAATACAGTAGTGTGTATGTAGTGTGTTGTGCAGTGTGCTATGCAGGTGGACGCTTATGGCTAAGGTTCATGATGTGTACGTAACTTACCTCTATTCCATAGCCACTGCCATTGCACACTGTACATTGGGTCCCACAACGGTCTCCCTCTGTCAGCAGCTTGCCTCCAGTACACCACCTGCAGAACTGTAACATCTAAATAGGGTGGGCAGGAGCCCACCAGCCTGATGGCTTGGAAGAGCACTCTGTGACGGTTGCAGCTCAGCTGCAATCCATCTAAATACGGAGGTCGGAACTATGTGAAGTCAATAGAGTACTTACATCCGCCACCGCAACCGGACAGAGGTAATAACATCAAGATCTAAATCAGACCCTAAGTTTGGTAATATACAAACTAAATAGCAAGGAGACAAACACATACTATTTATGCACCCCAAACCCAACATGAATTTCCCTAGATACCTCCCCGTTTTGGTCAAATCAAAACGTAGCTTTTGTATTCACATGCAATGATGCGAAAAGATGAACAATAGCCACTTCCAACCCCATTTCCAATAAACGTGACCATAAGTAGGAATGGATGATGCTGTTGAAGGCCAAGGACAAGTCAATGAAGGCAAGGTAGAGTGGGGCTTGCTTGGCTACTGTATATGTGCCTACTATCACAAGTTAATTCAGATATTGCTCTACGGTGCGAAAACCGCATTGACAGGGGTTTATAATTTTATTTTCCTCTGCTCACTCTACAAGCATATTTTATAGAACCCTTCCAATAAGCTTTGCTGGTATATCTATCAATGAAATTGGCCAATAACAGTTTGGCAAGGAACGATCCCCTTTCTTAACAATCGGTACAATGATAAAAGTAGCCTAAGAACGAGGTATAAATTGATGTTTTAAATTATTAAAAACATCGGTCAGCAGTAGGGCGAAAAGATGGACATTACACATAATGAAGTCAATGGGTATAACATCCATAACAGGAGCTTTGCCCCATGCACTCTGCTGTATGACTGCTATAGCTTCCTGCAAGGTAAACTCTATGTCAGGGTAGGGGTCCGACCTCTCTAGAACTTGGGGAATAGACTCTCTGAGTAAGTTTGGGAGTAATGTACCTCCCATGCTTTGGGATTTATATGGCTGTTAATCGAGGTCACAATCCAGTTAGAAGATCTCATAGTTGAGACTGTATCCCAAAAGGATTTACTTTGTTTGGTGACTGCTGCATGCACTTGGATATCCCACTGCTGATTGATGACTTAATTTCACCTCTGTGTAGTGGTTATTTTGTACTGTTTACGACAGAAGGCGACAATGGAGAGTCGTTCCAGCAAGCGATTAGGGTTCTAAGTAGCGGCTGATTGGGAACCGAACATGATCAAACCATTTTGGTGCAGTGTGAGATGACTTCTCAGGTTTGGAGAGAGATTTTTTAATTCTATAGCACAATGCTACAAATGAGTTGACTATCTCCCCATTCCCATCACTTTCTGCCAAACACCCCAAAACGAACTCCATGTTATGCATGACTACTTTACCCAGGAATTGGGGTGGGTCCAGCTCACTCTAAGGTTGTCCGTAGATGGCTTCAGATTACAAATTCCACCCTCAACTTTTAACTCCACCCTTTAGGGCACAGTCAAGACGGCCTTAATTAGGTTATGGTCACCAACATTTGAACTTACTCTAGTTCCATACTTCAGCAGAATAATTAAGTTGCTGGAAACAAAAATGTAATCAACAATAGACAAACTGCTCCTGCGTCTAAACGTTAGCAGTCCCATATCACTTATACCCACCACCTCCAACACATTATATAGGTTCGATGCAGAGAGGAAAACCTCCGATTCCCTGCCCCTCTGATCACAACCTTCATCTATGGCACCCCCGTCCCTGATCTTGGGTGAATCAATCTAGCATTAAAATCCCCTTCTAGGCACAAAAACAGTTGTTGCCCTCCCCCTTGTTACTCTCCCCACAATCGTGTTGGTATGTATGAATAATGTGGGACATTAATAAAATCATTATTGTAAAAATGAACAAGGTACAAAGTCAAGACCCCTTTATAAAACACAACTTGTAAATCACTACCTGGGCTGTTTAAGGCCACAGCGTGAGCTCCAGGGGATAGATTTATCCAGTTTGTCAACCCCCCCCATGGCAGGACCAAGATGCAAAGGCCAATAGACTACAACACAAATACCCATCAAGCACAATGGAATTAGTGTCTCAAGTTTCAAGGAGCAGCAAAATGTAATAGTTTCTTAATGAATAATTACCATTTAGGGAGTCATACTTTAGAATGAAGCCCTGCAATGCGTCCATTTTGCTTCACAGTAGAAATATTTGGCATTATAAATGGTTGGTTTAACAATACCTCGGACTGCTTTAAGGAAGTACTATTATGTGACAACCCAGAGAGCCCAAGTCAATCGATCTCTGCAAGGCCTGCAAGGATTGCAGACCTATTACTGCATATTGTACCCATATGTGGCTGTTGCTGTACCTAGACTGAAATGGGGGTAATATCTGCTTAGGAGGTTTATAAAAATACGCCAAGGTCAGGGTGACAATTCTTGTTGGTACACATAGGCACACCTCATAAAGCCCAGGTAATTTCTGAACGCTGTCCTGTTGCCTAAAGTTCACAACAATACAGTCTCCTGCTATGTTTTTTGGCAAAGGACCCACCCATCCAACACTGCGCAGCATTAAGATCTTATTACCCTCTGTCGCATTGACATTTTTGTGAACATTAAGCCAGAGAATAACCCCATTATGCAGCTAATCCCAAATTTCAGTTAGATTATACTTTAGCGGAGGTACTCCTGCCAATATCAGTACTTATGGACAGGCCAAGGGGGTAAATTTAAAGTCACAGCACTGGGATTAAGAATCAAGTCTCTTTTGCCATTGTTGACAGGAACCCCACATCCCTGCGAGGTCACTGAGGTCAATGAAGGAGCAGAGTGAGTGCCTTTGCGAATGAGTCCTGCCTCTTGCTCCAGTGGGATGGAAGTAATGATACTAATGTTAGAACTAGGAATTGTCCTGAGGTCGGGGACATCTGTGCTCCGAGTTGCTGCTGCGACTGTACTTATGGGACTGTCTGCCTCTTTTTTGTTCTGACGTTCGTGGCAACAAGCAATCGCAGTATTATGACCTACTGAGTTGTTTTGATTGAAAATCTGCGGAATTAGTTTTATTAAACTGGCTATTTGGGCCTCACGCTTAAACGCTCGTTAATAGGATAAAGTTGATCATAAAAGAGGGTCAAATGTTCTTACATATCTCTTCACAGTTAAATTCTTTTAATAATAGATTGATCTATCTTCTTACCGGTTTCCCTCTGATTTGATTGTGTCTTAGGCGGAAGGGGTGGGAGGGGGGCGCAACTGCTGGCCTTTTTGCACTTTACAGTCGGTTCATGGGTGGAGGTTGCACCCATTAAACTGGGTGACAACAAGCTCTAACGGCAGCTGTTAAATTTCTCTTAGCATTATCGTTACTACAGCTGCTTGTCCCTATCTCAAATCTAGGACGTTGTCGTTGCCTGAGAGTTACAAGGCCATCCAATACTAGCCCCGCTTGCCACATCAGCTGGCCCTCTCCTTAATTTCATAGACTGTCTCCGCTCTGTTAGAGCAATTTCATTCTGACACCCCCCATGGCTCGTTCGAGCGTAGTGTCTATGCTGGTCATCCTACGGGGAACGGTGGTGGAACCAATAGCTTTGCGTTTGGCATGATAGATATGAAGTTTATGCCACTCTTCACAACACTCAGAGAGCTGTAGCCGGCAGGAAGTCCTGATCAGAGAGTGGGCCCAGCCGGGCCTCGATTGGCCGTGGATGGGCGCTGACGAACCTGCCCTTGGCCCGCTCTTCAGTGGGCACTCACCTGGGTGCGTCCAGTGCACATCCCGCACTGCAAAGTATTGGCAGGTCTTTCATGGCACCCACTGGCACTATGTCATTCTCCCACATTCTCTGGTGACAACAGCAGTATGATGCTTGAATCCTGAATATCCCCTTCACAACCAAAATGCGTATCATGCTGTGGAATATTAGCAGGTCTTTTATAGCACCCAGCTGGCTCTGTGACACTACCCGCCTCCACTGGTCACAACAGCACTATGGGGCTTGAAGTCCTCAATGCCCCGTTTGCAGCCAAAATGTGTCCTGCGCGGCAGGTGTTAGTTGGTCTTTTATGACACCCATCCCCCACTCCCCCGCCTCCTCTGGTCACAACAGCACTATGGGGCTTGAAGTCCTGAATGTCCCTCTCACAGCCAAAATGCATCACCTGTATCCTTTGGTAGCCCTTCTGCCTTAGTGGACACGCCCTATCCACTGTGTACACAACTTCACTGCTTTAGTATATGAAATGTTTTCAACCAATATTGATGTGCACAACAGCAGGTTCTATTTTGCTAATAGACTAAGAGCTGCATCTACATATAGTTGCTTCACAGGGTCGCGGTATGGTGTGAGATACACCGCTAACAGGAGTCGTGTCTTAGACTAGCACTGAAAGTTGGGTCGGCTCACTGCAGGAACAGTGGCATCAAATCGCTGTTGCTGCAGAGTGGGTAGAGGTGGGAGAGCCAATATATTGACAGGGAGAGTTGAGCTAAGGGTCTGGCTTGGCTCTATGAGCCCCACAAAAGTTGAGCCATGAAAATAATTGCCATGTAAAGCATGCGACAAACACCGTGTAGCTTGCCTAGTAAAATCTGCTTGCTTTCATTAGTGGAAGGCATGCACACGTCATGCCTTTTCCGGTGGTTAGCCCTCCTCGAGCGCATCGACCAAGTACAGAAAACATGCGAGGCTCGCTGTTTTCTGTCGGATCGTGGACTACTTTTTCTCTATTTTGTTAGCGCGATCTCGCTTGGCAGAAGTCGAGCGCTTTACACAGTTAACTTCACTTTTTCGGGTTATGTACATGAATGCACTTTTGCAGATAGATGAAAAGTCGGGTTAGGAGTTTACAACGCGATCAGCTCTAACATGAGCAAACGCGAGACCCGTTGCATTGCAAATGCTTGTTGTAGTTTGCTCTTGCAACATATAACTCTTTTACATGAACCAAGTTGCTGCTAAGTATCTGGGAGAGTTCTGCTTGTGGGTGAGAGTTCAAGACAAGACACAAGTGAGAGCTCTGGAGAAGAGTCTGAACTTAATGTAAATTTCTCACAGTGCCATAAAGTTTGTCATAAAGTCATTCCCTCTCCATGTAAATGCAGTCCTAGGCCTCTCTACAGAGAGCACAGGGGTTTCAGAAAGTTGTGTGGATAAAAAGAAGTGTCCTAACAGAGGGAAAATCGGCCGAAAAAGTGGCACGAAGGGTAACAGAAGTGATTGAGACACTCTGAAGACCACTTGCACTCCACAGATCTCTTCAATGTCTAATTCCGTCTCGAACTTTCATAATTGAAACATTCTCAATTCTACTTATTCGCAACAAATCCATTGTTGTTACTCATTATCCGATACACATAACAAGCAGTGACAAAGTCAATAGGTCTGCCCTGTTTTTAGGTGTATGTCTAGATGCAATAATATACAACTTATGGAGAGGCACTCAAATACCATCCAGGAGAGGCATAATTTGTAAAGCACAGGATTTTAGATTTCATGTTTTAAGCCACCCTCTATTACATAGACTAAACCTCTTGAAATGGATTTCTAGTTACATTTCCTTGCCAATGTCCCCTTCAGAGTCTTCCCTCATTTTACATCCCACCTGGGGCACTGGCTCATTTTTATAGCTTAACGTGTACACAAGGATAGCAGCTCTAAACACAGCACCATCATGGTCATTTACAAATATCAGGCTACAATTGCATCCATCTGGGCACACATGCACAGTCTCACACAAGGCCCTTTCTAAAGTATACACACTCATACACACATCACAGGTACACATACACAAAATTAACTTTAATCCACCCATGCACACAAACTAACCATCAAATATCCTTGCACAAATACCAATCAAGCCACAGATATATCCCTTCTACATACATGCTCCATCCACATCCATCTATTCATCCATATGTGCACAGAAATTCAGAATTCATCCAAACATAAAATCACAGGCCACACTATCTCCCACTCACCCAGCTGTCGACTATTTGACACCACCATCCACTTCTCCATCCATTTACACATGCAATAATACAGTAATTCACCTCCTCCAAATATATCATAACTTGACATATGTATTTGCAAGCACACAAAAACCACTTGGGGAATACTGGTGCTGAAATAACAGATATTTATACTCAGTTATCCCTACTTAACTATTTTATTCACTCAACCATCCATACACATGCCACTCCACACAACTATACTTAAACACATGCATAGAATAGGCAAGATTGTAAGCACTGCTTCTAAAGACTGTGCTGTGCCTATAATTTGAGAGGGGGTCCTACACTGAAACTTTCAGAGTTTTACCTCTTCTGTGACAGTATGAAACGTTTGCTGCTGCGGCAGTGTCAGGAAAGAAAGCTTCCACTGTTGTTACCGTGCTGTTCCTGTTCCATGAAGGAGGGGAGTCTGCACTGTTGCCCATGATGTATCTGTTCCACAAGGAATGTGGGTCTGCGCTGTCAATACCCAGCAGTAGCTGTTCTTTGTGGTATACTTTGGTGTACGTCCTCTGTGAAGATGGGAAGCTTGTCAACTGATGCCCTGGTGTATCTGTCCTGTGAGAGCGGGAAGCAAGCACTGTTAGTGCCTTGCTGTGCCTGTTCTAGGAGTGACGCTTGCACTGCTGACAGTGTGCTGTACCTATTCTGTGATTGAGGGAAGCTTGTACCTTCATGCTTCAGAACACCCACCCACCTAGAGTTGTGTACCGATCAGTTGGTGCTGTGGGGGCTTATCTGGCTGCAAGCCTTAGCATGATTGTGAGCATCCAGTTAGAGACCTCAACTTGCAATAGGGGTAGCCACCTTTCTCAGAAAAAACACTACACTTTTCTGTGTATTCTGAGTTTATGATGAGGTCGGTTATTGGTTGATAGGGTTGGTCATTGGTAAGTAAATAGCAGTTTGTTTAAAACCTTCTGCATTGTTTTTTCATAGGAATTCTTCATGTTTGCATTAAAAATATTTAGGAATAGTCTAGACAGCTCTAAAATATGCTTGAAAGTCTTGTTAACATGTAGTGCCGCTTTATGTTAAGATTTCAACATTGAAAATGCTGGAGTGTGGCTTATTTATCCGACTTGGCATAAAAATACTGGCCACTTGTCAGTCTCAATCCCCCTACAATAGCTTGGATGGTTAATATACCAGTACCAGAGCATTGCATGTAATGTTAGAGCTCACATTTGTAGACTAATTAAGATAGTTTAATGGGCAAATGCTTTTGTTACAGCTGTTCTTGTGTAAGCTTCTTCCCCCAGTTGCTCACTTCCTTTTGCATCTTCCTAAAGGCTCTTCACCATCTGCTGCGCAGGGGTGGTGGTGAGGATGTTTACTTGGAGATAGTGTCTCCCATCTCCTTCCTGCCTCAGCCTGGTTCCATCTACCCTTTCTATTGTTATCTCCATTCAAGTTATCCTATTGTGGTGTTCTGTCCATGCTAGTGGGTGAGGAGGCACCTTCTGGGGCAATCAATTAGCTACATACCATCAAGATGATTCAGTGGGTCGAAGATGACTATGTGAGTCCAGCCTAAGCCTCTCTAGTACATCACTCTATAACAATAGGACACATTAGTCACAATTCCTGTCACCATCATATGCACAATGCAGCTTAACGGCATACAGCTGTCGAAGTGTTTGCTCCTCAGTATATCATTTTGACTATATACTGATAAATTATATACTATCATTATCTTAATGTCTTTAAGTTTGTAATAACATTTTTATATTGTCTATTAAAAAGAAGAAAAAAAGAGGTCACTGGTTCCTTTATGTATAGCTCACAACAGTGTACAAGGGTTGTAAGGTCCAGGTGGTTTCAAACTTTCCTTTCCTGGAGCTTTAGGTGCCTTCCGTCATTACACACCCTCTAAGAATTCTGCAGCATTTTCTACTGTTTTGCAGCTTTCTTCTAGTCTGCTCACCTATTTCCTCTCCTTTTCCAAGTGTGACCTGCTGCTGGGACTAGGCTACTAAAAGGCTTGCTCTCCCTACCCATCCTAAGCCTGGTCTGCCTATGCCAGCCTGCTCTCTTTGGCCTATGCGCCCTAAATTGCTATAAGGAAGGAATGGACTAGAATGGGCAGGTGTCTCCAACCAGTCGATCACGAGCTAACCATAGGTCGCACACCCCTTCAGAGTAGCTCACAGCCCGAAGTTCATTTAAAAATAAACACAGGTTTATTTTATATTATTATCATCATGCTGCAGATGGCAGGGCCTGAAAAGGAGCATTTACGACCCACGCCGAGTGACAGAGGCGAAGAATTAAAGCACTAAGGTATTTAATCCTTAAATAAAAGTCCTTCTCAACTCAGTATTTTGGAGGTGAGAACAAAATGATGTTTCTCAGTGTTTTTAATTGGAGAAAACTAAAATAAAAAGTTACCTTATGATGAAGTTAACTTTTCATTTTACATTTCTCAATTAGTTTTTTTAAAGTGTTGCATTTACAAACAGGAGGCCTCTTGCTCCCATTGGCCAACAGAACACAGTGCCATATTTATAACTGAGAAACACAGCATTTTTTCACACAGGAGAAATTTACAGTGCAGAAAAATGTTCAACATTATGAACATTTTGCACTTTAAATTTCTCCCATTTGAAAAATTTGGTGTATATTTGTGTTATACATGTAAGGGTGCCACATATGGCAAATGGTATGTCCTGTGCCACAAGAACACACAACACAGACTCTGTTACCCATATACATATATCTCATTCACAGGCACACATGTTCATACATTCCTAAAAACCACGCTCTCACTGACACACATGGCAGCCCTGTCATAGTGCCCCTAGTCAAAGTGTTTTGTTGAAACTTTAGTACCAGGCTGTAGGGACATTAGAGTTAAAGTCACAGAACCTGGCCGTGGGGGTGTGTGGTAACAATACAGAAATTGTTTAGCCTTCGGTACCTCATGATAATTTTCACTGATCAGAAGTAGCTCTCACGAAAGAAAAAGTTGGAGACACCTGGTCTAGACTATCTCACTGAGGCTCTTTGCTGAATGGCTTTAATAAAAAAAAAAACTGAAAACTTATGCCTCTAACCCTTCACATGACCACCACACAGTGGCCTCAGCCCGCTCTATTCATTTTAGTTGAGTACACCTTGTTGTTTGTTGGGAAATCTCAGACTTGTACCCCTAACAATATTGACTAAGCTATGTCCCTGATTGCATCACATGCTTAGAACACAAGGGATACACAAATACACTTACTGGTGGAAAGGAAAGGACAGAGGCTCCACTGCACAGATGGGCACCCGGCCACGCTGGCCTGTGGACAGGGACAAACCATCCCATCTATTCTCATCTCCAATGTCCTTCACCTGGAGCAGCTCATCCGTACAAACACTCAGGTTCTCCTCCTGTGCATCTTCATCCTCCTTTGGATGAAGGACACTGAACACCACTCTTGCAAAAAAGTGGCCTGCAAAGGGTGAGGAAAAAATGCAGTCATCTACTGGTAGGTATCGTCACTTTTTTTTACACTAGGCCATCACATGCATTCATTAAACATCAACACTGTGCTGGAAAGAATGTGCTTCGTAGTTGGAGGACAGGGGGGGTTCTAAGACACATACCAAAAATTGGTGGTCAGTAAGAAACAAGAATACATCAGTTTTATGTCACTACACAGAGCACACCTACAAGGATTTACAATTCACTAATGGTATGCCTATCCTTAAATCATACCTTATTCTTAACATTAACCTAATTCTGAATCTAATGGTAAACTTACCCCATACCCTAAGGAGAATATAAACCCTAATCCTAAACCTTACATTATTAACTAGCCTAACCCTAAACGTAAGGTTAAGCCTCCTCATATCTCAAACATTATATAAACCTCAACCCTAACGTGTATTTCTGATCAACCAGATTTTGGATGGCACCCAGTTATACTTCCAGATTTATCACTTTCGAATGTCAAGCGAGTGTATGCTTTAGCAGGAGCTCTGCAGAACTGAATTGCTGAAAATAGCTTTAAACTCTGCAACCAACACCTTGAGATCTTGTTATTCTTTCCACCAGTCAGCATGGTCTTTACTGATCACCAGAGTGTTCGTTAACTTGCTATTCATGGGATTTCCACCAGCATCTCCCTTGTACCAAGTATCTTCACTTTGTATTAGATCTGCAGGTTACTTACAGCCTATATCAAGTATTTCGACCACAGCTTATAGTTTCAACACCATCCTTTGAGGAAGATGTATCTCTACAGATTGGATGAAGACTGGCACTCTAGCACATCCTTTGCTGGTTGGGAGAAATGTGATTTGGCAGAGGTTCTTTCATATCTGACTTGAAAAAGCAGTACAAATCTAATCAATTCCTATCTGGTGATGGCCACCCTAAGTATAAGTGCACAACTATGACTTTTACTCGCACCATTGGTATATAACAGAGACCAAGCTGTATTTTTATGATCGTTTATTAGACCTTCAAAGTTATTGATTTAATCCTTCCTGCCTACCATGCAACTAAAATGTACCTCCTCAGGAAGAAGAAGAACATAGCCCTGGTATTCCCAATGTTGTTAAAGCCGAGACCTCTCCTTTGGCAATATGTTCCTTCAGGTGAAAACTAACTATTTCTGACTTTCTTCATGCTGGCGAAAATTTAGGGCCTGATGACGACCTTGGCAGATGGAATACTCCGTCACAAATGTGACGGATGTCCCGTCCTCTGTTTTACAAGTTCCAGTGGATCTACTGGAACTTGTAATACGGCGGGCGGGTTATCTGCCATGTTTGTGACAGAGTATCCCATCCGCTCAGGTCGTAATCAGGCTCTTAATGTTTTTTCTTTGTTTTTTATCAAAGTTACAAAAGTAGCTTTTTTGTTTGGTTTCTGCTCAAATTCTCAGTCCTCATATTTTCTGAAATTGATTTTGGTCTTTTACCTTGCTTTTAATATGGCTCTGTTGCCATAAGGCCTGATTCATGCTTAAAATATTCTAAATATAGTAATGGTTTTAATAGACATTTGACACAAAACTATTGCATAGAGATGGCAGCACAGTAAGTAAGCTGCTGTGTTACAATGGTACATTGAGGTGGTGCTGTTCGGAAAGATGAGTCATGAACAATATTTTAACTTTGATTGCTGTGCTTATCAGCTGCAGTGTTGTTCATGCGAAAATAGAGATATGCACTATCTGTTGTTTTGCAGCACTGGTAGCAATGTGTTCTGATCTGCTTTTAGTGTCTATTTGATATTTATGGGCTATGATGTATGGAGCAGAGGCACATTCATGCTTCATATTTGCTGGGGTGCTCAGGACCGCTGCATATAACTCAGGTTTAATCTAGAACATCGGTTCCCAACCTGTGGTCCCTGGCCTCCCAGTGGTCCGTGACACATTCCCAAGGGGTCCGCAGGCCTGGGCCAGGTGGGGCCGCTGACAGGAATATGTGTGTGTTTTTATATTTTTTTCTTCCTTTGTGTAGCAGTTTTATAAGCACTGCAAAGTTCCTTGTACATCCAGCATTTTTCTGGCAAAAACAAAAGTGTCAAGATAACTCTGGTGATTAATGTACCTGCTAGAGAGAGATGGGAGTTTTGTCTAGTGGCAGTTTTGACTCATCCAGGGTAGCACAGATGGTTAATATGCCTGCTGCAAAGAATGAGTATCATACAAGAACAGTATTTTATGTGCATAGCAGAGTGGGCTACTGCTTTTGTCACAGTGGTTGTTACTGTGCGGTTCATAAGTTACAGTCATAATCTAGCACGTGAGCTATGAACTTCCATCAAAGAGCTGAATGCAAACTGCATTGCACAAGTTAGAAACGTATTTTTTTCCCCGTATTTCAGTTTCCTTATGTTGCTAAAAAAAGGCTTGCTTGCGTAGAAATACATTTATTAAAGTCAACTCTAACTGTGTTATATTCTGAATCCTGAGTTTCTACTTCTCCAGACCACACACTCTTAGAAAATGCCTACCAGTGTGAATGGCATGCGAATCCTATGACTTGAAGTCCCCTGTAAAGTGCTCCAACACCCTACACTGGAATGAGAGGTGCTATAAAATAAATGGATTACATGTGACAGAGGCTACGGAGCAATAAGAGGCCCTTATGGTTTTACTTCCTTTTCCCACCACATATTTATGTGAACGACTTTCTCAGATCTACCGTGCCTAAAAAAATAAAAAACGAAATCGCATGGGAAATATAGAATCTGACCTGAGGATTCAGCTTTTCTAAATAAAACCAGACATTGAAAAGTTAGTCGTTGAGATGCAGGGCCAACCTTCCCATTAAAATGTTCTGATTTTTTTGCATATTTTTTTCAATATACAATCATACTGTTAGTAATTTGAGCTTTGTTTGGTGTGTACTTATTTGTGTATTTTTTGTGAATCACTATTTTAATGTTTGAAATTTCACGCATACAAATTGTTTGGGGGTCCCCAGCATTCAGTAGTGATTCAGTGGGGGTCCTCAGGAGTCAAAAGGTTGGGAACCGCTGATCTAGAGCAGTGCCCTTAAAGTGACATAGATGGTCTCTCAATGAGATGGGAAAGAACAAAAATCAGAAAGAGTAGTCATGAAGGAGTCAAGCAAGTAAATGTCTACACAAATCTGCTATCTGACCAGTGATACACTGCGGGCTTTCAGCAGATAATCAGAGCCCTTGAGAACTTAAAACAAAAATGTACTGCGTGGGGAGCAGAGCCTTGTTGGGGACAGGGTTTCATTCCAAGAAGTCTATGAGAGACACTTATCCTACCTCCACGATGGTCTCTACCAACCCCTCACCCCCCCCCCAAAAAAAAAAAGTTTGCTGTGGCCGATATGGTAGGGTATTTTCAAAACCCTTACTTGGCATTGGCTGCTGGGTGCCTCAAAAGACAATCTCAATCACGTAGTGGAGAGGTTTCCAGTTCAACTTTTCTTGCACTGTGTAGGTTGTTTATTCACCAGTTGCTCATGTGAAGAGAGTCCATGTCATCTGACACACAGTGACACCGTAAGAGTTGACAGGTCTACAGTTATGTTGATGTGCATTTTAGTGATTCACAGTAAATCAGAAACACCTAAAAATGGTTGGGTTGATACATAGATTTTCTAACTACCTTTAAACTTACCCCCCAGTTCCCTCAAACAAATGAAATAGTTGGATGAAATAAAAACAGTGATCAAGTATTAGGTTGGGAGGAGGTGAGGTATGGCTTAATGGAAGATTTCTGAAGTGTGGATCAGCTAAAACAAATGGGTATACATGAAAAGTTCAAAATGTTTTATATAACACTGGTAATAGGGAATAGTGGCTCAGGAAAACATGGAAAATGTGCAGATAGGATTGTGGAGGGTTGGTGTCTTAGGATCCCTCTCAACGTTTGACATGACAGAAGTTGTGTCTAACTTACGACACAAGATGTTGCTTAAATGAATGTAAAAATTGTCAGGTGGTGAATGGGGTACCTTAGGACCTGCTGAATTGGCAGCCGAAGATGTTCAGGAACTTGGATGCTATGGGACCTCCTTTGTGTCTGTGTATGATGAGGATATTGGAGGAGACCTCAATGACTCTCTGATGTCCTGGGTGTTGGATGGGGAAAGAGAGTTCTGCTGAGATGTAGCTGGTGTTGTGTGTTGAAGGAGATAGCACGGGTTATGGTCAGAGTTGGGTTCAATAGAGATATGGAAGAAGATGCACCTGAATGGACAGAGGGAAGCCACAGGCTGTGCAAGATTGTGGGTAATGGACAAGGTTCAGGACATAACACCTTGCTCTGCAAAAGGATGTACTTCCAGTTTGAATTTATATTTTTAGTGGTTTGTGCTGAACCTCACCATGCAAGAGTCTGAGCCCCTGTATCTAATGAATGTTCTTGGACATAACTGGGGTATCTCACAGTGAGGGGGAATTACATTCCCCATTGAATCCAGTGCTGATTATCAGAAAGCTGAAGGCTGATTATTAGAAACTCATGTAGGTACTATTGGGTTAACAATCAATGTTCTTGATTACCCCACATACATACACTCAAAATGTGTCTTTTCTTGTGGTACATGCATACCCCTTCTTTACTCTAGGATGGAAAGTTAGGCTGGAATTGGGAAGCTCACTCCCTACACCGTCTCCTGTGTAATTATGTTGGTAGATGTTAACTCATGTGAGCCCTGAGTGCCCTGGGCTCTAGTTTTAGTCTTCCATTCTGAACCCACATTGTTCCCATTTTGCCTAATTTGAAAGCCGAGTCAGGGGTTGGATGGGTGTTCTCTGTAAAGTATTATCCAACCCTGGTTTTCTTTGAAATTTTAAATTGGTGTAGCCTTTTTCTCACCACCTTCCCCTCCCTCTTGAATCATTCACTCTCTCTGCATTCATACTCACCTTCTTGCAGAAGGAGGCCAAGGTACAATGTGGCCAGGTGTTGCTCATTTACTGCCACCTGGATCTCTGTGTCTTCCACGAGCTGGGAATTGAGCCAGTAACCCTGGTCAAAGAGCAGGTACTCTAGACAGCATGCCACATAGCCTGAGGAACGAATGCGGAAATAGAAGGCATGTGTGAAGGCAGAAGGCTCAACATCGAAACAAAGAAACAGAGTGGGATGGTGGAAGAGGATTGCTTAGGCACCTTCATGAGTGCCACCAGACTCATTCAGATAGGATCACCAGGACCACTGACAGGAAGAGTGAGGTCTGACCCACTGAAATAAGGAGTGTCCAGCTCAGCTAGATGAGGACTATGATGCTGAGCTATACGAGGGATGCCAGGCCAAATCTAATATACAGCCACAGACCCATAAGGATAAGGACTTCCATAACAATCTAAAATAGGAAGCAACAAATCCATCCCAATAAACCTCCCGAGGCACATCCAGCAAAGGACCACCAGGACCATAATGATGAACATCTTAAGGCCCACATTTGTAAAGATACCAGGCCCATCCAGATGATGACCCCACATCCATTTAGCTATGAGCTGCCATACCAATCAAATATGCCCACTATCCATATACATCTGGACCTATGGACTTCCCATAATCTTCAGTGTTTGCCACAATAGGAATGCAATTCAAAGCCCCTTAATTTAATCATAAAAAAGGATGCAATTTAGAAAGTGCACTGTTAAAGGTCACAGAATCATCCACACCATTCTCCTTTTATCTGAGCCAAGAACTGTAAAGCATGCACAGTTTGTGTGTTACAGACTTTCTGCTCATGAAATCAAAACACAACAGCCAGCCTGCCAGACTGTTAGAAAACATCCCAATGCCCAATAAATAAACCGCTGTATAAATTATTTAAGCGTTGCACCTTCTGGATCTACTGACTTGGCACATGTTGCCAGCAGCCCATGCACCACTGAAATATTAAAAATAGAAATCTTAGTTTAAACATATGTTTTCATCTGGCATCCCCACCCATCTGAGTTCAATTTATGAAAAAGTTTAAAAAAGGTAGCGCGAATGGTGGAGAAGTGTGGCAATAGGTATTGGGTAAGCTTATTACATTTTTGATGCTGGCTGCTTGGTTGCTACATACCTAAGCTCATATACGTGGAGAACTTCCAGACTTCTTCCACCGTCTTGAATGTGATGACAAAGAGATCCTGGAGCGCGTGAACTGATAGCAAGCGAGCTGACAGCTCCTAAGGAAAGTGTTCATTATAGGAAAGGACCAAATTAGAGAGAGACCAAAAATAAAAAATGAACAAAAATGTAAACCACAGCAGTTTTACCAGCTTGTTGAGCTAAAGAGCCAATCTCCAGAACTACATATCAAACCCCATATGTGACTTGCAGCACCAGATACAATATTATAGATTGAGATTTCAGATCTGAACATAATGCTTCTTAAGGGGCACATGGGAATGGGCAAACAATTCAAAAAGGGGCGGCAGAACGGAACAAATATCTAGATCTGGTCTCCACTATACTTACTACAATACTAATGATAAGGACTCCAAAAATGTACATAAAAATCTAGATGAGTCCTTCAGCCTAGACATAATATTTCAGATGTGGCCTGGAGAACTGCAAAAGCACTCCAGAACAGTATGCACCTTTGGTGTGTACGTTTGTAGCACAACCCCCATTTTAATATTACTCATACCTCTTCCTAGGCACTGATACATTTCTGCCTTGTATTGGTATATCTCACAGATCCGGTAACAGAGGAATCAGTGCTGGAGTATCCAATCAAGTTTCACTTTTCCTCTAATCACTTTTTCCTCACATTGGCCGTCATTATGAGTACCCTTTACATTTTGAAGAGGCCAGTAAGGAGAGTCACCAAAACCCAGGGGCATAGTATCAAGAGGGGTGTAATAATTTCTTAGAGTGGGGTAAGAGCTTCTTGAAAACTCATTGATAGGTGATCACCGCCACGTAACATCATTGCTGGGACAGAGAGTAGACAACTGTGTGGGTGTATGTAGCTTGTAGGCAGAGACCGCATGATTTAATCCAGTGGTTCCCACCCTTTTGACTCCTGAGGACCCACACTGAATCATTAATGGGAGCCGGGGACTCCCAAGCAATTCGTATGATTGTAATTTCAGACATTAAAACAGTAATTCACAAAAAATGCACAAACAAGTACACACCAAACAAATACTCGACTTACTAAAGATAGAAAAAATACGCAAAAATTGCAACATTTTAATGGAAAAGTTGGCACTGCATGTAGGTGACTAACATTTCAATGTTTGAATTATATTTAGGAAAGCTGAATCCTCAGGCCAGATTCTACATTTCCCAAGTGATCTTTGTTTTTATTTTTTAGGTACATAAGACCTGAGAAAACTTTTTCACATAAATATGTGGTGGGGAAAAAAGTAAAACCATAAAGACCTTTCTCCTCTCCATAACGTCTCTGTCACATGTAATTCATTAGTTTTATAGCACCTCACCTACCAGTGTAGGGTGTTGGAGCACTTTACAGTGGACTGCACAGTGCAGAATTCACATGTCATTCACACTGGTAGGCATTGTCTAAGAGGCTTGGTCTGGAGAAGCACAAACTCGGGATTCAGAACATCACAAAGTGGTTAGCGTTGACTTTAATAATAAGAATCTATTTCTACACAAGCAAACCTTTTTTAGCAGTATAAGGATAATGAAAGACTGGGAAAAAGCATAAATGTATAATTTGTGCCATGTAGTTTGCATGCAGTTCTTTTATGGCAGTTCATAGCTAACTGTGCTAGATTATGATTAAAATTTATGAACTGCATAGCAACAAAATAATCTCTGTGACAAAAGCAGTAACCCACTGTGCTATGCACATAAAATATTGTTCTTTGCATGATACACGTTCTTTGCAGCAGGCATTTTAACCATCTGTGCTACCTTAGATGAGACAAAACTGCCACTAGA
The DNA here is from genome assembly GCF_031143425.1 of Pleurodeles waltl. Classification (NCBI taxonomy): domain Eukaryota; kingdom Metazoa; phylum Chordata; class Amphibia; order Caudata; family Salamandridae; genus Pleurodeles; species Pleurodeles waltl. Next base: position 640,026,179 of record NC_090446.1, on the reverse strand, counting down.
CAAAACTCCCATCTCTCTCTAGAAAGTACATTAATCACCAGCATTATCTTAACGCTTTTTATTTTTTCCTGAAAGCTGCTGGATGTAGAAGGAACTTTGCAGTGCTTTTAAAACTGCTGCACAAAGGAAGTACAAATATAAAAATACGCAAGTTGCAGTCAATAGGCCCCAGCTGGAGAAGTGCCTTCCTGCTGGCCCAGGCATGTGGACCCCCTGGGAATGTGTCACGGACCCCTGGGGGAGGAGGGGTGCTCAGACCACAGGCTGAGATCAGCTGATTGAATCTACTCCCAAGTTCCTTGCTCGGATGGCAATCAGCAATTTTCATAGTGGTGCTTAGTCAGAACTCTGGGTACATCTCTTCAGCCTCTACCAAGTATGAAAAAACAGATTTAAGCTCTGCATGCTTTTAGCTGAAGTCATGTATTCTAAATTAGATTCTGAATCCTTAGAGCACTGCAAGGCCTGGTTTTCGACATGTTTTCTCACAGCATATCACCCATCTATCCCTGCATTATGTTACAGTGGGCAACGAGGCTGTGTGATGGTGCCAAGTAACCAGTAATCTCAGCACAGTATACCTGTTTATGATGCATCTTTGATAAAGGTGCCGGTTTATCCAGAGCTGGACATGCAAACAATTTCTTTCTGCAGCAGCACTTCATCAAAGCAGCGCCAAATTTCTCAGGCCCATGCATGTCTTGATGCTACTGAATCAATCAATCAATCATTGGATTTATAAAGTGCACTACGTACCCATGAGGGTTTCAAGGCGCTGGGTGGGGGGGAAGCTGGTGTTACTGGTCGAAGAGCCAGGTCTTGAGGAGTCTTCTGAAGGTGAGTAGGTCTTGAGTCTGTCGCAGGTTGGTGGGGAGGGTGTTCCAGGTTTTGGCGGCGAGGTATGAGAAGGATCTGCCGCCTGAGGTCTTTCTTCGGATGCGGGGGACGGCGGCGAGGGCGAGGTTAGAGGAGCGGAGCTGATGGGTAGGGGTGTAAAAGCTGAGTCTGTTGTTTAGGCAGGCTGGTCCGGTGACGTGGAGTGCTTTGTGAGCGTGGGTAAGAAGCTTGAAAGTGATCCTTTTGTCCACGGGGAGCCAGTGAAGGTTTCTCTGGTGGTGGGAGATGTGGCTGTGGCGGGGTACGTTGAGGGTCAGTCTGAGACCTGTAGTCCTGGTTTTATAATGGAATAAAAAAACGACATGCCCAGAATGCAAAGACCTGGAAACTTGGCAGGCATACTGCATGCCATGGTGGTCTTGAGGAGAACTGAACATTATGGAAGTTTCTTTTGCTCGATAACTTGGGTGGTTAATGTAGGGGCATCAGATTTTAAAAGACAAAAACTGGAACATTCCACAAATATAGAGGTGGGATTACACATCTGCTTTGTGCGACAGGCACAGATTGACTTAACTGACAGCCTTCATCTACATAGATAATATAGACATATGTAATCATAGGAAATTGAATTTGCTTTCCTCAGTTCTCACTTGACCCACTCCAAAAAAAAAAATATGTTAGATTTACTGAAATGTGCCGCAGTAGATGGCTAAAAAGCAAGGATTTCTAATCACCCCAGGTTAATGCATTTGCTGGAGTCACTTTAGTGTATACTCTGGCTATATGTTAGAATCCTAATAAAATAGCTTCGTTATTGTGCCTGTTTCAGAGCATCCACACTAGGTCACAAATGCAAAATGTGTTTTCTATGTAAAATAGCTCAGTGCCTTAATGTCTTTATCACAGAGACATTGTTTATCTTGTGGGTTTCACGGGTCGAAGTGTATAAAATAGCTCAGTGAATTGTGCACTAGCTGAAACTGCGGCAAGAACATGCAAGGCGTATCTCATTATTCATGTAGCTGGTGATATCTTTTTAGAAGGTCCATTTGCAGCTTTCTGTAAATAGCAGGAGACCTCCAAAAATGTCTTCCAGAAAAGAATCAGTATTGTTGCTGCCTATGTGTGGGTAAAAAACACAGTTTCTGGGTAATCAACAAGGATGACACTATGTGAGCTGTTACATAGAGACCAACTCCTGGATTTCGGCATTCCCCGTCATTTGATGGCAATTTCCTGAACACATCCCATGGTGCATTGGGTACTGAAGATGGTAGACGACGGATTAGCAGTCTGAGGGCAGAGCTTCATGATGAATGTCTGTAAGGCTCCTGGGACCATTCTGAGGTTTGGCAAGATATCGTCATGAGATGCAATCAATTGGGCATGGCGCTCTCTCACAGTTCCTCCCGGGCACTGGTAAACCCAAATCTCTACACTCTATACATGCAACTTTGTGTACCTCTGAGCCTCCCAGGAGCAGTACTCAGTGTTTAACGAAACTTGAGGGTGCCCCCTGCAAAGTATCTGGAGGTGGCCCCCTCCCCGGACCCAGGCAGGGGCCTGCCGCCGGTGCACAGTATAATGTGCTGAGGGGGCCCCCTGAAGCTCAGACCCCCCCACCCCGCACCGTGGGGGTTGAAGGGGCCGTTGTTATGCCGCTGACATTACTAGAACTGCTCTGGACATGGAAGGGATGAGAAGTTAAGCAGCAGCACTGCTTACGGAGAACAATGGTCCTGGGCACCTTAATTAGAACGTTGGTGGACCCCGTCCGGTTTCCTTTTCTTAAACAATAATCAAAATTAGGTTAATCAATTTCAGGTATTTTATTACATCAACGTCTTGACGTAAGCAAATGCTGATGTGGGGTCTACGGATTTGGAACTATGGAGATTGCATTTTCTCTCCTACGCTTCTCTCGCGCAGGCCAACCCTGCATTCTGTAGATCTTCATCACCTGAACAGCCGCAACTGCTCCAAAATTAAACTTTCAACCTAATCCCCGACACCGTCACGTATGCAAAGCTGCTCCTAACCATCCAGGAGGCTAAGCGTGTCCCACCTCGGAGACACACCCAGATCAAGCTACAGTCACATTTTGCCCCACATCAACAATACACTTTACACTCAACTGCAGGCACAATCATGCGTACCACATGACTCCAATTCAGGTAGCTGCCGTGTTAACCTATTTTGTGTCTTATGTCTCTACCTATATATTAAACCTGCCCAGACTGTCACTTGCAAATACTGCAGAACTACTACTTATATCCCAGACAATTACCTCTGCTGGCGCAACCTGTCTTCTGCCGTTTTTACTTGGGTACACCACGTTGCTCACCTTTACCTAACAATGTTGACTAAAATATGCCCTTGCCCACGCGATCGGAATTAAAATTACTGCAAGGACAGTTTCGGGTGAGTGCCTTTCACCTTGAGATTCCACCTGCTAAAGGTGGCGGAGTCCCTGGGTCAAATACCCTTAGTGATTTCACGTCAGGGGCCTTCGAAATCTCACTCATAATCCACTGATGATTACCCCCAATGTCACTTGTACCCCAGGTTATTTACAGGGTGGAACAGGCCTATAGTGCAATTAGACAGTGGCCGATGGGCTGGTATGACAGATCAGAGTGTAGGACGGTCTCTTTTAGCAGTCTGAGGGCCTGTTTTATGGCCTGGTGGGTTAATGTTGATTTGACTGATATTGCCACAAAGATTACCCGCAGGAAACACTAAAGCATGCAAACATACAGCGTGCCTTAACAAGTTCAAAATGGGCCCGATGTGTAAATGTGGGCCACTGTTTTTTAGCTGTTTGGTTACTTTTATTTCAGTGTCTATTTTTTCGTCCCTGCCCCATTCAGGTTATTAGTAACTCCGAGAGGGGGGGAATACCACAGGATTTAAGGAGGGCCTCATAGCGAGGCTTTCTACAGCTGCATTTAAGAGCAATCCATCCACAGCAGGAACCGCAGAGAGGGGTAGTTTCTAGAAATACCTGGCCTGCAGCAACCACACAAGCTCTTCCTGTGCTCAGGAAGGAAACACAAAGGGAGCTCTGTCTGTTACATATTAACTGAAGGCAAGGAATGGGATGCCCTCCACCAACACCAAGCTAGCTTCCTGCTACAACAAAGGACACTGTCAGTAAGTAGGGCTTCTTTAACTATTGCGTCTGAACCACAAGGGTAATACCGTTGCTCCACAAGCAGAATGTGAAAATATACAAGACCTGAGCTCACTGCTTTGCAAATGGGTGTCATGACTTTCAGATTAAGATTTGAGAGTAACAACGCTATTTACTGGAAAGTGCGGCTCCTCCATAGGGGCGGAGGAGCGTCTTCCCCCCCTCCCACCAGCAGCTGCAAATCTTTCCCCCCAAAACGAGAATAAACTGGGTTTATTATCGTTTTTGCAGGAAAGGGGCAGGGCCACGGGGGTGACGAGCAATGAGGGGGAGTGCTCAGCACTCCCTCTCAGAGCGCACGTGTGTTTGGCCGGCCATCTCGTGCACAGTCACACACACACATGCGCAGTGGGCTCTCTCCAGCCCAGCAACACAATTGCCAGGCTGGAGAAAGCCTGCACATGCTCCCAGTCTGCATGGGAGCGCCTTTGGCTGGGCGCTCCCAGCCAATCCTGAGACTGCTCTGAGAAGCCTCAGGATTGGCCGCAGCACAGACTGGGAGGCTGTGCCTGCAAAGGAGCGGGAGGAGCATATGGAGCGGCTGTGGAGGTAAGTGTTTTTTTTTAATTATTTCATTATTTGTTATTTAATCCCGCCTCCCTCCCCCTGCTAACCCCTCCCATCCTCCCCCTGCATGCCGCCCTGCCCCTTCTGCATCGCAAAAGCCACGACTGTTTACTGGTCAATGCAAAACCAAAATAGGTAGTGATCTCATTGCAATTCTGCCCAGTCCACATCCAATGCAAAAAACATAAGATTTGAGTGGAATACAGACTAAACGGAACACCCCGGGAGACCTGGCTGCACAGAAATTTCTATTTTGTGATTGATCTCCGCCACATCTTGCTCATTTTCATCACATCCCATCAACACAAGACTGACCCTAAGAGAATATGACACAGCATTAAGGGAATGATTCAGTGGCAGTTTCTTCCTTAGAGCATGTGGTCCCAACCCTCTGGCTTTCAGGCACGTCAATCCTGCACTTATAATTTCCGTGCTGCCTCCTCTTACCTCCGAGCATCATCAGGCAGCCAGGCACTAAAGGGATGACAGTTGCACTTGGGTGGGAATCCCTCTCTTAGGGCATACCTCGTTACATCCCTTGCATAGTATGGATGAGGACGCTACAGCAGCGACGCCATCACACAGATGAAATCCATTCTCATGATGAAACCCTGCGTGAAGCTCACTTCACACGTTCAGAGAAAATTTGCATTTTGGCAATTTCCCTAATCAGTCATTTACAATTACACACTGCTTGCTTGGATTGTGTTGTGGTGCTCAGGCGATCCCAACCTCTAGTCAATGAGCCGTTTCATGTACATTATTTACCGACAACCATCTCTAACTGGCACTTCATGTTTTTCAGGGAAATTCATCCAGATACTTTTTTTTCCAGTGAGTTATGTAAATAGCCTTTTAATTACTAGACAGTAGTGAGCTAGTGCAATCTTTAAATCTTTCTTCTTTTCTTTATTATACAGTTTTTATATCACCCTGTTTGTCAACTCCCGCTTGAAATTGTTTTAAGGCTAGAGCTAAAGTGCAGTTTTTTCAATATATTCACAAGCAAACTTGAGCCTATGCAGCCTTGTTAACTGGATGTAGTGCAGCTTGTTTCCTGTCCTGGGATGGGAATTTACTCCTTTCTTGATAGATGGTCACCCAATAGTGCTGTTCCTGGGAAAAACCACCTCCTTCCTCCTTGCTGAACTCTTCTTCTAAGAGCAAGGGTTCCTTGTTCTGCGTGATCTCTCAGAGCATCTAACCTTATTTTTTTCTTGCCCCCCCCATTTTCATATTTCACCGGCCCCCACTGGAATGAAGCCCTTTTTGGTGTTGGAGGACTGCCGATTTGGAAGATTCACTATCTGGTTGTGGGGCTCTTGACCCCATTACCTGAATAATTTGATACCGTCCTGGGTCGCATGAGGCGGAGAGAGGGGGCTGATGAACCCCGCACCACATGCCCGATGTAGAAGTTGAGAGGTGCGGATGCTGCTGCTGCATGCGTCGCTCAACTGCTACATGTGTCTCCAGATTGATTGGCAGGTACATGGGTAGAGACAATAGAAGTCCTACTCCTGCTTGAGAGGAGGAGATTGTGGACATTGTGAATCAGGACTGCTGCTCCCTGATGACATTTTTGTTTTGCATGAATGAATGAATAAATGAATAAATTAATGAATGTCGGGATTTCTAAAAGGCACAGCTACTCCAAGCAGTGTTCTGGCGCTAAATGGAAAGTAAGAGTCAGAGGGCATAAAGAAACTTAAAGAGTGAAAAGCCAGGCCTTAAGTTGCTTTCTAAATGAACATTCACTGTCCACTTAGCGTAGTTCAGCAGGCAAGCCGTTCCAAGCATAAGGGTCCAGGAGGGGGAAGGATCTGCCTCCAGTTTTTGCTTGCTTTACCCTTGGAACCTTGGCATAGTGACCGAGTGATGAGTGCAGAGTTCTGAGGGGAGAGTAGAATTGAATCCTGGAGGACAGATATTCTGGCCCAGCCTGATGCACAGCCCTGCACATAATGGTCATGGTCGTAGACATGACCCTTTTTTACAGGAAGCCAATACAGATTCTTCAAAAGAGAGGCTTGCTTAGGTAATTGGAGAGTGAGTTGGGCTGCTGCGTTCTGTACAGTTTGCAAAATGTCTGCAGTAGGTACTTGGGGAGTCCTGCATAAAGGGCACTGGCATAGTTCAATCTGGACACCACTAGAGCCAGGAGCCAGTAATCCTTGAAGACAAGGAGAGGATTTGCAGACATTTTCTGGCCATTTGCATCAGACCAAAGCATGTAGCGACTGAAGTGTTTAAGTTTGTAGAGTTAGCTGTTTGTCAATCTTAACACCCAGGTTTGTCTCTATTTCAGTTTGGCCATTAGGTGAAGGAGACTTGTCCAGCCATTAGGCTTGTAGGTTAAAAGTAAAATGATGTCCGAAACAAAGAATCTAAGTCTTGCCAGTGTTGCATTTGAGTTGATTAGGTCCCATCAAGTGGAAGACCGCAGATAAACAAGGTTTGATGGTATCTTGATCAATTGCCTCATTTTTCTTAAAAGAGAAAAGTAACTGGGTGTCATCCACGTAGGACACTATCTTAGTCCCAAAAGACTCAACCAGTGTAGCCAGAGGAGACATAGGTGGTCATTCTGACCCTGGCGGTCTTTGACCGCCAGGGCGGAGGACCGCGGGAGCACCGCCGACAGGCCGGCGGTGCTCCAATGGGGATTCCGACCGCGGCGGTAAAGCCGCGGTCGGACCGGCACCACTGGCGGGGTCCCGCCAGTGTACCGCCGCCCCATTGAATCCTCCGCGGCGGCGCAGCTTGCTGCACCGCCGCGGGGATTCCGACCCCCCCTACCGCCATCCAGATCCCGGCGGTCGGACCGCCGGGATCCGGATGGCGGTAGGGGGGGTCGCGGGGCCCCTGGGGGCCCCTGCAGTGCCCATGCCACTGGCATGGGCATTGCAGGGGCCCCCGTAAGAGGGCCCCTACATGTATTTCACTGTCTGCTGTGCAGACAGTGAAATACGCGACGGGTGCAACTGCACCCGTCGCACAGCTTCCACTCCGCCGGCTCGATTCCGAGCCGGCTTCATCGTGGAAGCCTCTTTCCCGCTGGGCTGGCGGGCGGTCTGAAGGCGACCGCCCGCCAGCCCAGCGGGAAAGTCAGAATTACCGCCGCGGTCTTTCGACCGCGGAACGGTAATCTGACGGCGGGACTTTGGCGGGCGGCCTCCGCCGCCCGCCAAGGTCAGAATGAGGGCCATAGTTGGGCTGAGAACTGAGCCCTGGGGCACTCTACCAAGACACTATTTTTACTAGAGGAAAAAGGTGGAAGCCAAACCTCTTGGTATCTATCCTCAAGGAAGGATGTCAGCCACTTCAGAGCCGTGCCCCTCATTCCAATATCATAGAGATGGTCGAGCAGTCTGGAGTTTGGAACCTTATCAGAAGTGGCTGAGAGGTCTAACAATGCCAGGGCTGCTGTACCACCAACATTTAAAGTGTGTTTGATCTCTTCAGACGCTTCCAGGAAGGTGGTTTCAGTGCTATATTTAGGTCTGAACCCTGACTGACTGGAGTGGAGGAGCCTATTGTACTCTATATGATTTGAAAGTTGTAAAAAAGGTCCCTAGTGTATAAACAGTAAATTCACTGCTTGCCGCATTGTGGTGAGACCATCATCCTTAGCTCCGACTACTTAAATGTTGGTACCAAAATAATTTTACCTACTGCAGAACTGCTCCTCTCACAGTCCCTGCCTGACAAGGTAAAGTACCAGGAAACACTATACACAAAAGGACCACATCACCTGCCACTCTGTACACCTTCCTTAGAGAGCCAAAGATGATAAAGCTTTCTATTGGCACAGCTAAATAATGTACAGCAGAGGCCAATCAATGGTGTAACACAAAATGACGAGGTCCCCTGCAGATTGTAGTGAGGACCCCGTTAGTCTCTCATATCTCACAGATATTCATTGGCTTTGGGCTTAAAGGGTCCCCTGAAGGGCTGAGCCTCCGAAAGGTTTGGAGGCCCCCTCTGATGCAGGAGCAGCAGGGTCCTGTGTTACGCACCTAAATCAATCCAGAAATCAAAACCATTATTTCTGAACTCACCTCTTTCAAGACACAACTGGATGAGAACACCAGGAACTCTGGTAAACATTGTGCCCCGAGGGCACAACAGACATGTGCACCTGCTTTGTGCGCCCCAGGGCACAATAGTATTAAAAAAGGGGCTTACGATGCTTGTGCGCCTTCTGTAATACTGTAGTTCTGGCCCACATGTAGCACCAGCTCTAAAATGAGGGAGTGTTTCCTCATTTGTAGGAGGACGTGGGTCCATGCAAATGAGGTATTCACTTTGCCTCAATGCCTGCACCTTATTACCAGCGTGTGCACAGAGGCAAACATGCCTTTAGGAGGCGCACTAAAAGTGTGCCACAAATAGATGGCACACTTTCAGTGCACCTCAAAAGGCAACCCTCTTGGGGTTGAAAGAGGGCCCCATAGACACCATGGACAGTCCCCTGCAGGCGGGTGCAGTCACTCACTGCACCTGCCTGCAAGAGGATCTTAAATCCCCTTCGAAAGTACAGGTGGATTGCTGCCTGCACTGTGGAACACAAAGCAGCTTTTAAACAACTCCTCCATATTTCACTTGAAAGCGCGGCCCCCAGGGTCGCACAAGTTCACAGTTGCCCTGGGGGTAGCGCATTCTTTGTAATATGACACAGTTTCCTTGTTTGCGCACTGTGCACCTTTTGAAAGATGCCCTGTGTCTCAAAAAAGGGAAGTGCGCCATATTCATATTATGGCCTCTGGGGGATGTGTTGGATATGAAAATGACTGGACAGGTGACTTTTGGAACCTGTACAGATGAGTGGTGACTTTAGAAGATCTCAGTAAGCACATCAATGTTCAATTATATGAGCCCTGGAGATATAGAACAGCAAAAACAAGATTGCTTTTTATTCCTGAACTCCTTGAATCAACGTTCATGCCCTCTCTTTAAAGACTGGCCAGGTCTATCATATAATGCTAACATGGACAGACTCATCATCGCCTGCCTACTCCTCCATTGACGGGGAAGACAAAATGTGGAGATGACCAATAAAATGGTCCATACCATTAAGAGAACTAGACAATCTCTTTCACAGCTGACTTTTCCTGAGAGACGAATATAATCTGCAGAAAATTCCTAGTGCTAAATTCGACACTAAAAATGCTATATTAGATTCGGTTTTCTTGCACCGGTATCATTATTGATAACAATTGATGACAAGATAAAGAAACCCTATAGTCAAAGCAAAGGAGGCAAGAGGTAAACACAAAGTATCAACCTCTGCTCAGTGGCCATTATCGAAGAGAGAACTGGTCCACAACCACACACTAAATCATATATCCCCTTGGAGATGGATCAAGGTCGTCCTGAAGAAAACAGACAAAATTCACTGTATTGTAACTATGCTATGCCTTTTCTGTCCCTTCCATGTCTGTGGATGTTCACTTTCAAGTCTCCAAATAGATATTACTTCTGATGGTCAGCCATATTATGCATCATGGACTCGCTTCGACTAAGTTACATATACACCTGAGTAAGCTTCCTAGTCTTCTTTTCTTCTTTGATTCCCATTGTTGCAAAGACACATTACTGCCTATCTATCTGGCATGCAGAGTAGACATTGCTGACCATTGCACTAACCTTTCTATCATTGACCTTTCTTGCACCCTTACGACTCTGAGAGCGATTCCTTCAATTGCATCTTCAGAGGACGTTTCTTACAGCTGGCACAAGATGTCAACTTGACAAATCAGGAGGTAAATTTGTTTACTTCACTGAGATTATTCATATGCCCCGTAAATATAAACACAGAAGTCTTAAAAAAAGAGATGGCTGGTACGCTTCAGTTAATTTCAGCCACTTCTAATTTCTCAGGCCGCATGTCAATCCATTGTGATTTTGCACACCATGTCACCTCAGTATGGACCCATCTATATGCAAATCAGCCTTGACCCTGCTAAAGTTGGAATAGTCAAGCCTGAACTTCCATGCCAGACCCCCTTTGAGTTGGAACACGAGCAAACCAAGACCTGTTTTGTGCTTATTCAGGGCTCACCAGTCAGATATAGCATGGTTCCGCTGACACAGTCTGCACAGAATGCATGTCTGGGCTTACCTGTCCCACTTAGTGCATCACAATGAAGTATAGAAAAAAGTGTTTGATGGAATGCTTGATTTAACTTCAGCCACTGGTAATTATTTGGGGCCACATCCCAGTACACTGTTATTTTGCACACCATGGCACCTCGGTTTGGACCCAGTCATTTTGAAATCAGTTTTGACCCTACTCCAGTCAGGACAGTCCAGCCCGAACTGCTACCTCCCTGAACCAGAACACAAGCAACCCTAGACCAGTTTTATCCTTGTTAGGGCTCCTTGGTCAAGTATAGCTTGGTTTCAGTGGCACAGGGTGCATAGGACCCATGTGGGCTGGGCAAAACCAGTCTTGGGCTCCTTGAGTTCCGATTCAGGGAAGACCTGGCCTGGCAGTTCAGGCTCGACTGTTCCTATTGGAGAGGGTCAAAAACTGATCTGCATATGGCTTGGTCCAAACTGAGATTGCATGGTGGGCAAAAGAATGATGGGTAGGAATGCTACCCTGAGCGACTGACAGAGGTTAGAATTATTGCAAGCATTCCCCCATCACCTTTTGTGTGTTTGATGTAACACTCTAAATGTAAACTGCCTTTCAGCATATATGAATCAGAAAAAGATCCTTTCCTAAGTATCCATCCACTAAACACCCAGATCTGGTTCTACGGTGAGAGACACATTTTTCTGTGCGGAATCTGAGAAATGAAAGAGAGACTGGGTGGAAATAGTTATATCATCCTATCTGCCGGAAGAGTCATCAGCTGACACCTCATACAATAAGAAAGGAAAAGTGTCCATCCTAAAGCAGAAAAAACTGTCCACAATTTGTGGACTAATGTGAACAGCAAGTTTGTATTGGTAAAGCGTATAGTGGAGAATGTATCCCTGATTGTGGGTTCGAAACATGCCTCAAATGAATTAATGATGGACTTCTTTGAAGGCCTGAACACGCTGTTAAAGAAAATCAGAACTGCAAAAGTGATTGTGGGTGGAGACTGCAACCTTGTACCAGACCCAAACCTAATCGATCAAATACAATGGTAAAGAAGAGAAGTGAAAACAGGGACATGCTACTCAACCTGATTTCAGATGATTTCCCTTAGAATCATCGCAGCTATTATGCCCCAATAAAAGAGACTGTGTCCTCTTGTCTCATGCTCACAGCATGGAACCTAGAAAAGACCATTTTAATGGTCGGAGGATGCTTGCTGCAAAAGGTGTCAAACTATTAAACAGAACAGGGAGGCTTTTTAGAGGAATAGATCACAGAAGAAGAGATAGCTGAGGTCATCAAATCCATTATTAACAGACAGCACCAAGGAAAGATGGTTTCCTGATTAGATTCTTGCACATTAATACTGTCACTCTTGCCTCCTTTTGTGTTAGGTCTTCAAATACGCAAGTGCAATGGCAGTCCGAGTAAGGAATTCAACAGGGCAATTATATCCTTGAGTCAAATCAAGAAAAGACCATGCTTGATGTTCCAGTTATAAGCTTATATCACTTCCAGACAAAGAGCAATCACCCTGCTTATAAGTAGGAATCATGTAGGCTGATACTGAACAGGATAATGTGAGACTTCTATTGGACAAATCAATACAATACATTGTTAAATGTGAAAATTGCAATTGTCCTTGTGGGGTGAGGTCCTGTTGACCAGGATGTTGACGGCACCAAGGTTAACCTATGTGTTTGGCATTACCAGTCTGCATATCTCAATAGTAGCTGGTGAAACATGCTAAGCACGTCAAGAACTTTCTATAGAACAACAAACCCTCATCACAGAAAACACCGAAGTTGTATGCTGCAATGATATGTCTTACCCCGCATACAGGAACTACACACGGACTAATTTATAAAAAATGGTGAGGCCAAGGCAAATCTTTATGGTAAGGTGATGAGTAGAAAGGCCTGTCCTGCCTGTATAATCTATTACTACCACCATTGTCAATCCTATAAGGGTCGGAGAGCCGATGGTAATCACACTCACTAAAGGAGGGGGCTGCTCCAGACCACAAAGCTAGCTCAGGGTCCTATTTCTGGTCTTATGGAGCCATCAATGGATGCAATGGATGCACACAAATGATTGTCATCGTCATGTGCTCTGAGGAAATATTCAAAAACTAACAGAAACTCGGTATTGGGAACTAGAGGCAGGGCAAGAGGCCAATTTCTATCTCAACACATAAACTCACTTGAGAACTTTTTTCACTAGAAGAGTACTTTTGACCAGGTTGTTCTGAGTTTCTGGCCTTAGCCATAGGAATCTTTGTGTACCCTCATATCACAGATTTCCATGAGGATTTGTAACAGGCTTCCCTCCAGTAAAGCGAGTGTAATTTGTGAGTTAATAACTTTTCTCTTTATTTAATGCCAGCGCAACCTCATATTCAGCTTCTTGCCTTTCCTCTGCCAGGACATAGGAGAGAGGCCTTTTCTTTCCATTAGAATTCCTGAGTCCTGCACCTCTCTTCAACACCAGAAAGCCCCTGTGCCACCTCAGGTTCAACTGGAAGGCCAGCAGTTAGCTCAGTCTTTGTACCTGCCCATTAGACTGGAGCTGTTCTTTGTGTGGAAAAAAATGAACTTCAAATGAGTGTTCAATACATTGTTTATATCCTATGGTAATTTGAACTGCTGCTTTACGCTCTAAGGTTTCTGCATGTGATAATTTGTAAATGTGTACCCGTTGTACATCTTCTGTGTATTATGGTAACTGCACTTCAGCTGCCCGTGTTCTGTATCTTCTGTGTGTTCTGCTATCTTGCACTGCTGTTGTATGTGCTGCAGATAATATATGTGATAGGGGAACTTTGACTGAGAATGGTAGCTCTGAATACGTCCTTCGTTAATGAAAGTTAAACATTCTCACAGTTTGTGCTCATCATTTTTGTTTTCTGAGAAACGCTTCCAATTGTAGTGCTCATGCTCTCCATGTTCTGTCTTGGAGAAGTAGGCACTGCTGCTATTCAAGTAGGACCTTCTGTACTTGTGCAAGTTATGATTGCATTTCTGCTACGCAATCTCCACCTTGGCTTGCCTGGTTACCTTGCTATCCATTTTACATGTGCAAGAGAAGCTTTCTTTGGTGGTGCTTATGGCGTATTTGTCCTCTAAGTGAGAGTACTTTGCACTCCGGCAGTCTGTCCTGTGTATGGGGGCTTGGAGGGCATAGAATAAAAGAGTTATGCTCATGGGAGGTTTTGGGCGAGTGGTTCGGTCCAAATAGGACTGAAGCCACACTTTTGGCTATAATTGGGCTAGGGGGAAATGGGAATACATAAAGGGGAATAATTTTGACTACTGGGTACAATTTTATGGTTGACATGGTGGGTGGTAGCAGGATAGGTAAGAAATAAAGGTCATTTTATGAAAGTGCTGTACATTTCTGGTGGGGGTTGCAATGGAAGACCCCATGTTTTAGAAATGCTCTGCCTCCTTCGCGAAGTCGGACGCATGGATCAGTTAAGGTGTGCTGAGGAGGAGCGCATAGGTAAGTTGAGGCTTCTGTGGTGGGCCTCAGAGGGTGTGGCAGCGGCGATGTTAGATTGCTCGCCACACCAAAAGACACCCAGGTTGGTGGCAGCAGGTATGGAGGGGACCCATACCTACTGTCAGCGGGTGCTGTGCAGCGAGGGCTGTGGTACATGTGTATGGTGAGAGGGGGTTGGGAGTTAAGCCTAGCTGGGTCGGGGGGAGCCCCAGGCCTGTACAAGTGACTGAAAGATGCTTCTTGGCAGGGAGGGCAGCTGAAGGTGGGTCAGAGGGTGGGCGGCTGGGTTGGGGGGTGAGTTTTCATCCATAGAGAAGCCCCTGAGCATTGGTGGGCATACAAGGCCCCTGTGAGAGGAACAGAAGGGGACACAGATGGGAGGGGGGCTTTCCAGGCCTCAGTTCAGGGCTGCAATGTCCCCTGACAATCTGGGGGGCACAACAGGGACACAAATGAGGCTGGTGCAAGTGTTGGGAGGGTTGGGGAGGATACAGGCGGTCCAGCTGTGGTGGGGTCCAGGATCTGCCATTGCCAGACTGAACGTGGTATGGACTAACAGTGAAGTGGAAGGGGGGATGAGGACAGGACATGGGATGAGCTTGGACAGGGTAACCTGGCTATTTTTGGCCTCTCTGGGGCATATTTGCAATACCCCAGGGCACTCAGTGTGGCTGAAGGAATCAGGGGACAGTTGGCTGTGGTGTGGGGAGGTCACACAGTGGTAGCCTGGAGGCAGGCCTGAGGGGCCTGGGCCGGGATCAGGTGGGGGACAAAAAGGAAGCTTTCAAGTGTGGCGTTTTTGGGTTTGGCTAGTTGAGTTTGGGCACCAGGTGACATAGAGCGGGTAGGGACAGGTGCACGGCACAGAATCACGCCAGGCATTAACAGAGACATCTTATTTGCAGCAACAGACAATGAAGCAGACTTGGGAGGGTCCGGTGTAGCTCACTTACCTCAAGGTGAGGAGATGGCATGGTCAGATGTATCCGGCCTGATGGTGTTGTGGGAAGACGGCAGTAACGGGAGTGGAAGGTCTCGTGAGGAATCTGCCTGAGGCAGTGAGGGTGAGTCTTGAGTGGCCCCTCACTAGAAGATGGAACAGCGCAATCAGTATTCATGGTGGAATGAAAATGTGATGGATGCCGAGCTGGGCCCTAGTGGTGCTTCATGGCTGGAATGTGCGGGGGTAAAGACGGAACTTATGGTTTCGGGAATGCTGATTTGGAAGATGGAGAGCTAGTTGAGTGCAAGAATGCAGGGGATTCGCAAGGTATCCCGATGGGTGGGGCTGGGGCTAGGGCATGCTAAACAGGTGTCTTTTCGTTCCGCATAGGACAAGACAGAGAACAGGAGGACAGTGGCACCTCAAGATGCTTGCGCAGCGGGACAGCAAGGTTCTGTGCAGACACTGATCCTGCGCTGAGGTAAGCATGAACAGGCACTAGAGGGGCCAAACATGGTTTCAAAAGGGTGAAGGTTAGTGAGGGCGATGGACACAAGGATCTGGACATGAAGCTGCGAAAGGGAAGGTATGTGAGGGACAGGGGCGTTGGGACAGAAGAGGTAGGGACAGTTTTTAAAGTGCAGGCGGGGGTCAGCACAGGTAGTGGTGGGCAGGGCAGTGGAAGAAAGGGGAGACCGGGGAAGCAACGGACCATGAGGAGAAGGTTTCTGATGCCGCTGACAATTGCAAAAAGTAAGGCAAGGAGCTTAGGGTGAAAAAATTGCCCAACATAGTCATCTCAAAACCATTTGATGAAATCAACAAAGGATAGAATCTGGAAAGGGGAATATATAGAGGTTTTTTAACCGTTGGATAGGAAGATCACGGAAAAGGAAGGGTCCAAAGAGAAGGAGTACGAGCTCACTAAGTGGCCTCAGGTGCCGGTCACCATTGAGACCTGGATGCCAGCGTGTATTGTGAGAAATTCCTGGAATGCTGCATAGCGCTTTTCAAGTATATGGATGTGACACGAAAGGCTCACATCACCTTTGTGGGGTACACTTGGGTGAGGTATGATGAGGAATTCACAGTCCACTTGGTCAACGATGCAGAAGGTAAATGGGGAGAGTTGAAAAATGATTTGTGGCTCCTTACCATGGGGCCAGCACAGTCTACAACCATGTTCTTTAAGGCCAGTAGACTGCCATTGACCTATCAGCCATTTCAGGGGTGGGTGCATTCCAGCGTGAGGTGGATGTGGCAGCAAAAAGACAGCCAAATCAGGGAGAAGGACTGTTGGGCATACTTCAGAGGCTCCTGCCTTAGATAGTCATTCATCCTCCCATGTGTTAAACAAATCCTGTTATTTATGCTTTACCGAGCACTGTATGAAACAAGTTATCATTATTGCTACACAAATAGGTTTCTGTACAATTGTTCTCAGCATTAGTACTCACAGTTCCTACGCTGCTGTGTCTGGGTCATGGGGGCCCCCAAGGTTCTTGCTCTCTTGTTAGGAATGCCACTGGCATGGCCTCTGCTGCAGATGGAGTGTAGCCAGTCATCCTGCAAACAGAGAGGGGCACGGAGATGTGAGTGGCTGCTGCAAGCAGAGAGGAAAAACAAGGAAGTTGTGACTGCTTCAGTTCCTCATCATAGCGGAAGTCTGTTCCCAGGCTGTTGAGGTAGATCCGTGATCATCTTTGCTTTTCTCGTGCTCTGGGTGACTCGCTGCCGATCCCGCAGCCTCAGCTCCGGCATCGCAAAGCAAATCCAGCCCGTGTGTGAGTGCTGCACCCGCTCTAGAACATGCCATCCTCCGTAGGTTGGAGATGCTACTCAAACCTCCAATCCGCTGACAGTGGTGTTCTACCATCAATACCCGTGGGCTGCTGTGCCCTATGGTATACGAAGGCATCTCAACTTCAGGCATATGAGGGGCTAAATTACAGGACGAATCAGCCCAATAACCCGCTACCTGCCCTTTAGCCGGGTCAAGTGCAGAAGGAATGAATTAAATTAAAGTAGCGTGATGCCTGACGTGACGACTGAGAGGAGAAGAAGCGTACACGGCCACTGATCTGCGTGTGCACCCGTTCTGCACACCTATGGTAAGAAAAGCTAATGATGTGGTGTTCATGAGGCCCGTTACAGTGGCGCGTGCAGACCGAGATCTAATAACCCGATCAGGGCTGCTGATCCTGGCGCTAGGCGGTGGGGGTCATTGCAGACTAGGGTGAACATGACTGTAAACTCTGCTCTTCTGGCAGCTGGTGGTGTCCTTGCCAAACTCCGCACTCCAAGTGGAGCATGGAGTGCCCAAAACTTTGTGAACTCCGCCGGCGGAGTGTAGCTTACCTCCCACCCCAGTGCAGAGGTGGGCAGCTTAAAGTCAGTGTGCGAACACTCTCTAGTGGGTGCATAGTAAGTTGGAGAAGGAGATTGCTGCAGGGCGGATTGCGGACCCATTCAACAACTGGCCATTCGAAATGTTGATTGTCTCACCGGTTGGGGTGGTGCCACAGAGGTCAAATAGGACAGTTTTGATTGATTGAACATTTGTCCTGGCCGGAAGGCCAGGCCATTAATAACTTCATCCCGGAGGAGCTTTCATGGGTGTCTTATTCTTCAGTATGTGTAGAATTGGGGTTGGTGAATAGGGCAGGTCAGGGGGTGACAATGGCAAAGAGTGACATCAAGTCAGCGTTCAGGCTGTTGCCAGTGCATCCACATGATTCTGAGATGTTGGGTATACAGCTCAGTGGACACTGGTATGTGGATAAAGCACTGCCCATGGGGTGCTTGATTTCATGTGCTCTGTTTGAGAAGATCAGTTCCATTTTTCAATGACTGTTCACATTTGTGTCTGGTTTGGACTCTGTGACACATTATATGGACAATTTCTTCTTTATGGGTCCTTCTGGCTCTACTGACTGCCAGCAGATGGGGGTACCTTTTAGAGGGCTCATGGCAGAGCTAGTGGTGCCCCAGTGGAAGAAAAGACAGTCAGCCCAGATAAAGTTTTGGACGTCAAAATTGACACCGAAAAGAGACGAGTTAGGCTTCTAAAAGACAAAAAGAAGATACAGGTGAAAGAAGTGCAGGTCCTTTTAGGGCATTTGAATTTTGCATGCCAAGTGGTGCAGGAGGGCAGGGCCTTTGTCGGAGTCTGGGGCTGGCATTCTCAGGTCTATCTTTGCCCCACCATCGGCTGCGTTTGAAGGTGAAGGTCAAGGAGGACTTGCACATGCGGCAGGCATTCTTGACTGAATTCAACAGGGTGTCTTTGGAGGACCTGGGTGACAAAAATGAATACAAGATGCAGGGTTTTTTCAGATGCTGCACGAGGGGTGGGTTTTGGCCTCTACTGGCAGGGACGCAGTTGTGCTGAACAATGGCTAGGGATATGTAAAGATGGAGGAAGAAGGATAGCTTTTCTACAGTTGTTTCCATTGTTGGTGGTGCTAGCACTATGTGGAGGAGAGTTTTCTAACAAGAAAGTGTTGTTTAATGTGAATAACATAACAGTGGTGCAGGCGGTGACTCGGCAGTCGGAATTTGATGTCCAAGTTTTATAATTGCTGAGATTGCTCACACTGACCAGTGTATGCCAGAACATTTGTTTAGAGCTTGGAATATTCCAGGTCAATATAATAACATTGCAGACACTCTGTCTCATTTTCAGTGGCAGAGGTTCCATGGGCTTGCTTTGGGAATCAGACGTAGACAGGACGGCGATGCCAGCCGAGTTGTGGACAGTGGGAGATAAAGGATGCTGCGATTGGCAATGGGTTCTTTAGCCATGTGTACGAGATGGGTGTATAGCCAAGCTTGGAGGGAGCTTCTGGTATCGGGGGCACAGAGGAGGAGCTGGGATAGTGAATTTGGGAGGTGACAAGAGGATGTGGTGAACTTTATCATGTTGATGGCAGAAAAGGGGTAATCCAGAGTGACAATCACCAGTAAGCTTTCGGGCATTGCTTTTGTGGGAAAATTATTGAGAGGCTATGCACGATCGGACATGGAACTGAGTTCCCAGTAATGGAATGGTAGAGTGTGGGAAGCTGGTAATGAAAATAGGAAGCGGAGACCTTTGGTTTGGCCATTGATGCATTGCTGGCATTGTGCGCCAGCATTGGGGAAATGATCTTGTTTTCCTGACTCATGTGTTCCATGTTTTTTGGAGCGTCTAGGGTGTCAGAACTGTTGAAACGGAATGGGGTGTCCGATCTGTGCTGGGCAGAGGTGCAAACAGAGCAGCAGGAAGTTCTGGTGCAAATTCGGAAGTCTAAGGTGGATCAGAAGGGAAAAAGATTGACAGCTTGGTTGCGGCCACATACAAGTAGGCAGTGTTGCCCGGTCTTTCGGTTAACAATGAGCAGGAGATGCACAAAGCCTGTTTTTTTAGCATGACAATAGGTCATCGGTGTCGGCCTTTCACCTATTGCATGTACTGCATAAGGCTTTGCGGCAAGTGGGGATGCCAGGCGAAGAATTTTTGGCTCATTCCCTCAGAATAGGAGAGGCTCCAGAGACGTGTAAAGTGATCATGGAGGTGATGGTGGGGCTGCTATAAGGCTTATGTGAGTTTGGGGGAGTGTTTAGGTGCATTGTTACTGGCTAATTATATGTTTTCCCATTAGGATTCGGTGCCGGGGCCACAGAATGCTGGACTAAGCATCTGGATTGTGAGACACTCTTTTGTAAGATGGGCGGAACGGGAGGTGAATGGGAGGAGTTCTGGTTCCCAGCTTGGTTTGTCACAACAGTAAGGCCGGACCGCACATTGGGCGATTCCCCAGGAGACTGAAAGGTTGGGTGAGCACTTTTGTTACTGTGGGACAGTGTTAAAGCATTGCAGCAGTTTTAAAAGCCCTGAAGAGTTATTTGTATATCCAACAGTTTTCAGGCAACAATAAAGCTGCCAAGATAACTCTTGATTAATGTACCTGCAGGAGAGAGATTGGACTTTTGTCTAGTGGCAGTTTTGACTCATCTAAGGAAGTACAAAGGGTTAATATGCTTACTGCAAAGAATGTGTACTATTCAGTTTACAGAATTGTGTTTATGTGAATAGCTCAATGGGGTACTGCGTTTGTCATAGAGATCCTCTTATTCATAAGTTACAATCACAATCTAGCAGAGTGAACTATGCACTGCCATCAAAGAGCTGCAGGCAAACTGTATGGTACAGGTTGGAATGCCATGTTTTTTTCCCAGTCTTTTAGTATCCTAATTTTGCTAAAAAGTGTTTGTTTGGGTAGATATAAGCTATTATTAGCAAAATGTCAACACTAATCATTGTGTTGCATTCTGAATCCTGGGTTTATGGTTCCTTAAACCATGTACTCTTAAAAGAATGCCTACCAGTATGGTTGACGTGAATACTACACCTTGTAGTCTCCTTTGCTTATATAACATTTCATATACACTGATGTACACACATTTGATTCATTTTCTTTGTATGTATGTGTGACGTAAAGTGCTCCAACACCCTACGCTGGTAAGAGAGGTGCTATAAAACAAATTAAATACATGTGAGAGAAGGGCTATGGAGAGATAAGAGGCACTTAGAGGGCGATGGTGAGGAATCATTGAAGAGCCCCAATAAAGATTGCTGTATCCTGGTGCTCTGTAAGATCATTATTTACTATACATTAAAAACGAATACACTTGAATAGATAATCCAAAAAGTTTTGTAGAATGCATTGTTTTTGCTATTTTTTCCAAATGTTCTTGGGAGGGACCCCCATGTCCCATTGTAGTGGTCAGACTCGCTTGATATGTACCCTACTGACGCTGCTTTGACTGGGCTGCTCTGGGTTCTCAGTCTCTGGCCCTGCACAGCAGCGGCTTAATGCTGCATGTTTTGAAAAAGGGGGGAATGTTCTGGGCAAAACTCATTTGAATGGTTTGAAGAGTTCAGGTGACAATCCAGATGTGCCGGTCATTCACTTGGGGTAAATGATTTGGATCAGAGGAAGGGATTGGCACTGGTGAAGACCATGAAAGCAGATTTGAAAGAAATACGAAGGTCTTGGTCAGGGACTTATATTTTGTGGGCAGAACTGGTTCCATGCTGTAGGTTGAGAGGGGCTGAGAGGACGGTGGCCATTGACAAGGCATGGATAAAAATCAGTAGGGAAATGAGGAAAATTTGTAGAGAAAGAAGGCTGGGGAGAGTGGTAAATTCAGACATCAGGTTTGAGATGGCATAATCTTTCAGGGGTGAAGGTCTGCACTTGTCGGATATGGGTATGGATCTCTTTCTATTGCATTTGAGTGAGACAGTGGTAGAGTCGCTGGGTGGTCAGTAGTAGCCAACCGGTTGAGGGCAGGTTGAGTGAGGCTGCTGAGGCAACAAATCTCCGGTGGAGCTTTTTTGAGTGGCTTTTACAGAGATGTTTTTCAGTATTTCAAGTGTTTTGTATTGTGTTTGGGGTGGGGGGACAGTTAAAAGGGGGAGAGTTGTTTTATCTTGCGGATGCAGGAAGTTTACGTTTTTCACGTTGGAAGAATCAAAGTTAGTTGTGGTCAAAGTTGTAACGTAAAGTGCTGTGCAGGAAAGATAGTCAAGCTCAAAGGAAAGTGCTGGGGGGGATACAGTTAGGGGTAGGAGGGTTAGAGAAGCCAGAAGGTTCTTCCAGTATAGCAAGGCTTTAGCTCTTTATGGCATTTCTGCCTAGGGGTTTTGGTAATGTTCAGTGATGTGCACCTGCCTCAATAAAGCAGTCTTTTCTACACTAAAAGGATGTCAGTAGTACATTTATGTGTCTGCTTGCCCAGTGTTTTGTGTGGGAGTTAAACCTGAACTGCTGCAATTTACCTGTTTTTTGTGTGCAGGTTGAGCGTGTGAAGAACTTTTCACTATCCAAAAGCCCAAACTGTTTTTGTCAGTGTTACACCAGGGTCGTACTGGGTTAAAGGGCAACCAGTCAATGTCTGTTCATCAGTGTGTGGGCCTGTTTTTAGCGGTTTGTGGTCTACTTTATGGCCAGGTGGGCTGATTTTCACTATTGACTTCTCTGATATTACCACAAGCATTGCCTGCAGCAAACACAAATGCATGCAGTCTCCCATACTTTGCAAAATACCCATGGAGCATCTTTAAAAGCTGCCTGATTTGAAAATGTGGCCATTTCTTTTTTAGCTGTCTGCTTCACTAAAAGGGACACTTTTATTTTTGGAGCCCAGGCCTATTTTGTGTCCCAGTCCAACCCTGATTTACAGTCACCAGCTCTTACATACTAAGTGAATTGCAACTTCCGATTTCTTTGAAAACTGGAGTTATTGACTAAATTAGGGTTCCAAAAAATGAGATTAGTACTATATTTCGAACATAACCTGTAGAAATCTGAAATCTGCTTGAAAGCATGATTTTCCACAATAATTCTGCATTACACCTGGTTACCCTCGTAATGGTGTGGGAATACCATACCAGGAAATTACCACATTACGCTGTAATGCGATTTCGAGGTGGCAGATTACTGCATCGGGAGACCCACATCTCATGTAATGATGGCCTTGATTTCGATTTAGGATCACTGGGACCATCCAGTCAGTAAAGACCTGCTGCAGCACTGTAGAATCTGCTTAATCATTATGTCTGTTTTTGCTCTAGGAACAGAATTACTTCACCGTGTCGATACATATTGTTTTTAATACATGTTGCCCCCCATTACTAAAGGCTTAATGGGGTTCAATTAAGCAACCCCTTTTTTGAAAGAAAAGTAACTTCTACGTGTGATTCCTAACATTCCAAACTATCGCTAGACTTAGCTAATGACACTTCCCTGAAGAATTACACAGCTGCTAGACAATACTAATGCATTTTATTAGCACCACTTCCGTAAGCCTAGGCATCCCAAAATGGAGTTCCTCCCCATCTCCCCCTACTCAAATAAATTCTATACAGAGCCGTTGGTTATAATCCTGAAGTCCCTTAAAGTCACCACCCAAATAAGTTGACATCTTCAAATCACCAGGCTGCATACTGGAAGATAAATTATGTTGGTTAACTTTTGCCTATTACTGAGTGAGCACGTTCGGCAAAAGGGTTCATTCTCAGTAGGCCACTAAGTCACAGCAGTTTGACAAATTAGTCTCTTTGTATTTGTAGGAAAGTACCATATTGCCTGGCATTTTACCCCCATATTTCACTGTATATATGTTGTTTTAGTCTATGTGTCACTGGGACCCTGCCAGGCAGGGCCCCAGTGCTCATAAGTATGTGCCCTGTATGTGTTCCCTGTGTGATGCCTAACTGTCTCACTGAGGCTCTGCTAACCAGAACCTCAGTGGTTATGCTCTTTCTGCTTTCCAAATTTGTCACTAACCGGCTAGTGACTAAATTTAACAATTCACATTGGCATACTGGTACACCCATATAGGTGGTTATTCTAACTTTGGAGGAGTGTTAATCTGTCCCAAAAGTGACGGTAAAGTGACGGATATACCACCAGCCGTATTACGAGTTCCATAGGATATAATGGAGTCGTAATACGGCTGGTGGTAAATCCGTCACTTTTCCGTCACTTTTGGGACAGATTAACACCTCCTCCAAAGTTAGAATAACCCCCATAATTCCCTTGTATATGGTACTGAGTTACTCCGGGTATTGGGGTTCCAGGAGATCCTTATGGGATGCAGCATTTCTTTTGCCACCCATAGGGAGCTCTGACAATTCTTACACAGGCCTGCCACTGCAGCCTGCGTGAAATAACGTCCACGTTATTTCACAGCCATTTACCACTGCACACAAGTAACTTATAAGTCACCTATATGTCTAACCTTCACTTAGTGAAGGTTGGGTGCCAAGTTACTTAGTGTGTGGGCACCCTGGCAGTAGCCAAGGTGCCCCCACATCGTTCAGGGCAAATTCCCTGGACTTTGTGAGTGCGGGTACACCATTACATGCGTGCACTATACATAGGTCACTACCTATGTATAGCGTCCCAATGGTAACTCCGAACATGGCAATGTAACATGTCTAAGATCATGGAATTGTCCCCCCAATACCATTCTGGTATTGGGGGGACAATTCCATGATCCCCCGGGGCTCTAGCACAGAACCCGGGTACTGCCAAACTGCCTTTCCCGGGGTCTCCACTGCAGCTGCTGCCAACCCCTTAGACAGGTTTCTGCCCTCCTGGGGTCCAGGCAGCCCTGGCCCAGGAAGGCAGAACAAAGGATTTACTCTGAGAGAGGGTGTTACACCCTCTCCCTTTGGAAATAGGTTTGAAGGGCTGGGGAGAAGAAGCCTCCCCCAGCCTCTG
Organism: Pleurodeles waltl; assembly: GCF_031143425.1. NCBI lineage: Eukaryota > Metazoa > Chordata > Amphibia > Caudata > Salamandridae > Pleurodeles > Pleurodeles waltl. Next base: position 640,001,766 of record NC_090446.1, on the reverse strand, counting down.
GAAATGCTTTGATGGACACAGATGGTGCCCATCCCTGCATAAGCCGGTCTACACTGGTTCAGGGATCCCCCAGCCCTGCTCTGGCGTGAAACTGGACAAAGGAAAGGGGAGTGACCACTCTCCTGACCAGTACCTCCCAGGGGAGGTGCCCAGAGCTCCTCCAGTGTGTCCCAGACCTCTGCCATCTTGGAAACAGAGGTGTTGGGAGCACACTGGACTGCTCTGAGTGGCCAGTGCCAGCAGGTGACGTCAGAGGCTCCTTCTGATAGGCTCTTACCTCTCTTGGTAGCCACTCCTCCTAACCTGGTAGCCAAACCTCCTTTTCTGGCTATTAGGGTCTCTGCTTTGGGGAATTCTTCAGATAACGAATGCAAGAGCTCATCAGAGTTCCTCTGCATCTCCCTCTTCACCTTCTACCAATGGATCGACCGCTGACTGCTCCAGGACGCCTGCAAAAACTGCAAAAAAGTAGCAAGAGGACTACCAGCAACATTGTAGCGCCTAATCCTGCCGGCTTTCTCGACTATTTCCAAGTGGTGCATGCTCTGGGGGTAGCCTGCCTTCACCCTGCACCAGAAGCTCCGAAGAAATCTCCCGTGGGTTGACGGAATCTTCCCCATCCTAACGCAGGCACCAAAAGACTGCATCACTGGGCCTCTGGGTCCCCTCTCATCCTGACGAGTGTGGTCACTGGAACACAGCAACTCTGTCCAAGTGACTCCCATAGTCCAGTGACTCTTCAGTCCAAGTTTGGTGGAGGTAAGTCCTTGCCTCCCCACGCTAGACTGCAAAGTTGTGTACCGCGTGATTTGCAGCTGCTCCGGCTTCTGTGCACTCTTCCAGGATTTCCTTCATGCACAGCCAGCCTGGGTCCCCAGCACTCTGTCCTGCGGTGCACAACCTTCTGAGTTGTCCTCTGGCATCGTGGGACTCCCTTTTGTGACTTTGCATGGACTCCGGTTCACTTTTCTTCTAAGTGCCTGTTGGGGTACTTCTGCGGGTGCTGCCTGCTTCTGTGAGAGCTCTCTGAGTTGCTGAGTGCCCTCTCTGTCTCCTCCTCCAAAAGGCGACATCCTGGTCCTTCCTGGTCCTCAGCAGCACCCAAAAACCTCTACCACAACCCTTGGAGCTAGCAAAGCTTGTTTGCGGTCTTTCTGCATGGGAGCACCTCTGCAAGCTTCATCGCGACGTGGGACATCCGTCTTCCAAAGGAGAAGTTCCTAGTCCTCTTCTTTCTTGCAGAACTCTAAGCTTCTTCCAACCGATGGCAGCTTCCATGCACCTTCAGCTGGGGTTTCCTGGGTTCCTGCCCCCCCGGACACTGTCGCGACTATTGGACTTGGTCCCCTTGTCTTATAGGTACCCAGGTCTAGAAATCCGTTGTCAGTGCACTGCTGGTGTTTGTTCTTCCTGCAGAATCCCCCTATCACGACTTCTGTGCTCTCTGGGGGTAGTAGGTGCACTTTACTCCTACTTTTCAGGGTCTTGGGGTGGGGTATTTTTCTAACCCTCACTGTTTTCTTACAGTCCCAGCGACCCTCTACAAACTCACATAGGTCTGGGGTCCATTCATGGTTCGCATTCTACTTTTGGAGTATATGGTTTGTGTTTCCCCTATACCTATGCTTGCCTATTGCAACCTATTGTAATTCTACACTGCTTGCATTACTTTTCTTGCTATTACTTACCTAATTTTGGTTTGTGTACATATAACTTGTGTATAGTACTTACCTTCTTACTGAGAGTACTCACTGAGATACTTTTGGCATATTGACATAAAAATAAAGTACCTTTGTTTTTAGTAACTCTGTGTATTGTGTTTTCTTATGATATTGTGCATATGATATAAGTGGTATAGTAGGAGCTTTACATGTCTCCTAGTTCAGCCTAAGCTGCTTTGCCATAGCTACCTTCTATCAGCCTAAGCTGATAGAAACACCTGTTCTACACTAATAAGGGATAACTGGACCTGGCATAAGGTGTAAGTACCTCTGGTACCCACTACAAGCCAGGCCAGCCTCCTACAGTATTGCAAACACAAACCTTATAGCTTCAAAGTAAAATGTCTACCTTTCTGTGTTGGGAATTTTCTCCCAGCGTGTAGGAACACCTGCTGCACTGCGTCAAACGGAGAGGGCAGTATTGTGCCGTATCTAATGAGATATGCACATTCCTGCACTCCTTCTGCGCTGGGACACTTGTGGCTGCCAAGCGCCAATGCTGCCATCCGTGCACAATGCTGCAAGGGTGCCTGCGTTACAGGCAGGATTGTTTTGTGCAGGAAGGGAGATCCTGCACAAACCCAATTCTCTGAGACGTTTTCCTCTTTCTAGAGAAAGAGGAAAGATGAGGAGAAATAAACATATGCTCTTTGTTACGCTGCACTTACCATTTTGTTGCTTTCCCGGGATTACTATTGTTAGTAAATCTGGGAATGCACCAAAAACTATGATTGGATGTGTGGAAACACCTATGCTCCACACATGGAATAATTCCCCATGGCAGATTAACGCAAGGCATCAACTTGCACTACCTTGCAATACTCATGATTTACTATGCCATGCAGAGCTATGCAAGGTGGCTCTACATGGCATATTAAAGCTGAGTGTAGGGCTTGCCATTGTCATTGTGTCACCTTTTGTGATGTAAAAGCAATGAAAGCCCTTGATAAATCTGGCCCACTGTTTTTTTCGTGCTAAGGGGAAGGATGTGTGTCAATTCACCAAAATGCCAGGGTTTTTTATTTACCTCAGCTGTCATGGGAGGGCATAATCGCATTTGTATTATACTAATAGTGAATAATATTTTATTTTTTACTATGAGTGTACTAAAAGATTGACAGAAATGGAGAGTGTAGCCCCAACCGACGTCCACATGGACGAGCTCCCACTATGTTCCTGGCACTGAATTTGCCACCCCTGGAGCCAGGGGTCACTAAGCCAGTGCCAGGGGTCGCAAAGCGCAAGCCAGGATTCACCGCTGCGACCCCCAGGTGACCCCTAAATAACGTCCATGAGTGGCAGTCAGGTACAGGAAAATCAATGTTGGAAGGCCCACACTAAGAGGGAGGCCGATACTGTTCTGCTAGCAGTTCTGTGTCAGATGGACCACTGCCAAGGGTTTTCCAACTGCAGAGCCAGGTGAACCTTCACAGTCATAACCTTAGCAGTTTCTCCAATTTAAAAAATGATGTGGAGAGTCCACCGGTGATGGGGACAGGGAGTATGATGATTTTTACAGGTTTCCCCATCTCTGCCCCACTTTCCAGCGCATGACAAATTTGTTATGATATATCTCCACTGCTCACAAAAAAATCCTGATCTTACAACTCTGAAAAGAGGATAATAAAAGTCCTTCTTAGAAAAATCGTTTGAACTTATAAACAAGTGTAGGCTTTGGGGCTTGGGGTGGGGGTGGGGGGGCAGAGACCTCCGTCCTCCGTCATATTTGCAGCAGAGTACCCTGTCTGCCAGATTATAAATCAGGCTCTATGTTGTCTAGGTAAAGTTATTATAAACCATTCTCCTACAAATAATATGTGATTAATATGCAGAATCCTTTTTCAGAATGTTTCAATATTTGAACCCAAGATTTTTATCGTAAGAATCGTTTGTTAAATTATGCAAAGTCCTGTGACACCCGGAATTATATGGCTTATGCTACATAAAACCAATTAATTTTTAAATAAATATTGATACCGAAGTTGACTCAATTAAGCTACTTTATTTGCACTGTATGATTTAGCTAGCTCTTAATTCAGTTCAGCACCCTGCGACCCAAACATACAATAGCTCACAAGGACGGCAAAGTCCTAGAGGTTCGGACACATCGTCCCGATTGAGACAACTTTCAGAATGTTGCAGATGAGGCATATAAACAAGGTGTGCTTCTGCTTGTGATCCTACGGTGATCCTTACAGTGAATGAGGCACTCAAATATTACTTGGCAATAGCCATGATGTGGACCGTCCCACTGCTTCAGGTTCTCTTGCTAGAGAACTGGATAATCAATTAAGCACCACTGTCCACTTCAAATGAAGCTCAGAACGCTCCATTTCCGATCAGAGTTATTACTAGCAAGGACTGTAAGTAGATAAAGCATTTTTACACCCACCGCCATTAAATAATAACAATAGAGAAGAGATCCCTAAAGATCACCAGAATTTTCTGACGGTAGGATTTCATTTCTTCCAGAATTGATATTTTTGTATAAGTACTATAAACTTATTTAGGGTTGTTTCTAAGCCCTGGAATGTTCTAGAGTGTTTCTATTTTTTTGTGTTCTGCATACTACATTTTCACTCCCCACTATTACCAATGAGGGGTTAGTTTATTGTACTCGATAACTGTGCCATGTTGTTTCAGGCTTTTAAACTTACCACCGCCTCAGGAGTAAGGCTTGACTTCACCCAGTCACTTTCGATACAGTTGCTGCACATCAGTCCCTGAGGGCATGGAGTGTCAGTAATATTTGGAGGTATCTACCTAGAATAAAGTCCACTAGCTACGGATTCAAGGGGCTCACACAGACATACACACATAGAGGTGAGATTCTGACTCTGCAGACACGAGAAGAGTGTGTTTTCTTGACCAACAATGTCAACATTCCTGAGAGCCGTTGGTCTGAATCAAAGTGCACAGTTATGAGTCCTTTAGTTATTTCTCACTAATTTCGAACAGAACCACTAGCTAAGAAAAAGTACTGTTTAAGCTGTACTTGTTGCAAGCCCACTTGCAAGGGAGTGGCTGATCTGTACTGTATAGCCTATCCCAGATCACTGATGAATAATGTACGCAATGGATAGTGGCGTTAACAAATGTCCCAGCAGCTCCTGCAGTGCAGGGGCCCCTGAGCTCTAGGGGCCTCCCTCAGCACAGTACCCTGGCCTGAGAGCTCCTAGTAAGTCCAGAGGAGGGGGGCACCATGTACTTTACAAAGGGGGGGGCTCAAGTTTCGTTACACCAGTGGGAATGGAATGTGCCTTGTTTATGACTCTCCTCTTCAAGGTTCATGGACGTGTTGAGATTGTCTTACCCATGAAGGGGCAGATTTAAAAGCCCTTAGAGCCTCTTTGCACCACATTAGCATCATTTTATTTTATGCTAATGTGGCCAAACGAGGCCAAAATCGAGGCACCAAATTTACAAAGTGGTGCAATGCATGCATAGTGCCACTTTGTAACCCTTTGGACTATATTATGCCTGCGACAGGCACAGTGTATGCAAAGGGGGCGTTCCCTCATTAGGGGGGCCGAAAAAATGGCGCAAAGAAATCTAAGAGATTTAGTTCTGCCATTTTTTTAGGCACTTTTAATGCCTGCTCAGAGCAGGCATTACAAGGAGGCACACCATTGTTTACAATGGGCCTCAATGGGCTTTCCAGGATTAGCAACAAAAATTTTTACGCTAATCCTGCAACGTTCTGAACTAACGTAAAAAGTTTTGATGCTTGTTACCGAAGTGCCGCCATGGTGCGCCATACATTAAATACGGCACACACATGGTGGCATAAGGATGCGCGCTGAGGGGTGCTAGAAAAGTGGCACTACACTTTTTATAAATCTGCCCCTAAATGTATGATACACTTGGCCAGGTGTCCTATCCTATGTGTCATCTTCTTTCAGGAGTGGTGCTTTCTCCTTACCTTGAATAAGGCCAGCACTTCTTTGTTGTCACTTTCCATGGCCCAAAGCTTCCTCCGTGCTTTTTCCTGGAGCTGTTCATTGGGACACTGAGAGGACCGTCTCAGAACGCAAAAAGACAATGATATTTCTGCATAAATAAAAGCAACAGTGAGCGATATGGACATTGTGTTTGAAGTCCTGATTTAGAATTGTGTTGCAATAAAATATCTTGTAATTCCTGGATGAAATACTAAATCCAGTTCTGATAGTCTTCCTCCACCCGGCTGTGGTGGACCATATATTTTGTCTCCTTCAAATCTAGAAGTTCATTCAGAAATTAGAAGGTTTTCCATTACTAATAATCAGGCCCCTTCTTTAATCTTACAATCTTTTAGCAGGTATGTGTGAATCTGGAAATATTCATTTTGTGTAATTTCACAAACAATGCTCAAAATGGCAAACATTTGCAGTACCCTGCATGAAAGTACAACAGCAAAGCATACTTTGTGTTAAACATATATGCAAAATACCACCTAGGGGATTGGTCTGAGGAGAAATTGTGTCCTGCAAGACATTGTCTGCTCCTGCAGAACATGCCCTTCTCGAACCACTCCCTAGAAGGACAAAATTGTAGAAATTGCTGTGTATTTTGTGAACATAATGACATTTGTGTGCAAGCTTACATGATTTTTCCATTTCTATTTCTCATTAAACAATCCTCTTATTATTCTCTCACATGGTCATGCTATACTTCTTTGCCCTGAAGCACATGCTCCTAAAACTCATTCTTCTAGAATTTATACACTTGCAGTTTCTAATTTACAACTAGAGAGCACAAAACTCAAGTCCTAAAACTACTCATTCTACAACTCATTGTAGTCCAGCTCATGATTCTAGAGTTATGAATGCACAGTAATCAATGACAAATTCGAGAATTAAAATGCAATTGCAAACAATGTTGACAATAGAAAATACTGAAAACAAGATGCATGTTATCTGGCATATGACACCATCTGCTGACTGCCTCCAGAGTCTACTTGTGTTGGGAGATAAGTGATCTCCTTCTATGAGACTGGAGGGAGTCACGTGGCAGCTCGGTGAAAAGCTACCTTACCCCTTTCTTCCATAGACTGGAGCTAACAAATACTATGGAATTATAAAAGGCAGCTTTGATGGACAATGAGTCATCAAGGAGAGGGAAGTGGGAGCGTGACTATGTCCAAAAGACCACAATTAGTAGCCAGATCTTCTCAGTAGCCCAGGTGCTGCTATTGCTAAATCTGGTCTTAGCTGTCAGGGGGTCACTGGCAGAAACAAAACAGAAGGGTGCTTAAGTGCAAATGGGACAAGGGAGTCAAACCTGGGAGCCGACCAGGTGGGGAGAAATGTTGAGGATGTGGTGTTAACTCTAGTACTCCTGGCATTTAGGGGACTCGGCATCCATGTCATGCTCCATTCATTCCAAATGAGCAAATGAGAAGGGCAAAGTAATGCTCCAAGAATCTGTCCCAAACCATGGTAAAACGTATAAATAGGTGTTCACGCATTCTGATAACAAAGTCCATGACCCCACACCTGGTCAGCATAGAACTCATAAGGCAACTACTCTTGGAACAAACAATCATTTAACAATAGCAGATCCTAAAATAATAGGAGAAAAATAAAGTACAAATAATGGGCAAAAACACAGTGCACACTTTCAAAATCATGTATTTTCCCTTTGCTTTCAGCAGCAACTGATGGCAGTAAGGTGTATCTCAGAGTGGGATGAAGTGCGTAAATGTATAAATCTTATAAATAAAGCTCTTAGAAAACATTATAGCTCTCTTCAACCCTTTTAACCAGATATTAATAAAAGTGCATCTCCACAGAAAAAACATTCAAATACGCTGAGTTGTTGATATCCTGCTGCATATGCAGATTCTATAATGTCTAAATCAATACTTGTTTTTTAACTTAGTCAAGCAACATGATTGGTTGATATGATGCTTCCCACTTCACCAAGCCAGCAGATTGACATCATATATGCATCAGTGTGTTTGATTGGTCAATTTAATGCTTCAGTAATAGAATCCTATGTGTCTTTCAGTGTGAGATGTGACGAGTGCATTACCACACCATGGTATCCCTTCAGACATCATTCTACCGCAGCATAGATCAAGTAGCCAAGCACCATCCTAAGACATGGTGCTGGATGGTATAAGTAGCTTGAAGCCAAAATGAATTATCACACGATTATCACACGGTGCTATTACTTCGACAATGGTGTGCCCAACTGGAATCATTAACTCAGAAATATTTCCAAGTTTCCAAAAGTGCCAAAATCCAGGGTTTAGAAAATCTGTATTAACTTACAATTTATGTAGAAAGCTGAAGTCGGTGATGTGTGCAGGCCATGAAAGTGTACAGAGCATCACCTGTTTCTATGCACTAAAAGGCATAAGTTCCAAAGGAAATTTACCAGTACCTGAATAAATGTTCATCATATTTAAGAGGAATATGCACAACAAAGGAGCAGGCAGTTATAATTCAGATATTTGTAACAGTAACTCACCAGTTGGAAATCCCTCTCCCACAGCCAATGACACAGAGTCCGTGCTCACAGGACTTTCCACTGAAGAAGATTCTGGGGCCATGGACTCGAGATGACCTACGGAAACACAGAGGGACATCTCAAGAACGTCTACTTCAAGATGCAATTTGGATAACAGACTTCATTCCATGTTACATGCCCTACTAAACGTGTTTTCACATTAGTGCATAAAAGCATCCAATTTGTAACTGATAAAAAAAGAACTGGGTAAAGAAAACTAAGAAATGTTGTATAGTTATGAGCTGATAGACAAAGAGACTGTAAGTACCATTACACCACGTAGTTTTCAATTTTTGCATGTATAAACACAAGGGTGTCCTACTTTCTAATCGGAAATGCATCATGAGAACTACCCCATCAAACAATACACATCAAGCGCTCTGCCACCACACACCAAACCCAACGGTAAACTATCCTCCTTTGAAGCCACATCTGGCATCATGACCCTCTTGCCCCTTTTGAAAATATATCTGATATTATGCCCATCACTTCTACTGTATTCAGCACATTCGTGATGTCCGAAGCCTCCCACAAATGAGGCATGATGCTCTCCCAGCAACGCCATTGAGTATCCTTCCAAAACATACCTGGTATGATGCGCCCAGTGCTTACTCCGAGCCAGTGGTTTCTGGTGCTCAGTCACAGCACCTAATTGTCAACACCGGCACCTATGACACTCTGCCACATCAATTGCACTGTTTGTCTGATTTAGAGATGAGCACAACAACAGTTGTTTATTAATTCAATGTACATTTATGTACATTAAAAATAACTAATACCTGCTGCCCAAGCCATTCTTATAGCTTTGAGGGCCTGAAATAGCCAGGATTTTCAAACTTATAGGAACGTGATAGTTGGTAGTCTTTTTGGAACTGTCATTGGCAGAGCTGGTAGGGGCAATGGGTAGTGCACCTTGGAGTGGCCTCATGACAAGGGACCAGACACTTATTTTTATTTAGTTTGTTACAAATTAAGCACTGAATGCACCAATCCTCCCCCCCACTAAGTCATACTTTGTGTTCTATGCCCTTCAAACTGTACCTGCTGCCCTGCACACTCTGCAACATAAAACACACCTAGTGAGAAGTTCCCCATTCCAAAACACACCGTGTGCCTTCGCATGACCTATTAATGTCACACTCTCCATCATCCCAGTGTCTAGGTAAAACATACCAGGCTTGTCGAGACACTACTAGTTTAGTAACAGATTAATTTGTATGTTTGTCTATTTATTTTTAACTGCTTCACACCATGTGAGCATGTTGGATGTAACAGCTATCCAAATTCAAATAAAAAAAAGAAAGATGCTTGCAGATCTATCTAGGACCATCCAAACATACCATGTGAATCATCTACCCTGTCTCTGACCGCTCCACCCAAAACATACTATTTGATACCATCAGCAGCCAAGAGGTACCCGACGTCCTACTCCATGTCTCCCTTACACTCATTCAAAACATAACCATTTTAATACCCCCTTCCAAAGCATTAATAGTGTCCCATACTACGTGCCCACTCTCTCTCATCAAAACATTGCATTATGCCCTACTGTCCCTCCATACCGCCTTACAGAAACCATATACTGTGCCATACTTCATGTCTCCTATTCCTCTCACCAAATTAAACCTCATGCCCCCTCTTCTTTTACCAAAAACATAGCTGATGTCCCATGACAGCTCCCCGTCTACATTATCAAAACCACGCCTGGTATCCTACTGCACCTCCTATTCTCTATGATTGAAGGATATCTGATTATAACCCCATAACTCCCTCATCTTCATCCAAAGGAACCTTGTGTCCTATGACACCCCAGCACTCTTATCCAAAATACTCTTGGCATCCTCCCTGCTGCCTCAACCCCTTATCCAAGACATATGAAGCCTTCTGCCCTACATATATTTCCCCCTACCCAAAATCTGGTGGCCAGCCCTGTGTTCCAACTAAAGCAAAAAGAACAGATCATGGACGGAATACTCAACAATGCACACATTCACCCTCACTTCCTTTTCATTCGTTTACACTGTAGATATAAATATGCTCTTTGGTCTGCCTTTTACCTTGGCTGCTGGCTATACATTAAGTACTTCGTTGTCACAACTCAACTGTAATAACTGATTACAGCTGAGTAGCTACATCTTTTCGTTATTAAAGGTGACTAGAGACGTCACAACTCAACTGTAGTAAGAAAATTGGAGGCAATGGACAAGGATTAAAGGCTCCCACGTTTTACACCATAATATCCTTTTTATAATAAAAAATATATACATTTATTCTATATCACTGTCTTATTGAAAATATATCTTTTCACCATAAACTTACGTGATGCAATAACCAGTATCCATCCACATGCCACTAGTGACCTGCCTCATCCCGCCTTCTGAACCATAACTGATGTCCTGCTCTTGTTGATCCACAAATACCTGAGTCACAGTCTCAGCTTTCCAAAATAAGCCCAAATGCCCTGACCTCTACAAAGCTCACTGTTGTCATGCCTCTCGAATACTGACTACAAGATGTGTGAATGTGGGTTCACAAGCATGAGCAGGGCGAACTTTGCACTGCACATCAATAAACCCCTGCAAGGCACTCCAGCGGTCGTGTTCCTCATTGCTGGTAAACTCTGCAATCATGTAATTTTAGCAAGTTGTTTCTAATGTTGTTGACATTTTATGTACTCTAACATTAAGTAATGGATGTACTAATTTTAATAAATATTGCTCTTTATCAGATCGCATCTATGTACACATGAGTAAATTACACAACCTTACTGTGAATGTTGAGAACATTAGAACGAAGTAAAATAGACAGAGGGCTGCTTTAAAATTGTTTTGTTTTGATGCAAATGAAATGTTTCTGTTTTTTTCCCTAAACTAGATTATATTCACTATTAATCCTCCTCTGATGGCTGCAAAGATGAGGCCCCAATACTATCCTCGACAGAGAGGGCCAGTGGCCAGGATCTGCCCTCCAAACCTGTGTGCAAGAATTTTTTATGCAGTGTCACATCCAAAATGTTCTCCCAAAAATATGTGGGTGATTATCAAGCATGCAGCAGCAGTGGGGAAAGAGATGGCTTCTGCACTGCAACGTTCCTGATATCTCACGAAGATTTGGCTGCTGAAGCTTGTTTAGATTTGGTTTATAGATTTAGGGCAGATTTAATACAAAGTTACGCAGTGCGGTGCTGCGCCAAAATTTGCATCGCTACGCTGCGTCACTTTTGACATGCAGGGATGAGCTGTGTTTCCCCCTGGGCCAGTGCTAAATATAGCTGACAGCGGTAATGCAGGCATCCTTGCACCATAGTGCAAGGGTGTCTGCATTGAAGGGAATGATTGTGTATGTGCAGGAATGTGTCCCTTCCTGCACATAAACAATCTACCATGGCTTTTTGGCACTTATATGTGTGTTGCAGAATGCAGCACACATAGAAGTAGCAAATCATCATATTTGAATGATTGTTTATATGCAGAAAGGGTCACCTTCCGGCACATAAACAATAATTTATGGCCTTTTGCTCTTTCTGTGAGTGCTGCAGAACGCAGCACAAGTGGAAGAAGCAAAAACGAGCAGGAGTAAAAGTATTCCTTCTTGTTGTGCAATGCTAACTGCCACAGACTTGCGACTTCTTGTAAATCTGGAACACCGTCAAAAGAAATGGGGGTTACGGTGGAACGCCACAACACCCATTGCATGACCCTCTGACACAGAAAACTGTGTCAGAGAGGCCGATGTTCACAAGGTGGCATTAAGCCACAAAAAATGGCTTAGCCTCGCCTTGTAAATGTGGCGCACTGCACAATGCCACCGGAGCATCACAAAAAGTGACACTCTGGTGGTGCTAGGGCCTTGTAAATCTGGGTATTAGACATTACATTTTTATTAATGTTTCAGTACTTAGTCAAAATACAGAACAAATTTAAAAGATGGCACAATTTTAGGTATGTAGCAATAGTATCAGATCGTCCAACTAACAATACAAAATCATAGTAAAATTAATTCCAATGCATAGTTCCTAATGTAGTGCAAAGTGCCTAACAGATAAAGGAATTATGCAAATAGAAATAATGCAATCCTAAAAGAAAAAGAATTAGGCTACATGAAAAGCAGCAGCGCAAGGAGGTAATAAGGTTATGCAGAACAAACGCTGTGCCATCTCACTCCTGCTCTTCTCTCGATCAAAGCAGATGTAAAAGGCGGATAGTCACACTTAGGGGCATTTTTATGAGCCCTTTGCGTCACCTTTTTATCACTTTTTGTAATGTAAAGGCAGCACAAATCTCAAACTCATATCTACGCGGCCATACAAAGCCTCATTTGAAGTGGTAGATTTAGGGTGTATCAAAAAAGTTAAGGGGTGTCTGGACCCTGCCCCTCATTCCTCCAGTGTCTTTGGGGGTCAAGGAGCAATCAAAGTTGTATTTCTCTACATGAGAGGCTCCATTCACAGTACTGGCCTCTCATTTCTCTGTCTGATTATCTAGAGGACAAAGGGATTCAACTAAATAAACGTCTAGGAAACAGCAACCTTAAAAGTGAATACTCTCAAGGACGAAGGGAAATGAGGAGATTTATTTTGAGGCTTGAAACATGCATTTGTTTCTAGCAAGTGCCATTTTACTCGGATACTGTAAAGAGAACAACCAGGCATTGTTCCATGGAAAGCAAATCTGCTTTGTCCTAGAAGAAAGAACCCTGAGTGGGAACCAGGAAACTGCATTACATCCACAGTCAGGGTCGCACCAGAGTTCTAGCATTTTCGAAAGTCACCAACTATAGGCAGGTAAAAAGAAGGCAGTTAACATCGGCTCCATGTACCAAAACACAGCCCTGCTGTGAACTGCAAGGATATGAGTATCTGGGTAGCAAAGATGAATACAAACTTAACACCATCGTCTCATCCCAAGTATTAACATTTTCAACAAGCGTTGGCAAAGCAAATAAGTGTCACCAATTGGGGAGCTATTGACTTTTGCAATTGGTTGGAGGTGGGTATGGGGGGGGCAGTGGTGGATAACAGGATGTTTAAAAAACACTATGAAGTGCCTAGCACTGGGCGCTTAATATTGCTTTTTTAACTTCTGTTGGCATGTGGGAGAAGAAACAGGGAGGGTATGGAGAGTGGGAGGGAAGAGTGAACGAAACAGGGGGGGTGACGGGAGCAATAGAAGAAACAGGGGCGGGTGACATTAGGGCAGAGTAGGATGAACAGTGATGGAAGGGCAGGTGGGAGGGAGGGGTAGGAGTAACTGGGATGTGCAAGCAAGGACAGCAGGGAATGGTGGGAGTCGGGGGAACAATTAGGATAAGTGTGGGTGGGAGGGGAAACAAGCAAGATGAGTAAAAAGAAAAGGTCAGAAGCTGTAAGAGGCAAAATAAAATAAAAATAAATCTCATTCCTAAAGCAAAACAATGGGGGCGTGACCTAGCTGCCAAGGAAGACGGCCACCTGAGTGATGAGCTCTGGCAGCTGACCCCACGGGTGCCCCACCCAGGCGCTCCTGAGTCCGGGTGCAAATCGTGGCGTCCTGGAGGCATGCAGTGCTGAGCAAGGGGGCAAAAGAGCAAAGGAAGTGCAGCGTTCATAAAGAAGGTGCCGCTCTGAGCATCCCCACACTGTATAAATAAATAAAAAGAATATAGCGCGAAGCAAGTGCAGGAAGAGGGACAGCCATGAAGGGGCACCTCGCTGAGCATTCCCAAAAAGCATAAATAACTCAAAATAACATTGCACGAAGCGTGTGCATAAATTTTAAAAAATCACGTATTGAAGCGTGTGCCACAAGGGAACAGCTCAATTACACTAAAGCGCGGCAGGAGTGAATTGGTGCAGCGCTAAGTGGTAAGTGCTGGAGGCCGAACTTGCGTTCCATTTTGACAGGAGCGTCTCCGTCGCCATGCTGAACCAACAAACCAAACCAAAGGAAAAAATAGTGGCTCTATAGACACATACATTAAAGAATAGAGTAAGCCTACATGTAACAGGGGCAGTCTCCATGGGAGGAAACCAAATAACACAAATTTACGAGAGAGTATTACAAAGAACCTTTTAAAAGCAACAGGGAGCAATGGGCGTACACTTAATCCGAGGAGTAGAAAACAGCATGTCTCGAAGAGGCAGCACATACACTGCCTAGGCGAGGCCTAAAAATGAATAAAAGAATGCACAAACTTCTATCTCTACAAGGGCAGAAGACTCATGAATAAGTAAGAAAATGCTTTGTAAGGCACATCTATAAAATGTCATTGCTGTTAATGAATTTCCATGGAAAGGAAAGGTGCTTCCAACATTGCAGCAAGATATACTACATATAGTTATTTATTTGCAGGATCTATTTGCAGTGTCTAATTATATATGAATTGATTATGCAGCAACAAAGATTCAACATACACGACAGCTTTGACTAAATTATGATGCAAGAAAATGCAAATCATGTGGCTTAATGTGGCACATTCTGTGGCAGTACTATTTCGCCATTCTGTTATTTTAGCAAACATGTATAGGAAAAATCTTTCACCCCATTAGCACCAGTAAGACGTCTGAAAAAACGTAAGCAACCTAAATATTACCAGTTAACCTTTTCAAAGGGTATACCAATGCGCTTTACTTTATGCAGGGCTTTCTTTTTTTTACTAATCTGTGATCCCTTTGAGCACCAAACCAAATATCTTATGTTGAAATCTGTAAAATAAGCAGTAAGTGCTCGAATAAATGGCCAACATATATGAAAATAGCTCCCGCTCTGTTTCCAGAATATATTGCACAACACACAAAATTCCATATAATTCTGGTGGCTTTGGTATTCATTTACAAAGCTATAGGTGCACTGTCAGAAGCGTTGGTCTCTAAAGAGGGCATGGCCCAAGAAGGCTACCTCTGAAGAGTAGCTGAAAGAAGTGCATGGCAGCCACTTCTATTCACGTTTGACTGACCATTGCATGCTGATCATTAAGACATGTTGGTAAAATGAGGTCTGGAATGGGAACCAAAACGATTCGAGGGAAAATGCTCAGACCAGCCCATTCTCCATTGCGGACTTTCTTTCTTCTCTCTCTCTCTTTCTCTCCAGGCCCGGATGAGGGAGCCACAGGTTTGCTACAGGTTGCCCAGCAAAAAGAGTTGCATGCTCCCTGTACATTGATACCGCCAATCCAAAAGGAGGCTTGAGTGAAGAGGTGGGTTGGCACATACCACCCAGTACTGAGTGCAGGCTGAACACAGTGTTGTCATACAACTTTCGTCAAGCACTTCGCAGGACACTAGGTCTGCATCTACAGGTATTGCTTTCTCTACAGCATGGGTCTCCAACCTTTTCTGTAATAAGAGCTTTAAGTTCAATAAAAGTCATGCTGATCTAATAGTAGTGTCAGAACAATGACTACATGAAACACGACTACACTAAGTGGTCACAATATAGAAGATTACCATCAGTGGTCACCTCAGTTCATCAGGCATAGTTGACAGTAGTAATGCAGAAAAGGCCTTGTTAATGTGGAGTGCCTTGACGCAGGTAATACATATTAGCCGTGGTTGCAATGCCTGTGGCAACAAGGTAAATATATTAGCAGTAGATCTCCCATCACATGATTTTTCAATGACATATCAGCCTTAGATATGTTTTGTAAATTCTATCAATTCGCTCCAAAATGTCAACTTGAGTTCTGAAAATACACAGCTCTTCATCTCCAATGCACTTTTTTCAATTTTGGTACACATATATTAATTCAGCCAAGCAAACGCTAATAATTTAATAGAATGGTGTACACACAGGAGAGCCAGTTATAGGTAGCTGCAGAGCACCAGTACCTCATGAGCTACTGGATGGAGAAGCCTGCACTACACCATACTGGAGAAAGGTAGTGTCTGGATTTACACAACAATACATCTGGTGGCACAGACAGAGAGAATGGGTCCACAGTGCTGCGCACCAATAATGAGCTGAGACCCAGAAACAGCTGTGCCAATTCTGGGATCAACAACCATGTGTGCCAATGTATTTACACTGACACCAATATTAACCCTTTTATTTCAGCACGTGGGACTTTACAGCTGTGCTCGTGAACCTCAAAGCTGAGCTGTGTGAACCACTGCTGTCCCAGTGCTAGAAAGCACACACAGGTCTGCCAATGTACCTCATGCATAACTAGCAGCGCCTCTTGTTAATGGCCAGGTCATGTCTCAGACCTCATCCCTTTGCCTCCATTCCCCACCCCCTCGTGCTTTGGGTCTGCTTCTGTTCGTATTCAATAGGACTGTTCTTAATCAAAAATGTATTTGCACGCAGTTAAGAACCGGAATACCCTCTGCTTCATTACAACACACAATTAAACACTCTGTCTGCACTTCGCATGTATTATTGCATCACATAAACAAATATTCTATGTGTACATTAAACAGGTGAAATCACATCTTGTGTATTAAGCTACCAGATATTCTAATAATCTATCTGCACAGTGAAAGGGTGTAATAACCTCTTGCGCGTTATAATAACACAAATCGAACATTATATCTGCACAAAAAAGATGGAAGAACCTCTTGTGAATTATAACAACACATATACATTCTAGCTGCACAGTGAAAGGGTGTTATAATTTCTTATGCATTATAATAGCCCAAAATAAAACACTGTATCGACGAAGTGAAGAGGTTGAAGAAACTCTTGTTCAATATATCACACAAGCAAACATTCTACCTGGACCCCAGGTGCAGGTTATGGAATCACATTATCAAACATTCTGTGCACAATTGAAGTGAGTACGAACGTATTGTGCATTTAAAAGTCACAGAATCTAATAATGTTTGCACAGTGAAAAACTGGAATAATGTCTTCTGCATTACAATAACACACAATCAAAGGTATTTACCCGGTGAAGAGGTAAATAACCTTTTGTTCATTGTAAAACACAATTAAACATGCTACCTACACTTTGTGTGCATTATAGCATCACATGATCAATATTCTGCCCGCACATTAAAGGGGGAAGAACATCTTGTGCATTAAAGTGTCACACAACCTAATAATATCTTTCCACAGTGACAGGGTGAAATAATCCTTTGTGCATTATAATGGCACACAATCAAATATTCTATCTGCTTAAAGAAATGGTGGAATAACATTTGTGCATCACAAAGACACACCATCAAACATTTTAGTGGAAGAATTTTGTGTGCACTATAATAAGATACAAAAAATACCTTCTGCACAGCAAAGCAAATTGTGTTATAATGTCACACATTCAAACACTCTCTTTGCACAGTGAAGGAGTGGAACAACTATTTGTGCCACATGATAGCACATAATCAAGTATTGTTTCTGCATAGGTAAAAGTGAAGCACGTTGTCAAGCACTATGATATTATATAATCAAACATTCTTTCTGTATAGCAAAAGATTGGAGGAATCACTTGGCAATCATCAATTCTCACGATAAAACATTATTTCTTCCCAAAGTCATGGGGCAGAGGGATATAAGGTGTCTTAGTGGTATTACACAGTCACACAGTTTCACTTCTTACAACTGTATAGTATAGGAATAACTGAAATGATATTGTTCTACAGAGCTATGTGGGTTAAAGAGGGAGTAGGAACTGCAATCAAAGGCTAAACCACATGTTGCATTTCTTAATAGCCTTTGTCGTCAACTTGAGTTTACCTCAAGAGTAGAGCTGTTCAGTCGGTCTGCTCTCTCTCTTCTGCACTGCCTAAAAACTCCTGATACTTGGGATCATAGATCTTTAGAGAGAAATATGGTCAAAGAAAAGGATACTCCTTTTTAAATTTACCATGTGTGTTTAGTATGAGGACTCTGGATCCAAAGATTATTGCAAACCTCAGAGAATCTGTTTATAGAAACAAACTCCACCGCTAAAATACTTGCTTGGGAGAAGAAATTCATCAATGCCCCCTTCAGTGGACATCTCAATATTCCATTTACCTTGTTGTTTTATTATTGAAAATCTAACTTGCATATTTTTAAATTATAAGCCAATATCTGACAACATTTATTCTCAGTGGGGGACAGTGCAAACTTGCCTGGATGTTGTTAAATGGAGCTAACTTATAACATAAGGTTCAAAAAGTGAGATCAATCTTCACATTAAAAAAAAAAATAATACAAGGAAGATGTTAAAGAAAAGTTTGGGAAGGGGATCGTTTATATATTTTTAACCTCCTGGTACAAAGAAGTCAAAGAAAAACATATTATAACTAGGTGCTCTTTTGGGGAACAAAGGTAAGAAAAAATGCCATTTGTGATGAGACATTTCTATTAAAATGGTTTAGACTGATGTAAAGGAATCCTAATGATTTCAATCTCAAATAGTGTGCAAAGCTTTAAAAAAGAAATATGAAAAAGATCTGGCTAGTAGTGTTACTCTTTGAGAAACAACTGTGGTTAACCTTGTACACAATGGTCCCTGACATAATATGACAAAGGCTTTGGAAAATAATTAATTACGATGATGGAACATGCAATAAAATATGTTCATTTTCTTAACCATCATTTTCAAGTAAACCATACTTTAGTGGGCCAAACTCTAAAATCAGGCCGTAATTCTGCAATGTGAAACATTAGGCCTTAATCAATATTGTATCTGATAATAAATCTTCATCCAAGCACAGCAGACTGGATAAGCATAGATGAATCCAATCAATAGTTATGAAAGGTCAATGTCACACAATGCCTACAACAAGGTTGTATTGTTTAGCCTCCTTATATTTGGCCTACATAAAACTGATCTTCCATAAACACAAACTGTAGACTGCTGCTTTTTTAACAAAGCGGAAGGTGGTTGTAAACTGTCTAATGTATTATAGACTAAATAATATTAATTAATGTTTCCATGTGGGGATCTAAAGTTTATTGGATAAGTTGAACTATTTCAGTCTAGACAATAGATTAACAATAAACATCCATAAAACCAAAATAATAGGAGGGGAGACTGGCCAGAGTAATCAGGTCAACTACTTGGACATCACTATCATTTATCAGGACATTTTTCCAGGATATATTCAATACTGTATGTGCTACCAGACCTAGTATTATAGGGCTCAAAATCAAACTAATTTGGAGGGCAGTCTGACAAATGTGAATTTTATATTTCTGTTGTGTAGCTATGAATGGAAAACTGAAAAAAATGCTAAGTCTTCTTCTGGATTGCTCAGCACTAGATATTTGCCGAATAGCAATTTTATTAAGAAATTGGTCTGGCTGGCTTGTCATTGTTAGCCAGTAAAATCCTCATTATAACAATGGCATAGGTAAGGTGTCTGAGAGGATATACAATAAAAAACGTTTCGATTGGAGCCATGAACGTATCCTTATACACTTATTAGACTGCTTGTGTTGAGCTATCAGTTGCATTGCACTTTGGAGGTATGACATTAGTACTGAAGCCATGTTTGACATTTGTTCACCCCAGGCCATATATTATCTTTGCAGGTCTATAGACTCCTCCATCTATGTAACTGCTGGGTCTTTGTAAGGGACACCTGTCTATTGCATGTTGAACGAGATTTAAGTACTATGTTGATACTCTTGTTCTTGATTGTTGATCCTACAACCTTTATTAAAGAAATACAACACAAAAAAAAGTTTCAAGACATGTGTAAACTACAGCACAGCATCTGAGCCAAGCCCTGGCTTGAAATACAATGAGTTATATCTGTTTTAAAATAAGTTTAAGTAGAATTTGGCAGAATAGGTTTCTAGTCTAGTTTTGAATACTAGATCATTTCTTCTAAGTCTAAGTTCTTGGAAACGTTTGACATAAGGCCCCTCTACCATAGGGTTGTTAGTCAACAGATAAGATCTATGGCTTCTGATAGAAATTTAACTTATAAACCCATCCAACGTACATTCAAAGGCCGGCCCTATTTAGGGGTTTCCTTCAAACATACATGTTTTCGTGTTTAGACCATCAAAAAAAAGACTGTCAGAAGGGGTACAATACAAACGACTACCATGTGTTCCCAATGCATGGATGTGATTTGTTCTTTTCTTTTTAAAGAAACAATTCATTTTTGGGGGGAATATGTTTTAATTTTTCATGATTCTCATCATACTTTTATGTTACATTGGTTATGTGATTTACATCCCAAATTTTACATTGGCCTGATTCATGCTTTCACTTCAGCCAGCTCCTGGCTCACCTCTAACTATGAGTGACTTGTCAAACTCAACTGTCTCACCTCATTAAACAAAATCCCTTTACAATGATCGGTACACACACCTGCTCAGTGTCAGGATACCCATGAGGGTGATAGCGCACTTTACAAATACACATAACGACACTGCAATGCAGACCCTTACAGAGAAAAGTTCAAGGGCTCTGGCATATGATAAAGAACACTGGGATGCTCAAACCCTAGGTGTTTCTCCTAGAAAAATGTTTATCTCCAATTTGCACTTAAGATTCCTAATAATCCTTTGTTAATTCTGTCCCCGGATAACAGGGACATAGGCATCCCTAAGTCCAGAAGGAAACAGTGGCACTAATGGGGATTAGAAGTGCGACCATAAGGTTCCCCTCAGATATGAGGAAACGGAGAATTGGTGGAATCTCCACAGCTTCAACAAAATGTGTGTATTCCTGGTTTGGCTGGTAACCTGCTACTGGCCAAATCTTTATCTCTAATGCTATTGAATCTGAACTACTTTCTCACATAAAACCTATTGCATTTACTCTCACTGCAAAATTAAGTTCGAATATAGGCAGGAGGATATCTCGGTGTATTTGAGGACCTCTCACCCAGGCAAGATCAGGGTAATTACTTGTATGCTCATATTCTGGCTGCGAAAGCCACTGTGTAATGTTGAAAAGAATAGATTCTGGCCGTTCTGCAGAAATTGTGCCCACCATAACGCGGCTGCCATCTCCCAGTTTAGGAAGCACTTTCGCTACCCCTCTTAATAATACAAAAATATCATCAAAGCGATTCTGGGCGTCACTGGACCGAAGAAGCAGTTTTCACAAGTAGCCTGGCAACAAACAATTATGTTTGTTAGATTGCTGAAAAAATGAGATACAAGAGGGCCCTCGAGGAGCATGAGCCAAAGATTCCGGGAAGGTCATAATCGAGCATTTAGAGTGTGTACACAATTACTCGAGTAATGAGCTTCCTTGTGGAGATAAGGAAAGGAAGCATTGATTCAAATACAGCAGGTGCACACTGCTACCACACTACAGATGTGTGCATAGGCAAACCTCTGCATTCGTTAGTGTTGGGAAAAGGACTTGATCCTCGACCATTATCTGTAAATCTAATTTAATAAGTAACGGCAAAGCTAATAGGTCTTCATAATTAAAAGGGCCTCCTAAATTACTGATGAGTTTAGGCACTCAATAATTCATCACACATGCATCCTGTTATGTATGCCTGGAATCATGCATCCATACATCCACCCACTTTTCAATCTTCCATTCGCACACTAATACTCAAAATGCATACACAATCAAAAGGCACATGCAATATAAATTTAACGAGCTAAAGTAGGAAAAAATGCCACCCCCAAACATGGCCGGCCTATGCTTGCAATTAAAAAGTAAGTCCAGCAACAGGTGGCCATCTTGGAATTGCACATGGCATAGGGTATTCACAGTGCAATAGCACCAACACAACACAATCATCAGGCACAACGTTCAATAATTACAAATATGTACGCAATTACAGTTGAGAAAAACATATACAACCTTTCCTAAGAAGGCCTAAAACGATTAGCACCTTGTAAGCCTTCTAACCCTAGGATTTATCAGTGAGTGTAACAAACACCACAATCCTAGCCTATTACAGTAATAGGTGAGGTCCCATCTAACATAGCACCTGTCTACAGGCTTCAAAACAGTGTAATAATAATCCTCCCTTAAAGTCCTCTTCGCTTTAGCACATGATTTTCGCAAAAGATAAGTCAGGACTACTTTCTTTATTGTTCCTTCTTATAATCAATAGATAAGACCTATGGAATCTGACAGAATTTTTCCCAAAAAACGCATCAGGCTTACAGCCCTTATCATTGGCTTGTCACCATAAACAACTCAGGTCTATTGAGCATGAGCTTTCCTGAAAGGTTACCATCAGGCTTACAGTCATAAAATTACAAATATGTACACAATTGTAGTTGACAAACAAATACACAATATTAACAAGGATTATCAGAGAGGAGTCTTCCTCCAGGGTTTGTCGGAGGGTCTAACTGACACCAAAACCCTTGCCTAATAAGGTAATCAGTAAGATTTCATAGAAGGGAATACTTATCTATAGGCTTTTGCACAGTGTAACAGAAATCCATACTTAAAGGCCTATTGCCTTCAGCATATGCTTTTCACAATAAATGCCAGGCCCTCTGACCTTGCTGTGACATTTCATAAGCTGATGAGCATTGATTGTTGGCTTTTCACCTTAACAAACTCAGGCATACTTTATTGAGCATATGCTTCAGGAGAAGGCAGAAGGTACAATACAATCACTCCACTCCAGTGGATACACACACCTTCTGCACAATCAAACTAATGTTCAGAGAAACAGCAACATGGAGGAGGAGTCTTACCCTCTCTATCCGCGTGATTTTATGATATATATTATAGATTTTTATTAAAGTGTTAAAAATGTTCCAGGGGCCCCTCATAGCGAGGGTTAGTTTTAATAGAGAGGAGGTTGTAGTGAGGCAGTTTAGGTGTTTTTGTGGTTTTACATGTATTCATGACATCAAGGTGCTTTGTGGGGAGAGGGATTAACATAAATCAGGTATGGGTGTCGTTGGTGAGAGTGTTGATTTCTTTTGAATATTTATTTATATTTCACATAGCACAGTTAGAAAGAATTGGTGTTACTGTACAAAAGGGGATAACTACATCACCTAGCTGAGTGTGAATCTCAGAGCGCCTTACAATATCATCCATGATAACCGTACAAAAGAAAAAGAAGGAACTCTATAGGAAGCATTTCACGAACATCTTATGCTCAATAAATGAGTAATCACATTATCCTAATCTCCACCTAATATTCTGCCACTATTTTTTAGGCTAACAGGCTGGATTTGTGGACATTAAATGTTCACCAGATTGGTGCAATTTCTGCAATTGAAAATGTAGGGTTAAAGGTGTTTTTCGAGGACAGGAGAATCCAACGAGTAGCTCGTGAGCTACTGGTAGCTCTCCAGTTATTGGTCAGTAGCTGTCATGCATGCATCCCAGCCTTCTAAGCTGGAACTTTTTGCTTAGTTAAATTAACATATGTTGATATGTTAACAGTGTATTCTAAAATGAAAATGTGTGTATTCTCAGAACTCATCCACTGATGTTTAGAGAAAAATGGTGGAATTTCCAAAACATATTAAAATGCCATTTTGAGCAATAAATCATTTGGAGAGACTTTTTTACTAATATATTGACTTTAGTGTCAGGGGCACTGTGGCTGGCATGTATTACCTACATATAGGCATTCCAAATTGACAAAGCTTTTTTTATTATTTATATTACTACTTGCAAGCCTGACACACTGAGTTGATCACTGCTGCTAAACTTGGACAAAGTGGTCACTATTGTAATCTTGTCTGATGTGGTCACTGTTACAACACCAATAATAATATTAGGAGCTTGTGATGATTTTTGTTCAACATAAATAGCTTCTATTACACAAAAGGTTGCAGACCCCTGTTCTAGGAGTTTCTAGATAATACAAACTGCTAAGTAAAATGAACTCACAAAATGTGTTGGTATCAACAAATTCACAAAGGTTGTTTCCTACGCTGGAATTGTTCAAAATGTAATCGCCTCAGAGTTAGAAGTAATTATGATTACAGATTTGGGATTGCATAACAACATTCCAATATTCAGCAGAGATGTATATAACGGAAGGGTTCTTCTACTACAGGAATAACATTTGGTCCATAAAGCATGGTCAGACTCACCGTACCGGGCATCGGTCTTTTCCCCAGGAGGCAGGAAGGGTGGGAGGGGGGCTTTTGTTGCCAGGGGCTGGTTTTAAAGCACTTTTAACAATCACTAGCAAAGCCAATAAGCCTCACCTTTGCAAGAGCTATTGGCCTTTCCCATGTGTTTTAGCCCTGTTGTACACCTGCATGGCTGCTGTTCAGCATGGCTTAAAGTGGCATACAGGAGAGTGGGTGGAGTGTCAGAAAGTGAAATGGTGAACACTGGAGTAGAGTGTTGTGTAGTGGAGTGGCAGAGAGTGTTGTGTATTGAAAAGGCATAGTGTGGAGTTGCTTAAAGGGGTATTCACAGGAGTGACAGAGTAGAATGGACTGGTGTAGAGCGCATTGGCAAAGAATGTTTCAGAGTATAGTGGTGTAGTGTGTAGTGGCATTGAGTGCAGTGGCACTGAATTCAGTGGCGTACAATGCAGCATTGTAGAATGCAGTGGGGTAGATTAGAGTAGGGCATAGTAGAGTGGAGTGGTGCAGTGTGCAGGTTGCAGAGTATAGTGGTGCAGAGTAAAGTGATGCGTACAGTGGTGCATAGCGCAGTCGAGTGGCACAGAGTGCAGTGGAATAATGTGCATGGTAGAGTCGAGTGGCATGGAGTGCAGTGGTGTAGAATGATGCAGAGTTGAACAGCACAGAACGGTGCCCAGTAGATTGGAGTAGCTTGGAGTGGAATAATGCAGAGTAGAGTGGTGGAGAGTGTATTGTTGTACGGTAGAGGGTCAGACAGCAGTGGTGTAGAGTGGAGTAGAAAGGCATAGAAAGCAGTGGCATAGAGAACAGTGATGCAGAGTAGAGTGCATTGGCATAGAGTGCAGTAGTGTAAAGTGTATTGGCATGGGGTGCAGTTGTTAGGAGTCGAGTGGCATAGAGTGCAGTGGCATAGATTGGAGTGGTGCAGAGTGGATAAGAGTGACATAAAACAGATTGTTACAGAGTAGACAGAAGTGGTGTACAGTGCTGTTGTGCAGGGTAGAGTGCAGTTGCATAGAGTGGCATACAGTGAAATGACAGGGTAAACAAGTGTAGAGTGCAGTGGCTTAGAGTGCAGTGGCGTGGAGTAGATTAGAGTGGCAAACAGTGGATTGGCATAGAGTGCAGGGGTATAGAGTTGAGTGTTAACAGTGTAAAGTGCATTGGTATAGAGTGTATAGGCATAGAGTGCAGTGGCGTAGAGTGCAGTGTTGCAGAGTGGCATAGAGCAAAGTGGCGTAGAGTGTAGTTGTGCAGAGTAGATTGGTGTTCCCTAAACTGGAGTGGAGTAGAGTGCAGTGGTGAAGAGTGCAGTGGTGAAGAGTAGAGTGGCGAAGAGTGCACTGGCATTGAGCAGAGTGTGACGGCATAGAGTTGAGAGGCAAAGCGTGAAGTGGCATAGAGTGGAGTAGTACAGGATGCAGTGGCTTGGAGTGGTGTAAAGTGAAGTGGTCCATTTAGAGTGCAGTGTTATGGAGTGGTGCAGAGTAAAGTGAAGTGGTGTAGAGTGGAGTATTCACATTGTGGTAGCACACTGCCATTACAGATAACACATTTTCATTTGAAATGACCATTACAGTTGCACAGAAATAGAGTTTTACTAATAAACCTATACAGAGCACACAAGGTAATGTGTGAAAATTGCATCACCTAGTGTAATGATTTGTTTAATCATATTAAAGTATTTGTTCCAACACACTTCAGAAATAACAACAAATGTGCTTCACTTCCGTTTCTAAATCTGATATATTCTGAAATACTTACACAGTTCATTTAAATGTTGCTGTGTGCTAGAAGAAAAAAAAAACTTTCCTATCGCCTTCCAGCAAGATTGTCATATAAATTCTCTCACTTTAAAGTCAGAAAGAAAAGTAAACAGGCACCCTCGAAAACAGTGTCTGACACTTGACCTCGGTCATTGAATGCACAGCAAATGTGTCACGATACAAACAAGATGTACAGGCTGTATACAGAAAGGAAAGACTCAGAAATTAAGGATTTTGCAGGGAAAGGTACAAACTCAAACTGGACTGCCTAAAACAATTAAAACCAGCAAATGGAAAGCAAGAAAATCTGAGTTACAAACCACAAAGCCAGTGGCAAGCAACAGGCAGAATCCATTCCAGGGTCAACTTTCTGAATGTATCCAAGATGTATTTAGCCGCATCTGTCTGGTAGGCTGCGACCTAAAAAGCACTGCAGAGTTCCTTGTATATCCAACAGTTTAAGGCTACAATATAAGTGCTAAGAAAACTCTGGTGATTAATGTACCCTGCTGGAGAGAGGTCAGAGTTTTATCTAGTGGCAGTTTTTGACTCATCTAAGATAGCACAAAGGGTTAAGATGCCTGCCGCAAAGAATGTGTACTATGCAGATCACAGAACAGTGTTTCATGTGCAGTGCTCAGTGGGATACTGCTTTTGTCGCAGAGATCCTTTTGATACTGTGCTGTTCATAAGTTACAATCATAATCTAGCACAGTGGACTATGAACTGCTATCAAAGAGCTCCATGCAAACTGCATGGTAGAGATTAGAAAGTTATGTTTTTCCCAGCCTTTGGTCATCCTAATTTTGCTAAAAAGTATTTGTTCGGGTAGAAATAAATTGTTATGAGCAAAGTCAACCCTAACCACAGTGTTACATTCTGAGTCCTGAGTTTATGCTTCCCCAGACCGAGCACTCTTAAAAAATGCCCCCCCAGTATGGATGACATGTGAAACCTTCACCTTGTAGTCCCCTTTGTCTTATATAACATTTCCTATATACTGATTTACAAACATATGATTCATTGTCTCTGTATGTGTGTGTGAAGTAAAGTGCTCCAACACCCTAAACTGATAGGAGAGGCACTATAAAACAAATTAAATACATGTGAAGGAGGGGTTATGGAGCGATGAGAGGCTCTGTTAGAGGTTGATGGTGAGGGAATCATTGAAGAACCCCAATAAAGATTGTCGAATCCTGGTGCTCTATAAGGTCATCGTTTACTAGCCTTTAAAACCTAAAACAGTTGAATGATGAATAAAAATGTGTTGTAGAATGCACTGCTTTTGCCATTTTTTACCAGATTTCTTGAGAGGGGAAACCCCCCACTACTCATTGTAGAGGTCAGACTCTCTCGCCCTATGGGGGATGGTTGGTCTGACAAATTTTGCCATGGCTGCTTTGGGTTCCCAGTCCGGTCCTTTCACAGAGCGGCAAGGGAGAAGGCAGAAATGCTTCATATTTACAAGGATATGGCGCACTTCTGCTCTCTCCCTCTACTGGTGCACTGTGTGCTGCCTAGCGCCAATGCATGCACCCTTGCACTCTCCCTGCATTACAGACAGTACCTTCCTGACAAAAACAATTCTTAAAGTAATATTCCTCCTTTTATGTGTGCTGCAGAATACAACACACATGGTAAGAGGAAGTAGCAAGGAGAAATAAAGTAATTTCTCCTCATTACGCCTCTGATGGGATGGTGTACCATTCTGACATGTTCTCAGGTTTACTTGTCTTAGTCAATCTGGGAATGCGCCAAAAACTTTGGTTCTCTTGTTCGTGTTGCCTCCTACATGCCACAACAAAAAAAGCAATATGACATGGCTACTACTGGCTGTGACATAACCCTCGGTGTTGCCTCCCCCTTCCCTTGACTTCTTCCCTGCCCTTTCTCCTTCCAGTAATAAAAAAAAGCATTGGCAAAACAAATAGCTCTTGTCTTTGCAAGAGCTATTGGCTTTGACAATATCTTTTAGCCATGTTGTACAGCAGCTTGGCCGTAGAGCATGACTAAAAGCTAGAAAATAAGCATTTTTTTTCTTATGGCGGGTTGAGGGGGCAACTCATGCAACAGGAGGTAGAGTGGGAGGTAACAAACAACAAGGACAATGGGATAGTTGGAGGTGCAAGGGGGAAAAAACATGGACAGTGGGAGGTGATAGGGAAGAAGCAACACAATCATTGGGGGGATGGGAGAGAAATGGTTACAAAAACAACAGAGGTGGGATGGAAGAAGCAACAAGACAATGAAGGGTGGAAAGGAAGAAGCAACACAGACAAGGGGAAACACGGAGGAGGGTGGGAAGAAGTACTATGACATTGGGAGGTGGGAAGGAAGAAGCAATACAGATGTTTTGGGAGAAAGGAAACAACGCAAAGACCGGTGGGTGGGAGGAAAGAAGCAACCCTAACAATGATGACAAGGGGAAGAGAAAAGAAACAAACCGTACCTCAATTACGGCGCGTGCACCAGAAGAACACTAATCAAAGTGAAACAACACGTACTCAGTTCATGCTCCAAACGAAAGAAGATTAAGTCAACAAATGGTAAGAAATGGGTGGGTTCTAAACCCCTACCAGTAAACAAAATATCTCACAAGAGACAGCGCATGCACGCTGCCTCAGGCAAGACCTAAAATGCTATGTCAAGGCCAGCGCTGGGTGTGTCATAGCACTTCTTTTTTTTTACTTTCAGCCATGCCATACAGTACTTCATGGCTAAAATATTTACAAGGCTTATACCTCGTATAGGCAAGACATATTGGCTTCACCAGTGCCTGTTTAACTTACACCAGGCAACGCCCCGTTAGGAGAGCCAGAAAAATGACATAAGGAAATCTATGAGATTTCCTTGTGCCATTTGTTATGGCACTTTGGCGTTAAAAGGGGGCTTCCATTCTTTAGAATGGGGCTCTATGTACTCTGCAGGAGTAGCACCAATATTTTGACTCTACTCCTGCAGAGTACATCAATAGCATCATGAGAAATGATGATATTGCCCCCTACCCTGTGACATCGTGCGCCATATTTTAAATACGGTGCACACATGGTGGCGGTAGGAGGGGGCTAAGGAGTGCAGGGAAAGTGGCACTGCACTCGGTGCCGCGCCCTTTCCAAAAATCTGCCCTGTGTCATTGTTCCTCAAATAAATAGGCTTGGGTAAATGAATGCCTTGATGGCCCCTGTGAGCAAGGCAACTTCATGTCGGCAGGTTGCACGCCTTTCTTTGCTGAAGCCACTCGACCCAGTCAAACATATCACTGAACAGACCACCAAATGGGCCTATGAAAATACTATCAATGGCTCCAATAAATGTCCTCTGTCCCTGTGCAAGCAGCTCTTCTACAACATTCCCACAGTGCACCGCTCTCTGGACTTCAGTCAAGGCTCAAGCTAATGTTTCCATCTGCAGCAAGGCCGAGGGCTGCTCAGCAACCTCGCCATCTGATTGGAAGGAAGTGGGTGTGTCGAATTCTAAAAGTATTCTTGGATCCCAGCCAATGCACATTCCTTGCGACATAGCAGAGCTGCTTCGGCGAGTTCTTCGAGACCGCCTGCTCTACTCAGGGTTATTGCTGTTCGAAGATAAGCGTCCAAAGGTTTCAGTGTGGAATTCGTCTGCAATAAACTTCGCAAAGAAGTGTGAAGCATTGTTTGCGCCACCGCACTACCGTGTTTTTATTTGTCACCTGTGGGAAGATCACAGCTTTTTAAAAAATGTTGTCTAAGACCCTTCCACTTGTAGTAGGCACGTTGTGGATTTACTAATGTGCAGAATTACCATTGAAGTAATCACTGACTGCATTATTAAGGGGCTGAAATGCTTTCTGGTGGGACTCTGCTTTTCTGGGTGGTTGTTGATTATTCCTAAGTAAGTTGAACTTGAGATGCATGATACCCAAAAGTGATGGCGGTAATCAGGTTCCCAATCAATTCCGAAATAAGACGGTGGGCACAGACTCTCCGGTCCTCAGGCCGACTCCGCTCCTTTCATCCCCCAAAACTTTGGAAAATGGCAAAACTGGAAGCCCATAATGGCAGCCAAAGGGGCCTTCTCGTAAAATCTCAGATTTCTCAAGTCTCCATTCAGCAGGTTGGGCTGGCCTCAGAAATTCTAGGGATGCTGTATGTGGTACTATGTGTTTCACAGACACTGACCTCGAGAAATCCCAGATTCCTTTTTAAAAAGTCCCAGGCAGACTGTCTGATTATCGTCTCTACTGTTTATCAAGATTAAGAAAACTTTGCTGGAACCCATCAGATGACCTCACCAAATTCAACATAACATTGGTAAAAGTTGTAGGCAAAAAGTATTGCTAAAATGCAAATCACCGCACCATTGATTCTAAAGTGATCATTCCACGACCCGAACACCAATTGAAGGAAGCAGCAAATTATTGACAGTGATGAAAGTCGTTTTATTACAAAATAGCTCACACCAATCCACACAAGAATGCCTGGACAAACCCTTCTACCTTTTTCATGACATTAAAATACACACACAGTTCCTCCTTAGTGTCACCAATCCCAATGCTGAATACTCATCTGGTTCATAACAACAATAGGGTCCCAAGTAAGCGCCATCTTGGAAAGGTGCACATTGTTCAATTTGGCAATGATATTGAAATATTCATCAATTGTTATGCTAAAAACCTTTTATAAATATTCACAATATTATTGCACATAGTAATCATAGTATTGTTACACTCACATATTATCGTAGTCTTTGAATTTCAGGTTCCTCATAATACCGTGAAATGAAAAGTGCACCATGCTTAAATAAACAATGCTACTCAATGGATCAATGCTGGGGTTCGTAGCATGGGAGATTCGTAAATAAGCACCATCTCCAAAAGGTGCACATTGTTCAATATGGCAATATCAAAATGTTCATCATTTGTTATGCTAAAGAGCCTTTTGTGAATATTCACAATATTACTGCACATAGTAATCACAGTATTGTTGCACTCACATATTGTTGTAGTTTATGAGCTTCAAGTTCCTCTTGATACAGTAAAATGAAAGGCGCACCATGCTTAATTAAACAATGCTAATACATTTATCAATCAATGGAGTCAATAGCCCCGGATAAGTCAACCCAGAGATTTATATCAATTCACTGACTTGCTGGTACAAAATCATGTCATAATTTCAAGCATGGTGTCAATATTGAAAGAAAGTGCTCAGTGGTTTAGTAAACAAATCATTTACTGTAAACTTGAGTTCCTACTTATGTACACACTAGTACCATATAATATGAAGGGGATGGCGAGCTATCTAATGGGACTCCAAAATACACCCAACTGTGAAAGAAGTAATAAGAAACACATTGAAAACTAACCCAATTGTGTAAACAAGCCTAGATTTCAAATTTCATCAAATGCTAATGCGCAAAAGTATATATATACAGCAGCAGAGCACCCAATGAGAGAAACCTTAATCAAATCCAAAAACCCACACAAGGAACAACACATATTCAAAACCAAGATGATCACAGTCCTTTGGACACATGAGATCTCGTCATCATTGGATTGTCTAAATCCAGACATGCAGTTTCACATCTAAATTGTTTTCCCATGGTCTTTCTGTCCCCAACAACAAAATCATATTAGATTCAGCTCTCAGTAACTCCAGTTAACGATTCTCCGTCAAGAGTCTAGTTTCATGTATTTGATGCCAAAAAAGGTTACGCTGCTAGGTTCCCACACCATGAACTTCCCAATAAAGTTTGCCAATCGGATAAGCTCTATCATGATTTTTAATGTCCTGCAAATGTTGTAAAAAGCAGCCCTTGAGCTTGTGGCTAGTACTCCCAACATATCTCCTTTTTCACCTGCACTGAAGCACATACATCATGAAATCAGTTTCCAAGTGATTCTCTCACGAATTTCCCACGTTCTCCCCTCCTGAGTTTCGTATGTTTGAGTGTTAGTCCCAGAAACCCAAACTCTTTTTGGCCAGCCACATGGACTTGTCATCCTCCACAAACATGCCCTTAGTTTAACTATCACCTAGTGATTTGGCCTTACGAAAAGTAATCTGAGGGTGCGGACCAATTTTGCCCTTCATGTGTTCATCGTGTTGTAAGATGTGCCAGTTACGGGTGAGGATAGTTCTAATCTAGTGGTGTTCCTAATTGTAATCTAGAAAAAATCTAATTGGAGACAGCTCAGTAGATTGTTCTCTTTAATTATTTTTTGGCACTATATAGGAGGCTATCCCTTCCCCTATTGCTAGCCGTTGTGTATGCATAACTAAGAAATTGAAGGGGTAACCTTGTTCCTGGAATCTATTGATCATCAAGGTGGCTTCCTTCATAAACAGCTTTTTGCTAGAGCATATCCTGCAGGATCTCAACAATTGGTTTCAGGGTATACTCCATTTGAGAGACTTAGGGTGTCCACTATTACCATATAGGATGGAGTTGCAAGTTTTTGGTTTGCGAAAGATACAGGTGTCAAGTTTATCTTGGTTCACTGCTAGGTAAACATCGAGAAAGTCAATGTGCATTTTGCTCCAAGCTGCTGTCAACTGTATGTTTAAGTCATTATCCTGTAGCAGCTGAACACATTCTTGTAGTTCATTCTCCTCTCCATCACATAATATAAACAAATCATCTCTAAAGCGCAGGCATAGCACCACTTTTTTCCATATATTCCCTATGCCTGTCAGCCCATGCTACCTCTTTTTCCCACCACCCCATATATAAGTTGGCATACGTAGGTGCAAAGGAAACCCCCATAGAAGTTCCTTGTTTCTGGAGGTAAAATTTGTTGTTGAATAAAAATACATTGTGGGTTAAACAAAACCATAGCAGAGATAGCAGCATCTCAGTGTGTTGCAAGTATTCAATAGGCTGAGTTCTCAGAAAGTATTGGCACACCTGCAAACCAAAGTTGTGTTTACAATGCTCTGAACAGCCACTAGAGAACACAACAGTAAAAATAGCATTTGGACGAAACATGGTCATGTTACCATACAGTCAGACCTTAGAGAGTATAATCATATGAAAAATAAGAATGGGAGAAAGTAATACGGTATAACCATATATGTAACCCCTAGAAAACATAGTACATTACATACTTTCAAGGGTAGCAGGCCTATTGCAATGATATTACAAACAAGGCCCATAAAACACAACTTCTTCCAGTTATAAAACAAAAGTTCAGGCCATGAAAGCACTTAAAAAGCTAATACATGGCAGAAGGGGTTATTATTTTGGAGTCCCCACTAACATAATGTGGGGACCCAGAGATTATGTGGACAGAAGGAGCACATAGTGGTTAATGTTTTGAGGGTGGTCCCATTGTTCTAGGACCACCACAGGCTGAGTTATGAGCACAAATGTTTTGTAAAAGTTATGCCCTGCAAAGCATTATCGGGAAAGGTTCTGTGCCACAAATATTATAGTACATTGATATGACTGTAATGCTTAGAATAGCTCTTAAAGGACACCCCAATGAAAATAGCACTTGGAAGAAACATCGTTTTGTAACTATATCATTAGCCGCTAGAGGGAATAACAACATAAAAATAAAATTGCAATAAATAATGAAGCATAACAGTACACTTAGTCTCTTGATATTGCTAACAAGGCAGGTAAAAAAACAGGCTTTTTCCAACTGTAAAACAAAAGTTTCAGCCATGAGACCACTTAAAATGACATTGAATGATGGGAGAGGTTTTTATTTTGGGGTCCCCACTAACCCAGTGTGGGGACCCAGGGAGGACGTAGACAGAAAGGATGTGTTGTGCTGAACTTTTTGGTGGTGGTCCCATTGCCCTAGGACCACCACAGGTTGAGGTATAAACAAAAATGTTTATAAAATTAATGCTATGCAAAGCATTATGGGGTGAGTTTCCTGAGTTCAGTAAATATTGCAGTATCGGCTCTCCCACTGTGCCATGAAAGCCGCTTTCTCTTTGAGGATTTCAGTTTTAGGTAAAGAATTTACCAAGTTCAAGTGTTTTAAGGGGCGAGCCACAAGAAATGATTCTCATTAAGTAACTGTGAACAATGTGACCAGCCCTCCAATACCACCAATCTAGTTCACACTGTTGTGCCTGTTCATACTGTGAGCGCCATGGTGGCCATGCAGCACAAAGGGGAGAGGCAACAGATAAAAAATAGTTTGCCCATGCTGAAATATATCAGCAGCGTGCAATAATCCATTTAACAGGGGCATTTGTGTACATTTTGTATTGTCATGTGTTTTATTGAATGTGTGTCATATATGTTGCATTACAGCCCTGAAGAAGTTCTATGTGAAAGGACAAAACACGTTGGCTGTTGCGAATTCATGTACTATTGGATAAGAGAGAGAGAAAAAAAAGAATAAAAAGAAGATTTGCACAATTTCAAATCAAAGAATTGAACATTCTATACTATTGGTGGCGGTGCACTACCATTGTTCTAAATTGTATTTTCCCTTTAGTTTTAAAGGAGTACACCTTGGCAGCAGGTGTTGTTCTGAGTGCACACACGAAGGACAGACAAATATAACTTTCTTTTATACCTTAGGGACTTTTGGTTAGGAGCGTTGATTTGTAGCCTGCCTCTGTTTTTCTTGGAGAATATTTCACTTAACAGGGGCAGTTTGCAAGGCGTGACGAAAAAAGCCTCAAGGTGGGACAAACATAAAGCACTTACCAATGACATCAAGTGGTTTTTGAAGGGCAAGGCCAGGAACGAATTAAAGTTATGGGCATGAGATGGGCGTGGTTTAAAGCCCACAATAGTTACAACAGGTCAAAGCACTTGAGAGCTCGACCTAAAAAACAGCTGGATACCCCGTTAACTAATCAGGGGAATAACTGTTCAGATGGCCACTGCTGGCTGAGCCCTCTGGAGAACCCTAGCAGGGTACATGCCTGCATCCAGCAGCAAACATGGTATCAGAAGATACGCTATTGAGGGCTGGATTCAGCGGTGACAGTCACTGTATTTTTTCCTGACCAGAAAAAAAATTAAGGATGTCTCCCATACACTGGTATAAAACTGCCATTATGTTAGGGACAATGATTTTATACATTCCATTAACAAACTCCAGTATTAGACTAAAAACACATTTTTGCAGCATCGCAGGGTGTGTTTCAGCATGGACTGCATTCTCAGATATGCATATTCTGTCAGGATTGGACCGGAACATAAAATAGACCCCGGCACCAAAATAAAAATGGCCCTCCTTAGCGACTCAATGCTAAAAATGTGGCCCAAATTTGAAAATGATGGCAGCTTTCACCTTGTAAATGTATACGTATTTTACATGGTATGGGAGGCTGCATGCAATTGAGCTTGCTGCAGTCAATGTTTTTGCTATTATCTGGGAAAACAACATAAAAACTGGCCACCATACTATAAAACAGGCCCAGAAACTTACAAAAAACTGGCCCACCCACTGGCCTATCAGACCAGCCCTTCAGGAACTGCCTGATTGTCCTATGAGCCCGTCGATCCTGCACTCTGTGCACTTCTTTCTGGTGTGTACTCGCTTATAATCTGTGCCTAATGTGTTCCTCCAAAGGTAACTCTTCTCTAGTGCGCAATTTCCTGGAGTACTATCTGCAACTTTTTGGTGGATATAATCTGTTGGCTGTTAAACACATTTTACGTGTGCACTTGTATGACATTTCTAGCTCAATCGGTCTGCTGCAGAATAGGTACAGTCGTTAATATGTGAGCCTGGTCTCCATTCCCTGATGTGCACCACATAGACATCACAGGATGCGGAAGCCTGGGTTGGCAAATTTTGCAGCAAAAAGCGGTCCTAAACCTCAAAATATACCGTATTTTTGCAACAGGCAAGCAACGCATCTCTCATAAAAATACAGCTTGGTTTTTGTATGACGTGGCAGAGTCTCTAGAACCACGATCCCTCGCAATAAGAGGGCAGCTTGCGACAGGGAGGGTGCAGAATTCAATATAAAGGTTAGGCTCTCTCTGGCATCAGACATCTTGCTTTCCAGCAGTGACACTAGACTTCACGGGGCCAAGCTGGAGGAGGCAGTGGGGGGAGGAGAACACTAGAGAAATGGGGCGCCGAAGACGCATGAATGGGGGGCACTGGAGATATGGGAAGTGGGCGCTAGAGATACAGAACTACAGAGGAGTTAGAGAAAAGCCAGAAGAAAAACAGGGTGGGATGGGGAGGGAGCGTTGGGTGCAGGGGGAGGGGTACAGGGGGCACACGGCTATGTTGCATGATGGGACAGGAGCGACACAGGGCAGTAGAGGAAGGGGGCAGAGTTGACACAGGCCAGCGGTGGTGGGGTCAAACTTCACAAGAGACAGCAGAGGAAAGGAGGCCAAAGGAGACACAGCAAAAGGAGGTGGACCACTGGTGCAAGAGGCTGCAGAAAAAGTGGGCCAGAGTTCCCATTTTTCACTTTTAAATATTTAGCGAAATTTTGGAGAGGTACTGGATTTCTTTAAAAGTGCTGACTTTACAATTTTTGGAATATGGAAAATTTCGAAATCTGAAGGGACTACTTGCTCCATAAGCTCGAACATGCTCTCTCTCTCGCTCTGTCTCTATCTCTAGGAAGTATTTTCTGAAATGGGAAAAACCGGTTGGGTAGGTCTTGCATTCCACATAAAACAATGTTGTCGCAACACAACCAGCACATAAAAATATTTGCAGATCCAAACGTCAAAACAAGTGTCTTGTTTGGGGTTTGTTAGTTTCTGTTATTACTTTTGCTTAGTTTTATAAAGTGCCTAAAGTTTCTTTCCGATCCTCATTATGCTACATTTAACTGGTTTTATGAATAATTACAAGTAAAACAACAGATAGTAAATGTAGAACCCAAAATTAACCTTCCAAGTATGAGACTTTTGTTAAGTGTATAATTCCGACGCATGAAATTACATGCATGACTGACTTTGCACTGTGTGAAAAGGATGTGTCCAAATCCATTCTATAAGCTGTGCAGAGATGGTTGTTAGTGCAATGGAGATCGCACAACTTATATCTGGTTTCATTGTTCGAGCAAGACACAGACTTGTCAACTCACTCAGTGCCATCACGTGCCACATAGTATCAGCTCATTTCACAGCCACCCACTCGGGAGCCAGTATCACATGGTGGAAGGAAAGGCAAGCTAGAAAGCACTGCACAGGGTGGCTTCCCAGTTTGTCTTTGAAGGCTTATGTCCATTAAGGGGTGTGAAAACACCCAGGACATTGGCAACATCCTCAGTGGCCCTTTTCTGTGTTTTTTTGGGAGGTGCTAGGGGGTGGGGGGTCAGATTGCCTATTAGGTAGTTATTGGCACAAGGCCCTGCTCCCTGCTCACATGATGAAATATATTTTTTTAATTTGTCAGGTTTGAAGGCATTTCCTTTCCCACAACGTCTTGCGTCCACACTTACCGGTATTCAGTAAATCACACAACGAAGCTCACGCAACGTACATCTGGATTCATTGATTGAGCAAGAGAGTTCAGCTCCTAATAAGTCTTATGTCATGCCCCACCACAACACCTCACCCATACACCTTCCACCTTCAACATATGCAAAAGAAAGGAACCCACAACACTCTTCATAACCTCGCTTTCCCTTGACTATCACAAAATAATCCTAACCTTTAAACTCAACTTCACACCCCACACCCTCAATTTCAAGCACACTCACCACCACCCACACAAACAGAACCTAAAACATGTTTCTAAGTCTTTCAGAGGACTATATTGAGTAACAAACTCATGTCTTTCTCTTTCCTCCAACAGTAAACACCACCAACCAGAGCACACCATTCAGAACTTCAGAGGACAACACTCACCCTCCTCGAGAACAAACTCACAGCACCTCCCAAACAGTTCTTTAGACTGCCTATTGGTACATGTTTGGCAAACACAGAACCTGCCTCACTTTCCATAACTGAATCATGGCTGGGAGAGGATAGGACATCAGTATTACATGAAGCTGTTGCACCAAGCTATCAAACTGTAATACAGAATCGCTTTGGCAAAAAGGTAGGCGGCTGACATGGAGGGTCTCACAACCTCATAAAGAAACAACAAATCTCACAAAAAGCTGAGGATCTTTTTTTACGAGGTTGGGAGACCCTTCTTGTCAGATCCAACCCTACCCCAACAATTTCATGTTACTTTTTCTTTCTTTATAGACCATCACCTAGTAATTCAACATTCCCAGACCCATTGCTATACTCAATGTCTAACCTTTTTACAATATACTCAAACATATGCATCCTTGGTGACCTCAACATATTGTTTGACAAATCGAATACGCCACACACCAGAACCATTCTCACTGGCCTCTGCACACACAACTTACGAAAGGGACATTCCCAATCCCACACACATTGCTGGACATACATTAGACACCATCTTCGTCAACCCAGGCCTAACCACGTTCCAAATAATTACTCCAATCACTTGATCAGACTACTATATCTTGCCTTCCAACACAAGACACCAATGAACACCCCAACTAAAATCTTCTTGCTCCCAACAACATATCGACGTGGGACAAGCTAAATTTGGAGGAACTGAAAAACCTGTTTACCACAAATACAGAAATAGTCACAATCAATTCTCTACAAACACTCTATGGATGGCTCCAGAAAGATTTTGATCTCATAATTCTGCTGAAAACACCTACACGTAACAAAAGAAAACACACCTCTTGAATGACTGCAGAATTAAAAAAATATCAGAAAACAAATGTCTAAATTCCAATGTAACTGGCTTAAGACAAACAAACCTAAAGATAGAATATGCCTACACAGACACAACAGAAAACACAAGTCTACAATCAAAAAGGTAAAAAACGATATTATTACCACCAAATCTACAATGCAAAGTGTGGTAATGAAAAACATTTATAAAATACTCATCGAATTTCGTAAGCCAAAATGCACATAAGCTACCCACCCGATTTCTCAAGAATTTTGCAAAAAGTTGGTAAATCTTTACACAACTAAAGCAAACATGCCAGATTCTTATTTAAACAACAAAAAAATCCCATCCCATTTCCTACACAACAGGATTCTATCCAGGCACAGGCACTGAATCTGCCCTTATCTCTATCTGGGATGACTTTAAAAGGGTAAACATCCTTTTTTACGACTTTTTTATTACGAAAGTCGTGGTTAACGAAAGCGTAACAACGCTTTTTTTAACCACGACTTCGTATTTTTGTGCCTTAACTACGTATGTTCTGAACAACGAACATGCGTGGTTAAGGTACAAAGAAGGGAGTTGGCAAAGGTAAGTGGTGGGTTTAGGTTTTGGGGTGGGGGGTCAGGGGGTTTTAGGTTTTGGGGTGGGGTTGGGGGGTGGGGCGTTTTTGGTTTTGGGGAGGGGGTGGGGGGTTAGGGGGTTATAGGTTTTGGGGTGGGGTTGGGGGGGTGGGGCGTTTTTGGTTTTGGGGAGGGGGTGGGGGGTCAGGGGGTTTTAGGTTTTGGGGTGGGGTTGGGGGGGTGGGGCGTTTTTGGTTTTGGGGAGTGGGTGGAGGGTTAGGGGGTTTTAGGTTTTGGGGTGGGGTGGGGCGTTTTTGGTTTTGGGGAGGGGGTGGGGGGTCAGGGGGTTTTGGGTTTTGGGGTGGGGTTGGGGGGGTGGGGCGTTTTTGGTTTTGGGGAGTGGGTGGGGGGTCAGGTGGTTTTAGGTTTTGGGGTGGGGTTAGGGGGGTGGTGTGAGGGATGTAGGGTGAATGGTGCCTATTGCTAATGATTTTATCAGGAATGCCTTTACAACGAAATATCGTTGTTAAGGCATTCGTGGTAAAATCATTAGTAGTAAGGACGAGGTCGGTGTTCCGACCTCGTTGTTAAGGTTAGTAGTTGTTTTTAATTCGGTGTTCCGTCATATAATCCTTTAAAAGCATAGTAGACCAGAATGGGGTGGCTGCCCGACTTCTCTTGGACCTTTCAGCAGCCTTTGGCACAATAGATCATGGCACACTCATCCAAAGACTTGAGGAAACTAGAATAGAGGGCACAGCTCTCACCTGGATCACATCCTACCTCCACAATATAACAAATATTATACATACCACTCCTTTCTCTTCTACACCATACATCATTAATGCAGGAGTGCCTTGAGGCTCAAACGTGTCACCCATGCTTTTCAGTATCTATATGTAATCGTTACCAGATCTGTTCAATGGTCTCAATTTCCCCTGTTAGAACTAAGCAACTGACATGCAGATGCTTCTGAAATCGGAAAAAGCAAAGGATATTGGAACATCAAAAATCTTCAATCACCTCCCAACTGTTGACAAATGGATAACATGGAGCCACCTCAAATTGAATGCATCCCAAATCGAAATATTCACCTGTGGTGACTGGAAAATCTATGACCCTTCCTGCACTTGGCATGATGAGCTAGGCTCACCACTATAAATATCACAAGAGGTTAGAAACCTTGGAATTGCCATGGTAGCGAAACTGTCAATGAATGCACAAGTGGACAACTTAACCAAATCAAGCTTTCTCACTATGAAAACACAGCAATGCATCTTCACTGACCTAGGATTTCCTCACAAGGTTCAAGCTATCATCTCTCTTGTACTTTCAAAACTGGATTACGCTAACGGTCTGTATCATAGCTCACCTCAGTCAACAATGAAAAGATTACAGAGAACACTGCAGCTACACTACACCTACATATAAAGCTAAAAACACACATCTCACCCTGCCTAAAAGGTCCAACACTGGAAGCCAGCAGACAGAAGATCCAAATTCCTGCTGCTTTGTATTATACACAAAGCAATAGATGGGAAAGGACCACTCTTCGTCAGGAAGAAAATAAACAATACATACAACAAAGGAACCTAAGCTTGAGAATGACTCCCTACTTTAATGTTCCTATGTACTAGAAAACAACTATGAGTGGAATCTATTTCTCTGTTCAAAGAGACAAGCTATGGAATTTGCTACCCACACACATAAGATACACTGGTAATCATCTTAGCTTCAAAAAATTAGTCAAGAGCTGGATTTTTCCCACATGACGACTCTACTCACAATACAACAGAACAACACAGCATAAATTATTACTTCCCCTTACAAATCCATTCCCATCATTCTAATCCCTACTCTGAACTCTTCTAAACACATAAGAAATCAAGATCACAAACCTAACACAATTAATTCACAAAGAAAAGAAAAATATTACTAAGCTACTAATTATTAACCTCTAATCTTGGGTTCCAGAGTAGCGTGCTACCTACAGTAACTCGCTTCAACAACTTCTCAGGGGTAGTAAGCGCTACATAAATACAATTTACAATTACAAAGGTATCTGTATTCAATCAGTCTCACAATGCAGCTCACACAACATACAACTGCTTTCCCTCGTCCCACAAAGCATTTCTGCCCCATCCAACTGCAACTGCTTGTGGCAGAAAAGTAACCCAGACTGCACAACAGCAAGGGAAACTGAAATTACATGAAATAATACATGAAATAATGATAGCGCAATAATGGGGTATCATGCAAGATTACTCTTGCATTATAAATGTTATGCACAGGCCTGCGTTTAGCAGAGTAATGGGTTTGGCAATGGTGTCCAACATGGGTCTAGGACAGTTAGCTTCATGCATTATTTTCACAGTAACTCCTGCTTTTGAAAATAAATTCAGCTTATGTATGTTCATCTTGTGTGGCAACATAGAACCTATCATGAGTAAGCCAATCCTGGGCTTACATTTAAATGTCTTCCCATCAGGTGTTGTTGACCCTAACACCTAGATCCTTTGGCGCATTCTACAGGCAAGCGGACCACTAAGCCTCAAACAGAAACAAGGATTGTACGTTCTGAACAAGCCCAGTGTTTGCATTGACTTGGGACCCAGGGGTAGATCTTCTTTGTTGACTGGTGGGTTTTCCATCTTCCATCCACGGTATCAACTCCTCTATCTTACAACATATCCACTCTGGGCTACCTGCCTGGAGAGGAGATTGGGCTGAATGGAGGGTCCCTGTGCAATTAGCACTCTCTTCCCACACCTCC
The DNA here is from genome assembly GCF_031143425.1 of Pleurodeles waltl. Classification (NCBI taxonomy): domain Eukaryota; kingdom Metazoa; phylum Chordata; class Amphibia; order Caudata; family Salamandridae; genus Pleurodeles; species Pleurodeles waltl. The sequence continues at coordinate 639,959,897 of NC_090446.1, read as the reverse complement.
AAAACAGATCCCTGCTGGACCTTCCACGCACTTTGACACTGAGATTGCTGTCATTGTATCAGGGAACAGGAATAAAAAGCAAAGCAGGCTTGGCAACATCATAGCAATAGTCTGTTTTCGTCTCGCCAATGGAAGTGCTTAATATTACCATAAAAAAAGTGGAATAAAAACATGGAGTGTTTTGGCATGAGCACACTAAACTAGTTTCAAATGCCAGCAACACTGGCTCGTCAGTGGTAGTAAGAGCTATATAAATACAATTACTATAGATTACAGTACTTCGTACCATGCAGTTCAATTGTAAACTATAAGAAATCCAACTCAAAGAAAGTGTGTCCTGACACGTGACATTCGGTAGGATGTGCCACCCTCGTTTGCCTTTATATACTTACACCACCCACCAGGGGCATAAAACAGGTTCTTGAAGCACCTGCCATGAAGGGGGGCCCCACCCTTCAGGGGCCCTCCATTCAACCCAAAGCCAATGAATATCAGTGAGATATGATAGACTCAAAGCCCCTCAACACATTCTGCACTGGGAGCCCAGTTGCGTAAAGAACTTGAGGGGGCTTCCCTGCAAAGTATATGGAGGACCCCCCCGGGCCCATTCAGGAGCTCTCAGGCCAGAGGTGCCGCCTGTGCACAGTGCCAGCCAGTGCGCTGTGTGTGACTGCTTGCACAAGCGTATCTAACTAAGTGGTCACAGACCCAGTCAGTGTACTTTACTGAGGGGCCACCCTGGAGCTCGTCCTCCTAACCGCGGGGTCTGCATGGGCTAATGTTACACCACTGAGGGGCCCATAATTTTGTATTACCCCACTGCCACCCACACAATGCTAATAGTGCAGTGTTTACCACCTGTGTTCTTGCCTACACTACACATCTGGTACCGTGCACAGAAAAAACAAAGCCAGAGATATGGCCCTTGTCAATGACTCTCTATCTTTCAACTTTCATGCTTTTGCAAGAACCACAATTCGATGGACTCGGTTTTAAATCCATCTACCAAGTATGTGAGATGTACATACAAAGCACCCTCTACAGTTTAAACAACAAAATGCAGTTTAAGACCAGTGCGCTGGGACCTCTTAGTTCCAGCTGTTCCCTCACCTGGTGGCAGGGCCTGCTCCTGGAGACATGTCACCTTGGCCCTGGGGCTGAAGCTCTGTGGACTGGGCCGGTGGGGCTGGTGCCCGGGGTGTACTTCTGTGGAAGCCTGTGCCGCTTTATCTGTGGGGGGGAGCAGATAAGAGGAAAGAATATCACTGATGGTGTCTGCTTGTGCATTACATAGCATGTGCTGGCATTATGACAGAGTTCCACCTCTGAAATGCTACGCAAGTGAGTTACTTCCCCAGCGCCTTTTTAAGAATGTAAGCAGACATCCAGTCCAGTTCAATCCAAGACTTACTCTAAAATGCCGGAAGTCATCCATACACTGAACAAGAGGAACCAGAAAGACTGAACAACGTTTGTGAAAGACTAGGCTTACTGATAGGCCAGGAGCCCGCTTGGCATACCTTAACAAAGCCACCTTAGGGGTGTTTCATTCCCAAAGCTATAACATTGGGCCTTCAGTCTTATATATTTAAGGTGTTTTGTTAGCACCAACATGTCATTTTGGCCACTTCTAGAAGCTGCATCACCAGGAAATCAAATGGAACTTGATGAAATGTAAACAGTGACGCTGTAACGATTTTTAAAGTGGGAATGCTAAAAAATAACCCATGAAACGCACAGGGGTTATTTGACAGCGTTTCTTTAAAACACACACATGCTGGCAGAAGACGGGTTCTCTTTAATGTTCCTTCTACAACTAAGCTTCTTCAAGTTTTATGGGAGTGTTGCAACCTTGTTTAATTGCAAAAAAAGTCAAATATATTAACCGTTTAATTCTAGGTCCGAAAAAGACCAACAACCCCAATTACAATCAAATATATACACATGCGTAAGAGTACATACTAGTGACAGTGCTATACAGTGATTAATAAACAATTTACAAAGCGCAAAGGAAGTCAAAGAAGCATTTGACTCCATTTTTTTATTATATTATGATTCCCTCCTAATCAAATAACATTCACATTACCTGATTTTTTCTAAAAATCATTTTTGTGGGGCAAATAAACAACCCATTAACCACCGCCTGAACTCGGCAATGAGTATATTTTCTTACTGGGATTAGGAAATTGTTATTTATCTCAATTGTCAAACCTCCTGTAGGTAAATTGATCACAAATAGCAGATGATTATCCAAAAATGTGAAATGTGCTAGAGGAGTATTTATTACAGGAGCGTTGCAAATCGGATATAAGCACAAAATATTTTGACAATGACAAAAATCAGAAATGGGACGGTCTTAAAATTGTAATATTAAGAATCCAGGAAACAACTAACCTACAAAAAGAAATGGTGAAAGTAAATTACAAAAACCACCTTTTTTTGCAAACTTAGAATTTGCAGTCCGCTTGAAGTACATTACCAATGACACAGTCATGCTTTTAGTCGGGTTTTATAATTTCTATTCAATGGCTGTACATAGTGTGATCGAAATCGGCAATGAAAGACATAAACATCAGACACAATTTACCGTCTATTGACAGACAACAAACACTCATAGTTGAAACGCCCATTAACCATACTATAAAGTAAACAAGCACACTGTAAAAGGTCTTGGTGCGTGCCTATTTTCAGATTTTCTACATTTAGAAAAAATATGAACAAAAATAAAGCTCTAGAGTCATCATATCAAAGTCCTAAATAATCCATTACAGTGTATACGTCGTGTATGCCCTGTTTGCTTTAGCTCTTTTACCTTTTTTACCTCCTGGAGAAACGGATGGGTTCATTTAAAATTACAGGGCTTTTCTTAGAAATGGTGCTTACGTCACATAAATCTACAGTACCAAAATCTCAAGTGTGCAGCTGCTTCAACATATCAATGTGTTTTGGCCCCTATGGTCTCGTTACAATCTTCATCAGGAGAATGTTAGGATTAGTTGTAACCAGTGGCGTAGCGTGGGGGGCTCAGGGGGGGCTGGCCGCACCGTGCGCAACATCTTGGAAGAGACTAAATCCACGGGTTAGGGGGCGCAAATTACTTGCCTTGCCCCGGGTTAGGGGGCGCAAATTACTTGTCTTGCCCCGGGTGCTGACAACCCACGCTACGCCACTGGTTGTAACCATATTCATAATGACTCAATCCTTATGAGAATAAAACTTGGCTCAGTTTGGAACAATCTGCCAATAGTCTGTTGGTTGTTTTCAGGTGTTAATTGCAAGCTGCACGCTCTTGAAAGGCGATTTTCAATCGTTTGCAGTGATAGGAACTCTTGCCGGAGTGGTCCGCCCCAGCTTATCACTAACTGGATACTCTAAATGTGTTTGAGCTTTTACAAATAGCAATAGCGTGCCATCTTTTGGTTGCTTCTGAGTGTTTTATGTCACTGATGAGAGCTTAAAACTCTCTCTCCAAGTCACCACCTGCACTTCAACCTTACTGGTACCACTGCTGGGTTCATAGGTCTTCCGTTTGTGGCAATTAAGTAAATGTTCTCATTTATTTAATATAGCATTATAACCTGATGCAGAAATCTCAATAAGTGTATTGTTAAAGGCCTTGATTTGTAGGCCAGAGCTGCAGAATTGGGTTTATAATAAAGGAGGGGGCATTTAACAGCCTGCATTACCCAAGGCATAAGGCCTATAATGCTTTAAGATCACTACATCTACTGAGAGTAGAATGTTATAGAAAGGGAAGCACAGAAAGACAAACACTGGAATATTGGAGTAGAAGACCTGTACCAGTCCTCATTGGCCCTGGGCCATTCCTGGTCTTCCAAGACCTCTCAGCGTTCAATGTTGCAATATATGTTTGACAATAGACTGTGCAGCTCCAATTGTGGGCCCTGTTGCCCATAGGCCCAGCTTAGTCTTGTTTATGAGCAAACATGCATCCTTTATCAAGTGGGATGAATTCGTGTTAGGTTTTTTCAAGACCGCATTTAAAGAATATTATTGTTTCAAAAGTGTGAGTATTGCTTTGCAGTAATAAAATATACATTAGAGTTTCATATTTAACCGGGAGGTGAACTCACACTTCACACTGAAGGACCTAAGCAGTACCCGTAGTATTGGGTGGGGTACCCGAGTGCAATTACAGTGGTGTGAACGCTTGGCCCAGTCGGTGTTAACCTGTGTAAAAATGATAAAGTAAGGGGGTAAAACTATTACAAAATATGCTGCATTATGCTGCATAATTTGTTTATTTTTTGCAGCATAATTTAGTCCACCCTGCCACATAATTTAGGATGCCTATGTCCCATAATTCCAGTCACCCTGCTCATCACTTAGAACAATTTGTATAATCTCGCTACAAAAATAAACAAAAAATAATAATTAATTTAAATTTCTATGCTGATTCCTTTAAAAATGGGTCACCCAGGAAACTGTGTTATACATTGGTACATGGTCGGTGATAGATTTTGATCTGCACTTATATAGGACTTCTCCAGTACCGTTTTGCAGTTAAGAACTCTCTGTGGCAGAATGGATGCATGATTAACGCCTACAGGCAGGACAACTGAAATTTTGCGACAGTGTAGGACCAATTTATGCAGAAGTGACTAAATGATCATTGTTTTTTCACGTTAACACTATCTGGGCAAATATTTCACCTTATTAGTTCCAGTTTAATACCCACATTTATCAATGAGCAACTGAAAATTGTCTATTCATACTTTATGAAGGGCATTCCATGTAGCAACATGTCAGTACATTTTTTGTAACTTTTGGTCAGTTTGATCTAGGAAAAAAGTGTTCTGTTACAATTTGTAAATTACGCAGCACATGAGGGATTATGTGGCTAATGCATCAAATGTGTAATTAGGCGGAAAACGACACTGCAGCGGATTCACATAATTTCAGTGCTCCGTCTGTCTGCTATTGGATGACAATCATCGACTTTAATTTGAATTCTTAATTCGACAATGTTCATTGCACTCCTACAATACCTCAGTGGGTCAATGCACAACTGCAGAGGTCTATGTGTCAAGTGCTGGAAACAGGCTGGAAGCCTAGGAAGGTTGATTATTCAAGTCATTGAATTGAATATATAGCTGGGTTGGGAAATAAATGCTGGTAGTATGTATGCACCATCCTGATAAGTGCAATGCAAATGTTTCCGATCACTACAAGTCGGAATTTGACCCTTAACCTTTCAGGTGGGCAGGATTTCCTTGTGCACTTTGATTACTGATGGCATTTAGAAGTGAAGGGGTGGTGAGAAACCGCATTCCTGGTCTTGGAATGTAGCTCTGCCGGTCGAAGGGGAAATACCAAATTTTGCAAGAGGTCTTTCATAGCAACAGGCGTTTAAAAAAGGCGTCAGCACAAAGCGAAATGCGGGGCCTAGCAAACTCAGAAATAACCTTTCGACTTACTTGCCTGTAATAAACAGATCCTGCTACACCCAAGATAACTTGTAACTGTGTTCATAACTACCGCAAAGCGCTGAGATGCCATGCTATGACAGTGTGTGTGCTATAAGAGTGCTAATTAACAAAAATAATAAAATGTGTTGATTATATTAAAAGACGTGGATATTTGTTCCCCTAATTGTTGAACTCTCAAGACACAAACATACTAGACACAGCCATACACCCCAACCACCACTAACCCGCGTCATGCCAACTCCACCAACCTTCTCGATGTTGATCTACAATTACATACATGAATGTACCAAGCCATGCTGGGCGCTAGAACCTTCACTGTATTAATGCATCGTGACCACCCCCCACTGTGCTGAGTTCTGCCATGCTTCTCTGCATGGAAGGGAGCATGGGACCCCCTCTTAGGATGTGTTGCCAACTGCGCGTGTCATTGCCGCTCCATGAGGCTGCTAAAACTGTCTGAAACACGGAGACTGGCGATTATTTCCTTAGGTTTGGATTCCTTGGTGAATTCTACAGATTCAGGCGTTGACTCCGAAAGCAGGACATGTCATCATCCCGGCTTCCATGCTCTCTTGTGTGATCCTGACCACTCCACTTGAACTCTTGCATCTCATATTCCTTATCACTCAAATACACAAGGAGACCTCCAGGATTAAGAACTATAACAATGGATTTTACATTCCCGTGGATTGTGGGGCATGATACCCTCATTAAGACTCACCTGGGCATCGAAGAAGTCTCCTCACCAGAGGGAGCCCCGCACAGCATCCCATGTGTCGACCTGAGCTGCCCACACTCCACGGGCCGGGGGTAACTCTTCTCAGCTCTGCGGAGAACTTGCAGGAGGCTCAGGCGCGAGCCCGGGAGCGCGCCCGGTGCCCGCTGGCGCGGCCTTGCTGTGCACAATGCCACTATTGACCGTGGGCAGTGGGCTCGCATGGCAGCGAAGGAGGGAGCCTTGAGTGACTGGCGGACGGCACTGACAGCTCTGAGGCAAGGCACCGGGCGTCGCCAACTCGCACCTCGACGGGCATTCCTGGCATTCTACGCCGTGGGGGCAGTCTGAGCCCACATCGACTTGTTGCTAAGCACGCCCAAGCAGACTCATTCCTCACCTACCACATAACCCACGGCCCGGACGGACTGACTGCCTCAGCAGAACTAAAGCTGCCTGCACTCCCCGGATAGCTCTGCTGGTTAATGTATTGGCTGCAGAGGTTGTTCACACGTTTTAAATCCGCCGGAGTGGACTCTACCTTTTATAAGCAGCCGATAAAAGGGGTGCCACTAAGTTTCTCAATTAAATACCCCCTGCCGATGTCCAGATAAGGAGCGCTACAACGGCGATATTACAGGCTACGTGGTGTAAACAGGGAAGGACAGTCGGGGGCGGGCAGCTAGTAGAAGACATGACATTGCCTGGCCTCGGTGCGGGCAGGTGTCACAAGATTTGTTGCTGGTATCCTGGGACAAACCCCCAGCAAGGAAAGCAAGTCCAGGCGCGGACTGTTTGAGTGTAAACAGTGTGCATGGGTCGCTTTGTTTTCACCACAAAGAAACCAGTCAGCAGAACAATGCAGTTTACACAGATCTTTCATGCTGCCTGGTGTCACACAGACCCGTTTAAACAGTCTGTTCTTTTATTAGCGTTCCGCTGCTCGAAGCTTTACGTTTCCACTGTACATGAAGGACTGCAAGTACCAGAATGCAAATTCAGCAGCATTGCTTAAGGGGCGTGGATAACCGCAGAGCAGTGTCGTACTGGGCAAAAGAAAGGGCCCGCAAGCCAAAAAAATGCACAATTTAGTAGCTCTCTGGGCTTTTCAAGACATCCTGTCTGGGTGGCCTCTGCCGGGTGGAGAACCGTAGGCTTGTTGTGTTTGTAGGGGGTGTGAGCGGTAATATTAGAGAAATGTGGCCATGACATTTAAATGTTCCTTCCCTATCAAAAAGATAAAACATTGACACATTTTTGCTCTTCTACTCACAAAGGGCGACCAGGCCTCCACGCTGCATGTCTTGAGGTAACATAATCCATTGCCCGCACAGTGCTGTTTTCTACGTCCGCCTAGTCTTTAAAGATGTTTACAACTCAAAGCCACACCAAGCTACAAAACCACCGCACACCCAACCAAAAAAACACAAAAAACGGCCGCATGGTGACCTGTCAGACTGGCCAATCTGGCTCTGCCACCTTGCCCTAGAGGTCAGTCCGGTCGTGTCACATGAGTCTCACAGGGACGTCATTATGATGGATGAGTGCTTCATAAAGGAAGGTTTCTGAATTGCCTAATGCCTTTGAAAATCTGGTAGGCATTAGACGGAGCTCAGCCAGTCATGCTACGGGATGGCATGTGACGGAGTTATCCCCCATGCTGACAGTTGTTTGAAGGCATCCTTTCTAAATATACCGCCACTTCCCTATGGACGGGTTCAGGCGTAAGAATATGGCAGGGGTGTTCTACTGTCAATGCTTTATTCTTTGGTGCTTGAAGATGGAAAGGGCTGTCTGGTTCCAGAATACAGTGTTCTAATGTATTCCACAAACAAGTTCTAAATATCGCCCAGTTAAGAATAAATTGCTGACTATCAACATGCAATGGAGCATTTTTTTTTCAGAAACAGCATTTTGGTGACAATATTTTTGTTGTAAATATTCTGACGTAAAAAGGGCCTTTGCTGGCAAAGTGATAAACAGTGGACACATGTGAACACAAAGGAAGCTCACGTGAACAGCAGAGTCTGCCACTGAGATTTTTTTTTCAGCTGGCCCTGTTTTTCATAATGAAAAGCCCAAAGGCTTTGTGAGAAAGTGAGAACTTCATGATTCATTTAGGAGCAGTCGCCTTTGCAGGATGACATTCAGTTTATACATTAGGTATTACTTTAGCCACATATTTCATGAGGGTAGAGAAAAATGGAGGACCTGTTTCGTTGGAGTAGATGGTCAATTTTCCAGTCAGTCCAGCTTTTTGAGGATATTAGAAGCAGAATGAGTGCTGCAAACAATGGTATGTTGGCTGGCAATGAGTATATGAAGTTCATAGTGACCATCTTTTCCTGGGACTCTACCCAGGAGATCTCACAGGTGTGGCGAGCACAATGACAATCACAGGTCCTTACCTTCATGAAATCTTACACTCATATTTGAAAGGGGGTGTCCTTCTTTCAGTGTTCAGGGGTATGTGAAATCCCATAGGTTCCACCATGAAAAATCCCATTTTATGGTAGCCTGAGAAAAAACTGGGCTTTCTAATCCTTGTTGAAGTTTGCTCCATAAATAATAATCTTTTACGACGTATGCATTTGTTTTTCTATTGAATAAGCCAAGTTAAAAAGGCAGAGAAGCACTGTACATGGTCACAAACATGCATAACATCAACAAATAATAACAGAGGAGCCTGGGTTGTGGACAGTTAATGCATTGTGATTCTCTAGAACCGGCTATTCTATCCCTCTTAGTTTAAGAGTTTTACCACTAATCAGAATCACGTTTCATGTAATCGGCCCTGTTTTAGCATGGATTGTTTCAGTTTCTTCTAAAAATGTACTGTCTCTGTCTGAAAGTAAAAAATATGTATGGGATTCCATTTTCAGGTAGAGGACTTTAGGATTATTTTTCTAGTTCCCAAATGACGGACACAATAGAAGACCAGTGTTAGACCTGGCTTCCTTCACATGGCTATCCACTTTTTGCCTTCAATCCTTCTGTTTGCTGGCTTTATTCTTTCTGGATTTAGGACTCTGTGTACTTTACAACGCAACACTGATTGTGCCATTCACTTAAGTAGCACTTTAAATACTTCTCAGGTCAGTCATTGCACCCTGTGTGTACAGTTCTTAAAATGCCATGTAGATCTGGTAAATAACCTTTTGGTAGGCCCAAACCTTCTATTTAACATGTATGTTCCCCTTAGGGTAGGTCTTGGGCACCCCAGAGGGCAGGGTGCAGTGTACTTAAAAAGTAGGACATGTAAGTAGGAAGCTGGATCTGTATATACTATTTCAAAATGTGATATAGTGTGCATAGAGTCCAAGGGTTCCCCAGAGGCTTAACAGAGTCTAAAGTAGATAGTACTAATGTTCTCTTTTATGGTAGTGTGATTGAGCAGTTAGGCTTATGAGAGGGTAGTGCATAGCATTTGTTGTACACACACACAGGCAATAAATGAAGCACACACTCAATGACTAATTCCAGGCCAATTGTTTTATATAGCAAAAATATATTTTGTTACTTTATTTCTAGAACCACAAGATTAAGTTTGCAGGTAAGTACATTTCCACGTAGGTATACAATACATGTATCAATACCACTTTGTTTCAATTTGGCAAGTTACATGATTTTCAAGAAAATAGCTAATATCTATTTTAAAGACAGTTCTGGGGGGAAGAAAAGTTAGTACCGTTTTTGAGGTAAGTCCCAGACTTAAAGTTCCAGTCTCCAGGTGTTAGGATGTCCACAGGATGGGGTTCAAGTTAACCCCAAATACCACCACCAGCAACACAGGGCTGGCCAGGTGCAGAGGTCAAAGATGATGTAGAATTTAAAATGTGGTCATCTGGAGACTAGGGGCATTCGGGATCAGGCCTGTTTGCAGGTAACTACCTGCGTCTTCGAAGGGCAGACATGGGGTGTTTAAGTGATCACTGGGGGGGCCACAGGTCAGCACCAAACACACACACCCTCAGCTGTGCAGGGGCAGCTGGGTGCAGGGTGCAAGCACAGCATCAGGCTCCTAATACTTTCCAATATGGGGGCTCCAGAGGTCACAAAGATGTTGCAGGTTAGGTTGAGGGGGTAAGTTCCTGAAAACCACAGGCTGGACAAGGAGGAGGGCCGCCTGCTGGATGTTGCTGGTCAGTTGTTCGGATTCCCTAGGCCCAGGGGTTTACGGGTGCAGTGGTACCTTTGAGCGTCATCCTATTTTCTTGCGGTCATGTGGGTCCTCTAGATTTAGGTTGCAAGCCTCATTGTGTTGGACAGGGGGGGTCAATCCAGGGAGGACACTAGTTCTGACTCGCTTAGGGACCAGCTCTAGTCCGTTCTGCCACCTGGACATTAGCCTTGGCCGTCGGGTGCAGAGTGGGCAGGTCTCGCGGATGTGGGGTGGGTCAGAAGTCCTTTGCTGGAGTTTCTTTCTGGTCAGGGCTGTTGTCCAGGGAGATCATGGTCCTCTGGGGTGCAGGTAATCCTCTTGAGGCTTTTAAGAGGTCTCTGGGCCTGCAGGATGCGTCACCTTTTGGTAGCAGGGATTCAGAAGCTGGAGACAGGCCCGTAGGGCTGCGGCCAAGTCAGCTGGTGTCGTCAGTCTTCTGTGCTGCGGGTCAGCTTAGCAGTCCTTCTTCTTTTTTCTTGTCTTCTTGAGGTCACCAGGAGTCTGACAAGCTAGGATCAGCAGAACCCTTAAATCCTGGATTTAGGCTCGTTACAGGGGTCAGAGGGCAGTAGCAAATGGCTACTGTCCCTGAGGATGACTACACCCTTCCGATGTCCAATCCCTTTTGGGGAAGGGACACAGACCTAATTGTATTGGTCCACGTTCTCCAAACCAAGATGGAGGATTTTGCAAGTAGGGGGTCACTTCAGCTCTAGACACCTTAGGGGGGTCCTAGGTGAAGTGGTCCCTCCTCCTTGTTTTCCCTAATTTTCCCACCAGACTTGCCACCAAAATTGGGGTTTTGTCCAAGGGGGCAGGCATCTCCACTAGCTGCGGTGCCCTGGGGCACTATAGCAAGAGGCCTGAGGCCTTGAAACTCACCACCAGGTGTTACAGTTCATGCAGGGGGGAGGTGTGAAGCACCTCCACCAAGTTCAGGCTTTATTTCTTGCGACAGACAGCACAAAAGCATTCTCCCCATGTGGTCAGAAACTTGTCTGAAAGTGGCAGGCTGGCACAGACTGGTCAGTCCTGCACAAGATGTTTGGCTAAAATGCAAGGGGCATCTCTGAGATGTCCTCTGGGTGCATTTTTCAATAAATCAAACACTGGAATCAGTGTGGGTTTATTATGCTGAGAAGTTTGATACCAAATTTCCCCAACTTCAGTGAAGCCATTATGGAGCTGTGGAGTTCGTAATGACAAACTCCCAGCCCATATACTCAGTATGGCCACACTGCACTTACAATGACTAAGAATGGACTTAGACACTGTAGGGGCATATTGCTCATGCAACTATGCCCTCACCTGTGGTGCCTTAGGGCTGTAAGGCCTGCTAGAGGGGTGACTTACCTATGCCACAGGCAGTGGTTTGTGGGCATACCACCCTGAGAGGGGTGTCATGCCGACTTTGTCTTTTTCTCCCCACCAACACACACAAGCTTCAATGGCAGTGTGCACGGGCATGCTGAGGGGCCCTCCCGGGTGGCATGATACATGCTGCAGCCCTTGGGGACCTTTTCTGGACACAGGGCCCTTGGTACCATGGGTATCTTTTACAAGGAACTTAACTGTGTGCCAGGGGTGTGCCAACTGTGGGAAAAATGGTACAGTTTTTGGGAAACAACACTGGTGCTGGGGCCTGGTTAGCAGGATCCCAGCAAACTCTCAATCAAGTCAGCATCAATATCAGGCAAAACGTGTGTGGGGGGTAACCATGCCAACAAGGGCACTTTCCTACAATATACTTTTAAGATTTACATGTCCTGATATTGCAAAACTCTCAAACTCGTTTTTTCACAACTGAAAGATCTGCTTCTCTCATAGGATAACATTTGAGTTACTGTATTACATTTAATAAGTGGTTATTTCAAAATGAGAGAGAGAAAAAAATCATGTTTGGTGTCCTTGGAATTGTAATGAAAATTTCTCTCTCATGGTGAAGTGGGATTTTAAATTACAATTTAGAAAATTATACTTTGAGAAAGTTGGTATTTCCCTGCCTTGGCCATATGGTGCCTTCAGCCTGTCTCTGGATCACATGACAGGGTATAGCTGACAGCTGGGCTCTGTGTATTCCTCAGAGACAGCCACACACACTCAATAGATTAGGTGTGGCAGGATGGGCGGGTAAAGTTGGGCACATCCCTACTTACACTTGAATAGTCTGTGTTTGGCCTCCACACAAAGGCTTAATTCCTTGTAGTTAGTCTGAAACCATAATGGGGAAGGCAGGATGCCCGAGGACTTCAAAGGGAAACCTCCAGAAGCATATCCCACTGCAATGGAAGGCCCAGGTATAAATATTTGACCCAGGACACCAAGTCTTCAGCACACTTTTGGACCTGTGGATACTCTTCCAGGAAGAAAGACTGCTGCGCTATTGAAAGGACTGCCACTCTGCTGGACTGTTGCTCTGAAGGACTGCTGCCCTGCTGTGATAGGGACAGAAGGCTCCAACAACCTTGAACCCAGCACCTTGACTCTACCATTTGTGAGTCCTTCCCTGCAAAGAAGTGTCACCCTAGTCTTGGACTCTTGGAAGTGGGCCCGAAGATGCTCTGCCAGCCCGACTGTAGACCCAGCTGAACCAACGCATCACCTCTGTAACACGTGCAATCCAGAGAACAGCCAATGCCTTGCCTCTGCTGCGAGGGTTGTCCCCGTACAAGGACTCCGCATCAGCCTCGCAGCCTGCATTGGAACCGCCGCTGTGTGAAGCTTCATGGATGCAGGCCCTCACATCACAAATCTCTCATCTATGGCAGCCTTGACGACAATGCAGGTTCTCGCATCATAGACTCCTAGCTCTTCAGAACTGATGTATTGCTTAGACTGAGCAGCATATCTTCGATACCAAACTTCTCATCACAAGCCCTTATTAACGGGAGCCTCAATGATGATGCAGGACCTCTCAATGCAGCTTCGCAGCCCCTCGGAACTGACACATCTCTCAGATGTGCAATGCATCCTGAACGCAGGACCTCACAATGCTCTGCAACCAAGATTTAAGGTACTCTTGTTCAGCAGGTTTAACTGAGTCCCTTGTTGTTTTGGTCTTGCTTTAATGATTATGTATTATTCCATTGGTCTAAATTGGTGTTGAATTTTTGCTGTGTTGTGTTTTCACTTACATTATTTCATGAAGTGCAGTGTAAATACTCTACGCATTGGCTCTAAGTGAACCCTGACTGATCAGTGTTAAGCTAACAGCGGGTTCAGCACAGGTTAATATGGGGTTTACTTGTGTCTCACTCTGACAAGGATCCTGATTCCTGCATGATTAGGGTTTCACCCGCCCCAACAAGTAACACAATTTCTTACAGCCACTTTATGTGCTGATTTGAATCCCTCATATCCTGAGTTAATGTGGAGAAGAAGCAGCATGCATGATGTGGAAAGCAATTGTAATTTCTCTATGTCTTGTCTTCTCCAGCCTCTTTAGCTTGAAAATTATACTTTTAGCTGTAAGATCCAGGGCATTTCCCTAATAGGTTTTTATGAATTATTAGTATTCAAAAGCCTAAAGGTGTGAACCATATTGTCAAAGACAGGTATTCCATTAGTTTTCTGTGCAGATCCGAGTCCCTGACTGAGTGAAGTGATGCACAACAGAGTCCTAACCTAGGGCATGACATGGACCTTCTATTTTACACTGGAGTAACTTGAATATGCAGATGATCCAGCTTGGCTTTCTCACACTCACCAGTATATGCAGGGCAAGGGGTCTCTCCTCAACATCTCTGCATAGCTAGTAGGCCTGAAGATCATCATGATGAAATAGGAAGTAATGTCACTTAAGATCCCAAACTCTTCACCAATCAAGGTGGATGGAGAGATCACAGCCATTATTGAACAGTTCACCTACCTAGACAGTGCTATCAGACATGAAGGAGGGGCAGGCAGTGATAACAACAGAAGACTGAACAAGGCCAGGAATGTCTTCAGGATGCTGAACAATGTGTGTAGGTCATCTCAGTAAAGCACGAACAGCAAGCTGAGGCTTTATAAGGGCTGGGTTCTGTCCACACTCATGTATGGATCTGAATGCTGGTAGAATACGAAAGTGATGTCACCAAAATGTCAGCCTTCCACACCAGTAATCTGAGAAGAATCTTGTGCATTCTTTGGCCGCAAACCACCTCTAACCAGGAACTGCCCACCAGATGCAGGCAAGAGAGCATGGACACCATCATTATGAGAAGATGGAGATGGATGGGACACAGCATCCAGAGAGAACCGGCACCTTAATAAGCACTGCTCTCATTTGGACCCCATATACAAAAGAAAGGCGAGCCAAAGAACATCTGGAAGTGAACTGTGGGAACAGAAATTAAGATGCTGCTTGGGCACCATACAGAAACGTACTCAAGATAAACGGAAGTGGGCGTCCTTCATTGCTGTTCTAAATGCTAGCCAGCATAGTGGGAAGTAGCATAGTAGTATTTTTAGTAGTAGTAGTATCTTTTAATCCATATTGATTACTTGGCAGGTATGAAGTACTATTTACATAACAGCAGACATGTATTTCTCTTTTGTGCTCAGTGGCTTGGTACTTTTTCAAGGCTTAAAAGTCATCAAACTATCATGGTTGTGAGGATAGTTTCATAATGGCATAGCAGGTTTGTGGTAATTCCAGAACAGGGTCATGTGAGGTACTTGATGTATTGTGGAATACCCACTGTAGGAAGCTGGCTCTGTATATACTATATCAAAATGAGATATGGTGTGCACAGAGTTCAGGGTTTCCCCAGAGGCTTAACAGAGGCTAATGTAGATAATACTAATGCTCTCTTTTGTGGTAGTGTGGTCGAGCATTTAGGCTTATCAGAGGGTAGTGCAAAGCATTTGTTGTACACACACAGACAATAGAAGAAGCACACACTCAGTGACTTTACCCCAGACCAATGATTTTTTAAATAGCAAAAATATATTTTCTTAATTTATTTTTAGAACCACAAGATTCAAGTTGCAGGTAAGTACTTCGATAGATTCGTAATTCACACATGTATCAACAGTACGTTGTTTGAAATCGATAAGTTATTTGTTTTTTCAAATATCGGCAATTATCAGTTTTAAAACTTGACAGTTCAAGTTTCAGAAACAGTTCTTGGGGGGAAGAAAAGTTAGACTGGTGTGCAGATAAGTATTCAACTTACAGTTCCAGTCTCCAGGTTACAGGAAGTCCACGGGTCGGGTTCCAATTAATCCCAAACACTCTCCACCAGCCACACGGGGCCAGTCGGGTGCACAAGTAAAAAACGAGCAAACTTAATGTGGTTCTCCTATGGAGACAGGGGGTACTCGGAAACAGACCTGCTTGCAGGTAAGTACCCCCGGCTCGGGGGGGGAGACCAGGGGGAATTAGAGTAGCACTGGGGTGGGGGGGGGACAAGTAGGCACCAAAAACGCACCCTGAGCGGCACAGGGGCAGCCAGGTGCAGGGTGCAAACAGGACATCGGGCTCCCAATGCTGGTCTATGAGGGGACCCTGGGGGTTACTCAGTCGCTGCAGGCGAGGTACAGGGGGTCGTCTAGGGCAAACAACAGGCTGGACATGGAGGAGGGCCATGTGTTGAAGGTTGTTGCACCGTAGGTCGGGTTTTCTATGGTCTGGGGGCTGCGGGGGCAGTGGGTCTTTAAGTGTTGGATATTTTCATCCGGAGCTTTCGTGGTCGGGGATTCCCTCTGCAGGCGCTGTCGTGGAGGGGTGGAGAGGTCATCCCAGGGTGGACACTTGCTCGGAATTGTGTGGGGATCCTCTCTAGCAGTTTGGGCCACCTGGACACGGGCCATGGGCGTCTGGTGCAGAGTGGTAAGGACTCATGCATTCGGAGTGAAGTTGGAGTCCCCTGTTGGAAAGTTCTTTGTGGACTGTGCCGCTGTCCTCAGGAGTTCTTGGTCCTCAGTGATGCAAGGCAGTCCTCTGTAGCTTGGCAAAGGTCGCTGGTCCCGCTGGATGCCTCGCTTTCTTTGTGCAGGTGCTCTGAAGACAGGCCGGTAGAGCTGGGGCCAAGTCAGTTTGTGTTGTCCTTCTTTGCTGGGGTTTTAGCTATGCAGTCCTTTTTCTTCTTGTGAGGTTGCCAGGAATCTGGTGAGCTTGGTTCAGGGAAGCCCTTAAGTACAAGATTTAGGGGAATTACATGGGTCAGAGGGCAGTAGCCAATGGCTACTATCCCTGAGGCAGACTACATGGCTACACCCTTCTTGTGTCCACTCCCTTTGGGGAGGGGGGCACATTCCTAACCCTATTGGTCCCTGTCCTGCAAACCAAGATGGAGTATTCTGCGGGGAGGGGTCACTTCAGCTCTGGACACCTTAGGGGTGGTCCCAGCCGAAGTGGTCACTCCTCCTTGTTTTTACTAAGTTTCCAGCCAAACTTGCTGATAAAATTGGGGCTTTGTCCAGGGGGCAGGCATCTCCACTAGGTGGAGTGCCCTGGGACACTGTAACATGAGGCCTGAGCCTTTGAGGTTCACCGCCAGGAGTTACAGTTGCTGCCAGGGAGAGGAGTTAAGCACCTCCACCCAGAGCAGGCTTAGTTTCTGGCCTCAGACAGCACAAAGGCCCTCACTCCATGGGGTAAGAAACTTGTCTGCTAGTGGCAGGCTGGCACAGTCCCTACACTACAGGATTGGGTAAAATTCAGAGGGCATCTTTAAGAAGCCCTCTGTGTGCTTTTTAGAATAAATCCAACACTGACATCAGAGTGGGCTTATTGTGCTGGGAAGTTTGATATCAAACTTCCCAGTATTCAGTGAAGCCATTATGGAGCTGTGGAGTTCGTAATAACAGATTCCCAGACCATATACTTAATATGGCCACAATGCACTTACAATGTCTAAGAATTGGCTTAGACACTGTAGGGGCATATTGCTTATGCAGCTATGCCCTCACCTATGGTACAGTGCACCCTGCCCTAGGGCTGTGAGGCCTGCTAGAGGTGTGACTTACATATGCCACAGGCAGTGTTTTGTGGGCATGGCACCCTGATTTCTTCCCATCAACACACACAATCTGCTATGACAGTGTGCAGGTTTTTAGTGAGGGGTCCCTTAGTGTGGCACACACATGCTGAAGCCCTTAGGGACCCTCCTTGGCCACAGGGCCCTAGGTACTACTGGTACCCTTTACAAGAGACTTATCTGTGTGCCAGAGGTGTGCCAATTGTGGAAACAATTGTACATTTTTAGGGAAAGAACACTGGGGTTTGGTTAGCAGGATCCCAGCACACTCTCTGTCAAGTCGGCATCAATATCAAGCAAAAAGTGGGGGGATAACTTCAACAACGGCCAGTTTCCTACACCCACTTTTTAGCCTGAGATGCCTGAGTCCAAGGCTAAATTTCATAGAAAAACAAAGACCAAAAAGTGGGCCAGTAAAGAAGAGAAAAGGAACCACCTATACAGAACTCCCATATCAAAGGAAAGTCTAGGAATGACCATCACATGGATTTAAATACTTCAGCATATTAACTCCTTACATGATCTAACGCAGAACACATAAGGAAACGGTGAGCTTCTGCAACCAGAAATAAGAGAACTAAGAAACAATCTAAAAACAATAGGAAATAGAATTGAGGATGTCGAAACACATATTGGAAAAACAGAACAAAAGCTGAATATCTTAATGAAAAAACTGCCCCATGTCCAATGGAAACAGTGGAAAGAGAAATTACAGGATTTAAAGACAGAAATAGTAGAAGTGACTGAAGAATGTTTCGTGCTCACTGTGCCATGGGATTCAAACTAGCCTGGCTGATGAGGGGTGATACCCCAAAACCAGTCCCAGAATGCTTATTTCCATTTCAGAGAGGACCTGGCCTGGCAGTGCGGGCTGGACGGTTCCCACGGGGAGCAGAGTCAAGACTGATTTGCATATGGCTGGGTCCAAACTGGGGTGCATGGTGAACAAAAAACGAAGGATTAAACCCAAGTCTGTGAATGGGGTTAAATGTTTGATAATGTTTAGCATTCCGTCAATCTCATTTCAGTGTTGCTATATTTGCCTTAAGTGGGAAGAGTAAGCCCAAATGTGGTTCACATGATCACTGTGCCACTGGATTCAAGCTTGCTTGAGGAGGGGTGATACTGTGAAGCCAGTCCCAGAATGCTTGTATACATTCCAGGGAGGACCTGGCCTGGCAGTTTAGGTTGGATCGCTCCTATAGGGAGCAATATCAAAACGGATTTGCATTTGGCTGGGTCCAAACTGAGGTGTGTGGTGAGCAACCAAAGAATGGATTAAACCCAGATCTGAGACTGAGGGTAAATGTTTGACAATGTTCAGCATTCTGTCCATCATGTTTTTGAGTTGCAATAGTTGCCCTGAGTGGGAAAGGTATGCCCAAATGTGGGTCACATGCTCACTGTGCCACTCAATTCAAGCTAGACTGGATGATGAGGGGTGCTACCCCGAAACTGGTCCCAGGATGATTGTGTCTGGTACAAGGAGGACCTGGCATGGCTGTTTGGGCTGGTATGTAATCATGGGAATCCGGGTCAGGACTGATTTGCATATGGCTAGGCACATACTGGGTTGGTTTGGTGGGCAAAAAACCAATGGATTCAACCCAGATCTGTAGCAGCGGGTGAATGTTTGACAATGTTAAGCATTCCGGCCACCATTTGTTATGTTCTTTTAGTTGCACAAAGTGGTCAGGGTATCCCCAGAAGTGGGTCCTGTGCTCACCGTGCCACTGGATTCAAGTTAGCCTTGCAAATTAGGGGTGATACCCTGAAACCAGTCCCAGGATGCTTGTTTCCGGTCCAGAGAGGACCTGGCCTAGCAGTTTAGGTTGGTCTGTTCCCATGGGGATCAGGGACAAGACTGATTTGCATATGGTTGGGTTCAACATGGGGTGGCGTGATGAGCAAAACAAATGATGGATTAAACCCAGATCTGTGACTGGGGTGAATGTTTGACAATGTTCAGCATTTCATCCATCATCTTTTTGTGTTGCTACAGTTGCCCTAAGTGGGAAGAGTTTGCCCAGACATGGGTCCCCTGCTCACTGTGCCACTGGTTTTAAGTTAGACTGGCTTATGAGGGGTGATCCCCTGTTTGTGGACCAGGGAGCACCTGGCCTAGTGGTTTGGGATGGACTGTTCCCAAAGGGAGCAGGATCAAGACTAATTTGGATATGGCTGGGTCCAAACCAGGGTGGTGTGGTAAACCAAAAAAACAATGGATTAAACCCCGACCTGTGACTGGGGCAGAATGTTTGACAGTGTTCAGCTTACCGCCCATCTTCTTTTTGTGTTGCAATGGATGAATAAAAACCATCAAAACAATGATTCCACCTTAGCTCACCTTTATTGTGGATATGTTCATGCTACAGCTTTCATCCGACTTTACAAATCTGTAAACAGGTTTGTCTCATACTTTATCTGGAAATACCAAAAAGGCCAGGATTTCATTTTACAAACTAAAGATGAATAAAATCAGAGGTCGCTTGGGATAACCAAACTTCAACAATTACTAAGAAAGTCTTTCTTACCATACAAACCACTTGGTGGCAGAACCAACAGCCTTCCCGCCTTGGGTTGACACTGAATTAGATCTGGTCAAGTCTGTCTCACTTATAAGCATATTCAGTCTAAAAACCTTGAAAGCTCCACACTCTTTCTATTAATATAGACACAGTTAATGCTGTCGAAATGTTTGACAAATTGGGGCATATTTAAGAAAGGTGGTGCTGCAGATAGTGCAGCACCACTTTTCTTGCACCCTTAAGGGCCCCCCACCCCACTGCCACCATGTGTGCGCCATATTTATAATACCTTGCACTATGGCACAGGGTAGGGGGTAATAGCGTCATTTTTTTACGCTATTGTTGTACTCTGCAGGAATAGCACCAAATGTTTTTGCCCTACTCCTGCAGAGTACATAGGGTCCCACTGTATTCAATGACATGCCCCTTCGAACGCCTGCTCTGAGAAGGCATTAAAAGTGCAGAAACAATTGATGCAAAGAAATCTCTTAGATTTCCTTGCGCATTTTTTCGCCCCCGTAACGGAGGAACGCCTCCTTTGCATACATTATGCCTGGTGCAGGCATAATGTAGTGCAAAGTGTTACAATGTGGCAAAATGAATGCATTGCGCCACTTTGTAAATATGGCACAGCGTTTTTGGCCTTATAACGCCACATTAGTGTCTAAAAATTACTCTAATGTGCGGTTAGAATGGCACTAAGGGCTCCTAAATATGCCCCAGTATTCCTTAATAAATCAGACAGATTTGTGTTCTCATCCCTATGGTTCAACACAAAAATCTTGATCAGCAGTGCGTAGTTCTCGTGAAAAACTGGGAATCTACAGGGATCCTGCAAGTACAGGATTTTGAAATACCTAATGACCCTTTTTCCTTCACCACATTGTGGGAGAAATTCCACTTACGTCCGATCTAATTTTATAACCTCAGCCTAAACTTAAAATTGCTCTCAGGAAAGTTGAAAAAAACATCCTGCAGGTTGTCTAAACTTTCTAAAAGTGACATATAAGAGATATATAACTGTAAAAAATGTATAGTCCCTTAAACAAGCAACATCCCCCAAATAACACTCACATCCAGGAGAAATGGGAGGAATCACGTAAGTCCAAACATGTTCCCCTGCCTTCCCATGATATGTGGGATAAAATCTGGAATTTTACTATTCTCTTCAAACTATCCCCACTACTTTTCCAAAGTAAATTCTGGGTCCTATATAAGTGCTTTTAGACCCCAGCAAAACTTCACAAATTAGGTCTAACGGATTCTGATCAGTGTTAGCACTGTCTAGAACCTTTAGGTAATCTGGACTACTTACTAAATACCCTTGAACATTTTAAATCACATTGGAATAACAACGAACAAATACTAAATTAGGTTTTTCACAATTATATTCTCCTCAATCATGTTATAGTAACCCTAGGACCACATACTATTACCTCGACTCCAGAACTTGAAATATGAGCTCTTAGACTCCTTGGGCTTCTTTTATCCATCAGCATCAAAACCATGTTTGCTGATTGGAAACAATTTCTGTAACATATCCCACTACACATGGTGGACCTGGGTCTACCTTATCAGAAGCACATGACTATCCTCAATCATAACCTAAATTCCAAATCCTCCAGAGCCTTTTGGGACAAATTGGATCCATACCTGGAAAAAAATCAAGACTCCACAATTCCTCTCATATATCACCTATTTTTCACTTTCTCCAATACTTTTCTTCACCTGCAACACTCTGCATAGCTCTATAAAATAAAATGACTTCTGTCCACTCCCCCCTCACTTTTCTATTGCCCCCTCCAACCCACTGTGCTTTTCCCAGCATCATCTACTCTCTTTACTGTCTACTTTTTTCTTTCTCTTTCGTTTTTCTCCTTTCTTTCTCCTTGCCCTATATTGCTCTGTGTACAAAACTATGCCCAACAACTGAGTAATAAAACCTTTTGTATACTTTTGTACAAAACGTTGACTGTATGTACCATATTATAATGTTTTGTGACTTTTCCTTTGCCCATGTGCCCTCCTCTTATAAATCCAATTAAAACTTTACGAAGCTAAAAAAAAAATAAGAAAAACGCCTGAATCATATATATAAAAGTACAACAGTTATTCTAATTTCCTGATTGTTCACTTGTTTTGGATAAAGGAACCAGTCCGGACCCAGGATTAGTCAACTAAAGACAGTGAGGAGAGAGGATAGAGTCACTACAGATCCATTCCGAAGTACCCCACCTTCTTCAGCTGTCTGTCTACCTTACTCCAAAAATGGATACATGCATATGAATTATTTGAACTACTTGCAGTATTTCGGTTTGCTTGGTCCGCTCACTCCCAATGTTATACTCGGGCATATTTACAATCTTTTAACGCAGAGCAGGGCTGCAAGTCTTCATTCAGTGCTGCACTGCGTCAAAAGAAAAGGGCAGGAATACACGCTGTCTACAAGATATGGCACATTTCTGTCCTTTTCCCTGCCTTGGCGCACTAAGGGCTGCCATGCGCCAAGGCAGGCACCCTTGCACCATGTTGCAAGGGTTGCTGCGTTGCGGGGATGATTGTTTTTGTGCAGGAAGGTAAGCCTTCCTGCACAAAAACAATCACAAGAGGCATTTCCCCTTTCTATGTGTGCCGTAGAATAGAGCACACAAAGAAAAAGGAAAAATTAGGAGAAATAAAGGTATTTCTCCTGTTGAGCCCCCCTTACGCCTCCTCTGGGGATGAGTAGGCTTTTGATGCATTCCCAGGGTCACAAAACCCTTGTAAATCTGGGAATGCGTCAAAATCCATGGGTGTTGTGTGGGAACACCCGTCGAACGCCTCTTTGATGCAGAGTAAAGCAATGCAGCCTCTTGCTCTGCATTGCTGTACACCATATCTACAAGGCCATGAAAAGTCACACAACGTCGCTTTGCGTGGCCTTGTAGATATAGACCTGCAGCCTGCGGTGTTGGTGCTTCAAAAAATGTGACGCACCTGCGACACAATCCCCTTGTAAATAAGCATGCTCATAATTTTAGTGATCGCCAGCTACACATACTGAGGATTTTTTTCTCTACTGGTTAGCTCGCTGCAGGCTTAGTAACTACTTCAAAATTAATGTCCGTGCTTTTGCTGAGAAAAATTTGACAAAGCTACCCATAACTCATATGACCTCCACCAGCCAAGTCCCCTGGCAAGCATGTGGTACCACATTCTTATATTGTAAATACCTTTCCTCCTAAGGGAATGTCTTCTTGGGATCAGGGGCTCCTCAGTCGACCATCTTCTTGAAGGAAGAAGAGAGGTATGACGTAAAATCCTCAGTGGGGAGCGGAAGGAGCTTCCTCCTGGCTTGTACCAGGCACACATGGCAGCCGGTAACAGTGGCATCGGTCTGCCGTAGTCCTCCGTCGGACCCTACATGTGTGTGGCCTGAAACACGGGTTGTATGACTCTAGGATTAACTCAAATCCACCGCATTGCCTCTGACTGCAGTCTACAGCATGTGCCTATTTGTATATACTTGTCCAACAGGAAACATGAGAGCTCAGGAGGGCATGTGAGCCAAGAGGGCACCCGTAGTTCGTGCAGCTGACAGTCTTCTCTACAGGGAGAGCTCCTACTCTGGAGGCACGACTTTAAAATGTCAAATCTATTTCTGTTTTTTGTGACCGACTGGGGGATCCGACCGACACTCAGCTGGGCTGAAAAGATGCTTTGAATGCAACAACTCCTGCTTACATTCAAAGTGGCCTGAGGATATCTCTCCTAAATGGTTAGCGCGCTCTCAGTACAGGTATGACAGTGCTTAATTTGTGCTTGTTGTTTCCGGTGCTGAGCACCGGCCCTTATTTTTGAGGGCCGGGGCTTACTGTTATGCCTCAAGCATTTGCTGGAGCAAAAGACACATATAGGAAAGACGGATGAAGGGAAAAACGAAAAAGCGTCACAAAGGGAGAAAGTACAAAGTTGCAAGAGTGAGCGGAAGTGGCAGCGAGTGGCTTTAAATGGATTAAAGAGGCCCGAGATGGCTCCAGGATTACGCCGCCTCAGTATTCCATGTTCACACATTTAATTACAGCAGCCGCGAGTTCAAGAGGAGGGCTATGGGCACCGGCACCTTTGTATTTACAAATTAAGCACTGAGGAATGTAATTTTCTTTACAAGCGTAGGCAGTATGGCCACTTCTAAAGACAGCAATGCTTAGAAAGGCACAAATAACTGAGAATTTGTTCGTCGTGTTTGAAGACTTATATGTGATCAGATCGCTTTTCAAATGCAGGTTTCGTGAGGTTGTTAAATTTGGCATCTTTCAACCCTGAAAAATGAACTCCGCGCTTTATGTACTAGGCCCGATTCACATCAAAAGAATTGGAAGGAACGCCATATCTGTACGTTTACTATATCACGTAGAGGTAGATTTACGAATTTCCGGAATTCGCAAGTGTTCCCAAGAGTACTATTGGGACATTGCATCTGACCTTTGTTTTCAAGAGTGCTCCTACAAACCTTCTACGCAGTGAGAATTTGCACTTACAACCCTTTGCGTTTGTGCAGTTGCATGTTTTCTTTTTTTCCGCCACGAGGATAATTTCACATAGAGAAACTCTTTCTCTTACACTTTACCATTTTGTAAGGGTGTGCTCTTCCAGTTCACACACTTCAAAATAATTCCCTGCTGTCCATGACTGGCGGAAGTCTCTGCACATTGGAGGATTAGAATGGATATGAAAACGTTGCGAATACCAACATACTCCCAGGTTTGGGCGTGTTACAAACTTTCCAGAGCACCCTGCACTGAAACGCACACTTCCTATCCTAAGAGTGGGGTATGCGCAAGTAATATTACACCATCGTATAACACCATCGAGAAGAAAAAATACATGTGCAAATTTATTCATAATTTCAAATCTGGTTTCATGACTACCAAACAGGAGCGGCTCCTTCATCATCGCCCCACTGACTAAGCCAGCAGCTGAAAAATAAAACAATATTTTACTATTGTTTATTTTTCAGCTGCTGGCTCAGCCAGCAAGTGCAGGGAGCCGGGGTGGCTGGGACATGGGGGAGAGGGAGTGGAGTGCACCTAAGTCCGCAAGTTAGTTTGGCTCGCCCTCTTAGGCCGGTCAAACTGACATGTGCACATAGTTTTCTCCAACCTGGCTGTGTTGCACATTTGGGTTAGAGAAACTCCACAGACTCCCATTCACTGTCTGAGCAGCTCACCAAGCCGCTCCAACCAATCCTGACGCTACTTTCATGATAAAATTCTGACTCTGTGAAGTCACACAATAATGCTTTGAAATGTTGTGCATTTCACTGCCTCAGTTCTGCGTGGCTTTTCCCACGGGGACACCTACCTTGCAAACATTAAACCTGGTAGAGGTATAATGTGACCCAAGGCTTTACAAACTGATGCATTGGGCCCAATGCAAAACTGTGGTGCAAAGTCCTTGCAAATTGTGACCTCATAGCGTAAAATCTTAAGTTGCTCAATGCCATCCTTCATGTCATCCACTATTGTGCTGGAAATTAGCTGATCAAAAATAAATGTGGTGTCTAACAAAAAAGGTCCAAGAACTAGCCAGGATGGTTATTTGTAGAATTCAGGCATTCAATGTTCGGGGCAAAATATGTCCAGTCAACACACCTGTATGAATTTTCATTGAAGTGATTTCCATTAGCATCCACCCTCTGACCTAGGCCTGGCTGAAGTTCACGGAGTCCGACTCTGTGGAATCCCTTGGAGTAAAAAAAAAACTCAGTGGAATTCTGCAGAGGCCGGGTTCTGTGACCCATGGAGTTCTGAATGCGCCAGATCTCAGAAGAGCTAAATCAGGTGGGGCCTGGTCAGCCAAGCCCGACCCTGCTTAGCACTTCCGAGATCGAGCACATTCAGGCCAGGGCCATAGGCAGTGAAAGCCGCCAGGCCTCTTCAGCACCTGCCTGCCTCATGTGCACTACACATGGGGCAGGCCGGTGCACAAGAGGCCTGAAACAACAGCTTTACCTGCCTACAGCCCTGGCCTGAATACAGCCCAGGGCAGTAGGCAGCGAAAGCTGCAGTTTAAGTCCTTGTTTGTGCACAAGTGTGAACAAACAATGAAAAAAAAGGGAGGAGGACTTACCTAGCACTTCCTGGGGTGGGGTCCTCCTCAGCTTGGCTGCCTCCCTCCTCTGCTCCGGTGCGCACTGCAGCCCAGTTATGGGCTACACATTGCAAGCGCAGACTGTCTGAGCTTGCACTATGCAGCCCATACTGGGATGCAGCGCACACCTAGTGAGCTTCGCTCCACTGGCGGGGCTAGCAGAGTTTTTTGGGCAACTTTGCAGTTCAAACGGAGGGCAGAGTTCCAAAAACTCCGTTAGCTCCACCAGGGGAGTGGAGCACCCTGCACACCCCTACTCTAACCCCCGATTTGTCAAGTCTCAGTACCCCTGATTGTAATGTGTATGGCTTTTGTCTGTGCGTAACATATTACGTCCAACATCCATGGTTTTCCCAAATAGCCCATAAATAGCTAAATATTGTTATAGTTGGGCTTAGTTCACCAGTTCATCAGGCCCAGAGGCAGCCCTTGCAAAAGCTGACACCTGTAGTGGGCTTTGTATATACATCCTGCATCCAGTCCCATAAGCCTAGAAGCATGGACATCATTTAGGGGTGGCTGCTGTGACCGCTGTCTTGCTCCTTGGGACTCCTGGCACTGCCTTTGCAACCCCTAGAGTCAGGGGCGGCAAAACAATGGCATGAACTGAAGGTAAAAACTGCTAGAACTGCACTGTTTATTTTCTGCAACTTCAGCTGTAACATGATGCAGTACATGCTTAGCTCTCTAAAACAATTATTGGCAAAGCCAATAGGTCTCTCCTGTACAAGAGCTATTGCCTTTAGCAATGTGAGGCTGATGTTCAGCATGGCTAAAAGTTAGTGGTATAGAGTGTCAGAGTACAGTGTAGTACAGTGGATTTGTTGGAATGTTGTAAAGGGGAGTAGAGAGGTGTAGAATGTTGGAGAGTTGAGTAGAGGGGAGTAGAGATCAGTGGTGTAGTGGCAGAGAGGGTCGTGGAGTGGAGTGGGGTGGAATAGGGTGGAGTGGGTTGGACTGGATTGAGGCAGTGGGGTCGATTGGATTGGAGTAGAGTGGGATGGATTGGATTGGGGTTGAGTGTGTTGACTGGGGTGGATTGGTTTGGAGTGGGGTGGATAGGTTTGGAGTGGGGTGGATAGACTGGGGTGGATTGGATTGGATTGGAGTGGGTGGATTGGATTTATTGGAGTGGGGTGGACTGGAGTGGGGTGGACTGAATGGATTGGAGTGGGGTGGCTTGGATTGGGATAGACTGGATGGATAGAGTGAGTGGGGTAGATAGGAATGGGGTGGGGTGGAGTGGAGTGGATTGGAGAGGGGTGGTTTGGAGTCTGGTGGATTGAAATGGGGTGGGGTGGGGTGTGTTGGATTGGATTAGAGTGGGGTGGATTGCATTGAGGTGGGGTGGATTGTAGTGCAGTGGGTTGGATGGGATGGAATTGGAGTGGGATGGACTACTGGGATGGGGTGAGGTGGACTGGATTGGGGTGGGGTAGATTGGAGTGCAGTGGATTGGAGTGGACTGGATTGGATTGGGTGGATTAGAGGGGGGTAGGCTGGCTAGATTGGATTGGAGTGTGTTGGACTGAACTGGGATGGGTGGGCTAGATCAGGGTAGAGTGGGTTGGATTGGAGTGAAGCAGGTGGACTTGAGTGGAGTGGGTGGATTGGAGTGGGTAGATTGTATTGAAAAGGGGTGAGGTAGACAAGAGGGTATGGACTGGATTGGGGTGGGGTGGGATGTGGATTGGATTGACGTGTGTTTGATTGGGGTAGGATGGACTGGACTTGGTTGGGTTGCACTGAGGTGAGATGGATTGGATTGGCATGGGTGGACTTGAGTGGGGTGGGCTTCAGTGGGGTGAACTGAATTGGAGTGTATATGATTGGGGTGGTGAGAAGTGGAGTGGATTGGAGTGAGGCAGATTCGATTAAATGGGGTGGATTAGGGCGGATTGAAGTGGATTGGATTAAGTGTGGTGGATTGGGGTGGACTGGTTAGGGGTGGGGTGGATTGAATTGTGGTGGGGTGGATTGGACTGGGGTGGGGTAGGGTGGAGTGGATTGGAGTAGAGTGGATTGGGTTGGATTAGACTGGATGGATTAGATTGGATTGGAATGAGTTAGATTGAATTGGAGTGGGGTAAAGTGGACGGATGTAGGGTGCATTAATGTAGATTGTACAGGAGTGGGATGGACTGGGGTGGTGTGGGTGGATTGAATTGGAGTGAGGTGGATTTGAGGGGAGTAGAGTGGGTTTGGATGGAGAGGTGTGGGATGGACTGGAGTAGGGTAGGTTGGATTGGAGTAGGGTGGGTTGGGGTGGGTTGGATTGGAATAGGGCAGGTTGGATAGGTAGGATGGGATGGGATGGATTGCAGTGGGTTGGGATGGACTGGAGTTGGGGGGATGGACTGGAGTGGGGTTGATGAGACTGGAGTAGTGTGGATTGGAATGGAGTGGGCAAGTTTGGACTGAATTGGGGTGATGTGTATTGGATTGAAGTGGGGTAGATTGGGCTGGATTGAAGTGGATTGAACTCGAGTTAGGTTGACTGGATTGGTGTGGGGT
The DNA here is from genome assembly GCF_031143425.1 of Pleurodeles waltl. NCBI lineage: Eukaryota > Metazoa > Chordata > Amphibia > Caudata > Salamandridae > Pleurodeles > Pleurodeles waltl. The sequence continues at coordinate 639,931,431 of NC_090446.1, read as the reverse complement.
GGGTTTAATTGCAGTGGGGTTGATTGTGGTGGATTGGAGTGGGATGAGGTGAGGTAGATTGGAGTGGAGTGGGGAAGATTGTGTTTGGTTGGAGTGGGTTGTTTGGGATTGGAGTGGGGCAGGGTGGAGTGGTGCAGGATGGAGTGGGGCAGGGTGGAGTGGTGCAGGTTGGAGTGGGGCAGGTTATTTTGAATTAAAGTGGGGTAGAGTGGAGTGGGGAAGTTTGAAACGGTTAGGAGTGGGGCAGGCTGTTTTGATTTGAAGAGGGGCAGATTGTTTTGGATTGGAATGGGTCAGACTGGAGTGGGGTGGATTGGAGTGGTGTAGGTTGTATTAGTGTGGATGAGAGTGGGGTGGATGGGGTTGGTGTGGTGTGGACTGGATGGGAGTGGAGTAGATTGGATTGCAGTGGAGTGGATTGGAGAGGGGTGAATTGGGATAGACTTGGGTCTATTGAATTGGGATGAGGTGGATTGGATTTGGGCATACTGTTTTGGATTTGGAGTAGGGCAGACTGAAGTGGGGTGGATTGGAGTGGGACAGACTGTTTTGGAGTGGAGTGAGGCAGAATGAGAGTGGGGCGGATTGGAGTGGGGCAGATTGTTTGGATTGGAGTGGGGCAAATTTGAGTGGGGCAGATTGTTTTGGATTGGAATGGAATGGAGCAGATAAGAGTGGGGCAGAAAGCAGTGGGCAGATTGTTTTGGATTAAAGTAAGGTAGATTGGAGTGGAGTAGACTGGAGTGGGGCAGATTGTTTTGTATTTGAGTGGGACAGATTGCTTTGGATTGCAGTGGGGCAGTTTGGAATGAAGCAGATCGTTTTGGATTGGAGTGCTGTAGATTGCAGAGGTGCAGATTGTTTTGGATTGGGTCTGACTGGAGTAGGGCAGATGGTTTTGTATTTGAGTGGGACAGATTGCTTTGGATTGCAGTGGGGCAGATTGGAATGAGGCAGATCGTTTTGGATTGGAGTGCTGTAGATTGCAGATGTGCAGATTGTTTTGGATTGGGTCTGACTGGAGTAGGGCAGATGGTTTTGGATTGTTTTGGAATGGTACAGATTGTTTTGGATTAGAGTAGGGGTGAATTGGAGTGGGGCATATTAATTAGGAGTGGGTTGGGAGGATTGGATTGGATTGAGTTGGACTGGATTGGGGTGACTGGGTTGGATTGGTCTGGAGTAAAGTAAGGTAGATTGGGATGAGGTGGATTGGATTGGATTTGGGCATACTGTTTTGGATTTGGAGTAGGGCAGACTGAAGTGGGGTGGATTGGAGTGGGACAGACTGTTTTGGAGTGGAGTGAGGCAGAATGAGAGTGGGGCGGATTGGAGTGGGGCAGATTGTTTGGATTGGAGTGGGGCAGATTGTTTTGGATTGGAATGGAATGGAGCAGATAGGAGTGGGGCAGAAAGCAGTGGGCAGATTGTTTTGGATTAAAGTAAGGTAGATTGGAGTGGAGTTGACTGGAATGGGGCAGATTGTTTTGTATTTGAGTGGGACAGATTGCTTTGGATTGCAGTGGGGCAGATTGGAACGAGGCAGATCGTTTTGGATTGGAGTGCTGTAGATTGCAGAGGTGCAGATTGTTTTGGATTGGGTCTGACTGGAGTAGGGCAGATGGTTTTGGATTGGAATGGGGTAGATTGTTTTGGAATGGTACAGATTGTTTTGGATTAGAGTAGGGGTGAATTGGAGTGGGGCATATTAATTAGGAGTGGGTTGGGAGGATTGGATTGGATTGAGTTGGACTGGATTGGGGTGACTGGGTTGGATTGGTCTGGAGTAAAGTAAGGTAGATTGGGGTGGAGTTGACTGGAGTGGGGCAGATTGTTTTCGATTTGAGTGGGACAGATTGCTTTGGATTGCAGTGGGGCAGATTGGAATGAGGCAGATCGTTTTGGATTGGAGTGCTGTAGATTGCAGAGGTGCAGATTGTTTTGGATTGGGTCTGACTGGAGTAGGGCAGATGGTTTTGGATTGGAGTGGGGTAGATGGGAGTGGGGAACACCCCTTCCTATTTGCGATTCTGAAATGCATATTGCGAGTCGGTCCCGACTCGCAATATGCATTTCTGCATAGCAAAGAGGCATTTGCGCCTCGCAAACGGCGATTTTCGCCGTTTGCGACGCACAAATCCTTTGCTACATCTGGCCCTAAGTCCCTAATAAAGTACAGTAAATGTGCCCAGGGTTTGTAATTTAAATGCAACCTGTGGGCCTTCAGCTCTGATAGCTCTGATAGTGCCACACACTTTAACCCTATAACCATGTTTCAGGCCCGCTATTTTAGAGCCTGTGTGGGCAGTTTTACACTGCCATGTCGACCTGGCAATATAACTCCTTTGCCAGGCCCAAACCGTTCCTTCTTATGCATATGTCACCCCTAAGGTAGGCCCTGGGCAACACAGTGAGCAGGGTGCAATGTATTTAAAAGGCAGGACATGTACTGTTAAGTTTTACATGTCCTGATAATGAAAAACTCCCTAAGTAATTTTTCACTACTACAAGGCCTATGTCTCCCAAAGGATAACATTAAGATTACCTTATCACATCTTAAAGGTGCAATTCACAATCTGGAAAAGATAAACCTTTCAAGTTTGGTTTCTCTGGAATCACAATTTAAAATGACAGAGTATGGTGAAGTCAGATTTTAAATGGCAATTCTGCACATGCTACTTTTAGAAAGCTGGCATTTCTTACTTTAGCCTTTTGGTGCCTATTGCCTGTCTCTGATCACTTGTCTACTGTGGGTGATGGCTGGGCTATGTGCATGCCCCCAGACACAATAGGAGCTTAGGGGTTGCTTGATGGACCACCCTGGGAGGATGGGCAGAGGGGGAGCTGAGCACAGCCTCACTTATACCTGAGTACCTGTGTCATGTCCCAACACAAGTAACTGAATAAACCCCTGTAGTGAGCGTGGAGCTGCAGAAAGGACAGTCACTCTACTGGACTGCCACTGAGAAAGAGCTGCTGCGTTGCTTTGCTGACCTGCTGCCCTATTGTCTGGAGAGGAAGAACTGGACCTGGAACCCATCTTGAACCCAGGATCCCAGAGTGACTCAAAGAGCTAGTTTGTTGCCCTCCTGATCTGAGCCTCAGGGGCATAAGAGGCTCTAAGCAGCTTCTGGACCTATCTTCAATGACCTCCTAACTCCCAAGAGGTGTCTCTCAGGTCCTGGACCTTGAAAGGGGTCTTTTTGCTATTTACGTCAAGCTGTAGGGATCTTTGTGAACACGAACAGGCTCGTTCGCACCAGAACCTCATTGCCCACTCAGAATCCAGCATAAGCAGCTCTTTATGCTCCACTGACCACTGCCAGTGACACTCTCCTTATCATTGGTGAACTTCTTCCAGGTGAATGGGACTCTAGGCACAATTTTTGAGAAGGTAAAACTTCAGTGGAACAAATCTGGGACTGTATCCGACCATGCTCCAATGCGGTCGGCTTTAACTTTTGACTTTAACTATGTCTAACATGAGCAGATAGCCATGTTTGGTGCTTTCTGTTTCTAGGTGACATTCAACAGTTTATTCTGTAAAAATTCATACTTCCGGTTCTAATAATTAGATTTTTGTCATTTACACACTACCTCTAAATGAAGCCTGCCTACTTGGTGCCAAGCTCCCAGAGGGATTAGTTTAGGGTTTGCCTAACACTTACCCTGACTAGGACTTTGGTTACTGTTTGACAAAGGTTTACACCCCAGTCAACCAACAACCCGATTTGTATCACTCTTTTGTTTCTATTTTTGGCTCTGAGGGATTGACAGCTGCACATTGATACAAGGGCACTTGTTTCTTTTGGATTTTTTGCATGGCATATACAGGGAGTGCAGAATTATTAGGCAAGTTGTATTTTTGAGGATTAATTTTATTATTGAACAACAACCATGTTCTCAATGAACCCAAAAAACTCATTAATATCAAAGCTGAATATTTTTGGAAGTAGTTTTTAGTTTGTTTTTAGTTTTAGCTATGTTAGGGGGATATCTGTGTGTGCAGGTGACTATTACTGTGCATAATTATTAGGCAACTTAACAAAAAAAATATATATACCCATTTCAATTATTTATTATTACCAGTGAAACCAATATAACATCTCAACATTCACAAATATACATTTCTGACATTCAAAAACAAAACAAAAACAAATCAGTGACCAATATAGCCACCTTTCTTTGCAAGGACACTCAAAAGCCTGCCATCCATGGATTCTGTCAGTGTTTTGATCTGTTCACCATCAACATTGCGTGCAGCAGCAACCACAGCCTCCCAGACACTGTTCAGAGAGGTGTACTGTTTTCCCTCCTTGTAAATCTCACATTTGATGATGGACCACAGGTTCTCAATGGGGTTCAGATCAGGTGAACAAGGAGGCCATGTCATTAGATTTCCTTCTTTTATACCCTTTCTTGCCAGCCACGCTGTGGAGTACTTGGACGCGTGTGATGGAGCATTGTCCTGCATGAAAATCATGTTTTCTTGAAGGATGCAGACTTCTTCCTGTACCACTGCTTGAAGAAGGTGTCTTCCAGGAACTGGCAGTAGGACTGGGAGTTGAGCTTGACTCCATCCTCAACCCGAAAAGGCCCCACAAGCTCATCTTTGATGATACCAGCCCAAACCAGTACTCCACCTCCACCTTGCTGGCGTCTGAGTCGGACTGGAGCTCTCTGCCCTTTACCAATCCAGCCACGGGCCCATCCATCTGGCCCATCAAGACTCACTCTCATTTCATCAGTCCATAAAACCTTAGAAAAATCAGTCTTGAGATATTTATTGGCCCAGTCTTGACGTTTCAGCTTGTGTGTCTTGTTCAGTGGTGGTCGTCTTTCAGCCTTTCTTACCTTGGCCATGTCTCTGAGTATTGCACACCTTGTGCTTTTGGGCACTCCAGTGATGTTGCAGCTCTGAAATATGGCCAAACTGTTGGCAAGTGGCATTGTGGCAGCTGCACGCTTGACTTTTCTCAGTTCATGGGCAGTTATTTTGCGCCTTGGTTTTTCAACACGCTTCTTGCCACCCTGTTGACTATTTTGAATGAAACGCTTGATTGTTCGATGATCACGCTTCAGAAGCTTTGCAATTTTAAGAGTGCTGCATCCCTCTGCAAGATATCTCACTATTTTTGACTTTTCGGAGCCTGTCAAGTCCTTCTTTTGACCCATTTTGCCAAAGGAAAGGAAGTTGCCTAATAATTATGCACACCTGATATAGGGTGTTGATGTCATTAGACCACACCCCTTCTCATTACAGAGATGTACATCACCTAATATGCTTAATTGGTAGTAGGCTTTCGAGCCTATACAGCTTGGAGTAAGACAAAATGCATAAAGAGGATGATGTGGTCAAAATACTCATTTGCCTAATAATTCTGCACTCCCTGTATATTTAAAGTCACCATTCTAAAATGGCTGTTGGTCATGATGGAACAGTAAATTAAAAATTGCAAAACAGCCATGATGAAATGTTGAATTTATTTGGCTGCCACATTTGCATACTCATATATTGTGAGGCAGCGGTGGCCATTGTGCCATTTTAAATTTACTGTTCCAAAGGGCTGTTGGCCATGTTAGAATGGCAAATTGAAAACAAATAGATACGGAAAGAGCTCGAAATGAAAACAGCATTGGTAAAGTCAGTAGATCAGCGCTCGCCATTTTAAAGGCAAGAGTTTTTTGCTTTGCCACAGCTTTTTGAATTAGACAGAATGAAACAGCCCATTGGCAAAGTGAAAGGATACACAGAATGTAGTGAACGATTAACAAATCAAGCATTATACTGCTCCTCTCTGTGTAGAGCTCTGTACTGGTAGCTCGCTCTGAAACATACTTTTCTAATCTGACTTGATGTATATGGAGCTCCATAATAATATTCTCTTATATTTTCTATATCACCTCCCAACACAAAGGAGCTCAATGCAAGAAGCTAACTAATATTGAATAACAAAAATATGAGTTTAAAATAAAATAAAAAATAAATAATTAAATAAAAAATACAAGAGATTAAATAACGTCTCTTGTCAGATTGTCGTGGCTGTGCCTGGACAGCAGCTGCTGAGGTATTCTTTCGGGTTTTAATTAAATCTAGATTTGACCGCAATTGTGGGTCAGGTTCTGAGAAATTATTGAAAGTCTCTGTCTCAGATGACAATAAGAGAACAGGGCGACTATACGGAGGCAGGGAATCAGGGCACTGACATACAAGGCAGTGTGGGGTGACATCTAGACTTATGGGTGTGTGTTTGAGGGTCGTGTGCATGTTTAACTCTTCAATTTGTGGTGTGTTCACTGCCCCTGCATAAATAAGAGAAGTGTTTGTTAAGGAGGCCCCCTGAACAGATGAAAAACTATAGGATGAAGACCCCCCTCATTGTAGTTACAACAGCAAAAATTAAGCCAATATCCTTCATTTCTCTACAATTGTCAAGGAGCAGGTGACCAGAGTTTAATACCTTTAAACTACTTTACGTATCCACCTCATATCTGACTGCATGCATCTCTGATCGTTACCTCCTTTCAAGTAAGTATAAATCGCACCCTTGCCATGCACAGTCTTCTTATCAATAACTTCATTGCAAATGTTGCAGTGATAATATAAAAGATGCCATATAAGATGTCATCAGTGATATAATAAGTGGAGTAATTAGTTGTGCATGGTGAAGGCGCAAGTTATAGTTACCTTAGGGCGAGAGTTATAGTTACTTGAAATAACTCTAACCCTAACTGCTGAATTTCTATGGTTTTGTACGAGTAAATTCAGAACCTAACTATAACTTCCTTTGGTTTTTAACGTAAAATAATTTTAATTACTATACGTTAATTGAACCACCACCGCGCATGGCCATGGTGGTTGGCAAGACCCTGCAGCCAAGCCCTTATAACCACAAAGGCTGTGTTGTGCACAGCCTTTGGCCGTGCGGAGCAGGGGATGGCCTTAGGAACTGTCTCTGTGAGTGGGTGCGTGAGTGTCTGAGTGGGTCTGAAAGTGGGTGTGTGAGTCTATGAGTGGGTTTGAGTGGGTGCATGAGTGTCTGAATTGGTGTATGAGTGGGTACATTAGTCTCTGAGTGCATGTATGAGTGAATGAATTAGTGTAAGAATGAGTCTCTGAATGTTTTTTTTGCATATCCTCGAATGTCCTTAAAAACACTCAAATATTCAATGATATTTGAGGATTTTCTGAATGATGAAGAAAAATCATTTTAAACCCATAATTTGACCCTAAATCACCCATATATTATACTCCCTGGGGTCAGGGTACCTCCACTCTGACCCCCTATACCACTTATGATTTCTAGTTTCAACCCAGGGGATCAAATGGTGGCCGCAACTTTCTAGTCAGGTTGTGACCAGCCAATTACAGCGCTTTTATTTGCGCACACGTTTAAGAACATTCGGGATTTATTTGCGGACAGAGATATACAAATTTATTTTCCATTTAATATCTCCAAAACTACTGGATGGATTTACACCAAATAAGCGAAAGCATAAAACTGCGTACCAAATTTAGTGTAATTCCGTCCAGCGGTTTGGGCTGTAGTTGTGTTCAAAACATCTATGGGATTTAACATATGAAACACAACTTTTTGTTTATATATTTGAATATATATTACCTACTGGCGGTTGCCAGTAGATACATATAGTGAGGACAATGTTTCCATTGAAAAAGCATTTTTTGGCTTGCCTACATCTTTGACATCGTTTGACGAATCTTCCCAAAATTTTCCCCAAAAAGTGTGATAGTGATTCTTGTCCACGTGGAAAGTTTTGGGGTGATCTAGCAAGCGGGGACTGAGAAATAGGACAGTCTAAAAACGTGCGTTTCCAATATTAATTCCCAAAGGAGTTTTGAAAATGTCTACAGCCCAAACCAATGGACGGAATTACACCAAATCTGGCAGAAAGGTAGCCTTTGGTTTCCAGATTCCGCTTTCAGTTATTTGGTGTAAATCTGTTCAGTAGTTTTTGAGATATTAAGGGGAAAATACATTTGTATATGTATTGCAGAGGATCCTCCTCAATGACTTTGCGAATAATAAGAGCTCATGCACAGAGCTGCAGAGCTCTGACTCGCAGCCAACACTTCAAACCAGGAATTGTTAGCAGCCAAAAAAGTGAGAAAAAAAACTAAAAGGGGCCAAGGTAGGTACACCCTGACACCATAGCTCCGGTTCTGGGGTGCCAGGGGGAATCCACCAGGGATAACAAACAATTCTTTTAAAAAAAAATTGCTGCAAGTTTGCGATGATGTTGCAAATACACAGGATTTTTTTTTTTTAAATCAAGGAATGCTGTGCTGGGATCGGCACCGCCATGGGTACAGTTTTTAAACAAATGCGGGAAGGAGCCTGACCCCCCCCCACTGCAGCCCCAGGGACCACCACCTCCCCAGGGCACAAATTGTCAAAAAATGCAGGGAGGGTCACCTAGCCCCCCCTCCGCAGTCCCAGGGGCACAAATTGTCAGTAAATGCGGGGGGAACTTGGCTCCCAAGCAACCCAGGGACTGCCACCTCCCCAGGACACAATTCAAATATTGAAGGGGTCCTTTACAGATGTAATTATATGTGAGTTTTGACCACTGACTCCACGTTGCACTTCGCCTAGCACTACACTGTTGCTTTAGTGACCACCATCTTCATTCTGCCTATTGACTTTATCTTAGCATAAGACACTGCTACGTTAAAAGCTGCAAGTAGTTTTCCATATTGTACAATGTGCACATGTTTTTATTCTTCGTGTTTTTCCCCACAAAGGGCATAGGCTGATAGGGATGAACTCAGACGGCAGGGAACTGACTTGTTTTGGATTATCACCTTGGGATTGTGGCCACGTCCCGACGTGTTATTTTCAAAGCAGGCCTAAAGCAATCAGCATTTTGTTATTAAATAAACTTCTGCAGAGAGAGGGAAAGTTCTAGACTTTTTATTTCTTGTTTGTTCAAAGTATAAGAGGCCGAGACCAGATGGACCGGGGACAGAGAGTGTTTGCAGATCTCACGTAAATCCAGGACGCTGGAGTGTGCCATCCTTCCCGTGAGGATAATTGATCTCTCTCTCCTCGATCGATTCTGGAATCTGGCGATCTGATGCTGAATAGTAGGGAGATGAACCAGTGATGCCCTTTTCTCATGGTGATGCATATTTTTTAATTTATTTGCTTTGCATTATAATATAGATACATATATTTGCTCTTTATATTGCAGTGGAGAATCATTTGTACATTATTTCATCTCATTGCTGTGACCATTTTTTAACGTGTGCTTTCAGCAAGCTAATCTCCTTTTAGGAACCTTGCGTAATGAAATCATACATGTCTGCTTTGGACTAAGAAGCGCATTCCAGAGATTTTTGTCAGTGCATGAGTGTTTCAGCTCTGTCATTAGTGAAGCAAACCAACGGACCCCCAGCCCAGGGGACCACCAGCTCCCAGGGGCTGTTTAAGTTGGAGAGGGTTTGCAGGGCACCCCTCATGAAGCCAATGATGGACCTGGGGACCACCACCCCCCCAGGGCTGGTTCCTGCTATGCCTTAGAGTGCCCACCCCCGTGACATAGATGTTTGCTCTGACTTAGCGGGAGCTTTGACAGCTCCAGCAAGTCAGAGTAAACACTTCACTTTGTCAAACAGCTCTCACTTGCAGAAAGTTAAGTTTTCATCTGTTTCCCTGCACCCAAATATGCGTGCAGGGATAAAGATGAAAACGTTGCTCGCAGAAGCTTGAGGCTCCCACCGCGGCCCTGTCACTTACTCTCTCTCTCTCTTCCATCCCATAATGGGATGGGAAAGAAAGCGAGACATCATTATTGCATTGGTCTCTTCATATAATGACTTCAAAGAGTCAGCCTATCAATATGTTTGGTACCAATGGTATAGTTACATTTGGATGGAGGGCAGACCAGAGTCACTTCTGGCCTAGTGGTCAATGTCTTGTGCTGTCACTCAGTAGGCGCTGAAGGTTCGAATCCTGGTATCATTTGGCAGTGTGTCTGTTTATTTTCTAGTGAAATTCTAGTGTTTTCATTGCTAAGCATTCCTAGTGATGGGTCATTGAAGGCTTTTTACCCTCAAAATCTGTGGGTTTAATGTCATAGCAAAGTCTGGAGAGTGCACTGTAAGGAATGACCTCTGGCCTAGTGGTTAAGGTCTCAAACATGCACACTAAAGGTTAAGGGTTGTAGTCTAGGTGAGGCTGTGGTCATTTTCTGCTTTAGTTTCTTTTCAACTATAAATATTTAAGTTACATACTGAAATGTGATCTCACTCATTTTAACTGACAAACACATTTTTCTTTTCAATTTGTTCAGAACTATCTAATTCATCAAAGCCTACATTGCTCTCTCTCTCTCAGTGTCTAACTTTCTCTCTCTATCCCTTTCTCTCTCCCTCTCTCTCTCAGGGTTGGGCAGGTTAGGGGAGTTGACCACAGGGACTGGCTGCAGGCCAGACCCTGTGACCAACAGCACCAGGCATGGCCAGAGGTCATGCAAAGGTTACAGCGACATTATATTTGGGAAATACAATTTTTATAAAACATAAAAAATGCACTTAAAAAAAACAATAGTTACAGGGACGTTATAGTTGGGATCACATTTTAACCATACAAAACCATAGAAATTCACCTGTTATAGGTAGAGTTATCTCAGGTAACTATAGCTTGGGCCCTAAGGTGAATATAACTTGTGCCCAAGCTATGCACCATTAATTACCCCACAAATTACGGCACTCATGAGATCTTTAATAACAACATTGATAATATCAGTATAGTATTTGCTGTAAAAACTGTGCATGGTGGTGTCGCCTAGGCTCTCATTATTCTAATGAGACTACTAGATTTTGGGCGGCAGAATTGCCCGCTGCGTGGGAGACTTAGTCTAACCCACTGCTGGTGACACCTGTCGCTCCAATCTGGGTTTTGCTCCGGCTAACTAGCAGCACCTCATCTCTACCCAAGGATAGGTATGACTGGGCAGCCAAGCCCATGACATATTTGGCTTCTCAAGGAAGTCGTGGTCACTCAGGTCCCATCCAGTTCTCTCACTTACAATTCAGTCTCATATATAAATGACAAACAGAAGCAGTATATGTTCCAATAATGAGTTTTAATAAAATTACTGCATCTTAGATATCAAGGCATGAGCTGCAATAACCAGAACGACACAACATGACAGTATTAAAATTGTAACGAGTAGAGTGAAGCATAAGAACAACGCTATCATGTTGTCACTATTGTCAATGGACTAATCCCTACCTAGGCTAGGATAGAGCACAGCATGTTAAGCTCTAAGTCTGCCCTTCAGGTACCCCTGGGAAGACATCAACCCCCATACCTGAGCAAAGGCCTGCGCTCTGCGTTAGCATCTGTAGCGAATCATTCGGCAATCAGCATACAGTTGTGGTTCCCTGGCTGGAATCTCCCTCTAACGTGTAAGGGACAAGGAAGTGTTTTTATAATAACACAGCTGATATTCTGAGAAAGTGTCCCTACATAAAGATGTGTACTTTCTACGAATGTTGGAGACTAAACTCCTACCACGTTCCCCGGCAATGTACCTTGCTGTAGCCTTGGAAAAAGCACAGAGTGATCAAGAGTGTCTTGTTTGAGAACAGAGTGCTGGCCTAGGCAAAAACAGTTAGATAGACGGAAATAAAACAAGACCGTAAAAATGGTTATTGTAACAATAAGATGAAGCTGAATAAAATAAATCTAGGTTAAAGTGCACAGCGGCCTAGTGTGTTAAAATAACGTGCATAGAGCTATAACTGAAATAGCTACACAACACCCTCGGTTGAAACTGGTTCAAAGCCAAAGATATATCAATTTATTGCTAAAAAGCCCAACCTAAGATATATATAAAAAAGCAATGTCAATGAAGACAAGTTGAAGGGACACATGAGTATCCAATGTGACAATTTAAAACCTGAGCATGTGGCATAAGACCTAATTCAAAAGGGCAGTTCCAATTGAATCCTGAGTCATGGATAATAGGAGATCTTCCACTTCGGCAGATGTTAAGGTCGCAAAGTCATCGCCAAGAAGGGTCAAGGAGCAGATGTGTTCCATAGCCTCAGCCAAGGCACCATTCCGTGGTGTGCCCAGTGATGAATCGTGAGCTACATTCTCCAAGAAGGGTGACTCATAAGTAGCTTCTCGTAGCAAACGCAACTTCAATGCCCATGTCCGGTAATGAACCCTCAGCGAGAACATCAACAGATCAGCGTCCAATGTAGGCAAGCGCTGCGTCGAAAGACAAACTTCCAGTGCATGTTCAAAAGAGCACCAGAGGCACCGAAACATGGGCTGCACACAATGCAAGACCGGTCTGAATGACAAAGACCAGCCACACTCCAATTGCCCCAGGAGGGTTGCTCCAAAATACTGCATCATGCGTTCACGACACAGCTGCGCTGATGGGAGCGCCGTCATTCCTCCTCGTTGTGGCGGGAGGAGCCATTGCGCATAAAAAATAGCAACAGCAAGATTCCAGCTAATAAAGCTAAAGTTATCGGAAATCCTGCGAAAATACTAGGGAAAATTGAGTGGATTGCTGATGGTATCAAACCGAATACGGAGGAGAAGGTGTGAATGAAAGCAGAACCAACAGCTTTGAAAAAATGTGCGATTCCAGTTGTACTGGACGCATTAATTATTTGTCCCACGAGCTCACCAAAGTATCTCGGAAAGTTTGTATTTAATAGAGACTGTATCTGTGCCGACGACCTTGCCACCTGAAGTGTGTAGGTCTCGCGTGCAGATGTAAGGGGCACATGCTTTTGAAACAGTAAAGCCTTGAGTCTGCTCAACTTGTCAAAATTCACATTTGAAGTAGCGATGTGAGGCCAAATGTCAGCTACTTCTTTTATTTCAATTGGGGGAAAAAGTACGTTGCCGCAGCATGTAACGACCTTAGAGACCGAAACAATGTAAACTATTCCGGCTCGCATGCCACAACAGTCTTCACCATTAAGGAGGACATAGCTGCCGTTTTAAAGCACCTGGAACGTAGGTCTAATCAAGGGGACTGGAACTCCCTTCAGATAGCAAGCCAAGTTTGCAGTAGATGTGTTACACGCCCCATGCAAGAACAGCAATTTATAAACCACCAAATGGGTGACTGAAGTCTCGCATTCACTACCACTAAGAAAGACTTCTTTCATGCCACTGAAACATTTGTACGAGAAGGGAAGCTCCCACACCTCATGAATGTAACTTTCTCCCAGCCTTTTTTATCTGCGTACCGGAATGTGTTTTAAACAGGAGGTGAATTGTAGTGTAGAAATAGGCAGATTAATGACCCCGTGTATTAGGCACTCAGCAGATGGTATTTCAGCCACAGTAAAAGGCAACTTTTCTAATTTCTTGATGTTAAGCATGACATAAGTCGCTTCCTTTAGCCATCAGTTGTTGTTGTCACGTCAAATTAAAGGAAAAAAATATCTCCCTCGCACTGACATGCTGCCAGGGAACGTGACCCGCCTTCAATGTTTGAAGTATCCAACCCAACTGCATAATGGACCTTAGCTGACTCGGTCCATGGTGTAAAGAAGACATATCTGTTTGTATAATGTCTATAGCAGAAGAGACAATATTATTTAAAATATATATCCGGTCAGACAAGGTATTAATCCCATTAACCACAACAGCTAATGCCTTTTTTAAATTTTCCCTGTCTATTTGCCTTAACCGGGCAGCTGCTTCTTGTTGTTAAAGATTCCAAATTTCATTGTATACTTCAAGAAATGCTTCCTACGGTGTTTTCTGGGGCCTAACAGGAAGTCCTGCAAGTCACTGTTATTGGACAGGAGACTGAGGTGTTCTCTAACCGCATCTAGTGAGCAAGTTTTTAACCATTGCTGACATAGTTTCCCTACACTATATGTCGTGACTATACCCGCATGTTGGGATGATATATAGCGAGGGTCCGGCCTACTAGTTCTAAAACCCCTTGAGGATTTGATAAAATGCTGGTGACACCCATTGGTGTCTACTGGCCACAATAACCACACACCAGTACGTGTCAATGAAACATTAACTGTACCATTCAGGACCCATTCATCTTGCTGATCTTCAGTTGCATTTGTATATTTTTGCCATTTATAAAATGTTTCAGGGGCAGGTATACTGGGAGTGTTTAATTCCTTAATTTTAGCTAAGCCTAAACAACTGGTTTGTTGTACCGTTTCATTTAAAAAGATCATTTGTACCTGAATATGGCATGCTCTAAACAAAGCTTCCCTTCAGCTAATTTGCCAATTTTTAATTCCCCACACTCTTTTCAAATCGATCGACTTCAGCCAATATTCATAGCCTTCTATAGACAATTGGGAAACAAAGGATTCTGAATATATACATTTTGTATTCGTCATTAATATATGTATAACCTTAGTGGGTGGTACCTTAAAATAATATGACTCAGCATTTTTTACATTGTGCCCAGAAAAATATGTAAACGTTTCAGAATATGTTTTAGAACTCCCCTGTGGTGGAGTCGGACAATGTTCCCATTGTGTATAATTAAAAACAGTTTTGGGGCTGCTCGCTCTGTGTGTGAAATGGTGCCCATAATAATCATAGCAAAACATATCACCACAATTCTCTTTAGATTGATAAACATCTTCGTTTTCAAAGACAGTTTAATACTGTAATTCAGTCATCATAGAATCAACTGTTTTCACATCCCAATCATCAGAAACAATACTTGGTATTATTTTATCATTCATTGATAATTTGAAGGCATATGGTACTTGAATTACTTCTGTGGGACCTTATATATCAAATATTACTTTTTCCCTAACAATCCCATCAGGAATAGGTACTGCGGAAATGTTCACAAATGATAAGTCTCTTCGGACCTTATGTGATGAAAAATGTGGTTTTAAGACCTCCTCCATCAATTCAACTGTTGATTTTTCAGGTAAAAAAATGACCATGTATTAATAGGAAAATAGTAATGACAAAACCAATCCATAGTAGGAAAGTTAGTACAGTCAAGGAGAGCCATAGATAGTTCCATGAAAAAACAAAATATGTTTCTTTAAGCCAGTTTTTTAGCTTACGTACTCTTGACAAGTCAGGTGTTGAAGAGGCAAATGAATCTGAGAAGTCGTCATTGAAGTCGTCAAAATATCCAGAAGCAGTTCGTGCAAATGGTGGGGCCGTGGTCAGTGGTGGAGTTTGTGTTTCCCTTGGTGGTACAATGTAAATTGCACCATCCGGCTGCGTTGGAGTTGAGTCAACTCAGTAAAATGTTTCTAAATTGTTTGATGTTAGTGGAACCAATGCTAGATCATCTTCCACCTCCCCAAGCTCGGAGAGGTATCGGTGTTGGTATAAACGACTTGTAGAGGAACTTCTTTGCCAGTAGTGAGAGGGAGTCTGGAGCTAATGGATGTTCCTCTTGGTCTGCTGTGCAGGATTGGCCACATGGTGTAATTTGACATTGTCAATAGAGACAAAAAGATTTTCTTTGGCATCTGCCGACGGTGGTAGAATAACTGTTCTGATACCGTGTATCCCTAGTACTGGGACTGGTGCTCGATATGAAGGGCCAAATTCCTTTTTTACAGCGACTTTTTCACGTACAATATCCCCAACTTTGGGAAGCCAGCCGGTAGATGTTACTGGCACATCCTTTAATCCTGTGGAGGCAGCACTGATGGAAGAATTATCATCACGGAACTGTTGCAATTTCGGTAAGACAGTGACACGTTAATTTATGTCAAATGGTGTTTCTGCTGCCTCCACGCCAGGACCATCAAGATCTGGAACATACATTTGAGTTCCGAACAGGTACTCATATGAAGCACGACTCCCCAGGGACCTTCTAGGGAGATTATTAAGTGCTCTCTGGACTCCATATAGGTGGTTAAGCCAGCTACGACCCGTGTTTAAGACTCTGGCTGCTAAGGATTGCTTTAAATCACGGTTTAAGCGCTCCACGACACTACTTCCCTCGGGGTGAAATGGAGATGAGTACTGGAGTTGAACCCCCAATGAAGACATGGCGTCCCTGAATGCCCTTGAGGCGAAAGCAGGGCCCTGGTCCGAATGGAAAGCCGTAACCGCATATGTACTGATAAAGACTCGTAAATCTTTAATAACAGTC
This sequence comes from Pleurodeles waltl, assembly GCF_031143425.1. Lineage (NCBI taxonomy): Eukaryota > Metazoa > Chordata > Amphibia > Caudata > Salamandridae > Pleurodeles > Pleurodeles waltl. Next base: position 639,915,318 of record NC_090446.1, on the reverse strand, counting down.
CGAGCATCAGCCGAGCGTTGTGGCCATACCCATAAAAATCTGGAGCATGAATCAACAGCAACTAAAATATATTTGTATGCACTGTCCGGTGTTAGGGGACCACAGTGGTCCAAGTACACACATTGTAATGGTTTGTTTGAAATCAGGAGGGGTGTCTGTGCCAGACGTATTGCAGTGGAAGCTTTAATTTGTTGACAGATGTCACAACAAAGGACATACTGTTTGGTTTCTTTATAGAGACCGGGCCACCAATAACGGGCCTGCAAAATCGAAATTGTAGCCGCCACACCAGCATGGGCAGAAGCCACCCCCTCATGCGCTGCTTTAATCAATTGTGATCTTATATCTCTATTGGGAATGTCTCGTACCCCTACGCCTGGTATCTTAACCTCGGCGTTCAGCATACCTCCCATTCGGTAGTGATACTTGTTAGGAAATCCTTTAGGATAGAGCATACCATCAGCCGTAGCTGTCATGGCAGCCCATATGTCTATGTCCGGTTTTGAACTCAAGCGAGTCACTGCAGTTACAACAGCCACAGCTGACTTTGCTGCTTCATCAGCCAATGTATTTCCAGCAACGTGTATCCCAACGCACTGGTGTCCAAGTGTATGTACAACATGGACATTTGGTAGCGTCTCCTTCAGATCTACTACTGTCCCCCACAGAAGTCTGTGTTTGATGGTGTTGCCTTTGGAATCTCTGAGCCCATTCTGGTGCCAATAATGCAGGTATTCATTAAAGGACTGGACACAATAATATGAATCACAAACAATGAGCGTGGGCTGTGCAGGATCCGTGTGTTCTAGTGCCATCAGCAGAGCCTTTAGCTCTGCCAACTGTGCTGTGCAATCCCCTAGGGTTTGCGTAAAGGTATGTAGGGGACAAAATGTATCGCCCTCCATATAGCCACTTACGACGGTGCAAGCAGCAGAATATTGGTGTTTTGTGTCTATTGCAGGTTGAGAGGAGCCATCTGTGTACATGACTCTATGATATTGTTCGATAGGAAATGTATTTGCTGGAACTGGGTACTCTCATACTGTAAAAATTCTTGAGTTTGTAATTTTGGGTCAAAAATGTAGTCTACATCAGTGGCTGTCAAAGACGTAGCCCATTGTATCCAACATGGATGTAATACTTTTGCGTTCGGAACGCTGGCTTTTGTAACAGCCTGTAGAGCTGGGATCGGAGAAATGACAATAATGCGTTTTCCTTGGACAAGATTCTTTCTTTAATGACCGTCATCTGTGCAGCAGTGAGAATTTTCTCAGTGGGAGCAAAGCGTTGTTCTGCCGCTGAATATAAGTGTGATTTGAATGCAATCAGGACTGTCTCACCTTCATTAAATGTCACATAGGTGAAACCGATAGCACCAGCTATTATTCTGATGACCAAATGTGTTTTGTTGTCCCGCGTATGTAAGTGTTGTGCTGCAAGCATGTCTGTTTGCAAATCTCGAAGAATTTGTGTGCGTTCAATTGTCCAAAATTTACTTGAAAAATCAGGACGTATCAGATCATATAGAGGTTTTATGCATTTAGCATAATCTGGAATGTAAGTTCTGCCAAAATTTAGGAAACCCAATAGAGATTGGAGTCTTTTAATCGTGTTCAGTGGTTGTAGCTGTGCGCATTTTTTAAAGAATTGTAGCGCTAGACTCTTTCCTTCACTTGATGGCACATATCCCAAAAACAGGATGCTAAGGACGGTAATTTTAGTTTTTTTTAAATTGAATTTGTAGCCAAATTCAGCAAATCCTGCAACAATGCGGGCTACCCGTTTTGGATGTTGTAGTAATTCATCATCTGTAAAATAGATATCATCTACATAGGACAATACTTAAGGGCCAATCTCATGCAAAATTGCAGTCACACAGGCTGCGAACAGTCCTGGACTGTTCTTATACCCTTGAGGTACACAACAGAATTTTTTCTGGAAGCCTAGTGTGCTAAAACTTGTTAAGTCTCTCCTCTCAGATGCTATATTCTGGCAGAAAAAAACATTGGAAATGTCCAGTGTTGTTTTGTATTTTTTACGCACTATATTGTCCATTAGTGCGGTGCTATGTGAGTTCTGTATACCATAAGTGTGTGTATGACTGTTCAAGTGTCTGTAGTCTAAGACTATTCTATCTGAATGGTCCGGTTTGGCTACTGGGAATAATTAATTATTCATTGGGGAGACAGAGGGTTCAATTACACCCTGGTACTCTAATTGTGTGAGTATTTCTCTCACAGGTGCTTTTGCTTCATGTTTTATTGGATACTGCGGTTAGGGTTGAGGTTCATTTTTGATTGGAATTACATGGTAGGGGGATGCTCTATCCCATTCTACATGATTTTTGTATAATGCCGGAGCCTGTGCCAAAGCCCAATCAATGGCATAGGATTCAGCGAGTTCCTCTGGAACATGGGGCAAGAAGAAAGGCTTAATCACATCTTCCCCATATGGGCAGCTAAGACAAAATCAGGTGGCCAATCTTGTTCGGCCAACAAAACATCGTATATGTTTACAACGTGATCCCAAATGATTGCGTCTATTATGCGCTCAATGTCTCCTTCTAACTGTAGCGTTACTTTATACACCCTATCAGGCGTGGAGACACACATGTCCGCAGTTTCTACTTGAATAAAGTCATCAGTTGCAAACTATTGTGACCTCTGCTGCGCTGTCTAGCAGTGCTAGAACCCACTTCTTGTTCTTCAAGAGGACCCTCTTCCTGAGTGGCATGTCGAATTGTGACTGCTGCCACTTTTTTTCTTTTTGAATTGTGGTTTTGTAGGGTGGGTTTCTCTTCCTTTTTAACAGAAACCTCAGATGAGCATTATGATTCCTGTCTTGGTTTCACGTACTCTGTCCTTTTCTCTTATCGCCCACCTCTCTCATTTCGTTTTTCCAATGAGTCCTGAAAGGAACAAGGTTGGCATGTATCAGTATAATGATATCTATCAGGTGTTTTTATATTATCTCTATTTCTGAGATTATATCTGTTCTGTGGGATCTCCATACGCAGAGATTCTCCCCTCTCTTTTTTAGGAGTTTGTTGTTTTTTATCCCAGCGTTTCTTATTACCCTCAGGAGCCTGCTTGGGAAAATCTTTAGTTGATTTGCCCTCAAATTGTGGTTTAGATGGTCTGGCCCCTAAACTGTCTCGACCTATGCTAGAATAAGTCTCTGCGATTATTTTAGGCAGCTCGAGTTCCTGATCCTGTTGCGGAACATCACAGAGCCACATGCGCACTGCAAGTGCGACTGCTTTCCCTTTTTAACATGATTGAGGAAACTGTGGAAAAATTGCCCATCAATTGCATCCCCAAATCCAGGGCCCGGGGCAGCCCCATACTCATCTTGAATTTGTTTCAACACCTCCGGTAAATTGGCAAGTGTTGGTGTACCATGAGCAGTTGTATAGAGCGCAGCAAATATTGTGCCCCAAGTATTACAGTTATCCACTGTAGGGATCATCTCAAAAGGCAAGCACATTGTTAATATTCTATGTTTATCCTGAGGTCCCGTGTGGGGAAATATTGCCTCCAGTGCATTAATCTTTTGTGCTAACCACAATAGAGTTTCCTCCTGTTTGGTGGGTACCTTACCCATAATCTAATGTACAAGTCGCAAGGTTTATACCTGGTGTTACTGCATGTGGATGTGCTGGAGCAGCACGTGCTGGGTTTGTATTTAATGTTTGCATTACAAACTGTACTAATTGTCTATATATCGCTGTTAATTCTATATATAAGCGACGAACCTCAGCTACCGCTAAGTTTGCAATTGCAGGATGTGGTGTATAGGTGGCCAATAAAGGCCAGGTAGGACCATCGTTATTTAGAGGACCTAACCTTACCGGTAAAATTGTTTGGGTAGGGCACCATCAAGACAATTGTTGTGTTCTTTATAAGATAAAGGGTATTTCTAAGTATGAATATGCTCTGTATTGTCCAGGCACATTTGCAAGTGTATAATAATGAAATGTATTTGTGTTCCCATCAACTGCTGGAAAAGTGACCCAAAAATAGAAAAGTTCTGTTCTATAATTGGCATGGGCATCCACGACATATGTGACTGGACCCCCCGGGGACGTTAAGCCGTTTGCTAATAAATGTGTAGTTAGAGGTTGTCTCATGTTAACTGCCATCTGTACCTGCTGTGGATTCGCCGTTATAAATCAATTATAAGTTCAGAGAAGGCACACCAAATAGGGTTTCCCTTTTAGAGTTCAAGCTTGAACAACCTCCAGCTTCAGATAGGATAACCTACGTAGCTGGGGGTAGAAATCCTCAGTACTATGGACGTCGCCGTACACGGTATTGAGGTTTTATTATATATATTGAGACAGAGATACCACGGAGGATCTGAAAATTAGAACCTGACCAAACGTTGGCCGCGCCATGTCATGTAGGCTCTCATTATTCTAATGTAACTACTGGATTTTGAGCGGCAGAATCGGCTGCGGCGTGGGAGACTTAGTCTAACCCACTACTGGTGACACCTGTCGCTCCAATTCGGGTTTTGCTCTGGCTAACTAGCAACGCCTCATCTCTACCAAAGGATAGGAATGACTGGGCAGCCGAGCCCATGACAGATTTGGCTTCTCAAGGAAGTCGTGGTCACTCAGGTCCCATCCGGTTCTCTCACTTACAATTCAGTCTCATATATAAATGACAAACAGAAGCAGTATATGTTCCTATACTGAATTTTAATAAAAACTACTGCATCTTAGATATCAAGGCATGGACTGCAGTAACCAGGACAACACAACATGACAGTATTAAAATTGTAACAAGTAGAGTGAAGCTTAAGAGCAACGCTATCATGTTGTCACTATTGTCAATGAACTAATCCCTACCTAGGCTAGGATAGAGCACAGCATGTTAAGCTCTAAGTCTGCCCTTCAGGTTCCCCTGGGAAGACATCAACCCCCAAACCTGAGCAAAGGCCTGCGGTCTGCATTAGCATCTGTAGCGAAGCATTCGGCAAGTCATCATACAGTTGTGGTTCCCTGGCTGGAATCTCCCTCTAACGTGTAAGGGACAAGGAAGTGTTTTTATAATAACACAGCTGATATTCTGAGAAAGTGTCCCTACATAAAGATGTGTATTTTCTACGAATGTTGGAGACTAAACTCCTACCACGTTCACCGGCAATGTACCGTGCTGTAGCTTTGGAAAAAGCACAAAGTGATCAAGAATGTCTTGTTTGAGAACAGAGTGCTGGCCTAGGCAAAAACAGTTAGATAGATGGAAATAAAACAAGACCGTAAAATGGTTATTGTAACAATAATAAGATGAAGCTGAATAAACAGAGGAGAGTACACTCAGTAGTTCCCAAGCTTAGGAGGAGAGCAGCTCCACTAAAGAGCACCATGCAACACCAGTGACACTCTAGATTTGCTCACCTCAAATGTCTGTTTTTCTAGCAAAGTTTTTAAGCATCAGATTGGCACAGGGCCATCCATGCTGACCTAGAAAGCAAATCTTTAAGCATAGGATGCATAGGATGCTAGAAAAAGCAGACATTTGAGGTGAGGAAATCTAAAGTGTTGCAGGTGTTGCAGGGTGCTCCATGCTGGAACAGCTCTCCACCTAAACTTGTGAACCACAGAGAGTTCTCTCCTCTGTTTTGCATAATTTATGCATCACTCTAACCCTAAAAAGAGTTTTGTTTTGATATATAAAACCATAGAAATTCAGCAGTTATAGCAATAGATATACCTCTGTTAAGAAACTATGGGCCAGATGTATGAAGCATTTTTCCATTCGCAAACAGCCCATTGGGCCATTTGCAAGCAGAAAAATGCTTTTTTCTATGTACCATCAATTTCAGGTTTGTGGGAATCCATTTACAAAGGGGAAGGGGTCCCCAGGGACCCTTTCCTCTTTGTGAATGGAAGTATAATTACTTTTTCAGAGCAAGTAGTGGTCACACAGACCACTGCCTACTCAGAAAAAATGAAAAGAAAACTTTTTATTTTTTGTTTGCAGTGCATCCAGTTTTTCTTTCAGAAATACGGGCTGCATTTCAAAGAAGTAGAAAAACTGTTTTATTTAAAAAGCAGTCACAGACATGGTGGTCTGCCATCCCCAGCAAGCCACCATCCATATGAGTTTGGCCATTCCCAATGGGGTTGCAAATTGCGACCTACCTCATGAATATTAACAAGGTAGGTCGTTTGAGACCCCACTGGGAATCGCTAAATGTGTCTGAGACACATTTGTACATTTTATTTTGCTAGTCTAATTGTGATTCACAATTAATCACAATTAGAGTCTCTCAAAATGAAATTGTCATACATCTGGCCCTTTAACTCCTAGCCTAAAGTTACTTTGCGGCACAAGCTATAGTTTCTTTGGGTTTTTTAGTGAATACATACACATATATATAAAAAAGAGATTTCACTTCCCAGATATATACTTGTAATTTTGTTGTAAAGGCATGCGTGGTAAAGCCATTCTTGGTATAGGCATATGCATGGTAAATGCACGCGTGGTAAAGGCAATGTATGGTAAACCATTGCGTGGTAATGGACATCTGGTAAAGGCATGCATGGTAATTGCATTTGTGGTTCCATCATACAACCGATAGACAGTGCATGTATGATAACTTGAGTAGCTAATCCCGTCAATGACACTAAAAGCACTTTAATTCATAAGGATGTACTAGTGCTAATGCCTACGCTTGTTTTAAGTATAACTAATAAACTTTAACTAATAAAAACTATTTTTTAATGAAAATTTTGGACGTGAACGAAGTTTTTTCAAAGGTGGTGAACTTCGCAAGTTTGTGGAGGTGCAAAATTCGCCACTTCTGCAGCAACACACACTGAATTACAAATTGGCACAGCCCTTGTTTTGGCAGCTTCGCCTTGTAAAACTCAACTAACAATGGACAGCTGATTGCGCGGAATGTTTGTGACTTGTTTCCTTTTACCAGTTATACTTCTGATTGAACAAGGGCATGTGATTATTCCAAGAGATTGTTAGTCTTGGAGATTACAGACCCATGAAAAGAAAACGTGAGGAGGACCTAAGTTGCTATACTTGCCATTGGTGGACGTATGTATGGACATAACTCCACTGTAAGACATTGTACCAATAAAATATTTAGGCCCTATTTATACTTTTTTAGCGCCGCATTTGCGTCGTTTTTTGACGCAAAATCGGCGCAAAGTTACAAAATACAATTGTATTTTGTAAATTTGCGCTGCTTTTGCGTCAAAAAATGACGCAAATGCGGCGCTAAAAAAGTATAAATATGGGCCTTAGTTTGACCCTACTCTCCCCGGTATCAGCCATATGAGAGAAATTGAGCTCAATCACAGAATGAGATTACAAAACATTAACGAGCGTCTCCAGTTCCAACCTTATTGCTCTTTAACAATGTCATGTTTCACTTTTTGCAATGCTAGCAAACTAATTTGTTTTTAAATAGCGCTTTATACTGCACGGCTGCTGTTTCTACATACTGTAAACGATGGGTTCTTAATGTATCGACATGGCAAGGATGGAAGGCAGTCCGACGACATTCACGCACGCGCCAGCACATACATAAAGTAAACATAAGATAGGTATTTCCTAAATTTGAAAACAGCAGCAGAAATGAAAACAAGCATGTATGATACATGATTCAATGAATATACAAAGGACGGCGCAGTCCTTGCCTGTGGGTATTTGCATGTCTCAGCACGACCTCTCAGTGTCTCGACCCCCAGTCCAGTCCATCCCGAGGGTGGAGGAAGGCTTTGGGGCAAGGGGGCACGCCGTCCGGTCAGCCTTCTGAGAGGTCTTACGTGGTAGTGGCTGGCTCGGGAGCTCGCTATACACTTGCAGCCGGGAGGCTGGACGCAGCCCCTCCCTCCTACAAGGAAGGAACTCGTCTTTCGACTTGCTTGCGTGCTACGCGGCTCTCGGGTCGTGGGTCGGATTCAGCCAGGCGCCGCTCTTCCATTATGTAGGTGCCATCCCAAAGGTCGCTTCTTTTTACAAGTTCTTTTAAACGGCACTCGTTTCAAAAGGTGTTGGCAAAGGAGACGAGGTTTTCCTCCAGTATAGCGCGCATTTTAAAAAGTGACCACTTTACATGAATTTTGGCAGTAATCTGCGGGATGATGCATTGTTTTTTTTTTATTTATTTTATGAATCCTAGCGCCCAGATGTCCGTTGGTGTATCGTGCTGTACACGTAATAAAGGAGATGCGATTTCCGCCAAACAAAAACTTTACTTATTTCGGTTTAAATTGAAGGTCGCCTCTTTTAAATCCTCATCTTCGTTCGTCCCGAACTCCAGGAAAGTCTGTGGTAGCAGAGAGCGCTATGTTTGTGTGTTACTGACTCATATGTTGTCAATGGGCTACACCACCAGCGAGCGAGACGACTGATAAAAGTGTGAGCACTGTGCCAATTTACAGCGGACACTCTCAGGGGGCATAGGAAGGGCGCTAATCCTTTATTATTTCAAAACAACACTGACCTTCCAGAAGTGTGTCAGCCGGAATGCTTCTCACCCTCCTTTGCCATGGAAAGAACTGGGTTAACCATCAACTTGTGCAGGCTTCGACTGTGTGCGATTGTTTTAAAGGTACAACTGCCCCTTAGCAAGTGTTCCTTTGTTTTGTTATTTTAAGCTACATGTAGTCATTGGGGTCAATTAACCCCTTAGCTGCTGGGTCTTCCCCCCACCCCACCAGTGCTAAGCCCTTTTTTGGCTATTTGGGGTAGTTCACACTTAGGTCTTCATAATGTTTTGTCCACATAAGCTATCCATGCCAAATTTGCGTTCTTTTTTTACAACATCCCTGGGATTCTAAAGGTTCCCAGAGTATGTGGTTCCCCCAGGAGGAGACCAAGAAATTAGCAAAAAATACAGCAAAAAGTTTGTTTTTTTTCTTAAAAAAAATGGGAAAAATGGCTGCTGAAGAAGGCTTGTGTTTTTTCCCCTGAAAGTGGCATCAACTAAGGGTTTGTGCTGCTAAAATCACCATCTTCCCAGTTTTCAGGAACAGGGAGATTTGAATCAGAAAGCCACATTTTCAACACAATTTTGGCATTTTACTGGGACATACCCCTTTTTCACTATTTTTTGTGCTTTCAGCCTCCTTCCAGTTAGAGACAGGAATGGGTATGAAACCAATGTTGGATCCGTAAAGCTAAATATTCCTGAAATGTAGACAAAATTCTGAATTCAGCAAGGGGTCATTTGTGTAGATCCTACAAGGTTTTCCTAAGAAAATAACAGCTAAAAATGCTGATATAATGACAACATATAGTGTAGGAAAATTGTGCCAACAGTGGCTTAAATCATCCTCACTAAATGCGGTTAAAGCACACCTCAATCTCTTGTCTAACACCACTGACTTACAAGATTTCTTGTCAGACCCCAAAACACCATGTAGGAAGCGTTTCTTGTATGCAGTATACAATGAAATATGGAAACTTTCCCAACAAGATGCTACAGCCCGGTTAAGGCATATAGATCAGGAAAATTTGAAAAAGGCATTAGCTGTTGTTGGATAATGGGATTAACACCTTGTCCGACTGGATATATACAATTAACAACATTGTTTCTTCTGCTATAGACATTATACAATCTGATATGTCTTCTTTATACCATGGACAGAGTCAGACCAGGTCCATTATGCAGATGGGTTGGACGCTTCAAACATTGAAGGCCGGTCACGTTCCATGGCAGCACGTCAGTGCCAGGGAAATATTTTTCTCCTTTAATCTACCACGGCAACAACAACTAATGGCTAAGAAAGAAGCAACTTATGTCATGCTTAATATAGAGAAAATAGAAAGGTTGCCTTTCACCGTGGCAGAAATACCATCAGCAAAGTGGTTAATACACAGGATTATTAATCTGCCTCTTTCAGCACTACAATTCACCTCCTGTTTGAAACACATAGTTACATCCATGAGGTGTGGGAGCTTCCCTTCTCGTACAAATGCTTCAATGGCATGAAAGAGGTCTTTCTTAGCGGTAGTGAATGCAAGACTTCAGTCAGCCATTCGATGATTTGTAAACAGCTGTCCTTGCATGGGGCGTGTAACGCCTCGGCTGCAAACTTGGCTTGTTATCTGAAGGGAGTTCCAGTCCCCTTGATTAGACCGACGTTCCAGGTGCTTTCAAATGACAGCTACGTCCTTCTCAATAGTGAGGACTGTTGTGGCATGCGGGCCGGATTAGTTTACGTTGTTTCGGTCTCTAAGGTCGTTACGTGCTGCTTCCCCCCACTAAATTAAAGGAGGTAGCTGATATCTGGCCTCATATTGCTACTTCAAAGGTGAATTTTGACAAGTTGAGTAGACTCAAGGCTTTATTGTTTCAGCAGCATGTGGCCCTTGCATCTGCATGCAAGACCTACGCACTTCAAGTGGCAAGGTCGTCGGCAGAAACACAGTCCCTGTTAAATACAAATTTTCTGAGACACTTTGGTGAACTTGTGGGACGTATATTTAATGCGTCCAGCACAGCTGGATTAGCACATTTCTTCAAAGCTGTTGGTTTTGGTTTTGTTCACACCTTCTCCTCCACATTCGGTTTGATACCTTCATCTATTCACTCAATTTTCGGTAGTATTTTTGGGGGATTACCGATAACTTTGACTTTATTAGCCAGCATTTTGCTGTTCCTGTTGCTTTACTGCAATGGCTATCCCGCCGCAACAAGGACAAATGAAGGCGCTCCCATCAGCGCAGCTGTGTCGTGAACATATGATGCAGCATTTTGGAGCAACACTCCTGGAACATTTGGGGTGTGACTGGTCTTTGTCATTCAGACCGGATTTGGTTTGAGTGCAGCCCGTGTTTCGGTGCCTTGGGTGCTCTTTTGAACATGCACTGGAAGTTTGTCTTTCAAAGCAACACCTCCCAGCAATTGATGCTGATCTGTTGATGTTCTCGTTGAGGGTTCATTACCAGACATGCGCACTGAGGTTGCATTTGCTACGTGAAGCTGATTACGAGTTACCCTTCCTGGAGGAAGTTGCCATCACCTTGTCAATGGGCACTGCACGGGATGCCACCTTAGTTGATACTGGGGCTATGGAACTCACCTGCTCCTCGGTCGTTTTTTGCGTGGATTTTCCGGTTTTGTCATCTGCCGAAGTGGAAGATCTCTTGCTTTCCATGACTCATGTTTGATTCTGAACTCTTCTAAATTGACATTTTTAATTGTATTCAGTTCTAAGCCGCATGCTGATTTTTTAAATTGTCAAGTAGTATGCTTGTGTATCCTCTTAACTTGACAAACTTGAGTAGGGTTTTAGGTATTTCTTAGGTTGAGATATTTTAGTTTTGGCTTGAACCACTTTCTACCAACAAGGGGAGGGTATTGTGTAGCCATTTTAATTATAGCTCCAGGCACGTTAGTTTAATACACTAGGTCGCTGTGCACTTTGACCTAGATATATTTTATTCAGCTTCGCATTGTTATTTTTACAATAACCAGTTTTACGGTCTTGTTTTAATTTATTCTATCAAACTGTTTTGCTTAGTTCAGCACTGTGTTCTCAAACAACGCATTCTTGATCACCCTGGGCTTCAGTCAAGGCTACAGTCTGGTACATTGCCGGTAAACGAGGTGGAAGTTTAGTCTCGAACATTCGTAAAAAATACACATCCTTACGTAGGGGTATTTTCTCGGAACATCTGCTGTGTTAATTATAAAAACACTTTCTAGTCCTATTACACGTCAAGAGGGAGATTCCAGCCAGGGAACCACAACTGTATGCTGAATGCTCCACTGCAGATGCTGACGCAGATTACAGGCCTTTACTTAGGTATGAGGGTTGATGTCTTCCCGGGGGAACCTGAAAGGCAGGATTAGAGCTTAACATGCTATGCTCGAAATATGGTTTGGATAGGGAATAGTCCATCGATTCTAGTGGCACTATGATAGCATTATTCTTATGCTTCACTCTCATCATCACTATTTTTAGATTGTTGTGTTGTGTAGTTCTGGTTTTTGCAGCTCACGCTTTGCTATCCAAAATGCAGTTGTTTTATAAACCAATCTTTAAAACGTATACTGCTTTTATTGTCATTTATATATGAGACCGAACTGTGTACGAGAGAACCGGTTGTGACCTGAGTGACCACGACTTCCCTAAGAAGTACCAATATGTCATGCACTCGGCTGCCCAATCGTCTCTACCTCTTGGGAGAGATGAGGCACTGCTAGTTAGCCGGAGCAAAGCCTGGATTTGGAGCGACAAGTGTCATCCACCGTGGGTCAGACTCAGTCCCCCACACTGTGGACGATCTTGCTGCTCAAAATCCAGTAGTCTGTTTAGAATAATGAGAGCCTACGCAACAGCAGAGTGACGCAGTGAAATGTGAAGTTCACTGCGTCACTTCTGCATGGCTTTTTGCATTGGAACGCCTACCTTGCATACTTTATACCTAGTGCAGGTGTAATGTGACACAAAGGTTTACAAACTGACTCATTGGGCCCAATGCTACAGTTTCTAAATCTGTAGCAGTGTAAAGCACTGGTTAGGGTCACTGCTGAGTTAAAAAAAAAAATATGCAACAGTGGCAAAACGGCCTTGTAAATGAGGCCCTAAAAAAGTGGCACCAAGATCAGACTCTGGACAACCACACAGCCTTCAAAAATGCCATCCGCAGACACCACCAACTCATCCGAGCCGCAAAAAAAAGCAAGTTCAAAGACAGAGTCAACAACAACGCACACAGCCGCAAGAAGCTCTTCAACGTCGTGAAGGAACTCTCCAACCCAAGCTCTAACGTCAACAACATCCTGCCAGCCCAAGACCTCTGCGACTCCCTAGCCTCCTACTTCCACAGCAAGATTGCAGACATCCACAACAGGTTCAGCACCCAGATCCCCCGGCAACCACCAACACCACAGATTCACCTCCGACCAACCTCCTGCTTCCTGAACCCCGTCAACGACACCATCGAAATCATGAACACCATCCTCTCCAGCTCTCCATCTGACCCCTGCCCTCACCACAACCTCAACAAAGCAAGCTTCGTCATCGCACCCCAACTACGGAAGATCATCAACAGCTCCTTCGAGTCCACCACCTTTCCGGAGAGCTGTAAACATGCCGAGATCAACACCCTCATCATAAACACCAAGGGGGACCCAAAGGACCTCAAGAACTTCCGGCCTACCTCCCTGCTCCCCTTACTGGCAAAATTAATCAAGAAGACCGTCAACAGAAAACTAATCCACTTCCTAGAGCAGAACCGCACCCTGGACCCTTTCCAATACAGATTCCGCAGCAACCACATCGCACCACCGATGATGTCAGAACCATACTGGACAGTGGCAAAACCACGGCCCTCATCCTCCGCGTTCGACACCATCTGCCACCACACACTATGCTTACGACTCAGGATGCTGGAATCTGCGACAGAGCACTGAACTGGGTCACCTCGTTTCTCACCGGCAGAACCCAGAGAGTCCCCTCCCCCCATTCCACTCGGAGGCCAACCGAAATCATCTGAGGTGTACCCCAGGGTTCGTCCCTCAGCCCGACCATCTTCAATGTCTACATGGCCCCACTCGCTAACATGCCCAATCCCACAACCTCAACATCATCTTAAATGCCGACACCCAGCTCATCCTCTCCCTCACCAAGGACTCCGCCAAGACCTACCTCCACGAAGGAATGAAGGCCATCGCCGAATGGATGAAGAGCAGCTGCCTCAAACTCAATTCGGAGAAGACGGAAGTCCTCATCTTCGGCTCCACCCCCTCCGCATGGGATGACTCCTGGTGGCCTGCCACTCTCGGAACCGCTCCGACTCCCACCGACCACACACGCAACCTACGATTCATTTTGGACCCCTCACTATCCATGACCCAGCAAGTCAACGGCATCTCTTCCTCCTGCTTTAACACCCTCCACATGCTCTGAAAGAACTACAAATGGATACCCACCGAAACCAGAAGAACAGTCACCCAGTCCCTTGTAAGCAGCAAACTGGACTACGGCAATGCCTTCTACGCAGGAACCACGACCAAACTCCAGAAGAGGTTGCAACGCATCCAGAACGTCTCCGCATGCCTCATCCTGGACATCCCCGCCACTGCCACATCACAGACCACCTGAAAAACCTGCACTTGCTCCCAGTGAACAAGAGAATCACCTTCACACTCCTCACCCACGCTCACAAAGCACTGTACAATACTGGACCAGAATACCTCAAAAGACGACTCTCCTTCTACACCCCGCCCCGGCGTATCCGCTCCGCCGACCTCACCCTTGCAACCGGCCCACGCATCCACAGAACTACAACCAGTGGTAGATCATTCTCGCACCTCGCCACCAAAACATGGAACACTCTTCCCACCCACCTGCACCAGACCAAAGACCTCCTTAACTTCAGGAAACTTCACAAGACCTGGCTGTTCGAGCAGTAGCAGCACCTCCCCCTCCTTCTCACCGTCCCCTCCTCAGTGCCTTGAGACCCTCACGGTGAGTAGTGCCCTTTACAAATCCCTGATTGATTGATGGATATGACACATTCCCAGACTTGTAAATCTAGGAATACATCAGATTGCTTCCAGTTCAATGTTTGTTGCATGAGAACACCCAAACAACACCCATGGAACACCCCTTTCATGCAATGTTATGTGTGAGAGGGGTTCATATTTACAAGGCAATGAAAAGCCACACAAGATAGGTATGCATGGCCTTGTAAATATAGGCTAGTACACAGCGCCATCGGAGTGTGAAATAAATGACACTCCGGTGGCACAGTGTGCCACTACAGCCTCATAAATGAGACTCTAAGTAAGTGGTAGTTATGGAGATAAATATATAGCATAAGTAGTAAATATAGATTACAATTTGTAGTACAACAGTAGTACGACTCATATATTACAAAATGCTATTCACTAATCTACATGCCACCCCCCATCTTTTCTGTCTCAACACCTTTTAGCCAACTGCAGAAATCTACACCTATGTGTGAAAAGTTATTAACAGAAATTATCTGATTGCTTGCATACAGCTGATTATATATCAAGCTATCTTGATATATAATCAGACCGGCAGTCTGGCTCTTCCCAAACATAAACAATCAAATGCAAAAGTCTGTGCCTGATAGACCTGATAGAACCTGATAAAACCGCACTATATATGTTCAAAATGTCCCAAAACTAAGAATACACTTGTCATACCTTGTTGAAACTGCACATTTTACCTTATCCATGCTGCCTTTTCTAAAATGGTGCAACAAGTCACTTGTTACGCTGCCAGTGACGGGTAGTGCTGTGTGCCATACATTGGAGCTCAAAAACCATACATTAGCATTTACTTCTAAGCACATTGAAATGGCTTTCAGTTTATTTGGGTAGTTAGAGGAAGAATGAGCTTGGTTTGGTGTGATTCATTCCTAAGATACTGGTATCCCGTTGTTAAAAACATTAATCTCCAGACTCTCCTCAGATGAGTCATGCCACCCCTTTACCACGTAATGGTAATACTGCCCTTGCCACTCGATTCTGTGGGAATCACCATACCAGTGGAAGTAAGGTTTCTCTCTCTCTACCATCATTGGACCTAAATCACCAATGACTCAAGGGTCTTTTCTGTGGTTTACAATATTTGTGCTCTGTCACATCTCAGGTTGTCACATCTGAGGCTGCCTTTGCATCATGGGGTCATACAGGATCTTTTTAAGTAAGCGGTAAGGCTTCTTCTCTTTGTGGTGAGAATATTCCCAGACATGATGTGAAAGGAAATGTGTTACCACTTGTAGAAAAGGAAGGAATTGGGGTTCTCTAAATTCTGGATTTCTAAAGTCAAACCTATTACTCACTTTCCCGAGGTCCTACATACCTACTCTGACCCAAATCTTGGCGGGAGGCCAGACTGAATGTACTCTTTGGACCTGGCTAAGGCATGATTTGAAGTTGCCCCACCTTTCAGTCTCAGAGGCAGTTACTCATTTTGAATAAAGAGTTATCAAGAACTCATAGGTGTGTTCAACAAAAATGATTTACTGATACATAAATTTTGTTGTAGTTGAAGGAAGGTTTTCAAACACTACAATACTTGCTCCCCACACTTAAAGCCAAAGTGGAAATAATGGACTCAGAAAACACACTGATTCGCTTTAGTCAAAAAAACGACATACACGGCTATTCACAAAGGTAAGTAACACTTGTATGTAATGTACATGTGTACATTTACACTTCCACTTTTGAGCAACTTTACTACTAATGGCTACTCTCGTAATCTAAGCATAAAGTTACTCAAAAGTGTAGACTTATACGTATGTCTCCACTCCCCCTGAAAAAGGGGGTGGAGCCCAACTTACAAGTCTAAGATACAACAAAAAATTGAGAAAGTCTAGCACCACACATAGCCATTCTCTCATAGTGCAACATCCTACCAAAGAAAATAATTGAGGGAGTGAACTACATGTAAACCCAATAGGAAATAATTGTAAATGAAATAATTTGAATATTTAAAAAAGATAAATCATTATAATTGAATAATAAATAATATAAAAAATACATATTTTTAAATCTTCATTTAATTATAAAATACTTTAATAACCTCTTTTGCATTTAAATATTAATGTATAAATACATTTTATGAAATATAATTAAATTGCTTTCAATTTATTCTATACAGAACTTTTCATAATTATTAATGTATAGTAAAAATATTTTTGTACTTTAGGTGGGAATTTATTGTTGAATTTAACACTGAGAAAAATAATTTGCATATAGCTTAATACATTTGAAATAATTCAGATTTTAAGACAAAATGTAGTTCATAGTCCCCTAGCATTTTCTCCTTTACCCTTAAATATAAAACATTTATAAAAATAATTAGTATAAAAATTTAACACAAATATGTTTTCACCTTCTTCAAAGTTGAAAACATTTTCCACTTCCCTATACTTTACTACGCGCAGACCTCTGCGCTGAATACTTCCCTATATTTTATAATATGGGGATCTATGTGCCAACTGTGGAGTCTCCCTCTGGAAAGGCATAAAGGAAAGTAAAAATGTTTACTTTGACAAAGTTTTCTAAAATATTTTTATGTAAAATATAAATGTAAATTATATTAATGCATTTATTTTAATTAAAGGACTAAAGAAAAAATTCTACTCTATTAACCACATTCTGAATTAGAGCTACATTACGAGTTTGATGGTCCAACTGCCGGACCGCCATGGTGGCGGTCCTTTGAGCGGCACCTGGCCAACGGTCCTACCACTGCTGTATTACGAGTTCTGCATGGGGCTGGAGGTTCTGGTGCACAGAGGCTTGAGGCAGTACAATGGAGCTACTGCCGGCAATGCTCTCCTACCTGTTAGCATGATGGGCAGCTGTTTCCCATGCACCATGCCATGCACGGGACACAGTCAGTATGGCCGGGCTAGCTGGCCACTGGCGGTCTTTTGGTGGTCCCAAAGCCATATTTGTAATATGGTGGTCGGACCGTCAGAGTTGCAGCGGTTGGACTGCCACTGCCAACACACACCACGGACTACCAAACTTGTAATGGTGCCCTTAAACATCATTTTGTTCAAATAAATTACATTATATTACAATTATTTTTCTCAGGGTTACATTAGAAAATTCCCCACCTAAAGTACAAAAATTACATTTCGTATTATGGATTAAAATGATTAAACGTGATGTACAGAACTATTTTAAATATATTTAATAAAATTAATTGTTACAATAATTGTTAAATGTAAAAAGTAATTAAAGTATCCTATAATTAAATTAAAAATATGTACTCTTTGTATTTATTTAGATTTAACACTAACTTATATTTATTTACATTTGTAACAGCCTCAAATAATTTATTTTAACATTTGTTCCAATTTTATTTTATTATTTTAAGTCCATAACTCCATTGTTTTGTATAGGAGGGTATTGCAGTACCAGTGGTTGGTCAAGTTTGGTGCTCGACTCACTTTAGCTCTGAGCTGGAGGACTTTGCTATCATTTCAGGTCCTTTTTTGGTGCAGTTTATGACTAGGAATGATCTTCATTCTTTTGTGGATGGGTAGACGCCTCTCCCTAAACCCTTCATCGACTATAACCCAACCCCTTTTGACTCCTTCCTATCCCCCTCTTTAGAAGTAAGTATTCCCCATCTCCTAGACCCCCCTTGTCGTTCCCACATTTACTACTCAAATGTATACCTATGTGCGTGAAGACTCTCGACCGGGTGGATATCTCCGCACAGAAAAAGATAGACGAGAAAGAAGGTGTAAATTACGCATTTAGGTTTGTGAATAGCATTTTGTATTACTATTTGTAGTAATACAAAATTTACTATAAAATGCAGTTTGTGAATTGGCCCATAAATCTTGCTGATTAGCTGAGCTAAACAAAGATGTACCCTGACCACTGCTCAATATAATTGCATGTTAAGGTAGGTGTTGCATTTTGATACCAACAGAGCGACATACTTGTAAAGCCTCAAACACTGCCCTTCCGGGATGTGTTTATGTTCTGCAAATTTAAAGGGAATGTTAATTCCTGTCTTGCTCAAGAAACTCTGCTCAATCTCTGGGGCATATTAACAATTTTTTGGTGCAGGGGAGTGCCACAAGCCTTCTTGCTGTGCTGCTTTGCGTCAAAAGAAAAGGGCATGAATGCACCACATCTATAAGATACAGCACATTCCTGCCCTCTTCCACAGCACTGGCCAGTAGCAGCTCGTTTCAGTCACGAGGGGCGGGGCAGGTGCGGGGAGGGGAGGGGAAAAGAGGTACAATTTATTTGAAAATATATATTTTTTAAATATAAAAACTTACCTGCTTCGCTCCCGAGTCGCTCCTCTTGATCCGGTCGCTGCAGGCAGGCACAGGCTCACAGCCTTCCCTGTGGCCAATCCTGATACTTCTCTGAGCAGCATCAGAATTGGCTGGATGCGCCCAGCCGTGGCGTTCCCAGGCAGACTGAGAGCATGTGCAGGCTCTTTCCAGCCTGGCAACTGTGTTGCTGGGCTGGAGAGAGCCTACTGCGCATGTGTGTTTGGCAGACCCGAGACGGCCGGCCAAACATACATGTGCACTGAGGGGAGTGCACAGTGCACTCCCCTCACTGCTCGGCCACATGCCATGGGTGTTACATGGGAACATGACACACCTCCCTATCACAGTGTGAGGCAATGGAGTGACTTGCACTGCATTGCCTCACTCCATATCTTCAAGGCCATGAAAAGCCACACAGGGTGGCTTTATGTGGCGTTACAGATATGGCTCTGCAGTGTGAGCCACAGGAGCATCAAAAAAGTGACACTCCAGTTGTGTACGGGGCTTGTAAATAAGCCCGTCTGTCTCTTAACTACAACCTACCCCCCACCACAGGAGATGATCATCTGCTAAATGAGAGTTTAATCAGGGCCACCTTATGAGGCAGGAGATGACCAAATTATATGGCAAGTTGACTAAATTATGTGGGAAGAAAAGCTAAATTGTGTGGCGTAATGCAAGTTTTCTGATAGTATAATTTCTTTCATTAGCCATTTTTGCACATGTGGAAAATGTCAGGGCAATGGTTTCACCTTGTTAGGGTTAGTTTAACACATAAACACAGCAATAAGCAACAGGAAAACGACCAGTCAACCTTTGCAAAGGGCCTTCCACTGTGCAGAAAGACATATTTCTGAGTGATTAGTAACGTATGATCTGTCTGAGCTAGAAACAAAGATTTGTTAACATCTGCAGATTATACAGCAAATGGTGGATCATGCGGAAATGCTGCAAGTTTGTAAATATACTGGAAACACCGCAGCTGAATACTCCCATAATTCCGTTGGCTTTGAGTATAACTGTTACCGATGTAAAGACATGAAACCCTTCTTCTCCATCAGCTCTGCTGAGTGTCACTCATAAGAGGTTAGACCCACAGCTTTAAACGGAAATATAGAAGTGCAGGCACTCACTATTTAGAGTACCCGCTTGATCTAGAGAAGTGCCGGTCCTCTCCCATTAAATGTACTGCTGCAACGCTGAGAAGTGCAGGTACTCTTGCTTTCAAATTCGAAGAAGTGCAGGTACTCAGTACTGGATGGTACCTGTCCATTTAAAGCACTGGTTAGACCAATGCAAGTCATTAACGGGGAAGGCATTCCCCACACTTAAAAACTTTGTCACCAAGTCAGAGATTTTTCTAGGGAAGCCAAGGTGTGCAGGATGTGTACAGGGCTCACAGTTTCATGGTATTTGTTTTTTTACCATTTCCATCTGAATGTATCCATATTTATTTTTTGGACATCTTATTAGTATTTATCTATATTTATTTTGTGTTTTGAGAATTGATAGGAGTCATAAAATTGTATATTTCCACATTTATTTAACTGGTGCCTGTCGCGTTTGACCAAATTAAGAAGCCAAATATAGCAAAATACTACACCCACAGGTAAATATCTGCACTATACTACAAATATATATTAACATATGCCTGTATTTAGGGAAATCTCAACCTCTTTTTAACTCCCCAGGCTGTCTATCTTCTCAGCTGTTGTCCTGGAATTCACAAAAGACAGCTTGAAGAGTCACTTATAAGAAGCACAATTTTCAGTAGTTTCCCATTTTTAAAAGTAAATAGTGACCGGAAACTTTTTTTCTGAGTATATTTATCTATAATAATGCCTTAGATGTATAACATCATTTACAGCTGGCTGACACAGCGAATTGCTGTTGCTGCCAGGCTAGATAGTTGGGATCCAAAGAGGTGGTTGTCATGTATTCATATCACACCTACAGTGGCACAAGTCAGGCTATGACTCTGCTCACTACAGAAACTAAAGAGAGCCATTATGACTTTCCTTCACTTCTTCCCACCTGATATTCAACTGTTCTGTTGTCAAGAAAAAGCAAATGCATCAAAATGCTACTTGGGCCTGTGTGCAGCTGGGAGGCAGATGCAGTAAACCATCAGAACCTGCCGTCTTCCAAGACTGCTCCTGTTCATGGATGAATGTACATCTGATAGTGTAAATGGTATACACCTAGTCTCCACTCCTAAAGTTATGCTGTGGCGTGCTGTTGTAAATCACATCATTGTCCAGTTAAAGATATGACTATACTGTTTAACCCAGCCTGCTGTCGATATGAGTGCATCAACTGAAGGTGTTGTTGACTGGCTAAGATACCATGAATAAATGTGTAGCATTTCAACGTTGGAAAAAATTAAATACTGGCTCTGGTGTGTTTACGCCAGTAGTCTTTCTACTCTTTACATACTTTTTATGTCATCTTGTGTAGAAGGTCTGTATTGGAATGCATCAACCTGGGGATTCTTTAGAATGTAATAGAGGGGCGGATGAAGGCTACAGTTGTGCGGGAGCTCGGAATGGACTGGGGTGATTTATCTACATGTTCATTTTTGTATTAAAGTCCACTTACTTCATCAAATGACTCCGTTCTGCTCGCTTCAAAATGGTTTTCGAAAATAATGTAATCTTTTGAATCTCTTGCCCTAAGTTCTGTCATGCTTCTTCTCTGATTTTAGTTTTCATTGATTGTAATATCTGTTTATAACTTGACCTGCAATTTGAAAACGTGGCTTTATCCATCAGAATTAAATTCAAGGCATCCTTTACATTTTTATGCGCTTGAATACATGTTTGATCAAACCAGCTTTGTCACTCACTGTAATCAGCACCTTTCCAATTTGTCAACAGGTCTTTAATAGCAGCAAAGATAGATACAAAAGAAGCACTGACCTTTCGAGCCCTCACTGCATCCTCTAGACATGCCAAACCATCATTTATTTTGAGAGGAACCAATGTAGACCTTTGTAGGATTGACCCCAGACCATTCAGTCCAGGTTCCATAAGATCTAAAATCTCAACATTTTCCTATAAGTCAGGGACATTAGTCTAGAGGAGGACTAGATATGGGGCTCACACAACTGGGTTATGAGCTGAAACCTACATGGGTCATCAATGTTTTGCCATGTACGTTTTGTTTAAAATGAGATTGCCCCCTCCCTATTATCCTCTATTCCACAGACAACATATGAGGGAAGAGCATACTTGGGCATTAAAATCCCCAGGCCAAACAACATACATGTCTTTTCTACTGGACGATAAGCATTTCTTCTGATCCCACTCAAGGGCTTCAAGCACTTCAACATCATACAATGATTATCAAACCTGTTGTAGTTGCTGTAAAAAGGAATATTATAAACAACACTAGCCCAGCATTCAAACCCAAACCCAAAAACTGATAGTAGGAGAAGGCCAGTTTGGCAAACAACACATTCATCAATAATAAAATGGAGACCAAAATTGCTAGACCGCCTTCTGCTCTGCCTGACCTAGGAGGGGTCACTGTGTGTGTCGCTCCTAGAAAGGAATTTGTTACATGCCCAAGTTTCTTGCAAACAAACTACCTTAAACCTGGAGATAAATGGCATTCAGATGCTAATTGTAAGCTTGTTCCCAACCACTGCACCATTTCATGATGCACAAGTTACATTTCTGTTGGCTGGTCTTTCCTTTGGACTATATTAACAGTTTTTCAGAAAAACTAAGTGTGGCTGTGATATCAACATCAACAGTGTTTTCGGGGAGCCTTATTCATCAGTTGGATCAAGAAGGGCAAAATAATTATGGATCTTTATATTGTATTGTGTTTGATCAGATTTGGGTGACAGCATGGTGGCTGAAGGTGTGTGGGTTATAATATCTATTTTAGATAAGGTAGTTCAATTTTTTTGAACCCTTGCTGTAGAGAATTACCTTATATTGGAGATCAGAGATTTGAAGCCCCACATGGGATTATGTGCCTTTGATCCCTAGTAGGTGAATACAATGAGAAGTATAACTATATTTTAGTTACGTCTATGAGAGAGAGGTGTGTGCTGGAAGGACAGAAGGATGAAGGTACAAGTCCTCGGCGTAGCTGTGAAGCAACCTTGTATGGCCTGGTATTTCTAAGCCCCCTCCACTGTCAATATACCAGCCTCACCAACTCCAACCAACCATAGTAACCAGGTTAGGCAAAAAATTTCACACAGCTGTTGGGTTAGGGGTCGTGAACCCCCAGCTGTATTTTTTTAAACATAAAAACATAACAAAACTTATTGCATTTCAAAGAACACATCATTCCAATGTTTATGCACCGCAACCTTTTATATTTACAGCTTTATTTACAGACTTCAGTTGAATAGCATTAACAGAGTCACTATACATCAGAATTCCTAGCACTATCTCAAAATTGTTCCAGTGTATCACAATTTAGCCCTTTCAGTGATATCATGACTGGTCCAGTGATAAGTGGTGTTTCCTGCTCCAGAACCTTCCTTTTCCCAGCCATTGAATCTGTGGTGGGTCCCTCCTGGGTGATGCCGCCACCCACCCGCCTCCTGTCCCAGGATTTGCCTGTGGAAGGGGGCCTGCCAGGTTACCTACCTCGGGCACCACTTACACCCAAAATTACTCTTCCCAACAGCCAGTGCTAGCTTCATGCCAATTGCACATGTGTGGGTGTGTTGGACTTTTGCTTATGCAGGGTCATCCCCAGTCTTTTTCGCCTCCTGCCTCCTATTTTTTTCTGACATGTTGCTGTTGGCTTTTCAACTCTGAGCACTTTACCACTGCTAACCAGTGCTAAAGTGCATATGCTCTCCTGTTTAAATTGTATGTAAGTGGTTTATCCATGATTGGCATATTTGAATTACTAGTAAGTCCCTAGTAATGTGCACTAGAGGTGCCAGGGCCTGTAAATCAAATGCTACTAGTGGGCCTGCAGCACTGGTTGTGCCACCCACATAAGTAGCTCTGTAATCATGTCTCAGACCTGCCACTGCAGTGTCTGTGTGTGTATTCTTACGCTGTAAATTCGACTTGGCAAGTGTACCCACTTGCCAGGCCTAAACCTTCCCTTTTCTTACATGTAAGGCACCCCTAAGGTAGGCCCTAGGTAGCCCCAAGGGCAGGGTGCAGTGTATGGATAAGGTAGGACATATAGTAATGTGGTTTATATGTCCTGACAGTGAAATACTGCCAATTTCGTTTTCACTGTTGCAAGGTCTGTCCCTCTCTCATAGGATAATATGGGGGCTACCTTTAAATATGATTAAAGTGTAGATTCCCCTAGAGAGTAGATGGACATGTGGAGTTTGGGACCCCTGAACTCACAATTTAAAAATACATCTTTTAGTAAAGTTGATTTTGAGATTGTGCGTTTGGAAATGCCACTTTTAGAAAGTGAGCATTTTCTTGCTTAAACCATTCTGTGACTCTGCCTGGTTTGTGGATTCCCTGTCTGGGTCAGTTTGACAGTTGGGTTGTTTTTCACCTCACACCAGACAGTGACACAAAGGGAGCTGGGGTGTGATCTGCATTTCCTGATTAGCCGTCTCTGCTAGGAGGGAGGGGTGGAGTGGTCACTCTCATCTGAAAGGACTGTGCCTGCCTCTGACAATGCTGTCTCCAGCCCCCTGGTGTGTGTCTGAGGCCTTGCCTGGGCAAGGCAGGATTTCACAAGAAGGTGTGAGTCCCCTTTGAAGAAAGGTGACTTCAAAGACTAAAATGGGTATAAGAAGGGCACCCAAACTTACAAACTTTAGAAACACTTCTGGAACCAAGAGGAACCTCTGCCTGGAGAAGAGCTGATAGCTGAGGAAAACGTGCTGCCCTGCCTGTGACTGTGCTTTGTGGAGCTTTCCTGCAGTGCTGCTTCTGCCTGAGTAAGAGGGCAAAGACTGGACTTTGTGTGCCTTCCATCTTGAAGAAGAAATCTCCAAGGGCTTGATGTAGAGCTTGCCTCCTGTTGTTGAAGTCTCAGGGATAGCAAAGACTTCTTCCTGCCAGCACCTGGAGTCTCTGGAGAGACCCCTACTCTGCTCTGTGGTGCCCTTCCAGTTCCTGGGACCCTGAAAGGAGAGGCTGGCAGCCTAAGGACAAAAATACACGCACCGCGCACCGTGCGGAGAAAAGATCGACGCGAATCCGATCGCGGCTGAGAAAACGACACGACGCCGGTTCCGCAGCTGAGAAACGACGCCGCAGGAAACGCGACCGAAAAACCGACGCCCGGAGCAGGAGAAACGACGCGCAGCATCGCTGACGGAGGCTGAGAGATCGCACCCTGCGCCGCGGGACTTTCGGATCGTCGTGTGGCTGACTTTTTCAACGCGCACCGCCGTGCCGAGTTGTTTTCGACGCACACAGCCGTGCAGGGTTACTTTCGACGCACACCGCCCGTGCGGGGTTATTTTTGCCGCAAACCAGGTACATTTTCACGCTAGCAGCGCTAGTGTGGTGTTACAACTACCTAAAGACTCTTTTTATTTTAAACCTTTAAAAAAATCATAACTTGACTTGTGTATGTTGGATTTTTGTCGTTTTGGTCTTGTTTTGTCTAGATAAATATTTCCTATTTTTCTAAACTGGTGTTGTGTCATTTTGTAGTGTTTTCATTAAGTTACTGTGTGTGTTGGTACAAATACTTTACACCTAGCACTCTGAGGTTAAGCCTACTGCTCTGCCAAGCTACCAAGGGGGTAAGCAGGGGTTAGCTGAGGGTGATTCTCTTTTATCCTAACTAGAGTGAGGGTCCTTGCTTGAACAGGGGGTAACCTGACTGTCAACCAAAGACCCCATTTCTAACATTGGTGACCAGCGGTCGGGATTGGACTTGTGTTTGTACTTGACATACAGTAATTGAGTGTACACTACTGTTTTGATCTCAGACCACTACGTGACCACATACTACTTGTTTGGTGATCTTTTGATTTTTCTCTTAAGGACTCTTTTTATTCTACTTCCATGATTTTGCTGATCCCTTGACTGATTCTTTTTACTTCATTGGGAAATTATTTTTTCTGCCTTTTGGAACTTTGCACTTGTGACCATCATGTCTCAATCTGGAGATGCAACAGCTGGAGCTGTGTTTGAAATGGAGAAACTGAAGGAGTACTCAGTTGCTCAATTGAAACAGTTCCTTAAAGATCTTGACTGTCCCACTGAGAGCTCCACCAGGGAGGGGGAGCTGCAACAGGCACAGAGGGCTTGGGTGACAATCAAGAAGGCTGGAGGGCACACAGAGGAGGAGAATATGGGTGGGGAAGTGCAGAGGATACACAGTGGTGTAGTGGAGGAACCTGTTACGCCTGGGGGGAGGGTCCCCAGGAGGGGTGGCAGGGTGTCACCCAAGGGTCTGACTCCTGAAAAGTTACAGGACAGACAGGCAGAGAGGAAGTACCAATGGGAGCTGAAAAAGCTCGATTGGGGGTTGGAAGAGTTGGAAGAAAGGAGGAGGAACTTAGAGATTAAAAAAATGATTTATGCTTACGAGCTTAAATTGAAAGAGCTGGAAGTCATGAGGGCTGAGTCCAGCTGGAATGGTGGCAGCAACAATTGGATATCCAGTGATGCTGCAGAAGTGCACATGCCCAGAGAGGTGGTGCCCTACTTGAAGGAGGGAGTTAACACACGCCAGGAGGTTCAGGGGTATGAGGTAGCTCCAGTGAGGCACAGGGTCCCTGAGGTGGATTGGGGAACTGGCATGGGGAGTCATATTCCTACTGATGGGAGGGACACTCTACTGACTCTAGGTGAGAGTGACAGGGAGAGGGGTTCCCCCCAGGTAGAAGTCCTGGTTATGGAGTGTGAAAACATCCCAGAAGAGTGTGGGTTGAGTGTCAGGGACAGTCAGGTACTGTCTCACCAGCCTCAGGAGGGTGATGTGGGATGCTTTGCCAAAGCAGAGTCACTGGATGGTTGGGTGAAGGGTACTTTGGTTAATTCATGTGAGGGGCTGAGTGATGTAATTGCTGGAGAGCATATGTCTAGTCCTTATTTTCCAGAGCTATGCCAACACCAGGTGGAGTGTGAGTTCTCTGACCCCAGGGAGCTTACAATGGAGGCAGACTTCTGGGTGAGTACCAGAGAGTCTGAAGAGGCATTTGGGGGTGCTCCTGAGAGGAGTGGTCTAGGTAGTTCCCAACCAGGTGAGGTAGGGAAGGATTGTAGTGTCCCAGGTAGGTCCCAGTGTAGTGGGATGGGTGAGGGACCCCATGTCCAGTCTCAGAGGAGAGGGAATGGGGATGGGTTGAGGCCCAAGGTGCCCGAGATCCGGTCCCAGGTCCTGGAGGGTTCCCTGCGGGAACACCAGGAGGGGAGCCTAGCCTGTACCATAGGGCCATCTGTTGAGGGAGACCCCACAGTGTCAGGAGAACTTGGGGGGGCCGCTGTAGCCAGCGTCTCACCAGTTCTGGTGTCTGGCAGTACCACTCCTAGTGAGGGGGTGCAGAAGTCCAGACAGAGGGTTGAGAGGGGGTTGCGGACCCCAGTGGAGAACCTGGAGGGTCAGGGGTCAGCTCTGAGAGCAGAGCCCCCCATGAATGACCTTGGTGAGACCATTTCTGGGTTGGGGGGAATCCAGACTCTGTCAGATGGGCAGAGGTCAGGAGACCTGCGCCAGCCAGACTCTTGTGTGGCCCTTCGGGACAGTGTGTCCCTTGAGGGGGGTAAGTGTGCCCCCCTGGAAGTCCTGGTGTGCCAGGCAATGGTTCAACCGCAGGGTGGTGACTCTGGGTTGAATGACCAGGTTCAGAGGGTAAACTCTGACCTGGTAGGGGGTAGGTATGCCCCCCAGGAAGTCCTGGTTTGCCAGGCAGTGATCCAGTCTGTGGGTACAGACCCTGGATTGGGAGGCCAGGTTAAGGGTGTCCCCCCTGACCTGAAGGAAGGGGCTACTGCTAACAGTGCCCCTACCATGTTGTCTTCTGGGGGGGCCACTCCTAGTTGGGTGGTTCAGGACCCCAGAAGAGAGGGCAGGGGGAGGGAAGCCTCACCCCTGGCCCTAGTCCAACCTGAAGGTACAGACCCCAGGTTGGAGGATCAGTTGCAGGTTAACATCCCTGCACTGGTGGAAGAATTGTGCAGGACTGCTTCTACAAGCACCCTGACAGTTTTTGACTCTGGGGGTGCCGCTTCTGCAGGGAGGTTACAGAGCCCCAGAGGGGAGGACCAGGGTCAGGTTGTCATCCCTGACCTGGTGGAAGAGAGAGTGGTCAAAGGGTGCCAGGCACCTGGGGCTACCACCCCCCACTCTCCACAGTCACAGTGGTTAGAGAGGCCTGAGGTCGGGCTCTCATCCCTGACAGTTGTCTGGGGTCACTGTGGCTTGCTGTCCTGGTGGACAGAGTTGCTCCTGGGGGGGGGAGGACGAGAGTCACACCCCGGGGGTGGAGTGGGCAACACCACTGTGTTGGCCCTGGTGGTACTATCTGCCCATTGCAATACATCTGTGAGCAAAGTAAAGTTAGGTGTTGCACAGATGGTGTCTGTAGATGTGGAGAAGGGTTCCCCATGGGTTAGCTTAGTGGGCCCTGAGAGTATGGACAGAGGGATCCAACTGGAGTCAGGAAGGCGTAGAACTGGAACATGCCCCTGCTGTTGTGGGCCTGGGTCCCTGTTCTATCGCCCCAATCAGGGAAGTACATCAAGGTATTGATTGTTCTCCCCTGGCTTTAGGCTGGTAGGGGGTCGTGTTGGACTTTTGCTTATGCAGGGTCATCCCCAGTCTTTTTCGCCTCCTGCCTCCTATTTTTTTCTGACATGTTGCTGTTGGCTTTTCAACTCTGAGCACTTTACCACTGCTAACCAGTGCTAAAGTGCATATGCTCTCCTGTTTAAATTGTATGTAAGTGGTTTATCCATGATTGGCATATTTGAATTACTAGTAAGTCCCTAGTAATGTGCACTAGAGGTGCCAGGGCCTGTAAATCAAATGCTACTAGTGGGCCTGCAGCACTGGTTGTGCCACCCACATAAGTAGCTCTGTAATCATGTCTCAGACCTGCCACTGCAGTGTCTGTGTGTGTATTCTTACGCTGTAAATTCGACTTGGCAAGTGTACCCACTTGCCAGGCCTAAACCTTCCCTTTTCTTACATGTAAGGCACCCCTAAGGTAGGCCCTAGGTAGCCCCAAGGGCAGGGTGCAGTGTATGGATAAGGTAGGACATATAGTAATGTGGTTTATATGTCCTGACAGTGAAATACTGCCAATTTCGTTTTCACTGTTGCAAGGTCTGTCTCTCTCTCATAGGATAATATGGGGGCTACCTTTAAATATGATTAAAGTGTAGATTCCCCTAGAGAGTAGATGGACATGTGGAGTTTGGGACCCCTGAACTCACAATTTAAAAATACATCTTTTAGTAAAGTTGATTTTGAGATTGTGCGTTTGGAAATGCCACTTTTAGAAAGTGAGCATTTTCTTGCTTAAACCATTCTGTGACTCTGCCTGGTTTGTGGATTCCCTGTCTGGGTCAGTTTGACAGTTGGGTTGTTTTTCACCTCACACCAGACAGTGACACAAAGGGAGCTGGGGTGTGATCTGCATTTCCTGATTAGCCGTCTCTGCTAGGAGGGAGGGGTGGAGTGGTCACTCTCATCTGAAAGGACTGTGCCTGCCTCTGACAATGCTGTCTCCAGCCCCCTGGTGTGTGTCTGAGGCCTTGCCTGGGCAAGGCAGGATTTCACAAGAAGGTGTGAGTCCCCTTTGAAGAAAGGTGACTTCAAAGACTAAAATGGGTATAAGAAGGGCACCCAAACTTACAAACTTTAGAAACACTTCTGGAACCAAGAGGAACCTCTGCCTGGAGAAGAGCTGATAGCTGAGGAAAACGTGCTGCCCTGCCTGTGACTGTGCTTTGTGGAGCTTTCCTGCAGTGCTGCTTCTGCCTGAGTAAGAGGGCAAAGACTGGACTTTGTGTGCCTTCCATCTTGAAGAAGAAATCTCCAAGGGCTTGATGTAGAGCTTGCCTCCTGTTGTTGAAGTCTCAGGGTTAGCAAAGACTTCTTCCTGCCAGCACCTGGAGTCTCTGGAGAGACCCCTACTCTGCTCTGTGGTGCCCTTCCAGTTCCTGGGACCCTGAAAGGAGAGGCTGGCAGCCTAAGGACAAAAATACACGCACCGCGCACCGTGCGGAGAAAAGATCGACGCGAATCCGATCGCGGCTGAGAAAACGACGCGACGCCGGTTCCGCAGCTGAGAAACGACGCCACAGGAAACGCGACCGAAAAACCGACGCCCGGAGCAGGAGAAACGACGCGCAGCATCGCTGACGGAGGCTGAGAGATTGCACCCTGCGCCGCGGGACTTTCGGATCGTCGTGTGGCTGACTTTTTCAACGCGCACCGCCGTGCCGAGTTGTTTTCGACGCACACAGCCGTGCAGGGTTACTTTCGACGCACACCGCCCGTGCGGGGTTATTTTTGCCGCAAACCAGGTACATTTTCACGCTAGCAGCGCTAGTGTGGTGTTACAACTACCTAAAGACTCTTTTTATTTTAAACCTTTAAAAAAATCATAACTTGACTTGTGTATGTTGGATTTTTGTCGTTTTGGTCTTGTTTTGTCTAGATAAATATTTCCTATTTTTCTAAACTGGTGTTGTGTCATTTTGTAGTGTTTTCATTAAGTTACTGTGTGTGTTGGTACAAATACTTTACACCTAGCACTCTGAGGTTAAGCCTACTGCTCTGCCAAGCTACCAAGGGGGTAAGCAGGGGTTAGCTGAGGGTGATTCTCTTTTATCCTAACTAGAGTGAGGGTCCTTGCATGAACAGGGGGTAACCTGACTGTCAACCAAAGACCCCATTTCTAACAGGGTGTATAGCCAGAAGGACAATATGCCAACGTTCACTCACAACCCCCTGCACCCCTGAATCCTCCATCCGAGTTCATGTCAGCACCCCTAGGAGGGCTCAGTGACATCACTGTCCTGTTTTTTTAAGGAAAAGGTATGCCTTATATGGACCCGATAAGTCCCACTAATCATTACCTTGCCCGCCACAGGCCAGCTTCGTTCCCCTACTATCTGGCCACCCCCTAATCAACCATACTACAGAGAACGGTGGATTAACTATGCCAGCAGGTTCTCAACAAACTTATTGCTACCAATCTTTGACAAGTGTACCCTATCCTGTAGGAATTTTTTTCCCCCTGTTATGAAACCATGGGATATGGACGACAGCCTGGGCTTCCTGCCAATGTGCCCAAATCGTTGTCACCAAGATGCACTATGATAATCCCAGGGAGTGTGTACCCCGTGGGTAACAATGAGTCTAGCGAAGTCCTCAAGTGGACCAGCCACAGCCCTCCACGACCGTAAAAGGACAGGCGGTAACCTGCCCGCAGTGCCCTGGCAGTAAAACCACCTGCAAAATAGTCCTTCTTTGCGCACCACACATAAGAAAGGACCAGCACCAACATGTCTGTAATTTCCATCATCTCCATGTTCACAGGGGCCTTCAAGAAATTCAGCCACTTACCCAGCCCTCTGAGACCACCACAAGAATGCACATAAGAAAAAAAGAAGGGAGAGCAGACCGTGATTAAGTGTAGCCAATACAACATGTGCAATCTAACAAAGCGCTTGTAGCAATTCGAAGACCACTGGCTGGTTTTTTTGTGCAGCGGAGACCGGGAGCCCCATTGCTTTTGCACAGTGGCTGTGCATATTGTAAAGAAGTGAGACCTAAACGCTGCAGGGTCATACCCCACCATCCTCAAGACCCCGTTAAGTATTCTACAGAGCTGGTGTTTAGTCAAAGGAGTTCCATCAACATGGACTAGGAAGGGGCCCCCCACACCCTGGGCCTTTTGCACTAGGAATGACTCCAGGTTACCTTAGGGGCAACACACATTACCTGGGGCCCTGTGCAATATGATTTGGTCACCTATACCAACCTGGTCCGTCTTGGATCAGGGGATATTAATCACCAGTGCTACTGCCAGCCACTAAATATTCACCAGCTGCAACCACCCTCCAAAATCCTTCTTGTTTTGGGCCACCAACTCGCTCACCCTGAAGGCCCCATGAAAGGCATGGGTAAATGCCACCTTGAAGAGGTAGACTTCAACCAGAGACCTGCAGATGCTCCCCAGGGATCCCAGAATTGCAGCTAGCTTATGTGCATCAATGGGGCACCTACCGTAAGGCCTGGTTCCCTCTAAGCACTGCCAACCCCTCAAGGCCCTTTGCACCAAGAAAGACTTGGTCCCATCTGTGTGCCCTAGCATTTTTGCAAAAAAGAATATTGTCGCGGTGTGGGACTTGGCACATGCCACCAACCAACTCTTACCCCTCAGTGACCCAAAGACTGCCATGACTGAAGTGGAAGCAAACCAATCCACTGCCCCCGCTTGCCCTAAAAACTTGCAGTAAGCATTAAATGCCCCTTTGTAGGCATGCCTGGTCCTGAGCGCTAAACTGGCTGCCACGAGGTCCGGTATGCTTGGGCACCAGGCTGCCACTGATGGTCTGGGAAAGTCATAAAAGCCTCAGCTGCTCCTGGGTGATGGCACCTGAAAGCCTGCACCTTGAAACAAGATAGTGCATTATCAGTTTTGTTTCACATGCCAGGGACATACTTGGCTCTGATCAGCGCATTTAACTTCAAACACAGCAGTACAATTTCTTTCAATAGCCTCAAAATCCTCCTGCATTTTGCTGCCTGCTTAATGATGCATTCCACTCCTGTAATATTATCAGATCAAAACACGACGGACTGGTTGTGGAACTGCTCTGGCTAAATGGTCAGTGCCAATAGGATTATAACCTGCTCAAGGAAACTAATGTTACCAACCAACCCAGACTGCACCCACTTGATGGGCCACCGCTACACACAACATGCTGAGTCCAGAACAGCCCCAAAACCCTTGCCCCCTACTGCATCGGTGAGAACCCCCAGCTCCTCATTGGTTCTGGGCTGACCACGCCACACCACTGTCCCATTAAAATCCCACAGAAATGTTTCTCAAATCCTCATATCCTGTCTGACCTCACTGGACAGCCTGGTATGTTAGTGATTCAATTTTAAGCCAGACATGGCTTGGGCAATAGATCGGGAGAAGGAGGAGTCCCATGGGAATGATAATTAAGGTGAAATTCAGTTGCCCGACAAAGGCCTGTAATTGATGTAATGTGACCTTCCTAGACTCCAAACATGCCTGCAAGATTTGGGAAGAGACAATCCCCTTCTCCAACTGTAGCCCAAAGACTCCTACCACAGAATCCAGCTCTATTTTAAGGAATTCAGTTGTGTTGCAGGACTCAGTGTCTTGCCTTCAGCCAGTGGAACCGTAATTTCTCCCAACAAGTGACAGAAAGATCGCAAGGCCTCAGAACACTGCCTTGTACCAGGTGGCCCCAGAAATAGAAGGTCGTTGAAGTAGTGCAACACCCATTGATGCCCCAATCTCCACCTGAAGACCCATTCAAGGAATGTACTGAACTTCTCAAAATAGGAGCATGAAACAGAGCAGCCCATAGGCAGACAATTATCAAAATAAAATGCTGCCTCAAATTGGAAACAGAGCAGATGGAAATCAAGCGGGTGTACAAGAAGTAAGTGAAAGGCAGACTCAGTGTTAGCTTTTGCCAATAAGGTCCCAGGCACCAGCTCCTGCAGCACCTGAATCGCTTGATCAAAGGAAAAATACTTCACAGAGCATAATGCACTATCAATGGCCTCACTCACGGACTAACCCCTGGGAACTGATAGGTTATGATCAATCTAAACTCACCAGGCTCTTTTTTAGGGACCAACCCCAAGAGAGATCAAACCAAACCCTCAAGGGGAGTCACATCGAATGAGCTTGCCACTCTACCAAGCGCCAACTCCTTCAGGATCTTCAGCCTACCCACCCGAGGATGGGACCTGAGCAACTGCGGGTTTGTACAATTAGAGGAGCCCACATAACCCTCTGCCGGGATCCGGAAACCCTTCTTAAAACCTTCATACAATTTATGTGCTGCCAAATGATTATTGTATAAATTGAGCCATGGGGCTCCTAACGCACCGCGAATCCTAGCTATTATCTACAGTGAATAGTGGATTCTGCGCTAGAGGACTATGGATCGAAGAGACATAGGTTTGAGGGGATGTCATCAATGAACATCGTGAGTATCAACAAGGGTTAATAACAATCAATATATCAGACTTCAATCAATAACCACACCAGTATTAAGAAGAATTCTTAGATTTATTTCCCTATATTAACAATTCTAATGTCACGAAAATGTTAATTTCAAACTGATGTCTGTTGCTCAATGAATCATTAAAACTACTCTACATCTGAACTCTCTCATTGTCCAAGATACTCTGCTGATTCTGAAATCAATGGTGCAGTAGGAGTTGTATTACTAATTACACTCCCTGATTTGTTATCATTCTGCTGTCTCACATTTGGTGGAGGATATGTTTCAAAAGATGAGTAACTATCTCATCGTCCTCCGTTTCATCATCATTAAACATAACTTGCTTCGGCTCCTTCATGTTTTGAGAACCCTTCTTCTTATTCTTTCCATCTTTTGTCTCAATCTCATCTTCGTTTGTTCTCGCAGGAAATAATCTGACCCCATGTAATGTTTCTGCTCTCCACTTTTTCTGCTCCTCATCCCATACAGCTTCAGATAACGTCTTTTCCACTCTTCTCATTTTCTTTTCAAATTGTAAAGCCTGTTGTTGCTTTGCTACCAGCTCCCATATTGCTAATGCTTCGTACTGTGCTGGCCTCGGTGAAGGTTTTAAGCTGTACATTTTTACCCCAAATTATCCAGGATTCTTAAATTAAATGTACCATGTTCTGGAAAAGCTAGAAAACCTTATTTCTTTGTAATCTTAACCCAATGTTTCAACCAAAGACATGCCGCTGCACCTCTCTCCTTAAACACAATATATGCTGGAGTATTCTCTGGTGGACAAACCTCTCCTTCGAGTGGCGGAATGTATTCATCACCCCTCAACGCACTTCTCAAAGCTTTGAAAAACTTAATTTTCAACTCAATTTATTCAAACCCTGATATCTACAACAAAAATGATTCTCAAACTCAATTAAACAAAGCAAATACAAACAATAAACAAAGAATAAAGAAAGAATAACCAATCATGTAAAGTGCCTACGATCCCACAATTCTCTTCGACCCCCTCGCCTTCCAACCGCGTTACTAAATTGTCGGACTGATTGACAAATCAGTCCGAGATTCCTTTTTACTAATCAACCAATCCCAATGCGGCTCCAATTTTGTCACATCCACATATTCACCCCCTTTCACCGAGACGCTGACAAAGTCTGTCATACCAATCTTTCACAACCCACACACAAAATCAACACAATATTAATTTGCGAGCTCTCTTAAAAATAAAGAAAACAAATTTGCTCATTTACTGCAGGTAGGGTAACACAAACGCTTCAGAACCTTCAGAGGAAACCTTCAGCTTTCGCCGACTCCTTTTTCACAGTTCCCACAACCATGAGCAAAATTAGACCTGTGAACTTCACTTCTCCACTGTTCCTTGGATTATTGTCTAGTGCCCTTAGTACTCACCAAGTCTTCAGCATAATTTCATTCACACCAATTTCTCACAAACTCAACTTGCCAATCACGATGGGGCGGTCTACTAAATGAACGAATTACAACATATACCAAGTGTCGCTCTACACTTATCAATATACTCCGGAGTCCCAGACCTCTCTCCTTGGGTCTGTCATCAACAACCATGTGGATAATTTTTCCTGCATCAAGCACCACACTCAATTGAAGAACACTGCTTCCCTACTATCATACCTATAGGAGTACGCCCACTCCATCTACTCAACTAATTTGAGTATTTCTACTCCTCAAGACTCATATCCAACACAATCATCTGCAAAGTAGCTAAATCTGTGCAAGCACAAAAACACTTCATTTGAATGCGATCAAACACCACTAGGAACATACCCTTCAACCTAGAGGGTCTCCAAGAACCGGGAAAGTCACTTAAGGCGACTAGCAACTCATCATGTCAAATTTGTGTAACAATTTGAAAAAGAAAAGGAAAGAACAAACCAACAACTTTAGCATACCCTAACCTCACAACCGCATTATGACATCATAAAAACAATGACGTAACCGTAATCTGCTACCAAAAACTGCTAACGCACCTCAGAATCCTAGCTATTATCTACAGTGAATAGTGGATTTTGCGCTAGAGGACGATAGATTGAAGCAACATAGGTTTGAGGGGATGTCATCAATGAACATCGTCAATCAATCAATCAAGAAATTTGTATAGCGCGCTACTCACCCGGAGGGTCTCAAGGCGCTGGGGGAGGGGGGGCCGCTACTGCTCGAACAGCCAGGTCTTGAGTTGCTTCCTGAAGGAGAGGTGGTCTTGGGTCAGGCGGAGGTGGATGGGGAGGGAGTTCCAAGTCTTGGCTGCCAGGTAGGAAAAGGATCTTCCTCCCATGGTGGCTTTTCTAATGCGTGGCACGGTGGCGAGGGCGTGGCTGGTCGATCGTAGCTGGCGGGTGGGAGTGTAGAAGGTCAGGCGGTTGTTGAGGTACCTGGGGCCCAGGTCGTGGAGGGCCTTGTGTGCATGGGCGAGGAGACGGAACGTGATTCTCTTGCTGACGGGGAGCCAGTGCAAGTCTCTCAGGTGTCCGGAGATGTGGCTGTGACGGGGGATGTCAAGGATGAGGCATGCGGAGGCGTTCTGGATGCGTTGGAGTCTTTTCTGTAGTTTGGCCGTGGTTCCGGTGTAGAGGGTGTTACTGTAGTCCAGTCGGCCGGTGACGAGTGCCTGGGTGACCGTCTTCCTGGTTTCGGTGGGGATCCATCGGAAGATCTTTGGGAGCATGCGCAGGATGTTGAAGCATGATGATGAGACAGCGTTGACTTGTCTGGTCATCGAGAGGGAGGAGTCCAGGATGAAGCCCAGGTTGCGTGCGTGGTCCGTTGGTTTGGGTGCGCTGCCCAGGGCAGGGGGCCACCAGGGGTCGTCCCAAGCAGAGGGTGATGATCCAAGGATGAGGACTTCCGTCTTGTCTGAGTTCAGTTTCAGGCGGCTGTTCATCATCCACTCGGCTACGTCTTTCATCCCTTCGTGCAGGTTGGTTCTGGCGGTAGCTGGGTCGTTGGTGAGAGAGAGGATCAGCTGGGTGTCGTTGGCGTAGGAGATGATGTTGAGGTTGTGTTGGCGTGCGATGGCTGCGAGGGGGCTCATGTAGACGTTGAAGAGGGTGGGACTGAGTGATGATCCTTGTGGTACGCCGCAGCTGACTTCGGTGGCCTCGGATCTGAACGGGGGGAGGCGGACTCTCTGGGTTCTTCCGGCGAGGAACGAGATGATCCACTCTAGTGCCTTCTCTTGGATTCCGATGTTGCTGAGGCGCTGCACTAGGGTGCGGTGGCAGACAGTGTCGAACGCTGCGGAGAGGTCCAGGAGGATGAGGGCCGCTGTCTCCCCGTTGTCGAGCAGGGCTCGGATGTCGTCGGTGGCTGCGATGAGGGCGGTCTCGGTGCTGTGGTTGGCTCGGAAGCCGGACTGCGAGTGGTCGAGGGATCCA
Source organism: Pleurodeles waltl (assembly GCF_031143425.1). Lineage (NCBI taxonomy): Eukaryota > Metazoa > Chordata > Amphibia > Caudata > Salamandridae > Pleurodeles > Pleurodeles waltl. Next base: position 639,877,995 of record NC_090446.1, on the reverse strand, counting down.
TTAGTCTCAAGGAAGGCGGCCAGCTGTCTGTTGACGGTCTTCTCGATGACTTTGGCAGGAAACGGGAGGAGCGAGATGGGGCGGTAGTTCTTGAGGTCGGTGGGGTCTGCTGATGGTTTCTTCAGGAGGGCGCTGAGTTCGGCATGTTTCCAGCTCTCCGGGAAGGTGGCGGTGTTGAAGGAGCAGTTGATGATGTCCCGGAGATGGGGTGCGATGACTGAGTCGGCTTTGTTGAAGACGTGGTGGGGGCATGGGTCGGTTGGAGAACCGGAATGGATGGTGTTCATCATCTGGATGGTGTCTTCGGTGCTGACCGGGGTCCAGGCACGGAGGGTGGTGTTGGGGGGCGTCGGTTTGGTGGTTGGGTGCGTGGTCTGTGCGCCGAAGCTGTTGTGTATGTCGGCGATCTTGCGGTGAAAGAACGAGGCGAGTGAGTCGCAGAGGTTTTGTGAGGGAGTGATGTCATTGTTTCCGGCGCTGGGGTTGGAGAGCTCTTTGACGATGCTGAAGAGTTCCTTGCTGTTGTGTGCGTTGTTGTCTAGTCGTTCTTTGAATGCTGTCTTCTTGGTGGTGTGGATCAGCTGGTGGTGTTTGCGGGAGGCGTGCTTGAGGGCGGTCATGTTGTCGGGTTTTTTCGCCAGGCTTTCTCGAGGGTGCGGCAGTTCTTCTTGGAGTTCTTGAGGTCGTTGTTGAACCAGGAGGCTTTCTTGCTGTTGGGCCTGGTGGGATTGGATTTCAGAGGTGCGAGGTTGTCAGCGCAGTTGGTGATCCACTGTGTGAGGTTGTTGGCTGCTTGGTTGGGGTCCGCTGAGCTGGCGGGAGGGTTCTGGCTCAGTGATGTGGAGAGCTGGTCGGTGGTGATCTTGTTCCAGCTCCTGCGGGGAGCCAGTTGTGGGTGGTGGTGAGTCGTGGTTCTTCTGAAGCTGAAGTGGACGCAACTGTGGTCTGTCCAGTGGAGTCCGGTGGAGTGGCTGAAGGAGATGTACTTGCTGGAGGAGAAGACTGGGTCAAGCGTGTGTCCGGCGTAGTGGGTGGGGGTGTTCACCAGTTGCTTGAGTCCGAGGTTGGCGAGGTTGTCCAGCAGGGTGGTGGTGTTGTTGTCGTTGTTGTTCTCCAGGTGGAAGTTGAGGTCCCCTAGGAGGATGTAGTCAGCGGAGGGGAGGGCGTGTGGGCTGATGAAGTCTGCGATGTCTTCGCTGAATTGTGTGCGGGGTCCTGGGGGTCTGTAGATAAGGGTGCCTCTGAGTGAGTATCAACAAAGGTCAACAACAATCAATTTATCAAACTTCAATCAATAACCACACCAGTTTATTAAGGAGATTTCATAGATTTATTTCCCTGTATTAACAATGCTAGTGTCAAGAAAATAACTCTCAAACACAAATGATAAGCATTTAAGATCAATAGCGGTTGGTTAAAGCATCTTATATATCTCAATTTGATCAAGACAGTTAAACAAATTATCTCCAAAAGTATCACACTTATTAAAATATAAAGACCGGTAATAATGGCAAAGTATACATTAGTTCAGCATCAAGTGATTTTGACATAAGTCATGAGCATTTCAAAATTAGTTCCCTCACTAACCGCAAATTAGCATCAACATGTTGGGCTTCATGTGAAAAGAATTTAGTAACACAAATTTAGAAAAACATCATTATCTCAGTTAATGATTAAAAATATATTATTAATATGCACAATTAAGTTATAAGTTGCAGCTTGTACCCAGAAAGCAAAAGAGACACATATTACATTACAATGACATACATTACCAATGGTAAAAGTAGAACCAGAAAGTCGTTTGCTTCAGCCAGGGGACACCATCAGTTATGGCCTAACGGCAGCTAACCCACTCAACCAATATGAAGTTCATCTGCTCCAGTCTGCTCTCCAAACTCTCAAACTGTAATAATCATACTAACTCCTAAAGAATTCTACCCAAGTTGCTATACTAAATCCTAATAAGCTTATGATTAGTCAGTCTATGGGGTGGTTTCATTTCAGCCAATCAACAACTAAATTGCTGACCTAAAACACAACAAATCTACGGTAACTATAACATTTTCTTAAAGAATAACTTTTCCTCTTCTGTCTCATCTGTAGCTCCATTGCTTCACCGCCTCTTGAATATCTTGTTTCAGGAAGAAACTCTTACTGTTTCAACTCACTTCCATCCTCAAGAAAAGACCAGATATTAGTAACATTCTCAAACAATAGGACATTTCGACTTATGCAATGCTTGGTTAAAACATGACCTTGTAAAACTTAACGCAACAACCCACTAGGGGTAACTGTGAGCACATCTACACAAACTTTGAAGACACTTTTATATAATCTTTTGAATCATGGAAAATAACCACAGCTTCAGTGAGAACTTCGCTCAGCTAAACACCGAAAAGCGAACGTTTTCAAAAGTCACTTGTTTTGCACGTTAATTCATTACACATTTTAGTATAAAAATAATTAATAAACATATTAGAAAATTCACATTCTCACAGGGCCATTACCATCAAATTAACCAGTGAGTGTGCTTTGTCAAAACAGAGGTGACCATTCCTGTATCTTGGTACCCTTCTCTTTGTACTCTGGATGGATGCCAAGCCACAGAATGTGCAACAGTGTTTGAACTTGCAGGTCCTGGCAGGCCTGGTAGATGCTTGCTTGTTGAAATTCCAACAGGCACCTTTCTTCGCCCCCACCCGCCGGGCTGCCAGTGGGCCCCACTCCTGCATGAAAGGGCGGCTAGTGGTAGCATCAGCATGGTGAGGTTTCATATAGCTGAGCCAAGTTATAACATCTATCTGATCCCATGCTAGTGTGGGCCTGGTGGCAATAATCCTCCTGAACACCTTATTGTATTTCTTCCAGGCCAACCCACCCTATTCATTATGAGCACACACAATTCTATTTTGATAGCAGGTGAGTTGGGAGCCCAAATCACTAAAAAGCTCAGCCAAAAAGGCTTGGCAAGTTGACCAACCTAAGCCTCTAACCCAATTTGCCAGTGTTTCCTGTACCTTCTTTTCCTATGACCAATTGCCACAGACCGTAGAGTGAGAACACTCCCTTTAAAGCGTGCCTTCCTCCCTTTCAGGCTTTTTCACCAGCAAATCCAAAATATCCATGTATGCCTCTTCCCATATTTTTTCCTTCATCACCATTGAGACGTGCCTACCTAACTGTTCATGCTCAGACCGCACATCATCCAAACTAGGGGCCAGCAAAGGCAATCCCATAACTGAGTTTGCAGAGTCCTGCGTAGGGGGAGCCGTCACTGTCACTGCAGAACACCCCAATGTGTTACCTGGTGCTGGGGGTACCTAGACCGTTTGCTGAGAGGGAGCACCACCAACCACTGCCACAGTGGCAACCACCACGATCCCGCCTGACTCCCTGAGGGGGCTGTTGAATTAAACAGACACACCTCACTGGCCCATGTGGTGACCCCCACTAAAGCTGCACTCCCCGTGACCTATGACCACAACTGTACCATCTAGGTGCACTACCAAGCACCTGGTCTTCTCCAAATCATCACCACGACCAGCACCGGCAAGGCCTCCCCCCACCAGGGGGGTAGACAACATCCCCACCAACGCAACACACTTGCCAAATTAGTCACCAGATCTAGCTCAGCTGTGTCCACTGCCGGCATAACCCCGATAGCCATACATCTGTTGCCATTCTATATGATACCACCACCTGCCACAGGCCCATGACTGCTGTGACATTCTTTGGCCACATTCACCCACTCCTATGGTCTGACCCACTGGTGCAACTTCTACGGGGGTAGAGCACTGCACCGCAATGTACTGGGTTTAGCTGCTGCCTGCTCTGCGAATCTCCTTCAGCATGCCTGGGCCCCCTTCAGGGCCAGGGAATGCCACTTTAGGAGCCACTCCTGGCCTCCTAGGTGTCCCTTCTGACACTGCAGGCACACCTGATGGCTGCAACTTCATCAACACCAATGCTTTGTCCACAGCATGCATTCTACGCATTAATGCCTCTAACAGCACCTTGGTCCGAGAGCACTTAGCACCTTTATGTGCACCACCAGACATTATTGCAACGCAAGCCCGGAGACAACAGCAAGCAATGAGATACACACAACCAATCCCGCCATAGCACTAAAACCCACTCCCCGGCATCACTACTCCGAGCAGCCAGGAAACAAACAAGATACCACTATAGGTAAAGATGACAATCAGCTCTTTGTAACAGGACCTTGCTCTGTCCTACGAACACTAGCCACACCCCACCAAAGGGACAAAATTACCCTAGAGCAGCCAACAGGCAGTGGCAGCTTGCGGCATGCAAAAGGGGCGGGGCGGCCCACTCCATCCGCTCCTCCTGCTCCTCTGCAGACACAGATTCCCAGCCTACCCTGTGCCAATCCTGACAGGATTGGCTGGAAGCGCCCAGACAGGGCACTCCCAGGCAGACTGGGAGCCTGTGCAGGCTCTCTCAAGCCCAGGAACTGTGTTGCTGGGCTTGAGAGAGCCCACTGCGCATGTGTGTTTGTCCGACCCGAGACGGCCGGCCAAACACACTAGTGCTTTCAGGAGGACAGCTGTGCATTCCCCCTCACTGCTCGTCACCCGCGAGGCCCGGACCCTTTCCCAAAAAACAGTAATAAACACAGTTTGTTATCACTTTTTGGGAAAAGGTTTGCAGTTGCTGGTGCTGGTGCTGGGGGGTGGGGGTGATGCTCCTCTGCCCAAATTGAGAAGCCGCCCCTGCCAACAGGACTAAAACAACTGTCAGCTTATTGCCTACAATGCTTACACAAATCACCCCTTAACTGACCCCTAACCTTCCAAAAGCCACCGCACAATAGCCCAGAATTGCCCCCAAAGGTACACACAAAATTGTCCCCTGCAAAAAAACAGCCCTACACCTGCGAAACATTAACAATGAAGACCCTAATTGCCTCCTAACCAACCCATATCAATCACCACAAAATAAACCTGCCTCCCTCACCTGCAGCCACGACGGCCCCCTGTCAGAGCTGCCACCGAGTAATAAAATACTTGGGTCAGGTAAACCAAGCTCGAACGCGGGTGGCCCTCACGCAGGAGAGGGCTGCACTGTTGACTGCCGAAGTGTAGAAAATGCAGAGTGATGAGCTTGCTGGACCTGCAAGGAGGAGAGAAAAGAGAAGGGGTCTAACGTCCTCCAAACAAAGAAGAAAACAAATTCCCCCGCAGAATCCTCCAGGAAGTGGGCGACATCCATGCAAGGCAGCGAGCGGGAGAGAAAGACCCACCCACCACCCCGCAGCCCCTTCTATGGGTGGGGCTTCCACAAGCACCGAAGGTACTTGAAATGCTTCCGGACTGTGACTAAGCTGTGCCCAGTCTCTACCAGTGACACTAATGTTCAATGACACATTGCGCTGCCGACCCTCAGCTGCGGCCTGGTGAGGCCCACCATATGTGTGACTAATCCGATTTGGGGGAGCCTTCACCAATTGTTGTCTTTAAGCCATTTCCAGCTCATACCAGCTTTTTACCCATGTGCAGTTGACAATGAATTGTTTGAGGCAGCTTATGCACCATTACACTCAAAAGGGGTTTGTAGAGCATAATGATGCACAAATAATAATAAAAAAATGTATTTTCCTCATTTCACTAAGCTAAATGTAATGTTCTCTTCCATACATGCCAACATTTTAGAAGAGGAAAGTATAGATTTTTTTAAAATAATCAGCAAAATATATTTTCCCCAATTGGCTTCTATTGATAAAGATGTAGTTTCAGGTGGTAGACAACCAAATTAAAGCAATTTTTGGCTTAAAAAAATTGAGAATGTCCTGCCTGAAACAGGCCTATTGACATATATGCTATCAGTAATCAAGAGTCACTTGCGGTGACACAATTATGATATTGAAATGGCATATGGGACTGTAGCACACAAGCAAACTGAATACTTGGCAGCTGTACTCGCTGGGACAACAGAAAGCCAACCTAACAGTCAACAGAGACGTCTGTGCCAGGTGATTTCACAAACACGGAAACCAGCAAGCTGAGAATACCAGCCACAGTGCTGCACTGTTTGTGACTGGCAGCCACGGGTCTTCACGGCATATTTCAGATAAGCTACATTACACAGCTCTACAGGGAGAAGGTGAAGAAGAGGTAACATAATAAAACAAAGATTAATAGAAAATACCCAAGTTTCTGTTGGTGAGCACCGTGACATGGAGATTTCAGACCCATTTCCCTCCTGTCTGAAAAAAGCCAAACTTATTTTGCTGATGGCCATGCCTGCTACACCACCATTAACTTAAAAAACAGAAAGGGGAAATAAATGCAGTGCAACTCTAAATCTTTTTTCCTGCTCTTCGGATGGCCAGTAATAGAAAAATAGAGAAAATAAGAAATAGCTGCAGCTGGTAAATCACGCATGACCAGTCACACAGATCCTGTCCTATCACCCACCTTTGCAGAGCAGGGGATGCAGAAGTGTTATCCATGCTTCATAAATATAAGGCCGGGCCCCCTCCCAGACTCAAGCCTGACACACTATACCCAGACAGCGCTCAGGCAACCTGTCGAAATCTCCAGCGAGATTTGGGCAGGACCAATAGGCCGAATTCTTTACTTTATTTTTATCCTCCAAAAGGGCCATGGGGTCGGGATCCCCTTACCCTGCCACCCATGGCCCCCTTTCTTTTTAAGTTTCATGACATGAGGTCTAAACGTGTTCTGTAATTGTGGCCACAACGTTTTCTTTCATGTTGTGGCCAGCCAATTGCAACTCTGTGTCCTATGTGGCCACTGGGAATGTCTTGTGATGATTCGTTAAACAGTGCCAATATTATTAGAAAAACAAAAAACGCTCTTCATATGGGTATTCTGATTCATGTACAACTACACATGTTAAAAAATACACATAATAATTCAATAATTATTTTATTATTTCAAAAGTTAATAATAAATACAACTTAAAAGATAATTGAAACACATTTCCAGTTAAAAAATAAAAATAATTTAAATGCATAATATTTAACAACTTTATTCCATATTAAATACAAATAAAATGTTACTGAGTCTGGATTTTAAATTATTCTTTAAACATCATTACTTATATATTAAATTAATGTTCTAAATTAGTTCGTTAGTTATTTAATAAACAATAAATGTGATGAGTCTTTCTTTCTTTATTTCAGATTAAATCACACATCCATAAAAGAAAGCACAGAATACAATAAATAAAATCACAAATATTGAATAACTTTACCCTAAAATATACAGAAAACAATACCTTTAAGAAATGCACAATTAAAAGAATACACTATAAAATCACTAAATAAATTCAGAGAATCACAGTTTTAAAATCAAGATCACAGTTTTATGTTAAAATTAGATAAAAACATAACTCTACACAACGTCCTTCCCACAATGCCTGTTTTTAAACCTGATCACCCCAGCCAGAAACTTGGCCACATGAATACAGATAATGGGGGACAGCAGGATTTGTAAATACGTCAAAGCTGGGTTTGTCTGATACTAACCTTTCCCTCTCAAAAGGGGCAGTATATATCTCCACTGTAAAGTGCAAAACTGACCACAAAAAAAATAAAGTGCATAATTTCCTTGGTAGAAAACTGGTCACAGGAACAAGGGATTTGATCATCCTCATTTTATGGGGATCAGATAAAAGTCAATCTAAAAGATTAAGGCCCCCATTATGACAATGGTGGTAAGTACCGCTTACCGCCATGCTGACTTCTGCCAACATACCGCCGCCGTGGCGGATCACCGCTACCCATATTATGACACACATATAGCAATCCGTCACTATACAGCCACACACACAAGTCTGCCAGCCCAAAGGTCGGTGATAAACTGGCGGTATCCAAACCCACACCGTTACGCCAACAGAACTACGCCAGCAGCATTATGACCCACAAATCACCACGGTGGACATTAAATGGCGGTAAACCATTGGCGGTACATACCGCTGCGCTCAAAATACACACAGACATACAAAACAACTACACTCACCTGACACACATACAGACACCACACCCACACACACCACTATAAAACACACACACACACACATTACCAACAATCCTTTCCGAATACAAACAAGTGCCACAAGAGAGAAAGCAAGACCACAGACAAGACCACAGCCACAAACCACCATCAACTATGCACCATCCACGCACCTAACAACATACACCCCAACACATTACACTACACACCCTCACTAACACAACTCACACTACACTCATGGCACCACAACGACACCCCAGGTTTTCAGAGGAGGAGCTAAGGGTCATGTTGGAAGAAATCATCCTGGTAGAGCCACAGCTATTCGGATCACAGGTGCAGCAGACATCCATTGCTAGGAAGATGGCTATGGCGGACAATCGTGGACAGAGTCAACGCTGTGGGACAGCACCCAAGAACAAGGGATGACATCAGGAAGAGGTGGAACGACCTACGGGGAAGGTGCATTCCGTGGCAACAAGACACCAACTAGCTGTACAGAGGACTGGCGTGGACCTCCCCCTCCTCCCCCCAACTAACAACATGGGAGTAGCAAGTCTTGGCAATCATGCATCCTGAAGGCCTGGCAGGAGTAGGAGGAGGACTGGACTCTGGTAAGTCAAATCTCTATTACTATCACCCACCCTACCTGCATGCCATCACATACCCCTACCCTTACCCTCACTCCCATCACTCCACCACCCCAACCATCACAAACCACCCATCCCAATAGCAAGCCCTGCATGCAGCTCCAATGCATGGACTCCTATCACAGACCTGCATGGACACCTATCACTAAAGCATGCACACTAGAGGGAAACAGCTAGTCCACCAAATAACAACTCACACAAGGCAAAGCTGCCAGGGCAATAACAAACTTAGAGGGCAACACACCCATGCACAAGATGTCACACACCGAAACAATAGCACTGCATTTACATCCCCACAGGTCCCCCACCCAACATCACTGGAGAGGAGGTGCCAGCAACATACAGTCCCCCCAGAAAAAGCTCACAGTGATGACAGCAGCTCTGGACGCCTGGATCTGGATGACCAACCTGGCCCATCAAGGATCTCGGGACAGTCGGTTGCCCAGGCACAGTCCCATACCACCATGGAGCCTCCCCCATCAGGAAACACTAGCACAATACCCACCCAGCGGGCCCATACCTCTGTCGCCAGGACACGTCAATCAGCAGTGTGTCCACCACTACAGGAACCCCAGGCCACCCCACAAACACAGGACCATCAGGGACCTGGGGTCAGTGGCAGTGGGCACACGATTCAGGAGACAGAGGCACAGGACAACAGGGAAGCTGGGAGGACTGCTGTGCAACAGGGGGAGGACAGATCCAGGGAACTGACTCTCCAGGAGGCACTCACCAGGATCCTGGGAGAATACCACCATTCCCAGGAGACGATGGGCCAGATACTGGACAAAATGCAGGAGAACCAGTTGCCACAGGAGGGACAGTACCTGGGGATCAGGGAGGACTTGAAGGACATAAACATCAACCTGGTCATCATGGCAGGGGTGCTGGCAGACCTGGCCAACACTATGAGGGAGGCAGTGGCACACCACTGGGCCCCTACCACTAGCCAAACCGATGAACAGCCCTCCACCCCCACTGCCGCTAGTGCACAGGAGGCTCCGCCAGAGGACCAACAGGCCACCAGCACCCCTCCCCCTGCAGAAGGAGAACCACCCTGCAAACGTTCCCTGCGATCCAGGCAGAAGCCAGAGACTATTGCCAAGACCCCCGCCAGGAAATAAGACTCTCCTGCATGTCACCCTTGTGTCCCACCCTGTCACCCTGTCCACCTTGAACTGCCATTGCTCCCCTTCCTATGCCCCCTTGGAAAATGCACCTGTGATCCACATAGACTGGACTCCACTGTCAACTCAGCCAATTGCACATCCCCCTCTACTTATTAGCACTTAAATAAACACCCTTTAAAAAAAATACAAGTATGGAGAATGTCAAATGATTTAATTATGTATTCGTTTAACAAGGTATAAACACTGCAATACAACTGTACAGTAATGTATACATAGGAATGACCTGTAGTTGGCTGCATTCAACACACCAGGAGCGATAGCAGGGAACAAATATCTGCAAATAGAGATGCCGAGGGGTACAGTGAGTGGCCATACAAGTGGGAAAATCAGCCTGCCAGTGACAATGTCAAACACAAAACTGTCAATTAAAAGTGAAGTTACACTGTCTTACCTGTGTGTCATTGGAAGTATTGACGAATTATTGCACTTCTGTTGTCCTCATTCTCATCCTCTGCCTCCTCATCTTCACTGTCCACAGGGTTCACTGCTACCACACGCCCATCTCCAGTCTCATCCTCCTGCAGAAAAGGCACCTGGCGAAGTAAGGGAATGTTGTGCAACCTACAGAATGCCACGATGATCTGGCAGACCTTTTTGGGTGAGTAGCTCAGGGAACCACCTGTGAGATAGAGGCAACGAAACCTAGCCCTCAGGAGGCTGAATTTTCTCTCTGTAAATCTTTTTGTTGGCCCATGTGCCTAATTGTAATATTGCTCTGCCCTTATCCTGGGATTTCTCACAGGGGTCAGTAGCCATGAGAGGTTGGGGTAACCAGAGTCACCTGCAAATATCGAGGGAGTTGCCAGGAAATGGAGCACAGATAGGAATTGCACAAGAGGGGGGATCCCGGTGGGGTGACAGATAGCAGATTTCAGGTCAGGCTCCAATTGGGCACACAGCTCTGTGATTGCGCCCTGTCCAGTCTATAGGTGAGGATAATTTGCCTGTCCTCCATTGTTGCCAAGTCCACCAGGTGTCTGTACACGGGGGTTGTCTTCATCTCCTATTCATCCGCAGTATTTCAATCTATGGGGCAAAACGGTGAGCAGCTGGTCAGTATCTCATATTTCCAAGCACTACACTTCATTGCATGTTATGATTGTAACAGTATATTGTTGGATAGGTCCAAATGGTGCTTATGTGTCTTGTGACGTAGTTAGGTGCCATGGCCCGCCCCCCCCTGAAATGGCGCCACCTGTCCTGAATGGAGGAACATGTGGAAATTAGGTGATTACGCTGACGTTGTGTGCCGTTGCGGGAGGTGGTCGAGGACCACCGTGAACTCCTCATTGGTTAGAATTGGGCCCTATGGGTTACAGTTTAGCCAAACTACCCTTCTAATTTTGCTATCTGCACAATGGTGCCTTCTTACGGTGAACAGGTGGTGTTTGTTCGCACCTGGTGGTTTATGTTGGTAAAGCGAGCACCATTTCTGCAGTTTTAATCTGGTATGTTGTATATATAGGCACTGTTCCTGTTGTCCTGAGGAGGCTAGATTTATAAAGGCCGAAATGCGTTGACTACCATTGTGGAGGAATGTCTGTTGGAATTTCTGAAAAATTGGATATAATAACTTTGGACCGTATCGGATATTTACACCAGTGATATACATTTGGCTGATGGTTAATATATAACGGTGCTTAGAGGAACTATTGGCTCATTTTTTATATTGTGATGTTATGTATAGTACCTTTTTATGAGCTTTTGTTTTTGTCTTTTGTTTTCTCAACACTTTTTGATGATTATATTGTTTGTTAGTGTTATATAGATGTAAGAGCGTGTCCTGTAGACACTAAGCACTAATTAATCCTATTGATTTAATTTGAATAAAGAAATATCCTTTCAGTGAAGAATTTAGGTTTTCACTTTGATATTTGGTTGTGCATTTATCCCTACTGGATATTTCTATTTTTGTTTGGTTTTTGTCCCTGATGCAGTGGGGTTAAAGGGATCCCCCTTTTAGTATACCTCCTATGGGTTACAGTGGCCAATGGTGATGTACGCCGGCAATGACGGTAGCACCGCCGCCATTTTCTATTTGTTCACTCATTTGCTACCTGACCTTCAACAGGAGAGGACCTACACTGCATGTGCTGCTGTGACCTGTGCCTGGAATCAACCATGGCTCGTGTCACTGTGAAAAGGGCCCCTGCATTCACCGCGGCGGAGTTGGGGAGACTGGTGGATGGGGTCCTACCCCAGTACCGGATGCTGTATGGGCCTCCAGACCAACAGGTGAGTACACTGTGAGCACGATGCTCGGGGCATGAATGCATGGAGTGCTGTGTGTGAAGGCCTCGTGAGGGGGGGGGTTGGTGGAAGGGCCCTGGGCAGCGTGCTGCATGTATGTTTGGCCATGTCTGTGCATAAGGGGATGTGAAGGGCTATGGTGGGCCATGAGTGTAACAGGCAGGACGGTCGGACTAATATCTTTTCCTGTGTTCATTTTCCTGCAGGTCAGCACCCATCAGAAAAAGGGTACATGGCGTGCCATCGCCAAGGACAGGTGGACCCTAGGGGTCTATGGCAGGAGGAGCACCCACTGTTGTAAACGGTGGGAGGACCCGAGACGCTGGGCACGGACCTCCTACGATCCATCTCTGTTGGGCAGTCAACCATTGTGAATGCCATCCAGGGGCTGGCAGCCGAAAGGCAACAGACCAATGGATTCCTGGAGGGCATTCACACTGGTATGTCGGCCCAACAGAGATCAATCCAGGCTCTGGCCTCCTCTCTGATGGCAGCCATTGTCCCTGTTTCTAGCCTCCCCCCCTCCATCTTCCTCTACCCAATCCCATTCCCCTCAACCCTAACCTATCCCAAGCACACAGGCAGACAAGCATGCACACAAGACAACACACAGGAGTGGTTCAGGCAAACACAAGCGCCACACATCATCCCACAGGCACTCACACAAACACCATCCAGATGCAGACATCCCAACATCCGCTGTCTCCACTGTGTCCCCCTCCTCCTCCTCGTCCACTTCCCTCCCAGTTGTGTCTACACTCACACCTGCATGCACTATATCCTCATCCACTCCCACAATCACCAACACGCCTATCACTACACGCCCCTCACTGGCAGTCACCACACCCACATCCATGCATACTTCCCCTGTGTCCTCTCCCACTGTGTCTGTGCCCCCTCTTCCCAAAGTACACAAACACATGCACTCAGACACCCAACAGCCAACCACCTCACAACAGCATCCAGCCCATGCACCTGCACCCACAATCAGCAGACAGACACCTCCTACAACCACTTCCTCTTCCTCCACTCCCAAACCTTCACCCTCTTCCTGTCTCAATGTCCCTAAGAAGCTTTTACTCTCCACTGTCGACCTCTTCCCTACTACTCCTCCCTCCCCCGTCCTTCACGCCGGGCCAGGGTGGTCAGAACCCAGGCGAGCACCTCAGCTACCCAGTCCACGGCCACAATAGTGTAGACAGCTACTCCAGGTGGGAGAGGATCCTGGGAACCAGGCAGCCACACTGAAAGGGTGCCTGCACCAGGTGCTGCAAGGAAGGCTAAGGAGGCACCACCAGCCTCGTCAAGGAAAGGCAAGGAGGCATCACCAGCTGTGTCAAGGTAGGGCAAGGAGGCACCCCCAGCTGCTACAAGAAAGGTTAAGGAGGCACCCCCAGCGGCTACGGGGAAGGGCAAGGAGCAATCCCCGGCTGCTGACAGAAAGGGCAAGGGGCCTGCACCAGCAGGCAGGAAAGACAGGAGGCCTGGTGCTGGGACTCATTCGGAGCCCCCGCCACCGACCATGGTGGTTCAGCCATCCGAGGCTGCAGAGGAAGGGCTGGAGCCTCCCCCACCACTGCCAGCACCGCCACTAGCACCACTGCCAGTAGCTGCAGCCCCAGTGGGCAGCTGTCCGAGGCTGAAGGAGAAGGGCTAGAGCCTCACCCACCACTGCCAGCACTGCCACCAGCACCGCCAGCAGCAGCCCCAGTGGGCAGTTGTCTGAGGCTGCAGGGGAAGGGCCGGAACCTCACCCACCACTGCCAGCACCAGCACCACTGCCACCACTGAGCAGCCGTCACCGCCGACGGACAGTGTGTAGTCCTGCATCCATGGGCTTTTGTGCGGCCAAGCCCCTGCAAATCCTGTGGGTCTAACACCCAGGTGAGAGACTGTGACCTGGTACTCCCCAAGATCTGCATCACAGGGCACTATGCCCCTTCCAGAACCAGTGGAAGAAGCAATCCACTCACCCCAACCTCCCCAGGATGAAGCTCACTGGGCACAATGCCCCCTCCAGATGCAGTGGAAGAAGCCATCCACTCACGCCATCGTCCCCAGGAAGAAGCTCACTGGGCACAATGCCCCCTCCAGAACCATTTGAAGAAGCGAAGCCATTCACTTACCCCATCGTCCCCAGGATGAAGCTCACTGGGCACAATGCCCTCTCCAGACCCAGTGGAAGAAGCCATCCACTCACCCCATCCTCCCCAGGATGAAGCTCACTGGGCACAATGCCCCCTCCAGAACCAGTGGAAGAAGCCATCCACTAGAGAGTCTGTGGCCTTGCACTCCCCAGGACCAAGCAGTGGGCAAATCACCCATTTGAGAGACTGTGGCCTTGCACTCCCCAGGACCAAGCAGTGGCCAACCACTAATTTGGGAGACTGTGGACTTGCACTCCCCAGGGCAGTGCACAGGGCATGTTGCCCCTCCAGAACCAGTGGTGTTGTACCATCTTCTGGCTGAGGTGCCCCCCCATTCCCCGTCCCCCTGAGGTGCCTGTCTATTTTCGACCTGATGCCCCTGCAGTGTTCTCTCCGTGTTGTTGCAGGAGTGAGGTGGGGCCTTGGCCTATTGTGTTGTGGCCCTGTGGCCCATGGACATTGAGGACTGGGCAGTGTCCCTACATTTGTAAATATGTATATACGTTTGGATTTTGGTGCACTTATTCACAGTATTTTATCATATTACGCTCACTTTCTTCAAATCATTTTGTCCTTGCATTATTCCTGAGGGGTACGGGATTTATACGTTATGTTGCTGCTTCTGGTTGTGTGTATGGTTTTGGGGGTGTGTGTGTTGCATGTGTCACTCTCTTTTTCCTCCCCCCTCCCTTGTGTGCTAGGCGGCAGTACTCACAGTGGTCGTCTTCGCCAGCGTTGGTGTTCACAATGAAGCAGAAGGTAGACGAGCATGGGGAAAACTTGCAGCTCGGGCTCCATGACATCGTGGTTGTTCCCTGAGTCTCCACAGGTGAGTCGTTTGACTTATGAGATCTGTTTCCACCAGGCTTTTGATGTTGTTGGTACCACCCTGGAAAAGGTGGCGGATAGGCCGGTCATAATAGGGTGGGCGGTACACTGCCTTCCGCCTGGCTGTTGGCAATTACCTCTGTGATGCTTGTTGATTCCGCCATGGCAGTCGGTGTGTCAAAGTGGCTGTTCGTCTGAGCGGTTTCCACAGTGGTCATAATTTCATTTTTTTTACGGCCGGCCTGTTGGCGGTATTACCGCCGCTTTATCACCGACCGCCAGGGTTGTAATGAGGGCCTAAGTCTGAGTAGTGTTAATAATAAATGGTGGTGCGCTAAGTTCATGGTACAAAGATAAGGCTCCAAACCAGGTTCAGAGTTCTTAATAATATAAGCCCTAACAGTGTTTTATTGCAGCTTCTTAGTGTCCCTCTCACTTTTTACATGAGCAATGAAATGTTGATTTACCCAGGATAGATCTTTATTTTTTTATCTGGTCAGGAGCTGCAAAAAGATTAGGCCATCCTTACCTTTCCAAGAGCTCTTAATGTACGATAGCCATTGAATCATGAGAGCATTATCAAGGGCAAGGGCAAGGCAATCCCTAAGTGTGGCCTGATTTAATTCTAAATCCGGATTAGACCAAAGTTTAAGCTAACCCACTACTGGGGTCAGGGCCAATTTATCAAAGATGTAATCCAGACCAAGCTCCTCATGGGCAGCGAAGGTGGACACTGACTGTGGGAGACCGAACAACCTTCTTACAAAGGCATTCTCTACCCCTTGTATCTCCCCACAAACCCTAAACCCCCAAAGGCCACTACCATACAATGATATTGCTAGGTATTTAGCAAAGTAAACTTTTGAAATTGTAGGGACAGGTCTGGCCCCTAACCTAGGGGCAAAGTCGAAGAGCAAAGCCACACCCCTAGCCTTCGCTTGTCTCTACGCCTTCATCTTTGGGTCCCAAGGTCCTCTTTCATCAAAAATGTTCCCTAAATAAGGGAAGGTCATGACTCTCGACATTTCCTGCCCCTCACCAAATATTCTTTTGCGTTGCTTTATCAGGTTCCCAATGGCCATAACGAGGGACTTGGAATAGTTTACCTGCATGTTAAGAGATGCCATAAACCTGAAAAAAGAATTAAAGAGACATTGAAGGTCCACTGCAGTTCTGGCCAAGAGGACAGTGTCATCAGCATACACTAACGCTGGTATCATTCTCGATCCGACCCGGGCACATCATTAGAGGCAGAACTTAAAACTGGTCACATATTACTAATATATAAAGTAAACAATAACAGGGCCAAAATATAGCCCTGCCTTACCCCATTACCAATGTTCACCGGAGCCCATAAGAACCCCTTGAAATTATATCTGACCTTCGCTGTAAGATTCTGATGAAGATCGTGCAAAAGTTAAGAAGATTAAAATCCATACCCATGTCAATGAGCATAGACCATAAACTTACCCAGTGAAATTCCCAGTGCAATGCAGTGGACAGGTCCATGAAGGCCAAATGTAACCTCTCATTTTTGGCAACTGTATTTGCCAATTAAAAGACGCAGATTGAAACATTGGTCCACAGTACCCCTGCCTTTCCTAAACCCATATGGAAAATGTAATAAAAGACCTCACAAGAGTCTTGTTTGTTTCACCAGCTTCCAATTTATTCAACCTACACGAGCGGTGTCGCACCACCAATCTCAACCGATCGCTGATTTCAAACCCAGCATTCCTTTTTATCGCACGAGCGCGTTCAGGCTCCAGCCAAGCGCTCGAGCTCCCGGGAACCCGCTTGTGCACAATTCGATATAGCACATCCCCCTCCGTCACCATTTTTTACAACAAGAATACAACAGTTAACAAATTTTACAAAAAAGGATAATAAACAGTTCATCTAAAAAGAAAATAAAAATGAACCAATACAGCAATTCAAGACTAAGGATAATACACTTCAAGGAAGATTTCATTTGTTTTTTAAGTCCCTCACATAATCATTTAAATATGCAGGTGGTCTTCTCACTCCTCTACTCCTCTACTCCTGAACTCTGTCTTATTTCCTTCTTTCTCCACACAAGTTTGTTCCTCCAGATCCCCCGTCTCATTCTCATTAAGCGAGATCCTTAGTGAAGCGTCACCACTCAGTCTTTCAGCTCCTTCCTCAGATAGCATAAACCCACTGCATTCTTCATCCTCATCAGTAACGTTTAAGTTTCCTCCACCTCCACCACCTTTCTGATATAAAGCCACCTTCCCTTTATTCCATTTTGTGCCGTTGGCCAAAACCACATAAAAATTGTCTACATGTTTGACTTCAAAAGGGCCGCAAAACTTTGTCCAACCTGCACCCCCACGTCCATCCTTGACTTTCACCCAATCACCGACTTGTATATCAGAACATCCGCCTGTCCATGGAATCTCCCTGTGATTCTCCAGTTTGGTCCAACCACCCTCCAACCAACCAGGCACCAACTTCGATCTGGCCTTTCGCCCCCTCATGAACTCAAATGGCGTTTTTCCCTTGTCTCTCAACTGCGTGGTATGATGAGCCCAGATCGCCTCTTGTACAACTGAGCCAACGTTTTGGTTTCCCTGCACAGCCAACTGAATTGTACCCTTGACCACACGATTCATACGCTCAACAATACCATTGGCTTGAGGATTATGAAGTGCAGTACGTCTATGAGTGATACCATAGGTTAGCAAAAACTCCTTCATCTCCAGGGACGTCAACTGTGCCCCGTTGTCAGTAATGAGAGTATGTGGACAACCTTCCCTCCGAAACAGTACCTATAAAACAGAAATAGTACTTTTTGTTGACACTTCCCTCATAAATTCAACCTCCACCCACTTAGAAGACACATCCACCAGGACTAAAGCACATTTTTTATCATGACCCATCCCAGGCAGTGGTCCAATAATGTCCATACAAACAGTATGCCATGCTTCACCTGAATCTTCAATATGACCTATCCAAGATTTTTTTCCTAGCTTTAGCCTTTTTTCACTCTCCTTACACTGAACACACTCTTCCACCCACTGGGCAGTTTGCAAATCAACCCCCGGCCACCAAAAGTTTTCCTTAACTCTTCTTTGGATCAATGTTTGGCCTAAATGTCCTTCATGTGCCAAATGTATAATTTTCCTTTGTAACTTTTCCGTAGGTACAAATCTGTCGCCCCTCATTATTACACCTCCATCCCCCAACAACAGCTCATCCAAAACCTTGATGTAGGGTCTTACCGACACTGCCACAGCGCTTTCTCTCCTTCCTCCCTCAACAATCATTTTACTCATGTACTGCAGTACAGAATCATCCATCATCCCTTGCAACCACTCTTCTTTAGAGAAGGCAGTCACACCATGTTCCACCAAATCCTCCACCAATGCTACCGCTCCGTCTTCGGTAGTGCCTCACCATCAACCAATTTTCAATCCATAGCCATCCGTGAGAGAGCATCAGCCTGTACGTTCCTCCATCCCTCAATGTATTCAACACTGTATACATACTCCTGCAAACAAGCTGCCAATCTGGCCAATCTCGCAGAACCCTTATCAGCACCAACTGCTGATAACACTTTAACTAAAGGCTTGTGGTCAGTTCTCAACTTGAAAGTAATGCCCCACAAAAATGTTCTGAAATATTCTACTGCCCACGCAGCCGCTAAAGCCTCTCGCTCAATCACTGAGTAGTTCCTCTCACTCTCAGTGAGAGAGCGCGAAGCAAAAGCCACCGTCCTCCCGCACCCTGGTGAATTTGAGACAAAACAGCACCCACACCAGACACACTAGCATCCACCGTGAGTATAGTTGGAGAAGACGTTTCAAAGCTTACCAGATCTTCGCAGCACACACCTCTCGCTTTATATTATCAAAACAATCCTGTTGTACATCTGACCACACAAAATTGCAACGTTTGCCCAATAACATTCTCAACCCCTCTGTTTTGTCAGCAAAGTTCTCAACAAATTTAGAGTAGTATTCTATGAGACCCATAAAGGACCTCAACTCATCTTTGTTCTTTGGGCACGGAGAGAGTTTGATGGCCTCCAATAAATCTTTGTTTGGTTTAACTCCTTCACCCGAAATGGTGTGTCCCAAATATTCAATCTCTTTAGTTAAGAAAACACACTTCTCCTTTCGTAGTGTAAGTCCCACCTCCAAAAGTTTCCTTAATACCTTCCTCAAAACTTGATTATGTTCCACAATAGTTGATGCAAAAATTTAAATATCATCCTGAAAAAAATAAAACATTGCTGAAACCCTCAAAAACATGTGTCATCATACGCTGAAAAACACTTGCAGCAGATGATAACCCAAGGGCATTCTGACAAAACGGAAAGTACCACCCATGGTGATGAATGCGGTAGCATCACGCAAATTGTGATGTAGGCGTATCTGATGATAGGCGCTTTTGAGATCCAATTTGGAAAAAAAATGTCCTCCATTAAGTAACATAATGAGTTCATTGATGTTTGGTAGAGGGAAGTTTTCCGCCGCAATGTTCTGACTGACGCTGCGGAGATCCACACAAAATCTTAATTGGCCATTTGATTTTCTCGTGATGACCACTGGAGAAATCCATTCAGGAGCTTCAACAGGTTCAATCACCCCCTCTTTCAACATATCGTTCAACAGCTTGCTCACCTCTTCCCTAACAACAATAGGTACTTTCCTCACCTTATGTTTCACCGCAACAGCTCCCCGCTTCATATGAATTTTATGGACATAACCCTTTAACTCTCCCAACTCCTCTCGACACACGTCCCTCACTTCCTCAAGAATTGCACTGACATCTCCGTCATCCACAATCAATATTTGTTAATTACCTCTGGGATTTACAATTATATTCAAGTCATACTGGTGCATCCAACCCAATATTGGTGGCCCAGACTTGGCCACATACACTTTACCAAAGGTTTCTCTTGACTTGAAGCTTAAACTGTTGAAAAGAAACCCAAGATCTCAATCTCTTCCCCTTGGTAATCCCCGGGGCAGATATCTTTAGTCTTCAACTCAAGCTGTCGCCAATTCTTCATAAAAATATCCTTGGAAATGATTGTGTACTTAGATCCAGTATCCACCATCAACTCAACACTCACTTTTTCAACAGTGAACCACGCTTTGGGCCTACTTTCCCTCTTGCCATGGTTGACATTATCGTCCTCGCCCAAGCTAATTATACGATCCACCATCTCACCTCTATCTTCACACGCCGCCACCCCTTTGGGCCTAGACAACTCAGCACACATCCGTGCATAATGGCCTTTACGCCCACACTTTCTGCACTTCTTACCCACCACAAAACACCCCTTAAATTCACTGTTGTGTAAACTACTACCACAACTGTTACACCTCTTCTTGTTCACATTCATTCTCTGAACATCTTGTGTTTTCTTTTCCACTGCAGCCACACTATTGCTTTTGGTTTCCACATCTCCTACAACTTCCTGCAAAGCGTGTTGCTCCCTACTCCCATTGCCATACCTTCTCATTTCTTTCATACACAATTCAGACTCTTCTACAAATTTCACCATGAAAACAGCATCTCTCAAACTGGGATTTTTTGCAGCCCACAGCCTTTCCTGAATCTTCCTGCTCTTGCACTGAACCATTAATTGATCCCTAATCATCTCCTCACACATCTCCCCAAAATGGCATTTAACTGACAACTCCATCAACCTGGACACAAATTCTTCAATTGACTCCCCCACCCTCTGTGGTTGGGTATAAAACTTGTACCTTGCTAAGACCACATTGGTTTCTTTGGCAAACCTATTACCCAGTCTTAACCTAGCTTCTCTATATTCATCTGTCATGCGTGCCCCATTGTCTGTAGCCACTGGCATAAACTTAAACAATCTCTGAGCCTCCGAACCCAGACAGTTTAATAAAATAGCTTTTTTACGCGCAGCAGTAAACTCTTCGCTGTCCAACGCCAACAAATAATTGTCAAACATGTCTATCCAGTCTTTCCACTGGATCGCTGGCGTACCTGGATGTGGAAGGAAACAAGGTGGTGCAATAATTGGAACGTGCTCCATGACTCTCACTGATATTCGAGCCCACGCATCACAAAATAAAGGTTCAGCAGCAGTGCACAAATCCCAGGCGTGCAACAAACGCTAAGGTGTGCACATCACCGTGGGAGTAATAGTACTCACTGCTGATCCCAGGCGACTAAGATGTACACAATACCGTGAGAAGGATTCCACAAATACCCACGTTGTTGACACTATCACAGGAAGAAGTGTGTATCACTGTACACAGCGATCGTGCACCCACCACTGGGATTGTTGAAAATTCTATGATAAAACAATGATGCACAGCTTTTATCCAGGCACATCCAGAAACGAAAGAGACGCTGTCACTTTAAGTCACTTTGAGAACATCCAGGAACACCGACAGCTTCAAAGATAACTTCCCCTTTGAGGGCACTCTCTTTTAATTCTAGAAACCCAGCAGCTTCAGGGGTGACTTCCCCTTTAAATTCCTGGAACCGGCAGCTTCAGGAGTGACTTACCCTTTAAGGGCACTCTCCTTTAATTGCAGAAACTCAGTAGCTTCATGGGTGACTTCCCCTTTAAATTCTTGGAAACCGGCAGCTTCAGGAGTGACTTCCCCTTTAAATTCTTGAAAACGGGTTAAGCACCACCTCCGTGTGGTATCTTACAGAACACGCCACGCTTCAATCTCCTGAAACGAGGCGTCTGCTCCCCGCGTCGTTCCTGTAAGTGAAGACAGGTTTCCTGCGTCACAGCGTCCTGCTCGACAACAGCATGCTGAAACAGCATATCACGCACGTCGCTCTGTAGGTCGATGTGTCTGCTTTTCACCTCGTTGCTAAACAATGTAGTAAAAGACCTCACAAGAGTCTCGTTTGTTTCACCAGCTTCCAATTTATTCGACCTACACGAGCGGTGTCACACCACCAATCTCAACCGCTCGCCGCTTTCGAATCCTGCATTCCTTTTTATCGCACAGGCGCGTTCGGGCTCCAGCCAAGCGCTCGAGCTCCCGGAACCTGCTCATGCACAATTCGATATAACAGAAAACATGTAATAATATTCCTTTGTTCTAACCAAAGGATCATTCTGGCCAAGATAACCCTTCCCAGGATTTTTACAGAGGAATCAATAAGCAAGATGGGTCTATCACACTTGGGAACTGACCTATCTCCTTTTTTGAACACCGGGATACTAATGGAACATTGCCAAGACATGGGAGGACCCACTCGCCAAGCTGTATTAAAAATGTGAGTAAGAACTTTAACCCACAGACCCGTGTGATGACAAAATAAATCTGCTAGTACCGGCCAGAGGCCTTTTTTTGACATAGCGACAGCAGTTGTCTAAACCTCCTCCTCTGTAAACCATGTAGGGATGTTTCCCCACCCCAACTCATCCCCATTTGGGTTGTACCCTCCACAGAAGTACCATAAATTGCTGCGGAATGATTAGCCCAGTCAGCAGCCGGAATAAGATAATCAGTTACCCGGTTCGACACACCAGAAAAGAAGGAGCGATTAATAATTTGCCAAAAAGAGGCACTTTTATTCAAGATCTGAGGGTTTGACATATCCTCCCAACCTTGCTCCCTGATTTCCTTTTTCCGAGCTTGGGTAGCTAGTTTGTAGGCCTTCCACCTCCGACCTATTTCGGCCCTATTTCTTGGGTCATTTTTGAGCACTGCATTCAAATTCTGAAGGGCCCTAGAGCACTCAGGGTTACAACACCTTTCCCCTGGCACCTGGGACTGCCTTTTGGTTACCCTAAGCTGGCAATCGATCTGCTTACAGATCCTTCCAAAGGCCTACAGGAGCACTCTGTCATCCTCGGAGTCACACAGGCAAACTCCAGTACCTGACTTTGTTAGGCTAAATAGGACTTCTAGAAAGGTGTCATGAGATACACCATTCCAGTTTAGCCTCCTCCCCTTATCATATGGGGAAATATACAGATTAGAAGGACCTAGCTCTACTGGCCTATCCTGCTGAAGTCCCCAATCAATATGGAAAACTAAGAGGTTATGGTCACTAAAAGCGGACCAGCAAACACTAAAACTATGAATAAACCTACCCAAGAAGGCAGAAATAAAAATATAACCAATAGTCGTATTGGACCCATGACCTTTGAAGGTAGGGACGGAGGGTCTTCAATACCCTCCACTGCTTGTTTCAAGTTAAAATTAGACAAAACCTCTTCCAGGTAGCTACCTTCACAGGAATGTTCACAATGGCTTCCCTGCTCAATATCTCCATCTACTACATATTTAGTTGATTGGCAATTCAGGGGACAAAGATGCAAGTTAAGTTCTCCCATGAGAATTAAAAAATATGGACCTTTATATTTTTGCTTCTACAGACTGAAGGGGTCTACGTAAAGTGACTAGGTGTTCACTAGCGGTCTCCCGCTCAAAAGAATTAAAAAAATTAAACAGAAAAATGCTTGGAAAGCCCTCAAAATCTAGCCTCACCACTATCAGATGCAAAGGTTCAAACACTACATACAAAAGGGAACACTTCATGTCAAGGGCAACCAGGAAAAGCAGGCCACCCCTAGGACGAAAAGGTCGCATAACCATCTAGAAAACGTTAGCCTCTGTATTTCAGATCCCAAACCCACAATATCATGCTCCTTGATATCCCTTAACCACACTGTGCCTGCTTATTTTTGTACATCAAGGCTATATTCCAACTACAAACTTTTACCAATGGAAAATGCTTGCTCAAAGGTATGGCCTGGGGGGTAACCTCTTGTGCAGAGATGCCATCAGGATCCAAATGTTGTCAGTCCTGCTAGCTCCCTCAAAGGCTGAAACCTATCCCTAAGTTCTAAAGGGGGTGGGGACCACCTATTGCAAAGAGGCACTTCACTTCCAGAGTTGAGACAAATACAACTATGTTGTTTTAACGGGAAAAAACAACATTCGGGTGGTAAAAATATCCTCAGGGGAAATCATTAACCTCTGTGCCCTGTAACCTCTGTGCTCTGTGGGAAGCCCCATTTGGTGGCCGGGTGGGATGGTAACGACGTATGTCAATGCCTTGCTCTTAGTGCCTCCCCATATAAATGGTACAAAGAATCTAAAAGGGAGTCAATTTTGACAGGAGCTCTCTGTAGGGAGCTAGATGAGCTTCCATAATTGACTATAGCCGCTTAGCTACAGAATCCCAGTCCATTACCTGGGAAGCAGCAGCAGGCACACATTTACCTCCTGCCACTGCTCGCTGCGACATTAATCCTGCACAGTGAGGCCCTTGCTTTTCAGGGTCGAGCCTGCGTCGTATGCGCTTGCGCTTGCGTATTACTTGTGAGACGCTTTAGGAGTTAGAAGAGGGCTCGAAGCCCCGTCCCCGTCACGTCAGTGTCTTTCATTGGTTCGTGGGCTTGCCTGTTAATATCTTCTTGCATTCATTAGTGGAAGGCACGCATACATCATGCCTTTACCGATGGTTAGCCCTCCTCGAGTGCAGCAACCAAGTACTGAAAACATGAGAGGCTCGCTGGATTTGTGGACTACTTTTTCTCTATTTTCGCAGCGCGATCTTGCTTGGCAGAAGTCGAGCGCTTTGCATAATATCGACCCTGGTACATAGTTAATTGCACTTTTGCCAATAGGTTTCATTACAAGTGAACTGTAGCAGCGCATCGTGCTGATTTTTTCTTTCAATCAGGCACGAAAAATCCGGTTGGGAGTTTACAACTGGTAATAGCTGTAACTCGGACAAATGCGATACCCTAGTGCATTGCAAATGCTTGTTCCTTTTGCCATCCAGCTCCCCCGTTGATAAGGAAATCATTTCCGGGGCCAAACTCTTGTCTCTCATTGGGGGTGCTACTTCACTTGGCAGTACCCTGACACAACCCGGAAACAGGGCCTCCTCCTCTCCCCTCCTCTCCCCTCCTCAACCCCACAACAGCTGCAGAGGCAGAACCTTCACATCCCTCCTCTTCATCGGGGGTGACTACCCAACCCACAGACAACCTTCTTTCAGTTAGGTCAATTTTGTTTACCACAGCACCAATGACCCAATCCAACACGGTGTTGATGCTGGTAGGTTTGCAGGAAACAGCTGAACAACCTACCACTTTGCTCTTACCCATTCCAAAGTAATGGTACGAACACTCACCAAGTCAGAGGAGGGTTCCAGCCTCGTCCAGGTGATGACGGGCCCGGTCTTTGCCGATCCCTGAGCCCACGCATGTCCAGACAAACGGGAGTCATGGTGACCTTTATGGGCCTCCAGGTGCGTGAATGTCCAAGAAGTGGCCCTCCTGCTGCACGGACTGCTGGTGAATGCAGTTCTCTGTCCCCTGACCGGTGATCTTCGCGTCCCATGCACGGGAGTCAAGGTAAACTTTATGCGGCTCCAAGCATGTGCAAGTACAAGGAGTGGCCCTCCTGCCGCGGGGTCAGCAGTTGAATCCAGTTCTCTGGCCCCCCACCCGTGTTCTGCACGTTGATGAGTCAATGTGTTGTTATGTTGTATTTTATTAGTTCTACCTTAATATGTTTTTATTATTTACATGTATTTAATATATGTACATATTTGTATACATATTTTTAAAGAATGATAAACTTTTATTAATATCCTTTTACTTTCCCATAGGGAGATCTGTTCCACTGTGGCTACTATGTGGTAAAATTCACTAGAGGTAACTTTATGTTCGTAACCCCTTCTGTAAGAGGCTCCACTTCTTGATTTGAGTGGGTGCATACACCTAGGTATAAACTTACACTTGCAAACGGTGACTAGCAAAAACGTAGAGAATTACACCTAGGTGTACTAGTAAATATAAATATGTATAAATATAAACATGTATATTTTCTTTATTGAATGTGCATAGGTATAGCTATACATAATTCTGTATGTCTCACTGCCAGCTGTTCCTTTCTCCCACTTCACTCTTTGAATGTAGACTTAAGCACCATTTTCCTATCTCACACATACAACTATGGCACAGATAGTCAAAACATTATTGCATTTGTAAACGGTCCAATTCTCATACAACATTTTCTTATGTACTAAAGACATTCGCTCTGCTCTTTTTGTGAAGTGAATATGTACTGAATTAGCATTTTAGTGACATTAAACTGTGATTTGTCTTTTCCAATTTCTTGATGGTCGAAATTTAAATGTATGAAACTTTCGCAAATTGCGCCTAGTCATCAAGGGTCACATGTACAAAGATCCGGTTTTGCGACTCGCAAATTGCGAGTCACAAAACCAGATGTACAACAGTGTCAATGACATTGTCTGCGATTCGCAATGGGGTCTCAAATGACCTACCTCATGGATATTCATGAGGTAGGTCGCAATTTGCGACACCATTGGGAATGGCGGCACTCACAGGGATGGTGGCCTGCTGGTGTCAGCAGAACACCATGTCTGTGACTACTTTTAAATAAAGCAGTATTTTCTTTTTTAAATGCAACCCGTTTTCCTTAAACGAAAACGGAATGCATTTAAAAAAAAAAAAAAGGAAAAGTTTTCTTTTAATTTTTTCAGAGCAGGCGGTGGTCCGTCGCATGCATTCACAAAGGGGAAGGGATCCCATGGGGACCCCTTCCCTTTTGCGAATGAATTAACACCAATCTGAAAATGGTGCTGACTGCGATTGTTTTGTGACCGCATTCGAGGTCACAAAACAATCATACATACTATTTAGATTCGGTATTAGGAAGGGACGCCCTTGACACACCCCTTCCGAATCACAAAAAACAAACTGTTATTTGGCAACAAGTTACTGAATCGCAGTTTGAGCTTTGTACATCCCAAAAAGCAATTTTCTAGTCGCAAACGGGGCGATTCTGCGAATCGGCCCCTTTGCGACTAGAAAAATGATTCGTACATGTGGCCCCAAATGCTCATTTTGCACCTGCAAATAACCACAAACCAAAACAGGTGGTAACTAGGTGCAACCTATAAAAACAGCCCCAGAATGCATCTGCATTGTCTGCTCTGTACGTTGTGGTGAGGAGGATGAGGAAAGTGGCCAGTATGTAGAAAAAGTGGATGAGACAGGAGAGCAAAGTAAGAGTCAGTGCTACTGTTTTTCAACAGACTGAAGAGGAAATCGTTCACACATATCTGCTGAGTAATGCACTCATATTACCCAATATGATGGAACCACGCATGCGGCAACCACGCATGCCTGTACAACGTGGTCGAAACTCCGACCGCGTTGTTTCCATGCATGCCTTTACCACGCATGCCTTTACAATGATTTTTCATTGTAAAGGCATGCCTAGTAAAGGCATGTGTGGAAACGGCATGCATGGTTGTCGCACGCCACCCCCTCACCCTAAAAACAGAAGTACCCGACCTCCCTTAAAAACCCTTAAAAGCTACCCCAATACCTGCCAACCACCCACCCTGAGTCCTAAAACCAACCCCCACCCCAAAAATAAACCAACCCAACTCCTAAAAACAAAATTACCCCAACCCCTCCCCACCCTAAAAACAGAAGTACCCCTACCCCCACCCTTAAAAACTACCCTGATAACCCCACCCTGAGCCCTAAAACTGACCCCACCCCTAAAAATAAAACTACCCAACCGCTAAAAACAAAATTACCCCTACCCCCACTTCCGCCCTTAAAAACACGACCCACCCACCCACCCTAAATACAAAATTACCCTGACCCCCACCCCTGAAAACCTGCCCAAAACCTGCCCAAAATATAATTACCCTAGCCCCCACCCCTTAATAACCCGCCCCCCACCCACCCTAAATACAAAATTACCCCAACACTGCACCCCACCCCTAAAAACACGACCCCCTACCAGCCCTGAGCACAAAATTACCCCACCCCACCCCTAAAAACGCACCCCAAACCCGCCCTAAATACAAAATAACCCCAACCCCTCACCCTGCCCCTAAAACCCAACCAACCCACGCACCCTGAATACAAAATACCCACACCCCTGAAAACCCGAACCCCCACCCTGAATAGAAAATTACCCCAAACCCCGCCCCTAAAAATCCGACCCCCCACCCCACCTAAATAGAAAATTACCCCAATCCCCACCCCGAAAAACAAAATAACCCTGACACCCCACCCCTTAAAAAAAAATAGCCTAACCACCCCAACCCCTTCATCCCCGCCCCCACCTCTAAAACTACCCCCAACCCTGCCCGAGCCCCACTTACCTGACCGCGTCCTCTCCCGATGGATCTTCCTTTTTCACTGCCTTAACCACGCATGTGCATTGTTCTGCACATGCGTGGTTAAGGCAAACAAAAGGCCTGCGTTGTTCAGGCAAGCATCGTTCCGCTTGCATGCACAACGCAGGCGTGGTTCCGAACGCGTTGTTCCGGATCTTTCCCCATTTGGTATCCTTGCTGAAATTAAGCCTATCTACAGTGACACACTTTTAGGGAGCAATTCAGTTCCCACTCATATGCAGGTATTATTTTCACTGCCCCTCTTTGCCCCGGTGTGGGACTAAGGTGTAATTCCCGCTGCAGCTGGGGTAACCCAAAGTGTCCTCTCATGTTTTTAAAGCTTTTCTGTATGCAATCCTCTTGAGAATTAAGACATACAGAAAATTTCCTTCACCCACACAGGAATTTCAGTTAAATAAGTTACATATTTATTGTGTTGCACAATTCCTGCTTGTAATTGGCTGTACTGACGGAACTCATGTTCCAATATGCTCACTATCACTCAATGAATATATATTTAGAAATAGGAAGAATACACATTTACCTAACATCCAAGATATTTGCAATGCATCTAACTTCAGTATAGGTGAAGCTGCAAAGTTTCTTGGTAGAGCCATTACTCCTTTTTATTTAGTAAAAGTGGGGGGTTATGCACGCCTTGAAGATGGATATTTACTTGATAATTTAACACATATTTACCTAGACATGACAGGTATGTTCATAAATTAAGTTTGTAATATTTGTTTAACTTTAACATTGTACAAGACTTTTTTAACTCAAATTTTAAGGGTGGGCAGAATTGTCTGAGCTTCATTCCATAGAATTACATAAAAATTCTGTTGAATTCCGCAAAGGGGCAGGATGGCACCGCATTGTGTAGTGCATCTCCCCATGTGCCCTTACATAGGTACGGAAGGGCACAGAGAGCTATTCGTTCCTGTTCATACCCATTGGTGCATTTACATACACATGTAAGGGCACCGGGGGGTATGCAATGCATTGCAGTGGTTTAAGAAGGGCCGGCTGGAAGAAAGAGCAGTCACTCTATGTTTGAAAATCACTGCAGAATAAAATGTAATCTGCAGTGGTTTGTAAACATAGATCGACTGCTGCTCCCGCTTCTAGCCCTGTTTTAAACCATTGCCGTCATGATTGTATTCTGCCAGCAGAATGGAGGAATTAATCAGTAATTCTCGCTAGCAAGGGTAACGCAGAATTAGTCAATTACTCCAGTTACGTCAACAAAATTCATATTTCCACCCACTCCTATTTAACATGCTAGGAGACAGTACTTATCATTTGCGCTCCTGCATTTTAACCCCTCATCTGAACCTTGCAACACCAAGTGAGCACCACTAAAATGCTGCCCATAAAACAACACTTATGGCCTGATTACGATCTTGGCGGATGGGATACTCGTCCCAAGCATGATGGTTATTGAACAGACTATTGACTTGTTGAAATCTCGTTTCCACTACCTTCATAAATGTGATGGTGCACTACAGTACAGACTAAGTACAAGTTGCAAGATACTATGAACATGTACTATATTGCACAGCATAGATACGCGTAGAGGAGTACCTGTGATTTTGCTCGAGCCAGAATCAGATGAAGATGATGCTCCAATACCACTGCATCCCCCTCAGTATGGTGCAAGGGCTGGAGAAGGTAGAGTGTGCTATGCAGAAATCACTTGCAATTACTTTTAAAGTAAATTAGACATTGATATGTAAAAAGTAAATCATCCAAGAATGTTACTTTTAACATATTTTTATTATGTTGTATTACAGTTTTATCTTTTTTCTTGATGTTTTTGATTCTCAAACATTATTCAAAAGTTTTTTTACAGAAATTAGAAAAACTTTACTTAGTGAAAATCTTTAACATCGAAACAAATATATTAAGTAGTAGTGCAGCCATGTTTTCATATTTTTTTCTCTCACAAAGCTTGGTCCTTCTGTGCTTTCAACATGATGTGCCCCTGATACATCACTTCCAGTATTTTGTCTGCGAGTGTGTGTGTTTTATTTTATGGTAAAAGATTTGCAGCAGCTGCTTCTGACAGGGTGGCGAAGTTCCTCTGCCGTAGCGGAGGAGCTGCTGCTGCTTCTCAGCAGTGTTTTCAAGCTTTTCAAGCCATCTCTCATGTTAACTATATTACTATAATTACATGTATTGACCAGGGGCGGCTCTTCCGCAATGGCGGACGAGTGTTGCCCCCGCCAGCAGCAGCAGCTGCAAAACTTTTACAAGAAAACGATAAGAAACAATGTTTATTATTGTTTTCTTGTAAGAGGAGCGGGCTCATTCTCACTGAATTTTAATTTTCAATTGCAAGCAATGGCTTCCTTTTTTGGAAAAAGTAGTTCCGGAAGAGTCCTAACGGTGGCTCAGAAGTCAAAAACAAGAGCCTTTCACTCTCTTTCAGAAAACTCAAGTGAACATGAAAACACTTCCTCATTGGGAGGTAATGAAGACGTTCCAGAAAGCAAATTTCGCAATTTACCGATTTACAAATACTGATTCGCTATTCAGGAAATCACAATGAGCAAAATCGCTAAATTGTGAATGCGAATCAGACTGAATCACAAAATGAAGTATGGTCTCTGTGATACATTAGGGTTAGTGATTTTTAAATTTCAATACTTTAAATTCACAATTTGCAAATAACTAATCCAAACATTCATACATCTAGCCCTCTGTTTCTTTCAAAGTTCCCCATTTCCACACATCATGAAGCATTTCATCCCATAACAGTATAACTACACCTCAGTGCTCATCCTGATTGGAAAAATTCCCCAACTAGGTGCAGAGCAAAGACAAGACCCTTCTTGCCACACCCCACAGGGGCGACTTTTGCTATCGGTGTGGGTAAGCGCTTCAGCGCCCCTTGTAGAGGAAAATAGCACTACACAAATATGACAATACACTTGTCGCTGCTCTAATTAAATAATTAGAGGGTTGACGCACAGGATCTCGGATCTCTGAGGCTTCGTAAGATATAGTCAGAATTTGTAAGAATAAGCCCAAGTACCAATTAAGAATACCTTCAGGAGACTACGAATTCAGGTGAAACCCAGAAACATTTATTCAAAATTATGGTTATTAGAGAAGGCAAAACAGTTGGTTACCAAAATCTAGTCAAGCAAGAGAAGTGACATAGAGCCTGCCTCCAAAAATACCGACACATTTCCCAAAAACATCATCTTTTATAGAGTTTTAGGTAGAAAACCCAAATACTCAACATGGTGACATAACATAGTAGGGCTATATTAACAATAATACATGTGATTTAACCACTGTCTGTTCAAATACACAAGATGCATCAAATAAGTTACATCTAGTAAAAACCTAGTTTGCTGCATATTTACAAACAGAATATGAATATAAACAAAATGAGATGAGTGTGCATTTCATAACAAACGAATGCAAAAACAGGTTCCAGCAATCCATGACCCATGCAAGAGCCTTGATCAAAAAAAACTTTAATTGTTACAGAGAGATGAACATCCTCGGTTGCCACTTCATCATAAGAAATGCAGATTAATACATTTGTATTTTATCAACTTACTGACACCATGGAGAGAACCTCTGATTCACTATTTTTACTGAAATAGAAAAGCACGCAGAGACATGCACGTGGAAAGGCTCATTCATATAAGATACAAGTGTACATTTCTTTCTTGATGGGTGTCAAGGCAAGCTTTTTGAGGCCTAGATAGGCTAAAATAAGCAGATCTGAATTAAGCATTATTATCTTATTTTTAATAACACTCCTACATATTCCGAGAAGGATAACTGCTGACAACTTTCTCTTCGTCACTAAATGAATTGCATACTTCCATCCCCCTACATTACCTTTCTTTGTCCTACTTGCGTAATACATTTTCAAAGTCCTTGAAATATATGAACTGAAACTCGTAGGTATACCATTACCTTGCAGCCAGGGGACCTGGAAAAGGCCTAACACACGACCCAACATTTACTGCCTTGCACTGCACACTAGTACCAGGTTCGGACACTGTCTGTCCTTGCGCATCTCACATTTCTACCAGTGCCAGGTCCTCAAACTGCCACCAGTGTTAGTTGATTACACTGCGTCTAGCATTCTGCACCAGGGTTTGCTTCTCAGACACACAGACCATCAGCTTCACACACTGGCTCACTAGCGCCCCTCCTGACTCTGCTGTCTGCTGCGGTTTCCCACAATGCCCACCAGTTTTAGCTTTTCGCTCTGTTCAACAGTGCCACCTCCACACTGTCAGTTTCTTGAATTACCGTCCATTGCACTTTAGATGCTATTACGTGAGAGGAAACTTCAAATTGAGTGCCCATTCACCCGCTGACCTCTCTTCAGAGACTGCCACCAGGGAACGATCGGAGATGTTGAGCTTGTGACTAATAGAAAGGGAGAGGACGCGCTGCAGGTCACACGCATAGATAGATTTTTGTGCAGGCAGCAGCAGAAAGGGATCTGTAAAAATCACTCATTGGGTTGTGCGTCTGCTGCAGTAATCTTAATGTAGGCTGAACGTCACGTATTAAAATTCTTGCTATTTTTTCTTGTAGGGACTATAGCATTTTTACCATTGAATCTGACAATGGCAACACTTATTATTTTAGTTCTAAGGGACAATAAAATGCCCTATGCATTGCTTTAATGGGCCGTACTGTCCGATACGGAATACCGGCACTTTTTGAAATTGAGAAGGTGGGTACGTGCACTTCTCAAGAAAAACGTAATTCTTTTAATTGGGGAGTACCGGCACTTCTATTTTTTTATTTCGAGCAATGGTCCCTATGCATGCGGTGATGATATTGTTACCTTTCGCTCATGAGGCCATTCGCTAAGAGAAGTAATGACGAGTCGACGTAAACTGCTGCGTGAGGTTGGCTCTCAGCCAAAACCTGCTGACATAATGGCCGCCGGCGCGTCTGAGGTTAGCGGCACCAGGTTCACACACTTCTTAAAAACGCTTTCATTCTTACTCAAGTGTCCGCAACCTGTGATGGATGGCGTTCCTCAACTGCAGTCTCCTGCATTTTTATTACCACGTGGCGATTTCCCTTGTGACAAACACATCTTCCCTCTTACTTTTCACCTTCCTCACCACGCACACGTGCAGGACATCAGTGGAAAGCTCCAAAAATGAAAACTAAGATGGCCAGACTAAGCAGACTGCTAACGCTGTTTTGATATTTTTGTAACACAACGATGACGACAACTACAATAATACATTGTTTTTCTAGTTAGTACTTAATACCACACTTCCACCTTTTCTGAGTGCAATACAAACCATGTTACTATTACGCCACTTAATGATGCTCAGCGGAATTTTTAAACGAGAACTACGAATATAGTTAAATCTCTAAAAAAACACAAAGTTTTGTTGCAATTTGGGTTATCGCCCACCAAAATAGGAAACTGACGGCTGGTCTGTACTTGGAGGAGAATGTAGATTTTCCTAGTAGATTATGACGGAAAGTCTTAATTTTATTAAAGACACCGGAGGCGAGTATTATGCTTCTCTAACTTGCTATAATTTTAATAGCAGCAGTCAAGAAAATCTACAACTCCCAAAAGGCTTTGAACAGAGAAGCCAATGGGAGAGAAAAACGTAATGAAAACTGCACCAATCAGAACAATGGAAGATATGTATCCACTAAGCTTGACTGCGACCAGCCCTCTTTCTTGATGCGAGAAGGCTAGTAATTACGAGAAAACAACAGGAAGATGGCCAAGATTATAGCAATTGCTAGAGTCAAAGAACAAAAGTCTTAGATCAGATCCAAACACAAACGAAGTGAAGAAGATATCCGGTAGTGAGGAGAGGTACTGCCTCGGAAAGGATCCGGCTGTCCAGTTGATATGTTCATGTCCGACAAAACCACCTTCTGATCAGGTAGAAGTTTGAGTTGGAGTGGAGGTTGCTGCAGAGAAGGGAAAAACAAGAGAAAAAATCAGAAATATCTCCTTGTTGAGGCGGGATTAAACTCGCCTCCGTGTCTTTAATAAAATTAAGACTTTCCGTCATAATCTACTAGGAAAATCTACATTACAGATTAGATAATTTAGGATCCAGTTTGAGTAACAACCCCTTCCTTCTCTCATGAGTGATGGCAGCGTTGGCGTTACCTAACAAGCAAAATGCCCTTTGAGTCCAGAGGGAAAGTTCGGAAGGATCGATGTCTGTATTGTCCGTTTTGGCTGCTTCTGCCAGATCCAAAATACGAGCCAGAGGACCCACTAAATCAAGGAGCTTATCCTGGCAATTTGACCAGGCCTTGTCTACCCCTTTGCGGGGGTCTTTGCCAAATTTAGAGAAAAAAGTCAAAAGTGATTCATCAATCACAGGGGTTGTAGTAATGCTGGAAGAGAGGGAAGGTCTGGGGCATTCTGACCTTAGTTTAGCTCTCGTTTGCTTATCCAGGGGAAGCCTTAACCTGGAAGCTATATATTGACCCACATGGCACGCAGGAGTCCACTCCGTGGAGTTAGGATGGTGGAGGTAGGAAGGATCAAACATGGGGTTACCTTCTGAATCTAAAACAATTTTTGCTGAAAAGTGGTTAGAAACTTCCAATTTAGGCTTTTTAGGAGGGGAAGCCTGTGAGAGCGAGCCCCATACATCAGAATCATCGTCCAAATCATCCATATCACCGACGTCATTGTCGGTATCAGAAATATGTGTTACTATAACCTGTTTTGGCGCTGAAAGAATATTTTTTGTTTTGGACTTACGTTTGCCAGAAACCTTATTAGAATTCCCCTCCTTAGAAGGAAGCCCGGGAGGCATTTCATCCTCAGTCATGGGTGAAGAGACTTCACCAGTCAGCAAAGCGCCATCTTTTTGTAGAGACAAATCCTTGTTTTTTCCCTTTCTGCTATCCCCCGCAGAATGGGCCATAAAGGATTTGAAAACCATATTCTGTACAGAACTCTCAATGTTCTTTGACATCTTATTCATAGTGGCTGACACAGCCTTTGTCACAGCCTCATTAATAAAGGCTCCAAATTCTTTATTACTTGAAAATTCAGAAAAAGGGTCTTGACCTTCCATAATAGCAAAAAATAACCAAGGGGCGAAAAAGTTAGAATAAAATAGGCCAGGAGAGGAAAAAACCTGAGAGGAAAGTGTTAAAACTATAGGCAGGCTGAGGAAGTCTATAAACACGCCCTAGGAGGCGTGGCCGAGCTCTGAAACACAGGGGAAAGAAAACCGGAGAGCTGTTCACCTCGTAAACGAGGTCTAGGCAGAAACGCGATGAACCGGCACACTCGGTGAGTTCAAGGAGACAGTCTGAGGCAGGCTGAAGCCAAGACAGAGCCGCGGGGAAAACCAACAACAAAGCGGACGCGTTTCCAGTCGAGCGCGACCGTTAGAACGCTCGAGGCAGGAAAGCTGCCGCAGACGCCCGCGAGCGCAGTGAAAACAACACGGGTCGTGAAACCCGAGCAGTTTAAGTAGAACAACCATAAATATCGGTAGCTTTTTAAAAACAGCGCGAAATCATAGAACAACATTCGAAACCCAAAATAAAGAAATGCATTATAAGAATAAAACGTAGGAAAGAAATGTGCGTGACTTATCTTGACTGCGAGCAGCAAGAAAGAGGGCTGGTCGCAGTCAAGCTTAGTGGATACATAGCTTCCATTGTTCTGATTGGTGCAGTTTTCATTAAGTTTTTCTCTCTCATTGGCTTCTCTGTTCAAAGCCTTTTGGGAGTTGTAGTTTTTCTTGACTGCTGCTATTAAAATTAAAGCAAGTTAGAGAAGCATAATATGAGCCTCCGTTCTTGACATAAAATGGCCTCCGGACTGGAGCCCTTCCGGGGTTATAGCAGTCCATTCTCACTATCTAAATGGCGTATATGCACACTGCACTGGCAACCCACCAGGCCACCAGGCTGTCTCTGCAGGACGAATGCATGGGTCTTAAGGCTTCGTGCTGAAAACTAAATTAGCACAGTGGATAGACTAACAACTAACGATTTATTCACACCGACAGCTGGTTATAAAGGGAACATATGGGTAACGCCACGAAAATTCAGAATAGACAACGAAAGGTGGAATACCTTTTGTGCTTGGTATTACTTTGTGGTTAACCAAGATAATTCAGTCAGCATATTTTTTGTGCGCTGGCAAAAACAGGAAACTCTTGTTAAAAACAAGCTAACCCAGTTACTAGCAAATTCGTGTTTGGAACACTTTGAAAGTCCTCACTCCTGCCTGATTTGCTGCTTCTGTCCAATCCATCCGTCACCCACACACATACACAATGCTGAACAGGCATGGTCACTCTAGTTATCCGGAAGGGCAGGGCCAAATGACGCTGCAGGGTTGACTAAATTATGGAGCAGGAAAAAGCAAATTATGGGGGTAATGTGTCAAATTTCGAACAGTATTACTTCTTTACTTTGCCAGGTTTTCACATATTAGAAACACTGCATGGGTTAAGGCTTCCCCTCATTAATATTAGTTTAGCGCCAAGATATAACAATCATAAACTGAAAAGAGACATGCTGTTATGCAACCAAATGCCTGCTGCTGCATAATCCTGGCCCCCTGATATACCTCTGTAAAAAATTGTCCAGAAATTTTCATTTTTGATTTGTGTTTTTGGATCAATAGAGAAGTAATTTAGCTTGGGTAGACAATGCTGACCCGGGCCAAATTTTACTGGACGACATTTTTAAAAATACAGGATGTGTTGCAGTGATGATGTAATATTTCAGGATCCGTGAGACTCATATACTTCATTTCGGTGTTAAAACATAAGTTTTGGGGGTCAATTAGTCTTATAGAGACAGAAAATAACTCCTCAGAGCAACTCTTCTGCCATTTTCCAAAATGGTGACTATAATAGAGGAAGAAGAGCCATATATAGAAATGAAACAAACAATAATTTTTTTAATCCCTTTGTGTAAACACCAATGTTTAGGATCTGAATATGGAAAAAAATGATGTTTATCACTCCTGTTTTATATACGGTTTCCTAGTTCACTTTATTAATTTTTTTCAGCAATCACTTGTGGTATATTTGCAGAATGGTGGACATTTGAGAACAGCATATCAACAAGGACATCTTTTTGTAGCACAGGTTTTGCAAGTGCATGTATGTGTGAGTTCTGTGGGTAGAGGCTTCAGAAATTTTGTCGGTTTTAGCACCCTATCGATATCTTCCTAATCAAACATAGATCTTTCTCTACATATGCATCATCCAAAACATTTACACATCTTCTGATCAATTAGAATGCTCTCTTAATGTGTCCACACACAGAATAGGACATTGGTCGAAGGTCACTTAGCGGGACCGATCTCTTAAACTCACTGTACCAAAGACTGTCAAGTATATGACAGTAAGAACTAGTTTTCCCCACACTCACAAGGTATTTTCAACATCTTTAAAGTCACATTCTTCTTCTGTCCCAGCAAATCTTTTTGGAAACTTCACAGGTACAGCAGTTAAAGCTCCAAGCTTTGTCCAATTTTGCTCACAGTGTCATCACCCGTAAAAGTATGTGCCTTGATGAGAACACTGGGCATCTCTGGGTCAAGCTTCTTGCATAGAATATGAAGCTGGATTAAGTGTCTTTTCTTGCCTGTTCCATAATGTATCCTTAACTCTGACAGTCCTCGACTTATAAACATTGCAACAAATCTAAGTAGCACAATAATAACATCTGTGTAATTTGACAGTACAACGACTCAATAGGACCATTTTGAACAGCCCACTCAACATTTGCACAACTCGAAGGTCAGCTCCTCCAATTTCCTTTTCAATTCTTGAATAATATGGCCTGCACCTTTTGAATATGTCTCTGCAGGCACCTACTCCTCAGAGACAATCATTCCGCTTGCAATAAGTGGAATTACATTGTTTACTGAAGCATCAGCAATGTTTTGGCTGGTTAATAGCTCG
Organism: Pleurodeles waltl; assembly: GCF_031143425.1. Taxonomy (NCBI): domain Eukaryota; kingdom Metazoa; phylum Chordata; class Amphibia; order Caudata; family Salamandridae; genus Pleurodeles; species Pleurodeles waltl. Next base: position 639,839,837 of record NC_090446.1, on the reverse strand, counting down.
AAGTTCATATTGTTCGATGTTGATGACCTGGATTTATCAAATTGCACAAGAATAGGTGTCAAATGTTTGGTACAGACATGATCAATTGTTCCACTTGTAGACATTTGCATTCTCTCACATTCTTTGACAGATAGTTCAAGATAATTGTCAAAGACAATGTGCAGTTCTTGCAAAGTGCACACTGACTTTAATATCTGTAGCACAGTCTGAAAGACCTCTCCTAAGTTTTTCATGGATGAAATCTTGACTATTCACAATTGTGACATATAGTCCACAACAACAGCAGTTTTCAATGAGAACACCTTTTCCAATTGAAATTCTTCAGGTGAAGATTTTGTGTTGTTTTCTAGCTTCTGTACGCGTTTGTGCTTCACCGGTTTGGTTGCAGCATATTCCATCAAATAATGCATTTGTTGGAAGAAGATCATGTGACAGAATGTCCTTGATAAATTCATCCCTTTCTTCTGCTATAGCCATCTCTCTATGTGCTTACAAAAGTTGTTTTTGTAACCTGTTTTGTAGTGGCCGGTTGGATAAAACTCTTACTATGGCAATGAAAGCATGGAATTTTAGCTTTAGTGATTATGTCAAACAGCTTTCTCTCTTTCAATACAAATCTCTCGTGCTTCAGTTCTGCATATAATTTCGATCCCTGTGTCTTTATATCATTCTCCGCATTTGGTTTGGTCACAAATTTGTGTGGTCACACAGGCTCAGTAATTTCAAAGGATTTTTCTTGCTGCTGCATGAAATGAAGAAGGCTGTCATGTTTTTTAAAATGTTCCCCTCTCTTTCCCATAAGTATGTGGTGAGGAACAGTTTCACAATAGTCCATTAATTTTGAATTTGTTATCTGTGCTGCTGATGCCCCTGCGGCCCTGCCCCTTCCCCGCAAAGTGCTTTTCCTGCCCTCCCACCTTTTAGCTGACCAGACCCCCTGCCTCCTTCCCCTTCTTAATGGAAGCCGCAGTGCAGGCGTGCAGAGGATGTGCGCATCGTTCGGGCCACTGGCATGCCGAAGGCACGCCAAAAGCAAGCCCGTCTGTGCCCGTCCGTGCATGGACCGCACCCAGCACCACTGACCCTGGTTCTCGCACCATCTGCCAGTTTGACAGCAGCACTCTACCCACCCTCAACCCGGGAAGATCCTCGGACTGCCGCCGAACTGACCCCAGGAACACCCATGGACCTTTTTCTTGCTGCCCCTGCTCCTGCACTCTCCAAGGACCACCTTGTGATCCCACACTAAGCATCGACAGCAACCCCAAGTGCATATCTCGTTCCCTCGTCAAGCACTCTGTAGAAGTCTGGGACCTTCTCGACTCAACAGCCCCGGGTGTCGCCTTCTTCATGGAGACATGGCTTACCCCTACTGTTACCCCAGACATCGCCACAGCCATCCTGGGCAGCTACAAAATCATCCACAAGGACAGAGCCAATTGTCCTGGAGGAGGCATTGCCATAATCTACAAGAACAACCTCTGCCTGACAACCACCAACAAGTCACAGTTTCAGTCAACTCACAAGCACCTACATTTCCAGATCCAGACCAACCCCAACACCTACATCCATGGCACCCTCATCTACAGGCCGCCTGGACCCCAACCCCAGTTCTGCGAAGACATTACCAACCTCGTCGCCCCCCAAGCACTCAGCTCCTATGAATACATCCTACTGGGTGACCTCAACTTCCACCTTGATAACCACGATGACCCCAACACCACAAACCTCCTGGACAACCTCACAGCTCTCGGCCTCAAACAACTCATCAACGTCCCCACCCAGAGAGCTGGCCACAATCTCAACCCTGTTTTCTCAGCAGGAGACAACATCACCATCTTCCACACCTCCAAACACCAAGGGACCGACCACAAGCTCATCCACTTTACTTACACAAAGAACACCGCACGCCACTACGCCACAGTCCCCCCAGCAGATGCTGGGGCAAAGTCATGGAAGCACAACTCACCATGCTCTCAACCACTCCCTCTCACTGGACACAGCGGACACAAATGAAGCTGCACACAACCTACACACCTGGTTATCAAACTGCACTGACAATGTAGCCCCCGAAGGAAAACAGCAGGCAATCGACAGAGAAAAACACCTAAATGGTTTGCAGCAGACCTACAGGAATCCAAGTGCTACTGCAGATGACTGGAATGGAAATGGAGGATCAGCAAATCAACCGAAGACCGCACAGCCTACAAAAATGCAGTCACCACCAGAACATAAGAGCCACCAAAAAAGGTGCCTGTCAAGGGCGCCTCAACACCAGCACTCACAACAGCAAAGAACTCTTCGTCATCGTCAAAGAGTTCACGACCCCGGGGACAGACACCTCATCCATCCCTCCCTCCTAAGACCTCTGCGATGACCTCGCTACCTACTTTCACTGTAAAATCCAGGATATCTATGAAGGTTTCAGGAACCAAAACCCCGCCAGCACTGCTCACCAACACAGACCTAGCACCTCACCAGATACTGATCTTCTGGACCCCCATCAGTAAAGAGGACACCCTAAAACTGATGAACTCCATCTACTTAGGAACACCCTCAGATCCATGCCCTCATCGTATCCTCAACTTGGCCAGTGCCACCATAGCACCGGAACTCTGCTGAACCATCAACTGATCCTTCGAGACCGCCACATTCCCCTCATACTGGAAGCCTGCTGAAATCAACCCACAACTCAAGAAACCCACCACTGACCCATTGGAGCTGAAGAACTATAGACCCAGGTGTGAGAAAGTAGCCTCTTCCTAGCCTTGTTACCCCGACATTTGGCCTGTTTGTGAGTATATGTCAGGGTATTTTCACTGTCTCACTGGGATCCTGCTAGCCAGGGCCCACTGCTCAAAGTGAAAACCCTATGTTGTCAGTATGGTTGTTATGTGTCAATGGGACCCTGCTGGCCAGGACCCCAGTGCTCATAAGTTTGTGGCCTATATGTATGTGTTCCCTGTGTGATGCCTAACTGTCTCACTGAGGCTCTGCTAACCAGAACCTCAGTGGTTATGCTCTCTCTGCTTTCCAAATTGTCACTAACAGGCTAGTGACCAATTTCACCAATTCACATTGGCATACTGGTACACCCATATAATTCCCTAGTATATGCTACGGAGGTACCCAGGGTATTGGGGTTCCAGGAGATCTCTATGGGCTGCAGCATTTCTTTTGCCCCCTATAGGGAGATCTGACAATTATTACACAGGCCTGCCAGTGCAGCCTGAGTGAAATAACGTCCATGTTATTTCACAGCCACTTACCACTGCACTTAAGTAACTTATACGTCACCTATATGTCTAACCTTCACCTGGTGAAGGTTGGGTGCAAAGTTACTTAGTGTGTGGGCACCCTGGCACTAGCCAAGGTGCCCCCACATTGTTCAGGGCAAATTCCCCGGACTTTGTGAGTGCGGGGACACCATTTCACGCGTGCACTATACATAGGTCACTACCTATGTATAGCGTCACAATGGTAACTCCAAACATGGCCATGTAACATGTCTTAGATCATGGAATTGTCACCCCAATGCCATTCTGGCATTGGGGAGACAATTCCATGATCCCCCGGGTCTCTAGCGCTGAACCTGGGTACTGCCAAACTGCCTTTCCGGGGTCTCCACTGCAGCTGCTGCTGCTGCAAACCCCTCAGACAGGTTTCTGCCCTCCTGGGGTCCAGGCAGCCCTGTCCCAGGAAGGCAGAACAAAGGATTTCCTCTGAGAGAGGGTGCAACACCCTCTCCCTTTGGAAATAGGTGTGAAGGCTGGGGAGGAGTAGCCTCCCCCAGCCTCTGGAAATGCTTTGATGGGCACAGATGCTGCCCATCTCTGCATAAGCCAGTCTACACCGGTTTAGGGATCCCCCAGCCCTGCTCTGGTGCGAAACTGGACAAAGGAAAGGGGAGTGACCACTCCCCTGACCTGCACCTCCCAGGGGAGGTGCCCAGAGCTCCTCCAGTGTGCCCCAGACCTCTGCCATCTTGGAAACAGAGGTGTTGCTGGCACACTGGACTGCTCTGAGTGGCCAGTGCCAGCAGGTGACGTCAGAGACTCCTTCTGATAGGCTCTTACCTCTCCTAGTAGCCAATCCTCCTTCCTAGGTAGCCAAACCTCCTTTTCTGGCTATTTAGGGTCTCTGCTTTGGGGAATTCTTGAGATAACGAATGCAAGAGCTCACCAGAGTTCCTCTGCATCTCCCTCTTCACCTTCTGCCAAAGGATTGACCGCTGACTGCTCAGGACGCCTGCAAAACCGCAACAAAGTAGCAAAGACGACTACTAGCAACCTTGTATCGCTCATCCTGCCGGCTTTCTCGACTGTTTCCTGGTGGTGCATGCTCTGGGGTTAGCCTGCCTCCTTTCTGCACCAGGAGCTCTGAAGAAATCTCCCGTGGTTCGACGGAATCTTCCCCCTGCAACCGCAGGCAACAAAAGACTGCATCACCGGTCCTCTGGGTCCCCTCTCAGCACGATGAGCGTGGCCCCTGGAACTCAGCAACTCTGTCCAAGTGACTCCCACAGTCCAGTGACTCTTTAGTCCAAGTTTGGTGGAGGTAAGTCCTTGCCTCCCCACGCTAGACTGCATTGCTGGGTACCGTGTGATTTGCAGCTGCTCCGGCTCCTGTGCACTCTTCCAGGATTTCCTTCATGCACAGCCAAGCCTGGGTCCCCGACACTCTAACCTGCAGTGCACAACCTTCTGAGTTGTCCTCCGGTGTCGTGGGACTCCCTTTTGTGACTTCGCGTGGACTCCGGTTCACTCCCCTTCTAAGTGCCTGTTCCAGTACTTCTGCGGGTGCTTCCTGCTTCTGTGAGGGCTCCCTGACTTGCTGGGTGCCCCCTCTGTCTCCTCATCCAAGTGGCGACATCCTGGTCCCTCTTGGGCCACAGCAGCATCCAAAAATCCTAACCGTGACCCTTGCAGCTAGCAAGGCTTGTTTGCAGTCTTTCTGCGTGCAAACACCTCTGCAAGCTTCTTCACGACGTGCGACATCCGTCCTCCAAAGAGAAAGTTCCTAGTCCTCTTTGTTCTTGCAAAACACCAAGCTTCTTCCATCCAGTGGCAGCTTCCTTGCACCCTCAGCTGGCATTTCCTGGGCTCCTGCCCACTCTCGACACTTTTGCGACTCTTGGACTTGGTCCCCTTGTCTTACAGGTACCCAGGTCCGAAAATCCACTGTTGTTGCATTGCTGGTGTTGGTTTTCCTTGCAGAATCCCCCTATCACGACTTCTGTGCTCTTTGGGGGTTGTAGGTGCATTTTACACCTACCTTACAGGGTCTTGGGGTGGGCTATTTTTCTAACCCTCACTGTTTTCTTACAGTCCCAGCGACCCTCTACAAGCTCACATAGGTTTGGGGTCCATTTGTGGTTCGCATTCCACTTTTGGAGTATATGGTTTGTGTTGCCCCTATACCTATGTGCTCCTATTGCAATCTATTGTAACTTGACACTGCTTGCATTACTTCCTTTTGCTATTACTGCATAATTTTGGTATTGTGTACATATATCTTGTGTATATTTCTCATCCTCATCCTGAGGGTACTCACTGAGATACTTTTGGCATATTGTCATAAAAATAAAGTACCTTTATTTTTAGTATATCTGTGTATTGAGTTTTCTTATGATATTGTGCATATGACACCAGTGGTATAGTAGGAGCTTTACATGTCTCCTAGTTCAGCCTAAGCTGCTTTGCCATAGCTACCTTCTATCGGCCTTAGCTGCTAGAAACACCTCTTCTACACTAATAAGGGATAACTGGACCTGGCACAAGGTGTAAGTACCTCTGGTACCCACTACAAGCCAGGCCAGCCTCCTACACCAGGTCTCTTCCCCTTTTCAGCCAAGGTAACTGAGAAGTCAGTGAACCAGCAACTCACTGATTTTCTCGAGACACACCGCATCCTAGACCCATCTCAATCCAGATTCAGAAGCAACCCCACCACTGAAACTGCACTCTTAGCAGCCACCGATGACATACGCATCATACTGGACCACAGAGGCATGGCCGCACTCATCCTTCGCAACCTCTCTACTGCATTTGACACCGTCTCCCACTCCACCCTCTGTGACAGACCACACAACGCTGGCATCTGAGATAGAGCCCTGTATTGAATCAGGTACTTCCTCACCAGAAGAACACAGAGTGTCAGACTATCGCAGTTCACTTCAGAACCCAAATACACATGCTGCGGAGTGCCCCAAGGATCTTCACTCAGTCCAATGCTATTCAATATCTACATTGCCCGCTTGCCAAGATCACCAAACAGCGCATGCTAAACATAGTCTCCTATGCCAATGACACCCAGCTGATCCTCTCCCTGTATGAGGACCGTGCTCAAGCCAAGAGCAATCTCCACAACAGGATAAGAGCAGTCGCTGCCTGTATGGAGGCCAGCAGCCTCAAGCTCAGCTTGGACAAGACAGAAATCCTCGTAATCGGCTCTACTTCTTCTGCCTGGAATGACTTCCAGGGGCCCATCGCTCTGAGAAATACCCCCGCCCCACAGACCACAAGCGCAACCTTGGTATTATCCTGGACTCCTCTCTATCCATGACCCGCCAAGTCAATGCCATCTCTTCATCATGCTTTCATGCCCTCCGACTCCTGCAGAAGATTTTCAAGTGGATTCCCTAAGACACGAGAAAGACAGTCACTCACGTACTCATCACTAGCAAACTGGACCACGGCAATGCCCTCTGTGCCGGCATCACCAAGAAAATTCAATCAAGACTTCAAGGAGTCCAGAATGTAGCAGCCAGACTAATTCTGGACATCCCCCCTACACAGCCACATCTCCTCCCACCTCAGAGACCTACACTGGCTCCCAGTCAACAAGTGCATCACATACAAACTCCTGATCCACACCTCCAAGGCACTGCACAACATAGGACCTGCATACCTCAACCACTGCCTCGCCTTCTACGTACGTACCCAACAGACGTCTCTGTTCTCTCCAGCTCACCCTGGAAGCCACCCCCAAGATCCAGAAAAGCAAATCAGGAGGAAGATCCTTCTCCTACCTAGCAGCCCAGAAATGGAACATGCCTCCTCTCAAGCTCAGGCAGACCGCATCACTGATGCAGTTCAGAAAGGACCTCAAGACATGGCTCTTCGACTGAGCAGCACACCCACAAACAGGGCATTGAGACCCTATGGGGGATTAGCTGTGCTTTACAAATTCATGATTGATTGATCATATTCATTTTTACGTGGCAGAGCTTTTATGGGATCTCTGGGTCGTCTGTTCCAGTTTCATATCTGGGGCCACAGCATTGAAACTTCCCTCACTTTCGTTCACCACAAAATGCCTTTGGATGAATTTTCTGTAAATGTATGGTTTTTCCACTTCTAGCATCTTCACTCTTTCCAAATACCAGGACCCATATCTCAGATAGTTTGTGCAATCAAGTTCTCAAAACACAGTAATCAGTGACTCCACAGTCTTCTCATGCAGCTCCCAATTACCTTCCCAATCAGCATGTACCAAGTTTTTCACTAGAGCTATTATGTGTAAAACATTTCCCCAGTACTTGCAAAGTTATGATTTTTCTTCATATTTGTTAACAAACTCTACGAACTTGGTTTCCAGGTTTTCTGATTTTGAACTAAGTGTATTGAACATTGCCTGGGTTTGTATTATGACTTTTGAATGACGTGCACCCTGTGCCTTCTTCACTTCTGAGATAAGATTTGCAAAATCTAATTTGTCATTCTTGTTCCAGTAAACATTCCAACACAACATTTCTATAGCCTCAGATAAGATGAGCATGCTATGTAACAAATTAAAATAATGAGTTCCGCTCAATACTGACTGGACAGTTTTGCTTCTGCACACTGCAACACAACTTTTGTCATGTGGGAAACACCCATAATTGGGAAATGATCATTGAATTCTACTGGACTGCTTATACAAATGTCAGCTACAATATGGAAACACCTTCATCACAGAAAATTGGCAGGATAGGCTGGTCTTCAAGCGGAGCACACACATTTTGGACATTTTTTAGGGCTGCGTATACTGTTGCATACTCTGTGAATAGAGTTGGTACTACTGGTAAAAACCCAACCTTCTTCAGTGGTCGGTACTCTAAGAGATGTATTCCAGCTCATGGAGGAACTGGCTTTTCTTTATCCTGCATCCGCACCGAATAAGCTATATGAGAAATTAAGTTAAATCAGATTTATGGACCACACCATCAGGTAGAAGAAGATCCTTGTCTTCAGTCACTTTAAAACTTTCTTGTAGACTGGGACGTGTTGATGGGTTGTAGTGATTTTATACACGTTGGCAAGGCAGCTGGGTTATAAGTTTGAAGCCACTTTTGTTTATGCCTACAGCTGACGCAGCTTTTTTCCAGCAGCTACTTCATTGGTACAGTCTTGAAAAAGCCCTGTGGCAGTATCATGTGTGCTGGATGTTCCAGACAAAGAAGAGCTGTCTTCAAAATTATGAAGCACATCAATTGTAAATCCATTCCTGGCAAAGACTTGGAATTGGTGTGCTGTCGGATCACAAGATTTTATAGCACGAGCTGCTGACAAGTTCCTGCTTGGTACTATGTCATTATAACTTGTTGATACACCAGCCCTATTCATTGAAGTGATTAGCTCTATACTTTTGCACTTGTCATAGATTGTGTTTGCAGTCATCATATGTAATTTTATTTTTGCCATGGTGTGATTCATAAAACATGATTAGGAAAAAAATGTACATTTTCACAACATAAGCCTGTCAATTCATAGGATTTTCTTACACTTCTTTGCTTATACCTTCAAAGCCATCATCAATGTTGTCGGCTTCTGTTTCGAACTCAGGAGCTTTAGTTTCTAAAAGTTTTGCTTTGCTGATATTAAACAATGATGTAAAAAATGTAAGATGACACCAGGCATTCTTGTTGACTCCCATGATGTGTGGAGCTCTGGGGAATCACTAAAGTGTTCATTAAGTCCAAAATCTAAATCTTTCAGGACATTTCTTTAAATGGTGACTCCTGATTTTACTGCATCCTGTGATTTTATTTTGGCAGCAAGAACTTTAGGAGTCAAATCAGCTGGGGACACCATAAGTGGCTCATTCTTTTTGTTAGACAGACAAAAACAAATTCTGTCATTGTACATGCTAACCAGAAAAATCTTAATTTCATTATTATGGATCAATACAGTTTAATAAATGTTGACCATTATTTCTCTGATCTCACTGAGTGTGAACCCTTAGCGAGCGCTCAAAAGTGGCTTTTAAACTTCATTTGCTTTTTCAAATAGTGCAATCGTAACTGAAGGCTGGTGGTCACCTTGTTGCTGGGAGCTCATTGTACATTCATATTTTCAAATGTATGCATGCATTCAGTTTGGGTGGGTATACAAATGTGCTGCAAATGCATTCACCTCACTGTTTAGTTTAGCTACTCAGCTGAAAACGTCATCTTGAAAGAAAATAGCGGCAGGTAAAAAAATGTTTGCTCTTTCAGATTCACATACTCTGTACTTTGTTCTCTCATCAATCCCTTTGACCTTGTTCTGGCTAAACCACAAATAACACATTGAAGATTCTTTGCTTTCTGAGCAGTTGTTAGAGTTGGACAAGGGGTAGCTATCTATCTTCTAGGTGGATGGGCATTGGGTTTGGTTGCTGTCACTTTCTCAGAAGCCTGAGATTCTTGTTGTGATTCACTGGTTTCTGCTATTTTTTGACACATTGTTTTCCCAGGCTTTTTTTTCCATTGCATACGACTTGCAGCACTTGTTACAATGGTAAAAATTATGATCCTCTTCGCCGATCAGTTTCAATCTTTTGTGAACTTTGTCTTGCTCTATTTCTACAGCACCTCAAACTCTTTTCTGTCCAGCTGAAGTTGATGTTAGCTTTTCTTTTGGATTAGTTTGGCATATGACACATTTTCTTTGTTGAACGAGCCTCAAATGTTGTAGTTAGCAACACCCTGTCAGGAGGTAAAGGTCCTCTGCTACCACCTGCTTCGCTCATGTTTACAAATTTGAATGAAAGCAAAACCTGAAACAAAAACAATATTAACATAAATTACCAATATGATAGCTAAAACACATCATTATAGAGCTTCCATTCTGGAAAATGGCAGAAGGGTTGCCCTGAGGAGTTATTTTCTGTTTATATAAGACTAATTGACTCCCAAAACCTATGCTTTGACACCAAAATGAGGTATATCGGTCTCATGGTTCCTTAAAGATTACATCATCATGGAAACACATCCACCATTTTTTTAAATGTTGTCCAGAAAAAATCGGCCCAGATTAGCAGTGTTTACCCCAGCTAAATTACTTCTCTAATGATACAAAAATAAAAATCTCTGGACAACAATTTTTTTACAGCAGTATATCAAGGGGCCAGAGCTATGCAGGACAACACACGTGGTAGCGTTTTTAGTTACGTTTGATCTGTTTGAAATAGACATTATTTTTTTGGTAAAGTATGATAATTATGGAGAAGATGATGAATTATGTGGCAAATGTAGCATGTCCATCATTACTTGAAAAATGCTGTGGCTGCAGAATCACGTAATTCATGGGAAGTGAGTGTAGGACTTATCTCATTACAATGCTGGATGGTCTTTTACTGGCTTTCTCTGTACACTAAAAGTTTTGAAAAATCAGGGTATTTCTTGAGCTGATGACTCAAGTAGAGGGGCATTTGGGCCTTCCTCGCCCTCATTTTTGCACCTTTGCTCCTCTGAAATATTCCCAGGTAAGGTGGGTGTCTAATTAAGTCATGAGTAATATCACTAGTCTTCATTTTGTCCCATATTGACAAATCTTCACAACATTTTCAAAACTAGTTTACCAGTCACTTCCGATGCTGTCTGGAAAGTTTCAGGGTGATCCATCGAGTGGGGGCTGAGAAAAAGGGGGGTCCACAAACACATTTTCCATACGCAATTTCCCATAAGGATTTTAGATACAACTTCAGCCCTAACCGCTGAACGGAATTGCACCAACTTTGGCAGAAGGCTAGAACCTGGTCCAGAAAAAGTGCTTTTTGTAATTTGGTGTAAATCTGTTCAGTAGTTTTGGAATTATCTATGTAAAAAGATTTATGTCTATCTAGAGACACGGATCCACCATGAATCCTCCATGGATCTGGTGGATTTGTGGATCCATGTGCCCACTGCAATTCCGTGATTGGCCGGCCGCAATCTGAGAGGAAAGTTGCAGCCACCATTTTGTTTATCAGTACTCGGTACCCAGCGGCGAATATAACATTTAAAAACGTGATAGAAGGGGCAGGATAGAAGTACCCTGACCCCATGGGACTGATGTAGGGGTTCCCCACTCACAGATTTACAAAACTACTAACACATCCACTCATAGAACCACACAGCCACTCACACACCCACTCACACATCCACACAACTAATCACACACCCACTCATGAACCTATACAGACACTCACCCACCTACTCACATACCCACAAAATCACTCACACACAAAAACAACCACTCCCACTCACAACCCCAAGCAGCCAGTCACACAAGCACCCACACACTCACTTACACACGCACACAACCAGATTACAGGGACATTATAGTCAGGAAATAACTTTAAAAACATAGAACTTCACTGGAATAAAAAAGGTTAGAGGGATGTTATAATTAGGAAATAGAACTAAAAAAAGCTTAGAAATTCACTGAAAAAACAAAGGTTACAGGGAAGTTATAGTTAGGTTCTGATTTTACTCTCACAAACCCATAGAAATTCAGCAGTTATAGTTATCTCAAGTAACTATAACTCATGCCCTAAGGTAACTATGACTCACTCCCTTGCCATGCACTGCTAATTACCCTAAATATTACATCAGACATGACATCTTCTATGACATCATTGATAATATCACCACAACATTGCAGTGAAATTATTGATGAGAAAACTGTGGAAATGTGCAGACAAGGATGAGAAGGAGAGGTCTTAATCTTAAACTGCATGTGACATCATGGTAAGTGAAGTCACAAGAATTACATCAAAACTGACATGGCAATACGTGGGACTGTGGAGAAGTGACTAAAAGGTCAGAAATGGGAGCATGGCCCTATATCTTTTCATTAGACACACAAAAAAAGGGAGCACACTGCCTCACACTCCAGCATAAAATAGCCCCTATGCATCATGGTAAATGCAGTCATTTGATTTAAAGATAGAGAAATTTTTCAAAAAGTCTTTCACCTTAAGTAGGTGCAGCAAGTGCTGTATCTCTGGACACGTGTTTCTGGCTTTCGGCCGTCATCAGCAGAGAGAAAATATATCTGAAGGGGTTGCTTGAAGTGCCGCCGAATGTCTTCACAGGTTTTTGTACCGCTCAGTAGGCGAACAGGTGCATCACCAGAGCTCGTCAGCTCGTAGGCTCACGGGAGCCGTCAATTAGACACACAAAAAAAAGGGAGCACACTGCCTCACACTCCAGCATAAAATAGCCCCTATGCATCATGGTAAATGCAGTCATTTGATTTAAAGATAGAGACATTTTTCAAAAAGTCTTTCACCTTAAGTAGGTGCAGCAAGTGCTGTATCTCTGGACACGTGTTTCTGGCTTTCGGCCGTCATCAGCAGAGAGAAAATATATCTGAAGGGGTTGCTTGAAGTGCCGCCGAATGTCTTCACAGGTTTTTGTACCACTCAGTAGGCGAACAGGTGCATCACCAGAGCTCGTCAGCTCGTAGGCTCACGGGAGCCGTCAATTAGACACACAAAAAAAGGGAGCACACTGCCTCACACTCCAGCATAAAATAGCCCCTATGCATCATGGTAAATGCAGTCATTTGATTTAAAGATAGAGAAATTTTTCAAAAAGTCTTTCACCTTAAGTAGGTGCAGCAAGTGCTGTATCTCTGGACACGTGTTTCTGGCTTTCGGCCGTCATCAGCAGAGAGAAAATATATCTGAAGGGGTTGCTTGAAGTGCCGCCGAATGTCTTCACAGGTTTTTGTACCACTCAGTAGGCGAACAGGTGCATCACCAGAGCTCGTCAGCTCGTAGGCTCACGGGAGCCGTCAATTAGACACACAAAAAAAGGGAGCACACTGCCTCACACTCCAGCATAAAATAGCCCCTATGCATCATGGTAAATGCAGTCATTTGATTTAAAGATAGAGAAATTTTTCAAAAAGTCTTTCACCTTAAGTAGGTGCAGCAAGTGCTGTATCTCTGGACACGTGTTTCTGGCTTTCGGCCGTCATCAGCAGAGAGAAAATATATCTGAAGGGGTTGCTTGAAGTGCCGCCGAATGTCTTCACAGGTTTTTGTACCACTCAGTAGGCGAACAGGTGCATCACCAGAGCTCGTCAGCTCGTAGGCTCACGGGAGCCGTCAATTAGACACACAAAAAAAGGGAGCACACTGCCTCACACTCCAGCATAAAATAGCCCCTATGCATCATGGTAAATGCAGTCATTTGATTTAAAGATAGAGAAATTTTTCAAAAAGTCTTTCACCTTAAGTAGGTGCAGCAAGTGCTGTATCTCTGGACACGTGTTTCTGGCTTTCGGCCGTCATCAGCAGAGAGAAAATATATCTGAAGGGGTTGCTTGAAGTGCCGCCGAATGTCTTCACAGGTTTTTGTACCACTCAGTAGGCGAACAGGTGCATCACCAGAGCTCGTCAGCTCGTAGGCTCACGGGAGCCGTCAATTAGACACACAAATAAAGGGAGCACACTGCCTCACACTCCAGCATAAAATAGCCCCTATGCATCATGGTAAATGCAGTCATTTGATTTAAAGATAGAGAAATTTTTCAAAAAGTCTTTCACCTTAAGTAGGTGCAGCAAGTGCTGTATCTCTGGACACGTGTTTTTGGCTTTCGGCCGTCATCAGCAGAGAGAAAATATATCTGAAGGGGTTGCTTGAAGTGCCGCCGAATGTCTTCACAGGTTTTTGTACCACTCAGTAGGCGAACAGGTGCATCACCAGAGCTCGTCAGCTCGTAGGCTCACGGGAGCCGTCAATTAGACACACAAAAAAAGGGAGCACACTGCCTCACACTCCAGCATAAAATAGCCCCTATGCATCATGGTAAATGCAGTCATTTGATTTAAAGATAGAGAAATTTTTCAAAAAGTCTTTCACCTTAAGTAGGTGCAGCAAGTGCTGTATCTCTGGACACGTGTTTCTGGCTTTCGGCCGTCATCAGCAGAGAGAAAATATATCTGAAGGGGTTGCTTGAAGTGCCGCCGAATGTCTTCACAGGTTTTTGTACCACTCAGTAGGCGAACAGGTGCATCACCAGAGCTCGTCAGCTCGTAGGCTCACGGGAGCCGTCAATTAGACACACAAAAAAAGGGTGCTCTTCGCTGATGACGGCCAAATAGCCAGAAACACGTGTCCGAAGATACGGCACTCGCCGCACCAACTTATGGTGAAAAACTTTCAAAACTCTGTTCAAATTTGTGCTAATGACTGCATTTACCATGATGCCTTGGGGTCACAAATGCTGGAATGGAAGACAGGGTGCTCCCCATTTTGACTGTTGTAATTAAGGCTCCCGTGAGCCTCTGAGCTGACGAGCTCGGGTGAAGCACCTGTGCGCCTTCTTGAGTGGTACTTAAACCTGTGAATACTTTCAAGGCGGCATTTCAAGCAACCCCGCCAGCTACACGTTGCTCTTCGCTGATGACGGCCAAATAGCCAGAAACACGTGTCCGAAGATACGGCACTCGCCGCACCAACTTATGGTGAAAAACTTTCAAAACTCTGTTCAAATTTGTGCTAATGACTGCATTTACCATGATGCCTTGGGGTCACAAATGCTGGAATGGAAGACAGGGTGCTCCCCATTTTGACTGTTGTAATTAAGGCTCCCGTGAGCCTCTGAGCTGACGAGCTCGGGTGAAGCACCTGTGCGCCTTCTTGAGTGGTACTTAAACCTGTGAATACTTTCAAGGCGGCATTTCAAGCAACCCCGCCAGCTACACGTTGCTCTTCGCTGATGACGGCCAAATAGCCAGAAACACGTGTCCGAAGATACGGCACTCGCCGCACCAACTTATGGTGAAAAACGTTCAAAACTCTCTTCAAATTTGTGCTAATGACTGCATTTACCATGATGCCTTGGGGTCACAAATGCTGGAATGGAAGACAGGGTGCTCCCCATTTTGACTGTTGTAATTAAGGCTCCCGTGAGCCTCTGAGCTGACGAGCTCGGGTGAAGCACCTGTGCGCCTTCTTGAGTGGTACTTAAACCTGTGAATACTTTCAAGGCGGCATTTCAAGCAACCCCACCAGCTACACGTTGCTCTTCGCTGATGACGGCCAAATAGCCAGAAACACGTGTCCGAAGATACGGCACTCGCCGCACCAACTTATGGTGAAAAACTTTCAAAACTCTGTTCAAATTTGTGCTAATGACTGCATTTACCATGATGCCTTGGGGTCACAAATGCTGGAATGGAAGACAGGGTGCTCCCCATTTTGACTGTTGTAATTAAGGCTCCCGTGAGCCTCTGAGCTGACGAGCTCGGGTGAAGCACCTGTGCGCCTTCTTGAGTGGTACTTAAACCTGTGAATACTTTCAAGGCGGCATTTCAAGCAACCCCGCCAGCTACACGTTGCTCTTCGCTGATGACGGCCAAATAGCCAGAAACACGTGTCCGAAGATACGGCACTTGCCGCACCAACTTATGGTGAAAAACTTTCAAAACTCTGTTCAAATTTGTGCTAATGACTGCATTTGCCATGATGCCTTGGGGTCACAAATGCTGGAATGGAAGACAGGGTGCTCCCCATTTTGACTGTTGTAATTAAGGCTCCCGTGAGCCTCTGAGCTGACGAGCTCGGGTGAAGCACCTGTGCGCCTTCTTGAGTGGTACTTAAACCTGTGAATACTTTCAAGGCGGCATTTCAAGCAACCCCGGCAGCTACACGTTGCTCTTCGCTGATGACGGCCAAAGAGCCAGAAACACGTGTCCGAAGATACGGCACTCGCCGCACCAACTTATGGTGAAAAACTTTCAAAACTCTGTTCAAATTTGTGCTAATGACTGCATTTACCATGATGCCTTGGGGTCACAAATGCTGGAATGGAAGACAGGGTGCTCCCCATTTTGACTGTTGTAATTAAGGCTCCCGTGAGCCTCTGAGCTGACGAGCTCGGGTGAAGCACCTGTGCGCCTTCTTGAGTGGTACTTAAACCTGTGAATACTTTCAAGGCGGCATTTCAAGCAACCCCGCCAGCTACACGTTGCTCTTCGCTGATGACGGCCAAATAGCCAGAAACACGTGTCCGAAGATACGGCACTCGCCGCACCAACTTATGGTGAAAAACTTTCAAAACTCTGTTCAAATTTGTGCTAATGACTGCATTTACCATGATGCCTTGGGGTCACAAATGCTGGAATGGAAGACAGGGTGCTCCCCATTTTGACTGTTGTAATTAAGGCTCCCGTGAGCCTCTGAGCTGACGAGCTCGGGTGAAGCACCTGTGCGCCTTCTTGAGTGGTACTTAAACCTGTGAATACTTTCAAGGCGGCATTTCAAGCAACCCCGCCAGCTACACGTTGCTCTTCGCTGATGACGGCCAAATAGCCAGAAACACGTGTCCGAAGATACGGCACTCGCCGCACCAACTTATGGTGAAAAACGTTCAAAACTCTCTTCAAATTTGTGCTAATGACTGCATTTACCATGATGCCTTGGGGTCACAAATGCTGGAATGGAAGACAGGGTGCTCCCCATTTTGACTGTTGTAATTAAGGCTCCCGTGAGCCTCTGAGCTGACGAGCTCGGGTGAAGCACCTGTGCGCCTTCTTGAGTGGTACTTAAACCTGTGAATACTTTCAAGGCGGCATTTCAAGCAACCGCGCCAGCTACACGTTGCTCTTCGCTGATGACGGCCAAATAGCCAGAAACACGTGTCCGAAGATACGGCACTCGCCGCACCAACTTATGGTGAAAAACTTTCAAAACTCTGTTCAAATTTGTGCTAATGACTGCATTTACCATGATGCCTTGGGGTCACAAATGCTGGAATGGAAGACAGGGTGCTCCCCATTTTGACTGTTGTAATTAAGGCTCCCGTGAGCCTCTGAGCTGACGAGCTCGGGTGAAGCACCTGTGCGCCTTCTTGAGTGGTACTTAAACCTGTGAATACTTTCAAGGCGGCATTTCAAGCAACCCCGCCAGCTACACGTTGCTCTTCGCTGATGACGGCCAAATAGCCAGAAACACGTGTCCGAAGATACGGCACTCGCCGCACCAACTTATGGTGAAAAACGTTCAAAACTCTCTTCAAATTTGTGCTAATGACTGCATTTACCATGATGCCTTGGGGTCACAAATGCTGGAATGGAAGACAGGGTGCTCCCCATTTTGACTGTTGTAATTAAGGCTCCCGTGAGCCTCTGAGCTGACGAGCTCGGGTGAAGCACCTGCGCGCCTTCTTGAGTGGTACTTAAACCTGTGAATACTTTCAAGGCGGCATTTCAAGCATCCCCGCCAGCTACACGTTGCTCTTCGCTGATGACGGCCAAATAGCCAGAAACACGTGTCTGAAGATACGGCACTCGCGCACCAACTTATGGTGAAAAACTTTCAAAACTCTGTTCAAATTTGTGCTAATGACTGCATTTACCATGATGCCTTGGGGTCACAAATGCTGGAATGGAAGACAGGGTGCTCCCCATTTTGACTGTTGTAATTAAGGCTCCCGTGAGCCTCTGAGCTGACGAGCTCGGGTGAAGCACCTGTGCGCCTTCTTGAGTGGTACTTAAACCTGTGAATACTTTCAAGGCGGCATTTCAAGCAACCCCGCCAGCTACACGTTGCTCTTCGCTGATGACGGCCAAATAGCCAGAAACACGTGTCCGAAGATACGGCACTCGCCGCACCAACTTATGGTGAAAAACTTTCAAAACTCTGTTCAAATTTGTGCTAATGACTGCATTTACCATGATGCCTTGGGGTCACAAATGCTGGAATGGAAGACAGGGTGCTCCCCATTTTGACTGTTGTAATTAAGGCTCCCGTGAGCCTCTGAGCTGACGAGCTCGGGTGAAGCACCTGTGCGCCTTCTTGAGTGGTACTTAAACCTGTGAATACTTTCAAGGCGGCATTTCAAGCAACCCCGCCAGCTACACGTTGCTCTTCGCTGATGACGGCCAAATAGCCAGAAACACGTGTCCGAAGATACGGCACTCGCCGCACCAACTTATGGTGAAAAACTTTCAAAACTCTGTTCAAATTTGTGCTAATGACTGCATTTACCATGATGCCTTGGGGTCACAAATGCTGGAATGGAAGACAGGGTGCTCCCCATTTTGACTGTTGTAATTAAGGCTCCCGTGAGCCTCTGAGCTGACGAGCTCGGGTGAAGCACCTGTGAGCCTTCTTGAGTGGTACTTAAACCTGTGAATACTTTCAAGGCGGCATTTCAAGCAACCCCGCCAGCTACACGTTGCTCTTCGCTGATGACGGACAAATAGCCAGAAACACGTGTCCGAAGATACGGCACTCGCCGCACCAACTTATGGTGAAAAACTTTCAAAACTCTGTTCAAATTTGTGCTAATGACTGCATTTACCACGATGCCTTGGGGTCACAAAAGCTGGAATGGAAGACAGGGTGCTCCCCATTTCGACTGTTGTAATTAAGGCTCCCGTGAGCCTCTGAGCTGACGAGCTCGGGTGAAGCACCTGTGCGCCTTCTTGAGTGGTACTTAAACCTGTGAATACTTTCAAGGCGGCATTTCAAGCAACCCCGCCAGCTACACGTTGCTCTTCGCTCATGACGGCCAAATAGCCAGAAACACGTGTCCGAAGATACGGCACTCGCCGCACCAACTTATGGTGAAAAACTTTCAAAACTCTGTTCAAATTTGTGCTAATGACTGCATTTACCACGATGCCTTGGGGTCACAAAAGCTGGAATGGAAGACAGGGTGCTCCCCATTTTGACTGTTGTAATTAAGGCTCCCGTGAGCCTCTGAGCTGACGAGCTCGGGTGAAGCACCTGTGCGCCTTCTTGAGTGGTACTTAAACCTGTGAATACTTTCAAGGCGGCATTTCAAGCAACCCCGCCAGCTACACGTTGCTCTTCGCTGATGACGGCCAAATAGCCAGAAACACGTGTCTGAAGATACAGCACTCGCCGCACCAACTTATGGTGAAAAACTTTCAAAACTCTGTTCAAATTTGTGCTAATGACTGCATTTACCATGATGCCTTGGGGTCACAAATGCTGGAATGGAAGACAGGGTGCTCCCCATTTTGACTGTTGTAATTAAGGCTCCCGTGAGCCTCTGAGCTGACGAGCTCGGGTGAAGCAGCTGTGCGCCTTCTTGAGTGGTACTTAAACCTGTGAATACTTTCAAGGCGGCATTTCAAGCAACCCCGCCAGCTACACATTGCTCTTCGCTGATGACGGCCAAATAGCCAGAAACACGTGTCCGAAGATACGGCACTCGCCGCACCAACTTATGGTGAAAAACTTTCAAAACTCTGTTCAAATTTGTGCTAATGACTGCATTTACCATGATGCCTTGGGGTCACAAATGCTGGAATGGAAGACAGGGTGCTCCCCATTTTGACTGTTGTAATTAAGGCTCCCGTGAGCCTCTGAGCTGACGAGCTCGGGTGAAGCACCTGTGCGCCTTCTTGAGTGGTACTTAAACCTGTGAATACTTTCAAGGCGGCATTTCAAGCAACCCCGCCAGCTACACGTTGCTCTTCGCTGATGACGGCCAAATAGCCAGAAACACGTGTCCGAAGATACGGCACTCGCCGCACCAACTTATGGTGAAAAACTTTCAAAACTCTGTTCAAATTTGTGCTAATGACTGCATTTACCATGATGCCTTGGGGTCACAAATGCTGGAATGGAAGACAGGGTGCTCCCCATTTTGACTGTTGTAATTAAGGCTCCCGTGAGCCTCTGAGCTGACGAGCTCGGGTGAAGCACCTGTGCGCCTTCTTGAGTGGTACTTAAATCTGTGAATACTTTCAAGGCGGCATTTCAAGCAACCCCGCCAGCTACACGTTGCTCTTCGCTGATGACGGCCAAATAGCCAGAAACACGTGTCCGAAGATACGGCACTCGCCGCACCAACTTATGGTGAAAAACTTTCAAAACTCTGTTCAAATTTGTGCTAATGACTGCATTTACCATGATGCCTTGGGGTCCCAAATGCTGGAATGGAAGACAGGGTGCTCCCCATTTTGACTGTTGTAATTAAGGCTCCCGTGAGCCTCTGAGCTGACGAGCTCGGGTGAAGCACCTGTGCGCCTTCTTGAGTGGTACTTAAACCTGTGAATACTTTCAAGGCGGCATTTCAAGCAACCCCGCCAGCTACACGTTGCTCTTCGCTGATGACGGCCAAATAGCCAGAAACACGTGTCCGAAGATACGGCACTCGCCGCACCAACTTATGGTGAAAAACTTTCAAAACTCTGTTCAAATTTGTGCTAATGACTGCATTTACCATGATGCCTTGGGGTCACAAATGCTGGAATGGAAGACAGGGTGCTCCCCATTTTGACTGTTGTAATTAAGGCTCCCGTGAGCCTCTGAGCTGACGAGCTCGGGTGAAGCACCTGTGCGCCTTCTTGAGTGGTACTTAAACCTGTGAATACTTTCAAGGCGGCATTTCAAGCAACCCCGCCAGCTACACGTTGCTCTTCGCTGATGACGGCCAAATAGCCAGAAACACGTGTCCAAAGATACGGCACTCGCCGCACCAACTTATGGTGAAAAACTTTCAAAACTCTGTTCAAATTTGTGCTAATGACTGCATTTACCATGATGTCTTGGGGTCACAAATGCTGGAATGGAAGACAGGGTGCTCCCCATTTTGACTGTTGTAATTAAGGCTCCCATGAGCCTCTGAGCTGACGAGCTCGGGTGAAGCACCTGTGCGCCTTCTTGAGTGGTACTTAAACCTGTGAATACTTTCAAGGCGGCATTTCAAGCAACCCCGCCAGCTACACGTTGCTCTTCGCTGATGACGGCCAAATAGCCAGAAACACGTGTCCGAAGATACGGCACTCGCCGCACCAACTTATGGTGAAAAACTTTCAAAACTCTGTTCAAATTTGTGCTAATGACTGCATTTACCATGATGCCTTGGGGTCACAAATGCAGGAATGGAAGACAGGGTGCTCCCCATTTTGACTGTTGTAATTAAGGCTCCCGTGAGCCTCTGAGCTGACGAGCTCGGGTGAAGCACCTGTGCGCCTTCTTGAGTGGTACTTAAACCTGTGAATACTTTCAAGGCGGCATTTCAAGCAACCCCGCCAGCTACACGTTGCTCTTCGCTGATGACGGCCAAATAGCCAGAAACACGTGTCCGAAGATACGGCACTCGCCGCACCAACTTATGGTGAAAAACTTTCAAAACTCTGTTCAAATTTGTGCTAATGACTGCATTTACCATGATGCCTGGGGGTCACAAATGCTGGAATGGAAGACAGGGTGCTCCCCATTTTGACTGTTGTAATTAAGGCTCCCGTGAGCCTCTGAGCTGACGAGCTCGGGTGAAGCACCTGTGCGCCTTCTTGAGTGGTACTTAAACCTGTGAATACTTTCAAGGCAGCATTTCAAGCAACCCCGCCAGCTACACGTTGCTCTTCGCTGATGACGGCCAAATAGCCAGAAACACGTGTCCGAAGATACGGCACTCGCCGCACCAACTTATGGTGAAAAACTTTTAAAACTCTGTTCAAATTTGTGCTAATGACTGCATTTACCATGATGCCTTGGGGTCACAAATGCTGGAATGGAAGACAGGGTGCTCCCCATTTTGACTGTTGTAATTAAGGCTCCCGTGAGCCTCTGAGCTGACGAGCTCGGGTGAAGCACCTGTGCGCCTTCTTGAGTGGTACTTAAACCTGTGAATACTTTCAAGGCGGCATTTCATGCAACCCCGCCAGCTACACGTTGCTCTTCGCTGATGACGGCCAAATAGCCAGAAACACGTGTCCGAAGATACGGCACTCGCCGCACCAACTTACGGTGAAAAACTTTCAAAACTCTGTTCAAATTTGTGCTAATGACTGCATTTACCATGATGCCTTGGGGTCACAAATGCTGGAATGGAAGACAGGGTGCTCCCCATTTTGACTGTTGTAATTAAGGCTCCCATGAGCCTCTGAGCTGACGAGCTCGGGTGAAGCACCTGTGCGCCTTCTTGAGTGGTACTTAAACCTGTGAATACTTTCAAGGCGGCATTTCAAGCAACCCCGCCAGCTACACGTTGCTCTTCGCTGATGACGGCCAAATAGCCAGAAACACGTGTCCGAAGATACGGCACTCGCCGCACCAACTTATGGTGAAAAACTTTCAAAACTCTGTTCAAATTTGTGCTAATGACTGCATTTACCATGATGCCTTGGGGTCACAAATGCTGGAATGGAAGACAGGGTGCTCCCCATTTTGACTGTTGTAATTAAGGCTCCCGTGAGACTCTGAGCTGACGAGCTCGGGTGAAGCACCTGTGCGCCTTCTTGAGTGGTATTTAAACCTGTGAATACTTTCAAGGCGGCATTTCAAGCAACCCCGCCAGCTACACGTTGCTCTTCGCTGATGACGGCCAAATAGCCAGAAACACGTGTCCAAAGATACGGCACTCGCCGCACCAACTTATGGTGAAAAACTTTCAAAACTCTGTTCAAATTTGTGCTAATGACTGCATTTACCATGATGCCTTGGGGTCACAAATGCTGGAATGGAAGACAGGGTGCTCCCCATTTTGACTGTTGTAATTAAGGCTCCCGTGAGCCTCTGAGCTGACGAGCTCGGGTGAAGCACCTGTGCGCCTTCTTGAGTGGTACTTAAACCTGTGAATACTTTCAAGGCGGCATTTCAAGCAACCCCGCCAGCTACACGTTGCTCTTCGCTGATGACGGCCAAATATCCAGAAACACGTGTCCGAAGATACGGCACTCGCCGCACCAACTTATGGTGAAAAACTTTCAAAACTCTGTTCAAATTTGTGCTAATGACTGCATTTACCATGATGCCTTGGGGTCACAAATGCTGGAATGGAAGACAGGGTGCTCCCCATTTTGACTGTTGTAATTAAGGCTCCCGTGAGCCTCTGAGCTGACGAGCTCGGGTGAAGCACCTGTGCGCCTTCTTGAGTGGTACTTAAACCTGTGAATACTTTCAAGGCGGCATTTCAAGCAACCCAGCCAGCTACACGTTGCTCTTCGCTGATGACGGCCAAATAGCCAGAAACACGTGTCCGAAGATACGGCACTCGCCGCACCAACTTATGGTGAAAAACTTTCAAAACTCTGTTCAAATTTGTGCTAATGACTGCATTTACCATGATGCCTTGGGGTCACAAATGCTGGAATGGAAGACAGGGTGCTCCCCATTTTGACTGTTGTAATTAAGGCTCCCGTGAGCCTCTGAGCTGACGAGCTTGGGTGAAGCACCTGTGCGCCTTCTTGAGTGGTATTTAAACCTGTGAATACTTTCAAGGCGGCATTTCAAGCAACCCCGCCAGCTACACGTTGCTCTTCGCTGATGACGGCCAAATAGCCAGAAACACGTGTCCGAAGATACGGCACTCGCCGCACCAACTTATGGTGAAAAACTTTCAAAACTCTGTTCAAATTTGTGCTAATGACTGCATTTACCATGATGCCTTGGGGTCACAAATGCTGGAATGGAAGACAGGGTGCTCCCCATTTTGACTGTTGTAATTAAGGCTCCAGTGAGCCTCTGAGCTGACGAGCTCGGGTGAAGCACCCTGTGCGCCTTCTTGAGTGGTACTTAAACCTGTGAATACTTTCAAGGCGGCATTTCAAGCAACCCCGCCAGCTACACGTTGCTCTTCGCTGATGACGGCCAAATAGCCAGAAACACGTGTCCGAAGATACGGCACTCGCCGCACCAACTTATGGTGAAAAACTTTCAAAACTCTGTTCAAATTTGTGCTAATGACTGCATTTTCCATGATGCCTTGGGGTCACAAATGCTGGAATGGAAGACAGGGTGCTCCCCATTTTGACTGTTGTAATTAAGGCTCCCGTGAGCCTGTGAGCTGACGAGCTCGGGTGAAGCACCTGTGCGCCTTCTTGAGTGGTACTTAAACCTGTGAATACTTTCAAGGCGGAATTTCAAGCAACCCCGCCAGCTACACGTTGCTCTTCACTGATGACGGCCAAATAGCGAGAAACACGTGTCCGAAGATACGGCACTCGCCGCACCAACTTATGGTGAAAAACTTTCAAAACTCTGTTCAAATTTGTGCTAATGACTGCATTTACCATGATGCCTTGGGGTCACAAATGCTGGAATGGAAGACAGGGTGCTCCCCATTTTGACTGTTGTAATTAAGGCTCCCGTGAGCCTCTGAGCTGACGAGCTCGGGTGAAGCACCTGTGCGCCTTCTTGAGTGGTACTTAAATCTGTGAATACTTTCAAGGCGGCATTTCAAGCAACCCCGCCAGCTACACGTTGCTCTTCGCTGATGACGGCCAAATAGCCAGAAACACGTGTCCGAAGATACGGCACTCGCCGCACCAACTTATGGTGAAAAACTTTCAAAACTCTGTTCAAATTTGTGCTAATGACTGCATTTACCATGATGCCTTGGGGTCACAAATGCTGGAATGGAAGACAGGGTGCTCCCCATTTTGACTGTTGTAATTAAGGCTCCCGTGAGCCTCTGAGCTGACGAGCTCGGGTGAAGCACCTGTGCGCCTTCTTGAGTGGTACTTAAACCTGTGAATACTTTCAAGGCGGCATTTCAAGCAACCCCGCCAGCTACACGTTGCTCTTCGCTGATGACGGCCAAATAGCCAGAAACACGTGTCCGAAGATACGGCACTCGCCGCACCAACTTATGGTGAAAAACTTTCAAAACTCTGTTCAAATTTGTGCTAATGACTGCATTTACCATGATGCCTTGGGGTCACAAATGCTGGAATGGAAGACAGGGTGCTCCCCATTTTGACTGTTGTAATTAAGGCTCCCGTGAGCCTCTGAGCTGACGAGCTCGGGTGAAGCACCTGTGCGCCTTCTTGAGTGGTACTTAAACCTGTGAATACTTTCAAGGCGGCATTTCAAGCAACCCCGCCAGCTACACGTTGCTCTTCGCTGATGACGGCCAAATAGCCAGAAACACGTGTCCAAAGATACGGCACTCGCCGCACCAACTTATGGTGAAAAACTTTCAAAACTCTGTTCAAATTTGTGCTAATGACTGCATTTACCATGATGTCTTGGGGTCACAAATGCTGGAATGGAAGACAGGGTGCTCCCCATTTTGACTGTTGTAATTAAGGCTCCCATGAGCCTCTGAGCTGACGAGCTCGGGTGAAGCACCTGTGCGCCTTCTTGAGTGGTACTTAAACCTGTGAATACTTTCAAGGCGGCATTTCAAGCAACCCCAGCCAGCTACACGTTGCTCTTCGCTGATGACGGCCAAATAGCCAGAAACACGTGTCCGAAGATACGGCACTCGCCGCACCAACTTATGGTGAAAAACTTTCAAAACTCTGTTCAAATTTGTGCTAATGACTGCATTTACCATGATGCCTTGGGGTCACAAATGCTGGAATGGAAGACAGGGTGCTCCCCATTTTGACTGTTGTAATTAAGGCTCCCGTGAGCCTCTGAGCTGACGAGCTCGGGTGAAGCACCTGTGCGCCTTCTTGAGTGGTACTTAAACCTGTGAATACTTTCAAGGCAGCATTTCAAGCAACCCCGCCAGCTACACGTTGCTCTTCGCTGATGACGGCCAAATAGCCAGAAACACGTGTCCGAAGATACGGCACTCGCCGCACCAACTTATGGTGAAAAACTTTCAAAACTCTGTTCAAATTTGTGCTAATGACTGCATTTACCATGATGCCTTGGGGTCACAAATGCTGGAATGGAAGACAGGGTGCTCCCCATTTTGACTGTTATAATTAAGGCTCCCGTGAGCCTCTGAGCTGACGAGCTCGGGTGAAGCACCTGTGCGCCTTCTTGAGTGGTACTTAAACCTGTGAATACTTTCAAGGCGGCATTTCAAGCAACCCCGCCAGCTACACGTTGCTCTTCGCTGATGACGGCCAAATAGCCAGAAACACGTGTCCGAAGATACGGCACTCGCCGCACCAACTTATGGTGAAAAACTTTCAAAACTCTGTTAAAATTTGTGCTAATGACTGCATTTACCATGATGCCTTGGGGTCACAAATGCTGGAATGGAAGACAGGGTGCTCCCCATTTTGACTGTTGTAATTAAGGCTCCCGTGAGCCTCTGAGCTGACGAGCTCGGGTGAAGCACCTGTGCGCCTTCTTGAGTGGTACTTAAACCTGTGAATACTTTCAAGGCGGCATTTCAAGCAACCCCGCCAGCTACACGTTGCTCTTCGCTGATGACGGCCAAATAGCCAGAAACACGTGTCCGAAGATACGGCACTCGCCGCACCAACTTATGGTGAAAAACTTTCAAAACTCTGTTCAAATTTGTGCTAATGACTGCATTTACCATGATGCCTTGGGGTCACAAATGCTGGAATGGAAGACAGGGTACTCCCCATTTTGACTGTTGTAATTAAGGCTCCCGTGAGCCTCTGAGCTGACGAGCTCGGGTGAAGCACCTGTGCGCCTTCTTGAGTGGTACTTAAACCTGTGAATACTTTCAAGGCGGCATTTCAAGCAACCCCGCCAGCTACACGTTGCTCTTCGCGGATGACGGCCAAATAGCCAGAAACACGTGTCCGAAGATACGGCACTCGCCGCACCAACTTATGGTGAAAAACTTTCAAAACTCTGTTCAAATTTGTGCTAATGACTGCATTTACCATGATGCCTTGGGGTCACAAATGCTGGAATGGAAGACAGGGTGCTCCCCATTTTGACTGTTGTAATTAAGGCTCCCGTGAGCCTCTGAGCTGACGAGCTCGGGTGACGCACCTGTGCGCCTTCTTGAGTGGTACTTAAACCTGTGAATACTTTCAAGGCGGCATTTCAAGCAACCCCGCCAGCTACACGTTGCTCTTCGCTGATGACGGCCAAATAGCCAGAAACACGTGTCCGAAGATACGGCACTCGCCGCACCAACTTATGGTGAAAAACTTTCAAAACTCTGTTCAAATTTGTGCTAATGACTGCATTTACCATGATGCCTTGGGGTCACAAATGCTGGAATGGAAGACAGGGTGCTCCCCATTTTGACTGTTGTAATTAAGGCTCCCGTGAGCCTCTGAGCCTCTGAGCTCGGGTGAAGCACCTGTGCGCCTTCTTGAGTGGTACTTAAACCTGTGAATACTTTCAAGGCGGCATTTCAAGCAACCCCGCCAGCTACACATTGCTCTTCGCTGATGACGGCCAAATAGCCAGAAACATGTGTCCGAAGATACGGCACTCGCCGCACCAACTTATGGTGAAAAACTTTCAAAACTCTGTTCAAATTTGTGCTAATGACTGCATTTACCATGATGCCTTGGGGTCACAAATGCTGGAATGGAAGACAGGGTGCTCCCCATTTTGACTGTTGTAATTAAGGCTCCCGTGAGCCTCTGAGCTGACGAGCTCGGGTGAAGCACCTGTGCGCCTTCTTGAGTGGTACTTAAACCTGTGAATACTTTCAAGGCGGCATTTCAAGCAACCCCGCCAGCTACACGTTGCTCTTCGCTGATGACGGCCAAATAGCCAGAAACACGTGTCCGAAGATACGGCACTCGCCGCACCAACTTATGGTGAAAAACTTTCAAAACTCTGTTCAAATTTGTGCTAATGACTGCATTTACCATGATGCCTGGGGGTCACAAATGCTGGAATGGAAGACAAGGTGCTCCCCATTTTGACTGTTGTAATTAAGGCTCCTGTGAGCCTCTGAGCTGACGAGCTCGGGTGAAGCACCTGTGCGCCTTCTTGAGTGGTACTTAAACCTGTGAATACTTTCAAGGCAGCATTTCAAGCAA
Source organism: Pleurodeles waltl (assembly GCF_031143425.1). Classification (NCBI taxonomy): domain Eukaryota; kingdom Metazoa; phylum Chordata; class Amphibia; order Caudata; family Salamandridae; genus Pleurodeles; species Pleurodeles waltl. The sequence continues at coordinate 639,811,952 of NC_090446.1, read as the reverse complement.
CCCCGCCAGCTACACGTTGCTCTTCGCTGATGACGGCCAAATAGCCAGAAACACGTGTCCGAAGATACGGCACTCGCCGCACCAACTTATGGTGAAAAACTTTCAAAACTCTGTTCAAATTTGTGCTAATGACTGCATTTACCATGATGCCTTGGGGTCACAAATGCTGGAATGGAAGACAGGGTGCTCCCCATTTTGACTGTTGTAATTAAGGCTCCCGTGAGCCTCTGAGCTGACGAGCTCGGGTGAAGCACCTGTGCGCCTTCTTGAGTGGTACTTAAACCTGTGAATACTTTCAAGGCGGCATTTCAAGCAACCCCGCCAGCTACACGTTGCTCTTCGCTGATGACGGCCAAATAGCCAGAAACACGTGTCCGAAGATACGGCACTCGCCGCACCAACTTACGGTGAAAAACTTTCAAAACTCTGTTCAAATTTGTGCTAATGACTGCATTTACCATGATGCCTTGGGGTCACAAATGCTGGAATGGAAGACAGGGTGCTCCCCATTTTGACTGTTGTAATTAAGGCTCCCATGAGCCTCTGAGCTGACGAGCTCGGGTGAAGCACCTGTGCGCCTTCTTGAGTGGTACTTAAACCTGTGAATACTTTCAAGGCGGCATTTCAAGCAACCCCGCCAGCTACACGTTGCTCTTCGCTGATGACGGCCAAATAGCCAGAAACACGTGTCCGAAGATACGGCACTCGCCGCACCAACTTATGGTGAAAAACTTTCAAAACTCTGTTCAAATTTGTGCTAATGACTGCATTTACCATGATGCCTTGGGGTCACAAATGCTGGAATGGAAGACAGGGTGCTCCCCATTTTGACTGTTGTAATTAAGGCTCCCGTGAGACTCTGAGCTGACGAGCTCGGGTGAAGCACCTGTGCGCCTTCTTGAGTGGTATTTAAACCTGTGAATACTTTCAAGGCGGCATTTCAAGCAACCCCGCCAGCTACACGTTGCTCTTCGCTGATGACGGCCAAATAGCCAGAAACACGTGTCCAAAGATACGGCACTCGCCGCACCAACTTATGGTGAAAAACTTTCAAAACTCTGTTCAAATTTGTGCTAATGACTGCATTTACCATGATGCCTTGGGGTCACAAATGCTGGAATGGAAGACAGGGTGCTCCCCATTTTGACTGTTGTAATTAAGGCTCCCGTGAGCCTCTGAGCTGACGAGCTCGGGTGAAGCACCTGTGCGCCTTCTTGAGTGGTACTTAAACCTGTGAATACTTTCAAGGCGGCATTTCAAGCAACCCCGCCAGCTACACGTTGCTCTTCGCTGATGACGGCCAAATAGCCAGAAACACATGTCCGAAGATACGGCACTCGCCGCACCAACTTATGGTGAAAAACTTTCAAAACTCTGTTCAAATTTGTGCTAATGACTGCATTTACCATGATGCCTTGGGGTCACAAATGCTGGAATGGAAGACAGGGTGCTCCCCATTTTGACTGTTGTAATTAAGGCTCCCGTGAGCCTCTGAGCTGACGAGCTCGGGTGAAGCACCTGTGCGCCTTCTTGAGTGGTACTTAAACCTGTGAATACTTTCAAGGCGGCATTTCAAGCAACCCCGCCAGCTACACGTTGCTCTTCGCTGATGACGGCCAAATAGCCAGAAACACGTGTCCGAAGATACGGCACTCGCCGCACCAACTTATGGTGAAAAACTTTCAAAACTCTGTTCAAATTTGTGCTAATGACTGCATTTACCATGATGCCTTGGGGTCACAAATGCTGGAATGGAAGACAGGGTGCTCCCCATTTTGACTGTTGTAATTAAGGCTCCCGTGAGCCTCTGAGCTGACGAGCTTGGGTGAAGCACCTGTGCGCCTTCTTGAGTGGTATTTAAACCTGTGAATACTTTCAAGGCGGCATTTCAAGCAACCCCGCCAGCTACACGTTGCTCTTCGCTGATGACGGCCAAATAGCCAGAAACACGTGTCCGAAGATACGGCACTCGCCGCACCAACTTATGGTGAAAAACTTTCAAAACTCTGTTCAAATTTGTGCTAATGACTGCATTTACCATGATGCCTTGGGGTCACAAATGCTGGAATGGAAGACAGGGTGCTCCCCATTTTGACTGTTGTAATTAAGGCTCCCGTGAGCCTGTGAGCTGACGAGCTCGGGTGAAGCACCAGTGCGCCTTCTTGAGTGGTACTTAAACCTGTGAATACTTTCAAGGCGGCATTTCAAGCAACCCCGCCAGCTACACGTTGCTCTTCGCTGATGACGGCCAAATAGCCAGAAACACGTGTCCGAAGATACGGCACTCGCTGCACCAACTTATGGTGAAAAACTTTCAAAACTCTGTTCAAATTTGTGCTAATGACTGCATTTACCATGATGCCTTGGGGTCACAAATGCTGGAATGGAAGACAGGGTGCTCCCCATTTTGACTGTTGTAATTAAGGCTCCCGTGAGCCTCTGAGCTGACGAGCTCGGGTGAAGCACCTGTGCGCCTTCTTGAGTGGTACTTAAACCTGTGAATACTTTCAAGGCGGCATTTCAAGCAACCCCGCCAGCTACACGTTGCTCTTCACTGATGACGGCCAAATAGCCAGAAACACGTGTCCGAAGATACGGCACTCGCTGCACCAACTTATGGTGAAAAACTTTCAGAACTCTGTTCAAATTTGTGCTAATGACTGCATTTACCATGATGCCTTGGGGTCACAAATGCTGGAATGGAAGACAGGGTGCTCCCCATTTTGACTGCTATATCTTTTCATGTTAGGGTGGCTAGTTTTTCAAGACCAGGACATTTCACAAACGTAAACGTATGACTACAAATTCATATGGCCAGAGAAGCATAAGATGACTTAAAAGACAGCCCTCACCAACACAGAAACCAACATGGAAACCAACATAGAAAACAAAGACAATGAGGCACCAAGTTTAATAAATAAAATGTATCTTCTACATACACTATTGTCTGTACATTAAATTGAGTTCTGAAAAGGTTGGTAATGAATCCTGCACTTGAACACATAAAAGCTTGACTTTCTCCATGTTGAGTCAAACCACTCTAAAAGCTGGCACATGCTTAATTTAGAAACATTTACTGGGCAGATGATAAAAACCAGGCCAGTCCCAGAAAATCTGGGATGCCTGGTCAGCCTGCTTCATCTACAGCCTCAAAAATCCCTCCTCCTGTTTGCCTATTCTTGCCACTTTGAGATCACCCTGTATGAGAAATCTAAGGTGGTCTAGGAAAAAAAGCAATGTTGCACTGCTGCTCTCCATGCTGAATCCTATATCTATGTGTCTGTGTACTGTGTATCTGATAGAAGCTTGCATTACTGCTGTCCATACTGTGCTGTAGTGTGCACCGTTACACAGTTTTTACATTCAGCATTTACAACTTTGAGTTTTTCTTGAAAAAACTGTGAAAAATATGCAAATGTCACAAGTTAATGAAGTACTACATCAGTTTCCATGAAAGTCATGGCTTTTTGTGATGCTTTTCAATGCAGGTGTAATTTGATTACCCTAGTCGAGTACATATCTTACACAATCTTCTCTGTGAGTGACTAAACACTGGTGAGGAAAAGCCTGTTCAAGATATGCATTTGTATACAAAATGCACAAGAGCTACTGGCATGACACATTTTCAAGGCACCATGAAGAAAATGGCACATCCAGTTTCAGTGCTAACTAATATTTATGAGAGGGCAGGCACCGGCAAAGCCCATAGGTGTCACCTTTGGGACCTATTGACTTTTCCAATGATAATTAGTCATGCTGCACTGCATCTCTAAAGGCAATAAACTTAAAAGGTGCTATGACAAAGGGATCATGCCATTTTGTAGGCACAAGAACCACACATGCATACCTAACAAAATGCCACAAGTGTTTTTGTTTTTAATTGAACCGACGGTTGTGGGCGAGTACCTTGGAGGACAACATACCATATCGTGATCAGTAGGAGTGAACAGATCCCTTTTAACCTGTGCCACTGGAGTGAGGCCTATCATCTCACTCACCTTTTTTAAAATTCCACTGCTGTGAGCTTAACTCACCCTTGGCCTACATCAGTTTGTTGTGAAGTTCTGTGCAGTGCAGAAGTGGTGTATCTGAATTGGGTGTATGTGTGCCTGGAAAGGGTACAATAATGGGATAATGTAGTACTAACCAGTGCATGCATGGTGAATGCTAAAGCTGGATTTATGTGTGCCTATGAGTGATACAGTAGATGAAGGATACAATGCTTTGCAGTGCATGCTTGTTAAATGTATTTGCTGGATGTAAGTTGCCTATGAGGATACAGGATAAAGGATACACTGCTGTGCAGTGTGTGTAGGTTGTATACATGCACTGGGTGTATGTCTGCTGTGGATTGTAGAACGCATGGAGGGCCCTGGGATCCATTTTGGAAGGCTCATGCCTGCATGGTGAAACATGGAGGAGAGATAGTTAAATCACCCTCAGACAGATTTGTCCAATGCTACATTCCTGTAAGCTGGGGGGACACACACTGGAGATGGGAGAGCTAGACTTCCCCTGTGTTCTTCTTTCCCTTGGCCTTCTCAATCATGTTTCTACTGATTCTCAAGTTCAGAGGGGTACTTGGCCCAGTTGCTCAGAATCCATAGTAGGTTGGACCTCTTGACATCACGATTGAAAGGGCTCAACCCCTTCGGTTTGGCCCAGTAGAACCTGCGTGCCCCATGGCCCTTTGAAACAGGTTCTGAAAAGCAGGTCCTATTAAAATCATTATAAGTGTTATTACTCATACAGTCAGATACAGCTGATAATCTTACAGGGTTCAACTCGAATTTAAAATAAGAAATCTCCTGACTCCTTTAGGCTGCTGTTTGGAACAGAAAGATGAAAGTGTGTAAGCCCTGACTGCATTCAGAATATTTCACTATGGTCAACTAGATTGTAATCATTTCCTGTATTGAATGGCTAGTAGTAAGGTGCCCTCACTTCAGTTCGTAGCTGTAAAATAATGGATAACTTTTGTCTGTAATATGACTATTCATGGACAACAGACACTTGTCAGCAATTATGGGTAGTCGGTGTAAATAACAGAGGGACATTCCCCCCTAAATGCTGCTGCCTGTGGTCTGTGTATGTGAGCATTTCAGAAGCTTGCGCTGTTGTAGTCACAACCAGAGTAAGAACATAGGGTAAGCAAGGGAGTAGCCAGAAAAATGAAATCCCCTCACTATGAAACATGTGGCACTAGGTGAGGTAAAACCTATGAAGACACATGAGTATTCATATATCGTCCCTTTTTTGTTTTGTTTTTTCCTTCCATCGCTTCTTCCTTTTCTTTCTTTCCTTTTTTTTCTTGGATATTACTGTAGTTTTGCTCAGAACGTACATTCTTACCAAAGTACCTTCCATACTTACTTGCCTAGCACTGACATCCCAGATCATGTCTATATGAAGAGTACTGGACAGTCTGTTAGAGGCAAAGCACTTTAAAGTTTAACAGCTGCTAAGCCGAAATTCCGTTTTGGGCCCGAACATCTCATCCTCAGTCCTAGGTTAATCAGACCTCCTCCTCTGGGGCCAATTTACAAAGAATTCATGCAGCACAGTACAGCAAGAAAAGTTATTGTGCTGCCTTGTGTGAGGTGCACATTAGGTTGCCGTACACCAACGTACACACCCTTGTACCATAGTGCTCCATAGTGCCCCACAGTTACTAGATTTTTTGCCCCTACTTGAGCTAAATTTAAAGACTGGAATATCTGTTGGATTAATGGAGTGTTGCACACTATTAGGCCACCTGAAGGTCTCCCAGGTCTAGACACAACCTATTCTATATTAGGGGCCAAGTTTCCTATTATCTTTGAACATAAAAATGTCTGCAGCATCTAAACAATTACACCAATTAAGATCATTTATTTCCAGGATATGACATTCAATTTCTCTAGAGAGAGATTAGTAGGTTTCTGGATCCCCTGCTTCGGTGTGTATGTATTTGGAAACTGTGAGGAACGTGGTATATTTTTTGCACTACCTCCACTAAGAGGTCCATGATATGGGACATCTAAATTAGGTAGAGTGTCTTTGGAGGGAGGTGGCAAGTTCCCAATTTTTAGTCAGTCCACATACGCGAGGGGACAATTCCTCTCACGGACCCTGTGGTAAACAACCTAGCACTTACGAGTGTCCCTTACCCGGTGGATCGTCTTATTAATCAGTGAGTCTTCTCTTTCTCTCGACCAACATGCTAATTTGGGAACAGCATTCATATATATATACAATCCCTGGTGTTGTATGATTTAATCTATATCGGTCTCACTCAATTCGACTCCTAAGGTGAGTAGAAGTTGGATTACCTATCATATTGTTGGTTTATAGAGTTATGATACATTGGCTGTTAATAAAATGATAAATCCCTATTGAATGTACAGAATTTGTGGGGTTTAGGAACTCTTCTAGTGGAGTGGTGGTTACTGGAAATGACCATAGATCTGTGGGCATCAGAAGAGGGACTATTGTCATACGCCCTTGACTCTCTCCCCTTCTCGGTTTACTGCAGCCATGCTCTGTCATCCTAGTTCCCTAGTCACTCTGTTTGCCTATATACAATATTAACATAGGAATTCGCCACAAAGCCTTAGACTGGCTCGCCTCCTTCCTCACCGACCGGACCCAGAGAGTCTGCCTTCCTCCTTTCCACTCCACCGCTACCAAGATCATCTGTGGAGTCCCCCAAGGGTCCTCCCTCAGCCCCACACTCTTCAACATTTACATGATCCCCCTAGCCAACATCCTCCGATCACACAGAATCACTATCCTCTCCTACGCAGATGACACCCAACTCATCCTCTCCCTCACCCGCAACCCCACCACCCCCAAAACCAACCTACACGCTGCTCTCCTCGACACCGCCAACTGGATGTCAAATAACCACCTCAAGATTGACTCCAACAAAACGGAGATCATCATCTTTGGCCCCAACTAAACCATAGGGGACGACTCCTGGTGGCCCACCGCCCTAGGCCCCACACCCACCCCTGCAAACCACACACGCAACTTCGGCATCATCCTGGACCCCTCCTTCTCCATGACACAGTAAATCAATGCTCTAACCACCTCCTGCTTTCACACACTCCGCACTCTAAAAAAATCCTTCAACTGGATTCCCCCAGAGACCAGGAAGACAGTCACCTATGCACTCATCAGCAGCAGACTAGACTACGGTAACGCCCTCTACGCCGGCACCACACTCAAACTCAAATACAAACTCCAGAGAATCCAGAACACAGCCGCACGCCTCATCCTTGGCCTCCCCCGCCACAAACGAATCTCACCACACCTCAAATCCCTTCACTGGCTCCCCATAGACAAGAGAATCACATTCAAGATCCTCATCCATGCACACAAATCCCTCTACAACACCGGCCCAACCTACCTCAACGACAAAGTGAACTTCCACACTCCCACCCGTAACCTCTGATCAGCCGACCTCACCCTAGCCACAGTCCCCCGCATCCAACGCACCACCGCAGGAGGCAGATCCTTCTCCTACCTTGCCCCCAAAACCTGGAACTCCCTCCCCACCAACCTCCGCAAAACCAAAGACCTCCTGCTCTTCAGAAAGAACCTCAAGACATGGTTGTTCGAACAGTGACCCTCCCTGCCCCCCCTTGACCCTCCCCAGGGCCTTGAGACCTTCACGGGTGAGTAGCACGCTCTATAAATTTTTTTCATTGATTGATTGATTGATTGATAGTAGGGCTGTCTTCCTTTAGATTACAGCGGTCTTCCACCCTAGAAATGGAACTGGTCCCCAAGATGGTCTGTGTTAACAATTGGACCATGTTTTTCTATTTCTGCTTTATCGGTTTTCAACTGTTTTATAGTATCCAGTGCCTCAGTATTGGCGGTTGGCAACACAGTATCAGTCATCTCAATAGTCTCAGTCTCATAGGGATCAGCAGTTCATCTGTTTCTGGATTTAACCCGTTAAATACTAAAGTAATTGGTGAATATTACAGGGGGTTTCAATGGTATGTCTGGATTAGTAGAAGATTGGGAGTTAGTGTCTTCTATAATTTTGGGGATTGCAGCAGGGGTATGTGGGCTGTCATTTTGTGATAGATTTTGGATTCTTTCCTTTGGCATCTGGTTTCTCAAATAGTTTAGCAATTTGGGGATTTTACACGGGCATTTGAGCAGGGTAGATCACCCAAATTAAGTATCTGCTCAACCTCCTTTAGTCAACTCTCAATTTTGGGCAACATGCAATTGTCTTTGGGATGTTTGGAATGCTTAAAAGTAACATAATCACTCAGCTTCTCTTTTCCCATTTTAGAAGTGCACCTCAATGTCTAGGCAGTAATATATCAAGTAACTAAACAAGTGAGCTACTTGGAGAAGTTAAAAACATAACACTATGTGCAACGAATTTCAGGCTAGACGTTGTAGTCTAGTACAGCATTGGCTACTTTATATCAATTTATCATGAAATAAAAATAATAACTTACAATGTTTAAAAAACAAAGATTTAATCTTCCTAGAATAAACAGTAGCATGTAAAAAGATAAATATCATCAGCTTCTGTCTTCTAGCAACCAAGAATTAGGTAACTGTATTTTCAAAAACTGTACAAACTAATATTTTGATCTAAACCCTGCTACTTAGGGTACATGATAAAAAAGGGGCCAATGGTTTAAGAAATTAACTATCTCTTAGCATCTTTCCAGTGCTAGTGCACTAGAAGATATGTAAGTAAATTTAGAATGGTCCAAACCAAAAAACCGCAAGCCTTGCAGATTTTATCCCCAGGAAGAATCAACAATGCTCAGTTCCTTGTTGATATAAAAGATAATCCTCTGAAAAAGAAATCCAAGAGGCGGACTCTGACTCTTCCAGGCATTGACGGGCAAAGATGGGCCCGTTTTGGTCCAGCATTCACCTGGGCACGTTCCTGGGTGTCTCCCACGTGCGTCCTATGCTGCAAGAGATGCCAGCACCTTTTGAAGCACCCGAGTAGCGCGATAAGCCCACCTCTCCTTTCTGTTTTAGATAAGCATGTCCTGCACTACGGGTAGATGCCAAAATGTTTTGAAGTGCCCCAGTGGCACAAAAAGCCCTGGACCCACCTCTTCTCAGGCTTTGTAGCTGTTTTAATCCTTCTTGTGTCCTAAAGTCGATAATTTCAATCTTCATTAGAGAAGTGAGTGACAGTGCTGAGAGGCTGGTCATGGGTGTTTAGTCAGCCAATATGGAATGAATATATTGGAAATGTAGTCCAGAGTACTGATGTGCACAGCTTTGAACACAGAGCTGAGGATTTAGAATTCAGTTGTGTGTTTAAGGGCAGCAAATCGAGCGATTTTAATGTTGAAATGACATGACTGGAAAATGTAAAGCTAAAAAAGAGTCAACTGGCAAATCGTTTTGCCCTTTGAAGCTTGCTCAGGCTTACCCGTTGTTTTAGTTGAAGGACCCCAACTAAACTCCGTTGTTGATATGGGAGAGGAGCACGGCGATGACAAGAGTAATTTGGTCATGAGTTTCTAGTAGTGAGAATATGCCGTAGAGGTTGAAAACATATTTTCAGTTACAGGGCTTACCTGAGTCGAGGAAGATAATTCAGTGTCAAGTCAAAAACTTTGAGGAATCTGATTGAATTAGGAGGATCAGGTGGAGAACCTCGAGAAAGAGGCCAGACTACCAGAAGAGCCAATGATATTTGTTGGTGAATAAACAGGGTCTAAAATTTTCATCATCCATTTTTACAGATATTCGTAGCAGCTGTCTGTTTTCTGATCCTTTTGCATCATGGTATGTGTTTGGATATTGTTGATGTATATATGATATCCTGAGCACTAACTGATGACAAACAATGTAAGGGAAGACATGTAGGCACTAAGCAGAACTGACAAGACGGGTGATCCTTGAGCCTTAATGCAGGTTACTTGAGTAACTTTTGAGGTGGTTGAGATGAGCTTTAGATTGTGGGAGGAGAAGGATTTAGACCATTGGAGAACCATTAATATGATATTTTCCCGCTGTTTCCTCCAGGGTGTGGCTCTTCTGTCGTCCTCTCATAAAATGCTTCTGTTCACTGTAGGTTAATTATCATAAATAAGTATTCAGTCTATGGGCAAAGGTTGTCTTGTACTGTAGGTTTGAAAGTAATATACTGAGTAGACTTTGAACACCGGCCTCTCACTTTACCTTCCCATGCCTGCTCAATCTCATCATAGTGCAATAAACATGGCTGATTTGCAGAGCCAGAGGCCAAGGAGGGATTGTAACTGGGTGTCCTAACTTGGGCTAAAAATAGCTCAACAACATTATAAAGTTGGAGCGGCACGTTGATGGGCCTCGTATAACTGCCAACTCTAGGGACGCACTATAAGCAACACCAGTAACCTACAGGACTTTGACTCTTTTCCATTCCTCGCCAACTGCTTGTTTTGAGTTGTGTGATGTGAGAGGCAATAAAGTTTGCTCAGCTTTCATTCCAGAACAGCCATACCTGTCTGAGGCACATTCCTTAATGGATGGCCCGAGATGCTAAGTTGTGAGAATGGGAATTTGAGCTTGTTACCCAAGTCCAGGGGCTCTGAGATATCTGGACTGTAACTGGCCACTTTCTAAATTGCGTTGTATTAATGAGGCTTGTTTCCAATATTAAGACATTCTTTTAGTTAGTTAAGGTGAACAGGAGCACTTTGTCTAACCTAGGGATAAAGAGCGCATGCTTTGATTATCAACGGAAGGATTACCTGCCTACGGGAAATTCCAGGATCAAGCTTCATTACAACAATGAATCCAGAGAGATCAGCTCTACTTTGGTAAACCCTAATTTTTAAATAGGTGTAGATTTAATCTCCAGTAATGGAGTCACCTTGGTAGCAAACAGCACATTACAAGTAATTCACCATCATCCTCATTCTTTAGCAAACTTAACTTGCCTTTTGGTTAAACCAAGTTTTTCTAGTCACTGAAATCCAGTAATGAAAGATTTACATTTGCTGACAGTCCTACACAAGAAAAAGTTTGTGCAAACCAGGACACATACTGGTGGCCCACAGTCAAAACAGAAATTTAGATACGCCTCGTGGCACCCTCATGCTCACAACACAGCACCAAAACAGTACAGTGGACAAAGCAATACCCACCAATATGACTCTCATCTCCTTACAACCACCATGTACAGAAGCTTAGCACACATTGATCAGATCATATTTTACCTCCATGTGCACATTAGAGCAATAAAGCAATATAGCAGGCAAAGAGATGACCTCAACTGCATAATATACTCTTCACATATTTCATTAATCCCAATTATAAAAGTAAATTAAACCACTCACACCCTCCTATTCTCAACATGCACAAAAGTCATATAGTTGACAGGAGATTACCTCCTAACAGTGTAATCCACTAATCACTCGACCATTCCTCAGAGAACTAACAAAAAACGTTAATCAGCCATCTCACATCCAGTCCAGCACCACAAACCAGCAAATCCATCTACACCCTCATTAGAAGTTCCATAGTAATTCCATGAGCTTCTGGCCAACACGGTATAATGACTTCCACAGTAATTACACCACATTGTTTTCCTGGGACAAATTCTCCAGGACAACCCTGGAGGACTTTGCTGCAGAAACATGTCTGTGATCACATTTTCACCTCTGGAAATATGTGATAGCACCATTTTCTCTAGGTTATGCCCCATTACACAGGGGACAATATGAGAATTTAAATTAAACCCCTGGTAATATTGCTACTTGATATTACCCATTCCCGCAGTATCAAACTTGTCAGATGTGGAAATACTACATATGGTACTCCTACAGTGTAGTGGCCATTTGTGATCAGACTTGGACACATTCGTTTATTTGCAGGCAAAATCTTGAAAATCCGATGTTATGTGATTTTTTTTTTAATTTCAGGTGATTCTCACTAAAGAAAGACAGATTAGAGCAGATAATGTCTCATGAAGCATTAAAATAGTGGTCTCTTCCACGAACTAGTCTCCGGCTGGTATCTCACAAAACATTTTAATGAAAAGTGTGCCCACTAGTTCAATTTTCACACGAGCTATCAGGAAACACATTTCAAAACATATTGCATAATTTCATGTTATTTTCACAAAATGTCTAAAAAATGTGATTTCTTAAAATATTAAACGGTTTTTCCATTTTCTCACATGCAAAACGCTACAGAAACTGTGTTTAGCTGGCAAACCTTAACGCACTAAACGCACAATCCACTCACTACACCACAACCCAGCACACAGCTCACAGAAAGTACTCTGATCGTTTCACACTTTTCTGGCACTTCCCCTCAATCCCTTTATTTTGGTTTTTTCCCTTTAACATAGAATGTTTTGAGGTAAAGAGCACCGACGTTACTGAGCATTGAAAGTGCTACGTAAAACTTCAAAATCAAATAAATAAATACGTGCATACAATTCAACATGAAAGACACACGGTAGACATTGGTAAGTATCCTAACTACACAACCCAACTCTGTCAGACAACAGACAACATATAATTACATGTTCATGAGCCATCCCAACGCTTTGTAATTTTTGCAGATCCAGAAGCTATATTCTAATATTCCTAAAGACATTTAGGCCCTAATTTAGATTTTGGTGGAGGAGTTACTCTGTCACAAAAATGAAGTATTTCCGGTCCGCCTTATTACACATCCAATACAGCCTATGGCAGACGAGATATCTGCATGTTTCTGAAAGCGGACCAGCCTCCCAATCTATAAATCAGGACCTTAGGATGTTTTAATCAAAGGGGCAAACAAAGCACAGTGCTCTCAGTGAAAGCCATACAGTGAAGTGATTTGTATGTTTTGGCAGAGCTTCTAGAGATGTAATGACTAGCACAACAGAATATATTTTTATGGATGCGTTTGAATTGTAGTGGTGAGGGTTTTTTTGGGGGGCCTGAGATGGACGGACTTGTCAGGAACCAACGCTGGTGAAGCCGTTGTTAGTTCGTCTCCGTTTTCACGCAGTTCCTGGTGCGCACCGTTCCGCTTGTTTGTGCGTGCTGATTGTGACCTGTCAGATGATCGGGAGCCCTCAGAACAATGCCCACACAAGCAAACACAAGGCGAGCATTGTGCCGACTTCTTGGAGGGTAACTTGATATAATCAATCCTGCATTCCCCAAAGACGCGGCACGAGCAGGGATTAGAGCTTTCACGTAGAGCAACAGAGGCAAGGAACCCCTTGCCACCGCACCTACATAACCTATTGAAAGCTGCTGAAGTTCAGCCACACCTAAAAAATCTATCTTTTCACACCGTAGTCTTTTCTCTAAATCCCTGATTACGAGCTTCCTACTGAGCAGATAGTTGCACTTCACGAAACTGTGGTTTACATCACTGCAGGGATACAGTGCAGATGAAGCATTCAGTGCTCTGAGTATTGGTACATAGAATAGTATATGAACCTGATGCCATACTGAAAGCTTTACACACCTTGGTGTAGCAATGGCCCCAGGTGCAAGCAAGTTAAATAGCGCGTACACCTCAACGGGTTGGACAGTAAAATGCAGCCATAATTTGGATGCAATGGGCCCCTAAAACCTCAAGGCACGAGACAGGGTGACGACCTACTACGAAGGTCAGCCCTGGGCAGTTCTTTTAAAAATTTGGGATAAAGGCTCAAAATTCCGGACAGAAGGTTAGTTTTCCGAACCAATCTCCGGAGGTCAAGCAATGATATAAAAGTAAGCAAACAGACTGCTGACACTTGTAAAAGTCAAAATAAGTTATAGTCATTGGTTTGAGAAAACAATGAGCATTTGAGGAAGAATTCACACGTAACTGGGTTTATATAAAGATTTCAAATCATAGTAAACACAAGTAAATGCCAACAGGGAAATTATCCCTCCCAGGGTGAATTGACAACCAGGAAGTCAGAGCCAGAAAATCCACTAAAAGAAAAAGGTGCATCAAATGGCTTTCTAGCATTTGAATTCAACTAAGAAATAGCCAGGCCAGGTATGTCGAACGAGGATGTAATCCACGGTTGGAGACCACCAAGGGGAAAACACATTCCAGGGAACCACCGAATAGCCAAACATGTCAGAGAACTCTCCAATAGGCTACTACATGATAGGAACCTACCTACAGGAAAAACACTCCAGGGAATCAACCAATAAGGAAATGTGTGCTATGAAGTCCCCACTGGGAGACCTAAATTATGTAACAGCCAGTAGAGATAAGACCTCTTGGTCTCATCATCTCAGCCAATGTTGAAATATAGGCCGGGCAAACTACCAAAAAGTAAAGAACAGAAAAACATGCATCAAGTAAACCCCTGGCAAGAAAAGGTGCTGTGGGTCACCCATCAATGTGGACTCCTGTCCTACAAACCCAAAAAGTGAACAATATGGAAACAGCTGCGTCTGCTGAATATGTCGGGGTGAGGGTGGGGGGAAGGCAGAGATGGGGGAAACAATGAAAAAAAAAACACTTACCTTTCCGATTGTTCCCAACTCCTGCTGCCTCGCTCGTTGCTCTTCTTCTTTTGGTGTCCCAGAATTCACTGCAATACCAGCACAAGCTCCCCTGAAGCCCTGGCTCAGCTTTCATGATAAATCTAGCATGAAAGCAGCACAGGATTGACCTGAGCAGATTGGACTGCTGCTCAGACACGGCCCTGGGGTCTGAGCAGTTTCTCCGGCCTGGCTATTCAACACAGCCGGGTTGGAGAAACCTAAATGCAATGTGTTTGGTCGGCCTGAAACGGCCAGACAAACACACGTGCACTTAGGTGCACTCTGTCCTCCTCCCCCTCCCATCTCCCATGACCGGCCCCACCCCTACCTGCACTGCTAACTGAACCAACAGATGAAAAATAAAACAATAGTAGGAGATTGTTTTATTTTTCATCTCCTGGCTCTTGGGAGGGTGGGGGGGCTGACACTCCTTCGCCATTGCAGAGAAGCTGCCACTGGTGAACAAAGTAAACCCCAAAGAAGAAAATGTAGCGCTGTCACCCACAAATGAGGAACCATGTCTTTCAAAACCCATCAAATTGGAAATATGACCTGTGGAACTCATCAGTGCGAGACTCTTACAAATCAAAATGGGGCTAGCCATCATCATGCCCTGGATCAGAGTATCATAACATATCTCCTGAGAGGAGGGAGATGAAGAACAGATGTCTGGGAAAGTCTCCATTGATTATCTGTTCCTCTTATACAAGTAAGGGTTCCTCTCAGTGTCCTCCTTCTACATCCTTGTCATCATTGAGGGGAGGGTAAGGCCTGCGTTGCTGTCTTTAGATATACCCCTTGCAATAAAGATATTCAGAATGACTCACACTTTTTTCACCTCTGATTCACACATACACTTCTGTGCTGATGAATTCCAATTCTAGAGGGTAATGAGCAAGGAAAATCAATGACATAACTACGAAACCTACACATATCACACAGGGGACAGTGAAAGACTTGAATCCTAAATGCTTTTTTGTGGTTTTGTCTGTTATCAAAAGAGAAGAGCCGGGGACGTGGCCAAGACAGCTTCCAGGATTGGTGCACTGTAATCAGCTCCTCTTTAGGCCTGAATGTAACTCTTCTTAATCCTGCCCATCCAGCTGCATTTCCCCTGTAATTAACATCTGGGGCCACAAGTATTCCGCGACCGCTCAAATATGTTTTCTCCTGCCCGAAGGCAGCGATATCCCGGGGCTGCGGAAGATGAACAGACAGGCCAGCAGTGTGGCCATCCTGATCCTGTGGAGCCTGTGCCCACACTGAACAGTGATTACAGCAGAGCGAAGGGCGCAGGACCTGGCAGTGCCACCTTGAGCGAGTAGAGATCCTCTGACCCTGAGACCCACCCACCTATACCCACATGACTTGCATGGTTGAAGGGGTCAGCCACAAATCGTCATGAAGCCCTGGGAGAGACTGCCGCTCTCCACCTGTATGACTCACTCAGGCTTGAGGCGAGCACCGCCTCTGACGACAGGTGCTGACCACACTGAAGTGCCTCATGGATCACCAGATACTGTGGGAGCAGTGAATGTTGTCCTGGGGGGCTGTTGTTGGAGCGGAGCTGTAGATGTATGAGGATGGGAGGCCCAAGACCCCGAGTGTGGTGAGCAGTGATCAGCGCCAGGCCACACCACAACCAGACTACACACAGCAGTGAGTACGAAGCCCGACTGACTTGGGGACCTGACTGCACAACCATCTTGTCTCTGCCTGAGACCCTGAGTCTGTTGCTTTGCTGCTCTCCTCTTTCTGCTGTCAACTGCTGCAACTCTTGTGAGCCAGCTGGGGCCTGGGGGACTTCGTACTCATAAGGTCGGGAGTACCTTCACTTCTTTGGGACCTGGTTTGGATCAGGTCCTTGCCCATCCAGGAGGAATGCCGCCATATTACCAAGGGGGCATTAATAAGGCTCCAGTCCCGTGGCTTGCATTCCACCCCACCAGATGGATCCTCCAAGCCCCCCCATTTGCCCAAGGAGGGCTGTGTAATTTGGAGACTAGCGGGCCCACCATTGGGGGCCAATGAGGCACTGGCTTAAGTGAACATGGGTGCTAATATCTTATTCTCCTCTTGGTCCCACCTGATGACCGTTGGACCCAGTGCCCCGCTGAGGCCCGAGGCCTTCGCTTATCTTATTACTTGCAAAAGGTGGAGTTGGACACTAATGCCCCTTTCTGGTCCCTGCTGTGCAGCAACAGATACAAATTGTCCCGAGTTTCTATAGGGTAGCTACCCCCATCATCTTTGTGGGGCCATTAACGCAGGTCTCCAAGTTTCCTAACACTTCCAACTGCGGCACATGGTGCCACGACACAGCAAGATGGTAAGGTCCGGGGTCGCCAAGCTCTTCCTGCAGAAGCATCCAGACTGTTGCCCTACCCAGCTACTACTGACTGCACTTTGGCCACCTTGGAACAACTGACGGCAACTCTTCACATGCACTCCGCCCAATTTGAAAAGGTCCTACAGGCCATTCAGGATACCAAGACGTCGTTGGAGGACGTGATCGACGCAGTTTCTCAGGACGTCAATCTCCTTCCAGCCGACCACCACAAACTGACTGACAGAGTAGAGGAGGCTGAGTCCTCTCTGGAGGCCCTGAGTCCAACACTCCAGGAACTGCAGGAAGAGATGAAACTGTTGAGCGCAAAAATGACAATCCTTCGTCAGAGAGTGGAAGATGCAGAAGGGTGCTCTAGGCATAATAATGTCTGCTGTATGGGCTTCCCAGAATGAGTGGAGGGGCCGGGCACTGAACTTTTCATCAAGAAGTGGCTGATGGACACAGTACTGGTTAACAAGGTCCCAAAGTTTTTAACAGTTGAAACAGCACACAGGATACCTGGCAGACAGCCCCATCCGGGGGCCCTCCAAGACCTATTATTGCCAGGCTCCCCAACTACCGCAACCGGGGTTTAATGCTCCAACGATTTCAAGCTCATGGGCCCTGGAGGTTTGAGGACACCACCATCACCGCATTCCCAGACTTCAGAGCTGAAGTGCAGAGGTAGCGAAGCTCTTATGCCAAAGTCAAACAGTGTCTCTACGATCAGGTCACTAAATATGCATTGTTGTTCCCAGCAAAACTAGGAGAAATAGACAGCGAAACTGCCCACATATTCAACACACATGAAGACCCCTGGACATGGATGTACACCAAAGGCTTGTCTCAGCTATTGATAGAGGGGACCGCAGCTGGCGGCTGACACCTCGGCCTCGCCTCCGTCATCATGATGTAGCCAGATCCAAACCAACCAAAACAAAACAGGCAGCGGAGGAGCAAGCAAAGGATCTGCAGGAAGCCACCCAGTACCCTACAAACTCCTTCACTGTCGTTAGGGAGGAACAATACATGAACTTTGACACTAACGTCGGTAGCTCCTGCACTTTGTCAGTGGATCTCAACAAGGGGACTGAGGTAACACCACGTACAGTGGATAATCTCTGAGTTGTCTGTGATGACCTACTGGTACTTGCTTTCTGCTCTCCAACAAACTGTTATGGCACCAGCTGGAGCAGTCATGATAAGCTGAACATTTAATAAGTGAGTACTGCACACTCAACACACTGTCATTGAGGACGACCTCCACGAGTGTGGCAATGTTCCCTGAACCTCAAGGACATTAGGACCCACTAAGGCAACTACTGATATACTTCATAAAGAACTGAAAGTGGCACCACTCAATTAGGGCTGACAATATGAGGTAAGAAGCCCTTGGCACTAGCACAACTCACGGTGAGACTTCCACTTGCACAAGTTCTACCCCTTGTGTTGCTTTCATTGTATGAGTTGTTGTTCTGGGGTATATGGTGGGAGGCTTGACTGTCATCTTTCTTGGGGATATTGTTTGGTAATGTTATGGTTAATATTATTTTTTGTTTCAGCAAAGCTGGGGTATGTTGCTGGGTGGGTGGGGAGGTTGTTCAAAAGGAGGAGCTGACCGCTTCATTTTTATATTTATTGCTGGAGATGGGGTGCAGCACACATTAGGGTGATGTGACTTATTATTGAAATCCCACACCATCAACAAAACCCATGAGCACACACACTGAGGCGATTACCCTACAATGTAATGTACTGAAGTGGAATGTGCGCAGTATGGCGACTTCCACCAAGTGATACCAAATTCATGCATATCTAAAGCATCAAAAGACACACTTTGCTATATTGCAGGAAACACACCTCAAAGACACTGAGCTACAAAGCTCAAGTCCAAAGGCAAGGGCAGGTCTACGGCTCAACCTCATCAGCATTTGCACAGAGAATGTTAATTTGGGTTGCACAGGTAATCTGTATGTCATGGACCACTGCAGTGTGGATGTGGGGAGGAGGTCATGTCGTACTGGAAGCTCTACTAGATGGGTTGCCCCTGACACTGGTGGGTCTTTATACAGCTAATCCCAATTAAAGGGAATTCCTTGAAATGCTCACCCCGCACTTTTACGAGCCCCGCCACTCCCTGTTTGTGGAGGGGGGACTTTAACTGCATATTGAATGTAGACCTGGACTGTCTCACCCCCTTCTGCATGGAGCACTGAGTAGATGGATGTCCCAGTACCTAGGCTTGTGGCTCACTGACAGGAGGCTCCACAATCCTCTAGACCATGGATACTCAAAGTACGGCCCGCGGGCCTCATGCAGCCCCTCTGACGTTTACATGCGGCCCCTTGGGCAACAGGAGCGCTGGCAGCTGTTTGCTCGATTCTGCACGAACAACAAAAATATTAAATACACACACAATCAATTATTTCAAACTTCATTGGTGTTAAAGAAAGTATGTAACTAGGGACTCCTGCACTTAACTTTGAAAACGTCATCATTTTTAAATACATCTTGCAGCACAAGTGTAAAACTAAGACAGTCTCTTAAAAATTTAAAAAGTGTATTTAGTTAACATGCAGAACCTTTTTGCCTTAGTAAAATTTATTTTATAAGTGCACTGAGATGTAGGGGGTCATTCCGACCCCGGCGGGCGGCGGAAGCCGCCCGCCTGGCGGGAACCGCCAGAAGACCGTACCACGGTCAAATGACCGCGGCGGTCATTCTGACTTTCCTGCTGGGCCGGCGGGCGACCGCCAGAAGGCCGCCCGCCGGGCCAGCGGGAAAGCCCCTTCAACAATGAAGCCGGCTCCGAATGGAGCCGGCGGAGTTGAAGGGGTGCGACGGGTGCAGTGGCACCCGTCGCGATTTTCAGTGTCTGCTAGGCAGACACTGAAAATCATTATGGGGCCCCCAGGGGCCTCACGACACCCATTCCCGCCATCCTGTTCCTGGCGGTTTTTACCGCCAGGACCAGGATGGCGGGAAGGGGGTCGGAATCCCCATGGCGGTGCTGCGAGCAGCGCCGCCATGGAGGATTCTTTGGGGCAGGGGTAAAATGGCGGGAAACCGCCGGTTGCCCTTTTCTGACCGCAGCTTTACTGCCGCGGTCAGAATTGTCCATGAAGCACCGCCAGCCTGTTGGCGGTGCTTCCGCGGCACTCTGCCCTGGCGGTTTTCAACCGCCAGGGTCAGAATGACCGCCGTATTCCTTTAAAAGTGATAGTTTTCAAACATACATTTGGAAACAACATTTTTTAAACATTAATTTTTTCCCTTATCCTGAGAACACAACCAATAGTAAATTGAAGAGGCCAGTCACTTGGTATGTGCACTTTATGGGTGGCCTGTGTTCCTATCATACATTAACAACATTATAGTTTATTAAATCAAACATAGAAGCAGGTTTTGTGCAGCACACACCATGAATCATTTATTTCGAGGTCATCTTAAATGTGATAATGCAGAAAAAGGAGTGAAGTGAGACTAAACAATTGCCTAGGATCACACAGTTTGGAAAAGTGGGTAAGCCAGGATTCATTGCAGGTTTTCTGGTTTTCCATTGTTTATTTCAGGCACTAGATGTATATCATTTGCTTCTCCTACACCTACCTTGCCCCCAATTCCCCCAGCCACCCCACTTGACCGCCACAGCCCTGGCTTCAATGCGGCCCCCAGGCGCGTCACAGACCAAACTTTTTGGCCCCTGGGAAAATGTTTGCGAGTACCCATGCTCTAGACCATGAGTATTCCTTTTATTCTCCATCCATGACCTTCATACCAAGATAAGCTTGATATTGGGCTCTACCTTTTTAGGACCGATGCTCAAGCAATTGGAATACTTAGCCCGCACTTTATCCGACCACTGCACACTGCAGGTGACATTACAATGGGGCAGATTGTGTCCATGTATTCCTACATATCACCTACAGACCTAGACGTTAACTGGTCCTCCATTCAGAGAAGAGCTCTCCGCTGCATCAAGCTGTACTTTGACCACAACACAGACACTGCCTCCTCTCATTCCACGGAGTGGGATGCCCACAAAGTGGTGGTGAGGGGCCACTGTCTGTTGACTACTTGGGGAGCGAGGTGCATACTGCACAACAAACTAGTGTCTCTGGAAAGGGAACTTTGACCCCTGGAGAGGGAGATTGCAAATCAGCGAACCAGTCGCCTTCTGGACTTCTGAAGGAAACACAAGGGGGCAGGGTCATGACTAAGTAGACACAAATACAAACACCTTCTGACCAGACTACATGCTGAGGGTGACCGCTCGGGATGACTTACGGGGCTCATTTGTAATGACCACCACTGAATTCTGATTGGGACCATTAGGCTTGGTGATGGTTCAATGGCCACTACTCAAGCGTCCAATAATGATGACTTCTGTGATTGTTACTGAATTCTATATGCCACAACCCCTTAACCTGCCCCTGCACAGCTAGAGGCCTTCCTGGGTACTCCTCTAATTTAGCTTTCTCCATTACAAGCGACTGAACTCAACGGGCCCCTTCAAGCTGAGGAGATTAGGGCTGTCATAGCTCAGATAGCCTGGATCAAAATGTTGGGCTCCTCACCCAGCCTCTGCTGGGAGCATACAATGAAGCTCTGACCCGGGGTCAGCTTCCAGACTCTCAATGAGATGCACTGATAGTGGTTCTCCCCAAACCGGGTCACGACCCACTTGGCTTGCAATCCTGCATGCTATTATCCTTCCTTAACCTTGACTGTAAGGTAATGGGTAAGATCCTTCTGAATAAGCTGTTCACCCTGATTGCAAGGCTGATACACAAAGACCGATCAGGATTTGTACCGAGACGTAACACTTTCCCTAACATTAGACGCCTCTTAAGGGTTAGTCATGGCACTCTACACACCTCATACGGCTGGGTGGTAATATCCTTGGAAATTGAAATGCCTTTAATACCCTATGGTGGGACTTCCTCTTAGCCACCCAATGAAGCATGGGTTTCAGCCCAGGATTCGTAAAATGGGTTGGCATTCTGTACACTAACACCCCAGCTAGAGTAAAAACTGGGCACTTGATATCTGATAGTTTCCCAATATTTAGGCACAATAGGGCGAGGATGCCCACGGTCCCCATTACTTTTTGTAATATCAATGGAGCCACTTGCCTGCCATTTGCATCTTCAGGCATGGCAATGGGGGATTTCGGAATCAGATATCCACCACATTGTGTCACTTTATTCCGACGATGTGCTGATATTTCTACGTGATCACAGGGCCTCACTATCTGACTTGATAATTCTTTTAGATACCTTCGACGATATATCTGGACTTTGGGTGAACTAAACAAAATCCTGTCTGTTCACCCTAGTGCAGATTCCACCACCCATGAGTTCGACCTACTTCGACCCATCAGTTACAATGGTGCCATGAATTAATTAAATATCTGGGGATACAAATATATCATTCAGATGATGCCTTACCAGTTGGAAATCTGGGCTGCGCCCTCCATTCCATCCGTGCGTTACTCCCTTTCTGGTGCTCCCTGCCACTTTCCCTACTGGGACCTGTGGTGATAGCTAAGATGCTGGTCCTCCATAGACTGCTGTATTTTTCACCACACTGCTGATTGTTATTTCAAAACCCTTTTTATGGGACCTGAATAGCATGATGCTGGAATGGCCGTGGGGAAAAAATTGACGATGTGTGGCCTTGGCCATAACACTGCACCTGATCGCAGAGGGAGGTCTAGGTTTGCCTAGTTTTGAGCTGTACTATGCTGTGGCACAAATACAGTTGCCCCTGCATTGGCTTGGTGAATTCCCCAGTGTGGAACAAACAATAACGTTCAGAAATGGGTATGTCTGGTGAATACCCTTGGTTGTCGGACCGCACATGTCCTCCGCTGAAGGGATAAAACTTGCTGACAACAGCCTGAGCATGCGGGTGCAGGTTCATAATGGCAAATCCCACGCTCCACCCTATTTTTTCCTGATTCCCATAGCCCAGGTACCGGGCAGTCATGCTTCGATTGCGCACCACGACCTGTCCCTCTGGACTGCAACAGAATTGGTAACCATAGGGCACTTCTTTAATGAGGGTTTATATATGTTTTATGCAGACATTATGGATGCATGCTCCTTGGGACCAGGGCACTTCATAACATACTATGCCATTTGCCAATTGGTGTGGGAAACCTGGGGCAATGGCGAAGCGGAACCACCGCAATGAGCTATTCTACACATCCTGCTCTTAGGGATTGGTCAGAAACGTGTATCTCACAGCTATAAGAAACCTTAACCACGTGCATCCTTGCCATTGTGGAGAATGCACTGAATCTCTGGAACATGGTTCTTCCGCAACTGCTGACACCAAAAGCGTGGAGCGAGCCCTTCATTAAGTGAAAGGAGTCTCGCATAACCATAGATTCTATTTCACCCAATTCAGCTACCAAACAAACCTATCACCCAGCATAGTAAGCGCATATTCCCCACGGCTGCGCCAGAATGCCCATGGTGCTGGCTAGCAGAGCCAGTTGGACCATATGGAGTGGGAGTCCCACCCTTTGCAACACACCTGGATAGATATAACTGTCCTAACAGCGGAATTGGCGAACCACCAATTGACACCCACCCCTGAATTGTGCTCCATCAGAATGTGCTCTAAAAAAAGGGGATCAAACAGGTACATAGTTTTTTTGACCTGCCATTCGCCTTGTTTAAAAGACAAATAACTTCAGTGGAAGGTGTCCTCAGCATCGGATATTGCCAAATGGCTCCAGACATTACTACAATGGGCTGGGGTGGAGACTATGGTTCTGCACTCCTTGAGAGATAGAGGATTGGCCTGTGCGGGTAGTGGGAGCTGGGACACGTTTGTGGTAAATATTGAGTCCATGAATTGTATCTGTCCACCCTGAAGGGACTACGTTCTATCACATATCCTCTAATTTATAGTTGAATGAGCCCATATACCTAGGATACTGGGAGAACTCTGTACACCATAAAGGCATGGTCCAGGTATAGGAATTTTGACTCATGCACGGCCCTCTTCTTATAATAGTGTCTACACTTTCCTCCTGGTACCTGAACACATACCCCTCTCCACCCACAGTATGCAGGATCTCACCCCTTCTCACCCCCCATGAACTGAAAAGGCACTTGTTGAAAGTATATGCTGCTATGTACTGATCCTGTTTATTCCTATGCCAGGTACGCACTATTATAACTATGAGTTGTGTAATGTGGTTGTCACACTTCAAGGACTGTGGGGGGGGGAACTCTTTCCCTTCTCCCTCTTTTCCTCTCAGCTTTGTATTTATAGTTGTTAATGTAAAACATTAAAAACAGATATGAAAAAAGGGAAGAGTCCCCTTAGGGTTTTGGACCAGGAACCTCACCCACAGTTAGAAGCATGCATCATCATTGAGCCCCATTCACATCGAAGACAATTTTGTGCATGGATGGGTCCTCACACTGTGGGAGCTCTCCTATAAGTGTTTTCCCTAATGGAGGTACATCCTGCCTATTATGTTCATGAGATGGACATTATGAAACATAGAGATGTACAAAATGACTTCCTGTTGTCAGTTGAAAAATGCAGTCGTTGTAATTACCCTGAGTAGTAGCTATTCATGAGGACAGAAGCAGACAACAACCTGTGGTCACACATTTATCAAGGATAATGCTCTGCTACCAATTTCAGTCCTCCACCCTCTGCACATAAACACTATAAGTAGGGCGTACATTCATTAGGGAGATAAGTTCTGATGGATGGCTCTGATCCATTTGGGCTTCGCTGTATTGCTGAAACATGTTGACTCTAGATAGGTGATACAGTTAATTACTAGCTGGAGACATTCACATATTATGTTTAATCTTATCAAGTGCACTATTAATAAAATGGTTTCCTGGTGACCACCAGATAATATTTTACCTAATGTGAGATCCCAGGCGCAAAAACAATCATAGGAAAGCTTTATCTGTATATGATACGTCATAATCTTTTATCATCATCATCATCATTATAAACATCTCTATTCAGCTGATGTCAGCCATAAAAGCATACAATACACATACAACAATAAAGCAAATAAATAACAGTTACAATACAGAATTAAAACACTAAAAACATGTATGAAATACAGGCCAGGTTAAAACAGTTCAAGTACCAATTAACACAGTGTGTACGCTAATCAGGGTGATACGTATAGATTCAGGGAGTAAGTTATAGCTACCTCCCTTCTCCACCCTGTAGTTTTGATATGCCAATGACAACTTGCACAGGCCCCTGCTTGACAGGGAGTTTCCTGAAAGCCATTGGAAGGAAAGTGGAACTTCTGCTGCTTCACATCAAGCACATCATCAACCTCCAACCAACTCAACCCACTGCACCAAACTTGGTCAGTCAATTATCACCGATCCCCTCACCAACTAGAAAATATCAGAAGTTTTTCCTGATTCCAAAATCACCCTTGATGCACAGATGTCCTCTGAGGTCCAACACTACTTTTAATAGCTTGGACACCTTCTCTCCCGAAGCCAGCTGAGAACAGTAGCCCACCCTCAACTCCCACTTAAATTAACTCACTCTACTGTGCACTGCCCATGCAAGCCTTCTCCCATCTCTGGGTGATCCAGAACAATGTTACAGAGCTGGTAGAGAAGAAGCAGTGCCAGGACACCTTCTCACTGACACTAAAATCGCTGATCTAGCTCCCCTTTAACTCCTGATCCACCTCATAAATCCCACAACACCAAATTACAGTGCAACACAGCCTTGGATTTGTCATATGCTCCTCTGACAAAAGTGAACCCACAACTGCAGTCAAATACTTTGTGGGTCAAGAGACTTTTTCTATGCAATACACTCTACTTAACATATTCAGCAACATAATCATCTTCACTGCAAAGCTGCCCATTCCCCAATAAATGTAGCAAAAAATATGTTTTGGCCCCAAGGGGGAAGTGTAGCCTTTAACTACCACGGCAAATAATTCTCTGATCCTTATACCCGAATATGTACACCTTTTAGTCAAATAGCGTTTCGTAGTAATATAATCAGGAATCAATCTATTTAGGTGCTCCTAAAGTGACGGAGCAGTGAACGTGATTAGTGTGATTTTAAAAAGTGCCAAAGTGTTATATACAATTTATACAAGATTGTGGTTAAACAAATTGTGATCTTAAAAAAAAAACCTTCAATCCAGGTGTCCAGAAGTCACTATTCATATCAAACAGTAATCCACAATAAATTATATCGACATTTCAACCCCACATACAAGAACCAGTCTTTAGAGGGTAATCATCAGGACAGAAGTTTTTTTTTCTTGGTAGCACCCTCAAAACAAAAGGCATTAAAACTTTTAATGAGACTTTCTTTCCACTGTATCCTATTTCCAGTCAACCATAAGTGTATCTCCATGAGTCAATCATCATGTCTGCTTTTACTTCAATGACAGATAATGTACCTCCCTGATGAGCGATTTGTTTCTTCTCACATTCATTATGATTTTTTTCTCTAATTAGGAATTACTCTTTCTGCAAATGTATTCATGGGAGAAAGAGGACGCCAACTTGCATCTCTGGCATCCTCCTTCTACCGTGAATGAATGCTGACTACCACAAAAAGGCCAATGACCTCGTAGCAAGACCAGCTAACTCGCGACAATGACATGCACCACACTGCAAAGACGCTCGCCATGCAACAAATCTACTCCCCCATGCAGCAAAGATAGCCACCTTGGAACGATGTTCACAACCTCTCACAAAAGCCACGATCCTGAGACTAAAATTCAAAACAGTTTTCTGACTCATCTTTTCCAAACACAGATCAAGTACGTAAAGAGACAGTGCAATTCACAGAGCCATGATATATCATTGTTTTTATTCATTCAGCTGATACCTATCCATCTTCTAGGTAACTTCCTCTGCACAACAACTCTTGCATTCATGTTTCCTGCTATCAGATTCACCACCGCTGAAGTGAGGGAGATACGAGAGAAGGGAAATCGGTGAGAAATTAGAAATTTCAAAATACACAGCAGAATAAAAAGGCTGATTGGTCAACTTAATATTAAAAAAGTAAGATGAAGCCCTCATGACCTGAGGTTGGGTCGATTCTTTATTAATAACTTTTACAAGACAATTGCAGGGTCATTCTGCAGTGTAAGTAGCACTGGTGAGATCAATGCTGTGTTTATTAGCAACCCTCTGTTGTGAGGCCTAACACCACAACGCTTACAATGAAACACGTAAATAACACGGACACCACTTGTGAGTTAATGTGAGCGATGAGAAAACCTCCTGGCCCTTTTATTAACCTCGGTTCACGTCACCGGGCAATACCAGTACCTTCCTACTTTACAGGGGAGACTGGTAGAATCTACCTGCGCTAATGAACGTCATGGGCTGGCCCATGACGAATATAACATTCATCCTTTACCCAAAACAAAACATAAAACATATAAATTGAAATCACAACGTTAACACAGGGCCCCAACAGGTAGTGTGTGAAAGAAATACCCCCTTATATAATCAGTCGCCTATAAATCCTTGCAGCCTGGTTGACCTTGGTGGACAAGGATGTGAGTTGTAACGGTCCAAACCTTGTCTAGGAGGTAACACTCCAACTGGCAGAGATTCAGGCATCCCCCGATCAGCATCCCGGTGAACTTCCAAACTCTGCATATCTGCACCCCTTCGATCAGCCGACAGAGGGTCATCACACAACATCCCAGGGCTCTGGAGCGTAGATCGGCTGTTACCACAATCCACACTTCCTTCGTCTCTGTCTTCACACAAAATGGCCAATGGAGAACTCTGTTCTCTGTTCATTCCACCACCATCCAGGCAGAATAACTTGAAAAATGAAATGTTTCTTGTGATGGTTTCATGCTTCCTTTTTGTAGTTACCAGAGTACCCTTTATGGCAATCACCACCCACGGGTCCTTCTCAAAAGGCAGCAAAAACTTGCTTCCACTTCTCCGGTTGCGTACAAGGACATGATCCCCTACATGAATGTCCCGCTCCTTTGCTCTCCCCTTTCTTGACATTTTGTCATTTTATTTTACTCAATTGGACACTGCCTCCCATACTCAATCATGAAGTTCAGAGGGTTCTTCCACATGAGGAATCTTGTCTTGAACCTGACGATTCATGCAGAAAAAGCAAGATGTTTCTCCCGTGGTGGCCTGAGGAGTGAGACGATAGTCCCTCAAAAATGCATACACCACATTGTGACCACCAGCCACTGAAATCCTCAACACCTTGTTGAGAGTTCTCATGAAGTGTTCCACTTCTCCATTAGCCTGAGGCCAACGAGGAGTGATATTTTTGTGAAGGATTCCTCAACTTTGCAAGTACTCAGCAAACTCTTGGCTGGAAAAAGGCAGACCATTGTCCGAGCATAGCTCCTGTATTAAGCCAAGGGTGGCCATGATCTTTTCAAAATGAGGATTATCTGAGATGCAGTCAGAGACTCTACAATTTCCACATCAGGATATTTAGAGAAATCGTCTATCACTACCAGCATGTGACGACTGTCTGGTAAGCTTCCAAAGTCTGCACTGGCCTAAAACCACGGGATAGGATTTATGAGCTCATTTATGACCGGTGGGGGACTCTCAGCTGGACCAACCACTTGACACATCACACAGTGGCACACTGTTTGTTCCACTTGATCGTGAAACCCAGCGAACCACACCTTGCTTCTCAACCTTGACTTTGTCTTTACCATTCTTTGGTGCAAGGAATGTGCCAGCTCCACCACTGAGTTCTGTAAAGAGGCAGGAATCACCAACCTCTGGCATCTCAATGAACATCATTCCGGAGATATGGCCAGCTCATTCCTGACCTTATGTAATGAGGATAACATCATTCTAGCCTCTGCCGTTCTGACAGTCATATTTTGAAGAACACTGTGCCACTTCCCAGATCCCACCACTGACAGTACAAGCTGTAGACACTCATCATCATCTTTGGCCAATTTTATCTCATCAATAGAAATGGGTAATGGGTGAGAACTTTCTACCACCAACCTCACATACTCCTCTACTTCATTTGCATCCACAATCTCTCGAGACGTAGCGGGCCGGGCGTTTCTTGATAGGTAGTCCGCAGGGTTAAGAGATCCTGGTTTGCATACCACTTGAAAACGATAATCCTGCAACTGCAGGATCCACTTTTCTATGTGAGGCGGCAGTTTGGACGAAGATCCATTAAACAGTGCTGTTAGGGGCTTATGGTCAGTGTGTACTATGAAGGGCAGTCCATATAAGTAAAGGTGGAAATGTCTGCAGCCCAAATGAACCACAATGGCCTCCTTTCCAATTTGTGAATAGCGCTGTTCAGTCTCTGTCAACGCACGGCTGGCATGAGCCACTGGAGCCCACTCTCCATCCAGTTGTTTCTGTGCCAATACCACTCCCAAACCTGTGGGACTGGCATCAACAGATAGCTCTGATTCTTTACGGGTTTCAAATAAACCAGTCTCGTGTGCTCTGACAACGCTGACTTGGTGGCTTGGAAAGAAGCCTCTTGTTCAGGTCCCCACTCCCACACCGCATTGGCTTTTATTAGATCCCTAAGAGGGGCTGTCAGGGCTGTTAATTTGTTGATAAAACGCCTGCAGTAGTTTATGATTCCCAAATAACTGTTGATACCATAGACATTTGTGGGGGCTGCTGCTGATTGAATGTCTTACTTTGGCAAGGTACGGCATAACCCCTTCCCCAGAGAAACGGTAACCAAAAAATGCCACTTTGTTCTGCAAGAAGGCACCCTTGTCTTTATGCAGCTTCAGACCATTATCATGAAGCCATGGAAATGTCGCTCGAAGATGTTGCAAATGTAACTCTATGGTGGGAGCATGCACGAGAATGTCATCACTTACATTGAACACTCCGGGCAAACCAACAAGCACCCCTCAAATAGTGTCGTGAAAACCTCCATTGCGCTAGAAATCCCAAAACTCAGCTGTTTGTACCTTCTAAGACCCACATGAGTGGAGAAAGTGGTTCTGCCTCTAGAGTACGGATCTAGCATGAACTGATGGTATCCATCCCGCAGATCCATTTTACCATTGTGATCCTGCAACCTCCGCAACCATGTCATCTACCGTTGATGTTAAATGACGTTCTTGCTTAATGGCGACATTTGGCAGGCGCATGTCTGCACAGATCCTCACCACTCCTGGCTGTTTGGGTTTCCGTGCAATTACAATGGGTGATACTCAGGGTGTGGGACCGTCAAGTTTGTCAATTATGCTGAAGCTTCCGGAGCTCTTCTTCCACCTTCGGACGCAGATGGAATGCCACCCAGCGGTGTTTTAGTGCTACTGGCTGTATGGATTTATCAATATGCAACCGTAGCATGTGGTCTTTCAGGCACCCAATCCCCTCGAAAAGCTGCCCAGACTCCTGAAGGAAAGCATCCTCAGTTCCGAGGTGCACACAGAAAGCAAACAATACAAGGTTGAGTTGCTCTGCCGTTTCGCAGCTTAGTAACATGTCAGACCCAGTCTTTGTCACGAACACTCGTGTGCGCACTGAACTCTCCTCAAGAGATAAAGTGGTGGTGAAAACCCCTGCTAATGGCAAGGGTTGCGATGACCCAAATGCACACACTTGAGTTGAGGTAGGCTTTAGTTGAGGTTGGATGGGGAGAGTTTTCAACCGTGACTGCGCCAGTATATTAATAGAGGCATCAGCGTCAATCAACGCATGAATCTTGTGACCCGCAAGAGATACAGAACATTGCGGTATCTGCTTTCGAGGACGCCCGCCCAGCTGCAGAGCATGTGTCACAAGGACAGTCCCTTCTTCCTCTTCATCGTCATCCAGATCGTCATCTTCATCTGTGACTACAGGTGGTTGCACCATGTTGACAGTCTTTGATTTCTGTGACTTTGGACGTACAGATGATCGACAAACTTTGGCGAAATGGTTAATTTTATTGCAGCTTAAACATTTCTTGCCTTGAGCAGGAGATGGACCTTGATGAGGGAATGGGCCACCACACAAGAAGCAAGTTCGGGAGCTCGAAACAGCCTTTCGTCAACCTTTTTTTTCCTCCATGACTGTTGCAGTGATGGCGTTCTCCGGTTCACTCTTGACCTAAGTCTGCAATGCCGCATCCATGACGGCTGCACGTACTTTCGACAACTCTTTGGATCTGCCCATCGTTAGAATATTCACCATTGACATACCAGGTACCTGTAGTATATTTTCTTGCAGCTTTACAGACGCACAGCCCTGTATGAACTGCGCATCTTCAGCATCCATCAGTGTACGCGTGCGTGCTAGCTCTTTCAACCTTGCATAGAACGTTTCGACTGACTCATTTGGGAGTTGCCTAGCTTGCCTTAATAAGAAGCGCTCATAGTCCGGATTTGCTAAAGGATCGAAATGGGCAGTCAGAGCCCTTTTTAACGACTGGTAATTGAAAGGTGGGCCCTCCTCTACCACAGACCTTCCAGGTTTATGAATGGCTGCACCCCCTAGGTGCAGGAGCAAGGGGCGGCGTCTCTCATCGTCCAGTGCCATAGCCACAAAATAGGTTTCCAACCTATCAACCCATTCCTTCCACAAGGCTGCTTGGGCAGAAGGGTGACCCACCAATCAATCAATCAATCAATCACGATATTTATAAAGCGCGCTATGTACCCGTCAGGGTTTCGAGGCGCTGGGGGGAAGGGGAGGGGGTGGAGGTGTGCTGCAGTTAGCGGTCGAAGAGCCAGGTTTTGAGGAGTCTCCTGAAGGCGAGGAGGTCCTGGGTCTGGCGTAGAGATGTGGGGAGAGAGTTCCAGGACTTGGCAGCGAGGAAGGAGAAGGATCTGCCGCCGCAGGTCTTGCGCTGGATTCGGGGGACGACGGCGAGGGCGAGGTTGGCGGATCGAAGTTGACGTGTGGGAGCGTAGAAATTGAGTCTGGAGTTGAGGTAGGAGGGTCCGGCGTTGTGAAGTGCCTTGTGAGCGTGGGTGAGGAGTTTAAAAGGTGATCCTCTTCTCCACCGGGAGCCAGTGGAGTTCCCTCAGGTAAGGGGAGATGTGACATCGGCGGGGAATGTCGAGGATCAGTCGGGCGGAGGCATTTTGGATACGCTGGAGTCGTTTGATGTCTTTGGTTGGGATGCCTGTGTAGAGAGCGTTGCCGTAGTCAAGTCTGCTGCTGACA
Organism: Pleurodeles waltl; assembly: GCF_031143425.1. Classification (NCBI taxonomy): domain Eukaryota; kingdom Metazoa; phylum Chordata; class Amphibia; order Caudata; family Salamandridae; genus Pleurodeles; species Pleurodeles waltl. Next base: position 639,780,018 of record NC_090446.1, on the reverse strand, counting down.
AGGGCTTGGGTCACCATCTTTCTGGTCTCTGTTGGAATCCACTTGAAGATTCTGCGGAGCATGCGGAGGGTGTTGAAACAGGAGGAGGAGACGGTGCTGACCTGTTTGGACATGGTGAGTGCAGAGTCCAGGATGAAGCCGAGGTTTCTTGCGTGGCTGGCAGGGGTGGGTGGGGGTCCGAGGTCGGCGGGCCACCATGAGTCGTTCCAGGCCGAAGGAGAGCGCCCGAGGATGAGGATTTCCGTCTTTTCGGAGTTGAGTTTCAGGCGACTGTTGTTCATCCATTCGGCGATGGATTTTAGTCCTTCGTGGAGGTTTGTTTTGGCGGTGAGTGGGTCTTTGGTCAGGGAGAGGATGAGCTGGGTGTCGTCGGCGTAGGAGATGATGCTGAGGTGATGCTGGCGGGCCAGTTTTGCGAGAAACAAGAAACGGTTCTAATGCAGGAACTGACGACATGGCCATCTCGTTGCAAAGGTCTTTTTCTTATGGTAGCTTAAAGTTCACTCATACCTGTGCCACTTATAGTATGGAAACTGGTAGATGAAGGGTCCTTTACATGCACATCAAAATACAGGTGGCCTGACCGGGACATGTACCTGTGGGAATTGTCACTGCCACCGCATGACCTTTGCCTAAGACAGTAGAGTCTGTAATAAATGGCAGTGTCCTGATGTGTGGCTTTGTTTCACTAATTCCCAAAATACTCAGTTCACAGCTCGTTCTAGGTCATCCAGTGTGTCATTTACAGTTAGAAGTCGTTTTATTGTTTTTTCTTCTTTTTTTATTTATTTTTTATTTATGAAACTGTGGGTGCATGTGATCTCCCTGCTTACTGCTCACAGAGCCTTCTTTTGACTCCAACGTCCTTCGTTGCCCCAGTGACAGCTGAAAATGCTGCCCGGCACGTGGAACCAAACACGGGGAAGCTCCGCCTCCAGCACCACGCCTCGGGCCACCTTGATCAACCTCCACCATAACAGGAGGCCGGGCACAGCAGACACGGCCAGGCACAGCAGACATGCCTCCATCGCCGCTTCACTTCGAAAACCCGCAGCCAGTGGGTTGGAACCGATCACTAGCCGCTAGGCGAACGCGGCAGAAAACAGCGATGATGGAGACGCTTCACCGTCTCCCGTACCAGGACAGCCGCTAGGGACACGAGGGAGCAGGCACCCGCTCGTCGCCATTTTGTTGTGTTTATTAGCAACCCTCCGTTGTGAGGCCTAACACCACAACGCTTACAATGAAACACGTAAGTAACCATACAGACAACATTCATGAGTTACTGGTGGCGAGGAGAAAACCTCCTGGCCCTTTTATTAACCTCGGTTCATGTCACCGGGCAATACTAGTACCTTCCTACTTTACAGGGGAGACTGGTAGAATCTCCCTGCGCTAATGAACATCATGGGCTGGCCCATGACTAACATAACAATCAAGAGCCTTGAGAGACATAACACATGAGCTGCAATCCTTAAACTGGTTGAAATATTTGTGCGTTTTGAGACTACTGGCCTAAATAGTATTTAAGTCCCTAGTATCCTTGTGTAGTATTGAAAGAGAAGAACCATCCAGCGCAGTGTGAGGGTCCTGGCTGCACTAGAGGGAGAGGACCAAAACTGGCACTGTAAGGAAGAGGTCCAGTACTGACACTGCATGTTTATAGCCCTGGGCTGACACTGCCTATTATCACCATTGTATGGCAAGGGACTCAAGAGTTCAACACAATGTAAATCCCTAGACACCTAGTATGTTATGGAGAGAGCTGAACCAGTGCACTGTGAGAGCCATGACTGGTACTGTACAGTGAAGGTCTAGCACTGGCAATGGATGCTGAAGGCTTTGAGCCGGCAGTGCATGCTGAGGGCACTGGGCTTATATTGCAGGATAATGGCTCTGACCTCACCTTCCATACTGAAGTCTCAGTGGTAGGCCACTCTGATGATGGTCTAGTCTTGGCACTGCAAAATAAGAGTCCAGGATGCTGCTGCTAAGGGTCCCCTTGAAGAGTTGGTGGCAGCACACCACTGATTTTGCTTGTAGTGAGCTGGAAAGTCATTACTGGTGATGTTTGTGGATAATGGGACAGGGCTGGTAGGACTGCTGATTCACTTGTCTGGTTGTGTACGAGGCTGGTCCAGTGTTCATCAATACATCAGCTAAACAATAAACAGTGGCTGAAAGGGGGCTCTGATGCCTTGAAGATCCCCAATCCCAAATGTTGTCAACAGATGAGCACTGGGGAAGCTGTGTGGAGAGGGCAACGCCTGGCAGGGCAGCTTATAAGGCAATCATAGGAAGGTGCACAGAGTGTGGCTTTAGTCCAGAGTGCAATTACAGGCGTTATAGATTCACAATTGGCTACAGTGCTGGAAATGGAGAAAATCTACTCTGTGGTCTCATAAATTGGGAGTTAAAGTTTAGCAGTAGAAATGGGTTAGAGCCATGTTGGACAGAGTAATGAAAAAACTCCGTGCGATACTGAATTTACTCATGGATTAAAAGGTCTGCAGCTGTGAAATTGGCAACAAGAGCAAATGTGACAGTAAATCTGTTCTGCCATACTAAATCGGTAACAAACATGCTACATTTTAAAACATCTTGTTGGGTTAAGACACCCATTAAAGCTATCTTGGTGAGCTGAGCTATATTCCGGGGATAATAGTAATGGTAAGGTAACTGTGATGCTTTATGCACATGCTAGAGAGATTTGTGTTTTGTCCAGTCACAGTTTTGACTTATCATACACTATAATATAGGACTAATGTACTTGGTGCAAAGCACAACGTGTAACATGCAGGTCACAGATTTGAATTTATATGGATAGCTTAATGGGTTACTGCTTTGGTCACAGACATTCTTTTGTTGCTTGCAGTTCAAAAGCAATCCTTCTAATATGCCACAGTGAGCTATCAACCACTATTAAAGAGATGGATGCAAACTGCAAGGCATGGATTTTGGAGCGTAATATTTTTTTCTGAATCTTTTATTATTCTGTAGTCTCTAAAAGGGGTTCCTCTGGATAGTAATAAAGTCTTACTAGAACCGACATTCACAACCATTGCTTTACATTTTATTTCCTAACTTTGTGTTTCTCCAGACCAAGCACCCCTACACTTTGTGATCCTCACTGTCTTGTGTAACATTTCCTTAACATTGATTTCCACACACTTGCATTTTTCATTGTCTCTGAAGAATGGGTCTTTGTGAAGCAGAATGCACTGACACCTTACAGTGGAAAGAATAGCTCTATAAAAGAAATTAAATTAAAAAAAAATACTATGTGCTAGTCCTATTATTAATAGGGTAATTACTCATAGTCAGCAACATATGACGTTCTTGCAGTGCAAGTGTATCACATTTTGCAACATACAGAGATCTCTTAAGTCAAGAACCTTCTTCTACATCCTAGTTTCTATAGGCATGTGTGACATGATAACAATTCTGCGTGTGTTTCCCTCAATGGCACTATGATTTTGGTGTTGGGGTCTAGATTGCCCCCAGCCATGGTTAGACCCCAATGAGGCCTTTGTGCTGCTGTTATAAATATTTATCCGTGTGAAAAAAGACCAAAAAGACAAGCAGGCCAACACAGAAGAGCCCAGAGCAAAAAGCCAGACGCTCCTGAAGCCGTAGTCCTCTTAGTGGCAGAGTCTCCTCAGGACCCCAATGTGAAATAAATTGCATGGGTGTGGGGTCCAGTACTTACACCCAAAAAGGCCTTTGATGTGTGGGAGATTTCAAAGGGTTTCTCTGACGTGCACAAGAGTCCCTTTAATCATAGCCCTGTCTGGTAGGCTATCTGAGGGGGTGGGGAGGTAATCAGTCCTTTGTGTAAACAGGAACGCTACCTACTGAAGTGTAAGTGTCAAGCCCCACCATTCCCTCTGCCCAGGAAGACCCATCATTATGCAGATGTAGCTGAGTGTCTTGTGTTTGTATAGAGGGAATTCACATAGTATAGCTGTCACCCAGCCCAACCCAGACATGCAATCTGAGACAGACTAAGGCACCTGGGACCATATGTACGAAAGCTTTTCCCCATAGACACAGAATGGGTAAAAGCCTTTCGTACATCTGGCCCCTGGTGGTTTCAGGTAAGAAAATGCCAACTTTCTAAAAGTTGCATTTTCAGACTTACAATTTAAAACTCAACTTCTCCATAAGTTGTGATTTTAAATTGTGAGTCTAGAGACACCAAACTCCATACCGTCATCCCTTCCTAATTGGAAATTACACTTAAAAGATGTTTTAAGGTAATTCAATTGTGATTCTATGAGAGAGATAGTCGTTACAATAGTGAAACATGAATTTAAGAGTTTTTCTCTATCTGGATATGTTAAACTTAAAAGTACATGTCCAACTTTTGAAATACACTGCACTCTGTCCTTGGGACTGACGAGCGCATACCTTAGGGGTGACATACATGTAATAACAAGCATTTACAATGCAACGGGTCTCGTGTTTGCTCATGTTAGAGCCGATCACGTTGTAAACTCCTAACCCGACTTTTCACCTATCGGGCAAAAGTGCATTTATATACACAACCCGAAAAAGTGAAATTAACTATGTAAAGCGCTCGACTTCTGCCAAGCGAGATCGCGCTCGTAAATTAGAGAAAAATAAGTCCACGAGCCCGATGGAAAACAGCGAGCCTCGCATGTTTTCTGTACTTGGTCGCTGCACTCGAGGAGGGCTACCCACCGGAAAAGGCATGACGTATGCTTGCCTTCGACTAATGAAAGCAAGCAGATTTTATTAGGCAAGCCCACAAACCAATAAAAAACACTGACGTGAAGTTGACAGGGCTCCGAGCCCTTTTCTAAATACAAAAGCGTCTCGCTGCGATACGCATGCGCGAGCGCATGCAACGCAGGCTCGACCCTAAAAAGGAAGGTTTGGACCTGGCAAGTGGGTGCACTTGCCATATCGAAATGACAGTTTAAACTGCAGACACAGGCCCTGCAGTGGAAGGCCTCAGACATGTTTGAAAGGCTACTGTAGTGGGTGGCACAATCAGTGCAGCAGGCCAACTAGTAGCATTTAATTTACAGGCCCTGGGCACATATAGTGCACTTTACTCAGGACTTGCAAGTAAATTAAATATGCCAATTGTGGAGAAGCCAATGTACGCATGTTTTAAAGGATAAAGCACCTGTATTTTAGCACTGGTCTGCAGTGGTAAAGTGCACTGATTCCTAACAGCCAGCAAAAATAGGTCAGAAAAACAGGAGGTCAGAGAACAAAGAGTTAGGGGAAAGCACACCAAGGATTCCAGGTCTAACAGTTGAGCTTAGTTGGAAGTGAAAATTCTCTCTGGCCCAATTCTCTCTGCTGCTCCAAATGGAAAGCAGACAAGATATGTGTGCTGATAAACGTATTAGGCATTTTTCACTGGTGGGATCCTTCTCATTTCCTAAACTGAATGGCTGTGAGCAAGCTGCTCTGGATTTAGGACTGCAGCCTTACAACTATGGACGAACTCTGTAAAAGAACCAGTTCAGACACTCGTCTGAAATCATGAACAGTCCACATAAATAACAGGCCCCGGGACCAATGCACCTGCTGCATTATTGATAGCTAGGCCACTATTTATACTGTTCCACATTCGCTGTGAAGTGCCTTTATTTAAACTTGTGTTAATGAGTTATACAAGTGAAATAGAAAATGGTTAATAGTTACCTGATAAATATAGTCTCACCATTAATAAATTGCTGTTTAGATTTAACACTGATTTAGTGACAATGTAGTTGTCTGGATAATATTAATGGGTGTAGAAATAGTTTCCTGAGAATTAGCAAATGGAGGTTGCAAGCTATTACCAAGCGGATCTGTTACACCCCCTATACAATCATAGGAACTTTTTTTGCGATCAGGAAAGAATCTGACAAGTAGAAAGTATGCAAGAAACAGACTTAGGGCCTCATTACGAGTGTGGCGGTCCAAGGACCGCCAATCTCGCAGTGATGGTCAGACCGCTGCACTCCAGGAGTTCTGATTGCCACATTACAACATTGGTGGGCGGACCTGCCAGAGGACCACCGTCCCCACCAGGAACATCGTTCCCGATGGGCTTACAGCGGTCTGAGTTGTACTCAGCTACTGTGGCGCTAAACTAAGCACCACCTTACTGATTACAACTCAGCTTTCTGCCAACCTTTACATGGCGGTCACCATGCCATGGAAAGGCTGCCGGAAAGCCTGTGCTATCGGTCAAAGGGGGGGGGCCTGCACTGCCCAGTCAGCCTGGCGGGAACACGTAATACAATGTTATCGCTGGTCAGCTCAGCAGGAACATTATAAAATGCTTGGGTAGGCACCACTGGTATGATGGTGACGTCCTTCCCACGAGTTTGACAGTCAGCTAGTCCGACCGCCAAACTCATAATGAGGCCCCATATGACTAATCAGTAATATCAGTAATGAATAGTTTGACCTGCTCCTTTTTAATGTACTGTTTTCTTAGATGTACTGAAGTAATTTTAAAATGATGTCAGTTCTTATCTGCAAAGGGTTTGTTATATTCAATGTGCTTCTCACGTTGATGTAAAATATTTTCTGAATTTGAAACTCATGCAGTTGAATACATGTGCCAAAACCTACATATTCAGTCTATTGTTTGCTATATACTCAAAGCAGACTGGATGAACCTGGAACAGAATTTCAGCTTGCATAAATTGGGCTGATTTGATGTCACAATCCAGCAGGATTCTCATGAGTACTGCAGAATTCAAACAAGGCGAACACATAGTATATTACTTCTTTTTTTTAAAGATAGAATTGAGGCTGATAATTTAGAACAGGGATCTCCAACCTTTTCTGTAATAAGAGCTAATTATAGCCAATAAAAATCACCTTGAGCTAATTATAGTCTCCACCATATGCAAGATTACCAGCAGTGCATCATCGTAGTTCATCAGGCATGATTGCCAGCAGTAATGTAGAAAAGACTTTGTCAATGTGGAATGTTCCTAAGTGGGTAATACATAAAAGCCCTAAGTGCAGTGTTCCTGGCTGCTGGATTGTAACAAAAGTAATAAGGCCCATATTTATACTTTTTTAGCGCCGCGTTTGCGCCGCTTTTTGACACAAAAATGGCGCAAACTTACAAAATATAATTGTATTTTGTAAGTTTGCGCCGTTTTTGAGTCAAAGAGCGCCGCAAATGCGGCGCTAAAAAAAGTATAAATATGGGATTAAGTCTCCCCACTGCTTCATGATTAATCACTCAAACATCACCCTTTAAATAATTATATTTTCGAAATTCAACTATTTATATCCAAACATCAGTTTGTGAGTTAAAGAAATTCTCACATTTATGTCTTGAATACACACTTTTCAATGTTGGTGCATGCATACTGATTCAACCAAGCAAAAGCTTCGTATATATTACATTGGACTGCACAGAGACGAGCAATTTCTAGGTAGCTGGAGAGCTACCAGTAGTTCACCAGCTAGTTGCTGGAGAAGCCGGATTTAGAATCTTCCACAGAAAATGAAGGAAACTTTTTCTGTATTAAAAAATAGTGGCTACAATGAGAAAAAATCTGGGTAAGAATCTGGAATTTTTGGCCTAGACGTATTTTCTAGTTTGCAAAAAAAATCAAAAAAATCCAGGAATCTTTGGAATCATTTCCATAGAGCAAAAAATGATTGAGGCGACAGGGGGCAAAATGGAGAACCTCTTCTAGAGGGAATCTAAGGGCCTGGTTCTAAAAACTTTTTTGTACTCATCCTTTAAAACACATTTATACAGGTAAAGTCCCATTGTTGATTCAGTGAACCGGGAATGGGGGAATTTTACAAACATAATTTGCCAATGTGGAATTTCTGAATGAATGGTGGAATTTGCACATTCATAACTACAGGGATCTTGCTATAGTGCATATTTCTGGGCTGGTCCACCTGTAAATCAGTGACACACCTGTTAGTTTTCCCTACTAGACAAAACAATAAATTAACTCCTGTGAAGGCAAGAGTAAGTGTGTTTTCAAGGTAATTGAGGATGTGATTGTAATATACTATGAGGGACTGCATTCCATCTAGGTATTATGGAATGCATTCCATCTGGTTACTATGGGAATGAAGAGAGTCACCGGGGGTTCGGAGAATTTCTGGTGCGAAACCTGGAATCCTCGGAGTCAACGGAGGGCTTTCGGTTCGTGGGCTTGGTGTTTTACCTTATTGCCAGAATACGGAATGAAGTCCTCGTTTCTTTACACATGTCATCTGATGGCGTGATTTGTGTATATCAAGGACATACTACATTTTGGTACCAGAAGTGGGGTACCGTTTCTTTGGTTCGGCGAGCTCACTGACGGGAGTCTGTTTGACCATTGGGCTTTCTTGCCAAGGACTTTTGGTGCTGAGTGGGGAAGTATCGTCTTTTGATTTTTGTGCTGACTGCAATGTTGAGTTTTTCCCTGATTCCTTAGTGCTAACTGCTGCCGTGCACTTGGCCTTTCTCATTTGTTGACTTTCTGGCAGTTCTTCACACGCACCAGAAGTGTTTGGAGGTTACATTCTTCAGTTATTTGTCAGTCCAGTAGAAGGTTGCTGGGGCGCTAGTGGAAGGAATAAATTTACCTCATGGCTGACTGTGAACTTACTTCTTCAACGGCTGTTCTACGCGCGCGCCAGGTCACTTGTCACTTGCTGGTGCCTCCTTCATGATTTCTCGAGTGAGTAATGTAATAACGTTGTTGTCGTCATACTGCAGCCATTTTTAAACAACCAATTGTATTGGATTTGTCTGTTTTTAAACCTGAAATAAGGAGAGCAACCTACAGAAGTACACTGTTGTCACTTAGTGGCCATCTTGGAAGTAGTTTTTCACCCTTCTTAGCACAGAAACTGAGTTTCTTTTTGGCTTCTACATTTAATATTTAAGATGGCATACTTACAGAGAGTGGTGCAACCTCCTCCATTTGTACAAAAACCGGGAAAACCAGATATCAAGTGGAGAGACTGGCTTCGTATTTTTGAGAACTATATGGATGCTATTGACGCAAAAAGTTTTCCGCCTTCCAGAAAAAAAGCAATGCTATTTAATCATTTGGGAGTGGCTGGTCAAAAGGTGTTTGACAATTTACCGGTGGTCCCTGAGCCTGGGGTAGAAAATGTACCCTGGAACATTTTTACTGAAGCAAAAGAACGTATGTTTCAGCAATATACTGAAGACACCAGTGTACTACTTGAAAGGAACAATTTTTTTAAATGTAAACAGGCAAGTGATGAATCAGTAGAGGATTTTATTGCGACCTTGAGAGTTTTAGCTTCAAAATGTGAATTCGAGAACAAGGTAGACATTTACATCAGGGATCAGTTTGTGTTCAACTGCTACTCGAAAAAGGTGCAAGAAAGGTTATTAGCCTGTAGAAATCCCATGCTGTTAGAAACTATTGACATTGCCAAGAGTATTGAAAAATCCATTTTAACCTCGCAGGTTATGGCAAATCACAACAGTGATCAGGGCACCCTCTCAACAAGCTTCACTCTGGTCAACTATATTAATGAGGAACCTCAGATATGTGCTTTTAGTAGACTGAAACCAGTACCAAGAGGGGGAGCACAGAAATTGTGTTACAGATGTGGCTCGAAAAATCATATTGGTAATTATTCGATGTGTCCGTCAGTTGGGAAAACGTGTACTCAATGTAAGAAAGTTGGTCATGTTCACGCAGTTTGTAGGGGAGGCAAGAGTTCATCCAATAAAGTCAAAATTCACAACGTCAATCTAATGGAAGATTTTAATGGACTTCAAGAGTGCACTCAGAAGTTTTCCAATGTAATTTTAACTTTAGGTGGTGACACAGAAAGTACCATTAAAGGACCATTTTGCAAAGCAACAGTTCATGGTAAAAACATTCTAGTCATGTCAGATTCAGGAGCACCAGTCACTTTAATAGCAGATTCCACATTTTTTTTGCATTATGGCCAGAATATACTTAACTAATTCCAGCGGATATAAATCCCAAAGCTTTTGGGGAACAGGATGTGGATTTACTTGGCTATTTTTCATCACATCTGCAATGCCTTGGTAGAAAGATTATACAAAGGTCTATGTAGCAGTGAAAGGACGCAATATTATTGGTTGGAAAGATTTCGCTAAATTAGGAATTTATTTACGTCCAGGTCACACGGAACCTATAGCTTTGGGGGAAGTAACTATTTTACATTTACAGAGTACTGGTGATATTATACAATTGATGAAACAAACTTTTCCAAAAGTATTCTCTAACACCATTGGCACTGTTAAAGGTTTTGAGCACGAAATAAAACTTAAAGAGAATTTCAAACCTGTAATTCATAAAGTGAGACATGTTCCCATGAGTGTTAGGGATGATTTAAAAAATCTGTTAAAGAAACTTGGTTCTGAAGGTGTGATTACTACTACGGACTCCCCAGAATGGGTTTCTCCGATTATGATTACCAAGAAACGGTCTGGTGATTTGAGATTATGGCCCTCATTATGACCTTGGCGGGCGGCTACAGCCGCCCGCCAAGATCTGACTGCCGGGCGGCCGCCAATGCGGCCGCACTCCCGCCGCGGTCATTATGAGATCCCTGCTGGGCTGGCGGGCGGAAACCTGGTCGACCCAGCGGGGATCTCGGTCGCAACACAGGAGCCGGCTCCAAATGGAGCCGGCGGTGTTGTGGCCGTGCGACAGGTTGCACCCGTCGCGCTTTTCACTGTCTGCATAGCAGACAGTGAAAAGCTGCATGGGGCCCTGTCAGGGGGCCCCTGCACTGCCCATGGCAGTGGCATGGGCAGTGCAGGGGCCCCCAGGGGCCCCACGACTCCCCGTACCACCAGCCTTTTCCTGGCGGTTCAAACCGCCAGGAAAAGGCTGGCGGTCGGGGACTCGTAATCCCCTGGGCAGCCAGGTGGCTTATCACCGCAGGGACAAATGTGGCGGGAAACTCTTAAGCGGTAACGGTCTAGGTAAAGCTTCTTCGCGATTGGTTTGCTTGTTATCGAAACTGCAAGAATATAACTTCACAATCAGATATGTGCAGGGAGGTAAGAACTTTCGTGTGGATTGCTTGTCTCGCTTGCCACTATCTAATACAAGTGACCTGGAAAGTTGTGTGGAAGATTGTGTAGTTGCGGCCACTGATGCTGTTTCCATTTGTAAAGGGGTGATCACAGAAGACGAATGGCTTTTAGCTACACAGCAAGATGAAACACTACAGGAAGTTTTCCATTTTTTAAAAGTAGGTTGGCCCTCTGAGAAACTGTTATCACAGGAATTAAGATGTTTTGCACAAGTGTCAGCAGAATTGTCATGTGAGAATCAAATATGCCTTAGAGATTGTTTGTTTGTTCCACCAACTAGTTTACGAGAACGTATCATGATAATGGCACATACTGGTGATTTAGGTATATCTGCTACCTGCAAGAAACTAAAACAGTATTTTTGGTGGCCGGGAATGGATAAATGTGTTTCTTCTCTAGTCCAGAATTGTCTGCAGTGTATTGTGTCTGATAAACACTGGAGAACATGTGATAAGCCCCTTTTTCCGGTGCCCCTTCCGGAAGGTCCCTGGGTTAAGGTGGCCATGGATTTCATGGGGCCGTTTGACTTGCTACCCAGACATGAAAGATTTTTAATTGTGTTAGTGGATTACTTTTCTAAATGGATATACTATGATTTTGTAGACACATCTAACTCCAAATCTGCAATTGAGTTTTTAAGAAAACTTTTCCATCTTGAGGGGACTCCTCAATTTAGTGTCACCGATAATGGGATGCATTTTGTGTCTAGAGAAATTAATTAATTTTTTGCCAAATTGGATATCAAACATTTGAAAGTAGCCTTGTATACTCCATCTTCCAATGGACTTGTTGAAAGAACAAACCGTTTCATCAAAGAAGACGTTCAAACTGCTCTTTCAGCCAGAAATATCTGAAATATCTGGAAGAGAAGTTGTGGGCGTATTCTTACGACTCCTCATTCCACTGCCGGGGTCTCTCCGTTTAATAGTTTACGTGGTAGGGATGTCAGAAACAAGCTTGTACCTAGATGGTTAGAATCTTCCACTTCTATCACAAAACATTGGACACCTAATTACTCAGATGTTAGAGATGTTGTATCACTTAGACAGGACAGACAGAAGCAGTACTTTGATAAGAAAAAAAGTGTTCAAGATATCAACATCAATGATTGGGTTTTGATCAAGAAGCCTATTAGGGTGATGAAAGGGGAATCTAGATCTACCTGTCCTGTCCAAGTGATCAGAACTAATAAGTCTACTGTATTAATTCAAGGGAAAGGTTGGTGGAATAGAAACATAGTTATTCCTATTACAGATGATCAAGTGGATAAATACTTTAAAACATATACTCACAAGGGCACAGATTATTCAATGTTGAACACTGATGTTACTCAGGCAAAACAAAGTTCTGAGCATTGTGAAATGTTTTCAAATAATGCTTCTGATTCAAGAGATAAAATTTGTTTGGACATTCAACAGCATTCAGATAGTGATGTCAACTACAATGATCCTGTAGTTCTGGATGATCAACAGCAGGAAGAACATAACGAGATCAAATCTGGAAATGCAAGAACTGTAAGACTACCAGTGAAGTTTAAAGATTATGAATTGTATTAGTTTTGAGTAATAGATTATAAGTCTAAGCAACCTTATTGTACTTTTGCATATTACTTCTTTTAATCTTGTTGGTTTTGTTGTTTATGGGGGGAAGTTGATGTAATATACTATGAGGGACTGCATTCCATCTAGGTACTATGGAATGCATTCCATCTGGTTACTATGGGAATGAAGAGAGTCACCGGGGGGTTCAGAGAATTCTTAGTGCGATACCTGGAATCCTCAGAGTCAACTGAGGGATTTTGGTTTGTGGGCTCGGTGTTTTACCTTATTGCCAGAATACGGAATAAAGTCCTTGTTTCTTTACACATGTCATCTGATGGTGTAATTTGTGTATATCAAGGACATACTACGTGATGCCTCAAAAACACACAGGTGTAAAGGGAAAGTGGTTACCCATTTACAAAACCAGTCTCTTGAAGACATATCGATTAAAATATAAAAATACAAATTTGCATTCTAGTTCAGCATAATGTATCCAAATACTATGTTATAAATTTCATTTTTGGACCTAATGATTATAACCCTCCTGCTTTGTTTGATCCATTTGCCATGGAGTTATGTGGTTGGGAAATGCAAATTATTTGCTGTGGTGATTTCAATTGTTTTCTAAAATTCTTGCTTGACACTTCAAACCCATGGACATCATATCGCATAGGAAAGGTACAAGGTACAATTTGTAGGTTAATGGAAGTCCTTCTGCTGATTTCCTGTCCGGAAGATTGACCTGAACATGATATCTTATAGATTTTTATTTTTTTTCCAAAACAACGTAATTAGCTCCAGTTTCCCCCACACAGAGACATATCTCATACAAGTTGATTCGGTGGGTCCATATTTCTGAAATACAAAAAAAAACTTGCTGCCATGAAAAAATTGACTTTATGGGTCCCCTTTCATCTATTACCTTACCGTTCAGTACTGGAAGACTTTAAAAAACAAATAGTTGCTCGCAAATAAAGGACTTTCTGATTGAAAAAAAAAGTCTGGACTTGACCTGTGAGAATCCTTCTTAGAATACATTTGCAATAAAATGTATAAAAGTAACTTAATAGGCATGTGGTCTATTTAAAAATGTCTACAAGATAGCATTTCTCGTTTCTTTCTTCCAAACTTAAAAAGTGGATACCAATGATTTAAGTAAGAAAAAAATGTATGTGCTTACATGCAGCTGAAAAGCATTTAACACTTATTGACTAGGGGCGATTTTTAAGGAAGCTCATTGCAAATACAGTGCCCTCAAACTCCTTTACTTTAAACGAATCATATGCAAATAATATTAGTTTATTAACAAAAACGTTCCATGTTGTTACTGCCACACAGAAAGCTTGCGCTCTTTTTACCATAAGTATCGATGTTAAGCCAAGGACCTTTTTTTAACTTCTCCTGCTTCTCCAACCGTCACGTTCCTGAACGAGCTGTGGCAAAGTCCACATATGGCCAGCATTTTATAAAAGACACCAGATGTTAACACGACGGCAACTCAAATAGTCTCACCTTTTAGACAAATTGGTTTTGGCGATGGCTATGCTGTTGGAGTGGGGTCTATGTTGGGGAAAGCACACGTGCAAGAGACCAACATAGGTATTTTCAAGAGGTGGAGGCACACAATTGAAAAAGCAACACGGGTGCTTACAAGGAAACACACTATAACAATCCAACACAGGGCACGGGGAGGGGGCAGTTTGGAGGGGGAAGCACAGTAGGGAGAGAGCAACACAAAGCATGGGCAGAAGGCGGTTGCAGAGGGGGGAGAACCACACAAGGGAGGGTAGCGTGAAGGTGGGGGGTTTTGAGGTGGGGAAACATAGGAGGGAGAGAGCAACACTGATTCTCGTAGACAGAGGGAAGCACATGAGGGATAGAGCAACGGCTTGCAGGGAGAAGCTCACAAGGAACAGTGGAGAGGAGGGACTGATTTGTGGGGAGGGATGCAAGGGCAAGAGTGAGGGCAAGAGCAATACAGAGCTCTGGGTCAAGTGGTATGGCAGGAGAAATACACATGACAGAGAGAGAGTTGCAAAACACAACCACTCTCATGGAGTGATTAACCAAAAAGAAAAAGGAGTTTCCGAAAAGTAAGCAGTGGAAGGATAGAAGTCAGACACGCAAAAGGATGGCAAAGAGGCTATGCTCCGAGGAATGGGAAACAGAAGATGGAAAAAATACATCAAGTAAAGCCATTTAATAAGAAGCAAGCAAATGATAGTGACAATAAAGCCAACCAATAGTAAGCAACAGGTGGGTTGCAAGCCCACTGGAAGGTCACAGTAGGTATTTTTCAACTACGCAGCTTCCAGCTTGTGCTATCTTGTAGGTGACCCCTAAAAAGCATAATGTATCGCTATAATACACACATTAGGCACAGGGAGGTGCATTATTCCATTTATGTGAAATTGAAAATCATTTTGTAGGTCCTATTTTTCTCATAACCAATAAAAAAAATGCACAGTCAATGGCCCAGTGTAAACATCCGCAACGTGATGTAGCCCTGAGTTTATCTCATTGTGCTTGCAAAAGGCAGTTAACATTGTCTGCAGCCAGACATCAAAAGACAGGAGAAATTTTGCTTTTCGAGCACTGGATCTTTACATAATACATGCGTCCTTGAAGAGCTCTGCTCATCAAGTGTGTCTATTGATGTTTCAGAGATCACGTCACAGAATGTGAAATATGCCAAAGTTCTTCATCTAGCACAAGGAAAGTTAGATCCACGAGGGGGTGTACTTGAATGTTGGATCATGAGTTGGAGCTCTAAAATAAATGGTGTTCTCACTTTATCTTAAGCTATGTCCACGTCAGAAATCCAAGATCACAAGATCCCCTCGGGAAGGAATACAGAGAAATTCAGGAAATGGGGTATACCTTACTAGGAACATGGCCACCCTGATACTCTTCCCTACATTGTTTAGTTGATCTCTAAAACATCATGTGCTGTGCAATTCATAGCATTACATTATCAAGTCCTCACAATACAAAACATATGCTTTTGAGCATCTAACATCTATACGGATGAAGGGAGCATCAACCTGTACTCCAATGCTAAAGCCCTCGCAATCTAGGGGAATAACATGATGACCCTGAGTGTTACCCCCTGAACCATTTCATCCATCTCTGAAATCAACATTGGCCTTAGCATTAAAAAAAATGAAAGATCCATGCCTAGTACTATAGAGGAGGCTAAAAGACACAAAAGTAAAAGTCAAGAGGACATAGGCCCTCATTCTGACCCTGGCGGTCCTAGACCGCCAGGGCCGCGGGCAACGGAAGCACTGCCAACAGGCTGGCGGTGCTTCATTGCCCATTCTGACCGCGGCGGTAAAGCCGCGGTCAGAAAAGGGGATCTGGCGGTTTCCCGCTGAAATACCCCTGGCAGGGCTGAACCTCCATGGCGGCGCTGCTGGGGATTCCGACCCCCTTCCCGCCAGCCTGTTTCTGGCAGTTTTGACCACCAGGAACAGGATGGCGGGAACGGGTGTCGTGGGGCCCCTGGGGGCCCCTGCACTGCCCATGCCCCTAACAGGGCCCCAGCATGATTTTCACTGTCTGCATAGCAGACAGTGAAAATCGCGACGGGTGCAACTGCACCCGTCGCACCCCTGCAACACCGCCGGCTCCATTCGGAGCCGGCTTCTGTGTTGCAGGACCTTTTCCGCTGGGCCGGCGGGTGCTCCTTTGGCGGGCGCCCGCCGGCCCAGCGGGAAAGCCAGAATGGCCTCCGCGGTCTTTTGACCGCGGAGCGGCCAAATGGCGGTAACCGCATGGCGGGCGGCGGTCAGAATGACCGCCATAGTGTAAAAGGAGAGAAATTAAAAATTGTGCTAATTGGAAAAGGAGCCCATGAAAAGCAAGAAAGCAATGTGTGAGGGAGTATTAATCTCGAAAGGAGGAGCGGGCTAACCTACCAGAAGAAGCATGGCACATCAGCCAACTAAGTGTACATCAAGGCAAATAATCAGATGTTCTACAACTATGAGAAGAAGACTTCTGGTGCTCCCTGGCTGGAAACACGGAAGAGCACATGTTCAATCTATTCCATGAGGCTTAAAGGAGCGATAAGCATGGAACGTTTCCAGCTGCCCTCCATGACTGCAACAAAGTGGAGAAAGGCCACAGCATATCGCCTAAAGAGGTTCTTCCCTCACCTCCATCATCGCCACCACCTATTGACCATCTCATTTTTGGCTTGGATAGGTGCAGAGTATCATCACAATTAGGTCTGAAAATGCGAGCTGGGGCCACAGGCATTGTTATTTTGCTGGCGAAGACCGGTGAGAACATTAATTCTGCACTGTCAGTCAACATCAGGAAGAAAGCCAATAGCTTCTCGAAGATCTCAGTGATGTTTCGCCAGAAGTGTGCCAAATGAGGCAAACCCCCAAATGCCAAAGAGCATTGGGCAAACATACTTGTTAGTGGTAGAAGAAGCATGTCTGAGGTTCTTAAAGTGTCTGTCTTTTCAGTGCTTGAAGACAAATGAAAAAAGCAGGAAACTGGTGACACGTGCTGGAACTGAATTCCCTTTGAGAAGGACATGGAATGTAGCTGTCCTGCTCCTCAAATGAGACATGGAGCTATCTCAATGATTGTTAGGCCTCATCCATTTCCGATGTGTACCAGGCAAGATGCCGCGAAGTACGTTCTGGCTGAGGACAACTTGGCCTCTAAGATAGGACCGAGCGATAATTAGGTAATTTCATTTTTTGTAATTATGTGAAATTTTGGAAAAACTACAGGAAATTAGGTGAAATGCAAATCTGGCACTCAGCCTAATGCTTTCGCATGAGATGCATCCTTGAGTACATTTTGAATGTGAGCGCGCCAAAAATGCAAGTGCTTCGAAAAACAGACCATGTTATATGCTCCCTCAATAGGATTTTCAGCCAAATGGACTTCGAATTTCGCTTAGAGGCATATTAGGGAATTTTGCCAAGCAACCATAACGCGAAATGCTGGAAGTTACATCAGTAGATGAACATTTTCCACAGGCCTGTCTAAGTATACTATGAGTGTTGCCGAGTATGTAAACGCCGGATTTTGACGTGTGCTTCAGGCAAGTCCACTGTCACCAGCTGATACTGACATGCCTAAGACATGTCAAAGCTGGGATCTGATGGAAATTTCACACCTGCTAATCGGCACACCCATTAAATGTATTATTTGTCCCCAAATGCGTTTTGTTGATTAGTAGCAGTCAGACCTACATTTTATGCAGGCACAGAACTGTATTGTTAGAAAAGGTTATGCCTCTCTATTAGAGAAAATAAATTAACAAGCTCAGTTAACGAGTTTATATAGCATCATCAGTGCTTTAAATGGGCCGGTACTGTCCGGTACTGAGTACCGGCACTTTTATTTTTTTTGAGAGGGAGAGTACCTGCACTTCTCACGAAAAAGGAATACTTTTAATTGGAGAGTACCGACACTTCTCAGAAACAAGCAGGTACTCTGCAACAAAGTACCTGCACACCTATTTTTCCATTTAAATCATTGATCCATTTATATATTATGGTAAACTACCTGAGGTCATAACATCCTAGCCCTATGAGCTAGAGAACATTAGGTTTCACTACAGAATAGTATTAAACTGTTCTCTCAATAACGGAATGCTATTTTCCACAGCGAGCCCTCTGAGTGGACACTGGACTTTTGTACGCGACCATTTTGTGCTACACTGTGGTGGCGCTGGAAGTAGGTGTGCGGCAGGTATTGCAACACCCCCAGACGCCTTGAAGAGCATTCCGCAGGAGGACGGGCAATAATAAGGCCCTTAGGATTTCATAATTATTCTGGGAGTCAAAGGTTAGGTGTAGTGAAGCCAGGGAAACGTTTTTTTTTATTTTACAAATCAATGCATGTTTTTCTTTAGATGCGCCTCATTCTAACGTGGAGGCATTTCATAATAGAAACTTATCTGACACTTAGCTAGAATTGAGTGGCTGAATAATGCTAATACATATGCAACCCACTTGTCGGCAGTCTTTCGAACTTGTTCAAATATTTCAAAATTTCAATGACACTAGAAGTACAAATAAGGCGCAAGGCCTTTTAATGCTGGATGTGGCAAAATAAATATTTTGAGTGCAATTTTCCTTTTTCTGATAACACAAGGCTGAAGCTTCTTTCGTGTATTGTTGGGCTACTTTTTCAATATTTATTTTACTTTTTAGTAAATAAATACACAATTGCAAACCTACGCATTAGTGCATTTATTCTATTACATCATGGCAGACCTTTGTCTCTGTTACGCTGGGTTTTCAGACTTTCATCTAGTCTCCTGATGTCTTGCTATGTGAGTTTTTCTTTGATCTGCGTGACAGGCATTTGACCCCACTAAGCTACCATACCATTAATAGGCGCTTGACTGCTAATTAGTAGTCTGGCCTTTGCGCTATCATAAGGACTTATTACATACAATTGCGTAGATGAAGAAGATGCCAGACTGATTACATACAATTGTGTAGATGAAGATCCCAGTTTCAATTGCGAAATTTCTGTCTTCTGTGCAGAAATGCCACAGTCATAAAGTACACCTTGTGGGTGTTCCAAGCACAGTGCTGAAGAAGATATCCTTGAAATGTAGGTGAATACGGTGCTTGATTTGAGCCTGTGGTTTCCGGTGCGTGGCAACGGCACTTATTATTCTGCCTCAACCACTTACTGGTTGCAAAATACGTATGGTAAAGAGGGTGGAAGAGAAAAAAGAGAAAGCGCTACAAAGCGAGAAAGCAGAAAGCTGCACGAATTAGCTGAAGGGGCAGGGAGTGGCCGTAAATGGATTAAAGAGGTCATAGATGGCTTTAGGGTTATGCTGCCTCAGTATTCTCTGCTCGCACTTTTAGTTGAAGAAGACGTGTGTTTCAGAGGAGAGCTTTGGGCGCTAGCACGTTTTTATTTACAAATTAAGCACTAGGTGAATACTCACAAAAGTAAAACTTTGAGGACATTCACAGACATTTCAAGTGCCTTTCCCCCGCTTCTAAATTTACATCTAATTGTACCGGGAGTGGTTCATGTACGATGTGAATTAGGGCTGATGGAAAGCCTTTCAATGGAAAATAGTTTTTTAATATTCTTTCTTCATTTTTTATGATTCGGTGATGAATAACTTAAAAACATATATCTTTTACTTTCTGATATTTTCAATGAACAGTCTTCAATTCCCAAATGTAAGTTTGAAATTGGGAAATTTTGGTGCACTTTCTACTTTAACTTCTCGCCCACAGCTATCAGTGGAGCAGCATGGAAACTCAGTCCGGTATAACCTTTTCAAAAGTAGTATGTGGGCTAGCAGAAGGAAGGTTTAATTTCATCTCTGGAACTTTCTAGACGCTCCCTTTAACCGAAAAGAAGCCTAACTACATAGTGCTTGTTCTATGCGTGACGGGTGCATTCACTGCTGCCGCCCACACTGAGCCTGTACTTTGTGTGTTTCTAAAGCCTGAAAACACCCTTTTCACAAAAAAAAGTAAAATAATTGGCTTGGCCAATGCTTGTTTCCCTGTTCACCCAACATCCCTGAGACCTCCCGCTTAAAGCAAAAGAAAAGTCAGAATATAGTTTTCATTAGAGGTCACAGAGAACAGATTTTTTATTCCAAAAAAACCTTTAGTTTATGTAATCATATCGGATCATATCCGATTACACACAGGCAAATATTACAGATCATCTCCAAGTCAGAAAGGCATTGCAATTAATTGCTTTCATTTCCTCCTTCTGTGCTTTAAATTGAAATATTCTTTACTCGTTCAACTGCAGGAGAAAGTTTGGTACTTTCCTAACATGACTTCTTGAGAAAACCAGGGAGGCAGATCTTTTGCAAGTTAACCCCCTATGGTGTGGTACCAGATTATCACTTTTAGAATGTGGTCTTGTCATAAATATCATCTCCAACTCAGCAATTTGAGTTAACAATCGAAAGTATGCACCCAAACGAACAATATCAAATTATAATTAGAGCACAATATTTGTATCAGATTACATATCGGTATAAAATATCCTGACATACAACTCCCAGCAGGTTAATGTGTAATGTGTGTAGACCCCAGCAACAGTTGAGCAGGGGCTTTGAAATGAGCCGGGGTAACATGTTAATTAAGCTGGAGAAATTGGAGTAATTTCAGCAATTACACATTGCTCTAGTGATGTGAAATCACACGATTTCTCTAGCTCAAGTAATAAAGAGTAAAGTGAGGCAAAAATCCTACTGCAGGATCACAGAAACAACAAACTAAGCGAGAGCGAGCGACTTCTGGCTACTACTGTACGTGTCCTGTAGCATTTAGTGCTTTTTTATTTAGTGGAAAATGCATCCTCTGGCCCATTTTGGATAAGGTGAATTGCATTAAGAAAACAGTGGTAACGCAGAATTACGCTCCTCACACAATTGCGAGTAATATTGTGGTAATTATGATTAATTATGCTACAGAGAATTACACCAGTTACAGCCACCCCTGCTTTGAATACCCCAAAATCTTCTGTTTGAGTACCCCACCATTTTGGGGTTTAGAGGTGTCACATGACCTCTCGTCACTTGAGCTGCACAATTACTGCTGGCGGCCTAGTGTAAAATCCAAAACATTGGCACAAATCTGCCATATGGCTAGATAGACAAGGTTCCTACTACTAGGGCATCTACCAAAGCTGGAATACCTTTTGTTGTGATGAGGGAGATTGATTTCCTTGCTAAACCGTGGATAGGTGTAGTCTAGGTTCAACATCTTCCTTGCTTCCCATTTCTCTTCACTACCTTGCTCTCTCAGTTTCAGAACAAAATTATATTTCAGGACATTTATCACAGTTCAGCTGGGTGACCATTCATTGAGTCTGCTTTTGATCATTTAATCACCAAAAATGTTGAACTAATGAACTATGAGTCCTTTTTAGGGTCGAGCCTGCGTTGCATACACTCGCGCATGCGTATCGCAGCAAGACTCTTTTGTATTTAGAAAAGGGCTCGGAGCACTACCAACTTCACGTCAGTGTATTTTATTGGTTCGTGGGCTTCCCTAATAAAATCTGCTTGCTTTCATTAGTCGAAGGCACGCATACGTCATGCCTTTTCTGGTGGCTAGCCCTCCTCAAGCGCAGCGACCAAGTACAGAAAACATGCGAGGATCGGTGTTTTCCATTGGGCTTGTGGACTTCTTTTTCTCTAATTTACGAGCGCGATCTCGCTTGGCAGAAGTCGAGCGCTTTACATAGTTGATTTCACCTTTTCGGGTTATGTACATAAATGCACTTTTGCCCGATAGGTGAAAAGTCGGGTTAGGAGTTTACAACGCGATCAGCTCTAACATGAGCAAACGCGAGACCCATTGCATTGTAAATGCTTGTTAGATCTTGCCTGCCGTCGGTGCATGCACTGTGTCTGCGAGGGGTATTGTTTACTATAAAGGGCTTGAAGCTCGCCCATTGCTACCATTCCTGGGCTTCATTGTCACTATTCTTTCTGCCTCATAATTGGCCACCATGTGCCAGACATCGCCTTCCTGTTTCTTCTGTGGGTTATGGGCCAAGCACATAGTTTTTCATCATAAATAGTGTTTTTCTGCACTGTGATTGGGGTACTATTTCTTCTTCCCCCTCCCACCCACTCCTCCGTGTTTTCTTATTCAGTTTGCAGAATTCAACTACCATTCTTGAAACACCCTTGCGAACTCCCCTATCTTTTCTATTCACAAAATTTGCTGCTATGCACATGCTCTGCCTTATCATGAAACTTGTATGGTGTTTCGTGCGCAACGTGTACGTTTGGCACATTGCATTTCATTGCTATATTTTAATCTGTGTACAAACATCATACATCTTTGATGAGATGCACTAACATTTGTAAACAAGCATAGGCAAAGCTAATAGGTCTCACCTATGCAGGAGCTATTGGCTTTGCCAGAGTTTTAGTCACGTTGCACGCCAGCACAGCTGCTGCTCCTCATGGTTAAAGGTTTGTGGTGTAGAGGACTGAATTGGTGTAGAGGGGAGTGGCATACTGTGTCATGGTGTGGCGTAGAGAGGAGTGTCATGGAGAGTTGTAGAGTTGCACAGAATGTCATAGAGTGGAGTGTCATATATATAGTGGAGTTTCATGGAGTGCTGTGGACTTGAGAGGTGTAGAGTGGGGTGAGGTAGAGGGACGTGGAGTGGAGAGGTGTAGAGTGAAGGGACGTAGAGTAGAAGGGCATGTAGTGAAAGGACATAGAGTGTCTTGGAGTGGACTAAATAGCCATAGAGTTGAGTACATATATAAAGGAGTGGAGTAGCGTAGCATAGAATGAAGTAAAGAGTCATAGATTGGAGTGTCATAGAGTGGAGTATCGTTGAGTGGAGTGGTCTAGAGTGGAATGGCATAATGTGGAGTGGTGGAGAGTGGCATTCAGTGAAGTGGCATAGCAGAGAGGGGTGGAGAGTGTCATTGTGTATCATGGAATGTTGTAGAGTGGACTGAGGTAGAGTGGAGTAGAGTGTCGTAGAGTGGCGTTGCGTAGATTGCAGTATGCATGGTGTGATAGTACACAGCCATTACAGACAACACATTTACAACTGAAATGACCATTACATTTGCACAGACATGCAGTTTTACTGATGCAACTGTACAGCGCATAAAGGATAATGTGTGGAATGGTATCACCAAGTGTATTGATTTCTTTTGATCATATTAAAACATTTTTTCCACCACACTTCAGAATTACAAAAACAAATTGCTTAGTTTGTGCTTTCATAATAATGATAGATGCTGAAATATTTGTACAATTAATTTACAGACATTTACATTTAGTTGTGTGCTAAAATAAATAAAATCCCACAACCGTTATTTTCTCACATGGGTACCCAGCAGGATCATCACATAAATCCTCTCACTTTGAAATCAGATAAAGAAAACTAAACACCAAGCTCCCTCAGAAGACAGAGCCTGACATTTGACCTCTGTTTTTGAATGCACAGCCCATATGACAAGATAAGAATACAATTTAAAAGACAGAAAGCAAATTAAGGAAAGGATACAATAAGCAGAGTACACTCCATGAGATGAACTAACTCAAGCATGACAGCCTAAAACAAATTAAGCCAGCAAATAGAAAGCAAGCAAATTTGAGCTCCAAATCACAAAGCAAATGGTAAGCAATGGGCGGAATGCATTCCCAGGGAAGCTTTCTGAAAATCCCCAAAAAGTCGTTAGCAATCTACCTACCTGGAGCATTGCAACAAGCCTAATACACCCACCTGCGCAGCTCTGGTGAAATGTGATGGCAGGAGTACAATTTAGATGGGAAAGAGATAGGGTGACAGACATTTGTGTGCACACAACACAATACCACAGAATTCCTCTCCACCCCACTCCATTCCACTCCACACAATACTACATAATTCCACTCCAGGCCACACAATGCCACACAATTCTGCTTCACTTCACACCACACAATGCCACACAATACCACTCCAAGTCACACAGTGCCAAACAATTCCACTCCACTCCATGCAACACAGTGCAAAACATTGCAACTGATTTCCAGTTCATTCCACGTCAAACAGTGCCACACAATTACATTCCAATCCACACCACACAATTCCACTCCACTCTATACAATGTCACACAATTCAATTCTACTCCACTCCACACATTGCAAAGCACTTCCGCTCTGCTCCACACCACTCATGTCACACAATGCCACACTAATTCTACTCCACTCCGTACAATACCACTCCACTCCACTCAATGCCACTCCACTCCACACAATGCCGCTTCACTCCCCTCCACTCCAAACAATGCCACTCCACTCCATGCTACATAATATAACTCTACTCCATGCCATACATTGCCTCACTTTTCCTCTCCATGCCACACAATGCCACTCCACATCACACAATGCCACTCCATTCCACACCATGCCATTACATGCCACTCCACTCCACCTAGGCCAATAGATACCAAATAGGTGAGACCAATTGGCCTTGCAGATGCTTGTTAATAATAGTCACAGTTTGGCGCGAAAATAGACGGTAAGCCTCCATGTGACTCGTTTTATGTAATAGGAAACATACCATTCTGAAAGAATCTAGAAATTTTGTGTATTTGTACTGTAGAGCTAATAGGAGTGCAATTTATGCATCATACTTAACGGAGACCTTGGGTTGGCGCCATTTTTAACTTGCAGCATATAGGACAGAAAATACTATTAGCGGACTAATCTATGTAATCTGGCCCGTAGGGACTTGGGGAGGAGAAGAGCATCATGAAATTCAACTGCCCTTTCAGCACACAGTCAAAGGCTGCTTTATAAAATATTCAGAAATTCAATTGAAAAAGTCACTGAAGGAATAAATGCACTATTTCTAACGAGACACAGGCCCAGGGGACCTGCCTCAGAATATACTTTCGAAAAGGGCTTGAAGACAACACTGAGTTTGTATGCGTGCATTCTGATACTGGCCATTTTGAGGCAAGAGATCATAGAATTCTTTTATTTTTAGCATTTTTGAATAACAGTGTTTGCAATTTTTTGATCACTGTAGGAATACTACGTAGGAGTTGTATAGTGGGGCACAAACCTAAGAAATGAAAAGCACTGGCAAAGCCAGTAGGTCACTTCTATGTGAGAGCTATTGGCTATGGCAGTGTGGTTAGTCATGTTGTACACCATTGTGGCTGCTGTTCAGTGTAGTTTAAAGTTGATAGAGTGGTATGGGGTGGGCAGGAGTGGAGTATGCTAGATCAGTGTGAACGCAGTAGATTTGGGTAGTGTGCAGTGATGTAGATTGGAGTGGGGTAGATTGGAGCTGGGTAGATTGGGGTAGATTGGATGAGAGTGGGGTAGATTGGAGTGGAATGGAGTGGGGTAGATTGGAGCTGAGTGGGGTAGATTGTAGTGGAGTTGATTTGGGTAAATTGGAGTGGAGTAAGGTAGATTGGAGTGGAGTGGAATAAAATAGATTGGAGTGGAGTGGATATTGTAGTGGAGGGGAGTGGGGTAGATTGAAGTGGAGTGGGGCAGTTTGCAGTAGACTGGAGTGAAGTGGAGTGGAGTAGTTTGGAATGGAGTAGGGCAGATTAGAGTGGGATAGATTGGAGTGGATTTGAGTGGTGTGGTGTAGACTGTAGTGGTGTGCAAGGCAGTGGGGTAGCTTGTAGTTGATTGGAGTAGGGTAGATTGAATTGGACTGAAGTGTGGCAGATTAAAATGGAGTGTGGTAGCATGGAGTGGAGATGAGGGGGTAGACTGGAGTGGAGTGGTGTAGATTGGGGGAAATTGGAGTGAGGTGAGGTAGATTGAAGTGTAGTGGGGTAGATTGGAGTTGAATAGGTACGACTGGGGTAGATTGGAGTGGAGTGGTGTAGACGGGTGGAGTGGGGTAGAATAGGGTAGAGTGTATTGGAGTAGATTGGATTGGAGAGGGGTAGGTTGGGGTGGAGTAGAGTGGGGTGGATTGGGGTAGATCAGAGTGGAGTAGGAACAATCGGGATAAACTGGATTGTGGACAACTGGGATAAACTGGAGTGGAGGAGGTAGAGTGGGGTAGATTTAAGTGGGGTAGATTACAGAGGAGTTGGATAGATTGAAAGTTGGTGGGGTAGATTGGAGTTCAGAGGGGTACATTGTATTGGAGCGGGTTAGGTTGGAATGGAATAGGGTAGAGTGGAGTGGAGTGGACTGGAGTGGGTTGTACCTATGGCCCATAAGATACAGCTCGTGTACCTAAGTGCATATGAAGATAGGGCACCTGAAAGTGCTTTAAGTGGAATAGGTATGAGAATGATGACTAATACACATGTTTTAAGGAGAAAAGGAGTAGTTGCTGTGCTCCACACAATTCAAGCACTTTACACAGCCACATACTTTGTATGTGCAGAGAAGAGGTGGAATACAAATAAGACGTAGCACACAGGTGTTTTTTAAGGAGAAATGGATTCACTGCTGCACTGGCCAAAATTGAGCCACTTCAAAAAGCCACACACTTTGTGTTTGAAAAGGTACAGGGGTGTCCAAAATGTTTATGTTGCTTAGTGGCAGCCTGGCCTGAAGCACGTGACTGTACTGCATGTTGGAAAAAACTATGGGAGCCTGTTTTTAGTCTAATGTATGCTTTAAACAGACACATACTGACTGCTTTAATATTCTGTGCCATTTGTTTGGTGCTAAAAAAGGAAGCACCAAACTGTAAAACAAAGTCATGAAGTGCTTTAATAGTCCATGCCATTTGTGTGGTGCTGTGAAAAGAAGAAAAGAATTCCGAAGCAATTTAAGGCAACAACAAACAAACATGAAGGATGGAAATTAACAGCAACCCGAAGATGTAGCATGGAAGTGGAAAAAAGTGACAGAAAAAGTAAAAGATAAGTACTGTGAATCACAGTGAGAGGAACAGAAGGACACAAATCAAATGAAATCAATTAGCACTTGGTACATGCTCTGGAGAAATAAAAGGATGTGATGTGAAGCATATGGTGGCCAATTAGAAGGCAGCTGAAAAGCATGACAGTAAAGCCAGCAAATAGTAAGTAGTGGGAAGACTCCAAGCCCTTTACTGTATGCAGTATCCAGGACCACTGGAATTATGCAATTATGCTGCCACAGAGTTTTTCGCATAATTGTAGATTTGCTGCACTTGCCACATAATCCATCATCTGCTGCATTATCTGCATATTTTAACAAAAAAATGCTTCTAGCTCGTATGGTACAAAATTTACTAAAAACCCAGCAACACTCAGTACTGCTCGGTGGGAGGCCGTTTTCGAAGATTGACTGGTCATTTTCTGTTGCTTTTTTGGTAAATTTGGGTGTTAAAAGTTAAAATGGTACTAATTAGGTTCAATCAATTCCCAGACAGTGTTAACAAGTATAAAAATGACAAAATAATCCATGCCTCCTAGGTCTAAAACAGAGGGTAGCGTGCTGCTCACTGAAATTCAATGAGCATCATCAATCGACCTACCCAGCCCTCTGCTCATGTGAAGGCCCTTCAAATTTCAGTGTGCGGCACGCTACCCTATGTTTTCGACTTATGAGGCATTGTCCTGATACTTGCAGAGCTGGACAATCACTTATGTCAGAAACTCTCACATACATAAGGGTATTATGGTATTTACTTACTTTCTAGACTGCACAATCGAAGAGATCATCTGTTAAGTTTATAGTGGTAGCTACAGGGAGTGCAGAATTATTAGGCAAATTAGTATTTTGACCACATCATCCTCTTTATGCATGTTGTCTTACTCCAAGCTGTATAGGCTCGAAAGCCTACTACCAATTAAGCATATTAGGTGATGTGCATCTCTGTAATGAGAAGGGGTGTGGTCTAATGACATCAACACCCTATATCAGGTGTGCATAATTATTAGGCAACTTCCTTTCCTTTGGCAAAATGGGTCAAAAGAAGGACTTGACAGGCTCAGAAAAGTCAAAAATAGTGAGATATCTTGCAGAGGGATGCAGCACTCTTAAAATTGCAAAGCTTCTGAAGCGTGATCATCGAACAATCAAGCGTTTCATTCAAAATAGTCAACAGGGTCGCAAGAAGCGTGTGGAAAAACCAAGGCGCAAAATAACTGCCCATGAACTGAGAAAAGTCAAGCGTGCAGCTGCCACGATGCCACTTGCCACCAGTTTGGCCATATTTCAGAGCTGCAACATCACTGGAGTTCCCAAAAGCACAAGGTGTGCAATACTCAGAGACATGGCCAAGGTAAGAAAGGCTGAAAGACGACCACCACTGAACAAGACACACAAGCTGAAACGTCAAGACTGGGCCAAGAAATATCTCAAGACTGATTTTTCTAAGGTTTATGGACTGATGAAATGAGAGTGAGTCTTCATGGGCCAGATGGATGGGCCCGTGGCTGGATTGGTAAAGGGCAGAGAGCTCCAGTCCGACTCAGACGCCAGCAAGGTGGAGGTGGAGTACTGGTTTGGGCTGGTATCATCAAAGATGAGCTTGTGGGGCCTTTTCGGGTTGAGGATGGAGTCAAGCTCAACTCCCAGTCCTACTGCCAGTTCCTGGAAGACACCTTCTTCAAGCAGTGGTACAGGAAGAAGTCTGCATCCTTCAAGAAAAACATGATTTTCATGCAGGGCAATGCTCCATCACACGCGTCCAAGTACTCCACAGCGTGGCTGGCAAGAAAGGGTATAAAAGAAGGAAATCTAATGACATGGCCTCCTTGTTCACCTGATCTGAACCCCATTGAGAACCTGTGGTCCATCATCAAATGTGAGATGTACAAGGAGGGAAAACAGTACACCTCTCTGAACAGTGTCTGGGAGGCTGTGGTTGCTGCTGCACGCAATGTTGATGGTGAACAGATCAAAACACTGACAGAATCCATGGATGGCAGGCTTTTGAGTGTCCTTGCAAAGAAAGGTGGCTATATTGGTCACTGATTTGTTTTTGTTTTGTTTTTGAATGTCAGAAATGTATATTTGTGAATGTTGAGATGTTATATTGGTTTCACTGGTAATAATTAATAATTGAAATGGGTATATATTTGTTTTTTGTTAAGTTGCCTAATAATTATGCACACCTGATATAGGGTGTTGATGTCATTAGACCACACCCCTTCTCATTACAGAGATGCACATCACCTAACATGCTTAATTGGTAGTAGGCTTTCGAGCCTATACAGCTTGGAGTAAGACAACATGCATAAAGAGGATGATGTGGTCAAAATACTAATTTGCCTAATAATTCTGCACTCCCTGTATTTAAACCCCACCTAATTGATAACCTGGGGGGGTCATTATGAACATGGCGGTCTGGGCATCCATGCCAGAGGTGGCGGTATTTACCACCACCGGCATGGAGGCCCAGACCGCCATATAATAGACATGGCAAAACCGCCACTGGCGTAACAGGCAGCCTGGCGATGGCGGAGTTACTTATCTGACAGGGCAGCGCTTCAAGCAGCGCTGCCTGCCGGATAATGTACCTGTTTTCCACCAGCCTTTCCCTGGCAGTTTACCATCCAGGGAAAGGCTGATAAAGGGTGATACTCTGAAACCGGTCCCGGGATGCTTGTTGCGGGTCCAGGGAGGACCTGTCCTGGCAGTTTGGGCTGGACTGTTCCCATGGGGAACAGGGTCAAGACTGATTTGCATATGGTTCAGTCCAAACTAGGGTGGCATGGTGAGCACAAGAATTGATGGATTAAACCCAGATCTGTAACTGGGGGTGAATATTTGATTGGTTCCGCATTCCATCCATCATTTTAGTTTGTTTGCTTTTGTTGCCATAAGTGCGCCGGGTATGCCCCTTTGTGGGTCCTGGGCTCACTGTGCCACTGGATTTAGGCTAGCCTGGCTGATGAAGGGTGATACCCTGAAACCAGTCCAAGGATGCTTGTTTCCAGACCAGGGAGGACCTGGCCTGGCAGTTTGGGCTGGACTGTTCCCATGGAGAACAGGGTCAACACTGATATGCATATGGTTGGTTCCAAAGCTGGGGTGGCATGGTGAGCAAAATAATTGATGGATTAAGCTAAGATCTGTGAATGGGGGTGAATGTTTTATTGACTTTGCATTCCAATCCATCATTTGTGTTTGTTTGCTTTTGTCGCCATAAGTGTGCCGAGTATGCCCAGATGTGGGTCCCGGGCTCACTGTGCCACTGAATTCAAGCTAGCCTAGCTGATGAAGGGTGATACTCTGAAACTGGTTCCAGGATGCTTGTTTCCGGTCCAGGGAGGATGTGGCCTTGCAGTTTGGGCTGGACTGTTCCCGTGGGGAACAGGTTCAATACTGATTTGCATATGGTTCCGTCCAAACTGGGGTGGCATGGGGAGCAAAAGAATTTATGGATTAAACCCAGATCTGTGATTGGGGGTGAATGTTTGATTGGTTCCACATTCCATCCATCATTTGTGTTGGTTTGCTTTTGTTGCCAAAAGTGTGCCGGGTATGCCCAGACGTGGGTCCCAGGCTCACTGCGCCACTGGATTCAAGCTAGCCTGGCTGATGAAGAGTGATACCTATGGTTCGGTCCAAACTGTGGTGGCATCGAGAGCAAAGTAATTGATGGATTAAACCCAGATCTGTGACTGGGGGTGAATGTTCCTGCATTCCATCCATAATTTGGGTCTGTTTGCTCCACTCCAATCCAAAGAAGTCTGCCCCACTCCAGTCCAAAACTATCTGCTCCTCTCCAATCTTCCCCCACTCCAATACAAAACAATCGTCCCCACTCCAGCCAAAAACAATGTGCCTCACTTCAATCTGCCCAACTCCAGTCCAAAACAATCTTCCCACTCTAATCAGCCACATTCCAGACCAATCTGTCACACTCCAGTCCATTCCACCATACTACAGTCCAATCCACCGAACTCTATCCCAATTCACCACACTCCCACCCCACCCATTCCAATCTGCCCTGCTTCAATCCAAAACAATCTGCTTCACTCCAATACAGTAATCCAAAACAATCTGCCCCACTCCAGTCCACATCAACCTGCCCCACCTGAATACAAAACAATCTGTCCCACAACAATCTGCCCCACCCCAACACAAAACAATCTGCCCCACTCCAATCTACCCCACTCCTATCCAAGATTCTGTCTACTCCATTCCAGAACAGTCTGCCTCACTTCACTCCAAAACAATCTGCCCCACTCCAAGACAAAACAATCTGCCCCACTCCAATCCAAAAACATTCTGCATACTCCATTCCAGAACAGTCTGCCCCACTTCAATCAAAAACAATATAAACAATAACTCCAACACTCCACTCCCCATACTCTACTCAACACTCTACTCCCACACTCCACTCTATGACACTCCGATCCACTAACTTTTAGCCATCCTGAACAGCAGCCATACTGATGTAAAACATGGCAAAAACACATTTGTATAGGTGAGACCTTTGGCTTTGCCAATGCTTTTTTGTATTGTAAAAAGATGAACAAAGTAGCATAGGCTAATGTCAAACATGCGTCTGTTCTCGCAAAACACTAGGGAGCAATTTTATGATGAAGATATGGCTTGCCCCTAGTCCAGAAAGCATACCAAATTCCATGTCTCGTATGCATGTGATAGCACTGCCTCGTTACCTAAACCCATTGTCTTTGTCAATGTTTGTTTTGTTTGTCTTAACAGTTCTCGCTCCTGAATGACTAACTAGCTGTTGCATTTAACATAAAACAGGATTATCTGCTTGGTATTTGGAATTGCTGGCTTTGTGATTGAGATGCCTCAGGATTGGAGTTCAACTTTCTCGCACGTTGATTCATTATATGTTGTTTTTATTGGTGACCCACTGGGAGCCATATAGTACAGACGGTACAGAGAACCTTTTGAGGCAAATATATATTTTTATAACTTTATTTAATTTTCCCACAACATAGACAGGTGCATTTACTGTGATTATATAGTATCAACATATTACAGTGTAGTTGCCGATCTGTAAACATTTCTGGTCTTGTTTTGGCATCTGTTTATTCGTGCATATTTCCCCCTAAATCAAATCTCGACCCCCCTTCTCTGCGAGTCCATATTTCCAGCGCGTTAGTGTGTAGCGGTGGGATTATCATTCAGTGGGGCAGCAGGTTGCAAACGCAGCCCGTAATACTCACAACATCCGCACTGCACCTTCCAGAATTTCGATGAACTACTTCTGCCCTCGTACTACCCTCTCCGACACCTTACAAATGAATTTCCTTTGTCGAGGCTCATTCGCTAGCAGGATGTTGGTAACGTATTCGTTTTCAATGCAAGGCCCTGTATGTTACATTGCCAGTCTCTTTAAAATAGTCAATTACATATAAGAAGTTTTCAGAAAGAAGAAAACATAAAATACAGATAGTGGAGCACAGGTACAAAGTATTATAAAAATGTATATAACATTTTCTGTATTCAAACTGCTTTTCAAACGTGAAGGTCTGCTGAACTGGGCCCTTTTTGCAGGGCCATTCCCAAACCTTTTGCCTCCTCCCTCCTGTTTTTCTGACCCTCTTTTGTTGGCTTTAGGACTCTGGGCCCTTTATCGCTGCTGATCAGTGCTAAGGTGCATGTGGTCTCTCCTTTAACTTGGTATGATTGACTTACACCTGATTTTCACATTTAATTTGCCCGTAAATCCCTTGTACAGTGTGGTATCCCTATACATAGGGCCTATAAATTAAATGCTACTAGTCGGCCTGCAGCGCAGCTTGCGCCACCCACTGAAGGAGCCTTTCAAACCTGTCTCAGGCCTGCCACTGCAGTACCTGTGTGCGCAGTTTACTGCCACAGGGACCTGGCATCTAAATTTACTTGCCAGGCCTGGAACTCCCCTTTTACTACATGTAGGTCACATCTAAGCTAGGCACTACATAGCCCTATGGGCAGGGTGCTGTTTAGTAAAAGGTAGGACATGTGCCCCCGTTGTGTGACATGTCCTGGTAGTGACAAACAGCCTATTTGGTTTCTCACTGCTGTGAATGCTACCCCTCTCGTAGGCTTGCATTAGGAATTCCCTTCTATATGTCTGGTAATTTCTGATCTTTGAGGAGTGGCAGGGGCATGTTTGGTATGTTTGGAATGATAATGAGAAATCCTAATTACATCTGCTTGCTGAGTGGTCTTCCTGGGCTAGGAGACTAGATGGTGGGGTGCACTTACATTTGTGTAGGCTGTGTCCAGCCCTCACTCAAAGGGTTTGTTTACCCCCTAGTGATGTGTGGAGCCAAGGCTGGGATTGAAAGGGGGTGTTGTGCACTTCTGAATGTCTTTTGAAGTGCCCCCTTGAATCAAATACTTTTTGAGTATAAGTACAAGGGTTGTGCCCCATGTTTTCAGACACTGCATTTGACTGCCATTGGACTGACTTGTTGTTGTGTGGACCTGTGGCCTTCTGAGCCATAAGAGGAACTGCCACTTTGAGTAACAGGATCCTGATATGCTGGTCTGCTGTTTGCTCCCGTCTTTGTGTTCCCCAGTTGTCTCCAGGGGCTGGGTGCGTGCCCCCCCTCCCCTCTGTGTGCTACTTGCTAATGCAGAGTAAAGTGATGTATTATTGCTGGGGGAGTGCTTACTAATACCCCCTTATGGCCTCAGAGCGCATGGTGAGCTCTTTGGTCTAGGAGGAACATGTGTAGACTGAGTGTGCCCTCTTCAAGGTCAGTGTGAGGTTGGCTGCCCTCCATGTAATCAGAAGCACGTTGGGAGCACTTCCCTGCTCCCAGTCTAGGACAGCCCACCCCAGCCAAGGGGGGACCACGGCGGACCACTGCCCGAGACCAGAAGAGGTCTCCCATGTGACCAGCACCCTTGAGGCCCTGGAAGGGTCCTGGAGACGCGGGCCAGTCGGAACGGCCTGAGGGATCAGTCCGGTGCTGTCTTGGTGCTGGCGGGTGCACCACACACTCGTGGACACCAGCCCTTCTTTGCATAGTTTCCCTCTAGTACTGAGGTTATCCACCGGGGCACCTTCCTGTTCTCCGCAGTGCTAGGGTTTGAGGCCCCCAATTGAGCCCTGACATCAGCACCAGCATCCCAAGTTGTGTCCAGGGCTTAACCCCATCAAAGGAGGAGAGCCGTAATTCCTGGAGCCACTGCACTGCGTGCTCGTGGGCAGCGGCCTGTGAGCACCCTCCCTCTCCAGGAGGAGGAGACTCCGGTGGGGGTCACCCTGTTCTAGGGGAAGGGGTGTTGGCCTCTGCCCACTACCTTTGGGGGCATTTTTCTTTGTAGCCATTAGAGGGATGGGGCGGAAACCTCGATGGAGGCCCCATTCTCACTAGAGGAAAGGTACCGTACCTGAGGTAATAAGAGGGCCAGAGGTCCTGTGTGGGTGAGGTGTGTTACTGTTGCTGCCCTTCTTGTAGAAAGAGCACAGATGTGCTGTGATCCTCATGTAGAGGGTGCCTGGGGGCTATTACTGGTTATTCTGCAGCCCCAATGATCGTTTCTGCCCTCAGTAACTTATGCTGTGTTTTATGCCCTGATTTGTATTGTCATTTTTACCTGGCTATAACAGCAAACATATTTCAGAATCTGTGTTGCCTGCATAGAGAGGGTGTGTTTATGACATATGCAACATAGAAATCATTCTCTTTTTGCACTAACTATAATGCATGACATGGTGCAGGTTGGTCAGTGGTGATGTTTTACGTGACATGTACAACATAAGAATATTTCTCTCTAGTTGCACTAGGATGATCTGACAATTGCCTGCTTGGCAAAGTATTACTGATTTATGTCATTTTGGTTTACAGTTTATGTGCAATACAGTTTATT
Organism: Pleurodeles waltl; assembly: GCF_031143425.1. Lineage (NCBI taxonomy): Eukaryota > Metazoa > Chordata > Amphibia > Caudata > Salamandridae > Pleurodeles > Pleurodeles waltl. Next base: position 639,745,207 of record NC_090446.1, on the reverse strand, counting down.
TTTGTATAACCTGGTGTGATGTCTCTTTTGTAATGTATTTATCATGTCACTCTGTTGTGTGTGTTGTGCAAACACTTTACACATTGCCTCTTGGATAAGCCTGATTGCTTTTGTCAAGCTACCAACGGGGTGAGCAGGTGTTTTCTTAAGTGTGTAGCCCCCTTGCCCTGACTATAGTGAGGGTTACTGCCTGGCTTAGCTGCCTCCCCTAGCCAACTAGGAGTCCCATTTAAAACAAGGTGTGTTTAATTTGTCAGCAGAAAAGCAAACATAAGTTCTCATAAATACTAAACATATGTTTTGCACAAATCAAGATTTCCAAAGAATATTCAACATTTGCCTTTTTTAATATTGCAAAATGCCAAAACACATTTAATTTGTTGAGAGTAGGATTAGTAAAATATATCGGACATCCTTCTTTAAAGATGGGGTGATGCACTGCATGTTTCTGCTTCCACAAGGGCAACTAATGTATAAGCACAATACTTAAAGAAATCCTATTTTATGTTTGTGTGGCAAACGGTTTTGTTGCGCCACAAAGCCCCACTTTAGACGCATAGCATATACTAGTACTTTCTGTAGCATGTTGATAGAGGAAGTATGGCGGAGGCCAGCAAATGCAGTTGGTTAAGGAACCGAAGTGTCAATCTTGCCTCCAGAGGGCCACCAACAATAGAAGGCGCGGCGACTATTGAGGGAAAATGGTGGGCACATAAAAAGGGATCCAGTAGCCCCTTTACTAGTGAAGGGAAGCCCAATCAGGAAACAAAGGCAAAGAGAATGAAAGCGGGGGAAAGCTTGTGAAGCACCAAACAATGAGTGACAGAAGCTCCAATCAAACTAATCAATTGGCTATGATGTGCAAAGGGGATTGAAAGCCCAACTAGGGTGACCACTCGTCAGTAATTTTCACGGACTGCCCGTAATTTCGTCCTGCCGTCCGTTGTCCGTGATGAAAAGCTTAAAGGACAGCATTTGTCCATAATTTTAGCTTTTTACCCAAGTGACAAAACAAATTTAGGACAGATCAGTTTTCCCAGCCGGACTGAAAGGCAGGGAGTTTCCTGTGCTCTGAGGGAGGGAGAGGCAGACAGATAAGAAACAGGCCTGCTTGCCAGGGTGTCTCATCCCCTAAAGAAATGCAAATTTGCGCAACGGGTAAATCTGCAAATGCAAACGGGCTTGGAAACCTGCATTGACTTTAATCAAAGGAGTCACTTGAATCTTTCTGATGACTTCTGAAGATATTTTCTTTTAGAGTGGTAGTGTAATGGTATGCTGAGGTGAACTGTGGACTGTGTGTGGTGTGTTAGTACTAGATATAAACTGCATGTTATTCAAATCTGTATTTTAGAAGGACATTTTTTTACTTACCCAAAATGTATTTGTACATTTTGTAGCAGCCTATATTATGATGTGTGTAATGCATGTTTAAAATAAGGGTTAACACTTTCACAGTTCTTTCAGGGACCTCTGTACCTCATAGTACTGACAAACATTGGCAAGGCCAATAGGTCTTGTCTACGCAAGAGTTATTGACTTTGCCAATGTAATTTAGCCATGTCATACACAAAATTGGCTGCTGTTCATCATGGCTAAACATTAGTGGCATAGTGGTGCAGAGTAGAGTAGAGCAGCATAGGAGCAGTGGCACAGGGCACAGCTGTGCAGAGTAGAGGGTAGTGGCGTACAGTGCAGTTGTTCAGAATGAACTGGCGTAGAGTGCAGTGACATAGAGTGACATGAATCAGAGTAGAGTCGCAGAGTGCAGTGGAGTAGAGTGGCATACAATAGAGTGGCAGAGAGTGCAGTAGTGCAGAGTGGTGTAGTGGCATAGAGTGCAGAGTAGTCTCCTGTGTGCAGCAGCATAGAGTGGTGCAGAGTGGAGTAGTGTACAGTGGTGCAGTGCAGAGCATAGTGCTGTAGAGTGCATTGCCATAGAGTGGAGTGATGCAGAGTAGGGTGGCATAGTGTGCAGTGGCATAGAGTGCAGTGGCATAGAGTGCGGTGGCGTAGAGTGGAGCGGAGTGATAAAGAGAGCAGTGGCATAGAGTACAGTGGTGCAGAGTAAAGGGCAGTGGCATACAGTGCAATTGTTTAGAGTGCATTGGCATAGAGTGCAGTGGCATGGAGTGGCATGGAGCAGAGTAGAGTGGCATAGGGTGCAGTGGAGTAGAGTGGCATACAATAGAGTGGCAGAGAGTGCAGTAGTGTAGAGTGGTGCAGTGGCATAGAGTGCAGTGGCATAGAATGGTGCAGAGTGTACTAGAGTAGAGTAGAGCAGAGCACAGTATAGTGCTGTAAAGTGCAGTGGCGTAGAGTGGAGTTATGTAGAGTTGAGTGGTACAAAGTGCAGTGGAATAGAGTGTATTGGTGCAGAAAGCAGTAGTACAGAGTAGGGTAGTGTAGAGTGTAGTAGCGGCCAGTGCAGTGTTGCAGAGTAGAGTGTCAGAGTGCAGTATTTAGTGCAGTTGTTTAGAGTGCACTGGCGTAGTTAGAGCGTCAGAGTGCAGTAGGGCAGAGCGGTATAGAGTGCAGTGGCGTAGAATAGATTGTTTCAGAGTAGAGCACAGTGGCATAGAGTAGAGAGATGCTGGCTAGAGTGCAGTGGTGCATAGTAGATTAGAGTGAAATACAGTGTATTAATGTAGAGTGCCGTGGCATAGAGTGCAGTGGTGCATAGTAGATTAGAGTGACATACAGTGTATTAATGTAGGGTGCAGGGGCATAGAGTTGAGTGTTACAGAATAAAGTGCACTAGCATAGAGTGTATTAGCATAGAGTTCAGTGGTGTGCAGTGTTGCAGATTGGCATTGAGTGGAGTTGTGCAGACTTGGTTGGTGTTGCCTAGACTTGAGTGGTATAGCATGCAGAGGCACAGAGCACAGTGGTGTAGAAAGGGGTAAAGTGCATTGGCATAGAGGAGTGGAACAGAGTGGAGAGGCGTAGCGTGAAGTAACAGAGTGCAGTGGCATAGAGTGGAGTGGAGAAGAGTACAGTGTTCCACAGTGCAGTGACGTGGAGTGGTGCAGAGAGGGTGTAGTGGTGTGGAGTGGTGCAGAGTTGAGGGGAGTATGCATGGTGTTACCAACCCACTGCCATTACAGGCAACATGTTTTTGATTGAAATGACCATTACATTTGCACTGAGATACAGTTTTTCAAATAAAACTAAACAGTACACAGACAATGATGCGTGGAAATTGCATTACCTAATGCAATGATTTGTTTTAATCATATAAAGGTATTTGTTTCCAGCACAGTTCAGAATTAACAAAAATGTGCTTCATTGGTACTCCCAATTCTGATATATTCCGAAGTTTATTTCAATGATGTCATGTGATAGAAAAAACTGTTTCCTAACCCCCTTATCCAGCAAGATTGTTGCAAAAGTCCTCTCACTTTGAATTCAGAGAAAAAAATGTAAACACTAAGGCCCTCATCACGATCTCTGTGGGGAATCCTGCCGAGATCGGCTCTGACGGTCAACAGAAGACCGCCAGAGTGGAGAACCCCCTGCCGGCCACATAATAAACATCCAGCTGGGCCTGAACATTGACGCCGGCTCCAAATGGAGCTGGCGGCAATGTAGCAGTGCGGCGGGTACAGCAGCACCTCTTGCGCATTTCACTACCTGTAAATCGGGCAGTGAAATGTGCGATGGGGCTGTTCAAGGGGGCCCCTGCACTGTCCATGCTAAGTGGATGGGCAGTGCAGGGGCCCCAGGGAGGCCCCGAGGGGGCCCGAGGCACTCATTCCGCCAGCCTTTCCCTGGCAGTGTAAACCGACAGGGAAAGGCTGGTGGAATTGGACTCATCATCCGGCGGGCATCGCTGTTTGCAGCACTGCCCAGTCGGATCAGAAACGCCGCCGCTGCCAGGCTGCCTGGTGATGGCGGCGTTTCATCCTTGGTGGTTCTGCCACGTACATTATATGGTGGTTTGGACCGTCATACTGCTGGCGGAATTTATCGCCACCGCCGGCATGGCGGTCCAGACAGCCATGTTAGTAATGACCACCTAAGTTCCCACCGAAGGTAGACCATTTCACCTTGTTCTTTGAATGCATAACAAATGTGATGAGATAAGAACAAGATTTACAGGCCTGTTTACAGAAAGGGAGCACTCAGAAGGATACTGTAAATAAGGTTTGTGCAATGGAAGGGACAAACTCAAGCTGCAAAGCCTAAAACAAATAAAGCCAGCAAATTGAAAGCAACAAAATGTGAGTTGCAAACCACTAAGCCAATGGTAAGCAATGGGAGGAATAAATTCCCAAGGAAGCTCTATGAATGTACTTAAAGTGACAGCCATAGGATACTTTGTGGGGAAAGTCCAGTATTTTAGTCCAGTCCGTATCTTGCAGACGTTTGACCCCATCAATCTCCCAGGTAGTATGATGAGAAGACCTTGAGTGATCTCCATGTTTCCGGAAAGGTCTGTACACCCATTCTATCAGTTTGCCACCTGTCCCTGTGGTGTAGAGTTTCTGGCACACCTAATGTACGGTTAGTGATAGGTGGCCGATGTCAAATAGGGCATTTATTTAATGATTCTTTAAGGTGGTTGTAAGTAAGGAGTTGACTGGGGTGAAGATGGTAGTCTGCCACAAGAGTTTGGAAATTTAGTAGCTCACCGTTCAGAAACAAATCCCCCAATTTTAAGACACCTGCAGCATACCATTGATGGAGTTGCTCAGAGCACAACTGTCCTGTGCGAGTGGGAAGGCTTAGCAAATGTAGTGCAGGAGCACAGGGTTTCTTTGTGTCAGTGAGTATACAGGTTCTAGCAAGGCAAGAGAAAGCTGTGCATGATAACCCCGGATGGTGATCAGTATTAAGGTCAATAGGAAACAATGAGCAGTGCCATAATTCCTCCTTAAAAGTCTTTATGGATAAACCCCATCTCATGCACGGGGTGGGCAGAAAGCCAGTGAGCCACCCATTGGACATGTGCAGCTGAATAACAGGGTTCTAAGTGCAGAAGGCCTAATCTACCCTCAGTCACCGGTAGCTTTAGAGCAGAAAGAGCAACTCAACAGTGCCCCAGCGACCAAATCAGATGTGTGGCATGTCTGAAGAAGGAATGAAGGACGAGCAGGGGAAGGTTTGCAAAATAATACTATCATTGGGGTATCCCACCATCTTCACTAGTGCCATGTGGCACACTATAGAAAGCAGAAGAGAAGACCAAAAAGCAAATTGGGCTCGGAGGGACCATCACGCTTTGCTGAGATTTCCATCCTGCTAATCAGTAGGAGAATGGTAGGTATTAATCTCTAGATATCGAAAGGTAACTGGTTCAGTCTGAGGTGTAATTGTATATAAAGGGGAAAACAGTGTCATACGTTAAAGAAACACTAATTGCATTTTTACATTTTTATATTTTGTTTTTGTAATTAATATCCCAAATATTTTGAAGATTCTATGTGTACTTGACACTTAGGGATAATCCAGATCTCTAGTTTATCTTTTGCTCTATTTTAAAACCATTTTAAGACATGGGCAATTGCCTTGCACAACCTTGCAAGGGGTCTGACCCCTGCTCACCCTTCACAAGCACGAGCAGCGGACCATTTCACCAGAAGAGTTTGCCAAGGCGGGTGTTTGCTGCTTTCTCAACCACTTGACAGTGCATCTTCTGTTTCTCTCCTGTCTGCAGAGACAACTCCTCAGGTACCCAATACTTTCTGATAGTCTTGGTGAACACATCTTGTCTGATTTTAGGAGTTGTCCCCCTTGTTCTTCTCTTCCTTATTTATCTAGTTCTTAGCAACAACCCTTTGAATTAAATGCTGTGGATCTCACACTTGTTCTCGATTTCATCCTCCTCTTTTATTATCTTTGATTAGTAGTCCTGGTTCCAACTTCTGAGATAAATGTAGAGTCCCGGAGATACACTCTAGTGCTGTGAGACTACAGACAAGTTGTGGGTACCTAACATCCTGACATTAGGTGTGAGACTGTTGCCCACACCATCTGCCCTTCCTCATTATTTTTTTTTAGATTGAAAGTCATAACGTTAATTACCTTAATGTTTCCCAAACTGTTTGCCAGGGGTTTTTAAAATGTTCAGAAACAAAATTTAAATGTTGCTGTTACTTTCTCTTCAACAAAGATTATGTAAATTTGGGTAAGGGGATGGCCTTAACACAGTGCTGAAGGGCATTCATTTACTACTGAACAAGGACGTAATGTTACACCAAAATGTAGCATACCAGGAGGCAATCACAAAAAGACCACAGTGAAGAAATAGTGCTATGTTAAAAGAAGAGTAAATAAATGCACTGATAACATAGTGAGACATGGCCTCTCTTGGGTGTTTGTAAAACTAACATTTGTTCTTAAATTTTTGTCCTGAATTTTGACCCTTTGTCCTAACTTTTTGTCCTGAATTTAGACCCTTTGTCCTGAATTTTTTACAGTCCTGTCCAGAATTTGCCTCAATGCCAGATGGTCACCCTAAGCCCAGCTGAAGGGAAGAGAAATCAAGGCAGAGGCAGGCTGGCTCTTCAAGCATGCACACCCACACCAGATCAGATGGAACATTGCAGTAGGAAGCAGAAGGAAGCAACATTCATGATCAGGAGCCGTAAGTACGACCACACCCATTTAAGGCTGGTGTGGCAAACATATGCTGCTGTCCTTGGAATGCCTGATAGCAAAGCCAGCTAGCAAGAAGGGGGGTCTTGTGGCAAGGAATAAAGCACTTGAGGTCCAGGCCTGCTGGCTAGCATACCTAATCACTCAAGGTAGTAAGGTGAGCCTAGCCCAGGGAAGGGTTTGGATCCCCACCACAAGGACTCCAGTATCTACAACTGCATTTTGTGCTTATTGCCATATATATTTGCATAAACAGGACCATGCTTGTTTTAAAGGTGATTGATTTGTGTCATGATTAATTTATAACTTGATTTATAATGTGAATGATTTATGGCTTGCCAGCTGTGAGCAGGCCTTTAAAAAAGCTGTGACTTACACTACCAAACCTTTGAAGTGTTTCACAGGCACTAAAGAGGGAGTTGCCTGAGTGCCAGTGTTGAGCTGAGCATGCTTTTGCTTTCAGTGTATCCTGATCCTACAGGCAGCTTGGGAGGTATTATAAATGAAAATGCCATCACAGCAATAAATCTTGTTTTGGTGCTAGTGATCCCATCTGAGGCCGTCAATAATCCTGCCTGTGTGCTGGGCACAGTGTAGGACGAACTGCAGCTCATGAAGCAGCTGAAATCAGAAGCTCTTTGAAACTTTGCTGCCCTCATTTGCGCAGCAGGTTGTTGAGTATTAAGCATCTTTGCAAGAGCTATTGGCTTTGCCAATATGTTTTAGTCATGTTGTACACCAGTGAGTCCGCTTTTCAGTATGGCTACAAGTTAGCGGTGTAGAGGAGAGTGGCATGGAGTGCAGTGTCATACAGAAGAGTGTCAGAGAGTGGGAGTGTCGTAGAATGGAGTGTCGTGGAGTGTCATGGAGTGGTGTAGAATGTTGCACAAGGGAGTAGAGTAGAGCGGAGTGTCTTGAAGTGGCATTAAGTGGAATGAAGTGGAGTGGCATTGAGGGAGTGCACTGGAGTAGAGTAGAGTGGAGTAGAGTGGAAAGGCATTGAGTGGAGAGGCACAGAGTGGATTAAAGATTTGTACAGTGTAGTGGTGTAGAGTGGAGTAGAGTGTTGTAGAGTGGAGTTTCATAGAATGTCATTGAGTGGAGTAGGGTAGAGTGGAGTAGCGTGTCATAGAGTAGAATGGAGTTGCAAAGAGTGTAGTAAAGTGGTGTGGAGTGGTGTACAGGGAGTTGCATACAATGGAGTAGAGTGGACTAGAGTGTTGTGGCATAGACTGTAGTAGATTGTTGTACAGTGGAGTGGCATTCAATGGAGTAGAGTGGCATAGAGTATCGAGTTGGGTAGAGAGTCGTGCAGTGGCGTGGAGTGTTGTGGAGTGGCATAGAGGGGAGTAAAGTGGAGTGGAGTGTTGGGAATTGGCATAGAGTGGCATGGCGTGTAATGGAGTAGAGTGTGGTAGACTGGAGCAGAATGTCATAGAGTGGAGTGATATAGAGTGTTGTAGAGTGGTGAGGCACAGAGTAGAGTAGAGTGTTGTAGAGGAGAGTGGAGTGGATTATAGTGTTGTGTGGTGCTGTGGAGAGAGCAGAGTGCCGTAGAATGGCAGGGTATAGAGTGGAGCAGCACTGAGAGGAGTAGAGTGTCATGGAGCACCATGGAGTGCCATAGAGTGGAGTGGCGTAGAGTGAAAAACAGTGCCATAGAGTAGAGAGGAGTGGAATAGAGTGGAGTATCATGAGTGGAGTAAAGTGGCATGGAGTGGCATAGAGGGCATTATGTAGAGTGAAGTAGAGTGTTGTGGAGTTAGAGGGGCATAGGGTGGAGTACACTATTGTACACAGGAGTGGCATAGTATGGAGTGTCATGGAGTGGAGTGTTATTCAGCTAAGTGTCATGAAGTGGAATGTTGTTGAGTGTCGTGGAGTGTTGTGGAGTAGAGTTTAGTGGAAGAGAGTATTGTAAAGTAGAGTGGCATAGAGTGGCGTAGAGTGGAGTGACACAGAGTGCTGCATAGAGGAGTGGCATAGAGTGGAGAGGAGTACAATGGTATAGAGTAGAATGAAGCAGCATTGAGCAGAGTAAACTGGTGTGGAGTGGTATAGAGGGACTCGCCTAGAGTGTCATGTGCTAGAGTTTTGTAGAGTAGAATTCAGTGTTGTAAAGTGGAGTAGAGTGTCATAGAGTGGAAGGGTGTAGAGTGTCATAGAGTGGAGTAGAGTGCTGTATAGTGAAGTAGAGTGGAGTGACATAGAGTGGAATGATGTAGAGTGGTGTAGAGTGGAGTAAAGTGGCATAGAGTGGAGAAGAATGGAGTAGATTGGGGTGGAGTAGCGCTGAGTTGTTTACCGTAGAGTGGAGTAAAGTTTCGTAGAGTGGAGAGTCGTAGAGTGGAGTAGTGTGTCACAGAGTAGAGTAGAGTGTCAGAGTGGAGTGACATACAATGGAGTGGCATAGGGTGGAGGGGCATAGAGTGGTCTGGATTGTCAGGAGTAGCACAGAGTGGAGTGGCATGGAGAGAGTAGAGTGTAGTGGAGTAGAGGGAAGTGCGGTTTAATGGAAGGGTGTAGAGTAGAGGACATAGAGTGAAGTAAAGTGTTGTTCAGTGGAGTATCATAGAGTAGATTGAGATAGAGTGTTGTAGAGTGGGGGGGCATATAGTGTCATAGAGTAAAGTGGAGTGGAGTATCACAGAGGATAATGGAGTTGTGTAAAGTGGAGTAAACTGGCATGGAGTGGCATAGAGGGAGTTGTATTCAGTGGAGTACAGTGTTGGGGCATAGTGTGTAGTAGATTGTCGTAGAGTGGAGTGGCATAGAATGAAGTAGAAGTGGTATAGAATGTGATGGAGTGGCATATAGTGTCATGGAGTGCTGTCGAGGGGAGTAGAGTGGAGTATCGAGGAGTGTCATAGATTGTTGTGGCATAGAGTGGAGGAGAGTGTGATGACTGGAGTAGATTGTTGTAGAGTGGAATGGCATACAGTGTCATAAAGTGAAGTGGTCTGGAATGGAGTGGCATGTTGTAAAGTGCAGTGGAGTGTGGTATAGTGGAGTGGCATAGCATGTTGGGAGTGTTCTGGAGAGAGTAAAGTGTTATCCAGTAGCGGGCAAAGTGTGGAAGGGCATAGAGTGTTGGGGAGTGGCATAGAGTGTTGTAGAGTGGAGTGGCTTCAAGTGGAGTACTGTGTTGTACAGTGTTGTAGAGAAGAGAGGAGTACAGTGCAGTGGTATAGGCTGAAGTAAAGTGGCATGGAGTGGCATAGAGGGGGTTGCGCAGAGTGGAGTAAAGTGTTTTAGAGTGGAGTGGTGTAGAGTGGAGTACATTGTCATAGAGTGGAGTGTCCTGGAGTGGAGTTTTGTCAAATGACATAGAGTGGAGCTCCTGGAGTACACTGGAGTGGAGTACCATGTTGTAGAGTGGTGTGGTATAAAGTGGCATAGAGTGGAGTGGTGTGGAGTGGAGAGGTATATAGTGGCATAGAGTGGAATGGAGTAGAGTGTCATAGAATAGTAAAGTGCCATGGAGTGGTGTAGAGGGAACTGCATTGTGTGTTGGAGCAGAGTGTTGTAGAATGGAGTGGAGTGGAGTAGAGTGTTGTAGAGTGGAGGGGCAGAGAGTGTTGTAGAGCAGAGTTGCACAGAGTGGAGTGACAGAGTGATGTTTGGTGGAGTAGAGTAGAGTGTCCTAGAATCGAGTGGCATGTCTTGGAGTGGAGTGTCATGGTGTGTTGAAGAGGGTCGTAGAGTGGATGGGCATAGATTGAAGTGGGATGTTGTAGAGTGGAGTTATGTGTAGTAGAGTAGAGTGAAGGTGTGTAGAGTGGAGTAGCAAATAGAGTGGAGTGCAGTGTCTAATAGAGTAGAGTGGAGGGGCATGTCGTACAGTAGAGTGAAGTGGCATGTGGTAGAGTGCAGTCTTGTGTTGTAAAGTGGAGTAATGTTCTGTAGAGTGGCATAGAGTGGTATGGTATACAGTGGAGTGGAGTGCAATAGAGTGGAGTGGTGTACTGTAGACTAGAGTAGAGTTGCATAAAATAGAATGGCATGTCATAGAACGGCATAGAGTGGAGGAGCACAGAATAGAATAGAGTGTTATAGAGTGGAGTGGGTAGAGTGGAGTGGGATAATATGGAGAATGCATGGTGCAGTAGCACACCGCCATTATAGACAACACACCTTGATTGAAATGACCATTACATTTGCAAGCATGTAAAATTTTACTGATCAAAGTGCACAATGCACAATGTGTGGAAATGTCATCACCTAATGTATTGATTTGTTTCAATAGTATTAAAATATTTGTTTCCATTGCACTTCAAAATTACAAAAAGGGCTTTATTTGTGCTAGGCTTGTGTAATTCTGATATATTTTGGAATATCTGCACAGTTCATTGACAGACACTTAAATGTTGTTGTGCGGAAGAAAAAAACATTTGTTTACACCAAGATTGTAACATAAATCCTCTCACTTTGAAGTCAGACAAAGAAAAGTAAACATCAAGCTACCTCAAAGACAAAGCCAGTCATTCAACCTCTGTCTTTGAATGCACAGCAAATGTGACAAGATAAGAACAAGATTTAGAGGCCTGTTTACAGAAATCAAGCACTCGTGGAAGATTACAGTAAGTAGCTATGCTCTACAGGAGAGACAAATTCAAACTGGACAGCCTCAAATAAATAAAGCCAGCAGATAGAAAGCAAGCATATGAGAGTTAGAAAACACAAAGCCAATGGTAAGCAATGGACTGAGTGCATTTCTAGGGAAACTTTCAGTATTCCAGTGGTGCTACTGTCCCTACACAAAAATACTTTTGAAACTGAGATCATATATTTGTGTTTCTCACTACCCCAAGTACTGATTTAAGGCCACCCACCCACATGTACCTTAGGAGATTCTGGCCTTTATCAAATCAACATGTTTTAAGCTGTTCGATTTTGTGGAAAACTATTCTTAAAATTTACCATCAGCCTTGAACCAAATATTCTTGCCACATTTTACCCATCCCTGCTCAATCTGGTCTTGGTGCAAGAAGGAAAGGTCAGAGCTGGTTGTGAAACCTTCAACAAACAGTGATAACAGCTATTTTTAGACAGATGAGATTCCATAACAGGAAGCAATCTCTCAGTTCTCCATTAAACTTTACCACATAGCATTCGGTAAATATGCCATAGTAGTTTATTGTATTGCTTGGAGCCTTATCCAACTATGAAACATTGGAATGCTAAAAAGAATCCACGCCATTTATGTTTTTTTTCATGCAAATAGATAAAAGTGCCAATTTGTGATGCCATGGGTGAGGTCATGACCAGCGGAGGCCGCTGCATATGTCAAGAAGGTGTGGGGGGGGGAAGCAGTGGAATCGGACGATGGGAGAAACATTTTTATAAAAAAAAAAAAAACTACTTACATTTCGCCGCCCGTTTCCCATTGCCGTCTCCTGCTTCCTCGCTCCTCTGCTCCTGATGGTGTATGAGCATTCGCTGGGACACCAGCACAGGCTCCCCAGCAATCCTGGCGCTGATTACACGCTAAACATAGCATGTAACCAGTGTCAGGATTGGTCTGGGCGGCAGGAGAAAACTAAGTGCGCATGTGCGTTTGGCCGGACTGAAATGGCTAGCCAAACACACTTGTACACTCAGTGCACTCTCTCCTCTTCCTTCTCCCACCTCTCTGTGGCCCAGCCCTACCCATCCCTGCAGGCTGAACCAGCAGATGAAAAATAAAAAATAAAACAATAGCAAGCTATTGTTTTATTTTTCATCTGCTGGCTTATCTGGGTGGGGGGGGCGATGCCCCTCTGCCACGGTGGACGAGCTGCCCCTGGTCATGACCAGTGTGTGCATGGGGGAGTGGGGTTATGGTTGCATTGCTAATAACTGATGAAGTTGATGTCTCAGGCTGGCAGGATCGCGCAGCAAACCCTGCTGGCAACTGGTTTCATCTACACCCTCCGCATTTTAATCACCTTCACACCCCTCTACAAGTTGATAATTGAGGTATACTTCAACCAGGTAATAACAACACCTGTTCTGTAGAACCCCTAGAATTAGCAACACAACACTGCGACATGAAGCGGTATCGATGAGTACCTAATATTTTTTAGAGCTTTGAGGCTGCATTGTGTGCTGGATCGTTCGGATACGCCTTTTTGCTGGGTCTCCTCGATCTCTCCATGACCAAGCGCCACTTTCTCTATACTTCGTTTGGCCTGGGTTGGGTAGCTGAGTCCTGGGCTGATTAGGAAGCTACTTTGCTGGAGACAGTCAGTCTATCAGGTTGGTTGTCTTCGCATTCAGCTCCTCTCCCTGTGTTGTGGAATTGCCTGTGGGTTGATGTCTAATATCTATATGGAACTGCTGGAGAAGTGGTGGTTAGTTCTATCCCCCGGTATGCTGATTGTAAATGTCTGGTATGCTGATTGTAAATGTAATTGTAACTTTATTTATGCAGCGTTTACGACCCCTGACAAGGCTTTGAAGCGCTTTTTTGGCAATTTGCACGCTACTCTGGAACCCAAGATTAGTAGTTAGTAGGTTAGTACATTTCTTTGCTTTTGCTTTTTGTTGTACATTAGTTGTGTTAGGATTGTGCTCTTGAAATGCATGTTTAGCACCTACCTCTACCTAACTGTTCTAGGCTGGCATCTCTGGAGAATGTTCCTCATCTGCAGGACTGGCTTGGGGCAACTGCGCACTTGACATCGCATAAATATCCATCCCCCAAAAAATGAACTTATTTTGTTCACATCTGCTACCCAGTTTACAGCAGGGATCAAATACTGCTTAGCGCACTTTCCCAATGGAAATTAGGCACTTTTTTTAAACATTTAATTTACTCTTGATTCTGAACTGCTGCTCAAGCCACACAATGATGAATAATAAATGATGAAGATGTGTATGATAATGATAAATAAGCTCTCAAAATCATTTCCCTGCCAGTTCTTTCTGCTGTTAAAATGAAGACATGCTCAGACACTTCTGATTTCCGAACACTGGCCCAGGCCCTTAATCTTTTGCATCCAGACTGCGGAAATTCGGGCTGGTTTATCCACTGTTGCTCTTTCTCTCCTGAAATCTGTTTGGCACATTGCTGTTTGCCTAGTTGCTGGCATTAGCATAGTTGATCACAGTATCTCCAGTAGTATTTGATATGCACTGGTTGCCCTCTAATTTCAAAGAGATGTTTTCTCCAATAGCCACCTTGGATAGCCGGTGTACATTTGTAGAATTCTTTTGCAAAATAAACTCACATTGGGTGGTATTTTGTCGGATTTTTAAGAGTTACTTTTTTAACTGACCTTCTGCTGCTAAATTATTAATAAATACATTAGTTGATAAATTGTTTTGATGTTTTCAGATTTATGTTTTTAATGCCCTCACTTATAAATATGTATTGGTGTACTCACTTTTGTTACTTTAGCTAAAGTCTGGAGAACAAAAATGAAAGTTGATAAAGGGAGACCCAAAATTAGCATAATGTCACTCAGAACATCCAAATATGCCAGTTTGAGTCTAGTGAGTCCTGTAGGTAAAATGTGTCTTTTTAGGATGAGTTTGATGGAAGGCATGTTCCCCTTTTCTGCCATGTGCCCTTGTCCAACATGTGTGGGGCATGACCCCTCAACCTCTGTGAGATACGCCAAATCGCTTTACCATATAGGGTTGCAATGCTTTGAATCTGGGTCTAAAGGTACTATGGGGGTCATTCTGACCCTGGCGGCCGGTGGCCGCCAGGGCCACTGACCACGGGAGCACCGCCAACAAGCTGGCGGTGCTCCCACGAGCATTCTGACCGCAGCGGTTCAGCCGCGGTCAGAAGCGGAAAGTCGGCGGTCCCCCGCCGACTTTCCGCTGCTCGGGGGAATCCTCAATGGCGGCGGAGCGCGCTCCGCCGCCATGGGGATTCTGACACCCCCTACCGCCATCCTGTTCATGGCGGGAAACCCGCCATGAACAGGATGGCGGTAGGGGGTGCCGTGGGGCCCCTGGGGGCCCCTGCAGTGCCCATGCCAATGGCATGGGCACTGCAGGGGCCCCCGTAAGAGGGCCCGCAAAGTATTTCAGTGTCTGCTTTGCAGACACTGAAATACGCGACGGGTGCAACTGCACCCATCGCACCCCTGCAACTACGCCGAGAGCCGGCGTCCTCGTTGCAGGGGCATTTCCTCTGGGCCGGCGGGCGCTCTTTTGGAGAGCGCCCGCCGGCCCAGAGGAAATGTTTGAATGGCCGCCGCGGTCTTCTGACCGCGGTGCGGTCATTTGGCGGCGGTACCTTGGCGGACGGCCTCCGCCGTCCGCCAAGGTCAGAATCAGGGCCTATGTTCTTTGCTGGAAACAATCTGGGCTTCTATCTGGCAAATCCGATCTATTGCTTCTTGCACACTGCACCCACCAGGCAAAGCCAGTGGCTCTGCCCCCATGGATCTGGGTGTAATAGGCTTGATACGTGGCGTGACAAACGGCCATGATATGCAACCAGACGCGGTGGAGCGTTAAACACGTTCTGCACATTGGACGATTTTGGCAGAGGGAATGACCACAGAGTGCGGCCAAAGGCCATGTCCTATGATCATGTTCCATTGCCTACTAGCCACAACCACATGCAGCAAGGGACCAATAAATGTCTTAACAAAACAAAATAAGGTCACTGAAAAAAGTGTGTGAAAATAAATTTATAGCAGCTTTATGGAGCAACAACATAATATGTAAAAAAGGATCTTAAAAACTTTCATTTTAGGCTATTTTATAGTTACAATATAAAATGCAAAAAACAATGAATTTCTGAACTTATTGTGAGCTTTACAACTTTACCCCAAAAGAACTTCTTGTGACCTCACATTTGGAGATACAGATATTATCGTAAATGAGTCGCCTAATATTTTATAATAGGTTTGCGGCGACTAGAACTCTCAAATTTCATTTAAGCTGCAGCACAAGCACCACAGTAATTATATTTTGTCTGTTTTGCAGGATGAGCAGAACTGTCTGTACAGAACACGGTGCGGTTTGAATCTAAGGACATTATATGTGAAGTTTTCGAATGGTCTTTGGCATTGCAAAAATATTGATTGAGTGTGGCATCATGAGAGAAATGGTTGTCTGCTGCTGCCTGAAGATGAGCAGTTGCACCATTTTTGTGTATAGACTTTCGAAAATAAGCATTCTTGTCTTTATGACAGCTTCTTAAGTGGGTAGTGGGGAGATAACAAATACTTTCTTTACCTGCTCTTTTGGTCTTAATAATGGCAGTTTATCCTGCCCTTAGTATTTTTCTGATAAGTGCAATTTTGTCTCTGCAGCCGAGTAAAGTAAAGATGTGATTCGTATTCAATAAGTGTACATAAGGAGGTGGCTATTTGCATGTTCACTCCCACATTTTTGCACCACTTTTTCACTCCAAGGCCCATATTTATACTTTTTTAGCGCTACATTTGCGTCATTTTTTACGCAAAACCGGCGCAAATGTACAAAATGCAGTTGTATTTTGTAAGTTTGCGCCGATTTTGCGTTTAAAAGCAGCACAAATGCGGTGCTAAAAAAGTAAAAATATAGGCCTAAGGTACTGGTGAATTAACTCTCTAGAGTGCTGGGCCCTGCTGACCAAGGCTCGGTGTATGTGCTCTGATCCCTAAAAAGTGTGGCTTATTGCCAATTAGCATACGTTAACTTATAAATTCCTGGTATAAGCTACCAGTGATACCCAGGACCTGTAAGTTAAGTGTCCCTTATGGACTGCAGCGCTGGTTGTGCGGCCACAAGTATGACAAAGTGAAGCATGTCTCTCAGCCTGCCACTGCAAACTAGCAGACATTTCAAACAGTATGTTGACTGGTGGAAACAATAAAACGGTAAGCCAAGGTATTTATAAATATAAATCATTAAATAAGGCAATGCACATATTAGAGACAGTAGATAAATAAATTGAGATGTATAAGTCACAATCATAAAATTTAATAAATAAATATAGACTTTTGAAACACAGTCAACAATAAATAGCAATTGCGCAGTGCAAAAGTATGACAACGCAGTGAAAGACTCGTGAAACTCAAATGCAGTTCAATAATTAAGGAAAAAATGAAAAATAAAATAATGGACTGATTTGAAGAAATAATACCTATGAAGAGGTCTCTCAATCAACTAGGCGCAGCTCCTTCGTTTGGGCGGAGGAGCGTCGCCCCACCGCCAGGAGCAACCGCTGCAAATCTTTTTACATGGAAAGGATAACAAACTCTGTTTATTATCCTTTCCATGTGAAAGGAGCAGGGCATTGGGGGTGACGAGCTGAGTGGAGTGCACTAAGCTAAACATTTTTGAAAAGTGGACAAAATTCTGGATTCAGCAAGGGGTAATTTGTGTAGATCCTACAAGGTTTTCCTACAGAAAATAACAGCTGAAATAAAAAAATATTGAAATTGAGGTAAAAGAAAACCAGCCATTTTTCTCCACATTTTACTTTGTAACGTTGTCCTGCAATGTCAGATTTTTTAAAGCAATATACCGTTACATCTGCTGGACTCTTCTGGTTGCAGGGATATATAGGGCTTGTAGGTTCATCAAGAACCCTAGGTACCCAGATCCAATCAATGAGCTGCACCTTGCAATAGTTCTTCATTCTATACCCAGTACATAACAATTAGTTTGATGAAATATAAAGAGTGAAACATAGGTATCAAGAAAACCTTTGTATTTCCAAAATGGGCACAAGATAAGATGTTGAGAAGCAGTGGTTATTTGCACATCTCTGAATTCCAGGTTGCCCATACTAGCCTGTGAATTACAGGGCGTTTCTCAAATAGACGTCTTGTTTGCACACTATCTTACATTTGGAAGGAAAAAATGTAGAGAAAGACAAGGGGCAATACACTTGTTTTGCTATTCTGTGTTCCCCCATGTCTCCCGATAAAAATTGTACCTCACTTGCGTGGGTAGGCCTAATGCTTGCGACAGGAAACACAACATGGACACATGACATTTTTACACTGAAATCTGATGTGTTTTTTTGCAAAGTCCCTAGCTGTGGATTTTGGCCTCTAGCTCAGCCGGCACCTAAGGAAACCTACCAAACCTGTACATTTCTGAAAACTAGACACCTAGTGGAATCCGAGATGGGGTGACATGTGGGGCTCTAACCAGGTTCTGTTACCCAGAATCCTTTGCAAACCTTAAAATGTAGCCAAAAATCAATTTCTCATCACAGTTTGGTGACAGAAAGTTCTGGAATCTGAGAGGAGCCACAAATTTCCTTCCACCCAGTGCTCCCCCAAGTCTCCCAATAAAAATACTACCTCACTTGTGTGGGTAGGCCTTGCGCCCACAACAGAAAATGCCCCAGAACATAACGTGGACACATCTAATTTTCCCAAAGAAAACAGGGCTGTTTTTGGGAAATTGCCTAGCTGTGGATTTTGGCCTCTAGCTCAGCCGGAACCTAGGGAAACCTACCAAAACTGTGCATTTTTTAAAACTATACACCTAGTGGAATCCAAGATGGGGTGACTTGTGGGGCTCTTACCAGGTTCTGTTACCCAGATTCCTTTGCAAACCTCAAAATGTAGCCAAAAAACACGTTTTCATCACATTTTGGTGACAGAAAGGTCTGGAATCTGAGAGGAACCACAAATTTCCTTCCACCCAGTGCTCCCCCAAGTCTACCAATAAAAATGCTACCTCACTAGTGTGGGTAGGCCTAGCGCCCACAACAGAAAATGCCCCAGAACATAACGTGGACACATCTCATTTTCCCAAAGAAAACAGAGATGTTTTTTGGAAAGTGCCTAGCAGTGGATTTTGGCCTCTAGCTCAGCCGGAACCTATGGAAACTGACCAAAACTGTGCATTTTTGAAACCTAGACACCTAGTGGAATCCAAGATGGGGTGACTTGTGGGGCTCTCGCCAGGTTCTGTTACCTAGAATTCTTTGCAAACCTCAAGATTTGGCCATAAAAACACATTTTCCTCACATTTCGGTGACAGAAAGTTCTGGAATGTGAGAGGAGCCACAAATTTCTTTCCACCCAGCGTTTCCCCAAGTCTCCTGATAAAAATGGTACCTCACTTGTGTGGGTAGGCTTGGTGCCCGCGAAGGCAATGCCCCAAAACACTATCTGACACATCAAAATTATCAAATACAAAACTACCTGTTTTTGCGGGGTGGGGCACCTGTGTTTTTGGTCCTGGGCTCAGCAGCCATACAGGGAAACCTACCAAACCAAGACATTTCTAAAAGCTAAACACCTGAGGGAGACCAGGGAGGTGTGACTTGCGTGGATCCCACAGTGTTTTCTTACCCAGAATCCTCAGCAAACCTCAGATGTAGCTGGAAAATCACATTTTCCCCACATTTCTGTGTGGGATCACCTCACCGGGATGAATTACCTACCACCCAACTTTCCCCTCAGTCTCCAGGTAAAAATGACACCTCACTTGTGTAGGTGGGCCAAGTGCCTGTGACAGGGAAGAGCCAAAAACATATTGAAATTGAGGGGGAACCAGAGGGGGTCCAAATGGGCAGTTTGAAAAAAAAACATTTAGGCTGACAAGTGGGGCACAATTTTTACCGGTGTAGATGAGACAATGCTGGATGGTAGGAATCTTGTGGATTCCTGCAGATTCCGGAAGGTTCCATTACAAAAATGTGGAAAGAAATGTGTGACTTCCAGCAAAGTTGGACGTTTGCAGGGCATTGTGGATAAGAAAATGGTGCAGGGTGCATGTGAAGCACACCACCATGGACTCACCCAGATGTGTTTAGGTCTTGTGGATTTTTCTACATGGCAGCGTCCCAAAGGCCAAAAAGTGCAGACCTCATCATTCCAAGTGGGATGATTTTGAGAGTTAGCCAAGCTCTTGTGGCCCAAATGTAAAACCAAAACACAAAATAATCAAATGTCCTCTTGCTTGCCATGGGATAAGGTGTTTTAGTGTGCGGGGGAGAGCTGAAACACAGTTACCCCCTTCAGTTGGGGTGGGGGCATAACCATGCCCATACTGGTTGGTAGCCACCACCACACTTTTTTTTTTCATTCTCTGACATCTAGCAGACTTTCCGCCCCATGGTTTGTGTATCGGGGGTAATTGCCCCATCTGCCCACCCGTGGGCATAACAACTTTGGCCCCATTTAGTTGGGGTTGGAGTATGGCCATACCCCCACTCTCTTATTTTGAAAAAAAAATCTTCCCTGGTCTCTGGTGGGCTTTCTGCCACCATTGGGGGCAGATGGGCCTTCCAAAAATAGGCCGATCTGCCCCCAAGGGAGGCAGATATGGCCAACAGTAAGGTGCCCCCATGGGGAGTGACCCTTCCCCAAGGGGCTTCCCCCAAACAAAACACACACATAAACACACACACCAATCCCTGGTGCCCAAGTGGTTTCTGCACCCCGGGGCAGATCAGCTTAGTAGAAATAGGCCGATCTGCCCCCAAAGGAAGCAGAAATTGACTAAAATAAATCCCCCCCCAGGGGAGCAACCCTTGCCTAAGGGGTCGCTCCCTTTGCGTGAAATTGGCGCAAACAAAATCCCTGGTGCCTATTGGTTTTTGCCCTCTTTAGGGACAGATCAGCCTAATAAAAATAGGCCGATCTTGGCCTAAAATAAATTTTCCCCCAGGGGATGGACCCTTGCCTAAGGGGTTGCTCCCCTTGTGTGAAATTGATGCAAAAAAATAAAAATTCCTGGTGTCTTGTGGTTTCTAACCCCCCCCTTGGGAGCAGATTGGCTTAATAAAAATAGGTTGATCTGGCCCCAAGGGGGGCAGAAGAAACCTAAGTACAATTTGACCCCCCATGGGAGCGACCCTTGCCTAAGGGGCTGCTCCCCATATATAAAAAAATAAAGTAAACAAAAAAAAGATATCCCTGGTGTCTAGGGTTTTCTGCCCTTCCCCCCTGGGGGCAGATCGGCCTAAATATAATCGGCCGATCTGCCCCCTGGGGGGGGCAGAAAAGACCTAAAAATATTTTGCCCCCCTGGGGAGCAGCCCTTGCCCAAGGGGCCGTTCCCCTCATTCAATAATATCAAAAACCTAAAAAATCCCTGGTGTCTAGTGGCTTCTGCTCCCCTTCGGGGCAGATTGGCCTAATAAAAATAGGTCTATCTGCCCCGAAAGGGGGCAGAAATAGCCTAAAAGTAATTTTGCCCCCCGGGGAGCGACCCTTGCCTAAGGGGTCGCTCCCCACATATAAAAAAATAAAAAAACATTATCCCTGATGTCTAGCGGTTTCTGCCTAAATGGCCTAAAAATACTTTGCCCCCCTGGGGAGTGGCCCTTGCCCAAGGGGCCACCCCCCCCCCCCCCCATTCAATAATATATTTTTTTTAAAACTCCCTGGTGTCTAGTGGGCATATCTGCTGCCCATCACATCGCAATCGGGCCGCAGAAATGCTGAGAGAGACATGAAAGGAGAGGAATGGCCTTTCCACACCTTTCATGCCTCTCTCCCCCCCTCCACGTGATCCGAGCAGAAACGCTTTTGCATTTCTCCTCCGATCCGTGCTGGAAACTGAGCTTCCAGAGCGGAGAGGTAGGTCTCTGATGAGGTCAGTGCACAATTGCTTGCTGACGTCATCAGACGCTGGGGAGGAGGGTTCAGGTGGGGGTAACCGTTTCCGAGGGTGAGACCAGCTCGTTCTAGCCACACCACCGCAGATTTTATATATAGCTAGTACAAGAACTGTTACTATTGTGGGGTTGTGGGGAATCCCTAAATTCTTATAACGCAAAAAGACCCCTTAACCATATGCCCATGGTGGATGGGCCAAGACGGTGTTAAATCTCAACTTCATGTGAAAATGTGTCATGATACAAGGTGCTACACAAAATATAAAAAATACAGTTAGTTAAGTAGGGGCAGACTCAATAAGTGAGTTCTAGAGCATAATTAAAGTATGAGGAGATATTTATTACAGAAATGCAAAGGGTGCAACACAAACATTTTAAAGTGCAGATACAGAAGTCATTATCATAAATGTGCACAGTAAAATCAATGGGGCAACATTCAAGTAACATCAGAAAGTCTACTGGCTCACCCCCCGCTTGAGTGTTAATACAGGAAATCTTGTGATAGGAATACACTGAAGGTGAAGGTCAGTCATGATGTGAGAGAATAACACAATTTCAGCAAATCAGAGCAAATAATTATTTAATGTGATATTGCCTTAACACCTAACCACTATATGAAAATTGATTCGGCCAGAGGGGACTGAAATCATCCAGAGATGGCAGAACAAACTAGTTATAAAACAACAGTGAGCTATTATGAATGAATGCGTAACAACAACTTGGTGGAAAAGACTTTAAACAGTTGAAACATTACTGTGTTCATATTGGAAATGTTTTCTTCGAGAATTGTGAGAACAATCCCATTCTGAAATAAACAATTGTGACTTTTCTTGACTGTGCAGCAGAAATAATACACAGTGAATGTGCAGGGTTGGATGTCCATTCTACACAAGATGGCATCGAGGCCTGAGGCCTACCTAAAATAGGCCTAATAAATGCACATTAGGAGGTCGCAGTAAAATTGCTTCAAAGACAATAACATCAGATAACAGTACCTACGTAAATTCAAATGTAGATCCATATTTTACTTTTTATGAATAAGGCTCTCTTTTTATAATTGCACAAAAACTCCCACACTATTCTGTCTACACAGTTATGGTGAGTGTTTGAGTCATTTTTTGTATAATAATTGTCATGGGTATAGGAAACTGCTTCTGGGTCTCATTATAGAACTTTCTGAGCTATATTTACATCTTTGTAGCAAATGTGTGAAAGCAAATGAGCCCTTAAGAATATGAAGATGTTCAAATATTCTGATTCAGCTTTTGCATTTTGCCTGAAGAAACTGTCTACTTTTGTTTACATTTTGAAAAGACTGATTTTGTTATCAGCCCTGTGTTGAGAGAAGACCTCCCCCCACTAAAGAATAGATGAAAATATACTTTATTGATGAGAGTGCATTTACACCCACCCATCCTGCTGCTAGCACAGTCCACAGCAGTGGAACACACAACATTCTACTATATGTCCTAAATGACATGGGTACATTTCATCTAGTTAACTTAGCACAGTTCAATAACTACATTATAGTGCGCTTTGTGTGTTTTCTACCACATGTATCTTAGTGTGACTTAAGGTTTCAGTATTGGATGGTGGGTCCCATCGGGCTTAGTACTGAACACATTAGAGTATTCCTTTAAGACTGACAGGGAACGATCATTCTCTGGTATTGAAGTTCAATTAATTTGTTTTTATATTCCATTTGGTCCCTGGCTTAAGCCCACCAGTGGGCTAGTTCACAAGGAAGAGCTGATCTGGAGTTTGCACCAAACATCCTATATACCCTAGCAATGTTCTGTTATGTGGGTCCCCTAGTTAATAGAAGTGAAAGATGACTTAATGACGTTAGAATAAATCTCTACTGTGTGCTATTCTGGTATATTAAAATGGCAAACAAGTACTGCAATGATGAACAGAGCAACAGTAAAGATGAAGAATAAAAAACAAAAACATATATATATATATATAAATATATATATATATATATATGTATATATATATATATATATATATATATCTATATGTGTAATAACAAAATAAATCCCAAGAAGATCCTACGTTATTATTTGCCATTCTGAGAAGTATCCCTGCAGACCTCACCTCTGTAGACCATATGCTGCCCTTACTTTTTCTGTGATCTAAGTTTGCAGGCATAGTGCATATCCCACAGATCCAGCCACGCCACCCCACTTATTCCCCTTGACTTCCCATGAAGCTGGATACCCCACAATCCTAGTAAGCTGCTTTCCTGTAAATGTTTGTTCATTCTCCATACATTGGGCCTCATTACGACCCTGGTGGTCTAATGACTGACAGGGTCATGGTGGCGGTCGGCCAATGCGGCGGTCTGACTGCCATATCACGACTGCAGCCGTAGCGCTGCGGCGGTAGACCGCCAGCACCGCCAGTTTTTTTGCACCCTACGCATTACAGCATTGCTGCTGGTTCTGTTATAAGCCAGACACAATGCTGTAGGTCGTTTCCCGCCGCTGGCCAGCGGGCGGAAACTTAGTTTCCATCTGCTGACCCAGCGGGAAACTCATAATGGCCCTGGCGGGGAGGCTGCAACACTTGCGGCAACCTCCCCGTCGGGACTTCCACGGAAGGGCTTTTCCATCCGCCAAAGTCATAATCAGGGCCATTGTCTTGATTTCTTTGATTGTATGACACTTTTATGATCACCACATATTATTTTTACTAAACACACAACAATAGTCGTCTGTTTGTGATCTCACAAGTGGTAGTTTTCTGCTTTTACTATGTAGCGCTACACCTCAGCAAAAGGCCCCACCACTCCCAGACCTCGTAATATACAATAAAAACAGAATAGGGAGTGCTCTCCAAATAATCACTTTGGGATTCAAATAGTATCCATATTAAGGACAGACAGAGAATGTAATGATATTAAAATCCATCCAAACAGGTACAGAGATTTTTCCATTCAGTTCATAAACACACGACTTGACAAGGAGATGAGCCTTCAAAACACTTTATTCTTCACATACTGGACACCCAGCCCAGCCAACATGTTCCACCCTTAAAGAAGGGCTTCATCAGGGAATACAAGTATCTTTCTAATAATATCACCATGTGTAGTATTATACTTGTGAGCTACAATATTCCAGGTCAGTGATGGTCATTGGACATGAGACCTCTGTAACAAAGTCTGGCTCCTGGGACATTCACTCCTTCACTCTAGACCAGTCAATGCCACAATCATGTAGCCAGCCCCAGAGGATGGTGTCCCCGGGGCCTTCTCAGGCTTGGGGCGAGGGGCCCGAGCTGTAGAATGTTCCTTAAAAAGAGTCATTGCGGGGCTTGTGCATCCCTCAATGTACTTTTCCCTCTTTAATGCCCTCCTATGTTTCTTCAGTGTAGCTGCCTTGCACCAAATAGAGCTTGCTGAAATATTTCCCTTATCTCCTTCCCCCTCACCCAAACATAATTCAGCAGAGTGCATAAATAGGAAATGTAGATGATGACTGTGAAAGAGAAAACGACTACAAAAATCTGAAAAGGAATGAGGGCAAAGTGTTGAGCAAGTTGCCTAAAACCTGATTAGATGCTGACGACTGTCAGAGTAAAGGGAATATAAAAAAGAAAAACTCAAATAGTGAAAAATGTCCCAAATTACAGAATGTTACAGGTAAAAAATGAACCAACACAGCCGGTGCTGTGCCAATTAAATCTAATTTAATTAGGGACCTAGGAGGATAAGTAATGAATTTAGCATGACACAGTGCATCAAGGCAGAGCTAGAATTTATGCCCAAATGTTGCAGACACAAGAGGATTTTGGAACTGGGAACACACTGTGCTGACTTTGGGTGTGTGGGCCTCATCTTTGCTGAATCTCGATAATTCAGGGCACAAGCCCCTTATATTCCTATTTTATTGACTCCCAGATCCTGAAGCTGCCGCCCAGACCATATACACCTGGGCGTCTGATGCTGATGGTCTAAAAAGGCCCAATAATCCGGTACACCACTCTAGGGCTTAGTGTGGCAGCCACTAGAGAGCACAGTCATATTAGGCTCCATTTGGGTCAGGAGACCTCAAATCCATAGGCTTCATTATTGATACAGTGCTTAGCCTACAGCTATCCCAGATTATTGCATTATGCAAATCCCCTACAGAGCTTCCATAGATCCATGCATGAGTGTCTCTTTCAACCCAGGCCTCTTTTGCTACCTTCTGGTACTTGTAGAGTCCAGACACGACAAATGACTACACAAGACAGGTCTCAGAATACAAAGAAAAGGCTCGGCTGGAAGAGCCACTCATCCATGGGGTTGGGGAGCTACAAATGTGGGTACACAATGTGCATTATAGTCTTGTTTCTCCTGTTTTAAACTTTGTCTACAAGGGCAGAACTCTGGCAGCTGAAGGTGTCACATATGGCATGGGGTCACTTGGTGGGTGCACATCATCATACATCGTAAGTAATAAGTGCACTCCTCCCTCCCGCGCGCACACATGCTGTGTTTATACCAGCTGATGTGCTGGAGAAGGGGAGGAGTCAGGGGGGGGCAAATCTGTCCTGCCCTGCGATGTACACTGCCTAATGATAATGACAAGAACATGGTTACCTACAGTGCCAGTTGCATAGGCCTGTGTCTTTTTAGCACTGTAAATAATATTTTTGCTGTGGCAGCCTGCCACTTCGAACAAGGTGCTGTGACTACTCCATTCCAATAACACAAGCAGGCTTCACTGCTGCAAACGCTGTTTCTGGGCTGGGGACCCTTCAAGGCCTTACTCCTCTCTCCCGGCAGACACAAAAGAAAGTCTGCATTGAGTAGCGCTAGGACCCAGCACAGGGACAGACAGGTGGCGCTGAGGGCTTGGAGGTCATTGAGGAATGCGGAAATGATCAGGCTCAGCCAGCGTAGGAAAGATATAGAATAAGAGGGAGACGGTGTTGCAGTTCCTCTCCTGCGAATCAATGGAGATACTTTGACAAAGGGGGTGAGAAAGTGGATTGTAGGACAGTTTCCTTATGGGCATGCGTTTACCTGCATCATTCAGAGAAAAACTTGAAATTAACATCTTTATCCACAAGGTGGACAATAAAGAGAAAGCATTCTTTACATAAGGGATAAAGTACCCCCTGCCGTACATTCTAAGGATGTCGCAAGTCACTGAGGAGTTCCATCACCATATAGAGGAACGAGGCCGAAGGTTATGAAGTTATAAATTTAAGGAACTCTGCGGTGACTTTTCAATATCCTTTTAATGTATGTCAGGGAGTCTGTGATCTGACCTACGTTTCACCTTGCTGGCAGCATGCACTGGTACATCAGAACTCGACTATAACTTATAATAGTTGAGTTATGACGTTTTTTTCTTTGTAATCTGAGACTGGGTGTGTCACAGGACACCGATTATGAAGAAATTAGACACTGCGTTTATACAGGGATTACAGAATCCCATGTGTTATAAAAAGAAAGCAGTGGGAATTTGTATTTCTGCTGCAGGGAGGATGGTGCAGTTTTTCCTACCTGTGTCTCCAATTAGGCTTCTCATATAACTGTAGTACTCCTGTCACGCTTTGGTCACAGAGCAGTAGGTAATCTCTACTATTTATGCAAAGTTCTCATTAGGCTAGGCTGTTTGTATTTATATATTTATATAGACAAACTGATTAGAGGGCAAGAAACAAAGGAACAAGAGAGAACAACACAGAGCAGAGGGTGCAGGGGTAGAGGCACACAACGGAGACAGGTGGAAAGCACATGCAATCTCATGGAGTGCTTCACAAAAAAAAGAAAAAAGAGTACGAGAAAAGAGAGCACTCTTGGAAGAATAGAAGAAGCCAATCAGAGAAGTGAACAGGCTATGCTCTACGGGAGAAACAAAGATGTACTGGACCGGCTAAAAACAAATAAAGCCAGGAAATGGAAAGCAAACAAATGTGAGTTACAAAACACAAAGCCAACGGTAAGCTATGAGCGGAATGCATTCCTAGGTAGGTTTTCACTATATCCCCAATATGTTGCGGTAACTAGACATCTCCCCTGTTTGGTAGTCCCAGACCCAAAAAGGAATAGAAAAAATGTGAAATTCCTTCTATCGTCCTTATGCAAGGAGAAGGCATACCGGGAAGGGGTATATGTGTTTTACACTATGGCCCCTTAACCTACTTAAGAAGTAGTCCTGGCTAGGGCAATGGATGGAAGTGAAGGGTCTCTATTTTTTAATCACTTCCAGTCTTTAATACAGGCAGGGGGTAGATCTACATGAGTAAACAGTCCAATCAGCCATTTAGGGGCATCATATTATGTAAACTATGCAAGAGACAATCGATATTTCATGTTCCACTTACTGCCACCACCCAATATCACAGACACAGGCGCAGGTGTGGGGAGCTGCTAATAGGGCTGCTGGAATTCTGTGATTGTGCAACTGCTGCGATTTTCATATAATTATAGATTTGTTGCCTTTGCCACATAATCCATCATCTGCTGCATAATCTGAAGATTTTAACAAAAAATTTGTCTCTAGCTCAAACGGTTCAAAAGTTACTAAAAATGCAGCGAAACGTGTTGCAGTGCAGTGAAAGGTCATTTGCAAAGCTGGACTGGTCACCTACCTGTGTGTTGCTTAGTGCTATATTTGGGTGTTAAACTGGTACTAATGAGGTGCAAACTATGCCCATACAGTGTTAACAAGTTTAAAAATGACGAATTAATGAAGTAATACTATAACAAAATGGGAGGCATTATGACAGATAATTTCCGTTCTCTTGCTGCATAATTTACTCAGCCCTCCAGCATAATTTAGCCCTTTCCTGCCGCACAATTCCACTGGCCCTGCTAATAGCCAACAATGGTCCTTAGAGGGACCCTCTCGAGGTTGACCTGAGAACACTTGGCACACACCTTTGCACCAGAAAGCGTGTACCTGCTTTTTGAGACAGAGGGGGTCATTCCGACCCCGGCGGGTGGCGGAAGCCGCCCGCCTGGCTGGAACCGCCAGAAGACCGTACCGCGGTCAAATGACCACGGCAGTCATTCTGACTTTCCCGCTGGGCCGGCGGGCGACCGCCAGAAGGCCGCCCGCCGGCCCAGCGGGAAAGCCCCTTCAACAATGAAGCCGGCTCCAAATGGAGCCGGCGGAGTTGAAGGGGTGCGACGGGTGCAGTGGCACCCGTCGCGATTTTCAGTGTCTGCTAGGCAGACACTGAAAATCATTATGGGGCCCTGTTAGGGGGGCCCTGCACTGCCCATGCCTTTGGCATGGGCAGTGCAGGGGCCCCCAGGGTCCCCACGACACCCCTTCCCGCCATCACAACAGCCAGGACCAGGATGGCGGGAAGGGGGTCGGAATCCCCATGGCGGTGCTGCGAGCAGCGCCGCCATGGAGGATTCTTTGGGGCAGGGGTAAACCGGCGGGAAACCGCCGGTTGCCCTTTTCTGACCGCGGCTTTACCGCCGCGGTCAGAATTGCCCATGAAGCACCGCCAGCCTGTTGGCGGTGCTTCCGCGGCACTCTGCCCTGGCGGTTTTCAACCGCCAGGGTCAGAATGACCGCCAGAGTGCTGTGTTCAGGGTGACCCTTCATCCAAACTCACCTTTTCGTTGTTCCCTGCACCTTCTAGAAGTTAGGATGTGGTTCACAATGTCTCAGTTCACAACTTCACAATACAGCGTATGATCTGTACCTTCAATTAACCCCACAACTCTAGTAACCGAGACTCATACAGCAATGATTTTTGGTGTCCAAAGAGTGACCTCCAGAACACACAGCACTGCACAGGCAGCTCTACAACACATTGTGCTGAGTGTTGTGCAGCACAATGAACATAATTCTGCACATTCCCCTTTACAGGAGTACACATAATGGAAACAGTCTTTCTCACTTCCTGTGGATACCAGCATCCCACCACGTGTAAAGGGTCACTCAGCACACTGTACAGAGCACCGACAAACACTGTGCAGAGGACTGCCCTGCAGAAGAGACAGCAGTGACTTGGACACTTTTGAGTAAGAACTTAGCATTCCACAAACCAGGAGCACAAGGGCAGTGTGGAATGGAAAGCATAGCTTCCCCTTACCTTTTGGCAAGCAGATGCCGTCCTTGTACCCGGAAGCTGAGAGGGGAGGAGACTGTGCCACGTTATTACTTTCTTAAAAAATACAGGCAGCACATTTTATTTCCTCAGCACAAGGATTTTTTTTTTAATAAACCGACCAAGCTCATCTCACGTTTGCTTTAAGGTATTGTCAGTTTCAGTCATTTCAAACACCAATTACCCTCTCCTTGGATAGTGGTCTAGCACAAAATGTCGCCCTACTCTGCAGAATAGTGATGAGGGTGCCCGAGACGCCTATATCTCACAGATATCTATAGGCTCAATGGTGAATGAGGGATCTTGAAGGGTGTGGGCAGTGCTTAATTTGTGCTTGTTGTTTCCGGTGCTGAGTACCAGCACTTATTTTTGAGGGCCGGCGCTTATTCTTCTGTCTCAAGCATTTGCTGCGAGCAAAAGACACATATGGGAAAGACGGAAGAAGGGAAAAATGAAAAAAGTCACAAAAAGAGAAAGTAGAAAGCTGCATGAGTGAGCCGAAGGGGCAGGGAGTGGCTTTATATGTCAGCTGAGATTGGACAAGTATTTCTTTGTTGTCTGATTTTAGTGCCGACATTCACTATGGGGTGATTGTTTGCACTTAATAAATATCATCTCATTCATTCATTTAAAGACGGGGATGGGAAGCAACACAAGTGGTAGGGAGGCAGTAGTAACACAGGAGGCATGGGAAGGGGAAGCAACAAGAAGGATGCTGGTGGGGGGCGGAGAAAAGCAAGCAAGCGAGAGAGAGTAATGTATTAGGTGGGGGAGAAAATCTAATGGGTGAAAAAGCAATGCGGGGTGAGAAACACACAAGGGCAAGCACATCACAGTGGTGGCCGGCAAAGTACACAGACGAGAGAGAGCAATACGGAACGTGGAGGGGGAGCAGCAGATCCCTAGGGAGACAACTGGAAAACACATGCCCTCTCATACAGTACTAAAGACAAAAAGAAAAAGTAGTCCCCTAAATGTGAGCAGTAGAAGGACACAAGTAAACTGGCAATGTTCCATTGGAGGGACAGACACAAGATGTCCAAGGCAAGACACTGAATAAAAAGCCATCAAACGAGAATTACAGTAAAGCCAATCAATTGTAATCAATGACCAGGCTGCAGGCCCCTCTATCTTCTTGGTACGCTCACAACATGTCGTTTGCAACCTGACAGCTGCACTGTCTAGTAGGATCAATCTGAAAAGGACAAGGTATTAAATCTGTGTTCTCCTGCACATCTCGAATATTCCCAAATGCGATCCCACACCCTTGTTGAGTCCACACCTGCGTAAGCCCTGGCTAATTCACTAAAGCAGCCATCTAAGCCAACCAGGGTGAGTTTTTCAGTCTGGGAGCCTAACCAGGGTACTCCTGAGCTAGGTTGGCTGGCCCTCAGCATCCTGAAGATTATTCCTCCTCGAGCCCTGGTACCTCTTTTCTTCTACAAGCTAGAACACTAAGAGAAAAGAATGGGCATGTATCTCACAGCCCCATGTTTAAGTCAGCCATCACCAACTTGTGAGCACTGCAGTTAAATGTATCAGTGTGTAAGAGGCAGCTGCCTGTGGTCTGACAGCAAACACTGCAACTGAGGCAGCAGTAATCAGTCTCTTATTCCCTTTGGTTTCTCCTTGGCCAAGTCTCTGTCTACACACTCCCTTTATTTGTTTAATTCCTCTCTTGCCTAGTTTCATTACAAAGACAGTCACTCACTCATTTGCTACATTCGTGCACCTGCACATTCAAAAGCACACTCACACACACTCCTGCCTGTAACTTAATCCTTTCTGCCTACTCGACCTTGTCTCTTCTGTTCATACATTCCTGTCGAGCCAACCAAATATCTTACATTTCCTGATAGTCACCTATCACTATGCTATTAACATCAACCAAATCCAGACTACCCACTACCCATCGAGTAAACAATAAACGGACC
The DNA here is from genome assembly GCF_031143425.1 of Pleurodeles waltl. Classification (NCBI taxonomy): domain Eukaryota; kingdom Metazoa; phylum Chordata; class Amphibia; order Caudata; family Salamandridae; genus Pleurodeles; species Pleurodeles waltl. The sequence continues at coordinate 639,714,082 of NC_090446.1, read as the reverse complement.
TCCTCACACAAACCAACTCACTGCAGAAATGTCAAAACTGCATATCATCAAATTCCAAATAGAACCCTCTGCTCAATATGTCCATTCACTACAGCTTTCCGATTACACTTATAATTCACCTTTCTCATACATGGCACCAAACTATGTAGCTGGTAAAGCACTGACAACAGCAATTGCCCGCACCACACCACTATACATTTTTCAGTATTCAGATAATTTTTTTCTTAAATGTATCTTAACCTCATACACATAACATCACTTCATAGCTAGGCCCACTTGAATTATGTAATTTTTCGGCTACAGCATTTTCCACATAATTAGGGATTTTCAGCATTTGCCACATAATCCATTATGTACTGCATAATCTGCATATTTTAACACAAATATTGTTTCTCCCTCAAATGGATCAAAAGTTACTAAAAAAGTTCCATACTGTGCTGCTGCGCAGTGGAAAGCACTTAGCAGAGGTCGAGTGGTCATCCTTCTGGTGCTTATTGTGTATTTGAGCGTGAGACTGGTTCTAGAGAGGTGAAACCTTTGACCAGACCGGGCTAGCATGTGTTAAAATGACAAAATAATGAAGCAGTACGTTCAGAAATGTACAGCTTTGTGACGCATAATTTGCATTCTCTGGCCACCTAATTTTGTAAATCCTGCTGAATAATGTGGTTCTCCTCTGCTGCATAATTCAGGTGGCCCTGATCATAGCTGCATATTTCCCTGGCTAGCAAAACTTCTTAGAAAACAATCTGTGAGGCCAGGCTATGGACAACGGACCACTCACCTAAAGAAGTTAGCAAAGTTTTCAGACAGACACATTCGTGCTCATAACACACTACAAAGATGGCTTAAAGGACCAAATTCATATTACTTTTCACATTTAGGAATATAAAGTATTACCAAATTAGGAATGTAAATAACTGTAAAGTTTGCGCCGTTTTTGCGTCAAAAAGTGGCGCAAATGCGGCGCTAAAAAAGCATAAATATGGGCCATAATCTTTACTTATCCCTACACAACCAAACCATAAACAACCGTTCAACTGAAGTCCCAGAAAGGTACGAAAACGGTGCCCAGAGAAAGAGGGCACTTGGGAGGCATTAACCGCAGACGACGTGTCACGAATACTATTAACGTACCATGATAAGTAATTAGTTTTAAACGTTATCTTTACGTTTTGTATGAGAAAACGCCTATTGTATTTGTTGTTTTTGAACAGCTCGTGTGTGTTTTTTTCAAGACTGTAAATAAAATCAGTACCCTTGAGTGGCCATCGAATTTTGTGACGCCACTTATTGCGATGTAATCGCGCAGGTTAGTTTAGTTACTAATTTACCCCCCACACCTATCTTCCTCTAGGACTTGTGCCCTCTGTGTACCGACGGACAAACTGTCACAACAGTCAAACACACTTAACCGGTTCTACTTAAGACAACTAATACAATTATTACCATTGAGCTTTGTGACGTCACTTCCCGCGATGTAATCGCGCACTGTACAGACGTGTAAACTCTCACAACAGTCGCACACACTTATCTGATTCTATTTGAGAACTAATAAAATTATTACCATTGAGCGTTGTGACGTCACTTGCCGCGATCTAATCGCGCATTGTTTAAAATAATTCCTAATTGACTCCCTACGTATATCTTCTTCTAGGACTGTGTACAGACGTGCAAACTCTCACAACAGTCGCACACACTTGCCTGCTGCTGCCTGAGGGCGTCTCTTGCACATTCCTGGGACGCGTCTTGGATGGCCATCTCCTTCGTTACTTTCTCCTCTGTGCCTCGGATGCTGGGTCACCCTCCAGGCGCTCGGGTGTGTACTGGGGATATACAAGGTTCCATGCCCAGCACCAGGTCCCCATCGATGCCCTGGGCTTGACGCCCATGAGTCACCTTGCATTGAGTGCCTCGTGCCCGGGGTGGTACCCGTGGAGCTCTGACCTCCCATCCTAGGTCGCCAGTATGGATTCAACTAACAGAGTAACCCACCGGGCTACACCCAACCTTCCCCTCTCACTGTACACCGCGGGTCGTACTTCCGGCACTCCCATCCCATTACACTCCCTTCCTCGGCCACAACAACATCCATTATTAACCACAAATCAATACTTTGTTCAAGCAGGTATCGCGCAGAAGACGCAGCTTTCTAAGAATCTGTCTCAGAAAGACAAAACATGAACATTTCTATGCAAGTCTAGCTCTGTCAGCAGCCGAGTAACCCCACATTCATTTCGGTGGCCAACCCTCAAAATCAGACGAGTGCCTTGAAGCGCCCTGTTGTATCCAGTCACATCTGATGACCAGGGGACACTGCGGCTCCAGCACACACACAGGTGTGCCCGAGGCTGAGGCAGGCCCGGCGGCCTGGGAGATTGTGGGAAGATACCAGAGACAGCTCAGTCGGTTCAGCGCCTGTGGCGCAGTGCGTGTTTGTGGGTGCCACGCGTTTATCAAAGAAGTGCAATGATGTGAATCAATATAGTCAGGACCTCTTTAAGAGGGCATGCAGGCTTTACTGGCCAACAGTGGCGACTGAAGCCTCTCAGAGGTAGCTGTGGACGAGCAGTCAAAGGCTCTTGAGAATACAGATTAGTGGTTACAATTCACCACTCCAAGAGCACTGTACGTCTCAGCATGGCAGGCGCAAGGATGAGAAATATCTTTATATCCCCTCTCTGTTTCCTCTTTTTATGTGTGCTGCCTTCTGCAGCACACAGAGAAAGAGGAGCGTGCCTCCCAAGATTGTTTTCTGCAGGAAGGTGTCCCTTCCTGCACAAAAACAATCCTGTCAACAGCGCAGACTCTCTTGTACCATGGTGCAAGGGGGCCTCTGTTGGCGCTAGGCAGCAACTTGTGCACCGGCGCAGGGGAAAAGACAGAAATTCACTGTATCTTGTAAACACAGTGCATTTCTGCCCTTATGAATTGCCGCAGGGCAGTGCAGCAGAAAGGCTTGCTGCTCTGCCCTACGCCAATTCCTTATAAATATCACCCAGATGGTTTATTTCTTTAAAGTCTTGCAAGCATTCTGTCCTCCTAGGCCCACGTTGGACACCCCTCTTCTAAATGCGGACTCCTTTGGTTTGATATGTAAAGTTAATATGCATTGATAAGAGGAACGTGCATTGCTTAGCAAATATAGACGTGCACACTATCTACCATGCTGTGTGCCAAAGCAGGGGTCAAGGATGTGCTTGGATGGGAACTGCCTTAGAGAATTGCTACACAGTATCAAAACTTTCTAACTCTACATTGACTGACGTGGGTCCATTTTTGATGGCATGCAGTATTCTTATTATAATATAGATGGCAGATGCATGATATATTTTCCAAGGTTGATGGCATTTAACAGCCACAGACTGAGCACAAGTGGATGCAGTAATGCGAACCACATTAAATATAGATGATGTTTTAATAATGTGGGTTTAAATCAAACAATATACCACGCTGGATCAGAAACATTGCATTAGTGGACAGTGGGAGTTTAACCAGGGTCATGTCACATCAAGCTTACCTGAGGGTGTGAGTGTCAGCAAATGTATTATGTCGCAGGACAGAGGCCAAATAGCATGATTCCCCAAGCGGGGAAGCCAAAAGAAATAGAAGAGCAGTCCAAAATATGGCCTATTTAAATGTTATATTTATCCTGACCTTAATACATCCAAGCACCCTGCACGCTGCCCCTCATATGTTTTGCATGCCTTTCCCAATGTTTTATTTATGTTTATATAGACAGGTTCACATTCAAGTAACATTTTGGTTCTTGCCTTCATTTCTTTTTCTTTAATGTTCACGTTAATCACGTATGCATGAGTTGGGCATACTCCTTACGCCTGCTAAATACAAATATAAAACACCTCAAACAACGCCTTTATATAACTCACATTTTATTACACTTACAACACCTCGTTAGCCTTGAGGTAGATTCCTGTGAGTTACAGTATAATGTTTATGATAGAGGCGATCTCTTTTGTTGCCCTTTTGCTTTACAGTTTTGCCTCCCAGCCCACGTCACCTGCTACTGGGCGTGTTGTTGTCAGCTGTGTGCTACCTGCACAAGCTGTGCCTTCCTTTACACACTCCTCCCCTTCTTCGTGCCCTGCTTGCAGGTGGAATCAGTGTTCTGCAAGTTGAGCCCGTTCTCTGCCTGGTCTGGCCTTAATCGCCCTACAAAGAGAGGATGAGATGTTGGTGCACACCAGCTTGCATGAACACATAGTAAAGAACTCCCTTTATATGATATTGAATGTTCTTTTTGGATGATGACAAAAGCATTGCTGGAATAACCAGGACCTTAAACATGTCACGCTCCTCAGCAGCCACTTTGCTGTTACTTACCTTTTATTGCAAAGTTTGTGCTTTCGCAAACCCTGGAGTTTTTATTTTTTATTTCTTACAGTACACACAAGAACCAAACCCATCATCGCTCCTACAAAATGAGACGGGAATGCAGTCTCCAATACAAACAGCACCTACAACCTCAAGAGGGGCAAGAACACAGAGACAGCCATCAGGCAGTGTGGTGAATGAGCAAGTATTTGAAATGCAAACCAACAACACACAGGAACAAACAGCCGAAGATGTGAAAGAGCGACTTTCCAACATTGTGATATGGAGCTATTAACAGGCTGTATAAGGTTCAAGCATGTCTGTGTATGAAAAGCTGCTCGACTTTACTTATACCTCCATGGTATGGATGGCTCACTAATGGACATTTGTGAGGAAATTCAGAAGAAGGCCCAAATGGAGGAAAGACAACATCAAACGCTTCGGTTCTTCTATAGACTTGATGTGTCCAACAGGGAGGGCAGACAGACAAAAAGAAGTGACAGTACTGAAAAACTTATAGTAGGAAGTTGGCTCTGTATGCACTATTTCAAAGTAAGGAATAGTATGCACAGAGTCCAAGGGTTCCCCTTAGAGGTAAGATAGTGGCAAAAAGAGATCATTCTAATGCTCTGTTTTGTGGTAGTGTGGCCGAGCAGTAGGCTTATCAGAGGGTAGTGTTAAGCATTTGTTGTACACACACAGGCAATAAATGAGGAACACATACTCAGAGACAATTCCAGGCCAATAGGTTTTTGTGTTGAAAAATATATTTTCTTAGTTTATTTTAAGAACCACAGGTTCAAGATTTACATGTAATACTTCAAATGAAAGGTATTTCAGGTAGGTACTTTAGGAACTTTGAATCAGCAAAATAGCATATACAGTTTTCACATAAATGACATATAGCTATTTTAAAACTAGACACTGCAATTTTCAACAGTTCCTGGGGGAGGTAAGTGTTTGTTAGTTTTTGCAGGTAAGTAAACCACCTACGGAGTTCAAGTTTGGGTTCAAGGTAGCCCACCGTTGGGGGTTCAGAGCAACCCCAAAGTTACCACACCAGCAACTCAGGGCCGGTCAGGTGCAGAGGTCAAAGTGGTGCCCAAAACTCATAGGCTTCAATGGAGAAGGGGGTGCCCCAGTTCCAGTCTGCCAGCAGGTAAGTACCTGCGTCTTCGGAGGGCAGACCAGGGGGGTTTTGTAGGGCACCGGGGGGGACACAAGTCCACACAGAAAGTACACCCTCAGCGGCACGGGGGCGGCCGGGTGCAGTGTGTAAACAAGCATCGGGTTTTCAATAGAAAGCAATGGGAGACCAAGGGGTCTCTTCAGCGATGCAGGCAGGCATGGGGGTGGCACCTCGGGGTAGCCACCACCTGGGCAAGGGAGAGGTCCACCTGGGGGTTGCTCCTGCACTGGAGGTCGGATCCTTCAGGTCCTGGGGGCTGCGGGTTCAGTGTCTTTACCAGGCATCGGGTTCTTAGAAGCAGGCAGTCGCGGTCAGGGGGAGCCTCGGGATTCCCTCTGCAGGCGTCGCTGTCGGGGCTCAGGGGGGTCAACTCTGGCTAATCACGGTCTCGCAGTCGCCGGGGAGTCCTCCCTGAAGTGATTGTTCTCCACAAGTCGAGCCGGGGGCGTCGGGTGCAGAGTGCCAAGTCTCACACTTCCGGCGGGAAACGCGTGTTGTTTCAAAGTTGCTTCTTTGTTGCAAAGTTGCAGTCTTTGGTGAACAGAGCCGCTGTCCTCGGGAGTTCTTGGTCCTTCTAGATGCAGGGCAGTCCTCTGAGGCTTCAGAGGTCGCTGGTCCCTGTGGAAAGCGTCGCTGGAGCAGTGTCTTTAGAAGTGGGGAGACAGGCCGGTAGAGCTGGGGCCAAAGCAGTTGGTGTCTCCATCTTCTCTGCAGGGTTTTTTACTTCAGCAGTCCACTTCTTCTTAGGTTGCAGGAATCTGAGTTCCTAGGTTCTGGGGAGCCCCTAAATACTGAATTTAGGGGTGTGTTTAGGTCTGGGGGGTTAGTAGCCAATGGCTACTAGCCCTGAGGGTGGCTACACCCTCTTTGTGCCTCCTCCCTGAGGGGAGGGGGGGCACATCCCTAATCCTATTGGGGGAATCCCCCATCTGCAAGATGGAGGATTTCTAAAAGTTAGAGTCACCTCAGCTCAGGACACCTTAGGGGCTGTCCTGACTGCCCAGTGACTCCTCCTTGTTTTTCTCATTATCTCCTCTGGCCTTGCCACCAAAAGTGGGGCCGTGGCTGGAGGGGGCGGGCAACTCCACTAGCTGGAGTGCCCTGGGGTGCTGTAACAAAGGGGGTGAGCCTTTGAGGCTCACCGCCAGGTGTTACAGTTCCTGCAGGGGGAGGTGATAAGCATCTCCACCCAGTACAGGCTTTGTTACTAGCCACAGAGTGACAAAGGCACTCTCCCCATGTGGCCAGCAACATGTCTGGTGTGTGGCAGGCTGCTAAAACCAGTCAGCCTACACAGGTAGTCGGTTAAGGTTTCAGGGGGCACCTCTAAGTTGCCCTTTGGGGTGTATGTTACAATAAAGTGTACACTGGCATCAGTGTGCATTTATTGTGCTGAGAAGTTTGATACCAAACTTCACAGTTTTCAGTGTAGCCATTATGGTGCTGTGGAGTTCGTGCATGACAGACTCCCAGACCATATACTCTTACGGCTACCCTGCACTTACAATGTCTAAGGTTTTGCTTAGACACTGTAGGGGCATAGTGCTCATGCACTTCTGCCCTCACCTATGGTATAGTGCATCCTGCCTTAGGGCTGTAAGGCCTGCTAGAAGGGTGACTTATCTATACTTCATAGGCAGTGTGAGGTTGGCATGGCACCCTGAGGGGACTGCCATGTCGACTTAGTCGTTTTATCCCCACTAGCACACACAAGCTGGCGAGCAGTGTGTCTGTGCTGAGTGAGGGGTCCCCAGGGTGGCATAAGACATGCTGCAGCCCTTAGAGACGTTCCCTGGCATCAGGGCCCTTGGTACCAGGGGTACCAGTTACAAGGGACTTACCTGGATGCCAGGGTGTGCCAATTGTGGAAACAAAAGTACAGTTTAGGGAAAGAACACTGGTGCTGGGGCCTGGTTAGCAGGCCTCAGCACACTTTCAAAGCAAAACTTAGCATCAGCAAAGGCAAAAAGTCAGGGGGTAACCATGCCAAGGAGGCATTTCCTTACACAACCCCCCCAAACGAAAGAGGATGAGACTAACCTTTCCCAAGAGAGTCTTCATTTTCTAAGTGGAATAACCTGGAAAGGCCATCTGTCTTGGCATGGGCAGTCCCAGGTCTGTGTTCCACTAAAAAGTCCATTCCCTGTAGGGAGATGGACCACCTCAACAGTTTTGGATTTTCAACTTTCATTTGCATCAGCCATCTGAGAGGTCTGTGGTCAGTCTGAACTACAAAGTGAGTACCAAAGAGGTATGGTCTCATCTTCTTCAGGGACCAAACCACAGCAAAGGCCTCCCTCTCAAGGGCACTCCAACGCTGCTCCCTGGGGAGTAACCTCCTGCTAATGAAAGCAACAGGCTGGTCAAGGCCATCATCATTTGTTTGGGACAAAACTGCCCCTATCCCATGTTCAGAGGCATCTGTCTGCACAATGAACTACTTGGAGTAATCTGGAGCTTTGAGAACTGGTTCTGTGACGATTGCTTGTTTCAGGGTGTCAAAGGCTTGTTGGCATTCTTCAGTCCAGTTTACCTTCTTGGGCATTTTCTTGGAGGTAAGTTCTGTGAGGGCTGTCACTATAGATCCATATCCCTTCAAAAACCTCCTGTAATACCCAGTCAAGCCAAGGAATGCCCTGACTTGAATCTGGGTTTTTGGAGCTGCCCAGTCCAGAATAGTCTGGATCTTAGGCTGGAGTGGCTGAACTTGGCCTCCACCTACAACGTGACCCAAGTAAACCACAGTTCCCTGCCCTATCTGGCATTTGGATGCCTTGATAGAGAGGCCTGCTGCTTGCAGAGTCTTCAAAACCTTCTTCAGGTGGACCAGGGGATCCTGCCAGCTGGAGCTAAAGACAGCAATATCGTCAAGATAAGCTGCACTAAAGGACTCCAAGCCAGCAAGGACTTGATTCACCAACCTTTGGAAGGTGGCAGGGGCATTCTATAAACCAAAGGGCATAACAGTAAACTGATAATGCCCATCAGGTGTGGAGAATGCTGTCTTTTCTTTTGCTCCTGGTGACATTTTGATTTGCCAGTACCCTGCTGTCAAGTCAAAGGTACTTAAGTATTTGGCAGCACCTAGTTTGTCTATCAATTCATCTGCCCTTGGAATGGGATGGGCATCTGTCTTGGTGACAGAATTAAGTCCTCTGTAGTCCACACAAAACCTCATCTCTCTCTTTCCATCTTTGGTGTGAGGTTTGGGGACTAAGACCACTGGGCTAGCCCAGGGGCTGTCAGAGTGCTCAATGACTCCCAATTCCAGCATCTTGTGGACTTCCACCTTGATGCTTTCCTTAACTTGTTCAGACTGTCTGAATATTTGTTTTTGACAGGCATGCTGTCTCCTGTGTCCACATCATGGGTACACAGGTGGGTCTGACCAGGGGTTAGGGAAAAGAGCTCAGCAAACTGTTGCAGGACCTTCCTACAGTCAGATTGCTGTTGGCCAGGGAGGGTGTCTGAATAGATCACTCCATCTACTGAGCCATCTTTAGGGTCTGTGGACAGGAGATCAGGGAGAGGTTCACTCTCAGCTTCCTGGTCCTCATCTGTTACCATCAACAGATTCACATCTGCCCTATCATGGAGGAGCTTGAGGCGGTTCACATGGATCACCCTCTTGGGGGTCCTGCTAGTGCCTAGGTCTCCCAGGTAGGTGACCTGACTCTTCTTTTCTAGCACTGGGTAAGGGCCACTCCATCTGTCCTGAAGTGCCTTGGGAGCCACAGGTTCCAAAACCCAGACTTTCTGCCCTGGCTGAAATTCAACCATAGCAGCCTTTTGGTCATACCAAAACTTCTGGAGCTGTTGGCTCGCCTCAAGGTTTTTGCTTGCCTTTTCCATGTACTCTGCCATCCTTGAACGTAGGCCTAGTACATAGTCCACTATGTCTTGTTTAGGCTCATGAAGAGGTCTCTCCCAGCCTTCTTTCACAAGAGCTAGTGGTCCCCTTACAGGGTGGCCAAACAGAATATCAAAGGAGGAAACCCTACTCCCTTCTGAGATACCTCTCTGTAAGCGAAAAGCAGACATGGCAAGAGGACATCCCATCTCCTTTTGAGTTTTTCAGGGAGCCCCATGATCATGCCTTTCAATGTCTTGTTGAATCTCTCAACAAGGCCATTGGTTTGTGAATGGTATGGTGTGGTGAATTTGAAAGTCACCCCACACTCATTCCACATGTGTTTCAGGTATGCTGACATAAAGTTGGTACCTCTGTCAGACACCACCTCCTTAGGAAAACCCACTCTAGTAAAAATACCAATGAGTGCTTTGGCTACTGCAGGGGCAGTAGTCGACCTAAGGGGAATTGCTTCAGGGTATCTAGTAGCATGATCCACTACTACTAGGATGTATTGGTTCCCTGAGGCTGTGGGAGGTTCAAGTGGAGCCACTGTGTCCACACCCACTCTTTCAAAGGGGATCCCCACCACTGGAAGTGGGATGAGGGGGGCCTTAGGGTGCCCACCTGTCTTACCACTGGCTTGACAGGTGGCACAGGAGACACAAAACTCCTTGACCTTCTGGGACATGTTGGGCCAATAGAAGTGGTTGACTAGTCTCTCCCACGTCTTGGTCTGTCCCAAATGCCCAGCAAGAGGAATATCATGGGCTAAGGTTAGAATGAACTCCCTAAACTCCTGAGGCACTACCACTCTCCTAGTGGCACCAGGTTTGGGATCTCTTGCCTCAGTGTAAAGGAGTCCATCTTCCCAATAGACCCTATGTGTTCCTGTTATCTTTCCATTGGACTCTTCAGCAGCTTGCTGCCTAAGGCCTTCAAGAGAGGGACAGGTTTCTTGCCCCTTACACAACTGATCCCTTGAGGGTCCCCCTGGGCCTAGGAGCTCAACCTGATAAGGTTCTAACTCCAGAGGCTCAGTTCCCTCAGAGGGCAGAACTTCTTCCTGAGAAGAGAGGTTCTCTTTTTCTAGTTGTGTTGAAGCTGGTTCCCCAGTCTTCTTTCCTTTTCTCTTGGTGGGTTGGGCCCTTTTTCCAGGCTCCAACACCACTTTTCACCCTGAGCCTTGCACTGTGCCCTTGTCTTGACACACACCAGTTCAGAGATACCCAGCATGGCTGCATGGGTTTTTAGTTCTACCTCAGCCCATGCTGAGGACTCCAGGTCATTTACAATCAAACAGTCTACAGGGATATTTGAGGAGACCACCACCTGTTTTAGGCCATTGACCCCTCCCCACTCTAAAGTTACCATAGCCATGGGATGTACTTTAGTCTGATTGTCAGCGTTGGTGACTGGATAAGTTTGTCCAGCCAGGTATTGACCAGGGGAAACCAGTTTCTCTGTCACCATGGTGACACTGGCACCTGTATCCCTCAGGCCTTCTACACTTGTCCCATTAATTAAGAGCTGCTGCCTGTATTTTTGCATGTTAGGGGGCCAGGCAGCCAGTGTGGCTAAATCCACCCCACCCTCAGAGACTAATGTAGCTTCAGTGTGACACCTGATTTGCTCTGGGCACACTATTGATCCCACTTGGAGACTAGCCATTCCAGTGTTAGCTGGAGTAGAGTTAGAAGTGGAACCTTTCTTGGGACAGGCCTTGTCTCCAGTTTGGTGTCCAGGCTGATTACAGCTACGACACCAGGCCTTTTTTGGATCAAAGTTTTTACCCTTGTACCCAAAATTGGATTGTGAAGAGGCTCTGGGCCCACCCTCCTGAGCAGGTTTTTTGGGGCCTGTAGAAGACTCTTTACTATTTTTTCCTTTGGATGTCTCAACACTCTTCCCCTGGGGAGTCTTTGTGACCCCTTTCTTTTGGTCACCCCCTGTGGAAGTCTTGGTCACCCTAGTCTTGACCCAATGGTCCGCCTTCTTTCCCAATTCTTGGGGAGAAATTGGTCCTAGGTCTACCAGATGCTAATGCAGTTTATCATTTAATCAATTATTTAACGGGTGTTCTTTCACAAATAAATTGTACAGCCCATCATAATCATTTACACCACTGCCTTGAATCCAACCATCCAGTGTTTTCACTGAGTAGTCAACAAAATCAACCCAGGTCTGGCTCGAGGATTTTTGAGCCCCCCTGAACCTAATTCTATACTCCTCAGTGGAGAATCCAAAGCCCTCAATCAGGGTAGCCTTCATGAGGTCATAGGATTCTGCATCTTTTCCAGAGAGTGGGAGGAGTCTATCCCTACACTTTCCAGTGAACATTTCCCAAAGGAGAGCACCCCAGTGAGATCTGTTTACTTTTCTGGTTGCACAAGCCCTCTCAAAAGCCGTGAACCATTTGGTAATGTCATCACCATCTTCATATTTAGTTACAATCCCTTTTGGGATTTTCAACATGTCAGGAGAATCTCTGACCCTATTTATGTTGCTGCCACCATGGATGGGACCAAAACCCATCTCTTGTCTTTCCTTTTCTATGGCTAGGAGCTGTCTCTCTAAAGCCAATCTTTTGACCATCCTGGCTAACAGTAGGTCATCTTCACTGAGGCTATTCTCAGTGATTCCAGAGGTGCTGGACCCTCCTGTGAGAGAAACAGCATCTCTGACTATCACAGTTGAAGTCAGGGCTTGAGGAGCCCTGTTCTCCCTAACTAGGACTGGAGGGGGGGGGGAATTCTCCTCCACATCACTAGCTTCCTCCTCTGGGAGGTCATCCTCAGAGGGGTTGGCTTTGGCAAACTCTGCCAACAGCTCCTGGAGCTGTAATTTGGTAGGGTTTAAACCAGCTTTAATATTTTTTAATTTGCAGAGAGACCTTAACTCTCTCATCCTAAGATGGAGGTAAGGTGTGAGGTCGAGTTCCATTACATTCTCTTCTGCATTAGACATTATGGGGGTCATTCTGACCCTGGCGGTCGTCACCGACCACGGGAGCACCGCCAACAGGCTGGCGGTGCTCTGTCGAGCATTCTGACCGCAGCGGTTCAGCCGCGGTCAGAAACGGAAAGTCGGCGGTCTCCCGCCGACTTTCCGCTGCTCGGGACAATCCTCCATGGCGGCGGAGCGCGCTCCGCCGCCATGGGGATTCTGACACCCCCTACCGCCATCCTGTTCCTGGCGGGTCTCCCGCCAGGAACAGGATGGCGGTAGGGGGTGCCGCGGGGCCCCTGGGGGCCCCTGCAGTGCCCATGCCAATGGCATGGGCACTGCAGGGGCCCCCGTAAGAGGGCCCCACTGTGTATTTCAGTGTCTGCAATGCAGACACTGAAATACGCGACGGGTGCAAATTGCACCCGTCGCACATACCCACTCCGCCGGCTCCATTCGGAGTCGGCTTCCTCGTGGGGAGGGGTTTCCCGCTGGGCTGGCGGGCGGTCTTCTGGCGGTCGCCCGCCAGCCCAGCGGGAAAGCCTGAATGGCCTCCGCGGTCTTTCGACCGCGGAGCGGCCATATGGCGGTTCCCGCGAGGCGGGCAGCTACCGCCGCCCGCCTCACTCGGAATCAGGCCCTATGTTTCTAAAAGTTGGAATACTTTTTAAGAATCTAAAACTATCTCTAGAACTTAATTCAAACTTTCCAAAAACTTTTAAACTCTAAAAGAAATGTTAACAGGGACTAACACAAGGCCCTAGCAGGACTTTTAAAAATTTAGAAAAATAGCTCAAATTTCAATAATCAGTTTCTAATGACAATTTTGGGAATTTAGTCGTGTGATCAGGTATTGGCTGAGTAGTCCAGCAAATGCAAAGTCTTGTACCCCACCGCTGATCCACCAATGTGGGAAGTTGGCTCTGTATGCACTATTTCAAAGTAAGGAATAGTATGCACAGAGTCCAAGGGTTCCCCTTAGAGGTAAGATAGTGGCAAAAAGAGATAATTCTAATGCTCTATTTTGTGGTAGTGTGGTCGAGCAGTAGGCTTATCAGAGGGTAGTTTTAAGCATTTGTTGTACACACACAGGCAATAAATGAGGAACACACACTCAGAGACAATTCCAGGCCAATAGGTTTTGTATTGAAACATATCTTTTCTTAGTTTATTTTAAGAACCACAGGTTCAAGATTTACATGTAATACTTCAAATGAAAGATATTTCAGGTAAGTACTTTAGGAACTTTGAATTAGCAAAATAGCATATACAGTTTTCACATAAATGACATATAGCTATTTTAAAACTAGACACAGTGCAATTTTCAACAGTTCCTGGGGAGGTAAGTGTTTGTTAGTTTTTGCAGGTAAGTAAACCACCTACGGGGTTCAAGTTTGGGTCCAAGGTAGTCCACTGTTGGGGGTTCAGAGCAACCCCAAAGTTACCACACCAGCAGCTCAGGGCCGGTCAGGTGCAGAGGTCAAAGTGGTGCCCAAAACGCATAGGCTTCAATGGAGAAGGGGGTGCCCCGGTTCCAGTCTGCCAGCAGGTAAGTACCCGCGTCTTCGGAGGGCAGACCAGGGGGGTTTTGTAGGGCATGGGGGGGACACAAGTCCACACAAAAAGTACACCCTCAGCGGGACGAGGGCGGCAGGGTGCAGTGTGTAAACAAGCGTCGGGTTTTCAATAGAAAGCTAAAGGATACCAAGGGGTCTCTTCAGCGATGCAGGCAGGCAAGGGGGGGGGCTCCTCTGGGTAGCCACCACCTGGGCAAGGGAGAGGGCCACCTGGGGGTCGCTCCTGCACTGGAGGTCGGATCCTTCAGGTCCTGGGGGCTGCAGGTGCAGTGTCTTTACCAGGCATCGGGTTCTTAGAAGCAGGCAGTCGCGGTCAGGGGGAGCCTCCGGATTCCCTCTGCAGGCGTCGCTGTGGGGTCTCAGGGGGGTCAACTCTGGCTACTCACGGTCTCGCAGTCGCCGGGGAGTCCTCCCTGAAGTGATTGTTCTCCACAAGTCGAGCCGGGGGCGTCGGGTGCAGAGTGCCAAGTCTCACGCTTCCGGCGGGAAACGCGTGTTGTTTCAAAGTTGCTTCTTTGTTGCAAAGTTGCAGTCTTTGGTGAACAGAGCCGCTGTCCTCGGGAGTTCTTGGTCCTTCTAGAAGCAGGGCAGTCCTCTGAGGCTTCAGAGGTCGCTGGTCCCTGTGGAAAGCGTCGCTGGAGCAGTGTCTTTAGAAGTGGGGAGACAGGCCGGTAGAGCTGGGGCCAAAGCAGTTGGTGTCTCCGTCTTCTCTGCAGGGTTTTTCAGTTCAGCAGTCCTCTTCTTCTTGGGTTGCAGGAATCTGAGTTCCTAGGTTCTGGGGAGCCCCTAATTACTGAATTTAGGGGTGTGTTTAGGTCTTGGGTGTTAGTAGCCAATGGCTACTAGCCCTGAGGGTGGCTACACCCTCTTTGTGCCTCCTCGCTGAGGGGAGGGGGGGCACATCCCTAATCCTATTGGGGGAATCCCCCATCTGCAAGATGGAGGATTTCTAAAAGTTAGAGTCACCTCAGCTCAGGACACCTTAGGGGCTGTCCTGACTGCCCAGTGACTCCTCCTTGTTTTTCTCATTATCTCCTCTGGCCTTGCCACCAAAAGTGGGGCCGTGGCTGGAGGGGGCGGGCAACTCCACTAGCTGGAGTGCCCTGGGGTGCTGTAACAAAGGGGGTGAGCCTTTGAGGCTCACCGCCAGGTGTTACAGTTCCTGCAGGGGGAGGTGATAAGCATCTCCACCCAGTACAGGCTTTGTTACTAGCCACAGAGTGACAAAGGCACTCTCCCCATGTGGCCAGCAACATGTCTGGTGTGTGGCAGGCTGCTAAAACCAGTCAGCCTACACAGGTAGTCGGTTAAGGTTTCAGGGGGCACCTCTAAGTTGCCCTTTGGGGTGTATGTTACAATAAAGTGTACACTGGCATCAGTGTGCATTTATTGTGCTGAGAAGTTTGATACCAAACTTCACAGTTTTCAGTGTAGCCATTATGGTGCTGTGGAGTTCGTGCATGACAGACTCCCAGACCATATACTCTTACGGCTACCCTGCACTTACAATGTCTAAGGTTTTGCTTAGACACTGTAGGGGCATAGTGCTCATGCACTTCTGCCCTCACCTATGGTATAGTGCATCCTGCCTTAGGGCTGTAAGGCCTGCTAGAAGGGTGACTTATCTATACTTCATAGGCAGTGTGAGGTTGGCATGGCACCCTGAGGGGACTGCCATGTCGACTTAGTCGTTTTATCCCCACTAGCACACACAAGCTGGCGAGCAGTGTGTCTGTGCTGAGTGAGGGGTCCCCAGGGTGGCATAAGACATGCTGCAGCCCTTAGAGACGTTCCCTGGCATCAGGGCCCTTGGTACCAGGGGTACCAGTTACAAGGGACTTACCTGGATGCCAGGGTGTGCCAATTGTGGAAACAAAAGTACAGTTTAGGGAAAGAACACTGGTGCTGGGGCCTGGTTAGCAGGCCTCAGCACACTTTCAAAGCAAAACTTAGCATCAGCAAAGGCAAAAAGTCAGGGGGTAACCATGCCAAGGAGGCATTTCCTTACACAACCCCCCCAAACGAAAGAGGATGAGACTAACCTTTCCCAAGAGAGTCTTCATTTTCTAAGTGGAATAACCTGGAAAGGCCATCTGTCTTGGCATGGGCAGTCCCAGGTCTGTGTTCCACTAAAAAGTCCATTCCCTGTAGGGAGATGGACCACCTCAACAGTTTTGGATTTTCAACTTTCATTTGCATCAGCCATCTGAGAGGTCTGTGGTCAGTCTGAACTACAAAGTGAGTACCAAAGAGGTATGGTCTCATCTTCTTCAGGGACCAAACCACAGCAAAGGCCTCCCTCTCAAGGGCACTCCAACGCTGCTCCCTGGGGAGTAACCTCCTGCTAATGAAAGCAACAGGCTGGTCAAGGCCATCATCATTTGTTTGGGACAAAACTGCCCCTATCCCATGTTCAGAGGCATCTGTCTGCACAATGAACTACTTGGAGTAATCTGGAGCTTTGAGAACTGGTTCTGTGACGATTGCTTGTTTCAGGGTGTCAAAGGCTTGTTGGCATTCTTCAGTCCAGTTTACCTTCTTGGGCATTTTCTTGGAGGTAAGTTCTGTGAGGGCTGTCACTATAGATCCATATCCCTTCAAAAACCTCCTGTAATACCCAGTCAAGCCAAGGAATGCCCTGACTTGAATCTGGGTTTTTGGAGCTGCCCAGTCCAGAATAGTCTGGATCTTAGGCTGGAGTGGCTGAACTTGGCCTCCACCTACAACGTGACCCAAGTAAACCACAGTTCCCTGCCCTATCTGGCATTTGGATGCCTTGATAGAGAGGCCTGCTGCTTGCAGAGTCTTCAAAACCTTCTTCAGGTGGACCAGGGGATCCTGCCAGCTGGAGCTAAAGACAGCAATATCGTCAAGATAAGCTGCACTAAAGGACTCCAAGCCAGCAAGGACTTGATTCACCAACCTTTGGAAGGTGGCAGGGGCATTCTATAAACCAAAGGGCATAACAGTAAACTGATAATGCCCATCAGGTGTGGAGAATGCTGTCTTTTCTTTTGCTCCTGGTGACATTTTGATTTGCCAGTACCCTGCTGTCAAGTCAAAGGTACTTAAGTATTTGGCAGCACCTAGTTTGTCTATCAATTCATCTGCCCTTGGAATGGGATGGGCATCTGTCTTGGTGACAGAATTAAGTCCTCTGTAGTCCACACAAAACCTCATCTCTCTCTTTCCATCTTTGGTGTGAGGTTTGGGGACTAAGACCACTGGGCTAGCCCAGGGGCTGTCAGAGTGCTCAATGACTCCCAATTCCAGCATCTTGTGGACTTCCACCTTGATGCTTTCCTTAACTTGTTCAGACTGTCTGAATATTTGTTTTTGACAGGCATGCTGTCTCCTGTGTCCACATCATGGGTACACAGGTGGGTCTGACCAGGGGTTAGGGAAAAGAGCTCAGCAAACTGTTGCAGGACCTTCCTACAGTCAGATTGCTGTTGGCCAGGGAGGGTGTCTGAATAGATCACTCCATCTACTGAGCCATCTTTAGGGTCTGTGGACAGGAGATCAGGGAGAGGTTCACTCTCAGCTTCCTGGTCCTCATCTGTTACCATCAACAGATTCACATCTGCCCTATCATGGAGGAGCTTGAGGCGGTTCACATGGATCACCCTCTTGGGGGTCCTGCTAGTGCCTAGGTCTCCCAGGTAGGTGACCTGACTCTTCTTTTCTAGCACTGGGTAAGGGCCACTCCATCTGTCCTGAAGTGCCTTGGGAGCCACAGGTTCCAAAACCCAGACTTTCTGCCCTGGCTGAAATTCAACCATAGCAGCCTTTTGGTCATACCAAAACTTCTGGAGCTGTTGGCTCGCCTCAAGGTTTTTGCTTGCCTTTTCCATGTACTCTGCCATCCTTGAACGTAGGCCTAGTACATAGTCCACTATGTCTTGTTTAGGCTCATGAAGAGGTCTCTCCCAGCCTTCTTTCACAAGAGCTAGTGGTCCCCTTACAGGGTGACCAAACAGAATATCAAAGGAGGAAACCCTACTCCCTTCTGAGATACCTCTCTGTAAGCGAAAAGCAGACATGGCAAGAGGACATCCCATCTCCTTTTGAGTTTTTCAGGGAGCCCCATGATCATGCCTTTCAATGTCTTGTTGAATCTCTCAACAAGGCCATTGGTTTGTGAATGGTATGGTGTGGTGAATTTGAAAGTCACCCCACACTCATTCCACATGTGTTTCAGGTATGCTGACATAAAGTTGGTACCTCTGTCAGACACCACCTCCTTAGGAAAACCCACTCTAGTAAAAATACCAATGAGTGCTTTGGCTACTGCAGGGGCAGTAGTCGACCTAAGGGGAATTGCTTCAGGGTATCTAGTAGCATGATCCACTACTACTAGGATGTATTGGTTCCCTGAGGCTGTGGGAGGTTCAAGTGGAGCCACTGTGTCCACACCCACTCTTTCAAAGGGGATCCCCACCACTGGAAGTGGGATGAGGGGGGCCTTAGGGTGCCCACCTGTCTTACCACTGGCTTGACAGGTGGCACAGGAGACACAAAACTCCTTGACCTTCTGGGACATGTTGGGCCAATAGAAGTGGTTGACTAGTCTCTCCCACGTCTTGGTCTGTCCCAAATGCCCAGCAAGAGGAATATCATGGGCTAAGGTTAGAATGAACTCCCTAAACTCCTGAGGCACTACCACTCTCCTAGTGGCACCAGGTTTGGGATCTCTTGCCTCAGTGTAAAGGAGTCCATCTTCCCAATAGACCCTATGTGTTCCTGTTATCTTTCCATTGGACTCTTCAGCAGCTTGCTGCCTAAGGCCTTCAAGAGAGGGACAGGTTTCTTGCCCCTTACACAACTGATCCCTTGAGGGTCCCCCTGGGCCTAGGAGCTCAACCTGATAAGGTTCTAACTCCAGAGGCTCAGTTCCCTCAGAGGGCAGAACTTCTTCCTGAGAAGAGAGGTTCTCTTTTTCTAGTTGTGTTGAAGCTGGTTCCCCAGTCTTCTTTCCTTTTCTCTTGGTGGGTTGGGCCCTTTTTCCAGGCTCCAACACCACTTTTCACCCTGAGCCTTGCACTGTGCCCTTGTCTTGACACACACCAGTTCAGAGATACCCAGCATGGCTGCATGGGTTTTTAGTTCTACCTCAGCCCATGCTGAGGACTCCAGGTCATTTACAATCAAACAGTCTACAGGGATATTTGAGGAGACCACCACCTGTTTTAGGCCATTGACCCCTCCCCACTCTAAAGTTACCATAGCCATGGGATGTACTTTAGTCTGATTGTCAGCGTTGGTGACTGGATAAGTTTGTCCAGCCAGGTATTGACCAGGGGAAACCAGTTTCTCTGTCACCATGGTGACACTGGCACCTGTATCCCTCAGGCCTTCTACACTTGTCCCATTAATTAAGAGCTGCTGCCTGTATTTTTGCATGTTAGGGGGCCAGGCAGCCAGTGTGGCTAAATCCACCCCACCCTCAGAGACTAATGTAGCTTCAGTGTGACACCTGATTTGCTCTGGGCACACTATTGATCCCACTTGGAGACTAGCCATTCCAGTGTTAGCTGGAGTAGAGTTAGAAGTGGAACCTTTCTTGGGACAGGCCTTGTCTCCAGTTTGGTGTCCAGGCTGATTACAGCTACGACACCAGGCCTTTTTTGGATCAAAGTTTTTACCCTTGTACCCAAAATTGGATTGTGAAGAGGCTCTGGGCCCACCCTCCTGAGCAGGTTTTTTGGGGCCTGTAGAAGACTCTTTACTATTTTTTCCTTTGGATGTCTCAACACTCTTCCCCTGGGGAGGCTTTGTGACCCCTTTCTTTTGGTCACCCCCTGTGGAAGTCTTGGTCACCCTAGTCTTGACCCAATGGTCCGCCTTCTTTCCCAATTCTTGGGGAGAAATTGGTCCTAGGTCTACCAGATGCTAATGCAGTTTATCATTTAATCAATTATTTAACAGGTGTTCTTTCACAAATAAATTGTACAGCCCATCATAATCATTTACACCACTGCCTTGAATCCAACCATCCAGTGTTTTCACTGAGTAGTCAACAAAATCAACCCAGGTCTGGCTCGAGGATTTTTGAGCCCCCCTGAACCTAATTCTATACTCCTCAGTGGAGAATCCAAAGCCCTCAATCAGGGTAGCCTTCATGAGGTCATAGGATTCTGCATCTTTTCCAGAGAGTGTGAGGAGTCTATCCCTACACTTTCCAGTGAACATTTCCCAAAGGAGAGCACCCCAGTGAGATCTGTTTACTTTTCTGGTTGCACAAGCCCTCTCAAAAGCCGTGAACCATTTGGTGATGTCATCACCATCTTCATATTTAGTTACAATCCCTTTTGGGATTTTCAACATGTCAGGAGAATCTCTGACCCTATTTATGTTGCTGCCACCATGGATGGGACCAAAACCCATCTCTTGTCTTTCCTTTTCTATGGCTAGGAGCTGTCTCTCTAAAGCCAATCTTTTGACCATCCTGGCTAACAGTAGGTCATCTTCACTGAGGCTATTCTCAGTGATTCCAGAGGTGCTGGACCCTCCTGTGAGAGAAACAGCATCTCTGACTATCACAGTTGAAGTCAGGGCTTGAGGAGCCCTGTTCTCCCTAACTAGGACTGGAGGGGGGGGGAATTCTCCTCCACATCACTAGCTTCCTCCTCTGGGTGGTCATCCTCAGAGGGGTTGGCTTTGGCAAACTCTGCCAACAGCTCCTGGAGCTGTAATTTGGTAGGGTTTAAACCAGCTTTAATATTTTTTAATTTGCAGAGAGACCTTAACTCTCTCATCCTAAGATGGAGGTAAGGTGTGAGGTCGAGTTCCATTACATTCTCTTCTGCATTAGACATTATGGGGGTCATTCTGACCCTGGCGGTCGTCA
The DNA here is from genome assembly GCF_031143425.1 of Pleurodeles waltl. Taxonomy (NCBI): domain Eukaryota; kingdom Metazoa; phylum Chordata; class Amphibia; order Caudata; family Salamandridae; genus Pleurodeles; species Pleurodeles waltl. The sequence goes on along the minus strand of NC_090446.1, from coordinate 639,693,335 downwards.
CCGACCACGGGAGCACCGCCAACAGGCTGGCGGTGCTCCGTCGAGCATTCTGACCGCAGCGGTTCAGCCGCGGTCAGAAACGGAAAGTCGGCGGTCTCCCGCCGACTTTCCGCTGCTCGGGACAATCCTCCATGGCGGCGGAGCGCGCTCCGCCGCCATGGGGATTCTGACACCCCCTACCGCCATCCTGTTCCTGGCGGGTCTCCCGCCAGGAACAGGATGGCGGTAGGGGGTGCCGCGGGGCCCCTGGGGGCCCCTGCAGTGCCCATGCCAAAGGCATGGGCACTGCAGGGGCCCCCGTAAGAGGGCCCCACTGTGTATTTCAGTGTCTGCAATGCAGACACTGAAATACGCGACGGGTGCAAATTGCACCCGTCGCACATACCCACTCCGCCGGCTCCATTCGGAGTCGGCTTCCTCGTGGGGAGGGGTTTCCCGCTGGGCTGGCGGGCGGTCTTCTGGCGGTCGCCCGCCAGCCCAGCGGGAAAGCCTGAATGGCCTCCGCGGTCTTTCGACCGCGGAGCGGCCATATGGCGGTTCCCGCGAGGCGGGCAGCTACCGCCGCCCGCCTCACTCGGAATCAGGCCCTATGTTTCTAAAAGTTGGAATACTTTTTAAGAATCTAAAACTATCTCTAGAACTTAATTCAAACTTTCCAAAAACTTTTAAACTCTAAAAGAAATGTTAACAGGGACTAACACAAGGCCCTAGCAGGACTTTTAAAAATTTAGAAAAATAGCTCAAATTTCAATAATCAGTTTCTAATGACAATTTTGGGAATTTAGTCGTGTGATCAGGTATTGGCTGAGTAGTCCAGCAAATGCAAAGTCTTGTACCCCACCGCTGACCCACCAATGTGGGAAGTTGGCTCTGTATGCACTATTTCAAAGTAAGGAATAGTATGCACAGAGTCCAAGGGTTCCCCTTAGAGGTAAGATAGTGGCAAAAAGAGATCATTCTAATGCTCTATTTTGTGGTAGTGTGGTCGAGCAGTAGGCTTATCAGAGGGTAGTTTTAAGCATTTGTTGTACACACACAGGCAATAAATGAGGAACACACACTCAGAGACAATTCCAGGCCAATAGGTTTTGTATTGAAACATATCTTTTCTTAGTTTATTTTAAGAACCACAGGTTCAAGATTTACATGTAATACTTCAAATGAAAGATATTTCAGGTAAGTACTTTAGGAACTTTGAATTAGCAAAATAGCATATACAGTTTTCACATAAATGACATATAGCTATTTTAAAACTAGACACAGTGCAATTTTCAACAGTTCCTGGGGAGGTAAGTGTTTGTTAGTTTTTGCAGGTAAGTAAACCACCTACGGGGTTCAAGTTTGGGTCCAAGGTAGCCCACTGTTGGGGGTTCAGAGCAACCCCAAAGTTACCACACCAGCAGCTCAGGGCCGGTCAGGTGCAGAGGTCAAAGTGGTGCCCAAAACGCATAGGCTTCAATGGAGAAGGGGGTGCCCCGGTTCCAGTCTGCCAGCAGGTAAGTACCCGCGTCTTCGGAGGGCAGACCAGGGGGGTTTTGTAGGGCATGGGGGGGACACAAGTCCACACAAAAAGTACACCCTCAGCGGGACGAGGGCGGCAGGGTGCAGTGTGTAAACAAGCGTCGGGTTTTCAATAGAAAGCTAAAGGATACCAAGGGGTCTCTTCAGCGATGCAGGCAGGCAAGGGGGGGGGCTCCTCTGGGTAGCCACCACCTGGGCAAGGGAGAGGGCCACCTGGGGGTCGCTCCTGCACTGGAGGTCGGATCCTTCAGGTCCTGGGGGCTGCAGGTGCAGTGTCTTTACCAGGCATCGGGTTCTTAGAAGCAGGCAGTCGCGGTCAGGGGGAGCCTCCGGATTCCCTCTGCAGGCGTCGCTGTGGGGTCTCAGGGGGGTCAACTCTGGCTACTCACGGTCTCGCAGTCGCCGGGGAGTCCTCCCTGAAGTGATTGTTCTCCACAAGTCGAGCCGGGGGCGTTGGGTGCAGAGTGCCAAGTCTCACGCTTCCGGCGGGAAACGCGTGTTGTTTCAAAGTTGCTTCTTTGTTGCAAAGTTGCAGTCTTTGGTGAACAGAGCCGCTGTCCTCGGGAGTTCTTGGTCCTTCTAGAAGCAGGGCAGTCCTCTGAGGCTTCAGAGGTCGCTGGTCCCTGTGGAAAGCGTCGCTGGAGCAGTGTCTTTAGAAGTGGGGAGACAGGCCGGTAGAGCTGGGGCCAAAGCAGTTGGTGTCTCCGTCTTCTCTGCAGGGTTTTTCAGTTCAGCAGTCCTCTTCTTCTTGGGTTGCAGGAATCTGAGTTCCTAGGTTCTGGGGAGCCCCTAATTACTGAATTTAGGGGTGTGTTTAGGTCTTGGGTGTTAGTAGCCAATGGCTACTAGCCCTGAGGGTGGCTACACCCTCTTTGTGCCTCCTCCCTGAGGGGAGGGGGGCAGATCCCTAATCCTATTGGGGGAATCCTCGATCTGCAAGATGGAGGATTTCTAAAAGTTAGAGTCACCTCAGCTCAGGACAACTTAGGGGCTGTCCTGACTGGCCAGTGACTCCTCCTTGTTTTTCTCATTATCTCCTGTGGGGCCGTGGCCAGAGGGGGCAGGCAACTCCCCTAGCTGGAGTGCCCTGGGGTGCTGTAACAAAGGGGGTGAGCCTTTGAGGCTCCCCGCCAGGTGTTACAGTTCCTGCAGGGGGAGGTGATAAGCATCTCCACCCAGTACAGGCTTTGTTACTAGCCACAGAGTGACAAAGGCACTCTCCCCATGTGGCCAGCAACATGTCTGGTGTGTGGCAGGTTGCTAAAACCAGTCAGCCTACACGGGTAGTCAGTTAAGGTTTCAGGGGGCACCTCTAAGGTGCCCTCTGGGGTGTGCTGTATGTTACAATAAAGTGTACACTGGCATCAGTGTGCATTTATTGTGCTGAGAAGTTTGATACCAAACTTCACATTTTTCAGTGTAGCCATTATGGTGCTGTGGAGTTCGTGCATGACAGACTCCCAGACCATATACTCTTATGGCTACCCTGCACTTACTATGTCTAAGGTTATGATTAGACACTGTAGGGGCATAGTGCTCATGCACGTTTGCCCTCACCTATGGTATAGTGCACCCTGCCTTAGGGCTGTAAGGCCTGCTAGAGGGGTGACTTATCGAGACTTCATAGGCAGTGTGAGGTTGGCATGGCACCCTGAGGGGAGTGCCATGTCGACTTAGTCATTTTATCCCCACTAGCACACACAAGCTGGCGAGCAGTGTGTCTGTGCTGAGTGAGGGGTCCCCAGGGTGGCATAAGACATGCTGCAGCCCTTAGAGACGTTCCCTGGCATCAGGGCCCTTGCTACCAGGGGTACCAGTTACAAGGGACTTACCTGGATGCCAGGGTGTGCCAATTGTGGAAACAAAAGTACAGGTTAGGGAAAGAACACTGGTGCTGGGGCCTGGTTAGCAGGCCTCAGCACACTTTCAAATCAAAACTTACCATCAGCAAAGGCAAAAAGTCAGGGGGTAACCATGCCAAGGAGGCATTTCCTTACACTTATCAAGTTTCTTGAGTCTGTGAATGGACTCATACATGAGTTTAAATACATTATAAGCCAAAATGGGGCATTTATCCACTGCTATGATATGTTAACCGAACAAACTACAACGACCATGATAGTTTCTTTGGTTCTGCTCCTCAATTTTTGCTACATTATTCGTTACACCTGTCTTCTGCTTTGTGTGTTAATGCACATGCATTGATAGTCTAAAGCATGACTTTCCGCTGTGATTAATCTCTATATCTCCTCCTGTGTGACATGAATGTCTACCTCCAGGTACTAATGCTTAAAGCTGATCTCTTGAAAAGAACTTACTAGTACAAAATTTGTTAAACATTCCTCACTGTAGATATCTATAATTAAAAACATTTTGCACGTGACGCTATTGACACAGTTATTTCTTCAGTGGCTGTATTATACAGTATTATATTATAGTATTAGGCAGTATTGTGTCCATTACTTGCCGGTAATGGCATTACTCCTAGTCGTACTCCCTTCTGAACCAATGAGGCCCCTTGCCTCCCATAGACCGCTCCCTCCTCTAAATAAAAACTCCCTCCGCTCCCTTCCCCGTCCTGTACATAAACAAGCCAACCCAAATACTCAGTTGGTCCATACCAGGAGGGTGGGAGGGAACTAGAAGGAAGGTGAGGAAGTAGGACTAGGAGCAATGCCATTTCCGGCAAGTAATGGATGCATTACCTGCCATCCATCCCTCCCTCACCTTTATTCTGAACCAATGAGAGGTAGCAAGCGTAAAAGAAATGGACAACTGAGTCAGAACACAACCCAATGAAAGAGAGAGAGTCTAAATAGCGGACCCAACAGAAAAGCCAGACTTTCCCACTCAGCAATCCGAAAAGGGAAAAATACCCCAAAATAGACAGGGAAGTCCAAGGCGGAGCCAAACAAACCCCATCCACTGAGGCCCCCAGCAAAGCCAGCACAACAGAGGCCAACAAAACCAAGGAGGATGAGCCAACGGCAACCAAGGAACCGGAACAAAAGGTCACGAACACGAACCGCAAAGCCCAACCAGAGCAAAAGACCCACCCAGACAGGTCCACACACAGAAGGTGAACAGCAAGTCCAAGAGAGTAACTGAACCCAGAGGACATGCACACAAAGCCCAGAGCAAGCATGTCAAGGGAGGTGGAACATTCCCTGCAGAGCCAAAGGACAAAATAACACCACCCCAGACCCTATGCCTGAACCAGCACCACCCGACCCCACAGGAAAGTCCCATATGAACTTGAGCCAGGAGATCCCCCAGAAAGGGAACAACTTAGGTAGGGGCAGAGAGGCCACAGACCTGCAGCCGTAAAAAACACCCAGAAAAGAAACGTACATTGGAGGGGCAGAATGCACACCATCACAGACGAGGTGGCGGAAAAGGACGGGACCCCCAAGGACCACCTAAAGCCCAACCAGGGCTGGCAAAAACAACCCAGACACCAACATACCAACAGACACAGAAACAGGAGGAAAGAAGGCCCGAACACGAGACCAGAAATAGGCAGAAAAAAAGTCCCCAAACACCCAAAAACCCACCAAATGGCAACCAAAAGGCCAACTAGACCCCCACAGCTGCCATAACTTGAGGCAGAAGAAAGCCAACCAAAGGGGGAACAGAACCAAAGCCCACAGCAGACCCACAGGCCATGAAGACCCGGACCCAATAACCAGAACCAACACCAGAGTGCAAGGCAAGCAAACCTGCAGGAAAACAGGGCAAGGAAATGCCCACCAAGGGCACCCGATGCACAAAAGAAGACACAAGGCAGCAACACCCAGGACTGACGATCAGCGAGCCATAAAAGCACTCCCAGGCCACAGCCAGAGCACCAGGGAAGAAGGAAGCTGGCCAACCAAACAGTAGCAACAACCCCACACACAGTACCAGAGCAGCAAACCTAGTAGAGCACACAGCAGCCACCCCAAAAACCACAGCCAGCGAAAGAAATACCGGAACCAAGAAGGGCGGCAAAACCACTGAGGAAAACCAACAGACAAAACCAGCATCCCAGCATAGCAGCCCCAAACCCAGAGGCAAACACCAGAAAAGTGGCAGCAGAGGGAGCCACGCACACCAGAGCAAGGCAGCCAAGCCGAGCAGGGGAGACAAAAGAGAGTCCAGAGGAGCAACACCCTCCACAGAGAAAGGCACAACTACCGCAGAAAGCAACATGGAACCCAGCAAGCAGAGAAAGGCGGGAAACAAACGGCAGCACCCAAGCAAGAGAGGGCACCCACAAACGGAGGCCAAAGCAGTAGAAACAGCCACACTGACCCAGGCCGTACCACCGCAATAGGACCAGCAAGCTGCACCGAAAGGCCCCAGCCACCAGAACCCGCAACACCACGCCCACAGAAGCGGGGCACCCAACAAAACCACAGAGAGGGACGAGCTGTGGACGTGGGAAAAAGGAACAACAAACGAGCGAGAAGGGGGTGACAGTACACCCCACTATGAAGCAGGAAACAGGTAACCAACACACCGCACTGAAGGGAAAGGACCAGAGAGACCCCAGGACCAAAACCCCTAACAGGCAGTGAAAGTGGAGACAAGAAGACACAAGCAGCTGCATGAGGGTCAGAACCAGAACTCCCAGGCCACAGATGAGCCCCTGAGCCCCATCCGAAGGCCACAAAACCAACCCAGTGACTGGGAAGGTAACCACTAAATGCAAAGCCAGGAAGTAGGCAGCCTAGAAGGTGCAAGACCGAACCCGCAGGAAAGACTGCAGAGAAAGGAAAGAAAGGAACCCCAAACACAGTCCAATCACGAAAGAAAGAAATGGCAAAGTGTCCGAAAGACAGTACATGAGTAAAAGGACACCAGGCACTCGTACCAGAAACCACAACACGACGGGTGAGGCATAGAGGCTAGAACAAAAGGGAGCCACAGCAAGAGCCACACAGAGCACGGAAGAACAGCGAACAACCAGTCAACAGCCAAAAGAACAGCGACCCAGAATGTGAAAAAAACTGCGTACCGGGACACACACAGAAACGAGCTAGCACCAAGGTCACGAGGGTGAGATGGTGAACAACCCAAAGCAGAGGACTCCCGAGAAAAGAAGATAACACAACAGCACCCTTGCCCGAAGAGTAATACTCCACCTAGGACCATACTGCAGCCAGGCGCGGAAAAGACATTCAGAAGCATACTAAAAGGAAGAAAAAGACACCCACAATATACAGAAATCACAGCAGCCAAGCAAGAGGCCAAAGAGGACCCCAGCAAGACAAGGAGCGGGACTAGCAGGCGACACAGAGACAGCACAAACAGGAGGCCAGCCCACAGCACAATGAAAGAAAGAAAAACTGGCACAACCCTCTCCCACCACTCAGCCACCATGCAGCCGATGCGTGCAGAAAACCACCAAGGCGTCGACCCGGAAGCACAGCCTCAGCCACAGCAGGACCGCCAGACACCGTCACGGCACCTGCAGGCAGTGTTGCCAGATTGGGCGGTTTCCCGCACAAATGGGCGATATTTTTCCCATTTGTGCGGGAAAAAAACCCAATTGCGGGACCCCGATTGTTGGGCTATTTTTAGCCCTGTGTGTGCTAAAATCGCGGCGGGGCGGCGCCGCCGGAGATACTGGTGCGAGGGGAGACGCAAAAAGAAAGAAGAAAGACTCGCGTGCGCAGGAGGGACTGCAGCCGGCGGGGGCAGGAAGCAGCGTGTGCGCCGCGCCCGTGCAGTGTCTCAGGGGGCTGTCAATTGGTAGCGCTTTCGCGCGCTACTAGATTGACGGCCCTCTGCCCCACTGAGAGCTCACGAGCTCTCAGTGGGGCAGAGGGCCGTCAATCTTATAGCGCGCGAAAGTGCTACCAATTGACAGCCCCCTGGTGCGACACTGACTCCTGGCTCAGTGTACCGGAGTTCCCACAACAGCGGTGCGGCCTTTGCTGACTGACGGTAGCTCACGCCTCGGAGTCCCAGATAGAGCCAGCACGGGTCCCCGTTATCGAGCACAAGAGGGACCCCGGATAAGGCACTGCGTTCCTTTTTATAGGAAGCTTCTGTTATTCTGGAAAAGTCTACACGTGTTGTAGATTAAAGGTAAGCACTCAATCGCGCTGCCTTGTGTACGGGTCTATTCTCGAAAGAGATGTGTTCTACGAAAACATTTAGAATATATTTTTACTTGAGATTGCTCAGGTAAGCTTCATAACTTTGCTCAGATGGCAAATAGTGCCTCAACACCTTGTTATGTTTATTTAGGTTAGAGCATGTATAGCAAAAGTTTTTTTAGAAGTACCGTTTGTCATATGTCATCTCCGGTGTGATAGAAATATGTCAACTAAAAATGTGAGTGTTATTTATACTTTTTGCTAAAACATTTCCCCAACTGATGGGATTAGATTCATCTTTGAGACAGGACCTGCGAATGTAACAGTGTTTAGTAGAGCGGTTGGGGTCTGGTATTGAAGTTTGCCTCTTGAGCACCTGCACTAATGATGCTTAAAACAAGCACTTCACCGCAACTGCATACTCGTCGACTGGTCCCCATATCAATAAGGCGATTTACAGTCAGTCCTGATTTTTCACCTAAGGACGCTGAACATTCTGACGTTTTGATGTTAATTCACATAATGAAATGAAAACAGAACTACATGTTCCTGCATGCTTTATGTTTGTTGGACAAACAAGCATTAGCAGCACCATTAAGTCTAGCTTTAGCTGCCAGCCCTTAGATATTAGTTTTGTTTTGTCATGGGTTTTGCAAAACTTTGGGGAAACTGCAGGGTCCTCGTCAATCTAAAAAAATATTTTGCTAAAAGCAAACAAATTTTTGATCTCGTAAATCACATATTGCCATAGTAATGTCTGCGACTGAGGAGAACTACATTGTATATGGATGTGCTCCTTGTGGATGGTAGAATGCCCTCACTAACATTAACGTTATCCAGTTCCTGAAGTGGTCTGAACCGTTGCCCCACGCTGTATGCTGCAAAAGACAGAAGAAAAATGCAAAGGACTCAATAACAGTTCAGTTAGTTCAAGGGGCTGTCTGAACACCCTTATAAGTAAGTCAGAAGGTCTTGGCTAACTCCGGACATAATAAGGATATTTTGAAAGTTACCTACTTGACTTTAGACTGGTTGACAGGAACACATGGGCATTTGATGTGCACCAGCAGGCTTGTCAGTGTAATTACAGTGCAGAGATTTGGGGTAGTCTCTTCCCAGATGTAACTAGTAATGCAAGTTTAACCTAATGACTTACATTTTCACAATACACAATTCTCCATTGCAGCAGTGAAGATTTAATTCTGGCTTTTTGGTTACACACAGACTTTTCAGTGCATTAACTAATAAAGGTTTCATAATATACAGTGATTAACTTGACTTTTTTTATTTTAAGGCATGAGTTATGTATGTGGCTGCCTGAAACAGAATATATATATATATATATATATATATATATATATATTTTGCCACACGTTTAACCCTGCCCCATTGCATGCAGCATCACTGTTCCCATACTTTTTTTAATGCACTTTGAGCTGTGTGCTCAGCTGATTTATTCATTTATTTCACTCCAGTTGCAGGCAGTGCAAGCACAAATGTGGTCTCATTGGCTGAGCTAAGCGAAATGAGGGTACATGGTCAGTGCACAGCCTCACTGCATGGTTCTGTTCATGATCTTAGTGCCTAAATTATTGACATCACTTGTAGTCATGCTCTGCTCAGCGTAGCCATTGCTTGCATTTGACACAAAACACTAGCCTTTACCAATAATTTAAGTTCAAGTTCACGGAGTTTGCCCTTGCTTTCTGTTTGCAACCAAAGGAAAATGATCTGCCTGCTACAAAGGGCTCCAATGCCAAAAGTGGTGTCAAAAGGACTGCTGTGAAGTTGATGAAAGCGATGTTCAGCCAAAAGCTGTGAATCCGAGAAAGGATCAAACTGTATGTGATTGAATGAACCGTTTGCAGTTTCACTTTACCAGCCATGTTTAGTTACTGGTGCATGCCTCACACTGTGAAACAAGTTTATTGCTGTCTAGGAAGTAGCTTCTGCCCTTGCTTTCTGTCTGCAACCGAAGGAAAATGATCTGCCTGCTACAAAGGGCTCCAATGCCAAAACTGTTGTCAAAAGGAGTGCTGTGAACTTGATCAAAGCGATGTTTATCTTTCTGTCTCCAAACAAAAGAAAATAAAGTAGCTGCTACAGGCTTCAATGTCAAAAGGTTTGTCAAAAAAGGACTGCTGTGCACATATTCAAAGATTTACGTCTCTCACCAAGTCCAGATTTACTACTTGTTCCAATTTGCTGCTCATCATAAAAAGTGAGTGACCATTTTTCCATGTTTATTTCCATTTTTAGTGTGTAATGCAATGAATAATCTAGGCACTGTTAGTTTCACATATTTGCTTACAATAGAAATTAGATTTATGCTTTAAAATGTTTGCTTCAGCCTACGATTGCATTAGTTCAGTGTTAAAAGTTTGGGCTACTTTTTGGGCTGGGACCGGTTCATTTGGGCTTACTTTGGGCTGGTTGTTCAACAGCTTTGGGCTATAGAAGGCTTGTAAAATCTGGCAACACTGCCTGCAGACAGCATTCCGTCCGCAGCCAGGCAGAAGACAGAAAAATGCCCCCCAGCCCGGAAAGCATCCCTCAGAGCCCCACACATGGCGGGGAAGCCAACAGTGAAGCTCAGCTAGGAAGGGACTAACAGCCGTGGCAACATATGTAGTCCAAAAGTCCAACAGATATACATTATAGAAGATAAATAAAGACATTGCATGAATCAACAGATATTCCTATTCAAATCATTCTTCCATTCAACCGTTTTGTACATAGACTGCAAATATGAAGGTGACGGAGGAGAAAGAACCTGAGGAATACCAGACAGGCACGAGGCGGTAAAGGGTAGTAGCCACACTCAGAAGAGAGCCCCAATGCCCAGCGGAAGAGGCAGTGACACAACACAAGCAGACCACACACAAGTTGTTCGGATGGGGTGGAAGAAGCCATCACAGGCAGGAGCTTGTGCACAATCATTGTGAGAGATGCCCCCTGCAGGCCATGGCTTGGTTTGGAACCTTCTGGCCTGTGGAAAGTGTTCAGATGCTGGTCCACTGACTCAGCTGCATCACCTTGGCAGAGATGGCAAAGTACACCGGGAGGATGGCTCAGTGAATGGAATAAACACCCCAGAGAAATGCAGTGCTCCGGAGATTGTGCATTGACCCCATGTAGCATACTGAGTATGAATCAGAATCCTGGTGAGGCAAACCCAGTCAACCAACCTTTTGAGGTGGGTAAGAGGAGTAACAGAAATCGAGTTAATGTAACATACACCATTTACAGCACTAAGACACTGTAGAATGGCTGCATTGTGCTAAAAATAAAAATAGGTTGCTGCTGTTGAAGCTTCCTGCAGTAGCCCATGTCTCACTACATGGCAGGGATCAAACATTTGCCCTCACCCGTGCCCAAAGGGTAAAGAACAGTGGCATCACTGCCTCGATTAGTCATGTGCCCTACCATCTAGTCCAGTAGAGCAAGCCTTCATCCATTGCTATGGAGTTACATGGGTTCACATGTGGTAGCTCCAAGGTGTACGACGGGAGCAGGCAAAGGAATCCATCAAGAGAGACGGATCCGCCGACCACAGAAATCAGGCAGATCTCATGCACCCACTCCTACAGGGAGACCAGCAGCTGGAGACAAAAAGAAAACAGGCAGCAAACCCGTTCCTACGACCACAGGAACACCACACACAGCCATCCACAAGTGCCCAGGCTGGCACCGACGCTCATCTGGAAGCACAGCTCCAGCCACAGCAGGACAGCCCAACGTCGTCACAGCATCTGAAAGCCAATGTGCCAGAGAGAGCTGCACACCTCCAAGAGAACGCAGCCAGGCCGGGAGACTGCCGCAGAGAGCACCGCACCCCACCGAGATCCAGCACTGAAGACCCCCAGGCCCTGCCTTGGAGGAGGAAAGAGGTAAGACAAGAGGTGAAACAAAAAAGAACAGGACGAGGAGGGGGACGGAGGGAGCTTTCATTTAGAGGAGGCAGGGGTCTATGGGAAGCAAGTGCCTCATTGGTTCAGAAGGAAGGCGAAGGAGGAACGGGAGGTAATGTTATGATTTTTAAATTTAACAGGTTAAATATATTGCAAGGTTGATATGATTACATAGAAACTACAAATGCATTTTTATCAGCAGAGGCCCATTTACATGTGTGGAGAACTTCTCAAGTGCACAGTTCAACACACCTGTAAACAGTGCTTGGAATGTTGTTATTCCAAAGCTTGCACAGCTGTGGCTAGGCTTGCAACATTGTATCAGGCACAAATAAGTGCCCACCTAGCCATTCACAAACTTATCACTTTAAATTTACATTCATGAAGCGATACTATTTTTAGTCCAGGCAAGGGCTGCCAAAATATTTTTACAGAGTGGGAATGAGAATAGATCTCTCAATTTCCTCCTGTCATGTTATGTCTACCTATGTCTTTCAAAATTCATTAGCACTATGTTTGGTAAAGTAAGAATAAAGCATTGTTAAAAAGACATAAAGGACAACATTACAAATCATAACATTTAATGAGAATTACAACATTTTTAATGGACGTCATTCCAAAAATAGATATCAAACTAACAGCATAGTAGATGAAACAAACAGGAAAAAAACATTTTTTTAAAGGAACAATAAGCAAAGGAAGCCGAACTTCAATTTTTGAAAACACACAAAACATTATTTTACTATTTTCAGATTGTAAACTGGGTATGTGCACAGAAAATAAATGTTAGCACTAAAGTCACATACAAATTAGCTTTCTCATATCCCTAAAAATAAAATGATTTTTTGCAGAATTATGAGTAGCAAGTCAATGTTCAGATCAATGCTGTGGCTATAAACACCTTGGTTCTGTATACTCCGGCTAACCTTCTATGTTTAACCAGATGGTTGATGATCAAGCAATCTATGAGTAGTAGTTTCAGGTGTCTATGTGCGAATTGCTGCTGTGAGTGAACCAGCAGGGCTTTATTGGTGCTTCTCTCCTTGTTTCTAATGGATTTAGCAACATTAGACATGTGTGTGTGTGTCGCCACCTATTTTTTCCTTTTTTAAGTTTACTTCAGTATCAATGTTAACTATTTTTTGTGAAACAAAATATAATCAGCAGCCATTACCCATGAATTGTTAACACATCAGGCATCATAAGCATGCGTTTTATTAAATGTTCTCAGATGTTTGCATGCTTGTACTATAGCTACACTTTATAAATGTCTTATGTAAAAACAGCACATATACTTTCTAACAAATGTGCCATCTTTATGTCATCATAGTAGGGCTATTGATTCAGTAGCAGGCCATGACACATCATTTGTTTCAAACATTTCAATTAAATTCTATTATGATAATGGTCAATGATCAAGTAAAATTAAAATATGTAAGGCATAACCTACATGATTTGCTGAGGATCAGTTGTGTCAGCTTTTTATATTTATATTGCCATAATACAATGTCAGACATTTTGCGTTTATACCTTGAGCTTAAAAACATATATCAATCATTTGTGCATCCATTAACATATATAAATCATGAATGCACCCTTTATTGCTTCAAAATATATGTTTCAATATTTCAACCTAAGCATGTATCACTGGGTAGTATTTTCAAAATACTGTTAAATAAAAGACATTTATACGTCGTTAGTGTCATATATCAGGTAGACATGTCAGCCTACATTTAACAATGTCTGATTATTATGCCATTTTCAAAAGGCATTTTCCATATTTTTAACACATTTACTTTCATAAAGGTATTATCCTTCATGTGATGTATGACCAGCTCAAATAAACCCATGTCACTATAATATTTGATGTATTTAAAGTTTAAAATTGTTGGAATGACTTCCATACAGTGTGATAATTGTTTTTCACCATCATCAATTTGAAAATGGAATGATAAAAAATATTGTTGCATTTGTGCTGCATGGTCAGGGAAATAACTAGTCAGTATTAGCAAAGTAAAGGGTGTTTTCACTTCTGGTTATTGCAGCTATGCACATTTTATTTACAGATTCCTCTCATATTATGCAAGTGTGTAAATGTTATATTCATTTGGACATTGTAAAGTAGACACACACGAGGGACATTTAATTTTACATATTCTATACTGCTGAGCTGAATGCACATGAAGAACAATTTTAAATTGTAATTTGTAAAAATTAGTAACATTCCCCTGTATGACATTGGCATATTCTACTAAAGAAGCTCTTCAATGCATTAAGTTACTACGGAAATTTTACAGAAAGAGCAAGCAATTTAAGCAATAAAAGTATTTTTTATATCTACAAATTGAATTATATAAGGACACGCCCTAACTTCATTTGTGGCAAACATTTTCCAAAGATACAAATAAGTGGAGATATTCTACACCGTTACAGCATTTCATGCTCCACTCACAAAAATACTTATAAAATATGTATAATTATTAAAAATCTTCACTACATCTGAATTAAAATCTCTTTACATTTTATTAAGTTAAATTTATTTGTAATTGTATTTTTAAGTTTCATAAAATAATTAAAACAATGCTTTCACACATGGAGATTATGCTCATAAGTCAAAAGTATTCACCATTCTGTTAAACATAGTTTGATTTAAATATGCTAATGTGTAAGGTCTAATTATAAAATAACTACATTCATACATTATGTTAAACTTTTGCATATTGGAGCAAATTCACCAAAGAGTACACACTGTGGAATCAGTTCACAAAAGCTGTTTTGAATTACATACAGTATTATTACTTTATGGGTTGCGTGGCTAACAGCCGAAGATGGCGGAAGCATAACTGACGTGCTCCCAGGCTCGGAAGTAAAACAATGATCCTGAAGCAAAAACGGAACACTCCACGGCATTGAAATACCTCTCCGGGTGCTTGGATGCTGGTGGAGGAGAAACAGGAGTCGGACGAGGAGCACCACTGCTAACATTTGGAGCACGGCAGCGTGCACTGTAATATACCACTGAGTCTGAGGCCCTCTGAGGGCTGTGGCAGAGCGGAGCATTGCCAGAGGAGAAGCGGCTGAACGGGTCCCCCCACGCCTGCCCGCAGATAACTGAGGCATAACACGGGGGGCCTGGGCAGTCAGGGCAATGCAGATGAAAGGTGCGATGGAGTGGTGAGGACTGCCAACTCTCTGCCCCCAAACTGATCTGGCTTGGCGGGACATCGGAGCCTGGGCCTGAGGCTGAAGGCTGAGTGGCCTGGAGAGGGGCAATACAGATCATATACTGGCGGCCAGCCCCACAAGGACGTCGGAGCCTGTAGGTGGAGGCAGTGAGTGGGGAGGCTGCTTCTCAGTCACGGGTGGGCCTCTTGAGAGAGATCCGGCATGTCAGCCCCAGCCTCCTGGATGGAGAGACGAACCCGACTGGAGAGTGGGATAAAGTGGCATGAGCTCAAATAGCGGGAGCAGCCCAACTGGGCCTGGTGGGCCTCGAGTGGTATAACAGGGCTGTGTCACCGTTAACATACGCAAGTCTGCAACTCAAATTTCTGGCCCTGGGCTCCGCTCAGAGTCCAAACAGCCAGAGTACTGGGATTTACAATAACAAAATTACAGAAGAAGTCCAGAAAATGGAAGAGAGTGGTTAGTGGTGACCAGCTAGGTGCCTGAGACAGCTACCTGGAGATATGCGAGTGGGACTTCCCTCATCTATGTACTGCCCTTGGTAAGCGGCATACCTCCACTCAAGACCCATATAGCAATGAGGTTGTAATGGAAACCAGCCCTTGGGGAAGAGTGTGGGGCCATGGGAGAGGATCCAGAACATTTAAACCTGATGTGGGGATTATGTCTCGGTCCACTTGGCTATATAATGGGACATACTAAAAGAAGACATATTGGCCACATATGGAAGTGCGGGAGACGTTCCCCCCCATCGGAGTGCTCATTGCAAATGGTCCCAGAGGTTTTTGTCCCTCCTACACTAGTGAACTCACCAGCGGACAAGCTAGATGTCATTCTCAAGGAAATAGGGACTTCCGCCAATCTATTGAGCAATGTTTAGGGACCCTCACCACAGAAGTAACTATTCCAAAGAACAACCACAACAAATTAAGTGCCAGGGTCAGGTCAGATTAAACTACCCTCACCTCCATAACTCCATGGCAGAAAGAACAAATGGCCGCAGTGGCCCTGCTCCAGCATCAAGTGGAGCAACTGCAGGAGAGAGCCGACAACACAGAAGGGAGAGCACGTCATAATAATATTCAAATTATTGGGCTGTCAGAGGGAAAGGAAGGCCCTGGTCCGAATCAGTATGTTGAAGAGTGGTTGCAAACACAAGTGGCCCCTGATGGCTTATTGGTGCACTTCGTGGTGGAGAGGGCTCATGGAGCACTGACAAAAAGACCGGCTCCAGGAGCTCTCCCAAGACAGGTGGTGGCTCGTATTTTCAACTTCAGCAATAGAGACGTGATCCTACAGCAAGCAAGGGAAAAAGCACCAATACTGCTTGACAATGCCTGAATTTCTGTGTTACCAGATTGTACATTGCTAGCCCAACGCAAGAGGGCGTCGTTCCAGGTAGTCAAACAACAACTCCGAACCCATGGCCTTACATAAACCCTCTTGTTCCTGGCAAGGCTTAGGATAACCCAGGGAGAAAAAAAACACTTCTTCAACACTCCAGAGGACGTCCAGGACTGGCTGGAGCGATTATACCCTGACTTGGGTGGGCTGAGACCAGGGTGTCAGCAGGAGAGAAAAAGGCCAAAGATGTGGAATCGATGGGTGCAGCACTCCGGCTGCTGGCAGGCCCCCTATCCACAACAGGCCCTTGCGGGACAACGTGAAGCACTGCGGGAAGCCACCTCAGTCTGCTCCAGTCGGCCGGTGAATACCACCTGCTCCTCCCCAAACAGAGCAGCTGACTCAGACTTGGGAAACAGCACTATGCTCTTCTCTTCGATCACCCCGCAGACGGCCCAAGACCTTTATTTGATGACGCACAGTGAGTACACTTATAGATGAGGCCTAGAAACCAAAAAACGTACCCACAACATACAAATACCCGAGAGCAAAATAATAGAGTGTAATGGGCTGCCAACCCAAATTGTCACAGCACATTTGTGAGAAGTTGCTGCATTACATAAAGTACTATGACAGCTGTAAAGTGAACACAGAACGGTCAGGACTATCAGAGGGCCTGTGACGAGCTTGCCAAAGCTGTAGAACTTTACCATTCATTATACTAAGCTGTGCCGGTAAGATTGTCATCAAAAGCTACACACCCTCCTGAGTCACTGATCAAGCACAAGACCACCAAAGACCCCAAAGGTGAATGCATGCATTGTTTTGTTCAGTTATGTCTTGTTTAACGTTTTGGTTGGTTAAATGTTTTTCAACGGACCTTGTATTGGGAGAGAATTGTAACATACCACTTTTGATAAGTTTTATGGTCATTTCTAACACACCGGACTGGTGAATGTCCCCTTCAGTACTTATGGCGGTCCCTAACAAATACACAGTGATAATCTTGAATGTCAGGGTGATGGATGGGTTCTGTTCCAAAAAGGCATAGGATTCTTGCACAACTACAATGCCAAACAGCACACATAGTATATATGAACAAGACTCATCTTGTTGCTGGAGAAGCCCATAAACTCTGCAAAAAGTGGAAGGGGCAGCTGTTCCACACTTCTTATTCAGTCTTCTCTAGAGGGTCAGCAGGATGGATTAAGGTCAGTGTACCATCCCTGTCTCAAAATCAAGAATTGATATGCAGGTATGCTATGTTCTGTTGCAGGGTACACTTGATGGCGCCCCGGTAGTATTGGAAAGTTTAAACACCCCTAATGTAGATTTGGAAGCTTTCTTATCAAACTGAAATATAATATTAGTGGAATGGGTCCAATATCCCTGGATTATAGGGGGGATTACAACGCAGTACTTGACACTTGTCTAGCCAAATCACACCATCCCCTACCACATGCTGCTTCAGTAAAGAATGCTAAAGTCTAAAACTCTGAACTGACAGCTGGTCACTCATAGGCGGCTGACGTATCCAAAATGCAGGTATGCATGCATATTTGTTCTATTCTCCAGTCATCTCCTCCATACTCGCATTGATAGAATATTATGCACAACTTTGCTACATACCAGCATCACATCCAGAACATACCTTGAGAAAACACTATAGGACCATAACCCCCTGGAGGTAACATTCAGCGCGGGGCACATATCAACCCAATACACATGTGGCATATGTCATCACACCTCCTAGAAGTCGCAGTGTTCCAAGAAGCAATGGCAACTACAATCGCTAATTGCTTCCGTGAAATCACTAATACTGCCTCTTCACTGCTAACTGAATGGAATGCATTAAAAGTGGTAATCAGAGGAACTGCAATTAGTACTACTTCAGGGGCGAGACAGACAGTTCTTAGGGCCCTTCCATGAGTAGAGGAAAGTCTGGGCCCTTGGAAAGGGCAGAAGCAAATAGTGATGCGGGAGCCCAGATATTGCTGAATGCCAGGGTGGAACACACAGAACTGTTAGAACGCCTACGTATCATTGATTTCAAGACATACTTACAGAAAACACACTCAGAGGCAGATAAATCTGGAGTCTGCTAGCTCTCTTGATATGACCTGCACCTTTGCCAACACCCACATTTACAGTTACCACAATACACAATATGCAGGTAAATACTCAGATGGCTATCAATTCCGCATTCTATGACTTATATTCACAACTGTACATCCCCCGCCAACTACTCGTACGGAAATTCCAAACTTCCTTGAAAAGGTGTCTCTACCCAAAGTGACACCTGACAAATGCTTGCTCCTAGCAGCACTTATAACAGCAGTTGAGATCCGCGGGGCAACAAAAGAATTAACCAAGAATAAAATACCCGGAGTTGAGGGTATACCGGATGAGTTTTATGCTACATTTGCTGCCCAGCTGGCCCCACATTTGGAATGCCTATATTACACAGTCCTGACGAAAGGCGGATTCACCCCCACTACGTCATAAGCAATTGTAGCTGCACTACTGAAGCCTAATAAGCCACCATTTGATTTGTCCTCTTTTAGAGCATTCTTGTTCTTCAATACTGAGAATACAATACTCACCAAATAGACTACTCCCTCTGCTCCCAAAGTTGCTCCACATGGACCAATGTGGATTTGTCCCTAGTCGCAACACGTCGCTTAATAGACAACATCTCTACCATGTCATGGATGCCGCGAGGACCGTTTTCCTCGCGCAGACTGCCTTATCACTGGACCTGAGACAGGCATTTGACACTGTAACTTGGGACTATGGCCCTCATTATGACATTAGCAGTAAGTACCGCTTACCGCCATGCTCACTGCCACCAATATACTGCCGCCGCGGAGGATCACCGCTACCCATATTATGACACACATAGCAATCCGTCACTATACAGCCTCACACACAAGTCTGCTACCCAAAGGTTGGTGATAAACTGGCGGTATCCAAACCCACACCGTTCCACCAACAGAACTACGCCCACAACATTATGACCCACGAATCACCACGGCGTACATTCAGTGGTGGTAAACCTTCGGTGGTATGTACCGTCGCGTTCAAAATACACACACACATACAAAACAACACCACATTGGACAATTCAAACTATACACAGCTGACTCCCATTCACACACCACACCCACACACCCACACCACTATAAAACACACACACACATTACCCACAACCCTTTATGAATACAAACAAGTGCCACAAGAGAGATCGCAAGACCACAGACAAGACCACAGGCACACACCACCATCCACCATCCACGCACCTTACATCACACACCCCAACACATCACCCTAAACATCCTCACCCACACCACTCACACTACACCCATGGCACCACAACAACACCCCAGGTTCTCAGAGGAGGAGCTAAGGGACATGGTGGAGGAAATCATCCAGGTAGAGCCACAGCTATTCGGATCAAAGGTGCAGCAGACATCCATTGCAAGGAAGATGGAGCTATGGTGGAGAATCGTGGACAGGGTCAACGCCGAGGGACAGCACCCCAGAACAAGGGATGACATCAGGAAGAGGTGGAATGACCTACGGGGATGGTGCATTCCGTGGCAGCAAAACACCACCAAGCTGTACCGAGGACTCACTGTGGACCCCCACCTCATCCCCCGAAACTAACAACATGGGAGGAGCAAGTCTTGGCAATCATGCATCCTGGGGGCCTGGCAGGAGTAGGAGGAGGAGGACTGGACTCTGGTAAGTCAAATATCTATTACTATCACCCCTCTACCTGCATGCCATCACATACCCCTACCCTTACCCTCCCTCCCATCACTCCACCACTTCCCACACACCCCACCATCACAACCCACCCATCCCAATACCAAGCCCTGCATGCAGCACCAATACATGGACACCCATCATAAACACCTATCACTAAAGCATGCACCCTAGACACCAAATAACAAGTCACACAAGGCAAAGCTGCCAGGGCAAAAACAACCTTAGAAGGACATAAACACCTCCCTGGTCACCATCGCAGGGGTGCTGGAAAACATGGCCAACACTTTGAGGGAGGCAGTGGCACTCCACCGGGCCCCTACCACTAGCCAAACTGATGGACAGCCCTCCACCTCCGCTGCTGCTAGTGGACAGGAGGCCCCCAACAGGACCACCAGCACCCCTCCCCCCCTGCAGAAGGAGAACCACCCCGCAAACGTTCCCTGCGATCCAGGCAGAAGCCAGAGACTATTGCCAGGACCCCCCAGGAAATAAGACTCTCATGAATGTCACCCTTGTGACCCACCCTCTTACCTTTCCACCTTGAACTGCCATTGCTCCCCTTCCTATGCCCCCTTGGACACTGCACCTGTGATCCACATAGACTGGACTCTATCCTGGACTTTCCTCCACCATCAACTCAGTCCATTGCACATCCCCCTATACTTATTAGCACTTAAATAAACATCCTTTGAAAATAATACAAGTGTGGAGTATGTCAAATGATTTAACTATGTATTTGTTTAAAAAGGTATAAACACTTCAATACAACTGTACAGTAATGTATACATAGAAATGACCTGTCGACGGCTGCAGTCAACACACCAGGAGCGTTAGTGGGGCACAAATATCTGCAAATAGAGATACCAAAGGGTACAGTGAGTGGCGATAGAAGTTGGAAAATCAGCCTGCCAGTGACAATGTAAAACACAAAACTGTCAATTAAAAGTGAAGGTACACTGTCTTACCTGTGTGTCATTGGAAGTACTGACGAATTATTGCACTTCTGTTGTCCTCATCCTCATCCTCTGCCACCTCATCTTCACTGTCCACAGCGTCCACTGCTGACACACGCCCATCTCCAGCCTCTTCCTCCTGCAGAAAAGGCACCTGGCGACGTAAGGCAAGGTTGTGCAACATACAGCATGCCATGATGATATGGCAGACTTCTTGGGTGAGTAGCACAGGGATCCACCTGTTAGATGGAGGCAACGAAACCTAGCGTTCACGAGGCCGATTGTCCTCTCTATAATTTTTCTTGTTCGCCCATGTGCCTCATTGTAACGTTCCTCTGCCCTTGCCCTGGCATTCCTCACAGGGCTCAGTAGCCATGAGAGGTTGGGGTAACCAGAGTCACCTGCAAATATTGAGGGACACCTGTTAGACACACACTGACCCTTAGGGCCCATACCATACCCATGCACCAACATCCACTGGCTGGGAACCAGGGCTCACCTATTAGCCACATCCGGTGTCACTGGAGTTGAGCCATCACATATGGGATGCTGCTATTCCTCAGGATAAAGACATCATGCACAGACCCAGGATACTTTGCATTGACATGGGAGATGTACTGGTCCGCCGGGCACACTATCTGCATATTCATTGAGTGAAAGCTCTTTCGATTTCTGAACACCTGTTCATTTCTCCGGGGGGGCAAATGCAATATGTGGTCCATCAATTGCCCCAATTATGTTGGGGATATGTCCCAATGCATAGAAATCAGCTTTCACTGTGTCCAAATCCTCCACCTGGGGGAAAACAATATAGCTGTGCATGTGTTTAATCAGGGCAGACAACACTCTGGTCAGCACTATTGAGAACATTGGTTGTGACATTCCTGCTGCCAAGCCCACTGTCACTTGGAAGGAGCCAGTTGCCAGGAAATGGAGCACTGATAGGTCTTGCACAAGGAGGGGGGATCCCGGTGGGGTGATGGATAGCAGATATCAGGTCAGGTTCCAATTGGGCACACAGCTCTGTGATTGTGGCCCTGTTAAATCTATAGGTGAGGATAATGTGCCTGTCCTCCATTGTTGCCAAGTCCACCGGTGGTCTGTACACGGGGGATGTCTCCATCTCCTATTCATCTGCAGCGGTAGCAATCTATGGGGCAAAACGGTGAGCAGCTGGTCATTATCTCATATTTCCAAACACTACACTTCATTGCATGTTGTTATTGTAACAGTATATTGTTGGATAGGTCCAAATGGTGCTTATGTGTACTGTGATGCAGTTAGGTGCCATGGCCTGCCCCCCCCCTGAAATGGCGTCTGCCTGTCCTGTATGGAGGGACATGTGGGAAGGAGGCAATTCCGCTGACGTTGTGCGCCGTTGCAGGAGGCGGACGAGAACCGCCGTGCAACTCCTCATTGGTTATCATTGGGCCCTATGGGTTACAGTGGCCAATGGTGATGTACATCGGGGGTGACGGTATGCACCGCCGTGGACGTGACTGCCATTTTCTATCTGTTCACTCACTTGCTACCTGACCTTTAACAGGAGACGACCTACACTGCATGTGCTGCTGTGACCTCTGTCTGGAATCGACCATGGCTCGTGTCAATGGGGAAAGGACCCCTGCCTTTACCTCGGCGGAGTTGGAGAGGCTGGTGGATGGGGTCCTATCCCAGTACCGAATGCTCTATGGGCCTCCAGACCAACAGGTGAGTGCACTGTGAGCACGATGGATGGGGCATGAATGTAGTATGTGAAGGCCTCGTGTGGGAGGGGGGTTGGTGAAAGGGCCCTGGGCAGCGTGCTGCATGTATGTGTGGCCATGTCTGTGCATAAGGGGATGTGAAGGGCTATGGTGGGCCATGAGTGTAACAGGCAGAACGGTCAGATGAATATCTTTCCCCGAGTCTATTTCCTTGCAGATCAGCGCCCATCAGAAAAAGAGTATATGGCGTGCCATTGCCAAGGAATTGCGGACCCTGGGGGTCTACGGCAGGCGGCGTACCCACTGTAAGAAACAGTGGGAGGGCCTGAGACGCTGGGCACGGAAGACGGCAGAGGCCCAGCTGGGGATAGTCTCCCAACGAGAAGGGGTGCCCATCGAACCCTGACCCCCTGATGGCCCGCATACTGGCGGTGGCCTATCTGGAGCTGGATAGGTGCTTGGGGGCATCACAGCAGCCACAAGGGGGTGAGTACAGTGCCCCAATATACTACTTACGCGTGGTGGTATCCAGGTGGGGGATGTGGGCCTGTGGGTGCCCCTAGGCCAGGCCAGACATTACAGGGTAGGTCCCATGTTGGACAGGGTCTGATGTAATCTTCCTCCAACCAACCTAGTAGGCATCCACTACTGGGCAGGGGTCTGTGGGTCTCAGGTATGCTGTAATTGGTGTTAAATGTCCATGTGCTGGTGACTAGCATTGTGGGTGGTAGTGCATTGCCTAGTGCGTACGACTGTTCCCTGTGTGTGTGTGTCGTGTACGCCAATGGTGGTGTTGTTGGTACCATTGACCAAGTGTACCCTTTGTCTTCCCCCCCCCTTTTTGTTTTGTCATCCTGTCCTTATGTGCATTAGCATAATTTGGCGGAGGAGCTGAGGTACCGGCGATGGAGGGAGCTGCATCCCACAGGGCCCAGGAGGCCGAATTCACGGACGGTGAGGGCACCAGTGGGACGGAGAGTGAGGGGAGCACCACAGCGGAGACTGGAGTGGACAGTTTGGACAGTGATACCTCCTCCGATGAAAGCTCTCTGGTGGTGGCGGACACCTCTGTGCCCACCCCAACTACAGGAACAGCCGCCACCCCTTTACTAGCACCACTCTCCCAGCAGCCCCTCAGCAAGTTTCCCGTGCCCGCTCACCCAGGAGGGTGGGCATCTCCTTCGCCCCAGGCACCTCAGGCCCTGCCGCAGTCAGCCTTGCTGCCCTCAGTGAGGAGGCTATTGACCTCCTGAGATCTCTCTCTGTTGGTCAGTCAACTATACTAAATGCCATCCAGGGTCTTGCAACAAACAAATGCATACCTGGAGGGCATTCACTCTGGCGTGGAAGCCCAACAGAGAGCATTCCAGGCTCTGGCCAACTCACTGATGGCAGCCATTATCCCTGTTTCTAGCCTCCCCCTCCAACTTCTTCTACCCAATCCCAGTCCCTCACCCCAACCTATCCCAAGCACACAGCCAGACCAGCATGCACACAAGACAGCACTCAGGAGTGGTTCAGGTAAACACAAGTACAACACATCATCCAACAGGCACTCACACAAAAACCATCCAGATTCAGTCATACCAACATCCACTGCCTCCACTGTGTCCCCCTCCTCATCATCATCCACCTCCCTCCCAGTTGCGTCTACACTCAGACATGCATCCTCATCCACTCCCACCATCATCATCACGCCTATCACTACATGCCCCTCACAGGCAATCACCACCCCCACATTCATGCACACGTCCACTGGGTCCTCTCCCGCTGTGTCTGTTCCCCCTCCTCCCAAAGTACACAAATGCAAGCACTCAGACACCCAACAGCCATCCACCTCACAACAGCATCCAGCCCATGCACCTGTACCCAAAATCAGCAGACACATCCCACAACCACTTCCTCTTCCTCCACTCCCAGACCTTCACCCTCTTCCCACCCCAATGTCCCTAAGAAGCTTTTCCTCTCCTCCACTGATCTCTTCCCTACCACTCCCTCCCGGTGGTCAGAACCCAGGCAAGCACCTCAGTCACACAGTCCAGGGCCAAAGTAGTGTTGTAGCTACTCCAGGTGGGAGACGATACCGGGCACCAGGCAGCCACACTGAAAGGGTGCCTGCACAAGGTGCTGCAAGGAAGGCTAAGGAGGCACCACCAGCTGTATCAAGGAAGGGCAAGGAGGCACCTCCAGCTGCTTCAAGGAAGGGCAAGGAGCAATCCCCGGCTGCTGACAGGAAGGGCAAGGGACCTGGTGCTGGGACTCATTTGGAGCCCCTACCACCAACTATGGTGTTTCAGTCATCCAAGGCTGCTGGGGAAGTGCTGGAACCTCCCCCCACAACTGGTAGCACTGCCACCAGCACTGCCAGCACCATCACCACCAGCACCACTGCTTCCCCAGCAGCCCACTGGCAGCACTGCCACCAGCACCACTGGCAGCAGTAGCAGCCCCAGTGGGCAGCCATCCGAGGCTGCAGGGGAAGGGTTGGAGCCACCCCCCACCACTGCCAGCACCGCCACAAGCACCACTGCCAGCAGTAGCAGCCCGAGTGGGCAGCCGTCCGAGGCTGCAGGGGAAGGGCTGGAGCCTCTCCCCACCACTGCCAGCACCGCCGCCAGCACCGCCACCAGCACCACTGCCACCACTGAGCAGCCATCACCGCAGGCGGACAGTGTGTAGTCCTGCATCCATAGGCTGTTGTGCAGCCTGGCCCCTGCAGATCCTGTGGGTCTGACACCCAGGTGAGAGACTGTGACCTTGCACACCCCAAGATCTGCATCACAGGGCACAATGCCCCCTCCAGAACCAGTGGAAGAAGCCATCCACTCACCCCATCCTCCACAGGATGAAGCTCACTGGGCACAATGACCGCTCCAGAACCAGTGGAAGAAGCCATCCACTCACCCCATCCTCCACAGGATAATGCTCACTGGGCACAATGCCCCCTCCAGAACCAGTGGAAGAAGCCATCCACTCATCCCATCCTCCCCAGGATGAAGCTCACTGGGCACAATGCCCCCTCCAAATCCAGTGGAAGTACCCATCCACTAGAGAGACTGTGGCTTTGCACTCCCCAGGACCAAGCAGTGGGCAAACCACCCACTTGAGAGACTGTGGCCTTGCACTCACCAGGACAGCGCACAGGGCATGTTGCCCCCTCTAGGACCAGTGGTGTTGTACCATCTTCCAGCTGAGGTGCCCCCCATTCCCCGTCCCCCTGAGGTGCCTGTGTATTTTCGACCTGATGCCCCTGCAGTGTTCTCTCCGTGTTGTTGCAGTAGTGAGGTGGGGCCTTGGCCTATGTGATGTGGCCCTGTGGCCCACGGACATTGAGGACTGGGCAGTGTCCCTACATTTGTAATAATGTATATACATTTGGATTTTGATGCACTTATTCATAGTATTTTATCGTATTACACTCACTTTCTTCAAATCATTTGTCCTTGCATTATTCCTGAGGGGTACGGGGTTGGTATGTTATGTTGCTGTTTCTGGTTGTGTTTATGGTGTTGGGGTGGGGGTGTTGCGTGTGTGTGTTACTCTCTTTTTCCTCCCCTCTCCCTTGTGTGCTAGGCGGAAGTACTCACCGTGGTCATCTTTGCCGGCGTTGGTGTTCATAATGTAGTAGAAGGTAGACGAGCATGGGGACAATTTGCAATTCGGGCTCCATGGCGTTGTGGTTGTTCCCTGAGTGTCCACAGGTGAGTCCTTTGACTGCTGAGTTCTGTTTCCGCCAGGTTTTTGAT
Organism: Pleurodeles waltl; assembly: GCF_031143425.1. Taxonomy (NCBI): domain Eukaryota; kingdom Metazoa; phylum Chordata; class Amphibia; order Caudata; family Salamandridae; genus Pleurodeles; species Pleurodeles waltl. The sequence goes on along the minus strand of NC_090446.1, from coordinate 639,667,111 downwards.
GTTGTTGGTACCGCCCCGGAAAAGGTGGCAGATAGGCCAGTCATAATAGAATGAGCGGTACATTGTCTTCCACCTGGCTGTTGGCGGTTACCGGCGTGTTGCTTGTTGATTCCGCTCTGGCGGTCAGTGTGTTAAAGTGGCTGTCTGTCTGAGCGGTTTCCGCCGTGGTCATGATTCTATTTTTGTTACTGCCGGCCTGTTGGAGGTATTACCGCCGCTTTGTCACCAACTGCCAGGATTGTAATGAGGGCCTATATGTTTGCAAACCTTGATCACTATAATATTACTCCCGCATGTGCCCTATGAGTGAGGCTATTATACACTGACCCCACAGTTCGGATGCAAACAGGCCCACCAATCTCACAGCAATATATCATACATTGTGGAACCAGGCAGGGGTGCCTATTATCCTCACTGTTATTCGTATTTTTCCTTAGAACTATTAGCATAATATCTGCACTGAGACTCTGGTTACTGGGGCATTCCCATTAGCCACACGACCCACAAGATATCCCTGTAAGCAGATGATTTTATCTTATACTTTAAAGACCTGCGGCAGGATATCATGAAGTGGCTACTCAGTTCACCACATATATGTAGATAAATCCTAAGCCTTCCCTTTTCAGAGTCACAAGGATTTGCCACATGTCCCCTTTGGGGTAAGGAACATCCAGATGCCTTCTCACACCTTCTGATATCTCGGCATCCAAATATACCGTGAAGCACCAGACACACTAGATGGCAACCTAAGAAAACCAATTTCGAATCTCAAACCTCAGATGACATTTTGTAAAACACTGCCAATCTCGGTGGCACTTGCTACCACGTCTACTTTACCATTTTATCAACATCCTCGTAGTGATACCTACAAGTATTGTTAAAGTACTTAAAGTACTTAAAGTACTTAACATCATACTAATTGACTTGCTTTGAGCGAACAGACATCGCAGAGTTAGTCTACCCAAGCTCCAGCTCCCTTCTGAAAAAAGAAGGATAGGAACCTCAAATTTTAAATCCTAAGGCATTTCTGGGCAGCTGCAATGGCTCACGTACCGGTTAGCAGGCCTCAAACTCTCAGAGACTGAGGCCCATATTTATACTTTTTGATGCAAAACTGCGCCGGCGCAGTATTGCGTCAAAAATATTACCGCCGGCTAACGCCATTTTGGTGCGCCATGCGCGCGTCATATTTATACTTTGACGCACGGCGGCGCAAACCACAGGTGGGAGTCATTATTTTTGACGCATACTACAGCGTCAAGTCGTAAAGCAAAATGACGTTAACGCGGCGGAAATGACTGTGGGTCGATTTACGACCCCGCAAACCGGATATGCGCCGTTTTCTTTTACGCAATAGCGTAAAAAAAAACTGAGAACACTGCCATTTCACCAGAGGAGAGCCAAAATGGATCCCAGATGCCACTACAGACTCCAGGAACCAGCCAGGATGACCCACACAAGAACCAGGACACTTTTAAGAAGAAAAGAAAGTGTTGCTTTAGTGCAGAGGAGCAGGAAATTCTGGTTAAAGAGGTGACGGAACACCAGCACCAACTGTTTGTCACCTCAAAGTTGCCAATCAGTAGGAGAGAGACTATGGGGGTCATTCTGACCCCGGCGGGCGGCGGGAGCCGCCCGCCTGGAGGGAACCGCCAGAATACCGCTGCGCGGTCAAAAGACCGCCGCGGGTATTCTGGGTTTCCCACTGGGCTGGCGGGCGACCGCCAAAAGGCCGCCCGCCAGCCCAGTGGGAAACACCCCTCCATGAGGATGCCGGCTCCGAATGGAGCAGGCGGAGTGGAGGATGTGCGACGGGTGTAGTGGCACCCGTCGCGTATTTCAGTGTCTGCAAAGCAGACACTGAAATACAAAGTGGGGCCCTCTTACGGGGGCCCCTGCAGTGCCCATGCCATCGGCATGGGCACTGCAGGGGCCCCCAGGGGCCCCACGACACCCCTCACCGCCATCCTGTTCCTGGTGGGCAGAACCGCCAGGAACAGGATGGCGGTGAGGGGGTCGGAATCCCCCACGGCGGCGCAGCAAGCTGCGCCGCCATGGGGGATTCCCAGGGCAGCGGAAAACCGGCGGGAGACCGCCGGTTTTCCTGTTCTGACCGCGGCCAAACCGCCGTGGTCGGAATGACCCCCTTTATGGCAACAAATTGTCGACAATATTAACAGTGTGGCTGAAGTACGCAGAACAGTCATCGAGTGCAAGAAACGGTGGCATGACTGCAAGCGCAGGACCAAGGAAAATATGGCCAGGAACAGGAAGGCAGCACTGCAGACTGGAGGAGGGAGTCCAGCACACCAGGAGGCCCTGGACCACATGGAGGAGAGGGTCGCAGCCGTCATCCCTGAGGAGATCGTCACAGGGATTCAATGACAGGACAGCGCAGACTACCAGGAGACAACGCACATGCAGGGTAAGTAGCATGGGGAATTAAAATGCACTAATGTCAACTGTGAGCGCGGGGGATACCGACCACTAAATGCATGGAAGTCATCTAATACATGGAGTGGCATGGGTAAAGGGGCCCGTTCTGAGAAGACCTGGGGCACACCATTACACAACACCAACAACAGTCCCATGGGGGCATTCTGTCATGCCAACGATGAAGCAAAGGGAAAGCCATGCCAGGAGAGAAGGCCACAACGTCAAACTGACATCCCGGCACACGTCAGCCACCATACCCCCTACATTAACTAGGGCCCTATTAACAACCTTTAGCCATACCGACAACTGGAATGTAACTGCGACAACAGTTGTCACTACCACCTCTGCTCTGTGTGCAGCTCAAGTAGCCAATGGCAGTAACCTCCCCATGGATCATACACACCTAAATTAGGGGGTGAGGATGACAACTGCAAAAATCCCCAGAAACAAGACAAAGGCCCCAGTACTCTCAAATGTCAATGCCCATAGTTGTCGCAAACATCAGCCAATGTAAACAACAATAGGAGCTATACAGCACTAAGGACACACCCATGCTGCATATGTCAAGGTCCATCCTGTGCCTGGGTAACAATGCAACATTCCAAATGTCATACTGCTCAGACAACAGCATTGAGGGGGGGACACATGTAACTGGTCACTGAAATACACCTGCACAGTCTGAGGAGGAAATAGGACACTGATACGATTATCAGGGCAATCCAATGTAACATACAATCCCCAACATCAGCAGGACACATTACCAATGTCAACTTCCATATCGGATCATAACATTGCCATGCATAGGATATGCCACATGTCAATTACATTTAAGTGGATGTGAAAGATCAGAGATTGGGGCATATCCAGATTGTTAAGTGTGCTGCCAGGGCCATCAGTACACCCACAGCCAGTGAAAGGTCTCACCATGAGAATGGATGTAGACGGAGGCTTGAGTAGGAAAAGAAGGTGGCAATTCTCAATTTGGCATAAACCAACACCTAGAGGCAATGAGGCCGACAAGTCTGATAACTCAATAACATACATGTGACACACAGGTGGGCCATAGGCCTGGAAGAATGCCCATCTGGAGGACTGGAGAAGGTAACACAAAACAAGATCACAAAGTGAATTCATAAAAAGGCAGGCATGTGACATCAAAATTGCCACAACACAGACACACTAATTGTACCCTGTTTCATTGCAGAGGAAGATGGATCTCCTGCCGATATGCCTGTCCCAGATTTCCCTGATGACATGGATGACGAGCCGATAAACATTCCCCAGGAGACTATCCAAAAGGTCCTTGACACCCTCCAGACCCCACCTCCAGTCACAAGGAGGAGCACAGAGCAAGCAGCCATCGCAGAAGATCCACCCACCACCCCAATTGTAAGACCTGCCAGCTCCAATACAGCTGAGGACTCAGACTACACTGGCACCAGCTTTGAGAGAACTGTATTTGGAGTACAGCGGGACCTGGCCAAGGAGGTGCAAGTGGGGATGCAAACTATGCCAGGCAGCCTTGAGGGGATGCGTTCGTGCATGATGTCATCTGCAGATCAGACAGCAGCTATGCAAGCCCTAACATCCATACTGCAAGGACTACAAGAAACTGTCAAGGAATTCACCACTGCAGTAAGGGAGTAGTTACAACACCTCGCACCCCAAACATTCCACTGCATGCACGAATGCAATCATGACTCTCTCAGGGCCGACCTGGCTGCCTACCATCGTGATGTGGCTGCTAATCTCAAGAACCAGCAGACCCTCCTTGCTGTAGTACTGCCCTTAAGACCTTCACAGGGAGCAGCGACCGGGATGTCTGACTCCACATCTTCTAACACTGAGGTGTGTGTTGCCCCTTCACAACCAACAACAACAAGGACAAAGCAGGCAACACACACATCAGAAGAAGAAGACATGGAACAGATCACATTCACAAGAAAAATGACCCAGAAGCACTAGTCCCTGCCACATGGCCCACATTTACCAAGGTCCTGCGCATTGTAACTTGCCAGTCTTGCAACAACTTTACTCGAGCACTGTTCTGCAAACCACTGTATATCTTGTCACTCAGCCCAGTGATTGTCTCTCTCCTACTCATTGCCAAATCCTGTCCCTCTGCACTGTCTGAAACATCAACCCCAGCATGTCAAAAGCACTTCTGTATCCCCTTGTGTTGGATCACAATGTAAGATATCACTATAATGGACTCACAATCATGGACAATGTACAGATAGCACTACAGCACGTTTCAATAAATAGCACTTACACAACAAATCTGTCTCTGGGTAATGTGACATATCAACTGTGAAGTAGATAACTGAAATGTGCCTACTGTCAAATTACGTAGCTTGTCAATACAACCGTCCTGATAATATATAGTCACAGAATTCTGCACAGTGCCCATGATTGCATCATACTCTGCCCATCCTGAGGGACAAATCTGATGAAGTGAGAAACCATACACCACCATGCTGTGTTGGACAGAAGAATGCTTCCTCAGGGGATAACTAAGTCATCAAATAGTGGCCTCAAAATGTTGTCAACATGCAAAAATAACACAATAAACATACCACACTGATCTAAGTAAACACTAAAAAAACTTCATAAATGAAGGTGTCTGAGTTAACATACAAATAGGTAATCATGCCGAACTGTGTCACAAATGATGTATGATGGTCCTGAAGACAAGAATACAAGATTGCCAATGAGAACTCTTCTTATAAGGGTGTGCATGATCATCACACTGCAGTCAGACCTAAAACTGTTTCCCCAAAACCAAGGCTGGAAGCACTGTTTGTGACTTTGAAAACACACTTATCAACAGAAACACATTGGGATCCATATTAACTGTGATTGGTGGTTGCAACAAAGGGTCGACACTTTGCAAGGTAGCTCTGGGCTAGTTGCCAATTGTACAGCTCAGTTGGTATTTGTTTGTAGCATAGGACACAGATGTTATAGTACAAAATTGATGTACACTGAATCCAAACCCACGATCAAGTACCGTTCAACACATACAATTAAGGGTTAACCAAATATTTATTAAATGCTAACCATAGATGAGGAAACTGAAGGAAAAATCTTACCTACCCTAATCTATCCTGACTACTCATTACCCACATCTGTCCCTAACTAACCTAAGCTACACTTACTTATCACATGTAACGAAATGTTCTAAACATCTACCCCCCACCCCCTTATGAGACGGGACACATGGAGGACAACACATACTAACCTAAACACATACTATACTATCCTATACAAATATATATATATATATATATTTTTTTTTTTAAACACACAAGGACCCCAACATTGCCCCCACCCACACATGTAATAAGTAAAAATAGAAACAAGCAGGACCCCCCACCCACTAACACTAACTAAACTAACAGCCTATACTAACCTAACACTGAGCCCCCTAAGCCCACTAACTATAAGAACAACGAAAGAGGAGGGAGGGGAGGGAATCATGTCCATAGCAAAAAGTCTAGAGGTTGGCCCTCCGGAGGGTCCTCTTAATGGACTTAACACGCCGGTTAATGTGCCGCACATCCCGGCTCAGGTGGCTCAACTTGCCCAGTACTTTGTCCATCTTACGATCCATTTGGTTGAAGGCTGCAGGGTCAACAGATGGAGCAGTGGCAGTCTGGGTACCGGTGGAGGAGGTCTGTGTGGGTGTGGTGCCAGGCCTAGTGGGCTGTCCTGCACTGGTGGCAATGCTGGGGCCTGGAAGTCCAGCAGATGTCGGACCAACAGTGGCAGCTGTGGGTGGGGCCACCTGGCTCAGATTGGTGGTTGTGCTGATGGTGGCTGTGGTGGGCAAAGTAGTCCCGCCTTGTGGGAAGGCTCTCCATACCCTGGAGGCCCGTTCATGGCGATATCGCCGGGCCATCCACCGGAACCCCGACTCCACCAGCAGGATGTGCTGATATCGCATGGCCCGGTGCTGAAATTCACGGACCTGGTCTGGACTCATGTTAGCAGCTGTGAAGACAAATGCAGATCTTATACATTAGTAACTGCATTGTGTGAAATAGCACAGCAAGTTTATCAGACATTACATCTACTGTACTGGTAACAGCTCATATCACAATACAGATCATTGAATGTCCCTGAGGAAGTACATGGCAGGCCAGACTACAAAGGTCACATCACACATAACACATCCATAACCTACAAGATGGGTAACAACTGGCTTTGACTTGCAATCTGAGTTCTGCCAGTTATCAGCTAAGAATCATGCTGCATATCCTCCGCCAAGACCTGGGCTACAAATGTCAGTGTACGGAAAGCAAAACTAAAGCCACATGGTCTGCAAGTTGTAAATGGACTTGCCAGTATAGTAACAAGTGCCAAACCTGAGTTTATATACTAGGTTGCAACCAAACCGTCACTTATTCACATGTATGTGTAACATACTGGTAGCGTCAGTACTAGGTACCCCATTCACAAACCCATGCCCGTGTTTGAGGGGGGGTGGATAAACAACTATAATTTGCCAACAACATGTACACCGAGGAGTGTATAGAAAACTCCACACATGTTTGTCTCTACAGACACACCTTAGGTAAGGTCTATCTACAATTAGGAGTCAGCAAACCCTAGAGCACTCATAGGGTCAGACATGTCAGGAAATGCAGAACTTGGTACACAACATATACTTCCAGTGAGGCCTGACTTACATCAGACACAGAGTTGCTAGAACACCCATGATCATGAATTGCATGCACACCTAGGCCATTGCACTCAAGTTCCACATACTTGTAGCACTACATGTGGAAGTACATGCTGCTAGGAGGTTCTACCTACTGTCTCAAAATTACGTAGGTAAATAGGGAAGCAGATGTCTATTGGAAAGCAATTTGCTGTACCAATCTTAGAAAATGTGGGTCTGACAGGCTGACTAAATCGGGGCTGACTTCCAGTGCGACTCTTGGTGATACAAGTGTCATCCACATGACTAACCCCTGTACTCACAGTGGGGCCTACAGGAATGGTCTACAATCCCTACATGATACCATTGGATACGCATTGGCCAACTCAAAACATGTGAGAAACTGAATTCTCACTCATGGAACAAGAGAAAAGCTTGCCCCATGCATCACACCTTGCTATGCGTCCTACTCACACGAGTCCATAACCAGCAAACACAACACATAACAGACATATCAACACTTACTGGAGTGGTCGGGGTCCTCAAATGTCGCCACCTCTCCCACAGTTTAGGGTGCCGGTCCACCTGTAAGGTATGGAAGGAAGAAATGTGCTCAAAATCTGTGCACAGCGCAACAATTTCATAAACATATACAATGTGGAGGCTGAATAAGGAAATGGCAGCCATTCAGACATGATGGTACTGCATCTGATATATCACGGCCAACTTGTACATAGCATGGGTCTCGTGTGACAGTTACACACATATCTGCACACATACATTGGCCATAACTATCATGTGGTTGCAAATATGCCCAGTAATTGGTGAGCAGTAAAAAATATGGAGTGTAATCGTCTCATCATGTGCATCCAAGAGGGACATCCAAAGCCTGGTTACTTGAGGACTGCATTACCAGTCAAACATGCCTTGTGGCCATGACACATTTATTACACATAGGTCCAATGTACAGAGGGAGGGGCAGGGACTTTTGTAAGCAATCCTGTTGTTACAGTTTATTCAATTGATGTTGCCCAGCTATGGTGATTTGCACCAACCATGGAGATGTGAAGCCATTTGCATACACTTGGACTGCCATCCATATTTGGATGGCGGCACAACTAACTCCAACAAACATTCAAAGATGTTAGCTGAGGGCACCTTACACCTTTTCACAATGTTTTCAAATCCAGAACTGACATGTATCCAAAAAGATCAAGGAACACAATAATCCCACACATTCATAGTACTTCCGTGAACGCTTTCCTTCCACACTCACCAGACTCACATGAGACATATGTCTGAGCCACTTTGCTATTATCAATTGACGTGAAGCCAGCACTCATTTTCTGCATCATGTAGTGATTCTAAAGTCAGTCTAGCAAAGTTGGCCTAAATGTTGGTACATCTGTACTTCTCTGTCAATAGTACCCTATATAGACATGATTGGCTCCTATTTTGTTAGCTTTTCTGACAAAAAGGCCGCACCAAATTCCTTCATGGAAAAGTAACCTGTAAGTTTGCTGAGCACGTGCTACCTGACAGCTAGCAATTGTGATCCTTGCCATAGTGCATCAATGATCCCTTTATATTTCCCCAGCATTACACACAGTCAGCAAGTTAGCTGGCAGACATTGTACTAATCCCCTCATGTCACTACAGAGCATTTAATCGTGCACATTAACATGATTCGTACTCGCCAACAGTGCCACCAATCATGATTCCCAGGTGGTCCAAGAGGTCAGCCCACCGGTGCTTCAGCTGGTGGTCACTCCTCTGGCTGGCATACACACGCTGCAGGTGATGCAGCACCTTTCCCCACCGGATTCTGCGCGTCTCTGTTGGATACCCCTGTATCACCCTGCACCCTGCCTGGATCATGAGCGGCAAGAAATGCGTCACAAGCCAGATGAACCCCCCCCAACTCCTCTTCCCCCATCCTGCCAAGACGTGGCCTACCAGACATACTTGGAAGTGAAAAGGAATAGGGGTAAAAGAAATAGAAAGGGGAAAAGGGGGAAAGTAGGGGTACAAAGACAGATAAAAAGTAAACCTAAACACTAAAAGATCCCAACTATCCCCAAACTAACACTACCCACAACAGACTCCCACAAACAACAAAAACACAAGATAAATGGACAAATGTAGACAAAACACAGTAGTACAGTATACAGCTACAATTTTTATTTCACAAATTGACAATACAGATAGCACACAGGACAAAAACAGCACAAAATCTCAGGACAACACTCTCTACACAGCCACACAGTCTAGAAGGATCATAGACTGCAAAGTGAAAGTACACCCTCTGTACATGATCTGTAAACAGGCTATCCTATTACATCACTTCAAGTATGAAAAGTCCCGCCTTTTTCGCATTATGCGTCATTTTTTGTTTACCAAAACTGTATTTGCGTCATTTTTTTTGACGCACAGAAGTGAAAATTAACCCGCATCCACATATTAGTACATGGACTGTACAAATATCTGGATGCGGGCTAAATTTCACTCCTGTGCGTCCAAAAAAATGACGCAAATACACTTTTGGTAAACCAAAAATGACGCATAACACTAGGGACGTCAAAATTACAGTGCATTAACTGGTTTTGGGCATTTTTACTTGTTTTTTGGTTATATTACATTTGGGACACATCAGAGATAGGCTGATTGAAGACAGTATGGTGTTGATGGTGTATGTTCACATGTGTGACATCATACTGCAGTGGACCATGATCGGCTACTCCCTTCACAGTATTTTTACGGTTGGTTGACGCAATAGTTGGTCATAAGTGTGGCCTACATATATGTGTTGCACAAATTGTGCATGTTTGGCATAAGGAGAGGATAGCAATGTGACGCACATATGTACAATACCTAAATGCCTTTGGCTCAAATTGTGTGCTTTGGCAACAAATGTATTTGTTGACCAAGTGTGTGTGTCTCACATGAAGCATGTTTGTACATATGCTTGTATGAATGTGACGTCCATGTGTCCAATCCTTAGATGCAAGTCATATTGGAAATGAGCGAGGGTGTGTGTTAGTCATACATGTAACAACACCCGGAAAGTGGACTTCCAAGTTTTAGGGTCACGTAGACACCACATGTGACATAGCATGCACCAGATGGATGACAGACGCTTGTTCATGTCAATGATCCACATTTTCTACATCCTATGTCCTACAGTATTGGTAAGAGCTTCCTAGGCACTACTTGGTGAATCCCACAGTGAGTCATACACATGCATTGAGGAAGTGGGTACCATGTTGTTTGCACAGACAGACAAGGGTGAATCTCAAATGTATGATGACACCACAGTTGAGGCCATAGAAGTGAGCCCCAACTATCAAGTGGCTGTGGTGGACCAGCATACAAGACAGCACGTGTCCACTTATTTCCAGTGATCAATTGCACATAGGTGTCTTGTTCATGTGTGTGGTCCAATGATGATCCTGTATATTTTTTGGGGTGTAATTTGTCACAGTTCGGTCCAGGACTCATCATGAGTCAGTGGTAGCTATTCCTGTATCTACTGAGTATCCTTGGTTGATCTATGTGAGTAAAGTGGATGTGGACGTGTGAACCAACATGTGGATGGTCCCACCCTGTCACTAAAGACGTGTAATGAGACAGTCAACAGGGCAACCTTGGTGTGCTGAGTGAGATAATGTCTCAGGTGTCATGTTCCGGCAGGTGTCATTACAACATTTGTACACAGGTTGGCCTCTGCACTTCCCACTGCATCTGAGAACATCATAGCCTCTGTGCTGATTTTTCTCGCAGCTATTCACCACACACGGCCCATCACTATGTTGTGCGCACTGTGATTCTGTGTGTGAACTGTCATGGTCCTGACATTTGTGTATTATTCATGGACATTATCAGAGGTTGCTGGTTGTGCTGAAAGCCCCGTACCCAATCCCTGCCTACGGCCCTGGGACACTGTCACACTTTGTCATTCATGCAACCCAGACAAGGGATGGGCCCTGAATTTTGCTTTTTCAAGAGGAAGTAACTCAAATGGTACAGTTAAAAGGCAGATGGTGCTATACAATGTATTTGTGTATGCATTGAAGAAGCCCATGCCCAATACCCCCTGATGAATGAGAGGTTTGCTAACGCAAGTGTGGTACATATGTAGACACAGGGATACTTTAGTGTGACGCACAGACAGTTGCTAGTCAGGCTGACAGAATGCAAGGTGATTCAGAATCCAGCTACTTGACAAGTTAGGCAACTCCTATGCTGTTCCAGGCATCAGCAGGGGCGGTGCTGGTTGAAATGGGTGGTGTGCATGGAGGTGATCACAGGTGTGGGCTGCATCTGTTTCTCACCAGTCCTGTAGGTGAGACTTGCATTCTAAGGGCCAACAGACATTTTCACACTGGAAGCAATCTACATGTGCTAACAGGGCTTTGAAACTAGAAGACAGTGTATAAATTGACCTGACGTCCTTGCAGTCAGATGTTCTATGACAATGGCATACCATAGGAAAAGGTGTAGCACACTGGTTTGCTAATGTTGGTCTGAGTGTGTAGAGGAGGGAATATCAGGGTACACATCTTAGTATTCCAGGGACCTCTTCCGACAGGTGGGTTGTGACCAGGTGCATGGGTGTGTCAGGAGTTAGGAAATGGGCTGACATGTACATGGAATGTCATGTGTGCAATGCTGCTCATATGTGTGGCACTTGTGCTGTCTCTGTTCTGCTTCTATGGGACTCTGGTCACAGATATTCCTTGCAAATATTGGATGCAGTTGGACTTACTGCTGTCAAGGGTCTGGTCAGGCATTCCTGTTACTGATGCCAAAGCACATTGACTGAATCATGTATGAGGCTTGTCTTCCCCTTATTGAGTGATGGTGTCTTAGTTGTGTGCCATATGCTGCAGTGGACCTTGATTTCAACATGTATGTGTGAAATAGTTGTGGTCCTCTGCTATTGGCCTTCAAAGGAGAAAAGTACATGATATATGTCATTAAGAGTGTATGTGTATGTGACCATTGTATGTTAGGCATCACATTAGCTCTGGGATGTTCTGTGTCCTACTCAGTATCTCAGCAATGCTTCATGAGGCAACACTCTTATTCTGATAAGTAGAGATGAAGGTGTGCAGAAAGAAATAGCCAGACCATGATATGGTGATTAGAATAGGTGTTTATTTAAATTTGTTAACTAAAGTGGTGAAGGTGATCATATTCAAAAGAAATTATTTACGATCTGTTGCCGCCTGCGTATTCCAGCAGCCATGTTCTGTAGTTCCCCCTCCTGTTGCAGGCCAGCATCCTCCTCTTCCTCCTCTTCAGGCATGTGTGGCTCTGGTTCCAGGAGGGGAATGTTTCTTTTGATGCAAATGTTGTGCAATATTGCACATGTTAGGATGATCCTACAGACCATCTCCGGGGAATATAGGAGGCTACCACCAGTGATGTCAAGGCACTGGAACCTTGACTTGAGGATGCCGAAGGTCCTCTCGACAATGCTGCGTGTCCTCCTATGGGCGTTGTTGTAGGCACGCTCTGCAGCAGTACTTGGGTTGCAAAATGGTGTCATAATCCATGGCTGGATGCCATACCCCTGATCAGCTGCAAGAGAAAATGATTGGGATCATGTTGATGTAGCTGGCACTATTGAAAAGACCTTTCATGGCAGTAGTTGTCTTGTGTTGTCTGTGACTCTTTTGTGTAATAATGTGGCATCCTATGCTTATAAGATGTACCATCTGCATTGTGTTGTTTCCTTGGCTGAACGAGTGTTTGTCTGCTAACCGTTTGTCAGCAGTATGTTTTGGGATTTGCAGTACAGGGTGCCCTCCCTAGCATTGTGACTTGTGAAACACTGGGGGTGAGATGGTAGTTCCATGCACAGTTAAAATTGACAGTGTTTTTAACACGTTCATATCAATGTACCCTGGACATTCCATACCTTTAGACTTAGGCAATGGATTAATGTAAAGGTCATTGGGACACTTACATTTTGCAAGGTGACATTTGGGCAACCCACTCCACACGTTGTGATCTTTGACGTCTTAACATTAGGCTGTATAGTAATTTCCGATGTGTGACAGGTTCAAGGGTGAGCTAAGAAACATGGCTAGCGATGTCACGACCTCAGTATGCTCCTGTTCACATGTTGCTGTTGTGGTGTATGTGTTGTGTGTCCTAGAGGGTTGCTGTGCAGTGTGTATATAAGTAGGTTTTTGTACTTACCAACAAGTAGTCCATTGCCATACCGTCCATCCTGGAAGTGTTCATTGATGGTGCAGTGACGGAAGATGAATGAGTCATGGACACTCCCAGGATATTTAGCCACGATGTTGGTGATCAATCCCTGGTGATGGACTATGGCCTGCACGTTGATGGAAAGTGTGTGCTTCCTGTTGCGGTAGAGGTGTTCAGTTACAGCAGGTGGCACAAGGCGTACATGTGTGCAGTCGATTGCACCAAGGACGTGTGGGAAGCCACTGATGAGGTAGAACCCCTGTTTTGTTTCCTGCTGCTTCTGCAGTGTGTTAGGGAAGCAGATGTGGCGGGGTGTCAGTCGAATGATGGCATGCAGTACTTTGGGCAAAGAGGCAGAGAATGATGGTTGTGATATTCTGCCAACCAGGGCATCAGTTGTTTGGAAAGAGCCACTTGCCAGCATATGAAGTACGGCAAGCAGCTTGGTTTCTGTTGGGATGGTGCGGGGTGTCACCAAAGTGGGGGCCAACTGCAGTTCAATGTTGCGCAGCAGCTGCTGAATGGCCTGCCAGTTCAACCGGTACCTCTGGATGATGTCGTGTTCCCTGAGGCCCTGAAGGGTGGTTCTGGGGCGGAATATCCTCTCCTGCCTTCTGCGCTGCCTTTGGGGTCCCTGCTGGTGTTGTTGTAGCTGCTGTTGTTGCTGCTGGGCTCTGCGTCTGCGTCTGCGTGCACGCTGGATTAGGATCACCTCCGTGGCTCCCTGTTGCTGCTCTGATGCTCTGCTGTTTGTTCTGTGTGTTCTGATTAAATACAGGTGTGTTTGCCCCATTTTAATGCCTGCCCTGACCCAGGCGTTAATTTTTTACGCAAATCGGGCTGTGCGTAATTTTCTAGCTCCGCCTCTCGGCCGTGCGTCATTTTTGCTAGACAGCATAAATACGACGCACGGCCGTTTAAGCCATTTTTGGACGGGAACGCCTACCTTGCATATAATTAATGCAAGGCGGGTTGCCGCATCCAAAAAATGACGCACACGGCGGAATTTTGTCGTCCAGTGGCTCGGGCATCAAAGTTTAAATACGGGGCAACGTTTGTGCTGATTGTGCGTCAGCATTTTTGATGCACAATCGGCGCAGACGGAGTATAAATATGCCCCTGAATACACACAGAGCCGGTTGCACAGCCTGCTATGTCTGGGATCCAAAATCCCACAGTACAGCCCCCTATTATTGTGAACTACGCTGGCCTACTGGAAAATGGCACTAAACATCCCCTACTTTACTCCGCTAAGGTACCCCTAATGGGCCTTCCCACCGCATCAGGGATATTATCGACCATACGACTACAACCTTGGATAGATGAATGGGTTACCAAGTGGATGACTTCTTTGCCGAGAGAATACTGCTGAACCATACCGATTTTGCCAAGACTGGCAACAAGCAAGATTCTGTTTCTCACCTATGCTAGCATAGTCCAGTATATGAAAGCACATTAGGCGCCTGACGACGTAGAACCCGCCACTCAACAATACACACCATGGGAACAGGGCGACACTTGGTAATATGGCTATATAAGGGCACCTGGGTTAACCTCCCTCACACCAGTGAGGAATAAGTGAGTGGGACATGGGCAGGAACTTCCAGAATACAGAGTGGAACTTTATACTTGAATATCACTGCAAAATATAGAGAAACTCTCAAATGAAATTCATATAGTATTCCATACTTCACCATGCCTACCTTACACCACATAGACTACATGCCATGTTCCCTGTGGTCTCGGCTTCATGCCCTCTCACACCTGCATAATGTGATAATAAAAAGTACCCACAGTTACCGTTATGACATAGTCTGATCCTGGACACAGTAACAAGCACAATGAAAAAGATAACAAGATGGATTAGATCAACACAGAGGTAAAAGGCATGGTAATTGGGGGTGGGGCAGGATAGTTTCTCCTTTTTGTGGTATTAGTTCTTCATTAGTTTATATTCCTACTAAATGCCGAAGTATTACCAGAACTATGCTATGCAACTACCGTGCAACATGCAATCATATTAACCAAGATGAGAAGTATAGTTAGGCTTCATGGAATGACAGAAGCATAATGTAAAATATGATCAATGATGATTGCAACGTGTAATTGCGTTGTGAAATTCAATAAAATGTATTTTAAAAAGTATTTTTACTTTATGTGCTTCAAAATGCAATTCACAAATTTCAGACTGGAGATTTCCATCTCTCTCTCTCCCTATCTTTCTATAGAGAGGTCTCTGCCCCAGTGGTAGAGACCTCCACATTTAGGGATATAGATTTAAGGTTTTAATCTGATATTCCTAAACTGCAGCCATTCTCGGATAAGCAGTAATATCACAGGGACAGTAGCAGGGATCTAATTAAAGTTGCTCAGTGAAATTATACTGGACAAAATAAGACTAATGGAGAAAAGTTGTGTTTTTTCTAGACGTGCAAGTGAAAAAGAAAGTTAGAGTGCTCGCTCACATATCTGTTAATGTCACAGGCCAGTTTAAAATAAGTACATAAGATTGTCAGGAGAGTCCTCTGAATCTGTTTTTTATGGGCGAGCACAAAGTGCTCTGTCCATTCTGTAATCTCTCTTTGGGCTTGAAACCACGCCCATACCACGTCAGTCACTTACATTGGTTTGTGGGCTTGCCTTTTAAAATCCGCTAGCTTTCATTCGTGAAAGGCATGCATACGTCATGCATTTTCCGGTGTTTAGCCCACCTACACAGCACCGGTAAAATACCAAAAATATACGAGGCTCGATGTTTTCAGCCTTGAGTCCGGACTACTTTATCTGTTTTTTTTTTTGCTTTACAACGCTAATAGCTCTAACTCGAACAAATGTGAGACCCGTTGCATTGAAAATGCTTGTTTTAATTATGTGCTGGTTGACTCGCGCTCCGGTTGCTAATGGTAATATTTAATTGTAGACTGGCGTTCCATCCTGGGATTCCATCCACGAGGGACACTGTCAGCGGCAGATGGAAATGCAGATCTGGCCATGGGCTCTTTATATGTATATGTTTGAATAAACATTTTAGGATGACAGATTTATATCGGTGCAGTGAGATTAATTTTTACATATTGGCGACCAGCGCTGAAACTTATTTTCAAGCTTTACAGAGCGTATTGGAGCAGGTTATTATTTCATCTGCACATTTCCTGATGATCTTTTTTCTTTTTTTTTTACTTTCGTCAAATGAACTTCATAACATTGGATTTTAAGGTACTTTGCAGCATTTGACAGTTGTGTTTTTTAAATTGATTACTCTTAACTATCTAACTTGGAAACTGTTGGAGCTTGGCTCATGCTTCTGCCTGATGCCTGTATTCTGTCATGCGCATTTAGTCACATCAAGAAGCATGCGCTCTGCTGTTTCGTTTAGTCATGGGCTGCTAGGATACCAAATCTGTTACTTGGATACCATTGTAAACAACGCGCTTCTACTTGGATACTATTTATGAGCTGAGCACGGAATTACTGACTTACAGAGCACGTTCGTCGACGTTCCATTTTTCAAAACAATTGTTTTAAAGAAACAAAACAAAATAATAACATGTACGGTTGTTATTGCTTACTGATTTCACCAGTAGAATATTTTGCTCAATTTCTTTGGGGTTCATTATTTTAAAAATAAACAGTTTTTAGGGAATTTCATCAATGGCTTCTGCAAATATAGCACAACTGTCACAATTAACACAATTTTTGCAGAATCTAGGAAAACCATCTGTTGAGTGGAAATATTGGTTTAGAAGTTTTGAGAATTATTTAATTATTATTGATGCCACCAAATTTGAACGTAAACGAAAGATGGCAATTTTATTTAGCAATTTGAGTCAGGAAGGTCAACTGATTTTTGATAATCTTCCTGAACTCGAAACACCATTGGATTCTTTTGACACATGGAATGAGTATACAGAAGGGGTTATCAGACTCACAAATATGTTTACTAGAGCATTTCAGTTTCTTCAAGCGCAAACAAGAAGAGGATGAATCATTTGAAGAGTTAGTATCTGCACTCAGAAAATTAGCTGCATCCTGCAATTTTGGATTTGCTCTAGATACTTACATAAGAGACCAATTTGTTTTTAATTGTGCGTCCAAGAAGATCCAGGAATGGTTGCTGAGTTGGAGGGATCCTACACTTGAAGAAGTTGTTGACATTGCAAGAGGCATAGAACATAGTATTATTTCTAGCAAGTTGATCTCCTGTGAAACAAAACTTTCCAGCGTATCCTCTATAGACATTTCTAATGATGAAGAGTCAGTTGCAAATATTCGTCAAAAAAATACTTTTGGGAAATGGAAAGTTAATTAGATTGCAAACACATGTTATCGCTGTGGTTCGAAAAATCATTTTGTCAATAATCCTGCATGTCCATCGATCAACAAGAAGTGTAATAAATGCAGTAAAGTTGGACATTTTCATGCAGGTTGCAGAAGTTACAGAATTGTATCTAAAGTCAATAGTATTGAGCTGGATACTGAACAAGATATCAATGATTTGTCAAAGGTGGTGTTGACAGTATTGTCTGAAAGAAATACACATAAAATTAAAGGTCCATTGTGTCAAGCTACAATTGGGGAACATCAATTAACCATGATGGTTTGTCTCAGGGTCTCCAATAAGCATAATTTCAGATTATTTGTTCATAAAGATTTGGAGTAATATCTCATTAATGCCTTCTGATGTTAATCTAAAGGCATTTGGAGAGTATGATATTAACATGTTAGGTTTTTTTCTGCAACACGCTTACTTGCTGAGGAAGGTCTATTAACACAAAATATATGTTGCAGAGAAATGAAGGGATATTATTGGATGGAAGGTTCAGGCAAGTCTTGGGATCATATTGGTGCCTAGTTCAGAGAATCCAATTGTACTTTCTGATTCTAAAGTGTTTTCTGTTGATAATCAAGATGATTTATCAGTAGATAATGTAATTTCTGCTTTTCCCAAAATATTTTCTGAAAAAATAGGTAACATCAGTAAATTCGAACATTGCATAACATTGAACAGCAATGCTATTCCTATAGTACACAAAGTAAAACTGGTTCCCTTAAGTGTTACAAAGGATTTGAAGAAGTTATTAGAAAACCTTTGTTCAGAAGAAGTTGTAAGGGCAACTGATTGTTCAGAATGGGTTAGTGGTTATTGTTAAAAAACAGGAGAGATCTGCTTGTGCATTGATTTGCGTACCTTGAACAAGAACATTAAAGTTAATTGCTACCCTTTACCCAAGGTACAGGAATTACTAGCTAATTTAGGAGGATCCAAAGTCTTTTCTTTACTAGAACTCAGATCTGCATACCATCAGATTCCACTTGCAGCAGAGAGTCAAGGTCTAACCACCTTTATTACTCCGTTTGGAGCTTACAAGTTTTTAAGATTGCCCTTCGGGTGGGCCTCTGCGGCAAGTGTATTTCAACAAGTTTATGGACACTATTCTTGCAGACAATCCTGGTGTGCAAGCGTTTCAGGATGATGTACTAGTTCATGCAGAATCGGTCACGAAACACAATTGGATTCTACAACAAGTTCTGAGGAAATTTGAAAGGGTTGAGTTTACCTTAAGAAATGATAAATGTGAATTTCAGGTCAATTGTTTAGATTATTTGGGACATAAGGTATCGGAGGAAGGCATAAAACCCAAGTTATCGTTATGCATGCTATACAGGACGCAACTCAACCAAGTAACAAAGATACACCACGCTCATTCTTAGGGCTTTGTGAGTATTATTCATGTTTTATTGATGGGTGTGCCATTATTGTGCAGCCATTGAGAATGATTTTGAAAAAAGGGGGAAAAAATGATGGTCTGAGGAAGCACAGGGAGCTTTTGAGGAGATAAGATTATTGATTTCTTCTAAACCAATTTTGTCACCTTGTACTTATGGAGAGTCATGTACTTTGTGTGTTGATGCCAGTCTGTGGGTTTAGGCACTGTACTTTCTCAAATGATCAATCATAAAAAAGCATCATTGCTTTTGCTTCACGGTCACTTAGTCCCACAGAGAACAATTATAGCACAATAGAGAGGGAAGCATTAGCCTGTGTATGGGCAGAAGTGAAGATTTAAACTTTTCAAATGGGTGTTTGACATCTTTACTGACCGCAAACCTTTGATTTACATACTTAGTAGAAATGGTACAGGTAAAGCTTCAGCTACATTGATGAGAATATTGTCAAAACTACATGAATATAATGTTTGTATCAAACATCTGCCAGGGGGGGAAAACTCAAGAGCAGATTGTTTATCGAGAATGCCTTCAAAAGAAGTAGACAGTAGCAGCAGTCTCTCTGATGATATAGAATGTGTAGTGGCACTTGTTGGTGATGGTTGCGAGGAACATCAAATTGGTATAACCAGAAGAGAATGGTTGGAGGCTTTGGAAAAAGATGTTCTAGTGAAAGAAGTTGTAACATTTGTGAGGGAAGCTTTGCCAGAAGATAGGAACTTGGATTCACAGCTGAAGCAATATGCTCAGGTGGCTGATTAATTTTCCATAATTAACGGATTTTTAAGCAGACATGATTTGTTGGTAACACCTGTAGAACTGAGACTTAAGAAGTCACTTTTTAAATTTTCACATGAAGGGCACCTAGGTATTTCAGCCACTGTGCACAACATTATGCAAATCTATTGGTGGCCTGGTTAAGATGCTCATGTTAAGAGATGGATTAATGAGTGTAAAATGTCTCTAGTGTCAGATAAGCATTGGAAATCTGTTGAATCCAGTCTGCATGCTGTACCTTTTCCTGATGGTCCTTGGGAGAAGGTTTCTTTGGATTTTTCAGGACCTTTTGAACACTTAAAGTATGGTGTAAGAAATTTGATTGTATTGGTTAATTATTTCTAAAAGTTGTCTTATCGTGATTTTGTGTCTTCAGCTGATACCAAAACTGCTATTGCATTCCTTACCAAGATTTTTGAAGTAGAGGGTCCACCTAAGGACATTGTTACAGAAAATGGGAATCATTTCAAATCTGTTCAGATAAAATCCTTTATTGAAAGCTTTAATATTAAACCCTTACAAGTAGCCTTGTACTCTCCTTCATCTAATGGTCAAGTTGAACGCATTAACAAATTCTTAGAGGAAGATGTTCAGGCTGCCCTTTTTTTCTGGTGCTGCTGAGTTTTTAAGAAAGAAAACGTGGAATTACTTATTAACACCACATAGCACTACTGGGGTGTCAACATTTAATTTGTTACGCAAACGCATCCAAAGGTGTAAATTGTATCCTGATTGGATAAAGTAGCTTGTGACATTAGAAAACATGAAGAATATGATAGAAATTATTCCACAAATACAAAGGAAAATTGAGGATAATTTTAACAAAAAGCATAAAGGTAAATGCGTAGATTTTGAGGTTGGAGAATGGGCTATAGTTGAGAAGTCGAACAGGTCGAAGGAAGGAGAATCTAAATTCACCTATCCTTCTAGAACTGTTAAAGTGTGTAAAGATGCTATTCAATTAAAAAATATAGGGTGGTGGAGTAGAAGGTGTCTTGTGAAAGTGTCTAATGAGCAAGCTTGAAGAGATTGTCATGACTAAAGAAAAAAGTATTGAGAAAAATGATAACCAAACTGGCAGGTCATGTTGGTTTGATTTTGGTGCTGAAACGCTTAATTGCAGAAATGTGAATACATCTGTTGAAAAGGAGAACATACTCACTGATTGCTGCTTTTCAGATCAGAATAATATAGATGACAATTTGAATACTAATGTTATTTCTAATCACAATTTGTCTGAGTACTCATTTATAAAGCGTAGCAGGAATATCTCTATTATTTGTATTAATTAGTTTTTGTTTTTTTCCTAAAAGGGGAAGGATGGTGTAATGTTGTTATATATTGTATTTTTTCTTTATGTGCTGGTTGGCTCGCGCTCCGTAATGTTTAATTGTATGCTGGCGTTCCAGGCGGGGATTCCATCCACCGAGGGACACCGTCAGTGGCAGATGGAATTGCTGACTTGGAAGTGGGCTCTTTATATACATATGTTTGAATAAACATTTTTAGATCACAGATTTTCATCGGTGCAGTGAGATTACTTTTTACAAGGGGGAAATGGGCTTTATTGGACTGAGGCTTACCTGGGTCAATATGGCATGTTCTGCTATGCCAACGAAGCCTTGCAGATACATCTTTTACTATAATACTGTGGGTGCTTCAGAGAGTCACAAGGATTAAACCTGTTCTTGAAACTGGCCAAGAGCTGGAAGGTACCAGTGCCCAAAAAAGATGAATTATTGTATTGGGTCCTTTCTTCTTGACAATTTTATGACTGGAAACATTTTTATTCTTTTATTTTATTTCAAGTACACAATGGTCTGCAGTCCTAGTAATGATGTCAGCTCTTATAAATGTTTCATAAGTATAAAAAATGTAGCCCTTGTCTAGAATAGTTACTGTTGGACCTGACACACTGTAGATTTTTGCCTCCCTTTGCTTTCCTTTGCTGTACCTGTTTTTGTTGGCATTTAGGACTGTTTGTTTTTCCCTGTTAATCGGAGGTAAAGTGCTTGTGATTTCCTTTGAAAACATGGTAAAATTGGCCTACACCTGATTGATACATTTCATGTACTTATAATTTCATAGTAAATGGAACTACCTGTACCCAGGGCCTGTAAAATAAAAAGTTCTACAAGAGGGATGCTGCACACATTGTGCCACCCTCTAAAGTAGCACTGTAGAGCATGTCTCAGTCCTGCCACTGTAGCCTGTAGTGCAGTTTTGAACTGCCATTTCAACCTGGCAAAATACACATTTTTGCCAGGAAGTAACCTTACTTTTAATACATATAATTGACCCATAAGATATGCTCAGAAGGCTCATAGGGCAGGGTGCATGATATCTAACGAATAGGACATTCCTACTTAAGTTTTACATATCCTGGCAGTTATAAACTCCTAAAGTCATTTACCACTCCTATAAAGCTGTCTCTCCTGCAGACTAACACAGGTTACCTGATTATATTTAATAACTGATAACTGCTGATAAGGAAAAGATATAGAAATGTTGTTCATACTCAAATGAATTGTAATTTAAACTTCTCTGTAATTACAAAATCAAATTCAATATTTCTGTCCTGAAAATTACACTTTTAAAACACTGGCATTATGCTGCATATACCAAATGTGCTTGTCTTTCTGCAGTGGCCTGGGTCACATGACTGTAACTGGCTCTCCACTTGTGGGTTTTGTATTCTTTGCAGACATTGAGACAAAAGAGGCCTAGGTGGGAAGGGGGAGAGTCTTCCAGGTAGGATGGTCGGGAAGGAGTTGTGCCCTGCCCTGATTACACTTCAAAGCTCCCTGGCTGCAGCACACACAAAGGAACCTGACACCAGGCCTGCCCTTAACTTTATCACCCAAAACAGGTTGGAGCAAGGACGAGGAGATGAACTCAACAGAAACTGTTTCAGGGGAATGCCAAGGCATTATCCCACACAAAGGCTGGCACCAAGTATAAGAGTGAAACCTTCAGATACTCTCATCAGAACACTCCTGGACCTGTGGAAGATTCAGAGAAAGGACTTCCCTGCTCTCTGAAGAAGGAAGATGGGACCTACTTGCCTTGAACCCAGTCTCCCCAGACGTGACTCCAATGGTCAGTTAGCTCACCTCCTGTTAGAGCTACCGGGAAACAACAAGATGTCAGAGGCCTTCCCTGATTTCCAGCTGACCAGCCTCAACTGGACTCACCTGGTCCCCTCTACTGGCCTCTATGGGTGTATGTTCTGACCCTCTAAGTACTGACTTCAAGGTCCTGGTCCCCTAGTTAAAGTAAGAGTGCATTTCTCTCTGTGCAACGTATTTTTTCATCTGATTCTGCTGCGTGCACCACAGACCAATGCAGGACCTTCCATTGCAGAGCCTCACAGGCTCCTAGTAGGCAGCTTCACTGAGACCAACTCAGTGATGCACAGATGCGGGTCACTGTATTGCAGTACCTCGCAGCTATTGATCGGCAGCTTCACCAGAATCCATGAAGCAAGGTACAGACCAGACCGATGCAGAACCTCACTTTGCAGCACAACACAGCCCTGGATCAGCAGCTCCACTGGAACCAATGCAGCATGGCGCAGGCCAACTCAGGACCTAGCATAGCAGCACCAAAGCCAAAAAGGTACAGTTCCCAGCAGGCCTAACTTGGTGCTGTATCTGACCCACAATCCACTACAGTCAACCTGAACTTGCAACTTTGTCCCAGTCCAGCATGACCAGATAATCACAGTTGGTGCTATGTGCTTTTTTGGCCCTACTTCCAAATAAAAAAGTAAAAAACTTGTATATTGGATTCTGTTGATTGAATCTTTATCATTTTCATGTTAGTTAATTTATTAAAACTATCTCTATATTACTAAATTGGTTTGGGATTTTTCTTCTGTGTTGTTTTCACGTTATTTCTGTTTAATTACTGCATACCTTGCCTCTAAGTTAAGTCTGACTGTTATTGTGCTAAAGTACCAGAGGGTGGAGTACAAGTTTACTTAGTGACTTTCATGGCTCATTCAGACATGCATTGTGTTTATTTTTTGAGTGGGGCTTCAACCCTTCTCAACTAATAACCCAGTTTCTTACAATTACTTCTTCGTTATTCCACTTTGTACAGATCCTGAAGCCCCAGAAGTTTAATGGACGCATTTCACAATTTAATGACATTTTAATTAAAGTTCCCCTACACTGCTGTTGATTAGCAGAAATGCATGCATTTCTGTCACCTGTCCACATGTCATGCAGGTAACTTTTTGCTAGTGTTAATTTTAAAGATAACAGCACAAAGCATGTTGTGACTTGCCAGCTCATACCTTTAGCAGAAATAATCTAAACTACCAACAAAAACATTCCTAATGTTGTTATCTGAGAATTCTTCACCAGCTGAAGGTCACCCTTATACAAGGAGAAAGTTAACCGTTGTGCGTGTGGAAGTTTCTTAGAAAAAACTCAGAAAAATTGTAGGAAACAAGGTCTCAACCCGTGGAAGATAGTCAGCAAGGGTGACCAGATTTTATAAAACAAAAACATGGACATTTAGCAATACGTTTACATGAGCTGAGGGGCACTGAATGATTAAACTGACAGTGGTCATGAGCATAGAAACACGGACCACAAGGCTCCAAGGGAATCCATTAAATGCAAGTTTTAAACCTATTTTTATGCGTTGCACTTAAATTGCTTTTTGAAAAGATTTGCTGACTTGTCCCAAGTTGTACAACATAAAGAAATGATTCCCTCTGTTTTCAGTTGACCCTATCCTAAAACCGGACACATACTAAATTTACTGAAATCTACTGGGACAACTGGTGAAAAATAGGACTGTCCCGGCAAATCCAGAATTCGTGATCACATTAAGTCAGCAAACGTGTGTCTTTAGTATGTAGCTAGTCCCGACATTACTGTAGGCTAATTCGCTTCACCAGACAGCTCATACAGCTCCAAAAATACAGGGCCGTATTTATACTCCGTTTGCGCCGAATTTGCGTCGTTTTTTTCGACGCAAATTCGACGCTAAACTAACGCCAACTAACGCCATATTTATACTATGGCGTTAGAGGCGTATAGCGCCAAAGTTCCCGGAATGTGCGTCATTTTTTAGCGTGAACCCCTTCCTTGCGTTAATGATATGCAAGGGAGGCGTTCCCGTCTAAAAAATGACTCCCAGGCCTTTACGTGGTATTTATACTCCCGGGCAAAAGAGACGCCCGGGAGTGGGCGTGGCTAAAAACGGCGCATTTGCGCCGCTTTTTAACGCCTGGGTCAGGCATGGCGTTAAGGGACAAGTGGGCTCAAAATGAGCCCAGAGTGCCCTCCCCTGCCCCCAGGGACCCCCCCTGCCACCCTTGGCCACCCCAGGAGGACACCCAAGGACGGAGGGACCCATCCCATGGACATTAAGGTAAGTTCAGGTAAGTATTTTTTTTTTTTTTTTTTGTGGCATAGGGGGGCCTGATTTGTGCCCCCCTACATGCCACTATGCCCAATGACCATGCCCAGGGGACAGAAGTCCCCTGGGCATGGTCATTGGGCAAGGGGGCATGACTCCTATCTTTACAATGATAGGAGTCATGTTGATGGGGGATGGGCGTCGAAAAAAAATGGCGCAAGTCGGGTTACGACGATTTTTTCGACGTAACCTGACTTGCCCCATTTTAAGACGCCCATACGCCATTTTCCCCCTACGCCGGCGCTGTCTGGTCTACGTGGTTTTTTCCCACGCAAACCAGGCAGCGCCGGTCTGATTGCGCCATCTAACGCCATTCCATAAATACGGCGCCCGCATGGCGCTTCAGAATGGCGTTAGACGGCGCAAAAGTTTTTGACGCTAAACTGCGTTAGCGCAGTTTAGCGTCAAAAAGTATAAATATGGGCCACAGTTCTTTTTGAGCATCGAGGACCGCAAAAGGAAATAATTGCAAAAGTAGAACTACAAGTCCCGGCATTCCTAAAGATTTTAGCCGAAAATCCATAACTTGCAGAAGGTCACTCTCAGGGCATGGGGGCATTTCACAGATATCTGCTCAAAAGGTTATGAGGTAAGCGTTCTTTACAACTGGGTTAGTAACACACATAGAAACTGAGTCCCATCCTGATGCTCAATTTCATTTGGAGAATTTGCCAACTTATCTATTATGAATCAACAAACAAAAAAAAACGTTCTCCCTTTACTGATACCTTTATCCGACTCAATGACGTTTTATATATAGGACTTGCTTTTACCTTTATTGGGCGGTGCAATATAAATGATGGGGGGCCTCAAGTGATGCCAGGGGGGGCGCCAAACTCTGGCCAAAAGAAATATTATACAGATAACATGCCTTTGTTTTAAGCAAAAGCATGTTATTGCAGTTTTAAAAAGGTAACAATACTTAACTGCAATGTTTAAATAGGCTTAGACCTATTTAAACATTGCCACCTTTCTAAAATAATTGTGAAAAATTCTGAGGGGGGGCCCAATAATTTTTATTTTTCAATTGGGGGGGGCGCGGCATTAAAAAGTTTGAAGACCACTGGGCTAGAGACTTTCTCAGTGTAAAGATGAATCTTGAATACTCACTATTCATGTGCAGTTCCAGTAGATCCCACTATGTGGCGCTATTGCTCCATTATTGCTAAAATTTAAGCAAAATGCAAGTTCCAGCAGGAGTTTGGGTCAGAAGTTCTAAGGAGGCATATTTCTAAGCCCCTAGTGGCACCGGAGCATCACTTTTTGTGATTCTACAGCAGTGGTCTTCAAACTTTTTAATGCCGCGCCCCCCCAGTTGAAAAATAAAAATCACTGGGCCCCCCCTCAGAATTTTTCACAATTATTTTAGAAAGATGGCAATGTTTAAATATGTCTAAACCTATTTAAACATTGCAGTTAAGTACTGTTACCTTTTTTAAACTGCAATAACATGCTTCTGCTTAAATCAAAGGCATGTTATCTGTATAATATTTCTTTTGGCCAGAGTTTGGCGCCCCCCCTGGGATCACTTGAGGCCCCCCTAGGGGGGCCCGCCCCCCAGTTTGAAGACCTCTGTTCTACAGCGACACTCTGCTCTACGCAGTATTTCCAAGGGAGCAACAAGCCACTTTTTGTGGCTTAATGCCACCTTGTAAATACGGCCCCTTCACAAGCAGCACTCAGCGTGGAAAGGGCTTGGAATGGGTGTTGCTGTGGGTGTTCCACAGCAATACCCATTGCATTTCGACGCTGCCCAAGATTTACGAGATTTCGTAAACCTGAGACAGCATCAAAATCTAACGCCACCGCAGTGGTGGCATTAGCATGGCCCAGCAAGGAGAAATGCTTTCTATCTATGCTGTATTCTGCAGCACCATTAGTAATAGCAAATTGTCACTGAAGATTGTTTTTGTCCAGGAAGGTACCCCTTCCTGGACAAAAACAATCTCCTGCACAACGCAGCCATCCTTGCACCATGGTGCAAGGGTGGCTTCATTGGACTCTGTGGCTAATTTAGCATAGGCGCAGGGGGGAAAACAGGGATGCATCGCATTCTACTAAATAAGGTGCATCCCTGCGTTTGAGAAGTGATGCAGCGGGGAGCTGGCAATTTTGCCTCAACGGCCGCCCTGCACCATTTCTTGTAAATATGGCCCTAAGGATTTTACCCGTCACAAACTCTCTGAGGTAATGTTTGCATTGTTATAACGCTTTTGTGAATTTATCAAAGCAATTTTAGGGTCAGTACCATTTTAATGAGTCCCAAGCTGTCATTGTGACTCAGCATGTGATGTACCATTGTTCTCTGACCTAAATCCTGTTGAAAAACGTTGAAAAATTAGCAGCTCTTGAGTAGGGGTAGTGATGCACTTCCAACAGGGAAACCTCTTGGCACCCCTTCCCTTTTGTGAATTTTAAATAGAAAATTTGTTGGGGAATATGCAGTATTCCAAGGATCACTATAACAAAAATGTTTTGCTTTTAAACATTGACCCATTGCCTCTAAGGAAAACAGGCTGAATTTTACAGAAGTTTATTTTATTAAAGAGCGATCTCAAACTTGGTACTCTGCTGACTCTAGAAGGTCACCAACCCTGTGACAGCTTCCAACTACAGTGAGTTGCAATCTGTGACATCCTCAATTAATATTCATGAGGTAAATCAGATTACAACCTACTACAAATTGGAATTTTAAGGACCATCCTATTAGTACATAATCTGATTAATAAAATACTTTACTGGCTGCAAAAAATATTTTTGCCCTTTTGCAACCATCATTTTGCAGCTATATTTTTGTATAGCTGACCGTTTATTCATTTTGTAGCAGTTCTTTGCATATTTCAAAACAGCTGGAACACATTCGTGTGGAAAAGCAACTTGAAAAAGAAAGCAGGAAAATAATGATAAATCTCTCCGAATCAGCAGGACTCTGTAGTCAGACTTACTAATTTGTCAGACAACACTTGGCAGCGTCCAGATTTGCTGTCCTGCATTGTGAAAGGTGGAAAACAAAGCAGAGCACCATGGGGCATATTTACAAGAAAGTGGTGAGTTATACATGAAGCGCCACTTTAGGTGCCCCCCCCTTTACTGGCATCTAACTACATGATATACGGCACACCATGGCGGGAAGGCCAATAGCATCAGAATTTTTGACGCTATGGTGGTGCTTTGCTGCACTACCATCAAAAATGTTAATGCTAATGCATCAAAGTGCAAGGAGGCCCATAGGCTACTATGGATTCGTCAATTCAACGCCTTAGCAGGCATTAAAAATTATGTAAAAAATGGTACAGTGAAATCTTGTAAATTTTCCTGCACCATTTTTGCAGGCCTCCTAGAGGCGAACGCCCCCCCCTGCATACATTATGCCTGGCGCAGGCATAATGTGGGGAAAGGGGTTACAAAGTGGTGCAATGCATGCATTGCGCCACTTTGTAAATATGGTGCAGCAAAAATGCCTACTTAACGCCACATTAGTGTAAAAAAATGGCACCAATGTGGAGGAAGGAGGTGCTAGGGTCTTGTAAATATGCCCCCATATCTACAAAGATTGGCCTCCTGCTGGTGGCCTCCACTACATGTATTCTCAACTCACAATTTCCACTCCTGGGCAGCGCTGAGTTCCAAATCTATATGAGGCGACTGTAAAAAATAGTGTAGTAGAAGCTGTTTTGTGTCTAACACTTCAATACCTTTTTGGTGACAAGGCATGTTGGATTGTCACAGTGGTGCACCACTAAGAGTCTCGGGTCCCATTACTGTCATGAGTTCTCTCTAAACAACGATTTTCCAATACTAACACAAACACCAGTGTTAATTACTTTACAAATTGTCACTAGGTGGGCCCACCATTTTATAATTGCCTTCTTAGAGCACACTGAAATTAAAACCATATATGGGTTTTTCCCTGTGGGTACTGCAAGTATTATTTACCCCAATAGTGACTCCTATTTGGTTGACTATTTTCAGCACATACTGTTCAAGTCGTGCGCTTTCCTCGGGGCTAATATCTTGTTCGAAATGATTTATACAACACCAGGCGTGTATTCTCCAGTTCATGATGATGATGGACAAGATTTCTAGAGCAGACACATACTCCTTGGCGTGTCCCCGCGCTGATCCAGAAGCAAGTCAATCATTGCAGGGTGTAAAGCCATGTTTTTAGCTTCATTTTGAAAGTACGCTCAGGATTCTCATGCCTGAAGTGCAGGGGGAGTTTATTCCATTTAGGAGGACCCAGGAAGGAGGAAGAACATCCTTTGGTCAGGGGCGTAAGGAAACTGGAGGGGGCCTCCCTGCACAGTACTTGGACGGGGCCTCCTCCAGACTCATGCAGGAGCTGCAGGGCCAGAGTAATGTGCTGAGGGGGCCCTCTGGAGCTTGGGTACCCCCGCACTGTGGGGGTTGCGGGGTCCTTTGTTACGCCACTGCCATCGGTCCTTATCTTATTCACGCTCGACACACTTGAGGACCGGAGATTCCCTGCGGGCAGAACTAATGGACTCTACAAAACAAGCAGCTTGGGTCACTGTTATAAAGAGCACGAAAAATCAGCAGCAGTGTCTTAAATAGAATTCTCGTCTCAACAGGGAGCCAATTGATAATTAATATCCTATATACATTAAAAAGGGATGTGGGTCCCAGGTCAATAGTTTATCCCCCAACATTAAAAGGGCTGGTCCTCCTCAAAAGTGAAGTAGGCAGCTCATGTGCCTTTAGCACTGAGGCCCATATTTATACTTTTTTAGTGGCGCATTTGCACCGCTTTTTGATGCAAAAGCAGCGCAAGCTTACAAAATCCAATTTTGCTTTGCAAGGTTGCGCCGCTTTTGCGTAAACAAATGATGCAAAGGCGGAATTAAAAAAGAATAAATATGAGCCTTAGTCCTGACATTATCACAGGCTTGCCTGCCTCACCGATGGCTTCAATAACCTCCTACCATTTTTTTTTTCATGTCAAAGGGACCACAAATGGTAATGAGAAAAGTGGAACTACATGTCGGGATATTCCCTGAGAAGTGCTTGTGCGCGCTATAAGTACCTTATAAATAACGTGATAACATAACATTTTTAACGTTTGCAGCTGAAAACCAATCACTCCCTGAAGGTCATCGTCATGGGGACAGGTGACAGTTGTGTGCATGTAAGGTTCTGAGGTAAGCATTAGCTATATCTCGGTGAGTAACCCGAAAGAACACGCATTCTAAGCCTGCTGCACACATTCATTTGGAGTGCTAAAGTTAACAGCCTGTGTAATTTATATATCATGAATCAACAAAATGAGAAACACTTTTTACCTTAATTATCACTTTTATCTCACTGAATGAGATATATTACCTATTGACGGTCGCCATTAGGTACTTATAGTTAGGACCTAGTTTCCATAGGAAAAGCGTTTTTGACTTGCCTAAATCTTTACCCCCATTTGATGAATCTTCATGAAATTTTCCAAAATAAGTGTGCCACTGATTCTGGTTGCACATGAAAAGTTTCAGGGCGATCTGTCAAGTGGGGGCCGAGACAAGGGGGGTAAAAAATAAGTGCATTTTTCATGTTAATTCCCTTATGGATTTTGAACACGACTACAGTCCAAACCATTGGCTGGAATTACACCAATCTGGCAGAAAGGTAGTTCTCGGTACAGAAAGTAGGCTTTTTGTTATTTGTTGTAAAACCATTCAGTATTTATTTGAGATTTTAAGGAAAATCCAAATTTGTACATCTAGATGCGTGAATAATTGGTCAACTCTCCTGATCTTGTGGAGAGATCTGATTGGCTACCAACACTTCATGTTGGCAGCCATTTTGGGACTAGGACTCAGCCAAGTCCCAAACAAAAAAAATAAAGAAAAGGGGGGACGGTATAAATACCCTGACTCCCCCTAGCCTTGATGTTGAGGTCACCCTGGGACCTCGCCATGGCAAAAAAAAAAATTCAAATGATTGCTGCTAATTTGCAGCAAATTCACAAACTTGTGGCAATTTAAAAAAAAAAAAAACAAGTGCAGGCTCCCATGCTTGTTTTCAACAAAGCCACTGGGTGGGCCAGGTTCTGGGGGCATGCTGACTTATAAAAAACCAAGGAGGGGGGTGCATGGGGCCCTCATCCCGAGGCTCTCATGAGCCCCAGGAACTAGCACCTCCACAAGGCTTTATTGTAATTAATGGGGTGGAGCGTGGACCCCCTTCCTTTAGGCTCCATGAGACACAGGGACAACCACCTCCTCAGGGCTAACTTAATTTAGAAGCAGGGGCCGTGCATACCGCTCAGGCCCCGAGGACCACCTCTTACCTCAGGGTTACTAAATATAGATGTGGGGTGCCACACCAACCCGCTGCCCCCAGGGACCACCACCTCTCCAGGGCACTATCCATAATTTTAAGTTGGAGGGGCCACCATATTGGGCCACTTAAGGCCCCGGGGACTACCACTTCCCTGGGGCCAGTCCATGCACATCAGAAGAGAGGACTGCAGCTCAGAACCCCACCTGGAGCCATTAATGGCTGTGGTAACTGCCACCTCCCACGTCTGGCCGAACCAACACTAACTCTGCTTCCAGCAAGCAGGAGCGTGAAACTGTGGAAACAAATGAAGATTGCTCCCGCATGCAGGAAGTTGCAATTCTAGCAGCTCCCTGTGTGCGGGAGCAATGCCGGCTCCTGCGGGAAGCCGGCTGGGACCTTGAGGGCCTGGAGTTCAAAACTGCACTACAGGCTACAGTGGCAGGACTGAGACATGCTCTACAGTGCTACTTTAGAGGGTGGCACAATGTGTGCAGCAGCCCTATTGTAGTATTTTTAATTTACAGACCCTGGGTATAGGTAGTTCCATTTACTATGAAGTTATAAGTAAAAGAAATTTACCAATCTGGTGTAGGCCAATATTTCCATGTTTTCAAAGGAAATCACAAGCACTTTACCTCTGATTAGCAGGCAGAAACACACACAGTCCTATAAGCCAACAAAAAACAAGTTCAGCAACGGAAAGCAAAGGAAAACAAAAACATACAGTGTGTCACTTCCAACAGCATTTATTCTAGAGAAGGGCCACATTTGTTTTACTTATGAAACATTTATAAAGGGCTGACATCGTTACTAGGAGTGCAGACTATTGTGCATTCATAACAAAATAAAAGAATAAAAAAAAATCCAGTCATAAAATTGGCAAGAAGACGGGACCCAGTGAAATCTTTCATAGGCACAGATTTTGCGCACTGGCACCTGCCAGCTCTTGGCCACTTTCAAGAATAGGTTTATTCCCTGTAACTCTCTGATGCACCCACAGTATTTTAGTTAAAGCTGTATCTGAAAGGCAGCGTTGGCATAGCAGAATATGTGATATCAAGCCATAATTCAATAAAGCCAAT
The DNA here is from genome assembly GCF_031143425.1 of Pleurodeles waltl. Lineage (NCBI taxonomy): Eukaryota > Metazoa > Chordata > Amphibia > Caudata > Salamandridae > Pleurodeles > Pleurodeles waltl. The sequence continues at coordinate 639,634,483 of NC_090446.1, read as the reverse complement.
TTCCCCCTCTAGAGCAGAACTCTTCACCTGCCAGGGCGTGACTTGAAATATTGGCAGCTCCATTTATCTCCTTGCAAGTTCCAAACTACTTCTGAACCCAGACATCTTGCTGGGTGTTATGTTAATAGTTCACAATCCCTTCATCTATCGTCCTCGCCCTACCAGTTTCCCTACTTAACATTGTCTCCTTTGATTTTGGAAAAAATACAATAATTTTAATCTAATATAAAGAGAACTAGCAGTGCAAAACAAATGCCTTGTCTCTGTTACTTTGGCCAGGATACCTGCATTTCAAGGAGAAGGCAGAAGTTTGTTTTTTTCATTTTACAGTCTGAGTCCTTTTGAGATATATGATCACAAACGTACAGGTATAAAAGAGGGGTGTGCTTCTGTTGTCTTCAAACCTTGGCAAGAAGAGCATGGAATGTCTGAAGTGGCGCTTCAGAAATCAGAGATGAGGTACCTCCATCAACTTCATGGAAAGAAAACAGATTCAGGGGACTTTCCTGAAAGTCTTACAGTCTTGCGTACTTATTTTAGACTGGGCTGTGACATTAACAGATATGTGAAAGAGCACTCTAACTCTCCTTTTCACTTGCGTGTCCAGAAAAATATACAACTTTTCTCCACAAGTCTTATTTTGTCCAGTATATGTTCACTAAAAAAATAAGGATCGCCCTCATTTCAATTTAAATCTGTTCGGCACAGCCTTTTTCCTCTCTATGATCCAGCCTTCGTCTTGTCCCATGGACATTGATGTATGTCTTGTTTTCTCCACTAACCCACCTGATGCTGTTACGCCTTAAAAAAGCCCCAGTACTGTGATCTCAAATTGAACAAAAAAGTGAGTCGCTCCTCAAATCCTGTTGGGTCTGTTACATTCTGATACTTGTAATTCTACATAGATAGGATACAAGTTAAGCTACACATACCAAACAACAATATAAAAAATGACTTGAGTGATCTGTTCACAATTGTCATTGGCATCTTGGGATCCCTGTTACTGTTTCCTGTGATATTACTGCCTAACTGAGAAGGGCTGTAGTTTAGGAATATCAGATTAACACCTTAAATTTATATCCCTGTGTGAAGTGGTCCCTACCACTAGAGTAGAGATCTCTCTATAGAAAAATAGGGGGAGAGAGATGGAAATCTCCAGTCTAACGTTTGTGAATTGCATTTTGGAGTACATAAAGTAATAATACTTGTTTTAACAAACGTTATTGAATTTCACAAAGCAATTACACGTTGTAATCATCATTGATCATATTTTACCTTACTCTTCTGGCATTCCATGAAGCCTAACTATACTTCTCATCTTGGTTCATACGATTGCATGTTGCGGTGTAGTTGCATAGCATAGTTCTGGTACTACTTTGGCATTTAGTAGGAACATAAAGTACTAAAGAACTAAGACCACAAAAAAAGGAGAAACTACCCTGTCCCCTCCCCAATTACCATGCCTTTTACCTCTGTGTTGATGTAATCCATCTTGTCGTCTTTTTGATTGTGCGTGTTACTGTGTCCAGGAACCAACTATGTCACACAACTTATTTACCAGTCAACCCTTAACCACACACAGCCTCGGCTAACAAAAAAAAGGGGCAGGGTAGGAATACCCTGAACCCCTTACTTTGGTGCTGGAGTCCTTCTGGGACCTCCACACACCCAGGCAAAAAAGTATTTTTTTTAAATTGTTTGGCGCAAAATCACATTGGATTCGCAAATCCATGGGAAAAAGTGTAAAAAAAAAAATCAAGTGTGGGCGTCCCCACTTGTTTTAAAAAACGCCCTCGGGTGGGCCAGGTTCCGGGGTGACCACCATCTCCCTGAGGCTTTATTCCTATGAAGGAGGGGAGCCCTGTGGACCCCACTCCATTTGGCTCCTTGAGCCCTGGGGACCAACACCTCCCTGGGGCTCTAAGTTAGAAATGGAGCAGTGCGTCACGGACCCCCCTCCTGGGGCTTTACTATGCCCTGGGGTCCACCACCTCCTCTGGTCTAGATTATTATAGATGTAGTGGATCCATGCAGGTCCCCTAGGCTCCATGGACAACCACCTCCCTGGGGCCAAATGTATTCTTTAAACGGAGAAGGGGGGCTGTGGCCCCCTCCCTGGGCCGATTTTGGACCTGGAGACCCCATACCCTGGGCCTGGCCACTAGTCCCAGAGTGCCCTGCCCCCCACTTAGAACACCTAGAAAAACTATAATTTTTTCCCAAAAATAAGCCTTCCTTTTTATTAATTCTTATAAGTCACCCCTAACATACGCGCAGAAGACTCATAGGGAAGGGTGCATGATATTTAACAAGTAGGACATTGGAAATTACGTTTTACATATCCTGGCAGTTTAAAATTCCCAAAGTCATTTTTCTCTGCTATTAGGCTGTCTCTCCCACAGACTAACACTGGCTCACCTGATTATATTTAATAAGTGATAACCTCAGATGAGGAAAAGATACAGAAATGCTGATCATACTCAAATGAATTGTAATTTAAACTTCTCTGTAATGATTAATCAAATGTAATGTTACTATTCTGAAAATGATACTTTTAAAATACAGGCATTATTCTGTATCAAGTTTGCTTGCTTTTCTGCCTGTGGCCTGGGTCACATGACTGTAACTGGCTCTCCAGTTGTGGGTTTTGTATTCTTTGCAGACATTGAGACAAAAGAGGCGTGGAAGGGGGGGGAGGGGTCTTCCAGGTAGGATGATTGGCAAGGAGTTATGCCCTGCCCTGATTACACTTCAAAGCTCCCTACCTGCAGCACACACAAAGGAACCTGACACCAGGCCTGCCCTTCCCTCTATAACCCAACACAGGTTGGAGCAAGGACCAGGAGAGGAACCCAACAGAAACTGTTTTGGGGGTATGCCAAGGCATTATCCGACACAAAGGCTGGCAGCAGGTATAAGAGTGAGACCTTCCTAACCTCTCATCAGAACACTCCTGGGCCTGTGGAAGATTCAGAATAAGGATTCCCTGCTGTCTGATGAAGGAAGATGGGGCCTGCTTGCCTTGAACCCAGGCTCCCCAGAAGTGACACCAAGGGTCAGTTAGCTTACCTCCTGTTTGCACTACAGGGAAACAACAAGGTGCCAGAGGCCTTTTCTGTTTTCCAGCCGACCAGCCTGAAATGGAGTCACCTGGTCCCCTCCACTGACCTCCGTGGGAGTAAGTTCTGACCCTCTAAGTGCTGTTATCAAGGTCCTGGACCCTTGTTTGAAGTAAAAGTGTATTTCTCTCTGTGCAACTTAAGGTTTCACAGGATTCTGCTACCAATGCAGGACCTTCCAGTGCAGAACCTCACAGGAGCCTAGTAGGCAGCTTCACTGAGATCAACTCAGTGATGCACAGATGTAGGTCACTATATTGCAGTACCTTGCAGCTATTGATTGGCAGCTTCACCAGAATCCATGAAGCAAGGTACAGACCCGACCAATGCAGAACCTCGCTTTGCAGCACAACGCAGCCCTGGATCAGTGGCTCCATTGGAACTGATGCAGTGTGGCACAGTCTGACTCAGGATCAAGCACAGCAGCATCAAGGACAAAAAGGTACACTTCCAGAAGGCCTTCCTTAGTGCTGTATTTGACCTACGCTCTACTGCAGTCAACCTGACCTTGCAACTTTGTCCCAGTCCAGCGTGAACAGATAACTGCAGTTGGTGATTTGTGCTTTTTGGCCTACTTCCAAGTAAAACATTAAAAAACTCGTATCTCGGATTCCATTGATTGAATCTTTATAATCTTGTTGTGAGTGTATTTATTAAAACTATCTCTATGTTACTAAATTAGTTTGGGATTTGTCTTCTATTGTGTTTTCACGTTATTTCTGTTTAATTACTGCATACATACTTTACACATTGCCTCTAACTTAAGTCTGACTGTTATTGTGCTAAAGTACCAGAGGTTGGAGTACAAGTTTACTTAGTGACTTTCATGGCTCATCCAGACATGGTTTGTGTTTATTTTTTGAGTGGGGCTTCAACCCTCCTCAACTAATAACCCAGTGTCTTACAATTACTTATTCGGTGTTCCACTTTGTACAGATCCTGAGGCCCCAGAAGTTTAATGGACGCATTTCACAATGTAATGCAATTTTAGCTAAAGTTCCCATACACTGCTGTTGATTAGCAGAATTGCATGCATTGGTTTCACTTGTTCCCATGTCATGCAGGTAACCTTTTGCTAGTGTTAATTTTAAAGCATGTTGTGACTTGCCAGCTCACATCTTTAACATAAAAAACGAAACTACCAACACAAACATTCCTAATGTAAGCTGAGAAGTCATCACTAGCTGAAGGTCACCCTCATATAAGGAGAAAGTTGACTGTTTTGCGTGTGGACATTTCTGGGGTAAGCTTTAGTTACAACTCAGAAAAACTGTAGGAAACAAGGTCTCAGCCCGTGCAAGGTAGTCAGCAAGAGTGACCAGATTTTATAAACCAAAAACAGGGACATTTAGCAAACACAGAAGAAGGACTACAAGTTTAAATGGGCTGAGGGGGGCTGAATGACTAACCTGACAGTGGTCATGAGCATAGATACACGGACCACAATGCACCAAGGGAATACATTAAATGCAAGTTTTAAACATATCCACATGCGTTTCACCTAAATTGCTTTTTGAAAACATTTGCTGACTTGTCCTATATTGGATCACGTAATAAAGCGACTCCCTCTGTTTTTAGTTGACCCTGTCTTAAAACCGGACACGTACTAAATGTAATGAAATCTGCTGGGACAGATGGTGAAAAAACAGGACTGTCCCGGAAAATCCCAAATTCGTGATCACACTAAGTCAGCAAATGTGTGTCTTTAGTATGTAACTAAGTCCCGACATTACTATAGGCTAATTCGCTTCACCAGACAGCTCATACAGCCTCAAGAATACAGTTCTTTTTGAGCACCAAGTACCGCACAAGGATAATAATATGAGAAGTGGAACTACAAGTCCCAGCATTCCTAAATATTTTTGCCGAAAATCCATAACTTGCAGAAGGTCACTCTCATGGCATGGGGACAGTACACAGCTATGTGCACAAAAGATTCTGGGGTAAGCGTACTTTACAGCTTGGTTAGTAACAACCATAGAAACAGAGTCTCATCCTGATGCTCAATTTCACTTAGAGAATTTGCCAATTTATCTATTAAGAATCAACAAAATTAAGAAAACTTTCTCCAATCAATGACACCTTTATCCAACTCAATGACATGTTTTTTATACATAGGACTTGCGTTTACCTTTGTTCGGCGGTGCAATATAAATAATGGTCAGTTGTCTGGCTAGAGACTATGCTCTAACTGCTTTCTCAGTGCAAAGATGAATCTTCAATACTCACTGTTCATGTGCAGTTCCAGTAGGTCCCACTATGTATATCGCTTTTGCTCCATTATTGTCAAAATTAAAGCAAAATGCAAGTTCCAGCAGGAGTTTGGAACAGAAGTACTAAGGGGGCATATTTACAAGCCCCTAGCGCCATCTGAGCGTCACTTGTTAGGATGCTACAGTGGCACTGTGTACTGCGCCATATTTAGAAGGCGGCATCAAGCCACTTGTTGTGGCTTAATGCCACCTTGTAAATATGGCCCCTTCACAAGCAGCACTTTGTGTGGAAGGGGCGTGCAATGAGTCTTGCTATGGGTGTTCCATAGCAATACCCATTGCAATTTGATGCTGCCCCAGATATATGAGATTTCGTAAACCTGAGTCAGCACCAAAATCTAATACCTCCCAAGGGTAGGTTGCTCCCCCTGCCGCTGCAGCTCCACCAGCCCAGGCTCCTGAGACCTCCTAGCAAGCCCAGCGAATTCACAGTAAGTACCCCCCCCACCGTCCAGCCCCTCGCCCAGCCCCGCGCTACTCACCTCCTCTCCTGCTTCTCTCCTTCATCTCTGATCTTCCTCTGTGCTCTTCTGTATTCTTCATCTGTACTCTTCTTTCTTCCCTGCTCCCCATCTTCTGTCTTCATCTGTGTTCTTCTCCTGTGTGCTTCTTTCTCTCTCCTCTGCACCGCGACCTGCGTGTGCTTTCTTCTTCCGTGTCCCTCTTCTTGGCTCTTCTCTCTGCTGCTCGTCGCTCCTCTCCTTTACCTTCTTCTGTGATCTTCCTTCTTCTGCTCTTCTGCTCCTCTTCTTCTTTACCTTCTTCTGTGATGTTCTCTCTTCTGATCTTCCGCTCCTCTTCTTCTTTACCTTCTTCTGTGATCTTCCCTCTTCTGCTCTTCTGCTCCTCTTCTTCTTTACCTTCTTCTGTGATCTTCTCTCTTCTGCTCTTCAATCTTCTGCTCCTCTTCTTCTTTCACCTTCTTCTTGGATCTTCCCGCGTCTGCCCTCCTGCTCCTGACTCGTCTCTCTGACCTCCCTCACTCGCCACCCCCTCTGTAACGCCCCTATCTACCTATCTTTCTATCTTTCTATCTTTCTCCCTTACTCGCCACCTCCTCTGTAACCCCACCTATCTTCCTATCCTTTTACCCTTCTATCTCTCACCCTCACTCACCTCCACCTCCACCTCCGTAACCCCCTATCTTCTATCTCTCACCCTCACTCACCTCCACCTCTGTAACCCCCCTCCCCTATCTTCCTAACTTTCCTCCTAAACTTTCTTCCTAAACTCCCCGCCACCCTTAACCCCCCATCTTTTCTCCCCTCTACCTGTCCCCCCTCCCTCCGCTTTCCCGCCGCCACCTCCTGCACACCCCCACCCCCCCAGCTCCCATTCGTCGCCCCACTCCCTTCCCCCGCCCCCAGCTGACCCCTCCCCCCCCTCCTCCCTCTTATGGCAGCCGCAGCGCGACAGAGTTAGCGACCCTTGACCCAAGGGTAGGTCGCTCCCCCTGCCGCTGCAGCTCCACCAGCCCAGGCTCCTGAGACCTCCTAGCAAGCCCAGCGAATTCACAGTAAGTACCCCCCCCCGCCCAGCCCCTCGCCCTGCCCCGCGCTACTCACCTCCTCTCCTGCTTCTTTCCTTCATCTCTGATCTTCCTCTGTGCTCTTCTGAATTCTTCATCTGTACTCTTCTTTCTTCCCTGCTCCCCGTCTTCTGTCTTCATCTGTGTTCTTCTCCTGTGTGCTTCTTTCTCTCTCCTCTGCACCGCGACCTGCGTGTGCTTTCTTCTTCCGTGTCCCTCTTCTTGGCTCTTCTCTCTGCTGCTCGTCGCTCCTCTTCTTCTTTACCTTCTTCTGTGATCTTCCCTCTTCTGCTCTTCTGCTCCTCTTCTTCTTTACCTTCTTCTGTGATCTTCTCTCTTCTGATCTTCCGCTCCTCTTCTTCTTTACCTTCTTCTGTGATCTTCCCTCTTCTGCTCTTCTGCTCCTCTTCTTCTTTACCTTCTTCTGTGATCTTCTCTCTTCTGCTCTTCTCTCTTCTGCTCCTCTTCTTCTTTCACCTTCTTCTTGGATCTTCCCGCGTCTGCCTTCCTGCTCCTGACTCGTCTCTCTGACCTCCATCACTCGCCACCCCCTCTGTAACGCCCCTATCTACCTATCTTTCTATTTTTCTCCCTCACTCGCCACCTCCTCTGTAACCCCCCCTATCTTCCTATCCTTTTACCCTTCTATCTCTCACCCTCACTCACCTCCACCTCCACCTCCGTAACCCCCTATCTTCTATCTCTCACCCTCACTCACCTCCACCTCTGTAACCCCCCTCCCCTATCTTCCTAACTTTCCTCCTAAACTTTCTTCCTAAACTCCCCGCCACCCTTAACCCCCCTCCCCCATCTTTTCTCCCCTCTACCTGTCCCCCCTCCCTCCGCTTTCCCGCCGCCACCTCCTGCACGCCCCCGCCCCCCCAGCTCCCATTCGTCGCCCCACTCCCTTCCCCCGCCCCCAGCTGACCCCTCCCCCCCTCCCTCTTATGGCGGCCGCTGCGTGACAGAGTTAGCGACCCTTGACCCAAGGGTAGGTCGCTCCCCCTGCCGCTGCAGCTCCACCAGCCCAGGCTCCTGAGACCTCCTAGCAAGCCCAGCGAATTCGCAGTAAGTACCCCCCCCACCGCCCAGCCCCTCGCCCTGCCCCGCGCTACTCACCTCCTCTCCTGCTTCTCTCCTTCATCTCTGATCTTCCTCTGTGCTCTTCTGTATTCTTCATCTGTACTCTTCTTTCTTCCCTGCTCCCCGTCTTCTGTCTTCATCTGTGTTCTTCTCCTGTGTGCTTCTTTCTCTCTCCTCTGCACCGCGACCTGCGTGTGCTTTCTTCTTCCGTGTCCCTCTTCTTGGCTCTTCTCGCTGCTGCTCGTCGCTCCTCTTCTTCTTTACCTTCTTCTATGATCTTCCCTCTTCTGCTCTTCTGCTCCTCTTCTTCTTTACCTTCTTCTGTGATCTTCTCTCTTCTGTGATCTTCCGCTCCTCTTCTTCTTTACCTTCTTCCATGATCTTCCCTCTTCTGCTCTTCTGCTCCTCTTCTTCTTTACCTTCTTCTGTGATCTTCCCTCTTCTGCTCTTCTGCTCCTCTTCTTCTTTACCTTCTTCTGTGATCTTCTCTCTTCTGCTCTTCTCTCTTCTGCTCCTCTTCTTCTTCCACCTTCTTCTTGGATCTTCCCGCATCTGCCCTCCTGCTCCTGACTCGTCTCTCTGACCTCCCTCACTCGCCACCCCCTCTGTAACGCCCCTATCTACCTATCTTTCAATCTTTCTCCCTCACTCGCCACGTCCTCTCTAACCCCCCCTATCTTCCTATCCTTTTACCCTTCCATCTCTCACCCTCACTCACCTCCACCTCCGTAACCCCCTATCTTCTATCTCTCACCCTCACTCACCTCCACCTCTGTAACCCCCCCCTCCCCCTATCTTCCTAACTTTCCTCCTAAGCTTTCTTCCTAAACTCCCCGCCACCCTTAACCCACCCTCCCCCATCTTTTCTCCCCTCTACCTGTCCCCCCTCCCTCTGCTTTCCCGCCGCCACCTCCTGCACGCCCCGCCCCCCAGCTCCCATTCGTCGCCCCACTCCCTTCCCCCGCCCCCAGCTGATCCCTCCCCCCTCCTCCCTCTTATGGCGGCCGCTGCGCGACTGCGCAGCGGGCGCAACACTGGCGCGCCCGTCTGCGCCCGTCCGCGCCTGGCCCGCGCCCAGCGCCACGACCCCTGGCCCTCAGCACTCCCATACCCCGCTGCACCGCTACGACCCCATCACCCTCCACGCCCTCAACCCAGGGCGTTCCAGCACCTGCTTCCAAGCCAACCCGAAACGTACCCACGGACCCTTTGCATGTCACACCTGCAAACTTACCTTCCACCACGAAACCACCACGACCACCAGCCCACGCGCCATCAACCACCTCAAATGCATCCTGATCAACGCACGATCCGTCCACAAGCACGCCATTGAACTCTGGGACCTCCTGGACTCCACCGCACCAGACGTCGCCTTCATCACTGAGACCTGGATGAATGCCTCCTCGGCCCCCGACATCACCATAGCCATCCCCGAAGGCTACAAGATTTCCAGGAAAGACCGCACCAACCAAGTAGGAAGAGGTATCGCCATTGTCTTCAAAGACTCCATCAACATCGCCACCTCCACCGAAGACACCCCCCTCGCTGCTGAACACCTGCACTTCCAGATCCGCACAGACCCCAGGACCACCCTCAGAGGATCCCTCATCTACCGTCCCCCCGGACCGCGCGCCCTCTTCAGCGACTCCATCACCGACTTCATCTCCCCGCACGCCCTCGCCTCGCCGGACTACATCCTCCTCGGCGACCTCAATTTCCATCTGGAACAGAACAACGACCCCAACACCACCGCCCTGCTCGACAACCTCGCCAACCTCGGCCTCAAGCAACTGGTGAACACCCCCACCCACATCGCCGGACACACGCTCGACCCCATCTTCTCCCCCAGCGAACACGTATCCTTCAGCCACGCCTCCGCTCTACACTGGACCGACCACAGATGTGTCCACTTTACCTTCCGATGCGAGACTAGCCACCTCCGCACACAACCCATCCCACGTCGACAGTGGAACAAAATCCCCGAAAAACAGCTTCTCTCCACTCTCATCGACAACCAACCCACCTTCTCCGCCGACCCCAACGACGCAGCACTCAGCCTCACGAACTGGATCACCAACGGCGCAGACAACCTCGCTCCCCTCAGACGCCCTCCAAGACAATCCAACACCAAAAAACCTCTCTGGTTCTCTGACACCCTTAAGGAATCAAAGAAAACTTGTCGCACCCTCGAGAAAGCCTGGCGTAAGGACCACACAGCAGACAACATGACTGCCCTCAAGAACGCTACCCGCGAACACCATCACCTGATCCGCGCAGCCAAAAGGAATTTCTTCACAGACAGACTGGACAAAAACAGCCACCACAGCAGAGAACTCTTCAACATCGTAAAAGAGCTCTCCAACCCCAACGCCAACGCCATCACGCCCTCACAAGACCTTTGCAACTCCCTCGCCACCTTCTTCCATCGTAAGATTACCGACCTACACGACAGCTTCGGACACCAGACCCAGCCGACCACCACAGAACCCACACCCCCAGCCATCACCCTCAACGCCTGGACCCACATCAACACAGAAGAGACCAAAGCCACCATGAACTCCATCCACTACGGTGCCCCCTCGGACCCCTGCCCACACTTCATCTTCAATAAAGCCGACAACATCATCGCCCCGCACCTCCAGACCATCATCAACACCTCGTTTTCGTCTGCTTCCTTCCCCGAGAGCTGGAAACACGCTGAAGTCAACGCCCTACTGAAGAAACCTACGGCTGACCCAAGCAACCTGAAGAACTTCCGCCCCATCTCGCTCCTCCCCTTCCCTGCCAAAGTCATAGAGAAGACCGTCAACAAGCAGCTCACCAACTTCCTTGAAGACAACAACCTTCTCGACCCCTCTCAGTCCGGATTCCGAGCCAACCACAGCACAGAAACCGCCCTCATCTCAGTCACAGACGACATCAGAACCCTGATGGACAACGGAGAAACAGTCGCACTCATCCTCCTCGACCTCTCGGCTGCCTTCGACACCGTCTGTCACCGCACCCTAATAACCCGCCTCTGCTCCACGGGGATCCAAGGCCAGGCACTGGACTGGATCGCCTCCTTCCTCTCCATCCGCTCCCAAAGAGTCTACCTTCCACCTTTTGCTCAGACCCCACCGAGATCATTTGCGGCGTCCCACAAGGCTCCTCGCTCAGCCCGACACTCTTCAATGTCTACATGAGCCCCCTCGCCGACATCGTACGCAAACACAGCATCATCATCACCTCCTACGCCGACGACACTCAACTGATACTTTCCCTCACCAAGGACCCCACCAGCGCCAAGACCAACCTGCAAGATGGAATGAAGGACGTTGCAGATTGGATGAAACTCAGCCGTCTGAAACTGAACTCAGACAAAACGGAAGTCCTCATCCTCGGTAACACCCCGACCGCCTGGGACGACTCCTGGTGGCCCACGGCCCGGGGCACTGCACCGACCCCCTGAGACCACGCATGCAACCTCGGCTTCATCTTGGACCCTCTTCTCACCATGACCAAACAATTCAACGCCGTATCATCCTCCTGCTTCCTCACCCTCCGCATGCTTCGAAAGATCTTCCGCTGGATCCCCGCCGACACCAGAAAGACCATGACCCACGCCCTCGTCACGAGCCGCCTGGACTACGGCAACACCCTTTACGCTGGAACCACCGCTAAACTCCAGAAACGTCTGCAACGAATTCAAAATGCCTCCGCCCGCCTCATCCTCAACATACTCCGCAACAACCACATCTCCGCACACCTGAGACACCTGCACTGGCTTCCCGTCAGCAAAAGGATCACCTTCCGTCTCCTCACCCACGCACACAAAGCCCTCCACAACAAGGGACCAGAATACCTCAACCGCCGCCTCAGCTTCTACGCTCCCACCCGTCTTCTCCGCTCCACCAGCCTCGCTCTCGCCGCCGTCCCTCGCATCCGCCGCTCCACGGCAGGTGGGAGGTCCTTCTCCTACTTGGCGGCCAAGACTTGGAACACCCTCCCCACCATCCTCAGGACCACCCAGGACCACTCTGCATTCCGGAGACTTCTCAAGACCTGGCTCTTCGAGCAGCAGTAACCCCTTCCCCCTAGCGCCTTGAGACCCGCACGGGTGAGTAGCGCGCTTTATAAATGTTAATGATTTGATTTGATTTGATACCTCCCCAGGGGTGGTGTTAACATGGCATAACAAGAAGAAATGCTTTAATTTCTCCTTGTTTTTTGTTCTTTCTGTGTGTGCTGCATTCTGCACTAGTTGCACTAGTGGCCAGTTCCTCTCCCCTGTTGAAACAATACATTTGGGCTGAGGAGGTGGTTGTCCCTGGGGCCCAGGGGGTCCACGCAGACCCCCTACATATTTAATAATCTAGCCCCAGGGAGGTGGTGATCACCAGGGCTTAGTAAAGTCCAAGGAGGGGGGGATCCGCGATGCACCCTTCCATTTCTAAATTAAAGCCCCAGGGAGGTGGTGGTCCCCGGGGCTCAAGGAACCAAATGGAGTGGGGTCCACGAGGCTCCCCTCCTTCACAAGAATAAAGCCTCAGGGAGGTGGTGGTCCCCGGGCTGATAAGAGCCTCGGGAGAGGGGTCTAGTGCACCCCCTTCTTTTTTCAATATATCGGCATTCCCCAGGAACCTGGCTCACCGGGGGGGGTGGGGGGGCATTTTTGAAAACAAGCCAGGGAGTCCACGCTTCATTTTTTTGTTTTACACTTCTTCCTGTGGATTTGCGAATTTGATGTGATTTTGCAGCAAAAAATGTTTTTAGATCCTTTTTTGGCTCAGGGTTTGGGTGTCCCAGAGGGACCCCAGCACCAAGGGTAGAGATTCAGCTTATTCTTACCCTTCCCCTTTTTTTTGTTAGCCAAGGCTGTGTGTGGTTCAATGTTGACTGGTAAATGAGGTGTTGGCTGCAGAGCCTGGTCGCAAGCTAGTCTCTGCAGGTAATCCCTGCCACTCACAGCTGAAGGCCATGAGTGGCATGCTGTTGGCTGCTTAGAGATGGTTGGCCACAGGGCCTGGGCACAGGCCAGGCCCTGCAGACAACCCAGCCCTGCAGCCAACCCTCTCCAGTCCCAACCCTCGCTGTGCCCCCACCATGCACAGTTTTCTCAAAAAAGATTTTACTGCAAATGTTGCAGTGATAAAATCAATGATGCCATAGAGGTGTCGTCAGTTATATAATATATGGAGGAATTAGCTGTGCATGGCAAGGGCGTGAGTTATAATTACTTTAGGGCACTTGTTATAGTTAAGTGAGATAACTATTACTGCAGAATTTCTATGGTGTGTGCGAGAAAATTCAGAACCTAACTATAACGTCCCTGTAATCTTTGTTTTTTTCAGTGAATGTCTATGGATTTTTTAGCACACACGCAAGTTAATATGACCAGCGCCAGCAGCCAACCCTACCACATGCACCCAAACCCAAGGTGTGCACGGACTTCGGCCGTGCACGGCATGAAATTGGATACAGAGGGTGTTTTTTTTCCATTTTTTTCTGGATCTGCAGATCCACTGCTGATTTACACAGGGGACCGCACTGAGCGATGCGGACGTGCGTATTGGATGTAAAAATAAAAATTGGGCATGTTTTTGTCCCTGAGGGGTGCTTAAGAGACCCCACTGTTGGCCACATTTAAGAAAGCCTAGCACCTCTTGCGCCACATTAGCATCATTTCTTTTGACGTTAATGTGGCTCAAGGAGGCAAGTTTTGCTGTGCCATATTTACAAGTGGCACATTGCATACATTGAGCCACTTTGGTGCCCCTTTGCAGCAGCGTATGTCGGGGGTGGGTGCCGGCGTTAGGAGATCCATAAAAATGGTGCAGTGAAATCTACAAGATTTCACTGCGCCATTTCTGGCATAATTTTTAATGCCTGCTTAAGGGCAGGTGTTGACATGCAACAACCATTGTAATCAATGGGCCTCCTTGCACTATGCTACACTAGCATCAACATTTTTGACACTAGTGTAGCAAAGTGTCACAATAGCCTCAAAAATGTTGACGCTATTGTCCTACCTACCACCATGGTGCACAGTATGTTAAATACAGCACAACCAAGGTTTCGTTAGGTGCCTGTACAGGGGTGCTGAAAAAGTGGCGCATCAGAGGTGATGCACCACCTTTTCATAAATCTGGGCCTATGTGTCCTATGGGGTCAGGATACCGGTATCCTGACCCATTGAGTGTTTTTGCACTGTTTTTCCTACACCCCCCCCAGCTGATGTGTCAAACCAAATTTCAGCCACAACTTTTCTGCCAGGTTGCGGCCAGCCCATCAGGGTCATGCTTTTTTCCGTGGATCCACAGAGTATCTGCATCCCCAGATTTACATATATTTTTTAATCTAAAATACCTCAGAATCCACTGAACAGATTTACACAAAACACAAAAGCATGATCTGCTGACCAAGATCTAGCTTCCTAATAACTTTGGTATAATTTAATTCAGCCGTTAGGGCTGTAGCCGTGTCTAAAGAATGCAAACTCCTCATAAACACAGAATGGGCAAAAAGGTTTTTGGCCTCCCCTTTTTCAGGGCCCCTGCTTGACTAATCACCCCGCAGCTGAACTGACCAAAGTATAAGTTTTGAAAAGTTTGTGAAGATTAATCAAACAGTACAAAATTTATTGGAAAAACCACAAATGCTCCGTCTATGGAAAAAAAGGTCCTAACTATAACTACCGATATATATATATATATATATATATATATATATAAATCGATAGATAGATAGATAGATAGATAGATAGATAGATAGATAGATAGATAGATCGATAGTGACCACCACCTCCCTTGGGCCAGGCTGTTTCTATCAAGGGGGAGAGGTGTTTTTTTTAATCCCCGGAGACCATAACCTTCCTGGGGCCAGCCCATGCACTTTAAAAGCAAGGGGGCCACACAGACCCGTTCCTGGAGCCATTAATGGCCATGGGGCCCACCGCACCTCCCAGGCCCTGATTCAGAGGTGTCCACCCACAGGACATAGCTGTTTGCTTTCGCTTGGAGAGAGCTATTTCCCAGCTCCCGCCTGGCGAGAGCAAACAATAACTCCACTTCCAGCAGGCAGGAACAGGAAAAATGCTCCTGCTCTCTGGGAGTGAAGTGAAGTTTTCATCTGTTTATCTTGACAGCAGGCAGGGAAACAGATGAAAGAATTGCTCCTGCCCGCGGGGCGCTGCATTTGCCAACACCTGTCACGCATGGCTGGGATTGGCTGTATGCATGCATGCAGTGGGTTGGCTGATGGCCTGGCCACAGGCCAGACCATGCAGCCAACCCCTGCCACATATGACCAAAAGCCGTGAGCGGTATAGTTTGGATGGTAAATATTACTTAACGAATAGAAATTCACTGAAAAAAACAAAGATTACAGGGACATTATAGTTAGGAAATAATACTGAGAAAACTTTTGAAATTCACTAAAAACAAAGATTAAAGGATCGTTGTAGTTAGGTTCAAATTTTCACTCAACAAACTATCGAATTTCAGCTGTTATAGTTAGAGTTATTTCACATAACTACAACTCCTGCGCAAGGATATCTATAACTTATCCTCTCGCCACTCACGGCTAATCCCTCACATAGTACATCACTCATAACATCCATTATGACAGCATTGATAATATCATTACAATATTTCCTGTAAAATTATTGATTTAAAAAACTGTGCATTTCAGGGCTGCGAGTTATAATTACCTTAGTATATAAGTTATAGTTACTTGAAATAACTAACTATAATAGCTGAGTGTCTATGGTTTTCTGTGTGTAAATTCTGAAGCTAACTACAACTTCCATGTAACCTTTGTTTTTTTAGTGAATAGATAGATAGATAGATAGATAGATAGATAGATAGATAGATAGATAGATAGATAGATAGACAGATCGATAGATTTGCATGATGTTTTCCATTTATTGGCCAGTTCTGTTTAAATGTTGGTCAGCTGACATGTTTGGGACTAAAGCCTAACTGTTTTCACTGTGAAAATGAATGTTAGAATAATATTTGCTGTGCATTTCGCGTAAGTACGAATACATGGCACCATTGTCTCAGCATACTGTGCCAAAATGGAAGTAAAAAGCAAGGTTTGGGTGGAGTATGTTTCTTTAGTACTAAATATCTCAAGCATTATACATTTGAATGTTTCTACAGAATAGAATTCTCAAAAAGCTGAAACCCAATACTGTGCAAAAGCAAATTGAAAAGTAGAAGACAAGATGAAGACTGCAGGACACCATGACCAACATTCACTATATGTTTTTGCAGCGCAGTGTCAAAATTGGTTGCACGGTGTTGCACAAAGAGTAAAACACAGCAAAGCAACATAATTAATGTGCTGGTGCTCATACAAGGCTATTAACAGCATGACTGGGGAATTAGAAAAGTTCCCTGACCACATCCTCAATTTGTAATAGGTCAACCTTAAAACAGTGATCATTTCAACAACAGTCCCTGTTAGAAGGCCTGGCTTACTGCTCATGACTAAGTTGGTGCAGGGTTGCAATACTCCAAACCGCTCGCAGCACATGAGGATACTTAACAATAAAATTACATTTCCCAGGAATTAGTAAACTCTCATATTTTTTGGAGATGGCAGCATCCATCTTGAATCACTTGATATACGTCCCCTCATGTTCAAGATGCCTGCTAGGTAGTCATGCTGCAATGTTGGAACAGATAGGATCTTTCTTTTGGATTTTGGGAATTAATTGGAGTAACAGGTTGCTCTAACCTTTATCTGTGCAGGATCCAAAGGAAGTGATGTTATTTTCCATCTCTCACCAATTCCACCAATGACCATAAATAATAACACATGAGGTTAGTGGAAGATAAGCACAGATCCTTCTTGACTTCATATCCGTATAACTCCTAGAAGCCACAGAACCTAAAAGTCCTGAAACCACTTTTTTTTGGTTTTGCCTGCACGGCGCTCGGGCTGTGATTATGAGATCTTTTGTGATAAAAAAAAAATCTTAAAAGGGACTTACAGCCCGTCAACAACAAACCTATGACTTACCATCCATAGCTTCGCTGTTCACGCTCTTTTCTTGCTTGTCACTGGTCAGCAGCAGCTTTTCATTTAATCAGGCTGCATTTCCTGTCTTCTTTCCTCAGCTTCGGCAGTTTAATGGAACTTGGACAAAGTACTGTTTCCAGCTGGTGGCTAATGACTGTTGGCTAGTGTCCTTCCACTGGCTGTGCACTTTTGAGGAACTTTTTAATCCCACGCTTCTCACCTACTGATGTGGTTAAATGCTGCAGTGGGATGTTTGTCAGCTGCCTCTCCAGTGCATGTGCGTTGGTGTACAGGCACAGCTTGGTGCCTCCCTCCCCACAGCTTTGATACGGCATCGCATTTCAGCATCATAAGAAAGATCGCAATGTCAAGCTTGGATATTGACTGCCGGTGGTGGCATTGTGTGGAGGCAGTTTGCACAGCACCTTTGCACCTCGCCTCGAACATCAGGTTTTATCGTTTGTGCTATAATCTTCCATGTTCCTCTGAATCCATGAGGGGACATCATGAGCTAAAAATCCTTCACATTATATTTTTTTATTGTGCACTATAAAACCAAGCCCGTCTGTTTCACATTCAAGGTTGCACTCTGATTAATAGTATATACACTTTTCATTAACTGAAAAAGGTGCTTGTGAAAGTGCAAGTCCCATTATTTTTGAAATGCAGTATATCAAGATTATAGACAAAAACAGGGAAAAGATTCGATTTTCTGGAGTGCAACATTAAACTTCTTAGGTACATAAACTGGCAGCAGAAATAACATATTATCTTTTTTAATCGCAAATGCTGGTTTCATGGCTGAAATGTTGTTATATTTAGTCACCTAATGTTTATCAAGCTTCCCGCAATGAGAACACTTGCACAATGTTTGCTATTAGTATTCAGCCAAGGTTATGTGGTAGTTTACCGTCTCGTGCACTCTTGAGTGCAACCTCTCCACCCCCGCTCTAGCTCTCTGTGAAAACAAGCAGTTTAGAGAGCAGCTCTCATGCAGCAGAACCAGTGAGCTCACAAAAGGTAAAGACCAAACGTCGAAGTCTTCAAAAAAAAAAAATATATATGTTCAGTGTCTCGGCAGCATTGGTAGCACAGTGCCTTAACAGTATTTTCATAATAGAAAATCTTCAAAAGCAGGGCAAGCCTGTCACAAGATCGGTAACGTCAAAAGTATTTCATTTATCCAAATTTAAGTCTTTACTGCCATTAAAATATATGAGTTTATTAAGGAAAAAAAGATGCTGTGCTGAAGTATGTCTTTGAAGTTGCAGAAGTTTAGTTGGGAAATAAAATCTATTCAAATGGCACTGCTTAGCCAACATGTCTGCAACCGCAGCAACGTTCACACTTTGGTGGGTCGGCGTCAGCTGCCAGCACCCTGCCGGCTAGACCCTCAAACGCCCTCCCAACACCTGCTAAGTTCCACACCGCCATCCAGTCCACTGCCCTGCACCTTGTGCGCCCAGAGCAGGCTTGTGTACCCAACTGAGGCCTAGAGTACAGCGCCCATTCAAAAGTGCCTCAAAGTATACTAATGACCTGCGATCAGAGACCTTTCCATTGAAGTAAAACAGTCTTACTGTCCTGTCAAGCGACCACAAGAAACTACATCAACACAGAGTTTCATTTAAAGCGCACCGGGGACGTGTCTTTTTAACTGGTAGTAACGTAACACTGCCCAAAAGTATCATACTTATGAAATTCAGTTACAAAACTAATGTGTAGCATTACTCCTTGGCATAGCGCACTAGTTACGGATTATCCGGGAAACATGAGTCCACACACCACCAACAGTGCTGAGGGGGTGCCAGGTGTTTCTATGGCCGTCGGCGATTGGTTGAAGTGAAACACATCACAGGATTGGCTACGGCTAACTTCTTAGTGGTAGTTATTTACACTGTGTTGTCTTTGAGACCTCAAAATGCCTGTTTTTACCAACAGGCCCTTCCTGACTACCGTTTGCCCCTTCGGTTGGAAGCTTTAAGCGCTGACATCATGCATTGTTCTAGGAAATGGAAAAAGCTGTTAAATGTACTGGCTGTGTTGCAAAAACTGAGGGAAAAAACTCATATGCTGTACCAAAAAGTCAATTGTTAACTTCTGTCCTCGGATAAACTAAGCAATTTTTAAACAAGCATTTACAAAGCCAACAGGGTTCACCTATGTGCAGTCTATTGGCTTTGTGAGTTAAAGTATACAAAAAAAGCACCATGATGGGGTCAGCAATGGCCACGCCACAGTGCTGTTTTTATTTACTTTAAGCCATCTTGCACAATGCCCGTGCAGCTGTGCAACATCTTTAAAAAAGCATAAACAACGCAAAATAGCTTGCACATACCTATTTGGCTTTGATAATGTTTGTAAATGTGTTTCATAGCAGCATGGGCTGTGAGCAAAATGGTTTAAAGGAAACAAAAAAGTGCTATGATGAACTCAGTGTTTGCCGCGTTATAGCACTTTTTTCGCCATGTTGCTTGTACTGACCTTCTGACAAAATCATCTTCATGGGATTTATTATGTGTGCCTCAACTGAGTGCATAATATTTACACCTAACATGGGAACTAACTTACATTTTTCATTTGATAAGGCAGCACCTTTCATTTCAAAGAATAAAGTCTGCTGTAAGCCTTCCATAGGCAGCACAGCTTTCAACAGATGTTTAAAAGTCTTGTGTTTACTTTTGCAGTCTTTTACAAAATGTCTTGTCTGTCCATAATTTAAGACTGACCTTTTCGACACTTTCTTACTCTCTGTTCTTCAGGTAAAGACCCTCTTATGGCAACTAACCTCATTGGCTCAGGAATTTTCAATATCCTACTCCCTTCTTTCCTGAGACAGACTTCTAACACTTTTGTCTTTTCTGATTTACCTCTAGATAAACAATGAACCTATCATACCACTATCTCTATAAGCTCATCACACTTAGTAGGAGCAGTAACAACTAGCACTTAGCCGAAGTTAATAAAATAAAGATGATCTCTCACTTCTGGTCAACCAGTCTCCATTACCAATCAATTAAATGTGGCAATAAATGTCATTAAATCTTGATGGCCCTGATACAGATTCAATATCGCTGTATTTAGAGAAAGACTATGTAAAGGCCTATAAATCAGCTTCTGTGTTTGCTAACACAAACAGTTTTATTATAAATGGTTAAGTCTGTCTGCCAATGGAATACTCCAATTACTTTATTCACACTTAAACATGACAGTACAAAGGCTGCAGTGCCAATTTCATAGGATACCGAAAGGACCTCTCTGAGGGTATTACTAGAATCACAGAGGAAAAAGAATGTGTAAAATATTTGGTATCTCTGAAGGCACTTGGCAGTGCCCATGAATCTAAATTTTGTTTTTAGGTCAAATGAATATGAATTCAATATTTCATCTTTGCCTTCAACAAACTACATATCCCAAGCTTAATGGTAGTTAACTCTAATAACTGAAATATGATATTCTCTGACTTAAGCAAACTGATTCCCTGTTGTAATTTGGATATGACTTTGAAGGTCTGAGACAGAGTAGTGCCCAAATCCATTGTTTGGGTTGGATGATAAGGCAATCTTGGAGGTTGCAATATCCTTGTTTGTAAGATCAAACTAAAGTTATGTCCTTTTCATTTCACACTAATCCCCACCAACAACCAAATACCCTAAGATATGAAGGTATGGGTAGAAGCAGGAAAAGGGGAATGGGATAAGAAAGAAAACAGATGCAAACGACTCCACATACTGCTGTTTCACTTCTGGGGCTAAGAAAGTCTCCAGATTGTACTAGAATTATATAACATATAGAGATGCTTTGAGTAACTTGGCATTATAATACCAAATGTAACTGTAATTGTGAATAGATATGCTAAATTTCAGTATAACCAACTCTCTATGATTTGATATGTAACTGGAAATTCCCACAATCTAAAAACAAGAAAACAGAAATGTCTTAAAAATACATGTGAAACCACTCGTCTCCCAATATTTAGAATAACTACCTTAAGTTTTGTTACTATACATTTGTTGTCGATGAAGTGTAACGTTTTACTAAACATTTGTAGAACTGAAAAATAAGGAACACAATTAACTTTCTATGGTTCCCTAATCTTACCAATATATACACTGACTGTAAACCTACTACTTGTACAGATCATTCATAAATATATAGATAAGCACTGTACTCGTAATAATCCATCTAGTTCCTTCACAAGCACTGTTAGAGGAACATATAATTCCAGTCTTAAGAGGGCAGACAATTTTATCTCAGTCCTAAGAGCTTAGAATAATTATTCAAGACACAGTTTAAACTTCATTTTCAGTCACCTATGAATGCAGAATACCTATTTGTAATCCATAATGTCATGGAATGATCCTTTAAAGACCTCTGAACAACGTCAATGCAGCACAATCCTGACTGCAGCAACATTGTCGCACGATTGAGGAAGTCATTGAAGAAGATTCAAGATGGCTCCAGTCTCTCTAGACGAAGGGTCTTGAAACTGGGGGGCGGGCCCCCCCAGGGGGGCCTCAAGTGATCCCGGGGGGCACCAGGCTCTGGATGAAAAATACGAGCAGCAGTTAACAGCTCTAGAATGAACTATCACCACAAGCTGGGAGTATGTGCCGGAAGGGAAGGGACTCCAACCCCTCTTCTAATAATCATACACTGGATACTTTAGCACATCAGTAAAGCCTGCCTGATCAGAATAGTATGTTTGGAATCATGTATTTGATTGCATTTTTAAAACTGTAACAAGAACTTAACTGCCATATTTAAATAAGTGTAGACATATCTCAACATTGCAGTGTTCTAAGAATCATTGTGAAATATTTGGATGGGGGCACGATTATTTTTAGTTTCCGCTGGGGAGGGCGCAGCATTATAACATTTGAAGACCACTGCTCTAGACCCACAAGACTTTGTGGCCTAGTCAGAAGCCTAGCTTGCTGTCGATGTTCTAACACACAGCAAATCTTCAATTTGTGCACAGCCTGAACCCAGTCACCACCAGCGTTCTGTAAGTATATCAGTATGCTCACGACTTTTTTTAAATAGATTCTGAGCACTGTGTAACCTCACACCTTGTGAAAGGAACTAGTTTATTCCATCCTGCATCTAGGCACAGTGCCTGGCTGGCATTGGGGGCAGCTTTTTAGCGATCATACGGTCAGGAACGTTTGGTGACGTAGTTGATTAGTAAGTATTTGAAGCTGGCATTTCTCAATACTTTAACTACATATTCCCAAGCTGTGACCACTCAACATCACAGTGGAGTGTTTGGAGTGTATAAAGTTGAATGATTGTCCTACCAGCACTTGTGATTGCCAATGTGGCCTGAAGCTTTTTGTCTGCAGGTGATTTATCCCTTTCTTTTCCCCACGTCATACAAATGTTATTCACAATTTAGTTGTGGTTTAAGAAATTACCTACTGGTATATTATGAGCCTAAGTCCTCAAATGTCATTGGTGTGTTTGCTTCGTACAAGTGGCCAACATGAATGATGCCCACCACAGTCCATTGACTGTGAAGAATCTTTCCTGCTATCATACTAAGACTAAGCATTGACCACTGCAGGTGTTCAAAGATATCGCTTACATTCCTTTCTGTCTTTTTTTAGATAACAGGTCGATCACTTACTCTCTACTGCAGCTAATTTGGGCAGTTGGGGTTTCCAGCGAAGCAAATGAGTCCATATTGCAGCTGTACAGATACTGGCGCCTGAGCCTTTGCTGTGCGACTGTATTCTGGTAAAGGGTATCCTGCCAGAGGCCTTGCCACCTAATGTAGTTGTGCCACAAGACAGCAGCTTCTAAACCAAGGACTTCCACCTTCCTTTAATTACCGTCCTTCATTCGCTTCTTATTAGATGATATTTAATGGTGTGTGGAGCCTATTGCATGCCTCTTGGGGCGTGTTTGATGGGGCTTGGATCACTGCAGGTCTCAGTGTGAACATACAGGGCTTAGTTATATTCACGTGGCATCCCAAAAGCTGTGCTGCAGGTTTGTACGCTCTAATAGCAAATCATACTTATAAAGCACTGTTCGCATAAAGGGATATTATATGAGTCGTATGGAAGAGTGTTATTCCTCTAGTCTCTGGAAATGCATCTACCCACTAGCCCTTTTGTTTCATAGCCAGCGGGGAAATCAAGGTGTGACACGCGGCAGCTCCGTCGAGTGCCCTGCTGTATAGGCCACGTTTTCACCCAGGCTGTGTACAGTAGTTCAACCATTAAAAAACTGTTCCTCAATTCAATGTGCTCCAGCGTCCTCTAAATATAATATCAGTCAATAGTAATAAAGGCTTTTGCTATACCTGTGGAGGTCACCGCAGGCTCTGGGGGGTCATCACAAGCACCCCCCAGAATACGGAGCAGGTTCTGCAGGTTAGAGGAGTTACTACTGTCTGGGAGAAAACAGGACTGGGCGGCTTGCATTAATACTTGGGGCCTCATTTCGTACACACTGGTGCATCGCTCATGATGTGCCAGTTTGCCTGCGCCGCTCTGCTCTGCCTCTTACTACACCATGGTAGCGCTGTATTTGCAATACAGCGCACCATGATCCTCATTAGCACAGCTGCGTCACAGTTTCTGAAGCAGTTGTGGTTCTTTGCTGGACGAGCATCAAAAATGTTGACGCTAGTCCAGCAAAGCACAGGGGAGGCCCATAGAACCAAGCACAGCGTCACTTTAACCCTTCCCCTGAGCAGGAAAAAATGACTCTAGAATCTTGTAGATTTCACCGTGCCGTTCCTAAAGGCTTTCTTGAGGGGGAACGATTCCCTTGCATACATTATACCTTGTGCAGGTATAATGTGGTGCAACGGTTTACAAACTGGCTCAATGGTACCATTGCGCTAATTTGTACAGCACGTGTGGCGGACTGTTCGGCACCGCCATATCGTCAGAAAAAATTACACTACGGCACAAAGTACTTGTAAATGATCCCCCAAGGGAGCTGACAGCGCATACCAAAAAGTCTGGTCGCCAATACTATCTCTAATATTTTGTAGACTATTTTTAGCAACGAAACAGTGATAGAGTCCAATTTCTTGATGTCTTTTAAGATGCATTACCAGTGCAATGCTCAAGATGTCACTGTTCCCTTTCACATTAACTTTTTGTGGCACCAGAGGCAATTATTCAATCCCAGCATCAGCTTGTCCAAAGCAATGGACTGTAAATCTGAAGCATTTACAGGAAAAATCGCTTTAATACTGAGGGAACGATGAGCAAATTGGAGAGTAAATGTTGATCAGGAGGTGGCTGAAGATAAAGGCACCCAGTATCCCAGGCTTGAAGCTCATTCCCCATCCAAAGAGGAGAGGGGGCACTGTGTCGTTAGTACTTCGAAAATAAGTTCATGCTGCAACTTGAAATAACAGTGGTGTTTCAGTGGGTGAGAGCATTCAAGTGACCCGTTCTACAGCTATTGGTTGTAGACGAATGTGATGATTAAATGACTTTTAGGCGCGATTCGGAGTAAGTTTGACTTCTGTGATCAAACCTCAAAAAAGTCCAGTTCCTCGGTAAATTCAAAATGGGTGACGACTGTCTCTGGTAAGGGAAATCTGCCTTTGCAGCCACTATTCTATCTACCATCTCTGGCTATGCCATCGCTTAAGCATCGAAATGACCGAAAAGAAAGGACGACGACTGGGGGGAGCCAATAATCCTACAAAAGGAATATATTGTATTCAAACTATTGCATCCACTGACAGGCCTGTTGGGGCAGCACCCGCAGCACGTGCTGCAGCTGTTGAACGGCATGACGCATCACAGCGGTGATGCAAGCACGCATACGAAATCATGTCCAACTTTAGGCCGAGGATGAGCTCAGCAAGAAGGAGGCCAGATTACTGTTTTTCATTTTCCAGTCTCATAAAACACGTTTGCATGACGCTAGCATTTTTTTGGTAAATATTGCCTTTTTAGCATGCAAGTTTGTTTTTCCAGAGAGTGTTAATCTCCGCACTTTCACCCACTGAACTGTTGATTCTTTGATTGCCTGCATGAAAAAAAAGGTAGAAAGTAAGCGCCTACATTTTATTTTCCAATTCACAAGTCAGCCATGTGGCACTGAGACAGCAATTCCTGGCTCTTCAGCCCACAGGATGTTGCATTGCGGAGTTTATAGTTTAACTTTTAACGCTGCCATTATAGACTCAAAATACCAGCATGAAAACATTTGTTAACTGAAATGCCAGAATTAGTAAAACGTTATAAGCGATAAGGAGCCAATTGTCCGCTACGTTAAATGTGCTCACATCTTTTCTGAGGATTCACTTTTTCATTTACACCATATATTAAAACAAGCATTGACAATGTAAATTGTTTTGTCTTGTCTGTATTGAATTGTTTTATACTGAACTTCACAACACAAATACAACATGGACAGCAACAGCACAACCTTGCAAAACCCAAAGAATAAGTAAAGGGGAGATGGAAGAGGAACATCACATGGTTCTCTCACACATACAAGGCACTTACAAGACAGGTGTCTAGCACTCCAAAGATGGAGAGAGTGGAGTTAAAGGACTGTTGTGTGCTCTCTGTAAACAGAGAAAAACTAATATGAAATAAAAAAAAAAAAACCTTTAAGGGGCAGCCAAGCATCTTAGGGAATTACCTTACATACATTCATGTACTCGTCACGGATGATGAACACTCTTCTACCTTGTGTGGTATGCTTCATTAGTGTGATCCACATCTAGCACTGAGAAGCATAGAAGAGTTCCACTGTTCTCTGGGCTGCAAAATCTCCTAATTACAGGTTCTCTGCATTGGGTGAGACCATGTCTTTACTAATTAGACATTTAAGTTGTCCCTTTGTTAAACTTTCAGACCTATATGAAAATGGTGAGCTAAAGATGGTTTATTTTGGTGTCTCCCTACCACAAGATTTAAAACAGGAAGATCAAGCAACAGGCCATGTTTCTCTTTTCTGTCAACATGTTTTGGCACTTGAATATTGATCCTTCCTCGGGACAATAGGTATTGCACATCAAATATTGTGAAGAAAAGCCTGGTTCATAGGGCATGTTATGTGAGTGCATTCAATATCTTTTTGCTTTTAATAAGATATACAATAGCAGTGAAAACACCCCATCTTGATATAACTAGTACACCAGGGACAGCAACAGTGCATGCTTCTGCCTTTCAGAGGATGGGTAAAGCTGGATCAGAAGTAATCCAAGCTTCCCCCATCAGAGTACCCAAACAAACCAGGCAGCAACAATGTAAGCTTTGCTTCTCCACAGCACCAGTACTAGTATGACAATAGCAAAGCAAGCTTCATTCTTTCATAGAAGGCAGTAAGTGCAATTTTCTATTTCCAGCATTACAGGAGAGACTAATACAAGCTGTCTTCACTCACAGACCATCAATCAATCAGTCAATCAATCAAAAAAATTTGTAGAGCGCGCTACTCACCCGTGAGGGTCTCAAGGCACTGGGGGGGGGAGGTCAAGAGGGGGAGCAGGGAGGGTCACTGGTCGAACAACCATGTCTTGAGGCTCTTTCTCAAGAGCAGGAGGACTTTGGTTTTGCGAAGGTTGGTGGGAAGGGAGTTCCAGGTTTTGAGGGTGAGGTAGGAGAAGGACCTGCCTCCTGTGGTGGTGCGTTGGATGCAGGGGACTGTGGCTAGGGCGAGGTCGGCTGATCGGAGGTTGCGTGTGGGAGTGTGGAAGTTCACTCTTTCATTGAGGTAGGTTGGGCCGGTGTTGTGGAGGGATTTGTGTGCGTGGATGAGGATCTTGAATGTGATTCTCTTGTCTATGGGGAGCCAGTGAAGGGATTTGAGGTGTGGTGAGATTCGTTCGTGGCGGGGGAGGCCAAGACTAGGCGTGCGGCTGTGTTCTGGATTCTCTGGAGTTTGCGTTTGAGTTTGAGTGTGGTGCCGGTGTAGAGGGCGTTACTGTAGTCCAGTCTGCTGCTGATGAGTGCGTGGGTGACTGTCTTCCTGGTTTCTGGGGGAATCCAGTTGAATAATTTTTTTAGAGTGCGGAGTGTGTGGAAGCAGGAGGAGGTTAGAGCATTGATTTGCTTTGTCATGGAGAGGGAGGGGTCCAGGATGATGCTGAGGTTGCGTGCGTGGTTTGCAGGGGTGGGTGCGGGGCTTAGGGCGGTGGGCCACCAGGAGTCGTCCGATGTGTTTTTTTTTGGGCCGAAGATGATGATCTCGGTTTTGTTGTAGTTGAGCTTGAGGTGGTTAGTGGTCATCCAGTTGGCGGTGTCGAGGAGAGCAGCGTGTAGGTTGGTTTTGGCGGTGGTGGGGTTGCGGGTGAGGGAGAGGATGAGTTGGGTGTCATCTGCATAGGAGAGGATAGTGATTCCGTGTGCTCGGAGGATGTTGGCTAGGGCGATCATGTAGATGTTGAAGAGTATGGGGCTGAGGGAGGACCCTTGGGGGACTCCACAGGTGATCTTGGTAGTGTTGGAGTGGAAGGGTGGAAGGCGGACTCTCTGGGTCCGGTCGGTGAGGAAGGAGATGAGCCAGTCTAAGGCTTTGTGGCAAATTCCTATGTTGTGGAGGAGTGTGCGGAGTTTGTGGTGGCAGACGGTGTCAAAGGCTGTGGAGAGGTCTAGGAGGATGAGTGCGACGGTCTTGCCTTTGTCGACTTTGGTCCTGATGTCGTCAGTGCATGCGATGAGGGCGGTTTCCGTGCTGTGATTCTTGTGGAACCCGGATTGTGAGGGGTCAAGAGTGTTGTTTGCTTCGAGGAAGTGGGATAGGCGGGCGTTGACTAATTTCCCGGCAACCTTGGGGGGGAAAGGGAGGAGGGAGATGGGGCGGTAGTTGGAGAGGATCTCCGGGTCGGCTTGTTTTTTTTTTAGGAGATCGGTGATTTCCGCGTGCTTCCAGGGGTATGGGTAGGTGGCGGAGTCGAAAGAGGAGTTGATTATGTTGTAGAGTATGGGGGCGATGGTTGGGCTGGCTTTGTTGTAGATGCAATGTGGGCAGGGGTCGGAGGGGGATCCGGAGTGGATGGAGTTCATGGTTTTTTCAGTTTCTTCGTGTGTGGTGGGGGTCCAGGTGGAGAGTGTGGTGGGGGGGTCAAGAGTGGGGGTTCGGTTGGGTGAGTGAGGGGTGTGTGTGGTGGGTGTGTGTGGTATGAAGCTGTTGTGGATGTCCAGGATTTTGTGGAGGAAGTGGTTGGAAAGGGCGTCACATAGGGGCTGTGTGTGTGCAGGGTCTATGTTGCTGGCTTTGGGTTTGGCAAGTTCATTAATGATGGTGAAGAGTTCTTTGCTGTTTTGAGAGTTGTTGTCAAGGCGTGTCTTGTAGTGATCTCTTTTGGCGGTGCGTATGAGTTGGTGATGGATGCAAATGGTGGTTTTGAGGGTGGAGAAGTTGGTTGTGGAAGGTTCTAGTCGCCATATTTTCTCAGCTTGGCAGCATTTGCGCTTGGAGTCTTGGAGTTCAGGGGTGAACCATGGGGCGTTCTTGATGTTGCGGGTGGCGATGTGTTTTCTGAGGGGGGCTAGTGTGTTTGCGCAGGTGGTGATCCATTTGGAGAGGTTGTGTGCTCCTGTGTTGGGGTCGTTGGCGTGGAGGGGGGGTTATGGGCCAGTTGGGAGTTTAGTCGACTGTGGGGATCTTGTCCCACGTGCAGTAGGGTGTGGTGTGTTGATGGTAGTGTGTGGATGTAGTCTGTGGAGGTGAGGGCGTGCGAGCTGATGGTGTCGGCGATGGTGTCGCAGAAGGCGGGGCGTGGTCCTGGTGGTACTGGTGGTCTGTAGATTAATGTACCTCTGAGGGTGGAGTTGTTGTTGATGTGGATCAGGAAGTGCATGTGTTTTGTGTTGTTGATAGTGTCTTGGGAGCTGGTGGTGACTTTGATGGTGTCCCTGTGTAGGATGGCGATGCCACCACCTGGCCTGTTGAGGCAGTCTTTGCGTTGGAGTTTGTATCCCTTGGGGGTGGCATGGCTATGTCGGGTTCTGAGGAGGGGTTGGTTCAGGTTTCCGTGAGGAAGGCGATGTCAGGTGAGTGTGATGTGATGATGTCCCAGAGTTCTATGGCATGTTTGTGAAGGGAGTGGGTGTTGAGGAGCAGGCAGTTGAGGTGGTTGTGGTGGGTTGTGTTGGTGTGGTGTGTGAGGGTGTTGTTGCCATGTACTGTTAAAGCATAAGTAGCTGTGGGTTATAGACAGTTCTCTGGAACAGATGCTTAACTCAGTGTAGCCGATTCCTACGAGAGAGAAATCCAACTTGGTCACCACGACGCATGCTCAGACAGAGCGTAGCAGTCCAAAAGCTCACGTATGTGATGCAAGGAGTCGGCTTTATAAAGAGTGGAGTGCAGATGCAGAGCACAGTGAAGGTGGATGTGAGGAAGAAGTGAAAGAGAGAACCAGACTGCTGAGGATGCGTGAGGAGCAGAGATGCCGAAGGACAAAGAGGAGTGCCCGGAGACCCTAGTAGTGCCAGGAGCCCAAGGGCGGCGAGAAGACAGCGGGATCGGAGTGGATGACCGGGCAGACAGAGACCTAAAGGAACGTCTGAAAGGCGCAGAGGGTGCCCGGGAGCAGAGTGACTTGATTTCATCTGCCACAACTCCAAATAGGAGTCATGGTTCCAGGCAAGTACCATTGTTACACTTTAAGGAGTGGGTTTCTTGGTGGAAGAACCCACAATGCACATGAAAGCTTTCATGGTCACCACTTGGTAACGTGTAAAACTTCACTACTGGCAAAATAATTCAAATACATCCACACATGAATGGTGAAAGGAAATGGTTGACGTTATTGAAAATAGACTAAGGGGGCAGTTTGTGTTTCCCATGGGACACAGCGAGAAGACAGTAAAGAAACAGTCGGGAGGAAGCTGAGATTGAAAAGGGTGACCCACATTCCTGGTTTGAGGCAACGCATAACAGAAATCGATAGTATTAGCACCTGTGCTCTAAAACTTTATGAATAAAGGCATTTACTTTATCCTTATCAAACTATTTGGTGTTGTCGTGCCCACACAGCCAGTTGCACTCACATAGATGAATGTATTTGTGGATGAGTGAGTTCTGACACCATTCTCACTTAGGTGATTTTCAATTTCAGCATCCTGAATGTCCTACAGCTGTCACTCAGAGATCGTCTGTTGGCACTGAGGGGGTCATTCTGACCCTGGCGGTCGGTGATAAAGCGGCGGCCAATCCGCCAACAGGCTGGCGGTTAAAAAAATGGAATTCTGACCCTGGCGGGAACCGCCAACAGAGCCCGCCACTTTAACACTCCGACCGCCACGGCGGGACAGACAAACAGCGCGGCGGTCACCGCCAACAGGCAGGCGGCAGACAATGTACCGCCCACCCTATCACAACTCACCAATCCGCCACCTTTTCCGGGGCGGGAGCCCCGCCGATAAAAACACGGCGGAAACAGACTACGAACGGGAAAACGCTCACCTCTATACACTCCACGAGGACGGAGGACAGCATGGAGCCCGAATTACACATCCTACCCGCTCTCGTCTACCTGCTCATCTACCACGAGTACGAACTCTGGCGCAGACGACAATGGTGAGTACCGCACCTACGACACAGGGGAGGGGGGGAGGAGGAAGGGTTACGGGCACACACATACGCATCACACCCACCCCCAACTATCTACACACCAATGCAGAGCACCAAGTCAAAGTGACCCCACCCAAACCCCCCGGAATAACGAAAAGATATGATTAAAGTGAGAAACAACATTTATGTAAAAAATAGGTTCATTGAAGACATGGTAAAATAGGAAAATGATGCAAAAAATTTCAAATGTAAACATTGCGTGACCGAGAAATAGAGGCAGAAAGTCCTGCACAGTCACAGAAATTGCAAATGTCCGTGGGCCAAAGTGTATCAACACATGGGCAAAGCCCACACAGGAGACCTGAGTCCGTTGGAGAGAACACTGCAGGGGCATCAGATGACAAAACTACAGGCACCTCAGGGGGAAGGGAAGGGGGGGCACCACAGCCACATGAGTCCACGACGCCAGATCCAAGAAGGGGCCACCATGCCCACTGTTCAATCCTGGGGAGTGCAAAGCCACAGTCTCTCAAGTCTCTGCAGTGGGTGGCTTGCCCACTGTCATATCCTGGGGAGTGCAAAGCCACAGTCTCTCAAGTCTCTACAGTGGGTGGCTTGCCCACTGTCATATCCTGGGGAGTGCAAAGCCACAGTCTCTCAAGTCTCTACAGTGGGTGGCTTGCCCGCTGTCATATCCTGGGGAGTGCAAAGTCACAGTCCATCAAGTGGATAACAGTCTCCATAGGCAATGGAGGAGGCAGGGTGGCCAGAGTGCAGCATGAACATTAGCACGACACAGAACCGGCACAGTCATTGGGCCAGCGGTGCTTGAGACGGCGGGGCCCAGCGGAGCGGTGCTTGACAGGAAGGGCCCAGCGGTGCGGTGCTTGAGACGGCGGGGCCCAGCGGAGCGGTGCTTGACAGGAAGGGCCCAGCGGAGCGGTGCCTGAGATGAAGGGCCCAGCGGAGCGGTGCTTGAAACGGCGGGGCCCAGCGGAGCGGTGCTTGACAGGAAGGGCCCAGCGGAGCGGTGCTTGACAGGAAGGGCCCAGCGGAGCGGTGCTTGAGACGGCGGGGCCAAGCGGAGCGGTGCTTGACAGGAAGGGCCCAGCGGAGCGGTGCTTGACAGGAAGGGCCCAGCGGAGCGGTGCTTGACAGGAAGGGCCCAGCGGAGCGGTGCTTGACAGGAAGGGCCCAGCAGAGCGGTGCCTGAGATGAAGGGCCCAGCGGAGTGGTGCTTGACAGGAAGGGCCCAGCGGAGCGGTGCCTGAGATGAAGGGACCAGCGGAGCGGTGCTTCACAGGAAGGGCCCAGCGGAGCGGTGCTTGACAGGAAGGGCCCAGCGGAGTGGTGCCTGAGATGAAGGGCCCAGCGGAGCGGTGCTTGACAGGAAGGGCCCAGCGGAGCGGTGCTTGAGACGGCGGGGCCCAGCGGAGCGGTGCTTGACAGGAAGGGCCCAGCGGAGCGGTGCTTGAAGGAAGGGCCCAGCGGAGCGGTGCTTGACAGGAAGGGCCCAGCGGAGCGGTGCTTGAGACAGCGGGGCCCAGCGGAGCGGTGCTTGACAGGAAGGGCCCAGCGGAGCGGGGCCTGTCTTGGCGGGGCCCTCTTCAGCGGTGCCTTCCTGCACGGCGGGGCCCTCTTCAGCGGTGCCTTCCTGCACGGCGGGGCCCTCTTCAGCGGTGCCTTTCTGGACGGCGGGGCCCTCTTCAGCGGTGCCTTCCTGCACGGCGGGGCCCTCTTCAGCGGTGCCTTCCTGCACGGCGGGGCCCTCTTCAGCGGTGCCTTTCTGGACGGCGGGGCCCTCTTCACCGGTGCCTTCCTGCACGGCGGGGCCCTCTTCAGCGGTGCCTTTCTGGACGGCGGGGCCCTCTTCAGCGGTGCCTTCCTGCACGGCGGGGCCCTCTTCAGCGGTGCTTGTCCTGTAATTCCAGGGAGTCAGACCTGGG
This sequence comes from Pleurodeles waltl, assembly GCF_031143425.1. NCBI lineage: Eukaryota > Metazoa > Chordata > Amphibia > Caudata > Salamandridae > Pleurodeles > Pleurodeles waltl. The sequence goes on along the minus strand of NC_090446.1, from coordinate 639,602,016 downwards.
CAGGACTCCCTGCTCAGTCGCCCTCCGACCGTGCAGTTGCTGGACCCTTTGGTGACGGTGTCCTGGGCCCTTGGGTGTCCTCCCTCACACCCGGGATGGGGCTTGTGGGGCCCTCCTGGTCCACGCTCCTGCTGCCTGACTTCTCCGCCCTGCTGCCCTTGCCCTCCTTCGCTGTGGCTCTCTGGGCCTTGCCTCCCCTGGATGTTGTGGCAGGTGAAGTGTCCGAACTTTGGTCCTTGGGGGCAGCCGTGGCACTCCTCCCGCGGCGGCCCCTCACTTTCCGGGTCCTCTTTCCAGGGGGGGGGGCTGGCTGTCCCCTTGCTGCTGACCGATGTCTCACTGCTGGCAAAGGGGGGACTCCAAAATCCATGGACTACGCTGACACGTGAACCCGGGCTGGTGGTGGCTGAGGTGCTCTTGGGACTCTTAGCAGATGGAGGGGGTGGGTCAGGTGAGGGAAAGAGGTCAAGATTGGAGAGGTAAAACTTTTCAGGACCAAGGTAAACGGTAGGTGCAGTGGTTATGGGAGTGGAGGAAGAGGAGGTGGTTGTAGGAGAGTCAGGTGTGCTGTCCTTGGGTGAAGGTGCATGGGCTGCAGGCTGTCGTGAGGTGGTTGGCTGTTGGGTGGGTGGCTGCCTGCGTTTGTGTGTCTTGGAAGAGGGGGTGACAGACACAGTGGGAGAGGACACAGGGGACGTGTAAATGGCAGTGGGGGTGGTGACTGCACGTGTGCGGACTGTACTGGAGGGTGTGCTGGTGATGGGTGTACTGGCTGTTGGTGGTGTGCATGCAGGTGTGAGTGTAGACGTCACAGGGAGGGAGGAGGGAGACGAGGAGGTGGGGGACACAGAGGTGGTAGTGGCTGTTGGCATGTCTGCATCTGGGTGTTGCTTGGGTGAATGTTTGTGTGATCTGTGGTGCTTATGTCTGGATGAGCTGCCCTTGGGTGTTGAGGTGTGTGCAGGCTGGTCTGATGGTGTGGATGGGATAGGCAGAGGAACAGGAGACAGAGACAGGGTGGAGGCAGTTAGAAGAGGGAGGCTGGAAACAGGGACAATGGCTGCCGTCAGTGCTGAGGCCAGAGAATTGAACGATCGTTGATGGGCAGACTGACCCGAATGAATGCCCTCCAGGTATGCATTGCTACGATGCACCTCCCTCTCTACCCCCTGGATGGCATTCAAAAGGGTAGTCTGCCCAACAATGATGGTCCTCAGGAGGTCAATGACCTCCTCACTGAGGGCAGCAGGGGTAACAGGGGCAGGGGCTGAGGTGCCTGGGGCGAAGGAGATGCCTGCCTTCTTGGGCGAGCGGGCACGGAGCGTAGGCTGAGGGGCTGCTGGGAGGGCGGAGCTGGTGCGCTGGGTGGCGGCTGTACCTGTAGAGGCGGGGGGCACGGATGTTGCCGCCACCGCTAGGGAGCTCCCATCCGAGGACGTGTCGGTGTCGCTGGTTTCACCACGGCTCCCCGTTGTGAAGCTCCCCTCGCCCTCCGTATCACTGGTGGCCTCGGTGTCTGTGCCATGGCCCACCGGGGCCTTGTGAGTCGCAGCTCCCTCGTGCTCCGGTGCCAAGTCTCCTCCGCCTGATGATGCTGAAGCACACATGCACAAGAAGATAAAGAAAAAGGGTGGGGGGAGACATAATAAAAGGTTGAGTACATGCATTGTCAACACCGTTGGCGGAGAGGACAGACACAGGAGCCTCATGCACTAAGCCGCGCAATCGGGGTACACTACTGAGTACTTGTGACTGGGCCAACAGGTCTAGGGACAACAAACGCGCACATGGGTGATGCAGGACCATGGCTAGCTGTACCTGTCACCGTACAGAGGTGGGGTGCGGGGGCACAGGGACATGGCTAAAGGAGAGGAATACAATACAGAAAGCGCCCTGGCCTAATGTCACCCACAGCCCTCCTCCCCCACCCAGGCACCTCCACTGCGCGTAAAGATAGCTGAATGTGCTGGTACTCACCCCCTTGTGTCTGCTGTGATGTCGTCATGCGCCCATCCAAATCGGGGTAGGCCACCGCCAGGATCCGGGACATCAGTGGGGTCAGGGTACGACTGGCACCCCTCCTAGGTTGGGAGGCCATCCCCAGCAGTGACTCGGCGGTCTTCCTGGTCCCGCGGCGGATGTCCTCCCACCTCTTGCGGCAGTGGGTGCCCCGTCTGTTGTGGACCCCCAGGGTCCGGACTTCCTTGGCGATGGCACGCCGAATGTCGATCTTCTGATGGGCGCTGACCTATTTGACATGTACAGGGTGGAAATTGAACTATCATCAATTTTCCGCATGATAGATGCGATTGGCCTCCCCTCCCCAACCTTGCCATGTGGCACATGCTCTCATCTGTCGTGCCTTGCACTCGTCATTGTCCCCCCACCCCACCATCTTACATCCACCATACACAACCCAGGCATAGCCCATTCAACGTGCACACAGTGTACTTACCTGTTGGTCTGGAGGACCGTAGAGTCGCGCATACTGGGGCAGGACCCCATCCACAAGTTTCTCCAACTCTTCTGTAGTGAAGGCAGGGGCCCTTTCCCCAGTCGCAGCAGCCATTGTATCTCCCAGACCGAGGTCACAGCAGCACTTGCAGTATAGTTCCTCTCCTGTGGATGATCAGGTCTCGAGTGATTAACCAGATAGAAAATGGCGGTCACGCCCACGGCGGCGCGTACCGCCGCGGTGCGTTCCGCGACCGCCGGCGCAGCTAGTCATTGGCTCGTGAAACCCATAGGGTTCGATGTTAACCAATGCGGCTTTGCGCCGCGGTCTTCGACCGCCTACCGCCACGGTGTGTCACGCCAGCGCATTGACCTCACATCCCACTGTCACACTTCTCAGGTCAGGCAGCCGCCATTACAAGGGACCACAGGGCTTAATTACTACTGCGTCACACAGGCCTAGGCCTCGCATTGCCACTCATACAAGCCATTCAATGCATTGACAATCGTGTACTATGCAAGCTGGAGTTACGTACCTGTGGGTTGCTTGACTCTGTACTCCATGTTGTCCTTCCTAGGCACCGTCCGCTGGGACTTGCGAGGAGAAGGATGAATCCTCCCGTGTACCGACCGCTGGTGGACCTGTCGACAATGGAGGAACGTCATATAATACTTCACTACCGACTTGACCGAGCCACTATACATGAACTGTGTGCCCAGCTGGAGCCAGCACTGATGTCCCCCATCCGCCAACCCACAGGAATTCCCCCTCTGGTGCAGGTTCTGTCAGTCCTCCATTTTTTAGCAAGTGGGTCTTTTCAGACAACAGTGGCCATGTCATCAGGGATGTCTCAGCCTATGTTTTCTAAGATTTTGTCCAGAGTGTTGTCTGCCCTGACGAAATACATGCGGAGCTACGTTATTTTCCCTGAGGAGGGTGATTTGGCCACTGTGAAGGCTGACTTCTATGCCCTTGGACATATCCCCAACATCATTGGTGCCATTGATGGGACCCATGTGGCCTTAGTACCCCCAAAAGACGATGAGCAGGTGTACAGAAACAGGAAAAGTTACCATTCGATGAATGTCCAGGTGGTCTGTTTGGCTGACCAGTACATCTCCCATGTAAATGCCATGTTCCCTGGGTCAGTGCATGACGCGTATGTTATGCGAAATAGCAGCATCCCCTATGTGATGGAACAGCTACAGAGACACCGTCTGTGGCTAATAGGTGACTCTGGTTACCCCAACCTGCCTTGGCTACTGACCCCAGTGAGGAATCCCCGGACCAGGACAGAGGAACGGTACAATGAGGCCCATGGGCGATCTAGGAGGATCATAGAAAGGACCTTCGGCCTCCTGAAGGCCAGGTTTAGGTGCCTGCATATGACAGGGGGATCCCTAATGTACTCACCCAAGAAGGTGTGCCAGATCATCGTGGCCTGCTGTATGCTTCACAATCTTGCATTGCGACGCCAGGTGCCTTTTCTGCAGGAGGATGGTCCAGATGGTGGTGTTGTAGCAGCTGTGGAGCCTGTGAAGAGTGAAGAGGAGGAAGACGACGGGGACGACACGGACAACAGGGACACGGTCATACAACAGTATTTTCAGTAGCACCCAGGTAGGAATCCCCCACGGCATTTTACATTTACTTCTGGCCTCCTGCATCTCTACTTTCTGTGTTTCCCCCCAGTTCCTTTCAACTGAATTGTGACTTTCCCTTGGCTTTTCAGAGCTGTATGACCCACTGCGTGACTTCTGGTTTGTTTGGCCATGGAGTAAAGCAAATTGACATTGGTATGTTGTCATCACAATGTAACTGTACATTTTTGACCCGTTATGTGTAATACATTTGTTAAGAATACAAGCAGACTCCTGAGTGTTTTAAGTGCAATAAGTGATTTATTTAAAGTGCTACATATAGGTCCATGATAGTAAAACGGTGATGGGTGGGGGTGGAGTGATGTCCATGGCAGAGTCCAGTTCTCGGTCGCACAGGTGCATTGTTCATATGCCTGTGGAAGGATGGAGCAGGGGCAGTTCAAGGTTGGACAGGGTGACGATGTGGGACAGTGGAATGACATCCGGGGGGATCTTAGGCTGGCGGGGGTCTTGGCATCCTACTCTGTCTTCCTTTGTGATCTCAGGCTCCTCTTGCGGGGTGGTTGATCTTCAGCAGGAGGTGGGGTTCTGGTGGCCCGTCGTTGTGTGGGGGCCTCCTGTCCACTAGCGCCGGCGGAGGTGGTAGGCTGTTCCTGGTCCGGGCTGGTGACAGGGGCCCTTTGGGGTGCCACATGGTCCCGCAATGTGGTGACTATTAGGTTCAGGGCCTGGACGATGTTCCTGAGCTCCTCTCTGTACCCCATGTACCGTTCCTCCTGCTGTGCCTGGATCTCCTGGAACCTGGCCATTACCGTCGCCATCGTCTCCTGGGAGCGGTGGTATGCTCCCATGATGGTGGTGAGGGCCTCTTGGAGAGTCGGTTCCCTGGGCCCGTCCTCCCCCCCCTGTCGCACTGCAGCCCTCCCAGTTGCCCTGTTTCCCCGGGCCTCTGTCCCCTGGACGGTGTGCCCACTACCACTGCCCCCAGGTCCCTGTTGTTGTTGGGGTGTTGGGTCAGCCTGGGTGCCCTGTAGTGGCGGACACACCGCTGATTGACCTGTCCTGGAGACAGAGGCATGGGCCCGCTGGGTGGGAGCGGTGCTGATATTCCCAGAGGGGGTTAGGTCTGCTGTGGCCTGTGTCTGTGTGTGGGGAACCGACTGTCCAGAGGTCCCCGATGGTCCGGGCTGGTCATCAGGTTCCAGGTCGACAGAGCTGCTGTCCTCACTGCGGGCCTGTTCTGGGGTTGGGATGGACATATCTGGACCCTCCTGGCCGGTGTGTTGGCGTTCGGGCCCTGAAGGGGTGAAAGAGTATGGTTATTGCTTCTGTGTGTTCCATGGTGTGCGATTTGTGGGTGCCCTTGTCCCCCAGTGCTGGCATTCCCTTGTGGCAGGAGTTGTGAGGGTGGTTTGTGGGGGGGATGGGTATGTGCAGTGGTCATGCATAGGTGATGGGTGTCCATGGTTTGTGTTGGCATTCAGGGTTTGGTTTTGGGTTGGGTGGGTTGTGCTGGTGAGACATTGGCAGGGAGGCTGTGTGCTGGGGGGGTGGGGGTGAGGGTGGGGGTGTGGGATGGCATGCTGGTGGTTGTGGGGGGGGGGGGGAGTAGTTGAGACTAGACTTACCAGAGTCCATTCCTCCGCCTACTCCGGCGAGGCCCGCAGGATGCAGGATGTTAAGGACCTCTTGCTCCCATGCTGTGAATTCGGGAGGGGTGGGTGGTGGTCCGCCGCCAGTCCTCTGCACAGCGATGTTGTGTCTGGAGACCATCGACCGTACCTTCCCCCGTAGGTCGTTCCAGCGCTTTCTGATGTCTTCATGGTTTCTGGGATGCTGTCCCACAGCGTTGACCCTGTCGACAATCCTCTGCCATAGCTCCGCCTTCCTGGCTATTGTGGTGTGTTGCACCTGTGTGCCGAAGAGCTGGGGCTCTACCCTTATGATTTCCTCCACCATGACCCGGAGTTCTTGGTCCGAAAACCTGGGGTGTCTTTGGGGTGCCATGGGGTGGTGTGGATGAGGTGTGGGGTGGTGTTTGCGGTGATGTGAGTGGTGGTGTGTGGTGATGTGTGCGTAGATGTGGTGTGGTTGATGATGTTGGGTTCCTGTTGGGTTCCTGTGTGTGTTGGGGTTTTCGATTGCTGTGCTCGCTCGCTCGCTCTCTCTCGCCTTCTCTCGGATTTCCAACTAGTGGGGGTTTGTGGGTGATGTGGGTGTGTGTTTTATAGTTGCTTGGATGTGTGGGGGTGGTGTTTTTATGTGTATCAGGTGTGTGTATTTCAAATTGTCCAATGTGGCTGGGTTTTGGAGCTGGGTGTGTATTTTGACCGCGGCGGTGTGTACCGCCAATGGAATACCGCGGTTGAATGACCGCCGCGTGGATTCGTGGGTCGTAATGGCATGGGCGTGTTTGTGTTGGCGTGGCGGTGGAGGTTTGGTCATCTCCAGTTTATCGCTGCCCGCTGATGAGGCGGCCTTCCGTGGATGTCGGGTTTTTGGCGGCTTGGCAGTTGTGGGTCAGAATGACCGTGGCGGGTTACCGCGGCCGCGGCGGTAGAATGGCGGTCTTCTGACCGGCGGTAAGAGCCTTTTACCGCCGAGGTCAGAATGACCCCCTGATTCTTTTGTTTTTTCCCATATAGAGTACTCCAGCCACAGTCTACGCATTTATGCTTTAGACAGACACACAGGTACCAACTTCATCAAAAGGTTTTAAATGGGTGCACACCAGGTGCTGTGTAATTCCAGCCCTGGTGCTAAACATTTAAAAATGTTGAGGGCTGCAACATATCGTATCCACAAACTGAACCACCCATAGCCCTGTTTTGCCCAAAATTGACAACCTGCTCCACTTGTGTATGCAGGCCACGTATGTGACAGAGTTGCAAACACTGAAACTATCTACGAAACTTGGATATTGTTGGAATGGATTGGCCCCAGTCCTCTATTTCTTTATGGTCATTTCTGGGACCCAGGATCTGCATATAGTTTCAACAGTTGCAGTCCCAGAGTACCTCCTTACCATGTGAGTGAAGGTGGCACTTCCTACTTGAAGTGTTGGGAACTTCTTCTCTGACTGGTGTTTAGCTGGCGTCTGAATGGACTTTGCTGAAGAGGAGCAGCACCATTGACCCATTGGGAAAAGAGCCCCAAAGTTGGATTCTTGGGGGATACAGGGACCCGACTTGCTGTCTCTTTCAGACAGTGACTCCATAAAGTTGTGTAATATTGAAACATTTAGTTAGAATAGACAAGTTGCCATTTGTGGATGACTTTATGATCTGTAGTAAGACTGACGCACCAAAAGGGGGAGCTACAATAGCAAAGTTTTCCAAGCTTAAGAAAATAGAGATGGGAAATGAGAAATGAGAGCCACAGCAGACAAGTAGGGCAGAGGAGTGTTGAGCCCATCCCAGGACAGAGAACATCAGTTTATTATCCCATGTAACCACAAACAAAGTTTGTTTAGGCAGTAAAAAGACCCAAGGGTTATTGGTGTGAAAGAAGAGGTATGTCAAATGTCAGAAGTGTAAGATAGAGTCTATTTTGAGCCAACAACACTAACAACAATATTATTATTATTGTAATTATTATTATTATTTTTATTATTATTATTACATAATAATAATAATAAGAAGAAGAAGAATAGAACTAAAGTACCACCTGTTGTACTTTACAAGGATATTGAAAGTCACTGAGGAGTTCCAAAACCATATAGAGGAAAGAGCCAGAATGTCAAGATCCTCTACAATCTTGTGGAACTCCGAGGTAATTTGCAATATCCTTATCATGAATGCCAGGGGCACGTCTTGCCATGTGATACATGGTCACAATTTCCCACAAAAACTCTTAAAATCTTGGTGCATAGCTCTTTCTTATAAAAGAGCGAGCATGTTTGCAAACATGAGGAATAAAAATAAAACCTCTAGTGCAAAATTAAACACATAAACACCTGTTTGATATTTGTTGCAAACAGACATTAGAAACAGTTCAATACAGTTTAAAAAAAAGCTGCAGTAGCTTGAAATGTGTAGAAATATCCAGAAAGATCCTAGCTTTTCTTTCTCTAAGGAGTGCAAAATAATATATTTTCTTTGCTTGTCAATGTAAGCTATTAAAATAGAGCAGAGAAAGAAAAGCAATGTTCCATTTTCATTGCCTTAAACAGCCCCTTCAGTTATGCTCCATGACCGGGCCTGCCTTTCACCTCAGCAGCTAGCTCTGGCAGCAGGCATTGTGACCTCAGAACTATAGTGTAATACATTATAATAGTCGATTTCTGACCTCTTTTCTTTATAATCCGCAATTAAAAATGAATTTATACAGGGATTACAGAATCCCAATAATAATAATAATAATAATAATAATAATAATAATAATAATAGTAGTATTAACTTGTTTTTATTGTTGGGGTGGAGCGTGCAAGCGTTCTAGCCTGTTGTAATCTCTCTGTGGGATTTTAACCACGCCCACTCTTGCTATTCATTCTTTATTGTGCTTGTCTTAAATGCTTCCTTTTTATTGGTGCATTTTGTGAAATGTCCCTCCTTTGTGTGCTGAGTTCCCTCCCAGGTGATTTAACTAATTGAACATTTCTGTTGGCCATCACATTGCGTCACGCTTCCTCCTGTTACAGCGTGTGATGGCCCCTCCTCCGCTTTCATCCCAGTCACGATCCTTTCTAGACATTCACACAGGGAGCCAATAACTTTAATTTTCAATTTATGTGCAAGACAAGTCAATTTAGGAATTTACAACACTAATAGCTCTTCCTCGAGCAAACACAAGTCACATTGCATTGCAAATGCTTGTTTTTTATGGTCCTGAACTTCTGCCATTTATGGTACTCAAATTACTGGCATTGAAAAGATTAGGGCGGTCACTACGACCCTGGCGGACGGCGGAGAAGTGGCGGTAAGACCGCCAACAGGCTGGCGGTCTTTTTTTTTGCAATTATGACCATGGCGGTTACCGCCATGGTCATCCGCTGCTTCTCCGTTCCGCCCGCTGTGCTGGAGACCTGGGTCTCCAGGCCGGTGGTCGTCACTATACCGCCGGCGGTATTTGGACCCGGCTGACCACCATGGATTTCATGCGGTTTGGAACTGCCATGAAATCCATGGCGGTAAGCACTATCAGTGCCAGGGAATTCCTTCCCTGGCACTGATAGGGGTCTCCCCCACCCCCCACCCCGACTCCCTCCCCTACACCCCCCACCACCCCTGCCACCCCCCAAAGGTGGCAGGACCCCCCCTCCCCACCCGACCCCCAACATCACATAACTCATTCACACACGACACGCACGCAGGCACCACCAACACACATACACGCACACACACCGACATACATGCCAACATCCACACACACAGCAGACATGTACACCCACATTCAAACATACACGCACACATCCATACGACATACCTACAGACATACACACACTCATTCCCAAAAAACAACACCCCCGCAAGCATACACGCACTCACACACCCCCTCTACATACACACACGCACACCCCCAGGCACGCACTCAACACCCCCCCACCCCCCTCTCCTAACGGACGATCGACTTACCTAGTCCGTCGATCCTCCGGGAGGGGACGGGATCCTTGTGGCTGCTCCGCCGACACCACACCGTCAACAGAACACCGCCACGCCGAATCACTGGACGTGATTCGGTGGGCAGTGTTCTGTTAATGTGGCGGTGGAGTTGGAGCAACCTCCACTTCCCTGCCCCCCGCCAGTATGGCTGTTGGCGGCTCTCCATCCGAAAAAGGATGGAGAGCTGCCAACAGTCATAATACGCCAAGCGGAAAACCGACACCACTGGCGGTCTTCAGCACGGCGGTACCTCGGCGGTCTTTACAAAAGACCGCCGAGGTCCAAATGACCCCCTAAATGCTGAGGATGTCTTGATGGGATATGAATTGAGACATGAAGATCACTTCATTTGTGAGTGACAAGTGGTCAACTCATGGAGCCACTCTACTGGCTCTCAGCTAATGTGTCCAATCTTACACGCTGTATCCACTGTATTGTTCCAATTACTTGAAGATTTATTTTCAAAATGGTTGCTAGTTTGGTGCCTCTGCAACAGAGAGCCACCAAGATTGAATAAGATGTGCAGCGCAAATCCTATTAGATTTTGGGCCTTAAATCTTTACAGTATGGGCTACACGATGGGGAGAGTAAGACAGAAATACGTAGGGGCATATTTATACTCCATTTGCGTCGAATTGCGTTACTTTTTTTTTACGCAAATTCAGCACAAAACAAACTCCATCAAAATATTGGAGTTTGCACCATTTTTTTGATGCGTGAACCTACCTTGCATCAGTGAGATGCAAGGTAGGCATTCCCATCTAAAAAATTGTGCTAACCCCATAGCCCCATATTTATCCCCCGTGCTAAAATGATGCACGGGTGGGAGGAGGGGCTAAATAAAGGTGGAAAGCTTGCTTTGCACCATTATTTAACGCCAGGGTCAGACCAGGCGTTAGGGAAACTGTGGACCCATTTCCATGGTTAAGCACCATGGAATGGGTCCACAGGTGCCCTCCTCAAGTCCCAGGAACACCGCCACCCACACCAGAGGGACACCGGAGGATGGGGGACCCCAAACCAGGTATGTAGGGTAAGTATAGGTAATTTTTTTTTTTTTAATTAAAGTGCCATCGGGGGCCCAACTTGGGGCCCCCTGCATGGCACAGGATGCAATGGCTGTGCCCAGGGGACACTGGTCCCCTGTGCTGGCCATTGGGGTGGTGGTCATGGCTCCTGTCTTTTCTAAGACAGGAGCCATGTGGTATGGATGGTTTTGTGTCATAAAATGACGCTAGGCTGGTTAGAGGCATTTTTTTGCCTCTAACCAGCCTAACGTAATTTTTTGGTGCAAAACCCCCTTCTCCCATACCACCACTCCCACCAGACTAACGTCATTTTTTTTACTCTAGCCCGCCTTTGCACAGGCTTGCACCATTCCATAAATATGGCACCTGGCTAGCGCTCAGGAATGGCGCAAGCCGGTACTAAACATTTTGATGCAAAACTGCGTTAGTGCAGTTTTGCATCAAAACGTATAAATATGCCTTGTGGTGTGTTGTATTTGCATCTGTGTAGAAATTCATACCTCTGAGGAGGTGCTGAAGTGCATGTGCACACCAGTGGCATATACTGCATGAGAGGGGATTGGACTGAATATTGTTTCTACCCTGTGACCTATATGGTCAGCGTTTTGATGTCAAGTGTGAGGGCTAGAGTTGTGTTCTTCCCAGGCGTGTTGCTGCACCTAGACATAGTACCTTACTGGTATAGTTGATATCCTGTGTACCTGTGACATGCAACTGATTCTGCTGCAACCCTACAGACAATTCAGAAGCCCTGTCCTAAAGCATATATCCCGATTACCCCATAGACCAGGACACAAAGAGTTAAATGGGCCTCGCTGTTTGCCTGCTTGTGACCTGAGCTGCTCTATGCAGAAGGGAAGCTGTTTATCACTAATGGCTGCAAATAGCAGGCAATTTCCAGTTACCCTTAAATCTGGAAATGCAGGTAATTAAAGCCTTGATTCTGACAAAGTCTCTCGACATGAAATCTATTCCTGGAGTAAAGGCCCTGTTGATTAAAGTCTAGCTTCGGAAGCAGAAGCGAAGCTGGGGGATTGAGAGGCAGTGGGGGCTGACTATTCCCTACTGCTGCTGTTAGATGTGGAGACTGGAAGATGACCCTTTAACTTCACGAATAAATAAAGGTATTACTTTTATCTCAATTCAATACTTTACTGGTCTTTTCAATATTTACATGCGATAATATTTACACAATAAAATAAGTGAAACAGCAATCACTTTAATAGCTTAGAAAATGAAAAGCTCCTCAATAACATGAACGAAAGGCATTGGGGATAGGTGCTGACCTAACAACACACAAAAACTAACCAAAAAGTAGTAACCAGGCTCATCTTTGTCACACCATCCTTCTTCAAATGTATTATTTTTCGATGCGGGTTCTACTTTCCCTACAGAGCTTATTCACTCCCTAAAAATGAATTGAGTGTTCAGTGACAAAATGTGCTTTCTACTGGTTTACGCTCGGCCCATGGGTTAGACTCTGTAATGCACCGTAGGGGGTTATTTCACTTGCAGACTGTCATGAGGAGCACATCGATGGTCTATATGCTATTCTTCGCCATAAAATTTAAGCAGTTTAGCATTAATCGCCCTCTCTGACCAGTCGCGGCTGGTGTCGAGGCGGGGTGGTGGGGAACGAGGACACAAAACAAAAAAAGGAAAGGAAAATAAAATCACCTGCTGCATCACTACAGGCGCAGTCTCCGATCCTGCCCTGCGGCCAATCCTAATGCTGCTGAGCAGTGTCAGGATCGGTCTGAGTGCCCTCGATTTGCACTACTACACAGAATGGGAGCCTGTGCCTGCCATCTCCAACCTGGCAACACAGCTTGGGCTGGAGGCAGCTCAGTGTAAATGACGGTTTGGCCATCCTGAGACGGCTGGCCAAACCCACATGCGCACTGACAGCAGTTCCACTACTCGTCCTCCCTACCTGTTCATCCCCCATGGCCCCCCCTTTAAAAATATTATTATTGTTTTATATTTAAAGTTTTGCATCTGCTGCTGCTGGCAGGGGTGCGGCGCTCATCTGCCATAGCGAAGGAGCTGCCGCTGTCTCCTACTACATTACGCATTCTAAAAAAAACTCTTGCTTTGTGAGTTTGTTTTCAGAAAACAAACTTCTTCATTGACTGGACACATCCAACATGGCACCTGCTTGACAAAGTTTAGTGCCCTCAGTAAAACTACATCTCTGATGGCTCAGATGAAAAAATGCGATCTCCACACATCGGATGGGCACCTCTAAATCTGAAAGGGAGTCCTCCATCAGGGAGGAGCAGATCACTTCTCATGCACAGGTGGGAAAGTGGGCCACCTGCCAGGGTCAAAATGTCTTTGTCAGTCTTTAATGTTCATAGCAGAGTAGGAGGAATGTTCTATACCTGTTACATGCATTTGTAAAGATGCAGGTGTCATTAAATGAAAATCTAGAAAATTCACTAAAGAAAATGTCTTTATATCCCCTTTTCATCTTTGGGTAAGTATGTAAATGAATTTGCAATAGTTACAGAATAACTATAAAAACATAAAAAAGGAGTTTTTAATGTCAACAAAACAAGCATTGGCAAAGCCAATAGGTCTCATTCAAGCAAGAGCTATTGGCTTTTTCAATGTGTTTTAGCCATATTGTGTAATACACCAGCATTGCCGCTGTTCATCATGGCTAAAAGTTCGTAGCATGGAGTATACTGGCATGGATTGGAGTGTTGTAGAGTGTAATGACATAGAGTGGGGTGTAATAGAGTGGCATAGAGTGCCATGGAGTGGAGTGTAGTAGAGTAGTGAGGAGTAGTGTAGAATGGAGTGTCATGGAGTGGGGTAGTGTTGTGAAGGGGAGTGTAGTGCCATAGAGTGGTGTAGAGTGGAGTGAAGTAGAATGTTTTAGAGTGGAGAGGAGTGGAGTAAAGTGTAGGGGCACAAAGTGGAGTAGAGTGTCGTACAGTGGAGTGGCATTGAGTTTCAAAGAGTAGAGTGGCATAACGTGTCATAGAGTGGAGCGGTGTGGAATAGTGTGGTGTAGAATAATGTGAAGAGGAGTAAAGTGGCATTGAGTGGTGCAGAGGAAGTGGAATACAGTGGAGAAGAGTGTCATAGTATAGAGTATAGTAGGCTGTTGAAGAGCGTAGTGACATAGAGTGGAATACAATGTTGTAGAATGGAGTGTCCTAGAGTGTTGTGGAACAGTATAAAGTGTCATGAGGTGGCATAGAGTAGAGTAGAGTGAACTGGCATAGAGAGAAGTGGCATAGAGGGGCATAGAGTGTTGTGGAGTGTCATGGGGAAAGTAGAGTGAAGTGGAGATGAAGTGAAGGGCGTAAAGTAGAAGGGAAAAGAGTGAAATAGAGTGTCATAGAGTGAGTGTCATAGAGTGGAGTAGAGTGTCAAAAAGTGGTATAGAATGACGTAGAGTAGAGTTGCATTGACTGTTGAGGAGTGGAGTTAGGTAGTGTGAAGTAGAGAGTCGTAGAGTAGAGTGAAGTGGCATATAGTGTCATTGAGGGAATAGCGTGTCATAGTGTGGAGTGGAGGGGCGTATAGTGGAGTAGAATGTTGTGGAGTGGTATAGAGTGGAGTAGAGTGCCGTAGATAGGAGTGAAGTAGAGTAGAGTGCCATACAGTGGAGTAAAGTGGCTGGGAGTGGCATACAGGGAGTTGTGCAGAGTGGAGTAGAGTAGCGTGGCATGGAGTGGAGTAGATCATCATAGAGACGAGTGGCATTGAGTGAATTACAGTGTTATAGAGTGAAGCGGCACAGGTTGCATAGAGTGAAGTGTTGTAGAGTGGTGTGTTGTGGAGTGAAGTGTCATAGAGTGGAGTAGCGTAGAGTGTCATAGATAGAGTGGTGTGGTGGAGTTGAGTAGACTACTGTGTTAAAGAGTAGAGTGTAGTAAATTGGTGTGGAGTGGAGTAGAGGGGGTTAAGTAGACTGTTGTACAGTGGAATAAAGTGTTGTAGAGTGGCATAGCGTGGAGTAGAGTGTTGTAGAGCAGAATTGCATTGAGTAGAGTAGAGTGGAGAGGTGTAGAGTGTTATAGAGTGTAGTAGAGTGTCATAGATTGAAATGGCATAGAGTGGAGTGTTGTAAAGTCACATAGAATAGAATAAAGTTTTGTAGAGTGGAGTGGCATCGAGCAGAGTGGATTGGCATAGCATAGATGGAGTTAAGTGCCCTAGAGAGGAGTGGCTTAGAGTGGAGTGGAGTGGCGTAGAGTGAAATGTTGTAGAGTGTCCTGGCATAGAGTGTTGTGGTGTAGAGTGTCGTGAAGTAGAGTTACATGGTGTGTAATGGTGGGTTATAGAGTAAAGGGGCATAGAGTAGAGCTGCATACAGTGGGGGCATAGAGTGGCACAGAGCGGAGTGGTGTCAAGCGGAGCAGCATAGAGTAGGGTAGTGTGTCCTCAAGTACAGTGGAGAGGTGGAGGGTCGAGAGGTGTGCTATTGTGTAGAATGGAGTGGCGTGTCATAGAGTGGCGTGTTATACAGTGTCTGGGAGGGGTGTAGAGTTGAGTGGTATAGAGGGGAGTGGAATGTCACAGAGTGGAGTGGCATAGAGTGGAGTGGTGAAGAGTGGAGTGGCGTAGGGTGGAGTAGCGTGTTATAGAGTGGAGTGTCATAGAGTGAAGTCAAATGTTGTAGAATGGAGTGGAGTGTTAGAGAGTGTCATAGAGGGCATAAAGAGTAGGGGCATAGAGTGGACTAGAGTGTTGTAGAGTAGAGTGGTGTGGATTGGTGTGGTGTGAAGTTTGCATGGTGTCAATGCACACTTCTATTACAGACAACACAATTTCACTTGAAATCACAATTACATTTCCAGAGACATGCCATTTTACTGATAAAAGTTTACAACGAATAACCGATAATGTGTGGAATTGTCATCACCTAGTGAATTGATCTGTTTTGATCGTATTAAAGTAATTGTTGCCACTACACTTCAGAATTACAAAAAAGTGCTTCATTGTGCTTTCCTAATTCAGACATGTTGCGAAATATATGCACAGTTTATTTATAGATATTTAAATTCTGTTGTGTGCTAGGAAAAAGCCTTTTCTTTCACAGCAAAATTGTCACATAAATCCTCTGGCTTTGAAGTCAGAGAAAGGAAGTAAACATCAAGCTCCCTCAGAAGACAGAGTATGACATTTGACCTCTGTCATTGAATGCACAGCAAATGGACAAGATAAGAACAAGATCTAAAGGGCTACAAAAAGCAAGCACTGTGGAAGAATTGAGTGAACAGTCCATACTAATGGGAAGGATGAAAAGGATGAACTCAAGTTGGACAGACTCAAACAAATTAAGCCAGCAAACAGAAAGCAAATGTGAGTTACAAAACATAAAGCCAATGGTAAGCAATGTGCTAATGCATTCTCAGGGAAGCTTTCAGAATGTCTCCAAGAGGATATTTACAGGTGACTCTGGTTACCCCAACCTCTCATGTCTCCAGTGAGGAATGCCAAGACAAGGGCAGAGGAACATTACAATGAGGCACATGGGCGAACAATGAGGATCATTGAGCGAACCTTTGGCCTCCTGAAGGCCAGATTCGGGTGCCTCCTACTGTCAGGTGGATCCCTGTACTACTCAAGAAGGTGTGCCAGATCATCGTTGCATGTTGTATGTTGTATGTTGCACAACCTGACCTTGAGACGACAGGTGCCTTTTCTGGAGGAGGATGAGCCTCGGGATGGTCGAGTGGCAGTGGTGGAGCTTGGGGACAGTGACAAAGAGGAGGCAGAGGAAGAGGAAGTGGACAACAGAACTACACTAATTCAACAGTACTTCCAGTGACACACAGG
Organism: Pleurodeles waltl; assembly: GCF_031143425.1. Classification (NCBI taxonomy): domain Eukaryota; kingdom Metazoa; phylum Chordata; class Amphibia; order Caudata; family Salamandridae; genus Pleurodeles; species Pleurodeles waltl. The sequence continues at coordinate 639,585,533 of NC_090446.1, read as the reverse complement.
TAAGACACTGCAACTTCACCTTCCATTGCAGTTTTGTGTTTGACATTGTACATGGCAGCCTGATTTCCCTATTTCTATGGCCACTTACTGTACCCTTTGGCATCTCTATTTTCAGATCTCTGTGCCCCACTCTGGCTCCGGGTGTGTTTACTGTTGCCCACTACAGGTCATACCTATGTAAATATCACGGCACATTTGAATTGCAATGTTTACAGTTTGTTAAACTAATACATATGTCAAATAATTGACAGACTCCATACTTGAATTTGTTCAAAGGGTGTTTACCTAGGTGCTAATAAGTGGAGGGGGTATTGCAATAGGCTGGGGTGATGATGGGGGAAAGTCCAGGGTAGAGTCCAGTCTATTTGTATCACAGGTGCATTGTCCAATGGGGCATAAGAAGTGGAGCAATGGCAGTTCAAGCTGGACAGGGTGACAGAGTGGGACACAAGGGTGACAATCAGGAGAGTCTTATTTCCTGGCGGGTGTCTTGGCAAGGTTCTCTGGCTTCTGCCTGGATCGCAGGGACAGTTTGCAGGGTGGTTCTCCTTCTGCAGGGGGCTGGGGTGCTGGTGGCCTGTTGTTCCTGTGGCGGGCCTCCTGTCCACTAGCGCTGGTGGAGGGCTGTTCTTCAGTGTGGCTAGTGTCACGGGCCCGTTGGTGTACCACTGCCTCCCTCATGGTGTTGGCCATGTCTGCCAGCACCCCTGCAATGGTGACCAGGGTGGTGTGGATGTCCCTCAGGTCCTCCCTGATCCCCAGGTAGTGTCCCTCCTGCAGTCGCTGGGTATCCTGCAACTTGGCCAGTATCTGGCCCATGGTCACCTGGGAATGGTGGTATGCTCCCAAGATGCTGGTGAGTGCCTCGTGAACAGTTGGTTCCCTGGGCCTGTCCTCCCCCTGTCACACAGCAGTCCTCCCAGCTCCCCTGTTGTCCTGTGCCTCTGTCCCCTGAACCGTCTGCCCACTGCCACTGACCCCAGGTCCCTGATCGTCCTGTGTTTGTGGGGTTGCCTGGGTTCCCTTTAGTGGTGGACACACTGCTGATTGATGTGTCCTGGGGACAGAAGGATGGGCCCGCTGGGTGGGTTCTGTGGTGGTGTTTCCTGAGGGGGGAGGCTCTGTGGTGGGTTGGGATTGTGCCTGGGTAACCAACTGTCCAGGGGTCCCTGATGGGCCAGGTTGGTCATCGTGATCAAGGCATACAGAGCTGCTGTTATCACGGTGGGCCTCTTCTGGGGGGGGGGGACTGGATGTGGCTGGCACCTCATCTCCAGTGACGCTGAGTGGGGGTCCTGTGGGGATGTAAATGCAGTGTTATTGTTTCTGCGTGTGCCATCTTGTGTATGGGTATGTTTCCCTCTATGGTTGTTATTAGCAAGGCAGCTTTGGCTTGTGTGAGTTGTGATTTGTTTGGATAAGTGATTGTCTACTAGTGTGCATGCTGTGGTGATGGGTGTCCATGCAGGTCTGTGATGGGGGTCCATGCATTGGTGTTGCATGCAGGGCTTGGTATTGGGATTGGTAGGTTGTGATTGGTAGGTATATGGGAGGTGGTGGGGTGATGGGGGTGAGGGTAGGTGTTGTTGTTTGTGATGGCATGCAGATAGGGTGGGGGATAAATTAGTAAAGATTTGACTTACCAGAGTCCAGTCCTCCTGCTACTCCTGCCAGGCCCTCAGAATGCAGTATTGCCAAGAGTTTCTCCTCCCATGTTGTTAGTTGTGGAGGAGGAGATGGGGGTCCACCGCCAGTCCTCTGTACAGATATCTGGTGTCTTGCAACCACGGAACTTACCTTCCCCCGTACATCATTCCACCTCTTCCTGATGTCATCCCTTGTTCTTGGGTGCTGTCCCACAGTGTTGACCCTGTCCACGACTCTCTGCCATAGCTCCATCTTCCTTGCAATAGATGTCTGCTGCACCTGTGATCCGAATAGCTGTGGCTCTACCCTGATGATTTCCTCCACCATGATCCTTAGCTCTTCCTCTGAGAACCTGTGGTGTCTTTGTGGTGCCATGGGTGTAGTGCGAGTGGTGTGTGTGAGGGTGTGTGGGGTGATCTGTTGGGGTGTGTGCTGTGAGGTGCATGGATGGTGTATGGGTGATGGTGTTTTGTGACTCAGATTCAGGTGGGGCTCCTGGCTCGTCCCTCTCTCACTTGCCAAAATCTTCGGGTCATAAAGGGTTGTGGGTAGTGTGGGTGGGTGTTTTATATAGGTGTGGGTGTGGTGTGTGTATGTGTGTCAGGTGTGCATAGTTTGAATTGTCCAATGTGGTGTAGTTTTGTATGTGTGTGTGTATTTTTAGCGCGGCTGTCTGTATCGCCAATGGTTTTACTGTGGTTGAATGACCGCCACAGTGATTTGTGGCTCATGATCCGGTGGGCATATTTCTGTTGGCGTGATAGTGTGAGTTTTGGTACCGCCTGCTTATCACTGACCTTTGGGCTGGCGGACTTGTGTGTGTGTCTGTATAGTGGCAGATTTCTATGTGTGGGTCATAATACAGGTAGCCGTATACCGCCGCGGTCGCGGTATGTTGGCAGCAGTCAGCATGGCGGTAAGCGGCACTTACCGCCAATGTTGTAATGAAGGCCAGTGTCTTTATGCGTGAAGCAAACATAGTTTATCATATGCCAACTTCTTTATAGTGAGTGAGTATGTACCAATTTACCAAGTATCTGCATTGCTATAATGTCAATGTCGAAAGGATCAACCACTGATTTAAAATGCTATTTGAAATGTTACACACAAATGAAAATCGGTATTTTACAGTCTACCAGAACCAGTAAAAACATCTGAGTTATTTTTTTTATGCACGCATTGGTATAAGGCAGTTTAGCACTACAAATTTAACATGTGCAATATCTGATAAGGAATATCACATTACATTTGTTTGTGTAATTTAAGAGATATTGGAGAAAACTATGAATTACAAAGAGACAAATGTAACGAAAGATTATGTAAAGTTTAGATGCTTTGCTGAATTCGATGTGGATTCAGAATTTAGAGTGGTGGCTAAAACAGACAAAAAGGAAGCTATTAAAACTAATACATTAAAAACGTTTGATAGAGAATCTAATCTATTAAGATTTAGATTTTGGATCAAAATGTTCTCGTCCACCACAAAGGGTACATTCAGTGACTAGAACGTTGAAGCAATAGTAGAAATTATTTAAGACATACCATAAAAACCTCTCACTAAGCACTCAATTTAATTAAAATGCTTAGCCAAAGTAGTCTTGATTGAAGTTCTACTTGGCTCGCATGTTACTCCTGAAGGTGTCGACACATTTTCAAAAAACTGCTCAGGGTGTCAATTTGTAGTAATAATTACACAACCTTTATACATAACCCAAACAAACAAATAATTGATTCATCATTTTATTATTTGATAAGCAATGTGCTTTTCACACAGGCTGGAATGTCAATTCCAAAAACTATATATTAAAAGTACAGCAAGTTCTCTTACAGAGAAAATCCATACGCAACTAAGCACTATAAAGAACACCTACGAACCCAAGCAGCCCAGGGGCTAACCACCAGCATGAAGTGAGTCCAATAGAAAGTGACTTTTTGGTCATGTGTATAAATCAATCCCTGTCTTTAAAACCAGAAAGATGCCGAAACTGTATTTCAGAAAAAATGTCAAACTACATACTGTGCGCCATGGTATAATTGTGGAAGTATGAACTGCATATGTATCTTGAATCATCAATCTATACAGTCATTAATGTAGTAACATATCACTTTGAGCCTCAAATTCCCAATTCGAAGCCTTTGCCTTTCCAAGACAAATGGAAACATGGGCATCTATCGTAGAATTATCATATCTATCAGATAGTCTTCGATTTATGTAAATCACTAACACCTCCCCTTCCCCATCAAGAGTGCAAGGGTGACTGTGTTGCGCGGAGGATTGTTTTTGTGCAAGAAGGGGCACCTTCCTGCACAAAAACAATCCTTAGAGGCTTTTTCCTCTTTCTATGTGTGAGAAAACAAGGAGAAAAAAAGATGTTTCTCCTCGTTGCACATCACCTGGGGACGTCTAACCTTTAGATGCATTCTCAGATTTACCAAGGTTTGTAAACCTGGGGATGCATAAAAAAATGTATGGGTGTTGTGTGCGGACGCCTACCGCAACGTCCATGGAACCTCTCGCTTGCACAGAGTAAGGCAACACAGCGATTTGCCCTGCCTTACTCCATGTCTATGAGGCCATTCAAAGGCATGCAAAGTGGCTTTGTGTGGCCTCAGAGCTATGGCTTCAAGAAATGGGCCACCATTGCATCACAGAAAGTGACCCAACGGTGGCGCAAGGGTGTCACAATGATGCCCCTATGTTTTTCACTATATTAAGCAGTAGCCTTCAAAAGGATGCAAATGCAAGTGACTCACCGATTGGACGAATAATTCCAATTGTGTGAGTCGTGCCTCAGCTTGCATGCATTGTGCCAATTTGCAACCCTTTGCGCTACTTTATGCCTGTGCCATGCATAATGTATGCAAAGGGGGTGTTCCCCCATTAGGGGGTCCAAAAAATGGCACAAGGAAATCTAACAGAGTTCCTTGTGCCATTTTTGTTCAGCACTTTTGATGCCTGCTCGGAGAAGATGTTAAAAAGAGGCTTCCATTGCTTACAATGGGCCTTTGGGTCCTTTGCAGGATTAGCATCAGAAATTTTGCCGCTAATCCTGCTAAGTGCCGGACTAACGTAAAAAAATTCTGATGCTAGTCCCCTAACTACCACCATGGTTTGCCGTATTTTACATACTGTGCACACATGGTGATGTTAGGGGGGCACTAAGGCACACAAGAAAAATGGCACTGCACTGTGTGCAGTGCCACTTTTCGTAAAGGGGCCCCTAAATTTGCTTCTTGAGCCTAATGATTGTTCAAGTTGGTACAATCACTTGTTCTAACCCATTGACTCTGAGATCTATCTTCTGGTGGGTTTCCCACAAATTCAATAGCTCCTTTAAAAGCAGTCCTCTATTCAGCAGTGCGTTTCTTAACAGGCACAGAAAATAAAGCTGTAGAAAATTAGGTAATTGTTTGACGGGTTGGTACGCACACTTAGGCAATAACCTCCATCCTTGTCAGGGTGAACCCACAAATTTACTAAATTAGCCCATGCTTATCCATCTGGTAGCTTGGCACAAAATCAGTTAGAATAAACTTAGAGGCAATCTGTAAATTATTTATGCAGTACACAAACAGTAATAGAGTAAAAACACAATACAAGAAAAATCCCAAACACATTTAGAAAAATAGAGAACATTGTAATGTGATAAATAAAATAATACAAAAATCCAGTCAGTAGAACCGGAGTATTCCATTTTACAGTTTTCACTTAAATTAATGCCTAAAAGTACAAAGAGTGACTTGTGGTTATCTGGTCATGCTAGATCAGGGGAATGCACTGGACAAATACAGGGATCAAGTTAGTCCTGCTGAAAAAGTTACCTTCTTGAAGTCCATTGCGAAGAGTTCCATAAATGGTGGATGAGGCTGTGATGGGCAAGGAGAGTGTCACAGAATATCGTAGTATTTGGCACGAGGTTCAGGCTGCATGTCATGGACAGACATCACTGTAGTGTGAAGATCTGGTTGTTATCACATTTAGTGGTTGCTGGAGCATCAACTTGGTGGTCACTTCAGGTTGTTGTTGCTGTAGCTCAATGTGCAGATCTCTCTGGTGGTAGCAGTAGTGTGAAGAACAGCATTCTAGGTATGAACAGGACCGTTTGCCAATGTAAAGACAGCAACACTTCATGGTTTCACCTTTATTCTTAGGAGGAGCTCAACCTATGCCAGCCAGAGTTTCAGGATCTGGAGAGGCACCTCTTGAGGACCAGGAACTCACACAAGCAGAGGCAAGCAGGGCCAAGGCAAATACTATTGCAGGTCCAGACAGACCCACTGCAGAAGGTCAGCTGGGCAATCTGGAGCTTGTTGCGTCCCTGCAGCTCAGACATGAGGTCAGCCAACTATGCCTAGGATTCACTCATGTTAGCCTGGGGTGAAGGGAGCACGTCCAGTCTTCCTTCTCAGACAGCAGGAAGCAGTGGAGTCCTCTGGTAGCAGCAGGCCAATCTCCTGGTGGCAGGGCAGTCCTTCTTCTCTAATGCTCACAGATCCAGGAGTGTACTTAAGTGTTGTTCTGAAGGTCCAATATTTATACCTGGCTATAGCTCTGTGTGTGGGAGAACACCCTGTCCTACACCCACATCTGAATCTGGAACGTTCTTCCCTCCCCCTTCCAAGGCTCCAAGATGCTGTGTGTTTGCTGGCTGCAAGCCCTTTGAAGTGCATGTGGGGCATGGCAAAGCTCCAGCCCCAGTAAGTTAGGCAGGATAGCCTATCCTGTCCACACCTAGTCCCTGCAGTGTCACTGTCTTGGAGGAATACATAATTCCCAACAGCAAAGCCATTCAAAGGCATGTGACATAGGACACCAGCAGAGGGCCCAATTAGGACAAGAAAATGCCCAATTTCTAAAAGTGGCATTTTGAGATTTTTTACTTCAAATCTCACTTTATCACTGAAGAGGAGTTTAGATTGCAACTCATTTGAGTCTAAACATGACATTCCTATCTGCTCCAAATATGAAGTAAGCACTTATTAAATTAAATAAGGTAACCCAGTTTTAGTCAATGAAAGAGAAAGGCCATACAGATGCGAAAAACAACTCTAGGAGTTTTTCATTACCAAGACATGTAAAACCTAAAGTCTCATAATGTACTTTTTGAATGCAATGCGCTCAGCTCTATGAGCCTTCGGGGCCTACCTTAGGGTGACACATATGTAATCAAAAGTAAGGTTTGGGCCTAACAAAAGGTTTACTTTGCCAGGCCAAAATGACAGTTTAAAACTACACTACAGGCTGTAATGGCACGCCTGAGACATGTTTTAAAGTGCTATTTTAGTGGGTGGCACAATAGTGCTGCAGGCCAAGTAGCAGCATTTAATTTACAGACCCGGAGTACAGTTAGTGCCATATACTAGGGACTTATAAGTAAATTTACTGTGCCAATCAGGTGTAGGCCAATTTGACCATGTTTTAGGGAGAGAGCACTAGCACGTTAGCAATGGTTAGCAGTGGTAAAGTGCCCAGAGTCCTCATGCTAACAAAAACAAAATCAGGTAAACAGGAAGGTTGAAGGCAAAAGGTTTGGGGGAATACCACTCCAAGAATGCCAACGCTAACAATAACTCTATTCCACCAGTCCTTTTGATCTGGACCAACTCCCATTCAAAGTCAAGATAACATTTAAACTGGTCCACCTCACTTATAAACAGTCAATTTACAATAACAAGAATACCCTGTATCCTGCATTCAGACTGCATGTTTAAATTTGAAACTAAGAAGCCTTGAACATTTTTAGTTTGAAATTAAAAGAATTATAACTAGCAAAGCTTCAACTCCAGTCTTCTTGGAGTAGCTCTCACAATTTTTAACTCCTTTTCTGTCTTTCTGTGATATTTTGACATTCTGATGAGTCTTCAAAAGAATCTCAGTAGCCACTTATTCACTCAATATCTCAACGTATCCAGTGCCATGATAAAGTAAAGATTGCTGTTTTCCATTTATTCCTGCTATTAATCCTAACTCCCCCTTTTCATTTTCATTTGTTCCTTTCTTTCCTTTGCTCTCTTCTCAACCTGCAATACCCAATGTCTCACTTCTTCTCACCCTGAAAAACTCACTTCTCCTAGTTTATGCATCTCTCCCCATTCGCCCATCTAGGCCACTGGCTTTCTTCCCATATTTTTCACCATTGTTGTAATTATTTGCATAGATCCTCCTGTCCCCCATGTACTTTTTTATTTTTTCCTTAATGAGACATTGCTGTTGTTCTTGGAAAGCTGCTTATTGTTGTATGCTGTTTAGAAGTGATAGAGATCAAATTTTACCAATACATTAATGGCGTAGAAGTTAGCATATGGTGACTTACTAACCTTCATTTAAAAGCCTAACACAAAAATTAACATGAAATGTAAAGTGTGCAACTTTGAATTATGGTGGACAATGTGGCCTCCATTCGTTCTTGGCATCACGATTTGCCAGATAAGATGTTGTGCATGCATAAATAAGTGAGCTACTGACATGTATTAATATCAAAAGTATTATTCTTACAAGAATATTACAAATCAAGAATATTATGAGAATGTTATGAGCATGAATTAATTGTACTTATATTGATTTAAATGAATTTATTAACGTGGGTTACATGTGTGCAGAGAAATAAATGCACGTTTAAATTGTGTTCTAATATGTTGTGAATAATGTTTGAAATTAAATAATTTGCTTTGCATATTTGATTCAAACTTTAAGGTGCGCAGTAGGATTTATGTGTATTAATTGAATTAATGTGTATTTGGGCTTTCTTAGCTAGACTAGGCCTGAAGATTCATTTTTGCAGCAGTAGAGGTACATTACTGGTTTATTCCATTTCTCTTTGACCTGAATTATTTCCTAGGTTGCTGACGTGTTTCTGAATGTCCTATTGTATTAAAGACAAAGAACATATTTCAAAGTTAACGAATGTTACAGTATTTGTTCTAGCTGCCGAATAAGACAGGAAGCCTTATTAAATTTCATATGAGAACTGTTCAACTTATCTTGTGTGCTGTGGGAAAGGATCCCAGAGTTCCAATCAACTAATAAGTACCTCATTTTGGCAAAACTGTATGAATTCATCGAGATGACTACACATTTTCCCTTATAAAATCCGAAATAGTTGCAAACTTGATGGTGTCAGTGGTTACTATTGGATGTTGGTTATTGTGTGCAAGTTGAGCCCACCTGGAGGACTAATCAGAAACTCATGGACATTTTTAGTTTGGGAGAGACCTTTGAAAGTTTTAGTTGGTCTGCCGGAGTCTGTCGGAGTCTGTTGAAACCTGAGAGTTCTTCTTCGGTGTTCATGCTGTCACCTCCTGTCCCTCTCCAAGTCTTCTGACATATTTAGGGGCATATTTAAGAGCCCCCTAGCGCCACCCGAGCCTCACTTTTAGTGACGCTCGGGTGGCGCTCTGCACTGCACCATATTTACAAGGTGGTGTTAAGCCACTTTTTGTGGCTTAACGCCACTTTGTAAATACGGCCTGTTCACATGCAGCACTTTACGTGGAAGGGGCGTGCAATGGGTGTTGCTGTGGGCGATGCCACAGCAACACCCATTGCATTTTGATGCTGCCCCAGATTCATGAGTTTTTGTAAACCTGAGGCAGCACCAAAATCGAACACCATCGCAGGTGTGCCATTAGCAGGGCGCAATGAAGAGAAATGCTTTGATTTCTCCTCGTTTTTTGCTCTTTCTATCTAGATAGAAAGAGCAAATCACCATTTAAGATTGTTTCTGAGCAGGAAGGTGTTCCTTCCTGCACAAAAACAATCTCCCTCTCAAATCAGCCATACTTGCCCAATGGTGCAAGGGTTTCTGCGTTGGCGCACAGCAGCAAATACAGCACAGGCGCAGGGGGAAACACAGGGGTGCGCCATATTCTTTTAAATATGGCGCTTCCTTGCATTTTGAAAATGACGGTGCATGATGCTGCCAAATTGGTGCAGCGCTACACTCCATATTTTTTTGTTAAATCTGGCCCTAAGCCTTTATGTTACAAGTTTCCTTTTAGGCCAATATGTCCCACATACGTATGCTGTTCAGTACTAATATCTTGTTTCCCTTTCAACCTACATAATTACACCAGTGTATTTTTATAGTCAATTACCCTTGTTAGATGATTTTTCTAAATTATTTTTGTATTTTCTTTTGTTTTACTCACATGTGTTAGCCCGTTCCCACACTTGCAAGTACAAATTCGTATTACAGCTAAGGATGGCCCAGCTCTGAACTGGTTGTTTTTAACTGAACTTGGTAATGTACTGATGTCACCATCATCTGCTTTGAAGTTTGAATTTAATGTGCATATTACAGTTTTGTTAATCTATGTTATTCTTCTGGAGTGCTTAACAGTTTTGATGCTAAATAGGCTTAATCTCTTTAGATGTTTTGGTCAGACTATGCTTTCCATGTATGTTTACAACTTAGTCTTGTGCACCATTTACGCAACATTAGCTCTGTGGTTATAATAAAGCTTTGAAACTTTATTCAGTTTGGAGTTTTGTTTTATTGTTAAATTGGTCATGGTGCTTAAATAGTTTATGTATTGCATGTTGTTGGTTTAAATTGTATGAATCCATTTACTACACTCCTCACTGAGTCCAAAGATCCAGTCGACTTTTGGTAGGTGGGACAAGGTATGGTGTCTCACAAGAGTGCTTGCGGTTTCTGAACCCGAGGCGGGGAGAAGATCTCCACGGACGCTCAGCAGAAGTGAGATTTTTGGAAAGATGCTCCGCATCAATGCCGATGCCTGTACAGCATACAGAGACCTTTTGGTATGTACAGGTATGTACACCATAAAAAAGTAAAATACAATACTCTTTTAAACAGAGATGTATGCAGAAAGCACAAGGTTGCTGGTGTATGTACACAGGACCTGTAACAAACATGGCCAACTGAAGAGCAGTTAGTGGGGGGGCCATCTGCTATCTGCAAAGGGAGATTCAGAGGAAATCAGGAACAAAAAAAACTGGTCTTTCCTATGATGAGCTCTCCTTGAACTTAACTTGGCTTTTGCTACTTTCGGGGTCACAGTACGACTGCTGGAAATGTAGTACAACTGACTATCAGACTGGTGTCCAGTGACCATCCCCTGTCCTGTTTTATTCTGACTGCTGACCGCTCTGTCACTTGCCAACAGAAAGTTGGGGATCCAGATATGGTAGCAGGTATGTAATTAGCAAAGGCATGGGTGTCCTCCTTTTTCCAGCTCCCCTTTCCTATAAGATTCAGTGCTGTTGGTTCTAGCATCCCCAAACACAACCGACAACCCTCTCTTAAAGCCACATTAAAAACACCATAGAACACAAATGATTACAGGCTCTGGAGTGGAATGTAGAGTGTTTATAAGTCATCTGAATCACAAGCCTACATCATTTAAATGCAGCACATACAAAAACCCACTATGCACAAATCAAGAACACACCAAGCCAAAACTGGAAAGGGCTAATTCCTTATAAAAAATGTCAGTCACCTTAAAGTGAATAGAAACAAGAACCTGTTACATCTTTTTCACCTTTAGCTTATAAAACATTCTCCTGCATCATTAAAAATTATCCAGAATGTATATGCATTACCAGACAACAGTACTCCAGCATTACAATGCAGTGGAGATACTGACAATTTGTGACAACTCCCATATTCTGCTAGCCTTCATCAAGTGCATCACCGATTTCTGCAACAGCGGACCAACCTTAATGGCCATCTTGGAGACAGGCAACCCCAACAACAAGCTCCCACAGCCTCATTCTCAGGACAGAAAAAAAGGAGTGCAATACCTACATAAGAGCATGGCAAGGTAAACCAATAAAGGCTAGCCCCAACCTTCATAATACCACACACGTATGAAATAACCTAAAATGCACCAAAATAAAAGTGAGGCCTTCCCATTCACACACCTGCAATATAAATAACCTCAAAGCTTCATTAGACTTCAATCACTTTTCATTAACAAAACTGCCTCACACACACCTCACCCATGACCTCAGACATCTTTATACCTTATAGATATTCTATTCTCCATGTAGGCAAACACCAGAAAAATAGATGCCTTATAATCAGTCATACAAATACTGAAACTATGAATTGCAGAATCCCTTTCATTCAACTCCTTTCAAATCCTACTATCTAGCACAAACAAACATTCCACATCATCTACCAACTTCCAGAACACAATATAACCATCAGAGAACTCTTAAATAAGACGATCATCTCAATGAAAACACTCTACTACCATGTGAGAAACTGGGGTGTTGTTGTTGTTGTTGTTGGTGGTGGTGGTGAGAGTTGAGCCCTTCTCAAGCAACAGCTGCAGTTTTTGTCAGGATGAACCACAAAAATTACTAGGTTAACATGTGCTTAACCCTATGGTAGTGTAGCACAAAAACAGTCAGGCAGTACTCAAGAAACAATAAAGTGAAACCAAAACACAAGAAAAAACTAACACTAATTTAAAAAACAGTCAAATTTAATAAATTGACACCTAAATGACCAAAATCTAATACGTATAGTTTTATTTATAATTTTTTATGTTTTAGGTGCTATCTAGCACTTAAAAGATCTAAAAGATCAAAGCTCTAACCAGGGACGTCTAGTCATGCAAGACTGGGCAAAAGTTGAAAGTTATGGCCCACAGCAATAGAGCATGGATCAGAAACGAGAGTGGATTGTGCCTGGTCTCAGTTTACCTTCAGATGTAGAAGAAATTTAAAAGAAAAATGTCTGAGAATGTAAATTTCAGCTGGGTAAGGCAGTATGCGGTGTCTGAGAAGTAGGCGTCGTCATCGGGAGCTGCTGAATGAAGTGGTGATGGAAAACTCTATGTTCAGACTTAGTCGCTTTTTTGGGAAGTTGAATATCTCCAGCAGGGCCAAGCTGCAAGCTGCATCCGACAAGGGCTCCAGGTGGGCTGGATAACCTTCCATAGATGCACCGTTGAACCGGATATGCTTCTGTGTAGAAGAACAGAGCGGAAGCTACCATGAAGTCAGGCCAACCGGTGATGCACCTCGGGAGGATCTGCAAGCAGGTAGGTCTTAGTCTCCTCTCGGTTCTCAGGCACTTTTTGGCAGAAACCTTTCAAAGTCCCAAGTTTTTGATTTTGTCTAGTTGGGCACTTTTAGCACCACATCCAATGGTCCCTTGACTGGGGGGCACCAATTAGAGGGTCAGGAATTACTTCAGGCTAGGTCCAGGTGTACTTTTCAAGGTGTTTGAGCTTTCTGTGTTCCTGTAACTCTGAACTTGAGTATAGCAAACTAGCCCATGGATTTCATGTGTAGTCCAGGTTTAAGCAGAAAAGCAGGTCTCAATCAGCAGGGCACTCCTCTGAGACCACTGTGCAGGCTTTAGGCAGCAGGGCAATCCTCTTTGTGCAGCAGGACAGTCCTCTTAAATACACAGCAGGCTTCAGGGAGCAGAGCAGTCCTTTGAAAGTTACCTGCAGGTCCAGGAATGAACTGATATGTTGGTCTGAGGGTCCTATGTTTATACCTGGTGGAGAGTGTGAAGTGGAAGAAACCTCTGGAGTCACCCCCCCCCCCACAGATACAGATGGTTCTGTACTATCCCATTTCCCTGCCCAGGGTCTACAAGATCTAGGGTCACAAACGCCTAGTGTGAAGTTCTTAATAAATGGACTGAGACAGCTCCTTTGAAATATAAGTGGGGCTGTGCACCGTCCCTCCACCATCCCCCCTCCCACACGAGTATGGCCCATCCTGCCAAACAGCTAGTCACTCTTTTTGTTATTCTCTTGGTGGAATACACAAAGGGGAACTGCTAACTATACCCAGTCATGTGACCCGGTAAACAGGCTAGCAGGCGCAGGTTCAAATGGTTAGGAAAAGAGAATGCCAACATTCAAAAAGTGGCATTTTCCTAATTGTGATTAATAAATCTGACTTTACAATTAAAGATTATTTTAAATTACAAATCAATAGACACCATAGATGATATTCCTAAGTGTTCCCAAACAAATGTTAGCACTTATTAAATGTAATAAGGTGACCCAATATTATCCTAAGGGAGAGGTAGGACTCACTGTAGTGAAAAACAAATGTGTGACATTTTCATTACCAGGACATGTAAAACTTAAAAGGACATGTCTAACTTTTTTAATGCAGTGCACCCTATCCTATAGGCTCTTTAGGGCCCACCGTAGGGGTGATTTATATCCGTTAAAAATTGAGTTTTAGGCTTAGCAACAGGTTTATTTTGGCAAGCTGAGTTGGTGGTTTAAAACTGCACACAGACTGCAATGGCAGGCCTGAACATGTTTTAAAGGGCACAATAAGTGTTGCAGGCCCACTAGTAGCATTTATTTTACCTGCCCTGGGTATATGGTATGCAATTTTACTAGGGACTTATAAGTATATTAAATATGCCAATCAGGTGTTTTATGGAGTGAGCACAAGCATTTTAGCACTGGCCAGCAGTCGTAAAGTACAGAGTCAGAAGGCCAACAAAAAATAATTCAACAAAAGCAGAGAGGAAAATGCCAAATGTTTGGGAGAAGACTACCCTATGGCTGACAGTTCTAACATACCATTTTATTAAGGGATTTGACCATACCCTGCAGGTGTATAGCTACCAGTGGTGCAACAGGTACAGTGCCATGTCTCCAAGAGCTTTAAGTGACCTTAAGTGCATCCATTGCTCCCGAACTCCGCAAGACGCTGAGCTGCTCCATCACAACAGCTACCTTCCCTGAAGATTGGAAACACGCCAAAGTCCGCCCCCTCCCAAAGAAACCCATAGCTGACCCATCAGAGCTCATGAACTTCCGACCCCTCTTGCTGCTATCCTACCCAGCCAAAGTCCTGGCAAAAGCCATAAACTCGCAACTGCACCAGTTCCTCAAGGACAACAGCTCTCTGTATACCTCTCAGTCTGGATTCCGCAGCAACCACAGCACAGAGACAGCTCTGCTTGCAGCCACCAATGACATCTGCACACTCCTCGACTATGGACACACTGTAGCACTCATACTCCTCAACCTCTCAGCAGCCTTCGACACGGTCTCCCACAGCACCTTATGCACCAGACTCCACAATGCACGAATCCACAGAAAAGCCTTGCAATGGATCCACTACTCCCTCACCAGAAGAACACAGAGAGTCAGGCTCCCACCCATCTTATCCAAACCAACTGAAGTCAGCTGCGGAGTCCCTCAGGGATCCTCCCTGAGCCCAATGCTCTCCAACATAGACATGGCCCCGCTGGCAGACATCGTCATAGACCATGAAATGAACATTGTTTCATACGCCGATGACACACAACTCATCATATCCCTCACTGTCTCACAAGGCCCCCGTAGATAGGCGCAGCGACACCATGGGGCCTATGCAACCGACAGAGCCTCACATTTAACCTTCCAAGGTGCCCTGTGGCACTGCGGGGATTTTGCCTCTGACTGGAGCTGAGAGAGTCATTCGAGAGTCGCTACCTGAAAGATAGGAGGTGAGAGGAAATGGATTATTGTGAAGTGAACTGAGAGAGGGGCAGGTCTCAAGGGGAGAACTTTGCAAATACCACCGTCCCTGCAGAAGGAGTACACATTGACTTTACATTGAATGGGCCACCTGATTGCATAATCTGGGGCAGCGATATGGTGACCACGTCATGGGGTGCCACCCCAATCACCCCCAGGACAACGCTGGTGACGTGGTCTCCACTGTGGCACTGTGGCTCCCCTGGGAACGGCAGACACGTGGTCGGACCTAGGGAGTGAGTGGCAAAGATACACCAGAAAATAACTCACAGACAGCTTGACAAGAGGGGTCTGCTAACCTGAGAGGTGGCCCCGCACCTACACCAGACCACTGAAACCACTGCAGCACCACGCCACACCTGACACAGCAAAACAGCCATGCTTCCGACATCCCAAATAACCAGATGTGTGTGCAGAAATTGACTTGGCCACGTGGGCCTGGGAGGCGGATTACTGGCCCATCTGTATGTTTTGGGGGCCGCAAATGCATATTTCTCCTCAAACATTTTTACCTGGTGGGGACCCCAGCTTCAGGGCCCTAGCCCACTTTCATCTGCACAGGGACTGCTGACACTGCAGATGTGGAAACTTAAAGTCACAAAGCCGCCCGCAACTGCGGTGGACACTCCAATCACTCAAACTGCGCCATCAGAGGGCACAGCATACTCCCTGCAACAATTGGATGCCACTCTCCACAGTCACTCCTCCCAATCAGAGAAAGTCTTGCAGGCCATATTGGACACTAAAATATCCCTGGAAACCAAAATTTATGCTGTAGCACCAGATGTTAACCTGCTCTTAGTGGATCATTGTAAATTATCTTACAGAGTTGGAGAAATCAAATCTGACATAGTGCCAATTTGACTGTCTGTCCAAGATCTGCAGGATCAGATAAAACAACTGAGCACAGAAGTAGCCTTACTGCAATGGCAGGCAGTAGACACGGAGGGGTGATCATGGAGCAACAACATTCATTTAATGGGGTTCCCTGAAAGACCAGAAGGCCTCAGCCTGTTCTTGAAACAGTGGCTCACAAATACAGTTGCGCAAGACAAAGTCCCAATATTCTTCTTGAGAGAACATGCCCATAGGATTCTGGGCAGACGATCACCATCGGGCGCCCCTTCTTAATTATCGTGACAGAGATCTAGTGCTCCAACGCTTCCGAACTCATGGGCCATGGAAATTTGAAGATGCAATTATCACCGCCTACCTCAATTTCATGGCAGATGTTCAGAAGAAACGGATTTAATTATTCGCGGGCAGAGATCGACTCCACGATCACATCATCAAGTATGCACTACTCTTTCCAGCAAAACTTCATGTGGAAGATGGTGAGAAAACCAATATAGTTGCAACCCCTGAAGACACCTGGATGTGGTTCCATGCTAGGGGCTTGGCCCAACCACCCCACGAGGAGGAACCAGCAGCACAGTGGTTGATCCCTAACCCTAAACGTAAATGCCGCACAGTTTCTAGGGCAAAACCTACAATGGCACAGGCCGCGGAGGAATGGGCCAAGGTACTGCTTGAGGCAACACAGCTTATGTCAAACTCTTTTGCTGTGCTCCAGTTGACTCTGGACACAAACTCCAAACAAGGGGACCACAGCGACTCTGTTGAATCTTTCAATGGCCCTGTCATCACCCCCCACTCTGCTGATGATCTTTAAGGCTGCACACACCCAGCAGGAGCAAAGGATCAGTTCTGGATCACCTGTCCAGACCTAGATGAGCAATCTACCCAAGCAGTGTGTCCTACTCAGTACATAATAATAATGACTTTTCAGATGTGGTGGTAGACATAGGTCAACCAATCAAATCAAATGTCCTGCAGCCCAAGCATCAAACGGTATCCTGGTAGGGTAGCTGCCCGATGAGCTGCCCCTCTGTTGCCCATATGAGCAACATGGCCCAAATTGGGAAGCAGGATCCTACATTTTTGCGGGGGGAAAAGGTTGCTGGAACAGTGCTGTATCCTGTGGGCCGAGCGCAGGCACCACGCCATAACTAGGCGTCTCCCCACCAGAAAAACTACCGTATGGACCAGTTTCCCCTCACGTATGGCAATGGATTACATAGTCATAATTTAATGTTGCCTGTAAGGTGTTGTCTTATTTTTCCTTTTGGCACGTTGCAGACCTTGATAGTTTCTGTTGCTCATGTTACATATTTATTGTTACTCATCGATGGTGGATCGAGGGGACGGGAGGGAGAGGGTCATGAAGGGTTGCGTTCCACGACACATTGGATGTACACATGATTCATGGTAAAGACAAAAAGTCAGAAACCCAAATCCTTCTCCAATTTTAGTATCACAACACACATGGGTACACACTCACCACCATCCTTAACACGCTACAGCAGCTCTACGTGGAACGTAAGGGGTATGGCGTCCCCGTCTAATAGACAGCGCATACATGCATACCTGAAGAATCATCAGGCACATATAGTTATGCTCCAAGAAACTCATCTTACAGAGGCCGAACTGAAAAAGCTTGGCTCTAGTTGGAAGGGACAGGTCCAAGGTACTGCAATGTTGACATTTGCCAAGGGAGTTTTAGTATGAGTGGCACCCGGTGTCCCATTTAACACGGAACGCACACACATTGACCCTGACGGACGCTATGTGATCACAGAAGGCCTTCTAGATGGAACGCACTAACACAAGTGAGAATATACGCTCCCAATGTAAATCGTGGGGGCTTCTTGAACACTCTTACACTGGATTGTTCCAGGACCTGACTGGAGACCGTCTCTGGGGTGATGATTTTAACTGCATGACTGACATTATTTTGGACAGGTCCCAGCCACCATTGCCTGGGGCACTGAGCAGGAAAACCTCCCAATGGTTTTCATCTTGGAGATCAGATAGAGGACTCTATGATTTATGGTAGGCAGGCCACCCGTCGGCACGCGAGTACTCCTTTTACTCCCCAGTACACGACTTACACACTAAAATAGACCTGTTTCTGGCACCAGCAGCTACGAAACAGAGAGTGCTGAGCTCCGCATATCTGGCCCGCACCATGTCTGATCACTGTCCTTTGCAGACGGTTCTACAATGGGGCAGACCGCTCACAAAGGTGGCGACTTGGCACCTGCAGATTGAGGCATTATGGGATCCTCTTTTTCTCAGGAACTAGCTGAATGAATTTTTACATACTTTGAACATAACAACAACTTTATGTCCCACTGTGCCATTGTGTGGGACGCGCATAAGGCGGTGGTGCGAGGACACTGTATGTCCGCATCCCTGGGTGTTTGGCAGGAGCTACATCATGAGATGGCCGCGCTGGGGGTTAAACTAAGGGAGGCGGAAGTGGCCGTCACAACCAGGTCGCTGGCCCAGAGTTCCTCTGCGAACTCCGCACCAAATAGAAAGATGCAGACGCTAGGTTATGTAGGCATGACTATAGGTATTATTTGTCTCATCAGAACGCTGAAGGCCACCTAGCTCAGGACTCTCCACAGCAAATTCCCATTGTGCAATCAGACTGGGCTCAGCTGAGGTGATTAACACTCAGGCAGCCATAAACGCAGCAGTAAAAAAACTGATTATCAATCAATATACGCTGCTACCACAGAACCTACATCTTCACAATTATCTGCTTTTCTAGACATGCTCCCTCTGTCCCAGATACACTCATTGTAAAGAGACGAATTAGATTAACCCATTAGTCTAAAGGAGATTTGCACAGCTCTGGGCCAATTGGCCCGCAACAATGCTCCAGGCATGGACTGCCTACCGGCCAGATATTACACCACATACACAAGTCACCTTCTCCAGCCCATGCTCGATATGTTTACTGAAGTGTGCACAACAGGCCAACTACCGGAGTCACTGCTAGAGGCCCTAATATAGGTATTGCCCAAATCTGGTTGTGACCCTGTGGATGTGCATTCTTACAGACCGCTCTCCTTATTAAACTTAGATTGTAAAATCCTGGGTAAAATTCTGGCTAACAGACTCCTTCTGTTAATCCCTCAATTGATCCATGAGGATCAGTCTGGTTTTATTCCCGGTCGGAGCACATTTTTAAACATCAAGAGATTGATATGTCTCCTCCACAGTGACTCTCGGACAGGGTATGGCAGTGTGGCTATCTCTCTTAACATAGAAAAAGCATTCGATACACTCAGCTGGGACGTCCTCGAAGAGATTCTACACTGGATGGGCTTTTGGCCTGGTTTCCTGACTTGGCTAAACATCCTGTACTCTGACCCGATAGCCCCAGTTAAGACGGGGCATATCATCTCTGACAGTTTGCCTATACACTGGGCACACTGGGCAGGGATGTCCACTTTCCCCACTATTGTTCGCAATAGCGATTGAACAATTGTCCGCCCAACTGCGGCAGAGAGGCACACGTGTCACAATATATTCCTAAATGCAGATGATGCTTTAATATATCTACGCAATAACACAGTAGGTTATGTCCTTGCTGGGTTCCTTCAGTACAATATCAGGGTTGAGGGTAAATTGGTCAAAATCTTGCATCTTCTCCATGTCCCCTGTCCCACCGGACGAGCAACACACCCTCCCAAACTACCGACTGCTGTGGTGCGACACCACATAAAAGTACCGAGGTATACAAATATATCACTCTATAAAAAACATGAAGGAGGGTTACCTGGACCGTGCCGTCAGATCCATAAGAGGCTCACTTCCTTTCTGGTGCTCATTCCACTTTCACCTTTGGGCAGGGTGGCCATTGCCAAAATGTTAGTTGTTCCTAGAGTGTTGTACTACTTTGCGGCGCTACCAGTTGTTCTCCCTCAATCTTTTTTCAGAACACTACATAGCTTATTAACTGATATACTCTAGGGAAAAGACAGGCATTGAGTAGCTGTGGCAACGATGCAGTGCCCATAGGACAGGAGGAGTCTTGGCATGCCTAACCTTGAATTGATACTACGCTGCATTTCAATTATAATGGCCACTTTGGTGGTGGAGTGAGGCCCAGAACTTATAAAAAACCAATGTATCCAACCTCCTCGGTCTGACCCCAGTGTACAACTGGCTGATGAATAAGTCACAGCCCCGACACATGGAAATATTTTGACGGACAGGGCCACGACATGGCCCCGTGGCTAGCGACAAAGCTTAGGATGGTGGGAGACTATTTCGCAGATGGCACATTATTGACGTTTGACAAAATTAGGGTTACTAGTGGTTTACACACTGGCCTATTCTTATTATATTGCGCAATAAGACGTCTCATGCATGACACTTGGTACAGTGACGATGCGGAACCGCCGCCAATGCAATTACTTACACTTGTGCTATCAGCTTTGGGGACTAGGAAAGTGATTTCCATATTATACAATATCTTGAACACCACAAATTGCCTGGGGATGGCAAGCGCTCGTGCTCACTGGGACGCAATGCTTTCCAATCTATGTCCCAGTGGTCATGGTTGACAGCCATGTCCAGTGTTAAAGGGATATTGCATAACCATAGGTTCAATTACTTACACAAAGCTTATCTCTCCCCCCACCGCATCAAACGTATGTTCCCAACAGATGACCCCAGATGCCCAAATGCCCACGATGTGGATTTTCTGAAGCGAGTTTCTATCACATGGATTGGCGAATGCCCCTCTTTGCAGAATGCCTAGCAACAGGTAGTCGAGTCAACAGCCGACATAACAGACCATGACCTGTCACCTACCTTGGATTCCTGCCTCTTGGATCTGCACCAAAAGGCCAGAGGTGACAAACACCTTATTAGAATTATAGAATTGGCATTTACAATGTTTAAGTGCCTCATCGCCACACCCCGGAAGGCACCTTCCATTCCAGACAATACCAAATGGTTGAAAATCTTAATACAGTAGACCTGGGTGGAGTCAGGAGTACTACATATGCTGAGAGAAAAGGGCTTAGCACGAGGTGGCAGTGAACTGTGGGACGCATTCATTATAAAAATAGAGGCAGAGAATGATACACGCCCCCCCATGGCCATAACACTATAGCCCCATATCGATTGCAGTATGCTCCCTGTTGCTTTATGTAATTATGAATACCAAGTTACCTTTCATCTCTTTAAGGTCAGAAGTTATCGACTGTTGCACTTCCGGGGCCGTCATTACCCCCTTCACGGAGCATCTCCCGTCATTGACTCACCCCACCACTCAGTCCCACTGCTACAACTGCCATTTGTGGGACACCACTTCAGCTTGGAGGTGCCCCCAAACATACGCAGGACACAACAAATGATTAGGCTTCCACCAACATATTCTGTTCAAATGAACTGTTTCTAAGTCTTTGTTATTCAGGTATGCTAAATAGTTTCACGCCCACTAAGGCACATGTGTCGCGATATGTACTGAATTTCGGCACCCACTCTATTGCCCTCCTGTCAGATTTCTCTCCACCCCGTTATCCCCCCGGAACACTTCCAATCCCCTGATTTCCTCTTCTAGTATCCTCACAATAATGCTGTGGCTGTAACTGAATCTTTCTGTTTTTTCTCTTTATTTACTTGCATGGTTAATAAAATGTAATAAAGAGATTTTCTTAAAAACAGAGTTCTGTCTTTTAAATAATTTATGACTATAAGAACTAGCATGATTTATCGTTTGGGTGGGAATCCAAGATACCGCTAAACAGACATTAAGGAAAGACGTATTTTCTGTAACAAGCACTCCCCTGAGAATTAGGAGATTGGAAATACAGTAGGTTTATCAGAACTATTAATGGCAAGAGATTAGGCCAGGACACAAAGAAGTCATTTTGTCAAGTTGGTTATTTGAGAGTCTGAAAGTATTCTAAAATGAGGAATAAACTTGTTCAGCCTTTTAGAAATGTATGCACAATGCGTCAACAATAACTGATACTATGCAATGTACAATAGTTTATGCAAGTTCAATGTATTAATAAAGTAATTCTTTTGCAGCCCAGAATCCTAAAAAAAACAAGAACCCAGTATTTTGAGAAATCAGAAGTCCTGACACCCAACACAACACACAGTCCTGGGTCCAGCAGTCGATTCTTCAGTCCCCGAAACAGAAGCTGGTATTTTCTCTTCCCAAAACCCCCTCACCCTTGATGACTGTCGAGAGGGCAATGTGCTCTTCATAGCAGTCATGTTAGTCCTCACCGGGATTGGGGAATTGTCACCGCCTTATTGGAACGCCTGGAATTCAGGTGAGTGGCTCGCACAGAACAGAAAGCCAAGCCACAACATTAAAGTGCCCTTGGGGCGAAGTCATCGTGGATCAAGATCCTATAACTGATTCAGATCATTTAACCCCTACTGAGCAATTGGCAGCTCTAGTACAAAGGTTACAGGGACAAGTCCTGAAATTACGAACGGAGAATCAAGAGCTCATGGAGATGGTAAAAAGTTCCACATCTTTCACACAACGGAGGGATCCCTCAGGTCCAAGGCCCATTATTAATCCCCCAAAATTTGGTACTCAACCCTCCACTTCCACTCCTGCTAATCTCTATGACCACAATCTACATGTAACAGTGACCACTCCGACATCTGTGCCTTTGGCCAACACTGAAAAATTCACTTGGGATATGTCTCACTTTGCTGCTTTCATGAGCCAATGCCAATTGCATTTTTTGTGCAAACCTCAAATATTTACATCTGATGCTGCTAAGGTAGCTTTTGTAGTTTTCTATCTTGGTGGTGTTGTTGCCAATTGGTCTATTCCTACGTATTGAAAACAATGATCCCATCCTATGTAATTTTGCCACCTTTAAGGCAGCCCTAACGCGATTGCTTGCAATTTTTTTTTTATCCAGGCTTGTGATAATGAATTATTAATCTTACTACAAGGGTCCTAGGACCTCCTCACTTACATTACTACTTTCAATCGGTTAATTACTGAGACTAGAAGGCCTGAAGAAAAACGTACCTCTCTTTTTTACAGATGCCTGAGAAATGATTTAAAAGATAGTTTATCCCATTTCATTGAATTACCAGAGGAATGCGCTAAATGTATTAATTTAATAGTGAGACTAGATCATTGGTTAGGAGAAAGGAAATCTGACCGTCCTCGGAGCGAACCCAGGGTGGTTGTTTTAAAACAGATAAAAACAAAATCAAAGAAAAAGCACAGGAACCAGAACCCTTGCAAATTGGGGGAGGTAAAGGCCCTTTATCTATTGAAGAGAAGAAACGGTGAGGTAAGGCCAATATTGTGGTAAATCCGGTCACTTTACACAAGACTGCACATTTAAACCTAAAAAAAAAGTTGTTGCTAGTTTGAGTGTTCCTGAACTTCAGCCGAAAAACTAATGCTCTTGGAGAGAACTGAGATCCTATCTCTGAGAGGGTCCCTTTACCAGATCTCACAATACTTGACTAATGTCCTAAATCATGTATCTAGATACCTGACCATTAGAGTAACCCTCATTCTATCCCTTCATAATAGACAAAGTCTGTCAGTGCTCATAGACTCAGTTGCTACAGGTAGCTTCCTTGATCTGGCCCTAATGGCCAAGTTGGGAGTGTCATGTGTTACCAAGACCTTACCCGAACCATTTAGGGCAGTTGATGGCTCAGCTTTGTCCTCTGACCTTATTCTGTTTCATCCTAATTTGTTAATCATAGTATATGGCAATGGTCATACAGAAGATACAATCTTTGACTTAATTGATACCCCCACCTTTGGCATTATTTTTGGTATTCCCTGGGTGGAACACCATAATCCTAAAATTGATTTGGTTTCTCAAACAGTCACCTTGGACTCCCCCTTCTGCAGGACCACGTGCTATCAAGATGCCCACTGTCCTGTGACACCCCTACATTGTGCTGCAACCAATTACCCTTTTCCCACTATTCCACCAGAAGGATATTGGGATTTCTAAGACATCTTTGACCCAGTTAAAGCAACTCAGTTGCCACCCCATAAGGTTTATGATTGTCGGATACCCTAGTTCCTGGAGCAGTCCTTCCTTGCAGTAGAATATATGCATTAACAGATCCCGAGAATCAATATCTGGCAAGTATTTGGATGAGGTGTTGGGTTTGGGGTTTACGAGACATTCTACTTCTCCCATTTTGTCACCTCTTTTCTTAGTGGCAAAAAAACAGAGATTTGCGGGCTTGTATTGATTACAGTAAAGCAACCATCAAAAACCGTTATCCCTTGCCTCTGATACCGGTCCTGTTGGACCAAGTCTGGGGGTCCACCATTTATAACAAGCTAGACTTGCGCTGTACATATCACCCGATCTGTGTCAAGAAAGGAGACGGATGAAAGACTGCCTTTCGGACAAAGTTTGGTTTGTTCGAAAACACCATGATGCCCTTTGGGCTGCGCAAAACCCCAGTAGCATCCCTGTACTTTATCCATTATATATTACTCGAGTTCCTAGATGTCTGCGCTGTCGTCTATATAGATGACATCTTGATATTCTATAAAAATAAGCAGGAACACACTCAGCACGTTAGTGCCATTCTTCAAATTCTATGTGAACACTCCCTGTATGCCAAATTAGAAAAATGTACCTTTAACACTGACTCAGTAGATTTCCTTGGATTTCACTTATCACCCAGCGGCATTACCATGCAACCCATAAACGTACACACTATTCTTTCATGGCCAATCCCTAAATCTGTTGAGGATGTCCAAAGGATTCTTGGTTTCGCCAATTTTTATAGGTGTTTCATCCCATAATTCTCACAAATTGTGGTCCCTATAACCACCTTATTAAAAAAGGCACAACCATTTATCTTGTCTCAGGCAGCGGAACAGGCCTTCACAACTCTCAAAAGAGGTTTCACCTCTGCTCCCATTGTACGCCACCCAGATCCTGAGCATCCATTTTATGTTGAAGCTGATTCTTCTCAATTTGCTCTTGGAGGTGTGTTATCGCAAAAAGATCCACAAACAGGGCATCTCCATCCTGTAGCATTTTATTCTAGAAAACTTCTTCCAGCTGAACAAAATTATGCCATTGCTGAAAGAAAACTATTAGCTATTAAAACAGCATTTACTGAGTGGCGACATCATTTGCTGGGAGCAAAGCACACTGTCACTATCTACACCGACCATAAGAATTTGGAATTCATTAGTTCAGTCAAGGCTTTGACCCCTAGACAGATGAGCTGGATTCACTTCTTCAGTGATTTTGATTTTATAATCACATACATACCAGGGACCAAACAATTTCAGTCAGATATCTTGTAACGTATAGGGCACCCAGAGGATGCTAGTTCTTGTAACCCTCCCTTTATAACACCTGCAGACAAAGTGCTAGCTCTAACCACAATAGATACCTTCATGGATAATGTCAAGATGGCATCTCATGATCTCCCACCTGAACAGTGGCTCAGAAAATCATATAATACAATCAAACAGGACTATTACTTACATGCAGGGAAATTGTACATTCAAACACAGGAATTGCAACATCAAGTACTAGCCTGGAGTCATGATTCCGCTCTGGCTGGACACCCAGGTATACAAAAGATTTTTTTAAACTGTTCACGAATAGTTTGGTGGAAAACATGCGCCAAGATGTTTATGACCATGTAAATTCATGCCCAACCTGTGCTCAGAATAAATCCTCACACCTCACCTCCCGCTGGTCTTCTCCAGCCCTTGCCAATGCCCCCTAAACTATAGCACACAGTCAGCATGGATTTTATTAGAGACTTACCAAAAAAAAAACATACTACTGTGTTAGTTGTGGTAGACTTCTGGTCAAAAATGGCACATTTCATGCCACAATTACCAATGGCTGCTGAGCTCAGCACTCGGTTTCTACACCATATAGTCAAACCCCATGGCTTGCCCACGAACATTATCTCTGATCATGGAAGAAATTCACATCAAGATTCTGAAAGGCCTTTTGTTCTTCACGTGGCATACAAATAGCCCTATCCACTGCTTACCGCCCTCAAACGGATAGTCAAACGGAGAAAGTTAATCAGACATTGGAAAAAACACTCATCGCACCATCGGAATGTCTAGAATTCAGGTGAGTGGCTTCCACAGAACAAATCCACCCTGGGGCTTTTTAAGCCATATCTGGAATCTGTGACGAGCACACAGGACAGGGTTCTCTTAACCACATTCAGGCTTGACTGTATTAGATAGGAGCTATGTTTTTCTCTTGGGCAATATGAACCCTCTTCCATCCTTTCCAGTCCTTGCAATGAAAGTTCCTGACAGTGTTTGTTGCATTTCGTGATTTTTTGTAGATGTTATTAATGTTTTACAAGATGCTTCCTGATCCCAATATTTAGGGGCTCTGGGCTGACTAAATGTATGCTAGACCTAATATACACTGAGCTCACACTAACTTGTTTTAGAGTTAGCCCATTTCTTAAAAGCACTCTTTGTGTTATTACTCACATGGTCTTTTGAAACAAGTATGTAATGGGGCCAGCATTTTAATGTCATACTTTTATGGTTTTAAAATGAAGTGTGGTTATTATGTGTCTGCTTTTATAATCATATTTAATGCTTGAATAAAGCTATTGATTGACATCAACATTCATAAATACACAAGGGGTAGTAAGGGTGAACAATGCCGCACCTCCAGGGAGTATACACAGTAGGTATGAGCCACAAACGTTAACAAGGTCAAAGCTGATGCCAGTTGTCAGGTGCCTTGCTACCCTATAGACACAAAAATGTGTATAGAAATACACAATATACAATAAGCAATGTGGGACCACAGCACACAGAAGTAAAACACAATCAAGTGGCATGAATTAGTATCCAAGGTAAGTTGATGAAGCTGAAGAAAAAACGCGTAGGTATCCCAAATTCATTGAAGGAAGTTTCTTTAATTGAAGGCACAGTTTGCTTCATACAGACAAGGCGTTCACCAAACACAGCCAACACGTGTCTCGTCACACAGGTGACTTTTTCAAGGCTAGACCGCCAGACCTGGTTGGTAAGACTGAAATACCTCCATTCATATCTGAATTTAGAATGGTAATTCAAGCATCTCACGACCATGGAGTATAAAAATGGAAGTAGTAACCGAAATTCTTGGGCTCTGATAAGTCCAAATGCACAAGTCCTTTTACGGTCAAGGAGCCGTGAAGCCTTCCGGTAACCAGGAAGTCAAAATTCCTTCTCATTTACTTAACACTTTTCACCTGAAGTACAAAACTATTAGGAAACATCAGTTCATCTTGGTGTATTCCCCTCTCTGCTTCACTACCCCACATTAGCACGCTTCATTGTGGTGCAGAATTTGACTATGAATCCACATGGGCTGAAGCTTATGAAAAGCTCACCCTTTCAAATGCATTCTCAGTAGAATCTCAGATAATCTATCCCACCATCAGACTTCAGAGCTACAGTACAAGTGTTGGGTCTAGGCAACAGTAGTACAATGCTAACCAGTTTTCCCAAATCTGAGCTTACACTCCTCAAGCAAAGTTGAAAATCAGCTACTCGACTAGTCACAAGAGCAATGAAATTGAACAAAATCACACGCCCCCACCACCACACTCTAATAGAATTTCATCTGCTTATCCCTGACGCAAGAAGAACATACAAAATGGCATGTATAACACCCAAAAAACTGCACTTATGGAAGAGAAAGAAATACAAGCAACAAATCCATCTACTTCTCGAAAAAACGAAAAACTGAAATTCTTACAAAGCATGCTACTATCTATTGTCAAGACTCCTAAACCAACTTCCAATAAACAAAAACTCAGTCCTCACCTTACTCTATCCTTGAAAAGATCCGAAGACATACCTCTCCCAAATTCACATTATTTATACTTTTTAGTGCAGGTGTTGGCCAATGGTCGACAATCGCATTACCTCCCCAGTGTCTGTGCTGGCCATTGGCCGACACTGGGGAGGTAAATAAAGGCCGCTCTGGTGGGCTGCCCTCAAGGGTGTAATTATGTTTTTTCCACATCAGGCTGCCCAGGAAGACCTTCCTAAGCAGTCTGATTTCTGTTTTTGTTTTTTTCACTGCAATGACAATCACCAAGCAGGGTGCACTGCCGTAATTACAGTAAAAGTAGAACGAGCTAATGGGCTTGTTTTACTTTCAGTGAATCAGTCTGAGGGGATATTCCAGCGCCCCAAGTACTGATTCTAATGGGGGAGGAATCCTTGGAAAGGAAAGAAGCTCCCCTTTCTAATGATACCTCTGCCCAGAGGATCCTCGCTTAGGGATCGCCACAGGAGAGCGATCTCCAAGCTGGGATCCATCCACTAGACACTAGGGATAGGGGGAGCTTCCACTTAGGCAATGGATTGTGCTCCCCTTTGTCTGTTTTTACATTTAAGTTTTTCTAGGCAGATGGGCACAATAACCTCTGATCTGCTCCCTCCTTCCCGGGTGCAGAAAGCCGACCACACACGAAGGATTACTAATTTTATGTGATTGTAGAGGTGGACCCTGCCCAGCATGGGCATGACCAATTCCCCACTGCCAAAAAGTGGGAAAACAGTCTTTCGCCCCCCGTGGGGAGCAAATGGGGGTAATAACCCCAGATCTACTCCCCAGGGGGCAGAAATCCTACTAGACTCCAGGGATTTTTTTAACTATTTTGGAGGTGTCCATACTTTGGGAGTCGCCATACCCCCATCCAAACTAAATGGGGCAACAGTCTTTCCGCACCCACCTCCCCTCTCCGGAGGTCATATTTGGGTAATTACCACAGATCTGCTCCCCCTGGGGAGGGGGCAGAAAGCTCACTAGATGCCAGGTAAAGAGAAGAAAATTAAGAAAAAATGGGGTGGGGCTGTCTGGCATGGGCATGACCATGCTCCCCCATCCTAAGTAAATGGGGTAAGAGTCTATGGGGTAATTACCCCCAATCTGCACCCTGGAGCAGAAAGCACACTGTATGGCAGCAATATATATATTTAACAAACAAAAGGAGTGGGGCATTCTTAGTCTAACATGAGGCCCCAACTTCACCCATAAAACCTCAACAGTCTGTCTGCACCCCTGTGGATTAAAGCATCCCATGCCAATGGTAAGCAAAGAGGTAATTTAGGTCTCTTGGGTGTTGTTTTTCTACATGTACCATGAGAGTTTGGATAACTCACAGTATCGTCCGGTGAATGACTTCACTTTTTCTGTGATGAAAACTTCTGGAATCTGCAGGAATCCACAAAATTCCTAACACCCAGCATTGCCCCACTTGTGCTGATAAACATGATGTGCCACTTGTGTGGCTGGGTTATGCTAACGACAGGAATGGATCAAACATAGGTCAATAGACGTTCACACACAAGTGCCCCCATTGACCTTTCTTTGATCCGTCCCTGTATCGGGCACTAGGCCCAGCCACACAAGTGGTGCAGTCCTTTTATCAGCACAGTTGTGGTAATGCTGGGTGGGAGAAATGTTGTGTACTCCTATGTATTCCAGAAGTTTCCATCACAGAAATGTAAGGAAAATGTGTGATTTCAGGCAAGGTTTGAGGTTTGCAAGGCATTGTGAGTGAAACATCCTCGTGGATTCCATGCAAGTCCCTTATCCAGGATTCACCTCTATTTCTAGTTTCCCAAAATGTACAGGTTTGCTAGGTTTCCCCAGGTGTCAGCTGAGTTCCGCCCAAAATCCACAGCTATCCACTTTGCAAAACAACTGATCCGTTTTGAGTGGAAAAATTTGATGTATCCATGTTGCATTTTGGATTGTTTCTTGTAGTGAGCGCTAGCTTTACCCACACAAACGAGGTACCATTTTTATCAGAAGACAAGTGAGAGCATGGAATAGTAGGATATTTGCTATTGCCAATTCGATTTCACTGACTTTGTGCCTTCCAAATGTAAGTTAGTGTGTAAGAAGGAAGGCATTTTGAAAAATAACTTCTAAATCATATGCTCGAACAGTACCCACAAATTCAGAGATGCACAAATAACCACTGCTCCTAGATGCAAATCTTGAGACCATATAAGAAATACATAGGTTACCTTGATACCTATGCTCACTCTACATATTTCACCATATGATTTGGTCTATACTCTGTACACACTGAAAAACCATTGTCCGGTGCAGCTCAGTTGTTGGCTCTTGGTACCTTGGGTTCTTGAAGAACCTACAAACCATATATACCCACAACAACCAAAAGGGTCTAGCTAACGTGATAGAACATCGCTTTTGTAAATCGGCTTCTGTAACAAAAAGTTACACATTAAAACATTGTCACAAATGGCTGTTTTTTTCCTACTCATTTTCAATATTTCTTTATTTCAACACTTAGGGCCAGATTTCTGCTGGCCTTGCGCCATTCCAACGCCACATTAGCATCATGTTTTTTACGCTATTGAGGCATTGGAGAGGGAAAAACGCTGTGCCATATTTACAAAGTGGCACAATGCTTGCCTTGTGCCACTTTGTCACCCCTTGCTCCATTTTATACCTGCGTCAGGCATAATGTATTCTAGAGGGAGTGTTCTTGCGCTGGGGGGTGTAAAAATAGCATAAAGGAATCTAAGAGATTCCTTTGTGCGATTTTTATTGGTATTTTTTAATGCCTGCTAAGTGCAGGCATTAAAAAGAGGCTCCCGTAGATTACAATGAGCCTTTGGGGGCTCTGCAGGATTAGCGTGATTATTTTTTATGCTAATCCTGCAAAGCACAGCACTAGCGTAAAACATTATGACGCTAATCACCCTAACTACTGCCATGGTTGAACGTATTTTAAATACGCTTCTACCCTGGTGGCATTAGGGGGCGCTAAGGGGCGCAGGAAAAGTGTTGCTGCACTAGCTGCAGTGCAACTTTTCATAAATCTACCCCTTAGTGTCTTTGGGAAAACCTTTAGGAATCTACACATGACTCCTTCTGAGTTTGGAACTACATCCACTTTTCAGAAACATATAGCTTTCCTGGATCACGCATGAGTTTCAAACTGGTTTCTATCACTAACTCGAAGTAGGTTGAA
Source organism: Pleurodeles waltl (assembly GCF_031143425.1). Taxonomy (NCBI): domain Eukaryota; kingdom Metazoa; phylum Chordata; class Amphibia; order Caudata; family Salamandridae; genus Pleurodeles; species Pleurodeles waltl. The sequence goes on along the minus strand of NC_090446.1, from coordinate 639,554,558 downwards.
CACACATAAAATAGAAAAAATGGGCTACCTCTTTGAAAATGAAAAAAGCGGCGCTAAAACAATTGTGTTTTAATTCAGCTCTGCATGTTCCTGAAAGCTGGGAAGATGGTGACTTTTAGCACAGCAAACCATGCTGTTTTTAGTTTTAAAAAACAGACACTTTTGTAGAGAGCACGTTTTCCTCAATTTTTCTCAAAAACTCAAAATGTTGCTATATTTTGCCTGATTTCTCAATCCCCTCAAGGGGCATCCTTAAGCGCTGGGTACCTTCAGAATCCCCAGGATGTTGGGAAAAAAGGACACAGATTTGGTGTGGGTACCTTAAGTGGACCAAAAGTTGTGAAGGCCTAAGCACGAACTACACCAAATAGCCGAGAAAGGGCTCAGATCAGGGGCGGGGTGGGCCCTTGGCAGCAGTTAGGGATGATTCTTGTCTAAACCACTACTTTTGCATTTGAATTGTAACTGACTATGGTTGAATATAAAAAGGCTCCGTTTCGATATTTGACAAGTCTCTTAAATAAGTATTTTAGAAACGCTATTTTGCTTGTGGAGTTATCAGTGATGTCATCCACTATGTCATTTGTTGTGTCATATTGGACGTACTCAGTGATGACTCAGATAATGCCACTGGTGAAGTGTGATGGGAAGGCATCAGTGAAGCCATATCAAGTTATGAGCAGTGAGGCAGGGCAACTAAAGATGCATACCTTTTTTTTAGGTGACCTTGGAATCGACTAAGCACTATCCAAATAACCAACATAACATAAAATGCCAAATACACACATTAGTCCTCATTACAAGTGGGTTGACGTTTTTTAACCCCTACATAAATTCGTTTACGCAGGAGTTAGAATTATGAGTTGAGTGGTATTTACCACATACAGCGATTACAGTTGTATGAAAGTATTTTAGCAGAAATAACCTGCTAGATTTTAACAGGGGGGAAAATACGATGCTTACAGTACCATTCCCATCTTGATGTAGTAAAAACCAAAATCTGTTTGCACGTTGCCCAGAAACTCGTTATAGGTGTTATTTGTCACACCTGAAAAATAACATATAAACATACATTTGTATAAAGACAACTAAATAAATACAATTACGCTTACAACATACCCCAGGGTATCAGTATTTATCTAGTGAGATAAAATGAACCTGGATTCCAACAAACTCGGAAACATAGCCAAACAGGAATACAGACAGATATTTCCGCCCACAAGTGACAATAACACAATACGAGTGAAGGGTCCGTGATGCTGAACTCTTCCAGCAGGTGGCAGCAGCCACTGTCATCTCTGCTCTGCTTCCCAGCACCAGAGTTAAGCCAATCGCGCTCTCCTTCACGAAAGGCTTCACACCTTCATCTCCATATTTCTGCTAAATCCCCTCACTCTTGGGCTGCTGAATGACAGTCCTTTGGGTGCAGGTGGCGCTCAGTCAATCAAGGTGCCTGAGGAGAAAAATAACAGTCATAGAAAGCTGGACGGAGGAGTGGAGCAGCAGCGCTTGCCGCTCACTGAGTAGCTCATCATCTCAGCTCTTCCCGTAGTGCACTCCCCCTGTCCGCCCACACCCCGTCCCCCGTGGCCACGCCCCCCTGTCAGCGAGGCCTGCCGGCGGCACGGTGCTCTGTCAGATCCTGCTCAGCTCCTCCGGTGCACATCGCTCTCAGCCACAGTGGAGGAGCAGGTGGCCGACGCTGCGCATTGTGGGCCGTTGCTGTGGCACCAGGCATCTTTCACCACCGCTCTCTGGTCACCAGCACTCGTGCTTCTGAGGACTGTACCTCTTCGGATATTTCCGCTCTGTCCTGAGTTGGTGGCATGTAGCGGGTAGAAGCCTCTGCGATGAATAGCGCTGTTTCCAAACGCGCTCTTGATTTGAACACTCGCTTTGACTAAGGTTTGATCCTTGAAGTGGAAATATAGCAAAAAACGCTGTGCACCTCTCGGGGATGCGCTGGGATTGGACGGAGATCGCGGGGAACAGTCGGTTCTGACAGCGGAGCAGAGAAACCAGGCGCGACCGGTGCTTGAGGGACGCCGCGGTCCCTGAGTGGATGTGAGGGCTTCCAGGCGCATCCAATATGAGCACAAGCAGTAAGTGCACGTCCCTACGGGTGCTGTCAGGTGGGAGAAGGTGGCGGGGAAGGGTCGGCATCCCTGTACACGAGTAAAGCCGAGCCCGGGAATTTTTGCTCAATAATTGGTTGTAGAAAGCATCTCAAAGAGAGTGAAATATTACAGCTGGGTCGGTCTCAGAAGTATTTAGATTTGGGAGAGGAGAGTGCTTTTCTGGGTGGGTGACCATGTGTGGCTGGATATGAGTTTGTAAGTAATGGTGTCTCTTTGGATGACAAGTGTACTCGCAGGTGTTTGCGTGGGTTTGGGTGGGTTGTGTATTGGAAAGCATATGTGTTAATGGACAGGTCCGTGTGAAAGGTGAGCGCGTGTGCATTTGGAGATGGATTATCGTGTATCTGTGGATGAATATGCACGTGCTCTTATGGGTCGGTTGGTGTTTGTGGTTGGTTACATGGGTGCAGGGAGTGGGTGTGTATTACAAGATGAATATGTATTTGTAGGTTGGTAAAAGCTGGTTATGGTGTATTGGTGGGCGGTTACTTATTTGTGGGTAGGTGTGTATTTGTGTGGGAGGATACATAATAATGAATGTATTTAATGTATTGAAGAATGTGCTTGGGTAAATTATTGTATACGACTGTGTAAGAGTGTATATTTACTGGTAGGTGAGTGTATATTATTAGCTGAAAGTGCATTTGTCAATCAATCAATCAATCACAATATTTATAAAGCGCGCTATGTACCCGTCAGGGTTTCGAGGCGCTGAGGGGAGGGGGGGGGGCGTGGTGCGCTGCTGTTTAGCGGTCGAAGAGCCAGGTCTTGAGGAGCCTTCTGAATGCGAGGAGGTCCTGGGTCTGGCGTAGAGGTGTGGGGAGATAGTTCCAGGTCTTGGCGGCGAGGAAGGAGAAGGATCTGCCGCCGGAGGTCTTGCGCTGGATTCGGGGTACGATGGCGAGGGCGAGGTTGGCGGATCGGAGTTGACGTGTTGGAGTGTAGAAGTTAAGTCTGGTGTTGAGGTAGGAGGGTCCGGTGTTGTGAAGCGCCTTGTGAGCGTGGGTGAGGAGTTTGAAGGTGATCCTCTTGTCTACCGGGAGCCAGTGGAGTTCCTTCAGGTGAGGGGAGATGTGACATCGGCGGGGTATGTCGAGAATCAGTCGGGCGGAGGCATTTTGGATACGTTGGAGTCGTTTGATGTCTTTGGTTGGGATGCCTGTGTAGAGTGCGTTGCCGTAGTCAAGTCTGCTGCTGACGAGGGCCTGGGTCACCGTCTTTCTGGTTTCTGTTGGAATCCACTTGAAGATTCTGCGGAGCATTCGAAGGGTGTTGAAACAGGAGGAGGAGACGGCGCTGACCTGTTTGGACATGGTGAGGGCGGAGTCCAGGATGAAGCCGAGGTTTCTTGCGTGGTTGGCAGGGGTGGGCGGGGGTCGGAGGGCCACCATGAGTCGTTCCAGGCCGAGGGAGTGCGCCCGAGGATGAGGACTTCCGTCTTGTCGGAGTTGAGTTTCAGGCGACTGTTGTTCATCCAATCGGCGATGGCTTTTAGACCCTCGTGGAGGTTTGTTCAGGCGGTGAGCGGGTCTTTGGTCAGGGAGAGGACGAGCTGGGTGTCGTCGGCGTAGGAGATGATGCTGAGATGATGTTGGCGGGCCAGTTTAGCGAGGGGGGCCATGTGTGTGAGTGTGTTAGGCAGAGTATGGCTTAGTAAATGTGTTTTTAATTGTGGACATGTACTTGTGAGCGAGTGCGGGTTGTTAAGGGTGCAGTATGAGAGGGAGCTCATGTCTGTTGCAGGACGAAAGTGGTGCCTTTACGGTTGCGAGGGTGCATGGGCCAGAGTGAGATGCTTCCCCGGCTGTGTTGCATTTGTGTATGTCTTTGTGGGCGAGGAATGGATGTTTGGGGGTTGGTTGTCCGGTGTGCGTTCCCTGGGATGAGTAGAAGTGTGGGCGTGCGCGGGTACGTATAGTGGCTTTGTTCGGTGCAGGTGTTGCGTGTTGATATAATGAGTGAGGGTGGTTGTGAGTGGATTTATGGTAGGCTGATACTTTTATTTGGGTGTACATTTGCAGCACAATAGGCTAGGACACCAGCCCTCCCCTGTCTGCTTCCTCACCGTTGTTTATTTTCGTGTGACGTGATTGGTGCGCTCGCGTTCCCCGACGCTCGTGCACACGGTCCCCGCGCTGGCTCCAGAGGCCGGCCCGGCGGCTGGGCATTGTCTATAGACCCGCTCTCCGGCTCACCTCTCGCTCTCTATGACTCTGGCATGCTATAGATCATGTCTGTCAGCATTCCCTGGATGTCAGTCATCGCTCTCGCGTGTTTCCATTCGCCTGTCTCTTCTCACCTCTCTGTAAACACGCACGGACGTTTCCGCCCCTCTCTCATCTACCCGCCTCACCGACCCACCTTCCCTCACCCCCATCCTATCTAGTCTTTGTCTTTTATCGCTATTTGCCTCCCTCCGCAGGATTTTCCACCCGCTGCTGTGTACATCCTTCATTGTATATTCCCTTTCTTCCATTCTCCACCTTATCTCCCTATCTCTCGTGACAAGCCTGCTGCCGAGACGTGGGTTTCTTTCTTCTTGTGTGTATTACACCCGTGACACGCCCAGGGTCTGCCACCTACCCCTACGGGGCGCCGCTGCAGCAGGGAGCCCTTGCCTTTAACCCAGCCAAATACTGGGGCCCCGCGCCTTTGGGCCAAACCATACCCTTTTCTGAAACTGTTACTGTGGACACCTGGGATACCATAGAATAGAGCAAATATTGTCATATCGGTATACTTAGATCAATGACCGGTCAGTGTGCTCTATTCACAGCCAAGTCAGTCAAATACTTAATTTGAAGCGTATCTATATACTCCACTCAGAGGGATTTACTCCTGTAGTGGCGCACTGTGAGTGTCTGAATGAGACCCACGTCCGTATACTTCATTCAGAGCCCTCTCTGCATACTTCATTCAGCTCTGACTGCCTATTACAATGAATGCTCCCCTTGTGTGCTTTAAGGGGATCCTTATCTGGGCACGCCCATCGCCATAAGCCAATCATACCGAAGACTATTTATTCAGTCCTATTCATGTCTATATATTTCAGACACATCCCTATCTTTGTATAGCCGTCATAAGACCTTGCAGTATAATTCAGTAATAGGCCGGACTAACATACATCATTCCTACACCTGTGTGGTATACATCACTCAAAGGCCCATCTCCTGTACTTCAAGCATAGTCCTGTCTGAAAAACTCCAGTCATCACCCTGTCTAGTACACGCCAATCATCACCCTGTCTCTTGTACTTCAATCACGCCCTGTCTGATACATCAATCATCACCCTGTCTGATACACATCAACTGAAGCCCTGTCTTTGTGCTTCAATCACAGCCAAATCAAGGAACATCATTTAAGGCCATGCCTGTACACTCCACTGGAAGCGCTATTCTTTAATCATGGTCGACTCTAGGGGCTTGAATTAGAAGCTCGTCTGCAGACTTAAGCGAGATCGCTCCCTGTATATGTCAACCGCAGCTCTGTCTGTGTGCCTAAGGGATAAGGGGGGTTATTCTAACTTTGGAGGAGGTGTTAATCCGTCCCAAAAGTGACGGAAAAGTGACGGATTTACCACCAGCCGTATTACGAGTCCATTATATCCTATGGAACTCGTAATACGGCTGGTGGTATATCCGTCACTTTACCGTCACTTTTGGGACGGATTAACACTCCTCCAAAGTTAGAATAACCCCCAAGGTCTTTTGGGTAATTCAAACAGGACCCCGCTTCTTTGCTCCAATCACACCAAAGTCTGTGTATTCATCCACCGTTCTGAGTACATATCTCAGTCGCAGCCATGTCTTCATACAGGAAGCCCTCTTTCAATATTAGCCCAGTCCAATATACTTGGTCTGCCTCAGTCATAGGCCTGAACGTATTACAATCATAGGCCTGTCAGATAGGTTTTGATGACAGTTCTATCAGATGAGGTGTAACTTTTTCATCGTCCATTCGCTCTACATTGCAATTTCAGCCTTTTCTAGTATGTGTCAAGCATCACCCTGTCTAATGTGGTACACACTTCTGTCACGGACCTTTCTATACATTGTAAACCTACTCTGGCTGGCAATCTTTAGTCATTGCTCTGTCTGGTATATTTCAATCTAAGCCATGGCTGTGATGTTTATTTTATAGCTCCTTCTAAATGAACTGCAATCATAGCTCCTTCTAGTGTGCCTGGTAAATCTCAGTCCTGGGCCTTGATGCTGTACTTCAGTCATTGCACTCTCGGATTAGTGATGCTTCAATCATAGCCATCCAGCCTACCATATAATAAGTATACGCTGTCAGGCATGCTTCAGGTGTAGCCCTTCTTGCCTTGTCATACATTTGTCACCTCCCTTCTCTGTACATTGAACCACAGCCCTGCCCAGGACACTTCACTCTTAGCCTTTTTGTATTGTCATCAGAAGTCTGCCTGACAAACGTCAGTCACAGCCTTCTCTGGTATAGTTCAGTCACTTCCCTCACTGTATATTGTAATCATAGCCTTGGCTGGTAAACTTCAGTCTAACGGCCTGTCCGTGTTGTGGTTATAGCCATGATTTAATAAAGTTCGATTACAGCCCTGTCTCTGTGTTGTGGTCCTTTTCTTGTCTGCTAAAGTGCAATCGCAGCCCTGTCTGTGTGTTGTGGTTATAGCCTGTCTGGTGAACTTCAGTCATAGCCCTCTCGGTGTTTCGTGGTTCTCTGTCTGGTAAAGTGCAGTCAGTTCCCTGGCGGTGTGTTTTGGTTATAGCACTGTTTTGGTAAAGGTCGATCATAGCCTTGTCCGGTAAAGGTAAAACGTGTCTCTTCCTGGTAATGGTCAGTCATTGAAGTGTCCGTGTGTCGTGGTCACAGGCTGTCTGGTGAGGTGCAGTCACAGGCCTGTCTGTGTGCTGTGGTGATTGCCCTGCCTGGCAGAGTTCAATCATAGCCCTGTCTCTGCGCTTTGCAATCACAGCCCTCCTAGGTATCTTTCAATCCTTGCCTCCCTGATTAACAACCCTTCAATCATAGCCCCGTCTGTATAGTGGGCCTGCCCTGGCGTGGCAGGTGAGAATCGTATTCCTGTTTACATGTTCACACCATACCTTGTAAAGTATTGTTCCATCAGAGCCCTGCTGCCTAGTTAAACTCTCCAGGCATTTATACATTGCAGTCACAGCCGTGCCTAATGCATTTCAGATATATCTCTTTCTTAATATTTCAGTCATATCTCTATCTGGCATGTTTCAGTCAAGGCCCCCTCTGATGAGGCATATTTCAATAATATCCGAGCTTCCGGTTGTGCTCATAGCCCTTTCTAGTAAACGTCACTCATAGCCTCGTCTGGGGCACTTTTATAATATGTAGACGCTTGAGTTGTGACATCTCTAGACGCATGTAATAAGAAAATGATGTAGCTGCTCGACTGTAATAACTTATTGCAGTTCAGTTGTCACTTCGTAATGCCTGCTGCCAGAGCCAGCTGCCAAGGTGAAAGCAGGTCACAGAGCATTATTACAGATGTAGTTTAAACGACATAAACGAGAACTGGCTTTTTGTTCTTGTGATCCATGTTTTAAAGCGAGCAGTGCTCTTCAGAAAGGAGAGATTTGTTGCAACATTTTTATTTTTTGCACACTATGGGGGTTATTCTAACTTTGGAGGAGTGTTAATCCGTCCCAAAAGTGACGGTAAAGTGACGGATATACCACCAGCCGTATTACGAGTTCCATAGGATATAATGGACTCGTAATACGGCTGGTGGTAAATCCGTCACTTTTCCGTCACTTTTGGGACGGATTAACACCTCCTCCAAAGTTAGAATAACCCCCTATGTCTAGCAAAGAATCTCTCTACATATCAGTATTCATTATAAGCTACATATTTTTTAATCTGGACTTACACTAAACTAATTCTAATACGTTTTTAAAATAAATCACTGACTGATATTGGTATGTTTAATTCCACATTATTAAGGTATATTTGTATCCTTCATGTCTGCAACTACCCTGTCTCTTTCATATGAAATGGCAAGATACCAATGATTTAAGCAGTTTGCAGAAAGGGTGATAGTGGGACTTTGTATTATAAGCAATAAAATACTTTCTACCATATGTTAAAATGATATTGCGAGTCGCCTTGGAATTCAATTACTTTATAAAGAAACTCAACCTTTTGGCCTTGTTACTTTGTATGGTCACAGAACCCTTCAGTTACTTACGCTATGGTTATACCAATAGAGGGTAGTTTATCACACATATCCTAGCCCTGTCTGTATACTCTGGTCATATACTTGTTTGATAAATGTCAGTCATAGGCCTGCCTATGTCAATTCCAATCAAAGTCCTCTGACCTCAGTCACAGTCCTGTCTGTTTATTGTGGTCTTAGCCTTACCTGTTCACTTCAGTTGTAGCCTGTCTACCCCTGTCTGGTAGTTAGACCACAGCTCAGCCTGCCTCGCTATACTTCTACCATCATCCACTCCCTATGCATTGCAATCGCAGCCCTCTCTGGTGTACTTCATAGCCCTGTCTGTATATTGCACTCATATCGGCTCAGTGAACTTCAGTTACAACCCAGTTTGTATATGACAGTCAGAGCCCTGTTGTTGATCTTCAGTCATAGACCTATCTGTACGTTACAATCAGAGCCGTGCTACAATCAGAGCCCTGTCTGAATAGTACAACGAGAGCCCTGCCTCGTGAACTTCAGTCATAATCATAGCCATGTATGTATGTATTTTACAATCAGAGCCCTGCGTGGTGAACTCCAGTCAGAGCCCTGCTTGGATTTTAGACTCAGAGCCCTGCCTAATGAACTTCACTCATAGCCCTGTCTGTATATCACAACCAAAGCTCTGCTTGGTGAACTTCAATTATTGCCCTGTCTGTATGTTACAAACAGAGCCCTGACTGGTTAACTTAAATCATAACCCTGTATATATCTTACAATCAGAGCCCTAACTGGTTAACTTAAATCATAAAAATCATAACCCTGTATGTATCTTACAATCAGAGCCCTGACTGGTTAACTTAAATCACAACCCTGTATGTAACTTACAATCAGAACCCTGACTGGTTAACTTAAATCATAACCCTGTATGTATATTACAATCAGGGCCCCGGCTGGTTAAGTTAAATCATAGCCCTGTCTGTATATTACAAACAGAGCCCTGACTGGTAACTTAAATCATAACCCTGAATGTATCTGGTAATAAGAGCCCTGGCTGGTTATCTTAAATCATAACCCTGTATGTATCTTACAATAAGAGCCCCGGCTGGTTATCTTAAATCACAACCCTGTATGTATATTACAAACAGAGCCCTGACTGGTTAACTTAAATCATAACCCTGTATGTTTCTTACAATCAGAGCCCTGACTGGTTAACTTAAATCATAAAAATCATAACCCTGTATGTATCTTACAATCAGAGCTCTGACTGGTTAACTTAAATCACAACCCTGTATGTAACTTACAATCAGAGCCCTGACTGGTTAACTTAAATCATAACCCTGTATGTATATTACAAACAGAGCCCTGACTGGTAACTTAAATCATAACCCTGAATGTATCTTATAATAAGAGCCCTGGCTGGTTATCTTAAATCATAACCCTGTATGTATCTTACAATAAGAGCCCCGGCTGGTTATCTTAAATCACAACCCTGTATGTATATTACAAACAGAGCCCTGAATGGTTAACTTAAATCATAGCCCTGTATGTATATTGCAATCCGAGCCCTGCTTGATGAACTCCAGTCAAAGACTTGTCCGCTAGATTTACAAGTGCAATGTGTTGGCTTCATGTGGTCTAACACTAGGTTGAATGAACAGTGCACTGTGTGCACCGCCAAATGGTCGCCAAATGGTCGCCCTCGGAGTTTCCCTGAATGGATACTGTGCAGTGTCAGCTGGACTTACGCTGGTTTTTACTAATGACTCTGTTTAGTGTGTTTTGCCAGGCGGTCTCACACCTGCTTTGCCCATTCATGGATATGTGCTCTGTTTCTATTTAAAGACATTAATGTATTTCTTTAAGGACTAGTGACAACCCCAATCTTAGCGGTCTAGAAAAGGTGAGATACTGATTTGTCCAAGGCCACACTGTGTATCAAACGGCATAAACTGGAAGTGATCTTTTGACCCAATAACGTTTGTGGTGAACAACATAAGCATGCCCTTTCACCACTTTGCGGGGTGTGTGAAAAAATCCCGGTTTTGAAATGCAGCACGAATAATAAATGGCTTGATTTATCATTTTGGCGACAATGATTTGTCCTCCTTTTGTGACACAGCCTGACTCCACACGTTGCCTCTCACATCCCTTCATAGGCGCAAGCAGGTTTGATCATAAGTTTTCTTGGCGATACACAACACCTCTACAAGTGAAATGGAAAGTATTGCGGGGTCCAGAAAGGCTAGGTTGTCTTCCAGTTCAGGGTTAGGCTGTCTTGGTCCATTAAAAAGGTAATATCATGCAAACTGGTCACCGTAGATCAGAGGTCTTCAAACTGGGGGGTGTGCCACCCTAGGAGGGGCTCACTGATCCCAGGGGGGGGACCAGGCTCTGGCCAAAAGAAGCATCATACAGAGAACAGGGCTTTGTTTTAAGCATGCTATTGCACTTTTAAAAAGGTAACAGTACCTAACTGCAATGTTTAAATAGTTCTAGACATATTTAAACATTGTCATCTTTATAAAATAATTGTGAAAAATTCTGAGGGGATGCCCAATAATTTTTATTTTTCAACCGCGGCGTCTCAGCATTAAAAAGTTTGGAGACCACTGCCGTAGGTGCTGACGGGTATTGGATCCACAGTTAAGAGGAATAATCCTTCACTCTGAAGTGAGCAGACTGCAATGGTACCCACATGGAGGCCGTCAGCATCAAGTGCTCACTATAGCCCACTCCAGTCGTTCTTGATCTGACAAAATATCTCTTGTGCACACGTGTTCTGATGTAGCTGATCATTACTGCAAAACCAATGGGCATCACATTGCAATCATTTCCATCATACCAAAAAAATGGTAACGGAAAAGGGCTGGCTCCTATCTGTCTCTGTCCACTGCACTAAATTTAGATCGAGAGGCCATTAGTCATCAAACTTTGGGGCAGCTATTGTACCACAAACATCTGTAAAGGCTGCCACTGGCCAAGGCCTGCACCAAGTTTAGGTCAACTATTCACTCCACCTACATGATGGACAGTCCAATGGAGGGCTTTTGCAGTTTATGACCACCAAGGGTGTTACTGAGGAGCACAGCACTTAATTTGTAAATAAAAACGTGCCAGTGCCCAAAGCCCTCCTTTTAAACATGCAGCTTCTGCAATTAAATGTGCAAACATGGAATACTGAGGCAGCGTAATCCTGAGGCCATCTCTGGTCTCTTCTATTCATTTACAGCCACTCTCTGCCCCCTCAGCTCAATCTTGCAGCTTTCTGATTTCTCCCTTTGTGATGCTTTTTCGTTTTTCTCTTCCTCCGTCTTTCCCATATGTGTCTTTTGCTCTTGGTAAATGCTTGAGGCAGAAAAATAAGTGTCGGCCTTCAAAAATAAGTGCCTGTGTGCCACTCCGGAAACAACAAGCACAAATTAAGCACTGGGAGCAACACCTTTGATATTTGAGTCCTTCAGAGCCAACAGACCCACAAAACGTCGCCAAACTTCAAAAGAGAGGGTTGCTTAGAAGAACAAATAAAATAAAATGTCTGGCATGGTAGGGATGGTACAGTTCTGTCACCCGTACAGCACTCAATTAGCCTCTCCCCAGTAGATATATTCACATGCATGCCCCAACTAACATACAAATATGAAAGGAGTACCAGGGGTTACCACATACCCTTTAGATGCGTGGGCTACTGGCTGGACTGTGCCCGCCAGTCAGAGGAGCGGTCCTTGACTTAGATCTAGCACTTGTGTAATCTGCTTTGTCCAGTTGTGGACTTTCAGCTCACATGATCTCTGTCTAGAATGTCCTTGTGACAGCCAAGAAGGAGACCCTGTGCTTTGGGCTGTAGCTTGTGTCACATTTGTGACATAAGGGTAGATGTTGTGGTACATTGCCCGTTTCGCTCTGAGGTTTTCAGGGTATTGGCAAGTAGGCAGAATACCATGACCAAGACCATATGTGAAGAAGTCTGCTGCCACAATAGAAAAAGCTTATAGCTTGGCAACACAGCACAATAAAACAAGAAATTCTTATATGTTCTCACGGTTCAAACAAGCCTTTTGGAAGTAGGCACCTGATGTGGTGCATAAATGTCCATTTGATGCACTGCCCTTCCAGGCTGAGAAATATGACTTTGCTTTTTCTTCTGCTCTTTGGTGAAATACTGTTCATGCCCCATCTGCCTGGGCTGTACCTCCCAACACACGTTTAATTACACATGTGCTCAGTCAGACCATCAAGCCCACTTCTTGTTTTCACAGAGTGCACCACTCAGCCAGTACCACACTATATACCTACCTCTCTTGAACTCTCCTCATCGTCTATATCATCAGTGGCTAGTGTGAAGCATCCGTATGGTGAGGTCTACAGGGTCCCACAATGATATACACCATCATTAAAGGCTTCTAGACCTGCTTGGTACCCACTGACACAGAGCATGTGTATGGAAACACACAGGCTTCCTGTCAGTGAGTGGGCCTGTAAGAAAATGGCAGCCCTTAAGGATAATTTGAGGGTTCTGTGGGACTGAGTGCAAGGGCAGAATCAGATACAGCTGGCCTTTTGGGAACTGGATAGATATCAGTGTATTGCGTAGCACTTACAAACCCGGTCAAAAGAAGCATGTCTCAGGGGGAAGGAAGTGATATTGATACATAATGGAGCCTTTTCTAGGCAGAGAGGGTACAGTTCAGTGCAAGTACACCTGTAGGAAGGGCTGCTTGAATTACGCGTTTCTGAGGCTGCTACTTTTTTTCACATAAATATGGATTTGCCACATTTGCCGTATAATCTCTAATTCAGAGCTGGACTGGCCGTAGAGGGCATCAGATGTTTTCCCAGTGGGCTGAAAGGGTGGGGGCTGGTTTTGAATCAGTGGGGATCGGTTTTGTTACTGTGGGTCGGTTTTTCATCAGTGCTGCAAACTCGGCCCCCAGTAACAGAAGCAGCAGTGATTCTCACTCTCCACCCCCACCCCACACAGCCCAGGGGCCGGTCTGACAAAAAATTGCTAGGGCTGCTTTGAGTTACAAGTCCGGTGTCCCCTCATCCGCTGAATAATGTGCAGATTTTAGCATAAAAAATTGTTTCTAGGTCAAACAGATCAAGGGTTACTAAAAATGTGTGACGGTTGAATGATGGAACCACACATGCGGCAACCATGCATGCCTGAACAACGTGGTCGGAACAACGACCGAGTTGTTTTTATGCATGCCTTTACCACGCATGCCTTCACAACGATTTTTCATTGTAAAGGCATGCCTAGTAAAGGCATGTGTGGATATGGCATGCGTGGTTGTCGCATGCCACCCCCCACCCTAAAAACAGAAGTACCCCAACCCCCCAACTTAAAAACTACCTGGTTACGCCCCACCCACCCTGAGCCCTAAAACCACCCCCACCCCCGAAAAACTAAATTACCCCCACCCGCCCCTAAAAACAGAAGTACCCTGACCCCCACCTATAAAATTGACCCTGATACCCCCCACCCACCCTGAGCCCTAAAACTGACCCCACCCCCAAAAATAAAACTACCCAACCCCTAAAAACAAAATTACCCTGATCCCCCACCCCTACCCTAAAAACAGAAGTACCCCAACCCCCCACCTTTGAAAACTACCCTGACACCCCCACCCACCCTGAGCCCTAAAACCGACCCCACCCCCAAAAAGAAAACTACCCAACCCCTAAAATCCAAATTACCCCGATACCCCACCCCACAAAACTCAACCACCCGCCTGCCCTGAATACAAATAACCCCAAACCCCACCCCTAAAAACACGACTTCGCCTGCCCTAAATACAGAATTACCCCCCACTAAAAACACAACCCCCACCTGCCCTGAATACAAAATTACCCCAATACCCCATCCTGCCCCTAAAAACCCGACCCCCTCCACCCGCCCTAAATACAAAATTACCCTGACCCCACCCCTAAAAACCCACCCTGCCCTAAATACAAAATTACCCGACCACTCCACCCTCACCCCTAATAACCGCCCACCCGCCCTAAATACATAATTACCCCAGCCCCCACCCCTAAAAACCCGGCCCCCACCTCCACTAAATACAAAATTACCCCGACTACCTCCCCTAAAAACCCGCCCTTGACCCGCCCTGAAAACATAATTACCCCAACCTCCCAAACACAAAATTACCCTGACCCCCACCCCTAAAAACCCAACCCCCCCACCCACCCTAAATACAAAATTACCCCAACCCCCGTCCCTAGAAACCCGACCCCCCCATCCCCTCGAAATACAAAATTACCCTGAACCCGCACCCCTGCCCCTAAAAACAAAATAACCCCGGCCCCTCACCCTGCCCTATAAACCATGGTACTGACCCCCCCCACCATCTTGCTTTAAAAAAATTAAATAACCTAACCACCCCAACCTCTTCACCCCCCACCCCACCCCTAAAAACTACCCCCAACCCTGCCCCAGCCCCACTTACATGACCACGTCCTTTCCCGATGGATCTTCCTTTTTCTCTGCCTTAACCACGCATGTGCGATGTTCAGCACATGCGTGGTTAAGGCAAAGAAAAAGGCCAGCGTTGTTCAGGCAAGCATCGTTCTGTTTGCATGAACAACGCAGGCGTGGTTCCGGATGCGTTGTCCCAGATCTTTCCCATGTGTGACATGTTCTCTCGCAGTGAAAGACCCTTTGCAAGGGTTACCTGGTTATCTTTCAGTTCCTTATTTCTGTATTTGTTTGTTATACTTTTTTTAATGAAGTGAAATCTTGGCCCAGGAGAATTACCATGTGTAACAAGCATTTGCAATGCAATGGGTCTTGTATTTGGTCGATTTAGAGCTCTTAGCGTTGTAAATTCCTAACCACTTAAATTGAAAATGAAAAGTAAAACAGTTGACATAAGCGAGCTGATTCAAAGCGCCATGGCCACCATGAGCATGAGCGCGAAGGAGAGACACAAAAAAAAGAAGGACTTTGCTCACAGTCAAAAGTATTGGCAATTGTGCAATTATCCATGTAACGGGGCAGTCTGCAAGGCGGTAAATAAACCGCCCAAAGGAGGGACAAATGTAAAGCATTTACCAATGATAAAGAAGGTTTTTTGAAATGCAAGCCCACGAACGAGTGACAGTGATGGGCATGCGTTTTTTGTGGTTAAAAGCCCAGAATTCATACAACAGGTCAAAGCACTTGCACACTCGCTCTAAAAATGGCAAAATAATGGAGTAATACTATCAAAAAATGTGTGCATGATGCTACATAGTTTGTGTTTTTTTGTCACATAATTTAGTCAACCCTGCCACATAGTTCTAGTGGCCCAGTCTGTGGGCAAACAAAGAGATTTCAGGACATACTGGGGCTTCTGACAGGCAAATGAGGCTGATTCGAGGTACACATAGGTTCTGAAGGAAATACATAGTGATACTGTTGACTGGTGCCATTGGTTAGTGGCATGTAGCACAAACCACAGAGTGGGCTGTCAAGGGGGATTTAAATAATGTGTTAATAGAACCCAGTGTTCGTGTACTTACTTACTCAGGCTAACAATGATAAAATGAAGGAGTGGTCCTGCTAGGATTCAATCTGCTCGGTAACAGAGAGCCCTCTGCTGAGGGATGGCACTGTATTGTAATGTGGTTTGCTCCTTTCCCACTTGGTGCATTCCCATCTTCTCTGTTTCCCTCCCTTTCCTTCCTTTACTGGAACTTTCCTTGGAATGTTGACTTCTGGCAATTGAGGGGGATTGAAAAGGTATGCCGACTTTGGGTGGAATAAAACGCGTAATTTAACTCTGTGGTTATGGAGAAAGATTTAATTCCAACACACTCCTTGTAAAATTAGTTTTTTTTGGTAGGTACTTTGCTTTCACGACTGCTTGCTTCGCTGTAATGGGTGCTTTGCTTTTATGGGTGTATTTTCTTTACGAGTATCCTGTTTATATGAGTCCCTAGCTGCAAGGGATACATAGGTAACGCCTTGAGGGTGCTACAGTTTCTCCATAGGTAACGCCGGTGTACGGCAACGTGAAATGTTATCTTGAATTGCTGGCAGACGTTTATGCAAGGACTATTACATTTTACTGGTCACGATTCGGCATTTGTCCTGCCGTTAAAGGGAGTGATTTGTGGCCACGTGAGTCGTCCTACTGAACGCATCAGCAAAGGAGGATGTTCCATTCCCCGGCAGCAGGCGACCAGAAGAAGAGCCTTCTGGGACAAAACGGTCTGCCAACAGGGGAGTAAAGTCCACCGTGAGCTGCTACAGCAGCAGCACCAGAAAGAGGTGGGATGAGACAGGAGTCCTGCAAAAAGAGATGGGCCGCTGGAATTACGCAACAGGGAAGGGATGAATTCTGCGTCAAGGTGAACTAAAGAATGCTATAAGAATAGGCACATTTGCAGTGGAGTGTGGCACATTTTCTGATAACATTACTTCTTTATTTTCTCATTTTTACACGTTGACACTGTCTGGAAAAAGCTTACTCTCGTTAGTACCAGTTTAACACTCAAATTCTGAAATAAACAATATCTTTGCAATCGGCCGTCCAGTACATTGCAAAAGGTATAGTTGAGTTTTTTGTAAAAATTTGTTCAATTTAAGCTAGAAACACATTTTTTGTTAAAATCTGCAAATTATGCAGCGTGGGAAGGATTATGTGGCAAATGTAGCAAATCCATAATTATGTGTAAATGCCATGGCCCTGAAAAAGGGGCAAGGCTTTGACGGATTGGCATTGACTGAATGGTGGAGCCACATCTACCCTCCCCAAAAATACAAA
Source organism: Pleurodeles waltl (assembly GCF_031143425.1). Taxonomy (NCBI): domain Eukaryota; kingdom Metazoa; phylum Chordata; class Amphibia; order Caudata; family Salamandridae; genus Pleurodeles; species Pleurodeles waltl. The sequence goes on along the minus strand of NC_090446.1, from coordinate 639,537,519 downwards.
AAAAGCTTTTGGATGCTGCATCCCAAAAGAAGTGTAAAACACCAGAATTACTCAGCCTGGACCACACGCAAGCTGGAAGCTCACTCTTTGCAATAGTTTTCAGCTGTTAGAGTTTTTCTGTGCTGAACATTTTTCACTGTGTGGCTGTGGGAAGAGTGTTGATACTGTACAATACATGGCAATACCATGTGAGTTGGTAGATCTGGTGGAAGCTAACACCCGATTTGGAGAGTTCTGTAAGATTGAGGAAGGGAAATAATAACTTGTTTTTCTCATGGTGATTCATACAGAAACTCTTGTGTTTCTGGGCTCTTCAATTAGCTGATGTTATTTATGGTACTCGATTTACCAACCCTGGAAGAGTAGAAGGCTAAGTCTGCATGGCTGCGATTCAGACTGGTCACTTTAAGAAAATTGCACTTGTAAGAAGGCAATGTACCCTTCACTGAGGTCATCCAGCAAGAAGTTAAAGAGAAAATGAAATGCTTTTTTAAATTTATACATTTTAAGGTGGGTGCGTAAAACACGTTTTAAAACTCGGAGCTATACGGAGCAGTGACAATTTGGTGACAGCCAAGACAAAGCTGTAGATTTTGAAGGATCCACAGTTATTAGGTCACAGCCTACCAGACAGTGCATCTGTCTGTTTTGCTAAAGACATCTTGGGGACTTTCAGACAGTTGACCTAGGAAAGCATTACAGTAGTTGGTTACCATTGGCTTTGTAGTTTGTAACTCACAATTTCTGCCTTTCCATTTTCTGGCTTTATTTGCTTTAGGCTCTCCAGGTTCAGTTCATCCCTACAGTTGCTTAAACTGTGTTTTTTGTATTCTTCCACAAACTCGCTTTCTGTTAACAGGCCTTTAAATCTTGTTCCTATGTTATCACTTTTGATGTGCATTCAAAGATCAAGGTCAAATGTCAGGCGCTGTTTTCCAAGGGCACTTGTTTACTTTTATTTCTCTGACTTCAAAGTGAGAGGGGTTATGTGACAATCTTGCTGGATACTGGGGGTAGGAAAGAGTTTTTTCGAGCACACAACAACATATAAATGAACTGTGTAAGTATTTCAGAGTATGTCAGAATAATGAACGCGCAAATTAACCACATTTTTTGTCAGTTCTAAAGTGTGTTAGAAACAAATTCTTTAATATCAAAAAATTAATCATTAAAGTAGGTGTTGCAATTTTCACTCATTTTTATCTGTGAACTGTATAGTCTTATGAGTAAAACTGTATGTCTGTGCAAATGTAATGGTCATTTCAATTGAAAATGTGTTGTCTGTAATGGTAGTGTACTACCACACCATGAATATTACACTCTACACCACTCCACTCTTCATCACTCCACACGACTGCACTCTACTCTGCACCACTCCAATTTACACCACTCAACGCCACTGCACTCTGCACTACTCCAATCTATGCCACTGCACTCTTTGCTATTCCATTCTACACCACTGCACTCTTCGCCACTTCACTCTATACCGCTCTAGTCTAGGCCACACCAATCTACTCTGCACAACTCCACTCTAAACCACTGTACTCTATGCCACTCTGAAAACACTGCATTCTACGCCACTGCACTGTATGCCAACACACTCTACACCAGTTCACTTTACTCTGTAATGTTCAACTCTATGCCCCTGCACTCTACACAAATCTATTGTATGCTACTGTAATCTCTTTTGTACCACTGCTCTCTGTGCCACTGCACTCGACATCATTTTACTCCTCGCCATTACACTCTCTGCCACTCTACGCAACTGCACTCTACCATGCACTACTCCACTATACGCACTCCACTCTACTCTGTAACAATCTACTCTATGCCACTGCACTCTACACCACTCTACTTTACTATGCGCCACTCCAGTCTATACCACTGCATTCTGTACCACTCAACTCTTAACCACTTCACTCTGTGCCAATGCACTCTACACAACTGCACACTGTGTCACTGTGCTCTACACCACTGCACTCTATGTTACATCACTGTACTCTACACCACTGCTCTGTATGCACTCTACTCCACTCGACACCACTGCACTCTGACACTCTACTCTGCACACTGCACTCTGTACCACTCAACTCTTAACCACTTCACTCTGTGCCAATGCACTCTACACAACTGCACACTGTGTCACTGTGCTCTACACCACTGCACTCTATGTTACATCACTGTACTCTACACCACTGCTCTGTATGCACTCTACTCCACTCGACACCACTGTACTCTGACGCTCTACTCTGCACACTGCACTCTCTGCCACTGAACTCTACACCACGCTATTCTGCACTACTCCACTCTAGGCCAATGCAGTCCAAGCCACTGCAGTTTATGGCACTGTACTCCACAATGCACCGCTCAGTGCTACTCTACTCTGCACCAATCTACGTCATTGCACTCTATGCTGCTTGACTCTGCTCTCTGTTCCACTTCACTCTATGCCACTCGACTCTGCTCTGCGCCACTGCCCTCTGCATCACTCAGCTCTACACAATTCCACTCTGCACCACTCTACTCTACTCCACTGCACTCTATGCCAATCTACTCTACTCTGTGCCACTCTACTCAGAATCACTCCACATTGTGCTTCTCCACTCCACTTTGCACCGCTCTGCTGTGCACCACTCCACTCTGCACCACTGCACTCTATTATGCTCAATATAATCTATGCCACAACATTCTACGACACTGAATTGTATGCCGCTGAATTCATTGCCACTGCACTGTATACCACTATACTCTGCAACACTCTAAACCAATGCACTCTACACCAGTCCACTGTACTCTCTGTCACTCCATTGTATGCTCCTCTACACAATACTCTCTGCCACTCTACTGTACAAAACTCTACTCCAATTTTCGCCATTCCATGCTATGACACTCCACACCATTCTCCTCTACGCCACTAACTTCTAGCCATGCAGAACCGCAGCCACGGTGGTGAACAACATGGTTAAAATAAATTGGCAAAGCCAATAGCTCTTGCATAGGTGAGACCTATTGGCTATACCCATGTTTTCTGGTATAGGTGAGGAAAGGAGCAAACCTAAGTGCACTGTAGTATTTCTCTACCATTGGCATCAATCAAATTCGTGTAAACCTAGGGAGCAATCGAATATGTCAAGAAAATTGCTGAGATTGACTTTTAAAAGCTATACAAAACAACTTTATGCCAAAATTCTGATGTCCGGCTAGATACTGCTTTTTTTAAAGGTTTCACTTTTTCAGCCATTAAGTTTTGCTCTTTGTGCATTTTGTAAAGATTCATAGTTTCCTTTCAACTTGTCCCAAACAAAAGCTTTTCTTTGAGTTGTATGATCATTTCCGAACTTTGGTGCTGGAAATTGAGTATTCACAGCATTGTTTGTATTACTCATGCAGTGGGTGAAGAAGCAGTCTCCATAACGTAGAATGACCCCCTAGATGGAGTTTTTAGCACACACTTTGTACAATCTTTGCTAAACTAGCTGTGCTTGGAACCTTCTCATGATGCATAGGTGGACAGAAGGTGTCAAAGATCTGTGCAAGGTCAACAGGTCATAGTTTCATTAGAGATTTTCACACTGGCTGATGCCTTTGTTGGAGCATTAAATTGGGCAGTTCAGTGTCACCAATTCTTCACAAACTATGGAGACTATAATATGGATCAGTCAATCTTTGACTCAAGCGATAGTCAAGACTGACTGGAAGGTCAATGAACTTTACTCATTGGATCTCTTTTTCGAGCATCAAACTCTTGACTTCTTCCTAAGGATGGTATTGCGATTTGAGGGCTTTTGTCACGATTACCGATGTTGTCGACAGAACAACTGAGTCAGTAATTGGATCAGTCAGTCCTTGTGAGGCATTTGAAATTACCCACACCTGATCAGGGCTCCTGTTTTTATAGATCAGAGCTGAAGATCTTGACTGCAATATGCAGAACAGAATGGATATGTTCCCACCAAAGGACCTAGGATGCAGAACAAGTATCTTACCCGCATTTGTCCAACAAAGCCTGCATAAATGTACTCATATACCATCTCATGTAGTATCCCGTGTTCTTTTAATGTCAATCTCAATCAGTAAACAGCATCACATTGGCGTGTATGAGGAGCCTGGTGATGTAGACAAGCATGAACAACAAGAAGGTGTTTCTGGGAAGATTCTTGGTGTAAGATGGGAAGATGAAGATTTTGATTCACTTGTTCTAGCCAGAGGAAAGAAATGCATTGTAAACAAGAGGAAATATGTACTTTAGGACAGGCAACACGAAGGTGATGTGGCCCAGCTTGAGAACATATAGAAGAGGAGGGCCCCACCAGAGAAGGAAGCTGGAGGGGAATAGGGATGCAGACGGGATGTGTCAAATAATAAAGGCAGAGCGACTCGTTGTCCAGTCTGCAGCAAAATATGTTGTTTCAAAAGATCATGATGGATATGTGATAGAATAATCTTGGTGGATTATATGTTACTCTAAAGGACCACGGTCATAAGAATGGGGGCAGAATGGGAGGTTGGAATTTAAACACAAAGGACTCCGATCACACATGAGGGGAACGAAAGGAAGAAGGTGTGTAATACATAGTTCTTAGATGATGAAAAACGATGTGGATTTTATGTAACACCAGGGCACACAGTTCAAAAGTGGTGACATTGGAGTGGACTATTGTATCCCAGAGGCCACAGGAGCCGGGCAGAAAATTAGCTGGGGACTTTAGGTAACTTCAGCGGCCACACATGGTTGGCGAAAGAGATGAGTTGTAAACTAGAGGTCACAGGCAGTGAGAAAGTAGGGGTGTTGTATGTCAGCATAGCAATCAAAGGCTATGGGTAAAGGGATATAGGAGGGCCATATGTATGTGATCTAGGGAGTCATGGGTGATAGGGGAGGTCAAGACATTGCATGTATTCCACGAGAGCACCAGCTACATAGAATGATGTAACATCAAAAGACACAGGCCATTGCTGATGAGGGATGATCATGAACTGTCTGCAAAGGGCTCATGTCACAAGTGACGGGCAAGCGGGGAAACTCCTGTACACTTGAGGGTGCAAGTGATGGAATAGGAAGGGGAGGCCATGTGTGGGACACGACTGGAGGGCATGTACCTTTGTGGGTGCCACAGAAGGAATAGGAGGCGCCCAAGTACATAGGGGGAAGACAGAAGAGTTCGTGCCCCTCAGGAATCGATGCGCGAGATGGAATAGGACGGGGAGTGCGTGCCCATGAGTGAGGAAGCAAAGGGACAGGATTGGGGAAGTAAGTTCCTTAGACGGCTCAGGTGATGTGTTGAAACAGGGGAGAGTATATATGCGATCGAATGAGGAGTGCTAGTAACTCTGAAAACTCTGGTAACAGGCCTTGGCATGGTTTGGGAAATGCACTCCCAGAGGGCACGTCATCGGGATTGGGCAGGCGAATGTATGCCGTGTGGAATGTGCGTCACCTCGAGAGGGAAACAGATGCAATGGAAAAAGACGACTTCAATTTTAGTGAGAGGTCTTAGGTCAGAGGTCCGGGCGTGCTGGGACCCCAGAAGTCAGGTCACAGGCCATGGTACAGGATGGGCGTTTCTTAGAGCAAATTGCGCGTCTGAGAGAGCCGCTGTTTCGCTTTGATCCAGATACGTACATAGCATAACATTCCAGCGCGTTCCCCTCGCTGTGCTGTGTTTACTAAACCAGCTGGTGCCCGTCTGGCACTACTCTGCTTCGAGTGCCACTATGTGCATTAGTGATGCAGCGCGGAGGGCTCTTTTACTCTCTCGCCTGGTTACAAGACTGCTAATTGGACTCTGCTTGGATTCGGAGCTATAAATAGCCTCCCCCTGCTGCCCGGGCATTGATACCAAGCTCTGATCCCTCCTGTAAACCTTGCATGGGAAGTGGTTTGAAGTGCCATGCCTTGTCGAAGCCCTCGCATGCCCTCCGAAGCACACAGTCACCCCTGGACGCAGTCACCCAAACCGGCCCCTTTCCTTAAAGTGTCTTCACGACACATCAATGAAACGCCGTCACAGTGGTACTTAGGGAAGAGATGCTATATATTCAAATCTGATGAGTTCATTCGCAGTAAGAAAACGAAAGATGAAGATGCGGAAGGAATAAAATGTGAATCTGAAAGGAGGAAAGAACATATCAAGTATTTCTCCAGAGATTTGAAGGGGAAACGTTAACGAGTGATCTGAAACCAGGGGTTTCCATGAAAGAGGCGAAAAATGTAATTGAATCTACTTTCTGTTTTCCTGCCTCACTAAAGTTGTGTGATTTGGGACACATCACTGAACCTCTTTGTGCATCTCCTCAATCTCTCCCCTGTTGTATTCATAGAAGAGAGCTAAAAAGAAAAAAAATCAGGGGAAGAGTCGTACAACCAAAAGCACAGCACAGCAATTGAACCAAGAGCTTAACAATACATTAGCATAACATTTACTGCTAAAATGACTCAGCCTCTCCGGTCTAAGGTTCGCCCTTTATAATGACAGAGACTATCTAGAGCGGCCCTGCTCTTAATTTTGTGATGTAGAAAATGCAATGAAATGGTGGCTGAACCTGGACGGGGAAGAATGGCAGAGCGACCTGTTTGTCCTTCAAGGAAAGTCTTTGATGACTGCACTTGATTCAAGAGGTAAACGAAAACACATTTTTAGGTCTCGCTTGTTTCGGCACATGTGCTGTCCCTTGCGTAGTATATTGTGCTCAGAATGGGATTGGAGCCCGCCCATTGTTTACAATTAATGTACTCCACTGTCATGCTTGTTTCCTACCTTCTAAATGAGCAGCGCGAGGGAAGGGGATGGAGCATAGACCAAGTGGTGATTACGTCTTCTGGATTAGGGTCTTCTTCTGCTGCTGGCTCTGTAGTTGAGGTTCTACTTTTTTCTTTTCTTTCTCCTTCTCCTGCCATCACTGTCCGTGATGCTTCTTCCTTTCCCACTCACCTGTCCATGTTGCTTCTTCCCCCCACCTTGTCTTGTGTTGATCATTCCCCTTTCGCCCCCTTTCTGTGTTGCTTTTTTTCCTCACGCTTCCTTTTGTGTTGCTGATTCCTCTCCCACCACCCTGTCCGTGTTGCTGCTTCTCCCCAACCCCCGTCCATGTTGCTTATTCTTCTCCCATTCCAAGTTCCTTTTGCCCCACCTCCCCCATCCTTGATGCTTATTCCTCTCCTACCTGCCACTCATGTTGCTTATTCCCTTCCCACCCCATCTATGTTGCTCATTTCCCACCCAACCTGGTCCATGTTGCTTATTCTCCTTCCTTCCCCCATTGATGTTGCCTATTTCCCCCCAAACCCTGACCCCCTGTCCATGTTGCTTTTTCCGGTCTGACCCCCCCCTTGTTTTCCAGGTTGCTTATTCCCCTCTCCTTCCCAACCGCCATAGGAAAATAAAGCACTATGACTCAGTCAACCCCGGCTGCTTCATAACACTTTATTTTACCGTCCTGTTCCAAAATTGCCCACCTTCACTCGACTGGCAAAGCCAATAGCTCTTCCATAGATGGGACCTATTAGTTTGGCCAATGCTGATTTGTTTTAGTAGTCAAAGTTGTCAATATTGAATTTATACACTTTGCAAACCCCTACAAGTAATTCACCAGTGGCATTCATTCTTGGAGTGGTCTGTACCTTCTTTTCATTCCATTGGTACATCAAGGTCATGCTTCACATTCTTCAGACAACTCAGAGAGTGCTAAGGAAGAAATTTGTTTAGTGGGATCTTGAACGGATCGCCCATAAAAGGACCTTTATTTTGAGTAGGCAAGGCACTTCTTCTGGAAATGTGCATATGACTGTGCATGAGTGTGTATGTCAGAGTCAGTCTGTCTTTGTGGCTGTTTATGTATCTGTATGTGCCTGTGTATGTGTGTTTTCTGTTTGATTGTATGTGCAGACATATGGAAGTTCATTTATGGTGGGAGTTGTAGTCTGTGTGTGGAGCTGAGGTTATGTGGGTGTGAGTGTATGTGCATCCATGTGTGTTTCTGTGCACAGCAAAGACAAAAGATGAGCACACAGAGTAAAGAAGCATTTCCAAACTTTGCAATTCAAAAAGAAAGTACACGTTTTAAGAAACCTAAATGACTATGTAAATCTAGCAAAGGTGTCTTGATGTCACACAAAGTCCAAACGTTCTTGAAAATCCCAAACTCAAGGTCTACCCATCTGTTTTTGAGAAAGGTGAACATCAAGTTTCATGCAGACAGAGTAAAATGTACTTTATCAGTGTAAAACTACCTCTGAAGGCCCAACGAAGTAGGCGTCCTTGAAAGTAAGCCATCTGATTATCTGTCCTAATTAGAGTGGGTGGTAGGATGTGTTTTTTTATTGTTCATCACAGCAGGTATATCCTGGCAGCGAGGTGCTGAAATAAAAGAAAAATGATCCTCACACCGTGGAAGAAAACTCCTGCTTTAAGAGTTTGGTTTTGAACCAATAAAATACTTTTGAAAACTTTGCCAGCCAGTTGTCATTTTTGATGGAACTGTCTAATAAATGTTTCCTATGTTGACAGGAACTGCCATGATTACAGTTCCTGCCAATGCACAGAGATGTCTGTAGGACTGTTGAACATCTCTAAATTTGGAGGGCAGAGTAAAGGCAGAGTGGCGGACATAAATCCTTCACACGCTATCTGCCTTTATCCTGTCTGGAAAACTCTAGACCCTTTGTTAGAGTGGGACAGTGGGTGAAAAAAAATGTTTGGAAAGGTACAAGAAGTGATTGCCAGTGGTTAAGGTATTCGTCCCATCATCTTTTGGGTGTTTGATTGTCAGTAGTATGCTTGGAAACTTGAGACTGGCACAGATTTCCAAGCGTACTACTGACTGTGTTTGAGATTTCCAAAAAGTAGTAAATTTGCATCCATTCAAGGAGCAGGCTTGTGGTTCCAAATTTGTAATTTTCTAGTAAACTGGTTGCTATATATATTTGAAGTTCCTGATCCATAAAAATACCAAGTTAAAATCACTAAGGCCCTCATTCTGACCCTGGCGGATTGAATCCGCCAGGGCCGAGGGCAGCGAATGCACCGCCAACAGGCTGGCGGTGCATTCATGGGCATTCTGACCGCGGCGGTAACGCCGCGGTCAGAAACGGGAAACCAGCGGTCTCCCGCCGGTTTCCCGCTGCCCATGGGAATCCTCCATGGCGGCGCAGCAAGCTGCGCCGCCATGGGGATTCCGACCCCCTTCCCGCCAGCCTGGTTCTGGCGGTTTACACCGCCAGAACCTGGCTGGCGGGAACGGGTGTCGTGGGGCCCCTGGGGGCCCCTGCAGTGCCCATGCCAATGGCATGGGCACTGCAGGGGCCCCCTAACAGGGCCCCACATTGCTTTTCAGTGTCTGCTTAGCAGACACTGAAAAGCGCGACGGGTGCCACAGCACCCGTCGCACACCTTCCACTCCGCCGGCTCCATTCGGAGCCGGCATCCTCGTGGAAGGCGCTTTCCCGCTGGGCCGGCGGGCGATCTTTTGCAGATCGCCCGCCGGCCCAGCGGGAAAGTTGAAATGCCCCCCGCGGTCTTCTGACCGCGGGGCGGTGTTTGGGCGGTTTCCGCCCGGCGGGCGGCGTCCGCCGCCCGTCCGGGTCGGAATGAGGCCCTAAGTGTACTGAGAACGAGAAATATAAAACTCTGTTTTTTTAGACCCGACTCAAAGCCCTCTGGCCCAACTACCAACTACCAAGCCAATAATGCATTTGGAGTCACACCCCAAACACCCCCAAAGCTATGCCCCCTATGATTTTGAGCATAAATGTAATTGTTAAGTGGAACCTACAAAATTTACAATCTATTGCAAAATGTAGGGTCAGGCTGGGAGAATGGACTGGGATAAATGCATACTGTTAGATTCTCACAGCTAGCCCAGAAAGACCAGTCTACTTGACTCACTTCAGGCTGTTTCTGCACCTTTAGGCCCATATTTATACTTTTGTAGCACCGCATTTGCTCTGCTTTTTGACGCCAAAGCGGCGCAAACTTACAAAATACAATTGTATTTTGTTAGTTTGTGCCGCTTTGGCGTCAAAAAGCAGAGCAAATGCGGCGCTACAAAAGTATAAATATGGACCTTAGTCTCTAGCAGGAAATCATACCTCCTGGAGGATAAAATAAGTATCTTTTTTCAATTTCCCCACCTGATAATGGTCCTTTGCCCTCAGGACTAATTAGTGTTCGACCAGAACTCAGGGTATGCACAAATGTCTATGCAGTGACACCTTACCCTACTGGACAATGAGTAATGGGCAGAGAGTGACAGTTCCACAAAGGAAACACCACTACATCTTCTATATCTATGCACTCAAAATAGCACCTTGAACCTGCGGCACAATAACCCCTTCAGAGTGATTACACAATATCGCTACCCCAGGAGACTTTGGCCCTCATTCTGACCCTGGCGGTCGGTGATAAAGCGGCGGCCAACCCGCCAACAGGCCGGCGGTCCAAAATATGCAATTCTGACCCTGGCGGGAAGCGCCAACACAGCCCGCCGCATTAACACTCCGCCCGCCACGGCGGAACAAACAAACAGCGCGGCGGTCCCCGCCAACAGCCAGGCGGCAGACAATGTACTGCCCACCCTATCACGACCCACCAATCCGCCACCTTTTCCGGGGCGGGAGCACCGCCGATAAAAACACGGCGGAAACAGACTACGAACGGGAAAACGCTCACCTCCACATACTCCACGCGAGATTCCGGCAGTATGGAACCCGAGTTGCAGGTCATCCCCGCACTCCTATACCTGCTCCTGTACCAGGAGCACGCCCGGCGGCGCGGAAGACATCGGTGAGTACTGCACCTACGACACAGGGGAGGGAAAAGATTACCGGCACACACCCACCCACCCACACCCACTTCAACACACACATCAATGTATTCCCACAGATCACTGTCACAACCCACAAACCCCCCCCTCCGAAATAATGCAAAGACCAAAAGAAGAGATCTTAAACGGGCAGATATATTGAAAAATGGACAGCAGTAATCCCAATAAATAAATAAACTATGTACAAAATATATACAGCTACTAAATGTAGTCCAACCACTGTCCATGGACCACAGGGGTCCTGAGCAAAAGGGCAAGGCCCAGTCCCACGACAAGAACTCCACGGAGAGAACACTGCAGGGGCATCAGAAAGAAAAAAGGACAGGCACCTCAGGGGGAAGGGAAGGGGGGGGCACCTCAGCCACTTGAGTACACAACGCCAGATCCACGAGGGGACTCCATGACCACTGGCCCATCCTGGGGAGAGCAAAGCCACAGTCCATACAGTCCATACAGTGGGTGGCCTGGCCACTGGGCCATCCTGGGGAGAGCAAAGCCACAGTCCAAACAGACCATACAGTGGGTGGCCTGCCCACTGGGCCATCCTGGGGAGAGCAAAGCCACAGTCCAAACAGTCCATACAGTGGGTGGCCTGCCCACTGGGCCATCCTGGGGAGTGCAAAGCCACAGTCCATACAGTCCATACAGTGGGTGGCCTGCCCACTGGGCCATCCTGGGGAGAGCAAAGCCACAGTCCAAACAGTCCATACAGTGGGTGGCCTGCCCACTGGGCCATCCTGGGGAGAGCAAAGCCACAGTCCAAACAGTCCATACAGTGGGTGGCCTGCCCACTGGGCCATCCTGGGGAGAGCAAAGCCACAGTCCAAACAGTCCATACAGTGGGTGGCCTGCCCACTGGGCCATCCTGGGGAGTGCAAAGCCACAGTCCAAACAGTCCATAACAGACTCCACTGCCACTGGAGGAGGCATGTTGGCCAGAGGACATCCTGCAGCCCTGCCCGAGACAGATCCTGCCCTGCCACGTCTGCCAAAGGGCCAGCGGTTCCTGCCTGGAAGGGCCCAGTTCAGCGGTTCTTGCCTTGAAGGGCCCAGTTCAGCGGTTCTTGAGACGGCGGTCCCCAGCAGAGCGGTGCTGGAGACGGTGGGGCCCAGTTCAGCGGTTCTTGCCTTGAAGGGCCCAGTTCAGCGGTTCTTGCCTTGAAGGGCCCAGTTCAGCGGTTCTTGAGACGGCGGTCCCCAGCGGAGCGGTGCTGGAGACGGCGGGGCCCAGTTCAGCGGTTCTTGCCTTGAAGGGCCCAGTTCAGCGGTTCTTGCCTTGAAGGGCCCAGTTCAGCGGTTCTTGAGACTGCGGTCCCCAGCGGAGCGGTGCTGGAGACGGCGGGGCCCAGTTCAGCGGTTCTTGCCTTGAAGGACCCAGTTCAGCGGTTCTTGCCTTGAAGGGCCCAGTTCAGCGGTTCTTGCCTTGAAGGGCCCAGTTCAGCGGTTCTTGAGACGGCGGTCCCCAGCGGAGCGGTGCTGGAGACGGCGGGGCCCAGTTCAGCGGTTCTTGCCTTGAAGGGCCCAGTTCAGCGGTTCTTGCCTTGAAGGGCCCAGTTCAGCGGTTCTTGAGACGGCGGTCCCCAGTGGAGCGGTGCTGGAGACGGCGGACATTCTATGGCCAACTGCTCATTGCCTGGTGGTGCCCTCCTGGGCAGCGGGGATGGTGCTCCTTCAATGCCCACCTGGGCTGTGGGTGGTGGGGCCCTCCTGGCCAGCTGGGCTGGGTCCTCCCTGGGCAGCGGCTATGGGGGTGGTGGGCTCTCCCGGGGCAGCTGTGCCGGTTCCTCCCGGGGCAGCGGCTATGGGGGTTGCGGGCTCCTCCTGGGCAGCTGTGACGGGTCCTCCATGGGCAGCAGGCCTGCTGCCTGACTTCTCCGCCTTGCTGCCCTTGCCCTCCTTAGTCGGGAGTCTGTGGCCCTTTCCTCCCTTTGGAGCTGTGGCTGTTGACGGTGGCTGGCTAGTGTCCTGGGGGGATATCGAATCCGGGCTCCGGCGGCGGCCCTTCCGCCTTCTGCTCCTCTTCCCAGGGGGTGGGCTGGCTGTCCCCTTGCTGCTGGGCGAAGATCCAGACCTGCGGGCTGGTGGGCTCCAATACCCCTGCACCCTTGTCAAGGGGGCTGCAGGGCTGGTGGTGGCTGAGGTGCTCTTTTTACCCCGACGAGAAGGAGGGGCGGGCTCAGGGTCAGGAAAGAAGGTAGCAGTAGAGAGATAGATTTTCTTGGGACAATGGATAGTGGTAGGTACAGTGGGTATGGGAGTGGAGGGAGAGGATGTGGTTGTAGGCGAGACAAGTTTGCTGTCTTTGGGTGCAGGTGCAGGAGCGGGAGGCTGTCGTGAGGTGGATGGCTGTTGGGTGGGTGGGTGGCTGCGTTTGTGTGGTGTGGAAGAGGGGGTGACAGACACAGTGGGAGAGGACACAGGGGACGTGTAAATGGCAGTGGGGGTGGTGACTGCACGTGTGCGGACTGTACTGGAGGGTGTGCTGGTGATGGAAACACTGGCTGATGGTGAGGTGAATGAAGGTGTGAGTGTAGACGTCACAGGGAGGGAGGAGGGAGACGAGGAGGTGGGGGTCACAGAGGTGGTAGTGACTGTTGGCATGTCTGCATCGGAATGTTGCTTGTGTGAATGTCTGCGTGATCTGTGGTGCTTATGTTTGGATGAGCTGCTCTTGGGTGTTGAGGTGTGTGCAGGCTGGTCTGATGGTGTGGGTGGGACAGGCAGAGGAACAGGAGACTGGGAGGAGGGAGTTAGTAGAGGGAGGCAGGAGACAGGGACAATGGCTGCCATCAGTGCTGAGGCCAGAGCCTGGAACGATCGCTGATGGGCAGCCTGACCCGAATGAATGCCCTCCAGGTACGCATTGCTGCGATGAACCTCCCTCTCCACCCCCTGGATGGCATTCAAAAGGGTAGTCTGCCCAACAATGAGCGTTCAGAGGAGGTCAATGACCTCCTCACTGAGGGCAGCGGGGGTAACAGGGGCAGGGCCTGAGGTGCCTGGGGCAAAGGAGATGCCCGGCTTCCTGGCAGAGCGGGCACGGGGCGAACGCTGAGGGGCTGCTGGGAGGGCGGAGATGGTGCGCTGGGTGGCGGCTGTACCTGTAATGGCGGGGGGCACGGATGGTGCCACCCCCGCAAGGGAGCTCCCTTCCGAGGACGTGTCCGTGTCGCTGCAGGGTCCAGTCGTCCCCGTTGTGGAGCTCCCCTCGCCCTCCGTCTCACTGGTCCAGTCAGACTCTGTGGCATGGCCCTCCTGGGCCATGTGAGATGCAGCTCCCTCCTGCCCCGATGCCACTTCTCCTCCGCCTGATGATGCTGATGCACACAAGCACAGAAAGACAAACAAAAAGGGGGGGGGAGAGAGAAATAAAGAGATTTTGAGTACATGGATCACCGGTACAGTTAGCGGACATGACAGACACAGATGCCCCCTGCACTAAGTTGCGCACTTGGGGTCCGCTACGCATTCCGTGGAACATGCCCTACACGCCTAGAGTTGACAACTGCACCCATGGATGACACGGCCCTGGGATGGCTGTACTGACACACTACTGAGGGTGGTGGCTGGGGACACAGGGGCTTACGGGGGTGCCCAGCCTACAGATATCGCCCTGGCCTAGGGGGATCCCCAGCCCTCCTCCCCCACCCAGACACCTCCACTGCGCGACAACAGAGTAGATAATGCTTGTACTCACCCCCTTGTGTCTGCTGTGCTGCCCTCACGCGCCCATCCAAATCAGGGTAGGCCACCGCCAGGATCCGGAACATCAGGGGGGTCAGTTGACGGCAGGCACCCCGCCTACGTTGGGAGGCCATCCCCAGCAGAGACTCGGCGGTCTTCTTGGTCCCGCGGCGGATGTCCTCCCACCTCTTGCGGCAGTGGGTGCCCCGTCGATGGTGGACCCCCAGGGTCCGGACTTCCTTGGCGATGGCACGCCAAATCCCGATCTTCTCATGGGCGCGGACCTATGTGACACGTACAGGGAGGGAGAAATACCACGTTCAAGTTTGTCTGCATTTTCGTTGCCAGTGGCCCAACGCCCCCCATCCCCGCCAGGCCCCCCGCCAGGCCCCCCGCCAGGCCCCCCGCCAGGCCCAACATGCCCCCCATCCCCGCCAGGCCCCCCTCCAGTCCCCCCGCCAGGCCCAACATGCCCCCCATCCCCGCCAGGCCCCCCGCCAGGCCCCCCGCCAGGCCCAACATGCCCCCCATCCCCGCCAGGCCCCCCGCCAGCCCCAACATGCCCCCCATCCCCGCCAGGCCCCCCTCCAGGCCCCCCGCCAGGCTCAACATGCCCCCCATCCCCGCCAGGCCCCCCTCCAGGCCCCCCGCCAGCCCCAACATGCCCCCCATCCCCGCCAGGCCCCCCTCCAGGCCCCCCGCCAGGCCCAACATGCCCCCCATCCCCGCCAGGCCCCCCTCCAGGCCCCCAAGCCAGCCAGTGGCCCCAAATCCATATTGAATTAAACTCACTTGTTGGTCTGGAGGACCGTAGAGTAGCGCATACTGGGGTAGGACCCCATCCACAAGTTTCTCCAACTCCTCTCCAGTGAAGGCAGGGGCCCTTTCCCCAGTCGCAGCAGCCATTGTCCCTTCCAGACCGAGGTCACAGCAACACTTGCAGTATAGGTCCTCTCCTGTGAAAGTTCAAGTCGCAAGTGGATAAGTAGATAGAAAATGGCGGTCACGTCCGCGGCGGTGCGTACCGCGGCGGTGTGTACCGCCACCGCCGGCGCCCTTCGCCATTGGCTCCTGAAACCCATAGGCTTCAATGTTAACCAATGCGGCTTCGCGCCGCGGTCTTCGACCGCCGACCGCCGCGGTGTGCCACGCCAGCGCATTGACCTCACATCCCATTGTCACACTTCACAGGTCAGGCAGCCGCCATTTCGAGGGTCCACATGGCTCAATTTCAACTGCGTCACACAGGCCTAGGCCTTGCATAGCCACTCAGACACGCCATTCACTGCATAGAGAATCGTTTACTGTGCAAGCTGTGAGTACGTACCTGTGGGTTGCTTGACTGTGTGCTCCATGTTGTCCTTCCTAGGCACCGTCCGCTGGGTTTGGCGAGGAGACGGATGAATCCTCGCGTGTACCGACCGCTGGTGGACCTGTCGACAATGGAAGAACGCCACATTATCCTGACCTACCGGCTTGACCGTGCCACTATACATGAACTGTGTGCCCAGCTGGAGCCCGACCTGATGTCCCCCATCCGCCAACCGACAGGGATCCCCCCTCTGGTGCAGGTCCTGTCAGTACTCCATTTCTTGGCAAGTGGGTCATTTCAGACAACAGTGGGAATTGCTTCTGGGATGTCTCAGCCCATGTTTTCGAAGGTGTTATCCAGAGTGTTGTCTGCCCTGATGAAATACGTGAGGAGCTACATCATTTTCCCTGAGGTGGGCGAATTGGCTACAGTGAAGGGTGATTTCTACGCCCTTGGACATATTCCCAACGTCATTGGTGCCATTGATGGGACCCATGTGGCTTTGGTTCCCCCAAGAGACAGGGAGCAGGTGTACAGGAACAGAAAAAGTTACCATTCCATGAACATCCAGGTGGTGTGTTTGGCTGACCAGTACATCTCGCATGTAAATGCCAAATTCCCAGGGTCAGTGCATGACGCCTACATCCTGAGGAATAGCAGCATCCCTTACGTGATGGAACAGCTAGAGAGACACCGTGTATGGCTATTGGGGGACTCTGGGTACCCCAACCTGTCGTGGCTACTGACCCCAGTAAGGAATCCCCGGACCAGGGCAGAGGAACGGTACAATGAGGCCCATGGGCGTACTAGGAGGGTGATCGAACGCACCTTTGGCCTCCTAAAGGCCAGGTTTAGGTGCCTGCATATGACAGGTGGATCCCTAATGTACTCACCTAAGAAGGTGTGTCACATCATCGTGGCCTGCTGCATGCTTCACAACCTGGCTTTGCGCCGCCAGGTGCCTTTCCTGCAGGAGGATGGTCGAGACGGTGGTGTTGTGGCAGCTGTGGAACCTGTGGAGAGTGACGAGGAGGAAGACGACGGGGCTGAAACAGACAACAGGGACAGAATCATTGAACAGTACTTCCAATAGGACACAGGTAACAATTCAAACATAATTTAGTAAATGTGAACTACTCTCCTGCATCTCTGCTGCCTGTCTATTTGCCCCAGTGTATGATGACTGAGTTGTGGCTTTTCCCTCCCTATTTCAGATCTGGGGTCCCCACTACGAGTCCTGTGCTTCGTTTCCCCATGGACTACAGCTTTGTGGCAGCTGTTTGTTGACTTCACTATGTACAAGGACATATTTGCACTGTCATGTCAATTACAATATTTTGAAATCACAGCCAGACTCCAGATAGTTTTGTGCAAAATAGGTGTTTATTTCAGTGCTCAAAATGGGATGGGTGGTTTCAAGTGGGTGGGGGCTATGGTGAAGGAATGTCCATGGCAGAGTCCAGAGTAACAGTCACACAGGTGCATTGTCCAGAGGCCTGTGGAGAGATGGAGCATGGGCAGTTCAAGGATGGACAGGGTGACAATGTGGGACAGTGGGATGACATCAGGTGGTATCCTTTGCTGGCGGGGGTCTTGACATCCTACTCTGTCTTCTTGCGAGATCTCAGGGCCCTCTTGCGGGGTGGTTCTTCTCCTGCAGGAGGTGGGGGTCTGGTGGGCTGCTGTTGTGCGGGGGCCTCCTGTCCACTAGCGCCGGCGGAGGTGGTTGGCTGTTCTTGGTCCAGGCTAGTGGCAGGGGCCCTTTGTTGTTGTTGAGTGTCCGTCCTGGTGTTGATGAGGTCCTGCAGCAGCCCTACCATGGTAACCAGGGTGGAGGTGAGGGCTCTGATGTCCTCCCTGTACCCCCGATAGTGTTCCTCCTGCAGTACCTGGATCTCCTGGAACCAGGCCAGTACCGTCGCCATCGTCTCCTGGGAGCGGTTGTATGCTCCCATGATGGTGGTGAGGGCCTCGTGGAGAGTGGGTTCCCTGGGCCCGTCCCCCCCCTGTCGCACAGCTGCCCTCCGAGTTGCCCTGTTTCCCTGGGCCTCTGCCCCCTGGCCGGTGTGCCCACTACCACTGCCCCCAGGTCCCTGTTGTTGTTGGGGTGGTGGGTTATCCTGGGTGCCCTGTAGTGGTAGACACACCGCAGATTGACGCGCCCTGGAGACAGAGGCATGGGCCCGCTGGGTGGGAGCTGTGCTGGTGTTCCCAGAGGGGTTTGGGTCTGTAGTGGCCTGTGCCTGTGTGAGGGGAACCGACTGTCCAGAGGTCCCCGATGGTCCGGGCTGGTCATCAGTGTCCAGGTCGACAGAGCTGCTGTCATCGCTGACGGCCTCTTGGGTGGGGGGTGTGGAGAATTCTGGGCCCTCCGTGGCGGTGTGTTGACGGTTGGGTCCTGCAGGGGTATAGAGGTATGGTTATAGTTTCAATGTGTGGCATATGGGTGTATCTGTGGGTTCCCGTGTCCCCAAGTGCTGGCATTCGTGTGTGGGGGCTTTGGTGAGGGTGGATTGTGGGGGGGATGTGTATATGCATTGGGCATGCTTTGGTGATGGGTGTCCATGCTTAGTGGACGCATGCAGGCCTAGGTTTTGGGATGTGTGGGTTGTGATGGTGAGACATTGGCAGGGAATAGGTGTGCTGGGGGTGGGGGTGAGGATGGTGGTGGGGGTGAGGATGGTGGTGGGGGTGAGGGTGGGGGTGAGGATGGGGGTGGGGGTGAGGGTGGGGTCGAGGATGGGGGTGAGGGTTGGTGTATGATTTGGCATGCAGGTGGGGGGGAAGCAGTAGTGAAGCTTCAACTTACCAGTATCCATTCCTCTGCCGACTCCTGCGAGGCCGTCAGGATGCAGGATGTTCAAGACTTCCTCCTCCCATGTTGTAAATTGTGGGGGTTGAGGTGGGGGTCCTCCGCCAGTCTTCTGCACGGCGATGTTGTGCCTGGATACCATGGAACGCACCTTCCCCCGTAGGTCGTTCCATCGCTTCCTGATGTCTTCCCGATTTCTGGGGTGCTGTCCCACAGCGTTGACCCTGTCGACAATCCTCTGCCATAGCTCCGTCCTCCGGGCAATGCTGGTGTATTGGACCTGTGTGCCGAAGAGCTGGGGCTCTACCTGAACGATTTCCTCCACCATGACCCTGAGTTCTTCGTCTGAGAAGCGGGGGTGTCTTTGGGGTGCCATGGAGTGGTGTGTATGATGTGTGGGGTGGAGTATGTGTAGTTAAGTGTGTTGAGTGTGGTGGTGTGTGTTGTTTTGTGTGTGGATATTGTGTGGGTGATGGTGTAGTGTGCCTCTGTGTGATGGTATTCTGTGATCGCTGATGTGTCTCTCAGTGCTTCTTTCTGAATTTTTGGTCGTAGGGGTTTGTGGGTGATGTGGGTGTGTGTTTTATATTGTATTGTGTGTGTGGGAGTGGTGTGTGTATGTGTATCAGGTGTGTGGAATTCAAATCGGCCAATGTGGCTGAGTTTTGTTCGTTTGTGTGTATTCTGACCGCGGCGGTGTGTACCGCCAATGGAAAACCGCGTTTGAAAGACCGCCGCGTGGATTCGTGGGTCGTAATGGCATGGGCGTATTTCTGTTGGCGTGACGGTGGAGGTTTGGTCACCTCCACTTTTCTGCCGACCGCTGGTCTGGCGGTCTGTTGTGGCTGTCGGATTTTCGGAGGTTTGGCTGCTGCGGGTCAGAATGACCGTGGCGGGTTAACGCGACCGCGGCGGAATTATGGAGGAATTCTGACCGGCGGTAGGCGCCTTTTACTGCCGAGGTCAGAATGACCACCTTTGTCCGCAGGTCATGGCATAGAGCAACATCCTACCCGTGATGGCAAGTCTTCCAGCTCCTCATACAGATGTATTAAATTAATTTTACAGTACTAACCTTCTCTCCATTCCAAGGTGGCGATCTTGCTTGGCAGTGTCCAGCTTGAATTGAGAAAGAAAGTCCTAGCAGGAAGACGGACACTTTCAGTCAGGAACATGCCTACCACAGAGGTGGCTTATTCCGTCCCATGGACGCTTATCACAAGCAATCCCCTCCTCAGGCATTCACCAGAACAGTCTTATGAATGGTCTTTGGATTTCTTCATAGGCAAGGGAAATAGTATTTAGGGCCATTGTAGGCCTGAATTTACACATGCTCCAAAGTTGAAAAGAGAGCTGTGATCTATATGCAAAGCCCTGTCTTAAAGAGGTCAGTTCGTTTTCATAGTAGAATGTTATCCTCCTTCCAGGTTCTGCCTTTCAAGCCAATCACAGCTCTCCAGAGTGCAGCTCAACCTATCGATCGCCTTTGAATCCAGTGGCTGCCCTTAGCAGCCCGAAGGAATGCACGCGGGGTGGATGGCGATGCTTGATATTATTTTCCCTTCACTGGATCATTAAACACCAACAGAAAGTCAGAGAGAAAGGCACACTTGCAAAACTCAGTCCGTGACTGTTTCGCTCAGGAAACCAGGGAAAGATGTACCACATGCATTTTGTATGCAAAACAAACATTGGCAAAAGTCAATATGCCTCGCTTACAAGAGCTATCAGCTTTCTCAATGTTTTTCTAGCCATGTTGTACAGTATTGCAGCTGCTGTGCATCATGGCTGAAAGAAAAAAAAGTCCCTCTGACAAGGCCGCACTGGCTACATCATAGCCCCTTCTTTTTATTCCCTGTGGGGCGGGAGGGGGGGCGGAGTAGGAAGTAACACACTAGGGAGAGAGGGTATCTAAGGAAGCAACACGTGCAACCGTGGGTTTGTGAAAACTCTATGATGCAGCCAGCACTGGTCACATCATGGCCTTTTTCTTTAATTTCTGGCTGAAGGCAACAGAAGGAGTGGTACGGAGGCAACACAGAGGCGAGGAATGGAGGCTAGGGGAGAATGCAGAGGAAAGGAGAGAGGTAGAGAGGCATGGAGGATGGAAGCTACAAAGATGGGCGAGAAGTACATGAGGGAGACAGCCGGAAAACATGCACTGCACTCTCACAGAGTGCTTAAGCACAAATAAAACAGTAGAGGATAGAGGTAAGCAACAACATGGTCAGCCTGAAGAGGTCAGAAGGCAGCAAAAAAAATCAAAAAACACCATGTCCGGTGTGTCGGGACAAACAACAGCAAAGACTGTGGATGGGGACAAACAAAAAAACTGACAGGGATGCGACAAGCAACGACATGGACAGCAGGTGTGGGTAAGCAGTAGCACGGACAGTGGGAGGAGGCAGGCAACAAAACGAATCCCGGGAGGGGCATGGACAGGGTGGGGGAGAAAGAAGCTCATGGCGGAGCCAGCTCCCAGTCCTGTGCACTGTCACAAAGTGCTTCAACAAAACAAGCATTTGCAATGCACTAGGGTCTCGCATTTGTCGGAGTTACAGCTGTTCACAGTTGTAAACTCCCAACCGGATTTTTCTTGCATTAAAAGAAAAAAACAGCACAATTGCGCTGCTTCAGTTCACACGAATAATACCTATGGGCAAAAGTGCAATTATGAACTTAATGGGCAAAAGTGTAATTAACTGTGTAACAGGGTCAATAGTATGCGAAGTGTTCGACTTCTGCCCAGCGAGATCACGCTGCGAAAATAGAGAAAAAGTAGTCCACAAACCCAGCGAGCCTCGCATGTTTTCTGCACTTGGTCACTGCGCTCGAGGAGGGCTAACCACCGGAAAAGGCATGACGTATGCATGCCTTCCACTAATCAAAAGAAGCGGATTTTAACAGGCAAACCAACTTGCCAATGAAAGACACTGGTGTGACGTCGACGGGGCTCCGAGCCCTTTTCTAATACCTAAAGCGTCTCGCTAGCAATACGCATGTGCGAGTGCATGCGACGCAGGCTCGACCCTAAAGAAACAAGTGGGTCCCAAAACGTAAGCAGTGGACACAAGTACTCTGGCAATGCTCCTGGAGAGGATCAATACAAGAGGAGGATGTGAAGGCCGCATGCAGTAACAAATGAGAAACAAGCAAATGAGAATGATGAGGTCAAGCAGTGGTAATCAAAGGGCAGGCTCTAAGCCCACTGAAGCTAGTAAACTCTCTCAAGCGGCAGCGGATGCATTGTCTCGCATGAGACCTAAAAAAAAACATGAATCAAGACTTTGAAACTAGTGCATCAGGGCCTAATTCTCTGTAGTGGTCGCAGGCTTTATTCTTGTTTATGTCATCTCAAGCCTTCATCGTGATTGATGTGTTTTCCTGCCACAAAAGGAAATAAACAGAATAATTGTAAATAAGCCACATATTTACATAATCTAAGCCGATTTCTTATGCCCCGTATGCTCAAGTGATGTAGCAAATCCTATGGATTTTATTAAGACTGGCACCGAAAATTGCAGAGCTTGCCCGAGCACCCTTTTCTAAATGTCAGTATGCCAAAGTTGCGGGAATGTAACAGGGGAACACATGTCTGGTATTTGACGTCAAGTAACCACCAACATTTGCATTTTATTCCACAAAAAAGTTAGAACACGGACAATTTATCACACCCGATTAAATTTCAAATCTGTATTTTATCAGTTGTGATTAATTCTACCCTTCAGGAGCACTCATAGTCAAGCCCTAAGGTCCTCTCCATGTTATGTTACATTCCTCAGGCTGCAAATCAGGTGTCTTAAAACAACAGAGTTAACTTCATACCGCACAGTTTGTTCGCCATCAGAGGCCACAAATTAAGTAGAATTGCACGTGCCTCTTTGTATTTCCCTTTAGTTAAAAGGGGAGAAGCCCATAACTCCGCAATATCCACAACTATTCAGTATTCAGAAGTTCTCTTAAGCAATAGATGCACATCTTCTGCTCTGTAAGCTAACAACTAACATACTGTGCAAGACGAATGCCAACTAATATATTGTGCATAACTAATACGAGGTGAAATTGTGCACAAGTATAACCAGTCCACTGTGCATAACCAGAGCCCAGCGGCTGCAGGTAATGGAATTCCTCGTCGTTTAGCTCGCTGGCTGCGAGTATTCCTCGACAGAAGGAATTTATAGCTGCACTTGTGGTCGGATTAGAGTATAAAAGCGTGATCCATTTCAGAAAATGGCCGTGGATGCCCTCCTTCCCGCACAAAGAGTAAGGGCTGCCACTCTACGCGATCGAACGCTTTCCGTCTCCAAGAGGCTTACTGCTGCTATGTCGTTGGCTTTCCAGCTGCGAGCTATCGCACAAAGCCCATATCTACGAATGTCTGCTGTTTTCCCGCCTTTTATAGCCCTCACCTGGTTAGAGAGTTACCGCTCATTCGTAACTCCCTAATGCCACCGCCAGTGTCGATGTCTCCCAGCGTTTTTCAACACATCTCCATTCCCTGGTCTTTCTATGTACATGTGTGCCCAAGTCCTTGACTTCCTGTGCAGGCACGGGGATCTGTATATGGGCGGATCTACGTGGCGCTCTTGTGCAGGAAGTGGAGCACGAGGCAGTGCGCGTGAGGAGGCCGAGCAGACTGCCCACTGCAGCAGGTGGCGGTAAAGGTACAGGCCTGGCCTCAGCTGCTGGCTCGTTCTAGGTTCTGTGCAGGTGGTTGGTGCAGTTCCTGGTGCACATGCTGGGATGTGTGGTATTGTGAACACTGGTGATTTCATTGTTGCAGCTTAAAGCTCAACTGTTGGTGCAGTGAATGCTGTAGCAGTCGCTGCAAATCGGATGCCCTTCTTCTGACACCAAGCTCCTTGAGGTATTGCAGACAGGACCCTCTTCCACCCACAAGTCTACAACTCCTAAGGATGAGTCCGTCTTCTGCCCATAAGCCCTCAACTCCTACAAAGAAGTCTCTCTTCTCCACAGCCGGACCTCTCAGGGAGAGAGACCTTTATTCGCATGCTGCTATAGGTCCCAGTCACCTTCTCTTACTTAGAATCTAAGTTCTAGCTCCATATCGCCCCCTTTCAATGGGTAAACAAGGCACTCAAAGCCAAAAGGAGCCGCAAAACGATTGTGAACATCCGCCTCGCTGCCACAGAATAAATAGCAATTTTGCTAATAACACTGCCAGGGCCGATTTAGGCAGATAATTACATTTCTTAAGGCAGCTCTGGCGCCTAATGACATTCTGCTTGCTCATCACAGGCAGCTCCGGCCTATCACCGAGGCAACAGATCTTAGGGATGCCAAGAGTACCGGGATAAAGCTGCTTGAGGATGTCCAGCTTGCAACATGTTTCCATGGCTGACTTGCTAAGCCTTCCCGTTGTGGCAGCAGGGTTGGAACAGAGTCATTGGTACGTCACCTACAGCTGTAAGCATTTCCCATTCTCACGAAGGCGGTATAAAGAGGAAAGCACAGATTTGTGTGTAGCAGTGCCTGTCTGTATTTGTATTTTATTTTGCTTTTCTTTCTTTGCTTTTTCCCGAAAGGATCCTTGTTTGTTTTTTTAACGCTTGGTTGATTTTTGAAGTGACATATATAGAGCTCATCAGCATAGTTCCAGGCTCTGGTTGACTAGGGGGTCGCCCATCATACATACCGATTTATTCACTAGGCTTGGTGATGTTTAGCTGTATGTTTGCTGGATGGAAGTTTATCATGTTGGGAAGTTATTGTATTTTGTGGCAACATTTTTATGGCTCGAATACCCTTCTAAGGGGTGCTGAAGATTTTACCTACATTTGTAGCATGCCACACTGTGTAGCATGTGAGGTTAGGAAGGAGGTTGCCTCTGTTTTCATCCTACGTGGGAAGTGTTTCCACGTTGTGTGCGATAACCATTAAAGGTACGCATTTTTGCTCTTTCCCAGGGGTGAGGTTTATCGACCCCATGCCTCAATGTTTACAATCCATGTCGTCTCCCCTAACCTTAGTCAGTAGTAACATTACAGCAGTGAATAGCTGAGCTCCTTCTTTGTAGGATGTACAACTGAAGTCTGACGCTTCCCAATGGAGAGTAAGCTTCATGGAGCTTTTTTTTGTCCAACAGTAGGCTGACATAGACAAACCTTCCCGCCAAGACTGCCCCTACAATTTGGTCTAGAAAGAATGTTGTGAACATTCTGTCTTCCCTCTTGAAGACGCAATAAAACTTATGGCCTTTTGTCAAAAGTATCTGCTATGCAATAATTTGCTTTGAATGCCTTCATTTCAGCTCTTAGTACGCAAACTTCAATGCCTGACTCCTTTTATAATACTCTTCTTTGAGGTTTCAGCTTACTGTTCCTATTACAGTCTGCTGAGCAGAGTGTCCCTACTCCCAGCTTCCATATCATTGGAGATCATCATGATGCTTCATCATGGGATTTTCTTTTAGAGAAACCGGAGGAAGCACAAAGTCACCTTTTACAAACACACCCACTAATAAAAAAAAAAACAGAGCATTTGGCTTTGACAATGCGTATGTTCTAGCACCTTCAGTTCAGATTCAAAAAGGTAATAGTTGTGGCTCATCAGTGGCATCCATAAATCTTGCTCTCCAAAGGCTCTGGCTACCACTTCCAGTCAAGTTAAACTCCCAGAATCAAGTCACTTCAGAAAAATCCTCTGTCATTCTCAACAAATCAGAAAGACCTTCAAAGGAAGTGTCTTTCACCTAGTGCTGTTTTTTTTTTACACTTTTCCCTACATCAGAAGTAACTTTCTACAAATCCATTGAGCCACTGAATTAAGAGAAGACCACTGACCTGTAAGTACTCTTTAATTTGAGTAGAGAGTAGGCCCGGTGCTCATATGCAAAGTATGAATATAAAGTTGCACAATGTACAGCTTTCCACATGTACTACTCAGAATATCCTTTGACATCTTATGTTTTCCGCTGTAGAGTTATTTGCTGTTTACAATTCCACAGTGGGAAAAGGCAACCTAATGTGTGAGTGCCCATTTTTTTCTTTTTTTGACAATGGAGTAAGCCTTCCCACCTCTAAATGAGTATGAATTTTGAGAGTGTTCTGTTCACGTTCTGGGTTTAGATGGCAAGGTTACCCATCACTGTGCTGGGGTAAATTTATGACCATTTCCACCATGGGACTGGGTTGAAAAGGAATTTGTAAATTCCACTGAACTCTCAAGTTTGTGGTCACTCACAAACTCTCATGACAAATCACTCCCCTAACCTTACTTTTCTCACCCCGTTGGTGCAGTTTACTACTCTGTAATGGAAGCAAAGAAGACATCCAATTAGACTGTATAAAAAGAAGGGGTGTGCGAATTTTGTGTTATTTGTATTCATGTAATTATGTATAATTTCAGCAAAATTACACAAAATGCAAATCAGTCATTTAGTGCTATGTTTTAGTGTGAAATGGTTCCTTGCATCAATTTTTGAGGCAAAGATGTATTTTGCGCTAACAAAAGGTGCAGGATGCCAAAAGCACTGCAGACAACAGCCGCTAGTGTTCCTCTGCATTCAAGGTAAATATTTACCATGAGTGGCATATAATTATGCAACATTGTATAACAGAGTCATTTTTGGAATTTTGTTTACCAAGCCTAACACGGAATTGGAAAGTAATGATAATTACACAGGCAGAATGTAAATTTCACCCAGGCCTAATTAAAATCATTTACACCCGACAAGAATCCGTTTAGCTGTCAGGCATAGAAGGAGCAATTTTGAACCAGGAACTTAGATTTATGGCCATAAATGGTTTTGTAAATTTGGCTCGTATTCCTTTTAAAGACACTAATTGTTGAGATGGGAATGTGTTCTGAATAGCATACATACTTGTACCCCTACCCTACTCTGAGTGCCAGATTGCTTGTGAAAGTGGTACCCTGAATTTTGGTTTTGCCCAGGCATCGCTCATAGGCACATAGACCTAGGGTTGACTCTTGTGTTGGAAGATCAGGGACCTGTTCTGTGAACTGGAAAGGCACACTAAGCATTTCCTCATAAAGGACACAAGTCTACTGCCCATGCCTTCAGTAAGTCACAGAAAGTGGTGGTGCCATCATACTCAGTTTTTATGGAAGAATTATGTGATCAGAACTTTTTCAGTTTCGAGGAGAAACTGTTCTACTTGCATCTATTGTGTAAAGTTCTCCTGTTGTGTGACACCCAGACCCTTGCCTGATATTGTGTGTGTCATGAGTGTGTGTGTGTGTGGTACATGTATACATACCCAGTGCTGTCTGCTAATCACCCTTGCATATTGATTTGTTTTACTTTGATGTCATGATAACATTGTTGGATTTGATTTTTTTATTTCTTCAGTACTGGGACAAATGATATCACTTAAATGACCCGGGGTTAGCATGGCACAAGAGCTAGGCTCAATATTACTTCCCCAGACAGTGAACATGTATTGACTGCATATCTGTGGCTGTACAGTGTAGACTCAACA
Organism: Pleurodeles waltl; assembly: GCF_031143425.1. Taxonomy (NCBI): domain Eukaryota; kingdom Metazoa; phylum Chordata; class Amphibia; order Caudata; family Salamandridae; genus Pleurodeles; species Pleurodeles waltl. The sequence goes on along the minus strand of NC_090446.1, from coordinate 639,510,428 downwards.
GCGCCTAGCTGTGGAAACAAAAGCAGCCCTGGTAAAAAATGCTCAAACTAGGCCCACTCCCTTCATCTCCTTACACAGACATCCATCCTAAATTTTGACAACAGCATATCAAGGGACACAGTACTGAGGACAATATGTCGAAAATAAAATATTGACAGGTAAGTAAGTCTAAATTTTCTATACCTAAGTCAACATATATGTACCTGTGTGGTATATATATCTTCAAGTGGTGGAGTTAGAAAAAGTAAATCTATACTACCCTATACGCACTTATCTTTCAATATTTTTTCCTTTCTTATTCTCAGTTTTCTTGTACCACGATATTTGGGAAGCCTATATTCAGTCGCACAACCCCAATCTTTTTCTTTCCATCCATCTCTTCTTGCTCTGTCCTTTTCTTATCCCTCTCTTCTCCCTCTCTGTTGGAAATGTCCCTCTCTGCAGGGTCACAACCAAACTTTTTGCCTTTTCCCTTTACTTTTTGCTGAATTAGTTTTTGTTGGCTTTATGACTCAGTTCACTTTACCACTGCTAACCAGTACTAAAGTGCCTGCCCTCTCTCCCTAAAACATGGTTTGATTGACATCTTACTAATTGGCATATTCAATCTACTAATAAGTTCCTGGTAAAATGCACTATGTGTGCACAGGGCTGCTAAATTATATGGTACTAGTGGGCCTGCAGCACTGATTGTGCCACCCACTTAAGTAGCCCTTTAAACATGTCCCATGCCTGCCATTTCAGCCTGAATGCAGTGTTACACTGCCATGCTGACTTGCCATTTAAAACCCCTTGCCAAGCCTTTAACTCCCTTTATTACATATAAGTCACCCCCCCCCCCCAAGGTAGTCGCTAGGTAGCCCATAGGGCAGGGTGCTATGTAATTAAAAAGTAGAACATGTGGCACTCAGTTTTACATGTCCTGGTAGTGAAAAACTCATAAATGTGTTTTTCACTACTGTGAGGCATACCCTTCTCATATGTTAACATTGGGGTTCCTTATTACATTTAATAAGATGTAATTCCTGATTGGGAGGAGGTGGATCTGTCATGTTTAGTACCTATGGAATTGTAATGAGAAATCCGCTTTTGTGGTAAAGTCAGATTTATTGTTACAATTTTAAAAATGCCACTTTTAGAAGGTTGGCAATTTCCTGCTCTTTGCCCTGTTTGCCTGCAGTCTGTCTCAGATCCCTTGTCTGAGGTGGTTGACTGCTGGGCTTTGTGCATTACCTCTAGACAGCCACACACAATGGGAGTTAAGGTGTGACTTGATGGGCTTTAATGGGTCATCCTGACAGGATGGGAGGGAGAAGCTGTCCATAGCCTCACACTTACACCGCAATAGGCTTTTTCCTGTTGCCACATAAAGGGCTGCATACTGCCCTGTGGTGAGTCTGGAGGTAGAACAGGAAGGGAGGACCTCTGTGCATGTCAAAGACTTCTTGGCAGTCTCTCCCACTTCACACGTACCACTGAGTATAAGAACTGGACCTCAGACCATACCTCTTCAGTACACTTCTGGACCTGTGGATACTTAGCCAGGAAGAAGGACTGATGTGCTGCTGAAGGACTGCTACTCGGTTGGACTGCTGCTCTGGAAGAACTGCTTTCTTGTTGTGCTGACCTGCTGACCTCCTTGCTTGGGAGAGAAGGACTGGATCCACACCATTTAAACCCAGAAGCCCGAGTGAGTCCAAGGGCCAGCTAACTGGTCTCCTGTTTTCTGAAGTCTCAGGGACATCAAAGACTTCCAACTCATCTACATCTAAACCTGGACTCTACCCCACCATCTGTGAATCTGCCCTTTCAAGTGGTGCCACAAGGGGCGGCTCCTAAGCTATGGCGAAGGAGCATAATTTCCCTGGCTAAGCCAGGAGCTGAAATATAAAATTATATATCATTATTGGTTTATTTTTCAGCTCAGCCAGCAGTATGTAAAGGGAGGGTCGGGGCTGGGCCACAGGAGGGGGAGAAGTGAGGTGGAGTGGAGTCTGTGCACTTCTAAGTGTGCATTGGTGTTTGGCCGGCCATCTCAGGCTGGCCAAACACACATGTGCACTTAGGTTTCTCCAACTCAGCTGTGCTACACAGCCGGGTTGGAGAAATTGCATAGGCTCCAGTCCACTGTCTGAGAGGCAGAACAAGCTGCTCATACCAATCCTGGTGTGGCTCTCATGCTAGGTTTAGCATGAGAGCAGTGCCAGGATTGCTGGGGAGCCTGTGTTGGTGTCCCAGTGACTGCTAGGACACCAGAAGAAGAGCAGAGAAGAGAGGCGGCAGCGACGGGAACAGGTAATTCTTTTCCCCCTTTAACAGGCCCTCCCCTTGAAATTTGCGGCGGCGGCCGCTGGATGCCACCCCAGTCCTGGCCCTTTGGAAGTGGGCTTAAGGTGTTTGCTGTAGCTGAAATGATGCATCACTGCTGCTGTGTGGATCGTAAGGAGCGCATCACCCCGTTCCTTTGATCAGAATTGGCACATCAGCCCCATTGCGTGGATCAGAGTCAACACATCACTTCTCCAGTGCAGATCGACCTCAGAGCTTCACCTTTGGAACCCCTGCATCTTGTACCCAACACATCACCACTGTTGCATGGAGAAAAAGGATGCATCTTCGCTACTGCATGGGAAATATCGACGCATCGCCTCCCTGCGGCAATCGATGCTGACGCATCGCTTCAGCCTGATCCCCACATCTTGATGTCAACGCAACCAGAATTAAGATACTTTTGTTCAGTGGGCCTCATTGGGTCCCTGTAGCCAGCCCATGCTCCATTGCGTTCGGCCTGAACTTTTGACTTTGTCCCAGTCTGGCACAACTGGATAGCTTTGGTTGGCACTTTTTGCTTGTATCTGCTTTTCTACAGTTTATTGTTTAAAAAATATCATATCTCAAGTTCTACTTATTGGATATTTATTGTTTTGGAATTGTTTTATTTATTACATTAAGTTTAATTTTTTCTAAGTTTGGTATTTTTTGGTTGGTATTTTACACTCTTTTACTGTTTGTAATGTTGCACAAATACCTTACACATTGCCTCATAAATTAAGCCTGACTGCTCTGTGCCAAGCTACTTGGGGGTATGCACAGGTTAATTTAGGGTGTGTTTGTAGCTTGCCCTGACTAGAATTGAGGTTCGTACTTGGACAGGGTGTATACCTCTGCCAACCAGAAACCCAATTTCTAACACTCTCTGATTGCTTTCGCTATACCTTTTGGCTCTCTACGTCCATATCTTTCTCTTTCTGTTGAAGCCTCCCCATGCCTGCAGAAATTAACATCAGGAAGCTCAGAAGTGTGACAGAGGCACCAGTAGCAGCCCGGAGCTTGTAAAAACGACCTTCAAAGGTTCCAGCACAGCGACAAATTATAGTCTCAGTGTTTTGCTGATATCGCAAAACTGATTAGGTGCTGATGTATTTGGGCTCAGTGAGGTCATAAGTTGGGATTTTACCTTTTGATTTTATTAGCAGTCTAACTGTTAACGAGTTCCCTGTTCCCCTCCAATGCTAAATTTTGTCACCATGTGATCAGTTAGCAGGAATGTAATCATTAATGGCACAAAGTAAAAAAATAGCCAAAAGGTCCACAAAGTTCTTTGTGAGCTACAATTGACCTCTTGTTAGAAAATGCTTAAGCTTCCATACCTAAACGTTTATAAATCCTTTTTTTTGTAAGTTTAAGTAGTTCCCTGGTGGAGGTGGGCAAACCAACAAATTAACAGGGAGAGCTTAGCCAAGAGTTTTAAGAGGGCAGTACCCAAGCCAAGCGCTGAAAATATTTGTCATTTAAAACAGACAACAAATATTACGCTAAATCAAGATGTGGTGTCTTCAAAATACAACAAAATGTATTTCTTACACACGTTGGAAGTGGCTCCTCTTTGTACATCAATTTATTTGAAAAAAAGTATTCAAAGTTATGGTTTTTAAACATAACTGCGAAACATTCTTGCCTTCAATGCTATTAGTGACCTAGAAGGCAAGTCAGTTGCTTATATTCTTATTATAGATAGAGCTACTTTATAGGTATTAAATCACACACACGACGTGCTTTTGTACAGTGTATTTCTTGAGCTCACGTATTTGAAGGTGCTCTTATATGTGATTTTAAGCAAAAATGAGGCTCTGTGAAATATGATATTTGCCTAGGATCACACAGTTTAGTCAAACTGAAAAGCTGGGATCCCAGCTGTTCTGCTTTCACATTGTGCATTTGAGCCACCAGAGAGGTATCCCTGACTTCAAAAGTTAAATCTTTTTTTTTAAAGGATGAGATAAAAATGTGGGTGTCAGGCAGACTCCACCTTTTATGTTTGTCAGTTTCACATAGTGGGAACCTTTCCCATTTAATATCAGCCCTTCAAAACAGATACAAACAGCATTGCACTCTTTTGTTAGGTAAGAGGAAATTTGCTGGGATTCACAGGATGTTGAGCACATGCCGGGATTCGACCTGGATGATACATGGTTGCCAGTTCTAGCCACTAGGCCACACTACCTCCACTGAAAGCTCGGCTCGTTTAGGGCTCATGGTTCCAGAAGGATCTCGAGCTGAGCCAGAGCCGGGCTCAACCCTGGCTTGAGCTTTCAGTGGCTCACCCACATCCATGCCCTCTTATGTTGTCAAAGGTGTCAAATTAAAAATATGGACTCCGATTGGTGGTTGAGGCACCGGTTGTTGTTTTTTTTATTTGTTCAAATAATTGGAAGAAAGGCAGGACAACTGAGGAGATTTGAGAGACTCCTTAACTAACCCGCATGGATAGAGGGAATCAGGAAGCAATTAAATACACATGTGGCTCAAAAGCCAGAAGTCAGATTTTAAACATGATGCAATTTCTGGAATTATTTGTCTTCCCGGCTGAAATGTATGTCCTATCTGAAGCATAGGCATCGATGTTTGAAGCATGTATGGACTCAAGGTACCAGTGCAAGAGATAGCACTCAGAATGTCAGTGCAATTTAATGGGCTCTTACTGTCAACCCTAACAAAAGGAACTGGCAAATATATTGCAGTTTTAGGGTCTGGCGTGAGCCAGGACCTCTTGAATTTACTAAGATCATATGTAAACTGTCCTTACATAAAAGGGCTTTCAGCCACCTCTCTTCATCTGTTAGTCTGTTGTTGTGTCATTCACACTTGGCATCTGCCCACTACAGCGTACATGGAGCAGTGGGTCAGCCTACTTAAACCACTGCTTAGCTTCACTGTGAGTGACTGCATTTTGCTGTCTTACAATGAAAACATCCACCACAAGGTAGTTCCTTTCAGGGCCAGTGTTTTTGTTTTTACTTTATAATTACTATAGAGTTGCCTGTGTGCTTAGAGCCCGTTGTGATAGCAGGACGCATTCCAGCTATATCAGTCCCAATGTCCTGCCAGTGCTGTTGTAAATTCCTTTTGAAGTGATGTCTGTTTACCTGAGTGCTGAAAGACAACAGTGATACAAACAGCAGATCACACACACTCTCAATATAAGCTCGAGTGTGCTGTAGCTTTGAAACTCTTTCTTTCTTAGTTTTTTCTTTTTTTCTTTCTTTCACTTGCTGATCTTTGGTGCAGCACAACATACAGCGGAGGAGCTCCCTCTGGAGCTAATCACAGAAGACAGGTGTCAGATAAGCTCTCCCTGAAAATAAAAAAAGTTTTTCTTCTTTTCGCAGACTATAAAGACAAAATTCCGAAAAAAGAATTAAAGACTTGACAGGCCTCGAAAGTCATAGGTAGAAATCATATTAGACACCCCTTATCAATACCTGAGACCTGCAAACTCCCATGCTGCCAACATGTTTCACATGACATCAGCTCCCCTCACGCGGCCCCACAATAAAAAGCCGCTATCACACAGTGTGCACACAGAGATCTGGAAACCCTTACACAGCAGGCTCTCAGCTCAGTCTATTGCGGCTTTGCTCAGCCAACATCCACCAAGGGTTTATACTCTTCCCAGGATGTCAGCGACAGTCTCTGAAGACTTTAAAATGTGTCTTTGGAAAAGAGCCAAGCAGTGCCGGTCTCTAAGACCCTCCCCACCTCCTGTGACTCACACCCACTCCATGGTTGTCCAGTCAGTGGCGGTCTCTAAGCCCCCTCCCCACCTCCTGTGACTCACACCCACTCCATGGTTGTCCAGTCATTGGCGGTCTCTAAGCCCCCACCCCACCTCCTGTGACTCACACCCACTCCATGGTTGTCCAGTCAGTGGCGGTCTCTAAGACCCTCCCCACCTCCTGTAACTCACACCCACTCCATGGTTGTCCAGTCAGTAGCGGTCTCTAAGCCCCCTCCACAAGTTCCATGGTACTGGCAGGATGCAAACTCTGTACACAAAATTAACCTTACCATGCGGTAACACCCCTCCAGTTCTTGCAAGTACGAATTAATTACACTAGAAATGGAAATAATATGCAGACCACGTTTTACTAGGAGTAAATCAGCACAGTTCACCAGATCCGTGAGGACTATCACCCACATTTACCACCTGCTCTGAGTGGGTGGGGGGTGGGTGCTGGGCGGGGCTAGAGAGAGAGTTGTTGAAAGGCAGGCAGTGGCAGCTGGTGACATTTGGAAGTGGTGGGGTGTAAAAGTTGGGTATGAGCATTAAGTCCTGAGTGTGCAAATCGTGCAAGCCTGACTGACATAAAGGTGTTTGGGGGTTCTCCCCCAGAGGAAGTGTTAGACCTGCCATCCTTGGTGTATTCTTCCCTGTCTTTTTTGCCTCTGCTTCCTATGTTTTGACTGTGTGCTGGACTTTGTTTTTGCTGCTTTTGGTACTCTGGGCACTTAACCACTGCTGACCAGTGCTAAAGTGCAAGTGCTCCCTGTGTAAATTGTGTGTGTAATTGGCTTTTCCATGATTGTCATATTTGATTTGCTAGTAAGTCCCTAGTAAAGTACACTAGGGGTGCCCAGAGCATGTAAATCAAATGCTACAAGTGAGCCTGTAACACTCGGTAACCCTGTAGACATGGCTCAAACCTGCCACTGCAGTGTCTGTGTGTGCAGTTTTAAACTGCCAATTCAACATAGCAAGTGTACCCACTTGCCAGGCCCAAACCTCCTCTTTTTGTACATGTAAAGCACCCCTGAGGTAGGCCGTAGGTAGTCCTATGGGCAGGGTGCAGTGTATGTTAAAGATGGGCTATGTGCTGGGTTGTTTATATATGTAATTTTTCACTGTTGCAAGGCCCATCTCATAGGTTAACATGGTGATGCCTTTAAATAACTTTTACGGCTGTTTCCCTTTGAGAGCAGATAGAGATTTGGAGTTTGGTGTCTCTGAACTCGCAATTAAAAAATACAACTTTTGGTAAAGTTGTTTTTTAGACTGTCAGTTTGAAAATGCCACTTTTAGAAAGTGGGAATGTTCTTGCTTAAAGCATTCTGTGACTCTGCCTGCTAGTGTATTTTCTGTCTGGGTCATACTGACAGTTGGGCTGTTTTGTGAATCTCCACTAGACAGTGACGCAAAGGGAGCTGGGGTGTAGCCTGCATATCCTGATGGGTCATCTGGGTTAGAGTGGAGGGAGGAGTTGACACTTACACCTTAATGGGCTGTGGCTGCCCTCCCACAATGCAGTCTCCAACCCTCTGGTGTGAGTCTGGGGCCAGGCCTGGGCAAGGTGTGATCTTGTGAACAACAGAGACTTTCCTTTGAAATTTTCCAACTTTCCAACTTCAAAGGCAGAATGGGGTATAAGTAGTGGACCCGAACCCCCCAGATTCTTAGATTACTTCTGGAACCCCTGCCAAGGAGAAGAGATGAAGAACTTTGCCTGTGACTTTGCTTTGCTGGGTTGGCCTGCAGTTTCTGCCTGAAAGCGGACAAAGTGGTATATTCCTGCTTGTGAAGTGTCTCCAAGGGCTTGAACTGAGCTTGCCTCCTGCTTTGAAGTAAGACGGCCATCAAAGGCTTCCTCTGCCAGCACATGGACTCTCTGCTGAGACTCCTACACTGCCAAGTGGTGCCCTAATCAGTCCCTAGGCCCCTGAAAGGTGAATCTGGTGGAATCAAGCTGGAAATCCACACAAGGAGCCGTGCGGGAAAAATTTCCACGCACCACCTGCAACGCGGCTGTAAAAACAACACGCCACCCACATCACAGCTGAAATCGACGCACAGCCTGCATTGAGGAAGAGAAATCAACAGATCACCTGCATCGTGGCTGGAGAAATACCCAACATCTGCTTGCGGCTGCTAAAATCGACGCAAACCCCACACAGCGCAGATTCACATCCTCGTGCGGCTGGATTTCACACGCAACATCACTGGGTGTCAAAATCGACTTGACCCTGCCGGACACAAGGTGCCAGTCCGGAAATCGATGCATCGTTCTCTTGCGGGAGAGGAAAACAACGCATCGCCTACCTGACCGGAGAAGAAATGACGCACGGCCTCACTTGCGAGTAAGGAATCGATACATCGCTGACTTTTCCGCCGCATGCTCACCCGTGTTGCTTTATTGTGAAGCAACAATGTTTCTATTATTTTCTATGGAGTAAATTTCTATTATTAAAAAAAAATCATAACTTTACTTATGTATGTTGGATTTTTGTAGTTTTGGTTTTGTTTGGATTAGATAAATATTGGCTATTTTTATAACTGGTGTGGTGTCCATTTTGTAGTGTTTTCACTGTATTACTGTGTGTTCTGGTACAAATACTTCACACATTGCCTTTCAGATAAGCCTCAATGTTTGTGCCCAGATACCAAGGGGTGAGCTGGGGTTATCCTTAGTGTGTATCTCCAGTACCATGACTAAAGTGAGGGTCTCTGCTTGGACAGAGTGCAAACTTACTGCCAACCAGAGACCCCATTGCTAACAGAAAGATTTAAATAAAACTGGTGGAAATGGTTCATTTTAAAGCAAATTTGAGAAAGGAAGGAGGTTTATAAAGCAATTGTGAATGTGTAATATTAAAAAATATTTCAGCACATTAAAACGTGTCCTATGTCTTACTGCATTAAATATGTTACTGTAGTGTGCAAATTGTACAGTGTGACGTAAGTACACTGAAGCTGTGGAAATGTCGCACATAAGCAATCCGAAAATGCACAGAAGGCATATTCAATTGTTTCAGATGTGCATGCATGTCACCATCTAAAATTCTGATTAGCTTTCCCTTCAAGGCTGTGTGACATTATTTTTGTTCACTTTGGCACACTCCAGCAGGCAGCAGTCACCAGGCAGAAAACATTTCAGCTAAACATCCATCTCTTTCTAACCATAAAACCATTTACAGGGTTTTCAAGTGTGAGAAAGGGGCTGCAACAAATGCCAGCACCAGGCACCTTCCCAAACATTCATAGAAATTAAATCTCATTGCTTTTCAGGACTCCTTAGGCTGTGGTAGGGTGCCAGCTGTCCATTTCGGCTGCAGACCAGAGTGATGACGAATGCTGGTGGTGCCCCAGTGGTTGCTGTATTTCATATTGTGCTAGTGCACTGAGCTATGCCTTTTATCAGCCCCTACTCCGTATTTGAGGTAGATGGGAGACCCTCCCCATCACTTTCACAGCTGGTTACAGGAGAAGCTGCCTTCCAGGAGATGAACACCTTCTGAAACTTGCAATACCCACACAACACAGAGGGTCCTGGCTATGCTCATGCATTTTAAGGGGTCTGTCTTGCACAGTGTTCCATCTAGTGCCACTGAAACCAACCCGCTCCGATGTGTGTGGCATTAAGGACCGAGCAGCCAATTTTGGAGCTGAGAATCCAGGTTTGAGTCTTGCCGACAGCTGATCACCCTGTGATTGTGGTCAAATCACTTAGGGCCTGATTCTAACTTTGGAGGACGGTGTTAAACCGTCCCAAAAGTGGCGGATATACCACCTACCGTATTACGAGTTCCATAGGATATAATGGACTCGTAATACGGTAGGTGGTATATCCGCCACTTTTGGGACGGTTTAACACCGTCCTCCAAAGTTAGAATCAGGCCCTTAATCTCACCATGCCTAAATGAATGTGACCTTGTGTAATGTAACTGATGCTTGTGTAAAACACTCCTGTACCCTGCGGTTGAATTCACAAGAAATAAAAAATTACACACACTGCTGCATGAACATCACAAGACGGTGCTCAGCTGCACGGAAATAATCCACAATAGTCATAGTAGCCTGGTTTCCCCCCCAAATCCACATCAGCCAATTGGTGGTAAAGTACAGTGTGCCTAGTGGGTTGGTTCATAGTATACAGTGTGGTTACAGTAGCTCATGCTGTTGCCTCCAATGCCTCAAGTTTTTATCAGAGGGGTTTTCCAGCCAGTAAAATTAGTTCCTATGTACCTTCTCCCGGAAAAAATAGTATTAGCACCCCTTTTAAGGGTTGAGTGGAATTCCACAAGATGATTCCGCTCCACCTAACTTGTAATTGAGCTCACTCATTCGGCAGGAAATAACATATATGAGCATAGTTCGTGTAATAAAAGATACACGTGTTAATTCTGTTTGTCCCATTTATGTTTTAGGTGTGCTCTTCAGTTATATATTTTCACTATGCTTACATTCTAGGCCTCTGGGAGCACATCTTTACATTAAGAAACAGCCTTGCAGAAATGTATTTTACATTGTAAATTTATAATGTAAGTGTCTCATTTGGAACATCAGACGAAGGATATCGATGTACAATGTTTGGAATTGTTCTGTCCTTCGACTGCCCTCCTGCCTGCCCTCTTGTAATAACTTAAACCTTATCTGTGGGGTAATATTCATTTACAAAAATAATGAATCATTACTTCCACTCGTTTTGAATTACAATTTTTTTTTTCATGCTCCAAACAAAAGCCATTGCCCTTTACATCACCTGGGGACATTACTTCTGTAGCACCTCATTAGGGTCGGTGCAATAACTGATTATAGCAATCAACAAGGCAAAGGTGACCTGTTAAACATTGTAGTGTGTCTGGCATTAACTGTATCAAAGAGGGCTTAGTTTTAGTACTTTAGATCCATTTGGCTTGCAACCTCGGTATTTATAGAAATCTGCAGATTAATCTGAAATATATGACAAGTGTATTAAATCCACACCTAAGAGGGAAGGCAGAAGTCGCAACATCACGTTTTTCCATTGGCACTGCCATGTTACTTGTAACCGTTTATCTTTCCATGTTTATTTTTGTAAAGTGGAGAGGACTAAACATGATGTTTTTAAACAGGTAAGAATTTATGGAAAAGAATAATTTCAGTATAAATCTATACCATTTGGTTATATGTGTTATGCAGTGGAATTGATAGATTTTATTTTGTGTTAATTTTAGTCAGAATGGAATATTTTAATACAAACATTTTGTTTGAATGACTTTGTTTTGTCTTGCACAGTTAAGCGATTTGCACTTGTGTTTTTGATGTTTATCTATGTGTTCAGATTTCTTTTCATAGGGAGGATGAAACGTTAAAAGCAAATCATGATTTAGGTGGTGAGTGTATTTTGAAATGTTGGTTATATAATGGCATACACGTAATGCTGAGAAACCAAAATAGATGGTGAACAGGCAATGAGCCAAGGAATTAATTTTCTACGACTCCTTTTAAATAAGGGAGATAAATCTTAATGAAAGACATAACTGTTATCTAACATTATTTATGCAACTTTGTGTTTGTATTTAGACTATAATCTAAATTTCATAATCCTTGACGAATTTGCTGATGAGTCCATTTTCCAGCTCTTCTTTCTTCTCGGATGTCATTGTTAAGTCCCAGAGCTTTGGTACAGTTCTTCCACATCCCAGAGCCTATTAACCCACAGTTTCTGCCTCTGTAGTCCTTTTCATTAAAAATAGCTGGTGAAATGTATCCCTTGGCCGAGGGACATAGGTTGCACGCAGTTCTGAAATGTTATGTTTGTATATGTAGGTATGTAAGCTGTCAGGAACAGTAGGCATTGTAGTTCACTCAGCATCGTGGTGGACACCCCTTATTCTGTGGCAAGCCAGTACAACGGCTGGATGGCTGGTGTGAGATGCCTGTTTACTTTGGACTATCACAGGTCTAATAGCTCAGTTTTAGAATAGTTGCTTTAGTTTTTGATCTTCTTCAGGATCCAATTTATTTGCTGTTTCAGAAGCACAAATTTGACAGCAGCAGCTCACATTCAATATCCATCTTGTGTTGGAATGTCTCCAGAGGAAAACTTTGTATGTGTTAAATTGGAAGTTGAAGCTCTTCATAATGACATTCACATTTGGGTGAAACTATATTGAAGAGAACCAACAAAAATCCAGTTGGCGGAGGATAACAATGTTGTGGTTGAAATATCAACTTTCAACTATATTGAATCTACAATATCAACTGCCTCTCTATCAACAAAGGGAGTAGTCCTGGAGGTATAAATATTAAATCCATAATTTCTTATATACCCTTACTATGATGATACAGCAGTAGTTGTTGTTGTGGAGTTGATATAGTGGATGGCCAATATTAGTGACCTCGATATTTTGACATACAACCCCTACTTCCTAACCCCTTCATCACCTCCTCAGTGTCAAGAAGATGTCTAATGACAAAGAAAAAAAGGAGTGCTTGACAGAATTTCCCAAACTGTAACAGACAAGCATACATCTCTCTCTTTCATGAATGTACCTGGAAAAAATATATATGTTATAAATTGGGTCTCTAGTTGGCAGAGGTTTGCACTTTGTTCAAGTATGGATCTCAATCCTAGTAAGGGTAAGTAAGATACAAACTAAAAGTTTAACTGTGCTCACCCTCTGGTAGCTTGGCACAGAGCAGTCAGGCTAAACTAAAGAGGCAATGTGTAAAATATTTATGCGCAGACACATAGTAGCACAGTGAAAACTTCACCAAAGGACTCCACTCCACTTTAGACAAATAGCCAATATTTATCTGAGGCAAACAAGGTCAAAGCAACAAAAATCCAACATACACAAGCCAAGTTATGAATTTTCAAAGATTAAATCAAAATGCAGTGCTTAAAAGCCAATAGCTCTAACCGGGGCTATTTAGTCGCGCTTGACCGGGGCAAATCCAAAAGCTCAGTCTGACCACAATGGAGCGTAAGCCAGATACAGGAGTCATGCAGACCCGCTGACAGTATTTTTGTTGTGTCGATGCGTGATGACGATGCATTGATCCAAAGAAGGGGATGAGTCATGCTTGCAGGTGATGCGTCATTTCCTGCCTGGGCAATGTCATTGGTACGTTGATGTCCAGAAGCGATAAATACTGGTATTGGTGCTGTGTCGGCTAAGTCAGGGCTGCATTAAAAGTCAGGCCATTGTATCACACAGTCAGCCAGAGGTGTCCACAGCTTCAGTGCAGGCAGCAGCAAAGCATTGTTTCCACAGCACAATGTGTTGGTTTTAAGTGACACGCCAGTGCTGATGTGTCAGTTTCTTGAGTTGCAGCACCACACTCACCTCCAAGGGCCCAGGCTGGATTTGGCACCAGTTGGCAGAACAGAACTCACAACAGTGGTGCCCAAGTGCTGTTAGCAAAATGCAGGAGAAGTCTTTGATCCCTGAGGCTGCAGAAACAGGAGGCAGACTCAGGCTCTTGGAGAAACTTTAGATTGCAGGATGTAGAGAGTTAGGTCCAGTCCTCACTCCCAGGCAAGAACCATCAGACAGCAGGCCAACACAGCAAAGCAAATAGTAAAGTGGTAGTCCCTCTTGGTAGCACAGCAGACCTTTTTTCCTGATAGAATATTGTCAGTCCAGAAGTGTTCTTAGTTTATGGTATCAGAGGCCCAGCACTTATACAAAAAATGGTATTTGATGTAGGGGTAACTTCAAAAGAATTCTCTGAAGTGCACAAGGATCCCTTTCACCCCAGCCCTAGCTTCAGACTTCCAGTAGGGGGTAATAAGCCCTTTGTGTGAAGGCAGGACACCACCTATTGCGATGTAAGTGTGAGCTACCTTTCCCTCTCCCTGCTCGTGATGACTATCAGTATTCAGATGAATGCAGATGCTCCTGTCACACACAGCCCTTGCTGTTTGTGGCTGTCTCTAGAGAAAGTACGAATGTAGCTGTCAACTAAACCCAGACGTGTATTCAGAGACAAGCTAAGACACAGAATGATGAAAGTAAGAAAATGCCATCTTTCTAAAAGTGGCATTTTTAGAACTGCAATTTAAAAAACAACTTTACCAGGAGATGTATTTTCAAATTGTGAGTCCAGAGACACCAAAATCCATTTTCTATCTTTTCCCAATTGGAGATTACACATAAAAGTTGTTTCAAGGTAACCCCGACGTTAGCCCAAGGGCAGAGATAGTCCTTGCAATAGTGAAAAACAAATTTAAGAGTTTTTCACTTTCTGGACATGTTAAACTTAAAAGTACATGTCCACCCTGCCCTTGGGGCTAACTTGGGCCTATCTTAGGAGTGACTTACATGTAATAAAGAGGAAGGTTTGGATTTGGGAAGTGGGTACACTTGTCAGATTGAGATGGCAGTTTAAATCTGCAAACACAAGCTCTGCAGTGCAGGCCTGAGACATGTATGACAATGAATGCCGCAGGCCCACCAGTAGCATTTGATTAACAGGCCCTGGGCACACCCAGTACACTTTACAGGGAACTTATCGGTAAATCAAATACGGCAATCATGGAGAAGCCAGTTACCATGTTTTAAAAAACAAAGCACATGCACTTTAGCACTGGTCAGCAGTGAAAAAGTGCACAGAGTCCTAAAGCCAGCAAAAATGAAGTTCAGCACACAGTCAAAACAGGAGGTCAGAAAGCAAAAAGTCAGAAGAAACCACGCCAAAAGACGCCAGGTCTAAGAATATAAAATCACCTATGGCATCCATACTGATCTGCGGGTCCAGGAACCGGTTCTGTAATATATCACAATGTGTTTTTCAAAAATGAAGGACATGATGATAGCACTCAACTTGTGTGTTAGAAGATTTAATGAAAGATGGCAATGCATTTCAACCTAAGCCTCTTTGTTTTGCCAAGGCCCTGAGGATGAAAGGGCACGTATTAAATATTCAAACACACTCATGGAGTACTATTGCAGTGTCTTTCTTTTTTTTTAAAAAACACTGTAAATCTATATCTATCAATAGCTGTCTATCTACATACACACACACACACACGCACGCACACAGATATGGATGTCATAGTTAGGAAGATTATGGTTGACATTAAAAAAATGTAAAAAAAAGCCCTAGAAATTCACTGAAAAAAAAACAAAAGTTAAGGTGACGTTATAGTTAAGACTTGTAGTAATATAAAAACTATTGTTTTAAAACCAAAAAACACTTAAAATCACCAGTTATAGTTTACTTAGCTAACTATAAATTGTGCATTTGCCATGTACTGCTTATGACATCATATATTACATCACTCATGCTTTGTTCAATGACATCGCTAATAGCATCTTAAATAACATCGTTGATTACACAACTGATTACAACATCCAAACCTGAGGTACAGCTAGACCTAATTTTCTGTAGCCTCTTAACTGCTAATGGGTGCAAGCTTTAGCAACATGCTTCACCTCCTAATGAGTCTTGGCTGAGTAAAGGGAGTGAACTCTCCATGAATGACTGTGTTCAGGATGAAGACCATGCGCAGCAGAGAGTTGCCAACTTGCGCTCGTTGATTGCCCACAAGAGGTCAGCCATCTATAAAAGCTATGCTACACAGAGAAGATTTTACATCATACGAGCTTGCTCTCAGAAGGGGTCTTGAGTGTCTGGAGAGAGTGGGCTTTCCGTTCAAATTTGTACATAGAAGTGAAGAATGTAGGCATCAGGTATTTGCCCACCCATGTGTACATAATTGCCTAGAAGAGGTCAGTTATCTGTAAAATGTTTGGTACAGAGTGAAAGCTGTACATAATTGGCCTTTCACCATCTAATGGGCCTTGCGTTTCTACAGGTAGTGAGCTCTCTGTGGAGGTTATGCACAGGGCAAAAACTGTTCGCAGTAGGTACTTTCAGACCCATATCTGGTTTATTGCCCACACGAGGTTGGCTAACCTTGAAGGGTTTGCTTCAAGGCAAAGGCTGTGTGCAGTGGAGGCTTGGCCACCTAGTGGGGCTTTGGTGACTGCAGCGAGTGGATTCAGCATGAAAAGTTGTTCACATGGTGAAGACCCTGTGCAGCAGGGGCTTGGCCACCTGTGTCTGGTTCATTTCCTTCATGAGGTCAGCTCCCACAAGGTGTTTGGTTCAGGGAGAAGGCTGGGCGAAGGCTGGGTGTAGGAGCTTGCTACACCAAGGGAAGCTTTTCAGTTTGAAGGGTGATTTATGCTTCACATGATTCTGCACATTACATACGTTTATATATTAAATGCTATATTGGTTTACAGCATAATTTGAACATTAGTGGGTTAGATGGTGTCATCAATGATGCCATCAATGATGTCATTAAACATGTCATGACTTTTTTTTTGTTTTAAAACAATAATGCTTTATATAATTGTAATGCCTAACAATAACATCACTTTAACCTTTTTTCTGTGAATTTCCAGTTTTTTTTAATGTAAGATAAAATCTTAGTAACTCACGTAACTATAACATCACTTTAACCTTCACATTTCTGAGATGTTTGTAATGTAAAGTAAGATATTATCACCAGACCTAACTATAATGTCATCCTAACCTTTGTTTCTTCATTGAATTTCTATTTTTTTAAAGTCATATCTTATTGCCTTACCTACCTATAATGTCACAGCTATCTGCAGAAAATACAAAATTGGTGACTTGCATGTTACATGGTGTGCTTTGCAATAGAAATACTAACCCTATATGATGTATATGATGAGTCAAACCTGTGGCTATACTACACACAGATCGCTCGAGCAAGTGCAGTAACCGCCAGAGTTGCCGTACTGCTGTTCTACCGTGGAACTTGCTGGATATACTAAAAACACTCCAGCAGTTGCATTAACCCGGCAAAAAATAATTTGAAATGCAGCCTCTTTGTGACCAATTAAGTACTCCGCTACAGGCGTAGTATCACATGTATCCATTTTGATCATTTATTTGGGGCTAAGTATTCTAAGTATAGAAAAATGAATAAAAGTTCACAGCCAGACTCTGCCCCTTAAGACTCTGCCCCTCACGACTCCACCCCCTTTATACTTGGACCCTCTTTGCTCCGATTTCCAGCACTGCTCCCTGCATCCCTAGATTCAGATGTGTGTGGTGGATCACATACAAAAAGACTCACTTGAGTCAGCTTCTCATCTATCTTTGAAGGCATGTTATGACCCTGGCATTGTTACCTGGCTACAAAGATCCGCCACGTGTGCTGGTCTGCATCATGTGCAGAATGCTTCTACGGTGGCATGGTAACTATGTTAACTATGTACGTTATCTTCTGCATAAAGCCTCGCTCTGTATCTGTTTATTTATGAAGGGGGATATCAAGGGCTCAATGCCTTTCTGAGTTACTGTTCAGCTTGCAGGCTGGCTGAAGGCTTGTAAAATCTTACTGGATGTTGTGCGTCTTTGCAGATAGTTAATGCATGCTATGTTTAGGACACCCACCCCACATGTTTTGTTTTCTGTCTACAGGGCCAGTTGATTCCCACGGCAGTCATGCAGAAGGGATGGGTTCGGTCCACCGGTGCGCCAATTCTTTTCATACTTACCCCAACTACCCACTTGTATCCTATTTATTTTTTAGACTCAAGACCTGGGGACCAAGTCCCTGAGTCCTGAACATGGGGGCTGCAATATTTTTGTTGATGTTGTGGCCTATCAAACAGAACGCTCGGTCCTGGCTGCATATCACAAATTTGCATACCTTAATTTCTCAAAAACGCTGAACAGAATTACACCCAATCACAAAAAGCACGCTTTCTGATTACAGAAATTGCTTTATATTTCTGCCACATTTTATGTTATTCTGGTTTCCTTAAAACATTTCCCAAAATTCCTGGGGGAAAACGCATGTGGAAAATGTGTATTGGGCCCCTACTTTTTCTTGGCCCTTGCTTAGTAGATCATTGCAATACTTTCCAGCAGCCGAGGGGAATCAACTTTTTGTTTGGAAACTTTTGTGAAGATTCATCAAACTGCCCAAAAGTAACAAAACTAAAAATGCTCTTCTTATGGAAATTCTGACCTAACTATAACTACACAATTGTGACCACCACTATGTGTTTGTGTGTGTGCATATAGACACGTGGAGAAAGAATTAAATGTGCATCTTTAGTGGTATAATTGGTAAAAGCCTCCTCTGTTATCTGATAAACCAACAAAAAGACAGCACATTTTACTTGTGTGATAGTTTTCATTTTGGTGGTGGGGAAAGTTGAGTCACTTGATCGCAAAAGAGAGTCATTGACATTAGGATGGGTAAGTGCCAGGTGCACATGAATGATGGAGCTTGGCAAGATAAGAGATCATCTTTCATAGGGTGTTTGAATATGGGGGAATGAAAGAATCCCATTTGATTACTCACTTGAGTAGGTTATTTCCATATATTCATGTATAGACACATCATGAATTATGTGTTATTTTTATTTTATTCTTACTCAATTTTATTTTATTTTTCTTAATTAATATTATGAACATGCTTTTCCATCTGCCTGCCCCTGATGCTGTATGAACATGCAGGGAAATGTTACATGTTCTAGCGCTGACTGCATTGCAATGATTTGTTGAGTATGAATATTCACGAGGAGCCCATTTTCTTGCAGTAACTCTTCTATGTTTAATGAGCTACTCATTCATGTTGTGTTTATGTTTGTTTTAAAATGAGTGCTAAAAATGGTGTCTATGTGTTTGAGGAAGGCTGAGTTTGTGGCAGAAATGCATTGCACTTTTTTGGCCATGCTCAATAAAGAACCTTCAAGACTGGATCACCCTTGGTGTCAGAGCCTGTTTTTCGGATTTGTAGCACAGGTGCTTGGTTCTGAAAAAAACTATTATATCTATAATATATATATATGTGTATATATATATATATATATATATATATATATATATATATATATATATATATATATATATAGATAGATAGAGATACTATATGTATATATAGTGTACATATATATATATTATACATACATATATATAGTTAGCTAGATACATATATGTATAGGAATAGAGATATATAGATGGATATAAATATATAGATATACATAGGTATATAATGTATACATAAATATATATAGTACCTAGTGGCAGTTAGTAGGGTCTGTTTTTCCATAGAAAGAGTGTTTTTTGGTTTGCTGATAACGTTGGCCCCTTTGAGAAATCTTCATAAAAGTTTCCAAAAAAAAGTTTCTTGACCTCAGCTGCTTCAAGTGAGGGACAAATTAAAAAAGGGGGGTCCCAAAATGCAGAATCCCTACGCATTTTCCATAGCCTTCCTTAATACCGGCTACAGAAAAAGCTGCTGAATGAAACTACACCAAATTTGCCAGGAAGCTAGATCTTGATCTCCAGATTGTGATTTTTGTCATTTGGTGTAAAACCGTTCAGTAGTTTTTAAAAAATGAAGGTTGAAAAATAATTGTATATCTGGAGGGTTGGGTCCGCAAGAGTCTCAAGAGACTCTTGCAGAAGTGGCAATTTAAACACAGAGCATTCTGATTGGCCGAAGAGCTTTTTTCTCTTGGGCCATGGAGACTCTCAGGGGATCGAAAAAAATGGTAGCAGTGCTGCATTCAATAATTAAAAGCCCTAGGGAACCCACCACCAGGGCTGTGTTCAGGAAAGGAATGAGGGCTATGTGCCCCCCTCCTCGAGCCACGAGCAGCACCTTGGAGCCCACCCCTAGGGCAGCAATTTGTTTATATGGGCAGGGGGCCACGCGGCCCCCGTTTCTGATCCTTCAGAGGTTCTGGGGAGCCTGCCTCGGGACTAAAATTTATCAAACAGCTATCCCTCACTGCGAGCGAAGGCTTCCTCTTTTTCTCTGCCTACGGAGATGCAGACAGGGAAACAGAGGAAACATTGCTCTCACAGAGAGGGGCCTGCTTTAGCAGCTCCCAAATCTGTGACAGCAATGTTGGCTCCCACAGGAGGTGGGGAGCCAGCTTGAACTGCAAAGCCCTTCAGGCTCCCCCCGTGGTCCCCAACATTGTCACTGGGTGCCCTGGGGGCCCCCCTGGCCACATGGCCTGGCCCGAGGGATGGGATCCCCAGGACCGAGATCGGCTCTGGGGAGGTGGATCATGCGGTTCCCCCCACCCACAAAAAATTAAATAATTAGGCCAGATCCCAGAGGATGAGATCATTGGGTAGAGATTGGCCTGGGGAGGGGGGGGCGTGTGCCTCCCCTCCCCCAAAAAACAATTAAATATTTAGTCTGGGCCATGGGGGATGAGGTCCCCGGGGCCAAGATTGGCATGGTGGGGGGGGGGGGCAGCATGGCCGCACAGTGCAGGGTTGGGTTGGTATAAGGGTTGGCCGCATGTGGGAGTTATGGTTACATTAGGGCACGAGTTATAGTTACTTGAGATAACTTTAACTATAACACATAAATTTCTATGTTTTTGTATGTTTAAAATGTGGTCCTAACTATAACATCTCTGTAAGCTTTGTTTTTTTTTTCAAGTGAATATAGATATATTGATATAGATACAGATATAGATGCAGGTATAGGTATAAAGGTATAGATATATAAAGATAGATATAGATATAAATATATAGATATTTACTGGTACAATGCAAAGGTTTAATGACATTATAGTTAGGCGGTAAAGCGAAAATTTTAGTTTAAACATCACATATTAAACTTAAAAAGGAAAAGACAGTGTTGTCATAAATTATGTAATTTCTGATGTCATCAATGATGTTATCAATCATGTCATAGAACTTGTCATCAGTCATGTAATACTTGAGATCATAAGCAGTCAATGGTGAGGGCACGAGTTATAGTCACTTGAAATAACTATAACTGTTGAACTTTAGTACTTTTTTAGTTTAAAAAGTTATGTTTAAACTGACACTTTCACCTAACTATAACGTCACTTTAAACTTTGTTTTTCTCTTCATATATATATATATATATATATATATGTACAGTATATATACACACACATAGTGAACTATTCATACTTATCTTCATGAAATGTTTCTACTTGATTTTTTTAGCACAGTATGTAATAGTCAGCATTAAGGTAGCATAACCCCCGTCCCCCCACCACCTTCTCCTTCTGGCACCAGCTTCACCATCAGAGAACCTTCTCCGCTCACTCACTTTTAGAATTCTGAGATTATTAGCATCTCTCAGTCGAAACTCTGAGCATTACTAAGTCCTCTGTTAATATGTGTGGTTAATGAATAGAAATACATGATTTTATGCCAGATCATCCATGAATACCATCAGTTTGACTTTGTATTTGTGCACTTCCTTAAAATAGAAAAAAAAATCATAACAATGTTCTCCTGATAGACAGATGTTCTGAAGAGGCCTCAAGTTTCCGTAGTCCTAAAAACAAAAGCTACATTTTTAAAAGCAGCATATCAGTCTTATGGCCAGAGCTTTGAATTTTAATCAGTATCACGAAGCTCTATACTCTAATGTTCTAGCCATACTTTGCACAGTCTCTTATAAGTTCAAACAAGACTAAAGTGAATGACTGAGAACACTGATTGAGGAGCCCACCGAGAGTGTTGTCCAAATTTACTCCA
The DNA here is from genome assembly GCF_031143425.1 of Pleurodeles waltl. Lineage (NCBI taxonomy): Eukaryota > Metazoa > Chordata > Amphibia > Caudata > Salamandridae > Pleurodeles > Pleurodeles waltl. The sequence continues at coordinate 639,488,851 of NC_090446.1, read as the reverse complement.
TGAACTTGAGTCTAAACGTGCCTGATGTTGACTGGTCCATGTAACAAGTCAGTTGTCACCTGTAAAGGTTTGGATACTGATCTAAGTTACAAAATGTGCTCTTCTGTAAGGTAATTTAAGTGGTTCCCTTTTAAAATTGTGGAGGACAAAGCTTTGTGGGCTTAGTTTGTAAAAATAATGACTTTGAATCAAAGAGTTTATATGACTATAACGTTTTCTTATATATATTCCACACATTCAGCAGTACAGACTCAAAATTCACAACCTCATATTCTATTAGGTATGTTAACCTAAATGCATATATGCTTTTTTACTACAATATCTTGACAGTAGATGAAAATAGGCCATATAGATAATGCAGTGTAGAAAATTCAATTGGCGAAGCTGCAACCATTAGCGCATTCCACTTCTTGAAAAGAAAAAAGCACGGATCTCCACTTCCTCATCTTTAAAAGGCAGTCCTGTACTTCAGAAATAGTGAGTTCTACATTGCTGAAAACCATTAAAAAACCTTCTATATCCACCGTGGGCTTATGTGAAAAGCTTGTAAGCAGATGTTTACAAAAATCCCATTCGTTGTAAGTTTTCTACTTTTAATTGTAATGGGGCAATACTTTTACAAACAATGTTTGGGAGACAATAGTTAGTTCAAACAATATTCAGGCAACAATATTCTGGTACCACACCCCAAAGAGTAAGTAAAAAGCTAACAGAGGATTTCTTCTATTGTAAAAACCAAAGGAGATTCCAAAAGTATTATATATTTTTCAATTTAAATTATTCTGGTTGCATTTCATTTTGTGCAAAAAATAATTTCTCTGCTGTGTTTATTAATTAGATATTATTGTTTTTTTTCCCAAATGTTTTTAACTATATGTAATTTACCCATCACAAAGTTTAATTCGATGTCAATTAAAGACAAATTTCGGAGTTTCTATATTCGTATCGAACGTTTATTTCATGTCCATCAAAACATTCCAGAAAGGAGCTATTCTTTCACAACAAAGTTATTGCTCAGTTGTCGTTAACTCTATGATTACAATTGTTTAAAACATATACAATTCTCCTAGTCTATTTTCCATAATGACTGCAATTTATATAACAGCTTCCATTGTAAGGTAATTTATGGTATGGTATATTGCAATATGACAGCTCTGAAAGAATTTCTCTAGTTTTCTCTTTCTTTGGTGTTTGCACTTTACCTGTAGCAAGTTATGCGGCTATATAACTATCAGCTACGACATTTTAGGGAGTGGTGTGTCTAACTTGTCCAAGATGTGCTGTTGAGCGGGTCGCTTAAGGGAGATCTTTCATGTCTTTTGAGTGATTGGAAGGAGGTTGTGCAATAACAGGTGGCTTCAGGCGTGATATTGTGATGAGGTGGGGTTTCAACTCTTTTGTAACAACAGTAGATTTATAGACTTTTGACACAATGAAGAGAGAGAGGAGTACTGACTCTGTTACTTTTGTTTAGGTATTTGCTAGTACCATTAAGGTGGTGGGACTGGCTTGGTGTTTTTGCAGATTCCGATCATCTGTTAGTTGTAAATAAGTTTTTTTATATTTCTTGTAGATGACTGTGAAATAAGCACAAGTATTTTGCATGTATATGGAACTGATAGGCCAGTAGAAATACTGGTGTAGTTTTTATTTTGAATAAATCACTTTATTAAAGTATTTTGCAATTTGTCACATGACTTCCACACAAAATCACTACTGTGAAGAAAAACAATATAGGCGTTGGTGAAAGCGTGATTGTGCTTGTGCAACACATCAATATATCAATCATATAACTTTTTATAATTTCTCATTTTACACATGTAGTGCTTCCATGTCCACTCGCTTTCCCTTTTGAGACAAAAGGTTAGCAGTTGTGGTTGTCTCAATTGCAGACCATGTGATGGATAGAAATTAATGGATCTTAGGGACATTTCAGGACAGTCAGGAATATGGGAGCTGCCTTCTGGCAAATCTTCAAGGCTTGGAGTCAGATGTTGGTGGGCCATGAGGAGCTGTTTGCGGTAATCAATTTGAGAAGTAAGGATGGCCTTAGGTAGGAATTTGAAATTAATTTGAGCATGTAAATTTTTCGAAATCCTATCTCAGCCGGCCACCCTTGTCCTTAATTCAACCCCAAACTTTTTCATAGTGTACAGCAAGTGGAACAGAGAATTTGGACCCTGACAGGTTGTTATTTCGCACACAAAGTCAGCATGGTATCTCATCACTTTAAGTAGTCTAAGGATGATTTTCAAAATGGATGTGAGGTTTTCATCAAAGTTTCGGGGTTTAATAAGTTTGTGGATAGTTGCTGGAGTAGATTAAGTAGTTTGTCTTTGTTAGGTAAATGCATCATACTTGACAGCTTATTCTCATTGGGCCAGTAATATTGATTTGAGTGCAAAGGAAAGTTATATGAGATTCCACCAGAAATCAAATGTACTTCAAGGCCAAGGCTGGTAGGCAAATCAAATGCTTACATTTGCTAATGTTTTTTTCCATTCCATTCATTTCACTTTTACAAATGAATTTTAGTCTTACATGTGTGTTTAAACTGGCTTCAGGCTACAGGCTATTTCAAACTTAAAAGTACCTTTTCTTTATAAAACACACATTAGACTTCCTTATAAACGGTGCACTAAAACGAAAAGTGGTTCAATACCTGTTGTAAGTATATCTTCCTGCTAGTAATCATTTACTCTTCTACTAAATTATATGCAGTGATTATTTTGTTTTATAAGGGCACAATTTTATTGCAAGAACATGGTCACCAGGTTTAGACAGTATCACGTTTTCTTTGTTTTCTTTTTTTTCTTTTTTTGTGGACTATGCTTGTGATGTTTATTTTTAAAGTAGCACGCCAGTTTGGCATGGCCAGATGTATTGGCTTTGCCAGTGGTTGATTCCCGTTGCAATTCTTGAGGTGACTTATTGCAAATGTCCCTCGAGTTTATTAAAAACTGTCCCTTCACCCAGTTCTCTTTGCATTTCTTTTTTATCCTAGAAGAATAGCTTCCTTAATCTGAAGTGGACTTTCTTGCCTTTTGATTGGTCATGTCAGATTGGCTTTGTTAAAGGCGCAGTTTGTTTTCTGTTCTGGCCAAGCTTCTTTGACTGAGCCTCCCCGGACTCTTTGCCCTGTACTTTAATGGGGACCTCAGAGCAGTTGGCTGTTTTATTGTTCTTTTTTCTTTTTTAGTAACCATTAAACTTATTTTAAAAGACGTTCTTCTGTGGCGGAGGTGGGGTGGACAGCTGCGAAAGGTGCAGCCCCTCCCCGCCATAACCCCTTCACCGGGAGCACCTGCGTGGATACGTCAGGCTAACGGCTGCAATGGTGACGTTTTACAGCAGCTGATACAAGAAGCGCGTCATTATAACGGTTCATAAGGGGAAGGGGTTAATTGCAGAGGGTAACAGGAGCAGAACAAAGGTGGGAGAGAGATGAAACCGCGGTCCAGGGACCAACGTCTTCAAATATTTTCCCACGAGATGATGAGAGGACTGAGTAAAGGGCCTGCCACCCTTGACCTTTCGATTCTGGGTCAGGGGCCCTTGAAGACCACTTTAGGGTCAGGGTTTGCAAAGGCCCACATCAATCAAGCGTTACTGCTTCCGAGTAGCCGACCCACACGAGGACTTCAACGACGAAGCAAAGTTTTCCTCTTAACCCCCTTTGGCAGGCGTGGCCTAAGGTTAGCGTAGGCAGCCGGGGTTTGTTAACCGAAGGCAGGGTGGCTACAGGCAGGGCCACTGGAACTATGCAACAGAGGAAGACTAAATTATGTGGTATGGTTTACTACACTGTACTAGAAGAAAAAGCAAGTTCTTCAGTATAATGTGCACAATTTGTGAACGTATTACCTCATTATTTTGTCATGTTTACACACATTACCATTATCTGGGCAAGGTTTTCACCTCATTAGCACTCTGACACCCAAACATTGCAAAAGACATCAGAAAGCTGACCTTACAGCTGACCTAGTTTGTACAAATCTGCCTGGGTTCGTAACACGACGATTTCATCAAGTTTCACTTCTGATGGTAGAATTATTGAACACAACCACAGGGGTGAGCCGCCCCTTCAACATCCAGTTCACTCCCATCGGTTCGGTAATAACTCTTCCAATAAGGAGTGAAGCAGATATTACGGACATCATCAGAGGAATAAGGAACTCGTGCAGAGCTGTACTAAAGCTTGAAAAACAAGCTCGACACTCGGAACATGACAGATAAATAAACTGGAAAAACTGCAACAACCTCAACACAGCTAGAGGAGTTATGAAATACACATAACAGGTGCAAAACACAGAACAGGATCGACAGGCCCACACGTGCTCACACTCAAAAACAGACTGAAACCAACACAAAAGACATTCAAAAACAGACTTGAGCGAGCCAGAAGAGGCATGCAACAGGCTGGGTGCATTTTAAGTACTCCACATATGAGATGGTGGTCAGGATTTTAAAATAAGGTAAATATTAGTGCAAATGCATGACAGCCATAGAGTATGAAGAGCGGATGTTACGCACAAGAATACCGAGCATGTCCGTTGTATACATAGATGTGCCTATAGATGTACCAGGAGCATAGTATTCTTTGCACAACAAGATAGCAAGTCCACAAATGGTTCATCGTGTCATTGGTTTTGAATGGACTATCAACCACTTGACTTCGGTAGATTGGTTGCTAGTTGAGAAAAGGTAGTTCATCATCTAATTAACTTGGTTAGTTAAGGCGGTTGATGATCCACTTGACTGTGCTTGATGGGTTTTCTATTTGAATACAAGGTCGATCACCTACTTGACTTTAGGTGGTTGGTCAACCAATGAACAACTGTTTGTTTTAACTTTTGGCCTGAATGGTTTGTCATGCTTGACTGCTGGTTGCCCAAATGTGCAGCATAGGTTGATCACAAAGATCATTAGAGGTGGTTATTCACACAAGTGTCGGGAAATTGACTGACCTCACTGTTGACTCCAGGCAAGTTAGTTAGAAAATCGAGCCAAATGTGTTAAATCCCTTTGTAGACTGTGGGGGTTGAGTACTCACTTCACTGTAGTTGGTATTTTTTTTTTGTTGATAGGAGACATATATTCACAAGCTGAAAACGCACGGATCTAATAGTGATGGTACTTAGCTACAGCTAGTGACGAGTAATATCCAGCCGCCCCACCCACCGACCAGAAGTAGCCGATCTCCTAACCTTCTCTTTGCTGCCGTCCATCTGCTAGCGAACAGATTGTCTGCTCGTCCTGCTGAGCAGCCTATTATATTTTATTTTTAGAAAGAGTTAGAATCAGTGATCCTGGCAGTGGAAGTGGGGTCTTTGAAGTGCTCCGGGGTCCCATTTAAAAATAGCCCTGTTCTTTACTGTGCTGGAACAGGTTTAACAGGACGAGCAATCTGGAGTCCAGAGGCAAATCTATAAATTAGCAGAGGTTTCTGAAGAGAACCTATGTCCACAATAGATCAAAGCAGTGCAAAATTCACAGCATCATTCGACTTGTCTACAGATGTCAGCTAAAGGGAAAGGCTCAGCTGATGCTCTGGACCTCGGCTGGCAAGTCGGGAAACTCTCACTAACAGCAGTAGCCGCAGAGCTGCGTTCTTCTTTGAAAAGACAGTCACAAAGCATATAACCTATATGGTAAGGGTGCCAAACCACGGGCCGTATCTAAGAAGTGCCCTGGGGGCGCAACAGGTGTTTGCACTCATTTTGCGTGCCCTGGGGAACTTTGGCATTACAGAAGGGGATGCAGATTCTTGTGTGGCCTTTTCTTTAATGCAGATAGCGCTGGCACACTTATAGTGCCAGGGCCAGCACCAGTGCTATCACCAGAGGGTGTTTCCTCATTTGCTTGGGGGCTTGACCCCATGAAAATGAGGGAATCTCTTTGCTTGTGCACCGTGCCATATTATAGAAGCACAGAGGCAAAGAAGCTGTAAGGAGGTGCACTGACAGTGTGCCACCTAAAAGGTGGCACACTGCCACTGCGCCCCCTGATGCCAGTCCTCTGCTGGGATGGAAGGAGGGGTCCTATGGCCCACCCCAGACATCTCCTAGCAGGCAAGAAAAGTCACTCACTGCACCCGCCTGCAAGGGGATCCCTAATCCATTTTTCACATGAACGCACTGCCCCCAAAGCAGCACAAGTTTGCGGTTGCCCTGAGGGCAGCGCGTTAAATGTCATTGGGCACACATTCTCTGTTTGCGCCCACGCACCTGTTTTCAAGTGTTCCGTGGTGCAAACAGAAAAAGTGTGCCCTATGTATATTAGGGTCACAGGTGTGATTGTACTTCTGAATATCGAGGATATGAATATTGTGATACAAGTTATCATAGACAAAATATTGAAGACCAAAAAAATGGAAGATAAGTGCATATAGAGGAAGTATTGATTTATTATTCCTAACTCCACATCTACATACCATGAAGCTATGCATATCGTCAAGGTACATATATGTGGAGTGAGGTAAAGAAAATCCATACTTACCTTTCAATATTTTTGTTTTGATACTTTGCCTTCGATATTCCTATACCACGGTATTGGATCTTTGATGTTCAGTGGGCACACCACAGATGTTAGTGAAGGAATAGTGCATTGAGGATGAAGGGAGGCAACAGATTGCATAGGCAATTCCATCTGCCCCTGTCAACGCACTTGAGGCATTTCAATCTTACTCTGCCCCCGCAGGTCACATGGACAGCTCCTTCTCTTTTAGTCAGCCCGTTTTGGGTATATGGCTGGTTCAGTCTCCCTTAGTTGCCACATAGGATTTCAGAGGCAGTTCCTTCAGCTCTGGAGATTAATGTTTTTTAAATGAACATTTGAGCCTTCGTCCGTCATCCTGGGTTTAATGGACAGTTCCAACTTCTGTGGTCATTTTCTTTGTGTTCCTTGGGCAATTCATCCTCCCACAGTCACTCCAGTTGAGGTCATGGGCAGTTAATTTTCCCTTGGTCTGTCTGGTTGAGTTCATGGGCAGCTAATTCCCCTTCAATCTGTCCTGTTAAATTCATGGGTAGTTAATCCCCCCTCAGTCTGTCAGGTTGAGTCCACGGCAGTTCAATCTTCCTCATTCACTTCTAGTGAATTGTTTGAACTGGTCTTTCCCATTCAGCCAATTCCTTTGGGGATTTTGGAAAGGTGACCCTTTCACTATTCTTTATAGCTACATTGGCAATTGAATCGCTCTCTACACTCTTGGAATTCCCCCAGCTCATTTGGATTACATGTGAAGTTTGGTGTTCCTCAATTCTTGGTGGTGGAGAGTACAGACCAAGTAAGTATTATGGTTGGGCCTGGCATATAACTGACTCTGGACTGATCCCAGGCTTTCAGAGCCTCCAGCCTATCTGAAACTGTCAGAGTTTTTCTATAGCCCAGTACACACCTAAGAGCAGCGTGGATGTCAATTAATGGTTGTCAGGAGTAGCAGCTGCTGCCCCTGGCTCTCCCATTAAAACCTATGTTGTTGCCATTTCTAGCCCTGGTTTCATGGCTCATGAAGGGGGCATTAACAAGTAAGCGGGACTTTCTGTAATTTCCTTTCCTTTCCTTGCCCTTCCCACAGCCCTCAGCAGTAAACAAGGAGGCTCTTGTGATACAGACAGTGGGGCAAAGGAGATCAGCTCTTTGAAGCCATTGGTTGTCAAAGAGTGAGAGATGTCGCTTCTGCTAACCCCGCCATTTGGGGAATCGACATCTATGGAGACCACACCGCAGTGGTTAAGAAGGTTTCGGTTGCAGAAATGAGCAAGACAACACATGAAAGAATCCTTCCACAAGCCTTCAAGTTGCAGTCCTGCACATCCGGACTTCAAGTCCAGAAGCCCATCCCTTACCCCACACTCCCTATAGATCACAAGGGCAACAACCATAAATACATTGCTAGCAGTCACTGTTTATATCACTCACACCACACAAACGTTTGTTGGTTGTAGATTTTAACTTGAGGTGTTGTTATCCAACTCAATGGTGTTAAATTAAATCGACATCGGAATCATTAAACTCTGAGGTTGCCCGCAGACCTATTTACTATGCGCCTTAGCTTACTTTTCAAAATAATAAGCAATGGTGAACAAAGCTTTTTTTCAGAAGTCCGCAGCCGACGCTGCAGAATGCCGGGGTTTCTGAATACCACTGCTGTTTAGCCTTGGTTCCACCTCGTGCCTCTTTCTTCCACTGCTGTACACTCCCTATTCTTTTATTTTACTCTTTCCTGTTTTTATCCATACTTGCTCACAGTGTTTCTGGCTTTTTCTCCCTCTTCCATTCCTCCTTTTGTGTTTTTCTCTCTCTTGCTTCGAGACTAAGCCTCTTGAGGAAAAGTAAGCGCCAGTCCCCAAAAATAAGTGCCGGTGGGCACTACCTGTAACCACTTGTTGAAATAAGCACTCCTGGGTATTCAACCAAGTGAACTGTCATACTAGCTATAAGGCACTAAAATACTGTTCTCGGCCCAAACTAAGAGAGTCGTCTTGTCACCCTATCCCTCCTGACCACGCTATGCAACAACCTACAATTTGCGGGTTTGACCACTATGTAAAGATTTCTAGCACTAAAATAGTAACCAGGAGCAGCACTAAAATAGTAACCAGGCGCGGCTCTTCCATTAGGGCAGAGTAGCTTCGCTCCCCACCAGCAGCAGCCGCTGCAAATCATCTTTAACGAACAAAACGATAATAATCCATGTTTATTATTGTTTTGTTTGTTGAAGGGGCGGGGCATTGGGGATGATGATGATGAGGGGAGTGCACTGTGCACTCTCCTCACTGCGCATGTATGTTTGGCTGGCCGTCTCAGGCCAGCCAAACATACATGCACTAGGCTCTCTCCATCCCAGCAAAACAGTTGCCGGGATGGAGAGGACACGCACAGGCTCCCAGTCTGCCTGGAGCACCCTGGCTGGGCGCTCCCAGCCAATCCTGATGCTGCTTTGAGCAGCATCAGGATTGGCCGCAGGGCAGGCTGGGAGCCTGTGCCTGCAGTGCAGCCGAGGAGCAGCACAGCGACAAGCAGGTAAGTGATTTCTTTTCTTTTATTTTGTATTAATTCCCCCCCCCACCGCACACCTCCCCGAACACCCCGTGCTGCCTCTCCCCAACAAAGTCCCTCGAGCAGCTCCTGAAACTAACCAAAGCAATCTTTCAGAGTGGAGCTTCTATAGATCCTCGAGGCCACAAAAGGCCCTCGTCAGACATTCACGTACCCATGAGATCCTTCGTGGAGTATAGCAGGTCCTCCCTTAGCTGAGAGAGACATATGCAGAAAAATATATACATGAGTGATCAGAGAACTGTCAGCTACGAGTCAGCAACAGGATGGAGAACCCATCGACTGCTGTGTAGGAGAAGGGGCAGAAGCTTTTAATAGAAGTGATCATAAATAAACGAGGTCATAGGGTCACCATGCCCAGTGACCTCGAGGTTTCCAGACAGTGGATCCCGAGCCTGGAGAGAACCAGGGAATGTTACTGTAAAGACTCACCTTAGTGTCAGGTCCAGTTCTGGAGCATCAATAATGGATATAATGTCCTTCGGCGTGCTCATTTCCCCACCCTTGTGTCCTTCTAGACTTTGTGCAGACAAGCATGGGAGCCGCATGGGAGCCGCATTGACTCAAGCATTCCAGACATCATTTATGCACCAAGTTAATCACTCGAAACTGCCCTGAAATCTCTTAAATGGGTGCTAAGTTCTCCCTGCTACATAAGCTTAAGGTGCACCTCACCCTCCTCCAGTGATGTAAAAACAAAAACTGTTATTTATGTTCTTGTTCAAGGAGATGTGACCTAGCAGCGGGGACCAGGTTGTCCCTTCGGAGGTGGGACAGTGTTGGCTCACCCTACACAGTAGTGTGCGGCCCAGGAGCTCATGGTTAGTTGTGTCTCGAGGCTTTAACTCTCCGTTAATACAGTTTGCTTCAACATGTATTCAACACACGAATTATGCACACACTTTATGCTATTAAAATCCATTATTTCATGAATAGGTACCTCATCAACACATTCATATTCATAACAGCAATACATTTTGGGGGATGCCCTTTATCAGGGAGTAGTTGTAAGCAATTGTATTGGCACAGTTTTAAAGGGCTACAGTTACAGGCATGGGCGCTGGAAATCTGGGTGTTGGGGGGTGCTACAGCACCCCCAAAATACCCATTCTGGAGTTCGGAAGGTGAATGGGCAGTAAAGATGACTTAAAATGTTGTTTTTATTTGGTTGTGTTTGCTGTGCGTTCAAAGAGAGAGGTCCAATTTCAGGCTATGACTTCTGACAAGTTGCTGCATTTATCAGGGCAATGTTGTTTACTTATCTTTCTCTAATTCAAAGTGAGAAAATGTTTTAAAGTAAACCTTGCCACATCCTTGCTGGGGTGCCATGTAGTTTGCAAGAAAATGGTCAATGAAGGTATTTTTTCTTCGAACGCACACAATGTGAAAACCTGTAAATGAACTGTACTAATAAATCAGCAATAAAGCACCAGTGAAGCACATTCTGCTTGTACTCCTGAACTGTGATGGAAACAGACCTTAATAGGATGAAATCAAGTCTAGACGCTTGATGCACAAATTCACAAATTATGAATAGTAGATGGAAACTGATTCCTGCAATCATCCCCTCTGCGATGTATAGTTTTATTAGTAAAACTGTATGTCTCTGCAAGGTTTGTGGCTATTATGATGGAAATTTGCTGTATGTACATGACAATGTGGTACCACGCCATGATTCAGTGATTTATTTGAAACAGTGTGCTCCAAAATACAACACCAGCTACATGCCACAGTCTTACCAGGCTCCTGCTGAATGACCATAGTTCATTTACTACTCCTCATGTGGCACCTGGATTTTCACAATCTCTCTGACTTCAGTTATGGAGCATTGATAGCAGCACCCTCCCTCTGAAAATTGCTCCAGCACCACTGATTACAGGTGCCGGGCAGTGCCAGTGAAGAACTAGGGAGTGGGTTCGGAGGGGCGTCTCAATCAGATCAAATTCAATAAATTGTACACTAATTTGGAAAATGAAGCCTATTAAACGGCATAAATACAAATACTTATACAAAAAGATTTGTGTATTGATTACATTTTGAAGTGAATTATTAAACTGTGCAGTAACACCATGAGGCATAGCTAACCATGTACGACAAGCGATACCTACGGTGTAGCGTTTGGTTGCGCAGTCTTTCCAAATGTTTGCACGATGAATGGATCTTTTCTGCGTGCGTACGAGAAGGTGCTCTTTATTGGAATTTGTCATCATTTTAATACAGACTCTGCATTTAACAGGGCTTCTAAAGTTTAAACTTCATAGGATGGGCCCAAGACTAATTTGCTTATGGTCGGTCCCAACTGACTAAATTGAAAATAATGGAATGGAATGCACCCATGATAAGCACCTATTCATGGTACTATTTCAAACATTCTGTCCATCACTTGTGCTAAGTCAGGTCTTCCGTATGGTACTGGTATGCCCAGGTGTAGACCCTTGTGCCATTGGGATTGAAGCAGCAACTCACCAATGAAGCTTAAAGGGCAGGATCCTGTCTCGGGGTAACAAGGTTTCGGTTCTTCACTTGCCTGTGTTTTGTTTCAAGTAGTTCCACAAGTCTTTCACTATATCGAATGACTTAGATTTGGTTTATCAAAACTCAATTTATTCCTCCTATTAACCGATCTCTGTACAATTCATTATGATGTCTCATAGTTACTCATTGCAGTATTGTTCCAGTTTGAAAAGCTGTTTCTGTGCTTTGCGCTTCTTGTCTATCATTGGGGGTGTTAAGCTGTGGTGGGCACATGCAGTGCTGACTGTCTCATATGCTGCCACCTACACAAGCACACTCATGCAAACCCACTCACGGAGGGCAATAACATAACAGGGAAATGCAGCAAGAGCCCTGGAGAACTAGGACTGCAGTTTTTTTGGTACGTGGTAGTCTAACATTTCCACCATATTTATCCATACTTAGTTTTTACTCACCTTACCTGTATTCATTTATATTTACTTTCTGTTGTTTGTGTCTGTCAAAGAATGCATTTGCCACTTATGTATTTCCATGTTTATTTTACCGGCAACACTACTCTTGAGTATTTGCCATATTTCACCCTTAGAAGCAGTAGTACATATTGCAGCAATTTACTCTTGTGACATCATTAGCGTTATAGTACACATATATATGCACATTTACACGTATTTTAAGAAAATATTTTCCTTTTTTTACTTCCCTTACAGCGATTCCTCATAGATTTTGGTGTGGGAGTCCTGACTGATAGCATAGAGAATCACTCAAAAACATTTTAAAGTAAATATAGGCAGAAAACACATTGTTTTATGTCTGTATTTACATGTAAAAACGAGTAAAAATGGAAAACAGTAGCCTTATGTACAACCTTCAACTTAAAAGAGTATCATGCCAATCTCAATAATAAAGCAAAATTCAATGTTAAAAAATCCAATCGTCATCAGATAATTTTAGGCAATTTAATACCTATACAACATTTGCCCATTTGTTAAGGCTTCCAAAACAAAGCATATACATTTTCAAATACATTTGAACTAATACGTGATTTATTACTGCTATTAAACACAGTTCTACAGCAATTGCTGCACCCAACTATATCTTTGACTGCTCCAGTTGGTGTTCCCTCTCATGTATTATTAGGGCCACTGGAATTATGAGATTTTGCGGCCATGACGTTTTCCTCATAAATATGGATTTTCCCCACTTGGCACGTAAACCATAATCTGCTGTATAATCTGCAAATTTTAACAGAAAATTGTTTCTAGCACAAACAGATCAAAAGTTACTAAAATGCGGCAACACGTGTTGTGGCACAGTGGAAGGCCCTTTGCAAAGGTTGGCTGCGCAACTTTCTGTTACTTTTGCTGTTTTGGGGTCTAAAACTGCTACTAGTGAGAAGAACCCTTTCCCCAGACAGTTTCAACCTGTACAAAAGTAACAAAATAATGAAGTAAAACAATCAAAAAATGTGCCACAGTACGCATCATATTTTACCTTTTCTTCCTGAATTATTTAGTCAACCCTGCTGTATGATGTGGTCCTCTTTTGCCATATAATCCCAGTGGTCCCGATTAATAATGATTACAAAACAGGCATGGATTAATGGCTGTCCCCACAGCAAGAACAGTCGAAGGGAGTCAAGAAGTGGTGTAGTTTCTAGGAGAGCTAACTTTATTTTGAAAAATGTCAAGTGTAGTGCGTTTGAAGCCTGCATAGTTTTTTAAAAATGGCCACTAAGTTGTAAACCTATCCCACAGTGAAACTCAGTGCAGTGGTTGGGTTGCTGCTGCTCAGCTACCGCCCTGCTAGTACTCACCCGACACTGCCCTCTGCTCAGAACCCAGCTCCCATCTCCAGCCACGTCCCATTCTCAGAACCTCCCCTTCCAAGTGAAGCCCTTTACAGGACCTTCTGGTGAGAGCCAGGGCCTAAGCCCCGACCAGCTGCCCCATCATCGCTGTCCCTGAGAGACAAAATGTGCAGCCCTTCTTCCCTGAAAATGACTAAAATGGAGGGGGAGAGTGGGTAAAAAAAATGGGTAAAGACTGCGAAGTCAAGTTTGCCCTCGAGTGTGTAACCTGAATGTTGTGTTCCACAAGTAAGTTGATTAAATAATTAAATAACCAGGTAAGATTTAGGTATATGTGCTGTTTAATCGCTAAGCTCCTCATACATCGTTCCTTCAACTCCAACTGCCCCCTAGTCCTTCCAACATTCTAAAGCGAGCTCCAGGGCATTCCAATGCCCAACATTCTTAGGAGCTGCTGGACTATACCACTACAAGAACTTAATACAAATAAATGAGTTTTCAACTTATACACCGATATTGTTGTTTATCCATTTTGACAATAACTAATAACTATAATACACGTTAATATGAACACAAGATATACATAATATGTATGGTTACAACATATCTCCCTTCCTTACTGATCAAAAACAAAGTCCTTGTGCCATATCGGGCGCTTAGTGGTCCTGGCATGTCTGTTCTGTGAATAACACTCCGGTGCGTCTTCCACTTCCTCGTCAGAATCCAGTATGGGCATACCCATTGGTTCCTTGCAGCATGAGATTCTGTCCATACTCCACACTCTGCCATCTTCTAGCGTTACAACATTCCTTTTCACCTTAATGATTCTTTTTGGTTGAGAAAACCTGCTACCATTTTTTTTTTTGTGTTCAGGAAGCTTAATTTTAACCCATTGTCCCACCCTCCATGGTCTCCTCTGGACGCCATAACGATTATCATACCACTTCCTGTATTTCTCCTGGTGTTGCCTGATTTTAGTTGCAGTTTCCTCTCGCTGTTCAGGAAATGTTTCCCCTCCCTTCAGCCAATTAGGCTTAAGTTTGGTACCTGGTTGCCTGCCTTTGAGTGAAAGGAATGGTGAAATCCCCGTAACCAAATTTGGCGTGGTGTGATACGACCACAACATTTGCTTAATAGCTACTTCACCCGGTACCTGTCTTATTGACGCCAATTGCAAACATTCCTTTATCATCCTATTGGCTCTCTCAACTAGACCATTCACACGGGGGTTGTATAACGCTGTTCTAAAATGGTGTATACCACATTTCACCAAAAACTCTCTCATTGCTTCTGAGGTGAACTGCACACCGTTGTCGGTCACTAGGGTGCTGGGTATCCCTTCCCTCAAGAAAGCCTCCGACAGGAAATCAATGGCCTCTTGGGTAGTCACCTGATTTACTATTTTTAACATTATCCAGTGCGAGTGGTAATCCACTAGCACAAAAATGAACTTGCCTTTGACACCCATTTGAGATAAGGGTCCTAAGATGTCCAATCCCAACTTGTCCCATGGTTTAATTGGAACAGGAATCGGAGACAATGGGGCCTTCCTTGTGACATTAGTCTTATCACTCTGAGCACAACTGATACAATCCCTTACTGCGTCTTCCACTAACCTATCCATGGTGGGGAACCAATAGGATGCTCGAAGTCTACTCTTGGTGAGATTCCTCCCTAGATGCCCTTCGTGAGCTAGACTCACCAATTTGTTCCACAACTCGCACGGAGGTATAACCCTCTCACCTCTCATTATCATGTCCTCAAATATGTGGAGTTCCGCCCTCACTTCCCAATATCCTTTGAGCTCTTCTTCGAGATATCTAGCTCTCTCTGGCCAACCTTTGACAATTTTCTCCCTAAGCAGTTTTAATACAGAATCAGACGAGTTTTTCTCTATCCACTCATCCCTCGTAAGACCAGCCAATTCTATGTGTAGGACAGGTTCAAGGGTGTTCCTTCCCTCCTCTATTCCAACCCTCCTCGGTGATCTGGATAGGAAGTCAGCCACAACGTTATTTTTGCCAGGAACGTACTCCACCCCAAAATTATATCCTTCCAATCCTAACATCCACTTTGCAATGCGTGGGGTGGCATGTTCTCTTCCCTTAATGGTGAATACACTGGTGAGGGGTTTGTGGTCGGTTCTAATAGTGAAGGGTAAACCCCATAAGAAGAAACTAAAATGATTGATGGCCCAATAACATGCAAGCGTTTCTCTCTGTATGGTGGAATAATTCATCTCTGCAGCTGACAGTGACCTGGACGCAAATGCTATAATTCTTTCCTGTCCCTCCACAACTTGAGAAAGAGTGGCTCCCAGACCCTTTCCACTGGCATCAGTAGTGACCCATGTTTTCCTTTTGAAATCAAATTTTCCTAGGTTTGGAGAATTCACAATGGCTTCCTTTACCTTGCTAAAAGCCTCGTGACATTCTGTATTCCATTCAAATGGAACATTTTTTTTTCAGCAAAGTTCTCATAGCAGCTGTGAGCTCGGCAAAGTTATGCACAAACTTGGCCATGTACTCAGCTAAACCTAGGAATGATTTGAGTTCCTGCTTGTTGGAAGGTGCAGGTGCCTCTTTCACAGCTACCACTAAGTCGAGTTTAGGTTCCACCCCATCTTTTGTGATTTTATGGCCTAGATACTCTACTGACTCCACTCCTATTTGGCATTTATCTCTACAAATAGTCATACCAGCACGTTCCAGCGACGTAAACACCTTCCGTAAGGTAGCATCATGCTCGCTCACCGTTACACCATAAATGAGAATATCATCCTGGAAGCACAATACCCGGTCTATGCCCTGCAATATGCTTTGCATGATGCGCTGAAAAACAGCCGCCGCTGAGGCTAAGCCAAAAGGCATTCTGCAAAACCTGAATGCTCCATATGGGGTGATAAAGGAAGTGAGTGAACGAGAGGAAGGATGAAGTTCTACCTGGTGATATGCCGAGGACAGGTCTATCACGCTAAAGTATTTGGCTGGGCCCATGGTGCTCAACATCTCACTGATTCTAGGTAGGGGAAACCTATCCACCCATATGTTGGCATTCAGGTCCCTAAGGTCAACACATAACCGGATTCCTCTTCCTCCCGATTTACTAGTGACTACAATGGGGGCCAACCATATTGAACTTTCGATGGGTTCTATGACCCCTGACTCTACCAGCTTGTTCAATTCTTGTTTTAAAGACTCCTGCATTAGGTAGGGAATCGGTCTGGCCTTATGGACTTTAGGAATAGCATCCGCCTTCATCTTTATCTTGTGTTGGTAGTCCCTCAGCAATCCCAATTTATCCCCAAACAACTCTGGAAACTCCTCACAAACACTCATGCCACACTTAGACTCACACACTTGTAGAACCGGTTCATCTTCGTTAGGGTCGAGCTTGATACCCAATTCCCTTTGGTGTCTCCACCCTAAAAGATTGGAGCCCCTGTTTGTGAAGTATACCTTCCCTTTAGTATGACGGTCTTTAAAGGTTATCCGGAGACATAACATACCCCTCAGGGGTATAGGGTCATTGTTGTAACCCCCAGGAGAAATGTCTGCAGGTTGTAGTTTATACCCCTTATTCTTAAAATTCTTTTCATATATACTGTAATCCATAAAAGTAAATGGGGAACACGAGTCTGCAAAAACCTTTACACTTATACCATCCAGATCGATAACACAAGTAGGGTATAGAGTACCCCCTTTTTCACCCACGTTTACATTTTTCAGTTGCAGCACAAACTTGTTCTTTAAATCTTGGGTCTCTTCAATAACATGTACATTCTTTTTCTCATTACGCTCACCTCTCTCATTCTTGCATACCCTTGCATAGTGTCCCCTTGCACCACACTTCCGACATGTGCAATTGCGGGCCGGACACATAGGATTGTTGGCCAGATGTCTGCTGTCACCACACCTAAAGCACTTACTTTTACTCCCCTCTATGTTACTTGAAGAGATTTTCTTAAGGTAGATTTCATGAACTTTGCAATCTTCTCCTAGACTAAGTTCACTAATCTCTTGTTTAGGATGAGCTTTAACCTCTTTAACTTGTTTGACATCTTCTTCCCCCGGAGACTGTTTAATTAGTTTCATGCATTCCACCGTATGTTCTATCCCCTTGGCTATATCTACAGCCTCCTTCAAGGTTGGGTTGTGAACTAACAATTTTTCTTGAATTTTTAAATTATTGGTACACCTTACCAGCTGATCCCGTATTAAGGAATCCTCAAGGTTGCCAAACTCACAGGTGTTGGCCAGTCCCCTCAAACTCGCCATGTAGCTTGATATTTTCTCATCCTTAGCTTGTATCCTGCTAAAGAATTTATGTCTCTCAAGTACAATATTGATTTTATGGCCGAAATGACTCTCTAACTTCCTGACTGTTCTCTCATAATCATTCAAGCCATCCCCCTCACCATTCTCTCCATCATTAGGGTCCATTAAATTTTCATATACCTTACGCCCTTGTACTCCCAGGTTGTGTAACAAAATATGCTGTTTCCTCAATGCCGAGAATTTTTCCCCTCCAATTGCGATCAAGTAAGATTCAAATAATTTTTCCCACTCTTTCCAGGGTAAAACGGGTTCACCAATTTCGTTCAGAAATGGTGGTGGCTGTGACATACCAGCCGCCGCCATTGTAAAAGTTGTCACAAGTTCAAGTTTTTTTTTTTTTTTTTTTTTTTTTTTTTAGCTTTAACTCGCCGCCAATCAAACTTAGCCACCTACAGTAAAAGTCTCAATAAATAATACTGTTGAGCACAAAGAAACGTTCTCCCTTCAGATGCAGATTCTAACTCGCTTGCAGGAACAGTAAATACCTGTGGTTCCTCAAAATCCGGTTTTTTTGTGCAGTTAACGCGAGTTGGGATTTCAGCGAAATGTGCGTCAGCTTGCATACAGCGTTTACTCATCCGCATGAGAGCTGTTCTCGCAAAGCGCCGTGCCCTGCTAATCCCAGCTATGCAGCTCCTCGTTACCTCGGCGTTAAACGGCGACACTTCTACTTCTTATTTGGTACCACCTCGCCGAATCGTGTGGTGCCAGGATGCAGGGCTCCACCTCTACTGATTTGAACACAGAGCGACGCCGGGCTCCGCTTCCACGACGTCAGTGCTACTTCAATTGAGGAGCGACGCCCCTTTGCCGGGGTCGCACCTCCTCCTCACGACGCTGCGCAGATAGCGTGACGTTGTAATTGCGAGCCAGATCCTCTTGTCTGCCAATGGTTCTTCCCCTGGGGTAAAATTCGTCACCTTACCACCAGCAATCAACACCGGCATACAACTCTCAATTTCTGAAATTGACGGAAACAACACGACACACAGGAGCAGTGCTTCTCTTCTGGGCGCTCCAGATTGTGGGATCGTGATCCAGGGAAGAATATCGCAACAACTACCTCAGGCCATATGCGTAGGCAATGAGGCACTCAGAATCATACCTGACAGACACGAAACACCTCAACTTCACTATACCCAGAAAAAGTGCTTCACCTCTGGACGCTTCCCGCCTCGTTACAACGGTCCTTTCCTGTAAATACCACCGAGGGTTGAGCACTGCACAGGAACTGCAACACAGTCTCCAAGGATCACCGTTAGGCTCAGAAGAACGATGCGCCACACTGGAGTTTCTAGACATCCAGCTGAACGATGAAGGTAATCAGGGGTGAGGAGCTTCACTGCCCCCTGCGCAGGTATCCCATCCTCGTCGCCATCAAAGATGTTGTGTTCCACAAGTAAGTTGATTAAATAATAAAATAACCAGGTAAGATTTAGGTATATGTGCTGTTTAATCGCTAAGCTCCTCATACATCGTTCCTTCAACTCCAACTGCCCCCCAGTCCTTCCAACATTCTAAAGCGAGCTCCAGGGCATTCCAATGCCCAACATTCTTAGGAGCTGCTGGACTATACCACTACAAGAACTTAATACAAATAAATGAGTTTTCAACTTATACACCGATATTGTTGTTTATCCATTTTGACAATAACTAATAACTATAATACACGTTAATATGAACACAAGATATACATAATATGTATGGTTACAACACTGAAGTTTCTTCAC
The DNA here is from genome assembly GCF_031143425.1 of Pleurodeles waltl. Lineage (NCBI taxonomy): Eukaryota > Metazoa > Chordata > Amphibia > Caudata > Salamandridae > Pleurodeles > Pleurodeles waltl. The sequence continues at coordinate 639,469,439 of NC_090446.1, read as the reverse complement.
TTCTTCAAGTTTAACCTTTGCACAGACCTAGGGGGGAACTTAACAGGCTCAATGGCTGCCATTCAAGAATTCCCTGCATAGAGGAGAAACATGAAAGAGACAGTTTAAATTATCAGGCATTTACATTCTATGGGCGCATTAGCATGTGCCAGACGCATGGTATTCTGTTATTGCACTTACTTGGCGATTCATGTGTGCATCAGCACAGTTCTAGGAAAATAGTTCTGTAAAATAAGATTTGTCCATAAAAGAGGGGTCGGTGGGTTAAGAACGTTATTTACCGAAAGAACAAAGCAAAAACGGAGCAACCTCAACAAGTCGTGACGTCTAAGTTTAGGAGGAGCAATACTGTCAAAAGTCCCAAAGGTCCTAGACAGGAGCGGAGGCAGTAAAATAGTCCGGCTTTATGAGCCTGGCTCACCTCATGTACTGTCAATACTGATGTATAAATTAGAAACAGATTCAGGCCCAGCAGGCCTTTGCTCCGAGAGCCTTCTGGGCGAAGCCAAATTTGGCGCTGCGTCCCTTTCATCCTCTGTCTGTATTTGGAAAATATGAGAGAGAGAGGGAAATAGGGCGAGAGAAAGAGGAGCCATGAAAAGAAAAGAAAACAATCAAAATGTAGACACGGGCACAAGCAGCCTCCAGAAACGGTGACTAAATTCACTTTTTTTGTTGGGCGCCACGTCGGAAGAAAACTGCTGCAGGCCGCGCCCTCAAAAGTTCTGTGCTCTGGACGCAAACCCACCTCCCACATGCTAAAGCCAGCCCTACAATCAGACATTACCGCGTGGAAACCTGCCATAAATTCTGTTCCAGCCATGAAGACGAAGCCAGATAACAAAGTACTGACACGTAAAGAAAGCCTCCGCGAGCCGAGGCATGAAAACTGGACAGCAACGGTTCTTTTCCTTCGCACTCGCCGCTCGCGTGCTCTATCATGCAAATCACTTTCACAACCACAAGCGTCGACCCGTTCGTCACATTACACTCAGTGCCAGCTGTAAAGTGGTAACAGCAGAAGTGGACGATTTCTTTAAAAACGGCCATCTGCGATGTAATCTTCCGTCACATAAACAAGATATGCATAGCAAGGACAACGTCAGTGACTGCGTCTTTCACATTCAGCATATATAGGTCTGGATAACACCAGTGTAAGCCTCATATGCATAGAAAACGGAGTAGGACAGCAATGCAAGCTTCTCTCACACCCTGATGTACAGTAGACGTTGCCACAGTGCAAGCTTCTATCACACTGAGAATATATAGGTCTGGGTGAAACCAGTGTAAGTATTCTGTACATACAAAACAAAGCAGAACAGCAATGCAAGCTTCTCTCACAGTAAAGGTAGAGTAGAGGTAGCGGTGCAAGCTTCTTTCATATTCAAAATACATAGATCTAGGTAACACCAGTGCAAGTGTTCTTTACATACAATACAGAATGTGACAGCAGTGCAGACCTCTCTCACACTCTATAGTACTGTGGAGTCTTCAGCAGTGCAAGCTTCTTTCACATTCAGAGTATATAGGTCTGGGTAAAACCAGTGTAAGTATCCTTTACATACAAAACAAAGCAGAACGGCAATGTAAGCTTCTCTCACACAGTAAAGGTAGAGTAGAGGTAGCGGTGCAAGCTTCTTTCATATTCAAAATACATAGATCTAGGTAACACCAGTGCAAGTGTTCTTTACATACAATACAGAATGTGACAGCAGTGCAGACCTCTCTCACACTCTACAGTACTGTGGAGGCTTCAGCAGTGCAAGCTTCTTTCACATTCAGAGTATATAGGTCTGGGTAAAACCAGTGTAAGTATCCTTTACATACAAAACAAAGCAGAACGGCAATGTAAGCTTCTCTCACACAGTAAAGGTAGAGTAGAGGTAGCGGTGCAAGCTTCTTTCATATTCAAAATACATAGGTCTAGGTAACACCAGTGAAAGTGTTCTTTACATACAAAACAAAGCAGAACGGCAATGTAAGCTTCTGCCACAGAATAAAGGTAGAGTAGAGGCAGCAGAAGTGCAAGCTTCTTTCATATTCAAAATGCATAGGTCTAGGTAACACCAGTGTAAGTGTTCTTTACATACAAAACAAAGCAGAACGGCAATGTAAGCTTCTCTTACACAGTAAAGGTAGAGTAGAGGTAGCAGAAGTGCAAGCTTCTTTCATATTCAGAATATATAGGTCTGGGTAAAACCAGTGTAAGTATTCTTTACATACAAAATAGAGCACAACAGCAATGCAAGCTTCTCTCACACACTAAAGGTAGAATGGAAGGGGCCCTAATGCAAGCTTCTTTAATGCTCAGAATATATTGGTCGGGTAATACCAGTATATTCTTCCTCTACATACAAAACAGAGTATTTCAGCAGTGCAAGCGTCTTTCACACCCTAAAGTACAGTAGAGGATGCAGCAGTGCAAGCTTCTTTCACATTCACTATATATAGGTCTGGGTAAAACCGGCATAAGTATTCTTTATGTACAAAACAGAACACAACAGCAATTCAAGCTTCTATCGCACAGTAAAGGTAGAGTAGAGGCAGCAGCAGTGAACGCTTCTTTCATATTGAAAATACATAGGTCTAGGTAACACCAGTGTAAGTGTTCTTTACATACAGAACAGAGTGTGACAGCAGTGCAAGCATCTCTTACACTGTAAAGTACTGTGGAGGCTGCAGCAGTTCAGGCTTCTTTCACATTCAGAATATATAGGTCTGGGTAAAACCAGTGTAAGTATTCTTTACATACAAAATAGAGCACAACAGCAATGCAAGCTTCTCTCACACACTAAAGGTAGAATGGAAGGGGCCCAAATGCAAGCTTCTTTCATGCTCAGAATATATTGGTCGGGTAACACCAGTATATTCTTCCTCTACATACAAAACAGAGTATGTCAGCAGTGCAAGCGTCTTTCACACCCTAAAGTACAGTAGAGGATGCAGCAGTGCAAGCTTCTTTCACATTCACTATATATAGGTCTGGGTAAAACCGGCATAAGTATTCTTTATGTACAAAACAGAACACAACAGCAATTCAAGCTTCTATCGCACAGTAAAGGTAGAGTAGAGGCAGCAGCAGTGAACACTTCTTTCATATTGAAAATACATAGGTCAAGGTAACACCAGTGTAAGTGTTCTTTACATACAGAACAGAGTGTGACAGCAGTGCAAGCATCTCTTACACTGTAAAGTACTGTGGAGGCTGCAGCAGTTCAGGCGTCTTTCACATTCAGAATATATAGGTCTGGATAACACCAGTGTAAGCCTCATATGCATAGAAAACGGAGTAGGACAGCAATGCAAGCTTCTCTCACACCCTGATGTACAGTAGAGGTTGCCACAGTGCAAGCTTCTATCACACTGAGAATATATAGGTCTGGGTAAAACCAGTGTAAGTATTCTGTACATACAAAACAAAGCAGAACAGCAATGCAAGCTTCTCTCACAGTAAAGGTAGAGTAGAGGTAGCGGTGCAAGCTTCTTTCATATTCAAAATACATAGATCTAGGTAACACCAGTGCAAGTGTTCTTTACATACAATACAGAATGTGACAGCAGTGCAGACCTCTCTCACACTCTATAGTACTGTGGAGGCTTCAGCAGTGCAAGCTTCTTTCACATTCAGAGTATATAGGTCTGGGTAAAACCAGTGTAAGTATCCTTTACATACCAAACAAAGCAGAACGGCAATGTAAGCTTCTCTCACACAGTAAAGGTAGAGTAGAGGTAGCGGTGCAAGCTTCTTTCATATTCAAAATACATAGATCTAGGTAACACCAGTGCAAGTGTTCTTTTCATACAAAACAAAGCAGAACGGCAATGTAAGCTTCTGCCACAGAATAAAGGTAGAGTAGAGGCAGCAGAAGTGCAAGCTTCTTTCATATTCAAAATACATAGATCTAGGTAACACCAGTGCAAGTGTTCTTTACATACAATACAGAATGTGACAGCAGTGCAGACCTCTCTCACACTCTACAGTACTGTGGAGGCTTCAGCAGTGCAAGCTTCTTTCACATTCAGAGTATATAGGTCTGGGTAAAACCAGTGTAAGTATCCTTTACATACAAAACAAAGCAGAACGGCAATGTAAGCTTCTCTCACACAGTAAAGGTAGAGTAGAGGTAGCGGTGCAAGCTTCTTTCATATTCAAAATACATAGGTCTAGGTAACACCAGTGAAAGTGTTCTTTACATACAAAACAAAGCAGAACGGCAATGTAAGCTTCTGCCACAGAATAAAGGTAGAGTAGAGGCAGCAGAAGTGCAAGCTTCTTTCATATTCAAAATGCATAGGTCTAGGTAACACCAGTGTAAGTGTTCTTTACATACAAAACAAAGCAGAACGGCAATGTAAGCTTCTCTTACACAGTAAAGGTAGAGTAGAGGTAGCAGAAGTGCAAGCTTCTTTCATATTCAGAACATATAGGTCTGGGTAAAACCAGTGTAAGTATTCTTTACATACAAAATAGAGCACAACAGCAATGCAAGCTTCTCTCACACACTAAAGGTAGAATGGAAGGGGCCCTAATGCAAGCTTCTTTCATGCTCAGAATATATTGGTCGGGTAATACCAGTATATTCTTCCTCTACATACAAAACAGAGTATGTCAGCAGTGCAAGCGTCTTTCACACCCTAAAGTACAGTAGAGGATGCAGCAGTGCAAGCTTCTTTCACATTCACTATATATAGGTCTGGGTAAAACCGGCATAAGTATTCTTTATGTACAAAACAGAACACAACAGCAATTCAAGCTTCTATCGCACAGTAAAGGTAGAGTAGAGGCAGCAGCAGTGAACGCTTCTTTCATATTGAAAATACATAGGTCTAGGTAACACCAGTGTAAGTGTTCTTTACATACAGAACAGAGTGTGACAGCAGTGCAAGCATCTCTTACACTGTAAAGTACTGTGGAGGCTGCAGCAGTTCAGGCTTCTTTCACATTCAGAATATATAGGTCTGGGTAAAACCAGTGTAAGTATTCTTTACATACAAAATAGAGCACAACAGCAATGCAAGCTTCTCTCACACACTAAAGGTAGAATGGAAGGGGCCCTAATGCAAGCTTCTTTCATGCTCAGAATATATTGGTCGGGTAAGACCAGTATATTCTTCCTCTACATACAAAATAGAGTATGTCAGCAGTGCAAGCGTCTTTCACACCCTAAAGTACAGTAGAGGATGCAGCAGTGCAAGCTTCTTTCACATTCACTATATATAGGTCTGGGTAAAACCGGCATAAGTATTCTTTATGTACAAAACAGAACACAACAGCAATTCAAGCTTCTATCGCACAGTAAAGGTAGAGTAGAGGCAGCAGCAGTGAACACTTCTTTCATATTGAAAATACATAGGTCTAGGTAACACCAGTGTAAGTGTTCTTTACATACAGAACAGAGTGTGACAGCAGTGCAAGCATCTCTTACACTGTAAAGTACTGTGGAGGCTGCAGCAGTTCAGGCTTCTTTCACATTCAGAATATATAGGTCTGGGTAAAACCAGTGTAAGTATCCTTTACATACACAACCAAGCAGAATGACAATGTAAGCTTCTGTCACAGAATAAAGGCAGAGTACAGGCAGCAGTGCAAGCTTCTTTCATATTCAAAATACATAGGTCTAGGTAACACCAGTTCAAAGTGTTCTTTACATACAAAACAGAGTGTGACAGCAGTGCAAGCTTCTCTTACAAGCCAAGTACAGTGGAGACTTCAGCAGTGCAAGCTTCTTTCACATACTGAATATATTGGTTTGGGTAACAACAGCATAAGTAGTTTTTACATACAAATCAGATTACAACAGTAGTGCAAGCTTCTCTCACACACTAAAGGTAGAATGGACGGGGCCCCAGTGCAAGCTTCTGTGTCGTTCAGAATATATAGGTCTGGGTAACACCAATGTAAGGGTTTTGTACAAACAAAACAGATTGCAACAGGGTTATAGCATCTCTCACACACTAAAGGTATAATGGAAGGGGGCCTAGTGCAAGCTTCTTTCACATTCAGAATATATAGGTCTGGGTAATACCAGTATAAGCTTCCTTTACATACAAAACAGAGTTCGTCAGCAGTGCAAGCTTCTTTCACACACTAAAAGTAGAATGGAAGGGGCCCCAGTGCAAGATTGTTTTACATTCAGAATATATAGGTCTGGATAACACCAGTATAATCTTCCTCTGCATACAAAATAAAGTATGACAGCCGTGCAAGCTTCCTTTACATATTGAAGGTAGAATATAGGGAGGTGCATTGTATGCTTGTTTCACATTCAGACTACATTGATCGGGGTCAATCAATCAATCAGGAATTTGTAAAGCGCACTACTCACCTGTGAGGGTCTCAAGGCTATTAGGAGGGGGGGGAGTAAGGTGGGAGGTGCTGCTACTGCTCGAACAGCCAGGTCTTGAGAAGTTTCCTGAAGGTAAGGAGGTGTTTGGTCTAGTACAGGTAGCACTAATGTAAGAGTTCTTTACATAAAAAACAGAGTGCAATAGCAGTGCAAGCTTCTCTCACACACTCAAGGTAGAGTGGAGGCTGCAGCAGTAAAAAAAAAACCTTCACATTGAGAATATATTGGTCTGATTAGCCCTAATATAAGTGTTCTTTACATTCAAAATATAGTACAATAGCAGTGCAAGCTTCTCTCACACACTAGAGATAGAGTGGAAACTGCAGCAGTGCAAGCTTCTTTCACATTCAAAATATAGTTGTCTGAGTAGCACCAGTGTAGGTACTCTTCACTTACAAAACAGAGTGCAACAGCAGGACAATCCACTCTGGCATATAAAAGGAAGAGTAGAGGCGGCGCAGTGCAAGCTTCCCTTCCACAGAAAACTGAGTTCATTGGCAGCACTATAACATTAAACATTATAACTTTCATTTGCATCGTGCAGGCTCATTTTGTTTATTCAGAAAAGGATACAAGCAACAGTAGTTATCTTTTCCTACAACAAAACAACAATGTTTTTTTTTCACTGTTTACTTTCATAAGCTCATTCCCTCTGCCATTAATTGGTAGAAGAAATCTTGTTCTTCTTCACATGCATCTCTGGTCATGTCGACTGTCACCAACCTGTGCCTCATGAAATTCTTCAGTTTGGTTATTAGATCTAATGAGCTATAATCATGTTTGTGTCAACATCCATTAAGGGTGGTAATGGTAGCTTGTTTTGTTGAAACAGTTGTATTTCGCTGCCGACAACATTTCAGAGTCAGCAGTGTCGTGTCTTGTGATGACAACTGCCAACCCGCAACACAGTATTGGGAACAGACAGAGTCGACCAACACTAGGAATGTTCTATAGGAAGGGCCCACCTGAGCATCACAACCCTGGACCCAGGCGGTTAAGTCTGGGAAGTTTAGAACGTTGGATATATTCATGTGGTCATCAGGGACAACTCACCCAAAGATCTGCCTTTCATGAGGCCAGGTTGGAGGTCCCTAATGAAGGTCTAGTACATTTGACTAACACTCTCCACTCACACTTATGAAATGTCAATGTGCACACTCTGTAACACTGTTCAGAGCACTACTCGTCCTTTGAAGGTCACGCTGTATCCACATACACTTTTAATCAAACATGCATTTTCCGGCATACAACAAAACAGACCAAGTTCAGCACTGTGAAGCCATGCAAGCAGCAGAGTCAAGCCACTTAATTGTAGAATCACGCAACAACAACACTGTAAACGTCTGATACAAAGACAGGGAGCAGCCCGGGTAGCATTTTTTTTTTTTTATAGATATACAAATATAAAATGTTTGCTTTGTAATAAATCTAGCAACACGAGCCATAAAATGAATATAAACATTAATATTTCACATTAGCAACAATAGGTTTCCTGTATGATGCTGCTGTATACTACTGCTTCCAAAGTGTTCTAGGCATGGTTAATAACATATGACATAGTAAATGTTCATAACAGGTGATAACGACAACAGGTGACAGTAAGGGAGCACATTAAAAGGCTACTCGATAAATATAAATTTAGCATTTACTGTTCTTAACATTTAAAAGAGACTAAGGCCCTGATATAGATCGTGCCATGTGGGGTTACTCTGTCACAAACATGACGGATACCATCTGCCATATTACGATTCAATTACATGCTATGGAAAATGTAATACGGTTGATGGAATAAACCGGTTGATGGTTTGTGACAGAATAACCCATCTGCCAAGATTTAAATCAGACCCTAAATTATTCTTGACCTATCTGATGTCCAAATTAAAATGTTTCAACAATAGCAAGAAATATAGAGAAGTGATTCGTACAAATTGATTTAATGAAGTTGCAGGGCACTATGTAGGATATAGCATATACAGCAACAACTAAATCTTGCACGTTGTCAGCCAATTGTTATTGACAGTGAAACTCCAAACAAAAATATGAACTTAGGGTATGTTGCTGCTTTGTTAGTGGTGACATATTTAAGAAATAAGTCTTAATAATTTGCATGGCTACCATAGTAAATAATCTTCACATCCCTAATATATTTTACCTAACCCAATGCCATAAATAGAATGATCTTCAGAAGAATGAATTACACTGCTGGAAGTGCATTTTGGCCCCCAGTTTGCATACAAGTCTCTGCCACACATAAGCACACTATGTGTTTGGTTTAGACAATCAATTAAGTGGATCTATATAGGGCAACTAATCACCCAAAAGGATATCCAGGCACTTGAGTGTCATGATGGTTCGGGTGACTCAGTCAAAATAGCCAGGTTGTGAGTGCTGTCTGGAATTCCAATGGAGAGATGGACGTCCGTAGCTGCAGAGGGAGGCCATTTCCTTGGATACCGATGTTCTGCAGTCTTCTCGTCAGTGTGTGATGAGATACGGTGTCAAAGACTGCTTAGAAATCAAGACTTATCAGGGCCGCTGTTTCTCCAAAGTTGAGGAGGACTCTGATGCCATCAGTCGCTGCGATCAAGGCGGTCTTGGTGCTGTGGTTTGCACAGAATCCAGATTGAGAGTTGTCTAGGAGAAGGTTCTGCTCCAGATACTTCATGAGTTGTCAGTTGATGGCTTTTCTCAGGTCTTTGGTGAGGAAAGGGCGATGGGAGATGGGATGGTAGTTTTTTAGTTCACTGGTGTAAGCAGATGGTTTTGTGATGAGTGGTTTGACTTCTGCATGTTTCCAGTCTTTCAGAAAGGTGGCCATTGCAAGTGAGGAGCTGAATGGGATGGTGAGCTTGCTGATGATCCTGTGGCTTCCGAGGTTGAAAATGTGGTGCGGGCATGGGTCCGATGGGGGTTTCTGAGTGACCGGAGTTCATGATGGTGGTGATGTTCTTGGGGGTGAGCTAGTCCCCTGTGGTAAGTCAGTGGTCCATGTTAATTTTGATGAGTGCATGAAAGAAGTCTTAGGGCATGGGGTTCGAAGTTCTTATAGTTGATAGTGATCTTTTTGTGGACAAAAGTCTGTCAAATAGTTCTTGAGAGGGGGAGATGCTGTCTTCGGTGGCTGCGGGGTTGGCGAGCTCTCTGATAACGTTGAAGAGCTCCTTGCTGTGGCTGAAACTGGACCGAAGTAGTCGCCAAGGGCTTTGTCTCTCTCAGTAGCCAGTGGTAGATATTGTGGGAGGTCTTGAAGGTGGTCTTGCCTGAGGTGTTCTTGCTTGTATGCCATCTTCTTTCCAGTTGTTTGCAGTGTCATTTTGCTGTTCTTAGTTCCTTGGTGTACCATCTTGCCTGCTTGGTGGATCTCCTGTGTCTTTTGGTCTTGATGGGAGAGATGATGTTGGCACAGTTAGTGATCCAGGAGTTTACGTTTTTGACGGTTTGGTACAGGTTTGATGCAGGGTTAGGCCATGATGTGTTGAGGATGTTGGCCCACTGGCTCGGTGGGAGGTGCTGGGTGGCTCGACAGTGGAGGTGTGACGGCTGGAGATGTTTTACCCTATGATGGAGTGGACAGTTCATGTGAGTTTGGTGATGTGACCCTCTTGCTGGAGATGAAGACCGAGTCCAGCATCTATCTTGTGTTGTGGGTGAGGTCAGTGATGAGTTCTGTGAGTCTGATGTTATTCGTGTTGTCGAGGAGGCTGGCAGTGTTGATGTTGCTACTGTCGTCAAGGTGGAACTTCAAATCTACGAGGAAGGCATAGTCTTTAGAGTCAAAGATTAGATGGCCAATAAAGTTGGGGATGATGGTGCAGAAGCTGGGGCGTGGTCCTGGCAGTCTGTCGGTGAGAGTGCCTCTCATGGTGTTTTTTTCCGTCTGCTATAACTTTGAATTTGAGGTGTTCCATGGTCTGGATGATGTCTTCTATCTAGCGGTGCAGTGGATATTTTCTTTGTGGATGAGGGCGATCCCTCCTCTGTGATCTTGATTCTGTCAAGTGTTGCTGTGGTGATGTTGGGAGTGGATGTGGGTGTGAGCCAGGTCTCAGTAAGGAAGATAACATCAGGGTGAGAGCGGTGATGAGGCACCAGATCTTGAGGGAAAGTTTGCAAAGCAAGTGTATATGTGTGTATGTGTGTATTGAAGATGAGGCAGGAAAGTTGTTGTGAAGTAGATGAGTTGTGTTGTTTCGTTTGCGCGGTGGAGAAGAAGCAGTGGATGCAGAAGAAAGGTCCTACAGTTGATTGAAGGAAGAATAAGAAGCTAAAGTTACCCTGGCTTCTGTGGTTCAGGGCTCAGAGTTCTGTGGCAGTGTAGAACCAGGGTTCCTGGTATTGGACGCGGTCCAGGCGCAGACAGGAGCAGATAAGCTTGCCTTTGGCACAACAGCAGCGCAGCCACATTTAAACTCCATTAAGTAGGTCCTGGGATGAGAAAGGGGTGCTGGGTGGCAGTGGGTAGGGCTAGCGGGAGGCGGGAAATGGGTAGTGGTAAAAGAAGCGCGAGAAAACGGAAGGAGAAAAAGGGCTGAGGAAAAGGAGGGAAAAATTTAATATGAGGCATAGGCAGGAACAAAAAGGAAAGGCCCTAAGGCAAAGGAAAAAGGCACAAAAGACAAGGACCAGAAAGTAGGAAAAAATGATGCACAATGAGGGCAAGAATCTGGCTGATTGGAGGCCGACAGTGAAAGAGAGAGACGGGTCAGGGACAGAGAATAGAAACAAACCCTTGACCACACAATGTGGCAGGAAAAGTGTATCTTGAACAAATGAGTTAATTAATATTTCTACTGCACTTGATTAAGAGGTTCTCTTTTTGCTTGTTTTAGATAAATCTTTGCATATTGCCCATGTGCCATGCGAAGCTGTTCCTTTCAAGACATTTTATGACATATTTATTGCCTTTTATCTGATATCGGGCACCGATACCTTCCCACATGTTGCATAGAAGTTCATCTGAACAATCATATCCGGTGCTAACTCTCCATTCAGATTTCCCAAAATCAGATATTTATTGACTTTAATGTTTAATCCTAATGATATTCAAATGCATTTACATTTTTTGTTTCGGTTTTTCACCTTTTCTTTTCTTTGCTTCTATTTGATTTTACTGAAAAGAGAGCAAGATTCCAAAAGAGGCAATCAATAGGCGCATAAGATAATTACAGTATTTTGTTCAGAAACAATCTGATGATGTTATAAAATATGAAGCGAGGCGGAAGGACCATGAGTCACACATGATCACACGAAGATAATAATATTTTAATATATTTACATTGGAAGAAAAGATTAGGATTTTGGGTTATATCCTAGAATGGAGTCTAAAGTGTTTTTTCTGGCTGTCTTCACTGTAGGTACTCAGCTCAAAGGAAATGAGTTTTAAAGGTGATGATATGTGCAGTTAGAGTTTAGCGGGGAGGGCGATGCAATGCTGGGCTAATATTATATTAAAGTAGAATAGTGTGAAGCAGCTTAGAGAGAACCTGGAGGTCTTGAGTGGCACAATGACATGTTCTACTCAGTATGTAGTGGGCAGGAGTACAAGGGAGATGGGGGAGTATGTGACCATCTTGAAGTTGTTGATGAGGGTTAAGTAATTAACAACTAGATTGGCAATTTTGTTCTTATGAGCTTTCTTTATTTGGTACATTTCTCTGTCTCCTATTCCTTTTCACTCTTTTGCCTTTTTGTTCGTTTTTAGGTTTCTTATTTCTCCTTAGTTTTCTGTTATTAGTTCTCAGCTTCATTCTGGCAATATGTTATTAATTTTTTAGGTCTGGGTTTTGACATCTCTGATGTCAAACAGATCTATTGCTAACAATATACACAGATTGGATTTTAGGTCCATCCTTTTCAACCACTGACTTCCTTTTACCATCTCCTTTCTAGCATTTACTTGATACTTTTGTCAATCTCATTTTGGCTCAACCGAGTGGTGTATTCAAATCGCTCCTAAATTATTATGTTTACGGTTTGAACGAATTCTTCTGTCTCTCCTCACTCTCCTCAAGTGCTTGTATTGAACTGTTTGGAGAATACTTTACAACTACAGCCCTCGAATGCAGTCTCCCTCCTATGTGTCTTGGGCTAATGCTGCATGTGGTAGGCCATTAAACACAGATCTAGTGGATTTGCCGCTGCTAGGTTTCTTTTCGTTACCTCCTGTGCATATTATTTCCTTTTCCTTGCTTTGTGTGTATTTTTATGTTTTCCATGGTCCAGTCGTTCCACTTAATTATTGCTCTTTCTGTGTTAACCTTTGTTTGCTTTAGTATCTTTCTTGCTTGTGTGCTTTTCTTCTTTATTTGATTTACTTTTTGTGTAGTTTCTGCTTTGCTGTGATAGTTTAGTCTGCTTTTTGTGCGTCTAGTTTCAAAGAGCCAAGCCTTCATTTCCTTCTGATTTCTAGGTGGTCTTTGCCGTTTCTTGTCTCTTCCGGGAGAGAGCATCAAGGTTTTATCACCTACACAGGAAATGTGGTTTCACCAATTAGGCCCCGAGTGGGAACCCAAAGCAGCCGTGCCAGTTGTGTCAGACCACCCCCGGGCCTGGGAGGTGTGGGGCTTTGTGGCGGCGCTGGGGGGGGAGTGCGAAGCACTGCGGCTTCTATTACTGGGGGCTCGGTTAACCGGCCCCAGTATCAAAACCGGCCCCCACCCTTCCAGCCCATCTGGAAAACACCCGATGCCCGCTATGGCCAGTCCGGCCCTGGCACCAATGACCTTTTATAGGAAGTGACAGACACTCGAAGTGGCAGTCTGGAGTGCAGGCTCTGTCCTGCGAGAATGTTCACAGCGTTGCTTGGATGAAGGTCGTGCCCGTGTAAGTGTCCTCATGGGCAATGCAGGGTGCCTTGAAGGTACGTCTGGACAAGGGTAGACACTGGTGTGTTTGAATGGCAGGTGAGTTGTGGGCAAATAGGTGAACGTAAAAGTCATTTTGCTAATCTATACTGGATTCTGGGAAGTCTTCAGAGTGAGTGATATAACACTCAGGGAGTCAGTGTAAGGTCGGTGACAGATGATTAAGCTGTACTATGAAGTGAAGTTTTCTTCTTCTGTAATACGAACTTCACATATTCCGACCCTGAGACAAACACAGTGGAATTAATGAGAACCGGAAAGACTTGTTGATTTACATAAAATTACAGGTAATTGGCTTTTCTGACTGCTGTGGTTTCGCTGAAATAATCAGATCGTATCCACCTGTCATAAATCAATCAACTAAATAAGGAAGTCACCCAATCAGGCTGTCCTGAAGCGTGTACACTTTCTCGACCACGCATGAACTGCGCTATGAGGACTCCGCCCTCAGTTTGCAAGCCTGGAACTGCCTGAACGCAGTGTGTGATGGACATTTTCCAGATGAGCACCCCGGAACTGTGACGTTCATTTACAGCCGCCAGGTGTTTTGTCGCCAAGTTGGCAGTCTCTGCTCCGAGTTGTTAAGTTTTAACCATTTCTGGTTCATATCCTCTGGAGGCCACTGGAATCCAGTAATACCGACCATCCTGTATCATCTAAAAATACGATGGAGGATGGGCGACTGTAGTCCTGAAAACCTTAGGTTCAATTTTGTTGAAGCTAACATTTTTGCAGTTTTATATAGCACAAACTCATCCCAAGCGCTTTGGAGCACTTCATTCACATGAGCAACAGTTATTTTACAGAGGGTCACATTCATTTTTTTTATTGAATAAGTATCAAAAGATAAAATACAGAAGACCATTACCACAGAATAAATGCACAATTACATAATCATGCCAACTTGTAAGATTTAACACTTACCTTGTCATAACGCTAAAATACCCATAAGTAGACAAGTCAACAAGGTACATCTGATAAAATCTCATGAAGGCAGCAAGGCATATTTGAAGCAAATCCTTCCCTAACTGGTGCCTATAGCTTCATCAATTCACGTTAACATAGGTTACGTTAGGATTATTCTGTGTAATTCTACCCACAAGTAAGAATACCTTCCTGCCACCGTGCCTTTACATCTGGCGACTTACTTTGTAACCATGCTCTTGCAATGCATAATCTTGCTACCTTTACTGCAAAAAATAAAAATAAAAATCCCAACCAAATTTCGAGGTATCTCCCTTGACTGGCCCAACATAATAAATTTAGAATCAAAATTAACATCCAGCTGTAACAAATGGTTCAATTTATTAAATAAGACCCCCTAAAATGGTAAAAGAATTGGGCAGATAGGTCACATTCATTTTTGAGGCACTGAGAGATTGTGACTTGCCGAAACTCAGAGGATGTTAAACCAATGCCAAGACTCAAGCCTGCTATTTCTGGTCCAAAGTTGACAAATCTGGCCATAACGCCACATCCGTTCCTCATCCTCTTCTGTTTCCACTCGACACCATCCATGTATCAAATCTACATTAACTGAAGAGTATGCCAAAATCAGGGTTCAATCAGTTTGGTTATTTGGAAGTGGTTTTTGATATTAGTGACAAGTGTCATACACTTGCCACTTGACACAATGTGTCTCATTAATGGACATCATACCTTCCATCATATCATTCCTGCATTGCCCGACCTACACTGGCAACCCATACAAGCCTCTTGGGGGACTAATATGTTACCTGAAAAATGTTGACCACTACCGGGACTGCCTATCACTGGTGGTCACCACAAGTCTATGTTTGTGTGAAGCGTTTTTCTCAACGGGGAAGTTTTCCCTTTGCAATGATTGTGAAGCTTTGTGGTTTAATCTCGGATTCCCCGAAGCAGAATTTTTTCAGCATTGCAAGATATTCTTCACTGAAGGATGCAATCATTTTCATTCTAGTCAAAACCAGCCAAACTAGAAAATGTATGGAGATTGTGTACTGTATCTTTAGAGGTCATTGGGAATAAGCCAACTGTGATTCACCTGAACCTTCTCTTACAATTCTGGTGGACACAGCTAGATTGCGCTGGCTGCATACCTCCCAGGGGCAGTCAGCAGCACAGTAAAGAGACTGGGTTTTCTGGCAACTGCAGCTCACAATGTTTCTGTGTCAGCTCATGCTTCATTACCTAGTGGAGGTAGCATTTTGTATGGGGTGAGTAACTGGGCTCTACCTAAAAACTATCCTACTCCTGTACCCGGCTAGAAGACACCAAGTCAGCACTCCTTCTTTCTCTGTAGTCTAGGTAAATGGGTGCATGCTTGAACAGTGTTGAGAACTTTCTACACCATAGAGCCGATGTGGAGATTAGACTTCCACTGCGTATCTCAGGAGGGTTAGGTCAAAATTCTACTGGGTCTGAGCCTTTTGCATTTCTCTAGAGTTCATGACATACTAGATCTTCTGCATCAAACCTATTATTAAGCTTTTGCTTGACATCTTTTGATGACGGGATGGAGGAGCCACCTAGAGTGGCATTCTGGGTGGAGTTTGCCATAAATATAAGCCCACGTCTGGAATAAGCCCACACCAAACTAGTCCTCATCCTTATCCGTGTGTGTGTGGGGGGGATGAGGGTGGCGGTGGGGGGTTGAAAGAGACAAGTTTCTATGCCCTTATCAAAAGACTCTCAGACCGAAGGCTAAAGTATCATCTGCGCCAGTTGACAAATATGTCATTGTCCATGTGCTCTTGCAGTGTCCGGAGAGATAGAGAGATGAGGCTGGATTATTTGCATTTTTTAATCGATTTTTGAAGGGCGAGGATGCAGTTGCAGAGATCTTCTACTCTGTGCCTCAAGCCTATCTTCAAGCCAGGTGCCAGTGGTGTGAAGGACTTCAGAGGATGAACACTACCTCACTGGTCGGAGCCTGTCAGTCATTGAAACCCCTTTGGCCCAGAAGCCAGAGTCTATCATCAGATCCAGTCTGTGCTTCCATATCCTAAATCCCTGCGCAAGTAGTGTTTTTATTATTGTTGTTTAAAAGCCTGCTGGAATTTTTAATTTTTCCTCGATCTATGCTAGGTGAACCCAGAGAGAAACCTCTTGCCTTTTAGGGGAGAACATTACATCTACCCTAAGAAAGGCTCGAGAGAGGATGGGCCTCAGAACTTAGAGGTTTTGTTTGAGAGTGGACTTTGTGTCCTGGAGCCATATAACACTACAACTTGCCATTACTGAATTTCTACCTTTTAATCCGGCTTCCATAACCATATGGCACCTGAATGCATGCCCCTCTGTATCCCTGGAAGTGGTCCCTAGCTTTCCAAAGAAACCATTCACGGCCCACAAATAACATGAGGTTTCCTTGCTTCACCATATACCAGCAACCCCAGAGTGAAAGTCCAACTTACCATGTTTTTGGTCTCTGCTGGACCCAGGAGCTTCGATCCTGACTCCCACCCTGACAGCCACACAGGGCCACATATTGTTGTAGCTGTGCCCCATCTTTTTTGCTTCAACAGTCCCCCCTCTGTGGTTTGGGATGCAATTCTGTGTAGCTATTACCAAGGTGCTGCCTTCTTGCTTGGGCCTATAGTAGCACCCTATTTCTTCGTGGTGTAGAGAATTAACCTATGCTGCTTTCCTTTTTATTGTGTTGGTTTCTTTATTGCCATTGAATATAGCGCATGCCAGTAATAATCTGTGAGGGTCAGGTTCCAATTGTAGGTGTCTCAGGGATCAATAAAGCACAGGATGCTTTACAACCCATGGAGCTGGCACTGTGTAAAAAATGGGGTTAAAAATGTTGCTTTGCTAATGGAAACATTATTGCTACTGAAAAAGGGGGCGGGGTAAGAGCACAGCTGTTGATTACCATTTCTTAAAGGAGTGCGGAGGAACTCTCCTTTTCAGCAGAAGAGTGGAAAGGAAATTGTGTAGTTGCTGAGGGAAGACTGTTGTGTTTCATCACATCGATTCTGTGCTTGGACAGCCCTGGAGGACAGTGGGAAAACACAATATCTGGCAGAATATTGTGCTGTGCATGTTGGGTGTGATCCGGCTCCAAGGAATGAGCTAAGGACAGGGAAACTACACCTTTGGAAAAGTCAGGTAACCTTACACTTGTTTACAAATTGTGAAGTTTGCTTTCACAGGGTTTCGTGTCACTCATCCCTCCCCAGATGAATTAGGTCACCTACTCCTTACTGGACCGGTGACTCCGCATTGAACAGAGAACACGAACCTTCTGTCGGAACTTAAGTGAAGTCAGATAGTGCCAACTACCTGCTACTCAGATGGATTTTGATGTGAAAACCATGCAAACGATACGTATCCCCCACAAGCTGCCAAGAACAAGGTCCTTTGATTTTGCTTACATTTGTATTGTTTGCTAATTTTTTATTCACTTTAGGTAGACTGTGGCACAGATTTACAAAGGAGTTGCAGAACGCATCACAGCAACCAAAGTTGCTGTGCTGTATTGCATAAGAGAAAGAGAGCAGTAAAGTGCCATATCTATCATTATCTTGCACTCTCCCTAGTGATAACACACAATCGGACTGCCGAGTCACACATACACAACATTGCACCATAGTGCAAATGTGTCTGCATGAGTCTAGCATATCTCTTGTACTGGTAGGTTGACCTTCCAGAACAAAATACTATGCTTCGATTAAGTATAAAAGTTTTACCATTTCGAATATGTGCTTTACAGTGCAGCACACATGCTAAGGGTGAAAAGTTAGGAGAAGTAAAAGCATTTCTCCTTTTTAAAGTCTGCTTTTAAACAGTATTATTTTTGAGGCAAAATCTTGTCTAAAATTGTTAGTAGGCAGGGTTTTACATCAAATACCAGGGGTGGCTGCACGAGAATGCCTATGTACCCCCCATGGGATGCCTCCTTGATGCAGAGTAATGCAAAGCAGGGTATTTGTGGCTTTGCATTCCTTTGAGGCATCTTTCCTGTGAAAAACAGGTTTTGTGCTGTAAAGTAAATCCCCCCCCAAAAATGTGTGCAGGTTTTGGTCAATTTTGCAATGCAAACCGGGAGCAAAAACTTTTATTTATGTGACCTATAGGTAATACTATTTTCCTCACACTCTTCTAACTTGTGCATTGCTTTGTCAGTTTATTTAGCAATATTAACATTTTACTGCCCTTCAGCAATAACTTGTAATGCATAATTCTCTTACTCGGCCTGAAGGGATACTCCTTGCAAGTAGGTACATGTCTTTCCTCAGAGCACCATAGCAAAGTGAGAAAAGAAGCTTATCTCCTAGATTTTCCTGGGGCATCAGGAGTCCCTCTCCTTCCTCCTTAATTCTACCTGTCCATCACTTAATAAAATCTGCACGCTCCCCCTCTCCCTCACCCCTTGATTCTTTGCCCTGACATGCTCCCTGTTGCCACACAACAGAACTTGTACAACCAAGCAATATTTCCTATGATTCTCAGGGTCTGTTTGTAACTTCTTCCCACGTGGGATGGTTGGGACTCGCACATGGAGTGTGGGGATCTCGAGGCTAGGATGGGTTAGAAGCTTGGAACAGGGGAAGAGAGGACGTGTGGAGCTAAGGCACGTGGACAGACAGGACAAGGCTCTTCAAACACTTGAAGAGACAGCATGAGGAATTGGGGCACATTGGCTGACACCGTGAGGAGCGTAAAGGACGAGGAAAGACAGTAATAGTAACTTGAGGCCGTGGAAAATGCAGCATTACAACCAGGATTGTGAGTAGCTCAGGGCACGTGGTTAGACTGTGCAAGGAGATGGACAGTGTGAGGAGAATTGTCCAATCTGGCGGTAGACTGTCACTTTTAGTACATAAGCTGTGAAGTTTGGGGCACATGGGCACTGGTGAGATCATAAGGCACGATGGACAGGTAGATAGATTCTCTAGGTAAATAGTGAGAGGGTGTTGTGGCCCAGGGGCATGCAGTGTGAGATGTGTGTGTCACAAAGACGCTATGAGGAGTTCCTACGACATGTTGACTTCAGCACATTCGGTCTACTATCGATCAAAGGCACTGAAGCTCAAGCGCCTAGAGGGGATCAGCTTACATCATGCACTATAATAAAGGTATTTTTTCACCCTTGCCGGAGCTGAACTTTGTGGTGATGTATAGACCAGTGAAGCAATTAGTCATAAAAGTGGTATACATGGAAAAAATAAAAATCTATGATGAAGCATCAGCTGCCAGATCCTGTCCTGAAACTCTGTTCAGATGTGGAACTTTAGACAAATACTCAAACACTTCTTTCCACATTGAGTGTTTATCACCAGCTGTTGACATTCCAAGAGAGAAGCAAGGCTAAGTTGTCATAGGTTAATGGAATAGTTCCTAGATCTGTAGTGTCTGTGATGGATACAATTTTAATATGTAAGTGTTTCATGCAGTAACAAAAAGTTAGGTCTACAGTCATGTGACCATTTGCCCAAAAAATATTGCATTACAATGCCACAGTTCCTGCAAGAACTTAGAGCAGCCTTAGTATGGAAATCCAGTACAATCAGCACTTTAATCACCATAATACATCTTATGCCTCGGATGTAAATCAACCTCCATTTTGTCAGTCACCCCTTATCAACAACTCCCCAACATCCAGTTTCTACCATTATTTTGATGAACAAATCTAAGAAAGCGTTTTACACAAATTAATCCCAAGTCTTTTAGCAATGCATTGAGGTTGTGCAAAATGGCTTGCTGTCATTTCCAGGGAGATGCTGGCATCAGGAAGACCCTAGACTATCTACGAAACGTGTGTCAGTGTTTAATTAATAATGATATTTGTACAAAATGGTCCAGTTTCTTTTTTTCCGTTGATACAAGGTTTCGCTCGCCATTTGGTGACAGTATTATAATTTGTGCTTGACATTGGAAGTGGACAAAATGGGCGCGTGTTCGACAAGTGCTGAGGCCCTTTCTTCACCACAGAGCAGATGTGGAGACCAGACTTCTACTGCGTATCCCAGAGGGGAATGTCAAAATTCTACAGGGTTTGAGCCTTTTGCAACTCTCTTCAGTTCAGGACATACTAGAAATTCTGCATCAAACCTCTTATGAAGCTTTTGCTTGACTTATTGCGATGAAGGGATGTAGGAGCTACCTAGAGTGGCATTCTGTGTGGATTTGTTTCATAAATGTAAGCCCACGTCTGGAATCAGCCCACTCTGGACTAGTCCTCATCCTTGTTTGTGTGTGTGTGGGTGGTAGGGTGGGGGACAGGTTTCTATGCCCTTAACAAAATAGCTTATCAAAGACTCTCAGACGCACAGCTAACATATCACAAGCGTGCTGGAGATCTCCCTGTCCTGAGGTCAGTAGCCACTGGATGAATATGTCATTCTTCCTCTGTCATTGCCCACGTCCTTTTTCAGTATCTGGGGATATAGGGAGATGAGGTTGCTTTGTTTGCATTTTTGAATCAATTTTTGAAGGGTGAGGATGCATGTGCTGAGATCTTCTACTCCGTGCCTGCAGCCTATCTTGAAACCAGCTGCCAGCGGTGTGAAGGACTGCTGAGGATGAACGAGACCTCACTGGTCGCAGCCTGTCAGTCATTGAACCCCTTTAGCCCGGAAGTCAGGGGCTATCATCAGATCTAGTCTGTGCCTCCATATCCTAAATCCCTGTGCAAGTAGTATTTCTATTATTGTTGCTAAAAAGCCTGCTAGAATTTTTAATTTTTCCTCTATCCATGCTTGGTGAACACAGAGAGAAACCTCTTGTCTTTTGTGGGAGAACAGGCTATCTACCCCAATAGCATTTTGATCCACATAGCAGGTCAATAAAATGAGTAATTGATTGTTACCGGACTTGTGGCCCTAAGTCAGAACTGAAGATCCACAAAGAGGGTAAGGCATAGTAACTAGTTTTATTAACGTCCTCCAAGCGCAATAAGGTTATAAACAAAGGAATGTGCCTGACTCCTCCCTGTCGCTGTAGACGGGTGCTTGTTGTGAGAGAGCTGGAGCTGAGGACCTGGACTGGTAATAACAGGCTGCTCCATCAGCATTCCACGCAGCCTCAGTAAGGGTGTCCAGGTGTCACATTCCAAAACTAGTTAACAGTGAGGATGCAATACCATAGATCTGAGTGTAGTCTTCGAGACCAGAAACCGCAACAACGGACCAGTGAAGCTACATCCGCTTTGGATCTCTTCTGTTCTTGCCAAAAATGCTTTGCATGGAAGGGGACATGCAAAAAGGTGGTCCAGCTTCCACCATTGACCTAATGCTTTCCAACCAGGTTCAGACATTTCCGTCACTTGCCTTGATCAGGAACACGAACCACTTGCATAGGACCTTACATGTAATTTCTATGGTTAACAAATAATTAAGGAGGAATCGCACGTACCCAAATGCTCCTTCAGTCGCAAATATTTAATAATGTTTTAAGCAGAAGCCAAATACATTTTAGGGGAGTTTTTCCAGTTCATGTTTTCCTTTTGCTAAAAGTGGCCACGCAATTACTGTGAAGAACCTGGGTGTCTGTTTAGAAAGGGATTTAAGCTAAAATGGTCCATTTTTCTCTGCTGTCGTCTCCAGAAGAATATTGCTCGGTGTTCAGAGTTTATGAAAATGACCAGCAAATATAACATCGAGTGCAGTGTTTTACAATTTCAAAGACTGCTGGTGTAAAATATGACTATTGCGACATTTGCAGGCATGAGATAATGTCATGTCATGTTTTCTTATGTTTGGTTATGTTATGCTATGTTATTCTATGCTATGTCATGTTATGTTGTGTCATGTTTGCTATGTTCTGCTGTGTTATGCTATGTTATCTTAGGTTATGTTAGGTTACTTTAACTGACTTTACCTTACCTTAACTTATCCTATCTCATGTCATGCTGTGTTATGACGCTTGTAGAGCACACTTTGCAGCCGAACAGATGTCTCAAGGCATTAATCTGTGTTGAGAAGCTTACCTGAGCATGTAAAAGAGGTGAGATTTATTTGACACATAAAATGAAAGATGTTTGTTTCCAAGCACAGCGAATCTGGTCGGTTATTGAAAAATAGGTATTGAAACATAGGCATCCATACAATCCAACAGGCCACCCTTAATAAAAAACTTAAACGGTTCTGATGATTGCATACCTTGATTGTCTGGGTGCAGTAATACACTAGCAAGAGGAACAGTGATTGTGTCCACAAGATATGTAGGTGTTCACCCATGTAGCAGCATACAGAGAATCCACTGACATTTAAGGTGAATCCTTGCCTCCAATGTAAGTTGATGCAGTGAATGAAACCGGGCCCAGGTTCCTCGGATGACAGGACAGACAGAGGGGGTCATTCTGACTCCCGCCGGGCGCGGTCACCGCGCGCCCGGCGGGAGCCGCCAAAATACCGTACCGCGGTCGGAAGACCGCGGTGGGTATTTTGAGGTTTCCCCTGGGCTGGCGGGCGGCCTCCAAAAGGCCGCCCGCCAGCCCAGGGGAAAACGTTCTTCCCACGATGAAGCCGGCTCGTAATCGAGCCGGCGGAGTGGGAAGGTGCGACGGGTGCTACTGCACCCGTCGCATATTTCACTGTCTGCTAAGCAGACAGTGAAATACAAGCGGGCCCTCTTACAGGGGCCCCTGCAGTGCCCATGCCATTGGCATGGGCACTGCAGGGGCCCCCAGGGGCCCTGCGACACCCCCTACCGCCATCCTGTTCCTGGCGGGCGAACCGCCAGGAACAGGATGGCGGTAGGGGGTGTCAGAATCCCCTCGGCGGCGCAGCAAGCTGCGCCGCCTTGGAGGATTCCAATGGGCAGTGGTAAACCGGCGGGAGACCGCCGGTTTACCATTTCTGACCGTGGCTGAACCGCGGCGGTCAGAATGCCCTCGGGAGCACCGCCAGCCTGTTGGCGGTGCTCCCGTGGTCGGTGGCCCTGGCGGCCACCGGCCGCCAGGGTCAGAATGACCCCCAGAGTCTTGCATTCTGCGCATTGTGCAGTTGAACAACCCAGAACAGAATAAGTTGTAGTCCACCCGCGAGTCCTCTCTAGCCTCAATTAAATTGTGGAACAAAATCAATGATCTTTTCCAGCCATGCCAAGTTAAATTAAAAAGGAAACTGATGACTCAGGATCTCGTGGAACGCAAGGAAAGTGTAGGTGAAGGGCAACCACAAGATCTTTGCTGTGGTGTAGAAGGTGGCAATCCGATGACAGGAGGAGAGATCGGTGTAGAAGCTTATTGAGTTTTGCTGTGGATGCAAGATATTACGTTCATTGTTGGGCTTAAATACTGAACCCAACTTTCGGCCCCATCAGACGGAATGTCATTCTGGTGAGTGTTTTAGACATAGCGTATCATGCCTGCGATGTTTCCAGAAAAAAGGATCCTAATTCTAAGGTATAAAGGGCCTGATTTATACTTTTTTAGCGCTGCATTTGTGTCATTTTTTGAGGTAAAAGCAGTGCACACTTACAAAATATAATTGTATTTTGTAAGTTTGCGCCGGTTTTGCATCAGAAAATGATGCAAATGTGGTGCTAAAAAAGTATAAACAGGCCCAAAATCTCACAATTTCGAGGCCAGCATGGCACTGTTATGGTATTTCTAAGCACAGAAATTCCTGTCTGTGGGGGTTCAGTTGCAAATTATCCGCTCATACCATTTTGAAATTACAACAGGATCATTTACTGGAAGTACCTTGAGTAGAAGTAGTGAAATAGAGAAAATATTAAATTATTTTGTCGTAGGTGATATGCAGAATTTGTTTTTTTTACAGTATTGAATTTTAAATGTATAAACGAATTAGGAAGACAGTTAAGGGTATCAATTTCAACCATGAGATATAATGATGGTGAGGTACAAAATATCATCTGTGTTTCACTTCTTGACATCAAAGGTCACCATTGTGAGATTTACAAGTTCACTATTTCACGAAACTGAGACTTTTATTGAAAAAAATGTTTACATTAGGCTTCTTGGGAATTTGAATAGCTTCTTTTAACTCACCCTGGTTAGATTTGCAACATGCAGTCACAGATGTGATACCGGCTGACAATTTAATTAACTTGAATAATTTGCTTCAATCGTAAAGGATCAATATACACCACCGCGTGTGTTCTCATTTTATTAGGAACCTTGTGATACACTGGCATTGTCTGCTCATGGGCTTCACCGGTATTTTATTTTCTTGAAAGCAATAACACAGATATACTTAATTATAAAATGCCACAATTTGGGAGGTCCTCTGTGACAAGGTAACAACTATGAGGCAAGAGTGTCTTTCATAATCAATACATACTCTTCTAAAAGAATAATTGGACTAAGATGGGGGCACGTTGAGTGGGATGATCTCAATTCAAGGAGCACCTAAAAAACGGACCCGCGACCATGACTTTTGCCTCTGAGAATAACTCTCGGGCCATATTTACTACATTAAAAAGTATACAAATCATAATTATTGCAAACTTTCATCAGAACAACAATCATGTGTGTATGACACATTTACAGTGCAAACAAGACATTACTACTTCTAATCGGAATCACCAATAGAAATAAACATTGTGAAGTTCCATGTCCTAACCTTTAACAGGTCTTCTCTCCATCACATAATCTAGCACCTTGACCAAACCACAGGATCCTTCTGAAATAAAACACTAAGCTCCCCAACTGGAGAACAAGAGCCAGCTCTGATTGGGACTTGATACCATAACAGAGGCCACCATATTAGGACCCCACTGACCCCCTTCTGAGAGATGTACTTGGTCAAAAGGGCTATAACTTGGTTACCTAACACAAGCCCATCTCCCGCTCTCGCTAGGTTTTAAACTGAAGTACCAGTAAAGGGGCTAGGACCAGTCACGTACGTGCCCCTCCCTGCCCTCCAACAGTCAACCACTACAGCTCCAAATGCTACTTTTGTAGGGTAAAGTCAAGCAACGTAGAAAAACTTTGATGCAGTATTCCAGAGGTGTGGTCTGCGTCCTCAGCAATGCATGATTGTACCATGCCAAAAATGCAACATCAGTGAAGGACCCCTTCTCCTTTAAAGCAACAATGAGAGTATTTCATAATCATACACACTCCCTTGCCTCAACTGTGGATGGGAAGAGAATGATATCCAGGTGGGGAGCATCATGGGAAGGAAGCATCTAAGAGTCACAGCAGACAACATTGTCATCTGACTCTTGCCTGCAAATTTTAATGAATCGTTGGAGCTGCCCCAACTCCAGCCGTCTGCAGACCCCACTGCACCAATATAGATACAAGCCGAGGAAGCTTGTTTTCGCTGGCGTATGTGCCTCCAGGCCCCACAAATTTGGCATCAGCCATGATGTGACCGCTGCCATGCTGCTGGGCACTCTGCTAATGGCAGCGTCCCCAAATTCAGGGATCTCCTCTTGTAGAAGTTCATTAGTTCGAGATGTTGAAGGTGAGACAAGTGGAAGAGTGGCAAAGAGAAGAGCGGGACGGACGCAGGAGAATAAGGAACCAGGTAAAATAGGGTGAGGAATAAGACTGATGAAAGTAGGTAAATTAGGTTAAAAAACAAATAGGTAAAAAGACAAAAAGTATGGCCAGGCAGTGAAAATGGGGTTTTAAAGACAAAGAGAGGGCAAGAGCAAGAAAGAGTGACCAAGCAAGGACAGGTAGGCATTGAGAGACAGGCGGAGGAAAGACTGTTAAGACAGACGGATATAGGGGGGAAAGAGTGAAAAAGAGATAGAGTTATGGAGAGAAATAGGTCTAGAGAACGACAACCAGATGCAAGAGGAAGAAAGAGGGAAATAGAGAAGGAAAAACACAGATTTATTTCTTCTTTATGGCACGTTTATTTCAAGTAAGTCGGTCCGAAGAGACTAACAGCGAAAAAGAGGAAGAGAATGGAGGGCAGTAGGGAATACTTGTGTGTGGTGTTAGTAAGTGCATGGAATGGAATGTAGTAAAGAAACATTTTTTTTATTAAAAAGTATCCTATCCTCCCCGACACTTTGTAATAAAGGATGCCACTCCGTTACAATGTACAATTGTTTCTTTGCTCTCAACTCTGTCGCAGAACTCAGACAGGGATATCTCTCTATCTCTTCCCAGACCCCAATAGCCAACCGTCCTCCCAGACTCCACACACACCATAATTCCACATTCCCCTGCATGCCCTCTCCATTCTCCATCCCATTCACTAAACAACACCTCACATCCCCCCCTTTGTGTACACACAAATACCAATAAGGTACAACTATAATGCTAAATAATAAATATAACTCTAAAATGTTGACAATAAATAGTACTAAATACCCTGCCTCTAAGATATCTATATGCAAAGCACATTACATTTGAAAGTAAGAGTACACGTTAATTCGTACCTGTGTTAAGAATACCTCATAAGGGATAATCATACATGCTGTTTCTTTAATACAAAGTCTTTAAGACTGGCAGGTGTGCGAATTATTCTACCCAATCTTCCAGTTCTTTCCACAGTGTATGAGTAAGTACGTCCAGAAAGAGAAAGATAGACTCACAGAGGGAGAACGCTGAGGCAGAGGGAGAAAAGTGAGGCGGAACAAAGAAATACAGGGAAAGACATAAGCAGGCTCCTGTAAATACCGCTGCACTTGACCTCTGCTGACCTCCAGTGTGTGCCATTTTCCTTGTTGCATCTGTTGGCGCACTCAGGCTGTGTACTTGGTTGCCATGGAGACGCTGCATCCTGATGCTCTGGAAGGATTTCAAAAGACCGTCTCTTGTTGCTGCAAGTAAAGCAATTTACCAAGAAAGGAGAGATTTCCCCCGGGCTGTGCTAGGGCAAGAGGGGGGCTTGAGAACAAGCGCCTCTTCAGAGCAGGAAATACTGCCTCTGGCCCACCAGGACTGCTCTCGGTACCAACAGCAGGGGTTAATGTTAATGATACCCCCTACTTCTCCGCAAACCCACTCCGTGCCATGAGAATCAGTGCAGTGGTTGTTATATTAGACAGGATCAAGCAGTGCCTTACAGGTTACAGCAGCCAGCATAGAACAGAAGCTAAATTGTGCCGAACAATAAAAGGGAAAACATATCAAACCACTCAACAATATTGTCAAAGCCAATAGATCCACCTTTGTTTTTATCGTGAAAAGTGTTTGTGAATTGGGGCAGATAATTTACTGTCTGTATCACGATATAACTTAATTTCGAAAGATGGACAATGTCCTTGCAATGACGGTGACGTTTGGTGAGCTGGGGTTGTGTCTTCAAAGTGTTATAGCTGTCTGGCAAAGAGGAGCTTAGTGCTTGAAATGGAAGTGATGTTTGGTTGACGAACAGGGGCACTTGTTGTACTTTTGACATTCATCTGTCATCTATTATTTGTGGATTTCTATGGAGTTCCATATTGAATGTAATAAACTGTGACATTTTCTGGTGAAGAGTAAGTGTGCATGGCATGAGTGTAATACGTGCCTGGAAAGAGAATGGTGTGATGGATGGTGAAGGGGGTTTGTGCATTTGCCACAAGTATAGTATTTTGTTTGGCGAGAAGTAGTACTGTACTTGCTCTGCGTGTTGTATTTGTTGAGGGGGAATTGTGTGTGCTATGAGGGCTATGTGTACCTCGGAAGAAAATGTCTGTGCTCTTGCCATGAATGTGATGTATGGTGAAGGGGTCTTGTGCGTACAGTGCACTTGCTACAACTAGGGTATTTGGGGAAGAGTGGCCTTCCACTTGCTAAGAGTATGATATTTGTCTGGGTAAGTGTGGTGGATGCACTTGCTGTAAGTGTGCTAACATGTCTATTGGAAGAGGGGCATTCTTTTTAGAGTGTGACTGTGATATCTAATTGTTGAAGGGTAGGGTGTGTTTGTTGTGCTTGTGATACTTGTCCGATGAAGAGGAATTGTGAATGGTAAGGGAATGATTGAGCACTTACCATGAGTTCTATATATGGTGATGAGGACTTGCAACGAGTATGGTATTTGTCTGGTGAAAGGTAGCAATGCACTTGCTATAAGGATGATATTTGTCTGCTGAAGAAGAAGTTTCACTTGCTGTGCTATTAGTGATATGTTTGGGGGAGAGGGTTTTTGTGTCTCACTGGTGAAGTTTGGTGTGTATTTGTTATGTTATGCATATTTGTAGTGTGCACTGTCACACAGGACAGTGTGCTGGAGCTGAGCATGTGTGAGTTGATTCAAACCTATGGCCTAATGGAACTACTAAAAAAAAATACGGTCTTCAACTTCTTGCGGAATTCAATAATTGAAGAGGAGGCTCTTATGCAGGGGCAGTTCCTCCGCAATGGCAGCGCCTGCTAGCTAAGAGCCAGCAGCCGACAAATAAAACAATATTTCATTTTCATTTTATTTTTCAGCTGCTGGCCCAGTCAGCATGCGCAGGGAGGAGCAGTGCTGGGCCATGGGAGGGGGTTGAGGAGTGTAGTGCACTAAGGGCACATGTCAGTTTGGCCAGCCAAACTGACATGTGCCCTTAGGTTTCTCCAACCAGGTTGTGTTGCATAGCGGGGTCGGAGAAACTGCACAGACCCAGTTTACTGTCTGAGCGGCAGACCAAGCCACTCAGACCAATCCCAATGCCCCTCTCATACTAGGCATAGCATGAAAGCAGTGCCAGGATTGTGTGGGAAGCCTGTGCTGGTGTCCCAGAGACTGTTAGGACACCAGGAGAGCAGAGGAGCGAGGTGGCAGGCCGTGACAGCGTCAGAATGATAAACTTTTTATTATTATTTGTGTTTTTCCCATCCCTGTCGTCGTCGTCCCCATGCTCCTTGATGTGCAGTGGCAGCCGCTGCTCTTATGTGTAGCGTCAGGAGGTTCAATAATTTCAGAATGATATAGGAGAAAGCTCAACCACTGGATTTGGTATTCTGTCTGTGTAGGAGGTATACAAGTAGGAGTTCAGATGAGCAAAGATGTCTGAAA
The DNA here is from genome assembly GCF_031143425.1 of Pleurodeles waltl. Lineage (NCBI taxonomy): Eukaryota > Metazoa > Chordata > Amphibia > Caudata > Salamandridae > Pleurodeles > Pleurodeles waltl. The sequence continues at coordinate 639,440,375 of NC_090446.1, read as the reverse complement.
GGTTTGTGAAAGCAGATACGATTGTTGAGGTATGTTCGGCCTGTGTTATGTAGTGCCTTGGAAGTATGGGTGAAGTGCCTGGTTTGTGTTTGTTCGTGCATGGGGAGCTAGTGGAGCTCCTTCGGGTGTGGTGTGATGTGAATGGAGTGTGGGAAACTGCTAGTCATTCTAGCTGCCTTCTTCTGAATAGTCTGCAGCCTTCCGGTGAGTTTTTTGCACAAGTGGTGCAAAAACGTCTGTGATGGTGTCAGTGAAGTTGGTGTGTGGTGGTCTGTCGATGAGAGTTCCTTTTAAGGTGAAGTTAATTGCAATGTGGCGCTTGACGGCAGGTGTTCCATCTTGGAACAGGACATATCCGTAGAGGTAGTGCAGATGATGCCATTCATGTGGATGACGGTGACTCCGCCTCTGGATTTGTGAAGTCTGTCTTGTCCGGCAATCTTGTAGCCAGGTGGATAGTCGTGGTGATGTCAGGTGATGATGTGGGGTTCAGGCAGGTTTTCATGAAGAAAAAGTAGGTCCAGGGTGTTGTCATTCCAGATCGCTGTGGCATATTTGGTGAGTGAGAGGGTGTTGAGGAGTATGCATGTGAGTGTAGTGTATGAATGGTTGCTGAACTTTGTGAGGAGTGTGAGAGAGTGCGGTGTTGGGTGATGTCACTAGGTAACTCTAGTGGAGAAGGATTTACGTTTGTGTTGTGAGTGTGATATCTAATAAAGCAAGAAAGGTTGTGTGCTTGCTATAATTGTGTTATTTACCTGGCGGAGAGAGGTTGTACTACTGAATGAATATGAATATGAGATATTTCCGGTGGAGATGTGATGTTTGTGATCAGTGTAGTAAATACCTAGTGAAGAGAGGTTTTACACTTTTTAGAGGAGTGATATTTCTCTGGCGAAGAAGGGTTGTGTACTAGTTGTGTGATATATGTCTAGTGAAGAGAGGATGTGCATTTGCAATGAGTGAAATATATGGCTAGAGGAGAGGGTGTATGTGATGAGTCTGATATTTATTTGGTTAAGAGGGTTGTGTGTTTCTTATTTGTGTGATATGTATCTAGTCAAGATGGTTATGTGCTTGAGTGTTACATGTACCCCGCAAAAAAGAAATATGCACTCGTTGTGAATGTATATGTGCGGTGGACAGGGGTTTTATACTTATATTGAGTGTCATGTTTGACAAAGGGCATTGCGCACATGCATGAGTGTGGCATTTTTCCGGAGAACGGAGGCTGTGCAGTTGCTATGGGAGTGATATATTTCTGTTGGAGCAAGGTTGTGTGTTGTGAGTGTGATGTATTTCTGGTGAAAAGATGTTGTGTACTGCTAAGAGTGTGTTGTACGTCTGGTGGAGAGAGATTTTGCATCTGCTATGAGCGCCATATAAGTCTGGTGAGGGTAATAGTGAATTTACTATGAAAGAGAAGTTGGCTTTCTAGAGAGAGGTTGTTGTGTGTTTATTACAAGTGTGATATATGTTTGGGGAAGAATTGTTGTGCATTTGCCTAAGGCGTTATATGTCCCTGTGCCCCTGTTCACGTGCTATAAATGTAATCATTAGGTGATGTTTGTTAGCTAAAGCTGTGCGATGACCATTTTACTTTTATAAGAACATAAAGTCATCTAATATTCCATTTTGTAATTTATTATACGCACAGCAAATTAAGGGGGTCATGACCGCCGGGGCCGGGGATGCGGGAGCACCGCCAACAGGCTGGCGGTGCCCCGCAGGGCATTCTGACCGCGGCGGTTTGGCCGCGGTCAGAACAGGAAAACCGGCGGTCTCCCGCCGGTTTTCCGCTGCCCTGCTGAATCCTCCATGGCGGTGCAGCTTGCTGCACTGCCATGGGGATTCAGACACCCCATACCGCCATCCTGTTCCTGGCGGTTCGCCCGCCAGGAACAGGATGGCGGTATGGGGTGTCGTGGGGCCCCAGGGGGCCCCTGCAGTGCCCATGCCAATGGCATGGGCACTGCAGGGGCCCCCGTAAGAGGGCCCCACAAAGAATTTCAGTGTCTGCTCAGCAGACACTGAAATTCGCAACGGGTGCAACTGCACCCGTCGCACCTTACCACTCCGCCGGCTCCATTCGGAGCCGCCTTCCTCGTGGGAAGGGGGTTTCCCGCTGGGCTGACGGGCGGCCTTCTGGCGGTCGCCCGCCAGCCCAGCGGGAAACACAGAATAACCGCAGCGGTCTTCTGACCGCGGTGCGGTATTCTGGAGGGGGGAACTCTGGCGGGCGGCCTCCGCCGCCCGCCAGAGTTAGAATGACCCCCTAAGTGTCTTTCAATTTGAACTCATTTTCTTCAAAAGGTTTCCATTCTTTCAGCAGCCTGATGAGCCGTAGACATGTGTATGCATTGAATTATAATGGGAAAGGGCCCAGCCCAGTGTGGGGGTGTGGGCAATTTTTAAGTATATATATGTTTGTGCATTATTAACAATCACCAGAATGCATTTTCACTCTCAATTTTACATGTACATACTTATATAGTGCTGTTGCTTTAGAAACACATTTTGTGTGATATGTAGAAATTAGTTTTCCTAACATGAATTAAGTAGGCCTCAAATTAGATGTAAACGTCATCTTCCCTGTTACTTATGTTTCTTCCCCCCTTGCCCAATTTCCCTCCTCACAATTTCCGCAGCATGCAGTCAATATGAGATGTAGTGGTTTATTTACACTGTTATTGTTATCCTTCTCTCGATGAACGTTCAGTCACAACCTGATAACTAGGTACTTCCGCGGATTCACAGTGACCATTCATTCACATAATGCATTATTGTTCCTGTATCTAGTTATGTTCTAGCATCTTCAGATAATATTGGCATGGAAAGTGCCGACTAATTATTTATGTAGTGGCAGACCGCATAGGCGTTAAGCCAATATGTTGTTTACTTTTCATGTGTTGTGATTTGCTGATAAAATGGTCCATTTGTTCATACCACAGTGAGTCTGCAGGTTTTGTAATAATATATATGTGTAAATAATGTGTAAAATCCCTCCTACTGGGGATGAGCTATGTTGCTTTCCTTTTCTACTAGGGATGATGTCCACTTCTTTAATGGTTGTGCTGCCTACTTGGGACTTAGAATATTTTTTGCATTCTCTGTGTAACTGTACATGGAGAGCTATCATGACATTTTCTCTGTACAGCTTATTTTTGAAGTCTATAATAAAACACTTTGGCCCTCATCATAACCTTGTTGGTAAAAAACCGCCTACCGCCGCGGCGACGGCCACCAAAAGACCCTCGCTGCGGCTACCAGCTGTCTGCCATAATATGACCATAGCTGGAGTTCCAGCACAAGAAAAGCGGAAATCCGGCTGTGGTCATACTGGCCGATGGCGGTAAGGTGGCGCTGCTACCACCAGCAGTGCCACACCTTTAGACTGCCACCAGCCATATTATGACAAATAATACAGCCTGGACCTTGAAGTAGACTGGGAGGCAAGGGAGTTAGCAACAGATTTACAATTTCATCTCGTTAAGCCCATTTGGGCACACAATGAGGACCAGGAATTGATAGGGAAAGTTTAGTCACTTTATTACAAATTAGTAATCATTACATTATATATGCAAATTAGAATCAAATTGAAAAGATACGGAATCAAAGCTGGCAAGCTAAAATGCTCGAATAGATTCAATCTCAATGGCATAAGGCATACAAAAATTAGTCACAGCTACAGGAAACAAACAAAAAATGACATTCCTTCTAATCACGAACAACTTTAAGGTTATCTATCTCAGGTTCTAACTAAAATGGAAATGCAGTCTAAAAGGTGTCAAAGGGGTTGAGAATGAAGCACGATAGGTGTCAGCATCATAAAGAATCCAGTAGAAGTCTTTATAGAAAGGAACCAGTGTTGCACGAAGCAACACACTGTAGGGGCAATAGGGGTGTGAGGAGGTCTGCACCTCTCAAAAATCCATAGAAATCGGCCATGACTCTAACAATGGGAGCATTAACTTACAATTGAAAGTTTCAGGAGCATCCATATCTCCAAACGTATCACCAAATATCCAATTAATTATCTTCCTCATGGAACAAGCTTGCAACATTTGTCGAATCTCCCATCCCACAGAGCTCCAATGATCAGGTTAACCTTGAGTGTCTTCATTTAAGATACTGAATGAATAGGAGGCTTCTTCTGCTCATTAAATTGTCGACTCCATTCCAAGATTTCTCTTCGCAAGCCTCTCATCTCTAAGTCACAAAAAATCATGAATGCATGCAGAGCACGGAGAAATATAATTCATGTTAATGTGAAGGGCCTAGTTAGGACAACTTAATAAACCATTGTCAATGTGCACTCTTAATACACAATTCCGGGTGAAAGCATTATGTCAAAATAAATGTGAAACTTGAATAAATTAATTCATTATTACATATGCAATGTACCTTTTCAATAAATGCAACATTTCAAAATACAATTATAAACGTGAATGAGAACTTCAAATCTTCATGTTAAGGCTAAACATTAGAGTACAACTATGCATATAAACTATTTCTACAGTGCATGTGCTTTCAATAATGTTTTGATGCTTCACTTTACAATAATAATGTTAAATCACACAGAGTATATCATGTTGGTTACATATTTGTATCACTTCAGTAACATGTAGGAGTGCAACCACAATTATGCTGCTCCACTTGCAAACACATCACCTCATGACATAATCCGGAAGTGATGTTACAGGTGGGCTTTGACCGTGCTTCTTCAAGCCGGTCTGAGGCTTAAATGTGTAGCTTTGTAAATTGTTGCAAGTCCTGTGATTGAAGAAATCGAACTCATTAACCCCTAGGCAACAACCCATGTGATAGATGTTTATTTTTGTTACATGAATCCCCAAATGCTGGTAGCAAACAGAACACAGGAGGTGGCCCCTGCGGCTCTACATAAACTCCCCACTGGTTCACAGCCTGCTAATGGTAGGACTAGTCAATAAATGACAGGCCTCAGCATCTAGACATCTGTAACATGAGATTCTGTACCATGTCCAATACATAAAATCAAATAAATATAGATGTCCTGTACAATGCAATTGGTTACAAAATAATTATTTTTAATAGACAACATCATTAATATAAAGAAAAAAGGAGGCACACCTATGACACCCTGCAGTCTTTTCCTCCTGTCTGTTCTAAAGAACTAGTCTAAACAGGGTGTTACAGCAATCATAAAAAGCATATTTTCTCTTTTTTATTCAATGGTTTGCACAGTGCTAGTGTGGCCTACCAGATGCTTTGTGGCACTTTCCTAGGGAAGGGCGTTATAGGGGAACTAAAAGCAGGACGCTCACCCCCCCGCCCCCATGGCCCCCCAAATGCCAAATGAAAGACGTAATGTTGGGTTGGGGATGGGGTTCACTAAAGCCAGGACTGACAGCTGTGAAGCAGGTCAAAAACCTCGAGGGCCAGGTGCATCTGTGCGGACTTCCTGAATATAAGAAAGAAGGCTTCACTGCAGAGGGCTAAAAGACATCACTTGCATACATGTGGCACCCAAGGTAGAGCTGGGCAAAGATACCTGCAAAGAGTGTAATATAGTCATTGAGGAAAGCAGGAAAGGTGGCCAGGAGTGGACAAAAAGAAGCCTAGTTTTACCTTGTGAGATCTGTTGAACATAACGTAAGTGAACCAGCAGGGATCAGTCTATCGGTGTCACAGTTGGCTGCAACAGAGTTCAATAGTGCATCATAACAGACAGCGTCAAATGCAGGCGTGGGGCCAGTGCTATCACATACGCGCAATGTTAGTCGACGTAGTAGTTTTATTCTTTGTCAGGTCAGCACTGCGAACACCTCAATCTCGAAAATTGCATGTTTTGGATTTCAAATGCCAATTGCTGTGTGAGGGCGTGGACATGGTGGTTGTACTTGTCTTGACTTCCTGAAGTGTTCTAACTAAAAAATGTTTGCTGCTGACAGAATAAGGTGAAGGGCAAGAGAGAAGGGTTGACTCTCAACTTCCACTGCAAAGGGAGGACTCTTGCTCCAGCATGGTCGTTGGTCGTGCTACTCCCCGGCCACATGTGGCCAATAGGAGTACACTATAAGTGTTTGATGTTACCAATTGGACACCGACTCCAATGGGTTGACGCGTGTGTTGCAAGGCAATTGTTCTGATCCTACATAATTGAAACAAGTTAAAAGGGATTACTGAGGGGACACCCAAGATTGCATGGATGCAGTTGTCATTGCTCCGTAGTCATATCCCGTAGGGCAAAGTAGTTTGTGTTGGAAGGGCGGGACGCAGCTCTTACTTGGCACCCAACAACCTGGTTTCACAGTCGGGCTGCTGGGTGGAGCTTGGTAGTGTATGAGCATTGTAAAGTTGGTTTAGTCACTGTCAGGTGGGAGAGGGATCGTGCCAGGTAGGATATTCACTCTTTGCTCACCTGTGCTTTATGTAGCTCTCTGCTTTCGGCTTGCTTTGCTCCTTTGTGAATTCTGCTGGGCTTCATCCCTCGACAGTAGGACACCACTAGGTCTTCGGTGAACAAAACGTGGGAGGACGTTTGACCAGGACTGTGCAGTTTGTATTACTCAAGCACAGTATTCACTCAGTTCCCATTATTCGCTTGAATGGAGTTCACAGAATGTCATGTTTTTACTCTGTTTGCACCCTCTCAGGGTTTACTCACACAAGTGTTTATTGGGAGGGAACTTGTGAGCATTTTGTATGTTTGTCTTAGTTTTTTCTTGAGAGTGATTCATGACAAATAGCATTTAAGTAAAAATGGTTGGAAAAATTCCGACTTTCCCTCAAAAGCACCCCCTGTGCTGCACTAGTGCAATAATGTGCATGTCTTGCACTTGTATTTAGGATGCTGGTAGTGCAAAAAGCCGTAGCAACCAGTGTGGGAGTTTGAACTTGGGAGTGGATCGTTGGCCCCATGCAGCCTACCCAGCTTCAGCACCATTTACAGCAGACTGAGACACAGATATCATTTCCAGCTTTACTTTGTGTCTCCCGACTCATTCTCAACTTTGTGTGTAATAATTATTATGGCAAAAGTGATGCATGTGTTATTGTGTGTTGTGTTACTTGATGTTATCATATTGGCATTTATATAGGGTACTTCTGCCAATTGTCTGGCTCTCTTAACACTTTTGACAATCGAAGGCTTCCCATATGGGTCTGTTCTTATTATCACATACTCGATATCAGCTTGTGGAGAAGTATCGTGTGTTGTGGTTTGGTCCAAATCGCTGGAGGGTGGCTGTCTTATTTATTTGTATGTCCCATTTGATTTTAAGGATTGGAGGCCTTCAGACCTAAACCGAACTAGAAAAAGTAGGAACGTGCTGTACAAGCCTTATACAAAATATACAAAAACATAAAATGTATATAACATCCACGTGAACTACGTTCAAGTTGCCTGTATGTTTAGAAGAGATTATATTTGTTTTATACTGTGTGTAGACTTCCAGAGTGGGAGGCTCCTGGAGTTATAGCTCTGTGGTAAAGTGTGACGTCTGTGGCATATGGACGCTGACCAGTGCCTGAGGTTATTTCCTGACAGGTCCAAGATATTTCTGTCAGTTTACCCGTTCAGTGCCAGCTTACACAGCAAAATGTTTACACAAAGGAGGCCCAAAGACCTCCCTGCTGGGATACCTGGTGATTTGTCGACGCGTCGGGGGGGGGGCTTTAGAAAGCCAATAGGCTGTAGCAGAGTGGGTCACGTGACAACCGCTGCTGATTTCCCAATAGCCCTGCCTGCTTTTAGCCAGAATCTACGACTGACAGGGCTTGCCAGTGCCTCGTGTATTGGCAGGAGGAGACGTTTGATCGGATTCCTGGCAATTAGGAGGTGTGGCAGTATTCCAAGGACCGAGTGTACCATATATTTAACTTTGCGCAAACATACAAGAGTGGGGCGTGGACCAGGACGTTATTCGCCACCCCGGAAATGCAGCCTGATAGGGAAGTGTGCTCTGGGATCCATGGTCTAATTTTAGAAGGAATTGAGACTGCACACTGATGACACATATCGTGCAGCTGAACTGCAATTTCATAGTAAACCTGGGCAGGAGAGGTGAAATGTGCGCAATAAGATCTCACTGCTCAAAGGTGTGTGACGGCATAAGACGGACCATGCTTGGAGCAAAGGCGAAGTAGGAGTTAAAGGTCCCCGGACTTCCTGTGTAGCTGATGACGGTGAAGGATGACCCGCTGATGTGGAAATCATGCGAATGCCAGGGCACCCAATGACTCTGAAACGAGGGTACTGCTGTTTAAAAGCCACTATTTTTCCGATTCCCCAGCCTACTTCGCCTTTGAGAGGGTCCTGCCTGCATGGGATTCTCATAGTTTTTTATGACTGCAGCCTTGCAACCCTGTACCCACTTTGCATGAGATGGTCTACTCTGCATTGCCCAATTGACTGGCGCCACTTGGGCATGAACAGTGCGTGCCACGTGTGCATGCTACAGGAGCTCTCCAGCGTAGGTTTCAGAGGGCTCAATCCAGATAGACAGCTTTAGAATATGTGATGTTGCAAGCAGTGGCTTGCTTTCCAGGTGGGTTATCCCCATTAGGTTTTCGGATACTATTGGTGTAGTGGTGGTCTTGCTTACTACAGATGTCACTTGTAATTGTCTATTAGTTGCGGGAAAGTCAAAGTCACGTTAATTAGCATAGTTAATTAAAGCCAGTGTCAACTATAAAATCGATATACATACGTCCAAACAATTAAACACGCAAAACATCCTTTATTATTTAATGTAAAAGTGCCCAGAAATTAAAGGAACAATCAAATCCTACATATATAAACCTAAGAACATATTCATAAAAATTGAACTGTAAATGTACGCTGAGACCAGTAAATAAAAACACTTTGTTTCAGCTGGGAAGGCACCAGAGCTTAGTTTATACAACAGGGTGCCTTAGATGGACTGTGCAACGATCCTACTGAGTGCTTTCCTCACTAGAGGCTGGTCCTTAAGTCCAGGCAGGATCAAGTCGCTCCTTTAAAGTGCCTGTGCAACATAAAACATTACGCATCATTTGAAGAACAAACCATGTATAAGTACTACTGGGGGACTGTTGTCTAAGGGTATTTTAAAACAAGGGGTTCTCTTGCAACTATACTACAAGGGGCTAATAAAACCTTTCAAATGCTCAATTGTTCTTAACAAGCACCACAGGCCACTTTTTAAAATATCTGTTAATGACTACCCACTAGCATGATTGCTCTCAATAGGAGCTCTTGCCTTAAACCTGTCCTTACTCAGTCTTTTTAGACATTTCTTTATACCCGGCATTAAAAACTTTACACCCATGCAAGCCAGAGGAATTGAGGTGCCACCTAGCCCTGTGATCACTGCTTGTCTACACGAGCGAAGGTTCAGTTTCCTAAACATTTGTTTCAAGTGCCTTTCCCTGTGTTCTGCTTTTGCCAAACACACACAAAAACTGTGTTCTAGTGAATCTTTCTTGTACCCGCAAAGACGACAAGATTGAGTTTGCGGCTGGAGTTTCCAGCAAGGAACAACGTTTTTGGTCTTCATCATACTGAAGCAAAATAGCATGTACCGGTGTTTCATAACTTGAGAAAAATTTACTGATAGGTATTCCTGGGCTCTCAGATTTTTATATGATTATATTACTGTTCAGGGATGCCGTCTTAGAGCAAATTAGTTTTTATCTGTTAAAAAAGACAAGAACTGGGTTGAGGTTTGCTATGCCTTTGAACGCCGCTTTCCACAAGCTTGTGGCCCATGTCTTGCAGGGCTAGTTCCTTGATTGCCTGATTTAAATGATGACCCCATGATCCTTTTCGGTTGCTACTCTGTTGCTCCTCAATTTCCGTCCAGCATAGATTGCTGATGGAGCCAGCATCAATCAATCAATCAATCAGGGAATTTGTAAAGTGCACTACTCACCCGTGAGAGTCTCCAGGTGGGGGGGGGGGCTGTTACTGCTCGAACATCCAAGTCTTGAGATGTCTCCTGAAGGTAAGGAGGTCCTTGGTCTGATGCAGGTGGGTGAGAAGAGTGTTCCACATCTTGGCGGCGAGGTGCGAGAATGATCTGCCACCGGTGGTTGTTCTGCGGATGCGTGGTACAGTGGAGAGGGCAAGGTCGGCGAAGCAAGGCCATCGGGTTGGGGTGTAGAAGGAGAGCCGTCTGTTGAGGTATTCTGGTCCGGTGTTGTGCAGTGCCTTGAGAGCATAGGTGAGGAGTTTGAAGGTGATTCTCTTGTTGATGGGGAGCCAATGCAGGTCTCTCAGGTGGGCTGTGATGTGGCAGTGGCAGGGGATGTCCAGGATGCTTTGCAGTATTTTCTGGAGCGTGGCTGTGGTTCCTGCATAGAAGGCATTGGCGTAGTCCAGTTTGCTCCTTACGAGGGCTTGGGTGACTGTTCTTCTGGTTTCAGTGGGGATCTATCTGTAGATATTCCGAAGCATGCCAAGGGAGTTGAAGCAGGAGGAGGAGATGGCGTTGACTTGCTGGGTCATAGATAGTGAAGAGTCCAGGATGAATCCCAGGTTGTGTGAGTGGTCAGTGGGTGTTGTTGCGGTTCCCAGTGTGGCAGACCATCAGGAGTCGTCCCATGTTGAGGGGGTGGAGCCGAAAATGAGGACCTCAGTCTTTTCGGAATTCAGTTTAAGGCAGCTGTTCTTCATCCATTCGGCAATGGCCTTCATTCCTTCATGGAGCTTGGTCTTGGCCGTGACCTTGGTGAGGGAGAGGATCTGCTGGGTGTCATCAGCGTATGAGATGATGTTGAGTTTGTGAGATCGGGCGATGTTAGCGAGCAGAGCCATGTAGGCGTTGAAGAGGGTCGGTGTAAGGAAATGCCTCCTTGGCATGGTTGCCCCCTGACTTTTTGCCTTTGCTGATGCTATGTTTACAATTGAAAGTGTGCTGAGGCCTGCTAACCAGGCCCCAGCACCAGTGTTCTTTCCCTAACCTGTACTTTTGTATCCACAATTGGCAGACCCTGGCATCCAGATAAGTCCCTTGTAACTGGTACCTCTAGTACCAAGGGCCCTGATGCCAAGGAAGGTCTCTAAGGGCTGCAGCATGTCTTATGCCACCCTGGAGACCTCTCACTCAGCACAGACACACTGCTTACCAGCTTGTGTGTGCTAGTGAGGACAAAACGAGTAAGTCGACATGGCACTCCCCTCAGGGTGCCATGCCAGCCTCTCACTGCCTATGCAGTATAGGTAAGACACCCCTCTAGCAGGCCTTACAGCCCTAAGGCAGGGTGCACTATACCATAGGTGAGGGTACCAGTGCATGAGCATGGTACCCCTACAGTGTCTAAACAAAACCTTAGACATTGTAAGTGCAGGGTAGCCATAAGAGTATATGGTCTGGGAGTCTGTCAAACACGAACTCCACAGCACCATAATGGCTACACTGAAAACTGGGAAGTTTGGTATCAAACTTCTCAGCACAATAAATGCACACTGATGCCAGTGTACATTTTATTGTAAAATACACCCCAGAGGGCACCTTAGAGGTGCCCCCTGAAACTTACCCGACTATCTGTGTAGGCTGACTAGTTTTAGCAGCCTGCCACAAACCGAGACATGTTGCTGGCCCCATGGGGAGAGTGCCTTTGTCACTCTGAGGCCAGTAACAAAGCCTGCACTGGGTGGAGATGCTAACACCTCTCCCAGGCAGGAATTGTCACACCTGGCGGTGAGCCTCAAAGGCTCACCTCCTTTGTGCCAACCCAGCAGGACACTCCAGCTAGTGGAGTTGCCCGCCCCCTCCGGCCAGGCCCCACTTTTGGCGGCAAGGCCGGAGAAAATAATGAGAATAACAAGGAGGAGTCACTGGCCAGTCAGGACAGCCCCTAAGGTGTCCTGAGCTGAGGTGACTCTAACTTTTAGAAATCCTCCATCTTGCAGATGGAGGATTCCCCCAATAGGGTTAGGATTGTGACCCCCTCCCCTTGGGAGGAGGCACAAAGAGGGTGTACCCACCCTCAGGGCTAGTAGCCATTGGCTACTAACCCCCCAGACCTAAACACGCCCTTAAATTTAGTATTTAAGGGCTACCCTGAACCCTAGAAAATTAGATTCCTGCAACAAGAAGAAGGACTGCCCAGCTGAAAACCCCTGCAGCGGAAGACCAGAAGACGACAACTGCCTTGGCTCCAGAAACTCACCGGCCTGTCTCCTGCCTTCCAAAGATCCTGCTCCAGCGACGCCTTCCGAAGGGACCAGCGACCTCGACATCCTCTGAGGACTGCCCCTGCTTCGAAAAGACAAGAAACTCCCGAGGACAGCGGACCTGCTCCAAGAAAAGCTGCAACTTTGTTTCCAGCAGCTTTAAAGAACCCTGCAAGCTCCCCGCAAGAAGCGTGAGACTTGCAACACTGCACCCGGCGACCCCGACTCGGCTGGCGGAGACCCGACACCTCAGGAGGGACCCCAGGACTACTCTGATACTGTGAGTACCAAAACCTGTCCCCCCTGAGCCCCCACAGCGCCGCCTGCAGAGGGAATCCCGAGGCTTCCCCTGACCGCGACTCTTTGAACCTAAAGTCCCGACGCCTGGGAGAGACCCTGCACCCGCAGCCCCCAGGACCTGAAGGACCGGACTTTCACTGGAGAAGTGACCCCCAGGAGTCCCTCTCCCTTGCCCAAGTGGAGGTTTCCCCGAGGAATCCCCCCCTTGCCTGCCTGCAGCGCTGAAGAGATCCCGAGATCTCTCATAGACTAACATTGCGAACCCGACGCTTGTTTCTACACTGCACCCGGCCGCCCCCGCGCCGCTGAGGGTGAAATTTCTGTGTGGACTCGTGTCCCCCCCGGTGCCCTACAAAACCCCCCTGGTCTGCCCTCCGAAGACGCGGGTACTTACCTGCAAGCAGACCGGAACCGGGGCACCCCCTTCTCTCCATTCTAGCCTATGTGTTTTGGGCACCACTTTGAACTCTGCACCTGACCGGCCCGGAGCTGCTGGTGTGGTGACTTTGGGGTTGCTCTGAACCCCCAACGGTGGGCTACCTTGGACCAAGAACTGAACCCTGTAAGTGTCTTACTTACCTGGTAAAACTAATCAAAACTTACCTCCCCTAGGAACTGTGAAAATTGCACTAAGTGTCCACTTTTAAAACAGCTATTTGTGAATAACTTGAAAAGTATACATGCAATTTTGATGATTTGAAGTTCCTAAAGTACTTACCTGCAATACCTTTCGAATGAGCTATTACATGTAGAATTTGAACCTGTGGTTCTTAAAATAAACTAAGAAAAGATATTTTTCTATATAAAAACCTATTGGCTGGATTTGTCTCTGAGTGTGTGTACCTCATTTATTGTCTATGTGTATGTACAACAAATGCTTAACACTACTCCTTGGATAAGCCTACTGCTCGACCACACTACCACAAAATAGAGCATTAGTATTATCTATTTTTACCACTATTTTACCTCTAAGGGGAACCCTTGGACTCTGTGCATGCTATTCCTTACTTTGAAATAGCACATACAGAGCCAACTTCCTACATTGGTGGATCAGCGGTGGGGTACAAGACTTTGCATTTGCTGGACTACTCAGCCAATACCTGATCACACGACAAATTCCAAAATTGTCATTAGAAATTGATTTTTGCAATTTGAAAAGTTTTCTAAATTCTTAAAAGTCCTGCTAGGGCCTTATGTGTTAAGTCCCTGTTTAGCATTTCTTTTAGAGTTTAAAAGTTTGTAAAAGTTTGAATTAGATTCTAGAACCAGTTTTAGTTTCTTAAAAAGTATTCCAACTTTTAGAAGCATAATGTCTAGCACAGATGTGAATGTGGTGGAACTCGACACCACACCTTACCTCCATCTACAGATGAGAGAGCTAAGGTCACTCTGTAAACTAAAGAAAATAGCAATGGGCCCCAAACCTACCAAAGTACAGCTCCAGGAGCTTTTGGCAGAGTTTGAAAAGGCCAACCCCTCTGAGGATGGCAACTCAGAGGATGAAGATAGTGACTTGGAGGGAAATTCCCCCCCTCCAGTCCTACTTAGGGAGAGCAGGGCTTCTCAAGCCCTGACTCCACAAATAATAGTCAGAGATGCTGGTTCCCTCACAGGAGGGACCAACAACTCTGAAATCACTGAGGATAACTCCAGTGAAGAGGACATCCAGTTAGCCAGGATGGCCAAAAGATTGGCTTTGGAAAGACAGATCCTAGCCATAGAGAGGGAAAGACAAGAGATGGGCCTAGGACCCATCAATGGTGGCAGCAACATAAATAGGGTCAGAGATTCTCCTGACATGTTGAAAATCCCCAAAGGGATTGTAACTAAATATGAAGATGGTGATGACATCACCAAATGGTTCACAGCTTTTGAGAGGGCTTGTGTAACCAGAAAAGTGAACAGATCTCACTGGGGTGCTCTCCTTTGGGAAATGTTCGCAGGAAAGTGTAGGGATAGACTCCTCACACTCTCTGGACAAGATGCAGAATCTTATGACCTCATGAAGGGTACCCTGATTGAGGGCTTTGGATTCTCCACTGAGGAGTACAGGATTAGGTTCAGGGGGGCTCAAAAATCCTCGAGCCAGACCTGGGTTGACTTTGTTGACTACTCAGTGAAAACACTAGATGGTTGGATTCAAGGCAGTGGTGTAAGTAATTATGATGGGCTGTACAATTTATTTGTGAAAGAACACCTGTTAAGTAATTGTTTCAATGATAAACTGCATCAGCATCTGGTAGACCTAGGACCAATTTCTCCCCAAGAATTGGGAAAGAAGGCGGACCATTGGGTCAAGACAAGGGTGTCCAAGACTTCAACAGGGGGTGACCAAAAGAAAGGGGTCACAAAGACTCCCCAGCAGAAGGGTGATGAGACAACCAAAACTAAAAATAGTAAAGAGTCTTCTACAGGCCCCCAAAAACCTGCACAGGAGGGTGGGCCCAGAGCCTCTTCACAAAACAATGGGTACAAGGGTAAAAACTTTGATCCCAAAAAGGCCTGGTGTCATAGCTGTAAACAGCATGGACACCAAACTGGAGACAAGGCCTGTCCCAAGAAAGGTTCCACTCCAAACTCCCATCCAGGTAACACTGGTATGGCTAGTCTCCAAGTGGGATCAACAGTGTGCCCAGAGCAAATCAGGGTCCACACTGAAGCTACTCTAGTTTCTGAGGGTGGGGTGGATTTAGCCACACTAGCTGTCTGGCCGCCTAACATGCAAAAATACAGACAGCAACTCTTAATTAATGGGACTAGAATAGAGGGCCTGAGGGATACAGGTGCCAGTGTCACCATGGTG
This sequence comes from Pleurodeles waltl, assembly GCF_031143425.1. Lineage (NCBI taxonomy): Eukaryota > Metazoa > Chordata > Amphibia > Caudata > Salamandridae > Pleurodeles > Pleurodeles waltl. Next base: position 639,425,130 of record NC_090446.1, on the reverse strand, counting down.
ACAGAGAAACTGGTTTCCCCTGGCCAATACCTGACTGGAAAAACTTACACAGTCACCAACGCTGACAATCAGAGAAAAGTACATCCCATGGCAATGGTTACTTTAGAATGGGGAGGGGTCAATGGCCTGAAACAGGTGGTGGTCTCCTCAAATATCCCAGTGGACTGTCTGCTTGGAAATGACCTGGAGTCCTCAGCATGGGCTGAGGTAGAACTAAAAACCCATGCAGCAATGCTGGGTATCCCTGAACTGGTGTGTGTGAAAACAAGAGCACAATGCAAGGCACAGGGTGAAAAAGTAGAGCTGGAGTCTGGAAAAATGGCCCAGCCTACCAAGAGAACAGGAAAGTCAGTTGGGAAACCAACTGCAACACAGCAAAAGAAAGGGAACCTCTCTTCTCAGGAAGAAGTTCTGCCCTCTGAGGGAACTGAGCCTTTGGAGCTTGAACCTTATCAGGTTGAGCTCTTAGGCCCAGGGGGACCCTCAAGGGAAGAGCTGTGTAAGGGACAAGAAACCTGTCCCTCTCTTGAAGGCCTTAGGCAGCAAGCTGCTGAAGAGTCCAAAGGCAAGAAAAATGGAACACATAGGGTCTATTGGGAAGATGGGCTCCTGTACACTGAGGCCAGAGACCCCAAACCTGGTGCCACTAGGAGAGTGGTAGTGCCTCAGCTGTTCAGAGAGTTCATCCTAACATTGGCCCATGACATTCCCCTTGCTGGACATTTGGGACAAACCAAGACGTGGGAGAGGTTAGTCAACCACTTCTACTGGCCCAATATGTCCAGCATGGTTAAGGAGTTTTGCCTCTCCTGCCCCACCTGTCAAGCCAGTGGTAAGACAGGTGGGCATCCAAAGGCCCCCCTCATTCCACTTCCAGTGGTGGGGGTGCCCTTTGAAAGAGTGGGTGTGGACATAGTTGGTCCACTGGAACCTCCCACAGCCTCAGGAAATATGTATATCCTGGTAGTAGTGGATCATGCTACCAGGTATCCTGAAGCTATTCCCCTTAGGTCAACTACTGCCCCTGCAGTAGCCAAGGCCCTCATTGGTATCTTTACCAGAGTGGGTTTCCCTAAGGAGGTGGTGTCTGACCGAGGTACCAACTTCATGTCAGCATACCTAAAGCACATGTGGAATGAGTGTGGAGTGACTTATAAATTCACTACACCATACCATCCACAAACTAATGGCTTGGTTGAGAGATTCAACAAGACATTAAAGGGCATGATCATGGGGCTCCCAGAAAAACTCAAAAGGAGATGGGATGTCCTCCTGCCATGTCTGCTTTTCGCTTACAGGGAGGTACCACAGAAGGGAGTAGGGTTCTCACCCTTTGAACTTCTGTTTGGTCATCCTGTAAGGGGACCACTTGCCCTTGTTAAAGAAGGCTGGGAGAGACCTCTCCATGAGCCTAAACGGGACATAGTGGACTATGTACTTGGCCTTCGCTCTAGAATGGCAGAGTACATGGAAAAGGCAACCAAAAACCTTGAGGCCAGCCAACAGCTCCAGAAGTTTTGGTATGACCAAAAGGCTGCACTGGTTGAGTTCCAACCAGGGCAGAAGGTCTGGGTTCTGGAGCCTGTGGCTCCCAGGGCACTCCAGGACAAATGGAGTGGCCCTTACCCAGTACTAGAGAGGAAGAGTCAGGTCACCTACTTGGTGGACCTGGGCACAAGCAGGAGCCCCAAAAGGGTGATCCATGTAAACCGCCTTAAGCTCTTCCACGACAGGGCTGATGTCAATCTGTTGATGGTAACAGATGAGGATCAGGAGGCAGAGAGTGAACCTCTCCCTGATCTTCTGTCATCAGACCCAAAAGATGGTACAGTAGATGGAGTGATCTACTCAGACACCCTCTCTGGCCAACAGCAAGCTGATTGTAGGAGAGTCCTACAACAGTTTCCTGAACTCTTCTCCTTAACCCCTGGTCAGACACACCTGTGTACCCATGATGTGGACACAGGAGACAGCATGCCTGTCAAGAACAAAATCTTTAGACAATCTGACCATGTTAAAGAAAGCATCAAGGTGGAAGTCCACAAGATGCTGGAATTGGGAGTCATTGAGCGCTCTGACAGCCCCTGGGCTAGCCCAGTGGTCTTAGTCCCCAAACCTCACACCACAGATGGAAAGAAAGAGATGAGGTTTTGTGTGGACTACAGAGGGCTCAATTCTGTCACCAAGACAGATGCTCATCCAATTCCAAGAGCTGATGAGCTCATTGATAAATTAGGTGCTGCCAAATTCCTAAGTACCTTTGACTTGACAGCAGGGTACTGGCAAATAAAAATGGCACCTGGAGCAAAAGAAAAGACAGCATTCTCCACACCTGATGGGCATTATCAGTTTACTGTTATGCCCTTTGGTTTAAAGAATGCCCCTGCCACCTTCCAAAGGTTGGTGAATCAAGTCCTTGCTGGCTTGGAGTCCTTTAGCACAGCTTATCTTGATGATATTGCTGTCTTTAGCTCCACCTGGCAGGATCACCTGGTCCACCTGAGGAAGGTTTTGAAGGCTCTGCAATCTGCAGGCCTCTCTATCAAGGCATCCAAATGCCAGATAGGGCAGGGAACTGTGGTTTACTTGGGACACCTTGTAGGTGGAGGCCAAGTTCAGCCACTCCAACCCAAGATCCAGACTATTCTGGACTGGGTAGCTCCAAAAACCCAGACTCAAGTCAGGGCATTCCTTGGCTTGACTGGGTACTACAGGAGGTTTGTGAAGGGATATGGATCCATTGTGACAGCCCTCACTGAACTCACCTCCAAGAAAATGCCCAAGAAAGTAAACTGGACTGTGGACTGCCAACAGGCCTTTGACACCCTGAAACAGGCAATGTGCTCCGCACCAGTTCTCAAAGCTCCAGATTATTCTAAGCAGTTCATTGTGCAGACTGATGCCTCTGAACATGGGATAGGGGCAGTTTTGTCCCAAACAAACGATGATGGCCTTGACCAGCCTGTTGCTTTCATTAGCAGGAGGTTACTCCCCAGGGAGCAGCGTTGGAGTGCCATTGAGAGGGAGGCCTTTGCTGTGGTTTGGTCCCTGAAGAAGCTGAGACCATACCTCTTTGGGACTCACTTCCTAGTTCAAACTGACCACAGACCTCTCAAATGGCTGATGCAAATGAAAGGTGAAAATCCTAAACTGTTGAGGTGGTCCATCTCCCTACAGGGAATGGACTTTATAGTGGAACACAGACCTGGGACTGCCCATGCCAATGCAGATGGCCTTTCCAGGTTCTTCCACTTAGAAAATGAAGACTCTCTTGGGAAAGGTTAGTCTCATCCTCTTTCGTTTGGGGGGGGGGTTGTGTAAGGAAATGCCTCCTTGGCATGGTTGCCCCCTGACTTTTTGCCTTTGCTGATGCTATGTTTACAATTGAAAGTGTGCTGAGGCCTGCTAACCAGGCCCCAGCACCAGTGTTCTTTCCCTAACCTGTACTTTTGTATCCACAATTGGCAGACCCTGGCATCCAGATAAGTCCCTTGTAACTGGTACCTCTAGTACCAAGGGCCCTGATGCCAAGGAAGGTCTCTAAGGGCTGCAGCATGTCTTATGCCACCCTGGAGACCTCTCACTCAGCACAGACACACTGCTTACCAGCTTGTGTGTGCTAGTGAGGACAAAACGAGTACGTCGACATGGCACTCCCCTCAGGGTGCCATGCCAGCCTCTCACTGCCTATGCAGTATAGGTAAGACACCCCTCTAGCAGGCCTTACAGCCCTAAGGCAGGGTGCACTATACCATAGGTGAGGGTACCAGTGCATGAGCATGGTACCCCTACAGTGTCTAAACAAAACCTTAGACATTGTAAGTGCAGGGTAGCCATAAGAGTATATGGTCTGGGAGTCTGTCAAACACGAACTCCACAGCACCATAATGGCTACACTGAAAACTGGGAAGTTTGGTATCAAACTTCTCAGCACAATAAATGCACACTGATGCCAGTGTACATTTTATTGTAAAATACACCCCAGAGGGCACCTTAGAGGTGCCCCCTGAAACTTACCCGACTATCTGTGTAGGCTGACTAGTTTTAGCAGCCTGCCACAAACCGAGACATGTTGCTGGCCCCATGGGGAGAGTGCCTTTGTCACTCTGAGGCCAGTAACAAAGCCTGCACTGGGTGGAGATGCTAACACCTCTCCCAGGCAGGAATTGTCACACCTGGCGGTGAGCCTCAAAGGCTCACCTCCTTTGTGCCAACCCAGCAGGACACTCCAGCTAGTGGAGTTGCCCGCCCCCTCCGGCCAGGCCCCACTTTTGGCGGCAAGGCCGGAGAAAATAATGAGAATAACAAGGAGGAGTCACTGGCCAGTCAGGACAGCCCCTAAGGTGTCCTGAGCTGAGGTGACTCTAACTTTTAGAAATCCTCCATCTTGCAGATGGAGGATTCCCCCAATAGGGTTAGGATTGTGACCCCCTCCCCTTGGGAGGAGGCACAAAGAGGGTGTACCCACCCTCAGGGCTAGTAGCCATTGGCTACTAACCCCCCAGACCTAAACACGCCCTTAAATTTAGTATTTAAGGGCTACCCTGAACCCTAGAAAATTAGATTCCTGCAACAAGAAGAAGGACTGCCCAGCTGAAAACCCCTGCAGCGGAAGACCAGAAGACGACAACTGCCTTGGCTCCAGAAACTCACCGGCCTGTCTCCTGCCTTCCAAAGATCCTGCTCCAGCGACGCCTTCCGAAGGGACCAGCGACCTCGACATCCTCTGAGGACTGCCCCTGCTTCGAAAAGACAAGAAACTCCCGAGGACAGCGGACCTGCTCCAAGAAAAGCTGCAACTTTGTTTCCAGCAGCTTTAAAGAACCCTGCAAGCTCCCCGCAAGAAGCGTGAGACTTGCAACACTGCACCCGGCGACCCCGACTCGGCTGGCGGAGACCCGACACCTCAGGAGGGACCCCAGGACTACTCTGATACTGTGAGTACCAAAACCTGTCCCCCCTGAGCCCCCACAGCGCCGCCTGCAGAGGGAATCCCGAGGCTTCCCCTGACCGCGACTCTTTGAACCTAAAGTCCCGACGCCTGGGAGAGACCCTGCACCCGCAGCCCCCAGGACCTGAAGGACCGGACTTTCACTGGAGAAGTGACCCCCAGGAGTCCCTCTCCCTTGCCCAAGTGGAGGTTTCCCCGAGGAATCCCCCCCTTGCCTGCCTGCAGCGCTGAAGAGATCCCGAGATCTCTCATAGACTAACATTGCGAACCCGACGCTTGTTTCTACACTGCACCCGGCCGCCCCCGCGCCGCTGAGGGTGAAATTTCTGTGTGGACTCGTGTCCCCCCCGGTGCCCTACAAAACCCCCCTGGTCTGCCCTCCGAAGACGCGGGTACTTACCTGCAAGCAGACCGGAACCGGGGCACCCCCTTCTCTCCATTCTAGCCTATGTGTTTTGGGCACCACTTTGAACTCTGCACCTGACCGGCCCGGAGCTGCTGGTGTGGTGACTTTGGGGTTGCTCTGAACCCCCAACGGTGGGCTACCTTGGACCAAGAACTGAACCCTGTAAGTGTCTTACTTACCTGGTAAAACTAATCAAAACTTACCTCCCCTAGGAACTGTAAAAATTGCACTAAGTGTCCACTTTTAAAACAGCTATTTGTGAATAACTTGAAAAGTATACATGCAATTTTGATGATTTGAAGTTCCTAAAGTACTTACCTGCAATACCTTTCGAATGAGCTATTACATGTAGAATTTGAACCTGTGGTTCTTAAAATAAACTAAGAAAAGATATTTTTCTATATAAAAACCTATTGGCTGGATTTGTCTCTGAGTGTGTGTACCTCATTTATTGTCTATGTGTATGTACAACAAATGCTTAACACTACTCCTTGGATAAGCCTACTGCTCGACCACACTACCACAAAATAGAGCATTAGTATTATCTATTTTTACCACTATTTTACCTCTAAGGGGAACCCTTGGACTCTGTGCATGCTATTCCTTACTTTGAAATAGCACATACAGAGCCAACTTCCTACAGTCGGGCTGAGGGACGAACACTTGGGTACGCCGCAGATGATTTTGGTGGCTTCAAAGCGGAATGGAGGGAGGCGGACACTCTGAGTTCTGCCAGTGAGAAAGGAGGTGATCCAGTCCAGGGTTCTGTCACGGATTCCTGCATTGCTGAGGCGTGTGCGTAGGGTGTGGTGGCAGACGGTGTCCAACGTGGCTGAGAGGTCCAGAAGGATGAGGGCTGCTGTTTCGCCATTGTCCAGTATGGTTCTGATGTCGTCGGTGGCGGCGTTGAGGGCAGTTTCGGTGCTGTGGTTGCTGCGGAATCCGGATTGGGATGGGTCCAAAGTGCAGTTCTCCTCGAGGAAACGGGTCAGTTGTTTGTTGACAATTTTCTCCATGACTTTTGCCGGGAAGGGGAGCAGGGAGATGGGCCGGAAGTTCTTGAGGTCCTTTGGGTCCGCCTTAGGTTTTTTGAAGAGGGCGTTGATCTTGGTGTGTTTCCAGCTCTCTGGGAAGGTGGTGGACTCGAAGGAACTGTTGATGATCTTCCGGAATTGGGGTGCGATGATGGAGCTTGCTTTGTTGAAGATGTGGTGAGGGCAGGGGTTGGATGGTGAGCCAGAGTGGATGGTGTTTATGATTTCGATGGTGTTGTTGTCATTGACGTGGGTCCAGGAGAGCAGGAGACTGGTGGGTGGTGAGTCTGTGGTGTCAGTGGTTGACGGGGGGGTCTGAGTGCTGAAGCTGTCATGGATGTCTGCGATCTTGTGGTGGAAGGAGGTAGCTAGGTAGTCGCATAGGTCTTGTGATGGCAGAATGTCGATAACATTAGAGCCGGGGTTGGAGAGTTCCTTCACGATGTTGAAGAGCTCCTTGTGGCTGCGTGCATTGTTGTTGATGCGTTCTTTGAAGGCGGTTCTCTTGGCGGTTCGGATGAATTGATGGTGTCTGCGGATGGTGTTTTTGAAGACTGTGTGGTTGTCCAGTGTCTGATCTTGGTGCCACTTTTTTTCGAGTCTTTGGCATGTTGGCTTAGATTCTTGGAGGTCGGCGGTGAATCAGAACCCCTTTCTGCCGGTGCGTCTGTTGGAAGGATTTGTGATCGGGGCGAGAATGTTGGCACATTCGTCGATCCATTGCCTGATGTTGCGGGCAGCTGTGTCAGTGTCGGTGGGGTCAATGGGTGGGTTCCGGGAGAGGGTAGTGATCGGTTGGTCGTCTGTGACCTTGTTCCATCTGTGGTGGGGGATCCGTTGTGGGTGATGGTGTGTTGTGGGTTTCTCAAAGGATAAGTGGATGCGGCGGTGTTCTGTCCAGTGGAGTTCAGTGGTGTGGCTGAAGGAGACGTGTTTGCTGGCAGAGAAAATGGGGTTGAGTGTGTGTCCTGCAGAGTGGGTGGATGTAGTGACGAGCTGTTTGAGGCTGAGGTTGGAGAGGTTGTCGAGCAGGGTGGTGGTGTTGTTATCGTTGGTGTTCTCGAGGTGGCATTTCAAGTCCCCAAGGAGCATATAGTCTGTGGATGCAAGAGCGTGCGTGCTGATGACGTTGGTGATGGATTCGCTGAACTGCTGTCGGGGAGATATGTAAACAAGGGTCCCTCGGAGGGTGGTGTTGGGTCGGTGTGGATTTGGAAGTGCAGGTGTTCGGCGGTGCTGAGGGTGTCTTCGGTGCTTGTCGTGATCCTGAGGTTGTCCTTATGGACGATGGCAATGCCTCCTCCTGGTTTGTTGGAGCGGTCCATGCAGGTGATCTGGTAGCCAACCAGAATGGCTGTGGCGATGTCTGGTGCTGAGGAGGGGTTCATCCAGGTCTCGGTCAGGAAGGCGACGTCTGAGGAAGCTGAGTCAAGTAGATTACAAAGTTCGACGGCGTGTTTGTGGAAGGAGCGGGTGTTGAGTAGGATGCATCTGAGATGGTTGCGTCCTGCCTTAATGGGTGGGTCGATGGCATGGAGGCTGGTGAAGGTGCAGTTCCGGCAGGAGAAGGGTCCACGGGTGAGCTGCGGGGTGGCTTAATGGCAGGCGGGTGAGTGGCCGGTGTTGAGGGCATGGAGGGGGTTGGCTAACAAAGACGGGTGTAGCGGTGGTGGGGGGGCGAAAGCCAGGGGTTCCGGCGCTGGGCGCAGTCCAGGCATGGACGGGTGCAGACGGGTATGCCTTTGGCACACCTTCGGCGCCCTAGCGGTGCGCCTGCTGCACACGGCCACCATTTAGGAGTGCGGGGAGGAGAGGACAGCTGGGAGGCGGGAGCAGGGGTGAAAAGGAGGGCGGGGCAGCAGCGGCGGGAGTGCAGCGCAAGAGAGAGGAGGGGGTGGGGCCACAGGGGCAGCAGCGACAGGGAGAGAGAGGGGGGCAAGAGAGAGTGGAGGGAAAAGCACAGAAGTAAAGTAAAAGTCAAAAAGAGCATAGAGGAGAGCGAATGGCAAAAAGGGGCACAGAGGGGCAGACATGGAAGAGAGAGTACACAGAGGGAGAAGCAGAGAAAAGGAGGAGGGGTGTAGCCTAGTAGGAAAGCAGAGCTCTCCCACTAGACACTAGGGATGGTGCGCAGGCAGAAGCCTGTGGGTGGAGGAGGGCCTCAAACTCCTGACAGGACTCAGAAGTTCAGTAGAACGAGGAACGAGAGCTCTACTTAGCAGGTGGAGCTATGGGAGGCAGAGCAGTTCACTGACCAGGTTCAGCTGCTCGAAATATCCAACACAATTTGATATAAGCACACTTACACTGGAATGCTTGGTTTTTCAACCTAAATTCTAAGCGTACCTGTGTTGATGAAGCCGATTTTGGTATCTGAAACACTGCTTTATAGACTTTTGTTTGAATTTGGTTAAAGGAGGCTATTTCCTTGCCCTGCAACATTTCTCCCCCATAAGTAACTGTTGGCATTAAGCGAGCCAACATTGCCGACAGCAAGTGGCTAAATGAAGGACAAATCAGTTTTTGTTCTAGTTGTTTAAATCAATAGGTAAGTGACTGTGTTTTTGCCTAAGAGGTGGCAAGGCGAGGTTTAAAAGTCATTTGATGATCCATTGTGAATTCCAGATACTTATATGAAGGGACTACCTCCACCCGTTTTCCTTTAGCAAACCAAGCGTATGACTTGAATTTCGAACCTACCAGCGGAATCACTTTGGTTTTATTTAAGTTTAATTCAAAACCTTGCTCATCCATATAACTGGTTAGGGTGTTAATACTGTGCTGCAAGCTGACTGGAGTTTGACTTAGTAAGACAATATTATCTGCATATTGTAAACAAGCTATTGCTTCAGAGACGATTGAGGGTGCATGGCTATTTTCCAGTGGAAGAGAACCAGCCAAGTCTGCAAGATTTAAATTAAACAGCATTGGAGCTAAGTAACATCCTTGTTTAAGGCCGTTTGCTGTTTGAACTTTGTACTTAACTTGACCACCTTCTCCAATTTTGACTTGCACCCAGGTTCCTGAATGTAATTCAGTGATTGCTCTCAGTAGGCCACTGGGGAGACCCCAGTCTTCCAGTTTTTGCCACAGTTGAGCTAGGGGAAAATGGTCAAAGGCAGATTTAAGATCAATAAAACATGCAAATAGTTGACATTTCCTATGTTTGGCCTTCTCGGCTAGAAGGGATAGTGGTGTTAAGTTTGTTAGTGTCCCCAGGCCAGCTCTAAATCCTGCCTTACTTCGTGGGATGAGTTGTTTATCATTTATCCAAGCTGTTAAATGGTGGAAAAGACAGGATGCATAGAGCTTTGCTTCGACGTCAATCAAAGCATTAAGCCTGTAGTTTAGAGGAGAGGCAGGATTACCACTCTTGTAAATCAGGTGGAAGATGTTTGCTTCTCAGTAGTCTGGCAGACGCTTTGTACAGTAAAGATTGTTTAAAAGTTGTGCTAAGTAGTAAGCCCAAAATGTTATGTCGCCTCTGAATAGGGTGTTCGGAATTCCATTCGGACCTGCAGCCCCTTCTGATTTTAATTTCTTTATAATTCCTTTCAACTGTTCTAAGTCCACGATGATGCGGGCGTTCTCATGATTATTTGGAGACGTGCTAATTTCCAACTTCTCTTTAAAGCCAAAGTTAGCCGGAGCCAGGCTTCTTCTGCATTTGCACGTGGCCGATGGGACTTCACCCTTGACCTCTTGAGCAGGCACTGTGTACATCGTACGCATGTGCGCTTCCCAGGTGGCTGCTTCAATCACTGCATTAAGTTATCTTGACTTTCCTAATGACAGCCCATTCATCAGCTGCCAGAAAGTTTTATTATTCTGCAGTTTGCTGGACATGAAGAGCTTAATCCACAGAGAAGAGACCCAAGCAGCTATTCTGCTCGTTGGCTGTTGTTTGACTGTTAGGAATGAGGTTTCTGGTTGGCTAAGGTATGCATCTAAGCCAGGCAGAACCCACCCACTCTGGTCAGGGCGAGGGAGTTACACACCCACTTGGTAGCTTGGCACAAGCAGTTAGGCTAGTCCCAGAGGCAATGTGTTGGACCTGGCCCTTTCTACAGGGTCATTCCCCAAACTTTTTGCCTTCTCCTCCTAATTGTTCTGACCCTTATTTGTCTGACGTTATGACTCTGTTCACTTTATCACTGCTAATCAGTGCTAAAGTGCATGTGCTCTCCCTTCTAAACTTGGTAGGATTGGCTTATACCTGATTGGCACATTTAATTTATCTGTAAGTCCATTGTACAGTGGTATCCCTATACCCAGGGCCTGTAAATTAAATTCTACCAGTGGTCCTGCAGCACAGGTTACACCACCCACAGAAGTATAATACAACAAAAGCACACGTCTTTCAATCCTGTCCCAATTGGTAAAAGTGATCTTCTTTATTTTCTTCTTTCACTCCAACTTCAGCCAAGCCAACATGTGTTTTATGTGGGATGTAACCCAATGACTTCCTCAGGGCTTTTCAAGGCTGTAAACAATATATACTGCTATAACGTACATCTGACACATATCCCCAAGCATTCCATTTTAGTGCATCATGCTATTTGAAATAATAGGTGGAAACCACTTGTGTACAAACCTCTTATAAGTTATAAATCTAAGTGTTCACATTAGATATGTCCACTATAAAACCTCTCACGCCTAAAGAAATCCCCTCCATGTATAATATTGACAAATTCCAAAAAGTATACCCCATCACTGTGTATAATCATGCACACACAAGTGGAACTGAGTCCCCTACACGGGGACCCTTGTGTATCTAGTCATTGTGTCCCCATAATTCCATTCTGTTCCCTTAAATCGATACCTGTCCTATGCTGAAACACATCCGCAAAATCGCTTCTCGTTCAATTCTTCTGTATCATGTCATGTTGCAATCACCAACTTATTTGTTACACTTCAAGTCCTCTGTGTAGCACAACCATAATCCTTAAACACTGGGGGTTCACTTTCAATACTTAATCCAGAGTTTATAATATGCAACTCTTCTATAGATACCATTCCTGATCACACTCACCTGTTCGTTTCCAAATGTGCCAATATACCTTACTCCTTAGTCCCTCATGTTCCATATATTGCGATATTCTCCTGTGAATATAATTAAACACTATCTTAGTGTCACCCACAGAAGTAGCCTTTCAATCGTGTCTCAGGCCTGCTAGCGCAGGACCTACGTGCGCAGTTTTCTGCCACAGGGTCCTGGCATCTAAATTTACTTGCCAGGCCCAGAACTCCCCTTTTACTACATGTAAGTCACCCCTACGGTAGGCCCTAGCTAGCCCTATGGGCAGGGTGCTATGTATGTAGAAGGCAGAACATGTGCCTGGTAGCGTGGCCTGTCCTGGTAGTGACAGTCTATTTTGGTTTCCCACTGCTGTGAGTGCTCCCTTCTCATAGGACTACATTAGAAATGCCCTGCCTTATGTCTAGGGGGTACTGTCTAATTTATGAAGGGTAGCGTAGGCATGTTTGGTATGATTGTAATGGTAGTGAGAAATGCTGCTTACTGGTGTAGGTAGATTTTTTTATTATCGTTATAGAAATGCCACTTCTAGAAAGTGAGCATTTTTCTGTGCTTATGACTATGGTGTTTTGCAGCTTGACTCCAAACCACGTCTGGACAGAGTGACAGCTAGGTTTTGTGCATACTTTTCAGACAGCCTGTACACAGGGAGGGTGGAGGTGTCACAGAGGTTCATCTACATTTTTAATGGTCTTCCTGGGCTGAGAGAAGGGGAGGCGGGGCACACTTGCATCTGTAAAGGTTGTGCCCTGGCCTCACACAAAGGGCTCGTTTAGCCCCTATTGATGTCTGGAGCCTGTGCTGGAGGAGAGAGTGGACTCTCCTGGAACCATTTGTAACTGGCTGAAACCTCCTCTCCCCCTCATTGAAAATGCTTCACAAAACTGAGTATAAGTACAGGGGATTTTTCCCCATTAAAACAGACAAGAAACATTCTTGGAACTGGACACAGAACTCTGCTGGATGGACTCACCAGGAACCGCGTTGGACTGCTGACTTGGATCACTAGGAGGATCTGCCACCATCTGAAAATCCTTGCTCTGGCCTGTTTTTGGGGCCTTTCAGACCTGTGCTCCCCCTTTCTGTCTCCAGGGCCTGGGTGCTGTGGCCCCTGTCCCCTGCACCTATTTTTCTTCTCAGCCGTGGAGCGCTTGGTCCGGGAATTCTATAAGCGCAAAGAAGAGTCCTTTATGTTTTTCTTTTCTTTTTGTCTAGTGCTTTGGGAGCGCTTTACCATCCGGAGGGAGGCTCACCGCCGCAACCCGGGTGGGTTAAAGAAAATCCAGAGCCCCTGGACACCAGTCAGAGCAACCCGAAAGCCCAGGAGGACCCTGGGTGTGCTACCAGATGGAGAAGTCCCCTCCCCGGGCCAGGAGGCTTCTCCCAGTCAGGCTCTTGGTGTGTTTGCTGTCCACGGGCATGGTGGTAACCTCAACAGATGTCCCCTGTCCTTGCTGCCCCCCCCCCCCCCCTAGATATACCTAGCAGGCCGGAGGGGCGACCCTCGACGGCAATCCCTGGTCCTGCTTTCATAAACCCTAATCCTCAGTGCGGAGTCCGGGCGCTCTGAAATTTTGAGTACGGATGTCCCCATTCTTGCCTGCATCATTTCAGCATCTTGTGCAGATGGCAGACCCTATTCATATTCACTGGACTTGGTGAGGACACTGTAAAATGCTAAATTCATTTCTGCTGTTGCCCTGAGTGCATTCATGAGGGTATTTTTGCAATCATGATAATGTCTTATCCTGATAGTATATTTTGCCTGACATGTGCACTGGTTTAGTGATGCTCTCTTTATGGTCATTATGATGATGTGCCGTCTACGACCTGCCATGTATTTTCTAATGTTCCTGGTATGATCATTTATGATATTTTCATGACAGGTGCATTTCTATAGTAATGTTTCCTGACTACTGCTTATGTTGCAGAATAATAAGTAGCCTGTGTGTTATGTGTGACTACTGCTGATTTCTGAGGAGTAACAGTATTAGGTAACGTTCTGACAACTGCTTGGTTAGCAGGATATTACTGACATGATATGTTTGGTCTAATAATGTTGTGTACAATACAATTTATTTTTATATAGCTTGGTGTTGTGTTTCCTTTGTGGTGTATTTATTGCATCACATGTTTTTGTGTGTGTTGTGCAAACGCTTTACAGTTAGGCCTGACTGCTCATGCCAAGCTACCAAGGGGGTGAGCAGGGTTATTTTGGACGTGTAGCTCCCTTGCCCTGACTAGAGTGGGTGGGTTCTGCCTGGTTTAGGTGCATACCCTAGCTAACCAGGAACCCCATTTCTAACACAATGTGTGAAGCGATTGCACAACACACAACACACATGTGACTCAATAAATACACCACAAAGAAACACAACACCCACCAAGTTATACAAAAATAAACTGTATTTCATAAAACATCATTAGACCAAACACAAGGTCAGTAATACCCTGCTACACAAGCAGTTGTCAGAACATCACATAGTTACTAGTGCTGCGCGAAAGCCAGCAGTAGTCACATAAAACACATAGGTTACTGGTTATTCTGCAACATAAGCAATAGTCAGGTTGTCATCACCAAAAAGACACGTCAGAATAAACACATTATCAGGAATGCCAGGACGTCCTCATGAATGCACAAAAAATTAAACATTCCAATGTAGTATAGGTCAGACAACCACAAGGCTGAAGTCAGGATAAACATATTAGAGAAGCCAAGACGTCATCAGGAGTGCACATAAAATAAAACATTACCATCTGGCACTTGTCCTATAAATGTTACCCCCCCCACCACCCAATGCCTGCCAGACCGGACCCTAGAAGAGATATGTCATCCAACAAGGCGGAACAAGATATATCACAGGGTCATGAACTGCAGGTGAAGCACTCCTACAGGAGAACCACAGCACAACTGCGCTTCTGTCACCGGAAGTGTGGCAATTGGGTCACCGTCTGTCCACGCAGGAGCTCCTGCGCTTATATGGCACTAATTACTGTAAATGTGGTGGTGTTCATCAGCCGGAGGCTTCGGGGTTCCCTGTACCTCATCTATAGTGAGTTTGGTCACTTTAGGGTGACTGTGGGGCACTGAAACATCTGTGTGCCTCCCGTAGTCACTGCGGCAATGCTTGTATCGGACTGACCGGCTCAGGGCCTCGGATGAAGATTCCTCCCCATCCTGTCAGTATTTTCATGGGAAAATTCACCCCAAGTAATGCCTTGACTGTGTGTGTGGGGGGGTGCTTTCCATAGAAATCTGTAGGGAGACTTCGGGGAGTCTTCTCCTGAGGACAGCGGGCGGGAACACACTCTGCGTCCCTATGGGGTGAGGGGGAGACTTTGCTCCGTCTCCCCTGCGTTCCAACATGTGGCCACTCCGCTGCAAGGAAAAATACAGTATTTTCAAGCTGAGCCTCCGAAGCTCGGCAAATACTCTCGGGCTGCGCCTCTCCTCTCCTGCTGCCGCGCCACCCAGGCTCCAGGTGCAGCGCACGTGGGGGTGAGAGCGACAATAGTCTCTCCCTCCTGTGCAGGCACTTGTAGTTGAGCGGGCGGAGTTCTTTGTCTGGGCGGCGGCTTCCCTGCCCTTGCTTCTGGTCCAGGTGGGAGCTGCCGTGAGGGAGAGCAGCCGTCCCCCACCCTCCGGTGATCCCTGGCAAGGCGGTGATAGCAATCAAGAAGGAAGCGGACCTCGACTGTCCTCACAGCTCTGACTGCACGGATGCGGGCCTGCTCGTGCCAGTAACGTGCTCTCAAGCACTGTAAATAAAAAGAAATGAAGCACTCTCCATGCGCAGGATGCAAAACAAAAGAACTGGAGGCACTCTCAATACACAAATTGCAGGGGTCAGGAGCAGAGAGTGAACCGGGCTGTTGCAAAGCAACATTAACCCCTGTCAGCCCCTGGGAGAACATTGGAGGGGAAAACACAAGGCATGAGGCCAGCATAGCTAAGTAGGTGGGCTCCTGGTAGCCCCACAGGGTCTGGGGGCCCACAGAATCAGAGGGCAGCTGGCAGTAGGGGAACATGCAGGAAAGCATTCCAGTTGAGTCCTTTGTGCCACCCAGTAGGCAGCAGGGCAACAAATGGAAGAGCAGTCCAGATGAGTCCTTTAAACAGTCCATAATCCTTCTGACAGAGGTTCTGTCCCAGTTCCAAAAGTGCTCTAAAAATGAGGGGACACCCCTGTACTTGTTTTGCTCAGCCTCCATAAACTGGGCGAAGGGGCTCCAACCAGTACTAACCGTTCCCAGAATGTCCCCTTTCTCATCCAGCACTGGCTCCAGACATCAGTGCAGGGTAAATGAGGCCTTTGTGTAAGGCTAGGGCGCAGCCTTTGCAAATGCAGGGGTGCTATGCCGCTCCATCCGCCAGCCCAGGAATACCATTCAATATGCAGATGCCCGCTTGTGACACCTCCACCCTCCCTGTGTACAGGCTGTCTAAAAGGTATGCACAAAGCCCATCTGTCACTCTGCCCCAGACATGGATTGGAGTTAAGCTGCAAAACACCAGAGTCGTAAGCACTTTCTAAAAGTAACATTTCTATAATGGTAACAAAAAATCCACCTACACCAGTAAGCAGAATTTCTCACTACCATTCCAACCATACCAAACATGCCTACGCTACCCCTCATAGATCAGACAATACCACTTAGACATATGGCATTACCAATACAATCCTATGAGAGGGGCTGCACTCACAGTAGTGAGAAACCAAATAGGCTGTTTGTTACTACTATGACATGTAGCACATAAACACATAGGTCCAACCTTTTACATACACTGCACCCTGCCCATAGGGCTAGCTAGGGCCTACCTTAGGGGTGACTTGTATGAAGTAAAATGGGAGTTCCAGGCCCAGCAATTAAATTTATATGCCGGGTCCCTGTGGCAGTAAACTGCGCACACAGGTACTGCAGTGGCAAGCCTGAGACAGGTTTGAAAGGCTACTTCTGCGGGTGGTGCAAGCTGGGCTACAGGCCCACTAGTAGCATTTAATTTATAGGCGCTTGGTATTGGGATATCACTGTACAAGGGACTTACAGGTAACTTAAATGTTTCAATCAGATGTAAGACAATCATACCAGGTTTAGAAGGGAGAGCACATGCACTTCAGCACTGATCAGCAGTTGTAAAGTGCCAAGAGTCCTAACGTCAACAAAAAGGGTCAGAAAAAAATAGGAGGAAGGCAGAAAGTTTGGGGAGAGACCCCTGAAAAGAGCCAGGGCCAGGTCCAACACTGGCTATCTCCGAGTATTCAGTTCCCCCTAGGAAGGGTGGACAATAACAATCCACCTCTCTACTTCCACTTCCAGGTCAGCAGCATGATGAAGCAGACTCCGTGTATTCACGTGAAGCCTAAACCCAGCTGGGACGTCACGGGAATGGCCCCTCAGCCTGTAGTGTCCTCATCAGAGGGAGATGACGAGAACTCCGGCCCCTCCCCTCCCTGGAAGGCATCTTTTAAACTGTTCTCAGTCAAACGGGACAGGTCCGATTTGGTGAAATGTTCTGGGCATTCAGTCAGGCATCCAGGGATTCTTCAAACGGTGAAATTGTCTGAGTGTTTGGGAAGATTCAGTTCAATATTGTGCCTGGAAGGCGCGTGCTGACTTGGTCGGACCTTTCAGAGCAGCGGTATTCACACGGCTGGGTCGGACAGTAAAGGACATGTCAAGCAGGGCCCTGGGGGTGACTCTGTCCCAGCCCTACCAGCTTTCAGAAGCTGTGCCCTGCAGAGACTCCAGACAACAGGCCTGCCGGGCCCCGAACATCTGTTCAGCCCCCCTACTTCCAGTGCCCACCTCAGCGACATCCCCACGGGATCATTTCACAGCCCTGTAATCAGAGTGCATTCGTTAAAGTGTCTCATTTAAATTTCAAAGGCAATCCTGGCATTCTGCGCCCAATTAAAAGCTTTGTTTCCTGTCTTTTACTTAATGAGAGATGGGATTATGATAGATTATGAGGCACATAAACAGCACCTTCCGCTGCGCGGGACCCGCCCCCTGTCTGCCTCCGTCACACTCGGTCACAGCGGCACAGAGGGGTGCGCGTGCTTGAGCAGAGCCCGAACCCACACACTCTGCCACACGCACACTCCCACCGGCCCACACACACTCAGATGAGTACACACTGACGCGTGCATCCCACTCACAATGAACATACCGACAGTGACACATCCCTAGCTGACTTCATAAACTGACAATGATAACTACATTCACATTAAAATGGATGCACTCCCCCACCCCGGACCATACATGCAAAGCACCACACAGTCATACCTAAACACGCTCCACATTGTATACACACGCTGTACTACAAATGAAAGTACACACTGGCACATTCCCTGACAAAAATCTCACACGCTGTAAAGCACCGAACACCTTTACGCTCAGGGATAAAAGTGCACGCACATGAACCCAACCTCATAAATACACTCATATCTGCAGAATGACCTACTCAAATAAGAGCATATATGTTGTATTTGCAGTAACTCCGTACGCTGACACCGTACAGACAAATGCACTTCTTTGGCACAAACGCACAGTCATAACTACACACACTGGTGTGCGTACAGACAAATGCACGTCTGTGACACAACCATAATTAAATACAAGCCTGCACCCACTGACTAGCCCTCGGAAAAGAACACTATCGCTGTCACAAACACAATTATGACTAGAAACACAGATAACACTGAGATACACAAAGGGAACCTTACAAGTCAGGGTACAGTAACGGCTATTCTCTTATACACAACATGTACTTTACTATACAGGCAAACTTAACTACATACAAACATACATTTGACACGCACACATAAACATGGACTGATATGGATGTGTAGGATTCTCTGTTAAAACATCTCAGGCAAACAAGGCATATATTTAAGGTGTAATTGGTAGCAAATATAGAAAAAAGAAAGTAATTCAAAGCAATGACTACACCAAGTGGATGCATGTGTTCTAAATTTTTCTGACTAGAAAGGGATGCTCACCCCAAAGTGCACTTCAGGAAGAAATAGTGATGGGAAATAAAGACAACTAAAATGGTAGAGGTTCCTGTGCCCTAATTGTATACATTGAAGCAATTAATAATTATTAAAAGAGAGACTGGTTTGTAAATGTCCTCAGAAAACTGGCCCCCAAGACCTCCCCATGCCACTTTTCTCTTCAGGATTCTAGAGACCCCTAAAACGTTTTTGTGACAAATGAGGATAGAATAGCAAGGGAACTGGGGGACTTGGGATCAGGGCATAGGGATGGGCAGACGCAGAGAGACTAAAAGACTTGGTGACACAGGGGAGACAGGGTCTGTGCGGGGACAGGTGGCATGGGGACAAGGAGTCACGGGGGCAGGGAAAATGGGGCTTGTGTAGCACAGTACTCATCAATTCCCTCGCTTCTTGGTGCTTTGCATTGGCAGAACCATGCCTGTGTTTGTGGTTTGACACCTAAAGGGTCTCCTTTGGGGAGTCATTCAAGCTCGCCTTAGTAATTGTGGGCGGTGTACTTGTAAGATGATTGTGGTCTGTGGGTGAGTAAAATCCTGCAAACCTCCAACCCAGTTAGAGCAAATCGGAGTTACATGCTCAGCAAGGGGAGACTCAGTTCTTACAACTCTCTCTCTAAACTGATTGGGTTGTGGCAGTTTTGTTGCTTTGTGGGTAATGGATTTTGTGCCCTTCCGCACAGCCTAGATGGGTGCAAGTCAAATTCTTCCTAGTTCAATATTTTGGGGGGTTCTGTTTCATATCTTGGGTGTTATGTTAATGATTTAGAGCCTAGTGATAATATTTTGCCCTGAGTTCTTGTTTACATTTCTCCTTTAGTTAAAGAATATTCTCCATTGCTTTGCAGAGTGTCTGATGTGCTTTGATCCAACATCCTTCTTGTTTTGTCTGATGTTTCTCAGTGCAATGTCTCTCTTTGTGAGAGCCCTTCATCCGCTATATCCCCTATTCCTATGTCTCCTTATCCCTGTGCTTTCCTAATCCCACACAATTCCCTTTCCCCAAGGCCTCTGTCTCCCGAACAACTTATTCCCTGAGCTTCTGCGTCTCAGGGCTCCTTAGGATAGTTGGACAGATGTGGACAGAATGGTATAAAGAACAGATATTTGGCCAAACTGGCAGATAATCAAAGAAACTGGTACTCACCTATTGTAGACGGATCAGAAGAGCAAGGCATAGCTCTGCTGTCTGTGACAAGTGATGGGTAGCTCTGCTGCCGATGGAAAGTCGGGGAGAGAGATATATTTGTCAGCAGAGTAAGGGATTGCTCTGCCAAGAGTGAGGGATAGTTCTGCTGTCAGTGGCACCTGTGGGATAGATCTGCTCTCTGTGACTGGTCAGAGGTAGAGAAGGGGATCTGTCAGCTGAGCAAGGGATCAGCTGTCCTTGACAAGTGAACATTGTTCTTCTGCTGTTGTCTCTCACCAATCTATTCCCTGTTTTTGCGCTCCGAAGGAGGTCAGTATGGAATAACAGGCATTCCTACTGCCTTTCACTAATCGGTACATGTACTTGCAGGTGCAGGCAAGTCTAGGTGTGTAAAAACCAGGAGAGTGTGCTTTGTCTTCATTCCAAAGTTTAATGCAGACTCTGCCTCACTCCTAGTGTTAAACCGGTTCTAGGTATAACTTCCCATTGCGTTGAATGCTGATGACTTAACTGTGACTGACGCTTTTGCATCAACCGGCCTTTCAGAGTCAGCAGCCCGTAAAGAAATCTCTAGAATTCCCCAAAGTCCATTTAGGTTTTGAGACCTAGAGCATAGTGTGGCTTGGATTGGTGCAGCAGGCGCAATATGGTGTGAATGGTGCACTGCACTTATATTTTAATGGCCTTTAATAGCTCAAAGAAGGACATTTTTCTGGTTTGCTGTAGGATGCATTGCATCCTTGTCACGGCACTACCACTAGCACACAGAACACTCTACCTATGTACGGGGCCTCTGGAATTATGTGACTTTGTGTCTGCTGCAAATCCGAATGATTGTGGATTTGCAGCATTTGTCACATAATTCATCATCCGCTGCATAACTTGCAGACTTCAACAAAAAAAAATGTGTCTAGATCCTACGGATCAAAATTTCCTAAAAGCTTGGTAACCTGTTGCTGTGCAGTGGAAGACCATTTGCAAAGACTGACTGGTCTCCATTCTCTTGCTTATTTTTGTATTTGGGATTGAAAGTAGTACTAATAAGGTGAAACTGTTACCCAGATAGTGTTAACATTTGGAAACATTTCAAAATAATTAGGTTATAAGAGCACTAAATGTGCTGCATTGAGATGCATAATTTGACTTTTCTTGATGCACAACTAGGTTAACCCTAATGCATAATTTGGTCCTCCCTACAGCATAATTCCAGTGGCCCTACCTACATATTTTCCTAAGTGTATTGTGAACTTTTGCAATTGTTCAGCCATTCCCTTTACTTGATCAACATCTGCCTGCTTGGGATTCCAAACCCCATGCAGAGAAGGTGCAGCCAGGAGTGGAACTGTCACAAGTTAAGAAAACACGTCTTCCATATGAACTCCACATGGTGGGCCGAGGCCCAAGTTAGGCTGGGCCTTTAACCACCTACGTGCTGCCATGACCTCTAGACGAAGGGATGGGCTCTCAAACTTTTGGACAAGTGTTTGGAGAGAACCAAACAGAATGCCATATATGGTAATAACAGCTGTGTAAGGCGCAGAAGCCATTATCTCGTCAAGCGATGGCTTCCAACCGAGAGTTTAATACAACATACTGAACACAAGCCCACGCGCTGCAGCTGGTCTCGCGGCCCAGGAGCCGCCTTAACCGCACGAGCCGGCGGTGGCTAAACTGTCATTATTTTCCTGATGGAATCGTTGCCAGCTGTCTCCAACGCCCAATTCCTTGTTGTTGGAGTCGAGTCGCTGTCTATCCCCTGCGCCTCACCCCTTCCAGACCCTTGCATTCTGTCGGCTTTTCTTGTCCCAGCTGCACACAGAATTTGAGCATCTCTCTCGTCTTGGAGACGCACCATAGCTAAAGCTGACAGACGTGCATGCAAATGAATGACTTTATGACAAACATAGTCTGGAATGTGACAGAGGTTGCCCCAGCCCTATAATCCCCTCGGCATTGCTGGTAGTCCGAAAGTATACTTTCCTTACACCTCATTACAATTAGTCAAAGTCCTTCACTATAATAAAGATGGCTGTGTGTTTGTATTTTAATATAGAAACATTACCAAGCAGGAGCATAACCTCATGTGTTGCATAGCCTAGCCGATCAGCGGATTTTCTAATTCGAAATTTATATAGCAAACTTCATCAACGGGGGGGTTTCGTTAGGGCATGAGCTGAAGGCAGAATAGCTCTGAAACTGAATGTCAACTCAGAATCTCTCTGAGTTACTGCAGGAGCTGAAGGCAGCACAGCTTTGAAATTGCAACCGCTGCTCACTTTTTTCGGCTGTTCTCTCTGCAGCTCATGCACTCACTCAGAGAAACTCCAGGTTAAAAGCATGTGCTGTGGACAGCGCAATCATAGAAAAACAGATGTACAACTGTTCCCCGCGCGAGGGCGCAGGTTTATGATGCCGCCTCCGGGTGTTATTGACAGAAACACACGATTCAGTTTCACACAGTGCTTTGCGGGAGTGTGATGTAGTATACATACCTACTGTCCATCAGGGGGTAACACAGGACCATCAACCCCTCAAGGTGACCCCAACGCTTCAAGGAGGCCTACTTCAGGCAAAGGTCAATAAATTTCTGTGAGATATGGGAGGCTTGGGCCCCCTCATCACATTCTGTAGGGGGATCCCCATCATTTTATGTTACGCCACTGACCTCAATCACTAGTCTGTTGATGAAAGGCTGCGTCTGCGCTGGATGCCTGATGCGCCGCGCCTCATGGTGAGGGCAGCAGAGGTACCCTCCACCCCTCGTCCTCCAGCAGGGCCGTTATCTAAGGGTGTTTTGCAGCTCGAACACAGCTCTTGAGGGTGTGATGTCAGTGTGGCCTAGATATTCTGCTTGCCACCTGATCATTGCGCAGGTCACAGATCCGTGCACTGCACCCGGTGGACGTGCCCCTGGCAAATCGACCAGGACCCTCTAGCGCCACCAGCCAGCCGGTTTCCATGGAGACTGGAAGTCACATGGACCGGCGGAGCAGGCGAGACCCCTGTCACCGGGATGAATGAGCTCCCGCTCTTTTTGTGCCTGGTGTAGCACTGATAAGAAGCACCCTGTCTAACCATAAATATGTATTAAATAATGTATTTCATCAGGGGACCCAGCCATGCAGACAGGAAGGGGGCGTAGGGAGGGGAAAACAGGAAGAGCCGGAAAAACGGAAGAAAATATGTCTGGGGAGTACAGCTTCTGTTGAATTCTGGGATCAGCTCCTGGTGAGATATATCAGGGGGTTGAATATGTGCTGTTGAGATTTGTGGGTACGCCGCAATTTTGAACCCTAAATGCCCAATGAAGTTTTACCTAATTCTGATGTCAATAAAACGAGGACTCGTGGGGCACACATTTAAATTTTCGAAACACTTAGGTCCTTATTACAATTGACATAGTGTTTGGCGTGTGATTTATCGCACCTAATGAAAAACGATACCCTGATGATTGTTATTTATCAAAATCCAAGTGTAGGTAATAACCAGACATGACCTCCAGGTGAAACCTGCCGGAACTGACCTGAGGAAAATATCCAAAAGCATTACTACCCCATGCATGTTTGTCTGCATTACTTGCAATTTCATTATGTGCAGAAAAAAGGTCATCAGACATTTCAGAATACAGCAGAAAAATAGTAATGATCGCTTATGAATCCTATTCAGACAGCAATTTCAAAGCCATATTTTTATAAGTGCTTAGAAATCAGATTACAAAATTGACAATTTTGGCTCGGATAATTTTGATTCCCGATTAGCCATTTGCGACCCTGAATCCTAATTTTCTAAAAGGAATAAGCAGCTTGAATATATATGCAAGGAACAACTCTCATTTCATTGCGATTTTAAATATTGATTTCTTACAGTTTTTATTTAGTTTTTGTAGTCATAGTTTGGGCCCCCATTCGCAGATTATTACAATACAGTTCTCAACCAGTTCAATATTACACGCTCTTGCCTGCGATGCCCTAGACCTTTGCTGGATCAGGATATATAACCACTAGCCTGCAGGTTGCAGACAGGGCCTTGCATCGAGCAGATTCACCCTGAAAGATATCCAAAAAGCTGCATCGCCACGTTCATGAAAAGCCTCTTTTTTCAAATATAATTTCAATTACAGGCAAGAATGGTTTGGACAAGAGGACAGATTGGAGGATGCAGGCATGACAATATTTTATAAACCATCGAAAAGCAGATCGCTGGCATTTAGATTCCTCAAATTTAGTTTTCAGTCAAAATCCAGTACATTCTTGAAATAAGGAAATTAATTTGAAAAAAGAATCAAGGTTTTGAAGCATTGTGTCTAAAAACCTCAAAAACTGATGTGCCGTCTACACAGTCCAATTTAGGTTTCTTTCAAGGGACAGCATGTAGATGTAGTCTAAATTTATTGTCAGGCATGACGTTTCTGTGCAAAGGGGGTAGTCATATTCAGTTTGTTCTTCCCATTATATTTGTTAGTGGCATACTCATTTTGAGAACATAGACACTGGGTGTTGTGCCTCTTCTACTGTTAATCTTTAGGCTCCCTTCTAGGACGCAACTTTTTGTAGCAAAGTTGTACACTCAAAAGCGCTAAAAAAAACCGAAGTATTTTAGGATTAGTTGCCTTGCTGATCGTCGATGCACAAAAATTAACACCATCAATGGTTCCAGGTTTTATTTCCTGTTGGAGGTAGATGTGTCAGCTGCCAATCAGGGCGAACCAACTATTGAAAATGTGTTTATAACTAAATGTTTTTGGATAAGAACGTGTTGTAAATAATTACATTAAGATCTTAGTGGATAAGTTTTGTTTCCTATATATGGTTTTTGTTATTTTCATATTCAAGGGTCATGTACACTGCTGTCTTTCAGAGGAAAGGCCAAACTCAAAACCATGTTTTGGAATCTTGACTTAACTGAAAACATGTTATTATTGATGTGTGATGATGTGTTTTAAGTGGATTTCAAAATATGACTATCACCAAAATTAGCTTGCGAAAAACTATTCATTTCCAGTGCAAAGAATATTAAATTTAAATAAATGTATACAGTTCCACAGTGGTTTGACCACTACTTTTACCTTTTCTGGAATCTGAACTGGGGAATTGTTTTCTATTTGGGATCAAATCATGACTGTTATAGAGAGGAGAATAGGCTTGTCTCTTTTGTGAGGTCCCTCTTTTGTTTCTTCTTTATAATTAGGGCAACACATTTTGGCTCCTTTGTTCATTTTGTTGGTCATCATCAGGACTAGGCAGGTCTGCAAAAATGCACAGTGGTGTCTTGTATATTGCTGCTCCTTCAGGCTGTTATCTGTTTGCATCTTTTGAGGTCCTTGTGACACCTCTCACTTTATGTCTCCATAAAACATTGTTTACTTTTGATCTTCACTGTATTGGTCAAATTGTGTTGAGAAGGCAGCGGCTTAATCTTTCCTGCTCTGTTTTAGGATGGCTTGTGTGGCAGCTTAAGTTTACTGCTTTTAACTTGTGGATGTGAAACCTAGATTTATTATGCCTGTTCCACAGGCTGCCACAGCAATGTCACTCATGCCAAGGTTCATTTCAGGTGCTCTGGCCTTCTTCTGTCTTGAATAGAACATCTTTAGATTCTAATTTAATGCTTGCATAGCCTCAAAGGAGTCCGGTTATTGGGTCGGGAAGAGCTTCTCCTGCTCCCAGCAAGCTGTCTGGGCTGTAGAGGTATATACCCAGCCAGGAAGGTTTCACTATTTTCATTCAGATTTGCTGCTCTGAGGAAGACCCATGAGGCTTTGCCATAGGAAACAATTGTACATCGGTGCATGTAAACCCATCCATCTTGATACAATCAAGTATGTATGCCATTCTTTAAGCCTTCAGGAGCACCTTCTCAGGGTTGACCTACATCGCTATATAATAGAAATGCCGGAAATGTGCCACACAGAGACTGACATCACGAAATGACATGGCTCAATTAGATACATATAAGTGCCATAGATATCCTCTTGTCTTTTTATGATAATTGGCTCTATCTCTACAAACATTGTTAGATTCATCAGAGTTTACAAGCAAAGAAGTATTTTTATGCCCACAGCTGGTGGGGTGTCTGCTAGGTTGTTAGCTTGTGCCAAACAAAGTCCATTTAACGTATCTAAAAGAAAATATATTTTTATATGCTACTCTTATGAAAATTAAAAAAATACATTTAAGTGTCAATGCACATTTAATTTGAGATTAGGTTGTCAGACTTTGTATATGTGGATACATCCATGGTTGTGCTCACCACAAACTTGTAGATTTGTGAAGAACTGAGAATTTTTGGTTCCATAGAAAGGAGGGTGGGTGTTAAGTGACTGAGACGAGGAGCACCTTAAATCCGGGTAATGGAACGTACTGGTAACTAAATAAAAAAATAAAAAAACTATCACTGACAAAGCCAATCATTTTGATTTGGACAGTCAATAGTTATCTAAAGCTTTACCCAATTAAAAGACGCGTTTTCAGCATCATCTTGTGAGCTAACATTGTATCTTAATAATTTTGGGGATCATAATTCTGAAAATTATCCATCAAGCAATGCAATGTACCCATCTGAAAATGGTGTTTCACGTGGAGCTGTTGGTAGTGCTATGCTGAAAAAGAAACAACAGAACAGGTCTTGGGTAGCCATAGTATGAGTCAGAACCACAACATAAGTAAACTGTGGACTTAAAATGTTCATTTTGCACTTGCAAAGTGTGATATAACAAGCGGTGAAAGTTTATTTTTTACTTTAAAAAAAAAATCACATTTGAAATGTTAAAAACTATCCATAGTTAGCTTCTACTAAGTTCTAACTTTATACCGAGATTTAATAAATATACTCAGAAAGCCCCAATATTTCGACCTGCACAACACATTGATGATGTCTCAATATTGAGGCATTGTCGAAGCAGTCAGAAAGCACATTATCAAGTGCTATAACACTGCTGAGAAATCAAGAGAGTTCCCACAATGCACATGAATTCTGACTATTTCCATACACCCCTATTCAGACAGCAATCATGTGCTGATATCCTGGTACCAAGGAATTTACAGGGCATGTCCTAGACCATGTGTGTCTATTGGGGCATCCAACCTTTCAGAGGCCCCTTCAGCCCAAGGCCAATGAATTTTGTGAGACATGGGAGAATCCGGGACCTCTCATCACGCCCTGCAGGGAGGGCCCCATCATTTTGTGTTACGCATGCGGCCGGGGTATGTTATATACCTGCTAATTTTGCAACCGGCAATCACGAGCCACTGTTAGTTCTGCAGAGAGTTATCCCCAAAATGGATACCGCTCCGCCATACTCAGAACGAGGGCTGTAGTTTTTAAATTGAAATGTTGTGCTATTTCTTCTAATATAAAAAGGTCTGCAATGCGTAAATGCCTAGGCCGAGAGGTCACCGGGTCGTGACGTGTTCCTTGAGTTTTTCCCCCATAAATCTCTACATTCTGTCGGTGTTGGTGTAGAGAATAAACATCCTGAACGCACTCGCACACTCTGTGTGAGCCACACAGTCAGGCTGCCGTGTAACCCTGCCCCGGAGTTCAGCAAAAACCCGTACCAGAAGAAGTGAGAACTTCCTCATGGAAAACCATTTCCACACACCGAGCCAGCAAACAAGGACTGGTCCAAGCTCTTACATCTCCTTCCCGCCCTCTCCGCACGCTCTCCTAGGTCTTATCTACTGTCCTTTCCCTGCTCCTGTTGGCTATCTCTGGTCAGTGTCTCTATTTCTGGTTGGTGTTCCCATCCTGCCCTTCATTGATTCCCATATTTTTCTGTCCCTTTCTGAATGCATAATTTGTAAAAGAATAGGTGTCGGACCAAAGTTTTTCTTACAAACCCACTGCATCCAATACCGAATGTTGCGCTTGTCAAATACCTATGCTGTCGTGTCTTGATTCACCCACCCCCATACACTTCCTTCCCCCTAATCTCACTCAATCCAAGTATTTTTTATTTTGCTCCTTTCTTGTAATTTTTTCATGTTTCTCTTCTTTCTTCCTTTCCCATGTCTGTCTTTCTTTTGGTCTGGGTCAAAGTTTAATGATGAAAAATAAGGCCTGGTCCTTAAAAACGAGTGCCGATGGACCCTTCCTTCAACCACTGGCACAAAGTAAGTACTGCCTGGAATTTACTCAATTTCTTTCTCACCCTTACAAATTGACTCAAAGCCAAAAAAGCTGATCCAAATGTTGCAGCTCATTAATCAGTCTCACTGAAATGAGCATCAATTAAGTGGGTATAAAGAGCCTGAAACCACTTCATTATAGTCAGACTGGCCTGTAGAGCAACCAGGCAGTCCCTGATGGGCTGATCTGACAGGTCACTGTGTGGGAGGTTATTTAGCAGTTTGTGACCTGTTCCACAACAAGGTGGGGGCAAGTTTTACTCTTAATTTCCCTTATATTACAACTATTGCCTGCAGTAAACATAAAAGCATGAAATCTCCCATACCTGGCAAAATACCAACATTGGATGTCTTCACAAGTTAAAAACTGGCCAGGTTTGCAAAAGTGACCACTTTTTTAGCTACATGGTTCGCTAACGGGAGCCTATGTTTGTCCCAGTCTGACCCTGCACTTCACAAGCTGTAGAGTGGGTTTCATAGTAACTAGTGGTCAGTGTTTAGCACCGCAGTTGCAAGTAGTGTGAGAAGCTCTTATTAATGGCCAATGTCAAAGGATGTCACAATTTGGCAGCTTCAGAAACGGACAGTGGGTTGCAATGTCGGATGCCAGCACCTGTGGCAACCGTGAGAAGCTGGCATTGGATGGCACTGTGTAAAGCTAGTACTGTTGAGCTGTGTGAGGAGCTGCTACTGGATGTCCGTTTGAAGAGCTGTCACTAGGGGGGCGGTTTGAGGAACTGGCACGGGGGGCGGGGTGAGCAGCGGGCACCAATCCCAGTGTTCTCCATTGAGCACATTTCACAACCATGTCCTAAGTGCACTCTCAGCACCCTGAGGCAATTCAGTTGACAGGGTAACCCCCTCTATGTCGCTTTCTTTATCTCTCTCTCTCTCTCTCTCTCTCTTCTGCTGTACGCGCTCTCCCTTCTTCCTGCTCTCTCATTGTCTCTCGCTCATCTGACCCTATGTGCTCTCTCTAAATGATTGAATACGTTCCTCGTCTGCAGTTTCTCCCACTTTGGCTTGTCTTGCATTCAGTTAGTTGTAAACTCCTCTTTTGATAAATCTAACCTGAAACCCATTGCGACAGACTGGTCTCTGGGACCCAGACATTCATTTATGGCCTGTCAGGGCAGTCTAGACAAAATACTTTCATTTTATTAGGGAGTGCACTTCAACAATTAATGACAGAGAAATCCTGGGTACTGTTATTTTAAAGTTACTTTCAATTCAATTTACACAGTTAGACATCTTTCCTCCTCTGTCATTCATCTTTCTTCTTCTTGCTTTGTCACTATTATTTTATCTGAGACACAGGTACAGGCTGGGACAGCAATAGACCTGGACTCTTCATAGGTAAAACCTGGTAGTAAAGGAATGAGTGCCACACTTCCAGAGCCTCCAAGTGTGACTTCTTCAGTAGCCTCCTATGTATATGGGACTCGGAACACCACGTCATGAACACCCTGCCCAACAAATTCGCAACCGGTAGTGTTTAGTGTTTGTGTGACTAGAGGAGGAATACAGCTGGAGAGCAAGAACCTTGGGCAGTGGAGTAATGAAACTTGAGGGGGCCCCCCTGCAAAATACATCAAGGGCGCGACCCACTCAAGGCCAGCTTTAGTGTTGGTGGCGTCTTGTGCGACAGTCTTTTTGACTCCTCTGATGTCCTCCTCCTCCACGATTCCCCTCTCTACCACTCTCCAACAGTGCCCCTCACTTCTCCATAGCCCAGAGATCTTCAAACTTTTTGATGCACGATCACTCTGTTAAAAGTTTTTAGGCGTAAGGACCCCCCCCTGACAAAAATGTCTAAAATCTGGTACTCCTCATCATCGACACCCATAAATGCCCCCCAATTCCCGCAGCAAATCATTTTTACAGTGAAAAAATAATATTAAACAGTGTTTAGCATACAAAAGGTTAGTGGGTGACTGTGGTTCGGTGTCAGAGGCTTAACACACAGCTCAAACAAAAAGTCTCCAAAAAGAATTACCCCAAAATGCACAATGGTACTTTTTTTTCACAAACAAAACATAATTTGGCAAAACGTATTTAGATGATTACAACTTTCTGAACTAATGTGATGGATGTGCCTGTTTTTCTCCAGAGAGATGGTCAATCTGCAGTTCCACCTCATTAATACCAGGTTAACACCCAAATATATCAATAAGCAACAGAAAGGTGACCAGTCCAGCTTTGCAAATGACTTTCTAATGCGCGGCAACATGTCTCACTGCATTTTAGTAACTTTTGAACCATATGAGCTATACACAAATTTATTTTTTGTTAAATTCACCAGATTTTGTGGCGTATGATGGATTATGTGGCAAAAATGTAATTATGTGAAAATCGCCGCACAATCACATAATGCCTTTGGCCCTGGGTATAATGGCTGTAATGCATGGGCTGCAACTTTAGTGCATGACATCCGAGGAGAACCATACTATATTTCATGGGATGCTGAGGGCCTGGCTTTTACAACTGCATGGAACTGGAGGTTGCCGAACATCATTCATCATTTTAAAACATACCATTTATAGTCATTAATGATGAACTGTAAGGTCAAATTAGGATGTTTTCTTTAATTCTAGGGGAGGAAGTGGTCTCTTATTCTTCTTTCAAACAGTTTTTCTAAAACGTTTTGTATTTTGCCCTAAATGAAAAAATAAATGTTTCTATTTTAGTACAAACGGACTCCTGGTTTAATTAGTTTGCTGCTGTTGCTGACTTCAGATTGTAGGTCTTTCGCAGCCAGGTAGCTGCATATAAAATAATGGGCAGTTTAATTGAAAAATAGATTTTAAAAAGTTGTTACTTAGTAGGAACTGCACTATAGTACAATAAAAAACCTCTATCCCCTGGAGCTCGGGGGGGCCCCTGCACCACAGAGGCTACGTGGGCTATTGTTATGCCACTGACTTGGGGAAGGCATGTCTTCAGCAGTATAGTGGGTCAGATAGCAATTGATTTTTTCCAGTTAGAACTGTACCACCTGCCACAGCACACCCAACTGGACATGATGTAGTTCTTCCCATACTATTTGAGGCCCCTCAACCCTTTGCTGTATTATGTATTTAGTTTAACCTACTGTTGCTTCCATAGTACTGGTTTTTACTGCATCCTAGTCATTATATAGAGATGCTCACTACAGCAGCCTCCGTACAACAACAAATCTGGTTTTCCACCACAACACCGGTCCACCCACCCCACAATGCCAGTCCACACACACTCCTGTCTGACTGGCCCATATGCACTTGGCTGATTTCTCTACAGGCTAGTAAAGCTCTGCTCACCACCCCCCCAACCCCATAACAAACACCCAGAACACTCACTTTCTCAAGCAATTTTGAAGTTATAAAGTGCCATAGGGAAGCTATAAACCATAGTATTGAAAATGTAATTCAGTACATTGATGCCCCCCTCTGCCTTGCATCCATTATTCTCATTTATAATATTTTTCCTCTGTATCAAGGAAAAAGCAGAAAGTGTGAAGATGTACCGAATAAATGATCAAGAAGTATCAATAATGGGGTGTTTTCAACTGTACCACACCAAGAGATGTCAAGCAAAGAATGATAGGGAAGCTTAAGCTGTCTATAATGTCACTTAGGACCCTGAAGTGGAAAATGCATATTAACAATCAACCATCTATAATCTTATGTTGGGTCTGCCCTCACACCCCAGCCCATGTGCAGGTGATCAGCTGTCTGGGGGCAGAGAAGAATTCGGGAGGTATGCCCCAATTGGCCTCTTTACCCTCAGCCTCCTCCACCCATCTTTCTCTAAGAATAATACATACTTGGTGCCATGAAGCCCTTAACCGCTACCATATGGCCAACCTGCATTCTTAAAAAATAAATTAAATAAAAAACAAATAGAAAGCACATACATAGCATCCCATCCAAGACAATCCCTCAAACACTGTCCCTCCACCTTTTTTTAAACATAAATGCCTGCCATCCTACCAGCAGCTCACATCACCCTTAGTAACCCCCTCCCAACCCCGCCCCTTTATTAAAGAAACAAACTAGCTGACAACCTGAAACCCTTCTCCACCCTAGAAGACCACCATCCCCAACCAAGGCCACACTCTCCACACCCTGCCGGGAGTGAGAGTTGGTGCTGAGCTAACAGTCGCTCTCTGGGCGCCTCTGCTATCACAGACCCCAGTTCCTTCTTTTTAGAAGCAGAGGTGGCTGAAGGTGGTGCCAGGACGCCCCTAAGGAGACCTGAGAAAGGCACGCAAGAGAGTGGACAGGCATGCCGTTCCAGTGCTTCTCTCCCAGCAGGCAACAGCATTCATGGCCACTCACCAGTGGAACACAACTTGTGTGTTTTTTTAATTTATTTTATGTAATTGCAGTGAATGGCCAGATTTAGAACCCAGTACAGTAATTGCTCACAGTAAAAGTCATACACTTTCTCAGTGAGCAATGTCCCACGCCCTAACACAGTCCCACGGCTTCATGTACTCATTCATTCACAAGCCATCCACAAGTGTATCTTGTGAGTGGCGGGGTAATCCAGTTCAGGAAAAGGAATGAATAGGGGACAGAAATGAACAGGAGGAAGCCAGGCAGGTCCCTGGGATAGTTCTTGTGCAGGGGCAGCAAGGTCAAGGATGCACCTCCGCTTGATACATGGCCATCTTACCCCTAAGAAGTGCTTGGCGCCCATGCATTGTTCTCCCACTGACACTTCCTGGCATCAGGGCCGACCTGCGAGAGGATGATTTAGAGGACAATTACAGAAGGAAACGTGTGTATGAATTAGTGCAATCTGTCATCCTTAAACACCGCTGTTTTGAGGGCGAGCGTCTACTCTCCCTACATTCTGCTGGACCCATATTCAATGCTGCCACTAAGAGCTAATAAGAAAAGAGGTTTAAACTTTATAGCTGCTGTTTTCCAATTCCACGAGGTTCTTGCCAGTGAGATAGCTCAGGTGGTTGATCGCCCATTGCATAGATTTCTATGTAACATGTAGACCGTGTGTTACAGCCCCATTAGGTCCAGACCAGCTTATCCATTTACTGGGGGTGCCCTATCGCTCATTGTAAGGACAACGGCATGAGTTCAGTCTTTAGTTCTCAAAAGTGATGCATTCTGGGATGTGTAGGCATTCTAGTGCTTCTTTTGAACCCATTGAACTAACACACCAGATAGGAATGATATATTCGAAGAAAGCCCAGAACCAAATACACAGTGACATGGAGAAAGATGTAAAAGCCCTAATTGTTTTGCTTGGTAACGAGTCGAGTGTTGGATAATATATTTCTTTTGGTAGTAAATCATAGCTGAAAGTCTATTCAAATAAGTGCTATATATTTGCTTCATTCTAACATTAGTGTTTACTATTTGGGTAGAGCTGTGTAAGTTACGAAGTTTGAGATGGTGCTCACCTACCGACAGGAAACATACACATCATGTGGCCCCATGTCATGCGTGATACCTTCAGTTACTCCTAGCTTTTTAGCCATCAACAATTTGTGTGCTGGCATTTCGAGCCCATACTTTTATCCATTTCAATTACTTTATTCGATCACATAGGAATGGATCATAAAAGAACACATCATAAAATACAATATACAATAATAGGAAAGACTAAAAAGCTTAAAAGTTAAAACACATTAAAAAGTGCATCAGATTGCAGCACACAAATACCAATGATCTTAAGAAAAATAAAATAAAAGAGCAATGAATTCACCTGGACATTCATCAAGTTGTCAAAAAATACCAATTTATATTTAAAAGACAACAGCCAGGTCGAATGAATCAACAGCAAGCTCGAAAAAATCCACCCCAGAGGTGAGCATTACTAAAACAACATTGAATTTCGCAACCGTACAGCATTTTTTATGAAAGAACCAACATCTTGACATACCCGGTGACACTCAAGATGCTGTAGGTAAATCAGCACAACTTTACATCGCCTAATCTTTTGGTTTCGTAGCACTGGGATCAAATGCCGTCTATTCAAGGGGCATAAAACTTGCAAAAAAATACAGAAAGCAGCAACAACTGGCGGGAATTTCCATCACAGGGAGATAATAAAATATCAGCAGGTGCAAACTGACCTTTTGGAAAACACAACAACCATCTGATTCAGCCAGTTTGAAACCGAGTTGGTAGCACCCATTCCCAGGAATTCTGAACAAGCACCAGGTAGCGGGATACAGCATCCACTGTTTGAACAAGGCAAAAGTCTCTAATGGATAGCTTCACTATCTTCTCCCTTTCTCGGAGGTCCCTCCTATAACCCAGAAAGCAATCCTTTAGCCACCCTTTATCCTTCTTAGTAAATGTTCGGGATTTATCAAAAAATAAGGGCAGCCTAAGATCATGGTGGTCTCTCTGTTATACCTAATCCACGGAATCTAGAACCATGGTGACACGAGAGGCAATCAGAGATGTTAAGAAGATTTACATCAGCCTCTTCATTTAGCCAGACGGAACACCATAGTAAAAGAGGAGCAAGGCTAATTTGATCCCCAACATATTCAAGGCCAAGCTCCTGGTGAGCTATAAAATGGGAAGTGGCCGGACGAACACCCAGCAGCCATCGACAAACCCTATGCTCTTCAACCTGAGCCTTTGCGGTATTCCTGTACCCCCAGACACCTGAGCCATAAACCAAGGAGGGGAGGCACATCCTCCTATAAATTGTAAGAAAAAGGATAGTGGGCTTCCCCCCCCCAGGTGGAAGTCACAGATAAAATGGTCCCAACTGCACAAGAGTAACAGGTGACCCTATTTGCAAGACGCGGGGCCCAAGAACAAGCTCCATCAAACATTACTCCCAAATGGGAGAATTGACTCACTCTAGCAAGGGATTTACCACTTATATAAATGGGACGTGTTTTAGTATTCTCAGGCCCACATCATTATGTGTGTCTTGGAAGGATTGGTCCGAAGGTCTAGCTCCTCCATGTTGATGACAAAGGACGTAATCAACAGTTTTAAGCCATTGATAGTCCTGGCCAATAGCACGGCATCGTCTGCATAAAGAAGAGTCAGCATTTGCTTGTTGCTCACAACTGGCACATCACCCCACATGTGTCCTAAAACTGACTGCAGCTTATTAATATAAGGTTAAAAAAAATTGGAGCAGGTACACACCCTTGATGTACCCCACGCTTAACAGGAAAAGTTGAGGTGCACTCATTATTGTTAACAGATCTTACTGTAGATTTCAGATCCCAGTAAAGATGTTGTAAGAAGGTCAGCCTCCACTCCCACAATTCTGACCGGTTTACCAGTTTGCCAGTTGGAGGGAGGAGGCAACCTTATCCTTAGCTACTAGCAGATGAAGGTTTAAACACTGTTCAATGGTTCCGAGGCCTTTTCTGACCCAACATTGTACTGGGGAGATGATGTTATTACTTGAAATCCAATCCAACAGGCAGGCCAAGACAAGAGCCCAATGATATTTGTAACTGAATCAAGGAGGGAAATAGGTTGATAGCATGCAGAGTCTTGCAGGCTACCTTTCTTAAAGACCAGAAAAACGACCGATTACAGGCAAGATTCAGGAATACCAGCCCTACATGCAGAGTTAAAGATATTTATAACCAAAAGACCTCAATATTCTTTCTGGATTTTCCTCGAACAGAACTATAGGAACCCCATCCAGGCGAGGGGTCTTGTTGGCTGGGCTATTTTGGATAGCAGTGAGAACCTCGCCCTCAGTGAAGGTAGCACCCAGTGGCAAGGGTACATCAAGTAACCCTTCGGCATCACAGCTGACATTAGATAAATACATATTGCTGGAATGTTGACCCATGCTTCAGGACTAATATGGGTAGTTACTGTATCAGAAAGTCCCCCTACAGCAAGGGTAGCCCTAACTGACTTCCAGAATGCTTGGATGTCCCTAACTTGACAAGATAGCACCAGGTTATCCCACTTCTCAGCCAGCAGCTCAGCCTTTCTTGTTTTCAGGGCATGTTTGTATTCCTTATTACAAGCACTAATAAGCCCCTGATCCCTTCGAATAGATTTCAGTGCAAGGCGCAACTTGTCCTTAGCGGCTTTACTTGCTCTTTCAACCCAAGATTTCTCCCTCCCCACAGTGGTACGGGAAGGTTTATACAACATACTTCTTATGTAACCAGTAGGGGTATGGAAGTTAGTAAGAATGATAGAGGGCTCCAAGGTTGCCCACGAGCAGCCCATTATAAACCAAGTGCGCTCACTGACTAATTGAGACATCACTTTGCAGATGTCGGTCGAACGCCAGCATAAATGCAGGCCTCCATCCTTAATAACCAGGGGCAAATTAATACATGTTTTTCTGGGTGTCTTATTGCCAATACCAATTGAAATGGCTAAAGGATTATGGTCACTATATAAAGTAGGAAACATCCTCCCATCAGCCAACAAGTGGCACAAACTCCTAGAAGTAAAAATGTAATCTATTACCGAGCCACCCGCTTGCCCTGTGAACGTACGGATATCAGCAGAGGCATAAACTGAAATAGCACTAATCAGATTATAAAACTGTAAAAAAGTATGCAAAAAGTACCCTCCGGGGTCCATGGCATTACCATACTTGAAGTCAGCTACATTAATTGGGGAGGTGAAATGTAGCAGGGTACCTAATTTTGCATTAAAATCTCCTGCTAAAATTAGATTAAAAGGGCCAGATGAATCAACATGTTTGACTGCCAAGTGATCAATGTGAGAGAACAAGCTGCCCAATATTCTATTATTCTTAGCAGAAAAATCGTTATTATAAAAAATGATCATGTAGATGACAGATCTACAAGCCTGCTTTACCTCAAAACCTTGCATAAACACCTCACCCAAGTCTAATAGTGTGGTAATATTCCCAGGGCCCAATTTCAGCCAAGCCACCCTTGGCTTGTCCGACTTCAGGTGGAGGAGCGGGAAGATTGTAGGAGACATACACATTGAGAAGAATATCCTCTCAGGACCATGTCTCCTGTTGAATGACAATGTCGAACCCCTTGATAAAAGCAACCCAAACATCATTGCTCAATTTAGAGATGACACCCGCAATGCTCCAGGCTTGTGAATTTAAGTGGGAGACCATCATTCCTAACAGGGAAGCGCAATGATGTCACATGCACACTCAAGCCAGAACCATTGTTTGTAAACCAGAAACTGGGGCCAGGTTATCCCTGTATTTAGAAGCACTGTCAGGGCAGAGCAACTATGGCCCGGCGAAGAATTGACGGGCAAGCCTGGGACACTTTGAAGAGGGTTCACTAATTTAAAAGGAAGTTGGGAGTGTAGTACTGTGGTAACCTCCATGCCCCCAGCTCCTCAGTATTAGGTTTACAAGAAAAACAAGTAGCTATGTTAAAGTATTCAAGTCAATTAGTATCCTCTAGATTTGCAAGGGCAGCATACCTAATCCCTCGAAGTAAATTGTCCAAGTGGTGAGGTTTATACTTTAAATGGTAAACATGAATCTTGTGGTTCCACAATGCACTGTGATTTTTGCTAAAAGCCAGGAGTGGCCAAAGTTGTCATGTTTCAGGCTTATAGGCAGCATTGTGCAGGAATCCATGTGCACTGACCTTTTGAGGCACATGAGTGAGTGAGCTACCAACAAAAGGGTGACCATGCCAGCTTACATGCTATTGTGTGGCCTGCTGACATGGAGGGTAAGGCAGTGGGCTTCTCCTAACACTTTGAAGTGCATTACAACTAATACATAAAATGTAACATATTGACACCTGCAGATTGCCAGCTGACATGTAGGAGATGACCTAGTCGTGCCTGTGGTCTCCTGGGATGTGTTGTGGTGATCTGTCGAGATGTAGGTGTCTGCTTGCTGCTGAGAGATCACCTGTTGAAAGAGAAGTGACATGTTACAATGTCCAAGCGAGAAAACGATTTGTATGCAGAGAATATGCCTCCTGACATGCAGAGGAATGTCCTGATGACTTATGGGGGAAGGCATGTAAGCATTTGGTATGTGACCTCTTTGCAGACTGTGAAGTGACCTGGCTATGCGGGCGTTGTCTGTCGGCATGAAGGGGTGTGATCTGTTGTCACGGAGCTCATAGGCCTTTTGACAAGAGGTGAGTGGCCTGGTGATTTGACCTAAGTAGATGGACTTGTTGACATGTAAGGTCATGATCTGCTATCATGCATAGGAGTGGGCTAATGGTATAGACAGTCACTCTGGTGACTTGCAGGGGTGTTAGATGCTGACGTAGGCGAGGGAAGAGCAGGCATAGGGCCTCTGAATGGGTGATCACGCTCCTCGTTTCGCTTAGCTGTTAGTTAGCATTCACCATTCATTGTTTTCTCTGTTTAAGCTTCAAGTGTCCCTCTCTGATTGGTACATTCTTAACCCCATTACGTTTGCTGTGGCGTGATTGCTCTTTAAGCTGTCCCTTTTGGGTAGCTATGCCCGGTTGAAACATTGATTTGTTACAGTGATCTGACTATTCAAGAAACAGGGTGGGCTGGAACAGACAGTAGGTCCGGGCACCAAAACAAAAGCGGCCGTTATTAGTGAATTAGATAGCTTAAAAAAATCACCTGTGTTTGCAAATTGTGGCAGTTTTAAACCTGTATCGACACGCTGCACAGGTATTTTGCCGTAAAAAGAATACAGGATGCATTTGAGCTTGCTGCAGGCAATGTCTGCAGTAAAACCATGGACCAGACCATAAAACAGGCCGAATATCAGACAAAAAACCCACCCTCACACTAACCTGTCAGACCAGCCCATCTAGTACGGCCTGATTGCCCTACAGGCCAGTCCGATGACAAGAAGAAAAGAATATCAAGGTATAATGCTTCCAAATTGACGTGACTGCTAAGTCTCATGGCAATACAGTCCAAAGTGTTTGCGAGAGTCTTCTAGGTCAAAATATAGCAACCTCATCTGTTCTGAGGGATGAATGTGGGCCACAAAGAGCATTCAAAGCCAGGATGACCAGTTGATCGGTAGCAGTGCTTAATTTGAGAAAAAATAAGTTCAGAGATGCAAAGTGTTTCTCGTAAATCCTCAGCAGATGCGGCTGAATGCCAGGACTAGGAATACTAAGTCTGCCTCCCCTTGCTTCCACAGCAATCCCCAATGTGCCATTCTGTAAAGTGTGAGCACATAAGCCAAAGGTCCAGAGGGTTTGCCATACTTGACTAGTCAGGTGGGAAAACCACAAGCAGCAGATTTCTTCTCTACTAGGATACTCAGAAACACCAAAATGCTTAGGCTCACTACACTCTGCATAAACCCATAGACTCTTAACACACAACCAGATAACCTCACTTACATGTATGTTGAGGGATCACAAGCATTGGTTCCCGTACTAGGCTCGGCCTTTATTTAAACAACAAACAGCAGATGCCACTGACACTATTGTTTAAAGAGGCCGAGCAAATGGGCACCTGTTCCACTGAATAAGAACTTCTGACCAACACCAAGTGGGCATCCCAACCCATCCCCTAATGGCCGCACTAGTGAAGTGAGCAAAGGAAATTTAGTGTATCTAGTGCAGGGGTCTCCAACCATTTCTATAGTGAGAGCTACTTCTTAGCAGTGAAAATCATTGTGAGCTACTGCAGTCCAAACTACTCGCGCATTGTTAACAGACACCCCCATACCCAGCTTCAATGACTTTAAGCCTAATGTCCAGAAAGCCAGATACTATGGTTTAAATAAAATACTTTGACTTCGGGCACTATGAGAGGGCTGCCACATGTCAGTGAGAGTGTGGTCTTTTTAGAATGTGTGAACATGTGCATAAGGATGGGATATATTTGTATGGGTGACTGAGAGCATGTATTGTATGTACTTGCAGCACAGGACATACCTTTCTCTGTCTGTGGTACCGAAACATGTATAACACAAACATACAATCATTTTTTTAAATGGTAGAAATTTAAAATGCAGAAAAATGTTCTTCAAAAATATTCATAATATGGAACATTTTTCTGCACTTTAAATTTCTCTAATTTAAAAGAAATGGGTGTATTTTTCAGTAATACTTATGGCACAATGTCTACTGGCCATTGGGAGCAAGAGGCCTGTTGTTTGTAAAACCTTGAAATGAGAGACAATTCAAATGAAAATTTAACTTAATCATTAAGGTACATTTTTATTTTCATTTTCTCCTGTTTGAAAGCATTCAGAAACATTGTGTTCACAGCTCCAATAATGAGTTGACAAGAACTTTTATTAACAGTTACAAAACTCAGTGCTTCAGTTGTTCACCTGGGTGCCCCTGGGTCTTAAATCTGACTGAGCACTGCTCATTATCAGACTCAGCTATCTGCAGCCTCCTGCTAATAATGTAAAATAAACACAGCCTTCCTGTAACTTTAAAAGCAATATATGACCTGGTGGTTATTTAAAAATGAACTCAAGGATGTGAGCTACTCTTAAGGTGTCTATGAGCTGGTGGTAGCAGGTGAGGGCTGGTTGGAGACAAGGTATCTAGTGAATGCAGTGCATTCTTGGGCAAGGACTTGGGAAATAACTCTGAGCACTGGCATATTTTGCACACATGTCAGGGACGGATAACTTGGAGAATCTGTGGTAATGGTGTGTGGCCTCTTTCACTAAACAAAGCCTTTCTCAACTCATGGTGATTCCTTCCTTAGCTAATATTTATATTGGCGTCTGCATTACTACCAGGGCCTCATGACATAAATGTACCATGGATGCTGAGCAGTAAAGTTTGGAGGGCCCACAATTGACATGCTATGGAAATGCTGCAATTGCACATAAGAATCACCACTCTATACAGAGTGACATAAGAAAGCGGACCTAGAAAGAACCAGATGCTCTTTTACTGAAGAGTACTTACCCAATGCACACAGACCTACCAACTCACACGTGCCACCATATGTCACATGATATCTACTCCCTTAAAACGGCCACCCAGTGGCAGGGAAAACAAGCTGAAAGTCACTGTAAACTATGGATTTCTAACTCGTTTTCAGAGGCAGTAAGCAGCCAGTGACCATTAAAAGGTGTGAAATCACCCCAGAACATAAAAGTCTCAATGACCCTTTGTTTTTTGTTTTTTGGGAGGAGTTGCAGGGCTCGGTGTGTGGCAGAGTGCCTCTTTGGTAGCTCTTGGCACAAGGCCTTGCCCCTGCAAAGCCTCGCCCCTTCCTCACACGGTGAAAAAGGTTGGCAGGTATCATCATATTCAATGGGCGCTGCACTTGTTCACAATGCAAGAAGTCACGTGGATTCCTCAGGTTGTGGGATTACCTGGCTATGAGTGGTCTTCCCAGTAGTGTGCACTGCTGTCAGGAGTCTGGAACTCCCTATCTAAGGCACAAACCTGAGTCAGAGAAGAAAAGAACGAAGGGGCTGGCATCCTTCTAATGGTGTTAGCATAATCATTTATGGGTTTGACTCAGGCGATGTGCACTTTGAACCTGTATTTTCCTGCCTATACAGAAACATATACCTTGTATTCAACCTGTAATTTGTCTGAGTATCCTTTAATTTGTTACATTTGGAAGGTGTGTTTGGAGAGCATTTTATGTATCATACCGTTGTGTCTAGTAAGCATCCTCTGGATTTGTAGTTTAGGTGCATTAAAAAAAATGGGAAACCACTAGATCACTGGCTGCAAATGTGACGAACCTAACACTGGAAAGGACGTTTTAGCTCTATCTTTCATTGATGTCTAGAAGCGATGGATGGATTACATTGGAGTTTGCTGATACACTAGAGGTCATTCATGCTTCACCGGACTCATAGTGCCAAAGAATGAAGTTGCGTATTCACATACCATTTAGGTCCTCTCATGGTCCTTGCTGTGTTGGAGCGAGGTTGGAGCATTCCAGTGAAGTCTGGGCTGAGCACGTCCCCTCCTCCTACCACCCACGAACCTAATACTTCTTAGAGTATTAGCAGATTATGCTGCCTAATGAGCTGTGCTAGCCAGGCTCCGGCAGCCCAGAG
The DNA here is from genome assembly GCF_031143425.1 of Pleurodeles waltl. Classification (NCBI taxonomy): domain Eukaryota; kingdom Metazoa; phylum Chordata; class Amphibia; order Caudata; family Salamandridae; genus Pleurodeles; species Pleurodeles waltl. Next base: position 639,383,496 of record NC_090446.1, on the reverse strand, counting down.
CATTATGGTTTAGCGGTGTAATGCCCACCGTGGGCCCTGAGCCAGAGCAGCCGCGGAGGACGGCAACAAAGGCCGCATCTTCATTGGAGACAAAACACTGCACTTTGTGATCAGGAAATCGAGTGGATTCCTGTGAGGGCCAGGATGATGTGAAAGACAGAAGAAACACGCACACTACTAAGGATAACAGAGAGGATCCTTTGGTAAGAGTAGTCACTAATGCACAACAAGTGCTTTATCCCACAGTGCCTATTCTCATCCGTACACAGATTAAATAAAATCACACACACCCTCTCACATGCACAAGCACACATGCATGAACATGTACACACACACAAAGTAACAGACAAGCACAAAACAAGCGGGATCAGATCAACGGTGTGGAAAGTTGAGTATTCAACCCAGATGCCAAAGTGAAAGAATGTCCCAGCCATTGGGATTTATTTAGTTGTAGTGGTTACCTTCAAATAAATGGCTACTAGCCTGGTCATCTCTATCCAAGGGGCATTGACATTTCTTAAGTGAAAAGCATAGGGACCTTGTAGTCTACTGTATCTCTTGATCACAGCAGCAGATCCTAGCGCTTCAGCAACCTATAGCATGTTGATTACCACCAGTAGGAAGTGGAATAAACAGATTTTTGTGCAACGCTGGTGTAATTTAACTGGGTTTATTTTATGTAAAAGTAGAAATAAAGAGTACAGATTTGTGTGCAATGCTCAAGTAGCGGGCACTTTGCTACTGGGACTTGGGTTGGAGCAACCTTAGCCTTGGAGCATTTCCATAAACTTAAAACATCTTAAAGGTTTTCAGCAACTAGAAAATGTGTTCAACTCCCTAACAATAACCTTCTCTAGCTTTCTATGAGAGGCGTTAGCTGAAATGAACCATGAAATAGGATCCCTGGCCAGTCTGCAAATCTCACAATAGGGCTCCAACTTTATAGCTATTTTCCTCAATACCTCTTTAATAGAGATACAGTCTTGAAACGTTCATGGTTAAGTGTTATTTTTACTAAGAAATATTTTGATGGCATTTAGTAAAGGGCTGTTTTTCCTTAAAAGCTTAAATGCGAGGGAACCTTCGATCACTGTGAATAATACTATTTGTCCCTGACTTACTCAATCCTTTATACCACCTCCCCTGAGCCAGATCTTCACTCCTCAAGCAAGTGCCCAGGAATTCAGGGAGCACCTAAAGGTAAAAAATTCCATCTCAACCACAGCACCAAGGCCCGTATTTATATTTTTTTAGCGCCGCATTTGCGCCGCTTTTTGACGCAAAACGGCGCAAACCTACAAAATACAATGGTATTTTGCAAGTTTGCGCCGTTTTTGCGTCAAAAAACGACGCAAATGCGGCGCTAAAAAAGTATAAATACGGCCCAAGTATCTTGGACAGTACGGAACACGTGCAGTCTCAACTTTGATATTAACAGTTTCCCCAGCAACTTCAAAATATATATACAGCCTGACACACACTACCACTGAAAGAGAAACCTACTCCTGTACAAAGAAACAGAAACACACCCGTATGCTGAAATACGGACATTAGGAAATAGGTGTATAAATCACAAGCCCAAATAAAGAAACAAACCAAAGAAACGAAATATAGCTGCAAATAAAGAAAAACAGAGATACTTGGACAGACACACAGTAATGCTAATGCAGATACCGAAATACATTCACTTACAGATTTTTTCAAAAATTGCAAACCGACACAGATGCATATCCATATATGTAAATACAAATAAGGTACACACACAAGCATGCACACACACATAAGTGTGCAGCTATACACATATACGCATGCATAAATACCCAGCTCGTCAAATCTCAGCGCCTCTTACTTTTTAGCTTTTGCCTCGTAGCCTGACAACAGGTTTCTATGGACACCCGAGTTCCTTAGCAACCGACAGCTTGAGCATTTGATGGGTAAATTTGTTCAAGTTTTATTAAATGTGGATTTAAGTGGTGATTAAGTTCTCAACTAAACCCGGCGTGTGGAAGGGCATAGGGTGCAAGGCACAGAACCTTCAGGCTGAGAGCATCAGGCTACTCACTTCTCTGCAGATGGCTCGCGAGGCAATGGGTGTGTAGGCGGCATAGTGGATCAGGATGAGAAAACCCAATTAGCACTGTGGGTGATGCTGTTCATGTCGCTTCATATACAGGGACCTCGGTTGCATTGACCACACTTGCTTGTTAGATTTCAGAACTGCCGCAGGAAAGGAATAGCTACAAACATGGACCGTGCTTTTGAGTAACCAAAGTGTAACTCTTTACCTCCAAAATATTCATTGTTCAAAATAATGAGATTCTAATACTAAACACTAGGGCACGTCTGAAGCAGTAACGCTACATTTTAACACAATATATATTATTTTTTTGGGAAAACATAAATTAATTGTAAGGTACAGAATTACAAAGTATGTTGGTGTCACACAGGGGTTAGGACTCTGTTGGCATTAGACTGTTTGTGTGCCCAAATGTCGGTCTCTTGCTCACTGCAACATAATGATTCAAGCTTCACTTCACAGATGAGATGAAGCAAGTCTGAACATGGTCTGGGGTTGCTCGTGTTTCCGTTTGGAGGAGCCTGACCTAACAGTTTGCTGGAATATTGCTATTAGAACAAGACGAAGGCCAATGCGCATATCATTGATATAACTCTGTAAGCCAGAAAATTAAGCAATCAAGGGTCAGTATTAAAGACTCCTTTCCTGGCAGTACAGTCCTGTTTTTGCTTCTATGTCAAATAAAGGCCTGATGGGAAGGGAAATTTCATTATACTCCTTTAATTTCTCCGAAATAGAGACAAAGGAAAGACTATATTGAAGATTCCCTTTGCCACTGGACGGTACTTTGATTACAAAACACAAAAAGAGGACCTTTTTTTCAATATATTTTATTTATTTCCAAATCAGAATGTTGAGCAACCATTCAATGAAGGTTGCCCTACATTGTTACTACATAAGCCTGAAGCGTCCACAGAACAAAACAATACGTACATCGATGCATGTGCACACATAATATCATTAACAGATGCCAGCAAATAAAGTAAAATGTAACAGTAAGAAAAAATAACCTAAAAAGATTACGTACCGCTTAAGACCAGAAGCTACCGGGAAAGAAAAAAAAGTGAGAGGTACAAAAGAAAAAGGAGAAGAGAGTTTTGCCAGAAGCACCGCACATAGAAATGCAAGAGACACTGTCAGAGAAGGCACCACCAGATTGTATATCTAACATGCTCGTGCCAACACATATCAACCATGGAGATTATCGTTAAAATTATGTTTCAATTTTCAAGATCCAGATTGCAATCAGTTGAATCCATCTCCATCAGGGACGGCAGGAATCATAACCAAAACACCACCAGAGTCCTTTTTATCGCCAAGGCTTGTGGTAAGTTACCAGAAAGAATGTTGATTCTGTCTCTGTACCCATGAAATCCCATGAAATCCCTAGTAGTTAAAGGTGGGTGCCTTCAACTTGAGGCAATCAGTGGGGTGTGTGGTGAGGGGTTGCATATGCAATCCTTCCAGTGGATGCACACACTGCTTGAGCAGGTTAAGCGTAAGTCAGGTATGCAACTGAAGTCTTCAAGCTTCGAAATTACTACAGGCGAGCAAATGCATATATCCTATAGAACATCATAGGCATATAAAAAGATGATATTATATTGCCAGCTTATATCTGCAGACCATATTGTGTACTCAACTCATATACATAGCAAGCTAAGGGTTCCACAGCGAGAGAAAAGAGAAATATACACAATGAGCATCCTTGCCTCGTCACTCTGTGTATGGCTAACTGGGAGGAGACAACTGCACCCCTTTTTAATTCTTGCAACTGTAGAATACATTATTTACAAACAGTTATGAATTTGTGGTCGAGCCGTATTGTAGGAAGTGTCTGAGTTCAGTATAGACAATTAAGGGAATCAAACACTTTTTCCATATCTCTAGAAATTCCTGTTGCATAGGACACATCATCCGGAAGGGCATCCATCATGTGAAATTGTCTACGGACACTGGCAACAGTATTATGCCTAGGGCAAAGCCACACTGATCCAGGTGCACCAAACTTGTCAAGAAGAGGGATCAACCTATTTTATATTTTAGAAAGAATCCAATACTCCAAATTCAAAATAAATAACATACTGGTGGACCTTGGTTCAAGATGGTCTCATTCTTGATCCAGAAGGATAGCTATTAAAACTAAAAAATGCCATTAGGAAAGCAAGGGAGCCTTCAATTTAAACTGATATTTGTTTCTGTGAAAAATAAGAATAAATACCTTGTTGCAGGGCACCATTGAGAAGCTACTGGGAGGGAAGATTAAGTGAGAAGAATGGGAGGACATGGTGGGGCGGGGGGTAACGTGGACCACACAGAGAAATGAGGAAGGGCAGTAGGGAGGAGCAACAGATTATGGCCATTATAGTGAATGCTTTGTGGGGAAAGAAGAGGAGAAGAAAAGGAAGGGACGAGAGAAGGTGGGAGCTTGAGGAATGAAAAACATGCAGGGAAAATAGAACTGGAGGAATGAGGGAGAGACTGCTGGGCAAGGTAAACAAGGATCACAAGTTTACACTATTAAGGAATGGGAGGGAGGTACAAGCAGCTCTGGCTTGTGGGAGAAATGAAGATCAAGACACTGAGGAAATAATCTGGAGGAGAGGACAGGTAGTACTAAAGTTATAAAGATGTCCTTCATATAGTTCAATACAAGCATTGTATTTGAGGTGTAAGGCACATGCAAACAGCCAATAGTGTCAGATAAAAGAAAAATACTCCTCTGTACAGAGCCAAGATGTGATTGATGAAGGCTCTCTCTCTCAAGCCCATGGCTGAAAGGAACCTGGTCAAAAAGGCAGTGGTAGAAGATCGCAGAACCTATCCACAATCTAAATATATTGTAATCAAAAGGTCAGCGCAGTTACCACTGGTTCAGGTAGATTCAAGCATTCGCATCAATCACTTTTTTTGCTGCTAATGACACTGGCAGTGCATCCGAGGTACAGCTGGAGAGCTCTGGTGTATGACTGGGGGCACTGCTTGTCTGATCATGTTTTAAGGGAGGGCATGAAGTCCCTTTAGTTGCAATAGAAGGTTTTATGCATTAGTGGTTTAGGTCAATAGTTGTATAACCCTCGCTGGTTAAGTGGGGATTGGGTGTGGGGTGGTTTAGCCAAGACACAGAATCCTGTGGATGCTGCACATGAGAGTGCCTAAGAGGGGGAGAAATGGAACTGCAGTAAGGGTGCTTTTTTGATCGGTTGATAAATTAAAGCAGATTTTCCAGTCATGGTAAGAGGCCAGAAAACATCACACAATTCTCCTATTCATATTGGTGGTTTTAGATGTGTCCCAAGTAGGTGGCTTCTAGAGGTCTTCCAGGAGTAGTCTTCCTTTACGTGTGGTCATAATGGTGCCATAGCACGATTCATGCCAAATCTTTTGGGGATGTAAACTAACGGATTGTGATTTAGAATCACGTATGCTAGGCTTTTTAATTGGTGCTAAGTTACAAATGTGATTTGTACGCATGACGTGGAGAATAACTTTTACACCATTAGCGTATGTCATTTTCTCTTGTAACTGGTGCATGCTTTTAAAGTAGACACTGTTCTTAAAACCCAAGCTATAGTGAGACACTGTTGTATCTGTTTTTATATGAAGCATTCTCTAAGCCTGGCTCAAGTCAGAAAGCATAGGTATTACCTTTGTTGTAAAGTCAGTATTTGAACTATTTTATCATTTTTATTTGCAGATGTCACTTTTATCAGTTTCTTCTAGTGTACCTTTCATTAACTCAGGTATATCAAAAGAATCTTGCATTGAAGTCTCTACGTCTCAGCTGGTCTGTTATTCTTTTTGTTCATGTTTTTAATCCAAGCTTTTATTGCAGAGAATTTTCAGGAGGGTTTTTTCATCCTCCAGGGTGAATATCATCATGTTAAGTATTATTTTAGTGTCTGAAGATGATGCTGTTTGGGGTGTGTTCTTTGATAACAACCATTGCCATCGTTAATCTTATAAATTATGGATGAAATAGCGAATGGAGGACTGCTTCATTGTACAGACATTGCAGTATTTTGCAAGGTTTGTGGAAACCTAAAGCCACCAAGGTTGCATTTTGCTTGATAGTCTAAGTTTCTGAGCTTTGCCTCAAAGAAAGTTTTGAATAGTTATATTTCTCAACGAATTAAGTTGATAGTGCATTTTATAAGCAATATATTAGTCATCAGATGCTATTATTCATAGTTTTTTTTTTACTCATAATCTGAACTCCTTTAAGTTGAAGATGTCCCATGCTTTTGTTTGACCAACCTCTTTATTCCTTGTTCCTACAATTCGAGATTGTGAATGTAGGTTCTTTTTCAAAAGGTTTTGTCCAAAACCACTTCAATCTGAAGCAAAACTGATAGAATCTCATGTCAAAATTTATTTACAAGAATGTTAATGCCGTTGGAAACAAACATATAAAAATGAAAGACTGATTCACCATTACCGGTAGCTTTCCAGGGAGACAGTTGAAAAACACCACCCCATCCTGTTAGTACATTTACTTTTTTGTATTCACTGGTAGAATCCTACATTACTGCCCTCTTGGCTAAACTGATCGCTTACCTTTCCGGTAACAAGCACCACCCACAGAAATGTATGCATTACTGCGTCTGCTTTGAATTTATAGTTGTAGTTACTGTAGTGTGGCCATGGTAAGCAAACAGTTGTACAAGACAAATGACTGATGAAGCAAACAATTAAAAAAACGCTCAAATGCATAATCAGGGTTGGTGAGATAATTAAAGAAGAAGGGCTTTCTACAATTGTGATGTTCACCAGATGTGAACTGAGTGGTCTTGATGCAATTTTGGTACTAGATGGAAAATTAAGAAAGAGGGGAAGCAGCACACGGAGGTTGTGGGAAAGATAAGAGATACATCAGCAGACCATAAGTGGGAGAGAGCCTATAAGGAAGCAAGGAACACAGATTGGCAAGATAGGCAGTGGACAGATCTGAAGGCAAAACAGAGGAAGTGGAAACTAAATTGAAAACGTTAAGGAAGCCATCAAATATGGTTTTTTTTAAAGCAGGAAGAGTTCTGTGCATGTCATGGAAGAAAAGATTTTAAAAACGACACACGCTTGTTGAATAATCTGAAATAGAGCAGTTATTTAGAATGACAAATAAATATAGGATCAATAATTAAGATGAGAAAGAAGTAAAGTTTGATGCACTAATTACACAGGGTTATTGAAAAAGGTATTTGATTTTGTGGATGTTTTATAAGTAAATGCAAAAGCTATTAGGGACAGAAGAATTTTCATATGGAAAGTTATGTGAAAAATCAAACACAAAGACAAGGTTACATTAGTAAATAGGAAGTTTATATAAAAGAAAGAACATTGCAAAAGGAACAGGAGTAAATGATAGGGCCGTTGAAAGGCTTTTCCCTTTTTTGGGATTTACAAAGAGGAAGGAAGAGCCTCATACTTGAAGATAAGTAGAGGAAGAAGCAAAAGTAAAACATATTTTGAAAAATCGAAGCAAAACTGGGATTCAAATCAACCACAGACGACTGCCTACTCTTAAAAAACTGTGTTAAAAAAAAAATTCCTTTATTTAATAGCAGTCTCAGACATGGTGGTCTGCTGAGCCCAGCCAGCCACCATCCCTGTGATTTTAGCATTTCCTAATGGGTCACAAATTGCGACCTACCTCATGAATATTAATGAGGTAGGTCGATTTGCAAGCTATGAGGAAACGCTAAATGAAACTGCTGGAGTTTCATACATTTACATAGTGATTATCTAATTGTGATTCACAGAAAATCACAATTAGGTAATCGCTATTCAAAATAATCATACATCTTTCCCAATATGAGGTAATTTTATAGTGAAAAGAGAAATATTAACTTATCCATACCAATACTCCAAGTAACACAGAAATGAACAGGGCGGGTGCAGAAAAATAATTCCTCAAAGATTATAAGAATTTTCATATTCTGTGACGCCTAGTGAAGGAGGGGAATTCAACTGAATAAAACAACCCACCACATTGAAAGCAGCAGACAGACCTGAACGATGGACAGTGTATTGTGATGTGCCTGATGAAGAAGATTGGAAACGAATAGGAGAGCAGTGTAATTAGAATTAACAGTGCAAAAACCTAAATGTGCAAAGGAAACAGCTAGCTACTGCTTTGAAAGGAGATCAGTTTGGAAAAAAGCAATACACATTCAAAGATTTTTAATTTTAAAAAAGAGATAGGATGATATTTAGAAATAACTTAGAATAATTTAGAAATAGCCGAATAAAATTAGGATTTCTTAAACAGAGAAAGGACTACAGGTGGATTGAAGCATTCTATTTTCTGGTTTCCAGGTTTGTGCTAGATGTGGTGATAAGAAACAATACACCCTTCTTTGTGGCCAAGGAAGCCTTTGTCGGTGTCGCCTTTGTATGGCATTAACCCGACACATAAACTTGACGTTTCTGCAGCGTGCATTCAAATATCTTAAACGAAGTTCCAAGTTGTTCAGTAACCATTATTTTTGGATCTCCTCTGAGACAACCATTTTGTCTGCCTTACAACTTCCTGTGTCCTACAGAGCACCCAAATCAACAATCATCTCTTTTGCTGGTCAATCTTTACAAGGAGCCGCAGTGGCATCTTATGACCAGCCCTAAACTTAATAGACTTGGAATTAAATATGTTTGGCAAATCAAACAGAAAGAAGTAGATTAAAGGTTATATCGCCAATAGATCCTTGGCGACTAGATAGGTGAGAAACATGTTAACTAGCATTCATGTAATGTAGGTAATCCCCATACACAGTTCTTCTATATAATATACCTGCGGGCCAGGTTTGATAAACACACCCAATACTACACCTAAGGGAGCCAGATCATTGTGATTATTGTCATGCCTTTATTTTCTACTACTTCTTAATACCTATAGTAGATTTTAATACATCTTTTCCAGTTCCTCACACATCTGTCTACCACTGGCAACCATTGATAAAAGATCTCTGGCAAAGAACCGTCTTGCAGGGCTTGTCGGGCGTTACAGTGCTGGTCTGATTAGGAGCATGACCCGATGACAAAGCATGTCACCTAACGGTGAGTGAGGGCTACTGTTCCTAATGAGAAAATGCTTGTGGTGACCTTGGACTCCCACCCGATCTGGTAGCGTGGAGTGCCACATCTCGGAGCAGTGTACTTTGGTTTGTTGATTAATATTACTTTGGTAGAGTGTACACTGAACCATATAATTTCTCCCTGCCCACTTCTTTCAGTGCATATGCAAGGTTCTTGTGTCTCATGAAAGTCTGTTTGTGCAAAGCAGATTGGCCATATCTGTTGTTATTGGAATTCAAGGGTAGGGTGTGAATAAACATTGCCGTAGAGGTTGAAGTAGTTAGATATAAATCAGTGTTTTTCCTTAGAACTAGTATTTTGGCAAGCCAAACCATTGGAGATCTAATGGAATGGTGAGTCTGAAAACATTTTTCTCGGATACAGGGCTTATTTTAAGGATAGGTAATTGCACCTTGATCTGTTCTCCATTACGAAGGGTAAATATTTATGTTTCCTCTGGTCTTTAGAATTGTTCTCACACTATTTGTAAAGCCAACACATTGACCCGGCCATAAGTGGTTGTTTAAATTCTGAGTACCTCACTCACACAATTTTCCCAAGGTAGTTTTCAGAAGATGAAACTTGCTGAAATTCAATAGCGAGAAATATTTATTAAATTCTAATGAATTTTTCAAGTGAAACCCTGAAATTAGAGCTTTGTAGCTTATCTGGTAGACAATTCACTGTGCGATATAGCATGAAGCAGGCGCAGCACATACCTTATCACCATCTGCCTCACATGTGATAAAAGCCCATGTCTGCAAATGCGCTGCTGCTCTGTTTCAGGAAAAAACAGATACTTTACACTCCTTTTAATTTTCAAAATGTGGTTCTGGTGTCTGCCACTTTGAGTTCTGATTCATGTGGTGTTGTCTTGACAGCCCACCCTAAAACAGCTTAGCCCAGTTCCTGAGGAGCTTAGCTATTCTATCCGCCATTGGAAGCGGGCTTCAGATGGTCCTAGGTCGGTTGCTATTCTACCTCACTGATGTATAGCAGTGAGCTTGTAAAGCAGGAATCTGTAGGAATTTGAAACTGTCAAACCTTAAACCATGCAACTAGGTGACTCAGCAATGAACTTCTGCTGTGGCTTCCATCAGTATTAACTACTAATACTTATATTTTACTGTTTTGAAAAGGTGTGATAGCTTTTCTTGTTGATGCTCATTTGAAAAGTTGATTTTAGATCTTTAAGATATGCCAATGAATATATGCCTGCAATTTATGTAAATGAAAAGGAGAAGGAATAGGTGACTTGAGCATTTACTCTCATCTTTAAATGTGAAGGTGTGACGATGTCAATCCATGTTTCAACCCTGCTATATTTGATGTATTAAAATGCGTACTTTTCACCCTTATTGTATTGTATTGGGTTATTTATAGAGTGCATTCTGGCAAAAAGCATCGAAGCGCTATTCAGACCAGAGATACAGGAAACAAACCCATAAGCTATCCCAAATATCTAATTAGTGAAGAGCCAGGCTTTAAGGCTTTTCCTAAAGGCACAATGAGTCGATATTTGATGCAGCGAAAGAGGCAGACCATTCCATAGCCTGGCCGCTTCCACAGTTAATCACAAGTTTAGAGGATGATCTCAAGTGTCTTGGAGGTTGATAAAACAACAAGGTGGATTTCAAATAATCGCATCCCACTGACTGAAGTGCTTTATTTGTAAGACAAAGTGTTTTAAAAATGATTCTCTTCCTAATCGGAAGGCAATGTAAGGATATAACATATCTCTTGGCCGATATAGATTGAGGAGCATTTAAGGTTAAACGTGCTGCCGCATTCTGAATTGACTGCAATTTATCTAAAGAAGATTTATTAGCATTGAGCAGCAGCAAATTACAGTAGTCTAATCTAGACGTGACCAACGCCAGTACAACCGGTCGTCTAAGGTCATCCTCCAAAAGATGTAAAATTTTCTTAAGAGTTTTTAAAATCCAGAAGCAGACCTTGACCAAATGATTGAACTGAAGCTTAAAAGAAAATGTATCATCAAAAACGATGCCTAAATTTTTTGCAGCAGGCACAGGCGATGGGCAGCCCCCACAAACGGGAGGCCACCAACTATTGTCCCACAGGGAGTTGTTGCAACCAAAGCACATAATCACTGTCTTGTCCCGTTAAGTTTAAGCCAGTTGCAAGTCATCCAATTATTAATTGCTAACATGCAGCGTTGAAAGATTTCCTTCGTGTCCTCCCACTTATGAGAAATGGGCACTATCATCTGCGTATCATCTGTATAGGAGACAATCTGGGCCCCAAATGAACGAACCAGGTTAGCCAGAGGTGCCATATAAAGATTAAAGAGTGTCAGAGTGAGAGAGAGACAGGAGTTGGAAGGGAGAAGCCCAGTGATCACCGCATGCCACCGTAATAGTTCTATCCATAAGGAAGGAACTGAAGAGCTGCCAGGCCTTCCCTCTCACTCCGGCTTGGGCCAGCCGATTACATAAAATAGAATGAGAAATAGTATCAAATGCTGCTGATAGATCTAACAGGATCAAGATCGAACCCTCTCCCAGATCGCCTCTTTGCTGGATCATGTCTGATTTGGAAATTAGTGCAGTTCTGTACTATGAGCACCCCAAAAGCCATGCTGCGAAGGGTCTAGTTTACCATTCTCCTGGAGGAAAGCTGACAACTCATAGTTAAGATGGTTTTCTAATATTTTGGCCAACCCTGGGAGTAGAGAAATCGGGCGAAGATTAGTGAGGTCCTCCACTTCTTTTCCTGGTTTTTTAATGAGTGGGATCATAGTGGCCTGCTTCCAGGCTGTCGGAAAGATTCCTTCCTGAAGAATCTCCGCAAACACTGGTTCAAGGGCCTCGGCCACCATCTGAGGGACTAGCTTTAGAATACGGGGTGGACAGTGATCTGTGGGTGCCCCTGATTTGAGAGCGATAAGAAGATTGCTAATTTTGTTTACAGAGAGAGGTTGAAAATTATCCAGTGCAGGCAATGGTTCAACCGTGCAGGAAGAAGCTATATCCAATGAGTCTGCCACTACCGGGAGGGGAGGACTAAAATTAATCAGCAATTTGATAATTTTACTATTGAAAAAGTCCGCCACAGACTGACAGAATTGTAGGGAATTTTCCAATGGGGCAACAGCTGCTCAAGGAGAGGTTAAAGAACGAACTGTATTAAACAGTGCCTTAGGCGAATTCAAGGCCCCTTTATTGGCATTGGAGAAGTGTGAAGTTTTAGCTAACTTGATGGCTATTTTATACTTCCTCAGGGCTTCCCTAAGAATTCCTCTTTCTGAGAGAGATTTATTAAAAAACCATTTTCGCTCTTGCCTACGATAATTTCTTTGGAGATCTTTCAATTCCTCAGAAAACCAGGGAGCAGATTGTGCCCGACGGCCATTAGAAATTGTCCTGGTCAGAGGGGCAAGCTCGTCAATAGCCCTTTTCAAACCACACTCAAAAATCTCCAGTTGGGTTCGTCCTATAAGCTTAGCTTGACCCCAACCCGCTTTCAAAGCCTGAGATAAATTGCCTTTATTAATTTTGTACCATGGTCTTTTGAGAGCAGTATTGAAGAGGGGTTTTGATATAGGTGGAGACCGGGAAAGAGTAAAAGATAGTAGAGAGTGATCAGACCAGTCTACCTCCCTATTATCATTCCTGGAGATAGGTCCTGGTCTTGAAAAGATGGCGTCTAACCTATGGCCAGCTCTATGAGAGGGAGCGCTATCTCCCAAGAGCCAATCCAAACTCTGCATATAGCTTGTGAAGTCCACCATACTAGGGTCAGCGAGATCATCAAAATGAAGATTGAAGTCGCCTAAAACCAGAACATTCTTAACTAGGAGCAAAGGTTCCAGCATTGACGGCCAGGCCGCCAAAAAAGCATTCTTGGGGCCTGGCGGTCTGTATAGAAGCAACCCTTCTATAACCTGGCTATTCTGAGTTTTCATTTTAAAATGAGTACTTTCACATATCATATCTGGGGGCAACCCTTATGTTTCATCAATGAGCAACTTAACTAATTTGTTTAAATAATGGCTAGTCCTCCTCCTCTTATAGGGATTATATTATATGTATCATCTCCACGAATATAGCAAGGAGCCTCCTTCACATCTGCCATAACTGTGCAATATCTCTGTCCCTGATAGGACATATGTTGCTCATATCTGGGAATATATGTGTCTCGGAGATGGCAGGTGTTGCTTAAACACTGTGGTCAGCCAACAAGAATATATTGGTGGTTGAATTCAGACCCTGTAACATGCACATACTTAACCTTGTCTGGCCTCGATTTTTATCAGCACACTAGAACTGTTTGGGTGAGATTTTTGAAAAGGGCTACTTTTGTTCATTTTTAAAACTCCATGAATAGTATTTAAATATAAGGAAAGGCGCAGTGAAAGAACCCTCAGCCTTGTTACCTAGCAGAAGCTGGTATGTGAAATCTGATTTTTTAATATTTTTTGGCAATATTTCCATCAGTGCCTCTACTTTTGGAACACATTTACGAATACATCATTTTATTTTACATGCTGAGCACTGAGTTAAAATACTGACCCTTGAAGCTATATTGAAAATCAAGGCTACTGTTTCCATCATTTCATAGAACCAGACATGAATACTTTAGAAATTCCTTCTTCATTAAAAAAAAATGTCATTCTTCCGTAGTCTCATAAATTAGTTCTCAGTTTTACTTGCTTTAAGGTTGCCCCTTAATTCATATTTTGCATATATTAAGCGCATAAAAATAGGTTTGTTCAAAATCAGGACATGGCTGCCAAAAAAAAAAAAAAAATCCTAAATTTGCCTGGTGACCATTTATCCATCAATGCTTAAACATAGCTCCCTACAGCACATTATGAAAGTGAATCGGAATGCTCCATATTGCCTTCGTCGGCATTCATTAATCCACGCATGCTTCTTACCTCACCACAGCACATTATAAACGTGGACTGGAATACTCCTATACATTTTTGGTGTCCGTTCATTTGTCGATGCATGCCACATACCTTCCCCATAGATAATATGAAAGATGATTAGATGCTATCTCGTTGAATCACCAGAATAGAAAGAATTTAAATGATTTTCAAAAAATTTGAGAGGATGTTAATGCTACTGGTATATATTTGAGGAGAATGCACACAAACGGTCAAGGGGAGAGTCTAAAAATGAAACACAAAAGTATGTCCAACTAGAAAACGAATATTATGAACAGACAGAAAAGAGCTTCTGTGGTTGGACACTAAGCCCATGTGTACCTTCTCTTGATGGCACAGAATCATGGGGAAGAGATGTATCCCACCAGCTAGAGATATTGACTTTGGAAATGAGAACCAGGTTCAATCTCGGCCTCATCTCAACATTGTGTGATGTTTGGCAAATTACTTAATCCCACCCTCCCAAGCCTACAAAATAAGAGTTACAAAGCCAATAGGTATAAGTTTGGCTGCCAGCTTTTTGGCTTGTTTATGGTCGTTTGTTTTGACATGATTTTTGTGAAACTTTGTTGTGGTTGTAGCTGCTGGTCCCTTGCCAATATAAAATAAAAATTGGCAAAGGGGCAAAATGTGTTTTAGGTTTAAAAAAGCACCTATTTCCACAGTAGTCCCTGGCACTGAAGGGAACTACTTTGTGTGGGAATACGCTCCGTGTGAAAGAGCAGAATACCGTGATTGTGAATGGTGGCATTCTCTTCTTTCACAAGAAGCACATTCTCACACTGAGGTGGCTGAAGCGGACTGTCCTACTGCCCCTTCCTGTAAGCTGTAGCGGCAGAAAAATGTGAATAACAGAACAAACCAGTGGAAGAAGAGAGCCAGCTAAAAGCCCCTTTGAGTAAGTGTATGAGTTATTTTAGTCAAATCAAAAGGTCTTGTCTAAATCTGGACCTAAAAATGTGTAACATAACCTGCTTCCTCTGTAAATCGCTCTGAATCCCTCGGGCCACATTCACACAGAATGAAAACTGTGAAAAAAACAAATTAGTCAAGATGAGCCGTTTTTTAGGGAATCCAATAAATAGGACTGGGTGTAATATGGCAATGAATACATGCATTACTTCATATTAATGATGGTCATAAAAGCTATATTTATTCATTCCTCAGCCTGATGTTGGAAGCAATGAATACAGAGACACTGTAAGACAGTTTGTGGATGCGGGAAACACACGGTTAGACAGGTACATATACACCTAGACTAGGAGTACAGAGACTGTCTCAGTGAGATATTTACACAGGTGCAGCCCCTCTGCTATGGCAGAAGAGCGTTACCCCCTCTGCTGAAAGGAGGAAGCAGGGAAGCAGAAAAATAAAATGAAAATTAAAGCATATTAATATAATTTTATTTGTCTGCTTAGGTAAGGTGGGGCCAGCATTCTCTGCATCATGGGGAGGGTGGGGGAAAGGAGTGCTAGGTGCACTCCAAGTGCCCATGTCGGTTTGGCCGGCCTTCTGAGGCGGGCTAAACTGACATGCGCACTTAGAACTCTCCACCGGCTATGTTTCACAGCAGGGTGGAGACAAAGTGCACGCTCCCACCCCTTGCTTGAGCGGCATTTCAGCCCGCTTTGGCCACTGCTGGTGCTTCTTCCATACTGTGTAACAGCATGAAAGAAGGGTCTGGATTGGGTGGGAAGGGGAGGAAGGCAGAAGCACCAAGGCCGCAGGAGTGGCGCGGCAGGGCAGGTAAGTGTTCTTTTTTATTATTATTATTTGTCCCCCCCCATAACACCCGCTGTGCGCGGTTCCCCACCAACCCTTCCTTCCAGCAGCCACCACTGTATTTACATTGGGACATGCAAGACTCTGTCCCTGAGAAAGGGAACACAATGGCACTAGTTTAGTTTAGTTTTAAGGATTTATAAAGCGAGTAGTGACCCGAAGGCATCCCAGCGCTAAACCTAACCTGACCAGTGCTAGCAATAGGAGAATTCAGAGAGCTACCTACAGAAAAGAGTGGTCTTAAGTTTTATTCTAAAAAGCAGTTCTGAGTGTTCATGACGGAGTTCAGAGGGAAGATCATTCCAGAGACGAGCGGCCTTGGTGGAGAAGGAGTTGGCCCCCCAGGCTCTCTTAGACCGCAAGATGGTCACAAGTCGAGAGGAGGAGGACCTTAGACTTCGAGAGGGGACATAAAGATATAGCCGCTTTCTGAAGAACATTGGACCCTTATCTTGCAGGGCTCTGTGAACAATGCATAGGGTCTTGAAATAAATACGCTGCTTAATAGGGAGCCAGTGAAGTATGGAAAAAGCAGGCTTAGCGGATAAATGTCTGGGAAGATTGACAAGAAGCCTGGCAGCTGCGTTCTGGACTGTTTGCAGCCTTTTTATGACATAAGCCGGGGCGCTGAGAAAAAGTGAGTTCCCATAGTCCAGACGGGAAAGGATCAGAGTTTGAACAAGGATTCTTCTGGCCATAGGGGGAAGAAGATTAAAGATTTTCCTAAGGACTCTTAAAATGCCAAAGCATGTAGAGGAAACTCTTTTTGCTTGATAATCCATGGTCAGGCGAGAATCCACCCAAAAACCAAGGCTTTTTACCTGGTCCTTGGGAGGAGGAAGATTGTTGAAGGCCTCAGAGTACAGTGAAAGGGGAGGGGCTGGGGGGGCATTGCCTAGTACAATGACTTCTGACTTTCCATCATTAAATTTAAGCTTAGACTGGATCATCCAAACTCCAATGTCTTTCATACAACACGAAAGGTTGGCCGCCGACGAATCCCCAGAACTAGATAGTGACACCACAAGTTGAGTATCGTCGGCATAGGTGACCAAAGACAGATTGTAGGGAGCGATCACTTTAGCCAGCGGGGATAGATAAACATTAAAAAGAGTTGGACTCAGGGAGGAGCCCTGAGGAACTCCACAAGTCAATGGAAAGATATCAGAGAAGTAGGCTCGGTCCAGGACTTGAAAAGATCTACCTTTGACGAAAGCGGACAGCCAGGACAATGCTAGGCCTCCTATCCCTAATTCAGAGAGCCTACAGCAGAGAAGGTTGTGATCCACCGTATCAAAAGCTGCGCTGAGATCAAGTAGAATCACGGCTACATGAGACCCTTGGTCCAGAAGTTGCCGGGCTGACTCCGTCACTGTAAGGAGGGCTGACTCTGTGCTATGATGGGCTCTGAAACCCATTTGAGTGGGGTGAAGGAGTTCATGGCTCTCTAAGTAGCTGGTTAATTGGTGGTTAACATGTTTCTCCAGAATTTTTGTTGAAATGGGAAGGAGAGCAATGGGTCTATAATTCTCTAACAGAGATGGGTTCAATTTCGTTATTTTTTAAAAGAGGCTTAATGATGGCATGCTTAAAAAGAGGGGGGAGGAAACCTAAGGATAGGGAATGATTCAGTATTTTTGTAAGGGGAGGTACAATAATATCTGAAACTCGCGAGAGGATGGAAGGAGGGGCGGGGTCTAGGGGGGAGCCCGATTTAATTTGAAGAAGAAGGTTGGTAGTAGCGGTGTCAGTGAGAGGTACAAAAGCGGTTAATGTGCTTCCGGAGAGGGAGGGATCCATCGTTTGGTACTCTACTGTACCTGGGGGAGGAGAAGAAGGGAACCCAGAGTATAGCCGGGCAGAAAGAAGAGGCATAGGACCCAGGGGGTACTGAGAGAGGTGGGCCAGATCCTGCCCCTCTGAGTGCGTAAAGCTGCAAGGGAGAGTAGACTAACCTGTCTGTAGTAAAAAGAGCAGCATTTCTGGGCTCTGGGCGCTTTAGGGCGCGGACGGGCGCAGACGGGCTTGCCTTTGGCGCGCCTTCGGTGCGCCAGCGGCGCGCCCGCTGCGCGCGTCCGCTGCGCGGCCGGCGTCCTTCCGGCATTAAATGAGCCGGGGGAGCCGAACGAGGCTCAGGAGCCTAAAAACAACTAGACCGCTAACAAAAATGGCGGTCTAGTCGGTCCCAACCAGGAAGTAGGGAGGAGAGAAAAAAACAAGCAACCGGGGACCACTGAACACGGGCCCCGAGGTTGCTATGAGGTAGAAAACCAAGTTATACCCCCAGAGACACACACAGAAACAAGGATGGGCCCCCAATACATGTGAATCCAGCAAAGAAGGAAATATTCGTTTTTTCCAGTCCCTTATATTTTAAAAAGAATTTCCCCCCAAAAAAAGAGTGAAAGCCAAAAAATGACCTTCAGAGGTTAAAATGCCCAACAAACAATTTAAAAACATTCGTTTCTTAAAATTTTAAAAGATGCTTACACGATCAAATCAGGTGCCAGGCCGGCGTCCTTCCGGCATTAAATGAGCCGGGGGAGCCGAACGAGGCTCAGGAGCCTAAAAACAACTAGACCGCTAACAAAAATGGCGGTCTAGTCGGTCCCAACCAGGAAGTAGGGAGGAGAGAAAAAAACAAGCAACCTGGGACCACTGAACACGGGCCCCGAGGTTGCTATGAGGTAGAAAACCAAGTTATACCCCCAGAGACACACACAGAAACAAGGATGTGCCCCCAATACAGGTGAATCCAGCAAAGAAGGAAATATTCGTTTTTTCCAGTACCTTATATTTTAAAAAGAATTTCCCCCAAAAAAAAGAGTGAAAGCCAAAAAATGACCTTCAGAGGTTAAAATGCCCAACAAACAATTTAAAAACATTCGTTTCTTAAAATTTTAAAAGATGCTTACACGATCAAATCAGGTGCCAGGCCGGCGTCCTTCCGGCATTAAATGAGCCGGGGGAGCCAAACGAGGCTCAGGAGCCTAAAAACAACTAGACCGCTAACAAAAATGGCGGTCTAGTCGGTCCCAACCAGGAAGTAGGGAGGAGAGAAAAAAACAAGCAACCGGGGACCACTGAACACGGGCCCCGAGGTTGCTATGAGGTAGAAAACCAAGTTATACCCCCAGAGACACACACAGAAACAAGGATGTGCCCCCAATACATGTGAATCCAGCAAAGAAGGAAATATTCGTTTTTTCCAGTCCCTTATATTTTAAAAAGAATTTCCCCCCAAAAAAAGAGTGAAAGCCAAAAAATGACCTTCAGAGGTTAAAATGCCCAACAAACAATTTAAAAACATTTGTTTCTTAAAATTTTAAAAGATGCTTACACGATCAAATCAATAGAAGAGCAAACACTGACACTGGCCATGGCCCTGGCAGTTCCATAACAGATGCTTTCTTTCTTGGCACAGGCGATCTCTTGCACTTGAACAAGAGGGCATGTAAATTGGGAAAGAAAGACGTAATGTTTTGGGCAGGAAAATGTGCATCGGGACAGGGAACACACTGACACCGAAGAATATGCACTCTGAAACAGGATACCAACAAGGGAACGCACCCATCACTACAATTAGAGAAACACTGGATGAAAAGGACATTGTGCCAGGGATTCATGTACACTTGGGTAGAAGCAAAAGGACAATTTGAAAATAATACACTAATAAAGGAGAACACGAACATTAGGACAAGAAGAGTTGTACACTGTGACAGAGAATACGGGAACAGTGAATGTCCCAATACTGAAACAGGAATACTATAACAGAGAATTCAATAACAATGGGTCAGAAAATTCATTGGCACTGACACAGGGGCTGGTATCGCACTTACAACCAGGAAGGGGACCCAGACTACAACACTACAAAAGAGAGATGGGTGCACCTTGAATGAAATGAAACAGTGTAAAGAACTTAGAGAATGTGACTTGATACTGTAACAGGCGTACTGACACCAAATATCAGACTAATAAATCCTCAGATTAAGGAAGATGGAATAACCACATTTTGAGGTGCTCCGGAAAGAATAGATACTTGTCAAATACATGAATCTTGGTGGACACACTATGGGAGTGCTTGCCAGAAAGAAGAGAGGAGGACCGGCTCCAAGGAGGGGGCATCTCAAGTAGGGAAGAGCAAAGACGATAGCTAAGGAAGATCACAAAGAACTAGGAAGGTGGGCTGAAATAGGCCCGTTAGTGACTCAGGACAGTATTACGAAGGGCCAGGTAAAGAGACGGAGAGCTTTTAGAAGATAGTATTAGCACACTGGCAACCACTGGAGGGCTGTGAGATGGATGGAAATTGGGGGTTCAGGTGAACTGAAAATTAGGTGGGCTGATGCTTTCTGAACTATCTAAAGGTGACAGAACAGATTGATGTGGAGACCTAGCTATAGGTAACTCCCAATAGTCACGATGTGACCAGATGAAAACGTGACAAACACTTATCCGAGAAGAAATGAGACAAGGAATTGTTACCCAGAGCGTGCTGAAAGAAATAGGAGAAATGGGAGGAAAATGAATATCAAAAGTCTTGGCTGAAGTAACAGGGACTGGCATAGGGTGAAGTTTTGAAGGCCCCCACAGGGATGAACCATCAGAAGTGTGAGCGCCCATAATGACACACACTGCATGATCCCCATTTCTCATAAGCCAATTGTTACCCCCATAGCTGACGACTACAAATATACAGGAACAACATCTAACTTCAGTGCAGATGAGATTGTCGTGATGTTTTGGGTGTCGTCAGTGTAAGATGTGTGATTGAGGCCGAAAGTTCAAATTAGAGATCTAAGAGGGATAATGTAAATATTGAAAAGAGATGGGTTCTGAAAGGAATCTTGAGAGACCCTGCAAGTGATATGAAACAAGGAGGACCAAGATGGCAGAAGATTGACAGCCTGGTAGAGAAGAAAAATGGTAGTCAGGGGATGGCGCGATTGTGAATGCCGATGGAGAAGGTGCATGAGGTCAGTGCAGTAGGTAGATACTGATAGGCATACTGGGACAGAGACACATACCCGTGCACAGAGACAGGCCAGTGTGCATACTCAGCTGTGACAGGAGGTCACACTGATGCATGGTGTGGGGCAGTGCATAGCACTGTATTGCCATCTGTGGGACTCATAGCGCTGCCCAAGTTTGGATACGTTGCCCTTGTCATGAGGATTTCATAGTGGAAAAGTACTCACCCACTGGGGCAGGAGACAGTGACTCACACACTGAGATGGGGAGGTACTGACAAAAACTGGGCTATAAAACCGACCACCCCTAACCCCCCTCCCCCCAGAAGATCTGATCCCCATCAGGAGCTCTGCCCTGCTCCAAGAACCACAACAGTAAATTTGGACAAGTGAACTCTTTAGACTGAATGCCTGCCACAGGGTTCTGCGTGTCGCGTAATTAGATACCGGCATTTCTTAAATATGTTTTTAAGTGGTGAGACAGTATTCCGTTTGTAGTTGATTTGTATAAACGATGAATATTTTCTGCATTTTTTTTTACAAAGACATTTTTTGGGTTTTTACTTTACCACAAATAAGCTGTGATTAAAATGAAATATGATTTTACCACTTCTGCCCAAATAAACTGAAAGTATATAACGAGGAGTTATTCATCTTCAAAGATCTTTCGAAGGGGGGGGTGGATGTGGTGGCGGCGGAAACCAGCTCAATTGGCAGTGATTACTTCTGACCCTCGGGGCTGCTGGTGATTACTGTACTCATTTATTTAACCGTTTCGTACAATAAGGAAGCTCTGACTAGAAAGGTAGGTTTCAATCCCCCGGTGTTCAGCCTCCGCTTCAGGACTACAGGGCTTGCCTCGCAAATGATAATTGCAACTGATAAATCAGGAGACTTCAGTGGGAATCGAGAACTTTAGTCAATAATCAGTGCGCTGTTTGACTTAGGTTTGCCTAAAAGCTCAACAGAGATGAACATAAGAAACCGTTTCTGCAGAAAAAAGGGTGCTTAGTGGTGTAACTGATAATGTATTGGCCGACGCAGGCATGGATCCTTTTTAGGTTTGGCATGACAAGGCAGCACAGATCTGTTGTTACCAGGTCTTTGGCTCCGCCCAGAGTTGTATTATTCTGACTTCGGACCATGCTGCTGGATGTTTGGTTGGTGCAGAATTCTGTCTCCTATGAACTACTTGGACTGCGCTGCGTGACAGAATATTTTACATCTCAAAAGTGCTCCGTATCATCACATATTAAATATTTTATAACAGAGATGCACTTCATTCAAAACCAAACATGTTTTGTGTTTTTCACTGCAGCAGGCCTTTCTGTTTTAATAAGAACTCAAAATGCAAGCCAGGCCTATTGCCTTTGCCAAAGCTTGTTCCTTCTCAAGGTAAACACAGTAATAATGGGTCCCGGTGTATTGTCCTACCCTCCATAAGAGTATGCCTTGTCAGGGGTAGTAACCGTTAGATACATTCCAGTACAATAAAAGAGAACACGAACGTTGTGTTGTGTAGTTGCTTTCTTGGAAGGCTCATCCAAGTCGCTGCCTGCTTGCTTTACTGCTTGGATTATCCCGCGTTCTGAACGGTGTGACATGAGGGAGCTCAATTTAAACTCTCAGGCACTTGTAACTCATTCTGTCTTGCTTTGTAATGTTCATTTTGGTACTTGTAATCGGTGCTCAGTTTTTAGAAGTGAAAGGGCCAGGCAGAAAGTTTTTCTCAGAACCCTGCTGCAGAGTTTGCTCAATGTTGAGGTTGTCAAATATCGAGGCTGCCTGGTTTTTGTTCCACCTCGAGCCTCTATCACCCACCGCCTCACTCTATGTGCCCTCGCGCAGGTTATTTTACACCCTTGCGTTCCCCCTTTGTTACCGATTTCCCATCTTTCACTTCGCCTTACATCCCCCTGTTCTGCTTTTCTATCCCTGGGTGCAGTGAATGTGTATTTCAGGAATGTTCCTGGCATGAGCAGGGAACATTCCAAGCGTGTCAAACATTATCAGAGGCGCAATAGATGAATGTGGCTGAAAAAAAGACACTTAAGGGTTGTTTCTCTAAAGCCAAACATTGAAGGAACAGCCCGCTGAAGTCCCTAGGATTTATTTATTTTGATTCGCTTATTTGGTCTGATCTAAAGTGTTCTTGTCGATTTCTCACGCTAATGAGTGAGGGGAGCCCACCAAAGCAAGCCAGTTTTTAGAGAGGGGATATGGCCCAAAGTCCGCTCTCTATGTATTAAATACAGGAGCTTGGATACACAAGACCTAAAACACAACTAAACAAGCATTTGCAATGCAATGGGTCTCACGTTTGCTCGCGTTAGAGGTATTGGTGTTGTAAATTCCTAACTGGACTTTTCTTGCCACATACATTGCAAATTAAAAGTAAAACATTTTACATAAGCGAGCTGATTCAAAGCGCCACGGCCACCATGACTGTGAGCGCGAAGGAGACACACAAAAGGAAAAATGACAATTAAAGCAGTTTACATAAGCGAGCCGATTCAAAGCGCCACGGCTGCCATGAGCGTGAAGGAGACATACAAACGGAAAAAGAAGTTAGCTCGCAGTCAAACATATCGGCAAACATGCAATTATTCATCTAACAGGGCCAGTCCCCAAGACGATAACAAAACCACCCCAAAGAGGGACAAACGTACAGCATTTACCAATGATAACAAAGGATTTTTGAAAGGCAAGCCAACGAACGAGTGAAAGTGATGGGAGTGAGGTGGGTGTAGTTAAAAGCCCACATAGATACCAACACGTCGGAAAAGCAGCGCTTGCCTGCTGCTATGCTCAACCTAAAATGACAGCCTGCGATGACAGTGAGAAATCCTTCCTGAAGCTGCTCACAGCTGCCGCTGCATGACAGCTTCACACCGTCCGTACCCCACCACTGAAAGGCCCCTATTTTTGGCAAAGTTTTAAAAATGTATCCATCCCAACCAAGAGAACGTGTCCCAATTTCACCTAGCTTCACAGGCAAAGTGCAGACTTCCCTCAACTCCCTACGTTTCTAATATGAGTTTTAGAGCATCTGATCTTTTAGAAGCTTCTTGTTTTTTTTACACTGCTTATTTATCATTGCCTTGTCCTTCCCTTGCCAAAATTATGACAACTAGGATTTGTTGTATGACAGTTTCCTAATGAGCCAGTCACAAAATGACTAATTTATGTTGGATTTGTCATGTTTATGTTTAATATTCTCCCTTTGAGTGCAGTGAAAGGGAAATTAGAAAGAAATGATTTCTTTTGAAGAAGAACATATAATCTGAGCTTGTTTCCCTTGTGTAAGGACTAACGCGTACATGTGAGCTACCTAAGTGCTTGATTTCCGCACACAGGGCCGGCTTGAGGGCAGTGCGAGCGGTGGGGCCACACTGGGTGCCGACCTTGATTGGGGGGGGGGGGGCACTGTGTTTAGCAATAACTTAGAAACCTGCAATTTAAAAGTACCTGCTGAAAAGTTCCTTGTGCATCCAGCCTTCAGGAAACAATTAAAATGTGAAGATACCTCTTCTGATTAATGTTCCTATTAGGGAGAGAGATGGGAGTTTTGTCCAGTGGCAGCTTTGACTCATCATAAGGTAGCGTAGGGGGTTAATATGCCTGCTGCACAGAACAGATCTATATTTTATGTGGATAGTTGAGTGGATTAGTAAAGCGCTTTAAAGCAAATGAATGTATGTGAAAAGGAGCTGATGGAGAGACGAGGGGCACATTTTCCAGGTGGTAGTTAGGGAATCCAAGAAGGTGGTCCTGTGCTGGGGCGCCAAAAAAGACTGTTGCACAGGGCGCCACCAGTGCTAAAGACGGCCATGTCTGAATATGGGGCTATTAGTGCGTTTTTGGGGCCGGGCTTATTTTCCACCATTAGACTTTGACCCAGGGAAAAAGGGAGAAAGACAAAAAGGGTGAAGGAGGAGAAGGAAATGAATGGTAAGGAAACAGTGCAAAGGTGAAAAGGGATATAAAAGAACCTGCAAGAGTGAAATAAAGAGGCAGGAAGTGTATAATAGAAGGACATGAAAGGTAGGGAATTAGTGACGGGGGAAATGGATTTAAAAGAACTTGCAAGAGTGAAATAAAGAGACAGGAACTGTAGGATGGTGGGCGAAAGGGGCATGAGGTGGAATGAAGGCTACACCCCCTGTATATTTGGCAGTCTGAGAAGCGAGTGGGGAGGCAGAGTCCGTGGTGAAAGGGGAGAAGCGATCAGAGGGGGAAGGTAGTGGAGAGACAGAGAGCCTGTAAAGAAGAGAAGAGCAGCGTGAGACCGTGGGGTCAAGCAGAGGAGCCTGTACAGGGCGAAGGGGAGCCAGGAGGGGGTGGGGAGGCACAGTGAATCTGGCACTAATCTATTAATTTCAGGGTTTCCCATATGGATCACCGCAGGAGACAAGCTCTCCCAGCGTGTTACCACATGCCATTTCAAGGCAGCACACAGGGCAGGCCAGGTTAGTCTGTAACAGCGTGCAGTAATACAGTGGCATGCACACATTTCCACTTCCAACTAAACAGGCTGCAAATATTTATTTTATTTAATGCCAAGTGCACAGTACAGGCCATTTTCTGCTGTTTCTGCATGACTGCAGACCACTTGTACCTTCGGCCTGCAGCATAAGGTTCGGGTGGATGGACCTCCTGTTTCTTAGATCCGGGGTACAGAAGAGGTAAAGAAGGGATGCACGGACCATATGATCGGCGTCAATTGGAAACAATCAGCCAGCAAAGGTGGAAGCCGTTCGATGGTCATTGGGAGAGATCGAGTCATAACGCTAGTACCTGACTGGACAGGTCTTTCATCATACTCCTTCACAGAAATATTTTGTGAGGAGCACAGGTTTTCAGCTGTCCGTCCCCTCAACCTCACGGAGTTTGTTCGCACTCTGAGTGAGGGAACACGTATGTTCTGCAACAGCTCGCCAAAGGAGGCCAGTGTTGTTCTGCTAGGTCTCATCTGCCATTTATCGGTTGCTAGATATTACCTCAAGACTGAAAAATTGTCACTTCGAAATTCAACGCTTCAAAAGTGGCAATCCCCCTAAGGCCATCCCCCCAAAAAAAAACTTTGATATACTTTTAAAACACTTTGAAACACTTCTAAAAAAAGAATAATTTTAAACCAAGATCTATAGACAGGAAGAGGAAAACGAAAACAAAAAAAGAGAGAAAGGTAGGTGGGAGTGAAGATGTTAAAAAATGAGGGAATGTGTCTGCCACCCAGCCAGGCCCCTAAGGAAAACATGATTTGGCAAAGTCAATAGGTCTGACTGTAGTAAATCTGCAATTGTTTTCTTTTCTTTTCTGTTGTTTTTTTTTGCAAACATTTGCAGTAGACTTTAAATGCATAACTAATAACAAGTTAAAATGGTGCTGCTGAAGGATAATATACAGTTATTTACAAAAAAGCAAAAGCAAAAGAAAAAAAGCATTTGCAATGCAATGGGTCTCACGTTTGCTTGAGTTAGAGCTATAAGCATTGTAAATTCCTAACTGGACTTTTCTTGCCACATAAATTGAAAATGAAAAGTAAACCAGTAGACATAAGCAAGCCGACTGAAAGCGCCCCGGAGGCCATGAGTGTGAGTGCGAAGGAGAGACACAAAAGGAAAAAGAAATGTACTCACAGTGAAACAAATAGGCAAATGTGCAATTATCCATGTAACAGGGTCGATGGCCAAGGCGGTAACAAAATCGCCCCAAGGAGGGATAAACGTAACGCATTTACCAATGATGATAAAGGAATTTTGAATGGGCAGCCCATGAACCAGTGATAGTGATGGGCGTGCGGTGGGTGCGGTTAAAAGCCTACAGATACATTACAACACGTCAGAGCGCTTGAGCCCTCGACCTAAAAAACTATTGCAAATATAAATAAAACTTATTGCAAATATAACCATAAAATACATGAAATTAAAGAAAAATAAAAGCAGATATTGCCCCACCAGCCCTGACACTGACCTGTAATACATTTTAGCTGGACGTTCACATGTCCAAGAGCAAAATACTGTCACTCTCAGTGAAGAAAACAAATGACATAAGGGGGCTTATCTGTTGCCCGTTGATGTAGGCTGTACTGGCCCAAATAAAAATTTAAAAATGACTGAATACAGCTATGACTGAAGATGGCTGATTGAAGCCCCTTTCTGTGTATATACATGTATGTGTTTTTATTTATTTTGAAAAATATGAGACTGAGACTGGCAATAGATGTAAAGCTATCTCTGTGCGAAACAAAAGATGGGAAACAAATGACACAAAGAACAAAGAAAAGATAAATCAAACAAGGTATATAATCAAATATAAAGGAGTGAAAGGAAGTGAAACAACCATAGGCAAAGCCAATTGGTCTACAGTTGGATGCCACTGTTTTGGCTTTCTCAATGCCTGTTTTGTTTTGTCTTGATTTTTGTAAATCATTGTTGTTGGGGGGAACTGTAGGCCCTCGGTGTTAACAAAAAATAAAAACATTGGTAAAATCATAATTATTTCTTGATCTAAAGCCCCATACATTCTAATAGCAGTCCCTGGCATTGAATTGAACTACTTTATGTGTGAATGTGCTCTTTATTACAAAGCAGAATGCCATCAAGCACAGTGAAGTTAATCAGTGGCTAAATTAGGCTCATTCTCTGCCCCATTCGGCCAGTGGCAGAAGAAAAATGTGAATGACACAACAACAGTGGATGAAGAGAGCTGAAGAAAAATGTGAATGACACAACACCACAGTATTAAACATTAAAACACATTTTGGGGATGGAATACATTGAAGTGATAAGGAACACAAAACAAGCATTATAAAAGGAGAACTAAACTATTTCAGAGTTAAACAGGCATCTGCAATGCAGTAGGTCTCGCATTCGCTTGAGTTAGAGCTACTGGCAGTA
The DNA here is from genome assembly GCF_031143425.1 of Pleurodeles waltl. Classification (NCBI taxonomy): domain Eukaryota; kingdom Metazoa; phylum Chordata; class Amphibia; order Caudata; family Salamandridae; genus Pleurodeles; species Pleurodeles waltl. Next base: position 639,355,779 of record NC_090446.1, on the reverse strand, counting down.
TAAATTCATAATTAGACTTTTCTTGCCACATAAATTGGTCAACCCTAACTCATAAGTTGGTCTTTTCCTTCCACAAAATTCGAGTGTCCCTGCATATAACTAAAGCACTTCCATTTACCTTCTTCCTCTATCTGCAGCCAAAAATGAAAATGTTGCCATTTAGCATCGTCATTTAAATCTGCCATTCTAATTCCAATAGAATAACACTTTCACCATCCCACAATCAGAGTTGGTGGCTGGCTAAGACAATTCCCAAAAAAGACACAAGACAGTCACAGAGGAGAAATAAACTAGAAGGGTCACCCAAACATATCAAGAGTGTTCAAACAGTAATAGTGTAAAAAGGATGTTAAACTGGCCTGAATCATGGTCATAATTGCAATAAGGAGAGATTGATAAAACATATACAATTATCACGTAAACCCAATAAAAACCTTTATCATAAATGAACTTTTGGCATTAGTTGTAATACTCATAATAGTTCCTAGAAAACACCAAAGTGAAAATAACTTTAGTAAGAAACATGGTCATGTAACCATATATTTAGCCCCCTGAGGGAATAGCACATTACACATTTTTAGCACTAACAGCCCTACTGCAATGAAATTACAAACAAGGCCTTTAAAACACAAACTCTCCGAGCTGTAAAATGAAAGTTACAACCATGAGAGCACTTAAAAAGACACTAAATGGTGGGAGGGATTATTATTTCGCAGTCCCCACTAACCTAGTGTGGGAACCCAGAGATGATGTAGACAGAAAGAGCACATCATGGTGAATGTTTTGAAGGCGGGCCTAGGACCACCACAGGCTGAGTTTCGCACAAACATGTTTTTAAAAAGTAATTCCCTGCAAAGCATTATGGGGTGAGTTTTTGTGTCCAAAAATTGTACTGTGTTGACTGTAATGCCTAGAACAGACCCTAGAGAGCACCACAATGAAAATAGCATTTGTAAGAAACATGATCATGTAACCCTATAATTAGGCCCTAGAGAGCATAACCACATGAACAGAAAAAGGCAGAAGGTAATGTAGTGCCTTACACATTTTCTGAGCTAACAGACCTATTACAATGATGTTACAAACAAGGACCTTAAAACACAAACTACTCCCAGCTATTAAACAAAAGCTCCAGCCATGAGAGCACTTAAACTGACACTGAATGGTAGGAAGGGTTATTATTTTGGGTTCTTCACTAACCTAGTGCGGCGACTCAGAGATGATGTAGACAGAAAGAGCTTGTCGTGAATGTTTTGGTGGTGGTCCCATTGTCCTAGTACCACCACAGGCTGAGATATGAGCAAAAATGTTTTCTAAAAGTAATGGCTCTGCAAAGCATTTTGGGGCGAGATTCCCGAGTGCAATTAATATTGTAGTATCAGCTCTCCTGCTGTGTCAGTAGAGCCACTTTGAGAATTTCTGTGTTTTTACGTAAAGCATTTATCAATTACAAGTGTTTTTGCGAAAGTTATGGAGCGTGAAGGGGACAGCCAAAAGAAATTACATTGATTAGGTAACAGTGTGAACAATGTGACCAACGCTTCAATACCACCGATGGAGTTTGCACTGTTCTGTGCTGTTCGTGCTGTGAGAGCCATGGCCACATGGAGCACAAAGTGGAGAAACAAAAGGAAAAATAGGTCGCCCACCCTGAAGTTTATCAGTAGTTGTCCAATAACCCATGTAACAGGGTCAATCTACAAGGCGGTAACAAAACCACCCCAAGGCGGGACAAACGTAAAGCATTTACCAATTAAGTCAAGTGATTTTTGAAAGACAGCCCATGAACGAATTAAAGTGATGGCCGTGAGATGGGAATGGTTAAAAGCCCACAGAATACTTACAAGAGGTCAAAAAGTGCTTATGGTCTCAAACTAAAAACAGGTTAATGAGATACATTTGAGTGAAAGCTAAATGATTGGGCTTCAAGGGCCCAGACAGATATAGTGGGGTACTAGTTTCTGATATTAATACATTCAAACTTCACTATCAGAGACGCTCTTTCACTTCTGGGTGTAGCTATCATTAGTGCAGGAGATGCAGTGGCACCCAGCCCAGGCATGTTAGTGGTCAACTGCACTCAGTTAAGGTTGTCTTTTACTGTTCAGCCATGCAGTTGGCTTATATTCCTTTCATGCACAACGGACCATAGTAAATATGCTACAACACTGGTTTCAGTATTTATAAGGGGTTTAACAGAAGCTCTTGCAGTGTGCCACTGACTATCCGTCATCAATTATTATTAATAATCCCTTACTATGTCTGTGTGATCCAACACCACATTGTGCAGAAAGTGGCCTTCATTGTATTTTATACCACTGTTGTTATGTGTTATGTGTTCATTCAATGCATTGCTACTGCCAGTATGGCAGTAACCAGTGGCAGCTCAAAATGTTCAAAAACTGGTGCGGACAAAGGCAGGCACATGTGTGCACATGCATTTTCACCCATCCACACACATACACACAGACCAAACCACAAGCAGACTCATTCACTCCATTCATTCATAAGAGCACATCCTCACACTCACCATTCACAAGCAGATGCAAGTGCTCACTTACACACACCCATCCACGTGTGAGCAAATACACATACATTCATGCATGCACACAAGCACCCAAACATTCAAAAAGCACTTATCAGGCCGCAGTGGTGATGGCACAGGACCAGCAGATGATGAGAGGGGAAGCACGAAGGCAACAGATGGAGCTAGTGGCTTCAGAGAGGAAAGGCAAAAAGAGAAGATCCTGACGCCTTCATTCATTGGCTAACGTTGTCATGCGTCTGCCAATGAGAGGAGGACCTTCAGAGTGAGGACAGGTTAGTGAGATTCGGTTACCTCACCCCTCTCTGTGATGAGGAGTCATTGTTAGACAGACAACCTTGGACACTTCAGGGCTTAAACCTGAAGCATTAAGTGCTGACTGTTGGTGATACTCCCTCTTGTCATGAGGTGCAGGACCTCACAGGCCTTCGTGGATCTGATGATGTCACTGCCCTCAGGGCGGCGTAATCTTCAGCCCAACAAAGCTTGGTTTATGCTGCCAGGTGCCTGGGCATTAGCACATGTAAAGCGCCTGGATGCCTGACCCTGGCATGGTCAGTGTCTGTCAGGATAAGGTTTGATCATCCTGAGCAACTCTCATAATTAGGAAAATCTAGGGGTGCATAGCTCCGCCGCCCATAATGACAGGCTGCCCCTGGCAACAACATTGCTGTGGCTCAAAGAACACATTTTTAACATTGTCAGCCCTTGTACAACTGATGTCACTTCAATGGCCCAGAAAAAAAGTGTACATTTAAACGATACTGCTAATTTCAATATGTTAACAAACGCATCAGTTGTGAGTCTGTCTTCATTATTCTCCCTCTCCAAATGAAATATAAATGTCTGGGTTTTCCCTGTACTGTGGAGCAGGGTATTTGTGCGTCCCTGCATTGGCTTTTATCCAAAGGATGTGGCGAAATGGCGGGCAGGAGGCCTGTGCGTGGGAAATTGATTTTGGCCGACAGCAGTGAAGCATCCCAGAATGCATCGGTGCCGTTGATAAGACCAGCAGGGAGCGCAACTATTTCTCAGCGTTTGTGTTTATTCAGATAAGATTTAGGGGGTCTGGATTGATTTTAGAAACATTTGGGAGTGTCAGATGCAGTAATGCTATATGTGCCTTTGGTGAAAGAGTAAAACAGTTGTACCTGAGTCTTTCTTGGCACAAAGACACAAAGAGGAAGCAGTGATTTATCTGGGTACAAGATGCGCTTATTCAGAGTAGTGCACATCTCGGTCCAGCGCGTGAAGAGCTAAAGTGAAGGACTGGTACACTGACTGGTTTCGAGTTGAGCTGATACTGGGGCAGGACATACTGTGTCCGGGACAGGGACATTGGAACATAGACTTGATCAGTCTGGGACATTGACACTTTTTGTTCAGGACAGGAATGCGCTGAGACATTGGGAGAGGCAGTGGCTGTGGAACAGGAATACATTGTGTCTGGGACAGAGACACACTAACTTAGTGATAGGGACCCAGTGGCACAGAGGCAGTGATTCTGGAGTATGGAACCGTTGGGTCTGAGACACAGATTTTGGGCTGGCAACTCACATAAACATATGGCCCCGCAGCCCAGGAACACAGGTGTATTTGCGGAGGTGCACTCTTTTTCAATCAGTAGGGCACAAGTCATCACGCAAAATGGCGTCACTCACATTCAGTGGATGAAGTGGGTTGACCCAGTGCAATACGGATGATGTGGTGGGTGTGAACAAAATGTGGATGATAATTGGAGAGATCAGTGGAGGAAGAGGGCTGGTCAAACTCCCCTGCATGCATTTATAAATGTATATATATATATAGACACTGTTGTGATAGCTAAGCTATCACGCGGCTATACCTACAAATTGGAGGATGTATTTGCAGTTCAGAGTCTTGGAAATACCAGTATAACCACAGCAGATTCAATCATATGTCAGGAGCCCATGACGTACGGCTAACTGTGCCCAAGCAACACCCTGATTTCAGATGGACAGACTTCTTGGAAAATCACCAACAATCCCATAGGCCACCTGCCCCTGCATGGATGTGTTATTTATTTTTCTAACTAAAGCAACTACCAACGATTATGAAGTAGGAAAGTCAATTTTATTTTGTTACCTTCATTGCTAACCTCAAGTCTCCCCTTCTTGCCAGCAGTGCCCTATCAGCAGAACTCGTACGGCTCCAGCAGCAGCTCCTCGACCGCCATTCAGTGTTTCCGATGTCATGACACCTGCAAGGGCGAGGTGGTGCGTGTGCAAACCAACCACTTCCACATCAAGTGCTTCACCTGCCAAGGTAGGAATACGCATGCTGATGAAACTCCACTGCACTTACGTAGACTCTGTAGTTAATTTAATGCCAGGCACTGTCATACCTGAATGGCACATCACACTAAATCTCAAAGACGTGTACTCGGACAGTCTAATGTGACCAAACATGGTTCTTGTGTTTCGCAGGACTTTTGTACAGTTCTGCAATGAGTACTGTCATAGCCTCTGCTCGTAGACACATATGCTATAGTCCCCTCACCCAGTGATTCCTGTTCATCTCCTTGACACTGGTTAAGGCCTGGCCAGAGCTAAATAAACTCTCAAATGAAATAAAAGGCACAGGTCCTAATAGGTTTGGAGGTATCATGTTGGGTCACCAGCGATGCTGGCCTACTTGTTTGTGCACTGAGTATGACAGGAGTACGAATGGAGAAAGTAGAGAGACATCTATGCAAAAACAAAACAAAATAACCATATCATAGCAAGGCCCTGGTGGTACAATGGATTGTAGTTTTTGCTCCGCTGTTCACCCCTGACAGCAAGGTGTTTTTGTTTTTATTGGTTTATGAAGTAACCTGAATGTAAGTTGATGTGTGGAGTTAGAGAGGTGCTATCTCAATGCAATGTTTTAATTGTAGATTAAACATCCCATACGCTACATCCAAAGTTTGATGACCCCTTCTATGTCTGGAGTTATTTAGATTAGCAAAAAGAAGGTCTTCCTGGTTACTCTAGTATGGGGATGTTGCATCCACTCCCTTCTTTTTATCGCTCTTTTCTGATTTGCCCTCTTCCTATCTGTTGCTGCACAACACACATGTATTTCCTTTTCTTACTACAATCTTCTTCTCCCTGCTAGGCCGCTTTATCCTTCTCTGATTTTCCTGCTCTTTGTACCTTCTTCTCTTTTCTCCCCCCCACATCTATACATCCCCTTCTTCTGATGTACTCTCACACCACCCATTTCCATTACACTACCCTGTATTTAATTTTCTTACATTCCTGCCCTTCTCCTAACCAAACATTCTATATGCTTCTAATAGGAGTGTCCTATATAAAAATGCACTCCATTCTCCTGCGCTGTCTCCTCCATCTTTTGCCCTTTGATTACTTTTTGTCTCTCCTCTAGACGCTATCTCCTCCCCTTACTTAAGCTAACCAGGTGTCCCGGATTTTCCAGGACAGTCTACATTTTTCACCGACTGCCCTGGCAGGTTTTGGCACATTTAGCACATGTCCGGGCTTCAGAGACTGAAAACAGAGGGGGGGGACGTTTTATATGGATTTCAATGCAAGATGAGTTAGCTTTTGCCAGAAATCAATGTAATTAACACACATGACACTGGATGTAAAACATGTATTTAATTTAATCACATAGTGCTTTGATGTTTGTGTTTTTATGTTAATGAATGATGTCGTTTAATTCATTCGGTGTACCTCAGCTGATGTACATTATAGTCATTTTTTGTGTTTTTCAAAATCTGGTCACCCTACGCTTATCTACTGTCATCTCCTCTACGTTTTCTCAATCCATCCACTGTCATGTGTCCTCCAATATGTTCCTCATTTCCTACCTTATATACATACGTCATGCGCCACTTCTCTTTGTACCATGGTTGGACCACCCCACGTTTGCCCCTTCTTCTGTTTCCTCTGTTTATCACCAAGGCAGGAAATGTTGTCCCCTTCATTCCTTCTCTCATTCATCTCACTTCACCTCCTTTCCAGGTATGATACCTGAGGTATCCCCAATCGATCGATTTCAATGTAAACGTCTCTCTACAGCCCGTGCACTCGCCCCCCTTTTCCTCCCCGTTTCCCCCTTTTGGTCTCCCCACACAGCCTCTATTTTCAGTCTTTCCTCTCCGTTCTCGTCTCCCCCTGTCTCCGCGCCTCTCTTTGGAATTACTGCCGTCTTCCTCCCCCGTCTCCCTGTCCACGCCTTGGTACCTCCGCCCCTCTCGCTCACGCGAGAGGCCCATTGGTCTGTGGGTGGGCTCGCGGCCTTTTTGATGTACTGCCGCTCATCCATACTGGTGCTAATTAAATTAGCGCGGGAGTCGGTTTATCGCCATATAAATAAAGTGGAGCGCGTCCTCTGAGCGAGAGGCCAAACCATAAAGCCTTTTATGATGTTAATCTCATTTGCTTTTTACCGTGTGTTCGATGAGATTAACCAAGCTGGATGGGGGTACCTGGCGGCGCGCCATCGTAGGAGGCGGCCCGCAGCGCTGGGTTCAGGCTCGGCAGAGCACGGTCTATACTTTACAAACTCTCGGTCCACTTACATCAGGTGACTGGAGCTGTCAGTGCCCTCAGAACCGCAGGATCAGCTGAGCTCGCATGTACCTTTGGAGCCGGGCCCGGCAGAGGTCCCGGCAGAGCTGGAGCCTGGCCTAGGAGGTACATGTCACTCCCCTCTGAGCTGTAGTCTGGCCTACCTGGAAGTGGCAGCTGACCTGGAAGTCTCGATCTGTAGCAGAGAGCTAGTCCGCTACATGTCGGGTCCTCACTGGGAGCCGGAGAAGGCCCGTAGGAAGCAATCAGCACCTTGGAAGTAGATGTTGGCTTGCAGGAAGCTCTTCCTGTGCCAGAGCTAGCTTGGGAGCTTGAAGCATGGACTGGCCAGGAGCAGTCGGTGCCTTTAGAGCAGTACTAAGGGCCTGTCATAGACACATTTGCACCCTCAGAGATGAAGCGTGGGGTAGCAGGGAGAGATTGGCACCACTTGACTAGGTATGGCCTTTTCTAGGGTTGGGTTAACAGTGCCATCCCAGCTGCAGCAGAACCTCGCACATATTGCACTGGGGGCATTTGTTAATGCCCACAAAGGAGGATAAAGGATTCTTGGTATATTACTCAGTGATTCTCAGTGTACGCATGGCTGGAAGAGATATGCTCCAGTGCATGGGGTCCTTTATTACTACCCAGAGAGCTGGTGCAAGGAATGCCAGGGAGTGTGCCAGAGGCTTTATAAGCACTTACAACGCCGTGATAAGAGACATCATTAACAGGGCTGGTGGCATTAGGAGTGGCATTGGCCAGGCAATGATAGCACCATTCCTTTCTTTAGCTCTTACGTTATCCAAGACCTTCTGATTCCAATAAAATTATATATATATACATGCCAAACAAAAGAAAGAACTCTGGTTAGTTCCCAAGTTTAGGCGGAGAGCAGCTCAAGTAAGGGGCACCATACAACCCCAGCGACCTCAAACGTCTGTATTCCTTGCAAAGCTTTTAAGCATAGGATTGGCACAGTGCCATCCATGCTAAACTAGAAAGTGACAAAGTCTTTTGCCATTTGTACAGCAAAATCTTTAAGCATGGGATTGGCCCAGTGCCATCCTTGCCAAGCAGTAAAATGACAAAAGCCTTTCACCACTCCAGGCACAGTATTAGAGCTTTGGAGTGGTAAAATACCATCCAAGCCAACCTGGATTGAGTAAAAGCAACCCCTGACACATGTTTGGATGTCATTACATCTCTTCAGAGAGGCTTAGCTTTGTCCAGACACAACAGAGCACAGAGTATAAGTCAAAACAACACACTTTCAGGGTTAGGGTGATGCTTAAATTATGCAAAACAGAAGAGAAAACTCTGGGTAGTTCCCAAGCTTAGGAGGAGAGCAGTTCCTGTAAAGGGCACCATACAACACCAGAGGCACTCTGGATTTGCTCACCTCAAATGTCTGTTTTTCTAGCAAAGTTTTTAAGCATAGGATTGGTACAGTGCCATCCATGTCGAGCTAGAAAGCAACAGAATCTTTTGCCATTTTAACAGCAACATTTTTAAGCATGGGATTGGCCCAGTGCCATCCTTGCCGGGCCGTATAATGACAAATGCCTTTCACCACTCCAGGTACAGTATTACAGTTTTGGAGTGGTAAAATACCATCCATGTCAACCTGGAATGAGCAAAGCAAACCATGACACGTGTTTTGATGTCATTACATCTCTTCAGAGAGTTTTAGCTTCGTCCAGACACAAGTGTCCCCCCTAATATGAGTCAAAACAACACCCTTTAAGGGTTAGAGGGACACATAAATTATGCAAAACAAAACAGAGATTGCTGGGTAGTTCCCAAGTTTAGGTGGACAGCAGCTTTGTAAGGAGCACCCTACAACACCAGCGACACTCTGGATTTGCTCACCTCAAATGTCTGTTTTACAGCAAAGTATATACTTGCATGGCCCCATTATCCACTGAACTGTTGTTGAATCATTCACAGTTTTCTGCTACCCGCTACACTATATTTCATGGGATTGTTGATTAAACCACAGTGATGGTATTCTACCCTTTTACAAGGGGGCAAATCTGCACTTAAAGTAGTTACTTGCAATGCTAGAGATTACGATGGCAAAACAGATTTTTCGAGTCCAAACATATTTTTGCTTTTAAACAATATTTTCTTTTTATGTCAGCCAAATCTAGCACCTCCCCAGCTGTAAGGTTTTATAAAACAAAATAACAAAACAAAACAAGCACTGATAATGCCAAAAGGCTGTAGCCAACCCAAGATCTATTGCCTTTGCTAGTGCTTGTTTTTTATGGTGCTCATGTAATGCACAATCACAGTAGCTAATGTTGTGCTATGACACCTTAAAGTAACATTATCTTTGAGGAGATGATCTATAGTTTGCCGTCACTGACAGGACAAAGCAAACACACGTACACCATATTTCTTCACTTGTGGTTCACGGTGGAGTTAATGTGTTTAGAGACTGGCTCTGTGTAAAGCCCTGAGTTGGGTCCACACAGCATGACCAACCCTCGTGGATGTTTCTAGGCTCCTGCATGGCCCTGCAGCAGTCTCAGTAGCCAACACAGATGGCTGCCACACAAAAAAGGGCTGAAGAGGCTACTCACAATAGAAATATTAATCATTGGCACGCAAAGTGGACACAGTCACTTGAGTCTGCACATGAATGAGGGCAAATGTGGTCCTGATGCTAAAACTTAAAACCGTTGTAATATTATACTGCCCCCACCAAACCCTCACCAGAAGGAGGTAAGATTTCCCAACACTAGGGATGATCTTAAGCCCTTATCTTTGAAGCTGTATATTGCTGTGTACTTTCTTACTCTCTGATGGGTTTCTACAGCTCCAGGGAGATGGAAGAGGATAAACAGAAGTCAAAGTGGGCGGAATCGGGGGAGCACAATGTGCTTATGGTTTAATTTATGACAAACAGTTCCCCTACTTGTTGTGAAAAGACAACTGTGCCTGGACGATTATTTCCGACAGCTGAAATGCTTCAGATGGGGTGTAAGACAGGCAGTCTCCTATGCAGGAGGCAGCTAGACAGGAAACAAGCCTTCTTGCCAGGATGCCTGCAAGAAATGTAAATGTGCACAACCAATTAATCTGCAAATGTAAAGGGTGCTTGGAAGCTGGAATTGGCTTTAATTGATGGACTCACTTATAGCATAGGATGTATTATTTTTCAGAAGTAGTGCAAGGGAGTTACCATCTGAGCTGTGAATTGCATACTTTTTTGAGGGATGGATATATATACAAAATTGCACTAGGTATGGTTTGGGTATTACTAAAATCTGTATTTTAGCTGCACTTTTTATCTTAAACTTTTTTGCACATTTTGTAGCAGCCTAACTTATACGTGTGTGATTCAAGTTTAAAATAATAACTTACATATTCACAGTGCTTTCTGATACAAGCTGGGACCTTGTAGCACTAAAAATCTATATCACTATTCTCTGCACAAACTAAGATTAATTTTGGTGGCTCTCTGGTCATAACAGACGCAGACCTCTGCAGTGCAATAACTAATAGATCTTTCATAATGCACAGTAGTGCATTTCCCACTGATTTAAACTTGTATTTATTTTTCATTTAAACTGTTCATCATTTTATATTTAGTTACCCGAAGGTGAAAGTTGCAAAAAAATACAGAAAATGTTGTTTTTTTAGCCACACCATTGATCACCCCCCGCTCACTGACTCTGCCACCATTGCATGCAGCATCACAGTTCTCACACTTTTTTTACCGCTGAGGGTAAATAAAGCAGCCACAAGCCGTACTTGAAGAGCTGGTAACTCTGCAACACCCCCATGGATTTAGAGGCAGTTTTAGAAGTGGTTTGCAGTGTTGAGCTCAGCAAAAACTCGCCTAGTCACCTCGCTGCTCTTTGAAGGCAAATAGGTGTACACTCAGGTGGACAGGAAGGAAGGGACTCACGAATCTCTTGTCCGTCCAGCACACCCTCTGCACTCTGCAGGGAGCTGGGCTCCTGCTCTCCTCTTCTGGGCTGTGCAGGGATATACTGTCGACAGCAGGCCTGGCTTTCCTTCCTATGAGGCAGTTTAGCAAAAGTCCTAGCAGGAGTCAGTTTCCGGGCTCAGTCCCCAACAAAGGGAAGGCCAGCAATCAGAGACCCGAACCTTGAGCATCAGGCTTCTCAACTAGACGTGTGTGCTTTCTCCTCATTCACTAAAAGAATTTCTGTGCACTGTGACTTCTCAATATTTATACCGAGAGATAGCTATCAACCATTAAATGGAGGATGTGGCTAGGTATCGCCCCTGGAGTAAGTGATTTGAAAGGCCTGTCCTTTTACTTGTGTCAGTGCTTACACTATAGCCATTCCCACAATACCTGGGTATAGAGGACAGAAGCTGTTCTCTAAATGATGGGTGCACTTTGGGATCACCCTCAACCTCCTCAGAGCCCTGCTCTGAGTTTCAGTCCCTGTGAGAGTTCCCTCTGTTTACTTATGTGGGTGTTGGATCCACAGAGATAGACAGAGGTTGAAGTGGGCGGGATCAGAGGGGCATACCATGTCCATACTTTTTTGATTTATGGAAAACTGTTTGCCTTCTTTTTGCCAAAAGACAAGCATCCCAGGATGGTTAACTCTGATAGTTTAAATGCTTCATCTGAAGTGCCATTCACTGAGTCTTCTGCGCTGTGAGGACAAAGACGGGCAGACAGCTAAACAAGCCTTCCTGTCAGGATTCCCGCCTGCCTGAAAGAAATGGAAATGTGCCCAACAAAATTAATCTGCATATGTAAAGGATAATCTACCAATGTAAAGGATGCATGGGAATGGGTAGGAGCTTTAATGGAATCACTCGAGGCTTTGTGATGACAAATACATTGTTTGAGTAGCCCTGCAAAGAGATAACAACTGAGCTACGAAGTGTAATTGCATTTATATAGCACTTCCTACCCCTGTGGAGGTGTTGAAGGGACAGGTTTGTAAAAAAACTTGCGTACAAACAGTCTGGATATTACTAAAATCTATATATTGGAAGCACCTTAAACCTTTTTTGCACATTTTTAGCAGCCTATCTTCTATTGGTTGTAATGCAAGTTTAAAATAATGACTCAGATATTCACAGGCTGTGACCTAGTAGCACTAAAACACACAAGTCAATATTCTCCACTGCACCAACCAAAGTTTAATTCTGTGGCTGTCTGGGTACACGGAGACCTCTGCAGTGTATTAACTAATAGATGTTTCATTATGTACTATAGCGCATTTCCCACTAAAAACTTTTTAATTTAATTTTTCAGTTAAGCCTTACCTTTTTTATGTGTAGCTACCTGACTGTGAAAGATCAAAAAAGTACACAATGTTTTGTTTTTTTAACCACAAATTTGACCCCGCCCCTACGCTCACTGACCCCCATAACCAATGCATGCAGCATAACAGTTCCCATACTTTTTAAATTGCACTTCGAACACTAGAGATGGAAATGAAAACCTAGTGATTGCACATTTAGAAATAACAGGGGGCAGTGCAACATGCTCTACCGAGTCATGCAGGAGTCATTTCCGTCCTAGTTTTACATATCACAAAGTTTGCAGAAAGGCAACACATTACCTGAGTACCAGACTGCATCACAGGTCAGTTTTTTTAAGCAGAGGGAGATTACGTGGTTTGCCCAGAATCACATGAGGGTGAACTGACACCAGGACTCGGATCTTGTTCCTCAGTTCCAAAGTCAGAAGCTTCTCCTCCCTAGATAGTGTGTATGTAAATGGAGCAATGGCATAGAAACCCATTCGCTACAGTTATCTGAGCATTCATTTCCCAATAAAAAGAACCTATGTAGTGTGTGCGAGAAGGCCATTCATTGAAGCAGGGTTTTCTAAATGTGTGCAAATAGGTTTTTACCTAAGGAAAAATATCCGTTGTAAAAATGGAAGAAAACATTTAACTTGAGAGCTCGTATATATTCCTTACATCAGCCATCCATGACATACACAGAGCAAATGTTAAATGTTCGTGCTGTTAGGAAATAGGTCTAAATCACCAAATGCACATGAAATTTACGCAGTATTTGCTTTCTGCTTGAGGTACACGCTAATGTACGTGAAATAGCAAGAAGTGGAAACTTAAACACATGGAATGTCCTAACATTCCATAAGCCTCACATTTGTTTCGTTTTTTTGCCCAGCCTTTGGTGTATCACCCGCTTTGAATCTCTGATCGGACAGAGTCACGGGCTGACAAGCTTTCTGCGGCTTCCTTTCCAGCTCTATCTTCACTCAGGAGTTCCTGGACCTAGTGATCACCACTTAGCTCTGTGAAATCAGTGATCCTCTGAGAGAAGCACCAGGTTTGTGATTGTTCGTCCCCGAGGCGGTGCATCCGGTAGAGAATCTTATTAACCACAAATCCAGGGTCGTAAAAAAGGCCCCCGCCGCCCCTGCCATACAGGGGGCATCCATACCTTCAGGGGACCCCGATTCAGGAAAAGGCCTTTGTGATGTAGAGGGCTCAGCGGGACTGATTACATTCTGAAGGGGAAGGGTATCATTTTGAGTTACACCACAACAAAAATCATAGGTTACTCTACTCACGGAAGTGGTCTTGCTTTTCTTTCCGGATCTGAGTGCCTGTTGTAATCTCCATTCTGTATCCTCTGACCCTGCACGTGATTGCTCGTTGCCATACTTAGGGTTTATTCTTCTATGGAGAAACTATGGGGAGCCCCTGCTTGTGACTAAATCTCTGGCACGTCATGCAGCAGCTCCTGGCGGTGGGGCCAAGTAGCGGGTTGAACAAAACAAAAAATAAATTAAAAAAAGTTAGCTCAGTCCATGCTGCATTGACGGGTCGCTGCCCTTTAGGTCTCTACTGCAGGCAGGCAAAGGCTCCCAGCTTGCCATGTGGCCAATACTAACGATGCTCTCAAGCTTCTGGCAGCATGAGAGCAGCATCAGAATTGACTTGAGCACCCTGGCTTTGCGCTCCCAGGCAGACTGGGAGCCTGTGCCTTCTGTCTCCAACCCGGCAACGCAGCACAGGTTTGAGACAGCTCAGTGAGCATGTGTGTTTGGCTGGCTGTCCTGAGACGGTCAGACAAACACACATGCGCACTGAGGGGAGTGCACACCACTCCCCCTCCCTGCCTGTCATTCCCCATGGCCCCACCTCTATAAAAATAAAATGATAATAAATGCTGTTTATTATCATTTTATTTTTTAAGTTTTGCAGCTGCTGACAGGGGTGGTGACACTCCTCTGCCTTAGACAGAACGCCGTGTCTGGGGTGTTCTTCTAGTGTGTAGTATATTTTTTACCACGCATCCTTAGATTAAGGGGTTGGTTTTCTTATAATGTCATAGAACGTTTTAGGTTTTGGATTGTGGGTCAATGTCTGATGCAGTGCTTAATTTGTAAATAAAAAGGTGCCGGTGCTCAAACCCCTTCTCTTAAACACGCGGCTGCTGCAATGAAATGTGCGAACACGGAATACTGAGACAGCTTAATCCCGAAGCCATCTCGGGCCTCTTTAATCCATTTAAAACCACTCCGTGCCCCTTCAGCTCACACTTGCAGTTTCTGCTTTCTCCCTTTGTGACGCTTTTTCGATTTTCTGTTCCTCCGTCTATCCCAAACGTGTCTTTTGCTCGCTGCAAATGCTTGAGGCAGAAGACTAAGCACCGGCCCTCAAAAATAAGTGCTGCTGCTCAGCGCCGGAAACAACAAGCACACATTAAGCACTGGTCTGATGGCAAAAAGCACCCCTTGTCCATGAAAGGAGTGCTGGTATCCACCGCCTGCAACTACTGACAAAAGATAAGAGTTGCAAAATGTCCATCCGCAATCCGGGAACGCTTCTTTGTTTTTTTATTTTCCTGCTGAATTGGGAAAGTTTCAATGCATAATTTTGCAGATTAATACACACAGTAATATATAGGGTTCATCTGCCATTTAAGCAGAATGCATTGAACCGAAATGTACAGCATTCATCAAAATTAATCGGATGAATTCAGTCCAAACAATCTGCGGCACATTTAGGTAAGCATGCTGGAAGAGACTTCTTTAAAAAAAAAGTCTGTTACAAATGTGAACTCCATCCTTCAGGAGAAACAACACTCTACGTCTAGGGCATACATATGCATCTTTTTCCGCTGGGTCCTCTGAAGAATAAGTGCGGCGTTTAAAAAAAATCGACCCCTTTCTTTAATGCGAACAAGGTGTTCTTTGAATAGAATGCAAAGCATTAGTTCAAGAAAATATTACTGTTCAATGAATTAGCAAAGCCTGCATCCCATGAGGAGAAATCTGCCTGCAACAAGCGCCTGTTCTTTGAATGAAATATGAAGCATTGAAACAGTAATCAGTTTGGCCTTAATTTGGCCTCCTAGGTGAGGTGCAGCTGGAGTCCACATCGTACAATGAATCCAGGGCCAAGGGAGCTGAAAGATTCTTCGGCTTCGAATTTCAGAAATTTAGCAACATTTCACAGTGAAAAAAGTAAACTGCACTCAATTATCCAGAAGCCACTTATGGGCAAACATGAGCCACCCTGAGTGTCTCAATTAGACAACACAAAAGTGATGGGTGGGAATATTTGAATCAAACAGAATATATGTTAATCTGCATTTCATTCCACCGGTTTTCAGCTTGTCTATGTATCTCGGAAAGGAGACAATTACATGCAAATCAGTCTTTGTACCGATTTTAAAGTTATAATCTAGCCCTAACTGCCAGGCCAACAGGAATATAAGCAACCGTACTCACATTTTGGTTTTGCAGTCTTTGCTAGTCTGGCCTTTTTCTGTTGAACCAGAGCATTTTTTTAAACTATGACTCAAACTTCTTACTGGCTCGTTCTCTCCCTTGTAGTCTCCTACTCGGGAGTTTACAATTTCCCAGTCCTGATGATGACTCATTAACCTACTGGGCGAAACGTTGCTGACACAAATCCATATGAACTATCAGCACTTACATCATGTGTGCGATAAATATAGTTAACTTCTTGGACTACAACCCAAGCGTTTTCTTCCACTCACAAGGTTTTTAATTTACTTCACACTCCATACTCTGTGTTTTGTGATTCACTTAAGCATCAAGCACTTTCTATTCACTGATTACTCTTGAGTCACAATAACCAGTTGTATAAGTGTTTGCATTATAGTATCTTTACAGATTAAATGTGTGATGTAGTTTGTTTTGGCACTGATTGTCTGTTTTATATTATACTTTTAGCCATAAACTCAGTAACCTCTGTTCTTGTACACTTACTTATCCCGAGTTATTTGGTTCATAATTGTGTTTCACCCTTGTTTTAGCAGACGTGTGCATAAGTTGCAGGCTAAGAAACTGTCTGAGGTGCATAAGTTTAAAGTGGTGTCGGGAAGTTATTCGGAAGGGACACGCAACAGACTGTTCGGCTTTGAGATGTGTTCAACACACCTGATATGCAAATCTCTTGATTTCCAATAGGAGAGCGATCTAGTGGGTTAAATGTTACCATACAAGCAATGGCCCGTATTCAAATCTTAGCGTCTCCAAAGGTCCAAAGCTCGTGATCTTGTGCAAAACGTTTAAACCGGCGTGCAGTTCAATTGTTCTACCTGAGAAAATGGGAAGAGCTTAGAAAATGGTTGAATCCAAAATTGGCAAATATTTCAGGAGCAGATTTGTGACTCGGCCACTTTACTCTGAGGCCCTGCAATTCCCTTGGGAAAAAAACGGGAAAAAATCAGCTACTGCGCCAGAATTTGTCGCCTGCTGTTAAATTTGGCTGTTTCTTCAGAAAAATTAACTGCATATGTATTTCCGCATTCATAGTATTGACTGCTGTCTTCGAGTTCTGTCTCGCGCGTTCTGCGCGGACTCTGAGAGGTATAAACAGACACAAGCACATTCGAATCAGAAGAAAACTCAGGGAATTCGAAGAAAGGAAATGGCTGAATGCTTCCAGGCTGCGGCCATGCTGTTGTGGTTAGAGTCTAGCTTTCCCGTTCCTGTTTATTTTTACTAGTCTACTTATTAATTCTTTGTATTTGTGTTACCGGGAACACGTGTTGTTTTTAACAAGGAAACTTTGTCTCTGGGACTTTATGAGAAAATCTTGTCTGTTAGGGTGATAGACAAAAGCTTTCAGGAGTGTCAGCACACTCGGTGTTGTTGCACCCTCAGACAAACTGAATGCCCAAAAGAACTCTTGTGACTCTGGCCCCTTACTTGACAATAATAAACAGCGAAAGCGGACTACAGCCAATATTTGGGTTAGTTCAGTGGGAACTGATAGTGGGCTTGTAAGACAAGCATTGGCAAAGCCAATAGGTCCCGCAATCCGAGGGCTATTGACGCTGTCAATGTTATTGACTTAGATACGTGGATAGACTCCAGCGTCCGCTACACGTCACATCAGTCCAGCACGGGGGGCTCATTGATTCTTCCCTGTCACGCAGGCATGGGATTTCTTATTTTGACCCCACCGGTTCCCGTGTGATGGGAGAGAACATTGTCAAAGAGGCTGAAGCTGCAGTTCGGAGACGAGTTCGAGATGGAGGAGTGTTCTTTCCAGTGGAGGTTAATCCGCTAGGGCGGAGGCGCAAAACCCCCGCCAGCAGCAACTGCTGCAATTCCTTTCCCAAGAAAAGGATAATGAACTATGTTTATTATCCTTTCCTTGTGAAAGGGGCGTGGCATTGGGGTCACAAGCAGTTAGAGTGCACAGTGCACTCCCCTCAGAGTGCATGTGGCATGCGCAATAGGCTGTCTCCAGCCGGGCAACTGTGTTGCTGGGCTGAAGAGAGCTTGCACAGGCTTCCAGTCTGCCTGGGAGCGCCCTGGCTGGGCGCTCCCACCCAATCCTGACGCTGCTCTAAGCAACGTCAGGATTGGCGAAGGGCAGGCTGGCAGCGTGTGCCTGCGGTGACGAGGGAGAGGAGCGTCGCAGTGTGACGGAGGAGGTAGGTGTTATTTTTTTAAAAATGTATTTTAATAATCCCCTCCTGCATGCCGCCCTGCCCCGTTACACCTGCGAGCCGTGACTGGTTCTTTCAGCAACGCCTACCCGGACTACGAAGCCATCTGCTCTGCACCATTATATCCTGAGGAGGGAGGCCCAGAGCAGAACCTCCCTGCCGGAGACCAGGACGTCCCCTTCGGCAAAGATGGAAGGGTAAACATAGCACTCGCAGAGGGCATGGAGTTCTGGGGTGCTTCAGCACAGCAGTCAGACTGCGAGGGAAGTGACCATCCCTGTGAAGCTTTGGTGTGCTGGACTGAGTGGCACAAAGAGTGAAACAAAGCACAGCAGTTGGCCTGAGGGAGGAATATAAATAAA
Source organism: Pleurodeles waltl (assembly GCF_031143425.1). Classification (NCBI taxonomy): domain Eukaryota; kingdom Metazoa; phylum Chordata; class Amphibia; order Caudata; family Salamandridae; genus Pleurodeles; species Pleurodeles waltl. The sequence continues at coordinate 639,337,414 of NC_090446.1, read as the reverse complement.
ACACAAATTAGGCAATGACAAAGAATTAGAAACCCTGCAGCGGGTGGGGGAGGGCAGGGGCGTAGGAGACACTAAATTTCTGGGGGGGACAGGGACAACCTTGAGGTGGGCCCCCTGCACAAAGTTTGCACCCAGAAGGGTTGCCGTGGTGGGGGGAGATGGGGAAGACGGTCGCTTCCAGTCGAGTCCTGTGTGGCCTGCAATTCCCTGTCTGCTGGGCCCTTTGCTGCCTGTTAGGCAGCGACAGGCTCTGTGATGCTGTTCGCCTGTGTGAAGTCCTAAGAGGCCTGTACTGCCTGCTGGGCGCAGTGCTTCCTGTCGATTCCTGTGCTGCCTGCCAAGCACTGTGCTGCCTGTTGGGAGCTTTCTTACTAGTCAGGCTGTATAAGTCTCTGGGCCTCCGCCTGCCTATGAAGGCCAGTAAGGCCTATGATTGCTGCTAGGTCCTTGTCTGACTGTCAAGTGGCAGTCTCTGTGCTGCCGCGTTCCTGTGAACTGCTGTGCTGTCTGATATGGCCGTCCTTAGTGCTGGTGGCGCCCTTTGCGACATTGTTTGTTGGTGCCCCCCAGTGACCACCTCTGCCACGGATTCCCTCACTACTATCCATCACCACTCTCTCTCAGATGCATTTCATTCGTTTTATAGCACCACTCATACCGGGAAATATCCCTTACAACGCAATCAATGCAATGCAATGCATTGACCATGCTGCCATTACCACAAATATGGGTCTAGCACACATGCCTTTACCACACATATCTTTACCACACATATGCGTGGTTACAGCATAGATAGCGGTCTAGCTGTCCGGGTGGAACAGGAAGAAGCAGAGGCGAGAGAGGTAAGTAGGGCTGTGGCCGGGTTTAGAGTGGGAGGTTGGGGTTATTTTTAGGGCAGGGTAGGGTCGGGGTAGTTTTTAGGACAGGGTGGGGTAGGTTTTAGAGGTCAGGAGGAGTGCATGGAGTTTAAGTAGTTTTAGGACAGTGTGGGGTAGGTTTTAGGGTACAGGGTGGGGGTCATGTAGTATTTAGGACAGAGCGGGGTAGGTTTTAGGGTGGGGGCAGAGGCATCAAGGTAGTTTTTAGAGCAGTTCAGGGAAGGTTTTAGGGTTCAGAGTGGGGGTCGGGGTAGTTTTTAGGACAGGGCAGGGTTACTTTTAGGGCTCAGGGCAGGGGGGTTTAGGGCTCAGGGCAGGGGCAGTTTTAAGTGCTTGGATGGGTGGAGTATGGTATCAGGTGTAAGGGGGCAGGGTAGGCAGAATTTACCACGCATGTTCCTTTACCAAACATGCTTTTACAATGAAATTCGTTGTAAAGGCATGCGTAGTAAAGACACGGTCATTGTTGAGACCGCGATGTTAAGGCATGCACGATATACGCATGTGTTTTTCTATCATTCATCCCTCATACCAGTCTAGGGTGTCAAAGCACTTTACATCACACAGACATTACGCAGAGACAATCATCATATATGTGTAAATCAGTGTATATGAAATGTTACATAAGACAGAGGACTACAAGGTGTAGGTGTCACAGGTCATCCATACTGGTAGCAGGTATAGTTTCAGAGTGCTTTATCTGGAGAAGCGCAAACTCAGAATTTAAAACATAACACCATGGTTGGGGGCTCTCTTTAATAATAAGAACTGCACTCAAATCAACTTGTTTTGCAACATTAAGTTAATCAAAAAGTGGGGGGAAATCATGACGCTCTAATCTATACCTTGATGTTTGCATGCAGCTCTTTGATGAGTTCATTGCTCACTGTTCTATATTCAGTTTTCATTTATAAATTGCAGGGGACAAAAAAGGAGCTCTCTGATGTAGGAAGCTGGCCTTGTGTGTGGTGAGTACCTATGGTATTATCACCTTATACCAGGTCCAGGTATCACCTTATTAGTGAAGTGTAGGCAGTGTCTAGAAGCCAGGCTCTCTAGAGTTAGCTGTGGATGAGCAACCAAGACTTATCTAGGACACATGCAAAGATCATGCAATACCACTGTAGTCACACAGCACTTACACACATGAAAGAAACACGTGTTACGAAAATAAAGGTTCCTTATTACAGTAACACAAACACTAAAACACTAGATAGGCAATACTCCAATAGGATGTAAGTAACACACTATTATATGTACAGCAGCAATCACAAATTGGCATAAAAAGCAATAGAAAACAGTGAAAAGCAATAGGCAATACTGAAGGCCTAGAGGGAACCAGACCATATACTAAGAAAGTGAAATGCGAAAGCCGGGTCCCCACCCAAGGAAGTGGAATTGGTAGAGGGGAGCTGGAGGAACTAGGAAACCCCAAAGGTAAGTACCAGAGTGCCCCCCAGCGACCAGGAGAAAAGAGGTTAAGTTACATTTTTTTCCCTGACCCACCAAAAGGACTTCAGAGAAGGATATTGCAAAACGCAGACAAGACTGCAAGAAACTAGAGGTGGATCCTGGAAGAGTAAGACCTGGAAAAGAAGGGCACCAAGTTCAGTTTACGTAGGATGGTCCGGTCGTGGCAGGTGCCACTACCCACCCATCTGTGGATGCAGGAGTTGGTCGACGGGGAGACGAAGATGGTCAGCAATGCAGCACTGGAGCAGATGAAGAGTTCCTAGGTGATGCAGTCGACGTCCCACGCCAGATGAAGAATTGCAGTCAGTCTGTGGTGTGGAAAACCCACCAACAAGCCTTGGCAAAAGCAAATGTCGCAGTAGGAGAAAAGTGGAGCTACCGGGGACCAGCAAGGTCCAGGGGGACTCAACCCATGGAGGGGAGTCTCAGGTGACCATCAGCAAGGCAGAGAGTCTGGAGGAGGAGAGGCAGCCCCCACAGAAGACCTACAGGCAAGGAGCCCAGGAGCTGTAGAGAGGCCCACAGCACACCTGAAGAGAGGTCCCACTTCACAGGCGAAGCACATTGAGGGCTGTGCTTCACAGAGAAGAGTGCCGGGGGTAGCTGCAAGAGATGCGTGCATGGGGGTACTGTCCTGCATGGGAAGGCAAGGACCTACCTACTCCAAAGTTGGGCAGCTGGTAGAGAGGACCGAGGAGACCACTCCAGACTACCACCCCTGATGCAGGATCCACGCAGCTCAGGAGGAGAGGAGATCCACGCAGCCGGTTGTTGTTGCAGTTGGTGCCTGCGGATGCAGATAAGTGACTCCTTCACTTCAAGGAATTTTCCTTCTTTCTTCTCATGCAGACTGAAGACTTGCTGCCCTCAGAGGAAGCACAGCTGGGCAAATGTTGCAGTTGCTGGAAGGAGTCGGAGAAACAATGTTGCGTGGCAAAGTCGTCGCTGGAGCTGCAGATTGTAGGTTCCTGTGAAGTCCAGTTGCGGTTCCAGTGGCCAGAAGTCAAAGTAAACGTTGCAGAGGAGTCCTGCTGGAATCTTGCACGTCAAATCTGAGGACCCACCCAAGAGGGAAACCCAAAATAGCCCAGAAAGGGGGATTGGTCACCTAGCCGGGTGACCACCTAGGAGGGGGCTGTGATGTCACCTCCCTGACCTGGCCACTCAGATTCTCACAGAGGCCTCTGCCAACCTTAGATTCAAGATGGAAGAATCTAGTGGCCACCTGGAGGAGCTCTGGGCACCACCCCTGGGGTGGTGATGGACAGGGGAGTGGTTACGCCATTTCCATTGTCCAGTTTCACGCCAGAGTAGGGGCTGAGGTCCCTGAACTGGTACAGACTGGTTTATGCAAGGAGGGCACCAAATGTGCCCTTCAGAGCATACTAGTAGCTTGGCGAGGCTACCCCTCCCAAGCCTTGTAACGGAGAGGGTGTTGCCTCACTCTTCCAAAGGAAATCCTTTGTTCTGACTTCCTGGGCATGAGCTGCTCAAGCAGCAGAAGGAGGGCAGAAATCTGTCTGAGGGGTGGCAGCAGCGTGAGCTGTTTGGAAGACCCCATAAAGCTGGTAGGAGCAATGCTGGGGATCCTCTAAGGAGCCCCCAAAGTGCATGGAATCATACAATCAATACTGACAATAGTATTGGGGTATGATTCTGACATGTTTGTTACCAAACATGCCCAGGTTCGGAGTTACCATTATGTAGCTGGACATAGGTAGTGACCTATGTCCAGTACAAGCGTAAAATGGCGTCCCGCACTCACGAGGTCCAGGAAAATGGAGCTGGAGTTCGTGGGGGCACCTCTGCTCCTGCAGAGGTGCCCTCACACACAGGTACTTGCACCCTACCCTCTGGGCTAGGAGGGCCTACCATAGGGGTGACTTACAGTGACCTGGTGCAGTGGCCTGAAGTGAAAGGGTGCAAGCACCTTTTCACGCAGGCTGCAATGGCAGGCCTGCAGAAACAGTTTACATGGGCTTCTATGGGTGGCATAATACATAATAAATGCTGCAGCCCATGGGAACCCCTGATCCCCCAATGCCCTGGGTACCTGGGTACCATTTACTAGGGACTTATAAGGGGCACCAGTATGCCAAGTGGGGGGTGTGTGTGGTCCAAGCAACCAAATTTAATGGGAGAGAGCACTGGGATCATGGTTAGCAGGATCCCAGTGAACACAGTCAAAACATACTGACAACAGGCAAAAAGTGGGGTAACCATGCCAAAAAGAGGGTACTTTTCTGCATCTGACAAAAGCAGAAACCCACTGACCTATTCACATTATATACACTTTGTGATCTGCATGTAGACGGCCTTTGTAGCAGGCATAGTAACCCTGTACGTTATGATGAGTCAAAACTTCCACTAGACAAAACTTCAGTCTCTCTCCAGAATGACCATTAATCACCGGAATTATCTTAAGATTTTTATTGTTGCCTGAAAACTGTTGGTGGCAAGGAACATCCAGCAGGTGCTTTTAAAGTCACAATATACTTGCAAACATAGCACCCCCATCCTAAGTCAGCACCCAGTGCGGCAGCACCGGTTGCATCGCCCTAGCTGCCTTACCTTGCCCTGTCCATCTCTTAGGCCATCTGGTTCTTCCTGGGACCCATGCTGTGTGCTGGTCTCTCCGCTGTCTATTCAGCAGTGTCAGGCTCTGTTCCACCATAGCCTGTGAAGTCCTGTAAAGCCTGTGAGCTGCCACAGTGCTGGCTTCGCATCCACAGGCCATTGGCAGGAAATGAGATTTACAGACAGCCCTTGCCCTTCAGAGCAGGCTTTCACAAATACCAGGAAGGCTGAGGGAGAGACAGGGGACAGAAATGTTGGGGGGGGGCAGGATGTCAACTTAGGGGACAATAATTAGCACTGGGGCAGGCAAGCTGGAGACAGAGGAGAGAGGAGAATGAGAGAGAGGCGACAGAAAGGGGGGCTCTAACAAACACTGGCGCACAGGGTGCCACTAGCGCACTAAAGTCTGCACCGCTCATCTCTAACAGTAACTCAACAATACTGTTTTTAGAAAGGGAGATACTCTGCAACACAGCACTGTATTTAAAAAGAAAGGGAGTTACTTAGCAATAGTTTATTTAATTACCCAAACCTCCTTACCTTCTCAAATCTTGCTGCTGTCTTCAGGGTTCGATCTTCAAGGGACAGGAAGGGTCGGGCTCAGGAGGGACTGGATGCACACAGCAATCAACAAAGGGCCTCTCCTCTCCCTTTGTTCTCAGAAGTGCAGACTGCAGGCAGCTGTGGCGGCAAGGTGAGAAAGAATCCCTTGTGTGCTGCAGCACAACAAAAGGGCAGAGGGCGAGTGTCCTGGAGCCAGGTCACAGGTCAAGTGCAGGGCCATATAGGTAGCGCTTTCATGCGCTAATGGCCCTGCGAATTACAGGAGAAGGGAAAATTCTTCTGTCCCCTCGTCCCCCCCACCCTTGTCCCCCGTGTTCCCCCCACTCCAAAATCTGGGGGGGACATATCCCCGGCGTCCCCCACACTTCCTACGCCCATGGGGGAGGGTAACATATAAAGCTACAAGGGAGGTTCAGGACAGGAAGAGAGGACTTGGTGTTAGTTTGGACTGTGGAGCTGGGAAACTGGGTTCGAGTCCAGTCGGCACAACATCTTGTGATCTTGGGCAAATCACTTGATCTCCCTGTTCCCACAAAACGAATGGGTCCATGTGCAAAGCAACTGGCGCTTACATAAAGCACTCTAATAATACTGTTGGGTAGTGTTTGCGCTATGTAAAACTGTATTTAAAAAAAGATGGAGAATGAGTGGACTGAAAACATGAGCACTGTATGGAGTGCTACAAGACATAGAAATAAAGTAGTACCCAAAATAGGACCTGTGGATGTTTACATGTGCTTGGTCCATGCTCTGGGGGGAGGGTCAAACATAGGAGGGGCATGATGTATTCATGCCATGGTCAAATTGGGACAAAGGACTTGAAAGCGACGATGGAGCAAGCAAATTGAAAGTCTGTTGGCGGGCTAATACCCCCAGACTGAACACTACATGTCTCTTCGAGCCAGCGCATGCACTGTCTAGCCGAGACGTAAAAAAAAAAAAAAGAAAGAAATTGCTTGTATGGATGGAGTTCTTATTTGTTTAAGTTAGTTGTATAATTGTTTTGTAAAGTATTGTATTTTGACAGGTAGACACCTCACAGCGCTGATGATACTATTAAAGTAGCCATTGAGCTAACCAATCTACGTCCTAGATTATCGGAAGTCCAAAGTTGCAGAGAAGGAATGATCTCATCAGAATTTCAGAGCTGGCAGCAGGGGTCAAATTGTACTGAGAGTGGTCCTGTCCCTTTTTGTAGCGGTTGTAGTCCTGGTTGTTTTTTTGAAAGGTTGCATGGCCCCTTTGAAGAGGCATCGTAACTGTTGGATTACTAGATATAAAGGCCAGTCATACTAACTCTGTTCATATCCGGTATCTAATCTCCAGAACTGTGAAGGAAGCCCAGAGTTAAGGGGAAAGGCGTGTGAGGGAGGGACGGAAACCCTCATTTCAGCAGTCTGGTTGCTGGAGGATGCGGATTGGACTCTCTGGTTACAGGTGGCACATGATCATACATTTGCAGCACCATAGCTGTAGGGGCCCAGAGGGGCAGGAATAAAGGAAGTACAGCACCATATGGAAAAGCAACGCACATAAACACCATGGAGAGGGGCGGTGCCGGTTTAACTACATTCCAGGCAAATCCTGAAACTTGCCTGAAAGCTGAGGATACTCCCCCACATCATCGAATTACTCAATGACAATGAGATGCCAAAGAGGGCTACAGGAGAGGATTCATAGTAAGGCACAAATCAACCCAGGCCTAGACGAAAGTACGGTCAGAGTCAGCGGGGGAAACTTAACTGGAGGTATTGTAACAACTGCTGTTGCCAGACACCTCTTTTCTAGCCTCATGAGTCTTTCTATAGCTCTAACTAGTGTGATCTGGAAGGGCCAGCATAGCCTACTGGTCCTTCAGTGGCTGAGGAGCATAGTTAGCAAAATCCTGGCAGTAACTGTCCTGCATGAGTTCAGTTTCCTGGCTCTCTCATTTTGCGCTATTCTTGGAGATCTGACAAGGGGTATGTGGATAATTATTTCCTAAATGTTGACAAATGTGTTTTATTCCTCAGATCTGGGCACAGCACATGCCAGAGCTGAGCTCCCAATACCCAGACCTTGCCCCTGTGGATATTGGAGTTGAATCTGGCCTTGGAACCAGGTTTGCATTGCCAAACCTCACTTTAGATGTGTACTTCGGTAGAAGAGTATGTCGTTATTTTGGCCTGTAGATGACACAGAGAAGGTTAAACTTTGTTCTGTGCACCAGAAGTGTTGAAGTGGTACGCAATGGTTTTTTAGATTCAAACACAGCCTGGCAGCTTGGTTTTGGAGCAGCAGTGGTTTCTTGAACTCTTTGGGTCTTGAGCATAGACAATATTAGAATAGAAAAGACTCAACATAATGAAGGGTGGGGTACCTAAAGCAAGTGGAGGTTTCTTCTTACTAACATAAGATAGAATGTATGTTTACCCATTGCTCTGATTTGGTGACCACAAGATTAATTTGCACCAAAGAGTTCTCTTAGGTTTTCGTTCGGGTGGTTCATAGTTTCTCCATCCAGTTGAACTTAAAACTATCACATCAGGAGTTTCTAACTCTGAGGATTTAGTTATTTTTTTTATAATTTGTAAAGTTGGATCCGATCTGGGAAGTGACATCTTAAGGATTTGGGGGCCTGTGGCAAAACATATTTTGGCGGCCCCTGTTCATAACAGCTCTGAATTTATGATCTAGTTTCAGCTCTTTCACGCCCTGTTTGGCCAGGCCACTGACAGTGCACAGGCGCACTCGTCCAAACTCCAAGGGCCTATTTACAAGCCATTTGTGCCGCCAGAGAGTCACTTTTTAAAACAACTTTGGCAGTGCAAGCCTCTCAGCCATAACTATGAGGCCACGCATAGCCACTTTCTATGGCTTTTCATGGTCTCACAGATATGGAGTAAAACAAAGCAGTGCAAGTTACCGTGTTGTTTTATTCTATGCCCAGGGGGCATTCCATGGGTGCTGCAGTGGGTTTTCTTATGCAGCACCCATGGATTTTGATGCTGTCTCAGATTTACAAGAGTCTGTAAAGCTGAGGCAGTGCCAAAACCTTATGCCTCTGCAGAGCAGGCGTTACAAGAAGAAATACTTTCATTTTTCCACGTTTTTAACTCCTTCCATGTGTCCTGCTATCTGCAGCACACATAGAAAGAGCGAAAACACCTCTTAGGATTGTTTTTGTGCAGAAAGGAGTTCCTACCTACACAAAACAATCCTGCATTCAAGCAGTCACCCTTACACATTGATGCAAGGGTGCCTGTGTTGGCACGAGGCAGCCAATTCTGCACCAGCGCAGGGGGAAAGGACAGAAATGCACCGTATATTGTAAATATGGTGCATTCTTGCCCTTTCACATTGGCGTAGGGCAGCACAGCAAGGAGACTCGGCACTGCCCTATGCCAATTCCTTGTAACTATGCCCTTAAATATGTTTTCAAGCAATATTTAGGGATAGTGATGTGTGTTTTCAATATTGTAACACAGCAGCAGCTCACTAACATTGCTGCAAATAATGTCAGTGACACCCTCCCATTTCTCATATGTGAGGTCCTGTTTTGATCTAAAAGAAACTTTTTTATGGATGTTGCATGTAACATAAACACAACATTTGACTGTGAAATGTCTGTAATAGATTCACACATATCTCACATTAAAAATAAATTAAAGGCAAACGCAATTTACATCAATCTGTTAAAGAATTATTCAAGGTCACCAGGGCTAAGGCTGTCTGCAGAAATGTGCTGGCTTTGACCAGCTCCCACCCCACACAAAAAAACTTGGCCCTGGGCCATGTTGCCGATGCCTGAAAACGTCTCTGGATCGGGACAAGATATAACAGAAGCAGCCCACGCGGCTTCCTTGGTTTGTGTTTGACAATCACTGCCCAGTAGATAAACTTGCTGAGTGGCTTGCCTACATTTTGTGCAAGAACATAGTAAGCCAGGGGTTAGTGAGCATCTGTATGTTTGGCCATCCGTCTCAGGCTGGCCAAACATACATGCGCAGTAGGGTCTCCCCAACCCAGCAACACAGTTGCCGGGCTGGAGAGCGCCTGCACAGGCTCCCAGTCTGCCTGGGGGCGCCCTGGCTAGGTGCTCCTAGCCAAACCTGATGCCGCTTTGAACAGCGTCAGGATTGGCCGAGGGCAGGCTGGGAGCCTGTGCCTGCAGCCTGGAGCTACGAGGGACAGAAGAGTGGCGCGGCGGAGGAGGTAAGTGTTTTGGTTTTTTAACTATTTTTTAATTTACATTTTATTTATCCCCCCACACACGTGCCGCCCTGCCCCTTCTGGTTGCTGCAAGCCACGACTGCCTGAAAGTGTGAGACGTCTGGCCCACTGACTCTTCTATCTACATCATCACGTCTAGTGCAAACACCATCATAAGTAGCAACATCAGTCTGGTCTCACAAGTGCTTGGAAATTTAGAGGGGGTAAAGAACGGATGGTTTTAAGTAGCAGAGGGCTTTTTGAACTGCCTTGCAGATGCCTTTTTATGTAAGCCTTTGTGCTCATGTTCTGCTTGTGGGCAAACATCCCTCAACCAAAATCGGGATATTTTAAGTCATATTACATTTTATTCAGTTGCGGCTGTTATAAGGTGTGGGGCGGCGGGCAATAGGGGGGTTTAATATAAAGATTGTTAAAAATATCTTGCCTGCACTCCCAATATGGCCGGCCAAACATACATGCGCACTGAGGGGCGTGCATAGTGCACTCCCCTCATCTCCGTCATCCCTCATGGGCCTGCCCCTTTAACAACAAAAGGATAATGAACATACTTTATTATCCTTTCGTTGTTAAAGGTTTACAGTGGCTGGTGGTGGTGGTGGGAGCGACACTCTTCCGCCAGAGCATAGGAGCCCGCCACTGATTTTATTTGGGTAATTTATGTTGTGCCAGCAAGTGGCCTTCTCACCCCTCTGCATCACTGAGTCTGTCCTTCATTTTAACAAAGAAACATTAGGTACCTCTGTGTACAGGTGGTTAGGAAGTTATGCTTCATGGTATAAAGGGCAGGTTCACTGGGTTGTCTGTTCAATCCTTCATGGAGAGACATGATAGTCAGAGTAGCTCAAATTCCACATTATTCATTAAGAGTTACATTTCTAGTTGAGGGCTTACCAATTCTAGAGTATACTCCATTTTACTCTGTATCAGGTCACTGTCACATCTATCACAAGGATTCTCTAAGGCTGCATGTCAAAATATTGAGAGGCAAAACATCATCCTTTAACTCCAGCACATTGTTAATCACTGTGTTGTAAAGGTAATTATACATAGGCACATTTTGATTAACTATTCTTAACTGTACACCTATTTACCTTGAAGGAAAAACATTTTTTTTCAAGTGATCCAATTAAAATGTACCTCCCTTAGACCTAAATGAAATATCAATAGCCATCTCTCTCTTTCTCTCTCTCTCTCTCTCTCTCTCTCTCTATACATATATATAGATATATATATATGTAGTATCCTAGAGGCTTCCACCACTAGGTAGTTATAGTTAGGACCTAGTTTTTATAGAAAAACTATTTTTGTTCTGCTAATAACTTTGGCACCGCTTGATGAATCTTCACAAAATGTTCAAAACTTATACTTTACTAAGTTCGGCTTCTGTCTTAAAAGTTTTGAGGTGATCTGTCAACTGGCGGCCAAGAAAAAGGGGGGGGTCCCAAAGCATGTTTTCCCCATTCATTTTTCCATAGGTTCTTTAGACACGTCTACAGCCCGAACCACTGAATGGAATTACACCAAATTTAGCATGAAGCTCGATTCTGTTCTGCAGATCACGCTTTTTTTTGATTTGGTGTAAATCTGTGGAGTAGTTTCAGAGAAATCTAAGGCCAAAAAATATAGATATATATTGGGACGTGGAGCCACTGCGAGTCGATCTGCGGATCCACGTGCCACAGAAAGACCCTGATTGGTTGCCCGCATCCTGAGAAAAATGTTGCAGCCAACATTTTCTTTAGTCGGTAAACAGCCCCCGAGGCTGAAATGTGGGGGACAATTGAGTTGATGGGGTCAGGGTACAGGTTTCCTGACCCCATGGGGGTGATATATTTGTGTTGATGAGACAAATAATGGCATTGAAATGCGGAAAAATATTTTTGGGGGGCGGTTCATGAGATCTGTGGATCCAGCCGCTGGGCTCAGCGCAGCCCTGGGTGTGAATCCGTGGGTGGATCCACGGAGCTCAGGAAATGTTATAAAAAAATCTAAAGAAATTCTAACAAAGAAACTCTCACATTCAGTATTACTCACAGAGAGACACTCTCACACCCAGTCTGACATGCAGCAGACACTGTCACACCCACTCTCACTATGCTATTACATCCAGACACTCTCACACTCAGAGAGACACTCTCACACTCACCTTCACATCCAGGCAGACACTGTCACACTCCCTCTCACACCCAGAGACTCTTATGAATACTCTCACACTAACATAGACGCTCTCACATGTAGTGTCAAACCCAGAGACACTCTCTGACACTCACTCTCACACCCAGACAGCTATTCTCACACTAAAGGTTTTAATTATTGATGAGGTGAGCATGGTCCCAAACTAAATGCTTGTCTCTGTGCATTTTAGAACGCAACAGATATCAAAGACTGACTATGATGTGCCCTTTGGAGTAAAGCATGTGATGGTTTTTGGTGATTTACTACAACTTGCCTCTGCGAACGGACAACCTATATTTAAAACTCTAAAATATGAAGAACCTCACAGTTCTTTAGGAAGCTTTGGAAATTTAAACATTTGGTTACATTTCCAGTACAAGCAACTGATTAGAAACATATGTCAAGCACTTTATAAGCAATATGGAAACATTTTGAATGATATTAGAGTTGGAATACTGTCAAAAGAAGAAAAGGTTCATCTGGAAACAAGACTTATAAAGAACATATTTCCTCTGAAAAAATGATACATACAATTATATATGTAGGGGCACATTTATACATACTCTGATACACTGAAACACACACCTATGCATACACTAACACACACAAGCACACTCTAATGCATTCAGTTGCACACCCAGGCACACACTGATGCATACACTAACATACCCAGGCACACACTGCTACATACACCAACACAGTCAGGTACACACTCATCCATATCTTAACACACCCATGCAGATGTTCATACGTACACTCAGACAGCCATGTTCAAATAAAAGCACACACTCACATACATCTGGAGAGACTGATGCATTCACTGGCATACACAGGCATAGATGCAGACAAACACAGATGTAGGCACATACAGTATAATATACATGTGCACATATATATTTATAGGAAAAAAACTCAGACACAGCTGCTCTTTCAGAGAATGGAGTGGTTCCAATGAGAACCTTTTTTTTCAAATTTTATTAACTGTTTTTTTAATTTTCTGGGAGGTGTTCTTTTTTAAGGAAACTAGCTCTAAAACAAAAGAGAGAAAAACAAAACTAATAAGCAACATTCTTCATCTTAAAAGAACTGCAAGACTAAGTGCAAAGAAAAAAAGAAAAACCAGCAACAATGGTTGCCAATAGCATGAAAAAATTCAGGAACAGATGAAACCTTTTCAGCCAGAAAAACATGGCATTTAGAACAGTGTGTTATTGTTCTTGCCAGGTGTGGAGAAATGGATGGGACAGTAGTTGTTTCTGGAGACTGCCCCTCAGCACTGGTTGAAGCTGATGCAGTTTCTCTCTCACACAGGATTCTATTGTAGTATCTCGTTGATTGTCTTGATGTACTTCCACATGGAACTTGTTCCATGTGAATACTTCTTGGCGGTCCCACCTGAAAGTTGTTTCCCGCAGATAGTACAGGTGACATATTTTGCTGTCAATTTTTTCTCACCAGGAGTAATAGTAAAATATCTCCACACCTCACTTTCTTTCTCTGGAGCAGATGCAGCTTCCTCCTCCTCAATGTTGGGATCGTCTTCCTGTACTGCTGCTGCAGAGGTTGAAGCCATTCTTCTTCAAGAACATTTAGATTGCAAAACACCCAAACCAGGAGCTTCTCATTACAGGACTGCTCTCTCCTAAGAGTTTAAAGCTGAATGAACTCTGTAGGGTGTGCCTGGAACTGTTATAGGGTGTGGTCCATAAATAACCAATTGAAACACAGTATTCCTCTTTCATTATCAAGTGGATTTGTGGCTCCCTCCATAAATTTGCGGATCCCGACATCACCTAAAATCATGTATTTAAATATAAAATGACTGTACAACAAATCGTATCTACTTAGGTATAGGTGGACTCTGATTCCAGTTTAAAAAAGAGATATATCTATATAGTAACTCTAACCTTATAAAAAATTGCGAGATCCGCGGTTCCACTCCGATCATATGATCGAACTGAAAAACAACAAGTAAGGCCCCCTATCTTTGCAGCACCACAGATCTGGATCCACGGGCCAGAAAACAATTAAAAAAAATAATAATAATAATAACATTAATAAAAATAATAATATTAATAGCTAATGAAACAAAATGGGGAAATGTAAAACCAGACAGCAGTATTAAAGTTAGTGATTTTTTTTTAAACACCATTCAAAATCACTCAAAACCAAAGCTTGCAGGTATGTTTTAATTAGGAAATACAATTTTAAAAAAAACATAAACATTCAGTAAAAAAAACAAAGGTTACTGGTATGTTACAGTTATGAGATAAAATTTCAAAAAACATAGAAATTCGCTGAAAAAACAAATGTTACAGTGATGTTATAGTTAGGAAATACATTTTAAAAAAAACAAACAAATTCCCTGAGAAAACCAAAGGTTACAGGGACATTATAGTTAGGCTCACATTTCACACGTACGAAGTCAGTTAAATTTAGCGTTTATAGTTACCTCAGTCAACTATAACTTGTGCCCCCATAATGCACTGCTTATTACCGCACATATTACATCGCCTGTAACCTTTTGTTCTTTCAGTGAAAAAAAAAACAAACAAAAAAAAAAATATATATATATATATATATATATATACAGGGAGTGCAGAATTATTAGGCAAATTAGTATTTTGACCACATCATCCTCTTCATGCATGCTGTCTTACTCCAAGCTGTATAGGCTTGAAAGCCTACTACCAATTAAGCATATTAGGTGATGTGCATCTCTGTAATGAGAAGGGGTGTGGTCTAATGACATCAACACCCTATATCAGGTGTGCATAATTATTAGGCAACTTCCTTTCCTTTGGCAAAATGGGTCAAAAGAAGGACTTGACAGGCTCAGAAAAGTCCAAAATAGTGAGATATCTTGCAGAGGGATGCAGCACTCTTAAAATTGCAAAGCTTCTGAAGCGTGATCATCGAACAATCAAGCGTTTCATTCAAAATAGTCAACAGGGTCGCAAGAAGCGTGTGGAAAAACCAAGGCGCAAAATAACTGCCCATGAACTGAGAAAAGTCAAGCGTGCAGCTGCCACGATGCCACTTGCCACCAGTTTGGCCATATTTCAGAGCTGCAACATCACTGGAGTGCCCAAAAGCACAAGGTGTGCAATACTCAGAGACATGGCCAAGGTAAGAAAGGCTGAAAGACGACCACCACTGAACAAGACACACAAGCTGAAACGTCAAGACTGGGCCAAGAAATATCTCAAGACTGATTTTCTAAGGTTTTATGGACTGATGAAATGAGAGTGAGTCTTGATGGGCCAGATGGATGGGCCCGTGGCTGGATTGGTAAATGGCAGAGAGCTCCAGTCCGACTCAGACGCCAGCAAGGTGGAGGTGGAGTACTGGTTTGGGCTGGTATCATCAAAGATGAGCTTGTGGGGCCTTTTCGGGTTGAGGATGGAGTCAAGCTCAACTCCCAGTCCTACTGCCAGTTCCTGGTAGACACCTTCTTCAAGCAGTGGTACAGGAAGAAGTCTGCATCCTTCAAGAAAAACATGATTTTCATGCAGGACAATGCTCCATCACACGCGTCCAAGTACTCCACAGCGTGGCTGGCAAGAAAGGGTATAAAAGAAGGAAATCTAATGACATGGCCTCCTTGTTCACCTGATCTGAACCCCATTGAGAACCTGTGGTCCATCATCAAATGTGAGATTTACAAGGAGGGAAAACAGTACACCTCTCTGAACAGTGTCTGGGAGGCTGTGGTTGCTGCTGCACGCAATGTTGATGGTGAACAGATCAAAACACTGACAGAATCCATGGATGGCAGGCTTTTGAGTGTCCTTGCAAAGAAAGGTGGCTATATTGGTCACTGATTTGTTTTTGTTTTGTTTTTGAATGTCAGAAATGTATATTTGTGAATGTTGAGATGTTATATTGGTTTCACTGGTAATAATAAATAATTGAAATGGGTATATATTTGTTTTTTGTTAAGTTGCCTAATAATTATGCACAGTAATAGTCACCTGCACACACAGATATCCCCCTAACATAGCTAAAACTAAAAACAAACTAAAAACTACTTCCAAAAATATTCAGCTTTGATATTAATGAGTTTTTTGGGTTCATTGAGAACATGGTTGTTGTTCAATAATAAAATTAATCCTCAAAAATACAACTTGCCTAATAATTCTGCACTCCCTGTATATAGAGAGAGAGAGAGAGAGAGACATATGTAAAATGCCTCAGTATTAATAAAAGGCAGGTTCATTTGAATAATGTGTGGATGCAGACTGAAACCATAGGAAGTTGAAATGCGTCATGGTGTCTGGAGCAATGATTTTAATGGAACTTGCCAAATGGAAAAATGTAATTTGATAATAAAATGGAAATTGCCAATTGGTGCCCCTGGGAGGGTAGTGTTATTTTTGGTGGATTTTGATCTTAACCCCACGCTGGCACCAGCAACCTTAACCCATGATCTAAGGTAGCTATTAAGCTGTGCTCCCGTCATGCACAGTTTTTTTCTTCAATAAGTTGACTTTTAATGTTTCATTGATATTTTTATTGACGTTATAAAAGTTGTCATGAGTGCTGTAATATCTGGGGTAATTACCAGTGCATGGCGAGGGTGTTATGCACGGCTAATTGAAGGTTATAGTAATCTTAGGCCGCAAGTTATAGTTACTTGAAATAAATTTAACTATAACTGTTGAATTTCTCTGGTTTTGTGCGAGTAAATTCAGAACTTAATGATAACATCACTGTAACCTTCGTTTTTTCAATTAATTTTCTATGTTTTTTTAAAAGTAAAGTAATTTTCATTCGGGCATGTTTGCAAGGGTTTTCTGCAGGGGCCGACCGAGGGCCTGGCCTGCAGTCAGTCCCTGCAGCCAACCCTGCTAATCACCCAAGCCCACACTGCCCACGGCTTTTGGCAGTGGGAGTTAGCCGCAGGGCTTGTCTCTCTGGGTGTGAGAACAGGTGTGAGAGGGTGTCTCTAGGTGTGAGAGTGGCAGTGAGTGTGTCAGTCTGGGTGTAAGAGTGGGTGTGGTAAGGTCTATATGGGTGTGAGAGTGTGTGATTTGCATTCCAGTAGATGAAAGATGCATTCACCTACATAAAGGATTTCAGATAGTTTTTCAGTATGGAATTGCGGAGTAAACACATGTGGTTTGCCTTCGCCATTCCCAGGATTTAGGATCATTTGTCCTTACCAGAAGTGAACTTTCAGCTGGGGCACCGGCTACGTTTATATTTCCAATTGCTTCCTGTTGAGGTTTAATGTCTGTGAAATGAGCACCATGGCCAGAACTGAAGCTCACCTGCTTGTATATCCAGCAAGAGTCCAGAGTTTAGCACAAAATGTCTATCAAGTTTCTACTGGTTAGTTTGTAAGTGCTGGCTGATTGGTTAAATGTACGGTGTGAGGGAGGGGGACCCGGGCCGCGCCCATCCCCCAGCTAAATTCAACCCTAGGGACCACACCCCCTGGCACCTACTACAACTCAAAGGGATGGGGCATGCAGACCGCCTCCCCAGGCTAATCTCAGCCTTGGGGATCCCATCTGCTGGGGCCCGCCCTTCATTAAATGAAGGAGGTGGTGTGCGGCTCCCACTCCCTGGCAAATTTTGGCCCTGGAGACCCCATCCCCCGGGGCACGGCCTTAATATTCTTTTTTCCTTGGGAAGGGGGCCTCCCTTCCCAGACGGGTCTCAGCCCTGGGGACCACCACCCCCGGGCCAACCCATTTGTACTGGCTGCCTTGCAGGGCACCCAGTGTGCAATTGGACCACGGGGGAGCATCAAAGCCCCCGCAGTCCCAGCCTGTTTAACGCCTCCTGTGGGAGCAGGCATTACTTTCACAGACAGGGAACTGCTAAACATGCAGCTCCCTGTCTGTGACAGCAATTGTTTCCTCTGTTTCCCTGCCCGCATCTCTTTGGGCAGGGAAACAGAGGAAACCTCTGCTTCCAGCAAGCGAGGCAGCTCTTGCTTGCTGGAACCAGAAGGTTTGCTCTGACTTGGTGGGAGTAGTCAAAGTTCTTGCCAAGCCACAGCACACAGCTATGTCCCGGGGGTAGGCACCCCAGGACATAGCAGGGGCCGACCCTGAGGAGTGGTGGTCCTTACAGCCATTATTGGTCCCTCTGCAACCTTAAACTTTGCCCCGGGTAGGTAGTGGTCCCTGGGGCCAGAGTGCCACAACAGACCCTCTTCATTATCTTTTTTCAGACCCGGGAGGTGGCAGACCCCAGTGTTGCAGAGGGGGACATGTGCCCCACCCTACATTAATTGCTTGTTTAGCCCCCGGAGGTGGTATCCACTGGGCTGCATGGGTCCACGCAGCCCCTCCCACAAAATGTCATATAAGCCCTTGGGAGGTGGTGGTTCCCGGAGCTATGGCGGGGCCACGTGGCCCCGATTGCATTAATTGTTAGTTTAGTCCTGGCAGGTGGCAGACCCCAGGGCATAAAAAAAGGGCTAGGAGGGGGCCCCATGCACCCTCTCCTTAATTTTATATATGCCCCCAGGACCTGGCCCACCTGGGGACTTTAGTAAACCAAGCATTGTAGACAGCACTTGTTGCAAAATAAAAATTAAAAATCATTTTTTGTCTAGAGTGGGGGCCCTCTGGAATAACACACCCAGTGGAAACTAAATCTCAAAGTAGTAATCCAATGTATTCATTCTTTGACTGTTTATATTGGCTATGGTGTAAATGTGAGCAAGCGAGTTTAAATTTTTTTGTAATTTTTTTCAAAATCAAAAACCTACACATGGCAATTAAATCAACATATAAGCAACATGAATTATCATGAATATCTAAATATATTCTACAGTTTTCTTCCAATTCTTCAAAAATCCCATTAAATTATTGTTTCACATGTATAATCATACTTCATTAGAGAAAACATTACTAAAAAAGAATAATTGATGCTTCTCTTTTGCTTAATGCATACATACGGTTAGCAGATTGAGCTTTCATTGTAGGAGTTTGGGAGTCCCTTGCATGTGGGCAGATACCAGAAGGAACATAATGAAAAGATGCACCTTTCAAAGGATTTTACAAAGAGCTGTTTGTGTCAGAGAGCCACTTGATTCAGATGCAATAGAAGTTGATCACATGAATTCCTCATGAGGTTCTAAGTCAGTTTTCAGAAGATGTAGGGTTGCACAAGGTTCAAAGTCTACCACTTACAGGGGTCCATAGCAAAAACAGCACTCTTGCTCTCTGATTAACCTTTAATCAAGGGTCCTGACTGATGTTGATGGGCAGGCACAACAAAAACAAGTGATACAGTAAACATAGAAAAAATAAATAAGATGTGTTGTCCAGACCATCTAACTCAAAATGAAGAATGTAAGACAGCTAGAAGTCTATGGTCAATGGGTGGATTATCCAGAATTCTTCGAAAGCACTTTACCAATATCAAAAATGCTTAGCCCTTAAACTAAAGGGGGATACTTAGGGAAGCTGTGCAGGGCACGTGTGCTGAAATGAGCTGCCCAATTGTGGAAAATGTCAGGAGGGCTGCTAATAACCAACGTGGGGACCAGTCCTGCCAGGAGAGCCCCTGGAGTGAATCAATGAAGTGGGTGACATCAGTGGAGGAGTCTGTCAACACATAAGTGAAATGCCGTGACCCACTACTCGCTCCTTCAAGACAGGTAGATATGCAAATAACTTTGGGGCAAGGGTGTTTCCCATCTAATGTCTTGGCTCTACATTTTATTTGTTATATGAGCTTTCTTAAGAGACACTAATTGTTGTGTTTTTGTAGTAAACCTCTCAGCACACTGTTATTTCATCCATGTACATGTTTATTTTAAAGCACTGGTACACACAGCAAGACTGTTCTAGGTAAATATCTTCTTCTTTGGTTGTTCTTCCAGCACCAGCAGTGATGAAGGCACTCAAAGAGCTGTCTAAATGGCCTCAGTTCCATAAGCAAATATCAGCCTCCTTCCAAGTGTGATGATCACTCCATTCAATGCCATGAGGTATCTCTGCAGTTCATTTTCCCCGCTCTTCACAAGGCGGTTGACAGAGAGGATAATCTGATATAATGCCATATCTTCATACATGATAAACCATGAGATCAATCTAGAGTAACCTTATGTAGCATTGTAGAACATCTGTCGAGGGTCAATATGCTTAAATCTTGGTGCATACTGTAGCATGCATTACAACAGTGTGACATAGCTGGCATTTCTATCAGACATTCTCCTTTGTAGAACAGTTTTCTTGGCTCACAACTCTTCATCAAATTTGAAGTGGACAAATGAGAAGAAAGCTTCTATCAAGGGCTCTAATAAAAGTGCCCACCATCAGGCTTGATTCGGTTTACAAAGAAGCGGAACCTGGAGGAAAAAGTGACCTGTTTATTTGGTCCACTTTGATGTTTATGCCAAAGCTCGCAAATGGGACTGATAGCTTCTACGGATACCAGTCACTCTGCCAACTATCCACTAACAACAAAAGTGCAGGTGGTGGAACTGGTCCTAAGTAAGTTATTTTAGGCCTATTTCCAGCTTAGGAGTCTCTTCTCTCCTAGAACAAAGCTCTCACTGTTCACAGAATGGCCATAATAGCTATCCTGGCATTGGTTTATCTGGAGTGCCCCAGGAACTGCCACTCATTAAGCTTCAAACAAAATATACCTTGGCCTAAGAAGAATGTGGAGGTGGTACCATCAGCCACTAGCAGAAGTCTGCAGACAGATTACAACACCCAACAGTCTCCTTCCCTAAAATTCACATGCATATTGATACATAACAAAAGCAGCAGTGCAGGTACATAAATGTAAATGCAGCTCTTGGTGTACAACTCAAGAGAACAATGACTCATTAGTAACTGCCTGCCATGTGGCTTTGTAGTAGGTTTCTGGTACCTGTGTGTTCGGGAGCCATTGTAGTTGGTTCCATAGATGTGTGTGCCAATGAAATGAACGGTCCTGTGTGGTTATGAGTCAATTTGTGCCGAATTAGAATAAAACTCTGGGTACTACACAGAGGTTTTAGTGGATTTATTTATTTTTTCTTGCATTGGCTATGTTCTCTTATATGTTTTTGTGTTCTGACTTTGTCTCTTCCGTTTGAAAAGGTTTAATAGTAAAGGGATCATGCTGTATGCCCAATACAACATTGCTATTGTGGGGATTCGTGTAGGTGAGAAGTGTTTTACTCTGTGGCAACTGTCACTGAATGGGGGTGGCAGGGTGGTGGGGGGAGTGGGAATAAAAAAAAGAAAGAAAGAAAGAAAGAAAAAAAATAACCTACTTACCTCTTTACTACAGAGGTGGGTACTGTCATCAGCATGATAGAGCAGTGCCGTGATTGGTGTGAGCGCCCTGCTTTGACGCTCACACAGAGAGTTGCACTATGTGCACTTTTTCCTCCCAGCTGTTCAATACAGCCGGGTGGAGAAATGCAAACTGTGCATGTCTGTTTGGCCGTCCCAGCACAGCCGGCCAAACACACATGCGCACTTATGGTGCACATACCACTCCTCCCTCCAGCTCCGCCCTAGCCTGGCCCCCTTTAAAATAAAATTATAACAACGCTTCGCTTTTAACATTTTATTTTCCCTTCCCCTTGTGCTGAAAGCAGTGGTGGGGGGAGGGGGTCGGGGGAGGGGTGATGCTCCTCCGCCTTAGCAGAGATTCCGCCCCTGGTTTTAATGTATCTGATTTTTTTCCTCAAACGAGAAAAGTAAACATGCCTAATCTCTGTATAGATAGACCTCTGAGTTCTTCTGTAGTCATTAACCCAGACAGAGCAGGCCCTCATGCTAAGCTCATAGAAGGAGAACATGAAGACCCTCCGGGCAGCCCCATACCATAAGAGTCCAAAGTAGGCCCAGACAAACTTTGTCAGCATAATCTAGCGTAATTTTAAATAACTCCTGTTACGCAAAATTATGCTTTTACGCAACGCTCCGTAATTATGTGTCATTGAAAGCATAGGAAATACAGAATATATACGATTTTGACATCAAGAGAGCGTCCTATGCCGAAATTAAAAGGTTAAATATACCTTGCCAAATGCCTCGTCTGTCAGCATTTTTAGCTGTTAAGGAAACAATGTAGCACCCACACTACTTTCTGTTTCTCTGTGTCAATTGATTCACAAGTGGTGCACGCAGCCGGCCCTGTGTTGAATTAGTTTCTAGTAAAAACAAACAAAAACTATGGCTACTACACTTGATACGCACTAAACTCCCATGAGATCCCAATGTCTCATTTTAAGTGCTATATTTTCGGGATGTTATTCCATCCTTAAAATGGACTCATTTTTCCATATATTCATTACTTGAAAGGGTATCTCTCAGGTTTATCTTGGGACAAGGAGTCTGTCACATCATCTGTTTAATGGCAGCAAGTAATAAGGAAAGTGGTGAAACTGAAAAGAAATTGACAAGCGAGCCATAGTCGTTGAATAATCATTCAATATTTCTAATTTTCAAAATAACGGATTGCATAATATTCCTTGCAGTTCACAATATCTGTATAAAAACATCCAGAGTCTCAAAATATACCAACAGTAGCAGCAACACAATCTGCTTTAAAACGTGAGACAAGGAAATAAAATTCAGCACGAGCAACGGTGTTACTTCTTTTTAGCCTTTGATTCCCCTCTCTGGGTAAACAGCTAAATTGCACAGTACTTAGGGCCAGATGTAGGAAGCCTTTTGCATGTCGCAAACTGCGAAAAACGCAGTTTGCGGCATGCAAAAGGCCGAACGTGGGACCAGATGTAGCAAAGGGTTTTTCCCATTCTGTGTCAATGGGAAAATGTGTTCGTACATATGGCCCATGATGATCATCCTCAAATTGCGAGCCGGTACCGACTCGCAATTTGAGGATGCGACTCGCATATAGGAAGGGGTTTTCCCTTCCTATTTGCGACCGCATCGCCATGCTGAGTTGCTTTGTGACCGCGAATGCGGTCGCAAACCAACTCGCAGTTACCACCAGTGTCACACTTGTGGTAACTCATTCTCAAAAGGGAAGGGGTCCCCATGGGACCCCTTCCCCTTTGTGAATGCCGAAAAAAACTAAACCAAATGGTTTCGGAAGCTTTTTCTTTTTGTAACTCGTTTTCCTTTAAGGAAAACGGGCTTCAAAAAGAAAAGAAAAAACTGCTTTATTTAAAAAGCAGTCACAGACATGGAGGTCTGCTGACTACAGCAGGCCACCATCCCTGTGAGTGCAGGGACTCGCTATGGGGTCGCAAACTGCGACCCACCTCATTAATATTAATTAGGTGGGTCTTTGCAACCCCATAGCGAGTCGCAGAAGGTGTCTGAGACACCTTTCTGCATCCCATTTTGCGAGTTGCAATTTGCGAGTCAGTCAGTCACAAAATTTTCCTTTCCTACATCTGGCCCTATGTTCGGCTATCAGTCGCTACAGTCTGTAACAAGTGAGTGAACACACCCAGCTCTTTTGATAAACCTCATTGGAAAACACGAGTGAAGTCCAATCAACGCCTAATTAGCAGGCCAGTACTTTCAAATATTGGATTTAAATACTTGTTATACCATATAATATTAGAGAAATATCGCTTAATTTTTTAATGTAAAAATAGCACTTGTCTTTTTAACAGTAATAGGTGGAACAATATCAGCCATATAGCACCCAGAAACACAAGCTACTCTTCCAGGAGTAAAAATAAGTCATAAAAGCTGTTCTTCCAACGTTTGGAAATTCATAGCCACCTGCAAACCTGAGCACAGCAAACATGAAGAGCTGAAAGGCCACTGGCCAACAGAATGTTTGACAACATTTAAAAAATCAGTTGTAAAACGAGGTGCATTTCCCTCATAGAGGTTGTGATATGCGAGTTTCTCATCAAAAAATATCTCCTATACTTCAGTTACTGCAGCAATAGTTCCATGATGCCTGTTGGGTAATTCGTCGGAACGTTGTTTGCAATTTATGTTTGTTTCAACAATTCGGTTTGCTACTACCTTTCCTTATAGTGGGTTTTGAGCTCTATAAAAACAATACCACCCCACATATACAGGACACAATGTAAGAAGGTGTCATATAAAAAAAAACAGGCCTACTGGGCTTGTCAGCGTGTCACCACTTGGATAAAAGCAGAACTATGGCATAGTAACACACCATTACAACACCAATGAAATCAATAGCGATTATATCACCTTATAATGATATATTTCAAAATAGGTCAATGACCATGATTAAAACATGTATTGCTTGACTGTTAACTTTATGTTTATCACTAGAATCTTTTCATAACCTTGAGTAAAGCATATACAAATGCATTGTCCATACTGTCATGGTTAATAATGCATTGCCAATTCAATTGAACATGTACATTGTAATTGTAATTGCAAATTGTATGTATTTAGCTCTTACTGCCCATGATGAGGCACTGAAGTGCTTTGTGGTGAGTGGCAGCTACTACGGAACACCAGATAAGAGTTCAGTATTTAGTAAATTGGTAATATGTGTTTTTTTCTTTTTTTGTTTGTGCATTAGTTGTGCTAAGTTTGAGCACTTGAGTTCTTGTGTGTTAGTAGTGTTTTGAGTAGGGACAGAAAGATGGGAATGGATTAGAAAGGGGGAGTAGTAAGTTGTTATTGGGAGTAGCAGACATGTGCACCTGTTAGTTGGGTGCGGTGACTGAAAATAGGGAAGTTTGAAAAGGATGTTTGGGAGTAGTGGACATGTGCCGGTTAGTTGGGTGAACTGGCTACAAAGGAGGGGGAAGTGAGAAAAGGATGTTTGGAAGTTCATAGTAGTCAAAAGGTTTGGGATCAGTCAGAGAGACGAGGAGTGAGACAAGGGGTGAAGGGAGTTGATTTTTTGTGCAAAACTGAAATTATTAACATATATGTATACACATTAAACATTGTAAAGTTTTAGTAGCAGGCATAAATACCTCTATATATGCAACCGCCTGTACACAGAAGCAGCAATATGTATGAAGACTGATATACAAATTCTATTGTGGTGTAATGTACATTTTCCCCTTATATTAATGTATCTGCTTATAACAGGAAGAATAGTTCAGTGTGCAAAGACATGAATCTTTCTTTTACCTTTAACATGCTTCTACTGCGTATAGGACCAACCAACATAGATTCACTTCAATTCACAGCCCCTGTGCAAAAGCATAAACTCCAGGAATGCTTTAAACCCTGCACAACCTCTCCCAGGGGCATAAATGCAGTCTCCTAGGAGATGTAGGGCAATCAATAGGGGAAGCTTCTGAGGTGCTGCTGTCCCTTTGGCAACCCCAAATACTCTGCAATGAACGTAGGTGTTCCACTGAAAACCTAAATATGCAAATTTCTCACAAGGGTTTATGGCGCTCTCCTTGCCCTGGACTGTGGATATTATACTAGTGGTGTTCTGCTTTCCCACTGTAGGAAGACCCAACCTTTTTGTGTTCCTATTTAAACTACATTATGCTGCCTTTTCTGATCCATGTGCTCTCGTCTGATTAGGCACCAGGTGTTGTCTTTGTTGGGGAAGTGCTGGGAACTTACTCCCATGCTGCCCGGCCTTTTACCCATCTGGCGACAGTATATGTGCCAGCACGGGAGCCAGCATGTTTTGTATCTCCTGCCCATTGGGCGCATGGACGGGAACGACTGCGGTGTGTATTCATCTCCCTCCATAAATGAGCCCAGGGGTGTGGGAGAGTACCTACCTTGCTCTTCCTTCCTGGGGGATGGGTTACCCTGGTGAAATTCTCCATGTGTCGAGCCCTGGTGGCTGGGGTCCTTGTGGCCAAAACTGGTTCTGATGAGGGGGCTCCAGGTACACCCACTCCCCATATGGCTTAATGTGATGAGAGACTGCAGAGACTCCTGGTGGCTTGACAATCCCCAGGGGGTTTAAAGATTTTGCAGCAGGTTCAGACCTACTCTGTTGTTAAGGTGGCATAGGGGATCAATGCCACTGGTCCTGGCGAGACCCATCCTAGTGCTGGTTGCCAACTGAAGCTTCAGAGGCCCAAAGTCCATGCCTGTAGAGGGTTAGGGATCTTCTTTCTCCAATCTGGACATTATTCCAGCACCACACCTCAAGTCCTAAGTCTTCACAATAGTATCTCTTTTGTGCAGGTGTTTTTTATGTGTGGGGTGGAAAGTTCTGGGATGTTGGCACCTCAGCCTAATCTGAAGATCTAACATCATCACTCCACCCTGCCACAACCTGTTGCACAACATTCTAGAATATTTAAAGATGACACCTTGAAGTTGTCTAGAAAAAGATCTTCCTTGGAAGCCTTAATTCCTCTCAGAACTGAGGCAGTTGCCTGATCCCTTCCCTCCAAAAAGTTCACTGGAAACCCCTCCTGTGTTTGGCTTCAGACGTTTCGCCTCCCCCCTTGCTTCTGTGGGCTTGCCCAGGACAGGTGCAGTGTGAATATTTAATTAAAATAAACAGATTTCAGCTCCATCCCTTCCTTTCCCAGAAACTTGGCTAATTACTGTTAATGGGTCTATTGTGTGCGGAGGACTTTAATCCTTCTGCTGGCCATCAAAGTAATTATCTAGGCCCAGTAGTGGGGACAAATGTGTGGAATCTGGTTTTGGCTAAGCCAGGTAAAGATGATAATTCCTCAAGTACCACAGGTAGTACAGATATAATATAAAGGGCAATGGATATCATCACTGAGTATATGTTTACCCTAAACTTCATACCTGGCCTAAGTATGGTAAAACTGTGGTGGCACAGACTTAGCTGATAAAGAATAATACAGTGAGCATAGAGCCATTTTCATAAAGCAGTTCCGACCAACACTATGTTTGCCCATTCACATTAAAAGGGCTACACCAAGGCATCACCAATCCCTGCTAGGCCCCTCCTGCAACAATCTACCCCAGGACAGATACCTGCCTACAAGTAGCCTGTGTCACACACTTATCTGGCACATGTGTGCACACGTGTGCTAACATGTTTGTATGTAACTAACCCTGGGCCACTTACCCTTGCTGCTCAGCAGGAGCCTTATCTTAAAAGACATTATCTGGCAGTTAGCACTCTCAGTCCATTTTCACAGAATTTACCAGGAGTAAAGTCTCAGTTGATGAGACTCACAGTAAAAGTCCAAATCTAGTTAGTCAGAAAGTGAAAAATAATCAAGGGGGATTAAAAGGGCAGAACCCGTTTCCTAGGATTACATAATTATAAATATGCATTTTTGGCTGCACGTTTTATTGTACCAATTGTTCCGTTAGCTTTTGTGAAGGCGAAATGTAGCCAATGTGTCTGTGTTCATTTACCTTTTTTATGCTGGTGTATACAATTCTGAACATGTTCAGTTTTGCTCACTTCTCGCAGCTCACTCACAGGATGACATACACTGGCTGATGCACTGTGTTAGTGTTATTGTATTACATAAAGCAATGTTTTAAATCATGTGTGCTCAAGTAGTTGCGGCACACCTTCTATTGGGCTTGATTAATATAGAGTTTTTGTGAGTATTTTGACTGCATTCCTGACTACGTGTGAGTTACTCCTGGATTTAAGTAAGACACACCTATTCACAGAAAAAAAATTGTGAATCAGGCCCCTTATTTTGACTGACGGGAGGGCTACTGGAGAGCCGCTAGTGATAACGATAATCAGTAAGGGATACATGAGTGGGGAACTAGAATTTGTTGTAGGAATGGCTGTTATTCAAATGTTGAGGTTCGCTTGGCTTTCCTGCATCACAGTCCCCTTTAGAAGACTATTACCTGCCAATGGTCCAAAGTTGAATGAAAGCAACCGAGGCATGTCCTGCTTGCAGCTTGTGTTGAATCAGGCCTTGTCAGTATTGGAATCCAGACAGTTCCCACTCTATAGTAGCAACTTGTGTGCTCTGTGAATAATTCCTAGATCATATGCAGTAAATAGGTGATGTCCTGCAAATTGCAATCATGTAATGCCCTTGCGGAGGGTAATTCAAAAAAGCCAGCGTGGCTTAGACGACCGGACTGCTAGTGTTCAACCCATTCCACCAAAGCAGGAGGCAGGGGCGAGAATGCAGACATGAGGGTATTATTAGGACATTGGCAGCCCAGCAATAAAATAACCAGCCCAGCCGCGGTGACGTTTTATTGGCACCAGAACTCACAGAAAGGACGTTGAAAATGTAATTAACTGATTATTTTTTGTTTTTATCAAACAGTTCTATGCGGCATACAAGTTTATCTTTTTGTTTCAATAGGGGCATGTTTACTGACCTGATTTCCATAAGAAAAATAGAAAAGAGTTTAGTAACTAAGCGTGACATTTTTAATTTCAGCTAGTTGGTGATGCTTGTGCTTTGTTAGTGAAAAGGTTGCAATCTTTAATTTGTGCGTTGTTGTACCTTCTCAGTGGCCCTCATGTCAGGTGCACAACCTTGCCAGTCCTGGCTTTGTAACTACCAGGATGTTGCATTCTGGGACATGTAGGCCCATTCTTTCGAAGAACATAGCACCTAAGTAGAGGTGAAGGAACT
The DNA here is from genome assembly GCF_031143425.1 of Pleurodeles waltl. NCBI lineage: Eukaryota > Metazoa > Chordata > Amphibia > Caudata > Salamandridae > Pleurodeles > Pleurodeles waltl. The sequence goes on along the minus strand of NC_090446.1, from coordinate 639,309,112 downwards.
TTCAACACTATATAAAACACCAAAATAAATAAATAAGGAAAAATACAACCAAAAGTCCCAGAATGCAATGTGCTGTCAGCTGAAAAGATGGAACTAGTCGAAGGTGTCATGCATGATATGGAGTTACTTGGGAGTAGCACTAGATTAATCCAATATTTAAGTGCCAGGGTCCTGGAAGTGCCAGGGAGGCCCCTGCCGCCTGCACCACCCATTCCCCCTGCCAACTGTTAATACAACTACTAACCATCACACTACACAAAGTGATTATTCCAGTCCAGTCAATGCTATATTAATGGTGTGAGACGCAAGTATTATTCTTTTTTAATGTATATTGACTTATGAAACTTACTTGTTATGCTCATCTCAAAATTAGACAGACAGCGCCACCGTATGGTGTACTGTTACTAGAGCAGGTGTTGACAATTCAATGCCGGTGGCAAGCACCAGAAACCACTAGCTCAAATTAAGCACTGCTGAGTCGTTGCCCATCTGAAAGACAAACGCAGTGCTTTCAACACCAACATATGTTTCCAGGTTATCCCAGGGTGCATGTAGCATTTATGTCAATGTGTTTACCTCAGCGTCTCTCAGTGCAGGGAAATGGGCTACTTGGTTGCTTTTAAGTTCCTTTCTGCATCGTGAAGTTTCTGGCGGGAGTTTGCTACAATTGGCGGTTTCTTACACAGTAAAATGTATTGGCAGCTGTGGTAATTAGGTGCAGCTGAGTTTCAGACATATAAGAAATAGTGACGTTTATAGTTCAAGAGGAATGCTGGGATGATTTACTGTGAGTCAGAGATTGTGCTGGGGAAATTAGCATCGGGTATTTGGTATGTGAAGGCATAAAAACGTTTGCTAAATATAGGATACTTAACTGAAAACTATAATGGGTCTGCTGGTACCATAAAGGGCTGTAGTGACATAATAATCAATGGTTAGGGTGATTCTCGTGTGATTAGTAAATGCCTTCAGAAGACAGATGGTACTGTTAAGCCATAATTCAGTATGCATACATCATGTTAATTTGGTTATATTTTCATGAAACAAATCGTTAATATGAAATAATTTTTTAATTAGCATGTTAAAACTGTTACTATACAATTTGGTGGTTTATATTAAAACAGATAAAAGCATGTTCATGTATGTGTGCCTGGACGTGGGGTTTTCACAAAGACATAATTTACTGTTCCTGTGAAGCAAACAACATCAGATGGCTAGCGAAGAAACCTTCCTTCCCGAAGTGTAAGGCCTTTCATCCCACTCTTGAACACAGCACTGGATTGCTCTGAAAATGTGTTTGCACTATTTATGTACGCCTACATGCAAACATACATAAGAATCACATTTTGGACCTCATTCACAAAGCCATCTAAGGCCACCAACCCATGTTTATCCAAGAAAGGACACCTTGCAGCTGACTTGGCTGGTGACCTGTTAGGGCATAGTACTTGCCCTGAAATCCAGTGAGAGCCCAGCTTCTTCTAAGAGCATTTCGACATGCTCTACCCCAAGAATATTTTGAAAAATTGTGACAAACTGTGTATAATGAAATACAATTTTCATATAAATGTTCTCAACAACTGAAAGCTGAAACGACACTCCTTAAATGTTGAAATACTTTCATGGTGTGTCAAGCCAGTGAGGCCTGAGGCTCAGAATGTGCTGTGGGTGGCAGTATGCAGCAACTACGTCCTCTGCTCCAGGGTCAGTATTTTGGCATGGAGGCCTTTAATATGCAACAGCTGGCATTTGCGCAATGAATTATATACAATATGCCAGTGTCAGAAGTTTGCCATTGACTGCATCCATTCACTGTGAGTAACCCATAGGTCCAAAAATGACCTCTTCTAGGTCAAGGCCAGTATTTTGTTGTGGTTCTTTGCCTTATTCCTTCCCCTGAATGCCTAGGTTGGCCTCCCTTAACCAGGTTTTATATTCAGTATGTGGGGACCAACATTTTGCCATGGGTTTTCTATAAGCCAGGAATTCCCTCTAGTGCGCCAGCTCCAGCATTTTGTCATAGATGCTTCTCTAGCCAAGAGTTAAGCCAGTGTGCCAGGGCCAACAATTTGCCATAAGTACCTCATGCCAAGAAATACTTGCAGCATGCTAAAGTCAGCATTTTGCCGTGCCTCTATACCAAAAGTTACATCAATAAGCCAACATGAGCATTTTGCACGGGTGATCCATATCCCAAGAATTACATCTACAGTGTCAGCGTTACCATTTTGACCAGGTACCCCTTACACCAAAGATTATCTCCAATATGTGTCTGTAAGGTAAGAATTAACTCTAGTATAGCAGAGCCAGAGGCAGACCCCTGAAGAATAACACTAACACAGGCACTCAGTATTTTATGTTCCCTTAAATTCACTCCTCACACTAGCACTCAGTTGCATTCATTTCATGCACTCACACTCCTTTACTCTCACTCTATCATATTCCCTCACACTGTCTCATACTCATTCTCACTCTGTCACTTTCACATACACTCATGCTCACATTTACTCTCACTCTCCCTCATAGTCTCACTCTTCCATTCTCACTTATTCTCACACACTTATTCTTGCTCACAGATACACTCAGTCTCACTTATTCTCGCTCACATCCCATCATCTCTTTTCACACACTCACTTTCATTCATACACATGCACACACTCTCTTATACACTCACTCACTTACTTATCCTCACTTACTTTCACTCATTCACACTAAATTATTGTCACTCAGTCACTGTCACTCAATTGTACTCACTTTTACTTACTCTCACACTTTCTCTCTCATCCTTACGCTCACATAGACTCATTCATTCTCACTCACAGTTTCACTGGCTCTCACTCTCACAACACATTCACACATGCACTCACTTTCTATCATACAGACACACAGGCAGTTTTGCACACATTTGAAAGTGGTATTTTTCCTACCTTCAGCTGCCTTCACTAGTCTACTTCAGCTGCTAGTGCCGGAATGACCCTCTGAACAGAAACCTAACTCCCTTCTGCCCCAAGTCCGAAAGCAAGAAGCCGAAAGCCGGAGTCTGTCATGATGCCCAGGCTCCAACCTTCAGTTATGTGCCTTTTCACCTCACCGTCGCCCATCTTGTCAAAGGGTGAGATGGGTCAGTGAGGCTTCTGACCCAACCTCACCCTGCGACGAGATGGGAGACACGAGGGCCACAGTCTGTTTGCAGTGTAGCTCAGACACTACAGGGCTGAGGCTTAAATCTTCTTAGTCTGTCTTTGCAGGTGACATTTCAACGTGCTACAGATGAGAAGGCCATGGAGCGTGACAGGCCTCCGAGGCCAGGGTTGGGACTCCGCCAGCCCTGGACAATCTGTCTGATGGCTGGTGCAGGCGCCTTCGTCTGCCAGTGCTCGCCATCAGACAGATGGCACTGCCTCAGGCTTCAACGAGGGTAGGCATTTTTATTATACTGGTAGTGAATGAATAATAGATTATTGCTTTTATAATAAAAGTAAGGCAGAAACAAGAAGGGCTGGGCCACGACGCCCATAAGGGCAAGACGCTCCAGTCTAGCTGGCATAAATTGTTTTACTACTGCATAACTATATGCTGGGAATGCATACACTCACACAATAGCAACCCCGGGCTATGGATGGAGAGCAGGGTGATCAGTGCATGGTTGCCTTGAAAGTTTAAGACTGCCCAGAAGCTTGTGAATTTGCTGTTCCGGACAAACGCCTATCTGCCCCTGTCTCACCCTGAAAAAGGTTGGACATTTTCTCCAGCAAAGGGTGGGAAAAATTTCCTTTCCAGGATTGCAAGTGGAAAATACACCCAAAAAGTTTCATGGGGGTTGGGAGACAGGGTTTCTCCATGGGGAATTAAATTCCCCCTGAAAAGAAAAAAAATGCATTTGCACAGTGGCTTGCCTTTCCCAAATGTAGAGTAATGCTGGGTAAAACTCATCACTGGGAAATAGGGAATGTCACAGATCATTCTCAATAGTATGTTTTGAAATAAAAAACGAGCACAGCTTTCCAAGCATACTACCAGGAATATCTATGAGTTCTTAAAACTCGAAAATGTAAAGCCCTGGTATGTCCTTGATTGGATATGCACAGGTGTTTCGTGTGAATTGGGACCTTTGACCTTGGATGTGAAAAAGTCCTATACATCTTCAGCTATTTAGGAAGGTGTCAGCAGGATCCATAGTGAGGCTCTTGTTTGTCATGCATGTAGGATCACCTTCCTCTCTTATCTCTACTCTTTAATTTCCATATGTTTACAGTACCACAGATCATTGAGCTACACCACCCACAATTCCACAAAACACAGATAACACTTTGCAAATAAATATATCTTCAAGCTATGTAAATGAGTGGTTAAGAATAGTAAATCTATGCTTACCTAGGTGCTCTTACATTTTAGATATTTTAGTCAGTCACAACAACAAAAACTTTATTTCGGCAGCAAGCCATAAAAACAAGATAGCACAATGCACAACATAGAAAAATTAAAATAAATAACCCCAAACATCAATAAAACATATAAAAATCACAATCAATAAAATTCCGAAAAATCAGGAGGGAATTTATTACTCTTTCACATTAAAATCTCAAATTAAATTAAGAAGCTCATACCGGTCTCTAATTCAAACTTCACTCTCAATAAAATTTAACACAGCATGGCACACATCAATCGTAGTTTAATTCTGTGAAAATTCCAGTGCAGGACAATAGTGTCTAAACTCCCCCTGGCACATCAATGGAGTTAGAAAGGTCTTTCTTGGACCTGTGTAAAGTAGGCAAAATAAAGTAAAGTGACAAGTGCTTTGGTAAAATGATCACAATGACAAGGAGGTAAGTCCTGCTGCTAAGAACATTGTAACGGGAAAGCCACTTTAAAATGAATCAAATTAAGTCTAAAGTATGTTAAACGAAGCCGATGATTTGCATTCTCCGTCCATCCCAAATATGGTTCAAGGGATTTAACAGTGACAATCTGCAAATAAAAGTCAACCAATTTTATGTTCAAAGCCCCACTTAATCTCTTCTCCCCGCAACAGACTGCGTGCCTAGATTTCACAGTCAGCTTAGCATTCTTTGGGAGACATGTGGGGGAGCTGAACCAATCAATTAAATCTAACTTCTGAAGACCCAATTCTACATACATCAGCCACAGTATCTTATTCACATTTTCTATAGATAGACAATCTGACATACAGGCTCTGACTAATGCTGCTTCTGGGTTTCGCCAAACCTTAATCCGCAGTAGGAGTGGCAAGATTGTTATTTGGTTGGTAATATAGGGGAGGCCCATCTCCTCATGGCATATATAATTTGTTGTATTTTGGGGGATTGCAAGAACCCTACGGATGAAGGCATTCTCAATATGTTGGAGATTATCTGATTTTCGGTAAGCTGAGAAACCTGCCCCATAGTTAGCTGCAGCAATACATTTAGCTTTATACAGGAAAATCATCTCTGCAAGACGTTTGTGACCTTATGACCTTATGACCTAGCAAATCAAAAGATGCCCTCCTCATTCTTTTCCAGTTGTTGAGCTTTCGTTTCCACCCTAGGGATGAGCTAAAAATTATGGCTAAATAACTAATATCCTTTGTACATTTTGAAATTGTATCCACCATTCTAAAGTGCATAGATTTCATGCGTAGAGGACCGCAAGCCATGGTATAAGATTCTGAATAGTTTACTTTCAGGTCCAGACCTTCCATATATTCAGTAAAAAGATCTAATAACTTCTGCAGTGCAATTGGGGTGCGTTCAATCAAAACCACATCATCTGCATACAAAGGAACTGCCAAAGGATGATACCTCACCTTTGGGACATCCACGTCTACCCAAGATTAATGATCTGTGAATATATATTAAGAACAAGAGAGGTGCTAAAATACAGCCCTGTCTAAAGCCTCTCGTGGACCTAATTGGAGATGATAATTCCCCTTGTGGGCCATATCAGACCGATAATTTAAGATCATGGTGCAGGCGGTACAATAAAATGAGCAAATTTGAATCCACCTCCATTGTCTGCATGATCTTCCATAATTTATCCCTATTAACCAGATCAAAGGCGCTTGTCAGGTTAATTAATGCCATATGGATGGCACCCCCTTAGCCTTCACATATTTACTGGTAATCAAACGTAAATGTAATGTTTTCTCCACAGTCCCTATGCCCAGCCAAAACACGTACTGGACGGGAGTTAAAACCTTTTTATCTTCTGGCCATGTCTCGAGTTGGGTGAGAATCACCCCTCCTAGGATTTTTTCTGTTACGTCTATTAGAGATATTGACCTATAACAGGCTGGGCATGATTTATCTCCCTTTTTAAAAATAGGAATTACCGTTTTCCATGAAACAGGGATTTCTCCCACCACAGCACTTCTTAAGACATTTGGGGGGCCTATATATATATCTGTATTTGATGTAAAAATATCAACAGGGACCCCGTCCGGACCTGGGTCTTTCCCGGAGGTAGATTTATAAAGTTCAGAAAGTACATCACTAATTTCTATGAGAAAGTCAATAGGTACTGGGACTGGCTCTGGTTGAGTGAAACAATCAGAGGCACCATGAGGGGGGTGGCCACTTTCAGTTGGTTGAAAAATACCCTTGAAGTGCGTCACCCACTGGGCCTCCGGAATTATAGCTTCCAGTTTGGGACTATCACACTTGGAAAAATAGGAATGATTTATGATAGCCCAAAACCTTGCACTATTCCTGAATGATGAGACCAGGGCCAGCTCTTCCCAGGCCTTATCTCTTACAGACCTCTTCCTTTCTTCCACAGCGGACTGATAATCACGCCTTTTTAACATCCACAGGGTTGTGCAGGTACTTTCTGAGCACCGCCTTTAAATGCTTATGCACCTCCGAGCAGGCGGCGTTTAACCAGGGATGCGAACAGATCCTAGGGCGGGGATTATGGATAACCAAATCTTTGGAAATCGCCTCACATAAATGTTAAATTCTGTTAGGACTGAGCTGTCAGTACGATCCTCATCCAAACATGCCAAGATGGGCTCTATATTATCATGGAGAATTTACTTGGTTAAGCTAACAGGATGAACCTTTGCCCATTTGAGCCAAAGTCCTTTATTCTTATAAAGGCCCATGTTGCCTGTGGGATTTTTCTGAACTTTTGACTCCAATGCAAAACACACAGGGTTATGCACACTAAGACATTTTGCCCCTGTATTGAAATTAAAGACTAGAGATATAGCAGCTGCGGATATTAAAATAAAATCTATAGTACTCCCTATAGCCCTCCCTATAAATGTTGGGATCTGGTCAGTATTATTTGACAGGGCCTCGCCAAGAATTATAAGCTCATATTTCAATATTAGTGTTTTCAAAGCCCCCCCCCCCAGCTAAGTGTGTTTAAAATTAGCCCTATCCTCACATTCGCCCAGTAAAAAAACACAAACATTATTGTTTCCAATAGGGAACAAGGTGATATTAAAATTCTTTACCCATATTAGGACTATATTTTTCCCCATGCTGAGCAAAAAAAAGTTAATAAAATCATCAAAATCGCTCAACCCTTTATCTACTTCATGGTATAGAAAATTACTATCAAAATTTATCAACAAAATGTCACATTCATCTGACCACAAAATCAACTATACCACAAACTGTGGGGAAGACCATTTATGGGCAACATGTACATTTGGAATCTTAACAGCAACAAAATTAGCAAGACCGCCAAGTGTCCTTCCTGACAAGGAAGTGAGAGCAGGTTGAAACAAGGATGTGAAACTGTCTGTATAGAAGGGATCTAACATCCATGTTTCTTGAACACAAAGAATATCAAAAGATGCAACCAACTTTTGCCAGTCTGGATTCTTTAACTTGGTACTGGCACCTGCAATATTCTAAGTTGCAACTGTCACCCCCTTTGGCTGGGATTTAGAATCTCTAATTACATCAGCCTCCAGTTCTGCAGTCCCGATTCCATGGGGGGATAGAGCTGAGCCCACTTACCTTGGAGGTCCAATGTTTGTAGCGGGTCACATTGGTCCCGAGAAAAAGAGGGGGGCTTTTCCCAAGGTTCATAATTACCCCTTGATTCAAATGATCCATACATTTTAGTCCGTGATATGCTGGCCATGATATTTTGGTAGTTTGATGTTTCTGTAGTAAGCGATTTGACATTCACCCTTTTCTTAGCTTCTCTTCCTTCATCTTCTTAACTTCTGTGTTTTTGTATATTTTTGCTTCGGATTTCATTTTCTGTCTTCCTAGAGCTAATTCCATGCTGCTCCTTTTGACCTCCTTCCCTAATCTCTTATTTCTTTACACAACTTGCCCAATGTTTTATCTGGTACCATTTTTAGTGCCTTAGTGGTGGTATCTTTCATCACCTGTATAAGTATGCACCATTCCTACTACCATAAAAAACTGTCACTTGCCCCATTTTCTGCAGTTCAACATTTCCTAATCTCCATACTACCTTTTCTCTCTGAGTTTCTTGAGCATGTCGTCCACATTTAATTTTCCTTCTCCCTTGAAACCAACATTCTTCTTGCCTCTTTCCAGTTTGGGTTTTAATTCACCCTTTTCCATAGGAGCGGCTCTTCTCTCTTTCACTAACTCTTTCAAAACCACTTCTAGATGGGTCTTGTGTTCTCAGAGCCTGACTACCAGAGAAGGTGCTAGTTATCCTACCTCATAAATAACAATACTCCAGAGTAGTTATTTATTGGGTGTGATAAATAAAAACATCTGATAATTACTGGATGTGTTAAAGGCAATCAAACTCTTAATTATGACTCCCTTAGCAAACAGGAGTTTAAGTAGGGGTCCAAAAACGATCCACTTGAAATCTGGCCCTTAGACTTCTATGTGTGCCCTCTTAGTCGACAGTTGTGACACTGCTGATGTAATGTGTGCAAGTCACTTAGATGTGATCTTGTAGGTAGACCACTTGGACAAGTAGGCTCATCAGATAACTACTAGGCTTCTGTTGCAGCATTCTATTTGTAATCTCCTCCAATGCCTCAAGCGTTCTTTCAGCCTTACAAATAGAACATCTCTTTTATTTTAGGCAATTCCTGTGTTTTTCCTGCACCCACTGGACTTCTTTGGGAAACTTCTCTTGACAGATACTTAGCTGTTCCTGCTGCTTTCAGAGTAGACAATGACTCTATTTTATCTCTGATTTAAACTAACTATGGGGTGACTAGGTTTGCAATTTCTTGGGTTTATCTCATCTCTCTCATCATCTTACTACTCTCTGTCCTGGTGCACCTGATGCTGCATCTATGTTCCTTTTCTCTGTGTTTTTCCACAAATTTTTGTTTTTGATACCTTTCCCTTTTAGGTCTCTGCTCTAGATGGCAAGCATGCGCTGCCTTGAACCGAGACATGCTTATAACTACGTCGTGGGCTTCAGCCCACCCATAGCCATCACATTTGCTGGCACCATCCTCACTCTATTTTGCAATATCCCTGTTCTTCAAGGGTATGCATACATCTTGCCTTTTCCACCGTTTAGCCCTCCCCAAGACCACCGGCCAGCTACTGTTTACTTATGGAGTGGCCATTTTTTAGCCATTGTTTCAGGACTACTTTTTTATTTTGGTTTTAGTAAGTGACCATCCCGCTACACATTAAGCGCACTATTGTTCCTAATGTATAGGGCTCCTCAGCCACACATCAACTCCCAGCACCCCCAGAGCACCCTAACATCCCCCCTCACCCAGGGTGGGCTCTGCCTGGGAAACAGGCAGCATTGTCAGCACCAGCAGCCACAGCTGGGGGAAAGGCTTTTCCTTTTCTTGGCATCGCTTCTTTAACAGCAGCAGTCTAAGCTTCCTCTCAAGCAGAGAAAGCAGCAGGTCTAACTAGCAGCAGCGGCACAGACTGCCTGCAGAAAGGTTCCAGTTCAAGTTGGTGGTAACATCTGCCAGAGCTCAGCACTGGAGGGAGAGCACCATGCAGCAGCCCAGGCAGCGGTAGGCCCCTCTCTGCTCGTTTCTTGCACTCTGTTGTGCCTCTCTGCTCGTTTCTTGCCCTCTGTTTGTGCCTTTCTGCACATTTCTTGCCCACTATTTGTGCCTCTCTGCCTGTTTCTTGCCCTCTGTTTGTGCCTCTCTGCCTATTTTTGGCTCGTTTCTTGCTCTTTGTTTGTGGGCTGCCAGTTTTTCACATCCCTACCCACCCTTCCATTCACTACCCCCACTACCCTCCCATTCACCACCCTAATCCCCTCCCATTCACCTCCCTCACCCCACTGCCAAAAGTAATAGGTCGCTCATTGCCAGGACCTATGACTTTACCAATGCTTGTTCCATTTTAACCCCTTTTCTTGCTTTATTCATCTTATCATATGTATATAGAAGCCCACTTCTATTTTCACGCACTCAGAAAGCTATGATCAGCAAGCATTCACATCCAGTTCAGGGGTCGGCACAAGCCTCTTGTAGTATAAGGCCAAGACTTTATAATGTTCCTCTAGTAAATATATGAGTAGTACCGCATAAGGAGTCCTAAAACCTGAACCATGCTAGTACAAGCAAGAATTCACTGAGGATAAACATTTTGAGATGTCCTAGCCTCAGAACATTGGTTAGTGATTAACCCATACATCCAGACTGGTCACTTCCTGTCCTTAGGAGACAAAACACTACTATGATGCTTGACTCACCAAAAAGCTGAGCCCAATGAATCGGCCTGATGGTGTCCTAGTGCGGTATGAAGACACAAAGACAACTCGAGGGAGCTTCAAACACATTCGGTGCAATATGCAATGCAGAGCAGTAGCCTCCAGTGAGAAAGGGGCTTCTACCTTCTCTGTTCCAGCCCAGTTGCATGAAGCCTCACTTCATGAACCATCAGTAGTTTCTTCTGTACCAGCACTTTGTCCTGGCTAGTAGGGGTTGGATGACAAATGGAGCCCAGATGTTACACAAGGATCTTAGTTCACAAGTTGCCAAGAGAAAAGGTGACATTTGGAATTGTTTTTTAACTTCGTTCTTTATCTATGTAAGAGCATAGGTCTATGAGCGCTCTATATGAATGCTAGATACATCTAGCTATGTATGTGTAATCACACTAAGAAAAATGTTATAGCATACAAAGCATGTTTACATTTTAAAGAACTTAGGGCCAGATATAGGTAAGTTTTGGATTGCGACTGGCAAATTGCGAGTCGGAGCGAGTCGCAATTTGCGAGTCGCAATCCCATATGAAGAATGGTGTCCCTGACACCATCTGCGAAACGCAAGGGGGGCGCAAAGACCCACCTCATTAATATTAATGAGGTGAGTTGCAATTTGCGACCCCCTTGCGATTCCCTGCACTCACAGGTATGGTGACCTGCTGGAGACAGCAGACCTCCATGTCTGTGACTGCTTTTTTAATAAAGCAGTTTTTTTTTTGTATTGCAGCCCGTTTTCCTTAAAGGAAAACGAGTTGCAATACAAACGAAAAAATGAAACCATTTGGACCACTGCCTGCTCTGAAAAAATATTTTTGGCGACATTCACAAAGGGGAAAGGGTCCCATGAATGAGTTAGCACCCACTTCACATGGGTGCTAACTGCAAATTGCTTTGCGACCGCGTTCGCGGTCACAAAGTAATTCTGCATCGCGGCGCGAATCGCAAATAGGAAGGGAACACCCCTTCCTATTTGCGAGTCGCATTCCCATTTTGCGAGTCGGTACTGACTCACAAAATGGGAATGTGCATCGCGATGCATGTTTTGCAAGGCGCAAACTACGGATTTTGCAGTTTGTGCCATGCAAAACGCGTTGTACATCTGGCCCTTAGCTACGACAGCAGGACTAAGGGTGATTTGTGTTTGAGGGATCTTTGTCTGACGTGGTATAGTAGGCAAACTAATGATGGAAAGTAATGTGACCCCGAGTAAGTACTTGCAGCGATCAATTCAAGCATTACCCCCGTGGCTTTTTTGTATACTGCATACAAGTCACTGCAGCCAATACACTAACTACCTGAGTGTGTTTTATAGCAGTATACTATGCACCCAGATTGTGGCCGTAGGTGTTTTAACCTCTGTGCTGTCATAAGATGCGGTGTGTTTGGGACCAATTGGGCGATCCAAGTATGCTTGAGTGGCACTTCAGTGGGTGCATAGTTTGTAAAAAAAAAAAAAAAAAAGCATCGGCCCGATGTCATTGACCCCAATGCCCCGCACGGCCGTCCTGTCCACACTTTCAGGGTTCCCAGAGGGCACCGTTTCCATTTCCAGCACTCCACTCCACAACCTCCAGTACCTGCCTGAGCCCAGCCAGCATGCGCAGCCGCTTTCAGTCACGTACTTCGCCCGAGGTGCATCTCGGAGCAGCAGGTCACAATAGATCAAAAGCAGGCAGCAAAGGGCCTGCGCTGCCAGGCCCCGCCCACACTGCCACTGGCGAGGTGTGTAAAATGATTCAGCTATCCATGACTGCTTTCAATAGGGGACTTTTAACGACATAAAGATAGGTCTCAAAAACCAAACAAACCCCATCACTAAGAAGGAATGACTGGAATTATTATTGGTGGTGCGTGGAAGCTTAAAGAGAGCTGTATGGGCTCTTCTTTTAGAAGGGGGTGGCACTACTCTCCTTGACTCCCAGAAGCATCACCGAGGCTGCTGGCTTCCTGCCTCGTCCTGTCCTTGGAGACAATTCACCGCCTCGTTTATTGATTAGGATTTGGCTGCAGGCCACGCGGGAGGATGTGACCCACTGTCCTCTAAACGCACAAACGCAGAACATTAACATTAAGAGAGAGACCGATGGGCCAGTTCTGCTGAGTCAACAGAGAGTTTGTTATCCATGTCGTCTCCCGGCGGTTCCGTGTCTCACCTTCCCAGAACACTCTGTGGATCCGGGCTTCTCCCCATCCTAGAGGACTGGCCTGAAGGAAAACTTGGAGCATCTGAAAGGCAGGTGGAGCAAAGCCAAAGAGTATCAATAGCGCCTGACATGTCTCAGTACAGAACCGGTAAGCGGCAGAGCACACGGCATTCTCATGGTCTCAGTACAGCGCCCATCAGAGGCTCAGTATTCTTTGTCTCAGTACAGTACCCGTCAGCGACTCAGGATTCTCATGGTCTCAGTACAGAGCCTGTCAATGCCTTAGTATTCTTTGTCTCAGAACGGTACCCGTCAGCGACTCAGGATTCTCATTGTCTCAGTATCGAGCCTGTCAATGCCCTGGTATTCTTTGTCTCAGTACAGTACCCGTCAGCGACTCAGGATTCTCATGGTCTCAGTACAGAGCCTGTCAATGCCTTAGTATTCTTTGTCTCAGTACGGTACCCATCAGCGACTCAGTATTCTCATTGTCTCAGTACAGCGCCTGTCAATGCCTTAGTATTCTTTGTCTCAGAACGGTACCCGTCAGCGACTCAGGATTCTCATTGTCTCAGTACAGCGCCTGTCAATGCCTTAGTATTCTTTGTCTCAGTACGGTACCCGTCAGCGACTCAGTATTCTCATTGTCTCAGTACAGCGCCTGTCAATGCCTTAGTATTCTTTGTCTCAGTACAGTACCCGTCAGGGACTCAGGATTCTCATTGTCTCAGTACAGAGCCTGTCAATGCCTTAGTGTTCTTTGTCTCGGTACGGTACCCGTCAGGGACTCAGTATCACAGTACATTACCTGTCAGCGTCTCAGTATTGTCTCAGTACAATGTCCATCAACGACTCAGTATTCTTTGTCTCAGTACAGTACTCGTCAGTGACACAGTACACATCTTTCTCATTGTCTATCAGCGACTCAGTATTCTTTCTCAGTAGAGTGTCTGGCAGCAGTTCAGTATTCTTTGTCTCCGTACAGTGCCCGTCAGCGACTCAGTATTGTCATTGTCTCAGTAGAGTACCTGTTAGCGACCCACTGTTCTCATTGTCCCCGTACAGTGCCCATCAGCAATTCAGTATCATCATTGTCTCATTACAGTACCCATCAGTGACTCAGTATTCTGATTGTCTCAGTGCAGTGCCTGTCAACGACTCAGTATTCTTAGTGTCTCTGTGCAGTATCTATCAGCGACTCAGTATTCTCATTGTCTCATTCTCTCAGTACCGTGCCTGTCAGCGACTCAGTATTCTCATTGTCTCAGTACAATGAGTACAATGGCCATCACTGGATCAACATTCTCACTGTCTCAGTCTACTGCCCATCAGCGACACAGCGTTTTCAATGTCTCAGTACAGTGCCTGTCAGCAACGCAGTATTCTCATTGTCTCAGAACAATGCCCATCAGTGACTCTATATTCTTATTGTCTGAGTACAATGTGCATCACCAGCTCAACGGTCTCATTGTCTCATGTCTCAGTACAGGGTCCATCAGTGGCACAGCATTCTCATTCAGCAGCTGATTCTCATTCTCTCAGAACAATGCTCTTCACCTGATCAGCATTCCCAATTTCTCCTGTCGCATTCCAGAGCCCATCAGCAGACAGCATTCTCATTGTCTCAGTACAATATCCATCACCCGCTCAACATTCTGATTGCCTCAAGTCTCACTACAGTGCCCATCAGCGATACAGCATTCTCAATCAGCAGCTCAATAGCATTTGTTTCCCAGCAGCTCAATATTATCATTGTCACACAATGCCAGTCAGTGGCTCAGTATTCCCAGTTACTGCGTAACGTTGGAGCTCCCTATCTTCAGGGGTTCGGAATCTTTACGGGCTCTTTATCTGTGGCTCATTATCAACAACAACTAAGACTCAGTATCTATAATGTAGTGTCATTGTGTCTGTGTGACCAATAGCTGTGTATCATCCATGGCTCAGTATTCCCACTGATTCTGTTTCAAAGGAGCATCCTGTCATTATTGATTCAGTGTCTTCAATGGCTCCTTATTGGTGACTCACCATCAACAGAGGTTCATTAGGACTCAGTAGAATAATGGCTCAGTTGTGTCATTGTCTCTATGTCATCAGTAGTTCTGTATCCTCAGTGGCTCAGTATTCCCAGTGACTCTGCCTCACCCCCTGCTCCCTATCCTCGGTGGTTCAGTATCTTCAACAGCTCTTTATAAGTGACTCATTATCAACAGCAGCGGGTTATAATTCAGTATCAGAAACTAGGAGAGAGGCCCCTCACAGCAAGGGGACAGTGTTCCACAAACCCAAAATATATATAGTTTCCCTATGTATACTTCTCACATCAAACTCTCCCACTGCACTTCCACCTCATACTACTAAGGTTTAGAAAAAGATATATGACTTGAATCTTGTCATGTAAACAAAATACAATATTATCACTTTTCACATTTCATAAATACTATATCTATATGTCTATATGTACATCATCTATATGTATATAAACATTTATGGAGGATTATTTGAGACCCTGCGATTAGTATTCACAAAATAACACATTTACTTCTCACATCACCGGATCCAAGAATTTATCCTATGATATACACAGATCCACAGTGTCATGTAGATTGTGCTTTTTAAATTTTGTCGATGCGTTTCGGTGAATACTATAGATAACAACACCTTCTTCAGGTCCATACACATATCACCTCCCTAATAGATGTGTTATAATATCTATCTGGTTTTAATTTAGGATGGTTGATGTACTGTTCATCAAAACCAATGCTCATTATGTTCAGTTGTTCATGGTTATTAATTGTATACAAATGTATTAGATTTTATGTACATTGATTATAATGCTTTTTTATTGTATTTGTAGATACTATACAATGTGTTGGTTTATAATAACTAATTGCGGTTTCTCAAATTATCCTCCATATGGTTTATATACATATAGATGTTTTATTTATTAAAAGTGTAATTGTTTATACTCATTTTTAAAAGTGATAGCATTGTATTTTGTGTACATGACAAGATGAAAGCCACATATATTTATCTAAACCTCTGTGGTATTTATTTGTGGCATATGAGGTGCTTGAGTTGGAAATGTAGTGTGAAAGTTTGTCCTTGTGACTCAGTATCAAACGTGTTGTGTCTTTTTCTCTGTGTCATCAATAACACTGTACCACCAGTCGGTCAATATTCATATACACATTTAGGTTGGGAGTAGGGTGACCACCCGTCCGTAAATTTCACGGACTATCCGTAATTTCGCCCTGCCGTCCGTTGTCCGTGATGAAAGATTTAACGGACGGCATTTGTCCGTAATTTTAGCCTTTCACCAAATGGACAAGGTAAGGTAGTGCGAAATTACGGGCGATTAGTTTCCCCAGCAGCTTTCAAAGGCAGGGAGTCTCGTGTGCTCTGAGGGAGGGAGGGGCAGACAGATAAGAATCAGACCCTCTTGCCAGGGTGTCTCCTTACCCAAAGACATGCAAATGTGTGCAACTGGTAAATCTGCAAATGCAAAGGGGCTTGAAAACCTGCACTGACTTTTCTAAAAGGAGTCACTTGAAGTTTTCTGGTGGCAAAGATATTTCTTTTAGAGAGGTATTGTAATGGGGTTCCAAGGTGAGCTGTGGAGTATGTGGTTTTAATGAAGTGTTATAAATTTTTTTAGTATTCGGTATAAACTGTATATTATTCAAATCTATATTTGAGAAGCGCTTTTTTTTATTTAACCGAAATGTATTTGCGCATTTTGTAGCACCTTTTATTATGATGTAATTGTATTTTTCACAGTTCTTTCAGCGACCTCGGTACCTCATAGTACTAACAAACATTGGCAAAGCCAACAGGTCTCGCCTACAGAAGAGTTATTGTCTTTGCTAATGTGTTTTAGCCATTAACCATGTTATACACTAGAGTACCTGCTGTTCAGCATGGCTTAAGGTTAGTGGCATAATTGTGTGGAGTGGAGTAGAGTGTCTTAGGAGCAGTGGCGTAGAGCCCAGTGGTGCAAAGTACAGTGCAGTGGGGTACAGTGCAGTTGTTTAGAGTGCGTTAGCGTAGAGTGCAGTGGTTTAGAGTGCAGTAGCATGGAGTGGCGTGGGACAGAGTAGAGTGGCATAGAGTGCAGTGGAGTAGAGTGGCATACAATAGAGTGGCAGAGAGAGCAGTAGTGTAGAGTGGTACAGTGGCATAGATTGCAGAGTAGACTTGCGTTGCGGGGAGTGCAGTGGCGTAGTGTAGAGTGGTGCAGAGTAGAGTGTAGTGCTGTAGAGTGGAGTGATGCAGAGTAGAGTGGCATAGAATGCAGTGGCATAGAATGCAGTAGTACATAGCAGATTGGTGTATAGTACAGTGGTGGAGAGTGCAACGCTGTGGAGTAGAGTGTCAGTGCAGTGATGTAGAGTGGCACAGAGAGCAGTGGCGTAGAGTACAGTGGTACAGAGTAGAGGGCAGTGGAGTACAGTGCAGTTGTTTAGAGTGCATTGGCGCAGAGTGCAGTGGCATAGAGTGGCATGAGGTAGAGTTACATAGAGTGCAGTGGAGTAGCAGAGACTGCAGCAATGCAGAGTGGTGCAGTGTCAGAGTGCAGAGTAGACTCATGTGGCATAGAGTGCAGAGGTGTAGAGTGGTGCACAGAGGAGTATTGTAGAGTGGTGTAGAGTAGAGTGTAGTGCCTAGAGTTCAGTTGCATAGAGTAGAGTGGTGTAGAGTGCAGAGCTGCAGAGTAGAGTGTCAGTGCAGTGGTGTAGAGTGATACAGAGAACAGTGGCATAGAGTACAGTGGTTCAGAGTAAAAGGCAGTGGCACACAGTGCAGTTGTTTAGAGTGCACTGGTGTAGAGTGCAGTTGCATAGAGTGGCATTTGGCAGGGTAGAGTGACATAGAGTGCAGTAGAATAGAGTGTATTGGAGCAGAGCAGAGTGGTGTAGAGTATAGTGGCGACCAGTGCAGTGTGCGGGGGGGAAGGCTTAGCAAAGGTAGTGCAGGAGCATAGGGTTTCTTCGGGTCAGTGAGTTTACAGGTTCTGGCAGGGCAAGAGAAAGCTGTGCATGATAACCCCAGATGGTGATCCATGGAATGGTCAGTAGGAAACAATGAGCAGTGTATTAAGCCTTCCTTAAAAGTATGTACTGGTAAACCCCATCTAATGCAGGGAGGTGGGCAGCAAGCCACCCATTGGACCTGTGCAGCTGAATAATAGCATTCTAAGCCCAGAAGACCTAATCCACCCGCAGTAACAGGTAACTTTAGAGTGGAAAGAGCTACCTGATGGCACTGCAACAACCAAATCAGATGTGTGGCCTGTCTGAAGAAGGAATGAAGGACGAGCAGGGGAAGGTTTGCAAAATAATACTATCATTGGGGTAGCACACCATCTTCGCTAGTGCCACACGGCCCACTAAAGAAAGCAGAAGAGAAGACCAAAAAGCAAACTGGGCTTGGAGGGACCATTCGCTCTGCCGAGATTTTCATCCTGGAAATCAGTGTAAGAATGGTAGATCTTAATCACTAGATATCAAAAGGTAACTGGTTCCTAGTTCAATCTGAGATCTAATTGTATATAAAGGGGAAAACAGTGCCATATGTTTAAGAAACACTAATTACATTTGTACATTTTGTTTGTAAAATTTACATCCCAAATATTTAGAAGATTCTATGTGTACTTGACACTTAAGGATAACCCAGATCTCTAGTTTGGCTTTTGCTCAATTTCAAAACCATATAAAGACATGGACAAAGCAGGCAATTGCCTTGCACAACCTTGCAAGGAGTCTGCCCCCTGCTCACCCTTCACAAGCACTAACAGCGAACCATTGCACCAGAAGAGTTTGCCAAGGTGGATGGGTGTTGCTTGTTCGACCACTTGACAGTGCCTCTTCTGTTTCGCTCCTGTGTGCAGACACAACTCCCCAGGTACCCAGTACCTTCGAATAGTCTTGGTGGACCCACCTTGTCTGATTTTAGGAATTGTCCCACCTTGTTCTTCTCTTCTTTATTTATCCAGTTTTTATCAACAACGCTTTGAATTACTTGCTGAGGATCTCCCATTTGATCTCAATTTCATCCTCCTCTTTTATTATCTTTGATTGGTAGTCCGGGCTCCCATTTCTGAGATAAATGTAGAGTCCCAGACATACACTCTAGTGCAGTGAGACTACAGACAAATTATGGGTGCCTCACATCCTGACATTAGGTGTGAGACTGTCGTCCACACCATCTGCCCAGCCTCTTTAAAAAAAATGTAGGTTTAAAGTCCATGGGCGGTTGGGGTAAGCCAGATGTTTTTGTTCAATTTGTTTAAATTAGCATAAGGTTATTTACCTTAATGTTTCCCATACTGTTTGCCAGGGGTTTTAAAATGTTCAGAAACATAATCAAAATGTTGCTGTTACTTTCTCTTCAAGAAAGATCGGGTAGATTTGGGTAGGGGCGGATGGGCTTTCCACAGTACTGAAGGGCATTAATTTACTACTGAACAAGGACGTAATGTGACACCTGAATGTAGCATACCAGGAGGCAATCACAAAAAGACCACAGTGAATAAAAAGTGTTATGTTAAAAAAGAGTAAATAAATGCACTGACAAAATAGTGAGGCATGGCCTCTCTTGCGTGTGTCTGTAAAACTGACGTTTGTTCTTGAATTTTTGTCCTGAATTTTGACCCTTTGTCCTGAATTTTTGTCCTGAATTTTGACCCTTTGTCCTGAATTTTTGACAGTCCTGTCCAGAATCTGCCTCAATCCCAGGTGGTCACCCTAGGTGGGAGAGACATCCCCAGCCTGCAGGCATGGGATACGAGAAGTAGTAGTTCCTTGGTCCATGGTGCAAGGAGAGACAATGGCCAATTTCACTGTTGTAGTGTCGTAAAATACAGAAATAATCAGGGCTCCATGGGCTCCTTAGGGATCTGGGCCCTGGTGCACTGCACCTACCGCACCAACTCCTGACGAGAAGCCAAATGGTCCTTATCCTTGGCCAACAACATCGTCTTTAAAGACTTGCATTTTCAGCAGCTTTCTGGAGCAAAACAGAGAATGTCTCTTCTGAGGACTGTCTTTGCAGCAGTAGAGGAGTGATGCTCTCAAAGCGCTGAAATATTTCTTCAGTCCTTTTCAATAGACTTTTCAAAAAGGATGACTTGTCGACTAATGTATACTGAAAATATGCTGAAAAATAACACAGTGGGCCTTTCTTTGAAACAGTTCTTAGGAAGGTCATCTTTGATTTTCTCTAGCGTTGGCTAGCCTGCTGTGCTTGCTGGGTGACTTGTGGCCTGTTAAAAATATCAATCATTTAGTTGAAATTTCACATGTGAATTGAGGGCCTATTCCGGGAAAATCTTCTTTCGTGGCTCACTGATCTGACATTACATTTCTATATCTTTGTCTTCAAATTTGTCTTTTTCGAGATGGTTTTCACCAGAGGTGTTAGGCCTCTCGACAGTGTGTGTTTAGAGCTGCCTGGACTGTCATGGGTCCACAGAATTAAAGTTCCAAGTTATGTGTACCTTATTACAGAAGAAAGTAACACCTGGAATACCAGACTACAAAGAAAAAACAGAGCTGGAAAGAGTACTTAAGATCTTAAGATCCCACCTTCCATCTTCTACGAACTTAGAGCAACCTATGAGGTCAGTGAACTCAAAAGAATGGCTTGGTGGAATCTCTTCATTGTAGGATTAGGGGTCTATGCTAGTTCCTTTGTTTCTATCAGTGCTTAGACTCATCACTGTGTATTGCAGGTAAGGAAGGCAGCGCTGAGCAGTGGCCCATCAGTATGCCCATTTCCCAACCTAATATTTCCAAACCGTTTCAGTGTTGCCTCTGGTCTTACCGCTGTGAATGAACGAGTGAATGATGAATTAGATAGTGTGGTTTGCACGTTAAATGTTCTCAAGGCGGAGCTACCTCTCTAACTCGGCTTTCCATGTTCTTTTCTCACCAGTGTGCGGCTGTGACCTGGCCCAGTCAGGCTTTTTCTTTAAGAATGGCGAGTACATCTGCACCAAGGACTACCAGGAGATGTACGGAACCCGCTGCAACAGCTGCAGGGACTTCATCACAGGCGAGGTGATCTCCGCCCTGGGAAGGACCTACCACCCCAAGTGCTTTGTCTGCAGCATGTGCAGGTGCGTGCGCCATGAGGGAGTAGCAGAGCGCCTGGAAGACAAGATTAGTTCCATTCATGGAAGGGATATGTGATTCTGTTGCGTAGCCAAGTAGCTCCTAGACTAAGCTGTTTCATGGGAAAATACTGATTGTAGGAAGACCCATGAGAGGGACTATGAATTAATGTATTTAAATTGTTCAGCCAAAATATTTCGATCGATTTACAGAAAAAGCAGGTAGAAACTCTGGCTTAAAATTTTTATTAATATACTTTTCCTTCTGGTTCTACGTAAAAAAAAAAAAAGTAAACCTTAAGCAAAAAAAATCGAATTAATCAGAAAAATGTGAAATAGTGACAAAAACCCTACGCTAAAGATAATGGACTATAAAGTAAGAAAGGAATAGTGCGCTCAAATAACATTTATGCTGCCAAGACCAATAGTGAATCACAGCTTTCCCTAGACCTAGTGTGTACAGGTTGGATGCGGGGGAGGAGACTGAAGGTGATTGTAAGGGACAGTTCATCAGATTGCTAACAAGACCTCAAGACATGCAGTCCATTTTGGAGATTTTAGACATATCAGGGAGACTTGACATAACTTATGTATATTTAAGGAAGCTCACAGAAAACGTTCAACAATTAGTACATATTGTGGGCGATTTCTACACCAAAAAATGGGCCTGCTTTGCAGGTGAGGGTCGCAAGAGGGTACAGGACTGTGCGTGGAGGGGAAGGTGGGGGAGGACCAAAAAAAATTAAAAATTAAAATAAAACGTACCCTTTTCCTGCGCTGTGCTGCTCTATCCACTCTGCCCTACGCCCAATCCTGATGCTGCTCAGAGCAGCATTTGGTTTGGCTGGGAAAGCCCAGCCAGGGTGCTCCCAGGGAGACTGGGAACCCCTCCCTGCTCTCGGTTGGAGAGACCCTACTGCACATGTATGTTTGGCCGGCTCGAGAGGACCGGCCAAACATACATGCGTATTGAGTGGGAGTGCTGTGCACTCTCCCTCCGTCCCCCTCACGCCCGTTGCCATGCCAACTTTTATAGTAAAAACATAATAAACACATTTATTATGTTTTTACTATAAATGTTTTGCAGCTCCTGGTGCTGACGGGGGGAGGCTATGCTCCTCCACCCTAGAGGAGGAGCCGCCCCTGATGCATTGAGTATCCTGGATCCAGAGTCATGTTGACACAGTAGTTTTTGGATTTTTCACTGCCTTACTTTTCAGTGACTGTATTAGGGATCTGCCTTTAGCAGTGGTGAGTCTCAGTGGACTCACACCCAAGTTGGGAAGTGAGCATGGTCACATGTTTTTTATTACATGTCACTATTGCAGGGCTCCAAGGAGAAATTGACCATCTTGGTATCTATACAACTTGCTTAACACCAAGACCATGTATTTTGGGAAAGGAGGTATCATTGAAGTTACACTACAACAAACTAAATGTAGCTTATATGTATATACAGTTTTAGACGTCCAGGTTGTCAATAAACATTCCTGTAACCCAATGTTACAGAAAACAACATGCTTCATGACCTTTCTTGCAGATGACTCAGCCTGCTCTTATAACAAATGTTGTGGTGATTCAGGCCTGTTGTTTTTAAAGCCATATATGGCCAAGGTCTCCCATACAATGACATCCCATCTGGCTCTTGGATTACAGTTGAGCTTTTGACAGATGGCGGGGCTCATATGTAAGCACCTGTGAATGTGTGGTGACACTGACTTCTGGCCTCCTCCAAATCAAGAGAATCCATCATAATCACTACCTAATGTCAGCGCGTGTTATCTAGAGCGCACCTCATCACTGTGCATCAGAATGATGGGCTTTGTAGACGATTCACTGAGAAATTACATCATGATGCTTGTCAGCTCATGTTTTATGGAAACTTAATAATGTTGTGTTGAGCCAGCCATTCTCCGGGAGGCTCCAGAGGCTTGGTGAGGAAAAAATAGCTTTAGTAAATTACATTGTAACATGATGGAGGGTTTCCCCTTGCATGCTGCTGTGCCATTACGATTCAATAAAGTGGCCATTTTGAGGTAGGAAACACCCCTTGGGAGTGAATAGGTGTGACAGTAACTGTTTTTCGGCAGAGCCATGCAAGAGTAATCTACGTGTGGGCAGAGGCAAAGACCCCCTCTCATTGGTGCTTGTTAAACGACTTTTTGTTGAGCATATAAGGTTTGGCAACAGCTGCACAGTCGAGCCAGACCAAACATTTTTGGGACTTGAGGGTGCCTCAGCTGCCTCTGCTGCTATTTCCAGCCTTTCTACTGAAAAGATGTGTTCTCTGTGCAGGAGTGACAAGGAAAAGGCCACTCGGCTCAGTTCAGCTGCCCTGACCCTCCGGGGGTTAGGAATAACCGCAACAAAGCAGTTAAGAGGAAGAAGACAGCTGATGTACCAAAGACTGTGGGGTAATCAGCCAAGACAGGTGAGACAGTGAGCGTGTGCACCTTCGACAGGTGGGATGAGGAGATACGAGTTCCGCTGATGAGGGAGGGGACAGGAGAGTCTTTCCTGATGCGGGCGCCGAGGAGAGTCCTTGCCTAGATTATGTTGGGGCAGAGACAGCCTTTACATAGGCAGACAGCGGGAGGAGGTAGCAACCACCTTCTGTAGGCAGGCTGAAGAGAGTGTGTTTACCATGGGTAGAAAGTTGTCGAACAAGTAATTCTTTTGGTTGCGTATCCCACATAGTGAGTCCAGCGATTTGCATGTAGGCGGTAATGAGATGCCGTACCGTGACTTAATAGCAGAAGAGAGAATCAAAGTCCCTTGTTGGTAAGTTAAAGGGACAGTCCTTTCCTTGTGCAAAGACAGTGGCTACCCTACAAAGTGAGGAAGCCTTTATCCTGCATGGTTAGGCTAAAGGGCACTCTTTACCTGTAATTTGTAGCCTATAATGACAGACCCCTCCCCCTCTTGGAGCTCGGGCCTCCCCGCACTGTGGGCTTTAGGGGATATTAGTATGCCAGTGTCTCCTATGTGTATTTCAGAGATGAATGCATCAATGATTTATGACCCTCTGTGAATGTACAAAGGTTGCATTGCAAATTGCATTTCCCTTTGCAAACCATTCCGTATGTAAATTGCACATCATTGGTTTGTGAGTGGGAATAGAATATCACGCAGACTGAAGCTACATTCACGTAGAATCTGCCATTAGGACAATTGGTACCCAGTCTTAAGATATGGGTTCTGGGCCATAAGAGGGTCGTTTCTAGAGGGCAGCCATTAGAAATGTAATTAACACCTGCTAAATTGTAACTTTAAGATCATTCGTAGACATGGCTACCATAACTTCCACACATAATTGTATTTGCTCACCTAATGTTATTCTCAAAATGGCTGGATCTTCAAACATGCCAATATATTAATGAAGGGAAGAAAATGTGATTTCTCCAAATGGGAAAATATATCCCATGTGGAGAACAGAAAAACCTTAACACGCCTTTCGCATTGGAAATGTAACTGGAAAACTGCATTGTTCCTGTCAGCAGAAAAAACGCCAGTTTTTTGTTAGCATATGCATGAAAATTGTCATTTTTCATAGTTATGAATTGTTAGAAATGGGGTTTCTGGTTGGCTACAGTATGCACCTCAGGCAGGCAGAACTTACCCACTCTAGTCAGGGTAAGGGAGTTACACGTCCAAGATAACCCTTGTTCACCCCCTTGGTAGCTTGGCACGAGCAGTCAGGCCTATCCCAGAGGCAATGTGTAAAGCGTTTGCACAACACACACAACACACGTGACGCAATATCCCCACCACAAAGGAAACACAACACCAGATTATATGAAAATATAATGTATTGTACACAACGCAATTATTAGACCAAACATCACATATCAGTACTATCCTGCTACCTTAGCAGTTGTCAAAACATTACACATTAGTTACTCTGCAAACTAGCAGTAGTCACACATAACACACAGGCTACTCAGTATTCTACAACATAAGCAGTAGTCAGTAAACACGTTATTACACCAAAGCACTTCTCATAAGAATTTCATAAAACATCCATAGTAGGAACATTAGAAAACATATGGTACGTCATTAAATAAAATACATATCAACAAGTCATGTTCATAAAAGGAACATTTGCAGATGCATATGGCCAGTTAGAAAAAGACAGGTTTAGCCTTACAATTCCAGCATGCCTAAGGAACGAACATCATGGTTACGCCCTCTCCAAGGAACATGGTGGAATCACCCTGTCACCAAACTGCCAAGTCTTTACCAGGACACCACGTCACCTCTTTTTAGACAGGGGGCGGCAACCCCAACACCCTTGGTAATTACAGGGGCTCTGACGCTCCCAATGGCTAGAGGGTGGCAGGGAAATGAACGGGCACTCGGCCCTCCTTCCACCCTGACTGTGGTAGTCATACACCCACAGAGAGGCTTGAAGGCACCTCTGTGCCTTGCACAGGTCCCGTAGTATCTTTGGGTTCAACCAGGTAGCGGCCCGCTCTCCACTCGGGGGTTGCTACCTACTAGCCATGCCACCCTGATAGTATCAGGGTGCAGGGGGAATCTGGGCAGCTCCTGCTGGCTCCAGACTCCTCAACTGCCCAAAGAGTCTCAATTAAGCATCCACCCGTATTCGCACGGGGCAGCTGCAATCTACCTATCAGCCGGGTGCATCGGCCAGCTCTCCTGCTCCTCCCGTGGGGAGATCCTCGATCCTGCCCGATCGGCAGGTGAAGGGACCTCTTCCCCAACCCAGCACACTCTCCAGCAACCGCTGCAGACCCACCCAGGTTGCGAGGTCGAATGTCCGGGGAGCCGTTCCCGCCTGTGCCCCCGGGGTATGCTCTTACATGTTCCGGTGCCCCCGGGGCACTAGCCAGAGAGCGCGCTCTGTGCGTGCTGAATTTACTTGATCCACCTGGGCCGCGTCGTTGAGTTTCCAGCGAGGATCACTAGAGTGCTTTCAAGGTGCTCCGAGCTAAGTTCTTTTTAGGAAAAGAGCGCACGAGGCCCTACTGCCTGATGTACAAGCGCTTCCACAGCGTTTAGGAGGGAAAGTTAGATGTTCTCCAGGAACCACTGCTCCCAAACAGGAGCTCTGAAGCACAGCGCTATCCTCACGCAAAAGAGCCGAAGGAGGGGGTAGGAGTGTCAATTCCCATTCCCTGGGGGACACAAAGGAGCACAGGGCAGCAGGGCCCCACAACAGGCCAGCACATGGGGATGCAGTCAGTGACAGTTGCTCCTAGGGACCCACAGGTCACAGGTTAGCACAGCAGCAGTCCATGGCAGTTCCTGGGGAGTCCTTCCAGCAGCATTTCTGTGTCCAGTTCCAAGATGTTTCAAGGAGTCTCCAAATTGTGGGGACAATTTCCCTGTACTTATACTCAGTCCTTACAGTGTTTTACAATGGTAGGGAGAAGAGGTTCCAACCAGTAACAGCTGGTTCTGGGAGTGCCCCCTCTCTCCTTTCAGCACAGGCTCCAAACATCAGTGGGGGGTTAACGACCCTATTGTGTGAGGCCAGGGCACAGTCTTTACAAATGCAGGTGTGCCCCACCTCTCCCTTCTCTCAGCCCAGGAAGACTATTCAGTATGCAGATGCACCTCAGTGACACCTCCACCCTCCCTGTGTACAGGCTGTCTGAAAAGTATGCACAAAGCCCCAACTGTCACTCTGCCCAGACGCGGATTGGAGTCAAGCTGCAAAACACCAGAGTCATAAGCACAGAGAAATACGAACTTTCTTGAAGTGGCATTTCTGTAATAGCAACAAAAAATACACCTACACAAGTAAGCAGCATTTATTATCACCATCACAACCATACCAAACACACCTACGCTACCCCTCATAAATCAGACAATACCCTTTACACATAAGGCAGGGCATTTCTAATGCAATCCTATGGGAAGGCAGCACTCACAGCAGTGAGACATCAAGTTAGGCTGTTTGTCACTACCAGGACAGGCCATGCAACCTGGCACATGTCCTGCCTTCTATACACATGGCACCCTGCCCATAGGGCTAGTTAGGGCGTACCTTAGGGGTGACTTACATGTAGTAAAAGGGGAATTCTGGGCCTGGCAAGTAAATTTAGATGCCAGGTCCCTGTGGCAGAAAACTGCGCACACTGGCCCTGTGGTAGCAGCCCTGAGACAGGTTTAAAAGTCTACTCCTGTGAGTGGCGCAAGCAGCACTGCAGGCCCACTAGTAGCATTTAATTTACAGGCCCATGTAAATTAAATATGCCAATTAGGTATAAGCCAATCATACCAACTTTAGATGGGAGAGCACCTGCACTTTAGCACTGGTCAGCAGTGATAAATTGATCAGGGTCCTAGAGCCAACAGCGAGAGGTCAGAAAAACTAGGAGGAAGGAGACAAAAAGACTGGGGATGACCCTGCATAAGGAAAAAAGTCCAACATGAATGCATAGTTTTTATTATGTTTTTGAATCCTAAGAAATTAGTAATTTTATAAAAAGGACACACGTGCGGGTCTGTGGCCTGAGCAGTTATTTATTATTTTTTTCCTACAGCCCAGAGAGTGGATGGGCCGCCCAGCAAACAACTTAATTTTAATTGAGTTTGAGTATTATATGTTTGTCGTTTTTATAAAGTGTTGTTAGCCCCAAAATAGCTTCAGATGTCAGTTTAGGAAAGTGTCTACAACTGAAATAATCTTGTGCTCATTTCTTGGTGGATTGCCCAATTGCCAACTATGACATCTCACTAGCCAAACTACTGATCTGTCGCTCATTAGAGAATATTCACACAGCCAAGATGCAGCAGCATCCCAACATATTCTATCCTGATAGTTTTTGTGAACAAACAATAAAAAGTGACACATCAAAATAATATATTAATATAGTAAAAATAATAATATTAAAAATTCGAAGTTCTAGAAAACAAAACCGATCCGTCAATAGGAAATGATTGCACAATGATCTTGGTAATCACATGTTTAAAGTTTGACAGCAGTTCATTGTTTCTCTGGACAAGCTGATTCCTATACTAAAGGAATTCACAAAGCATTCTACAAAAATCATCAGCAAGTACATGAAAACGTCAGTTAAAGGCAAAATGGCAACAAAACAACCACCAATCAGTCAAAAAGTCTAGCTGATCCACATACAATAATATGAAATGCTAACAAAAACGCCAAAGAGTAATTATAATCAAGGAGATTTTTTTTTATTTCAGTGTCTTTAAACAGAGCATTTAGGTCATCCAACCTCAAGGTACCTGAATGCTCTAATACCTAGCCTTCAACTCTTCCAGATGTTCTGCTCTTAGTATATCTTGTAGAAAATATCCAATCTACCCATGACAGATTTTAGGATATT
The DNA here is from genome assembly GCF_031143425.1 of Pleurodeles waltl. Taxonomy (NCBI): domain Eukaryota; kingdom Metazoa; phylum Chordata; class Amphibia; order Caudata; family Salamandridae; genus Pleurodeles; species Pleurodeles waltl. The sequence continues at coordinate 639,280,886 of NC_090446.1, read as the reverse complement.
CACTCAGCTTATATAAGATGGTGATATGATTCACTGCTATGTGCGTCACTCCCTCTAGTCACTTTAATAACTCTGAGTCATGTCACACGCCTGAATCACAAATCATTTTTTACCTTGGTGAGCAATATTAGATTCTGAGTCACCTCATTATCCCATCCTCCATACTATTAAAAAGCCCCAGCCTAGCACCAGTTTTGTTTACTTCATCATTTATTCCCTTCTTACCTGTAAGAATCCAACAATGCTTAAGCCATGCCCTTCATGAAGAAACTGAATGCGTGTTCATCTGATCTCCAACCAAATGCCTGGGTTTAAACTTCCTGTTCCATCAAATTTATCGATAGAGCACCTGAGGAACCCAGGAGTGGCTGCAGTGATATAGTATTGTACGAACCTGTCGGACAGTCTTTCAACTGGACAGAGGGACAGGATAAGTTTTGATACCACAGGATGATCTGACAAACGCAATGGACAAGAACAGAATCAAAGCTCTGATTACAGTTGTCTATCAGTGGCCTTGAACTTCATCATTTACTGGGTTTGCAAACCCAGCTTAATCTTGATTGGGATTGGAAATACTCCCTTCAAAGATAATGAATCATTCATCATGAATCAAGCACAGGCCACTTGCACTTCAACACCCAAATAAATACAAAAAGGAGTTCCAGAGGTCTCTGCCTTGTCTCCTTTGTTGTATAAAGTTTACTTGATCCATCTGGTCACATTAAAGGATCCACTCACTGTGTTCTTAATAAATATGCAGCCAGCTCATAGGGCTCGATTAAAATGGCCCATTAAATTGCAATCAATGTGCAAATACCAGTTTGTGCAGGGATCGCAATTACAAATGGTACGATGTTTATAGCACCCAGTAGTTATTGGGTGTGATAAAGATCGAACCCATTCATTAAGTTTTGGCAGATCAAAGCTACTGGATTTTATCACTGGTAAAAGGTCTAGTATTTGTGTCGGGCATGCAGATCCTTAGTTAAAGGTAACTTAAAAAATGTTGAGAGTGGCCAACTGCTGTATGCAAGAATTATGAAGAATTTAAGATCACTTTAAAATTGGACAACAATATATGACCTAATTATTTACCTATTAATAGCATCAACAGTCCATTAACAAAGCACTTTCTATGACTGTTAGAAATGGGGTTCCTGGTTGGCTAGGGTAGGCACCTCAGCCAGGCAAGGACCACCACTCTAGTCAGGGGAAGAGGGCTACACACCCAAGATAACCCCTGCTCACCTGATTGGTAGCTGGGTACGAGCAGTCAGGCTTATCCCAGAGGCAATGTGTAAAGTGTTTGCACAACAGACACAACACTAGTGACACAATAAATACACCACAAAGAAAACTCCACAACAAGTTATATAAAAATAAACTGTATTGCATAAAACATCATTAGACCAAACATGACATGTATCAGTAATACCTTACTTCACAAGCAGTTGTCAGAACATCCCACAACTTACTAGTACTCTGTAAAAGCAAGCAGTGGTCAGGTAAACACATAGATTACTGGTATTCTGCAAAACAAGCAGTAGTCAGGGTATCCTTATCACCAAAAGCACATGGCATAACAACCACATCATCATGAATGCAAAACTGTCCACATCCTTTGCATATGTCACAAAACCTTCCCTCCCAAAGTATATATACTGTAGACCATTAAAGGCTCCTAATTACAACACAGAAAAAGGGCATAGCAAACCACTCAGGTCATAACCAGACAATTTACCATAAATTTGAGGGCGTAAGACATATTAGGGAAATGTAGACTGTTCAGGGCTCCTCTCAGCACCTTCCTCCTGAAAGATACAACATGTCTGCATTCCTTTTGCATGATATGTGGTACATATGGGTCTCCAGAGAGGGTCACAGGAGCTCCTGCGCTCCTACACTCGTGTTTATGATAAACAAAGGTGGCTGCGCAGGCACTGGACCTACGTCGAGGTTCTCGTCCCATCCTGTCAGCTGTAATATGCCACCCAAAAACAACACAGCGTCAGGGACCGATCTTTCTCAAGGTCAAGGCCCCCCCCTTTTATAATTTGGCAACCTCCGAAGGAGGAAAAAGGGGCCCACGCACCTACTCCGTCAGCGGGCAGCCTTCTCCTAGTCTCCCTGCATAGGGAACAATGGACCCTCCTTGCACAAGGCCCCCGCACCAAGTCCACAACTCTTGCGGTGCAGGGAAGCCTCTCTGGGTTCCCTGGTGTTACGAGGAGTGGGTGGGGTGGCTCTCACCGGCTCTGTCATTCCTCACACCCTGCAACTCCACTGTCTGAGCCTCCTGGCTCAGGGACACGAAGCTGAGCCCTCCCACTTGGCCGGCAGTGATCTTTGGTCCCATCGGCGCCCCAGCAGAGTGGGGGTTTCTATGTGTTGAGACTCAGGCACGGCGATGAAAGCACCAAAGCAGGTGTGTGATTGTGTCCCGGGGGCACCACAGGGAGCACGCTTGTCCATGCTAATCCCCCAGCTCCTTGTGATCCCTCCCGTTTGTCAGAGAGAAGGAGGGAGTCCACACTGGGTGACACAAGCACTTCCTTGCGACCAAGCTAGTGCTCACTCCAAAATTAAAGTGCTCCTCATGCTGATTCCAAGGATGAAGTGCTCCTAACGCTCTTGCACAGAAAAACACAAAGCACTTCCCTTGTGCTGAAGTAGGAACACACAAAGCGCTCTCCCCACGCTGAAGCAGGGAAACACCGAAGTGCTCCTTACTAAATGAAGTAATAAAACAGGGGGGGAGAGGGGCACACCACCTAGCCCCTGGAGGTCACTGGGGAATGTCCAAGGGAAAGTAAAGCAAGTAGTGGGCCAGCACTTTATGGTCCTTGGGGCAAAGCAACAGTCTTCCTTGTGACCCAGCAGGCCACATGTCGGTGCCACAGCAGGTCAGTTCTGATGGCTGTTCCTCATAGTAGCATAACAGGTTCCTCTGGCAGGTCCACAGAGTGTCTAAAATGTGGGGGACAACCCCTGTACTTATACTCATTTTGCACAGCTTCCACAAATGTGGAGAGGGGGGGTCCAGCAGGTTCTAACCAATTCCAGGAATGCCCCCTTCTCCTTCAGCACTGGCTCCAGACATCGGTAGAGGGTAAACAAGCCATTTGTGTGAGGCCAGGCCACTGCCTTTACAGAGGAGTGTGTGCCTCTACTTCTCCCAGCCCAGGAAGACCATTCAGTATGCAGATGTAGTCCTGGTACACTTCCACCCTCCCTGTGTGATGGCTGTCTGGGAATTATGAACAAAGCCCAGCTGTCACTCTACCCCAGATGTGGCTTTGAGTCAGGCTGCAAAAGCACCAGAGTTATGAGCACAGAGAAATGCCCACTTTTTCAAAGTAGCACTTCTACAATGGTAATAAAAAATCCACCTACACCAGAAAGCAGCGTTTCTCACTACCATTTCAACCATACCAAACATGCCTATGCAACCCTTCATAAATCAGACAATACCACTTAGGCATATGAAAGGTCATTTCCGATGCAATCCTATGAGAGAGACAGGACAGGACACCAAACCAGGCACATGTCCTACCTCTTACACAGCTCCCGGCCCATCGGGCTACCTAGGGCCTACCTTAGGGGTGACATATGTAATAAAAGGGGAGTTCCAGGCCTGGCAAGTAAATATAGATGCCAGGTCCCTGTGGCAGTAAACTGCGCACGCAGGCCCTGTGGTAGCAGGCCTGAGACAGGTTTGAAAGGCTACTTCTGTGGGTGGTGCAAGCTGCACTGCAGGCCCACTAGTAGCATTTAATTTACAGGCCCTGTGTATAGGGATACCACTGTACAAGGGACTTACAGGTAAATTAAAAAGCCAATCAGGTGTAAGCCAATCATGCCAGGTTTAGAAGGGAGAGCACATGCACTTTAGCACTGATCAGCAGTGATAAAGGGCACTGAGTCCTAAAGCCAAGAAAAGGAGGTACAAAAAAATAGGAGGAGGAAGGCAAAAGGTTTGGGGGTGCCGTGCAATAATGACAGATAATCATGCACTCTGCAGAACCCTAACATAGCACAGAATAACCATTTCAGTATCTATGTATGGTAGAAAAAGCCAAACAACATTTCTCTTCTTGATTATGTTTTTAGAACTTCAACTATGCAGTCTAAATATACAACCCAGAGAGACGTTTTGGCATCTAGCCTCATCAATAAGATAATAGAGGTGGAGACATAAAACTAGTCAAGCCTGCCTTTGGTAAACTCCCCTGATTACTGTTGACAGGGAACCCTATTCACTTTGAAATTTCATTTTAAAGATTTATTTCTTTCCTTTAATAAATGTTGTATGTAATACTGCTTCAGATTTGGCAATTAGTTCTGGTTTTGTAAAAATCTGAGCTTTGATTGTCCCGGGATTTATTCACAGGTGTGCATTAATTATAAATGGAAAGAGAAAGGAATATCATTGTTATTGATAGGTACAGTGGTGTATCAATAAGAAAGCAAGAGCGTACTCTCCTGGAGGTGAGCCGAAACTCTGGAACAAATCCTTTTCATCACTCTGGCAGGAAGGTGGGCAAAAGGGGCATGGTTCAGCTCAGAGAAGCTTAAATTGCCTTTTTGGCTGGGTAGGAAGACTCTTATAATATTTAAATATTCAGTAGCAATCCTAAGGTTCTCTGCTTGTTCTATAATTTAAATGGTGGGTGGACAACAATGTGAAAAAACACATCTGTTCAGGTCAGGGGCTAGAAACCTGATCTAGCTGGGCATCACGTTTAATCAATTTTATGAGAACTAGCACGCTAATCAAATTGTACCTTCTTGAGAAAACCTATCTGCCAGTTGCTTGCTGTGTTATAGCAGGACTGAGAAAGGAGGATCTGCGACCATTCTTCTGAAAATGGCGATGTTCGTTTGAGTGTGTAAGACTTGAGCTTGACTTATTTTATGCACTTGCTGCTGGGAAATATGTGACAGAGCTAGGTAGCTAATTATGTCTGCTCTTATAATTAATGGAATAGAGGGAGGATGCTGGACCATTGACAAGCTCTCTTGCTGAACCCTGACAAGGAGCTTCAAGAAACTAGGAAACCACAATTCAAGGCACTGAACCTAGAAAGAACCATCAAAGTTAAATATTCTTCAGATGGAGTTGGCATAGTATTTGCTGTATACCTTGGCTTCTGTGAAAGACTTACAAGGAGCTTTAGGCTTGATCGGATGTGGCGTTGAGCGATCAATATTTCAATTGACCAAGCAGCACCCTCCCATCCTTGTACAGCACATTGTGCTCAGAAAATACCAACTTCACAAAGACTGTTGAAGGTGAACTTGGGCCCAGCTGATCTGATGCTAAGGAACCAATGCCATACCCCATCCACAAGAAACACCCACTTAAGACACTATAGCTCAATTACCTTTGCAAGAAAATAAGTAAGCATGAAACACCAGCAAATAAATTGTGACCTTGCATCCGTCATCAATCTCCAAAGAAGCTTTCTCTTCTCTGGAGCTGTTTCTTAGCAGCAATTGTGCATTACTGAGGGCTCCAGCTGAGACTGGGCAATTTACTCCAGCCACTGCCCGTGATTAGCTCAAACTGGACAGTTTTTGCTCAAGAACATTTCAAAGTCCTAAATTATTTGTTTATTTTGGGGTCAAATGTCATCCTCATACTGACCTTGTCCACTCTAAAATGACTCATCTCCTCCACTGACCCAACAAGTACGGAGACCTTGATTACAGTCTACATACTGTAAGAGACCTCAATTCATGTTTCTGTCACAAAGGTTCCATTGGAATTAATCAATGTTTAAGGCTGCTTTAACTTTTTTCTGCTTTTTCCATTTTTCAATTTTGCTTGTTTTTAAGATAATACGTTTTCTTCATTCTTCATAAATACCCTTGTTTGGATCTCAACAATAACTTTTTACAAAAATCATGGTAAAACCAACCAACCATTGGCAAAGGACTGGCTGTCAGAGGGCAAGCTATTGGCCTTGCCAATGCTTGCCTGTCCAATGTAGTCGCGTGGCTTATATGCACTAGGGTGTTGGGTACAAATAAGGTTCTCTTGATGATCTAGAACAGCTACAAATGTTCTTTTATCTCCTTACAGAAAAACATTTCCGATTGGAGACAAAGTGACCTTCAGTGGGAAGGACTGCGTTTGCCAGAGCTGCTCCCACTCACTGAGCACAGGCAAGCCCATCAAGATCCACGGACCAAGCCGTAAGTCTGGGAACAAAAGTATTCTAGATTTACCTGCCCAGTATACTGCTTGCCTAACCTGTCATATGACTACCTATCTGACTCCCCAGCTTCTAATCCTCCAGCCACTGTCCGTCTATGCACTTCCACCTTACCTTCTCACCCGCCTACACTTCCCTCTCTAGCTGCTTTTAGCCGCCTCGCTGCTCAGTCGCACCTTCCTCCCGGCCTGCTCTAAAGATTCCTTCTAGCCGTCTTCGGTTAAGTCCGTTTTCTATTGCCATGATCTCAGAAGCGCAGGCATATTTGCATGAATGAATGAAGTTGAGACAAAAGAATAATTGATGGCGCTCTTCTCCTGAGGATGTTTTGATATGAATAAAACATGCCAACCTCCTGGGATCCGCCCTCAAGGCAGAAGCGAAAATATAAATTCTAGCGCCACCAGATGGTTTAATGCTGCAAGACCGGAAGCAAAGTACTGGCATCAGCAACCCGTATTAGTGAGTCTATGCTGGATCGATGTCAGCTGCCCTGAAATGCAACCTCAGTTGCATTCGCCGCTCTGCATGTGCTTCACGGGCCTCTGCTTCAGACGGCCATCAAGTGATGGCTCGGGAGCCGCTTGACGAATTCATTAATGCGAGCGAAATGAGCTCTAGGAGCTGTGTTCTTGTCTGAGGGATAGAGATTCCCGGTCCGAGTTCCATGCTGCTGCTAATCTGCACCAGTGCTATTTAGTGTAGTGACGCGTGTAATGTGCGAAAATGTACTTCACTTTTTGCAGCAGTCTCACTCCCGCCTGCAATGTTTGCATTTTGCTTACGTGACACACCCGCATGTGGTGGTGTACGGAAGTGTCACAAAACCTGCTATGTGGAAGAAGACTACACATTGCACTAAATGGAAATACGGTGATTACCTGTAAATATTACGCTTTTCTTAATCGCAGGGATCCCAGGCTGAAGTGTGCTACCCGTTCGCAAAGCGCTTCAGTGCCTCCTCCGGGGTAGTAAGCGCTGTATCAACACCAATATGCAGACAAAATATGAATATTCTTTCTTAGGTGGGGAGAACATTTCGCACAGAGGTCGATAAACAAGTACTACATAGATAGAAGGGTAGAGGACGTGGGGTCCAGGACAGCGCTGCCGACTTTGGGGCTAGGGATCCAGGCTCGAGTCTAAGCGCTGGCTCAATATTCGGGGCACATCACCTCATCTCCCCCTGCCTACCACAAAATGAAAATGTAACTCATGCAAAGCCCTCCAATACCTTCGGGTCGAGTTCTCGCCCTATAAAACTGCAAAAAAATAGCGTGTTCCATACATCGAAAGGCATTGGAAAGTGTGTTCGTGATGGACAGACTGTACAAAACAGTACGTTTAGCACGAAGGGTCATCCGAGGCAACTTGCGAGGGGAATCTGGAAAGAATGGCGGGCTGAACTGCAGAGAGAATGACACTGCAGTGCCTCTGGTCGGCTCCTGTAAAATTAGAAATGGAAATGAAATCAACATTGAATTCGTTTCGAGGAATACGGGAAAGGCAGTGGGAGAGAAAGGTACATTCCATTACTGGAAACGGAACCCAGCCGCAGCCGACTTCCGGTGCTGAGGCAGCAGACAAGCCCTCTCGTTCCATTAGTGACTCCCTGTGGAAGATGCGAGCGTCCGTGGCCAGCTGGATTTCCGCCTGAAGCTTCTCCCTCTAGCACAGCCTGAGAGGCCCGCCCTCGGAGCTCAGAAGTGCCAGATACTTGCAGGAATGTGGGTATTTCCCATCAGGGTGGTCCCTGTGAAAGGCCAAAACATTGGGGGCAGATTTAGTCAAATGTTGGGTCTTTGGCTCAGAAAGACCGGAAGGGCAGCCGTAGAGCCAATCATATTCCGTTCATTTATTTCCAATTAGGTTTTGTTACATGCTACTTTCGGCTGCATCGAAGTGCTTCAGGATGCCATGAAGGTCGGCAGGCTGCCCAGCTGTTTGGAACTGTTCTTAGCATTTTAACTTGGACCACTTTGAAAGGGCAGAAGAGCTGGGTAGAGTCAATCATACCTTATGCTGAGCTCTGAAAGGGCAGAATGCCTGAGGCAGGGTTAGTCGTGGGAGACCAGAGTTTCTGAAGGGATGTTAGGAATGGAGCAAAATCCATCTTACATTATTCCTTACTTAGAATAGCTATTAGCAGTTGGAAAAAGTAAATCATACTTTAAGTTCAGCTCAGGAAGGCTGGTAGTGTTGGGGTAGAGTCCGTGATATGCCTGACTTAGCCTCTGAAAAGCCAGGAGGACTGGAGAAGACCCTGGCACACGTCAGGTCTACCTTATTGGATATAAGCTAGTGTAGATCAGTCACAACGCAGGCCCATTAATGAAAGGCTGATTGGCGGGTGAAGTTACCCCATGACAGCAATTAAAGAACTCTCCCTTTCAATCAATGCTAGTGTTCCACAGAGGCCCACCTTTCACTGAAGGGTAACACCGCACACAAGTAATTGTCTGGATGAGAAAGCATCTTAAGTCAGTCAGAGGAAAAGCAATATTGTAAATATAGCAATCTAAAGTTTATCAACTAAGGATTGACGCTCAACCCTCGGAAGCAGTGTTTATATTATCATACAGAACGATGCTATTTGTATAAATCTTGAACATTATAAAAGGATGAGTCAGTCATCCCAGGGTTTAAACTTTTGACCTTGTGGGCTCTGTATAAATCTCTTCAGAAGTGGCTGGAGCTCAGTGAGCTGCGTCCATGGCTAAGGATCCAAGATTTTTGTCTCCAAACACAGAGCCAGCTTTGTGAGCCGATGCGAGTCGTGTCTCTAGAGGTGAAACATGTTATCCCCGTCTGACCCAGTGCCTTGTTTGAGGATAGCTCTTGCTTTTTCTAGCAAAAAAGAAGCTTGTGTTCCTCAGAATACTGTAGTCACAACTTTCTGTGTGGTTCTGGCAAGGGGCAGGGGGTGGAGGAGCGCCCTACCTGTGACTGATGCCCTTGAGAGCTAGGTTTACAAATTAATGTGAGCTCAGGTTATATGATTCCACCTCTCAGGCTCATGATCCATCGAAGACAAATGTGCATGCCCTAAGACCCCCCCTTACTACACTAACCAGCGACTGCCGCACACCCAAGTTGCGTTCCTTAAAGCAGGTAAAGAACTGAATCCAAGTTACCAAGTGGCAGCGGGTTGCTGCTGCCCTCCGGCCTTGAAGTAATCCTGAAGTGCTCTGAGCCACAGACCCCACTTCTGCTTCAAGAACTGGTCCGAGCCAATCAGTTTCCTAAGTACTTGCCATTCCTGCACCTCATGATTTGTGATTGTCAAGGCCAAAACCAGCTCTTTCAAAAATGATCAAGCCAGGCCCACCCCATTCCTCCTCTCAATTTTCTCTCTCCTTTTATTTTTACTCCCTGTCTTTTTCTGTTTCTCCTGAAGCACCCACTGTTCCAGTTGTAATTAATCTGAGGGAGCTGGAGAACATAGGCGAGTAGCCAGTGGTGGCCACTGCCTCCAAAGGCTGCAGCCCCTGCGGAGATGCCCGATAGAATAAAGGACGGTCCAACTCTGGTTCTTGTATCTTGTGTCACCAGGTCACTCTCCTCCAGCGCCCCTCCCTCTGTCACCGGAAGAGTTATCATGAGAGGTCGCAGGAAATGGCTGTATGAATTCCGTCCTCCCTTCAGGGAGCAGTGGGGACCATTTACAGGCCGCTTTCTGCCGCCTGTGACTTGTTTATGAGGTGCTTGTGTTCTTGGTGCTGAAGGGAAGTGCTTAACTGGAGGCCTGGTTAATATTTTCCTCGTTCGTGTTCCCTTCTCTTTCAGATTGCGCGGGCTGCAAGGAGGAGATCAAGCACGGGCAGTCGCTGCTGGCCCTGGAGAAGCAGTGGCACGTCAGCTGTTTCAAGTGCCAGACCTGTGGCGTCATCCTGACGGGGGACTACATTAGCAAGTGAGTAACTTCCGGTGCGCGCCGGAACCACGGGTGGCCTGGGGAAGACAGAGTGGCCAATGGGGAGATAACTTACTACTCAATAAGACGGGGACTGGAGGTGTAGAGCCACTCACATCCAGGGCTTGAAGTGGTCCGTCACGCCTGAAAACCGAGTACGGAAAGGGGTACTTCTCAGGCTTTCCATTTTTGCCCTCAGGGTGAAGAAAAAAAAATTTCTACAGCAGGATCACCCTTCACTGCGCTTGATATAACTTCAATGAGACTCGTTATTCTTTCACAGTCTCATCATTTCAAAACTAAAGCATTTACAATATCTGATACAAAGAAGCCATTACTGTTGCTTATTTATCTTATGAAGTTTAAAACCATTGACAAATACAGTAGTCCTGGCATGTTGTAGGTGTAATATTACTCGCTATATTATATATCTGGGTGTGATGACAGAAAGAAGCAGCAAAATACCAGTCCGACAGCACACTATGCTAAGCACATATTTTTAGCTTACATATTTAAGCCATCAATAATTAATTAGAGCACGCCCCTTTGAGAAGCCCCACAGTTTGTTCATCCCACTTAAACAGGTTGACCAGGCGTCCCAGATTCGCCGGGACAGTCCAGGTTTTTCACCAGCTGTCCTGGCAGGTTTCAGGGAATTTAGCCCATGTCCCGGTTTTTAGAGAGAATAGACTGAAAATGGTGAAAAGGTGCCTTTATATGTTTTCAAAAACAGGAATAGTAAGAAGCTGTTTTATAAAAGAAATCTAATTAACATAGAGTACTGGCTTTAAAAATTGCATTTTATTTACGTTCTTAGTGCTTATTTTGTACGTCTAAGCTGATAAGTGCTGTCGTTCTGAGCGCTTGGTTGAAGTAAAATTGAAGTCCTATATTAATTTTTAGGAAATGTTCTGTTTTCTTGCTTTAAAATTCTGGTCACCCTACACTTAAAGCCCTACTCACCACTTGCACATGCAGTGCGGAGCGCTGACACAAAACACATTACATTTTTTAATTTAAAAAAAACGTACCTTATCGCACCATGCTGCTCCGCTCCTCTGGCTTCACTAGCAGACATAGGCTCCCAGGCTGCCCTGTGGCCAATCCTAATGCTGCTTTCATGCTGCTGGCAGCATTAAAGCAGGGAAAGCATTGGCCAGAGCGCCCTGGCTTGGCGCTCCGAGGCAGACTGGGAGCGTCTGCCTGCTGTCTCCAACCCAGCAACAAAGTGCCGGGTTGGAGAGAGCTCAGTGCGCATGTATGTATGGCCGGCCCGAGACAGCCAGCCAAACATACATGCACACTGAGGGGAGTGCTGTGCAATCCCCCTCCGTCCCTGTCCTGCCCAATGGCCCCACCCTTTTTTACAATAAAACGATAATAAACATAGTTTATTATCGTTTTATTGTAAAAGGTTTGCAGCTGCTGGTGGGGGAGAGGGGGCGATGCTCCTCCGTCATAGTGAAGGAGCCGACACTGCTGCTCTCATGCATCAGGGGAATTGCCCCAGTTGAAGGCAGTCTCATTGCCGGTCCATCCCAGACCCCTTTAGTCATAAATGGAGTCGCACTCGGTGTAGGTAGCCTCGCTGTCCAGTCAGGTCACACTGAGGAAATACAAACCGGTCTCTCTCTGGGTGCAGATTCACCTTGAACCCTCCAAGAATGTGTAGAGATATCCATGTTGCCTTCTTAAAGGTCGTTAACCGTTTCAAGTGATTGGGTATCATTAGTGCAGCAGGTGCAGTGACACAGGGGCCTAAGGGTATGATGGGTTCACTGGTCCCGCATTATGAGTATATTTTTATACATATTCAGGAAGTAGGGGGGGCATTTTCATTGCTTGCAAACGGGCCAATGCCACCTTTGTTAAGCAATAGGACCGTTCATTAACACGACAGGCGTTTTCAGTCAGATAGTTGTTAATGCACAGCAGCAGTCAAAACATCGATAGAAAACATGAATATCAGGGTCCTAGACCCTCTGAGGGGCTGCTGAAGGTAAACACGCACATACAGGAGCAGTGACGTATTAAAGCAAAATGGCCTTAGTGCAAGCAAAGAAAATGAGTCCCCTCAAAACCGTTATTGGGTTGTAAAACACGGCCTTTAATTGAGGTTCAGCGGGTTGCTCTCGCCCTTGGGTCCCGGTGCCACGGCACCTTCTGCACTATCGATAGCGTCGCCCCTATAAAGGATAGAACTGTTAAAGCGAGCAGTGCGCTGCTCGTAAAATACTCAGCGGCTTGAAAGCGGCCCGCACAGCAGCAGCCGCTGGTCTGTCGTCTGATCTTTTGTTGCGTGTGAAATGCTTTGCTTCCTTGCTCAACCCTGCCTCTGTGCTCTCTGCAGGGACGGTGTGCCCTACTGTGAATCGGATTATCACTCCCAGTTTGGGATTAAGTGTGAGACCTGCGACCGATACATCAGTGGACGCGTCTTGGAGGTACTGTACAGCGCGCAACGCACAATGTACACATAATATGCTGGAATGTCGCATTGATATTGGTTCAGTATGGGCTTCAGTCTCTCCTAAGCTTAATAAACCTTCGTTAACGCAGCATGAACTGCAAAACCGAGGCATTCGACATTTCATTTTGTATTGTATATGTAAACAAGGCCTAATAAAACGTAGTAAAATTGTGGGTGAACTTGATAGTGGATAGAACACAGTCCACTGGTCCAGAGTCTGTGGTGACTTTGTGGTTCCCCAGAGCTTTAACGACACTTTGATCAGGGTTGAAATGCTCTGCCCCCAGGCAAGACTGCGGATAATTCCTTGTGGATTACTTGTGACAATATGATGCCTGTAATTGGGCCCCGGGGTAAAATTTCATTCCGCTCACAGAATTGGCAGGAGTTGGCGACTCCACGTTACTCTTTTAATGTGCAGTTCCTGGCAAATACTTCCAATCTCAGGCCCTGATTTATACTTTTTGGTGCAAAACTGCACCAAATCAGTTTTACACCAAAAAGTTTAGCACCCGCTTGCACCATTTCTGTGCACCAGCTGGGCACCATATTTATGGAATAGTGCAAGCCGGTGCAAAGGATAGGCTAGCGTGAAAAAAATGACTTTAGTAGGGTTGGGCTGGCAGTATGGAAGAAGAGGGTTTAGCACCAAAAATGACCTTAGGCAGGTTAGAGTAAAAAAATGACTCTAACCTGCCTAAAGTCATTTCCTGACGCAAAACCATCCATACCATATGACTCCTGTCTTAGAAAAGGCAGGAGTCATGTCCACTACCCCAATGGCCAGCACAGGGGACCAGGGTCTCCTGGGCATGGCCAATGCACCCAGTGCCATGTGAGGGGGGGGGGGCGGGGGGGCATTTCAGGGACCCTAATGGCACTTAAAAAAATAAAATAAAATACTTACCTGTACTTACCTGGGATGGGGTCCCCCATCCTTCGCTGTCCCTCTGGTGGGGTTGTCCCTGGGGCCTGGGGAGGGCACCTGTGGGCTTATTGCATGGTGTTCCACCATGGAAATAGGCCCAGAGGTCCCCTAACGCCTGCCCTGACCCAGGCGTTACAAAATGGGCAAAGCAAGCTTTGTACCATTTTCTGACCCCTCCTCCCTCCCTTGCACCATTTTTGCACAGGAGTATAAATATGGCGTTAAGGCCAGAGTCATTTTTTGCACGGGAACGCCTACCTTGCATCTCATTAAGGCAAGGTAGGCTTCCACTTCCAAAAAATGACTTTAACTGCATGAATTTGGCATTAGACGGGTCTAGGACCAAAGTATAAATATGGAGTTATTTTTGCCCTGAATTAGAGTAAAAAAAATGACTATAATTTGGTGCAAACAGAGTATAAATATGCCCCTCAGTATAGCAGAATTTGAATTTTTTCTCCTGCAAGGCTCTAGAAATACACGACCAAGTACCAGCTAGATTTGGCATCCCCACGTGCGATTTCCAGTCCCTAGGAGGTCTTACGGCAATATTTTCTAAAGCAGTTGGTCATTGTCAGAAGGTTGTTTCTTGAGTAGATTTTCTGCTAGAGTGGCAGGAAAATCAATGTGAATGGCTGTGCCCTCCTCTGCACCTTCTGGTGTCTTTTGCACTGATTTTTCAGCATGGAACATGCTACCAACGCCCAGCCAGGGTGCTCCCAGGCAGACTGGGAGCCTGGGCTAGCTCTCTCCAGCCCAGCAACTGTGTTGTTGGGCTGGAAAGAGCCCAGTACGCATATGTGGTTGGCCGGCCCAAGACGGCCGGCCAAACATACATGCGCACTGAGGGGGGAGTACTGAGCATCCCCTCTCGTTCCCATCATAGCCCGTGGCCCCACTCTTTTACTACAAAATGATAACAAACACAGTTTATTATCGTTCTGCAGCAAAAGCTTTGCAGCTGCTGCTGCTGCTGGGGGTGGAGGTGGGTACGACGCTTCACCGCCAGAGCGGAGGAGGCATGCCTGCTATTCACAGAACTCCATTGAATCTCATGGAGATTTGATATAATTCTGTGGATTTCCACAAAGTGAAATTCCGTGAGTTTCACCCACCCCTACCTGTAATGGGCTAAAATTTTAATTTGGAGGAGCAATTTGGCTTCCAAGGGATAGGATTCGTAACCTCCTATTTTGTCTCTTTTTCATTAGTAGAAGGAGAACATCTAATGTGAATCTTAGCTCCTCTTAGTCCTCGAGGTGGATAAGCAACTGCTCATGCTTAAACAGCAAGGGTTGGCAGAGCCTTTTTCCACTCCTGCTTTCAAATGTTCCTAATTTCCTACACACTTAGGTTATTTTGCATTACAGGGTTCTCTCTCCTTTGTCCTCCTTGTTGTCTATTTACGGCTGAACTTTGATCTTGTGCCGTTTTGGACATGCCATCACTCCATATTGAAGTTTGGCGTTCCAGTCTCGGGATTCTAGCCTATCCCATTTTCCTGTCAGGGAGGCCCACCTACACACACAGCTAAAAGCCTACAAAGGTGCTTGCACTACTTTTTGTGTAGATGTACATGGAACACAGATGTCACTACACATTCTTTCTGAAGGACGACCTAGGGCCTGTTTGACTGTTACATCCTGTGTATTTTGTCGAGTTTGGGTTGTCACTGGCATCCATGCCATTGACTTGAACTACAGGACTATGACACAGAAAAAGGGTCTTCTTATTCAGCAATCTCTTAGGATCCTCCCTTGGGCATTAGTTTCTAAGTGCATTGTGTGGCACTTGGAAAAAGAAGTAGATTGCTGCCCTGTCCCTACTGCCTAACAATTCATTATTGGGCATCCTTGTATACATGGGAACTAGGACAACTAGTAAGCTGAGACAACAATGGCTCCCTCGAAGGAATCCATAAACCTATTCTTCCTTGGTATCAAAAATTGTCACAAGCTACATGACCGCGAATACATTTATATATTTATTCACTGTATCGAGTTTCTCCCTATACATTCAACAATGAAATAAGAGATCCAAAAACGGAAATTAATCAACACTATATGGGGATTAGTAGTGCAACTTTTCAAAAAAAAGAAATTACCCTCAAGTACACTTTTCAGACACTACAATGATTGTCAGCCTGGGACATGGTACTTGGTGGCCAAAATGTGCTTTTTCTCAAAAGGTCTGAAGAAAGACTTTGAATGCCAGAATTTCTGTTGTGAAGTAAAGAATCAGTTCATAGACATAACACTTATGCCAAGATCAGTTAGACATTTGTGCGGGTGCTTACATAACCATAAACATAAACTGGTGCAAAGCAAGAAACTTTCTTACAATAAAGCTTTTTTTAATGCTAAACATTGACCCTTGTTCCAAAACGGTACCAGTAAATCCTAATGTATGCAAAGGGGGTGTGTCATTGTACAGATATTAAGTTAGACACCACTAGCTTAATTTTCGCCATAGTGCAAGGTTGGGTGTTGCACAAACCAGACATTTCTAACACATTATCCACAATTACATCACCGGGGCCAACTCTTGGTAAATCTGGCACTGCACACATTTCTATCTTTCATATAATCCAGCACTCACTTTTTCACACAGTATTCTATTGCATTAATAATAGTAAGCCTGGGGTTATATTACACAAAGTGCCCCGAGGGCAAAATGGTCATGTGCATCCACCTACTGGGCCCCCGGGGCACTTTAGTATTACTGAAGAGGATGAAGACTCCTGTGCAGACCCTTTCTGTAATACTGATTTCTGTGAACCACATACAAGCATATTAATTTAAAGACATTTCTAACTAGTATTTTTGAAGTGAAAGTTCAAGGCAAAATTTATAGTCATGAGATATGAAGAGGACTGGGGACACCTGCATGGGCAGGCCAGCTCAGGGGGATGTGGGGAAGGGAAACATAGAGGGTCTCCCCCCTCAAGTAATTTCACTCACACAAACTGGGGTGGGGGGGGGGACAAATGATTTTTTTCACTGGGCGGGCGCAGCATTAAAAAGTTTGAATACAACTGCCATAGATCCTCTCTCACATGAATTTCATTTGTTTTATGGCACTACTCATACTAGTGTAGAGTGTCAAAGCACTTTACATTACATACACATTATACAGATCCAATGACTCATAAGTGTATAAATCAGTCAATAGGAAATATTACATAAGACAAAGAGGATTGCATGGTGTAGAGGTGACATGTCACCAATACTGGTAGGTAGTACATTTTAAGAGTGTTTGTTCTAGAGAAGCACAGACCCAGAATATAAAACGTACCAGAGTGATTAGCTTTTCTAATAAGAATGTATTTCTACCCAAATGAACCCTTCCTAACAAAATTAGCATAATAAAAGATTGGGTAAAAAACATAACATTCTAACCTATACCATGAAATTTACGTGCAGCTCTTTAATGACAGTTAATAGGTCACTGTGCTAATTAGGGTTATGACTTATGAACTACAATTAACAAAAGGATCTCTGTGACAAAAGCAGTTATCTACTGAGCAATCCACATAAAACAGGTTGGTGATTAGCGTTGTACAGGTTCTTTGCAGCAGGCACAATAACCCTGTGCACTACTTTATGAAGAGTCAAAACTGCTACTACAAAACTCATCTTTCTACAGAAGGAAGTTTAATCAGCAGAATTATCTTGAAATTTTTATTGTTGCCTGAAAACTGCTTGTCACACAAGGAACTCTGCAGCAGGTCCTTTTAAACCCACGTAATGCCTAAACAAACCTCCACCAACTTCCCCCCTCTCCCCAGAGTTCAGCCCCAGGTACAGCTGCACCAGTGGAACTGCCCTAGAGCAGGTCCTAAGTGAGTGACTGCATCCGCCTGTGGAGGGGGTGATGTCTTGAGTTGTCCATGAGGCTCTGTTTTCCTCCTAGCACAACTCAGGCTGCTGGAGTATAAGCAGAGGATTTAGTCTAGAACACTGCATATTACAGATGTAAGAAGGGTGTCAGAGGAAGAATGATTCAAAATAAAAATTAAGCAATAACCAGCATGGATCTTGACAAATTTCTGTGAAAGATCCTTAGCTCTTGTTTCTTTCTGGGAGCGATGACATCTCTTCACAACTTGAGTGATGGTCTACTCCTCTCACTTATTTCTGTGGGTGTCTCATCTACCAGCCCTTTTTGTAGGGTCCCTTGTCTTGTACCACTTTGTGTTGGACTCCCCATTTGGCCTGATACATTCCCTCCTATATTATTTGGCTAATAACCCACTTGGGAAAATATAGTGGGCAAAATTATTTGCAAAGCAGGATGTCTTCTCCTTAGAAAGGTTGTTCCAAGCTTAACCAGCAAACCTAGGCTGCAATAAACCAAGTGTGAGTCTCTCTTTGAATTTTCCCATCTGTTTCAGGCCTAACAATTTAGCCCAGGATTGTCCAGCATTGATCCACGAGTGCTGAGTCATGCCTGATTTTTAGAGTAAGACCCAGTATGCAAGTAATTTCTTTTATAATTGTATGTGCATCAGTGGTGTAACAAAGGCCCCCGCAGCACCCTCAGTGAGGAAGAGCGAGCTCCAGGGGGCACCCTCAGCATACTACCCTGACCTGATAGCTACTGAGTGGGGACCCCTCCATGTACTCTGCAAGGGGGCAGGGGTGGTTCCTCCGTTAGGTTGGAGGAAAGTCTCCCCGCCAGCCTCAGCCTCTGCAAATCACCTTTAACAAATAATAAACCAAGTATATTATCGTTCTGTTTGTTAAAGGGTTGGGGCATTGGGGATGACGACGGTGAGTGCACTACGCCAACCGTCTCGGGCCGGCCAAACATACATGGGAAGTAGGTTCTCTCCAGCCCAGCAATACAGTTGCCAGGCTGGAGAGAGCCTGCACAGGCTCCTAGTCTGCCTGGGCAATCCCACCCAATCCTAATGCTGCTTTGAGCAGCGTCAGGATTGGCCGCAGGGCAGGCTGGGAGCCTGTGCCTGAATGGAGCGACGAGGGAAAGAGGTGCAGCTTGACAGACGAGGTAAATTTTTATTTTTTTAATTCTATATTTTATTAAATGTTAATCTCCCCCCATGCCCCACTTGCGCCGCACCCACCCCACCCCTTAAAAGGGAAGTGAGCCGCGACTGCAAGGGGGGCTCGTCAAGTTTTTTTACATCACTAATGTGCCTTTAACTCTTGCAGACACGCTGAAACTCCGGCAAGGCTCCAGCCTTCTCGTTTGATATCGACCTTCCCGGTTTGACCCAAGTGGAAAATGAAGGCGTCATTGCTTACATTTTATTTTAAATAATTCTTCTTCTCGCATCCTTCTTCTAGCTGTAAGATACCGAGTTGTATTTAGATCCTCTATACTCCAGCAACCGGCCTTATGAAGGAAGGCTATTCTAGGGAGATGGGAGTCTTGTCCTTTTGTGAACTCGTAGGGAAGCGATCCAGCCAAATCTCTGCTAGATTCTTTAGGAATGGAATCGCAAGTCTCTAAGCACTCCTTGTGGCCTTTTCCGGAGCTGTGGTCACTGCGCTAGCTGACCGTTCTAAGATATGGGAACCCTGTGTCATGTACCTTTTTGCTGACCTAGAGGGATGGATGGATCTTTGTAGTTTAGAATCTGCACAGAGCTCCCTAGGGGTGAATGCAACCCCCCCACCAGCACCACCCTCACTAGACCCGTCATGATTCCATGTTAGCCTACCAAAGAGGTTTTTATGTTGTTTAGAAAAGACACCCTTCAACATTTCACAACTGTTCATTACTGGTGAGAATACCTTCAGTTTTTATCCCGAAACAGAATTACAAGATCCATTTACATGAAATTTAAAATTGAACCGGGAAATTCTTTCACCCACATATTACATGCAAATGTGGAAAGATGGCCTCTACAGTTATCAGGGAAGTAGGTTTGTTCTGGGGCTGTAGAAACCAAGGTGCATTCATTTGGCCTCAAGGCCCTACCTGGCCCCATGAGCTTTATTTTTGATAAGATTGTATGCTGGCTTCTTTAACGAAGGTACAGTTTTAACTGACCACCCCAACTGCTTTTGGACTTGAGCCCCTGGAGTAGCTCGCCTTGTAGTAAGCGATTCTTAGAAATGATTTCAGTGAATCATTCATGTGTGTATCCAGTCCTGGTCAATATTCCCCAAGCAGTGCTTAATTTGATCTGGTGGCTCCAAATGTTGAGCACCCAACCCATTTTTAACAGCCAGAACTTATTTTTTATCATCAGAGTTTGACCCAAAGCAGAAGAGAGAAAGGCAGCAAATGAAGACAGGAGGAGGAGAATGACAGGAAACCAGTGGCAAAAGCAACAAGCATTGACAATGCCAATCAGTCTCAACTGTATTCAGCGAGCAGCACAATTTACTTTTGCCAATGTCTGCGCACCTATGTTAATGCCTAGGAGGCAATAAACACTTGTTTTGTATACTTACAAGCTGAGTACTATGCTGTGTGTTAAAACCATGAAGGAACACTTGTTGTGTCATTACCCAACTTGGGTTAGCATGGCAATGCAACACATGTATCATCATGGTGTGGCAGCCATTTTGAAATTAGAGTAAGCAAAGTTTGTATTGCTTTCTAAGCTTTTATTATAGACACTAACAGACGTGGAGCATCAAGAGTGTTGGAGGGGGACATCCAGGGTGTCACGAAGGCTGCCATATGTCGCATCAACAATGGGCATAGATAGGGGAGAGAGGAAGGGGGAAGGGAGAGAGAATGGAAAATGTAAGTGTTGAGTGTCAACACTCTCTGAATTAAAGATGCACACTCCAATAGATTAATGATTAAAAAAAACATAAACTAGTTCCATGACATCAACAGTGTAGGGCTACAGAACAGCAGCCAGTCACAAACATGCCTAAAGAGCCGTGATCCAGGAGAGGGACAAACACAGCTGAGATAAAGAAGCAACAAGCAACAACTGCAGGATTCAAATTGACAACACAGCCGTCCCACTATAAGGGGAAAGTGTCTGTTAAAGTATGGAATACAATCCTGCCTCCAGGGGACAGCAAAATCTGTCCATAGTGAGACTGCAAAAACCTGGGATAAAAAGAACCGGCAAGAGTGAGTTAAGGAGACTGGAAGGTGAGGGAGGTGGAAGAAAATGTTGTGATGCGGCATCAAGACCATGCAGCTATGTTAGTCGGCCTCCGCTTAGGTTTTAGCATCACACTTTCTATGTCATAGCAAATATGAGGTTATTATAATAGACTTAAAGTCTTCTTTTAGTTGCAAGCATTACCTCAACCTGCATTATCTTAATTTAAGTACACTTTTTATTATGGACCTCACTTAAACAAAAGTCCATTGCTTCTTCTGACAATCACCAAGCATCTCAAGCCCTGGTTCCCCTTCTGCCCACAACTGATTCCTCCCAGCCCTGCTTCCTGGATAAGGTCACGCGGCAGTAACCTTGTCTCTGGCAGCAGTCTGCCTGCGATTCTGGCATGTTCCCCTGGGGGCGCCCTCTCCCGGACTACCTGGAGACCTGTCTGTTGTCTTGGTAACGCATGGAGCTCTGCTGCTAGGCATATGCCTCCTGATGCTGCCAGGGCCTTGGGCCTTGGCTCGCATCAGTCGCGTAGCAACTTTGCGTGTAATGAGCTCTGTCTGCTGGAGAAGGTGTCAGTGATGGCTCTCAGGGAGTTGTGTGGGTAATGGGCTGGGTCAGAACCTGAAAATATTCCAGCCCCACATTCCACACTTCCTGCCCTATCTAGACAATGGAACATTCTGTTTTCATTTCTGGAAGTTCCGTTTTGCCTCACATTGTAACTTCCTACTCTAGTGAAATGATTTAATTTACATAATCTAATAATCCAACTCCCACAATGATTTAGATTGTACACTGAAGGACCAGGGCTGGAATATAGTAGTGCCCCTGTGAAATACAGACAGTCATCATCTAAACCTGTATCTTAGCTTTCTCGAACACTGAGTTCCTGTTCACCATTGTGTAAGCCTCCACTTGTGATTGAAATGATTGTATCTAAGAGCGGTGCGTCAGTTCTACTCTTTCATTCATTCAATCCTTCAGTAATGCTCAAGGCCCGGTGCACGCGCACACCTCTGTCAGTCTACTATAGAAATACACAGGAGTGAGCATGCAAGGTAAATTTAGCATTTTAAGTTAAGGGAACAGAACCTGTACAGAGCAATGGCCCGTTTGCCCATCAACCCACCTTCAAATTGGTGTGCCAGGCGCAGACAGGGGCAGTATGCCCTGATACTGGTAACGTGCTGCCTGAAAGGGAGACTGGAACCCACGACTGCCCTGGAGGCAACACATTAGTGAAAGGCGGGAAGGCTGCTTGAAGCTGCACCCACTTACACTTCAGAGGGGGGACAGAGATATCCCGCAGGAGGGTGGTGTAAACGCCTGCACCCACTTGCAAGAGTATGTATGAGGACCCATGGGACCCCCTTTAATCTCTCCCGCAGGGCTTTCTTCATGAGACACACTGTGCACCACAATTATGTGACACACATGCTGTGGGCCTTCTGATGGCCTCTTTCCCTCTGCGCCTATGTTTGCCCATTTGCATGGTGTCATGCCACATTAAAATTAGGCGGTGCCCATTTATGATAATGCCAGTGCTATAAGTGTGCTGTGGTATCTGTATTACAGAAGGAGTCATACAAGTCTGTACAGCCCCTTCTGTAATACACCACTGCCCCGGGGTGCAGAAAATGGATGCACAGGCCTGTTGCGCATCCTGGGAAACAGTCAGTAATATGGTCCCTGGTCTCAAGTTTGAACAAGCATTGACAAACCAACAGGGCTGAGTTGTCATCTGAGTTCTGACTAAACAATTAAAAGAGCTTGCTATTATGAAAAAATAAATAAACCATTGCTTGATGTATACAATCAACATTGAAATAAACAGTCTGAAAGAAAATGTGTGATGAATTACAACGCAGCACCCCACAGGTGGGGGACCGCAGCGAGACCAGTCATATCCCAACCAGACATACAATCATTCACCATTCATCTGGCAATTTATACAAGAAGAATCCAATGCAAGACGATTTTCTTGCGTTTTAGAGAATATCACATTCTCCGGCCGTATTTATTACAAATCAAAAACACAACAAATGTTTTGTTTTTCCATATAAATACGACAATAAGTAAAAGTACTGCATAGTGGCCACATGGCCATATCTAATACATAAATTCTCCTAACAAATAGTCCATAAATAATACATGAATACATTAATTTACATCAAATTAAGGAGTCATGCTTGACCACCCTCAGGCCCCTTGTGTTGTTGACTGATTCAATTGACTTGACTTAATTGACTTGGACCCAGGGCAAGACCCTGCCGGTCTCTCCATAAGTTGTCTTCTACAAGGCGAACTCACTTGCCCCCTCAAGACAGAGGGAGCTTGGGCCAGCATAACAGCTGTACCCCCAAACAACCATGCCAGAGCTACCCAATACAGGGATTCCCCCTGGCACCCATTGGGAGGTGGGCCTTGGCCAACTGGTGCCATGTACTGGTCCCTATACCAGCCCACCATCCCCCGTATCCCCAGGGCCGTGTGATGGAGTACCCCGGCTGGCTATGGACAATCGCGGTAGCGGGCGTCCCCAGCCTTCCAGTAGTGATCGTAGTACCCCTGCCCCGGATTGAGCAAAAATGCTTAAACAATCCAATTCTATCCCGAATTCGCCTACACATCTTCTTGATGCCAATGTTGTCTACCAGTCTTTTTGTGGCCAAACATGACTCCTCCTCTGCCATAGGCCTGGATGGTTTCCCGACCAACCAGGCCTCCCCCCCAGATTCTGTTAGTGGGACTGCAGCTAATGCCATCACGGGCTTCAAAACAGACTTATTGCCCCGTAGGCTAATCCAAAAAATGAACGTTATACACATCCCCCTTAGAAGAGAAATGGTCTGTTTTTCCTGCACCGTCTGTAACCGTGGTTCTGAGCAGAAGTTGGCTTCGACAGCTAATGGCAGCATGACCCCGGATCAATGCACTGGCGGTAGCCACGTGACCTAAAGATTGGATTTCAAACGAGATAAAATAAATATCAGTAGACATATAAAAACAGTGTGAGTCAATTGCAATTACATCATTTTATGTAAGCTCTGTTCTCCCGGGAATGAGGAGATGACCTTCTCCCACACCTCACAGTGGGTGCTAACAATGAATGAAGACTAGGTGTCTGTAGGCGGTGGCTCGTGGGGAACTAGCTGCCCGAGCCACCCCGAAAAGCAGCTCCCCTGTATGTTGACCAGCCTATCCAAATTAGCACATGTTTACACAACTCCTGTGCACATGCCCCCACGTGGTAAGTACCAAGGTTCCCACAACATTCCCTAGCTCCGAATGATTGTCAGCAACTCAGGTAGTCTTTTTATTACAAGGGTGGCATTTGAGGATGACGGACCCCTGGGGCCAACTGGTCGCCCCTCCTAGATTCTTCAGCTGCACTCATGCCGCACCAGCTGATGTATAATACCGCAACCACTAAGGAACCCCACTAGATTGCAACCATATTTGGTCAATATTTTTTTTAAAAATCCCCCAACAGGACCAGACGTTTAAGCAAGGATTCCGCTGTGACCAAGTGCGGTTTATGAAGTGGTATGATGGTTCACCCACTCACACCTTCTTCCCCGGGGCCCCTGCCATCCCTATAAATGCCTGTATTATATTAAAAAGACACTTTGTGTGCCTGCCCAGTACCCCAACCTGAAGTGACCTAGCCCTCGATCAAACTGAATCAGGAAGGCCATCATAATAAATACACTAGGTGTTATGGGGCTCCTGCTATCGAGTCCTTGAGCCCTTAAAGGCTTTTGAGACTCCCACCTCTTGTTTCAGCAGTTATAAATCTTATACTATTTATTGGCTCTATGTCCTTTCCTCAGGTTTGGGTTGTAACCTCCCAGACCAACAAAAAACTACAATGATATGTCTGCATCAAAAAAAGAGGGGCGCTCCATAATAAACGCTCTGAGAATTGGACCCCCACTTCGGCATTAACTGTCCTACAGTTTGCACAGTGTTGAAAGGCACGAGGTACAAGGTATAATAAGACATTTGAAACAAAGCCACTTTCATTTATTCTAATGGTTTAGCTGTTAATGTCAGGGAGCGTGAGGGTGACCATGCCTAACCCAAGCTAGGCATGTGCAGTGAGAGCATACTTTCAGTAGCCCTAATCCCATGTGTATTATGTTGGAACATCTTAATAAAAAGTGACAAGGCTTGTGAGGAATTCATACAGCGTTCGACTCATCTTTAGAGTGCTTACTCATATCTCGCAATGAATACTCACCCACCGCCAGAACTAACCCATACGTCAAGAAGTGATGGGAAAGGACTTGTATGCTGCACTTCAAAAGTATAGAGACAACATTTGCGAAAAAGAATACTTTTATAGCAAGGAAGACCGAGTTAAAATGCAATGTAAACACGGACTGTATCACAGCTGTGGATTATTTCAAGGATCCTGAAAAGAAGTGACACAAACTTGTCGTCCACCAAGATGAGTTCTGGGCGAGTTGATTCCCTACCGAAAAACAGATGAGCGTGTCTGTTTGTTGATCTACAAGAGAAGAGATGTCATCAGACATAAATTAAACGCAAAAGAGCACACTCAATGGGAGGGCATGCACCACCATAAGTGAAGCACTATGAAAACCACATCATGACCCGCACCGTGGAACACGCATCCTTCCGATCTGAAGACAGGTGTGCTAGTGTTGCTACACAAGGTCAGCTGCATCATAAACCCACATGCATGAGAGAAGAGCACACCCAGTGCCAACCTAACCCAAGACCCTTCCTAGCGCTGCGCATGGATCTATACACAGGATCTATACACAGGACACCCTAGTGGCAGTAAGTGCACCATGCCTAGTACACACAACACACCGATTAACATCTAGGAACAGTCAGCACTGCATATGAATCCATGAATGGTCTCTGAGCAGTGGAACGGTGTTCGACCGTCCCTACATGCAAGGCGAGCCTGCCTTTTGGTCAAATAGGTTTCATGAAATATGACACCTCCTGTCAGCTTCCTTGGGCAAAAGCCATCAGTGAACCAGTGTTTTTGTGACGTTTAAAGCCATAGCAAATAATTGATAATTGTGTTACCACTACTGTATCATACTTTGCTCAGTCGTAGCACTCTGAAGTCTTGGTGCTGTGCAAGACTCCATACAAACAATTTTTTGGGACCCAACTAATAGGACTCCGAGTCCTCATCACACTTACTGTAATTAAAGGTGAGTCATACATCACTTGCCTCAGAAGTGATGCCCAGTCACATACTGGCCAAGTAGGAGACAGTTGATCCGAGTGACAAACGACCCAATGCATAGCCAACCCTCAGTATGTTGTGGCTGCACATTCAATTGTAGCAGCAGCGGGCTTAAGAGGAGAGCCCTTTGGCACCGGCATGTTCTTACTTACAAATTAACACTGGGTGTATAAGCGCCTGTCCGCTCCTGCCACTCACGGGGCTGCCTCTCTGTCAACATATTTTTAGTGTGTTGGCTGGATTCATAAACCAGTTGACCATTCTGTGGGCAGTGTGCACTACTGAACTGCTCAACCATATCATAGTGTTGAGGGCAAAAATATTATTGAATCTTTTTTCCTTTTTTGGTAAAATGCACCGTGATGCCGCCTAATTCAAGGTATTTCCAAATTTACTGTTAAACATAACCTACATTCATATTTGCTTCTAGGTGAAGAAGTATCGCCATTAGCACGGATATCACCCCCCACAAAAACGGGTAGTTTTCTTACTTTTAGAAGGTATTGTCGGGATAAAGCCATGTGGCGAAGGTTACTTCACTCCTGCTACTTTGTGAAGGAAGAAGTGACCTCTCTTAATTCTGCTGCCAAACAGCGCTGATACAAAAATGTTCAAAATTTAAGGTGCGTACAGGCAATGTATTTTGAAGCACTAGTCCGTAGGAAGAATATGTTAGAGCAGTCCAGACGCATTTCTTAATCTGGATGATATCAATACCCACGAGTCTAAAGCCTTCCTTCACCAGCCGAAACAAAGAGGGGGCTTGCCACTTCCCCGTGACTCACAAACGACCGGGAGCGCAAAGGCCAAGAACAACATCAGATTCTCCGCGAAGAAAGATGCACCTTTCCTTCAAGGAAATAGGTGAGAGCAATTTTTATCTTTCCTGCTACATGAGCCCTTGTGCGCGTTCAAATTATTTTAATGCAGTTAAGGCCTAAAGTTTTATTCAGTTTCAAAAACAGGGTGGGCGTTTTATAAACTTGTATATCAAGCTTAAACAGTACTTTGTTGCATACAGCTTAAAACGGAAGACATGTACATAATCTCAGTGAAATCACTAAAAATGAGTAGGAAACCTCTGCTGTGGCATATTGTGTAAGAACCATCGCAGACAGAGCATTATAACAACGCAGACAATCATTTTAAACATGACACAACCAAACAAGTTCTGTTAAGAACCCAAGCTTTACAAATGCAAAAACGGTAACAGTAGTCGCCTCTTTCTCCCATCTTTTTCTCTCTGTCTTGAGCCTCCCTGTGCTGCTGCCATTTATACAAAGACCTGGGGAAACAGACAAAGGCACTAGCCGCAGCCCTAGGCTGTCCTTTCCGGCCCCCATCGCTCCAGCCCACCGGGAAATGCCCGGTGGAATAAAAACCAAGCCAGCCCTTCCCTCGTCTGGGGCTACAATCCAACTGAACGCCATTGAAAACAATAACTTGGAAGAGACCCCTCCACCCCCACCAAGCAAACTATTTACACAACGTGTCTCAGCAAGGCAGTTTTATACGTATCTCCGTTCCTTTAATTCACCCTTAAAAAATACAATGATCTGTGATTGTTGCATTCCCTAAGAAACGACGTAAATCCCAGAATATCTGATGCTAAATAAGTGTAACATAAATAACAAGGTCTGTCTGTACACCAGCGCTGGGAAGGAGAGGGCTGAACCGGGAAAAAACAACAGAAAGCCAACACCCACACTGTGGCACTCTGATTCTAACGATTGCCCAGGCACGCCATAATACAGAAAAAACATCGTTCTGCCCCCACCCCCATCAGCTCCACAGTACCCTGCGAGATTCATCTCGCCTCACCTCCGATCCCGCACGGCCGCCTCCTCACCAAGGTCCCCGACACGGCAACAGGCCTCCCACAACAGAAGGGGAAAAAACATCCTTCGCCCATCACCGCACCAGGAGCCCCTGGGAGGCGACCCCCTAACAGGCCCATGGAGGGCCTCAGAAAAACGGAGGGAAAAAAGAGGAGCACTCCGTTGTTAGCAAAACAAAAACAGGTTGGTGGCGGCAGCGATCGTCAGGGGGTGGGGGCCCAGGCACTGATGTGTAGCCTGGCGACCTTAGACTGGTATTTAACATACCCTGCCCCCTGAGGATTGCCCAGGCGACCCCTCCACCGATGTGAGCAACCAATGGTTGCTGACCGAGGGGGATAGGAAAAATACAAAAAGTGGCCACTGTTGGCCCCAGCCTCTGACCGGTCCAATCCGGCCCACACCTGTCTTCGGGGCCTGTGACCTGGCGGCTTGGCCCCGTGTCCAGAGGAGGCTAAGTGAAACAGCCACCTTCCGAAGGTGAGCGAGAAATACTCCTCTGAATGCAAACAACCCCCACTCTATGTGGGGCATATTTACAAGCCCCTTGCACCTCCTTGCGCCGCCCTAGCATCATTTTTTTTACGCTAAGGAAATGTTATGGAGGCCCTCACCGTGCGCCATATTTACAAAGTGGCGCAGTGCATGCATTGCGCCACTTTGAAACCCCTTGTGCCACATTATACCTGTGCCAAGTATAATGGATGCAAGGGGGCGTTCCCACACAGGGATGCCTAATAAAATGGTGCAGTGAATCATTTTTGGCACCTGCACAGGGCAGGCGTTAAATTGACACTCCCATAATGGGCCTCCCTGTGCTTTGCCGGACTAGTGCCATAATGTATGGCACTAATCTAGCAAAGCGCCACAATAGCATGATAAGTATGATGCTGTTGTGCTAAAGTGTGCCAAGGTGTGCTGTATAGTAAATACAGTGCTACCACTGTGACATCAGGGGGTGCAGAGTGACACAAGAAAAGTGGCGAATCAGAGTTGATGTGCCACTTTCTTGTAAATATGCCCCTATGTATATTTTAAAACATTGATAATAATAGGTCCAGCATACAGATGCCCAAATGCCCTGACTTAAAAATGATAGTTGATACAGACAACCCTGAGGCTGAATGCGGTCCGATAGCACAGCTGGGAAGGTGCAGTTATAGTAAATACAAGGGATGTCAGACTTGAGTGTAATGGATTAACGCAAGAATGAATTTTAGAACAAGTGTGAAAATGACAATTTTACAAATTATTCCGTGTGAACATAATGTGTGAGGCAGGCAGTGCATGTGAGAGCTGGGATTTCCCGAGATCAGCAGCAGCTCCTCCGCTAAGAGTGAGAAACGTCACCTCACTGCTTTGTGCAGTGAAGAAAAGGGAAAAATAAAAAGATAATAACACAATGTTATTATAATTTTATTTTTCCTCAGGAGTCAGGATAGGGCGGGGCTGGGCTAGAGGAGGGGGTGGAGGCGGAGTGGAGTACACCAACTGATGTGTGCCTTGATGGTGTGAGCTGTCTTAGCAACGTTCACTGCGTGACTTTAAAAACTATGTAGGCACTACACTGCCCTGCAATTTGCCCTTCAATCACAAAGGAATACATCATATACAAGTTTCATATCGATGACCCTTTAAGTGTAATTTACACACAGGGTAACAACTTTGTGAGACGCTCATGCATTATACACGGAAAGGAGCTTGTTGGTTTGCCCAGGGTCAGGAGAGGCAGTAACCCGGAAGTACATAAAATTGCGGCACAGGCGGCATGACACTGTGTGTATATAGAAGGGGTCAATTGTAGCCAGCAAGGTGCCAGGCAGCAGTTATCACGGAGTGTATGTTTTTACATGTATTACAGCATTCAGGCCTCGTTGGAAAGGAAGGGAGAGCTGGTCAGCGAGGGCCCGGGCATGATTTGGAGCAGTGTACACAATTAGAGGAAGGTGCACTGAAGCTATAGGCGTGTCAATGTATCCACAGAGCATGGCAGTATACAGTCGGACTGTTGCAGAACGAGTCATTGTGTGGTAGTGCATAGAGCAGTATGCCTATGACTTTGGGCTTCTTGCGAAGCGCTGCAAAGCACGTGAAGGTTGCTTTAAAGTGCTGTTGGCTCAGATCCCCAGATCCCCACTAGGAGAGCCTTGGATGTTGGAGATATTAATTCCGCACCTTCGGAGGTCATGATACCGGCTGTCCTGATAACTCTGAGGGTGCAGAATTAACGGGGAGCCGAGCAGAACCCTTTGAACCGGCTCAGTCCTGTGGAGATCGGTTGTTCTAGGTGCTGTAAGTCCTCATTTTGCCGGTAGATCCGCGGTGGTCCCGTACGCCATCATTCTGATAGAACCTGTAATAGAAATTAAGAGGCACGTAATAGGGCCCTTGGATGAGGGAGACATGCGTGGCATATAATGTACAGACTTTGAGTGAAACAGCGACATGGTGTGCAGTGTCCTGGCGGTAGCTGGTAGTTTACAGACAGGATTGTGGACAGACAGGGATCCTGTACAGTCTTGTTTGGCCAGATGAAGGCGGGAATTGGCGCTAGGTAGAGTGTTGCATGTAGATGTCAGCTTGCTTTATGCAGACGACCTTGGCAGTCAGAAAACAGATCAAGGGCACAGCTTCCATGGGTGTAGCAGGTGCAGTGGCACCGGGGATCAGAGGCTTGAGCGGCCTCCTGAACCCTGATTATTGTTGTATTTCACAGGATAAACAGCGACCACGAAGTCCAATTGCTTCTTCGCGCTGGACCCACGTCCCCTGGCTACGCCACTGAAACACACAGTGATTTTAGTTTACAAATGGTGCATGACAGAAAACAGGCACATTTTATAGATGCGAGGCGACAGGGGCGTAACACAGGCCTCTGCAGCCCTTGCGGAAGAGCAGGGCCCTCTGCCCTTCAGGGGGCCCAATTCAGCCGAAGTCCAATGAATAACGGTGAGATAGAAGACTCAGGGGCCCCTCATCACATTTTGCGGGAGCCCTCATCAGTTCGTGTCATGCCACTCGAACCGAAGTTGGAAGCGTATGATGTCACTTTGTGCAGAGGGTGGAGGACGTTTACAGATACTCTCTGCGCAATACACGCGGCACATAGCATAGAGCCGGACCACCTTAATAGTAATGACGATTTATGGGTAACAAAGAATGGAATAGAATATACACACAGAAGTGAATCACTAGATCTCTGGGTGACTAAAAATACATTCTGATTGGATTCCCCGAAATAATATTTATCTTGAGGCCCTTTTCAGTTCAAGTGAGGTTGCAGCAGGGCGCCACCGTGTGGTCCGCTTTTGCAACTATCGGCTGTACAAGCCAGATGCTGGAGCAGTTTAGGAAAATCAATCATCCCTCATATTGTTAATCCTGGAATGTACCAACCAAAATCTAGAGCGTAAATGGCACCATTACAACCCCTGAAGCTCAGTCGTGCACAGAGAGTTTCCACAACCAGTGTGGTCTCGTGGGCTGCCGCCTTTCTAATAGACTCAAGCTCACAGGAATGCAGCTCAAAGGAACGTTTTACGTGTCAATAATTGTTTAATTTATTGACAAATAGTTATTCTAACAAATTAAGCAATTATAGACACGTAAAATGTTCATATGAGCTGCATTCCTGTGAGTTTGAATCTATTAGACAGGCGGCAGCCGATGCGACCACACTGGTTGTGGAAACTCAAGAACGGGATCAGCATCTAACCACAAAGTATGACTTTCCTCGGAGTGTGCTGGGTAAAATTAGAGCAATATTAGAAGCTATTGCAAAATGCTGGTTAAATGAAGAAGCTGTGGAGGTAGAGCGGTTGACCTGCGGCCACCCCCACCGCACCTGGAAGACCGAAACCAATTGCATGGATAGATTAATGCCTCAAGTGCAGTGGTGTGCCAGTCTACTGCAAGGGTGTTTAAATGTAGCCACAGAGATCCAACACGAGAAGCCATGGTATGACCTCTGGACGTGCTTCATTGAAACGCACGCTAGGTGCTATCTCAGCCAAGTAGTATTTGGACCGGGCATGCCCTTCCGTCAGGGAATGAGTATACTCGTTTACTATAGATCAAAAGTTGAAGAGCTGCTATGTTCAACTGAACTCTTGCATGCCACAGCATGCCCGTAATGTACCATACTATACCCCTAACATACCATGGTAACATGACATCCTTTACCCAAAGGAGTGCTCTAAAACACAACTATGGCATTTGTTTCACAAAACCTATGGGCATGTTGATTTTCCACATACTCTGTGAGGATTTATCCGAAGGCCCTTTTTGAGTTGTCTGCATGCTTGTGGACAGAAGACTTGGAGCCATGAATTGTGCTAGACTACATTTTATTAGAGGTGCCCTCACTGTTACGTTTTGTTCTATTACTTCTGGGGAGCACGTCTCTTCCCATGCTGTCCCTGCTCTTTCCACCTCAGGAATGAGTCATGCTCTTCCTCACTTCCTGTCCAACCCTTGGCGCAGGAAGTGTTCTGATGTGTCCTGGACCTGGGACGGTGCTGCATTGTCCTTGTGTCCTCGCAACATGGCATCTCTCCCCTTCTTAGATAAAAGCAACCCAGCTCTGCAATGATGGAGTAAATCACCCTTAACAAAAAACACAAGTATTGCGAATTAAACATCGCTTCCGATCTGATATTCCCAGAGAGCATTGACACAGCCATAGGTATGGACTCCCACAGAGCAATTGCTCCTACAATTCAGACTTATGTAACAATCGACTCTCACAACAGGCATTTTGTACAGTTAGTGAAGCTAAATTTCTACAAGAGGTTGACTAGAAACCTATAACATAACGCATAGTCCAATGATTGCGCTTTAGATTGTGTTATGCAGGGAACTCACATGTCATTCTTGCATCCACCAGCAGCCAACTATGCTCTTTCAGTTCTGTTTGGATGTGGTCGTGCTTTCACAGTTTAAGATGCATTGTGGCTGTTTGACTTAGAAGCCTTTGCTGTACATTGCAAAGTTTCTTTCGGAGCCCTTTGGAAATGATGTTACAGCAAACAAGCTGTGTCATCACCAAGTGTCACATCACTTTGCCCCCTGTTTTGGAATTGGGTGAGCTGGGGCAATGTACGGATCAGGGAAAGTTGCAAGTTGACTCCATTGAAAACAGCACTGTGATAGTAAATGAAGGGAAGCTCGGCCGAATCTAGGGCCAGATGTAGCAAAGGGTTTTTCCCATTCTGTGTCAATGGGAAAATGTGTTCGAACATATGGCCCCTAGTCCCTGGAGCTTCTGATCCAGAGACCCAGGTGCTCGAAACAAACATCTGCTTCCAAGCACTATATCCTGTCTCCATGTGTCACTCTGTGTCCCACCGCCACATCAGCAGCCTCCCAACAACACAGTCCGACTTCTCACTTGGACATGCTGTGCTCTCAGGGCACATTCATTGTTCTCCGACTTTGTAACCAATAACCAGTTAGCTCACAGCCTTGCCTTGCACTCAGTAGACTACTCACTACTCAATAACCAAACACCCACATCTCAACACTCCTACGTGCACAGAGCTTCGTTGCCATTTGCAAGGTTTGCACTCCATGAATCCTTCACATTTTACTGCTGCCTGCATCTCTCACATGTCACACCACAAGATTCTGCAAACATGTCAGGCATTGGATGAGTCCAGATTTATTCCTTCATCAAACAGCCATGGCCATGCCTTGCTCACGCATTGTCTTACTTCACACTCCGTCACTAAATCCTTTTTCACTAATGACCTCCTCGGTAAAACGTCTACCAAGTCATGAAAACCATTGCCAGACCGACAGCTTAATAAAATAGACGCCATTCAGACGGCCACAGTTCCGACCGTTTCCTACTGTGCACCGTGCACTCTTATAAGTGTGTCACCCACCCTAACACCGTCGCTGGAAGTTGAAGGTCTTCAACCGTGTTTTTGTGTGGCCTGATAGCCACACATTGCCAGCCGCTCACTGAAAGATGCGCTTATTTCCCAATCAGCATTGCATTTGCCGCTCAGTTCCTATTTATCGTGAGGAAATGTTGCCCCGTTAAGAGAGGTTCGACCTGAGTCCATTTCTGATTCTGTTTCAGGCTGGCGGGAAGCATTACCATCCCACGTGTGCCCGGTGTGTCCGCTGCCAACAGATGTTCACGGAAGGAGAAGAAATGTACTTGACAGGTATGAGATTTCAGACTTTGAGACGCACGTGAACAAAATAAACAATGGTACCTTTGCATGTTTAAGGAACCAGGGATTACAAGAACATTAATGTAACTCTAAGGAGTTGTCTGGTCACGTGACAGAGAAACAGTGATAATGTGTTTGCCATAAAGAAGTGTGCCAAGAGTAGAAGCTTTTTTTCTGCCCCCCCAAAAAAGTTTTGTATTTCCTAATGGTCCCCAGAGAGCACCTAGCACATTTATTATTGCTTTGGCCTAAAATGGCCTCAGCAGCCACCCACAGTTTGCCCAACAGTGAAATTGCTCCAGAAAACATTATTTTATATGAGAAACCTCACATGAATCCCGCGATAGTTGCATGATCCAAAGCGAGACAGAAAATGTTGCTTCATCTCTAACCTAATATGACCTCCAAAACACTGGTATTTTGTTTTTACTCTAAGATGGTTTCCTAACCCATTGATGGTTTGCCTGACCTGAAGATAGCCCCCCCAAAACAGTGATGTTTTGTCTGATAAAAGAGTGATTTGAAAGAGCGACTGGTGCGTTGCTACCATCCAAAATGAAAGTTGTTCACGTTGCAGCTGCACACAGAGGTCGATCTCCATATAAAAATCAAAGTTGCCTTAGCCCCCTCACCCCCCATGAACTGGTTCATGTAACCGTAGCTAATCCCATTAATCCTCAAAATTGTACTTCCAGGGGCTCACTTCCCTTTCACTTTATTACATCATATTTTTAGAACGTGATAAAAAATATTGGAGCACTCACAAATGTAATATTTCAGTCATAACATTTACAGCGGCGGCTAGCAAGTAGTTACAGTTGGGGGGTGATTGCACGATTGCAAGGTGAGTGGCGACTGTAAATAAAAAAGAAATAGCCACTTACCTTGCTTCTTGCTGCATGACGTCCTCGCTCAGGTCTGTGCTCAGCAATATCTCCTCCAGGCTAGTTGGGCTCTAGCAAATTCCCCTAACCAATCCTGGTGCTGTTCTCATGCTGGTAAGCAGCATGAGAGCAGTACCAGGATTGGAGGGAGGAGCCTCTCTCAGTGCTCTCAAGAGCACTGGAGGTCTGTGCTTTCTCTAAGAGTCTTAAGATGAGCCTGTCTGGCTGGACATTGCAAGACAACTGGCCAAAGAGACATGCACACTTTTAAACTTGTGCACAGGCAGCCCACCGCTCCTCCCTGGTGCTGCTCCGCACGGGTTGACAAATAATAAAATGGTAATGAATTAACTTCATTACCATTTTATCTTTCACTCTGGGGCTCCTCTGGGGGCATTTTAGTGGGGCGATGCTCCTCCACTCTAATGGAGGAACTGCCTCTGAACATTTATTGTTTTCATGGAGGAATTTATATTTTTATAGGGATACTGTGCATATGCTGTGAACTAAGCTACACGAATAGATAGATGGCAGATACTTTAAACCACATGTTTATTAAACATTAAATTAGGTATAGCTGTTTTAATAATAGCTGTGGATCCTACTACTACTTACTACTGCTACTACTACTAGTAGTACCTCTATAGGTACCTACCCGCTACTCTCTACTGCTACCAGCGGTTGAGGGTATGCTAGTGACTGCTGGGGATATGTCGAGTTAAACAGACAGACAGTTTGCAACATGGTTCATTAAACATCTCCAGCTTCTTGAAGTGCGAAGCATTTAAAAAAGACCGATAAAAAGGTTCTGTGTCACAACTGAAAGAATTGTTTCTGCAGCTACCAAGAGACACCAGCTGGGCAGTTATAGCCAGGTCACTTGGTTTAAAGATGGTTGCCGTGCTAGTTGACATTTTTGCCAAAACGATGCAGATAGTCCTTTCAGGGGAAGATTGATGGGTGACACCAAGCCTCATACCTTCATTTCAAGGCTGTTGTTGCTTATGTTATTCCCTAAACTCTAAATGAGGAACAAGACAAGAAAGAAGGGCGGGCAGGACATCATCTGTTGTGGATGTTCCATTGCTATCTTCCTTTAAATGAGGCCCTTTGTACTCTAAAGTAAGGTACGTGCCCTGGAGGCCTGGATTGGAGTCAAAAGGAGAGGATGTAGCTCAAAGGCATGCGCTGCCAACATCGGAGCTGGGGGATTCGAGTTCAAATCTCGGTGTCGGCGCAACATTCTGCGATTCTGGGCAACTTGCGTACTCTCCCCCTTGCCTACAATTCAGCACCTTGAGACCCTCACTGGTGATTTGCCGAGCTTTAAAAATCCTGGATTTACAAAAATAGCCATGGGCATTTATTCTATTACAAGTAGATACTATCTCAAGAAAGACGGAGCAGGCTTTGTTAGGTTCCCAATGTTTACAAAAGATAGTGCCAAATGGTGCATTCTACAGCACGCAGAGCTTTTCAAGGCAGGAGCTCATGAAATCGTACAGCACTTCAATGTCTGCCACACTGCCAATTAGAAATGTATGTACCCTTCACTAAAATCATACATCGTACAGCAAATATGTTTATGCCACAAGAGAACCGAAGCCTGGAACATTGTGTCCCAGCAGAAAACACTGCCATTACAAAACCTGTGCTGAGAGAAGTTAGGCCCCATTGTATTCTGTGCCAATAGATACAATTCCTGTCATAGATCCTGAGCTGGTGAACATTCCAGCAGTGTGAGTGAGTCAGAAAATAAAATACAATCCGAACTGGTGCAAAGATATGCCACGGTGTAGTCCTACCGCTCCATCTCAGATATAGCCATTTTTTAGTTGTTAGCTGCACTCTGAGTCACTGTTACCTCGCCTTTAGAAGCTTGCACTTGTATGCAAATGTTACTGATAATAATGTTCACTGGTGTGCCTTACAGGGCCAAGGCATGTTGTTAGAGTGACTGTAGGATAGTTGCTCCAATTGTATTGGAGAGCCACTGAGGCAGCATAGTGAGATGAATGCAGGCTCGGGAAATAGTGTGAGAGGTGTGGTATAGGCAGGCTTTCCTTAAACAGGAGGGGAGCATTGTAAAGGCAATGAACATGGGTTTTGGGAGGTGGTTGTAGTGTCCTGCTAGACACATACTCGTATTTGTACCAGCCTCTCCCTGAGTGCTGGCTTCCACACTTACCCCACACTCACCCAACACTGGCATCACAAATGATGTGGCATCCAACAATAAAAGGGGTTGGGCGCCCCTGTCCTAGGCCAGTTGCAAGAACACCAACTATGTCTCTGTGTCACTTCTTTGCCTAGCATGAGGGCCCAGGGTCTTTGACACCACATTGGCTATAAGTGGGTCTGGCCCAAGTAAACTGCTGTGAAGGAGGAGGAGATATATATCTCTTCAGGTGCGGCTGCTATAGCCTGCCAGGGAGAGTGTCTACATTGCCCACGACGAGGGTGAACCCTTCCTCAGAGCAAGAAGGACATAATGAAGACATCTCCAACAGGTCACAGCGGAGAAGCGGACAGCAGTGCTATTGGCAGGACACTTATGGAGGATGCGCTCATCAAGATATGCCAGGGCCCATGCCATGATATGCCCAATAGCAGGTGACACACCTGTAGTCGATTGAGTTCACTGCCACCTGTCCTGGCAAGAGAAAAGATGAGCAGTGTACACCTCATGAGGTGAGAGCCTCACACACAAACCAGCAGTAAGGCCCAAATGGATGACTCCTTGCACAGCAGCTACTACAAACAGAACACGAAGCTCCCGCAACTCCTGCCTTCTTTGCGGTGCATGGGAGAGATCTGGCGGCCTGATGTGAAGTGCTCGGTGAGAAGTGTTTCTGCTGGTAGCTGTATACAGCACCCTGCCAGCAGGGAAGAAGATCGGGGCTACCACCACGAGAGGAGATTGTCCTGTAGCAGGCCAGCTTTCTGTGAGCTGGAGGTTGTCTGCAAGAGGGGAGGGGGGCTGCTCCTGCATTGTGCAGACCCTTGCACCTGCATCCTGAGTGCCCGCGAGGCCCGCAAGCACCTGAGAAGTTGCCCTGGCATCCAAATGAATGGCTGCAGTGCCACCTAGTGGCAATTCCCCTGGACCGGCACCCTATCACCCGTGAACCACACAGTAGAAGAAAAACTGCATAAGTGGTAACACTTACCTCCAAAGGCTGGTGGAACCCACCAAAGCCTTGACCAGGCGTGGACCGTCCTTTAGGACGGAGGGGCCACGCCCCCCCCCCCACCTTTTGCCCCTCATGAAGAGTGTTTGTCAGGCTGAACAAAGGTCAGCCTGATAGACACTCTTCATGTTCAGGTCAGGCAGCCAGGAGCAGATGTGCATGATTTGCGCAGACTCCTGGCTGCCTGAGCTGAACTTTGCTGGGCTGAGGAGGTCACAGCTCCTATTGGTGTGACCTCCTCGGCTTAGCAAAGGTGCCTCGAGGCCCTCCCCTGTGTGACGAGGAAAGCATCACCCATTGACTTTGCCCTGGGTGCTTCAGGTTTAAGCCCTGAAGCGCCCAGGGCGAGTGTCAATCAGCGACACTTTGTCACAGAGGGGGGTGGGGTCAGCAGTCTCACTGACCCCATCCTACTCTGTGAGGAGGCTGGGACTGCCGCTTTCCCTCATTGGCTGACCTAAGATCAGCCAATGAGGGAAGGCGGCAGTCCCAACCCTCCTGGGATCTCCGAGGCTGAAGGTAAGTGTGTGTGATGCTTTAAAATTAATGTTTGGTGCGTGCATGCATGTTTGAATGTTATGAGTGTTGTTAATAGATGTGCGTGCACGCGTGTGTGTGTGAAAGAATGAGTGTGTGTGAAGTTTTAAAATGAATGTTTGGTGCATGCGTGCATGTTTGAATGTTATGAGTGTAGTTAATGGATGTACGTGTGTGTGTGTGTGAAAGAATGAGTGTGTGTGTGCGCTTCCTGCCTGCCCCCCTCCCTCCTAAAGCTGCCGGCCGCCACTGGCCTTGACTAGCCCCCAGTGCCGTTCTGCACAACACCCATGTGGGCAACACAGACCACAACTGCGGCAGCCAAGTAAACTGCTTGCAGTGCCACCTAGCGCCCAACTGTGGTACCACAACAGAACAATGAACAAAATTTGCAGAGAGGTGACCTGACACTCTTAAAAAAAGAAAGACAACCCGCCTAGCAGAGAGAGCCCTCCAATTAAGCAATTGGGGCTGTGACAGGAGAAAGCACTCCTTGCTCCCTGATAGCTGTTTGATATCGTTACACAGAAATGGATAGTCAGTTCATGTCATGCAGCAGCCCAGTTACAGAGTCTTTGGGAAGAGACCTGTAATGGAGCAGCTGAGCAATCTGGGGGAGGAAAAAGAAAACCTGTTAAGTCGATTGTTGTAAGAGAGAAAGGACCCCAGGCCATCTACATTGATCCTAAAAAGTGCAGTGTAATCGCAGAGGCTACCCACAAGAGGGCGCACATGTCTTAGAAATGCAGCAAAAGGAGAAGTGAAGTATCAGGAGTGCAAGGAGTAGTGGGTGCACATTCTAGCCCCACAAGCTCAAACAATATAATAAGACTTATAATAAGAGAGTCACAGCCTGCAATGTCACCCAGCAATGGACGGACTACGGTCTCAGCTGCTGAACAACCCAAATCCCAGCACCCCTGGGATGAAAAGCGGCAGACATTGAAGCACCTCAGGAAGCACCTAGGTGACACGATGGAAATCCACCTAGTACAACCCAATAAAGAGATTGGCCAACTTAGCATCACATGCCCCATTTGCAGGGGAGAGATGGATAACCCCCACATAGAGCCAAAGGAAGCCCAAAGCTGCCAGCCAAGAAAAGTCCATCTGAGGTAATGGAACCAAAAGCAGCAAAGAACCTAAGCAGTAAGGCCAGCAAGCCCACTGAATGCCTGAGGAGTACTGTACACTGTGTGCACACCCCCCAGCAGCCATCTACCGCTACCACAATCAAGAAGAAGTCCTCAAGCGAAGGCTGAAGAAGGGTGATCCAGTGAGCATAGCACCAAGAAGATCCCAGAGGAAGAAACAGGACCTGCAAGAGATCCATGAAGAGAAAGAGTTAAGGCCTACTGACAGGACAGGACCTGAGAGAGGTCCACAAGGAGAAAGAGTCAAGACCCATCAACAGGGCCGGGCCTGTGTGAGGCCACGATGGAAGAAGGTACACAGTCCTGGGAACAGGACGCGACCAGGGAGAGGTCCATGTGAAACAAATATGCAACGCCACATCGCTGTGAGAAACCTGGTCAGAAGAAGAGGAGAGCGTGGCACAATGCCATATTGTGAAAGAGAATGGAAAGGAGAAGAGGGAAGGGCTTGGCACGATGCCACATCATGAAGAAGGATTGAAGAGGAGAAAAGGTGTGTGACAGAACAGTCACACAAAAGATCCCAACAACCACAGGAGGAGGGAAGAAATGTGTCAAGACCGAGGACTTGTACCACCACCTGAGAGTACATCCATCAACACAACCCAGCCAATAGGGTGCAATGACATCACTAGCGACAGCCCAGCGGGAGTACCGAATGTAAGCTGCCTGTGTGCCCGAACTGCGTAGCTGCCCCGTTCTTCCCAGTGCGACCTTCCAGCCACCTGTCACTGGCTGCTAGAGACAGATGGCATCCCTGCTACTGACTGAACATGCCGTAGAAGAAGAAGAACCCCACATGGCTATGAAGCCCGTCCAGTCATCCTCACTCCAAGAAAGACATCACCACCTGTTGTACAGGTTGCCAGAGAGTCAGCATTACCACATGCATCACCAGAAAAACCTTAGAAGCACCTCACCACCAGACAGGGGCCTTACGCCTGCAAGCCATCAGGAAACTGATGAGGCACTCCTGGGGCAGTGGAGGACCAATCACCCACAGACTATCTGTTAGGCCCCACATGCACCTGAGTCCTGCCGCATGAGCACACCCGACCATGAGACATCTACCCTTTGTGGTTGCATGAGCGACTTGGCAGTGACCCTGATGGGGGTTCCACAGCAACCTCTTCACACGGCCTATGTGAGGCCTCGCACAGCCCGTGAGAACCCAGCGAAAAGGGCCTCAAGGGAATCCCTGCATGAGAGATGAGTTTGAAGCTGCTCCAACAACATGTACCGGGAGACACTGAGGCCTCAGAAGAAGTCGTCCAAACATTGCACTGTCATCCCAGTCTTTGCGGGTTTACCTTTCATAGAGCCAAAGCACCTCCAAAGAAACCTCTGCAGCAGACTCCACCAGTGCTGCTGATGCACCCCTGTTGGACAGTTGACACCAACAACCACAAAAAGAGCAGGCAGGACTGACCAAAATGGCATGTGTGGACTGTAACCCATCTGACATGCTGTAAAAGGATATTGACTCCATCTACACTGTGTCCATGCCCTGAGTCATCTGGTTAGGCTACAGATGTGTGCCATGATGGCTGGGTGCTCCCAGCTGCCCCTGTCCAGTGTATCCTGAGGACTTCCTGATGAGACGTAGAGACTCAGGGCCTCATTACAAGTTTGGCGGAGGGGATTACTCCTTCACAAACGTGACGGATATCCCGTCCGTCGTATTACAGGTTCCGTCATATCGTATGGAACTTGTAATAGGGTGGACGGGATATCCATCACATTTGTGATGGAGTAATCACCTTCGCCAAACACGTAATGAGGCCCCCAGTGTTTTATTTTGTTGTTTATTGTTTTCCACAGGTTGGACTCTTTTTTTTTTTTTTTTTTCATAAAGTTTGGTAGAGATGTGGTGTGCTGCTGAACACAGACTAGTGTTTCTACCAGCCTCTCCTTGTGGGCTGGCTCAGCCCACAATAACCCAACACAGGTGTCACAAGTGATGTGGTGCCTACCAATAAAAGGGGCCGGGAGAATGTCCCCTGGACCTGTTGCAGGTGCACCAAGTAGGTATCTGTATCACTTCTTTACCTAGCATGAGGGCCTAGGGCCCACAATACCACAGTGGTCTATCTGCAAGAGTCATGTGAAATGCATAAGTACTAGTGATGTGCTCTAATAATGCAGATAGATGCAGCTAAGTACAGGGCATGGTTGACCAAGGTTTGAGAAGCTGCACACAGGCTAGGTGTGCATGTGTGCAGCATTGCTGAGAAAGGGCTATGCGTTTAAATTGGTGATATATGTGAGGTTCTATTAGTGACACAATGACCAACAAATATATCTTATTTGAGCAGAGGAGTATTCAAATTAATACCCTTTGTGTTATCAGAGGTCAAACTGACTTGTGGAAGGGCTGCCACACTGGAGGATTCAGGGCGATATTATGCAATGTCTCCGGATTAAAGATATAAATGTGTGGTGAGATCCAGTTAGCAAGATGCAGGTCAGATGGCAACAAGAAACAAGGAGTTAGCCAATCATATATGGTTCTTATGTGCTATCGAGGTGTGGAGAGTGGTTTTCCATTGGATGCGCCCTGGAGCAGACAAGCCATTGTGTGCCAAGGTCAGCCACGAAGGTCATTACTGGAATGTATTGGTGAAAGGCTAAGCTGTGAGATGGGGATAGTTCTTAATCCCCATGGCAGATTATGTGAAGTGTTAGTACAGCAGGACTCCAGGCTTGAGGTCCTTTAACTATAAGAGTGACAAAGGGGAATTCTATCACGGGCAGTTGCCTTTTGCTGCTTTGAAATTTTCCTAAAATGACAATCAAGATGACATAGTGCTGTCAATAACACCATCTTGCTGCTTACTTATGCAAAGAAGCAGGTAATTTATGTCAGAATACTGCATCAAACGCCAAAAACGTATTATTATATATCTGGGTGCTGCCTAGGTATTACAGAATACTGACAGTTACATCAGGATGCCACTATATCTGCCAGGCACTGCCAGAACAATAGTGTGGGGTAGTAAGTGCTATATAAATGCAATTACAAGTACATTGTTCTATTATGCCGGGAGGCGAAGTGGTGGTGTCCCTTGTGCAGTTCCATTATGCGCCTGGTGCTGCCCAGCGATTCCCCTCCTGCTGCAATCTTCCAAATGTTTTGCTGACTTCTTCAGAAAACTATGTCCTATAGTGCTGCTTCCCTATTCCCTCTATTGTGCCTACAATATTTCCAGTGGTGCTTCTAAAATCCGTCCTTAGTTCAACATAGAATATCCTTTAGTGCAGTAGTGCCGCTCGGCCCTAGTGCAGTCTGTCTGCCCCTTAAATGTAACTATTCCATCTGGCGCAGCTCAATTTATTCAATTTCTGTTGCTAAATTATGCACTGGAAATGCGATCACGTGCGCCTTTCATTGGTGCTGAGAGATGCTCCCCTATATGTATGTTCAAGGTAGTGTAATGAAAAATTCACAGAGTTTCCTTTTTTGACGTGAACCACAAATGCTCACGTTCTGGTTGTTCGCCTTGTTCCTCTGCTCCCACAATAGGATGTTTCCGCAAATGGTCTTTAATTATTTGACCAGGCATAGTGGAATCGTTTCGGGAATCTTACATAACAAGCTAAATGCTGAAAATCATGTGAGATTATGCCACCATAATGATAATCACACCCTGGCCCAATGGAAGCTGTTCCAGAGTTTAGTGGCAGGACAGCAAGCCAAACTTTTTCAAGATTGCAGACTGACAGCCTGTGAGGAGAGGAAAAGTTGCTGAGGTGGGTCCACGAACCCCAGCTATAGCAGCTGTCATTGTGTGACCTGGAGATAGACAGGCATGTTTAAACATACATTCATAAATTCATCCATCTAAGTGTAGCGCAGGGTAACGTCTTGTAATATATAGCATCCCGAGGGGGTCGAGGCTTCGGCCCACTGGCAAATTTCCTAGTGAGAGTCAGAGCTGACTGCTAAACGCAAGCACTTTTAAAGTTTCCTAAATGAAAGTGTTGTGGATAACAACATATGACCCTACATAAGGATATTTCCAGAAAGGATGGTTGCAAACAGAAGCACTGATCTCAGGTGGTCGGATGCAGAAACAAATTGCAGAAGAAATGTACCCAGAATTTGCACATTTACATTATGGTTCATATTGGGATCAGATGTTGAAATGAAAAGTGGGATCCATGAGTCATGGGTTGGGACTGACCGCTACCACACTTTTTAATGTGTGACTAACTAATTGTTTAAACGCTAGCAGGAAGGAGGTGGCTCTTCTAATGCTAGGAAGCTTGAATCATGGGTGAGAACCTGGAGGTATGAAGCATCTGACTGGCGAAAGGTCATACAGGACTCTGGGCATGTATGGGAGGCTAAGATTGCAGAGTACCGAGGGCGAGGTTGTGTTTGGAGTGATAACTCACAACAATGGCCTGTGGATGACGCTCTGGGATCTGGATCTTCAGTTGTGCTGTGTGTTTTGCCTCTAAGCTCACTGTTCAGTGACAAATGACTGGCAGAGATTGTGTTGAGGAAGACTATATGTATTCTTCATTGCAAAATTGATCTTATTTTATCTAG
Organism: Pleurodeles waltl; assembly: GCF_031143425.1. Classification (NCBI taxonomy): domain Eukaryota; kingdom Metazoa; phylum Chordata; class Amphibia; order Caudata; family Salamandridae; genus Pleurodeles; species Pleurodeles waltl. The sequence goes on along the minus strand of NC_090446.1, from coordinate 639,236,726 downwards.
CTGGGAGAAAGAATTTTGTGGAGGTTCCATGAGGAATCAGTAGTCCAGCTTTCTTATAAGCAGCAGCCATTGATGAAAAAGTTAGCTTGTTTGGAGAGTTTGGATAGATTTTCTAAAGTTAGGCAGAAGAACCTGGCTGCTGTGGCAGTGGAAGCGAGAAGGATTCTAGCATGCCGGAAGTTGAAGGCACGCCCAGATTCCTAGCCCGCAGGGGTGGGGACGGGAGCTAGAAGCTTGTTTCAGGAAACGCAACCACGAATGTGGGTGGTGGCTGGGGAGGCAGGAGGATGTATTTTTCCCATCTTTACAGAATTGAACACGATGAGCAAAGAGCATTCACTGCTAAATTACAGTTAGGAAGCCTTGGTCTTAAAGCTGGGTCTGAAAGGAAACGAGGCCTTGAGTATCACTGGCATGAAATGGACAGAGTCCAGATGAGGAGGCAGCGCCGGTGAGGGTGCGGGTGCACAGGGTGACTGGAAGAGGACCCAGGACTGAGCCTTGGAGAAGGTTAATAGCCAAGGGGTGCTGATGGGGCCAGTGTGGAGCAGAGGGCACAGATAGATTACAATTGCCCGACGATACAGAATAACACAGGAGTAGGGACGTACCCAGACATGGGGGCAGATCGAATGCAAGAGTGAGATGCTGCTGAGGAATGGCACTCTAAGATCACCCTGCAGTTGCCTGAGTCGATGGCCGCTGATGTCACATTTTGCATGAAAGAATGGGTGTGCAGAGTTTTTATTTTGTGAGGAAAGTGGTAAGTGGATCCCACTCTCGTAATTCGTAAAGTTTCCTAATTTCCGTATATCGACGCGCTCACAATGTTTCCCTGATAAACTGGCAATATTGTCCCACAAGAGGTAGCTGACAGCGGAAATAGATGTGCTGTTTTCTGGTGAATTCACTTTAAACCTATTTTTTTCTCAAACCTTTAAAAGTGAATGGATGCTGAGGATCGTTTTTTCCTCATTGCAACCTAGAAGAGGTGGAAAGGCACCGTGATGTAAACGTAAAAATGGACATAAAGAAAGCTTCATGAGCTATGGTTAACAACTAGCATTTTCAGGAATTACAGCTCATTCCAGAAAGATAATCTTCACAATATAAAAGCACTTTACAAAAAATAATAGCCCCAAATTATACTGGCAACAGTGCCCTTTATGTGATTTTCCATAACAGTTAACTCAGAGAAAGAAATTCTATAAACGTGCTATATGAAAACGAAATATACCCAGGATTACTCCGGGTCCACAAAAGGAAGGGAACTTGTTATTAGACCTGGCAGGCCTCTCCTTAGGACAACAGTGATTTGTAGGTTGTGCCTACTGGACAGCACAGCTGTGTGGTTGCAGACAACATATTGTAGCTTACAAAAACACAGAGGGACTTGCAGTAGGCCATTGGTTTGCTTTAATGTCGCTCGCATGTTCCTACTTCATAATTGATGGCTTGCCTTGTCCATCTTGTGTCTGTTACAGCCACCCAAACGAGAGCATTTCCAATTTACATGTATCCTTCCGTGGCTCACTTTTATGGGACTACTCTTTTCTTTTGTCTTAAGCACTTCATGAGAGTGCATGTGTTTTCCAGCTGTCTCATTAATGTGATTTTCTTCCCCACTCCCATGCCCTTCATGCCCTCCATCTTGATGGATAGCCATCAGCTTCCCTAGCCGGATGCAATGTCTTCAAAATTTGCTGCATCATCATCAAAGCCATCAGGACCACCACCACACCTATCTTCTAGACAAGATTAGTATCTCTGGTGGAGCTCGGCACACCCTCAGCTAGGATACCATCAGACTGCAGACTAAGAAGTGTAAAAAAGAAAACAAAAAAGGCCTTTCCATCTGTGCACCCATGATCTGGAAAAATTATCATTCTCTCCATCAGGACTGCCTGATGATACTCCTATTTAAGAAAGAGTTGAATATTTTCCTCTTTAAAGAACACTACATGACAGTGTATTAACCGACCACAACCCAGCTTCCCCTCCTATCCTATGTTGACTTTGGGTGGTCTTTAATCATGTGCAGCACCCTGCTGCTTTTTGGATAGGTTTGCACTATGGAAATAACATATACATACATAAATAGATACATGTTGCTTCCACCATCCTCACCCCTGAGTTGTTTTCCATTCCCCATGTTGCTTTGGCCCCCCAGTTCCCTGTGTTGCTTCTGACCCTCTGTATTGCATCCCCAGACACACTTAAACCACTTGTGTGCATATTTTTCTTTTTATTCGCCAATCCAACTCAGCTTGTTAAACAAAAAGAAACAAGTGACGACATCATTTTGCAGGCATGTGCATGTATGCTGTGTGTACCATAATGCATAGCATCACAAAAAAACATTGCAAGATTAGATCTATTACATTTGCCTGTGCTTGTTCGTTCTGGGTAGACAATGTAGCTGTCTGCAAAAATAGTCGTTTCAATTCTTTAAAATATACGTTGTATGGGCTTTGGCTTCACCCTGAGGAGCATTACCCTCTCACCTCATGACACTGGGTGGTTGGTGCATCTTTTCCCTTTCAATGGAGTGCTTGCTTAGTAAGGCATGAGTGACTATTTAACATTTCAGAGTTGCACATTTTATATACATTAAATTATTTAGTTCTGCAAACAGAAATGATAATTTTTTTGTTTTGCCTTTTCACTGCAACAGGCTGTTTTCATTATTTTGGTCGCGTCTCGTGTAAAAGCCTCATTTGGTAGAAAAGAAAAGAGTTGTACTCACTCCTGAGTCTGAAGGAGCTTTGTATGTTTGCCGAGAATATCCATGGAAGAGCAGCTTCACTAAAGTTAACCACAGCTACTGCCGCTGATGTGTCAGTCAAAGCAGACCTTTTTGAGTTTGTATTTTATATTCCCACAGTACAGTTCGCCTTCATTCAGAAGCGGTCTCTGCCAGCATGATTGCTTTGTTTTTTCCAAATGCCTGGCACAAGGGAATTTAGTTACACTCAGGCCCATATTTCTACTTTTTAGCACCGCATTTGCGTCGTTTTTTGACGCAAAAGCGGCACAAACTTGCAAAATACAATTGTATTTTGTAAGTTTGCGCTGCTTTTGCCTCAATAAAATAAGACGCAAATGCAGCGCTAAAAAAGTATAAATATGGGCCTAAGTGTGTTTTTATCAGGTGATCTGACTTCCAGACTGCAGACCTACACCCAGGGCGTTATTCCAATTTTAACTTCATGCCTGAGTAATTATTGACCTCACAGCAGTGAAGAAACCAAGATGCTATTTCTTGATACTACCGAAAGAGGGGCACCAAAGATCTGTGGTATTAGATCTGTGGTATTTTACGTGAAAAAATCATCAAACAGTGCTCCCCACCCTCCCATAAAAAAACTGCAATTCTTTAACATCTTCGAACACAGAACATTTTTTTTAAAATCTCTACATTAGAAAAGGGACTGGCTCAACATTTTGTTAGCATATCACATTTGATCACTTTGCTGTTTAGTTTTTTGGTTCCTCTGGTAAGAAGTTATAGCACCATATTTGTGAATTATTGATGTATCTAGGCAACCAAGTGTGTAGGCCTATTAACATTAGTGCTGAAAGTCGCAGACCTCTTTCTGCAGCTCAAAACATAATCTGTTTAATTAGTGTCAGAGGCTCCCACTGAATGGAACCACAGGAAACACATATGGAATGTATTTTGTGCCTCAGCCCATTACGCAACACAAACGGTGTAAACATTGATAAAAAGTCATTCAAAACTCACTACAAGGCCCAGCTTGTCAGCACACTGCTCTTATGTTTCAGTCTGAAAACAGGGACAGATCAGTACGTTTTTGGGACGGGGAATTCCTCCACAAATCTGCAGAACAGTACGTTTACCATGTCCTTGAGTGACTAGAGCATCCTGTGTAGGTTTTTTATTAGCAGTCTTGGGATTGTAGTCTTTATTTTATGATAGAGTCATAAAGCCCAGAATGCAAGGAAAACAAACCTGACCTGACTGAGCTACTCATGCATGGACTCATGAATGAGATATTTACTGAGAGCAAGGGAGAGGGAAAAACAAACAGATCGGAAAGACAGAGGAAGAAAAAGACTGCAAAACAGACACAAACAGGAAGCAGGAACCTGCAAATGTGAGAAAAGGGCCAAGAATTGTCTGATAGTGTGTTAAAAACTGCTGCCCATGGTATTCGGAGAGCCGAGGTTTAACTGCACTAGCTGTCCGTTTCTGAGCAGAGCTTTGGGCACTTCCCTTTCTCAAATTAAGCACTGACAGCCCCCTACTTATGGTGGGGTAGATCACTTCATAACAACCATTCACAAAGCCTACAGGCCTCGCTTTTATATGGAAACGTAAAAAAACAGGTATGCACATACATTGCTTGCATGAGCCCTAGGCCGGCCTTTATCGTGTGCTAGCTGGGCCCACGCCCAGGGCATCAAACTGCATCAGGGCACTGGAGCTCCCTGCAACAATTTCCCTATGATTTAGATCTAAAGAAAAGTGTGTTTAAACACTTTGTTCTGGAGGCTGCAGGGGCCCTTGTCTGCATTTTGTCTGTTGTTCTTTTCTTGGCACCCCGTAATCTTGTCTTTTCACCTTCCTTCAATTCCGTCCCAATTCTCAATACACAAACAATTAAAGAGGACGAGTGGGAGGGGTGCTCAATATGGTTTTGACCAGGTTGCTATCTGAGCAAAGGCAGTGCTTAATTTGTAAATGAAAAGGTGCCGGTGCCCAAAGCCCTCTTCTTTAACAAGCGGCTGCCGCAATTAAATGTGCGAACACAGAATACTGAGGCAGCGTAATCCCGAAGCCATCTCAGACCTCTTCAATCCATTTAAAACCACTCCCTGCCCCGTCAGATCACTCTTGCAGCTTTCTACTTTCTCCCATTGTGACTTTTTTCTTTCTTCTCTTCCTCCGTCTTTCCCAAACGTGTCTTTTGCTCACAGCAAATGCTTGAGGTTGACGACTAAGCGCCGGCCCTCAACAATAAGTGCTGGTGCTCTGCACCGGACACAACAAGCACAAATTAAATACTGAACAAAGCCCACCTCTGTATGATGAGCTGAACACATGAAGGCTATGGGGTGGGGGAAGAATTACGCTTTGCTGGCGAAGTTTGCAGAGTTTTCCCCATTCAGTTCCCAAAAAAACTCTGCGAAGTTAAGCAGAGCAGAGTTTTTTCTCATGCTCGCCAACGTTAAGTTAGCGAATGCAAGCAAGAGAAATCGCTAAGTTGGTGCGTGTGAGAGAGATTTCTGAACGCGAGCAGTTGCGGTAGGCCACGACCGCTCGCATCAGAAAGCTGCTGCTCGCATTGAAGAAGCTGCCACTCAAATAGTAAATCTACTTGAACGGTAGAAAGAAGTTAGCGCCTTCTGGTGCGCTGCGTGGTGCCTTTCATGCTGATTTTACAGCACAGGAGAAACTCCTGGTGCTGAAAATCAGTGCAATCAGAGTGACTTACCCAAAGATTTTTTGGCACTTCACGGAGTTCTGCTATGCAAAACTCTGCAAACTCCACCCAGGCCTAATTAGGGTGAGAGCTATTGGCTTTGCCAGTTCTTCTTCCTTCTTATCCTCACTGACTACAGATTTAAAAAACTGTGCTATGGGCAAGCTAATGCTCAAGAACTCTCACTGAATCAGTAAAACACACCCCCAAGAGGTTTCCTATCTGCCTGTTGTGTTCATATGTTTGTTATAAATTGTACATTTCATTACGCTGCTTTCAATGCGCTCTACAGAGGGTTGCAAAGATGCTCTGCCACCCCCGCCTCCATTCCCTGCCATGTCTGGTGAGCGCAGAGATGGAGAAAAAAGCTATTAACCTGGGCCCCTTGAGGGCGCTGCAGACAGACTTTACTCAAGGTCACCTTCAGGACACAACAAATAAGGGCCTGAAATAAAGGCAATTACAATGTGCACTGCTCTGTGGTAATTACGAGGGACTCCGGGGGAGCTCTCGGGAGGCGCAGGAAGATAACGTTGTCTGAAGGATGCCGCACTCCCATTTCATGAACCCGCCCGCTGCTCCCCGCAGTGCTGTTGCCACCGCCATCTGCTGCGGTAACAGAGTCTTCAGAATGTCGGCGCACCAAGCCATTGCCAAGGCCATAACTTGGCGTAGCGCCTTCCATCCTGGAGAGACGCGTGTCTGCCTCTCGTCAGCCCCGCAATCCGGCCGCGGAGCGCTGGTGAACAGAGCACACGACGGGGCCAAGATCACAGGGAACCTGCGGCACAGCCGCAACTTCAAGATCAACGTTTTAAGCAGGCATGTTGGACCGCTGTGTCAGCCCTCCCCCGCCGAGGTAGTTGTCTAGAATAGAGTTTTCTTCATTCTCACTATTTGTGTCAGACAGCTGAAAGAGATGTCCGCTGTGTCATAATGCTTTTTTACCTCAAAAGTTTGCCCTTGTTCTAAACATGGCCATTTCCAGCATTGGCTTTTTTCCATGACAAACACCTATATGACTGGGCTGATCCTTTTACGCCTGGGGTCCTGAGGCTGACCTCAATATTTAGCCCTAACCTGAACACCAAGTGCACCCCTGTAGCACTTGACCTTTGGGGTAACAAGGTCAAATAGTCCAAGACTTGCTCAGGGAGGTGGTGTGGGGTTACAGATTCAGGACATTACAGAATACTCAGTAACAATCAAAAAGTCCCGGTCCAGCCAGTAAGTTTATTTAATAAAAACGACTTCCGTTTTGCACACAACACAATGCAGGACATAACACTCAGAAGTCAAACTATATGTTGCACTGGTACCATGAGCACTGGCTAAACAGTCCTGTCTCTTCAAATTCAGGTTTATACCAATCTGTAACTGGGCAGAAATATACCTTGGCTTCTTCATGGAACCCTTGGAGAATTTGCCCTAATTAGATTCTTTCTTGTGTTGAACCCCCTTATCCTAGACCTGGTTAGGTTCAAGTTTGGTGAAAATATGTGTCCGTCCTGTTTCTGGGGTCGCAAGTTGGCAGAGTACCTCCTCTGTCTCTTGGCTTGTGTGCAGGCCTGTCTGCGGTGGTCGGTGGCGGATGGGCTTCGCCCCTCGCTGTGTTGTGTCCAGTTCATGACCCACCCTGCGGGGCTTGTCTGTTCCAAGCCCAGGCCCAGCCATTACACTGACAGTCTGCAGGAGCTGTGCGGGCACGGCCCTGGTCAGGTTAGTGTTGGCCGCGCCAGTACCAGTAATGAAACTGATGTGAGCAAGTCATGGAGAAAGGTGAGTGTCGGCTTAGTAAGAACTTCCTAGTGCCGAAACTCAAGCCACTCCACTCAGATAAAGCTAGGAGCCCGCTCCAGTCTCTGTGATGATCTTTGGTCATCCATCGCAAGGTAAGGGATGCCTTCCTCCTAGGCATAGCCAAGTCACATGGGAGCCAAATGCAGTCATGAGTTATCTAGATAGAACCTCTCTTCTAGGAGGTAGTTTAGGTGAACCATAAGGTGCGCTGGAAATCTTCAGGTGGGCCCCGCAGTCAAGGCAATTCCACAGGTCAGCACGCAGGGACACACAGGACACTGAGCTGCTTTAGAATAAAGCAGTGTCTACAAAGTATTGAAATGCTATATTATCACATTAAATATATTATTTTATATGATTATATCAAAAAGCACTCTGAGGTATCTGTGAAGTAGAATGGGGCACTTTACCGAAAAATCCCAAAATAAATATGTTTGCGAGAATTGGGTGTTTGAGGTGGAGAAACTTTGACCTTCCAACTGAACCTGTATGTAAGTGATGCATGTCTTGGGTTATGGACTCATAGTAACTTTGCAGTTCCTTTAGCCTTCATACCTTGATCAGTCAGCCATGATTCTGTTACCTGTAGATTTCTAGGGTCCTTGCAGACCTCTGTTTCACCTTGTATGAACGGTAGGATTATTTTCCTTCCATATGTTCTAAGAAATCAATTTTGGTGAGTCTGAAGAATGGGTTAAAAACTTGTATTTTAAAAAAAATATATTTTATTTAAGCTTTTATCAGCTAAGTAAACAACAAGACATACATTACTACAGGATTCACATCTCAGGGCTTCGACTAGGGCAGGATCCCACAATATATTGCAGGTACACTTTCCTGTACCACCCCCTTTACAGGTGATAGTCAAATGGGTACAGATCCCCCCATAGTTTTAGTCGGATGACACCGTTTATACAGCATTGGATACCATCTCTACTCCTGCACACGTTCTTCCTGTTCCCTGATTCCATAGAACTGCCTCCCCATCTCCATATCTTCAAGAACGTCCGGGGGGCAGCCCCTACTTTCATTCGTTTACTATTTCATCTTCCATATAGTGCTTAATTTGAGCCCATGGTTTACAGTGGGTGCTGCCTACACTCATTTTTAGGGATCAACACTTCTTTTTCCACATCGGTGTTTACCAAGACAGGAGAGGTAAAACACACAAATCAGAAAAACGGAAGAAGAGAATGCCAGAAAAACCATTACAAAAGAAGAAAGCAGGAATCTGCACGAGTAAGATAGAGGCGCGGGGACTGTTTGGGAGTGAATTAAAAGGGATGATGTGAATTTAAGACTCGACAGCCTTGGTATTCGGTGCTGTAACATTTATTTGAATTGGCTGTGCGATTCTGAGCAGAGTTTGGGTACAAATTAAGCACTGCCTCTATATACAGGTCTAGAGTTGGGGTGGGCGTCACTCGTGTACTTTTGTGTAGCTTAACCACTTGAATTCTGAGGTATTGCACGGAATTATGCAAGGAGAGTAATTCTGCATTTGGAACTATTTGTTATTTTTTTTTGCAGCTTTATATAGAACAAACTCCACTTGAAGATATGGGAGCACCAGTTACATTGTACAAGAACACATTCATCTTAGACATGAAAGATTAAGGCCTCGATTCACAAAGAGCCTCCGCACTTGGGGTGGAAGCTCTGCAGTTGTGGCAGGATCACCACAATGGGAAACTGCAGTGCAGAGATCCCGCCATGAATGCGGAGATCCTGCCATGAATGCAGGACTTTGCCCTGAGTGCGAAGGCTCTTTGTGATTTGGGGACTTAGGTCAGGGGTACATGCGGGTACACCCCATCCACCCACTGTTTTCACAGGGTGGATGGTGCTGGAAGTGGACCTCACTGAAATATGCTGAACTTGTCCCAGTGTAATTTTCAGACACCAGGACACATTCAGTAGCAACTCCATGTTATTTGCTTTCGTTTCGAGCAGTACTATGCAGATGGCTTTCATATTTTAGACTCCAGCTGAACCCATAATAAAGGCTGAATTTAATGGGCCATTAGGGCTCCTTTTGTTCCAGTATGCTTACCTGAGCCATCTGAGCCTTACACCTAGACGTAAATGAAAAGGAAGGGAAACAAAGGCACCCAGTTTGTTGTTATCATTTCACAAGTATTTGAGGGGCATTCTTTTTAGGTTGTTCAATCCCCATATATGAGAAATGCGTGCACTGAAAGAATGTCAGATCTATATGTCTGTTCCAGTCTTTACACAACAATTTAAGTAACACTATTTTGTTTTATATTTTTTTACAGCTCTAATCATCCCAGTGCAGAGTGTCAAAGTGGTTTACATCACGCATACATAAAATACATTGACAATAAATCCTATATATGTTTAAATAAATAAGACAGTGAGGGTTACAAGGTCTAGGAGTCACATGTCCTTTATAGCTCACTGTACTATATTACGAATACAATTTCTGAACTGCAAGTAACAAAAGGATCTCTGTGTTAAAAGTAATAATAACTCACTTACCTAACTACACAAAATAAAAATCTGTCATCTGCATGATGTGCTTTACAGGAGACACTTTCACCCTCTACGCTACTTTGACTCAAAACTGTGATGAGAGAAAAGACAGGTCTCTCCAGCAAATGTGTTACCCTTGTAGGTTATCTTACTATTGTTATTGTTACTGGGGATTTATTGGGCACGCAATGGTCTGCGCAGCCGGTGCCTTAACCCCATGAGATATTTGAAAATGTAGACTTTGCTACCAATTTTGCAGAATAGACTTAGTGCTATATTTTTCCTTGTTGCTAACTTTTTGTGGCAGAGGTTTAAAAAACGAAATATATAAATTGAGGCCCACATTTTGTTTCAGGTAGTGTCACTTTTTTGGCACCACCCAGACGCAAAATCAAATTTGTTAAATCTCGTAATTCGCTCAAATGTACCGATGATGGACCTGCAAACCGTGTGTGAAGTGTTAAGATCTCATGTCACTTCTTGTGATGTCAGGTTATGTGAGATCATAGGTTGTGATGTTACTTCCTGTGATACCGTGATGTCACGCTGTGATGACATGCACCATGATGTCACTTGTATACTGTCTAACTGGGTTAGTCCCCCCACGTCTGTTTTTCAGAACTTGTGCCCTGGATCTTAGTGATTTGCCCTGAGTCATATCTGTTGAGGCGATGCATCAACAGACTCGACCTTGGTTCCCCATTTCCAAAGTCGGCAGCTCTTGCCACATCCACTTTTGAATCACTTAGATATAAACGTCATGTAGGGATTACCAGAGGTAGGACTTGCTACCCCTGACTTGTACTTTGGTCACCTTGTTACTGCCCTTGTTAAACCTGGTCCTTGATTATGAAGACAGCGGTTGGAAGAAAATGAAAATACGACTTTAATAGCTATGTTTACATCTAGAGTTTCCACTGCTAACACCTCCTTTAACCCTCAGCAGCAACACATTATACCGTAAACAAAGTATGACCATTGTGTCATCCCTGTGATGCCAGCAGGCGTTAAAGAATGTTTGATGTCACTTCCGCTCGACGTCCTTTGCTATAATTAATAGTAAGGCCCTGACGGTGACTACATTCTCGAAAGCACAAACACGCAGGGGACATACAGGGGTCAGAAACGGTCAGACACTGCAGTGCATGTAGAATATGGTATGTTTGCGCACGCAGCCGCACACACGACCGTTTCCCATTCTCTCGCCGCTGACTTGTGCAGTAAGCCTCGACGAGCTGGGTGGCAGACAGCGCTTCACACCCCCTCTGAGCAGCTACGCTATATTTCTGCTGCCAAGTGCCTGCTGGGCTGCAGGACGCAGTCCCTGCAGGAGTACTGTAATTACACATGTCCCCCGAACATCCTGACGCGCAGCCAACAAACGCTGCGCTCTACTACAACGGGCTCACAAATCAAGTATTTCAAGTAATCAAGTATTTAGGTAAACTATAGAGCACATGGAAGCTTCTGAAATTGCAGATCTGAGCCGGGAGACGTTCCACTTTCTACTGTTTTATGTACTGTATTGTGTCGTGGTCCCTCTGCTGCATAACTCTGAACTACATGCACCACAGTACACGCACCCAATGCTCTGTACAGGAACACACCCATTTCCATGTAGCTCCTGAAGAGCTATTACTAGGAGCTTTAAAATTCCTCATTCACTTCGCACTCCAGAGCTCCTGTTCCATATCGCTCCCGAGGTGCTAATGCCTTGTGCTGCCACGCGCTCAGTTCTTATAGCGCCTGAAGAGGCAGTGATCCTCGCTTTATGATGCTGTGTTTTCTTAGCTCTTGAAGTGAAAATGCTCCGTGTTGTGATGTAGGCTGTTTACTATATATCCTGAATGTCAGTGTGATGTAACACATTTTGCTAAGCGAGTACGTGTTCTGCCAACACCAGAGTTCATGATAACAAATCAGTCTCATTGTTGGAAATGGCCCTTTGTGCAGGGCTATCCCCAAACCTTCTGCTTTTGGCTTCCTATTTTGATCCTGTGTTTAGTTTCGTTTTTTCTGGCTTTGGGACTCTGGACACTTTACCACTGCTGACCAGTGCTAAAGTGCACGTGCACCCTATCTAAATTGTGTGGGTGAATGGTATCTCCACGATCTGCATATTTGATTTACTAGTAAGTCCATAGTATAGTGCATCAGGCATGCCCAGGACCTATAAATCAAATGCTGCTAGTGGGCCTGCACCACTGATTGTGACACCCACATGAGTAGCCCTGTAATGTGTCTCAGACCTGCCATTGCAGTGGTTCTGTGTGCAGTTTTAAACTGCCAATTAGACCTGGCAAGTGCACCCACTTGCCAGGCCGAAACCTACCCATTTACTACATGTAAGTCATCCCTAAAGTAATCCCCATGGGCTGGGAGCAGTGTATTTAAAAGGTAGGGCATGTATTGGTGTGTTTTACGTGTCCTGATAGTGAATTATTGCTAAAAAAAAATGTCACTAATACCCTGCATATCTGGCCCACAGGATAACATGGGTATTGCCTTGAAATCTCTTTAAGTGTAATTTCCCATTGGGGGCAGATAGAGATATGGAGATTTGTATCTCTGAACTCACAATTTAAAAATACTTTTTTTTGGAGAAGTTGTTTTTTGAATTGTAAGTTTAGAACTACATAACTTGACTTTTGATTCCAAACCATGATTGCCACATCAGAATATACCATACTGTGACTTTCGGCTGCTGTAACCCTCATGAACTTCTGTGATCTATACTAAAAAGTGTAATTATGCAGCATAACTTTTGCACTATCCATGGTGCTGAAATTACATATGATATCCTTCATTCGTAATAGCAAGTGCCACAAAAATGGGCCAAATTACGTGGCCAGGTTGACTAAATCGTACAGGAAAAAAGCAAATTATGTGGCAGTTATGTGCACCATTTTCAATTAAAAAACCTACTCTGCAGAAAGACGTGGTACACTTTATATTTAGTGTTCAAGTATCTCAAAAGTAGGTACCTTAGGATTCAAAATATTGGATTGAAAAAAAATAGATGCACTTTGTTTATGATTCCTCGATTGTGTTAGCACCTTGTTGAAATAACTTTAGCTTTGAGAACAGTGTATGGTGTGTTACTAGTAAAACAAAAGCGAATAAGAAGGAATCATTTTAAGCATCCTCTTGGAATTCCTTATACGTATTTATGGTTTGTGTTTCCAGATGAAAACAAAAGCTCTTATCCAGTTCATTAAATAGGAGATGCTTACACTATCTGGGCAATATTGTAACCCCTTTAAATGTCTAATTTAAATGTCTCATAACAGCAAACAACTGGAGGCAACGCCCATGACTTTAGAAAAGTGTGTGGTGCTGCACTTTACCCATGTTAATCACTTTTAGCAACTTTTGATCCATTTGGGCTAGAATAAAATTTTACATTAAAATCTACAAATGATGCATCAGATAATGCATCATATGCTAAGTGATGGAAAACCATATTCAACTGGAATATGCCCCAGTTGCACAATCATATATTGGGAGTGACCCCTCTAATAAGAGACTGAACCGCTCACATACTACCGAACATAGGGCCTGATTGCGACCTTGGCGGGTGGGGTACTCCATCACAGACGTAACAGATATCCCGTCCACCATATTACAAGTTCTATAATGTTCTATGCGCCTTGTAAAACAACAGACAGGATATCCGTCACGTTTGTGAGTGAGTGTCCCTTCCACCAAGGTTATAATCAGGCCCATAATGTCAGCTGAGACATTCTTCACAAACATACTGTGTTCTACGGATACACTAAGGACCTTTGTTTGAGCCTTCTTCAGACTTTGGCTACTTCAGCTCTGAAACCTTCAGTGAATGTCTTGAGACATTATTGTCAATTACTTATTCGATCAGCCCACAGGAGGGTTTTAGTCTCAGCTTCTTTCTATTGACTTTTTGGGCTGTTTGGTGTATGCTTCCAACCAGTGCTTAGTTTGTAAATGAAAGAGTGCTAGTGCCCCAAGCTCCACTCAGGAGCCATGCAATTAAACTTGTGCATACAGATTATCAAGGATGCACAGTCCTAGATCCACCTAAGGTCTCTTTAATCCACTAACAAACACTCCATGTCCATTCAGCTCACTCTTGCAGGTTCCTGCATTCTCCCTTTGTGACATTTTTTTTGTCTTTCTCTTCCTCTATCTTTTCACTTTGTTTCTTTTCCCTCTCTTGCTCTTAGTAAATGTCTGATGCAGAAAAATAAGTGCCAGTCCCCCAAAGTAAGTGCTGGTGCACCCCGCCGGCAAGCACTGTCTCCAATTAAGAACTGCTACCAACTCCATTGAAGTGACTGATTGACTAGTCAGCATCTGAAAAGTACATTCTTTCATCACTCATTTATTTCTTATCTCATCCATGCATTGTATACACAACATCATTCGTTTTTTAAAATTCTTCTGCTGTGCAGCTGGCATTTCTTGCAGCAATTGTTAAGCTCAGTTGTGAATGTCACACCTATTGGCTTTGCCAAAGCTTAATAAAGTAATAACCCTGACAAGATCTTGACGTTTAGTGCTTGTGTGATAATTATTATACTGTATCACACTCAAACTTCACACTACTCTTTCAAGCTAGATCATGTCTACTCAAACTAGCTTCCAGGGGAGCCAATGTGGTTTTAGAGGAATATAAGGCTAGATTTACCATGAAGTTTACTGTTCACAAACCTTCTGATTCTGTAAATTAGATGGTTTGAGAATGCCAAAGCTCTTTTTCAAATGTAACAAACTCAGGTAGAGATTTAGAAAACATTTCCGGAATCTCTAAATGGGTTTAGAATCGGATACTTTATCGTGATTTGGAAGGGTTGTGGTTAGCATGTCCTTCTCAATTCAGAATCCAGTGTGTCAATGGTTTGCAACCATAATTCCAACCACAAACCATTGTAATGTTAATGACCCCAAATGTAGGATGTTAACCGATTCGTTAAGAGGAAGGCTTCCTTTTGCACGCATTCCCCTTTGTGAATTGGTGTGGCGCTGTTAGTGAGAGTAGGCAGTGGTCCATGGACCTGCTTCCTGCACTCACTTAAGTTCTCCAAAATCGAAATATTTTTATAATGTAGACCCAGTTGCTTTAAGGATCTCAACTGCTCTAAAATAAGGAGAGGATTTCATTTTAGAAAGCAATCACAGGAATAGTAGACTGTTATCCTTGGCAGACCACCATCCTCGTGAATGTAGCCAAATCACAGGGAGTCACAAATTGCTACCAACCTAATGAATATTAGTTGAATAGGTCATTCTGTGACCCCAGGCCATTAAGTATTCTGTGAAGCAGCCTATATTTATGTGGGCGGCTCACAAAATCAGACTGCATTCATAAAACGTTTTCCCTAATTTGGGTCTGCTTTTTCTGAATATATAGCTAGTACATCTGGCCTCAAACTCCAACTTATATTTAGGACCCAGCATTATGGTTAACAGATAACATCTGTTGTATCATCGCTGACATTGTTGTGTGATCTGGAAAAAGCCTCCCTTTAAGAGCTGATTATAATTTTTCATTTGTTTGCCTGCATCTTGCCGAGAGGCACATGTCATATTGATACCAGCCACTGCTCAAATGGTGCAGTTCTCTCTAAAATGTTAACACATAGCTGCAATGGGATTATCAAGAAACATGTGCAAGGTCTGCTTGTATCCCTAGCAATATTAAATCTGCAATATTTATTTAAGTTGCTCAATCCACACTTGAAGCTAAAGCAGAGTCCCAAGGTGGCCGCCAACACTTCCTGGTTGAAGTGTTGGCAGCCAATCAGATCTCTGCACAAGCTCGTCTTTATTCACGAAGTCGTCACTACCTCAGATGTACATATTTGGATTTTCTTTAAGTTCTCAACAACTACTGAATGGATTTACAGCAAATAACAAAAATCACAATCTGTGTACCGAAAGCTACCTTGCTGCTTGGTGTAGTTCAATGCAGTGGTTCGGGCTGTAGTCATGCTCAAAACTCCTATGGGAATAAACATGGGAAACATACTTTTTTTGACCCCCTCCACCCCCCTTTTTCTCAGCCTCCGCTTGACAGATCACTCCAAAAATGTCCATGCGCAACAAGAATTACTGTAACCCTTTATTGGAAAATGTTGTGAATGTTTGTTAAACAACGCCGAAGATTTAGGCAAGTCAAAAAACGCTTTTTCTATGGAAACATGGTCCTAACTGTAACTACCTAGAGGCGACCACCAGTAGTAGTATATATGTGTGTGTGTGTATATATATTATTATATATATATATATATTATCATATATATATATATATATATGTGTGTGTGTGTGTGTATGTATATATATATTTATTTATATATATAAATATATATGTACTCACACACACACACACACTCATATAGATAGATAGCTAAATAGATAGATAGATAGATTCACTGAAAAAAACACTTCCTGGTTGAAGTGTTGGCAGCCAATCAGATCTCTGCACAAGCTTGTCTTGATTCATGAAGTCGTCACTACCTCAGATGTACATATTTGGATTTTCTTTAAGTTCTTAACAACCACTGAATAGATTTACAGCAAATAACAAAAATCACAATCTGTGTACTGAAAGCTACCTTGCTGCTTGGTGTAGTTCCATGCAGTGGTTCGGGCTGTAGTCATGCTCAAAACTCCTATGGGAATAAACATGGGAAACATACTTTTTTTGACCCCCTCCACCCCCCTTTTTCTCAGCCTCCACTTGACAGATCACTCCAAACATTTCCATGCGCAACAAGAATTACTGGAACCCTTTTTTGGAAAATTTCGTGAATGTTTGTTAAACAACGCCGAAGATTTAGGCAAGTCAAAAAACGCTTTTTCTATGGAAAGATGGACCTAACTGTAACTACCTAGAGGCGACCACCAGTAGTAGTATATATGTGTGTGTGTGTGTGTGTATATATTATATATATGTATATATATTATATATATATATATAATATATATACACACACACATATAGATAGATAGATAGATAGATAGATAGATAGATAGATAGATAGATAGATAGATAGATAGATTCACTGAAAAAAACAAAGGTTACAGGGACGTTATAGTTGGATGTTCACATTTGCAACGTACCAAACCATATCAAGTAACTATAACTCATGCCCGAAGGTAACTATAAATCACACCCTTGCCATGCACAGTTTTCTCATCAATAATTTTACAGCAAATGTTGCACTCATATTATCAATGATGTCATAGCAGACGTCATGAGTAATGTACTATGTGGGGAATTAGCAATGCATGTCGAGGGCATGAGTTATAGGTACCTTAGGGCACAAGTTATAGTTATTTGAGATAACTGTAATATAACTGCTGAATTCCCATGGTCTGTGCATGTAAATTGTGAACCTAAGTATAATGTATCTGTAACCTTTGTATTTTTATAGTGAATATCTATGTTTAAAAAAAATTATATTTCCTAACTATAAAGCCCCGGTAACCTTGTCTATTTCAATGAATTTCTACAGTCTCTTTTAACATAAAGTAATATTTAGTTGCCATACATTAATCCAACCTCCGCTGCACACGGCCTTTGGCCATGCGTGGTGAGGCTGTTGGCCCCTACGGCCAAGCCCTGCACCTAACCCACCGCATGCATTCAACCCCATTCAGTGCCCAGTTTTTGGCCATTTGTGTCCGGTGGTTGGCCCCTGGTCCTCTCACCAACCCCCCAAAAGCAGTCAATGCAGGTGGAGGGGGCACGCAAACCCTTCGCTAGGCCGATTTCAGCCATAGGAACCCATCCCCCATGGCCTGCTACCCTTTTTTAGGAGGGGGGTATGAGTCTCTCCTCCCCTGGCCGTATTTGGCCCAGGCACCTCATCCCCCAGGGGCCATTCATTAAATTATGGGGTCAGGGGGCACACACTTCCCCTCCCCAGGCCAATATTGGCCTCAGGGACTCCATTCCCCAGGGCCAGCTAAGTAAGTGGTGGGTGCCCAACCCACGGTACCCACTTCATATATGAAAGGGGGAGGGGCATGCTGCCCTCGTTCCTGAGCTGATTTTAGCCCCAGGGACCCCCATCTCCTTGGGTCCAGCCTTTTTATTAAGAGGGAGGGTGGCATGAAACCCCCCTCCTCATGCCAATATTGGCACAGGGTCCCCATCTCCCAGGGTCCTTCCCACACACAACAAATGCTTTTCCTATGGTAAGTAACTACCAACTGGCGACTGCCACTAGGTAAAATATAATGCACAACATCATCCAATGACGGCAGCATTGGCTATGCAAATGCTTGTTATTTATGGGTCTTCGTTTTTACAGTTATTCTTTATGTGAGGAAGTGGTGCATAAACAACTGGCATGCCCTTTGCACAGGTTGAGGAGCCTTGGTCTGTGGGGCATTTGTTGACATTGTGATTGGTCTAAAAGGCTTCATGAGTCTTCTTTAGCCCTATTATCCGTTGAAAGTCACTGGCAAGTCATAAATATCCCAACATCCATGTAGTCCAAAGCGCCCGGCTCAGTACATATAACCAGGCTTGCTAGCAAGTCCTGGATATAAAGACCTGGCCTTGAAGAATGTCTGGGGTTCCTCTCCCTGTTTCTTTGGGACAGGATTATATTGTGAAGTGGGTCTGTAATGTTAATACACTCTACACTTAAATGGAATTTATTTGAGATTCTGTGCAAATTGGCTGATGGTAATGAGTTACATGTCTCATTGTGTGAATAAATCCCCAATTTCTCTTGTGGTTTCAGGCTCTGAAGTGTGGCATCCCATCTGCAAGCAAGCCGCCCGGGCAGAGAAGAAACTGAAGGTGAGATTATGAAGGTTTGACTCTTAGTCGCAGTCTTCAGGGAGCGGTTCCGAGTCTGGATGATACAAAGCGAGACCGATGACTTACCACTGCCTCTCAGTCTCACTTTTGTGCAGCAGTCTAACCAGTATGGCTTCTCTTCAGAAGTGAAGAGCAGGAACACGCAAACAAATAGAGGAAGACAGCCTGGCAAGAGATAAAACCAAGGCTTGTCCAAACGTAAAATGTATTCATAATATTCTATTAAGTGTGTTTCAGATAAGCATACTAAGTGAAACTAACCAGGATATGAACAAATCCAGGTCTCATACCCTAACACTCACACTCAATGACTCACACCCTAATAAACTCAACAAAGTACCCAATGTAATTTCCACCTGTAATCCAGCACAGCACATAAAGCGCTGCATACATGATCATCTCTGTAGTAAAGTATTTTCAGAGCTCGGTTCAAAACAATGTAGTTGTGCATTAGGGACTGTTAGGCACAAAAGTCTGAGTAACCACCAAGATTTTCCTAACGTCCTAGTACCTGCTTGTAGTCTCAAGAAAACTGTGCAAGAGTTGCCATTTCAGGCACTTCGGCTCACCAAAATTCAATCTTTAACATAAGTCAAGCAAAAAGAGCATTTACATAAAACACAAATAAAAAGAAACGGGGTCCATAAATAGTCAACACCTTCTCTAGCCTGCAGTGAAAACCCCTTAAAGAATAGTAACGTTCTGGGGAATTGGACTGCAGCTAAACTACTGATGAATGAACCAAAAATTGTCTCAGAATGACTATGTCTGAATGTGCTGGACGGGCTGTGTCACCATGAGGGCTTTGATGACTTGCTTTGTACCTTTAGTGTAGAGAGTGGCTTAAAGTCTGCTTCATTCTCACTCGGAAATCAGTATTTTTATCACTTTCTCATCTTTGTTCTTCAGTACGTTGTTTCTCACAAAAAAAAAGAAAATATGTCCTCAATACTTCTGTTTTTATCCTCTTACCTGTATTGGGAACACCTCCCAAATCTTGAGTTCTCGTCAGAAATCCGTATGTGCTTCACCCATGGTAGTTATGAATAAAACACGTTTCCAAGTATCTCACAGAAGCATTTAGATTCATCTTCCACATCCCTTTATGTTACCAGACATGAATCCCATTTCTTGGTCTCACTTCTCAGGAATGGCAAGAGGTCCTTTGCTGCAGCACACACACGTATGACATGGATTTCAGGAGGTGCCTCCAGGAGCTCTCACACTTTAGATGATGTAGTGGTTCTGATAGGTAGCCAGAGAGCTTTAGTTGGGGTATGACGGGTGGCCCACTATACCGCCTGGTCAGCGGAGGCCAGCAGCTTCTCATTCTCAGTGGAAGAGCACTCTCCAGAGTTAAAGATCCCCACCTAGCAGACACACCTCTCCCTGCATGTGGTGGAGCTGCCTCTGCAGCAGATCCATTGAAGGCAGTGATGCTTTCCTGAATGGGATCTATGTTTGATGCACCTGCTCTGCAAAGGATTTTGTTTTTCAAGAATAAACTCTCAAAGCTGATGTTTATTCTTGAGAAGCAAGAAATCATAGCCCCCAACGCACAGAGTTTTCTTCCAGCATGTCAATGCTGATGAGCAATTTGCATCATGCATTCCATGGCAGCCCCTTGTAAGGAAAATTAGTGACAGATGCGGGAGCTCCTCTTTGGGGACTTCAGGGCACGACTCTGCCACCTGTGAGGCGCCACATAATGCCCTGCGTGTTGACCAACACTAAACTAATTATTTAACCTAGCAATGTTCATGAAATCAAAAATTGTGAGCTTTCATGAGCACTGCCAATGCATAGGTCAGTCCTCTTGGCCCTGCCTCAGGCTCTTGATGACAGGCGCAAAGAGGGGAAGATTTATCGATTATCAATATACATCTTTGTTTAAAAACACAGCACTCTGTAATTGGATTGTGCATGTGAGGGGTGTAATTCAAACACACTGGCACAATCTATTTTATTTAGTAGACATACTGCATAAGCTGCCAGTCAAAAGTATATGTGTTAAAGTATGGCATCAGTGCATCCGGAGGCTAATGAGGGCCCACACAGAACAGCAGGGGAATGATTCCAAGCACCATGCCAGCTTCTGATAGGGCAGTGTTTTCACTTCCAACAAGAAGCTGAGAGAGGGCTTGAGACTGGTCTTCCCTTTTGTAATGCTGACCTTGCTGCTCTGTCAGCTTCTCATTGGGATTCTTGCCCTGCTGGTTCTGATGTCTATTCCTGGATCCCTTCTCTGCTGCTTCCATGGAGCTTTGAAGATGCCAGCAAAGGTAGAAAAGTAAGCAAAACACTAATCCATTGTTGTTTCTCTGTGCATGTGTGAGTAAGTGTGTGTTTCAGAGTGACTGAGAAGGAATGAGACTGAGTGAATGTGTGTGTTAGTTCAGTGTGTTTGAGATATCAATAGAGGGAAAGTGGGTGAAAATCAATGAGTGTGAGAGTGAGTATGAATAATTGAAGGTGAGGGTAACCTAGTACAGGAGTGTGAGTGAGTTATAATGAGTGAGTGAGGGTGTTGTGAGAGGTAGTGGGAGTGAGTCAGGTATCAATGGGGCAGCAGATACAGCTGCACTAGAGCCCATAGGCCTGAAGAGCCTGCTGAAACCTATAAATTAAAACAGAGCGCCTCTACACCAGGAGTTGAAATCAGAACCCCAGTACACCAGTAGATATATGAGAGAGTCAGAGATTGTGAAAGGGCGAGTGTGTGGAAGTGCCTTTGTGAGTGAGAAAGAGACTCAGGCCCTCATTACGAGTGTGGCGATCTTAAGACCGCCACACTTGCGGTGGCGGTCTTACCACTGTGGTCCCGGCAGTAATGACCGATGTATTACGAGTTCAGCGATTTGGCTTCGGTGGCGTGGTCGGACTGGCGCTGCTGGCGGTGAGCTCCTCCAGACCGGCAGCATGCCTAAGACTGCCGGCCGTATTACGAGGCAGCAAAACGGCAGGTTTTTGTGATGGTCGCCACGCCATGAAAACCCTGGTGGTAACACACCTGGCAACAGGAATCCCCATTCCTATTGCCGGCACACACATCCCCACACGTCCACACACTCACAGACACACACCCCCACACACTTGCAAATACACACCCTCACTCTCCCACACACTTTCTGACACACACCTCCACCCAACCGCACAAATACATCCAAACACCCCCACCCAACTGCTCGCATACATTCAAACACCCCACCCAACCGCACGCATACATACAGACACGCTCACACAACTGCACGCATACTTCCAAACACCCTCACCCAACCGAACATAGACATGCACGCCAACCCAACCACTCGCATACTTCCAAACGCCCCCACAGACACACCTCCTCCGTATTCAAGCACGCACACCCCTATCCCCACCCTCCACATACAGTCACACACACACCCCCACCCTCCACATACATTCACACACACACATCCCCTCCACATTCAAGCACACACACACCCACCTTCCTCATACAGTCACAAACACACCCCCACAGTCTGCATACATTCACACACACACATGCAAGCACACCCATTCCGACACACACACATACTCAAACACATACATGCACACACCACACACATGCCCTACCACACACACCCCTTTTGGTCCGTCCACCTACCTGTCTAGCCCGCACAGCAGCCCATGTTGAGGTGGTGGTTGTCGGTGGTTCCACCACCAATGCCACACCGCCGTGCAAGGAACTCCGTGCCATATTACTGCTCATAATATGGTGGGTGGAGTCCTTATGGCGTGGTGGTGCTGGTGGTGGTACCACCTCTCACCCACTGTCTGTCAGGCCGATGGTGTCAGATTTCAGCCAGTTTATGTGCAGAAATCCGTAGGTGACATATAATATGGCGGTATTCAGACCGCCAACACTGGCGGTCTTTTGGCGCCCGCTTCGACGATGGTCTTCCCAAAAGACCGCCAAAGTCAAAATGAGGGCTTCAATAAATGTGAGTGTGTGGGTACCTTAGTGTGTGAGTGACAGTGAGTGGGAGTGAGCAGGAGTCAAAATGAGAGAGAGAGTTGAAGTGCACAAGGTGCAGAAAGAGTGAATAAAAGAGGGAGTGAGTATAAGTGACACTGAGGGAGTGCAAGTGGTGATGAGTGTGTTTGTTAGCATTATTTATGCTTGTGAGTCTGCTGCTGGCCACGGCATACTCAGGATAATTCTTGGCTTATAGGAGTACCCTAAGTAACTTGCTGTCACCGACATATTGATGGTAATTCTTGGCATAAGGAGGACACCAGTTTAAAAATGCCAGCACTGACATACTGGAAGTAGTTATTGTCATAAGAAGAATACCTAGGCCAAAATGCTGGGGCTAGCCTATTGGAGGTAATACTACGCAGCCATAACATATAGGGGTTGTAGGTCTGTGTTGGGGAAGCAAATCATGAGAAATAGTGCACTCATAATTTTTTAGATATGGGTCAGCCTTGGTGTATGGGTGATATCAATTGCAGAATTTTGATACTGACATATTTACATAACTCTTAGCATAAGGGGGTACCCATGTCAAAATTATGGCATTGCCTTACTGGAGGTAATCCTCATCACATAGGGGGCACCCAAAGCATTAAAATTAAAATAAAAAAATTAGGTGAACACCTGGGAAGTATCATGCTCCACTACTTTCAGAGACCACCATCTGGCACTGAGTGACGTCCTCCCCATTCTAAATAGGCCAGTGTGACCATCATTAAGAACTGATGGCCCAGTTGTGGGCAGGACATCAGGTGAAAGGTTTCTGAAGTTGGAGTCAGCTGAATCACCACAGTACGGAGCCCAGTTCTTCCACTGAATCTTAATAGAAAAGATGAACCATGACTAGCGTGTGGTGGGAGTCTTTACCCTTCAAAGGCTGCATAATATGTACAAAGTAATTTATCTAATGTCAGGAAGTTCATCAGCCTATCAGGTCTGCGAAGGCTATGGTCTCTACTCTCTCCCAGATTGCCCACCTCTTGAATTTAGAGATACTCACCTGGCTTCCAACGGTGTGCCTGAGCAGAGATGGTAGTGCGGGAGATCTATAGAAGGCACTGATCTCTGCTGAACGTGTGACTTGTTTTCTGTGCCTTCCCTGCCACATGTTTATGTTTTCAGCAAACAAACTGTCGTAACTGGAGCTTTTTTCTTCAAAACAAAAAAATAATGACCCCCTGTGTAGGTAGCTTTCTCACTGCACAAGGGGCTATTGTTCATTTTTACTGCAGTGCGACACAGCAGATGCCTCGATATATGGTGGTGCTAGTCCTGCTATGCTAAACTTCAAATGATCACCATAGTCCCCCGATGTGCAACTGGTGTTCGTACCTGCTTTTTATGTTCCTGGATCAACAGATAATACACAAGGAGACACAGTTTCCACAGTGGCTTTCCACAGTTGCTTGTGTGGCCTCTTCTTCACAGTGAACAGCCCTAGCACAAAATGTGTGCTTGTTCAAACGCAAAGGAGCATTGTCTCATTTACATGTCATTTTGGCACCATGTAAAAAATGGTACCCCTTGGCCCCTGCACCTGTGAGGACTACAGATGCTGTTGAAAGCTGAGCAGGCTTTTGGGAGGCGTATGGATTGTTCAGCATATATGAGGTATCTCACTGAGTTATTCCCAAGCGTGCCTTTTAGGTATATAAACTGGATGATTTCTCAGTGTCTCAGGAACCTCAAGTCATCCTTTCACAGGCAGGGATCCCAGACCCCTTTTGTCAACCAGTATTGGCAATGTCAATATGTCTCAGCTTTAAATGGCCATTCTAAATATTTTGGCAATACTTGATTACATCAGCAAGAGTCTTGACGTGTGTTTGGGCATGCATTATGATGTGGCTGCCATCATTTTATAGTTTGAGTGCGCTAGCGCTCTGGCCTGTTGTAATCTCTCTGTGGGCTTTTAACCACGCTCACCGCACGCCCATCACTATCACTCGTTCATGGGCTTGCCTTTTAAAAATCATTTGTTATCATTGGTAAATGCTTTATGCTTGTCCCCCCTTGGGGCAGTTTTGTTGCCACCTTGGCCGTTGACCCTGTTACATGTATAATTGCATGATCGCCTATACGTTTGACTGCGAGCAAACTTATTTTTTCCTTTTGTGTTTCTCTTTCGCGCTCATGGCGGCCATGGCACTTTAAATCAGCTCGTTTATGTCAACTGTTTTGCTTTTCATTTCCAATTTATGTGGCAAGAAAAGTCCAGTTAGGAATTTGCAATGCTAATAGCTCTAACTCGAGCAAATGCAAGACCCATTGCATTGAAAATGCTTGTTTAAATTTACTATTTAAAGGTGATGGACGCCCATCTTGAAGTAGTAAATTTAAATAAATAAAAAGAGATTGAAAACACATTTTAAGAAAGGAGAGTCCAAGCAGCAAATTGCAGATAAAGTTATCTTTAGCCAAGACATAATTAAGCTGTGGCTAGTGGAGAATGTGGTCAGCTTCCCCACTCACTCTGCTCTGGCTCTCTCTGGGTCTTTCCATGAAGCCCTAAAAACGTGTCTTTTTTTCAGCAAAGTAGCTCATTTGCTTAGTCTTCCTTACTTTGAGCTTCTAGCGCTGGAACACTCCTGGGAGTAGCTGTGTGCTACAAAAATTCTCTCATTCTTTCAGTCATTCCAAATCGTTCAGTCATTCTTCACTAGTGTGCACTTTCCCGTACAAGTGCAAAACTGTAGGAGTTTGTACCTTCACTACGGATAGCAATTTTTTTGTACTTGGACATACTGTCTTATTGTGCACCGGCTGCACCTAGTTGAGGGTATCGAGAAGGCCAAACCAGAACAGTGGGTCTGATAAGTGTGCGCTTCCCAAGTGAATTGGTCTCAAGATTGTCTTTCTTCATTTCTAAAGTCTGAAGTTCTAGTGGGCAATCATTTAACTAATTTTCTAATACACCCCTCTTTTAGACATGAAGGTACTGAAAGTTGTCCACCCTTAAAGTCCGCATATTGTAGGAAAAAGAAGGAAAGAAATTGAAAAATGGCTAACCTTTATCCTAGAATCGATTCTGAAGTTAATTTCCCTCTTAAGTTAAATCACTTTTAAAGGAAAGGTCAGAGAAACCACAAAGCCAAGCCACAAGTTCCAGTTCTGCTCGAGGACATTCTATTTATCTATTATTTTTTATGATCTGGTTTCTAATTCTTCTGGTGATGCCACCCACATTGTTTAGTTGGGACAAGCATAGCAGCCATTTTGCTTGGGCCGTCTTTTTACAGTGGGCATCGACTCAGTGCCCAACTCTAAAAACCAATAATAAGATCCCCACCCCTCTCCCAGACACCCATCACTCTATGGCACCTAAAGCTTTTGCCCTGTTAGATGCTAAAATCACTCCCTATTCGTTCTTTAACATCAACTGCTGCTCTGTAGCCAAGCATCAGTCAGACATATTCAGTTTCCTAATGAACAATGCGCCAGATGCCTTGCTCCTAGCTGAAACCTGGCACAATGATGTCTCTACTCCAGACATCATTGCTATGTTACCTACAGATTATTGCATAATTACATTGGATTGTCTAGGTAGGAAAGGTGGTGGGATTGCAATTGTTTTTAAAGCTCAGTAACAGTGTAAAATGCAAAATCTGTGCCTGATTGGGACTCGTTCTTTTTCTCTCAGTGATTAACCAACAACTTTACACTGTCTGGGTTATTGCTTTATCGCCCTCCTATATCTGCAGGCAGTTGTTGTTATTGGGAACCAGAGCCTACCGGCAAAATGGCCTCACCCTTGGGGGAGGATCTGTTCATCTTATAAATAATGCACATACCCATGAAGCTGGAAATCTGCTTGATCCTCTGTTTTCCACCCTGAAGGGCCTACGGGTAGACTGCCTAATTCCTTTAATATGGGCGGACCATTTGGCCATACCCTTCTCTATTTTAATCTCCTCTACTTCTGTAGCACAGTTTCACGGCTGAGTCTCCTACTCAAGGAATTGGTTGAAACTTAATATTTCCACGCTTAACTCTACTCCGCAGGCAATACACATGCATTGAGTAATATAGTGCTGCTTGATTCCTCCACTATTGATAACTGGATCCATTTTTTTCTTTATTACATACTTCCCATCAAATGCACCACTAATGGCAGATCCATTCTTCCAGCCCTGTGGTTTAATCACGTTTTATGTGAAAGTAAAAAGAACTGTAGGTGCCTTGAAAGAGTCTGCATAAAATTGATTAAGAATATGACAAACAGAAGTAAAGGCTGGCCTTAAAAAAATCATAATCATTGCCGCTTTACTAGAGCCCCCTACAACTATAAGAAAATCACTATGGCACAATATTGTCCCAAAACACTATTTCAAGTGGTTAAATCAGATCCTTCTATCATTTGTCTCTCCACATTACTTTCTCAGTAACAGAGCACCATATTGGCGGCCCTTTTTGCAAGGAAATGGTCAACATTTAGGCCTCTCTAGTGTCTCTTTCTTTCACTCGCTGCTCTCAGTCAGAAACAGGGAAAGACACTACTTTCACTGCAACCGTTTGCTCACAGCCACAAACAGAAGTGATCACCTCTAGTTCTGCTCCATGCTGTTCTTTGAGCACTTTTTTGGCTGTTGACACCCTGACGTTCACAACTCTACTTCTACATCAAATCAGACACACCTTTAGAACTCTTCCACCTTCCTATCTTAGTAAACTATGTCCTTAACTTCTGGAAACAAAGATCCAACTTTAGAATTCCTCACTTGCAGAAAGCCAAGTTCCTAATGTGTGGAAACATGCAATTGTAATTCTTTCGCTGAAAAAGCCAAATCTCGGCCTTGTTATCTGGTCTAATTATAGGCCAATTTAGCTTTTACCAATTCTTACCAAAATTCTTGAAAACATGTGAATCAGAACATCTCAGCATTCATTCAATTGAATAGTCTTCTTCACCCCTCTCAATTGGGTTTTAAGGCCAGACATAGTATAGAGTCCGCTGCTCTACTTGGAGTCACTGAACAGCTTAGGCTCCAACACGACAAGGGTGGAACTGCAGTCTTGATCTTACTTGACCTCAGTGCTGCATTTGACATGGTAAATTATAAGATACTTCTCCAAAGATTGGAGGACATGGCCCTGACTTAGCTAACTGAATTTCTACAAGACTGTTCTTTTCAGGTCTTCACCAAAACTCCCAGCTCTAGCCCTCTTCCCCTTTCATCTTGCATATCTCAAGGTTCGACTTTCAGCCCGAACCTATTCAATATATATGTACGGCCACCGGCAGATATAGTGGAAAGCTCCAGCCTTATGCTTTCTTCCTATGCATATGACACTGACATCATTGTCTCCCTATCATCTAAGAAAAATCACAGTTCTGATGCTTTAAACATCTGCCTTATGAAAGTGGTTGCTTGGATGTAACCCCAACTCCCTCAAATTGAATAGGAATAAGACTGAAGTTCTGTTGATGGTCAATGAACCTCATCTCTGGGGTACTACACATTTGGCCTAATGTTCTTATTACTTTTTCGACTCCAGTCTCCGTAATCAACAACCTAGGCTTCTGGCTTGATGAGAACCTCTCAATGAACCATCAAGTCACTAAAGTCGCCCCCACTTGCCTTGGGTTTTTTATGTTGGTTAAGAAAAATCCTCTGGTGTCTACCAATTTCTGCCTAAAGAACAGTAATACAGGCATTGATTATTTCCAGGTTGGATTATGGTAACATTCTTTATTTGAGATCCTCTGAGGCCTCAGTTAGGTGACCCGAGGTAGTTTAGAATGTGTCCACTAGTCTACTATTACACCTTACTAAATATGTTTCTACCTCCACTCTCCTTCGAGATCTTCATTGGCTTCCAGTTGGAAGGTGAATCCATTTTAAAGCTCTGTGCTAAATGCATAGGGTTATCGGGCCCACTCTATCTGAAATCACTGGTGGCACCTTACCTTCCCAATTGTCTTCTTCGATCATGCAACATTAATCTTTCCACAGTTCCCAGGGTGAGGAGAACTAGTCAAGGTGGCTGGTCTTTCTCCTACCTGGGTCTCAAGCTATGGAGTGTTCTGCCCATTTCTATGAGATCCTGCTGCTCTTATTTTTCAGGTTCTCAGAAAGCTCTCAAAGACATAGCTATTCTGAAGGTGTTTTGTTAAGATCCAGGTCATATACCATAAATACTCAGCAATGGGAAACCTGGACAGGCTAGCTTGGCACTTTACAAAACCATATAATAATATTGATAATAATTTAGAGATGAGGACTTCTGGTCTCTGATTGTAAAATCCATGTTTTCTTCCCCAACCCTGTCTCCACTTGAAGTCATCCAATACAGAAGTGACTGGATCTGTCACCCGTTCCCACAGCAAAGGAAACCCTGTAAACAAATGTCAGCACAGTTACCCATCCAATATGTTATGAGCTTCCAGTGTCCCAGGATACTAGTCTCAAGAACAAAGGGTTGACCAATGTCAGATAGGAAAAGAATGAGTAGAGTAAGTGCACCATTTTGGCCCGAGTAAAGCATGGGATTCTGCAGAAAGTCTGATCAGCAAATTCTTCTCTCCCAACCTTTATCTTCTGACAGAGGCCCTGGCAGAGACAGAAGAAGGAGAGTCTACAGGCAGTCATGAGAACAAATCACACGCACAAAGAACCCCCCCCCAAAAAAAATCCAATCAATTAACAAGGAGAAAATAGTCAGGGGTTTGACTTTCTTGTAAAATTCACAAGCTAAGCACTGGAAATGTTTGGCATGTAAATCATGCAACAAACCTAATGTACAAATATCTCTGCAAAATTTAAAAAGTATATTACTTTAAAATACGGAAAGATTTCACCTTAGTACATGAGATTATACCACTGCATTGAGGAATTTATTAAGGATGATAATTTTGAAACTTACAAACATTCATGCCCCCCTTATCCCTGATGACACTGCCATTATTGAACTAAGAAGTCAATGGGTTGTCATGTGCATGCTGTATGTGGCTTAGAATCTATTCATAGAGCAATATTATGGTCTATTATATCAAACACAATTGAGACTTTTGTGAAGGTCACATCCTCACAAATTATAAGGTGCTCTCTATATGTGATAATAAAGGAAAAGTAGGCATAGTCAAACACAGAACTGACAAGATTCACACAGTTTGATCAGACGGGGCAGACAAGACTGATCCAGGGTTTTCTGGCTTCACATTGCGCTATCCACCAACTAGATAGGTATCTATTTCTCTCTCCTGTTTCACATCAAACGCTAATGCTTTGTCTTTCATGCTTGGCATTTGACGTTCAAGTGTAGGTCGTAAGCAGATGTCACCTGTTATCTAAGCTGGTTTTGGCTTGATGGTCCATAAGCTTAGCCGAACACACGCTTTAAGCCTTCAGTGATGCACATGTGCATACACACATACACATGTACACAATAAAAGAAAAATATTCTCAACTCAGAGCCGAATGTTATGACTTGAATAGTTACTTCCTTTCTTAAAACGCTCCCAGGACGGCATTTTAAGAGGTTATGTACTGTCTGAAGTTGTAGATTTTTTTATTAGTATTTCTTCCTCTTTCCACATATGTCTCTACTGCTGTGTTTTGTTTTAAGACAGATTTATTTTTAATGCACATTCATGACATTTCTGTCCGGCTGAGGGGAATTAGAGTATAGTTTACCTTATATTTTGTAAGGAATTATGCAAGCACATGTTTTGTCAGTTATGATTTAGATGGATTGTAAATGTCCTCGCCCTCCTTTAGGCCACATTGGGTGTAGGAAAATCCTCTTCGCTTTGATGGTAGTGAAGCCCATTAATCTTTGAAAATGGTGAGGTATAATACACGACTGAACAGGGCAGATGTTTTTTTTACCCTCAATTTTTTGAAATAGGTCTAATAGGAGGATTTACAGCACAAGTTTCAAATAAATGTGTTTAAAAGCCATAGTTTGTGAAAATATAGTCATTGAATATTCCAAAAGCTTTATGGTGCCAAATAAGCTTGGCCATTCAGCCTTAGCCTGAGAATTTTGCATGTCCGCCTACACTAAAATGTTTTGAGAAAATACAAGCGAAATGGTGCAATTTCAGGCCATTTTCTTTAAAAAGTAACTAAAGAGCCATAGGTCATACATGATAATCTGCCCTTAATTTTTCACGTGGCCTATTATTGTTTTTTTTATAGAATCCATTTGCATATGGACATTTCACTTCCAAAACCTTTTCCAGCCCTTTGCTTCCAAAACGATTCTCAGGTACAAGTTAATACTGAGATGCTCCTTCGAAGGGGCAGGATAGAAAAATATAAACTACGCAAATCTCTTCATGATGGGCAGTACAGAACAGAGATAGGCAAATTGTACAGACCCATTCAAGAGGTGTATTACTCAGGTACAGGGTATTTTACTGGTTCGGACTGAAGATTTCTCACACCAGTTTTACAAACTGGTATCTTCAACAACAGTGGTAATTTTCATTCAAATATCAGCTTTTCTTAGGTATTTGGACATAAAATAATTTTGTCCCAAATCATCAGTTTCTTGATTAATAAAAAGGCACACATTTTACAAAATATAAGATTCCTTTTGGACATTTTGGGAAAATAAATTCAGGTTCACAAACAAAGGTCAATAGTTTTAATGACTAAAACGCCATTTATGCCTTAAAATGCTGCTGTTTCCTTTTAGTAAATGCATGTTTGATTGCCCGACATCACTGTTTCATTTTCATCAGGTTATCACTATTGCTACACAAGGATAGATTCTGCCTAGCAGGTCAATCTATCATTAACTCGAGCCACGGGTGTCAAGAACCACCAGGGTTGTGCTTAAATCTGCATTTTACCAAGGTCTGACGTTGTCACGAATGCCTCCAGTATATCAGGAATAACCACCAATGAGTCAGGGCTGTCACTTTACCAGGTATTGGTATCATCATGCCAAAGGTGCCCACAATGTTCCAAGATAAACAGCCACTATGCCAGAGCCAGTATAACAACAGACGTGTTCACCACCATGCACTGGAGGCCACCAGTTACACCAGGAAATATTGGCATCATCACATCATTAGCATGCCTTGATGACAACAATTTGCCGATATTTGCTGCCATTATTCTACGGCTGTCGTTATGTCTATGGTGGACATTAGGGACCATCATACCATAGATGCCAACAGTAAGCCAATAATTACCACTATTATACCAGGAGTGGTATTTTTACCAACAACACCCTTATGACGAGGGGTATTAGTAGCATGGGTGGGCCCTCATCATACCACGAATCCCCACGTGTCAACAATTACTATCTTTCTGCCAGTGCCAGATTTTAACTAGTTGCACTATGCCACACATGACAAAAATATGCCATTAATGAGCCCAGTTATGCTATTGTCAGCATTCTACCAGGCAGACACAATAATCATACATCCTGAGATGCACACTGAAACACAGACTTAGAATCCTCTTATTTTAATGTTCACCTTCCACTGGCTTCTTTCTCTGGCTGCCTCACTTGTCTCTAAGCCTTGTGTTGTTCATCATTCCTCAGCTCATGGCCCATTTCCGCAACATGGTGGGCCCTGCTTCACAGGTACATTCTGGCTGAGAGAAGAGGGTCCGCTTGGACCCTGATGGTGTGACTGAGGGTCTGCCGTTGGTTTCGGCGCACTGGTATGCTCACTATATTGGAAAGTTGTGGGCAGTGTTTCTAGGACCCACCTATGTTAACGTTGTGGGGCACCAGCACACTAAACCCACACAAACGGTGCACGTAGGCCGGCCCATCAGCCTAGTAGTTTGTGTTTTCCCCCGTGACTCTCGAGGGTTAAGAGCTCTGTGACAGAAGCAGGTAGCACAGCTTCACACCCTAGGAGTGATGGGAAAAGAAGGTGAGATGTCCCTCAAACATCCTAATGTCTTTGTTACCGAACTTTTCCAAGCTCATATTTCATGTTCTGAAATGTTGCTACTGATTCAAGAGCGGTGAAGCGCTGTCCCCGCCCCTTCCGCTTTCCTATTAACTTGTTTTGCTTCTCTGTGTCCACACAGCACAGAAGAATGTCGGAAACGTCCATCTCGCCTCCTGGATCCAGCATCGGATCTCCTAACCGGGTCATCTGTGTGAGTAAAGAAACCTGTGCTATTGCTGAAGCGATGCATGTGTTAAGAAACATTTAAAGATGCGCTCACCGGACCCAACGAAGAGATGCATGAAGACATAGAGGGTGGCATATATAAACGGAGATATACACGAGGGTTATTATGTTAGCCTTCTGCAAAGCAGCCCTTCATTTTAGGCCTCTTCATGGGTTTGAGGTGTCATACAAATGCTGCGGTGCACAATGCATGGTCTCCTGTAGGTGGGCATTAAGGTGGTTGCACTGGCAGTGAGATTTAGCTCTGTTGAACAGAATAGATTGCCTGGTACTAAAATCGTGTTAGAGCATGAACAGGGGCTGCCAGGGAAGTGTTCTGTTTAGAAGGCCCGAGCACAGGAAGGGTGGGTACTGAATCTCCTCCTTCGTTCAAAGCAATGACGATTGGCTACGAATATACAGAAAAGGTATCTTAATACATGCTTACCTATGGATCCCCAACAGAACATTTCTGCCAATTGGAGGAACGGTAAACTCTGACCGTGTTTTTATTTGGGCACTATGTAACTATGTCCACGGACGAGCTGCTTGATTTATAAGCAGTCAAGGAGGGTGACGTCAGGGATGTAGGCAGAGAGGGCATGTGCTGCTCATTGTGTAAGCAGAGAGAGGGCATCTGCTGCTGATTGTGTAAGCAGAGAGAGGGCATGTGCTGCTCATTGTGTAAGCAGAGAGAGGGCATGTGCTGCTCATTGTGTAAGCAGAGAGAGGGCATGTGCTGCTCATTGTGTAAGCAGAGAGAGGGCATCTGCTGCTCATTGTGTAAGCAGAGAGAGGGCATCTGCTGCTCATTGTGTAAGCAGAGAGAGGGCATGTGCTGCTCATTGTGTAAGCAGAGAGGGCAGCTGCGTCACAGGGAGCAAGTATTGCGGGTGGGTACCGCCCAGGATGTTTACAGAGAATCAGGCACTGCTCAGGATGTGAGCAGAGGGGGCAAGTGCTGCTCAGGATGTTAACAGAGATGACAAGTGCTGCTCAGGACGTAAGCAGGCAGTGCAGATGGTGCTCACTGTTTAATCAGATAGGGTCGGTACTGCTCAGGATGTACGCAGAGAAGGCAGCTGGTGAGGATGTACAGGAAGAGGGCAGGTGCTGCTCACGATGTAAGCAGAAAAAGTAGGTGCTGCTCAGGATGTAACCAGAGAGGGCAGGTGATGCTGAGGATGTAACCAGAGAGGGCAGATGCTGAGGATGTACACAGAGAAGACAGGTGTTGCTCATTATGTAAGCAGGCAGGGCCGGTGCAGCTCACAATTTGAGCAGATAAGGTAGTTGCTGCTCAGGACGTAAGTAGATAAGGTAGGTGCTGCTCAGGGTGTAACCGGAGAGGGCCGGTGCTGCTCACAATTTGAGCAGATAAATTAGGTGCTGCTCAGGACGTAAGTAGATAAGGTAGGTGCACCCAGGACGTAAGCAGAGAGGGTAGGTGCTGCTCGGGGTGTAAGCAGAGAAATCATGTGCAGTGGCATAACAATAGCCCCCGCAGCCCCTGCTGTGTGGGTGGAGTACGGGAGGTGCGATCTCCAGGGGGCCCCCACCGGCACTGTGTGCACGGGCAGCAAGCCCCTGGCCTGAGAGCTCCTGACCCGGTCCGAAGCGTGGGGAGGGGGCTCAAGTTTCGTTATGCCACTGGGCATGTGCCGAGGATGTACACAGAGGAGACGCGTGAAAAGGATGTAAGCAGACAGGGCTCAGGATGCACACATGGAGAGCAGATGCTGCTCAGGACATCGGCACAGAGGCGGGAGCTGCTCAGGAAGGAAGCAGTCAGGGGAAGTGCATCACTAGGTGCAAGCTGTGGGATCAGGTGCTGCTGAAGATGTAGGCAGAGAGGAAAGGCACTGCTGCGGAGCAGGGATACAGGCAGGGCCCCCTTAAGCTTTCTGACTCTGGAGCACTGATTGACATAGCCACAATTATCTTTTCTTTATAATTCCTACTGTAACTTCCATTCTAAATTTGTCTTTTCTTAATTGTTTGCTTTTTCCTCGCTCCCCCTCTACAACACTCCACGTTCCACTCCGTGTTTCCCATCCACCCTTCCTTCTTTCATCCCTCTCTGTTCTACTCTCCTTTCTCGCTCCCTCCTTCCTCTCTTCTTTGCATCTCCCTCTCTTTCTCGATTGACCCGTCCCTTCTTTCCCACCCGCACTCCTTCTGTCTCTCTCTTTTCTCTCTCCCTGACCATTTAACCCTTCCTTCCTGCCTGTCTCTCCTCCTCCACCTACCCTTCCATTCCCCTGTCTCTCTCTCCAGGCCAAGGTTGATAATCAGATCCTTAATTACAAGGACCTGGCCGCTCTGCCCAAGGTCAAGGCCATCTATGATGTCCAGCGGCCGGACCTTATGTCTTACGAGTCCTACCACAGGTACACCTCGGATGAGATGCTGGACAGATACGGCTATGGGGAGGTAGGCGTCCTTTCGGCTATCTGGGCGGGCCTGTGCTGTATAGCGCCCTGTGCATGAGAGTGTGCATGGCAGCCTCTGCACATGGGCAGTTTGTGGGCGGGCTTATGTGAATGGGCTTTGTGGGAGAAGTTTTCTGCCAAGGAACTGTGCTGGCATCATCTATGTTTTGGGTTCTTTAAGTCATGATGCTGGAATGGCCAGGAGCGTGGCTTGGTCAGTAAGATTGCTGGGGTTGGGGCGGTGGGGGTGGGGGGGGGGGCGATGACCTTCAGATTTCGAAGCAATCATGCTGGCATATAATGAAAAAATAGATTATACAACATACAAGGCTTAAGGAAAAGTGGAAAGGGAGACAAATGTGGATTGGTAGGTGTAGTAAGAATGAGAAATCACAATATTTTGTAAAATAGCCAACAATTTTAAAGTCTTTCAAAACAGAGCGGGGGACAGTGTATGCTTTTTCTGTCTGTGTGTACGTAAAACTACCTGGTGAAATCTGACGAATACCTCACAATACGACTGAAAGCACGTGTACCCGACTATTTATCAGAAAATACATTTATATGGGTTGGTGTACCACCACAAACACCCCCCTGAAGCTATGCCCCTGGCATGGCAGAGGGATATACTAGTCATATGATGGGTGCATGGTGCTCGTACAGTAAATGCATATGCCGCACTGTGAGAGAACGCCTCTGTACATGCAAATGTGATAAGTTCTTTGTGTAACCACCTCTCTTAAGACCACAGACCTAGGAAGTCCCTTAGTCCCATTCAAAGTTTTCCTTCTTAGTCGAGACAGACAAAGCAGAGTTACGTGTGTTGCAAGAAAAGCCACACAAGCATATGTTTCCCCAGCAATGTTATGAAACATTCATACATGCTAAATGTCATTCTGTAATATTCAAAATGATCAGGTCTCCTTCTAACACCACAGGAGCCCTATTAATGTCAGTTAAAGAGGTTGTTAAATAGCAAAACACACGTGTGTGTGGTTCTGTCTGTTTTGTGTGTCTAGTCGAGTGTGTTTTGTGTGTGTGTTTATTTATACATGTATGACATGCCCTCCGGAAGAATAAACCCACAATTTTTCGCTCTATCAGTAAGGAAAAAACTGGGCTCACAATCATAAAATCAATGTTTTTTTTCTTATTACATAGATTTAACACCATGTGCTCTGGGTCTTGTTAAATAACGGTTGTTATTGCAACTACTACACCTGAGGTATCAGCTGAGCAAAAACTATAAGTGCATATATCACCAAAACTAAAATCTGTTTGTAGCCATTGTTGAAGTAGGCGCATCATAATATTCGTGAGTAGATGTGGGCTTTAGAATAGTAAATATATACTTCTCAATATATATATATACGTACCCTCTCGATTTAGTGGCAGTCAACACTGTGAATGTATTTGTTTGCATGGTAATATTTTGACTGCAATATTATGACATACCGCCCTCAGCATTTGTCTTTTTAGATCATCATCGACACCGAATATCCAAGCCAGTTCATCATAGAAAAGGAACTGTCGCACTCAGAGCATGTTTAAGGGCGTTTAGCCTTCATCAGTGTTCTTACATGTCGGCTGTGCCATGGTAGACTGTAGTGGAAGAATAAATATCCATCGTTCTACTCCAAGTTCTTCACTCACTTTCTTTGTTAATAAAAATGTTTTGAATATATCTATATAAATATATATATATATATATATATATATATATATATATATATATAAACGTATATATATAGATATAGATATATATATATGTATATATATATATATACAGAGAGAGAGATATACATATATATATATATATATGACAGAGTATGGCAGGATGGCGTTGCTGTGATGCGCCTAACAGTTGGTGGTGCTGTCAAAGACGCTATGCCACAACCTCACAAACTGTCACCCTCTCCTTTCCATGTTAAAAAGGACAGCACTTGGAGGTATCCGTGAAAAGTTGAATCCACAGTGAAAAGCAGAACACGTTTTGACACAGAGGTGCCTCTCTCTCTCTCTCTCTCTCTCTCTCTCTCTCTCTCTCTCTCTCTCTCTCTCTCTCTCTCTCTCTCTCACACACACACACACACACACACACCATTTTCAACAAACTTGAGAGGTAACAGCGTTCAACCTTCAAGTCTTGAGCAAACCAGATTCGATGCCAATTGATCAAATGATTCAAAAGTCCAAAAGGATCCCTCCAATGTTTGTTAAATGTCCCATTTGAGATACAGCGCTCCCTTCTGGTGGCCACAGAGAATACACATTTTAGCTCGGAAGAAATGAAAGCTGAGTCACAAAATGCCGGGCAGGTTCATTTTATCATCTCTTCGCCGTCAAGCAATGGGCGATATACCTATTGTGTGATGCTATCAATGTTTAAGACATCATTTGTATGCAGAGGAGCATCGGTGTGCAGACACTCCTTCTGTACTAGGCAACCTGTCTGAGAGACATACTGTGAGGACAGCACAAGTAATGCGTGAGACATCCTTTAAATGCTTCTCAGGACATCCTTGGCAATGGAATGTGAAATGCTTTATTTGGTCATTTTATAGTAATCCTTTTCATTCTGTATCTGAAGTGTGAAGATTGGTTGTCGTGCCCAGGTGCCTTAGGGGTCCACATACATTAAATGAGGGTCTGTATCCAAGGGATACGGATAAAGGGTCCCTTCTTTTTAGACCATGTTAGATGAATGAGCTCCTGGCATCCTCATCTCTGTCTGTGCCAGCCGAGAGCCATGGTGCCAGCAGCATTGCCAATGGAATGGAATGGGCTCAGTCTGAGCTTGGCCAAGAGCCTCATATCAGCGCTACATTGGTTAGGTGAGGTGGGGGTCAGAGCAGTGGGCATGCATGCCCTTTGTGTTCAGTCCTCGTTGTGGTGCTGTTGCTAACTGTCTGCGATCAGTGCTTTAATTGGGATGAAACAGGCTGGGAGCCTCTAAGGAGGGAGTGTCCTAAGAAGCTTAACTTAGAACCCTTTAGTAGAAGCATGGCCTATTGTAACCAGGAGCCTGACAATACGTGTGCACTAAAATCCTGCGCTTGACAAACTCACAAATGAAGACTTCCTGCACAGAGGGAATGAGTAAAATCAGTTGACCGCAAGATATGTATCATTTAGAAATTCCCGTTATTCAGGTTCATTAGCAGGACTTTATTTTTCAAGAAAATATTAATTCTCAACTAATTCCGCACACCAGAAAATCAGTTACTCACCTGTTCAGCGTACATGTGGCAGAAACAGCGCATTTGCCTAGGGCCACCATGGAGGCCTTTATTCACAGCAAAGATGCATTTGTTCTCCAGAAATCCAACAAATGACCTATTATGCAGTTACACAGCACTCCACGCACACCGAGAAATCATTCTTCACCTAGCCAGTTACCCGTAAGTGGGTATGGGATACTACTGGAATATCATGCAGAAAATACCATTCTAGAAAAATATAATTGAAAAGTATTGACTACTAGAATTTCTTGAATGTAAGCATATAGATGTGGGGTCAAGAAGAGTAGATCTATATTTACCTGTATAATCTTACCGCCACAATAATTTGGTTCTCAATATTTAGGCTACACTATTTTTGCAGGCCAATATTCCTGTTCTCGAATTGTTTACATACAGCTGGGAAGAGAGCACGAAGTATTGTCTTACAAAATATAAAGAATAAAATATCGACTATATGTAAATATAGTTATATGAAACTTAAATGCAGACCTGCGAATCGTGAAGATATGTATATCTTCACGGTATGTATATGTGGATATCAAAATAGTACCTTTATACTTACCTATATATTCTTACCATCATGATATTTTGGTTCTCGATATTTAGTCTACGATATGTTTTTAAGGACGATATTTCTAGGCCTGATATTCTGACATACAACCACCGGGAACCATTTAATATTTTCCAAAACTGAGTAGGCGTCGCCCACCTACTCAGCACATTACTGAAAGGGTAGTTCTTGTGATCTCACTTCCTCTTCCTGTTCTTTGCCTGGAGAAGAACCAATGCGGATTCCCCCAGGATTAATCACCCGTGCGGGTGTTAAGAGACGGCAGGTTTCAGGGTCCGCTACAGAGCAGGTCTCTGGCAGATGTATAGGCTATTGCTAAACCTGTAGGGTTTTACCAAGAGCAGAGAGCTTTAATGACAATCGTTTACCTAAACGGAGTGTAACACAGTGAAATGTGAACTGTTACTGTTAACCAAGGCTGTTTCTTTTCTTCCTCCCTGCCTCCCCACATCATGCCTCCGCCTCCGGGTGCAGTCCCTTGGAATACTCTCGCCCTACTCCCAGGTATTTATTGTACTGCTTTGGCCTGGCATGTCAAAGATTAAAAAATGCATCATGCACCCAGGTGGAGATGTGTTCTAGCGACCTAATCTTCGGCTGGGAAACCAGGGGCCCTATTCGCAAAACTAGCTGCGACTTACTCCTGGAAATTCAGGAGTAAGTCAAGAGTATGTCACACATAGAGTTCTAGGAGTGCTGGGTTTACTCACAGCATGTCCACATAACAAGTTGAGTGATCTTCGGCATTGCATTCACCACTGTTGCAGTTGTCTATCAACTCAAATCGATGGCAGCATGAAGCGACTGCTTATCTCTCTTTTGAAGTATATTGATAGCCATATCTTTACATTTATGCTACATTCGCTGAAGAGCTTCTGTCAAGGTCGGGCTGTTAAGCCCTCTTCTCAATTCTCCTGGTTTTACTGCATGTTTCTTGCTCATTTCAAAGCTACTTGGGAGCTCTTAAAGCACGGGGTCATCGTTTTAGTGGACGTAACATACTTAGCAAGCACCAGGTCACTCCATGTTTACGTTAAGTGATACTAGAGGGAGACAGAAGTGTGGACCCTGGAGGAAAGGTCTGCTCTAATTTGTGATGAAGGCATCCCACGAGGCATACATGGGAATCATAATGACATATATACACACACTAACATAAGAAAGAACCCGCAAATCAATGTCTTCAATCAAGAAATAATTTGTACCTGTAAATGGTATTTATATAGCACTTCCTAGCTCTGACGGGTTATTGAAGCCAATTGGGGAAAAACAGAAGTTTAAACAATTAAAAGAATATAGCTGTAGTGGAGGGTGCATTCCACATCTTTAGCGATTTTATATTTTTTTTAAAACGTTTTTGTAAGGATGATGAAATAAGATAAAAGTTTAAAAATGCAATGAAGACAAATTTGGCACAGAATTGATCATAGAAATATATGGCAAATCTATATTATAAAATATAATTTAAAAAAACAACCTTTCCAACGTAAGGGTCTGACACAGCCCCTCCACGAGATCAGAGGAGTGTTGCCGCGCTAAAAAAATGCCCTAGAACCAAAGAATAAAATGTTAATAAACTTTCTTTATCACCATTTTATTTTTCAGTACCCTGTCCTGAACCGAGTGTCAGGACGGGCCGGGTTATTTTCTGCCCAGTGGCAGCAGGGAGCTGTGCACTTGTTTGAAGTGCGCATGTCCCTTTGGACGGCAGTCTTGTGACGGCCAGCCTGACATGTGCACTTTAAAATTCTCTAACCCAGCTGTTTTAAGACAGCTGGGTCAGAGAAAGCACAGGTCTCCAGCGTTTTTGTGAGCACTGAGAGAGGCCGCTCCCACCAATCCCAATACTTCTTTCATGCTGGTTACCAGCATGACAGCAGCGTCAGGATTGGCTAGTGCAGTTTCCTGGATCCCTTGCATGTTGGAGTCAGGATAGAAGGAGAGACGACAGGAGAGGAAAGGAGAATGTTCTAAGCCAAGTGCTGTTTTTTTAATTATTATTTTACCCCAACCCCACTCCTGCCCCCATACCTACTGTAAATATGAGCCAGCTGCCACTGGAAACAGGATCACTGCATGCATGATATAGTTTTTGGAGAACTGTAACTGCTGATTGAGAGGAACCTGATGTACCTTGATGCGGAGCACGAATGCACCAAGCCAGCCACAGAGGATATTAGTCTGGTAATTAAAAGGCATTGTGGAGAGGTCTGAGTGCTGAAGGTGGTCTGCTTCCAGCTCAGTGGTCCTCTCACAATATACGTTTTGCAGTTCTGATGATCTTTTGTGAGGTCTTACAAACTTACAACAGACCACATTTTTTTCAACTTGATGTTGACAAGTGCGATGTCTCCCCCATATGTGTCTTTAAGCCAGTGCCAACAAAGAACTGGTCAGCCCAGGCCTAGAAGAAGTCTCCTTCCAACAAGCACTGCACCCATTGCCTAAACTCTTAAGCATGGCAGTGACTCAGTAATCCCACAAGGACAATGACCTGCAACAAACTAAAACTGATGCCGAGCCCTTGAGAGCTTTTTTCTGGCCATATCTAACTCCTCTCTAGAGAGAAGCAACAGCAAGAATTCTTAGGTCTGGTGCATGGCAGCGGGGTGACCTCTCCTGCCCCTTTACTGCCGGTCTGAAGACGGTGCCAGGGTTTCCATAGGCTACCAGCAGTCAGGGTCGGATTGGGACAAAAAATAGGTCTGGGCACCAAAATTAAAGTGGCCCCTATTACTGACCCTGATAGCTGAAAGACTGGCCCACTTTGGCAGATCAGCCCAGTTTTCAGTTTGTAAAGACATGCTGTACAAGTGTTTTGCGAGGCATGGGAGATTGCATGTATTTGTATGTGCTTCAGGGCTATCTTGGTGGTAATATCAGGGAATGTAAGAGCAAAACGCTGGCCCACCTGCCATAAAACAAACCCACAAACTCCTAAAAAACGAACCACACAAGGTCTGTCAAACCAGCCCATCAGGCACTGCTTGATTCCGATATAGGCCAGTCTGACCCTGCCAGCAGGATGAACAAGTGGTTAGGGTTTGAAAGTTCTCACAGCCAAAGAGACCAGTGGATGGCAAACAAGAGCCCTGCAAACGTACTTCCTCAAGCACAATGGTAACAAATACCTGGCCTAAAGTTTGGGTTCAACTTAGGGGGCAAGGTGAGAATGAATTGGGTGCCCTGTAGCCACTGGAGGAGCCTATCCGTGGTGCCCTATCTGTTTTATGAGTGTTATATACAGCCAGGTTCAAACTGGCCTACAGGGCAATCAGACAGTGCCCGAAGGACTGGTCTGACAGGTCAGTGTGTGAGTCCATTTATTAACCGTGAATCTGTTTTATGATCTGGTGGGCTGGTTTTTCCCATTGAGTTCTCTGATATTACAGCAAACATAGTCTGCAGCAAGCACAAATCCATGTAATCTCCCATACCTTGCAAAACATGTATACTGCGAGCATTTACAGGTTCAAAAGTGTTCTAATTTGTAAATATGGTTCATTCTTTTAGCTATGTAATTCACTAATGGTGGGACACTTTTATTTTGTTGCCCATTCCTACTTTCTGTCTTGCTGTGATATTGCATATAGCAAAGGTAAGTTGAGCGAGAGGACAGGAAATTGACAATACGGTAGGCCATTGAATCTTTCCAGCAAAGCCAGTTGATATAATTTTTGCACTAAGTGGAGGCCATCTGGCCATCCCCTTCCACTCTAGTCATGTAGGCAAGAAATGTGAGAGACATGGATAATCTCCTTCAGGGAAAAGTTGAGTGTTCTCACTAGGCCCCTGTAAGGCCCATCTAAATGACAGGAGTTAGTTGGTCGAAAACCCCCATAAGGAGACTTGCCAAGTAAAGCGTGGCCTGTGATTGTAAATCTGTTTCGGGTACTGTATCCAAGCCATGTCACCAATAAGCACTTCCAATCATCTGTGTCCCTGAGATGGCTCAGCAGCACATCAGCCACACACAGACTCATCATGGTAAAGCTGGAGGCAACACACACTGTTGCCAGCTCACAGGAAGCTCATGCCAGGTTTTCAACGTACCTTTGTGAATACTCTCCTTTCGTTGTCTCCACTACTGTTTTAAAGCTTTGCTCTGGGGCTTGTCTCACAAAAAACACATTCTCTTTTAAGCCTTGGTTCCACCTTGGCTAGCTCAACATGGCGAGCATCAAGTGGGATAGCAATTCTTCAGACATCAGTTATCGAACAAGCATTTGCAATACAATAGGCCTCGCATTAGAGAGAGTTAGATCTGTTGCCGTTGTAAATGATATTCACAACCTCGAATTTGGGAACTTATCAATATTTAGCCATGAAGCACATTACATCTTTATCAGAAATAAACTGTGCTTGTGCATTCCTTTATACACTTGGCATTAGACTGTAATGGTCTGAACAGCCCCTACAGAGCAGCACAGTAAAAATAGCATTTGGAAGAAACATGGTTATGTAAACATATATTTTGCTCCTAGAGGACATAATCACATAAAAAGAAGGATAAGGAACATTGCATTGTAACCATATAATCAGCACCTTGAGGACCCTAGTGTATTACACATTTTCAAGTGTAGAAGGCCTTTTAAAAATCATTTAACTGTGGCGTCAGCGGCACAATGTAGCAGTGCTGGATGTTGTGGCTAGATGTCCCTGTAGAGTCAACAGCAGAAGGTGCAGTACCACTGGTCATGGCTAGATGTCCTGTAGAGTCAACAGCAGAAAGTGCAGGACCACTGGCCATAGCTAGATGTCCTTGTGGAGCCACAAGCACTCAGAGTACAGTGTCACAGAACGCTGCCAGAACTTCTTCTGACGTCAAAAGCTCAGAATGTCCGCCAAACCCAGAAACAGCTGGAGAAGTACCAGGTCCTCAGTGAAATGGCTGAAATATTTACCCATGCCGTACATTAAACCTTTATCAGAAATAAACTGTGTTTGTGCATTAGCAGAAGGTGCAATTCCACTGTTCGTGTCTAAATGTCCCTGTGGAGCCTACTGAGTTAGTAGTGCCTTGGGGCAATTGTCATCCTTCACCCCTTGAAGAGCATAGTGCATTACACATTTGCAAGCCGAGAAAGGATGTCAAAACATTACTACAAAAAAGGCCTTTATAACACAAACACCTCTCAGCTTTAAGAACAAAAGTTCCAGATGTAAGAGAGAACTTTAAATATGCATTGAATGGTGGAAGAGGTTATGATTCTTGGACCCCATCTAACCTAGTGTGATCCACAAGATGACCTGGACAGAAAGAGCACATTGTTATGAATGTTTTGGTGGTGGTCCCATTGCCCCAGGACCACCACAGGCTAAGTTATGGCCAAAAATGTGATGTAAGAGGAATGCCTGCAAAGTATTATTGTGTGAGTCCCCGAGTGCAGTGAATATTGTAGTATCAGCTCTCCTGCTGTGCGGGGAAAGCCGCTGTTGAGGATTAATTCCTGGGTTGATTTCACGGTATATAAAGCCAGAATAAAATGTAAGAAACACACGCACAACATAACTACTTGTATTTACTGATTATGTAAAGTAAGGACTAAGTGAAGGGCAAACATGGAAAACGAACCGTGTGCTTGTACACTTGCTTACTGACAAACATGAGAGGCAGGAAACAGAAAAAATAGTCTGTTCAAACAACAGAAAAGCATTCCTGGTGTAATTAAACTGTACTCGGCTGGTGCGCCTCAGCCAAGTACAGGAAGTGACTTATTGCCCGCCAAACA
Source organism: Pleurodeles waltl (assembly GCF_031143425.1). Classification (NCBI taxonomy): domain Eukaryota; kingdom Metazoa; phylum Chordata; class Amphibia; order Caudata; family Salamandridae; genus Pleurodeles; species Pleurodeles waltl. The sequence goes on along the minus strand of NC_090446.1, from coordinate 639,192,107 downwards.
AGTTAGGAGGCAGGAAAACAAGAGCAACACTGCCTTCAACCTATGGTAAGTGTGCAAGCAGCGGCAGGCAGTTGCAACGTCCTATACTCATTCACACAGGTCTTGCAGACAGCGCACATCAACCTAAAAATGTAGAGTTGATGCATGATTGAAAGAAGAATCTTCACAAACCTGGTTCTTTTTTTATGAATAAAGGTAATTTAATACTCTTTTCCACACCTTATGTCATGCAGCATGAAATGCAAGGATCAGAGAGTTAGTCATGTTGTATCATATTGAAATCTTTGCTTTGATACTTGGCATAGCTTGGCTTAAGTACCCAATCTTTTTATTTTTACTGATTTATTTCCATGTTCCTGGTCTAAATTCTAGGGGTATGTGAAACACCCATAATTTGTTCTAGTGTAATTATGCAAAATGTGTGGTAAATGCAAAACCTAGCTTTAGCGCTGTATTTTAGCATGAAATGCATCCATGCATTCATTTTGAATGCAAGGACACTTTTCACACAATAAATAGCACAAAAAACACAAGTGCTGTGGACAAGAGATGCTAATATTCTGGTCATTTCACGTTGTTCCCATGCTCCCATGTGGTGTAATGGTGTAATTTCATATAACAAGCCTAATGTGAAGTTTAAGAAATCATGAAAACTTACAATGGATTAATAGAAAATGTCCAAGTGCCTACTAAACCTTATAGAGACTACTGCCAATTGCATGTTATGCTATGGTAATGTGTCCTTTGTAATGTTTTAAGTGCCATGGGTTTCATTGGGTAACAGTGCAACAGTTTGAGGCTGCAGTTGTAATTAGATGCTTGGAGCAGTCTTCTCCTAAAAACCAAAGAGGCATTCCAACAAAATTATTAGATGCTCATTAACAGTGAACAAGAGTCCTATATATCCATGGTGTCTGGTAGGCTTGCACATGTAGCCATAGTGAATAACATTTAGTTTACTTCGTTTGGAAATGGCATACATTTTCAAATTTTTGTAATAAGCGATGCAGCACCTTGGAGAGATTGGGTTGGCATACACAGGCAATCTGACTACTATACCCTTGCTTGTCCAGTCCAGAACCTGTTGCAGCACTAACCATGTGTACCATTCACCGAAACGCACCACAGCATGCAGGTTCTAACCCCGTCTACCTATCATGACAAAGAACACTACTGTCCCATCTCTTCTTGTGCCTCCACCTGCCGTATCCCTCCACCACAACAGATGCTTGCCATGTCTTCCTGCACCCCTAATTGACTAGAGACCATAACACCCAAGGACCATGAGCTAAGAATAGCACCAAGGATGATGTCCATCCAACCAGTGCAAGCCTCTTGAGCTATTACCTAAATACTAGATTACTCGGGCTTCCAGTTTGTTTACTCTTGGCTTGCTGTTTTTTGCTCCCTTTTCAGGAGATGTATGAAGGGCTGGACTTGAGACAAAGAAGAGCTTCCAGTCCAGGCTACATTGACTCCCCAACCTACAGCCGCCAAGGCATGTCACCAACCATGTCTCGCTCCCCTCAGCTCTACTACAGGTCAGGTAAGAGGCTTCACCTGTGTTCCAATACTCTTCTCAAGGACGTCACATGCAGGGACCACTGTGTGCCTGCTTGCAGTCTCTGCAGATATTGGCAGAAAAAATAATCCCTGATATCCTATGGAGAGGGCGAGGGGAGAGGAAGAGATTATCACAGCTTCGACTTGAGGTTTATCTCACCTGTGTATTTTTCAGACTGTCATTTTGGTTGCCTTTCACTATCGCAGGGAATGCTGAGCTAAACTAGCCCTCCCATGCAAGCGTCAGCTAATCACGGTCTTTGGTTTGAGAATGTATGAGTAATCTAACCAATTAATTCACAGAAGCAGCAAATCTTTTGGTCCCATTCACAAAGATCAAATTACATTTTTGTCGACGTTTACTCTTTTTCGCTATTCACAAACAAATTATTTAATAGCAAGTTTACAACTGCAGAGACTCCACACTCGTGGCGAGACTCCGCACTTCATAAGATAGGCTTGTCCTAACGTTTTATGTGTGGAGTTCTCCACCCGACTGCAGAGTCTCTGCAGTTGAACACTTACAATTAAATAATTTGTGAGTAATGAAAAAGAGTAAACTTACAAAAAATTGTAAGTTTACTTTTGTGAATCGGGCCCTCAGTCTGTGGTTTGAGACCCTTGTTAAGATACTCTCACCAGCAGTACTGGTGTGGTTCTATGTCAGCTCCACGTTACCCTGAATGCTATTGCTGCCGTACGTCTTGCGTGTACGTGCATTGGCTAGTGCTGACCGTTAGGTGGTACTAAGCACGTTTGGTTGAAGTATCTCCCACAGTAATGAAGCAGTGCATCGGTGGATGGCACAGTGCAGAGGCGCGTTGTCAAGATGCGAGCTTCAGTGGTCTTACACATGGCGGCACATGGATGTGGGTGCACATTTCATGCATTTTTATGAATACCAAGCAATGGCAACGAGTGCATTCATTACATTACATTAGGGATTATCATAGAGGCACAAGGCAATCATCAGACTATCATTTCTCACACGCTGTCTCCTCCCTCATATCACAGACCCCAGCAAACGCTAAGTCATGAGGGTCCCAGACTTAATTTGTTTCCTCTTAAAGGCTTCTCAGTGAAATATGTGACTTGTAGATTTGGACGTGAGATTGTATACCGGAGGCTGCGGGTTAGCGTTGAACGCACCCACTGCAGAAAACTCTCTGGACTCTTACAAACTCCTTATATGCCCCTGCAACAAGCTGTACAATAATATTACCAATACTACAAAATTACATAACAACTATTGCTACTAACGCTTAAAACAACAAAACGAGTAGTGAGAATACTAATAATACTACTACTAATAATAATAATAACATTTATAGCAGTTGTTGGAAATATAGGCCCTCATTACGACCCTGGCGGACGGCGGTATTTTGGAGAAAAGTACTGCTAATAGGCTGGCGGTACCTTTCCCCAAAAATATGACATTGGCGGTGTGGCTCAAGAAAAAACACCAATGTACCACTCTGTCCGTCAAGCGGCCGTCACTGTCCCACCCGCTGGATTATGACCCCGCCTACCGCCATGATTTTTGCAGCTTCCTTACCGCTACGAAAACCATGGCAGTAGGCACTATCAGTGACAGTGAATCCCTTCCCTGTCATTGATAGGGGTTCTTCCCCGCCACCCTCCCCCAGAGTCTTCCCTCACCCTCCCCCTCTCACTCCAGACCCCCCCTACGACATACACGCACATTCATGCACCATCATACACATGCATACACACACTCATACCCACATTCACCCACGCATGCATACATCCATTCACACATACATCCACACCCACTTACATACATACAATCACCCACGCATTCACACAACACAACATACACGCACACTCACAACCATGCATGCTCACATGCATTCCACACACCTGCATGCATGCAGGCACACACAAACATACACCCACACCCCCACAAACACAATACCCCCACCCACCTCCCCTGTTGGAGCATGCGACTTACCTGTTGTCAGGGGGTCCTCCAGCAGGAGACGAGACGGGGCGCTGCTGTCAGCAGAAGCGTCCGCCAGCAGAACACTGTCAGGCCGTATCATGTGTCATGATACGGTCTGCGGCGGTCTACTGGCGTGGCACTGCTGTTTGCAGCAGCGCCACCTTACCACCATCTGCCACCTTGGCCGCAGGCGGAATTCCACCATCCTTCTGGTGGAATTCCGGCTACGATCATAATATGGCGGATGGCAGGTAGCCGCGGGGACGGTATTTTGGCAGACATCCCTGCAGCGGTAGGAGGTCAATACCGCCGTTGTCATAATGAGGGCCATATTATTGTCATTTTTTATATTATTTTTATTAGTATTCTCATTTTTTTTTTTTGCAGAAGCAGAAGTAGTATTAGTAGTATGGGTACTATTAATATTATTATTATATCTGTAGCTGTTATTGTTATTATCAGCAGTAATAATAATAAAAAACAATAATAATGATAATATTAATATTTTTGCTTGATACCTTAAGTGTAATTCTTTCTCAAAACTGGTCAAGCTGAAGATTATACAACATATATCCTTCCATATCTGTGGTCGGACACCCTCTTTATGGACCAGTAACAGTGCACATTGACCAACTATATCGCATAAAAACCAAGGGCACTGGACATGGGACAGATTTACAAACATTTTGTGCTGGGTTTGCGGGACAAAGTGGTGCAAACTTGCACCAAATGTTTTTTCTTTATTTGCTTTCCTGCGCAGAGCTTGTTCTGTGCTGGAAAGTTGCCTGAAAGTAACTCAAACTTGTTCAAAGCACTGCTTTGTGTTACTCTGCATCACGGGGGTGTTCCATGGGTGGTACATGGGCATTTCCATGCAATCACCCATGGATTTTGACAGAAACCCTTATCTACTAATGATAGTAGATAGATTTTGATCCCAAAAGCAATGTTGCTTTGACGCAGGTATTAAAAGGAGAAATGCTTTTATTCCTCCTAACTTTTCCTACTTTGAATGTGTGCTGCATTGTACAGCACACATCCGAAGTGGGAAAGGTTTTCAAGTTTGTCTAGGGACAGTATTTTGTACTGGAATGATAGTATTCCAGTTCCAGTACAACACTTATGCTAGACATCACGCACACACCCTTGCAGAGGTGGGAAAAGTGTGAGTGTGGCACTCATCAGCATAACTGTGCGCCAGCCATAGGGATAGTGTAGGATAGTGCCATATCTCTGTAAATATGGCGCTTTCCTGCTCTCTCCCTGTCCCACTGTCCACAACCTTCGGTGCTGTGCTGTATTCCTTGACATGTTTCTAAATGTGACCAATGGGACTATTAGAACGCACAATGGCTCCTGACAGGCCATATTGACTAAGGAAGATAGTCAGGAAGGCAAGGACACTGCACAGTAACCAAAGGCACTGCAAATGAACCAATAACAATGCTTGTGGATTGTACCTTGTGCAACATTACTTGACATAAACTAATGAACATAGACATTTGCCAATGACACTGCAAACAGACAAACAAGATTGTACATGGATCAACATAGTTACAGAATCACACATGGGCAATGGCATGATGAATGGACCAGTACTACCGAACATGGACTAAAAACATTACAAATGGGCAAACAAAAAACAAGCATCATCGAAACTTCATGCAGCCCGAAGATATTGCTGTGGCATCACTGATGCTGCATGTGGACCAGTGACACAACACATGGGCTAACAATTCTGCTTAATGGCCGCCAACTTACTAAAGTAGGACTTGGATACAATGGCCCTCGTGGCTTGGACAATGTGTTAATTCATATCAAACCCCTTCCCAGCATGGAAATCCTATGAGGAATCACTGACTTGTGAGGCTCGGAGGCGTGACTTTATGTTTAAAGCCAGACACACAGGGATTGCCTCCCTACCCCTACTGCCTCTGCTTCTAACCACTGTTCCTTATACTTACCAATGTTGTCCTGCCTTTGTTCTTTCTTGGTCACTTTTGCTTTCTTTACTTTGCACTATTCAAGGCACAGAGAGTGGGCGGAGCTCCCCGTACTATAGCCAGTTAGATGTCAGGTCCTCGACGCCAACTATTTACCAGCCTCCCAGGCATTTCCACATTCCAGGTAGGCCCCAGAGTCCTTCAGAGTAGCACGTAGTGTTGTGGCCATTTCTGTTTGCATGCATACTTTGTGGCCCGTGTCAAGCAACCCCTCCTGTTTGTTTGTTGCCTCTGTATCATTCAGCCATAATCAACACTACAGGCTCTGTTCACACTCCGTGACTCCCACTGCACATGTGTAGTCCAGCTGGGTATCACATCACATCCAACGGTGGAGTGTCACGATATCAAAGTTTTAATATCACCTGCATTTATATTGGTGCCGCAGAATGGACTACCACCATATTGTTATGGTAAGCAGTCGTGGAGTTACAATAGTCACTCAGTAATTCTCTGCATTTGCTTGAATAGATGATAGATTGGTGGTCGATAGTGTGGAGTCAGTTTATGTGCAGATCGATATTAGTGACCTAATATTGTGACACACAACCCTTCCAACTCAATCCTGGGAGTTGCAATTCTTGGGTCTGATGAAGTTTGATAGTTCATGTTTGAAGGACAAGTGCACACTTCCTAGCAACTTCATTTCACAGCCTGGTACCAGACATAGAACATTATTCCGTGTCATTGCATAGGCTTGATTTTTAAGGAATCTGATTAGGAGACCATTGTACAGGTATCAGAAGCTGAGCCCTATAACATCTTAGATTTTAATTTATTATTTTTCCTTAAATAAATCAAGATTTCACCCAGAAAGTTAGTGGTTTGGCATCCTGAAGGCCATCCCATAATTACAAATAATAGTATTGGGGCCCCATAGTCCCACTCTCCCACTTAATAGCCATAATCTATTTTATAAATAACATCTGGTTGGTGCATGCGTGCATTTTTAGTGGTCCTGGGTATGGCCCCGTATCCTAGTAATGTATAAAAGTGCACATAGGGGATGCCACCACCAAAGCATTAATGAAAACATGACGCTATCAGGTATGGTAGAATATCAACACGACAGAAAGAAGATCTTTAAAGGCAAGAGTTTCCTCAAGTTAGCAGGAGGTGCGGATTGTGGTGGGTATGGTCTTAGAATGATGCTTGTGGCTAGGCTGTTCGAACGGGTGAGCACTGTGTCGTGGCTGCGAGAGTTCAGGGCAGCTGCTGCCGGTCCTCACTTAGAACTGGCATCTGGCTACAAATTCCAAGTGTAGTCAGACCTAACCAGAGCATCCATTTAAAATCCGCTTTTTTGTAAGATTCTCAATAACAATATGGAGACTACAATATGACTCGCAATGTACATTGAAGATAAGCCTTGAAAAAGACCCAGGCCTGCTCCTTGACTAAGGGAGCGAAACAAGTGTTGATTGTCAAACCTCAAGAACAAAAGCGAGAATTGCCAATAAAAGCAACTTCAGCAATGAAAAGTTGTATAATGTCTTTATGTTCAACAAAAAAGTCTCACTAAAATTATTTCTGTTATTGTGATATTCTGCCGTAACTGAAATCACTGTACTTTCTTTAACGTTTTGATGATTGCAACCCATATAGCACACCCTATGGTTCGCCTGGGACAATTGCATTACATTAGTGAAATGTTGCGTAATTATCGGGTTTTTCATAATCCCCACTTCCTTTTTAGTGTGATTTTCAGCTGCAGACACTAGTTTGAGCAGGAAGCATTTAGCGGGAACTGTGAAACTGATGTGTACTGCTCAGATCAGTCTATTGCTAGGGTCTCTTGTGACTTTTGTTCCCAACGTATACTCTGATGTACAATTTTCACTCACGCGAATGGCAAAATTAGTTGTATGTAATATGCTTTTCACAAAAATATGCATATTTCAGGAGGAAAGGTATTTACAATTTCACTCCGCTGTAACCAATATCACAGAGCAAAAAGCAGACCCCAGTGTTGCGAACTTTAATTTTAGTCGCATCTCTTCTCTACATCCCAGTGCAGAAGGGATAAATGCCTGTGATACCAGTGGCACAAGGGCGCCACCAGCTGGTCTGCTGCAGCAGGTGTAGTCTGGCATCACTGACATTCTGGATATTTTCTGACACGGTTGGCCTCAGGCAGGAAGGCGAGCTGGGATGAAGTCAGTGACCTGTTATATAACCACCTGAGTGTACTTTCTGGTTATAGACCTCGCTAAAAAACCCTACCAGCGAAATACACCAGACTCCCCAGCTATCTGGGTGCTCTGACCAAGGTATTTATATCTGGAAAATGTTTTAACTTGTGGTATTTGAATTTTAATTTTGGCTTGCCCCACGTGTGGCATTATAAACGCAAATTAAGGTTCTGAACACTTTTACCCCACAAGAAGAGCTTCTTGTGTAAACATGTAAATTCAAAATATGAAGTCATCTTTCACTCCGCACAAGCCCTGCCACTAAGCGATTGGTCTTTAGCTTCTCAATAAAAATGTGAACTGCCTATACATTCTAAGTTTAATACTTTTTCGTTGTTTTTAAAGGAAAACCGGCTAAAACGGATCCCATAAATTAATAAACGGAACGAAAGGCGGGAGGAAGAAAGCCTTTTTCACATCCAAATCCGATGTGGAAAGTCTTTGTTTCCACCCTTTCTCCACACGTTTGAGATAAATATACATACAGAACCGTGAATATGTGTATGTGCAAATACATCACAAACAATACCACAGATTATAAATTTAAAGGTTAGGGCAGATCACTGATACCGCATATAGATCCAGTAATTATTCATCCATCACAAATTAATAACCAGCAATGAATGGATGAATGGCACGGACTTTTCAACTGACTGCAATATTATCGTGATCCATCCAACCTGACATATTATATTTGTATGTGTATGTGTGTGTGTGTGTTTATCTACACACACACACAAAATCAATATATATATATATCTATATATATATATATATGTGTGTAGGTAGATAGATAGATTGATTGATTGATAGAGAGAGAGAGAGATATTTATCATTATACATGTATAGATAGATACCCTGCGCAGTATGGGACTGAAAAGTATGTGTGTATATTGTGTATAATGCTATATACACAATGTGCAGTATAGGTGCAGTGCAGCAGTATGGGATTATATATACTGTATATCCATCACAAATGAATAACCAGCGAAGAATGGATGAATGGCAGGAACCTTTCAACTGAATGTAGTATTATCACGATCCATCCAACCTGACTTATTGTGTGTGTGTGTAGATATATATATATATATATATATATATATATATATATATATATATATATATATATATATATATATCTACACACACACACACACACACACATATAATATGTCAGGTTGGATTGATCATGATAATATTGCAGTCAGTTGAAGGGTCCCTGGCATTCATCTATTCATCGCTGGTTTTATATATATATATATATTTATTTTTTTTGTTTTTCCTTTACTTAAAGAACCAAAGGTTACAGGGGTTTTACAGTTAGCCTCGCATTTTAAACATACAAACCCCAGAAATTCACCTGTTATAGTTAGAGTTGTTTCCTGTAACTATAACTTGCGTCCCTGCCATGCACAGTTTTTTTGTCAAAAGTTGTACTGCATATTTTATATTGTTATTATCACTGATGTTATCAAAGATGTCATGAGTGCCGTAATCTGTGGAGTAATTAGCAGTGTATGGCAAGGGCGCGAGTTATACTTACATTTGGGCACGAGTTATAGTTACAGGAGATAACTCTATACTTATAACAGATGAATTTCTATGGTTTTGTAAAAATTTTATTTTAACCTAATTATAAAATCCCTGTAACCTTTGGTTTTTAAGAGAATTTCTATGTTTTTTTAATTCTATTTCCTAACTATATTATACCTGTAACCTCTGTTTTTTTCAGTGGATTTTTATGGTTTATTGAACGTAAAGTAATTTTCATTACTATACATTAATCCAATCGCTGCCTCTCATGACCTTTGGTTGTGCGTGCCGGGGGTAGGCCGCATGGCCTGGCCTGCAGACAGGTCCTGCGGCCAACCTGCTAAAACTACCCAACCCTGCACCGAGCATGGCCTTAGGCTGTTCATGGCGGGGGTTGGCCACAGGACCTGGACTGTAGTCAGTCCCTGCTGCCAAACCCCAATAACCACCCAGTTCGACACTGCGCACAGCCTTTGTCATTTCCAGAAGTAGAGGTTCAACGAGGTCACCTGCTACATTTAAATTTGTAAGTGCTTACTGTTGAGGTTTAATTTCTTTGAAATGAGCATGTAGGCCAGAACGGCCTAGCGTTAATATTTAATTTTTTTTGGGCCCCAGGTGATTTTGTCTCTGGGGACACGGGGCACAGCCTCACCATCTACTTTTTTTTAAGGGGATGGGGGCCACACAGGCCCCATCTCCCAACCTATTTCCACCTCAGGGACCTCATCCCCTGTGGCCCAGCCTTTTATTATTTTTATATTTATTTGGGGAGGGGTGCTGTGCGCCCCTACCCTGGACAATTTCAGCCCCAAAAACCCCATCTCCCGGGGCCCAGCCATCAATCCAGGGTGCCCTCAAGGGCACCCAGTGTGCATTGAGGACAGCAGGGGGAGCCTGAAGGCACCCTCGGTCCAAGCCGGCTCCCTATCGTATTTATATTCAGCCCCAGGAGATGGTGGTCCCCCCTGTGGCTGTGGGATGGAGCAGGAGCCAGGCGCCTGCCCCCCACATTTAATACTATCTTTGGCCTTGGGGAGGAGGCAGTCCCTGGGGCTGCAAGAGGGCCGGTTGGCCCCCTTGCATTTAATTCTATGTTTTCTCCAGGGAGATGGCGGTCTCTGGAGCTCGGAGGGGTAGGTCCACAGGACCTCCCTACTTCAAATCTACATTTTGCCCCTGGGAGTTGGTGGTCCTTTGGTCACAGGGGGCCCCTCGCCCCCCCTCCTCCGAATTTTGCAAATCATAAGCCCCGGGGAGGTGGCGGTCCCTGCAGCAATAATAAGCTCAGGAAGGGGGCTCCATGTTGCTCCCCTCCATATTTTTTTGTATGCCACCAGGACCTGGCCCACCCAGGGCCTTTGAAAAAACATGAGCGGTAGACCACACTTGTTTTTCTTTTATTTTTTTTTATTTTATTTTTACTGCAAATTTGCGGCGATGTCTAGAATTTGCATGAAAACATTTTTTATTTAAAGTGTTTTCTTTTTGCTCTGGTGGGGTCCCTCTGGGAACGTAGCACCAGTGCTAATGGGTTAGGGTGATCCTAGGGTTTTTCTGGTACAGGGCTGAAGCCAAGTCCCAAGATGGCTGCCAGCACTTCCTGGATGAATTGTTAGCAGCCAATCAGAACTGTGCATTTCCCTGCACAAGCTCATCATTGTTCGCAAAGAGTTTGCAACCTCAGATATACAAATGTATTTTCCCTTTAATATCTCAAAACTACAGAACGGATTTACACCAAATAAACAAAAGCACAATCTGCATACTGAAAGCTAGCTTTCTGCCAAATGTGGTGTAATTCTGTCCAGGTGTTCAAGCTGTGGTCGTGTTCCATCCTCCTATGGGCCTTGATCAAGGCCACGGAGTTGGCCGAAACACGTCTGTTTGTAGTAAATTCCTGTGTTACCTCACAACCTGAGTGAGTGTGTCTTTTCTGTGATTGTGGATTTTGTACACATATATATATATATGTGTGTGTGCATATATATACACATATATATGTGTATATATGTATATAGATATACATATATATATATATATATATATATATATATATATATATACACACGCATACACACGATCCCATACTTGCGCACTGCACAGTGTCACAGTGTGTTTATATCTATATACACAACAATATACACACATACTTTTACTTTCCAGTCCCATACTGTAGAGAATATATATATATATATATATATATATATATATATATATATATATAGCTATATATATATATATATATATATATATAGATACTGATTTTGCGATTTTCCCACTTATTCATGCCGTTGAATGGTTGTCCCAGTATACTATGATTACAGTACCATGTTTTTTTTTTTTTTACCTAATGGGCAATCTTGCTGACCTCACCACATATGTTACTGGGCACATGATAAGAACGCATGTTCTTGGGTGATAAAAACATCCACAAAGCTGAAGATCCCTAAATATAAAGTCCTTTCTCTCACAATCCATTCTTCTACATCTCAATTCTCCACACTCACCCACATCATACATGATACCTCACAACCCACATATACGTGCATCTGATTCTCAGGCTTCGCTCGTCTTTGACTGTGAACTCTGAGACCAGACTACCTTTGTGCTCGTAATCTTCTGTCCTGGCCGTGCTTGTGTCTGTATTTTTATTTGTTTCTACGCTGTGTTGTGAAGTTTGCATGATAGGTTGTCTGTTGTCGTCTTTAGAGCACTCAGGGTATAGGTTGCAAAGCAAATAGTCAAGTAGGCCTTTCATCCTCCCAACATAAAATGACATGAGACACATTTTTGATTGTGTAATAAACAATAATTTTATGTATATGAAGGATGTGTGTGAAACAGTTTTGCCCAAGTACAGCTGATAGTACAGAGCTACGCAATGTGTGCGCAATGCCCAAGAAAATTTTGTACGTGCATGAGTACAGGAGACTCTACCTACATATATCAGAGCAGGCATCCTTTTACTGTGCTCTCTGCAGTGCTTTGGGATTAAGGTTAAGAGTAAGAAGCCTGGTGGCATGCTGCTGTTGTGTCCTGAGACTTCTGTACTGACCTTTCTGTCTACTTCCTGCCCCCACTCCTTTCTCTTTCTTTCTCTTTTCAGCGGTAGGAGAGAGTAACATCTACAGGAAGCCACCCATCTATAAGCGTCACGGTACTGGCAGCTAATGGGATGAAGGGGTTCACTGGCAGCCATATCTAAGAGGAGAGCAGGAAGCGCACAAGCTGCCGCTCGAAGGCCTCAACGCAAGAGCGCAGTCCAGGGCTTAAGACAGATGCTCTGTGTGTTGAGTTGGGGTTTTGCTCACAGGGGTTTTGACACCAGTCTTCCAAATGTAAGGCCCAAGTTAGATATCATCAAAAGGTCATCTAGTGCAGAGACAAGCATTGGTGATGCCATTAGGTCTGGCTTATAATTGAAAGTCGCACTACAGTCTTTGAAGGAGTTGAGGTGCTCAAAAAGGTCATCACGTGCACTCTGGCACTCATACTTCCCCTCCACTCATGCATCTATGCACACACCCATTGACTCATTCTTGCATTTACCCACTTACCCAACCACAATAAAATGCATGCACAAGCTCAACAGCATATGCAGGATAAAGTAAAATAAACACTTGCCTCATTCATTGTAACAAAATATACGTCTGCAGGCTTTGGCACAGTGCATAGCAGTATAACAATCCACCCTTAAGGTCCTATTGGCTTACCATATGAGTTTATTAATACAACACGCCTACTGCGTCTATCATAACTTTTCATATTAAATAGATCAGACTCATCGCATCTGACATAATTTTCTCAAGGAAACAATCTGGTCCATACCATCTATCATTGGCTTATCACAATAACCAATTCAGGCTTCCTGTACTAAGCTTTCCCACAAGGTAACCATGAAGTATACAAAATAAAATTAAAATTATGTACAAAATTACAGTTGTCAGAGCAAAAACAAATCCATCATAAGAGGCCCTATTGAAGATTATCATAGTGCAAATCATGTATCCTCGCGGTTTGTTCCATTGGTCATCAACACCAAAACCTTTGTCTACTACAGTAAACTGTAAGATGCCATGCAACAAAAAATCTGCCTGCTGGCTTTAGTACAGGGTAAGAACAATCTACCATTAAAGCCTATTGTCTTTAACACATGCTTTTCATAATATGTTGTTCAGACCTACTGGTTTTGTCATAACATTTCATATAAAACAGATCAAACCTATGGAATCTGACATACCTTTTCCCAACAAACCATTAAGGCCTATGTAGACATTGCTATTGGTTTGGCACTATTACCAACACCACCAACTGAATTATACATAGTCTGATAACCACTTGTCATACAGTCACAGGGCAAGGCATTTACAAAAGAAAACTAGCACCTTGTTTGAGTTTACAATTGTTTGATATTCACAAAAGTATTTTACCAGTAGTATCTTTACAACTGCGGAGTCTCCGTACATACAAATTTAGGACTGTCCTGATGTGTGGAAAATCCGCAGTCGCAAAAATACTACTAGTAAAATACCTTTGTGAGTAGCAAACAATTATAAACTTAAACAAAAGTGTAAATGTATCTTTGTGAACCAGGCCATCAACTTGCAAATATGTATAATATGACAGATGGCAAATAAATATACTTTCTCTTCTAAGAATACCTAACAAGAACTATCACAGTGCAAGTCTTCTTCTCCATGGTTTGTCAGAGGGGGTAACCAACATCAAAATCCCTTCCTACTACAGTAATCTGTGGGATTCAATGTAACATAATACATCTCGACATGCTTTAACATAGTGTAATAACCATCCACCTTTAAAGGCCTTTTAGCTTTTCACAATAAATACGTCAAGCCTACTGCCTTTGTCATAGCTTTCCGTAAAAAAATCAATCAGGTCTATATACCATGGTAATTAGCTTGTTATCATAACCAACCCAGGCCTATTGTGTGAAGAAAAAGTGTTCAAAAAGGCAAATAATGCAATACAAACACTCTTTTTAGAGGAAGCACACAACTTCTGATGTAGTCCAGAATTTCAACATATAGGAAGAGCTAAATTCCCTCTGTCAGATGTGCTCCTGAAGTCCCATCTATGCTGATCACATAAGTGACAGCAGTACCGTCAACTCAGACCTAAAAAAACAGTTCTCTTTACTCAGTCCTCCGTCACCATCATTGGGTGTTGCTGAATGTTCCTGTTTTTTTGCCAGTGCCTGCTTGGGTTTGGGACGGTGTTTGACATGATGTTTAGAAAAAAGTTAAAAACTTGGCCGTTAAGTCACAACTGACTGGCATTTCTGGCGATCCTGTAGTGTATGTGCCCTGAGACTGCAGCACCAGGGCGCTTCATTCGAGGTAGCTGTGCGCTTTATAAGACAAACTATTCTCATTATTCTTATTATCACTCATCTGACTCACCGGCCCCTTTAAGGGAGTTGATAAATCGGAGTCCTCTCAAAGTTCAGGAGCTTGATGAGCTCAAAAGGTCACAGTGTGTGTTTTTCAAGCGCTTAAACAAAGTCCTTGCCCATCTTGCACAGACCCTTCATTGGAGGAGTTGTGTTGCTGGGGGCCCACACCTCCAAGAGGATGGTGGCTTCAGTCAGTTGCATGAAGCATAGTATAGAATTAGATTAGGAATAGGGGATTCTGTCTAGCAGCCAGCATTGAGTTATTCTCGGAAAGGAGCCCGTGTGGCAGCTGCTCTTGGGGTGCAATGGTGGGGCTGGGGGAGATCTCATTGTGTTCAGCCGGGGGTTAGGACTGTGCAACCTTTACAGAGCCTTTTGGAGATCCGTTGCTGTTCCAGCAGGTGACCATGGTTTTGTTTAAATTGACTGAGTAGTGGGGAGGTTACAGTGCATCTTCTGGTGCAAATATACCACCTTAAGAGCCTTTAAGGTGTCTCATTCTCGGGGCTCCTGGGGGTCAGGAAACAGGCACACGTCGCAGGCGCGCGGGGTAGCAGCAGTAATCCTTGTTTGGGAGGAAGACAATGAGGGCCACAGGTAGTGCTGTGCAGGAAGTGAATTTGTTTCAGCAGAACTCACTGCGAATGGAGTTACGTGTAATCCCTTGGGAGAGTGGGTAGGTTGAATGTAGGTGCCAGGACAGATGAGGAACAGTATGAAGGATGTGGTCAGGACCACTGGAATTATACCATTCTGCAGCAACCATGGATTTGCCACATTTGCCACATAATCCATCATTTACTTCATAATATACTGATTAAAAAAAAAAAAGAATTCTAAGTCAAACGGAGCAAGAGTTACAAAAACTATGGCAACTGGTTCCTGCGCATCAGAAGACTTTTCGGAAAGGTTAACTAGTCATCTTTCAGATGCCTATTGCTGTATGTGGGGTTACGTTTGTACTGATTAAGGTGAACTCTTTTCTCATACACTGTTACCAGGTAAAATGACAAAATAATGAAGTAAAACTATCGCAAAATGTGCTGGAGTTTTGCCACATGATATGGCTCTTCTTGCCGCATAATTCAGTCAACACTGTCACATAATTTGGTCCTCCTCTACTGCTTAATTCCAGTGGCCCTGGGTGTTGTCCGGCGAGGTGCTTTGAGAGGTGAGAGTTGCCATGAATGAAGCACATCTAGAAATTCTGTAAGCCTTGACGGGGTGTCTTTGTGAGAGCTGTGGGGATTGGTCGTGGACAGTCAGTACATTTTTCTCGACTGAAGCCAGATGAGGGCAACGCGAGGTAGACGGGGTCCGCCATGAGTGGCCGTGTGGGGAGCTGAGGTCAGACCCTGATACTAGCTGGTCAGAGGAAGGGATCAGGCCTTGGACACGGTGGCGGGGCAGAGATCAGACCCCGGACAGATGTGCTTTGTCAGAGCCGTGTGCTCAGTCCAGCGTGGAAGCATTAAGTTAATGGCGGGGCTGGTCAAGTTGAGGCACAATGTTCATGCAATGAGAGGTGGGCATGGCCACACGTCACATTTAAAGTCTGTTTGAAAGTGTCTACTTTTCTGCAAATTTGCTCATCACTCCTTTTCTCCTCTCTCTGTGCTACGCTGCCCCCTACTGGCCGGATCTGTATTCCTGCTGTAAGTAAAGGGATATCTGTCGCCCACTGGTCTCCCGAGGGATGTGAGAGCCAGGCACTTTAACAGCAACAGGGTGAGGTGGGCCGGGGTGGGTTGAGCACGGTGAGTGTCGTGGAAATAAAGGTTGCTAAATTTAAACATTTCTGAAACTGCTTTGCCGTTTCTTGGGGTCTGAGTTGCAGAAAATTTGAAAGGATGAGAATATTCTGCTAGAAATTATGTTGCAATTTGGCATCCACGGTGGGGGCGAGGGAGCATGGAATACAGAACACACCACGTTGTGGGAGGATCTGAAAATCGGAAGCTTGACTCTAAATTGGGGTGTGTGCGAAGTTGACGTTTTTTTTATCAGCAATCTTTGTGAGGTTTTCGCAAAATTCTCTCAGCCCCTCTCTGCCACGCATTCTCCAAGTGAAAGGAGCAAGGGTGGCGAAGGACACCAATTCCTTCCTATCTTGCTGTATCAGCATAACCTCTGACCCGGAAATGCCGTTTTCTTTCATATTTGCAGATGATCCATTTGAAGCAACAAAAAGCAAAACGAGCGAAGACATCGCCCAGGCATCCCGATACCTCCCGGCCTACTCACCTGACTCGTACTACCACTCGGAGTCCGACTACTGGACTTGCCGGAGCTCTCCGAAGGGTAAGCAACGTGAGATCGCAACTACTAGCCAGTACCACAGCCAGGCGAGAGGGCAGAGGTCAACTTAACTCAATCCAGCGGCCTGCATCTATGGGATAAGGAAGAGGCGATACTTGAGTACAGCCCAATGCAATCAATTGGAGGGGAGAGGCGTTTAAGCTAAGAGGAAAGATGCCCACCCCCAGTGTGTCCTTTCACCTCCGGTCGGTGACCAATAGCATACACTGCACATCGCACCAAAGATGCCACAAATGACCTGTGAAATTACTGCAATTGGTCGTTATTACAAAGAGGAACCAGAATCTTTTGTAAAAAAAAAAGGCCCATGTTAGAGCACACCTCCTCCGACTCAAGAGAATAATGTGCTCTGAATTGAAACACTCCAGCCATCATGATACCAGGGCCATGCTAGGCCAAACCACGCTACGTCATCCTGCCCAAAGAGAAGGCAGGTGGCTAGGAGGATCCAGACCACCAGTCCCTGCTTCATGTCGGCCAGTATGATGAGCGGCAGCTGCTCTATCTGGTTGGGCGAATGGCTGACTGGGATGAGCGGTCTGGTAAATCCAGAGTGCTTTTCCAAGTACAGTACAATTACTCAGGTCAGGGGTTATGAGCTGGAGGCACATTACAAATAACACAACGTGCTCTTCAGAATTAATTTTGGAAACTTAAATAGATGCACAAGCACCACAGGGTATCCTTGAAATGCAAAGAAGTTCCTGCTTTGCTGTCTGACCTGGGGGTATGGTGCAGCCTTCAGGTGAATCTAGGGCTGTGCTAAGACCAACGCAATTTTGCAGATTTAAATACCGAAACGTATCATATATCACACATGCTTGAAATTGTATGCAAAATGTGCTTAATATTCTACACAATACATGGATGTATTAACGTAAAAGCATTACCGTTTGCAGTCACTCTCTGGCTAAGTCCCCGTGTGTCAAGTGATTCCTAGTTCTCAGTCCCAGCAGACACTGGCACAAATTAAGCACTACAATTAGCTGTGGTCGGCTGACGGGCAAAGAGTCTTCCTTAGAACAGCCCAGTGCAGCTAGATGGTGTTGAAGTGGGCAGGCCTTGTTACAGACGGCAGCAGCCCGCTGTATGAGAAGTCTAAACCAATAATACAGTCTTACCTGCCGTGGACCACCCTCTCCAGTTCTGCACAATCTCACACTGACACAGTGGTCACCGTCTTCTCCCCAAGGAACAGTCTCTTGCAAGAGCTGATAAAGAGCAAACACTTTCTTCCTTTTCGTGGCAGAGTGTACTTGACTATTGTTTGAAATGTTTGAGAATTGTTTGAGAGAACTTTTATATTTGACCTTGTTTGATCTAAGATCTTGTTACTATGCTCACTGTCAGATTTCTTCTGGCCGTAGCCTTCATGAATACTGAGACTTGAACCTCATTACTTCAGGCTCGGACGATACGTTTTTATGTACAATTTTGATTACTTCTTAGTCTGAATCACATTGGCACAGGTGAATTGTTACATGGGCCAAGCTCATTGAAGAGCATGGGGTAACAGACAAGCGGGCTTGCATCTTTCCTGATCCGTGGGTTCGCCTCGATCTAGTTGTCTGTAGACTTTATTGAGCTTGGTTGTCCATATTTAGACATCCGCACCTCACTGTGGAGCTCTGAAGAACCAAAGATAATCCGGAAGTCCTTAGTTTGGTTTCGGAGATACTTGCAATGGGGAGCCTGGCAGCCTCTCTGCAGTAGCCAGCAGTATTTCAGCGGAGGTATGAGTATCTGTTTTGATGACATCGATATGGCATATTGTGCCTCCAGGAAAGGCCAGATTGTCCCGGTTTGGCAAATGCATTCTGACATGTTTTCTCAATGAGGTTATCCTGTAGAGTTGACATTGTAATGCTACTCATATGTAGCAGCAAACCTTTTTTTTCCACTTCTCAGCCCACTGTAAGATGACAAAAAGTCTTCTTGTCATAAGCGACTCGTACAATTCATTGCTTCCACGGTTGCAATGCCGAGGAGCAAACATACAAGTTCTCCACTTTTCACCCTTGAAATAAATAATTTTTATTTCTAAGAGGGACACGCGCGGGACATTCCTGCCGGGTGTTTAAAGCAGCCTGAATTCCTTCCCATGGATAATGATGGAAGTTGGAATGCCGCACATGCACTGTCTTTGTAAAATGTCAGTTTATTTGAAAAACATGTCCTACACACAAACAGTGGTGGAGTCCCGCACGCCAACGTCCTTCACACTGAGTGATGGTCGCTCTGCCCCTTGAGCACTGTGACATCAAGACTGGCTTGTCATTCATTTGTAATAACTTGTTAAAAGCCATGCCCAAACATACAATGCAATATATTTTAGGTAGGTTACAATTAAAAAATAAATAGGATCGTACATTATAATATTTGCAATGCATTCCACCAACCCTAACAATTTCATGAGTAACTTTTTGCATTCCAGGACTTGTAGATTTGCCTTTCGCATGTAGTTAATCGCTCTTGTTTCCTACCCTGCAAATGACTGTTTCTAATATTATCACTGAAGATGTCACAAATGACAGTTGGCCACCTGGTACATTAGTTATTTAATGTACTCTACTCAGGTACTGAAGTGGAGTGTGGTCAGAAATAGAATTGGGACATTTCCAAAGACAGACAGTGAGGTAATCTCTCTCTGTGTTTTGTTGCAGCCCCTCGAGCTCGCAGATTTTCTTCCGGAGGTGAAGAAGATGGATTTGACCGGAGCTTGCACAAGGTAATTGAAATTTATCACATATTGCACATGACGTCTTAGATGCACATGATCCAGAAGGTACTTAAAAAAACATAAGAGCTGTCAGAGGAAATTTCAGAATTTGAGGAGAATCACTTGGCATTTACTCTCTATGTGGTCAAGAACTGTAACAAACGCTCCAACACATTTATGCCCTCATTTTGAGTTTGGTGGGTGGCGGAGTCCGTCCGCCAAACTCTTTAGGATGGAAAACCGCCACTCTGGTTTTCCACCCGCTGGCCCTATTACGTGTTTCCCGTTGGGACAGCAGGAAACAGGCCACAACATTGACGTCGGCTCATAATCGAGCCAGTAGTAATGTTGCGGTGCGTTGGGTGCGGCAGCACCTGTCGCGCTTTTCACTGCCTGTAATTCTGGAAGTGAAAAGCGTGATGGGTCTGTCCATGGGGCCCCTGCACTGCCCATGGTAGGTACATGGGCAGTTCAGGAGCCCCCAGGGGGCCCCTGGCACCCCATCTCCACCCGCTTTTGCATGGCAGTGAAACCGCCATGCAAAAGCCGGCGGAGAGGGGACTCGTAATTGCAGCTTGCAGCGCTACCATGGTGGATTAAGACCGCCAGCACTGCCAGTCTGTCGACCAGTAGTAACATGGCGGTGCCAGCGGTCGGACAATGGCGTCTCCATCATTGTCATAATGTGGAGGCAGGACCGCTGCTTTGGCAGAGGTCCGACCCCCACCCGAGTCTTAAAAGAATAAAACAGCTGTCAGAGGAAATTTCAGAATTTGAGGAGAATCACTTGGCATTTACTTTCCATGTTATCAAGAACTGTAACAAATGCTCCAGTCATTTGGTGCTCTGCAGCAACCTCGGAAGCCCATTCAGGCCCTCATTTTGAGTTTGGCGGGTGGCGGAGGCCGCCCACCACACTCTTTAGGACGGAAAACCGCCACTCTGGTTTTCCACCCAATGGCCCTATTACAAGTTTCCCGCTTCCGCCCACTGGCCCAGTGGGAAACAGGCCACAACATTGACGCTGGCTCGTAATCGAGCCGGCAGCAATGTTGCGGTGCGTCGGGTGCGACAGCACCCATCGTGCGTTTCACTGCCTGTGATTCATGCAATGAAAAGCGCAAAGAGGCTGTCCATGGGGCCCCCTGCACTGCCCATGCCAAGAGCATGGGCAGTGCAGGGGGGCCCCTGGAACCCATCTCTGCCAGCCATTGGAACTGCCATGCAAAAGCCGGTGGACAGGGGACTTGTAATTGCGGCTTGCAGTGCTGCCCTGGTGGATTAAGACCACCGGCACCACCAGGCTGTCGACCGGCAGCAACCTGGCGGTGAGGGCGGTTGGACCGTGGTATCTCCACCACGGTCATAATGTTGAGGCTGAACCGCTGCTTTGGCCGCGAGTCTGGTGGTCCTAGGACCGCCAGAACCATTAGAGACCTCTAGGAGAAGAGACTGGAGAACAAAGCTCCTCACTCAGTGGCGTCATCACCACACAAAAGACAGAGAGCTACAAATAAGGCATATGGTCTGGATAAGGAAACCTATTGAGAGAGAGTAAGAAACAGATCAGATAAAAAGTAATTTATTACATGCTACAGGGATACAACTGCAGTTGAGAAGGTGAGCCCATTCCAGTGTATTAGTGGTTCTGAAACAAGGGGTCACGAGAAGGTGTTTTGTAAAATGGGAACTTTGCTCCACTAACTTTGTGAATACTTTAAAAAATATTACCATCTTAGGGCCTGATTTAGAAATTGGCAGATGAAATACTCTGTCACAAATGTGACAGATATCCCATCCGCCATAATGGATATCTCGTCCACTATATTATGATCACCACAGGACATAATGAGATCATAATACAGCGGACGGAATAGCCGTCACATTTGTGACAGAGTATTCCCCTGCCCCAGGTTCTAAATCAGGCCCTCTGTCTAATTCATAAAGTTAAATAAAATTGAAAAATCCAGTATGAAGTAAGGTTACAGGGGGAAAAATAGAAAAATATTTCTTGCAGGAAAATTCTGTATGTTTTTCACCCATTGCTAAAGCTCTTAAACTTTGCAATTTAACAATCTATTGAATTAATGAATTCACTCTCAGTCGTAAGGGAACACTGCTGTGGAGAAACCAGAGCATCACACAAGGAAGCAGGTCCCGGAAACATTTCAGTTTATTCAGAGACAAGGCTTGTCATAACTAGATTGTAGAACTCTGGATTCTTGATCCTTAAACTCCAAATCCTACTTTGACTGGCTTGTTTGTTTCATTGAAGAGTTATGCCTATAAAAAGGCGATATCAAGACCTAAAATAACGTACTTTACACATATGAATGAAAAAGCAGACCATAAAAAACAAAATTGTAGTAGTTTTTAGTCTGTATAATTTCTATCTAAAGCCAAAATATGTCCCTTCTTAATCGCCGCATCATAAGAACTTTGCAAGGAGCAAAAGGCATTATTCTCTAAAATCCAAATCCTCACTTCACATTATTATTAGATTCTTAACAGCATTTATCGGAGTACCTCATCCAATTGATGGGCACCTTGATACTGATGGCTCAAGTGAAGCCTTACCACCGCTTAAAAGTAAGTTCTTCAGCAGTATACTCTAGTGTACCATCAAGACCCTTGCCCAGCCTGATAATGGAGGCACTCATAAATTGGATTGTGTTTTGATGATGATTATGAACAACTCCTTCTAAGAAGGCATGTTACCACTTAGCCCTATGAGTGGAAAGGTTGAGCAACTATTGGGAATCCCTGGACCCTGATACTCCCAGTGTCAAGTCCATTCCTACGTTTCACTGAATAAGTAAAATGTAGTAGAGGCTGGATTGAAAGCATCCTCAGACTAAGTGCAAGGATCATCCGCTCTTTGATAATCAGCATTCAGAATTGAGACAATACCCCAGTATTGAGCCAGCCTTTCTTGATGTCAGGCAGCATCGTCTTGCAGTACTGTATAAAGACAAACCAGTGATCTTCATCTTTGTAAATTTCTTGGGTGAATTTCAACATTTTCAACTGGAATATGCTGCTTACTGTATTGTAAGAATTCCTGTGTATGTTAGGTCTTGTTTTCCGCTTTTTGAGACTGTTTCCCATCAAAAGCTCCTGTCAGTAGTACTTTGACTGTTTTATCTCACATAACTGCCTCAGGTGTAAATTTAGAAATCACAACTCTCCAATCTACCCCCAAGACTTAATCAAAATATGCTTCACAAACAGAGAATTGTGATCCTTAGCCTCTATTAATCTTGGTGCCCCCAAATAGATCTAGCAACTTCTAATCTTCCATTGATTTGCAGTAAATGCCCTGGCTCTCTAAAACTCCGGCCTTCAGGAAAGACTGACAAGATAACACACACTTGCTAGGTAAGCTAAGAACATATCTGTTACTCTAGGTTTTGAACCCATCTGGACCCACCTACAATTCCATATCTCTCACCTCTTTCTTACTTCTCCTCTCTCTTGCTCTTCCCTTTGGTTTCTTTGACTGTCTCTACCTTTTCCCCATTACTTTGCATTCTGAAGGTCATGCCTCAGCGTAAGCTCATTGCAAATATTAATTCAAGTATTTAAACAATAAATGGTTATGCAAATAAAAGTATGAAATCTACTTCCAGCATGAGTGTCAGGAGCAAAACCACTAAAAGCAAGTTTAACATTTAAATAGACATTATGAGTCTAATTTTTTTTAATTGTGGTGTTCATCACTGTTACACAAGCCTTAGGGTGGTCATCCCCCAACTTTTTGCCTGCCTACCTCTCCTTTTCTAACACTGTTTTTGCTGGTTTTAGGACTCTGCACACTTTACCTCAGCTAATCAGTGCTAAAGTACATATGCCCTCTCCTTTAAATATGGTGAAATTGGTTAATTCCCAATTTAGTTACTTGATTTACTTGTAAGTCCCTAGTAAAGTGCACAGCATATGCCCATTGTAGGAGGCTGGCCTGGCTTGTAGTGGGTACCAAGGGGTACTTACACTCTGTACCAGGTCCAGTTATCCCTTATTAGTGTAGAAGAGGTGTTTCTAGCAGCTTAGGATGGTAGAAGGTAGCTATAGCTGAGCAGTTTAGGCTGAACTAGGAGACATACCACTGGTGTCATATGCACAATATCATAAGAAAACACAATACACAGATATACTAAAAATAAAGGTAATTTATTTTTATGACAATATGCCAAAAGTATCTCAGTGAGTACCCTCAGTATGAGGATAGCAAATATACACAAGATATATGTACACAATACCAAAAATATGCAGTAATAGCAAAAGGAAGTAATGCAAGCAGTGTATAGTTACAATAGATTGCAATAGGAGCACATAGGTATAGGGGCAACACAAACCATATACTCCAAAAGTGGAATGCGAACCACGAATGGACCCCAAACCTATGTGAGCTTGTAGAGGGTCGCTGGGACTGTAAGAAAACAGTGAGGGTTAGAAAAATAGCCCACCCCAAGACCCTGAAAAGTAGGTGTAACGTACACCTATATTCCCCAGGGAGCACAGAAGTCGTGATAGGGGAATTCTGCAAGGAAGACCAACACCAGCAATGCAACCAAAGTGGATTTCCGGACAAGAGTACCTGTGGAACAAGGGGACCAAGTCCAAGAGTCGCGACAAAGTCGAGATTGGGCAGATGCCCAGGAAATGCCAGCTGAGGGTGCAAAGAAGCTGCCACCGGATGGTAGAAGCTGTGGATTCTGCAAGAATGAAGAGGGCTAGAAACTTCCCCTTTGGAGGATGGATGTCCCACGTCGTGAAGAAGCTTGCAGAGGTGTTCCCATGCAGAAAGACCGCAAACAAGCCTTGCTAGTTGCAAGGGTCATGGTTAGGGTTTTTGGATGCTGCTGTGGCCCAGGAGGGACCAGGATGTCGCCAATTGTGTGAGGAGACAGAGGGGGTGCCCAGAAAGATAGGGAGCCCTCACAGAAGCAGACAGCACCCGCAGAAGTGCCGGAACAGGCACTCCGAAGAGGAGTGAACCGGAGCTCACCCGAAGTCACAAAAGGAGATCCCACGACGCCGGAGGACAACTCAGGTGGTTGTGCACTGCAGGTTAGAGTGTCGGGGACCCAGGCTTGGCTGTGCACAAAGGAAATCCTGGAAGAGTGCACAGGAGCCGGAGCAGCTGCAAATCACACGGTACCCAGCAATGCAGTCTAGCGTGGGGAGGCAAGGACTTACCTCCACCAAACTTGGACTGAAGAGTCACTGGACTGTGGGAGTCACTTGGACAGAGTTGCTGAATTCCAGGGACCACGCTCGTCGTGCTGAGAGGGGAGCCAGAGGACCGGTGATGCAGTCTTTTGTTGCCTGCGGTTGCAGGGGGAAGATTCAGTCGACCCACAGGAGATTTCTTCGGAGCTTCTAGTGCAGAGAGGAGGCAGACTACCCCCACAGCATGCACCACCAGGAAAACAGTAGAGAAGGCGGCAGGATCAGTGATACAAGGTTGCAGTAGTCATGTTTGCTACTTTGTTGTGGTTTTGCAGGCGTCCTAAGCAGTCAGCAGTCGATTCCTTGGCAGAAGGTGAAGAGAGAGATGCAGAGGAACTCTGATGAGCTCTTGCATTCGTTATCTAAAGAATTCCCCAAAGCTGAGACCCTAAATAGCCAGAAAAGGAGGTTTGGCTACCTAGGAAGGCGGATAGGCTAGTAACACAGGTAAGAGCCTATCAGAAGGAGTCTCTGACGTCACCTGCTGGCACTGGCCACTCAGAGCAGTCCAGTGTGCCAGCAGCACCTCTGTTTCCAAGATGGCAGAGGTATGGAGCACACTGGAGGAGCTCTGTGCACCTCCCCTGGGAGGTGCAGGTCAGGGGAGTGGTCACTCCCCTTTCCTTTGTCCAGTTTCGTGCCAGAGCAGGGCTGGGGGATCCCTGAACCGGTGTAGACTGGCTTATGCAGAGATGGGCACCATCTGTGCCCATCAAAGCATTTCCAGAGGCTGTGGAGGCTACTCCTCCCCAGCCCTGACACCTTTTTCCAAAGGGAGAGGGTGTAACACCCTCTCTCTGAGGAAGTCCTTTGTTCTGCCTTCCTGGTCCAAGCCTGGCTGAACCCCAGGAGGGCAGAAACCTGTCTGAGGGGTTGGCAGCAGCAGCAGCTGCAGTGAAACCCCGGGAAAGGTAGTTTGGCAGTACCCGCGTCTGTGCTAGAGATTCGGGGGATCATGGAATTGTCACCCCAATGCCAGAATGGCATTGGGGTGACAATTTCATGATCTTAGACATGTTACATGGCCATGTTCGGAGTTACCATTGTGACGCTATACATAGGTAGTGACCTATGTATAGTGCACGTGTGTAATGGTGTCCCCGCACTCACAAAGTCCGGGGAATTTGCCCTGAACAATGTGGGGGCACCTTGGCTAGTGCCAGGGTGCCCACACACTAAGTAACTTAGCACCCAACCTTTACCTGGTAAAGGTTAGACATATAGGTGACTTATAAGTTACTTAAGTGCAGTGGTAAATGGCTGTGAAATAACGTGGACGTTATTTCACTCAGGCTGCAGTGGCAGGCCTGTGTAAGAATGGTCAGAGCTCCCTATGGGTGGCACAAGAAATGCTGCAGCCCATAGGGATCTCCTGGAACCCCAATACCCTGGGTACCTCAGTACCATATACTAGGGAACTATAAGGGTGTTCCAGTATGCCAATGTGAATTGGTGAAATTGGTCACTAGCCTGTTAGTGACAATTTGGAAAGCAAAGAGAGAGCATACCACTGAGGTTCTGGTTAGCAGAGCCTCAGTGAGACAGTTATTCATCACACAGGGAACACTTACAGGGCACACTTATGAGCACTGGGGCCCTGGCTGGCAGGGTCCCAGTGACACATACACTAAAACAACATATATACTGTGAAATATGGGGGTAACATGCCAGGCAAGATGGTACTTTCCTACATCCATGGCCTGTAAATCAACTGCTACTAGTGGCCTGCAGCACTGATTGTGCCACCCACATAAGTAGCCACTTAACTATGTATCAGGCCTGCCATTGCAAGGCCTGTGAGTGCAGTTCACTACCACTTCGACTTGGCACTTAAAAGTACTTGCCAAACCTTAAACTCCCCATTTTCTACATATAAGTCACCCGTAAGGTAGGCCCTAGGTAACCCATAGGAAAGGGTGCTCTGTAGGTAAAAGGCAGGACATATACCTGTGTGTTTTATATGTCCTGGTAGTGGAAAACTCATAAATTCATTTTCCACTACTGTGAGGCCTGCTCCTTTCATAGGCTAATATTAGGGCTACCCTCATATACTGTTTGAGTTTTAGATTCTGATCAGAAAGGGGTAAGTAAACAGGTCATATTTAGTATTACCAGAATGGTATTAGATAATCCTGCTTATTGTGAGGTTGGATTTTATATTACTGTTTTAGAAATGCCACTTTTAGAAAGTGAGCATTTCTCTGCACCTAAAATTCATCTGTGCCTTACAGCCTGTCTCCAATCCATATATGGGTTGGGCTGGTTGACAGCTCCCTTGTGCATTTTACCCAGACAACACCAAACACAGGATACTCAGTCACACCTGCACTCATTTGCACTTCCTGGGCTGCAAGGGTGGAGGAGAGTGACACTTACATTTCAAAGGATAGTGGCCTGCCCTCACACAATGGACTGCCAAATCCCCTATGGGACCCTGGCAGACAGACCTGTACTGAAATGGGACCTTGTGCACTTTAAAACCACTCTTTGACGTCTCTCCCACTTCAAAGGCATTTTTGGGTATAGAAACTGGGTCCCTGACCCCACCAAATCGGACACTTCTGGACCAGACCATGCAACCTGTCAAGAGGAGCTGCCTGGCTGCCCAAAGGACTCACATGGACTGCTTTGCTGTGAAGGACTGCTGCCTTGCTGTTGCCTTGCTGCCTTGCTGGCCTCTGACTTTGCTGAGAAGTGCTCTCCAAGGGCTTGGATTGAGCTTGCCTCCTGTTGCTGAAGTCCCAGAGCCAAAAAGACTTCCTCTCGTTAAGGAAACTCCTTGTGCATCCAAAATCAACGCACAGCCAGCCAGAAATGACGCACAGCCTGCCCAGCGTCGAGAAAATTGCTGCATCTCTGAACTGGAACGACGCAGCCCAACTCCCGAGTGGAGACCGACGCAGCGCCTGCGTTGCGACCGGAAGTTTAACGCACAGCCATACTGGACCAATGCACAGCCTAGCCAGAACGACGCAGTACGACTTCCTGAGTGAATAATCAATGCAGCGCCTACGATGAGACAGAAACTCCGATGCATTGCCCACCGGAACAACGCAGCACCTGTGACTTCATCCTGCACGCCCAGGATTTCCACGCATCATCCCTGGTCATCAAAAGAAACCCGCATCACAGTGAGGATCCAAGACTGCGTGCCAGAAAACCAACAGAAAGCCCTTACAGCATGCGAAGAAACAATGCATCCTCTGTGCCGCTTTGGGGAATCCGACGCACACCTTCCTTTTTCCACACATCTCCTCTGCGCGTCTCCGTACATGTACTTTTGACGCAAACCAGGTACTCTGTGCACAAAAGAGACAATTGCTGATTTTTAAAGACTTAAGACTCTTCTTAACATTGCAAAAGTGATATTTCAACTTGTGCTTATCAAATTTTGATCATTTTGACCTTAATTTAATCAGGTAAATATCTTATATTTTTCTAAACCTGTGTGGTGTATTTTTGTGGTGTTTTCGGTGTTATTGCATGATTTATTGCACAAATACTTTGCACATTGCCTTCTAAGTTAAACCTGACCCAGAGGGTGGGCCCAATTAATTTAGATTGTGTGTGGCTTACCATGACTAGGATTGCGGTCTCTTCTTGGACAAGGGTGTATTCCTGTGCCAGCTAGAGACTCCATTTCTAACAATCACCCTGCAAAATAAAGTGTAAAAATGCAAATAAAAAAGAGAACTGAGTGAACAGCTTGAGTCCATTCAGCTCTTTGTAACAGTCATACTGTGAGATCAAACACAGAGCTGGAGACTCATTTGTATCTACAGTGTTGTAGCATTCAGGGAAATTGGCACCCTGGGTGTTTTAGTACATGTAATTTTAATGAAAACGTACCTATTCACAAAGGCATTTTGGAGTACATAGTTTAATATTCTTGCATGCCATTGTGAATCAGCCCCAATAATAGGAATGCAGTGGGAATATTCATATACAATTAATACAAATAGAAATGACTGTGTCCTCTTTGCCCTTTTACTAATAGGGAGTTGGTTGTTTTTGGGGCCGAATCATGAAGTCATGTAATTGTATGTAAACTGGTTCTCTTTCTAATTGATACTTCTAATTGCATATTCCTCACTTTAGAAAACTCCCCAGGTGCCAAACTGAAGCTGGAAACTGTTATTCAGCAGTGCTCCCACAAACTGCTAGGTGCCACCCTGAGGCTCCATGTTGGCTTTGTCTCATCCTGGAAGCAGAGCCACACATAAGAGCCACCCCTGCATACTGACGTCTGTTCCTTTCTTTCTTCACCTTCCAGCATGGATCTGAAGCACCACTGCCAATTTTGACAGCCTTCTGCTGACTTTAACAAAACGAAATCCAGTGTATTAGGAGAAGATGCCCCCACACAAAACTACACGTTTCAAATTATTCCTCAACTGCAGAAACCAGATTTCAGTCACAGACCAACACAATGTGTGTGTCTCTGGTGTCTGGGCATGGACCATGACTTGAAGTTGTGTGATAAATGTGCTTTCATGCACCCAAAGTCATTTCAGGACATTTCAGGACGAGGAGGCGAAACTGTACATAGCTGAAAATAAAAAGACTCAGCCTTAGCATAAGTCCCGCCCCACTGGAAGTTGCAGCAGTGAACCTGATCCCACTCCTCAGTCCATTTCTGCAAGAGGTCAATGTCTTGTCCAAAGGTAAACATGAAAAAATGAACCCATCAGCATCCCGCCAGTCTGAACCCAACAAGAAGGCACAAGAGTGTCATGATGTGTCATTCACCTTACAGATCTATGATCACAGAGCTCACTCCTCGGCTGATCCCTATGTGACCTGTGTTTCCTATTCCATCTGCAAAGCCACAGCATATTAAAGCCTTCAAGGATGCCATGCTGCAGAATTTTGGTGTGCTTCCAGTTCCCTCTGGCGTGCCTTTGGGCCCCAAGAATCTGCAGGGACATCCAGTTTAGTTACCTCCAGCAGATCCATCCTCTGTGCGGTCTTACCCCTTAGGACCTGCTTCAGACCCTGTACTGATATCAGAATAGGCTTCTATTCCACCTCCTAGGCACGTGCTAGTCCCTTTCACATCAACACTACTACCAACATCACTAACTCAGTAAGAGGTCCCAGTTCTGATATCGATGTGGGACACCAAATTAAATGTGGCTTCATCTTCACCAAGGTCGCCCTATAAAATTTCAAAATCACAGCCAACTGTTATGCACTCTGGCTCTGACCAAATGCTTCTATCAGGGTGTACATGCCAGCAGGTGCTCCATTATAATTCATGGCTCTGATTCAGACAAAAGGGCATACCAGGATGTTGATGATGATGGAGGTGATGGGAATAGCTTTTGCCCCTCATTACACAGATAAGGCCTTTATTCTGAAGATTTGCAAAAGACTAGTGGGCTTGACACCTCTCCTGAGACAGCATTTTACTCACCATTTGCCTCACCACTGGGAATCCACTGGAGTCGCCACCAAAAGAGAGCCCCTCCTTTGCATTGGTGGTCCATATGGCAGCTGAGATTCTGGATTTACAGCTGCCTTCTTTCAAGAGCAAACCTAAAGTCCTATAGAAATTATGCAGCCTCGGCCTACTACTTCAGAGCCCTTGACTTTTTTTAATGAGACCCTCACCATCACCTTGATGAGAACTTGGTCAAAGCCCTGCTGCTGCTCACCATTAAATAGGCAGGTGGTCATGCATCACATACCAACTTCTGATGATCCTCAATTTCTTACCAAACGTCCTACTCCAGAGAGCCTTGTAGTTCTGGCCTCAACTCATAAAATGCATCCCAATTCATTTCCCACAACTTCTTTTGATAGGGAGTCCAGGAGGATTAAGGCTTTTGGCAAGTGTATGTTTTCCTCCACCAGTCTGGCATTGTGTTCAGGTAATGCTGTTGATTTACTGGGTCATTATACACATACTCTGAGGGACATGGCCAGTGAAATTTTGCTGGCAGTCCCTGACGACCTTAAGTCATATTTAGCTCAAACAATTTATGCTGTACATGATGCAAATATGTTATCCTCGCCGATGGCCAGTGAAATGTTGCTGGCAGTTCCAGAAGACCTTAAGGAGTATTTAGCTCAAACAATTTATTCTGTACATGATGCAAATATGTTATCCTTGCTGATTACTACTGATTGCTGGGCAGTTGGAACCAGTTTTACTTTGTTGATCCACGCGGATGCTCTCCACTGATTTACAGGTCTCCATCATGGATATGCCCACGGATTGGTCATGTCTTTTTGGCAAAGCATGCTCCTTGGGTCTGCCAGTTTCCACACCAATTCAAAACTTTGCGAGGCTTATCCAGGGGCTGGCCTATAGGCACAGACAGTTTCCCCAACCAGTACAAAAGGCACTGATGTGTTTTCCAGACATGCACATGGGTCTGGAAGTCAGGTACTAGGCAGCAAAACTGTAATCCTCCCATTTCTTTTCCCCTGCTGCAACAGCCACCAAACCACTTTAGTCCGACCTTAGTGGACCATGCCCATTTAGTGGTGACAGGATCCATTGTTCTCCCCCAGGGCGGCAATCCATCATGTCCGACAGATGGGTCTTACAAACTGTTCAACATGACTGTGTCCTGCCTTTTCTTCTTCCCCCGGCAAATATTCCTCCTCCCTCATATCTGAGTGCATTTCAGAAGAGCACCTGATCATTCTGCTGAAAAAGGTGCAAATGTAATTCTCTAGTTGTACTATCAAGAGTGTGCGGGGTTCAGAAAGAGGTGAGGTTTGTTACTCTTCCTTTTTCCTTGTGCTGAATAAGAATATTAATTCTCCAGTTGTACTGTCGAGAGTGGGCGGGGTTCAGAAAGAGGTGAGGTTTGTTACTCATCCTATTTCCTCGTGCCGAATAAGAATAAAGTGCTCTGGCCTATTTTAGACCTTCAGCCTCTAAACTCCTTCCCATGGAAGACAAACTCAAAATGCATGTGCTGGCCCTAGACCCAGGGGACAGGATAGTACACTTGGACGTGTAGGATGCGTGTTTTCACATCTCATCCTGCAATCGCATAGACATTACCTGTGCTTCAAGGTAGGCCAGGAGCATTAACAGGTTACCATGCTCTCCTGCAGCCTTACCAGTGCCCCTCAGGTGTTCACAAAAGTGATGGCGGGATGGAACAGATGACTCTTGCACGACTTCTTGCCCCTGCCTCTTGTGAAAAAGCTTTTCACCTTCTTCTTTGGCTTCATTTTGGAAGAAGGATTATTTTCCTCAAAATTCTTGAAAACTTGTTTCTATCAGCTTAAAGTGAGTTTTATCTTCCTTCAAGCGCATCTAGGTGTTATCTATCCATTTCTTAATTTCCACAAAAAAAGTCACAATTTTCCCATCGTTGTGTGATTTACTAGACGAGTGAAAGCCAAGGCCAGTGCTATCAACAAATTGTGAAAGGTGCCTTCTCATTCAGGGGCGTGCTGATTTTAGGCTGGTAGGACAGGGGAGGGTCACCAGTTATCAAGCCTCGAAAATACCAAGAGGCACACACAAACCTTTCTTGCTGCTCGGGTATCTGAAACACACTCTCCCTAATTCTTGAGATGGTCTCGCTCACGCGCTACGCCCACTTGTACACCAGAGGGCAGTAGCAACACATTTTCCGGCTCTTCTTTGAGCTCTCACTGCTTTTATTTCTCTCAACATCCCATGTAGTGGCTGTGCACCGACATCCAACTGCATGCGAGGTGAAACTGAAAATGCAAGATCCCTGAGTAACCCGAAGTCACTACTTTTCAAGAGTACGCATGCTTTGCCCCTAGATACTCCGGCTAGTCAATCTCCCAGAAAGGATGGAACCTAGCCTCTCCTTATTTTGAACAATGAAACTTTCTATTGAAATGAGATGATATTTAGCCGCATAGGTTATGTTTATGGTTGATGTGATATTTGTTTCTTGCTTGTGCTCTTTGGCAATGATTATTTTCAGAACATAAAAAACTGACTCCAGAGCCACCTATCCAGACTTATTTGAAGATCTCTCTATCAAGCAGTTCTGCTGGGGAATAGACTAGAGGTAGGTGCTGCTTCCTTGACCAAGGCTCACATGGTCCTATCTTTCTCCTCTCACTCCACCAGCTCCAGGGCAGTATTGGGCGACTGATCCTGAAGGAGGAGATGAAGGCCCGTGCCAATGCCTACAGCGACCCGTGGACCCCGCCGCGCAGCTCGACGGGGAGCAGAGAAGCCCTGCACAACACCGGCTACGAGTCCTCTCTGAATGGATGTGAGTAGCTGGAGTTAGATCAAGCAAGCTCTGGGAAATAAAACCAGTGTCACATTTACCAGCCCACATTACACTGAGGACTGAGATTTGGGTTTTGGTGGTATTTGCTTGTTGCGTCACCATATCTTGTTTTTGGGTGGCCCCCTAAATCTACTTTCAGTTAGTGTGTAAACACTTCCATGGGATAAGCAGCATGTATTGTGAACCAAAAAGTTGTAGACAAAGTATTTTGTCTTTCATCCAGCATCTGTCACACCAAATAGCTATAAAGATGTTATTGGGCGGGAGGCCAGTGGCGTAACAAACATTAAGGACCACCCCCCCACCACCACCTGCTAAGTATCTGTAGCCCCTCCTTCCCCCAGAACCAGTCAGGGGCCTCCCGCCCACGCACAGTGTACTGTGCTGAGGAAACCGCCTGGAGCTCGGGTAGGGCCTGCACCGCAGTCGCTGCGGGGGCCTTTGTTATGCCACTGCAGGAGACACATCTTATTTGTTTAAATAGGGCAGTAGTGTCTAGCCAGAGTTCTGTCAAAAGTAGACCAGAGTCTTCTTCATTCCTTTTGGAACTGGGCCCCTGCTGATAGATATCAAAGAGTCACTAGTTATAATGAAGACCTCTCAACATTTGAGTATCCGAATAGGATGGGATTAGGTGGTTTGAAGGGTGAGCTCCATGAAATCAATGCAAGTGCAACATTTTGGTGGCTGCTGAAAGTTCCTTGGGCGACTAAACCCATTGAAGTTCATGGGATGTATTTTGCTTGTTTGAGGATTGAGAGTGAGTCCGAGGAGGGTAATACAGTCCAAACGAGGGTGATTGGAGAGGTGTCCTAATTGTGGCTAGATGGATCTGCAATGGAGCCCCATATCCTGCACTTTGTAGGAGTACCATGCTGTTATTAAGCACTCAGTAACTGACACTGCATACAACACATAGCTCAAAAATACACTCAAGTCTATATAGGGAGAAATCAAGAAACCATAACGGGAGGAAAGCATGATTGGCAAAGCGGGGCGGTTCGAATGGAGAAACGAAGGAGGTGAAGATGGAACTAGGTCTTAAGTTGTGATAAATTTATTGGTTTCATTGAGATTTTTTGTGTTACTTCTGAGATCTGTGGGATCTGAGAAGGTCTGGGAAACAGTAAGTTTGGGAAAAGGTACAGTGTGTTTTGGAGACGATATTTTAAAATCTCCCAAGTACAGCGTTCTGTGTAAGATGATTTTACATTATCAGAAAAATAGCAGAGGTCATCATGTACTTTACGAGGTGTTAATCAAGGAAAACATGGGACTAATACATATGAACTGAAGTATGAAAACTAAGGGGTGCTGAAAGCGGCAAAGTATTTCTCTCATGAACTGCCAATAATTTATTCATCTACTGCGGTGAGAACCAATAGGCCACAGAGTTCACTATATGTGAATGTTCACATGTAAATTGGGAGAGTCGTCTCCCCCATCTGAGTGCTTTGTGAAAAAAAGCGATTGTCAACACCTATTCAGTTTCAAAGTTGTGAGGAAAAATGTTTTATAGTTAACTGGCAAGAAAATCACATATCCATTTGCAGTACCATCCGGTACTGTAGGAAAATACTTAAAGACTGTGGGAATAAACACGTGGAGCTTTATAGGAAAAACTGGAAAACGTTTGCACCATCAACAACCCAATACTTGTGATCTACACAAGACTTTGCATAAAACAATTTGCACACTGAATGTTTATGTGGGTTAACAAATAACTACGGTGGAATAAATGGTCAGAGGACAATGCAGCACCAGAGGATAGTGCTTTATGGTCATAACTGAAGATACAAGTATTGTTACATCTGGGTTCGTCATTTATTTATATGGCAATTTTTACATATGCTGCAACAGTGCTGTTTATAGCCTAAGGGCCAGATGTATTAAAAAAGCCTTTTGCAATTCAGAAATAGCGATTTTTGAGAAATCGCTATTTCTGAGTCGCAAAGTGCTATGTATCATATTTGCGATTCGGGAATAGCGATTTCTTAAAAATCGCAAATGCTATTACCGAATCGCAAATTGCGATACAGCCCCCATTCGCACCTATGGGCCTGTCGGCCCATATTTGCAATTTTTTTGCATTTCCCAAATTGCGAATTCCTAACTGGAAATCACAATTTGGGAAAAGCAAACTCCAGGGTGCTGGGGGCCTAAGGCCCCCTCTGCTGCACCCCAAAACAATTTTGGAAGACGTGTAAGGTGCACACATGCCAAAAGGGCATGTGCGTGTTAAATGTCCATTTTAAAAATGCATTTTTAATATATAGTTTACCCTCAGTAGGGAATCCAGGAGAAATTAGAGTTTATTGGTCAATGTGCATAGTGAAGACTGTCGTTTGCTGGAGACCCAAAGCCACAAATTTACCCCTGAAACTGAGTAACCAAGTAGCTCCTTTTAGGCAGTTATGATGAGTAGTGGAGGATTTCTTTAG
This sequence comes from Pleurodeles waltl, assembly GCF_031143425.1. Taxonomy (NCBI): domain Eukaryota; kingdom Metazoa; phylum Chordata; class Amphibia; order Caudata; family Salamandridae; genus Pleurodeles; species Pleurodeles waltl. Next base: position 639,156,480 of record NC_090446.1, on the reverse strand, counting down.
GGAGCAGTCGTGAGTTACAAAATCATATAATGAAAGTAAATAACAGGAAATAAACGTAAGGTCGAGTCATATCTCACTTATGCCCATAGGGGGCATCCTATTAATAGTTTACATTTGTTATCTGTTTTTTTTTCCCAATATTTGAAAAATAGATTTATAGTCAGGCCTACGAAAAACTTTTTTAAGGAGCTTTATCTAAGATGTACATGGTACAAGACCCCAACTAGTAAGTGACTGATATACAGTTGTTACTCACATATGGATAGACAGCAATGGAATATCCATTAATTAAAGGTTGCTACAATACACATGAATCCAGGCGCAGGAATGTGCAATGTGTCTCATAGAGGTTCAGAACCGTAGCCTACAAAGGGATTTTCCCGGCAAAATCTCACCTATGCTCCTTCAGTCTTCAAATGTCGACACCACTCTCACCCAGTGCTTAATTTGTCCTTGTTGTTTCCGGTGCTGAGCATCGGCACTTATTTTTGCGGGTCGGCGCTTATACTTCTATCCAGCATTTGCTGAGAGCAAAAGAGACATATGGGAAAGACCCAGTAAGAGAAAAATGAAAAAGCGTCACAATGGGAGAAAACAGAAAGCTGCAAAAGTGAGCTCAAAGGGCAGTGAGTGGCTGTAAATGGGCTCAAGAGGCCGGAGATGGCTTCAGTATTATGCTGCCTCAGTATTCTGTGTTCCCACATTTAATTGCAGCAGCCGCGTGTTTAAGAGGAGGGCTTTGAGCACCGGCACGTTTTTATTCACAAATTAAGCACTGCTCTCACCCTAAATCGAAAAAAAGTAATTTAATTCTACAGACAAATATTGGTGTTGTATAAGAAACTTGACTGCGAAAACACACTGAAGCATCCCATGCGGGGATAGTGAGGGATGAAATGAAGTGCTTACAGGGAACCTCCAAAGGAGACCCACTTGTTATCGACACCCCAATCCTTCCTTCTTCGGTTAATACCCAGTCTCCCCCACCCTTGGGCGCTTTGTTTTGCGGCTAGAGAGCCTCCAGTGCAGCGCACTGACTGACTGCGCTTTGTCTCTCCTCAGCTCCCAGAATGCAATTCTTGGCAGACAGTGGTAAGTGTGTCTTCTTGTTCCTTGGCCGCGCGCCCGCCGAGCTGTGCAGGGGCTTGTCGGGCACTTCTCCCGCCCGTGCCCCGAAGGCCGTGTCAGCGGATCGCAGCCTTGTTGGGCCGCCAGGATCCGTGCCTGCCAGTGGCTGTCAAGGAACGCTGCATTTATTTACCGAGACAGAGTCAGCACCTCTACAGGCCTCTGCGTGGGCAGGTCTTAACGCTTGGAAAACAGACTTCTTGCACAAAGGGAAGGGCTTGTTTGGTTAAGTGGACGGCGTAGTTATCTTGAACTTCTGTGTCTGGGGTGAGGTGTGCAGGTGGGATGGGGAGAGAGGACAAAGAAAGTATTGTGATTTAGGGGTGCACCATAGATACCTGTGAACAGACACTGCACTTTTGAGGACTCGGGGAGTAAAAATGGCAGTGTTTATGCATTCTAATGTGTATGATGGACAAGCTTTTACTTTTCAAGGCAACCGACAGTCCTGTGTTCACGAACTCTTTTATTCACCAATAACTCAATATTTTTTCAAACATTAATTCAGAATTCAAAACTACCAACGTTCCACTGTTTACTAGAATCAATATCCCAGTAGTCACTGAGGCCAACGTTCCACTGCTTACCATAGCCAACATCCCACTATTCACGACGGACAACATTTCACTATTTATTACGGCTAACATTCCAGTATTAAAACAAGGCCAACACTCCACTACATTTGACAGACAATACCCCACTATCTGCGGAGAACAACATCCACTATTTATGCAGAGCCGCATCCCACTCATTTCTCACAACAGCCAACATTCCACTATTCACGATGGTGAGCATTCCAGTATTAATGAGGCCACCATTCCACAGTCCTGGATGCCAACATTAATCGTTAATGCTGCTAATACCCCATATGTTTGCATTAAAAAAGATCTTGTTTTATGTGGGGAAAAACATTTTATCCGTCAAGTTAATTCACGAGGTTAAGAGCATTCAACATTCCACAGTCTAGGTCTCGGTGAACCCCTATTCAGGGCTCACAAGGGTCGTTAAAAGGACAAAGCATGCACCACTTTTCAGGGCTCCTAACACCTCCCCTTTAGACTCACAATAGCCCATTATTCAAAGATCCCAATGTTGCACTATTCAGGATCATTACACACAATGCACCACTCTTCTAAGCTCCCAGTACTGCACTATTCAGGACCATTACTGACAATGCACCGCTCTTCTAAGCTCCCAGTACTGCACTATTCACGACCATTACACACAATGCACCGCTCTTCTAAGCTCCCAGTACTGCACTATTCAGGATCATTACACACAATGCACCACTCTTCTAAGCTCCCAGTACTGCACTATTCACGACCATTACTCACAATGCACCGCTCTTCTAAGCTCCCAGTACTGCACTATTCACGACCATTACTGACAATGCACCGCTCTTCTAAGCTCCCAGTACTGCACTATTCACGACCATTACTCACAATGCACCGCTCTTCTAAGCTCCCAGTACTGCACTATTCACGACCATTACTGACAATGCACCGCTCTTCTAAGCTCCCAGTACTGCACTATTCACGACCATTACTGACAATGCACCGCTCTTCTAAGCTCCCAGTACTGCACTATTCACGACCATTACTGACAATGCACCGCTAGCCAGGAGCCCTAATGCTACACTGCTGTGGACTCCTCCTAACTTTTGCTCTCTCAGAGCTTCATGGGCTTCAGTATTCAGGAGCTGAGACTTGACCGTTGACCGACCATGTAACACTGTTCGGGACAGTACACACTCATAGATTACATGGATCCACTTCTAAATACGGTTAATATTTGGCAAGTAGACATTTGCATGGTCAAAGTGTCCAGTGTTAAGCCAATAAAGAAGTGTCAGTCTGCTCTCCCTCAAAGGTGTAATGCGGTGGGAGTGACGTAGGTGGAGATTGCCCTGCGCCTGCTCACAGGAGGGTTAATATTTGCTTTATCTTGCCACTTAGCAATGTCACTAATCGCAAAATTGTTTTAAATCCTGTTTCAGATCCCCTGATTTCTAAGTCGGCCTCTCTCCCAGCCTACCGGCGGAACGGGCTTCATAGGGTAAGAGTAAAAGACCCCCGAGTGATGGTGTTATTGGGGGGGTGATAGTGGGTGTGTCTGTCTGTAATTGCTGCTTTACTCTGCAAGCGGGGTAGACAAAGGGGAGGTTGGATGGTTTTGAAATAGGATCCCTGGCAGGGTTCCATCAGGCCCTGCTAGGCATCTTCCAAGTGCACCGTCAATTAAGGAGGTATCGAATATGGGCTACATTGCCAGGTGAGGGGTAGCAACCTTTAATATAATTTCACATGAGGCATCAGTTCTATCAAGATATGAGTCTGCCCAAGCCCTGCCTGCCTTTTATTAACACCAACCTGTTGGCACATAAAAGTAAGTCAATATAGCCAGACTTCGTCAGAGTACAGGGGGATGGCAGTCAGAGGATGTGGTTAATGTCTCTTGGTCAAACAACAACGAAACAATGAGGAAGATTTAAAGGGGTTTCTGGCGTGGGGAAAGGGACTTCTCTCAGACGTTTTTGTATAGGGAAGCCTCGCCATGATCCTCATTCTATGTTGTGTTTTTTCCTGCAGCATCCAAGTGCAGAACTATTCCACTACGACAGCACGAATGCAGTGAATTGGGGAATGCGAGGTAAGACTTAATGTGAGCAGTTTCTATTCATCTGGGGACTAATATATCCAAAAGCCCCCCCCCCCCCCCCCCACTGCTGTGCTGGCACATTGGTAGTCCTCAAATCCCCACACCTCATTCCTGTTAGAGCAAAGCTCTTCAAACGGTAGGGGACTGAAATGATTTCGGGGAGAGGCACCAGGCCCTGGCCAAGTGGAGCATCATGATGAAAACTGTGTTGTATATTTAGTGGGAAAAGACAGAGTGGCATTGAGGCTTCCTGTAAGGGACCAGGGGGTTGGGGAGTGCAAATAGCCCTCAAACTCCCTCCCTCTGATAAAGGTCACATTGTGCATACTTTTACACATGCAGGAGGCCAGGCTGCCCGTAGCATGTTGGCAATCATGTATTTGTCTGAATGCAATATTTGAATTGTGAGAGCTGCAAATCTTACAGTAGAATTGTGAAGAAAAAATATGTTTGTCATTCTGGCCCCCATTGAAATACTTTAGCATGAGAGGATCGCAGCATTATTGAGCTTGATGTCCAATGTGTTAGCGTGATAGCATGCATGTAGGCCCTACTACTGCAGGGTAACATACCTAATATTAACCTCAGCATTAGTTTAAGCTTCCTAAGAGCAGCATCATTAATTATGAACTTTCAGAGTGTTAGCAGCCCCATACTGGACTGATACCAATCCCAAAACGGTCAGTAAACTTCTGTGCACCCATCCTGCATGGATAGCCTTTCTAAGAGCACTGCTTGTTCAAGGTTTGGTATCCTTTTTTCCCATTTATAGAGAAATGGCATGCTTTTTTATATATCATTAATAGAGGTTTGCTATTCATATAAGAGCATCACCAACAGAAGTTTAACATTATTAAGAGAACTTCTGCTGGAAGATGAACATGCCTAATATTGTCCTCTGCTGAGGAATTAAGACACCTAAGAACCACCCCTGCTAAAGTGTGACAGTTTTTAGAACTTGCATCTGCTAAAGTTGCCCCCTTCTGAAGCGGTAGACAAATCTGTAATTGTTGGAGGTTTAGAGCCTGATTTAGGGTTTGGTGGAAAGCAGATTTATCACAAACATGACGGATATCCAATATGCCTTATTACAAATGCCAAAGGATATAATGAACTTGTAATAATGGGAAAAAGGATATGTCACATTTGTGATGGAGCACAATCTATCAAACTCAGAATAAGGCCTTTAATATTTCCATAGGCTCCTCTGTTGAGGGGTACTATTCACAATAGCCCCAAGATGGTGGGTCTGTTCCGAAGACCAGCCCTTTCAGAACTTTAGAAATGTCAAGAAAACTTCCTGCTCAAGGGTTACTTCTGCATGGACACCCTCTCTAGAGAAGGGACCTAAAACCAGCACCCATTGCAGACATGGGAAAGATTACAAGTAGGGGTGGGCGTAACTCGTGTAATTCCATGTAGCCTAATCAAGCTGAATTACCTAAGAACTCCGTGAATTTATGCTTGAATTACACAAGAAGAGTAATTCTGCATTTAGCTCTATTTGTTAGTGCAAAAATGACCCCTCGCATCCAAAATGGACACAAAGATGTATTTTGCACTAAGAAATAGTTCTAAATGCAACAGAATCCTAATATTTAACACAAGCAGCTGCTCACGCTCACTAAATGTGCTCTTGGGGCAGGATTGTTCCTCAACTTACTGTTTGCATATAGTGCTATTTTCTTAGCTAAAAAGGCACTTTCATGTTCAAAATGGATGCAAGGATGCTTTTTCCATTAAGAAACAGCACTAGAGGCAGCAGAACATGACTAGCAAGAGGTCTCTCATGCTCGGTAAATGTACTCTTGTAGTACGGCTTTCCTCCGAAATTACTTTTAACTACGCAAGGAGGAGTAATTGGGTAATTATGAGTTATTGCACACCAGAGAGTAACATGGAATTGTTGAAATTGCTTTGATTACTCTGTCGTAATTGAAATTCTACCCAGCCCTAGTTTCAAGTGCACTGTGTGAGGGAACTACAAAGAGCCAGGAGCACCCTCTGCTGCAATTTACTGTTCACGACAGACATCTACTGCAGGAAAGACAAGTTTCAAGGCCTGGCCAGTGTCCTGGGAGAGGTCAAATCAACCGAAAGAATATGTTGCCTAAATTTCAGCCACTGGAAAAGTCCTGCGTCAAGGAATCCTGGACGGTGCCCTTTGTTAGAAGTGCATGCATCTAGGAACACCCATCAGCGGAGTTGCTCATCTATGAAAGAACGGGGTACACCTCAATAAGTGGAAACCCATCACTTATAGTGCAGATCCCCCAAAACACCCCTCGTTGGAATTGTCGATCTCTAGGAGCCAACTTACAACCATGGTAGACATGAACGTCATTCACCAAAAGGCCAGAGGTAGCGGAAGTGACATCACACGTAATTTAACCTTCGTATTCGCTCACACACACATGCTTCCACATAAACACACTATCACATATACACACACACTCTCACATACACACACTCTCACCTGGACGCATGCACGCAGCATACATTTAAAAGCATTTTTCACTTACCTCAGCTGCTAAGGAGGGTCATATTCCAGGTAATTGTACTCCATCCTTATTATACTAATAGTGACAAAAAAATTATTATTCACTATTTGTGTAATAAAAATTAGCAAACAACAGGGAGAGTGCAGCCTCAACTAGTGCTCATTAGGACGAGCTGCTTCTGTGTTTCTGGCACTTAGTTTGCCATATCTGAGGCCAGGGGTCGCAAATGCAGTGCCAGGTGTTGCAAGGGGCAAGGCAGGGGTCTCAGCTGTGACCCCCCAATTGACATCCATGATGGTAGAGCCCCAAAATAACCTGTCACAGTAAGTGTAAATCTCCAAGAGATTAATCACTGTTGGTGCAGATCCCCAAGCTGGGTCATCACAGGAAGTGTAGATCTCTAAGAGATCAATCACTGCTACTTCAAGAGATCAACCACTGCTAGTTCAGATCCCCTAATAAACAGAAGACAACACTGCATTTATGTAATCCAGGTAACTGCTGTTAAAAGACCACCTATTAATCTGCTTGAGCTACTTAGAGTGACATTAACTGGTTAGTTTAGCCTCTGCAAACTAATAGTTGATTTTCCACTGTTGTAGTTCTTGTTAAGGTTGTTTGCGGTCCATCGAGGTTTCAGTAAGGGGCCTATTAGAAATGTGTTGCAGGGTTTGTTTTCTGTCTTGCTGCATGGCATAGGAGATGGGTTAGAACAGAACTCTAGAATCGATGGACTCATCTGTGTGATTTGGGGCAGTGACTAAACTGATCTCTCCCTCTTTGTCTTGATTTGTTTTGCAGAGTACAAGGTAAGACGCTCCACTAATCCTGGGACCAGGTGTTGGCTCTCTTCTCACTGCTGAGAATGGTGAATGAGATGGATACAAGAGCTTTGAATACCAGTCCGTCGATAAGGTTGTAAAATGATAATAGGGTCACAGTTTTACTTGATGCTGTAAACCAGATGATTTACACAATTATACAGCACACCAACCCAAGGCCCTTGGTCTTTCCTGTCAATAGTGAGGTGAGCTAATTTTAGCTGTGATTCTCTAAAAGGACCAGCTAATCCCTCCTTCAGACAATTATGAGCAAAGACATTGAAATGCAGAAGTCATTGAGCGACTGGTTTGCTCCTTCAAAATCCCTATTTAAGTCAATGGCTAAAGCTCATTCCCGGCCGCTCTGACTTGCATTGCACCCTGCATGAGATCGAATGTTCATGACAAATTTGAATTCCTATTGTTTACTTTGAATTCTAGATTAAACTGCACTGAGAGTCTACAAATATTCATGAATGCACACTGTCATTCAAAATTAGAAATGATCAATTCATACTGTAAATGTTCTCTCAGAATTTATCATATTGGTTATAAGGAAAAGAGAGTTTCAAATTTTGAGGTGCACAGTGGTTGAAATTCAGAATATGTTTATTATCCTTCTCCTGTTTGGTGGTTCAGTTATAACCAGAATCAAACTCAGAAACCAGAAGATATGACAGTCAATCTATATTTTTATCTTCCAGACAGCTCAGACAATGACTTCCAATGTGATTTTTATACTGTATTTTGCTATTTCACTTTTACAGCCACTCTAGCAAGGCACGTAACAAGGCACCTGCTGCCCCTGCTCCACAGGGGGGCCCCCAACCCTTCGGGGGGTCTCCATTCAGCCCAAGGCCAATGAATATCTGTGAGATATGGGAGACTCATGGGCCCCCTCATCACATTCTGCAGGTGTGCCCCATCATTTTGAGTTAAGCCATGAATCTAGCTCCAGTGCCCACAGATGCATTGCATGGAGCACTGCCACATCATGGTGCTTTAGTTTTTGTTAACTTTTACCTATGTTGCACGGCAGCTGTGCTGCTGTATAACATGGCTAAAAAAAACTAACGACACCCATAACTTTCTTAGGTTCAGACCTATCTATCGACTTTGGCAATGCTTATTTTTAAGCTGGAATCCCATAAAGAAACGTGTGTTGTTTGTCATTCTTTGGAGGATGATATGAACCCCGGAGTTTTAACATATTGGACAATTCTTGCCTCACTTAGGGCCTCCTATGAGATCCAATATTAACCGTATTTTATTACTTTTGATCCAAATGCCAGGTGTTTAACCTTCGTTAATGTTCCACCAAAAAATGACTAGAACGCACCTTTAATTGACCTTTATTCTTTCGTTTTAATTTTTCAACTATTTCTCTGTTTGGCATGCTTGGTGCCGACTGAGGGAAGTATATCCCTCGTTTGTTTGCAAGGGCCTAAGCTAGAAGTAAAAGGTTGGCAGACCTGGGCCCATATTTATACTTTTTTAGCACCACATTTGCGTAATTTTTTGACGCAAAAGCGGCACAAACTTGCAAAATACAATTGTATTTTGTAAGTTTGCGCCATTTTTGCTTCAAAAAGCGGCGCTAATGCGGCGCTAAAAAAGTATAAATATGGGCCCTAATTCTTATGATCGAAGAGGTTACTTGCTGCTGTTTATCTCCGATAAGATGTTAGGCCCCTATGACCTAGATTTTAAAGTGAAACTCTGAGAAAAGTTTTTGGATGATTTCTCCAGAAAACAAGCGGAGTAGGAGTCAAGCAACATAGGCCCATATTTATACTTTTTTAGCGCCGCATTTGTGTCATTTTTTGACGCAAAAGCAGAGCAAACTTGCAAAATGCAATTGTATTTTGTAAGTTTTCGCTGTTTTTGCGTCAAAAAGCGGCGCAAATGCGGTGCTAAAAAAGTGTAAATATGGGCCTTAGTATCCATGACCAGATATCAGTGTTTAAATCAGATTCTTTAATTCAGTATCTGAAGTCGGTACTTCTTTTTTCAATTCTCTTTATTGAACTTATAATAAAATGGCACAAGCCATAGGCCACTCTGAAAAAGCATATGTTTGAATTATAATTAACCACACTATGGTAAGTACAGCATTTACACATAGCACTGGCCCAGAAATTGACCAAGCAAATGAGAAACAACAATACAGGAGAGGCTGTGAGGGAAGAGGAAAGCTACAAAGTGGGAGGTGCGGATGCAAATAAAAAACAACCGAAAGCACAGCTAGTGGAAGAACACAGACTGCGCAAGGAAGCAGTACTTCCGTCATGCTCCAGGTAACAGATAAACACAGGAAGAGTAAGTGACGCCGGCATGCACTGACCAAAGCAAAGCAAGTAAATGATTGTGACAGTGATGCCAACCAATGGTAAGCAACGGGCATGCTCTAAGCATGCTGTAAGTAAATAAAATGTCTTGCCAGTGACAGTCTCTGGCGAGACCTAAAAAGAGTCCTGTCCTGCTCTTACAATTAGCAGAGGGAAAAATAACCAGCTCCTCGCCATTGAGCAAGTTGGGTGTGTGTCTTTTTTTGTTAAAGAAATCACAATTACAGCAAAAAGAAGCATATTTTCATGTGAAAGTGTAATTTCTGGAACGTTTGCACCACATTTGTCAGATAGAAAAGGATAGGGCTTGATATAGCGCAGTGGTGGGCAGAACTCACGGAGTTCTCTCCACAGAATTCTGTGGAGTTACAGAAAAACCCCATGGGATTCTGTGGAATTCCGCCAACAAGCGGAAAATATGCAGCTTGCACTCCTTGTACTGTAATTTAGTGCCTGTAGCACAAGCAGTACTAAAACTCTGCACAAACTGCACTATGCATTGCGCAAGAGCTCGCAGTCCTTCAAGTTGTTTTGCTGCCCGCTCGAGTAGAAAATCTACTCAAGTAGCAGCAAATCCACTCGAACAGCAGCCCTCTGACCAGTGTCAGCCAGTAAATTTAGGAGGGAAGGGGCGGGACACACATGCACACTCACACTCATTCATTCATTCACACACGCACGAACGCACACACACACGCGCACACACACACACACATCCATTCACAGCACTCATTATCAAATATTGCAAACATACACGCACGCACACACCAAACATTAATTTTAAAAAACACACACACTTACCTTCAGCTCTGCCTCGGAGGTCCCAGGAGGAGGTCACCTTAGGTCAGCCAATGAGAGAAGGCAGAAGTCCCAACTTCGTCACAGAGTGGGATGGGGTCAGTGAGACTTCTGACCCCACCCCACTCTGTGATAAGGTGTCACCAATTGACACTCGCCTTGGGCGCTTCAGGGCTTACACCTGAAGCACCCAGGTCGGAGTCAATGGGTGATGCTTCCCCTCGTCACTGAGGGGGAGGGCCTCGAGGCACCTTTGCTGAGCTGAGGAGTTCACGCCCATAGGAGCTGTCGCCTCTTCAGCCCAGAAAAGTTAAGCTCAGTCAGCTGGGAGCCTGCGCAAATCGTGCATGTCTCGCTCCTGGCTGCCTGACCTGAAGATGTAGAGTGTCTGTCAGGCTGACCTTTGCTCAGCCTGACAGACACTCTTTTTGAGGGGCAAAAGGTGGGGGGGCGTGGCCCTTCCACCCCAATGGATGGGCCGCGGCTGCCTTTGACCATGACTGCTCACGAATGCTGGAGTAACGAGTAGTGGCCAAAATCCTGTCAATTCTGTGGGCAGAAAGGAATATTTTGCCCACCCTTAATATGGAGGAAAGGGATAATAGGACAGAGACAAGCTATGGGGGACAGGTAGGATGAGAAGAATAAAGACAAAAGGATAGGCACTGGACAAATACTGAGAGAAAGGGAGCAAGGACAGGACAGTATAGTAAAATAAATAAAGACGCTGGGACAAAGTGGCAGAGAAACAGGAACAGAGGGACAGAATCAAAGAGGTAAGTACAGAAAGAGAAGGGCAGAGTCATAGGTGCATGACAGAGGGGCAGAGGAACAAAGATAGGAAAGAGAAATGGGACGGTGACAATGGGACAGGGATAAAAGGATGAAGACAGGAAGATGACAAGAACTGGAATGGAAGTAGATGGTAGACAGAAGGAGAGGGTCAAGGACAGAGTGGGATAGGGATAGAGAAACAGAAAGAAGGATATGGACAGAAGAACAAATAAAAAAGGACAGTGAAACAAATAGAGGTACATAGGCAGAGGGACAGAGACGATCACAGTTGACAAAGGTCAGAGACAAAACACAGGGACAGAGATACAAGGACAAAGGGACATGAGGGGCAGAGAGAAGCGAGGTAGAGGGAGAGAGAGAGAGAGAGAGAAAGAGATGTAGATAGAAAGAAATGTTACTGGGACAGCTGGGCAGAGGCATGGCAGGGCAAGGGGGGAATAGAGGGGCAGGTATACAGCAACAGAAAGAGATGGGCAGATGCAGACAGAGAATGACAAATTAAACACATAGAAGTAGAAGTATATAGGATTAAGGATAGGAGAAAAGTAGGACCAATTAAGAGTAAGTAGAAGTAGTAACAACATTTGGAATGGCTTGGTGTAACCACAGTTGTAAATAGAAATAAAGGTAATAGGAATTTGGACTACATTGGGTCAAGAATATGTAGAAGGATGAGTGAGATTAAGGAGAAGTAGGTAGGAGTAATTAGAAGAATAAGAGTTTGTTTTAGTAGATGTAAGAGTAGCCATATGTATGAGGAAGAGTATGGATAGGTAGAACTGTAGGGGTAAAAATAAGTGTGGGAGTAAAGGGAGAATTAGGTTGGAGTATGCATGATTAGGTGTAGAATTTAGAGCAAGAGTAAAGCTTTGCCTGATAAAACACTAGGGGGCATAGTTATAAAAAGCAGTGCAGTGCCGCACCTTGCTGCGCTGCACCGCATCACTGGGAAAAGGCAGGAATGCACAATATTTAGGACAATACAGCACATTCCTGTCCTTTCCCCTGCGCTGATGCACAAAGGGCTGCCTAGCACCAACACAGGCACCCTTGCACCACGGTGCAGGGTGCCTGCGCTGCATACAGGATTGCTTTTGTGTAGGAAGGCAGGATTGTTTTTGTGTGGCTGTGTGGGAACGCAGCACATATAGAAAGAGGAGAAAATGAGAAGAAATAAAGAGATTTCTCTTCGTTATGCTTCTCCTGGGGAGGCGTTATCTTTTTGGTGCATTCCCACGTTTACCAGTTCTGGTAAATCTGTAAGTGCCTCAAAAACCATGAGAGCTGCATGGGAACACCCTCGCGACACCCATAGAAACACCTCCCTGGCGCAGAGTAATGCAACGCAGCAATTTGGCTTGTGTTGCATTACTCTAGATTTATGAAGCCACGCAATGTGGCCTTGTGTGGCTTCATAAAGCTGACTTAAGGTTTGCGTTGTGCCTATACATTGTTGAGTGGTGTAAATGTGACGCAAGCCAGGTCATAAATATTGTCCTAGGTGTAAGAAAGAGTACGTATGAGTAACAGTAAGTGTAAGTAGGTATAAATGAAAAAATAAGAAAGAGTAAGTGTAGGAATAAGTATAGAAGTAAATAGGAATGTGTAAGAATGAGTATGTGTAGGAGTAAATCAGAGTAGCAGTAGTTAAGTATAAAAGTAGCGTTGAGCGTAGGCTTAATTACAAATAATATGAGTGGTAAGTAGAAGTAATTTAAGGAGTAAGGAAGAGTAAGTATCAGAGAAAAAAGTAAGAGAATAAAGGTGTAAGTAGGGGTAAATAGAAATAAGAGCAAATAAGACAAAATAGGAAGAACAGTAGTTGAATTATGAATACATAGGAGATAGAGCAGTGAGACATAGAGTATGAATAAGAAATATCAGAGCAAAGAGGAGTAAGAGTAGAAGGAAGTAGGAGTAAGTAGAAGTAAGAGTTGGAGTAAGTGGGGGGAGTGAGAGAAAGAAGAAGCACATGTGAGTAGGAGTAGATGACTTAGTAGCAGTGCTCGTAAACAGAACGTTTTGTAATATTTCTCTTTGTGCACAGTACTGATTCCATTTCAGGTGTGAGTGGAGGGGAAAGTTATGAATGCTTTTAAGATAACAGTACAGTGTCTAATTGCAGTCCCTTCTTGGAACACAACTATGAACATTCAGAGTATTAATTGCAGAAAAAAAAAAAATTCTGTCTTAAAAATTGAATCTCTAAATTCCTTTCCTTGCCCTTGTCATCTGGAGCCTGTGCTGAGCAACAGGATCTCATGGTGGGAGTGGTTGGTGTAAGATGGCGGTCACTGGACCAGACTAGGAAACAGTCTAGACCGGGATCACTGGGTTGAATTCGATGCTATAGCCAGTGTGTCATGATCCTAGTGGGCCCTAGTGCAAGGAAGCAAATGGAGCCCTTCTCTGCTGTTTGAACTGTGAAATGTAACAATAATCGGAGTTCAGTGGACCCTCAGACCTCTGGACAGACAGGGAGTTCCTGGACCAGGACCCACGAGGTTACTAGGTCAAAGAAGCATTCATTGGGCCAGGCTGGGTGTCGTTGCACAGGACTGGTAAGCAATAGGTCAGCCTGGTGCTCACTCGTACTGGGAGACATCCCCTGGGCCAAACGGGCAGCTTGTAGGGTCAGAAGGTGAGTGCGCGTGTCCCCAAGTTGAACTGGAACTTATTGAGCATGTCTTACAGGGCTGAGCTACGGTTCACTAGGCCTGGGGCAAGTGCCCTGTTTTTCCTCGGTCTGCACCATTTTGTACACAGGGAGGTCCAAGACTGCTGACAACTTGCACAATGTTTTGTTTGTAATTGCAACGAGTATGGCATGTAAGCTGTCACCACTCCCAGGCCCCTTTCATCACGAAAAAGTGAGTAAGAAAGAGGGCTGGGACTTCTGACACCTGCCCTGGCACCATGTACGTCAATTCACCAAAATGCCAGGGGTAGCGGAAGTGACATCGTGTGCCCTTTGACCTCCACTTTCACTCACAGGCGCATACTTACACATACACACAGATTTACATTTACACACACTCATAAACACATTCTCACACGCACACAATATATATTTAAAGGCATTTTCACTTACCTCTACTGCCATGGAAGGACTTATTCAAGGCAACTGTACCCCTTTTTTTACACTAATAGTGAATAATAAGTTAGTATTCACTGTTAGCATGTTAGAAATTGACAGAAAACTAAGAGAGTGGAGCCCCAACTGGCGTTCACCAGGATGAGCTGTCATTGTGCTCCTGGCACTGAATTTGCCTCCTCTGAAGTCAGAAGTCGCAAAGGCATTGCCAGGGGTCACAAAGGGCAAGCCAGGGGTCGCTGCTGCGACCTCTGTCGACCCCTAAATGACGTCCATGCCTGACACCCTCTTTGGAATACCCAACATAGCAAGGAAAGGTTGTCAGCCACCCTGGTCCTTCTTGGCGTTCTCCACTGCATGGACCAAGAAAGCTCGAAACAGGTCACAAGTAGCCCGATGCACTCTTCACAATTTCAGATAGTCCCCGGTACACTTCCAAGCTATACCAGCCATCCTTCACTCTTAAAACCTAGGAAGGAGATCCAGGTCAGCTGGCAGCCGCCCTCGCACTCTCTACAAAATAGCAATCAGGTCACCGAGAGAAGTCCTTTTATCAAGTCCACTTTGAGCAACATTAGTTTGAGGCATGAAACTGGTGACATGTATCTAAGTGGGTACCTGCCCAGCTGGCAGCTTTCTTTTTCTTTTCCCTTCATAAAGGACAAGAGTAGAGGAAAGTCCGAGACAACTTCCCCAGGATTCTTTTATTAATAGCAAACAGTATTTATCGTCAATAAAGCTTGCTTCCAGCTTTAGAAGAGGAGCTATTCTATAAAATACAATTACATTCTTAAAAAGTTTAACTAAAGGTAAATGGGAGTTAAGGTTGACAAGAGTGTTAATAGTCATTACACAAATTTGGCCAGGCCCTGTCCCAACCCTCCATGTACCCAACGACTGCGCACATAGCCTTTGGCCATGCATTGAATGCTGTGCATGTGCTGATCTCCCTTACACGTGGCCTTTTGCCGTAGGCAGCCACTACAGACTTCACAACCTAGCCTGCAGTAAGACCATGCTCTCTAGCCGCCAAGGATGGCAAGTCCCTACTGTGCATGGCTACAGTGGCATGTATTTTTTTTGTTTTTTTGCTTCCCTCTAGGCCTGTGTTTTTTAACCCCAAAATATCCTGGGAATCATGGATACTGGCTTCATGTTTTGTGAACCTCATGACCCATCTGGGCGGTGCAAACCCAGACACAGGATTCAATACCCAGCCACGGGGGTTGCCAAATCCACATAAAAGTCTGTTCCTTATTTCTTTTTTATTTGTCACGATGGAAGCTCCCATTGGGGTCACCACACTAAGGCCTATAGGTCAGGAGTTGCGTCCCCTGCCCCCTTATACGTCCTTTTATTTGATTTTTTAGGACACTGACACAGTTTTCAATCCCGTATTGGGACCTACAACCGAAAATTCCCTATTGCACCCGGCAAACCTGAGAGATTGGGTTTGCAAACCTGGGTTTGGCTTCATGATCTCTCATTGGAGAAAGCGTTCCCCCATCCATAGAAGTATGTTTAGTTCTCAAAATTTAGATTCACATTTGATACAAACCAAGGTAATAATGGGCAAGATGTCTCTATATGTGCATTTTGAAGCCTTCCAGACACCTTTTTACAATGTTCATTACACAAACAATACTAAAAGAATTTCCAACAAATGATGCAAAGGTGCACCTCCCTGTAAACCTATAGTTTCATGCTAAGGGCCTGATTTAGAGGTTTGCTCTGTCACAAATTGCGATTCCATAATATCCTATGGAAATCATAACATGGCAGACAGGATATCTGTCATGTTTGTGACACAGTAACCTGTCCCCCAAACGTAAATGAGGCCCTAAATTTAGTTTAACTTTGTTTAGTAGTCTTTGATTTTACAGAGAACAAACCTTCCTATTGGACAACTTTTGGGACCTCCTTTTTCAACCCCAGACAGATCTCTATGTACATAAGCATGTACATAAGCATCCCAAAAATATGTAAAATATATAACATTTCTAGAATGTTTTTGCACTTTCATCAAATGGCATCAAAGTTATAAGGGTTTTCAATTGGAAGAAATCCTAACCTTGTCTACAAACTGGATTGCCACTGTGCTCTATACATGTGAGTATACAGAGTTTAATATGCTATTTATTACAATCATTGAATGCGGGATGGGGGCATTACATTCGATAGGCAAATCCTTAAATATGTAATCATGCCCTTCCTCTCCCTTAGCAATATTGATAAATATTAATATTACAAGGGCCACTGCAATTATGCAGCAGGGGAGCACCAAATTATGCGGCAGAGTTGACTAAATTATGCAGCAAGAAAAGGCAAATTATGCAGCATAGTGAGGCATATTTTCTGATACTAAAACTTTATTATTTTGTAACTTTTACACATAGTTATGGTGTCTGGGCAAAGATTTCACCTCATTTGTACCAGTTTAACAACCAAATACAGAAAAACGAACCAAACATGACCAGTTAACGTTTGCCAAGAGCCTGCCACTGGTCGAGAACCCATAGCACCACGTTTTTAGTAACTTTTGACCCCTTTGAGCTACAATTTTTTTGTGCTAAAATCTGTAGATTATGCAGCAGATAATCGATTGTGTGGCAAATCCATGATGTAAAAAGTTGTGGCCACAAAATCACATAATTTCAGTGTCCCTGAATATAACACAGAGGCGGTCATTCTGACCCTGGCGGTAAAAACCGCCAGGGCCGTGGTCCGCGAGAGCACAGCCAACAGGCTGGCGGTGCTCCTTTGGGCATTCTGACTGCCGCGGCCAGAAACGGAAAGTCGGCGGTGTACCGCCGGCTTTCCGCTGCCCAGGGGAATCCTCCATGGCGGCACAGCTTGCTGCGCCGCCATGGGGATTCCGACCCCCATACCGCCATCCTGTTCCTGGTGGTTTCGGCCGCCAGGAACAGGATGGCGGTATGGGGTGTCGTGGGGCCCCTGGGGGCCCCACTTAGAATTTCAGTGTCTGCTTAGCAGACACTGAAATTCGCGACGGGTGCTACTGCACCCGTCGCACCCCTTCCACTCCGCCGGCTCCATTCGGAGCCGGCTTCCTCGTGGAAGGGTGTTTCCCGCTGGGCTGGCGGGCGGCCTTTTGGCGGTCGCCCGCCAGCCCAGTGGGAAACCCAGAATGACCGCCGCGGTCTTTTGACTGCGGGACGGTCTTCTGGCGGTTCCCGCTTGGCGGGCGGCTCCCGCCGCCCGCTAAGCTTGGAATGACCCCCAGAATCTGCATATATGATTTATGCAATATGCATTTGTTTAAAAACGTTTTTTAAACAAAACCAGCATAAAAGGAGTTGAACTGTGCAGTAAGGTAAAATATAAATGAAAAGGCCATATAAGTGTGAAGAGTGTTGTTTTCCTGTGAGAAGGTATCATAACTTTCGCTCTCTGAGGAAGTAAGCAGAGTTTTTTCATGTTAATTTCACTGTATTGTTTATTAAAATAGAGTTTGGCATTTGCACAGTAGTGATAATTTGTGAATGAGTGTTCACTAGTACAGCGGCTCTAAATACCATATGTTAGGGATGTGGAGTGACGGCCTGCTGCAGATTGCAGGGAGGATGTCCGGGGTTACTGGGTATGTTCCTGCCTGGTAAACTCCAGCCTGTGAGCAGGAACTCTGAGTCACTTGTCCCAGGCAGAACTGTATCTCCACCCAACTTGTAACCAGGAGTTTAATATGGACCTTAGCAATAAAATTTTTGGTTTTCATCTCTTTTCCATGTGTTGCTCCCTACTCTCTGCCTTTGCTCAGATTGGGACCCTATATTGGAGTACATCAAATTCATCCAATTTGTGTGTGTATATTTGGAAGAGCACTAGTACTATAGTTTCCTTAGCTTCTGTCTGTAAATTACCTACCTCCCCTTCCTCCTGCAGATTTATCCCTATGAACTTCTCATGGTAACTACAAGAGGGAGGACTCGATTGCCAAAAGATGCAGACCGGACTCGATTAGAGGTAAGTGGAAACCAAAAGCAGTCTGGAACGATTACGGTCACAAATCAAAACATACAACTAGTGTAGCTTTACTAAAGGAAGTTTGATAACCATATGATCACAAATGTGAAAATCTATTCTTGCCTCAGACCTTTACGTGAAGGCAATTTCTGATGTATAAGATTAAATATTGGCAAACCTCTGGCTCAAGGTAGGGATTGCTTATTTAGTAATTTATTAAGTTACTTCACATGTTTAAATAGTGCAGCTCAACCCTGAAAAAACATTGGAGAGCCGGAACCTGCCTTACAATGAAACCGAAGAAACTCTAACAAATAGATGTTACCAAAACACACAGGGCTATCCAAAACATAGCTAACTGGTAGAAGAGGTGAGTACAACAGAACAGGCAGATGGGAACAAAGTGGAAGAGTTAAAATTCAGACTCTAGAAATAGGAAAAAGGAGAGAAGTACGAGAGGTCTAGAGGAAAGCCGAGCGGGCGAAGAGGCCAAGGAAGTGACAACACAGTGGAGGATACCAGTGCTGGGCGCAAGTACAACAAAAAGGGGACATACACACACACTCACTTACACCCATGCATTCACATACAGACACATGGACACACACCCATTCACAACACTCGCTCACAAATATGCATACATTCATACATTCACACACGCGCTAAACAGTCAATAAAAACACAACACTTACCTGCTGAAGCTCCTGTGTACAGAAGCCTCGAAGGTGCCAGAAGGGTTGGGACTTCTGCCTCCACAGGGAGGCAGCAGTTCCTACCTCATCACAGAGTAGGATGGGGGTCAGAGAGACTGCTGACCCCATCCACTCTGTGACAAGGTGTCAGTGGTTGACCCTCGGCCCTGAGCACTTCAGGGCTTAAAACTGAAAAACCCAGGTTCGAGGCTATCACTGATGCTCCCCCTTGTCACAAGGGGGAGGGCCTAGAGGACCTTTGCCGAGCTGAGGTGGTCGCACCCACAAGAGCTGTGACATCCTCAGCCCAGCAAAGTTCAGCTCAGGCAGCCAGGAGTCTCTGCATTTAGCGCATGTCTAGCTTCTGGCTGTCTGACCTGACAATCTGTCAGGGTGACCTTTGCTCAGCCTGACAGACACTCTTTGTGTCCAAAAGGTGTGGGAGCATGGCCCCTCCGCCCTTTTGGATGAGCTGCTGCTGGAGGATACAGCATAAGCCAATAGTAAAATTTAAGGGTAGTGAATGGTGGGACATGTGCAGGAGAGGTGTGGGATGTTCATAAAGAGAAGAGGGAAATAAGGGATTGAGGGGATTGCCACATAGAAATGTGAAAAAGATTGATCAGGAATGAGGTGAGGAAGGAAGAGGATAAATGATGCACAAAGGGGATAGTGTATGCAGAAGATGAACAATATACAGGGCAGCATTTACATTACAAGCTAGCAGCTGTGGGGGGTTCTTAATTTTTTGCAGAAATGTGAAATTCAATGATTTGGCAGAGGTCTTTGAGTAACTTCTTGGATTCAACTGTGAAAACTCTTCAGCTCCTGAGGTTTTTACAACCTCCAAAGATTTTTAAAGGAGAGTATTGGTACTAGATTCTGATGGTCGGTATGGGTGGCAGTCACGGCTCGTGGGTATTCCTCGGGGCGGGGTGGCGCACAGGGGGTAGGAGGGTCGCAGGGTCGCATAATAAACATTTAAAAAAATAAAATTAAAAAAAAGTATCTCAGCTCTCGCGCCGTGCCTCTCCTCTCTCCTTTGCAGGCTGCTGCAGGCACAGGATCCCAGTCTGCCCTGCTGCCAATTCTGATGCTGCTGTAGGAGGCTGGACTGGCTTGTAGTGAGTACCAAGGGGTACTTGCACCTTGCACCAGGCCCAGTTATCCCTTATTAGTGTATAGGGTGTCTAGCATCTTAGGCTGATAGATAATGGTAGCTTAGCAGAGCAGCTTAGGCTGAACTAGGAGACGTGTGAAGCTACTACAGTACCACTTAGTGTCATATGCACAATATCATAAGAAAACACAATACACAGTTATACTAAAAATAAAGGTACTTTATTTTTATGACAATATGCCAAAGTATCTTAGAGTGTACCCTCAGTGAGAGGATAGGAAATATACACAAGATATATATACACAATAGCAAAAATATGCAGTATAGTCTTAGAAAACAGTGCAAACAATGTATAGTTACAATAGGATGCAATGGGGAAACATAGGGATAGGGGCAACACAAACCATATACTCCAAAAGTGGAATGCGAACCACGAATGGACCCCAAACCTATGTGACCTTGTAGAGGGTCGCTGGGACTATTAGAAAATAGTGAGAGTTAGAAAAATAACCCTCCCCAAGACCCTGAAAAGTGAGTGCAAAGTGCACTAAAGTTCCCCTAAGGACAAAGAAGTCGTGTTAGAGGAATAATGCAGGAAAGACACAAACCAGCAATGCAACAACTGTGGATTTCCAATCTAGGGTACCTGTGGAACAAGGGGACCAAGTCCAAAAGTCACAAGCAAGTCGGAGATGGGCAGATGCCCAGGAAATGCCAGCTGCGGGTGCAAAGAAGCTTCTACTGGACAGAAGAAGCTGAGGTTTCTGCAGGAACGAAAAGGGCTAGAGACTTCCCCTTTGGTGGACGGATCCCTCTCGCCTTGGAGAGTCGTGCAGAAGGGTTTTCCTGCCGAAAGGACGCCAACAAGCCTTGCTAGTCGCAAATCGTGCGTTTGGCGTTTTTGGACGCTGCTGGGGCCCAGGAGGGACCAGGAGGTCGCAAATTAGACCTGAAGAGAGAGGGGACGTCGAGCAAGACAAAGAGCCCTCACTGAAGCAGGTAGCACCCAGAGAAGTGCCAGGAACAGGCACTACGAGGATGCGTGAAACAGTGCTCGCCGAAGTTGCACAAAGGAGTCCCACGTCGCCGGAGACCAACTTAGAAAGTCGTGCAATGCAGGTTAGAGTGTCGTGGACCCAGGCTTGGCTGTGCACAAAGGATTTCCGCCAGAAGTGCACAGGGGCCGGAGTAGCTGCAAAGTCGCAGTTCCCAGCAATGCAGCCCAGCGAGGTGAGGCAAGGACTTACCTCCACCAAACTTGGACTGAAGAGTCACTGGACTGTGGGGGTCACTTGGACAGAGTCGCTGGATTCGAGGGACCTCGCTCGTCGTGCTGAGAGGAGACCCAAGGGACCAGTAATGCAGCTTTTTGGTGCCTGCGGTTGCAGGGGGAAGATTCCGTCGACCCACAGGAGATTTCTTCGGAGCTTCTGGTGCAGAGAGGAGGCAGGCTACCCCCACAGCATGCACAAGCAGGAAAACAGTCGAGAAGGCGGCAGGATCAGCGTTACAGAGTTGCAGTAGTCGTCTTTGCTACTATGTTGCAGGTTTGCAGGCTTCCAGCGCGGTCAGCAGTCGATTCCTTGGCAGAAGGTGAAGAGAGAGATGCAGAGGAACTCGGATGAGCTCTTGCATTCGTTATCTAAAGTTTCCCCAGAGACAGAGACCCTAAATAGCCAGAAAAGAGGGTTTGGCTACCTAGGAGAGAGGATAGGCTAGCAACACCTGAAGGAGCCTATCACAAGGAGTCTCTGACGTCACCTGGTGGCACTGGCCACTCAGAGCAGTCCAGTGTGCCAGCAGCACCTCTGTTTCCAAGATGGCAGAGGTCTGGAGCACACTGGAGGAGCTCTGGACACCTCCCAGGGGAGGTGCAGGTCAGGGGAGTGGTCACTCCCCTTTCCTTTGTCCAGTTTCGCGCCAGAGCAGGGCTAAGGGGTCCCCTGAACCGGTGTAGACTGGCTTATGCAGAATTGGGCACATCTGTGCCCAACAAAGCATTTCCAGAGGCTGGGGGAGGCTACTCCTCCCCTGCCTTCACACCATTTTCCAAAGGGAGAGGGTGTAACACCCTCTCTCAGAGGAAGTCCTTTGTTCTGCCATCCTGGGCCAGGCCTGGCTGGACCCCAGGAGGGCAGATGCCTGTCTGAGGGGTTGGCAGCAGCAGCAGCTGCAGTGAAACCCCAGGAAGGGCAGTTTGGAAGTACCAGGGTCTGTGCTACAGACCACTGGGATCATGGGATTGTGCCAACTATGCCAGGATGGTATAGAGGGGGCAATTCCATGATCAAAGACATGTTAAATGGCCATATTCGGAGTTACCATTGTGAAGCTACATATAGGTAGTGACCTATATGTAGTGCACGCGTGTAATGGTGTCCCCGCACTCACAAAGTTCAGGGAATTGGCTCTGAACAATGTGGGGGCACCTTGGCTAGTGCCAGGGTGCCCTCACACTAAGTAACTTTGCACCTAACCTTTACCAGGTAAAGGTTAGACATATAGGTGACTTATAAGTTACTTAAGTGCAGTGTAAAATGGCTGTGAAATAACGTGGACGTTATTTCACTCAGGCTGCAGTGGCAGGCCTGTGTAAGAATGGTCAGAGCTCCCTATGGGTGGCAAAAGAAATGCTGCAGCCCATAGGGATCTCCTGGAACCCCAATACCCTGGGTACCTCAGTACCATATACTAGGGAATTATAAGGGTGTTCCAGTAAGCCAATGTAAATTGGTAAAATTGGTCACTAGCCTGTTAGTGACAATTTGAAATAAATGAGAGAGCATAACCACTGAGGTTCTGGTTAGCAGAGCCTCAGTGAGACAGTTAGGCACCACACAGGGAACACATACATATAGGCCACAAACTTATGAGCACTGGGGTCCTGACTAGCAGGGTCCCAGTGACACATAACAAACATACTGAAAACATAGGGTTTTCACTATGAGCACTGGGCCCTGGCTAGCAGGATCCCAGTGAGACAGTGAAAACACCCTGACATACACTCACAAACAGGCCAAAAGTGGGGGTAACAAGGCTAGAAAGAGGCTACTTTCTCACAGCTGCTCAGGGCAGTGTCAGGATTGGCTGGGAGTGCCCATCCCAGCCAAGACGCTCCCAGGCAGACAAGTGTGTTGCCAGGCTGGAGAGAGCCTACAACACATGTGTGTTTGGCCGGCCCAAGATGGCCGGCCAAACACACATGCGCTCTGAAGGGAGTGCACTGTGCACTCCCCTCCGCTCGTCACCCCGATACCCCGCCCCTTACACATTGTTTATGATCCCTTCCTTGTGAAAGGGTTTGCAGCGGTTGCTACGGGGGGCGACACTCCCTTATGGAGGAGCTGCCCATGATGGGTGGCTCTGAACATGATGCAGACAAGATTGAATTTAATTCTTGAACTGTAGAGGAGCCAGTGTAATTCAGGATAGATTGAGGTAATTGGGGTCCATTAAGGCATGAAGGAGTGCTAAGGTGGGTTTGTTGATACCTGTCAGAATGGAATTTCCATAGTCAAGTCATAATACAACAAAAGATTGGATGACCAGATTAAAGCCTTTGCACTGGAGCAGGGGATTTAATTTTCTCCATAAATAGAGATGCTCTTGCAGAATTTATCATGCACTCAATGTAGGGGGACATGAGATATGTAGGTCTAACAAGAAGCCGAGGGTTTTACCTTCAAAGGCAAGAGAAGGTATGAAATAAATCCCTTAAAGTTCAGAGAGGGCAGGTATGATCAAATTTAGATTGATGCTGTTGGCAAAGCAGGATTAATTCAGTATTGCTGGGGTTAAGTTTGAGGAAGTTGCTCAACATCCATTTACAAAGGTTGAACAGGCAATTGTTTAGGTTGTTTGTATCTGGGTGACCAAGCTAACAAGCCCTCATCTGAGGCTCCTGAGGCATTAAATATGAGGGGGCAAAGTATCCCATGATGAAATGTAAAATTTTGACCACTTCTTGTCAAACTCAAACTGGTTGTTTTTATGATAAATGTATTTTCTTGCACTGTGTTTTTTGCCGCTTTTTTTCGGCAAAATAACTCATTTATAGTCAAATTTAATATTTTCTGTTTTTATCTTTTACCAGAAGTGCTAAAAATCCAGAATTGCGTTTATGACTTTTTAATTAACAGTGCCACATTTTTTAATTCTTAATGTTCATTAGGAGATATGCAAATGTTGCGCTTGCTGGAACAGGAGTTCGATAAATTCATTATGTAAAGTTCCCTTTGCATATAAACAAGTTAAATGAACTTTCGTCACCTTAGAATTAGAAAATAATGGTGAAAAATATTGAGGGTCATTACGAGTCTGGCGGTCTCTAGACCGCTAGACTCGCGGATCGCGGTCGGACCGCCGCCAATGCGGCAGTCCGAGCATTACATTACAACCTTGGCGGTCCGGGTGCCAGGGAACCACAAGCTTCGCCGGTATCTGGAGGTGATGGCAGTCCTAATCCGCCAGGGCAGTGCTGCTTCTCTGCCAGCAGTTTCATGGCAGTACCACCGCCATTAAAATGCTGGCGGAGATTGGGTGCATGGGCCTCCCTGGCTAGCACCATTGTAATGTTCACTGTCTGCTTTGCAGACAGTGAACACTGCGAGGGTGCTGGTGCATCCTACAGGCTACAACATTGCTGGCGCCTCAATTACAAGCAGGAGACAATGCTGTAGCCTGTTTCCCGCTAGGCCAGTGGGCGGAACTCAGGTTTCCCCACGCTGACCTAGCAGGAAACTTTTAATGGGGCTGGCGGGGAGGTAGCCTGTGTGGCGGCAACCTCCCCGTCAGAAGTGCGCCAGATAGTAAAAACTGTCTGCTGAACTCATAATGACCCCCATAGTGTTCACATATTATCTTAACCTTTTTAAAAGTTATAAACGTAGTGTAAAAGGGTACAAAAGGTTTAGATTGTTTGTGAAAATAAATACATTTTCACAAAATTGTCAAAGTTTTAGAAAATTATAAACAGTGACTAAACCCATGTTAAACAAAGAACCAAACTCCTAAATAACCTTTTTAATGTGGCATCAGATCCCTGACCTTCATAGAGATTGTATATTGCCAACCAGTAATGAAAGATTTTGATATTTGTTTTTCTCACTGCTGGTTGCAGGATACTGTTTTGTGAAATGTATGTGCAACTAGATTTGGGAATGCAGTTTTTTTCCGTAGTCGAGAAGTCAGTCATTGCTGCAAAACATGTTATCGAGATCACCAGATAATGCCATAATACGAAAATGCTTCTATATACTTCAAATATGTATTATAGGCATCTAACACATATACATTGTTTTACTTAAGTTCACACAGTATCTTAAGTGGGGAAAAGGCGAGGCTTATATGTTAAGTTACTTAAGAGTTTTTATAAGTAAGCAGGAATGTAACACAAACTACACTAGTAAAAGAAAGAGCTATCTAATTTAACACTTGTCCTGTTCACTTTCAAGCGTCACTTGTCTGCAGAAGAGTTTTATCAAGTCTTTGGAATGACCATCACAGATTTCGACAGGCTGGCCCTCTGGAAACGGAATGAACTGAAGAAACAAGCACGTCTGTTTTAGGAAGAAAATCACCAAACCGGAAGTCTACACATGGCTTTATAAATATATATATTATATATATATATAAATATTGAACTAATGTACAACTATCTCTATATATATTGTATCATATAAAATTTGGTCTGGCCTTGAGAAGATACTGTTTTGAGCAGTGCAGACTATATTTAAGCCTCACTGGTATTTTTATGATATTCTTTTTCTAAATGCTTTTGTTTTCTTTTCAATTTTGGCGGGCACAGAGTTGTGTCTTTGGTGCACCTATTTCTGACAAATTGCCTTGATTGTACTCAAAAACAGCTGGATTGACAACTGCAGTGGCAACATGTTCCGACCACTCTGGTTCTCCCATGATCTGCCTCAGGACATTATCTTTCCACAGAAGCTTGATAAAAGTAAAATCTACTGGCATATAGATAACATTGACACCAAAGTTATTGTACATTTATCATGCTCAGTATCAGAAAAAGAGTGTTAATAAGTATGCTGATTGTTTTTGTGAGGTTAGTAGAATGGTTACTGCATAGTTTTAAAGGTTATTCCTGAAAAGGTCCACTGACTATTGTAGCAGTTTTAGGCATGCAAGCCTATATTAAAATCTGTGGATCTAAATAAAGTTTGGGCATGAGATGTGCGACAAGGTGGGTAAGGGAGTTTGCCCGGATATTACATTAAAGGTTTTTTCTGCTCATTGTCTGATTCCCTGTTAAATGTTTCATTCATCTCGCTAACATACCTTTACGTTGCTTACTCACCGTAGACTTTTGTACATTTTCAGCGGTGGGGAATGGAATGTGCAGCTGCTGAGCACTGACTGTTCTAAACCCTACAGCCAATCAGGGCTTGTGTGCCCATGAGTGACACAAGGAAATTCAAAGGGAATGGTTGCGTAAATTTGCCACCGCGAGACAGCTTCATCCAACCATAGACGAACTGTCTGGAAATTTGGTTACTGGAATGTTTTCCCTTCAGCATCCCTACAAATATTTCTGGAAATTAATTATTTTTTGTTGGTAAGATTACAGACCTGATAATTTCCAGAAAGAAGTCTGGTGTCTCTGAGGAATTTTGAGGCAATAAACTGTAAAAACAATGTTTCCAACATTATGCCCCAAACCTCGGGAACAAGTTTTAAGTGATGTGAAAGTGGCAGCCAGAAATGTTGTAGGAGGAGTTTATCATGATGGGCAATTAAATGACAAGAGTGTTCCATTACTGCCCCTCCCTGGGCACGGTTGGACTTCGGCGGTGTCTGCATCCCCCAAATTAGTTGCTAGAGCTTCACAGTCTTCCGATTGAGTTTGAAAGGCTATAGGGGTCCTCAGAATAGGGGAAATGCAGCCAGGTCTAAAAGTCAGAAAACAGGGCAAGCGGCCACCAGTTTGGGCAGGAACCTGCAGAAAAGAATGAACACCCCTTGACCTAAAACAATAAATGATATGAACACTGCAATTCATGATGGCAAACCACTACAATAAATAATACTCCTGCAGTGGGTAAAAAGCAGCAAACATCAACGTTACCAATTAGGTGGTGAAAAAGCCAGTTAGACATATACAAGGTAAGTTGTACACAAGAGTCTATAAACCGTATGTACATGCAATAACTATAAACATTAATGTAGATTGAACATTATTAGACTGGAACCTGATGGAAATAAACTGTCAAAGGTGCTACTCCATAGAATGCAACCTGAAAACAAATGAGACCCTTCTGCAGCCGGTGGTGGTGAGCACTGTGGCCTTGAGCCCACTACCCAGTCACCTTAGTTGATATTGCAGAGAGTAGTGGTTCCCAACCTTTTGACTTCTGTGGACCCCCACTTTATCATTAATGGAACCCAAGGACCCCCACAGAATCATTATTGCAATCCGGGGACCACCCCACCGAGTCATTACTGAAAGCTGGAGAACTAATCTGTTATTATTTAATTTTCTAAGCAGTTGGGGACCCCCTGAGGAGGCTTTGCGGACCCCCAGGGGTCCCCGGACCACAAGTTGGGAACCACTGGCATAGTGAGTAGCAGCCAGAATGGCAACAACCATGAGAAAGGCGAATGGGTCTCACCTTTTGGCTTTGACATTGCGCAGACCCATTGGCTTTGTTAATGCTTTTTGCAGATGAAGTCCACGTTGGCAAAAGAAAAAAGTAATGATTGACAATGCTGAACAGCATTAACACAACAAAAAAGAAAAATAGCACAATGATGTGCATGCGTGCGTCCAGATCTTGTTTTGCTTATGTGCATCAAAAGACTGCTGCAGCCAAGTGGGATCATGTATATGTGTGTATGCATCATCACACTTGATTTCACATACAGCATGCCACTGCCCGATATTTTAGGATTTTGTTTTATAGTTAGTGTTCAAAGAGGATGGATGCCTATCTTGGAGCAGTAAAAACAAAAAAGATGTAAAACATCCATGAAAGCACATTTAAAAAAATGAGCAGCCCAGCACCGAATTTCCATTGCCAGGCTCTACAAAATAACAAGCATTTGCAAAGCCAATAGATCGCTCCTATAAAAGAGCTGTTGGCTTTGGCAATGTATTTTAGCCATGTTGTACACCAGATTTTTTGAGTGGCGGGATGAGAGTAGAGTGGAGTGGATAGGATTGGGGTAGGGTGGAATGGATTGTGGTGGACTGGAGTGGGGTGAATTGGACTAGAGTGGGGTGGATTGGGTGGACTCGATATGAGTGGGGTGAATTGGAGTGGAGTGGATTGAATTGGAGTAAGGTGGATTGGATTGTAGTGGGGTGAATTGGATTGGTCTGAGGAGGATTGGATTGGTGTTGGCGGATTTGATTTGATAGGGGTGGATCAATGTGGATTAGAGTTGGGTGGATTGGAGTGGGTGGACTGGCATGAGGTGGTTTGAAGTGGGGTGCATTGCGGTGGGTGGACTGGATTGATGTGGGGTGGACTGGGGTGGGTGTAATGAAGAAGGGCGGGTTGGATTCTGTTGGGTGAAATGGAATTGAGAGGTAAGGGTTGGATTAGTGCAGGTGGCTTGGATTGGAGTGAGGGGGTTTGTATGAATATGGTGGAATGGACTGAAGTGGGTGGATTGGAGTGGGGTGGATTGGATTAGAATGTGATGTATTGGTTTAGAGTGGAGCAGAGTGTGGTGGATTAGAGTGGGGTGGATTGGGGTGTGTTGGATTGAAATGGGGTGCGTTGGGTTGATTGTATTATAATGGGGTGGGTTGGTTTTGAGGGGGATGGATTGGAGTGAGATCATTTGGAGTGGGGTGGATCAGCGGGTGGACTGAATGGGGTTGATTGGATTGGAGTGGAGTGGATGGAACACAAATATGGTGGGTTTGAGTGGGGTGGATTGGAGGGTGGTGGATTGGATTGGAGTGGATAACGTTAAAGTGGGTAAATTTAATCAGTGTGTAGATTGGAGTGCAGTGGGGTGGATTTGAGTGTGGTGGGGTGGATGGAATGGAGTGGGGTGGGTGGATTGGGGTGAATTAATTGGCTGGGGTTGATTGGAAGTGGTTGACTGGATAAAGTGGGGAGGGTTGGAGTGGGGTGATTTGGATTGGAGTGGGGTGGATTGGATAGGAGTGTGGTGAACGAGGCAGGGTGATTGGATTGGAGTGGATTTAGTGAGATGAAATTAATTTGATTGGGGTGGATTGTATTCGAGTGTGGTGGATTGAGCAAGATGGATTGGGGTGGAGTGAATTGGAGTGGGGTGTTTTGGATTGGGGTGTATGGATTGGAATGGTGTGGACTGGGTTGGGGCGGATTTGACTTGAGTTGGGTTGATCTTTTGGGTTGTTGTGCATTGGATGAGAGTGGGTTTGACTGATTTGGGAAGGAGTGGATTAGAATGGAATGGGGTGGACTGGACTAGAGTGGGGTGGATTGGATTAGGGTGGATTGAACTAGAGTGGGGTGGATTGAAGTGGAGTGATTTGAAGTGGGTGGATTAGGGTAGAGTGGGGTGAATTGGAGTGGGGTGGATTGGATTGCAGTGGGGTGAATTGGATTGGTCTGAGGTGGATCGGAATGGAGTGGATGGGTGGTTTGGAGTGGGATGTATTAAGGTGGATTGTATCGGAGTTGGGTCGATTGGACTAGAATGGGGTGCATTGTATTGGAGTGGGTGGACTGGATTGGGGTGAGGTGGATTGGGGTGGGTGGATTGAAGTGGACTGGATTTGGGTTTGTGGATTGGATTGGAGTGGGGGTTGATTAAATTGGAATGGGGTGGAATGGACTGGAGCAGGTGGAGTGGATTAAAGTAGGGTGGATTGTAATGAAACACACTGTAGTGGATTGGAGTGTGGTGGATTGGGGTGGACTGGATTGGAGTGAGGTGGATTGGAGCTGGGTGGATATTATTAGAATGGGGTCTGCTCAGTTGGGGTTGGATAGATTGGAGTGGGTGAATTTGAGTGAGATGGATTGTAGTAGAGTGAAATGGATTGGATTGGTGTGGGGTGGAGTAGATTGTATTGGAATGCAGTGGAATGGACTGGAGTGGGTGACTTAGAGTGGGGTGGATTGGACTGGAGTGGGATTGATCACAATGTATTGGAGTGTGGTGGATCAGAGTGGGATAAATTGGAGTGGTGTGGTTTTGGTGGATTTGATTAGAATGGGGTGGGTTGGATTGGGGTGGAATGGATTGGAGTGGGTGGAATGGATGTAGAATGGATTGGACTGGAGTGGGGAGGACTGCACTGGAGTGGGTGGACTGGAGTGGGCTGAAATCGATTGGTGTGGGGTGGGGTGGTTTGGATTGAAGTGGGGTGGATTATGGTGGAATGGATGGGAGTATGGTAGATTAAGGTAGAGTGAAATGGATTGTTACGAGGTAGACTGTTGTGGGGTAGATTGTATTGGGCTAGATTGGATTGGACTGGATTAGAGTGAGGTGGATTGAGGATGGAGTGAATTGGGGAGTGGGGTGGATTGGATTTGTGTGGGTTAGATTAGACATGTGTGGGTTGGGTTGGATTGGATTGGAATGGATTGAGGTGTTTTGGACTGGAGTAGGGTGCACTGGATTGGAGTGAGGGGGATTTGATTGAGATGAATTGTTGTGAGGTGTAGTGGGATAGATTGGATTGGGGAAAATTTGAGTAGGTGGATTGGACTGAGGTGATTGGACTCGGTGGATTGGGTTGGAGTGGGGCAGATTGTAGAGCAGATAGGATTGGTGTGGGTGGATTTCATTGGGGTAGACTAGAGGATTTGAGTGGGGTGCATTGGGATGGGTTAGATTGGATTGGAGTGAGTGGTTTGGATTGGAATGAGATAGGTTGGAATGGGACAGATTGGATTGGGGCAGATTGGATTAAAGTGGGGTATAATGGAATGGTGAAGGTTGGATTGAGGTAGATTGGTGTGGGTGGATTTGATTGGTGTGGAGTGTGAGGATTTGAGTGGGGTGAATTAGATTTGGGTGAGCGGTTTTGATTGAGGTGGATTGAATTGGATTGGAGCAGGATGGCGTGGATTAGGATGGATTAGAATGGTCTGAGGTGGATTGGATTTGTGTGGGGGATTGGACTGGGGCTGATTGGATTGAGCGAAGCGGAATGGATTGGGGTAGAATCAATTAGGGTCAACTGGTGTGAGGTGAAGTGGAATGGATTGGAGTGGTGCTTACTGGATCGGGGCAGATTAAAAAAAGGTGGATTGATGTGGGGTGGATTAGAGCAGGGTGGTTTGGGGTGTACTACACATCCATGTTTTAAAGCATGATTTTGAAAATGACTCAAAAGAAAGAAACAATGTCGCTTTACAACATTTAGAACAAGATAATCGTCATCTTTTGAGAACAATGGCCGTGTGCAAAAACAAAAAACGTGCAACGTGAGAAGAAGACTTGGCAAAATAAAAGAAAGTTGACTATAGGAATGAAAACTTAGCAATTTTGTTTGTCCTAATGGGCATGTTTTTGCAAATCACACACCTTCTCTTTCAGGGCACTAGAAGTTAAAACTGATCAATCAGTATTTGGTCCTTGCTCCACAGAAAAAAAACAGAAATTATGCTTGGCCTGCAGTGACCAATTACGAGGCTGTAAGAAGAGTGCCACACAAGCCATCAAATGGTAAGCAACAGGCAGGCTCCAAGCCCTTTTTGTTAGCAATAGTGTTTTGAAAGTGAGACGCCCGCACTAGGGCGTGCTAGCAGGCTGATTCCAAAAAGTAACAAGCATTTACAATGCAACGGGTCTCGCGTTTGCTCATGTTAGAGCTGCTCGCGTTGTAAACTCTTAACCCGACTTTTCACCTATCGGGTAAAAGTGCATTTATGTACATAACCCGAAAAAGTGAAATCAAGTATGTAAAGCGCTCGACTTCTGCCAAGCGAGATCGCGCTTGTAAATTAGAGAAAAAAAAGTCCACGAGCCCGATGGAAAACAGCGAGCCTCGCATGTTTTCTGTACTTGGTCACTGCGCTGGAGGAGGGCTAGCCACCGGAAAAGGCATGACATATGCGTGCCTTCGACTAATGAAAGCAAGCAGATTTTATTAGGGAAGCCCACGAACCAATAAAAAACACTGACGTGAAGTTGACAGGGCTCTGAGCCCTTTTCTAAATACAAAAGAGTCTCTCTGCGATAAGCATGCGCGAGCGCATGCAACGCAGGCTCGACCCTAAAAATAGGACACCATTACGAAGAGCGGAGGAGGAAGTATAGAACAAGCAGGGGCGAATGTAAATGCTACAGAGCAACAAGAGCAAGGGGGGGGCAACAGAGGAGCTGAGTGGGTAGGGAAGGAAGGTGGTTGAAAAAGTAAAAGCTGGACTGGGAGGAGTTTGGGAAACAAAAGAGATGGAGGTGAGGAGATGAGCAACATAGTGAGTGCTGGAGTGGTGATTTGAATGGGAAAGCACCAGTGCTTAATTCGAGCTTGTTGCTTCCAGGGAGGAGCAGCAGCACTTATTTTTGAGGGTCGGCACTTAATTTTCTGCCTCAAGCATTTACTGCGAACAAAAGACACATAGGAAAGACAAAGGAAGAGAAAACAAAAAGTCGCAATGGGCGAAAGCAGAAAGCTGCACAGTGAGCTGAAGGGGCAGGGAGTGGTTTCATATGGATTGAAGAGGCCCGGATGGCTTCAGGATTATTCCGTGTTCGCACATTCAATTGCAGCAGCCCCGTGTTTAAGAGGAGGGCTTTGGGCACCTTTATTTACAAATTAAGCACTGGAAAGCAGCATATGAAGGATAAAGAAATGACTTGCCCTCCTATCCCATGGTGTACCTACAGAAAAATCACAAAAGTAGTTTCTTGAATATGAGCTGTGGAGGGATGCAAATCATCCATTCAAAAAGATGGTTAAGAAGCTATGCTTCAAGTGAGAGGTAAATGCGGGAAAATTAAGAAACGGCTTCAAATAACAAGCATGCATTTGAGACTGGCAAGAAAGGTAACCCAGGGTAAGCATTGGGCTGGGCCAGAGTCCACCCTAAGTATTGGTAGGATTGGTAGGATCCACAATCAGCTAAAATCTGCCGGCATGTGTCCCATTCATGGAACAAAGGCGCGTGTGACCTTGGTGAACATAGGGCGATTGAGGCATTTTGAATTCTGCCACAATAAAGAAAATAGTTTTTAACAATGAAGCACATTTCACTTCAATGGCCACCAAAGGGGAATGTAGATTTAACCCCTGCCTTATACCTGCCAAAAAACTCACTGTTGACTTTCCTGCTTCCCGTCTCATTGTGTTAGCCACGTTACATTCCGGAGCTGATTTCCTGCTCATACGTGCGAACAGCTGCTGCTTTATTTTAGCAGTAATCACCATGGATGCTAAAGATGCCTCCCCACATCAAGTGCTGCCTCACAGACGGGTCGCCTATGGTACTCTCAGACAGCACAAAAGTGTGTCAGTCTGTGCTCTGTGTGGGGATAACAGAAGAATGTATGTATTTAGTTGAAGATTGGTATGTATTATAACAAACACTGCAAATCAAATACTGAAATTGTGACGCATCTGTGGCGCTAAAATGACGCATTGCTGGACTAGCATAAAAAAATTATGCTACCACACCAATGCCAGGAGGCCCCATTCAGAAAAGCCCTGCGTCAGTTT
The DNA here is from genome assembly GCF_031143425.1 of Pleurodeles waltl. NCBI lineage: Eukaryota > Metazoa > Chordata > Amphibia > Caudata > Salamandridae > Pleurodeles > Pleurodeles waltl. The sequence continues at coordinate 639,122,902 of NC_090446.1, read as the reverse complement.
AATGCCTGCTCCGATGCTGTGAAGGCGCAGAACGACGCCCTGAAACCTTGTAGATTTCACTGCGCCAGTTCTGCGTTGCTTCTAACGGGGAAATGCCTACCTTGCATAAAATATACCTGGTGCCAGTATAATGTGGCGCAAGCCTTTACAAATTGGTGCAATGGTCCCATTACGCCAGTTTGTGAATGTGGCACACTGTGAGGTACTGCTTTGCGCCACCGCTGAATCACAAAAAATGAGGCAACAGTGGCGCCAGGTGCTTGTAAATAAGCCCCATGGGCCTTATTTACAAGCTCTTGTGCTGCTGGTGTATCACAATTTTTCCACGTAAAAAATGGCGCTCTGGCAGAGCCACGGGCTTGTAAATAAACCCCTATGTTTTCACAAAACCAAGAAACGTTTTCTAACAAATTTTAAGCATTCACGGAGAGTTAGAGACACTCTCGTTGCCAGTTTAAAATATAGGAAGATTGCAGTGGCTTAAAATCCCAATGCATGGAATGGACGTCCATTAGCCTAGGAAGGGATTATGTGTGCCACATCTAACTTGCACTTTGCTACCCCTGGCACTGTTCCTGCTAGCCCTGGACTTAGGGTCATGAAGGAACTGAAAGTAAACAGGGTTGCAAGAGTCAACGTTATGTCTAGAGTTGAAACTCCTCGCCCTCCTGATAACCTTTAAAGCAATAGGATGCTGTTCAGGAATTAAGGGCGGGCCAAGGGGTCAATACCATGATGTCATCAGCAATCAAAAGGTTTATTCAAGTACCTACTTCCCCAGGGTGTTTCGTGAATCAAAGTCGAGGCCGCCGGGCATCTGCTCATTTCTTGAGGCAAGAGCGATGCGTGGTCTGAGAGCAGCTGGAAACGTCAGCTTCATAAGGCAAACAGCATCACCATTGGTGGCCTTGGTGGCCAGGTCAGGAGAGAGGTCGTGGCTTTACGGGCATTAAGTCTTCACCCATTTGTTGACCTCCAGAGTGTCTCTAGAAGTGAATTTTTAAGGGGGACATGTTGGACGTGCTAGGGCCACCTACAAATCTTAAATATAAATCCACTAAATCCACAAAAAATAACAAAGGTTACAGGGACGTTATAGTTAGGAAACAACATAAATAAAACATGGAAATTCACTGAAAAAGTCAGATAAAGAAATCATTCAGTGCAGCAAGTCACCGTGCTGCCCTGCGTGATATTGAAAGGGCAGGAATGGGTGGTACTTAACATTGTATGGCGCATTCCTGTCTTTTCCTGTTGGCACACAATATGCTGTCAAGCGCCGAAACAGGCACCCTTGGATCATATTACAAAGGTACTTGTGTTGTAAACATGATTGCTTTTGTGCAGGTATGGGCACCATTTGAGAAATCTTTCTGAACTAGAGAGAGACAAAAGGAAAAGCACGTTTGCTCGCAGTCAAAGTTATCGACAAAAGTGCAATTACACATTTAACAGGGTCGATGGCCAAGGAGGTAACAAAACAACCCTAAGGAGGGACAAACGTAAGGCAGTTACAAACGAAAACAAAGGATTTTTGAAAGGCAAGTCCATAAACAAGTGATAGTGATGGGAATGCGGTGGGCACGGCTAAAAGCCCAGGTACGTACCAACACGTCAGAAAAGCAGCGCTTGCACACTGCTATGCTCAACCTGGAAAGGAAAGTGAGTCCCTGAATCTTATGATGTAGCAAGAGATTTTAAAAAAACATGTAGGGCTGCTTGATAGGGACATCCAGTTCACATAGGCCTGGTGGGGTGTGACTAAAAAACATATTGTTTTTACATTTTACTGCAAATTCACAGAGGATGAGTGGTAAAATAAAACAAAAGTGGACTCCCACACTTAAAAAAAAACCTGTGTTTGGCCAGAGCCAGGGTGGATTCCACAATGTAATATTCTGGAGAGGAGGACATGTAGCTACCCCCACCTTAAGCCATCCGAAGGACCCAAAGCCTCCATCTCCCAGGGTAGGATTCCAATATAAAAGAGAGGGGACATGTTTTCACTCCCCAGGCCATTAACAGGACCTAGGGACCCCATTTCCCAGAGACTCTAAACATTAAAAGGGGAGGGCAGCTTATGGCCCTCATACCCGAGCCATTAGCAGGCTCAAGGGACACCATCATCGGGGTCCGCTACATATTAAAAAGGGAGGGGGATTGTGGGCCCCTCTCTAGGTCATTATTAAGCCCAGGGCCAGGACCCCATCCCCAGGGCTGAAGCACATTAAAAGTTTGAGCATGACCCGGTGCCCACCCAGGAAACGCACTGCAACAAAAGCCTAAGGTGCCATGGACAGTGCCTCAGAGCCCTTGCGGCCCTTGCAGTCTCCCCTGACTGCACTGATTGTGGTGTGGCAGGAGCCAGCTGTAGTTGTTTGCTCCCACCAGGCGGCAGCAGCTTTTTACTGCTTCTGCTGGGCAGGAAGATACCTGTATTGCCTGTCTGCAAGAGTGCGGGAAGGGAGTTTAGGTTCTCACTGCCTATGGTCTTGCAGGCAGGGAAACGCAGGCCCATATTTATACTTTTTGACGCTAAACTGCGCTAACGCAGTTTAGCGTCAAAAAGTTTTGCGCCGGCTAACGCCATTCTGAAGCGCCATGCGGGCGCCGTATTTATTGAATGGCGTTAGCCGGCGCAAGCAGACCGGCGCTGCCTGGTGTGCGCGAGAAAAACCACGTACACCAGGCAGCGCCGGCGTAGGGTGGAAAATGGCGCATGGGCGTCTTAAAATGGGGCAAGTCAGGTTACGTCGAAAAAATCGTCGTAACCCGACTTGCGCCATTTATTTTCGACGCCCATCCCCCATCAACATGACTCCTATCATTGTAAAGATAGGAGTCATGCCCCCTTGCCCAATGGCCATGCCCAGGGGACTTCTGTCCCCTGGGCATGGTCATTGGGCATAGTGGCATGTAGGGGGGCACAAATCAGGCCCCCCTATGCCAAAAAAAATTATTAAAAAAAAATAAAAAAATACTTACCTGAATGTCCCTGGGGTGGGTCCCTCCAGCCTTGGGTGTCCTCCTGGGGTGGGCAAGGGTGGCAGGGGGGGTCCCTGGGGGCAGGGGAGGGCACTCTGGGCTAATTTTGAGCCCACTTGTCCCTTAACGCCATGCCTGACCCAGGCGTTAAAAAGCGGCGCAAATGCGCCGTTTTTAGCCACGCCCACTCCCGGGCGTCTCTTTTGCCCGGGAGTATAAATACCACGTAAAGGCCTGGGAGTCATTTTTTAGACGGGAACGCCTCCCTTGCATATCATTAACGCAAGGAAGGGGTTCACGCTAAAAAATGACGCACATTCCGGGAACTTTGGCGCTATTCGCCTCTAACGCCATAGTATAAATATGGCGTTAGTTGGCGTTAGTTTAGCGTCGAATTTGCGTCGAAAAAAACGACGCAAATTCGGCGCAAACGGAGTATAAATACGGCCCGCAGTGTCTCTGGGGTTTGGAACACTGGGACACTTCTGCCATTGGCTCTGGGAGATGAGATCCCAGAAGCCACTCAGGAGGAGGGTGGCACCCACTACCCAAAAAAATGTTATGGCCCTATAGAATAATATCTCATATGTAGCCTGGAAAGGTGAGCCCCACATCCCCTCCCAAATAAATGCTTAAACCCAGGAGTTAGGATCCCCAGCTCCTTACATGGCCTGGAGTGGGTGTGGCTCATTTCCCCTAGCCAAAAAACAGAAAACGGCCCTGGGGAATGAGGTCCCCAGGGCCCTTTGTAGGCTCAGGGAGGGTAGCTTTCTTCAAAAAGAAAAATCAACTCCAAGGAATGAGGTTTATGGGGCCCTTACATGCCCCAGAAACAGGGGTCTCACCTCTTCTCCTTTAAGAAAGAAACTGGCCCTGGGGGAGGAGGTCCCCGGGGCCTATAGAAGCCTTAGGGAGGGGAACCCTGGGCTCAATGCCCACCTCTCCTGTAGAAAATAAATCACCCCAGTTGCCCAGGATCTACAGAAGGTCCATGCCCCTTTCCCAATAAAAATAAAGGATTCAGTCACAGGGGGATGGGTTCCCTGGAGCCATGAAATAGCTCTGGGGGGCAGCAGCATTCCACTTTCCCCATAATAAAAAATAACTATATGTAAAACAGTGATGAAATGAGTGTAGTAGCCATTCATTTCACATTCACTGATCCAGCTAGAGAGTGCCCCATAGTGTCCTGCAAGGGCTTTTTAAAAAAATGTATGCTGGTGGTGCCTCTAGATGGGGGGAGAGGCACCAGCAAGCATTCTTTTACAATTGTGGAGGGCTGCATAGAATGCAACAGCCACCCAGCAACATTACAAAAATAGAGCAAATCTCTCAAGTCATTTAGTCCATGGCCTCAAGAGAGCTTGTCATATATATATTTTTAAAGCACTTTGAGCTGGAGTTGTATGCTCGTCAGTTATAGTGCAGTGACTGCTTATGGTTGGTTCTATGGATACATTTTGTGGCCTGAAAATGGTTAAAAAAAAACTAAAAGACATCTTAATGTGTTTTTACGGCTTTATTGAAAACATTTAATGCCAAACATTTGTATTTAACACTGCTATGTGTACATTTAAAAATCTACATCAGATTATTGATGACTATTTGACAAAGGCAAGAGGTCTGCTTTATATGTGTTGATGTGATGACCCCTTGATAAAGCCAATAGGCCTGCTTTTTATATTTTGGTGCTCTGATCCTTTGACAAAGTCAGTAGATCTGTCCTATTTAAAAAGGCACCAGTGGAGGGTTGGGCAAAGGGTTGGCCACAGGCCAGTCCCAAATTCTGCACAGCCTTGGGGATTGGGTGCCAGTGGGTGGGTTAGGCACAGGGCTTGACCTGTAACTCATGCTCTCACCATGCACTGCTTTTACCCTCACACATTATACGATAGATAGATAGATAGACAGATAGATAGATAGATAGATAGATAGATAGATAGATAGATAGATAGATAGATAGATAGATAGATAGATAGATAGATCCTACACCCCTACAAACGCAACAATCTGCTAAAAGTATATATATATATATGTATATATATATATATATATATATATACATATATATATATATGTGTGTGTGTATTCATTGGAAAAAAACAAAGGTTAAATAGATGTTATAGTTAGGTTCTGAATTGACTCATACAACACCATTTGATGACGTCATCTGCAGAACCACTCACACACCGAATCATAATCTTACACAAAGTCACATAGATCACCACAAATCCAAATACTAAAAGACTCATTTACAGATCAATACAACTACTGCCACACATCTACTCACTCAACAAACTCTAACATATCCACTCACTCATGCATACATAACTAACAATGCTATTACCACACTCATACAACCATTCACACACCAACTTACAACCCAGTACACCACTGATACACCCACTCACTCACCCATACATGAATAACAAATCTACTATAAAATATGTGTAACCACAGACACATCCACTCACTCTCTCACACATACAACAAAAAACACACCCACGAACTCACACATACAGACAGTTACACAACCACTTACCCACCATTACAAAGTCTTACACACCCAGTCAATCAGCCAGACAACTCCTACTCCCAGTCACCAATACATACAGGCACTCACTCACCCACATAGTCACCCATACAGCCACTCATACTCTCCCTTTTTAAATAACAAATTTACTCACATATCCATTCACTCTTACAATGACTCACTGATACAGCGCTCACTTAAGGGAATAGCAACTCAAAGATAAAATCAGTCCCTAATACACTCACTAAATCACCCACTAACTGACTAATAAAGATGCTATTATGGCTATTCAGGCCCCAATTAAACCCCTCACACACATACATAATCACCCATACAACTACTAACAGATCCTCTTTCTTATGTTTACACCTCCTCACACAAACACTTACTGTACCACACAAGAACTAACAGGAACCACTTATCTGTGGACACAGCCACTTTTAAAGGCATTCACTCATCCAAATTCTCAATAACGCTGAGGGATACACACTAACACAGTTGCTGAAACATACAGGCAGTACTCTATACAAACACTCACATACCCATTCTCTCAGCCATACATCTACTCAGATACCCACTCACTGTACCAATATAGACTATCACACAGCCACTTCCTTGTGTATTCACCTAGTAACACATTCCCTTACGGTTTCATACAGAAACTAACTCAACCACTAACTCACCAATACAAGCACTCACATCTTCAGACATACATACATTCAACCACTTACAGATAGCGGATGGCGTCAACAGTGAGATCATTTGTGATGTCATCAGCGATGTCACTGACTTTGTCATGAGTGATGTAATATGTGATGTCATAAGCAGTGCATTACAGAAGCGCAAGTTATAGTTAGCTCAGGTAACTAGAACTGCTGAATTTCTCAGGTTTTGTGGAAGTAAATTCAGGTCCTATTTATGACGTCCCTGTAACCTTTGATTTTTTTCAATGAATTTATAAGGCTTTTTTTATTCTATTTTCTAACTATAACGTCCCTGTAAATTTTGTTTTTTACATCACACAAATAATACTCTAAAACTCACATGTAAAACAAATAATATTAGTACATTAGAAAACAACAAAGTACATAAACAAATAATGTTGATATCATTACTAAATAAAAATGAACGTAATTAACAATTTATTAAGTATTATGACATATATATTGCAATATTCTTCCTGCCTTAATCACCTACAAATCGAATAATATCCCAACAAATTCAAGATATTAAAAGTAAATGAAATATAATTCATTAAATACATTCTCAAGGCAAAAATCAAACTATAATAAAATGAATTAAAAATAACTAATAATAAAATCACATTAACTTATAGCACTAAAACTAATAAACCATTTTCTAAAAAACCCTATTACAATATTGTATATAGCAATATTAAATAAAATGTAATTGCATAGTTCAATATTGGTAATAAAAGTACAATATATTCCTATCCGTGATATTATGCCCCATAATATTCTGTATGTCACAATATTTTTGCAGCTATATTGAAGAACAACGAAATTTCTCCCATTGCTTACCATTGGCTTTGTGGTTGTAACTCACATTTGCTTACTTTCTATTTGGTGACTTTATTTGTTTTAGATTGTCCAACATGTCGTTGTCCTTCCTGTGGAGCATAGCTTTTTACCACCACTCTGACCCGCTCTCTGTATTTGTCCATGACTGCTCGCTTTCTTTAATCAAGCATTTCAATTTTGTTCTTATGTTGTCACAATTGCAGTGCATTCAAATAGAGGGGTCAAATGCAAGCTCTGTCTTTTGAGAGACCTCAGTATTTACTTTTCTTTCTCTGACTTCAAACTGAGAGGACGTATGTGACAATCTGGAGGAATGAAAGGATAGGCTTTTTTCTAGCACACAACAACAGTTAAATGTCTGTCAATGAACTCTGCAAATATTTCCGGATATATCAGAATAATTAAAGCACATATGAAGCACATCTTCTGTACTTCTGAAGTGTGGTGGAAACAAATATTTTAATATGATCTAACTAAATCAATACACTAGGTAGTGGATTTTCCACACATTATCATTTGTGAGCTGTATAATTTTATCAGCACAATTGTATGGCTGTGCAAATGTAATGGTCATTTCAATTTGAAAATGTGTTGTCTGTAGGTGCAGCATTATTGTTTGTGTGCTTATAATTTTATCACTAAAACTATGTCTGGGAAAATATAATGATAATAACAATTTAAAATGTTTTGTCTGTAATGCAGTGTGCTATCACACCACGCATACTCCCCTCTACACTACTCCACTCTATGATACTCTACTCCAGTCTATGCCCCTCCACTTTATGACACTCTACGCTATGCTCCTGTATGTCATGCCACTCCACTGTATGCCATTCTACACCACTCCACTCTACGCACTCTACTCCACCCCACTCTATGCCACTCTGTTTTACTCCACTCAATGCCACTCTATTCCGCTATATGTCACCGTCACTCTAGTCTACACAACTCTACTCCATTCCACGCTATCCCCCTACATTCTGTGCTTCTCCACTCTACGCCACTCCATTCTACTCCACTCTATGACACTTTACAACACTCTACATCATGACACTCCTTTCTATTCCACTCTTTTCTAAGTCACTATATGCCAGTCTACTCTATACCACTTTATGCCACTCTTGCCCCTCTACTCTAATCTTTTCTACATCACTCTATTCTACCCTATTCCACTCTATGCTACTCCACCCAACTCTACCCTACGACACTCCACTCCACTCTATTTTACACAACATTGACCCTGAGGAGTTGTGCTACGTAAATGACATCTACCTCACGGACGACAATCTCATACAACATGTAAAATGGATAGCCTGCATTGTTGTGGGATTTACTGAATTAGGCTACAAATTCAATTTAAAAAAAACAAAATTAGCCTGCTTTAGTGTCCTGTTTTTGGGATACGAATTATGAGATGAAGGCAAGAGCTTAGCGACCCAATTTTTAGAAAAATGTGCACAAATACAACCTCCAAACACTATCAAAAAGCTCCAGTCTCTGTTGGTCTTTTTAAATTTTGGCAGAACATACATTCCAGGTTATGCACAACGCATTAAACCTTTATATGACTTAATATGTCCTGACTTTTCCAGTAAATACTGGACAGTCGAACACATATGCATTCTCAAGGCATTACAACAAAGCATGCTTGCAGCTGAACACTTACACACAAGGGACAACAAAAAACACTTGGTCATAAGAGTGATTGCTGGTGCCATTGGTTTCACCTATGTAACATTCAATGAGGGTGGGACCATCCCCATAGCATACAAATCACATTTGTACTGTACAGCAGAACAACACTTTGCTCCCAATGAGAACATTTTCACTGCTTTTCAGATGGTTAGCATCAAAGAGAGACCTCTGGCCCAGAGGAAACATATCATAGTCGTATCTCCGATCCAGGCCCTTGGGACCGTTACCAAAGCTAGCGTTCCCAACGCTAAAACATTACATCCATGTTGGTTTCAATGGACAACATCTCTGACGACCACTGATGTTGACTATATTTTTGACTCAAAATTACAAACTAAAGAATTTTTGCAAAACAAACTTGAATACCCAGTTCCAGCAAATACATTGCCTTTTGAACAATATCAAATGATTATGTACACTAATGGCTCAGCCCAACCAGCTATAGGCACAAAACATCAACACTCTGACTCTTGCGCAGTCGTTAGTGGCTACATGAAGGATGGTGAATTCCATCCATAGCAAACTTATATGCAGAGCTTAGGAGACTGCACTGCCAACTGGCAGAGCTTAAAGCTCTAGTGATGGACCTGGAACGCATAGACCCAGAACAGCTGATGTTGATTGTCTGTGATTCGTACTATTGTGTTCAGTCTTTCAATGAATAGCTGCATTACTGGCGCCACAATGGGCTCAGAGATTCAAAAGGAAACACCATCAAACACAGACTTCTGTGGGGAAGAGTAGCGGATCAGGAGGAAACGCTACTTAATGTCCACGTTGTACATACACTGGGACACCAGGGTGCTGGAATACATGTTGCTGGCAATACCTTGGCTGATGAAGCAACCAAATAAGCAGTAGCTATGGCTTCTGGTGCTGCAGTAACTTGTTCTAGAACTTAATTGGATGATGAAACACTGGCTGCTGTGAATGCTTTGGCTGATGACACACCCATGCCAAGGGCATATCCTGCCAAATATTCCTACCACATTTCATGCCTCAATACAACCCTAGTCGTGATACCAGGGGTGGGTAATCATGTGATTCACAACAAATATCAAAGACCAGAATTGATCAAAGCAGCGCATGAGGGATTTGATTCCGCCCATGCTGGTGTGGCAGCTACACTATCATTCTTACAAGCACTTTACTGGTGGACAGGTCTATACAAACAAACCAAGCAGTATGTCCTTTGCTGTGACATCTGTCAGCAAATAAAGTGGTCCACCACCAAACGCCCAACTGCAGACACCCCTCTTTATTTATAACAAACCATTACAATGTGTGTACTTGGACCATTGTGTTCCCCTGACACCTGACAGTGCATACAAATACAGTTTCGTTATTGTGGACTCCTGCTCCAGATTTCTATGGGTTTTGCCACAATGCTCGCTGACACTCAAACTGTTATTGAAGATCTGCAAGTCTTCATCGGCACATATGCTGTTGTGGCTTTCCACTCGGACCAGGGCCCTGCTGTAAGGAAATGGCTCCCTGTTGCAGTTACCCCCCACTTTTTGCCTGATACTGATGCTGTCTTGACTGAGAAGTGTGCTGGGACCCTGCTAACCAGGCCCCAGCACCAGTGTTCTTTCACCTAAAATGTACCATTGTTTCCATAATTGGCACAACCCTGGCACCCAGGTAAGTCCCTTGTAACTGGTACCCCTGGTACCAAGGGCCCTGATGCCAGGGAAGGTCTCTAAGGGCTGCAGCATGTCTTATGCCACCCTAGGGACCCCTCACTCAGCACAGACACACTGCTTGCCAGCTTGTGTGTGCTGGTGGGGAGAAAATGACTAAGTCGATATGGCACTCCCCTCAGGGTGCCATGCCAACCTCACACTGCCTATGGCATAGGTAAGTCACCCCTCTAACAGGCCTTACAGCCCTAAGGCAGGGTGCACTATACCACAGGTGAGGGCATAGGTGCATGAGCACTATGCCCCTACAGTGTCTATGCAAAACCTTAGACATTGTAAATGCAGGGTAGCCATAAGAGTATATGGTCTGGGAGTCTGTCAAAAACGAACTCCACAGCTCCATAATGGCTACACTGAATACTGGGAAGTTTAGTATCAAACTTCTCAGAATAATAAACCCACACTGATGCCAGTGTTGGATTTATTAAAAAATGCACACAGAGGGCATCTGCTCCAGCGACGCTTTCCACAGGGACCAGCAACCTCTGAAGCCTCAGAGGACTGCCCTGCATCTAGAAGGACCAAGAACTCCTGAGGACAGCGGCTCTGTTCACCAAAGACTGCAACTTTGCAACAAAGAAGCAACTTTGAAACAACACACGTTTCCCGCCGGAAGCGTGAGTCTTTGCACTCTGCACCCGACGCCCCCGGCTCGACTTGTGGAGAACAAACACCACAGGGAGGACTCCCCAGCGACTACGAGACCGTGAGTAGCTGGAGATGACCCCCCCTGAGCCCCCACAGCGACGCCTGCAGAGGGAATCCCGAGGCTCCCCCTGACCGCGACTGCCTGCTTCAAAGACCCGACACCTGGTAAGGGCACTGCATCCGCAGCCCCCAGGACCTGAAGGACCCGACCTCCAGTGCAGGAGCGACCCCCAGGTGGCCCTCTCCCTTGCCCAGGTGGTGGCTACCCTGGGGAGCCCCCCCCTTCCCTGCCTGCATCGCTGAAGAGACCCCTTGGTCTCCCATTGAATCCTATTGCGAACCCGACACTTGTTTGCACACTGCACCCGGCCGCCCCGTGCCGCTGAGGGTGTACTTTTTGTGTGGACCTGTGTCCCCCCCAGTGCCCTACAAACCCCCCCTGGTCTGCCCTCCGAAAACGCGGGTACTTATCTGCTGGCAGACTGGAACCGGGGCACCCCCTTCTCCATTGAAGCCTATGCGTGTTAGGCACCACTCTGACCTCTGCACCTGACCGGCCCTGAGCTGCTGGTGTGGTAACTTTGGGGTTGCCCTGAACCCCCAACGGTGGGCTACCTTGGACCCAAACTTGTACCTTGTAGGTGGTTTACTTACCTGCAAAAACTAACAAACACTTACCTTCCCCAGGAACTGTTGAAAATTGCACTGTGTCTAGTTTTAAAATAGCTATATGTCATTTGTGTGAAAACTGTATATGCTATTTTGCTTATTCAAAGTTCCTAAAGTTCCTAAGTGAAGTACCTTTCATTTAAAGCAGTACTTGTAAATCTTGAACATGTGGTTCTTAAAATAAACTAAGAAAATATATTTTTCTATACAAAAACCTATTGGCCTGGAATTGTCTCTGAGTGTGTGTTCCTCATTTATTGCTTGTGTGTGTACAACAAATGCTTAACACTACTCCTCTGATAAGCCTACTGCTCGACCACACTACCACAAAATAGAGCATTAGAATTATCTCTTTTTGCCACTATCTTACCTCTAAGGGGAACCCTTGGACTCTGTGCATGCTATTCCTTACTTTGGAATAGTACATACAGAGCCAACTTCCTACACCTGCCTTCGCCTTAAGGGCTTTCAGGAACAGCATGGCTTCATTAGGGGTCCCCCTGCATTATTCGTCTTCATTTCATCCTGAGGGAAATAGTGTTGACAAGCGAAGAAACTGAGATTTAAAGCAATCCTTAACAGCCAGAGTATTAGGCATGGGTCTTAGTTGGCTTACTCACATGTATGGAGTCCAGATAGCACTTAATAATCTGCTCCGAAGGTCTGTAGGGGGGCTTACCTCATACGAATGCCTGTTAGGAAATCACATGTATGTTCCAGGTCTTGATGGTCCTGGCGCAGAGGCGGCAGATACACCTTTTGACATAAATGAACATGTCACTGTCTTGCAGGACTTACAACAGTTCCGTGACAACAACACATCTGCCAGTGCCACCTCCTTGGGAATAATCAATTTACCAATAACATCTACCAGCTGGATTCCAATAGTTGGGTATCTAGTGCGGGAAAAGATTGCTATGAAAAGGAGTTCGGTCCTACCTATCGTGTGCCAGTTCCAGTCCTGGGAATACACAGTAACAGAACTGTTATTCTACCACCACTGCCTGGTTATAAAGAAATTTGCTTTGTCTCCATCGACAATGCCAAGCTACACCACATGCCCGATCCTGCACAGCAGACCTAGAGGACTCCTGTGTAGTACCCAAATCCCTCTTATTACAGACCAGGATGTTCCTCTACAGGTTTTGAGCATCAACGCTGACACCTCTCCAAGTTTGGGGAGGGTGGAATTTATTTTTAATTAGTTCCATTAACTTCTTCTGCAACAAGAAACATCAAGAACATTGATCAATTCTACTCAACTTCTACACAATAAGTTGGTATAGTTTACTATGAACCACCACAAGAAGCGTCTGTCAGCTCTTCTCTTCCAAACACGGCTCCAGTTTTTGCATGAACTGCTTCAGGATATTTTGCTGACGTCAATGACACTTTCACCAATTTATCTGCCTCAACTGCAACAGAACTGTCAAGAGCACGTAAGCTGATAATTTGGCTCAAAAATAACTATTTTATTCTGCCATGGAACTATCTGTGGCTCTTATTAGCTGTACTTACCTTCCTCCTTTGGATTCGATTTGTCATTTTTTTCTTTTTACTGATACATGGTTAATACCTTCCTGAACGCTCTACAGTTGAACTGGTGGATTAGGTCCTAAAAACACACTTTTCCTCTAACAAGACAAGACTTGTCCCTAGTGAACATTTCCGCTATACCAATCCCTGATGGGATTGTTTGGGATAAAGTATAGTTTGATATATATGGCCTGATGAAGGTCATTCAAATTCCATATGAATTTAAACTTTCCATGAACAATGTTATAACACCCAGAGTAGTTTCTAGTGATTTGGATGTGAAAACAGTTGATTCTATGATGTCTGATTTGCAATATTTAATGAGGATGTTTATCAATCCAAAGACAATTATGGAGATATGTTCTGTTATAATTATTATGGGCATCATTTCATTCACAGAGCAAGTACCCCAAAGACTATTTTTAAATATTCGCAGTAGGAACACTGTCCAACTCTGCCAGTGGGGCTTTCCAAAACGTATTCTGAAAAGTTTACATATTTCTACAGACCCAATTTGAAAAATCCTGAGTTGTATTATTTTAAATTGCCAGTAATGGAAAGTCAACACATTTTATTGACTGATACAAAATTGATTTATTCTGATTCCTGGTTAGCTATAGAAGGCTATGACTTTTTATTGAAATAGATAGACTTAAAAAGTGTGTGGGAAACTAAAAATTAGCAAATAATAGGAAAGGAAGCTTTATTTAGAGCTTGGCTGATACCTGTTCAAATAATATTTTTAAATGAAACTGTACAATAGACAAGTTGTTTAGACTTGGCAAAAATTAAGGATTTGAATGCGCCTAGTATGTCTACCACTGCAAAATTTTATAAATGGCAAAAGTACATAAATGCAAGTCAACTTCAGCTCAATGAATGGGTCCAGAATGGAACATTTAACACATCACTTTCGCATTCTGGTGGGTGGTTATTGTGGCCAGTAGTCACCAATCGGTGCCATACATGTTTTGTAAACTCAACTGGAGTGTTTTTGAGACAAATAGGCCAGACACTTGCTATGTGTCAACGGAACACTTGGGTATAGTGGCAAAATATGGTGTAGGGAAATTATGCAAGCAGATACACGGATCCAGAACAGCTGACAATACAGATTTGCAGGATTTCCTGTTAGGCCAAGGAAGACAACACAGAAAGTGCTTCTTATATGCAGTATATAATTAAATTTGGAAACTTTCCCAACAAGAAGCTGCTGCCCGGTTAAGGCAAATAGATCAGGAACATTTACAGAAAGCATTAGCCATTGTAGATAATGGGATTAACACCTTGTCCAAATGGATGTACACTTTAAAAAACATTGTCTCTACTGCAATAGACATAGTACAGAGTGCCATGTTATCTTTACACCATGGACAGATTCAACTAAGGTCCATTATGCAGTTAGGTTGCACACTACAAACATTGAAAGCAGGTCGCATTCCCTGGCAACATGTTAGCGCAAGGGACATATTTTCAACATTTAATTAAATGCAGCAACAAATAATGGCTAAGAAGGAAGCGACTTATGTCATGCTAAACATTGAGAAATTAGAAAAGTTGCCTTTTACTGTGGTTGAAATACCATCCGCTGAATGGTTAATACACAAGGTTATTAATCTGCCTATTTCAACACTTCAATTCACATCCGGCTTGAAACACATTTCAGTAGGCAGATATGAAAGGCTGGGAGATTGTTATATACACAAGGTGTGGGATCTTCCCTTTTCATACAAATGTTTCAATGTCATGAAAGAGGTCTTTCTTAGCAGCAGTGAATGCAAGACTTCTATGAGCCATTCGATGATTTTTAAGCAGCTATCTTTGCAGTGGGCATGTAAGGCCTCGACAGTGAACTTGGCTTTGTATGTGAAGGGAGTTCCAGTCCCCTTGATTAGACCTGCATTCCAGGTGCTCTCAAATGGAAGCTATGTGCTCCTTAACAGTGAGAGTTGTTGTGGAATGCAAGCCGGAATAGCTTATGTCGTTTCGGTCTCCCAAATTGTCCCCTGTTGAGGGAATGTGCTTTTTCCCTCTACACAACAAATGAAAGTAGCAGAGATTTGGCCTCATATTGCTACTTCAGATGTGAATTTTGACAAGTTGAGTGGACTAAAGGCTTTATTGTTTCAAAAACATGTAGTGCTTACATATGTGTGTGAGACCTATCCACTTCAAGTTGCAAGGTCATCTGCAGAGATTCAGCTCCTTTTAAGTACAAACTTTCCGAGACACTTTGGTGAACTCGGGGGACAAATATTGAATGCTTCCAGTACTACTGAGGTCATGCATCCCTTTAAGGATGTCGGATCTGGTTTCATTCACACGTTATCCTCTATATTTGGCTTAATACCTTCAGCTATACACATTATATTTTTCAGTGTTTTCGGGGGATTTCCAATTAATTTGGCTATAGCAAGTGGCATTTTTGAAAGCATGATGCAGTATTTTGGAGCACCACTCCTGGAAGAACTGGAGTGTGACTTGTTTTTGTCATTTAGACTGGTTTTGGATTGTGTGCAGCCTGTGTTTCGATGCCTTTGGTGCCATTTTGAATGTGCACTGAAAGGTTGTCTTTCATTGGACGCTGATCTGTTGATGTACTCGATGAGGGCTCATTACCAGACATGTGTGTTATAGGTGTGCTTGTTACGGGAAGCTGTCTATGAGTTGCCTTTCGTGGAATACGCAGCTCTTAACTCAACATTGGGCACAACACGGAATGCTGCTGCCTCAGCTGAAGCTCAGGCTTTGGAACATCTCTTGGTTTTCCTTGGAAACAATCTGGATATTTTACCACCTGTCAAAGTGGAACAATTCCTGGCTTCAATTGTCCCGGATACAATTTGCGATTTTAAAAATTGCAGTGACTTTTGAATTTGATTTTTTTAGCGCCACTACTGACGTTTTAAATTGCCCCTTTTTTACCCCTCAAGTGTGTTTTAACTTGTCATTATTGACATTCATGTTTAATATGCTTTTATGAATAGGTTTTACTAGCTTTGATATTTCATTTTAGGCTTTTAACCACATTTGAACCAACAAAGGGAGGGTGTTATGTAGCTATTCTAGCCATGTTTTAAACACTTAGGCGGTCATTCTGACCGCGGCGGGCGGCGGTCGCCGCCCGCCATGCGGTTATCGCCGAATGACCACACCGCGGTCAAAAGACCGCGGCGGTCATTCCAACTTTCCCGCTGGGCCGGCGGGCGACCGCCAAAAGGCCGCCCGCCGGCCCAGCGGGAAAGCCCCTGCAACGAGGAAGCCGGCTCCGAATGGAGCCAGCGGAGTTGCAGGGGTGCGACGGGTGCAGTGGCACCCGTCGCAATTTTCACTGTCTGCAAAGCAGACAGTGAAAATCTTTGTGGGGCCCTGTTAGGGGGACCCTGCACTGCCCATGCCAGTGGCATGGGCAGTGCAGGGGCCCCCAGGGGCCCCACGGCACCCGTTCCCGCCATCCTGGTTCTGGCGGTGGACACCGCCAGAAACAGGCTGGCGGGAAGGGGGTCGGAATCCCCATGGCGGTGCTGCAAGCAGCGCCGCCATGGAGGATTCCCTGGGCCAGGGGAAAACCGGCGGGAAACCGCCGGTTCCCCTTTTCTGACCGCGGCTTTACCGCCACGGTCAGAATAGCCCAGGAAGCACCGCCAGCCTGTTGGCGGTGCTTCCGCCGCCCTCCGCCATGGCGGTCATGGACTGCCAGGGTCAGAATGACCCCCTTAATTTTAGCAAACTGGGCCTGCTGTTGTACACTTTAGCCCTGTTACATTTTATTCAGCATCGCTTTGTTTGTCTAGCATTAGCCACATTTGCGGTGTTGTTTAATTTTCTCTATCTGGTTGTACTTTCTCTTAGGAAAGCATTACGTTCTTAGCACAGCATTCATTTCACTTTGTGCTTTCCTCAAGGCTGCAGTCAGATAGGGTTACCGGCAAAAGTGGTACGCTGTGTCTCCGACATTCACAGAAACATATGTATCCTTGCGTGGGGATCTTTTGTTGGAATATCAATTGTTTTATTAAAAAAACACCTCTCTTTCCCATACACATTAGAGAGAGATTCCAGCCAGATGACCATGACTGCATGCTGACTAATGAACGTCTTCCCTGCAGCTGCTTGCTTAGACTGCCGAATCCCTGGCCTATATAGGGATGGTGTATTTTTAGGCAACAGGCTTCCTTGCTCAGGTATGGGGGATTGTTATGTGCACAGAAGGTAAAGAGAAGACGTCATGCAGTGGTAAGCATATTCCTTTACTTTAATTGTATCTTCCAGTGCAGCAAATACTGCGTGTCCTCGATGACCAAATAACAGCTACAAACGTTGCTCTTCCAACAACGTTCAAACCTCACCCTCCAATTGAACTAAAACATTCCATTTGCTGTTCCTGTGTGCACCCACGAGCCAGGTGCAGCACGAGGACACAAAGTGAGATAATATAACACATCCTCCCCTTTAACAAAACAAAAACAACAACCCCATAAAAATACATTAATTTAACACATAATCTTCCAGATATTTGGGCTTCCTGACAATCTGTTTGGATTTTTGAAAATCAGCTTGAACCCTCTTCCCAAACTCCTCACTATCCGCATTAATAACTTCTGCACACACACCATTTTCTGCTTCAGTCATTGTTTCCTCCTCATCACACATTCGATCCAAACTTGATCTTGAGTTCTCCTCACACTCCTCCACAACCGTCCTACCCATGCCAACCACAGCCTCCATATCTCCTCCCGCAATTCCACCAGAGACCCTCCTTCCAACTCCTAAGTGCATCAACCTTAACATACACCTTGGCAACTTTCCTCTTGCTCCACCACTTCCTTCCTTCAACCATGACAGAGTGCTTAGAAACTTGCACCACTTTAATCGCCAGGAAATATTTACAACCCTTGAACTTGTAAGGTCTTCTAATTCTCACCCAATCCCCCATTGAAAAATCAACATCTTTTACTTTTGTAAGCTCATCATATCTGAATTTAGCCTTACCCTGTGGCTCCTCCACTTTGTTCTTGATAGTTTCCACATTACGCATACATATATCCGGTTTGGATTTCTCAATCACCCCCTTAGGGGACAACTCATTGAATGAGTGTCTACCCCTCAACAAAGCAAAAGGAGTAGCGCCAGTCGTCGCGTGAGGAGTGTTAAAATAACACCATATTCTTTAAGCTACAGCTTCCTGAATGGAATCACCAGCCTCCACGGCCATCTGTATCGTTTCTTTAAAAATGCGATTCACCCTTTCCACCATACCATTACCTTGGGGGCTGTATAATGCCATTGTCAAATGTTTCATTCCTAACTTATCCAGAAAACTCCTCATGGAATGAGACAAAAATTGCACTCCATTGTCTGTTACCACAAACGCTGGAACACCCTCTGAATGAAACAGTTCCTTCATAAATTTTATCACCTCAGTTGTGTTAGGTTCTCTCAAAAACGTATATGAAACCCACTTAGAATGAGAATCTACCACAACCAAAACAAATATCCTCCCTTCATTCATGCCTCCAATAGGACCAATAAAATCCATGCCAATTTTCTCCCACAGCGACTCAGGAAACCTCACGGGGCACAACGGAGTGTTCAGTACACACACAGACTTCTCAGCTTGCACACACACACTACAACTGCCAACCACCACCTCCACAATAGCATCTACCCCAGGCCACCAATAATACAGGCGCAGTTTCTTCCTAGTACCTGTAACTCCTACATGCCCCTTATGAGCCAACTTAACCAGTTTATATCTCAGCTCTACAGGAGGGATCAATTTTGTACCCCTCATTACTAAATTACCCTCCAAACTCAATTCTTCCTTGACCTTGAAAAATGGTTTCACATCTTCCATCACCTGACTTTCTCTAGGCCATGGGTACTCACAAACTTTTTCTCGGGGGCCAAAATTGCAGTATGGTTTGCGGCTGAGGGCCGCACTGAAGTGACAGCGGGGGTGGGGGGAGGGCTTAAAGGGGACACAACCACCCCGCCCCCTTTTTCAAAACATTGCTAAACACACACAGCGCCATACACACATAGCGCCATCTGCACACAGCGCCATCTGCTCTCACCCCTACCCCAGTAACACACACAGCGCAATCTGCTCTCACCCCTACCCCAGTAACACACACACAGCGCACACACACAGCGCCATCTGCTCTCACCCCTACCCCAGTAACACACACACAGCGCCATCTGCTCTCACCCCTACCCCAGTAACACACACAGCGCCATCTGCTCTCACCCCTACCCCAGTAACACACACACACAGCGCACACACACAGCGCAATCTGCTCTCACCCCTACCCCAGTAACACACACACTACATTAAAAACAAATAAATAAATAACCAAAGAGCCTTACCTGCCTCAATAAAGCACTGTAAAGATGCCACAAATGTAGAACGGCAGGCAGGCAGGCAGGCAGGCGGGCAGCAGACGTGGAGCCGGTGACAGGAAGCAGACGAAAAAGCCCCGTAAAAGTTAGCTGCAAGCGCTAACTTTTATGGGGCTTTGGCTTCCAGGATCGTCACGGAAACGCCATAAAAAATGGCCGCCGTAGGTAAACATAGAGGAGGGCCGCGGGAGTATGCGCAAAGAAGCCACGATTGCGCATGCTCCCGCGGCCCTCTTCTATGTTTACATACTGCGGCCATTATTATATGGCGTTTCCTGTACGTGTCCGCGGGCCACCAAGGAAGGTCCGATGGGCCGCTGGCGGCCCGCGGGCCGTACTTTGAGTAACGTCACTCTAGGCCAACCATTCCTTATATAATCCTTCAAGATATTTGACATGCGATCATTCACTACCTCCTTCTCCCAACTCTCCTTCAAAATCACCCCTTCCGAAATCACCAAACCATCAACCATAGCAATAACCTTTCTTTGTCTTCTACACCAACAGCTGTGGCATTGACTTTATCAGTAAAGAACATCTTGATAAGAATTCGGCCCTGCAATTCAGCCACCCTTGAGTGTGTTTCATCCTGAAGTTAAATACATGCATTCTAGATAGCAACCTAATCAAACAAGGACTTGCATTTCCCATCCCTTTTTCATTCCACAAATACATCAATGGTTTATGGTCTGTGACCACCACGAATTCTCTGCCCCATAAATACGTTGAAAAATGAAGGAACCCCCAATACACAAGCTAAAGCTTCTTTCTCAATAGTACTATAATTGTTCTCAGACATCATCAATCTGCGTGAAGTAAAAGAAACTGTGTGTTCGCGTCCTTCAAAAAGTTGAGTGAGGACAGCTCCAATTCCAGTATTACTTGCATCCACTGTCACCACAGGCAATGCTTCATCGTTGAAAGGTTGTATGGCCGGTGCATTCATAATACGTTTCTTCAAGATTTTGAATGCTTCAATTTGTTCTTCCCCCAATCAAATTTAGCATTTTTGCGCAACAATTTCCGTAAAGGTTTACATTGAAAAGCAAAATTCTGTTCAAATCTTGAATAATATTCACACAAACCCAAAAAGTATCTCAATTGGTCGCTGTCTTTCGGTGACGCACATTTGTCAATTGCTGACAGAAGATTATTCTTGGGTTTGATGCCATGTTCACTAATCTTATGTCCCAAATACACTACTTCTTCCAACATAAATTTACATTTCTGTTTAGACACCGTCATCCCATGATCCTCCAAGATGTTCAAAATTCTGTCTAATTTGTCCAAATGAGATTGAACTGAATTTATCAATATGTCATCTTGATACATCAACACTCCTTTATCTTCCCCAAACAGTTGATACATCATTTTCTGAAATTCAGAAGCTGCAGATGCCAAACCAAACGGCATCCTCAAGAACCGGAAAGCCCCAAATGGTGTGTTAAATGCAGTAAGATCTCTAGATTCCTGAATAAGTTCCACTTGATGATATGCAGCCCTCAGATCCATAATTGAAAGGATTTTCGAATCACCCAACTGGGCCAATATGTCTTGAATCTGAGGCAAAGGGAAACAATCGACTTGAATGTTCTTGTTTAAATAGCTGAGGTACACACAAAGTCTCAAATCCCTGACTAACTGCTACTACAATGGGAGAAATCCATTGTGATGACTCAATTGGCTCGATCACCCCATCCTTGCACAACTGTGTCAAATGATTTTTAAGTTCTGCCTAATGGATAACGGGTCATTGCGAACTCTCTCTGTAACTGGGACAGCATTAGGCTTAAGTATGATTTTGTGTTCAAAACCTTTAGTCATCCCCAACTTATCCTCAAACACAGCACTGTGTCTAGATAACACTTCATCCAAAGAACTATAACGTTTGTCTAACTTGTCCACCAAAGAGATCGGAAATGCAGTGCCAGGTTTAAGAACCATCCCAAATTTACCCTGGTCCTTCCATCCTAAGATGTTGTACCCCCGCTTGCCTACATACACCTTGGTGTGAATAGATCTATCCTTATATTGTAAACCCACACAAATTGATCTCTTGACCCCCCAAAAGCAATTGTACGTACATCTGGAGGGCGCAAATCTACCCCTTGCCATCTCTCATCAAATAACGTGTCCAAAATTAGGGTGACTGGTGACCCAGGATCCACAGTGACTTACAACCAATTGCCTCCCATATTAATTACACATACTGGCTCCCCAACCTTCTCGCACCCATCTACAATTATATCAACCATCTTTATCAAAAGAACCATTCTTTAATTAAGTCCTTCCTCAGTCATACTACAGGACATATCTTGCTCTTGAGTGTTGTCAAGCAACATTACTCTAGCAAAGTTCCTGCAAACACGTGCAAAATGTCCAACCTTCTTGCATTTCAAACAAGATTTGCCTACAGCAGGGCAACTAGGCTCATTAGTCAAGTGATTCTTGGAGCCACATCTAAAACATATACTACGTTTCACATTCTTCTTTCCATCTCCCTTGCTCGGCAATACAGGCTTCATTTTGCATGCAACAGCATTACTATTCTTATCTTTGTTTAAAACTTTTGAGGCTAACTGAGATCTTTCAATGCCCCTAGAAATTTCAAGTGTTTCTGCTAATGACGGGTTCCTGCTGCATAATAGCCTTTCCTGAACTTCGTGATCAAAACAGTTCACAACTAACTGATCTCTAAGATACTGCTCAATAGGACCAACAAATTCACATGAGGAAACTTATATTCTCAATTCAGCAATAAAATCATCTATAGTCTCATGTTCATACTGCTTGCATGTGAAGAATTTATGTCTCTCGACAATCGTGCTAGGTTCTTTCTCAAAATGCCTCTCTAATCTCATAATGGCTTCTTTGAACTCATCAACATCTCCACCAAGTGATGGGCATACAACAGATAGAGGATCAAAATCCTCTGACCTTCCATACCCAAACAATTATATAACAATGCTGTTTTCCTAGCCACTGGAAATCCTTCCCCATCAATTGCAATCAAATCACTTTTGAAAGACCTAAACCATTGGCTCCATCTGACTTTTGGCAACCCTGGCTCATTCAAAACATCAAAGGGTAAATTTGCCACCTGAAAATTGGACATTTTAAAGTGAAAAGAATCTCTTCCAACCAGCTATAAAGTAATTTCACACAACCCCACAACTCCTGCACAATCTTGAAAACATATACAATAAACAATGAAATAATGTCAAATTATTGATTACGCCAAACACACAAATTCAGAAGTACATGTCACTGTGAAGAATGTACATCAACAGAAGAATAATCCAGCTCCTTGAATATTCCCCCAGGACTGTATATAAGTACACATGAAGAGCCAAACGTTTAAAGCCTCACAGAGAACATTGCATAATGTCTCCAAAGGCTTCCCGCACCAAAATGCACATAACCAGTTGAAATGAAAAATGATGAAATGAAATCACAAGTGAATAGCTTTCTGAACTGCTGAACACTTTGACGTGAGGAGCCTGCCACTTTAAGACTCCTCACT
The DNA here is from genome assembly GCF_031143425.1 of Pleurodeles waltl. Classification (NCBI taxonomy): domain Eukaryota; kingdom Metazoa; phylum Chordata; class Amphibia; order Caudata; family Salamandridae; genus Pleurodeles; species Pleurodeles waltl. The sequence goes on along the minus strand of NC_090446.1, from coordinate 639,099,667 downwards.
ATTCCAGAAGGCACACCACCTGTTTCCCTCTGAGGGAAATAGTTGCCAGTCAACGTGAGGAGCCTGCCGCTTTAAGGCTCCTCACAATTACAGAGGCACGTCCCCTGTTACAATCCTGGGGAAACGTAGTCGTAGAAGCCTGAGGAAATTGTAGTCGGTGAAAACGGACTGGAAATCGTTGTCGGTCAATGGGAGGAGCCTGCCCCTTTAAGGCTCCTCAAAATCACTTAGGCACACCCCCAGTTACAATCCTGGGGAATCATAGTCAGAGAAACCTGGGGAACTTGTAGTCGGTGAAAACGAGGAGCCAACAAATCCAGAAGGACAAGGGAACCTCCACAGCCAGCAACGTTCCCTCAAGGCTCGACTCCCAAAGCGAAGTAGACACCGCCGCGATAGTCTGCCTAATCCACAGCAAATCTGGGCGCTTCCAGCCCCGTCTGACGAAGCAACGAACTCCAAAATAATGGCCACTCTGAGGGACACGCCAGGGTGCACAAGTTCTTTCCTCTCGTTTCCAAGTTATGTTATGTGCACAGAAGGTAAAGAGAAGACGTCACGCAGTGGTAAGCATATTCCTTTACTTTAATTTTGTCTTCAAGTGCAGCAAATACTGCGTGTCCCTTGACGACCAACTAACAGCTACAAACATTGCCCCTCCAACAACCTTCGAACCTCACCCTTCGATTGAACTAATACATTGCACTTTCTGTTCCCGTGCGCACCCCCACAGGTGCAGCACGTGGACACCAAGGCCCATATTTATTCTTTTTTAGTGCCGTGTTTGCGCCGCTTTTTGACGAAAAACAGCGCAAACTTACAAAATACAATTGCATTTTGTAAGTTTGCGTTGTTTTTGCGCCAAAAAGCAGCGCAAACGCAGCACTAAAAAAGTAGAAATAAGGGCCCAAGTGCGTTAATATAACAGGGATGATGTCTTCCCAGAGGGTAAACCTGAAGCACGGGTTAGGGCTTATCACGCTGTGCTCTAACATAGCTTAGGTAGGAAATATATCTATATTATTCCTAGTGACAGTATGGTGGGACTGTTTTTGTGTTTCACTCTTCTTGTCACAATTTTGCTTCTAGTGTGTTTTATCATCCCAGTTATTGGGATACATGCCGTTTTGTCTGAGATGCAGTTACTTCAATAAACCTTATTGATCTATACCAGTGATACTCAAAGTACGGCTCGGGCCGCATACGGCTCTCCTGACATTTACATGCAGCCGCCTGCATAACAGCAGGACTGGGCGGCTGTTTACTCAACTCTGCACAATGATAAAAATATGTTAAATTAAAGGAAACCCTTTATTTATATGATAATCGGAGGCAAAAAAGGAAGTAACTAGGTTGTCCTGCACCTTTAGGAAAGTCTTTATTTTTAAAGTCATACTGCAGCAAAATTGTATAAATATAATAAGGTCTCTTCAAAAATCAAAACTATATTTCATTAACATACAGAGTTATTTCAACTTAGTACATCAGATTATATCAGTGCATTGAGAAGTATTTGCTTTTTAAGTGATGGTTTTCAAACATAAATCCGGAAACATTCACCCCCCCCACCCCCCTGAAAACAACGCCAATAGTGAACTAATAGGCACGTCAGTTGTTATGGGCACTCTTTGGGTGGCTGTGTTCTTATTACACATGAACAGTATAGTTTATTAAATTAAACACAGGAGAAGGTTTTGCACAGGGCACATCCTGAAGTCAAGTATTTTGAGGTTCTCTGATATGCACTAATGAAGAAAAAGGACAGAAGTGAAATAAAAGAATTGTCTAGGATCACACATTTTTCTAAAGTGGGGAAGCCAGGACTCATACCAGGTTTTCTGGTTTCCCATCATGCAGTTCACCCACCATACTGCACCCTCTGCCTCCCTCGTAGCATCTATGCAGCCCCCGTACACATCACAAACCAAACCTTGTAGTCCCTGGGAAAATGTTTGCGAGTACCCATGATCTATACTCTGCTTCTGTTTGTCTTTGCCTGTGTGAGACTAATGTAACTGAGAGAAAGGGATGAGATCTGATCAACCACATTTCCCAAGTCCTCTATGTCATGCGCCCAGTTGCACACTCATCCTCGCTTTAGGGTGGAGATGAGGCACTGCTAGTTGGCCGGAAAACCCGGATTTGGCCGACATGTGCCACATGGTGTGGGATTGTTCTCAGTACCCCACAATTCAGGTGATTCTGCTGCCCAAATCCAAATCTCATCTCTGCGTTAATGATTCTTGGTTAAATATTAGAGTCCCTGTCAGTTCTTATTGCACATCTGCATCTTTCTGGCTAACCAACATCAACAGATGACTAAAAGATCGACACATAAAAGTCAACAAGCTAAAATCAGAATTTACATCCCCTAATTGAGACTTAACTTTCATCTCAACGGAAATTAGATGAATACAATTCAATATACAGGTTTTCATCTTCATGTTGTTCATTCTGCAAAATCCAGAGGAACGACACTGGACAGGAAACTCAAGATTGAAACCTACATCAATAATCTAGCGAAATCAGCATTTGTCGAAACTTCTCATAAAGTGTAAATATTTCCTGGCAAATGACTTTAACCTGTTAAGTGCGGGCGTCGGCCACTGGCCGACGCCCGCACTACCTCCCTGGTGCGGGTCACGACCAGTGGCCGACACCAGGGAGGGGGTTAGAAAATCCTCGGGTGCGTTTGCACCCAAGGATTTTTTTTATTTTTTTTAAACCCCTGGGAGACACCGAAAGTCTTCCGTGGCTCCCCCCGCCCCCCACCTACCCCTGCGCGCTGACGTCACAGTGTTCTTTTCCCCATCAGAGCAGGAAGCGGCCATAGGGCCGCTTCCTCCACCAATGGGGAAAACAGCCCCAAACAGCCTTCCCCACGTTCGGGAAGGCCTTGTATGAAAGGGGAGACTCTCCCCTTTCATACGAGGCCTTCCTGAATGCGTTTCCTGGCGATCGAGGGCCAGGAAACGCCACTAGACACCAGGGATTTCACAATTGCCCCCCCTTGGAAAACAGGTCGCCCCCCCCGGGCCATATTTTTTTATTTCAAGGTTGGTGCACCATGGGGGGGCGAGATCACACTCGATCGTGCCACTCCCCAGGAGCTAATTTAAAAAAAAAAATGAAAAATTGACAGGGGTCGCCCGTGGGCAGGGCGACCCTCTGTGGGGGCAATACTTTTTTTAGTAGTTGTAGGGTTTCCCTGGGGGCCATTTTGGCCCCCAAAGAAACCCTAAAACTACCAAAAAAATTACAGATCTATATATATATAGATTTATATATAGATATATCAATCCATGTAGATAGATATATCTATCTACATGGATATGTCTATAGACCGATATATATATAGATATATATATATATATACATCCATGTAGATCGATATATCTATATAGATATAAATATATATATATATATATATATATATATATATATATATACATATATATATATTTGCCACCAGTTGTCTTGCAGTTGCAGCTTGCGTCTTCAAAGCAGTGCACATTCTTCAACTGACGCATTTCAACTGTAGCTTTTAGGCATCAATAAAAAAGTCAAGTAAGTCTTGTGATTATGTTTCTGCTACAAAAGGATCAGACTTTTGTCTAGTGCCATTTTTAGTGCCATAAAGAAGCGCAGAAGGTTTATATGCCTACTGCAAAGAGCAAATCTGTATTTTATGTAAATAGCTGAGTATATTAGTAAAGTCAGCCACTACCTGCGCTATAATACAAATGAAATGTATGTGCGGGGTGAGGGGTGGCTATGGAGAGATGAAGAGCATGTTTGCTGGGAGGTAATGAGGGAATCCTAGGAGGAGGACATGAGAGTGGGAGCACCAATAATGATTGTTGGACTGGGCGCAGGAGGTGCCAAAGACTGTGACGAATGGTATGTGACAAGGTGTTTGAGTGTCTTGAAAGAACGTGCTGATTGAGGGAAGAAGCGCAGGTAAGGTGGCCTCTACTGTTGCACGTATCACACACACCAGCAATTTTGTGATTGTCTATGTAGGCTAGTGTTTTAGAGCAACAGTTTAGCCAATAGCAGAGATGGCATCTTGGTGGATGACTGCTGCTGACGTCACTCTGGTTATAGAGGACAGCTCTGACATAGGATCAGAGACTGAGACAGCAGATACTGAGACAGCATCGGAGGGATAGGACAATGGCGCAGATCACGGGAGTGATTTTTCAGTTGGAGGAGTCCCATTGGATGACTCCTTCCAGTAAATTGTGAGGGAGGTGATGAGGGCAGTCCTGTTGTCCCTTCACAAGCACAGTCTGTTGTGCAACAGGGCAATAGTGGGTTAGCCCAACACAGAGAGCAGGTGTATGCGGGTGCAAGCACAGAAAGTTTGCTCTCTTGGGAGCTCCCCAATTTAGTTCAGCCCCAACTTCCACTGCCCAAATTGTATTGTGGGGACATCAAAATTATCTATCACAAAACAAACTGGTTTTGTAAGGCAGGCAGCTGTGTTTTTGGTCCTGGGTTCGACGGCAATATAGGGAAACATACTAAACCCAAACATATCTGGAAACTAGACATCCGGGGGAGTCCACAGAGGTGTGACTTATGTGGATTCCCCAAAGTTTTCTTACCCAGAATACCCTGCAAAGCTGAAATGTTGGATAAAAACTCTATTTTTCTTGCATTTCTGTCACACAAACTACAGGAATATGGTGCGATCCACAAAATTCCTACCACCCAGTGATTCCTCACCTGTCCTGACAAAAACACTACCCCACTTGAGTGCCTATACCTAGTGCCTGCGTAAGGAATGGATCACCCCAGGGTCAACAGTTGCCTCATGTAAGTACCAACATTGACCGTTGTGTGATCTATTCCTGTCCCGGGCACTAGGCCTACCCACACAAGTGAGGTACCATTTTTATCGGAAGACTTGGGGGAATGCTGGGTGGAAGGACATTTGTGGCTCCTCTCAGATTCCAGAACTTTCTATCACCGAAATGTGAGGAAAAGGTGTTTTTGTTTCCAAATATTTAGGTTATCAAAGGATTCTGGGTAACAGAACCTGATCAGAGCCTCACAAGTCACCCCATCCTGGATTCCCCTAGGTGTCTAGTTTTAAAAAATGTGCAGGTTTGGTAGGTTTCCCTAGGTGCCAGCTGAGCTAGAGGCCAAAATCCACAGCTAGGCACTTTGCAAAAAACAGCTCTGTTTTCTTTGTGAAAATGTGATGTGTCCACGTTGAGTTTTGGGGCATTTCCTGTCGCGGGCGCTAGGCCTACCCCCACAACTGAGGTACCATTTTTATCGGGAGACTTGGGGGAACGCTGGGTGGAAGGAAATTTGTGGCTCCTCTCAGATTCCAGAACTTTCTGTCACCGAAATGTGAGTAAAAGGTGTTTTTTGGCTACATTTTGGGGTTTGCAAAGGATTCTGGGTAACAGAACCTGATCAGAGCCCCACAAATCACCCCATCTTGGATTCCCCTAGGTGTCTAGTTTTCAAAACTGTGCAGGTTTGCTAGGTTTCCCTAGGTGGCAGCTGAGCTAGAGGCCAAAATCCACAGCTAGGCACTTTGCAAAAAACAGCTATGTTTTCTTTGTGAAAATGTGATATGTCCACGTTGTGTTTTGGGGCATTTCCTGTCGAGGGCACTAGGCCTACCCCCACAAGTAAGGTATCATTTTTATCAGGAGACTTGGGGAACGCTGGGTGGAATGAAATGTGTGGCTCCTCTCAGATTTCAGAACTTTTTGTCACAGAAATGTGAGGAAAAAGTGTTTTTATGGCCACATTTTGAGGTTTGCAAAGGATTCTGGGTAACAGAACCTGATCAGAGCCCCACAAGTTACCCCATCCTGGATTCTCCTAGGTGTCTAGTTTTCAAAAATGTGCAGGTTTGGTAGGTTTCCCTAGGTTACGGCTGAGCTAGAGACCAAAATCTACAGCTAGGCACTTTGCAAAAAACAAGTCAGATTTCAATGTAAAAATGTGATGTGTCCATGTTGCCTTTCCTGTCACGAGCATTAGGCCTACCCATGCAAGTGAGGTACCATTTTTATCAGGAGACTTGGGGGGACACAGAATAGCACAACAAGTGATATTGCCCCTTGTCTTTCTCTACATGTTTTCCTTCCAAATGTAAGACAGTGTGTAAAAAAGACGTCTATTTGAGAAATGGCCTGTAATTCACATGCTAGTACGGGCACCCCGGAATTCAGAGATGGGCAAATAACCACTGCTGCTCAATACCTTATCTTATGCCCATTTTGGAAATACAAAGGTTTTCTTAATACCTATTTTTCATTCTTTATATTTCAGCAAATGAATTACTGTATACCCGGAATAGAATGAAAACCCATTGCAAGGTGCAGCTCATTTATTGGCTCTGGGTACCTAGAGGATCTTGATGAACCTACAAGCCATATATATCCCTGCAACCAGAAGAGTCCAGCACACGTAATGGTATACTGCTTTAAAAAATCTGACATTCCAGGAAAAAGTTACAGAGTAAAACGTGGAGAAAATTTCTGTTTTTTTAGCTCAATTTCAATATTTTTTTTATTTCAACTGTTATTTTCTGTAGGAAAACCCTGTAGGATCTACACAAATGACCCCTTGCTGAATTCAGAATTTTGTATACTTTTCAGAAATACTTAGCTTTCCGGGATCCATTGTTGGTTTCACACCCATTCCTGTCACTAACTGGAAAGAGGATGAAAGCACCAAAAATAGTAAAAATGAAGTATGTCCCAGTAAAATGCCTGTTGAAAAATGTGGTTTTCTGACTCAACTCTGCCTGTTCCTGAAAGCTGGGAAGATGGTGATTTTAGCACCGCAAACCCTTTGTTGGTGCCATTTTCAGGGAATAAACCACAAGCCTTCTTCGGCAGCCCTTGTTTCCCATTTTTTTGAAAAAAACAAATTTTACGTGTATTTTGGCTAATTTCTTGGTCTCCTCCAGGGGAACCCAGAAACTCTGGGTACCTTTAGGATCCCTACGATGTTGGGAAAAAAAGGACGCAAATTTGGCATGGATAGCTTATGTGGACAAAACGTTATGAAGGCCTAAGCGCGAACTACCCCAAATAGCCAAAAAAGGGCTCAACACTGGGGGGGGGGAGAAGGCCCAGCAGCTAAGAGGTTAAAAATGTTCTGCAATTGCTTGCATCCTCTTGCTTGGGCTAAGCCATCGCGCTTCTCAAAGGATTCTCAAAAAAAAAAAAAAACTAGTCTCACCAAAGGTACCCCTTACGTTACTACAAGGCTGGTTTTAAGCCCATGAAAATATGAGCATATCAAACCGGTCCTCTCCTCCTTCAAGCGGCTCCCAATTGAGGCAAGATGCATTCATGAAACCGCCTGTTTAACTTGTAAGGCACTCATTTTAAATATGCCTAGATATTTTACTTAGAAACTGACCATGTGGAAGAACTCCTGCATGGGGAAAATGAAAACTATCTCTACTGAGTGAAAAATGCACTTTGCAATGCACAGACCTCGTTTTGCGATTCGGTAACCTGGTTACCGAATCGCAAAACGGGTTTGCGAGTCACAATTAGGAAGGGGTGTTCCTTTCCTAATTGCGAGTCGCAGTGCAATGCAGGATTGCTTTGTGATCACGAACGCGGTCGCAAACCAATCGCAGTTTGCACCCTTTTGTAATGGGTGGTAGCCCATTCGCAAAAGGGTAGGGGTCCCCATGGGACCCCTTCCCCATTGAGAATGGCACTGCAAACATTTTTTCAGAGCAGGGAGTGGTCCAATGGACCACTGCCTGCTCTGAAAAAATGAAACTAAAACGTTTCATTTTTCGTTTTTGTTATGCATCTCGTTTTCCTTTAAAACGGGATGCATTACAAAAAAAAAATAAACTGCTTTATTAAAAAGCAGTCACAGACATGGTGGTCTGCTGTCCGCAGTAAGCCACCATCCCTGGGAGCGCCGCTACTCGCAAGGGGGTCGCAAATTGCGACCCACCTCATGATTATTCATGAGGTGGGCCTTTGCGACCCCTACGCGAGTCACAGATGGTGTCAGGGACACCATTCAACATTCCAAATTGCGAGTCGCTCTGACTTGCAATTTGCGGGTCGCAATTCAGAATCTTCCTACATCTGGCCCCAAATGTCTTGTAATTGATAGTGCAAGTTACACAGCTACCTCACTCTGTACCCCACATATTAATTCCTGTCACAATATGTGTGTATTATGTATGTATCTTTTGGATATAAAATGTATTATTTAATGTGTAGTGGATGTGCTCTGGAGAGCGGGTCCATGTTTGCACTCTATAAACCTTCCAAAAACAAAAAAACACATGCAAAGTGTGTACACGCCCTCCATTCAAGCCTCAGGTAGATGGAGGGAAGGGTCTAATTGAGAGAAACCATCAGACCTTCAACCAGGAGAGCCCAAGAAGCACCTTGCCCCTAAAGGTGGCAGATAAAAAGGGCCTGCCCATCAGTCAGAGGTCAATGTTGCCACAACTGCCAGTCTCTGTAAATTAGACAGTAGACGCTCTTTCTGTGAGGGGTGCTCCTCCTGACCTCAGAGGCTCTCCTATCATTTACACCAGAGGCCCCCAGTGAACATGCATCATATTGCCTTCACTAGAGCAAAAATCAAAATGCTGCACAACATTTAATGACCTTACCAGCAGTCAAACATGCAGCAGAGGAGTATGTACTCCAAAGCCAGGCAGGAAACATTTCCACCCTAACATATTTCATAGAGTTATTGCCTTGTGATGATGAAAGTCTGAGTCTGGCTAATGAGGATTTAAACCCCGCACTGGAACCTCACAGCACACGTTGGTTCCAGATTCCATCACCAACGGACATTTCTCTCCACCTGCAGCATGATGCATGATACCACTGCTGGTTCCCTGCCTCTCTGCAGCAGTACATCACTCTCCTGTTAGGTTTGTGCATTTGGAGAGTGAAGACACACTCTATTAAACGCATGCATTAGAAAGGTAAAAGGTTGAGTGAAGGTTGCTAGAAGCGTATATGTTATGTGCAGGTTACATACAATCACAGCAGCAGGCACTGAACCCACTGAGCTTTCCTATTGTCTGCACAAATGTCGAGGTTTAAGGTGAATCCCAGGGCAGGAGTGGGCTTGCCGTGGTTAGGCATTAATAACTCAAAGGAGTGCCTGGGGTGAATAATCGTACAGTATCAAGCGTACAGTATTAAGCGCTTAAAATAAACCTGGGCGCTGTTGGGACATGTGAAGCCGCTGACAGCTATGAATGGAAGTGGGATGGTGAGCCCTGGAGAGGTGGGAGCGGGGAGGGTATTTCAAGGAGTGGTGCTCGGGACAGGGAGGGCCTGCAAGGCGGATGGGCGCGGATCTCCAAAGCCTCTCCCTGGGAAAGCTCGACAGCAATGTTCAGCATCCTGTCCTGGGGGCGCTAAGACCCAGAACCGGACACCGGACAAGTGTGCAGGAAGCCGGGCACTGCACTGGGAGCCTGTCAGTCTGGGAGAGCAGCGGGGATGCAGCAGTGCTCGCGTGAGGACGGCGGCGCCGGGCATCAGTGGACAGTGGCCGGGTGTGGACAGAGAAGCGCGAGCCTTCTGCAGGGTCAGGTGTCTGCGCGTTGAGAGGACCGGGGTGCTCGGGTCGCTGAGGAGAGTCCGCAGTCATCGCCTTTTCGATGTGCCCTAGCACGAAATGGTCTGGACCACTTTTGCCCACGGTGCCCAAGCTCACAGTTGAGTAAGAGGTCTTTAACACTAGGTCTTTAACACTGTTTTTTATCAAGTGACAAAGCTGGGGAAGGACGGCACTGTGCACCCCTCGCGTCAGCCTCCTCCATAGCTCCGGACACTGCTCTAGCGCAGATCAGGTGCAGACACCAGCCATGCCACGGTGACCAGGACCGGCCTCCACCATTCCCTGACCAGTGTGCACTTGTGAGGAGCCACGAGCCGGTGTCCGCGACTTTCAGAGCTCATTGCCCGTTGATCAGAGTTTGACCTCAGGGGTCAGCTGCGTGGGTTGCTGCGCACAGGGTACACCTCGGCCAAGGCCCCTGCCACCGGCACCTGCGCTGGACAACGCTGGGGAGATAGTGGACACTGCACAGGACGGACTGGTGAACACTGCACTCGTCTAAGCGGTCTTCGGATCAGGTGTGAGCTCTTCAAGCAACCCTTCGAGGCCTCGCAGCCGCCATGGAGCGCACGCACGGTAATGCTCCGTCCCTGTGTGGTTTGGCTGTGCTACAGGTGCCCTGAGGGGCTGGCGTGAGTTGTGTTGATTGCTTCAAAATATAGCACAGTGACGCCTTGATGTCTAAGTGCTTTCAACGTGCCTTTCCTGTTGGCAGCACGAGTAGTTTAGTGATGAGTAGGCCAGCACATTACAGGAGTAGTGTAGTGCTGCGCAGGCCGGCCTATAACAGGAGTAGTTTAGTGATGCACAGGCCGGCACGTTATAGTGCTGTGATGCGCTGCAGTTCATGTTTCGTGGGTGTGTCTGTCGTGCAGATGACACAAGTGCTTTATTAATTTACACGCCTACATTGTATGTGTGCCCTGCAGCATATCAGCTGTGTGAGTGTTTGTACTGCAAGGGACGTGAGATTTGTAATTCTGTGCAGGTGGGACCGTTGCAGAGCCTAAAGACCAGGCAGCCGTGTGTTGCGACTTTTCCTTTCCTGAACAAGACGAAAGTTGTGCGGCATTGATGCTTATGTTGCTATGGTGCGCTCTGGATGCGCCTGTTCTCCGTGTGACAGAAGGATTTCGGTAAGGCACAGGACAGCATGATGCTGTAACACACAATGATGCCCCCTCTCCCTTGCAGAAAGTGAAGAGAGGTCCCTGAGAGTCTCATATCTCTCAGATAGTCCTTGGCCTTGGGTTAATTGGGGACCTTCTGAACTAGGCTTCTCCAGGGAGTGGCTCATAAACTACTGGTAACTCTTCAGGTACCTGTAAGTAGCTCTCCTATGTACAGGCCAAACCATTAAATCAGAAAACTTTGCTTGGTAGAAATACATACCAAAATTGGGACTACGTATTCAAGACGAAAATGTGTTTATTTTCAGAACACATAAGCTACTTGAAAAATGGCTGAATTTCCAAAGTAAATTTGCAGCAGATATTTGAGTGCGAAATCATCTGCCATTGGGGGATGTATTACAAATGCTATTACCTCAATAGCAGAGACATTGTAGCTATGGTTGTTATGTATTACCCATGTAGAGGAATTCCATACGACAAAGCCTTCTTATGTTGAGCTGCTAGATAGTGCATGTGCTGTCTGTTGCGAGGCATGTTGCGGCTTACCAAGAACACACAGGGGCTTGGAGCCCACCAACTGAATATCATTTGTTGGCTTTCCTTCTCACTCTCATCTGCTGCCTTCTTATTTGTGTCCCCGCTTCTAGATCTTGAACTGTGCATGTCTCTCCTGCACGTGTTGTTACTCTTTATTGCCCAACTGCTTCTCCCTCTTGTGCTCAGCCTTCTGCTTCTCCCCATTGCGTCTCCAGCACACGCGCTCTCTGTTGCCTTCCTCCAACCCAGTTTTATTTTTGCGCTCAACCTTCTCCAGCTCCTTTTGCACCCCCTCCATCCCTCTCCCTGGTTGCTTTTGCGTCCCTTACCGGGTTGCTTTGCCCTTCGACCCACACTGCACAGTGTTGCTTTGATGGACCCAACACCGTCACTCTTGTTGCTTCCACTAACCTCCATAGTACCTCATATTGCTTCGCAGTTCACCCACACCCTCCCTCGTGTTGCGGCTCTGTTCTCCTTACCTCTCCTGTGTTGCTGCCTCTCTCCGCTTCATCTGCTACACATTTTATTTTATTTTTTCTGCGATGGATCGCAACTAAAAAGAAAAAAAAAGACTGTCTCAAAGGCTTTTTTTAACTTTAGCCATGCTGCACAGCATTGCAGATGCTGTGCACCATAGCTAGGAATAATTGATAAAGCCAATAGATCAAGAAGGCGAGACTTGTTGGCTTTGCCAATGCTTGTTTCACATTACTGCTGGCAACCATACCTGAAGCACTGAGGTGATCGCTGCATCTGGTGGCACTTGTCTAATGTGGTGCCTATTATAACATTCTAAATACTAGTAGCTCTCTATGAGTTTCATTGAACACAGGTAGCTCTCATTACAGAAAAGGTTGGAGCCCCTGCTGAAGGGCTTGGGGCCCCTGAAGGGTCGTGCACTGGCCCTGCTGGCATGGTGAGTTACAGGGCACTGGCAGGCCTGCATCGTGGTGTCCTATTTAGAAACATGAAGCTAGAACAACTCACTTCTGCCCCACAACACATGCAGTGCTCTAACACATACATATATGAACCCTGCTTTATAAAGTGCTTCCGGGTCAGACTCAGTAGTTTGACCTCTGACCCTAGAATGGGCTTTATTAGACCTCCATGGCTTAGTGTATACATTAAGCTTAAAAAAACAGCCATATTGCTGCTTTACTCGTTTTACCACACATTTAGTCTTTTATAGCGCCCTCTTGTGGTTGGTAATCGGAAGTATGATTTCAATGGGACATGCTAATTCAGATTTGTGTTTGAATGCCATTGGTTTGATACTAGAACGCTGCACACCGGAAGTGGTGAAGTAGGCAAACGTGTAATTCCATATATTTCAGGGTTAATGTATTAGTAAGAGTGTGAATTATAAGTACGTCAAGTAACCTGGCTTCATCCTGCCTGTAGAAAAGAATTCACTTAGTCACTCATTAAAGAGTGTTGCTCACTTTTTGGACTAAGCAGAATATGAGTTTTCCGGAAGCATTTTGGCATCTGTCTTCTGGTGAGAAGAACCTCTCAGCCAAACACCGCAATCACAAGGCGTCAACGACGTTTGACCCCTTTGAGGCACTAACCTATGTACCGCTGCCTTTTACCGGAACTCTTGAGATCCAGCTCCCGGCTCATTTCCTGCCAGTTTGTGTGATTTTAAGCAAATCCTTTTCGTTGTCTGCAGTGCAGTTGGTGCAGTGGCGCCGGGGCCCAGGGGTGAGACGGACCTCAGCCTGCCGTCTACCCTCTGTTTATAGATCCCGCCCGGTGGTGGGTGAAGAAGGGGCGGTGGCGTGGAGAGTCTAGGAAGAGTGGAATTTCGGAGAAGAGAAGGAAAAGAGATGACAGACAAGGGAAGGGTGGACGATGGAAATGAGACGAGGAGAGGGGACAGTGACAGAATGGGAGAAGTGGATGAGAAAGAAGGAGAAATTAGATAATGAAGATGATAGGGAGCAGAGGAAGAGGAAGGGGCAGACGTGGATATCAAGGAAAGCAGAGAGGAAGGCGATAAGGACAGATGAGACACTTAAACACGAATTAAAAAAACAGGAATGAGATAGGGAGGAGAGAGCGACAAGGAGAGAGGGGCGAGGGAAGAGATATGGAGGAGAATAGGAAAGCTGAATAAGGAGACGTATAAGCAGGGTCGCACCAATCAATAATGTAGCAGGTGCAGTGGCACCGGGGTCTAGGGACGCAAGGTGCACTGCACCCAAATTATGCCTTTGTGTAATGATGACCGATGGGGTGGGGGAAGGGGGGCTGGGTGGCAGGGTAGCTATTATTATTTCATTACGGCTCATGACAAGCAGGCTACGCAAATACCATAAAGTGCCAAGCGTGCAACACTCTAGCGCCATCCGTAGTTTTAGTGACTCTCCAATAGTAGTATAAACCTCAGTTCAGGGATGTAGCTGGGACCAGTGCTTCACGTGCAGTGACACTTCTGCCCGGAATTGTCAGGGACCCCCTCTAACCAATTAGTGGAAGTTTTCTAACTATACATCCAGGAGGTGCTGCATTAGGGGCCATGGCGCTATAGATATTTCACAGTACAGCACGAGACATGATTTCAATATAACGAAGCATGAACTGACAAAGGCATCTGCCGTTACACAACGTTTCAGGTTGCAAAGCGCAATGAAGCCCGTGCGGGCGAATAACGCTACAAAAGCAACATTTGGTAGTCTCATTCTTGCGTATTATGTCTAGGATCGACAGGCACACTTCTACTGAGGCATGGCCCGGAGCAGTTGACATCCCTTCCAGCCTCAAAGGTCCCCGCCACGGAACTGCAGCCGGAGACGTGGGTGGGACCTTGGCCTGTAATCCGCAGACCTCACGCTTCACCTCTCCGGCGGCCTGAGCCGTCCGCCTTTGTTTTACTAAACATATTCTTAAACTATATATCTTTACGGCCTATGATCAGAGCGAGCGTCTAATCAAAGGGGGTCCACATACAACCACAGATGCGGGGTTAATTATAACCCAAATACTGCCCACCGCCAGCCCCTCACTCCCCTAATCCTCACGCCCACCTGCTGCCTGCTCTCTTCCGCTGCCAGGATGGGCAACAGCTGTATCCGCCCACTGCCTCACGGAGGAGTGCGCGGGGGACAGCTATTTTAAGCCTTCAGCTTTGACCTTGGTCTGCAGCTAGACATTGAGATTGGAGGGTAGAGGTCCCGGATTTCCACGGACATGCCCGTTTTTTTGGAGGACTGCCCTGGTGTCGCCAAGCTTCTCTTAATTTTAAATAAATGTCCTGGTTTTTGGGACAAAGATCAGATAATCTAGGGAAGCATAAATTAGAGGTATGCTCTCCTTTGAAAGACGCCTACAAATATGAAATAATGGAAGTCATTTATCTGTTACTGTCAGGCAACACAGTCCCAGGTCTGCTCCCAGCAGAGAGAGGAGTGGGGAGCAGAGAGAAGTGGGTGGGGGCGAATTGGGGGTGCAGGGTGGAAGGTCAAGCCAAAAAGCCAAAGCTACTGTTCGGACAGGCCAGCTATAAAAGTGAGAGTAAAGTCTTTAGTCCTTCTTTTATGTCAGACCCGTTCCGGTTTTTGCTCCTCAAAATCTGGTCACGCTAAGTGTATGGCGATCCATACATACACATTAGCATCAAATCCAGTTGAACAGTGAAAAAACTGCCGTCACGGGAGAGGTGGCCTAACGGCTAGAGTTGCAGACTTTGGGATGGGGAAACCAGGTTTGAGTCCCGGCATGGACCCAACATCCAGTGATTCTGAGCAAAGCATATACTCACTAATTGGAGTAACTGTTTGCTCCCGAGAATTACCTGTCCCCCCATTAAATATATTGAAGCAGTGATGAGAACTACAGGCACTCAGTACCGGACAGTACCTGTTCATTTACAGCAATGGTCAAACAACATTCACAATTCAAACATGGCTGTCTCAGAGTTGCACAAAAGGGTGCCCTAACCATTAACTCAAATGAAGTACAGTGGAAAGCATATGCACTGTCGGAGAGTGCTTAAACAAAAAGAAAAAACTGGTTCACGAAAAAGGGGTCAGTGTAAGGACACAGTAATGTGTCCATGAGCCATGGGAGGGACAAATGCAAATCGAGGAAGGAAAGCCCACACATTTTAAACATGCAAATTAATAAGAAGCAAGCAGATGTGAGTGTCAAATGAAGCCAACTACTGGTAAGCGATGGCAGGTTTTAAGCCCTCCGTAAGATAACAGTACGTCTTGGAATAGACAGAGCGTGCACTGTCTGGTAGATGAGACTTAAAAAGTGCTACTCTGTCATATTGTTCATGGTAGGAAGTGGTATTCAAATGACAATTACAAAACGTTGCATAACAATCTTGGAACATGTGGGAATTTGGCCTATTCCTGCTTACTTGCAAGTCAAATTATACAGGCCACTGACTTATTGAGTCTTTTTTAGGTCGCAGCCCACCAGACCGCACAGCGCAGCTGTCTGGTTTGCTAAGGACATCTTGCGGACATTCAGAAAGCTGACTTAGGAATGCATTATGCCCATTGCTTGCCATTGGCTTTGTGGTTTGTAACTCACAGTTTTTGCTTTCCATTTGCTGGCTTTATTTGTTTTAGGATGTTCAGCTTGTGTTAGTACCTTCCCTTGCCCAAACCTTATTTACAATATCATTCCTAGTGCTCCCTTTCTGTAAATAGGCATGTAAATCTTGTGCTTATTTCATCACATTTGCTGTGCATTCAAACACCAAGGTTAAATATCAGGTGCTGTATTCTGAAGGCACTTGTTTACATTTCTTTCTCTGACTTCAAAGTGAGACGATTTATGTGACAATCTTGCTGGATACTGGGGGTAGGAAAGAGTTTTTTCTAGCACAAGACAACATTGAAATAAATGTGTAAGTATTTCAGAATATATCAGAATTTGAAACACAAATGAAGCACATTTTTTGTTATTTCTGAAGTGTGTTGGAAACAAATACTTTAATGCAATCAAAACAAATCATTACACTAGGTGATGTAACTTACACACATTTTCGTCTGTGCACTGTATAGTTTTATTTGTAAAACTGTGTCTGTGCAAATGTAATGGTTATATCAATTGAAAATGTGTTTTTTGTAATGGCAGTGTGCCACCACACCATGAATACTCCACTCTACACAATTTGACTCTACTCTGCACCACTCCACACCACTGCACTCTATCTGCACCACTCCACTTTACACCACTCCACACCACTGCACTCTGCACCACTACACTCTACGCCACTTCTCGCTACACCCCTCTACCCTGTACCACTCTATTCTATGCCAGTGCAATCTTTGCCACTCTACTCTACACCACTGCACCTTTCGTCACTGAACTCCACACCTCTCCAGTGAAGGCCACACCAATCTACTCTGCACAGCTCCAATCTACGCCACTGTACTCTACGCCACTCTGAAACACTCAACTCATCACTACTGCATTCTAAGGCAATGCACTCTACTCCCATGCACTTTACTCTGTAACACCCAAATGTATGCCCCAGCACCCTACACCAATTTCCCCAAATGCCACTCTAATCTACTCTGCACCATTGCACTCTATGCTACTGCACTCTACACCACTCTACTCTATACAATTACACTCTATGCCTCTCTATGCAACTACACTCTACCCTGCACCACTCCACTCTACGCCACTTCGCGCTACTCTGAAACAATCTACTGTATGCCACTGCACACTTTGCCACTCTACTGTGCACCCCTCCACTCTGTGCCACTTCACTCGACACCACATTACTCTTAACCACTGCACAATGTGCCAAAGCACTCTACCCAACTGCTACCTGTGACTGCACTGTACATCACTGCACTCTACTCTGCATCACTGTGTTCTATGCCGCTGCTCCCTACGCCTCTCTAATTCTGCACTGCACTCTGACACTCTATTCTACAACAATTGACTCTCTGCAACTCAACTCACACCATTCTACTCTGCACTACTCCCTTCTATGCCACTCCACTCCATACCACTGCACTCTATGCCACTGCACCGTATGGCACTATACTCTACTCTGCACCACTCTATGCTACCCTACTGTGTACAACTCTATGCCGCTGCACTCTATGCCAATCAACTGTATGCCACTGCACTCTATGCCACTTGACTCTACTCTGTGCGACTGCCCTATGCATCACTCAGCTCTACACTGTTCCACTCTGTACCACTTTTTGCCACTCTACGCCACTTCATTCTACACCACTCTACTCTGCACCACTTTACTTTTCGCCACTCCGCTCTGTGCCACTCCACTCTGCGCTGCTCCACGCTGCACCACTCCACTCTGCACCACTCCGCTCTGCATAGTAGAGTACACTGCACTCTACTATGCACTAATCTAATCTTCATCACTGCATACTACAATGCTGCATTGTATGACACTGAATTTAATGCCACAGCACTCTATGTCACTATAGTCTGCAACACTCTACACAAATGCACTCTACACCGGTCCACTGTACTCAATGCCACTCCAGTGTATGCCACTCTACACAACTCCACTGTATGCAACTCCAATACACAACACTCTCTGCCACTCCACTCTACAACACTCTACAGCACTCTTAACCATTCAACTCTCTGATGTGTCACTAACTTTTAGCCATGCTGAACAGCAGCCACGCTGGAGTACAATATGGCTAAAACATGTTGGCAAAGCCAATAGCTTTGCATAGGCAAGACATCTATTGGCTTTGCCAGGCCTTGTTTGCAGCAGAAACTGCTGCTACACAGTCTGCTCTACATCCTTTGAGAACAGAGAGTGCCATCCTCGAGTTTGTATCCAGTAGGTAGGTTGGCTCAAAGAAGTCCTGGCCAGGGACATCGAATGGGACCCCAATAGTCTATTTCCTGTGAAGCCTGGAGGGCTGCAGAAGGGTAGTTACATGCCAGTCTGACAAGCGACGATTCCTGAAAACAGTGGTCGAAGTGGGTGGGATCAGAGGCGCACGATGTGCCCCAACTCTTTAATTTATGAAAAATTGTTCCCCTGCTTCTGATAAAAAAAATGTCCCGGGATGATTTACTTCAATCGTGCAAATGCTTTAGGTTAAGTTTCATTCATGGAGTTTCCTGTGCTGTAAGCCCAAGGGGGCAGGCAGCTAAACAATAAACAGGCCTTCTTGCCAGGGTGCCTCTTAGCCTAAAGAAATGCAAATGCGCACAACTGGTTAATCTGTAAATGTGAACGGGGCTTGGGAGCAGGTACTGGTTTAATTGATCGAATTACATTCTTTTCTACTGGTAGTGTAAGGGAGTTACCAGCTGAGCTGTGCAGTGTGTGCTTGTCAGAGCAGTTAAAGAAAAATAAATCATTACCTACAGTCTGGGTATTACTAAAACCTATATTTTGGAAGCACCGTTTTGTCTGAAACCTTTTTGCACATTTGGTAGCAGTATGACTGATACTACGTGTAATTTAAGTTAAACATAATCACTTACATTTTCTCTGTGCTTCCTGTCACAGTATGGACCCTGGTAGCACTAACAACACACAAGCCACAATTCTCCATTACACCAACCAAGATTTCATTCTTTGGCTTTCTGGTTACATACAGGCCTCACAGTGCATTAACTAATAGAGTATTCATAATACACAATAGTGCACATACCACTGATTACCTTAACTTTTTTTTTTTAATTTAATCCTTGAGTTATTATATATTTAGCTATCTGAATGAGAATATTTTATATTTTTTGCCACATCTTTGACCCCGCCCCTACACTCATTGATCCCTCCTCCGTTGCCTGTAGGATCAAAGTTCCCATGATTTACTTAATGCACTTCGACCGCTGATGGCAACATTCCCAGACTTTCAGAAGCAGCAGTCTATTTGGAGCTCCCTCGAACTGCCTAGAGTTCTCCCACCTGCTGAATACGTTTTATAGGTATGAATCACTAAATTAGAATGCGCTTTTATATACATTAGTTGTTGGAATGAAAACAAGTCAACAGGGCCAAGCAATATAGAAGAAAGTAACGCTGACAAGGATCATATTGTCGACTTGGTATTCTAGGTAATGTTTTCAAATGCAGTGTGCCAAAGTTGTCCTAGTGTGTCACTTTGTGTTTCGAATTTCACCCACACTGATTCTCACTCAGAGTCTGGCCACATCAGAGACAGCATCGAACGTTTTATAGTCGGGGTTGCCCATGCTGCTCTCCAAGGTGAGAGGAGTTTTTGCACACGCCTGATAAGCCTCATTCCCGAGGAAGGGCGTGTTGAGTTCACGCCCCGCAATCTAGGCCTGAGTCCCGCACTCTAAGTACCAAACCATCGAAGCTTTTTAGCCTTTATGTGTCAAGTGCACAGTTTCTTCATGTTGCTCTAGCACCTTTGTTTATCCTCTCTCTGCTGAGATGGAAACTTCAGCACGTTTACAAAGCAATAACAAAGTACAAGAGTAATTGTACAAAGGAGTAAGTACGTTCATTCGAGTAGGTTTATAATGGAATATCAAGGCAGTAACAAAGCAGCAGCGCTGCTGATGTGGGGTCGGTTGTTTCACTCTTCAGGTGAGTGGCTGCTCACTTGCTTGATAGTGACATACCACATCTGCCAGTGGTCTTTTGGGTTCAAATTAAGCCAGGTATCAAGCAGTGGGCACCTATCAGTTTCAAAGACGCCATATCTTGCCACGTGATTTATTTGACCCTTTGCTGCTGTCGAAAGGTTTCCAGGTGCTAAAAAACAAGGATCTAGGAAGAGAGGCTGAAGGTTACACTGATGAGAACAGCAGTGTCTTCAGTTTCCCTCAGAGTCCTGGCACATGGGATTCCAAAAGCACAGCAAGAGTATCAATTCCATAATACTGGATTAGGAATGCCAACTTTCCAATCTGTTCTTTCATGGCATATCCACTTACCATTAGTGCCTCCCCAGAGCCTGAGGATGCTGTGCTCTGCTAGGTTTTCAAACAGAAGCACCATACTTACTCCATCTCGAGCCGGATGGAGTTTACAGTGAATCCTGACAGTCACCCGTAACCAATGAAGAAGATTCATAAAATGTGAGACATGATCCTACCTTCTTGTGCAAGAACCAACAGGGTAGCCTCATTCTGAAACGTCTGAAATCTGAGCAACTGGCCCTTAGGCAGTCCCAAGGGTCTAGCCCAGCCTAGACCCAGTGTGGTTACTGCAGTGCCTGCTGGGAACTGCGGATTCAATTCATGGACGAGAGCTCCTTCACTTCTTTGTCTCACCGAGGATAGAACTGAGCTTAAATGTGGGTTTGCGCCAGTGCTGAATTTGTAAAGAAAAACATGCTGGCGCCCTAAGCTCTCCTCTGAAAGTCGGCTGCTGCAATTAAATGTCTGAGCACAGAATACTGAGGCAGCGTAATCCTAAAGACATCTCGGGCCTCTTTAATCTATTTACAGCCACTCCCTGCCCCTTCAGCTCACCCTTGCAACTTTCTGTTTTCCCCCTTCACGCTTTTTCATCTTTCTCTTCCTCCACCTTTACCATATGTATCTTCCTGCCTGCAGTAACTGCCTGATGAGAAAAATAAGTGCTGGCCCCCCAAAATAAGTGCTGTGCCCCCCACCGGCAACCACCAGCACAAATTAAACACTGGTTTAAGCTCTGTAAGAAGGAGGTGGTAAGAGTGTTGACATCAGGAGCAGTTTAACATAGATATTAGCATCGTCAAAAAGCATGACCATCTAGTATAAATTGTATATGCCAAGAAGTATGATTTCAGTTAAAGAAAATATATACTATCTAGACAAAATGAACCTGTCCCACAGTTCCGATCATGATACATTTATTAAAATGAGGAGGCTACTGTGCACAGTTGTTTTTTTTCATAATCCTGGTTGTTCCTGACTTTTTTTAATTACAGATATATATGTGGTTGGAGTGTTACGGCTAATGTCTTCATACTTTGGGCCTGATTTAGAGTTTGGCGGAGAGGGTTACTCTGTCACAAACATGATGGATATCCTGTCCGCTGTATTACAATTCAATTTTCTATTATAGCCAATGGAAATCCTAATATTGTGGATGGGATATCTGTCACCTTTCGGTGGAGTAACCCATCCGTTAAACTCTAAATCAGACCCTTTGTTGTAATTTCAACCCATCATTCTTACTTTGTAAAATGGTAGGGCAAACATTATTTTAATATGCATCTTCACTGCCAGATTGATTCAGTGAATAGTTAATATAGCACGCGCTTAATGATTAAATGCAGGGGTCTTCAAACTGGGGGGCAGGCCCCCCCCTAGTGGGTCTTCAAGTGATCGGGGGGGGGAAGGTGGCACCAGGCTCTGGCCAAAAGAAGCTTTATACAGATAGCAGGGCATTGTTTTAAGCAGAAACATGTTATTGCATCTTTAAAAAGATAACAGTACTTAACTGCAATGCTTTAATAAGTCTAGACATAATTAAATATTGCAGCTTTATAAAATAATTGTGAAAAATTCTCTGAGTGGGGGCCAATGATTTTTTTTTTCAACTGGGGGGCTTGGCATTCAAAAGTTTGGAGACCACTGATTTAATGTCTTTAGGCACTACTTCTCATTCTCAGATTGAGCGCCTTAAATATCAATGTTGAGGTAAACTTTGAACGCTCTCAGAATCTAATGTGGACAGGCATAAGCTGACAAGTAAGGGAAGTGGCAGATTTTCAGACAGGTCTTTTTCTCTGAAATCCATGTGAACATTTACCGTCTGTGCAGACATATCAGAAATGTGTTTGGTTTGGAAGTAAATAGCAAAGCAAGATTACCCCAGCCATGTCTCCATTTCTGTATTTACTGACAAATATTATATCATTTCTCAGTTATACTTTGTTAGTATTATGCTATGGCTAAACACAAGCCCCAAACAAATTGGAAACTCAAAAATCTTCAGTTGCTTCGGATCCGTTGATCAACGGATGGCATGGAGCCATCTCAAATTGAATGCTTCCAAAACGGAAATACTCACATATGCTGTCTGGAACAATTGTGACCCACTCTGCGCCAGGCCTGACGATCTGGGACAACCTTGTAAAGTAACTGAGGAAGTAAGCAATCTTGGAATTACCATGGATTCCAAGTTAACAATGTATGCCCAAGTGGACAAATTAGCAAGATCAAGCTTCATCACCATCAAAACTCTGCTATACATCTTCCCCCACCTGGGTTTTTCACACAAGGTGCAGGTTACTATTGCTCCACCACAGATCCTCTCTATCAACTATAAAAAGACTGATTCCGAACTCTGCTACCAGACTACTCCTGCATGTAAAACCACAAGCCCACATCTCCTGTGCCTCAATCGCCCTACATTGGTTACCGGTTGCCAGAAGATACACCTTCAAGCTGCTTTGTATCACCCACAAAGCAGCACATGGGATAGGACCACTTTTCATCAAGAAGAAAATCACCAATAAAATCACCAAATACATTCAGCAAAGGAACCTCCTCTTAAGATTGGCACCTTGCCTCAAAATCCCACCATACAAGAAATCGACCATAGGTGGTACATCTTTCTCTGTTCAAGCAGCCAAATTACTGAATTCATTACCCTCAAATATAAGATCCATGGATAACTATCTTATCCACAGAAGACTATTCAAGAATTGGCTCCTTCCAACATAACCACCATACTCAAACACTAATGTGTAGCATATCCCTGTACATGCAAACATTTATAATTTGATTATATGTATACATCTAGATATATGTATTTCTTTGTACAAATATGTATAATAACTATGGTTTTTAAAATATAGACCTATATATCTGACGGTCGCCAGAAGGTAGTTATAGTCAGGACAATGCTTCCATAGAAAAAGCATTTTTTGACCTGCCTATATTTTTGGCACAGTTTGACAAATCTTCACAAAATTTTCCCAAAAAGGTGTTCTGGTGATTCTTGCTGTGTACGGAAAGTTTTGGGGTAGCACCTCCGCGATTATTTCATGAATACTTTGCAAAAATTCACACATTTTTGCAAATTTGCGTGTGAAAAGAAGCACAGTAATTGGTTGACCTCAACCTGACCAGAAAGTTGTGGCTACCATTTTATTTCATGGGGCACGGTCACCTAGGGTGAGAGTGGCATAAGGGGTCAGGGTACCTGGTATAGGTGTGTTTTAGGGGCAAATTATGGGTTTAAAATCAATTTTGCATCACCCTGCACGGTATTCATGACAATTCGTGATTTTTCATGAATTATTTGCAAACTATACGCGAATGTGAAAACATTTGGAAAAATCACTGACTCATTTATACTCTAATTCATTCACTCATATATGCACTCAGAGACTCCTGCGCCCACTCACATACCCACTCAGACACTCATGCACCTAGTCATACCAACTCATAGACTCACACACCCACTTTCGGACCGACTCTGGCACTCACACACCCACTCACAGATCACTGACAGAGACAGGCCCTGCGCACAGCTAAAGGGTGTGCATTCGGACATGCACAGCAAATTACTCCACATGTTATATCGTTGATGAGATATTGTATGACATCTTTGATATTATCAGTGTAACTTTTGCAATAAAATGATTGATAAGAAAACTGTGCATGGAAATGGCGCAACTTATAGTTACCTTAAGGTGCGAGTTATAGTTACTTGAAAGAACTCTCACTAAAACTGCCGGATTTCTATGTTTTTGTACGAGTAAATTCAGAACCTAACTATAACGTCCCTGTAACCTTTGTTTTTTTGTTTTTTTGAGTAAATATATATTTATATATATATATATATACACACATATATGAAGTTCTTTCGAGTTTCGCCTTTTGTCCGCACCCAAGCATGGCAGACCGAGGCGGAGTCGTGAACCTCCGTAAATACACACACCGTTCCTTCTACAAAAAGGAAAACGCCTCGGTCACAGCTGCCTTTGAATCGAATTTATTTTGCTTTACATGGCAAACAAAAAAAGAGAAAATCCACCCGACGCATTTCAGGAACCGTTGTTCCCTTGTACACGGGCATGCCATGAATTTGATTCAAAGGCAGCTGTGACCGAGGCGTTTTCCTTTTTGTAGGAGGATCTGTGTGTGTATCTATCTATCTATCTATCTATCTATCTATCTATCTATCTATCTATCTATCTATATATATATATATATATATATATATATATATATATATATATATATATATATATATATATATATTTATTTATTTTTAAAGTTGTCCCAAACGAAGGTGGACTCCCCACAGGTTTTATTTCACATTGCAGCAATGCATTTGAGCTGTGAGGACTGAAATGTCCGAAACGCATCAGGCCTAAAGAAAGGAATTCTATATTGTTTGCTGGACCTGCTGCAATGTGAAATAAAACCTGTTGGGAGTGCGCCTTCGTTTGGGACAACTTTTTTAAAATAGTGAACAGCTTGTTCAGCCAGAGGCAGCACCACTGTACAGCAGGTCTGTGTGACTTTTACTGTGTCGCAATTGGAGCAGCAGGTTGGAAATACAGCAAACCTAGTAATGCAACTTTGGATTCCGCCCAGAGGAGGGTGATTAATTGTTTTTTAACATTACGTTTGGTGTGAATGAAACCACTAAGGGAAGATGGAACTGTGCAGGACCACTATTACCTTGATGCACTGGCTCTGAACTTACTTATTGGAGCCCCACAGGAGGGTATCTGTATTTAAATTGTGTACATGTGCCTGCAATTAATTTGTTGCTTCGGCCCTCAATTGGCAAGTGAACAAGGACTGAAATGTCCGAAACACATCAGACCTAAAGAAAGACATTCTATGTTGTTTGCTGGAGCTGCTACAATGTGAAATAAACCCTGTTGGGAGTGCCCCCTTGTTTGGGACAACTTTTTGAAATATATAAAAATATATATATATATTTTTACATTAGTCTATGCTTAACATGTTTATAGGCCATTGCATAGTTTTTATATAAGTTGTCTGATTAGATGCTTATGGGTCTCTGTTTTATTTATCTATCACAATATGTAAATATTATCTTAACTATATGTTTTACAAACACTTCATTATTTAAATAATGAGAAAAACATAAAATTTAAAAAAATGAGTTATAAAAAATACACAACTAAATTGTCTTCAAGTACAGCAACACGTTTATATACATTTATACAATACAACTTTAAATCTCAATATTTTATCTTCCTTATACAAATATGCATATATGCCCTTTCTATGCAGTCATGTATCTATATATTTATTACTTCGCTCCTACTGTAGAAAAGAGAAAAAAAAAAAATGCTCTCTCTAATACACTACTCTGTTTAACACTATACCTCTCTCAATATATCCTCTGACTCATCCCAAACCTCATTCTACCACTGTGATCTCCAAAATAAACCTTTCTAGACTCTTTCCTCCTCTGTCCCTCCTGGCTCACTCCAAACCTCAGTTTTATTACTATGATCTCCTAAAGAACCCTTTGTAAATTATTCTTTCATGTATTGGTCCTTGGACTCATCCCAAACCATATTTTACTACTAGGATCTCCCTAATCCCTTTCTACAGACTCTTTTCTCCTCCATCTCTCCTTTTCACTCAGCCCATCCCTCCTTTTACTACAATGATCTCCCAAATAACACTTTCTAAACTCTTCCCTCTTCTATCCATCCCTTATCCTATTCAATTTAACTAACAGACTCACATAGTTACCGCTCAAATAGCTCATATTTCTTTATACTAATCCACCACTAACTCTTTTGGGTTCAGGAGTAGCATGCTACTCACCGAAAAGTGCTTCAACACCTCATCAGGGTTAGTAAGCGCTATATGAATACAATTACAAGTTTCCGAGTGGCTGAGGCATGGCCGATCCCATGATAGGCTCTACCTCAATTCACAAGTCGACTGAGAGAGGGACAAATATGAAAGTGATTTGTTTTTTCAAGTGCTCTGAAAACACAAGGAATTTTGCGGCTAATGTGAACATCTTGCTGATACACAGAGTTTGCCACTCGAATAAAAGCTCTTCAAGGATTTGCATGTGAAGGGCAGGATGGCGTCAAGTAGGCCTGGTCTGTCCCTGTAATCCCCAGTGTCTCTAGAAATCTCCCAAACAGAAAAGTATACTTTTAAATCTTATGACTACACTCCGCCCTCTGGCATTTTATACGCTTTTGTCCCATACAACCGCATTAGAGGCCGAGAGGTCCAATGACTAATTTGCTTGCTCTGCCTTCTTTGGGCTCTCCAGTACACGTGTGACAAGGGCCGAGCTAGACCCAGACATTCGGCTCAAGCCATCCTCCAGATTTGCTTGGCTCGCCCATCTCTACTGGTAAATAGCAGGTGTAATACAATACAACATTTTTCTCCTAACACATTCTGAGAGGCATAGCTTGTCATAATGCAATGAGGGTAATTGATTGGTAAACATCAGGACATTAGGATTTTGTACAAAAAAACAAAGATACTGCAGTTGTTCCTCATTTTCAAAGGCACAAATCATATTAAGTGCAATATATAAACCATGTAGTATCTGTTTACTAGTGCAGTAAACAACGCCTACTCTTCTAAGGCACTCATATTCAAGGGCTTAAACACAGACAGTAAACACAGTCTCCCTGAATTTGGAGCTGGTGGTTTATTTGCAGGCCCCCAGAATTTAAACAAATAAAAGGAGAGCACATAGATTATGAAAAATGTCCCTACAGATTGAAAACGTTCCACATTGGCTTGGTTCTCTTACAGGAAGTTACACTAATTTGTGGCCTCAAGCTGGAAAAATGGCACAGTGCCAGAGCTGGGTTGTAAGTAACAAGCCTGCCATATGTCAGGTCATTTGTATTGTGAGGCAACAAGGGCCAAATTGTGCAGCAAGGTTGACTAATTATGGCGCAATAAATGGCAAATTATTCAGCATAATGGGGCACGATCTGTGGCAGAAGTATTTCACCATTTCAATATAGTGTCATTTTGTCACACATTAGTACTGCAAGGCCAACATCATCATCAGCTAAAAGACTGGACCTCACCCTTTGCTAGTATCCAAATCCTGTAATTCGATTGGAAGGGAGCTTGGGAAATATAAAAATCTCAATACAGTACCTTTGTAAACATCAACCGGAGTATCTTGCCAGTAGCTGAGTGGGCCTGTCAGTTTATACCTGAGGTGTGGGGGAGGTGTCCACACACCTGCATGCATCTCTCGAGTCCCTATGGGAATGCTGTGGCGGTGGGAGCAGCAAGGGCAAGCCAGGAACCAAGAAGTGCTCTGATGCTGGGCCTATAAAACCTTTCCCCCCACAGGCTGCCTCCTGCTCAGATGGTTCTGTTTCTCCTTCCAGGCGAAAATTATTCTCCAGGGTCCCCCACCAGTAACTGATGGCCATTCCAGTGCCAACGGCTATGTAATCCATACCCTTTTCTAAGATTTCTGCATCAAGAGGGGGGTCAGTTCTTTTGCACTTACTACTGCATTAGACTCCAACTAAAATCACATTTCCATATCACAAACTCATTGCAAATTTTGGACCTCATTACAACCCTGGCTGTCAAAGACCGCCAGGGTTGTTTTGGCGATTGTACCGCCAACAGGCTGGCGGTACAATGTGCCGTATTATGACCGCGGCTGTAGCCATGGTTGTCCCGGTGGTTTAATCCGCCAGGGCAGCGCTGCCCAGGGAATTATGACTCCCCTTCCCACCAGCCTGTCAATGGTGGTAAAGACTGCCATGGAAAGGCTGGCGGGAAGGGGAGTCGCGGGGCCCCTGGGGGCCCCTGCACTGCCCATGCACTTGGCATGGGCAGTGCAGGGGTCCCCAGGCACAGCCCCACCCTGCTTTTCACTGTCTGCACAGCAGACAGTGAAAAGTGCGACGGGTGCAGCTGCACCCGTCGCACGACCGCAACACCGCCGGCTCATTAGGAGCCGGCTCCAATGTTACGGCCGACATCCCCGCTGGGCCGGCAGGGATGTCGTAATGCGGCCGGCGGGATTGCAGCCGCATAGGAGGCCGCTCGCGGTCCAACCTTGGCGGGCGGCCTCCGCCGCCCGCCAAGGTTGTAATGAGGGCCTTTATTTCTTACAGGTTTTCCCAATGGAAGCCCCAGGTCATGCTTCCCTTTGACTTAAACTGATTGCTGAGGTTTCATTGGCAGCTGTGTATTCTCTGTCTACATTTATGTTCTGCCCCTCAGACTGCGAACTTCTAGTTTATGGGTTCAGGCTAGTGCTAATTTATAATTGTACAGACTGGTGATAATGTATATTTGTGTGGTACACGCTGGTGCTACCGTTCTAACATAGCTGGGGGTACCAGCTTTTGCGAGATTATAGTTGTGATATATCCTTTTACTCACTCCCTTGTGCCCCGCCCATCTGTAGTGTCCTGGTGTGGCATAGACCACACTGATTGAGCAATGGCGGGGATACAGGGCTGGACTGTAGTGACACATGGGATGATGGATGGGGGCTGTCTGATGACGTCCTCGTACTGATTCTTCTCCTTCCTCCTGGAGCTTTGGACATACACTGCGGGGGTGTCCTGCAGGGCCTGGCCTTTGACCATGCCCTGTACCCAACCTCTTGTGTGTGCCCAACCGTCCCGCATACAGCCTTTGACACTGTGCAGTAGGGTTTTGCCTCAGGGCATGGCCTTTGGTGCTACCACTCCTACACCTAACCTCTGCCATCCGCTCCCGACCCGCATTGTCTTTTCCTTACTTAAAAAAAAAAGTTTTCAGGTACCAGGTATCACAGTACTTCCACAACACTTGTCACCCCAGCTTTCACCCCATGGTTCAACGGTACTATCCTACTTCCCTTGGGTAAGCTTGCCCAGTACCACAATACTATGGGGTCCAATCGTGTACACTGGCTCACTCTGAAGTACCACAGTATCTTACAGGAGGTCCTGCAGTTGTAAGCATAATTATTTTTTATTGTAATCAATG
Source organism: Pleurodeles waltl (assembly GCF_031143425.1). Classification (NCBI taxonomy): domain Eukaryota; kingdom Metazoa; phylum Chordata; class Amphibia; order Caudata; family Salamandridae; genus Pleurodeles; species Pleurodeles waltl. Next base: position 639,070,517 of record NC_090446.1, on the reverse strand, counting down.
GGGAAAATCTCTCTGAATCCTCCATCACAAATGTCCTTGCATCAGGGTGTCCCTACCCTGATCCAATTTGCTTTTTGTGTTTTTATTTAAACAAGTTTTCAGGACAAGGGAACAAGTCCCCAAGTTCTGTATTGGCAAATGCAACATTTCCTTCAATTGTTGCGACTGGCCAATTATATCACATGGTATGAAGTACCCCATTAGCTGACAGGGGAAGGGGATTCCCTAAACTAATGGGATTCGGGTATTTGTTGAATTTACAGCACTGCAGGACTCTCGCAGTATATAACTGTCCAGACCCCACTAACTTTTCTAGGAGATTCACCCCTTCATGACAACCCGAGCCCCACTTTAATTGCAAATTTCTTGAAAACCACACCAAAGAATGAAAAGCGCGCTTTCTGGGTAAAGTATAACCTTCTTCCAAAATTTATGTAATTCTGCTCAACTGATTTTTTTCTATGTCAGAGAGAAAGTTCCCTATGGAAATTAAAAAGAAAATCAATGTTTTGAGATCCGTTTTATTTTTTGCATTAGCTTGAAACTTTCCATGAAGGAGCCAAAAGAGTGAACAGTTTTTTAAAGTTTTGTGCAGATTTGGCAAACAGCACCAACGTTATTAAAGAAACAAAAAATGCCTTTAATATGGAAAGTTAGACCAAACTATTACTACACCAGCGCTAGTGCTTGGAATGTATTACACATACACCTGACTGTCACAACTCCTTCCTCCTGCATGGTGACATTATTCCAGTACACACAGGAGAGGATGTAAACAGTGGCAATGCGTGAAATGAGGCTCAGAGCCCTGGCAGGAGAGCAATATGGCATTACACTGGGACTCTGCCTGCTAGCCCCTCATTTGAAGCCCCAAAATGCTAGCTGCAATTAGTGACACACAAATACATGTGAAATACTGACTTTGTCAATGGTTTTTAACTATGCTGAGCAGCATCCACAATAAAACAAGCATTTGCAATGCAATAGGTCTTCCATTTGCATGAGTTAGAGCTATTGGCATTGCAAATTCATAACTGGACTTTTCTTGCCACCTAAATTGGTCAACCATGCCTCATAATTACGTCTTTTCCTTTCTTATAATTCCAGTGGCCCTGCATATAACTAAAGCACTTCGATTTATCTTCTCACTCTAAATGCAGCAGAAAATGAAAATGTCGCCTTTTAGCATTCTAATTTAAATCTGCCATGCTAATTCCAATAGAATACCACTTTCAACACCCCACCATCAGAGTCGCTGGCTGGCTAACAATAATTACCCCAAAAAAAGACAAAAGACAGCCACAGAGGAGAAATAAACTAGAAGGATCGCTGAAACATATCAATAGTATTCAAAAAGTCATTGTGTAATAAGGGTGTTAAGTTACCCTGAATCATGGCCATAATTGTAATAAGGAGATATTATTAAAACATATACAATTATCATAGAAACATTTATGAGAAATAAACATTTGGCATTAGACTGTAATGCTCAAAACAGCCCATGGAGGGCACCATAACAAAAATATAATTTTTAAGAATAATGGTCATGTAACCATATTGTTAGCCCATAGAGAGCATAACCCCATGGAAAAAAACACGAGAAAGTAATGCAGTGTAACCATATACTTAGCCCCTGGAGGCTGTTTTTAGGGCTAGCAGGCCTACTGCAATGATGTTACAAATAAGGCATTTAAAACAAAACTTCTCCCAGCTGTAAAACAAACGTTCTACCATTGAGAAAGCTTAAAAGACACTGAATGGTGGGAGGGGTTTTCATTTTGGGGTCCCCAATAACCTAGTGTGAGAACCCAGTGATGATGTAGAAAGAAATAGCATTTTGAGGGTGGTCCCATTGTCCTAGGACCACCACAGGCTCAGTTATGAGCAAACATGTTTTGTAAAAGTAATGCCCTGTACAGCATTACGGAGCGGGTTTTCGAAAAGCGAATACTATAGTATGCTGACTGCAATGCTCAGAACAGCCCCTAAAGGACACCACAATAAAAATAGCATTAGGAAGGAACATAGGGGGTCATTCCGACCCTGGCGGTCCTTGACCGCCAGGGCCGGGGACCGCGGGAGCACCGCCAACAGGCTGGCGGTGCTCCCTTGGGCATTCTGACCGGGGCGGTACAGCCGCGGTCAGAAACGGAAAACCGGCGGTGTACCGCCGGTTTTCCGCTGCCCATGGGAATCCCCCATACCGCCATCCTGTTCCTGGCATGGGCACTGCAGGGGCCCCCGTAACAGGGCCCCACTGAGAATTTCAGTGTCTGCCAAGCACGCCAACTGCACCCGTCGCACGCCTTCAACTCCGCCGGCTCCATTCGGAGCCGGCTTCCTCGTTGAAGGCGCTTTCCCGCTGGGCTGGCGGGCGGCCTTCTGGCGGTCGCCCGCCAGCCCAGCGGGAAAGCCAGAATGGCCGCTGCGGTCATTTGACCGCGGTGCGTCATTCGGCAGCTCCCGCCGGCCCTGCGGTTACCGCGGCCGGCGGGAGTCAGAATGACCCCCATAGTCATGTAAAAATATAGTCAGCCCTTAGAGAGCATAACCACATGAAAAAAGAACGAGAGAAAGTAATGCAGTATAACCATATATGTAACCCCTACAGCGCATAACTCGTTTTCAAGGATAGCAGGACTACTACGATAATATGACAAACAAGACCCATAAAACATAAGTTCTTCCCGCTCTAAAACAAAAGTTCCAGCCATGAGAGAACTTAAAAAGATAATGAATGGTGGTGGAGATTATTATTTTGGAGTCCCCACTAACGTAGTGTGTGGACCTAGAGATGATGTAGACAGAAAGATCACATTGTGGTCACTGTTTTGAATGTGGCCCTATTGTCCTAGGACCACCACAGGCTGAGATATGAGCTAAAATGTTTTGTAAAAGTAAGGCCGTGCAAATCATAATGGGGCAAGTGTCCATGCCATCAATACTGTAGTTTGCTGAGATGACTGCAATACTTAGAACAGTCCCTAGAGAACACCACAATGAAAACAGCATTTGTAAGAAACATGGTCATGTAACTATATAGTTAGCCCCTAAAGGGCATAAACCCACAAAAAGGATATGTCTGAATATAACACACTGTAACCATACATTTAGCCCCTAGATGACATAATACATTGCATATTTTCAGGGCTGGCTGACCTACTGATTACTACAAATAAGGCTCTTAAAACATCCCCTACTTTTAGTTGTAGAACAAAAATTCCAGCCATGAAACCTTAAAAAAACACTCACTGGTGGGAGGGTTTATTATTTTGGGGGCCCCACTAACCTAGTGTGGAGACCCAGAGATGACCTGGATAGAAAGAGTGCATCCTGCTTAATGTTTCGGTGGTGGTCCTATTGCCCTAGGAACACCAAAGACTGAGTTATGAGCAAGAATGTTTTGTAAAAGTAATGCCCTGCAAAGCATTATGGGGCCATTTTCCAGAGTCCAGTGAATATTGTGCTAGGAGAGCCGCTTTTGCTTTGAGGATTTGTGTTTTACATAAAGCATTTACCAATTTCAAGTGTTTTAAGGGGAGAGCCACAAGAAATTAATCTGATTAAGTAACTGAGAACAACGTGACCAGCGATCCAATACTGCCGATCAAGTTCACGCTGTTTTGCCTGTTCGCACTGGGAGCGCCAAGGCCGCCATGCAGCATGAAGGGGAGAGACAAAAGAAAAAAAAATAGTTCACCCATGCTTACGTACATGGCAATTGTGCAATAATCCATGTAACAGTAGCAGTCTGCAAGGCGTGACAAACACAGCCTCAAGGCGGGACAAACGTAAAGCATTTACCAATGACATCAAGTGATTTTTTAAAGGCAAGCCCAGCAACAAATGAAAGTGATGGGTGTGGCTAAAAGCCCACAATACTTACAACAGGTCAAAGCGCTTGAGCTCTCTCGACTTAAAAGGCCTAATGTCTCATTTTGTAAGCACACACGCACCATGCATGCATGCACCTAAAAAATGCCACAGCTGCTTTTTTTTTTGCTGACTCAGCTCGGAAGTGGAGGGCAGTAGCCACATAGGTTAAACAGTGAGGTGCGAGGGGTCATGAGTGTCCTGAAGGAACACAGAGAGCAGGGCTGGAAAGCGCAAGGTTGGGTGAAAATGGGTGAGAGGGGAACAAAGTGGATCAGGGAAAAAAGCAAATAGGTGAGAAAGTGAGAGCATTTGGTGCTGGAAAGAAGTAGGAGCAGAAATCAACACAAGGGCAAGAGCAGCACTATGAGAGATGGGAGAGAAATACACAGGCGAGAGAGAGCAGCACAGAGAGGGGAAGAGAACCACACTATGTGAACAGCTGGAAAACACATTCACTATCAAGGAGTGCATACATAAAAAAAAGGAGCATCTGAAAAAGCAAGCATTTTATGGACAGAGTAATGCAACATGAGATGTAAAAGGAAAGCCCAAACATGCTAACAAATAAGAAGCAAGTAAATGAAAGTGACAATGAAACCAACCAATGTTAAGCAATGGGCGAGCTCTAAGCCCACTGCAAGCTAACATTACTTCTTGCTCTGTTTAGTAGGAGAGACCTCAAAAGAACAGTTTTGATTCATTCAAAAACACAACACTTAAGAATATCTGTTTTTCTACTCCCTTGCTCTCCCATTCTTCTTATTTCTCTCTCTGCCAATTCTCCCTTCTCTGCCTATCACATCCTGATACCGTTGTCTTATTTTTTCAAGACATATGTAGTTTTAAAATGTTATGTTTTTCCTCTTCAACCACCAACTCCGGCGAGCCTCCTGTCCCCACACACACTCCTACAATCTCTCCCGTGGATGAGACCCTTGGAGCAGCTCCCGGGCCGCCGCACAGGCCCTTGTTTACACTGGGCCGCCTGTGACTGTATATGGAGAAGGAACAGGTCTGCACGGGGGGTGGCGGTGCTCTCTCACGCTTGAGCGCCACAGACAGGCCCTCGACCCCCTCAAAAGGTATTGTGTGTGCCGGCCTCCAGGCGAGTTACTGAGACATTACAGTTCTGAAGGCGCCAAATCAGATCCTAGGGTGGTGGCAACAGACATTTGGGGGATGGCTTCAAGAGCTCCGTTCGCGCGATAACACCAGGCCCGGTGCCACATTTTGCATAGGAAAATAACTATTGCAGCTATTCCCCGCTCGGAAAGTGCATAATGCCGCAGTGTTTGCATGTTTGAAAGTGCGCGCTAAAAACGGTGTGTCCACACTTATAAAGGCAGAAAAATATAGACGAGTGGAGTATGTACAAGTCGCCCATGGAGCGCCACGGGAATTATGGCTTTCTGTTGCCAATGTGTTCTGTGCATCATTATGGATTCACTTAATTTTCCACCTAATCTATAATTTGTGGCATGGGTTGCAGATTTCAACAAAAATGTTTCTAGCTGACAGAGCAAAAGTTACTAAAACACGATAGGTGCATAGGAACCATTTTTCTGGGCGAGACTCGGACAACTAGATAGGTAAGTGGCAATGCATCCGACGTGCCAGTTCCTTATTACCGAAATCTGCTAGTTCCTATAAATATATATATATAACCCTGAAACACTCACAGTGTTTTAAAGTAAAATATTGAAAAGGGAAAGCAAAAAGAGCAAAATAGTGATAGTTTACTAGTACTAGTGCTAAGGAGACACCGGAACGGGAAGCTGTCTCTACCTTGACCCTAACACTAAGGCCTTCATGATGAGTTTCATAGTACTGGTACCATACTGCGGGGATCTAGGGAGCGAGAAACCAAAACGGGCTGGCCTCATCTCTGTCCTCCCTAAGCACAGACTGAACTACCAAAACAACAGACCAGACCGGTCTGTCAAGATCACCAAGGGCACCTTTTGCCCAAATTATTTTAGGGAACCTCAGTGTCCTGTATGCTTCCCTATATGTAAGGACCAGGTATTCATACATGTTTGTATGACGAAAGGTCCCCAGGTAGCAACCCTTGATGGTCTCGACAGACCTGCCTCCTCTGTTCCTTTGGTAGTCATGTGCACCCAAACATTGGCCCCTCTGACGTGCTCAATGAGCAATGGTGACACGTGCCGTTTGTAATTGTGAGTTTATGAAAAAGCATATGTAGGAGGTACAGAGTTGTTGACATATGGACAGGATGAATGTAAAAGAACATATAGTGCTTGGAAATTAAAATTAAGTGGTTGCATCAGTAAGCACTTCATTTTCTTTTACTTTCAATCTGTCTATATTGGGGGGTGAAGACATGGAGGAGATGCAAGAAAATATGTGGAGACTGAGAGAGTAAAAGAGGGTGCGGAAGAAGAGAGCGATGCAGCGTGAACTATGAAGGGAGGATTTCAGAAAGATGGGAGGAAAGAGGAGTGCAAGTGTCTAACAGAGGAAAGTGGCGTGAAGGGGAGAGCAGAAGTGTTTGTGACACTCCGAAGACCACTGACCCTTTCACAGTCATCCCTCTGCTGGGGGAATAAATCACCCTTGCACCCCGTGTTCCTACACCCATGCCTTTGTGCGGCTGTACATTGGCAGGCACTTTGCATGCAGACTTGTAAAACTTTAGCTCAGGGCATTAATAATGTTTATTAAATGGTAAACATGCAGTACCCATTCACAAATTCCATGCACTGTACTTTCTTAGCATCAAGTTTAGCGTCAAGTTGCATACAATAGTACAGTTGTCATGTTCAGACATTGTACACATCGTATTTCTAACATCATGTTGATATGATTGCAAAATATAAAGCCATGCGGAATGACAGCTAACCTCTGTGTTCTGAACAGCTTGGCAAGTGACAGGCCGCCCCTTCATTGCAAATGGGGATAACGTTCGACCAGGTAAGCACCGCCAGCGGACATTTCTCGACAAGCCATACAGATTCAGAAACCACAAGCTCGATTAGCTGCTGCCAACCCAGGAAACCAAGTCATTACCCACTAGATGCATTATGATGATGTCTGGTTTGGGGGAACCTTGCGGAAGCATCGAGTCCAAGACCATTCTCAGCTGAGTGAAATGCAGCCGCTATGACCAGAGAAAGAAAAATGGAGTCCAGCCTGTGCAGCGTGTGATGCAACACCACTCTTCACGTAAAAGTTAGACGCCTGTCGAACATATGAGTGGCCGATGACCCACACTTCCAAGCACCTCGCAGCCCCTATGTGAACCGGAACCTTCAAGACCTCCAAACGAGTGTCGTGGCCACGTAGAGAAAAGGCAGGACAGACGGTAGGTGTAAGAGGCCGATATTCACAGCATATGCAATCTCACATACCCCTTGTAGCAGTAAGAAGACCATCTGACAATTCTTTGAACCGCCGCACCCGACAAACCCATTGCCACAGCCGCTGTTGCTGCCCCAATCCTAAAGGAATGAGTGCCAAATTCAGAGGCATCAAAACCCACATGCTTGAGTACTTGTGAAAACTGCTCACTGGTTAGCAGTGAGTGCATGCTCCAAAACCGTACCCCATGACCCCTGGGAGCGCAGAGCCAGGAAAACCTCCAAATTATACATTGGACAGCACACATTGCCAGGTGCTCTTCCCAACAATACATGGTCACCCTTCCCTTCTGGTCCATTTTAGACGGAGGGATATTGATCACCAGGGACCCCGCATGCCAATGAATGTCACCCAACTGCAACCCCCGTTATGTCTTTCTTGTTGTTGGCCACCAATTCCCCCAGTCTGGAGGCCACAGAAAAGGCTCACATAAAAGCTGCTTTAAATAGAGCGACCACCCAAAGAGATGTACAAGTCTGTCTTCATGCCCCTAGGAGAGAGCCCAGCTTCCCAATGCCAATGGGGTACCTAGAATCTGTCTTGGTCACTTGTAGCCGCTGTCAACACTGGATGGCCCTCCTTACTAGGAAGGATTTAGTTCTATCCTGCACCCCCTGCAATTGGGCAAAAAAGGATATGGGAGCCATGTAGCACCTAGCACATGCAACCGACCTCCCACTCTTCCTCAGGACATTCAGGAAAGACAAAACCGACGACGCATCTGCCCAAGCGGACCCCCTGCTTGGCCAAGGAAATTAACATAGGCAGTGAAAGCCCCCCTCATATGCCTTTTTCGTCTTTGGTGCTAAACTGGCCACCATGAGGCCTGATAGTCTTAGGCACCAGTCTGCCACAGACTCTCCGGGAAGGGCGTTGGGAATTTGTCCACTTGTGGATGGTGGAACCTGAAAACCTGCATCTTAAAACCGTAAAAGGGCATCAGCAGCATTATTGAAGACACCTGACACATGTTTCGCTCTAAAAAACACATTTAACTTAAGACACAGTAATCCAATTATTTTCAAAACTCTGAGAATCATTTTACACATAGCAGCCTGCTGATTTATGCTTTCTACCAGACATATTATCAGACCAGAAAATCAAGGACTGGTTGAGGATTCTATCCGGCCAGGTTGACAATGATCTGGAATAGCTCTAGAAAATCAATGTTAGTCAGTAGTCCCGATTTAACCCACTGTGTGAACCACTGCTGTGCACACCCTGCCACACCAAATATGCCACCCACACTGCCTGGTAAGTCCACAAAGAGACCAAACAACCATCCCATTGCGGTTACATAAGAAAGATTCCCAAATTCTCAAATCCTGTTTTACCTCACTGGAGACTGGTGGTGCTTGACCTTCAACTCCGATATGGCTTGAGCAATGGACCAAGAGAAAAGGCTCCCCATAGTAATGATCCTTAGTGCAAAGTTGAGCTGCCCAACCAGGCACTGCAACTGACGGAGAGTGGCTTTCCCCATCCTTAAGTATGCCTGGATTGCTTGAGAAAAAGTGAGTACTTGATCTCTTTGAAGCCTGGACACCCCTGCAACTGAATCCAATTCAATCCCCAAGAATTGCATTGTGGTGTGGGGGGACACAGTTCTGTCATGTGCAAGTGGATCCCCGAGCTCTTCCATAAGACTAAAAAACTTCCAATGTACCAGCACATTGATCCACCCCAGGGGGACCAATAATGAGGAAATCATCCAGGTAATGAAGTACCCACCGGTGTTGTGCATTGCATCTGAAAGCCCACTCCAAATATGTGCTAACTTTTTCAAAATGGGCACAAGACAGCGCGCAGCCCATTGGCATACACCTAGGAAAGTAGTACTTCTCCTCAAACTGGAAACCCAAGGGATGGAAATCATCCAGGTGGACCAGTAGCAACCTAAAGGCAGACTCAATGTCAGAATTTGTCATCAGCGCCCCAGGCCCCAGCTTCCTGAGCTTCTGAATTGCCTGATCCAGAGAAGCATTCTTGACATAACAGAGAGCCCCATCAATAGCATCATTCAATGATTGGACCTTGGGTGCCGACAGGTTATGGATTAGCCTGAGTTCCCCCGGTTCCTTCTTGGGAACCACCCCCCTAGGGGGGAACAAACAAAGTCCTGCATGGGGATTCATTCAGAGGGCTCTGCCACCTGCCCCAAGCTTAAGTCCTTGAGAATCTTAGCTCTAGCCACCTCAGGGTTGGACCTCAGAGACAGCTGGGTCCTACAATGGCGTAAGCCTGCATAGCCAGGTGATGGTATCCTGAAACCATACCTACAGCCCTCAAACACGTCCTGCGCAGCTCCATGGTTGGTGTATAAATTAAGGCGAGGGACCATTGCCAACATGTTAACAGAAGAAGAGGGCTTTCCAGAGAACAAGTCAATATTCACAGTTCCTGCCAAATCATCACTCTTGTGTCTTGCTGTCCTTATCTCGTGATTTCTTGAAGCACTTAAATTCATGGTGGGAGGCCTGGCTGCAGAAAGCGCTACAGTGTTTAAAATGGCAGATTCCCTGAGGACGGGAGCACATGCATCTGTTGAAATCCCAGCATGCCCCTTTTCTCGCCATAGGCCCCCCAGATGAACCCGAGGCAGTCCCCGCCCTGCCCGAAAGGGCTGCCTCCCACCCCTCTGCAGCCAGTTTGTGTACCACAGCCACGCTATTATATCAATTTGGTCCAAACCCAGGGTAGGTTTATTAGCCTTGATCCTTCTATACTCCCTGTCATAATTCTTCCAAGCAGTACCCTCATACTCATCATGAGAACCCACAATCCTATTCTGATAACACGCTAGCTAGGCTCCCTGGTGATTCAAGCGCTCTGAAATGATGGGTTGGTAAGTTAAAAAGGCCCTCACCCACTTCCTCAATGACTCCTACACTTTTCTCTTCTGAGGCCAAGGGCCACACTCCCTTGAATGAGCACACTCTTTACAACACTTAACCTCATCCTTATCAAATTAGTCAACCAACAGATCAAAAATGGCAATATACGCCCCTATCTCAAATCTTTTCCTTAACCTCTATCGGCACATGCGGTCACAGGGGCTCATGTTCAGAGGGAATTTTACCAAGATCCAAAGGGGGGACGAGTGACAAGTACCTGAACCTGCTGTTGTCTAAATAGAACAAGATGTCATAGAAGTGCTTGCCTCTGCGGATGCATTGGCTGGTTGCTAGACGGCCCCCACTGGCAGAGGTGCTTTCCGACCCCCGGCTGTGCTGGCCACTCAGAGGAATCAGCATTTTTCAACCCCTCACTGCCTTCTATCCCAGTCATGCCACCCTGACCCTTGGCTACCCTTTCAGGTGTTCAGATGTGAGACCAAGCGCTGTGCCCTTCACATAACATCCTCTTCTCCTGTACCCGTCAGGGGGCCTCCAACCAAGGATGGGGGACAGCATACCCATCTCAGACCATCACTGTAGTATGGATGCCAAGTGTCCCACTACATCTTGTTGCCCTACACCTCCGGTATTAGCAATACCCATCGTCACAGCGGGCCCACAACTCACTGATGCAGCCGCTACACTTTCAGTTGTTGCCTGCGCAGGGACCTGGCCAGCTCCCGGTGTAGCCAGAGCAACATTACTGGGGGAGGGTACTGCCACAAGAAGGGGAAGCTAAAGGTGCAGACACATTATCCAGGATCGCCCCTAAACCACTTGCCCCCCGCACTGGGATAGCCTGCCCTGCCTCTGTCTGGACCGACCTACCCCCCCTGCCTTTCCTTTGCCCCCTCACCTTCTTCCAGACTGGGGGGAATGCCTCCCTAGTAGTCACCCCCCCCCCGCCGCGGCCTCTCTGCCTGTTCACTGGACGTTAAATCTGATATTGACGACTGCTACCTCAATTACGATGTGGCCTGTTTCATAGCGTCCATACGATGTATCAGCGTTTCAAACAATGCCTTCGTGCAGGAGCGTTTCACACCTCTATGTCCACCAGCTGCCATAGCAAAATCACACCGGGAGCAAACACACAACACAAGATAGAACACTCAAACCGCGACCGCTGGGCCAGGCCCTACAACGAAAATGCACCCTAACAAATCCCACTGACTAGTCAAAAGAACAGAGGGAAAAAAATACCGCACATGGGCTCCAAAAACATTTTTACAGGCCCACCAAGAGCCTACAATACCAATATGGTGCACAGGTAAGTTAGAAAACCAAGATCCAAGCCTAGCTATCCATTGGTAAACCCAATCTACTTAGCCAGAAGGATACCATCCACTATGGCAAGATTTGGCAGTCCCCTAGTTCAATGTGCCCAAATCACACTCCACCCCTAATTGAACCACACCTGCAGACCCAGGGCCTCCACTGAGATAGATTCGGGTCGGTGAGCGTGGCTCTAACCCATACGGTGAGGTATGCACTGCGCTGCTATAAAGTCCCTGCTGTAGCGTGAGCGGAGCGTCCTTTGCACTGTCTCTGACAGGAACCTGAAAAAGAAAAAAACAGAGATAAGTAAATCCTCCTGCAATGTGTTCTTTTTGGCCAAGCGCAGCTGGTGTGCACTGCCTTCTTGTGTGGACAGCAAGCGGGAACAAAAGACCTGCTCACCCACCGCTAATCCCTTTCTAAGGTGTGTGCACCTGCGGCGTCATCATCATGCGCGGCCCAGAAGTATTTTTAGCCACGCCGCCAGTGCCTGGAGACTACAGAGTGGGGTCGGGGGCATGACGAGCCCCCTTTCCCCACCCATATGCAGGGCCCTCCTGATGGGTGAGTGTGTTGTAAAATCTACACCCCACTGCTATTGTTCTCTCTACTTGGTAAGTAGGTGTAGGAAGCCAAAGACTTAAATTACAGTTGATCAGGTTTAATAGCCCCCAAAGAGATCGAGGAATGACCCAAAAATGCTCAATTACAGGTAGAAATGCAAAGGTCATGTTGGAAAATGCTAAAGATGCATAGTCAAATAGGCAATGCAGGGATCATATAAAAAACAAGTAACGTGTACATTCAGTTTAAAGTAAAAGAAAATTAAGCATTTGCAATGCAATACATCTTGCATCTATGAGAGTTAGAGCTTGTGGTGTTGTAAATGACAATGTCTTTTACCTATGTGTTTTGGTTTGGTTTGGAGAGTAGTGGATGTATGCCAGATGCCACAGCAACCGTCCCAGGCCTGTCACTATAGGAGAGAGGACACAACAAGGCTGCTATCTTGGGAGTGTTTTACCTCATTCCTACAGACTGTGACTGTGATACCCTAGAGATGCAACCCTTTCTAGTGTGTTTACCTAAACTTTTATAGCACCAAACAAGCCACAAGGAGGCACCTTCTTGGCATTTAACCTTGAGAATGAGGGGGTCAAAAGAGTTAGGAGTATTTCTGTGTGTTAAACTTTTAAAGAAATTAATCCTCTACATTTGCAATACCAGCCTAGCGTTTAAAAACATTGACTGTATACAAGGAGAATACCAGAAGAGGCAGGGTAACTGAACAGGAGGCTTCAAGTGTGTGTAGATTGGTGAAACAGAGCTTCAGTGGTAGATGGGACAACAGGATAGGTTGCAGAGGTGCGACATCTGTGACCTTGGGTCAGTGTTTTAAATGGAAATACAGAAGGACCAGTACTCTGTATTCATTTAAAGCACTGCCTTGTGGTAATAGCTCTTGACAGCCCTCGGCTCAGGACTGGGCTGTGTAGAACAGATATGTGTGCCTGAATCTCCTTGGCCTTGATGGTGCCTTTTCGGTGCATACATTTGTGCACTGGCTGAGGGTTTTGAAGTTGTGAAAATTATCTCTGTTGGGGTGGCTACTCAAAATTTGAAGTTTTGGCCTTGCCATCGGGAAGCCTGGTTTGGACAATAGAGTGTTTTTTCGCCTAGACCAGTGGTGCCCAGTGAGGCTCCTACAGGGCTGGCTCACTGGCATTTTTAAGGCTATGAAAAGGATTCAAATATATGTTTTTCTTGGGAATCCAAGGTAGGTCCAGAATCATGTCAGAGTTTCTTGATACCCTCATAAGATAAATTACGCAAAAATAATTTATATGGAACTTATTTACACAATGGTACCCTGCAAGCCTTGCGTGGATCGTGCCTTCTCAGACCTTCAATGGACATGCGTGTTCTATAATGATATGCAATAACGTTTTCTAATAACCTGAACGTATATCTATGATATGTATATTGTACATAAAAACTGAAACATAAAAATGAAATAAAAGGCTGTTGTGCAGTGCCCTGCTTCCTGTGTCACCTTATATTCTATAAATAGGACACTGACTCTTTCAGCTCGTGAAGTCACCAATGTCTCTCCTCTCTGAGTGAGGAGAATGATGACAGAGGCCCAAAGCAAGCATTTCCAACTAGTAGAAAAAAACAGTGTTTAAAATATTTGAAAAGAAAGTACTTTAGACCCATACGAATTATGAAGTGAAAAGTTACCCAGCCCGAATATGCTATGAAGGAGCCATGGCTTTCCAGCCTGAGCCACAGATGACTGTTTCAGAATGAAAAGACATGCAACTAGTAAATTAGGCAAAACTTTTGTGTACAGAAGCAAACAAAGACTGTCTGACTACAAAACACCAGCTTCATTTTAAATGGCAAGTTAGAATTATAGAAGAGAAACAGAAACATAAATATTCACATAGAAGAGGGGGCGTTGGTCTGCCAACCAGCCTGGAGTCATGGCTTCTCCAGTTATGTTCTATGCTTGTGTGTGTGTTTTTTTTCAGGCACAAGGGTCAACATACACTAAGAAAACCTACAGTCTTAAGTTTACTCCTACATTAAAGGGGAGATTTTTGATTCTGATTTTGGAATTCTTTAAGAATTCTAGAAGTAATCCTTGGAGCCTGCAATAGTCACAACTTTTTGGAAGTATTCAGAATCATAGGCAGTTACACATACATAACTGCTTGTGGGAAACACTTTCGGATGAGAAAAAAATTATTACTAAGACATTTACCTTTTCTATCTTTTTCCCCCGTTTTCTACCGGGAAAATGTTTTTCCCAGTGGAGAAGCCACATCTCCTACAACTCCACATATTTTAGGGATGTTTCCCCTCATTCTGTTACTAAAAAATTATTTATTCCTTTCTGTAACAACAGTAGCTCTCTTAACTTTCCCATGCTGTGGATGTTTGTGAGTAGTTACCAATTCATACATTTGTCAGTATGCACAAACTGTCTACGTCATCCCCACTGTGGAATGCACACCCATGAGAGGAGATTTACTCCAACCTAATGTTACATAATACAGGTGTTATATTATGAGGGTTTAAAATAAGTTATAAGCTCAAATTCATATTCCACTTTTGAAATCAAGCCATTTACACAGGTAACTTGAACCTATACATGCAAATGACTGTGAATCGAACAATGAGTGCTACGGGTCACATAAGCCCAACTTCCTGCTTCCAGGGAAATTATTTGACAAGTAAATCTCACAGTGCCCAATTAGGTGCTGGGAAAAGGTTTGCATTCAAAATATACCTACAGACCAGGATGTGGACATTAATCCAGTCTAGGGTGGCCACTGTCCATGTCACTGTTGTGGCACTGGATATCGCAGTGGTGGTGTCTTTTGTTATATCAGGCTGATGCTTGGTCCCCTTTCTGGTTTTGACATAGTTTGGTTGTGTGCCACAGCCATATATGAGAAATCATACAGATCTTTTCCAGCTGGCAAGCAGCTCTGTGTGAATTGTAATATTGAATACAATATTCTGAGACATGGTGAAGCAAATTCCGCTCCATCGTTTTTAGCTTGTCTGTGCCATAACAAGCTGGGACAAACCATGTGAGAATTAATTTGGCTCAGCCATTCAATGGACATTCTGTTGGAACACCTGGGCCATGGAGCTGTGCAATTTTCAGCTACTCGTCAAAACAGAACTGTGCCAATGGTGCAGTCCTCATATAGGTTTTTAAGGTATATTGGCAATAATTTCACCTAACAACTAGGGGATTCTATAAGGCACCTTCTTTACACCACAGGGCTTTGTTAGACCATATACACTCTGAAGGAGGACATATGAATCCCGAAATGCAACAAATATAAAGCATACAGCATAAGTGTACTTCTGGTGTGTAGTCACAGATCACACAATGTGAATAAGCTAAAACAGTCATGTCCCCCTCTGGCAGTGCCTCAGCTCTGACCTCTCTTAAAGTGAAAGAAGATGTCCAGAAATAGTTGGTCACATGACAGCAATATTTGTGTGTATTGAAGATGCCGTGAATCGCTGCTCTGAAACTGATCAATGTTGTGGTAATGCTGAGAGTGGATGTGTCCAAGTCTGTGAAGCATAAATAGATGTTGCGCCAGCCACCAATTCTCAGTGTCTCACAAGTCATAGATAGGAATCATGTATTACTTTAGAGAAAATATTAACTCCTGTGTTGGAAACCTAGACTGCTTCATGTATACTTAATTCAGGTAAAGATGCATTCCTTTTCATAACCCCATTACAGAACAAATGCAATAACAATAATAATAAAATTATAATGATCATTTAAGTAGTCCACATTAAGCATGCAGTATCTCCTCTTGGTGCATGTCAGTAAGAGGAAGGGCCACTGGAATGATGCAGTTCTGTGACTCTGGCATATTCCGCAGAGGCAGATCCTTTCCAGAGGTCATCTGGTCACTTTTTAGTTGCTGACTCTTGTGGTCATGCATTAAACTGGTACTAATAAGGAGAAATCTTTGCTCAGCCGGTATTAATGTGTGTTAAATCACACGCACCAGCTCAACAGCCTGTAATTCTGGGCAAAAAATATCTAATCTCCCTTTGCTACCAAAAATGAATGTGTTCTTGTGTAATGTAAATTGCTGTAATACCTTTGTATTGAGTTTGTGCTAACTGAACTCTATTTGAAGAAGCCCAATTTGCACCCAAAGGCTAGATGTTTTTTGCTATCAAGCTTAGGGCCATGAAGTGCTTGGGTCGCCATCTTCTTGCCTAGAACTAACCTATGTGCTTGGTTGGTGATTCTCAAGAGGTTATCAAGAACAAGTGTTATCGCCTATTGTTACGGTCTACGGACATGAGAATGTCACAGATTACAATCCTGACATAGCTTTTTCACCTCTTCATCTCTGCAAGGTTGATGCAAATGAATAACAGCAATTTTGTTAAGAATGGCACCTGCTTTGCAGTGCTATGAAATGGCAGATCCTGATTTATCAAGAGCTATATTAAAAAAACAAGTTATTCCCAGACTGCACCAACATGCACCAGATAAAGAACCCTAGGGAAGAGGATGTGGCGTAAGAGTGAGAGCTGCTGACTTTGAAACTGGGGAACACGGTTTGAGTAGCGGGCTGGCTCTACATCCTGTGATTCTGTGCAAATCACTTAATCTGTCTTTGCTACCAAAAATGAATGTGTTCTTATGTAATATAACTGGCACTGTAATACTTTTGTATTGAGCTGCACTATATAAAACTGCAAAAAAAATAAGTGAAGCACTCCAATCCTTTTGTGTCGAGTTTGCGCTACATAAAACTGCAAAATAAAGACCCCACGGACATAGCAAAGAAACAGCAAGATGCCCAAAAACAAGGAAGAGGAAGAAACAACATACCGCCATGACCGTGAAGCAGTGAGGCCAAAGAAAAAAATTGTGCGTCACACTAAAGTACATGACCGATCGTGCAATAATCCATGTAACAGGGTCTGTCTCCAAGGTGGTAACATAACTGCCTTAAGGTGGGACAAATGAAAAGCATTTACCAACGACCTCAAGGGATTTTTGAAAGGCAGGACAAGGAACGAATGAAAGTCATGGGCATGAGATGGCCCTGGTTAAAGCCCACAGAATAGATTACAACATTTTGAGAAGAGCAGCGTTTGCGTGCTGCTATGCTGGACCTAAAGATTTAGCTGAAAACTATAAGACAGTAAATATCGGTATAGCTGGATACAATTAGATCACACTATGTTCCTGATTCATGAAAAACGTAAAAGTGTGATGAAGGTTTGCATCTTTTCCTGAACATACTCTTATGCTTTTTCGATTCACAAACATTTCCAAAGATATGCCTAGAAAGCTGCACCAGGTGCAGATTTCCAGGTGAACTATTGGTAGTAACTTCTACTCTTCCTGTGCACAAACAGTAACATAGCAAGGATGACATGGACCTTGGTGCACGTAAAAAACGACCCCTTTGTCTCCTGGTGTGGTAGTAAACATCCAGCAGTTACCAGGGTTCATGCGGCCACCCAGGCTACTGCGCCTCAGAGCACTGCACCTGCTGCACCAATGCCAATGGTAGCTACTCCCCTGAGCAGAAATGTACATAACATCAATTTTAGCATGGGAGAAAGGCGGTCCCTGTGCAAATGTACATTTTCTTCTCTGCAGAAAAGGCATGTCTTCCTTCCAGAAAGCGACTTCCCATACACCACCACCAGTTGGCAGGGTGATCAGTTCCCCTTCTGATCCTGGAAGAGGAGTTACTACTTTTCGACTATTTCTATGGTGGAAAGGGGTTAGATTGGAGTTTATGAATGCCCAGTAACGTTCATGTTTGTGGGCATTCACAAACTTACAAGGCAAAGCACTTCTTCTCCCGTATTTCCACCCTTTATGAGGGATTTGCTATTGCACGTGTCCACATTTCAGGAATTTGTACTTGTAAATCCATTTATGCCTGCCAAGAATCGTTTTGTGGATTCCTGTGTATATAAAAGAATTATGTGCATATGTTTATGGCCCAAAATAATTGTATGAATAGGGCAATATGTCTCTAATAAAACAGTATGTTCTTCAATGACCGTACGACTGACTGTGATGCTGCAGAGGGACAGGGTTGGGACAATATCGTGATGAAACTGCCTAGGCAATACTACTTCCACAGGATGCTGTATTTCCCTGGAGAATTATTACCTCCCCATTCCTGGTTTCGCAATGGTGAATTTAGGCCCATATTTACACATTTTTAGCGCCACATTCGCGTCATTTTTTGACGCAAAAACAGCACAAACTTGCAAAATACAATTGTGTTTTGTAAGTTTACGCCATTTTTGCGTCAAAAAGCGGCGCAAATGCTGCGCTAATAAAGTATAAATATGGGCCTTGGTATTTTGTGGTTTGTTGCTTGTTTTCCCATCACAATCCTAATATAACAGTTGGTATTAAACAGAGGGAAAACATTTAGTGGGATCAACCTCAGAGAACTATATGCTAAAGGCTGATGCTTCTGAACTTAAAAGGAGACCCCTAGGAATCCAATTCTCTGCTCATTTCTCCACAGTCCGTAACCGATACTAATTTGCATATTAAGTCAGTTTGATAAACACCCACTCAGCAGAAAAAATAATTTGAACTCAATGAATTTTGCATGACCAGTGCAATATCATGAACAGTACAAAAACATACATCAGAGATAAATCAGTCACCGCTCATCTGCCTCGCTGCTTAAATTTATAAGCAGGAGTTTGGTAATGTGAACTGATTGCTATCTGTAGCGCTTTATGACTGCTGGTGGTTGCCGGTGTGGGGCACCGGCACTTATTTTTCTGCATCGCCGCATTTAGGCCCGTATTTATACTTTTTTTGCGCCGCATTTGCGTCGTTTTTTTACACAAAAACGGCACAAACTTGCAAAATGCCATTGTGTTTTGTAGGTTTGCGCCGTTTTGCGTCAAAAAGCGTCTCAAATGCGGCGCTAAAAAAAGTATAAATACGGGCCCTACTACAAATAAAAGGTGCAAATGTGAAAGACACAGGAAGAGAAGGACGAAAAAGCGTCACAAAGGGAGAAAGCATAAACCTGCAAGAGTGAGCTGAAGGGGCAGGAAGTGGGCATAAATGTCTTAAAGAGGTCCGAGATGGTTTTAGGATTACGCTACCTCCGTATTCTGTGCCTGCACATTTAATTGCAGCAGCCGTGAGTTGCAGAGGAGAGCTTTGGGCACCTGCACGTGTTTATTTACAAATTAAGCTCTGGTTATAGGAGAGAGAAAGCTTGGTGGAGGTATGTGTATTCGAGAGGCGTTGTTGTGTTTGCCGCACTACGGGGTGATTCGTTGCTTTCCTTATCGTTCTGTTTCCATTCTCTGGAATGGTCATTGCTAAGTGGTATTTCCGTAGCTTCACCATGTATCCCACGTTGATTGCACAAGGGCAGCATGCAGTGTTCAGTGTGCAATGTTGTCTCCTGCTCCTATTTTCGACCTTTGCTGGTATATTGTTCTGGTTGACTGCGGAAAACATTGCTATCTTTGTCACAGATCCTGTAAGGAAGTCGCAGAATCCGGTGGTTTAGAAAATATACCCTTTTTTAGTGGAATAAAATTATTGCACATACTTGTTACCTTCATGAAACCATTGTTTTATATTTTCAGATGAGGCCCATGTTTAAGCAAAGAGCCTAATGCTTCTGCTGCTTAAAGTCCGCAATTTTCATCCCATATTTTACCTGTACAAGTGACATGTCAATAAGAAAGAAAACTAAGTTTAATAATTATAGGCCACCATGTCCATCTCCAGAAGCTAGTGAGGTTCAACAAAATTAGCATGAAGATTGTTTGGGGGGTAACTTTTTGTGGTGTTCACACTACAGATCGACCTATAATTTCCCCATTGGTTAATCTTTCGAAAGGCCGCCGGAAAGAGTAAGCCGCATCTTTTTGTCACCTTTTCTATTGCTTAAAAAACAGTTATTAGCCCAATTGTATAGATTTGGGTCTCCGTCAATAGGTTATGGCAAGGAATTTTAACTTGGCAATGGGAGTTCCCTTCTTTCAGTTTTCATCCTCTGCATTTGAGTTGAAAGACTCCCCTCTCATTGCCTCCTTGCACCCCAAACCTTCATGCACACTTTTGTTAAACGCCACACACCGGCTTTTCGATCTTTCCTTGCCTTCCAATTCCCCTCCCAAGTACGGTAACCATATTTTGAAAGCCAAAAAACGGGAGATTTTCCAAACTAGAAGAAGGAATAATTCAACAATCACCAGAGGGGCACTGAATAACAGCACTCGTCAGTACAGAAACACAGGTGCGGCATTAAGATAATAGATAACAAGCACTGACAAAGCCAATAGATCTCGCCTGTACAAGAGGTATTGGCTTTAACAATATGGTTTGCCATGTTCTACACCAGTGTGATTGCTGTTCAGCATGGATACAAGTTAGTGAATTGGAGTATCAGAGTGGAGTGGGTGAGTAGAGTGTCAGAGACTGGATTTCTTGGAGTTTCGTAGAGTGGAGAAGGGGGAGTAGAGTGCCATAGAGTTGGGTAAAGTGGAGTAGAGTTCTGTTGTTCAGTGGCAGATAGTTTCGTAGAGTGAAGTGAGGATGAATAGGGTGGAGTGGGTTGGAGGTTTGAGGTAGCAGGGTGGATTGGATTAAGGTAGCCTTGGTTGGATTGGCGTGGGGTGGATTGAGTGGTGTGCAGTGGATTGTGTAGGGCAGATTGGATTGGAGTGAGGTGGATTGAAATGGTGTGAGGTAGATTGTATTGGGGTGGATTCGATTGGGGTGAATTAGATTGTATTGGGTGGTTTGGATTGGAGTGATCGGGCCGGGGTGTAGTGGATTAGACTGGACTGAGGTGGGGTAGATTCGATTGGACTGGGGTGGATTAGAATGGACTGAATTGGGGTGGGGTGGGGTGAACTGAATTGGAGTAAGTGAATTAGATTCAATGCAATGGAGTGGGATGGATTTGATTGGACTGGAGTGGGGTGGATTGGATTGGAGTGGGGTTGATTGGATTCACTGGATTGGAGTGGGGTGGGCTGGATGGAATGCAGTGGGGTGGACTGAACTGGGAAAGGCTGGGGTGGGTGGATTGGATTGGGATTGAATGGGGTGGAATGGAGTAGAGTGTGGTGGATTGAGTGAGTGGGGTGAATTGGAGTGGGGTGGGATGGAGTGGGGTAGGGTGGAGTGGGTGGATTGAAATGGGGTGGGTCTATTGTATTGGGGTGTAGTGGGCTGCAGTGGGATTGGCCGGATTGCAGTGGGGTGTATTAGATTGGAGTTGGGTGTGTTGGATTGGACTGGGGTAGATTGAAGTGGGGTGGATTGGAGTCGGTGGATTGTATTGGAATGGGGTGGAATGCATTGAGGTGGGTGGATTTGAGTGGGATTAGGTGGATTGGGGTGCAGTAAACTGAAGTAGAGTGGGGTGGATTGGAGTGGAGTGGAGTGCTTTTGAATGAATTGGAGAGGAGTGGGGTGGATTGTATAGGAGTGGGTAGGATGGGATTGGAGTGGGGTTGGATGGATTGCTTGGAGTGGGGTGGGCTGATGGATTGGATTGCATGGGGTGGACTGTACTGTGATAGGGTGGGTGGGTTGGATTGGGATAGAATGGAATGGGTTGGAGTGAGTGGGGTGGATGGGAGTGAGGTGTAGTGGGGAATTTATTTAATACACTTGCTGCAGAAGCCAGTTCGAATGGCATGCACAAACATTTCTTCGCACCAAACATTGTAATGAAGGTAAGGAGGTCTGGCTCTTTACAGCAAGTGGTATTTGGTGGTATGCTGATCTGAGGTCAAGTAGTGAGAATATTTTTGACCCGTTCAGATTAGCTAACAATTCTTGAACTTTGAGTAATGGGTGACAATCTATTATGGTGTTCTAATTGAGAGTGTGTAAGTCAATGCATAGACGCAATTCACCTGACTTCTTGATTATAACTACCGGACTGACTCACTCAGAGGATCTGTTTCTACGATAACACTTTCTTTAACTCACTTATCTAATATATTCTTGAGATCAGATCTAACGCTTAACGACAGAGATCTGACCTTGTGTGCAATGGAAGTAGCATCCTCTTTAAGTTTTATCAAATGCTCAAATTTCTTGATATTACCTATTTTTTCACTGAAAATGTTTTCAAACATATTGAGAACATTCTCAAGCTTTATATATTCCACATTTTCATTTAATGAAATATAGTTGTCAGCTAGCACAATGGGATTTTCTGGTCCAGGGACTAAAATAATTCCAAGTCTGGATTGGTCCTGCCTTCCAATAATGTTTCTTCCTTTGATTGCAACATAAATGTTTGTTATCTTTTGCCTTCCCAAACAGCAAAGAGTATCTACGAAATACCCCATCATGTTGATATCCTATTCCCCAAAAGCCTTAGGGTGTATATCCATCTCTGTCAATGAAGGTGCATTCCATTTTTCCTTAAAACGAATGTCTGAAATGATGGTGATGGGGGCACCCGAGTCAGCAATCATGTTGATTATAACTTGCCCAGTCATTGCTTTGCACCAAGGACCCTTCACTATTTTAGATGTCTTGTTATCTGTAGAAACAGTGGGTAATAACTTGGACAAAGCTTCTGAGGAATGATCAGAAACAACATCAACAGTGCTGACTCTTACTGGGTTCTTGTCTCTCCTGCCAACAGATTGGAAATGTCCAACATTTATTGCAACATTTGTTTGAAACTGGACAATTTAAGTTATTAGCTAAATGAGACCTGGAGCCACATTTGTTACAGATGTACCTTTGTTTTCCATTTCAACAGCTGCTACAGTCTCCAAAATTATCAACCACATTTATTTCTGATTTACTTAGTGGTGCCTCGGATTAAATCATTTTAGTTGAAATAAGAGACCTTTCAATGCTTTTTGCAATTTCAAAATCTTCTGAAAGTGCGGGGTCTCTACGGCACAGCAATCTTTCTTGGAGCTCTTTTGAGCCACAACTATAAACCAATTGGCATTTGATATAAGTGTCAAGAGAATAGCCAAAGATGTATGAGGATGCCAACAACCTCAGAGCTGATATATATTCTTCAATCGACTCCTCCACGTTTTGTTTCCTCCTAAAGAAATTGAAGTGTTCTGATAAGACATTTGGCTCCTCAAAAAACGTGTTTGCCAGCCTTGTTACAGCCTCAGTACAGGCATTCCAAGGCTGAGCCCATCCTTAGGGTCGGTCTACCTGAGGAAGGTTATCGTAGACCTGTTGTCCTTCGTGTCCAAGATGTCCAAACAATAAAGCAAGTTTTCTTTCAGGTTGAAATGATGTGAAATCAATTCCAACTGGATGGTTTTCAAGTTGCCTGACCCAATGTTTCCAACAAACGCTGGGTTTGCCAGGTTTTGGAAGAAACTGATTGATTTGGAGTTACTGGGAATTCGTTGCCATGTTTAATTAGCACAAATAACGATTGTAAATAAATGAATACATTTTTTAGCAGTCAAGAGTGTACACAATAAAACATCTTAGTTGCAAAATGTTAAAATTGTATTCTTAAATACCTTAAATACCTCTGGTAAATAGCTCTTGTTATATTCCTCAGCAACAATGAAAGCGATGCACCGGAAATGGTGTTACATTAATTGAGATATGCCCACCTGCAACATGCTGCGGTAAAACAAGCTGTGTGAAGAGTAACTAGACAAACGGAGAGGGTTTATCGTGCATACAAGCTCAATCGTGCTTAAAACAACAGTGTTGACGTGCCAGGAGACGTCACTGAAGCTGATGTGGGTGTGGCAGCACTGATGTGTCTCGTGCGTCCATGCGCACATGCAAGTGTGAGACTCCTCTCGCGGTTCTGGGTTTTTTGCTGCGGCACCTACCAAGAACAGAAAGGATTTCCAGCTTCCTTCTGAAATGTGTCAAACATATCGCTTGCGGCAAATGAATGTAGAAGTGATTGAAGAAGCTGTTACGTCGTTGGGGTAGGTGTGTCCTTACTGGTAGAAATTAATATTCCAAGGTTGGTGGGGTAAATTCTGCTGGTTGCTCGTTGCCAATATGTAGAGTAATGAGTCACACTCCCAGCTGAAGTTGCGAGGTTTATTGGAACAAGAAAAGTGCAGAGCAAGAAACCCATGACCGCTCTTCATCCATCTCCAATGCTTCCTGAGAAACTGAATCAGGTACCAGAAAACACCTAAAACAGATGAAACAGAACATGGGAGAAGCATTGAAAATATACATTCTAATCCTCGTGGATTATAAACTAAGTAAACATTTTTTACATTTTACGTTATGTACATACAATAGGGGCACAGCATGTGCCTTTGTGTGAAGTCTCCTGTTGACCTGGGACAAACAGGGAATTCTCCATGTTTTTTTAAGAAAACCCTCAACACATAACAGATGGTGGGCTGGGAAAGGTAAACGCAAAACTCAATCGAACCATAGGCAGGCACTCGGGAGCCCAAGACAACAGGCTCTGTTTGGCCTAATCATTCTCTCCCGCCTATTTCTTCGACCCAGTGACCTATCAAGGATGCCCGGGGCCCTGATGCTAGCAAGAAAGAAAATGGGCTCCTGGTTTAGTAGCAAAAGCATCCATAATTGTGGAGCCGTGGGCTCCGGTGAAACTGTACTTGCTGCATGATTGATATTTTAGCCCCTTTCTTCATCTTTCAGGCTCATCTCGGGGGTGTCAGGAGGCAGTGAGACCCTCTGTTGAAATGCTGTAGCTACTAATACCCGGTGTTTTCATTAACTGGACAAGTAACCAGATCCAGCCCTGTCACAGGGATGCCTCATGATGTATAATCATCTTCAAGTGCTAAAGGTATAGCGATGAGATCTCAGACAGTGGGGTTGGCCTTGACTGGTGACCTCCAGACGTCCATTAATGTGCAGTTGGAACTTTCTCAGCCTTTACAAAGAAATGTTATTATTTAAAGGTCATTGGTAATGGTCGCCCTCAGGTTCATTGGTAGCGACTTGCACATCAGGGCTCTGTGGTATTGCTTTTATTCCACTGCTAGACCCCATGCTTGGTGAAAGTGGTGCGAACTGTTAGCCCAGGACCTGTGCTGGACCAGTGGTGTAACAAGATTTGAGGGGGCCCTCTGCACAGTACAGGGCGGGCCCCCTTTAGGGACTCACAGAAGAGCTCCCAGGCCAGAGAACTGTGCTGAGGGGGGCCCCTGAAGCTTCCCCCTCCCACCCCGCACCGTGGGGGCTTTGGGGCCTTCCTTATGCCACTGTGCTGGACACACGATAACTGAGCAAGTTGAGGTTGCTGGGTGGTTCCCAGATCCTTTACCTTTGTATAGAAAAAAGAATCAAGGTATCACACAAGTTCATTTGAATCAAGCATTTGTAATGCAGTGGGTCACACATTTGCTCGAGTTAGAGCTATTAGCATTGTAAACTCCTAACCTGACTTTTCTTGCCACATAAACTGAAAATGAAAAGAAAAACAGTTTCACAAAAGCGAACTGACGGCCACCATGAGCGTGAAGGAGACACACAAAAGGGAATAGAAGTTCGCTCTCAGTCAAATGTATCGGCAAAAGTGCAATTATCCATGTAACATGGTCGATATCATGCAAAGCGCTTGACTACTGCCCAGACAGATCGCACTGCATAGGAAATAAAAAGAAAAAGTAGTCCAGAAGCCATGCGGAAAACATGGAGCCTCACACGTTTTCAGTAGTTTAGCGGTGCTCTTGAGGTGGGGCTAAACACTGTAAAAGGGATGATGTATGCATGCCTTTCACTAATGAATTCAAGCGAATTTTAAAAGACAAGGCCACAAACCAACCAAACTAATGGGAGTGACATGGGCATGGTAAAAAGTCCACAGAGAGATTACAACAGGGACCCAAGCGCTTGCACGCTCGACCCTAAAAACATGTTCACTCCTTGCTCTAGGTGTTGTGTAGGGGATGTATTAAAAATCTGACAAGTCACTTGGACTTTGCAAGGTGTTACGGGCCTTCAGTTCACCTTTCGGATATGTGACACAAAGGGATGTTGCTTACCAGTTTTGTAGGGTGAAATATACCAGGACGGATATTTAGATGAAATACCTATATTTAACTGTATTGGAGTATGATACTCATTCATATATTTCGAACCTACCTTTCATGTTATTAAACTAAGCATTCTTATAAAGACTGGACAACACATCTATTGTCCCCCAACAGGCACCAAACTTAGTAAAATGTACATATCAAATGCTTCCCAGATGTAGGCTTCCCTTCTTCACCACACCACATCAGCTTTTCATCGCCCTGATCTTTTTTTCCTTCTCTTCTCATTGAACTATGCACAGTAGTTGTGGTAAAACATTTCCATAGTGGAACAATACTTTTGCTTGAAACTCTTAAATAAAAGCATGGATGTTAGTGAAAATGGGTGTATTTGCACCGTCTGATTTGATTCTGGTGTGAAAGTTCCAGATAAATGGTCAAAGATCAAGGTGCATGAGTTACTCAAGAATCACATATTTCGATGTTATTTTGTATTACGAAAAAAATCTATGTAGAACTTGCAGGATTACAGTCGAGTAGTAGTGTAAATAACTAGTGTTCGTATTGTATTCTTCCTTTATCAATGTCCTATAAGCAGCCAGTCAGTCCTTCCAAAAGTCAAACTGTTTTTTTGCTGAATGCCTGTTTGTAGGAAGTAGATCACACTCAGGATGTGAAAGGTAAAGTATTTATTGGGGGACAGGTAGTATGCCTCTTCACGCCATTGACTTAAGAACCAGTAATAGTGACAGGTCTGCAGGGAATATTGATACTTCTGGTTCTTAGGTAAACACCCCATCTTCGTTGTCAAATTGTAGTAAGTAGTTCACACTCAGGATGCGTAAGTTAAGGGTTTTATTGGGGTACAGGTGGTATGCCTCTTCACGCCACGGGGGTCCTTCCAACTGTCACTTACATTCTCTCCTCTTTATTCTAGAATCCCTACAGCCTCCGCGAGCGTGCAGTAAGTATCCTAGATACCACACTTGTGAACACTGCAGTAGAAACATTTACCTACTGAGCTAACTCACCATGTTACTCTCTACCAATGTATTTATAGCACAACAATAAGCAACCCAAGATCTCTCCTCTTCTGTTTGCTCTGCCCCGCAATGATGAACCTTGGCCAGAGCGCTCACATCCTGACAAGTTCCCATGAGCTCATACACTTCCTTCCTCTGGAAACACGTGTGTTTCCCTCCACTCCCAAGGAGGGGCCAATCAGGAGAAGGCTGGGAAGTGGGAGTGGGGCTGGCTCGGTTCCCATTGTTTGCACAGACTAGAATGTCTTCCTGTTTCTCAAGGAGCCCGCTTGTTGGGTACACAGTGGTCTGGTGTTTGTAGCAGTCTTCGAGTCAAGTGTAAACAAAAACATGGCGGGAACTGCAAGTGTCTCCTGCCACCAGTGGACGGTAGAAGCTTGATTTCAATTAGGCATTCACCTGCACGTCCTCCACATTTCAGAGATTCGATGTGGAATTACCAATTTAATGTTTACTTATTGGACTACAGATTAATATTGACATTCATGAAACATCTGTTGTATCAAGAAACATACTTGTTCGTAAATTTGCACTTTTCAAACTAAAATCAAACGTTATTTGTTTAAATGTGTTAATTTCATCAAAACATCAGTGTACTTTACACTGATGTTTTAAAGTTGTATCAATAAGTTTTCATTTTTTGACAGGTGGAAGTGTTATGGTGTTTCAATGTCTGCTTTCAGTGCTCATGGATGATTGTGTATGCCTACAGACCGCTACGTTATACAAATTCAAAGACATGTACATAACAGAACACACTGGTATAGGCCAACCCTTGCCTCGCCACCTCCCTCTTCGAGACAAAGAGAATTAATGGCACATAGTTCTTAAGATTGGACACAAGACTTTGGAAGTCCTCCCAACAAGAATTAGAAATGTACAAGATCATCTGAGGCTTGAGAAGGAAGTGAAGACCTGGCTCCTCCCTATCTTAGAACCACCCATCAGCGTGGCTCAAAAAACGGAACAACACCTGCGATAACTTCAAGAAAGACACAACAATGACGTAAATAGGGCATTTTCATTAACCATCTGTACCTATGGGGAGGTTTCTTACAAGTTGGTTGCTTTTGTGGATGCCCCATGGAATATTATATCTGGGAATTGTAAGGACTGCATACTTGTAGCCACTCTTCATCACTTTTGAACTAACCCCAAATCATTATGAAATCCACGTATCCTGTGCATGAAGAGGGTGGCTGTTGTCGCTCTGGGGAAGGCAATCAATTTAAAGCATTTACTAGCTGCTGCAGATTACTTACGAAGGCTGTCTTTATGTAGTGCACACTTGTGCTCAGAAATTAGACCCTATAAGGCAGTGGTCTCCAAACTTTTTAATGTCGCGCCCCAGCAGTTGAAAAATAAAAATCCTTGCCCCCCGTCAGAATTTTTCACAATTGTTTTATAAAGATGGCAATGTTTAAATATGTCTAGACCTATTTAAACATTGCAGTTAAGTAGTGATACCTTTTTAAAAATGCAATAACATGCTTCTGCTTAAAACAAAGGCATGCTATCTGTATAATGTTTCTTTTGGCCAGAGTCTGGAGCTCCACCTGGGTTCACTTGAGGTCCCCCTAACCCCCCACACCCCCAGTTTGAAGACCTCTGCTATAAGGCATTTAGGTTGGCTGCCTTTGAAAGCTGCATGATGTAAATTGTCCCTTTTTTCCCTATAAGACTGCTGTACCTAAACTTTCCCAACTAATCAGTAACTCTCTCTTCTGGAGTCACTCTATGGAATTCCTCTCTTTGCTACCTGTAACCATCAAGTGCCTGAACATCTCCCTGGTACTACTCCGGAGCAGAATCAAGGAACTCTCTCTGTGACTGTCCGCAGCTCTCCGCTGTAGGCTTATGATCTCGTCCGGTCACTCCTGCAGGGACACTCAGATCACTTTTTATGAATGCCTGTATTCAGACTATAACTAAGAGTACTTCTTGCGTCTTTCCATGGTTTATATGGAGCGTTTCCCATAACTTTTGTATCCAAAACACGGCAAGGTTGCTCTGCTGGGCTGCATTTACCGTGATATCATTCTGTAGAGACCTGCAGAATAATTCACATCAATCATCTAAACTGAAATATGGGCATTCCATTTCTCACTCTTCTATGCCGGAACACCGCGAAGCACAGCAGTCCAAGAAAGGACAAGATACAAATGTTGTCACCGAATCATAACACTTTAACAGCTCCCAAGCGGGCTACACTGCAGTTCAACACCCTTCCAACCAGGCACACACACACTGTGTAGAATGCAACCGATGCCTTACTGTGCTTCTGCTCCTAGTCCGGGGTAGGAGTATGCATACTGTCTTTGTTCTGATCCTGTATGGGAGATGTTTTCTTGTCTTGCACGGTAACCATTGAGATGTGGCTATTGTGTCAGGAGATGTAGCACTTAGCAACATGATGGATAAAGTAATGTGAGAGATAGACGCGCAGATTGGGATTATGAGTAAACTGGCAGCTTTGATTCCCTCCGCCTGTCGCTTTACAGTATTTATGATCACTGTCTACAAAGCTGGTCACTGCACACGGTCATCCATGCTGAGATTTTTGTTTTTGTTTACGGTCCTTAGCAGGCATAGGATGGACGGAGGGGCAGTCTGGAGATCTGCTCCTTTGTGGGATGGAAAGTGTATGTTCTCTTTTGCTACGAATCCTTCATCAACATTATAAACCACTTAAAGGTTATTGGGTCCCGCTATGGATAAAAGAGGAGGTTTTTTTTGGACAGAAGCTAAGCAGGGTTACGCTCACCGCACTAGTATTTTAAGAATGCATTGAGGATCGCCCAAGAGGCTCTTCTTGTTGGACACTTAGGACCTCTTGTTATTATTGAGTAACACACTATTCAAATGGGCACAGTACCAATTAAGCAATCATGAACTACGTGAAATGATTTTCAGTGTTCTAGAGGTATTAGCTTTTTGCATTCTTCTAATGGAGAGCTCTGTCACTCTTTAAACAAGTTTTGACAAAGCAGAACGGTTACACCCTTAGCATTAGTACAGACTTATAGGATTTGTAATAGCTTGTTTATAAGACCATCTTGTTTTTTTTCTTAAAGTAGAAGTAGAAGCATTCCAAGATAGCCCCTATGCATGTGCATATACACAGCTTTGCACGTGCATAGGTGGCCATCTTAAAATAGTGTTAATACCATTCACATACTGCTTGCTACCCCAGTGATTAGAGATGTTGGATGGGGTAGAGGGGTTGGGGCAAACAGATGCTGAGGTGGGTATTCTTTTTTTAATAACGAGAACAGGACAGAACCGTAAGGGGGTAGAATGGAGATTTAAAGAAAGGGAGATAGATAGTCCTTCATACAATGCAATCTTTAGTATTGAACTCAACACTGGATGGACATCCAATCAAAACACGACACCAAAATACTCCTTGATAAGAATAATTAAAAGAATAGAGTGAGAAACTAACAAATCAGAAGCAGGGAAAAGAGAGAGACAAGAAAGCCATCAAATCATGAACAGGGGGTAGACACAAAGCCAATTCTAAATCTATATTGGAATCCAAACATCTGCTGCCAATACAAAGCTAAAGATGACCGTAGGTGGAGCCTTAAAAAAGTCTATTCTGTTTGCCTTCTCTTGTCTCACTTCACAATAAGGAATTTCTTGACATAAAAGCAAGATATTTGCTCAGTCATGAAGTATCGGGACAAAAAAACGAGTCACATTTTAACATCACATAATAATGATTTTAAATGGCATACACACCATTACACAATGTTTCCTAATGTTGCTATGTGCTGGTATGTTCTCGTTACACAACCTTGCACATTTAACCTACAAACTATTGAACTGCAGGCATAGCTGCCAAGAGGACCTATGTCATCAGGAACACCTTTATTTGTATATGTAATGTTAGCATGGAAAGGTAATGATACAAATCCCATCATGCAAAGTGCCTGATGCCTAAAAAAAAAACAGCATTAGCAAAAGATATTGTGGACGACCTAAAAACATTTGACATCTTGAATCCAGCTAGTTGTCTGCCCTCTTTTTAGGTATCCACCAAATGACTTTTGTGAACGGGGGTCATGATGAAAGAGACTATCCAAAGGTCAATGGTGGAACAAGACCGTCCACCATGTCCATGACTACTGGGGTAAGGCCTCGGCTGGGCCTCTGACGGGCAGGGGCCTCGTGGCGCACATTGCCCACCAGTGAGGTCATACTGGTGGCTGATGGCCTGTCTCTGGAGTGACACCACGACTCTACGAGCAGCCTCGGGACTGAAAGACCATTGTTTCCAACATGGCGGGCCTGTTCCTCTTCACTCACACTGAGCTGCAGGAAGTAGATATGAAAGGGGGCTCTGAGTGCATGGGGTGGGCTGTCCGAGGTCTAGCTTATCGACATCTAGAAGGGGAGGGGATCTGCCAGTGCTTGGGGTGAGGGGCGGATGCATTTCCGAGCTCGTTAGCCTCCTGCCTCTGATAAGGCCACGCTTCACAGAACAGAAAGGAGATTGTGTCAGGGCTGCTCATTTCCAATTTAGATGTGGTTAATGTTAAGGGCGAGGTCGTTGCGACCGCTGGTGCGAGCGAAGACGACGTAATCCTCCAGGAATTTTGTGTCAGACCGAACTTCTTCAAAGAAGAATCTTAAATGTTAAACTTTTCTAATGATCGTATGCAATAATACTTGTTTTGGTGCAGACAATGCAATGCCACTTTTACAGCTTTCTACGTAAATAATATATTATACTTAAACAGTAGGCCATGTGCAAAACATGTTATAAACATAGCATGCAAAATTGTGCCAAACGATAGAACGCGGGGGAGGGGGGTGGTCACCCTTAAATCTACGTACCTATTCATACAACAACGTATCCCTGCAGGTGTCGAAGCCAGAATGTTTTTCCAATTTGTGTGCACATTTGAAATCATTTTGTGGAGATCCCGAATGCTTCTGTACCTTTCATAAAGATACAGGAGGCTGTTGAGATTGCAGGGCGGCCCCACACGAGTCCGTGAAGTTCTGCGGGGCGCACGCTTGCCTGGAAGGAGCTGTGCACCTTCATGTTGATCGCATGTGACGGATACATGACAGCATGACATTTATGAATCAGGAGGACTGTTGAGTGTACTTGCTTGGGCCCAATTGTCTTTTACAATGCAACGCACAACTTGCCTCAGATCGGCAAAAATCACCGACCAACGTTTCAAAGAGGCTTGAGTTACGGGTTGCCGAGACAATGCTGGCCGGGGCCAGGGGTCTATGGGCGGATCTGGGTGATTTCTAATCAGCTGGTGCCCACGGTAGTGGCATAGTAAAGGTGCCAGGGGCCTTATACTAGCCGGGAAATGGGTCCCCTAACTGGGTAATAAAATAAAGCAGCAATCAGAGTTCATTGCAGGGATCATTAGCCCGCCCAGACCTCTGCATCCCGGTGCCACTGCACCCACTGCACCATTGACAGCTACACCTCTGGTCCATGGCAGATCTGGGCCAAGCACTTCTCATGCAGCGCTTTACACTGCCCTTTCTCTTGTATGAAACGTGGCCCTGCGTCAAGTCCAGTTTCTAAATTTCGAAATGAAAGTGCTTTAAATAGAAATATAGAAGTGCGGGGACTCACTAGTTAGAGGACCTGTCTGCTTCTGGAAGTACCGGTACTCTCCCATTCAAATGAAAGAACTGCAGCTACTCAGCACCGGGCAGTACTTGCCCATTTAAAGCACTGCCCCAAGCCCGTCCTTACCTCCTCTGTGAACTCTCTGATGAGACTGCATTGGAGGAAGACGTAATATTTTTGACATTTGTGTAGCGCACATTCAGCTATTAGTACGGCCTTGAAGCGCTTGGTGAGTGCTTCTATTAGTAGTGCCTTGTGTGCCGCCCATATCTCTCCGGACGTTTCCTTTGTTGATAGTAAATAAAGGTAGACATATACCTTTCACAGTAAGGCAAGCCTACTATACTATGTGTCATCAATATCCAAATGATGAGGAAGGTAGGGTTTGATGCGGTGTTCCTGCCTTTTGTAAACTCTCACTTTAATCTATGTGTCCTGTTTGTTAATTCACCTTTTCTATGTACCACGTCACTCACGGAGTTCGAAAAGCTTTCATAACAATGGATTCTATTGACCATCTCCATGTTGGTTATTTCATCAACTGTAGATGGATAAAAGGCTGAGCTGTCTGTCAGGATTTGGACAAAGAAACAACAAGTTACTGGTAGAACTCTTCAAAGGCCAGCATAAGAGCTGCTGAGTTTCGAAGAACAATTACATTCATTGTTCTTAAAATGCAGCTAAAAAAAAACTTATATTATCTTGTATGTAAAACTAAAAGACAGAATTAATCCAATTTAGACTCAGACGTATGACCTGAAGGTGACACAGGGACTGCAGTTGCAGGAACGCTACCCACTGTGCTATCTTGCCACCATACTAGGGCCCATACTTATGAAAAGTTTGCTCTGCCTTTGCGTCATTTGTTTTTACACAAAAACGGTGCTAACTTAACTCTATATTTGTATTTTTAACTCTAGACCCGTCTATTGCCAAAATATCAGTGTTAGTGTCATTTTTGGCAGCACCAACCCACCTTGCGTCATATTGCAACAATGATATGCAAGGTAGGAATTCCCTTCTAAAAAAACAATGCTAGCCCTCCAGCTCCATATTTTCGTCCTGACGAAAAAACAATGCACACTAAGGAGGCGGACCCAAAAAATGACGGTAAGGACGATTAACGTAAAAATTTAACACCTGGTCAGACCGAGCGTTAAAGTGATGTTGGGCACAGTTCCATAGGGAAACACAGTGCAAACACCTTGGAGTCCACCATGGTGTCACTATTTTGGGCACATAGAGGCCCACCCCAACCCCCAGCATCACCACTACCCACACGCACACACCACAGGGACACTACACGTAGAGGGAGACAATCCTCTGTAAGTATATGTGCTTGTCTGTTGTGTGCCAATGAGGGCCTCTTACATGAGGCCCCCTGGCTGGCACTGGTTCTGCTGGGGTTGTCCTTGGACACTGGTCCCCCGTGTTGGACATTGTGGTTGTGGCACTGTCTCCTGTCTATTCTTAGACAGGTGTCATTATTTGGCTGCTTGTGTGACCAAAAAACTATGCTAGGCTGACTAGCAGCAGATTTCGTGCTGCTAATCAACGTAGCGTCATTTTGGGCCCACAATCGCCATTTTTTGTAATGCCATACAGCACCGGCTTGCACCATTTTCTATGACGCTAAACATACCTTAGCGCCAACGTGCATCATTTTTTAAGTATGGCGCACGGATGGCGCAAGGGAATGACGGACAGCTGTGCTAGCGAGGTTGTGCGTCATTTTACATAAATATGGGCCCAGGTTTTAATATTTCTAGTGATGACTGGGTAATGCTGGAGGCTGACTCTTACTTTCCTCCACACTACAGTAGGAGGGAGGGCGGGAAGGGGGCTGACACCTGATAAGGCCCATGGGTGGCCCCTGGGTGTGTACACCCTCCCCCAACCTTTGCTCACAGGATCCCGGCTCATTTTCTTATCCATAAACATTGCATTAGTTCTGAAACCACAGGCCTTGAGAGGCAGGAGAAGTCTAGAAAGCTTCAAAGGGCTGCCGGCCTCTCAAGGGGTTAGCGAGGCCCCCACATCAAAGTGCGCCTCCGCCTGAGCAGGTGGGGGCCGGGGACCCCTCACACCCATGAACCTGCCCAAGCCCCCTGCCCGCGACGCCGATGGGGCCGCTCTGTTTATTTTTCTGTCCTGAAACCCTGGAAGCTGACTTTAAAAGGCGGGCTGTGGAAGGAGGAGGGCAGTGGAGTGGGATGGGAGGGGTTTCAAAGAACAGAAGAAATATTTGGCCGAAGTCAGTGGACCGGGCTGTTATTGTATTGCTTTGTTTTATCTGGTTTGGTGTTATTGGCTAAATAGCAGGGCTGTCCGCTTCGGCGCTCCTGTCCCTTCACCTCTGAAGGTTCCCACCTGTTTCAGG
Organism: Pleurodeles waltl; assembly: GCF_031143425.1. Lineage (NCBI taxonomy): Eukaryota > Metazoa > Chordata > Amphibia > Caudata > Salamandridae > Pleurodeles > Pleurodeles waltl. The sequence continues at coordinate 639,035,537 of NC_090446.1, read as the reverse complement.
TCTTTAGGGTGGAAAGACCCCGGGGCAGTGGAACTGAGCCGCCAGATCCCGATCCCATTATGTATAGTAGCGCGCAGGTGGACTGGGGTGCGAGACCCCGCACAGGAAACACACTGGCAGGTGCTACATGCGATTATTGTGGGTTGTTCACGAGCAGAGCACTGTACTGTCCTGAATAAGATGTCCAGACACTGTCGTACTCCTTTTATCCTGCATGCCAACCATCCCAATGTCCTGAAAAGGCTAATGGCTGGTTCCAATTCAAATTGCATTCATATAGCGCCTATTTACCCCTGACGAGGGGTTTGATTAATTGTTCTGTGGCTCAGGCTGAAGCGTTTGTAAGTGCACTCCAAACTGGGGAAGATGTCTACTTCCCTCTCTGACGACTCAATGTAGTCTTCCATGACTTGCACTCTTGCCACCGGAATTGTGAGATATGTGTCTTGCATGAACGTGCTTTTGGGGTAGCACAAGCCGAGGCCTCCCAGCGTAGCCCTGATAAGGTGGGAGACTTCGGTGGGAGCTCATATTAGTTGTCTTCGCTGAGGAAATAGTTGTCAATCAGCTGAGCAAGATTGCGGAAACCTCCCTGATGCAGACTCGATTAGGAGATAAGCCAGAGGAACGCGAGGACGCGTCACCCTGAGTGTGGCCAATCGCCGGGCCGCTACTAACGCCTGAACAAAGATGTGCCAAGCGTCTACCCTCTCCCCCACCCGGTGGGCAACTTTAGCAGGAGAGGGCAAAAAACAGACTTAAAAGCTATAGGCACGTGACGCAAAATCGGTAGATTGTAGGAGTTGCCAAAATGTGTAGCATACTACCACTGTCGGACATCCTGGCCACCAGTACTGCGCACGCAGAGAGAAATCGCCTAAATAAACTTAAAGTGTGCTAAATTGCTATGGAATGTTTGGCATCACCTGCGTAGGTCCTTAACTGAGGTGAAAAAGTGGTACAGAACGAAACCAGAAAGTTTTCTAGGGGAACAACAGGCCGGATGGAATCTTCACATCCTGGCTGTTACTCTGTGCTGATATCAGGGCAGAAGTCTGTTACTATGCGCAGAGGACAGGGCCCTGGAAATCATTGTATTATCAACTGCTAGAAGCAGCAGGCCTGATTGTTACTGTATGTTCATTCCCCACGCCTGACAGTGCGTCTGTGTTATTGTGTGCAATATGGCACCTTTCAAAGACTGCACAATGTCGTCTGTGTAACTATGTTTGTGCACTGCATAGAGCGTTTCACACAAATCGTCATTTTCTGCCCATTTTAACGTGCTCTGACGTCGACTTGACATAAATTGATAAAGTCCCAGTTGCATTCCATTCTTTTGACAGAGACACCGGAGGGTGGTCATGTCCTCCAAGCTGTACTTGAACTCGTCATTTTGAAGTTTGCACACTTCCTCCTCAGTGTCCAGCTCCACGGGTGTGCCACAGGCCCATTTCCTTGACATCAGAACATCGCTTTCCCGTCCTGTGGCAGTTGGAAGGGCGCCTTTCCCTTTGGAGAAGGGGGAAGCTCACGAGTCACATCCTGGTGACAGGTGCTTCCGAGATCTTTTGCAGAAGACTGTTACTCAACAGATGGTCTAAGCAGCAGAGACAAGAGGAGGCTTCCAGGCAGCCAGGTGCCTCCGAAAGGTCTTTGGGGGCCAGTACACCAGCAGTGACTGGTGAACTTTGAAGATGGTGGGGCGTAATTGGGAGCAGAGATTTCCAATCAGCAAGTTAAGCAAGGAAACCAGAGAGAGGAGTCAGACGAATGGCAAAAAGGCATCTTTTCAGCACATCTTTTACATCAGTTAGCTAAAATGTCACATTTTCTACATGGGCACTCATGCAACATGTCTATATTATTTTCCTGTTGTGCCAAGCAAGTCTCCGCACCTCCTATTGAAATGCTAGGAGCACTTCCAAAAACTTCCAAAAATTATTGTAAAACCGTGCAATAGAAGGACAATTTTCCTACAAATTGGCCAAAACATAGATACAGGTATTTCAGGTAGGTCAAAAGATCATGGGATGCTATTTCAAGTGGTCTTTTGTTTTTCAAAATGTATGTGGCATCTTTCTTCGCATCTAACACCAATTTTATGAGCTTAGGTTGTGGGCACTTGTAGTCATAATTTCATTAAAACAGCATTATTCACATAGACAATGAAATGGCTTCCCAGAAATAAAAAAGGGCTAGACTAAAATCTTACACTTAGGTAACCATAGCAGGGACACGTTTAATAAAATCAACTTAAATTTTCACTCGAGGATCAGCTTGAAATACACATTGGAATTTACATTGTTAGGCCAATACGTACTAACACGTTTTTCCATAAACATGCAAAGATTAAAACTATTTGATACATCAGGCACTTTCTCCCCACGATGTGTGTGCGTTTCTGAAAATGCACTTATATTTCTATCAAAAATATGTTTTTCAAATTGGATAAATAAAGAGAATTTTGAAAAACGATTCAAATATTCATAAAAAGGTATTTGTGTCACAAAAGCCAACCTTTCTATTTTTTTTTTTAGCAAAAACACAGTTACTGCCCATATATAAACTTGCCATTTCCATTAAGCATTCATATATTCTGCTGCCTCACATGGACCGATTGTGCCCTACTTGCCTACATGAACATGTATCACATCACATGCAAGTTGCTTTTATTGTGCCAGGGCGTTCCGTCATTATGCCAGGGATATATGACCAAACATGGAAAGGATGCACACACTATGTAAGTGATTGGTACCGCTACGTCATGGCTGCCCTTGGGCAGATGTGGTCTTTACAATAGAAAGGTATCAGAAGGGCCACTGGAGTTATACAATTGTGTGGCGATTGTTGCACAATTACATATTTGCTGCATTTGCCATATAATCCATCACCTGCCGCATAGTCTGCAGATTTTATCAAAAAATGTTTCTAGCTCAAACAGTTCGAAAGTTACTTAAAATCCAATGACACGTGTGACAGTGCAGTGAAAGGCCCTTTGTTAAGCTGCACTGCACACCTTTCTGATGCTTCTTGCTACAACTGGAGGTTATACTGGTACCAATGCCCACAGAGTGTTTCTGAGTTAAAAAAAACAGTGCAATAATAAGGTAATACTATTACAAAGCATGCAGCATTATGATGCATAATTTGCCTTTTCTTTATGTAAAATGTATTCAATCCTGCCACATAAATTAATCCTCTCCTGCTGCATAATTCCGATGGCCCTGGGTATAAGCACCATTATGTCAATGAGACACACAATTCAACTCACTTCATTTCAAGCAAGATTAACCATTTTATGCAAGGGCCACAATTATTCCAGGAATTGACTCCACAATTGTTAGTATGTTTACAATTTATCAACGAAGGTCATAACTATCCAGGGCTGGCAACCGTTATGCAAAAATGCGCACAGAAAAAGCAGCTTAAGCACCATTATGCCGGAAGTGTGCACCACCTTGCCAATGATGCCCAAAACATGACAAGAGCAGCCACAATCAAACCAGGAATGCTTACGATATGGCTTGAATGGGCAGTATTTTGTAAAGGAAAGTCTCCTTAGTGAATGTATGCACGTGTGTGAATTATGTAGCCCAGGCCTACCTCAAAGTAAGGTAGCACTATTCTCTATAAGGGCTTTAAAGTAGATAATGCAGAAGAAGGGGAAGAAGGGGCGCGGTGTGAGGATAAAGCATCAAGGGGCTTAGGCACTGAAAGTGGTTGACTTTGGTAATGTCACATTGATGCCAGCACCACTGTTAAGGTGTGATGATTACAGAGGAGATAGGACAGGTGCTAGGGTGAGGCTGCCATGATGGATCTAGGCAGTAATAATAATGTGGCGAACCACAGATGGGAAAAGGAGTAGAATCAGACAGAGTGAGTAGGCCGTCAACACTTCTGTTACTCTAGGACGCAGCAGTACCTTTACATCACGGACAACATGATGCTGAGTGAGCACTAAAAGGATACCCAATGTGCCCTTAATGGCTATCATTATACCGGAGAACGCTGATAGGGGTGGTCAAAGACGTTGTTCAAATTTAATTTAGATTTTGGCTAATTTTGCGGAATATTCAAATATGGAGTAAAGATTTTTGGAGAGCCTCAATAATGAGCTAGGCAGTTCCTACGTATTCAAGCTGCCCAGGAGAATTAAAGAGGATTTGTGGGTCTGATATTCCAGCTCCGACATAGAGTTTGGATCCTGGTCCGTCATCTGGCAACATCTTTATTAATATCAAGTGGTCCCTAAAGCTGCAATATCATGGAAAAAGCCTTACACGGAGTTACTTTATTTGCCTACCTCAGTATCCGTGTATTCACATCTCAGTGTCATTGCATGTCTCTGGTCACTGCTATCCTACTTTACTCATTGGCTAGCTCCAATCTAGTTTACCCACAATGCTCCTCTTCCATTTTATTCCCCACACAATCACAGATCACCTTTAGAATTGACATCCTTTTTCTACTACTACTATGAACCTTGGTGGGATATTTGACATAAAATCAACCTAAAATCCTACATCTCACACCACAGTAGCTCTGGATAATACACTCTGTATGAGCACTCTCTAATACTGCAGCAGGTTGCTTGTGAGCTTGCCAATGTAAGCCTTCCCCCCCTTTGATAAGGCCGTAAACTTTGCAATCCAGGTTCTTGCCTGTCTCCTCTGATACCAACCAACCTGCATGCATCATCATCAAGCCACGTGGCCTGCTGCACTCAATCAAGCCCCATACAGAGTGGACCTCAGAGCCAACACGATGCTTTCGTGAGTCGAACCCTCACTGCTGAAACATAAGTTGATCTGCAGGCCACATGTTTCAATCCTGGCAAGTCTAATCCTTCTTTCCAGGGTCATTAAGTTGACTGCCATTACATTTCTGTAACAATGACTCCTGTTACTTACAGTGCTTAGAGAAGGACGATGTGTGGTATGATGCACTACATAAAATACAAGTATTATTATTGTGCTGTTTGTCTGGTAAAGACTATAGCATCATACTTGTCAGCTACACTTTCGCAGTTCCACCTCCTACCAGGGTTCACAAACTCACTGCACACTGTTTTGTTCACTTATTGCATTGTTTGCTTGGACCCAGGGAGTGCGACTGGTGTGGCCGCACTGGGTGTTGACCTGGAGGGCAAGCACTGACCTCAGTGGGGGAGGTGTGCTGAGCAATAACTTACAATTTAAAAGCACCTACAGCAAGGTTCCCTGTGTATCCAGCTTTCAGACACCAACAAAAATATCAAGATAACTCTCGTGATTAAAGTTCTGGCTAGAGAGAGAGATGGGTGTTTTGTCTGTTGGCACTTTTGAATGGCCTGAGAGTAGCACAGAGGGTTAATATGCCTGCTGCAAAGAACAGATTTTATGTGGATAGCTGAGTTAATTAGTAAAGCCAGCATTTACCAGCGCTTTAAAATAAATTAAATTAATGTGAGAGAGGGGCCATGGAGAGATGAGAGGCACTTTTGCTGGTAGTATTGGGAAATCTGAGGAGGAGGTCATGGGGGCAAAAAAGATTGTCGCACCAGGTGCCACCATTACCAAGTCTGGTCCTGCTTGGACCCCTTCTCTACCTCTCGACATCAGCCCTTTACCGTCCTCACCTGACTTTAATGCCCCTCGCAAGCCCCACTCCTTCAAACTGAGCTGGAGTTGACATGCCTAATTTAATATCGCCCCTTCTCCCTTTGGCATAACATATAATATGTAATCTATGTACCACATTCATGCATAACCTGTCCTGTTCGTTACTTTCGCACATTATCGTTCCTGTGCTGAGCATCACTTGCCCGGTGTACCTTCGATAACATAATGGACAGTAACGCAGGGTGTGCCAGGGCTTTGCCCTCCCTGGCCTTCAGCCAAGGACGAGGCCGACAGTGGCAGGACACAGCCGACTCGACGTCCATCCGGGCAGTAGCAGCAGGCCCCTCGCCCCGCCTATCTGAGCAGGCCTTCTGTTTCCTTCTCTCCAGAGGAGCCAAGCCCTCACATTTTACCGGTGCTTCCTGGTCACGTGGACAGGGTCAGCCGGTGACGTGGCCCGTCAGATACTAATTCTTTATTTGTAGTTTTTTTTTTTTTTTGATTTTCTAAAGTGCTTCTGCTCCTACTGTCTGCGTAGACCACATGATGCGGTTGTGATGAGCGCTGTCAATCAACCTGCTTTGTGGTCTCAACAGGGGTATAGAACACTGTAACAATTCTGTAACACAATACTATACAATACACCGTTGTGCATAAGACTGATAAGATGTAGTATTCAGTTTTGGGTAGTTAGCAGGAGGAAAAGATTTGTGTAACAGATGAAACTTTAATATGTGAGCTAGTCCTTTGTCAGACACTGCCAAGCGCTACTGGATTGTACATGTAAGCAGCCTGGATCCAACCACCTCTGGTCCATTAAATGTGGCAACGAATCTGAAGTAGAGTATACAGCTGAGGGTGCCACGCGAAGAAAGCTCTGGCCACCATAATCAAAGCAAATGTGGGCCGCACACACTGAGGAGTGGGTGGGATAATAAAGGCAACGTCGATCCAGGGCCCCTGGTTTCAAGCTTGAAGGCAGCAAGATAGTGGATTTACTAAGAATCATACAACCCTGTGTGAAATCTTTCAGTTGTGTTGTGTTAATGGCAAAAAATAGCGCAGCGGAATATTACAGTGTGCCGGCAATGTGTTTGGGAATGCACTTAATATGCCAAGTTTGGGTAAAGATAAACACAATTTAGTATTAGGCGATGGAGTAAGGGCAAGCAAGAACTGACATTGCATCAGAATTGTACTTAAGCCATACCCTCAAACACTAATCACTGACAGAGAAACCTCCAAGGGTTAATCACATCATATGTATGAATTTCCATGACGTTCCTCGTAGTCCATGTGGAACGCACCCAGGATCTCTCTCAGAATGGTGGGAGCCGATATTGCCAGAGGGAATAATGTTGGGGGGACAGCAGGCAGTACCCCTTTTTTGTTGGTGCTGGCTCCCCACCTTTCCTCACAACAGCTTCGCGCCATGCAATATCTCGCAGTGGCTGGCGGTGGTGGGGGCTTGGCCACGGCCAACGCAATTGAAAGGTGCAGCAAGGTAAGGCACGGACTCTCTCTTGCTGCCCTCCTCATCATGACCACTGCCTCCATAAGCCGTGAGTGCCCCTGGCTAATGGAGCTGAGTGTTGAAACTTTTCAAACACTCACCCCCAGTCACAGATCTGGGTTTAATCCATCGTTATTTTGCTCGCCACTTCGCCCCAGTTTGGACCCAGCCCTATCCTGGCTGGCTTGGCAGTTCGGGCTGGACTGTTCCCATGAGGAACAGGTTCAAGACTGATTTGCTTATGGTTGGGTCCAAACTGGGGTGGCATGGTGAGCAAAAGAAGGATGGATTAAACCCAGATCTGTGACTGGGGGTGAGTGTTTGCATTGTTCAGCACTCCGTCCATCATCCTTTTGTGTTACTCTGTACCAGAGTACCTGCTTGTTTCTGAGAAGTGCCGGTACTCTCCAATGAAAAGTATTACATTTTTCTTGAGAAGTGCAGTTACTCTCCCTCTCAAAATAAAAAAGTTCTGGTACTCAGTTTAAAGCACTGATAGTACTAATAAAACGGCCGGGTTACTCTGGACATTACGTACCACCTGTTGAGGAAAACTCGTATAGGAAAGACAAGTTGTATGTGAAGACTCTTTGTGCCCTCTGTACGGACCAGGCAGGATGCGACTTATAGATGCTTGACGCAAAGAAACTGGAGCGCCCGCACCCCCTTCCGTTATCCCACTTACTTGGTACCATTATATCGTCGCTTCTCCCCTCACCCACCCCTTCTCCAGCATCCATCCCTCCACAGCCTCTCGCTTTCTTTTCTTCTCTCCCCTCCTGCTTCCTTCTAATGTAGGCCTGGTCTCGTTGCACCCATTATTCATTCTCTACCCCGGAGCTCCTCACTTCCCCTCAGCTCCCGTCCTCCCTTCCGTCCCTCTAGACTTCGCAACTTTCTCCTCCCTATGCTAAACTCCTTGATGTCGTCCAGGAAATGGCATGCAGCTCTGTTGTATATTAAGAACGGCCGCCTTCTCTACCGCTGAATTGGCATCAGTCATTGACTGATAAAAGATATAGCGCCCTATTCATAAAGAATTGCCTCAGGGCGCCTTTTGTGTTGAAATGCCCGATTCAGCAGCCGACTCATCGCAGAGAGGCTTGGAAAAGATGTGTAGCAGAAGTGGCTGCCCAGACAGTCGTGTTGCAGAGGTGCAATAAAGGCAGTGACTGTCAGGGCTCTCTTGAAGTTTCCCTTTGTATGTGTGATGCTCCTAAGTGCTCGCTTCCCCTTACTCAGACCCCCCACACACACACACACTTCTCCCCTCGGGTCAGCTTAACACATCCCCGTTACCCTCCCCTGGACAGTGGACTTTGTCCCAACCAGGCCCGAGGCCCAATTAGTGACAAGGTGTCCAGTTACCGGACAGGCCGAGCTCCTGCAGACAGGAGGGTGTGGGGAGGAAGGGAGGGGCGGCAGTGAACAGACAAAGCAGGGAAACTGCCAGAAGGTGCTGCTCACTTGGAGAGAGGTGGAGAGAGAGGAGGCTGCGGCAGGAACTGAACTCACCCCCCATTTCCTGGTCAGCAGACATGCTGACCAATGGGTACTGCACCACGGTCACCGGTGAGTGGAAGGATGTGGGGGCGCTGTGTGATGCTGGGGCTGGGAAGCAGGGGGTATGCTGATTGTCCCCCAACATGTGAGTTCTTACAGGGGCTGGAAAGGGTTAACTCAGTGGATCGAGCCCCCGTTTAGCGCGTAGATCATAGATGCGAACCCTCAGCTGACCAGTCTCAACCTTTCATCCTTCATAGGCGAATACAACATGAAACAGCACAGTGCTCACATGCAGGGCATTGTTTGTTTGCTAATGCATGTGATTATACTGTGCAGACGCTGAGTAAGTAATCGAGGATTTGGTTTGTCTGGCATTGATGGAAATGCAGAGGTAAAGCCTAGGGAAGAAAAGCAGATGCCTTGTGCTCTGATGACTAGATGTGGCTTTCCCCTGACTCAGGCAGTGCTGGGAAACCGTATCTGCCCCAGGTAACCACGAACACACCAGAAACCCACCCCCAGCACCTCGTGCGCCGCCACCCCAGCCTTTTGTTACTGTCTCACAAGAGGGTTTTAGTACTTTTGTGTTGCTTTCTATGTTTTTTATTATTATTTCAAGCAAGTCTGCCCCCTACTTTTATTCCTCTTCTTCTGCTGTTATTGTGTTGGGCAATTCGTTGTATTTTTTCAAATGGTTATTAATTAATTTATTTATTTATTTAAACGGGCGCTTCCCTTATGGTCCCTGAAATTAAGTCCCATGCTGCTCGCTCTCTGTGCCCACAGACAGATCACTCAAGAAGGAAACCCCGTCGTTCGCCCCAGGTGCCCTGCGCGCACTTTCTGTTGATTCCTGTTCACAGCAGAGTCCCTTAGTAGGGTTTAAAGTAACAAAGAGGAAAATGAAATAGCAGAAAAGCCCATTAAAAATAAACAATTGTGCAATATAAGCAGAGCTGGAACAGAGGGTGGAAAGAGTGAGTTTTACAGAGAGATGAAGAGGGCCCCTTAAACCTCGCGAGGGCCCCTGGGATTTCACAGGGGCTTGTGAAGTTTTGCTCATTAGCTGTGCAGGCGGGCTGCAGTATAGTCTGAAACTTAAGCAAACGGGAATGCTTCAAGACATGCAACTGGTGTGGAAGAGTGTTAGGGTGGGGCAGAGTCATTCACGTGTCAGGCTGCAGTCTCCGAGGGGCTTCATGGGCTGGGGCAGAGTCATTCACGTGTCAGGCTGCAGTCTCCGAGGGGCTTCATGGGCTGGGGCAGAGTCATTCACGTGCCAGGCTGCAGTCTCCTAGGGGCTTCATGGGCTGGGGCAGAGTCATTCACGTGTCAGGCTGCAGACTCCGAGGGGCTTCATGGGCTGGGGCAGAGTCATTCACGTGTCAGGCTGCAGTCTCCGAGGGGCTTCATGGGCAGGGGCAGAGTCATTCACGTGCCAGGCTGCAGTCTCCGAGGGGCTTCATGGGCTGGGGCAGAGTCATTCACGTGTCAGGCTGCAGTCTCCGAGGGGCTTCATGGGCTGGGGCAGAGTCATTCACGTGTCAGGCTGCAGACTCCACGGGGCGTCATGCAATGGGGCAAATCCAGTCATGTCTCACGTTGCTGTCCCACGGAGCTTCATGGATTGAAGCATTCACACATCAGGCTTGTGTCTCCGTGGGCTTTCACAGCTTGAGTCATTCACTTGTCAAGCTGCTGTCTCCATCTGGGACACTCGCGCCAGGCTTCTGTCTCCATGGGGCCACATGGGCTAGGGCAGAGTCAGTCATGTCTCAGGATGACGTCTCCACAGATCTTCATGGGCTGGGGCAGAGCAAGTCATGTGTCAGGATGCTGTCTCCCTGGGGCTTCATGGGCTGTGGCCAAGGCCAAGGTAGCCACATGACTGGCATCCATCCCTATATGGGTTAAAGGGCATGGCCTCACTCCAGCACGTGTCAGATTGTGGTGTGTATGGAGCTTCATGGGCTGTCGCACAGCCAGCCACGTGTCTGACTAGTGTCCTTACAGGGTTTAAGGGGCTGGGTCAGAGCCAGTCACTTGTCTTGCTTATGAGGCTGCAGGGCTCTGTGGAATTAAGTAAATGGGTTTTAATAGGCTTACGACCAGTTCAAGGGTTTGGTCTAGGCATGAAGCTAGCATTAGTTTTAGGTTCAGGTCTTAGGGTTATAATGCTTAGTTTTATGTTCAGCTTCTTGGGCTAAGGCCAGCCTTTGCATTTAAGGTTAGGTTTCATTAGTCTTAAATCCAGCTGTAGACTTAGGCCCAGATGCACAAGCATCTGGTGCATCAGTACTGATGCGCCAGATTTCTTGCTCTCCCTACTGTCTCCTAATGACACCACACCCTAGGTGCGCCGTATTTACAGTAGAGCATGCAGTGGCACAAGTTAGGCCAATATGTGGCCCTTTGCTGCACTAGCGTCAACAGTATTGACGCTGGTGCAGCAAGGTCAAGGAAGCCCATTGACTTCAATGTGTGCGTTATTTTAACACCTACTTTGAGCAGGCATTTAAAATGACGCCAAAAACGGTGCAATTAAATCTTGTAGATTTCATTGCACCATTTTCACGGGCTTCCTAACGCCGGAACGCCCTCACCTTGCATACATTATGCCTGACGCAGGCATAATGTGGTGCAAGGGGTTGCAAAGTAGCAAAGTGCATGCACTGCACCACTTTGTAAATTTGGCATAGCAAATTTTGCCTTGTTGAGCCACATTAGCGTAAAACAAAAGACCCTAATGTGGCACAAGGTGGCGCTAGGGCCTTGTAAATCTGGCCCTTAGTGTTAGCTTTATGCTCAGGGCTAAGGTTACGTTTAAGAGTAGCAATAGGTTAAGATTCAAGACTTTGAGTTTAGGTTTAGTGTTAGTTCACTCATTTGATTTGCTTTTCATTTTCACGTGTTCACTTATCAAGAATATATTTTGGGGAATATGGTTTTAACTATTGTAATATCATTTTTATGGACGCACACAGTAGGTAATTTTCAATGTCATTTGCTTGTGCAGTTTGTGTATTATGAACATTGCCACTGGAATTACTTAATTCCACACTTACAATAATGTCCCCGGATTAGCAACACTTAGGAAAGCAAGTGGCAAAGCACTTGGTGATACTCTCGGGGACTGTGGGATGATGCCACTCGTGGATATCATAAAAAGGTGGGACTGGTGGAAACCACCTTGGTCAGCACTGTGAGAAGCTGGAGTTGGCGGCCACTGTGACGAGCCAGCAGTAGAAGTCAGTGAGAGGAATTTGCCCTGTGGTTAGATTTAGAGGCTGCCACTATTGCACCAGGTAGGACCCTGGCACGGGTGTAGTGATCAGGGCCAGTGTGAGAAGGTGACATTGGGGAGCAGTGAGGGAAGCTTGCAGTGTTCCTCAATGTTACCTTTAGAGTAAAGAAACTTGCATTAGTTGGTAGTGTGAGAAACAGGCACTGGCGGTCAGTTTGAGAAATTGGCACTGATCACGTGTGTGGGAGGCTGTACATTGTGGATAGTGACCAAGCTGGCACTGGTGAGGGGGTGAGAAGCTCGCACGGGCTAGCACATGAACAGTATTCTCCTGTCCACCTCTCTCTCTTTCGGCATCCTTCCAAATATGAATAAACGAGTCTGCAATGCGGGAGAGTGGCCGTCCACACTCTTGCCAAACCACAATCTTCTAAATGTCTCCTCTACAGCACCTAAACCCTTTTTGTTTGTAGCACCTCTGGGTCATGTCAAACTCATCACACCTGCCTACACCTAGGAGATAACACATAGTAAGAGGAATCTCTGCTGCACCTGCCAACACCTATCCAAGATAAAGCAAGGTCTGCACCCGTCAACTTAACTGCGCAGCCCAATCTCGGTGACCCCCAAAAGTAGACTGCTGCAGCCTAGCCCTTGATCTGTCTCTCATGTCTTCCACCTTTTCAATAAAGGCTCAAGTCACTTCTCCACTCGGGTGCTCCACTCATTCATATGATCTGCCTTAGTACTTTATTTGAGCTGGTGTTTGTAGGTGGGACCCATCAGCACCTATTTTTTGGGGGACTGTCCCTTAATTTCCCCTCAACAGACTTTGATCCAGAGAAATAGAAAGACAGAGAAACAGTGACAAAGAAAGAAAGCAAGGATGATAAAGAACAAGCATGAATGAAATAAAAAGGGTAACAATTATTTTGACACTCTGGTGGTGCTGACTGCAGAACTATATCAGGCCACACAAAGCCACTTTGCATGGCCTCATAGATACGAGATAAGACAAGGCAGTGTAAGTCGCTGTGTTGCATTATTCTGCATCTGTGGGAGTTGCATGGAGGATGTGGTGGGTTTCCCACTCAACCCCCACGGATTTTGACGCTGCCCGAGGTTTGTTGAATGACGTAGGTCTGAACAGTGCCAAAACCTTACGACTACCCCGTAGTGGCGTAAAAGGGAGAAATATTGTTATTTCTCCTTGTTTTTCCCTCTTTCCATGTGTGCTGCATTCTGTAGCACACATAGAAAGAGAAAAACTCCCCTATGGATTGTTTTCTGAAGGAAGGTCAGCTTCCTGCACAAAAACAATCCTGCATTCAACACAGACACCCTGGGTGCTGGGTGAAAGGACAGGAATGAACCATGTTTTATAAATACGGTGCATTCCTGCCCTTTCACATTGGGATAGGGCAGCACTGCAAAAAGATTTGCAGAGCTGCCCTACGCCAATCTGTTGTGAATATGCCCCTGAGTACTTATACTTAGAGGCACTGGAATTGTGCGATTGTGCAACTTTGGCATTTTTTGCATAATTATAGATTTGCTGCATTGCCACATAATCCATCATCTGCTTCCTAATCTGTAGATTTTTACAAAAATAAATGGTTTCTAGCAAAAACGGTTCTAAATTTATGAAAAATGCAATTATATGTTTTACCGAGCAGTAAAAGACCTTTTGCAAAGGTTGACTGGTGGCCTTTCTGTTGCTAATCGCTAGTAATATTTGTGCTAATGAGGTATAACAATTCCCAGACAGTGTTAAGTGTAAAAAATAACAATATAATGAAGTAATACTATCACAAAATCTGCCACACTATGCTGTAATTTTCCTTTTCTTGTCACATAATTTACTTAACTCTGCCGCATAATTTAACCCTTCCCTGGTGCATTATTCCAGTGGCCCTGTGTATATTGACACTAAGGACACTAAGGTGAATTTATGGCCTTTCCACGCCCTAGACCGTTGCGTTTTATCTGGGCTATTCCATGTTGTACTCCTGGCCTAACAATCGGATCTGACCTATCAATCCGACCCCAAGCCCCACATGACATCTCTACAACCCCAAGCTCCATGTGTCCAGTTACTGTTTCAGCTCTTTGGCACAATAACCAAATCAACTCAACCCCTTCTAAACAAAACACTAAGGCCCATATTTATACTATGTTTGCGCCGCAAATCCGGTGCAAACTTAACTCCATATTTATACTTTGACGCTTGACCTGTCCTTCGTCAAAGTTATGGAGTGTGCGCTATTTTTTGTACGTGAAAACCTACCTTGCGCTAATGACATGCAAGGTAGGCGTTTCCGTGTAAAAAATGACTCTAAGGCATGTGCGCCTTATTTATCCTCCTGCGTCATTTTGACGCACAGGGGCCGGGCCTTAAAACATGACGCCCATCCAGATTTGCGCTGTTTTTTAACGCCTGGGGCAGGGCAGGTTTTAAGGGACCTGTGGGCTCATTTCCATGGTGGGAGACCATGGAAGCAGTCCACAGGTGCCCTTCCCTGCACCCAGGCGCTCCCCCTGCCACCCTCCCCCACCCCTGGAGGACACCCATGGATGGGGGGGACCCCATCTACGGTAAGTAGAGGTAAGTACATTTAAAAAAAAATGTAGGTGGCATAAGGAGGCCTAACTTCATACACTCGGTTAGAGACGGTGCTAAAATGCCATGGGCATTATTTATTGGCGCTATACAAATGTGAAAAACACTGCGTTCACTCTCTCTGATGGTCCTGGCTGTTTCAAGGAATCTTTCATGTTCAACCTCCTACGTCAGAAGGTACTCTTTCTCTCCTATGCATTGGCCAGGACCTCAGGACACAACCCTGGCCATTTCGCTAGCCCCTGACTCATGTGTGGCGTACAGTACTGCTCTATCTGGCATACGTCATGAACCGATCAATTTCTTCGACTTGTACTGTACTAATGGCAAGCATTCCTTTCTTATGTACCACATTCCGGAACCAATGCCCAGCGTTTAATGGAGGGACGCTAAAAAAAAAAAAAAAGAACTTCAGCGCGTCGCCTTGTGCAACCACCAAGCATACTGCCCTGTTTGGCGCGTGCGCTACGGAACACAGCTCACTCACTGAAGACACATGGAGACATTCCTAAAGGCACCTTTGATCCGGCCCCGATACCCCTCGCTGTGCGGGATATTTTCCCAGTATTCCCAAGCTGTTGTTCTTAGGTTAGATTTCGGCTTCTCAGCAGAAAGCTAGTCTTGTGTTCTTTCGTGCCCTGTTTTTGTTTTTTCAACATTTTTCCTCTTTCTTGCCTGTGGCTGCTGGATAAGAAAACACCCCTCCTCTCGCGCTGTTTGGATTGTTCCAGGGCTAAGCTCTTACTTCATTACAAGACGAGTTGCACTTTCTGTGCATGGGGTGGGAGTAAGCTCACCAAGCAGGTGTCCGGGTTTTGTGCCTAAGAGACAAGTCTGGTCCATTATTTACTAATTCTTATAGCACAAATGCAACTGTGGGTGAAGGGAATCCCTAGAATTTTACACCTAGAAATATTACCTATCATGCCCAAGGGTGGATGAATCAGAGATGGTAGTAAACCCCAATGTCATGAGGAAAAGTGTCCCCGAGACAAGACACCTCATAACATATCAAATTACATTGAGTTGGTAAGGACCGACTCAGTAACTTGAGTTCTACCGCAGGAACACATTTAAAGGATTTATTGCAAAATTCATAAGGGTGCGATACAGAGATCATTAATGCAAATGCCATGCAAACGCAAAAGTCATTGCCAGGAAGGCTGCCAGCATATAGAGCATACATCTTAAAGAGCAAATTTGAATAATTCTAACTCTGAAGTGAGCAGCAAAATCAATAGAGAAATAACCAGCGTCCTTACTAGCATTCAGGAATGCCCAAGAAAGCTCTTGCATAGAAAATCATTGAATTCTGCTAAATCATCATGGTGTGAGCAAAAGAATAACATTCTCTGCAAATCAGAGCACAGTTTTATTGAACGCCATACTGCCATAGCATGTAGGCATTATCCTATTACATGGTTATTGATTCTACCCACTCTATGGTAATGTCATCCTGAGATGGCAGGACACACCAGTTACATGAACAAGAGCAAACTATTATGAATGGATAGGGTACAGTGACCTAGCGGAAAGTTTTGGGAAAAAGAAATAATTGTGACCATGCTATAAAGTTTTCTTCTAAAGCAGAAAGTACAATGTCAATTGAAATAAACATTAGCAACACAAAAGGATGATGGACGGAGTTCTGAACAATGCACTCACCCCCAGTCACAGATCTGGGTTTAATCCATGTTCTTTTGCTCACCATGCCACCCCAGTATGGACCCAGCCATATGCAAATCAGTATTAACCCTGTTCCTCAAGGGAACAGTCCAGCGCAAGCTGCCAGGTCAGGTCCTCCCTGGAACAGAAACATGCATCCTGGGACCGGTTTCAGAGTATCACCCTTAGCATAGGCTGCTGGTAGTTTTCCCGTCCCTAGTGATAAAAGTGAAAGACTCTGAGCATGGCCATTTGAGAGAAGCATGAGGTGCAGGTCGTGTTTTCAACCTGGATGTGTTTTCAATTAACTACAGCAACCAGACGAAGGGGGTTGTGATTTTCTTGCAGGATTAGGTCTCCAGACATTCACCTTTAGTTTTAGATGGCTACATATGGAGGTGCTGCTGTGTAAGAAATTCATCTCAGGGGGTTGCAAATTGTCCATAACTAAATGGATTAGCACATGTTGCAATAGTCATTCGGCTGACACATAATACGTTGCCAATCCCACTGATTTAGGAGGAACGACACTGATGTTTTAGTGATCTCACAGCCTACAGATTCATGTGAGCCGTCCTACTCCTTATGGGAAAGCTACTAATTGAACCTGGTAAGAGTTCAAAGACAGTTTCATGAGTAGGAGGAGAACAATCCTCTGAAAGCCATACAGTGCTGTGAAGTACCTGTCTTTAGTAGCTCCTGCAGCTAGTATGTATGCATGTATGCATCTATGTGGTATATGTATAGAACAAACCTAGCAAGAGGCAGTGGGGGGCCATACAGGGTCAAAGACAAAGATGCAAACTCAGCAAGAGGCAGTGGAGTGCTGTGCAGTCAAAGGCAAAGATATATTCTGAGTATTCGGAGAGGTACTTGGATTCTGTGAGCATCAATGAGCTATTTGTGCAACGTGATTTAGTGTTCTTTAAAGAGGTTCATCTTCAACTCGTTTCCAGACCCTCTTTGTGATGGACACACATTTGTTGTTCCAGACCTTGGTTGCAGAGTTTGGGTTTATCTTACAGACGCACGAATGTTTAGTCCAGACCCTTGTTGCACACACGGAGAAGGCTAGCTGCCTTGTTTTTTGCTTTTGTTTATCACACTGCATTCAGTGGCCACAAAGCACAAACATCAATCATTTGTGTGATTTCTTTCTCAGAATGTTAGCTGATAAGAAGATACATGGTTATTTCCTCTAATCTAGTTCCATCATTGTTGGGTCAAATGTTGTGGGATGTTATTTCCTGTCACTATTGTATCTTTCTTCTTTCTGGTCTCAGATTGTTGGTATATATGAACCAGACAGAGAGAAGAAACGCAGGTCTTGGACTTCGGGTGGTGGAGTCACCAAGACGTGTTTTCTGTTAGTTAAACAAAACATGCTTAAAGCAGTTTGCTTTATTTTATTTTACCCAGCAACAGGCCGAACCATGCTGAGGGCTGAGATCATGGCATACACCCCCCCCCCCCCCCCCCATGGCTGGCTAGAATTTCATGTAAAGCGACCATCTCAGTGATGACTAAGCATTTTAGGAATGCCCTCCTCACCACTCTCCCCCGGACTGTAAACCTGATGGGATTTAGGAAAGTACTTATGACCTTATTTTGTATTATTTGACCTACAATCTTCATGTAAGCACCTAGCTATCTTCGTTTCACCCAAACCACATCCACAGAACTGTACCTACACCCACCAAACCTCAAACAAGTGTTCACCTAGAAGGAAAGCGCCACGAGTCTGAGCTCCCCCCCCCACCACCCACCCAACTCAGCTGCAAGCACTGCATTTGGCAAGTCAGGCATCCATGCAGGCTAAAACACTATACCACATGGAACATTTTCACCCTATCTGTAGATGTGCCCCACGGTGCTGTCCCAATCTCCTGGAAGTAGCACTTATGGAAAAGCGCCCCCCCAACATAGGGGGAGCGCGGCCCCTTAGGGGTCGGGGACGCCGGGGCCTGGCCCTCGCACTAGTTGTGCGCGGGCTGGCCTGTGGCTTCCCCTCGGAAGTAAAAACGCTCGGTAAACGTTGTGGGTCGGCGGCAGTGCCGGACCGGTTTGGGTCGCCGCGCGCCAGTGGGGGGGCATAAAAGCACCCCCCCCAGAAGGCTCAGCCTTCTTCTTCCTGGCGCGGCGGCCCGAACAGACGCTGACTCGTAGGACTTCGTTTGGGGCCGGACGTCGCCCTTAGTTTTGTGTTGCGGCCGTGTGCGGGGCATTCAGGGTCGGAAGAGTGCAGGGGAGCAGCCGGGTTTGGTTTTTAGGGGTGGGGGATCGGGTAGTTTGCTTTTTTAGGGGTAGGGATGGGGGGTTGGGGTAGTTTAATTTTTAGGTGTGGGGGATTGGGGTAGTTTGGTTTTAGGGGCGGGATGGGGGCTGGTTGTTTTTAGGGCAGGAGAGGGGTTGAGGAAGGTTTTAGGGCTCAGAGTGGGTGGGGGGTGTTGGGGTGGTTTTGTTTTTAGGGGCGGGGTGGTGGGGGTCGGGTAGTTTTGTTTTTAGGGGCAGGGGTGGGGGGTCGACATAGTTTGTTTTTAGGGGTGAGGTGGTGGGGTCGGGGTAGTTTTTTGGGAGGGCGGGGGTTGGGGGATCGGGGTAGTTTTATTTTTAGGGGTGGGGTGGAGGGTTGGGGTAGCTTTGTTTTTAGGGGCAAAGGTGGGAGGGTCAGGATAGTTTTGTTTTTAGGGGCGGGGTGGGGTGGGGGGTCGGTAGTTATTAGGGTGGGTGGGCAGACGGGAAAGGTTTTAGGGCTCAGAGTGGGTGGGGGGTGATGGGTTACTTTTGTTTTTAGGGGCGGGGTGGGTGGTCAGGGTAGTTTTAGTATTAGGGGTGGGGTAAATTTGGGCCTTAGTGCGGGTGGGGGTGGCATGCTAGACGCATGCATGCCGTTCCCACACATGCCTTTACTCTAGGCATGCTTTTACAATGAAAAATCATTGTAGAGGCATGCGTGGTAAAGATATTCGTGGTAACAACGCGGTCGTTGTTTCTGACCCCCTGATTCAGGCATGCGTGGTTCTTGCATTAATTGTTCCATCATACATTCTGTTAGAACTGCTCCGAAGTGTCGCTATTCCGACTCACAGAAATATGTCACTCTGATCCATTCACTCCCAAGCTCTTGTACTTAGGCATCAAGTCACAGGTCGTCTATTGCTTGCACATCTTTAAATTTCTTAATTTCCCACCCCATGCAATCCTGAATTATATTTACCCAGTAAAGGCCACCAATCAGCGAGCGGACTGAGAGCCTCTCTGTCCCTTGAGGTTCATACTACTGTTCTCATATAGCCATAAATGGCATCTGCAGTAATGACAGGCAAGGGTGTAGGCTGGCGTATGCAAATATCGACTATGTGCCCCTAACTTTATTTAAAAAGATCCGGGATGGCGACAGCGAGGCAGCTGCCATATTGTTTTCCTGTCGGATTCTAAAACTACGGGCTTTTCTAAGGCTGGCCCAGGGGGGTAATGTAAATGATGCTCCCTCCTGCAGAATGTGATGAATGAACATCTCTAAACTCCCATATTTCAGAGATGAATGTGCGTCCCTTGAAGTTAAGGGCACCCCTGCACTGCCTGAGCTGCAGGGGCCTGAGTTATGCCCTTGGACTCTGGACTTTATGCACAAATAACTGACAGACCAGTCTCCCTCATTTATGATTAGATTTTATCGTGATTTCCATTCCCACAAAACGTGTGTGTTTGTGAGTATTGAGTACGAGAACATGAGAGCATTACTCCTTTATTGGGCAGAGCCATCACCCCAGTCCAACTCCTTTTCACCAACCGGTGCAAGCATGATGCAAGACTTTTAGGAATCAAGAGCCTGGTATTGTCTGGTTTGCCAGTTGAAATGAGGAACAGTCTAGTTTGACTCCTAAATGCCAAAAGCTTTTGAAGACTGGAAACTTGAGGCACAGCTATCATGCCCTAGGCAGTGACTCCACCACTAATCCCAATGTGCCACCAGTTCAGAGCCCACCTGCCAAGCTATTATTCCGATGCTAAAGATCTACAAGAAGTCGTAAAGGGAAATGGATAATATTACAAGACTTGGTAGTATATAACCTGAGATCGGCAGTGCTTAATTTGTGCCAGTGGCTTTTTTTGAGATCCGGACTTATTTTTCATTTTCAAACTTTGCCCCAGGAATAGGGTGAGAAAGATAGAACGGGCAGGTGGGGGAGCAAGAGGAAAGAAAACTGTGAAAAAAGGAAAAAATAAGGAATGGCAAAGAACCAGCAAGAGCGAAATAAAAGGCAGGACTTAAGGGCTGTGGAAGAAAGATGAATGTGGTAGAATCAAGACTGGAAGCCTCATCAGCACTCCTTCTTATCCTGCAGACAAGCTCACCATCTCTGGTGGATCTCTGCTCACCCAGAGCCAGGACACCATCAGACGAAGTGTGAAAAAAGCAGGCCTTTCCACCTGTGCACCAGGATCTGGACCAACATCCCCGGATCCAACAGGACCACATAAACGCTGCTCCAGTTCAGCAGAGTTGAAGACTCGCATCTTGAAAGAAGCCGAATCTCAGCTCCATCTCCTATTGTTCGTGGACTTTGTGATTGTCTTTGACTATGACGTTTGGCTAGGCTTGCCCTATAGAAATACCACATACACAGACACATACTAGGCATCCTTTGTATTTGAAAGAAAAGGCTTGTGCACTTTCTTTTGTAATTAAGGAGTGCTGAAATGCCAGGTGCTGGGCGGCAGATCCGTGTCTGAATGGCTTGTGGTGATTCAGATGGGCTAGTCACAGCACATGCCAGGGCTGGTGCTTGTAGAGTCAGTCACGTGTCAAGCAGTTGGGCGCTTGCAGTCTAGAGTGTGTGTGTGTTTATATCACTCGCCTGTGTATATTTGGCTTCGACAGTGTTTTGGCGCGCTGCCTGCCTCTGTAATCCTCGGCGGAGCCTCCGAGGTCAGCATCGCTCCTCAGGAGGCTCTTGGCAGCATTAATGGTGGAAACATTAAGCACAAGTGACCCATCCTTCAAACAGACTCGATCCCTCTCAGCTTTCAACATTTCGACCCCCGTCATGGCGTCCGCGGCTCTTCAGATATGGCCGCCTTTGAAGACTAGGGGTGGGGCTTACCATGTGGAGGAGGGGTGTCAACAGTTCCAGGGAAAACTCCGGCCCATGACAGCTGAGGGCAATATTTTGAGGTCGTGGGCCGAACAGAATGAAACACGTACTCCCTTAGAATGGATCTGCGTGGGATGAATGAGATGTGGGAGATAGTTTGAGCCGTAAGAAGAAACTCCTACTCCGCAGTCCGTCAACCTTTGTGCCCAGCTGGCAGTATCAGCAGAGGCCAGTTTTGGAATGTGCGTGGAGCAGCCGTGACATGGTACTCTCCAAAATCGGGCTTGAGGTTCGCTTAGACCGAGTTATTCTAAACAGATAACTTTCTGTGTGTATCTCATTTCTGTATTTTAAAACAGGGTGAACACGAGTATTACCCATTGCAGGGCGCGTTTCTCTTGCTCAGATTCTGTATGCACTTACTAGACATGTGATGTAAATTTGTCCATGTCGCAGATTTCGTGAAATTTCAACTATTTCTTGTGTTTTTATTTGACGAGAAGGGGTAATATTAGGATTTATTTTCTTGGGGTAATCTGTTGTAATATTATCAATTGCAGGGAGATTTTCTGTTCACACGAGAAGATGTCTGTTAGAACGTTGAATACGGAAATATCGCTTGGTATAGGAACATCGATCACAGAAATATCGATATATGTAAAAATGTTGTTTACAAAAATATCGTCGCCTTGATTGAAGGTTTGCAATAAACTGCAATGGAGCGACCTTTTGGTAAAGATGGTTAGGGCACGCTGTTTGTTTCGGACAATATTCCGACCCCTCATCTTCTGGTGCCAGCCAGCAGTGGAGCCCCTTCATTGGCCCTGGCTGGCCCTTCCAACCTGCAGCGGTGCTCCAAAGCAACTTGCTTCGTTGGCCCTGCGGTCCCTTCAATCCTGCAATGGAGCCCCTAAGATGCTTGCTTCATTGGCCCTGGCTGACCTTTCCTTCCTGCATTGGAGCCCCTAAGATACTTGCTTCATTGGCCCCGGCTGACCTTCCATCCTGCAGTGGAGCCCCTAAGATGCTTGCTACATTGGCCCCGGCTGACCATTCCTTCCTGCATTGGAGCCCCTAAGATACTTGCTTCATTGGCCCCGGCTGACCTTCCATCCTGCAGTGGAGCCCCTAAGATGCTTGCTTCATTGGCCCTGGCTGACCTTTCCATCCTGCAGTGGAGCCCCTAAGATGCTTGCTTCATTGGCCCTGGCTGACCTTTCCATCCTGCAGTGGAGACCCTAAGATGCTTGCTACATTGGCCCCGGCTGACCTTTCCTTCCTGCATTGGAGCCCCTAAGATACTTGCTTCATTGGCCCCGGCTGACCTTCCATCCTGCAGTGGAGCCCCTAAGATGCTTGCTACATTGGCCCCGGCTGACCTTTCCTTCCTGCATTGGAGCCCCTAAGATACTTGCTTTATTGGCCCCGGCTGACCTTCCATCCTGCAGTGGAGCCCCTAAGATGCTTGCTTCATTGGCCCTGGCTGACCTTTCCATCCTGCGGTGGAGCCTCAAGGATGCTCGCTTAATTGTCTATCGCTGTCCCTTCTACCCTGCAGTGAAGTTCCAAGGATGGTCCCTTCTTTGGCTCTGGCCACCAGTCCCTGTTTTGGGGTCCCTCTGTTGTCACTCAAATTAGGCCCAATCCTGAGCTCAGAGCTAAACTATAGGGAGAGGATATGAACACAGGGGTTTCAGGAGTCTTATTTCACTCACTCACGCGCACCTACATACCCTCTTTTAGGATAATGATACCCATGTAGTTGAATACCCAAGGAGCGGGACGACTGGTCATTTGTGCAGCTATAAAGGGTGCACTGCGCCCATAGTCCTCAGGGCAGTGGCGTAACCAAACTGGAGAGGCCCCCCTGCAAAGTACATGGAGCCCCCCCTACCCACACAGTCTCAGGCCAAGGTACAGTACTGAGGAGGCACCCTGGAGCTCGGCCTCACCACACCGCGGGGTTTGCAAGGCCTTTGTTACGCCAGTGCCTGAGGGCCCCATTGAACTCTGATTATTGCTGCAATAGCAGCCAGGGAGTCCATTGTCCTTGCCTGCAATAGCACACATTCCATCCCTGTTCTGCCACTGAGCCTGAGTGTTTATCTCTTCTAAGTGCCATACACAAGCCCCCTAGAATAAGGCAGCAAGGGGAGGACTAAATTGTGCAGTCAGGATTACTAAATTATGCAGCAAGAATAGTCAAATTGTGTATGCTGAATCATGCAGCACATTTTGTGATAGTATGATTTCTTTAGTTTGTCATTTTTACCTGATCACCACTGTCTGGACAGAGGTTTCACCTTATGAATACTAGTTTAACATTCATATACTTCAAAATGAAACTGAAAGGTGAACAATCTTTGAATTGTGGCTTTCACTGCACAGCAACATGCGCCACTGCATTTTTAACAACTTTTGATCAGTTTAAACTAGAACTTTTTTTTTCTTGTGAAAATCGGCAAATTGTGCAGCGGATGAAGGATTGTGTGGCGAATGCACCTAAACCACAACTGTGCGAAAAACGCAGCGGCGGCAGAATCACATAATTCCAGTGGCCCTGGCTATACGTCAGTTTGCTCCCTCGCACACTCTCTTCTCCTCACATGGTCTTGTTGTCAGAAGAACAAGTCTCTTCCCTTTGCTCCAGCACAGATCTCACACTAACTCACTCATCACAGCGGCTCCCGGAAGCATTCACGCCTTCTCACCTGGTGACGGGCTGGGGGAGGGGCGACGAGCCCTCACTGTTGTCACCGTAGATGTTCACACTAGGATTTCGGTAAGGAAGAATAGGAAACATCTGCTTGTCAGCCCCGGGGAGGAAGTAACACCTTGTGCAGCTGCAGTCTCACAGGTCATGTCACGTGCACTCCATGGCACGTGCGGGCCATATGAGGGCCGGCTGGAGAGGCGCACCCCTCGCCTTCTGTGCTGTATGTAATTCCAGAGCTAGCTGAGACACGCGCTCCCGAAGTCAGACACCTCGAGCTCAGACTCACTGCACGTCCCTAGCTCAGGCCCCAGTCCCTCATCTCAGACGCCAGACCCTAATCACAGACTCCTGCTCCTCATCTGAGACCGCAGTTAGTGCAGACACCAACCAGTCCCTTATTGCAGATACTAACCCCTTATCTCAATCAGCAGTCACTAATCACAGACACCAGTCACCCATTTCAAACACCATTCCTTCATCTTAAAGCCCAGTTCCTAATCACATACACCAGTCCCTCCTCCGAGACGGCAGTCAGTTACTGCAGACACCAGTTCCTTCTAAAAAAAAAGTCTGTTATCACAGACACCAGCGCTTATCTCGGACACTAGTCCGATAGTGTATACACCAACCCCTTCTCTCAGAGGCCAGTGCCTCGTCCCAGGTACCAGTCCCTTCTCTCAGAGCAGTCTCTCATGGCAGACGCTAGATCTCTCAACGGAGACACAAATTCATCATCGTAGACACCAGCCCGTTAGTGCACACACCAGCCCCTCTACTCAAAAACAAGTCCCTTATCTCAGGCACCAGTCCCTTATTTCAGACATCATTCCGTTAGTGCAGGCACCAATGCCTTAGCACAGACACCAGTGCCTTAGTGCAGACAGAACTCCTTATCTTGGACACCCGACAATATCATAGACACCAGTCCTTTATTTCTGACACAAACCTCTTTACACAGACACCAGTACCTTAGCATAGTTCCTTCTTTCCTTAGACCCTTGTCTAAGATATGAGTCCTTTATCTCATAAAGCAGTCCCTTATTCCAGACATCATTCCATTACCTCCCGTCCCTCCCTCGCCTTCCTTTTAACCAATGAGGCCTCCTGCCTCCCCCCTAGACCCTCCCTTCCCCTTTCAAAAACCCCCCCCACCCTTATCCCCTCCTGTTCTTTTGTCTAGCCCACGCTAGACGGTTTTCTTTCCCTTTCTTACCTGCACGGCGGGGCCTGGAGGTCGTCGATGGAGGCACTCCTCGGGACGCGGAGCTCCGCGAGGAGTGCTACGGCTGGGGCGCGTCTTGAACGAGCAGCATGGTTGCTCGAGAGGCGTGTCCTGGAGGCCGGCTGACGGGGTCAGCCGGCCCTCTGTGGCTGGGGCGTTAGTTTCCGGGTTTCCGCGCCGCGGAGCCGCGAGGACCGAGGAACTTCAATTTTTGGATGCTGGTCAGGTAGGACGGGCGTTCTGCCCGTGGTTTTTTGGATTTTTACAAGGATTGTGACCTTTTTAGGGTTTGGTGGAGCCCTGTTAGGGAGGACCAGGGTCCTATATGTAGGGTAGTGTTTTGGAATGAAAGGCAGTGTTATTTTGGTTACCATACCTAAAGCTCCAGCATAGAGACGTGGTTGTCTCTTCTTCCTCCTCGGAGGTGGGAGGGGAGGGTAGCATTGCTCTTCCTGAGAACCCACAGGTACCTGGCAGGGGTACTCCCCTCATGTCTAGTGAGGAAGTGCAGGATATGGGTGAAATGGCTGTCACCAGGGCACTGCAAGCTGGCGTGGCCAGGACTGATCAGTCTAAGCGTGCGCAATCATCGGTAGCGGCAAGAAAATCCTCATCGGAGAGTGAGGATGAGGCCCCATCAACGTCATCTGGGGGAAAATAGGTTTCCAGAAGAGGTAATGTGGGAAGTGATGACACATGTTCGGGACAGTTTAGGTTTCCCTGTGTTTCAACCTACAAACTCAGAGTCTCATTTATTTCCTCAAATATCAGACGCCTTTTATGTTTGCCATGCCTTTCCAGGGACCTGTGAAGGATATGGTGTTTCGTGAGTGGAAGGATGTGGAGAAGGCTCAGGTTCCACGATTCCTTCAGAAACTTTACTTACTTGAGGGTGAGGGGGTTTTTCCTCCTTCAATACGCCTGGACTCTATTCTGGCTACTCTAATTGGCAAAACGGCAGTCAATCCGGAGGATTGTGTGCCTACGTATGCCACAGACCGTAATGTGGATTCAGGTCTTAAGAGGGCTTTTGCGGCGGAGAATCTGGCGCTGAAGGCAGGGATTTATTCTGCTTATGCGTCACAATCATTGGTTCAAGGCTTTGATAAACTGGCGGTGGCTGTACAGGAAGGGGCGGAGTGTTCGGTGCTCCTGGCTGGTATGGAACAGCTGGCCAGATTATTGGCGGATGTGTCTTCAGATATAGTCCGTACTTCGGCTCTGGCATCTGGGTCTTTGATTAGGGCTCGTAGGTCCCTCTGGTTGCGTTCATGGAAGGCTGATCCAGGGGAAACGGCGGCCTTGTTGAGACTGCCGTTTGAGGGTTGTAACTTGTTTGGAGAACTATTACCATCCATACTTTCCAAGGCGTTTAAGGAGCGGAAGCATGCCTTACCTTATAAAGGGGTTTCTTCTTCGGGTAAAGGGTGGAAGAAGCATTCCAGATCTTCTCCTACTAGGGTTGCTAAATCCTTTTCGTTTAGGAGACGGCGTTTTTATCCGCGTTTTTCACCTAAGAAGTCTACTCCTGAGACCCGGGGTGGTTTCAAGAAGGGGTCCTGGCATTCGCTGTGGGCCTGGCAGAGGGCCGGTTGGGGGATGACTGTGTCACTTTCTTTCAGCTTGGGAGGACAGTGTAACCGATCATTGGGTACTAGACATGGTGACCAATGGTTATGTCATAGATTTTGTGGCGGTTCCTCCAGATTCCGGGGTGCATCCCACACCTCTGCCTTCAGAGGGGTCTTGGAGTGGAGCATTATTGGACGGAGTGCGGGACTTACTGGTCATGGGGGCCATTTCCCATGTTCCACTAGACGACCGAGGTCAGGGCACTTATGCGGTCTTGTTTCTTGTGCGGAAAGTTTCAGGGGGATTTTCAACCGGTGCTCAATCTGAAGGAGGTGAATACCTGGATCAGGACAGTGCATTTCCGCATGCTGTCCATTCGGACTATTTTTCCATTGGTCAGGCAAGGGGATTTTCTGGTGTCACTGGATCTGCCGGATGCTTACCCACACGTACCGGGGGCATGGTCCTCTCAAAAGTTCCTGAGGTTTGCTGTGGGGCAGGATCATTTCCAGTTTTGCGTTCTGCCTTTCGGTCTGAAATCTTCTCCCCGAATTTTCAGGAATATGCTGGCTCCTCTAGTGGCTTTGCTTCATTCAGAAGGGGTGTTTCTGCACCCTTATCTAGTCGACATTTTGATTCATGCCCATTCACGAGACCTTTTGCAGAGGCAGGTGGCCCAAGTTCTGGGGGTCCTGCAATAACACGGGTTTTTGATTAATTGGGTGTAATCAGACTTTGTGCCGTCCCAGGATCTGGTTTTTCTAGGGGCTCGGTTTCAGCCTATTCCAGGGTTGATGACTGTGTCCGAAAAGAGGTTGGATGCTCTCCAGGCTTTGGTAAAGAAGGTATGGTTACTGTCTGCTCCCCGAGCTCTTCTATGGTTGCGACTGCACATTTGCCGTCAGTGATATTTTGGGTTCTTGGGCACGTTTCCATCCCCTGTGCTTGATGACGTGGTTCTTGAGTAGGTGGGATCCAGGGTCCGGTTCTCTGAAGGACGGGGTTCCAGGGTCCGGATTGATTCACAGAGAGTTGCAATGGTGGTTGGATGCAGACCACCTGAGGGTAGGGGTGTCTTTGTCACCTCTGAGACCCGTGGTGGTGACGACGGATGCCAGCCTCTCCGGTTGAGGGGCATGGATGGGGTCAGCTCAGATTCGGGGGTTTTGGTCCCCTCGGGAGGCGAGTCGGTCATCTAATTGGCGAGAGTTGCGGGCTATATTCCTGGCTCGGGTCCATTTCCAGGATTCCCTGAGGGGGTTGGCGGTTCTGGTTCGCACAGACGACTTAGTGGCCGAGGCTTATGTCATTCGGCGAGAGTGGTAAATGTTCGGGCGGATCTACTGAGCAGAGTGATTCCTTCCTCTCAACTTTTCTCTCTCCGGAGGTCTCTGTTTCGGCATCTGGTTCGGCTTTGGGGTCTTCCAGTGCTGGATGTGTTTGCGTCAGTAGAGAATGCGATAGTGGAGTGCTTCTGCTCCCGGTTTCGGTGTCCCCAAGCATGGGAGGTGGACGGGATGTCATGTCCTTGGCCGCAGGGCCTTTTATATGCGTTCCCTCCGTTTCAACTATTCAGGGCGTTTCTGTTAGGTGCCAGTGGCTTTGAGTTCTACCTTGCTGGCTTCATGGAGACGTTCAACTTTGCTTTCTTATGGTAGACAGTGGAAGGTGTTTTCGTCTTGGTGCTTAAGTCGTGAGTTGGATCCTTCCTGCGCTTCTCTCTTTGAGGTGATGCAGTTCCTGCAGGACGGTGCTCGTTTAGGGTTGTCAGTGGCTTCTCTTCGGGTACAGTGGGCGGCTATTCAGGCATTTAGGGGCCATGGCGTAATCTTCAAGTTGAAGGGCGATTGATGCCTGGATTTTTTTCAGGGGCTTATTAATTTATTTCCTCGCCCGGTCCGTTCTTTTCCCTCATGGGATCTGTCCTTGGTTTTGGATGTGTTGACGGGGGCCCCTTTTGACCCATTGGGGGACTATGATTTGCGACGTCTATCTTTGAAGACGTTCTTTTTGGTCGCCATTACTTCGGCTCGTCGGTTGGGGGAATTGGGGGCATTGGCATGTTCCTTTTCTTTTTTGTAAGATTTTTCCCGATAGGGTGGTTCTGGTTCCGGTGCCTTCCTTTATTCCAAAAGTCAATTCTTCGTTCCATTCCAGGCAGGCGGTCATCCTTCCTTCATTTTGTCCCGATCCCTCATCTGGGGAGGAGGTCCGTTTGCATTTGTTGGATGTACGTAGGGTTTTGTTGGAGTATCTGCGGGTGGTGGCTCCTTTTCGTACAGGGGATTCACTGTTTGTTACTTTTGGTCCGGCGCGCTAAGGTGAGAAACCTTCCACAGCTTCCTTGAGTCGGTGGGTTCGATCTTTGATTCTGTTGGCCTATTCCTTGAAAGAGGTGGTTCCTCCTCTAGGGATTCAGGGGAGGTCTTCCAGAGGCATGGCGGCGACGGTGGCAGAGCTTCAGGGGACTTCAGTGGTGGAGATTTGCAGGGCCGCCACTTGGGCTTCTCCTTCGGCGTTTGTGCGTCATTATAGGCTATCGGACTTGGGTGGTTTGGAGTCGGTGTTTGGTCACCGGGTCTTATCCTCTATGAGATAATGTTTGGGATGTTCTTGGTGCAGGGTATTAACTAAGGGTCTTGCAACTCGATGTCCGTCTCCGGTGTGTTTTTCTTGCTATGTCTCATTGGTTAAAAGGAAGGCGAGGGAGGGACGGGAGGTAATGCTTCCATTTTCTTACGATAATGGCATTACTCCTAGTCCTACTCCCTCGCCTTCCTTTTCCGTTCCCTCCCACCCTCCCGGTACGGACTGTCCGAGTTGCGGCTTGGGCTTGGTTTTTGTACAGGAGGGGATAAGGGTGGGGGGGGTTTTTGAAAGGGGAAGGGAGGGTCTAGGGGGGAGGCAGGAGGCCTCATTGGTTAAAAGGAAGGCGAGGGAGTAGGACTAGGAGTAATGCCATTATCGTAAGAAAATGGAAGCATTAGTGTGCGCGCTAGTACCTGAGCACAGACACCAGTTCCCCCTCACAGACACCAGTCCTTTACCTCCTAAACCAGCCCCGTATCACAGACACAAATCCAGTCTTTTAGAGACCAGCCCCTTAGTGCAGACATCGCTCCCTTATCTTATCCACCTGTCCATTATTGCAGACATCAGTTCCTTAGCTCATGCATCACAACCCTAGCACAGTCACAGGTTCCTAAGTGCAAACACAAGATCTTTAGAACAAGCACTAGCCCCCTAGATCAGAAACCATTTCTATCAAAAGCACCACCCTCCTGGGTCCCAACACCAGCCCCTTCCTCTGACGCCACTCTGTCCCAGACACCACTTACCTGGACCACACACATTGTCCTTACT
Organism: Pleurodeles waltl; assembly: GCF_031143425.1. Taxonomy (NCBI): domain Eukaryota; kingdom Metazoa; phylum Chordata; class Amphibia; order Caudata; family Salamandridae; genus Pleurodeles; species Pleurodeles waltl. The sequence continues at coordinate 639,005,411 of NC_090446.1, read as the reverse complement.
CATCGAAACATCCCTGGTGTTTTAGAGGTTTAAAGTTGTTATCATACTTGCTGATTTTGTTAAATTTATCTGCTGGTTTGCCTAAATGTTTTTAGAATGTCATTATCGTAGGTGCCCCGGAAAACATCTTTATGTGTTTGTACGTGGACGGAATATACAATTACCTGGCTTTTGTGTTTACATTCCACCACAGTTTTGCGGTATCCTTCAACTGCAAATAACAGGTTTTACATAATGTGTCTACTTGTGTGAGTGCCTGTTTTGTGTGTGTTGTAAAGTATGATGGAATAGCCAGTGTTGTCTTAAGGATTTTTGGGGTCAAGGACAAGACGTTTTTTGGGGGCACCCTGTTCATAATTCTTCTGCTAATTGAACAGGGCATGATGTCAAACAAACTTTCAGAAACGGGGTTCACACAAAAACCGTTAAAATATGGGTTTCCGGTGTCCCACAAAATCCTTCAGATGCCATTGAGCAAAGAGAGAGACACTGAGAGGGAGAGATAGGCAGAGGGGAGAGAGTCGGAGATATGGAAATAGATGGAAGTAGGCTAGTTAAAGAGAAAGTTTAGAGTCCCAGGTGGCCCCCAAGGAAGGTGGGGCCCTGGGCAACTGTCCACTTTGCCCTGTCTTGGAACCCCTCTGGGAATAGCGGCAATTGTTCTGTTACTGTATATGTACATGTTTAAATGCTGATATATTTGCACAATTAGACGCTATGTGTGCGCGAGGCTTATGATTCAGTGATGTATTGTGTCGTGGTGCATTTTATCATGCGTGCGATTTTGATTTGGTGATTGTGTTCATTGTACTTTTATTACCCAAGTACAATATGTGCTTGGTTGTGGGTGTTTGATTTGGTGGATGTCTTTATAAAGGTAAAGGTCTTGTTTTTGATGGTTGGCATGAGCACATGCCACAGTGCCACACGTGTGTCCCCAAAGTGCACAGTTTCCTTATCTATGTGGAGGCGAATGCTAGAGAGATGTGTTTGTGTGTGTTTTGTGTATGGAACACGGGGAGACATGATTGTGCGCATTGTGCATGTGTGACAGTGAAAGGAAGCAGTCACATCTCTACATGTGAGGCAGCGATTCTCTCTCTTTACCCTCTCCTTATTCTCTTTTCTCTAGTGCTGGAGCAGCTGATCCCAGAACTGAACCTCCTGCTCGAGCTGCTAGACCAGGAGTATCTGAGCACCTCGGCCCGGGAGAAGACCACCGCTGTCTCCAGCATCCTGCAGAAGCTGCAACCCCCGGCAGGTCAGTCAAGACCCATGAGCACCAGACTCCTTTCATGCTTCTGCCCTCATCCTCCTACCCTTCATCCTCCCCCTGCCTCATCACCAGCCTTCCTATCCCTGATCCCATGTATGCACCATCACCCTGGTGCCCTCTAGTATTTTCTGCCGTCTGGCAGAATCTATTGCCTTCTTGTGAGTATCCACGGAGTCTTCTGAGCATCCGTTGCCCCATCACTCATATCTATTAGCTTCTAGCCGGTGTCCATGGCCTTATCACTGTCTCCACAAACTTCATCTATGTCCTTTACTTTCTTCCTCATTTTCTTTTCCACCATTGACCTCTTGTGAGCATCCATTGGCCATTACTCGTATCCAGGGCATTTTATCACCCTCCCAAAGCCTTGCCACAATCCTAGTACCCTTTCACCCACATCCATTTTCTTCTCACTACTTCTTTTTCACGGATTTCTCTTGCTTCTCACTGCCCTCTTTTCACTTGTTTCTCTCCAGGGGATGAGCTGAATTTCACCTACGTGAACACAGCTTCCCTCCGTAATGGGACCAGTTTTGTGGAATCACTCTTCAATGATTTTGGTAAGCCTACTCGGGAGACGATGGTGGGGGAGAATGTATGGGAGATACTGTTTGTTTCTTACCACATCATAGTTCCGAGTGTAGTTAACCAAACGTTAGCAGATCTTAGCTGGGACAGGTCTGTAAGAAAATCTAGAGTCCTAAACTTGTTTAAGTAGAAAAAAAAACATGTACAGCAGTGGCGAGCATTAAGAGAGTTGGCAAGATGGGCTTGAGACTTGGGCGTACCTTACTGGGACCTTAGGTTCCAGAATTACTCTTTTACTGGCATCTGTGGTTTCCCTATAACCAGATAACCTTCTGGAAAATACAGTACTAGAAATTAAATGTCCAAGAAAGGCTAGTAAAGCATTAAACAACCGTAGATCACTTTTACCCTTACAGTGAAGAAGTCTCAGGAGGCACTGCTTTCCTTCTCAAACCAAGAAGACTGAAGTCTAGTAAACAGGAAACCAAGTAGACTTCCCTTTAATTCTTTGGTGGTCCCTACAACTTATTGGATGTGGGAAAATGTGCAGCATTGCATGAATACTGATGGTGAACACTGTGTGAAATGCTCAGAAATACTATTGATTACTGATTGGATATCATTGTCAGGTCTATTAGGCCTCGGTTGTCTCAGGGTTTTGAAGTCAGCAGTGAAGACCTACTCTAGGAGGGAGGATTATTGCTAAGAAACAATACAATATATAGTACTCTAATGAACACAGTGTCTAGTCAGTGCCATAACTTTAGAGAGGGGTTGGACTTTTATTTACAGGTAACAAACGAGCACTTCATTATTTTATACAGAAAGGATAATAATTTTGGAAGGCTAGAACTTACTTATGTGTCAGGCAGTCTATGACCCAAATAGACACCTCACTCAACCTTACCCTGTGAAACAAATAAGAACACATACATTACCACACATGTGGCAGGAGAGCACCCAGTACTAAGGGACTGATTGGCCATTTAAAGAGGAGAGCTAGTTGGAAGTTCCTCTGCAGGGGTACAGATAAAGCGGTCTGTATCTTTTGACTAGAAGCACGTTGCTGATACTCACTCTCTTCATAGCCTGAGCTGATGGCACAGTAACCAACCAGGCTCTCTTTGGGGGTAGACTTTGGGGGACCCTTGTCAGTAATGCTAGTCTCTGCGGATGAACAGCTCAACGAAATCTGGATCACCTCCACTGTACTCAGAGATTGTCTGTTTTACTGGCGAGCTGTGTTCTCAACAGTATATCACTGTAAAGTACTGCTAAGATACTGGACTTAAACAGGTATTAATCTGCACAAGACATACTCTGCACACAGTCCAGGATGTACAATGTACATACCCTAAGATACAGTACAGGACAAGACTAACCACTCTGTAAGAATCATTGATTCATTACTTAAGTTCTAAAAATTCATAACTAGGGGTGTGCAGGGAGCTCCACTCCGCTGGCAGAGCTAACGGAGTTTTTGGAACTCTGCGCTCCACTTGGAGCCCAGAGTTAGTCCAGAAACTCCGCTAGCCCCTCCAGCAGAGCAGAGCTCACACGGTGTGTGCTGCAGCCCAGTTATGGGCTGCACAGTGCAAGCACTGACAGTTTGCACTTGCGCTGTGCAACCCATAACTGGGCTGCAGCACTCACAGAAGCCAGAGAGCAGATGCCAGAGGGAGGCAGCCGCTGTGGACTCGTTGCCATCGTACGACGAGGAGAAGAGGACCTCCTGGAAGACTCAGGTAAGTCCTCATCTCTTTCTTTTGTCGTTGTTTGTGCACACTGGTGCACAAACAAGGACTGAAATGGCAGCTTTCGCTGCCTGTGGCCCTGGCCTGAATTCAAGCCAGGGTTATAGGTGGTGAAAGCTGCTGTTTCAGGCCTCTTGTGCACCGGCCTGTTCCTATGCACAACAGGCCTGGCAACTTTTGCTGCCTACGTCCCTGGCCTGAGTTCAGGCCAGGGACGTAGGCATCAAAAGAAAGCTGCCGTTTCAGGCCTTGTTGTAGTTTGGACTCTTGCTCTAGGCAAGACTGCTGGTTTAAGGATGACAGTACTTATGTTTGTAGGCGACTATGCCTATCCTACAACAAGTCGCAGCTGTCGACCCAACCCTTCTGGCTCACTAGCAGCACCTCACCAAAAACCCAAATAGTAAAAGGTGATTTGTGGCAGCCTTTACACATGGACTCGAAAGTATGACATCTCAGGGAGTGTCGTGGTTAAACGGAGATTACCCCTTTCTCACAGATACATCATGTCTCATCCAAACACAGGCAATAATGAAGATGCAGTGAAGTTTCAATGGTTTTTATTTAACACAACTGCAATCTGCGATAAGTTGCATGGACTTCAATGATTAGGATAATGAACAGTGCAAGAAACAGAATTGTAAAGACAAGAGTCATTATTACAAAGAAGCCCACCATCTTGCAATAATATGAAAAGACATAAGGTGTATAATCTGTCCTAATACCCTATCATGATAGGCCTAACCTCCTACCTAAAGCACAGCTGGGTATGTTAAACCTAATCTGCCAATGCCATGTCCATGAGAGGAGCCCCCAACCCTTGTTACCTTGGAATGAAGTCTCTATAGCTCAGATTCCGAAGGGACACGAAGACTGAGTCAGTGTCAAGATGACGTGCAGCATCGATATCAGTGATGGTGGCGATGCCCTCTGTATGGAATCCCTCTGATTATCTGTCTAAAGTGTGATGCACTGCACACAGGAAAGGCCGGTGCACAAGTGGCCTGAAATGGCAGTTTTCACTGCCTACGGCCCTCCTTAGTGTGACTGTTCTCAGAAGCCCTAAGCAGGGTCGGGGCTGACTAGCCAGTCCTGACACTGCTTAGCACTTCCGAGATCTGGCGCATTCAGGACTCCGCAGATCACAGAACTCCACTTCTGCAGAATTCCATAGAGTCTGACTCCGTGAACTCCATCCAGGCCTATTCATAACACGCTCAAGCAGTTGTAAAACACTTCACACAACCAAAGACATAGACATAGATACAGTCAGAGGTATAGAAATAAGTATTTGGATAGGTATCAGTACAGGTTCAAGCATATTTATATGCTGATATAGGTATGGGTACAGGTACATGTATAGAGGGAGGCATGCGTATGCAGAACCGGCAGGATGGCTCAGCGAGTGAAGCATTTCCTGCTCACATGTGTATATGACCCCCAGGTCTCAGTCCTGGAAGAGTTGAATTAGCCTCTTAAAGTTCGAAACATTGATTACGATTACATTTGCTGATAGTAACATTTGTTATTTCCAGCTATACGAAATGGCAAAACTGTCATAGCAAGTGCTATATCAAAGCACAAAGTTATTGACATCCTATACATTGTGAGCCAGCCTTCCTTACAGTCTTGTTATGGTTGCATTTCTGTTCCTGGTCGAATGCAATGGACAATCTGCATCAATTGTTTCCATGAACGTTTGTGTGCTGCTAAGAATGTTGGGTAAGTTTAGTGAAAACAGACATAGAAACAGATGTAGGTTAAGAAAAGGGATATGAACTTAATAGCCTTCTTCTGAGCGATAACAGTAATGCAACGCACCATTATGTACTCCCCCAAAGATGCTTCCTAACTGTACGGATGGAAGTTTGAAGCTACAGACAGACTAGTGTTTGTTGTCGTCTCCTGCAGTAGCAGGATGGGTCTGCAATGTACTGGGTAACTCTATAAAACTGTGAACATCTCATTTGCAAATCCATTTTTTGTAAACCTGCTCTTCACAGACTGCGACCTTCAGGAGTTGCAGAACATGAAGGATGATGAGGAAGATGAGAGCGAGGAACAGCCCTGCAAAATGTCCCCATCCGTAAGTACTGGACTTCGTACATAACGTTCTTAAGGAGAAAGGAGGCAAACTGAAGAATGGGTGTAGAACATGGTGAGAGCACCCTTGCTGCATGGCACCCATTTCTTTTAAGGTGTTATATGAGCTGCATCCCTTAATTCATGCTCCATATTACAACCAGACATGGAAGAGTGAAAATAGATCCATTCATCCACCCAGGCTTTGCATCACCACTTTCTATTTAGATGTTAGCAAAGATGCATCCGTGAACCGATGTCCCACATTAACCTAGGCAATTCCCATTCATCCACCCATGTCCTACATCACCCCCTACTGTGCAGTCATCATCAGTGCATTCATTCATGCTCCATATCCGCCTTGCTGTTCAAGTGTGAGCACCCATGCACTGATGCTCCACATTACCTCCTGCTATTCAAGTGTTACAATAGATTCATTCATTCACCCGTGTTCCACATCATCCCCAGTTATGCAGTGTCCGCAGAGCTGCATCACTACATTCATGCTCTATATCCGCCTTGCTGTTCAAGTGTGAGCAGAGGTGCACCCATGCACTGATGCTCCACATTACCTCCTGCTATTCAAGTGTTACAATAGATTCATTCATTCACCCGTGTTCCACATCATTCCCTGTTATGCAGTATCCGCAGAGCTGCAACACTGCATTCATGCACCATATCCGCCTTGCTGTTCAAGTGTGAGCAGAGGTGCATCCATGCACATATGCTCCACATTACCTCCTGCCATTCAGGTGTTACAATAAATCCACTCCCCCTCCTGTGTTCCAAATCACCCCCTGCTATGCAGTGTCTGCAGAGCTGCATCACTGCATTCATGCTCGGTATCTGCCTTGGTATTCAAGTGTTAGCAGAGGTGCATCCATGCACAGATGCTCCACATTAATCCCTGCTATTCAAACTGCCTTTCAATAATTGTTGACCTTGGAGTCTGATAAGAAGCAATTACAGTCGAGCAGTTTTTAATGCCTCTAAGAAAAGTAGATTATAGTTATGTGAAAGTTAATGTTGGGTACGTTGTGTTTTATACCATATTAGCCTTTGAAGAATTTGCCATTTAATCTCAGCTCTTCAGGCATTAGCAGACCTACATCCATGCACCCAAGATCTGCAGCACTATCTTTTCGTCAAATGTTAACAAAGTTGAAATCATGATCTGCCCCCCGCGTACTGTGCGAGGGTTAGCGGAGCACCCATGATATCTACAACCCCCTTTCAGCTCTGGTGGTATTAGAGCTGCACCCTTAAGTTCCAGCACCACATTCTGTTAAAGTGTTAATAGTGCTGCATCCATGCACTCGTGAGCTGCAGCGCTATCTTCTGTTCAAGTGTTAACAAAGCTGCATCCATGCACTAATGTGCTGCAGCTCCACCTTCTGCAAGTTTTAACAGAGCTGCATACATGCACCCATGAGTTGCAGCACCATCTTCTGCAAGTGTTAACGGAGCTTTATCCATGCACTCATGAGCTGCAGCACCACCTTCTGTTCGAGTGTTAACAGAGCTACATTTGTGCATTCATGAGCTGCAGTGCCACCTACTGCAATTGTTAACAGAGCTTCATCCATGCAACCATGAGCTGCAGCGCCACTTTCTCTTCAAGTGTTAACAGAGCTGCATCTATATAGCTAGGAAAGCTGCAACCCCACTTTCCGTTCGGGTGTGGTTACACCTGCATCCATGCACTTGTAAGCTGCAACACCGCCTTCTGGTTGAGTGTTAACAAAGCTGCATTCATGCACTCATGAGCTGCAGTACCACCTTCTGCAAGTGTTAACAGAGCTGCACCTGTTCATCCACAATCTGCAGCACCAACTTCTGCAAGTTTTAACAGAGCTGCATCCATGCAGGCATGAGCTGCAGCACCACCTTCTGCAAGTGTTAACAGAGCTGCATCCATGCACACCTGAGCTGCAGCACCACCTTCTTTTAAAGTGTTAAGAGAGCTGCAGCAATGCACTTCTGAGCTGCAGCGCCACCTTCTGTTAAAGTGTTAAGAGAGCTGCATCCATGCACTCCTGAGCTGCAGCGCCACCTTCTGTTGAAGTGTTAAAATAGCTTCATCCATCTACTCCTGAGCTGCAGCGCCACCGTCTGTTAGTGTTAAAAGAGCTGCATCCACGTACTCCTGAGCTGTAGCACCACCTTCTGTTAAAGTGTTACAGAGCTGCATCTATGTACCCATGATATCTGCAACCCCTTTATCAGTTCAGGTGTTTTTAGGTCGAGTATAGGCAGCTGTGCTGTCCTACGACATGCTATAATCTACTTCTGTGGGCTTTCACCATGCCCATCAAACGCCCAGCCCATCACTTTCATTTGTTCCTTGTCCTGCCTTGCAAACTTCCTTTGATTTGTTAGATAAGTGCTTTATGTTTGTCCCACGTTGAGGCTGTTTTGTTACCACCTCGGAGACTGACCCTGTTACATGGATTATTGCAATACGGCCATACACCTTAGTGTTGGCACACTACTTTTTTATTTTGCCTCTTTGCTTCGATCGTGGTATGGTGTTTCTTCCTCTGGCATCTTCCTGTTTCTTTGTGGTGTCTGCACCCGACAAAGGCTGCAAGCTGGAGGGGGATTCTTTTTTAATTATTTATATAGCGCAAACTCGACCAGAAACTTGGAGTGCTTTACATGAGCACTGGTTAAATTTGCAGCCCCATTCCTAAATTCTGCCCAAGTTTAGCATGAAAAATATACAAACTGGTCACTTTTAAATTGCAAAAACACAAGAGAAACCCTCAATGCCGCTCTCCCTGGCACAGCAGATGAGCTGATACTACAATATTCACTTCACTTGGGAAACTCGACCATTAAGCTTTTCAGGGTATTCCTTTTACAACATTTTTGCCCATAAATCAGCTTGTAGTGGTTCTAGGTCCTAGGACAATGGGACCACCACCCCAAAAACGTTCAACACAACGTGCTCTTTCTGCCCCCTCATCTTCTGGGTCCCAACACTAGGTTTGGGAGGAGGGACCCAAAATCATAACCTTTCCCACCACTGAATGTCTTTTTAAGCTTTCTCATGGCTGGAGCTTTTGCTTTATAGCTGTGAGTAGTTTGTGTTCTAAGGGCCTTGTCTGTAATAGTATTCTAGTAGGCCTGCTAGACCTGAAAATGTGTAATGCACTATGTCCTCTAGGGGCTGAATATATAGTTACACTGCAATGCTCTCTGATCTTCTCTTTTCATGTGGATATGCCACCTAGGGGCTGACTATATAGTTACACCATCATGTTTCTTCCAAATAGTATTTGTATTGTGGTGCCCTCTAGGGGATGTTTTGACCATTACAGATTAAGGCTAAACGTATAAAGGAATGCACAAACAGTTTATTTCTGATAAAGTTTGTATGTGCTGCATGGCTAAATACTTATAAGGTCCCAAAGGCGAGACCCATTGGCTATGCCAGTGCTTGTTTAGATCTGCCTGCATGCACCCATGAGCTGCAGCGTCACCTTCTATTCATCAGTGATGTATCCACGCACCCATGCTTTGCAGCAGCTCTACTGTTTGAGTGTAAAAAGCGCTGCATCGATGTCCCATGATCTGAGTAGGAATATCTAATCTACTGCTGTAGTGTTAATAGAGCTTCATTTGAGCTGCTCACTACATCTCTGGCACATCCCCTAAATTTCAGAAATTAGACTTTCTCTGTCAGTCCACCCAAAGTATTTTGTATTTCATAACTGAATAACCTTGTGGCCCTGCCAGCGCACCAGGGTCTGCTGTGTGAATGAAGGAGATGGGGAAGGGCGAGAAGGGGGAGTTTCAGTCCTCCACCTCTGCCTCTTTTCTAGAGACAATCTAAGTGTTTCTCAAGTACTGCAGCATTGTAATTTTCAGTCAGTGTGCGGATCTTCCTTATGGGTCCTCGCTAACTTTTCTGAATACAGGCACCTCTTGAGTGCTCTCTTCGGCCATATTGTGTAAACTGTTTGTCGCTCTTTAACACACGGGAACTTTCAGGTTTTTTTTTACGAACTGTGTGGTGAGGTCGATTCCAGCGACATGTGATGTTTTCCAAAGATCCCCGACATTTCCAATAGATATTAATTTAACGACATCCCTGCTTCTAGATCTTCTTTCCAGCCTTTGTCTTCGAAAATTATAGTTTTATATCTATATTCATATATAAAAGTAAAGCTGCTCATTATTTAATACATAGTAACATTTTCAGATAACATAATATATGTTTTTGTAAAGTGCAGTTTCCTACCTTAGCGTACCCTGGCAATGAATAACAGGTGCTGCTTCCCCTTAATTTTACTACTTTTATCATCCGGTTGACCAAATGCTGAGACTGAAATTTATGTCACATGGATAACTCGTTTACATTCCTAGGTATTTATTTATTTGGCTGAATGCATTTTAGGGATTGTAGTCTTGGTGTACTTTTAAAGAACCAATTATAATGACATGCATAATAATGAGAATTTGAAACCAAAAAGCCCAGGACTATACATATGTGTCCTGATGACAGTTAAGGAGGTGGCACCCCTATCCATGGCCAGCACAATGCCTTTTCTCTTGCGGGATTTGTGTTTATCTGATTTCCCTGAAAACCTCTGATTCTTAAGAGTTCTGTAACCATCTGGAACCCTTGTTGAGAGCTAGATCATGTCTGGCAGGTTGAACTGCGGACATGTTAAACAGTGACCATCTTTTTCACCACTCATCACAGAGAACTCAAGTTTCCCTTGTCCAAGTGTGACTAGCTCATCCAGTCCAGTTTTTTGTTTTGCTTTCTGGGACCTGTGGTCCAGATTTTATAATGGAACTGGGAAACTTGAGAGTTCTGTCCTCAGTTCTTACCATGGTGAAGAGGTCTGTGCCCGCTGCCCATCCGGTCTATCCAGGCCGCTGTGTAGAAGCCACCTCTACACAGCGGCCTGGATAGACTGGATGGCCAGGTGGCTTCTCCTTGGACCTCCCGTCTTGCAGTCTCTCCACCCTCCCCCCCCCCACCATGTGGAGAGGGGGAGAGGAGCCCCAAACACTCAGTCCTTTAGGGGATGATTTGAATGCCCTCTCTACTCAACCCCTCCTTATCCCCCCCAACACACACCAACAATCAGTGTCTGTCGACCCATGCGGTGCTTGGTGCCAGGACAAGGCCTGCTGTGTGCCAAGGCTCTTCCTTGTAAACAGACAGTGTGCCACAGAGAGCTGAGCCCTGGGCGCCTGCAGTCACCATGGTCAGTACGATGCCCTCTTCGTGCCCCCGAGAGCACGCTCACATCGTCAGTGGGGCCTTCCTCCTGTGTTGCCCCTGTGCCCCCGCCTCCCGTTCCACCTGTGCCCATCAATCACTCTGCCCTCTCGCCCTGGCTGCATCTATACACTCATATAGTTTCCTTTTCTTGAACTATGCGAATGACACACAGAATACCTTGAAATTGCAGATCCATGAGATGAGTAAGGCAAACTTTCCCTTTACTCGCTCCGAAAATGACGGTTCTATGTGTCTTCATTTTCTGAAGTAGATCTCCACTGAACCAGTCTAGAAGTTACTTGGCAACCCTGTTATGTTTCTTCAGCATCGCTGGCTGGCACCCTTGGGGACATGTCCTACACTCCTTTGTGCTTCTTACCATATTCAAACTGTCCATGCTATTATAATTATTATTTCCCCACCTTTCATTGCTTTAAAGAAGTCTTCCCCTATCTGGTGCAACCCTGAAGGGTCCCGTGGTTGGTTTCTTCAGTTCTACCTAAAATGGGTCAATTGTATTTTTTAGGACTCCTGACTACTTGGTGAAAACGCTTTAGCACCTTCAGAATGTAGGGTCAGTCTTTCTCACGCCTGTAAATCCAGGTGTATGTCAGGAGTAAATCACAACTACTCACGGAAAGGCTTTGTGAAATGGGCCGAGAGACCATAGCAGCTTTATCGGCTCATCTGGAAAACATATGTATAAAGCTGGGTGTTCAGACCAAAGAACTCTTTAAGTTTCACCGTTGTCTCTTTGAAACAAACTTCGACGGCACAACCTTCTCGCTCTCTCTCCCTGCGCTCCGCCTCACTGAGCTCAGCAAAGGCCTGGGCTACATATTTATTACAATTGCATCATTTTGCTTAAATCCAGACCCTTGAGCTTTGCATATTTTGTGTCATTTTTATTTTCTCACACAACGTTTTTCTGGTACTTTTTACCCGGGGAGGACGGTACAAGCAGAAACATCTTGGCGCAATGTGACATCATACGTGTGCAATGGCAGTGAGTGCTCTACGAGTAATGTTTTCTGTGATTTTTAGACATCTAGGGTAATCCATTGAGCTGGTACCTCACAAGGCTTTTTTATGCCTGGGCGTACCACTCGTCAAATTTTCATAGAGGTGACCACCTAGGAGTATGTCACATAATAAGCGTAATTTTCCTGAAAAATCTGCGTGCTTCACATGGAAAACATTTCCTAAATTCTCACAGGCTTCGTTTAGCAGTCGCTAACAGACTAAACCGGGCGGGTTGTGAGTCTCACACCTCTTCTGTGTGCTGAGGTCATTCGTTTATGGTTTATTATACAACCAGGAACTGTTACCGGTGTTGAAATCTAATGTTAGAGTTATTGTACAGAGCTTTTGTGAGACGAATATAGTCAAAGCACCAGAGACGTCAAAAGTGTGGATGATGTTGGGGGTGAAGGCGAGCAGCCAGCGCCGGTCGCCCCAGGTTATGTTCTTTTTATGGCTGTGCTGTCACTGCTAATCAGGGGCGGCTTGCACCCTTTTATAGTGGTGGGACGAGTGAAGTGCCCCACCACTTCGCAAAAAATAAAAACCACCCCCTCCCTCCAAAACCCCAAAGTAAATCACCCCTCCATCCGAAAGCCCAAATAACACTAACTATAACACAAACACTACATTTACATGCACTACATTCCTACATACATTACACACATACATTATACACACATTCGTTACACATTTAATAAAAGAAAAGTACATACCCCTGGGCTGCGTGTCCTCCTCCGTGTGCTTCTGCTCTCTGATAGAGGGAGGGCTCCCCTAACCAATCCAGACGCTGCTCTCATGCTGCTAACCAGCATGAGTGAAGCGCCTCGATTGGATGGCGCATCTGGCTGGACGCTCCTTCAGGCCCTGGAGGCCTGTGCGTGGTCTCCACCCAGCTGTTTTAGACAGCTGAGTGGAGAGCTTCAAAGTGCGCATGTTGTCACTCTGGCCGTAGCAAAGCAGCTGGCCAAAAAAACATGCGCACTTTGGAGCATCCAGTCCAGGCACGGCTCCTGTTCTCTGCTGCCGGCAGTATGTCTCTGGGCTGGTGCACCCTGCAGGTAAAAAATAAAATGGCAAGGAAATCTTTCCATTGCCAATCTATTTCTTCCTGTGGCGCTCGCAGCGGGGTGGGGGGAGGGAGTGGGTGGGTGATGCTCCCCGCCCTCGAGAAGAAACCAGCACTGCTGCTAATCAAATGTATATATCACAAAAGGAGGAAAGGTCTGTTTTTGTGATGTTAATGATGAGGCAGGTGGCGTCTGCTGTTAAAACGAACATGCATCGAAATGTGTCACAGGACATTGTGTTTTTTTGTTGTGTTTTTTTTTAAACGTTTTGAGCAACACGGATATGCTACCTAAAACCCATGACCCCTCTGGTTGTTTGTGTCCCTACAAAAGCTCTGACTGTCCTGCATAGCACTGACTCGTTTTCAGTATGAAACTTGCTGAATGGTCTGCTAAGTGTTGTGTGTTTAGTGGTGAGTTTCCTAGACTTTCGTCTCCGGGTCTTCTGTAACATAATGTGTCCATATATGTGGCGATTACTTTTCATCACTGTATTATTCGATCAATAACCTTTTTGCAACAAAGTGGCTGTCTGAGAGTCCCTTCCCCCACTAGCTAGGCAACAAATAAAAAATAAAAAAATACCATACCAGATACAGTGGAACTGATATTGTTTGGCTTGTCTCAGCAGACAGACCAAGAGATTAATGGACACAAAGACTGAAGTTACCAGCCTCAGCAAGTTTGATGAACAGAAATGTTAGGAAGGACAGTGTATGATGTCCACTTTAGAGGGCAGTGTGAAAGGCTCAAGATAGTGGGTGGTGTGAGCTTTGTGTTTGAGCATAGAGTGTTTCGAGGGTCATTAATCAGGCACCTTTTGTAATTAATGTCATCCTTTTCCAGTGATTGTGTGTGCAGACTGGGCTCTCTGATGTTCCCAGTGACAAAAGCTCTGAGTACAGGTGTCTATGGTGAATCTTTATATGTCTGGGTTTCAGGTCCCGGTGGACGCACCTCCGCCACTACCTACAACACCCCCACCTGAAGACTACTATGAAGAAGCGGACCCTCTGGGACCAGGGAAGTCTCCAGAGTACATCACCTCTCACAGTGAGTACAGCCACAACATTATCCAAACAGCACAAAGAGGAACAAGAGGCACTGTGGGGTGTGGGGGGAACAGAGTGGAGTGGTAGGATGTGGTGAGGTGTGGGGATGTAATTTGGGTGGGTTAAAGGTTTTTCTTTTAGGTCAACAAAAGCCTTCTTGGTGTTGAAAGGTACTCTACATGTTACATCAAGTTTCTGGTAAATTTATGTTTACATTTTCTACTGAACAACTACATTCTAGTAAGCCAAGGAGCATAGTTACAAGAAAGTGGTGCATCATAGATGGTGTGCCACTTTTCTTGCGACCCCCTCTACCGGCACCTAACAACATCATCGTTGTGCCATATTTACAATACAATAGGATTTAAACTTCCGTCCTGATGTTCTGCTTGGCTTTATTCAGGATGAAAAGATTCTTAGTAGATTTTTAGGATATTGAGATAAGATGAATTCACTTAAAATTTGTTTTAGGTGAGAACCATTTCATATAGATGCTTTTATGCCGGTCAGATGCAACCAACCTAGATTTAATGTGGACACCCTTAATCAGGCAAGCCAACTTGAAGTTGAATCATGGAGTCTCTATTAAGTGGCTGTTGGTATAATTGAGACGATCACCTCTGTTCCCACTCCCAGACCTTTGCCTCTCTAGATTAGCTGGGGTCTCCTGCAGCATGTCAAGTTGGTTTCCAAAGAGCTGAAAGGTCATAGACCCAGACAGGCTTCTTGTTCTTGGGCATGACATGCTGCAGGTTTAACCTTGCCTGCTGTGTGGAGTCCATTATGGAGGGCTCTGGCTATACCGCTTGGGTGGGACAGTGGGCCAAGACCCCATCCATATCAAATAATAATTAGGGAGAATACGGGTTCACTCTGAGAGCCAGTCAGCGAACGCAAGCCTTAGTGCCTTCACATCCGTGGTCACAACATGAATGGATGCAAATGGTTAGGGATATTTTAGTGACATAAAAATTATTAAAGGCAAGCTAGATTTCCTATGGATTAAAGGAGGCACTTGCATTCTAAAATTTGCCCTGTCTCTCTTTTTTAAACACAGCCCTTCCACTCTTTTTGCCACCATTTACAAAATGTCTGGCAGTCCAGTGCTGCAAGACCATGCGCAAAGCTGCAGGAACTGAAGAAAACTGAGTTGTACCACATTTTACCACATCATGTTATGGCGTAAAGGTGAAAAAGTGGTGTCTTGCAGGAGGTGTGTACTTCAGGCACTAGCAAAGGCCGCCCACGCAGGGGGCATCACGGGCCGGCGCCATAACGGCCGCCTGGGACCCGGAAGGGACCAGTTCAGCCGGTTTTGGAAAGCCTGGCTCAGACCCCGAGGGGGTCACCTCCTCCCCCCCCAAGAAAGAACAAAGCGGGGAGGAAAGGTGCAAAAAGCCAGGGGTGGCGTCCAATGGGGTAGGTTTGAGGCATTCAAACCTCCCAATGAGCGCCAGGACAATTGGGACACAACGAGGGCAGGGGGGGCATTTAAGGAGCCCCCTTGCGAGCAGACGAAACACACCTGGGCGGAAGACCACCCCGTTCGTCGCGTTGGAGGAGCAGCAAATACACCCTCCCACCCGGACAATAGCGCATCTAGTCGCGATGCCAGACAGAGCGGGAAGAAGCTAAGGGGCAAGCGGAAAGTAACAGAGGTTTTACCGATAATTGGACACTGAGCACACCTAGTAAGGCGGTGTGCAGTGAAAGGCCACACACCTGGGGATGCCTCACGGCAGGGTGAAAGGAGGCCGGAGAAGGGGAGTAAGCGGAACACGGCACTCGCGGCCCCATGAGCACAGGTAGCGAGTTGGGCCTAATCAGAAAGAGAAGCTACCCCTCAGAGTGGAAAGGTAAAACAGACGCCAGCAGTTAAAGACCCCTCCAACAAACTAGACGTGAGATTGCTCACGCCCATATTGGAACGAAATGACATTGCAGAGGCCAGGACTTAAAGGCCGGTCAGTCACTGCTAAAGAATTGTTGGTTTAAATGATTGTAAACTCAGTTGAATTTCTCGTATTTGAAGTGTACGCAAAATTGTGTTATGGTGACTGTAACTGCACAAATTACAAATGGTGATGGGCTTAGCAACTTTAAGAAGTCTGCGGGCAATTTGCACGTTGAATGTGAAAGAATAAAAGCGGCCAATTTTATCCACTACCAGGTGCACGTATTGTATGATTTATGCGCGCTACTGGGACAGTTGTGCTAACGTGTCGAAGTGACTGGAGTGTGACAAGTGCGGGAGTTAATAATCCTGTACACTTTTTTATGCACAGGCAACTGCCAAAGGATAAGCTACGTAAAGTGTGTGTAATTTCACTGGAATTGCTCATGTTATTGTAGGAAATTGTCCTAGTCAGCTTGTATATTGGTTGTTTCTGAATTCATTTCCTGCAAAACCTGGTTGTATCACTTTAGTTGAACCAGCTCTCCCTGGAATACTAGGAGTGTTTACGCTTTTCCTGCTCTGTTTCGCTGACTTTGCATAGTTTAATAGGTGTTGCTGTTCCAGCGCTGCATTGAAATCAGCTTTCGGTCCAAAAGTCCTTTTGCCCAGGAGAGTTGGTGAACTTTTGTGTTTGCACTGCTTTGCAGCTCGATCCCCTTTGCGTCACACAAACACAACACTAAAATTTCATAAATCTGGGTCCAAGTGCTACTGGAAGTGCGCTAGCTCTTAGGAAGCTGGTCAGACTCGCTCACCAGCGGGGGGAAGTAATGTGAAATAAGTGAAAAAGGCAAAGAATAGTGCAGCAGCAGCCAATGGGAACTACTATTTGTTTATTTTTTTATTATGCAGTTGTATACAGCGCAAACCTTACCCAAAGGCTTACAGTGCTTTACATAGACAAAATCAGGAAGTGCATAAATAATTAACTGAGCAGTAACTGTCTTGGTGATAAAGCGGCCAGGTACATTTCAATATGGAATTTCTGTATAATATGTACAATATAAAAAAAAAAAAAGTGGGACTTAAAGTGCACTTAACTTATCAAGTAAAATGGAAGATTTGAAGCCACAGTAAGCTAGGGAGAGGACAGAAGACAAAGAGAGGATTGGGCAAAGTAAGTGAGAAACAGGGTTAATGATTGATAAACCTGAAGTATATTTGGAAGAGTAAATGATTTAGCTCATTTTTAAAGAAAGGCATAAGGATGATGGTGTGTAAGGTCAGAGAGAGGGAATTCTAAACACTTGGTGCTCTACCTGAGAAGTACTGTATCCACTGTTCTTTTCTCAACACTGGTAGTTCTAAAAAAAAAAGCTTTTCTGAACTGAGAAGGAATATGAGACCACTGGAATTTTTTGTTTTGCAGCGTAGATCTTTCTGGATTCCCATGCTGTGAGTTATTCCAGTGTCTATTGGTGAGATCTAGAATTATCACTTGTAGGCTTTTTTTTTGGGGTGGATGTGGTCAAGTTGTAACAATTGTGGCTATGCCCTTGCTCGGATGACACCAGCCATACACCCTGGAAGACACTCACCATGGACATCCTCTTATGATTCTTTTAATTCTGATGTTGTGCCTGGAAGCACAACAGAGAGCTCTGGAGCAAAGAAAGAAGGGAAATCAATTTTTCGAGATAAATGCTGAAAAACATCTGACAACATAAGAAGACAGAAGAAGAGCTGTTGCTCAATGTTGAAGGAAACGTAATTCCACTAATAACAACAAAACTGGAATGTTTTTCTTCGCGCAAAGACGTTGACTGTCAGCCGGAGAATGAAAAATTGGTATTGAGGACACTGCTTTTTAGATTCTGTCCAAAGTGTGACCTCTATTTGCTGAAGGATCACAGCTCGGATGAGTGCAATGTGTGGGCGTTTCAACCAAAGACCTTGAAGACCTGGGAGAAACAAAGGTTGATGAACTAAGCCATGGCTCAGGCACAGAAGCGTATTTCGCTCAAAGGGCTAAGGCTGCCAAGCGAGGATGTAATCACTGATGAGAAAACAGAGGTCACACTGTGGGAAGGCTCTGACACAGAGGAAATTGTTGAACTAGAAAGAGAACAGACACCAAACTGGAATTGGTGTAAGGCAGAGTTTATGAGACTGCCAAATAATCAGGATTTTTAAACTTTACAGAGAGCCCAGTATACCACCCAGAACCAGCACACTCAGGTTAGTGGCACGGCCCGTGAGGACAGAGTTTAACATCTGATTCTACGTCGAAGAACTGTGGCAGTTCTCATAGAGGCAAGAAGGCCTACCTTAGGAAAGTGCCACACCACCAATTGGAAAAAGTACTATTTATTACATGCTTTAGAATGGAACTCACTACCGTGTTTTCTCACAAACTTTCCATCTGTTTACACAGAAAAAGTCATATTGACAGTGTGCAGAGCTATGTTACAGTCCCAGAAGCACAGTGCTTAATTTGTGCTTGTTGTTTCCGGTGCTGAGCACCAGCACTTATTTTTGAGGGCCGGGGCTTGCTCTTCTGCCTCAAGCATTTGCTGTGAGCAAAAGACACACATGGCAAAGACGGATGAAGGGAAAAACAAAAAAGTGTCACAAAGGGAGAAAACAGCTGCAAGAGTGAGCTGAGGGGGACAGGGAGTGGCTTTATATGGATTGAAGAGGCCCGGGATGGTTTCAGGATTACGCTGCCTCAGTATTCTGTGTTCACAAATGTAACTGCAGCAGCCGCGTATTTAAGAGGAGGGCTTTGGGCACCGGCACCTCTTTATTTACAAATTAAGCACTGCAGAAGCAAAGAGGCCTGCAGTATCAGTTATCAGCCAAACACTGATATCAAGAGTGTCCAAGGCAGTCATGATGAGATACGAGACAGCCAGCACGTGTTTCATCAATAAAACCTTTTCAAGGCAATAATTGATAATGAGAATCCAGATCAGATGGGATCAACGATAGTCCTATAAGTTGCTGAGCAATTGACACTCCGCTCGTTCCCACCACTGTGGTTATCAAACACAATCTCCCAGTAACATTAAAGAGCAACATTTATTTCGCTGTCTACTGTGTATCATTAATTTTTAGTGTGTCACTCTCTAATGTAATTACTACAGTCACTGTACTTTTCGGTATACTTCACTCACTATGCTTTGCACATTGCCTCTAAGTTAAGCCTGCAGGTTTTGTGCCAAGCTACCAGAGGGTTATTACGCCCAGGTTTATTTAGTGACTTTTGGTGTTCACCCTGTCAAGGACTGTGTTTATGATTTAAGTGGAGCTTCCATCCCTTCCAACTAATAACCCAATTTCTTACAAGGATTGATAGAGACAAAGAGTAGGGGCAGTGATAACTCATTAAAATTACATTTCTGATCGAATAACGTAGCAAATTCCTCCGCTTTAGCAGCAGAAAATACTAGAAAGGAGGATTATTTGCTGCTCCGACCACATCAAAGAGTTGTTTGGGGTGATTCTTGGTGGAGCTGATGAGATATTCGATACAGGTGGAGATGAGATAAACAATATTTCCCTTGTTCTGGCACTCACCACCCTCACACTACCTAGAACACTCAACCGGGCTCCTGTGGTGCGACCAAGAGGTACTCTTAGAGAGATCCCTGCAACAAGCACAAGCCGCAGACATACTGGGAGGGCAGGCCAGGACTCCGAGGGATGGGAGGTGCTTCAGAGGATGGGTGCTTAGGGATTTAAGAACGGGTGGGTGAAGGGGACAAGGTCTTTCTAAGAAGGGTCAGACAGTGAAGGAGGGGTCTGTTGAAGAGAAAATGATACTCTAGTGTAACGGTCTTCAAACTGGATGTCTAAGGGGCTTTATGGGATCCCAGAGGGGGTTTGGAGGTGGAGGGGTAAAACAAGCATTATCCTGATCACAAGACTTTCTCTTAAGCTGAAAAAATGAGAAGCAGTAAACTGCTTTATAATAGGCCATCACTAACATGTTTTGTCATTTATATCAAAGAAGGGAGTATGTGTTGAAAGGGAAGGGACTCCAAATACTCTTCAAAACCCCCCACCCCACTTGTAATAATAACACCGTGAAGACTTTTAGACGTTAGTAAAGTCTGCCTGACCAGAATAGTATGTTTGGCATCATGTATTTGATTCCATTTTCAAAACAGTAACAGAACTTTGCCTGCAATATTTAAATAAGTCTAAACATATTTAAACATTGCCAGTTTAAAAGAATAATTGTGAAAAATTCGGAAGTGAGGAGGCTCAATCACTTTTTTTCAACTTTGGGTGTGACTATAAAAGGTTTGAAAGACCCCTGCTCTTGGGGATTCATGGTCTAGTAAAATAACGGGAACTCCCTTTACCCAGCTTTCTATAATGCTTAACTCAAAATGACAGCAGGGGAAATGTGTCAGGAGCTGTGTAAACAGGACCAGGGCTTAATGGGCTCCACCTATCAGCAGCTTCCTTCCCCTCCTCACACCCTCTTCCCTCTTTCTGCAGCCCTGAGAATTCCTCCCACAGGAAGGACAGACTGGACCACTTTCTCAGGCACTCCTAACTCTCACACACTCTCTCCTCTTTCACACATGTTGCACAGCAACCCCTAATACTCCTCCCAGAATCTCCTCCGACCCCGGCCTTTGGAAGTTGCATAGTCTCGGGAACCAAAAAATCTCAGGATTTGAGGTAACAACTGTCAATTACCTCAATACTCCCGACCACCAGCTATAGAAGCACCTTGTCTTCCATCACACCCTGATTCTGCCTCAGCCCAAAAGGCCTTTAAAAAGCAGTAACCTAATAAAAAACATTCACATTCCTTGTCAGTTACATCTTCAAACCTTCCTAAATTCAGCTCACCTTTTCCAGACATTCGGTCCTAGAAATTATGGCGTTATATCTTTGATTGATGTGCCCATTATAATACACAAAACTGCATGAATTTTGGAAATGTAGCCATTATTGCAACCAAATCCTACTGACCTCCAAGGCCTTTTCTGGCTGAAGTGTGACACCTCAACCTTCTGAGCATTTATACGAGGCCCAGCACAACAGCAGACTTCAGAAAGTTGGAGTGACCACCTCAGTGAAGTTCCTGGAGCGAGTGGTGAATAGAAGTGGACAAAATGACCCCTGCAGTATAAAGGAGTGCAAAGGGGCCAGCAGTAAAGGAGGCAGAGCACAGAAAAATGTGCACCAGTACATCACCGGAAGAGGAGGAAGGGGGTCCAAGGCCACGGAGGCCCCATTGCACCACAAAGCCCTAGAATGAGGGATAAAACAGTGGGATCGATGGTGGTGAAATCTACAAGATTAATACCGTACACTTATTGAAGGGAAAAAATAGGATTTAGAAAGGGATGGGCTGATTTGGGTTGGGGGAGATCATGTTGGTGGTTGCATCCGCTAATTGTGCAGTATTTTCAGAAATTCAATAAAAAGGACTGAAAACCCAAAGTGCAGAGTGCCTACTCGCTGGTATGGGTCAAACAGTTTCTGCCCCACTTTGCAACGAAAAGCTCTGTTCCCAACTGTGAAGCTCTCAGCAGCAGGGCAGGCAGATCCATCCAAGGTGGGGATGCACAAAGTAAACAACCCAAGAAGAAACCAAAGAAACAAGTATAGCCGACAGGGGAAGTAAGAAAAGGGAAGGGAAGTGAAGAGAAAAGAAGGACCAGGAAGTGAATTACCTGACGCATTTCACCATCATGGCAACAGGAGATAACACTTAAGCCTCACATCTCCCAAATGACAAGCAAATAAGGGCATTTATCCTGCATTTTTTCAAATCTTTTGTTAATGCATGGTTGGGGAACCAAAGGGAAGGGCAAGTAACTTGTTGCCACAGACACACAACACAGACAGTGCCACCACCGCAAGCACAACCTCTGGCCGGAGCAACGTACCTCTAGCACCAAACCATGTATACCTACTTCTATTAAGTTACATGTTGGCACAGAGTGCAGCAGGTCCATGCCAGTCCAGTTACGCTCCCACACTGGTGGAGCATGCACTCAGCATGGTCATTCAGTGGGGCAAAATCAATCCAGTTTAGGCACCTGTCCCAACTTACAACAGCCACCTATACAACAATTAGCAAGCACGCTAATACGGGGGGGGGGTGTAACTTAGTAGCACATGGGACACACACCAACATGGTACCCAAAAATGAACCCTTTATCAGCACAGTTATTAGACGGTGCTCGCAGCAAACTTGATACAAATGGACTTACCAATGGTCACCCGTAAGCTTTTGAGAGTTTGGGTTTCACCAGTCCCTTTCCCGTGTCTTGACTAAGCTATGCTCTTTTATGAATGTGAAACGTGAAGCTCTTGTTTTGTTTATTCCAGAACGGCTTGGGTCTTGCTTTATTCAGTCAAAAGAAGTAAAAATGTACCTCAGGTTTCTAAAGCTTAAGTAGCATTTTTCTGTGACATAGGTAATACTTTACAAATTGTACCCTTGAAGACTATGCCACAGATGCAGAATTTGAGTAGGCAGTATGGAGTGTCCCTCGAAAACTGATTTGTTTCACATGGAATTAACTCTGTCTGAACTGGGTTGTATTACCGAACTCTCTGAGCTCCTATTTCTGTTGGCACCTTTCAAACTAGATTAGCCGAACCCGAGTCTTTCCTCGCAGATGCTGTAATACTTTTATTACAGCTCCCTCCGTGTAAAGCTGCTGATCTCGAGCATAAATTAAGACTATTCGTCGTTGTCTTCGCTGTTCAGATTCCAACAAACAACAGTCTGTTCGCGGCTTTGGTTGGCTTCCCCCAATCCTCCCCCAAGGCAAAGATTTTGTCAGATTTGGACCATACTTAGCCATTGTTGTCTGCTCTTCCCGGACACAGATCAGACTCCTCTCCTTCCCAAATGTGGAACTGTTTCAGCGGCTCCCTGCCTTCACCCCCACCGCTCGGCTCCCATGGCACAGGATGGGTACAAAAGGCCCTGTGTCGTGGGGCACCATTCCTAACGTGTGGCATCAGCGGACTGTCCCAGAGCATCCGGGATTCTGGGGCAGCAGGGAACTCCCGAGGCCTGGGCTCTTGAGGGGCTTCTGGAGCAGAGCAAGAGGGTGCGCTAAGGAAGACGAGTGGATTGGGGACCCTAATTCCTTGGTGGGGTTTGCGGGAGTTAATCACGTGGGCCCTCGAGTCGGCCACTTCACCCTAAAGCTGCTCCCGCCAATGTTGAGTTTTAGCCAAACACTGATCATTAATATTAAACCTAAGGGTGTTAGATTGTATTGTGTTGCAACATGTATATGGCGCTTACTACCCCTATGTGGGCCACTGATGCGCTTATTTGCACGTTCCTTTTGGAAGCACAGGACTTGAGCTTGTTCTGTGGTTTTAGAGAACATATTGCAGACTCAGGCCATCGGAGCTAGCCTTTCCATGTATATCAATGATCCGGGCATGAAACAGTGCCTATAAGTTTGGTAAAGAGGTGTAGGTTAAATTGGTGCAGCAGGTGCAGTGGCACCGGGGCCTAAAGGCCCGAGGGGCACACCGACCTCTACTTATTGCTGCATCTCACAGTTCGAGGAACTGCCAGGGAGCCCATTTTCTTGCTTGCACCAGGGCCCTTGACGCCACTGGCATGGTACACCCAGTGGCCGGTGTTCTGCTAATGTTATCTGCAAAACCTTTTAGGCGCAGAGGCTGCACTGAGTATTCGACATCAGTACTCTCTTGTTGTCAGCTTGTGCTGGACAGGGAAAAGAACAGTGCTGACGAAGGGATTTTGCAGGCCAGGGCCACATTTGGCAGCGGCCCGGCAGACACTGTGCTCAGGGAGCTGCTGGCCTGCTGTTCGAGAAGGGAGTGTGCAGGGAGCGCCCCCTACGCAGGGGAGGTCGTGACCTTGTAGGAGTGTCGATGGCGGATCCCTTTCCCAGGCATGGGTTCAAGTAATCAGAGTCTTGCGAGGGTCCTCCCTCGCCTCTTCACAGCAAAGGCCTCCAGCGGCTCTTGGCAGGTCACTCTGAGCCTCCCCGTGGCCTGCGGGGTCGGCACTCTTTGGCAGGATCCTCTGACGAGGGCCTCCCACGGCTCTTGGCAGAACAATCATGGCAGGGGCCAGTGAGGCCTCACATGGCCCTCCGAGGCGGGAGCGGCCTGCCAGGCTGACGAGCAGGATGCCTGGCCTCCCGGCTGTTTCCTCTCTGATGTCGCTGCGCTTCCGTTGACAGTTTTCTTTCCGGTTCTAAAGTGCACAGTTTAGGAGTGCGTAGCTGCCAAGTTTTCAGAGTGCGTATGTGTGACATTTCATCATTCCAGTGTGCGCAGGAGTGGCATTTCAGTACCAATGTGTGACATTTTGATTGATGTGTTATCGCGAGTTAAATGAAGCAAGGAAGGTCACATACACAGATACGTTTTCAAAATAAGTTCCTAATGAACAATAAACAGGTCTGACTAAAACGTGCGTAAAATTGCTTCTAACATGGAATTTAATATTATACCCTGTGTGTAATACAATTTTAAAATACGCAAGTCACAAACCCCCCCACACCCCTCGTGCCAACTGGGATTTAGTTTGTTTTCTCTCTCTTCACGCGCGCACACACGTTTCATGATGTAAAAGACTGCATTACTCACAGATTAATTTAACTAGCGTTTATCTTTAGCTGGAGTTTAATACATTTTAGTACAGTGATGGGGACACCAGCACTAAAGTGCGTTAGTCTAACCCCAATGCGTGGTACTTGGCGGGGCTGGGCGTGAAGCCAGAATTTTAACTCCCACAGCTCAGAAGTTAGCAACGTGCTAAGCAGGGGGCAGTAAAGGCGTTTGAAAAGTGTTATTTACAGTGTGAATCGCCACTTTACGTAGCAGGCCCCCTGTAGATTTGATCATTGTTAGCATTTGGTCATAAAAAGAGTGCCACAGCTCAGCTTAGGGCTTTAAGTGGGCCAGGTCCTGTCGGGGCTCAACACTGGCAGTTCTAAAAAGCAGGTGCCGAGCCGGGTCCATGTCAGGCTCTCCATTTTCTCCCTCATCTTCAGAGTGAAAAAACCTTAAAGCAGCAGCAGTACCACTTGGCATTGACTGGCCCTTGAAGTAACTTCAAAGAAACTCTTTAGGGTTATTTCACACTCATTTCAGAATTTAAGCATTTTCAATATTATATCAAAATAAGTCACTGTTGTGACTTATTTACCTTATGCAACTAATAACTGTAGGAACGTCACTCCTTTTGGCATGGTTACCCCAATTTTTTCCTGTTTATCAGTGTGTTTAGACTGTCTTCTCTGAGATCCTGCTAACCAGGACCCCAGTTATTGTGCTGTCTCCTCTAGGTTTGGTTGCTTTTGTACCTTTTACACCCCACAATCAGCACACTGCTGTACCCCTGTAAGTCCCTAGTATATGGTACTTAGGTACCCAGGGCATTGGTACACCAGTTTTGCCACATGGGTGGCATGTATTATACCACCCATGAGAGCCTGTGCAAACTATGGCTGCAGGCCCATTGCAGCCTGAATGAAAAGGTGCATGCACCCATTCACTGCTGATCCAAGCACCTGGGCACTTTAAGTCATCCCTATGATAGGCCCTCCTAGCCCAGAGGACAGGGTGCGGGCTCATGTGTGTGAAGGAAACCCCTGCATGAGCAGAGGTGCCCCTACAAACTCCAGTTCCAATGCACTGGCCTTTGTAAGTACTGGGGAGCCATTTTACCCGTGTACTGGCCACAGGTCACTCACTACTCGTGGTCTAGCTACATATTGGCAACTCCGAATCTAGGTATGTTTGGTGTCAAACATGTCTGAATCATTCCCCAATACTAATTCCAGAATTGGTGGCATGATTTTATGCACTCTCAGGGCTCCTCAGCCCCACCCCTGTATTGCTCCTACCAGCCTTCCAGGGTTTGAGGGCAGACCATGTTGCTGCAGCTCATCAGACAGGTTTCTGCCCTCTTGCTGCTTGACCATTTCAAGCAGGGGAAGGCAGAACAAAGAACTTCCTGTGGAAAAGCGAGGCAAAACCCTCTCCCCTGGAAATAGGTGTTACATGGCTGGGGAGGGATAGCCTCCCCTCTCCACCAGCTTGCTTTGAAGGGCACATTTGGTGCCCTTCTTGCATAATCCGGTTTGCATCAGTCCAGGGACCCACGGTCCCTGCTCTGGCACGAAAGCACACAAAGGAAAGGGGAGTGACCACTCTCCTGTCCATCATCATCCCAGGGATAGTGCCCAAAGCTCCTCCAGATGGCCACTTGATTCTGCCATCTTGAAAACAAGATGTGCAAAGGCACCTGGGAGCATCTGGTTGGTCAGGACAGGTGAGTGACTTTAGTGACCCCCTCTGATAGGTGGTCACCCTTCAGAGTGACCAGTCCCCCTGGTAGGACTATTTAGGGACTCCCTCGCAGGTGGGTCTCTAGATTCGGCATGCAAGACTCCACCATGACTCCTCTTCATGAACCTCTTCTGCTCCAGACCACCAGAACCGCTGCTGAACTTCACAGGAGATAAACAAGCCTGAAACTCCCGGGACGACCTCACCTTGCCACATTGTTTCCCTGACTCCTTCCAGCAATTGCAACATTTCCATGGCTGTGCATCCTCTAGGTTCAGCAAGACTTCAGCTGCACCAAAGAAGCAAGCAGGAATCTCCCTTGGAGTGTAGGAGTTACTCCCCTGCATCCGCAGGCGCCTAAGCCAATGACGACCGGCTTTTGGGATCTTCTGCATTCCGGCTCCAGGAAGAACCTCCAACACAAGTTGTGTTTTTTAGTGGTCCTATGAGTCCTCTCTACCTGCTGTCAAACTTGGGAGATGATGAGTCCTTGCCTCTCCTTGGCAGGGCAGTACCCCTGTGCACCACAACTCTTGCAGCAACTAAGGCTTGTTGACTCTTGCTCCAAGGGATCTTCAGACTCCAAGTAGCCCCAGCCTCCAGCTCTTCATCCTTGAAAGAACAGTCCCTCCTCTGCTGCTCCAGCGATGTGGGACTCCTCTCTAGGTCTGCTGACTGGGCCTCACTGCTCTCAGGGGGCTGCAACTGCCTCTGCTGGCTCTTCTGACTTCTGAGGGTCAGCCCAGACTCCCCTCCAAAGGTGGAGTACCCTGGAACTTGCTAGTCCGATTCTTCACTGCAAGTCTTCCTTTGCTCCAACTTCCACCGACAGAGGCTTGTTGGTGGTCCTCCTGACCACTGACCATCTGTGACCCAGCGACCGAAGGTGGCCATCACCTGCATCACTCCAAGGACCTCTCTGCAGCTGCTGGGCTCCACAGCTGATCTTCATGCTTCCCCCATTGACCTGGATCTTCATCCACAGAAGAGTCAGTAGTGGCTCCTGCCCACTCTGGACAATACAGTGTGGACTGGACTCTGTCCCCTTCTCTTGCAGGTCCTCTTCTTCGGGAATCCACTGTGGGTTCCACTGGACTGGTCCTGGTCTTGCAATCTTACTTTTCCAAGTCCCCTTGTTAGTCTTTGGGAAGACCAGGTAACTTACCTCTGCTCTCCTGGTCTCTGGGGGTCACCCAGGTACTTACCTCTGGGGGTCCTGAGTAGTCCCAGCTCCGTTCTAATGACCCCACATCGTCGGGTGGGGGGGCTTTACTTCACATTCCACTATTTTAGTATATGGTATGGCCCTCCTATAAGATCCTTGCTATTTTTCACTATTTCTTGCCAATTTGTGTTGATTTTATATGCTAATATCTAATAATTACTGTATATATATATATATATATGTATATATATATATATAATGTGCACTTACCTTCAGTTCGGGGACTGCCTATAAGTAACCTAGTCCACTGCTGCTGTAAAAAGCACCTTTATTTTTTGTAACTGTGGGGTCCTTTCATGTGTGATAAGTTACTATGTCACTGCTGTGGTATTGTAAGTGCTTTACACTCCTCCTAGATAAGTCTTGGCTGCTCACCCACAGCTATCTCTAGAGAGCCCTGGCTTCCTAGACACTGTCTCACTCACTATTAGGGGTTGCCTGGACCTGGTATAAGGTGCAAACACCATAGGTGTCCACGACACACCAGGCTAGATTCCTACAAAAACCATTGACAAATCCAAAAGTCCTGGCTTGTTTTAGGTTTAATGTCAGTCGTTTCATTATAACTGGATGCAATAACAGAAAAAGGCAACTAACTAAATACCGGTTGGGCGTTTACACTATGGTAAGCACAGATTTTAGTTTACATGTTTAAGTCCCGCCTTTAACTATGCAGGCCAATCCCCTTTGATAGACCCTCCGAGTTTTTTATTGCTCTTAAAGCCCTGGTTCAACCCCTTAACAAAAGGGTGGTGATTGGCGGGCAGGAGGGGAGGATGCTGTTGTTAAGTTTTAACACTATATAAACATAGGCTATCCATATCTGTAAGACAAGTTTGGTAACTTAATATTAGACAGACAAACATTAAATCACTGATCAAGAAACAAACTGGCTCATTTCAGGCATCACCACTGCATCCTTAGGTGATGTTTTGAAATACTTGTAATAAAGTGTAGTAAAAGGCCAGTACTATCGTTGATATACTTGTGATTATTTTGCCAAGCTATGAGCCTTCTTTCTTGTGAAGAGCTTTCGCGGAGTTATACAGTAATGTGTTTCCCCTTTTCGTTGATTACATCTGTTCCAATTTTGGAAAAGGTTGAATTCAGTAATTCTGTATCTTCTATGGAAGTGAGGTGCATGCAAGTCAGTGGTTTACTGATAAGGAAAGTCCACAAGTGCTCACACTAAACGATGAGAGAAATCCGCAGACACTGCTGAGCATAGCAACCGTCCTCCCCACTTCCCTTTGACAGCTTTTTCTTTCCCCTCATTGAAAAACAGTCTGTGAAAGATTACAACTTCCACTTCAATAAGTTATTTCATAGAAATGCACACGTATGCATTGTCAATGTTCTGGGATACAGAAATGTACAATTTTCAAAACCCCAGGACAACCATCGCTCTCTAACTAGGTAGGTCTCTTAAGACGAGGTTGTCGCCTCAGAAGCACCTCTCTATTTAAGAGGTGCCATTTGTTGGAACCCGCGCCCCTCACCGGAACCGCTGTCCACTCGGGGTGTAACTGCATACATGCTGTAGCTTTGTGGGTGAGTGAGATCATGGTTCACTCCCCCCACCAAAAATGCCTTTGGAGGTAGCATTCAAACAGGAACACGGGGCGGTCTTCACCTAAGGTATCTGCATTTTGATCCCAAATTTTCCTTAGAAGGAATACTCCTGACATACATTAACTCTCAGTGAATTATAAAAGATGGATATTTCCCTAAAATAGGTGCACGGGGATAATTAGGAAATCTGAATGGGATGAACAGTAATGTAATTTGTGCATGGAGCTCTAACTACCAGGGTCTCTTTGAAGGCCATCTTACAGGCTTGGATGTTGTAAGGAAAGCATGCTTGATTGAAGATGGATGTTATTGCCTAATTCTTAACGTTTGTGGCAGAGTCGTGTGAGTGGAGGCAGTTTTACTAGTGATGTTTGGTTCACGTTACCTCTTGCCTCGCTGTAAGGAGGTATTTAACCTAGCTCCATGGCTGCCACTGGCACCTCTTAGCTCCCACTCTTTAAAGACCTCCAGTTTGCCTTCCAGTCTTTCTCCTGATGCCCTCTATTCACTTTTAATTGTTTTAGTCGCAGTTGTACCAAGTCAAGCATTCTCTTCTCCACACACTTGTTCATGTCTCCCTTCGATTCTGCTCTCACGTTTTTGGTTTGTGTTTTCCTTCCCACTGGGCTTCAGCTATTGTTTTGGTTGTGTTTCTCGGTCCACTCTGGGTATCCTCTGCTGTCTCGCGCTCACCTGCTTAAGCGAGCACTGCCTGACACCTCTGCTTTAGAAATGTCTGCTCTTGATCTTTTGACACCCGAAACCTCGCAGATTTCACCCCAAGGAAGGCCTCTTCAGTGCTAACCTTTGGAGGCTCGCCATGTTTCTACCATCATTGGTCAGAAAGTCAATTTCACCTCTTCTTGAAGCGTCTTCCTTTAATGCTCTGTTTGCCCCCTGCCTGCCTGAAAACCGCTGACACTCAGACTGTATACACGTATGGGTATTTGTAGGGCATGAATCTAGATAGAGCAACAGAGCACTGAACATAGAAGGACAGATCACTCAGATTCTTCTCAACCTTCCGATTGGTGTTTTCTACTCTCAGCCATGTGTTCTGAGGTCTCAAGCACTTGTCTCTCTGTGCTAACATTCTTGCATTTTCGACTCCCTGCTCTCTCGCAAAATACTCCTGTTTTTCCCTTTCAGCCTGTCAGGCTTTTTGATCTCACTTTATGAGATCTTCTGGTCTCTGATCCTACTCCCCCATACTAGCTTCCCACCTTCTCATATTGCCTACTTTCCCGTCTCACTTCCTCGCACAATACCTTTCTGTCTTGTACCATCTGGTTTATGAGTACCCGCTGTTATACTGTGTAGTCTTAAATCTCCCACAGCTCTGCTCTTGGATGTCCTGTTCTGACACTTTTTGGTCTTGGATCGTGCTCTCAGGGGTTGTATACTGAATCTCATTCCCCAGAATATCATGCCTCAAGGAATTTGGAGGACAGGATATTGAAATGTTAGTGCATATAGGGAAGTACAGATTTAATATTCCTAACTCCACATTGGCGTACCTTGAAGGTATATATATCTCTATGGTTCATATTTGAGAAGTTAGGTATAGGAAATCTTTATGTACTTACCTATTGATACAGTTTCAATATTTTGTTCTCAATATTGTGTGACATCGATATTCTGGTTTCAATATTCAGGATGCACACCACTCTCAAGAAATACCTTTTTCCTTTTTTTCCTTATGCCGTCTCCTGTCTCATCTCAATAGCAGAGGTGTTCTGCTCTTTTATTTCATCCTCTAGTAATGTGATCTCACAATCTTGTTCTATCCTCTGATCTCTCTTTCTCAGAGGAGTACTCCTCTACTTTGTGTTCTCTTCACTTTCCTCCTCTCTGACTCCACAGTCTGTATACCGAGAACACCTACACTCTAAACACTGCTCTGCGATGCTTCAAATTCTTCTTTCATATGCATTTTGATCTCTTTCCTCACACCCCCTGTGAACCGAAACTCCCTCATCTTCCCCTCTTTCTTTGCTAACCCATTGTCTGATGCTCAGTCTTCCTGGTTACCATCCTTCATTTAAAAGAACTATTAGTGTGTTCTTAAGTTTATTTGTTCTTTGGTATAGTGACGCCTCGTAGCATTTATTCTCTGATCTCCTTTCTCAATCTCCATCTCTTTCTCCCATCCTCCACCTTGCTAATTTTCAGTTATAAAATCTGTCATCTCTGTATCTTCGTTCTTGTTCTTTGGCGAATACTGTGTTTCACCATTTTCTGTGGTTGCTCAATGCCTTCCTAATGGTCTTTTATCACCCCACCTTTATTGAATTTTCTACAGATAGCTCCAGTCCCCCCAACTCTATTGAAGACGGATATTATGAAGATGCTGATAACAACTACCCTTTGACCAGGATCAATGGAGAGACAAAAGTCTCCTGTAGGTACTCATGCTGCCGTCAGTACAACTGTGGGGTCCAGTGACTTCCTGTGATGCAGAGACACAATTGGTGGTAGGGGAATCAAGAGACTTCTCAATAGGTAGATGCTTCAGAAAGGCCAGCGAGAATGCTTGGAAAGAAACAGTCCCAAGCCGGACATGCGCATCTCACAAGTTACTGACTCGCAACTCTTCCAGCTTTTAAAAACCCTGACCTTGGTTTATTCATCACTCTCGAGAGCACCCTCTAAGCAAGTTGTAGGGTACTTTTTCTCGCAGAGTGATATAGAAAGTTTAGTATTTATTGTCACATTTGGGGCATAAAGCTACCGAGTTTTTGGTCTTATTTTTAGAAGGGCCCAGAGATAAAATGTACTCAAGCTAACTATAGAAATAGTCAATAAGACTGCTGATGTCTACCTCTGTTTAAGAGTATGGGATGATTTATCTTGTCTGGGCTACATCTTGTGGATATTGAAGTACACTATTAGTGGCTCAACTTCTCCTTTGTGGTGGGTTGGTCAAAATACCGTGGCACATTGCCAAGCTCCCTAGTCATTTTGCTGTGTCTCAACTCTCACTGTGCTGTTGAGTGAGAATCCCAAAGGATAATCCCTTACCCCATGAAATTCTCTTCCCTGCAGATAATGACTCCGATGGGATGAGCAGCTCCTACGAGTCATATGATGAAGAGGATGAGGATGGCAAGGCTCAACGGACAACCCACCAATGGCCATCAGAAGAAGCTTCCATGGACCTGGTGCGGGATTGCAGAATATGCGCCTTCCTGCTACGCAAGAAACGTTTTGGGCAGTGGGCCAAACAGCTGACGGTCATCAAGGAGAACAAGCTGCTGGTGAGGAATGTGTATGTGAACAGCAAGGTTAATGCATCATGGTGAGATGTGTGTCTATCAAACAGAGAAGAACCACCTTGTAAAGTGTGTATATGTGTGTTAATGTGAGTGTGCCTGTGTGTCAAATAGAACTGCTCCCTACATAGGTGAGTGGGTGTTTGTATGTCTAGTGGATCTGCATGAGAATGTGTGTGTGTGCACAGGTGCAGAAACATATGCATGTATTTGTGTGTGGTGCTCATGCCTGTGCTCAAGGGAGAATAATCCTCTCGTGAGACATATGTGCTCGTGCCACATTAAGCTATGCCTCCAGTTCTAGTGTATGTACATAAACCTTCACTCACACACTGGGGAAATTGTTGAATATCTCATTTTTAAGTGGCTGGTGATCCAAAACTCACACGTGTTCTCCTCCCTCAGCACACAACATCTTGAAGGATGAAAGATGTTGGAGTGGAAATATTCTTCAAATTAAGCAAGCAAAGGTTCCCTCTTCTTGCTATTCAACCCCCTTATCTTGTGCAGATAGGAAAATGAATAGCATCCTTTTCTGACCTGAGATTTTATTATGTAGCATAAAGGAAGGCTTTTTTAGAGTTTTTCTTCAGTGGTATGGTAACGGTCCATGGGTCCTAATGCTGATTTAGTTGCCCATTGGGTAGCCAAAGACGGCCATAACACTCCTGGGTGACAGTGACACCTCTGGTTTCTTTTTTATTCTGGATAGAACACAATTTGTTATTTATCTCAAAAAGAGTCTTCTCGTCTACTTCAGCTAGAAATTCAAATCCACTCTGTACAGACACGTTGACAAGCTTTCCACGCTTTGACCCACCACCCAATTTAGAGTAGATTCAGATCTAAGTGAAAGTGTAGAGATAAATAAACATAACATAAAGAAAGTGTGGGGTGAGTGAAGAAGCTCTGCATGAGGCTGACTGTAAAGAACACAGTTTCATTGCTGTGTAGTAATTCCTTCTTTCCCTGCATCTTTCACGCAAACTGTTTCCTCAGTGTTCATCAAAAAGAACATGGGGTCTATGAGATAAGTGTGTACACCAGTCAGAAGAAGTCACTGATGAGATGTGTGTCTGGATGTATGTAAACCAAGCACAACATGTCACTGACAAGCTGTGTCTACATGTTTGTACACCAAACACATGTCGCTGATGAGATGTGTGTGCATGAATGTACATCAATCACAACATGTCACTAATAAATTGTGTCTGCATGTATGTACACCAAGCACAACATGTTGATGATGAGATGTGTCTGCGTGAATGTACACCAAGCTCAACATGTCACTGAGGAGATGTGTGTGCATATATGTACACCAAGCGTAACATGTCACTGACGAGATGTGTGTCTGCATGAATGTACACCACGCACAACATGTCACCATCAAGTTGTGTGTCTGCATGTATGTACACCAATCACAACATGTCACTGATGAGATGTGTCTGCATGTATGTACACCAATCACAACATGTCACTGATGAGAAGTGTTTGCATGAATGTACACCAAGCACAACATGTCACTAATGAGATGTGTGTGCCTCTATGTACACCAGTCACAACATGTCACTGACGGGATGTGTCTGCATGTATGTACACCAAGCACAACATGTCAATGAGGAGATGTGTGTGCATGAATGTACACCAAGCACAACATGTCACTGAAGAGATGTGTGTCTGCATGAATGTACACCAAGCTCAACATGTCACTGAGGAGATGTGTGTGCATATATGTACACCAAGCGTAACATGTCACTGACGAGGTGTGTGTCTGTATGAATGTACACCACGCACAACATGTCACCATCAAGTTTTGTGTCTGCATGTATGTACACCAATCACAACATGTCACTGATAAGATGTGTCTGCATGTATGTACACCAATCACAACATGTCACTGATGAGAAGTGTTTGCATGAATGTACACCAAGCACAACATGTCACTGATGGGATGTGTCTGCATGTACGTACACCAAACACAATATGTCACTGATGAGGTGTGTCTGCATTCATGTACACCAAGCACAACATGTCACTGATGATATGTGTGTCTGCATGTATAAACACCAGCACAACGTGTCACTGACGAGATGTGTTAAGTAGAAGCATTCACTCATGAGATTGCAATTCTGCATGTTTATTTCATCAAGCAGAACAAGTCACTGGTGAGACGTGTGTTTGGGTATGTATAAATCGTTAATGTGCTTTTAACTAGACACAGGTGGGCTTTTGGATGTGATTGAAAGGAAACAACTTCTTGCTAAAAGATTTTCCCCTGGAATACATTTTGTGATTTCACCAGGCATAGTGACAATATACCTGGATTCTAAGAGTATAATGAGCATGTTTTAACATGAAAGTACTGAAAGGATATAAACTACAAAAAGTTAGGAACAAGTAGATTTTCTGCAGTTATTCCCCTCCAGCACAAAAGAGAGAGACAGTGACTCCAATCAAATCCTCGACTTTCCATTTGGAAAAAGAATTAGGACGAGGCAGCTCTTGGGAAGGAGGACTGCCAGCCGACTAATAGTAAATAAATGATGAAACCATATGTTAGGTCCAGACCTGCTAATTAAAAAATTGAAGGCAACTGAAACATGAAGTGTGGGAATGGACAAAAGCATAATGCAACTGTGTAGGGACTTACCAAATGTATACTAACATAGGTTAACCAGAAATTCTGAAATTCAAATTCCAATCTCTATTGATTCATTGAATCAAGCATATATATATATATATATATATATATATATATATATATATATATATGTTTGATGGCATGTGTAGCTGTAGATACACATGTGTTGCATAAGTCTGCCATCTAGTGTTGGGTTTGGAGTGTTACAAGTTGTTTTTCTTCAAGGAATATTTTCGAGTCACGGGATCGAGTGACTCCTCCTCTCAGCGATACTCGCATGGGGATCGAGTCCTTTGTTTGATTGTTTTCTTTCTGCTGTCAGGTTCAGACATGTTTCCTCTCGCTCCGGTAGATCTTGGTTCAGTATCTTCTGAACTCTTTTCTAGCTTTCTATAGCTGTCTGTATAGTTTTGATCGCGTTTTCTGCTCTTATATTCGATCCGATTGCAATAGTCGGGGTCGATTAAACACCCATAGGGGCGATCTCGCCTTTTATGGGCCTATTTTGACACTTGGGAAACAAACAATGTTAGGCTAATGGTACGGGCTCTGTTTTGATTTTGCCCCCAGTATCACGCCAAATTTCCCTATACCGATCAACATTTTGGGGGTCATTCTGACCCTGGCGGTCATGGACCGACAGGGCCAACGACCGCGGGAGCACCGCCAACAGGCTGGCGGTGCTCCCATGGCATTCTGACCGCGGCTGTCAGATACGGGAAACCGGCGGTGTACCGCCGGTTTCCCACTGCCCAAGGGAATCCTCCATGGCGGCGCTGCAAGCAGCGCCGCCATGGGGATTCCGACCCCCTTACCGCCAGCCTTGTTCTGGCGGTTTTGACCGCCAGAACCTGGCTGGCGGTAACCGGTGTCGTGGGGCCCCTGGGGGCACCTGCAGTGCCCATGCCAATGGCATGGGCACTGCAGGGGCCCCCTAACAGGGCCCCACCAAGATTTTCAGTGTCTGCCACGCAGACACTGAAAATCGCGACGGGTGCAACTGCACCCGTCGCACCCCTTCCACTCTGCCGGCTCCATTCCGAGCCGGCATCCTCATGGAAGGGGGTTTCCCGCTGGGCTGGCGGGCGGCCTTCTGGCGGTCGGCCGCCAGCCCAGCGGGAAACTCAGAATTACAGCGGCGGTCTTTTGACCGCGCAGCGGTATTCTGCCGGCGGGACCCGCCCGCCAAAGTCAGAATGACCCCCTTAGTGTGTAACTCTGCCCTCTCCAAATCACAAAGAAGAAAACTGTGACGCTTGCTGGTTGTTTAGATCCAAAAAGACTCTTAGGGATTGAAGAGCGTGTTGATTGGAGATGGTGTCCAAGTCGTCAGATCCTCAAGAAGATGTAGAT
The DNA here is from genome assembly GCF_031143425.1 of Pleurodeles waltl. Taxonomy (NCBI): domain Eukaryota; kingdom Metazoa; phylum Chordata; class Amphibia; order Caudata; family Salamandridae; genus Pleurodeles; species Pleurodeles waltl. Next base: position 638,969,098 of record NC_090446.1, on the reverse strand, counting down.
CCATGGGATATATATGACACAGATCCCATTCCATCCAATGATACTGATTTATACCCAACAAGGCCATCTCCCCCTGAAGATACCACTGCTCACAATCAGGTTGTAGCCAGGGCAGCTGCATATCATGATGTGCAATTACATACAGATCCCATTGAGGATAATATTTTATTTAACACCTTAATATTTGATCATAAAGAGTATTGGTGTCTCCCTATGCTTTCAAGCATGCTTAGACATGCCGAAGATATTTTTAAAGAACCCGTAAAATCAAGTCATTACACCTACGGTTGATAAAAAAATATAAACCTACACCCTCTGATCCTGTTTTTATTACAGCACAACTACCACCTGACTCTATAGTGGTCAGTTCCATAAGAAAGTGAGCCAATAGCCAGTCTACAGGGGATGCTCCTCCTCCAGACAAAGAGAGTCACAAATTTGATGCAGCAGCTAAAAGAGTGGCTACTCAAGCTGCTAATTATTGGAGGATTGTGAACTCTCAAGCATTCATAGCAAGGTACGACAGAGCTCATTGGGATCAGATGGAAGACTTGTTGCAATATCTTCCATCAGAGCATCAAAAATGGGCACAACAATTGGTAACTAAGGGACAGCCTATATCTAATAACCAAATCAGATGTGCTGTAGATGCAGCTGATACAGCAGCAAGGAGAGTCAACACCAGCATCATCATTAGGAGAAACGTATGGCTAAGGGCTTCAGGTTTTAAGCCAGAGATAGAACAAGCGGTATTAAATATGCCCTTTGGTAAACAACATTTATTTGGGCCAGACGTTGATACTACAATAGAGAAACTCAAAAAGGACTCTGAGATGGCTAAAGCTATGGGCCACAGATTAGGGGTGGTTTCAAATCATCAACCACAGACCCATTCACATCCCAACAAAAACAAGATTCACACTTCTACAGCAAAGGTTCATTTAGAGGCTCTTACAGAGGAACTAATTATAGAGGAAGAGGTAAATCAGCCGCTCCTAGAGGTTCCTCCACCTCAACAAAACAGTGACTTCTTACACATCCCCACAGAGCATACATGTCCTGTTGTAGGAAGACTGGTAATTTGTATCCACAATGGCACAACATTACTACAGATCAATGAGTTCCATCTATAATCCAACATGGCTATTGTCTAGAACTTATCTCTACTCCACCAAACATTCCCCCTCGTCCACACAAACTTACTCCAGAACACATCAATTTCTAGAAACAGGAGGTACAATCGCTACTACTCAAAGTTTCCATAGAGATCGTACCTATATCCCAACAGGGATCCGGATTATATTCACTATACTTCCTTATACCAAAGAAAGATGGTACTCTCAAATCAATCTTAGATTCACAATGCCTCAATCAATACATCCTTTCAGAACACTTTCATTTGGTCACTCTATAAGACATCATTCCCCTGATACAAAAACAGGATTATATGACAGCATTAGATCTCAAAGATGCTTATTTCCATGTTCCCATATATGCAGCACATCGAAAATATCGAAGATTTGTTATAGTGGGAAAGCACTACCAATTCAAAGTGCTACCATTTGGGGTAACAACAGCACCAGCGGTATTCACCAAATGTCTAGCGGTAGTTGCAGCATTCCTTAAATGACAACACATACATGTCTTCCCATATCTGGATGACTGGCTCATAAAAGCCAGTACAATTCAAATCTCTCAACAAAATACTCAATACAATGTAGACATCCTACACAATCCAGGATTCACAATCAATTATCAAAAATGCTTTTGTGTGTGTAAAATCTGACCCTACCCATAATGTCCCTGTAACCTTTGTTTTGGATGCGTAAAATCTGACCCTACCTATAGTGTACCTGTAACCTTTGTTTTTCTCAGTGAATTTCTAAGGTTTTTAAATTCTATTTCCTAACAATAACGTATATGGGCCCATATTTATACTTTTTAGTGCCACATTTGTGCAGCTTTTTGACGCAAAAGCGGCGCAAACTTACAAAAAACAATTGTATTTTGGAGGTTTGCGCCACTTTTGCATCAAAAAGCGGCACAAATGCAGCACTAAAAAAGTATAAATATGGGCCCTAGTATTTGACGACACCTACTGGTGTTTCCACAGTAGCCAAATCATGAGGCAGCAGATCAGTCCTTATTTTTTAGATCGAATCTATCTGTGGGCTTTTAACTACGCCCACTGCATGCCCATCACTATCACTTGTTCATGGGCTTGCCTTCTAAAAATCCTTTGTTATCATTGGTAAATGCTTTACGTTTGTCCTTCCATAGGGCAGTTTTGTTACCGCCATGGCCATTGATCACATGGATAATAGCACGTTTGCCGATACGTTTGACTGCCAGCAAACTTATTTTTCCTTTTGTGTCTTTCCGTCACGCTCATGGTCATGGCAGCTGTGTCGCTTTGAATCGGCTCGCTTATGTCAACTATTTTACTTTTCAATTACAATTTATGTGGCAAGAAAAGTCCAGTCAGGAATTTACAACACTAATAGCTCAAACTCGAGCAAATACGAGACCCATTACATTGCAAATGTTTGTGTATTGTTTTTTCTGAATTACAAGTTGTAAACGTTGTGCACCCCTCCGCCAAAAGGTGCACCTCCAGTTCCAAAGAACCCAGGCTGCGACCCCACAAGCAAAGCTTTTTGTTATAGATGGGGAAGAAAAATTGGCATGTTATCTACCAATCCTAATAGTTCTTCCTCTTTCTCGTGAGAGAATTTTCTAGGAGCAGCAGAGGAGTCTGCAACTGAGAGGAGTGAGGGCCCCCAGTGTACTTTACTCTCTGCCTTTTATTTCACTCTCTGCCATTTATTGCCTTAAAAAAACAAAGAACGATCTGCTCATCAAATGTCTATAAAGTGCCATAGGGCGCTGTGTCCAACTTCATTATGATTTAAATGAATTACTGTCCGAGAAACTTTACCGAGCAGAGTGCATCTAAAGGCCCATAACACAGCTCGGCCGTGTCATTATCTGTTATGTGAAGTTATCCATTCTCGAATGTAGCCACAGCCTGAAGTATTCATGGGGGTAGCACAGTGTAAAACATATAAATATAAACACATACAGAAACAGGTCAGAGGGAGAGATGGACCCAAACAGACAACTAATAGCGCCAGCACAAGGAGAGAGTTTACAAAAAGGAAGAAAATTGACATAGCGCCCCCTTCTGGACCGTTTTGAACTGCTTTTTTCTAGCAACGAGTTTACGTCAGGAAGCGAGCACCTGATATCATAACACTGTTTTGATGCATAGTCGGAGGTATTTTATAACAAATGCATATCATGCCATGCGTGCACTGTACACAGAAAGGATAAGGTGTACGTTATTCCTGGAGGTGTGAAAGACTTGACAGAATCTCTCCTTTGCTTATTCCACAGTTGTACAAGAGCTCGAAGGACCAGCAGCCCCACATGGAGCTCCCGCTTACCCTCTGCGGCGTCACCTACGTTCCCAAGGACGGGCGACGTAAGAAGCACGAGCTCCGGTTCTCTCTGCCGGGCACGGAGGCCCTGGTGCTGGCTGTGCAGAGCAAGGAGCAAGCGGAGGAGTGGCTCAAGGTGACCTTTTACCCGCCTCCTCAGCCCACCCAGCTGTACGCCCCGCAACCTCCTGTCCACCCACCGACCCCTGCCGTTTTCCCACGCTCTTTCGTAATTCCCCAGACTTGTTCAGCCCTCTATTGCTACGTAGCTCAGTTCCTGCTTTCTAAATCACACAGAGACATACAGACATAGGTGTCTCCCCAGTGGTATAAATAGACGGCGCTGTCCGGTACTGAGTACCTGCACGGCTTTAATTTGAGAAGGAGAGTACCTGCACGTCCCACCAGTGCTCCAATACATTGCATGGAGAGTACCGGCAGCCCTCACAAGCAAACAGTTACTCACCTCAGACCACAGGCAAATCACACTAAAAATTGTCAGAGGGAAAAAAGAAAGTTCATGGGCAGTATATTATATACACACTCTGAGGAAAACAAAGCTTTCCTTCTTAACACTCACGTCAATGTTAGCAAGACTACTGGAAATGTTACATATATTTTAAGGATGGTCCTGATAGGAGTGGGCGGAAACAAAAAAGGGCTTTGATCTAAGCTGCCTGAGGAGGCTCACATAGCTTCTTAATCTTCTTTGCTTCAATTTGGAAAAGTGGTTGGCTCAAGGCTGAAACTGCCTATAAGCTAGTAGACTAAAGCGAGGTGAAATGCTCGGCCCAGTTAGTTAAACATGAGCTTTTTTTTTACTAGTAATCGATTACTAAGCAAGCTGAGAGTACTAGGCTAGAAAAAAGCTAATATTAGTATGCATAGAACAAATTCACAAGCGCATTCTTAGCACAGCATAAGCATCCCTTCCCAAACATCAGAACGGAAAGATGCAGCTGTAAGAATCAGTGTTATCCCACAGAAAAATGAAAAGCCTTTAAGAATTTCTAAATGTGTAACTAGAAGGAGCATGGCTGGTTGTAAGTTGTGGCTTGTCAAATATTGTTGTAACTAGAGATGTGCTTCACTTGTATTTGAGATCTTTGTCTGCCACCTGTTCGACCCAAAGTGTGATTGTATATGGTCTGTGCAAGATACATGGCTGCAGGAGGCCCTTCGGAAAAGCAAAGGGGTATGCGGAAAAGGGTGGGGCATTCCTGACTGACCATTTTGAAAGGCCTTCGCATGGCACACCAGTGCTTGACTATAGAACCTTTTAGTCCTCTTCTAAAGAATATAATGCTTACCATGTTCCCCACTTGCTTTGTGTCCACTGACATACTCTGTATAATAGCAACTCATTACTGCCCTTGACTCTGGAGAAAAAATGTCTTGTAACATTGTAACAGTAGTTCTGCAGGGGTGTGGTGTTTCTCTCAATAAGACACATTTATAACTCTTTCTCAGCCAGACAGGATAAATCAGAAGTGTCATCAGCCTTTAATGTATTTGGTTCCTTCCTAGAATCCATTCTCACCTGTGAAGAATATTTTTTCCGTCACAGGTCTTCACTTGAATAGGATGGTTCTACATCACACTTCAGAAACAGTAGGTCAGTCGACAGCAGTGTCCTGCGTTAAGTCAAAAACAAGACAGAAAATTGTAAAAAGCCTGCAGTGAACCTGACTCCTTCAACTGCCGTTCAGAAATCCCTAGGCTTCCTCGCCCATTTATTTTACAAAAGGATTGCCCTGCCTGGCCCTCTTACACCAGGTACCCAGATCCTATGATCTGTTCTGCAGACATGGAGCAGCTGCTTTTAACAAGCCTCGTCCAAATGTCCTGTGCTTGGTGCCTCAGATAGAATTTTAGCGTGGACATCTCACCCGCCTGTCTCTGGAGGCCTAACCCCTATAGTGTGTATCCCTGTAGGGGTGAGAATCTAAGTGAGAGGTGTTATGTCCAGTGCATGACCAAACACGTTTTTTTTCAGGTGATCAGAGAGGTGAGCAGCCCTGGACTTGGCGGGACAGAACCTCAGAATTCCCCTGCGCTACGGCACAAACTGTACTTAGACAAGGTAAGCCATCCTGATAAGTGATGGAATCTGCAGGTCTCTCTAGTAGAGTGCATTATTTCTAGCCTTGGTGTGGGAGTCACTGCAATCTGCCACATGCAATATGATAAGGGCCCTAAAAAACTTGCCATCTATCATGATATCTTGTTGAAGGGAAGATTCCCATTAATGTAGACAACACACACTATTGGCGGGACGTCAATAAAATGAGCAGACTCCAGGTTAATATTTCCTAAACTCAGATCCTAAAGCAAGAAGACTCAGATCTTGTCTTTTTTGTCAACTGAGTTTGAATCCCCAGCTTCTGCAGAGTAGATGTAGATGGTGTCAGGGACAGCCCGATTGTGGTAGTGAGTGTGACTGAGTGATCACTGTGTAAGTGTTACACTTGCAATACTGTAAGCCGCTCTTCCACTTCAATTATGTTTTGTGTTAAGCACAAATTAGAGTTAGTACAACCTGAGTTCATTCTCATTTAGCTCAACTTAGTTGCAGCTTTAGAACTGTTGCAGGTATCCTAGATTGCTGCCTCAGCAGCTTAAGAATAGGTAATGTATCTAGCATACAAATAGCTCTTGTGGAAAGATCACTGGAGCCTCAGGCAAAATTATGTTTGGTCATTTGAGTGCACCTTTTATCTGCTCAAGAAGGCCATTTATAGAAATATGGGTCCCTCTTGTGTCCTTATTGGCAGTGTTCTAAGGCGGTTACTTGAATTGGGATGATGTGTCACATGCAAGTGATACCAATTGGAAAAGGCAAAAAGTATAGAGAAGCAGGACTAAGACTGCTTCCATTAGCGCTCGGCCCAGGAGTCTGAGCAGTTACTGGCTTAGACAACTTTCACAGATCCTCGTGCCACAGAGGGATATAATAATGAAACACAATGTGAAAAATGTGATAGTTAACTAACAGCAAACTACTAATAATGTAAATTAATCTATTATAAATCCACATGCCATGCTTAATTTCTCGATCTTATTGGGCTCAGAGTCAAAGATTTTCAAAAAGAAATTACTTAAAAAGCATCCGCAACACAAGGACATTTTAAGACTGCTGTTTCTGCAATTATGTTGAGGAGCATGGATGGCTTTAGGGAAGAAATCACTGTTGAAATGGAAACCCACAACTTTGGCCTACTTTTGAGTTATTTCGCTTTGGTCATGTAAATAAAAATGTGTTTATAAGTTATCCAACCTGAAACAAGTGATTCTTGTGAACAGAATTACATGATTGCTATAATTTGTTTGACAGAACTCTGGCGACACAAGGTTCAAGGCTTTCACAAGCTTCCTGCCAATAGGTCGAAAGCACAGAAATAAAATATGTTGTTCGACGTATCCCATTGCAGAACATACTTATGGAGGGAGCCAGAGCTGATTTGGGGTCTTCCAAAAATTAGCATTCTTATACGGAGGCACTTGAGTTAGCAGAAAACGTTTTACAAATGAGGAGACAGATGATTTTTTAAAGGGCAGATATATCTTCTAAGACTTGTAAACTGTTTCTTTTATGATTGTAAGTATAATAAGTATAATATCGTCTTTCAAGCTCACAAAGATCAGCCAAGAAGCAGGTCTAAGTTCAGAAGCTCTATCTCTGAAGAGGTACCGGAAGACACCTTTCACAAGACAACTTTTGTTCACATACATATGTCTTGTCAGGAATATTCGCCCTCAGGCATCAAAACAATGCAAGGCTGCCAGTTTCAAAGTAGACATCTGTACCACTGGGCTCCATACCGTAGTCTACTCAACTGGGACATGGGAAAAGCAATATCCTTGACCAAGAAGGATTTCCCACAGCAGCAGCTGAAAACCAGATCTCCTTTGATACTAAGTACAATGATGCAATGCCTGAAGCGTGATCTGTGCACACGCTGTTTTTAAGGGCAGTTTCAGGCTGTAAACCACCACCTGAAAAAGCTTACTGAGAACATCTGTGCTTTCGGATTACAGAGAGGGAAAGTTTCCTCCAAACCTGGGTCTCACTGGAGGCTTTCACTCCCCAGTTGTGGAAATCAGCGCAAGGGCAGATTCAAGCTACTACTTACATAGCTCATGAAGGATACTGGCATCCAAGTTCAAAGCATCAGAAAGGTGGAGAAAAAGAGATTCTTATTTTCCTTAGCTCTGCATCTGACACTACATTCTGCATCCTACTTGTGCTTACCTGTACCCACTTTCCTGTTCTCTTCACCTTAGAGACTGTCCCATGAGAAGCAGACCTCAGACTCGGACAGCATGGTCAACGGAGACAACTGTACATTGAACAGCAGGAGGGAGCACGGTGAGTGTGCACATCAGTAGCACAGGAATTACTGAGAACCAATGTGCCTTGTTAACAAAAAAGCAAGGGTAGTTTCTTTCATTTTTGCAACTAACTTTAATTTAAGGTCTAGCAGTCAGTATCCATGGCTTGATTTGTGGTGGTAGAGCTCACTTAACAATAAAATGTTTTGTCTTATTTCTGACACTACATGAATTCAACAATACAATGTTTTGTCTTATTTCTAACACTACACGAACAGATGATAATTTGCTTTATCTTCAGGGTTCCAAGCAAGGATGTATTTGGTTTTGGCTGAGTCTGATGTCCATTGCTGTGACTATTCTTTAAGCAGAGATACCCATAGGCAGACTTTATGCATGCAAATGTGAACCAGCACATACCATTTTATTTTAGTTTTCTTGAAATTGCAAAGCAGACTGTTTGGTCCACTGCAGTTAAAGGATAAATAATTTCCTTGTTATTTATTTTGGCATCTCATTCCCTCAGCTCGCCGCCTTTTATAGCTTTCTTAGATCTTTGCTGGTACTAGCTTGTCACATGCAGGTTCTTCATACTCATGTCTGTACCAGAGTCATTCAAATGAAGCTGTAAGGTTACTCGATGCTTTCATATCCTTGGGGTACAAGCCATCCCAATCGAGTACTTTACTCCTTGATGTTCAACTGATTTGAAACAAGAATACAAGTCCCAGAATTCAGCAAGTTGTTAATTTAGAGCACCGGAGAGGAAACATTGAGTATCTCGTGAACTAGAGTCATTTGGTAGCCTTAACCATACCCATCTTTTATGGAAGTCTACAGGTTCGCATTGCCTGTAACATTCATGACGTCACCAACATTCATCATGCTTAAATAGGTGATGCAGTTGGATATCATAGCACTTTACGGCACCAGACTCAAGACACAACCTGTAGGTCACTGATGCTAAACTTGTTGAAAATGATCCAGCCTATCATCATTCCGAAGTCTATGGAATTAGCTCCATTTTGTTGGTGATAATACAATCCGTCGTTTTCAGTCTGCGGCAGCAAGTCCTACCTACAAAAATGTTATTCATATTATTGTTATTATTACCATTGGATACTGACTAGTTCCAACCACTATTACATAGCTGGTGCATTGTTCTTCAGTTTATGTTCTACAATTTATTAACTGACTGTGTTCTGGGTCAATGAAAAAAGGGGATGTTTCATTTCTATTGCAAACCCATAAATCTTTTACCTCACAACAGCTAAGGTTAAGCGGAGTGGCCTGGCAGAGCTCAAAGGCTCAGTGAGCCGTGCTGCGGGCAGGAAGATCACCCGTATCATCAGCTTTTCAAAGAGAAAGCCGTCACCCGAGGACACCCAGACATCGTCCACGGAGGAGGATATTCCATGCTGTGGTGAGTACTGCGAGCACAAGGGTAGATATCGGTCAGACTATCAGCACATGGGCTGCAGTGGGCCTACAACTGTGGGTATTCAAGGCTGCAGCAAGCTGAGGTTTGTGGATGATGTACGATACAACGGGCTAAGCATTGTGACCACCTCAGAAGGCGGCATTTTCCTAAAGACTAGGAGTACTATGAGCCACAGTGGGCCAAGGAGTATTGAAGTCCAGGGTCCTGGTTGTATAATGGTGTGTAAGCACTTTGTGCTTGAGTATGCCAAGGAATGTGAGTACCAAGCTCCACAGAGGGCTGGAGAGCCTACATCGAAGACCCAGGGGCCACAGAGACCTATGAACTGTTTTAGCTACGTGATCAAAGACAGCCGAGATAATCCAGTGGCTTTGGGTACTGCGATGGACCACGAGCTCTCCAAGAAGAATGTCCTCTAAAAGTTTAGTCCAGTCAGATCTTAGTAGGAAAGGAGTGCAGGAGGACATTGAATGGCTTTCATTCAGGTGGTGTGGAAGGAAGTGAATGGCCTTCTTTACATTTTCCGTCCATGTACTTTTTCTCTGCCACTTCCAATACTCGCTGCTTCAGAATAGAATTAAAACCTAGTGTAAGTATCTAAAGTAGGCTTCCATCTGTGAATGGTAACTATAATGTTGCCATCCTTCCCCTCAGTGAGTTAAAGAGTGATGGGATGGTTGGCATACATAAATAGTAATATCAAAGATGCAATTTGTAAACCAAAATGAGTACATGGGACCAAGCTTTCCCATAGGAGTGTCTGCTAGTACCGCTCAATGCCAGTGTTGCCAGATACCAAGACTGTATAGTCTTTCTTCCATCTATCTTCAGTTCCTTGCTCTCACTTTTGCAATTCCTTTTCATTCCTGTATTCTCTTTTTGTCACTTGTTTCCTATCTTTAACTTCTGTGTTGTTTCTTCTTTTTCAACATGTGTGTTTCTCTCTTGCTCTGGGTCAGTGTCTGGCCTTTTAAAACTGGGTGTTGGTGCCCACCACCTGCAAAAACAAAAAATCACAAGGCTGCTATGTGAAGCAGCATGTGCTGGTCTCAGCCATGTCTTCATAAAACTACTAACCTGCAGCTGCCTGTCCTTATCCTTCCATTCTCAATTGAGGCCCAATTACCTTTCCACTTCTGCGTCTCTCAATGAGGCCTGCTTGTGAATGGGAGGTCCTGTGGCATTCAGTAATTATATAAAAATATCCTAGCAGTTGTCACTGGTTAGTGGCATTGTTTACCACTGGTGGTCCCGACTCACCACTATCGAGAAACTCCAATTGGATAAACGAGTTACTCCCTTTGGACATTTGACATTTTACCTGTAGTGCAACTGAGCAGTCAGTGCTGAATTGTAGGTGGTGGTAGTAGACTATAAAGCACGACCAATTAAATTACTTACAAAAAAATAATGTCCAGTCAATGCTATACATTCAAAGGACACTTTGACTCTATTTAAATGAAGGTACCATTTGCAGATTAGAATAAAGATGTATAAATAAGAGCATCATGTGCTAGCAGTTTAGATAAAACTACAAAACCTTTTATAGCACATACACACTAGGTTCTAGGTTTTACTTTAACATTGAGCCCTGTGGTCTATATTAACCTATTGAGAAGTGTTTGTGTGTTTTTGTAAATCTTTGGGTATAGTTGGGTTTTATGACACCTTGTTTCCTTTTAAGTAGCCAGAGCTGCTGACTTTAGAACTGAGGAAACAGGTTTGAGTCTCGGCGTCGGCTCAACATCCTGTGATTCTGGGCAAATCACTTAGGCCCTCATTCTAACCCCGGCGGTCTCAGACCGTCGGGGCCAGGGTCGGCGGGAGCACCGCCGACAGACCGGCGGTGCCCCGCAGGGCATTCTGACCGCGGCGGTTTGGCCGCGGTCAGAAAGGGTAAACCGGCGGTCTCCCGCCGGTTTACCGCTGCCCTTAGAATCCCCCATGGCGGCGCAGCTTGCTGCGCCGCCATGGGGGCTTCTGACACCCCCTACCGCCATCCTGTTCCTGGCGGTTCGCCCGCCAGGAACAGGATGGCGGTAGGGGGTGCCGCGGGGCCCCTGGGGGCCCCTGCCGTGCCCATGCCAATGGCATGGGCACGGCAGGGGCCCCCGTAAGAGGGCCCCACAAAGTATTTCAGTGTCTGCCTAGCAGACACTGAAATACGCGACGGGTGCAACTGCACCCGTCGCACCTTCCCACTCCGCCGGCTCAATTCTGAGCCGGCATCTTAGTGGGAAGGTTGATTTGCCCTGGGCTGGTGGGCGGCCTTTCGGCTGCCGCCCGCCAGCCCAGGGCAAATCCCAAAATACCCTCAGCGGTCTTTCGACCGCGGAGCGGTATTTTGGTGGGGGAACTTCGGCGGGCGGCCTCCGCCGCCCGCCGAAGTTAGAATCACCCCCTTAATCTCCCCGTACTTACAAAAAACATGAATGTGTCCTTGTGTAATGTAACTGGTGCTCATGTAAAGTGTTCCAATATCTTCAGTTGAGTTAGCGCTATATAAAATCGAGAAAAGAAATGGGCAGAGGTGCCAGAAATTAAGGAAACAATGTCTCTAGTTGGATAATATGTTAAGCCTCCTGCCCTTATGTCTCATTGGCCCCGGATAAAATCCGGGCATTTGAGTGTATTGGAAACATTGTAGCTGCAATCCCAGCAAGAACAGCCTTAACAAAGTAGATCAGGGTACACTCAAGGCATAAATAATTTTTGGTACCAAATGACTAGATCAACAATCTCTCAAGCACAGTTAACGCGGCCACTGGGGTTCTGATGGTCAGGGTAAGACAAAGAACAAGACTGAGGCTAGTTAATAACCAAACTGTTTTTTGCATGGTGAAAAGAGGCAAGGCACTCCAGTGGTGATAGCATGCATAAATGTGTCCGGTGGGGTTATCGAATTCTGAGGGATCCCGTCTCAGACTGTGCTAGTAACAATGAAGGCATCCAGTTGGTGAGACATCCATGGGGGTGAGAGCGCCCAGTGGTCTTACATGCTCAGCCTGTTACCACCTGAAATTAGCATTTATGTTCATGGTCCATCTGAGGCTTTAAAAATGTATGTCTCATGAATGGTAGGTGGGTTGACTATTCACTCCCAACAATTCAAAAATCATACTAATAGACCACAATCAATGGGCTACAACCCAAGATCAGGGAGGTAGAGGAAATGTAACCATAGAAAATAGATCCCTATGTTCCCAGTTTGAGTAGCAGAGGACTTCCATAATTGGTGCACAATGAATCCCTCAAACTCTGTGCACCAGAATCAGTAAAGATAGCTATTGCCTTGCTTCACCCTATTCCTCTTACCTTCTTTCCTACTTTCCTTTTACTCCTTTTTTTCTCCGTTCTCTACATCACGCCATTCCTTCTTTGTTTATTCTCTCTCTTTCTACCTGTGGTTTGCATTATTTCACCTCCTCTTATCCCCAGCAGCGGCTGCCGCAAATCTCAAAGGGGGCAGGGCGACGGGGACGGGGCAAATAATTTTTTTTAAAACCTTACCGTTCCAGCCACCTCGCACCTCTTCTCTTCTGGTGTCCGAGCATTCCATGGGACACCAGCAGCACTGGCTCCCCAGCAATCCTGATGCTGCTCTCATGCTAAACCAAGCATGAAAGCAGCGCAGCCTTGGACTGAGCGGCTTGGTCTGCCACTCAGACAGCGCACTGGAGCCTGTGCAGTTTCTCCAACTGAGAAACCTAAGTGAGCATGGGTGTTTGGCAGCCTCAGACGGCCAGCCAAACACACATGCACACCTAGTGCACAGACTCCACTCTCCTCCCTAATCCCCCCTCCCGCGGCCCAGCCCACCCCTCCCTGCACATGCTGCAGCAGCTGGTAAATAAAACTGTAATGAAATATTGTTTAATTTTACAGGTGCTGGCCTTTAGCCTGGGGGGCGACGCTCCTCTGCCATTGCGGATGAGCCATCCCTGCTTATCCCCTTTCATGATTTTGCACACTCTCCTGTGCTTGATAATTTCATTCTCCTGTTCACCCTTCTTTTCTCTCGCACAGTGCTTAATTTGTGCTTGTTGTTTCCAGTGCGGAGGGCCGGCACTTATTTTTGAGGGCCTGCACTTAATTTTCTGCCTCAAGCATTTACTGCGAACAGAAGACACATATGGGAAAGACAGAGGAAGAGAAAAATCAAAAAACGCCACAAGAGGAGAAAGCAGAAAGCTGCAAGAGTGAGCTGAAGGGGCAGGGAGTGGATGTAAATGGATTAAAGAGGCCGGAAGTGGCTGTAATATTATGCTGCCTCAGTATTCCGTGTTTGCACATTTAATTGCAGCAGCCGCATGTTTACGAGGAGGGCTTTGAGCACGGGTTCATTTTTATTTACAAATTAAGCACTGCTCGCACACTTTCCATTATTTCCTCTCATCTTTCTTCCCCTCCTTCCTGCTATCCTCTCTTTTCATTTTACTGTCCTCTGTCCATTGTTCCACATGCCCCTGCTGTTTTTCCATCTTACTTTCTATTTATTTGTTCTCCCTCATTTGCCCCTTTATTGTCCAGTCCTAACCCTCCCCTCTCAATTCCGTCTCTGTTTCATCGCATATTCCCACCAATCCTTTATTCCTTTATCTCTCGGTCTTTCCCTTCCCTCCCTCATTTACAACCGTCCTTCCATCCCCTTCTCTTGTTTCTGTTGATTGGTACAGCAATGGATGCTGCCTTGAATCGAGCTCAGAGCACAAAAGGGGTGAGAAATGGGGAGACTAGACGACACGACCGCCCCCTACTTTCCTTTGCTCTCCTTATGTTATTAGTCTTTCCTTACCTTCTCCTCGTCTATCCATTTTTCCTTCTTCTTAGCTTGTTCTTTTCATTTCCACTTCCTAACTTTTGTCCCTCACCTTCCCCACTTTCATTCTGATTCTTTCCTTCCTCCGTCCCCCCTTGCCTCGGATCCCTCATCCCCTTCTTCTCTTCCCAGTTACACCACCCTTTTCTTCATTTGCCATTGTCTTCCTTCTCTGCGCTTCTCTCCCTCCACACTGTACTCTTCCTCGTGGCCTTTGGTTCATCCCACTCTGGGTCTCTTCCCATCTATCCCTCGTTCCTTTTCTTTACCCCTCTCTTCTCCCGGAGCCCTTTTGTCGATATCTTTTGCCAATATCTTTTGCTTTCCTTCTCCTGTCCCTCCTTTTCCATCTCTTCATGTCTTCCCTTTGGCCACACGTTGCTGTGTTCTCTGTATCCTTAGGAATGCACCGCCTGGCCCAGTGCCAAGTCGTCCCCTAAAATGGCGGTGTCTGGGTCAGTCAGACAGGCGGGCGCTGGGCCCTGTGTGTGGCCCGTCAGCAGTGTTATGAATGCTGGGGCTCGGGACCTGCCGGGACACTTCCCAGACACCTTTTGTAAAACTTCTTCTGCGCAAAGTGCATATATCAACTCTTCGCGTGCCTCCCAGCGCAACCCATTACCCTTCATGCTGTGCGCCCGTTGGTCTAACTCCTGCCCCCCCCAAGCCCCTTAAATGACACTGCGTAAGCAGACCTAAGAAGGCTCACCCCAATTGCAATCATTCATTTTACATTTGATTTGCGTGTTTACTGTCTTCAATCTAATTCCCATTGCAGAGAACGTAAAGAAATTATCACAAACGCCGACAACAATCAAACGAATTAAAATAGCTATTGAGCTATTCGTGTCAGTCCTTGTCTATAAAGCCCCCTCATTCCATCGTTTCCAACGTTTTCAGATGAGCAGTGACCAGTGACCTCTGCGTTTGGTGCTATCCAGACCGCCCCCTCAGAGGCGAGGCCCAGTGGCATAGCAAGGGTGTCGAGCGTCCCAATGCAAGCAAAGAAAGTGCTTTTGTAGTAAAATACAGCTACAGTTGAGGTGCAGTGGGCCCTCTTCACCCTTGGCCCCGGTGTCACTGCCCCTGCTGCACCTTTAGTATAGCTCTGTCTGCCTGTGGATATGCTATGTCATCAGCATTTATATAGCACAGAGTCTAGCATTGGTATGGTATTGCATCGCTTTCCATAGCCCAGAGAGGACTTTACGGGTGGTCCTAAGGTTTCTACTGCAGACCAGTCTCACCCGGCTCGCCAAGGTGTGCTGCTTGTAGTGTGAATGGAGTTGTTCCTCTGTTAGATGAATGAGCCAAATTCCTTCAAGTGATGTAAATATTCTTGGTGGTTGATGGGTCAGAATGGAGGACTATTCCAAATCAATCATCTTCTAGGATGGTACGCATGCCTAATGTCCGACGCAAGTACGTGTTTAAGACCAATAAACAAAGTGCATTTGCTGCACGTTAGAGTAACTAAATCGGGATCACAGCGTGATGTTGGTCTTGTCCATTTTCAACACCCCTGGAGTTGTGGTAGTACGGCGAGATTCTAGCCCATTAAACAGATTTATCCATGAATGCTGTGATGACTCAGTGCCCTTTACTATCACTTTATGAGGCATAACTGTGCTATTATACTTTCTTCTCACATCAGGGCATTCTCTTTTATTTCTAATTGAAAAATATCTGCTTCTCAAGCAGTCAAAGATGTCTGTGGGCCTTATTTGGAGTGGGGCAAAGGGAGGCATCCGAGTACCTCTCAGCTATGTTAAGAGTGCGTAGATGTCATTAGCACTCTAAATATGGCAGGCAAGATGTGTGCCTCTTTTCCCTGGCTGCGCCTCCCTGCTGATCTGTGAATGAGACCATAAAGGCCTTATGTAGAGTTAGGTAATAATGGAAAATTCTACAATTTTAGGAAGTAATTGTATATTTCAGGGTATTTATAAGGATGGCATCGTAGATAAAATTCGACCTTTGGATTTGCCCCTGATTTATAATTTCCTCCAGAAATTGAAGGCGATTCCTTTGCCACCTAACTTTAAATCAGGCCAGAGGAACTCAAAAACATCTTTCTTGGCTTTAGATCTCAGAACTGGAATAGGTTTGCTAGTTGATACGTAAGGGGACTGAAAGAGTTATTTTCTGGAGGGCTACCAGCAAGCAAAGGAACAGATTGGTCTTTGAAAATAGATCCCCAAGGAAGAGTTTCTTTTATTTTGCCTGAATTTTACATTTAATTTTGTCTGCGATTCATTTTGCATATTATTTGTACGTTTGCTTTTTGTATGCAATTCATATTGTTTTTTGTTTTTTATTTATAATAGGAGAACTTTTAGTTTGCTCTAGTGTCGTATTGGTCTGATTTTAAATTAATCTCTCAGAATAATAGTAGAGTCAACATTCCAGAGGAAAAAACAAAGCGTAGAGTGTAATGGGATGCACATAAAGGCCAAGGGTAATAGCAATACCTAGGCTAGTTTGGTAGTAGACCCAGTTAATTTTTGCCTTTTGAGTCCATGTTGTGGTGTTTTTTACGTTGGGGTGTTTGAGGTGCTTTCAACTCTGTTGATGTGGTTTCATCCTTGCATTGTCCGGATGGGGTGATTGCTGCCTTACATGGTTGGTCCAGGTGGACCCTTTTCTTCTTCAAAGTTTATGTTCACAATCCCCACTTATGTCATTGTCATGGCCTTGCTCTCTTCACTTACTGCTTCCACAGGGTACCTGAACGTGCTGGTGAATCGGTGCTGGAAAGAGCGATGGTGCCGCTTGAAAGGTCACACACTCTACTTCCACAAAGATCGGAATGATCTGAGGACCCACATGAATGCTGTGGTGCTCCGGGGCTGCGAGGTGAAACCTGGCCTTGGACCCAAACACCCCTTTGCACTGCGTATCCTGCGCAACGGGCAGGAGGTGTCGGCTTTGGAGGCAGGTATCCCGCTGTAGTGTAAGCAGATGTTGTTATGTCTGTCTGTTCTCAGCATTGGATCTGTTTTCCAAATCTATAGTGTCTGGGTCTGCATAATCCTGGTGAATATAGATCCACAAGCACGTAGATGCCAGCTGCCCTTGGTTGGTATGAGAACCTGTGGTACACAAGGTTATATAATACCCGGCAAAGTATACGAGCCTGTTAGACATTCTCCCCCATGCTCATAGGTAAGGATAGAGGTCAGCAGAGCATGAGGGATTTCACTGGGTGTCAATACATAGGAGCCTGCAGTCCTTGTGTGAATATGCAGGTATTCCCATGATGTAGCAAACTACAGTGCTTAGAAGACTGTCAGGGGAGCAGTGCCTGCAGATTTGGGTTGATTACCTTTGAACATCAGGCATGTTTGGTGCCGGTAAACAGTGGTGTAACATAGGCCTCTACTATGCAAGGAGGAAGACAGCTTTTTGGAGACCCCTTTTTAACTAAATACATAGGTATATATGTGAGATACATAAATCTTGGGGGCATTTCATTACATTTTATCAGGCAGCCCCATCATTTTACAGTACCCCACTGCCACCAAGCTTCAGATGCCTTCTAACGGAGCCTATCTGAGAAACTTACCATCTATGTGTGTGAGACTTATTTTATATTGGTAAAATCATGATATAAGGGGTGAGGTGTAGAGAATGAAATGTTCAAAGGTTGATGGGGTAAAGTGAAAATTTAAGGAAAGGGTTTAAATGGATAGGAGTAAAGGCATGGCTTCTAGAGGGTGAAGAAGGAAAAGCGATCATTAGTGTTACGGTGAAAAACGAGAACGCAACAGTAATGTGGAAGAGAGTGGATACAAGACGATATTGGACAGAATGAAAAGACACAGATAAATTGATAAATGATAGTCTGAGTATGAACCAGTTATAGATTTGATTGCTGGGTTTAATCCTGCCATTTAGTGCTTAGATCTGTATGTATGTATTTGATGTTCTGAACATGTTAAACAAGCATTGCTAACTCCCTGGACCACTGCCTGTTCCCTCAGAGGTTGCCTGAAGGGTTTCACAAATTGGAAGGTGTCCCCAAGGGGAATATTCTCGTTTGCGAATCAGTTCCCACCTCCTTTGAGGAGACAGCAAATGATCAATGGTTTGCAACAAAAATTGCAGTTGCAAACTGTTAGAAATAGGGTCTCTAGTTGGCAGTCGTTTGCACCCTGTACAAGTAGGGACCCTCACTCTAGTCAGGGTAAGGGATTCACACAGCTAAGATAACCCCTGCTTAACCCCTGGTAGCTTGGCTCAAACAGTCAGGCTTATCTCAGAGGCATTGTGTACAGTATTTGTACACACACAGTGTAGCACAGTGAAAACTCCACAAAAGTACTCCACACCAGTTAGAAACATAGCCAATCTTTATCTGAGTAAAACAAGACCAAACATGACAAAAATCCAACATACACAAGTAAAGATATGAATTTTCAAAGATTAAGTCTTAGTAAAGCACTTAGAAACACAATAGCTCCAACTGGGGCTATCACAGCGTCTCCACAGAGTCGTTCCCAACTGTCCAACGCCACTGGAGAGGTAGTGCTGGCTGGTTACAGAGTCGCACGGACCCCAGGTAAAGTACACTGGAGAACGATGAGGAAACAAAGACGTTGCACAGAGTCAGGGAGATGAGGCATCGCTGGAGTCAGTGCGGCGTCAGCTCCCTACTGCTACCAGGGAGGTGATGCATCAGTTTATTACTGCTAGGGGGATAAGGTGAGGCGCTGGTTCCTTTTGGTTGCAGGGATGGTGATGCAGCATTGCTTGCTAGGCATTCATTCCTTATTACCCGGCAGGGGTTGATGAATCCAACAAATCAAGATGTGAGGCATCGACTTTGCAGTGTCACAATCACGCCATGGAAGCCACAGATGTGGTAGCGGAGGCAGAGTCGGGTGACACAGACATGGGTGACACAGCACTCGGGACTCACTCTGTGGCGGGATTTCGGAGGCACTGCATCAGCTTTGGGCCTGTGTTGCAGGTCACGGTTGTTGTACTCAGCAGGGAGCACAGCTCTGGTGCAGGTGGCGGCAGGGAAATCAGAGAGCGGCACCGGTTCCAAAGTCGATGTGTAGTCAATGTGCTTAGTTTCTTCTTTGTTACACCAGAGGTCACTTTCAAGGGCCCATGAACTGGACGTGGCACCACTTGGCAAGTCAGGACTCTCAGCAAGAGAGCCCAAGCGCTGATAGGTGAAGTTGTTGATGGCCCTGAGACTTCTTTACAAGAGGCAAGTTCAGTTCAAGCCCTTGGAAAACCTTGGAAAGCTGGAGGAAGAAAGCAAAGTCCAGTTCTTTCACTCAAAGGGCAGAAGCAGCATCCAGCAGACCAGCACAGCAAAGCAACGGGCAGAGTGGCAGTCCCTCCTACAGCATCCAGCTCTTTATCCTGGCAGAATGTCCTCAGTCCAGAAGTGTTCTAATTATGCGGCGTCAGAGGTCCAGTACTTATACCCATTTTTGTCTTTGAAGTAGGCAAACTTCAAAGAGAAGTCTTTGTAGTGCACAAGACCCTAACTTTCCCATGAGGCTGCCTTGGGCCTATCTCAGGGGTGGTTCACAGGTAATAAAAGGGAAGGTTTGGGCCTGGTAAGTGGGTGCACTTGCCAAGTTGAAATGGCAGTTTAAAACTGCACACACAGACACTACAGTGCCAGGTCTTTGACATGTTTACATGGTTACTCATATGGGTAGCACAGTCAGTATTGCAGGCCCACTGGTAGCATTTGATTTACAGACCCTGGGCACACACTTTGCACTGTACTAGAGACTCATTATTAAATCAAATATGCCAATTATGGAGGCACCAATCTCCAATACATGTTAGACAGAGACCCTATGCACTTTAGCACTGGTTAGCAGTGGTAAACTGCCCAGAGTCCCTAAAGACAACAAAAACAGGTCAGAAAAATAGAAGGAGGAAGGCAAAAAGTTTTGGGATAAACCTGTAAAAAGTGCCAGGTCCAACACAAAGCATACATACATTACATTTCAACTGATCATTCTGAAGGGATGCCCCTTTCATGACCCATCTTAATTGTATTTCAAAATTGATTGCAAAAGCCCATTGTATGGGTCAGAAGAGATTTTGTGACTCATAAAATGGGTTTAGTAAATAGAAAAAAACATTTTGTGGTGTGTATGATTTTTCAAAATTACAGGTCTTGCAATCACAAAATGGTTTTCTATAACTGGCCTTGTTTTTTTAGCTCCAATACAGACTCATCAGTTGCATCTTCATTGACTTTGTCAGTGTCATCACTTTGTGTGTGGAATGCATTAGTGATGATTGGTTTGTGTCGAAAGCCTAGTGATGCTGTTCTTGGTGTGGCATTACCAGACATTAAATGAAGCTCTATGATGCAGCTATGTCTGTACCAACATTGCCCTTTGTGTTCTTTCCTTCTTGCAGGCCAGTTCTTCAGAGGAGATGGGACGCTGGCTGGGGCTGCTTCTGGCTGAGACTGGTGCTCAAACTGTGCCTGAAGCATTGCACTATGACTACGTTGATGTGGAAACAATCGCCAACATCGTCACTGCTGTCCGCCATTCATTCCTGTTAGTATGGGCACGGGGCACGGGGCTCTGTGTAAGGGAGTGGGGATGGTAGTGCTTGTGGTAATTATGGTGGTGGTGGTGGAAATGGTGTTGGTGGTGGCAGTTGTGGTAAAATGGTAATTGTTCTCACTGTCGGACATTTATTTCTGGAAATGTGGGCACCTGGAAGGGCTCTGGGGGATTACTGAGTGGGAATAGCCAGGTTTAATGCAAAAGGTCTGTTTGGCATTGGTTCCAGCAATGCAATGAGTGCCACTGTACGTGTTGTAAAGCTGGGAATTATAATAATGTGGTATGGGGGAGTGTGACCTAAGAGCAAATTTGTGGTACTATAAAAATAGTTTATAGAACGATTACAACCACCAGGAGGGAAGTTATAAATTGGTGAAACAATCTGACAAAATTCATAATTGAAGGCATTATTTTATTGCAAAGGTGAATAATGCTTCTTCAAAGATCTAGTTCAAATGCCCCCACCTTCACAACAGAAAAGCTACCCTTGATAGAGTACCATAAAGAAGCATACAAATGGGAAAAAAATACAACGTATAGTTATAATAAATACCCCTTACAAAGCTCGAATATGACTTCTTATGTAAATAAAGCAATTCTGTAGAATTGCCTCCTTATAAGCTTCAGCTATATTGAGTCTATATTTTAAAATCCACAAGGCGTTATTATTAAATGTGTTTTATAAGACTAAGTACAGTGGATTACAAGGACATAAAAGAAGGCACATGGTCCACACCAGTTTTTGTAGGGAATCACAGAATTGTTTGGAAATTTAAACAACCCAGAGGCAGTCTGTGATTTTAAGTACTGGTAGCTCTGGGTGAAGTGTCTTATGATATTCTTAAATTCTTGACCAGAAAACACATACATTTCATGGTATGAAATTACATAACAGAATTGGATCAGTAATGTTGCAAACACTTAATCCGTCTTTTAGTACACGAGGTACTTGTAGGGACACCTACTTCCTAATGCATGTCTTTGGTTTAGGTTATGGATAACTATTTAAGGAAACAAGCTGACATTTTGTGCAACACAGTAACAGTGGTTTGTGTATCTAAGGAATGGCATACTCAGGGCATAGGTAGGCAAGCTTGGAAAGTTACAAAGGAACGTCCTGCCGATTGCTTCTACAAGATAACACAGATATTACATTTTATGCTGACACAGACATCACAAATGAGGCCTCATTGTAAACCATATTTCTGGAATGGGAAAACGTACGAGCACACACAGAAAGAGAACGACTCACTCTCATAAAATAAATATGCATTATTATTCTGCAGCTATGGATAGCTATCGATGTGAGGAAGAGTGCAGGGCCACTGGAATTATGGTGCAGAGGACCAATTTATGCAGCAGAGTTGACTAATTAGGTAGAAAGAAATGGCAAATTATGTGGCTTAATGACACACATTTTGTGATAGTATTCCTTCACTACTATATCATTTTTACACAAGGTATCACTGGAAAATAATTTAATCTCAGAACTAATGTAAGGCCTAAATACAGCAATAAGCAACGGAAAGATGACCAATGAACCATTATGAAGGTCCTTCCAGTGCGCAGGAACACGTGTCACCTTGTTTTTAGTAACTTGTGATCCACTTGAGCTAGAAACAGTTTTTTTTTGTTAACATCTTCAGATTATGCAGCAGATGACAGATTGAGTGGCAACTGCACCAAGTCTGTAACTGTGTGAAGAATATCACCGACCTAGAATTGCATAATTCCAGTGACCCTGGCTAACTGCTTCCTAGTCATATTGATTGTAACGCATTTAAACTAGGTATTATTTTCTAACATGTGAAGCCTCTCCTACTCCTGGGTGCAAGAAATGTGATCCTAATGCACAGATCAACTCTCACAACCTTGTAATCATGAACATGCACATCAGTTTACACCCCTGACAAAACTTTCTGTGAGACTTCTGCAGCAGTCTCTAAAACGTACATTATTTTTCATGTGTTTTACTTTCTTCTCCTAAAAGAAAAGGCATTCTAATGTAAGTCAGTTGCAGATAATAGTCTCCCTCTTTCTGTTCCAAAATCTATCTTTAGTGTTCCCAAAAGCGAACACATGAAAAACAAACTTTGCCGTACTTTCCCCACGCTTCTAGTGACAAGAGGTCCTTAGTTAATTCCATGATTCCTTGTTTGCTGAAATACCCTTCCTTTGCCACAAGAGGGGGCTTTTGGTCCAATTTGAAAGTACAAATGATGTTATTGTACCAAAGGGTTGAATAAAATTATGCAAGCAAAACATTTAGTGGAACATTGCATTGCAGAATTATGTGTTTGTGCCTTATTTCTGCGCTCCAGTAAAATGTGTGATCTGTAGCAGATAAAGTAAAATATTTTTTTCTAATGCTGTGCATTTAACTGCTCAGATTCCATCTACCACAAAACAGAGATATTTAATAAGAAATTAATATGGTCCACAGCTTTCATAGTAGAAAAGAACCATTTGGACCGGTAATTTCCAGGCCCTCGAGAAAAGTGCACAGAAACCTCTTTCCAATGCTTTGTTTGTAAAATAACGTGCAGATGCCCCAAGCACTGCTGAAACACCCGCAGCTTGTGCCATAAAATGTCAGAGAGTGAAACGAAGGGTGAGCAGTCCCGAATCCGCACCAGTCCTCTGTCAATCACTGCTTTGACTGTCATCTCACTCTTACAGTAGTCCGCCATATCCCTTTGTGGCGGATTTACTGTAATTTCCCCCGTCTTTTCATTTTGTTTTTTTCCCTCGGTTGACCTCGGGAAATGTCTGATGTAGAGAAATAATGTCTGATGTAGAGAAATAAAGTGTCCCTGCCCCCAACGGGCAAACACCGGCTCAAATTAAGCACTGCCTGTTTCACCTTTACTCGAAAATGCACGGCTCAGCAAAATATTACTTTCGAGCATGAAACTCCTACAGGCTGGCACCTCGCACATTGGCATTACTGCCTCACATTACATGAATACATTCCCATTGATTGGGCTGCTTGAAAGTTAGCATTACAAAATACTTCACGAATGTTATTGTCCAGGAAATAAACACGTTCACACCCCCTTACCTGTTGAACAAACACATCTACATGCCTATCGCTCAGAGAATGCATTTCTTCAAACACTCTCTTACCTACGCACTTGCTTATTTGTTTCTCGTTGAAACCGGTAGTTGGCGGGCAGGTCTTAAATTCGGTTGTAGGCTTCCATCTTCATTACTATGCTAAGTTTCCAGGGTGGAGGCGAACCCCGGAACACATGCCCTCTTCGGGATTCCAATTTACAGCATCACATTTCCCAATTTGTAAATGTTTGCAATCTAGATCTTGTTGTCAGTGTTTTCACACAGATTAAGAAGGATTTGAGGACCCTTTTTTCAGGCAGATTTGGTGTGATTGAGTTAGCAGAGTATCGGGGGTTGTCTAAAGCAAGCTCTGCAGTGGGTGCGTAATGCGCGAGGCAGCAGGTGCTGCAGGTCAGGAAGAGTCCAGATTTTACGTGATATTGTTTCTCCCCTTAAACACGTCCCCACGTCCCACGTCTGAGTCCTGCTGCGCGGCCATATGTAACAGTGCCATGCTTTGCCGTTCAATTTTTCACATATAGTGCATTCATGTAAAGACAGATTTATACACACACCTGTACTTTTTGATAATGTACTTCTAGAATAATGCAGTTTCAAAATTGTGAATTATAGGTGCTATTCTTACCCAATTCAGTAATAGCCATTTTATCAATTACAGTGGATGGAAATATATAATACACCTGTACCACAGATTTCACTGTTATAATAACAACGACAATAGCAACAACAGTGATTTAAGTTGTGAATATTGCTAAATAAACCTTTTCGGTCACTACTAATCAGTGTAAATACAGATGTGACTATTAACTAATTTATGCCTTTCAAAGATTTGAATATTATTTACAGGGCAGAATTTAGCATTAGGCGTTGGGAGAACGTAAAAGTGAGACAGGTCTGATATCGGGTGTGGTTCTTGACATAAAACAGGGTCAGAGGTAGAGGTACAGAAAATAAGAGATGGAAAGAGATATGCACACCTTTTGAATGACAGTCTGACTGTTTTGATTTCCATCGTATTTGTATGTGTGTAATATGAATACTTGCTTTCTTTCTTCTGCCAACTGTCCTCCAACTCATCCCACGTAAAACAGAGTCTGTACTTTTTCCTAATCCAATTATTTGTCTATGGGGATGATTGTTTTGGGCAGGAAGGCACACCTTCCTGCACAAAACAATCAATGGAGGCGATTTCCTCCTATGTGTGCACAGAATGCAGCACACATTGAAAGAGGAAAAACGGGGAGAATTAAATATATTTCTCCTCGTTGCGTCATTCTTATGCCACCCCTGGGGTGGTGTAGGCTTTTGATGCATTCCCAGGTTTCCAATACCTTGTAAATTTGGGAGTGAGTCAAAATACATGGATGTTGCGTGGGAACACCCATGCAACACCCATGGAAACGCCTCCCTGACGCAAAGTAAGGCAACACAGTAACTCGCGCTGCATTGCTTTACTTCATATCTACAAGGCCATGAAAATCCACGCAAAGTGCCTTTGCAGATATGGGTCAGCAGCCTGCGCCACTGATGTGTCACAAAGAGTGACGCACTAGCGGCGCATGCCGCTTGTGAATATGGGCTCGTGTTTGTAAATTTTATACTTTTCTTAGGCAAGGACTGCTTTTCAATTTAAAAAAATGTTTATGTGTTCCCTCCTCAGGTGGGCGACTTCCTCGCACAGAAGCAGTACAGACTCTCGAGAGTACGACGATGTCCCTTATGAGAAGGTACAAACAGACTACAGAATTTGCTTCATACGTGCACTTTAATTCTTTTAATGGGAGATGCTAAAAAGACCAGAATTTTTATTTGTAAAGAGGCCTTTCCATTATGTGATTCTCTGCTTCTCTAGTTTCAATTGGAGTTTATGTAAAATGTGTTTTTTCTTTGCCCTCTGGAATGCATGTGCACCTTGTATGCTAAACCCCACTTCTGCAAAGGAATCGCTGATCTGTAGCAAGTGTGAGAAGTGTTGTATTAGTAAAGCTAGTAGTTCCACATTGGTAAAAAAGAATCTCTTTGAGCCTTATTCAGGAAAATAGTTATAATTTCCTTATTTTTTATTTGTTTGCGAAATGCTGAAACACAGTGCAACCCTCTCTTTGATTTATCCTAATGTCTGCTTCCAGTTCTCCTCAGAGGTTTGTCCTCCTTTCTGACTCAAGCTCTGCTTTCCATTCTGAAGCACTTCTATTGCCTTTTGCTCTCTCACAGGTGGACGCACCATCTCGTCCTTTGGGCACGCAGGTGAAGCGTCACGCATCGTCTTGCAGCGAGAAGTCACGCCGAATAGACCCTCAAGTCAAGATCAAGCGCCACGCCTCTAGTATGTTCCATCCCTATCCTGATCTCAGAGGAGACCTAGCCTGTTTTTGAGAGCATGGTTACTGACTGTCAATCATTTATCCACCGCCCATCCTACTTACTTAATTTCAGATGTGAACCAGTACAAGTACGGCAAGAATCGCGCAGAGGAGGATGCCCGCCGCTTTGTAAGTGAGAAGGAGAAACTGGAGAAGGAGAAGGAGTCCATCCGCAATGACCTGCTGTCCCTGCGGAAGGAGAAGAAGGAGCTGAAAGAGGCTTTGAAGACAAGCACAGGTAGGAAGTCCTAAGTAGGAGGGTATCATAACTCCTGGTAGCAGTGGACCGACCGTAATACCTCTCTTTTCAGCATGGGTTGTTGTAGACCACATACTGTGCGCCCGCCGGCCATCAAGTGCGGGGCGCAAAGAGAATGCCGCTTTCCACATTTTGTAAGCAGGTACATCTTGCATTGGTCACTGGGGTGTCAGACAGCGAAGGCAGTACCAGTCTTTCTTTGAAGTTAAGCCTGGCCATTACAGAAACGCCACTCTATGAACATCATTACTCAGTAGGGCTGGGGCAGAGACAGCCACGATTATTCCCTCAAGTGTGGAATATCATTCTGAGATTACTGGCAGACTGCTGTGACCTTAAAGCCACACACGTCCTTCACCATGCCCAACTTCAGATATTCTTCAGAGTACAGTGTGTATCTGGGACGGGCTGAAATTCAAAATACTAAGGAGAGTCCTATGAACGCTTGGATAACATTTTTAACTAATGGTTATTTGAAGTAGTGTGAACTGCTGAAGTTCAAGCCCATAGACTTAAAATGCACAGCAACCGCAATAATAATAAAAAGCTTTGGATATGTAGAAAAGTAGCCATCAGGATTTTTTGGCAGTTGGGGGGCTTTTTAATTCTGGTGTTAGACAAGACAGGGACATTTATACATACTAATACAAATATATATATATAGGATACATAAGGGACCTTTCACCTTAGCTCTCTTCATTCTTTGGGCTGTTGCTGTGTCATTCCCATTTTTCTTCAGGCCAGCATTGGGTAGGTTCACAGCTTTCTGCTTTTTCACACGGAGCACATCTACACTAAGTAGTTAATTTAAGTGCCAGGAATTGCTAGGCAAGGTGCAATTTTCGAGATTAGAAAAATATTTTTGCTTTTCTCTTTTGTTTTTTATATTGGTAAGGGCCTGGCAGCTCCCATAACAATGTTTTATAAAAACCAAGGCAAAACAAAACAAGCGTTGATAAAGCCAAATCTCAGACAGTGCAGACCGATTGACTTTGCCAATGCTTCTTTGCACTGCAATGTGTTCTCGAACGTGACATTAAAAGTTATGTTTTGCAGTAGAATGTGAGTGTTAAAATCTTTCAATAAGCTTTACTTATTTGTCACTTCAAGCATTTTCCCCATCCCTGGCTCCGTTGCAAACGCACACAGTAGTAACCTGAAGTTTGAGTGTCTTTTCAATCATCTCACAGAAGTGAGAATGTCAGTACACCTTGAGGTATCCAAAGAGGCTTTATGAGGCAAAATATGGCTCTGTTCATAAACGTTAATGCTCAAGGTCCATCGCTCCAAAAAAACCATGAAAACATGAAATAAGAATTCCTGAAGGACTCTTCCTTTTACCTATATCAACCTTAAATGCACGGAACACAGCACAGTAGCCAAAAAGGCTGCTCTGCATTGCATGACGGGCAGGGAGCTGAGAGCACAATCTTAAAACATTTCTCCTTTTAACGCTTGCTTTCAAATGGTATTAACTTTTTGAGAAAACCCTGTCTACTTTTGTTTGTAGATACAGTTTTGTGTCAAAAGGCATATGCGAATGATATGTACCACCCACGGTAGCCCCCGCAACGCCAAGCATGGCAAAGCAATGCTTTGCGCTGCTTTGAGTTTCTTTGAGGGTACTTTCAGCATAAAATACGTTTTGGGCTGTAAAGTAAATGAGGAAAAAACACATTTTGTGCTGATTAGCATCAAGTTTGTGGCATTAACCCAGAACTAAATGTTTGTAAATCTCCCCCCAGATTCAGTATGTTCTAGATATTGGATGTAAATATTTGTTACAACGTTCCAGTGTTTGAATCCCAGACCACAGCATGCTACATTTCATGGATTATTTCTGCATATGTTCCCTTACCCTTCCAGGTAAGAAGCAGAAGCAGCTGGAGGAACGAGCGGCGGCCCTGGAGGAGCAGTGCAAGCAGAGGGAAGGGCGGCGGGTGGACCTGGAGCTGCAGCTTACCGCGGTGAAAGAGAACCTGAAGAAGTCCCTGGCAGGAGGACCGTCACTAGGGCTGGCCGTGACAAGCAAGACTGATAGTGTGGTAAGCTTCTCCTGTGGTAAAGTGTCTCCCATCGTGAATCCAAAAGTGGCAAGTAGTTTGAAGCAATGTAACATGGTTTCCATAGAGCAGATGTTTACAAAGTGTGTGGCCTCTTAGCGCTTGTGGCAAACCCTGCAGCTCTCTGAGTGCAGCCGTCGTCTGCAGTCGCACAGACCCTATACTGCAAGGCCGCCGCTCGTAGGTGTTGGTGGTTCATTGCGCTGGTGAAGGAGGGGTGATTTGTGCTGCAGAAAGCCCTTTTGTGCCCTGTTTTAAGCCTGGACATGGTGTGTTAATTGACTGCCCTCATCCTGTCTTTGGATACAGATTAGATGTATTATTTTGCTGAGTTTAACACTCAGATCCTTTGGATTTGGATCTGTATTCTACTTGGAGTTGCGGCCCCAGTTCCTGTGTTTGCCTGTACCCGTGTTTTCCTGTATCTGTGTTCCCTCTGTGTTGCTCTAAGTGTTCACTCGCTAATGTCTAAGGTGGTGTGTTGATTTTCATTTGGTTTTTTGAAGTGATCCCGTTCATGTCTTTGGGTAATCTTCTTGACCTCATTCTCAGTGATGAAAAATCAGTCAGGTGGGGGTGATGGTTGCTGCTTAGGGTTACTTTGTGTGGTGGACGCCGCGTTGTCAGTCCAGGAGCACAGCAGAGAAAGCATGGCGGGTAGCTAGAGCACAACATTGCACTTTTTCTTTCAGCCCTAAGCCGGTGTGTGACAATGGTTGAGGAGCCCACTCAGATATTTGGCACATGTTTACTATGTTTAGTTTGAAAGTTGTTCTTTTTATTTTGTGTTGAGCTGGTGAGGCAGAATTCTGGTTCAGTTATCAAAATGCCAATTGTATTCGTCAACACAACTGTACCAAAAGTTGCAACCCTCCTGGGCAAGTAGACAGAATGCTTTATGACAGGTTGGGGTACAATTGTTCACTCCTGGAAGCAGTCTCCGGTCACACTCCCACACTCCACCCCTGAGAGCAGAGTATATAGGACGCCCTCTCAGAGAAGAGGTGTTTTGGGCGTTGTCATATC
Source organism: Pleurodeles waltl (assembly GCF_031143425.1). Lineage (NCBI taxonomy): Eukaryota > Metazoa > Chordata > Amphibia > Caudata > Salamandridae > Pleurodeles > Pleurodeles waltl. The sequence goes on along the minus strand of NC_090446.1, from coordinate 638,939,717 downwards.
TCACGACCTCAAAGTTTACAAACATTGTGAAAAAAGGCAACAAGGGCAGCCAGGAAAATGTTGAGGTGAATAGTCAGAGGTTTCCCAGCAGAATCAAAGGTGGTGCCATCACTGAATAATCCATTAGTGGGGCCTCATCTGACATACTGTGTCAAGTGCTGAAGAGCATAACTGGAACATCATGTCTAGTTTTGTAACCTACATCTCCTAAAGCATAAAGGCAGATCAGCGACAGTCTTGTGAAATCACCGTGGAGCTTCTGTAGATGCACCAGAAAACGTTTTCTGAAGGGGCTTAAATTGGAAAAGACAAAGGGGCGAGGGCAGTGCTTAATTTGTAAACATTTAAGGGCCAGGAACCAAGGCACTTCATAAGAATCCACTCCAGCTGGCACAACCAGCAACCCTGCCACTGCTGCGCAATGATAGTACCAGGATTACCTGTGTGCTAGGTTTATCAGTCTTATATAAACACTGTATTCATACATTCAGCAGAGGAAATTAACGTATTTTCTGCCAAGGTTTGGTTCGAGAGCAAGGACAGACTAGGAATCAAAATCATTCCTGGTAAAAACATTATACCAGACCCAAATTGCACAAGCCAATGAGTGCTACAATTGAATCTGACCCCTGCTGAAGGGGGAGGGGTGGAGAGAAGGGGTACTCTTCCTAAACTCAATATTTGACAAAATTAGGCCAAACGGTGCATTTTACAGCTTACACTTGTGACTAAAAAGTAATATATCGTTTTATGTTATCAGCATTTCAGCATTTGAAAAGCTAATTTCTTCTGATATTTTCTCTTGTCATCATAAAATGTTAAAATACTTCAGATTTTGCCACCTTGTCCGTGGGTATATTTATCCATATTATTGTGAGGCAGTGTTATGGCATTAATAGTTTGCAATAGCAACTGTGGTCGCAAAGCCTGACACGTGTCATTGTGATTCATATAGTGGGGCCCTTTCATGCCTCCGAAAAGATATTTCTCAATGACATGTGCCTTTGATATATTGCAACTCGTAGTTTTGAAGCCTCAATACTTTTGATTTTGTGGGCCTTGCAACCTCAACACTATTTAGTGCATCTTGTTCTTGTTCTTAATGTAAATGTGTTGTAGTAGGCAGGGAATAAGCAAACTAAACGGACCTGCATGTTTTTGTTTGCTGTCAATTCCTGCATATCAGGAATTATGAATAATGCTATTATGCCCTTCACTCAACAGGCTGTGAAACGTCAACAAGAGGTCAGCAGTCCAGAGCGGTGGGTCCCCGTGAACAGTGCATCAGAAATGAGGAAGCGCAGTCCCTCCATCACAGCGTCCAACAAAGGCAAAGTTCTCCAGAAGGCCAAGGTGAGACTCTTGTGTATTGGATGAACAAATGATTTATTGAATGAGAACCCTCTAACAGCTCAATCAAGGCCTGCAAGCTTCTGGGGCATGTGTTTGCTGGGGGCAGACCAGCTGAGTGGTGGAGAACAAAATTTGTCAACGGACTAGTGTTTCTTAATGATCGCTTGGGCTAGGGCACTGTCAATCACATGTCAATCCAGTGCTTCGGAGAGGCCGGAATGACAAAGGTGTCATTTATGTGCCAGGCTGATGCCTGTGACAGGCAGGCAGGCAACACAAAATATTTTTTCCAGAGCCTCAGAAAAAAAGTAGCATTTATTGTCCAAATATTTTTTCTAATGGTTCTTGGCTGCTTTTCCTCCCTGTGCTTTCCTGATGCAGTATTGACATGGCTACTGGAATTATTCCCCATAATTATGGATTTGCCACATCTGCCACATAACCCATCATTTGCTGCATAATTTGCAGATTTCAACAAAAAATAACATATTGTTTCAATATCAAACTGATCAAAAGCTACTCAAAATGTGGTAGAACGGGGTGCAACACAGTGATAGGGCCTTTGTAATGGTTGACTGGTTACCTTTTTGTTGCTTATTTCTGTATTTGGGTGTCAAAGTGGTGCTAATGAGGTGAAACCTTTGCCCAGAAAGTGTTAATGTGTAAAATTGGCTAAATAATGAGGTAATATCAACAACAAATATGGCACCTCATGCCACATAACTTGCCTTTTCATGCTGCATAATAAAACATTTGCTAGCTGATGCAACAAGAATTTTAGATTCTGTTAAGGACACAAAGACAAGAATTAAGCTTCTCTTACTTTACAGAGGAAAAACGCAGCAGCCATTAACATTTAAGGAAACTTTAAACTACATATCCCATAAGCCCAAGTCCAAAGTCCCATCCAGTCATATACCCCCTTGCTGTATAAATGTTACTGTCACAATAGTCCTCCCTCTTTCTTTGCAAACCATCAACAATAATGCATCAACAAACTCAATACAACAGAACTGCCTGGAACACCAACATGTTGGTCATGAGTGTGAAGCTAAACAAAGTTGACGCAGGGATTCCCTTCTTGGAACTGGAACCGACCATCTATCAATAGGTTCTCAACGGGATTCACATGGATTTATTATCCGCGCCTAATGAAAACAGACAGACGTTTAAGAGTACTATTGAAAATGCAGAATAATACATCAATCACGGATGTGTAAATTCAGATCAACAACAAAGTTGATTTCTTATCTCCTGGATAAATTATTAACCATATGATATTACATTAAGAACTCAACAATATAGTTTGTATGTGTGGGATAATCCTCACCTCCGTGTTTAATATAATCAGAAATTCTTGACGCGTCAGTTAGAATTTTGTTTGTCTATGGCAGGACCGTAGGCTTCAGTTGTGGAACAGAACGGGCGGTCTTGTACCAAGAATCTTGACTAAATTTGCGAGTACATTCCTCGTAGACTTTAAGGCATTGAACTACACATAATTTGTAATTATTGGGAAAAGCTGGGTAACTAACACAATAGAATGCAGTATTGGTGCATCTTGAGATAGTGAACAACACTACCAAGGGAGTAAAAAACTACCTGTAGTATCCAGTGTAGTCCGAAACCCTTACGCAGGATACCAGACATTAAAAAAAGTGTCAACTTTGCTGATAATTGCATATGAAATATAGATTCCTTTGCAGACCAAGCTCTAATGAATTTTAACACCACATTGACGTCCCACCAAACAGAATATTTAGGTTAAGGTGATCAAACCTTTCTCGTACTGTTAATAAGTTTACAAACTAGAGGATGTTTTCCCACCAGTTTACCATCCAGATGCTTGTGTCCTGCAGAGATAGCTAAACAGTTAATAATGGTTCTATAAGCCAAGCCTTGGCTAGCCAAGTCTGACAAAAAATTTAAAACCACATGAATTCCTGGCCCCATGGTATCCACACTGTATTATGAGTAGAAGGAGCCCAGGATTGTGACGGGAAGGATTTTGCATTTTACGAAACTCCTGGCACTTTGCAGCATCTCCCGAAAGTCTCCATCCCATGCATAATCAACAGATTAGGTACACCTATTGGGTCAGTGAGATTGTTCGGGAAGGAGTGGACTTGAACCATATGGTCGCACAACAATGACATTGCTAATGGAAACAAATATTGGGCCTTTCAACATGGGGTCACCAAGATCACTTCTGCCCTATGCCAATGTATTTAGGAGAGAACTCTTTGGATCATAGAGAAAGGGGGAAATGCATAGAGGGCCCCCATTTACCAAGACTAGAGAAAGCCATCTGAACTCGCCTCCAGAGGATCTGGCTTCCAACTGAAGAAAAATTGGAAGATGAGCGTTCTGGTAAGAGGTGAACAAGTCTATTGTTAATTGACATCCAACATAGATTCAACGCATGGAAGACCAGAGATTGAAGTCTCCAACCACTGGTGTCGCATAGAAAGTACAAATTTTAATCTGCTGCCGTATTGGAGTGATAGGGAATATACTCGGCCGTCACTGATATTTGCTGTTTGAGACACTAGTGCCAGAAATCCTTCTCAATCTTGACCAGAAGATGGGATTTTGTTCCTCCCAGATGGTTGATGTACCGGACTGCTGACACACTGCCCATTCCAAGGAAATTTTGCTTTGTGGGGAGAAAGGGATCAAATCACAAAGGCCCCCGCTAACAACTCTAGACAATTGATGTAGTAATGAAGTGCCTCCTGGGATCATATGCCTCATGTCTCCATCGGACCTCAACAAGCCCACCAGCCCCAGCGACTGGCATCCAACTCTATGATCACCTCTAGGACTGATGCTAATATGGGCTTGCGGTTCCACGCATCCATGTGATCCAACCACCAGGACATCTCTGTCCTATCTTCCTCTGACGTTATCTTTTCAGAGTATGATAACCGTTTTCAAAGATGGAAGTTCTTCAGGCGTTGAAGGCCCCGATAGTGAAGAGGTCTCAGAAAAATGGCCTGGATGGACGACTCCAGTAATCCCACCAGGCATGCAAAAATCCTCAAGAATATAGTCAGGGAGGCAAGGGCTCTCCTCAACTCTTTCTTGATATAAATCAACTTAGAAAGCGGTAATTGAAGCTAAGCTCTGACCGAGTCTACCTGAAAACCTAAGAACTCAATAGTCTGAAAAGGAGATGTACTCAACTTCTTTGAGTTTAAGACAAATCCAAGATCCTGAAGCAGTTGGACTGTCCACGGGCGATGAAAAAGGACCCTAGCTTTGCTCTGACCCATGATAAGAATATAGTTGAGGTAAATGATCAATCTCACCCCTTGCTCTCTGAGATATTGAACGACTGGATGCAGCAACTTGGTGAAACAGCAAGGGGCCAAGGAAAGATCAAAAGGAAGTGCGTTAAACTCATACCATTGTAGACACCAATAACATTTGAGAAAACTCTGATGGGGAGCGAAGACTGGTACTGAGAGATACGTGTTTTTGAGATCGAGACGCACCATCCAATCGCCCTCTTGTAAAAGATCTCTGAGCAGGCGTATGCCTTCCATTTTGAAATGACAATACACAGTCCAAGAGTTGAAAGGTTTGAGATTCAGAACTAGGGGGGAGCCCTTGCCTTTCTTTTGTACCAGGAAGACTGTGCTTGTGAATCCTTGAGGGTGGGGCAAAGTCTCTAAAATGGCCCCCTTTCTGAAGCAAAGATAGAATCTCGTCTATTAAACTGCTTGGGAAAAACAGAAAGGGTTGCGAGGATACTCTTGAAAAGGAGGGGAGTAAAATTCCAGGTGGAAACCCTGAACTGTCTGCAACACCCAAGAGTCTTGTGTAATGGCCTTCCATTTATCTAGGTAAAACTATATACTCTCCCCCCCAAAATAGCTGAAGGAGTTATAGGAGACTCCTCTGTGTGAGGGTCCACCTGGAAGCCTCGTTGAATCTGCGGTCTGGTGCCTGACACCGAAAGCACCCAGCCTTATCAAACAGGCCACTGTTAAATACCTTCTCCATTGATGCTTGGGCCTTGACAATGACTGAGAAGGTGGCCACATACTTGCCGAGGTCTTTGACAAATTTATCACCAAACAATTAACCATTGGCCATAGAGCCCGCCTCCATAGATGCCAATTACGCCAGTTTCAGGTTGATGTGCATGAGGAAGGATTTATGGGGTTCCATAGACATTACGCAGTTGGTGTTGCTGAGAAAGCATAAAGCCCCCTGGGCCCATTCAAGGTTCACTTCCAGCTCCACTTGGGCATTAGACTTCAAAGTCAAGAATCTTTGTCAAGGGACCAGAGAGGTCCAATCATATATCCTGGCATCTGCCCCCTGCATGACCTAGACCTTTTGCGGGGTTCTTTGCAAACGTAGTAAGAAAAGTTGCCATATTGGGATCTAGTTCAGGCATGTCTGCCACTTTACAGAGGCGAGATGGGTGAGGACACTCTGATTTTAGGGTCTTATTTGAGGGTGTTCTAAACCTCGTGCTCCATCTCAATCAAAGGGACCCACCCATTGGAGCTCAGATGAATAATATTCTCCGGTTTGAACAAGAGATTCAGCCCACCTGGTCCTGGAACATCAGCCACGGTATGGTGAGTTTTGCATTTTCACTTGCAGCGTGGCTGCAAATCTTTTTCAGATTGCTCTGAATCAGAAGAGGAAAAGAACATGCATAGATTGTATCCTGCAATCGAGGAACTAAAAATATTCCTGAAGAGCCTTGCGGAGCAATGCTCCGTTATTCGTGGTTTCGGAGCACATAGCCTGCCATTGGCACCAAAATTTCAGCTAATGAAGAGCCCCTAGATTAGGCTGTCAATTGAAAATCCAAATCATTGGTTGCTAATTTCTGGGACAAGATGTCCCACCAGCTCACGTTTACTATAACTGACCAGTGGCTGTGTAAAAGGTCTGAGGGCTTCAATTAGAGCCCAGTTCACGGAATCCTGCACATGACTGCCCAGTTCTTCCAACAACCTTTCTTCCATTTGGTGTTCATAAGGCACCTCAGTTATATCTTGAAGGAAATCCTCCTCATCGGTGTAGTACGCCATTTTTGTAGCAGATCACTAGGAGAGGAAATCACTTGGAGGAGGGAGTGGGATAACAGCCCCTATTGCACTTATTGATTTATCTGCTAGATAATAGTATTAGACAGTAAGTACTGTCTCAGCCAGACCATAAAATGTGGAGGGAGCCACCTTCTAATTTCCTGAGCAAAAAGCCCTGTTGGGCATTTCAAGGGACTGGGATGATGACAGTCGTTTCCTAAGCGTGCCAAGCTGATTGGAGCTGCAAAGCCTAGATCGGATTTGCACGCATGCGCGAAGACCGTAATGGAAGGAGGATGCAGTCCTCGAGAAGGGTGGCAAGAAAGCCACTTACAGTCCAGCTCCCACTCCACTCTGACAAGCGCAACAGGTTTAAATAGATTAAACCTTTGAGCAAAATGCTCCATCGCCGCAAGTGTTATAAGAAAAACACATAATTGCAGATTAGCTCGCCACACCAATACAGTGAATTAAAGGTAACACTTATCTCAAACTGCTGCAACAGCAAAGAAAGAGGAAGGACTATTGTGACAACAACATTTATACAACAAAGGGGGCTTTATGATTAGACTTTGGGTTTGGGCTCATGGGATAGGTAGTTTAAAGTTTTCATGAATGTTATTGGCTGCTGTGTTTTTACCCAGTAAAGAAAGAGGAGCATAGTCTTAAGCATCATGTCCTCCCATAGAACTTAGGCCCATATTTATACTTTTTTAGCACCGCATTTGCGTATTTTTTTTTATGCAAAATCGGCGCAAACTTACAAAATACAATTGTATTTTGTACGTTTGTGCTGTTTTTGCATCAAGAAAAGACGCAAATGCGGCGCTAAAAAATTATAAATATGGGCCTTAGTCTCCTGCTGCTTAATTTGGTCCTCCCCTGCCACCTAATTCCAGTAGCCCTATGTAATGAGACAGAAAATAACAGCAACATTTAAATAGTGATACATTAAAAACTGAAAAGAAATAAAAATGTCCTGCCCAAGCAATGAAAAAAGAAAATGTACCAGTGAGTACTATAAAAGGAAAAAAAACTGACATATGGTTTAATTAATTTGTATTAAAATGTGGAATAATTACAGTCTTTTATCAAAACGTTAAAAAAGAAACAATAAGAAACTGCAGAGAGCATATATTCCAGATATCAATCAGTTATTTAACTCTTTAGTTAGGGGGAGAAGTGAAAGGGACATTAGAGAAACTGCATTTTAGGGCCAAATTCAAACCACTATGATTTGTCAGAAACTCTCAATGCACCCTCCTCTCACTTGAATATTTAAATACATTTCCCATCTCACCCCCTCTAACTCTTTTAAATTGCCTAGCTAGCCCCCACCCTTACAGTGGTGATCTCTCCCTTACACTTCTGAAGAAGTCAAATGGACTCTGGTGGGAGCTGTAAGAAGCTAAAAGCGCTTCTAAGAGGCAGTGCTACAGGGTTAATAGCCAATGCTGGTGAGTTGTCCTACTCCACGCCTCAGTGTGCATGGCTTGCGACATCTACTGCAGTCCTTAAGTTGAGCCGGTGGGGACCACTGGCACTTACCTTTGGGTACCGGGAAACTTTAGCAGTCCTAATTATCAAAAATCAAATGTAGAATACATTACTAATTATTGCTCTTTTATTCCTCTGCCTGCGTTGACTCGTCTACATGAAACTCTTCCACCTCCTGGTGGCAGAATGATAAACTGAAGCTTAGTAATTAAAAATGTAATGTCAGACACAAAGCACTGACCATTAAATATTTATAGGAACGCCAACATATTGGGAACAAAGGTACTTTAGTCGTGGCTGTTTGTTTTAAGCGCCCTGAAATCGGCCACAACCACACTACAGCTCGGTTACTTTTTGGGGGGTTTCTAATAATTAATGGCTGCCACCAGTAGGGGAAGTGGGCCACACCAGCGGATGCAGTGGGCAGCGACCTCCCCAAAAGTTTTGAGTACCAGCACTAATTATTTTCTATAGAGTAGGCACTGATCTACACAAAAAATATTTTTCCGAGTGTCCTAACACTTTTTTTGTCTGTTCTCGGCTGCTTTTCTTGTGCTGTATTGACATGACCACTGGAGTTATTCAATTTTGCTGCCCCAGAGTTTTCTGCATATTTATGGATTTGCCGCATTTGCTGCATAAACTGCAGATTTCAACAAAAAATAACATTTTTGTTTCTGGCTCAAAATGATCAATAGCTACTAAGATAGCTAGATTAGGCACAGATCTACCCACTTGATCAACAACAGGGAGGTCTGAGTCCTGTCCCGCTAAACCATCATCAGCAGCTTATTGGGTCACTGAGGTGCTTACAAGTGCCAAACACCAGCCAGTGTGTGCCCCCCCCCCCCCCCTCCCATGATTCCGTGTGCTTCCGCACCTACAGCTGCTGTGCTGGAAGTAGGCCTGAGATGTAGTGAGGAGGCTGCAAAGCATTAATGACCTTTCAGAATTCCCACTGGCCTTCCTTTACTGAACCGAGATCGACAAATATCTGCCAACATAATGAGCATTTAGTAATTGGCCAAATTCCAATATGATGCATTAATAAGTAGCTGGACATTTCAATGTGTGAGACTAAATCCACATGTATCATCTCTGCTGTCAGACATCACGTTTCTCTTTGCTTTCTTTCAGGAATGGGAGATGAAAAAGACCTAAAGCCCCCAAGGAAGCCCAGATACGGGAAATAAACGTATTTGTTCTCTGGACAATGGGAGATTAACCCAAAGCCTGCTCGAAGACTTGGCGGGGGAAGCGGGCGCGGGGACTCTCTTCTGAAACACATAGACCTGCGCACAGGGAGCGGCTTTAAACTGTCGAAGCCCGGGTAACTGGGGAGGGGGTATTGTTTCATGGAACCTTTTGTATGGAAAACTAAGAAGAACTTTCTACGTCCTGCTGGGAGAGCTACGATATGTCGCAGAGTCTATTAGTGAGCTGGCCACCCGGGATACCCACTAGGACAGTGGCTAACAAAGTCAAAGGTTGGGCCTCACTGCGAAGAATGCGGCAGACCACTCGAAGCGTGAAGAAGCCTCCTGAGGACAGACCGGGGGGGGCTGCTGTCAACGTGTCCCCCAATACCAGTGCCAGAATACGAGCATGAAGGGGATGGGGTACTCTCCAGAACATTTTAAGCAAGGTCTTTGTTAATGCGGGCTGTCTAGGGCAGAAGGCCAAATATAATTTGAAAGAGAGATGAATGTTTTCAGATGGCTGTCCAGTGCGGGTTTGCTTATACAGATCACCGAAAGTTTTCAGTTAGATCAGTGTCTGGAATGCCTGCAGTGCTTGGCGGAATGATCATCATTTCATGATCTGCCTGACAGTCTGCCCTCTCATCAGAGAGATTGACCTCTTACAAACTCCCATATTGCCATAAAATGTGGATCGGAAACTTACAGTGTCGGCATCACTTCCTCAAGTAGAATTGTAACCTTAAACCACATCAAAGCTGAGGCATGGGACTGATAAGGGTCAGGTCTCCAGCACCTGCGGGCTTAGTCAAAACATTGTTGAAATACAGTTCTGAAGGTGTTTGCGCCCAGTTAGTCTCATCTGACTAATGTTTCTATGGTCTGTACCAATGGAAGCTTGGGGAACGCCCCTTATTCTTGGGATTCACCATTTCACAGAAACGTATTCTGCCTTTAATTCTTTTTAGATCATAGAGTTTAAAGGCAGCTGTGGCTAGAGCAGGACTGTCTGCTCCCCTCTGACATCGTAGTGTTCCTCCTAGTGTTGCCACATTGAGCTTGATGCATTTGCTCCGAGATCCTATGTTTTCTATCGCCCCCCAGTTCACACCTTGAACCATAATATTGGCTGGGCCAGGCCTCCTCATTCCCTCTCTTCTGAGCTTACACCTTTCCGACTGCTGCTCTAACACAGTCATATAAATGTACTCACAGCGAAGGTTACAAGGCGAGTTGTGGCAGGACTCTGTGCACCCACTGAAGAAGCAGCGCTCCCTCCGCCTGTGCCCACAGGTGCAGGGTGCGTGTGCTCTTCATAGGACAAGCTCATCGCCACGTACACCGGGTGCAATACAGTGCTACATTGTGAAAGAATGAGTGCCCCTGCCCGACGCTCTGCTCAGAAGCCCACGGCCAGTGCAGGTAAATGCCAGCGTGCCAAATGCCAAGGACACCACTGCCAGACACTCCCTGCCCCTTTTTCTCGCACTTGCATGTTCCTGCTTTCTGTTTGTGATGGTTTTGCCATCATTCACCGCCCCCCCCACCTTCTTTCCAGTTTATGTGCTTTCTCTTTCCTGCCCTGGTAAATATCTCATATGAGAAAACTAAGTGCTGGTCCTGAAAAATAAGTGGTAGTGCCCGCCACTGGCAACCACCGGCTCAAATTAAACACCGATGCAACAGTTTCATATGGAATTAATAATTCACATTATGATTCTTTAGTTTTACTTCGGCGCTCTTGTTATTTTTTTGTTTTCACACAGTAGCTAGAGTGACTGCAGAAGCAAGTGTTTGGGTGTAGGTTTTGACTTGCCTTGTAAAGCAAGGTTGGATTCGACTGTGAAATGTCCTCTGGTTGTAATAGTGGACGTGGCTTCTCATGGGCAGCAGTGACCGGTTCCAGGGTAGAAGGTAGTCTTTTACATGGAAAGATGGCCGTGCAGTGGGTGACAACTTTGACCATGGTCTTTCACCTGCATTAGCTTGAACATCATGGTCTTTATGGGATGGTGTAAAGAATAATAACAGTCTTGTCTGGTACAGATGGAACAGCATGTACCATGGAATTTCGGTTTTGGTTTTAATGAGGTTTGCATGGATACAATGGCAAGTTGCAAAGTGAATAGTAGATGTGAGCTTGAATTGAATAATTGACTTTCAAGGGATGAAGTGAGTGTTTGTAATATAGTTGCTAAGGATGGTTTGGAGTGGAATATTTTTTGCCTGCTCAAATTTATGGCACAAACTGGCAGCAAACTTGCATCTGGGGTTAGGCCTAGACGGCAGAGTTAAATGTAGTCTCTGAGTTCGTATGTACCGTTGTATTTGTATTAATGGCATTTCATCTCTTACTTTGTGTCGAGGCTAGAGTTTGTGTATGAGTACGGCTGGGTTAGAGACACATTTGAGGCACTTCCCTCTGATTGATGGTGTAATATTGCAGGTATTGCATGGCAAGTCTTTGTATGGAAAGCACAACATGTGGGGTTTTGGTGTAATTATACTGTCTTGTATAGATGACAACTATTGAGGTTGGAATTTTGAAATGTATGCGATGACATGGCCTGCACACCAGGGTCAGGTATTACTTGTGACCGTGTTCTTGTGCTAGATTAAATGTGACTGTCTTTCAGGAAGTATGAAGTCGTGCATAGAGAGTCAGAGATGTGATTCCAGTCTAGAGATGCAAGGTTCACAACCATGTTTTTGCTTAGGGCGTTAGATGATACAATTTTGTATATCATGAATCATATGCTTAAGTCCAAGATATGGCACAACTAACTTGATAATTGGCTTGCAGGTGAAAGTGTAAGCAATGCTTAATTTGAGCCGGAGGTAGTAGGTGGGCCCAATATCACTCCTTTTTGGAGAGCAGCACTTATTCTTCTCCAACAGACTTTGATCCAGAGCATGGGGAAAAACGCAAAATGATGAAAGGAGGTGGAAGAGTAAGACAGAAAAACAGTGAGAAAGAAGACGTGAGAAAGAACCTGCAAACGTGAGATAAAGGGGCAGGGGGTGTCTGGTGATTGGATAAGCAGGTATGAAGTGGAATCCAGGCTCTTGTCCCCTGCACTCATTTTCTTTTACAAATTAAACACTGGGTGTATGTGGCTTGGCCTGGATTAGCATTGATGACGTTGTGATGTGGTAAGGAGGTCATTTGCATTTGCTGGTATCCATGGTTCCACCTAGTAGACATAGACATACTAAGGCTCATTTATAGAATCTTACTTTGGGGAAATAAGCATTATCTCACCAGCAAGGGGTGCTATCTGAGGTGCAAGGATGAGATTACGTTGGTGGTTTGTGTATAATGTCAAGTAAATGGTAGATCGTATGTTAGGCCAGGATAGCATGGTCCAACATGCCATGGAAGACATAATAAACTTGGAATTAAGAATAGTGCAGATATTGTGAAGTAGCATGTTAGATGTTGGTTAAAATGCAAGTTAGTGTAGATACATTGTTAGATGCATGTGTAAATTATGCTTTTCATGGCACAACCTAAGATTATCTCATGTCAGTGAAAATCACAGGAGATAATAAAACTTGGTAGGACGTATGCTTGATATCAAATATCTGGATCACTGTAGATGGCTTTTAAAATATACGTTTGACTAGTTTTTAGTTTGACAGTTCACATCTGCTCATGTTCTTACACTGCCATCAATGTGAACTTTTCACACTGCCCACAGTTGTGAGGTTCACACACTGCCCACCAGTGCAGGAGTCTCATACTATTCACAAGTGCATATCAGAAGTACTCAGGTACAGGAGAATATAGCACCTACACCTGAACGTGGACTTGTTGGCCCCTTTGCTTAAAATTCTAAGAAGAAAAAGTGTCAGTGTTGTACCTGGCGAACGCATGATTTTGTGGAAAAGTATATAGAGAGAACAGATATAACAGTAAAAAGTATTGCAACAAGGAATAGAGGTTTGTAGGGCACGGGGGTATCTTTGGATTTTTTTTTAGAAGTCTGGGTGTGCAGCCTGTTGTGCAGGGAGCACAGTTATCTACAAACAGGGGTGTCACTTTTCAAAAGCAGTGTAGGAGCTTGGTTAAAATTTAACATTCAAAGGACAGGCTTGGCTTATTTGTTTCTAACCGTATTTATGAGGAAGACTGAACCCATTCAAATATTAGGGAGGGGTGGGCTGGTGGTGTACTCCAAGACCAAGAGCCCAGAAGTAGGTATTTAAACGAGGTGCCCTTAATTATAGAAGATCTGGTTACTTTTCCTTGTCTTCACCTTCAACCGGAGAAAGTGCCCATGGTTGGAGGGTGTGGGTCCACTAACCCTTCCGGGTACCAGCTACGGCCTAGTGCCTTATAGTGCGACTGCAGTAGGAATGGTTACCGCTCCGGTGTTGAGATCAGCTAGCCAGAGGTCTTCAAACTGGGGGGCGGGCCCCCCTAGGGGGGCCTCAAGTGATCCCGGGGGGGCGCCAGACTTTGGCGAAAAGAAGCATTATACAGATAACAGGCCTTTGTTTTAAGCAGAAGCATGTTATTGCATTTGCATTTTTTAAAAATTAACAGTACTTCACTGCAATGTTTAAATAGGTCTGGACATATTTAAACATTGCCATCTTTATAAAATAATTGAGAAAAATTCTGAGGGGGGTCCCCAATGATTTTTATTTTTCAACTGGGGGGGGGCACGGCATAAAAAAGTTTGGAGACCACGGAGCTAGACTCACCGTGATGTGTTGTAAAGTGTTAAGGAGGAGGTCATTTATTACGTCTAATGCATCGTGGTCGCTGTACGGCATTGGATTTGTGTTTTTATTTCTGTGCAAGACAACCATGACTGTCTGTTTTTTGTACTTCTTGGTGCCTTCAGCTCAGTGCCTTGTAAGTATTGCTATCCTCAGAAATGAGGGGATGGAGAAAGGAAGAGAGGGGTCATCACTTACCGCACTGACCACTCGCATATTGCGCCATTTATTACCGAGAACTTGAAGCACTTTATGGATCTCTTGTTTATCCCTCAATAAATGTCTTTTAATCAATGACGTGCTCTCTTTATTGATAGAGTTTGCTATTTGCATCAGCTCCCCTCCACAAAGTACACCAGCTCAGAGCTTTTGAGTTCATAGATTTGTTTGCTGTTTCTGAGCCCAGGACGGTTCTGCGGGAAAATGGTAACTGATGATCGCGAGTCTCGGCCTCCCCCAAACCGAGGTCAGTGCGCAGTTTCTTTTGCCAGGCACACTTCGTTCTGGGAATGTTTGACAGAGAAACACAAGGTGAAGAAGCAAAAACAAACAAATAAAATACAAATAAAACATTTCAGTCCGAGGGTCCATTTGAATAGGTGGGCAACTGAAATGCATCGTCAGGGACACAGTGATAACCCTGTGGCTAGATTGTGCAGAAATATCTGTTTATAAAAGTTGCTTAGGTCTCCTAATCTTGGTGAGATGTTGCATATCCGCAGCTGCTGCTTGTGCCTTGTTTCTGCGGTGGAAGTCCTTGAAAAAATCATAGCTATTTGCATTTTGAAAGCTTACGGTTCTTGTGCTCTGATTATAGCTAACGCTGCTTCGAAAAAATAATTTTATTGCCACTTATGCGGCACAGAGTCGACCATTTGTGTGGCGTTCCAGTGCATCAGAGCCGCAGGGGGCGAGTGAGGTAAATATGTGTCAAGGAAGTACAAAGTGTCTGTGATAGACGAGGGGTCAGCGAATGTGCAACTGCACTGCCCCCACAATGTATGTTGTATGCTATTGAATGACACTTCACACATCACAAACACACAATAGCCTGGAAAAATGACACTGGGGAAACCAATAATTCTCACATATGCAAGATCTGTTGACTTTGTCAACAGCATGGCTGGTGTGCGGCACAGCTGAAAGTTTAAAAACATGTGCTTTGACGTGGTCAACACTGGCCACGAAATAGTGCTTTTTCATTTTTTTTACTTTCAGAATTTATGGTATGGTATAGTATATGGCATGGTATAGTATGGCACGTCCTGTTGTATACTATGGGATGGTACTTTATATTGTGTTGGTGATATGACTATAGTGTGATATGGTATGGTGTCATATGGTATGTATGGTATAGGTTAGTATGGCCTGTTATTGTACATGGTATGGTATGGCATGCCATGACCTATATTTGTACAGATTGGCCTGTTATGGTATGGTATAGTATAGTATGGCCTGTCATTGTATAGTGTAGTATGGTAAGGTAATCTTTGTTACAATGTACACATTAAGCTAAGGGAGGAAGCTCAATAGGAGTAGCCAAACAAGCAACACAATCCATTTACAATATAATGTTATTTTCACACCAGAATACACGTAATCATAAAAACAAACACATTTAAATCATACCATTTTTTTTGCATAAAACATTTGAATAATTCCCAGGGCAGCCTATATATCAAAAACATGTACCAAAAAATAAATTTGTTACAAATTAAACATGTGATTAATTAATAGCAATAGCACAAAGTCATTAATGTATCTTGAAATACTTGTTTTGCTGTGTGAATCTTTTCTGAAATCACATGTTGTGCATTATTCTGCCATCTATTGTTTGGATCAGGGAATTGTCCTCTGTATTCTCTTCTCTCCTCTCTTTTTTTTTTGTTTTTGTTTGTTTGTGTGGGCGTCTTCAATCCTTCAACCATTTTCTGCTTTGCCCCTCCTTGTATGACATCAGACGTACGCCTCGGAAACCCTTTGACGTAGCCGCCATCTTCAAATTCTTTTTTCAGCCATTCGGTTTAGAAGCAAGGTAAAGCGCTCTAGAGTAGAGTGAAAAGGAAGCTCCTTCCAAGAAGTTTGTTTTTCACTGAAAAAGACTTCCAAAAACGTCAAGAGGAATAGGAATCACAACAATCATCATTGGATAGGAGAAAACATGAATATACGTGAAAAAAACACAGAGGAAGTGAGAAGCCACCACAATACCATGTGGGTCAGAGAATAAGAAAGAGGCATGAATCATACTCCTTTTTAGATTCTGCTAGAATTGCCATCACAAGTACCCACAGAAGGACAAGAACAAAGGGGTCATGGCGATCATGGCAGCCGGCGGAACACTGGTGGTGATACCGCCAGTGTATTATGACAGTGGCGCATTAGCCACGGCCATACCGCCGGCCCCTCCACTATACCGCCAGGCTTCCACCGGGTGGTCTTAATCCCCAGGGCAGCGCTGTAAGCAGCGCTGCCCTGGGGATTGAGTCCCCAACCGCCAACCTGTCTGGCGGTAAGGGGGACTTGGGGTGCCCCTGGGGGTCCCTGCACTGCCCATGCACTTGGCATGGGCAGTGCAGGGGCCCCCAGGCACCGCCCATCGCGCATTTCACAGGCAGTGAAATGCGCGAAGGGTGCTGCTGCACCTGCTGCACATCAACATTTCCACCAGCTCTATTATGATCCGGACTTGAAAGTTGATGTGACTTTACAGCTGGGCCAGTGGAAACGTCATAATAGGGGCCAGCCATAACACCAGCACTTGCGGTATGTTGGCTCCCGCAGTTGTAATGAGGGCCTAAGTGTGCAATCTCTTTTTCCCAAAGGACCGCAGTATGGAGGATTGCACCGCACACTTGCAGTCCTTGCCAAAACTATCAGGGCATATTACATGGCCACCCCACGGGAAAAAAAGAAACCTGGGGTTGTCAAGTGAAGAAAAGGCCATATTCAATGACACACTGACACAGAGGAGGCACAAGGAAAAGAACAGGAACTCAAGTTATTGACGTACAGCAAGCCAGAAGTCCCAAGATAATGGCAGGAAACAGAAACACCAAACACAAAGTTACTCTGCAGAGGTGTTCGGCATCCATGCTGAAGATATCGTACTCAATGGATGAAAAACCTTCATCAACATCCAGGTTTCCATTACAGGAGACCAAAGCATGGAAGAAAGAGCCACACAGGTCCAAGACAAAAGACACAGCTGAAGGCAAACCCTTAACCAGTCTTTGCCTCGAAAGAGGAGCTAAGACTTGGAAGAGATATGAGTGCATTGGGAAGGTCGGCTTCTGCTCTGAACTAAAAAAAATCTCAATGCCAGCGCCAAAAAGTGGCTCAATGCCAGTCCTGAAGAGCAACTAGACACGTCTCCAAAAAGACACAGATACAGAGGAGGAACTCAAAAGTGACACTGAATAGCATTTTGACATTGAAAAAGTAAAATGAGGAGGTAGAACTCGATGGTAAACGAAAATCTCTTGGTACAGAAAGAGAAGAGGTGCCTGCCTCAAGAACAAACTGCAAGCCCTCTTCTGCAAAAAGAGAGTTTGACGGCTCTCTGCAGAATTACAGAATACCTCTAAACACAGGGAGCAAGAGACAGAGGAACTGGAAACCCATTGACCCCAGAATCACAAGAGAAGATGAAGGAGGATGCTTTTGAGTTTGAAGAGGAGGAACACCAGCTTCAGGAGTGAGAATCCTTACAGACAGGAGAGTCCATTGAAGACTGACATGACAACTATGCGGACTCGCCAGATGAGGAGGCAGACTGCTGCCCATCTAGATTCTCACCACCAGATGACATTACAGTATACAATGCAGTCATTAGAAAGGCAGCTAATATTTATGGGGTACATCTGGAAGCAGAGCAGGTAGACATTGTTACCAGATCAAAAGAAGAACCAAATCCTCCCCGTGCTACCTAATGTCCAGGACCAGGAGAGAGAGGTTATCAAGGAGCCTGTGGCATCCAAGGCCTTATCGCCAAGGGTTGAAAATAAATACCAGTTTTCCACCAAAGACCCCTCCTCCCCCGCTCACATAAGAGGAACATACTAGCGGACTCCCTAATTCTGGCAATGGCCCGAGAAAGAGTTACTAACCCAGATTGACAGGTCTGCAAGAGAGTGAACATGGTGGGGAGAAAAATGGAGAGGTTGACAGCAGTACAATGGGTTATAGCGAACTCAAATGCCCTGCTCAACTGGTAAGCCCATCAACAGTGGGATTAAGTGGAAGAACTCATGCAACCCCTACTATGTAAGTTCAAGAAGAGTTCAAACAGTGTTTTGCAGGAGGGCAAAACAATTACTAACACTTGCCTCAAGTCTGAATTAGATTCAGCAGACACAGCCAGTAGGCAACTTTTTACCCATACACAGTTTGTCCAGATTCAAACAGACCATACAATATGTAGTTATAATTGTGCCCTTCGCAGGAAGTAGCCTCTTTGGAAAAACAGTTGTTAAACTCTACAGTGCATGAAGAAGGATAAGGAGACTGCCAAGTCAATGAAGGCATTACAATACAAAGGGCCATAGCATAGCACAAAGATAAATGGCACCAGCAAGGGACATGCAGCCATACACCACACAGGCAGCCTTCAGCGAACGAAGTACTGCTGCAGCAACAACGTACTTAATTATGCCTACTAATCCTCATGGGGTCTATGCCATCAATCAGGACCCTCTGGCCATCTCTGTCCTGGGCTTTTCTTTCAATCTGATTTCAGGTGTAACCCATCTCCCCACAGTCAGCCTTGATGCTGCGGCGCCAGTTGTTTCTTGGGTTTCCTCTTTTCCCTTGAGGGTTCCAGGTCAGACCTTGCCTGGTGGTTTTCGATATGAGCTTGCGGAGGGTGTGACCTAACCAGACCCAGCATCTTTTCATGATTTCTTCATGAGCAGGGAGTTGGGAAGTCTGTTGCTATAGGCCGTTGTTGGTGTTTGGCCAGCGGATTTGGAGGACTTTCCTCAGACAACTATTGATGAAGGTCCAGACTTTGTTGGTGGTGGTCGCTGTTGTTCTCCAAGTTTCTGCTCCATAAAGAAGGACCAATTTTATGTTGTTGTTAAAAAGCCTGATTTTGGTTTGCAGCATTAGGTCCTTAGAGCTCCTGACCATCTTTAGCTGAATAAAGGCAGCCCTTGCTTTGCAGGTTCTTGCCTTGACGTTGGTGCCTGTGCCGCCCTGCCTGTCTGTGACACTGCCCAGGTAGGTGAAGGCCTTAACCTTTTCCACTGCATTGCCTCAAGAGTGACTGCAGTTGTGCTGCCCATGTTAGCCTTTAGGATCTTGATTTTTCCCCTGTGGATACTGAAGCCAAGTTGTGCTGATGTGGCTGCCACATTGTAGGTCTTCTCGTGCATCTGCAGCTGGGTATGGGAGAGTAAAGCGAGATCATCTACAAATTCCAGGTCTCGTTAGTTTTAGTGTATTGAGCTTTCACTTTTTCTGCTCTTGTTCTCTCTGAGATTGTGCAGAGAGTCTCAGTGGAGATCCATTCTTTATGTTGGTGTCTTTTGGGTCTCTGTACTTCCTTGAAGGTTAATGTTACTGTTTCTTTGATCTTCTCCCACTGGCTTTCTACTGGGTCTCTCTCATTCCCTAGTTCTTGCAGAACTTGAATCTTGTTACTGTGTGTATGAGTATTCTCACTGTTTCTGTGCATCTTTGAGGTGGGTTGTGTGATATTGTTGGTGTTGGTTTATTGGTTTCATCCATTCTCATTTATGTTGCCAAGGCCATGGTTGACCATGACTTCTACGTACCCAGTGTTGTTTCCAGTCTTGGCATTGAGGTCCCCCATCAGCATGGTGATGTCTCTCTCGGGGCATTTCTACAGGATTGGCTGGAAACTGGTATTTTTCCACTTCTTTGCTGTCATTTGTAGGTGCATAGCACTGAATACCATTTGTGTTGATCTTCTTTTTATTTTTGCGGAAGGTCGCTTTGCTGATTCTGGGTCCATGGGCTTCCCTTCCAATCAGAGCTCTTTTAGCTGCTGGTGTTAGCATCAGCGCTACTCACTGAGTTCGTGGGACGTTCTCTTGCTCGTGGTCCAGAATACAACAGCATTCCTCGTGGAGCCTGTCTTTTCTGTCCGGACTGTGTCCATCTCGTCTTGCGGATGCCAAGTGGGGCAAGGTTGCTTTTCTTTAATTTCCGTTGCCACTTGGGCTGCCTTGCTGTCTCATACAAGGTCCTCACATTCCATGTCCTGAGGGTGATGATCCTCTTCAAAAGCAGATAGATCAGCTTCATGGCTTTGAGGGATCACTGATTTTCACCACAAGGCATCATAGCTCTCCATGGAGGAGATTCCTCTGTCCCCAAGTCTGGTATGTCTTTTGGTTGATGTTTCTGTAGCTAGGACTTATTACATGGTCGGGTAGCTAGCCCCATGCATAACCCTCATCCTGTAGCAGCTGGGCTTGAGTTCCAGCCATGGTGGAGTTTGCAGCAACTACCATGCAAGGGAAATACGGCTCAACTCAAGACAGCCATTTTATGGTCTAGGCATAGGAAAAAGGAGGCCCTGCCCGGGCGGGAACCTCGCAAGCAAGTGACTCTGCAGGAAGTATCCACCAAAACAAGTCATCAGTAGTAAGAATAATTGGGGAGTTCCAAGAGAAATGGAGAAAGATCACCTCTGACAAATTGATACTAAATATCATCAGACATTGGCAATTTCATAGAATTGATAAATATTCCTCCCTGTATACCACCAAAGAAAAGAGGATTCAAGTGGGTAGAACAACAGCATCTACAATAAGAGGGAAAGGACCTGTTAAGCAAAAGAGTTATAGAATCTGTGCCACCAAAAGAAAGAAACATGAGAGTTTACTTCACTTACCTCCTGGTGGCAAAGCCAGAAAACACACAAAGACCAATACTAAATCTAAGGGCACTAAATATGTTAATCAAAACACAAAAGTTCAAAATGAAAGCCCTACAAGAGGTCATTTTCCTTTTACAAAAGGAGAGTACATGGCAATCATAAATCTCAAAGAAGCATACCTGCACATACCAATGAACAGATCACACACAAGGTTGTTCAGATTCTCCATCAACTACGAAAAATCATCAACTACTCCAGAACAGCAGAAGACATTTCTGGTTGCAACCTTAAGTTCTCAGACAGGAAGGGCCTTCCCATTGAACACGAGTCAAAACAATGATAGAGCAAAGTCGGGTCTACCAGAATGGTCAATGTGTGACAGAGAGGACACATGGGATGATAATGGGCATGATGGCTTCATGCATTCCCCTTATACCATATGTGAGTCTATATGTGAGACAATACAGAAGTGGTTGCAACAACAATGGTCACAAGCAACCAGGAGTTTGGACGATTTACTGGTTTTTACAACAAGGTTCCGAAAGAGATGCAATGGTGGAACATAAAGAAAACCATGGTGGGGAAATAATTCAAGCCATCCATTCCCTCAATGACTATCACAACGGACACAGGGTAGGGATCACACATGCTGAACTTAAGGGTCAGAAGACTATGGAACCCAACAGTAGCTATACAACACATAAATGTATTGGCATTGAAGACAGAGTTGCTAGTAATAAAGATCTTTAAAAAATACCTGAGGGGAAGAACAGTACCCATACAAATGGACAACACAACAGCAATGTTTAAACAAACGGGGGAACAAGGACACACACTTTGTCAAGTCTAGCCCAGGAAATATGGAAATGGGCAATAGGAAACATGATATTGCTAGTAGCGATTCAACTACTGGGGGAACTAAGCACACAAGTGGACAGGCTTACCAGACAATACATGTTAATGGAGGCTGAAGCAAGAAGTTCTCTAAACGTCTTCCAAAGATGCGGGACACTGCAAGTGAATCTATTCCCAACATGAGAAAATACCAAAGCTTCACATCCAGTTTCTAGCAGCAAAGGTCACTAGGAAATGCCTTATTGATAAAAAGGCCAAGGACCTTTGCTTGCGCTTTACCTCCAATCCAAATGATACCACGTGTGATAAACAACTGCAAAACAGGAAAGTTGCCTGCTGATCCTAATAGCTACATAATGGGCAAGACAGACATTTGGCCTGATTACGACATTGGCGGAGGGGATTACTCAATCCCAAATTATATCCTATGGAACTTGTAACACGGCGGATGGGATATCGTCACATTTGGGATGGAGTGATCCCCTCCGCCAAGGTCGTAATCAGGCCCCTTGTTTTCAGATGTAATACAGATTGTTATAACATGGGTTGTTGACATCGTATGCATAGCACATATGATGTCATAATAGGGGTTTAGGAATGTTGGGTGGAGTTTAAAGAATAGGGACAGTTGATGGAGAGCAGGCGAGGGAGCAGATCTTCTTGTAGGTGGATTGTATTAAACTGGAAATAAAATATACGGAGTGTTGACTTTCACTTCAGTGATCTCTCTGGGACAATTCATAAAACTCCCAAAACATCCAAATCTGTTATCAATACTGGAAGACCAGGTATGCAACCTGAAACCAGCAACCCTCAGTCTAACAACATGGCTCCTGGAGATCTAGAGTTCGGCTACCTTCACTTATCCCCAAGATCCACAGAAATAATTTAACAAGCAAGGCGACGACAACAGCAACATTTTATAGCAGCAATTGGAAAAAATTCTTATACTGGTGCAGCATCAAAAGGAAGGTAAACGATTGGTCACAAGATGCCACCGTGATCAGATATCTCACTCACTCTGTAGATAAGTGCCTCTTCTATGCTTCACTGAAAGTCTACTTAGCGGCCATCATGGCATAAATGAGAAGAGTGAAAGCAAAATGTTTCGTCACCAGTAGTAAAGCATTTTCTATAAGGGGCAAAAAAGTATTACCACCAAGGAAGATACCCATGCCAATTTGGAACCTCAATGTGGTATCAACCCAACTGATTAAATCACTGTTTGAGTCAATGTAAAAGGCACAACTAAAGTTCCTAACCCTAAAGACAGCCATCTTTATCGACATCTACAAATACAAAGAGGAAACCAGCAGAAGGAGAGGAAACAGACATATCAAAGTAGCCAATGAAAAGGAAAAAATAATCTGGAGATGAGGACTGATGGTGTTGTCATGCTGCTCCAAAGAGTAGAAGGATAGAGGATGAAAGGTAAAAGGGAATAACCATGGGAAATAAGATGGTGAAAGCAACAACACAGAGTAAAACCAGGAGCAAGACTACCTATAAACACATACACACTTATGAAGTGCTGCACGTAGAAGAAAAAAATAAGTCACAGCAGAAAGTGGAAGCATCAGAACGACACTCCCAAAAAAAGGGATGGAGAACTTGGTCCATGCACTGGGGTCCGGGAAAACACACAAACAGAAAAAGATGATCAAACGAGAGCCAGCAAGTAAAACTGACAATGGAACCAACAAATGGTAAGCAGTAGGTTGGCTCCATGCCCCCATTAAGCTAACAAAATGTCTCACAAGCGACAGTGCATGCAATGTCTCTGGTGGGACCTAAACAGTCATGTTGGGCATGGTAACAACGAGGAAGCCACAACTTTGTCCTATCTTTAACAAGCAATGGCAAAAGGTAATTTGTACGGTGTTGTGACCAGCCCTTTGGCTTTGTCAATACCTGTTTTGTTTTGCCATCATTTTTAATAACTCAATTGCCATGCTCTCGACAATATTAAAAGCAATTGAAAAAAGGCAAAAATTGTGTTTTGGTCTCAAAACGTACACATTGCCAAAGTAGTCTCTGGCACTGAATAGCGCTCCTTTGTGTCAGGATATGCTGCTTGTGGAAGCTTCTGAAAAGGAAGAATGCCATAATTCATGGCAAGTTAGCCAATGGCTCTAGTAAGTTAACCGACAGGTCCATATTATTAGGTAGAGTGAGCGGAAGTAAAATGTAAATTACACAATAGCTGACCAATTGAGGAAAAGGGCTGAGTGAAAAACTCTGTAAGTATTTTATATATATAGTTTTACTAAAATCAAAAGGTCTTGTCTAACTCCAGACTTAACAATGGCCAAATCTGGCCTACGATTAAAAAAGGGCAAGATAAATTGATTGTGGTACAGGCCTTCATCACTTAGGCCCATATTTATATTTTTTTAGCGCCACATTTGCGTAATTTTTTGATGGAAAAGCTGCGCAAACTTACAGAATACAGTTGTATTTTGGAAGTTTGCGCTGATTTTGAGTCAAAAAACTACGCAAATGCGACGCTAAAAAAGTATAAATATGGGCCCAAGTGTCTCCTGTGAGTTTAGGCTTTCATATTCCCACTATGACTCATTCCTTTGGTTTGGAAATTACCGGAAACGACCCAAACATTACCCAGCCTGCACACCACATAGCATTCAACCCATTCATTTTAACGTTTGACCTTAAAATTGTACCTTATTGTGGCCATATCTAGACTCTTCCCACGTTCTTGTGCATATTGGTTATCTTAGTGTACCCAAGAGGCTGTTTAACTTAGCCTATGGTCTTTCACAATGCTGGATGGCTGTTAGGCCCCCCACCTGGCGTGTCTTTCTTTAGCCTATCCATATGTGACCCCACAGCACGTCTAGGTAAACATACACATCCTACCTCTAACAATGGAGCCTGACTCACTCCATTTTGTATTCGCCTCGCTCAAAAACCTCACTTTGAGGAAAACGATTGGCTGAGGCGCTACACTTTTTGCATCCTGCAAAAACATGATTTAAGAGGAAAAACTGTGCCAACGGGTGCTAGACTTTACTTTCTAAGTATTTCCTAGTCTAGGTAACCTTCTAGGACCTGCAGTCTGCCCACCCGCTTCACTCATTGATTGCTCCCATCAGGAAACAAAACTCTGCAGAAAACTTCTTGGGAGTGCAAAGAAGGGGGCCTACAATTACAACAAAGGTTTCCATGCACACAAAGAGTTTATTTGGTGTACAATTTCAGGTGACCGTGTTCTAAACTTTTGAAACGTGTAGCACTTAAAATACTCCGAGCACCAGTAAATCACCTATCAAGCTCTATCCCGC
Organism: Pleurodeles waltl; assembly: GCF_031143425.1. Lineage (NCBI taxonomy): Eukaryota > Metazoa > Chordata > Amphibia > Caudata > Salamandridae > Pleurodeles > Pleurodeles waltl. The sequence goes on along the minus strand of NC_090446.1, from coordinate 638,914,882 downwards.
TGCCCCTCATTTCGTCCCTTACTTACAAGAATGTGACCAAATTAACACTTCATTTTTGTAGGTGGTTGTAGACGTAAGCACAGCCAGGGCCGGCTTTTGGGCAGTGTGAGCGGTGCGACCGCACCGGGCGCTGACCTCATGGGGGCGCTGTGTTTATAAATAACTTCAGAAACTTGCAATTTAAAAACACCTGCTGAAAAGCTCCTTGTGCTTAGCCTTCTAGAAACAATTAAAATGTCAAGATACCTCTTGTGATTAATGTTTCTGCTAGAGAGAGAAATGGGAGTTTTGCCCAGTGGCAGCTTTGACTCAACATAAAGTAGCATAGAGGGTTAATATGGCTGCTGCAAAAAACAGAACTATGGGGCATATTTAGGAAATGTGGCGCTGCACACAGTGCAGTGCCACTTTTCTTGCCCCCCCCCCCTAACGCCACCATGTGTGCTTCACATTTAAAATACAGTGCACCATGGCGGTAATTAGGGGACTAGCGTCAGAATATTTTACGCAAGTCTGGTGCTTTGCAGGATTAGCGTCAAAAATGTTGACGCTAATCTTGCAAAGCACTCAGAGGCCCATTGTAACCAATGGAAGCCTCCTTTTAATGCATGCTTGGAGCAGACGTTAAAAGTGCCGGAAAAAAAATGGCGCAAAGAAATCTAACAGATTTCTTTGCGTATTTTTTTTTGCCCCCCCTAACCGGGGGATGCCCCCTTTGCATACATTATGCCTGGCGGAGGCATAATGTAGCACAAAGGGTTACAAAGTTGCGCAATGCATGCATTGTACCTCTTTGTATATATGGCACAGCGTTTTTGGCCTTCTAACGCCTCATTAGTATAAAAAGATGACACTAATGTGGTGTTAGAAGGGCACTAGTGGCTCATATACCCCTATGGCAGTGCCCAATGTGTGCTTGTTGTTTCTTGTGCCGAGCACAAGCACTTATTTTTGAGGGCCGGCACTTATTTTTGGGCCTCAAGCATTTACTGCAAGAAAAAGACACATTTGGGAAAGACAGTGGAAGAGGAAAAATGAAAAAGCGTCACAATGGGAAAAAGCAGAAATCCGCAAGAGTGAGCTGAAGGGGGCAGGGAGTGCCCGTAAATGGATTGAAGAGGCCCGAGATGGCTTCAGGATTAAGCTGCCTCTGTATTCCATGTTCACACATTTAATTGCAGCAGCCGTGTGTTTCAGAGGAGCACTTTGGGCACCGGCACCTTTTTATTTACAAATTAAGCACTGCCCTACGGGGCATATTTTTAAAAAGTGGCGCTGCAAACAGTGCTGCGCCACTTTTCTTGCGCCCTTTAGCATCCCCCTAACGCCACCATGTGTGCGCTGTCTTTAAAATATGGTGCAACATGGCGATAGTTAGGAGACTAGTGTCAGAATTTTTCACGCTAGTCTGGCGCTTTGTAGAATTAGCGTTAAAAATGTTGATGCTAATCCTGCAAAGCACCCAGTGGCCCATTGTAACCAAGAGACACCTCCTTTTAACGCCTGCTCTGAGCAGGCGTTAAAAGTGCCAGAAGAAAATGGCACCATTTTTTTGGCCCTCCCTAACGGGGGAATCCCCCCTTTTCATACATTATGCCTGAGGCAGGTATAATGTAGGTCAAAGGGATACAAAGTGGCGCAATGTAGGAAGATCACATCTGGGGAGTGGCGCAGGGTAGCAGACAACTTAGAAACTGGGTGTTGAGGTGGGAGAATGCATTCATGTGATCTCCTTGTATATAGATGATGTTTTGCTTTATTTAATGAGGCCGAGGGAGTCCGCCTTGAAATTGTTCGTTCTCATGGAGGTTTTGATAACATAGCAGGACTGAGATTAAATAGAAATAAAAGCCTGTTGTACCCACTGGGGACCCTGGTGGAATGCACAGAGGACCAGCTACTTGGTCTTAATTTAAAATGGGAAATCGACAAATGCACATACCTTGGAATAATGGTGACATATGAATACAATGTGGGGAGGATGCTGACAGGGTTAAGGTCGTCCATACTTTTTTGGGATACATTGCGAATGTCCACTATGGGCCGGGGGGCCGTTGCAAAGATGTAGTTCCTTCCCAGATGTCTTTATACAATAGAAAACACATTATGCCCCTTGCCGCATGAGACATTCAAAATAATAAATAACATTCTGGCTTTGTTGATTTCAACCGTAAGATGAAGTACAGTTGCCCTAGACACGTTTAATTTAGATCAGGAGGAGGGTGTTTTCGGACTTCCTGAGAGGGGGGGTTATATTATTATTATACATAGTACACAGCACACACACAGCATGCGACCAAATAGGCCACTGGGAAAGGACAACTAAGAAAAACGGCTTTTAAGTGTGACCTGCGCTCCACCCCATGATGGAAGTTGTAGCTCGGCTATGGGATGTAACAGGGATCACGCCTGACCCCCTCCCTCCCCCCCGCAATATTAGTTGGGCATAGCGCCAAACCCAAAAACGAAAAATACCGTTGAAATCCATGCACCCGGCACTGGTTCTGTTGAGGAGGTTTAAAGCCATTCTACAACTGTGTGGGTCAGAGATACATAGGAATGGGCGCTGGCGGACGAAATACACCATATAAGTTCCCGGAATAAATAATAGTGTGGCAGAAGATTTAGCCACATGGGAAAAGACATTGACAGCCTTTGCAGAGTGGGGGACTTAAAAAGATCAAACTCAGTCAGAGTCACAAGACTCAGATGACAACACATTAAAGTGTGGGAGTGGTCTGATATGCCATAAATGGCAATATGGGTGATGATAGGGTATATTGACAAAAACAAGAAAGAATCGTTGCATGCATAACTTATTAATCAAACTGGGTGGTATTGTAGGTTGACCATGGTATGTCAGGAAATTATACTATGACCTCTGTGGGGTGGGGGGGACTTGATACACGATAGTTATCGTTATTTATTCATGTACTGACGTGTAACAACTTAAAAATAAATTAATATATAAAAAATATTAAGAATAAGAATTTCAAGGTGAAAGCCCTTGAATGGCCTGTTTATGTAAGTTTGCTGGCTGCAAAATCAATGGGCAGTGCATTATAGTGCAGAAGGAAGACTCCTTTGTAGAAGACACATTGTTATTACATACATGAAGAATTATTCGCATATCCTGATACATTGGTGTGTAAATGTATACAGCTGAAATAGTACTCGAAATTATCTACGGAGCAAAGAAAGTGTTCTAGTGGTTTTTTGAAGACACGCACCAACATCATGGAAAGTGTGGCAAACCAGAAAGTGCAGAAAGGTGGAGATGAAACAAAAACACGTTTTACTTCTACATACAAAAGATTTGAAATGTCATCCCAGTACAGATCCAGCAGGCTGCACCCTTTACTTCTGAAAGGGGCTGCAGACCCGTGCTTAATTTGTGCTTGTTGTTTCCGGTGCTGAGCACCGGCACTTATTTTAGCAGGCCGGGGCTTATTCTTCTGCCTCAATCATTTGCTACGAGCAAAAGACAGATATGGAAAAGACGGAGGAAGGGAAAAACGAAAAAGCGTCACAATGGGAGAAAGCAGGAAGCTGCTAGGGTGAGCTGAAGGGGCAGGGAGTTATATGTATTGAAGAGGCCTGAGATGGCTTCGGGATTACGCTGCCCTAGTATTCCGTGCTCGCAAATTTAATTCCAGCAGCCGCGCGTGTTTAAGAGGAGGGCTTTGGGCACTTTTTTATTTACAAATTAAGCACTGCTGCAGAGACTTCTCTTCAAGCAATGGCCTCGATGCGTTGCAACCACCTGACCTCTCGGCTTCACAGAGGCACACGTTGCAAACGTCTGAATCTCCAAGGAGAGCGCTATTGAGTGGTTCTGGAGGTTTATCCCATCGAAACCAAAGGAGATGGGCGATTCTACGGTGGCCAAAGAAGGATTTGGGGGTGGCTGATTAGTTTCTGGTCAATGGAAGGTATTTTGCTTCTTCGGAGGGTGAAGATGAGTGCAAGCAGGGTGGTCCTCTCCGAGTAAGGATGAGTTGAGATTAGCTTGGATACTTTAAACCTCTCTCTCTCTTTACCCCCTGTTTGCCCCCTTTCCCCACTATTAGGGTCAATACTGCCCCCCTCATTCCTATTTCCTCATCGTTTTCCTCTCCATACTTCAATCCATCTGTCACATTTCCTGTTTCTCTGCAGCGTTATATTGCTTTGTAACTTGTTTGCACCACATACCCAGCGCCACAGGAATTATGTAGCATCGTGTGCATGGGTCTGTGTGTGTGTGTGGGAGGGGATTAATGTAGCATTTGCATAATTTATTTTTAAAAAGACCGGCAAATTATGCAGCATTAACTACGTGCCACAATTTGTGGCACTGTCTATTTTGACATTTTTAAAAGACGTTGAGACTGAAAGGCTGACAACAACACACAAACAATGCAAAGGTTTCTTTAGAAACAAACCCATACACATTTACGAAACCCCTTTGAAAGTGTTTTTCTCCAACAAACAGTGCATTTAATTTTGCAGGGCACCACAGCCTGCTGTAACTCTGAGTTAACTAGATTAAATTCAGCAGAAGCCAAACCTATATATTCACACTTCTTGTATTAAAAGATGCACTCTTTAATTCGGTGCGTCCTAAATATGTTTCTAGACTGACCCTCAGTTTTGGGATTGCTGTGGGTCTGTATAATCGCCTTATGAAAGCACCTCTTTCCATTACGAAACAGCATCCCACAATAGCGTAGTGATGCCATTCCTGTGTAACTAGCAGGCCCATAAGTGTCTCTTTGGGAGATCTGAATTCATCGATAAACAGCTGAATTGCGAGTTCCATTTTGTAAGAGGTCTGGCACTGTATTGCCCCAAGTCTGCTGTATTTACGTTTTTTTGTTGTTAACGTGATCTGTTTGAGTTAGAAACAATTGTTGGTTTCAATCTGTAAATTATGTAACAGACAGTTGATCATGTGGGGAGTGCGGCAAACCCATAATTATTCGGGGAAAAACTGCTGCCGAAGAAACGAATAATTGCAGTGGCCCAGTGTATAAATCACATACATACAACAAATCGTCCAAAAGGAACAGGGACCATCAAGGGAAAAAAACACACACACGCGCGCACACGTTTCCCAACCAGTGCTTCCCCCCCACCACGACCTGAAACCTCCCACTGACAACCCCTCAATCACCAAACCTCCCACTGACAGTGTCAAACAACTCCACAATCGCATTCCCCTCTTCAGATGGGATTACTTTAGGCTCACTGTGGATACTGAGGCACTATGGAAAGCACCTTATTGTCTTCACAATTGAGTGCAAATTGGGTGGGGGCGAGCGTATGCCTTGGATCTCCATCAGGGATGGGTGGAGCTCTCATGGGAAAAACTCCGGGCACGCCACGCAGCTGGCCAAACGAACATACAAAGCGAGGATCAGGGATGAGGCGGGGAAAAAGGGGTTAAACAAAGGGGGAGTGAAGGGGATATCTGGGTAAGGATAGAAGATAGAACAATACCGTCCACTGAAGCGAAGTGCTCCGCAATTAATAATGAAACTGCTTTACCTCCATTGATCAAAACGCTCCCCGTCCAATTATGACTTTTTCGCTACGGGTCAACACTTGGGTCAAATAAAGATAATGACGCAGATATGCCGTGATTGAGGTTTTGAAGCGACATTTTTCGCGTTTTGCTAACTCCGTTGTACTTTTCTATCAGGGCTTCAAGTGTGCCAGGGCCTGCCCGCGCTCAGCACCGGCAGTTAAAAAAACCTAGGGGAATATTTAAGAGCCCATTGCTAGGGTGACCCACCTCTCTCTGCTCCCCACTCCGTCTCTCTGCTGGGAGCAGGCAGGGGACTGTGACCTGACAGTAACAGATACATTACTTTCATTATACTTTTGTAGGCCTCTTTAACTTATGCTTCCCTAGATGATCTAACCTTTGTCCCAAAAACCGGGACATGTATTTAATAATCTGACCTTTGTCCCAAAAAAACGGTACATTTATTTAAAATTAAGAGAAGCGTCAGGACACTGGGACAGTCCTCTAAAAACCGTGACTGTCAGGGAAACCCGGGACGTCTGGTCACCCTAGCCCATTCCAATGCCACAGTAGCATAATTTTTTATGCTAATGTGGCGTTAGAAGGTAAAAAACGGCGTGCCATATATACAGAGTGGTGCTATGCATGCGCCACTTTGTAACCCTTTGCGCTGCATTATGCCTGCACCGGGCATAATGTATTGCAAAGGGGGCATTCCCCCGTTAGGAGGCCAAAAATGGCACAAGGAAATCTAAGAGCAGGCATTAAAAGGAGGCTTCCATTTTTTAAAATGGGCTTCTGGGTGCTTTGCAGGATTAGCGTCCAAATGTTTGCTGCTAATCCTGCAAAGCGCCAGACTAGTGTAAAAAATGTTGATGCTAGTACCCTAACTACTGCCATGGTGCGCCGTATTTGAAATACAGTGCACACATGGCGGCGTTAGGGAGGCCCTAAGGGGCGCAAGATAAATGGCGCTACACTTTGTGCAGCGCCACTTTTCTTAAATATGCCCCCAAGCATTTCCAATACAGTGGGTCTCGCTTTTGCTCGAGTTAGAGCTATTAGCGTTGTAAATTCCTTGCCACATAAATTGAAAATGAAAAGTAAAACAGTTGACATGAGCAAGTCAATTCAAGACGCCATGGCTACCATAACTGTGAACGCAATAGGTATTGGCTCCCTGCATGAATGTCTAGAAAGGATCGCTTCTGGAATGAAAGATAAACCGAAACCGGAGGAGGAGCCATCACACACTGTAACAGGAGGAGGCATGATGTAGTTTGATGGCCAACAAAAATGTTCACTTAGTGCAATCGCCTGGGAGGGAATTCAGCACACAAAGCAGGGACATTTCACAAAATGCACCAATAAAAATGAAGCATTTAAAACAAGCACAACAAAGAATGAATAGCAACAGTGGGCATGGTTAAAAGCCCACAGACAGAGTGTAACAGGCCAGACTGCTTGCCTGCTCAACCCTAAGAAGGGCCAAATTTACAAGGCCCTAGCACCACATTTATAAGGAGGCGTTAAGCCGCTTTTTTGTGGTTTAATGCCTGCTTGTAAGTATGTGCCCCTACAATGCTGTTTTCTGAGTAGGAGGGGCGTGCAATGGGTGTTGCTGTGGGCGTTCCACTGCAACAACAATTGCTTTTGACGCTGCCCCAGATTTACAAGAAGGTGTAAATCTGAGTCAGTGCCAAAAACTAATGCCACCCTAGGGATAGGGTTAACATGGTGTAACAAGGGGGAATAATTTTATACCTCCTCATATTTTGCTCTTTCTATGTGTGCTGCATTCTGCAGTACACATCGAAGAAGCAAAACGCCATGAATGATTGTTTATGTGCAGGAAGGTATGCCTTCCGGCACATAAAAAAATCGTTCCAAAATTATGCTTTGGTACTTCTATGTGTGCTGCATTTTGCAGCACATGTAGAGGTGCCAAATCACCATTGTAGATTGTTTATGTGCAGGAAGGGACACCTTCCTGTACAAAAACAATCTATCCCGTCAACACCGACACCCTTGCACTATGGTGCAAGAATGCCTGTGTTGGCGCAGGCAGCTTAATTCTGCGCTGGCGCAGGGGGAAACACAGGGGTATTCCTGTAAATACGGCCCATCCCTGCGCTTCAAAAGTGGCACAGCACGCAGCTGCTATTTTCGGTGCAGCACTGTGCTGCACCACTTTGCTGTAAATCTGGGCCCAAGTGCTGCGAGGGGTGTCTATCGGGCTTTCTATTTCTGCCCTCACCGTGAGGGTGAACGAAAATATTAATTGCTCAGCAGTACCACCTTGCGCTGCCTTTGATGTAACTTCAAAGAGATTCGTTATAGTTCTTTCACAGCATCCTATTTTCAGAACTGAATCATTTTCAATAATTTATACAACAAAGCCATTGTTGTTAGTTATTTATCTTATGCAAGTAACAGCAACTGGCAAAGTCAATAGTACTGGCATGTTGTAGGTTTAAAGTTACTTGTTGTATAGTTTTTCTGGATGCAATGACATAAAAAAGAAGCAAAATACCAGTTAAGCACAGATTTTTTAGTTTATGTGTTTAGCCAAGCCCTTAATTATATCAGCCACGCCCCTTAGAGAGACCCCCAGTTTTTTTTCATCACCTTTTGACGCCCTGTTTTCTATTGACCACAAAATTAAAGAGTCTGCCACACTGTGATATGACCTGCTCACTGCGTTTGCATAAGGATCACTGGAGCGAGTGTCTAACCCGCACATCTGACCCACCCACTGATTATAATTGTAATTGTATTTATATAGCGCTTACTACCCCTGACGAGTTGTCGAAGTGCTTTTTGGCGAGTAGCACGCTACTTCGGAACACAAGAGGAATTAGTGGTGGCTTAGTATAGGGAAATATGAGTACAATATTAGTATTAGTATGAGTAGTTAATTTGAGCAGAGAATATGTGAGTTTGTTAGTTGGATTGACTATAGTAATGGAGGGATAGAGGAGAGAAGAATCCAGAAGTGTTATTTGGGAGTTTATGGTAATAGGATGAGGCTTGGGATGAGTAAAGGAGAGGTGGAGGAGAGAAGAGTCTGTGTAAAGGGGTTAGGGAGATAATAGTAGTAGAAGGGGGTTTGAATGAATCAAAGGTGAGATAAATGAAGGAGAATTTAGTAGGGTTGTTTGGGAGACCATGGTAGTAAACTGAGGTTTGGGATGAGCTAAATGTGGTAGAGGAGGGAAGAGCTTAGCCAGGTTATTTTGGAGAGAAAAGTAGTATAATGGGTTTGGGATGAGTCAGAGTGGGGATGGAGGATAGATTGATGGAGACATAGGGTGATAGGGGGACAGAGTAAAGATTACAAGAGAGTACATTTTTATTTTATTTTATTATTTTGTTCTTTTTTTAAATTTATTTATTTAATTTTATTTATTTATTTTTTCTCTGGTATAGTAGGACTAGAGTAATAAATAGATATGTAAATACATAGTAAGGGAATATATGTGTAAGGAATATAATAATGGATATAATAATATGAGATGTAAAGTTGTATTGTATAAACACAGACTTTCAAGATTCGCAATATTTGATGTTAATTTATAAGTGTACTTTTCTAACATTCATTTATCTCTCCTCAATTTTTCAATAATGAAATGCTTGCTGTTAAAATAGTTAAGACACAATTTGGTCATTGTGATATAGAACGAAAGCAGGGATTCATAGGTGTCTAATATAACTTATCTAGGAGCTATGCAAAGACCCATGAACATGTTAAGCATAGAGTAATATACACATATATATGTACGTACACATATATACATATACACACATGCACACACACGCATACACACATATATACATTTAACTGTGAGTAAAATACATTTGTTAAACAGGTTTAAAGAGTATGTGTATATATTTTATTATTATGAAATAGGAGCTATACATACCTAGAGTATACACATAATTAGATTATAAATATTTATCAGCACAGGTATATGCAATCCATTGCTGTTTGGATATTGTGGTTAGGAAGGAAAGAGTCAACTCTTGAGTAGTCTTCTGAAGACAGGATAGTTATCCATGAATGTTATATTTGAGGGTAATGAATTTCATAGTTTGGCTGCTTGGACAGAGAAAGACTTACCACCCATTGCCTTTTTCTTGTATGGTGGTGTTTTAAGAAGGGGTGCCAATCTTGAGCGGAGGTTTCTTTGTTGAATTAATTTGGTTATTTTGTTTATCATGTAAAGCGGTCCAGTTCCATGTATAGCTTTGTGGGTGATACATCTTCTGGCAACCGGCAACCAATTTAATGCTCTCAAAGCAGAAGAGGTGTGGGCTTGTGGCTTTACATGTACTAGTAGCCTGGCAGCTAAGTTCTGAATACGTTGTAGTTTTTTTTATAGTAGAAAGAGATGATGCATGGTAGAGACCACTGGCGTAATCTAGTTTAGATAGTACAAGAGATAAAGTATCCTGCACCTTGTTTGGAAATCCGAGGTGGGGGAAGATGTGTTGCAGAGTCCTCAAGGTGATGAAGCTTGATCATGCTAATTTGTCCACTTGGGGGTTCATTGTTAGCTTGGAGTCCATGGTAATTCTAAGGATTTTAACTTCCTGTCACGCACTAACCTGTTTGTCCCACAGAGACACAATGTTGACCCTGTCTGCCCCTGTCCAGACCTACCATCGATAGTCTCTGGGTTTACACACACTTGAGCACCTGCAGGGCATCTCCTGCTCCATAGAAATATCTAATAAAATATAATAATGATAAAAGATGACTTGTTTTTATACCGAACCCCACCTGCTCTAAGTGCAGCAGTAGCATAAGATAATATCAGTGGAGTCTCTAAAAGTGATTTATGGGGGACACCAATTGGGCCACAAAAAAGAGGGGCCACCTATAAAAGCTAATTGAAAACAGTCTATCCATCTATCTATCTATCTATCTATCTATCTATCTATCTATCTATCTATCTATCTACGCAGACTGCTCCAGGAACCACTATAACCTCAACAAAGTATCGAGGACGACACCTGTGACCTGCAACTTCAGCTCCAACCAGCAATTGCAATAGTTTCCAAAGTGTGCATGCTCTGAGGACTGCCTGTCTTCACCCTGCACCAGAAAAACCGAAGGAATCTCCCATGGAGTGACGGAATCACTTCCCTGCTTCAGCAGGCACCTCTCTGCAACGACAACCGATACTCTGGGACTCCTCTCCAGTCGACGAGCGTGATCCCTGGAACACAGGTGGTGGACCAAAGTGACCAGACTGTCCAAAGGTCCAGCTGTCCAAATTTGGTGGAGGTAAGAGCTTGCCTCCCCGTGCTGCGACAGTACCCATGTGTACCGCATCTTCTGCAGCTCCTTGGGCTTCAGTGCACTTCTTCCAAAAGTTCTTCATGCACAGCGTAGCCCAGGTCCTCAGCACTCCATCCTGTGATGCACAGCTCTCTGAGTTGGTCTCTAGTGGCATGGGATCCTCCAGTGCAGTGCTGCAACGACCGCACTTTGCATCTCCTTTGTCCCCGTGTTCTGGGTCTCCTGTGGATGCTGCCTGGTGTTCTGAGGGCTCTCTGAAGTGCTGAGAGCCCCCTCTGTTTCGTCAGTCCGAGTTGAGACCCCCAGGTCCCTCCTGGGTCCAGGCAGCTCCTCTTTGACGCAAACTGAGTGCTTGCTTGAACCAAGGCTTGTTGGCAGAATCCAGCAACGCAAACAGCCTGCATCCAACAACCTGATGTGGGACATCTCTTGCACCAAGCAGGAACCCGCAGCTATCTTCTTTGGTGCATTTCTGTACTTTTCTTCCAACCTGACAATGCACTTTTGCACCTTCTTCCAAGTTTGCAGGCGCTCCTATTCTTCCTGGACGCTTCTTCGACTTCTGGACTTGATCTCCTTTCTCCACAGGTCTTCAAGTCCAGGAATCCATCATTTGTTGCTTGCAGTCTTGCTTGGTTCTTGCATAATTCTTCATCACGTCTTGTAGTGTGTTCTGAGGAAACTTGCTGTACTTTACTCCTGCTTTCCTGGGCTCTGGGGTAGGGTACTTTACTTACCTTTGGTGTTTTCCTACACTCCTAGTACCCCTCTACACACTACACTTGCCTAGGGGGGAATTCAACATTCGCATTCCACTATTTTAGTATATGGTTTGTGTTGCCCCTAGAGCCATTGTAATCTGTTGTATTTTCTACTGTTTGCACTACTCTACGACTGTTTACTTACCAGACTTTGGTTACTAGTGTATATATTGTGTATAATACTTAGCTTCAGAAGGAGTATTGCCTCTAAGATTTTTTTCCTTGTGTCACTAAAATAAAGTACCTATATTTTTGGTAACACTGAGTATTGTCCTTTATTGTGTATAAGTACTGTGTGACTATAGTGGTATTGCAGGAGCTTTGCATGCCTCCTAGTTCAGCCTTGGCTGCTCTGCTACAGCTACCCCTAGACAGCCCAAGCTGCTAGACAATGCCTACATTTCACTAATAAGGGATAACTGGACCTGGTATAAGGTGTAAATACCTTAGGTACCCACTACAAACCAGGCCAGCCCCGTACACAATGATGTTACCAATGATGTCATGAGTGTTGTAATAAGCAGTGCATGGCGAGGGCGCAAGTTATAGCTACCTTAGGGCATGAGTTATAGTTACCTGAAATAACTCTATCTATAACAAGTGAATTTCTATGGTTTTGTATGTTTAAAATGTGAGCCTAACTATAAGATAGATGGATAGATAGATAGATAGATAGACAGAGAGATAGATATGCATATATGTATATATATATATATATATATATATATATATATATATATAGAGAGAGAGAGAGAGAGAGAGAGAGAGAAAGAGAGAGTAAGAGAGATAGATATAATCACATTAAAACTGAAACCCTCTGAAATTCATAAGTTCTGGTTAGGACTTCAATTTGTAACTTGAACAATAGCAATGCAAACCATAATTTGCACATCAAATGTCCAACAAGAGTTCATGAGCTCTTTCTAAGGGTTCGTGAATTACGGGGGCTGTTCACAAACCCGGCTTCATTGTTTGCAAACCTTGTGGAAAAATTGTCATGAAAAAAAATTAAAATAACATGGGGGTTCTTTTTGGGGTCTTCAACCTTAGCTAGTGGATCAAAGGATAATATCACTGCCCCTTACGCTCCTTCATTTTTCAGAATCCAAGAACTGAGCCCCCATGTCCTGTGATCACAGCAGGAATATTTTTGATCAAGTTGCAGCCAACAAGTGAGAGAGCATTGATTCAGCAAGCCCAGCTTAAGAATTGCAGACGCAAAATGGACAATGGGGAAAAAAGCTGCTTTTCCAATTGGATTAGATTTTTTTTTTAATATGGATGTTACAGATATTCAGCGAACCCAGGTTCATAGACCATCCATGAACAAACAGTCCAGATAAATCTATCCTTATGGCTTGACTGATATGCTGGCTCACTTTGAGGCCCACAAAACCACTTCTCTAATGATAATTTCTCAATACTACTAAACATATGTACACCAAACTAACCAAAGGTACTTCCTTGACTAAAGTTCTACTTTCATGCCAAGTTTGGTTTAATTCTGTTCAGCTGTTTTTGATCTCAGTCTACAGATTCCTGTGGTATAAAAATGAGAAACATCGCTATTTGTACCTTTTTGGACCCTCTCCCCAGTTGTTTTTTTTCAGTTGTTTTGTTCAGCTGATGGACCAGAATGAAAAGTGCCATGCCAAACCCGAATGGATAAATATTTTTCTTTTTTTAAATGAAAAACTCAGAGGGAGCTGGAGCAGATTTCATATTACAAATGCTGCGCATTTGTAAACAACTTTCTTATGGCCAAGTATCTTCTTCACTGTACGTTTACCTTACAGCATAAGTGTAACGCCTTGGATCCTGATTTTGGTTATTTTAGTTTTTTAACACAAATGAATATGTGAACACTATGTACTGGTTTCAGAAACTATGACAGAAGTTTGTTCTAGAGCAAATTACACAGACTTTAGCATAGACTAATGAATGAAGCTTGTTTTAGAGAAAATTACACACACTTTGGCATGTACAAATAGATAATTTTGTAAGATTTTGAATCCTTTGGTTCATTACCTATCCAGGATGGAGCACTTGAGCATTATGGTTGACCGTCACAGAGCACTGTGATGATTTGTTTGAAGAAATGGCATAGACTACTACTGTGTTGAACATTGTGTATTGAAGAGGAATAGACTGTCACTTCATGCATGATATACATTGACCATACTGTGAATGTGCATGGGGTTGGTGAAAATGGAGGTAGGGATGTTTATCTAGTCCTCTATTAGATTAGACTCTGCATTGAAACTAGGTGCAAGTATATTACTTCACAAAAAGTGAGGCTGGGGGAATCTAGTGCATCAGTTGATGCAATTGTCATATTCAAACTGTATGAAATGTTGATTTGGAAAAATGTGGCAGGTCTCTCACAAGAGAACAAGTCAATGAAGGAGGATGGTTTACACACACCTCCCAATTGTGGCAATAATTGGTATTTATTGCTTTTCACTGGTTTTATGGTGACCTTCGATGCCTGCTGTATGCAATACAGGTGGATAGAGGGTGTTCTTGTTGTCCAATTTGATGGTGACTATGGCAGCTGTGATGGTCTTTGGGTGTTGCTTGGGAGGCATTTGAAGATTTTCCTTAGTATGTTGATGGCATGGAAGCATGATGCACCGATGGTGTGACTTGCACAGTCATGTCTAGATTGATGTCAATGATGATCCTGAGGTCCTGACGTGAGTGTGGGTCTATGGTTGGCCAGCCATCAGGTGGTGAGGTGTTCTTACTGAAAATCACTACTTATGTCTTGTCGGTGTTTGGATTGAGCTAGTTGACTTCATCCAGTTGGTGAATTTGGTCATGCAGAATGTGAACATTTTCCATGCATTCTGGGTCTTGTCTAAGAGGGAGATTTTGAGTTGTGTGTCATCTTTGTAGGAGAGGATGTTGATGTTGTGGTCATGCATGACCCTGGTCAGAGGGGTCATGTAAACAATGAAGGAGGTGGGGCTAAGGAAGAAGCCTTGTGGCACTCTGCAGACAAGTCTGTGAGTTTCCAATAATTAAACGGCCAGGCTGACAGCTTATATTCTGCCTGTCGGGAAGAGAAGATTTGGTGGAGAGCTGGTCCATAGATGCTAATCTCCTGCAGGCATCAAATAAGGATCGGATGGCAAACCGTGTCAAGTGCTGCAGAGAGGTCCAGGAGGATGACGTACTCCATGTCTCCTTTGTCCAGGATCATATGTATGTTGTCTGTGGAGTGATGAGTGCTGTTTCTATGCTGTGGTCTTTTGTGGTGCTACAAGGCCTGCATAGGTTTGGATTGGGTTCAGTGGTTGCCTATAGATGCTTATTACAGGGCTGGTGGCAACTTCGGAATAAATTAAACAGTAATAGTATTTTATGGCTCTTGTCTTTTGGTGAAGAAGCATGCACCTGTGAGGGACAGCTCAGGTATTTGGAGCCGGACCTCTGGGTATACTGAGAGACAGCTTGGCTACATGAATGCAGCATATAAAATGTGTGTGTAACCTAAAGCACACCTCTGCTGCCTAAAACAAGAACTATTGCAATCAGTTTTTCATTCTGCAATCAAATTTAGAAACCGCTGGGAGGGTGTATATGGAGAGGCAGTACAGCCTAACAGCAGCACTTCCCTTGTATAGGTACTGCATCACTGTATCATGCCTTTCTAACTGGTGTAGTTAGGCAGCAAAATGAAGTGCTTGCAAACCCTAACTTTGCTGTCAAACTAAACCAGGAGCTGTCACATGCAGCATAACCCTGAGTATAATAGCTTGCCAATACAAAAGCATTACACAAGGAAAACACACTTCTTTGTATGCAACACGTTCCAGTGTTTCAATGTGTACATCACACTTTTTCCTGTAATTACTAAAAGACATTTAGGAACCACCTTCACAGAGATTATAGTGATTCTCCCAGAAGGTGTTCTGAAGAAATTGTTATCAAATTACGCATTTTATAAAGCACTTTGCCCATTCAAGATTTACCACTTATATATTTTAGTGGTTTTTGATACTGTATGTGCTATAGGTCTCCGAAGAGAATTGAAAGCTGGTTGTTGTAATGCATGTTATTATGAGACACTCTCTCTCTTTTATTCGGAATGATGTAGTCACAGGACAAAGCACTAGCTTGGTGGCTTATTGAATGGTGAAGCTTAGTCATTCATTACATACGAGAACTGCTCAATATGGGGTGCTAACAACAACTATGTTATGCTTAAGTTAGTGCAGATTCATGGCAGGGCAAATAACATGCAATAATATTGCCAATTGAGTGGAATTCAGTCTATTTCAGGAGGAATGAATTAGGAATTAAAACTGTCACTTGCCAGTCAACCCCAACCAGGTGTGTTAACCCACTAAGCTCAGGTTTTGAAACCTGTGCATGAGTGCAGCCTCTAATGAGCATATGTTGCAAAATCCTGATGGGCAGACTGTAAATATACCTTCGGCCAACAATCGGGCAAGAGCGCCTTTCTGGACATGCAATAATTAATACTTAATTAGAACGTTATCCTGACAGGAAGGAATTGTCAGAGAATTGGCAAAAAGGACCAACATTTTGAAATAAATTCACGAAAACCTTTTAAATGTGATTTGTACTAAAATATGTTCATCCTGCATGTTACTTCATTTCATTCAACCCCTCCTTTAACATTCTGTGTAAGTAGTCTACAAGCATTGTCAAATCCACACAATTGTTTTTTTCTAATAGAATTAGGTTTGTCCAATATGTTTAAAATACACAGTTTGTCTCTATTTTGTTGTATTGGCTCGGAGTATAAGTCCACTCCCAATCGTTTGAAGTATTTGGTCCGCCATTGCTTTGCATGTCAGCCCAACTACGCAAAGTTCTGATCTAGTTGTGCCCCTGGGTGGAGTAGAGTGGCATACAGTGGCATAGAATGTAGTAGAGTGTAGTAGAGTGTTTTACAGTGGAATTTCATACAGTGGATTAGAGTGTCTGACTGTGGAGCAGAGTGGAGTATAGTGCAGTGGTGTAGAGTGTGGTAAAGTGTACTAGAGTGGAGTATAGTGGAGTGAAGTAAAATGGCATGGAGTGTAGTGGCATATTGTAGACTATAGTGTAGGAAGTGCAGTAGAATGGAGTGGTGTAGCATACAGTTGAGTAAAGTGTCATAAATTGGAGTTCGGTGTTGTATAGTACAGTGTAGTGAGGTGTCATAGAATATTGGAAAGTGATGTAGACTACAATAGAGTAGACTGGCATATGATCTACTTGATTTTTACAGTGGAGTAGTGTACAGTACAGTACAGTGCTGTAAAGTGTGACTCAGTGGATTGGCATACAGTGTTATAAAGAACAATGGCACTGAGTGGCGTAGAGTGGAGTGGCAAACCCTAGAGTACTGGAGTAGGGAGGAGTACTGTGTCATTGTAGAGTGCAGTAAAGTGGGGTGCAGTGGCTTACAAAGAGGTGTGCACAGTGTTATGTAGTGGACTACAGTGTCATAGAGAAGAGTGGAGTAGAGTGTTGTATAGCAGCATACAGTATAGTATAGTGTACAGTGGAGTAAAGAGATATAGACATGAGTAAAGTGTCAGAGAGTGGCATACAGTGAAGTAGAGTGTTGGAAAGTGGAGTTGCATAGAGTACAGTGTTGTGTGAAACAGTGGAGATGAGTAGAGTGGATTGTTGTATAGTAGCGTAATGTGAGGTAAAGTCTTGTACGGTGGAGTGGTGTAACATGGTTTGGAGTACAGTACAATAAAGAGCATTGGTGTGTTGTAGATTAAAGTGGCATGACATGGAATGTACTGGCATATGAATTGGAGCAGGGTCCCGTACAGTTGGCTGGAGTGCAGTGTCGTATAAAGTGTTGTATAGTGGAATAGAGTTTTGTACATTAGAGTGCACAGGCATAGAGTGGAGTATGGAGTTGGACAGTGGAGTGTATAGGAATAGAGTGAAGTAGAATGTTGAAGAGTGCCATGAAGTGCAGTAGACTTTTATAGCGAGGAGTTATATAGAGTGGAGGAGAGTGTCATACTCTGGAGCAGCATAGAATGGAGTGGTGTATACTATAGTGGTGTAAAGTGAATTACTGTAAAGTGCAGTAGCATACAGGGGAACAGCATACAATGGAATACTGTACAGTGGAGTGTAGAAGAGTGGAGTGGCATAGAGTAAACTAACATAGAGTGGATTGGTGTACACTGAGGTGGAGTAGAGTGGAGTAGGGTGAAATGGTATGAGCGTAGAGTGGGGTGACATACATTGAAGGGGCATAGCCTAAAGTCATGGAAAATGATATAAAATGGAGTGGCATCTCATTTCGTGCCGTGGAGTGCTGTGTCGTGTAGTGTTGGAGACTGTGGTAGAGTGGAGTAGAGTGTTGTACAATAGGGTGTACGGGCAGAGAGTCGAGTGCAAATTTGGACAGTGGAATGCATGAGGATACAGTGGAGAAGACTCTAGGAGCATGGCACAGAGTGTAGTATAGTTTTGTAGAGTGGAGTTACATAGAGTGGAGGAGAGTGCACTGGAGTGGTGTAGAGTGAAATAGCATATAGTGAAGTAGCTAAAGTGGAATGGCGTAGAGTGGAGTAGCATGGACTGAAGTGGTGTACAGTGGAGTGGTGTAGAGTGTAATAGCGTATAGTGTAGTAGCATTCTGTTGAGTGGTGTGAAGTGTAATTGCGTATAATAAGGTAGCATACAGTGGAGTGGCGTATACTGAAGTGGTTTAGATTGGAGTGGTGTATTGTGGGGTGTGGTAGAGTGTAACAGCATACAGTGCAGTGGGATACAGTAGAGTGGGGTAGAGTGAAATACCTTATAGCAGAGGGACAAAGATTAAAGTTGCGTAAAGTCTTATAGCGCAAAATTAAGTAGTGTACAGTGGAATAGCATAGAGTGGAGTACAAAGGAGTGGTGTAGAATAGCTAGAGTGAAATAGCATAGAGTAAAATAGCATATAGGTGAGCTGTATATAGTAAAGTGGTGTAGTCTGGAGTGGTGTAGAGTGGAATGAGGTAGAGTGAAGTAGCATATAGTGGAATGGCGGAGAGTTGAGTGGTGTAGAGAAAAGTGGTGTAGACTGAAGTGGCATACAGTGGAATGGTGTAGAGTGGAATAGCATATTTTGGAGTAGCATATAGCGGAATGGCATACAGTGGATTGGCTGACACTGAAGAGACATGCAATGGAGTAGCGTAGACTGGAGTGGTGTACAGTAGAGTGGTGTAGACTGGAATAACATACAGTAGAGTAGCATCTAGTGCAGTGGCATACAGTGAAGTGGTGTAGACTGAAGTGGCGTACACTGGAATGGGGTAGAGTGTGATAGCATGCAGTGGAGTGATGTACAATAGAGTGGGGTCCAAAGGAACAGCATAGAATGGAGTGGTGTAGACCGGACTGGTGTAGAGTGGCGTGGGGTAGAGTGTAATAGTATATAGCGGAGTAGCGTACGTTGGATTTGAGTGCAATCAAATAGCATAGACTGAAGTGGCGTGGAGTGGAGTGCCATACACTGGAGTGGCATAGAGTGGAGTAGTATAGAGTGGACTGGCATATAGTGGAATGACGTAGAGTGGAATAGCATATTCTGGAGCAGCGTATAGCAGAGTGGCATACAGTGGAGTGGCTGACACTGAAGAGGCATAGAGTGGAGTTGCATACAGTGTAATAGTGTAGAGTGGACTGGCATAGAGTGGAGTTGTGTACAGTATAATAACCAGGGCTGGCTTTAGCACCTGTGCAACAGACGTTTCTGGTGCGCCCCACTAAGTGACCACCTATGTGGATTCTCTCACTACCACCAGGTAAATGTGCCCCTTATCTCTCCATAGCCCCCCTTTCACATACATTCATTTGTTTTAAGGTACTTCTAAAATCCACTCAGCTATCCACATAAAAATATAGTTCTGTTCTTTGCAACAGGCATATTAACCCTCTAGGCTACTTTATGGAGATTCAAAGCTGCTGCTAGACAAAAGTCCCATCTCTCTACCTAGCAGGAACATAATCACAAGAGATATATTGACATTTTAAGGTTGGATGCACAAGGAACTTTTCAGCTGGTGCTTTTAAATTGCAAGTTTCTAAGTTACTGCTAAACACAGCGCCCCCCTGAGGACATCGCCCCCCCTAATCAGGTCAGCACCCATTGCGGCTGCACCACTCGAACCCCCTTAAAGCCCATCCTGATGATAATGTAGGGTGAAGTGATGAAGAGCAGAGTAATATTCAGTGGAGTGGCATTGAGTGTAATAGTGTATAGTGGAGTAGCATACAGTGGAGTGAGGTATAATAGAGCGGTGTAAACTGGAGTGGCATACAGTGGCATGGGGTAGAGTGTACCAGGATACAGTGGAGTGGCATACATTGTAGTGGGGCCCAATCGAATAGCATAGAATGAAGTGGCATAGTGTAGAGTGCCAGACCCTGTAGTGGCGTAGAGTGGAGTGACGTACAGTGGAGTGACATAGCCTGGAGTAACGTACAGTGGCATTGTGTGCAGCATAATAGCGTTGAGTGTAGTTGTGTAGTGTGGAGTCTCATACAGGAGGGAAGCATAGAGTGGAGTGGAGTGGTGTAGAGTGGAATAGTGTATACTGGAGTGGCTACAGTGGCATGGTATGTGGATGTATGTGAAATTTAGCAGCAGAGTAATGCAAAACAGTGAATTGAGCGGCCTTGTGTTTCTCCAGATTCACCAATCAACGCAGGGCCGCACATGGTGTATTTAAAGTATCGCATGCGGGCTGCAGACGTGTTTCAAGCACTTTAGGGGAATTAAAATGGGAAACACACTTTTTTTTGCCCCCATTTTTCTCTTCCCCGTTTGACGGATCATCCTGAAACTTTCCATGCACAACATGACGACAGAGAGCACTTCTTTTGGAAAACATCATGAAGATTTGTCAAACGGTGCCAAAGATATAGGCAAGTAAAAAATGTTTTTTTTCTGTGGTCCTAACTATCTACTGGCAACTGTGATGGGTTGGTGCATGCTATCGCAGCAGACTGCTTGGTTTTATATAGAAGTGTGTATATATATATATATATGTGTGTGTGTACATATACATATATATATATATATATATATATATATATATATATATACATACATATAAAACCAAGCAATATCTGCTGTGCCGGCAAGCACCAAACCGTCACTGGTGCAGCCAGCTCCCCTTCAATCCTAACAAAATGCTCCTCGGAATAAAGAAACAGCAGGAATTCCCAGCAAATGTGCTATCAAAGAATTTATTTTGTCTGAGCCAAACATATACATACATATATATTCACTGAAAAAGAACAGAGGTTACAGGTATGTTTTAGTTAGGAAATAGGATTTTTTTTTAAACATAGTAATTCACTTAAAAAAATGAAGGTTACAGGGACGTTGTAGTTAAGCTCACATTTTAAATGCACAGTACCATAGAAATTCACCTGTTATAATTAGAGTTCTTTCAAGTAACTATAACTCGTGCCCTAAAGTAACTATAACCCATATCCTAGTCATTGATAATAGCACCGTAACATTTGTTGTAAAATTATTCATAAAAAAACTGTGCATGGCGGGGCGCGAGTTATAGTTACCTTGGTTGCCACGTTTTCCATATTTCCTTACACGAGGGAGTTTCGAGTGGGCACCTTTATAAACTGGTTCCCCTATTTGCTTGCACTTCTCACCATTCACCACTGCAAATCGAGTACTGGGCAGTACATCTGCAGCTGTACAGCTTCACCGTCATCTACCACCTAGGAGTCAGGAAACCTGCAGACTATCTGTTGCAGCACACTCAGAAAGGGGAAGACAAGAAGGATGGGAATGTCGAGCAGAAAGAAGTATTTTTATACAGCATTGCCCAGGATGCCATTCCGAAGGTGACGATGTTCGACAAAATCCACTCCACAAGCTCAACGACAGGTGCTTACAGAAGGCCTGACACCTGATGCAACAACCCCAGTGGAAATGCTTCCCAGAGAATACAAAGAGCTGGAACGTGATCACGGAGTTTGCAATGACCCAGCTCTGGAGAGTTCAGGTCAACCTCAGTTGTATGGCACCACAATAATGAGTTGGCACACCAGGGACACCAAGGGCCTGCCAAGACGAAAGTGAGGCTGCGGGTCTGGTTCACTGTCATGGAAGCTGTCGTCGACAACAGGGTCAGGGTTTGCAATCTGTGGCAGATCACAGTGGGTGGGGGGCTGGGCACACCTGGCCCCAACCATCATGAAAGATCCATGCAGAAGTATATCAACCAACATCAGTGCAGATTTTAGATCCTTCCCAGACTGGCAAATCACATTAATGTGGGTGGAAAGTTACTCCAAATTTCCAATCATCTAAATAACATCCTCAACATCATTTCACTCCATGAGGTCCATACAGGAGTAAATCTTTGCCACATTCGGCCTCCCCAAAGAGATCAAAACTGACAATTGGCCATCATGCCAGGGGAGCTGAGTTCAAGGAGTTCTTGGACAGTCTGGGCATCTGACATAAGAAAAGCATACCACAATGGCAACAATCTAATGGCACAGTGTAAAGGTTCATGAGATCATGAGCAAAGTCCTCCGAATCAGTGTGGATCAAGATGAGAACCTGGAATGTGGCCTGCATGAATTTCTAAGGATGTACCAGCACGCACTCCAAATCACAACTGCATTTTCCCCCATTGTTCTGATTTTCAATGATTGGTTTGTGGCATCCACCACACCGGGGTGGCCTGGCACCTACTCCTGATGGACATCAACCAGGCCTAGCAACACTGCTGTGACAATGACTGTGTCAGAAGGATGCAAGGCACAGATCTTCAGATGCACAAAGTTGGGGACCAAGTCATTGTCCGGAACCAGCGTATGTGTTGGAAATTCCAGGTGCAATTTGAGAAAGAACCCTGGTATTTGTAGGAGATGAAAGGCACAATGATATCGGTGGTCCACGGGACCAAGAGAATCACCAGAAATGTATCCTGGTTCAAGAAGGTAGCTACTCTGGTGGCCAACGACGAAGACAGGCAAGAATTCCCTGGAGAGGACTGAGGACTAGACACCACACCTGTAAGACAGACCAGACAGACCTCATAGGGTGGGAGCTCTTGCAGCTCAACCATCGGAGTTCAAGAAGACGCCTGTTCCCAAATATCACCTGAGAACACTGACAGCTATAGAAGGCATAACTGTGAGAGCTGAGAAAACCCTTGGGGAGGCCCACAAAGACATCCGCAACACCACCTATGGCCAGGAGTGGCTTGCAGGGTGCGGAAGGGGAGGGAAGGCGCACGTGGGGGGGGACATTACATTTCTTAAGTAAAAAAACAAACACCTTCTCCACAACCGTGCCGCTCCTCTGCTCCTCTGCTGCAAGCAGGCACAGGCTCCCAGCCTTCCATGCATCCAATCCTGATGCTGCTCAAAGCAGCATCAGGAATGGCTGGGAGCACCCAGCCAGGGTGCTCCCAGGCAGACTTGGAGCCTGTGCAGGCTCTCTCCAGCCCGGCAACTGTGTTGCCGGGTTGGAGAGAGCACACTGCACATGTGTGTTTGGCCGGCCAGAAACGACTGGCCAAACATACATGCGCAGTGAGGGGGAGTGCTGTGCACTCCCCCTCACTGCTCGTCACCCCCGTTGCCCCACCACTTTAAAAGAAAAGGATAATAAACAAAGTTTATTATCCTTTTCTTTTAACCCCTTAGCTGCCAGGCCTTTTCCCACTCAGGTGCCAGGACATTTTTTTTGCTATTTGGGCAGTTCACACTTAGGCCCTCATACCTTTTTGTCCACATAAGCTACCCACGCCAAATTTGCGTCCTTTTTTTCCAACATCCTAGGGATTCAAGAGGTATCCAGAGTTTGGGGGTTACCCTGGAGGAGACCAAGAAATTAGCCAAAATACAGCGAACATTTCGTGTTTTTTTTAAATGAGGAAAAAGGGCTGCAGAAGAAGGCTTGTGTTTTTTCCATGAAAATGGCATCAACAAAGGGTTTGCGGTGCTAAAATCACCATCTTCCCAGCGTTCAGGAACAGGCAGACTTGAATCAGAAAACCACTTTTTTCAACACAGTTTTGTCAATTTACTGGGACATACCCCATTTTTACTATTTTTTGTGCTTTTAGCCTCCTTCCTCCTTTTTTGCAAAGTGCCTAGCTGATGGTTTTGTCCTCTCAGCTGAGCCGGCACCTAGGGAAACCTACCAAACCTATGCATTTTTTAAAACTAGACACCTAGGGGAATCCAAGATGGGGTAACTTGTGAGGCTCTCACCAGGTTCTGTTACCCTCAATCCTTTGCAAACCTCAAAATTTGGCAACAAAAAAAACACTTTTTCCTCACATTTTGGTGATGGAAAGTTCTGGAATCTGAGGGGAGCCACAAACTTCCTACTACCCAGCGTTCCCTAACATCTCCCGATAAAAATGGTACCTCACTTGTGTGGGGAGGCCTAGTGCCCGCGACAGGATATGCCCCAAAACATAACGTGGACACATCACATTTTTCCAAAGAAAACTGCCCTGTTTTGTGCAAAGAACTTAGCTGTGGATTTTGGCCTCCAGCTCAGCCGGCACCTAGAAAAACCAAGCAAATCTGGACATTTCTGAAAACTAGACACCGAGGGGAATTCAGAATGGGGTGACTTGTGGGACTCTCGCCAGGTTCTGTTACCCAGAATCCTTTGCAAACCTCAAAATTTGGCAAAAAAACCCTTTTTCCTCACATTTCGGTGATGGAAAGTTCTGGAATCTGAGGGTAGCAGCAAACTTCCTTCTACTCCGTGTTCCCTCAGGTCTCCAAATAAAAATGATACCTCACTTTTGTTGGTGGCCCAGGTTCCTGCAAAAGGAAAAGGCCAAAAACGTGGAGAGATCGAGGGGATAGCACAGCGAGTTGATAAGCACATTTTTTTCTTTTATACATTTTAGGCTGACTCTGCTTTGCAGACCCACACAAGTGAGGTATCATTTTACTTGGGAGACTGAGGGGAACGCTGGGTGGTAGGAAATTTGTGCCGCGTGGAGATCCTACAAAGAAAAGTGAGGAAAGTATGCTTTTTAATCAAATTTTGAGGTTTGCAGAGGAGTCTGGGTAAGAAAATATTGGGGGATCCACGCAAGCCACAACTCCCTGGACTCCTTCTGGTGTCTAGTTTTCAAAAATGTCTGGGTTTGGTAGGTATCCCTAGATGAAGGCTGTGTGTAGGACCAAAAACGCAGGTGCCCCCCATCACAAAAGAAGTAGTTTTGTAATATATCATTTTGATGTATCCACATCCTTCTTTGATGTTCATAACACTAAAATTGTGAAAAGAAATGCACTTAAATTATGTTAAAAAGACCCCTCACCCACCAACCAAGTTGGTGGCATGCTTCATCATCGGGGTCCCACCCGAGACACCTAGCATGCCAGGGGTGTGATGCGACGTCTGATTACATCGAAGCAGGTTTTGTCATTTTCACCACACATACTGGTTGGATTTGGCACGAGGGCGAGTGATGGTTCAGTAGATCAAATTTTATTAACAAGAGATTTCACAAAAATGAAATGCACTGTTAATAACTGAAAGGCCGAGAAACTGAACCAATGACTCACAGCTCAGGAGCTGTAAAGCTGCATCAAGGCACCAACCGCTTTACATTCACACACCTTTCGTACATGACATGCACAAGACCATTCACACCATCAGCTGCAGGCCCAGCACATTACAATACGCATCAACAGACAGCGCCATTCAAAGGCCATCACTTTCATACGTCAACATGCCTGATACAGCAATCAAACCAGCTGATGGGAGTGTGTGGACTGACGTTTGGCTGGTAGTGTGTTGCAGGGGCCAACAGCAAGTCCCTATTTACACCAGCAGCAAAGCGCCACTCCACGCAATCCGCCAGCGAAGCGTCACTCCTTGCACACCACCAGCCAACCGCCACTCCGCGCACACCACCAGCAAAGTGCCACTCCATGCACACCGACAGCCAAATGCCACTCCATGCACACTGCCATCACTTTTCTTTTTTTTTAAACAACAAAGAAATCACTAACTAATTAGTAATAAGTACAAAACTACAAACACAAAAGAATAACTAAATACATGACAGAAATGCCAACCGTCAAACTGAACTTATGAAAATATAAAACAAGCAGTTTACACTCACAGTATTTCCCAGAAATTGTTTTTGGTGTGGTAACTCCTGAAACAGCCAGCCACACACAGCGCAGGCTTTGAAGGGTGTGAAAGTGTGAATTTTCTAATATGTTTTATAAATGATTTTCATATTAAAAAATGTGCAATTAATTAATGTGTAAAATGAGAAACTTCTAAAATGTTTGTTTTTCTGTTCTTGTCGAAGCAAATTTATATTCAGACGCTGTGGTTATTTTCCATGATTCAAAGCTTTTATAATAAGTGTTTTCGAAGCTTGTGTAGACGTACCCAC
Source organism: Pleurodeles waltl (assembly GCF_031143425.1). Taxonomy (NCBI): domain Eukaryota; kingdom Metazoa; phylum Chordata; class Amphibia; order Caudata; family Salamandridae; genus Pleurodeles; species Pleurodeles waltl. The sequence goes on along the minus strand of NC_090446.1, from coordinate 638,888,899 downwards.
AGCTACCCCTAGTGGGTTGCAGCGTTATGTCTTACAAGGTTGTGTATTAACCAAGCATTGCATAAGTTGAAATGTCCTTTTGTTTGGAAATGTTACTAATATCTGGTCTTTCCTCAAGGATGGAGGTAAAAAGAAACTGTTTCTTCCTGAGAACAAGATACACGGGGGCGGATGAGACAATGGAGTTACAGACGAGACGGAAGAAGCAAGGATACTGTGAAAGAAAATGTTATATTTAGCGTAGATTTGTTGAGTTTAGGTCATCAATTTAGTTGTTGATTGGCTGAAATGAAACCACCCCATAGGCTGACCAATCAGGAGTTAATTAGAATTTAGTATAACAACCTGGGTAGAATGATTAGGAACGATCCTTCTTCTAGAGTTTATTCTTGGAGAGCAGACGAGGTTCGAGTCTGATGGATCGAGACTAGCTGTCGTTAGGCCCAAATCTTCTGATGATATATCTGATGGTGTCCTCAAGCTGAAGCAGATTATTTGCTGTTACTACCTTTGTGGTAATGTATGTTATTACATGTGAATTGTGTCTCTCTTGCTTTCCAGGTACAAGCTGCAACCAATGATATTATTGCTGCACATTAATAGTTTTTTTTATATCCTAATCAAGTTAGGAGTTTTCTAAATTTGTGTTACTAAATTCTTTTAACATGAAGCCTAACATGTTAATGCTAATTTGTGGTTAGTAAGGGGATTAATCTTGATGTGCTCATGGTTTGTTTTGAGATCATTTGATGCTGAACTAATGTATACTCTGCCATTATTACCAGTTTTTGTATTATTAATAACTGTGATTCTTTTGGATATAATTTGTTTAATTATATTAATCAAATTGAGATATATATACGTCATTTTAGCCAACCGCTATTGATCTTATATGCTTATCATTTGTGTTTGAGAGTTGTTTTCATGACATTAGCATTGTTAATATAGGGAAATAAATCTATGACTTTTAATTACTAAACTGGTGAAGTTACTGACTGAAGCTTTATAATATTGAATGTTGTCGTTATTGATGGTCCTCACACCTCCCATTGGTGACATCCCCTTAAACCTATGTTGCTTCGATCCATCGTCCTCTAGCGCTAAATCCACTATTCAGTATTGATAATAGCTAGGATTCTGTGGCACGTTAGCAGTTTATGGTAGCAGATTACGGTTACGTCATTGTTTTGAAGATGTCATAAGGGGTCTGTGAGGTTTGGGTGTGTCAAAGTGGTTTACTTGTTCTTTCTTTCTTTCTTTTTTCAAAATTGTTAAACAGATTTAATATGATGAGTGGCTATTTGCCTTAAGTGACTTTCCCCAGTTCTTGGAGACCCCCTAGGTTGAGGGGTATGTTCTTGGCGGTGTTTGATTGTACTTGAATGAGGATAATAAAGTGTTTGCGCTTGCACAGCTTTAGCTAATTTGCAGATAACTGTGTTGGATACGAGTTCAGAGAGTAGAGATACTCAAATTAGTGATTAGATGCAGTGGGCGTATTCCTAAAGGTATGAGAGTGGGGAAGCGGCATTCTTCATTTGAGTATGGCGCTTGGTGCAGGAAAAATTATCCACGGGGTTGTTGATGACAGACCTAAAGAAAGAGAGAGGTCTGGGACTCTGGAATATAATGACAAGTGTAGAGAGACACTTGGTATATGTTGTAATTCGTTCATTCAGTAGACCGATCTGTCGAGATTGGTGAATTAAGTTTGTGAGAAATTGGTATGAATGAAAATATACTGACGACTTGGTGAGTACTAAGTGCACTAGACAATAATCAAAGGAACAGTGGAGTAGTAAAGTTCGCTGGTCGAAGTTTGCTCACGATTGTGGGAACTGTGAAAAAGGAGTAGGCGAAAGCTGAAGGTTTCTTTGGAAGAAAGTGAATTTGTTTTCTTATTTTAAAATAGCTCACAAATTAATATTGCGTTGTTTTGTGTGGTTTGTGAAAGGTCGATAGACCTTGTCAGTGTCTCAGCGAAGGTGCTGAGGGGAGTGAATGTGTTGAGTGTCCCATGCTGGGATTGGTTGATTGACAGAAAGGAGTCGCTCACGGATTCGTCAATCAGTCTGATAATAGAGTAATGTGATTGGAAGGCAAGGAGAGTCTAAGAGAATTGTGGGATTGCAGTCACTTTACATGATTAGTTATTCTTTCTTTAACTTTGTTTACAGCTTGTTGAGATGTTTTTGTTTAGGTTGAGCTTGAAATAAATTTTTGGGGATACCGAGTTTGAATAAATTGAGTCAAAATTAAGTTTTTCAAAACTTTGAAATGTGCACTGAGGGTTGATGAATACATTCCGGTACTGGAAGGAGAGATTTGTCCACCAGAAAATACTCCAGCATATATTGTGTTTGAGGAGAGAGGTGCAGCGGCATGTCTTTGGTTGAAGCATTGGGTCAAAATCACAAAGAAAGAAGGTTGTTTAGCTTTTCCAGAACATGGTACGTTCAATTTAAGAGTTCTGGATAACCTGAGAACGAAGATGTACAGTCTTAAACCTCCATTGAGGCCAGCACAGTATGAGGCATTAGCTGTATGGGAGTTGGTAGCGAAGGAAGAGCAGGCTTTAAAATATGAAAAGAAAATGAGAAGGGTAGAAAAAACACTGTTTGAAACGATGTGGGATGAGGAACAGAAAAGATGGAGAGAAGATACGTTATGCAGGGTTAGGTCATTTCCAGCAAGAACAAATGAAGACGAGGTTAAATCAAAAGATGGAAAGAAAAAGAAGAAGGGTTCATTACAACAGAATGCAAAAGAGCCGAAAAGGGTCATGTTTAACGATGATGAAATGGAGGAAGACGAGGTGGTTAACCATGTTGTAGAAACATATCTTTCACCAGATGTGAGACAGCAGAACATAAATGGATTAAATGGGAGCGGTATGAGTAACATAATTCCTATTGCGCCATTAACTTCAGAATCAGTGAGGGGTGACCTGAGTCATGAGAGAGTTCAAATGCAGAGTAGTTTTAATGACTCATTGAGCAATAGACAGCAGTTTGAAATAAACATTCCTAAGGTACAGCCAGAGATCCAGACAGTGAAAACAACGGCAAACATAGTACTGTCACAGGGTCATCATGGGACAAAGATAAGAGAACCTGTACACATACCGATTAGACAAATGCAGAGCATGACAGCAGGACAAACACCGGGAGCTGGAACACTGATGAATCCAGATGCAATTACGATACCTATTACGATGGGTCTTGTGACTCCATTATATGTTCAAGTAGACAATAGTGGCGAGAATTCATTTCTAAATGTGCAGATAAGACAGGGACCAAGTTTAAATGAGACCAATTCTCTAATAGATTTATCACCTGTCGAGACGTCAGGAACAATGGCCCAACAACCATGTACGAGTTCAGGGCAAGGGCGAGGAGCAGGTGCACAAGCTAACGGAGTATCATTGAAAGGCTTGTCTGCACAACAAATAACAGAATGGTTGGAGGACTTAAATAGTTCAAAACAACAGGAGAGAAAAGAAAAAGAGGAAGAAATGATAAACAGAGTAAGATTAAATATGGAAGGGGGTGAACGTTTAGAGGGAACAATGGGAGTGAACAGACTTGATTCTTATACTGAAGGGCAATTGAGATACCTATGTAAAGTCATTACGAAAGGAGCAGACATAGTTTATCAACAGTTACAAGATGTAGCAGATGATTACAACATTGATTTGACAGAGATGAAAACATTGAGAAGGAGTTATAGGCTAGGTTTGGAGGAAGAAGACTTGTTTCACATGAGATGTGCAGGGATGAGAACACATCTCAAAAAGTTACTTGAGAAGGTGCAAGTTTGGAGGGCATTGGATAAATGGGAGAGTAAATGGGTCAGAGAAAGAGAAAGACCCAAGAAAGATGATGGGATACAGGCAGGAGATGCAGTAAAAATATTGCCAATGACAGAAACGCCAGGAGGGAATTGTATTAATGTTTCTTGGAATGGAAGTGTCATCATAAGTTTTACAAATGATTATCCGAGACTGAGAGAGAAGCCAATGGAGTAGTATCAGCAGACAGATAGGTTTGTGAAACTTTCAAAGTGTCTTTGGGAAGACTTGAATACACTTTTTGACATTGTGGTACCAGGAGATTTATGGGTCAATCAATCAATCAAAAAAGTTTATAAAGCGCGCTACTCACCTGCGAGGGTCTCAAGGCGCTTGGGGGGGCAGGAGGGTCACTGTTCGAACAGCCATGTTTTGAGGTTCTTTCTGAAGAGCAGGAGGTCTTTGGTTTTGCGGAGGTTGGTGGGGAGGGAGTTACAGGTTTTGGGGGCGAGGTAGGAGAAGGACCTGCCTCCTGTGGTTGTGCTTTGGATGTGGGGGACTGTGGCTAGGGCGAGGTTGGCTGATCAAAGGTTGCGGGTGAGAGTGTGAAAGTTCACTCTTTCGTTGAGGTATGTAGGGCCGGTGTTGTGGAGGGATTTGTGTGCGTGTATGAGGATCTTGAATGTGATTCTCTTGTTTATGGGGAGCCAGTGAAGGGTTTTGAGGTGTGGTGAGATTCGTTCGTGGCGGGGGAGACAAAGGACGAGGCGCGCTGCAGTGTTCTGGATTCTCTGGAGTTTGCATGTGAGTTTGAGTGTGGTGCCGGCGTAGAGGGCGTTACCGTAGTCTAGTCTGCTGCTGATGAGTGCATGGGTGACTGTCTTCCTGGTCCATGGGGGAATCCATTTGAAGAATTTTTTTAGAGTGCGGAGTGTGAGGAAGCAGGAGGAGGTAAGAGCATTGATTGGCTGTGTCATGGAGAGGGAGGGGTCCAGGATGATGCTGAGGTTGCGTGCATGGTTTGCAGGGGTGGGTGCGGGTCCTAGGGCGGTGGGCCACCAGGAGTTGTCCCATATGGTTTTGTTGGGGACGAAGATGATGATCTTGGTTTTGTTGGAGTTAAGCTTGAGGTGGTTAGTTGTCATCCAGTTGGCGGTGTCGAGGAGAGCTGCGTGTAGGTTGGTTTTGGCAGTGGTGGGGTTGCGGGTGAGGGAGAGGATGAGTTGGGTGTCGTCTGCGTAGGAGAGAATAGTGATTCCGTCTGATCGTAGTATGTTGGCTAGGGGGATCATGTAAATGTTGAAGAGAGTGGGGCTGAGAGAGGACTCTTGGGGGACTCCGCAGATGATCTTGGTGGTGGTGGAGTGGAAAGGTGGGAGGCGGACTCTCTGGGTCCGGTCAGTGAGGAAGGAGGTGAGCCAGTCTGAGGCTTTGTGGCGAATTCCTATGTTGTGGAGGCGTGTGCGGAGTGTGTGGTGGCAGACAGTGTCAAAGGCTGCGGAGAGGTCTAGGAGGATGAGTGCAACGGTCTCGCCTTTGTCGACTTTGGTCCTAATGTCGTCAGTGCATGCGATGTGGGCGGTTTCCGTGCTGTGGTTCTTGCGGAACCTGGATTGAGAGGGGTCAAGAGTGTTGTTTTCTTCGAGGTAGTGGGATAGGCGGGGCTTGACTAGTTTCTCGGCGACCTTGGCGGGGAAGGGGAGGAGGGAGATGGGGAGATAGTTGGAGAGGATCTCTGGGTCGGCTTTGTTTTTTTAGGAGAGCGGTGATTTCCACATGCTTCCAGGGGTCTGGGTAGGTGGTGGAGTCGAAGGAGAAGTTGATTATGTCACGGAGTATGCAGGTGATGGTTGGGCTGGCTTTGTTGTAGATGTGATGTGGGCAGAGGTCGGTGGGGGATCCGGAGCGGATGGAGTTCATTGTTTTTTCGGTTTCTTCATGCGTGGTGGGGGCCCAGGTGGTGAGTGTGATGGGGGGATCATGAGTGGGGTTGAGTTGGGTGAGTGAGGGGTGTTTGGGGTGGGTGGGTGTGGTTTGAAGCTGTTGTGGATGTCCAGGATTTTGTGGTGGAAGTGGTAGGAGAGGGCATCAGATAGGGGCTGTGTGTGTGAAGGGTCTATGTTGCTGGCTTTGGGTTTGGCTAGTTCATTAATGATGGTGAAGAGTTCTTTGCTGTTTTGAGAGTTGTTGTCAAGGCGTGTCTTGTAGTGGTCTCTTTTGGCAGTGTTTATGAGTTGGTGATGGGTGTGAATGGTGGCTTTGAGGGTGGAGAAGTTGGTTGAAGAGGGTTCTTGTCGCCATATTTTCTCCGCTTTGCTGCATTTGCGCTTGGAGTTCGGGGGTGAACCATGGGGCGTTCTTGATGTTGCGGGTGGCAATGTGTTTTCTGAGGGGGGCTAGTGTGTCTGCGCAGGTGGTGATCCATTTAGAGAGGTTATGGGCTCCTGTGTTGGGGTCGTTGGTGTGGGGGGAGTTGTGAGCCAGTTGGGAGTTCAGGCGTTCTGTGGGGATCTTGTCCCACATGTGGTAGGGTGTGGTGTGTTGGTGGTGTGCGGGGGGTTTGGTGAAGGAGAAGTGGATGCAGTGGTGGTCAGTCCAAATGAGTTCGGTGGTGTGGGTGAAGGTAATGTGTTGGCTTGAGGCGAAAATTGCGTCGAGCGTGTGTCCTGCTGAGTGGGTGGGTGCGGTGACCAGTTGTTTGAGTCCGAGGTTGGTGAGGTTGTCTATGAGGGATGAAGAGTTGTGGTCTTGTAGGTTCTCCAAGTGAAAATTGAAATTACCGAGGAGGATGTAGTCTGTGGAGGTGAGGGCGTACGAGCTGATGGTGTCGGTGATGGTGTCGCAGAAGGCGGGGCGTAGTCCTGGTGGTCTATAGATTAGTGTACCTCTGAGGGTGGAGTTGTTGTTAATGTGGATTAGGAAGTGCATGTTTTCTATGTTGTCAATAGTGTCTTGGGAGCTGGTGGTGACTTTGATGGTGTCCCTGTGTAGGATGGCGATGCCACCCCCTGGCCTGTTGAGGCGGTCTTTATGTTGGAGTTTGTATCCCTTGGGGGTGGCGATGGCTATGTCGGGTTCTGAGGAGGAGTTGGTCCAGGTTTCCGTGAGGAAAGCAATGTCGGGTGATTGTGATGTGATGAGGTCCCAGAGTTCTATGGCATGTTTGTGAAGGGAGCGGGTGTTGAGGAGCAGGCAGTTGAGGCGGTTGTGGTGGGTGGTGTTGGTGTGGTGCATGAGGGTGTTGTTGCGGGGTGTGTTCTGGTTGTGGGGTGGTGTGCTGCGGGGCTGGATGGTGGGGGTAGAGCAGGTGTGTGTTGCGTTGTGGGTGTTGTGTGAGTTGTCGGGGGGTCGCTGTGGTTGGTGTGTGGTGTGGGGGAGGAGGAGCAGGAAAAATGACAGGTGTAGCAAGTGAAGGGGCCATGAGTGTGTGTGGGTCTGGAAAGAGTGCAGGTGGGGCGAGGGCCTGGGTTGAGTGAGTGGAAGATGAGGGGGGAGTAGGCTTGTCTATGAGGGCCAGGGGGACTGGCGCTGGGCACGGTCTTGGTGCGGACGGGCGCAGACGGGCTTGCCTTTGGCTAGCCTTTGGTGCCGCGGCTTCCATAAATTGGGGGGGGGAGGGAGTGGCAGCTGGGAGGAGGGAGGGTTGGACGAATGGGAAGGCTGGGGGGGAGGAGCCGCAGGGGACGGAGCGGCTGGGGAACTGAGAGAGACAAAGGGAATGGAACGGTGAGGTGGAGGGGCGAGGTGGGAGGGGCAGCAGGGGAGCGGCTGGGGAGCTGAGAGAGACAAAGGGAATGGAACGGTGAGGTGGAGGGGGGAGGTGGGAGGGGCCGGGCCGCAGGGGACAGAGCGGCTGGGGAGCTGAGAGAGACAAAGGGAATGGAACGGTGAGGTGGAGGGGGCAGGCAGGAGGGGCCGCAGGGGACGGAGCAGCTGGGGAGCTGAGAGAGACAAAGGGGATGGAAATGTGAGGTGGATGGGGGAGGTGGGAGGGGCCGCAGGGGACGGAGCGGCTGGGGAGCTGAGAGAGACAAAGGGATTGGAACGGTGAGGTGGAGGGGGGAGGTGGGGGGGGCCGCATGGGACGGAGGGCTGGGGAGCTGAGAGAGACAAAGGGAATGGAACGGTGAGGAGGCACCGCTGGGCGGCGGAGCGGGGAGCTACCTGCCTGCTAAAGCAGGGTCAAGGGTTGAATGTAAAAGAAGTGCTGATTGACCGATAAGTGAACCACAAAGAGATATGAAAACAGGTGTGCCATCTCCTGAAGTAATGAAATATTACCATAAAGTCATTGAATTTCTGAAAACAAGAGTTTCGTCGAAAAGCGTTGATTGGCAGTGCATTGATAGAACAACACAAGAAGGGAAGGAGTCAGTTCATGTGCATTATGAGAGATTGTTGAAGGCATTCAAACAATTTAGTGGTGCAGAAACTATTGAAAAGGAAAACATGAATCATTTGGTGTTCAGATTTGTTGATGGGTTAAAACCAGAAGTGAGTCAAATGATTAAGAACCATTTGATATGTTGCCAGGCAAAGCCGATTGATGAGGTTCTGCAGTATGCTAAATATTGTAGTGATGAAATTGAGTTGAAACAAAAGAAGCTGAAAGAATAGGCGATGGTGATGCAGATTAAGGCAGTACAGACAGGGATGCAGGGAAATTTACAACAGTTGCCACAGGGAAATGGTTTGTTTCCGAATCAAGGTCGTGGTAGAGGACGAGGAATGATGCTTCCAGTAGTTAATAGAAATGCAGATGGTGCCTGTACTGCAAATGCCAAGACAGGTTCAATTAATACAGAGCCCAATGGAACAGCAACAGGTTATGCTTTCGCAGGTGGTCACGAATCAGCGTAAAAACAAATGTGTTAACACAGTTGAGCAATTTCCCTTACAAAGTGAGAGTGAAATAAACGCTGAATGGCCATTGAGTAGTTCAGATGAGGAGGAGTTCATGATGGGTGCATCATTAGATGTGGATCAGAGAGGTCCTTATGTGCAGGGTGAAGTACATGGCCATGAGGTTAGTTTATTGGTCGACACAGGAGCAACTCGCTCAACGATAAGGACAGTGGAAGTACCAGAAATACCTGTTTCTGAGAGGAAAGTGCAGATAGTAGGTGTCGCAAATAAACAGTCGGTTAATGCCCTTACAGAACCAGCCCTTGTGAAAACTGGAAATTTCAGAGACTATCATAGTTTTGTTGTTTGTGTCTCCAGTCCAGTATCGTTGCTGGGAAGAGATTTGTTGTACAAAATAAATTGTTCAATTATGTGTTCCAGAAAGGGAATTACAATGGAGACCATTAGTGTTGATGAGGAGGATTTTTCAGCCGATGAGGGAAAAAGGGTGAGAAGTTGTGAACTAGCTTTGTTGAATGTGGAAGAGGACCAGGTAGTCAATGAAGAACAGACACACGAAGAACACAATTTGGAGGACCTCATGAGTTTCTTTCCAGTGTTTGAAAAGAAAGACTTACCGAGTGATTTGCAGGAAAGGGTTAAACCAAAGTTTTGGGATTTTTCAGGAAAAGACATTGGTTTGATTAAAGGAGTTGAGGGAGTCAAGGTGACAGTGAAAGAGAATGTGGTATTCCCACAAACAGCTCAATATCCGATGACAAACGAAATTATAGAAGGAATAAGACTGATAGAACAGTTTTTGGAACAAGGAGTTTTGAAAGAAGTGATGAGCAGTCCATGTAATTCACCAATCATGGGTTTGAAGAAGCCGAATGAGAAAATATGTTTGGTTCAAGTTTTAAGGAAAATAAATGACATTGTAGTGAAGTGTTGTCCAGTGTTACCAAATCCAGCAGTACTCATGTTTCAGATTCCATGTGATTCAGAGTGGTTTACAGTCATTGATTTGTGCCAAGCATTTTTCTCAGTACCTCTTCATGAGGACAGCAGATACCTCTTTTGTTTCAAATTTATGACTAGAGATTACTGTTGGTGCAGGATTCCTAAAGGGTTTTCAGAATCACCATCGATTTTCAATCAGATTTTGAAAAAGAACTTGGAGTCGTTGGTAATGCTTTATAAGTCGTCCTTAGTACAGTACATTGATGATTTACTAATCGCTTTGAAGACAAAGGAAGGCTGTAGGGAGGATACAATTGCATTGTTGAATTTCTTGGGAGACGTTTGATTGAGAATGGGTCGAGGAGAATTTCCAGAGAGAGAGTGGCGGCAATAATGAAAATGCCCAGTTCCCAAATGGAGTTGAGAATGTTTTTAGGAATGGTAGGTTATTGTTGAAAGTGGATCCTGAATTTTTCAGTGGTTTTAAAGCCATTGCCAAGATTGACACATTAGGATGTTTCAGATCCTATAATGATGGATGAGTAGTGTGTGAGACCTTTTACTGAGCTGCAAGATAGTCTGTATCAAGCACCAGCTTTAGGTAAGCCTGACTACACAAAACCTTTCCTATTGTTTTTTCATGAGAGAGATGGATGTTCTTTGTCTGTCTTAACACAAAAACATGGTGGTGTCAATCGCCCAGTAGCATATTTTTCAGCTACCTTGGATAATGTTGCAGCAGCCCTACCCGGATGCCTGCGAGGTGTCGCAGCTGTTGAGCAGAGTATAGCTCAAAGTGAAAATATTGTGATGGATTATCCTCTGACATTGATGGTTCCTCATTCAATAGACATCTTATTGACAAGATCAAAGGCACCATATTTGGCAAATGCAAGATTGACTAGTTACGAAACAGTTATTTTCAGGGTACCAAATGTGACAATAAAAAGGTGCACCGTGCTTAACCCGGCAACTTTATTACCAAATGAGGGGGGAAGATCTGTCTAACATAGATGATGTCGAGCATGATTGTTTGGAAGTGACAGAACTTTGTACCAAACCAAGAGAGGACATTAAAGATACTTGTTTAGAAGACAATGATCAAATTCCTTTTGTTGATGGTTCCTGCTTATGAGACAACAGGAGTGCATTGAGAGTGGGGTATGCAGTGTGTACAGTCACAGGCATACTAGAAGCTTCATGGCTTAAAGGAGTGATATCGGCACAAGTCTCCGAGCTGGTGGCTCTTACTAGAGCATGTCAATTATCAGATCAAATGAAGGTCACAATCTACACTGATAGTATGAATTTGGAATTGTGCATGATTTTGGGCAAATTTGGTCACAGAGAGGGTTCCTAACTTCTTCAGGATCACCTGTAAGAAATGGGGCGAGGATTCATGATTTGCTACAAGCAGTACAGAAACCTGAGAAAATTGTCTTGGTCAAATGCAGTGCCCACCAAAGAGGACAGGATTATGTAACTTTGGGAAATGCTTATGCCGACCAGGTTGCAGAATTTTGTGCTCTAAATGGAATATCATTTAAGTTAAGGGCAATTGGGAATTGATGTCTGAAAATGAAGACATTTATGCCAGTTTCACTGTGCAGATAGTGGAGACACTAGATGAATTGAAAGCAATACAGAACAATGTGCCAGAAGAGGAAATGAGAAATTGGATTAGACATCGATGCATACAAAGGGAGGATGAGATTTGGATAACAATAGAAGGAAAGGTAGTCTTGCCAAACAGTCTACTGATGCAAATGGCGAGATCTTAACATGGTCAAACACACATTGGAAGGGATGCAATGATCAGGAGTTTTGAACAATTCTGGTACAATTCAAAATTCAGACAAGTAGCAGAGCTGGTGTGCCATAGTTGCATAATGTGCCAGCAAATGAACGTTGGCAAAGGAACAATTGTCAACATGGGTCACATAGGTATGGCAGGAGGTCCATTCAGTCGAATGCAAATGGATTACATTGAGATGCCTGCATGTGCCAGTTTGAAATATGTGTTGGTGATTGTGTGCATTTTCAGTCATTGGATTGAGGCTAAACCAACAAGGAGAAATGACAGTTTAACTGTGACTAAATTGCTTTTGCGAGAACTAGTTCCATGTTTTGGTTTTCGGGTCTCAATTGAATCAGATAGGGCATTTCAAAAATGAGGTGATAAAATTGCTTTTTTCTGCATTAAACATTCAGCAAAGATTGCATTGCAGTTATCGCCTTGAAGTTTCAGGTCTAGCAGAACAAATGAATGGAACGCTGAAATCACGATTGGCAAAAGTGTGTGCATCAACAAATTTAAAATGGCCAGGTGCTTTACCTCTAGTACTAATGTCAATGAGAAGTACACCTGACAAAAAGACTAGGTTATCTCCACATGAGATATTGATGGGGAGATCAATGAGATTAACAGCAATACCTGCAAACGCACTTGTGAATATTACAGATGATATGGTGCTAGATTACTGAAAAAGCCTGGCTGATGTGGTTCAATCCTTTTCTCATCAGGTGGAAGTTGCAACAGCTCAACAAACACAAGGTCAAGGACCTAGTCTGAAAGCATGAGACTGGGTGCTTATACGGAAGCACGTCTGAAAGTCTTGTCTTGAACCACGCTGGAAGGGACCTTATCAAATCGTGCTCACTACAACAACTGCTGTGAAGTGTGCTGGTTTACTGAATTGGGTGCATGCGAGCCATATGAGAAAAGTGCATGATCCAACAGAAAGAGAAGAGGAATTGTTGAGATTACCAACAGTCAAGAATACCGGAAATAGTGAAAAAGAGAGTGAGCAAAATATCGAGAATGACAGAGATGTAACTACTCCTATAACAGATGTAAGAGAACAGAACCGTGAAGAGGTTCAGCAAGCTGCAAAAGGAGTAGAAGAATCAGTCCAAGAAGAAAGAAGTGAGACTGATTTTGATTTGAGGAGTGTGTCCTCGAATGAGAACAAGAAACAACAGAAGAAAGATCTGCTCAGAGGAAAAGGACCTCAATACCAGGTGCTTTGTCAAACCAAACCAAAGACGAGACAGACCCCGTTGGGAAAGGAATTGAGAATAGTCCCCCCTAGTGGATTATACTGTTCCAGAACCAGCTGCTGGATCGTCTGAAGAGAAAGGTCCAAAGGCAAGTGAAGACTCAATACTGAGAAGACTATTGACAAAAGGAACATTGAAAGGAAACAATTGGCCAGAGGAAACTGCTGAAAAGGGAAAGATTGATGTGATACCATCAATACCAGAGGAGAGATAGTTGCCTGGAGAAGAACGTACTAGTGAAGAAGATAGTGAAAGTGGAAGGCGACCAAAAAGAAAAAGAGTTGCAAGTTTAAGATATGCTGGACCTGAATGGGCATATTTAAAGACAAGTGACTGGCAAGAGGAATTTTTGAGTTATTGTTTTGACAGAGACTTAGAAAATTCTGACTTTGAGACGTGAACATTCACAAGAAAGAGACATTGGGTTAAAGAGAATGAAAATTAAGTATTAAAACTTATGCTAAAAAGACAGAAATTGAAAACTACTGGGGAAGACAAATGAACAACTGAAATTAGACAAGCTGCTATACCGAACTTGACAAAGGAACTGTCCAAGAGTGAATGAATTCATTATAAAAAAAAATGAAAAAAATTATGAGGGCTTTTTTTTTCCCCTAACATAGAAAATGAGTAATTCACACGACCAAAACGGTAGAATTAGTTGTTGCAAAGTGCTTTTTATTGGTCTAACAGTAACAAGTGTGTTGATATGTTTATTGTTATTTGTGGGAGTGTCTGTTTATGAGATTGATGGAGAAAATCAGACTGCGAAAATAGGGCCTCTAGACTTGGACTGATCTTAGACTGATAAGTCATTAACTAAAGATAGATTTAGGATAGATGTAAAATACTTGCATTAGAAAAAAGAGATTTCTTCTAATGTTTTCTATCACTTATTGCATGAGTATGTTGAAGTGATGGATGTGACTGATTGTTATGTATGTACGCAGATTCTAACTTCAGTGGAAGGAGGAACTATGTATCACAGCTTACCTGTGACTTATGCTATAAGCTGCAGTCTTTTGCTAACACGTTTCTATAATCAAGAATATAGTCAATATTTGTATTCAAACTATATGGTATTATCTTTTCTACCTTGTGAGAAGGTAGCCTCTTTCTAGCCTTGTTACCCACACTTTTGGCCTGTTTGTGAGTGTATGTCAGGGTGTTTGTCACTGTTTTCACTGTCTCACTGGGATCCTGATAGCCAGGCCTCAGTGCTCATAGTGAAAACACTATGTTTTCAGTATGGTTATGTGTCACTGGGATCCTGCTGGTCAGGACCCCAGTGCTCATAGGTTTGTGGCCTATATGTATGTGTCACTGGGACCCTGTCACACAGGGCCCCAGTGCTCATAGGTGTGCATGTATATGTTCCCTGTGTGGTGCCTAACTGTCTCACTGAGGCTCTGCTAACCAGAACCTCAGTGGTTATGCTCTCTCATTACTTTCAAATTGTCACTAACAGGCTAGTGACCAATTTTACCAATTCACATTGGCTTACTGGAACACCCTTATAATTCCCTAGTATATGGTACTAAGGTACCCAGGGTATTGGGGTTCCAGGAGATCCCTATGGGCTGCAGCATTTCTTTTGCCACCCATAGGGAGCTCTGACAATTCTTACACAGGCCTGCCACTGCAGCCTGAGTGAAATAACGTTCACGTTATTTCACAGCCATTTTACACTGCACTTAAGTAACTTATAAGTCACCTATATGTCTAACCTTTACCTGGTAAAGGTTAGGTGCAAAGTTACTTAGTGTGAGGGCACCCTGGCACTAGCCAAGGTCCCCCCACATTGCTCAGAGCCAGTTCCCTGAACTTTGTGAGTGCGGGGACACCATTACACGCGTGCACTACATATAGGTCACTACCTATATGTAGCTTCACAATGGTAACTCCGAATATGGCCATGTAACATGTCTATGATCATGGAATTGCCCCCTCTATGCCATCCTGGCATAGTTGGCACAATCCCACGATCCCAGTGGTCTGTAGCACTGCCAAACTGCCCTTCCTGGGGTTTCACTGCAGCTGCTGCTGCCAACCCCTCAGACAGGCAGCGGCCCTCCTGGGGTCCAGCCAGGCCTGGCCCAGGATGGCAGAACAAAGAACTTCCTCTGAGAGAGGGTGTGACACCCTCTCCCTTTGGAAAATGGTGTGAAGGCAGGGGAGGAGTAGCCTCCCCCAGCCTCTGGAGATGCTTTGTTGGGCACAGATGTGCCCAATTCCGCATAAGCCAGTCTACACCGGTTCAGGGACCCCTTAGCCCCTGCTCTGGCGCGAAACTGGACAAAGGAAAGGGGAGTGACCACTCCCCTGACCTGCACCTCCCCTGGGAGGTGTCCAGAGCTCCTCCAGTGTGCTCCAGACCTCTGCCATCTTGGAAATAGAGGTGCTGCTGGCACACTGGACTGCTCTGAGTGGCCAGTGCCACCAGGTGACGTCAGAGACTCCTTGTGATAGGCTCCTTCAGGTGTTGCTAGCCTATCCTCTCTCCTAGGTAGCCAAACCCTCTTTTCTGGCTATTTAGGGTCTCTGTCTCTGGGGAAACTTCAGATAACGAATGCAAGAGCTCATCCGAGTTCCTCTGCATCTCTCTCTTCACCTTCTGATAAGGAATCGACTGCTGACCGCGCTGGAAGCCTGCAAACCTGCAACATAGTAGCAAAGACGACTACTGCAACTCTGTAACGCTGATCCTGCCGCCTTCTCGACTGTTTTCCTGCTTGTGCATGCTGTGGGGGTAGTCTGCCTCCTCTCTGCACCAGAAGCTCCGAAGAAATCTCCCATGGGTCGACGGAATCTTCCCCCTGCAACCGCAGGCACCAAAAAGCTGCATTACCGGTCCCTTGGGTCTCCTCTCAGCACAACGAGCGAGGTCCCTCGAATCCAGCGACTCTGTCCAAGTGACCCCCACAGTCCAGTGACTCTTCAGCCCAAGTTTGGTGGAGGTAAGTCCTTGCCTCACCTCGCTGGGCTACATTGCTGGGAACCGCGACTTTGCAGCTACTCCGGCCCCTGTGCACTTCCGGCGGAAATCCTTTGTGCACAGCCAAGCCTGGGTCCACGGCACTCTAACCTGCATTGCACAACTTTCTAAGTTGGTCTCCGGCGACGTGGGACTCCTTTGTGCAACTTCGGCGAGCACCGTTTCACGCATCCTCGTAGTGCCTGTTTCTGGCACTTCTCCGGGTGCTACCTGCTTCAGTGAGGGCTCTTTGTCTTGCTCGACGTCCCTTCTCTCTTCAGGTCCAATTTGCGACCTCCTGGTCCCTCCTGGGCCCCAGCAGCGTCCAAAAACGCCAAACGCACGATTTGCAGCTAGCAAGGCTTGTTGGCATTTTTTCAGCGGGAAAATACTTCTGCACGACTCTCCAAGGCAAGAGGGATCCGTCCACCAAAGGGGAAGTCTCTAGCCCTTTTCGTTCCTGCAGAAACCTCAGCTTCTTCTGTCCAGTCAAAGCTTCTTTGCACCCGCAGCTGGCATTTCCTGGGCATCTGCCCATCTCCGACTTGCTTGTGACTTTTGGACTTGGTCCCCTTGTTCCACAGGTACCCTAGATTGGAAATCCACAGTTGTTGCATTGCTGGTTTGTGTCTTTCCTGCATTATTCCTCTAACACGACTACCTTGTCCTTAGGGGAACTTTAGTGCACTTTGCACTCACTTTTCAGGGTCTTGGGGAGGGTTATTTTTCTAACTCTCACTATTTTCTAATAGTCCCAGCGACCCTCTACAAGGTCACATAGGTTAGGGGTCCATTCGTGGTTCGCATTCCACTTTTGGAGTATATGGTTTGTGTTGCCCCTATCCCTATGTTTGCCCATTGCATCCTATTGTAACTATACATTGTTTGCACTGTTTTCTAAGACTATACTGCATATTTTTGCTATTGTGTATATATATCTTGTGTATATTTCCTATCCTCTCACTGAGGGTACACTCTAAGATACTTTGGCATATTGTCATAAAAATAAAGTACCTTTATTTTTAGTATAACTGTGTATTGTGTTTTCTTATGATATTGTGCATATGACACTAGGTGGTACTGTAGTAGCTTCACACGTCTCCTAGTTCAGCCTAAGCTGCTCTGCTAAGCTACCATTATCTATCAGCCTAAGCTGCTAGACACCCTATACACTAATAAGGGATAACTGGGCCTGGTGCAAGGTGCAAGTACCCCTTGGTACTCACTACAAGCCAGTCCAGCCTCCTACATACCTGTCATAGGATATTTGAATAAAATAGCCAAATAACATAGTAATTATGCGAGATTTCTTTAAGCCTACTTTAACTTTTGGAACAGCCTTTGCTCATCGCAGTAATTTGACTTGTTTACTAACGTCAGTAGAAAATAAATTTTTAGATAATACTGAAGACAGACGGAGAGAGAGATAGAGGCAAAAATTGATAAGGGAATTTTAAGTAGAAAGCCTGGAATAGATTATGCTTATACTGACATCACTAAGCAGGGTAAACTAACAATAGATGCGGAGCATGTAGGAAAACTTTGCATACAAAGACCTTGGAGTAAGAATGATAGAGTGTTTTTTGGAAAGAGTGAATGTAGGCATGTTTTTATGTTTAGGAGTAAGTCGGATTTTATGATGAATGGACAAGATCCTCCGATACCTGGTATTTACTATATATGTGGAAGAAATGCATATTACGGTCTTCCTAGAGAGTGGTATGGGATATGTTATTTGGGAATAGTCTTTCCAAAAATCTATCAGTTAGAAGACTTGATTAAGATTCCTGATTCAATGAAATTTCAAATGAGACACAAGCGAGAATCAATTTCTAGCATTGTGGGAGACATATTTGGGGCTGTAATTCCTTCAGAAGTTGTCCACAATAGTGGATAACATGTTGACAAGATATTCTGGAGCTATTATTCTTCCAGACACAGATTTGGCTGCTACAAGAGCTATGGCACTTCAGAATCGCCTTGCATGTAGATATTCTTTTGGCGAAAGAGGGCGGAGTTTGTAAATTGTTATGTTCTAATCACTGTTGTTCTTTTATCCCTGATAACTCAGGAAAAGTTAAAGAGTTAATCAATAATGTGACTAACGCTAATAATAAAGATTTGAAAGAACTAACAGAAACTACAATTTGGGAAAAGGCTGAAAAGGGAATTGAAGCTGTGGGAAATTGGTTTAACAATGTGGGAAGAAATGTTATTCTGAGAATAGCAAAATGGATAAGAATAACTGTGTTTTGTTTAATTGGAATTTGGGGAACCTATAAAGTAATAAAATGTGTTAAGAAGAGAAAATTAGAAGGGAATAAATGAAATTTTGAAATAGAAATGAATACATTTTACGTAGAAAATAAGAAGAGAAAAATAAATAATTCAGAAATGAATGAGACAAAGTTTTGAATCTGATGATAATAAATAAATGTATTAAAGAATAATGTGGTGACATGAATAGTCATCAGAGGAGGGATTGTGACAGTGTGAATTTTCTAATATGTTTATTAATAATGTTCATATTAAAAATGTGAAATGAATTAACGTATAAAACGAGAAAGTTCTAAAAAGTTTGTTTTCTGTTCTTGGCTAAGCAAATTTATATTCAGACGCTGTGGTTATTTTCGATGATTCAAATTTTTATAATAAGTGTTTTCAAAGCTTGTGTAGATGTGCCCCCAGCTATCCCTAACGGGTTGCAGTGTTATGTCTTACAAGGTCGTGTATTAACCAAGCATTGTATAAGTTGAAATGTCCTATTGTTTGGAAATGTTACTAATATCTGGTCTTTCCTCGAGGATGGAAGTAAAAAGAAACTGTAAAAGTTTCTTCCTGAGAACAAGATACACGGTAGACGGATGAGACAATGGAGTTACAGACGAGACAGAAGAAGCAAGAATACTGTGAAAGAAAATGTTACAGTTAGCGTAGATTTGTTGAGTTTAGGTCATCAATTTAGTTGTCGATTGGCTGAAATGAAACCACCCCATAGGCTGACTAATCAGGAGTTAATTTGAATTTAGTATAACAACTTGGGTAGAATGATTAGGAATGCTCCTTCTTCTAGAGTTTATTCTTGGAGAGGAGACAAGGTTCAAGTCTGATGGTTTGAGACTAGTTGTCTTTAGGCCCAAATCTTCTGATGGTATAACTGATGGTGTCCTCAAGGTGAAGCAGATCATTTGCCGTTACTACCTTTGTGGTAATGTATGTTATTAAATGTGAATTGTGTCTATCTTGCTTTCCAGGTACCAGCTGCAACTAATGATATTATTGCTGCACATTAATAGTTTTTTTATATCATAATCAAGTTAGAAGTTTTCTAAATTTGTGTTACTAAATTCTTTTCACATGAAGCCCAACATGTTAAAGCTAATTTGTGGTTAGTTAGGGAATTAATCTTGATGTTCTCATAGTTTATTTTGAGATCATTTGATGCTGAACTCATGTATACTCTGCCATCATTACCAGTTTTTGTATTATTAATAAGTGTGATACTTTTGGAGATAATTTGTTTAATTGTATAAATCAAATTGAGATATATACATCATTTTAACCAACCACTATTGATTTTATATGCTTATAATTTGTGTTTGAGAGTTATTTTCGTGACATTAGCATTGTTAATATAGGGAAATAAATCTATGACTTTTAATTACTTAACTGGTCTAGTTATTGACTGAAGCGTTATAATATTGAATGTTGTTGTTATTGATGGTCCTCATACCTTCCATTGGTGACATCCCCTCAAACCTATGTCACTTCTATCCGTCGTCCTCTAGCGCTGAATCCACTATTGAGTATTGATAATGGCTAGGATTCTGTGGCGTGTTAGCAAGGGCTCTCCCTCCGGATACCTCTTCGGGCACAGACTCTACATTTCGTAGTGGGCAAGTCTTTTTTGGGATTGGGGGTAATGTGATCAGGAAAGTGGCGATCTTTCAATCTAGCCACATCCTCCCCAGTGCTACTCTAGGAACTCTTGCCTGTTCCACCACAATAAGGCTCTCTATCACTGACGCCTAAAATTTAACAAATTTCATCCTTGTCTCAGGGGAACAATCCTTGAACACAATAAAAGCATTAAAATTTGCCAAATGAAACAAATGGATGGCCAACTTTTTATACCACATGTAAGACTTACGAAGAGCAGTGTAAGGTTCCAACCTCTGGTCTACTCTATCAACACTACCAATGTGCTTATTGTAGTCCAAAATGCACATAGGTTTGCGCACTTTGGCAACCTGACCTCAAACAATCACAGGGGAAGTACTCTCATCATGAATGGTTGTTAGCATGTACGCATCCCTCCTGTCTGAAAGTTTCAGAGCAAGCACCTCATCATTCTGCAAAGCACTGCACTGTCCCCTTTCAAGTTTTTTATAGACAAGCTCCCTTGGATAGCCTTTCTGGTTAGAACGGATTGTGCCACGAGCAACAGTGTCCACTCTGAACAATTCCTTGAACAACTGCACTCAAGTGTAAAAGTTATCTACGTACAAATGGTGACCTTTGTTAAACAGTCATCTACCAAGTTCCCACACAATTTTCTCACTAACTCTAAAGGTGGGCGGACAACCAGGGGCGTCAATACTGGAATCCCTACCAGTAGAGACCCTGAAATTATACACTTATCCTGTACTACTTTCGGACAGCATATACATTTTAATTCCATACCATGCCCTCTTGCTAGGAATGTACTGCTTAAAAACCAAATGCCCCTTGAGCAGGACCAAAGACTCGTCCACACTTATTTCTTTGCTTGGAACATACACCTCTGAAAAATGATCTACAAAATGATCAAGGACAGGCCTAATCTTAAAAAGAGGGTCACCATCAAGGTGATCTCGTGGCAAGGCTAAAACATTGTCAACAAAATGCAGCATCTGAAGAAGAAGCAAATACCAATTACGAGTCATGTTTGCAGGAAATATAGCCGTTGCCATCAAGGAACTACTAGACCAATAAGAAGCCAGTGATGGCTTCCTTATCAACCCCATCAAAAAAGTCAAACCCAAGAACTTTTTCATCTTTTCCAGATTTGTGGGAACCCATTGGGTAGCTCTAGACTGAGGCCAAAATCTGGCAGCATTGTCCCCCGCATACAAATTAGTCTGCCCAACAATCTCTTCCAAAAATACATTGTCCATAAACAACTCAAAGAAATTGACAGGCAAAATGTTTTCCATATTTACTCTACACCCTGGGAGACCAGCAAAGGCCTGTGGCTGCTCCATTTTTGAGACAACCCAGGTGTCAGGTCTTCCAATGGGAAACCCTCAGCCCCAGGCTGCTGCACTATTGGCACACCAGTGTCCTACTCTAAAACAGGCCCTTTATCTGCACTCAGACTGGCCTCCTCATCAGAAGATTCCTCTCAGACAGAAAACTGACAGCCAGAATCTCTCACTTCCTCCTCTGCCTCAGATGCAGAGTCAGTCTCATAATCATGGTCAGAATACGACTCAAAAAGCATACCAATAAACTGCTGAGCGGTCACTCTGCAGCTAGCCATGATCCTTTCTAAGAAGTGTAACTTGACAAATGCACCAACAACCAGCACTGTCTAAAATAAGTAATAAACAAAGTGTG
The DNA here is from genome assembly GCF_031143425.1 of Pleurodeles waltl. NCBI lineage: Eukaryota > Metazoa > Chordata > Amphibia > Caudata > Salamandridae > Pleurodeles > Pleurodeles waltl. The sequence continues at coordinate 638,867,669 of NC_090446.1, read as the reverse complement.
GCTTTATCACAAAGAGTTATATATTCAAAAACTATACTATTCACTTGCTTGAAAAAGCTAGACTCACGAGCAACGACTCTGCACAGACACAGCAATTACCAATAATATCCCACTAAAAAGAAAAAAGAAAATCAAATTAGACATAAGACAACACAAATATCATTGTGCACAAATCTAAGGACAATTTCACACACAATCCTGTCATTCATGCATGGCAAAAATACTGCTTTGGAGTAAATTGTTTTTATTTACCTAAAACATGCAACTTCACAAACCGCGGGTCAACCACTGACAAAACCGCAAGGAGCCACAGCAAAGGAAGCAAAAGATTTTAACTAGAATAAAGTACAAATAAACTGTGATAATCACTAATGCAAATACTTCGCCAGTTGACGAACACCCTGCCACCAAGCATTTAGACATTTTCCCTGGTGCCTAAGTGGATTCTTTCCCCTTTGGGGGCATGTGGGCCTACAAAAAATAGGCCGATCTGCCTCCATGGGGGTCAGAAATGGCCAACAGTTCTGTGCCCCCTTTTGGGGGTGACCCTTGCAAAACGGGGCACCCCCCAAACACAGAAAAACACAAGGGAGGGAAAAAAATCTCTGGCGTCTTGGTGGCTTCTGTCCCTTTTGGGGGCAGAGAGGCCTAAACAAAATACGAAATGGCCAGCAGTAATATGCCCCCTTTGGAGGGTGACTCTTGCCAAGGAGCCGCCCCCCACACAAAACACACACACACACAAGATCCCTAGTGCCTAAGTGGATCGGGGCAGATGGACCTAAAAAAAATAGGCTGATCCGCCTCCACGGGTGCCAGAAATGGCCAATAGTTTTGTGCCCCCATTGGTGGGGGTGACAATTGTCAAAGGAGTCCCCCCCAACACAAAAAAAAAAAACAAAGAAAAAAAAATCCTGGTGTCTCAGTGGCTTCAGAAAGGCCTAAAAAGAATAGGCTGATCTGCCCCCTAAGGGGGCAGAATTGGCCATTAGCATTATACCCCTCTTGGGGGGGGAACAACCCTTGCCCAAGGGGTGCTCCCAAACAACAAAAATCAAAACACACACACAAAGACAATAATCCCTGGGGTCTAGTGGGTTTTGACCCCCCGGGAGCGAGATCAGCCAAAAACGTGGCCGATCTACCCCCAGGGGGGGCTGAAACATACAAAAATCATGCCTCCAGGGCAGCGACCCTTCCCCAAGGGGTCGCTGCCTTAAAATATAAAATATGAAGAGATCCCTGGTGTCTAGTGGGTTTTAACCCCCCTGGAGGTCGGAGCGGCCGAAAAAATGGCAGATCTGGCCCCCCGGGGGGGTCGAAACACAGATATATCAGTGCCCCCAGGGAAGCGACCCTTGCCTAAGGGGTCGCTCCCCAAAATACACCAAAAACAATCCCTGGTGTCTAGTGGGTAGATAAGCCCGTGATCATGGAGCAGGAATCCACTCAAAACAGGCACAAGGGGAAAGGAAAAACTCTTTCCTTTCCCCCCTGTGTCTGTTTTCCCCCCTAAGACACTGCCCCAGGAGAAGGACTTACCTGAAAAGGGTCCTCCCCGATGGGCGTGCTGGAAGCAAATGGCTTCCAGCGCATCCCGGCAGCATTTGATGAAGTCGGCGTGCTGTGACCGCACTGGTTTCATCAGATTGCCGAGGGGGGGTTCAGGCATGGAAGGGGAAGTGATTCCCCTTCCAACCCCGACTGGGGAGTGTGGGAGGGAGGCAGACGTGAGCCCGGTGCAGGACGAACTGGTCTTGTCCCTGGCACACGGGAACCGTGTGCGGAGGAGGAGCTGGTCTTGTCCCTAGCACACGGTAACCGAGTGCGAGGATGAGGCCACCTCGCCCCAGTCACCGTAGCGGTTAAAGGTTTTGCAGCTGCCTAACGGAGGAGCCGCCGCTGCCTACGGCCCAACCCTGGTCCCAACTAAGCTCTCAGAAACTATGCATGCACCACTGGTCCATGACCTGGGACCAGGTCCACAGACATGTAGTTCATCAAATAAGGTGGGATGGTATGTAAAGTGTCACCCGGATTGTACTGCAGGAAATGTGATGCATTACGCACTCCGAGGCTGGGCATGGCTGATGATACACATAAAAGCATTGCAAGCACCGATGACCACAACCATATCAGAGTTCCAGAGTGTGCTGTGTATTATTCTTATTGGTGGCCCCACCGCACGGCCTGTATCTGGTGGGCCTAGCCCAGGGCACCACAACAGGCAGACATGTTCAGAAACTAAAACTAAAGATATGCCAAAAATTCGGGTGCCCGCGAAAAAACAATTGGCCTATGGCAGGTCGCTCCCAGTTCCCTGTAGCCCTCCTCACTGCTGTCACTGGCAATAGCATTGTTACTGCAGGTGATACTAATATCTCTCGGCTACTGACTAGTATAATCAGTAGTATTACTACAAGGTTATACTACAAGTTCTGCTACTATCAGCTCCTACTCAGCCTCCTCTCCTGCTCTTGAAATTGCATCAACGAGTACCGTTTCACCCTTGAGAGCAAAAGCAGACTATTCCGCCATCTTAATTTTCCCAATACTCGGTCACCCCTGGCATGAAGATATGTCATACCCTCTAATATTTTTGATGGCCTAATCATTACTTTGCAATCGTCCTGTACATTAATATATTTCATCTTTCACCTCTTCCCGACCAAACTGTACTTTATTTATTTACAGTTTGTATTTTTAAATAAAACATGGACCAGGTCTCATGGGCTTCGCAGCACTGAATATGAAACAGTAATTTGGGGAATCTCCACAGAGGCGCAACGTACATGAGAGCGCTCGCCGCACAAGGCGTGACGGGCCTCACACACGCATATCTCAGAGATATCAATCGGCCTGGGGCCTGAACGGTGGGGGCTCCTGCGCCGCATGGGCTGCAGGGGCCTTCCTTGCGCCCATACAGGGAGATTGACAAAGTTAAGGTGAAACAAAACAAAGAAGGAAGCCGTCAAGCAGTGAGGGAGACCCGTTGGCAGGGGAGGGCCGGGCGGCGAGGAGGTGGGGCCGTCGAGGCGAGGAAACGAGACAAAGTCAACAGAGCTAATGGCAGCCCATCCGCCTCTGTCTGGGGCAGGGAGTGCCATTTAGGGCCATAAGGTAACAGGAGTGGGCTTGTTATTTGCTTACATCTTAGTGCATCAAGATTGTTCTCGTTACTATGCTCAGTTTCATGTACAAAGCCCATCTGTTCTCATATACATGACTACATAAATAAAGATGGCAGTGCCATATGTTCTACTGTGGCGGCGCTGTTTCGGCTGCCTCTGCTACTGTTGCTAAAGGTCTTCTGCTGCTTAAAGGATTTCAGTAATCTTGAAACACTACAAAGTGTCCCTCTGAAAACAGTTTTAGTAACATTACCATTTCCGCTCCACAAGGTATCAGTTACAACTAGGGGTTCGAGGTACTGGATACCCACAAAGCCACTGTGGAAACGCCCCTGCTCAGCCTCTCCCTGGGTTCTTAAAACTGGGATGTACATTCTTGCAATTGTCACATCGTGCGAAGGCCATCTTGTGGAAAACAAAAAGTTCTGCAGCTGCAGTCAGATCCAACTCCTCAAAAACAAATCACAAATCCACAAACACATAGACAATATTTCAGTTGTAAGGAAGTCTGCCTTGGATAGCTCCATGAGCAAAGTATACCTCAATCTTACGAAGAATGTACAGTCGTCCACTGCAGAAGTGCCTACACATCTGCGTTTTCATCTCTTCAAGGTTTCATGGTTTAAAGGACTCCTTTTACCCCCAGCACCCTCTGCGGTGCGGTTCCGGGGTACCATAGCTGCGAAGGCTCAGGGCATCCACGCATTCCCACTGTATTTGATGGGGCATAGCACGTTGAGACAGTGGACACCACTAAGACCCTGAAGGTTCTACAGTATGGGTATTCGCAAACATGTCCGGGGGACAACATCTTTGACCTGTCCTATGACAGAGGGCCGCATTGACGTCAGCAGGGTGGCAGATGCTGTCCATATATAATAGCAACGCAGGCCGCTCAGGCAGTGAACATAACAACTGACCTGCCTCTTAGGGTCGGGGGAAGCATGAATGTTTCTAAATTCATGTTTGTAAATTATTACTTTAAAAACACATTTCTTACTGCATTGATATACTAAGGCGAAACGATTTTGCATGTTAAAGAAATGCACTTCTTTGGATTTTTGAAGAGACCTTCACATTGTTTAACTTTTGTTGCAAGATTACTTAACGTGTACCTAAAAGATATCTTCCTTATTTATTTTCTTTTACATTAATTAATAAGTTACTTTGATTGGAAATAAAGGCTTGCCCCTTTAGTTAACATCTGTCGGAATATTACTGCTCCCTCCAGTAAACAGGAGCCCAGAGCTGCAGTTCTCCGAGGGGCCACATGGAGAGGTCAGGAGGGCCGTACTTTCAGAATCACTCTTCTAGCCCAACGTACCTCAGGTCAGCTTTCAGGAAACTGCACCCAAGGCAGGGGTCAAGGACTCTGCATATAATGTCATTTCCTAGGAACATGCTTAAGTTCGGACAATTTCCAATAATGCAGACGTCAGGGATGGTCGCGGAATCTGGATGGAGGGTCAGTTTCTAGGAATCTGCGTGCAAGGTATGGTTGTGGAATTTATTTCTCAGAAAGGGAGAGGAAGTTGTCACTCAGGTAAAGCCGAGGAATTTGAACTGCAGGTAAATAGCAGTTATATGTACGTCAGGAAAGTGTCTTAACAGGAATATGCAGGCTGTCAATAAACAAGACACCCCTTTAGGGCAGGCCTCACACGTGTGCAGGTTGTTTTCCGTGACAGATCCTTGTTTGTCTCTTGCAGTCTTGACAGCTTTGAAGTCTGTGGTGCTGATTTAGTGTCAGTCCCCGAGCATGTAGCGTTCTTATAGCAAATAATTACCCAACGTTTGAAATCTAAAAATGCAATGGGTCTCTCATTTGCTTGAGTTAGAGCTATTGGCGTTGTAAAACCATAACTGGACTTTTCGTGCCACATAAATTGGTTAACCCTGCCTCATAATTTGATCTTTTCCTGCCACATAATACCTCTACCTGCAGCCAAAAATGAAATTATTGCATTTAGCATCCTAATATAAATCTGCCATGCTAATTACTATAGAATAACCCTTTCACCACCCCACCATCAGAGTTGCTGGCTGGCTAACACAATTCCTAAAACAAGACAGCCACGGAGGAGTAAAGAGAGACATAAACTAGAAGGGTCACCCAAAAAAGTGTGTTCAAACAGTCATAGTGTAATATGGATGTTAATTAAGCCTGAATCATGGTCATAAATTGCAATAAGAAGAGATTAATGAAACATATATAAATATCATATAAACCCAATAAAAACCCTTACCATAAATAAACGTATGGCATTAGACTGTAATGCTCAGAAGAGCCCCTAGAGGACCCCACAATGAAAATAGCATTTGTAAAAAAAACAGGGTCATGTTACCATATAGTTAGCCCCTAGAGAACATAACCACATGAAAAGAAAATGACTGGAACTACTGTAATGTAGCCATATATTTTAGCCCCTGGAGAGCATAGTGCATTACACATTTTCAGGACTAGCAGGCCCACTGTAATGATATTACAAACAAGGCCCTTAAAACACAAACTACTCTCAGCTGTAAAACACAAGTTCCAGCGATGAGAGGGATTAAAAAGACACTGAATGGAGGGAGGGGTTATTATTTTAGGGTCCCCTACTAACCTAGGGTGAGGACCCAGAGATGACCTAAACAGAAAGAGTGTGTCATGCTGAACGTTTTGTTGGTGGCCCCATTGTCCTAGGACCTTCGCAGTCTGAGTTATGGACAAAATGTTTTGAAAAAGAATGCTTTCAAAGAATTAAGAGGTGACTTTTCCTGAGTGCAGTGAATATTGTAGTATCGGCTGTACCATTATGCCGGTACAGCCATTTGCAGATTTCTGTGTTTTTTTAGTAAAGCATTTATCATTATGTGTTTTGGGGAAAGCTATGGAGCATGAAGCGGAGAGCCAAAAGAAAGTACTCTGATTAGGAAATCCAATCCACTATACTCAATCCAATCCACCCCCCATTCCACCCCACACAGCCATAATCCACCCACTCAATCCAATCCAATCCAATCCAATCCACCCCCTCCAGTCCACTCCACCTCAATCCACCTCACCAAATTTAAATCCACACCAATCCACCCTCTTCTACTCCAACCCATGCCACTGAACCTCAATCCAGTCCACCCCATTCCAGTTCAGTTCACCACACTCCATCCATCCTAAACTAAACCAATCGACCCCACACCAATCCAATCCACTCCATTCCAATCCACCCTGCTACAATCCACCCTACCCAAGTCCAATTCACACCACCTCATCACAGTTCAGTCCACTCCACTACAATCCAATCCACCCCATCCCAATCCGTCACCTCAATTTAATCCACCCCACTACAGTCCAGTCGACTCCATTCCAATCAACTCCACCCCAATACACTACAATCTAATCCATCCCACCCCACTGCAATCCAAACCACCCCACTGCAGCCCACCACACACCAATCCAATCCTTCATATCACATTTCAATCCACCCCACTCTAATTCAATCCATCTCCCTCCACCCCTCCCCACTCCACTCACCCCACTCCAATCCACCCCACTCACCACACTCTACTCCAATCCACCCCACTCTACCCCATCCCTTCCCAATTCAGTCCACCCCACTCCAATCCAATCCATCAATATAGCTCACCCCACTCCAGTCCAATCCACCTCATACCAATCCAATCCACCCCACTCAAATCCAGTGAATCTAATCCACCCCACTCCAGTCCAATTTAATCCACCCCACCCCAACCCAATCCATCCCACTTCCTTCCAATTCACACCACCCCAGCCCTATCACTCCAATCCAAACCACCCACACCCATCCAATCCACGTACTCCATTTCAATCCACCCCAATCCACTCCAATCCAATCCACCCCACTCTACTCCAAGGGAATCCACCCCACTACCTCAGTCCACTCCAACCCACTACACCCTATTCCACCCCACTCCACTATACGCCACTGAACCACTGAACTCTACTCCCCTCTACTCAACTCTACTACACTCTATTCCCCACTCCACTCTGACACTCCACCCCACTAACTTTTAGCCATGCTGGACAGCTGCCACACTGGTATACAACATGGCAAAACATTGCCCAAACCAATGGCTTTTGTATAAGTGAGACCCAGTGCATTTGCCAATGCTTGTTTTAATGTGTGATGCATTCTGCATTACACATAGAAAAATGGAAAATGCCTTTAAAGATTGTGTCCCTTCCTGCACAAAAACAATCCTGGACAAAAACAATTCTGCCTGTAACAGAGACTGATGTGCACCATTGTAAATGAGTGCCTGTGTTTGCACTAGGCAGCACACTATGCACCAGCACAAGGAGATAGCAGAAATGTGCCATATCTTTGTAAATAAGATACATCTCTGGTACCTTAGTTTCATGCAACACAGCTCAGCAAGTTGTCTTGCTGCATAGCATGAAATGTTAGTAAGTCTGCTCTCTTGTGCCTATGTCTGGATCAGACTTGTACCAGGGCCTCTTAGCACGTTCTCTGGGCTGAAAACAACAGAGCATGGGGTTATATGAGATTATTTCAAAGTGGTAGGTGATGGAACAGGACAAGGTCTTGGAGACACTGAGAGGAATGCTGGGTTTCAAGGAGAGAAATGTAGATTATGTTATTGCTAGACATGTGACAGGTGAGCCTACATCTGAGGTAGTGTGTCCAGTTCTAGAGGCTACTGCTACATTTCAGGTTTTTAGCTATAGTGGTCTCAACTGGATTATTGCATTTAGTTATAGACAACTTTGAATGACTCACTGAGACCTTTGTTTCCTGTTGTGGAGGGCCCAACTGTAGAAATATAGCAGAAGGCTGCATCTGGACTATTGTGTTGCGCTCAGGAGGCCTCATATGGCACACAGATTTCTTCACCTGGCATATTATAGCTAGTTACTGAAGCCTCATTGGAAGTGTTGCACTCATTCAATTCCGAAGGCATCACCAAAAGTTTTGTATCCCATTGCGGAGGTGATATCCCCTTGACTGTGTCACTTGAAATCCTCATCAGGAGTGTTTTGTACCCAACTCTGGAGGCCTGATCTGGAGTACTATGTTTAGTGCTTGAGGTCCCATGTAGATGTTTGATTCCACTGGAAAGGACTCATTGACAGTTTGACTCCAGGTATGAAGGTTTATTCCCATGACAAAGATTTTCCGTAGGCTGCCCATCGAGACACAGGGGGTCATTCTGACCCTGGCGGTAAAAGGCAGTTACCGCCGGTCAGAAGACCGCCATAACACCGCCGCGGCTGCGGTAACCCGCCAGGGTCATTCTGACCCACAACTGCCAAACCGCCAAAAACCCGACCTCCACTGAAGGCCGCCACATCAGCGGTCAGCGATAAACTGGAGATGACCAAACCTCCACCGTCACGCCAACAGAAATACGCCCATGCCATTACGACCCACGAATCCACGCGGCGGTCTTTCAACCGCGGTATCCCATTGGCGGTACACACCGCTGCACTCAAAATACACACACATCTACAAAACACTGCCACATTGGACAATTACAAATACACACACCTGATACACATACAAACACCACTCCCACACAATCAATACGATATAAAACACACACCCACATCACCCACAAACCCCCACAAATCGAAATTCAGAGACAAGGTGCAATACACAGAGAGAGAGCACAGGGAACGCAAACCACAACACACACAGGAACCCAACATCATCCCCCACACTACATCTACGCACAAAACATCACACACCACTACACTCATCACCACAAACACCACCCCACACCTCATCCACACCACCCCACGGCACCCCAAAGACACCCCAGGTTCTCGGACCAAGAACTCAGGGTCATGGTGGAGGAAATAATTAGGGTAGAGCCCCAGCTCTTCGGCACACAGGTGCAGCACACCACAATAGCCAGGAAGGCGGAGCTATGGCAAAGGATCGTCGACAGGGTCAACGCTGTGGGACAGCATCCCAGAAATCGGGAAGACATCCGAAAGCGCTGGAACGACCTACGGGGGAAGGTGCGGACGATGATGACAAGACACAACATCGCTGTGCAGAAGACTGGCGGCGGACCCCCACCCACTCCACCCGAATTCACAGCATGGGAGCAAGAGGGCCTCGCTGGAGTAGGCGGAGGAATGGACTCTGGTAAGTCTAATCTCAACTACTTCACCCCCCCCAACCACCAGCATGCCAACCCACACCCCCACCCTCACCCCCAACACCCCCCAACCCCCCAGCACTTATCCTCCCTGCTAATGTCTCACCAGCACAACCCACCCAAACCAACACCAACCCCTGAATGCCAACACAAACCATGGACACCCATCACCTAAGCATGACCACTGCACATACCCATCCCCCCCCAAACCACCCTCACAACTCCTCCCACAAGGGAATGCCAGCACTGGGGGACAAGGGCACCCACAAATTGCACGCCATGGCACACACAGAAGCAATAACCATACTCTTTTACCCCTGCAAGGCCCGAACGCCAACACACCGGCCCGGAGGGTCCAGAAATGTCCATCCCACCCCCAGAACAGGCCCCCAGTGATGACAGCAGCTCTGTCGACCTAGAACCTGATGACCAGCCCGGACCATCGGGAACCTCTAGACAGTCGGTTCCCCTCAGGCAGCCACAGGCCACAGCAGACCTACCCCCCTCTGGAAACCCCAGCACAGCACCCACCCAGCGGGGCCATGCCTCTGTCTCCAGGACAGGTCAAGCAGCAGTGTGTCTACCACTACAGGGCACCCAGGGCAACCCACCACCCCAACAACAACAGGGACCTGGGGGCAGTGGTAGTGGGCACACCGTCCAGGGGACAGAGGCCCAGGAACAAAGGGGAACTGGGAGGGCTGCTGTGCGACAGAGGGAGGACAGGCCTAGGGAACCCACTGTCCAAGAGGCCCTCACCACCATCATGGGAGCGTACCACCACTCCCAAGAGACGATGGCGACGGTCCTGGCCAGGTTCCAGGAGATCCAGGCCATGCAGGAGGGCCAGTACATGGGGTTCCGGGAAAAACTGCACAGCATCAGTTCCGCAATGGGTACAATCGTGGTGGCACTCAACCAGATTGTCACCACATTGCGGGACCATGTGGCCCCCAAAGGGCCCCTGCCACTAGCATGGAGGAAGAACAGCCCACCACCTCCGCCGGCGCTAGTGGTCAGGAGGCCCCGACACAACAGCAACGGGCCACCCGGACCCCACCCCCTGCAGAACATGAACCACCCTGCAAGAAAGGCCTGAGATCTAGGAAGAAGACAGAGTAGGATGTCAAGACCCCCGCCATGCACGGATCCCCCCGGATGTCATCCCACTGTCCCACTTGTTCACCCTGTCCAACCTTGAACTGCCCCTGCTCCACCTTCCACAGGCATATGGACAATGCACCTGTGCGAACGAGAGTCTGGACTCTGCCATGGACATGCCTCCACCATCACCCATCACCCTTTTTGAACTATACACCAATTTTTGCACTTCAATAAACACAATTATTGCACAAAAACCATCTGGAGTCTGCTATTTTTTTTTTTTAACCAAATGTATTCGATATAACCAACCAAAAATGTCCAATTACATTGTGATGACAACATACCAGTGTCACACAGCGGTAGTCCATGGGGAAATAAACCAGAGGGCACTCCGTGGGGACCTGATCACTGAAATAGGAAGGCAAATTCACAACTAAGTTACCATACATTGGGGTGAAAGGTCAGACAGTAGAGAGCCAGTACTGTTACAGATATAATAAAATGCAGGAGTAGATTCTTACCTGTGTGTTACTGGAAATACTGCAGTATCACTCTGTCCCTGTTGTCTGTGTCGTCCTCTTCGTCTTCCTCCTCTTCACTCTCCGCAGGCTCCACAGCGGCCACAACACCACCATCTGGACCATCCTCCTGCAGGAAAGGCACCTGGCGTCGCAAAGCCAGGTTGTGAAGCATGCAGCAGGCCACGATGATATGACACACCTTCTTTGGTGAGTACATTAGGGATCCCCCTGTCATATGCAGGCACCTAAACCTGGCCTTCAGGAGGCCGAAGGTCCGCTCGATCACCTTCCTAGTACGCCCATGGGCCTCATTGTACCGTTCCTCTGCCCTTGTCCTGGGATTCCTCACTGGGGTCAATAGCCAAGGCAGGTTGGGGTAACCAGAGTCACCAATTAGCCACACACGCTGTCTCTGTAGCTGTTCCATCACATAAGGGATGCTGCTATTTCGCATGACGTACGCGTCATGCACTGACCCTGGGAACTTGGCATTTAAATGGGAGATGTACTGGTCAGCCAAACAGACCACCTGGACATTCATCGAATGATAACTTTTTCGCTTCCTGTACACCTGTTCATTGTCTTTTGGGGGGACCAAAGCCACATGGGTACCATCAATGGCACCAATGATATTGGGAAGGTGTCCAAGGTCCATAGAAATCACCCTTCACTGTAGGCAAGTCACCCACCTCAGGGAAAATGATGTACCTCCGCATGTATTTCATCAGGGCAGACAACACTCTGGACAATACCCTTGAAAACATAGGCTGAGACATCCCAGATGAAATGGCCACTGTAGTTTGAAATGATCCACTAGCCAAAAAATGGAGTACTCACAGCACCTGCACTAGAGGCGGAATCCCTGTGGGTTGGCGGATGGGTGACATCAGGTCTGGCTCCAGCTGGGCACACAGTTCCTGTATAGTGGCACTGTTGAGTCTGTAGGTGAATATGACATGTCGTTCTTCCATTGTCGACAGGTCCACCAGCGGTCTGTACATGGGAACATTCCTCCGTCTCCTCGCAAGTCCCAGCGGACGGTGCCTAGGAAGGACAACATGGAGCACAGAGTCAATCAACCCACAGGTAAGTTCCCACAGCCTGCACAGTACACGAATCTCTCTGGATTGAATGGCTTGTATGAGTGTCGATGCAAGGCCTAGCCATGTGTGACGCAGTAGGAATTAAGCCATGTGGGCCCTTGAAATGGCGGCTGCCTGACCTGTGAAGTGTGACAATGTGAAGTGAGGTAATTGCGCTGGCGTGGCACGCCGTGGCGGTAGGCGGTCAAAGACCGCGGCGCAAAGCAGCATTGGTTAACATTGAACCCTATGGGTTTCAGGAGCCAATGACGATGTGCGCCGCCGGTCGCGGTACGCACCGCCGCGGGCGTGACCGCCATTTTCTCTCTGCTTCATCACACGAGACCTGAGCATCCACAGGAGAGGACCTATACTGCAAGTGCTGCTGTGACCTCGGTCTGGAAGTGACAATGGCTGCTGCGACTGGGGAAAGGGCCCCCGCCTTCAGTTCCGAAGAGTTGGAGAAGCTCGTGGACGGGGTCCTCCCCCAGTATGCGCTACTCTACGGTCCTCCAGACCAACAGGTGAGTACACGGGGGCCAATGCATAGTGGGCAATGCCTGTGATGAGTGGGGTGGATGTACGATGGAGGGGAGGGGAGGGGAGCGAATTAGGAATGCATGGCACGACAGATGAGAGCATGTGCCACATGGCAAGTTTGGGGAGGGGGGGGCCACTCACATCGAGCATGCAGAAAAGTGATGATGTTTCCCCCCCTGTACATGTCACATAGGTCAGCGCCCATCAGAAGATCGATATTTGGCGTGCCATCGCCAAGGACGTCCGGGCCCTGGGGGTCCACAACAGACGGGGCACCCACTGCCGCAAGAGGTGGGAGGACATCCGCCGCGGGAGCAGGAAGACCGCCGAGGCTCTGCTGGGGATGGCCTCCCAACCTAGGAGGGGTGCCAGTCGTACCTTGACCCCCCTGATGTCCCGGATCCTGGCGGTGGCCTACCCCGATCTAGATGGGCGCTTGAGGACATCACAGCAGACACAAGGGGGTGAGTACCAGCACATTCAGCTATATTTGCGTGCAGTGGAGGTTCCTGGGTGGGGGAGGAGGGCTGTGGGTATCCCTAGGCCAGGGCGATTTCTGTAGGCTAGGCCCCCTCCGTGATGTATGGTCCCGTGCCCCCGCCCCCCACCTCTGTAGGGTGCCTAGTAACGCTATTCATGGACCTGTGTATTCTGTGTGGGCAGTTGTCGCCCATAGGCTTGTAGGGCATGTCCCAGTGAATGAGTAGTGTACCCCAAGTGCGCAGCGTAGTGCAGGGGACTTCTGTGTCTGTCCTCTCCGCCAACGGTGTCCCCAATGCATGCACTCAACTTGTCTTTATTTCTCCACCCCCCCCCCATTTTCTTTGTTTTTCTGTGAATGTGTGCATTAGCATCATCAGGCGGAGGAGAAGTGGCATCGGCGCAAGAGGGAGCTGCATCTCACATGGCCCCGGAGGGCCATGCAACGGACTCCGACATGACCAGTGAGACGGAGGGCGAGGGGGGCTCCACCACGGGGACCCGTGCAGACGTCAGTGACACCGACACGTCCTCGGATGGGCGCTCCCTTGCAGTGGCGGCAACATCCGTGCCCACCGATACTACAGGTACAGCCGCCACCCAGCGCACCAGCTCCGCCCTCCCAGCAGCCCCTCGGCCTTCGGCCCGTGCCCGCACAGCCAGGAAGGCGGCCATCTCCTTCGCCCCAGGCACCTCAGGCCCTGCCCCAGTCACCCCTGCTGCCCTCAGTGAGGAGGTCATTGACCTCCTGAGGACCATCATTGTTGGGCAGTCTACCCTTTTGAATGCCATCCAGGGTGTGGAGAGGGAGGTGCATCAAAGCAATGCATACCTGGAGGGCCTTCATTCGGGTCAGGCTGCCCAGCAGCGATCGTTCAACGCTCTGGCCTCAGCACTGACGGCAGCGATTGTCCCTGTCTCCAGCCTCCCTCTTCAACTCCCTCCACCCAGTCCCACTCCCCTGTTCCTCTGCCTATCCCATCCACACCTACAGACCAGCCTGCACACACCTCAACACCCAAGGGAAGCTCATCCAGACATAAGCACCACAGAACACACAAGCATTCACACAAGCAACATACAGATGCAGACATGCCAACAGCCACTACCTCCTCTGTGTCCCCCACCTCCTCGTCTCCCTCCTCCCTCCCTGTGATGTCTACACTCACACCTGCATGCACACCACCATCAGCCAGTACACCCATCACCAGCACACCCTCCAGACCAGTCCGCACACGTGCAGTCACCACCCCCACTTCCATGTACACGTCCCCTGTGTCCTCTCCCAGTGTGTCTGTCACCTCCGCTTCCAAACCACACAAACGCAGGCAGGCACCCAACCAACAGCCATCCACCTCACGTCAGCCTCCAGCCCAAGCACCTGCACCCAAAGACACCAGACTTGACTGTCCTACAACCACATCCTCTTCTTCCACTCCCATACCCACTCCAGCTACCCTTCCCATTGCTCCTAAAAAACTATTCCTCTCTAAACTGGACCTCTTTTCCTCACCTGACCCACCCCCTTCATCTCGTAAGAGTTCCAAAAACACCTCAGCCACCACCAGCCCAGCAACTCCCAAGAACGTCGTGCCTGGTTTTTGGAGTCCGCCCTTTCCTTGGGCAGGGACATCGGCCAGCAGCAAAGGCACAGCCAGCCCCCCCTGGGAAGAGGAGCAAAAAACTGAAGGGCAGGTGCGACAGGCCTGATACGCCTGCCCCCAAGGAGGGTAGCCTTGCACCGTCACCTGCCACATCGGGTAAGGGAGCCAAGGGCCACGGAGAGTCTGCCAAGGAGGGCAAGGGCAGCAAAGCGCAAAAGGCAGAGAGCAGCCGACCTAGCCATGAGGGCCCCACCAGCCCCATTCCGGGGGTATCGGAGGAGACCCAGGGCCCCAGGACTCCATCACAGGAGGGCCCCGCAACGGAAAGGTCCGATGCTGACTGAGCGGGAAGTATTGGCCAGGTGTGGTTCACTCGAAACACAAGACAGGCACCGCTGAACAGGGCCCCGCCGTGAGGAGCACCGCTGAACAGGGCCCCGCCGTGAGAAGCACCGCTGAACAGGGCCCCGCCAAGACAGGCACCGCTGAACAGGGCCCCGCCGTGAGGAGCACCGCTGAACAGGGCCCCGCCGTGAGAAGCACCGCTGAACAGGGCCCCGCCGTGAGAAGCACCGCTGAACAGGGCCCCGCTGTGAGAAGCACCGCTGAACAGGGCCCCGCCAAGACAGGCACCGCTGAACAGGGCCCCGCCGTGAGAAGCACCGCTGAACAGGGCCCCGCCAAGACAGGCACCTCTGAACAGGGCCCCGCCGTGAGGAGCACTGCTGAACAGGGCCCCGCCGTGAGAAGCACCGCTGAACAGGGCCCCGCCAAGACAGGCACCACTGAACAGGGCCCCGCCGTGAGAAGCACCGCTGAACAGGGCCCCGCCAAGACAGGCACCGCTGAACAGGGCCCCGCCGTGAGGAGCACCGCTGAACAAGGCCCCGCCGTGAGAAGCACCGCTGAACAGGGCCCCGCCAAGACAGGCACCGCTGAACAGGGCCCCGCCGTGAGGAGCACCGCTGAACAGGGCCCCGCCGTGAGAAGCACCGCTGAACAGGGCCCCGCCAAGACAGGCACCGCTGAACAGGGCCCCGCCGTGAGAAGCACCGCTGAACAGGGCCCCGCCGTGAGAAGCACCGCTGAACAGGGCCCCGCCAAGACAGGCACCGCTGAACAGGGCCCCGCCGTGAGAAGCACCGCTGAACAGGGCCCCGCCAAGACAGGCACCGCTGAACAGGGCCCTCCTGTCAAGCACCGCTCCGCTGGGCCCTCATCTCAAGCACCGCTCTGCTGGGCCCTCCTGTCAAGCACCGCTCCGCCCTCATCTCATGCACCGCTCCGCTGGGCCCTCCTGTCAAGCACCGCTCCGCTGGGCCCTCATCTCAAGCACCGCTCCGCTGGGCCCTCCTGTCAAGCACCGCTCCGCTGGGCCCTCATCTCAAGCACCGCTCTGCTGGGCCCTCCTGTCAAGCACCGCTGGCGCATTGGCAGTCCCGGTTCTGTGTCGGACAGGGCTTCACGAGGCACTCTGCCCACCATGCCTCCTCCATGACCAGTGGACTCTGTAATCCACCTGATGGACTATGGCTTTGCACCCCCCAGGATGGCACAGTGGGCAATCCACCCACTGTAGAGACTTGAGAGACTGTGGCTTTGCACTCCCCAGGATGGCACAGTGGGCAATCCACCCACTGTAGAGACTTGATAGACTGTGGCTTTGCACTCCCCAGGATGGCACAGTGGACAATCCACCCACTGTAGAGACTTGATAGACTGTGGCTTTGCACTCCCCAGGATGGCACAGTGGGCATGGAGGCCCTTCGTGGATCTGGTGTGGGGGACTCATGTGGCTGAGGTGCCCCCCTCCCCTTCCCCCTGAGGTGCCAGTATTTTATTTTTGTGATGCCCCAGCAGTGTTCTCTCCAATGGACTCGATCTCGTGTGTGGGCTTTGCCCATGTGTTGCTGCACATTGGCCCACGGACATTTGAACTTTGCAAAACTGTGCCGGACTTTTGCTACTTGTATATATATAGTTCTAGATGTGTAATAATTCTTTATATATTGCTAAGTTCGTTATACTTAATTATTGCTATAATATAGTTCTATTTTTACAATCATTGCCTTTTGTCTTTGCATTTTTGTTTTGGGGGTTTGGGGGTGTCACTCTGACTTTTTAATCTGCATTGGTGTGTAGGTATTTCGGTGGGGGTGAGGGTGGGGGTGGGTGTGTGGCGTATGTGTGTGCCCGTAACCTTTCCTCCTCCCCCCTCCCCTGTGTTGTAGGTGCAGTACTCACCGTTGTCGTCTGCGGCGACGTTCGTGATCCTGGAAGAAGAGCAGGAAGGCAATGGCTGGGAGGATGTGGAGTTCCGGTTCCATCCTGTCCCGATTCCGCGTGGAGTGTGTCGAGGTGAGCGTTTTCCATTGGAAATGTCTGTTTCCGCCGTGTTTTTATCGGCGGGGCTCCCGCCCCGGAAAAGGTGGCGGATTGGTGAGTCGTGATAGGGTGGGCGGTACATTGTCTGCCGCCTGGCTGTTGGCGGTGACCGCCGCGCTGTTTGTTTGTGCCGCTGTGGCGGTCGGAGTGTTAAAGCGGCGGCCTCTGTTGGCGGTTCCCGCCAGGGTCAGAATTCCATTTTTTGGACCGCCAGCCTGTTGGCGGGTTGGCCGCCGCTTTAACACTGACCGCCAGGGTCAGAATGACCCCCACAGTCTAGATACCACAAGGTTTAAATCGTGATGGTTTATGATACCAGGTACTACGAGGCAAGGTGGATGCTAGAGGGTTCAGGTGATCTCAGAATCATGTAATTCTGCAGGTCATGATGTCTGTTGGGGGGGCCTGATGCTTTTCAGATGGATGCAGGAGACAGTGCCTTAAAAGCCAGGTACTGAATAGGTCACATAAATATGCTCTGAATTTTGTTTACTCCAATGTGTTTATCAGCTGCCTTGCTATGTTTTAAGTTAGCTGGTGTTAACATAGCATGTTTATATTATATGTCTACTTTATGTATGGTGTAAAATGTGAAACTGAAGGCTAAAAATTAAGTTGGAGTTTTCAGATTGATTCGTGGGAGCAGTGCAAATGCATCAAATAGAATCCAGTATGGACAATGGGTGGCCTCGGCTGGATTTAGAAAAGTTCGACCCTTTGCATGAAAAAAGTGCAAATGTAGCTTTTTTATATTTGTGAATTAAGAAATATTTCATAATGTATTTGTGTATTTGAAGATTTTTTTTTCTGCATTTGTGTGTATTGTTTGAACTTCATATAATCGAAATTGCTTATGCCATATCTCTGGCTTCGATTAATGACTCAGTTGGGGGTCCTTGTATTCCAATATTGATTCGGTGAGGGTCCCAGGATTCCAGTAATGAATAAGTGGTGGTGGTCTACAGAAGCCCAAATGTTAAGAATCACAGATTTATGGTATTGAATATACTGTAGCAAAAAGACAATGGAGTATTTCTGGGGTTTGAAAACACTGCTTGCATTGCATACGGTTTGGCAATGCTGGTGTTTTCACATTGTAATTATGGGTACTGGGATGTGCTTCGATGTCGCACTGCTTCGCGGTCGCTGTTAAAGGGGTCTCAGCAAGCACTGTATTGGGCTTACTTTTTGCATAGAGGAAAGTGTCTGTCATGTATTGAAAAAGCCACATTCATTTAGAGCAGAATTTAAAACTGTTCATTTCCACAGGTTTACATGCACAGATTGCATGTTGTCACAAAAAACCTCTACTCACGTAGGGCCAGATGTAGGAAAATAGCAAATTGCGACTTGCAATTTGCGAGTCCGTGCGACTCGCAAATTGCAAGTCGCAATTTGCTATGCAGAAAGGTGTCTCAGACACCTTCTGCGAGTCGCTATGGGGACGCAAAGACCCACCTCATTAATATTAATGAGGTGGGTCGCAATTTGCGCCCCCATAGCGACTCTGGGCACTCACGGGGATGGAGGCCTGCTGGGAACAGCAGACCTCCATGTCCGTGACTGCTTTTAAATAAAGCAGTTTTTTTTTCCAAGTGTAGCCCGTTTTCCTTAAAGGAAAACGAACTGCACTTAGAAAAAAAAAACGAAACCTTCAGTTTCGGATTTTTTCAGGGCAGGTAGTGGTCCAAGGGACCACTGCCTGATCTGAAAAAATAATTTTGGGTCCAGTCACAAAGGGGAAGGGGTCCCATGGGGACCGCTTCCCGTTTGCGAGTGGGTTACCATCCACTTCAAGTGGATGGTAACTGCGACTCCATTTGCGACCGCGTACGCGGTCGCAAATGGTATTGCATACCACTGTGACTCGCAAATAGGAAGGGAGCACCCCTTCCTATTTGCGACTCGGAAATGCATTTTGCGAGTCGGTTCCGACTCGCAAAATGCATTTCTGCATAGCAAACATGCATTTGCGAGTCGCAAATGGCGATTTTTGCCGTTTGCGAGTCGCAAACAGTTTGCTACATCTGGCCCTATATTCCTTAACATCCTGCATGAAAAAACAAGCACTGCAAAGCTAAAAGGTCTTGCCTATGAGCGAGCTATTGGCTTTGGCAATTTGGGTGGGAGAAGGTAACAAGGGCATGGGTGAAGTGGGTAATGAGGGTATGGGTGAGTAACGGTACAGTTTATATAAAAGCTATGAAGTGACCAGCGCTGGCCACTTCATATTGTTTTTTGTTTTTTACTTCCGGGAAAGGGAAAAGAAACAGACGGAACAGAGGGAGGTTTGTTAGTGGGAGAAGACACGGGGATGGGAGGGCAGATGGGAGAAGAACCAGGATGTGGGCAGGTGGGGAAAAGTCAAAAAGCACTGTGACGCGGCCAGCAGTTATCCCCTCATAGTGCTTGTTTAAAAAAACAAAATAGTATCTGAATCACAGCGCAAACAGCAGATGGCTAATGGAGGGACACTAATTAAATATATTTTATCTGTGCTTGATCATTGTGTAATCAAAAGAAAAGGGAGTCATGCATGGCAAATGCTGCCCAATCAGAAGATAGCAAAGAAGATTGACAACACTGCAAACAAATGGTAAGCATTATAGAATGCAACAGCCTCACAAGTGAGAAGGCATGCGCTAGCGCATGCTCACACAGGCAAGAGCTAATGATCTTGAATTACTATTTTCCTTGTTTATTCTGAATGCACCCATGCTTCCCTTCTGTAGGTTTCTTCTGTATTTAAACTATGGTACACTTCAAGCCTGTCTGTCCTAAAGTATTTTTGTAGTCATTTGCTTTTCATGTAGGCCTCTGTAATGGTCAGACCTGTCACCAGTGTACCTCAAAAAAACTGTAATGCATGGAATAGTTTCCTTTAGCATGCAAGGCGAACCGCAATACCCAATGGACTGACTACTAACTTTGGGCTCCTAGATAGCATACTGTTCATCATAAAGCGCTTCAACCCCTCGCCAAGGGTAGTAAGTGCTACATAAGTGTAATTTCAATTTAATTTCAATAACATCTAACAAGGGCTGGCACAAGAACCTAAAGATCCATGAACTGTAGGAAAGAAGAGCCTTGATTCCTCACTGCGAAGCTTTCTGGGATCTGCCTTGGAAATCACTGATATAGGTATTCTAGTTTACTTCTCCAACTGCATTTCCATAAAGGGTCATTGATATCCTTAAAAGACTAGGCATACCTTTGCCACCCTCGCCCCACTAGAACTCATAAAGCTGGTTTGGCTCTATTTGGCGCCCCCGTCCGTCTTTCCATCTGAAGCTTACGCCTGCGCCGGTACTTAAGAGCGGGCACAGAGGAGGCAAGAGAGAAGGGCGGGTGCAAGTGTGGAAAGTAGGGGAGGAGGGAGAGACAATAGCTGGGACGCTAACTTCCAAGCATCTGTTGCCTAATTTCTGGCTGTCCTTTGATCACTCGCTAAAAGCCATGGGAACTCAAATAGCCCAGGGCCTCCTCGTATCCGCTCTGCGTATCTTGTTAGCTAGAAAAAAAACACCGGTGCAGTGGTCAGTTTGTTGCAACAAGCAAATCGGTTGTCTGTCCCCATGGAGCAGAGAGTCATGCTGCTAATTACAAACAGGGTTCTATGCGTGCTGACTGCCCACAAGCCCTGCATGGACCCACTCCCGGCTTATCATTTTATAAACACAACCAGTGCCCAGAGGATGCCCGTATACCGCCACTGCTGCTTAAGTCCAACAGTCTCACTGCCCGAGTTTTCACCACCACTGCTCCCCCGCAAAGCGAGGAAACATGGAATGTTCCAGCTGATAAGTCGTACGGGGACTCCGGCTGCGCCCTTTCTTTCTCTGTCCTAGCATAGTTTATCCCCGCATTTGACAATTGTGCTCTTTTTATAAGTTTGAGACATCTGACTCCTGAAAATGTGTATCATTTAGAATAAGATTGCATTTTTAGCAATGTTGTATAGAGTTTCAGCACGGGCACCAGCTATGAAACATACACTGTGAGCACAAATGGAGCTTGAAGGAATTCCTATTGGCTACGGATCTCCATCTTTTCATTCAAGGTCATTGGGACACAATGTTATGTTTTTAAATGGAAGTAAAGGAAGCAATTACATTGCGTACCATGTTGAGTCTCGAAATACACGATCGAAATTTTCAGGGTCAAGGGGGATAGCCATCAAGGCACATCAGCTAGGGCCACATTCCCGACCTGACTGGGCGCTTTGCCAAACCTCATCCTGTTCTCCAGATTGGACATAGTTGTTACTCCGAAAGGTTACACATAGCATATTACAAATCTCTTCAATAAACAAGCAGTGCTGCTTGTTTACATATAGGCTCAGGGGCAGCTCGCAAGGGCGGTCAGCTTTGAGTTGGGATGGTGGGAGTAGTGTTTCAAATTCACCAATGTTGGGGTTACCTTGCTTACATGAATACCCAGAGACATAGGAGACACCAATCCTTTTATTTCACAGCGATCCTTTTACAGTGTAATCCTTATTTACAACAAAAAACGGAATTACGTAAGTAACAGGAGTCTATTTCACAGCTATCCTTTTACAGTGTCATCATTGGTCACAACAAAAAACTGGACCAATTAAGTAACAAGCATCATAAATCCCTTTATTTCACAGCGATCATTTTACAATGTAATCCTTATTTACAACATACTACTGAATCAGGTAAGTAAAAGTGTCCAAAGTGCATGGCCCGACAGGAAAGTCACAGTTGCATACCTGGAGAAGGTGCATCCAATCACTGCACGCTCGGCCTGACTGAGTCTGACTGCCCACAAATGTGCTCCTCCCAGCACAGTGCCACACAGTGCCCTTGCACGGACACCCCCCAAAAACTATATATATAGTTATATATATATATATTCACTTAAAAAAACAAAGGCTACAGGGACATTATAGTTGGGTTCTGATTTTACTCGTACAAAACCATAGAAATTAAGAGTTATAGTTATTTCACGTAACCATAACTCACGGCCTAATTTAACTAAACTCGCGCACCCGTCATGCACAGTTTTGTCTTGAATAATTTGACTGTTTCATTGATAGTTTTATTGACATTATAAAGGTTGTCATTAGTGCTATAATATCTGGGGTAATTAGCCAGGGAGGTGGCATTCCTAGGGCAGAAATAAGCCTAGGAGGGCCCTCCCTCCTTTATTTTAAACATGCCCCAGAACCTGGCCCACACAGGGGCTTTAATCAAATAAACCCAGGAGACATGTTTTTTTTTTATTTTTTACTGTGAATTTTCGACTAAGTCACAAGTTTACAGTAAAAAGTTGGGTTTTTTTAAGTGTTTTTTTTTTTTTTGCTGTGGCAGGGTCCCTCCAAGATCCCAGCACCAGAGCTAAGGGGTCAGCCAAGTCCCTGTATGGTTGCCAACACATCTTGGCTGAAGTGTTGGCAGCCAATCAGAGATGTTCATTTCCCTGCACAAGCTCTTATTCTTCGTGAAGTTGTCACAAAGAATTTGCGACCTCAGATATACAATTTATTTTCCCTTTAATATCTCAAAAACTACTGAACAGATTTACATCAAATAACCAAATGTGTAATCTATATACCAAATTTGGTGCAATTCCATCCAGTGTTTCGGGCTGTAGTCGTGTCCAAAGGTACTATCGGAAACATTTTCTGACCCCCCCTTTTTTACTCGGCCCCTGCTTTACGGATCATCCTAAAACTTTCCATGCGCAACAAGAATCATCAGCACATTTAAAAAAATAAAAAAAATTGTGAAGATTTTTCAAACAACGCCAAAGATATAGACAAGTCAAAAAATGCGTTTTATATGGAAACTATAACTATATACCGGTGACCAAGCACATGGGAGGAGCAGGGGCCCCCCTGGGGCCCTCTACACACTGTCTCTGCCAGCCGTTTCTTGGCAGTGCTACCTCCATGAAACCACTGTCGGAGAAGGGACTCGTAATCCCCAGGGCAATGCTGCCCTGGCGGATTAGGACCACCAGTACTGCCACACCGTCCTGTGGAGGTAGAGTGGAGGTGCTGGCAGTCCGACCACGGCACTACCGCCGCGGTTGTAATGTGGCAGTCAGACTGTCACATTGGTGGCGGTCCAAACGTAACCATGAGCCTGACAGGGCCATAATGACCCCCTATGTGTCTAAAGAGCTTGAGGGAACTTGTTTGCAGGGTGTATTTATCTTTCTTGAGGGTTAGATTGGCATCTTGTAACACTTGACCTTGATGAGAGGTGCATTGTGCTCCTTGGCAGTGTTTCCAGACACAAGTATGTTGACACTATAGTTCAGACAATTTTGAATGCCTTCTATTACTCTACACATTTCCTCTTGGAAGATCTTAGTGGCAGACAAGACACCAAAACGAAGCCTTTTTACCTATATAATCCAGCAACTTGACCCAAGAAAGATACTTGGTGCTCTCTTTTTTGTCCTGATGATGACCTTCCACTGATGAGAGGTTGAAACGCTGTTGAGTACAGACGTATATAGACACTACCTATTGCTCCCCAAGTTTAGAAATAATTGAAGGGGTCAAGAGTCATACAACTTTTTATTCTTGTTTGTGATGCACTTATTTCACTTGTTAATTACACGTGTACCTTCCTTCTTGAAGTGTGTGAGCAGTGGATCATCTATAACTATAGTAACTTTGGAAAATAAATTGTATTATTCTTGGGATAATGGTTGGGCTTTGAACCCTTCTATTGAAGATCTATACATGATTACATATTGTGTGGAGATATATACTGTATATATATATATATATATGTTATTGTGAGTTGTACAATCATAAATCATACATGGATAGCGCTGTCATACACAAGAAAGTAGATGTTCTTGTTACAAAAATGAAGCTACAGTGAATCTTTTTTTTTTTATAAACAGGAAATCCTCAACAGCCAGTGCAGTGATGGTGCATCTGCTCACACTGCACACTGCACACTGCTCCTGTGCTGACTCTGAGCATCCACTCAAATTTCCTCCTAGTGCAGCATTTGTGAATGTTTCATTGCACTTTGGGGAGGATACAGCCCGGCAGCTAGAGTGTTCACAATCCTAAACTGGAATAGGTTACAATTGTAAACAGAGAGCATGTTGGGGTTCTCCTATGTATACTTTGGCTTCACTGTACCAGTTTCTAATCGATATCTCCAGTTGAGTGATCTGGAAGCGATTGATTGACTCACCTCTCGCCCTGCCCCTAGCACCTGTCTTGGGAGGGAGCTCGGAGATCCTCTGGTCACCTCCCCCCCCTCTGACCCAAAAATCTGCTCAGTCTATTCCAGTAGGTATTGTGGTATGTAGTAAGTCCAAATTGGATTCAGATGCACCTAGAAATGGTGGGGTAAAGATCATCTCTTGGAACGTGGCAGGGTTAGTGGGTAAACTTGCATTTGATGTTTGGGTTCTTCACATACATAACTATAATATAGTTTTGTCCCAGGAGACATGGGACACTGGGGAAGCTGTCCTAGATGGGTATTATTCTTACTATGTTCCTGCCATTTGGTCTGTCTCTGGCAGGGCTGGGGCCGTCTTACTTCCTGTTTCAAAGTTACTTCGACTGTAAAGTCTCTCAAATTCCATGTGATAGCCCCCTCATACAAGCCTTCCTAACAATCTGACCTTTTGATATGACCATTGTCATTATATATTTTTATAATAGTTATTTCAACTCTAGCCATACTGACAGCCTTAAAACGTTGTCTGATTTTATCTGAGGCCTGGAAGAATTGCTAGCACCCTCACATCAGTATTTTAACATCATTTTATGGTTGACTTGAACATCAAATTGGGGCCCATGCAGATGGCAATTGAACAGTGTTTGTTTGATTGTCTATAGATCGGCTCTGATATGTTACCACAGGATCAGGGGGTTAGACTTTCTGCCAGTTTGCCAGTCGATACCATTTAGCCACCTCTATGGTTGGACCTACCAGCTCAAAGGGCAGGGTGCAGGTTCCTATATGTGAGGACATCCCTGCATGAGCAGAGGTGCCCCTACAAACCCCAGTTCCAATGCATTTGACTTTGTAAGTGCGGGTAAGCCATTTTACCAATGTACTGGACATAGGACACTACCTGTGGTCCAGCTACATAATGGTAACTCCGAACCTCTGCATGTTTGGTAGTCAGTCCAAAACAGTAGCTGGGCTCACCTCGGGGACTGTAGTGGGCCCTGGGCTAGTCAGGGAGACCACTGAGGCAGTTTTGGTCTCTGAGGGTGACATTGACCTTGCCACCCTAGCTGCTTGTCCCCTTAATTTGGATAAGTAGACAGCCTCCTGAGGGAGAGGGACCCACTCCTTGGGTGGAACCTACACCAGAGGAGCTGAATTCCGACACAGCTGAGCTCTTAGGTGCAGGAAGACCCACTAGGGAGCAACGCTCGACGCAATTTTCACCTCAAGCCAACACATAGCCTACACCCACACCACTGAACTCCTCTAGACTGACCACCACTGCGTCCACTTCTTCACCAAACCCCCCACACACCACCATCAACAGACCACACCCTACCGCATATGAGACAAGATCCCCACAGAACGCCTGAACTCCCAACTGGCTCACAACCCCCCCCACACCAACGACCCCAACACAGGAGCACACAACCTCTCGAAATGGATCACTACCTGCACAGACACACTAGCCCCCCTCAGAAAACACATCGCCGCCCGCAACATCAAGAATGCCCCATGGTTCACCCCCGAACTCCAAGCGCAAATGCCGCCAAGCGGAGAAAATATGGCGACAAGAACCCTCTACAACCAACTTCTCCACCCTCAAAGCCACCTTCGCACCCATCACCAACTCATATGCACCGCCAAAAGAGATCACTACAAGACACGCCTTGACAACAACTCTCAAAACAGCAAGGAACTCTTCAACATCATTAATGAACTAGCCAAACCCAAAGCCAGCAACATAGACCCCTCACACACACAGCCCCTATGTGACGCCCTCTCCAACCACTTCCACCACAAAATCCTGGACATCCACAACAGCTTCATACCACACCCACCACACACACCCCTCACTCACCCAACTCAACCCCCACTCATGACCCCTCCACCACACTCACCACCAAAGCCGACCCGGAGATCCTCTCCAACTATCGACCCATCTCCCTCCTCCCTTTCCCCGCCAAGGTCACTGAGAAACTAGTCAACACCCGCCTATCCCACTTCCTCAAAGAAAACAACACTCTTGACCCCTCACAATCCGTGTTCCGCAAGAACCACAGCACGGAAACCGCCCTCATTGCATGCACTGACGACATTAGGACCAAAGTAGACAAAGGCGAGACCGTCGCACCCATCCTCCTAGACCTCTCCGCAGCCTTTGGCACTGTCTGCCACCACACACTCCGCACACGCCTCCACAATATAGGAATTTGCAACAAAGCCTTAGACTGGCTCACCTCCTTCCACACTGACCGGACCCAGAGAGTCCGCCTTCCACCTTTCTACTCCACCACTACCAAGATCATCTGCGGAGTCCCCCAAGGGTCCTCCCTCAGCCCCACACTCTTCAACATTTACATGATCCCCCTAGCCAACATCCTCCGATCACAAGGAATCACTGTCCTCTCCTACGCAGATGACACCCAACTCATCCTCTCCCTCACCCGCAACCCCACCACCGCCAAAACCAACCTACACGCTGCTATCCTCGACACCGCCAACTGGATGACAACTAACCACCTCAAGCTTAACTCCAACAAAACCGAGATCATCATCTTCGGCCCCAACAAAACCATATGGGACGACTCCTGGTGGCCCACCGCCCTAGGCCCGGCACCCACCCCCGCAAACCACGCACGCAATCTCAGCATCATCCTGAACCCCTCCCTATCCATGACACAGTAAATAAATGCTCTAGCCTCCTCCTGCTTCCACACACTCCGCACTCTAAAAAAATCCTTCAAATGGATTCCCCCAGAGACCCGGAAAACAGTCACTTATGCACTCATCAGCAGCAGACTAGACTATGGTAACGCCATCTACGCAGGCACCACACTCAAACTCCAGAGAATCCAGAACACAGCTGCACGCCTCGTCCTTGGCCTCCCCCACCACCAACAAATCTCACCACACCTCAAATTCCTTCACTGGCTCCCCATAAACAAGAGAATCACATTCAAAATCATCATCCACGCACACAAATCCCTCCACAACACCGGCCTGACCTACCTCAACGAAAGAGCGAACTTCCACACTCCCACCCGCAACCTCCGATCAGCCGACCTCACCCTAGCCACAGTCCCCCACATCCAACGCACCACCACAGGAGGCAGGTCCTTCTCCTAGCTCGCCCCCAAAACCTGGAACTCCCTCCCCACCAACCTTCGCAAAACCAAAGACCTCCTCCTCTTCAGAAAGAACCTCAAGACATGGTTGTTCGAACAGTGACCCTCCTGCCCCCCCCATCCTCCCCCCAGCGCCTTAAGACCCTCACGGGTGAGTAGCACGCTTTATAAATTTTTTGATTGATTGATTGAGAAACTTAGTTTAGAAGAGCAATCCTGTTTTACTCTGGAAAGTCTGAGGCAGCAAACTGCAGCTCAGGAAGAGGGGGATGTCAGGGAACCTATGGGGTCTACTGGGATACCAGCTTCCTTTATTCTGAGGCAAGGGACCCCAAACCGGGTGCCACCAGGATGTTAGACATCACTCAGAAGTTTAGGGAGTTCTTGTTGTCTTTAGCCCATGACATTCCCCTTGCAGGCTACTTGATACAAAGAAAAACTTGGGACAGACTTGTCCCTCACTTTCACTGGCCCCACATGTCTGAAAACACCTTGGAGTTTTGTCGCCCCTGTGTCATCTGTCAAGCCAGTGGCAAGACAGGTGGCACCCCAAAGGCCCCCTTAATTCTACTACCAGTGGTTGGTGTACCCTTTGAAATGGTAGGGGTGGATATTGTTGGCCCCATGGACCCTCCAACAGCCTCTGGGACTGAGTTTATACTGGTGGTGGTGGACCATGCCCCTGCAGTGGCCAAGGCTCTCCTGGGAATCATTTCCAGGGTGGGTTTTCCTAAAGAGGTGGTATCAGACAGATGTGCAGACTTCATATCTGCATACCTAAAAGCCATGTGGAAGGAGTATGGTGTAACATACAAATTCACCACCCCTTATCAATTACAAACAAATGGGTTAGTTGAGAGATTTATCAAAACCCTCAAAGGCATGACCATGGGACTCTCAGAAAAACTCAGAAGTAGATGGGATGTCCTATTGCCTTGCCACTTCGCCTACAGGGAAGTTCCTTGAAAGGGAGTAGGCTACAGCTTTTGTTTGGACATCCTGCTAGGGCCACTCTTGCCCTTGTGAGGGAGGCTAGGCCAGAAGCAATCTCTCAAGCACCCCAAACACGACATTGTAGATTATGTATTAGGCCTAAGATCCAGAATGGCTGAATCCATGAACAGGGCATCTAAAAACCTTCAGGCCAGCTAAGAACAGCAGAAGCAGTGGTATGACCTGAAGGTTGTGCTGACTGTTTACCAGCCAGGACAGAAAGTGTGGGTCCTGTAGCTCCCAGTGCACTCCAAGCTACGTGGAGTGGCCCCCACACTATTGTGGAGAGAACAGGCGAGGTCACCTAACTTGTTGACCTAGGCACTCCCAGAGGCCCCCACAGGGTGCTTCATATGAATCGCCTAAAGCCTTACTATGACAGCGCTGACATGACTCCACTCATGGCCACTGATGTCAGGAAGAAGAGAGTGACCCTCTCCCTGGCCTCTTCTCCCACAACTCAGTGGATGGTTCAGTAGAGGGAGTTGTTCTTGCTCACTCTCTCTGACCAACAGAAAGATGAATAGAGACATCTCCTTGGACCGTTCGCTAAACTGTTCTCCCTGACTCCTGGTCAAACCACATAGTGTGAACACACCTTTGAACCACGTGACAACCTGCCTGTCAAAAGCAAAATATACAGACAGCCTGGTTGTGTCAGGGAATGCATCAAAGAAGAAGTGCAAAAGATGCTTGGCCTAGAAGTTATTCAGCCTCCAGGCAACCCTTGGGCTAATCCTGTAATCTTAGTACTAAAACCCCACTCTCAGAATGGTAAAAAAGATATGAGGTTCTGTGTGGACTACAGAGGCCTCCATATAGTCACAAAGACTGATGCTTATCCAATCCCTATGTCAGACAAGCTTATATATACTCTGGTTGCTGCCAAGTATCTTAGCACCTTTGATTTTACTGCTGCATACTGGCAGATGAAATTATCAGAGGATGCCAAACCCAAAACAGCATTCTCAACACCTAGTGAGCATTATCACTTCACAGTGATGCCCTTTGGTTTCAAGAATGCCCGTGTAACCTTTGAAAGGTTGGTGAACAAAGTTCTCCAAGGCCTGGAAAGCTTTAGTGCAGCTTATCTTGATGACATAGCTGTCTTTAGCTCCACCTGGGAGGATCACCTGGTCCACCTTGGAAATGTATTGGAGGCTATGCAACCCAGCGGCCAACAACGGACATCAGCTACATGGTTCCAAGGACTTCCCTGCAGCTCCTGGGCTCCACAGCTGACATTCTTCCTCCCCCCTCGACTCAGATCTTCATCCACAAGAGGGTGGGTAGTGGCTCCTGCCCCATCTGGACACTCCACTGTGGACTGGACTCTGTCCCTTTCTTTTACAGGTCCTCTTCTCCAAGAATCCACCTTTGGGTTCCTCTGGTCTGGTCCTGTTCCTGCAAAGTTGCTTTTCTAAATCCTTGTTAGTCCTTGGGAAGACCAGGGTCTTACCTCTGCTATACTCACGTCTTTGGGACCAGTGTTCTCCCAGCTCCCCCCTAACGACTCCATATCCTTAGGTGGGGGACTTCGTTTTGCATTCCACTATTTTAGTATATGGTTTGTCCCTCCCCTAGGGCCCTATCTATTTTTCTATAGTTTATTGCCAATGCTTTTTGTTTCCTGTGCTAATTCCTAGTTAATACTGTGTGTATCTCTATATAGTGTGTACTTACCTCCAGTTGGGGGACTGCCTATAAGTAATCCAGTTCAGTGCTACTGTAATAAAGTACCTTTATTTTTGTAACACTGTGTGGTTCCTTTCAGATGTGATAAGTTACTGTGTGACTGCTGTGATATTGCAAGTGCTTTACACTCCTAGATACGTCTTGGCTGCTCATCCACAGCTACCTCTAGAGAGCCCTGTCTTTCTAGTCACTGTCTTCATTCACTAATAGGGGTTGCCTGGACCTGGTATAAGGTGCCAAAGCCATGGTTGTCCACCACACACCAGGCCAGCTTCCTACAACCATAATAGGCCAGGATATGTGGGTAGAGCATTTCAAAGGGGTCTATTGCCCTCCCAATTTCAGTGTGGTTCCTGAGGTGGAGGTGACCACCCTTCTATTAATAGAGTTTACTGTGGAGGAAACCAGGGAGGCGATCCTCAGAAGCTCTTCTGGAAAGGCTCTGGGTCCGGATGGGGTACCAATGGATTTATATAAATATGCCCCTGACCTTTGGAACCCATTGCTTTGTAACTGCTTTAATGCCCTTTGCAAGACTGGCCTCCCGCAATCTTGGCATTCTGACATTATTGTCCAGATTTTTAAAAAGGCCAACCCCCAGTCTCCTGCTTCCTATTGTCCTATCTCACTCCTGGACTCTGCTGTTAAATTAGTGAGCAGAATTGTTTTAGCCCATCTCTAGGAACAGGTGAGGGCAGCTGGTGTGCTGTTGAAAAAGCCGTATGGATTCCAGGAGGGGCTAGGCACAACTGAGCGATGTTTAATTTGACATCTACTGATTAGCAAGTATACTATAGCTGTCAGAGCTTCGTGTTCCTGGCTTTCAGGGATCAGTCTTGTGCCTTCGACTGCTATTTGAGGTCTAAGCAATGGGATATTTTAATCACTTTGGGGAAAGATCTTGATTTAGTGCAATTTTTGAGAGCCATCCATTGCGATCTCCCAGCCTCGGTACGGTACGGCCCTTTAGGCAAAAGGACTGAGAGCTTTAGTACAGTTAGTGGTGTTGGACAGGGGTGTGTCCTAGCTCCGGTTTTATTTTTATGATGTGTTAATGGCCTAGACTCTGCTTTGTCCTTGATTGCTTCTGATGCCCCCATGATAGCCAGGAATGAAATCCTTGTATTGCTGTACGTGTACGATGCCATTTTAATTTCTAGGACCCCCAATGGTCTGAAGCTCTTATTTGATCAGTTTGTTGTTTTTATGGGGCCCCTTGGTTTGTCCACAAGTCATGCTAAAACTTGTATTATGTCATGTACTCTGACGAGGTCGAAGATGAGGGACATCAGTTTACAAGGACAACAAACTGAACTTACCCAGGATTTCCAGTATCTAGGTGTGTTTTTTTAATCCAAAGGGGAGCTGGTTGCCCTGTGTATCAGTGGTTAGTCGTAAGTTTTCAGGCTCTGTCAATTATGATTTTCACGTAGCCAGACGCATAGAGAAAACACCTGTGGCCCCCATTTTGGAGGTTTACAGAACAAAATGTCTCCCTGTTCTTCGGGGTTAGAGCAACTTAAAGGTTTTGCAAGAGGTGCAACATGGAGCACTGAGGAGACTTTGGGATGTCCCTCCCACCTGCCCTACCTATATCATGAGCCAAGAACTAGGCATGGTATATGTGGAGTATTCTACCTGCCTTGCCCCTATAATGTTGTGTCGTTTGATATGGACCAACCCTCATGCTGCCCTTAACAGGGACATTATTTTGGATTGCTTAGCTTGTGATAGAGGTCTTAAAATTCCTTGCCTCAATAATGTAAAGTTGCTGCTTGGAGACCTAGGGCTCCCACAGTTTTGTAATAACCCAGAAACTTTGACAAAGCAAGGAATGGCCCAGGTCAAACTTTTGTTTAAGACGCACCAGGGGAACCTTAGGGCTGTGAAAGAACTTTCTAAACCTACAGTAAGAACTTATGATGCCCTAAGTGACACCCCTGGAATGGCTGCGTATCTGAAGCAGATTGACTGTTTGTGGAAGAGAATGATTTTAACGAGTATTTGATTGCGCTTTTTAAGATGGCACCTGAACTTCCCATTGGGGCAGTCCGATGTGTCTAGTATTATGATATGCCCGTGTGACGAGGTCTTGCTACAAACTTTGTTGCACTTTGGTGGGGTTTTGTACATTTTTTCGGGACCTCTCTAGCTTTTATTTACTCCTGATTATTAGGAAACAAGGCATCTGCTTTTCCCTGGTGGCCCTGGAGTTTCTTCAGTCGATTTGTGTGACCGTATGTTCTTTCTTAAAAGCTGCCATTAATAGTTTGGTTTAATAGTGGTGCTTATTTGTATAAGCTATTTAATTTATTATTAGTTGTATTTTGTCTATTATTATATAGAAATGTATTGAATGATTTTTATTGAGAAGTTGTGAACAACTTTTTCTTGTGTATAAGTTATCTTTTTCTTCATGCACTTTTATGGTCACTGTTGTGTCCGAAATAACGTTTTTAAACTAATAATCTATACTTTGGCTTCAAAATCATGATATATTTGGTGCAAAGTGAACAATTATTATTTGGATATAGCTATGCAATGTGGAATGTTTGAAGTTTGATATTGTGGACAATTAGGTTTGCCACTTTTCCCAGGTAAAAAATCGGCCATCTTTTAATGTTTTAATATTCTGCTTAAGGCCTGGACATGAGGCTTAAGTAGAACTTCATATGACTCTTCTTTATTCATTCTTAACATGGCCTTTCTGACTTTGTTATCGCTCAGGGGTCATTAGGGCAGCTGTAAAACAC
The DNA here is from genome assembly GCF_031143425.1 of Pleurodeles waltl. Taxonomy (NCBI): domain Eukaryota; kingdom Metazoa; phylum Chordata; class Amphibia; order Caudata; family Salamandridae; genus Pleurodeles; species Pleurodeles waltl. The sequence continues at coordinate 638,834,922 of NC_090446.1, read as the reverse complement.
ATGTTGGTGTGTTTTCTCCTAATATTTACTCCGTAAAATGTGTTAATGATAAAGGGAAAAACAGTCGGCTTTATCCTATTTTATTATTTTTGGTAACAGCAGAACATTAAAATACTAGTCATGCAAGTGTGAAACCAGCTAGGTGGCTACCTTATGGACAATGCGTACCAGCACTCAAATTAATTATTTTTTGATAGAGTGTACATACATGCCAACATTTGGGATATGTAAGTAGGAGATTAAAAAAAATCGGAAGAATACATTCCTCCCATTGACTTCTATTGCCCACAGGCAATTTTCGCCGAGGGAGAGACAAAAATAATGCCATCACTCGGGTCTGTTTGCATTCATGTGCCTTTGAGATCTTGATACACACTGCTGGGTTTCTATAATTAGCTGTATTTTCTGGAGCGCGAGGAATACCGAGACGAACAAATGAAAAAGTTGTTTGGATGAACTATTCTGACCAAGAACGCATTTCAGATAAACATAAACGTTCAAAATAGCCTTAGAAAGCGCTTCCACTCCCTCCAATTAAAGTTAGCATGGAAGACTACAATCCCCGCAATGCCTAGAGACCCTCTGCCAGCCTCCTTGCTAAACGGCGCGCGTGCAAGTTGTCTGATTCTGCCCGAGGGCGGAGGATTACCCGTTTAGTTCCACCTTCTATGGCACGTGCTCCTCCTTTTCCCTCCCCTTTTGGACGGGCCCCCTCATGGACGCGCCCCCTTGGTTGCAGGTTGTATATTCCGATGCGCCTGCGCTGGGCTCAGTATAGTGCTTGGAAGAGAAGAGTGGATTTCTGGAGAGCGGAATGAACATGGCGGCAGCTGGACTGGTGCGGGGTCTGCGTGCTGGATGGGGTCACCTATGCGGCGCCGCCGTTAGAAGCAGGTGAGTCCTGAAGTGGGTCGGGGCACTGAAAATAGCGGAGACTAGTTTGCGGATGAGTATTTGTGCGCGTGGGGTTATATTGGGGTCAGAGGGGTGGCTTCTTGGAAGGGGTGTTTGGTGTAGCTGGGCAGGATGGTTTGGGAGTCCGACCTGGAGATCCATTCTGGAAACCTTCCAGGGGGTTGCTGGGTACTGATGGGGTGTAGAGGGGACTGTGTGTGTTGGGGGGGGGGGGGGGGTTGTGCTGGACTATCTCCCGTGACGTGACGGGCGAGGGAGCCTGGCAGGGGCAGCAAGGCATGGATGGGTAGGCAGAGAACGGAGTGGCGTCAGTTGTCCGTGTTAGTGAATTTGGGAAGATGGGTAGCAAAACTCTAGATTTTGGGATGTCAGTGTAACGGGAGGCGGAGAGAAAGCACTGAGCTTTTGAGCTTGGAAAGCAGGCACTGTTTTGCGGTGGCCTGGAGGACGCAAGGAGGCCCGAATTAAAAAGAGGGGAGAACCCCCGCAGAAGGAGGGTGAATGCTTCATTAGAGGTGCCTAGAGAGCCGGAACAGTGTCTGCTTAGGGGTTTATCCCTTAGGTGTGCCGACCTGCCCCATAATCGTACAGTTTTTGCTGCCTCCTCTGTAGGGAAGGAAGGCTATCATTCCTCCATCTCAGTCAGTTTGCAGGCCTTCGTTGACCGTAGAATCTCTCTAACAGTTCATTCGTCGTTCTTAGTCCGAGGGACGTTGCATTTCAGGACATGTCGGGGGGGGGGGGGGGGGGGCAGGACATGTACGTGCCACACAACATCGCGAGCGTTTGTAACCACTCGAGTCAGGTTTGTACCAGTGTATAACTGCTTCAGTGCAGGCGGAGGGAGTTGTACGGCGCTCCTTCACCGCACCCAGCAGAGCTGCATAACGGGCACACGTCGTCACCACACGGTGTTCCTGGCTCTGGCAGTGCCCAGGTGGCCCTCAAGAGGGAGGGAGGTCAGGGCCTCATCTGAGCAGCCTATGCTGGAGATCGAAGACTGAGAATCCAATGGCTCTCTGTAGCAGAGGAGAAAGGCACAGTTTCGTTGCTTGCTGCTTTTCTCACTTCAGCCTTCCTGTGTTTGGAAGCCTCCGCTGGTGTTTCCTGTTTTAGGATCCGGCCAAGACATAAACACGTGTGTTCGAGCAGACCAGAGTGTTCATAAATCGGGACCGGTTGTCATATTTTGGATGCGAAATTTGGCAGTCCAAACACGTCTTCCGTCAGATAGATTAAACAGATCATATTTGAACATGGTCATACACTTTTCAAGGAGTGGCAAAGTGGGCAACTACCCATGTTCCAAGAGTCCCCCCCCCCCCCCCCCCCCCCCCCCCACCCGAGACAGAATTTTCTCCACCGCTGTCTAATTCTCTACTCCCTCCTGTCCTTTTCTCTCTGCCTACCCCCTCACTCTTAGTTTCTGTGCCAAATATCATCTCAAGAATTTTATGGCTGTAGCCAAGACACATTTCAGTTCTTTTTGTGTGACTACGTTTCTGAATGTTTAACATATAATTCAGTATTTTTTGACATCATGCAGTCTCGAAATATCAAAAAAGGGGTAATGAAATCCAAAGCTAGTCCGAATAGGGGCCACCATAGTATGTATCACTAGGCCTCCTAAGATCCTTAAGATGACACTGGGCAAGGTGCCTACATATAAATTGTAGTGTAAAAGTGAATCATTTTGCAACAACTCCACCATTTTGTTTATTTCTAAAATAGTCTTACTTTAGCTCTTATTAACATATTGCTTGTAAGCAAAGGCCCTGCTTGTTAAACTTTAAAGTGGGTTACATAGAATCTGTTAAGCAGTAATCCCCCTTTATGAAATTTGTGTATGACAATAATGTGACCATTGCACTGTACATAATTAATGTGTTATGGTGTGTCTATGTATGTTTGTGTGTGTATATATATATTGTGTGTGTGTCGATATTAACTGAACCTCTGCCATTGTGGTTAATTATCATGTTAGCCTGTCGCCTCAGTGGGATCGTGGAACCGTAATACACAAATATTAAAGGTGTGTACAGCATTGTAATTTGGGATTAGACATTCCATGAAAAGGTCTTGTAATTAAAAGCTGTTCATTCATTTATCTGTATGAGAAGATTTTTTTGTAGCAATAGGCCGTTTCTTTCTAAATGGTGAAAAATTGGTGTGTATGCGATGTCAAGCACTTGTAAGCTACAACATGTCAACAGTCTGTGCCGGTCTTTAGCATGTGCTAACTTTACTCCTTTCAGAGTAGGCGTACCAATGATAAAGTTTGCAGATTTGAGAATGCGGTGCCCGAGAATTCTATCCAGTGGTTTATAGAAGTGCATGCACTGAATATCCCAGAGTACCTGTTTGCTACTGAGAAGTGCTGGTACAGTCCCACCTCTGCTGGAAAGTACAGATACTCTTCCTTTCAAATTAAAGAAGTTCAGGTGCTCAGTACGTGTCCATTTTAATTACTGATTCTGTCAGATATTAATCGATAGATCACCAGGGATATCATGTGATTAGAACGCGGGCCTTATCGGATGAACTATGATCTCCCACTCATTCTCGCCTCCCTTTTTATCCTTATTGGTGTGCTGAAGTAGCGTTACGCTAACACGCAGCACTATACTCTTAAATAAATATATTGATGTGCGTTATGGGGAAGAAAGGTCACTACATTGAAGTACAGGATTGCTTTTTGAGAGCTAATTGTTGGTTTTTAGGGGAGTAGGTGTACGTGTCCTTGGGCCTCGAGGGTGTCGCAGTCTGAATTGTGTATTTAAAACCTGTCACTGATATTTGCTGTATTTTGGAGCCATTGAACATTCTGGCCAACATAGTTGCTCTTAAGAGATACCCTCTTTTTGTGTTGGTCGGTGTTTGGGTGCAGTAGTACTGGATGAGGGACTTCCAGGTGATTTGTTCCCTCCTGGTTATCATGGTGAAACATTTGGTAATAATTAACTTTTTTCCCCATTTTAGTTTAAGAGCTAAGGACATTGGCATTGACCCCTAATACACACACATAGCGAGGAATACTTGCCAAAAAGCCTTAAAGTAGCCAGATCAGTGCAAAATATGGACAAGCACCCCTCCCTCCCCAATGTTGACGTTACCGGCCATCTCTGAATGAGATTCTTCGTTGGCATATAAAGCTAAAATACATTATACAACAAGCAGGGAGCAAGAGCGGGGCTTGGGTGCATTGCAAAGGGCGAGGAATGCGGATTAGTAGGCGTACTGAGAGAAACAATGTTTTGTGGGTGGAAAAATCAACATTTTTAGGACTTTCAAAAAGGAGTTCATAGTATATTTTCGACAGCATGTGCATGCAAACATCCGAGGTGAAATCGGACAGACTTCCGACCATATACGACTGAAAGCACCTATACCCAACTATTAATCAGAAAATGCATTTATTTGCGGGTGTTACGCCCCCTCCCCGACCCTCGTGTAGTTAGGTTTAACTGGACTAGTCCGGCTTAATGATTTTATTACCAGGATATATTTTTTTTGTTTAATAACAAACTTGTAGTTTTCATGGGTAAATCACCTGTCTCCTGGTATAATAGTGGGTACTTTTTAGACTTTGAACTTTGTATGGATGTGTTCATTCTAAACATGCGTTGAATCTACTGCTGGACAAATTCGCATATTTATTTATTTCCAAATGTCAGTAACATTTTGTTAAATTACGCTTTCACGTTGAAATGTAAACCTTGTTTTTTTTTTTTCCTTTCTATCCAGGCACGCATCTCGCAATAAAAGGTCCCGAGAGATACCCGCAAACTGTTCACAAGACATTTTCTGTGTGAACCAGTCTACGTCAGGTATCTCGCGTGTCTTTTTAACGCAAGATCCATGCTCAAATGAAAATATTATGCGGAATTGCGCGATGTGTAAATTTTGGAAATTTCATAAATTTCGCATGTCTTAATTAAAATTTCACCCACTCCTAATGCCCCCCTTCATTCCGCCCCTGGCCGCACATTCACTCGTCCTGCCAGCTGCGTCTGTGCCACGAGGGGAGCACACATGTCTGCGTGTTTGAAAGAATCCATGCAGTCACATCTCTGCTTCACGTAGGCGAGTCCGTGGCAGATTTACTGCTTGTACACAAGCCAAGTGGGAGGAGGCAGGCCAAGGCTTCGTTACTGCACATCAGCAGCTCCTGTGAACTCTAACATTTCTCCGTGTTATGACTGGTAAACGTCTGCCTGTGTTTTTGGGGAGGGGGTTGTGACGTGCAATGGCAAATGTACACAAAAGAAAGCTCTTTGGTGAGTGGGTTGCTGAGTGGAACGTAACCTTTCTGCTGCGTTCTGACTATGCAAACATTTCCACAGGGAGAGGTCTGTGAGGTCATCGGCGCGTTATCGTTTGCGGCTAGAGGCCCGCTGAGCTCCAGATGGCGCATGCAGGAATTTAAACCGGTATTGATACTCTCTGCCCCATGGTGTGTCAGCTCGCGCGCACGCCTCCCGCTACATACTTTCGGTTTGCACCCCCGCCTCCGGATGCCTTTAAAGTCATTTTTTGGTCAACAATGACGTGGCTCTCAAACCAAACCATTGCAGATTCTTTTCGTAGCGTAATGTGGTTTTATTATTTGTTCCGGGACATTCGTTAGAATGCACACTGTTGTGTGGATGACCTACTAAGCACAGCTGACCTCCCAGTAAATAACGTTGTTTGTGGATGTGCCGGAGCTGGCATATTGAGTGATGGGCGCTGGCACAGGGGGGCTTGGACTTTGGTGGTCCTGCCAAAGATCCCCCCTCCTCCTTAGAGAACGATAAAGGCAGCCTTTAATACACAGGGGATGCGAAGGGGGGTGGGGGGGGGGTGGGCGTTGAAGCTTCTGACATCTGCATGACAAAGCTGTGTGGTGTGAGGTCTTAAGCGCATGCTGACCTCTGCACTGGGTGGGTGGGCACGCAGGATTGATTGCTGGTGATCAGATACTGATATCGATCCCAAGGACCTGCACAGCTGCGATGACATATGGTCGGCATTCGCGGGCCACAGGTCAAGTATTTGTGCCCTGATAAGGGCTATGCTTTTAGTTTTTTTAAAGAATTGTTTTGAGGTTATTTGTATCAAGTGTTACTTTACATATTTACTAATGGGAGAACCAGAGTGCAGATATTGTGCAGCGGGTGGTGAAGTGCCACAACAAGTATGGGAACTGTTATCCTGAGTGCAGTGGGAGCGGCTCAAAAGGTTGCTAAAGAGAACAAAATATCCTGCAACTATTGTGTTGGCCTTTCTGCTTCAGGTAAGTACAGATCTAAAATGTAACACACACACATTTTAAATGAAATATAAATGCAAGTTAAAGTAATATGTGGAAAGTGCACTTTTTCACGTTTTAACAACTCAGTTGGTAAATGTGAACACTGTGACACAGACCTGAATCCTGGTTGGTCCAGAGGATGGTAATTGACATATGCATTTATAGTGTATAAGGCCCAGGCTGCTACCGAAAGTGCTGTGAATATGCAAGACATTGTGTTAAAATTGTACTATTCACAGTATAAGATAAGTTGCCACAAATTGTGCGAAGAGATTAGGGGCCTGATCATGATCTTCGCAGACAGGGTTACTCCAGCACAAACAAACCTGATATCCCGTCCTCCGTATCACGATTCCTTTATATCCTATGGAGATCGTAACACAGCTGCCGGATTATCCGTCACGTTTGTGACTGAGTATTCCATCCTCGGTTTTTAAGATAAAACGTCAATATGTGTGTTTTTTGTAATGAGAAATTATACCATACCCAGTGCAGAACTTTTTCATAAGTTACATTAGAGGTACACACTCTGGAACTCAGCTGGTAACATTTTTACGTTACACCCAAAAAATAACTGTCACTGTAGAGCCGCAAGTGATTAATTCACGTAAAAGCATATACTGGATCCCAAGCAGCCTTTAGATTTTCTGATTAACCAGTTGCACGTGTACATTTCTTTCAGGTAGCAGGGCATACTGGCAAGAAGGCGTGTTTCTTCTCTTCCCTCTTTGCCTTTCCCTTAATTTCACAGTACAAGCAGTTCAGCCAGAGGCATCTCAATGTCAGGTGTAACCGTTCTGGGAGATGTGCGTTTTTTTTTTTTTGTGTTTTTTTGTGTTTTTTTTTTTTTTAACAACGAAGTAAAGAACTGTTTTTGTGTATAGTTAAAAAACCAAAACAAAAAAAACCGGGCACATCGTTCCCAATCGACCCCAACTGCTGATTTTCAGTGACATAGCAAGGCCCATGGAGCCCCTTAAGTGTTGGGGGCAAGGAGGGTGGGGGTTGTCTCAGCACAGTGCCAGGATCTGAAAGCTGCTGGGTGAGTTTGGAGGGGGGCTCAATGTACTTTGCAGAAAGCCTCCCTCAAGCCTCTTTACACCACTGCTAATTTTAAGTTTGTGAAAGGGGTGCCGAACATGTCAGGGCCACTGGAAAAATGGACTGAGTTGCTGTTATGTTTTCCTCATTCTTACGGATGTGCAGCAGTTGCCGTATGTTCAAATTTCTGATCATGATTGGCAGTTTCCAACTAGAAAAAAATGGGTACAATGTTGTTGAAGAAAATGTCCTACCCATGGTGCAGACCCTTTGCAAACAGTTGGTTGCAGTATTAAGATATAAGGTGAAACGTTGGGACAGACATCTTTAATGTTCCCATTTAATAAATTGGACATACATGGGCATGAAAACGGCACTGGTGGATTTGTATGTAATTCAGATATGGTGGTACTAAGCGGTGCTGCTGCCAGGTACTCAGTACCTGCACTTCTTTAACTTGAAAGGAGTACCAGCACTTCTCTGCAGTGTTCCAATGCTTTTGATGTAGATTACCAGCTGCTCTGCAGCATTCAGGTACCCTGCCACAAGGAATCCCTACACTTATGTATTTTAGTTTGAAGCAATTGTACACTAACAATTCATCCTTGTCAAAAAAAATTTGGATTCATGTTTTGTGCAGATTTCATATAATGCCAATGACAAACACAGGAATTATAACAAAATGGCACTCGGTACAGAAAAATCCCTTCAATTTACTTATCTGTTTAATCGCTTCTGTGCCGTGGACATAATGGTTACATCCCGCGGCACAGTGCTCCTCTGCCGAGGACATAACCATTACGTCCTCGGCCTGGAGCTCTCCCTCCGTGGGCTTCCCTCCCACCCCTCCAAGGCAGGGATGGAAGGTGAAGCCCTTCCCCTCCTGACCCCTCCCCCCATGACGTCAACGCATGCCCCCAAGTCTCCCTATAAAAATGGTACCTGTGGGTAGGCCTAGCGCCCGCGACAGGATATGCCGCAAAACCCAACGTGGACACACAACTTTTTCCCAAAGAAAACAGACCTGTTTTTTGCAAAGTGCCTAGCTGTGGATTTTGGCCTCTAGCTCAGCATGTACCAAGGGAAACCTACCAAACCTGCCCATTTTTGAAAACTAGACACCCAGTGGAATCCAAGATGGGGTGAATTGTGGGACTCTCACCAGGTTCTGTTACCCAGAATCCTTTGCAAACCTAAAAATTTGGCCAAAAAACACTTTCCTTTCATTTTGGTGACAGAAAGTTCTGGAATCTGAGAGGAACCACAAATTTCCTTCCACCCAGCGTTCCCCCAAGTCTCCCGATAAAAATGGTACCTCAGTTGGGTAGGTGGGCCAAGTGCTTGTGACAGGGAAGAGCCAAAAACATTTTGAAATTAAGGGGGAACCAAGGCATGTCCAAAAGGGCAGTTTGAACAACAAGAAACATTTTTTAGGCTAAGTGCAGCAGAATTGTTATCAGTATAGATGATACGATGCTGGCTGGTAGGAATTTTGTGGATTCCTGCAGATTCCGGAAGGTTCCATCACAAAAATGTGGGAAAAATGTGTGATTTCAAGCAAAGTTGGAGGTTTGCAGGGCATTCTGGGTCAGAAAATGGTGCGGGTTGCATGTGAGGCACACCACCCTGGACTCACCCAGTTGTTTAGTTTTCAGATGTATCTAGGTCTGGTAGATTTTTCTACATGGCCCAAATGTAAAACCAAAACCCAAAATAATCAAATGCCCTATTTTTTTTATTTTTTTTAAATTCCCTGGCATCTAGTAGACTTTCTCTCTCTCTTCCCTCACCCCCCCCCCCCCCCCAAAAGTGGATCAGTGGTAATTGCCCTTTAAGAGGGTAGGGGCAGAAATGGCCAACAGTAATGTGCCCCCGTAGGGAGCGAAACATGCCCAAGGGGCTGCCCCCCCAACAAACACATACACACACCAATCCCTGGTGCCTAAGTGGTTTCTGCCCCCCCTGGGAGCAAATCGGCCTAATAGAGATTGGCCGATCTGCCCCTAAGGGGGCTGAAATGTCCTAAAATAAATTTGCCCCACTGGGGAACAACCCTTGCCTAAGGGTTCACTCACCATCTGTAAAAAATAATAATAATAAAAAAAAAAATCTGGTGTATAGTGGTTTCTGCCCCCCTTGGGGGCAGATTAGCCTAATTAAAATAAGTTAATCTGCTCCCAAGGTGGGGGGGCGGATGTGGGCAAAAAACAATTTGCCCCCAGGGAGCGGCCCTTGCCAAAGGGGCCATTCCTATTGTGCACAAATCCTTCTTCCCCATCATGCGTCACTGGGTTGGGGGAGTGGAAGGCGAATCGATTCAGGGTGGGTCGGGCACAGGACGAGCTGGTCTCATCCCCAGCACACGGAAATTGTGGTAGAGGACGAGACCAACTCGAACCGGGCACCCAAGGGGGTTGCTGTATTATGCAGTTTAAAATCCCTCTGATGCAAAGGATAGTAGGGGGGATAACAGAACAGTTGCAGTGTAGCATGAATTACTGATGCCGAACATCTGGTGGATATGTTAGACTGAGATCCATGCTTTAAACAAATGTAAGATCTGCTTTTGTGCATACACAACAGACAAGTTGGATGTGTCTTGTTGTTACAAAGGTCTTAAAAGTTGAAGCCTTGTTTGTCATCTAATGTACATGGTTGAAAGTCTGGGAGCCATCCACTTTCCAGATCAAGGCATATTTTGCTGTTACATTGTGCCTTTTGTACTAGGTTTTTCTTCTTATTTATTTTTTATATGTTTCACTTAACTCTTCACAAGTTCTCCTCTGGTGAAAATAGTTTTAGATTCTTAAGCCTTTCATCATATGACTTGTGGTTTAAAACTCATACTTTTTTCTGCCTTATGTTTATGGTGCATCTTTATCATGCTAAAGATGTTGTCTCCAGATTTGAAGCCAAATCCTTAAAATGTGGCCTAGGTACTACCAGTGCTACCACTAAAGCAGTCAGATTGCTAGAATGTACCTGCCCTTTAACTTCCAGGTACTTTCTTTGATTCGTTGACCAGAGCCAATGCCTGTCTATTTATTATGACAGAACAACAAATCCCTGGTTTGCTCAATTTACGACCACTTTATGCTGCATATGTTTATGCAGTTTTACACATATCTTTTCTTCATGTAGAGTTGTGATAAATTTCCCCCCAATTAGTCATATCCGGAAAGGTGCTGCTAATCCATGATAAGGCACATGATCCTTGTTCAGTATACCAGGAACAAGGAGGTGTGGCTGCCATGTCTGACTCAGAAGATTCGGAGGACTGTGGCAAAGAGAAGGTTTGCTTAGTGGAGGTGTCTGGTAGGAGTGTGAAAGCTGATACAATGGTTTAGTTAGGTGGGGCCTAAATTGTGTAATGCTTTGTGTGAGTGAGTAATTTGAACTGTGCACATTTGTGTATGGGTAACCAGTGAAGGCTTCTGACGGGAAGGGAGATGTGCGTGCATGGAGGGAGTTAGAACATATGTTTTTATACTGTATTCTCAATGATATGGAGCCACTTGGGGAGTTTGGTGGCTATTCTGATGTATTGTTTCCATTGACTGGCTTGCTATTGATAAGTGCTTTGGTAACTTTTTAGGTGGTTCATGCTAAGTATTTTTGTAACTTATTAGGTGGTTAGTTCTGGACACGCTTTGAGGCTTTTCATGAGGATCTTGTGCGTGTGGAAGCAGGAGGAGATAATCGAATTGACGTGACTGGCTATTGACAGTTTGTTGTTGACCACAATTCCCAGGTTCCTGACTTAGATGGAGAGGGTTTAGGTGGGCCCAAGTGCTGGTGGCCACTACGCTGAGGACCATAGAGTTTGGTATTTCCTGAAGAGTACTACCTCTGTCTTGTCTTAATTGAGTTTGAGTCAGTTAGACTTTATCCAGAGGGTAACTTATGACATGCACTCGACTAACTTTCTTTGGCTGTTAACGTTGTCCTTGGAGAGGATGGGTAGAGTGTCATTGATGTGACATGATGATGATTCCAAAGGTTTGCACAATGATGGTAAAGGGGGCTATTTATAGATATTGATGAGCGTTTGGCTAGGTGATGATCCTGAGGGACTCTGACATCCAGCTCACTGGGTAGGGACGAAAGCCAACTTTCTGTGTGCATCCTGGGAAAAAGAAGATGATTCATTGAAGGTTTATAAAACAAGTTCTGGACTGGTGAAGGTGTTTGATAAGGATCTGGTTGGAGTCTGTATTGAAGGCCATGGGGTGGTCGAAGAGGAGGAGTGCCGCTGTGTTGCCTTAGTACATGATGGTCTAGATGTTGTCAGTGGCTGGGACGCGGGCGGTTTCAGTACTGCGATTAGGTATGATGAATGATTGGGATGGGTGCAGGTGGCTTGATAGTGGGATTGTCCATGTGGTTAGTCTCTTGTTGATCAGTATATCCAAGACTTTTGCTGGGTAGGGAAGCCTTGAGCTGGGTCTGTAGCTGGCTGGAGAGGATGGGTCTACAGTGGGTTTCTTCTGTACTGGCAAGATGGTGGCATGTTTTCAGGTGTCCGGGCCAATAACTGTGGTTATGGAGTTCTTAAGGATCGGGATGAATGCAGGTGGCCTTGAGGCCTCATGCAAAGGCAAAGTGCAGGCAAGTGTCCAATGTGCTCCTAGGAGGATAGATAATAGGATAGTGGCAGTGTCTGCAAAGGTTATGATGGGTGAACAGGCCAGTGTGGTTCCTCAAAAGCTGCTGTCTCTGAGGAGGGCTGCCAGGATGGAAGGGTACATGTGGGTTGCAAAGCGGTCATAGATTTCTACGGAGGAAAAGTGCAGATGGGGGCAGAGCTCCTTTGATGGGGCCATGGTGGTGGAGCTGGCAGCAGGCATGGTGAATTACTTTACGATGGAGAAGGTTTCTTTGCTCTGTCTTTACTATCATCTATCCATTCTGTTAGGGCTGATCTCTTGGTTTCAGTTGTTTGTGATAATTTCAGAGGACTGCTTTGTTTGTCGTTGTGGAGGAGTCTTCATTGATGCTAAAGCTGCTTGCATTGACACTTGGTGCATCTAAGGTAGTCATTGTACCAGTTCACTTGTGGTCTGGTCCCAGCAGTGGTCTTGGTTTTGATCTGTGATGGCGGTGATCCAGAGACCTAAGTTGTCAATAGAGCAGGCAAGGTAGTTTTGGTGCGTTAGGTGGTGGTTTTGCAGTTCTGTTGACCAGGTTTCTTTGGAGATGGTGTTCCAGTTGTGGCAGGTGGTTTTGAGATTGGGAGAAGGTTCTTCTATGGTGATTTGAAATGAAGGTTGAATCGGATGTGCGAATGGTCAGTCCAGGGGACAGGAGTGGGCTTGTGTACCAAGTGGTTGTCTAAGTTGGTAAAGTTGAGGTCTAGCAGATAAATCGCAAAATGGGTAGGTCTTTCACCTGTTGTGCATGCAAATGTGTTAAGGTTGTTCGGCTTGGTGGTGTAGAGGTGGGTGAGGTCCTGTAAATGGAATTGGAAGTTGATGAGCAGGATGAGAGCTGAAGGGGGATTGATATCTACAGTGGAGTTTCTGAACGCTGCTCTTTATCCTAGTGGTCTGTAGAGCAGGGTTCCTCCCAGGATGGTGGTGTTGGAGATGTTGGGTTTGAATTCTAGATATTTGTCTGTCGCCTGCTGAGGTGAAGGCACAATAGATGTGTTCCTTGAAGATAAATGAGGTCCTTCCTGCTGGTTTACGGGGCCTCTCCTGTTAGTGTGAGTGCCATCCACCATGAATACAAGGTCACCTATCGGAGGCATATGTAGGTTAGAGTCAGGTCTCTGTGAGAAAGAATAGGACTGGGGGAGAGGACATGAGGTTCCAGATTTTGACTTAGGGTTTGGTGAGAGAGCAGGTCTCAAGTAGCATGCAAATAGAGAAGTGGGTGGCATGAAGGAGCAAGTGAGAGCGCAGTGTGGAGCGCCAACAACGTGGAAAAGCAGAAAACTAAAGATTGGGCAAAAGTGGCAAACAAACACGAAGGAAAAAGTTATAAAAAGTGTGACAAAAAGGAGTGAATTAAGCAAAAAAGGAGGACAAATGAGAGGCCAAACGTGAGAGGACAGCTTGAGCAGTGAGGCAAAAAAGTGCTAAAAGTCAGCAAAAAGAGGCAAAATGTGTGAAAGTGGAATGCAAAAAACTGGCAAAAGGTGCTAAAATGCAGATAAAACATGCATTTATCAAACCCAGTAGGTCTGGTGTTGGTTGCTAGCCTTCTGGCAATTTTTGTTTTATCATGGTTTTTGCTAAAGTTTGTTTGGTAATGTGCCCTGCCCTCCAATCTAAAAAAAAAAAGTGCTACAGGCAAAATTTTTTTATTTTATTTTTTGGTCTTTGAGGCTAAACATTACCATAGAACTATCTGCTTCTAAAGAGAACAACTCTGTGTGTCTGAGTTCCCTGTAAAGGTTGGCCAATGGCCAGATTGGGTTGGTACATTGTCCCTTGATGAATGCTGGAGTGGGTGGAAGGAAAATATGAATACCACCAACCACAGGCTAATAGATCAAATCTGGCTGAAAACCCCTATAAGTAACTATGTTATATACATAATTGTAGTAAAATCAAAAGGCCTTGGCTGGCACAGACCTAAAAAATAAAAGTTGAATTGGTCTGGCAGTCTCTCATCCCTTTGAGAAAGGAAGATAGAAAGGAAAGATGGAGGGAGAGAAGGAAATGCAAGTAGAAGGAATACAAGCAACGGAACAAAGGAAAAAGAAAAGGCCCACAGGAGATTTTTGTAAAATTAAAAGGTATTGGCTAGCACAGAACTAAAAAAGAAGTTTAATCAGTCTGGCAGTCTTTCTACCCTTTGAGAAAGGAAGATAGAGAGGAAAGATGGAGGGAGAGAAGGAACACAAAGGAAAATAGGAAGGAAAGCGGAAAAAGCACACAGAAGAGAATGAACAAAAAGGAAAAGAGATTAAATGAAAGATGGAAAAAATAGCATCACTCCATTCAGGACAATTACACATGGAAGCAATCTATTATGCTGTGAAATACCAGCACTCAGAAAAGCAAAACACTCCAAAAAGAGCACTGACAGGCAACATGATCTGTTAAAGATGGAATGTGCATCAGAAGCCGCCTCCTATCACACAAGGCTCTAAACACAAAGGTAAATACTAAAGTAATTATAAAGGTAAAGCAGTAGACTGGTACTTGGGGAAACTAGCTCATGTGTGGATGTGATCCTTGTGAGAGCAAAATGCAGTCACTCAAAGTAAAATTAACCAGTGGTTTAAGTAGGCTGACCCGTTGCTCCATGTTGTATGCTGTAGTGGGTGGAAACAAAATGTGAATTACACCACAGACCAATAGAAGAAGAAATGTGTCTGAAAGCCCCCCTATATAAGTATGTTATACATATTTTAGTAAAATCAAAATGTCTTGGCTAACTCCAGGCCTAAGAAATGGCTAACAGAGGCATAAAGGTGAAATAAGAAGCAACTAGTCTGCAAGTAACACTTATTTTGGGTTTAGTGTTGGTGTTGTGGTGGCTGTTTTCTGTTTCCAGCACTTACACACAAAGGCATATTTGGATAACTATCACCCCAAAACAAATATTTGTATAACATTACTCCAACAAGGGTGTGCATTGTAGGACTCTTATGGCACATGCTGTAGTGATTACATTGTTTTTGACTTATTAGAAGTGGGATTGGTGTAAGAGTCATATATGGGAACACTAAGCTATCCTAAAAGTGTGAGTAATGACCACAACTTGGTGGTAATCCTATTTTGTGCACAGTTGCGATCCCTTTTACACACTGGGGACTAAGTTATTCATTCTCACTGGCTTCCCCCTGAGTTCTCTGCATGCCACGATTTAAAGGGGACCAAAGCACAGTGTGCATTGAGATGCGAGCTGTGTGTCATTCTATCGCCTGTAAAAGCCATCTTCCCTCCTTTTACTGACCACCAAAGATCCCTCTTGCACAGATTCCTAGATGTCTGAAGATTCTTTCTTTGAAATCAACAACCTTCATTTGTTAAGAAAACTGATTACAGAGGAATTACCCAGTTGAGGGCTTAACCTTTAATTAGCATTGCATGCAGGAAGTGACCCCCGGAGACCAGCTATCACCATTGTTAGAGGGACATTGTTCTGTGGCATATTTGATGGGTGTTCTTAAGCGAACAGCGATTAGTAGCACTTCCCTCACCCCCCTCGGTTTGAAACTGTTCTAAAACGTAAACACTTGTGAAACAAGCATTTGCAATGCAACAGGTCTTTCATTTGCTTGAGTTGGAACCATTAGTGTTGTAAACTCCTAACAGGACTTGTCTTGCCACATAAACTGAAAATTAAATGTAATAAAATTTCACACAAGGGGGTAAAGCAGCACGCCATGAGCGTGAAAGAGACTAATCAGAACAAAAAGACTGGTCCGGTTTTGCCTTTTGCATAGTACTAAAAACAAAAAAACTAGAGCGATTGCGCGGTCTACAACCTTGAATAAGCAAAGGGGCGCTTGGATAAACAGTAGACTTAAACTGGTAGTCATGGAAAGCGCTTGATTACTGCCCAGCGAGATCACAATGCCTATGAAAAAAAAAAAAAAAAGTCCAGAAACCATATGGAAAATTTGGAGCCTTTCAGTAGTTGGCCGGTTATCTCAAGGAGGGTAAACACCATAAAAGCCATGAGCTAATGCCTGCCTTTTACTAATGAAATCAAGAAAATGTTAAAAGGCAAAATCAAGAACCTACGAAAGTGATGGGCGTGACATGGGCATGATTAAAAGCCTACAGAGATTACAAACAGGGGCCAGAGCACTTGCACGCTCGACCCTAAAAAAAAAGTCCTGCATTCCCACTTTTGAATCCGCTTTTTCTTTTCACTTTTCTGTTGGGCTTTGCACTAGTATTTTTCCTTGAGTTTATTCCCATTGTCTTAAGTAGTTTATTGCTCCGCAGAAGAATTCCAGCCATTTTCAGAACTGGTTGAGAAGGCAAGCAATAGCCTTGTAGGGACATAAAATAGCCATTTCCCTTTGAAGACGCCAACTAAAAAACAATGTTTTACTGTGTTCCTTTAAACCTTTGTTCGCTCTCACATAGTAACTGTTTTGTTGACCCAGGATATTCTCATTAAAACCTCGACCTTGCCAGTAATTTGTGGGGATTTTTGTGTGTTTTTATTTTCCCCTATAAATTTAATTGCAGCTCCTAATTTGTTAGCGTGACCTTAATCTGTGCTCTGTCATTCTGCAGACTGAATACTGTTTATTGCACTTTTCCCACAGGGGATCCGTTCGGTTATTGAGCTCAACCACCACTGCTGCCCCGCAGGAAGAGAGCGGGTTGTTGGACCACACGAACTCTGCGAAGGCACTGACCTTCTGCAGGCGGCAGCATTACGGGGTGCCGAATACGAGAGAAACGAGCACACCTTCTCGTGGCAGTTGTAGCGGAACTAAAGGCGAGGACCACACTCACAACAAATGTGCGAACTGTGTCCACAGCCGCAAAGATCTGAAAAAGGAGGAGAAAGCCTTGGCGGACCAGGCCCTCTCCTGGCTCCAGAACATTGAAGATCCTACCAACAGCACCCAAGTAGAGATGACTACTTCAGGATCCTCGCCAGCTGGACCACCCCAAGATTCAGAAACGAGAGGCGCCCAAAATAATGACGCAAGCCAAAAAGCCTCCCCAACAGAGAGCGATGAAGATCACATGTATGCGATCCAGGCCCTGGAGCGCAAAGTAATGTCTTTGGAAAGGCAGCTTCGGGATGCTATGGTGAGTTGTAAATGGGTAAGATGGAAAGCACTGTACTGCGCGCTATTCATGCAGCCGGGCGATTGCGCTTTGCGAAGTCTTGCGGTGGATCAAATGCAAAGGGGGGGATTTGTTGTTTTAAATACAATGGGTTAATAATCTATGCGTCTTGCTTGTGTAGTGCTTATGCTGCCGCTATAGAGCTCACTTGGCTAATCAGGGGGTGCAGATAGGCCTCCTGGCCCGCACTGAGAAGGAGGAAATCCATCGCAATCCTTATGTCTGAGGAAGTCTGACTATTCCCGGAGAGAGGGCTCGCTTCGACTGAAATGGCTGAAATCCCGGAGAGAGAAAATCTGGCCCTTATTTATGGCCACGGTGCACTGAACTAGGTCAGCGATGTGAAAGTAATGCTTTACCTGGATCACTGGCCAGTGCAGAGAGTGACGGGGGAAACATGCTGCTGTGGCTATGCCACAGTAGTAGAGCGTTTGTTTTCTGTAGTTACTGCAAACAAAGTAGCAGGACCTTACTACAGCCAAGATCAGCGCAGTAAGAATAATCCACTCTGGGCAGAACAACAGCCAACATAGCTTGACCCAAGGATGGCTGCTCTGCTAGGGAACACTTTTCCTCTAGTGCATTAAGCAGGAGAGTTCCATTCTCATCAGTGCGACTATTTGGCAATCGTTTGATGAATTAACCTAAATAAACAAGATTTTCACATTTGCAATTGGGTTTGGACATTCACCCGAGGCTTCAGACCGGCTGGTGATAGGTTAAACCACCACTGGTTCTCCTGTTAGCAGGATGTGTATCGTTAGCTTGTTTAAATAGTGTTTATCAAACCGTAAGGCTGCTTCGAAGCCTTAAGTAGAACAGAAGCGGCGAGCCAGCTTTCTTACTCCGTTTTAAGGACCCTGCACCTGCCTCGCGCATACTCGTTCCCCATTTGAGGACTGTGTATTTGCACATTTGTCAGATGTCGAGCATTTTTAAAGCGCTCGTAGCCATGTTGCACAAGCAGTTCTCACAATATTTAGTTAATGCCCCATATGCACTGCATAAGGCCCCCCCACCCCCGTGCTTTCTTGCGTTGGTAAGATATACCCTCTAGTGCCCTTGATACGTCCTCCTTCCACCTCTGTGCTGAGGCCAACCCACCTGCGACTGTGCATCCTTTAACTAGCTGTCCATCAGGGTTGATGGCACTAAACGTTTGACTACCTCAGTTCCTTTGTGGATCCGGATAATCTCCTGTTCCTCGGGAAGCCTGGCGTTTAGAGAAATCTTATTTTGCAAAGTTTATTGCACTTAGTCTCGACCGTGATGTAAAAATCCTTGTCGGTCAGCCCGTCCGCCAGTGGTTTGAACTGTCAGTTTTACGCAGTTATCCTCTTTGTTGGGGGATACAGGTTGATGAGGGGAGGGGCTGGTAGAATACCTTGGGTTTGGAGTGAGATATTTACTTGTTTTAGGAGCTATGCCTAAAGCCAATGGAATTGCACTTCTTTGGCACATTTCCAATTAAATAATGAACGCTGCTGCTCTTGTCTACCTATGCAACCATCTCGGCATAATTTCCAGTTTTCAACTTGAGAAAAAAAAAAAAAAGGATCCAAAGTTATTTTGGGGGGAAAAAAGTAGTAACCGTTCAGGGGGTCCTTAATACGTTCAGTATTCAAGAGACTAGCAGTGGAAGAAAGGAATTTTGTCTACAACATGAGCATACTAACATTTAAATGTAACTTGCAACAAGACGGGAAGATTTCTTTTTTATCATGATTTTTTCTTACGAAAATGCGTTTTAAAAAAAAATGGTGGTTTTCAAACAGGCAGAAATATCAAGCGAGCACTCGAGATTACAGAAAAATCCTAAATATGCTGCATCTTCTGTTTTATTTTTTAAGGTCTTGCGCCTTGAATCCTTCAATTGTCCTAGTGAGAGGTGTGCATTATACAGGTATAATGTACAACCAGCACGATTCTACATGAGTAGTTGATGAAAGAGGTGCTCCTTGCAGTCTTGGTGCGGGCACAGTACTCCTTAAACTGAAGAACAGTTTTAAAATGGAACTGACGTACAAATTAATAAGTAGACACACTTCATTGCAGTATGTACACGTGGCAATCATTTATTACTGATTAACGTTTTGAGATAGGATGGGATAAATACGTAGGCTTGCCTATCAGTAAACCTTTCTGTTTTGGATTATCTGACGCTTTTGCATCCAGGTTTATTAAAAACAGAGGTGTAATACTGCTGCAGTCTATGCCACATCATTTGCCTTTTATGTCCCTTAATTTAGTGAGCCCTGGCGAATGATTTAGCACCGCATAATTCCAGTGGCTTTGCTTTATGTGCCCTTTGCTAGCTTCAGAGGACTGCGGGGGAATAGAGCAGGTAAAGTGTGCTCCTTTTAGAAAGGGAAGCTTTTAGGCACATTCTGATTGCCAGGACATTACAGTGAATGTGGCCACTTCGATACTTCCGCAGCCAGAAGCAGCGAGTCCAGGTAGCGCTTAATAACTTCTGCATAAATGTCGGGTGACAACGTGGCGCTTTCTCTTTAGGCCTGTCCGTGGACCCCATGCTGTGCGCTGAATTAACATTAGGCAGGTGATGTAGTGGAGCCCACGTAATGTGGCAGTCTGTTCCTAAATGTAATGTTAGCTACACTGTGCGTTTTGCAGCTGGGGTTGCTGTTTAAGAACGTAAGTTGAATGCACTGTCCCGAGGTGATGCTGACAGGTGGTTTCCTTCAAACGCTGCTACACATACGGGTTTGCGTTACTTCTGTTGAACTCTCAAAGTTAAATCACGTGTTCTTGTTCTGCTCAATCATAAAACGTCTATTCTTTCTTTAATATTGTCTTCTTCTGTGGCCAGGTTAGACATGACACGGCCGTGGCGGAGGCAGAAAACCTCAGGCGGCGGACACAGCAGATTGTAGTGGATGCCAAACAGTTCGGTAAGAGGATAGCAAACTCGCTTGGCAAAGAAACTGACAGTAAATATTTACAGGTTTGGCTATAACGTCGCCGAAGTGCGGCCAAATGGTTTATCGGAACTGGAAACCTTACATTTCTGCTAAACCTGAAACTTTTCCAGGAACTCACATTTGCAACAATGACGGCCTCTAATTAGCTCACTTCTAGATCTAATCTTATGTTCGTGGCCAGGATCCTATCATGGGCTCTAATTTGAATATCCCGGTTTCTGACTTTTGCAACAAGTTCTGACCTTCCCCGCTTTTGAAAGTTGGCCGAGATGTGGAAACTGGCTTCAAAGCTAAATTCTGCCTCACAGCTAAATTATGCTACTGTTAAGTCTAGAACCTTAAATGCATCATCCAACTTTAATTCTTGATCAGGCAACCTAGCTTCAAGATACTCTCTCTTGTTACTTTTGATTATTCTCCTCCACTTCGTGTGTTTTTCGTTGGTTACTATGTTTTACTTGTCTGCTGCAAGGCACATTACTTCGTTTTGGCTTAACATTTCTCTTATTCCTTTAGGCATCCACACTTTCTGCCGGGACCTGGTTGTCATAGCTGACTGCCTGACCAAGATGTCCGAGGACCTGGTGAAAGAAGAGTCCGCTGGCCTCACCATGAAAGACGTATCCGAAAGCGTGGCTGATATGGAAGTCCAGCTCCAGGACATCTTCCAAAAGCACGGTCTGACAAAAATCAGTCCTGTAGGAGGACAGTACACACCCTATGAGCATGAAATCGAAAGCCACGTTCCCACAACCGGGGTCACACCGGGCACTGTGGTTGCCGTTACACGGACTGGCTACCGTCTCCATGGCCGCACCCTTCGATATGCCCTGGTGCAAGTGTCAATGGAGGGACGTACTACATCAGCTTGAACATTGAGGCCTACAGTTAAAAGGGATCACTGAGCCTTTAAACCCCGTCTATGTGATACTGCTTGACCTAGAACATTTGGCCTAACAATTGTTGTTCAAGTGGCTTGTCCTCGGGCCAATTTAGTTGAACTTACCTCAATGGCGACGGTGCCTGCGTAATTTCTGGAATGATTGAACAGCGGAGATTCCAGACAAATGTTACTGAAATATTGTGCGATGCTACAATAGTTTTTTCGAGTTTTCGCAGCTAGCGCCGCTTCGTCCATGAGAGTGGTGGCTCAAAGGGAAGAGTGGAGATTGTTTGCTAAGAGTGGCCTTGGCTTCTCTGGGAATCTCCATATTACCCACCTGGTCACTCTGCCTCAGTTTCCATTTTTCTTCCATTTTAGGGAGCGCCCAAGCCCTAGACTTTGTATGTTGTTTTTATGTTTTATTTATTGTATGTGGTAGCTTTTTGGAACACTTGGCCTTCCACAACGCTATTTTGAATGATTTGCATCGTTCTCAAATTCTTTGAACAAAGATTCACAAAAAATCTTCCAAAATGTTTACAATAACAAATAGCTATTGTACATAGGATATTTTCATATGTTTCTATTTACTAAAATAATTAGCATGTTAGAGGGAGATTGTTATTTTAGTGTTGGCCAATAAAAGTAAACACATCTATCCTAGTGATACATACTTATTTAGTTGAGCAGAGACTGTGATGCTTCTTTTGACAAAAACAACGTATCACCAAAGTTCTGTCTGAGAAAAGTGAGCGACCATCTTATGGCCGCACTTTTAGGGCTGGCCACTGTTCAGCGTGAAAATTCCCACCTGTGGATTCATTACTTGTATCTGGGCTTTGTAGTGGTAGGCCTTACCGCCCAGCCTATGCTTCATCACTGGCTAGATAGGTGTAAGAAAGCAATAGCTGTGTGCATCTCATTTTTGGGTTTGACATGATTGGTGCTTCTGCATTATAACAGTCAAACTCCAAAAAATGAGTCTGCTTCCTTCGCTCTAGACTGGGTCTAGAACTTTAGCCATTGGCTACCGCTACAGGGTGTTTATCCTGTGTCCTTCACCTCCGCTCCAGTGCTTGCGTTGGACTATATGAGGGACTAATTTGCAGCTATAGACCGCGGACTACTGCGGGCTCCCTCTCCAATGTATCACTCTAATATCTTACTGCTGCATGCATTTGCACATTGTGCACACACTTTTTGGCTTGCTTCCTTTCACGTTTTGGCTTATTTCTGTAGCATCTGTTTTCAGATGCTTTTGCCTTCCGTTTGATACTATAGGTTTAACATACATAAGGACAGTGGCACAGTTATAGTTTGAAGACCCTCTTCTAATTGCAGAAGGCTGTGTGGTAGATATGGGACAGTTAAAAGAAACAGATTTTCCGATGTTGAAGTGCAGAACACTGTCCTCTACTTTGGTCTGAATGTTCAAAGTCCTTTACGCATGTCGTTCCTCATGCGTGATCAAATTGGAGAAAATGTTTTGGAAAATCTGAAGATCATAACTCCTATATGCCTCTATTAACGCGTCTGACCTTATTTTATTTGTTAATGATTGGCTATAAGGGGACGCGTTAGAGGATCGATGGACCTTTTGACTGCATTTAAGAAGTTCCAACCCTAAACCCAATACATCATAATCATCATCAAACAAACAGTAAATATCTTGGGAGTCAGTAACTTATCACATACCAGGACCCATTTGGTCATGAATAACCATACCTTTAATAGAAGTTAGAAAATGTATTTCCTTAGAATAACAATGCTAATATCACATAGTTTTGTGACTAATCTATCTGATAAACATATAAAAACTACACTGGTTGACTAAATCTCAAGTTTACTAAAGCTTTGATAACTAACCCCTCTAATGCCACAGTACAAATCAACAATAAAAGTAACTGCGCAATGGAAATAGCATAAATTTGGATTCAGCAACTGAGTAACAACAATAGCGGTTTTTGTTTGATGGAGTAAATCTCACTAACCACGGATTAGAATGGCATGTTTGGGCTTCATGCAAAACATTTTAGTCAACACAAATTTTAAAAACGTCTAACTATGGCGCTGCCAACAAGGCAGCAGTTGGTACCTAGAAACAAAAGGCAAATATGCAACAAGCATCAGCACTTGTTCTACCTCTCCTCATGGATCGGCAAGCTGAAATTATCTTCGTCAGGTGGACATCAGCTCGGTCAGCAACAGGGCCATGGAGGGTTTGGAAATTGGGCTCTAAGCTCTCCAAACCATTAATAAGCAAGGTCTAAGGTATCAAGCATTCGGTATCAAAGTCTAAGTAATAAACTATCAGGATCTGTTCGGCCCCTCCAGCGGGGCAGGGAGAGTGAGATGAAGTAGTAATAATAATCAGAGTCTTGCTCTGCAGTCTGGTTAAGTTTAATTTGCCTAAAGATTTCCTATGTTGCCATTGATCAAAGAATCATACGTTTTCAATTTGTCCAATAAAATGAAGAGTTTAAATCTAAGATATAACTAATCAGTCTTTCACACGTCTATGATTGGCTCCTCTTCTGCTTCCGTTGTCAGGTAACATTTTAGTATCCACCTGTACCTTGGTCAGTGCATCCATTGGTAGTTCCTGCGGACACTGCAGTCTCATGCTCCAAGTAAACAATTGTAACAGTTTGAGAACAACTTGATTCTACAAGCAGTTTCTCATGAGAAAGCTACAGACATCCGCTAGGATTTGGTCAACCCAGTGGAAAACATACATGAATTAATTCTGTGACACTTTTTCACAATTTGTTAAAACAGTACAGTTTAACATGAGGCAGTGCAACTAGGCACAAGCCTTGCTAACTTAAGGCCTACAACTTATAAAGTGAATACATATTGCAGATTCATTAGTATAGCCTGCTACTGCTTTTATTTAACGTAAATACTTCAATTAATATCAATAAGCCCATTATTAAAAATACTTCGTGATAAATGCTGGCCACTCAAGCGGGCAAATTTTCAAATTGCGCATTATTTTTCAATGTTAATTGATTTCTATGCAGAATCATTATCAAATACACATGAATATTTTTAATAAAAGTTTAGCGTTCACACCTCTTATCCCATAATTCAGCAGAGACAGCTAGAGTACTGCTGAATACCTTGCCCAGGGGGTCCTGCGGCTGTCTTATGATGGTGACACTACCACCTCCTCCGTTGCAATTTTTACCTTATTGGTTTAGCGCATATCTGCTACTGGGATGGCCAGTTAGCTCTGTGCATGCATCCCGGCATGACTGGTGTCTCGAATGTGTGTTTTTGAAAGGTGATTTGAGAAATGCAGTATCAGTTCTGGGGAGAGTGGTGTGGGATCGATGGGAAATGGTCTGCTAGCATATTGTATGCAGGGTTTGTAAATTGACGTGCATTTCCTGATCTCTTTTCTCTTCACTGGAGTTGATCTTGGATGTAGTAGAGTGCCAGGGCCAGACACTTTGTTAACATGTATGCTCATAAATATTATGCAGGCAAGCAAGATGGATAAGACCTGCTGGGAGGCGATAGGCACAAGGTGGAGAGAAAATATTAAGTGGTGCAGTCAAGACTTTGTACAGATTGGTGATCTGTTACTTTTGCCTCTGCTGAAATAGTGTCCTTTCTGCTGAGTTGGGTGTGGGGGGAGGGTGTGTGTGTGTGTGTGTGTGTGTGTGTGTGCGCGCATGCAAAACATGATCAAAAAATGGGGCAATGATAATTATGCAAGAACGAAAGATGAGGAGCACACCAGGGGACTGCTGTGGGTGATGAATGAACCACTCTGTACAGTATACCTCTTATAACCCCAACAGTGGGACGGTAACACCTATCTATGGGAAACGTGGGACATAAAGAACCACTGGAAAATGAAGAACTCTTATGGAGACACACACAACCCCCTCCACATCCCCCCCACCCCCAAAAAAAAAAAAAACTCCTATTGTGGGGTCTCTGCCATCACATAAGGGGTCAGTAACTTAGCGAATTTGGGTAAGACCCACCGCAGTGGCGGCTTATAGATAAATTGGATTTGAGCCCATTTGTGTCACTGGATCATTTCACTTGTGTCACCTGCTTGTTTCAGTATTTGTTTTTCAATTCACACAAACGGATAGGCGCTAATGCACCCTGGCATGAATTTACTGTGTTACCTGCATTTATGCCATCAATATGAGTATGACTATTGAATACCTAACAGTGTACTTTTTAATGAGCTTTGTGTTTTCTCATTTTAAGTCGGTTCTTAGATATCCCCAGGTATACTACACTGTGAGGACATTTACTTTGTAATTGGGTTACCTTTGCTAATACCACACATACTCTTCCCCAATCGATTAGGTTTTTCTAGGTCCCGAGGAATTGCCCTGATTGATATTGACACTTGAGGCAAGAAATATGTTGACCTTTACATACATTGCCTTATGAGCTGCATTGGATCATTATTTTCACATTCAGCCACCCACTGCTTTTAATCATAACACAAGAACCCACCAATTAGAACTCACTAGCGTATCTCTTAGCTATTTTTAATTCACATTACACTAATCTACACCCAGAGCACCTCCATCCAATGCTTCACATCGGCACCCTATGTTCAAAAGATCTCCAGCAAAGAGCCCCCTCAAGGGTAGTATGCATTCAGCGCGCTCTCCACAATACTTGAACATTTTATTATTTACTCTTTATATTTTTATTTTTCCAATCTGCATGATTAGTTTGCAAGGGAAATATACCAGTTCATATTTATTATTTTTCACAAATCTAAAATAGTGTTAATACTTTCATCTTTCTGATTAAAACCATCATTACAGTAAGGCACTTAAGTTATGGCCAGAAAGATGGTTCACCGGCATGAGTGTTTCATTGAACAGGTCGGTGTTTCCTCCACCCCACAAGTATGGATCCTAGAGTCCAACTCAGTCTTTAACCATTCCTACTTGGAAAAAATGAGTCAATGCTTAATTTGTAAATAAAAACTTGACGGTGCCTGTAGGAAGTTGGCTCTGTATGTGCTATTTCAAAGTAAGGAATAGCATGCACAGAGTCCAAGGGTTCCCCTTAGAGGTAAGATAGTGGCAAAAAGAGATAATACTAATGCTCTATTTTGTGGTAGTGTGGTCGAGCAGTAGGCTTATCAAAGGAGTAGTGTTAAGCATTTGTTGTACATACACACAGGCAATAAATGAGGAACACACACTCAGAGACAAATCCAAGCCAATAGGTTTTGTTATAGAAAAATATCTTTTCTTAGTTTATTTTAAGAACCACAGGTTCAATTTCTACATGTAATATCTCATTTGCAAGGTATTGCAGGTAAGTACTTTAGGAACTTTGAATCATTACATTAGCATGTATACTTTTTACATAAAACACAATAAGCTGTTTTAAAAGTGGACACAGTGCAATTTTCACAGTTCCTGGGGAGGTAAGTTTTTGTTAGTTTTTGTCAGGTAAGTAAATCACTTACAAGTCTCAGGTTTGGGTCCAAGGTAGCCCACTGTTGGGGGTTCAGAGCAACCCCAAAGTTACCACACCAGCAGCTCAGGGCCGGTCAGGTGCAGAGGTCAAAGAGGTGCCCAAAACGCATAGGCTGCAATGGAGAGAAGGGGGTGCC
The DNA here is from genome assembly GCF_031143425.1 of Pleurodeles waltl. Classification (NCBI taxonomy): domain Eukaryota; kingdom Metazoa; phylum Chordata; class Amphibia; order Caudata; family Salamandridae; genus Pleurodeles; species Pleurodeles waltl. Next base: position 638,808,464 of record NC_090446.1, on the reverse strand, counting down.
CCGGTTCCGGTCTGCCAGCAGGTAAGTACCCGCGTCTTCGGAGGGCAGACCAGGGGGGTTTTGTAGGGCACCGGGGGGGACACAAGTCCACACAAAAAGTACACCCTCAGCGGCACTGGGGCGGCCGGGTGCAGTGTAGAAACAAGCGTCGGGTTTTCAATGGAAATCAATGAGAGATCAAGGGATCTCTTCAGCGTTGCAGGCAGGCAAGGGGGGGGCTCCTCGGGGTAGCCACCACCTGGGCAAGGGAGAGGGCTTCCTGGGGGTCACTCCTGCACAGGAGTTCCGTTCCTTTAGGTGCTGGGGGCTGCGGGTGCAGGGTCTTTTCCAGCCGTCAGGAAATGGAGTTCAGGCAGTCGCGGTCAGGGGGAGCCTCGGGATTCCCTCTGCAGGCGTCGCTGTGGGGGCCCAGGGGGGATAACTTTGGTTACTCACGGACTCTGAGTCGCCGGAGGGTCCTCCCTGAGGTGTTGGTTCTCCACCAGTCGAGTCGGGGTCGCCGGGTGCAGTGTTGCAAGTCTCACGCTTCTTGCGGGGAGTTGCAGGGGTCTTTAAATCTGCTCCTTGAAACAAAGTCACAGTTCTTTTTGGAGCAGTACCGCTGTCCTCGGGAGTTTCTTGGTCTCTTGGAAGCAGGGCAGTCCTCTGAGGATTCAGAGGTCGCTGGTCCTGGAGAAAGCGTCGCTGGAGCAGGGTTCTTTAGAAGGCAGGAGACAGGCCGGTAGGACTGGGGCCAAAGCAGTTGGTGTCGTCTTTCTTCTTCTGCAGGGGTTTTCAGCTCAGCAGTCTTCTTCTTCGGTAAGTTGCAGGAATCTAAATTCTTAGGTTCAGGGGACCCCTTAAATACTAATTTTAAGGGCGTGTTTAGGTCTGGGGGGTTAGTAGCCAATGGCTACTAGCCCTGAGGGTGGGTACACCCTCTTTGTGCCTCCTCCCAAGGGGAGGGGGTCACATCCCTAATCCTATTGGGGGAATCCTCCATCTGCAAGATGGAGGATTTCTAAAAGTTGGAGTCACTTCAGCTCAGGACACCTCAGGGCTGTCCTGACTGGCCAGTGACTCCTCCTTGTTTTTCTCATTATTTTCTCCGGCCTTGCCGCCAAAAGTGGGGGCCGGGGCCGGAGGGGGCGGGCAACTCCACTAGCTGGAATGTCCTGCGGTGCTGGCACAAAGGGGTGAGCCTTTGAGCCTCACCGCCAGGTGTGACAGCTCCTGCCTGGGGGAGGTGTTAGCATCTCCACCCAGTGCAGGCTTTGTTACTGGCCTCAGAGTGACAAAGGCACTCTCCCCATGGGGCCGGCAACATGTCTCTAGTGTGGCAGGCTGCTGGAACCAGTCAGCCTACACAGATAGTTGGTTAAGGTTTCAGGGGGCACCTCTAAGGTGCCCTCTGGGGTGTATTTTCCAATAAAATGTACACTGGCATCAGTGTGCATTTATTGTGCTGAGAAGTTTGATACCAAACTTCCCAGCTTTCAGTGTAGCCATTATGGTGCTGTGGAGTTCGTGTAAAACAGACTCCCAGACCATATACTCTTGTGGCTACCCTGCACTTACAATGTCTAAGGTATTGCTTAGACACTGTAGGGGCACAGTGCTCATGCACTGGTGCCCTCACCTATGGTATAGTGCACCCTGCCTTAGGGCTGTAAGGCCTGCTAGAGGGGTGACTTATCTATACCTGCATAGGCAGTGAGAGGCTGGCATGGCACCCTGAGGGGAGTGCCATGTCGACTTACTCGTTTTGTTCTCACCAGCACACACAAGCTGGCAAGCAGGGTGTCTGTGCTGAGTGAGGGGTCTCCAGGGTGGCATAAGATATGCTGCAGCCCTTGGAGACCTTCCTTGGCATCAGGGCCCTTGGTACCAGGGGTACCATTTACAAGGGACTTATCTGGATGCCAGGGTGTGCCAATTGTGGATACAAAAGTACAGGTTAGGGAAAGAACACTGGTGCTGGGGCCTGGTTAGCAGGCCTCAGCACACTTTCAATTCAAAACATAGCATCAGCAAAGGCGAAAAGTCAGGGGGTAACCATGCCAAGGAGGCATTTCCTTACAGTGCCCAAAGCCCTCCTCTTAAACATGCGGCTGCTGCAATTAAATGTGCGAACACAGAATACTGAGGCACCGTAATCCTAAAGCCATCTCCGGCCTCTTCAATCCATTTAAAGCCACTCCATGCCCTTTCAGCTCACTCTTTCAGATTTCTGTTTACTTCCCATTGTGACTCTTATTTCGTTTTTCTCCTCCTCTCTTTCCCATATGTGTCTTTTGCTCGCAGTAAATACTTCAGGCAAAAAAAATACGTTTCAGCCCTCAAAAATAAGTTCCGGTGCTCCACACTGGAAACAACAAGCACAAATTAAGCACTGAAATGAGTGCAATTGGATAGGGTAGTGCTAAATATGTCACTTAAGCAACAAGAGGTTTTGGTTTGTTGTAAACAACAAATGTAGGTAGCTAAGTATATTTCTCTCCCAACCCAAATCTTCATAAACAGCATGTTTTAAAATGCTGGCGAGTATATAAAAATGGCAAATACTTGTGGAGCAGAAGTGTCTTTCCAACTCCTTGAACCCCAGTTCCCTGACCAGTGTGATTACAGCCTGAGTGGATTAATCAGTTATCTATTTTAATGTGTTTTTAGGCTATGCATGAAGAGTTGTAGACCATTGGTGATCTGTACCTTACAAGACTAAGCTACACCAGGTACTAAGTCACTGTGACTGATTCACAGCAGCAGTTATGAGTATGAGAAATAGTACTACAGGATTATTATTTTGTTATACTCCTGTGCCTTTGTGAATTGGCACTGAAACGTGCAAGTCCTTCTTAGCAAAAGTGCAAACAGGGTGCAGCTCTTCTTATTTGCACTAATGTATGTGAATCTCCCGTTAAATTTCCTTTTTAGGGTGGAGCCTGCGAGTGCATGCGCTAGCACATGCGTCTCGCTTGCGAGAGACTGCTGTGTTCAGTACAGGGCTTTGAGCCTGCCTGTACCTCACAATTTGTCGGCTTGCCTGGCACTCTTCTTTACAGCCTCATAATTAGTCAAAGCATGCCTGGCATCACTTCTGTTTCTCAGTGAGGAGCAGGGATAAAGCACTAATTGTTGCAACTTAATTTGTTCCCGTCCGCTGCTCCCAACGTGAGCGAGGTACTATTTGTTGTTTTTAACTTGGAGTGCCCGCAAACGGAAGGCTGGTGACTGGCAAAAACACGCGCAGCAGGCACAAAATTGCAAAGTTTTATTTTTTTTAAAGCTAACTTTATTTTATGCTCCGTTTCTTTTCATGTTTGCATTTGTTTTTGCTCGTGGGTGCTGTTGTCAAAAGATGACAATTAACTTGCTCGAAATATGGGAGACCTGTTGCATTGCGAATGCTTGGTAAATGTTTTGGGGCCAATTCTGAAAGGCATGTGGGGGTCTGTAAAAGAGTACCACAGGACCACTAATTTATGTGTGCCAAATGCCTTTGTGAATAGGCTCCCGAATGTGCTCAAAAGCCAAACAAACCGTTGACCTTCTCTGAGGCCTACCTTCGAAACTCAATGTGGACTACACATTGCAGAGATAAGGACGGGCTACGCCTGCTGGCAGGAGGGCCTGCCTCAAGACAACTTCAGAGAAACATTACCTCCTCCCAACCACCACACACGCCCTTCCAAACAAAATGCTACCGATCTGGCTTAATGTGGCAAAGTGTAGTGTGCCACAGTATAGGAAAGTTACACACAGACTAGAAAAAGCCAGTTTCAGAAAACGCTTTATATAAAGGTTTAGTTTAAAAATAAATAATTGTAAAAGTACATACAACTGTACTCTCACTGCTACACTAGCTTCTAGCAAAATATTCCAAACATTTCGCAATAATACAGTGATGCATGTCTGTTTAGAGTGTTTAATCCTGTTTTTACTGATTGGCTAATGTGCGAAATGCTAACGACTAAGGACTGTTGGACCTCAGTAGCCCCTGGCACTCGCTTTGCCTCTCTCGGCATTTCTTGTTTTTATCATAAACTGGCCTTTTAACACTACTACCGTTCTGCCTTTTCATAACATTGTCTCGAATCAATAATCTTCTACTTGTGACATACACTTTCCTAGAACACGCTTTTATCTGGAGTTTGATGTTATCTTGGAACAGTAATCAGCCAGTATGTTTCTTGTCCCTGCTCACGTGGAGATATACATTCCTTTTCACTGACTGACATCAGTGGAGAAGTTGCATTCCTATACATCGAATGATGCAACATCAATGGATGTCTTTATGATTGTCTTTCTCACATTTTAATTTCATTTTCCGTTATCAGTAGTTACCTGGTTCAGGGGAGATTGAATCCAGGTGGCAGGGTTTGCTAGACCAAAGTTAAGCCCTTCCTTTGTCCAATCCTTTTTAAATTACAAGGGCTGACTCGTGCTCGGCCTCTGGGCCTTGCCCCAATGCCGGCCTTGAAAACCGGATGCAGAGCGCCTAGGGCAAGCCCGTTTGCACCTGGACTGCAACCGGCACCCCTGCCTGATTGAAGCAGCATTTCTTTGGAATTATTAAACAATTTGAAGCAACTGGTAAGTAAGTCTTCCTCATTATGTTTCAAATTTAAATTCGGTCTGGAACACCATAGTTTTGTTTTTAGAAATTGCTTATACTCTTGCGACATTAAGCCTCTCCCACCCCTGGCTGTATTTGACCAAAGCCCTCGTGCGTTCCCCTCTAACAAAAATTCTCAGGGCTCTAAACTAAAATATACGCTCCTAAACTCCTTTTCAGCTGTGAAGCAAGGGATTTAACTGTTTAATCATACGTCCCTGACATTGCATTTTTAACAGAAACTTGGGCAGATATTTTTCTGATCCTGATTCGGCCACGGTACTGCCTCCGGCCATGATATCGGCAGATTTGGGCGAGTAGAAGCGAGGGGGGGCCTAGCAATAATTCACCGCGAGCGCCTCAACCTCACTGGTGAATCGTCCAAAATAAAGAATTGCGGTGCTCTTTACTTTAAATGTAATGTGAGCAGTAACTCCATGCTTTATGGGCCACTCATCTGCAGCCCCCAGGACCCTAAAACAAAGCTCCTGGAAGCACTTGATTCGTTGTTGGAAGCTGCCATCCAATTTGTAAACTACACAATCGTAGGTGACTTAAGTTTTTTTCACTTGGAAGAAAATACAAAAACCTTGATCTGTAATCTAACGTGTTTAAACCTCCTCCAATGGGTCAGTGCTACTGCACATTCTGAGGAGCACACTTTCAATGGCATTTTGACAAAGCACGCAGATTTACAGCTGGAAGAAATCCTTCCCCTCACATGGTCGGATCATATGGCAGTGGAGTTTAGTTTTAACTTGTACTTGGGCAAATCCACAACTAAAAATCCAGGCCAGACTACGTTAGTAAGGGCTTGGAATAAAACCTGAGCGAGTTTAGTCATACCCTGGAGACAACCTAACCATCTTTGGCAGGTGACTCCATCTCTGCCGCTGAAGAATAGAAGGAGGGGCTCAACCTAGTTGCTAATAAATTGGCCCTGGTTAAATCCATTAAATCTTTCAGAAATAATCCAACTGCTCCTTGGTTCTCCTCCAATCTCGGAGAACTGGAAAAGAACTGTAGGAGACAGGAAAGGGTCTGGAGGAGTAAATATTCCGCTGAGGAGAAAATAAAATATAAACAACTGGTTCAGAATTATAAAAAATATGATAAAGAACGAAAAAACTAACTTCACAGAAAAAATAAATAACTCAAAGAACTTGCCCCTAGAGCTTTTCAAACAGTTCAGGAAACTGCATGTCCTCACTGTAGTCAGTTAATTTCCAGTCAAAAGTTCTGCAATAATCTAGCAGACTTCTTTAAAGATATGGTAGACTCTGTATACAGGGCTTTCAACGTCACATTAAATTCTAGCAGCCACCCCATGGTTCATGACTCGGCAAAGATGAACCACCCCAAGCTTAGTTTCCCTTCTCTCTCCACTGAAAGTGTGTGCGTGACCTGATTAAACTGACTAAATCGGGTGCTCCATCTGACCCCTGCCCACCAAAAATATTTTATGAGATGGCAGTTACACTGCCCCCCTCTATTACTTTATTACTAAACCAGCTTATCAACACGGATATCTTCGCATTAGAGTGGAAAAAAAGCAAACATCTTGCTGCTGCTCAAAAACCCATGTTAAATCCCAAGGAGGAGATGAATTATAATCCTATTTCGCACTTTTTTCTCCAAAATCCTAGAGTAACACACAAATGCTGTGTTCTCGGTATACCTCAACCATAACGAGATCTTGGAGGGACCCAATTCGGCTTCAGAAAGGCTCATAGTACAGAGTTGGCTTTATTAGTAGTCGGTGGCTGCAAATCTGAAGGTGTTGGGCAGGGGGAAGAAGGATGGGGTGGGCGAGGGGGAGAAGGTGGGGGCACTTACCTGTGCTGCCGCTGGCCACCTCGCTCCTTTTCATTCTTGCTGCTGATGGTGTCCCAGCAGTCCCCAGGACTGGAGTCCTGGGGACTGCTGGGACACCATCAGCAGCAATCCTGGTGCTGCTCTCATGCTATACCTAGCATAAGAGAAGCACCAGGATTGGTCTGAGTGGCTTGGTCTGCTGCTCACAGTGCATGGGAGTCTGTGCTGTTTCTCCAACCCAGCTGTGCAACACAGCTGGGTTGATGAAACCTAAATGCGCATGTCTGTTTGGCCAGCCTAAGACGACTGGTCAAACTGACATGCGCATTTAAGTGCACTCCACTACTCTTCCACCTCGGCCCCACCCCTCCCTGCACACGCCGGCGCAGCCAGCAGCAGAAAAATTAAGTTATAAAATATATATTTTTTTCTCTTCAGCTGCTGGCTTGGAGACCATTGTGGAGGAAATGCCACTGTTAGTAGCCACAGAGGAATTAGGGACATAATAGATAATGGAAGCAAGGCTGCAGTGGTCCTATTGGACCTATCCGCAGCCCTTGGCTCTGTAATTTACTTTATCCTAATGCAAAGAGTTGCAGAGATGGGGATAGGTGGGTCAGCCTATGATCTCCTTCGCTCCTTCCTGTCAGAAAGAGAACACCTGGTTACATGAGTGGAGTTTGTCTCCAACCCCTTCTCCTGCTGTGCAGTGTCCTATGTTGCTCCGCTTGTGAAACTCATAAGATCCTTTGTTTTTTTCAACCATTTTATTTGCGAATGATAATCACATTTTTGTGTCTATCAGCAGTAATATTGAGGATCTAGCATGAGGTTCAACAACTGCATGCAAGCAGTGGTCACCTGAATAGGAAACCCCTGTCTCAAGATTAACTTTGGAAAAAACTGAGGTACTCCTCTTCGGAAGGGAGACCACCTTTTGCCGTGATACTTGGTGGCCACAGAACCCAGGTCCTCTTCTCACCCCAGTCCCAAAAGTAAGGAATCTTGGGGGTAATATTTGATTCCAAACTCACCTTTTGTGATCAACAAATAACCTCATCCCTATCTGTTTCTACCAGCTAAAAATCCTAAATAAATATTCTTTCCTTTCTCCCAGTAGACGTCCCAAAAACTATTATCTTCCTGGTCGTATTGAAATTGAATTACTGCAATGCCCTTTACCTGGGCATGCATCAAGCCTCCCTCAAGAAATTGCAGACAGTACAGAATGCAGCAGCTTAGCTGGTTAAAAACATAGAGAAATTTGACTGGGTTTCAAAAGCCATAATGGAGCGCCATTGGCTTCCAGTAAAAATAAATAATAATAATACTAATAATAAGGGTGGCTATCAAGGCTCCGTGCCTAATGCATACAGCACTTCACCACACAAGCCCAGGGTACCTTATGAATAAGCTCTCCTGGTATGCCCCAGGAAGAAGCCTTCTATCAGCAACCATCAAATCTGTCAAGGTGGCTAGAATTCAAACCGCCTCATGGGGCAGCAAAAGTTTTATATTCTCAACTAGCAAACTTTGGAATCTGCTGCCTCCCTACCATAGAAATAAGTCAATTTTTTTCACTTTTAGGAAACTTCTCAAAAGATGGCTATTTCCACTCCTTAAGTAGCCATGACACCTTTTCCTCAGAGAATTCCTTCTTGTGCAGATGCTAGTGCCAAGATGCCCTCGGGCATAGGTCGTGCTTTGTAAAAATAAGTTTTAAATATGAAGGTGCATACCTGTGGGTTGAGTGATAAGACAAATCAAAAAACTTTCACTATAGATAATTACACAACTTCAATAAAGTAGGCGTCACTCTTGTTGCTTAATGACTCATCAGTTAACAAGCTCTGTGGCTAAAGATTGAGTGATAAGACATCAGTTGTGAAGGTGCCTCCTTACAAGGAGAGTTATGAGTCCTCATTTAAGAAGCTTCATCAATATAGATCAAATGACACAACATCAATAAACTAGATATCGCAGTGCTGCTTGAGTGACGAGTCACTAATCGAGAAGCTGCTTCTCTGTGGGTTGAAAGATGCAACATCAAGAGAAGGTGCCTCCATATTGGTAGAGTGATGCAACATCATTGGAGAAAATGCATCCCTATGACACTTATAACAAGCCCATCAAGGGTTCTTGATATGCAAGAAAAGGTCAATCAGAAATAAATGTGTACTAGCTAAATACCATTTCAGCTAACAAAAGACCCTTTTCCTGCCCCAATGTTTGCTAGTCTCGAGTATAAGTAAATACAACTTGCATGTCTCAGTTCTAAGTCCAGGAAGACCTTCCATGAAGGAATCATATAGCTGGCACATACCTTAAAAGTATTCAGTGCACATGCATTGCTCTCTTTACAGTGCAAGACTCTATTCAACTTGGCGTCCACATCTAGCCGTATAAACAATGAACGAATCCCAGCTAGTGGTGCATTTAGTAGAAAAACCGTAAGCAAGCACTGATGAATATGGTTTGTGTTCTGTTTAAAGCATGCTCACGAAACACATGAAAAAATGGGTACAGGAAGACCAGACTTGCAGGATTCCATACACCTACAAATATACATGCAGATACCTTGTTAGCACATGGATAACATGAATTTAGGTGCCCAAGCACATAAGTAACAGATATGAAAGCACCCCTTTACAAAGACTTTCAGATCACAAACCTGAAAATACCCATGACAAAAATACAGATACCCATAGAAACACACAACACGTGGTGGCATCCATGCATCCACAAAACAAGCATTAGCAAAGCCAATAGGTCATGCCTATTCAAGAGCTATTGGCTTTGGCAATGTGTTTTAACCATGTTGTACACCAGTGTGGCTGCTTTTCAGCAATGGCTAAAAGTTAATGGTGTGAGGTGGGGTAGATTGTAGTGCAGTATATTGTGGGGTATATCGAAGTTGAGAAGAGTGGGGTAAATTGAAGAGGGGTAGATTGGCATGGTAGATTAGAGTGGGTTGATTTGGATAGATTGTACTGGAGGTTGGTAGAATGACATGGAGTGGGGAAGATTGGAGGGGACGGGGTAGCTTGGAGTATATTGGAGAAAGTTGGATGGGGTAGATTGTGTGGATTAGAGAGGAGTACATTGGAGTGGGGAACTTTGGGGTCCATTGGAGTGGGGTAGGGAAGATTGGGGTGGTATAGATTGAGGTGGAGTGGGGTAGAGTAGGCTAAAGTGGAGATGAGTGGATTGGGGTGGGGTAGATTAGAGTCGGGTAGATTGGGGTGGAGTGGGTGGGGTACATTGGAGTGGAGTAACTGAGTTCAGTGTGGTAGATTGGAGTGGGAAAGATTAGAGCGGAGGGGGTAAATTGGGTTAGAGTGGAGTGGAGTAGATTGGAGTGGGTTAGATGAGCGGAGGGGAGTGTGGTAGATTGAGTGGATTGGAGTGGGGTGGGGTAGATGGGGTGCAGTGGGGGTAAATTGTGGTAGATTTGAGTAGGGTTGATTTGGGTAAATTATAATGGAGTGGGATAGATTGGAGTGGATATTGGAATGGGTGTGGTAGATTGGAGTCGAATGAGATAGACTGGTAGATTGGAGTGTGGTGGAGTGGGTCAGGTTGGAGTGGGGTGGACAGGAGTAAATTGGAGGGGAGTGGGTAGATTGGGGTAGATTGGAGTGTGGTAGATTAGGTTACAAAGTGGTAGAGTAGGGTAAATTTTAGTAGAGTGTGGTAGATTGGGTAGAGTGGAGTGGGATATTTTGGAGTGGTGTAGGGCAGATTGGAGTGGGGTAGATTGGGGTGGGGTGGGTAGAGTGGAGTGGGATGGATTGAAGAGGGGTAGATTCTAGTGGAGTAGAATGAGGTTAGATTGGAATTGATTGGGGTAGATTGGAGTGGGTGGGGTACATTGAAGAGGGGTAAAATGGGGGTGGGGTAGATTTGAGTGTGATAGTGGGGGTAGAGTAGACACAAGTGGGGTAGGGTGGATTGGATTCAAATATATTTGGGTGGGGTGAGGTAGATTGGACTGGAGTGGGGTAGACTGGAGTGCAATAGGGTAGACTGGAGTGCAATAGGGTAGACTGCAGTGGATTAGGTGGATTGGAGTGGGGTACATTTGGATACAGTGTAGTGGGGTAGATAGGAGTGGGGTAGATTGGAGTGGGATAGGTTGTGGTAAATTGGAGTATAAAGTGTATTGAGGTAGATTGGAGTGGGATAGAATGGGGTGGTTTGGTGTAGTTTGCAGTGCAGTGGGGTAGTTGGCAGTGGAGTGAGGTAGTTTGCAGTTGAGTGGAATGTGGTAGATTGAAGTGGGTGAATTGTGGAAAATTGGACTGGAGTGGGGTAGATTAAAGTAGAATGGGATAGATTGGAATGGAGTAGGATCAATTGGAGTGTAGTATATTGTGCTAGATTGGAGTGGGGTAGACTGGTAGATTAGATTAGAGTGGAGTGGGGTAGCTTGGAGTGGAGTGAAATTGAGTAAATATTGGATTGGAGTTGTGTAGATTGGGGTGAAGTGGGGGCAGACTGGAGTGGAGTCTGGTAGATAGGAGTGAAGTGAGGTGGGGGGCTAGATTGGGGTGGAGTTGGATGGATCGTGGTAGATGAGAGTGGGGTGGAGAAGGGTGGAGTGGGGTAGTTTGGAGTGGACTACACTGGAGTGAGGTAAAGTAGGTTAGATTGGAGTGGGGTAGATTGGGGTACATTAGGGTAGATTGGAACAGAGTGGGCAGAGTAGAGGTGGGGTAGTTTGGAGAGGAGTGAGGTCGATTGGAGTGGAATGGAGTAGACCAGAGTGGAGTACACCGGTGGAGTGGGATAGGGTAGATTGGAGTGGAGTGGGGTAGATGATAGTGTAGTAGGGTGGACTGGAGTGGGGTGGGGTAGAATGCAGTGGGATATAATGGGATGGAATAGATTGGAGTGTGGCAGATTGGGGTAGATTGAAGTGGGGTACACTGGAGTGGGGTGAGGTGGATTGGAATGGGATAGAGTTGGGTGAGGTAGATTGCAGTGCAGCATGGTAGATTGGAGTGGATTTGGGGAGAGTGAAGTGGGGTGGATTGAGGCAGGGTGGAGTAGATTAGGTGGATTGGAGTGGGGTAGATTGGATTGGAGTTGGGTAGATTGTGATAGATTGGAATGAGGTAGATTGTGGCAGATTGGAGTGGAGTGTATTGGGATGGAGTGGGATAGATTGCAGTGGAATAGAGATTAGAGTGGAGTGCGGTAGATTAGAGTGCAATAGATTAGGGTGGAGTGGGTTACATTGGGGTGATTGCCGGTAGATTGGAATGGGTAGATTGGGATAGACTGGAGTGGAGTAGGATAGATTGGAGTTGAGTGGGGTAGATTGGAATGGGGTAGATTGTAGTAGATTAGATTGTTGTAGAGGGGGTAGATTGGAGTGTAGTGGGGTCAGCTGGGGTAGAGTGAAGTGGGGTAGGTTGGAATAGAGGGGGTAGATTGAGGTGGGTTAGATTGGTTGAAATGGGGTGGATTGGAGTGGCGTGGATTGGAATGGAGTAGATTGGCATAGATTGTAGTGAAGTGGAGTGAATTAGACTGGGTTAGAGTGGAGTGGATTGGTGCAGAATGGAAAGTGGTAGAGTGGAGTAAACTAGATTGGAGTGAGGTAGATTGGGTGGGGTGGAGTGGGTTCGAGTGGAGTGGATTGGTATAGAGAGGAGTCCGATAGATTGAAGTGCAGTAGTGTAAGTGGTGTGGAGTGGAAGGGATCAAAGTAGAGGGGTGTAAATTAAAGTGACCTAGAGTAGAGAGATGCATCATCGACTGGACTGGACTGGAGTGGAGTGTCGTAGAGTGCAGTGGCATGGCATGTTGTAGGGTGCTTAGAATGGAGGGGAATAGAGTGGACTCGCATGTCATGGAATGGAGTGTCATAGAGTGGAGAGGTGAGTATGCATAGCATTGAGTATGCTTGGTGTGGTAGCACACTGCCATTTCAGACAGCACATCTCCAATTGAAAAGTCCATTACATTTGCAAACCGATTTACTGCACACAAATGATGTGTGGAAATGTCATCCACTACTATATTCTTGTGCTTTGCTCGTATTCAAATATTTGTTTCCATCACACTTCAGAATTACAAAAAAGTGCTTAATTTGTACTTTCCTAATTCTGATATATTCTGAATTATGGCCACTGTTCATTTTTGTTGTGTGCATGAAAAAATAACTACCTACAGGCTCTTCGCTCACATGGGTACCCAACATGATTGTCACATAAATTCTCTCACATGAAAGTCGGAGAGAAAAGTAAACACCAAGCACAGTTCAGAAGACAGAGCCCGACATTTGACCCCCTGTTTTTGATTGCACAGCAAGTGTGACAAGATAAGAATAAGATTTAAAGGCTTATTTACAGAAAGCGGGTTCTTGGAAGGAGACAGTAAACCAATAATGCTCCAAGGGATGGATGAACTCAAGGTGGACAGCCTAAAGCAAACAAAGCCAGCCAATAGAAATAAATCAATTGTGAGTAACAAACCACAAAGCCAATAAAAAAACATTTGTGAAAGGCATTCCCAGGGAAGCTTTCAAAATACCCACAAGAAGGTGTTAGCAAACCAGACAGCTGTGCTGCCTGGTAGTGTTCAACGTAAAAAAACAGACATGCTTGTATAGCTGTTGTGTACAAGTGACAGCATTCTGTAAGTCCCAGCATGCCAGTGATGTTCACTACGAAGGCTGAACTGGCTAAATTCATACGAAAATATAGACGAGGACGGTAAAGTAAAGCTGACATTTTGTCGTTATCACATGTTTTTGTGTTGTTGCTTTGTATGGTTAACTGTGTTTATCAATAAAGAAGATGACGTTTTCAATTATTTCATTCTGCTAGGTTATAGAAGATTTTCAACATCCAGTCTATGTGAATGTTTTGCAGTTGGGACTGCATGTGATACGTGTTACATAATAAAGGAAACTGCCTGAATTCTTTTGAAGCAGATTCGTTTTCGTTCTAACTCAAGCACTAATAAAAACATTAGGCAGTACATTTTTGAAATGACAAACCACGCTCCTGTCACTTCTAATTATGTTATCTCCAAACAATGTGGCATGAAGGAATGCCACATGCATATATTTAGCCAAACTGAATAAGTGGTGTTGGTACAATTCCCTTCAGCCTCCATCCTAAGAAGTGATGTTGGTACAATGCCCTTGATCAGATACATATAAGAAACAGAAGCCAGACTATATTGTAAGGACGTAAGTCCCCCTTTTGTTTCTAAGTGAAATGTAGATCGGATACCAAAACCAGCCTTCATTATAGTTTTATTTCTATGACAAACAAAAGCTTATAGAGAAGAGTTCCTTGTTTACACACACAAACAAAAACAAGACTACTGGAGGCAGGAGAGCATTCAATACTGACCCATTTTCATTTCTATGAGGAACGAAAATGGGACGGCACTAGGAGACCTCATTTTAGTCCAGTGTTTATTTCTATGATATACACTGAAATACAGGAATATCCGAAATGCATCTTTGCCACCCATTGAAAAAGAACAAAAAATACCCAACCCTGGTGGCACTGCTGAAAAGCTGCCAGGAGCTTCCATAGTCACACCAGGGAAAGACATAGGTTCAGGGGGCAGCAATTAGAGGGAAGGCAGGTGGGAGGAACAAGGAGCAGCACACGGGACAGAGAGATGAGGTGCTAGGGAGTAACAAGAGCAATGGGTGGGCAGGAAGAACAAGGAGCTGATGCATAGGGGATATAGGGAGGGGTAGGAGAAAGGCAGGAGATGGGGTTTAGGTGGGAAGAACAAGGTGCTCTCTCATGGGGAAAGAGTAGAAGCAGAAGTGGGCACACAAGTGAAAAGTGGAAGGAGCCAGGAATGAGGAACTCATAGGAAAATCTGGTATTTCTAAAGCAGTCCCTTATGTTATGGACAGAGACTAGCTAAGTGCAGTCCGTTTTGGTCCTGCTCAGATATTAGAAGTCCAAACTGCCAGGCAGAGTCTACTCCAGATGGCAAAACCAGCATCCCAAGACTGGTCTGCATCCACTTAGGCTCTGTAGGTGAAGTATAGCTTGAATCCTGTGGCGGCGTGAGCACGGTGTAGTAACTTCATCAGATGACTTGTGTCTTCAAGCTTTTATTTTATTCCATATAACAGCCCCGCACACCATGTAACCTCTGCCCTCCGTCTTTCACAACTTCAACTGTCCTCCCCATGCATTCTAATCCCCTACATTCCAAAAAGAATAATACATTTAAAGACACCCTACACTATATAAACATCCTAACATAATGAAAACATCACCACTACACATCTTCCCTCTTGAAGTTTACGTTTTTTTTTGTTTGTTTTTTTAACTGGAATTTACTACGTATACTTATTCACACCATTACATTTTGTAATGGTAACTGGAATTTTACTGTATATACTTTTTCACACTATTTACATTTTGTAATGTACAAAATCTCTCAACTTCATTGGTGTTCTTATCCTACCATACCTTCCCCTCCTACTTCCAACATTCTCTTCACCTTGAACACTCACCACCCTTGGTTCACTAATCTACACCTCTCTTCCACTGTTCCTTTCTTCACAGACATCCTCCATCCAATTATAATTTCTCTTCCTCTCTACATCACCTTCCAACCTACATATACACAACTGTCTCAAATGCCACACCTTTCCCTCACTTAAACGTGCTGAGTTGCAAAACAATTCAAAACTTTCAATGGTTCGCTGAGTCTGCTTTCACCTTTAAGTAGTTTCCCATCTTTTTTCACTTTGACTGATACACCTACTTCCACTGGCACCATTTTCACATTCTGTTTCCTATAATAACCAATTCTATATACTTCTTTCGCCTCCAGCAATTCTTTTTTTTTTTTTTTTTACATTTTCCAGAGACCATTCTGAGACTACTCTCCCGAATCCATGCACTCTTCTTACTAATGGGTTCTCTACCTCCCATTATGATAAAAGTGCTTTTTCCTGTACTACAACTGGGAGTTACTCTGTACGCCCAAATCATCCCTTTTTCTTCCTTTTCCCGATTCATACCACTACTAGCAGCTAATTGAATCGTTCCTTTTGTCACCCGATTAAAGCGTTCCACTAAACCATTACCTTCAGGATGATACACTTACGTCAATTTGTGAGTAATGCCATTCCTTTCCAAAAACGTTTTAAATGTATCTGCAATAAATTGAGGACCATTATCAGAAATCACACACTTCGATAAACCTTCTTTCAGAAATATTTTGTCCAAGAACCGTATCACATTGTCACTTTGAGCTTTATCTGGGACCTTCACTTCGGCCCACTTAGAAAAATGATCCGTTACCACTATAATATATTCTTTTCCACGCAAATCATTCTCAATTGATCCCATAATGTCAACACCCATTTTTTCCCATGGCATATTTGGACACGGTACTGGACATAATGGTGGTTTAAATGTCTTCTGCGTTTTATCAGCATTCTCACAGTTGACAAATTCTCTCACTAGTTTTTCCACATCATCTAATCCGGGCCACCAATACATATTCTTTATTCTTGCCTTAGTTTTGGCAATACCTAAATGTCTTTCATGACATACTCCCAATATCTTTGCACGCAAAGCCACCGCTGGCACAAACCTACCACACCTCATTAATATGCCTTGTTCCTCATGCAGCTCATTGCGAACTTCCCAATAACTACATTCACAATGACTAAGTTGTTTCTTGTTTGGCCACCCTGAACACACATATGTCAACATTCTTTGCAATTCTCTGTCTGTTCCCATGGCATTCTTCCATTCATGCTCATTGACTCCATCCTGTCCATCATCAAATAATAACGCAGCCTGCTCTTCCTCCTCTACTTCTTCATCACCTTCCTTCCTTAGATCAGCAGGCAATGGCATGCGACTCAAAAAATCAGCTACTCTATTCTTCACGCCTGGTATGTATTGTACTTTGTAATCAAAATCCAACAATTTCACAGACATCCTTGCCAGTCTGGGTGACGCATTTTGTAGCCCCTTGCTGGTAAGAACTTTAGTCAAAGGTTTATGATCTGTCCTCACAAAGACTCTAAGTCCCAAAATATACTGTTGTAAATGGACCAAACCCCAAGTGCAGGCAAGCATCTCTTTTTCAATCATAGAATATTTTACTTCCGCCTTGGTTAACACCCTTGATGCAAAACCAACAATCCATTCCGCATTCTCATTATTTATTTGAGATAAAACAGCTCCTAAACCTTCGTACTGGCATCCGTAGTGTTGACTATCTTATTGAGCGGATCAAATCCCTTTAAAAATGGAGCATTACTAATTTCTACTTTCAACTTCTCAAATTCTTCCTGACAACCTTCAGACCATTCAAACCTTACTCTACTTTTCAACAATTGTCTAATTGTATACGTTTTTTCTGAAAAATTCTTTAGGAATTTCGAATAAAACTCCACTAAGCCCAAAACAGCTCTCACTTCATCCTTATTTTGGGGAGCAGGTGCCTTCACAATTGCTTCCACTAACTCTTGCTTTGGTTTTATACCCTCCTCACTAGTCTTATGTCCTAAATATTTTACTTCCCTCATAGCTATTTTACATTTTCCAAATTCCACAGTTAACCCTTACTTTCCAAACCCATCTAAAACCATGCGTAACTTCTCATCATGTTCCTCCTTTGTTTTTCCCACTATTAGTACATCATCTTGGGAAAAACACAACTCCACTGATAGCTGATAACAGATCACTCATTATTCTTTGAAACATCGCAGCCGCAGAAGCTAATCCAAATGGCACCCTTAAAAATTGAAAACACCCGAAAGGTGTAATGAACATCGTTAACTTTCTTCTATCCTGATGCAACTTCATCTGATGATAAGCTGATTTCAAATCAAGCATGGAAAACCAACTCATTCCCATTGTGCTAGCAAACATTTCATCTTTGGTAGAGGATATTGATCCACCACTGTATTCTCATTCAAACTTCGCAGATCAACACATACTCTAATCCTCCCATTCGCCCGTTTGACAACCACCAATGGGGAAATCCATAGCTACCTGCTCAATTATGCCTTCAGACATCAATCGTTTAAGTTCTCTCAAAACGTCCTCCCTGACTGAGAAAGGCACGTACCGAACCTTATGAACACACGGTTTAGCACCCTCTTTCAATACTATTTTATGACAAAAATCATTCAGGCATCCAATCTTCCCAGAAAATACTTTTGGATACTTATGCACTACTTCATTGCACACATAATCACACTCCATGGATAACATGGGTTCAAAACAATTTGGATTCAAGATTATACCTAATTTCCCTTGATCTTCCCAACCCAATACCGATGGGCCTTTTTCAGATACATATAACTTGCACATTACCTTCCTCCTTTTGAATTAAAATTCAATATTTCTATACCTCAATAAATCAATCCTTTCTCTGGTGTAACTTTTTGCCATCACATCTGCCTTTTCTAACTGATCACCATATATTTGTTTGAATTTTTCCTTCCAAATGTTCTTTTCAATTATGGTGAACGGTGAGCCGGAATCCACAGTTACTTTGACCACTACACCCCCTATGCATACTTCACCCAAAGGATTCCTCTTCGTTCCCTGTTCAATATCTAACAGGTCAAATTCAATGCAAAATACTCCTTTATCATTACTCTTATCATCTTGGATATCTGAGTTGGTCACTGATACATCTTCTTCAATATACTTAACTTTAACTTTTCTAGAACTCTTGCACACGCTTGCAGAATGCCTCATATGACTACACAACAAACACTTGTGATTTTTTGTGGGGCATCTCTTATTATCCGCAAAATGGTCCGTACTCCCACACCTATAACATTTTTTCCGTTCATATTGATCACGTTGCTCCTTCTGTTTGATGCCAATGGTTTTAGTGTCATTTCTATAGCTTAGTTTTTCTCCTTTGGTGACTAGAACATGTTTAACTTCTTTCACATTCTTTTCCATAACCTTCAAGCATCTACCAGTAAGTTCAGTTTTTTTTCACCAATGCAATGACCCCCTTCAACTGCGTCTTCAACGGCGTCTCACCATTTACCCACATCTTGTCCTGGATAGTAAGATTGCTCGTATGTTTAACTATTTGGTCCCAGATAAGTTCTTCCTGTAACCCACCAAATCTGCAAGTCTTAGCTACGTTTTTAAGGGCCGATACATTTTCCTCAACAGATTCCGACTTGCTCTGTTTCCTCAGAAAAAATTTAAATCGGTCCACCGCCACACACACACTGTTGGAGAAAAGTGAGCATCCAAATCCTCTAACGCTTGTGTGAAAACGTCACCTCCTTCTCAGTCACCTCTTACTTTTTTTTCCATTTCATTGTACATTTTAAGACCTACTGGCCCACTACTGTGTAACAATATTTTCTTCTTCTTCTCTGAAGAAAACTCTTCCTCCTCAATTTTATCTATCTAGTTACAAAAATATTCTTTCCATTCTTGCCACCTTACAATTGGTTCACCTTTAGCTAGAAGAAAAGGCTGAGGGGTGGATAAATTTAATGTACTCATTGTCTTTTATATACCTTTTGCTATATTACTACAAAGATGTGGTCCTGAACAGCGACGTGCCTAACTGCCGGTGCTGCGTCAGCGCAAGGACCAAGCCCTATATGTAACATAAAAAGAATTACGCTGCACTCCCAGAGACTGTAAAATAAGCTCTTCATTTATTCATCTTAATTAATGTCATCTCCATGCCAGACAGTGCTCAATCCAGCACCACTTTTGCTATATATATATATGTATTACTTAGCAAAGTTTAAATTCGTCGCTTCTACAATATCCAGTCCTCTCCATATGCAAATAAACCTTTAATATATATGTTCATTTATTCCTGAAAATGCAGCAGAATCCAATGTGGCAGTTTCACATTCCCTTCACTGACGCTTTGGGTAGCGCCATGGGTATAAGTGCTATTGCATGTACCTTCTTATATGTGATTACGTGCTTGTAGCAAACAATTCAAGGGCCTTTCCATGAAACAATTCAAGGGCCTTTCCTTGGAACGAAGTCTGAGCACGATGACGTGTAACACGTTCAGCACGTCTTATATCCTGTGTGAGACGAAGTACATATACTTGCTTGTGCGCCACAAAGTCAGTGCGTTACCGATCTCGTGCAATGCCAGCATGCGACACTCCGCGCGACCATAATGGCTCAAACGAAGGTGTCCGAGCGGCAATGCCCGCATGTGCCGCCCTTACCAGTGTTTTGGTCCCCAAATATACTTCCGATAAGCTGCTCTTCCTGACGCTCGTGCCGACCTGCATGCTACCTATTTTTGATCCGGCAGAGAGGGTTTGAGTGAGTCCTTCTCTTTGTTGACGCACAAAATCATGCCCTCCGCAATGGTGCACCGTGGTGTGGGGGCCTATCGTTTTCACTCGTCACCAAATTCCTGTAGTAACTTCATCAGCTGACTTGTGTCTTCAAGCTTTTATTTTATTCCATATAACAGCCCTGCATACCGTGTAACCTCCCACCTCTGTCTTTCACAACTTCAACTGTCCTCCCCTTGCGTTCTAATCCCCTACATTCCCAATAAGAATAATACACTACACTATATAAACATCTTCATATAGTGAAAATATATTATAATGAAAACATCACTAAACACAGCAGCCACTTGTGGGCATAGCCGTCACACTTCATATCTACTGCAACAAACAACAACAAAAAAGTGATAGAAGTATTCAGGTCTTGAGCATCATTTAATCAGAGCGAGTGAGGCTATGGAGAAACATTCCAGGGAGATCAACATTAAGTATAAATAGGAATGGGAGAAACTGAAAAAAATGGTACTTGATCCCAGGACCAAATGCTGATGTTTTAGCGTACTGTTAATGCGACCCAATTGCAAGGATAATCCAAGTGGTCCTGTCCAGGTGTTATATTATGTTAATTGAACATATAAAGCGCCTGACTACCCGAAGGCCTCGCAGCGCTAAAAGGACAACAACAGGAGCTATAAGGAGGGGACGGCCAGGTTTGATTGCCTTTCGGAAATTAAGTTCATGGCTAGTTAGTCGGATGCTGAGGGGAAGGGAATTCCACAGTTTGGCCCCCAGGTATCCCATCGTAGCGCCGCCCCATCTGGCTTTTAAAAATTTGGGTAGTATAGCCAGTGCTGTTGAAGCAGATCTGAGGACTCTGGCAGGCTTATAAAAAGTAGCCAGGGTATTTAGCAGATGAGGTCCCCTATTATATAGTGATCTGTGGATGATGCATAGGGTTTTAAATTTTATACGCTGCTCCACAGGAAGCCAGTGGAGAAAAGACAAGGCTGGTTTTGCCGAGGTCTGCCTTGGGATGTCTAATAAGAGGCGTGCCGCGGCATTCTGGACTAACTGTAATTTCCTAATCACATATTTGGGGGAACCAAGAAACAGACTATTACTGTAGTCGAGTCTTGACATGATAATTGCCTGAACAATGAGCCTTTTCGCAAGAGGAGGGAGTATTACAAATACCTTTCTTAAAAGTCTTAGTGATCCAAAGCACGCGGCAGTGATTTTCTTGGCATGAGGTTCTAAAGTAAGATGGGGGTCTAACCAGATCCCTAAACTTTTAATCTGCTTCTTGGGGGGAGGCAATTCCCCCAAAAGGGAAAGAGGTAGGGGATTGTTACCTGGATCCGGGTGGTGGCCTAAAACCATTATGAGACTGGTGTTATGTTTAACACAGCCTGGGTTTGATATTCTCCTGGCTTACACATAAATATGGATGTCATATAGCTCGAACACATTCCTGGAACCTACTTAGTTAGGTAGGACCTATTGGAGTTCAAGGAGGCGGCGCAGGGGATGGAATCTGAGACTGCACCTTTTTGTCACTATTCTTAAGATATAGAAGCATTTCCCCAGAAAATAAGAATACTTTCAGCCTTATTTCCACCTGAAGTATCACATACCATGTCAGCTACTTTTTATCTAGGAGATTTACTACAAGTCATTGACTAATTAGTGCCAGTGGTGACAGGTGATAGGCACAGGTGCTTATTTACGCGAACAAGGACTCAGATTCATCTTCAGATTTTGAGCTAGAGCAAGAACGACAAAGACAGGAAAGGGGGTAAGTAGAGTGAAGAGAAATATAGTAAAATGGTGAAAAAAAGAGAAAGCCAAAACGAAAAGTAACCCACAAAACAGAAACAAAGAGAGGGGAAGGAGAGGGTGGTGGAAAACCGAGGCATGAGCTGGAATGAAGGCTAGGCAGCATTGATGTTAGGCAATGCTGGCATTTGACAGCACTGGCAGCAGGCCCCTATGAAAATACTTGGGCTCAATTTTTATTCTTTTTTTTTCAAATTAAGAACTGGGCCACATCATTAGTGTACTAATATTCATTACAGGAAAGAAGCTATTAATGGAATGGTAAAATGTTCAGGTAGGTGGCTTTAAAGTAGTTTGAGCCATATGCAAAAAAGTGTGATAAATGAAATTGACGGGGGCGTGGCCAAGATGGCGGCCGGAGCGGATGCTTGAACGAGGATCTCCGCTCTTGGCCCACTAGAATCCTTCATTAATCCTGGCCCCAGCACCAAAATTACACTAAAATTGCACACCAGAGCCTCCTCTGAGTCTTTTCATGGGATAGCTAGGCTACGCAACGCATGCAACAGCTGAGAACGGGCGGTGCGCGGTCCCGTGAGACCAGAGCCGAGGAGAACATCCGCGGGCCCCACTCGACCCAGCCGACCGGACCCACGAGGCCGGGATCGCGGCCCAGCCCCTCAGACGGAAATAGCGGATCAGCGGAAGAGTACAGCTAAATAGATCGGAGCTCTCAGCGGCCATACACTTGAGGCTTGGCGAACCGGTGGAGGTAGCGGTAGGGCTGAGCAGAGCACGTGGCTAAGGACGGTGTGGGCGCAAAGCTCGGAGCAGCGCACCGAGGTAGGAGGCGCAGAGGGGACACTACAATCCCAGAGGAGTGCTTTTCCGTGGGTTGAGCGCAACTAAATCGGAACTATGTGCGGCGGAGCGGCCTGACCCCCCGCTGGGAGCCCCCCCATTGCTTGGCGACTAATAGGCCCGGAGACGGTGGAGGTAGTGGACCCGGGGCGAGGCGGTGACCGCGGCTCCAGATGAGCTAGGCCGAATTGCCGCGAACTCGGAGCAACGGCCCTAGACAACGACAGTAAAAGTATTCAAGTGGACCTGCAGGGCGTTTCTCGCTGCCGCTCGCGGCGTGCCTCGAGCTGTGGACACAGGATATCGGCCGATCAGAAGGACATCATCGTGGGACCAGGTGCCCGCGGCACTGCGGATGGCCAGATCCCAAGGACTTCCGAAATCAAACATAAGGTCATGATTCAAGCGCGCAAAATAAGCAAAGCCAACCCGTTCTAGAAGTTAAACAGCGCGGGGCCTTCTCGCATAGCCTACCGTTTGGGGACCGCTCATTGCCTCATCGCAACGTTCGGCTGCTTCATACGCATACTATAGAAGACATAATGGTCAAACCAAAGCTTCCCAAATTGGGACCCAGCTCGGACAGCGGTATCCCACCAGACTCACAAAGGACAACAATATCGCAAGTGAATGAGACACTTCGCACGCACTCGTTACAATTCGAAAAACTGCTGCAAGCAGTTATGGACACTAAGACCTCTCTTGAGAGCAAAATTGACTTTGCAATTTCGGAAATCGCCATTCTTCGAGCAGATCACCACAAACTTACAGATAGGGTTGCAGATGCAGAAACAGCATTAGAAAATGTCCAACCAGAGGTGACTGTTATGAAAAATAAAATACAGCACCTAGAAATGGAAATCACACAGCTACAACGAAGAACTGAGGAGGCGGAGGGCCGGTCCAGACGCAATAACATCAGATTCTTGGGAATCCCAGAAAGAGCAGAAACGCCATAGGCTGAAGTATTCCTGGAAAACTGGCTTAAAGACACATTAAAAATACAAGACTCTACAAAAGTTCCAATCATAGAACGAGCTCACAGAGTCCCAGGTAGACCTCCTCGCCCGGGCGCCCCACCCCGTCCATTGATAGCGAAATTTCTAAATTGTAGAGACAGAGACCGTGTCTTACAGCATTTCAGAACCTCTGGTACAGCCAACATGGAGAACACCATCATCACTGCCTACCCGGACTATACGACTGAAGTTCAAAACAAAAGGGCTTCGTTCTTCAAGGTCAAGCAAGTCTTAAGAGAGAATAAAATCACTTATTCACTCATGTTCTCAGCTCGCCTCTGAATAATTTCAGATGAAAAAACGCTCATATTTCCAACGTCGGAAGACGCCTGGACCTGGGCACACGCGAAAGGCCTAGTCGTTCCAACAAATGAAGACAAGACAAAGGAAGAATGGATAACCCCATACCCCCATAGAGGGAAAAAAAAGAAAAACAACTTGGTGAGACCAACCAAAACACAAATGGCAGATGATCAAGCACAAGCCTTAAAAGAGATCAATACACTAGCACGTTCGCAACTGAGCACTAACAATGAAGCAGAGTACATCGACAGCAGCTCGCAACACAGTGGCACGAGCCCCTCCCTCTCTCCGCTGGCGAGAGGTCCCAGCCTCACCCCACGAGCGGCCGACGAAATATGAGAACCACTTCCTGGTATCCCCGTAAGGTCGAAATTTGCGATACCTACCTTAAAACGTCAATGGACACAACACGAGGGTTCGCAATGCGTACACGGAAGGGCGTTCGACATAGCCGGAACGGATTATAAACAAGCTCTACAGTGTTGCTGCATAAAATTGGTCTACCCAAACCTGGAAAAGGACTTTCTATTCATAAAGAATACAGAAAAGCAAGCCTTGATAAAGTCCCGTTTGGGACGAAACACATGTCGGCTGAATTGGATTATTGATCTGCAAATTAATTTTCTACATCGGTCTGAAATGGATCATTAAATTACGTATTGATCTCCTACATTGGATGATAAGAACTTTCAGTGCAACAAGCCAACGACTTGGACATTACTCGGTTATTGATGAACTTATTGGAGCATGATGCCTGGACATTGCAAAAAAACACGAGGCTGTGAATAAGTCAGAGGTCTTGGGATAAATGTGTGGTATTTTTGTTTACATTTAACATGGTTTTAATATATATGTTTTGTCGGTTTTTCACAAATCTTTTGCTGTACACATGCACAATTTATAGGTATTCTTTGTATTAAAAGTATTGTAACAGTACAGTTTCGTATACATCATACACCATTGCCATACAACATAGGTTTACTTTTCTCCTGAATCATAGTACGTCTACTCATCAAATTTCTCAATAGAATTACGGATTCCATGTATTGAACTAGAAATTGTAATCCCTTTTACTTGTTTAGGTGTGCTCCATTCTTAATTTGAACTACTACCCGGACTATACGACTGAAGTTCAAAACAAAAGGGCTTCGTTCTTCAAGGTCAAGCAAGTCTTAAGAGAGAATAAAATCACTTATTCACTCATGTTCCCAGCTCGCCTCCGAATAATTTCAGATGAAAAAACGCTCGTATTTCCAACGTCGGAAGACGCCTGGACCTGGGCACACGCGAAAGGCCTAGTCGTTCCAACAAATGAAGACAAGACAAAGGAAGAATGGATAACCCCATACCCCCATAGAGGGAAAAAAAAGAAAAACAACTTGGTGAGACCAACCAAAACACAAATGGCAGATGATCAAGCACAAGCCTTAAAAGAGATCAGTACACTAGCACGTTCGCAACTGAGCACTAACAATGAAGCAGAGTACATCGACAGCAGCTCGCAACACAGTGGCACCAGCCCCTCCCTCTCTCCGCTGGCGAGAGGTCCCAGCCTCACCCCACGAGCGGCCGACGAAATATGAGAACCACTTCCTGGTATCCCCGTAAGGTCGAAATTTGCGATACCTACGTTAAAACGTCAATGGACACAACACCCAACTACAAGGAAACACATATGCTGGCGCTGGGAACAATCAGCACTAATATGGGCCAGGGGCGAGAACCTGGCCGTTATTTACACGCGCATCCCACTACCTACACGGTACCTGAATGGAACAGTATCCCATCGGACACGATTTAGGCACCGGTTGTGCCAAAACACTTAAAGTTGGGCCTCGCCCAGTATATCCTTTTTATTAGTTTCTATCATTTTTCTCTATTCTACCTTTCTTAGTAGGTGCTTTCACCAACTTCTCGGGCCATCATTATCCTATACATGCGGGACGGCAAACGGACGGGGGGTTAAAGCGTTGCGACGATATCATGCTGGGCGCTACAAGGAGCCAACATTATCCCCGGAGGCGGACCCTCAGGGCGATAGCCAACACAACGTAAAATGATACATAAGGACACAACATATAACATAATAACATGGAATGTAAAAGGCATGTCCGGAACAGTTAAGTGCAACAGGGTTCGGGCACACTTAAAACGCCATCATATACACATTGCTATATTACAGGAAACACACATCACTCCAGCAGATGCTAAATCATTAGAAAAATGCTGGGCAGGACAGCTATACACAGCAGGCACATCATCTTTCGCAAGGGGGGTTGTGATCTGGATAGCCCCTGGGGTACCATACACTATAAAACATAATACAACAGATAGAGAAGGCCGGTATATTCAGCTGATCAGCACATTGGACGGAGCGCCATTAGCGATTACTGGGTTATACGTTCCTAATGTTAAACAGAACGAATTTCTACAAACCACCATATCTCACCTATCAAACACCATAAACATACCCAACATATGGGGTGGTGACATGAACTGCGTGCCACAAGTAGATATGGACAGATCACACCCCGCTGGTGGCTGCCCCAGTAAGGAAAAACTCACAAACACTACAATCCTGGATATCCGAGCGCCGATTGATCGATGTGTGGAGGCATCTCCACCCATTGGACAGGGAATACTCTTACCACTCACCTGTCCACCTCCTACACACCCGCATAGACCTAATACTTTGTTCGCTTGAACTGACACACAAATTCACCAAAGCAGAATATACCGCCAGAGTGATCTCAGATCACAGCCCACTCATAGCACAAATCAAGTAGGGCAGACAACGCACACGCATTCCAACGTGGCGCTTGCAACCACAACTATTACTGGACCCCCCTTTCAGGAAAGAAATAGCCACCCAAATCGCCACATATTTTGCACTTAATAAGGGAACCACGAAGTCCAGAGCAACTGAATGGGATGCACATAAGGTGGTGGTTAGGGGCATATGCATGTCAATGTCCAAGGGGGTAAGACAAACACTGACAAACGAAATTCGAACGCTTGAGCAAAAAGTGAGAACAGAATGTAAATTTGCAGAGGGAGAAATAGACAACGCGAGCCTCACAGCTACGCGCACACAGTGGAAGGAAGCAGATCACCGCCTGAGACAATTTGACTAAAAATATAATATGGCCCGTATGCACTCAGAGGGCGATAGACCAGGCAGACTACTGGCATGGCTCCTGAAGAGCGGGAGACATAGTGCTCCTATTGGGTCGATGCGAACAAGCTCGGGAGCAATCGTAAATACCCAAGCTGAAATAAACGCTGCCTTCAGAGAATATTATAGCACACTATATAGAGCGCATACCCCCCCAACACAAGAACAGCTCCGTAAGTTCCTTAATGGAATACAAATAAAGCAACTCACACTAATTCAAGCTGAGGAACTAGATAGACCAATCGACTTAGGGGAGGTGCAACAGGCATTACGTCAGTTGACACACGGTAAAGCACCAGGAGGCGATGGCCTTCCCATAGAATATTATAACATCTTCCAAACGCAAACACTAGCGCCATACTTTGAAATGTTGAGCGAAGCCCTAGAACGAGGTCAACTACCTGAATCGCAACGAGAGGCTATAATAGTGGTGTTGCACAAACCAGGCCGAGACCCAATGGATGTCCGCTCCTACCGACCTTTGTCACTATTAAACACAGACTGCAAAATACTAGGCAAAATACTAGCAAATCGCCTTCTCCCACTATTGCCGGCTCTGTTGCACCACGACCAATCGGGATTCATACCCGGCCGCAACACACATGTCAATATTAGGAACTTACTACGATTAATGGCAAGCACCCCGCTACCGCTACTAGTAGCGGTATCACTAGACATTGAAAAAGCGTTCGACCCACTTTCTGCTAAAAACACTTGAACTGATGGGCTTTGGCAAGGCATTTGTTGGGTGGATTAAAACATTGTACTCTGAACCGACAGCTAGAGTTAAAACAGGCGAAACTATATCTGAGAGGTTTAGAGTGGAAAGAGGTACAAGACAGGGATGCCCATTATCTCCACTGCTGTTTGCTCTCGCCATTGAGCCCCTGGCCGCCCGACTTTGTACGTATGCGTCCGACTGGGGCATTCAGGATGGCCCACGGCACCGCATAGTCTCTCTATATGCAGATGATGCATTAATATTTCTACGTAATTATACCACCTCCCTCCCTAGCATGCTTGAGCTGCTAGATCAATTTGGTACCATATCCGGGCTTAAGGTCAACTGGTCGAAATCCTGTCTATTCCCTATGCGGGCGATCCCAGACGAATGCCGCGGAGCCCATTCTCCGACTGAGCTACAATGGTGCTACACTACATTTAAATACTTGGGCATAAATATTTACCACGACCCCCAGGATCTAAAAGAAGGTAACTTGGGACGCGCGATCAGGGCCCTTCGCGGTTCCTTACCCTTCTGGTGCTCGCTCCCACTGTCCCCTCTGGGCAGAGTGGCCATTGCAAAGATGGTGGTCTTACCACGTCTACTATACTTCTTCTCCGCAATACCATTAATACTTCCTGCCTCCTTCTTCAAATCCCTGCCCAGCCTATTGTCAGATCTAATTTGGGGAAACGGCCGTCGTAGAGTGGACCAAAACAAAATACACTACCCACTTGCACAAGGCGGGATGGGGGTACCACGACTAGAACTATACTATGCATCTGCCCAACTACAGTGGGTGCTTAAATGGATACACAATCCTGCAAATATAGAGGCACAAAGTATACACGGCGAATTAGGACACTAATATATTATGCCACCTGTCAAATAGAGACGACACGGGGCGCATGCAAAATATACTATTGCATAATGCGCGACGAATATGGCATAAATACGTGCTGCATGGAGACAAGACACCACAATACTCTCCCAAGATACCCATGTTAGATATACCCAAAATATACCCAAAATCGAAAATAATAACTGCAAAATTAGATTTATCAACCTGGCAGAAGAAAGGCATACAAACAGTGGGCGATTTATTCAACGACGGGCAAATACGCACATATGAGGCACTAGATGCCGTTCACAAGGCGATTTCATTACATTCGGTGCGACAATTAATACGCACTACATGGAAATGCGGAAACAAAGAACCTACTGTAGCCCCAATCCTACACGAATTATTAAATAACCTGCAAAACACGCCGAATATCTCAGGAATATATAGAACCCTGACCGCAGAATTCACACAAGGCCAAGAACAAGCAAAAAGCAGATGGGACCAGACCCTCACTTACACTTTCTCACAACATGAGTGGAACCAGGCTTTAACATCGACACACACAGAATCACGTAACCCTAGGCTAAAATACACACAGTTTAACTACCTACATCAGACATATCTATCACCACACCGACTCGCACAAATGTTTCCTCAATCAACTCAGAGATGCCCAAGATGCGGCTCCAACGAAGCCACCTTCTTTCACATGACCTGGGACTGTCCTCCGATCCTGAATGCCTGGAACAACATAATAACTCAAATAACTGTATGGCTCGAAATTCCATTGGACCTCAGCCCAGCGTTATGCTTACTGGGAATAAGAGAAAAACCTAAAGGCAAAAAGCAAATACACAAATGTATAGACTTAGCATTAGTATTGTACAGACGATTAATAGCTATGCACTGGAAAGCCCCTAATGCTCCAAGGTTGTCACTCTGGCACACAGAACTATTGCGCTGGGCAAAAGCAGAGACATATACATTGCAGTCATTACAGGATAGAGGGATCAAGGTGAAGGGCCTTACAACCTGGAACTCCTTTGTCACAACACTTGAAAGCAAGGACGATGAGCGCACCCCCTGACCACAAAAACATAAACACTCAAAAAGATCAACGAACAACAGGAGTAATAGCAAGCAGTAAATAACTTATAAAAAGCACTAAGCATACCCCTAACACTTATCAGCTGGGAAAAATAAAAATAAAATAACTGAATGACACCGCCACAATAATGAAGCAGTTCTTTATGGCTCCCTACAGCTGCCCCCTTTCCCCGTGTTCTATCACTATTACACTTAACTTTCCTCTTTAGTTCCTATTTTTTTTTTCCTCTTTCTCAAACTATCTCCAAGTTTACTACCAGCAAATATCAAAATAGCCATGAATCGACTGTAACATTGGCACTACACATAAGCGAGCAACTCCAAATGTACTCATACTGCGCATGGAGAATGTTTCTAATTTGTTATTTTATTTACTTCTGTTGTGTAATGTACAATAAATACAAATAAAAGATGTTAAAAAAAAAAAATGAAATTGACATAATAAATTATCAAGATAATGAATGTTGTACGATTTCAAAAAATTTATGGCAATAAAAGCATGCAAAGAAAGCATGACAAGACAGAAGGAGTCTGGGATAAAATTATATCCCTATTTAAAGTGAGCATATTGTTTTCAGCCTTTGAGTGGGGGTGAGGGTAAGTAGTACCCGGATTTGTAGCACAAAATAGGTATGATGTACTTGTGGGGATTTCAGGAAAACACATTCATGAAAATGTTTGCCTAAAAACCTGCATACATCCAATTTATAAGCTTTACAGTTAAAAGATTTAAAATGGCCATTATGTGGTGGGAAAAAACTGTTCTCTTTATCCAGTGCTGCATCGCTAACAATCACCAACAGTAAGCAGTTTAGAATGTTTTTAGCTCGCAGCCTATCAGACAGCAGAGCTGTCAGGTTTGCTAAAGACATTTTGGAGACTTTCAGAAATTTGACCTAGGAATGCATTCCACTTGTTACCATTAGCTTTGTGGTTTGTAACTCACAGTGTGTGGCTTTCCATTTGCTGGCTTTATTTGCTTTAGGCTCTACAGGTTCCGCTTTTCTCTCTCATTGCCCAAACCATGTTATCTGTATTCTTCCAGTAACCTGTTTTCTGTTAAAAGGCCTTTAAATGGTGTTCTTATCTCATCACATTTGCTGTGCATACAAAGACTGAGGTCAAATGTCAGTCACTGTCTTCAAGGGCGCATGTTGACTTTTCTTTCTCTGACTTCAGATTGGGAAGATTTATGTGACAATCATGCTGGGTAGTGGGAATAGAAAACAAATGTTCTAGCACATCGCAACATTTAAGTGAATTGTGTATTTCAGAATATATCAGAATTATGAACTCGCTAAGGAAGCACACATTTTATTATTTCTGAGGTGTGTTGGAAATAAATACTTTGGTATGATATGGGTGATGCAATTTCCTCAAATTTTTGTTTTAGCACTCTATTATTGTATTAGTCAAACTGTATGTCTGTGCAAATGTTATGGTCATTTCAATTGAAAATGTGTTGAATTGTGTTGTCCACACCATGAATACTTCACTCTACACCCCTCCACTCTAACCTGCACCACTCTGCACCACTGCACTTTGCAACAATCCACTCTATACCACTGCACTGTATACCACTTCATAGTATGCCTCTCTACTCTGCCCCGTACCACTCCATGCCATTGCACTCTTTGTTACTCTATTTTACACCCATTCACTCTTCGCCACTGTACTCTACACCACTCCCATCTAGGCCACACAAATCTACTCTGCACAACTCAGCTCTCCACTACTGTGCTCTATGCCACTTTGCAGAACTGCACTCTATGCCACTGCACTCAATGCCAGTACACTCAACCCAAATTCTCTTTACTCTGTAACAATTAACTCCATGCCCCTGCTTTATACACCAATTCCCTGTATGCCACTCAAATCTACTCTGCACCACTGCTCTCTATGCCACTGCACTCTACACCACTTTATTCTATGCCATTACACTCTATGCTAATCTAGGCAGCAGCACTCTACCCTGCACCACCCCACTCTACACCATTTCATTCTATTCTGAAACAATCTACTCTATGCCACTGCACTCTGTGCCACTCTACTCCAATCCACTCTATGCCACTGCCCTCTACCTTTAACCACTTCTCTCTACGCCAATGCACTCTACACAACTGCACTCTGTGCCTCTGCAATCTACCCTGCTTCAGTGTACTCTACGCCACTGCTCTCTATGAACCTCTACTAAACTTTACACCACTGCACTCTGACACTCTGCTCTGCAACACTGCACTCTCCATCACTGAACTCTATGCTACTCTACACTGCACTACTACACTCTTCACCACTTCACGCTATGCACTGCACTCTAAGGCTCTATACTATACACCACTCTATGCCACTAGACTGCTCTGCACTCTAAGCTACTGCACTCTATGCCACTCGACTCTACTTTGAGACACTGCCCCTGACATCACTCAACTCTATGCAAATTCACTGCACTGCTCTACACCACTGCACTCTATGCCAGAGCACTGCACTCCATGCCACTCCGGTGTATGCCACTCTACGCGACTCCACACTGTGCCACTCCAAAAAACAACACTTTCTGCCATTCCACTCTGCAACCCTCTACTCCACTCCTTGTCATTCCACTCTATGACACTCCACACCACTCTCCTCTATGCCACTAAATTTCAGCCATGCTGAACAGCAGCCACGCTGGTGAACAAGATGGCTAAAGCACATTGGCAAAGCCAATAGCTCTTGTATATGCGAGACCTATTGGCTTTGCCAGTGCTTGTTTCTTTACTGATGTTTACTTGGTTTTAAAGACAAAATGAGCCATCATTCACTGGATGACCTCTTTAAAGTACAAAGGGCCAGATGTAGCAAAGTTTTGCGAGTCGCAAATTTGCTAGATGCGAGCCGTTAGTGACTCGCAAAATTTGCGACCCCATTTTGCGACCCACAAATAGCAAGTCGCAATTTGCGAGTCGCAAACCTTATGCCATTGCAACTCGCAAATTGCGACTAGTCGCAAAAAGCCCAGTTTGCACTTGCAATTTACCACTAACTCAGAGCAGGTGGTAACCATTACCAAAGTATAAAAGGAGACCCAGAAGGCATCTGGGTTACTCAAGATGGCGGAGATATACCTGATAGCAGTGAGGAGGAGAGTCCACGCCGCCCAGCAGAGGAGGAGGAGGGGCCACAGACAGGAGAAGATATATAGAACAAGGCAGACTCTTTTTCAGCAAACTGAGGAAGAGATCTATGACAAATACCGCCTTAGCAGCGCAGCCATACTAGAATTAATTGATTTACTTAAACCACAGCTAGAACACCAGACTCTGCGCGGCTGCGCCATCCCTACGCATGTGCAAGTGCTATGCTCACTGCACCTCTTGGCCTCAGGGAGCTATCAGGGGGTCATTGCTGTGGCAGGTGGGGTATCTCAAAGTGCAGTGTCAAGGTTCCTCAGGGCCTTCCTAGATGCCTTACTCACACACATGTCTCACTTCATATACCTACCAAGGAATGAGGCAGAAATAAACAGCACCAAGCTGGACTTTTACCGCATTGCCAACTTTCCCCATGTCATAGGATGTGTAGATGGGACACATATTCAAATATGCCCCCCTGCAAACCTGGAACATCTTTTCCGCAACAGAAAGTGTACCCACTCACTGAATATTCAGGTTGTTTGTGACGCCCATTATGTAATCACTGACATTGTAGCTAAGTTTCCAGGCAGTACCCATGACTCCTACATTTTTAGGCACAGTGGGATACACCAACGCCTGGAACGTGGGGAGTTTGGAGACGGATACCTACTAGGTAGAGCTGCATACACCTTGCAGACATACAGACAGGTCACTGTGCACACCAACCAGGACTTTCTAACAGTGTGATGTTTGTGCCCAACAGGTGACAGTGCATATGCTCTAAGGCCATGGATTATGACTCAGTTTTTGACACCCAGCAATGAATGTGAGAGGCGATACAACAATGCACATAAGAGGACCAGGAACCTTATCGAACGCACCTTTGGACTCCTGAAAGCAAGATTCAGATGCCTCCACCGCAGTGGAGGTGCCCTCCAGTATACCCCCATTACAGCATTCAAAATTGTGGTCGCATGCGCCATCCTTCACAACTTAGCCACCCGACGTGGGCTACCTCTCACCCCTGCAGACCCAGATCCCGATGATGAAGAGCAAGAGCAACCACATCGCCATCATGGGGATCGGAGTATAGCTAATCAAGGCAGACTGAGACGGGAACACATCGCAAGCCAATACTTTGGAAGGTACGTGTCAACTCCAACCATACTCACCTATTGACCAAAAACTCCATTTGTTAAGTGGAACAAAAAAACTATTTAATTTGTGCAGAAATAGAACTATTTACAAATAATAACTGTTCATGGTCATCTAAATGCAAACCATGCATGGGGCACATTGATGTCATGTGCCACATCAACAGGGACAGGGTAATGTCTATGTCCTTCGGCGGCCCCTGCCAGCCTGGCTGGTCCCTGGTGCTTCTGCTGTGCTCTGCCTGGTATTGGTACTCCAGAGCACCCTAGTGTCAGTGGCAGAGACACTGCTCACTGTAGAGCCCTCCTCGCTGTCCTGGGGTGTTTCCCCTGTGCCCTTGGACAGATGCCATGCCTCCATTAAGTCTATCACGTGTGTGATACGTCCCAGGCCCCTAGCCACATCTCCAGCAAAATGGCCCATTTCGACCTGGAGGCCAACTGTCCTCCTCGACAGGCCAGTGGTGTTCACAGCCAGTCTGCCGATGGATGTGGCCATCCTATCTAGTCTTTGTAGGAGCTGACGGTCCCTGCGCCGCCCACCCTCGGCCTGGGCCAGTAGTCCTGCCGCCAGATCCCTCATGGACAGGGCTAGGTCCCCAATGTTTGTGGCAATAATGTCAATTCTGGAGTTCAGATGCTGCATGCTGGCCTCGTTATTTCGGACAAAGCAGTGCAGCACACCACTAATCCTCCCTAATATGTTATTTTGCAGGCACTGACCACGCAGCAGCTGTGCCTCACGGTTGCTGGGAGGTTGACGGCCGGACGCAGCCTGCAGCCCTGATCTCCTGTACCTGCGTCACCTGCGCAGCAGTGGCTTCCCTGTGTGTTCAACTGTATCACTCCTGCCTGTTGCTGGCGCAGCCTCCTGGAACACAGTTGCAGCAGGTGTGGACATTTCAGGGATGATGTTGGCCGTGCAGGTGGGAGTGCTGGCGGCTCCTGAGCTGTCCTCATGTGGCTGGCTGCTGTGGGTTGTGGTGGTGTCTTGTGGGAGACCTGTGGGACATGGGGAACAGACTGTCAGTGTCTACTATCTGTTGCACACTTCCTAATAAACAATTGCCTATGAACTGCCTACTTGACTACATTTCCCATAATGCATCATTCTGGTGTTTGCTACCCTGAAATTGAGCTATCTTGGTTGAGCATTCCCCTGTCTACATGGTGGGTGGGGGTATGGCATTGATAGGGGTACAGGCAGGTCACATGGTACTCACCGGTTGATGTGGTGGGCTCTGAGGTGTCCAGGTCTCCAAATCCTGACACTGCCTCCTTCTCCAGGGTCTCCTCCACCCTTTCTTCCAGGGGTGTGGGTGGTGGTACTGAAGATGGTCCCCCTCCTGTGCCT
Organism: Pleurodeles waltl; assembly: GCF_031143425.1. NCBI lineage: Eukaryota > Metazoa > Chordata > Amphibia > Caudata > Salamandridae > Pleurodeles > Pleurodeles waltl. The sequence continues at coordinate 638,773,355 of NC_090446.1, read as the reverse complement.
CTCATCTCCCGGAGCCTTTCAGCCACCCTCTCCTTGGTCCGGGAGCGGAGGTCATACCACTGTTTTTTTATTTCTTCAACACTCCTGTGGCTCACCCCCAGGGAGTTGATTTTTTCCTGTATCTCCTGCCAGAGTTGTCTTTTGGTGGCTTCTGGCACATTGAGGGCTGCCTTCCCAAATAATTCGTCATAGTGCTGACAGCATTCATCTGTCAGCACCTCCAGCTCCTTCTCTGAGAATTTAAGTTTTCTCTTCCTAGGAGTTCCTTCCATTGCAGCTGCTGTTTCTCCTGTGTGCAGTTCAGCAGTTAAAAAGGGTGTGGTCCTCCCTCCTCCCAGATGTATTTGAAAACTTCCTGGCTGTGATGTCATCATCATGTGCCAGGAAGTGTTTCCAGATTGTTCTGGAGTGGTTTCTGGAGTGTTCTGCTGCACCTGTAAGCAATTTACATGGTACTCGCAATTTGTGACACCCACTCGCAAATTGCGAGTTCGTTTTTTGCACGGTCGCAAAAAGCGACCTCGCAATCAGCGGACTCGCTCTCTGCATTGCGACTCCGGGTGCGAGTCGCTATTTCAACACTGACATTGTACCTGCATTTCAATTTGCGACTCGCAATTTGCGAGTCACACCTACTCGCAAATTGCGAGTCGCAAAATTTTTGTTTCGTACATCTGGCCTAAAGTTAGGTAACTTAGCGAAGCTGTAATGTTTGCTGTGCAAAACAGTGCAATTCGGTACATAGGGACGTCATTCAGAGGTCGCTGTGAGGAGCAACTGGCTGCTACTCTTAGCTTATCTTTTTCTACTTCAAGTGCTTCTTGTAACCTCTGACGCACAGGTTACCGGGTCAAAGGTCAACAACAAAAAGCGAACACGTCACTGAGGGCTAAGTTTACTTTCTGTAGTCCCATTACCTCACTTCAGCTCACAACAGCACCAATATTTGTGTTGAAAACTATAAGAAATGCAATAGGTTGGGGGGCTGTGGGAGGTACTAAGATCATGTGACCCTCTGGTAGGCCCCTCATAAGTCTCCTATTTGGTACAGATGGGCCAGCTGTGCACAAAAGAGTTCCTATTGCCTCCACATGGATATCAAATGGAAGGAAAAAAAGTAATTGCTTTGGAGAGGAACAAAGCAAAATCCAGACTAGAGTAGCACACCAGTTCCAAGGGGCGGCATGATGTGGACACCGCACGCCTCCCTTACGTCCAAACACACAGTGAGAGGCAATGACAGTGGTCACGTGCCTGAGGCTCAATTGCTGCCTTTCTCCACCTTTTTGAACCCCTTTGTCTACAAGGGCAGGTTAAGAACCTAAGATGCAATGGAGTGGCAAAGACTTTAGAGGCTATACTTTCCCATTGTGAGGCTGCATTTTCCATGTGCGTGGCTACACTTGGCAATTAAGGCTGTATATGGGCATTGCAAGGTTACACAGGGAACTTGAGGCTATATCTCAACTACGAAAAAATGCACTGTGCATGTTAGATTCTACCTAGGGTCGCTAGAATTATCTGGTACTGCAGCGTTGAATGAATTAAACAGCAAGAAAAGGCAAACAGTGATACATTATGTGAGTACTAGCAAATTATGCACCACGTTTTGTGCCAACATCTTGTTAATCCCTTCGCTGCCAGGCCTTTTCCCCCCTCAGTTGCCAGGCCTTTTTTGGCTATTTGTGGCACTTCGTGCTGAGGCCCTCCTAACTTATTGTCCACATAAGCTACCCACGCCAAATTTGCGTCCTTTTTTCGAACATCCATGGGATTCTAGAGGTACCCAGAGTTTGTGGGTTCCCCTGGAGAACACCAAGAAATTAGCCAAAATACAGCAAAAATGTTGTTTAAAAAAAAAAATTGCAAAAAAGGGCCTGAAAATGGCATCAAAAAAGGGTTTGCAGTGCTAAAACCACCATCTTCCCTGCTTTCAGGAAGCGGCAGACTTGAATCAGAAAACCACATTTTTTAACACAGTTCTGGCATTTTACTGGGACATAACCCTTTCTTTTTACTATTTGTTGTGCTTTTGGCCTTCTTCTAGTTAGTGACAGAAATGAGTGTGAAACCAATGCTGGATCCTGAAGAGCTAAACATTTCTAAAAAGTAGACAAAAATGTGAATTCAGCAAGGGGTCAATTGTGTAAATCTGACAAGGTTTTCCTACAGAAAATAACAGCTAAAATAAACAAAATACTGAAATTGAAATTAAAAAACAGCCATTTTTCTCCATGTTTTACTCTGTAACTTTTTCCTGCAATGTCAGAATTTTGAAAGCAATATACCGTTACGTCTGCTGGACTCTTCTGGTTGCGGGGATAGATAGGGCTTGTAGGTTCTTCAAGAAACCTAGGTACCCAGAGCCAAAAAAGGGGCTGCACCTTGCAATGAGTTTTCAATGTATGCCGGATATACAGCAATTCATTTGGTGAAATATAAAGAGTGAAAAATAGGTATCAAGGAAACCTTTGTATTTCCAAAATGGGCACAAGATAAGGTGTTGAGAAGCAGTGGTTATTTGCACATCTGTAAATTCTGGGGTCCCCATACTAGCATGTGATATACAAGGCATTTCTCAAATACACGTCTTTTTCACACACTGTCTTACGTTGGGAAGGAAAAAATGTAGAGAAAGACAAGGGACAATAACACTTGTTCTGCTATTCTGTGTTCCTCCAAGCCTCCAGATAAAAATGGTACCTCACTTGTGTGGGTAGGCCTAATGACCCCGACAGGAAGGGCAACATTGACACATTACATTTTTACATTGAAATCTGACATGTTTTTTGGAAAGTGCCTAGCTTTGGATTTTGGCCTCTAGCTCAGCCGGCATCTAGGCAAACCTACCAAACCTGTGCATCTTTTAAAACCAGACACATAGGGGAATCCAGGATGGGGTTACTTGTGAGGCTCTCACCGGGTTCTGTTACCCAGAATCCTTTGCAAACATCAAAATTTGGCAAAAAAATGTTTTCTCACATTTCGGTGACAGAAAGTTCTGGAATCTGAGAGGAGCCACAAATTTCCTTCCACCCAGCATTCCCCAAAGTCTCTTGATAAAAATGGTAGCTCATTTGTGTGGGTAGGCCTAGTGCCCACGACAGGAAATGCCCCAAAACACAAGGAGGACACATCCCATTTTCCCAAAGAAAACTGACCTGTTTTTTGCTAAGTACCTAGCTGTGGATTTTGGCCTCTAGCTCATCCAGCACCTAGGAAAACCTAGACATTTCTGAGAACCAGACACGTAGGGGAACCCAAGATGGGGTAACTTGCGATGCTCTACCCAGGTTCTGTTACCCAGAATCCTTAGCAAACCTCAAAATTTGGCAAAAAAACACTTTTTCCTCAGATTTCGGTGATACAAAGTTCTGGAATCTGAGAGGAGCCACAAATGTCCTTCCTTCCAGCATTCCCCTAAGTCACACAATAAAAATGGTACCTCACTTGTGTGGGTAGGCTAGTGCCCGTGACAGGAAATGCCGCCAAAACACTACGTGGACACATCAAGATTATCAAATACAAAACTACCTGTTTTTGTTGGGGGGGTTTCGGTGAGGGGGCGGCACCTGCGTTTTTGGTCCTGGGCTCAGCAGCCATCTAGGGAAACCTACCAAACCCGGACATTTCTGAAAACTAGACACCCGAGATGTGACTGGCGTGGATCCCCACCTCTTTTTTTGAAAAAAAATCTTTCCTGGTGTCTGGTGGGTTTTCTGCCCCCCAGGGGAGTGACCCTCACCTAGGGGGCCACTCCTCTGGTGTGAAATTGGCACAAAAAAAAGAATCCCTGGTGTCTAGTGGTTTCTGCCCTCCTTGTGGGCAGATTGGCCTAAGAGAAATAGGTCAATTTGACCCAAAGGTGGGCACAAATGGCCTAAAATAAATGTTCCCCTCAGGAGAGCGACCCTTGCCTAAGGGGTTGCTCCCCATCTGTAAAAAAAGAAAAAAAATCTCTGGTGCCTAGTGGTTTCTGCCCCCGATCTGAAATGGCCTAAGATAAATTTGCCCCCCAGGGGAGTGACCCTTGCATAAGGGACCACTCCCCTTTTTTGAAATTGTCGCAAGAAAAACATCCCTGGTGTCTAGCGGGGGCAGATTGGCCTAATAAAAATAGCCAGATCTGCCCCCAAGGGGGGGCAGAAATGGCCTAAAAACAATTTGCCGCCCCCAGGAGAATGACCCTTGCCTAAGGGGTCGCTCCCCTTATCAATATAAACAAACAAAAAAACAATCCTTGGTGTCTAGTGGCATCTGCTCCCCATGGAGCAAATTGGCCTAATTAATATAGGCCGATCTGCCCCAAATGGGGGCAGAAAAAGCCTAATAATAAATTACCCCCCTTTTAAAAAATAAAATTTAAAAAAAACATCCCTGGTGTCTAATGGCTTCTGCCTCCCCAGGGGCAGATCGGCCTAATTAATATACCTGGGGGGGGCAAAAATGGCCTTAGAAAAAATGCACCCCTTTGGGGAGTGACCCTTGCCAAAGGGGTCACTCCCCTTATGACAATATAAAAAAAACATTCCTGGTTTCTAGTAGCATTCCTGCAGCACGATCGCTATGCAAAATGAATCTACACATTCCAACCAGGTCTGGTACTTGTCAGGAGTGAGACCATACCTAGTAAGAAGGGCCTCCTTCCTGTCAGCAGAGGGGAGGTTGTACCCCCTACCCAAAGCTAACAAGGTGTCCCTCCTCTCCTCTGTGAAATGGTTCCATAAACCGGCTCCCCATTCATATGAATAGATCCCTCATATCCCTGGAACCACCTATGTATGTCATCTCCCTTCTTGTACTCCCACCCTACGTTCTTAGGAAAGTGCACAATTCTGTCTGACTGCAATAATGAATTTCTGCCACCATCCTGGCTGGACCTGCTCCTCACATCCAGCTCTTTCACTTTGTGCTCATGGCCCAAAATCATATTTATTTTTCTCCATGGCTCGCTGCTCCCTCTGAGGCTCCTTTTTTAATCTCTCCAACTCAATCTGGTGCCTTCTGGCTTCTCTCCTGTCCTCCAGCTCCTCTGGAGTCAGGCCTTTGGATCTACCACTGTTGCTTGGCACAGAGGGCACCTCCGCCACTGGCAGCTCCTGCACCCTCAGTACATCTTCCCTAGAATTTGTGTCTGCAGACTCTCCATTTTGATCCTCAGACAGCCCACTGGCAGCTCTGGCGGCTACTCAGGCCCTCAGCGCCTTTTGTAGCTCCTCCTTTTTGGTGAGGCCTGTGGCCTAAACTTTGAGGTTTTTACAAACTGCCTTCAGTTCCTTCATGGTATAGGTTTCCAACCTATCCTCCTCAAAAACCAGATCCTGGGATGCAACTGAAGATGCTCTTGATTGAGACATGGGGGGTCATTACGACCTTGGCGGTCTTTTCAAAAGACCGCCGAGGCCGCGGGAGACAGAATACCGCCATTGCCGGCGGTATTTCTGTCTCCCTATTATGACATTTCTGCTGGGCCAGCGGACGGTAACAGTGTTATCGTCCGCTGGCCCAGCAGAAATGTCACATCAACATTGCAGCCGGCTCGTAATAGAGCCGGCGGCAATGCTGATGTGCAGCGGGTGCAGTAGCACCCGTCGCGCATTTCACTGCCCGAAATTCGGGCAGTGAAATGCGCGACGGGGCTATGCATGGGGGCCCCTGCACTGCCCATGCCAAGTGCATGGGCAGTGCAGGGGCCCCCAGGGGCACCCCAAGTCCCCTTACCGCCGGCCTTTCCATGGCGGTATGTACCGCCATGGACAGGCCGGCGGTCAGGGACTCATAATCCCCAGGGCAGCAGTGCTTGCACCGCTGCCCTGGGGATTATGACCGCCAGGCGGAATCTTGGCGAGAAAATGGAGGGGCTGGCGGTATGGCCGTGGCAATTCCGCCACGGTCATAATGACCCCCATGATGTCATTGGAGTTCATTTGAACTCAAGATCAAAAATAGGTCAAAGAGAAAAAAATCAAAAACAAAAATCTGTGTGTGGCACATAATGGTCTGCGATATGGTAGTAGTGTACTACACTAATCACTGTGGGTCAAGTGCAAATGCAAGTCTTATCCTCACCCCGACAACCAATGTTATAAATGGGTTCTCTAGTTGGCAGTCGGTTTGCATCCTGTCCAAGGAGGGACCCTCACTCTAGTCGGGATAAAGGAGATACCTGCTCAGATAACCCCTGCTCACCTCCTTGGTAGCTTGGCACGAGCAGTCTGGCTTATCTCAGAAGCAATGTGTATAGCATTTGCACATAACACACAGTAATAAGAGAAAACTCTACAAAAGGACACCACACCAGTTTTAGAAAAAAATAGCCGATATTTATCTATGTAAAACAAGACCAAATACGATAAAAATCCAGCATACAGTAATAAAAATATGAATTCTGCAAGATTCACTCAAAAATACAGTTCCTGGAAGTCAATAGCTCCACCTGGGGATATCACAGTGTCGTGATCAACAAAACCAACAGTTCAGGTCGGCCGCAGCGTCGTGGGCCAGCTACGGTGTTGGGAAGACCCGCAAACAGTACCTTGGATTTGTAGGGCGACGTGATCCTCGTGGGGAGCTCCGCAGAGCGGCGTTGCTGACATCGCGTTGGTGCCAGAGTCGGTGCAGGAGTCATTGGGCCCTTGAAATCACACGTGTTTCAGATTGCACTTTAAGGATATTTAAAGGCAGCCCTCATGTTAACCTATGAGAGGGATAGGCCTTGCACAGTGAAAACCACATTTGGCATTATTTCACTGTTAGGACATATAAAACACACTAGTGTATGTCCTACCTTAAACATACACTGCACCCTGCACTTGAGGCTACCTAGGGCCTACCTTAGGGGTGCCTGACCTGTAGTAAAATGGAAGGTGTAGGCCTGGCAAGGCAGTACACTTACCAAGTTGGATTGACAGTTTAAAACAGCACACACAGACTGTAGTGGCAGGTCTGAGCCATAGTTACAGGGCTACTAATGTGGGTGGCACAACCAGTGCTGCAGGCCCACTAGTAGCATTTGATTTACAGGCCCTGGGCACCTCTAGTGCACTTTACTAGGGACTTACCAGTAAATCAAATATGCCAATCATGGATAAACCAATCAACAGTACAATTTCTATAGGGAGCACTTGCACTTTAGCACTGATTAGCAGTGGTAAAGTGCGCAGAGACAATAAACTAGCAAAAACAGACCTGAAAAAATAGGAGGATGAAGGCAAAAAGTGTGAGGATAACCCTGCAAAAAGGGCCATTTCCAACATCCAGGCGCTCTGGTCCTCCGTCTTGGGAGTCAATACAATCCCACTTCTTTTGGTGGAAACTGGTTTGAATATACTTACTGGAGGAGAGGGAATGTTGCTGCAGCTTCTGTACCACCTCAGGGCCAGGCGCAGCTGGCTTCACTGTTGGTATTCCTGCTCTGGAGTGTGACACTTTACCCCTGTCTCATCTCAAAAGGAAAACAAGCATTGGCAAAGCCAATAGGTCTCACCTGTGAGATCTGTTGGATTTGGCAATGGTTTGTAGCCATGCTGTCCAACAATGTGGATGCTTTACAGTGTGGCTAAAACTAACTTGAAAAAGCACTATGAAACAGCCAAGCTGTGATGTCTTATAACATTTCTTTAGCACTGGATGCATCATAGTCCTTTTATTAATTATTTTGTGCTTCACAGCAATCGTACTCTTACACAGCATGGCTACAAATCTTTGCCAAAGTCAACAATGCCCTTGCAGTACAGCATGAACAAAAGACATTGACAGAGCCATTAAACACAAAGGAAAAACCTTAGACTTTTGCCAATGCTTGTTAGGTCTCGGCAGAACACCTTTGTGATTTCAAGGAAAACAATAAATCAACCCATGTGTGCCAAAAAAGTCTATCACATAAAGGAAGCAATTGAGTACATGTCCATGTCTTAGTGGAAATACATTCAGAAGCTGATAACATTTGCTGTGATAATAAAAGCAGATAACATACATTGAGACAAAACCATCAATTTCAAAGGAGAAAAGGGCTTCCTTGAAGTGTGTATGGCATAGAAAAACCTTGCTACAAATGGCAAGAGGCAAAACAGAGATGATAGGGCAAAAAAATAAATAAAAGTAGTACCTCAATCAAAGTGTAGTCAGTGGGAGGACGGCAATCAAGCTGAAGCAATCAGTTCTTGGTCCATGGTCGAGCCAAAAGAAGAGCAAGTGATGCCAACACACCCAGGCCAATCAGAAGGCAGCAAATAAGAGTGTCAATAAAGTCAACAAATGTTAAGCAATGGGCAGTGTGCAAGCCCCTTATTGTATATAATATCTCCCGCAAGCGACAGTGCATGAGGCGCATGTGCTGTCGCAGGGAAGGTGCAGAGCAGCATCCAAATTTGCTGCACTGCAATGCATGCAGGGAAAAACATAGTATAGATCCATATCTAAAAGTATTGGCCTTCGGCTGGTTTTATCCCTTGGACTAATGAACTAACAGGCTTCCGTGCGTAGTGCATGGCCTTGTGCCATGATGCAGAGAAGAGAGTTCACAGTCTTATGTAGAATTTCTACTAGAGGCATAGCTTTCCAGTAAACATTCCTATGGTTAGGCAACTGCATAAAGGTCAAATCCATTAAATGTGTGCTGTGCACTGCAACATACAAGTAATGTGATGATTTCTGTGTGAAATCAACATGTTCCTCCTGGTTTTTGGCTGCATTGAGTAGGCATGAATTTTTGACAAAATGACTAGAATTTTTGACCCAACGACTGGTATGGCTATCTTAGTTAACTGAGCTTTGCATCAAAACCTATGAGCATTTGCACTGATCCACTTAAATTGAACCTACATGACATAAAGCAGCACAGCATGGATTTGGCACTATAAAAAAGGCACCTTTCCAGTGCAAAACAACTTTTGCACTGAAAAGTAAATTCCTTCTGACACTTTCCATTATTCTAGTGAAATCACAAACCCTTAGTAAATCTGATCCTAATTGTCCAAGTTTCTGTTAATACAGTCACAGGCTTCCAGGCAATTTGTGGACTTGGGGTAGACACATTTATAAAAGGGTAACAATGCCACAATATTATGACAAATAATTAATTCTCCTGTTATGTTATGCTACTTTGCAAAGTTATTCTCTTGTATCGCGTATGTGTGCAGGTTTTATGCTCTAGACAAGCCTTAATATGAACATTCAAGAGATGGCACTTACGCCCGAGGCTTTAGAATCTGTGACTCCTAGGGAGTTTTGCTATTCAGGGAGTCCGTGCCTATAGATTTCTTTGGATGGACAGAGAAGTAGACCTTTTTCTATTGCCCAAGCCTGTGGATTATTTGCCTCCAAAAGGATAGCTATGATAACTTTGTCTTGTTAGATTTGGGCTGTGTGGCGTGAACAACCATCCCTGAGTTTTCTGGAACAGTCCAAGTTTTTTACCATATGGCCAACACATTTCTGTATTTTTAACACATGTGGCAGTTTTCAGAGAAGGCTGATTGAACACTGTGGGGGTGGGGGGAGTCCATTTTTAATGTTTTTCCTTGCAGGATTTGTTAGCAGCCTCTAACAGAAAGCTATTTAGTTACTACAGGTGGCACTGTGTGTAAAAGATGCATTTAATTAACAGTAATGCCTCACTGTCTATGTGCTTGTGTTGGTGAGGGCTGCCAATTAAGCCATTTTGTGCCTGGCAATCAATGCAAAATGTTAGTTCCACTTCTGTAAGAGTGGGATTTCCTGGTTTTTGGTTTTTAAAATCTGGTCACACAAGGGGGTGTGGAATGTATAGTGACTTGAGACTGTGAGCACCAAGACCCCGTGGCTAGGGGTTGCCACAAGGAAAGGGATTACACAATCAATCTGGGAGGTGTTAAGGTGTGGTCTTTAAAGGCTGTGGGAGATTGAGAAGTTAGATGAATGTTGCATGCTGAGCAATAAGGATGTAGCTAGAAGCTCTGTGTGTGGTGTGTTCTTGGGTTTGCTCCTTGTGTGACAACTGGTGATGACTAGGGGATATGTACCCTGAAGAAACTGAACTGTTCTCCCTGAGATTTTACAAGAAATAGCAAACTGCTCGTGCATACTACATGTGCCCAAGCTGAAGCAACAAAGCTTGAAGTTGGCATATGTGAAGTGCAAGCCCGCTCCTGCCTGCATGAGACCTAGTGGTGAAGTTGAAGGCCTAACAAAGGAGCACTGTTGTAAAAACCCACCAAGACATGTCGGCCAGACTGAAAGAATAGGGTTCTGTGCCACAATAACGAGTAATTATTCATGCAAAGAGTATGCTAAAGTCAGTGACAAACAGGTACAACATAAGAGACAGCAACAACCAGATATAACATTAGAAAGCAGTGACAACCAGGTAAAAATAGTGAAATCTACTCATCGGCCTTGCAACCTCAAACTGGGGGAGGTGACTGAAAGCAAACACAAGAATTGTGCTTGCAAGGTTGTTGGTTTCTGGAGAAGCTGCAGGGGACAAGGGAATGGGCAGCCGGTGGTCTTCAGCACAAGGCAAAAGATCTTCAAGATAGCAAAGGCATCCTGTAGCTGCTGCAGGAGACGTGGAATACAGGAATGCCGCATTTCTAAAACCTCTGCTGCCATTCAACAGTGCCAAACGACAGAATATTGGTACCAGATGGACCTCATGGATTGAGACCTTCGATGAATTCATAGATGCTCTGGAAGAAATAAATGAAGAGAAAATCATTAAATACTTAAAGAATCTCACTGGTGATGGAGTGAAAGGAGTGGTAAAGAAAACCTCATAAAATGAAACAATGTCATACCATCAAATCAAAGAAGCTTTAGGACCCAAAATCAATCTAATGCCATATGTCGACTATGTAAGGTACATTTTCAATCAAGCGAGACAATAAGCTGGTGAGACAATGGAAACGTTTGCTAAGAGACTTGATGTGCTTGTCAAGCATTGTAAATTTAGAGAATTTAATGATGAGGAAACCATGTGCCTCAGAGTCATTGATGGTTGTTTGTTGAACTCATTCCAAAGACGCACGTTGTGAGAGACAATCAGCTTAGAGAAAGTACTGATAGCTTCCAAAGCCAAGGAACGAGCAGATAAACAAGCCGCCAACATGTAGGCGAGAACAGCAACAACAACAAGAGGCAAATCAGCATTGGTCATGAAGACTAGACCCAAGCTCCGAGCAGAGGCCCATAAATTGACATCCCAAAAGAAAGAAAGAAAGAAACAAACAAACAAAGATAGAAAGAAAAAAAGAAAGAAAGAAAGAAAGAAAGAAGGAAAGACAGTTTTCAATGTGGATTTTATTTCCACATAAGGATAAATGTCCAGCTGTCGGACAAACGTACAAGGGGTGTGGAAAGGAGAATCATTTCATAACGGTTTACAAAGCAAAAGAAAAACCAAGTGTGACACGACAAGACAAGAAAATGGATACCAGAAAGTTCCAGAAGTATTCTCGCCACACCCACAAAGACAAAAAAACAACCTCAACTGTGACAGGTGGAAACCAAATGAAATAGATTTTCATTGAACTTACCTTGCACAACTTCCTCAATGTCACCATCGAGCGACAGTGAAGAAGGCGAATGTGCAATGTTCAAGGAACGACGTGCACATGTGGGCCTTCCGGTTTGTAAGAAAGACAAATGAATACAGAAAACAAGTGAGTTAACAAAACAAAAGAACTCATGTGGACATTGCCCCAAGAGCAAACTCAAGTTCAATGGTTGTCCCATAACCTTTGTAATTGATAGCTGTGCATCGAACAACAACTTGCCAGTCGAACAAATTCACTGTCTGACACCTGTACAATGACTTAAAGCGTCAAATATGAAGGTGTATACATGGGCTGCTTCCAAATTGTTATGAAGTCAAGGAACATTTGCAGCAACCTTGCAGCACAAGAAGAAGTCTGTGCAGGTCTTAATTTACTTTCTTCAAGATACTCCATCTAGTGCATCCTTACTTCGTTGTGCAGCTGCTACTGACATGGGACTGATAGCTATCAGTTACAACCTAAAAATGCAATCTGACACTGTGCATCAGTTTCCGACACTGTTCCATGGCCTATGAAGGCTTAAGACGATGAAGGTGCAACTCAACATCAATAAAGACATCCGACCTTGCACAGCGATACCACAGGATAGCATTTCATCCGCAAGAAGCAGCCGAAAAGGAACTAGAAGCCCTGCTGAAATATGACCTTATTGAGTGCTCTACTGGTCCCACACCATGGGTGTCACCCCTAATAGTGGTACCAAAAAAGGACAGTGGAGGTGCATTGTGCATCTGTATGGATATGCACCAGTCCAACAAGTCAACTGAGAGAGAAAGGCATCCTGATTCGCACATTGCGCATATGATCATGCAGCTAAATGGTGCCAAAGTCTTCTCCCGTCTTGACTTGAACAAAGGATACCATCAACACACACTGGAAGAAAACTGCAGGTATGTTAATTGTCAAAGCCTGCCTGACACAGAACTTGACTATTCCTAGCTGGAAAAACAAAGTCTAGCCGTAATATGGGTCTGTGAACGTTTTCATGTGTTTCTGTATGGAAAGCATTCCATGATCTTTACAGACCATGAGGCGCTACTCACCATTTTGAAAATCAAAGTCCAAGATGCCCCCTCACAGTGAAAGTTGGGGTTTGTGTCTTCAAGTGTACCACTACACAATTAGGCACAGGCCACAATCAAAACCCTACAGATTATTTTCATGAGCACCCAATCAGTAGGACATGTCATTGTCAAAAAGTGCCAAGAAATACATCAACTTCATTGTACCGTCTAGCACACCAGTGACTATGTCCATTGAGCAGATTATGTTGTCCATAAAAAACGTTATTTCAGCACAATCATGGAGACAGTGTTCAACCACTAAGTGACAATGTTGAATTTCAAAAATACCAAAATGTTCAAGATAAACTGCCTGTCAGTGACACTGAGGCACTGAGCTGAGTTGTATTGTACCAAGCCCTCCGTGCCTATTAGTCGACTCATCACTCTACCACTGGTGAGAATCCAGCCACCCTGATGTTTGGGAGAGATGTAAGAACCAAATTGCCACAATGGACTCCTGAGCGAATTCTAAATGATGACCAGGTTCGTGCTACTGTCGCTGCTCGGAAACATCAGATGAAGACATATGCTCATCAACATCGTTGAACTCAGGAGACTGGGTTCGACGAGGGTAATTGGGTTCTCATCAAGCAAAGACAGACATGAAAGACAGATTCTCCATTTGATGTTGAATCTCTGAAAGTCATGGAGTGCAAGGGACATATGATAGCAATGCTCCGACCTAGCAAATCCATTACAAGGGACTTTTCAACCTTCAGACCTCTGTCTAGGTGATTATCGGTCCCTGCAAGCCCAAGAGATGCTATTCTACCTTAAAGCCCTGATCAGACATCAAAACCCTGTATCCTCAGGGTCCATCCTGGAGGTCCCAGGGTCCACTCAACTACCTCATGTCAGTGGTCTGGCCGAACTGTGCAAGCACCCAGATGGCTGATCGAAGAACTGTAATGCTGCTATTTGTTCATGATTTTTTGTGTGTCTTTTTGTTTAACAAGGGGAAGATGTAGTGCCTTTGGACTTTGAGCACTAAGACCCCTTGACTAAGGGAGAACTCAAGGAAATGGCTTACGCAATCAATCTGGGAGATGTTAAGGTGTGGCCTTCATGAGGTGCCGGAGATTGAGAAGTTAATTGAATGTTGTACGCTAAGGAATAAAGATGTTAGCTACGAACTCCGTGTGTGACGTGCATGCTCCCGGGCTGGGGATGATGTGACAGAATGCAGGGTCTTATGAGGGTACGGTGTGACTCTTGCATCCACTGCCGTTCTTGGTTTGGATCATGAAAGGGGGGTTGTTTTGTGACTCCCTATCTACTCACAGCTCTGCGCCCTTGAGCCCTCCTTTCTAGTGGTGACCTACGGTCTCCTTCAGCCCACTCTTGTTTTTCTACCCCATCTGTATGCCCCACCTACACCATGTAGATATCTTTCCTCAAACTCCCAACAGGTCTTGCCATTGAGCAATGTATTATTGATAAGTTTGTCTAGATAAACTTGCAGTTCCCTGTACTCCTATGTTAGACTGTCAAGCTCATCATCTCTGGTGGCTTTAAGCACATCTGCAGCCAGGACACCATCAGACTGCAGATTAGGAAGTGTGAAAAAGGAACAATAAGACAACAGGACTTTTCTGTCTATGCGCCCATGATCTAGAATATTATCGAATCCATTAGGACTGCCCTAATGCTGCTCCAATTTATGAAAGAGTTAAAGAGTCACCTCTTTAAAAAGAACTCCATTACAATGCAGTAAACATGTCTCCTCTCCTATTACACAATATTGACTTTAAACTTGACTTTGACCCTCCGCTGTCTTTTCTACGTGCATGCAATATAAATACAATATACAATATACACATATACATTATGTAGCAAATAGGAGACACCCATTTAGCCCAAGCAAAAAATTATGTGGTGACCTATATGGAAGCCTTCCAACGGTCTACTAACGTCTTCTGAGTATACTTTACAGTATGTTTAGATATCCCTAGAGTACCACCTAATAAAGAATACTTTGGAGTTTAATGGAATTTTAATATTAGTAACTGGATTCCAGATGTTTATCCAGTAAAATTAATTTCTAAGAACTCCCTCAAGATAGTTCAACTTTAGGTCTGCCCTGGTAGTATCAGCTTACCAGGGTGGGACAAGGTGGTCTATGATATTACGTAAGTGATCCCACCTCATCCAAATCTTGGATTTGCTAGGATTTTAGTAGGAAAGTAGCAGCAGAGAGACAGATAAGCATTCACATTGACAGTTGGAAGGCTTCCATATAGGGCACCACGTCATTTTGAGATTGGTATGTGTTATTAGAGGCAGACATGGGGATTAATTCAGCCTCTGTTTCTCTCTTAGTGTTAGAGATAAACACATTTAGATCGCCAGAATTTTGTACTTATGACTAACTGGTTTTGGACCTTTACTTTCATTAAGTCTCTATACCCGGGTTTTACTCATGGTAAATTCACAGTAATAGGGCCTGAAGCATAACTAGTGTAAAGGTACGGGGCTGGCTAAACGTGAACATGTTAAAACACATATTTGCACGTGTGCAGGCTTTATACTTGAGACTAATACCGTACATGGCCCGGCAGCTGTACTCCTGTGGCCCGTCTGCACACAGGTGGCCCGTCTGCTCACTGCCTGTATCCTGTCTGCAAGGATTAGTACTGACGAGCGGTTTTAGTGGCCATTAATAGTATATCTATAGTGCTTTCACTGTATTAGATTAAATCAGCCTTAAAGTGCAGTTTTTCTCCACTTAGGTGTACACAGTCTAGCAAGGTGCCAAAGTGGGGCAAAACATGCACACTGAGTTTGAATTTGCAGTTCCAAATACACTAAATCCACATCTTATGGGACATCAGGAAATATCATATTTTTCTGGCTCAGTTCATAATCAGATTCCAGGCCTTTGTCCTCCCTCCTGGTCCAAATTAATTACTCTGCCTCACATCAGAGGGCACAAAGACCTCCTTACGTCAAAAAAGTTATTACCAGTTGCAGGGAGCGGAAAGGGGTGAAGGGGAACTCTACAGGCTGATAATTAACTTTTCACAGGCCCTCTAGAACAAAGTGGGAGTGTCAGACCTCTAGATCCAGCAGACAAGGAGCTTGCCTTTGTAGTTTTGGTGGGAATTGATCTGGCAGTGATGTCAGCTAGAGACAAAGCTGAGACCCTCAGATGTACTCTTTCCAGAGAAAACATGAAGTTCTTTGATGGACTGTCCCAGAATGCAGTGTAAGAGGATTGGGTCAGGGGCAGAGCAGTGATGTGGTATACTAGGACTGGCAAGGGGTGCTTGTCATCTAGACTTTTCCACCCAAAATGTAAAAACTGCTGCACAAGAGAGACACCCAAAACTTAAAATACCCTGCACAAGGGAGAGACACTTGAGATGATCCAGGACCTGGGAGATGATGACACTGGAAAGGAAACGTAGAGAGAGTAGCCACCTTATGCCCTGCAAAGATGAACTGAGGACTTGGTCAGCTGACCTCCAGGACTAGGATGTGTCCTGGCCCCCTTATGTCACCTGAGAGCCTGTTGAGGTAAAAACCTAGACTGCACTTCCCTGTGCAGATATTCATGGCAAGACAGCCATGAGGCTCTGGTACCTGGGAAGTGCAGGTAGGGTGTTCTGCTGGCTGGCAGCAGAGGGACTGCACCCAATCTCCCCAGTAGTAGGATAGAGACAGCAGGAACTAGCTAGAAGTGAAGGCTGGGACAGGGGGCCAGCAAATTCATCTACCTGCAGAATGTTCCCCTTTAGAGACTAGCAGGCCTGTGGGAAATGCTTCTGGTGGGTAGAGCTAGCCAACAGGAGTGAAATGAGCAAATGATTGTCAAGACTGGCCCTACATTTCCAAACGTATGCCTATGTGCATATCTCCCAGCAGAAAAATAAAACAAAGAAAAAGAGGCACCTAGCACTCTTCCAAAAATACCCCAGGAGGGGGCTAGGACCATAGGTTTGACGGAACCTAATTTTATTTCTTTTTGAGAGCATGGCATGTGTGCCTACCACTCCTATCCCAAGGTTCTTCTGGCCCCAGTGGCCCAGTGCAAGTATTTCCACCCTGGGCACTCCTATGTGCTGAATAGAAGAAGGCTAGCTATTGGAAATGCCTCCCAATCCGATCCTTCAGCTCCTGAGTGGCCAGAATCACTAGGAGTGATGTGGGCTACCTCCTCTGCTCATGCCAACACCCTCAAGGGCCCACAGATTTAGCACTGCCAGCACTCCACACAGGAGGGGAAGAAAGTGCTTTAGCTATCCTACACATGCTGGAATGGGAGCACGGGTGGGGGAGAGCCAAGAACAAGTGAGGCAGCACAGGAGTTGGCCCCCTGAGCTGCTAAAACAAAGAGCAAAAGGCATGTGGGAGCCTCAGGTCAGACCTGGACACTCCTGATCAAAATAGCCATGGAGCAAAATGCTGCCTTACCTGTTCACAGTAGGAAAGAAAAACCATCATCTCTTATTATTCAACACCGACATGGAATGTATAATAATGCCCCCATGGCTTTATCTACATACTTTCTTGCTGTTTGTGGTGGCCCGAAACTGGGCAGGGGCACTGCCAACATATTTTGGTTTTGGTGGGAGCTGCAGGAGATGCAGTAGCCCAATACAAGATTGCTAAACTCTAACATTTGGTTTCTGTTATTAATGTGATGACACCCTAACAAAGCCAGTAGGCCTGCTTTATAAATATATTGACATGATTACCCCCTTACAAAGGTAGTAGGCCTGCCTTCTATACAAATAGACCTCCCTTATAGTGTGATGTTACATCTGGTATAGGTGGAGGTATTGTGATTAAGGGGGTTAGGACTGACTAAGGGTGAAATATGGGTGTCACCAAAGTTATTTCCATCTACCTGATGTACACATTTGTAATTTCAGGCATAGTATTTAGTAGTGTGAGTTATAAAAGTATTTTTTAAGAAAAGGCACTGACTAGACAATAATTTGTTGAATGCTGTTGTTACCTGCCAGAGAATTGTGATTGCTAGCCCATGACCCCTTCCTTGAACAGGCCTTGGACTGCCCTGCTTTGTTACCCTGATAGAGTCAGGTGCCACAATGGGGTTCCCGTAAAAGGACAATTGTGGACTTATTACTTGTGGAGGACTCCCATCTGTCACATCTAATCACTCCATGTCTTACAGGTACATACCTACATACTTGTCATCGGCAAGTGCAGAACATGGCTTAAGACTGGCAAGCCATTACCCACACCACGCCCTTGAAGAACATGTTATTGAAACTATATAATTGCTCAGCGATGCTAATCTTGGAAACAGTCTGCTCAGGCCTTGCAATCGACAACCCATTATCCAAATGGAATTAAATAAACATCAAAATGATTTGCCACATGCATCAATTCACAAGAAAGATTGTTGGTAGGATCAGATACATTTTACCTCTCGTGCTCACAAATACAAACCACTATTAAGAAAAACATTGGAAAAGCCCAGCTTAACTAACCAAAGATAACTAAATATTATGAGTAAATGTTAAAACCAGAACCACATGGAAAGACCGCACAACCGAAAACACTACAATACCATGCAGGTTGTAGGTGTTTTCTATATCAATGTTGATAACATATAAAGACTTTGGCCCTTATTACAACATTGGCGGTAAATCACTGTGCAGAAGACCGACAACACACCGCGGAGGCAGTGGAATACCGCTACAGCTATCACGACCCACAGCCTCGAATCCGCCAAAAACCAGACACCCACACAAGTCCGCCACACCAAAGGTCAGTGATAAACTGGCGATAACAAAACCTCCACCGTCACGCCAACAGGAATATGCCCACCCTATCACGACCCACAAATCCACGCAGCGGTCTTTCAACCACGGTATTCCATTGGAGGTACACACCGCTGCGCTCAAAATACACACACACTTACAAAACACAACCACATTGGACAATTCCAAATACACATACCTGATACACATACACACACCACTCCCACACACTCAATACAATATAAAACACACACCCACATCACCCACAAACTCCTACGACAAAAATTGATAAAGAAGCCCAGAGAGAGACACCACCAGAAACAACACTAGCATCCACAGGCACACAACACCATCACTCACACAACATCCACGCACCTCAGACAACACACACAAACACATCAACTCACACATCAAAACACACACCACCTCACACATCACCCACACCACACTATGGCACGGCAAAGACACCCCAGGTTCTCTGAGGAGGGGCTCAGGGTCATGGTGGAGGAAATCGTCCGGGTAGAGCCACAGCTATTCGAATCACAGGTGCAGCACACCTCCATAGCTAGGAAGATGGAGCTATGGCGCAGAATCGTAGACAGGGTCAACGTAGTGGGACAGCATCCAAGAACTAGGGATGAGATCAGGAAGAGGTGGAACGACCTACGGGGGAAGGTGCGTTCCGTGGTCTCAAGACACCAGATTGCAGTACAGAGGACTGGCGGCAGACCCCCACCTCCTCCCCCACAACTAACAACATGGGAGGAGCAGGTCTTGGCTATGCTGCATCCTGAGGGCCTCGCAGGAGTAGCAGGAGGAATGGACTCTGGTAAGTCAAATCTTAACTATTACATCCCCCACCCTACCTGAATGCTATCACATACCCCACCCTCACCCTCACCCCCATCACTCCGACACCTCACAAATGTCCCACTATCACAACCCACACATCCCAACACCAAGCCCTGCATGCAACACCAAAGCATGGACACCCATCACCAAAGCATGTCCACTACAGATACCCACACAGACCCCAAACCAACTATCACACAAGGTCCTACACAAGAATGCAAGCACTGGAGTACAGGGTCACCCACCCATTGCACACGATGGCACACACAGATGCAATAATCATGCCTTTACACCGCTGCAGGACCCCTACCCAACGTCACCTGACAGGAGGTTCCAGACATGTCCACTCCCCCCACAGAAGAAGCCCACAGTGATGACAGCAGCTCTGTCCAACTGGATCAAGATGACCAGCCTGGCCCATCTGGGACCTCGGGACTGTCAGTTCCCCTGACAATGGCACAAGCCACCACAGAGCCTCCCCCTCAGGAAACACCAGCACAGCACCCACCCAGTGGGCCCAACCCTCTGTCCCCAGGACACGTCAAGCAGCAGTGTGTCCACCACTACAGGGAACCCAGGCAAACCCACCAACCCAAGAAAATCAGGGACCTGGGGGCAGTGGCGGTGGGCACACGGTTCAGGGGAAAGAGGCACAGGAAAACAGGGGAACTGGGAGGACTGCTGTGCAACGGGGGGAGGACAGGCCCAGGGAACCCACTCTCCACAAGGCCCTCTCCATCATCCTGGGAGCATACCATCATTCCCAGGAGACGATGGCAACGGTACTGGCCAACTTTCAGGAGACCAAGCGGCTGCAGGAGGAACACTATCTGGGGATCAGGGAGGAACTTAAGTCCATCAACACCACACTGGTCACCATTGTAGGGGTGCTGAAGGACCTTGTGAACACCAGGAGGGACACTGTGGCACAAAAAGGGGCCTCTGACACTAGCCTGGATGATGAACAGCCCACCACCTCCGCCGGCGCTAGTGGACAGGAAGCACCGCCACAGGACCACGACACCAGCACCCCACCCCCTACAGAAGGAGAAACACCCCGCAAACGGTCCCTGAGATCCAGGACAAAGACAGAGAACAATGCCAAGACCTCCGCCCGGAAATGAGACCCCCCCGCATGTCATCCTTCTGTCCCACTTCGTCACCCTGTCCATCCATCAACTGCCCTAGCTCTACTTCCTATACCCCTTTGGACAATGCACCTGTGAAACAAATAGACTGGACTCTGCCATGGACAATCCTCCAACATCACCCCTGCCCATTTTACAACCCCCCTCCACTATTTTGCACTGAAATAAACACCCTTGAATCACAAAACAAGCTGGTGTCAGTCTGTGCTTTCACAAATGTGTATTTGCAATAACTACGGAATATAGCAATGTTGATTGTATTGTCAACATAGCGATGTAACACAGCTCTAGTCCATGAGGTAATATAGCAGAGGTCACACAGTGGGACCCACATCTGTGAAATGGAAAGGCAAAGTGACAAGTCAAGGTCCATATACTGGGTGAAAGTGACAGATATATGATAGGTTTAACAATTGTATGAGAGGTGTGAGGCAGTGACATCTTCTTAACTGTGTCTCACTGGAAGAATTGCTGGATAACGTTGTTTCTGTTGTCGATATCCTCTTCTTCTGCCTCCTCTTCTTCACTGTCCACAGGCTCCACAGCTGTCACAAGACCTCCTTCTGGACCATCCTCTTGCAGAAAAGGCACCTGTCGTCGCAAAACCAGATTGTGCAGCATACAGCAGGCCACAATGAGCTGGCACACCTTCCTTGGTGAGTAGTAGAGAGAACCACCTGTCATATGGAGGCACCGGAACCTGGCCTTCAGGAGGCCGAAGGTCCTTTCGATCACTCTCCTAGTTCGCCCATGTGCCTAATTGTAGTGTTCCTCTGCCCTTGTCCTGGGATTTCTCACTGGGGTCAGTAGCCATGACAGGTTGGGGTAACCAGAGTCACCTACAAATGTCGAGGGACAACTGTTAGACACACACTAACCCTTAGGGACCACCCCAGACCCAGACAACTATTCACAGGGTATAGGGTCCTTGTCCTCACCTATTAGCCACACACTGTGCCTCTGGAGTTGCCCCATCACATAAGGGTTGCTGCTATTCCTCAGAATGTAAGCGTCATGCACTGAGCCAGGAAACTTGGCATTCACATGGGAGATGTACTGGTCGGCCAAACACACCATCTGCACATTCATTGAATGGTAGCTCTTACGGTTTCTGTACACCTGTTCACTCCTGCGGGGGGTACCAAGGCCACATGTGTCCCATCAATGGCACCTATGATGTTGGGGATATGTCCCAGGGCATAGAAGTCACCTTTCACTGTAGGCAAATCCTCCACCTGAGGGAAAACGATGTAGCTGTGCATGTGTTTAAGCAGGGCAGACAACACTCTGGACAACAAGTTTGAGAACATAGGCTGGGACATCCCTGATGCAATGGCCACTGTTGTTTGAAAAGACCCACTTGCCAGGAAATGGAGTACTGACAGGACCTGCACTAGAGGGGGGATTCCTATGGGATGGCGGATTGCTGACATTAGGTCTGGCACCAACTGGGCACACAGTTCATGGATTGTTGCACGATCAAGTCTGTAGGTGACTATTAAGTGTCTCTCTTCCATTATCGACAGGTCCACGAGCGGTCTGTACACGTAAGGATGCCGCCATCTCACCACCTGCCCCAGCGGACGTGCCCTATGGAGGAGAACATCGAGCAGAGAGTCAGCCAACACTGAGGTATTACTAAATGTCATTAGCAAACGTTTGTAAATCCGCAATGTGCCTGTTACTGTGTGTATGCAAGGCCTAAATAGGTGTGACGTAGTTAATATTAATGCCATGTGGCCCCCTGAAATGGTAGCTGCCTGACCTGTAAGGTGGGACAAGGGGATATGAGGTAACTGCGCTGGCGTTCTACACCATTGCGGTAGGCGGTCGAAGACCGCAGCGCAATCCTGCATTGGTTAACATTGGACCCTGTGGGTCCCAGGAGCCAATGACGATGTACGCCGGCAGTGACGGTACGCACTGCCGCGGTCGTGACCTCCATTTTTTGTCTGTTCACTCACTTGATACCTGACCTTCGACAGGAGAGGACCTACACTGCAAGTGCTGCTGTGACCTCAGTCTGGAAGCGACGATGGCTCACGTGTCTGGGGAAAGGGCCCCTGCCTTCACTTCGGAGGAGTTGGAGAAGTTAGTGAATGGGGTCCTCCCCCAGTACACGCTACTCTACGGTCCTCACGACAAACAGTGAGTACACTGTGAGCATGCTGCATGGGCAATGCCTGTTTGGAGTGGTGTGGATGGAAGATACATGGGGGGGGGACTGAGGCCTTCGTGTGAGGACGGTGAGTGTATGTGCGTCAGGGCAAGGGTGGGAACGTGGGCCAATGACTGTGACGGTCCGGACGGTTAAAGTTTTTCCTTTTCCCCTGTACTATTCCTCTAGGTCAGCGCCCACCAGAAGAAGGATATTTGGCGTGCCATCGCCAAGGACGTCCGGACCATGGGTGTCCACCACAGACGGAGCACCCACTGCCGGAAAAGATGGGAGGACATTCACCGCTGGAGCAAGAAGACGCAGAGGCCCAGCTGGGGATGGCCTCCCAACATGGAAGGGGTGCCAGCGCACCATGAACCCCCTGATGTTCCGGATCCTGGCGGTGGCGTATCCGGAGTTGGATGGGCGCTTGAGGGCATCACAGCAGCCACAAGGGGGTGAGTACCGTCACATCCATCTGACTCTGCGTGCATTACGAGGTGTCTGGGTGGGGGAGGTGAGCAGTGGGTTACCCTAGGCCAGGGCGACCTTTGTAGGCAAGGACCCTTTGTGAGGCAGGCTATGTGGCACCCCAACCCACCAGTGGTAAGAGCCATCTACACCTAGTCAGGCTCCTGTGACTTCCATGTGTGCAGCAATCGGGCATAGGCCTTGTACCCCATGGGCATGTGATTGATCTAGGAACTCTAGATGCATGGCGTAGTGCAGAGGGCTTCTGTGTCTGTAGTGTCCGCCAACGGTAGTGGTATTGCATGCACTGAACATGCATTTCTTCTGTCTCCCCCCCCCCTTTTTGTGGTCTCCCTGTTCTTGTGTGCAATAGCATCATCAGGCGGAGAAGCAGTGGCACCGGAGCAGGAGGGAGCTGCATCCCAGTGGGACGGAGGGCGAGGGGAGCTCCACGGCGTGGACAGGAGGTGACATCAGCGACAGTGACTCCTCCACTGATGGGAGCTCCCTTGCGGTGGCGGGCCCTCTGGGCCCCCCACATCAACAGGTACAGCTGCCACTCCCCTACCAGCACTGCCCTCCCAGCAGCCCCTCAGCGTGTTTCCCGTGGCCACTCACCAAGGAGAGTGGGCATCTCCTTCACCACAGGCTGCTCAGTCCCTGCCCCAGTCAGCCCTGCTGCCCTCAGTGAGGAGGCTATTGACCTCCTGAGATCCCTCACTGTTGGGCAATCTACCATTCTGAATGCCATCCAGGGTCTCGAGAGGCATTTGCAACAAACAAATGCATACCTGGAGGGCATTCATTCTGGCCAGGCAGCCCAACAGAGAGCATTTGAGGCTCTGGCCTCAGCACTGATGGCAGCCATTGTCCCTGTGTCCAGCCTCCCCCCTCCAACTTCCTCCACCCAGACCCAATCCCCTGTACCTCAGCCTATCCCAAGCACACCATCACACCAGCATGCACACACCGCATCACACAAGGGTGGCTCAGGCAAACATAAGCACCACACATCCCACAGGTACTCACACAAGCATCATTCCCATGCAGACATACCAACATCCACTGCCTCCACTGTGTCCCCCTCCTCCACGTCGTCCTCCTCCCTCCCTGTCTCGTCTCCACTCACACCTGCATGCACTACATCTTCAGCCACTACCTCCATCACCAGCACGCCCATTACCACACACCGCTCACGTGCACTCACCACCCCCACTAACATTCACACATCCCATGTGTCCTCTCCCAGTGTGTCTGTGAGCCCTCCTCCCAAAGTACACAAACGCAGGCACACACCTACTCAACAGCCATCCACCTCACAACAGCTTCCAGCCCATACACCTTCACCCAAATTCAGCAATCGTACACCTCCTACAACCACTACCTCTTCCTCCACTCCCAAACCCACTCCATCTACCCGTCCCAGTGTGTCTAAAAAACTTTTCCTGGCTAACATTGACCTCTTCCCTACACCTCCCCCCCGTCCATCCCCTAGGGCCAGGCTTTCCAGGTCCCAACCCAGCACCTCAGCCACCACATCACCGGGCACAGTGGTCCCAGCAACAGCGGGCTTTTGGAGTGTGCCAAGAATCAGGGCAGCCAGTGTGCCACGGAGCGAGGGCAAGGACACTCCACCACCTGCGAAAGTAAAAAAGTTGCTCACATCCCGGAGGGAGAATGCGAAAACATCTGCCCCCAAGGGCTCAGGGAAAACAGAAGGGGATAGTGGCAAGACAGCTGCGCCACCATCCAAGGTGGGGACGGGCAAGAAAATCAAGGGCTGGTCAGGAGAGGGCATGGGGGCACCGACTATGGGACCAGTGTCACACCTTCTGTCCATGTCGACGCCAACCGGCACTGCGGAGAAGACCGCCACCTGCACCGCCACATGCACCGCCACCAGCACCGCAGTCACTGAGCCCGCCACCAGCACCGCAGTCACTGAGACCGCCACCAGCACCGCAGTCAGTGAGCCCACCACCAGCACTGACGCCACAGAGCCCGCCACCAGCACCGCCACCACAGAGCCCACCACCAGCACCGCCACCACAGAGTCCGCCACCAGCACCACTGCCACAGAGTCCGCTGCCAGCACCGATGCCACAGAGGCCGCCACAAGCACCGCTGCCACAGAGTCCGCCGCCAGCACCGATGTCACAGAAGCCGCCGCAAGCACCGCTGCCACAGAGTCCGCCACCAGCACCGATGCCACGGAGGCCGCCGCCAGCATGCCGCTACTGACATCGCCGCAAGCACCGCCAGCAGCCCCGCTACATCCTGAGCCAGTGGCACCACCGCAGACATGGCTGCCATCCCCAGTGGTCAGTCGACCGAGCCTGGTGGCCAGTTCCAGGAGGCTGGGCAGCTTCCATGATGCAACACCTTCATTGGAGAAAGGACTACCTCAGTCCTTGGCAGGATGAAGCACTATGGGCACAAAGCCCCCTCCAGAACCAGTGGAGAAAGGCATCCACTACCTCAGTCCTTGGCAGGATGAAGCACTCTGGGCACAAAGCCCCCTCCAGAACCAGTGGAGTATCACATCCACTACCTCAGTCCTTGGCAGGATAAAGCACTCTGGGCACAAAGCCCCCTCCTGAACCAGTGGAGAAAGGCATCCGCCTGAGTGACTGTGGCTTTGCACTCCTCAGGATAAATCAGTGGGCAAACCACCCACTGGAGAGACTTGAGAGACTTTGGAGTTGCACTCCTCAGGACAAAGCAGTGGGCAAACCACCCACTGGAGAGACTTGAGAGACTGTGGCTTTGCACTCCCCAGGATAAAGCAGTGGGCAAACCACCCACTGGAGAGACTGTGACTTTGCACTCCCCAGGATAAAGCAGTGGGCATGGAGCCGTGCACTCATCCGGCTGAGGTGCCCCCCCTTCCGTTCCCCCTGAGGTGCCTGTTTCATTTCGATCTGATGCCCTTGCAGTGTTCTTTCCATTTGAAGTCTGGTATTGAGTGTGGGCCTCGCCCATGCATTTTGGGCCCAGTGGTCCACGGACAATTATTGGTGCACTATCCGGACTTGTGTAGTTGGTGTACATAATTGTATATACTGTATTTCGAGTTTTGACTACTGGTTTTTTCATGATTACAATCGTTCAACTCAGTTCCTTTTGTCCTTGCATTCTTGAAAGGGGGGTGGAGGGGTGTAAATGTAATGTTGCAGCATTTATTTGTGTGTATGTTGTTGTGGGTGAGGGTGGAGGTGGGGGTGTTGCATGTTGCGTGTGTGTGTCACTCTCTTTTCCCTTCCCCCTCCCCTGTGTTGTAGGTGCAGTACTCACCATGGTCGTCACCGCCGTCTTTGTTGCTCCTGATAGAGGAGCAGGAATACCTGTTATAATCGATGCAGGGGACGCCCAAGTAGGAGTAACATATAATCTTTAATTGTCTGTATGTATCCCCGAAGAGCGCCGCTGTCGCGTCTCCCGGCCTGCTTCTGCCTCTCATAACCGTCTCTCCTCGAATGCATAGCCCGAGACGCGACCGCCGGCTCCGCGAGACAGTTCGGGTTCGGCACGCAACACAGCGCGGCGAACCTACACACAACATATTATCTCCTTTTTTTTTTTTAAATAAGAACAACTTACATACAGAAGAACACATTACATAAGAGCATTACATAACTTTTGCATTACATAACTTTTAACAATCACATAAGTGTGTCCTTGAGATGACAAAAAATTGAAAACATTCTTGCTAAACACTATGATGTATTAAAACATTCTTGCTCAACACTATGATGTTCCCTGAGTTTGATTGGTACCCGTTTCTCACAGACAGCTCTCTTCAAGGTGTGGGATTCTAACAAATGGTTGTCTGACACCTTCCGTTCCTGATGGATGCCCTCTGACCCAGAGATGCCACCTCCTTCCATTCCACGGTGACTGACATCCTTTACCTTAATAACCTTACCCATATTACACCATTGACCACCCTCAACCATGATGGCATTACCACATACTTTCTTCACCCTCACTGGACATCCATAGCAGGCCTCCCCTTTCCTCACAAATGTCTGTAACTTGACGCGCACCAGATCTCCAGGTTGAAATTAGAGTTTTTTTGTAGAATTCTTCAGGTCATACCTAGCTTTTACCTTTTCTTGATTTTTTTTTACTTCACCCAACACCCAGTCCTTGTTCACAGAATCAGGAAATTTACCAGAGACAACTTTGGCTAACCACGCTGGAAACAGTCTTGACGTGCTACGTCTTCCTTTGAACAGTTCAAAAGGAGAGATTTTTGTCACAGAATGTGGAGTGGTACAATAGAACCACAACATAGAATTCACTGCTTCTTCCACATCCAGCTTACTTGCTTTAGCCCACTTGATACACTCTACAACCACCCTATTCATTCTCTCTACTAAACCATTCGTTTGAGGATGGTATAGAGAACTTTTCAAATGTTTCACACCAGACTCTCTCAGAAACGTTTCCATGTCATTACCCACAAACTGTACACCATTATCCGAAATCAAGGTCTCCGGAAAACCTTCCCTCCAAAAAATCTCTTTGAGAAACTGAATCGCACTACCAGCAGTAGGCTTTGCAAAAAAACGCACTTCTGGCCACTTACTGAAGTAGTCCATTAGTACAAAAGCATAACGCATCTGACTGGGGAGAAAATTGAAAGGTCCAACCATATCGACCCCAACTTTAACCCAAGCCTTGTCTGGTAACGATATGGGTTGTAATGGAGGTTTTACAATCTTCAACCCTTTTTCTGCACCATTACACACCACGCATCCACCAACCACTCTTTCTACATCCCTGTCCATAGAAGGCCACCAATAGTGTGCTCTAATACGTCTCTTAGTCATAGTGGCACCAAGATGACCCTCATGAGCATGATCCACCAACCTTGTACGAATCTCACATGGGGGTACACATTTATCATTCCTCAAAATAATCCCATTTTCAATTGACAATTCTTCGCCCACCTTGGCATATGGTTGAACTTCAGGATTCAAGTTCCTTTCTTTAGGCCAGCCATTGATTATATGCTGCTTAACAATGGACAACACATCATCACTGCTTTCAGCCATCCTCCACACAGTCTCCGTGCACACCTTGGACTCATCAGCATCAACAGCAGCTATAAAACAATCTTCCACATCATCCTCCAAATCAAGATTAATTTCTTCATTTATAGGTTGACGAGATAGAAAATCTGCTGTGAAATTATCTTTCCCCGGAATATACGTGACCTGAAAGTCATACTGCAACAATTTTGTCGTGAGGCGTGCGATACGAGGGGTCGTATAGTTAATTTTATCCCCATTTAAAATGTAAACCAACGGTTTATGATCTGTTTGAATTACATAGTTTCTGCCCCACACATAACTCCTAAATCTCTCACTAGCCCAATAGCATGCTAGCAACTCTTTTTCAATCACCGAATAATTCAGTTCAGGATCACGTAAGACTCTAGAAGCATAACTAATAACTTTCTCCTCTTTTCCCAAACCTTGCGACAACACAGCCCCCAACCCATACCTACTAGCATCAACCGTAATGGTACACATTTGGCTGGGGTCGTAAGGACTAAGTGGTCTGGCGTCCACCAACTCTTGCTTCACCCTTTCGAAAATCGTTTGACAGTCACTGTCCCATTTAAATGGTACTTTTCTTTTGAGCATATTGGAAAAGACTTTCATTTTGCTAGCATAGTTGGAAATGAACTTTGAGTAGTATTCACACATGCCAACAAAAGATCGCAACTCATCTTTATCTTTAGGGTTAGGAGAATCTACAATCGCCTTTACTAGCCCAGGACGAGGTATAATACCTTCCCCAGACACACAATGGCCCAAAAATTCTATCTTTTTCTTATAAAACTCACATTTTTCTTTCTTTACACAGACGCCAAAGGACTGAAAAATGTTAAACATTGATCTAATTTTCTCATTGTGATCTTCTAAACCCATCGTGTGAATCAACACATCATCCTGAAAGATTAGTATACCATGAATTTCCCCCAAAATTTTGTGCATGATGCGTTGGAATGCTGACGCAGCAGAAGCCAACCCGAATGGCATCCTGCAAAACTGGAAAGTGCCAAAGGGTGAATTGAAAGCTGTGTAATGGCGTGAATCCCAATCCAACTCAACCTGGTGATACGCAGATGCCAGATCAATCTTTGAAAACCATACTGAGCCCCTGAGCCCTTCGAGTAAGTCACTGATCTTGGGTAAAGGATACAAGTTTACCCATATTTCCTTATTGAGACTCCTGAGATCCACACATAAACGTAGGTCTCCATTACGTTTACGGGCAACAACCAAGGGAGAAAGCCACAAACTGGTCTCAATTGGTTCAATTACCCCATTCTGTTGAAGCTTGTTCAATTCAGTTTTAAGATCTTCTCTTAAACTAAACGGCACTGACCTGACTTTATATCTAACAGGAATGGCCCTATCCTTAACCTTTATCCTATGCTTGAAACCTGTAATCTTTCCCAAACCCTGGGCAAAAATACCCGGAAACTCATCTTCAAACGGTGCCTTGGAATCTGCGTTCTCCACCACCAAAATTTGTTCTTTAGTTCCAGGTTTCAGCACCATACCAAACAAACCCTGATCGTACCACCCCAAAATGTTCAAACCCTTGTATGCCACATAGATTTTACCAAAAATCCTCCGACCCTTGAACACTAAACTGTCTTCTATGTAACCTTCTAACTCAATTTTCCTGCCTTCATAAGAGACCGGTGACCTATCGGGAGGGAATAACTTTCTGTCACCCCAAATATTGTGGAACAGATCTGATGAAATCATAGTAATGCGTGCACCAGAGTCCACCAATAAACGAAGCAATTTATCCCCAACCCAAATATCCCCCATGGGATCTATGCATTGGTTTTGTTCCTTGACCCCTAAAACTTTATCTGTAACCACCACAATCATGCCTTGAAAGGCTTTTACAAAAGATTCTTCTCTATTTTCCTCATCATCCTCCACTACACACATTACATTAGCTTGCTTATTACTTGTGGATTGACAGACTTTAGCAAAGTGACCAACTTTGCCACATTTTCTACACACAACGTTCTTTGCCGGACAAGTCTTGCCATCCTTGAAATGGGGCATGTTTCCACATCTAAAACAAATATTCGAAGACCTAAAAAAGGATTGTCACTTTTCTTCATCTCAGCATTCTTTGCTGCGCCCCTTTTTGTAACAACACTGACATGAAGAGGATCCGAGTCCTTCACAGCAGAGCTAGAAGAGAGTTCCATCAAAGAGATCTGGGCCAGCTCCACGCTCTTGGCTACTTTGATAGTTTCATCCAATGTTGGATTTCCCATGGTGAGTAATTTCTGCTGAATGTGTTTATTCGAACAATGACCAATGAACTGGTCCCTTATGAGTTGGTCTTGAAAATCCCGAAATTCACACTTGGAAGCCAGTTGTCTTAGAGCACTGACATATGCATCAACATCCTCACTTTGAAATTGCTGACGCTTGAATAATTTGTGCCGCAAAACTACTAGACTCGGTAATACATCAAATCTAGTGGACAACTTTTTGGTAGTCATCAAACATTCATCTAGTTCTTAATCAATTTGCGGTAGGTCAGGTAAGTGTTTGAAGATTTCTCTCCCTTCAAACCCCAACGAATGTAAAAACCAAACATTTTTTTCTTTCAGGGCAAAAACGAGAGGCTCCTATTGCACCCAGGTAGGTTTCAAACCCATCAAACCATTGTCTACATGGAATGGGAGGGGCACCAGGAGTTTCCAAGAATGGTGGTGGAGGATTGACTGACTGCATTACTTAAGACAAGACGTGGCAATCAAAGTCAATGTGATGTGAACAACGTAGCAATAATATTCTACTGGTGATATATTTCAGTAGAGATTCAAGCACGAAGTACTTCCAAGATGGCGCCTGAAAAGGCCATTCACAGTACAAGTAAATACACGTTCTATATCACCAATACAACTGCTGACAAACAATCCTCCACAGGGAAATACCCAGAATACACTTGTTTTCTTCAGTAAAACGATGTGGAAGACTCCCCACACGAAGACAGAGCAAAGGAATGTTGTCTATATGTAATCTCACCAAACGCGTAGGAAGAAACCAGCTTGTCGCCAAAAATATGATGTTATAATCGATGCAGGGGACGCCCAAGTAGGAGTAACATATAATCTTTAATTGTCTGTATGTATCCCCGAAGAGCGCCGCTGTCACGTCTCCTGGCCTGCTTCTGCCTCTCATAACCGTCTCTCCTCGAATGCAGAGCCCCAGACGCGACCGCCGGCTCTGCGAGACAGTTTGGGTTCGGCACACAACACCGCGCGCCGAACCTACACACAACAATACCATCGCAGGGAGTATTTGGAGTTCTGGCTCCATGGCGTCCTGGTTGGGTGTGGAGAGGTGAGTGTTTTCCCTTCCAAGTCCTGTTTCCGACGTGTTTTTGTTTGTGTTGGTTCCGCCCCGGAAAAGGTGGCGGATTGGCCTCTCATAATAGTGTAGGCAGTACATTGCCTTCCGCCTGTCTCTTGGCGGTGACCGCCGTGCTGTTTGTTTGTACCGCTGTGGCGGTCAGAGTGTTAAAGTGGCTGTCTATGTTGCCGATTTCCACCACGGTCGTGATTCCATTTTTTTTTCCGCCGGCCTGTTGGCGGTATAACCGCCGCTTTAGCACCGATTGCCAGGGTTGTAATGAGGGCCTTTATCTGGCTATATGTAAAATTACAAAAGCACAGAGTTCCCTGTCACAGTAGTAATTTCATGTGACTTTCTTTTCCCTGATAAATTTCTCCATTCCATTGTATTTGAACGGGTGGCCTTTGACCACCCTGGTGCCCCTTCTAATAGTTCCACCGAGGATGTGACTATTAATATTATTGTTTTATTAATGTTGTTGTTGTTGTTAACGACAATTAATGGGACTAGGGAGAACATCATTGGCTTACAAAGGTTGGATAAGCAGCCTGAGTACACTAAGGGCCTGATTCTAACCTTGGCGGACGGCGGAGGCCGTCCGCCAAGGTTCCGCCGCCAAATGACCGCACCGCGGTCACAAGACCGCGGCGGCCATTCTAACATTTCCTCTGGGCCGGCGGGCGCTCTCCAAAAGAGCGCCCGCCGGCCCAGAGGAAATGCCCCTGCAACAAGGACGCCGGCTCAGAATTGAGCCGGCGTAGTTGCAGGGGTGCGACGGGTGCAGTTGCACCCGTCGCGTATTTCAGTGTCTGCATGGCAGACACTGAAATACTTTGCGGGGCCCTCTTACGGGGGCCCCTGCAGTGCCCATGCCATGGGCATGGGCACTGCAGGGGCCCCCAGGGGCCCCGCGGCACCCCCTACCGCCATCCTGTTCCTGGCGGGAGACCCGCCAGGAACAGGATGGTGGTAGGGGGTGTCAGAATCCCCATGGCTGCGGAGCGCGCTCCGCAGCCATGGAGGATTCCCCCGAGCAGCGGAAAGTCGGCGGGAGACCGCCGACTTTCCGCTTCTGACTGCGGCTGAACCACCGCTGTCAGAATACTCGTGGGAGCACCGCCAGCCTGTTGGCGGTGCTCCCGTGGTCGGTGGCCCTAGCGGCCACCGGCCGCCAGGGTCAGAATGACCCCCTAAGCGTGTTAGGAACTTCATTGACACCGTGTACTTTTAATTAAAAACACGAACGTTTATGTAGTCACAAAAGAAATGCTTTCCTTGTAAAAAAAAATACTGTTTCAGACCACTCAATGTCCCAAAGTCAGTCTTTTTTAAGAATGAAAAAGACGAATAAACTGACGTTCGAGATAGTTGCTCCAAAATACGTGTATTGCGCCACCTGGTGGCGATCCTCTTACAAAATACCCAGCTACGAATAACTGTCTGTTTTCTGAAAGAACGTTTGGTTCACTTGAATAGTGCTTAACTGTACATGAGACTTTCTCCTACATCCTACATAAAGATACCCACATGAGCATTTTAAAGTAAACTGTATTCTCCACCTTACAAGTTTCATGATACTATTGGTCAGGTAGCCCACCCGGTATAAGTAGCGCCTTTGTACCTTTATGACAATGTTGAAGCTGGCAGTGACTTCTCCTTCTTAACTGTCTTTGTCACATTTCGCTCCGGCCACAAACATTTTGACTGGTGCTATTAAGTGTACTTACTGATAACTGGAACGTGGGGTAGTGCTTGGTGCAAACATGTAGGTTACAAGAGTATTTATGCATTTTTTTATTGTGTTATACTTTTTTGAGGTGTTAATGTGTTGTTTTTTTTTCTGTCTTGTTTTGATGCTACATTGTTGCACTTTTGTTGCGTTGTGCTGTGTTTGTTGTGCTTCATCCTGTTTTATCTACTTTTAGATTTTGGCTGGTGTTCAATCTGTGGGCTTCAGCCCTCCCATAGGCTTACTATTTGCTCACTCCATCGTCTCTGTCATGTCCTTCGTCCCCATTTGTCCACGTCATCTGTGCATCATGCGTCTTCTTGTGTTTAGCCCTCCCCCGAAGCATGGACCAAGTACTTCTGTTCATCCACAGCTCCTTTTTCAGGAGCTACTTTTTCCTTTGTGTTTAAGCACGTCACATGAGTGCTTGTGTTTTCACTTACTCCGTCCATCCCACGTGCCCCACAACCCCAGCCAGATCTCCCCTCACATCCAAATGCTGCTTTATTTATTTCGCTGGTGTGCTCATTTTCTTTTTGTTTAAACACTTTTCAGAGTGCATCTTTTTGCCCTCTCATCTCTCAAACATGTAAGCACTTCCCTGATCACTCCTTTTTCGTTTTAATTTTTATATGGAGCAAATTTGATTCCAAAGTATATGAGCGCTTTACATGAGCACTAGTTCTATTACAGATGGACACATTTATTTTTAGGCACAGAGTAAGTGATTTGCCCAGAATCAAAGGCTGTTGAGCCTCCCACCAAGACTCAAACATTCTCTCCCCGTCTATTGCTTTCTTACTACCATTCTGTCAGGGGTGGCTCCTCCGTTTTAGTGGAGGAATGTCGCCCCCCTGCTCAGTCAGGCAGGCAGCGGCAAATAAAATTATAATAAAACAATGTTATTATAATTTTATTTGCCGCCGTCTGACCGTTTGGAATGCAGGGTGGGCGGGGCCAGGTCATAGGAAGGAGTGGTGGGCACTGTAAAGTGCACATGACTGCTTGGCCAGCTGTCACAGCCAAGCTGGAGAAATGGCAGAGGCTCCCTGTGCCGAAGCGAGCATCAGACCAGCCCATTCAGGCCAATCCTGGTGTTGCTCTCATGCTAGCTTTAGCATGAGAGCATTGTTTGGATTGGGAGCCTGTGGTGACTGCTGGGAAAAGAGGAAGTGAACAGCAGCAGGATCGAGAGCAGCGCGGGACATAGCATCATCAGCAGGTAATTTCTTTTTATACCCCCTTCCTGTCACCCTCCTCCAATTGTTCCCCCCCCCACTCCAACACCCTTGATTGGTGGTAGGCACCACTGCATTCCCTTGATCACTCTTTTTTGCTGGCGACTCCAAGAGACATAAACAGTGGAGTAATGGCAGTAACTGAGTTCTCACAACCAAAATAGAGCAATAAGAACAAACAATGCAAGTTGTGGCTTGGATGTGTTTTTTCATTATTGCCATTCCCTTCCGTTTTCCTATTAGGTGAACGTACATCGAGCTGCCTGAAGTATATACGGCTTAAATGCTGCATTCTGGGCACGTTCTACTCCAAAGACGGTCACAAACAGGGACATGTTTCACAGAAGCTGCATCAGAACCCCTTTCCCCTCCTCCGAAGATACCAGTCGCACATTTATACATTCCCGCAGGCTTCAGGAAGGAGATAAGGGTTTCAGAAAAAAACGTATTTGGGAGCATTGTGATTGCATGACCAAGCAAAAGCTCATTAATTTGAGCAAACATGTAAACCAGCAACAGTCAAGGAAACGAAAGCACTACCCCAACAGCTTTTCAACCACCATTAGCATAATTCTAATAAATGTTGCTTTTAGTGAGATTCAGATCAGATACATATGCACATTTTGGTTTCATCCATAACCAGAATCCGTTTCTAAAGCCCAAAGAAATATAGACTGAGCGAAATCTGCCACCGGGCAGCACAAAACCAGTGTTTCTAGACCACTTGGCTCTACAATAGACTACTAAATCATTGAAAAATACAAACTGCGCAGCTGTATTTTAGATGTCAAGTCACCCACACCTTCTGTGGGCAGCAGCGCAGGGGCTTTAATGCATGTGCACATCTGTGTGTTACTTAAGGAAAAAACAACGAAGTGGCTGCCAACTGTTTAGGATTCTTACAGTTTTCAGCATGGCTAAAAGACATTGACATTGGCAATGCCAATAGCTCTCAGACTGCAGAGACTTATTGGCTTTGCTAGTGCTTGTTTATATTGTGCCATGTTATGGTGTTTTGTAATTTTTGCTTTGTGTAATGTAGTTGTGCTATTGTATTTAGTTTCTTTAGGTATGTCAACAAATGTTGCTACACTTCCATCCAAATGCTCTGCCTTCCTTTACTGATCCAGTGCCAAACAACTGTATGCTACTGTCTAAAGCGACAACGTACCACTGCTCCAGCTCTTCAACTATTTAAGTCAACAGCCAGCCTAAAACTGCGGCAGAGATTGTGCTTTAAATTAGCATTTCTAGTATTTATTTTCTGTTACACGGTCCAAAATGTATGGATAATTTGAGGAATATCTGCTTTAAATAAATCAAAACAGATGTTAGCCACCTCTTGTAAGAAACCATTGAGCTCATCTTAACACATCTCCACAATTGAGGACCATATTGAAGCATCTACTATGCATATTAGATTTGCTCACAAATTCCAAGCATGGACAAGTATTCAGTTGGGGTGCCCTGTCCAATAACTCCAGGTGGAACAATTATTTCGCTCGGATACATTCTTGATGCATCACTTCCTTCTTATTGTAACCTCGCTTGGCAGACCTTTCCAATAACTCTAAATTCCTCACATCCTGTCTCTTATAATGTGCTTTGTTCTCATGGGCTTACTGCAGAGAAAGCTCAATACAATTCCTGTCAGATGGTTTATAAAAACACCACACTGAATAAAACAGGAGTGCATAGGAAATGTACAAATGGCGTACCCCCATGCATGGCATATTTGGTGTTAGAATGCCTTAATACCAGTTTTCTATAGCCTTGGGACCTCAGCTGCAATAGGTCAAGCTTCCTACAGAGAGTAGCCTGTTGTGGCTGGACTCACAGGAACCATAAACTACTTAGAGCTCACTGAATGCCAAGAACCTCCTTGTCAGGCTTTGATGCAGAGTAGCGAGAGCAAGCAGGCAAGGCTTACTCTCGAAAGGTGGCGTTAGGTAGAAACTCCAAAACCAGTAACTTCAGAAAGACACCAAATAAATATAATGCCATATGTACATATGTTGTAAATGTTCAGTAGCTTAGGAAAATTAAAATGTTTATTATTGCCTCATATTGTGTTATTTATTCTTTATTCACAGGAGTTACTGCACTGCCTTTCCTCAAGCACTTTATAAAATGTCAAGGTATGTTACATTATATATAGTGACAGCCAAGAAGAGGCATAGCTGCTTGACATCCTTAGGAGCTAACGGTCTGCTTTTTTAAGTTAGCACGCTCACATTTGCTCTTAAATTATTTGTTTTTATAAATAATCTCTGCACTTTATAAAACCTTGTTTTTAAATATTCTGGACACGCATTTCTCCCAGAGGACCCGATGCCTGTGTTCAGAGACACCTGGGCCCTCAGAGAATTCTATTTATAGCATGTGCACTGTTTACTGCTTGCTCATGCCGGTGGCCATTTTCCAACCAGTTCATTGTGCCAAACAGAACCGCCATTTTTGTGTGCAGTCTAGTTGTTGTTTCCTGCTTCCTGGGCCCATAAAAGAGCCCATGATGCAGACGCATGCAGCGGGCGCGCCAAATGCAAGCCCGTCTGCGCTCGTCCACACCTGGCCGGGCCCAAGGCCAGGAAAGGCTATGGGCCAGATGTACCAAACAGTTTTGCCCATTCTGTGTCTATGGGAAAATATGTTCGGACATATGGCCCTATAAGCTTAGCCCCTGTGAGACTAAGCTATTCCAGGCAATCTCTTATGGCCCTTAATAACAACACAATGACTCTCGGTCAATACCGCCTAACCCCTTTACCCCTATAACCCATTTGCCTTCAATTGGTGACTCTCGTCAATTGAATCCTCAGTCTATATTCCCTGTGAATATAAGACGGGAGAAAGAACATTGATGCTTAACTGTCGTTCCTTACCTGCACACAAACTGTATAGTCATTCATTGTTAAATGACTATGCCCCAGAGGCTCTGTTTTTGAAAGAAACTTGTCTCTTTGAGGATTCCACTCCTGATATAATTATGTCCCTTCCCTCAAATTACTCCCTATAGCACCTAGATAGACCTCAGAGAAGAGGAGGAGGGATTGGAATAATTTACGAGAATTCTATTCACTGTAGTTCCCACCCCGTCTGTATCCCAGACTGTGAAAGCCTGCTCTTCTTTTTGACAATAGATGCCATCTTCACTTTTTCTGGTATTTTAATTTAACGCCCTCTGGGCCCCCGTGGTAGGTTTTTGCAGGCTCTGCCTGATTGTGTGGCAAAGTTTGCTTGTAAATATCCAAATTGTACCATTTTAGGGGATTTTAATATTCAGGTAGAGGAACCTCACAATCCTCCCGCCAAAACCTTACTCACAGATTTAGCAGCCTTGGATTTAACACAACTGATATCCGGCCCCACTCACCTTCATGGTCATACAATTGACCTAGCATTTAGTAATCTCCCTAAACTACTAGCCCAGGCTCCTCTTCCTTTGGTTTGGTCGGACCATTTTTTAATTGTTTTTACTCTCCGCACCCAACCTCCTGTAAGTCATCAGCCTTGTGCAAAATTAATGGGACGTCAGTGGTCAAAGCTGAAGAAGAACAACTGGATGGACACATTAATGAACCAGTTTGCCTCCTTCACTCTTTCCCAACACTATACAGCTGAGGGTTTTGACAAATGGATTCTGGAATCCCTAGATATTATTCTACCTAATAAAACTAGGGTTAAGACCTTTCGGAAAAATAATTCATCTTGGCTTACTCCCCATCTGCTGGATTTAAAAAAAGAATGTAAGCGGATGGAGAGAAAGTGGAGGAAATTATACGATACTGGTCTCAAAATAGATTATAGGAATATGATTTGGTCTTTCCATTGGGAAATTAAGGCGGCACAAGCCGTCCATTATACCTCCAGGATCAAACAATCCTCACACTCTCCTAGAGAGATATTCTCTATCTTTGAGGAAATGACTAAGCTTCCTCCGGTCAAGAACATAGTAGAGGGCTCTCAGATACCTAGTAAGGACTTGGCCTGTTTTTTTTCAAAAGAAAATTGATGCCATCCAAGCAACTCTTCCTAGTAATTCTTGCCCTGAGGAAAGGTTTGTCCTTCCTCCTGACGATGAGCTCCCTCGAGCCTCACTCTCAGCTTTCCAGCCTCTGACTAAAGATCTAGTAGATAAATATCTGAGCTCCATAAAATCCAGATCTTCTCTGGACCCTTCCCCCAGTTCTATCTTAGCTCTAGGATCCGAAGTTATATCACCGGTGATAAATGAACATTTTGAATGACTTGTTGTTACATGGGCATGTCCCACAACAATGGAAACAGGCGGTAGATAAGCCTCTATTAAAAAAAAAAAAACAATCTTGACACAGCTTCACTATCTAACTATAGACCAATTGCTCTTCATCCTATTGTGTCAAAAATAATCGAGAAACATATCAACTCTCAGGTCTCAGGTTTTCTAGAAGAACATAATCTTCTACATAATACCCAAATGGGATTCAGACCGCTCCACAGCACTGAAACAGCCTTGTTGGCTGTCACTGAAGACACTAGACGACGTGTGGATGCTGGCGGATATGCAGCAATCATTTTATTAGATCTAAGCGCCGCTTTTGATGCAGTAGATCATAAAGTTCTTCTTAACAGAGCCTCTCAAATGGGAATGGAAAGTACCTGCCTCAATTGGCTTTCCTCATATCTGAGTCAAAGAACTTTTCAAGTCCTGGATCAATACTATTATGCTGATACCTTCCTGATGACCTGTGGGGTTCCACAGGGTTCTTCTTTCAGCCCTATGCTCTTCAATATTTTTATGGCCCCCCTGACAAAGATTGTGGAACCCCATGGATTGTCTCTTTGTGTCTTATGCCGATGACACTCAATTGTTTTTTTCTGTTTCTACTGGGACCGGCTCAGATTTTGCCACTCTCTCTTCATGCCTATCCGATGTTGCTAAATGGATGGCGAACAGCAAACAAGTTAAATGATGAAAAAAATAAATGGAGGTTATGTTGGTAGGATTTTTTTCATGTTTGAAGCCCCCTGCCTTAGTCTCAACTGGACTAAATGACCTTCCCTTGCCCAAAGATAATATAAAGAGTCTAGGTTTTTGGCTGGACTCTCGCCTCACAATGGAATGCCACTCAAAGAAATTGGCGGCTACTTGCTTTTAATTACTGAGGACTTGTAGGAAGATTTTCACATTTCTTCCCTTTGTAGCTAAAAGACTCAGGGCCTGATTCTAACTTTGGAGGACGGTGTTAAACCGTCCCAAAAGTGGCGGATATACCACCTACCGTATTACGAGTTCCATAGGATATAATGGACTCGTAATACGGTAGGTGGTATATCCGCCACTTTTGGGACGGTTTAACACCGTCCTCCAAAGTTAGAATCAGGCCCTCAATGTCCAGGCTATGATACTGTCTCGCCTAGACTATGGGAATGCTTTGTTCTTCAGTTCTCCTTCCTATGTGCTAAAGAGACTACAGGTGTTGCAGAATGCTGCTGCCCGCCTTCTAACAGGTATCCCAAGACACCACTCGGCTAAATCTGCTCTGTGTTCCCTTCACTGACTCCCCATTGAACAGCGCATTAACTTTAAAGCCGCCTGCTACGTGCATCGTGCACTCCACAATAGGGGTCTGGCCTTTATCAGGCATATTATAACTCCTTACAACCCCCAGAGATCACTCAGATCTTCCTCCACTTCTTTGATCAATACACTTCGGTTTAATAAAGTAAGATGGGGAGGCAGATCTTTTGCCTTCAAGGCGGGTCACCTATGGAATTCTTTACCACTGGAGATTCAATCAGAAAACTCAGAACTTCACTTTTGTAAAAAGCTCAAGACCTTTCTTTTTCCTTTATAGCCTGTCATCTTTATCTGTTCAATGGTCCTGCATTAGCGCTAAGAGGCCTCCGGGTAGCCATGCGCTCTACAAATATCTAATAATAATAATAATAATAATAATAATAATAATAATAATAAGACAGAGCTAAGAAAGGTAGATCCAATAGGAAACAGAAGGAAAAAGGAATTAAGACATTAAGTATAATGAAATATTGAGTAAGAAGGAGCTGTAAAACTGAAAGCAAAAATGTCTAAAATAACAAACCCAGTCCAAAGTTGTGCATCCCTTCTCCCAATGTTCCAGTGACCTCCAGGAGATTATGGCAGATGGTATAAACCAAACGGAGACCAAACAGTTCAGCCCATCCAAGTATGCTCCAAAAGGGCAAATAATGATCGAAAGTGACAAAATAAAATCAACAAGGGAGAAATGATGGGGCAGAAGCCTTACAAGCACTGTCATGTGATGAAGAAACTGTGGCTCACTGGCCAGGTTTCTGGACCACAAGGCACCCAGTGGCAGCTTCTGATATCCAGGAGAAAGCAGACAGTGCTCAGTGTAGGGAGCGCAGCCCCCTTAAGTGCAGCTACTGGACTACAAACCACTTCCGGCAAGCACAGTGCCAGAGGGCAGCGACAGCAAACAACACTCTCTAGCCATTGCAAATCTTACTTCCAGTCACTGCTGGCCCACTTCCCATACACTGACAACAGCATGCCACATATGATATATAACCCCAAAACTGGAGCAGTCAGAGCAGTAGCAGGAAGTGAAGAGGAGAAGCTGGCACAAATCAACACTGCTCCAGAACTGCGTTTGCATGAGCCCCTGAAGCCACAGTCAAGGGCAGAGCCGTTCTTCCCAATTAAATTCAGCATCTATGCTACGTAATAGACAATCTGGCTCTAATACCCATGCAGGGGGGCAATAATATTGTCTACATTGTACTAGTTTAAGGGACCTGATCATGTCATGTTCCTCACCTCTTCTGGTACAGAGCAATTCAGAGCAGCTACAAAAGAGGAGTTGTTGTATACTGGGTGGTCATCAAGTTCAATCCCTTGACTTTGCTGGTACACAAATCTTCTGCTTGAAGTCAAAGGTGAGTATTGCTGTCTGGCTCACGTGGCTAGCTTCTGCTGCCTAACAGTGGCAGTTGGGGTGAGCCCACCAGATCCTCAAAATTGTGC
Organism: Pleurodeles waltl; assembly: GCF_031143425.1. Taxonomy (NCBI): domain Eukaryota; kingdom Metazoa; phylum Chordata; class Amphibia; order Caudata; family Salamandridae; genus Pleurodeles; species Pleurodeles waltl. The sequence continues at coordinate 638,732,009 of NC_090446.1, read as the reverse complement.
AACATTTGATTTTTAGGAGAGGAGGTGCTGATCCACTTATGTTGAAGTACATCTTTCTTAAAATATATGAATGTATGTACGTAGTATGTCCTTTTTACACTGCTTTTTCTGCAGTCTGATGGTGCCCTGACTGAGGTATGCCAAGAACCACCAGGGATGGTGAGCTTGACTGCAAAGTAAGTGGTGGTTTGTAAATAATGCGGCTGGTTTTGAAGGTGGTACCAATTGAGATCCTTCAGGATAGGGTGATGTGATCATACTTGTTCAGACCCTGAATGAGATACAAAGGGGCATGTAGGTTTCCTTTAAAGTGTTGCCATTGTGAAGTCTGGGAAGCCATGGAGTAGGGTGTTACCACCAGACAGATGCAGGAGTATGAGGGCTTGACCAGCAGTTCTCTAGCTGCTTTCTGTAAGAAACTGTTTACTTTCTTTAAAAGAGGGAGCTGGTACCAGGCTTTCTTTGTTTTTGGCAGTCTGTTCCACAAGGATGAGGTTGATGTCCAGGGTAAATCCTAGTACACTGGAGTTCAATGAAAGTTGGGGTTTGAAACCATCAAAGTTTATGTCAGGTTTGTAGGATTTCTTGTAATTGGCAAATAACATGACTTCTGTCTAGATTGCATTGAGCTTCATGTAGGCGCTAAGCATCCAAGCATGAATAATGTGCAGGGTGTGTTTGAAGAATTGGGTATCTGCAGTAGGGGAGACTGTCAAGTAGAATATATGGGTCTATTCCCAGATATTGAACATCACATAATATTCCCAGAGTTATAAGGATTTGTGAATGACACTAAGACAGCCCTCCACCTAGACAGGTTCTGTTGCTCAATGTCAGCCCTATTGTACCGGCCCTGACCACAGTGATGATTAAAGGCTGCTTTGACTCCTCTGTTGAAATAATAGCAGTTGTAGTGTCCTTCAGCACATTAAGGCCCATATTTATACTTTTTTAGTGCCGCATTTGCACTGCTTTTTGACGCAAAAGTGGCGCAAACTTACAAATTGCATTTGTATTTTGTACGTTTGCGCTGCTTTTGAGTCAAAAAATTATGCAAATGCAGCTTTAAAAACGTATAAACATAGGCCTAAATGTTACAGTTATGCTTCTTTGCAGACTGCAGCCTGAACTGCCCAATTGGTTTGGTCTTGTGAGTTGAGATTAGAACAAAGGGTCCTTCATTGTTCCATAAAGAATTTGTTAACAGGCGCGGCCCATCCTTTAGGGCGAAGGGACCACGCCCCCCCACCTTTTGCCCTCATGAAGTGTGTCTGTCATGCTGAACAAAGGTCAGCCTGACGGACACTCTTCATGTTCAGGTCAGGCAGCCTGGAGCAGACATGCGCGATTTGCGCAGACTCCCGGCTGTTTGAGCTGAACTTTGCTGGGCTGAGGAGGTCACAGCTCCTATGGGCGTGACCTCCTCGGCTCAGCAAAGGTGCCTCTAGACCCTCCCCTGGGTGACGAGGAAAGCGTCACCCATTGACTTCGCCCTGGGTGCTTCAGGTTTAAGCCCTGAAGCGCCCAGGGCGAGTGTCAATCAGTGACACTTGGGGTGGGGTCAGCAGTCTCACTCACTCCATCCCACTCTGTGACGAAGCTGGGACTGCTGCCTTCCCTCATTGACTGACCTTAGGTCAGCCAATGAGGGAAGGCAGCAGTCCCAACCCTCCTGGGACCTCCGAGGCTGAAGGTAAGTGTGTGTGATGTTTTAAAATGAATGTTTGGTGCGTGCGTGCATGTTTGAATGTTATGAGTGTTGTTAATGGATGTGCGTGCATGTGTGTGTGTGGAAGAATGAGTGTGTGTGATCTTTTCAAATGAATGTTTAGTGCATGCGTGCATGTTTGAATGTTGTGAGTGTTGTTAATGGATGTGCGTGCGTGCATGCGTGTGTGTGTGAGAAAGAATGAGTGTGTGTGTGTGCTTCCCGCCCGCCCCCTCCCTCCTAAAGCTGCCGGCTTCCACTGTTTGTTAAGTCAGACTAGATGCACAGACTGGCTACAATAGCCTAAGCAATAAGGGAAGGAACATAAGCGTCAATTCACCAAAATGCCACGGGCAGCAGAAGTGACATCACAGGCTCTTTGACCTTTAGTTTCATTCATACACACATGCTAACACATGCACACATTCACACACTCCATCTCACGCAAACACACACTCACAATCAAGCACACACACACACACACACACCTACCTTAGCTGCCAGGGAGGGACACAGTCCAGCTAATTGTATTTTAATTAAACTAATAGAGAATAATTAAACATTATTTACTAACTAATTTAGATTGTGCCTCTGGTAGCAGATTCAAATCTAGATCTACCTTTAACCCGCAAGTGAGTTCTGCATCAATTGATGTTTTTGAGAAATGTTCCTTAAAGGAATTTAAGAGATTAAATAGAAGGAAAAACACGAGGTTTGGTTATTACAACTTAGATTTGGAACAATTACAGGCTATCCGTGATTTAAACAACAATGCAGATATAGTCATAAAACCGTCTGCTAAAGGTGGCAATGTAGTAATTTGGCCTATACTTAAATATCTGCAGGAAGGTGAGAGACAACTCAGGGATAATAGACAATATGAGATAACAAATAAACAGCAATATTATGAAGCTAATAAGAAGTATGTTGACAAATTGACTGACTGGCTAAATGAAAAAATTATTGTAAAGGAAGAATTCTTATTTTTGAGGTGTTCCCATCCAAAATTAACAGCACTATATTTGTTGCCGAAACTACACAAAGATCCCAGTAATCCCCCAGTTAGACCAATTGTCTCTTCTAGAGGTAGCATGTTGGAAAATACATATAAATATATTGATTTTTTTTCTAAGACCCTTTGTGGAAGCATTACCATCATACATTAAGGACACACAAGATTTTCTGAAAAGGGTTTATGAAGTACCTTGGGAAGAGGAATTTTTTATTACTAACATTAGATGTTGAAAGTCTTTACACATGTATCCCTCATGAGTTAGGGGTCTCAGCATGCAAATATTTATTTAGAGCGAGATCACTTTCCTATCTGCAACATACTGAAATGTTACTACACATGATGCAAATATGTCTAACTAACAATTTCTTTATTTTTTATCATCAAGTGTATCGCCAATTGCAAGGGACTGCTCCTATTGCTCCTAGCTGTGCAGGTCTTTTTCTGGGCTGGTGGGAGGAGCAAGTAGTGTACAGCATGCAGATGTTTGATGAGCATGTGGTACTGTGGGTATGTTATATTGATGATATTTTTTGCATCTGGAAAGGGACTGAAGGGCAGGTTGTAGAATTTGTCAATCAATTAAATAGAAAGCAGATTAATTTAAAATTGACTTCACACATGCATCAATCAGAAATTGAGTTTTTGGATCTGAAAGTACGAGTTAAAGGATCCAGATTAACCAGTGTTCTGTTTCGTTAAAAAAAACAGCGGGGAACAGTCTTTTTCATGCCAAGAGCTGCCATCCTAAAAATGTTATTTATAGTATCCCATATGGTAAACTTTTAAGAGCTAGGAGAAATTGCAGTGAAAACAGAGATTTCATAGCTGAAATGCAATAAATGAAAGGTAGATTCCTAGAAAGAGGATACTCTAAGGAATTAATTTACAGTACATGCAAGAAAGTACTTACATTAGATCGAGAAAAATTATTAATATCTCAGAAATGTCGAAATGATAAGGATCCCCAAATAGTTAGATTTATTACTACATTCAACAATCAAGCATGGGAAGTTAAACGTATTTTATTGAAATATTGGAACATTCTTAGCAGTGACGAACATTTAGCAGATGTAATCAGTCAACAACCGCAAGTGACTTTTAGAAGATGTGCATTCCTCAAAAACCGCTTATGTAAAAGCTTAATTCAAATACCTCGGGGTCTGAGGGAATCTAGTGTTCAAGGCTTCTTCACATGTGGCAAATGTAAAGCATGGAAGGGCAGTAGTAATTGTAGTAAAGTTCAGTTATCGAAAAATGAAAGCCCGTTTGTCATTAAAAAACATCTCAATTATAACACTGAGTTTTGTGTCTATGCACTTAGTTGCCCATGTAATAAATATTACATAGGAAGTACCATTCACAAAGCAAGAAAAAGAGTTTTAGAACACTTGAGAGCTATAACTCATGAAGACAAATCTTATCCAATGGCTAGACACTTTGCTGTGACCCACCAGAAAGACAAGGACTTGTTGATATTTTGTGTGTTGGACAATATCCCAGTTAATATTAGAGGTGGAAATAGAGAATTAGAACTGAGACAATTGGAATCCAAGTTTATTATAAAGTACTCAACTTGTGTCCCAGAAGGCTTTAACCAGGATGAGGAACTCTTTTTTCATCTAAGTTCTGTTTAGATCGAAGGGGTAGTAGAACATATCCCATTTTTATTTAGTGTTAAACTTCATAAGAAGAAAAAATTGGATGTTGTTGCATGGTTGGTGTAATATTATTGTTGTTTTGTAAAAACATTTATTTTTCGTATTTTGTTATATGTACTTCTGTATCATTGGAAACGCAAAATAGCTATTATCCCTGAATAAGGTTACCTACTACAGGGAGTGCAGAATTATTAGGCAAATGAGTATTTTGACCACATCATCCTCTTTATGCATGTTGTCTTACTCCAAGCTGTATAGGCTCGAAAGCCTACTACCAATTAAGCATATTAGGTGATGTGCATCTCTGTAATGAGAAGGGGTGTGGTCTAATGACATCAACACCCTATATCAGGTGTGCATAATTATTAGGCAACTTCCTTTCCTTTGGCAAAATGGGTCAAAAGAAGGACTTGACAGGCTCAGAAAAGTAAAAAATAGTGAGATATCTTGCAGAGGGATGCAGCACTCTTAAAATTGCAAAGCTTCTGAAGCGTGATCATGGAACAATCAAGCGTTTCATTCAAAATAGTCAACAGGGTCGCAAGAAGCGTGTGGAAAAACCAAGGCGCAAAATAACTGCCCATGAACTGAGAAAAGTCAAGCGTGCAGCTGCCACGATGCCACTTGCCACCAGTTTGGCCATATTTCATAGCTGCAACATCACTGGAGTGCCCAAAAGCACAAGGTGTGCAATACTCAGAGACATGGCCAAGGTAAGAAAGGCTGAAAGACGACCACCACTGAACAAGACACACAAGCTGAAACGTCAAGACTGGGCCAAGAAATATCTCAAGACTGATTTTTCTAAGGTTTTATGGACTGATGAAATGAGAGTGAGTCTTGATGGGCCAGATGGATGGGCCCGTGGCTGGATTGGTAAAGGGCAGAGAGCTCCAGTCCGACTCAGACGCCAGCAAGGTGGAGGTGGAGTACTGGTTTGGGCTGGTATCATCAAAGATGAGCTTGTGGGGCCTTTTAGGGTTGAGGATGGAGTCAAGCTCAACTCCCAGTCCTACTGCCAGTTCCTGGAAGACACCTTCTTCAAGCAGTGGTACAGGAAGAAGTCTGCATCCTTCAAGAAAAACATGATTTTCATGCAGGACAATGCTCCATCACACGCGTCCAAGTACTCCACAGCGTGGCTGGCAAGAAAGGGTATAAAAGAAGGAAATCTAATGACATGGCCTCCTTGTTCACCTGATCTGAACCCCATTGAGAACCTGTGGTCCATCATCAAATGTGAGATTTACAAGGAGGGAAAACAGTACACCTCTCTGAACAGTGTCTGGGAGGCTGTGGTTGCTGCTGCACGTAATGTTGATGGTGAACAGATCAAAACACTGACAGAATCCATGGATGGCAGGCTTTTGAGTGTCCTTGCAAAGAAAGGTGGCTATATTGGTCACTGATTTGTTTTTGTTTTGTTTTTGAATGTCAGAAATGTATATTTGTGAATGTTGAGATGTTATATTGGTTTCACTGGTAATAATAAATAATTGAAATGGGTATATATTTTTTATTTTGTTAAGTTGCCTAATAATTATGCCCAGTAATAGTCACCTGCACACACAGATATCCCCCTAACATAGCTAAAACTAAAAACAAACTAAAAACTACTTCCAAAAATATTCAGCTTTGATATTAATGAGTTTTTTGGGTTCATTGAGAACATGGTTGTTGTTCAATAATAAAATTAATCCTCAAAAATACTACTTGCCTAATAATTCTGCACTCCCCGTATTGTGATAACGATGGCTGTTGATATTATGAGAAGTTATTATAATCGCAAAGTATAATCTACGGATAAGATGAGTATATATATATTTTTTTTTTCCGTGATCTGTGAGAGTATATTAAGGCAATATAATTGTGTATTTGGTTGGGTCAATTTTGAGTTATTTATACCCGAATTTCTGTAAATATGGATTAGGCACTATTTAAATATGGCTGATACAATGGCAGTGAAATACATAAAAAATATAAAATATACATATACTTTTTTAATTATTTTATGAAAATCAACAGCTGCGAATAGGATGCATCAGTGTGAAATTTGATTTTGTATATAATAATGTGAATAATGAAATTAAGATCTAAGTAAATATATAAGAAAAAAATGATTTAGCAATTATCCAGAGTGTATTAACAACTCCATTACAAAATGGCTGACAGAGTGTAGTTGGTGGAGTAACTCCTTCTATTATGTTGTTTGTCTTCCTTTAAATTAAATGAATGCTTAATGAAGTAGAACTCATGACCTGTGAACAAGGAGCCTGTGCTCCGAAACGCGTCAGGATTGTTTTCTTTCAATAAATTACACATTTTTTTCTTGGGATCACAGCTTGTTGTTTGTCTTCGTGAGACATTTGTCTCTGGGAGGTCCTGACAACATTTGTTTGAATTATTTACTATTAGTTTAATAGAAAATGAGAGGAACCAACGCGAAAGGAGCCTCACTCGACGGCCGCAAAGACGCACTGTCATTGTGCTCATGGCACTGATCTTTGCACCTCTGAATTCAGGGGTCGCAAAGGGAGTGCAAGGAGTCGCAAGGGGAAAGCTAGGGGTCGCAGCTGCGACCCCTGGCGACCTCTAAATGACGTACATGCGTAAAAACAAGACAAACCAGGCATTAGCCATAGTCTAATTCCTGGAGGATTGTTGTACGTTATTGGAAAACCTGGATGATCAATTATTGAATCTTCCAGCAATGTAAACCATTAAATAAGAACCACAGATTTCAGATCACAAAAGGGTTTTAGGAGGTCTGCTAAAAATGAAACAGATGATGGCTTCTGTATTTACTAACTAGTAACAATGTTTCCTGCAGGCATGAATGAATAGATGGACTACTCCTGCTTCTCTTTAAGTGGAGTGGCCTCAGGATATTAGGTGTTCTGGGATTGCACTGAAGGCAAGGAAGCCTTCAATATGAATATGAATAGAGTTTTGTTTCTTACACTTGCTGGATTTAAATTTGCATACCCTGCATGTGTTAACACATTAAACCCAAACCTATTGGCTTTGGCAATTTTAGTTTAATGAACAATCACTGTGGGACAGTGCATCATTGTTTCATAATCTCACATTAACTAGCCCTGCATCATTTTTCTATAGCTATCACTATTTAGCGATTTCAGTCCTTGTTTCTGGAGCATAACGGGGACCCACACTGAGCACTCCACCTTCGTCATCTAAATGTATGTATACTCCTTGCAGCCTAATCCTAATCTATAAGTTTGAGTTCTGAGACCCAAGGGAGAAGCCCTGCATTCAGCACATCCAGACAGACCAAAGCTAAAGTGCAAATTTGGGTGAAGTAAAAGCAGATCTTTGGCCAAGCTTCTGGACAGCCTCTTCAAAAATTGACCAAAATGCTATTGGTTGTTGGCGATAAGGGGGAAGTATCAAAAGTAGAAGAGGAGGTCAACGAGACTGCAGATCAGGAGCAGACAGCAGGAGAAGGTGGCAGGAGTGGAGAAGGGTGGCATAGGAGCAGAGCAGAACAGGAACTGAGAGTGGAGCAGGTACAGGATTTGTAGATGGATCTGCAAGTGGAGCAGAATGGTGGGAGAGTGCAGCAAGATGATGCAGCTTACAAGGTTCATGTACCATGAGATAATGGATACTTAAGAGCTGTGTAACCTAAGCTGTAGCCCGGCTATTGGAGGCTAGAGTCTTTATGACCACTGGAACTAGACTGAAAGCTTTGCTGTCAGATTGCAGTGTCTTTAGGATCTCAGCAACCTGACAGAAAGCTCTATTGCTTTCAGAAGTCTCAGATTGTATGTTCTTTGTGACCTGTGTGTAGATTTTCAGTCTGGTACTTTAGCCATTGCAGGCAGCTGGGTCTGGTGGCTGAGTGGACTGAAGCGTTCACCTTCAAATTATTATAACTATTATATTTATAATAACTTGCAGACCTCCATATACACTGCATTCAATTCGGTAGCCTTACCACATTAACTATAGCTTACACCTTCTTCATGCACTGCTTATCCCTTTTTATATTATATCACTTATATTATCTAAAATAATACCATCTACAATAAACTTGTGACATTGCAAATAACATAATTTCTGAGAACACCTTGCACGGTAGAGTGGCAAGTTAGAGTTAAGGTAGTGTGACTACTGAGTTTAATACACTGTATGGAGGTGTGTGAGCTATGATAATTTATTGCATAAGGTATAATTTAAGGGTATAAGTATAACGGTAATTTCTAATTTTTATGTAGTTTAGTTTATATCTAAAGAGTACATAAAGTTAGAAAGTATATTATAGTAAGTTAAACGTGCTGCATATATTGTAAATTTAAAGTATAACTATAACTTTAGAATTTGTAATGTTTGTGTAGTTTGTTTGGTTTGCATAGAAAACATAAATACAGTTTTCCTAACTATAACAAAGGTTTGACCTTTGATTTTTTTCACTTGATTTTAATGCTTTTTTATATTAACAAAAATATATTTTAATAGTAGAGTTTTGTGTCATCAGGAGGAGTGTTGTTAAATGGAGTATCATTAGGTGGGGTATCATACAGTACAGTGGAGGAGAGTTCAGTACAGTGTAGTGTTGTAGAGTTTAGTGTTGTGGAGTATAGTGGAGTAGAGTGGATTGGTACATTGGAGTGGCGTACACTGGAACAGGGATACAGTGGAGTGGTGTAGAATGGAGTGGCGTAGGGTGGAGTGCCGTAGAGTGGAGAGCGTTGAGTGAAATAGCATGCAGTAGAGTGGCATAGAGCAGAGTGACATAAAGTTGAATGAGATACAGTGTAGTGTTGTACAGTACAATAGAGTAAAATAAAGTGGTTTACTGTGTAGTGGTGTACAGTGAAATTGTGTCTAGAAGAGCAGGATAAAGTGGAGTAGCGTACACTAGAGTGGCATAGAGTTGAGTGGAGTGTAAAGCATACACTTGAACAGTGTACAGTGGAGTTGAGTAGAGTGAAGTGTGTTACAGTCGAGTGATGTACAGTGGAATAATGTAGAGTGTAGTGGTTTAGATTGGGGTGGTGTAGAGTTGAGTGGTGTATAGTGCAGTGGTATATGGTGGAGTGGCATATAGTGGAATAGTGTACAGTATAGTGATGTACAGTAGAGTGGTGTAAACTGGAGTGTCACAGACTGGAAAATCGTAGTGGAGTGACGTATAGTAGAGTTGCGTATAGTGAAGTAGCATAGAGTAGCAAAGAGTGGAGTGTTACACAGTGTAGTGGTGTAGATGGGAATGGCGTAGAGCACAGTGGTGTAGAGTGGAATAGTGTAGAGTGGAGTGGGGTAGAGTGTAGTAGCGTACAGCGTAATACTGTAGAGTGGAGTAGCATAGAGTGCAGTGCCATAGAGTAGAGGGCATAGAGTTGAATACCATAGAGTTTAGTGGTATAGAGTGGAGTGTCGTAGGGTGGAGTGGCATACAGTGGAGTAGCATAGAGTGGAGTGGTGTGGAGTGGAATAGTGTTGAGAGTAGTGGCATAAAGTAGAGTGGCATAAAGTGAAGTGAAATGGCATAAAGGGGAAAAGTACAGAGTGAAGTGATGGAGACTGTAATGGCATACAGTGGAATAGCATAAAGTGGAGTGGCACACAGTGGAGACTTGTAGACAGGAGTGGCGGAGAGTGGAGTGGTGTAAAGTGTAATAGCATAGAGTGGAATAGTGTAGAGTGGAGTGGCGGAGAGTGGAGTGGCATAAAGTGGAGTGGGGTAGAGTATAGTTGCATACAATGTAAGAGTGTAGACTGGAGCACAAGCGAGTGGAGTGACACAAAGTGGAGAGTGGAATATTGGAGAGCTTAGTGGCATAGAGTGAAGTGGCTTAGAGTGGAGTAGTGTGTAGTGGAGTGGCATACAGCGCAATAGCATAGAGTGGAGTAGTGTAGATTTGAGTGGCATATGTTGTAGTGGAGTATACTGGAGTGGCATACAGTGGAGTTGTGTACACTGTAATAGGATACAGTGGAGTGTAGCACATTGGAGTGGTATAGAGTGGAGTGGCTTAGAGTGGGGTGTTATAGAGTGAAATAGAATACATTTGAGTGATGTGTACTGGAGTTGCGAAGAGTGGAGTCACATAGAGTGGACTAGTGAAGACTATAGTGGTGCTTAGACTGGAGTGGTGTAGGGTGGAGTGGTGCAGAGTATAATAGCACACAGTGGAGTGGTGTAGAGTGGAGTTGCATAGAGTAGAATGTGGTATAGTGGAGAGGCATACAGTGGAATAGTGCACAGTGGGGTTTTGCATAGTGGGGAGTGGCATACAGTGGAGTGGCATAAACGGGAGTGTCATTCAGTGGAATAGACTACAATGGAGTGGCTTACAATACAGTAGTGTAGAGTGGGGTGACATTGAGTGGAGTGGGGTACACTGGAGTGGCATAGAGGGTAGTAGCATAGAGTGGAGTGCTATTCAGTGAAATAGTGAACAGTAGATTGGCATAGAGTGGGGTGGCATACAGTGGAATAGTGTAGAGTAAAGTGTCATACAGTGAAGTGGCATATAGGGAAGTAGCACAGAGTGGAACAGCATGGAGTTGAGTGGCAAAGAGTGTAGTATAGTAGAGTGGTATAACAGTGTAGAGTAGCGTAGAGCACAACAGCAAAGCAGCACAACAGCACAACAGTGGCAGCAGTGGAGGAGGTTAATTTTCCTCAATCTCTCAAAATTTTTAAATGTATCTGTCTCAGCCTGCCAATTTACTGGACCATGCCCCTTGTCATTAAACCGCTCCCCGCACTCCTGCAGGGGAGGTTGGTGGGCCGACACCCCAGAGCACCTGGGGGGGGGGCAAATTTGTCACCAAATTTCACCCATATTCCCTCACTCCTACCTCAAACAGGAAAATAAAGGAAAAGCCCCAACAGTCTTGCAACAGTGCATATAATGCTAGAGCCAGCAGCAGGACACCAGGACTCCAAACAAGATAGGCATGGAGGTGCTCTGCGGGGGGGTGGGTGGAGCGCAGTGACTTTAGCCAGTAGTTGCTGAGTGCAAGCCCTGGGAGATCACAGACGTGGCCTAGCTAGGCTTGGGTGCGGCTTGTGAATCCCCTAGTGAGACCCGCTGACACCCCACCTGGATTCCTCCTTAGAGTCCTCTCTACGATGTTACCCGGTTCTTCACTGGATAAAAGCCATCAATACCTCAATATCCCAACCCCAGTGCCAACAGGTGTATCCTAAAACTGCGCACCCGGAAGTGCCAGGTTTCTCCACCCTCCGTGCGCTGAAGCAGCTGTCCTTGACCTCTCAAGGAGCAGAAACTAAAAGCCATCAACAATTTCACAGTTGATGCCCACCACCGCTGATCCCTTTAAATTTTGATCCAGCAGGCAGAACAATGCAATTCGGCAAGCTCCGGGGGGATCCCAATGGCGGGAGGAAACGGCCACCAAAAAGAACAAAGCAAAGTTACCCAGTGAATTCACCGTCAGCGTGCATAGGCGCCCTGCTAAATGAAGGAGATCAGCTCATGGAACAGAGGGAGAACATTTCCAAAACTTCATTAGCACCACCAGCAAAAAAGTGGGGTACAAAATGACAGACTTTTTAACTGCCTGGTACCCAAGATCGCAGGAACCAACAGAACTAACAGAACCAATAGACTCAGCAATACGGGAGAACGCCGAGAAAGAATCCCCAGGGGTCTTCTCCCCCATAACTCAAACCTCCAAGTTTCAAGAGCTTGAATGATCAGATTCAGTAATAACCAAAAAAGCACACCCCCCTCTTACAGCTGGGAGCTTGAAGGCCGAATTCGATAGAGTGGTTTCTCCAGAGTCCACTTCAGCCTTGGATTTCAGTAGCTGTGAGGATCAATCCCCAAGCCCATGAACAAGGACGGATCCAGCCCAGTCGGACCCTGCCGGCCCCCTCGACCACCCCCTAATAGAACTCTTGTATGTGGATTCCTTTGGGGGCAAGGCCAGCACCATGCAGGAAAAGACCGCCTCTCCCCTCAAATCTATCCAAAACCGTGAAGGGGAATTGATGAACACCTCAGTTCCCTTAAGCCCATTCCTGGACAGCACCCAAAATTCTCAGCCACAACCGGAGGTGCCATCCAACACATGGGGATCACTTTTGTTGACGCTTTACGTTATGGCAGTTGCAGTAAAGCATCAGGTGGACAAACAAGATATTCAAGTTGATTTACTTAACATCATGGCCAAATATATATTGTGGCTATTGACTCTAAGCTACAAGCACTCAATGATCTGATTCTCAGAGCCCAAAAGCACAACAAGTGGCATGCAACTGTGTCCCTCAGGGAGCAAGCCTCAGGTCATCACTTCCATTCTCATAAAAATACTTATGGAAGTCAGGGCCCAGGCCCTAATCACAAGGGAAAGGCTCCAAGCCTCCGAATTAGACGAACGAGAAGAAAAGAACACGTTCATGGAAAAGTTGCTAAGGGAGCCATCAATGTTAACTTCACCAGAGACAACAGGGCATACAGAGCCCGGAAGGTCTTCAACCTGCTCACAGGAAGGGGTCCACACCACAGGGAAAAACTGTAAAAGTACAAGCACCCCTATAGCAACTGAGGTGAATGCCCTCCACAGCGCCCCACAAAGGCCAATGCCGCCAAAATCAAAAAGGGAAAAGAAGCAAAGGAAAGCACAGAAAAAAGTAAGAACGGATAAGCAGAAAAGCATTTGGCAATTCTTTGCGCAACAGAATCAGTCAGTTGTGCCTAACGCCAGTAATGCCAATGCAAATTCATCATCCCCACCAGACTTTAAACAGACTTCAACTGCCGAGGAATGCCCCAATCCAGGTCCAAGCTCCCAAAGTTCACTTACACTCACCGCCAATGGGGGGCAGAGTAGCAAGGATCAAAGTGCCACCTTTGGACATTTGGCAAAGGGAAAAGACAATGAGGAGAAAGAGGCAAATCCGACCAGCAAGCTAGGTAGAAAAAAGCTAGTCCACACGGAATGCATACCAGTGCACTTTCCCATAAGCGCAGAGTCCTGTAGCGTAATAGATCGTCAGTCTATACCAATATATTATACCAATCAGGAGCCTGAGGACCAAAGAGGGAAAGAGAGGAGCATATACAGCACCAGTTTGCAGTCAAACCAACCACCTCAGTATCACCTAGTAGCGGGTCCTAATAGGCCCGCATTGATCTAATGTAGGGAAAGGTCATCAGTGGTTCCAACAGCCGCCACGTCTTCAGAGGCGCACAAACTACTCCTCATTCCATACATTAGGTCAGAGGGGAATTTTGACATCTTCAATAGAGGAAACATTTTAAAATTGATAGGGGAAATAAGAGACCTATCCCTGCTCTCATCTGCAGACCTACTTTCTGTCTAATTTAAACCCCACAGGAGCGACCAAGAAGCCACACTTACTACATGGACCACAGTAGGCCTACTACATCAACTAGTCTAATTTTCTGACACTTTTCATTTATAGGGAATCAAACTGCGACACGTAGATCATCCTCGCTAACCAGGCCCGCTGCGGACCCCTACGTACCGCAACAAATCAGTACTAAGACGGGCACCGGAGCAGACACAATCTCATCGGTTACGGAAAATCTAATGGTCATGAAGCACGTTGGTGAAACAGGCATAGGCCATATTCTTTGGGCTTCCAAAGAGCTCCAGCCCCCTATATCACAAAAACATCCCTGACAACAGTCATATGTCCGGGGGCCAAGGTTCAATCAGACCATATGTCAACATCTGTTCATGGAACGTCCACGGAATTGAATCGATATTACAAGATCCAGAACTGCAGTCTTTTCTCCAGGAGCATGACATCATCCTACTTCAGGAAACCTGGAACTTAGAGCCGATTGCAGTGTCTGGGTACGCTGCCTTTCACAACCCAGCAAAGAGCTCTAGTAAATATGGTCATGCAAAAGGAGGCCTGGCAACCTTGGTCTCCACGGCCCTCATAGGACATAAAGGCCCTCATTCTGACCTTGGCGGGCGGCAGAGGCCGCCCGCCAAAGTCCCGCCGTCAGATTACCGTTCCGCGGTCGAAAGACCGCGGCGGTAATTCTGACTTTCCCGCTGGGCTGGCGGGCGGTCGCCTTCAGACCGCCCGCCAGCCCAGCGGGAAAGAGGCTTCCACGATGAAGCCGGCTCGGAATCGAGCCGGCGGAGTGGAAGCTGTGCGACGGGTGCAGTTGCACCCGTCGCGTATTTCACTGTCTGCACAGCAGACAGTGAAATACATGTAGGGGCCCTCTTACGGGGGCCCCTGCAATGCCCATGCCAGTGGCATGGGCACTGCAGGGGCCCCCAGGGGCCCCGCGACCCCCCCTACCGCCATCCGGATCCCGGCGGTCCGACCGCCGGGATCTGGATGGCGGTAGGGGGGGTCGGAATCCCCGCGGCGGTGCAGCAAGCTGCGCCGCCGTGGAGGATTCAATGGGGCGGCGGTACACTGGCGGGAGCCCGCCAGTGGTGCCGGTCCGACCGCGGCTTTACCGCCGCGGTCGGAATCCCCATTGGAGCACCGCCGGCCTGTCGGCGGTGCTCCCGCGGTCCTCCGCCCTGGCGGTCAAAGACCGCCAGGGTCAGAATGACCACCAAAGTCTCAATTGACACAGAGTCAAACTGGATTCAGGCAACCAAGGTCACATTTGGTAGGCCGTATAGCAGTCAAATTTAGTTAATCTTTATAAATGTGCACATTCATCCAAAAAAAGGCTCAAAGGTAGGTGGGGGTGGAAACACTGGGTGAACTAATTAAGGTCTTACAAGGACAATACAACTAGTCTTTATTCATTATCAGTGGTAATTTTTATCTTAACCTGCTCACCACAAAAGGAGGAACCGTGAAGAATCGAACGGCAAGTACTCACAGGAAACACCTGGAACTTTTAGGCCTAACACTAATAAACGGATACAGAGAGAAGGACTCTCCAGCATCCATAAACTTTATAAGTGGAAAAACAAGCTCAACCATCAATTACACCCTGATAAACAACTCCGCGGCAGCCCTCGTGTGGAATTTTCAAATTAAATGTGAGTTGAGAGTGATAATTTCCCACAAACACAAGAATTGGCATACAAACCTGAGAAGCTGCAAACCTCGAACGACTTAATTACACCTCCAGTGATGTTCAATCTCAAGAGACTAAAATAGCGCCAAAGAGGGATAGCAGTCGTGATCGATGAGGTGTATCAAAGGGCAGGGTCCCTAGAAGACAGAACAAACATAGCAGTCATGCAACAAAAGGAGCCCACTTTCAAAGGGAATTGGAACGAAGACTGGGCCAAGCTAAGTTGCAGTCTGTTTTCTAAATTTCCGGCCACCTCCAATTCAACTTTTCAGAGTTTGGCTTCTGACTCAAAAAGGGTTTGATTCAGACAGTCCTGGTTTAACAAAGCCTTGCACATACAGAAATCACAAATTGCGCAGCAGGCCAGGAAATTGGTAAAAGCGATCCGACGGGGAAAGGGCAGAGATAAACGTACCTTGTGGGCCATGAAAAAAAAGTATCGCTCCAACTGTTGGTCCACAAGGAAAAGCTTTCAAGAATATTCATGGACCAAATTACTTTGGGCAAGCAAAATGCCAAATAGCAAGCTCTTCTGGGGCCTGGTGAATGAACTGGCACTGGGAAAAAACAGATACCATAGCTTCTGGATTGATCCAGCCTCTTAGAGCCTAAAGCAAAGCTGTGTTCTGGCCCCAATTCTTTTCAGTTTATATCTGGCAGACCTTGCCGGTGTGTTGGCACAGGTAAATAGCCTTCCCATGGCTTTAGGTCCACAGAAAGTCGGGTGCCTGCAATATGCAGACAACATCTTATTACTGAGTCAAAGCCCGGGAGGGCCTGCAACAGAGTCTATCAGCGCTTAAAACTTTTATGGACCAGCAAGGTCTACAAATAAACCTGGTCAAAACAAACTGATGAGGCTCCTCGGGGCGAATCATAAATCATTCAATTGGTTACTAGGAGAAAAGAAGTGGAGGTGGTGCAGTCATAAAAATATTTAGGAGTCCATCTCGAACCACGTCTGAAATGGAAACACCACCTGCTGTCGATCCAGGCAAAGGCCAAATCACTAACATATAGTTTCAAGTTGCTTAAGAGGAAGCTCGATTGTCCAAATTGGTCTCATATCTGAAAAATCATGTCAGCCCAGTAGCTTCCAGCCATTTCTTAAGGGAGCAAAGTATTGTAGGGCCGGAAGATTCCCTCATTAAATACTAGTCAAGTTAATGCATGCAAGGCTGTCTTCAACATTCCGAAAAGTGCCTCCCCGGCCCAGGTCAGACTTGAGATGGGCTTAAAAAATTAGATTTTTCAGCGACAGGGAGACTTTCTCAAAGCATAATGTTTGCAAAGAATACCTCCAAACTCCACTTCTGCTGGCAAGAAGTGCAGACACAACAAACCAGTAATAGAAAAGGATCTTGGGGAAGCTACCTAAACCAAGTCATTATTAGCTTCGGTATGGAAGAAGCATGGAAATGTGGCATGGGGAAGTCTGAATTCAACAGACAAGTTAACATCTCTCTCCGCTCTCTTTCACTCATCACAGACAAGGCCTCCTTAGCCGAAGCTGCGGGCGCCAGTATACCGCCAGTGCTGGCGGTATAGCTGGCTCCCTATTATGCCTTTTCCGCTGGGCCAGCGGATGGAAACAGTGTTCCGGTCTGCTGGCCAAGCGGAAAATTCACATCAACATTGCAGCCGGCTCGTAAGAGAGCCGGTGGCAATATTGATGTGCAGAGGGTGCAGCAGCACCCGTCACGCATTTCACTGCCTGCAATTCAGGCAGTGAAATGCGCGATGGGGCTGTGCCTGGGGGCCCAGAGACCCCTTACCGCCAGCCACTCCATGGCGGTGTTTACTGCCGTGGACAGGCTGGTGGTTGGTGACACATAATCCCCGGGGCAGCAGTGCTTGCACCAGTTTCCTGGGGATTATGACCGCCAGGCGGAGGCTTGGCGGTATGTTGGAGGGGCCAGCGGTATGGCCGTGGCTAATGCGCCATGGTCATTATAGCTGGCGGAACACCGCCAGCCTGTTGACGGTGTTACCGCCAGCTTACCGCCGGCCGCCAGGGTCGTAATGAGGCCCTATGTGTCGTATCACCACCTTAAGAACTTAGTTTTAATCCTCACTTATGATCTATGAATGTACTGCATACAAATGTTTCCAATCTGTCTCAGAACAGGCAAGCTTATTAACAATCGCAATCAGTTTGAAAAAGTAGAGTGCTTGGCCGTCAACTAGTAAATGTTAGGTCACAAGTTTTACCACTTCCTCTTGATTTCTGTTTAAAACTTTGTTCATGATCGTTGAGGCTAGCTTTTCTTCCGAGTCCAAATAGGCAGCTTTATCAATGCCTGTAACAAGCCCGATTAGGCAGGGCTCCCAATGACTCTATGCAACCTCTGTTACAACTCTTATCCTCATTGCTTTCAAGCATTTTTAGGAACTTAACCTTTGACTCTAGCAACTGGTCATTTTACCATGTTTTATTATGTTTTATATTGCAATGGTTTTTATTAATCGAGCAATAAAGATATTTCACATTTCGAGTAGCATAGACAGTAGTAGCATACAGTGGCATACCACACACTAAAATAGCATACAATGGAATAGCGTACAATAGAGTGGTGTAGAGTAAAATAGTGCAGAGTGGAGTAGTGTAGAGTGAAGTAGTGTGGCGTGCAATAGTGTACAGTGGAGTGGCATGCAGTGAAATGGCATACAGTGGAGTGGCATAGAGTGGAATAGCATACAGTGGAGTGGTGTAGAGTGAAGTTGAGTAGTGTGGAGTGACTTAAGAGTAGAACAGCATAAAGTGTAATTGTGTAGAGTGTAGTTGCAACATCACAAAATAAAATGATGGACAGAGTGTTGAAACTTTTCAAACACTCACCCCCAGTCACAGATCTGGGTTTAATCCATTTTTATTTTGCTTGCCACGTCACTCCAGTTTGGACCCAGCCATATGCAAATCAGTCTTGACCCTGCTCCTTATGGAAGCAGCCCAGCCTGAACTGCCAATCCACGTCCTCCCTGGACAGGATTCAAGCATCCTGGGACAGTTTTCAGGGTATCGCCCTTCATTAGCCAGTCTAGCTTGAATCCAGTGGCGCAACAAGCAAGGGACCCACGTCTGGGCATAGCCTAGCCACTTAGGGCACACAAGGCAACATCACAAAATAAAATGATGGATGGAGTGGTGAAACTTTTCAAACACTCAAGAGTCACAGATCTGGGTTTAATCCATCATATTTTGCTTGCCACGTCATCCCAGTTCAGACCCAGCCATATGCAAATCAGTCTTGACCATGCTCCCTATGGGAGCAGCCCAGCCAGAGCTGCCAAGCAAGTCTTTCCTGGACAGGATTTAAGCATCCTAGGACCGTTTTAAGGGTATCACCCTTCATCAGCCAGGCTAACTTGAATCCAGTGGTGCAACAATCTGGGGACCCACGTCTGGGCATACCCTAGCCACTTAGGGTGCACAAGGCAACATCACAAAATAAAATGATGAACGGAGTGTTGAAACTTTTCAAACACTCACCACCCAGTCACAGATCTGGGTTTAGTCCATCGTTATTTTGCTTGCCACGCCACCGCAGTTCCGACTCAGCCATATGCAAATCAGTCTTGGCCCTGCTCCCTATGGGAGCAGTACAGCCCGAACTGCTAAGACAGGTCCTCCCTGGACAGGATTCAAGCATTCTGGGGCCGGTTTCAAGGTATCACCATCCATGAGCCATTGGAATTCAGTGGAATAGTCCATAGTGGACTGGTGTAGAGTGGAGTGGGGCACAGTGAAATGCATAGACTGGAGTGTTGTACAGTGAATTGGCATAGAGTTGAGTGGCGTGGAGTGTAGTTGTGTACAGTGGAATATGGGAGAGTGGAGTGGAGTGGCATAGACTGGATTGGCACATGGTGGAATAGCTTACAGACGAGTGGGTTAGAGTCGAGTGGCGTAGTGTGAAATAGAGTACAGTAGAGTGGCAGAAAATTGAGTGACAGGGAGTGGAGTGATGTAGATTGAAGCGAGGTACAGTGTGGTGGTGTACAGTGGAGTGGTGTACTCTGGACTGGTGTAGAGTGAAGTGGCATAGAGCGGAATAGCATACAGCGGAATGGTGTAGAGTGGTGTGGTTAGGTACGGAGTATGGTAGTGTGTAGTGGTGTACAGTGGAATTGCATACAGTAGAGTGGTGTACAGGGGAATGGTGTCAAGTGGAGTAGCATAGTGCGAAATAGCACACAGTAGAGTGGTGTTGAATCTAGTGACATAGAGTGGAGTAGTGTACAGGAGAGTGAGGTATAATGTAGTGGAGGACAGTGGAGTGGCATAGAATGAAGTGGAATGAAGTGGAGCAGAATGGACTATCGTACAGTGAAGTGGTGCAGAATGGATTGGTGTTGCGGGAAGTTTGGTACAGTGAAGTGATGTACAGAGGAATAGCATACAGTGGAATGGTGCAGAACAGAGTACAGTGGCATAGACTGGGACAGCACATAGCAGAGTGGGGTAAAGTAGAGTGCCATACAATGGAGTGACATAGAGTGGAGTTAGGTACAGTGAAGTGGCGTACAGTGAAATAGAGTGGAGTTTTGCAGATTGGAGTGGCACAGAGTGGAGTAGCACACAATGTAGTGTAGTAGAATGGAGCTGCATACTAAGAAATAGCATAGAGCGAAGTAGCATAGAGTGGAGGGGTGTACTGTGGAGTAACATAGACGTGAATGACTTAGAATGGGATCGAATGTAATACATACAGTGAAGTGGTGTAGAGTTGAGGGGCACAGAGTGGGGTTCTTTCGAAGATGTCAAGCAGAAACTTCGTACTCTCACCCTACAAAAAATGCTCTTTTTCACAGCCAGACAGAAAATTATATTTTGATCTGTTTTTTTTACACTCCAGAACAGGCCTGAGAAAGGGTGATGGAACATCATCAACTCCACTGAAAAAACATGCAACCAGTCTTGAAAAGTTTGCTCTGGCCAGTGGAAGGGGCAGACCTCACCGAGCCCGGATCACAGCACTGTAGGGCTTGGTCCACTTGAACCTGATGCTCTACTCTGAGATGCCTCAGACCTCTTCTCAAGTTGACAATGTAGAAGCTCCCCCACAAGGCTGGTACTGGGGAATTGAAGTGAACCTGAATTAGTGGTGGTATGGGGGTGAGGACAACCCTGCACCCCTACTGAATGTACTCCATGTCCTTTTGGGCCTTGGTTTTGTTTGGCCTTTCTGTTGTTGGTGTATCATATGGTGCTAATATGTTATGTTATGAAGGGCTATGTTGTAATTGCTGTCGGGCACTACCATCCATTCAGAGGGCCAGTTTAGAGCCCCTCAACAGCTTTCATGCCCATTTAACTATTGCCATGTTGTGGGCTGGAGTAACAGATACTTTAGGGTTGAAAGTGGAGGGGGTCAGATGGGGGAATGGGTTGTATTGCTTTTTGTTTAACTTTGTCCACCCACATGATTGTTAGAGTCCTAAACGCCACACAGACAAATTGCAACATACAACCTTAAGTGTTCCCACAGCGCACATGTCCCACTGGACCCTTTAGCATCTCCCTTCAGGGTCTGCCGACTCTCTGATTCCTTTCTCTGTCTATGATGATGAAGGCTTTGTCACTGAATGTGAATGGCCTCCTTGTTTGCATTAAAAGATCAGCCATAATACGATATGTTGAATGTTTACAGCTGGAGGTACTCATGCTTCAAGAAGCCCACCTGTTAGGCACACAATGTTCTTTTCTGGATCGCTTTGGCTATGACCTGATGTTTCACACTGGATTCTCCCGGGGCTCCTGAGGGGTGGTGATCTCACTACATTAAGGGCTCCCACTGGTGGTCTCTGCCTCACATGCAGACCCCCGGGGGTGATATATGGGATTTGAGGGTCGACTTGAGGGCAGACAGTTAAATTTTCTGTTGACTACTACGTCCCTCGGCAACAACTTCAAATGACGCTGCAAGTGCTTCGACATCTTTTACTGTACTTTCCTCAGGGAGGGTGTCACATTGATAGGGGGTGACTTTAATGTTGTCCCCAACCTTGTTTGGGACACTCCTGAGCCCCCTAACCTGGCCGTCAAGCCCGCTCTAAGTAGCTCCCCCAATTGGCAGACTCAACGGGCCTCTACGGTGCAGCGAAGGCGGCACACTTGCATGCGCATATTTATCCATGCGTTGGCGGCACACAAAACATTGCCACGGATTAATCAGATCTGGCTCTCAGCACACAATATCCTCCACCTCACACATATTCAAATCCTCCCCCAGGGAATATCAGACATACTCCTCTCCTCCTCAAGATGGGCCCCTGTGGCGCATTTGGGACCTCCTGTGGTGTATTAATGCCTGGTACCTCACAGAACAGGAATGTGCTGACTTTGTAGAAATGGAGACCCAATCGTACTTTGAAACAAGACATGATAGATTGGCGTCCGCTGGGACTCTCTGGGCAGGCAGCAAGCCCACTCTTAGAGGGCTGATCACGGGGTATTTCTGCAGCTAAGAGGCACTCATGCGGTCACAAATTACAGATTTGGAATCTCAGATCCTCATCTTGGAATGATAATTGCATCATCAGCTGACCTAGACTGCAAACTGAAGCTGCTGAGATTGGGCTTGAAAGAGGTTTCCTTAGAGGCCAGGCAGTGTTTGAAGGCCTCGCTCCAAAGGATATATGAGCAAGGGGACAAGCCTGGGCTCCAGATACACAGCCTCTAGGACGGTGCCTTCGATTCAAGACTGTCTTCATGAGTGAACCACGGAGGGGCCACCCCAGAGCAAAAAAAGCATTTTTAATTTTTGGCAGGAGTCGCAATGGATCCGTGGATCCTCTGAAAATTGAAAAAAAAAACAAGTTCAGGCTCCCGCATTTGTTTCAGTGAAGCACCCGGTTGGGCAAAGTCCTAGGGGCATTAAAATGTTGAAGTTGGGCCACCTCGCCCCTCTGCAGCCCCAGGATCCCACTTTCCTGGGTCACAATTACAAATTAAATTTGTGGGGCCTCTCAGTCCCCCGCTGCCCTAGGGACTGCCACCTCCCCGGGGCACATCTTGAAATCCAGTGTATGAGGGCACCGGGCCCCCCACAGCCCATTGTGCCGCCACCTCCTCGGGCCTCAATTTAAATAATAAAGGGGATCCTTTATGAACCCTTGGGCCCAGAGACCACCACCTCCCCGGGGCAAAAATGTAGCTGTGTGTGGTGGTAATGCGGGGCCCCACTGCATCCCCGGGGACTACCACCTTCCTGGGGCTAAAATACAATAATGAGGAGAATCTGTTTTGGAATCCTGGCCACGGGAAGCAACACCTCCCTGGGGCAATATTTATTGGAAGGAGGCTGTGTGCCCTCCCTCACCCTCGAGGATCCAATGATGGCCCTGGGGACTGCCACTCCTCAGGGCTAGCTCCTGCTATGTGCCAGGTTGCCCACCCTCTGGACATAGCTTGGTAGGAGCTGACAGCTCTCACCAAGCAAAAGCAAACAAAGTCCGCTTTCTGACAGCAAGAGCTGTCAAAAAGTTTGTGTGCACGGAAGCAGATGAAAACATTGATCCTGCAAGCAGTGAGCAGCTATTTAATGCAGCTTCCTGCTTGAGGGCGCAATGCCGGCTTCTGCAGGATGTGGGCAGCTGGGTAGGACAGCAGGGGCCTTGAGGCTCCTCCTGTGGTCCTGTCACTCTCTTTCTTCCATCCCATTAGGGAATGAAAGAGAGAGAGTATGTTATTGCAATGGTCCTTCCACAAAATTACTTCAAAGAGTCAAACTA
Source organism: Pleurodeles waltl (assembly GCF_031143425.1). NCBI lineage: Eukaryota > Metazoa > Chordata > Amphibia > Caudata > Salamandridae > Pleurodeles > Pleurodeles waltl. The sequence continues at coordinate 638,708,864 of NC_090446.1, read as the reverse complement.
GCAAGGTGTTTGGTACGAATGTTACAGTTACGTTTGGATGCAGAGTGTAACAGAGTCACTTCTGGCCTAATGGTCAAGCTCTTGTGCTGTCACTCAGTAGGCTGAAGGTTCAAATTGTAGTATCGCTTGGCAGTGTGTTTATTAATTTATGAGTGTTTTGACTGTTAAACCTTCATACTGATGGAACATTCACTTTTCTTTCCATTCACATGCGTGGGTTGACTGTCATAGGTATGTCTCAAAACATCACAGTAAGGCATCACCTATGGCCTAAAGGTTAAGGTCACAGACCCTCACACTGAAAGGGTGCTACTTCAGGTGTGCCTGTGGTCATTTTCCTTCTTTAATTTCTTTTATACTTCAAATTTTTTTAGGTTCATACTGAAAGGTGATCTTACTCATTTAATTGACAAATACATTTTTCTTTTCAATTTGTCCAGAAGTATCTTATTCTAAGTGCATCATTCATCAAAGCCTAAAACAACTCTCTATCTCTCTCCCTCTCATTTTCTCTCGCTCTCAATTTCTCTTTCAATCTCTTTCTCCCACTCACACACACACTCAGACCCTTATGCACCCACTCACACACCCAAACAGACCCATGTGCACCCACTCACAGCCCCACTCAAACCCTCACGTACCCATTCACAGACCCACTCAGACACTTACTCACAGACTCACTGAGACTCTCGCAAATCCACTGACAGAACCACTGAAACCCTCAGGCACTCACTCACAGTACCACACACACACACTGAAGCACCCACTTTAAAGACCAACTTAAAGTGAATACACCCTCTCACACCCTCTCACACCTATTCTCTGCGAATTTCCCACAAATTACGGCACTCGTGACATCTTTGATAACATCACGGATACTATCAATGTAATACTTGAAGTGAAAGTTTTGATGAAAAAACTGTACATGGCTGGAGCGTGAGTTATTGTTACCTTAGGACACAGGTTATATGGTTTTGTAGGTTTAAAATGTGAGCCTAACCATAACGTCCCTGTAATCTTTGGTTTGTTTTTTTCAGTGATAATATACATATATGTATATTATCTCGTGGCGGTCGCCACTTGGTAGTTATACTAAGGATGCTTTTACCATAGACAGAGTGTTTTTTGTTTTGCAATATCTTTTGCGCCGCTTGACGAATCTTCACAAAATTTTCAAAACGTATATTTTGGTTAGTTGAGCTGCTGTCTTGAAAGTTTTGGGGTGATCTATCAAGTGGGGGATGAGAAAAAGGGGGATCCCAAAACAATTTTTCACCATTTTAAGTCAATGGGATTTTTCAAAATTTTTAACACCCGACTGCCCGAACTGCTGAACAAATCCACCAAATTTGGTTGAAAGCTAGATCTTAGTACGAAGATTCTGTGTTATGTTATTTGGCGTAAACGCGTTCAGTAGTTTCGGAGATATTAGAGTTTAAAAAATATAGATCTATAGGGAGGCATATCCTCTGGATATCTGGACCTGTGGATCTGGGATCTGGGTCCGGATTTGCAAATCAGGGGGAAAAGCAAGGCCCTGATTGACTGGCCGCAACCTGACAGAAAAGTTGAGGCCGCCATTTACTTTTGTCGCATCAGCTCAGGGGTAGGAAAAAAAATCAGTGAAAAAACACATAAGGGGTCAGGATACAGGTATCTTGACCCTATATGACACATGCAGAGGTCCCTGGGGGACCACTCACCGTCAAAAAATGGCCCAATTATGTTTTTTTATCCGATCTGAAGATCCACGGGTGAATCATTTGATTCATGGACCCGAGGATTCACTGTTGGATCTGTGGATCCAGAGAAATTTAAAAAAAAACATTCACTGCATCCGACCTCATGCTGCACATGGCCAAAGACTGTACGCAGCTTGGTTTTGGGTGCAAGCAGGAGGGTTGGCCCATGCATGGCCAAAGGCGTGCGCTGAGGTGGTTATATTCACATCTGTGCATGCTAAGAAAACATAGAAATTCACTGAAAAAAAAGGTAAGGTAACTACAACTTGCGCCTTTTCCATTCTCAGCTAGTTATTCCACATATCACGTCATTGATGACACTTTCAATGGCATCATTGATATTATTACTGCAACATTTGCAATAAAATTATTGATGCGAAAACTGCATGGCGGGGGCACAAGTTATAGTTACCTTTGGGAGCAAGTTATAGTTACTTGAGTTAACTATAACTGATGAATTTCTCTGATTTTGTGCGAGTAAGTTCAGAACCTAACTATAACGTCCCTGTAACCTTTGTTTTTTTCTGTTTTATATATATATATATATATATATATACTATCAATAACAAAAATATTCACCGCACTCCAGGAGGTTTGCAAAAAGCTCTACTTTATCGTTGCAGCAACTACCAACACGTTTCGACTTGGGCAAGACTTGTGAGAAGTCGAAACACGTTGGTGGTTGCTGCAACAATAAAGTACAGCTTTTTGCAAACCTCCTGCAGTGCGGTGAATATTTTCATTATTGATGTTAATTGAGGGTGGTCTCCTCTGTCACCGGCAGGGGAGTGCGCTCACCGAAAATCTTTTTCAGACCACTTTGGATTGAATTTAAATAATCTAATTGGAGTACAACTTTAGCTTAGTTGTCTTAAATTCATGTTTATAAATGCAGTTGAATTCCTGACACTTCTGTTTAGCTACCAGTATTTTTCTGTCGCTGTCAGAGAGTGTTTGAGGATGGTAAGCTTGGGCTTAGCAGTGATATTATCAATGATGTCATAGAAGATGTCATAAGTGATGTAATATGTGGAGTAATTAGCAGCGTATGGCGAGGGCGCGAGTTGTTGTTACCTTTTGGCATGACATATTTACGTGAAACAACTTTTACTATAACTGATGAATTTCAGTGGTTTTTAGAGTTTAAACCTTTACATTGTTACTAAACATGTCGCCTAATTATAACGTTACTTAACGTTTGTTTTTTTCAGTGAATTTCTATTTTTTTTTGTTAACGTAAAGTAATATTTAATTACCATATGTAAATCCAACCCCCTGCCACACATGTCCTGAGGCCAGGCCCTGCTGCCAAACACCACCAAATGTTGTGCAGGGCGTTCAGTCAAGGGTGGCAGGGGGGTTGGCCATTGGGCCTACCCTGTTGACAAGCTTTGCGGCCAACCTCCTGCATGCTGCCAAACCCACGCTGAACTTGGCCTTTGGCCATGCGCAGTGTGTGTGTAGGGGGGAGGTAGGGTGAGCTGGCCACAGGGCCTAGTCCCAGGGACCCCATCCGCAAGGGCCTTTTTTTTTTAAAGGGCCATTTGCTCACCCGAGCCTGATGAGGCCATGATGACCCCAAACCCAAGGGACCTATTTGTCCTTTAGAAGGGGGGCATGTGACACTATCTCAGCAACCATCTTTACCTAAATGAATTGTGTGATCCTTCCGAACAATCTATACCAGAGCATTCACCGGATCACTACAACATGACTGCAGATTTTTTGATAGTAGGTTTCCTTTCAAGCTGCTTGCTGCTCCTCTGCAGACCGATTCGAAGATTCACTCTGTTATTCTGATGCTTCTTTCACTCATTATGCATATTAAGGCACTACTAATGTATTTACTCTGGTCTAACTTGGTAATGTCATGTGGTCTCCAGCTGACCCTTTGCATTACCTTATGCAAGACATTCATTTTACATGATGGGCACTGGTTCAGAACTATTGTCAATGCCTCACTGTTGTCTGAGGTTGTCCCTGACTCATTGTGTGATCTCATTATTGAAAACAAATGTCTTTAGATTCAAACAACCTGGCAAATTATTAACCAATTTCATAGTTACTACACCTTCCTAAGTCAGTACAGAAAGCTGTGTATTGAAGAGGTTATGGAAAGTAATCTTCTTCCACATATTACTCACTAGGATTATGTTCAATTCACAGCATTGAACTGATGACATTGTCTGCATTTGAAGTACTGTGCTGCTGTGCGAACATTTAAACAACTTTAACTTTACTTGATTTTTCAGATCTCGACACAGTGAATCACTTTATTCTTTTGTCTATGCGGTCCAACTTCGGCTTTTTAATCTAACTGATTCTGATCCAACAAAATTACTCTCCCTGAACTTCATCTACCAGACGTTGCTCATCCGTTGTCCCCCAGAAGCCTGACCTGCTGCTATTGCAGACGATTCTCAGATATCTGGTGATAGACAGTGAGCTGCAAAGCAACTTTGGGACTCTCTTGCCAACGTACATAATTGGATGAGCTTCAACCACCTTAAACTTAAATGGAAACAACATAAAAATGTTGTCTCATTATTCCTTTGCCCTTTTGGGAACTCCGCCTCTGGCCATCAGAGATACGCTCTATGCCAGCACTTGTTTCCAGGGTATTAAGTTCAACAGCTGTTTTATTTCCTCAGTACACATTTCTTCACTTGTGAAGTCTTGCTTTTTTATCTTCATTTTTTAAGCCTATTCTCTATTTGTTCACACTACCACAAAGACGCACAGATTGATTACTTTCATATTATCCCGTTTGGATTACCACCAAGTCAGTTCTGCAAAGCAAAATTTTTAACGGTGCTCCAGATTCCTTGTAATGCAATTGGAGGCAGGGCCTTATCTCTAGTTGCAGCTCCTCTTTGGAATGCCCTGCACTTCTTCCTCTTAGCGGAACCTAACTGTGGGAACAGAACAGAACCGTACCCCAAAATGCAGATCACCCAAGAATTTACCTCAGAAGGTTCTCCCCAGGTTGAGCTTGCAAAAAAAAAAAAAGGCATTCTCCTGGACATTATTATAGCAGTATAATATTTATAAATAACTGGAACCATTCAATAATTTAATTCGAGATATAGTAAAAATCAGAAATCAATCTAAGCCCCCAAAAGTGCAGCAAAATCATAAAGAAACCAGACAGTATCCCCAACAGAAAAGGACAGACTTCTCTTAAAATCTGGCTCACCCCAAGAAACAATATAGGGAGAAACAGCAGAATCACTGTGGCATGATCATAATTAATATTTCTCTTGGCAAATCAGAATAATAGATGTCAATGCCTACGTACACAAGCACCATCCCATTTTAAGAAAGCATTGAGCATCTTCACTGTTATTGCCATCGAGAGATGTTCAAATGAATATGAAGCATTTCAGCAATGACCCTTCATACAATTGAATACGAGGTGCACAGCATTGGAACTACAGCGGAAGGGCCTTGAAAATGCAACAGTAAGGAACACTAGAAAGTTCAAAGTACGACAGTAAAAATCGATTACTTCATCTTCTCTTTGGTTGTGTAGAGCTCTATGTTAGAAAAATTCCACAGCGCCATAAAACATAGTTTGGGTATGTATATGCTGTACTTAAGAAAACTCCAAAGAATAACAAAAAACAAACAAAAAAAATTATCAAGACTTGCTGAACGTATCAAACATTTTATGAGCCCGCTTAACAGCTATGTACGTGAAGACCAATGTACCATCCATGACAGTAGACGCAACAGAATCAATGATCTTGTAAGCTAAATACTGCGAATAACTTTCTAAACAAGTTTACACTTTTCCCCAGCATTGACTGTGGCACGACAGAACTCCTTAAGTCAAACAGGATGCCCAGGAACCTGGCGTTGGACCCTGCTTGGGCAGCTTCGCTCAACAGTAGGAGCTTTATAAAAGGAAGGGTTTCAATATTTTTCAATCACTTTATCAGCACTTCTGTTTCAGATTATTTGAGGCGCGAGTAATCTTCACATATCGAGTGATGGATGCGTTCTAGACATTTAGAGAAGCAGTTTCCCAATTACTCAGTGTTGACACTATGTTGAGTTATAATCTCGTGTGTGACTCTGTACTGCAGAATGCTGTGTGTGTTGCAAGTGTAGGCCCATAAAACCATGTGCAAGATGGACGGGGACACAGTGTAAGGGGGTGCATAAAATGGTGGTGTCCCTGCAGGCTTGTTTTCATAAACATATTGTACGACATTCTTCCAGTATTTTGTTCAATCCATTCTCACCGATTCGAAATCTGTCAGGTAGGCTGAAAAAATTCCACTTCTCCCTCTCTCAAACCAATTTCCTTGCCCATCACTGAAACAGTAACTTTCGTTTTTCCTGTGTTCCGCAGACTGTTGTCAAGGAACCGGAGCCAAGTCGTTCAGATCGGTATAACCTCCGCTCACCTGTGGAAAAGCCGGGGGCGATGGGTGCAAAGACTGTCGATTCACTGCCTCTTAAATAGACGAATATTTGAGAATGCGAAGAAAACTGTTTCTTTGGTTGGCCATGACTGCTAGGCAGTAATCCAAGAAAATTATTTACACTGGCAGTCGATAGGCCCAGAACATGGCACCTATTGCCCATCACCCGCGTAGAGAGGAACTTTCTAATGCACATCTGCTGTCTTACCATCAGAGCTTCAAAAGGCTGGTGCAAGAATTTAGCTCTGGAGAGATATTGCTGCTATGGACTCCTTAAAACAAGGACACCATTAAATTCACAGTGACAAAAGGAGGATACCCATGACAAATAAGAAGAAAATGAACGCAATGATCTGTTGATTGAATGTCTGCATGAAAAACATCTAAGGGAACTGAATATGCATAATCCACAAAAACATTTTGCAGTCCATCTGGACAAATTTGCCCAGAATAATTAAATTAATCATAAGTCATGGACTTGCAAAAAAGTGATTCAGGACTGCAACACTGAAGAACACGCACTATTAGCAGCACTGTACCAGTATGGAGCTTCGATATTATTATTAGCTAATTTTGTACAGTGTGGAATTACCCTGCTACGGCACCCTAGGGCTAGCTGACGATGGAGAGAACAGAACCAGTAACAAGTTATTAGGCGTACAGCTCCCTATCAACCAGCAATTGGACACTAAGATTTTCCTCCAATCAAGTTCTTGCTGTGAGATCAGGTTGGATGTAGCTGATCACATTTGCTACAGAGCTATCTCTCTAGTTCTTATGGATAGGGAGATTTGGCATGGTGGCACTATCACTTAGATAATCTACATATGGTGGCACCCGAGTTGTGGGGTCGGGGATTTTGTTGACCACAAGAACATATGAGGTAATGTGTCCCTAAAGATATGATTTTTTTTAAAAATGTAAATACAGGATTGACTCAAAAAGGGAGGTTGAGAAAAAAATATTTCAGTTCAATAAATTATATATAGCACATATGAAATCAATTGCCATAAAGCCTCTCAGCAATAGAAATAAATGCAATAATGAGCAAAATTACAGCAATTCAGGGAGCATCTGTAGCAGAGACCAAAATGATCTGGCTAACCCACAAATGTAGGGGTCTTTTATGATTAAATTCACCATAGAAATAAATCAAGAACTGCACAGTCAGCACTGGATGAGCAAATGTATCCTTTCATTAGCAAATCATAATTCAGAAATATAAAATATAATGTATACCCACTATTTTAACTCTAGCCCTCTACTTGAATATTGATTTGCCCCTTCTGACATAACTTCATAAAAAGTAACTGAACATCGCTTCTGAGATAAGCCTGACTCCTCGTGCCAAGCTACCAAGGGGGTGAGCAGGGGCTATCTGAGCAGGTATGTCCCTTATCCTGACTAGAGTGAGGGTCCCTACTTGGACAGGATGCAAACCGATTGCCAACTAGAGACCCCAATTCTAACAAGCGTCAACATTTTTTACGCTAATCCTGCAAAGCTCCCAACTAGCATCTCCAGGCTGGAGAAACTGTATAGGGCCCAGGGTTGTGTCTGAGCGGCAGTCACTGCTGCTCAGACCAACCCTGGCTTTTCAGCTCTTCTCCTCGGCAGAGGTTCCTCTTGATTCCAGAAAGATTTTAAATGTCTGGGGTTCTGGGTCTTCTTCTTATACTCATTTCTGCCTTTGAAGTTGGCAAACTTAAAAGCAAAGTCTCAAGTGTTTGCAAGATCCTGCTTTGTCCAGGCCTGGCCTCAGACGCACACTAGCGGGTTGGAGACTGCAATGTGTGAGGGCAGGCACAGTCATTTCAGGTGCAAGCGACCACTCCTCCCTCCACTCTAGCTCAGATGGCTTACCAAGATATGCAGACTGCACCCCAGCTCCCTTTTTGTCACTGTCTAGATAAGAGGTTTGAACAGCCCAACTGTCAAACTGACCCAGACAGGGAATCCACAGGCAGATTCACAGAATGGTTTAAGCAAGAAAATTCATACTTTCTAAAAGTGGCATTTTCAAACTCACAATCTAAAAAACAAGTTCACTAAAAGATGTATTATTTAATTGTGAGTTCAGAGACCCCAAACTCCATATTTCTGTCTGCTCTCAAAGGGAATCTGAACTTTAAAGTTATTTAAAGGCAGCCCCCATGTTAACCTTTGAGGGAGATAGACATTGCAACAGTGAAAGCCGAATTTGGCAGTATTTCACTGTTAGGGCATGCAAAGCACATCAGTACATGTCCTATCTTTTAAATACACTGCACCCTGCCCATGGTGCTACATAGGGCCTACCTTAGGGGTGCCTTACATGTACCAAAAGGAAAGCTTTAGGCCTGGCAAGTGGGCACACTTACCAGGTCGAATTGGCAGTTTAAAACTGCACACACAGACACTGCAGTGGCAGGTCTGAGTCATGTTTACAGGGCTACTTAAGTGGGTGGCAAAATCAGTGCTGAAGGCCCACTAGTAGCATTTGATTTACAGGCCCAGGGCACCTCTGGTGCACTTTACTAGGGACTTACCAGTAAATCAAATATGCCAATCATGGATAAACCAATCAACAGAACAATTTACTTAGGGAACACTTGCACTTTAGCACTGATTAGCAGTGGTAAAGCGCACAGAGACAACAAACCGGCAAAAAGAGACCTGAAAAAAATAGGAGGAAGAAGGCAAAAAGTTTGGGAATAACCCTGCAAAAAGGGCCATTTCCAACAGAGCTAATTCTAGAAAGCCCATTGAGGCCCAATGAAAACAAATGCATGCATCTTTTTAAAGCCTGCTCTGAGCAAGCATTAAAAGTGCCAAAATAAATGAGGCAAATAAATCTTTTCGATTTCTTTGCACCATTTTTTCAGCCCCTCTAATGGTGGAACGTCCCCTTTGTATACATTATGCCTGATGTAGGCATAATATAGCGCAGAGGCTTACAAAGTGACACAATGCATGCATTGCACCACTTTGTAAGTTTGGTGTGGTGATTTTGGCCTCGTTGGGCCACGTTAGCATAAAAACAAAATGCTGCTAATGTGGCAGAAGGAGGCACCAGTGGCTCTTAAATCAGCCCATAAGTGCATGTGTGGTTTTGGTCGGCCTGAGACAGCTGGCCAAACACAAATTCACACTTAGGTGCACTCTCCCCTCCTCCCTCCTGAATATTCTATAGTGCAGCCCCGTCCCTCCCTTTACTGCTGGCTGAGCCAGCAGATGAAAAATAAAGCAATAGTGATACTATCGTTTTAATTTTGATCTCCTGGCTCTTGGCCAGGGGGCAACGCTCCTCCGCCATTGGATTGCCATACATGACATAGTTAGAGGCATATGGGATTCTGGACTCCTGCAGAACTATTAAGATAAGAATTACCGATGATTCCAAGTGCATCTTGGAACTGGTTAATGACGTCTATTGGAGCTGGTTTCACTTTTTCCTTTTTTTTTTTAAAACTAGATTCGTTTGTAATTCTTTCAACACTATATATGTACCTCATACTCCAAATATTTGCAGGCCACATCTCAACCTAGTAGTAGAATTGGTCAACAGATATTTCCCCTAAGGCAACGGATGCTGTCATAAGAGACTGATAGGCGTAATGGAGAGGGGGCATGGGAGTATCTCATGTTTTAATTCCCTCTCCATTGTGTTGTTGGAGAAAATTGTGTTTTTGCAGAAAATACAATTTTCTCATGCTCGACGTCGCCGCTCCTTACTTTTGGAGTCTCCATACTTTGCAGCTTCTGTCCCAGAACTCCACGATGTCTATTTACACTTTCACTCGTAAACAGGGATTTCCGTATGTTCCATACAATGATCGCCGATTTTACTGTAGAAGGCAAACAGAGGAAAGCTTTGGCGTTCCCCAATTTCTAGTGCTAATTGAGAAACCTACTTTAGCACATGCATTTCATGTATCTGGCCTGGGGGAGGCAGCAAACGTCGTTGTGATTCAGCTATTTTAGTAAATAAACTGTGCAGTGCCTGTCGCAGGAGGGCGGGGCATGGCTCCGGAGGTGTGGTCTACTACCTCCCAGGGAGGTGCCGGCAGTGCGAGAGGCGGAGCCTATCATGCGGGTACTCGAGGTCGGGGATTTGCGGAGTTCTGGGCCTCAGTTCCTCGTACACCTAGCTTGGTGCCATTCCGGGGCACCCACCTTACTCATGCCCCTCTAGGTGCCGGTCCATTGCCGCAGAACCTGAAACATCCTCTGGCCGATTCACAATGGCGTCCCATGGACAGACCCCGCCCCGGGCCCACCTGCTCATTTTAACTGCAATGGCTGCTCTGCAGGTTCGATGCCGAGCACAGGATACACCTGCCCCGCCCCAGAGGATTGGTAATAATCAGTGTGCAATGGCGTGGTGGGAGTTGGAGGCGAGAACCCCTCACAGAGGGTGGTGGTGGTGGATGATGGCACGCGCTAGATGTATATCCACGCATGGAGGTGCAGAGTGGTGGCACGGAGAGTATGGGCATGACCTGTGAATTTGGATAAGATGCGAGGAGTTTCAGTACACGTGGTTATTAGATTTGGGGGGTGAGGATAACCGAGCACGTGGTGGGTGGGACAGTATTCAGGCGCGTAAGGGACAGAGAGTGCGATAAACAGAACGATTCTGTACCACCATTATGCTTTGTTTACAGCCTTGGCTTTCAGCAAACGTTAGAGGTGGGCGAGCCAACAAATTGACAGGGAAAGCCATGCCAAGGATCTGGCAGGGCTTTGAGATCTTATGAAGGACGCAAGCCTTGAAATTAGTTGGCATCTAATGCATGCAACAAACATTATGGGGAAATATGATAGTCACTTTAAAATTAAAACATGTATTTCTTTTAACATGCAAATGACAGTGCACACCCTGTGTTCCCACTACGTAATGATGAAGAAAAAGACAATATTTGCATAGGATCACACAATTTGTTCAAGTGGGGAAACCATGATTTAATCTAGGTTTTCTGGTTTCACGTTATGCAGTTCACCCACTAGATGGCTACCGCGTCCTCAATCTCTACCTCTAGGCGCATGATGGTAGAGTGTTGGCGAGAAGCCACATTAAAGCTTTGCCTTGTTTAGGCTCGAGGGTCCAAAAGGGCACTGATCTGAGCCAGCACCAGGCCTCTGGATCAAGCCCTAAGTGGCTTGCCACCTCTGGAGTAATCAAGTGCATTCTGGGCAATATCGTTTTGTGAAACCGAACCATCTGCGCTCCTGCAAACACAGATTGGTGAAAGTCCGAGTTGGAAATAAGAAGAAATACACTGGGATCCCATTAATTGGGTGGCAAAGGGTGCAGTAGAAATGCGGGTGGGGGTCGGCAGAGGCGCGAGGGCCAGTCACAAGGTGCTTCGTCTGAACAGTCAACTTAGATATTTATTTCTTTTAAATCTCTACACCCCCTCAAAAAAAAAAATGTAAAAAAAAAATTCGCAACATGGACACGTTTAGTAGTGAATATGCTAAGATTTACAACCTGGAGCCAAAGAGGCTGTATTTTAATATATTTTTTAGTGGGGGGAGGAGGATTAAGGCAGGCGCTGACCTGTAAATGCACATTAAAGCTATGGAGAGAAGAAGTGAATAACGAGTCATAGGTGAGATGGATTAATAGGGGTATGTGAAGGTAATTGGCTGGCATACGTGAAGAGGGCAATACTGGGCGTGTGGGGAGGTGGAGTTTGAGGGGAAGGGATCAGAACAGTTGTAGTGGGCTACACATAGGCATAGTCGAGATGGAGACAGTCAAAAACCGTAGGTAGGCAGTGCAATAGGCACGATCTGAGAGGCGGTGAGCGCCGTCCTTCAGCATGTGCGCACTGAACCCACGCCGCTGCCGTCCAGAGGCCTGCAGAGCATCTGCAGAATTGTTGCTCCGACCGGAGATACACAGATGACACATAAAGAGGGCGCCACGTTTTGTTTAGTTCAGGACGATATCTGACAAAAGGCCAGTCCAGTTGGTGGCGCTAAAGACAGTGGGTGAGCGTGATAAAAAGAAAAATATATTATAAATGTATTCTACCCTTTGATTCACCTCTCTGGAGAAAAATGTTTGATATTATTGTGTAGTTTACAGAAATTTCGGTCAGAGCCTTCCATTAGTACTTATATGCGTAACATTTTTGCTAGCATAAATGCAGTAGTTGTACATTTATGCTTGTGAAAAGTGTTCTTACCGTCTTTTTTTCTTACTGCAAAGAAATATGTTTCCCTGTGAAACGCCCCCTTCTCGTACTTTCCTAACTGTAGGGGTGTAAATATGTTTGCTTATGTTTGTTCTTGTAAACTAATCCGTGAATTATCACTCGTGAAATTAGGTATTTGTGCACCTAAATTCACTTTGTATTCACAAATAAGTCAAGCCTAAAAATGAATGGAATTTATTTTTCTGGGAAAAGCTAATACTCAAAGGAGCTCTGTACTAAGTAACACAAATTAGTACAATTTAAGAATGATGTAGTGAATTAGGCATGAGAAAAATGCCATCTAATTGTATGTTCACTAATTTTCCAAATAGTCTATGTGAGAAAGTAGCCTCTTTCTAGCCTTGTTACCCCCACTTTTGGCCTGTTTGTGAGTATATGTCAGGGTGTTTTCACTGTCTCACTGGGATCCTGCTAGCCAGGGCCCAGTGCTCATAGTGAAAACCCTATGTTTTCAGTATGTGTGTTATGTGTCACTGGGACCCTGCTAGCCAGGACCCCAGTGCTCATAAGTTTGTGACCTATATGTATGTGTTCCCTGTGTGATGCCTAACTGTCTCACTGAGGCTCTGCTAACCAGAACCTCAGTGGTTATGCTCTCTCTTTACTTTCCAAATTGTCACTAACAGGCTAGTGACCAATTTCACCCATTCACATTGGCATACGGGAACACCCTTATAATTCCCTAGTATATGGTACTGAGGTACCCAGGGTATTGGGGTTCCAGGAGATCCCTATGGGCTGCAGCATTTCTTTTGCCACCCATAGGGAGCTCTGACAATTCTTACACAGGCCTGCCACTGCAGCCTGAGTGAAATAACGTCCACGTTATTTCACAGCCATTTACCACTGCACTTAAGTAACTTATAAGTCACCTATATGTCTAACCTTTACCTGGTAAAGGTTGGGTGCTAAGTTACTTAGTGTGTGGGCACCCTGGCACTAGCCAAGGTGCCCCCACATCGTTCAGGGCAAATTCCCCGGACTTTGTGAGTGCGGGGACACCATTACACGCGTGCACTATACATAGGTCACTACCTATATAGCGTCACAATGGTAACTCCGAACATGGCCATGTAACATGTCTAAGATCATGGAATTGTCCCCCCCAATGCCATTCTGGCATTGAGGGGACAATTCCATGATCCCCCGAGTCTCTAGCCCAGACCTGGGTACTGCCAAACTACCTTTCCCAGGGTTTCACTGCAGCTGCTGCTGCTGCTGCCAACCCCCTCAGACAGGTTTCTGCCCTCCTGTGGTCCAGCCAGGCTTGGCCCAGGAAGGCAGAACAAAGGACTTCCTCAGAGAGAGGGTGTTACACCCTCTCCCTTTGGAAAAAGGTGTCAGGGCTGGGGAGGAGTAGCCTCCCCCAGCCTCTGGAAATGCTTTGATGGGCACAGACGGTGCCCATCTCTGCATAAGCCAGTCTACACCGGTTCAGGGATCCCCCAGCCCTGCTCTGGCGCGAAACTGGACAAAGGAAAGGGGAGTGACCCATCCTCTGACCTGCACCTCCCAGGGGAGGTGCCCAGAGCTCCTCCAGTGTGCTCCAGACCTCTGCCATCTTGGAAACAGAGGTGCTGCTGGCACACTGGACTGCTTTGAGTGGCCAGTGCCAGCAGGTGACGTCAGAGACTCCTTCTGATAGGCTCTTACCTGTGTTGCTAGCCTATCCTCCTTCCTAGGTAGCCACACCTCCTTTTCTGGCTATTTAGGGTCTCTGCTTTGGGGAATTCTTTAGATAACGAATGGAAGAGCTCATCAGAGTTCCTCTGCTTCTCTCTCTTCACCTTCTGCCAAGGAATCGACTGCTGACTGCTCTGGACGCCTGCAAAACCGCAGCAAAGTAGCAAAGACGACTACTGCAACCTTGTATCGCTGATCCAGCCGCCTTCTCGACTATTTTCCTGGTGGTGCATGCTGTGGGGGTAGTCTGCCTCCTCTCTGCACTAGAAGCTCCGAAGAAATCTCCAGTGGGTCGACGGAATCTTCCCCCTGCAATCGCAGGCACCAAAAGACTGCATCACCGGTCCTCTGGGTCCCCTCTCAGCACGACGAGCATGGTCCCTGAAACTCAGCAACTCTGTCCAAGTGACTCCCACAGTCCAGGGACTCTTCAGTCCAAGTTTGGTGGAGGTAAGTCCTTGCCTCACCACGCTAGACTGCATTGCTGGGTACAGCGTGATTTGCAGCTGCTCCGGCTCCTGTGCACTCTTCCAGGATTTCCTTTGTGCACAGCCAAGCCTGGGTCCCCGACACTCTAACCTGCAGTGCACGACCTCCTGAGTTGTTCTCCGGCGTCGTGGGACCTTCTTTTGTGACTTCGGGTGAGCTCCGGTTCACTCTTCTTCGTAGTGCCTGTTCCGGCACTTCTGCCGGTGCTGCTTGCTTCTGAGTGGGCTCTTTGTCTTGCTGGATGCCCTCTCTGTCTCCTCACGCAATTGGCGACATCCTGGTCCCTCCAGGGCCACAGCAGCATCCAAAAACCCTAACCGCGACCCTTGCAGCTAGCAAGGCTTGTTTGCGGTCTTTCTGCGTGGGAACACCTCTGCAAGCTTCTTCACGCCGTGGGACATCCATCCTCTAAAGGGGAAGTTCCTAGTCCTCTTCGTTCTTGCAGAATCCACAGCTTCTACCATCCGGTGGCAGCTTCTTTGCACCCACAGCTGGCATTTCCTGGGCATCTGCCCACTCCCGACTTGAGTGTGACTCGTTGTTGCATTGCTGGTGTTGGTCTTCCTTGCAGAACTCCCCTATCACGACTTCTGTGCTCTCTGGGGAACTTAGGTGCACTTTACACCTACTTTTCAGGGTCTTGGGGTGGGCTATTTTTTCTAACCCTCACAGTCCCAGCGACCCTCTACAAGCTCACATAGGTTTGGGGTCCATTCGTGGTTCGCATTCCACTTTTGGAGTATATGGTTTGTGTTGCCCCTATACCTATGTGCTCTCATTGCAATCTATTGTGACTATACATTGCTTGCATTGCTTTCTATTGCTATTACTGCATAATTTTGGTATTGTGTACATATATCTTGTGTACATTTGCTATCCTCATACTGAGGGTACTCAATGAGATACTTTTGGCATATTGTCATAAAAATAAAGTACCTTTATTTTTAGTATATCTGTGTATTGTGTTTTCTTATGATATTGTGCATATGACACCAGTGGCATAGTGGGAGCTTTGCATGTCTCCTAGTTCAGCTTAAACTGCTCTGCTAAGCTACCCTTTTCTATCAGCCTAAGCTGCTAGACACCCCTCTACACTAATAAGGGATAACTGGACCTGGTGCAGAGTGTAAGTACCCCTTGGTACCACTACAAACCAGGCCAGCCTCCTACAGTCTACAATTGTTCACATTGTGTTAAAAAAATAAAAGATATTCCGTATAACATTAACAAGAACACACATTTGTTAGAAATATTTGTTTTCAAATGGCAGAATGTGGACAGTGCTATGGGCAAATTGATATTTGAAAACTGTTCACGAAAAAAAATAATGAATAATGTATTTTCATTTACAGAAATAATGCATATAAATGATACATTTGCGTAGCTACACATATTTATTTTGTAAAGCAGTAATCAGTTCGGCACTGCATTTTGGGATTAAGATTTTTAGGGATTTGTTTTCACATAGCTAGTTTGAGGACATGCTCTGTTATGTGACGACTGTCTTGTTTAATAACCATTTCTGTGAATTACTATTGGTGGTAATCACACAGGGGGCCCTGATAGCACTGTGCATAGCTTTGTTAATCAGCAGTAACTTGTTATGTTACAATGTACTGTGTGATTTGATTCTATTACAGATAAAATGCAGAGGTTTTTGTCACAGTAATTTACAAAACTGGTGTATACAGTGTTTCATATGGAACCGTGTACTGTAGATGTTGATCACTGAATAGTTACTAGATTATTTTGATTTGTATACTGTTTCATGTCCTTTGTTGAAGCTCCACAACTCTACGAATGTAGATGTTTTCTGATTTAGATTACACTAATAAGCAAATTATGTTTTTTTGCTCAAAATAAAATTACTCCTGAAATATAAAGAAACCACATGACATCCAATGCATATGAATGAGCTATAAACACAAAACAAGAGTGGTCTTGTCCCTTCTCTCTTTGTCCTAGCTCAACATAAAGTTGAACTACAAAAGGTCAAGCAGGTATGACTGGCTTTACCATGTTAAAACATGGATATAAAGGCATGCATAAATGTGCACACACAGTTACTGCTTTGTCTCAGTGTAATCCTGCCTCAGTCTCTACTGTCTATGACTGTGCCCTATTTTTTTATTCCCTGAATAGGACTCTTTATGTAATGGTTGACTCAAATGAAGGAATTGCTGGAAGGAGCTGACGGAAGGCCCCTATCTCTGTTTTTGATGTTGATGATTATTAGCAGACAGCTAACATGTCTGTAGCCTAGCCCTAAGGAGGAACTTTTCAGTTAGAAAGATGCTTCTGCTAGCTCAGCATTCAAACCAGCACTTCCTGTTGTTAATTCACAGTATTTAATGAAAAAAGACAACGTGAAAAGAACCCTTACTGGCTTGATGCAAAACAACTTTTTTTGGTCATTTTACTGTGTACCACCAAACATTGGGGTGTAATTCCCTGCCTACAGTAAAGATGTGAAACATTTTGGTTTTAAAGTAAAGATGTTTTATGATGTAGTGACATTAAAACACCACATGAAAATATTGAGGTCTTAGGAATTATATAGATCGATAGTGATAGTGCTTTCTATTCTGGTAATACTAAGAAAATACTCAACATGTGGTCTTAGAGTACATAATATTATCAAAACCTCTGGACCTAGAATTGTGCAGTATATACAGAAATGCACACTGTAATGTGTTATTTATTACCATTGTTAAATAATGGGGGGGTGTGACTGGCAAAATATTCTTCACTTTCTTCAACAATGGCAATAAAATAACCTATTAAACTTTGAAAATTTGCGAATTTGTGCTGTGGCATTTTTCATATGTATTTATCTTAACAAATATTTAAAGAGACTATCATATTTTCACATAATGTTCGCTGCATGCATTCGATGCCCACTCGTTTCGAGGCAGGTCTCAGGTAAAACGCAGGTCTCTGGCAAACCGCCCTACGGGACTCTCTCGAGACGCACAAGTGGCATCTCCTCTGCCACTCGATTGAATAACTATTTAACGATCAAGTTGGTCAACTACTCATAGAACAGGTAGGCACTACACACTTTTTGTAAGGAGTGGCTCACATGGGGATTCCATTAAGGAGAACCTCCTTGGGAGTAGGTTAGGTTTCTGGTCTCGACAAATTGCCCTGATCCCTGCAGGACATTAAGGGGGTTATTACAACTTTGGAGGAGGTGTTAATCCGTCCCAAAAGTGACGGATATACCACCAGCCGTATTACGAGTTCCATAGGATATAATGGACTCGTAATACGGCTCGTGGTATATCCGTCACTTTACCGTCAGTTTTGGGACGGATTAACACCTCCTCCAAATTTGTAATAACCCCCTAAGTATGCAGGAAACATGTTGATCTTATTCCATTTACACACCCAAGTTCGAAGGATCGTTGTGCCCATCGCTGACTCTTGTTGTTGCTTTTAATCATAACAGGGGTCACTGTATAATAAACTAATTCAGGATCACCCCTAGTAATTTTTAATTACTCTTTTTTGCACCAATCTACTCACCCTCAAAACACCACACTTTCAGTGCACCGCACCATTCACATCGGCAACCTGAAAAGATCTCCCGTAAAGACCCCTCATCGGGGTGTTTCGGACATTGCAGCGCCGGCCCAACGTGGAGCTGCCCAATGATGAAGCATGATACCCCCTGGGGTGTGTGAGCACTCTTGCTAATGAAAGGACCTATTCTCTTCTGGGGTTCTGACCGACATGCACTGTTCTTGGTTTCTGTAGGAACTGCATACTTACCTTTGGTTATAAGTTAAGTGGGGGCATGTGTGCCGGACCTTTGACGGCCCTTTGTCTCTTCTTTGTTGTGAAATGTGTTCTAACAGGTGCCAGGATTGAAATAGGAATCAAAACCGGATTTGTTTTTTATAGAAAAAAAAATGTTTAAATATACATGCTTTCAAGGCTGGTTAAGGCAGACTATCTTGCTATAAAACCAGCCCCTAGTTTGCAGTCCTTTAGAGAAATGCCAGAATGGCTAGTGTAGAAGGCTGGCCCTCTTTGTAGTGTGCAAAGTTATGCACATTGTGCATGGGGCCCAGACAACCACAAGTTGGTTTACAGGGATAAAAACTAGATCACCTAATGCTCTAATTGTCATGGTAACTTGGTCTGGCAGTTAGGCCAATCTTGGAGAAGTGCAAAGCATTTGTTTTTATTCCCAGAATCAATCGTGCAACTCACACAATCAAAGCAATACCTTGAGACCAATTTATAAAAATAATTCAAGTCTTTATATAAATTTTAAGACCAAGATTGTCGGAATTGGGTAGGCATTTTTGGAGATATGAATTTTTGAAGTGTAATAAAAATAATCTTTTTATTCATAATTGCACACCATAGGAATCAATGGAAGATCACCTTTAAAAATCGCACTGTTGGTTTACGAAGTTCTTATTTTGCAGGTTGGTCGAGGTCGTCAGTGGGCACACTGCCAGCTGGAGAAGTTCGGGCGGTTTGTGATTCTGGCAGGAGCAGCAGGAGAAGGTCTTTGGAGTTTGTTCAGGGTCACTGAGGGGGACCACTTAGAAAGCACTGCACAGGTAAGTTTAAAGATGGATCTTTAGGTTCCCCTTGGAGTGTTGAGATCGCAAGGGGTGGGGGGACCCTTAGGGTACAGCAGGTTCTTCAGTGCCAGCTGGATGCAGAATCAGTGAGCCAGGAGCTGTGCTCAAGGATGCCCTCAGGGGGTAAGTTGGTTCAAGGGTTGGTTGCAGGACAACTTGGGCACTCTGGCAGGAGGTCCGGGGTGTTCCTGAAGTCCCTCAACTGGGCTTCCTCCTGGTCCTTTTTCAGCCCCGGGCGGGCCGTTTTATTTTTTTTATATCCGATGTGTGGCTGACCAACACCCCTGGTATTGGAACAGTTTGGCCACTGGAGGGCGCAGTGCCACCAAATTTTGCACACTGGCAGGTTTTGTCCTCTCAGTCGTCGGGTTGCAGTTTAGTCCAGCTGCGGCATCCAGTACGTGAATAAACGGCTGGTCAGTGAGGTGACCCTCACTGGCTTGATGGTTCCTTTGGGTTGTTGAGTAGTACCGCCCCCCCTGGAGGGAGTTCTCTGGCAATTTGCGAAGTCTGGGGACCTTTGGGGGTTTTGTAGAGCTGTCCAGCAGCTCATCAGCTTCTATTTTGGGGCCTGGGTGCAGCAGGCAGGGTTTTGTGCATTTTCTTTGGTGCAGCAGGTCCACAGTTCTCGTACTTCTGATCTTCTTAGTGCTGGTCTTCTTTTGTCCATCAAATCTGAGTTCTCGGTCTAGGGATGCCCACTGAATACTGTGTTTAGTGGGTGTTCTAGGGGGCACCTGGTAGTGACCAATGGGTCATCGACCTTAGGGTGCTACACCCACTAAGTGACCTCTTTCGGTGGGCTGAGGTCACATCCCTACACCTAATTGGTTATTTTCCTTCCATCCAAGATGGAGGAAAATGAAATAGTGTGTCCAGCTAGCAGGCACCATCTTAGGGGTGGTGCATGCCAGGTTGGGCCATTCCTCCTACCCTTTGTGTATTTTTGTGCCGTTGCTCCTGCCAGAAGTGGGGTTTAGAATGGTGGTTAACATACATTGCTAGCTGCAGACCTGGGGGTCGAGTTTCAAAGGTGGTTATCCCTTTGAAGCTTGCCACCAGGGCAGTGCACATTCCTGAGGGAGGGGGTGTTGGGACCTCCACCCAGGAAGGGATTTGCTCTACAATCCAGAGAGACAGGTATTTCCCCCCAAGGTTGTAGATTGGATGTCTGGTGATGGCAGGCTGGATAAAATCAGTCAGCAACCATGCCAGGGTATTATCTTTTGCTGGGGGCACCTCCAAGGTGACCTCTCGGTACACCAGTGGGGATTTATCATTCTGAGTAATTTGATACCAAACAACCCAGGGTTCAGAGTGGCCATCATGTAGCTTTGAAACTCATACTGACCTGTGTCGAGCACATGCAGTTTAGTGCACCCTGCCTTAGGGCTAGAAGGTCTGCCAGAGGGGTGACTTACCTACATTGCATGCAGTGTGTAGTGGTCAGGGCACACAGGCAGTGTGCCATGTTGAGTTTGAATTTTAGGATTGCTCCAGGACACTCAGCCTGCAATGGCACTGGTGGGTGCATCTGGATGCATGGCCCTAGAGGGTGGCACAATCACTGCTGCTGCCCCCCAGGGGCCTGCCCTTAGTATCCCATGCGGTGGGTACCAAAGTACAATTTACTAGGGGCTTATAGTGGTGGCTAAAGGTGTTGCCAATTCCCTTTGCAATTTTTAGGGAAAGAACACTGGCACTGGGAACCTGTTTGGCAGGATCCCAGTGCACTCCAGTCCAAGTTGCATCCAGAAACCAGGCAAAAATTGGGGAGTACTGCAACAAAGTGCCTGTTTCCCACACCTAGTCTGACACTTACTGGTGCACTGGACATAGTACCTGGAACACTCTTCTGTTCGGAAGTGCATAAAAAGTTAGCAATTTTCTTGAATTTTTTTATTCAAATGAGGTGTGTGGCTCAGGTGCCTGTCTTTTGCTTTTCAGATCACACTGAAGTAAAGTTGCTGGTTGTCGACCATCTGATGCTTATTGTGTATGAGGATTTGCTGATGGGTAGTGGGGTTTTAAAGAGGTGAAGACAGAAAAAGAGAAAATAGATACACATGGATAGCGCCACAAGGTGAGCACCTATAGGGCCACCAGCCCTGTTTAGGAGTGAGGGCATCTGAAAAGCAATCTAGATTGTCCTGAGTGGGTGGATGTCACGATAACTATAACAGGGCTCTTAGATCCCCTTTTGTAATCCTGGCAGTTCAAATCTTAGTAAGGCATTATAACATGGGGCGAGATAGGGTACATTGTCCTTTTTGTCGATCCTCAGCCTCCTGCAGTGCTTACTGGGGATGTGTTTTTTATTTTACTTGCAAGACAGCTGGAAACCATCAGACTCAAAGAACTGACCACAAACATCTAGCATTAATAAAACTTTGTTGCATGTAAAACATTTTCAAAACCTACATTTTGGCCATCTCTCGCTTTAATTGTTGATGAAGCTGTAATGAGACTCCCTTCATTTAAATGGTGATTTCAAAAGGTTAATGTTTCACCTTTACCTCTACCCACTTCTAATCCCCAGTATTGCCATTACCACTCTTTACCCTTACCCACCCGAACACTAAATTCACCTGTACCTCTCTTTACATCTACCATTAATTCACCTTTACCTCCCTTTATCTCTACCCACCGCGAACCCTAAAATTACCCATACCCCCCATCATCTCTAGCCACCTCTGAACCCTCAGGACACCCTCACCACCCTCTACCTCTAACCACCCTTGAAACCTCAGGTCACGCTCACTTTCTTTTACCTCTACCCAACCCTGATCCTTCAGGCCACCCTCACATTCCATTCACCCCAAAGCCACCTTCACCTCCCTTTACTCCTACCCATCTTTGAACCCTCAAGTCACTCTCCCCTCCCTTTACGTCTACCCACCGCTGAACACTCAATTCACCTTCACCTCCCTTTACCTGTAACCAGCCCTTGACTGTCAAGTCAGACTTTTCGCCCTTTGCCACTCCTCACCAATGATCCCTCAAGTCACTGTTGTCTCCCTTTAAGTCTACCCACCCCCTGAACCTTCAAGTCACCCTCATCTCCCTTTAACTCTACCTACCACTGAATCCTCCAGTCACTCTCACATCCCTTTACCCTTGCCCACGCGACCACTAAAGTCACCCTTTTCTCACTTTACATCTACCAGTCCCTAAATCCTAAAATCTATTTTTGAAAATCTAACACAAAAAAGTATGTTATTTAAAAAAACACTTTACCAGCTGGTAAAGACAGAGAGGTAAAGGCTGAGTGTTAAAGGCTGTTCACGCTTAGGCAGGGCACATCCCCATCCCTTTCTTAAATGCTCTCATACCTTCACTCTAGTACCCCTTAAATATTATGCTGGCTTTGTCGGTTTTATGCCCTTCCATATGTTTTGTGGGCATTTTCCCAGTCTTAACAGCTTCCATCCTCCCCACATCACCACCACAACACTTGATACTTTAGGTCTCGACTGAGACAGCACATGCACATTTAAGACATTTTGTTTACTCATAGTAGAGCCCGTGCATTCCTTGCCATTGGTTGTCTTCATCGTCACTTTCATTTCCTTGCTTCTCTTTGGTCATGGTGTTCCAGCTTCACTTCCATTTTGTGTGTGTACCTACCATGGAGAAATGGGCAAGTGCTGCTTCCTTGCAGTGTCCATCCACAGCTCGCTGCTTTCAGAAGCTTTTTTTCTTTTTCTTTTTTAATACTTGCACTGCTTCCTTCCTCCCAGGCCTGTCTTATTGCTTGCCCTGCATACCCCTCCCCTGTTTTTGCTTACCCCATCCACCCCTCACCTCCTCCCCCTTTGTGCCTCTTTACCTCCAATTCCACTACAAAAAAAGCACTAAAAAGTCGTGCCCATGGGTTTCAACATTCTGTGGAGATGCAGACTGTGCTCCACTCTGCATGGCCTTTTTGACCCCGTTTTCATACGGGGCCAACAGGACGTAAAATAATTGAACTACTTTTGTGAAAGAGTATAATTCCATGCTGAGAAAACTGATTAAATGGTCCTTCATCTAGATGGAGGTGAAGGAGAAGTGAGAGACTGGTGACTGAGTGGCCTGAGAATGGAAGCTGAGACACAGAAGTCAGGACAGAGCAGAGAGGGGGTTGAGGGTCTAAAAAAGAAAAGGGTAAGATTAGCAGAAAGTATGTAAAGGTATTAGAGGGGGAAAAGCACATGGAAATAAGGGGATGAGCAGCAGGTTTCCAGAGAAGGGAAAACAGTGGCGAGGCAGAGGAGAAGGAGGTGTCTCCGTGTTTGAAGAAAGAGGGGGGCTAAAGTTAGGGGAAGAACGCATGGAGGGGTGTAAGCACAATGAGGAAGTAGAGGAGGATTAGAGAGGGATATAAAGCGGAAATAGGGCGACTGGCAGACAGGAGGATAAAGCAGCAAAGGGAGAATTTCGAAGGGGAGGGTCGGAGGAGGGGTGAGGCTCACTTGGTGGGGCGGAGACAACTGAGCGGAAAGGAGTTGCCGGAGGAAAGAGCAGGACCAGGAAGCGAAGGAGTTTGAGACAGAAGGCAACACAGCGAAGGGCCATCCAGATTGGGAAAGCGAACTAGCAGGGTGAGGGGGGCCGGAGTGCCCCTGCTGCCGCCCCGAGTGCCCAGGTCTCTGCAGCCTCCCACGTGCTCCTCCCCATCCGTCTCCTGATGCAGAGGACGTTCGGGCAGCCTGGTTGGTTGAGGCGCCTGCGAGGCATAGAGGAGGGCAGCACCAGTTCTTCCTCCAGTGTCCCGAAGACTTCATCTCGAGGCAGCGACCCGCCTCCGTGCCGGCCCCCCGAGCGCCCAGCAGAGCGCACGATGGGCGTGGAAGTCTTCCGAAAGAGCAAGAAGTACGACGTGTGCGTCTGCCACTGCGAGGGGGACTTAGAATACGCCTTGGACTTGGTGTCTTACCTGGAAGGGCAGAGTGAGGCATTCCGATGCTTCCTGCAGCTGCGGGATGCGGCGGTAGGGGGCGCCATCCCTTCTGAGCTCTGTAATGCGCTCTCCAGCAGCCACTGCTGGCTGCTCCTGATAACCCCGCAGTTTCTGGAGGACTGCTGGTGCAATTATCAGATGCAGCAGGCTCTGGCCCTCGCGCCGGTGTCCAACGGGTGCATCATCCCGTTTATAAAGGGACTGGAGCATGCGCAGTGCCCGCGGGAGCTGACCTTTATGTACAAAGTGTGGGCCTCTTCGGTGAAGGAAACAGGGTTCCTGCGCATAAAGACAGCGCTACTAAACTATTTCAAAGAGGCGAACAGGAATGCGAGTCCGAGGGGTAGCTGCGCTTCACCTGAGCAGTGGACGAAAGCAAATCCAAGCAGCAAAGATTCCAGCTGAGTGTTGGATTCAGGACAGGAAGTGGCCCAGGACTTGGCTTTGGGAATCTGCACTTTATACATGCATTCTCCTCACACTTTCAAACTTATCAAAGATTGGGATAACTTTACTGTAAAAGGTGCAGAGGGTCAGTCAGGTGGTTCAGCTGTACAGTACGTTTCGTGTTGAATGTCAGTCAAAAACCTGCGTCTCATTTGCTGCATAAAAGTAGCATTGGCAAAGCGAATAGTTATGGCTGACAATTTGAGTCCTGAGTAAAATATTTTAAAAAAACAGTGCTGCAGTGAAAAACGTAATTTCTGTACACAAAGCATTTTATGAAATAAAGAATTTAACATGTACCTTTTGAGATGTAAAATAATACAATGTATTGCACTCTGAGGGAGGCAGTGGTAGGTGTTGGATATGGTGGTCAGAGTCCCCACCAGTATTTTTAAAAAGTAGACTCATCTTCTTAGACCAAAGCCGAAGAAGGAAGAGAGGTGTCACCACGTGCCCTGCAGTGCCAATTATTTCATTTGCAAACATCGTGTGCATGTAACCTGGCCACCCGGTGTTGCTTAACCACCCTCCTACTGGCAATACACTCTTCACATGTAATAATAGCCCAAAAGGAGACTTTGTTTTAATCTTAATTAACTGAAACCCCCACTCTATTAACCCCTCTGTTGCTTAGCAAAACAACTGTGAAACACTTGTGATTTCAAGCTGGAAAATAAACATCAGCAAAACACAAATCAATCAATCATTGAATTTATAAAGCGCGCTACGTACCCGTGAGGGTTTCAAGGTGCTGGATGGGGTGATGGGGGGAGAGCTGGTGTTACTGGTCGAAGAGCCAGGTCTTGAGGAGTCTTCTGAAGGTGAGTAGGTCTTGAGTCTGTCGCAAGTTGGTGGGGAGGGAGTTCCAGGTTTTGGCGGCAAGGTATGAGAAGGATCTGCCGCCGGAGGTCTTTCTTTGGATGCGAGGGGCGAGGGTGAGGTTAGTGGAGCGGAGCTGACGGGTGGGGGTGTAGAAGTTGAGTCTGTTGTTTAGGTAGGCTGGTCCGGTGTCGTGGAGCGCTTTGTGAGCATGGGTTAGGAGCTTGAAAGTGATCCTTTTGTTCACGGGGAGCCAGTGAAGGTTTCTCAGGTGGTGGGAGATGTGGCTGTGGCGGGGTACGTTGAGGATCAGCCGGGCGGAGGCGTTTTGGATACGTTGGAGGCGTAGTAGGTCTTTTGCTGGGATGCCAGTATAGAGTGCGTTGCCATAGTCCAGCCTGCTGCTGACGAGGGCCTGTGTCACTGTGCTTCTCGTTTCTGTCGCAATCCACTTGTAGATTCTGCGGAGCATGCAGAGTGTGTTGTAGCACGAGGAGGAAACTGGGTTGACTTGTTTAGACAAGGTGAGGGAGGAGTCGAGGATGAAGCCCAGGTTGCGAGCGTGGCCGGACGGTGTCGGCGGGGTTCCTAGTGCGGTGGGCCACCGGGAGTTGTCCCAGGCGGAGGGGGTGGGTCCGAGGATGAGGACCTCCTTCTTGTCCAAGTTCAGTTTCAGACGGCTGTTTCTCATCCATTCGACGATGGATTTCATTCCCTCGTGGAGGTTGGTTTTGGTGGTGTGGGGGTCTTTGGTGAGTGAGGGGATGAGCTGGGTGTCGTGGGCGTAGGTGAGAATGTTGAGGTTGTGTTGTCGGGCCACTTGAGCGAGGGGGGCCATGTAGATGTTGAACAGCGTCGGGCTGAGGGATGAGCCTTTGGGGATGCCGCAGATGATGTGGTGGCTTCGGAGCGGAAGGGGGGGAGGCAGACTCTCTAGGTTCTTCCGGAGAGGAATGAGACGATCCAGTCGAGGGCTTTACCTTGAATTCCGGTTTCGTGGAGGCGTGGATTTCAGGGTGCGGTGGCAGACTGTGTCGAATGCGGCAGATAGGTCCAGGAGGATGAGGGCTGATGTTTCGCCATTGTCCATTTGGCGTCTGATGTCGTCTGTGGTGGCGAGAAGGGCGGTTTCGGTGCTGTGGTTTCGTCTGAAGCCGGACTGGGAGGGGTCTAGGATGCCGTTGTCTTCGAGGTGGCTGGTTAGTTGTGTGTTGATGATTTTTTCAATCACCTTTGCTGGGAAAGGGAGCAGGGAGATGGGTCGGAAGTTCTTGAGGTCGTTGGGGTCCGCTTAGAGCTTCTTGAGGAGGGCGTGGATTTCGGCGTGTTTCCATTTTTTAGGGAATGTCGCTGTTTCGAAGGAGATGTTGATGACCTTACGTAGTTGGGGGCGATGGTGGAGTCGGCTTTTTTATATACGTGGTGGGGGCAGGGGTCTGACGGAGAACCTGAGTGGATGGAGTTCATGATCTTGCGTGTCTCTGTGTCATTCACGTTGGTCCAGTAGGTCAGGTGGTTTTCACAGGTGGAGCGTTCGGGGTGGGGTCTGACGTGGGAGTGGTGTCAAAGCTGTCGTGGATGTCGGTGATCTTCCGGAGGAAGAAGGTGGACAGTGCGTTGCAAAGTTCTTGGGATGGAGGGATGTCGTTGATGTTGGCGCTGGTGTTGGAGAGTTCTTTCACAAACGCACACTAACAGCAAGTTTAACTATTTTATAAAATACTCCCATCACATTTTGGTTACTCACTAAATGCAGTATAAAAAGGTAATTACCAAGTTCTAATATTAGTACTTTCAGCCATTTCCAAGTTCAGGTA
The DNA here is from genome assembly GCF_031143425.1 of Pleurodeles waltl. Taxonomy (NCBI): domain Eukaryota; kingdom Metazoa; phylum Chordata; class Amphibia; order Caudata; family Salamandridae; genus Pleurodeles; species Pleurodeles waltl. Next base: position 638,681,688 of record NC_090446.1, on the reverse strand, counting down.
CACATATATGCGTGGCAAACATACTTATGATTTATAAAAACTAAAACGGAGCTCAAAGCTGGTTTTGTTTTGGCCATACATGCATGCTTTACATTTCTGGCAGCCACAAGAGCCGTTCTTACTTGATAGCCAGTTAGACGTCATGTTTTTCCAGATTTACAAGGTGCCATGTCGCTTCTTAACAAGCGATCCTCTACTGCAGCTGTTTTCCTGTAGGTCTCCCTCGGATGTTTAGGTAGCTATTTTCCAAGGGTCTCAACCATCCTAAGGATTTTCCAGTTCTGTTTAAGATTTTTTATTTCATGATTTGATGTATTAAACATCATTATGTATCTTATGATCTCACAATGGTTTGAACCTCTTGAAGTTTTATCCTTTGCTGTCTCCCTTCATTTCTTTTTGGCTCTTTTTAGAGCATCTCCCAAGAGTTTTTTTTTTTAATTTTTTTATTTTTTTTCTCCTTCTCTCAGATATCTCCTTTTCTCGAACTTCCGGTGCACATCTTTTGCTTGATGATCAAATTAATCTTCCTCAGAACAGTTACGTCTTCTTTTGAGGAATTCTTAATAGGGGATCCTCCATTTTAATGCTTGGGGATGGCCACTATTTGCATGTTGATTGTGTGTGTGTGTATGTATGTATGTGTGTGTGTATATGTGTGTGTATATATATATATAAATATATATCATCATATATATTATACCAAGTGGTAACAATAGGTATCTTGGCAGCTGTGCTTTCAAGCTACACCTAAAACAGAAGGGGCAGACCACATTTCTAGTACAGCACTGGAGAAGTCTACTGCATCAAACACTGACAATCTGTTCTGTTAATACCAAGGGTTGCACCGTTCCACTGGACTGGTGGGCGTACAGCCTTCCAGTAGATGGACTTAGTCATTCAGGGGCCCTAGAATATACAAAGGTGTACAGTAGCATCTCACTAGTGAAACTCGGCACATAAGATCTTTCTTTGAAACCAGTTTTCAGCTACTCAGAATGCTTTTTGCTCGCCATGTATTTTTAAGATCTATAGAAGAATTCCCCCACATCCACTCCTGCTGTCATAACTCAGGCTTGTGATCCATCTATACTAAAAACAAATTGCAAAATCATTGCTACAAACATAGATTTTGCGGTATAATAATGGGTGCCGTCATTGCAGGACATTATGGGATCCTGCTGGATGTGGCACCTACTATGACGCCTAATCTGGCACATCCCCAGTGAAATATGTTGAACTTTTCCTGGTGTAATTTATGACACTGGGAGTCATTCAGTAGTGCCCGCATGTTGTCTGCTCTCCGTTGGGATTAGCATCCTGCAAGAGATAAGGTATTTTATTTTTTTAAAATAATTCCAACTACGCCCAACACCAAGGCCTCATATAAAGGGTCTTCAGGGCTATCTGGAAGCTTGCAACTAGATGCCAGTTGTGAATTGACAACGAGCTATGATTTGGATGGAGGTATGTAACAGTTACGCATGTACTGTAAGAATGTCAGATGTATCTCTCTGTATGAGTAATCATACTAACAAATATTTATAGAGCATTTACTAATTTATTTTTTATAGTGGTACTCACCACAGTATAGGGCATAGGCATATTTTATATCACCCATTTATTACAGAGAGACAATGAATCATACAAGTGTGTAAGCCAAAATACAGAAATTATTACATGAAAAAGTATGGTTATGACAAGGACGACTGACATGTCGTCCATACTTGTAGGCATTACATGTCACGAGGGCTCGGGTGGAGAAAGCCATGACTTAAAATGTAATGCAGTGGTTGAGGGTTGTCTGTACTAATAACACTGTTGGGGTCATTTTGAGTTTAGCGGACAGAAAAGCTCGTCCGCCAAACTCTAGACAGGGTATAGGTGGCTGCCGCCATAGTAGCAACCTCTCCGCCGGTCTAGCAGGGAAACAGTCTACAGCATTGTATCTGGCAATGCTGTAGTCAGCAGGGTGTACCAGCACCCTCGCAATGTTCACTGTCTGTCTGCAAACCAGACAGTGAACATTGCGATGGTTCTGGGCAGTGGGGCCCCTGCACTGCCCATGCTAAGTGCATGGGCAGTGCAGGCCCCCGTGGCTCCCCGCACCTGTTATCTGCCAGCCTTTTCATGGCGGTGTTACCGCCGTGAAAAGGCTGGCGGAGAATGAGATCCTAATCGGCAGGGCAGCTCTGCATTCAGCACTGCCCTGGCAGATTAGGATCTCCGCTTCTGCCAGACTGCTGAGATCCAAGATCGTGGCGGAGGTTGCGGTCGGACTGCTAGGCTTGTTATGTGGCGTTCGGACCACCGTATCGGTGGCAGTCCAGACCACCACCGCAAGAGACCGCCACACTCTTAATGAGGCCCTTTGTTACTACGTAAAGGAACCATTTTAGAAACCAAAGAACAATGCAGGTTTGAGAAAGTTCTGATTCTAAAGTTGTGCCTTTCAAATTCATGCAGCTCTCTGATCCGGTTCATAGGTTACGGTGCTACATTAAAAGGATTGTAACCTTCAATTTGATGAGCAACAAAAAGGTCTTTGTCACAAAAACAATAATCCACTGATCTATCTGCATATAATATAAATCTGTGATCTGCGTATCGCGCTTCGTGTATTGAGGCAGGCGCGTTCGCCTATTTTATGATGAGTCAGAACTGTGGCTAAAAAAACACAGATTTTCCCAGCAAGTGCTGTAACCACCAAAGATACCTTTTGATTACTAAAAATGGTTAGCTACAGTTTTCTGCAGGAGTGCCATAACTCTGCTTGACATTTTAAATTGTAGCCAGTTTGCGACCATTTAAATAATCCAGAACAGGTTTACTATTACACGTGTCCACGTTGCCAATCTCTTTGTAGCAGAATTTTTAAATAAAAAAATATGTGAGCTGACTGTCAGATTCCACATTTCTTGAGTCTGCCTTCTTTTTGCTGCCAAACATTGCCCACAATTTATGGGACCCCGTAGTACTTTTTTCCGATTTCCAGCACTGGTTGCAGTACTCAAAAGTGCTATTTCCTCCTGACCCTCTGGCCAGATGATTGTCAAACGATAAAGAGGATATGTGTTGTGTAATGTTGTTCTTACTTAGAATGTAGAGTTAGTGGAATGTTTGTAGTTGAAAGAATGGAATGGGGAGGATGTGGAGAACTGGAGGAAGGGGCAGTTGGAGTTGACCAGGGTGGAGAACAGGCAGACACTGGTGTTGGCGTGCTTTCTTATTTGAATAAACTACAAGGAAACTCAATGCTGTTTGATGAGTTATACTACAAGAATTTTGGCGACGACTACATTTCAAGTCTGAAACCCTAGCTGATTTGTCTCGTCTTTGAGGCCACCCGGTGTGAGTAGCGCGCCAACACCTTTCCCTTTTTGTGACTGGGCATCTCTAAAGCAGTTTATCCCGCCTGTACCGCAGCACTGCACCGTGTGTTATATATTTTTTTTTATGTGGACGAACGGACTAGCGCTGTGCTGTCTCAAGTCGTGAGACATCAACGCCACGAGGCATCAACCGTCGCTCTTGTGCGATCTCGGCTGTGTTGTATTGCGTGTGCACATACAATGCTCGCGCTCAAGCTTCGGTGAAGGGCGCAAGGTGTTTTTTTAAGAGGAGCGCGCTGTTTCCACTGCTACACACGTGCCCAGGCAAAAGAGGTCTTACACAGCGCTCAGTCCACAACAAAGCTTTGCAGCAATAGCTAGTAAAGAAGCCCAAGTGTCTGCTTTACCTTCCTCGATTTCACAAGCCCGCTCCTTCGCACTCACTGTGATCTCGGTGTTGTGTTCAGGGCGTGTACTAAATGCTACGTCCTCCTGGACACTAGAACTCTTTGGGGTGTCTTTTCGGCGGCCATATTGGATGTACTTTTTTGTTTTTTGAGAGACTTCTTTCATAATTTTGTAAAGTAAAGAAACAAAAATGAGTGCTGCTCAAACATTTACTCTTACTCCTCCACAACCTTTTCTGACTTCCACTGGAGATCAACATGTCAAGTGGCTAGAGTGGAAAGAATACTTTTTGAACTATTTAGATACTATTGATGACAAAGATTTGACTCAAACTAGAAAGAAGAAAATTTTATTACACTGCTTGGGTCCTATGGGTCTTAAGGTGTTTTTTTCAATAGAAAAAAAAGTTAAACAAGATGGGGATTTGAATGTGTTTTCTCATGCTTTAGAAGACCTTGACAGATATTATTCAACATCAGTCTGTATTGCAATTGACAGATACAATTTTTTCAGTAGGAAACAACAGAAAACAGAATCTATTGAAGAATATGTTTCCGAGCTAAAAAAACTAGCACTTACTTGTAGGTTTGGTGGGTTGCATAATGAATTTATCAGGGATCAAATCATTATGCATGTTAATAATTCTCACATTCAAGAGAGATTGTGGGTACATGGAGAGTCACAGTTGGAGGAAGTTGTGGCTCTAGTCAAAAAAGCTGAAATTTCGAATAAATGTGCAAAGGCTATTGTGAAAAAACAAAAGTACAGAATGAAGTAGTTAGCAAGGTTAAATTTAAAAGGAATAAGGAAGAAACACATAGGAAACAGGTGGAAACAAAGAATATTGAATGGAAATGTTTTCGGTGTGGGAGTAAAGAGCACTTAGCATTTTACAAGAAATGTCCGGCGCAAGACCAACAGTGTGCTAAGTGTGGCATTAAGGGCCATTTCGCTAAAGTGTGTAGAAGAGGTAGAAAAGTTGCAGCGGTGATCAGTAAATCCGATTCGGAATGCAATTCTGATTCTAATGCCGATTCAAAGGGCCATGAGTATGTCTTAGGTATTAACCGTGATTTTGATGTAGAAGATTGCGTGGAAGTAAATCAAATAGAAAATTCTTGTGTATCACACTTAAGTTTACAATCTAGAAATAAGCCTGTTTGTGAAATTCTCTTGGGGGGAGTGCGTGTACTGATCGTAGCAGACTCTGGTTCCCCGTACACGATTATAAACAAGAATATGTGGGAGCATAAATTTCAAAAGGTTCTGGGCTCCACATTAAATCCAACAGATGTGTCTCCAGAGAGTTTTACAGGTGAATCCATTCCTATGATTGGTTTTAGAGAAGTGGTTTTTGAATTCAAGGGCAGGAGAACCGTGGGCAAATTATATGTTGCTGAAGATGGACCAGCAGTATTGGGTTGGTTGGATCAAAGGGCCCTGAATATTGTTTTGGATCCCAACGGTGTGGAACAGGTTAAGGTAGTGGGTAACTATAAAAGTTATAGTGTTATTTTGAGGAACGAATTTCCAGAACTTTTTTCTGGGAATATTGGTGCTCTTAAGAATTTTACACATAGAATTGTGCTGAAGGATAATGCTGTACCGAAAGTCCACAAATCACGTGATATTCCCTGGGTGATAAGAGACGAAGTAAATAAAGAATTAGAGTCTCTTCTACGCAAGGGTATTATTGAAGAGGTGGATGCCTCTGAATGGATCTCACCTTTGGTCGCAGTACGCAAAGCCAATGGGAAGATTCGTCTATGCATCGACTTGCGGTACCTAAATAACAACATAGTAGTGGAGAGGTTTCCTTTACCAAAAATTTCTGAAATGCTTGCCCTGACAAAAGACATGGAATGGTTCACTTCCATTGACCTATCGTCCGCTTACCATCAGGTGAGATTACATGAAGATAGTAAGAATCTGACTGCGTTCATGACCTCTCAGGGTTGTTTCCGTTATGTTCGTATGCCTTTTGGACTGGCCTCAGCGGCAGCGGTCTTCCAGAAACTGATGCACAAACTGTTTAAGAATATGGAAGGTGTAGGTGTCTTTCAAGATGTCATTTTAATTATGGGAAGGAACAGACTGCAACATGATAAGAGGTTTAATTGTGTATTAAGTATCTTAAGAGAGAATGGCCTGACAGCGGAATTTTCGAAATGTAAGTTTGGAGTTCAATGCTTAAATTATTTAGGACATGAAATCACTATGAGGGGGATTAAACCAAAAAAAGAGTTGTTATCAGCCATTAGGGGTGCCCCAGCTCCTAGAAATAAGGACGAATTACGGTCGTTCCTTGGCTTAGCAGAATTTTATGCAAGGTTTGTCAGGAGTTTCTCTGAGAAAACGTTTAACTTAAGACAACTGCTGAAAGAAAGATGTAAATTTGTATGGACGGATGTGTTACAAGAAGATTTTGAATGTATAAAACGAGAGATTTGTGAGGGCAAAGCGTTGTCAGGGTTTGACCCTAACCTTGCTTCTATTCTCACTACTGACGCATCAAATAGAGGTATTGGTGCTGTATTAAGCCAGAAAGGTATCACTGGTGAGGAAGTTACTATAGCCTTTGCCTCTAGAGCGCTTTCTCCCACAGAAGAGAGGTACTCAGTTATTGAGAGAGAGACTCTGGCGGTTGTTTGGGGATTAGAACATTTTAGAAATTTTCTGTGGGGCTTTCACATTGAAATCAGATGCGATCATAAACCCCTAATCAAGGTGTTGACTACGGAAGGTTTGTTAAAGTCAACGGCAAGAATAGCTAGAATGTCCATAAGATTGTTGGATTTCAAATACAATTTGGCATATGTTCCAGGAGTTAAAAATAAGGTGGCAGACTGTTTGAGCAGATTGCCCTTACCACTTAAAGAATTAGTGGGTGATGACGAAGAGTTCATGGTCGCCTGGTCAGGGAGTTATGATTGGAAGGCCATTAGTTCTGAGGTTTGGAATGAATCTGTAGCAAATGACCCCATATTAACCACGCTTAAACAGTATATTCAAGAAGGTTGGCCAGGGAAAAATGGAATGCCAGCAGAATTCAGAGTTTTCTTTGAGTTACGAGATGAGTTATCTGTAGAACAGGATAAAGTATTGCGGGGTGATAGGATAATTCCACCTGAGAAATTAAGGGACTCCATTGTTAAAATAAATCATGAAGGACATCTTGGCATTGTCAAAACTAAAAAGAAAGTTAAGGAGAACTATTGGTGGCCTGGTATGGATGTCAATATTGAAAGAATTGTTAGGAGTTGTGATTTATGCGTGAATGCTGACAAATCGCTGGTGACCTTAAAACCTACTTTACATCCCGTGCCTTGCCCTGAGATGGCTTGGTAAGTTATAGGTCTGGATATAATGGGACCAATTGTAGAGGAGAATGTGCAGTGGTACATTATAGTAGCAGTAGACTACTTCTCAAAGTGGCCAGAGATTAAAATTGTTTCTAAAGCTAATTCAAAGAATTTTCTGATATTCTTGGATGAACTGTTTCAAAGGGAAGGGCTGCCTAGGAAGATAATAACTGATAATGGGGTGCAATTTAAGAGTGAGGAGGTTGAAGAATTTTTTGAGAGAAATGGCATAGAACACAAGTTAGTTTCTGTTTACCATCCTAGTGGAAATGGAGAAGTGGAAAGGTTTAATCGAGTCATTAAAGATTCTGTACAACTAGCTAAATTTAGAAATGTTGATTGGAAAACTAGTGTTAAGAAAATGATCTGGATGTACAGAACCACCCCAACGGTAACAGTTTATACCCCTTTTACAGTTATGAGGGGTAGAATTCCATTTACAAAGGATAATCAGGGTTGGTTAAGCAAATCTAGAGTAAAAGAATGGTCACCTGTTGAAATTAAGGAGAATATTCAGAAAGCACAGGAGTTGTATAAAACCTATGTGGATTTAAAAAAAGGGGCAAGAGACGTTAGTCTGAAGAAAGGTGATGTTGTTCGGGTTAAACTACCAGGTAAAGTTAAAAAAGGTGATACTAAGTTTTCAGAGCCTAAAACAGTTCTTGAAGTATACAAAAACTCTGCCAAATTAGGTGACGGTCATGTGTGGCATATGAGTTGTTGTGCTAAGTTATTGGGTGATGCTGTTGGGGCGAATTCTGCTGTACCTATGAAGAATTATTTGTGGCTAGACCCTGTCTATGAAGACACTTTCTCTGGAGCTGCTAACATCCTAGAAGCTGATTCGGCGTCAGAAGATGTTATGGACAATTATGACATCCCGGCACAGGAAGTGGAAGTGTCCAAGGACCATCCGGACAATCTTGGAAGGAATGTAACCTACAGGAGCAGATTGGGTAGAATTATTAAGAAACCTTTGCATTTAAAGGACTACATTGTAAATTAGGATCTGTATTGTAAATTAGTTTACTTTGTATCATTTTCCTTCCTTTCCTTCCTTGTGATTTATGTTTTACTTATTGTTTATTTCCCAAAGGGGGAAGATGTGTTGTGTAATGTAGTTCTTACTTAGAATGTAGAGTTAGTGGAATGTTTGTAGTTGAAAGAATGGAATGGGGAGGATGTGGAGAACTGGAGGAAGGGGCAGTTGGAGTTGACCAGGGTGGAGAACAGGCAGACACTGGTGTTGGCGTGCTTTCTTATTTGAATAAACTACAAGGAAACTCAATGCTGTTTGATGAGTTATACTACAATATGTAACTCAGCATCTTCTATCTTCTCATTGTTGCAGCTGTGGTGGGTGCAGGCATTGGTGGCTCAGCTGTGGCCCACTTCCTCCAGCAGCAGTTTGGGCCTCAGGTGCAGATCGATGTGTACGAGAAGGGCAGTATTGGTGGGCGAATGGCCACTGTCACGGTTAACAACCTGCAGTACGAGAGCGGCAGCTCATCCATCCACTCGCTGAACCTACACATGCAGGACTTTGTAAAGCTACTGGGTGAGTCCTCATGAGAGCCACGTGTGCCCTGGCTCTGGACTAAGTAAAGTCAATAATCTGGTTCCTGGATAGTTGAGTGTAGGTGCATGGCCGTACTAGGAGGAGGTGGAGCTAGTCCTGGCCTTGGATCGGTGACTAAAGGAGCTTAGCAGCACAAAAGGAGGGTTCAAGTATTGACTCAATGTAAGAAGAGGTAGAATTACGGTTAAGGGATGGGGCCATGTGGCAGGGATGTTGTAGGGTCATTGGGCTTCATATTAGTCCCGCAGTGCTGTGTGAGGTTGGCCGGATGCACAGAGCATGAGTTGGCCGGATGCACAGAGCAGAGCAGAGCATGTGAGTTATAACAACACATAGTGCTCACTGCTAAGGAAGCAAGCTTTTGTCATGGACAAGGTCATGGAGAAACATGGATCCGTGAAAAGGGAGGTTTACACCCTGGTGCTGGACGAAGGGACAGTGGAATTATTGGGTGGAAGGGCAGTTGGTAGGAACATAGGATAGTGATGTGGGGGTTTAGTTGTGAGGCCAAGTAAGGAGGCCCAGGAAGGACAAATTGAAGGGCATTAGGACATACTGGGAGGTGGTAGTTGCACCAGCCATTCGAGGATGGAAGCGGTAGAACTGGGCCCGAATCAGCAAAGAAAGGAAGGAGTGTGTACCAGGATATATGCAGGGTATATCAGAGGTAGCAGGGGTGAAGACTTGGAGAGCAATAGAGGAGGGTAGGACACTAGAGCAGGGATATAAATAGGCTAGAGACTGGGACAGGGTCATGGTCTTAGAACAGAATAGTAGAGATAACGAAGGCCTGGACACAGGCGAGCACGAGCACTTACCAAAATTGTGGCAGAGTCAACTTTTTGTCCAGATGTATTTGCTTGGAAAATGGAATAAGACAAACGTGTAAATATGATGAACTTGGGTCTGGACAAGGGAGTAATGAGGGGACCTAGTCTGAGGAGGGCAGAATCATGGCTCAAAAAATCTGGGAGGTGAGGCAGAGTAGGATAGGGAGCGCATAATCTCAAGCGAGCTTTTCTGATTCCTTACTTTCCCTCCGAGCGGTTTCCGGAGAGGAGCTAGAGCCTTTGCTACTCTCCACCTGACCCTAATTGGGTGTATGGTGGACTGCTTGCATTATTACTGCATCGGTGATGTACTAGCACTTGGTGAAAGTCTGTGTTACCTTTGTCGCAGGCCTGAAGCATCGGCGAGAGATTACTGGGAAGAGTGCCATCTTTAACGGGGAGCAGCTGGTCCTGGAGGAGACAGACTGGTATCTGCTGAACCTCTTCCGCCTCTGGTGGCACTACGGCATCAGCTTCCTTCGGCTGCAGATGTGGGTGGAGGAGGTTATGGAGAAGTTTATGAGGTATGGAGCCTGCACGAGCAGCAGTGGCCGAAGGACCTGCCTTCCAACGCTTCATCAGTAGCTGAGCTTCAGTCTCATTCTCACAGTGAACAGTATGGATATTTCCCTCACGTGATATATGATGCTCGTAATCCTGATGTAATGGCGTTGAAGTATGGAGGAGAGACACACGTTTAACACACACACTTTTAACACTGGGAAGGTGCAGGTGTATTTTGGAAATGTTTTGAAGAGACAGTAAAGGTTCTGTGAATATTACTGGAAAAGCAAAACATTACCATTTTAGCAAGTGCAAGTAAATTACATGCAGATACTCTAGTTTATTGCAGATATTCACCCATAAAGCTAGGCATAGTAATAATAAACGTTTCAAAAGTCTCTGTGGTTTTCAATGCAAGGAAGGTCTCTGGATCTGAGACGATCAACAAATTAATCCGTTACTAGGTTAAATCAGTGAGATGGAGAGGTATTCAGTGTTGGATAATTTACAAAGCTTTATCCTGAGGAAGAATAACATGTCGAATATTAGACTAGATTCCAAGTGTTACTGGCATCTAGTGTAGCAAATAGGAACAGGTGTTGCAATGTCAAAAAATCAAGACCTTCTCTCATTGGTTCGTGCACTGAAGACTCTCTCCTATGATGTGCAGTGCAAGGCATATATATACACCAGTATTTCTTACAAATCACATGCAGTTATTTTTATGGTCTGGCTTGACAGTGCTGTCGTTACCAGGCAATTTTGGGAAAACACCAGGAAGAGGGGCTTTGGCTCTGCCCACATGTTGGGAGCCAGGAATACATTTTTTGATTGGGCTGATGTTGAGTGCTTCAACATAAAAGTGCTTGCTTCTGCAAACAGCTGTGATTATTTTGTTTATTTATCCAGCTCCCTGAAATTTCAGGGGCACACACATGCTATTAATTTGTATCGGACAGCTAGATGATTTATGATGTTTTTCTCTGGCAGGAGCACAGTTGAAAGGAGAGCAGCCGTTAATCTACATGGGTTTTAGGTCTCGCTTCACAGTGCAACTGTCCTCTCGACTTTTAACCTACACCAATATTAATCTTCAGTTCTTTGCTTCTACACAAATACATATTAATTCCCCTATTATCTTCTTTTAATACTTCACATTAACATACAACAGTCTTTTAACCCCAGACCCATTGCGAGTGTCTGTTTTAATAGTTGTGCTATCCACCAAGGCACTCTGATGATTTCTCGTAGACTACTTAACTGGAAGATTGTCTGCTTAGCGTGTGGCCATTGATATATCTTAACATGATTTTGATTACTTTAACAGCTAAAAGTAGCGGTAGTGCCATGGAGATCCCAGAAAACCGAATTAGATGAAAGACAATAATTTCGAGATCCATCTCAATTGAGGCGCCACAAGAGCAGATGCACCAGTCGTCTTCACCGGTGATCATACTGTAAAGGATAACTAAGGATGGGTTAGAAGTACTCACATGTTAGGGACACCTTATTCCTTCTGTGAAAATTATACTGTAATCTGGCTTCTGAGCCACGATGCTTCTCCCTGGCTATCTCCGATGCACCCATTGTTCGATGGTTGAGATTCTTTTTTACACGACCTGTGCACTATACCTTACACCATTTTGATCCCTTTCTCAGCACTGTCTCCAGTGTCTCTTTGTGTTTATGCAGAGGCGGGCCCAAATATTGGCCACAGCACCACCATATCCATCCTCTCAAAATGGGTGTTTTACTGCAGAAATCTCCTCCAGAATATGACGCTGTGCTGATTCAGTCATATCATTTTTACCCTGATTTAATCAGTAAAATAAACACCATATTACACTGTATTTACATTAGTATCACAAAATACATTACAGCCACACCCAACTGGAAAATGCAACTATTTCATATGAACAGAAATAAACGTCTAAATCAGAATAAATCAAAAATATTTAATAATATATCAGAGCGTTTGATAATTGTGAATGTTGGTTATCATTCCTCTTCGTCTGTTTGTTCATTATGGTTTATGATTTTCTTTTCTTTTAGTAAGAATGGCCGGTGTATGATCTGTGCCGTCCCCTTGAGATGCAGTTTTGCTACCATCTCATTATATGACAGAAAAGGATATGGATGCCACCAGCCTTCTTGAGCCGTGTTACACATTCACCGGTCACCATTAGTTATGTTCACACATTGTCAATAGCCAAGACCTTTTGAAAGGCACACCTGATAAGGATACAACTGAAACTACAATGCACACAAATTCCACATTTACATTGTGTTAGTAGAAGCTGTTGTTTACTCAAACCAGCAGTTAACATATGCGCCATCTAGATTTGTTTTTCTAGACTTAAACTCATCTCGATTGAGCTTCTGTTACTATCTTCCTGTAGCACGTACGACGCGTGTCTGTGTAGCAGACTGAGTGGATGTATAAGTGGTGCCCTGAAACGCCACATTGCTGTTTAAACTGTTTTAATGTCATATTTTTTTTAATTGACCAGATTTTCCAAATGTATTTATGACAAAATAGCAGGTAAGGCCTCTGCCTTGAATCCAGTGAGTGACGAGGACTGTATGCAATACTTCATGTGAAGGCGCTAGAACTATACAGTGTATTAAAATGTGTCATAGCATGATCTGATAGAAAGATGGACATCTGCAGAACAAGAGGATACCCGTTCAGTGTTGAGCACAAATGTCAAAGGAAAGTGTTTTGAGGTCTCGCCTGTTAGACCACACAAGCTGTCTGTTAGTGAAAAGACCCAATGCCAGCCTACGGTTGGATTAAAGCCCGCCCATTGTTTCTCGTTCTTTCCCTATTTGTCACTCATTTACCTTCTTTTAAGGCCTGCTACAGGCTATCTGCTATAAAAAGACAGATTGTCCCACCCATTGCTTAGCACCGGTTGGCTTTATTGTCACTCCCATTTCGTGCTGTTTTATTTGGGCTTTTCTTCCTCTTTCTTGTGTTTGTTGGAACTATTACATGTGTTCTCCGACTGCTTACTTTTCAAGCACTACGTTATTCTTTTTGCTTAAGCACTCCATGAGTGCATGTGTTTTTCAGCTGTCTCCTTCCTATAGTTCTCTCCTCCACTTCATGTTGAGTTTGCCCTTATGTGTTTCTCCCAATCTCTACCCAAATCATGGGTGCTTTCTGACCCTCTGTCCTCTGCCATGAGCTCCACGTTGCTTTCTCTCTTGTGTACCTCCCCTTTACCTTGCGTGTTACTTTTGCCTACTCCCTCTGTGTCCCTTCTACCCCACCTGATTTTGAAAGAACTCAGATCGGTAAATAAAAAGAAAAAAAAGCACCCGTGTTATTTTGCAGGTGTGCGCACCTACATAATGATGCGGCCATTTCATAGCACCTTTTTTGTTTCTTCTTTAGCCTTGCTGCACATCATTGCTAAAACTCATTGGCAGTCAATAGGCCCATAAGATTAGACCTATTGGCTTTGCCACTGCTTGTTATTTTTTATTTTTATTAAAGAGCAGAAGCATTAAAGGCACATTTTATGGGTCCAGTCAGTGCAAACTAAAAAAAATTCGAAGCAAGGCTGGATGTTTTTTTTTTTCTCTTTCTTTTCTAGGGGTATCTTTTTCATGGTTCGAATATCTGCATGGTATACTCCGTTAGAGAGTGACTACACCAGTCAGCCATACTATAAACTGGCACAAACAGCCTTATTATAAGTCCTAAAAATATATTGTTAGTAACATTCCATTCCACCACTCTAAATTGCGTAAACATGAGATAGATCAGAAGATACACAACAGAGATCAGACTGGAAAAACAGCAGAACAAAAAGACTGAAAGGCAGCAAAAAGAATAACCAAGAAGGGAATAAAGAAAAAAAATCAAAAATTGCTAGACTAGGAAAAAGGCTACAGTAGAATAGCAAATACACACATATATAAATGGCTGAAATCCTGCGATGATTGCAAAGGGCTGAGTTATTTAATAATTTTCCTCTGATACTTGTGTGACATGTACATCTCAAATTTTAATCCTGGTGTAGCGGACTTGGCCCATTTATTAAACAATGACACTTAAGTGCTTAAATTGATGCTTGAATCAAACAAAATGACAATGAGTCTTATGAAAGTGATTATTGATAGTTATTATTATCCTTATTATTAGCTGTCTGCTAATGTGCCCATTGAGAGTCTGATTACGCCTTCAGCGGTGGTTTCATGGTGCCTGTAGTTCATTCAGCAAACGTATCTTTAAGAGTTAAGTCAAAACCAATAGGGTATCTTTGCTCAACCAGTCCAGACAAATTAGAATGTGGGCAACAGTGTTACACAAAAAATTCAGTTTCTTAGGATCATTAGAGAAAGCCCGGTTTGGGTCATTGCTTAAAAAATTAGTTTCTGAAGTACATAATATAGCCTTAGAACCCGCCGTAGCGGGCTCTACCTGCTATTAAAGGCCCGCTCCCCGCGTTAAATGCCCGAGCCGAAGGCGAGGGCATTTAACAAGGGAGAGGGACTTTAATAGCCTGTAGAGCCCGCTACGGCGGGTTCTAAGGCTATTAGAACATTCTGCCACACAGGGCAGAATGTTCTATTAAAAAAAAAAATGTTCACGGAGCCCGAGGGGATTTAAATCCCCTCGGGCACCGTGAGGCTTTGTTCACAGCTGTTGCTGTGAACAAAGCGAACATTGGAATGTTGGCCCTGCGGGCTTTTACCGGCCAGTAAAAGCCCGCAGCACTCCATTGTTTTCAATGGAGCCTCCAGCATTCCAATGTTCTAATAAACCATAAACATTGCATAAATGATCAGACTGGTGTACGGGAAATTGAGGCATTAGGGTAATTAGCATATTTGAGAGCATGGCCTGAAGCCATTGATTACAGCGAGGACAGGCTTCATCATAATCTTGAGTCAAATGTAAGAATTTGGGATTGTAATACAACAGCCATTTAGTTAAAACAAATCTTACTTCTTTTAGGTTCTCTTGCAGAGTGAATCATATGATGAAGGGAAATATAACTGTTCTGCTGATTGATGCCTCATTTTTTCTATAGGTCAACTGGAAAGGTATAGTCTTTTTGCCTATGGGCAGGGGATAAATCATAAAGTGAAGAATTAATATTTCTAGTAAAGTATATTTTTGTAGTAAGCATTCTTCAACCATATTTCATTCTCTCCAGCTATCATAATTAGACAGTCATATGTTTTTTTTTTTTTGCCTGACTAATTTTCCAGTTTTAAGGCACCAAAACAAATCTTTTTGAATTTGAGTGTTGCTTTACTCGTTTTCAATTTTTGCTATTAAAAAAACTTGGGCAAATAATTGTACCATAAATCTGTGTGAAGCAAGATTGTAGTCGTTTTAAGTGGTTTCCTAAAATTTACATTTTAAAGGAGATCTGGCTTTGTGACACAATGGTCATAGATTAGTTTTGGCAATCATTAGCACACCTTTATATACACAGTAGCAAGTACTGCTTTGAAGATTGGACATTTTAACTTCTTGTTAGCCAGACAATGTTTATTTTATCCATGTGAATTTAGTAATCAGAGCCATAAACCATTTATAAGATACATTTATAATATACAACCTAAGTGATTTGAAAATAATTTAAAAGGACCATTGACCAAATATCAATTTTGCAAACATAACCCTTGCAATAATGGGCAGTGCCTGATTGATACAAAGTTTCTGGAATTGTTTCCATGCGGGAAAAATGTTTGTCAATGTTGTCTAGTTTGATTATAACAATCTCCATAAGTCTTATTCGATGTCAATCTTTGTCATGCCTTCATACAGTGCAAGTCTAAGCTGTGATCTCCCTATTGTAAAAGTTTAGGACAAATTCAGAGAGATTTCCATACAATGGCACGGTGTAGTTGTCTTAGTAAGGGATGTATACCGAGCTTAAAAAAACAATCAAAATCTCTTCGTAGAGTTCTATTTTCACGAATGAAAACGGCCTGCATTTCAAGGTGATATCACAATCTAGATGAAAATGTTTCAGTCTAAGTATCTAACCAGTGACTGCTCTCTTTGTGCCCCTTTGTATAGTGAATAATGTTTCCAATTTTCCTATAGGACATTTAGTTTGAATTGGTTCTGATCAACTTTTGGGAGATTGGAACGTCCGTGTTTTCTTTTGTTGGAAGAAATTGGTTCAGGTTGAGCACGTTTGTTTTTTATTTTTTTTATTTTTTTAACCTTGAATGTTAACTAGGTGGTTACTTGGAGGAAGCTTAATTCAAAGGGTCTAGTCTTCTTGCAGCTGTGCCTACTATGTAAGAAGGATGCCTTAGGGGTTTCGGTCACCTTTTCTCTCGTTTTACTCATACTGCTTTGTCTGTCTGTAGAATCTACAAGTACCAAGCCTACGGCTATGCCTTTTCCACTGTGGATGAGCTCCTGCGATCCCTAGGTGGAGAGCATTTTGTCAACATGACGCAGCGCTCCGTTTCTGAATCCCTCCTGGAACTCGGGGTCAGTCAGCGCTTTATTGATGATGTCATTGCGGCGCTTCTGAGGACCAGCTATGGACAGCCCGTCTCCATTCCTTCATTTGCCGGTGAGTGCTGGGTGATCAAGATTGTGCATAACTCACACTTGTTAAAATTGTTTTTTTTATTTTTTTATCCAATTGTACTAAAGGCACATCAGTGGATTGGGATTAAAGACATTTAAGAGGGTAGCACAAGGCTTGGGAGTTACAATGGTAACATTTTCCTCTTTATAAAACACTGGTGATTTTATTGAATTTATTATTGCCCTATGCAGAGATTGGTAGCCTACTCTTGACAGAGACCCTTGCAGAGCAGACTGCCCTGTTCATTATTCAGAAGTAAAGACAGACCTGATAAGTCAGGAAGCAATTACATGTACCTTATATGTGCCAAGAGACATTTTACTTTCTAGTTGAGCACTTTGGGAAGGTGCCATCAAGACATATAACTGGGTATATCTCTGAAACAGAAACATGGAACAATAGACTAGAGAACTAGTTGTCACTTTGGGCAAAATAAGATTTTTTTAATGCCGTTTGTGGAAAGCATCTTTATTAATTTTAGACTAGAGGTGCTCAGGCACCGAATTAATGGAGTGACATATGTCCCGTTCATCATCTCAGTCCGATTCCTATTCACCACAGTGCCACCCTCTATATGTGTGCCTTTGTGCTAGAGGCCTGCGTTGCTGCCTAAGTATCCCCTGCAATCAACAAAACTCACATGCCGTTCCTGCAATGTGAACCGTACATCTGGTTGAATAGTCCCTGGCTCCTGCAAGCCCAGCATTTATATACTTCAAACCCTGTATCTTCTGCTTACTTTGTGGCAGGCCTGGGCTAGAGCCAGATAGTGAGACCCTCCATCTGTGGCCGGCCCATCATGGCACCCTTTGATCAAGGTCCCATATTACCACTGACACTCGTTGTGCCCAGACCTGAAGGCATTCCAGTGCATGTCTGTCTTCCTGCCTGCCACCACAAAAGCAAAAACTCCATCTCACATTTTGTTCCTTCAGTAAGACTGCAACCTTGCTTGCCGTCCATTGCATATTGTCTTGCTGTAGACTCAATCCTGCACTGCATACCACCCCTCAAATGTATGCAGCCCACAACCGCATTTTGCTCTCTGCAACTGAACACAAGCTCCGCATGTCCCTCGTAATTAGTGTTGTCTCGACCCTGTCCACTCCCCCATTAGTTACCTCCTTCATCAGTGTCACCTCTCCCTGCATGTTCGCCCCCACAGCAATGCATCAGCCCTGCACATCTTCAACACAGCTCTGTCGACTTCTTGCTACTGCTCCCTCCTTCAGCTCACGACCAGTCCTCAGCCCTCCATGCCCTGTGCAGCAGGATCCCTAGCACTTCCTCTGCATCTACATTCTAGCAATGCACAAGCCTGCCTCCTCATATGATAGCTCCAGCAACAGGATCCTTGCATCATCTGTCCTCCTCCTCAAAAGCATGCCAGCACTGCTTGTTCTCTTTGCATGCAGCATTCTGCATCACCCATCACGTACCTTCCAGATCGCTGCACGGCAGCACTGAAGTAACCGTTATCACAGAATGGGTACAGTGCCAAACAACTATCTGCCTTTGATCCTCTCTTGGAGAATCTAGCCCCCATTTTATTTAGCGGATCAGTGAAAAGCATCTAGTTTGTAATAGTCTTTCTCTCAAACAAAATCAGGAATATACCTTACAACAAACACTGCCCCAAGCCACTCTCATGGTACACTCTCATCATCATCATCAAACAGACTTTATTCGACTTTCAGCAAGTCATAAAAGTATCAAATAGTAACACACAGTAAATAGATAAAAAATAAATAATAATAAATAATAATAGAAAAAGTCATAGTACACATCCTTAATTTATCCTGATACAAATATTTAAAACCTTGATAAATTTAAGCCAATACACCCATGAATTTCCTTACAATTAATTCTAAATAGTAAGGAATTTGCCCAAAATTCCAGACATTCCAATAAAATTAGGCCTATGCGCCCATAGACTTCCTTACAGTCAGTACTATACATAAAAAAATTGCCAAGATTCCACACATTTCAATAGAGGATGAAGTCTGTAAACTAAAATACGCATCACAACACTGACGCAAGTTAGTCGATCTTAAAAGAGGCAATAAAAGACATTTTCTTTGTTTATCATAGAATTTACAAAAGAGGACCACGTGCATCGTAGATTGGGCTGCCTTCACATCGCAGGGGCATGCTCTTAGGGTTGTACTCCAGTCATTCATGGTCGGAAAGGTTACTAAACGATGGAAAGTATCTAAACGTAATCTTGTAAGGACAAATCGGTGTTGAGGGTTTATCACACTTGCTAGATAAGGCTGCACAGCTACCGTAGACAAGATTAGTTAATTAGACATGACACTAAGTTTTTTTGATTCAGCTTCCCATCTCTGTTCTTCCAGGTGCTTCAATGTCAAGGCCCTCAGTTCTCTCCTGGTTATTTTTTCCAGTGTTTGTGGGTTTAAGTAATAGTCTTTGTAACCCATATTTCTGAAAAAGGTCATAATGTATCTCAACCAGGGGACTCTGAGTGAGTGTGTTAGCCTCATACAATCAGATAAAATGGCCTTGTTTAGTCCAGTATGCTCGGAGGTCCACACTTTGTGCCATATTAATAATGGCTGTATCTTTATCAAGTCAACTACAAAGGGGACCCCTAATTCCGCATGGCTAATGTATGATGATGTGCTATTTGGTACCATTAGCAAGTATCTGAGGAAATCATTCTCCACTGTCTGGATCGAATTACAATTGGTATACCCCCAAATGCCTGCTCCATACATAGCAGCCGAGATGCACTTAGCTTTATAGATCTTTACCATATTCGGCGGGGTAATCCCCCCTAGCCTTTTAGAAAAAATCTTCAAGGCCGCTGTTGTTTTAATGATCTGATCTTTTTTTGTTTTCACACAGTGTGCCCAAGTACCCTGTTTATCAAACATTATACCCAAATATGAGAAAGTACGAGCTATCTCCACCTTGTCCTCATGGATAGTAGTGTAATAGGTCTGACCCAGTTTCCTGCCACAGTTCATTATAAAAGTTTTTGAACGGTTGACTGTAAGTCCCAAATCTGTCATAAAGATTATACAAGTGGTTAGGAGTTTTTGAAGGGCTAACGGTGTCCTAGCCATAAGTACTGCATCGTCTGGGTAAAGGAGAGCGGGGACAGCACTATTACCTATTTGGGGAAGGTCTTTACATTTGCTTGTCAATTCACATTCTAAGTTGTTTATATATAATGAAAACAAGAGTGGAGCAAGAACACAGCCTTGGCGCACCCCTCTATGTATACCAAAAGGCTTGGTACATTCCCCTCTCATCCCATACCTTACTCTTGCTCTACACCCTGTATACAAGTCCAGTATAAAATGAACTATTGTTGACTCGACCCCCATGCTTGTTAAAATGTCCCATAACTTCTCATGTAAAACGCAGTCAAATGCTGAGGATAAATCTATGAAGGCCAGGTACAAATTACCCTCTCTCATCTTTGTATACTTCCCCACTAAAATACTTAAATTCAGGCCCTGTTCCACTGTACCTAGTCCTGTGCGGAAGCCATACTGTACTGGAAATAAGATGTTGTTTCCTTCCGCCCATATTTGAAGTCTGTTTAAAATTATTCTGCCCGCTAGTTTAGCTGATGTATCGAGCAGGGAGATTGGCCTATAGCAAGCTGGATTAAGGCGGTCGCCTTTTTTGTATATGGGGATGATAATAGAATCTCGCCACGTCGATGGAGGGCCAGGTGTACAAAAGGCCCTCAATACCTGCATCAATAGAGGGCCCCATAGATGTGTATTTGCTTTGTATAAATCTATTGGGACGCCATCGGGGCCCGGTGCTTTCCCCGCTTTACTTATATTTATGGCTTCCACTACCTCCTCTAAGCTAAACTGAGGTATTACAGCTAGACGTGGGCCTTCCTGGGAATCTGGAGCCTTTAAAGAGTCCGGGGGATCTCTGTCACTAGGTTGAGAATATATCTTAGAGAAATACGTGATCCAGTCCTCTTCTGAAATTGCAATCTCCATTCTAGGAGTATCTCTATTGCCTAGAACAGGAGTATTTATTATTTTCCAGAAGAGGATGTTATCTTTCACAAGGCTAGCTTTGTGTAGGTTTTCCCATAAGTTTTCTCTCAAGGCAGATTTCCACTTTTTATGGCTGTCTTGTATGCCTGTCTACAGATACGTATTTCGGTCGGGCATCTTGTAGGGGCGCTTAGGGCTTTTTTTAGTCTCGTATGAGCTTTCGTGCAATCATGGTCAAACCAGCCGCTTTCCCTTTTTTTCCCTGCCCTTCCCGACCTAATAGTGAGGGCTTCTTTCACGCCTTGTGTTATCTGCAGAAAAGCACTTAAGCATTTTCCTGGAGCCTTGTCCTCACTAAGGCAGTCTATGAACGCTTGGTTGTGTTCACATAATAGGTGTTTTAGTAAGACCTGTGAATCAATCTGAGACCATCTCAATGTATATCCATCACCCGGGGCTAATACAATATCATTTACCTTCATGGCCTTTCCGTCTTTAGCCTGTATGACGGAGGTTAATGAGAGTTCCAGACTCTGAGGGAAGTGATCGCTTATTGTGATATCATGAATTATACAGTTAATAAAATAATGTGCAAAATGGGTTGACATTAAGACATAATCGATCACCGTATCAGCGCCCCTTCCGTTAAAAGTTGGTTTAAACAATGGTTCTTTAAAATGCAGTTCATTTACAAAAGACAGGTTGTGTTTTTGGGCCACTGAATTCATTGCATCTCCTTGAATAGTATGTGAAAAATGAGGCCTTGAGCCAGTATCTTCGGTATCCCAATCGCACACCTTTCCCATGAGTTCCTTACAGAGATGAACATTAAAATCACCGCCCCATATAATAAGTCCTACGTCTATTATTTGCACATATTTTCTCTAGGTCCTCTCCCATCTCTGTTAAAATTCTAAAAGCTTCTCTTGGTGATGCGTTGTTATAAAAATTAATAACTACTAGCTGTGTATTCTGGTCCAAATTACTCTCTATCATTTGGTAATGGGGTTTCGTAATTTGCATTTTTAAATTATGTAACCGCAACTTATTAGAAATACATGTACATAGACCTCCTTTTGGCCTGCCATGTTTGGTCTGTACAGCTGGTGCATGAAATGTCTTATAACCGTTTATGTGAACAGGATTTAATAGCCAGGTCTCCTGGAGGCATATGCAAAAGAAATCTTCAATAAAATTCACCCAAAGCTCGTTGTTAATCTTGTTAGTTAGGCCTGCCACGTTCCAGTAAAGTATAACTATTTCCATGCACTGGTGGGGTTGGGAACGCACCTTCTCTATGATTGGTGAGAGTTGCCTATCATCTAGTGTATGGATTGTTGACGAAGGGAGGGTTCTCTGATTCGAGTGGGTATCTGCGATGTTCCTGCCGAATGCCACTGCGTGCAATATGTCTCCCCTGTTCATGCTAAGCCCTTCTATATTTATGTCTGGGACCACTTCATGCGGGAAATCTTTCTTGTTCATACTAAGTCAATCCAGATCTTCTAGCATTGTAAGAGGTTTGAATCTATTACTAGAGAGAATGGGATCCGGACTATCTGGGGCTTGTTTATTTGCAAATTGTAGGTTCCTGGGGTTACGCCCCAGGGGTCTCTGATAGAAAAAGCCCAGGGGTAGTAGGGAGATTCCTTGGTAGGTAGCTTGTCTAGCGCCTAATTCGCGAATGATACTGTCCACTAAGTCTGGGGTCTTGAATGAAAGGACCACACAGTCTCCCTCCACTACTTTCTCCCTACTTCCTATCCACTTGACTCTTCTAACCATTTTTATGTCATCGAAAAGAAACCCCACCCCTCTGGAACCCAAACGTGCACCTATCCAGTTCAGGGCCTTGTTCCTCAATGCCGACCTCGTTTCCCGCTTTTGATCACCTATAGGAGGAACGTTTGCCAAGACCACCACATATGGAGTTGACTCCGGGAGAAGATGTAAAAGGTCGCTTGGTGAATATGTGGGCTTTAGAGATCTTATTCCACTACATTGGTTCACTCCTGTATCTAACTGGGGGTGATTTATCCTAGCTAATAATGGGATGTTGGATGCTATTGTAGCTGATTTATAGCTAATATTTGGTGCTGGTGGGGATAGTTGTAATCTGGTCGCAGGCAAATGACTATTGCTTGATGATATTGGTGGTAGCTGTAATTTGGTCAAAGTCTTTGGAGTCGAATATCAGCCATCATCCCTATCTTGGAAGGTATGTTTGGTATTACGTTCAGAATTTGGGATCGGCAATGTTTTGCTAGAGTCTTGTTTTAGATGGTGTAAGGCCTCTGGGTGTAAGGACTTTATAATTCCTACACCTGCCTCGACCTTGCTCTCCACCACTTTTAGGCGCTCCATCAAGGAGTCCAATGTAGCTCCAATTGATGATTTCATAATATTTACTAAGTCATAAAGATTGGCAAGGAGGGTTCGAGTCGTATCTACTGAGTTGCTTGGGAGTTTCTTTTGTAATGATTTCTTTGGGGGCTTTCTATCAGGTATAGGTACGGAGTCCTTCTTAGGAGATTTTTTAGAGGTGTTAACTGCTTTCTCTACCGCCGGCTTCCTTGGGCGTTTAGCTGCAGGTGAAAGGTCGTCCGGTGTAAAGATTAAGTCTGAGGTATTTTGAATGCATCCATTTTTATATATTACATCTCTGTTCACTACATCATTATCACGCTGATTAGGATCGTCAGATATCCCCACATTTGTTGGTGATTGAGTAGTATATTCTTTGGGTGTCAGCCTTTTTCCCTCTACGTTGGCAATTTGTTTGTCTATCATCCCCATTGTCCCTGAAATGTATTTTAATATGGATGTACTGTCTTTTAAATTTGGGGGGGTGACTCAATGTTGAATGCTTTCTTTTTCCCATATTTTATGTGATATCACTCTAGTTCCGGTATAAAGGGATGAGGATATATGGGATATGCTATATGGGATAGGCTTAGTTAGTTAATTACCATCACCAAGGTAGCGCCACCCCAATTGAATTAGTTAAATAGCTTGGCAAAAAAGTTGAGTGCACAGGCAAAGTCACTTTATCACTAATTAACGATCTGCTCAGAGATAAAATCAAATGTCATGTAAAAAAAAAACGTTCTCACTCATGTGTCCAGGGTGCAGTGGCTCCTAAGATGTTCCTGTAGTTGGTATCCCGGCGTGGACTGGAACCAGGTTCCAAAATATTCCAAGGAGCCGCCGTCTGGCCCAGAGTAGATAAGGTTTCTCTTTCCCCACTCCTTATCCAATTGGTGTTTTTCTTTTTTTTAAGGCTCTAACCAAGGACCAAGGGCCCTCAAGGAGAAGATGAAAGAGGGAGGGCCCAGCCCAGCCTCTTCCTGACAATGACGGGCGAAGGACGGGCCGGCCCTTGGCCCGGGCACAGCCCGCGCGCGTCCCGCGAGGCGGGAGTGCTCCTTGCAGTTTATAGGAGCCTCCCGTTTGAAGTAGTAGCAGCAGCAGCCAATCAAGCGCGACCCGCGATGCGGGCGCGCGTTACTGAAACAAGAAGGGGCTCCTCCCTGCCCCCGGCAGCAGAAATAACAGGTCCCCTCTCAATTTTTAGCTACACACCTTAACACACCTCATTGGGAGCGGTAAATTGCTTGCAAATAGTGACAATGCCCTACAACACCACAAATTATATTTAGTGTGATTGTATACTTAACAAGCATTTCCAATGTAATGAGTCTCACGTTTGCCCGAGTTAGAGCTATTAGTGTTGTAAATTCCTAACTGGACTTTTCTTGCCACATAAATTGAAAATGAAAAGTAAAACCGTTGACATACACAGTCCGATTCAAAGTGGTACAGCCGCCGTGAGCGCGAAGGAGAGACACAAAAGGAAAAAGAAGTTTGTTTGCAGTAAAGCGTATCGGCAAACGTGCAGTTCTCCATGTAACAGGGTCAATAGCCAAGGCGGTAACAAAACTGCCCCAAGGAGGGAGAAACGTAAAGCATTTACCAATGATGATAAAGGATTTTTGAAAGGCAAGACCATGAACAAGTGTTGGAAATGGCCCTTTTTGCAGGGTTATTCCCAAACATTTTGCCTTCTATTTTTGAAGATCTGTTTTGCTAGTTTATTGTCTAAGCGCACTTTACCACTTCAGATCAGTGCTACAGTGCAAGTGCTTCCTGTGTAAATTGTATTGGTGATTGATTTATCCATGATTGGCATATTTGATTTACTGGTAGGTCCCTAGAATAGTACACTGGAGGTGCCCATGGCCTGTTAATCACATGCTAATAAATATTGGCTATTTTTCTAAAACTTAAGTGGTGTCCTTTGTAGAGCTTTCACAGTATTTACTGTGTGTTACGTGCAAATGATTTACACGTTGCTTCTGAGATAAGCCTGACTTCTCATGTCCAGCTACGAAGAGGGTGAGCAGGGGTTATCTGAGCTGTGTATCTCCCTTATCCTGGCTAGAGTGAGGGTCCCTGCTTGGACAGGGTGCAGACCGACTGCCAACTAGAGACCCCATTTCTAACAAGTGATAGTGATGGGTGTGGTTAAAAGCCCAGAGATACATTACAACACGTGAGAAAGCTTGCACGCTTAACCTAAAAATGAGATTTGGGTGTTGAGCCAAGCCCGGACAAGCATGGTCGCACTGCTTTAGAGCTCAGCTGAGCCTATCTGGTCCCCACAGAAGTAAACAGCACTGAGACCATGGGCGGGGAAGGGGAAGGCCCTGGATAACACTGGGGACGCCCTCTATTCCAGACGGTGGACCACTGCAGCCCCAGCGATAGTCCACCTTTCCAGACTGCATCGGCAACCATCTTAGAGGTAGCGTGGCCTCCCTGCACACTGCAGACCTACATACCTAAATTGCGGCATCTTCCGCCACGCAGATGGATGCCCCAGAGAAAAGACCTGATCACTCTGTGCCACCCACCTTCCCCCTCTTAGGGCATGGCTTTTTTTTCTGTGCTGTGAACTGAGATCTGTGATCCCTTAAGGAGGTCTGACCGGCTGGTCCACCAGGGTTAATTAAGCCTCCTATACCACAGCACCTGGATGTCAGAAAGGGTGAGCTATATGGAGCCTACGCAAGCACGCACCCTTCCTGCTTGCTTTGTGAATGCTGAGTTTCAGTTGACAGAGGCACCGGTCTGTGTTCTATTGTAATCTTTCCTGAAAGGGACTCTCTTTTCCGGAATTGGCTACAGTACTTTTGGGGCCATGCATGGCCATACTTCCTTCACCTTGGGCCTTGTTACAGCCCATGTGTACACATTGCTGACCAGCCAGTTGCGATCTGTCGATCCTTCGCCCTCCCAAGGAGCCTATATGAAGGAGATACATAACCACCTGCTCTTGTTCCGGACGTGGCACTTCGTACTCGTCACCCCTCCAAATGCGCTGTCCTCTGTATGCTAGTGTTCTTCACTTTCTCAGCAGGAAGATTAGAGGACATTATACTGGTGACACTCTCCTAAGGTGATCTCATGGGCCTTACCGCTTGCGCTCGGCTTCACTCTCTACTCTTTTCATTGTCGAAATCTAAGGGGTTCTGCCAGTTACTCTTCTCTGAGACGGTTGGTAACTCCAAAGCAAATATCTCGACCTTCCTGTTTCACTTCTGTACCTTACTGAAACAATCCTTCAACCGCCCCTGTGAGTTCCAGGGGGTCCACAGAGTAAAAGCTCGGACTTCTTCGCACTAAACTCACCAATCCTGTCCTGTTTCCTCCCTCATCTACAAGCCGGGGTAGGTCGTGCATGCAGCAAAGAAACATAGGCCTTATATGTTTGATGGCCACAAAATCTACGTATCAGCGGGTTTCGCATTTGATACCAACATCAAACAGAAGACGGTCCTGTCTCTATGACCCCGACTCCACCAGAGGGAAATTCGAAATAGCCTTCTGGAACTGGCCACAATGCTCCTCACTTTTAACAGCCGGTAAACGGAATTTGAGAACCCAGAAATATTGGAACAGTGGTTGGAAACGCTGGATTCTTCGCCAGTGGACACCAGAAACACTCAAGAACTGGATCTGCAGGACGCTTTGCGTATGTCTCCACCCATCAGTAATAAGGAAGAACGTCGCCAACTGAAACAAGTGACTCAGAAATGGTCGGATGAGGACTGTGGACACCCTGGTCTTAACAGCAACATAGGGACACAGAACCACCCAGTAACCCTGAACTTTCCGTCTCTTCACTCTTTTGGAATGCTGCCCGTGAAAGGGAGCTATCTTCTTCCTTTCTCTTGCATCCTGCCGCCTACTGTTAAAGTTGTGGCTTTTTAATCCTCTCTCCTCCCCGCCTATATAAGGTACGGTTATATGACTTTTGTAAACTGGATTTCTTATTGGTAGAATGATGTATCCTTTCGTTGTTGCACTGTAATCGTCATCTTTCTGCTAATAGAGACACCCTGTTTTCTAAATGAACACTTGCACAAACCGATGCCTTATTTCCACTGTTGCAATTATCTTTGCTTTTATATACAGGGCCACACTTACTGTACGAGTATTATGATTGTGAGGGCCTTGGCTTGTGGTCAGCTGGCTTGACTCTTCCACAGCACACAGTTGTGTCCTGTTAAGTGTGTAGGGGCTAGTATTATACCCAACCCCCTAGGTCTCACCAGCCCCATAGACACCCTTGGACTTGCCTTTATTCACACATTCGCTCCTGGGCACCACGATCTAGCGTCACCTGCTCACCTACGTTTAGCAGCTGATCTTGTGCACTCACCCACTGTGACACCGATAAATATGATTTCTCCTAATGTTAATGGTCTAACCCACTTCATAAAATGTAAAAAAAATAAATAAAAAAAAAAAAAAACCTTACCTACCTACGAATTCATAAACTGGACATAGCCTTCTGGAAACTCACCAGATGACGGTGGAACACAGGAAACTTAAAAGGGACTGGGTGTGCACATTTGCCAAAGGACCACAATGCCCTGCAGAGCCTACCAATACGCCCCTGGTACAGTGAAAAGTAGGGTAGAGATCCAGCTCCATAAAGTTCTTAGTGCATGAGTCATACGTACCTGGCAAACTGACGGAGGCAGATATGTATTCGCAAAACTTAAAATCCAATCTGAAACGGTAATACTTGGAGCCTGATTTTTATTTTTATTTTTTAATATAAATACACTAGTGTAGGAGGCTGGCCTGGTTTGTAGTGGATACCTAAGGTACTTACACCTAATACCAGGTTCAGTTATCCTTTATTAGTGACATGTGGGCAGTATTCTAGCAGTTTATGCTGTCTAGAGGTAGCTGTAGCAGAGCAGCTTAGGCTGAACTAGGAGACATGCAAAGCTCCTGCAATACTACTATAGTTACACAGTGCTTATACACTATAAAAGACAATACTCAGTGTTACCAAAAACAAATGAACTTTATTTTAGTGACTCAAGGCCAAAAATATCTTAGAGGCAATACTCATTCTGGAGGTATTATACACAACATATACACTAGAGACCAAAATCAGGTAAGTAAACAGTCGTAGAATAGTGCAAACAGTAGAAAATACAATAGAATGCAATAGGCCTAGGGGCAACACAAACCATATACTAAGAAAGTGGAATGTGAATAACAAATTCCCCCCTAGGCAAGTGTAGTGTGTAGAGGGGCACTGGGAGTGTAAGAAAACACCAAAAGGTAAGTAAAATACCCCACCCCAGAGCCCAGGAAGGTAGGAGTAAAGTACTGCAAGTTTCCTTAGGACGCACTACAAGTCGTGATAAGAGTTATTGCAAGAACCAAGCAAGACTGCAAGCAACAAATCGTGGATTCCTGGACCTGAAGACCTGTGAAGAGAGGAGACCAAGTCCAGAAGTTGCAGAAGATTCCAGGAAGGACAGGAGCCCCTGCCAACCTAGACGATGGTGCAAAAGAGGATTCTCCGGTTACAAGTCTGCAGAAGAGCACCAATGAAGATGGCTGCGGCTTCCTACGTGATGCAAGAGATGTCCCACTTTGAGATGTTGGTTGCAGGCAAGTTGTAGCGCTGGATTCGTCCAACAAGCCTTGGTTCAAACAAGTTTGCGGTTTGCGTCAAAATGGCGCTGCCTGGACCCAGGAGGGACCTGGGGTCCTGAACTTGGACTGAGGAGGCAGAGGGGGCTCCCAACACTGATGACCAGGCATCCCCCAGGGGAGTCCCAGGACACGGGACAAAGAAGGTGCAAATTGCGGTTGATGCAGCACTACAAAAGAAGGTCCCACGCCGCCGGAGAACAGCTCAGTGAGTTGTGCGTCGCAGGATGGAGTGCTGGGGACCTGGGCTACACTGTGCACAAAGGAATCTTGGAAGGAGTGCACAGAAGCCCACGGAGCTAGAGATTACGCATTGCACAGGGGTACTGCCGCAAACCGGGAAGGCAAGCTCTTACCTCCGCCAAATTTGGACAACTGCACCTTAGGACAGTCTGGGTCGAAGGGGTCTACCACCTGTGTTCCAAGGAGCACGCTCGTCATCAGGAAAGGAGTCCCACAGAACTGGTCGTCGTCTTGGAAGGTGCCTGCAGGAGCAGGGAAGTGACTCCGTCACTCCACAGGAGATTCCTTCAGTTCTTCTGGTGCAGGATGAAGACAGGGAGTCTGTGGAGCGTGCACACCTTGGAAACTGTTGCAGTTGCTGACTGGAGCTGAAGTTGCAGGGTCAAGGAAACCTTCTGGATTCTTTGTTGCAGTTACAGCGGTTCCTGGAGCAGTCTGCGGTTGATCCAACAGTCAGAAGCTGAAGCTGAGGATGCAGAGGATTCCTGGAGGAAACTTGCAAGCTGAATCTGAAGAGGAACCCACAGGAGAGACCCTAAATAGCCCTGAGAGGGGGATTGGCTACCTACCCAGGTATGCACCTATCAGGAGGGGTCTCTGACGTCACCTGCTGGCACTGGCCACTCGGAGATCTCCAGAGTGTCCCCACACCTGGAAAACAAATGGCTAACACCAGTTACTCACTGGGGGAGCTCTGGGCACCACCCCTGGGGTGGTGATGGACAGGGGAGTGGTCACTCTTGTTTCCTTTGTCCAGTTTTACACCAGATCAGGGACTGGGGGTCCTTGACCCAGTGTAGACTGGCTTATGCAAGGAGATCACCATCTGTGCCCTTCAAAGCTTTTCCAGAGGCTCTGGGAGGCTACCCCTCCCAAGCCTGTAACACCTATTTCCAAAGGTAGAGGGTGTAACACCCTCCGCCCAAAGGAAATGCATTGTTCTGCCTTCCTGGGACTGAGCTACTCAGACCCCAGGAGGGCAGAACCCGGTCTGTGAGGTGGCAGCAGCTGTAGCTGCAGTGCAAGCCTCAGAGAGCTGGTTTGGCAGTAGTGGGGGTCCAAGGTGTAGCCCCCAGGATGCATGGGATTGGCCCCCAATACCAGATTTGGAATGGGGGGACAATTCCATGATCTCAGACACCTTACATGCCCACATTCGGAGTTACCATTGTGAAGCTACATATAGGTATTAACCTGTATGTAGTGCACGCGTGTAATTGTATTCCGCACTCACTAAGTCTGGGGAATTGGCCCTGGACAGCGTGGGGGCACCTTTGCTAGTGCAAGGGTGCCCTCACGCTTAGTAACTTTGCACCAAGCCTTCAGTAAATGAAAGTTAGACATTTAGGTGACTTATAAGTTACTTAAGTGCAGTCAAAATGGCTGTGAAATAGTATGTGCACTATTTCATGCAGGCTTCAGTGGCAGTCCTGTGAAAGGGTTTGTCTGAGCTCCTTATGAGTGGCAAAAGAAATGCTGCAGCCCATAAGGATCTCGTGGAACCCCAATGCCCTGGGTTCCTAGGCACCATATACTATGGAGTTATAAAGGGGGTCCAGTGTGCCAATTGGAATATGAAGTCACTAAACTATAGTGACTAATTTGGAAGCAGAGAGAGCATAAGCACTGAAGTTCTGGTTAGCAGAACTTCAGTTACACAGTTAGGCACTACTGACAACACACACAGTAGGCTACAAACTATGAGCACTGGGGTCCTAGCTAATAAATGCGAAATTCAAGGTAAAAGTAACCCCGGATGCTTACGAGTTCTTTATGGAATAGTTATTCAACAATTCAAAGTATTGCTAGGACAGCACTAATTCTTTTCTTTTTTCACTCTCGTGGCCAGATCGCCGATATTAGTGAATTGGAAATCAGATGTAGTCCCAAAAATTCGATCAAAGGACTATGAAAATACAGAGGATTAAAGTACATGAAACTCTATGCACAAATTAAAAGATTCTTAAGAATATGGGAAGACTGTGATAAGTGAAAAATACCTCTTTCTCTTAGCCACTGGTCCCTTTGAATATGTTTGGGGAGACTACATTTTTCATGATCTTTATATATTGACTTCACCTTATATAAAAAATTGATATAATAAGTGCTTATCATGGATTTCTCGGAATCCACATATGAATTCCTGATGTATGATTTAATTATGTGCTACAAATAAAATTGTTTGTATGTCGTTTCTGCTGCATCTCAAAATCTAAAAAAGTGTTGCCTGCACTTTTAGAGCCACATCAGGATATTATTAGGTACAAGTGTGGATTACAATTAAGGAAGGAAGCGTATATTTTATAGCTAAGAATGTGCATTATGTCGTTTATTAACTTGGCAGACCTTTGGGTGAAGTTTTCTGAATACACATGTTTAGGAGAATTAGACTGGTGCTGATTCTGAAGGTAAGACTAATGTAGGCATGGTGTTAAATTAATCAGACAGGCCCTGGTAGGTCTGAGAAAAAGGGAGGAAAGAAGCAAGGAACAAGAAGGGTAATAGGAAGGAGTGGATCAATCAGTTTAAAAGCCATTTTGGTGTGTTAGCCTCAGCACAGATGTTACATCAGTGTAAGCGATGGCTCAGGGTGCTGTCTTTACAGAGATCACTTGATTGGTGATTTTATTTTTCTTCTAGGTGCCATATTACTTGCTGGAGCCCAGGGCAACAGGTGGGCCGTGGAAGGAGGGAATAAATTGGTCTGTTCAGGACTTCTGAAGCAGACGAAAGCCAATGTGATCCAAGCAGAGGTGATGGAGGTTGTGCTTCAAGGCACAGGTATGCATTGGGACTCGACGTCTAGGATCCCTATAGGCAGAGCAAGAGAGGAAAGAGTAGTGAGCCAAAAGTGGGATGGTACAGGAGAGTATGGAACTAGCCCTGGTCTTAAGTTGCTGGGGAGCATTGTCTTTTTTGCATGAGACAGTTGACGAAGTGACCTAGAGTTTTAGATATGAAAGATGGGAAAACAGGCTTGAGAAACAATTCAGAGTACTGGAACTGCAGTATTGGTTCTGCGTTTCTGACTTATTTCTAAAATCTATTTTGTGTTTGGCTTACTTCATGAGTTTCTGAAATAGAAATTCTATAGAGAGTTTACTTCAAACCTATACATATATTCCGAGTTCTGAGAATTGATTATCAGTGTATCCTGTTCTTCACACTTTCTTGAAACCATGTAAAAAAGGCCAGAGCATGTAATGAGAATATTAACTAGTAGTGGGGTCTGTAATTTACCATTAAGCATTTTCTGATCTAACACAGACGTTCGAGAGGATGGATGAAGATGTGTCTTCCTAATGCACATAGCAGTAGCACAATCTGGTATCTCCGCTTTTGTCAGCATTTGGAGGCTAGCTGAGAAAATTCTTGCTTGCCAGATTCTCCTACCCTTGACTGGCAGATTGTTAGTTTTTACAGGTGACCTGGTGAATGGCTTCATATGAAAGGTCAGAAGAGGTGGGGCAGAGTCAGTGACTTGGTTAGGGTGCCGGTGGATTAAGTCCCTATCTCCATGTCCAGAGCACTGTGGTTGAGACATTGTGATTGGCTGTAGGCCAGAACAACTTAATGCTTCCAATATATTGTCATGTTAGAGTGGGTTTAAATAGCAACACTCAGAATCTACTTGGGACCTCGCAAAGTGAAATGCACCCTGCAGCCAAGGATGTGGTTTGATTGGTTAGGCTAGAGAAGAGAGGATGGCTAACCTGTCAACTATGTGGCGACAGACAGCCATAGTTTTGGGAAGACATTGTTAGACCTGGCATCCTTAGGGTGGTTTGTCCCCAGACTCTTTGCCTTTACCTCCTGTTTTGTTGCTGTATCTTTTTGTTGTCCATAGAACCCTGAGCACTTTACCACTGCTGATCGGTGCTAAAGTGCATGTGCTTCTCCCCTAAAACATGATAACATTGGTGTATCCACATTTGGCATATTTAATTTACCTGTAAGTCCCTTGTAGAGTGGTATACCCTATACCCAGGACCTGTAAATTAAATTCTACTAGTAGGCCTGCAGCAACAATTGTGCCACCCACTTGAGTAGCTCTGTAAACATGTCTTAGGCCTGCCACCGCAGAGCCTGTGTGTGCAGTCTAACTACCAACCTGACTTGGCATTTAAAACCTCTGCCAATCCTTAATCTCCCCTTTTCTCACATTTAAGTCACCCTAAGGGAGGTCCTAGGTAGTCCGTAGGGCAGGGTGCCATGTAAGCAAAAGGCAGGACATTTACATTTAAATTCTCATGTCCTGATAATGAAAAACTTCCCAAAGTCATTTTTCAGTTTGCAGGTAAGCATAAGGCCTCTTATATACTTTTAGTATACTTTTGGGGCTTAAAAGCATTTCATTTGTTTGTTTCAGTATCATTTAAAAATCCTTGTTTGCTAGTGGTCAGTCATGCCTCTTTGTCCCGTCTTTTTGTCTTTGGGAGCAGGGACTAACTATATAATTACACCATGGTTCTTCATCTCTTGGTGTCAGGGACTATTTTATTTTTCCTTTCGTGCCGGTGTGACAGTGTGGATGCTTTAGGATGAGCTGCTTGAATTTTATTACACCTTTTATCCCTCCCACCTCCTCCTCCCAAACCGAAAAGACCTGCTGTTGTGCTCTGATCGGAGCTGCTCTCTTGTTTGAAAAATTAATGCAACAGCGTTGCGAACTTAAAAGAGGGACAGTGCTGGGTTCGCTCACTGCCCAAAGGCTATTGTGAATGTGGAGCCTAATTCTGCAGCCATCTTAAAGGTTGACATATTTTGACATTCCAAAGTGGAGCGGTCCAAATTCGGTAACGTGAGTACGAGTGTAATAACACACTAAAGAATACCCACAGACAGCAAAGCAACGAGATTGATTCTGAAACATTCATTTAAATAAAATCTGCAATGTTTATTATATTTCACAAGAATGTCAAAATTGCTTGTCTCTGGCAAAAATCTTTCTATTTCTGATATTCTACGATGCCAATGCATGAAAGCCACGATTTCTGGTCCGGTTCTATAAGACTCTCCTAATAATTTATCCATGGACTCGTCCTCGATGAACTCCAAACCCCTGGGATGCGACTGGAAGTTATACGCCTGTCTACGCTAGCGGCCTTAGAGAGCACTTCCGGGACAGCATTGTTGTCGACCATTTGTTGCAGGTGGAGGTGAGGCAGCGCTTGGAGGCGAAAAGTACCTACTCCTGGTGGCTGTAGCGAGAAAGGGGAGGAGAAGTGCTCATGGAATACTTTTGGGATACCTCACCAGAGCAAAGTGAGCTCTAGAGAAGGGCCTAACAACTGGAATGGATGATAGAGAGGCCCTGCATAGACTGGGGAGAAGAGTGTACCATTCTTGCATGATCATGGCACTTATAGCAGCGCGGTGACCAGGTGAATGAATACAGCCAGGGTCACTACTGTAGTACTTTGACAGTTAATTATCAGTGGTCGTTAATTCAATGCTATCTATTGAAGTATGCGAAAGGCGACATCCTGCTGTTAAGGCTGCATATGTTTCATCACTGCAACATGGGATCTTCCGGCCACCACATTTTCCAGGATGTGTTTATCTGGGATTCAGGGGTTGAACTCTCCATACAGCTGTCCAAATAAGCGTGCCTTCTCTAGATTATGTGCTTGAATGTTTTATAACACATGAGGAAGAATGTTTCAGGGGCAGTAAGAGCCACATCGAGGTGTTTAAGGATTGCTTACCATCTCCAAAAATTTGCTACCCCAAGCATTGCTTGTGATTAAAAGACATTTTGTTTTGTTTTCAGCAATCTTCCATTATCAAAAAAAAGTATATAAATACCACTGATCCACCTGCAGAGACTTCGCTGATTAGTTAACATCTTTAGTTGTTTGAGTAGTTGAGTAGCATCCTATTGGAATTCTTAGAAGTGGTCCTGGAAGGAATCCCACAGAGCAGTATTAGGGTAGTCAATACAGAGATGTATTACTTTGTTGCATAAAGCTTGTAAAATATATTTGGATGGATACTGCTTATTTGATTGACCCGTAGGAGGATGCCTTTGTTTTTGCCATCAGATAGTTGGAATGTCTACAGATGCATGCATTCCAACTGCAGCAAAACTAATTTTCACATATGTGCTCTTCTTAGGACTATCCAAATCCTTAAGTTCGGCACCTTAGCAGATCTGATGCAGTCCATATAAATTTAGTCTGACTAAGGTAGATGATTATGTTGGACTTGAACTTTAAGAAATGCAGGTGTGACAGTAATCCTAAAGGCATGATGGACCAGATTGTGTCTACCCCTCTCATAGACCAGCATTGGAAAATCCTTATATTGCCTTTAGGCTGTAATTCCTGATGAGAGAAAAGTAGCTCCATCATGTTTAGTACCAATTGAATGTTAATAACAAATCCTGTCTCCTCGTAAGGCCAGATTTATTATTACTATTTTAGAAATGCCACTTTTAGAAAGTAGCCATTTCTCTGCACTCAATGCCCTGTGTACCCATAGCCTATCTCCAATACACGTCTGGCTTGGGTTAGGTGACAGCAACACTTGTGCATTCCCTTCAGACACCCACAGCTAAGGATACTTAACTGCATCTGCATGCTTCTGCTTACTGATGGTTCTTCCTGGGGAGGAGGTTGGGAAGGGCTCACACTTACGCCTCAGAGGGGTAGTGCCTGGAGTCCAAACAAAGGGGTTGATTACCTCCCACTTATAGTCTGGAGCCGAAGCTGACCTGAAAGGGGCCCTGTGCCCTTAACAAGAACTCTTTGCAGTCACCCCACACATCAAAGGCACATTTTGATATAAATATTGGGCCCGTGACCCACTCAAGACAGAACACTTCTGGACTCAAGACAAGCTGCTGGAGTAAAGACTGCTGTGTGCCAGGATTGCTACTCTGTCAAGACTGACTGCTCGCAGGAACTGCTGCCCTGCTTGGTTGTGCTGCCCTGCTGCCTGCTGATCTCTACCCGGCAACCCAAGACTTGAACTCTAGGCCAAGAGTGACTCCGAGCGGTCCCGCTTTCCCCTCCCCGCTCGCTTTGCAACTCTTTTGACTTTCATCTGAGCAGCTTCGGACCTGCTCTGCTGCTTTCCTTGCATCAACTTTACCTGCGCTACGTCAGACCTGCTTTGCCACTCGCCTTGTATCATCCTTACCTGAGTGGCTTAGGACCTGCTTTGCCACTTGCCTTGCATCACCCTCATCAGAGCGGCTTTGGACCTGCTTTGACACCGGCATCGCCTCAACTTTTCACCCGAGCGCTTCTGCCCTGCTTCACCGCTTTCACCACGTTAACTTCACCCATTCACTAATCGGTCAAGAGGATGGTGGCCAGGGACTCCTAGGCATAGGTGTCCAATGTCTGTGGTCGTGCTCCTACCAGGAGCAGGATGCAGCTATGCAGCATCGATGATGACTAGGTGCGAGCTGCCGAGCTTTGCAGGGGCCGCTCGAGTGAAGCTGAAGAGATGAGAGCAGTGGAGCAGGGGAAAAAGCTGCTCCAATGAGGTGGTTGCGATCAGAGTGGCGAGACAAGACAGAAGCTGCATGGCTGAAGAGGGGTGATACCCCAAACCCGGTCCCAGGATGGTTGTTTCTGGTCCAGGGAGGACCTGGCCTGGCAGTTCGGGCTGGACCGTTCCCAGGGGGAACAGGGTCAAGACTGATTTGCATATGGTCTGGGTCCAAACTGGAATGGCATGGTGAGCAAAAGAACTGATGGATTAAACCCGAATCTGTGACTGGGGGAGAATGTTTGATTTGGTCTACATTCCGTCCATCAACTTTTTTTTTTTTTTTGCAAGGGTCATCCAGAAGACCGGGGCTTTGTAAGAAGGACCAGTAGGACGAGGAATGAAAGAGTGCAGCACTCAGAAACCCTCCATAGGATGTAACTCACAATATTCATAAAGTGCAAGCGGGGCTACTCTGGAATAAAAAATGGAACACAGTAATGATCTGAAGAACGGTGGCAGGAACCAGGGCACACACCATGTCAATGATAGCATGACTGTTAACATCTACTACTTTATTAACTGGCATACAAAGATGTTTTTTGCATCCTAATAGAATTTGTAGGAAACTACATAATTATGCATAAGAAAGTTGTAATAAGGTATGATACGATATGAAACAGCATGAATACACTAATTCTGTATGCTTGTCTGATTAATTGGGACTAAACAACTAACAATTGAGTTCTTCCGTGGAGACGTGTGCTACCCATCTACAAAGCACTTCAGTGCCTCATCAGAGTTGTAAGCTGTATACCAGTGTGAATACCAAAGAGACCGCACCTTGCAGAAACGGTTCTTAGTTACTTGTTTTAGGCAGTCACTTCTAGCAAACCCCTACATTCATAGGCGTAAACATCAATGGTGTGGTATGTTCATTGGGAAGAGGGCTAAGGGGTCTTGGCCCACTGCACTCCTGTTATGGCTGCCTTTTATTCCTCAGCCTCGGACCTGTGGACCCATTTGCTTGCTTCCCTGCACACTTGCCGTCCCACTGTCCATGTTTTCATTCCACTTAACGCACTAGTTCCACTGACTGACTAACGCAAGAAAGATGTTTGCATGGAGAGAAAATTACATTTTGAATTTGCAGGGTGGACATAAGTCTAAGCAACCTGTAGCCTTTATACTGTCCAAATCCCATGTCACAGTAATGATTTCAGCCACAAACGTGTGTGAGGGTCATTTGTTGCAGGTAAACCTGTATTTTAACTGCATTTATGTCGCACTACTCCTAACAGTATGTTGAAGCACTTTGTTGCCAGTAGCACATTACCCCAGAATCCAATGTTAGTGGTTAATCCAGTGGTTATTGGTTGTTGTTGGTTAGTGGTGTTTAGTCTTGTGCCCTTAAGGA
Source organism: Pleurodeles waltl (assembly GCF_031143425.1). Classification (NCBI taxonomy): domain Eukaryota; kingdom Metazoa; phylum Chordata; class Amphibia; order Caudata; family Salamandridae; genus Pleurodeles; species Pleurodeles waltl. The sequence continues at coordinate 638,643,984 of NC_090446.1, read as the reverse complement.
AACCATTAGATGCATCTACTCCAGTTTGTGGTGGTATATTAATTAAGTAGGAGTTAGAAGTGCTCATTGGAGGCGGTATGTGAGTTCATGCAGGTCGTTGGTGGGGCGAATGGGTAGGCAAGAGAAGATTAAGGGGGTCATTCCGACCCCGGCGGTCAAGGACCGCCGGGGCCGGGGATGCGGGAGCACCGCCAACAGGCTGGCGGTGCCCCGCAGGGCATTCTGACCGCGGCGGTTTGGCCACGGTCAGAACAGGAAAACCGGCGGTCTCCCGCCGGTTTTCCGATGCCCTCAGGAATCCTCCATCCGCCATGGGGATTCCGACACCCCATACCGCCATCTGTTCCTGGCGGTTCGCCCGCCAGGAACAGGATGGCGGTATGGGGTGTCGTGGGGCCCCTGGGGGCCCCTGCAGTGCCCATGCCAGTGGCACTGCAGGGGCCCCCGTAAGAGGGCCCCACAAAGAATTTCAGTGTCTGCTCAGCAGACACTGAAATTTGCGACGGGTGCAACTGCACCCGTCGCACCTTCCCACTCCGCCGGCTCCATTCGGAGCCGGCTTCCTCGTGGGAAGGGGTTTCCCGCTGGGCTGGCGGGCGGCCTTCTGGCGGTCGCCCGCCAGCCCAGCGGGAAAGCCAGAATGGCCTCCGCGGTCTTTTGACCGCGGAGCGGCCATATGGCGGTTCCCTCCAGGCGGGCGGCCGGGGTCTGAATGACCCCCTAAGTATTGTTAGTTTGCAGAGATAGGGTTTGAAGGAGGGGCAGTTGTGATCTACGCCATGAGGTGTGGGCAGTTTGCAGGAATGCAGTTAATAGAAAATAAGCATAGGGTAAGCTAGAATTGAGAGGATAGCAAGAAAAGAGAAGAAAACAATTGTTTTAACTCCAGGGCAATTTTTTATGCATGGCTCTAGAAACATAGTGGCAGGAGGGCTTTTGTCTCCGAGCGATTAAAAAAAATTAGTAAATACAGCAGTGGAGACGAGGACAAAGTTCATCCTTTAATATGATCATCGCGTTCTTGTGATTTAACATGGAAATTGGTCTTCTAATTCCCTAACCCTTTCACAACTAAATACCAGTGGTGCATCCTGTCACTAAAAGCCATCTTTTAGAGCATCGGCAAACCGAAGATACGGTGACCAACTGATTCTAAGTGTGCATTATTGTGACTATTCATTCAATGCCGAGTATTGCAATATAGCTGTAGTGCAGGGTAGTGGAGCTCTAGAGAGGGGATTTTGTTATGAGCAACGCTGATTGGAAATGTGGTTGTAATGTTTAGAACCTCTTCAAAACTACTAAAAGTGGTGTCAACCTCTTATGTGTTTGTTACTTACACTGCAAATCAGTGCTCTCAGGAATCTTGGTTCTATGCAGTAAATACCTTTTACAAGAATGGTTTCCTTAATTCGCCTTTCTTCTCGCTGGATGAGCGTTCATTTCTTCGCACGTTCTGTCCTCACATGACCTGGTACATTGGTGCTGGAATAACTTCAGAGTTGTGGTTGCTGTCATCAAGGAGACAACCCTGAAATCTTAGGCACTGTGGAAAATCCAAGTGTCATATTAAGAGCAAGTGTAGCAGGTGACCCATGCCCATTCAGTGAGACCAGTGGTAAGGCTGTGGTATATAGCCAGTGATATGTTCTGGAGCACACCGTTGCACATATATTGCTAAAGCATGTTATGGGGCCAAATGTCATTTACAGGCGGCACATTTCTTTGCATAGAAAGAAAAGCAACCATTAATCCCCATGTAAAACAATGAGCAGCGGTTTGACCGAAGACACATTATAACACATGACCGCTGTCTTTGAACACACTGCAAATTTGACAAGATAAAAATAAAACCTAAAGGCACCTTTATTTCTCATTCACTTTCTGAACTCCATCATGATATTTGGGGGGCGTTGCATCACCCTACACTCACTCTTCCACCGCCTATGACCCGGTATGATTTTAGCTTCATAGAAATGCAGAAAACTGAACTGACATACTTCGCAAATAAACATATGCTCGATGGTTAGGTACATTTTACTTCCCGCTGCAATTACAGGACTTTAACGGCAGATGGCGCAAGGATTTCATGTTTAAAGTTTGATTTCAGGGGCCTCCTGTGGTCAGTACTTTGTCGGTGTTCATGATTGTCTGCAGAAATAAAAATCATCGCATTCGTTCATTTTAAAATTGCATGATGTAATTTCCGCAGGTACAGGTTTTCTTTTAAGCTATACATTTTACTGAAAGCCAGTAGTTTCCACAATTTTATTGATTGAATGTATTTTCTCGGTATGTTCTCAAGAAGCCTAAAGAGTGGCTCTAACAAGGTGCTAGAGCGACCGTTGAAGCAAAGTCGAGTTTTCAAAATAATCATTATTGTGGATAACACCTCAGATTGTAGGACAGTAAGGCCTCGTGGGTGCTTGTCAATGAGGTATGATCCCCAGGACTCAACCACCAGACCTAGACTGAGGGTCACGTCAGAGTTGTATCAGGGGGTCCGGGAGATATCTGAAAAGAAATCAGTACTGACGAAGCCAGCACTCTTGGCTTTTATTTGCTGGATAGGTGTTTACATGCGTCACCACCACAGAACAGGTATACTGTTTCTTGCACCAGCACAAACGTCTTTTAGATACAGAGTAGGTACAGTCTAGCGAGAGTATCGCAGGCTTTTCAACTTCTCTGTTAACCGATCTGCTGTGTTGTGTTACTTTCGGGTTGCAGGATACTTCATGCACCAGCGGGCTCAGCAACGACCATCGCAAAATATTCATCCACACTCGTGTGAAATTACTTCAGGATTTGGAGTTACTGCACAACGCAAGGGCGCAAACTGCTTAGCGTGCCAGGAAAAAATATAATTCCTAGCATACACAAAACAGTTGCCAGGACATCATTTTTCTTACTCTGTGTTACAGCAGTGCTTATTTGAAGAGACTCCATGTAGAGGGAGTGAGGCTTTCCAGCATTTCTTTTGTAAAGTGGTATCAAGTGTAAAGTGTCTAGTAGTTGTCATCTAGCCCCCGTGATCCTAGTGATAGGAAATCTGCACGAGGAGTTCTGATTTGCATCGATCTGAATATCCCAAAATCCTCATTTTGTTCAGTTCCCTATTTCAAAGAGCAGGCTAACATGACATGAAGTTTTAGTTCCCAAAACACCAAATGTGGCCTTCAGAATCAGGCACAGTCTTTCAGAGGTGCCGCTTCCACCTTAAATCTCTCCAGAGGAAATACACGTCTTAGGAACCGAGGTTTGTAGACTTGAAACAAAGAAGTCAAGATCTCTCACTCTCACACACACACCCCCCCTCTCTCTCTCACACACACACACAGACACTCTCTCACTCTCTCTCTCTCACACACACACTCTCTCACACACACAATCAGAAGACCCACTGCAATTGAGCCACAAATGAAAAGCCCATTTGTTTGGACTGTCTTTAAATCTTGATTTATAATATCTCATTCTGTGTCCGATTCTTCTCCAACCCAAGCTTCCCTCACCTGCTCTATTCCTCTCATCATTTATCATTCTCTACCTTCTCCTGCTCTGTTTTTTTTTTCCTACCTTATGCTCTTTTCCTGATTATCTGTAAATTCTCTGTCCTAATCCCTACTTTCCTTCAAAGGTATGTATTCTCACTTTGCCTTCTCATCATTCTCTCTTTCGAACCTTCAGCTTCCCTATGTTCCTCAATATTTAAACCTTGCCATACACTGAGTGGATTGTACTTCTTAGTTCGCTTTTTATTTTCAGATCCAATCTCTAATTTACTAATTCTCCTCCTATAAATCCCACTAAAACCTTTCTTGTAGTTACACTATATAATCCTGTGCACTAAAAAAGTAAAATAAATGGCAGCAGGTGTGGTTGTCACCATGACTGGATGTAAACACGTGTGACCTCCAGAACCCGACACTGTAGCAGGGTGGCACTGGACGGTCCCTGTTATTGACACTGTTATTGCAAGGCCATTAATGAAGGGTGCTCTCTCACCTTGTTGGCTTGTGTTTTATTGTCTTCTTTCAGAGGGGAAAGTCCTGTACCAAGTAAAGCACCAAGTTGATGATGAGCAGGCCTCAGATTTCTATGACATTGTTATCATTGCCACTCCACTTCACAAAGAGCAGAGAAACATCGCCTTCCGGAACTTTGAGCCTCCCATTGGCGAGGACCTAGGCTCCTATCAGCACACTGTATCCTCCGTCGTCCATGGCTACCTCAATTCCTCCTACTTCGGTTTCCCTGACCCAAAGCTCTTCCCATTTGCCAGCATCCTTGCCACAGATAACCCCAGCCTCTTCTTCAACAGCTTGGATAACATTTGCCCCGTCAACGTGTCAGCCAGCTTCCGCCGAAAGCAACCACAGGAGGCCGCTGTCTGGAAGGTGCTGTCCCAGGGGTCCCTAGAGAAACAGCACCTCAAAACTCTCTTCCGCTCATATTACTCCGTGCAAGTCACCAGTTGGCCTGCGTACCCAGAGTACAGTTCGGCCAAGGCTCTCACACCAATTATTCTTCATGACAACCTTTTCTACCTCAGTAGTATAGAATGGGCTGCCACCTCTGTGGAAATGAGTGCGGTGGCTGCCAAGAATGTGGCCTTGCTTGCCTATAACCGATGGTTCCAACACCAAGACAAGATAGACCAGAAGGACCTGATGCAGAAAGTGAAGACGGAGCTGTGACCTTGGGGTTTGGGAGAGGGAGGGTAATGGGAGTGGGTGCGGGTGAAGGAACAAAGTTTGCCACTACTGGTAGGAAACAAGCTGAGCTGGTAAGATTTTCTCAGAACTGTATTTATTTACTGTCCTTTGGATGCCTTATTCATCTTTGAATGTCGACAAGAATAAAAATTAGCATATGTGATTTTTGGGGTTTGGTGCGACCTGATAACTATTTTGTAAAGCAGCTATTGCCTTTTTGTTAATTAGAGAAACTGCAGCCTGATTTTCATCTGCGAGCTGAAGATGACCCCCACCAACAATCCCACCAGGAAAACTTTTTTTTTTTTTTTTTGCACCTAGTCGACCTAAAGGTTATTAGTATTCATTCAAGATATGTACTGCCATGTTGCTTGTATGGGATTGCCCGAAGAGCTATTCAGATGAGACATGGAGTGACTTTCCAATTGGCTATTGAAGCGTGGCTACAAACCTCCTTCCTACTTGACCACTCAGAGCAGGCGCACTTTCAAAAGTGTCACAACTGCTCGAACAATACCCCACGGACATTGTTTTTCTGAGCTTTCGTGCCCTGAATTGGTTTACAGAAAATCTGGTTAATGAAGATGGTGGTAGTAGCCTATCTCAACAAATGGATATGATTTGGCTGCAAGTGACCATGTCGCGGATTTTTTAAGCTGTGCCCTTTGATATAGCTCTGAACTGATAATTATGGATGGAATTCATTTTGAAGCACAAGCCTGCCATTTTGAGAAATGGCAGATTTGGTGTGGATGTAAGTGGAAGTTAAAAACCATGGGAATAAACTTTGTACCCATCTACAAAAATGTTGTTACTGTTGCATTTTTTCAATTCAGAATTAATTTTACTCCAATTGTTCTATTTTGTTTCTGATTGAAAGCGCTAGAAAGGTGCGGCTCATATTGTATAAAGTACCTCTTTCTTCCACCAGTTGCACTGTCATGTAAAAGTGTTCTAGGAGAGTTTCACTGTAGTGATGTGAAAAGATTCTGAAGATGTAAAGCGGATGAAGCTTGTCATGACAAAATGGGAAAGAAGACTATGAAAGTGGTTCAGTTTTATGTCTCTTTACTTGTAGTTTGGTATTTTTTGTACGAGGCTTTTTTAGGAGGTGGGGGTCGGGAATCTTCACACAATGAGAGCAAACCAATATCTTGAATTGAATATGGGGAATACAAAACAAATCAAAACATGCATAAACAATCAGGCAGTAGCAATCAAATTCCGAAAGAGAGAAGAAAAGGAGATTTCTGCTTGTTCCAGTAACATATGTTATGTACAGGTCACTGCTCAGGGAGCGTGAATCTACTTTTCCCGTGGACTAAAGATTTGTAAGTAAAATATAATAGAATACAAACAAAGCACAATAGAGAGTAGGCAGAGATTATTCTGCACGGAAAACATCTCTTTGGTGGTTAGTGATTAGTAAAAAGTATAAAAGTAGCAGAAAGATAAGGTTTCTGAGTAGAACAGTGGAAATGGCGGTTGGTTGGAGGATGTTCTCAGCCTTTTTATTATAAAAAAAGAGGGGTTAGTTCTCTGATGAGGTTCAGTGGACTTCCATTTTTTTAAGTGGGTACACACAGAAACATTAGGCCCGTGTGCGTTGTATTTTTAATGTAGGATACACGGCAAGGAGAGACTCTGAATTACAGAGGGAACATTGATCCCACTGAAATTTTTAGTTTTGGTTTCAGATATCAGAAAGTGAAGGATTTTGTTCACCACTTAGAAGCTGCTGTAGCATCAGAAGCCCTAGAGAGATCTCATCAAAATGTCTGCTGCCAGAGGCTACTTGTCCAGTTTTTAGAGAAGCAAGATGAGTTTAGGGTACACCAATAATTAGTTACCGTAGTTAAGTCTGGTCTATAATAGGGATTAAACATCCACTGGTTTGAGGTCTTATTCAGGGCTGTACAACTGTATCCCTTTCTGGAGTTTCCGTTAAAAGTATGCATTTTGGACCATGTTTTTGTCAAAAATGCATGTTACTCTGTTTATTTTAGGAGTGAAGACTTGATCCAGCACACTCGATAACGGTTGCTTTTCAGTCGGGTCTGGAACATAGAGGGATCCCACATGATCCTGGTTCTAGCAGCGATGTCCCCAAAGAGACATGCTGAATTTGTCCTCGTGTCGTTTTCCAACACGGGCCATAATTCAGCAGAGCCTACACACTGTCTGCATTCCATTTGGAGCATTAATGTGCAGGTAGGAGGGGGCTTTCATATTTTAACATTCAGCTAGGCCGAAAACAAAGGCCTGATTTTAAGGACCATAAGCCCTCCTTTAGTTCAAGTATCAGCCTGATTAGGAGATATCTGGAGCCATCCACTTAGACTCTGATACAGTGGAAGGAAACAAAGGAGAAAAGTTGTTATCACTTCACATGTACTTAAGAGAAACTATTGGAGGCAGGATTTTAACTTTCTTCAATTTTCTATGTAAGAGATGTAAGAATGAAGGATGTATCTGTCTCTATGAGTAATTGCACAAACATTGAATTAAATGGCACTTACTATTTTTTATTTCCTTCTTTTATAGTGGGCCTCATCCAAGTGTAGGGTGTCTGAGCGCTTTACATCACACACCGAAGCACAACCGATCTTACAAGTTTGTAAATCAATGTACAGGAAATGTTTCATAAGACATTGATGGTTGTAAGATGTAGGAATAAAGGGTCATATGTACGAACACTTTTTCCCATAGACACAGAATGGGTAAAAACCTTTGCTACGTCTGGCCCAAAATCTCATCCAAACTTGTAGACATATGTTTAGAGTGAATGGTCGGGAGAAACCCAAAGCCAGGGTATATAACTTAAGAGTGTTTGTGGTTGTGTGTACTAAAAAAGACCTCATCACTTCCCAAAGAACCCCTTTTTTGCAATCTTAAAATAGCAAAATGTTGGGAAAAAATCAATAAGGATCTAAACCCATGATTTACAGTTTACATGCAGCTCCTTTATGCAGGAAGATAAGTCACTGTGCTACATTATAAAGCTTACAACTCATTAACTGGAAGTGATAAAATGACCTCAGGATCAACAGTATGAACCAACTTGCCCATCTAAAAAAAAAATACAAATTTATGATCTGCTTGTTATACAATGGGCTTTGATGCAGGCACAATAACCCTATATGCTACTTTGAGTCAAAACTGAGACACAATAAAATACATAAGTCTTCTGGAACTGCATTAACCACCAAAGTTATTTTACGATTATTAAATCAATCAAGATTTATAAAGCACATCTAATTACCGTTGCCGTAGTCGAGTCTGCTGCTGACAAGGGCCTGGGTTACTGTTTTTCTTGTTTCTGTTGGGATCCATTTGTAGACTCTGCGGAGCATGCGGTGGGTGTTGTAGCAGGAGGAGGAGACGGCGTTGATCTGTTTTGACATTGAGAGGGATGAGTCGAGGGTGAAGCCGAGGTTCCGTGCGCTGTGGGTGGGTGTCGGTGGGGGGTGCCCAGCGATGTCAACCACCATGAGTCGTCCCAGGCGGAGGGGATGGGCCCAAGGATGAGGACCTCTGTTTTGTCCGAGTTCAGTTTTAGCCTGCTGTCTCTCATCCAGTCGGCGATGGCTTTCAGTCCCTCGTGGAGGTTGGTTTTGACGGTGCGAGGGTCATTGGTGAGGGAGAGGATGAGTTGGGTGTCGTCGGCGTAGGAGATGATGCTGAGGTTGTGCTGATGGGCCACCTGTGCGAGGGGGGCCATGTAGATGTTGAACAGCGTTGGGCTGAGGGATGAGCCCTGGGGTACGCCGCAGGTGATGTTGAAGGCCTTGGATTGGTACGGGGGGAGGCGGACTCTTTGGGTTCTGCCGGCGAGGAAGGATGCGGTCCATTCGAGGGCCTGGTCTTGGATTCCTGCTTCGCGGATGCGGGCTTTCAGGGTGTGGTGACAGACAGTGTCAAAGGCGGCCGAGAGCTCTAGGAGGATCAGGGCTGATGTTTCTCCGTTGTCGAGGTGGCTCCTGATGTCGTCTGTGGCTGCGAGGAGGGCGGTTTCGGTGCTATGGTTACGCCTGAAGCCGGACTGGGAGGGGTCGAGGATGTTGTTGTCTTCGAGGTACCGAGTGAGCTGAGTGTTGATGATTTTCTCAATGACCTTTGCCGGGAAAGGGAGCAGGGAGATGGGCCGGAAGTTTTTTAGGTCCGTGGGATCCGCTTTCGGTTTCTTCAGAAGGGCGTTGATTTCGGCGTGTTTCCAGCTTTCCGGGAATCTTGCAGTCTCGAAGGAGATGTTGATGACTCTCCGTAGGTGTGGAGCAATGTCTGTGTCAGCTTTATTAAAGATGTGGTGAGGGCAGGGGTCTGATGGTGATCCAGAGTGGATGGAGTTCATGGTCTTGCGGGTCTCATCGTCGCTGATGCTGGTCCAGGAGGTCAGTCGGCTGGGGCGGGTGGAGTTCGTAGAGGGCGGCATAGGGGTGTCCGAGGTATGAAGGGAGTTGAAGCTGTCATGGATGTCAGTGATTTTCTGGTGGAAGGCGGTTGCTAGGGCGTCGCATAGTTGTTGGGAGGGGGTGATGTCGTTGACGGTGGCGCTAAGGCTGGAGAGTTCTTTTACGATGTTGAAAAGTTCCTTGCAGTCGTGGGCGTTGTTTTCTAGGCGGGTTTTGAAGGAGGATCTTTTTGCCATCCTGATGAGTTGGTGGTGTTTGCGTGTAGCATCCTTGAGTGCCGCGTGGTTGTTTGGAGTGCGTTCGAGTAGCCATATTTGCTTGTTTCCGGCAGTGGCGTTTGGAGGCCGTTGGTGAACCAGGTGGCTTTTTTGTTGGAGGGTTTTCTGAGTGGAGCAAGGCAGTCGGAGCAGTCGTTGATCCATAGCTTGAGGTTTGTGCGGCGGTGTCAGGGCCGGTGGGGTCGGCAGGCGGTTTCTGGGCTAGGGCGTTGCTTAGTTGATCTTTGGTGATTTTGCCCCATCGTCAGCTGGGTGGTTGTTCGGTGAGGTGGTGTTCTGTTTGTTTCTTGAAGGTGAAATGGATGCAGTGGTGGTCGGTCCAGTATAGTTCGGTGGTGTGGTTGATGGTGACGTGGTGGCTTGTGGAGAAGATTGGGTCGAGGGTGTAACCAGCTGTGTGGGTGGGTGTGTTGACGAGCTGTGTGAAGCCAAGGTTGGCGAGGCTTTCGGTCAGGGTGGTGGAGTTGGTGTCATTGTTGTTTTCGAAGGTGAAAGTTCAGGTCCCCGAGGAGGATGTAGTCCGTGGAGGCGAGTGCGTGGGTGCTGGCCAGGTCGGCGATGGCGTTGATGAACGGTGCCCTGGGTCCTGGAGGTCTATAGATGAGTGTTCCTCTGAGCGTGGTGTTGGGGTCGGTGCAGACTTGAAAGTGTAGGAGTTCGGCGGCGCAGAAGGAGTCGTCCAGGGTGGTCTTGACTTCGAGGGTGGCTTTGTGGACCATGGCTATGCCTCCTGTTGGTGCGGTCTCGACGGGAGACTTTGTATCAGTCCGGGATGGCTATGGCGATGTCGGGTGCTGAGGAGTCATTCCATCAATGTTTATAACAAAACCCTTTGTGTTCTTATGGGATGTTCACTAGTACTTTGTAATTTAGTATGTCAAAGGCAATAAAATAATTCTAGTGGGACTAGGTAATAGCTACTATTTTGTAGGAATGGTTAGAGGATCATGAAGAGATAGCCAGGTCACCATCTTTCCACTACACTAGACTCGATTCCAGAGTGAAAATTAAATAGAAGACAGAATTTGCTGATAAGCTGCTTAATTTGATATCAAAGTAGATCTCCAGTGCCTTCGCCCAGAATGGCGGGGAAAAGAGCAGAAATTCTTCAAGTCCTCAGGGTCTGCTTAGGTGTGTTTTTTTTTTTTGTTGTTGTTTTTTTTATTACAAAGAGGAAAGACTTGTTCAAGTGTTCACCATCTTCAGTTGTTTCTGGGCACAAAGTGGGCTGAGCAAAGAATCTGCATTATATCTCCTAACAGCAGGCTACTTCATGGACCGCTCACACCCAAGGAGCAACACATGAGTACAACACATTAAGAATCCTTTACTAAATGAGAGCACCAGTACCTCTTGAGCATTCCAAAGTTTGACAACACACAGTACAACAATCTAACCGATTGTTACAATGCCTTAAAAGAAAATGAAAACACACCACAACCACCAAACCCCATGATCTGCGATGTGACTTCCCAAGACTAAACATACTCTACGTGTTTCTGCTGCAGTGCACATTTTGTGTTTGTGTGCGACTCTTTTTCAGTTACAGGGTTTTAAGGATCTCTGGGCCTCACCCACCGTAGGGTTGCATGCTTCATTACAGGACCCACTACTCACTCATGGTAAAGTGTTTCATCGTGACTGGGCTCGCCCTTTTCAAATTAAGAGCTGTTAGGCTCCATTGGCAGACCTTATCCCTCAATGGCACTGTTTAGCCCGGGTGTGGCCAGAGAGCGCGATTGAGGGGCAAACAATTTATGAAAAGACTCCTGAGGTAAACGGAGCAAAAAGGGGGGTACTTAGGGACATGGGGGGTACTTCGGGACATATTTACAAACCCCGAACGCTGCCAGTGTGTCACTTTTTATGACGACCCTGCTGTGCAAAGTGCAGACCCATATCTACAAGGCCAAGTAAAGCCATATTGCATGGCTTTTCATGGCCTTGTAAATATGGTGTAAGGCAATGCAGCGCAAGTTGTGCCTTGCCTTACACTGCATCAGGGAGGCATGCCATTGGCTTTGCAGTGGGTGTTCCCATGCAATACCCATGGGTTTTGACGCATTCCCAGATTTACAAGAATCTGTAAAACCTGGGTATGAGTCAAAGCCGAATACCTCCTCAGGCCAGGCGCACCCAGGAGAAATAACTGCGCGATGGCATGTGTAGCTGTAGATGCACATGCTGTGCATAAGCTCACCATCTAGTGTTGGGTTCGGAGTAGTACAACTTGTTTTTGTTTGAAGAAAGTTTTTGAGTCAAGGGATTGAGTGACTCCTCCTCTCGGTAATACTGCACATGGGCATCGAGTCATTTGTTAGATTGTTTTTCTCCACCGTCTGGTTCAGATGTGTGATACTCTCACACTGAGTTCTCGGCTCCAAACAGCATAAACGCTATTCTTTCTGTCTTTCTGTTGTCCTCGGTATTGGTTCCTTTTTCTACACTCTGAATCATTTTTTTTTTTTTAACCTTTCTGGGCAGAAAGTCCCGGTTGGGCCCTCATTGGGCCTACCTCTTCCACGCGGTATCGAACAATGCTGCCCTGATAGAAAGTACTCCATTCTGGTTTTGCCCTCAATACCATTCTAAGTTTCCACACACCGATCAACAGCAGGTGTGTAATTTGTGTCTTTCACCAGACCACAAGAATCAGACCTGCGAAGTGTGCTGTTCTTTTCGGTTGAAGAAGATGCTTAGAGACCAAACAGCTCATCAAATGAAAATGGTGTCTCGACAGACCGAAGATACACCAGACGTCTTTGGAGACTAGCACGCACAAGAAGATGTGGAACAAGAGGGGGTCTTCTCCGTTCAAGATTCGGGCCCTGATGTGCAGTCGGACATCAAGAGTTAACCTTTACAACCAGCACAAACTGTAAGTAAAAAGCCCCCTTTCCCTTTGGATAAAACAAGAGGTCACCAGTCCACCACTGCCTTCCAGCCTTCGTTGCAACCAAGAACCTTATTCGGATGCCCAGCATACCAGCTTCGACATTAGCAACACAAAAGGATGATGGACGGAGTGCTGACAATGCAAACACTCACCCCCAGTCACAGATCTGGGTTTAATCCATCGTTTTTTTGCTGCTCATGCCATTCCAGTTTGGACCCAGCCATATGCAAATCAGTCTTGACCCTGTTCCCCATGGGAACAGTCCAGCCCGAACTGCCAGACCAAGTCTTCCCTGGACTGGAAACAAGCATCCTGGGACTGGTTTCGGGGTTTCACCCCTCATCAGCCAGGCTAGCTTGAATCCAGTGGCATGGGAAGCACGGGACCCACGTCTGGGCATACCCTTCCCACTTAGGGCGACATTAGCAACACAAAAGGATGATGGACGGAGTGCTGACAATGCAAATACTCACTCCCAGTCACGGATCCGGGTTTAATCCATCGTTTTTTTGCTGCCCATGCCATTCCAGTTTGGACCCAGCCATATGCAAATCAGTCTTGACCCTGTTCCCCATGGGAACAGTCCAGCCCGAACTGCCAGGCCAAGTCATCCCTGGACTGGAAACAAGCATCCTGGGACCGGTTTCGGGGTTTCACCCCTCATCAGCCAGGCTAGCTTGAATCCAGTGGCATGGGAAGCACGGGACCCACGTCTGGGCATACCCTTCCCACTTAGGGCGACATTAGCAACACAAAAGGATGATGGACGGAGTGCTGACAATGCAAACACTCACGCCCAGTCACGGATCTGGGTTTAATCCATCGTTTTTTTGCTGCCCATGCCATTCCAGTTTGGACCCAGCCATATGCAAATCAGTCTTGACCCTGTTCCCCATGTGAACAGTCTAGCCCGAACTGCCAGGCCAAGTCTTCCCTGGACTGGAAACAAGCATCCTGGGACCGGTTTCGGGGTTTCACCCCTCATCAGCCAGGCTAGCTTGAATCCAGTGGCATGGGAAGCACGGGACCTACGTCTGGGCATACCCTTCCCACTCAGGGCGACATTAGCAACATAAAAGGATGATGGACTGAGTGCTGACAACGCAAACACTCACCCCCAGTCACAGATCTGGGTTTGATCCATCGTTTTTTTGCTGCCCTTGCCATTCCAGTTTGGACCCAGCCATTTGCAAATCAGTCTTGACCCTGTTCCCCATGGGAATAGTCCAGCCCGAACTGCCAGGCCAAGTCTTCCCTGGACTGGAAACAAGCATCCTGGGACCGGTTTCGGGGTTTCACCCCTCATCAGCCAGGCTAGCTTGAATCCAGTGGCATGGGAAGCACGGGACCCACGTCTGGGCATACCCTTCCCACTTAGGGCGACATTAGCAACACAAAAGGATGATGGACGGAGTGCTGACAATGCAAACACTCCCCCCCAGTCACGGATCTGGGTTTAATCCATCGTTTTTTTGCTGCCCAGCTTGGCACTGAAAAAATCCAAAGACAAGTCTTCGGCATCGACCACCAGTGCTCCATTTCGGCACCGACAAAACAAAAACTGTACATTACTTTGGTACCGACCACTTGGGCACCGAAAAAGAAACACCAAGCAACTACAATTTTGGCACCAAACATATTCCATCCGCAAAGAGCTTCAGCACCAAAAAAACACCAAAAGACTCTGTGACTGGACAGTCTGTAACATCCCCTATACTACAGGTGGAACCCATTTTGGAATTTATGGACGCTAGACAATCTGTACTCTGGTAAAAGACCCAGACATTTATCACTTTTCTGGAGAGAGCAAGTGGGATACCGGAGTCGAGACCTTGGTGCTAAGTGGAATGGCAGACATCACAGAATATAATTTTTCGAGTAAATGACTGAACATGGAGGTGGACTCAGGTTCTGATGGATACTTCTACCAGACTACATTTGAAAATGTTGAAATAGCTCTTTGCGCTGGCAGATGCTGCCAGAGCTCCATCTCTACACATGTTCCTTCCGGAAGTGACCTCACAGTGTTATCTGTAATGCTACCCCTGCTTTTTAAAGTCACTTCTCTTTTTCACAATTCATCATAGATCTGGCTTTTCTCCCTTTCCACTTGTTTAAAAAATGAATCTGCTTCAGAGACAATGTCACATAAGAAAAAGTCGGGCTTTCATATTTACAGCTTGTGCAGCTTTCGAGATACCTTTCCCAGTCCCCACGATGCCTGCCTTTGTGGTTTGCATGCCTCCTAGCCTATTTTCCTCTGTGACTTCTTGTATTCAACATCTATCAAGGACTGAGTAGAAATGTCTCTTGCATCTGGAGAACATGATCAGTGGCAGAGTTGATGTCTTCTCAGATCCCACTCCTGAGATAGTTATGGAAGGGTGAGATCTTCTCTGAGGAGATTTTATTCCTAATTCAGGATTCACCAGTGGAAGACTTGTCTTCATCCAGAGGGACTAGTCGCTGGTCAGCTCTTCTGATACAGACTCATCCACAGCTAAGTCTTTGATATTGTCCTTGGAACCATGTCCTTCTTTGGTCGATATGAGCCTAATAACAGTGCCCAGCTCTGTCTCCGACTGTGTCCAGGAATGCTGGAACTATTACTGTTTTTTCTGGCATGTGGTGCCAATCCTTCTGAGGAGCAAGCAAGTCCATTGGCCTCTTCCTGGTGCTGGTCAACATGGCAGGGTAGTTCTTCAGCTATGTCAATGACAGCAGAATCTTTATTGGCATGGAAGTTGCTTTACGTTTCGACATCCGCTCCGATACCTTTGTCTGTATCACTAGTTTTGCCACACAATTGTCTAGGGATGGTTTTAGCCACAGCTTTCATGCCTAAAAGGTCAGCAGTGAGCCAAACTCCCTTCACGTTTATTCAGTCTTTGAAAAAGACTTCTTTTTGGGTTTCCAGAACAGTAATGACTTCATTGGGGTGTCCTTGATTGTCCCTAGGCAGTCCTTTTCAGAGGACGTTCCTTCTTTTAAGGTGGTCTTGGACAAGGCGGATGACATCCCAGATTTACCTTTGCCAGTTGCAGAAAATGAAGCAAACGTTTTGACTGAAATACTTCACTCTGGTTCCTCAATGTCAGAGCTCCCATTGACTTTAAAGGGGCCATGTCCTGTCCGCTTTGGAATGGGCAGCTTCTAGGCACATCTCCCACTGTGAGGGTTTTCTCTGTTATTGCCTAGCCGTAATGACCACGCTTTTCTGTCCCTTCATCCATCACCCGATGGTCTAGGGCTATGGGCCCTTCTTTTTCTAAGCAATGATGATGACCCCTTTCCCTCCTCTAGGTTTGAGAAAGAATTTCTGTAGATTTGGTGGGGGAGGAAATTGTATTCTTCAGGTGCCTGGCTCCTGAAGAATACATTCATTTAATACCACCTGGCTGTTGGTGTTACTCTGGAAGAGATGGCACAGCTGGTGTTTCCTTCAACTATATGAGGGAACATTTTGCTTCAGTGATTCAGTGATGGCTTTGAGACTGTTAGAAAGCTTTATAAGTCCAGTCTTAGCACTTTGGACTTAGTGGCCACTTTTCTGAGGCTGTTTGTAGGCACGTTTGCTTGCATTCTATGGACTTTCCTGTGGATGTTCAGACAAATATGCTGGATGAAACCCTTGGTGGCTCCCGCCTATTTGACAAACCGGTTTCCTTGGCATTGAATTGCACTTCTGGAAATGATCCAATGCCCCTCAGGTCTGGAATATGCTGGGAGCGTGCCCCACAGATGACATGGACAAGTAGAAGGTTTTATGAGACTGCAGTCTTACAGGCATGGACATCACTACTGAACTGATCATGGATGTATGTGCCTTCCTGCGACTACTGAGGTTTGGGGTCCCTTCAATGTATACCTGAGACCAGAAGCAGCAGTTTTTTTTATTTGTTCTCCCTGGCTTCTCCTTTTAAAGCTTACCTGTAGAGAGTATGTACCTTTAAAAGAGGAGGTTACATCTCCGACACTCTATGGGAGCCTCTGGGGCCGTTGTTGTACGTGCATTGATTTGTCTTCATTTTTTTTTGGCTGTTTGTTGTACTGTTTTTTATTTTCTCCTGGTCATCTGCTGGTGATTCAGTTTGCCAGTCATTTGGGGGCAATAAACAGTTCTACAGCTGCTGTAACTGTTATTAGGGTTCTCGTTCCTTTGTTTTTCTTTGGTAGTCCTCGCAGGTTATGTTGCCTAGTTTTCTTGCAACCGAGTAAAACATGAAATAACATGGAGAGCTCTGTTCTTAACATATTGGCTATCTTTTTGACAATACTCGTGTCAAAGTTGTGTATGGTGCAGTGGATTGTGCCTTTAGGGCATCGAGGTGGAAGTGTTTTCCATAGGGATAGAATGACGGTTTGGGATTCCTATATTCCAGATAAGGAAGCTGAAGCATACCCTAAAAACATTTTTACCAAGGTAAGTAATATGGACTTTATGGATGTGGCTAAGGCAATATGAAGAGTAGGGTAATGTAAAAAAATACATCCCTGTCAAGTATTGCCTCAGGTGTAACAGCTGCAGCACCTGGAATTAAGTCTGCTACTTTTGATTGCCTACAATGACTGAGCGTCTGCAGTATCAGGCATTTTCTGGCAAAAAGACAGGCACATTTTTTGAGCAATTGTGTATGTTCTAAGGATATTTCCCCACCCCCTCACGGGTGCGTTTGAAAAGGAAGACGTGTAAGCTAGATGGTGAGCGATCTTTTAGCCCATCCATCGTAACCAATGGTGAGGCTAGTGGGAGACATTCCTGTCCGAATTGTTTGAGTGGTCCGGTTCTTCAGTGGTTTACAACAAATGATTCCCACAAAATACAACAAAGCTGTCAGTGATTCCAGCCTAGTGGTGTCTCAGAAAGATGCAGAGTCAGGAGACACATTCAGTGGCATTGGTCAGATGCTTGGCTTCAAGGAGGAAACACCACTCAACCCTAGCACGAGCCTACTACTCAAGCTCAGACTTGAAGGATGATTGGCCTCAAACCTTAAGACTTGCAGCAAAAGGGTATCCATGAATTAGGATCAAGGAATGCACAATTTACTGTGAAGCTGAAGACTGAAAATAAAAAAGAAACACCATTCATCTGAACTCTGAAAACCGCCAGATTGTAGCAATGCTAATATCAGGACCAATAAAACAAAACACTGCATGTCTCTAGAAAACTTTTTCTGGAACTTGCACTGGCTCTGGAGTGATATTTATTGCACTAATACTGTCTCCATTGGTATGAGGATTTACCGGGTGTAAGAAATAGCACCTATCACTTGTTTTTCAGGGATAAAATGCAGATTTTGATTCTTACTGCACTAAAACCTGCATGTTATCGTAATTACCTGTTATTTCAACGCAGTAAAATTCAGAGGGTTTGTCCCAGAGGAGTGGGACATGGTGATATGGCCACAATAGCTGCCAAAAGAGACCCTGTGCGGAAATGGAAGCCCACATAGCCCCTCCACCTCCCAAAGTGGCGAATGGAGAACAGATACGGATTAGTGCTTCAAGCAGGAACAACCCATTTATGAGGCCCAGGGCTGTCCTTGCAAACACAGTAAGATCTGGGGCCGGTGGGAATATAATGGACTCACAACTGAACACAATATTAATTATTGATGAATTATATGGGGATACACCTATGGCAGCAATGATATTGTGTATACCATTCTGTTCTGCCTTTTTCATAAAGTCAACATGGATTATAAATAAAAATTCAGTGGATTTGACCGGCTGAAATTTACTTGGAGTAAATTGCAGAGTGGGATTTATCTGCAAAACTTCTAATTCCGGTATGTCCAGTAAGAGGAGTTACAGAACTTAATGGACCACTGGTACAAAGGACCACCACCTTTACAGACAGACTGACCACAGGCCAAGGCCCCACTTTCTTTCGTGTTTGACTCCGATAAAGATAATCAGCATGAAGTGTAGCAAATCCCAGATCTTCAGCGGTATATGGCGAAAGATGATCTCCTGGACTAATGCTAAAGAGGCCAATGATGAAGGGGAATATTCATATCCCATTAGAACCAGTACCTTCTGAAGAAACACCTGCAAGCAATGGAATGGCTTACCACCGTCAGATAGAAATGCAGGTGGAGAAAGAAAAAGAAAGGCTTCCTCATCTGCTACTCTGGGCAATCGTGACCAAGCTCTACGTGTAAGGAAATGGCCATCCTGACGTTTCTAGGTAACATACCCTTTGTTGAGACCACTCTGTTTGCATTCGCAAAGCAGTCGTGTGGCTATACGAGACAGAGTTTTTCAGTATTCTATTTTTACCAAAAGTCTGTCCACCTGCACTTTGTGGAAGCATTATGCAAGCCTAAGCAGCAAAATGCAGCTAAATGTTCTGCTTAAGAATCGAAACCCGGGAATAAAGCTGGGACAACATGTGTGGCAGGGTGGTGTTGAGGAGGTGTAGTGTGGTATGTTTTGGTTTGGTTTGGATTGTTGTGGCTTTGCTATGCAATACTGTGGTTTAATTTCCCATGTACAATGGTACAATTTTCACTGCCTAAATATATACGTGTTGTATGGCATACATGACCTGAAAAAAATTGAAACTCAACATATACATCTACAATAGATACAGGTTACAAATGGAAAATATAAATTATTTATCGCCATTGGTTTGGAGCTTGCTCTGTCGTAGATTCACATGTGACCCTCTCACCTCAAGTAAAAGGTTACACGTATGTACGTTTAAGCTTTTTATTTATTTCATGGAATCATAGACACAAAGCAGGGTGGATAAAAATCAAATCTGATTGGGAGTCGGTGTCCAAATACATTGTGTGCTGCAGGGATATAAAAAGGATGAGACTGTAGAGTTCTCCCTGCAGGGATAGTTTAATCAGTGATGGGCTATCACATCTGAATCAGAGTGGTGATGTGAGCCTGTCAGATGCTCTCGCAGAAATTTTAGAGAGATGAACGAATGCATAATGACTAGTATCTTTGTGATGTCCTCACTAAGGTTATATAGAGGTGAAGGACTGCAGTGCTATTGACTGTAACTCTGCATATATTATTCATCTGGGATCTGGCAATAGTGCACTTTTACAGTAGGCCAACAGATATTGCAGTAAATGCAATCAGCAGAAAGGCTGCAGTTCCATAGACTTGACAAATTATGTTATTTAATTAGTGTTGAATTAACTTTCTGTTATCAGTTTACACTTTTTCAAATGTGATGCCACAAGTTGATTGCCTGATACATTTCTGGGGAGTTAATATTGAACGTTTTTGAGTTCTTGTACCACTTTAATAGTCTATGATGCAAATGCTGGCCACGTGACAGGACGACTTTGGGACACAAATTCATGTTCAGAGAATGGAATGGCATTTTCTGCAGTGATATCCAGTTGAGGAGACGTAATGGACTTTTATCATCAGGAGAGTCCACATTCAATGTTAAATTAACAAAGCAGCATTTCAGCACAATAAAAGGGCAGACGTCTTTTCTCCCTACAAAAACAATACAAATGAAATAAGAATACACATATTGAAAGTAAGGACTGTTACGTAACACATAGAAACAAAAATGAGATCTCTCATATGAATTTTTCTAGAAGAATAATAGAAGGTGGCAGTTTAATATATTTTTTTCAGATAAAGATTAACAAAGTATAAATATTCAAGAATATCAGTTCAATAATAAATGAAGTCATATTGATAAAACTGTTCATGGCAACTCCAGTATAACATGTACCAATAAAATCTACTCAATATATGCAATTGAATGTTAGACGAATTATAGCAATGTAAAAGTAGAAAGGAATTTTAAGGAAAGGAGAAAAGAGTGTGAAAGAAAGGAAAGAAATAAAGAACGAAAAGATAAGCAAAAACTGCATATTGCAACAAAATGTATAGAATATTAGTTATATGAAGATAAATATACCAAAACTTCAAAGTTATAAAAAAATAACATAGCAAAGTATGAAACTATAAAAAAACACTAAGCTCAAAGGTTTTTGTATATGTAAAGGAATATTAGACAATATATTTAATAAAATACAACTGTAGAGTGACGTAATCTACTGAGACTAAAAAGTTCCTAATGAAGAATCTTAGCAGTATTTGATAAAAATGACGTTAATGGTTCCCATAATTTTACCCCTTGTTCGCTAGTAAAGTTGAAGGTAAATTGTAGCGATCTAGACGGTGATTATGGCACACCAAGTTCCACCACTGCAGATATGAAACATTTTCAGTAGACTTCCAGTTGGAAGTAATCACCTGGTAAGTGATGGCAACAAGCAGATCTCTTAATTTCTGACACCTTTTATTATTAAGCCAAAGATTACTCAGACTTCCCAATAAAAGTGCATTGATGGAAAAGGAAACCTGGGAAAACGTAATTTTTTCAATGGTAGACCAAACATTTTCCCAAAACCTGGTTGCCTCTGCCTCCTGGGTCCTGTGGGATGCAGCTCCCTCTGTTGCTGGTGCATCTGCTCCTCTGCCAGATGATGCTAATGCAGACATGGACAGGATGTCAGAAGAAAAAGGGGGGGGAGTGAAAGGGAGCACTATGTCAATTACAGCACCAACACCACAGATGGCATACACATTACCGTCACACACAGGGATCAGGATTGAGCACCATGCATCGCACTGGCATTCCATTGGCTATGTACCACAGCAAGATGAGAGCCAACCACCGCCAACTGCACCCCTCCTGGGACCCACTAAGTCCTGTCTGACATGGAATGCAACCTAGCTAGGTTACCAGATTTTGCAATACACCCATTACCCTTGAGCTGGATCACGCTGCAATGTCTGAGCTGGCAATAAGGGGCACCCACTAACTGACACCCATCACCAGGAACCTATGCCACCTACCAATTATAGTTACAACGCCCACTGTACTCACCCCCTTGTGGCTGCTGTAATGCCCTTAAGTGCCCATCCAGCTCTGGGTAGGCCACCGCCACTATGCGGACCATCAGGGTGGTCAGGTTCCGATGGGCACCCCGCTGTCGTTGGGAGGCCATCCCCAGCTGGGCCACCACGGTCTTCCGGGCCCAGTGTCTCAGGTCCTCCCACCTTTTCCTACAGTGGGTGCTCCGCCTGCTGTAGACCCCCAGGGTCCACACCTCCTTGGCGACGGTACACCACAATCCCTCCTTCTGATGGGCGCTGACCTGCAGAGGAAACACAGACAGGAGGACACCATTACACATACAATCCAGCCTGTCACACATATGGCCCACAAATCCCATTTCCATCTTCATTGGCACACACATCACCCAGCGCCCACCATGTACACTACCACCAGACATACCACCCCCCCAAAATGACACGATGCTTACATACACATCTCCATGCAAACTTGTCACATGCATCATGCCCAAGGTGTACTCACCTGTTGTTATGGAGGCCCATACAGCTGTCCAATGCGCTCCAACTCCTCTGAAGTGAAGGCAGGGGCCCTTTCTCTGGTCACACAGGCCATGGCAGGATCCAGACAGAGGTCACAGCAGCACACACAATGTAGGTGTTGTCCTGTGGAAAGTCAGGAATCAAGTGAAGATTTAGATAGAAAATGGTGGTCACATCCGCAGCGGTGTACACAGTCACCGCCACCGCTTATCCCCTTTGGCCACTGTACTCCATAGAGCCCTATATTAGCCAATGAGGAATTGCACAGCGGTGCAAGACCGTCTTCCGCCATGATGCCTAACGTCAGCGGAGTTACCTCACTTCCACCTGTCCCCTGATACAGGACAGACGGTCACCATTTAATGGTGGTGGACAACATTCAGATAGTTTATAACTGCATCATTGCTACAGTTTACACATACATTGCCATTCCCAATGTCCCATCACATCAATGCTCAATGTACACTGAGGTGGTGGTCCATTGGTCAAATTGTGACAGCCAACTCACTCTTGTATCCCTTAGATACCTACCACTGCGGATGAATAGGAGGAGGAGACAAGCCCCAGGGTACAGACCCCTTGTGGACTTGGCTACACTGGAGGTCAGGGCCAGAATCACAGAGCTGTGTGCCCAATTGGAGCCTGATCTGATATCAGCTAATTGTCATCCCACTGGGATTCCCCCCTCTTGTGCAGATCCTAACAGTGCTCCATTTCTTGGCAACTGGTTCTTTCCAAGTGACAGTGGGCTTGGCAGCAGGAATGTCACAGCCAATGTTCTCAATCGAGCTGGCAAGGGTTTTGTCTGCCATGGTCAAACACATGCACAGCTACATTGCTTTACCTCAGGTGGAAGATTTGGCCACTGTGAAGGCAGGATTCTATGCAATGGGACCCAATATTACTGGGGCGATTGATGGTACACATATTGCGTCCCCCCCCCCTGCCAAAATGAACAGGTGTTCAGGAATTGGAAGAGTTTCCGCTCACTCAATGTGCAAATGGTGTGCCTGGCGGACCAGTACATCTCCCACGTCACTGCCAAGTATCCTGGGTCGGTGCATGAGGCCTTCGTCCTGAGGAATAGCAGCATCCCAAATGTCATTACACAACTACAGAGACACAGGGTGTGGCTGATAGGTGAGCCTGACTCCCCATCCAATGTATGTCAGTGTATGCCTTCTGGTGTTAACCCCATACCATTGTTTAAGACTAATGTTTGTCCCCAAATACTTGCAGGAGACTCTGGCTACCCAAACTTATCATGGCTCCTGACCCCTGTGAGGAATGCCAGGACAGGGGCTGGGAATCGTTATAATGATGCATAGGATTATTGAAAGGACCTTCGACCTCCTGAAGGCAAGGTTCAGATGCCTCCATCTGACAGGTGGATCCCTGTGCTACTCATCTGAGAAGGTCTGCCAGATAGTAGTGGCATGCTGCATGTTACACAACGTGGCCCTCTGACGACATGTGCCTTATTTGCAGAAGGAGGAGACTGGAAATTCCCCTGTCGCAGCAGTGGACCATTAGGACAGTGAAGATGAGGAGGCAGAGAACGTACCTTCCCCTTCCCCCATAGGTCGTTCCACCTCTTCCTGATGTCGTCCCTCGTTCTTAGATGCTGGCCCATGGTGTTCACCCTGTCCACGATCCTCCGCCATAACTCAATTTTCCAGGCAATGGATATTTGCTGTACCTGTGCTCCAAACAGCTGTGGCTCTACCCTGACTATTTCCTCCACCATGACCCGCAACTCCTCATCAGTGAAACTGGGATGCCTTAATGGGGACAACAGTGTTGTGTGGTGTGTGTTGTGCAGAGGGTGTTGAGTAATGTGGTGGGGTGTGGGATCTGGGGTGCATGACGGATGGATGGGTGTTTGTGGTGTGTGTGTATAGTTGTCTCAGTTGTCTTCGTGTTGTCTCGTGGCAATTATTGGTATTCATAAAGGGTTGTGGGTAATTTGGGTGTGTGTTGTATAGTGCTGTGGGTGTGTGTGGGCTGCGTGTCAGTGTCAGGTGTGTGATTTTCGTTTAGGCCTGTGTTGTTTTGTATTTGGGTGGACATTCTGAGAGCGCGTGTGTGTACCGCCAATGGTTTAGCCCCATTGAATGTCTGCTGTGGTGAATCGTGGGTCTTAATGTTTTGGGCGTTGTTTTGTTGGCATAACGGTATGGGTGTTCGTACCAACACATTAACCATGACCTTTTGGTTGGCGGATTTGTGTATGTGGCAGTATTCTGTTGGTTTGGTGTGTATGTGTGTCATAATATGGTGAACAGATCTTCGCCACCGTGGTGGTATGTTGGCGGCCGTCACCGTGTCAGTAAGCAGGATTTACCGCCAGTGTCATAATGAGGATCTTAGTCTTTTATGAAAAAGGATTGCTACCTCATTTTTACCTTGAACTGAAGGAGAAAGATATATTTCCCCCACCCATAGTTTCCTAAGCTTGTGTGAATCTGCATTTGTCATGTGAGTTTCTTAAAGAAGTGCTAAATGACAGTGTAAGCGAGAAAGCACACGTTGGCGTTTAACTGGGTTCACCAAACCTTTAACATTCCATAACATCCCGTAAAAGGGCCCCACTTAGAATTTCAGTGTCTGCTTAGCAGACACTGAAATTCGCGATGGGTGCTACTGCACCCGTCGCACCCCTTCCACTCCGCCGGCTCCATTCGGAGCCGGCTTCCTCGTGGAAGGATGTTTCCCGCTGGGCTGGCTGGCGGCCTTTTGGCGGTCGCCCGCCAGCCCAGTGGGAAACCCAGAATGACCGCCGCGGTCTTTTGACCGCGGTACGGTCTTCTGGCGGTTCCCGCTTGGCGGGCTGCTCCCGCCGCCTGCCAAGCTTGGAATCACCCCCAAAATGTCATTTCGCTGTTGCTCCAAGTTCCATGTCCTCATGGCAATGCTGACGAAGGAAATCTCGAAGTTTAGCAGGATCTTCAAATTAATAAGATGTTTCCTTACATATATCTTAAAGATGCAAGGATGAAGTAAGTTGTATCTTATATTCAAAGATTAAAGTTGTGGTAGAAACTCCAAAAAACATTTGCATCTAGCAGCTGTTGCATTAGAAACGTCTTGGGAAAGGAAAACCTTATGGCTGAACCATTGTAGATGTTTTATGTTTTTAGCTTCTACAAGAATCCGCATTACATTGGTATGTTGAAGTAGAAGTATAATTATTCCCCTTGGCTTTATGGTTTTCTCATTTGCAGATCATTTTGGACCCAGACGATGCGCCCTTTGTATTTTGAGTGGACCATGGTCTTGTAGCTGAACAATAGTAGGTAGTATCCGTTGTAAATATGTGTTCATATTTGGTCCTTCTGAGTTCTCTGGAATACCATATAAACTAAGGTTATTCATTCTATTTCTGTTTTCTAAATCTTCAGTGGCCCGCTTGAGAGTCTCAATTTCTTTAGTAAGTATGTTCACGTTTGGAACTGATTGCTCAAGCTTGGTAATCCTTTGTTCTGTTGCAGTAATACGCTGGTCATAAGAAGAAAGTTTATCTTCAGTCCTTAGAAGCGAGGCCTTTGTTTCTACCACAAAGGGCATTAAGGTTTTAAGTTCTTCCATAACATCATCCAAGGTGAGAGATGATGGTGAGTTTGGAGGTGATTCTGTGTCTTTTTTTATGTTGTTTAACTATTTCAGAAAGCTTCTTGGGAGTTGCACCAGCAGATGAGGGCAAAGCAACCTGTTCCAATTTTTGTTGTGCCTTCCATTATAATCGACAAAGATTTAGGAGGTAACTTTAACTTTTGAGCCTTGGAGCGGTCAATACTTTTAGATGAGAGGTAAAAAGAGGAGTCTTTATCATTTGACTTTGGCGGTTTACCCATAAATAAAATAAGGCAAAGTTTGTTGATCAAAAAGAACCAAAATAATTCTTTGACTTTAAATTAATAGAAGAATTTTTGCAGTTAATGTAGATTGAAGCAATAGTAACGTAAAGCAATTGTAAGTAAAAGCCTTACTAGAATTCTTCACATATCAAAATTGGAAGGCCGGTAAACAAACTGTATTTCACCTCAGAAATTCTGACAGAATAGCTCTTTGCAGTCTGTAAGCTAAAGCAGCCTCCAAAAGCAAAGAAAATTAGTCAAATAAAGGTCATTACCTTCCAACACAGAATTCACAGCCAGAACATTGGGGGGCATATTTATACTCTGCTTGCACCGAATGTGCGTCAAAAATTTTGATGCACATTCGGCGCAAACCCTGCCCCATATTTATACTTTGAGCCCGACCCCGCGGACGTCAAAATCCTACCATGTGCGTCATTTTTTGGAAGGGGGAACCTGCCTTGCCTTAATTATATGCAAGGTAGGCGTTCCCTTCCAAAAAATGACTTTAAGGCCTGTGCGCCTTATTTATACTCTGGCGTCATTTTGACGCACAGGAGGGGGCGGGCCTTAAAAAACGGCGCCCAGCCTGATGGGCGCTGTTTTTTTAACGCCTGGGTCAGGGCAGGCGTTAAGGGACCTGTGGGCTCGGAAGGAGCCCAGAGGTGCCCTCCCATGCCCCCAGGGACACCCCCTGCCACCCTTGCCCACCCTAGGGGCAAGGGTGGCAGGGGGTCCCATCCCAGGGAAGGAAAGGTAAGTTCTGGTAAGTATATACGGCGCAAGTCAGGTGTGAGGCCTGATTTTTGCCTCAGACCTGACTTGCACCATTTTTTTACGCAAACCCCCATTTTCCCATACGCCGGCGCTGCCTGGTGTGAGTCTTTTTTTTTTTTTACGCGTACCAGTCCGCAGCGCCGGCTAACGTAATTCCATAAATAAGGCACCCGCATGGTGCGTTGGAATGGCGTTAGCCGGCTGTAAAATGTTTGACGCACAACTGCGTTGGTGCAGTTGTGAGTCAAAAAGTATAAATATGGCCCTCAGTTTCCACAGGCTAAAGATAAGAGTCATCCATTCTGTCATAGTGTTCACCTCAGGAATTCCTGTCAGGCAATAAAGATGTCATCAGAAAATTAAGTGCATTCAATTTCCCTGCTGTAATCTGAAGACTTTCTACCTCCAGGGACGAAACAGAGACATCTGTGGAAGGACGACACCTTCCGACTTCAAAATCTGAACTCTAGAGATAACTATTTGGAGTCCGTTTGTCGTCTTATGTAAATTAAGCTGAGGCCGGCTGGGAGGCTCAAGTTCCGGTGGCCATTATGTGCGGCGTTCGCAACGCGCTCCAATAGAAGGTGGCAGGAGCAGCATAATTGCAGGAATTCAGCTCATGCTATAAAAAGTCATTAAGAAATGAGTGTTGTCCTGAATAATGCCATTACTGATTGTTCTTATTCCCCCATGTTTTATGGTCCAATAGATGGAAGAGTCCTTGTAAAGAATGACAGTCAGTGCACAACTGCACATATGTAATTGGTGTAAGAATAGGTAATGGCCTTAGAGTAACAGGTTCTCCAAGTCCATTATTCAGCCTTATGACCCCCTAAGCCTTCACTCACACCTGAGTGCTTGCTTACACCTACCAAGAGCTAGGGTACCACCACTCACGTGCTCCATTGGTGCACCCACATTCATATCTAGGTCACACCCACACCAGCTAATGACTATTGCGGACTCATTCACAAGTACAAACAAGTAGTGTGAGCTCATTCACACCAGCTGGGATGTGGTATTGCCTAAGACCTACTGAAAGCTAATGTATCTTTGGTCAAAAGTGCTCATTAGCATGCCCTGATTCATACAAGGTGTGCTATAGGAAGCCTGCGTACATTGCCGCTAAAAGCTTAGTTGAATTCACACCATCTGAGCGCTGATGTGCAATGATTCCCATGTGCAGAGATGACACACCCTTATTGCCGTTGGCTGAGATTTTGTGTGATGATCAAATACCCACACAAAGGACTAATGTCCCATCACACACACCTGCAAGAATATAGTGTAGCCTTATTCACACCTGTTAACTAGCGGCCCCCTGAAGAAATTGCGACGCAACTTCCCCACCTCGATTTCCACACAAGGTGCAGGCTACTATCTCTCTTGTACTATCCAAACTGGATTATGCCAACGGCCTCTTCCATGGATCATCTCTATCGATTGTGAAAAAACGACACCATATACTGTATTCAGAACACAGCTGCCAGGCTACTATTACATGTAAAGCCACAAGCCCACATCTCCTGTCCCTTGAGAGAACAACACTGGTTACCTGTTACCAGAAGATCCATCTTCAAGCTGGTTTGTATCACCCACAAAGCTATACATGGAACAGGACCAAAATAACCAAATACGTTCAACAAAGAAACCTCCGCTCAAGATTAGCACCCCACCTTAGAACACCACCATACAAGAAAAAGACAATAGGTAGTAGTACATCCTTCTCCGTTCAAGCAGCCAAACTATGGAATTCATTACCCCCAAATATAAGATCCACGGATAACTATCTTGCCTTCAGAAGACTATTCAAGAGTTGTCTCTTTCCTTCATAACCACCATATTCAAACAGCAATGGACTGCATATGCCTGTGTTGATAAATATTTATAATCTGATTATGTGTATATTCTAGATATGTATAGTTCTTAAAAATATGTATTGTTACTATTTCATAATAATAAATTATACACATACTCTTTAAGCCTGTTTAACAAATGTATATTTACTCACGGTCATATAAATATATATATATGTTCGATGGCATGTGTAGCTGCAGATACACATGCTGTGCATATACTTCTGCCATCTAGTGTTGGGCTCGAAGTGTTACAAGTTGTTTTTGTTCGAAGAAGTGTTTTCGAGTCACTGAGTGACTCGTCCTCTTCGGCTCCATTGCGCATGGGCATCGACTCCATTTTAGATTGTTTTCTTTCCGTCGTCGGGTTCGGACGTGTTTCCTTTCGCCCCGATAGTTAGATTTGGAAAACTTTGAAAACACGTCATTTTTCGTCGGTATTGTATCGATCGCGTTACATCTTCTATCGACACTTCGGTATTGTCGGAACAGACATCTCTACTCGCCCTTCAGGGCGCGCGTGCCCAACTCAGGCCTGGTCGGGCCGACCGCGTGGAAGCCTCATGGGTCGGACTCCATTCCTGTCCTTGGTGCCACGCCAAATTCCCTTATACAGACCAACACCTAGTCTGTAATCTTTGTCTTTCCCCAGATCATCGGGAAGAAAGTTGCGAGGCCTGCTGATCCTTCCGATCAAAAAAGACACTTCGGGACAGAAGAGCACGAAGGCTCGAGATGGCGTCCAAAAGCTCCAAACATCTCGACGTCTAAGAGGAAGAGATCATGCACACAGCAGCCTCCGTTCGAGGTTCCGACTCCGACCAGGAATCCGAGAAAGACAGACCGGTCACGGCAGGACAACACGTGAGCATACCTGCCCCTGTACCATACCAAAGACCGAAATATAAGGCCTTGGGCACACCATTCCCGGAAGGCTCGACCCGAAAGTAGACACCCGGTGACCAAACCGCCTATTCGGCACTGAAGAAGGCCACTCCTCCGAAACCATCGGAATCGACGAAAGGCTCCGTGTCCAACTAGAGCAAACACCGCTCTTCGGAGTCGAAATTTTCGAAAATCACTTTCGGAGCCGAGACCATCCACAACACCATCCTTTTTGATACCCAAAAAGCCAGCTTCGGAGCCGAAAAGAGCAGGTTACACAGAGGAGCATGGACTTTCTATGACACTCAAAGAAAGCCATAAGACTTGTGAGGAGGACACCCAAGAACAGCCAATACTTGAAGTGATGGACGAAAGGCAAGCCAGGATTCATATCCACAAAGAAACTGGCAGAATATTAACAGCACCTCCTTTAAAACCTAAGAGGAAATTGGCCTTTCAGGAGGAATTGGACACTACACACCCTCCAGCTAAAGTGCCAAAGCCAAAGGAGAGACCACCACCTCCTCAATGTTCTTCTCCTAATTCTCCTCCTCACTCTCCACACCTGCATATCTCTCCTACCAGTCCTACACCAATGCAGTCAGCTTCACATTTGTTTGACTTGCAACAAGATAATGTAGACCCATGGGATCTTTATGATCCAGATTCCATTCCTGACAACAACCCAGACTGCTATCCCTCTAAGCCTTCACCACCTGAGGATAGTACAGGGTACAATCAAGTACTAGCTAGGGCTGCAGCATAACATAGTGTCACCATGCACACTGAACCGTTGGAGGACGATTTTTTGTTTAATACACTCTCCTCCAGGCACACAACATACCAGTCGCTCCCTATGCTCCTGGGCATGCTAAAACATGCTGATCAAATATTTAGCGAGCCTCTCAAAGCAAGAACAATAACTCCCAGGGTAGTAAAAAAAGCCACCTCCCTCTGATCCTGTTTATATAATTCAGCATCTCCCTCCAGACTCAGTAGTGGTAATCGCTGCCAGGAAAAGGGCAAACTCACAGTCGTCAGGTGATGTACCCCCACCAGACAAAGAGAGGAGGAAATTTGATGCTGCAGAGAAGAGAGTGGCATCCCAGGCAGCCAGCCAATGGAGAATAGCCAACTTACAGGTGTTGTTGGTTAGATACGACAGGGCCCCTTTGGGATGAGATGAAAGATATAATTCAGCATCTCCCCAAGGAACATCAAAAGAGGGCACAGCAGATAGTGGAGGAAGGGCAAGCCATCACCAATAATCAGATTAGGTCTGCCATAGACTCAGCAGACACAGCTGCCAGGAGCGTCAATACTGCTGTAACAATCAGGAGGCATGCATGGCTCAGGTCCTCTGGGTTCAAACCCGAAATCCAACAAGCGGTGTTGAATATGCCGTTCAACAAAAAAAAACTTTTTGGCCTAAAAGTGGACACTACAATTGAAAAATTGCATAAGGATTCAGGCACAACAAAAGCTATGGGTGCACTATACACCACACAATACAGGGGATCCTTTCGGAAACCTCAGTTTAGAGGTGAATTTAGGGGTCAAACTGCAGAAGCATTCACATCGCAGCCAAAACTAGCCTACCAACCTCAATACCAACAAGGTGGTTTTAAGAGCACATATAGAGGGCAGAACCCCAGAGGTAGAGGGAAATATTAAACACCTAAACAAGCCTCACAACACACTAAAGAGTGACTTGTTTCATTCCCTTCCACTCCACACGTCCCCTGTGGGAGGAAGACTACAAATGTTCCACACCAATTGGCAAAACATTACCACAGACAATTGGGTACTATCAATTATCCGCAATGGTTATTGCCTAGAATTGATACAAACTTCCCCAAACATTCCACCAAAACCACACAAACTATCCACAGAACACATCAGTCTGTTTCAGGGAGACGTCAAATCTCTATTACTCAAACAAGCAATAGAACCAGTGCCACAAAATCAAGTAGGGACGGGAGTTTACTCACTGTACTTCCTGATTCCCAAAAAGGATGGCACCCTAAGGCCAATATTAGATCTCAGGACCCTCAACCTTTACATCCTGTCAGAACACTTTCACATGGTAACTCTCCAGGATGTTATCCCACTACTCCAAAAACATGATTTCATGGCAACATTAGATCTCAAGGATGCATATTTTCATATACCCATCCACCCGGCCCACAGAAAATATCTCAGGTTTGTCATTCAAGGAAAGCACTATCAATTCAAAGTGTTACCCGTCGGAATAACAACAGCTCCAAGGGTATTCACATAGTCCCTAGCAGTAGTCACAGCCTTTCTAAGAAGGCAAAATATACATGTCTTTCCATATCTAGACGATTAGCTGATAAAATCAGACAGTCATACGCAATGTCAAAACCATGCGCATTACGCAATACAAACCCTGCACACCCTAGGGTTCTCAATAAATTACCAGAAGTCGCAACTACAACAATATTTTGGTTCAATTCTAAATACTCAAAAAGCACTAGCAAGTCCAAATACGCAAAGAATACAAGCATTCCAAAATATAATCACACAGATACACACAGGTCAACAGTACACTGTCAGATTTGTCATGAAAATATTAGGGATGATGGCATCATGTATTGCAATCGTCCTACATGCAAGATTAAACATGCGGCCCTTACAACAGTGCCTTGCACAACAATGGTCACAGGCACACGGTCAACTTCAAGATCTAGTGTTGATAGACCGCCAAACATACATGTCCATTCAGTGGTGGAATTCCACAAATCTAAACAAGGGGCGGCCTTTTCAAGACCTGGTGCGTCAGACCATAATTACAACAGATGCATCAATGATTGGCTGGGGAGCTCACCTCAACAATCACAACATCCAAGGACAATGGGATGCCCAACACAAACAGCTACACCTAAATCACATAGAGTTGTTAGCTGTCTTCCTAGCACTCAAAGCTTTTCAGCCTGTTCTCACTCAGAAGAATGTCCTGATCAAAACAGACAACATGACCACCATGTATTACCTAAACAAGCAAGGAGGAACACATTCGTCCCAACTCTCCCTCCTAGCTCAAAAGATTTGGTAATGGGCAATACACAACCAAATTCACCTGGTAGCACAATACATTCCAGGGATACACAACCAACTCGCAGATGTTCTCAGCAGAAATCATCAACAAACACATGATTGGGAGATTCACCCTCAAGTACTTCAAAATTACTTTCAACAGTGGAGAACACCAAAAATAGATCTGTTCGCCACAAGCGAAAACGCAAAATGCCAAAGCTTAGCATCCAGACACCCACATCCCCTATCCAAGGGCAATGCTCTGATGGATAAGTTGGTCAGGGATATTAGCTTACGCTTTTCCCCCCTCTTCCATTCATTCCATTTGTAGTCAACAAATTGTGTCAAAATACACTCAATATTATACTCATAGCGCCAACATGGGCCCGTCAACAGTGGTACACAACATTGTTAGACTTGTCAGTAGTACCACACTCCAAACTCCCAAACAGACCAGACCTGTTGACACAAAACAAAGGACAAATCAGGCACCAAAATCCCAAAACACTTAATCTAGCGATTTGGCTCCTGAGGTCATAGAGCTTGGGTACTTATAACTACCATCAGAATGTATGGAGGTTATTAAACAAGCAAGAAAACCCACTACTAGACAGTGCTATGCTAACAAATGGAAAAAATTGTATATTACTGTCAATCTAACCAGATTGCCCCTCTTACAGCATGAATACAAGATATTGAATGCTATTTCCATCATTTACAAAAATCTAATTTAGCATTTTCTTCCATAAAAATACATCTTACTGCAATTTCAGCATATTTGCAAAATGTACAGCACAGCTCTTTATTTAGAGTTCCTGTTATTAAAGCCTTCATGGAAGGCTTAAAACACATCATTCCACCCAGAATACCTCCAGTTCCTTCTTGAAATTTAAACATAGTGCTTACACGACTTATGGGCCCACCATTTTGACCTATGCACTCGTGTCAAATGCAATTTTTAACATGGAAGGTTGCCTTCCTAGTCGCAATTACATCATTGCGAAGAGTCAGTGAAATTCAAGCTTTCACTATTGAAGAACCCTTCATACAAGTACACAAACATAAAGTTGTACTACAAACTAACCCTAAATTTCTTCCAAAAGTGGTATCCCCTTTTCATATCAATCAAACAGTGGAACTACCAGTCTTCTTCCCACAGCCAGATTATGTGGCAGAAAGAGCTCTACACACATTAGACATTAAAAGAGCACTAATGTACTATATAGATAGAACAAGACCATTCAGGAAAACTAAACAAATGTTTGTACCCTTTCAAAAACCTTATACTGGTAACCCCATTTCAAAACAAGGATTAGCAAGATGGATAGTAAGATGCATCCAAACATGCTACGTTAAAGCCAAAAGACAACTCTTAGTTACTCCTAAAGCATATTCCACAAGGAAAAAAGGTGCTACAATGGCTTTTTTGGGAAACATACCAATGGCTGAAATATGTAAAGCAGCTACTTGGTCAACACCACATACATTTACTAAACACTGTTGTGTAGATGTTTTAGCAGCACAGCAAGCCACAATAGGTCAAGCTGTACTCAGAACATTATTTCAAACAACTTCAACACGCCACAATAGGTCAAGCTGTACTCAGAACATTATTTTAAACAACTTCAACTCCTACAGGCTAACCACTGCTTTTACGGGAGGACTAACTGCTTTGGAGTCTATGCACAGCATGTGTATCTGCAGATAGACATGTCATTGAACGGAAAATGTCACTTACCCAGTGTACATCTGTTCGTGGCATGTTCCGCTGCAGATTCACATGCACCCTCCCACCTCCCCGCCAGCCTGTAGTTGTTTAAGTTAACAACATTAGTACATATGTAGATATACATATATTTAACATTCCATTAGCATAGACACCTCTTTTCTTTATACTCTATCACACCTACCTTACCCTCTGCGGGAAAACAATCTAACATGGAGTCAATGCCCATGCGCAATGGAGCCGAAGAGGAGGAGTCACTCGATCCCGTGACTCAAAAACACTTCTTTGAAAAAAAAAACTTGTAACACTCCGAGCCCAACACTAGATGGCAGAAGTATATGCTCAGCATGTGAATCTGCAGCGGAACATGCCACAAACAGATGTACACTGGGTAAGTGACATTTTCCATATATAAATAAAAGTAAATAACATAAAATCTAGAAATAAAATTCAAATGATAAATAATTAAATTAAATTAAAAAATAAATAAATAAAAGTAAAATGTATCTCTCTCTATGTGTATGTGTATATATATATATATATATATATATATATATATATATATAAAAGTGAAAACTCTAACACCCTTATGATAGGAGATAGACATTTCAAAATCAGAGGTCTTTTTAATTGTAATACTGATTATTGTGTTTACTGCCTAATTTGCCCTTGTGGCAAGTTGTATATTGGTAGCACAATCCATCGAGCAAAAAAGAGGGTTCTCGAGCATATGAGAGCCATCAGACACAATGATCAGAAGTACCCGGTGGCAAGACATTTTCAGATTATGCACAATGGAGATGGGAATAAGCTGAAATTCCTAGTGATTGACCAGGTGATAAAGGATCCACGTGGGGGTGATAGAGTTGTAAAATTGAGGATTTTAGAGTCAAAATATATTATTGATTTTGAAACCCTTGCCCCACAAGGATTAAACCTGAGTGAGGAACTAGCTGTGCATTTGAGAGTAAATTCAATTCATGTTCCAGTCTGATTCGATTTCAGATCAACAAACCATTAATTGCATATAAGTTTACATTTGTATCTCATTGTTGGGACGGTGGGGTTAGTAATTAATATGTGTTTTGTGGAAGTATTTATAGCACTGGTGTTTTATGATTGACCAATTTGTAGATTTATTTATTCTTAGATTTTTAAATATATTTATTATATATTTATATATTTAAATATATTTATTCATGCATTGTTATTTATAAACAACTTGGATACTATATCAAGAGTAGATTGTTGAGACATGATGCTTAAATAATGGAATAATATGATGTTAAGATGGATAGGATAAATACATATGGGTTGGTATCTAGTAAACTTCTTTTAGGGTTACAATAAAAATATTTTGGTAATTAAATTTGTACACTTTGGAATTTTCATATTTTTGAAATTTTTCTTAAATATTGGGATTTGTTTTTATAAGAGTAAATACGATTTTTGATATGAGTAGACGTTCTGTGACCCAATGAGAAGACAGTATTTCAGGTGAGAAAATTGGAAAAGCAGGCATAGTGGATGAGCTGGCAGTTTGCTATTAATGAATTAAGGTAATTAGAATATTTTCAATTTAAGATTTAGAAATGGTATTGATTACACAATATTGTATTTGGATATTAAAAGGCAATAATTTTAAATTAATGAATTGATATGAGTGTAATGGTATAATAATATTTCAGGACAAATTGTGGTAAACATTATGTTATTTCTAAATGCTTTGTTATGTGAAAAGCTACACTCCAAAATGGCTGCCATATTAGCCTATCCTGGGGAACCTGTCTTCGGAATTGGTCCTTTGTCCATGTTTTTTTATTTAGGTATATATTTGATTAGAATGAATTTGAATGGTATTGTGAGCAAGGCTACGTCCGAAACGCGTCCATAAAATAAGATTGCATGGCCATGGTGTCCGGTTTTCCTTTCCTGGATTGAGGAAATTGCTTAAAATTGAGATTTTTGGGCTCCTGGGACCCGCACCGGACCGCTTAAGAATCTGCCTCGGCACTTTACCAGGACATTGTTTGTTTGTTTGGATTTCTTCAGAAGTGCCGAAGCGGCTGTACGCGTAAGGAATTCGTTGTATTGAATTTGTTGTATTGAATTTGAAATTCTCAGCATTTAATTAAGAAGGATGAACCTGTTTCCCCGCGCTACTGGATTTTCTGCACGTGTGAAGAAGTTGCCGTATTGAAACGGAATTTGTGGACAGAATTTATTAATTATAAAGTTGCTTTCCGCGTTGGTGCAACGGCACACACGCGCGGCTACGTTTGTGAGAGCTGGAAAGGAAGACTGCGACGCGGAACATGAAAACGCGGCAGCCGACGAAGACAGCGGCTCCGCTTAGTGTGCAATAGGAGAAACAGCAATTTGCCTGCATGGTTGAAGGAACTTTTCCTTTTGGAAGCAAAGGAAGTTCGGCACACACACGCGGCTACATTTGTGAGAGCTGGAAAGGAAGACTGCGTCGCGGAACATGAAAGCGCGGCAGCCGACGAAGACGGCGGTTCCGCTTAGGGTGCAATAGGAGAAACAGAAATTTGCCTGCACGGTTGAAGGAATCTTTCCGTTTAAAAGCGGAGGAAGTTGGATACAATACGGAGGCTCCGTAGACCAGAAGGAGAACTTTCTGGTGATCGGGAGCCCGAATTGAAGCTGCGTGTGGGGGCTTGTTGACATTATCGGTCTTTTGGAAAAGAAGTAAAACGGTAATGTGAAATCCCGAAGGGTTAGTTTATAATCAACAACTTTGGTTACAGTGCTGATTAATGCTGAGTTATGAGCATATATATTGAACACCTGTCTCTCAGGGAATAATCAAGTTAAAAGCCAATAATTTTAAATTAATGAATTGATATGAGTGTAATGGTATAATAATATTTCAGGACAAATTGTGGTAAACATTATGTTATTTCTAAATGCTTTGTTATGTGAAAAGCTACACTCCAAAATGGCTGCCATATTAGCCTATCCTGGGGAATCTGTCTTCCGAATTGGTCCTTTGTCCATGTTTTTTGATTTAGGTATATATGTGATTAGAATGAATTTGAATGGTATTGTGAGCAAGGCTACGGCCGAAACGCATCAATAAAATAAGATTGCATGGCCATGATGTCCGGTTTTCCTTTCCTGGATTGAGGAAATTGCTTTAAATGTATATATATATATATATATATATATATATATATATATATATATATGTGTGTATATATATAAATATAAATAAATAAATATATATACTCTACTCATGTTTATACTAACCCACTACTAATTCCTCTTGGGTTCCGGAGTAGCATGCTGCTCGCCAAAAAGCACTTTGACATCTCGTCAGGGGTAGTAAGAGCTATATAAATGCAATTACATTACATTACATTACGGAACGTTGAGATGTTTACAGTTAATTCCATGGTGTATATATATATGGAAATTGCTGACAGACGTTTGAAATTTGCAAGATAAGTGATGCGTTAGCAGAAATCATTTGCGGACAAATATGATTTAGAAATATACATCATTTTACAAGGAACTTGATATGACTACTGAAAATGAAAACAAAAAACGGACTTTCATTGTTATAAATACCGAATATGTTTTGTATTGTATATATTTTTTCCCAATCTATTTTGTTTTATATAAACAGTAGAGTATGCTTTGGAGCTCCATAGCATATCTGTGGACATGTAAAAGTGAACAGCTTGCCATCTGTGTTGTAAATAAGCCAGTCCTGTTATTAAGCAGGGAACATGTCTGCATATGGGTAAATCTCTCTCTCTCTTAGGCATGAGCACTAATAAACACACATCCACACATTTACTACTAGACTACAAAAGTCAAATTTGAGTTTATTACCAAAATACGTACAGCAAAATGAAAGCGAAAATAAATGTGGCCTAATAACACGTTATTTAGAGCAACTATACAAATAAATGCACCTAGAGTGCAAATGTCAAATGTGAGTTTATTACCACAGTACAGTAAAATTGACATGGAAGAAATACTTTTTCATTTTTCGCAGCTTGAATATAACAATTACTTATCTAAGGAAACAACTAACCTAAAGCCACAAGGTCTCTTTTATGTGATTTTACCATAATGCACAAATGTAACTCCTTGAATAAAGATTTGGTGTAAGTACCTTTTCTTAAAACAAATGCACATGAAAAAAAATCATGGAATAAATTACATAGGCAGGAACACAGAGTATAATAATAATTTATTACCATTGTTGAAAGTGGGGAGGGACATCATAGCTCACTTGAGTCATGGTTCTTCTCCATACTAAATAATTGTAAAAACAACAAATTACACTCTGTGCATCTGCACAGATATATTCATACATGTAGTCAACTTTGTCTCAGAAGTAAAAGTTAATTTATTTGGGGTGTGCCTTTGTCTGTGAATGACCAGGATGAATTTGTACTGATATTCTTGGGAAGATGGGGGAAGAGAATGGAGTTTATGTGAAGGAGTTGTTTTGAAAGAGGACACCCGGAAGCCATTTTGGATGGAGACTGGGGTTTCTAGCACTAGCGTATCGAGTGTACATGAGTATTTGTCCTAGTGGGGTCACTGCACCAGG
Source organism: Pleurodeles waltl (assembly GCF_031143425.1). Lineage (NCBI taxonomy): Eukaryota > Metazoa > Chordata > Amphibia > Caudata > Salamandridae > Pleurodeles > Pleurodeles waltl. Next base: position 638,605,547 of record NC_090446.1, on the reverse strand, counting down.
AAGTGCTGCACTAAGGTATCAAAGGCTGAGCTTCTTTACACTTACAGTGCAAGGGATCCTATGTTACGCATGGAATTGCTGTGATTGTAATGCTGGCACTGTGTCAAGTACATTACTGTAACATACTCTGTCGGGTACTATTCACAAAGTTTCTACTGTGGGAAGTTGTATTCTACTCAGGGGCGGCCCCTCCACAAGAGCTAAGTGGCGTCACCCAGCTAAAAGAAATGCCCCAAGAGCTGAAAAATAAAATGGTAATAAACTTGTCTTTATTACCATTTTATTTTTCAGCACCTCATCCTGAACCGAGTGTCAGGACGGGGCGGGCAATTGCTGCCGAGTGGCAGCAGGGAGCTGTGCACTTGTTTAAAGTGCACATGTCCCTTTGGCAAGGCCATCTTGCAACAGCCAGCCGGACATGCTCACTTTAATCTTCTCTAACCCAGCTGTCTTTAGGCAGCTGGGTTACATAAAGCACAGACTTAAATGTTCTTGTGGGAGCTGAGAAGTGCCGCTCCCACCAATCCTGACGCTTCCTTCATGCTGGTTATCGGCATGAAAGCAGCACCAGGATTAGCTAGTGCAGTTTCCTAGGTCCCGTTGCACTTTGGAGCCAGGACAGAAGGTGAGGCGACGAGAGGAGAGGTGGACATCCTAAGGTAAGTGCCATTTTTTAAAAATTATTGCACGCCTCTCCTGGCCCTCCCCCATTCTAAATACGAGCCACCTGCAACTGATTTTACTTCTAACTTGTGACTTCTCCTGAATTCCTTTTAGAAAGACTCACTTAGTCCTCCACAAAACTTTGTGCATCGGGAACTCTGTGATTAGAAACAAGGGTGGTGTCCACAGATTTTGTGATTTCACAAGACACACTGAGTTGCAAGTTTTCATTTTCTGCGTTAGAAACTATGGGGCATATGTACAAAAAAGTGGCGAAGGGCAGCGCAACAAGTGACCTTGTTGCTCTGCCCTGCCCCATAGGGAAATGGCAGAAATGCAATGTATTTATGTAATACAGTGCATTTCAGTCCTTTCCTGCTGTGCTGGCACAAAATGTACTGCCTATCGCCAATGCAGGCCCTCTTGCACCGTGGTGCAATGGTGACGGCGTTGCATGCAGGATTGTTTTGGAGCAGGAAGGGTCACTTACGCAGTGTAAGGCAACACAGCGATTTCGCTGCGTTGCCTTACACCATAAAGCCAAGGACATGAAAAGACACGAAAAGTGGATTTGTGTGGCGTTGTCGATATGGGTCGGTAATTTGCACGGCCCCAGCGTAAACACAAAATGACGCACCGGCGGCACAAGGGGCTTGTAAACATGCCCCAATATGTGCATACGTATTTTTCTGCAGAGCTGCTGGATTAGGAGTTTACTTTCTTATCATTCCTCAAATACTGAATCACATTTAGACAGTAAGGTAAAATTTAAGGTAGAAATTTGGGGCTTGTTAAGAACAAAGTTCTCGATTGATAGTAGTGAAGCCTCAATCCCACAGGATTTCTTAAGCTGCCAAATGGAACTACACAATGGTCATTTAAAACTCTTCGGTACAGTCAATCATTGATCTCTGCATAGGCTACAAATCAGAGAGAGAAACAGTTCTGTGGCTATTTTTCTTGAGGATGACGTTTGGGTAAGGTCACTAAACAGCAGTCAAACGATAAGGAATCAGGACTTTAGACCTTGAAGTGTGAGATAGGGAATCCGATCTCTGCTCCTCTCTTAACAGGATCTGGATAGTCTTTGCTTTGCTCCCTACTGCATTTGACTTTTGGGGTACGGGTTCTGTTTTGTATTAATTTCACTTTAAGGAACTTTGGCCCGTATTTATACTCCGTTTGCGCCGAATTTGCGTCGTTTTTTTCGACGCAAATTCGGCGCAAAACTAACGCCATATTTATACTTTGGCGTTAGACGCGTCTAGCGCCAAAGTATGAAGAAAGAGCGTCATTTTTTTGCGTGAACGCCTTCCTTGCGTTAATGAGATGCAAGGAAGGCGTTCCCGTCTAAAAAAATGACGGCGAAGCAAATGCGTCGTATTTATACTCCCGGGCAAAAATCACGCCCGGGAGGTGGCGGGTCAAAAAACCCCGCATTTGCGCCACTATTTAACGCCTGGGTCAGGGTAGGCGTTAAGGGGCCTGTGGGCTCAAAATGAGCCCACAGGTGCCCTCCCCTGCCCCCAGGGACCCCCCCTGCCACCCCTGCCCACCCCAGGAGGACACCCAAGGATGGAGGGACCCATCCCAGTGAAGTACAGGTAAGTTCAGGTAAGTATAATTGTTTTTATTTTTTTATTTTTTTTGTGGCATAGGGGGGCCTTATTTGTGCCCCCCTACATGCCACTATGCCCAATGACCATGCCCAGGGGACACAAGTCCCCTGGGCATGGCCATTGGGCAAGGGGGCATGACTCCTGTCTTTACTAAGACAGGAGTCATGAAATGGCGTCTGGGCGTCGAAAAAATGGCGCAAATCGGGTTAAGACGATTTTTTAGCGTCAACCTGACTTGCGCCATTTTAAGACGCCCTAACGTCATTTTTTCCCAACGCCGGCGCTGCCTGGTCTACGTGGTTTTTTTCCACGCACACCAGGCAGCGCCGGTCTGATTGCGCCGTCTAACGCCATTCCATAAATACGGCGCCCGCATGGCGCTTCAGAATGGCGTTAGACGGCGCAAAATTTTTTGACGCTAAACTGCGTTAGCGCAGTTTAGCGTCAAAAAGTATAAATATGGGCCTTTGTATTTCTCTTGGAGCCTGTTCTACTCAAGATATCTATTAGAAGAGGACAGTTACCATATCATGGATGAAAAGGGCCTGTATGCTTTTGGTATCCATATGAATGGCGCAGGTTTTTCCTCAGTGGTTAGAAGATGCATGTGCAACCAATCACAATGTTCTCCATCACCGTCTGGTACTCTGGTTGGCACTTTTTCTTCTTGCGGTGGGACTTCTTGCCCTGCACCTCCCGTGGGCACAGCAACCTCCTGACGGGAATCTTGGCGTAGATGGGGATACTACTCATTGAACGGTCCTCCTGCATGGTAAAGGGGTTGATGCAGCCTGTGCACAGGCAGCGGGCCTCTGGGATGTCCACAGGTATGCGTGACTCATCATGGTTGATGCTGGGGAGAAGGATGAAAATGTTAATTTAATTTCGATTTACCTGAGTGACACCCTGAGCTGGCTCTCCTATCTTGATGTCGGGATATTTCCAAAACATACAAGTTCCTTAAGCATAAATTGCATTGGAAGAATTACCTGTAGTTTTCTGCAAATAAGGTATTCGTAGAAGCTAGTTATAAAACAAAGGAACTCTTCTTAAAAACAGAAATGTGTATGTCGAACAACGTAAAAAGTTTTTTAAAGCATGTTGTTGTTTTTTTTTTTTTTTTTTTTTATAGAAGCAGACGTTTTGGTTGGTCTCTTTGTAACCCTACAACATATACAGACATGCCCGGAAAATATTAAGCTTCGTGAGAATTAAAAAATATATATTTTACTTAAAGAATAGTAAATGTTGTGCTTGCAGCTGTAGGTATAGGTGTAAAGATATGGATCGAGGGATGGTAAGCGGAGTAATTAAAAGACTGTGAGCCTTATACGGTGGCTGCCGGGGGGCGGGGTGGGGGGGGGGGACGGGGGTGGAGGGCGCCAATGTAAGGTGAAGGCAGGAAGATTATATGGGCGCACCATAATACCCTTGTCTAACAATCTGTCTCCACAAAGGTGTGTAGAGGAACACAATGGCAGCAAATTTAATTTAACAAAAGAAAGACTACATTGCTTTGATAGTCAGTTTTTCTCATGTACATTTCACAGTGCCTTACCTATCCGACGATGTGTATGTGAGCTACATAAACTGTCATTACAAGATCATCGGAATAACGGCTGGTAAAATCGTCTCGGACTAAATCTGTGACTGCACCGTGTGGTTTTAGCCTTGGCAGTTGTATCGCCCAATTCCGATGTTTTGAGCTTGAAATGGAAAATAATGCACAGATGTGGTTTATCTACACCTAAAAAAAAGTCTTCCCCGTTACCGATCCTGTTTTGTTTCAAAGCAAATACAATTTCGCAGAAAAACCCTACATTGTGGAATTACTGCAGAACTCATAAGCAGAAGTTCGGTGCAACCACCATTGTCTCTAATAAGCAGTTTACACCCCCACCCCCCCGGGAATGAGGGCAATAGTGTCGGTTTTGGACAAACCCGATTTTGTTACACGTGTACTTCACAGACTTGTTGTATGACAGACAGTTATGCTCTTAGTGGGGCCTGTGAAAACTGTTAGGAACCAGGAAGTGAGACCAATGACGCGAGGTTCAAGGATCACACAACTGCACAGCGCCAACTACACTGAGAAAGAGTTAGGGCGCTGGAATGGGTAGAAGGGTAGGAATTAGAAAAGAAAAAAACTGACCAGGAAGTAATGTAATCGGGGCTGCGATGGCTCAGGGTGACCAGGCATTTTTCTTATAACAGAACATTGGTCGAGTGAGGGTCTCTTCTGTGTGTATTTTCTGTTTTTTTTGGATTCGGGAACCGTCCGAACAGAAGTATGTATAGTAACAAGTCGATACATAAGGAGAGGTGCATGTTTTTTCTTAATACTTAAACCAATATTAGAGACCTTTATCTCTAGGCACAATTCAAAATTTACAATTTATTTCCATACCTACATTGTCACACCCAGAGATTACAAAATGGAGAAGATGGTGAGATTAAATGTTGAGGAAGAGCAGGAGGACTGACGTGAAGAACAGAGGGATCTTTCAACATCTATCACTACCGCAGTCAAAGTATCAGTCTGTAGGTTTACATTGTGCCCACGATATCGACTATCACAATATCATGAAGGTAAGTGCCGTTTACTTTTATTAACTCTGCTATGGGAATATTTTGGAGCAGAGTTGCTCGCGCATGGGTGACTTGCAGTAAGTGGAACATCTATAAGAGGAAGGAAAGAATCTGTAGAGTCACTCTGCGTAACTCTGTAAGAGACATCTGTGTTCAACGCATCGGTGGTATATGGAGGTTCTCTTCAGGGTGGGTAGAGCTTGGCAAAGATTTAGGGCCATATGTATGAACACATTTCCCCATTGAAGCAGAATGGGAAAAACCCTTTGGTACATCTGGCCCTTACTTGCCTTTTTTCTCACAGTAGTAGACCAATGTGAGCTACTGACATTCGATACGAGCACCCCAGGGCCAGCTGCAGGTAAAGATATTCTGAACTCCTTAAATCAGTGGTTCTCAATCTTTTGACTTCTGTGGACCCCCACGTTATCATTACTGGAGCCCGGGGACCCCCACTGAATCATTATTGGAATCGGGGGATCCCCCGCTAAGTCATTAATAGAAGCCGGGGACCGCAGCCTACACATTGTCGATGATTCAAATCGAATAACAAAACACAAAAACTATAGAAACAAGCATTCAACAAACACATCCACAAATGATAACATATTTTATTTAATTTGTAAACAAATATAAATAAAACAAATTAAAAAAATAATAGGAAACTTGGAGATTTTCTAAGTTTAATTGAAGCCACACATCCTCCATACTTTATTCTGTCTGATGCATCTACACTGCTCCCGCAAATCAATCTGAGGATACTAATATAATTTTTAGCCTCCAATTTCAAATTCCTGGACATTTACAGTACGTTTTAAAATCTGTTAATATTATTTAATTTCCTAAGCAGCCGCGGACCCCCTGATGAGGCTTTGTGGACCCCCAGGTGTCCTCAGACCACAGGTTGGGAACCAATGCCTTAAATGGTTGATTTTTAGCTTTGTAAAGCACGCAAATACTCAGCACAGTGTCATGGCGCTGCAATCCTTAAGGCAGCAAGTGGGTAATGCTTGGAAGAAGTGGATTTCAGGAGTTTGGGACATCGGATTGGATTCAAAGCAAATGGTAAAAGGGAGGCGATTCTATGTCTGATAGGTGATAATAAGAAAAGAGCATCCTCAAAGTCACGATCTTGGAAACCTTGGGATGGTGACAAGATGAGAAACTGTGGGAACAAAAAAATTTAGACTGAGAATATCAACAAAACGTCTAGGACATATAGCTAAGGTGGAAGGACGTGTACAGAGCCTTGTGGTGGAAACAGCCTGATTTAATATCTGTAGTGGACTCATCCTAGCCATGCCCCAGTTCATGGGGCTGTATTAGTTCTGGTAACGGATAAAGCACCCCAGATATTGGGTTAGAAATTTGATTTAGTTCTGGAGATCTCCACGTGTTGTGGATTAATTTAAGAGTTCATCTAAAGAAGAACAAGGGGCTGGGCAGTAGGCAAAGCTAGGTTTAGAAAAACATGGGGGTAAACATCAACACTTTACACTTGTGACTGGATATATCTCCTGAGAAGCAAGGGATTGAAAAAGGCAGACTTGTATGGTGCCAGGTCAGGCAGCTAGTGGTACCTAACCTCACTGTACTTTTTCACAGTATGCCTCCTGATATGGGCCATAGGACATCACCTTGTAAGGCTCACCCAAGGGGCGAGTAAAAATTTGCTGGGGCTCATGGTTCAGTTAAATAATGCATGCACTCCAGGGGTCTGTGTTTGACCTCATAGTGCATGTTCTGGTCACAGTAGGCCTACTCAGCATTCAATCCTTCTGAGGTTGATAAAATAAAGAATTGTCATTAAACTGGCTAACACTTAACATCCCTTATGTGCCAATAATTTCAATGGACACCCTTGGGAGTGCATGTGTGCTCTACAAATACACCTATTTTGTTGTTTGGAAAGTGTGAGGACATCTTTGTCCGGTGGGACATATCCTTACCTTGAAAGGTGTAAACAAGCTATCTATGTGCCATTAGTGTTTGAAGGAGAGCAGGTTTCTTTACATTTCATAAAATGTATGAAACACAGGGCACAGAAAAGGGTTTAGTTGAAGCTTGGAGACAAGAAAGCTCCTCTGAACGTTTCAACTGGCATAAAAATGTTGGATAGTGACTTTCCACAAAAGGACATTTTGGTGCCTGTGACTCATTGTGATTCAGGAACATTTCTGCCTGGCACAGGATACTTGACTTAGTATCAGCACCCAAGCCAGGTCCTTTGATTCCTGATGATGTGTCTGTTTACTGTGACTGTTGTACTTTTCCCAGGGAGATGTTCTTCGTAGAAGGCCAGGGTATTCTGCACCCACTCAGACTGGTGATACAGCAGGTAGTAGCACAGGGGCAGTGCTACTAGTGGCAAAAGAGGAAATCAGGGCAATCTTAGAACGAGGAGATTCAGCTGCCATGATTATGCTGGATCTTAGTGCCGCCTTTGACACAGTGTCACAGTCACACCCACTCCTTCTTCAGAGATTGGAGGAAGTAGGAATCTCAGGGGATGGTGGCTAAAATCTTTCTTCGGGGCAGAAGCTTTCAAGGGAGCAAAGGTTCCTGCTTTTCATCCATCATGGGGTTCCTCAGCACTCAGTCATCATTGAGCCCTACACTATTTCATTTGTATGTCTGTCCGCTAGCAGAGATTGTACAATCCCCTGGCTTAGCCTTAGTGTCATACACTGATGACACTCACATTTTTATGGCATTTACCCCAGAGACCAGTCAAGTGTCCTCCCGGCCTAATTACTGCCTCAGTGAGGTCATAGAAGGGATTTCGAGAAGTTGTCTTAAACTAAATGGTGATAAAACGAAGGTCTTGATGTTTTGAAAGGACAAATTAAGAGGGTTGCAACTAGGCTGGCCTGAACAATTGAGACAATTTCCCACCCCAGGCCCAGCAATCAAGATCCTAGGGTTCTGGGTCAATGAGAAACTAACTATGGAAACACAAGCCAAAAAACTAGCAGGGTCCTGTTTTGGGATCCTTAGATCCCTGAGAAAATTTCTACACATGCTACCTTTCCCATCGTGGAGAATTGTGGTGCAGGGTCTGATCAATTCACACCTAGACTATGGTAACTACCTATTTTTGGGAAACCCAAAGTATGTAATAAATTGTTTCCAAGTAGTCCAGAATGAAGCTCCAAGAATTCTGTATAAGATCCCTTTTAATTTCTGGCTTCTATTTCAATTCTTGCTAGGATATGGAATATCCTCCCCATGGCTAGTCGGAAGCAGCAGTCTGAACTCCTCTTTAGAAAACTTCTTAAAACCTATCTCTTTGATCTATGAATCACGGGGAGTCTAAATTGGTGATTTGAGAGTGGTTGTTCAACTAGTGCTGGGAGGCCCGGTTTGAGTAGCCACGCACTATAGAAAACCTGATTGAATTGAATTGATTTTTTTGTAGTGATTTTACTGACAGTGTTTCAAAGCGTCCTGAAGCACCCATAAGATGTCTTCATAGCACAATATAAAACGTAGATGGCATGATATTGGTACTCCAGAATTAAAAGACTGACATTTAGGAAGTACAGAGATTTCCAACTGGAAGACGACAGAAATGGGAATCTGCAAAAGTAGAGTTGTTCGAGGAAGGCAAAATTCCCAAGCTGAAGAAGAAATATCTCAAGCAGGAAGAGCAATTAGTGAAAACATTTATAGATACCTTAGTAATTGGGGAAGTTGTAAAGGGCTAATGAGTGGCGGGGAGTGGAAGTAGAGAGGCAACTGATAAAAAGCTGGATGAGTGAAGAAACGCTTTTGTGAAGTCTTCAAGGTGGAAATAATTGACATATGCCGAGAGGTGAATGGCAGAAATTCAAATGGTTATATATTTCAGCTTATGGAACTAAATCCTACTTGCAAAACCAAAGATGAGTAGACAATAGGATCTGATGGGATACCCAACAGTGGGAAGATGATGGGATCTGATGTAATCCCCAATGGTGGGTAGACAATGGGACTTGATGGAATTTTGAGAGCGGGACAATACCTAATGGTGTACAGACAATGCAACCTGATGGATACCTCTCAAGAAAGCAGAAAAGGGGGTTAATGGGTTAATGGCTGATGTGTTTAATAGGGTAGTTGAGGCAACTTCATTATAAGAGGACAACAGAAGAAGAGGATAATTGCTGCCGGGCCCAGGCTGCCAGCATTACGTCTGCAAACCTGACTTTGTGCTAGGGAAATACATAGAAAATTTGATGGAAAGACTAATTGGGGCAGTATGATGAATAAGAAGCCAAGGAATCACCAACACGCTGCAGTGCAGTGTTACCAATGAAGGCTGTCTGATAATTCTAATAGGTGCCAACATGATCCAGAACCTAAATAAAAGTAGGGGACAGAAGCGTCATTCAGATTGGACTCAGAACTCACCTTAGCATGGGAAGGTGACGTTAATGTACTTCCCTGTGGTGAACTGAATATATAACTATTTAGTCCAACAACCTTTGCTTTTACTTCCCAGATTTTGTAAGTGTTGTCTTTGGTGTCCGCTCCTTTTCAATTTTGGCACCCACTTTTTCAAATTCCTTACCATTCACCATTATTTCCATTCCACCTCATTTCAGATTCAGGAAACAGAAAAAAAAACGTCTTATTGTAAATTTCTTACCTAGCTTTTTTTCAACTTCAACAAAGGGCACATAACCTTCATGCTTTATAGTGCAAAAAGACAGTTTAGATGTTAGAGCATGTTATAAACCTTTTATAACACAACATAACAGACAAAACGGCACACTGGTGGGTCGAGTTCATTTTTCTGAACTTGTGTGGGCTGCGGAGTGCCACAGGGATGAATATATAGACCCCCTTTATCATGGTAGAGGCGAAGACCAGGAAGGTGTACATCTTTGATAACACCATAAGCATTCTTAGAGATGGGTGAGGAAGGTTTCTGAAAAAATGCAAAACTGCTCTGACTGATAAAATAATTAAAATGAATTAGTGACTTTTGTAGCATTTGTGGTGGGGAGTTCCGAAAAGTAGTAGACAATGGGGTAAATACCACAGTAGGCCCTCAATAACAGAGGAGTACAGAGGATTCATAGCTTCAGAGGTCTCACATTTTCCATGTATGAGGAAGAGCAAGAGTATAAGGTGAGTGAAGGGGATGAGGTGACCACATTGTCTTTAACTTGTTAACTAGTGCATGCCATTATTATGGTTTAGTTTGTATTCAAAGTTCTTTGGAATGTTTCATCTATGGAATGCAGAGTCTGGGCAATTGTTTTCTGACTGACTCTCTTCAAGGTGGAATAAAGTCTTCTTCTGCTACATGGATTTGTCTGCTTTTTAACAACAGTGACTAGTTGCAGAGGCATCCTGTCATGAGGAGGCAGCACAGGAACGGAAGAACCATCCAAACCGTGCTAATGTTATCATTTGAGGAACCATTTTAAATTTGGGAACTTCTGACCATCTGACCCAGTGAAGTATCTCTTGGTAGTGTGGATTTGGATATTTGGAACTTATTTATGCCTGGAATAGTAATTGTTTATCTCACTGGATGGAAATGTATATTTGAACAGGTGCACTGTTCTGAGCTGGCAGCACCATTGTGATGAGTATCATCTTGTGTCTGGAATGCTACCTGCCACGCTGCAGCTTGTGGTGTAGAGAAGACTCGCTGCTGCTCATGGTGTGATTGGTGCAGTTTCTGCATCACTGTGTGGGAAAGATTTCATTAAGTTGCCCTCACTGCATGGATGGTTACCCTACAATTGCCAATTTCAGTTAATCCAGTTTTAGTTTCAGTAACTTTCCATCACCGCATGTGTTATTATAATTCAGTTGCCGGTGGGAGTTGTCTTCAGTCAATCTACATTGGTCATTTTGACCAGTCATCGGATTTATGGAGAGTACTATTTAATTGAATCCTATATTTTTATGAGACACTGTAATACTATTTTAAGACACCAAACAATTTGATCCACCACCACATTTTTACAGGATAAAGGGGAGCCACCTATACCTTGGATGAGGTGGAAGGAGGGGTTAAAGGAGAAAATAACATACTTTTACACTGAATTGGATCTGCGGGTCAGGTGGCTTTCAGAACATTACCTCAAGTGACGTCGGCAGAGGGTCAAGGAGATATTGATGTGTATCAAAATACACTTTTGAGAATGGACTTAGATTTAAGCCAACTGCCAACATTGTGTTGAATAGATACAAATACTGTACTAGGGCGCAAAAGGAGGGAGAATCATTTGATGAATTCCTTACAGCTCTAAGAGCGTTATCCATGACTTGTAATTTTGGTCCCATGACGGACAAAATGATTTGGAATCAAATGATAGTGTATGTGAAAAAAAAAAAAAACACGAGAAAAACTATGGGTCATGGATGATCCAAAATTACAGGATGCAATATCCACTGCTAAAGATTTAGAACAATCAGAAATGTGGTTATCTATAGTAAAAGGCACTAGCATACAAGTGGGAAAAGATGAAGATGTCTGTGTTGTGAAACGTCATGATGAGTACCAGGGGGGATGGTAATAGCATCAGTGCTTTGCGTTCAAGCAATTCTGGCACTTTAAAGACATTTTAAAAACATGAGGTCAATGCATGTTATAGATGTGTCAGCAACACACATATGCCTCTTGTGTATTGTTTCCTGCTATCAATAAAGAATGTAAGAAATGTGGCCGCATTGTACATTTTGAACGTATGTGGAGGGGATCTTAAGAAGATTCCTGGACTGAAGTGGAATAAAGTTGTCATACGCCAAGGAAGTTCTAGAGAATAATTCTGACAGAAAGTAGGTAGAGTCATCAATAGCGGAAGGGGTATTGTATAACCCATTCAAGAGGGGAGCGTTGATGTTGATGATACAGATCAAGTGGTGAGGAACCCACCCAAGTGTTTTGTTCGGATTTCCAGGGTGGAATTGGAACTGATGGCAGATTTATGTTCTCCATGGACCATAATTACTCTGTAGTATTTTCTAGAAAAGTTTAATGGTGTTATAGGTAACAATCAGCTATAACATTCTGGCATAACAGCAGGGAGCTTTCATGGTTCAACCACTGATATGGAAGGTTATGTGTGAACCTGGAGTTCAAGTGCAGATGCGCCCAAGTCAAACTATATTTGGCTGCAAAGGGAGTGAATGTTTTGGGGTGGAGAGATCAATGGAAGTTGGTAATTATTTAAATTCACATTTTGCATAACTTGATTGGCTGAAGAACACGTTATATATTGAAGGAGGAAAAGAAGAAAAATGGGTGCAAGAAAAATCTCCCAATGTTTGTAGCAAACAAATAGGAAACTTGAAGGATTTTGTGCTTAAGATCAGGATTAAAAGCAATGCTGTTCCTGTGAAACAGAACTTGAGAAGAGTGCCTGTTAAGGGAATAGTTGAGAGGAATGCTGTGTGATTTAGTAAGAGAAGGAATAATAGAAGAAATAGAGTCAGCTGAATGGGTTTCCCTGATTGTTTTGGCTCGTAAAGCTGACCAGAAGTTGGCATTATTTGTGCATTTGAGGGCTTTGAAGGCCATTATACTGACAGAGTGTCATCCGCCTCCTAACATCAACGAGGTAGTGTCAATGTTGGAAGGTTCCAAGGGCCACAGGTAGGAACATTCGGAATTGCAATTTCCTAATTGCGATTACATGCGAATCGCAATTAGGAAATCGCAATTCCAAATGTAAGAAACTACATTGAGTTTCTTTTGTGATTCCCAGTGGGTCGCAAATAGAGCTACCTCCTTAATATTAGTGAGGTAAGGCGCAATTTGTGACCCACTGGGAATCGCAAAGATCACAGGGATGTTGGCCTGCTGGGGTCAGCAGACCACCATGCCTGTGATTGCTTTTTAGTAAATCAATCTTTTTTTTTAAAGAAAAAAATTAAATGTTTCAGTTTCATTTTTTAGGAGTAAGCAGTTGTCTGTGAAACCACTGCCTCTGCTTAAAAAACGTTTTTGCATGCATTCACAAAGGGGAAGGAGTCCCTTGGGGGACCACCTGCGAATGGGTTAACACCAGTTTGAAATTGGTGCTAACTGTGATTGTTTTGCAATCACTGTCACAAAGCGATCATACATACCATTCAGATTATGTATAAGGAAGGGATGCCCTGAACACACCCATTACTAATACTGAATTGCAAAACCCAAATTGCAATTTGGGCTTTGTACATCCCAAAAAGCATTTTTGCGAGTCAGCCCATTTGTGACTAGAAAAATGCTTTGTACATGTGGCCCTAAATGCTTTTCCACTCTTGATCTCAGGTTTGCGCACCATCAAGTTGAACTGCCTGAAGACTCAAAGCAACTTACAGCTTTCTTCACACCGCAAGTCCTGTATCAATTAAATAGGATGACTTTTGGGCTGGCATCTGCAGCCTCAGTGATTCAGAGAGCCACGTTTCACATTTTCAGAGATGTAAATAATTTTGTAAAATGCTTCCAAGATGATATTTTAATATTTTCTAGGAGTGAGAAGAAACATATACAGTACATCTCTGAGGTGTGCAGTACATTCGAGAAGCATGGTCTGACCTTGAAGGCATCTAAATGTAAAATGTTCAAAAAATCGGTGGAATACTTGGGTCATACTCGGTCAGGTTATGGAGTGTTGCCAAATGTATCTAATGTAGAAGCTATAATTGAGGCACCAGCACCTGTTAACAAAGAGCAACTACTGTCTTTTGCTGGTATGTGTGAGTATTATAGCAAATTTATTAGGGATTTTGCTACCAATATGGGCCCATTAAGAGAATTGGTGAGACAGAAGCTGAGTATGTTGCGAAAGGTCCAACGCTTAAGCCATTCTGTATGGGAAAAGAGTGTACTGCTGCAGATGTCAGTATGTATGGTGTGGGTGGCACGGTGACTCAGGAGAGTGGCAAGGATGAATGGATTACAGTGAGTGAAAGGGAGTTGCTGGTGTACGTCTGGCCGATTGAACACTGTAGGAACTATTGTGTGGGTAGCAAATTTGTCCAGAGAATGGATCACAAGCCATTAGTCAACCTATTGTTCCCTGGTGGAGGATGGAATTCCACAGCGTGCACTGCTGGGCTCACTTCAAGATTACAGGAATATACTTTCAGAACTGAATTTGTGCCAGGAAAAAGAAATGTGACTGCTGTTATTTTTTTAATCTAGATTACCATGCCAACAATTTGGTGAGGGAAATGCTGTGAGTGAATGTGATATGGTTGCTACCATTAAGGACATAGGGCCTGATTTAACAAAAGTGGTGCAGTACCCAATCACTTTTCTTGCGCCCTTTAGCCCCCCCCCCCACCGCCACCACGTTTGCACCCTATTTAATATACGGAGCACCATGGTGCAGGGTAGGGGCAATAGAATGCAAATTTTTAATGCTATTGATGTACTGTGTAGGATTAGCACCAAAATGTTGGCGCTAATCCTGCACTGTAGATAGGGGCCCATTGAAAGCAATGGTGCTGTGCAGACGTTAAAAGTAGCCGCAAGAAATGATGCAGTGTAATCTGTTAGAATCCACTGCCCCATTTTTGCGGTCCACCCTGGCGGGGGAAAGCCCCCCTTGCATACATTATGCCTGGCACAGGCACAATGTGGCACAAGGGGTTACAAAGTGGGGCAATGCATGCATTGCGCCACTTCATAAATATGGTGTGCCGATTTTGACCTCGGGCCACATTAGTGTAAAAAAAAAAATAACGCTAATGTGGTGCAAGGAGGCGCCAGGCCCTTTTAAATCTGGGCCATAGCATCAACGGAATTTGATGGCATTTCAAAAGATTACTGGAAGGAGAGTGAGACAAAAGGTACAGTGTTGCAAGCTACTAAGAAGTGGGTTTTGGAAGGTTGGCCCAAATGTAGGAGATTGTGCCGGGTTGCTTATCCATGTTCAAGGTGGCAGAGGAGTAATAAATTGAAGGTGGTCTGTTATTTAAGAATGGGAAGAATTGTTCTCTTAGTACTGTGAACAAGATTATTCTCAAGTTGACTCACAAGGAACATCCAGAAATGTGTGCTGTGAAACTTTTGGTATGTACATATTTTTGTGGCCTGGAATGGATAGGATGGTGGACAGGACTGTGACACAATATGAAGTGCGTGCCAGCAGTGAGAACATTTGGAAATCAGTACCACTCCTCTAAAGCCAGTGGAGTGGCCAGAGTTTCCTTGGCCAAAAGTTGCATCTGATATATCTGGTTTAACTTTCTTCCTATGGACACATGGTTTGCTTTGGATATGATTGATTTACATCCTAAATGGCCGGTGGTGAAATTGGTCTAACAAACCTCGACCAATTAAGTGGTTGAGTTTTTTTAAAGAAGTATTTGCGGGGAGGGTTGTCCATCTGTTTTAGTGACTGATAATGGTGAGCAATGAGATCCTCTGATATGGAATCTTTCTTAAAACACTGCAGCATTAAGCATGTAACTACTCTTTACAAACCACATGAGAACGTTCAAGCGGAGAGGGTCAACCATGTGTTGAAAGATTATATTACAGAAGTACACAGAAGTGAAGGCATAAGGAGGAACTCATTTAGAGTCTGAGAGAAACATTTTGGATGTACTGTATTACTCCATATACCACTACTGAAGTTGACCCTTTCAAACTGTTTAAAAGCAGGGATCCTGTTTCAAGTTTATGCCCCTGAGGTTCAAAATAAAGCGTGGGGAGCGTGGAAAGGAAATGTGATTTGAAGATTTTAATGAAATTGCACAAAAATCAAAAGAAAGCAGAACAAAAGAACGGTATGCTGCGAAGTGGAATGTGAAGGCACTTGAAATCAATATGTGTGTGGACTGGGGAGTTGGCTTTGAATTTGCCAACCAAGTTTGGGGGTAAAACGTGTTTCCAAATTTGGGAAGGCTATAAATGGAGGGAAACTGCTGTTTACTAATTGTGCTGTGACTGTGAAGAGGGTGGCCAAATATATGGGGCCATTGCCGGTGAGTGATGATTTTAATGATGATGAGGCAGACGATGATGACATACGTTTTCTTGTCAATATTAATTGGGAAGTTCACCAGGGTATTCAGACCGGGCTGGACAATGAGAATGCAGTGTCGCAACATGACCTGAGTGGTCATTAAAGTTCATTGTTACAAGATAATCTGAGTGGTCAAGTGAGTGGAAAGAATTTCAGTGGGTCAGAATTGGAGAGTGATATAACTTTGAGGCCAATGCGGGGTCCCCCTCAACCCCACATCTGGAGTAGGATGTCTTTAAGGCAGTGCTCCGGGGATACTGTCTATCAGAGGTGAAGGGGATTCGAGAGAACAATATTACAAGAAATTAGCAAAGCTGCAACCAGCCTACGGGAGGTGGAACAAAAACGCCCTGAACATCCTGAGTTGCAGGTAGCGCTGCTGGAGGCCAGGGAGAAGGTAGCGACATAGACGAGTGGATATGCTCATTTGACTATAGGACCTATATGGAAAAACCTCATGCAGAAAGCGACCGCCTCAGATGCCTACTGGCCTGGTTGGCTAACCTGACTCAAAGGGGAATACCCATAGTTGAAATACACTCCTCTTCAGGTGACTCACTATATTCTCAAGCGCCCATTAACGATAGCTTCCTGCAATTTTATACAACACTATACATGAGCAAATTCAGCTTGGACATCACTGCAGTGCAGGAGTTTCTGTCGCATATTGCCCTCCCCCGGGTAACAGCTGATGAGGCTCATAGTCTGGGATAAGATGTTACCAAGCAGGAGATCCTTGTAGCAATTAAAGACCTTGCAAAAGGCAAGACCCCGAGTTCGGATGGGCTTCCAATGGAATTCTAAGCGGCCTACTCCACAGAGTTGGTTCCCCAACTGGTGAGAATCTTTACGGCCGCTAAGCACTTGGGTAGCCTCCCAAACACCACCTGAGAAGCCCTAGTAGTACCAATCTTGAAACCAGGAAAGCAAACAACAGATGTAACAACATATAGACCGCTCTTCATGCTAAGCGTGGATTACAAAATATTAAGTAAAGTTCTTGCCAACAGACTCCTCCCTCTCATGTCACAATCATACACCCTGACCAACCGGGCTTTATTCCAGGTCGATTCAGGTTCTGGTTCAGGTTTGGGCAGTACGGCCAAAAATGTGTGGAGATTGCTCGCTATATTGGAAGCTAACGCTCAGGAGTTGGAAGGAACAGTCATATTAGCGGTAGACATTGAGAAAGGCTTCGACAGACTAGAATGGAAATACCTGTATGGGGGGATTTGTTAGCTGGACAAAGTTACTATACATGAATCCAACGGCGCTAGCCCACACAGGACACAACAAATCACAGAGCTATGCAGTGGAGAGCAGCACGCAGCAGGAATGTCCCCTCTCATCCCTTCTCTTTGCTATAGCAATGGAACGGCTAGCATGTATGGCCTGAGTGCATAATCATTATAGAGGTATCCGGATTGGCATGGTCCTGCAAAAGATAGCACTATATGCGGATGACCTGCTATTATTCCTAAGTGACACCCAAAATGACCTGATTGGGGCGAGAGCAATGCTGAGAGATTCTGATGCTATGTTCGGACTGAGAATTAATTTGCAAATGTCTTGTCTCGTCCCTGCCAGGTCCAAAACACAACCCTGCGATCTTAGATGGACAAATCTGTGAACCTAGATGCCTAAACTACCTGAGGGTGAAGAGTTATCATAATACAGCAGATATCTTTGAGGGAAACTTGGAGATGGCTGTGAGGAAATTAAAGACTCATATTGATTTCTGGAAAACCCTGCCGCTAAAAGTGAGATCAATACAAACCAACACCATGGGATCACTGGACTCTCTGCAGGCTCGCTGGGAGGAGGACCTAGGGAACCCCATAATTGAGAGCCTGGGAGTCTATTTTAGAACGCATATCCAAGATTTCTAGGAATGCTTGTTTCAAATTGATAGGGTTCATATATTACAAGGTGCCTACCTCACCCCGAGAGAATTAATACATTTTTGGGAATCAAGTACGCCGCTTATTCTAGGTGTGGAGAGGTGAATGCCAATTTTCTCCTCATGATTTAGGTGTGCCTTTTTCTTACAACATATTAGGAGTGGGTTGCCACAGTACTGGCGAGGCTGACCAAAAAGGCCATCCCAAAACACCTGGCTATTGCCTTCTCCACTGGTTTCCACACACAGCTAAAAATACGGTCACTAGTAAATTCCAAGACCTAACCTTAATCCTTATTAAACGGGAGCTCACACATCACTGACAGGTCCAGGGGGGCCCGGAGTTGATATCATGGCAGCGAGAGATGAAAAAATGGGAGCTCTGTGAGGGATCACTTCTGTTGAGAGAGGACCGCCGAGGCATTGGTAAACTAGACAACGCCAGGGTATGGGAGATACTGGTCAACGGCATAAACAATATGGACCAAAGCTCCCACAATAGTGCTGTCACACACACCCTCTCATGAACACCAGTACTGCAACCCCCAGGTAAGCCATGAACTGGTAAATACCATTATCTTTCACATGTACCCCGACTTCACGTCCAGGACTCATACGACAAATATTAAGCCAGAAGAATCAATAGGAAGCTGCGTGTTACAGATGGGCTTTTTACTAGTCCTATTGGAGAGCCCTTGCATAGTAGGAAAAGTCACACTCAGACGATGCACAGACAGGGAAGGCAGGAGGCTGACTGCTAATATTGTGTCTCTGAAGATGATTATCAATATCACTATGTATTGCCTATTACCTGTTATTCCCACTAGTTGGGGATTGTTGTTATTTTTGAAAATGAATAAAATATGTTTAGAAAACAAAAAAAAGCCAAAAGATAATGTAGCCTCAAGAGTCAAAGGTGCAAGCAGGATTGGAAGGCCACCTACCAGATTTGCTGAATTTCCTAAAAGTTTGTGATATTTGCTCGGTTTGTACATCTTGCTATGCTTCTTTTATGTATATATGTTTATTACTTTGTGTTTGTTTTTTATTTAGGTTTTTGTTTAAGTTATTTTTTAAAGATGGGGGTTATGTTGCAGTCTCTTTAACTTGGTAACTAGTGAATGCCATTACTATGGTTTAGTTTGTATTCTATGTTATTTGGAATGTTTCCGCTATGGAATGCAGGGTCTGGACAGTTGGTTTCCCACTGCCTCACGTCAAGGTGGTAATGCTGTGATGCCAGAATAAAGTCTTCTTCTACTACATTAATTTTCCTGGTTTTTAACACCATGTTAGCTTGTGTAAGACACTGGCAAATCCCCCCTAAAGCGCTGTGTCTGGTACCGAAGTCAGTTCATGGTATAGGCACAGATAGATTACTGACAGCTCAGCAAAATATCAAGATGGTGCCAAGACTGCATCAGAACAGAGAGATGCAAATGCTATAATCATTATTATTGCATAGAGAGAAAGGAAACTGGATATTGGACAAAGACATTCAGATACCTCAGGGATATAAGATTCATCTGAGGATGTGAACATAGTTCAAGAGGTCACAAAATAAGATTTATCTGTGGCGGCTCAGGGGTAACTTGAGAAGCAGTTATCGGAAAGAGTGGTGTGTTCATCGAGATGGCTTTCAGCAGGCAAACTAAGGCAAGTAGCAACAGAGTTTAAACAAACCTGACACCCACTTTCCACGAAATCCTTGTATTTATATTATATTTTTGGGAAAATGTAAAATTGGAAAACAGCAAATAGCTCGCTCTCAGGCAGCCCTAATGAAAATCTGCATGCACCATAACTCTTACGGTGTCAAGAGGGTCGTCAAGGAGTACTCACCCATAGGCCCAAGGAGACAAGCTCCTCTTGTTTGACATCCACAATCGTAGGTTCACTTCACATTTTCCCCCTGATGCTTGGCTGTGGTTCCGTAGCTGAGCCACCATGTCCTGTAGGCTGTGCTCATACTCATCGAGCGGTGTGTAGTCTCGGCTGCCAGCCGTGGTGGGGGAGTTCACACGCAGCAAGGGGTCTGTGGAGATCTTCTCAAAAGGAATAACATCTGGGGACTGACCTTCAGCTTGCTCTATCTCCAGGTGTCGCCCTTTCTTCCGGCCTTTGCCTGCTTTGGGTTTATGTTTGTGGGCTCCACAGATCACCAGTGGCACAAGCACAGAGATGGCAACAAATATGATCTGGAAAGAAGAAGAGCGGTCAGTGTGCAATAGCCGCATCCAGTGACACATGTACAAAATGTGACGTGTAGACTGACATTAGATGGCCTTGTCATGTTACCCTCCTTCATTGTGTATAAAGAGAGGTGTGTTCACCTCGCTCTCCTGATTCTCCCACAAGTTCAATTTCACATAAAGACACCCTTTAAACATCAATTCGCAGAGTAAAACAGTTCAAATAAATAATGGGGCCAACTCAATAATTGAGTTTCAGAGGAGTAAAAAGTTAAAAGTCTTTATTACAAAATTCAAACATATGTGGTACAGAAAAGTGCCATGAATGCTATAAGAAGGCAAATCATACAGAGTTTGGAAAATATGAGTTATTCTAAGTCCCAAGTAAGCAGCAAAATCAGAACAAAGTCAGACAGCATAAGAAAGTAGGAACGTCTTCTGGCTCACCCGCGAAATCCAGAGGTTCTTATATACAATGCTCGCTTAACAAGTAAGTAAAACTGCAAAATCATCATGGCCCGAGAGAAGGACATCATGTCCGTGGCAAATAACAATATAGAGAAAAAATACGTCATTACCTTAACACATAAGCACCATTCCGTTTAAGAAAACGTATACAGCACCCTCTTTGCCAATACCATTCGGAATTGTTCTACCCAATACGAAACATTAAAACAATACAACTTTCAGTGGATGAATGGGCTAGCATTCACAACAGAAGACCTTGATAATGTCCCAAATCCTAAGTAAAAAGAGGTGGTTCATCGAAAGCAATGTCATCACAATAGTGTAAATACATAATTATACTTCAGCTTGAGCCTGTGGCGAGAAGATACACGCAGGGTGGGAACAGGAGTAAGTCAAAGAGATGGCATCCACCCTGTCTACAATTGTGTTTAACAGGAAAATGTGGCATACTTGTAACATATTAATAAACACATTTCTATGCACCACATACAATTCATTTAGACTGCAATCATATTCACTTTACCGATTATATATATATATATATATATATATATATATATATATATATATATATATATATATATATATGCAGAATCAATTTCTTTTGAAAAGTCACAATAATTGTCATTATTAATGCACACAATATAAACCCTGAAAAACAATCCAAAAAGCCCGCCAGATGCATCCAAGGCCTGCCCCCTATGAGCTCACAACAACCAGCCGGGGGACCACCGCGAACTCTGGAGCCTAGTGAGGCAAGCCAAGCGTCTTTCTCAGCCTACGCAGACCACTAACTAATGGCGCCTACCCATCCAGTAAGTAGGCGAGTCAACACTTCCCTTGCTCTTTCTCCTCACGGCTGCTTCCAACCTGCCCACTTCTGCGTGCCTCGCTCTTTTTGTAACTGCACCATGGCCCCGTCTTTCTGCTTTTGTAATCATTATGTGAAAGAAGAAGAAGAGGCCTGCCTTTTAACATTATGGGTATGTCTTCTAACATACATATCTCTATAGACAGTCTCCAGCACCAATACCATGTGCTCAGGGTGAGGAGATTTTGATTCATTAGTCATTAGGACATATTTTGAACAAAATCGAGGCATGGAGGGTAATATTTATGAACACCTGTTTAAATAAGTATGATTGAACAAGTACATTATGATCTGAAAGGGCTAAGCTAAAAGAACTCAACATACAATGAAACCTGTGAACCCTCTCAGCTATACTTAGAAGAATCGAGCCCAACAGCTGGCCTGTTCAATTACCTGTTCCATAATTTTATTCCATTTCTGGACATTTTGCCACAGAATGACGCACTCTGTTCAATGGTGTTTATTCCGCGGTGATTCCTCCATTTTCCCCCAACGCTTAGTGTCCCCTTTTACCAGTGTATACCTTGTTTTCTTAATGCTGCTATTTTTGGGGCGAGCGCAAAGCACTCCGTCCCTCTTCTAATCTCATAAGGGGGATTTTAACCACGCCCATGTTACATCAGTCACTTTCATTGGTTTGTGGGCTTGCCTTTTAAAATGCGCTTGTAAAAGCCATGCATACGTGATGCCTTTTCCGGTGTTTAGCCCTCCTCGAGAGCACCGGTAAACTACTGGAAACATATGAGACTCCATGTTTTCCGTATGGTTTCTGGACTACTTTTTCTCTTTTACACACCGCAATCGTGCTCGTTTTTTTTTTTCATTTAATTTGGCAAGAAAAATCCAGTTAGGAGTTTACAACGTTAATAGCTCTAACTCAACGTAATGCGCAACCTGTTGCATTGCAAATGGTTGTTTGCATTCGGAGTGGCTTTACTTTTGGGGCAAAACACGACCAGAGAGTTAAGATGAGTGCTGCGGCTGCCTTCTTTTTAGGGTCGATCCTGCAAGAGCATGCGCTAGCATATGCATATCGCTAGCGAGACTCTGTTGTTATTATGGTTGAAACCAATGGGGTAGCCAGGAAATTAAAATACCCCCACTTTGAATCTTATCGCACCATGCACTGAAACAAAATCTTCACTGCTCTTTCTCGTGAGAACTCTCTTATCTCTTCCATCCAAACATCTATCCATTCATCCTTTTATCCTTCCATCCACATGCTGATATCCACCATTTTACCTTTACTTTCTGTCAACTATTAATTCTTTCATCCATCATCCTTCTCCAAACATATCCATCCTCTCACTCATGCATCCTTCCACCCACCCTTTCATACATCAAACATTTCAGTCATTTATCCATCTATCCTTTCGCTCATCCATCCATCCAGCCTTTTGCTTATCCATCCACCCATACTTTTGCTCACCCATCCAGCCTTTCACTCTATCTATCCATCCATTCATCAATCATCCATCCATCCACTCATGCATCACCCCATCCACCCTTTCATTCATCAATCTTTTCAGTCATTTATCCATCTGTCCTTCTGCTCATCCATCCATCCATCCTTTTGCTCATCTATTCATCCACCCTTTCACTCATCCATCCATCCATCCATCCTGCCTTTCACTCTATCTATCCATCCATCCATCCATCCATCTATCCATCGATTCACTCATTCATCCATCCACCCTTTCACTCAACCATCCATCCTTTCAACCACCCATCCTTCCATTTACCCTTTTGCTCATCTGTCCATCCATTCACCCTCCCTTTCACTCATTTATCAATTTTTCACTCATCCATCCACCCAGCCTCCCTTTCATTCATTCATCCATTTTCACTTATCATCCTGCCACCCTTTTAGCCATCCATCCATCCACTCTCCCTTTACTCATCCAACCATTCTTTCACTCATCCATCCATCTTTTCTCATCATCCATTCATCCACCTTTTTATTCATCCCTCCATCCAACCTTTCATTTATCCATTCATCCATCCATCCACCCACCCACCCTTTCACTCCTCCATCCATTCTTTCACTCACACATTTAACTACCCATCCATCTACTCTCACTTACATTCATCCACCCATCCATACTTTCACTCAGACAGAAGCGGCCCATCAAGAATTTGGCACCCATTGTAGCTGCTAAAGTTGGGGGTTCACGACAACCAAGCATCCATTCTTTGACTCATCCAGCCATCCTTTCGCTCATCCATCTATCCACTCTTTAACTCCGTCCATCCATCCTTTCACTCCACCCATTCATCTGCCCTTTCACTCCGCCATCCATACTTTCACTCACTCATGCATACACCCCACCCGACTCCAAACCAAACAACTCACCCCAATCATACTCAAACCCTCCAACCTACCCCCACTCCAATCTGCCCCACTCCAAATGTTCCAACTCCCAATTCAAAACAATCTGCTCCACTCCAATCTAAAACAATCTGCCGCTCCTCCACCCCCCAAAATGCCACTTCACTTCAACCTGCCCCATTCTAGTCCAAAACAATCTGCCCCACTCTGATCCCAAACAATCTACCCTACTCCAATCTGACCCACACCAATCCAAAACAATCTGCCTCACTCCAATTTCAAACAATTTGCTCCACTCCAATGAGTCCCACTCAAATCCACAACAATCTACCCCTCTTCAATCTGCCTCACTTCCATCCAAAACAGTCTACCCCACTCCAGTCTGGGCAATTCCAAAAATTCGACCCACTCCAATCTAAAATAATCTGTCCCACCCCAATCCAAAAAACCTATCCCCACTCCAGTTCAAAACAATCTGCTCCACTTCAATGTGCCCCACTCCAATTTACCAGAACCAATCCAAATCAATCTGCCCCATTTTAATTTGAAGCAATCTGCCCACTCCAATCCAAAGCACTCTGCCTCACTCCAATCTAAAACAATCTGCCCCACTTCAATCCAAAGTAATCTGCCTCAATCCAAAAGAATCTGTCCCATTTCAATCCAAAACAATTTGCTCCACTCCAACCCAAAAGAATCTGCCCCACTTTAATCATCCCCATTCCATTCTGCCACACTCCAAATCACAATAACCTGCCCTACTCCATTCTCTTCACTCCAATCCAAAACAATTTGCCACACTCTAATCTGCCCCACGAAAGTCCCAAACAATCAACTGCACTCCAATTTACCCCACACCAATCCAAAACAATCTGCCTCACTCAATTCCAAAACCATCTGCCCCACTCCAGTCCAAAACAGTCTGCTGCGTTCTAAACTGCCCCACTCTAATCCAAACCAATCTGCTCCACTCCAATCTGCCCCACTCCAATCCAAAACAATATGCCCCACTCCAATCTGTCCACCACAGTATATGCCACACACTCCGTTCTAAACCAAAGTGCCTCGCCCCAATCAGCCCCACTCCAAACCCAAACAATCTGCACAACTGCAAACCCAAAGAATCTGGCCCACTCCAACATGTCCAATTCCAATCCAAAACAATCCGTCTCACTCCAACCTGCCCCACTACAATCCCAAACAATCTTCTGCACTCCAATCTGCCCCACACTAATCCAACACAATTTGCCCCACTCAAATACAAAACAATATGCCCTACTCCAATCCCAAACAATATGTCCCGCTCCAATCTGCCCCACACTAATCCAAAACAATCTGCCCCACTCAAATCCAAAACAATATGCCCTACTCCAGTCTGCCCCAGTCCAATCCAAACAATATGCCCCACTCCAATCCCAAACAATATGTCCCGCTCCAATCTGCCCCACACTAATCCAAAACAATCTGCCCCACTCAAATCCAAAACAATATGTCCCACTCCAATCTGCCCCAGTCCAATCCAAACAATATGCCCCACTCCAATCCCTAACAATATGTCCGCTCCAATCTGCGCACTCCAATATGCCCCACACTAATCCAAAACTATCTGCCCCACTCAAATCCAAAATAATCTGCCCCATTCCAATTAACCCCACTCCAATCCCAAACAATACGTCCCAGTCCAATCTGCGCACTCCAATATGCCCCACTCCAATCCAAACCAAAGTGCACCACCCCAATCAGCCCCACTCCAGTCCCAAACAATCTGCACCACTACAATCCCAAACAATCTGGCCCACTCCGGTCTGCCACACACTAATCCAAAACAATCTGTCCCACTCTCCAAAATGTTAAATATCTGGCCCACTGCAATCTGCCCCACACGCAATCCAAATGAATGTGCCCCACTCCGAACACCCACACTCTAATCCCAAACAATTTGCATCACTCCAATCTGCCCCCCTAAATCCAACACAAATTGCCCCCTTCACTGTGCCCCAATTCAATCCAGTAAAATCCGCTACACTCTAATCTGCCCCACTCCATTCCAAAACATTCTGTTCCACTCTAATCTACCCCACTCCAATCTAAATCAATCTGCCCCACTCCACTCCAAAACAATCTGCCTCACTCCAATCCACCCCACTCCAATTTGCCCCATTCCAATCTGCCACAATCCAAAACAATTTGCTCCACTCCAATCTGCCCCACTCCAATCCAATACAATCTAACCCATTCCAAACCGAAACAATCGGTCCGACTCCAATCTGCCCAATCCAAATCAACCTGCCCACTCAAATCCGAAACATTCTCCAATGTGTCCCATTCCAACCTGCCCAAAACCAAAACAATCTGGCCCACTCCAATCTGCCACATTCCAATCCAAAACAATCTGCCCCACTCCAGTCTGTCCCATTACAATCTGCCCCAATCTAAACAATCTGCCACACTCCAATCTCCCCCAATACAGTCCAAAACAATATGCCCCACTCCCACTACAACCCATGCCACTCCAATCTGCCCCACTGTTATCCAAAACAATCAGCCCTCCTTCTGTCTACTCCACTCCAATCTGTCCCATTCCAATCTGCCCCACTTCAATCTGTTACACTCCAGTTCAAAAGAATGTGCCCAACTCCAATCTGCTCCACTCCAATTAGCCCCACTCGAATCTGCCACACTCCAATGTGCCCTACTCCAATCCAAAACAATCTGCCCTCCTTTAGTCCGCTCCCCTCCAATTTGACCTACTCCAATCTGACCACCTCCAGCCTGCCTCACTCCAGTCTGCCCCACTCCAATTTGCCCCACTCCAATCCAAAACAATCTGCACCACTCTCATCTACCCCACTCATATCCAAAACAATCTACTCATGCCAATCTGCCCCACCCCAATTTGCTGCACTCTAATCTACCCCAAACCAATCCAAAACAACCTGTCCCACTCCTGTCTTCCCTACTCCAATCTGCCCCACTCCAATCCCAAACAATATGCCCCACTCCAATCTTCTCCACGCCTATCCAAAACAATCTGCCCCATCCCAATCTGCCCCACTCCAATCCAAAACAATTTGCCACATTCCAATCTGCCCAACTCCAATCTAAAACAATCTTCGTCACTCCCATATGCCACACACCAATCCAAAACAAAGTTCCCACTCTAATTGGCCCCATCTCCAATCCCAAACAATCTACAACGCTCCAATTCCAAACAATCTACCCCACTCCAATCTATAAGGATCTGTCCCACTCCAAAATGTAAAAAATATGGCCTTTTCAATCTGCCTTTCTCTAAACTAAAACAATCTGCCCAACTCCAATCCAAAATAATCTCCCTCACTTCAATCTGCCCCACACAATCCAAAACAAATTGCCCCCTCCGATCTGACCCACTCCAATCCAAAACATTCTGCCCCACTCCAATCCAATATAATCTGCCACACTCTAATCTGCCCTACTCCAATGCAAAACAATCTGTCCCAAGCCAATCTGCCCCACTCCAATCCAAATCAGTTGTCCCACTCCAACCTGCCCCACTTCAATTTGTCCCATTCCAATCTGTCCCAATCCAAAACAATTTGGCCCACTTAAAATCTAAAACAATCTGTAGCATTCCAATCTGCCACACTCCAATTCAATGCAATCTGCCGCACTGTAATCTGCCCAGCTCCACTCTAAAACAATCTGCCTCACTCCAATCTGTCCTACTCCACCTTGTCCCATTTCAATCTGCCCCAATCCAAAACAATCTGGCCCACTCCAATCTTCACCACTCCAATCCAAAACAATCTGCCACACTACCACCACAATTCACTCCACTCCAATGTGCCCCACTGTAATCCACAACAATCTGCCTTATTTCAATCAGCCCCACTTAAATCTGTCCCATTCCAATCTGCCCTGTTCCAATCTGTCCCACTCCAATCCAAACCAATGTGCTCACACCCAATCCGCTCCACTTCAATCTGCCCCACTCCAATCAGCCCCACTCTAATCTGCCCTACTCCAATCCAAAACAAGCTGCCCCACTCCAACCCGCCCGACTCCAATCCAAAACAAGCTGCCCCACTCCAACCCGCCCGACTCCAATCAAAAAACAATGTGTCCAACTCCAATCCGCTCCACTTCAATCTGCCCCACTCCAATTTGCCGCACTCGATTCTTCCCCAAACCAATCCAAAACAACTTGTCCCACTCCAGTCTGCCCTACTCCAATCTGCTCCACTCCAATCCAAAATAATGTGCCCCACTCCAATCTGCCCCACACCAATCAAAAAAATCTGTCCCACTCCAATCTAAAACAATCGGACCCATTCCAATCTAAAATGTGTCCCACTCCAGTCCAAAACAATCTGCCCCACTCCAATCTGTCCCACTGAATCCAAAACAATCTGCCCCATTCCAATCCAAAAAAATCTTCCTCACTCAAATCCAATAAAATCTGCCAAATCCAATACGCCACGCGACAATCCAATACAAAGTTCCCCACTCCAATTGGCCCCACCTCCAATCCCAAACAATCTGCACTACTCCAATCTCAAACAATCCACTTCACTCCACTCCAATCTGCCACAGGCCAATCCAAAACAATCTGTACCACTCCGATCCAAAACAATCTGTCCCACTCCAAAATGTAAACAATCTGGCCCCTTCAATCTGCCCCACTGTAATCCAACATAATCTGCCCAACTCCAATCCAAAATAATCTCTCTCACTCCAATCTGCCTCACTCAATCAAAAACAAATTGCCCACTCCAATCTGCCCCACTTAAATCCAAAACAGTCTGCCCCACTCCAAATACTCACTCCGATTCAATGCAACCTGTCACACTGTAATCTGCCCCGCCCCACTTCAAAATAATCTGCCTCACTACAGTCTTCCCCACTGCAATTTTTCCCATTCCAATCTGCTCCAATCTAAACAATCTGGCCCACTCCAATCTGCCCTACTCCAACCCAAAACAATCTGCCTCACCTAAATCTGCCACACTCCAAACCAAAACAATCTGCCGCACTGCCACTACAGTTCGACCCATTCCAATCTGCCCCACTGTAATCCACAACAATCTGCCCCTCTCTCATCTGTCCCATTCCAATCTGCCCCAATCCAATCTGTCCCATCTCCAATCCAAAACAATGTGCTCAAATTCAATCCGCTCCACTTCAATCTGCCTCACTCCAATCAGCCCCACTCCAAACTGCCCTAATCCAATACAAAACAAGCTGCCCCACTCCATCCCGCCCCACTCCAATCTGCCCCACTCCAATCCAAAACGGGTCCAACTCCAATCTGCTCCACTTCAATCTGCCCCACTCCAATCAGCCCCACTCCAATTTGCCGCACTCTAATCTCCCCCAAACCAATCCAAAACAACCTGTCCCACTCCAGTCTACCCTACTCCAATCTGCTTCACTCCAATCCCAAACAATGTGCCCCACACCAATCCATAACAATCTGTCCCACTCTAATCTAAAACAATAGGACCCACTCCGATCTAAAACAATCTGCCCAACTCCAATCTGTCCCACTCAATGCAAAACAACCTGCCCCATTTAAATCTGCCCCATTCCAATCCAAAACCATCTTCCTCAATCAAATCCTATACAATCTGCCCCACTCCAATCTGCCCACTCCAATATGCCACACAGCAATCCAATACAAAGTTCCACACTCCAATTGGCCCCATCTCCAATCCCAAATAATCTGCACCACTCCAATCTCAAACAATCTACCCCACTCCAATCTGCCACAGGCCAATCCAAAACAATCTGCCCTACTCTAATCTAAAACAATCTGTCCCACTCCAAAATGTAAACAATCGGGCCCCTTCAATCTGCCCCACTCCAATTTAATGCAATCTGCCACACTCTAATCTGCCCCACTCCAAAAAAATCTGCCTAATTCCAATCTTCCACACAGCAATTTTTCCCATTCCAATCTCACCCAATCAAAACAGTATGGCCCACCTCCAATCTGGCTCATGCCAACCCAAAACAATCAGCCCCACTTCAATCTGCCTCGCCCCCATCTGTCACACTCCACTCTCCCCCAAAGCAATCCAAAACAATCTGCCATGCTCTCGCTACAGTTCGACCCATTCCAATCTTGCTCACTTAAATCCAAAACAGTCTGCCTCCTTCAAATCCAATATAATCTTCCACACACTAATCTGCCCAACTCCAGTCCAAAACAATCTGTCCCACTCCAATCTACCCCACTCCAATCCACGTCAATATGCCCACTCCATTCTGCCCCACTCCACTCCAAAACAATCTGCCTCAATTCAATCTGACCCATTTCAAATTGTCTCATTCCAATCTGCCCCAATCCAAACAAATGTGGCCCACTCCAATCTCCCCCACTCCAATCCAAAACAGTCTGTTGCACTCCAATCTGCCCCACTCCAATTCAATGCAATCTGCCACACACTAATCTGCCCCACTCCACTCCAAAACAATTTGCCTCACTCCAATCTTCCCCACTGTAATTTTTACTATTCCAATTTCCCCCAGTCAAAACAATCTGGCCCACTCCAATCTGCCCCATTCCAACCCAAAACAGTCTGCCCCACTTCAATCTGCCTCACGCCAATCTGCCAAACTCCCCCACTCCAATCCAAAGCAATCTGCCACGCTCCCACTGCAGTTCGACCCATTCCAATCTGCCCCACTGTAATCCACAACAATCTGCCCCACTCCCATCTGTCCCATTCCAATCTGCCCCACTCCAAATCGAAATAATGTGCTGAAATCCAATCTGCCCCACTCCAACCTGCCCCACTCCAATCAGCCCCACTCCAATCTGCCCTACTCCAATCCAAAACAATCTGCCCAACTCCAATCTGCTTCACTCCAATCTGTTCCACTCCAGTCTGCCCACACTCCTGTCTACCCCACTCCAATCCAAAACAATCCACCCTACTCCAATCCAAAACAATCTACCCCGCTCCAATCTGCCCCAATCCAAAACAATCCACCCCACTCCAATCCAAAATCATCCACCCACTCCAATATGCCCCACTCCAATCCAGAATAATCCACACCACTCCAATCTGACCCACTTAAATAAAAAACAATCTACCCAACTCCAATCTGGCCCATTCATTCCAAAACAATCTGCCTCAATCCAAAACAATTTACCCCACTCCAATCTGCACAACAGCAATCCAAAACAATCTGTCCCACTCCAATCTGCCCCACTCCAATCCAAAACAATGTGTTAAACTCCATTTTGAAACATTCCAATCTGCCCAGCTCCAATCCACTCCACTCCTATCTACCTCACTCCAGTATGCCCTACTCCAATCCAAAAAAATCCACCCCACTCCAATATGCCCCACTCCAATCCAGAACAATCCACACCACTCCAATCTGACCCACTTAAATCAAAAACAATCTACTCAACTACAATCTGGCCCACTCATTCCAAAACAATCTGCCTCAATTCAAAACAATCTACCCCACTTGAGTATGCACAACTGCAATCCAAAACAATCTTCCCTACTCCAGTCTGCCCAACTCCAATCCACCACACTCCAATCTGCCCACTTCTATCCAAACCACTTTACCCCTACCCTAATCCACCCTACTCCATTTCATTGCATCACTCTCCAACCCACACCAATCCACCCACACCAACCCAATGCAGTCTACCCCACTCCAGTCCAATCCACCCCACTCTACCTTACTCCAATCTAGTCCACCACAATAGACCCCATTCCAATCCAGTCTACCCCCTCCAGTCCAATCCACCCCACAACAATCCATCACATTCCAATCCAGTCCAACCCAATCCACCCACACAAATCCATTCCACCCTATTCCAGCTCAATCCACTTCACTCCGAACCAATCCACTGCAACCCAGTCCACCCCACTCCAACCCACCCCACTCCAGTCCTTGCCCCTCCAAAATTCCACCACACTCCAAAAGGTCCACCCCCCATCAATATAATTTAAACTACACCAAACCAATTCACCCCACTCCAATCCAACCAACTCCACTCCAGTCCAATCCACCACAATCTGCCCTACTCAAATCCAGTACATTCCACTCCACCTCAATCCAACAACCCACCCTAATCCAGTCCACCCCACACCACCCCACTCCAATTCAGCCCACTCAAATCCACCCGACTCCAATCCAAAATACCTTCCACTCCAATCTATGCCACTCTAACCCATGCCACTCCAATGCACCCCACTCACCCATCCAATCCATTCCAAGCCAATCTACTCTACCCCAATCCAATCAATCCCACTCAAGGGAATTCACCCCACTTCAATAGAATCCACCCCACCCCACCTTAATGCAATCCACCCCCTCCAAACCATGCCATCCCAGCCCAATCCACCCCCATAGAACCCTCCCCAATCTAATCCATACCAACCCAACCCAATCCACCCCACCCAACTTCAATTCACCCCACTCCAATCCAATCTACCTTGCTCCAGTCCACCCCAATCCAATCCACCCCACCCCATTTCAATCCACCCACTCCAATCCAACCCACTCCAGTCCAATCTCCCCACTCCACTCCAATACGATCTACTCCATTTCACCCCTCTCTACCCCAATCCAATCCAATCCAATCCACCCCACCTCAGTTTAGTCCGCCCCACTCCAATCCAATCTAATCCAATCCAATCCACCCCACTGTAGTCCAGTCCACCTCACTTCAAGCCAATCCACCCAACTCCAATCTGCACAACTGCACTCCAAACCAATATGCCCACTCCAATCAGCCCCACTCCACTCTGCCCCACTCCAATCCAAAACAATGTGTCCAACTCCAATCCGCTCCACTTCAATCTGCCCCACTCGTTTGCCACATTCCAATCCGCCCTACTCCAATCCAAAACAATCTGCCCCACTCCTGTCTGCCTCACTCAAGTCTGCTCCACACCAATCAGACCCTCTCTAATCTGCCCCACTCCAATCCAAAACAATCCACCCCACTCCAATCTGACCAATTTAATCCAAAACAATCTACCCCACTCCAATCTAGCCCACTTATTCCATACAATCTGCCTCATTCCAAACCAATCTACCCCACTCAAGACTGCACAACTGCAATCCAAAACAATCTACCCACTCCAATCTGCCCCACTCGTACCCAAACCACTTAACCCCATTCTAATCCACGCTACTGCATTTCATTTCACCACTCTCCAATCCACCCCACACTAACCCAATACAGCCCAATCCAGCGTACCCCACTCCTATCCAATCCACCTGACACCAACCCAATCCACCCCACCACACTTCAATCCAGTCCACCACAATAGACTCCACTCCAATCTAGTCCAATCTACCCTACTCAAGTCCAATCCACCCAACACCAATCCAACCCTCTCCAATTCAGTCCAACCCAAACCACCCATTCAAATCCATTCCACCCTTTTCCAGTCCAATGCACCTCACCTCACTCCAATCCAATCCACTGTAACCCAGTCCACCCCACTCCAATCAACCCCACTCCAATCCATCTCACTCCAATCCAATTCACCTTAATCCACCTACTCCAGTCAAATCCAGCCCACCTTAATCCACACGCTCCAAACAACCTTAAACTATGCCACTCCATTCCAATCCACCCCACTCCAACCCAGTCCAACCCATTCCACCCCACACCAAACCAATGCTTCACCCCACTCCAATCCATGGCCCTACAAAAATCCACCACACTTCAAAAGGTCCACACCCCTCCAATCCAATTCACCCCATTCCAATCCACCCCATTCCACTCCAGTCCAATCCACAACAAACCGCTGCACTCAAATTGAGTCCACTGCACTCCACCCGTCCTAATCCAGTCCACCCCACTCCAATCCACCCCACTCCAATCCAAAGATCCAGTCCACTCCAATCTATGCCACTCCAATCCACCCCACCCAAATCATGCCGCCCCATTCTACCCAAGACCAATCCAATCCATCTCAATGCAATTCACTCCACTTCAATAGAATCCACCCCACTTTAATGTAATCCACCCCACTCCAATCCTCACCATTCCAGTTCAATCCAGCCTATTGAACCCCCTTTCTAATCCATCCCAACCCAATCCACCCCACCCAACTCCACTTCACCCCACTCAATACAATCTACTTCACTCCAGTCCACCCCTATCCAATCCACCCCACCCCAAACCCCCCACTTCAATCCCCACACCCAATTTCAATTCACCCACTCCATCCAATCCACCCCATCAGTCCACCTGGCTCCAATCCTCCTGTCTCCACTCCAATCTCCCCCACTCCACCCCCCTCCAATCTACTCCACCCCTCTCTACCTCAATCCAATCCAATCCACCCCACCTCTGTTTAGTCCGCCCACTCCAATCCAATCTAATCCAGGCCAGTCCACCCTACTCCAATCCAATCCACCCACTCCAATATAATACACTCAACCCCACATCAGTACAATCCACTGCACTCCAGTTCAATCGAATCCATTCACCCCACTCCAAACCACCCCATTCCAATTTACCCCACCCCAATACAATCCACCCCACCCTATCCAAATCACCACAGTCCTATCACTCCATTTCAACCCAACCACCTTAATCCAATCTAATCTAACCTACTCCAGTCCACCCCACTCCAATCCACCGAACTCCAAACCACCCCAATCCAATCCTCCTCACCCCATTTCAATCCACCCCACTCCAATCTACCCCATCCAGGCCACCCACTCCAAACCAACCCAATCCATCCAATTCACCTCACTGTATCCTAATCCAATCCACCCCACTCTGCTCCAATCTAATCCACCAGACTACCTCAATTCACTCTAATCAAATCCAATCCTATTCCACCCACCCCACTCCACGCTGACACTACACTCTACGACACTCTCTCCACTGAACCACTGATCTCTACTCCCCTCTACTCAACTCTGCGACACTCTGCTCCCCCAACTCAACTCAAATATACGGCACTCCACTCCAACAAATCCAATAAGCAACAATACTCCTACACTCCACTTTAAGACACTACACACCACTAACTTTTAGCCATTCTGAACAGCAGCCACACTGGTGTACAACTTGGCAAAAACACATTGCCAAGCCATATTGCTCTTGTATAGGCGAGACCCATTGCCTTTGCTAATGCTTGTTTCAGTTTACAGTGCAGTGCCTCCCCACCCCAGTACCCTCATACTGCTGCTTTGGTTTCTTTTATGGGGAAATACCACCCCTTATCCCCCTTCTTAAAGGGGTGCCTCACAATCCTCCAAATCCTTTGTGTCCTATGGCAGCACCCTACATTCTGCCACCTACTGCTGCTACCTATGTGTTGCAGGTGGTAAAATCAGGGTCATATTTTATTACCCCTTGCAAAATTGAACCTTCATAAATGCACTTGTCTTACGTTGAAACATGGCCAGATATTTAACTCTTTGGTGGAGTATTTATCACACATATTAAGTGGCACAAGTTATTTACCGGGTGTGGTAAATACATCATATTCTGACTTTTCAACAAGGTAATCAGACATAGCATGCAGAACTGTAATTTAAAGTACAGAATCTCAAATGTTTTGTCTTTTTTTGGCATTTTAAACTTTTTTGGCCTGTTGGAATCTTTCAGGAGAAAACTATGATAGTGTGAGCCTCTTTTCTAAATCCAATTGCCTATGCTTTATATTCGAACCACTTCATATTTAAGCACAGCTAAACGTTTGAAGAACTAGGGGGCTGAGCTTGCAAAGCCGAAAATGGCCGCACCTTAGCAGCGATCCGCTGCCCCTACCCCCAAAATGGGATAATTCTGTAACCTAAAGACCCAACGTAGCCTTGAATACAGGTAAAACAATCGCCCTGCTCATTTACCTCTTGCTGGTCAGGCCGCAGACACCCAGCATTGGCAGCAAGTGCATCCGGGCTACATTGGGACTGGGGTCCTGGGCGCGGTGGAGCTGAGGCTGGCCTGGCGCAGCCGGGGTGAAGCGGGCCTCTGAGAAACCAGGCACCTCTCCCACTGCTGAAGGACCCCGCTGAGAGGGCTAGTCGTGACCTTGAATTGATGGTGTAGTGCAGCCCACCTGGGGTGCCGCTTTGGACGGCATGCGGGATCAGGTGGTACTGATTGCAGGTGCGCTATGAGTAGTGGCAAAGCCGCCCCAGGCGACTCATCCCCGTTGCTGGGCCTGCAGCTGATGGAGACGCAGTGACAGAGGGGATGAGAGTGGCCCGATCCCTCCTCCACTTATAAATTCAGGATCTTCCTGCTCTCCTGTAGCCTTGTGCTGGCAGCAATGAACCGTCCAGGGAAACCTCCCAGGGACCTGCTGAGGGTCGAAAAAGATGTTGTTGGCAATGAGAGGGTGAGCACATGAGAGCAGGTGGGAAATTGGAGCGCCAAGGCTGGCAATAAGTACTACATAGCCTCCTAAACTGCACAAACCCTGCAAAAGGCATGCAATGAATAGTGCCCGCGGCACCATCTAAACTAGGGGGACTGCCAGAGGATTAATTGACCTTTCTGCTTGGCAGCCCAGTGGGTCTTTATTGGTTTTGGAATAGGCCACATTATCGACTTAACATAGTTGGGGGCATATTTATACTCCATTCGCACCGATTTTGCTTCATTTTTTGACGCAAATTCAGCACAAATCTAACTTCATATTTATAGTTTGACGTTAGACCCGTCTAACGTCAAAATATTGGAGTTTGCACCATTTTCTAGATGTGTGAACCTACCTTACGTCATTGAGGTGCAAGGTAGGTATTCCCATCTAAAAAATGGTGCTAGCCCCATATTTATCCCCGTGCTAAAATGATGCCCGGGTGGGAGGAGGGGCTAAAGACTGGTTATATATTATTTAACACCTGGGTCAGACCAGGCATTAGGGGACACGTGGACCCATTTCCATGGTTAAACACCATGGAATGGGTCCACAGGTGCACTCCTCAATCCCCAGAAACACCCCCACCCACACCAGAGGGACATCCCAGGTAAGTATAGGTAAGTATTTATTTTTTTAAGTACCATCGTGGGCTCAACATGGGGCCCTCTTCATGGCACAGGGTGCAATGGCCATGCTCAGGGGACACTGGTCCCCTGTGCTGGCGATTGGGGTGGTGGGCATGACTCCTGTCTTTTCTAAGACAGGAGTCATGTGGTATGGATGGTTTTGCGTCAGAAAATGACAATAGGCTGATTAGAGGCATTTTTTTTGCTACTAACCAGCGTAATGTCATTTTTTGGTGCAAAACTCCTTTCTCCCATATCGCCATCCACACCCGGCTAACATCAGTTTTTTTTTTTTTTTACGCTAGCCCACCGTTTGAGCTGGCTTGGGGCATTCCATAAATTTGGCGCCGGGCTGGTGCTCTGGAATGACACAAGCTGGTGCTATACTTTTTGACGCAAAACGGCATTTGCACAGTTTTGTGTCAAAGAGTATAAATATAGGCATTGGTGTGGTGATAGACCACGTACAGGCAGAGTGTGAGCAGACAGGGAGACATCAGGTGTTGCTACTGCCCCCCAGTCTATCTGCCATAACCGCACAGCATTTCTCAGAGCAGGAATACTGTTGCTTAATCAACAGCGACGCACTGACCCCAGTTCAGATTTGGCAGAGACCTTGAGGGGCAACTAGAAAACGGTAATTCGGGAGAGCATCCCCTGGTTTGTGCACACAGGTTCTGCCGTAGCATTGGCAAGATGGGCAAAACTGACAAATCTAAACTACAATTTGATCAGCGGAAGACCCCTAAGACCCATGAGGGTGTTGTGGGTGGATCGTGATCTCCAGCGGGAGAGCCTGACAGTGAAGCGAACTTAAAACATACCTTGTCTGCCATGCAACATAGTCTTGCCAAAATCAATGGTAAAACAGACACTCTCTTTTATTGCATGGTTTGAATGGCAGTACAGCTGGACAAAAATATGAAGCGATTAGATGCCGTGGCACAAAGGGTCTGTGAATAAAGATGCAGCAGCTTCTACAACCTACCAAAGACGGACACATTACTCCTCTCATTGCAGGTGAAGACAGAAGATTTGGAGGCCTGCTCTTGCAGGAATAATCTGCGCATAGTTGGAATTGCCAAAACCACGAACATTGATAATATGAAAAGGTATATAGAGCACCTACTCATCAACTTGCTTGGTCGTGCCACTTTCTCAGAGATATTGTGGTGGAACGCACACATCACTCGCTGGCACCCTATCCAGTCCCGGGGCTAATCTTCGCCCAGTGACAGGAAGGCTCCTGAACTGCAGGGACCACAACGCAGCTTACTCTGCAACATCACGATTCCGAAATCTCCTTGCATCCCGACTTCACGCAGAAAGTGCAAGAGGTGAGATGACTTTTTATCCCAGACTTCAGTTGGCAAGGCATTGTTTTTTTACTGATCATAAACAATTGCAACAATTCCTTGAGCATAGAGCATTTGCCAGAGGTCGGCATTACTCACCGACTTCTCCTCCGGAGGAGGGGGGGAATATACAGGAACCCGAGGACTGAGAGTGCAACACTTCCCAGCGGATACGAGGTCGGTGAGGCCTGCCCCTGAGTCTGGTATCTGAGAGGTGCGACATTCACCTGACTGGAACTCTCTGAATTCCTAGAGGGTTCTTATGTAT
Source organism: Pleurodeles waltl (assembly GCF_031143425.1). Lineage (NCBI taxonomy): Eukaryota > Metazoa > Chordata > Amphibia > Caudata > Salamandridae > Pleurodeles > Pleurodeles waltl. The sequence continues at coordinate 638,567,350 of NC_090446.1, read as the reverse complement.
GACATTGCATGACTCTGCACACTGTCAGTTTCTTGGTACGAGTCTCCACGTAAAGTAGTAATGGTTTTTGCTGAGTGGTATTGTTATTCACTAAGCCTAAACCTTTTATGCTGTTCTACTCTTAAATAGATCCACAAGTGTCTCACAAGCATGATTTGTTGTAATGTTTCTCTTTACTTTAGGTACAACTGATAGTTAGTAGGTGGCATTTCATAAACTGACTGCAGTAGGGGCGGCCAGGCTGGGTAACATCTGCCCCCATGTGTATCCCACCTACACTGGTATTGCATTGTCTATTGGATGCTACGGGTGGGTTAGGATAAGCACCAGGGTGCCATGTGAATTGGGGGAAAACATGGTGTGGAGCAGGGAGGATTGCATGTTGTGCAACAGTTCACTGTAAATTGTTTCTGTAGAAAAGTTTTATATGAGAATGGGCTAGGTTTTATATGAGAAAATATACAGAGCAGGGGTTGGCTGGTGACTGATGTAAAACAAGGAGTAGTGGACCCCGAGCTGTCCACTACTGAGATTTCTGACAAGGAATGTCAGGGGACTCAATGGTCACGGAAAAATACGTAAGGTGGTGGAATATCTCAGGAGACATAAAATAGAAGTAGCGATACTGCAAGAAACTCACTTGATACCAGAGAACAAAGTCTTAACATAGCGTACAATGCAAATTCACTGATATGCCGCAGATTTTATCTCTCATGCGTGAGTAGTACTAATATTGATTAGCCAGGGATCAGGGGTTCGTCTACAGGACGTGTGTATAGACCAGGGAGGGAGGTATGTGGTAGCCCATTGCTATCAGGACAATCTGGCAGTATTACTTGTGGGAGTGTACGGTCCTAAATACGACGCCACACAGTTTTATTACACGCACAGTGCACACCTGTTGCAGTGGAGTGATCTGTCACAGATAAGGATCAGGGATTTTAATTGTGTTTTGAATCCTGTGTGTGACCGCTCCAGGGCGTCCCCCCACTGTCATTCGTCAGCGGTGAGTGCTCTGGTCGATATTGCAGACAGGAAGGGCCTCCTCGAGGTCTGGCGTCATAGGTCCCCCACTGGGTCGGGATACACACATTATTCCACACTGCATGATATTCATACACGTATAGACTTCTAGCTTGTCTCTAGAGGGGTGCCGCCTTGAGTACAGAGATGTGAACCTCTCCTGAGGATAGCGGCATATGCCTGGTGATCCCCCCACTTCCCTACTAGACACAGTATTCAGAGACGAATTGGCTATTGAAGGGTTTTTTCAGTACAAATGGGGATATGGTTGACAAAGTTGTCACAGTGTGGGAGACGTTTATGGTCTATACATGTAGGGGGTCCTTAAATCCTTACGGGGCTGCTTGAAACTACTCGAGGGGGAAACAGCAGACTTGGCAAGGAAACACCAAAACTCAGTGGATAACTCTATACTGGGTGAACTCAATTTAAAAGTGGATGAATTCCATGAGACAACTCAAAGTGAAATTCGTCAGTTAGGAAAATATGCCATAGGCCATTCTTATAGGGAAGGTGAACGCCCTAGTGCCACACTTGCCAATTTATGCACCCCAATAGAGATGCTGATGTAACTTTAGAGGTCCAGGATGAGCAGGGGCAGCCCACTGGTGATCCAGACCAGACTCCGGACAGATTCCTTACATACTATGCTGATTTATATAAGTCAAAACTTCCGTATGACAAAGCCAAGGCTGCTGATTATTTAGAGCATATAGCAGTGACCTGGCTTACTAATGAACATAGGGAACATTTGATGGAACCACTGCAACATGTGGAAATACGAGAAGCCCTTAAAGACATGCAATCCGGTAAAACACCGGGCACATATTGAATTACTGAAGCCTTCTATAAAGCCTATCAAGAACTACTCATTCCTTATTTGGTCACACTGTTCAAGGAGATGGCAGAGACTGGTGTCATGCCCGTGTCTAGGGAGGCCCTAATAGTAACGCTATTAAAACCAGGTAAGTCACCAATACAGTGCTCGTCTTACAGGCCTCTATCACTGCTAATTGGGAATACTGAGCTTTATGTAAGTACTGGCCAACAGACTGGCACTGCTCCTACCTGGAGTGGTGAGACCGGAACAGCAGGGTTTGTCTCAGGCCGTAGCCTCATCTTCAATCTTAGAACTCTGTTTGGAGGTATACAGAGAATTGACCCAGAGGTCTGAGCAGCTTCTGTATTCTTGGATGCTGAAAAGGTATTCGACTCTGTCAAATGGGGGTTTATGCTGGATGTGTTAAGCCGCATTGGTGTGGGGGAAGTGTTTCTGCACCTGGTAAAGGTGCTATATACCTCACTGACCACTCGGTGCATGTCAATGGGACTGTCACTTATTCCATTATAATCATCAGAGGCACCAGAAAGGGTTTCCAGCTGTCCCCACTGCTATACGCCTTGGTGGCTGAACCATTGGTGTGCACCCTCCGCGAATATCATGGGCCTAGAGGCTTGCACTTCCCAGGGTATAATTTGATTATGTCTGCATATGCGGATGATATGCTGCTCTGCATACGTAACCCAGAGTGTAATTGTACCCCCAATTCTGCGTGAGATAGTACGATTCAGAGGCTTTTCTGGCCTTCATGTGAATTGGGATAAATATATTATTTTCCCACTAACCTCAGCCATGGCACCTATCCCACTGGAAATCCCACCACAGCGGAGGATGGAATTGGTAAGGGACCTGGGAAACAGGTACACATGGATCTGGAAGTATTCCTCCTCGACAATTATTGCAAAGCGGTGCAAAAGTTCTCTAAGGAATTGGACCGTTGGATTGAATTACCTTTGTCTCTAGTAGGGGAAATAGCAATCATGAAGATGGTGGTGGTCCCGAGATTCCTAATCCAGAACGTTCCAATGTTACTGACATGAACTGTGTTTGATAACATGCGGTTCCTCGTGATAAACTTGGCTTGGGAGGGGAAGCAACCAAGGGAGACACTCACTCTACCTTACAAACATGGGTGGCCTTAATGATCCGTATCTGGAGACATACTACAAAGCGGTGCAGAGTATGTTTGCCCACTTCTGGATAAATGGCCCCTACGACTTACCATATCTATATCTGGAAAGGGATGCCACTCACCCCTGCACGCTACCCCAAAAGCTATTTGACAAACCGAAATGGAGATATTGTGTGCTGGATTCCATAAATGGAACAGTTTATTTGAAAGCCAAACTGACTCTGTATTGTGTTCCCCACAGCTCCCGGTGCTTTAGTGTTCCCGGTTCCTGTGGGTGATTTTTTTCCAGAGTGGCACAATTTGCACCTGGGATATGGTACAGCAACGGAGTGCTACGCCATACACTCTCACTCGCTACTACTTTTATAGAGCTAGACATATAATGCGGGACTGATTAGGTGATGATCTCTTAGAACCCACTGACATGCCAGCACTGACCTCAGTACTGCAGGAGACTACTCCGAACAGGCTGGTTGCAAGAATTTGTGCATATGCGCAAGAGCCGCATACACCTGGGCTCACTAAGGCTTGACTAGAATAGCAGAGGGATCCTGGGGTTGTCATCACAGGCAAGCACAGGCAATATTTCTGTTCAGCTGTAAAGACTTTGGGCCAGATGTATCATGAAGGCCTTTTGCGATTCGGAAATAGCGATTTTTAAGAAAATCTCTATTTCCGACTCACGAAATGCTATGTATCACATTTGTGAATCGGTAATAGCGATTTCTTAAAAATTGCAAATGCTATTACCAAATCGCAAATTGTGATACCGGCCCCATTCGCACTTATGGGCCTGTTGGCACATATCTGCGAATTATTTGCATTTCCAAAATTGCGATTTCTTAACTAGAAATCGCAATTTTGGAAATGCAAAACCCCAGGGTGCTGGGGGCCTAAGGCCCCCTCCGCTGCACCCCAAAATTATTTTTTTCACCATGTAAGGTGCACACATGCCAAAAGGGCATGTGTGCTTTACATGTAAGTTTTAAAAATGCATTTTAAATGCATTTTTAAAATTTGCACCAAGTTCAACTTGGTGGTAAATAGCTATTCCTAAATGCCCAAATTGCATTTAGGAATTGCTTCATACATGTGCTAAGGAATCGCAAATAAGGATTCCTTATTTAGAGAGTCACAATTTGCGACTCTCTAAACAGAGTCGCAATTTTAAGGAATCGCTATTTTAGCGATTCCTTAAAATTGCGTTCAGAATGTCTTTCATACATTCTGAAATGGCATTTTGCATTCCCAAACGGGCATTCGCACCGTTTGCGAATGCAAAATGCTTTCATACATCTGGCCCTATTTCTTTAAATGTCAGACACAGGTTGATACATTTAGAAAACATCAATAGGGCATACTACACGACAGAATGACTATTTAGATCCGGCTTGCAGGACACTGTGGAATGCCAGTTGTGTGGAGAGAGGGTGGCTGGATTTGCATGTATGGCATGGGCTTGTCCAGGGTACGGTAATTCTGGAAAGCAGTATTTGGTGTATTGGAGGTCACTGCTGAGGTATCTCTGGAATTTATTCTGATGCTGACATTGTTCGGATATGCTAAAGATTTTGAGGAGGATATCACGCAATGGATAGCCATAGGTTTACTCCTTGCTAGACGACAAATTGCTTTAAGATGGGCCCACGACCCACTCCCAGCCCACCAGGAGCGGCATACAGACATGGTATATTGTAACACACAAACTAATACATACAATGACCTGCTCCCACCCCAGAGTCATCCCAAGAACCACTGGAGTTTCTATCAGACCTAAATAACTGGCAAGGAGGCAGGAGAGGCGGAGGAAGGCGAGGGCGCTGATGAGGAAAATGAGTGAAACCACCCCCACGAAATGCTCTTGGAGGGTGCCGGTAATAACGGAGGGGAGTTGCGTGTGTGGGTGTCTCATTGATTATGCACTTCACGCCCAGACCTCGTCGATCTATTTTAATAATATGCTACTGGTGACCGATTCCCACTATTGTATTATGAGCCATGCAATGTATCAGATGTATCATCTACTGAATACCCTAATGCAGTGATATGCAACGTGATGTTCTTTCTCTGTTTTTCAAACCTAATTCTCAAGATTGTAACCTACTATCTTCAGTATGCCTGATCAGATTGTATGTTCTTGTATTTTGTTTCAATAAACAAATGTTTAATGAAAAAAGTTTGAAGAGCTAGGATTTGAAATTGGTGCTCATGTTCATGCTTCCTATACCAGCCAGGCTCCAACCCACAACCTTTTCAACCTTGCTCACACAGGAAACTGATGAAAAATCGAAATTCTTTGCCGCCTTTTCGGGGGTACATGAAGCACTATATAAATCCCTTAGTATTATACAATACAAAACAATGTTCTAGTACCTCGTCATCTGTAATGCACTCATTCTACATCTCTAGCTTGAAATCTGCAGTCTTGCCTCTCTTCCGACTGATTCAAAGAAACCACATTGTAAATAGTTCACTGAGAGCCTAACCCTGGTTTATGAATGCGACAGGCCAAGGTCAAAATGATTTGAGCCAAGGAAAGCAGTTTACATCCAACCAGCTGTGAGTAAACTGTCCCATCGTCTACAAGTTTCTGCTATCCTCTTTTCTCATTATTTATGGCAATTCCAGGTTGGAAATGTGGCAGATCAAGAACACAAAGGGAGTGGAAAAGGATTATTAGACTGTTATTTAACTTTCATGTTATTATTTTTTTATTTGTTGCAATCCGGCCCACTGCTGCTAGACTGGTTCTTTATAAGAGTTTTATGTTTTATATTGCTGAGCTTAAAACATATTTTCTTCTGGCTGCGTTTGAATAGGAGGAAGCATGCAGATCCTGGGCTTAGTGCCTTCCATAGGCAAGGGAACTAATTTACTCAAGTTTTATCAGATTCCTCCAGAGGTTCGACTTTGGCAAAACCAGTTTGGGGATCACCTTACCTTGGCCTGCACGCAAATCTTGAAACTTCCCCTTATAAAGAATTATGGGGCATATTTATACTTTGTTTGTGCCGTATTTGTGTCTTTTATTTTACGCAAAGGCGCGCAAACTTAACTCCATATTTATATTTTGACGCTAGACATGTCTAGCGTCAAAATACTGGAATGTGTGCCATTTCTTGGATGCATGAACCCACCTGCGTCAATGAGATGCAAAGTAGGCCTTCCCATCCAAACCATTACGCTATCCCCATACCAACATATTTATCCCCCGTACTAAAATGACACACGGGTGGGACGCGGCCCAAAATAATGGCGCTAAGCTTGCTTAGCACCATTATTTAATGCCTTGGTCAGACCAGGTGTTATGGGACCTGCTGACCCATTTCCATGGCTAAAGCCCACTGGTGCCCACCCCAAGCCCCAGGAACACGAACACCCACACCCACACCCACACCCACACCCACACAGAGGGAAATGAGAGGATGGGTGACCCCATCTCAGGTAACTATAGGTAAGTATTCGTAAAAAAAAGTACCATGTTGGGCCCTGACCTGGGACCCCCTGGGCATGGCACTGGGTCCAAGGGCCATGCCCAGGGGACACTGGTCCCCTGTGCTGGCCACTGGGGTGGTGGGCAAGACTTATGTCTTTTATAAGACAGGAATCATGTGTTATGGATGGTTGTGCATCAGGAAATGAAGCTAGGCTGGTTAGTGGCATTTATTTTGCCTCTAACCAGCCTAGCGTCAATTTTTGACGCTCAACCTCCATCTCCTCTACCGCCACACCCACCCGGCTAGCGTCTTTTTTTCCAACGCTGGCCCAAGCTTAGTGCCAGCTTGTTGCATTCCATAAATTTGGTGCTGGCACTCTGGAATGACGCAAGCCAGCTACAAACTTTTTGATGCAAAACTGCACTTGCGCAGTTTTGCAGCAAAAAGTATAAATATGCCCTTTTGATTATCAAAGTCACTGGTTTTCAGTGAACCAATGAACACAATAGCTCTCTGATGACCACAGCTGACACTGATTTCAAAGCCATTATTCATACTCTCTCTTGCATACCGCTTCATGCGTAGGCCTGGGTGAGTTGGTACAAATACTTTACACCTAGCGCTCTGAGGTTAAGCCTACTGCTCTGCCAAGCTACCAAGGGGGTAAGCAGGGGTTAGCTGAGGGCGATTCTCTTTTACCCTGATTAGAGTAAGGGTCCTTGCTTGAACAGGGGGTAATCTGACTGTCAACCAAAGACCCCATTTCTAACATCAAGCTAATATTTGGAGAAAATAGTTTAATTCCCAAATATTTTTAAAACTGTTATTTGAGTGATATATCATGCAGCACTGGGGAAATGTATTATTTATATTATTAACTTGATGCCAGGGGCCTTGACGCTATTGCTGTTATGTATTACAAATGTAGAGGCATTACATTTTGACAAAGCAGTTTTTACCTTCCTGCTAGTGATCCTGCCTGATGCACTGATGCGATCAGTGCTGGTAATCGGGCATATGGTCACTCTGTAATCTGTCTAATATGATCACAATTAAAAATTTAATATTATTGGTAGCTTAGGATGATTTTCATTGAATATGAGTAGCTCTTATTACAGAAAATGATGGTTGAAATATGTGCTGTAAAAAATCCATATCAGGGGGCACAATTTTAAATAAGAATTTTTCCAGAAAAATGAATGAAATGAGCAAATAATTATTAGAGGGTCTAAGGCATCTTTCAAAAATAATTTATCATAACTATTTTATCAGAATTGTAACTTTCGACCAGCAGGTAATTTAACGATCTCAGAAACAAAAGATTGAGCATGCTGAGCTGTGCCCTGCAGCTCAGACATTAAAGTCCTTGTTGAGAGTTTGAGAATATCCTTTGCTCTTGTTAGAAATGCATCTGGATAGAATGTTCTTGTAATAAGGGGGACCGGATATCCAACACACTTGTGAGAGAGTACCGGTTCACCAAACTCTTAAGCAGGCCCTAAGCATCTGGGCTATTTTATGATGATTCAAAACCGGCCAATAAAGAGTGTATACAGATCTTCACAGCTTAAAATTGGGGGTGGTTTCTGACCAATTGAATGAGCCTCAACAGATCTGCTATCACATTTTAATTTATTGCTAAACAAATTAATGAGTATCGTGTCATTCTTTCTGCTCCTCATAACACTACCCCCCTGACTCTGCCTCTCCTCTCCTCTCCTCCTCCTCATCTTCCCAGACCCAAAAGTATGTCCTTCTGGAGTACATTTTAGAATTTCCAGAGGTACTGATAACTCTGCAGTCACAAAGCATGTGTGGGTCAGTGCAACCAAAGGGGTCTGGACGTTAAATGCTTTATTACAGGAAATGTGGATTGGCCTTGTTTTTCTTCTCCAAAAAAATTTCTGTGAAAATAAATGCAGCTTGCATTGTAAAACCTTAAGTCCAACTGTAACATTTTTGCACAAATAATAAATCTATCAGTGCTCACTAAAATGCATATAACCTATATAGTTTATATGTCAATGCTCAGAGTGTAATGGGCTCTTTAATATGACTGTTGGATGTGGGGATGGGCGTCATTTACAAGAGGTGAAGTTTGAACTTCTCATCTCTCATCACCAGGCGTAGGTAGAGAGGCCCTACATGCTAAATGTGAATAAGGCATATAAATACTGGCCTACCTGCATATGTGTTTTATGGAATGATGGCTCTTTACATGTCGAAGTTATAAACAAATGTACATAATGAAGTCCACAGCTCAAACACCTAAATCTTTACAGTGATAAAATCTTGTTTTGTGGCTCTTGAGAGGACAGGACGTGTTGCAATTTGCTGAGAAATAACTTCGACATAAAGACGTTAATAATAAGGGACAGGTGACCACTTATCTATTTTTCAGAACAACAGTTAAATTGCACTATGGTAAAAGCAAGAAGTTTGGCCTTTGCAAATTCGGTTAACACATTTTTGTATGGATGTCTGTTGGTACCCTTGCTGCAAATAGTATGCTATCTTGTCCGCATGTCATAAACATATGTTTCTGTTGGGGGGGTTAGTATGCATTATATATGGTATACAATACCCCCTTCTCTGCATTATAAGGATCACAAGAGTCCCTTGACCATATTGAAACACAAGGGCAAAGGCTGAGTGCCTTTATCGGGCCCAGAACTCCGAGGTGACTTGCAATATCCTTATAATAATGAACAGTAAGAGGGTATTTTACCCCATATAATATGTGAGCTTTGCCCTTCCTTCTAAAAAACCAATAATGTGTTATGTGTGATACCTTCTTCGGGCCGTGCCTTTTTAGCCCTCAGCACTGTGCATGTTAGGATTTTCAATTCTGAAACAAAACTGCATGTCCCAGAATGCAATGTGTTGCATGCAACAAAGGTAGGCATTGCTGATTATTTGATACATGACGTGGGGCCCCTTTGTTGCTCTGCTTAGACAGCATCCAGAAATTAGCTGAACTGGCCCATTCTAAAAACATTCTAAAAACAAAACCCATTACTTAAATAAGTGAAAGTTAGAGGAACAAAAAAAATATCAAACCCCTTTAGTCTTCACCCGTATAAAAAATGATGTCCGTTCGTTCCTTAGGTGGTGATCTTGGTGCATTCCTGCTGGATTGCTTAGACACCCAGCATTCATACCCAGAAACAATGAGGGAATTTGGAACACTGCTCGAAAGCACTGTCTCTGTGAAGTGACAAGTTATTTTATAAACTGCTTCTAAACACACGGGCATATTTACAAGCCCCTACCGCCAACAGAGCGTCACTTTTTGTGACGCTAAGATAGCGGTGTGCACTGCGCCGTATTTACAAGGCAGCATTAAGCCACTTTTTGTGGTTTAATGCCGCCTTGTAAATATGGCCCCTTCACACGCAGCACTTTGCTTGGAAGGGGTGTGCAATGGGTGTTGTTGTGGGCGATCCACAGCAACACCCATTGTATTTTGGCTAGATTTTGTAAATCTGAGGCAGCGCGAAAGCAAATACCAACGCAGGGGTGGTGTTAGCATGGCGCAATGAGGAGAAATGCTTTCATTTCTCCTCGGATTTTGCTCTTTCTATGTCTGCTCCATTCTGTAGCACACAAAGAAACAGCAAATCGCCATTGAAGATTGTTTTTTGCAGTAAGGTGTCCCTTTTTGCACAAAACAATCTCACTCGCAATGCAGACATCCTTGCACCATGGTGCAAGGGTGGCTGAATGGTGCTTGGCAGCAAATTTAGCACAAGCGCAGAGGGAAACACAGGGGTGCACCGCATTCTTGTTAATACGGCACATCCCTGAATTTTCAAACGGGAGCAGCGCAGCGCTGCTAATTTTGGCACAGCACTGTGCTGCACCAGTTTAATGTACATCTGACCCAAAGTGCTTTCGCAAAAGTGCGCCAATTTCCTTCAAGCAGAGTAAGAATTGTTGTGCTTGAGCATTGTGACATCACAAGTCACTTATAGTAGTTTATTACAAAAAAACTCATTGCACCATTTTCAAATAATTAGCGCATTCTGACATCAGAAAGTGCTGATTAGAAGAAAATAAACAAGCATGTACAATGCAATAGGTCTCGTATTTACTTGAGTTGGAGCTATTGGCATTGTAAATGTATAACTGGACACATTAATTGGTCAACTCTGCCACATATTTTGGTCCTTTCTGCTACATAATTCCAGTGGCCCTGCATTTAACTAAAGGCTAGTAGGCCTACTAGAATATTTTTTTTAAACAAGGCCCTTAAAATACAGACTACACCCAGGTGCAAAACATATTTACTTGGAAGTTGGTACAAGCAACATTTACTGCGGTCTGGGGTGTCGAACAAAACGCCCATGGATTTTTCACATGCTTGAGGAGAACCACATCACGTGATATTAACGATCCTCTGTCAGAATAGTTTAACTCTCATGACCACTTTGTGGAGAAACATTAGTGTCTCTACAAGCAAGGTAGGAGGTGAGCCGTGTCGATAAGTTTCTGAATACCAGCGGCATTTGCTTTCACGCTTCTTGAACAGCCTTTTGAGGTACATCGTCATCAGTCCTAGTTTTCATGGCCGCCTTTCTTCAAGCCTTTGTTCATACGTTAATAAACACCTCAGGTACTGGACTCTTCCATAAGCAGTGTAAATTTCTCAGATAATTATAGTAAGCATAAACTCAAATCCTTCTGAGTTCTAAAAAAATATTACCTTAGTGGATGCGCACCACATTTACTTTTAACAGAATTAACCACACCTTCCATTGCCCCTGGAAAAAAACGCACATTGTTCTTATTTATTTGACTGATATGGCTCTGCAATGCACACCAGTTACGTAAACAATGTGTACACAGATCGTTTCTTCTACTAATACACGCCCTCCAAGCTATTTAAGCCCTTGAAGTTTACACATTCAAACGTTACTATGTTATCACCGTAAAGTCTGTAGTGAGCCTGCAAAGTATTCTCTAATTCTACCCCTGGGTAGACGCATTGGCAAGCACAACGTGTTTTTGGCGATATTTTTTTAACCCGCCTTCCGAGGAGGCTGCAGAGTGTCAGTCACAAAAGCCCAGCAGGCAGGTTTAACAGACTGATAAAAAGAAAATGTGAAGAAGGTCATCTCAAGCCTGACAGCAGCAACAGGGCTATGCATCCAAGCGCAATGCGTTCCAAAGTACCAAAGAAAGAAGAAAGCAATAATAATAAAAACAAGTGCCGCATTGGTGAGGCATAGGGTGGAAATAACGCTTGCACGGCTTTCTCATCCTGAAAATGTAATGCAAAACATTAGTAGACAGAAGCGAGATGATTTAAAGGGCCATGGCTGCCATGAGCATGAGCGTGAAGGAGAGACACAAAAAGAAAAAGAAGTTTGCTCACAGTCGAACATATTGGCAATCGTGCAATTATCCATGTAACAGGGTCAGCCTTCAAGGCGGTAAGCATTTACCAATGATAACAAATGATTTTTGAAAGGCAAGCCCAGGAATGAAATAAAGTAATGGGTGTGAGGTGGACGTGGTTAAAAGCCCACAATACTTACAAAAGGTCAATGCTATTGCACGCTTAACATAAAAACAATGCATTACGGGGAGATCACAAACTCTCACATATTATATGACAATAATACATGGGATTCTGTAATCCCTGTACAAAAAGCTGTCTCTAATTCTTTATAATAGATGACTTGTGACAGACCAAGTCTCCTACTATAAAGAAATGGAGTAATTGCTTAACTATGATCACTTATTACAGTTGAGCTCTGGCGTCGTAGTGCCTGCTGCCAGAGCCAGCAGCCAAGGACAAAGGCAGATCAGGTTATGAAGGATAATTGAAGCAGCTGAAAAGGAAATGTGGCTTTTCTTTATTTTAATATTTTTTCTCTAACCGTAAAGTGACAAGAAAAAAGGAGATATTTAATTTATGGCAACATGTTTTTCTGCACTCCTTAGGTAATTATAGAAAAGTTAGAATCACTCTGCATGCTTCTAAACATTTTGAGCTATGGCGCCTTCTTTAAAAAAAAAATTACTTGTATTAAACAGACTTTACTATCTTTTTTTAACAAATATCTAACAGCATTTTTTGTGTCTAACTTTTCACCAGAGATCCTAATTTTATTTTCATGTTTGCAAACATGGGGTCGGATGTACGAAAGGAAACTGCATTTCTTAATGGACCAAATTGCAATTTCTGTCCGTTAAGGAATGCAAAACTGCTTTTCTACATGTACAAAGGCCTAAACTCGGTTGCAAAATGCGATTTCTACAGAGTAGAAATTGAATTTTGTGAATCCCCTAATAGCAAATCGCAAATAGGGATTCCCTAAGCACAAGTACAAAGCATTTCCTAAATGCGAAATGGGCATTTAAATAACGTGATTACGATCAGATCCAATCCATGTGAAATTTAGGAAAGCACACAAAAATGTTTCTTTTAAAAATGACATAGAGCTCACACTTGCCCCTAGGGCATTTGTGCGCTCTACATGTGCATCACTTTTTTGCTGTGCATCATGGGGGCCTTGGACCCATAGGCACCCTTTGTTTCGCATTTCCAAATTTGCAATTTGGAAATACAGAACCATTTAAAATCTATTTTTGTACATTCAATTTTGCATTTCTAAATAGCGATTTTTTAATTTTTTTTTTAGGACTCACTAGTTAGGAAATGCCAAACTGGAATATCGTACATTTGGCCCATGGTCTCTCTTTCATATATATGAGTTACGCACCAAAGATTTCAGTGTTGTGTAGGAAACTGATGGTGTGACCATGTATACGTATGGGCTAAGTGTCATAAATAGGGCCAGACCCTGCAGCCAATCCTTGCTGCACACAGCTAATTCCCATTTGCAATCGGGTTTGGCGCCCAGGGAGGCTGGTGTGAGGGACAGCCGTGTGGCCAAACCTCGCCAAGCATAGGAAAAAAGCATGCACAATAGAGGTTTGCTGCCCACAGAGTGATAGGATCAGCATCTGCGACCAACCCCGACTAGGTGCAGCATAATGGTATGCACAGGAAAGACTGCATGCCTACAGAAGGAGAAAGCAGGGAATAGCTGGAGACCATGACCTTCTGCGAACCCACCGAAGTTTGTGCGAAGTAAAAGTTGGCCGCCTGTGCAGGTTAAAATTTGAACAGACTACATTAACGTCAGAAACAATGAAATTCACTAAAGAAACTACATTTGAAGTGAAGTTATGGTTAGGGATTAGTTTAAAAAACCTCTCAAATAATCAACTTAAATTAACACATTTGAAGTACAGTTATAGTTTTGAACTAAAAATGAAAAAACACTGAAATTCGACAACATACAACACTTTACCTCGCACTAGAGCTATGTAAAACATAAGTGTCACACCAAATACAATGCTGATGACCTCATCCATAATGTAACAAATGCAATACATTATCTTTTAGGTCAAATTACATATCACATTACCATTACAGCTATCAAAGAAACAACAAGTAATATAGTTGTTATATATTGGTGTAAGTATGTTTTGATACTTAATGATATTGTGATTGTAGGTGCAGCTACTTGACATAATGCACAAGTTATGTTCGCATGGGTTGTGTGAGGTATGAATTTCAGAGCTAACCATTATTTGCAAATTTCAGTCATATTTTTTTAAATTTTAATTCTTAACTTTCACTATACTTTAACTGTGGCTCCGCTTGAGAGTGTGAGGGTGTGTGTGTGTGTGTGTGTTGTATGTAATACTTAACTGTTTATTAATTGCACAGTACATATAACGCCAAACACCTCAAACGTAAGCCAATCAACAAAAAAATACGAACAGCTAATGCCCAATTTAGAGGCCAATATGTGATTGAGCAGATTAACTGTTGCTGCTTGTACAAAAAAAGTGATTGTTACCTTTAATATAAACTCAGCAGAAGATATTTTTGTAACAATGTATATTGTCTGTGCTGCTGCAGTTCGTTACAGGAAAGCAAGAACCTGTTAACTCACAGCCAGTTTTGAAACTGAGATATGAAACTGTTTGTGGTTGCAACAGAGTGCATTTTAGCACACTTATTTTTACAATACATGTTTCATATTTGCTCATGTCAGTAGTCAGTGGATCTCTGTCATAAGATGTATTAAAAGAGAACCAAGTGCATTAAAGCGGTTTCTGTAGTTTAAACAGTAAAAGGCCACCCGCCCTACATCAATACCAAATAAAGAAAAAGTTACAAATATAAAAAAAACTCCGAACATATAAGCGTTTTTAAAATCATTATCGACACCTACCAGTTTCCATGAGCACGTCATTCTCCAGCCATGCAGTGCTGCGTTTGAAGGAAAAAAATATAAAGTTGACAGTGTAGCAAGAACTTCGCATAAGAGAGTGTGGGTGTGGGTATAAAAACACCTGCCTAATCTAAGCTAATCTCCCTGGGGGTGGAACATGGCACACAATACCTTTCTAAAGGTGCTGACGAGGATGTTGACAGAGGCCCAGGTTTCGCTCAGTCTCATGCGCCCGGTGGTGTGCTACGCCGGGGGAGTGTGCGTGGCGTGCGCGCCGCTCCCAGCATGCCGTTTTCCCACACTGAGTACACAATCCTCGCTGATAGGCCTTGTTTGTTTGTGTCTTTCGGAGCTCTGAAAGGCCCTTATAACCTGCGGCTATTTTAGAAGTAGGAACGCCAGATAAAGGGAAGGCGCACAAAGTCTAGAGCAGACGGCGAGCGTGTGAACCCCTGTAAAGGTAAAATGTTGTAAACACAGTGCACAGTGACCGTTGTGCCCAACCAGGTGTGCAGTGCCTAGGCCTGACGTGTCTACATTCCTGAAACCTGTCTTTTTCTCAATTTCCTACATTAAACCATATGTTTTGAGCGCCGTCACGTAAGCCACAGCCGACGTCTTTCAGGGTGAGGCTAACAAATCAGTGACCGCCGAGATACAATTATTATTTCAATTTTTAAATGTTAGCCTCTTTTCCTAATTCTCAAAGCATCACTCTGCCAGGGCACAAGTCCGAAAGAAAGAAGTGCAGGGACTAACCAAGTTAGGCAGTATGCAAGTGACATCATGGAGCATGACATCACGGCGTGGAACATCGCATTTGGCATCACAACCATATGACCTCACAGGAAGTGGCATCAGATCTTAAAATCTTAGACATATGTTTAGCAGCTCTATCACAACTATATTTGAGTGTATTGCGAGATTTAACAAATGAGATTTTGGGTTTGGGTTGTGCCAAAAAAGTTATACAACTGTGACACAAAATCAGGGCTTCAATTTATACATTATATTTTTAAAAGTTAGCAGAAAGGAGAAATGTGGCAGTAAAACAGCTCTGCTCAATTGATTGCAAAGTCTGCATTTTAAAATATCTTATGGGGTTAAGTCACCTACTGAAGATATCTTTATGTGCCCAGTAAATCTCAGGGAATAAGAATACTGACAAGATCACTTTGGAGGTTAACACACTTGCTGGAGCGATCTGTGCTGTGGCTATTTCCACTTGTGAGTCAAAGTAACATTGAGGGTTAGTGTGTCTCCTGCAAAGCACATCATATAATATGCAGATGACAGATTTGTATTTTATATAGATAGGTAAGTGGGTTACTGCTTGTAACTTGGAGTTCACATCTTCTAATCTTTCTAATATTGTACAGTTAGCTAAGAAGGACATTTGACTCCTACACCTCATAACTCTCCCTGTATTATATAAAACATCCTGTACTTTGATTTACACGCATCATTTATTGTCAATGTATAATGTTTATGTATGATGTAAAGCGATTGGACACACCCTGCATTGGGATGAGTAGCGCTCTAAAAGAAATAATGCAGAATAGTGGTATATATATATATATATATATATATATATATATATATATAGTTATTTGTGTATATACTGGGACAGACCAACAAGGCAGACATTCTTACAGTGCATGCATATCTCTTGTTTGCGGGGACTGAACAAAGTAAAAACCATGCCTCTCCTAAGCACCTGTGAAGTGATAAGCTGCACGCCTCTTTTTTCTCCATTGCAGCTAGATGTGAGGCTCCAGGCTGCTTCCAGCCAGGATAATCAACCAAAAGGAGGCCTGATGGCCCCTTAATTTCAGCCTTTGTCCTGGCCCAGCAGGAATGTAAAATAAGAAAGCCCTCTTGGTCTGGCACTCTTGATGTTCAGAACGAAGAAACACATAAAATATGCAGGTGCTGCAGAAAGTGTGTGCAGGCGCTGCTAACACCGGGACAAATTCACCATCTTTTGTTGAGGCCTAACTTCTGGACATGGTGGACAGTGTCCACCCTGTGAGAATAATGGGTGGACACCGTCAACCGCGTGTACACCTAACTTGTGCCCTGCTCATTGCTTTTCTTTCATAGCACATGTCTGCTTCCTCAACTGATCTCCTCCTGGGCTTTCCACCATCACCCACAAGAGAGGCATGTTTCTGTTTCTTCTATTAATTTGCTTGGCTTTTGAACCTTAAAATAATCTCACAAATACTGCTCATTGATGCCGTTTTTTTGTTTTTTCTTTGTTATTCAAAGTTTTGTGGTCAATAAACTGAATAGGACCATACGAGCTGCCAGGCCACTCTTGCTGTCCTTTGATCCTGCCTGCTCCAGCTAGCACCAAAGTGAACTCCATAATGAAGACAATCATATTGCTAGAGAAGCCACTGCTTTTATAACAGCAAACACAAATTGCAATGCACAGTGTTTCAGGATCAAAGTATGCCACCCTGGTGAACAGAAACTACCAACAAAACTCAAACTCCACCATTAGTCTCTTCTTCATGAAGTTACCTCTTCTAGAAATAAATTCCCACCAGGCTTTCATAGAGCCTTCATTACGCCACCTTTAGCTCCCTGAACTCTGGCTGAGTTCTACTCCTGCACAAGTCATTGGCACCAAAAACTAGATATTGTTGACCCTTTATTTTTCAGTAGGTCTTACTATTTCACACATCATTAAACCACTTGATATGCTTATTTTTGCCAGAGTCCTACTTGCCTTTTGAAGACAACTGGCTTTTGAGAACCTTTCAAATTTCAACAAAACATTGATAAAGTCAAAAGGTCTGGCATTGGCTGCCGGCCTTCTGGCTTTGTCAGTTCCTGTTTTGTTTGTCTCTTTAAAAAAAACTTTATTGATGGGGAAAACGTTAGGCTGTCTCCGATATAAAATAAGACATTGGCTAATAGCAACCATCCTTTATGTATTTTTGGAGTTCAACAATGACTCATTGCTATGGTACTCTCTGCTACTGAAGTGAATTACTTTGGGTGTGGAAGTGCTCTTGTGAATCACCAGAGTCCCATTACTCACTGTAAAGTTAGCCAATGATTAAAATTGGCTGATCGCTTGCCCTATGCTGTATTTTGTAGTGGATGTAAGAAGAATGTGAATGACAAAACAGAAAACCAATGATTAACGAGGTTGCGAAAGTACCCTATAAATAAATATACTCATAATATTCAGTAAAACCAAAAGGTCTTGGCTAACAGCAATCCTGAAAAAGGGCCTTTGGTTCAAATGCATCATAAATGACCTCCAATGAGTGTGTCCTTCAACAATACAGCAAGACCATGGTAGATTACGCCACCTCTGCTCTTAAAGACATCATACTGTAAAAAAGAAAACAAACCAATCTTCTTTTCATAATGCTGCATCCTCACATCCTCGAAAACTGGCAACAGAAGATTACAGAATTTCCTTTGTTTGATGATTGATGGTTGAAAGTTGCTGTCTATGGGGGTGCCTTTGATCAACTAGTCCTTTAAGAAAGTTAATTCCTGGATGAAACCCTACTGCCATGGACCCCATTAAACCAAGTCACATGAATCAGTTACTTTTTCTGGTACTCCTCTGGAAAATCCAACTAGTCCTTCACTGAGCATCATTAAACAGCTGCAGCCTGAGAAAGAAACATATAGAAACTGACTCTTGCAAAGTCCTTACTGTGACTCAACTAACAAATATGTTGTCTGCAGAAAGTTCGGAAATTAGCTGTGTAGCAGTTCGGATTGCAAGTGGAAAAACACTTGCTCTTTGCAAAAATACCAGCTCAGGCAGAAGGAACTGGGTTCAATTTATCCCATTGGTAAATGTTGCAAATATGAAGCACTGTTTTGGGTCAATCTCAAGAGAACTGGTATGGTTTAAAACATAAGGACATTGTTCACAGTATAATTCATCATCACAAGTTTATGGGCTAAACCCTAGAATGGGTTCAACTCCTCTGGCCATTGGCGTTTATGACAAAACTGGAACAAATTAAACTTATGACACTGTTGTGGGCCAAAATCAGAATGGCACTGAAATGGTTTAAACTCACAACACTAGTGTTGGTTGAAATGTTGAAGACAGTGTCATGGGTTAACCTATGATAATTCTGGTGCGGGTTAAGTTCTTAATGACACTTTTACAGCTAATGGTACTGGTGTGAGTTAAGCAAGTCATTGTTGTGGTTTAAAGTCACAGTTCCACCATGAGTTAAACCTGCAATAACACAGGTACTAGTAAAAGTCAACAGACCTGTTTGAGATACACAAATGGCATTATTTTTGGTGAAATTCATAACCGTGGAAGAGATTAATTTAAGTAATCTGGGATAAACATAAAAGCCCATAGTAGGCAACAAATTACCTCAATAATCAATCACAAGTCTAAGGCAAGACCCATCTCAGAGTATCAGAATCTTTTAATGAAGTAGGGTACGAGAAGTAAAACTTTCACACAGCCCCTCTCAGGCACAGGGTCCAAACTATTAGGTTATCAATGTGAATGTGAACACCTGCCACTGTTTTAGAAAATGCTTTCACGAATCATTGAGTTTGGTTAATGAACGTGAAGATTTGTCCCTAATCTCTAGTATGTTTTCCTTAGCGTAGAGGAAGGCTTGTGAAGTCCAGGCAAGGAAGTAACCACACCTTAAGTTCCTAGGTAGCTCTGTGCTTCAGGAATGTGTCTCTGGGAACTCCCAAGAAACAGGACTGGTGTAATACAGATCGTATTATGGTTTGATCTAAGAAGTCAGCTGGGACCAGACATCAGGTTTTGGGGGTAGGTAAATTGATTCCACAATAAAAATCAGTTGACCTCAATCTACGACACTGTGCCTTCATCCTTGGTTTCAACAGTGGCATCTGGAAAATAATGGTGTTTATTCGAAAATCTGCCGTCTGGTAGAGCTTGCTGACGGGAGCAGATGAACAGTCATCCACAAAACTATTCATCTGTTAGGGACTAACCTGTGGGTGAGAAATATTACCCACAAATTATGGAAAACTTGTTTATTGCTCTCCGTTTTGAAATGGAAGAAAAATGTCCTCCTTGGTGACTGGTCAAGGAAAAGGGTCTGTTACAAATGTCTAGCGTGTGACCATTGAACAAGGCACACAATGGCCCGTCGACCCTTGGCTGCCTGTCTCAGTGTTGCATATATTTATGAGTGCTGTATGGTCCTAGGTTGCAAGTTATGCAAGGTCTGGTGCAAGGTTGGCAGTGCACCAGTGCTAATTTGAGCCGGTGAATTCCGGTGCGGGGCACCAGCACTTATTTTTGAGGGCCAGCACTTAGGGGCATATTTATACTCCGTTTGCGCCGAAATTGCGTCGTTTTTTTTGACGCAATTTCGACGCAAAACTAACGCCAACTAACGCCATATTTATACTATGGCGTTAGAGGCGAATAGCGCCAAAGTTCCCGGAATGTGCGTCATTTTTTAGCGTGAACCCCTTCCTTGCGTTAATGATATGCAAGGGAGGCGTTCCCGTCTAAAAAATGACTCCCAGGCCTTTACGTGGTATTTATACTCCCGGGCAAAAGTGACGCCCGGGAGTGGGCGTGGCTAAAAACGGCGCATTTGCGCCGCTTTTTAACGCCTGGGTCAGGCATGGCGTTAAGGGACAAGTGGGCTCAAAATGAGCCCAGAGTGCCCTCCCCTGCCCCCAGGGACCCCCCCTGCCACCCTTGCCCACCCCAGGAGGACACCCAAGGCTGGAGGGACCCACCCCAGGGACATTCAGGTAAGTTCAGGTAAGTTTTTTTTTTTTTTTTTTTAATAATATTTTGTGGCATAGGGGGGCCTGATTTGTGCCCCCCTACATGCCACTATGCCCAATGACCATGCCCAGGGGACAGAAGTCCCCTGGGCATGGCCATTGGGCAAGGGGGCATGACTCCTATCTTTACAATGATAGGAGTCATGTTGATGGGGGATGGGCGTCGTTAAAAAATGGCGCAAGTCGGGTTAAGACGATTTTTTCGACGTAACCTGACTTGCCCCATTTTAAGACGCCCATGCGCCATTTTCCCCCTACGCCGGCGCTGTCTGGTCTACGTGTTTTTTTCCCACGCAAACCAGGCAGCGCCGGTCTGATTGCGCCGTCTAACGCCATTCCATAAATACGGCGCCCGCATGGCGCTTCAGAATGGCGTTAGACGGCGCAAAACTTTTTGACGCTAAACTGCGTTAGCGCAGTTTAGCGTCAAAAAGTATAAATATGGGCCTTAGTGTTCTGCCTCAAGCATTTCCTGCGAGCAAAAGACACATGGAAAGGACGGAGGAAGAGAAAAACGAAAAAGCGTCTCAAAGGGAGAAAACAGAAAGATGCAAGAGTGAGATGAAGTGGCAGGGAGTGACTGTGAATAAATTAAAGAGGCCTTAGATGGCTTCAGGATTACACTGCAGGAGTATTCTGTACTCGCACATTTAAGTGCAACGGCCGCGTGTTTCAGAGGAGAACTTTGGGCACCAGCACGTTTTTATTTACAAATTAAGCACTGCAGTGCACCACTAATATTTGCGGATGCATGTGACATGCCTGCGCACAGCCAGATCATTTGCACATGTTTATTCACGAAGACTGGCACACGACTGGGAACATCACACATGCAGTAGTATTAATGCAAAGGTGAGGGCACCTGGAAACAACAGACAGCACTTCACAGGTGCAAGTTTTATTGATATATATATTCATGGACTTCCACACTGTGGGTAAGGCGTCTTCGCCCACCATAATTCAAATATTGTTTATAAGAGTTTGGAAACAGAACAATGATACTTATACAACTCTGTTAGGTAATCAAGCCTCACAGTATACTGGTAGGAAACAGAAGTTAATACAATAAAGCAGAGAGTGCGGTTTCTTTCTTCTTTTTCAGTTAATCTAGTTAATTTTTTGTGGTCTGCAGCCAGCCCTTGCTTCACCTCCTACTGACTCGCAGACCGGTGGGCGTTTTCAAGGAAAGAAATAGTGTTACATTCTGTTTGTTAAATATTCATTAATATCTTTGAGATAACGTGTTGTAATCTTTCCTAAATTTACTCTGGATACCTGTGCTGGAGTAGCAAGTGTAAAGCTTGAAGTTCTCATAGGTGTCAGTTGTCCTCTAAATGCTCTGCTGATTAGCCTGTGCGGTCAAAAGTCCTCATGATGGGGTGCGGGTACACAGTAGTTGTATATGTATCATTGTTGCCATTTCCAAACCCTACTAAAGACACATGCAATAGTGTAGTGATGTGGCAGTGTATTATGTGCAAAACCTAGTGTCAGAGTAACAAGGTTTGTCAGCACAACACTGATCCTTTTTACAAGCGACGGAACTGAGACGGTCTCTGCGCAGTTATCTGCAGGTTGCTGAAAGCAGGAGTGGGCCTGATGCACTCTTGCAGTGGAGCTGTGTTTGTACTGGAAGCGTTCAAAACGAATTCACTCTGCTCCAGTGCTCAGGCTAAGGGCAAGCCAGGGCCACGGATATACAGAGGACACATAGGTGGTCTCCTATAGCGCCTGTGACTGCAGGCACCACAAGGACCACTTGAACCTAGGCTGACGTGTTTCACGACTGGTCCAGATGGCACCTTCTAGAAAAAACACTGGAGAGGGTTGCAAAAAACTGACTTTCAAGTAACTTTAAGCTTTGCAGGAGAAAGCCACAGCAAGATGTATGAGAAACCTATGGAGAGAATATAGTAAAGAAACTTGAAACCATGCAGGATATCTAACCCCACCTTGCATATTTGAATTTGTATGCCCTAGGGGAGCCTCTGGTAGAGTGTAAAATGCAGAAAAACATACGCAGAATAAGTAAATGCTGTAGGGCTTGATGAGTGCCTGTTGCAGAGAAACCTAAACATACTAAGATATAGGGGGTCATTCTGACCCTGGCGGCCGGTGACCTCCAGGGTCACTGACCACGGGAGCACCGCCAACAGGCTGGCGGTGCTCCCGAGGGCATTCTGACCGCAGCGGTTCAGCCGCGGTCAGAAAGGGTAAACCGGCGGTCTCCCGCCGGTTTACCGCTGCCCCATTGAATCCTCCATGGCGGCGGAGCGCGCTCCGCCGCCATGGGGATTCAGACACCCCCTACCGCCATCCTGTTCATGGCGGGAAACCCGCCATGAACAGGATGGCGGTAGGGGGTGCCGCGGGGCCCCTGGGGGCCCCTGCAGTGCCCATGCCAATGGCATGGGCACTGCAGGGGCCCCCGTAAGAGGGCCCCGCAAAGTATTTCAGTGTCTGCTTTGCAGACACTGAAATACGCGACGGGTGCAACTGCACCCGTCGCACCCCTGCAACTACGCCGGCTCAATTCTGAGCCGGCGTCCTCGTTGCAGGGGCATTTCTGCTGGGCCGGCGGGCGCTCTTTTGGAGAGCGCCCGCCGGCCCAGCGGAAATGTCTGAATGGCCGCCGCGGTCATTCGGCGGCGGAACCTTGGCGGACGGCGCTGAATCACCCCCATAGGGTGAAGGCAAAAGGACTAAATGAGGCAAACATTTGTAAGCTTTGTGTGCTATGTCCATGCAATAACACAAATAAAGGGGCATTAAGAAAGCTAACGGAGTCTTGAAGACATGTAAATTTGGCGGTGACAAACCTTCCAGGTAAAGACACGGGATGGATCAATCTCCTGCTAAATCTGTGTGGCAATTCTGTCCAATCTCTCCTTATGGTCATTTAAAATAATTGCAAATTCAATTATCTGTCATACTGCAGGCCTGGATATTGTGGCAAACCATGACAAGGAAAGAAAATGTTGCTGAAGGGACAGTAACCTCCTTAAAATTATTAAAGCAGGAAAACCAATCAGCGTCAGATAAAACTACTTGTTAGTTAGAAGCCAAAATGGAAACTGTTCAAAATCACATTCACCTAAACCTAACAAAGACTACGGGCCGAAACAAACACCAGAAGGGTTGAAACGTGTTGACAGCATAAAAAAGAAAAAAATTAACATGCAGATGAAGCAAATAAGTTTTACAAAATGTTGAAAATCCCAAAACTGCATTTATCCTTATCATCTTCCCCCCAAGTCCCTCTACTATTGAAAAAGATCCCATTTGTAAGCATGAACTTAAAACAACCAACCCAAGAACTTTGCTGTGCTAAAGGTAGGGGCCGAGCTAAAATAATTTTGTGTGTGTTATTTTAGATCTAATTTATGGGATGAAGCCGTTCCTGTGTGAAAATCACTTTATGTACACACACAAGGTGACAGTGGCTTCCCTCATATCAATTTATTTGCTTCATTTGTATACTTTACTTAGTGGAATTTATTTTTTATAAGCACACTATGAAAACAACATGACAGCTAATGATTCATCATGGCGTCGTCTACAGCAGTCGTTCTAAACAAACAAAAAAATCAGTTCGACAATAATTGCAAGAATTAATTGACACAATCAGTGCTGTCTTCATTCTGAATAAGTTAGGAAGATATGGTAATATTTAACCTAACCGAAGTCTGGAATTCATTGTAAATACCAAATATAGCCTATTTAACCCAAGGTTTGAAAAAAAAAAGCTAAAACCGTATTGGAGAAGAATCATATGCCTTCTCCAAAGTAGCTAAGAAGGGGATGAAGAGGAACGTTGATCCTGCTTCGACTGATTAGCAGTCTGGCTCTAGTAGGTGCAAACTATGCCAGTCAGGAGCGCGTGAACAAGCAGGACATTTGTGGTGATTGGTACTGGGCATGTCCAAGTACAGCAGCAGCTGCAGTAACACTGGGTCCTGTATTATTAGGGACCCACCGCACTCAAATTATGGCTTCATTTTTGCCATCAACCAGTGGACCGTCCCGTCTTTTATTTTGTTTGCACATGGGCCTGTGGCACCATTTCTATGCTGTTGGTCATGTCATTGTGTCACAAATCCTAGGGACATAATAAAAGGTAAACCGATGTGTTTTTTGGGCTACGGCTTATTGAAGTAGCATGAGGCAAGACTATTTTTGAGTAGTTGTCCCCAGTGCAATTGGTACAGACTAATAGAGTTAGAGCGGGAGCTAGATAGGTATTTAATAAAGCTAGAACGTAAACAGCACGTATGCTGTAATATACTTATATTGTCTGTTTGGTGCAAAGTTTTAAGCTCCCAACATTAGCTGGCTGGAACATGAGACAGTATTTCCGCATCCTGAAGTTACTGATTCCTGGATTACTGGTCACTATGTGAGTAATACAATCTAGCCCATTGCAAGTTGAAATCAGAGGATCCACTAAGAAATTAGGATTTACCAGTGGAATCAGTAATCCTCGGTCCCGTGATAATTGCTCATTTTGCCTCAGACTTTAACACTGGGATTTCGGCTACTTTAAGCAACTAAAATCACTGGTTTTAAGTTACAAGATCTGCAGTGTTCCTATGAAGTTCCTAATTCTAATGGGGCCGATAACTGTTGTTACCAGCCCATTAATAATAAGGCCCATATTTATGAGAGCCTTGCGCCGCCGTTCCGTCCCTTTTTGTGATGCAGCTATTGCGCAAACCACCAAATCGTATTTATGAGGCCACGCAAAGCCACTTTTCTTGGCTTTGAATGGCCTCATAAATATGGAGTAAGGCAAGACAGGGCAACTTGCTGTGTTGCCTTACTCTCTGCTACGGAGGTGTTCCATGGACGTTGGAGTGGGTCTTCCCTACCCATGGATTTTGACACATTCTCAGATTTACAAGAACGTGTAAACTTGGGATGCACCCCTAG
The DNA here is from genome assembly GCF_031143425.1 of Pleurodeles waltl. NCBI lineage: Eukaryota > Metazoa > Chordata > Amphibia > Caudata > Salamandridae > Pleurodeles > Pleurodeles waltl. The sequence goes on along the minus strand of NC_090446.1, from coordinate 638,541,940 downwards.
GGGAGGCGCAACGAGAAGAAATATCACTAATTCCCCTATTTTTTTCTCTTTCCATGCGTGCTGCATTCTGAAAGAGGAAAAAGCCTCCTAGGATTGTTTTTGTGCAGGAAGGTGCCCCTTCTTACACAAAAACAATCCTGCATGCAATGCAGACACTCTTGCACCATTGTGCAAGGGTGCCTGCATTGGCGCCAGGCGGCCGAAATGGCACCAGCGCAGGGGGAAAGGACAGGAATGTACCATATGCCACAGACACAACACATTCCTGCCCTTTCCTTGTGACACAAGACAACACAGCGAGGCAACTTGCTGTGCTGCCCTCCGCCACAAAACCGCAATTATGCCCCTAAGTGTCTGCTTGTAATGAGGGTCTATATATAAAGTAGTTTTACAAGGCATGTATCCTGGACTGATTTCTGCATTGTCAATGGAGATGTTTCTAATGTTGTGTACTATAGCTGTTTTGCCCCGTTGAACAATAGAAAGATTGAAAATAGAAGTTGCAAATTGTGCTTCTCTGTCTTACGACCTACCTGTAATTTGGCAATGTTACCTATGCATTAAAGAGCTATAGAAGCTGGACCTCTTAAGAAACAGACACTGAATGCTACTCCATATAATTTCTGGTCCCCAAGAAGATTGGAGGTCTGAGACTCACCCTCGACCTTCATTTCCTGAACATGTTCATTCACCAGGATATATTCAAGATTCTATCTCTTGGCCAAGGTTATTTTGCTCTGTTGACCTTCATTGCAGAGGACTGACTGGCATCTATGAGCATCTCTGGGACTTTGAGTGCTTAATTCCTTGACAAATCTTTCCTTCCACTGAAATTCACGGTGGGGTCCTAGAACTATCAGTTTTCAGTCCTACTAATTTGATTGACAACTGCACCCTGTGTTTTTACAAAAATGCTGTCAGTCCTGGCAGCAACACTGCAGTGATCAGCAGTCATGTGTTTCCTTTCTTGGATAAAGGAGCTGGAAAATCAGAGTACCCTGCACTGGTTGGAGAACATCTGTGATGCACGACTACTCTCTTCCATAAGTTTAGCTGTATGATCAATGCCTAAAAGTTCCACCACATTCTGACGCCACACAGGAGGAGTGCTGCATATTTCCTTCATGAAGACGTTTCCTCTCTTTAAGAGGTTTGCCGATATTTGGGAGATGATTCCGATTTTTCTTGCTCTGATGCGGCTCCTTATTCTGCATGTTTTGCATGTGCTTAGTCTCAAAGCTTGGAGCATCATATGGGTTCCACAAGCCAGATGACGGAGGAAGACTCCAGTGTTTCATGTGTGTCCACTTCATTGGGGGCCTGGCTGTTTCCACAGCTCTCACTAGAGGCGTTCTGGTGGCTGAAAAGTGCCAGGCAGCCAAGTGATCATTCTTGCATAACTTTGGCTTCACGGACCCAGCATGCAGTGAAAGAGTCCAGGGGCAGTTGCTGTCAAGAAGGGTTGGTGGGGCAGCACTTGGAAGAGGGGAAGGAATAATTAAAAAAAAAATGCACTTACCTGCCTCCATAGCTCCCGCTGCCTTGGTGCTTGCCTTGCACTCCTCCCCACCAATTCCAGATGCTTCTCTCATGCTGTTGAACAGCATGCAAGAAGTGCTGGGATTGGCCTGAATGGGCTGAAATGCCGCTCCGAGAGGGAGTGGGAGCTTGCACCTGCTCTCTTCCCTGCTGTAAAATACAGCTCAAATGGAGAGTTCTAAGTGTGCATGCCAGTTTGTCCTGTCTCAGGCGGCTGGCCAAACTGACTTGCACACTTTCAGTGTACCACTACTCCTCCTCCCTGATGACACAGAGAATGCTGACCCCGCCCTGCCCTAGACTCAGTGGAAAAATAAAATGATAATGATTTATCATTTTATTTTTCTGCTACTTTTTTAGCCATAGCAGAGGGGCCGCCCCTGCGGCCAGGGTTGTGTGGTATGACTTCCTTATTTAATTGGCATTACTTTATTGCGCCTCCCAGGGAGGTATTGCTTTTGACTCATTCATGAGGTGGGATTATGTGGAAAGATGAGTCCATTAGACAACACAGTTACTTATCTTTGGTAACAATGGTTCTAGTGGATACATAATTTCTCTTAGATTCCTTAGCATCCTCTGTACTCCTCTGATGAGTTAGTTCAGTCATTAACAAGATCCCAAGGTCTGCTAGGAGGCGTCTGTGCATTTTTATGTGCTGCTAGTGGAGCGGACACTAATGCTCTTTCAGTTCCCTTCTGCACGCTTTTATGGGGCACAAAAAACTACCAACAACCGATACCAGCATGCAGATTTGCACCTAATTTAGTTCATCTGACGGGCAGTCATGGCTTAATCCGCATAATGCCACCATTTGGCTATCTTGTAGATACAGCACATTTCTGCTATTTACCAGTGGCGCAGGGAGGCGTATTAAGACACTTGCTGCACGGCCCTGTGTCAAGGGGGCTTGGAAATAAACCCTTGGGGCAGACTTAAGAGCCCCTAGCGCCACCTTCGCGCTGCCAAACCTTCCTTTTTTTAACGGTAAGGCAGGCCTAAGGTGGCATTTTCCCTCTGCCATATATACAAAGTGGCACACTGCATGCATTTGTAAAGCCTTGCACCCCATTATGCCTGCGCCAGTCATAATGTATGCAAGGGGGGCATTTCCCCATTAAGGGGGGCCCAAAAAAAGGTGCAAGGAAATCTAAGAGATTTCCTTGCGCCATTTTTTTTCGGCACTTTTAATTCCTACTCAGAGCAGGTGTGAAAAGGGGACATACCATTATTTATAAAGGGCCCTTATGTACTCTGCAAGAGTAGCACCAACATTTCAGCATTACTTCTGCAGAGTACATCAATAGCGTAAAAAAATGATGTTATTGCCTCTAACCTGCACCATTAAATACGGCGCACAAATGGTGGCAGTAGGGGTCACTAAGGGGAGCAAGCAAAGTTGCGCTGCACTAGGTCCTGTACCACTTTTCTTAAACCTGCCCCTTAGGGACATATTTACAAGAAAGTGAAGCACCACTTTTCTTGGGGCCCCCTTGCGTCCCCTAATGCCACCATGGTAGTTCTGTATTTAAAATACCATGCACCATGTCGCATCTAAGGGGCAATTGCTTCATTTTTTTTACTGTATTGTAACGCTATACTGGATTAGCATAAAAAATTACTCTAGTCAGTTATAGTGTTAAGAGGCCCATTGAAATCAATGGGAGCCTCATTTTAATGCCTGCTTTAAGCAGGTGTTAAAAATGACGATAGAAATGGTACAGTGGATTCTTGTAGATTACATTGCGTCATGTTTAGCGAGTCTCTAACAAGGGAACACCCCCTTTGCATACATCATGTATATATTATGCCTGATGTGGTGCAAAGGGTTTACAGGGTAGCGCAAACCTAGTTGGCACCACCTTGTAAATATGGTGCTATGCTAGTGACTCATTAGAATCACATTTGCAACAAAACGTTTGCCACAATGTGGTGCTAAGGGGCGCAAGGGCCTTGTAAATGCTGGCTTCAGTTTTTAACCTTTATTGTTCAGTAAGTTACTGCAAGAACTCTTATGTGTTACTGCACGCAGATATGTATTTTCTGTTCATCTTGACCAATCTCCCATGCAAGTTGAATTCAACATCATTAGACTTCTAGGCACAAGACATTGGTCTGAAGTGCCGACAGCTGTGCAAGCTACCTTGAAGTCCTGGGAAATGAGCTGTTATTACAGTGACTTATAAATGTCATTGTCTTATAACAATCGCTCAATAAACCGTAGCCCTCATCATATTTGAGTTGGGATCACTGGCCGCTCACCGGCTGCCTTCCCACTACTTCTAGGATGACCCAGGTGCCTTTGAAGTGGTGTCCTGACAAGCCCAGTGGTGTTTTTGAAGTTCATTTCATACTCTTACAACTACATCCGGAATCTTGTAGAGTAAACAGGGCTCTGTTGACAGACTGTTGCACAGAAAGTTTTTTGTGATTACCAGGCCTAGCAGAGGGCTCCATCCACGTTTGGCTGTTTGCACAACAGCCTGAACGTGGGAGGTGTGCCGAGTATACTGGGCAGCTGATGTCTGCCCTAGGAAATCTTTCTGTCGGTGAACTCCAGGTGACTGCGGAGTGGCAATACTTCCGGGAAACGTCAGCCACATTAGTTTTAGGAAGAATAGTCCTTTCAGCGTTAGGTCAATGTCTGCTCCGGTGTAAACCCGACTTGCTACAAGAAAATGACTCCACCAACCTACAGTCCTTTCTGGGACATACATCTGACTCTAGTCTGGCCATACCCACTTTCCTATGCTGCTCTTTTCCTGTCTACATTGACCTTTCAAACGTGCCTAGGTCCAGTTTTAAGGGAAAATGACAGTGCGTACTGCTGCGCCAAATTCGGCAGCGTCGCACACTGTCATTTTCACAATGCAGGGATGCCCCGTATTTAATAGAATAAAGCGCACCCCTGTGTTTCCCCCTGCGCCGGCGCTGAATTTGCTGCCGTGCGCCAATGCCGCAACACTTGCACCATTGTGCAAGGATGGCTGCGTTGAGGGGTAGATTGTTTTTGTGCAGGAAAGAACACCTTCCTGCACAAAACCAATCTGAAATAGCAATTATGCGTGCTGCAGAATGCAGCACATGTAGAAAGAGCAAAAAACGAGGAGAAATTAAAGCATTTCTCCTCGTTGTTCCCTGCTAACCCCTGGGGTAGTGTTAGATTTTGGCACTGCCTCAGGTTTACAAAAACTCATAAATCTGGGGCAGCATCAAAATGCAATGGGTGTTGCTGTAGCACGCCCACAGCAACACCAATTGCACGCCCCTTCCACGCAAAGTGCTGCGTGTGAAGGGGCTGTATTTACAAGGTGGCGTTAAGTCACAAAAAATGGCTTAACAACACCTTGTAAATATGGTGCAGTGCATAGCACCACCGGAGCGTAACTAAGGGTGACGCTCTGGTGGCACTAGGGGCTCTTAAATATGCCCCTTAGTTTGTTAAAGAATAAGGGGTGTATTTAAGAGCCCCTAGCGCCATTCTAGCGCCACATTAGCATCATTTTTTTACGCTAATGTGGCATTAGAAGGCCTAAAACGGAGCGCCTTATTTACATTATGGCGCAATGCATGCAATACACCACTTTGTAACCCTTTGCATTGCATTATGCCTGCACCAGGCATAATGTATGTAAAGAGAACTTTCTCCCATTGGTTGGGGTGGGGGTGAAAATATTGCTCAAAGAAATCCAAGAGATTTCTTTGCGTCATTTTTTCAGCACTTTTAATGCCTGCTCAGAGTTAGCACCACCGGAGCGTAACTAAGGGTGACGCTCTGGTGGCACTAGGGGCTCTTAAATATGCCCCTTAGTTTGTTAAATAATAAGGGGTGTATTTAAGAGCCCCTAGCGCCATTCTAGCGCCACATTAGCATCATTTTTTTACGCTAATGTGGTGTTAGAAGGCCTAAAATGCAGCGCCTCATTTACATTATGGCGCAATGCATGCAATACACCACTTTGTAACCCTTTGCATTGCATTATGCCTGCACCAGGCATAATGTATGTAAAGAGAACGTTCTCCCATTGGTTGGGGTGGGGGTGAAAATATTGCTCAAAGAAATCCAAGAGATTTCTTTGCGTCATTTTTTCAGCACTTTTAATGCCTGCTCAGAGCAGGTGTTAAAAGGCGGCTTTCATTGGTTACAGTAGGCCACTGGGTGCTTTGCAGGATTAAAGTCAATTTCTTTTACTCTAATCCTGCCACACTTCCGACGCTAGTCCCCTAACTACCACCATGGTGCACCATATTTTAAATATAGCGCACACATGGTAGCATTAGGGAGCACTAAGGGGTGCAGGAAAAGTGTCGCTGCACTGTGCGCAGCACCACTTTTCTTAAATATGCCCCTAAGTGTAACCAAACTTTTGTCCATAACTCCATAGCCAGCATTAGTAAACGTCCAGAGTACTGAATGCCAAGGTTATGTAGTCTTGATTCCACCCCATGTGAGAGGCATAACGCAGACCCTACAGCGCAGGGTCCCCTCAGCCATCCATGTGGCCCCCAGCTCTTCAAGGGCATACCACAAGGAAGGCGATGGAGCTCAGGTCACACTTGAGAATGTTGGGGTTGCCTAATTGGATGATCTTGACCACACGGTCCATGGCAGCCCAAGAGGGTGAGCAGGGACACTGGAGCCTGGAATAATGGCCCAGTGTTCCTAGCAAGAAGAGGAAGGGCAAGGGGCATGGGGAACACACTCCTGAAACTCCCATGGTCCAGGAGGAGGCTGAACCTGGGGAGATGCCCCGGTACCTACAGGAGAGGATGTGGTTAAACTGGGGAACCTGCCTGAGCTGTCCAACTGGCAGCAGGAAGGGGTTCCTGCCAGGGAGGAGTTCTACAAGGCACAGAGGGACTGCCCTTTGCAAAGCACCTGATTTACTGAGAGAATGGTCTCCTGTATAGTTAGCCTAAGGCTCCTGAGCTTGGTGCAGCACACTTGTGCTGTTGGTTCCCCAGTGCTACAGGGCCTACCTACTAGGTCTTGCTCATGATGTGCCACTGGCAGGTCATTTGGGTGCAAGACAAGACTTTTGACAAGCTTGTCACCCACTTTTATTGGCCTAAAATGAGGAAGGCCTCAGATGTGTACTGTATGTCCTGTCCTACCTGCTAGGCAGCCAGTGGCAAGACAAGGGGGAAGTGCAAGGCCCGACAACCTTTTTCTTTTGTTGGCACCCCATTGAGAGGGTGCGCTTCATTGGATCTCTGGACCCCAAGACAGCCGTGGACAACAGATTCATTTGAAGGAGTGTGGGTTAACCTACCATACCAATGGGTTGATTGAAAGGTTCATTCGAACCCTCAAAGGCATGAATATGGGTCTACCCGAATCCATAAAGCAAAAGTGGGATGTCCTCCTGCCATGCCTTTTTTGTTTGCATACAAGGAAGTTAGCACAGAAAGGGATTGGCTTCAGCCCCTTTAAACTTCTGTATGGGCACCATGTGGGAGGGTCTCTAAGTGTTGTGAAGGAGGGCAAAGAGCATGCTCCCAGAGCCCCGAAGGATGTGGTCAGCTACATACTGACCCTTCGCAACCAAACAGCCCACTTCCAGAATCTCCCCAGGAGAATTTGGAAGCTAGCCAGGAGGACATGAAGCACTGGTATGACCAGAATGCCTCTCTACTCTTGTTAAGTTTCAGCCTGGCCAAAAAGTGTGAATGATAGAGCCTGTGGCGCCCGGAGCTTGCAAGACTGCTGGTCTGGGCTCTTTGAGGTAATGGAGTGCAATATTGATGTCACCTACCTGGTGTACTTCAAATGTCCTAGGAACCTTTTGAGGTTCCTGCATGTTAACTGCCTCAAACCCCACTTCAAGAGGTCTGCGATTACCATGCTCCTGGTTACAGATGATAGGGTGGAAGAGGAGAATTAACCTCTCCCTGACCACCTGTCTTTCAAGGAGCAAGATGGATTAGAGGAGGGTGTCAGCCTCACCCCTACACTGATCCTATACCAACAGACAGAAGCTCACCATTTGATAGGGCAATTTGCCTCTTTGTTCTCCCTTTCTCCAGGATTCCCTACATGGTGTACCCATGATATTGATACAAGGGACAGCATACCTGTAAAGAGAACAAAATACAGGTTGTGTGACAAGGTAAGGGCCAGCATTAAGTAGGAGGTCTCCAAGATGCTGGTGTTAGGAGTTTGTGAGCCCTCCAACAGCCCTAGGTCCAGCCCAGTGGTGCTGGACCCCAAGGCTGTCCCTCCAGGCATCACACCCAACATAGGCTCTGTGTGGACTACAGTGGGCTCAGTGTGGTCACCAAAACTGATGCACACCCCATCCCTAGAGCTGATGAGCTCCTAGATTGGCTCGGAGTTGCCAAGTTCTGCAGCACGTTTTATTTAACATCTGGGTAGTGGCAGATTGCCTTGACCAATGAGGCCTAAGAGAGGTCTGCGTTCTCTACACCAGAAGGGCACTTCCATTTCTGGATCATGCCCTTCGGGTTAAAAAACACCCCTGCCACCTTCCAGAAGTTGGTCAACCATGTCCTAGTTGGGCTGGAGAGCTTCAGTGCTGTCTACTTGGACAACATTGTGGTCTTCAGTTCGTACTGGGAGGACCACCTGTGCCACCCCATAGAAGTATGTCAGGCTCTGCAGAGGACAGACCTGACTATCAAGGCCAGTAAGTACCAGGTGGGGCAGAGTTCAGTGGTCTACTTGGGCCACCAAGTGGGAGGTGGCAGACTGCATCCCCTCCTGGCCAAAACTGAAACCATCATTGCTTGGAAACTCCCAAGATCCAGACAGAAGTGAGGGCCTTCTGAGGCCTCATTGGTTAGTACAGGAGATTCATAAAGGGGTATGGCACCATTGTTGTCCCCTTGACAGAGCTGACCTCGAGGAAGCAGCCATGTCAGGTGATTTGGACGGAGTCATGTCAGAAAGCTTCTGACACCCTGATGCAGGCAATGTGACCAGCATCCATACTGAAGGCCTTTGACTTCTTCCAGGGGCAGATTTATGGAAAGAGGCACTGCTCCTAGTGCAACACCACTTTTCCTGTGCCCCTTAGCACCTCCCTAATGCCACCATGGTACTGCTGTGTTTTAAATACAACGCACCATGGTCAGTAGTTAGGGTGACTAGCACCATAATTTTTTATGCTAGTTCGGCGCTTTGCAGGATTAGCGTCAAAGTTTATGACGCTAATCCTGCAAACCATCCAGATGCAGATTGTAATCAATGGGAGCCTCTTTTTAACGCCTACACTTAGCCGTTGTTAAAAAATACTGATAAAAATGGTGGAAAGGAATCTCATAGATACCTTTGTGCCATTTTTATGGCCCCTCTATTGCCGGAATGCCCCCCTTGCATACATTTTGCCTAGATTAGGCATAATGTGGAACAAGGTGTTACAAAGTGGCACAATGCAAGATTTGCACCACATTGTAAATATGGCGCAGCATTCTTCCACTTCCAACACCACATTAGCGTAAAAAAATTAAGCTAATGTGTTGTTGGAACGGCGCAAGGCCAGCATAAATCTGGCCCTTATATTTCAAACAGAAGCCTCGGAGTATGGTGTAGGGGCCGGGCTCTTGCAGCTAAATGAAGAGGGCTTGGATCAACCTGTTGCCTTCACCAGTAGGATGCTACTTCGTAGGGAACAGAGGTGTAGCGCAAAAGAAAGGGAAGCCTTTGCTGTGGTCCAAGCGTTGAAAAAGTTAAGGCCATTCCTGTCTGGCACTCACTTCCAGGTTCAGACAGAGCACAGGAAATGCAAAAGAGAGGTGAGAATCCCAAACTGTTGAAGTGGTCCATCTCCCTACAGGGAAAGGACTTTACGATAGAGCACCTTCCTCGAACAGACCACATTAATGCTGATGATCTCTCCAAGTTCTTCCACCTTAGTGAAGAGAGCTCCCAAGCGGTTGGGTAGCTCTCCTTACTATCATCTGGAGGGGACATGTGTTAGACCTGGCACCCTTGGTCTGGATTCGCCTAAACCTTTTGCCTTCTGACCTTCTGCATGCATTGCGTCACTCTGTAACCATTTGCGCTACATTATGTCTGTGCCAGGCATAATATATGCAAAGGGGGCGTTCCAGGCCTAGGGGAGCCGGAAAAATACCCCTAGGAAATCATTGTTTACAACACTTTTAACACCTGCTCAAGAGCAGGCATTAACAGGGGGCTTCCATTCCTTAAAATGGGCCCCTATGTATTCTGCAAGAGTAGCACCAACATTTTGGCGCTACTCCTGCAGAGTACATCAATAGTGTCATGTAAAATAACGCTATTGTCCCCTACCATGCGCAATGGTGCGCCGTATTTTACATACGGCACACACATGGTGGCGGTAGGGGAGTTCTTAGAGGCACAGGGAGAGTGGTGCTGCACTTGGTGCAGCGCCACTTTCCATAAATCTGCCCCTTTGTGTGTGGTTTTAAACTGCCATCTCGGCCTGGCAAGTAAAACCCCTTGCCAGTCCGAGCCCTTCTTTTTTTAATACCTGTAAGTCATCCCTAAGGTAGACAATAGACAGCCCCAATGGCAGGATGCAGTGTTTTTAAAAAGGTTGGGTATGTACTTTTAAGCTTTACATGTCCAGGTAGTGAAAAACCTTTACATTCGTATTTCACTACTGCAAGGCCTATTGACACCATAGGTTAGCATTGGTATTACTTTATTACATTTTATAAGTGTAATTTCCAATTGGGAAGAAATGGGACCCCCAAGTTTGGTGTCTCTGGAATCACAATTTAAAATTTAAAATCACAACTTATCACCAAGTCAGATTTTATATCGTAATTCTGAGTGTCACTTTTAGAAAGTTTGAAGTTTCTTAGTTTAAATCATCTAGGGCCAGATGTAGCAACTTACAAATTTGCGAGGTGCAAAGTGCGAGTCCATGCGACTCGCAATTTGCACCTCGCAAATTGGTATGCAGTACGGTGTCTCAGACACCGACTGCAACTCGCTATGGGGTCGCAATGACCCACCTCATGAATATTCATGAGGTGGGTCGCAAATTGCGGCCCCATAGCGAGTATAGGCACTCGCAAACATGGAGGCCTGCTGTCGTCAGCAGACCTCCATGTTCGTGACTGCTTTCAATAAAGCAGTTTTTTTTTTTTAAGTGTAGCCCGTTTTCCTTAAAGGAAAACGAGCTGCACTTAAAAAAAAAATACGAAACCTTTAGTTTCGGTATTTTTTCAGGGCAGGGAGTGGTCCCTGGGACCACTCCCTGCCCTGAAACATATTTTTGGGTCCATTCACAAAGTGGAAGGGGTCCCATGGGGACCCCTTCCAATTTGCGAGTGGGTTACCATCCACTTGAAGTGGATGGTAACTGCGATACGATTTGCGACCGCGTACGCGGTCGCAAATGGTATTGCATACCACTCAGACTCGCAAATAGGAAGGGAACACCCCTTCCTATTTGCGAGTCGGAAATGCATTTTGCAAGTCGGTTCCGACTCGCAAAATGCATTTCTGCATAGGAAACTCCGGTTTGCGACTCGCAAACGGCAATTTTTGCCGTTTGCGAGTCGCAAACTGTTTCCTACATCTGGCCCCTAGTGCCTTCTGCCCATCACTGAATACACACCTGTGTGTGTGACAGCTGGGCTCTTGTGCATTCCTTCCAGACAGCCATACACAAAGAGAGCTTAGGTGTGAACGACTGGCCATCTCCGTGTTAATGGCCCATCTGGAGGGACAAGCTTGCACTTACTCCTGAATGGGCTGTATGCTGAGCCCTCACAATGGGCCACATAACGCCATGTATTTTACCTGGAGGCAGGGCAGGACAGCCAGAGACTTGGTGCACTTCAAAGACCTCTCTTTGAATGCTCCCCCACTTCAATGGCACCACTGGGTATGAGAACTGGACTTCTGACAACACCAAATCAGTACACTTCTGGACCTAAGGACATTCTGCCTGGAAGAAGGACTGTGATGCTGCTGAAGTGACTTTCCCTCTGTTGGACTTTACTGGTCTCTTGCTCTACTGTGCCTGCCCTGCTGGCCTCCTTGGCTCAAAGTGAGAAGGACTTGACCTGCAGCCAGGCGCGGCTCCTCCGATATGGCGAAGGAGTATACCCCTCACCAGCAGCAGCTGCAAACCTTTAACAATAAAACAATAATAAACTATGGCCCAGATTTACAAGAAACTAGGGCGGTCCTGTGTCAAAATTAACAGCGCTGTGCTGTGCCAGTTTTGAAATGCAGGGCTGCACATTATTTACAAGAATACTGTGCAGCCCTGCGTTTCCCCCTGCGCCAGTGCTAAATTATGCTGCCTGTGCCAACATAAGTATCCTTGCACCATAGTGCAAAGGTGTCTGCTTTGAGGGGAGCTATTGTTTTTGTGAAGGAAGGGACACTTTCCTGCAGATAAACGATCATCCGTGGCATTTTGGTTCTTCTATGTGTGCTGCAGTTTGGAGTAGCCGCAGGGCAGGCTGAGAGCCTGTGCCCGCAGTGAAGGCCAAAGAGCAGCGCGGCGATGGAGAATCAGGTAAGTGTTTTAAAAAAAAATATATATATTCCCCCCAATCCTGCCTGCCACATGGCGCTGCACCCCTTTTCCATGCAGCGAGTGGCTCCTGCCTGCAGCTCTACATCCCCAGAACCAAAGTGACCCCAAGGGCTTGCTGGCTTGCCTCCTGTTCTGAAGCCTCAGGCACATCAAAGACCTCACTCAACTCTTCTACAGCTTCTGAACTCTACCACTGTGAGTCCTAACCTGCCGACTGGTGCCAATCCAGTCCTGGGCCCTTGGACGTGGGCTCTACAGCTGTCTCTACAGAAATCCAGGCATCACTGTCACTGTGCTGATAGGAACCACTGCATCTCTCCTCAATGCCAACACATTGCCTTTGTCACTAAGGACAAAGACATTGCAGCACCAGCTGCGTGGTTTGAAACTGGTGACTCACCCTCTGTCGTGAAGCATCATCTTTGTATCACCAGCTGCTTGACTTGACGATGCAAAACATTCTTCACAAAGGGTTTGACCACTGCTCGAGGACATGGCAACAATGACGGCGCAGCTTCACAATGGTGTATCCCATACTGCGCGGATGGGACCCGCTGATCACCTTTGCATCATCCCCTCTACTCCTTACATCAGATCTAACAATCTCAGTGCAGTATCATATTTATTGTGTGTCACTTGCTAATGTTGTCAGTGGGCACACGCTCAGTAAAAATTGTTGATTTACAAAAAAAATCACACTGCGCAGCACAGCAACTAAGTTTGCTGCACTGCGTTGTCTGAAGGGAGAGAGCAAAACAGCAACATATCTGCTCTTTTCCTGCTGGTGCACTTTTGGCAGAATTTGCGCCAATGCAATTACCCTTGCTCCATAATGCCAGGGTGTCTGTGTTGTGGGGAGCATAGGTTTTGTACAGGAAGGTGTCTCTTCCAGTAAAAAAAGAATGGTTTAGGGTGATTCCCACTTTGCTTGTGTGCTGGAGAATGCAGCACACATGCAAAGAGGAAACAAACATTTGCAATGCATTAGGTCTTTACTTGATCTGGCGCTATGGCATTGTAAATTTATAACTGGGCTTCTTTTGCTACATTAATTGGTCAACCCTGCTGCATATTTTGGTTCTTTCTGCCGCATAATTCCAGAGGCCCTGCATATAACTAATGGGCTAGTAGGCCTACTGAAATATTTATTCAAACAAGGCTCTTAAAACACAAGCCACTCCCAGGTGCAAAACAAAATTCCAGCAATAAGAAAGCTTACAAATACACAGAATGGTGGGATGGGTTATTATTTTGGAATCTCCACTAACCTAGTGTGGGGACCCAGAGATGATCTAGACAAAAAAGAGCACGTTGTGGTGACCATGTTTTGAAGGTGGTCCCATTGTCCTAGGACCATCAAAGGCTGAATTGAGCAAACGCGTTTTGTAAAAGGAATGCCCTGCAAAGCATTATGGGGTAAGAAACAAGCTTATGTAACCATAGCTAGGCCCTAGAGGGTATAACCAGATGAACACAGAATGAGAGAAAAATGCAGCGCAAGCATATATTTAGCCCCTGGAAGTAGTAGTGCATTACAGATATTCAGGGCTGGCAGGCCTACTGCAACAATATCTCAAACAACATCCTTAAAACATTCACTACTCTTAGCTTTAAAACAACAGTTTCAGCAATGAGAGAGCTCAGAAAGACACAGAATGGTGGGAGCGGTTGTTATTTTGGGGTCACCACTAACCATGTGTGGGGACCCAGAGATGACATAGACAAAAAGAATGTGTCATGCTCAACGTTCTGGTGGTGGTCCCATGGTCCTAGGACCACCACAGGCTTAGTTATGGACAAAGAATGTTTGTAAAAGAATGCTTGCAAAGCATTATCGGGCGAGTTTCCGGAGTGCATTGAATATTGTTGTATCTGCTCTCCTACTATGTCAGGAGAGCCACTTTGAGGATTTCTGTATTCTTTTATGTGAAGCATTTATCAATTACAAGTGTTTTTGTGTAGGCTATGGAGCATGAAGGGGAGAGCCAAAAGAAAATACTCCGATTAGGTAAGAGTGTGACCAGCGCTTAAATTCAGCCGATGGAGTTTGCGCTGCTGTATTGCTCAGTTCGCACTATAAGTGCCATGGCCGCCATGGAGCACGAAGGGGAGGGACAAAGGAAAAAAATTGTTCGCCTACGCTGAAGTATATTGGCAACCATGCAGGGTCAGTCTGCAAGAGGGTATCAAAAATGCCCCAAGGCGGGATAAACATAAAGCATTTACCAATGACATCAAGGGATTTTTGAAAGGCAAGTCCATGAACGAGTGAAAGTGATCGGTGTGAGATGGGCGTGGTTAAAAGCCCTCAGAATTCTTACAAGTTGAAAAGCACTTGCGACCTAAAAACAAGGCACAATGAAAACATTTCTCCTCGTTATGCCTGCCTCAAAAAAGCACACGATTTTGGCACAAATGTCTGCCCACAATTCTTTGTATATAGGGGTTTGCATCAAAACCCTTGGGTCGTTGCATGGGAATGTCTATGCACCACCCATGGATCACCCCTTGACTCAAAGTAATGCAAGGCAGTGCATTATGCAGCTCTGTTTATTTTGGCTGCAGTCCAGTGCAAATCGTTGTCAGTACCACCACTACACTTTGCATTGGGTTTGGATTAATAAAGTAACATAACCCTGACACCGTTTTTTTAAAAACCCAGCCTCTGTATTTGTGTGTTGCTAAACATGATTTAGTATTGGACACTGCCGCAAAAGTATATGAGCATTGTCTTGAGAGCATTTGATGCTTGAGAATGAGGAAAAATCATGCAGTTAGTATTTTGCCTATTCTTTGTGCCTGTTTTCATTTCGTGTTGGCATTCCACACTTAGACTGGTCACGCTGCTCTCTGTGACTTTTGTTTGGTCTGGCTTTGTGTGCAACCAGGAAAATTTGGGGGGCATTCCTCCACTTTGTGCAAAGACCCTCAGCTAAAGATTAGTAAAAATGACACTACGTGAAGCACCGGCAGTAGCAGTACAATAATGACACCTATACGAAACGCGTAGCGTGCTTTCTGCAACAAAGCATATTTACCTTCACAGACAGGACAGCATAGACAATATCAGGCAGACTTGGAACTACAAGTAGCCCAGGAGAAACACCCACACAAGCCCCACTTTACTGCACACATATAGTGAGAGTGCATAACCCTCTCTAAAAAAGTGCGAAAGGGCTCTCCATTTTAAAAAATGGGAAAATTGAAATTAAAAGATGCTCATGCATGTAAATTCTCCAAAGTGCCAGGGGTAGCGGAAGAGACATGACATGCCCTTTGACCTTCAATTTCAAGATGCTTACACATACACACATTCAAACTCTCCCACAATCTCTCACGTAATCACACGCTCACCAGCAAGTATGAACACAACATACATTTAAAGGTATTTATTATACTTAGCTCAGCTACCAGGGAGGGCCATATTCTAACTAATTGTAGGCCATTTATATTAAACTAATAGTGAATAATGAAACATTACTCTCTGAGGGAGTAATACAAACATTGAGAGAAAATAAAAAGAGGAGCCCCAACTGATGCCAATAAGGAAGAGCTGCCACTATATTCCTGGCACTGATTTTGCCACCTCTGAGGCCAGGGGTCGTAAAGGTACTGCTAGAGATCGAAAGGGGTAGGCCAGGGGCCACAGCTGAGACCCCTGGGGTCCTCTAAATGTGGTCCATGATAGATATTATGTCAGATTTGTTGACTAAAATGCTGGTTTTTTTGCAACACAGTTATCCTGGGCAATTGAGGGAATGGGTTAGTACTAAGAGGTATTTAGGCCTCTGGTACTGGTGCACTGTCCTTGGGTTACTGATCTGACCTTAGGCAATATAGTTATATTTTGGGTTACAGAATGAAAGCATGTAAGGGAAAGCTAGGGCTATCAGCTGTCCCTCTGGCATAGATTTCCTCCTAGCACTGCCTCTTCTGGTCTCGGTGAGTCATGACTGCAGCAAGGCAGAGAGTAAACAGAACTTTAGGGGCCTAGTAGCCTCTCCACAATGGGATAAGGGTGGGACGAATTGTCAAACTGTGAGCTCATTGGACTTCACAGGATGTGCAATGTCACTACGCATGCAGTTTAGAGTATTCAACATGCGAGATACTGGCAGGAACCCTGTGCCTATATTGCAGTTTGCCATGGTATGTAATAAATACTTTGCCAAGCAAGTTTCCATGTGGGTTCCTCCAAAATACAAAGTATCGCTGCCGCGCCAGTTTCCACATTTCCTTTATTTATAATAGGAAATTGGTAAAATAGTCTTGAATCTTTCTGTCGTATGTAATAAACCATTGCAAGGCAAATTAAATCATAAAGGACCGTTGCGGGGCAAATTGTAATGGCTTAGCGACATTTCTTATATTATTTGGGAAATGTGGAAACTAACATAGAAAAGTTGCATTGGATGTTTGCTATACTGTGAAAACTAAAGGTACATTACATATTGAGTGGACATTTGGAGATTGCATTTTTCCAGATTTCAGCCCAGTGCATAGAAGCACCATTGCTAAGGCTTTTACCTAACTCTCCCCCAATTTGTAAAGCAAAATTGCTAAGGCAGTTTCTGCATTTTCTTTTAATGCTGGAAGCACTGTCACTAAGCCATATGTAAAGCGCCATTGCTCTCCTAGTAAACCTATATGGAGTATATTCTGGGCAAATATTTTAGTTTCCATGTTTCCTCAATTTATAAAGCATCACACATGACCAGTTTCCATGCTTTCTCACAATGTTCAAAGCCATGGCACTTTTCACATTTTCTCCAGTATATACCATATACCATACCATTGTTTAATATGTAAACACCGATATTGTAAACTGATTTACCAAAGCTGCATTACAAATTAGGAAAAATAATGAAACAGTGCCAGTAAATGTATCCCCCCCAGGATGAAAAGCACAACTTCATGTAGCTTGTCCCTCTCATTTTATATCAGCCACCTTCCCAATCTCCCCCCAAACAACTCACTCAACATCCTGACCGTTTCAGCTTCTAAGCCCATGCTGCAGACATTGGTACCCAGTAAATGTAGAGGCTGATGTTCAGAGGAGGATTGTTTGCTGTGGACTGGATAATGCACTCGTTCGGCAGATACAAATCAGTGTGAAAAAAGTCTGGTGGTCAATATGCCTTCTGCAGGGCATTGCGTGTAATCTGAAGCTCACAAGTTTGAATGCTGCTCAGATAGTTCATTGGGTGATGCACCAGCTGGGAAGATCCATGTGACTGTTTGAGGCTGGGGTCACTGGCATCTGAAGTTGAGTTCATTGTCTACAGTTCGTAAGGCGACAGTGCTGCAGGGTGACGTAAATTCGGATTGGTAGCTGGCGTGTATGGGCTCATGTAGTGCTGCCTAACTTGCGTTTTTGATGAACATACCAATGAAGGATAATTGTGTGATGTGCAGATAATTGGTGAGGTCGTCTAGGTAAAGTGAGTGTTTGTTCAGAGGTGACGGGCCTGGCCATCTTGAGGACTTCTGCAAAGAGACGTTGGTGAGGGAGGTATTGACGATGGTGAGGATGTGTGAGAGAGTGTCGAAGGAGAGGACTTTAATCAGAACTGTGGGTAAGACATCTTCACGGGAGGTGGTTTTCAAGGAGTTGAGGATGTTGGTGAGTTGTTTAGAAAAGAGATCAGTTCAAAGAATGCACCTATAGAGGTGTTTCATGATGGACTGTGTGGTGGGCAAGCACACTTCTTTCTGTCACAGTGATGACTTAACTTTTTTACTAAAGAAGCGGTTGATGGCAGTGGATCGTCTCAAGAGTATGAGATTGGAGATTCCAGTAGGGGCTTGAAGCACTGCTTGACTGTTTTGAGAATGTTCTACTTCTGTTGGCTGCTTTGTTAGTTTTGTCAGTGTAGGTTTTGGCATTGGCTGGCATGATGAGTGGTGTACATGTTGCATAGAGGGCCTGCATCTGCTTGTCCTCCAATTTCTTTCTTGCCTGCAAATGGTGCACTTGTAGCCAGTGAGGTCTATTTAGCTCGAGGTAACTGATGGTGTGTTTGCACTTGTATGAATTTTTTGGGGTTGTAGATGTTTACATGGTTTTCAAGTGTAAGTTGAAATAAATTTGAAGGATAGTAACTTCAGACACTGGGGGTAGTGGTGGGTTGAGAGGTGCTGTATGAGCTGTGGATTGTTGATTGAGGTGGTGTTCGCAATGTGCTGGTTGGACATGAAGCAAGTGAGGATAGTGGTGAATGATCAGTCCAGTCCAGGTGCTTGGGAGATTTACAATGCATGGCTGGTGATTAATAACATACGGTCAGTGAGGTAGTTTTTGGAGTCACATTTGGTTGGTTTGGTAGGTTTCAGTTTGTTGATGAAAACTAGTGTTTTGTTTGTTTTCTTCATGCTTGGATTGTCTGGCAGTTTGTGGAGGTTCTGACCTTAAGTCCATCTTGACTCTAACAGGTCTAAACAGATGATGCTCTTGTATTCAGCTGCCCTTGTCCTTAGCTGCCCTTAGCTGAAGAAGCACAGCAAATGTGCCACTCTAGAAAAGGCAAATACTAGAGAGAGAGAGCAGCAAATGATTGGTTGTTAGATTCCCGCCACAGCGCAGATTGGACTAGTTGAATGTACAGAGATGGGGGAAAGTCTTTCTACCCACCGATTGACTGCTGGATTCCCTGCCATGGCACGTCATGTGACTTTATGCTGTGCATGGTCACTCATGATTGGTATAGACACATATCCATCGGCCACAAATATCAAGATAACATCCCAGAATATAACCAAGATTAACTCTGCCCCTGAAGAAGCCGTGTACCCGATTGAAAAGGAGAAAGACAATGACATTGGTTGAGAACATACTAGGACTCCCATGCCACAGTTTGTATCTAAGACGCGGGGCCTATGTTTGATTCCCTGTTAAGCAAATTCACAATTGTATTCTTCTGGGGTTCATAAACCGAGTAACACTGAGCTGGGCAGTAACTAGCACATAGAGGTAAGCACAAAGAAACAATTCAGTTGTTTTGTGTGCTGAATAAACTGTCTTTATAATTGTGTGTCAGCTTTATAGATGCATATATAGCATGGAAAATGCACAGAATATATGTGATATTTTTCTTGCGGATATTTCCGGTGCAGTTCCTTCTTCTGAACATTGGGACTCATGCTGAGCACGTATGTGCAACATTCGAGTAATTTCCGTCCACCTTATTATGGGACATTTCAGGAAAATTATTTGAAAATACTCATAAAATGTGAAATGTAAATCCGTCATTTAGCACTATAGTTTAGTGTGAAGTGCATGTTTGTGACGCCAGCGGGCTTTTTGTGGTAAAAAGAAAAGGCACAAAAAACATAAACGGCGCAAGCAACAGAAGGTCGTGTTATGGCTATTCATGTTATCACTGCATGTGCTGTAACATTTGGCTGCAAACGGCACGCAATCACGTGATGTAATGGCGTCATTTGTGAAACTTCACAAAACAATCGTTATGTGAAATTCATGAAATTGCACACATTATGCCGGCATAAATTAAACTTCATGCACGCCTAATGTAGAGGTTGTTGGGCTTCTTGTGGTTCTACCACGAATGTGTAATTGTGTGACAGCACACAACAGTCTTGATACAACAGTACATTTAGCTTTGAATGGTCATTAGTATGTGGACAGGGGTTTCCTATGTCACTACTGGGGAGGTACAGCACAGGAAGCAACAGTGCAAGTATCCATCACACACAGAATAGGTACATCAACAATAGTACAAGCTGTGCTCGTGCAGACGAGTTACACAACAAGCAGCAGAAGTTCTTACTTCACTCACACTCGTAGAACAAGCACAGCACAAACACCAGCAATGTAAGCTTCATACACAGAACAAGTTCAGGCTTGCATTGCAAGGACAGAGTTGATAGAGCACCAATAACAGAAGTGTGAATTTCCCCCAAACACATAACAGATACAGCAGAGGTGGAAGCACTGAAATCTTCTCTCATTTAAAGAAAAGGAGAAGTACTCAGATCAGGAGACAAAGCTTCTCTCACTAAAACAGAGCCAGTACTATATGACCATCCACCCTCATCAAACACAAATAAACTCGCAGTCTCAAAGATTCGGTGTCTTGATATGCAATAAGCAAAAACAATGAGGTGATGGATGGAATGCTAGAATGAATCTCAGCCACAAGGGATTGCTTGGGCCACAACCCAATCCATTCTTTTTTACCTCACCATGGCACCTCAGTTTGAACCTAACCATATGCATATCAGTCTTGACCCTGCTCCTCATGGGAACAGTCCAGCCCTAACTGCCAGGCCATGTCCTCCCTGAACCGGAGCACAAGCAACCTAGGATAAGTCTTGCCCTATTTAGGGTTCTTCAGCCAGGTATAGCTTCGTTCCAGCGCACAATGAGGCCGGGACCCACATCTGGGCATACCTGGTGCACTTAGGGCAGCAAATGCAAAAACAACAAGGTAATGAATGGAATGATTGAATGAGTCTCAGCCACTGACGATCGCATGGGCCGTATCCCAGTCTATAATTTCTTTTCCCACCTTGTCTCCTCATTTTGGACCTCATTTTGGACCCAGCCATATGAGAATCAGTATTGGACCTGCTCCTCATGGGAATAGTGCAGCCCAAACTGCCAGGCCTACCACTCATCCTTTCTTTATTGTATGAGGGAACCTTAACCAAAAAAGCAGTGGATGATCTCAGAACCCACTAGAATTTAGTTTTTAAATTGGAAGAAGCAACCTTGTAGATAGCCTGATGATCAATGCATAAGGCTTTGAAATGATGTTGTTTAAAAACAGGTAAACAATGAAGGGCTTTAAGTTGGACAGACACAGAAGTGTGTGTCAGAAAACTAAGGATAAGTCTGGCAGAAGCACTTTGTACCCTTTTTGTAAGCAGTACTCAGCTAATCAGGAAGGCCTAGACAGATGATATCATCATAGTCCATGTTTGAGTTTTTGCACTGAAATATTCTTCTTCAGTATATGCAACAGATAATTAAAGCCCCAGACACTTGAACAATCTGTTTTGAGAATGAAAGGTTCTATACAAAACTGTCACCCACATTTTCGGTTTAGGAGTGTGGGGTAAGCAAGGGCGAATAGCTCACAAGGCCACCAGGACAATGGACAGTGTCAGCTTGTTTGCCAAACAGGTGAATCTCTGACTTACCTCTGATGAGCTTGAGACAACTGCTCCAATGAGTAACAGTGCTCAAACAATTGCAGAACTTCATCCAGGTTTGGCCGGGAGAATCCAGGATGGGCATGATGATCAGCGTGTCATCACCCCTGTTCACTTAAGGGCATCCTTACAGAAGCCAAGAGAAAAAGTATCTGATTACAACTTCGGCTGAGGGGATTACTCTGTCCCAAATGTGAAGGATATCCCTCCCGCCAAATTACGAGTTCCATTGGATATAATGGACTCATAATTCGGCGGGTGGGATATCCGTCACATTTGGGATTGAGTAATCCCCTCCGCCGAAGTCGTAATCAGGTCCAAAGTCTTTTAATCGAGATAGAATGAGAGACTATTGATGCTGGGTCATCAGAGTCATTACTGCTGAAATGACCAGTCGAGCAGTATTTGAAGTTCAACCACAATGTAGATAAGGGCCATCTCCATACTGTAGAGGAGGCCAGGAGTGGACTCAGAGCTGTCCAGATGGGTGTGGGCCTAAAAGCAGGTGGATAATTGACAATTGATACAATTATATAAGCTATTTGCTGGTAGAGAGAGAAGAGAAATAGGAGGATAATTGGCCAAGATCAATGGGACCTCATTGTGATATTTTTCAAAATAGATATGACAAAGCTATCAGTGGCTGCTTCTTTGTCATTGTCTACCTCTCTGCTGACTTCCAGTGTAAGTCTAGGAGGAGAATATAAGGGTCCCACAATCTTATTGTATGTGTGGACAGATTTATTTTTTATCAGCTGCCTGATTCTCTCACCATTTGGAGATCACATCATCCAGACCTGTAAGAGTGATGCATTGTGCAATCTGTAGATCTCCAGTACTGGTATGGTTGTGCTGATTGCAGCTCAGAACAGAAGTGCATTGCGATTGCTTCATAGATGTCTCAGTGGTGTGATACCAGTTCTTACAGCAGCCCAGGACCAGGTCAGGATCAAGGTTTATTGTGACACCTCTATGGACATCTTGGTATGAGACATGATGAATAGGGAGGGCCTATGGAAAAACGTGATTGCACAACCAGTTTTTTTACATAAAAATGAGTTTTCTACATTTTCCACATAATACACCATGCTGTATATAATTTGAAGAGTTTCACAAAAAATCTGTCACTGTAATTGATCAAAAATCAGTGAAAATATAGTGCATCACACATGGTCCAGAAAGAATCAGATTCTGACTACTCTAAACAAGCATTTAAATGGATGAAAATTTTGTTTCCTCACACAGTGTTAACATTCCCACCTGAAGAAGTGAGGTAAAAGATTTTGGGCCTCATTTATAAGCCCTTTGTGCCACCACCACTACATCTATATTTTTGGCGCAGCAATGGCTCTAGCAGTGCACTACACTGCTCCATATGTATGAAGGGTAGGCTTTCCCTTGGAAAAAGCCACATAGAACTGATGCAGTGAAATTTACGACTTTTCACAGCGTCATTCTATGACTTTACTCAGTAAAAATGTTACCACCTGCTTAGAGCAGGCGTAACATTGATGCAGGTTTTTTTTCTTATGGGACTCTCCTCTCCTTGCTAGTTGCATCAGGTTAGTATTGCAACTCAAGCAATGCGTCAGCTTAGCACCAAAAGATGCATCAGAAATTCTGACACATCTGTGAAAACGTTTGCCATGGTGCTCTATACTGTAAATACAGAGCATCCATGGCATCGTTAGGGGATGGGTGGCAGGCGCAAGACATCTGGTGCATTGATGACGATGCATCAGATTCTTGTAAGTGAGGCCCTTAGTCTGCAGCCTGAAACAAAAGCCTTAAATAATTAAATGAAATTCAATCAGGGTTGAAGAATCATTCCTTCCTGATTATGAAAATACTTTGTTTCGGTATTCGGTGTATTTATATCCAGACAATGGTTTCAAAGCAAAAAAAACATCCCTGGAGGTCACTCAGACTTTAGAAGGATCTCAGACATGTTGAGTCTTTTGTTTTCAAGGTCTGATATCTTCAATCCTTAAGTACCTTATAGTGATATAATTGCATGATAAATAAGACATGCACTATACTGCTCTTCTGAACATCTTAATAGAAGGAGGGGGGCAAAGAGAGACCACATAGTAAACCAGAAACTTAAAGAAAAGTTTTAGAACATAACTGGGATAGGCTAAATAAAGAATACACATCTTTTACTACAAAAAGTGAAACCATCTAGATTGGTCTTCTGTGGAGTGACACAATGTGGGCCTCATTTACAAGGGACTTGCTCTGCTGTTGCACCATTTTCTTTATGCAGTGATGGCAAAATCAGTGATCCACAGTGCTCATATCTACAAACTGACGCTGTGGGCTCAATGTGGCTGCACCACATTGTACCTATGCCACGTATAACATATGCAGGGAAAGCATTCCCACGTTAAAAACCATACAGAACTGACACAGTGAAATGTACAACTTTTCACTGTGTCACTCTGCGACTTGACTGCATCAAAACTCTTATGTCTTCTCAGACCAGGCGTAAGAATTGATGCTGGGCTTTTAACATAGGACTCTCCTCTGTATTTTGACGCATTGCTGGAGTTCCATCAGTTTTATGATGCAACTCCAGCAATGCACCACTTTAGCACCAACAGATGCATCAGCATTTCTGATGCATCCGTGAAAACATGTGCCGTGGAGCTGCGTATTGTAAATACAGTGCATCCATGGCATCGTTAGGGCATTTGTGGCAGGTGCAAGAAATCTGACGCATTGATGCTGATGTGTCAGTTCTTTTAAATGAGGCCTATAGTTTTTATAGCACTGGGATCGAATTGACCATTGTGATGAAATGATAAAACGAAAAAATATCCAGAAAATATTGCCACAGAGTGTGTTGCATAACTTACCTTTAATAACAGAATGCACAGAATAATATGCCTTTCCTTGCTGCATAATTCACATGTCCTTCCCATATAATGTAGTGAACCCAGCCCCATGATTTGGCCCTGTGGATTTCTCTGTACAGGTACAGCAGTGAAGGGCATGCCAGGGTAGAGGTGAATCGTGGGAGAACGCTGGACTCTTCCTTACTGAAAATGAGTAAATGGTAGGGATCAGTATAGATGTGGATTGCGAGAGCGATGTTGATACCACAGTAGCCAGAGAGTCAGGGATGGTACAGGTAAGGATTTAGATGTTTAATGAGTGCCCTAACATCGGTAAGATTCGTATGCTAATAGAAATGTTTTGTTCAGGACACTGAGGATCTTCAAAACAACATTCTTCATATTTTAATTAGACAGGCGGGCGGATATGTTGGACAGTTTGACTGCAACAAACTTGCCGGCAAACGTCTCTCCAGCCGCCTCCTGGGTCACTGAGACCACCCTGGTGGCAGGCTTAATGACAGCTGCGTGAGATGGGTTTGGACGATTGAATGTTAGCAAATGAGCTGGTAAGCAGCGCTGGAAGTTAAGGCAGTGGTTGTTGGTCCCTCCCCCTTGACCCTCCCACCATGTGGGAACCTTTCATGCTCCACCTCTCCCCACCCCGATTTCATGATCATTTGCCCGGTTGCTCCTACCATATTAGTATCAGAGTTGTGGAGGGGGAGAGTTCTGGCCAATGGAAGCCTGCTTTCAGTGTCAGCTCAATGCTGCTGCCAGTTTTATTTTTTTGTTGATGCACTATTGTTGTTTGATGATATTAATGTATGATGTTAAGTTCCTGGGCTTTACTATCACTTACACTCACTGCCTTAATTGTGTATTAGAACTGGACGCATTTATATGATACAAAATCCAACTGCACTTATTTCCTATACCTTGTCCAATGCACATATCATAATAATCGTGTTAAAAAAAAAGAAAAAACTCTTTCCTATCCCCAGTCTCCAGCAAAATTGTCACATAAATCCTCTCACTTTGAAGTCAAAGAAAGAAAAGTAAACAAGCGTTCTTGAGAAACAGGGCCTGACATTTGACCCTGGTCTTTGAATGCACAGCAAATGTGATGAGATAAGAGTACAGAAAGCGAGTTTGTGGAAGGATACAGAAAACACAGGTTAGGTAACAGGAGGGACAAACTGAACCTGTAGTAGAGGCTAAAGAAAATAAAGCCAGCAAATGAAAAAGATAGAAAGTTTGCGTTATAAGCCACAAAGCCATTGGTAATCAATAAGCGGACTGCATTCCTACGTCAAGTTTCTGAAAGTCCCCAAGATGTCTTTACTGAAAAAGACAGCTGTGTTGTCCGGTAGGCTGAGACTTAAGGCATCCCTTTCTCTTCCTTGTGCGACCTCTTTCAGGTCTCTCATTGCCAGTCACAAATGGGCACAATTGAGAGACAATGAAAGGCATAGATACAGAATGCTGTGCTACAACCCCATCAGCGGTATAATGCAAAATAGCACCCTAAGCCCCTGCAGAATGTGATGAGGAGCTACTAAGTCACCCATATCTCACAGTTATGTTTTGAACTTTTTTAAGGTGAATGAACTCGCTTGAAGTGTTGGGGCCTACTTTAGAGTTGGTCCTCTCCCTGCATCGCAGAAGCTGCAGTGATCCATGTTACACCCCTGAACCCCACCACAGAAAGGTCCGGGTTGTGGCCAACTGGTGGCACCATGCTGTGACTGACAGGGGCATTTCCTTCTGCAGTTCTCAGAAAAGGCCAGGAGAAAGCCCAGTTCCCATGGACCCGGTTCTTCAAAATGACAGTGATAGTGGCAATTACATCGCACACCCTTTGACCCCCATTGATCCCTTGACCCCCTTAGTCCTTTAATAGCCTCCTATTTGCTGATGGTTGTCTAGGGTAAGTACAAGCTATGGAAACTACAGAAGATTATTTTCTGCTGCCTTCATGATGTTTGACACCAGGGATAGCAAGACCAGTGTCGAGGCCCAGGGAGCCGGACTTCTAGCAAAGAGTAGCATCTGCCACATCCGAAGACCTCTAATTGAGTTCCATGGCGGATGCTCAGACTACACCACCTCTTCATCCAGTGCTTAATTTGTAAATAAAGAGGTGCCAGTGCTCAAAGCCCTTCTCTTAAACACGAGACTGCTGTAATTAAATCTGCCATCACTGAATACTGAGGCAGCTGATCCTGAAGCCATCTCGGGCCTCTTCAATCCATTTACGGCCACCCCTGCCCCTTCAGTTCACCCTGCAACTTTCTACTTTCTCCCTTTATGACGCTTTTTAGTTTTTCCTTCTTCCCTCTTTCTCATATGTGTCTTTTGCTCGCAGCAAATGCTTGAGGCATAAGAATAAGCCCCGGCCCTCACAAATAAGTGCCGGTGCTCAACACCGGAAACAAGAAGCACAAATTAAGCACTGTCTTCATCCCTCATCTCTAATGGGTAGTCTCCAAGAACCTGGAATAGCGCCAATTGGCTACTGCAAAGAGACACCTGGGCGCTCATAGTTTAAACGCCTTTTCATAAGATGTTTAGTCATTTATGCAGAACACACACAGAAACCAGACACGAAACATTAAATGCAGGATTCCAAGCGTTTGACTTCTGTGCACTTGCATTTCCGAGAAACAAAGCCCCTTCCACACCGCCAACCGCCCGCAGCCTTGTAGACTTTTTGCAGTGTCAATAATTTGTAAAAGACAAGTAAATATCAGGGAGCAAACTCATGAACAAAGAAAGAAATAAGCTACAATACATACTGATAGAAAGGTTTTGAGCTGAAATGATAAAACGATTTTTAAAAGTTGCCGTTCAGAGGTCACTACAGTATTTTAAACTTTGAAGTAAGGGCGTCGCATGCTAGCACATGTTAAGATAGTTCAGACCTCTTTGAGCAGCCCTCACTGAGACCTGCATGTAAGCACAGCCGTCAGCATCTGAGGCCGCAACTGAAGGATCCTAAAAACTCTCGTCAACAATCACTGAAGCTAGACGTATTTCCAAATAAAATGTAGATACAGCTATTTCAATTTCACTAAGACCATCAGCACAACACCCTAGAGCCCCCCAAAACACCAAAGGATAATCAACCCTTTCTATAAAACAAAACAGAGCTAGAGAACTTGAAGCTGAACTGTGACTTTCTGAACCATGTCTGGCGGTAGTTACACTGCAACTTTCATCCCAGTTTGAACAAAATATCCCCCTCGTGATTTCTAGTCGTTGTTCAGTCCTCACTGAGGGACCAAGAGCAGACCTGCTGAACCTCGATCAAGATTAAAAGTTGGGCAACGCCAGAGATGATGGCCAAGCCTACACCTGGATCTGTCTTGGCTTGCCAGCGGCTTTTGATGCTGTAACCACACCCTCCATCGCCATTCAGTGACCTGCAGGGAGTGGTGAAATTGAGGTGGCATTGTTTTGCACTTGCACTTCACCAGTTACAACTACCAACCCAGCATTGGCCCTCCTTGCTGCTACAGACATCGCCTTCGGATTGTTGAAAGAATCATCCTCCTCAATAATTTTCTAAACCATCTATATGGCTACTCTTTCAAGAATGTGAAGTGACTACATGGTTACCAGTGAAGTTGATACCATGATTCACGCTCCACTGCAGCAAGAGAAGGGAGATAGGTCCATGACTGAGGTTAGGAGTTTTTTGGATCCAAACAATAACACGTTCATTCTGTTTGTGTGGCCTCTTCTGTCACTGAGATTGTGCTATTGACATTATCCAATCAAACTATCATTCTGTTTGTGTGACATCTTCAATGGATGCTTAATCTTCTCCATCACAAAATGCTATGCACCTCGGTGGAAGAGTCAATGACAATCTGTCTTTCTTACCACAAGTCAGTGCTTTCACCAAAAAAGGCAAAGGGGTTAGCAGCTGTGTCTATTCATGCAATGGAATTTATTCCAGACTTTCAGCCAAAACATGAACAATTTAAAAAAAAAACTCTTAGCTAAGCTGTCAACTTCTTAACAGAATACATCACCTTAGCATTGATGTAGTTGTAGATGAATTTCAGAACCATCTGTGTTATAAACAACATTGTGCATCATTTCCACCGGCTACTTCTCCAAAATGCTGTGCTTCTACCAGTCAACGAGACACTTAAATTAGGCTTTTTCTAAAGATTTGCTCTGCACCCTCTGAATTACATTTGTATTGCAAAGGCCCTATGACTCACCAGGCTCTGTTCTATGGAATTCATTGCTACGTTTCCTCTGCCTCGAACCTGACCTTAAGAGATGTAGGAAATGCACTTAGTACAGAGGCAGGGATACAGAGAGTGATTCTATGTGTGGGGTGCTGGGTTCTTGGAAGGGCAGGCAAACAATTTACTGCATCGTAATGTATTATTCTTTAAAGAGTGGTGTCTTCAGCTCTTTCAATCTATTTGAAACTGAAGAAGGATAGGAGCCGCCCTTACGGATAAGGATTTGTCATTTCAGATCCTGCACGCATTGATGGAGAAGACTTGTTGCTCTCATGGTGTCTCCTCTAAACTCCTTCCGCCCATGATCTCTTCAAGCCCTCACCCAGCACAATACAGAACCATTTAGTACAGTGTTAAAAATAAGGCATTATGGTAATTAATGCAATGCATTATGCAATATTATACAAAATGTGTATGTTTGTTTAGTCTGGGAAATGCAAAAGTAAACCAACATCAGTGATAAAAAAAATAGTGGTTACATTAGATGAAAATATTAAATCGTAAATAAAGAAGTTGCATTTGCATCAAGACAGTTATGATATAAAATTACATTGTTGTCTGGAGGAGACACACAGGTGTTGCAAAGATAAAAACTTACGGTAACTAAGATGGAAAAGCAATACTCATTTGCTTTTAGGCCCTCCTGTTTTTAATATGAGGTCTGGTGCGCCTGTTAACTTATTATTTGTTTGTGGTGATTTATGGAGCATCCGGCGCTCAAGTCAGTCATTCTTTTTGTGAAGATATGAGAAATGTTTTTTATAGTTCAACTTTTATGCCACTTGTATCAAAATAACCTACTAGTGCCTTCCAGTCCTGGTTGAATCCTTGTGGAGTCCCCATGGACCCTTCGCCTGCAACTCCTGCAAACGCACCTTCCACCACGCAACAACCACGACCACAAGCCCACGCGCCATCAACCACCTCAAGTGCATCCTAGTCAACGCTCGCTCCGTCCACAAACACGCCATTGAACTCTGGGACCTCCTGGACTCCATAGCTCCGGACGTCGCCTTCATCACGGAGACCTGGATGAACGCCTCCTCGGCCCCTGACATCGCCACTGCCATCCCCGAAGGCTACAAGATCTCCAGAAAAGACCGCACCAACCAGGTAGGAGGAGGTATCGCCATCGTCTTCAAAGACTCCATCAGCGTCACCACCTCCACCGAAGACACCCCTCTCGCCGCTGAACACCTGCATTTTCAGATTCGCACCGATCCGAGGACCACCCTCAGAGGATCCCTCGTCTACCGCCCTCCCGGGCCACGCGCCCCTTTCAGCGACACCATCGCCGACTTCATCTCCCCGCACGCCCTCGCCTCGCCGGACTACATCCTCCTAGGTGACCTCAACTTCCATCTGGAACAAAACAACGACCCCAACACCACCACCCTGCTCGACAACCTCGCCAACCTCGGCCTCAAACAACTGGTGAACACCGCCACCCACATCGCCAGACACACGCTTGACCCCATCTTCTCTGCCAGCAAACACGTCTTCTTCAGCCACGCCTCCGCCCTACACTGGACCGACCACAGCTGCGTCCACTTCACATTCCGACGCGAGACCCGCCACCTCCGCACCCAACCCATCCCTCGTCGACAGTGGAACAAGATCCCCGAAGAGCAACTCTTCTCCGCACTCGCTGCCAACCAACCCACCCTCACCACCGACCCCAACGACGCAGCCCTCAACCTCACAAACTGGATCTCCAACTGCGCAGACATCCTTGCTCCCCTCAAACGCACGCATCGACAGACCAACACCAAAAAACCTCTCTGGTTCTCTGACACCCTCAAAGAATCAAAGAAAACTTGTCGCGCCCTTGAGAAAGCCTGGCGCAAGGACCGCACCGCTGACAACATGACCGCCCTCAAGAACGCTACCCGCGAACACCACCACCTGATCCGCGCTGCCAAAAGGAACTTTTTCACCGACAGACTGGACAAAAACAGACACAACAGCAGAGAACTCTTCAGCATCGTCAAGGAGTTCTCCAACCCCAGCGCCAACGCCAACGCCAACGCCGTCACGCCCTCACAGGATCTGTGTGAATCCCTCGCCACTTTCTTCCATCTCAAGATTAGCGACCTCCACGACAGCTTCGGACACCAGACCCAACCAAACACCACCGAACCGGCATCCACGGCCAGCACCCTCAACAACTGGTCCCACATCAACACGGAAGAAACCAAATCCATCATGAACTCTATCCACTCCGGCGCCCCTTCGGACCCCTGCCCGCACTTCATCTTTAACAAAGCCGACGACATCATCGCCCCGCACCTCCAGACCGTCATCAACTCTTCTTTTTCTTCTGCTACCTTCCCCGAATGCTGGAAACACGCCGAAGTCAACGCCCTACTAAAGAAACCTACGGCTGACCCGAGCGACCTAAAAAACTTCCGCCCCATCTCTCTTCTGCCTTTCCCAGCCAAAGTAATAGAGAAGACCGTCAACAAACATCTGACCCACCGAGATCATCTGCGGCGTACCCCAAGGCTCATCACTCAGCCCGACACTCTTCAATGTCTACATGAGCCCCCTCGCCAACATCGTATGCAAGCACGACATCATCATCACCTCCTACGCCGACGACACCCAACTTATACTCTCCCTCACCAAGGACCCCGCCAGCGCCAAGACCAACCTACAAGAGGGTATGAAGGACGTCGCAGATTGGATGAGGCTCAGCCGCCTAAAGCTAAACTCTGAAAATACGGAAGTCCTCATCCTCGGCAACACCCCGTCCGCCTGGGACGACTCCTGGTGGCCCACGGCCCTCGGCACCGCACCGACCCCCACAGACCACGCCCGCAACCTCGGCTTCATCTTGGACCCTCTTCTCACCATGACCAAGCAAGTCAACGCCGTGTCCTCCGCCTGCTTCCTCACCCTCCGCATGCTCCGCAAGATCTTCAGCTGGATCCCCGCCGACACCAGAAAAACCGTGACCCACGCCCTCGTCACAAGCCGCCTGGACTACGGCAACACCCTCTACGCCGGGACCACAGCCAAACTCCAAAATCGCCTGCAACGCATTCAAAACGCCTTGGCCCGCCTCATCCTCGACATACCCCGCAGCAGCCACATCTCCGCACACCTGAGACACCTGCATTGGCTCCCAGTCAGCAAAAGGATCACCTTCCGACTTCTCACCCACGCACACAAAGCCCTCCACGAGAAGGGACCGGAATACCTCAACAGACGCCTCAGCTTCTACATCCCCACCCGCCTCCTCTGCTCCTCTGGCCTCGCACTCGCTGCTGTCCCTCGCATCCGCCGCTCCACGGCGGGTGGGAGATCTTTCTCCTTCCTGGCGGCCAAGACCTGGAACTCCCTCCCCACCAGCCTCAGGACCACCCAGGACCACTCCGCTTTCCGGAGACTCCTAAAGACCTGGCTGTTCGAGCAGCGATAACCCCCCCCTTTTTCCCCTAGCGCCTTGAGACCCGCACGGGTGAGTAGCGTGCTTTATAAATGTTAATGATTTGATTTGGAGTAACCAAAAAGAACTTTGATAAACAGCATGCCTCGACTCATTTTGACTTCCTATTGGCATTTGATACTGTTTTCCACACAATGTTTCTCCCTCCCCGCCCACTGACAAGCGGGAGTGGTGAAGGGCATTTTTGTGACTCTTTACCAATCACACCTCCAGACTAGCCATTTTAAGGAGCTTTTTGCCGTAGATCAACCAAAGTAACACAAACCTCAAAACTTACATTAGTCACATCTACAAGAACTTTATTTTAAAAAAAATTGACAAGGTGGTGATTTCTGCAGTTTTCAAAAGCACAAGGGGCACCTAATCAGGGACAGGGGGATGTTGCACACGGAAAGGCTTCACTTAACGAATGTTCTTCCATGTCACTGGAGGTTACACTTTGTTTAAACCAGCTGAACTCAGTTGGCCAGGAACATATGTTTGAGGGATAAAAGCAGCAGTTTGGGGTTTCTGGTAACGGTTACATTGCAAAGGTAAAGCTCAGTTGGATTAATAGATGTTACAGTGAATTTTACTCTGCACCGAAGCCAGTCAAGCATTCTAAAAATTGCAGTTTCAGGTCGAGGGCCTCATGCCATAGACGAGCTTGAAAGTTTTTTAGGCTTTGATTGGATGATCTGAGCTCAGAGGCAGTTTTAACCTCAGCCCAAACGTGACATAATCAGTGCCCTCACCAATTGGGTTCTGTGCTGCAATGAATAGGATTTCTAAGATGGCGAAGATGGAGGTTACAAGTCATAATCACCTTATGTACGTAAGCAGGAATTACTAGTGTAGTAGCCCATGAAACATTCACCCCGTTCGGGGGAGTGAACTAGGAGACCAGAAAACAACTATTCAGAATGGTGATGATATGTGCGTGAGTGTGCAAGATTTTCATATTATTTTAGCTGTATGATGTCATTAGTCATGCTATCAAAAATGACAGAAACACAGAAGAAAGGAATCTTCCATTCTCCAGTCTGGAGTGCTACATGTAGCGATTAGCTCTGCACAGACAACCTGCCTAGCTTGGAAAGAAGAGGAAGCAGAATTGGTTATATTTGCTTGCTTTTCAAGTGCATCTCTAAAAGAGGCGTTGTTCCTCTACAAATATGAAAGACTCCCATCTATCTAAGTATTTGTATGTGTACATGGTATTTATAGTGTGCCACACTAGCCAAAAAACCACAGAGTGCTGTCCAGGGTCAAAGACAAACATAAAGTTGACAAGTGATAGAAGAGGTGGCTGGGGTGTGGACAGTTAATGCACTGTTGTCTAGTGTTCTAAACTGAAGCATCATTGAACAGTCCTGATATATACAGGGGATGGTGTTTCAGATGCTGGGTAGATAGATGGAAAACACCTGCTGTATTGTTTTACTTATTTACCCCTTTAGTCCACAGTCTGATTGTATCCTATCTGCTGGTGTGCCACAACCCACCACAGACAGTTAGCTTGTCTGCAAGGTAAGTGGGGGTACTGGTTGTGATGGCTTTGTAAATAAAGCAGTTGGATCCAAAGATAGTGTGGAATGGCAAAGAGAGACATCAGAATGTGGTTGATGTGAATATATTTATTCAGGTACTGGTTAAAGCATGCTGAAGTGTGCAGAATGCCCTTAATTGGGAGCCAGTGTGGTGTCTGTAAGACCGTGGAGAAGGGCATTTCAGCCTTCCAGATGCAAGAGTATGAGGGCTTGAATGGCAGTTCTGAGGTCACTTTATGGTAGAAACATTTTCACTTTCTTTAGAAGAGAGCACTGGTACCAAGACATTTTTGGCAATGTGTTCCTTGAGGGTGAGGTTGGTGTCCAGTGTGATTCCCAGTGACCTGACATTCAGTGTAATTTGCAGATATAAGCCATCAAGATTCATGTCATTGAGCCCTTTACATAGAGAATCAGTTGGGAGAGAGGTATAGAGAAACACAGGATCTTGGCAGGTCAGAAAAGGTGACTGATTGATAGAGCAGACATGCCGGAGCACCACTATCCAACTGAATGTCCAACACATTCAGAAGTATGCAGGTATAGTTACATGGTTCAGCAGAAAATAGTTAGGGAGATTACTAATAACTTAGATACTGCAATACCAATAAGGGCTGCCAATCACCACAAACACAGCAACACACGCACACAATCACACACACACACTCACATATATATATATATATAATATATATATGTATATACATATATATATCCGTGTTACGTAGGAATTAGACCAGTGCATCATCGGAGGTGTAATGTAAATTTCTTTGGGTTTTTACAATGCTCATTTGGTTTTGTATAATGACTGATAAGATTATTATAATAATTACAACAATTCTGATACATGCACTTCTGTGTCGACAGTACATAATAAATAAACTCACATTGCAAAACTCCAGCAGTTGTGTGTCCTCTATTTTTAGAAGCCAGTTTATGGATCACATATATAGGAATTTATATTGGTCCTTACGTCGTCCATGGGAAAGCCCATCCTTGAGGTACTTAGGGTGTAATCTATTCCAGCTGTAACCTATGGCTCTCCTACTCATAGAGCTAAATTGCATAAAGAGCTAGAAATAGTGTTTCAGACTGAAGGATCCAGAACTAGACTCCCTCAAAACTACATATGGAATCAACTAATGGAAAAACCAAAAAACAACATAATGAATAGCAACCAAATTTGGAGAAAATACCAGTGGAGATGGCACTGTATGAGAAATGGGACTCAAACAATAGCTATAACCTATTTAAAACAAGCATTTGTAATACAATTTGTCTCTCATTTGTGAAAGTTAGAGATCTTGGCAATGAAAATGTATTTCTATTTTACGTTAGTTTTTTTGTATGCAGTGGATTGATGATATTTGCTTAGCGATATTGCCATTCGTATGACCTTGCAGTGCTGGAGAACCAGAAAATGGTAAATAGGTTACGAGGGAGGGGTGACAAGAGTTCTATGCTGGCTGAAAAAAAAGTAATATCCTTGAAAAATCAAACACTGATAGAGAATGCAAGATTAAATAAAGCATGTGAAATGTAAGAAGAAACAGCATGGTTACGCTAACACATTACTTTTACACTTATAATATGCTGGCTGAAAAAACCTGCAATATTTACTGACTAATGTGCACAAAGCAGGGAAAGGGTGCTGTACCACAGGCTGTCACTAGGTGTCCCTTGGAACCTCTTTGGGCCACAAGTACTGCACAACGCAATCTTGAATTCAACACATCCCCAATGAGTTTCAGGCACTGTGCTGAAAAGTGAAGCATGGCGCCAGTTTTGAGAAAAGTTTTATGCTGTGCAGGTTATGAGGGAGGGGAGACAAGAGTAATATGCTGGCTGAAAAAATGTAAGTAACAACATCCTGGAAAAAGCAAACACTGATAGGGAATGCAATACAAAGTAAAGCATGTGAAATGTAAGCAGGAACAACATAGTTACATTAACACTTTTACAATTACAATATTCTGGCTGAAAAAATCCTGGAACATTTAGGCCCATATTTATACTTTTTTAGCGTCGCATTTGCGCTGCTTTTTGACACAAAAGCGGCGCAAACTTTCAAAATACAATTGTATTTTGTAAGTTTGCACCACTTTTGCGTTAAAAAATGATGCAAATGCGGCGCTAAAAAAGTATAAATATGGGCCTTACTGTTCTAATGTGCACATAGCAGGGAAAGGTGCAGTACCACAAGCCATCACTAGGTGTCACTTGGGACCTCTTTTGGCCACATAAGGTACTTGACCCTGCAATCTTGAATTCAACACATCTCCAATGATTTTCGAGTGCTGTGCTGAAAAATGAAGCGCAGCGCCTGTTTTGAGAAAAGTTTTACACTGTTCATTCAAAGTATGGATTTATTTAGGACTAGGAGCGCTTCCAAGTGGTAAAATTTAAAGAGCAAACAAAAAATGCCTATAAAAACAAGCAGTGATGAGAGCATTTGGTGTAGTATCTTGGTCTTTGAATGCTTATCATATGTGACCATGATAAGAGCCTGATTTACAGCCCTGTTTACAGAAACAGCATTGCAGCGAAGTGAAGCTGAGAGCACGGATGCTCTACAAATGAAAAGGTAAGCTTCACCGACCACGAGCAGGAAACCAAAAAAAAAAAAAGTCCCCCAAAGGACAGTGAAACACGACAAAGCATAATTATACAGTAGTTAGTCCCTGCACCCAAAGAGAAAAAGGAGGGACAAAGATGCATGATTGACCACTAGCAAGGATTTTTAAATGACACTGAAGCAAACAAATGAAATGGCTTTAAGCCCACAGAAGTATACTAAAATATTCAAGTGGTCATATGCTTACACTCGACCTAATAAAGCAGCCAGACCTGCCACTATTGCTCTTTCATTTGGTAAGAATATTCAGGATTTAGCACGCCTTCTAAAAGGAGAATATTATTATCATCTTTTTACTCTCCGTGACCATAGCTTTATCTGAACCATCATTAAAACAATCCATCAAAACAGAGTTTAGTACATTTAGATTTCTTGTCGTCCCGCTCCTATCTCTCTTCACCAGTAGTCACTTGACCAATGTAAAGCTTTGTAAATGTTGTGGAGGATGTGGGTTCCGACAAGAGTCACTGACGCATGTCCAGTGGCATAACATTAGTCTCTCAGTGTGCGGGGGCCCCCTCAGCCCAGTACACTGACTGGGTCTGGGAGGTGTTAGGTGGTGGGCGGGGGGAGGAGTGGGTCCCCTCCATGTACTTTGCAGGGTGCTCCCTCAAGTTTTGTTACGCCACTGCGCATGTCATTTGAATTTGTCCTAACTAGATGGATCTTAGAAAAAAGTTTCTATGGCCCTGTTTTATAGGACAGGAGCATGCACTTTTGTGGTAGCAATAACTGCATGTCTTCAAGGGTCGGATCATCAATTCATTTGCAGGCTGGTCAATTATATAGACCCCGCAACCAAAGAATTATATATTTACAGTGATAAACAGCATTGAATGTCCTGATGGTAAATAATTTTTTGAAAACGTGAATTTACCCAGGTCTTCCAAACGTCCCCCTGAATATCCTTCCTGTTGAGGATTTTTTTTTTTTACCAATGTTGCTATTTGTTTAAATTCCCACGCACCTTTAGGATTGCTTGTGCAAATTAATCTTCTCTCGCCATATTACTTTATAGCATTCTGAAACACAAAGTGGATTTATTGCACAAACTGGTTTTTGGCATGGATGGAGCTTTTGCATTGGGTAATATTCCAGTACAACATTCTGGAGGATTAAATGAATGAAGGCTGTGTGCGGGTCCATAACTGCACTGCCCTTTCTTACCTTTCCTACTAAAAGGATTCCTTTTCTGTTAGGCATCAACATATAACTCTGGACAATATTAACTGTCTACTTGCTATTAGTATTACCATCCCCTGCTATTGGACGAGCAGCAAATTTTAACATGAATAGTGATCTGTGAATAATGAAATCATGTTTTTACTGTTAAAAAGTACTATTTAAAAACGATGAATTGTGAGATGAATTTTGAAATTATTTGTATTAAAAAATTATATGTATAATAGTTACTAGGCCCAGTAGAAAGCGACATGCTGAAACGCGTCGGCCGCTAAAACTAAGGCTCACATTTATGAACTGTTTGCGCTGCCTTAGTGTCATTTTGTTTTACGCTTAAGTGGCACAAAAAAACTCCATATTTATATTTTGATGCTAGACCCGTCTAGCATCAAAATTTACGAGTTAAGGGAGCACTAAACCACCTTGTGTCTCATTGCGACAATGAGATGCAAGGAAGGCAATCCCTTCCCAAAAAAATGATGCTACCTCTCTAGCGCCATATTTACCTACCAATGCAAAAACAACACTAAGCATTTAAAAAAATGGAAATAAGTCCGATTAGTGTCAAATTCTAACACCTAATGCCTGGTCAGACCAGGATGCTAAAAAGAGTCCCATACACCACTATGCAAGGAAAACACACAGAAGGAGCTTTGGAAACCGCCAGGAGAACATGGAAATGGTACTGCTCCAGAATGACACACGCCGCAGACGTCAGCGAAGACAGCAGGTCCCTCCACCACCACCGCAGCAACCTCAAACACCACCACAGCAGCCACAAAGGCAGCGCAGAAAGAGGGACAGGATCTTCAGACAGCGCACAACCATCCTTGAAATGAGGGAACAAGATGTGATCCGGATGTACAGACTCCACCGGGAATCCATTGTACGCCTGCTGACCATATTGCATCATGGGTACAAACTCTCACTAACATTCCACCCATGACCAAACTCCTTGCTGTCCTCCATATGCTGCCATCTGGATCATTTCAGATAATGGGTGCACAACTGTCTGGTATCTCCCAGTCATCCTTCTCAGTTTGTCTACCTAGAGTCCTGGATGCTATCCTATGCCTCACACCCCACACATCTCCTTCCCAAACACCCAGCATCTGCAGCAGGAGATCAAGCAAGGTTTCTGTCAAATTGCTGGGTTTCCACATGTGCTGGGTGCAATGGACTGCACCCATGTGCAACTGGTGCCACCTGCAGCAACAACACACCTATATATCAATGTGCAGGCCATTGTGGACCACTGTGGGCTCTTCACCAACACCCTTGCTAAATATCCAGGCAGCGTCCATGATGCATACATATTTTGCCATTGCACCATCAACAAGGGGTTTCAGAATGGCCAATATGGCCATGGTCTACTCATAGGTAAGCCACCATACCAAATATTAACACACAACACAGCAACCATCTAGGACAAACAAGACAAACACCACACTAAATACACATGGGCAGGGCCACATAGATGTACAGGCAACAACACATATGCAACATGCCACACTACCCTGCATACATTGCACTTCGCAAACACATACACCCACATGTACATAACACAGCCACACCCTGACTAGCACAACACGTGTGGACAGGTGGAGCCAATTCCCCTTTGCATACAAAAGTTGCTCACAAATCACTACAAGTGTCCATAGTTTGGCAACTAAATACAGATCACACACACACACACACTACACCAAAAAGAGAAGCGCCCAGGCATGTCAATGGCATAGACTATGGTCATTTTGAGAAAGCCACACATAGGCACAGTCCCACGTAAATTATGGTATGCAAGCCTCTGGCAGAACCTAAATCAAATGCCACCCAAGTGGTGTCATAACCAACTACATATCATCTACACATACCTGACATACCTGTCTGCTGCATTGTGTTGCACACATATGTATACAAACATATCTGCCATTAAAGACCATGGGGCAGAATCATGAGAAATGGGGTAGCACCTACTCCAGTGCCACCTCACATGCACCCCTAGTGCCCTCTAACACCACCATGTCTGTTCGTATACAAGAAACGGTCCACCATGGTGCTGAGTCTGTGAAAAAACTGTAACAAACATAGATGCCATAGCAGGACTCTGTAGGTGTATAGAGGACATACCTGACCTTACATGCACCATACTAAGGTACCCATGTGAACAATAGCTGTGCCCCCTCCCAAAGCCTACACTATGCATGTGTAGATAGTGTCTGTGAGTAATCATGTATTGGAAGCTAAGTGATACTACTGCACCAAATTACATCATCCTACTAATGTGTGATACACACCCTTGTACACTTGATGGCTGGCACAATTATCTTCTGCCACAAAGGGTCACAGAGTGTCACACTGCATGCTTAGTGCCACATGGCAACATGGATAGCACAGTATGGCTTTGTAGGGCAACTATGGTGTCTCGACATGTGACACCATTGTGGTGCAAGGAGGTGGTAGGTTTCATCTAACAATAGAACACTGCTTCAGATATAGGCCACACAACACATTTACCTAAATCATAGCCATAATTTTGGGATCAACAAACAAATTCTCAGGCCTTTGAGCCATTAGCCTAGATTGTCATGTCCACCAACACAGTCCAATGAAACCATTTCACAAGAACAGTAACATACACCATACCACAAGCAAGTCTGTGTCACCAGTCCAACTAAAGTTAACAACTGCCATGGTATGTTCCAAACCACTATCAAGACTTACCAACAGATCGTCTCTGTCCTTTTCAGCTGATCAAGAGTACGACATACAGCCGTGGGTGATGACCCCGTTTGCCAGTCCCTCAATGGTGGAAGAGCAGGCCTACAACGAGGGGCACAGGAAAATACACAATGTGGTGGAGAGGACATTTGGGCTCCTGGAATCCAGGTTCAGGTGCCAGGCCCTTACAGGAGTAAGCTTCTTGTATGCTCCACCACTCGTTTTCAAATATCCCCTGGGATGACCAGTTTGATGTCCCCAACGAGGATGATGATGATGATGGAGCAGATAATGTGGAGTGGGAACACTAGAACACTGCTGCAGGAGTTCGTAGGAGACTCCACATTGTTGAGAACTTCTACACATAGTCACTATATGTAGGAAAGTACCATCTTGCCTGGCATGTTACCCCCATTTTTCACTGTATATATGTTGTTTTAGTTGTATGTGTCACTGGGACCCTGGTAACCCAGGGCCCCAGTGCTCATAAGTGTGCCTGAATGTGTTACCTGTGTAGTGACTAGCTGTCTCATTGAGGCTCTGCTAATCAGAACCTCAGTGGTTATGCTCTCTCATTTCTTTCCAAATTGTCACTAACAGGCTAGTGACCATTTTTACCAATTTACATTGGCTTACTGGAACACCCTTATAATTCCCTAGTATATGGTACTGAGGTACCCAGGGTATTGGGGTTCCAGGAGATCCATATGGGCTGCAGCATTTCTTTTGCCACCCATGGGGAGCTCTGACAATTCTTACACAGGCCTGCCACTGCAGCCTGAGTGAAATAACGTCCACGTTATTTCACAGCCATTTTACACTTCACTTAAGTAACTTATAAGTCACCTATATGTCTAACCTTTACCTGGTAAAGGTTAGGTGCAAAGTTACTTAGTGTGAGGGCACCCTGGCACTAGCCAAGGTGCCCCCACATTGTTCAGAGCCAATTCCCTGAACTTTGTGAGTGGGGGGACACCATTACCCGCGTGCACTACATATAGGTCACTACCTATATGTAGCTTCACAATGGTAACTCCGAATATGGCCATGTAACATGTCTATGATCATGGAATTGCCCCCTCTATGCCATCCTGGCATAGTTGGCACAATCCCATGATCCCAGTGGTCTGTAGCACAGACCCTGGTACTGCCAAACTGCCCTTCCTGGGGTTTCACTGCAGCTGCTGCTGCTGCCAACCCCTCAGACAGGCATCTGCCCTCCTGGGGTCCAGCCAGGCCTGGCCCAGGATGGCAGAACAAAGGACTTCCTCTGAGAGAGGGTGTTACACCCTCTCCCTTTGGAAAATGGTGTGAAGGCAGGGGAGGAGTAGCCTCCCCCAGCCTCTGGAAATGCTTTCTTGGGCACAGATGTGCCCAATTCTGCATAAGCCAGTCTACACCGGTTCAGGGACCCCTTAGCCCCTGCTCTGGCGCGAAACTGGACAAAGGAAAGGGGAGTGACCACTCCCCAGACCTGCACCTCCCCTGGGAGGTGTCCAGAGCTCCTCCAGTGTGCTCCAGACCTCTGCCATCTTGGAAACAGAGGTGCTGCTGGCACACTGGACTGCTCTGAGTGGCCAGTGCCACCAGGTGACGTCAGAGACTCCTTCTGATAGGCTCCTTCAGGTGTTAGTAGCCTATCCTCTCTCCTAGGTAGCCAAACCCTCTTTTCTGGCTATTTAGGGTCTCTGTCTCTGGGGGAACTTTAGATAACGAATGCAAGAGCTCATCCGAGTTCCTCTGCATCTCTCTCTTCACCTTCTGCCAAGGAATCGACTGCTGACCGCGCTGGAAGCCTGCAAACCTGCAACATAGTAGCAAAGACGACTACTGCAACTCTGTAACGCTGATCCTGCCGCCTTCTCGACTGTTTTCCTGCTTGTGCATGCTGTGGGGGTAGTCTGCCTCCTCTCTGCACCAGAAGCTCCGAAGAAATCTCCCGTGGGTCGACGGAATCTTCCCCCTGCAACCGCAGGCACCAAAAAGCTGCATTACCGGTCCCTTGGGTCTCCTCTCAGCACGACGAGCGAGGTCCCTCGAATCCAGCGACTCTGTCCAAGTGACCCCCACAGTCCAGTGACTCTTCAGTCTAAGTTTGGTGGAGGTAAGTCCTTGCCTCACCTCGCTGGGCTGCATTGCTGGGAACCGCGACTTTTGCAGCTACTCCGGCCCCTGTGCACATCCGGCGGAAATACTTTGTGCACAGCCAAGCCTGGGTCCACGGCACTCTAACCTGCATTGCACGACTTTCTAAGTTGGTCTCCGGCGACGTGGGACTCCTTTGTGCGACTTCGGGTGAGCACTGTTTCACGCATCCTCGTAGTGCCTGTTTCTGGCACTTCTCCGGGTGCTACCTGCTGCTGAGAGGGCTCCTTGTCTTGCGCGACGTCCCCTCTCTCTCCTGGTCCAATTTGCGACCTCCTGGTCCCTCCAGGGCCACAGCAGCGTCCAAAAACGCTACCCGCATGATTTGCAGCTAGCAAGGCTTGTTGGTGTTCTTTCGGCGGGAAAACACTTCTGCACGACTCTCCACGGCGAGAGGGATCCGTCCACCAAAGGGGAAGTCTCTAGCCCTTTTCGTTCCTGCAGAAACCTCAGCTTCTTCTGTCCAGTAGAAGCTTCTTTGCACCCACAGCTGGCATTTCCTGGGCATTTGCCCATCTCCGGCTTGCTTGTGACTTTTGGACTTGGTCCCCTTGTTCCACAGATACCCTAGATTGGAAATCCACAGTTGTTGTATTGTTGGTTTGTGTCTTTCCTGCATTATTCCTCTAACACGACTTCTTTGTCCTTAGGGGAACTTTAGTGCACTTTGCACTCACTTTTCAGGGTCTTGGGGAGGGTTATTTTTCTAACTCTCACTATTTTCTAATAGTCCCAGCGACCCTCTACAAGGTCACATAGGTTTGGGGTCCATTCGTGGTTCGCATTCCACTTTTGGAGTATATGGTTTGTGTTGCCCCTATCCCTATGTTTCCCCATTGCATCCTATTGTAACTA
The DNA here is from genome assembly GCF_031143425.1 of Pleurodeles waltl. Taxonomy (NCBI): domain Eukaryota; kingdom Metazoa; phylum Chordata; class Amphibia; order Caudata; family Salamandridae; genus Pleurodeles; species Pleurodeles waltl. Next base: position 638,499,102 of record NC_090446.1, on the reverse strand, counting down.
TACATTGTTTGCACTGTTTTCTAAGACTATACTGCATATTTTTGCTATTGTGTATATATATCTTGTGTATATTTCCTATCCTCTCACTGAGGGTACACTCTAAGATACTTTGGCATATTGTCATAAAAATAAAGTACCTTTATTTTTTAGTATAACTGTGTATTGTGTTTTCTTATGATATTGTGCATATGACACTAAGTGGTACTGTAGTAGCTTCACACGTCTCCTAGTTCAGCCTAAACTGCTCTGCTAAGCTACCATTATCTATCAGCCTAAGCTGCTAAACACCCTATACACTAAAAAGGGATAACTGGGCCTGGTGCAAGGTGCAAGTACACCTTGGTACTCACTACAAGCCAGTCCAGCCTCCTACATTGGTTGTGCAGCGGTGGGATAAGTGCTTTGAGACTACTTACCACTCTTGTCATTGTACTTTTCATAAGAGAAAAATATACAAAACAAGGTCAGTGTATATACACATAGCCAAAAAGTTTTGCATTTCCTCTTTTCACTCTTTTCTAAGTGCTGAAAAGTACTTCTAACTTTCTAAAAAGTTCTAAAAAGTTTAAAAAGTTTTTTTTCTCTGTCTTTCTAAAAGCTCTGACAAACTTGTTATCTTTTACTATCACTTTAACTCTCTCTAAAAATGTCTGGCACAGGCCAAAATGTTGATCTGTCCAAACTTGCATATGACCACCTTAGCTGGAAAGGAGCAAGGAGTCTCTGTGTAGAGAGAGGTTTGAGTGTAGGGAAGAATCCTTCCTTGGAACTGTTACTTAACATGCTTAGAGAACAGGATAAGGCTAGAAGTGCCCCATCTGTTGAAAAAGTAGCTAATGGTTCTCAATCTGATCCAGGGACTCCCCAGGAAAAGATTCTGGAAAGAAACTTCCTAGCCTGCCCATTACTAGACAGTCTAGCATAGTTGGTAATGATGATGAGCCACACCATATAAATAGTGTTGTCTCACATCATAGCAAAAGCATTTATTCTCACCATACTGGTAGTGATGTTTCTGTTAGCCAAGCTGTTAGGGTGGCTTCTGTAAGGGACAGGTCTCCTTCTGTCCATTCTCACATACCTCTGTTTCAAGGCATGTCCCTCCCACCCACCCTGATGACAGATTGTTAGAAAGGGAGCTCAATAGATTGAGAGTGGAACAAACTAGACTGAAGCTCAAGAAGCAACAGCTGGATTTGGATAGACAGACTTTAGAAGTAGAGAAGGAGAGACAGAAACTGGGTTTAGAAATCCATGGTGGCAGCAGCAGTATTCCCCATAGTCATCCTGCAAAAGAGCATGATTCCAGGAATCTGCACAAGATAGTTCCCCCTTATAAGGAGGGGGATGACATTAACAAGTGGTTTGCTGCACTTGAGAGGGCCTGTGTTGTACAGGATGTCCCTCAAAGGCAGTGGGCTGCTATCCTATGGCTATCATTTAGTGGAAAAGGTAGGGATAGGCTCCTTACTGTGAAAGAAAATGATGCTAATAATTTCCAAGTTCTTAAGAATGCACTCCTGGATGGTTATGGCTTAACCACTGAACAATACAAGATAAAGTTCAGAGAGACCAAAAAGGAGTCTTCACAAGACTGGGTTGATTTCATTGACCATTCAGTGAAGGCCTTGGAGGGGTGGTTACATGGCAGTAAAGTTACTGATTATGACAGCCTGTATAACTTGATCCTGAGAGAGCATATTCTTAATAATTGTGTGTCTGATTTGTTGCACCAGTACTTGGTGGACTCTGATCTGACCTCTCCCCAAGAATTGGGAAAGAAGGCAGACAAATGGGTCAGAACAAGGGTGAACAGAAAAGTTCTTACAGGGGGTGACAAAGATGGCAACAAAAAGAAGGATGGTAAGTCTTCTGACAAGGGTGGGGACAAATCTAAAAATGAGTCTTCATCAGGCCCACAAAAACACTCTGGTGGGGGTGGTGGGCCCAAATCCTCTTTTAATCAGAACAAGGAAAAGAAACCATGGTGCTATTTATGTAAAATAAAAGGCCATTGGACAACAGATCCCAGTTGTCCAAAGAAAGGCACCAAGCCTCCTACCACTACAACCCCTACTGCTACACCTAGTGTCCCTACTAATAGCAGTGGTGGTGGGAGCAAACCTACTAATAGCCAATCCAAGGGAGTAGCTGGGCTCACTATTGGTAACTTAGTTGGGGTTGGCCTTGTTAGGGAGGCCACAGAGGCTGTGTTAGTCTCTGAGGGGGCTATTGATTTAGCCACCTTAGTTGCTTGTCCCCTTAATATGGATAAGTACAAGCGGCTACCCCTAATAAATGGTGTTGAGGTTCAGGCCTACAGGGACACTGGTGCCAGTGTGACTATGGTCATAGAGAAACTGGTCCACCCTGAACAACACCTACTTGGTCACCAGTACCAAGTAACCGATGCTCACAACAACACACATAGCCACCCCATGGCTGTTGTAAATCTCAACTGGGGGGGGGTTACTGGTCCAAAGAAAGTTGTGGTAGCTTCAGATTTACCTGTAGACTGTCTATTAGGGAATGATTTGGAGACATCAGCTTGGTCAGATGTGGAGTTGGAGGCCCATGCAGCAATGCTGGGCATCCCAGGGCATATTTTTGCTTTGACAAGGGCTCAGGCCAAAAAGCAAAAAGGACAGGGAAGCTTGGATCCTGGAACAATGGACCAAGTGCTCCCTAAAGCTAGGGCTAGTAGAAGCAAACCACTTCCTACTATCCCTCCTTCTACAGTGGATTCAACTTCTGAGGAAGAAGAATTCCCTCCCTGTGCAGAACCTACACCAGAGGAGCTGGAAGCAGACACTGCTGAGCTTTTGGGTGAAGGGGGGCCTGCCAGAGAGGAGCTGAGTGTGGCACAGCAAACCTGTCCCACATTAGAGGGTCTCAGACAGCAAGCTGTCAAACAGGCTAATGGGGATGTCAGTGACTCTCACAGAGTTTACTGGGAGGACAACCTCTTGTACACTGAGCATAGGGATCCTAAACCTGGAGCTGCCAGGAGATTAGTGATTCCTCAGGAGTACAGAAAGTTCCTCCTAACCCTGGCACATGACATTCCCCTAGCTGGGCACCTGGGTCAAATGAAAACTTGGGACAGACTGGTTCCATTGTTTCATTGGCCTAGGATGTCTGAGGACACAAAGGAATTTTGTAAGTCCTGTGAAACCTGTCAAGCCAGTGGCAAGACAGGTGGCACCCCAAAGGCACCCCTTATTCCACTGCCTGTGGTTGGGGTTCCCTTTGAAAGGGTAGGGGTTGACATAGTTGGCCCCCTTAACCCTCCTACTGCTTCAGGCAATAGATTTATCTTGGTGGTAGTGGACCATGCCACAAGATATCCTGAAGCTATTCCTTTAAGGACCACTACAGCACCTGCAGTGGCAAAGGCCCTCCTGGGAATATTTTCCAGGGTGGGCTTCCCAAAGGAAGTAGTATCAGACAGGGGAAGCAATTTCATGTCTGCATACTTAAAGGCCATGTGGAAGGAGTGTGGTGTAACGTACAAGTTCACAACACCCTATCATCCACAAACAAATGGACTGGTGGAGAGATTTAATAAAACTCTCAAAGGCATGATTTTGGGTCTCCGTGAAAAACTCCGCAGGAGATGGGATATCCTTCTACCATGCCTCCTTTTTGCCTACAGGGAGGTACCCCAGAAAGGAGTGGGCTTCAGCCCCTTTGAACTTCTTTTTGGACACCCTGTTAGGGGTCCACTCACACTTGTAAAGGAGGGTTGGGAACAACCTTTAAAAGCTCCTAAACAGGATATTGTGGATTATGTACTTGGCCTCAGATCAAGGATGGCTGAGTACATGAAAAAGGCCAGTAAAAACCTTCAGGCCAGCCAAGAGCTCCAGAAGCAATGGCATGATCAGAAGGCTGTTTTGGTTCAGTACCAACCAGGGCAGAAAGTGTGGGTCTTGGAGCCTGTGGCCCCAAGAGCACTCCAAGATAAATGGAGTGGTCCCCACACAATTGTTGAAAAGAAGGGAGAAGTCACCTATTTAGTTGACTTAGGCACTGCCAGGAGTCCCCTTAGGGTGTTCCATGTCAACCGCCTGAAACTCTACTATGACAGGGCTGATCTCACCCTGCTCATGGCAACTGATGAGGGACAGGAAGAAGACAGTGATCCTCTACCTGATCTCTTCTCTTCCACAGAACAAGATTCTCTTGTGGAAGGTGTAGTTTTGGCTGACTGTCTTACTGCTGAGCAGAAAGACAATTGCATAAGTCTCCTAGATCAATTCTCTGAACTCTTCTCTACTGTGCCAGGTACCACTTCTTGGTGTGAGCACACTATAGATACTGGAGACAGCTTGCCTGTCAAAAGTAAGATCTATAGGCAGCCTGACCATGTCAGGGACTGCATAAAGCAAGAGGTCCAGAAAATGTTAGAACTAGGAGTGGTTGAGCACTCTGACAGTCCATGGGCTTCTCCTGTGGTACTGGTACCAAAACCCCATTCCAAAGATGGAAAGAAGGAAATGCGGTTTTGTGTAGACTATAGAGGTCTCAACTTGGTAACCAAAACTGATGCTCACCCTATACCCAGGGCAGATGAGCTCATAGATACACTGGCATCTGCTAAGTATCTAAGCACTTTTGATTTGACTGCAGGGTATTGGCAGATCAAATTGTCAGAAGATGCTAAACCTAAGACTGCATTTTCAACCATTGGAGGACATTACCAGTTTACTGTAATGCCTTTTGGTTTGAAAAATGCACCTGCCACTTTTCAGAGGTTGGTGAACACAGTCCTGCAAGGGCTGGAAGCTTTCAGTGCAGCATATTTGGACGATATAGCTGTCTTTAGCTCCAGCTGGGATGATCACCTGGTCCACCTATGGAAAGTTTTGGAGGCCCTGCAAAAGGCAGGCCTCACTATCAAGGCTTCAAAGTGCCAGATAGGGCAGGGTAAGGTGGTTTATTTGGGACACCTTGTTGGTGGGGAACAGATTGCACCACTTCAGGGGAAAATCCAAACAATTATTGATTGGGTTCCCCCTACCACTCAGACTCAGGTGAGAGCCTTCCTAGGCCTCACTGGGTATTACAGGAGGTTCATTAAGAACTATGGCTCCATTGCAGCCCCTCTTAATGACCTCACATCCAAGAAAATGCCTAAAAAGGTATTATGGACAGCAAACTGTCAGAAAGCTTTTGAGGAGCTGAAGCAGGCCATGTGCTCTGCACCTGTCCTGAAAAGCCCTTGTTACTCTAAAAAATTCTATGTCCAAACTGATGCATCTGAATTAGGAGTAGGGGCAGTCCTATCACAACTTAATTCTGAGGGCCAGGATCAACCTGTTGCTTTTATTAGTAGGAGGTTGACCCCTAGAGAAAAGCGTTGGTCTGCCATTGAGAGGGAGGCCTTTGCTGTGGTCTGGGCACTGAAGTAGTTGAGGCCATACCTGTTTGGCACTCACTTCATTGTTCAGACAGACCACAAACCTCTACTTTGGCTAAAACAAATGAAAGGTGAAAATCCTAAATTGTTGAGGTGGTCCATATCCCTACAGGGAATGGACTATACAGTGGAACATAGACCTGGGAGTAGCCACTCCAATGCAGATGGACTCTCCAGATATTTCCACTTAGACAATGAAGACTCATCAGGTCATGGCTAGTCTTATTGTCCTTCGTTTGGGGGGGGGGGTTGTGTAGGAAAGTACCATCTTGCCTGGCATGTTACCCCCATTTTTCACTGTATATATGTTGTTTTAGTTGTATGTGTCACTGGGACCCTGGTAACCCAGGGCCCCAGTGCTCATAAGTGTGCCTGAATGTGTTACCTGTGTAGTGACTAACTGTCTCACTGAGGCTCTGCTAATCAGAACCTCAGTGGTTATGCTCTCTCATTTCTTTCCAAATTGTCACTAACAGGCTAGTGACCATTTTTACCAATTTACATTGGCTTACTGGAACACCCTTATAATTCCCTAGTATATGGTACTGAGGTACCCAGGGTATTGGGGTTCCAGGAGATCCCTATGGGCTGCAGCATTTCTTTTGCCACCCATGGGGAGCTCTGACAATTCTTACACAGGCCTGCCACTGCAGCCTGAGTGAAATAACGTCCACGTTATTTCACAGCCATTTTACACTGCACTTAAGTAACTTATAAGTCACCTATATGTCTAACCTTTACCTGGTAAAGGTTAGGTGCAAAGTTACTTAGTGTGAGGGCACCCTGGCACTAGCCAAGGTGCCCCCACATTGTTCAGAGCCAATTCCCTGAACTTTGTGAGTGCGGGGACACCATTACACGCGTGCACTACATATAGGTCATTACCTATATGTAGCTTCACAATGGTAACTCCGAATATAGCCATGTAACATGTCTATGATCATGGAATTGCCCCCTCTATGCCATCCTGGCATAGTTGGCAAAATCCCATGATCCCAGTGGTCTGTAGCACAGACCCTGGTACTGCCAAACTGCCCTTCCTGGGGTTTCACTGCAGCTGCTGCTGCTGCCAACCCCTCAGACAGGCATCTGCCCTCCTGGGGTCCAGCCAGGCCTGGCCCAGGATGGCAGAACAAAGGACTTCCTCTGAGAGAGGGTGTTACACACTCTCCCTTTGGAAAATGGTGTGAAGGCAGGGGAGGAGTAGCCTCCCCCAGCCACTGGAAATGCTTTCTTGGGCACAGATGTGACCAATTCTGCATAAGCCAGTCTACACCGGTTCAGGGACCCCTTAGCCCCTGCTCTGGCGCGAAACTGGACAAAGGAAAGGGGAGTGACCACTCCCCTGACCTGCACCTCCCCTGGGAGGTGTCCAGAGCTCCTCCAGTGTGCTCCAGACCTCTGCCATCTTGGAAACAGAGGTGCTGCTGGCACACTGGACTGCTCTGAGTGGCCAGTGCCACCAGGTGACGTCATAGACTCCTTCTGATAGGCTCCTTCAGGTGTTAGTAGCCTATCCTCTCTCCTAGGTAGCCAAACCCTCTTTTCTGGCTATTTAGGGTCTCTGTCTCTGGGGAAACTTTAGATAACGAATGCAAGAGCTCATCCGAGTTCCTCTGCATCTCTCTCTTCACCTTCTGCCAAGGAATCGACTGCTGACCGCGCTAGAAGCCTGCAAACCTGCAACATAGTAGCAAAGACGACTACTGCAACTCTGTAACGCTGATCCTGCCGCCTTCTCGACTGTTTTCCGGCTTGTGCATGCTGTGGGGGTAGTCTGCCTCCTCTCTGCACCAGAAGCTCCGAAGAAATCTCCCGTGGGTCAACGGAATCTTCCCCCTGCAACCGCAGGCACCAAAAAGCTGCATTACTGGTCCCTTGGGTCTCCTCTCAGCACGACGAGCGAGGTCCCTCGAATCCAGCGACTCTGTCCAAGTGACCCCCACAGTCCAGTGACTCTTCAGTCCAAGTTTGGTGGAGGTAAGTCCTTGCCTCACCTCGCTGGGCTGCATTGCTGGGAACCGCGACTTTTGCAGCTACTCCGGCCCCTGTGCACTTCCGGCGGAAATCCTTTGTGCACAGCCAAGCCTGGGTCCACGGCACTCTAACCTGCATTGCACGACTTTCTAAGTTGGTCTCCGGCGACGTGGGACTCCTTTGTGCAACTTCGGGTGAGCACTGTTTCACTCATCCTCGTAGTGCCTGTTTCTGGCACTTCTCCGGGTGCTACCTGCTGCTGAAAGGGCTCCTTGTCTTGCGCGACGTCCCCTCTCTCTACTGGTCCAATTTGCGACCTCCTGGTCCCTCCAGGGCCACAGCAGCGTCCAAAAACGCTAACCGCACGATTTGCAGCTAGCAAGGCTTGTTGCCATTCTTTCGGCGGGAAAACACTTCTGCACGACTCTCCACGGTGAGAGGGATCCGTCCACCAAAGGGGAAGTCTTTAGCCCTTTTCGTTCCTGCAGAAACCTCAGCTTCTTCTGTCCAGTAGAAGCTTCTTTGCACCCGCAGCTGGCATTTCCTGGGCATTTGCCCATCTCCGACTTGCTTGTGACTTTTGGACTTGGTCCCCTTGTTCCACACGTACCCTAGATTGGAAATCCACAGTTGTTGCATTGTTGGTTTGTGTCTTTCCTGCATTATTCCTCTAACACGACTTCTTTGTCCTTAGGGGAACTTTAGTGCACTTTGCACTCACTTTTCAGGGTCTTGGGGAGGGTTATTTTTCTAACTCTGACTATTTTCTAATAGTCCCAGCGACCCTCTACAAGGTCACATAGGTTTGGGGTCCATTCGTGGTTCGCATTCCACTTTTGGAGTATATGGTTTGTGTTGCCCTTATCCCTATGTTTCCCCATTTCATCCTATTGTAACTATACATTGTTTGCACTGTTTTCTAAGACTATACTGCATATTTTTGCTATTGTGTATATATATCTTGTGTATATTTCCTATCCTCTCAGTGAGGGTACACTCTAAGATACTTTGGCATATTGTCATAAAAATAAAGTACCTTTATTTTTTAGTATAACTGTGTATTGTGTTTTCTTATGATATTGTGCATATGACACTAAGTGGTACTGTAGTAGCTTCACACGTCTCCTAGTTCAGCCTAAGCTGCTCTGCTAAGCTACCATTATCTATCAGCCTAAGCTGCTAGACACCCTATACACTAATAAGGGATAACTGGGCCTGGTGCAAGGTGCAAGTACCCCTTGGTACTCACTACAAGCCAGTCCAGCCTCCTACATTGGTTGTGCAGCGGTGGGATAAGTGCTTTGAGACTACTTACCACTCTTGTCATTGTACTTTTCATAAGAGAAAAATATACAAAACAAGGTCAGTGTATATACATATAGCCAAAAAGTTTTGCATTTCCTCTTTTCACTCTTTTCTAAGTGCTGAAAAGTACTTCTAACTTTCTAAAAAGTTCTAAAAAGTTTTAAAAGTTTTTTTTCTCTGTCTTTCTAAAAGCTCTGACAAACTTTTTATCTTTTACTATCACTTTAACTCTCTCTAAAAATGTCTGGCACAGGCCAAAATGTTGATCTGTCCAAACTTGCATATGGCCACCTTAGCTGGAAAGGAGCAAGGAGTCTCTGTGTAGAGAGAGGTTTGAGTGTAGGGAATGAATCCTTCCTTGGAACTGTTACTTAACATGCTTAGAGAACAGGATAAGGCTAGAAGTGCCCCATCTGTTGAAAAAGTAGCTAATGGTTCTCAATCTGATCCAGGGACTCCCCAGGAAAAGATTCTGGAAAGAAACTTCCTAGCCTGCCCATTACTAGACAGTCTAGCATAGTTGGTAATGATGATGAGCCACACCATATAAATAGTGTTGTCTCACATCATAGCAAAAGCATTTATTCTCACCATACTGGTAGTGATGTTTCTGTTAGCCAAGCTGTTAGGGTGGCTTCTGTAAGGGACAGGTCTCCTTCTGTCCATTCTCACATACTTCTGTTTCAAGGCATGTCCCTCCCACCCACCCTGATGACAGATTGTTAGAAAGGGAGCTCAATAGATTGAGAGTGGAACAAACCAGACTGAAGCTCAAGAAGCAACAGCTGGATTTGGATAGACAGACTTTAGAAGTAGAGAAGGAGAGACAGAAACTGGGTTTAGAAACCCATGGTGGCAGCAGCAGTATTCCCCATAGTCATCCTGCAAAAGAGCATGATTCCAGGAATCTGCACAAGATAGTTCCCCCTTATAAGGAGGGGGATGACATTAACAAGTGGTTTGCTGCACTTGAGAGGGCCTGTGTTGTACAGGATGTCCCTCAAAGGCAGTGGGCTGATATCCTATGGCTATCATTTAGTGGAAAAGGTAGGGATAGGCTCCTTACTGTGAAAGAAAATGATGCTAATAATTTCCAAGTTCTTAAGAATGCACTCCTGGATGGTTATGGCTTAACCACTGAACAATACAGAATAAAGTTCAGAGAGACCAAAAAGGAGTCTTCACAAGACTGGGTTGATTTCATTGACCATTCAGTGAAGGCCTTGGAGGGGTGGTTACATGGCAGTAAAGTTACTGATTATGACAGCCTGTATAACTTGATCCTGAGAGAGCATATTCTTAATAATTGTGTGTCTGATTTGTTGCACCAGTACTTGTTGGACTCTGATCTGACCTCTCCCCAAGAATTGGGAAAGAAGGCAGACAAATGGGTCAGAACAAGGGTGAACAGCAAAGTTCATACAGGGGGTGACAAAGATGGCAACAAAAAGAAGGATGGTAAGTCTTCTGACAAGGGTGGGGACAAATCTAAAAATGAGTCTTCATCAGGCCCACAAAAACACTCTGGTGGGGGTGGTGGGCCCAAATCCTCTTTTAATCAGAACAAGGAAAAGAAACCATGGTGCTATTTATGTAAAATAAAAGGCCATTGGACAACAGATCCCAGTTGTCCAAAGAAAGGCACCAAGCCTCCTACCACTACAACCCCTACTGCTACACCTAGTGTCCCTACTAATAGCAGTGGTGGTGGGAGCAAACCTACTAATAGCCAATCCAAGGGAGTAGCTGGGCTCACTATTGGTAACTTAGTTGGGGTTGGCCTTGTTAGGGAGGCCACAGAGGCTGTGTTAGTCTCTGAGGGGGCTATTGATTTAGCCACCTTAGTTGCTTGTCCACTTAATATGGATAAGTACAAGCAGCTATCCCTAATAAATGGTGTTGAGGTTCAGGCCTACAGGGACACTGGTGCCAGTGTGACTATGGTCATAGAGAAACTGGTCCACCCTGAACAACACCTACTTGGTCACCAGTACCAAGTAACCGATGCTCACAACAACACACTTAGCCACCCCATGGCTGTTGTAAATCTCAACTGGGGGGGGGGTTACTGGTCCAAAGAAAGTTGTGGTAGCTTCAGATTTACCTGTAGACTGTCTATTAGGGAATGATTTGGAGACATCAGCTTGGTCAGATGTGGAGTTGGAGGCCCATGCAGCAATGCTGGGCATCCCAGGGCATATTTTTGCTTTGACAAGGGCTCAGGCCAAAAAGCAAAACGGACAGGGAAGCTTGGATCCTGGAACAATGGACCAAGTGCTCCCTAAAGCTAGGGCTAGTAGAAGCAAACCACTTCCTACTATCCCTCCCTCTACAGTGGATTCAACTTCTGAGGAAGAAGAATTCCCTCCCTGTGCAGAACCTACACCAGAGGAGCTGGAAGCAGACACTGCTGAGCTTTTGGGTGAAGGGGGGCCTGCCAGAGAGGAGCTGAGTGTGGCACAGCAAACCTGTCCCACATTAGAGGGTCTCAGACAGCAAGCTGTCAAACAGGCTAATGGGGATGTCAGTGACTCTCACAGAGTTTACTGGGAGGACAACCTCTTGTACACTGAGCATAGGGATCCTAAACCTGGAGCTGCCAGGAGATTAGTGATTCCTCAGGAGTACAGAAAGTTCCTCCTAACCCTGGCACATGACATTCCCCTAGCTGGGCACCTGGGTCAAATGAAAACTTGGGACAGACTGGTTCCATTGTTTCATTGGCCTAGGATGTCTGAGGACACAAAGGAATTTTGTAAGTCCTATGAAACCTGTCAAGCCAGTGGCAAGACAGGTGGCACCCCAAAGGCACCCCTTATTCCACTGCCTGTGGTTGGGGTTCCCTTTGAAAGGGTAGGGGTTGACATAGTTGGCCCCCTTAACCCTCATACTGCTTCAGGCAATAGATTTATCTTGGTGGTAGTGGACCATGCCACAAGATATCCTGAAGCTATTCCTTTAAGGACCACTACAGCACCTGCAGTGGCAAAGGCCCTCCTGGGAATATTTTCCAGGGTGGGCTTCCCAAAGGAAGTAGTATCAGACAGGGGAAGCAATTTCATGTCTGCATACTTAAAGGCCATGTGGAAGGAGTGTGGTGTAACGTACAAGTTCACAACACCCTATCATCCACAAACAAATGGACTGGTGGAGATATTTAATAAAACTCTCAAAGGCATGATTTTGGGTCTCCGTGAAAAACTCCGCAGGAGATGGGATATCCTTCTACCATGCCTCCTTTTTGCCTACAGGGAGGTACCCCAGAAAGGAGTGGGCTTCAGCCCCTTTGAACTTCTTTTTGGACACCCTGTTAGGGGTCCACTCACACTTGTAAAGGAGGGTTGGGAACAACCTTTAAAAGCTCCTAAGCAGGATATTGTGGATTATGTACTTGGCCTCAGATCAAGGATGGCTGAGTACATGAAAAAGGCCAGTAAAAACCTTCAGGCCAGCCAAGAGCTCCATAAGCAATGGCATGATCAGAAGGCTGTTTTGGTTCAGTACCAACCAGGGCAGAAAGTGTGGGTCTTGGAGCCTGTGGCCCCAAGAGCACTCCAAGATAAATGGAGTGGTCCCCACACAATTGTTGAAAAGAAGGGAGAAGTCACCTATTTAGTTGACTTAGGCACTGCCAGGAGTCCCCTTAGGGTGCTCCATGTCAACTGCCTGAAACCCTACTATGACAGGGCTGATCTCACCCTGCTCATGGCAACTGATGAGGGACAGGAAGAAGACAGTGATACTCTACCTGATCTCTTCTCTTCCACAGAACAAGATTCTCTTGTGGAAGGTGTAGTTTTGGCTGACTGTCTTACTGCTGAGCAGAAAGACAATTGCATAAATCTCCTAGATCAATTCTCTGAACTCTTCTCTACTGTGCCAGGTACCACTTCTTGGTGTGAGCACACTATAGATACTGGAGACAGCTTGCCTGTCAAAAGTAAGATCTATAGGCAGCCTGACCATGTCAGGGACTGCATAAAGCAAGAGGTCCAGAAAATGTTAGAACTAGGAGTGGTTGAGCACTCTGACAGTCCATGGGCTTCTCCTGTGGTACTGGTACCAAAACCCCATTCCAAAGATGGAAAGAAGGAAATGCGGTTTTGTGTAGACTATAGAGGTCTCAACTTGGTAACCAAAACTGATGCTCACCGTATACCCAGGGCAGATGAGCTCATAGATACACTGGCATCTGCTAAGTATCTAAGCACTTTTAATTTGACTGCAGGGTATTGGCAGATCAAATTGTCATAAGATGCTAAACCTAAGACTGCATTTTCAACCATTGGAGGACATTACCAGTTTACTGTAATGCCTTTTGGTTTGAAAAATGCACCTGCCACTTTTCAGAGGTTGGTGAACACAGTCCTGCAAGGGCTGGAAGCTTTCAGTGCAGCATATTTGGACGATATAGCTGTCTTTAGCTCCAGCTGGGATGATCACCTGGTCCACCTATGGAAAGTTTTGGAGGCCCTGCAAAAGGCAGGCCTCACTATCAAGGCTTCAAAGTGCCAGATAGGGCAGGGTAAGGTGGTTTATCTGGGACACCTTGTTGGTGGGGAACAGATTGCACCACTTCAGGGGAAAATCCAAACAATTATTGATTGGGTTCCCCCTACCACTCAGACTCAGGTGAGAGCCTTCCTAGGCCTCACTGGGTATTACAGGAGGTTCATTGAGAACTATGGCTCAATTGCAGCCCCTCTTAATGACCTCACATCCAAGAAAATGCCTAAAAAGGTATTATGGACAGCAAACTGTCAGAAAGCTTTTGAGGAGCTGAAGCAGGCCATGTGCTCTGCACCTGTCCTGAAAAGCCCTTGTTACTCTAAAAAATTCTATGTCCAAACTGATGCATCTGAATTAGGAGTAGGGGCAGTCCTATCACAACTTAATTCTGAGGGCCAGGATCAACCTGTTGCTTTTATTAGTAGGAGGTTGACCCCTAGAGAAAAGCGTTGGTCTGCCATTGAGAGGGAGGCCTTTGCTGTGGTCTGGGCACTGAAGTAGTTGAGGCCATACCTGTTTGGCACTCACTTCATTGTTCAGACAGACCACAAACCTCTACTTTGGCTAAAACAAATGAAAGGTGAAAATCCTAAACTGTTGAGGTGGTCCATATCCCTACAGGGAATGGACTATACAGTGGAACATAGACCTGGGAGTAGCCACTCCAATGCAGATGGACTCTCCAGATATTTCCACTTAGAAAATGAAGACTCATCAGGTCATGGCTAGTCTTATTGTCCTTCGTTTGGGGGGGGGGGTTGTGTAGGAAAGTACCATCTTGCCTGGCATGTTACCCCCATTTTTCACTGTATATATGTTGTTTTAGTTGTATGTGTCACTGGGACCCTGGCAACCCAGGGCCCCAGTGCTCATAAGTGTGCCTGAATGTGTTACCTGTGTAGTGACTAACTGTCTCACTGAGGCTCTGCTAATCAGAACCTCAGTGGTTATGCTCTCTCATTTCTTTCCAAATTGTCACTAACAGGCTAGTGACCATTTTTACCAATTTACATTGGCTTACTGGAACACCCTTATAATTCCCTAGTATATGGTACTGAGGTACCCAGGGTATTGGGGTTCCAGGAGATCCCTATGGGCTGCAGCATTTCTTTTGCCACCCATGGGGAGCTCTGACAATTCTTACACAGGCCTGCCACTGCAGCCTGAGTGAAATAACGTCCATGTTATTTCACAGCCATTTTACACTGCACTTAAGTAACTTATAAGTCACCTATATGTCTAACCTTTACCTGGTAAAGGTTAGGTGCAAAGTTACTTAGTGTGAGGGCATCCTGGCACTAGCCAAGGTGCCCCCACATTGTTCAGAGCCAATTCCCTGAACTTTGTGAGTGCGGGGACACCATTACACGCGTGCACTACATATAGGTCACTACCTATATGTAGCTTCACAATGGTAACTCCGAATATGGCCATGTAACATGTCTATGATCATGGAATTGCCTCCTCTATGCCATCCTGGCATAGTTGGCACAATCCCATGATCCCAGTGGTCTATAGCACAGACCCTGGTACTGCCAAACTGCCCTTCCTGGGGTTTCACTGCAGCTGCTGCTGCTGCCAACCCCTCAGACAGGCATCTGCCCTCCTGGGGTCCAGCCAGGCCTGGCCCAGGATGGCAGAACAAAGGACTTCCTCTGAGAGAGGGTGTTACACCCTCTCCCTTTGGAAAATGGTGTGAAGGCAGGGGAGGAGTAGCCTCCCCCAGCCTCTGGAAATGCTTTCTTGGGCACAGATGTGCCCAATTCTGCATAAGCCAGTCTACACCGGTTCAGGGACCCCTTAGCCCCTGCTCTGGCGCGAAACTGGACAAAGGAAAGGGGAGTGACCACTCCCCTGACCTGCACCTCCCCTGGGAGGTGTCCAGAGCTCCTCCAGTGTGCTCCAGACCTCTGCCATCTTGGAAACAGAGGTGCTGCTGGCACACTGGACTGCTCTGAGTGGCCAGTGCCACCAGGTGACGTCAGAGACTCCTTCTGATAGGCTCCTTCAGGTGTTAGTAGCCTATCCTCTCTCCTAGGTAGCCAAACCCTCTTTTCTGGCTATTTAGGGTCTCTGTCTCTGGGGAAACTTTAGATAACGAATGCAAGAGCTCATCCGAGTTCCTCTGCATCTCTCTCTTCACCTTCTGCCAAGGAATCGACTGCTGACCGCGCTAGAAGCCTGCAAACCTGCAACATAGTAGCAAAGACGACTACTGCAACTCTGTAACGCTGATCCTGCCGCCTTCTCGACTGTTTTCCGGCTTGTGCATGCTGTGGGGGTAGTCTGCCTCCTCTCTGCACCAGAAGCTCCGAAGAAATCTCCCGTGGGTCAACGGAATCTTCCCCCTGCAACCGCAGGCACCAAAAAGCTGCATTACTGGTCCCTTGGGTCTCCTCTCAGCACGACGAGCGAGGTCCCTCGAATCCAGCGACTCTGTCCAAGTGACCCCCACAGTCCAGTGACTCTTCAGTCCAAGTTTGGTGGAGGTAAGTCCTTGCCTCACCTCGCTGGGCTGCATTGCTGGGAACCGCGACTTTTGCAGCTACTCCGGCCCCTGTGCACTTCCGGCGGAAATCCTTTGTGCACAGCCAAGCCTGGGTCCACGGCACTCTAACCTGCATTGCACGACTTTCTAAGTTGGTCTCCGGCGACGTGGGACTCCTTTGTGCGACTTCGGGTGAGCACTGTTTCACTCATCCTCGTAGTGCCTGTTTCTGGCACTTCTCCGGGTGCTACCTGCTGCTGAAAGGGCTCCTTGTCTTGAGCGACGTCCCCTCTCTCTCCTGGTCCAATTTGCGACCTCCTGGTCCCTCCAGGGCCACAGCAGCGTCCAAAAACGCTAACTGCACAATTTGCAGCTAGCAAGGCTTGTTGGCATTCTTTCGGCGGGAAAACACTTCTGCACGACTCTCCACGGCGAGCGGGATCCGTCCACCAAAGGGGAAGTCTCTAGCCCTTTTCGTTCCTGCAGAAACCTCAGCTTCTTCTGTCCAGTAGAAGCTTCTTTGCACCCGCAGCTGGCATTTCCTGGGCATTTGCCCATCTCCGACTTGCTTGTGACTTTTGGACTTGGTCCCCTTGTTCCACAGGTACCCTAGATTGGAAATCCACAGTTGTTGCATTGTTGGTTTGTGTCTTTCCTGCATTATTCCTCTAACACGACTTCTTTGTCCTTAGGGGAACTTTAGTGCACTTTGCACTCACTTTTCAGGGTCTTGGGGAGGGTTATTTTTCTAACTCTCACTATTTTCTAATAGTCCCAGCGACCCTCTACAAGGTCACATAGGTTTGGGGTCCATTCGTGGTTCGCATTCCACTTTTGGAGTATATGGTTTGTGTTGCCCCTATCCCTATGTTTCCCCATTGCATCCTATTGTAACTATACATTGTTTGCACTGTTTTCTAAGACTATACTGCATATTTTTGCTATTGTGTATATATATCTTGTGTATATTTCCTATCCTCTCACTGAGGGTACACTCTAAGATACTTTGGCATATTGTCATAAAAATAAAGTACCTTTATTTTTTAGTATAACTGTGTATTGTGTTTTCTTATGATATTGTGCATATGACACTAAGTGGTACTGTTGTAGCTTCACACGTCTCCTAGTTCAGCCTAAGCTGCTCTGCTAAGCTACCATTATCTATCAGCCTAAGCTGCTAGACACCCTATACACTAATAAGGGATAACTGGGCCTGGTGCAAGGTGCAAGTACCCCTTGGTACTCACTACAAGCCAGTCCAGCCTCCTACATTGGTTGTGCAGCGGTGGGATAAGTGCTTTGAGACTACTTACCACTCTTGTCATTGTACTTTTCATAAGAGAAAAATATACAAAACAAGGTCAGTGTTTATACACATAGCCAAAAAGTTTTGCATTTCCTCTTTTCACTCTTTTCTAAGTGCTGAAAAGTACTTCTAACTTTCTAAAAAGTTCTAAAAAGTTTTTAAAGTTTTTTTTCTCTGTCTTTCCAAAAGCTCTGACAAACTTTTTATCTTTTACTATCACTTTAACTCTCTCTAAAAATGTCTGGCACAGGCCAAAATGTTGATCTGTCCAAACTTGCATATGGCCACCTTAGCTGGAAAGGAGCAAGGAGTCTCTGTGTAGAGAGAGGTTTGAGTGTAGGGAAGAATCCTTCCTTGGAACTGTTACTTAACATGCTTAGAAAACAGGATAAGGCTAGAAGTGCCCCATCTGTTGAAAAAGTAGCTAATGGTTCTCAATCTGATCCAGGGACTCCCCAGGAAAAGATTCTGGAAAGAAACTTCCTAGCCTGCCCATTACTAGACAGTCTAGCATAGTTGGTAATGATGATGAGCCACACCATATAAATAGTGTTGTCTCACATCATAGCAAAAGCATTTATTCTCACCATACTGGTAGTGATGTTTCTGTTAGCCAAGCTGTTAGGGTGGCTTCTGTAAGGGACAGGTCTCCTTCTGTCCATTCTCACATACTTCTGTTTCAAGGCATGTCCCTCCCACCCACCCTGATGACAGATTGTTAGAAAGGGAGCTCAATAGATTGAGAGTGGAACAAACCAGACTGAAGCTCAAGAAGCAACAGCTGGATTTGGATAGACAGACTTTAGAAGTAGAGAAGGAGAGACAGAAACTGGGTTTAGAAACCCATGGTGGCAGCAGCAGTATTCCCCATAGTCATCCTGCAAAAGAGCATGATTCCAGGAATCTGCACAAGATAGTTCCCCCTTATAAGGAGGGGGATGACATTAACAAGTGGTTTGCTGCACTTGAGAGGGCCTGTGTTGTACAGGATGTCCCTCAAAGGCAGTGGGCTGCTATCCTATGGCTATCATTTAGTGGAAAAGGTAGGGATAGGCTCCTTACTGTGAAAGAAAATGATGCTAATAATTTCCAAGTTCTTAAGAATGCACTCCTGGATGGTTATGGCTTAACCACTGAACAATACAGGATAAAGTTCAGAGAGACAACAAAGGAGTCTTCACAAGACTGGGTTTATTTCATTGACCATTCAGTGAAGGCCTTGGAGGGGTGGTTACATGGCAGTAAAGTTACTGATTATGACAGTCTGTATAACTTGATCCTGAGAGAGCATATTCTTAATAATTGTGTGTCTGATTTGTTGCACCAGTACTTGGTGGATTCTGATCTGACCTCTCCCCAAGAGTTGGGAAAGAAGGCAGACAAATGGGTCAGAACAAGGGTGAACAGCAAAGTTCATACAGGGGGTGACAAAGATGGCAACAAAAAGAAGGATGGTAAGTCTTCTGACAAGGGTGGGGACAAATCTAAAAATGAGTCTTTATCAGGCCCACAAAAACACTCTGGTGGGGGTGGTGGGCCCAAATCCTCTTTTAATCAGAACAAGGAAAAGAAACCATGGTGCTATTTATGTAAAATAAAAGGCCATTGGACAACAGATCCCAGTTGTCCAAAGAAAGGCACCAAGCCTCCTACCACTACAACCCCTACTGCTACACCTAGTGTCCCTACTAATAGCAGTGGTGGTGGGAGCAAACCTACTAATAGCCAATCCAAGGGAGTAGCTGGGCTCACTATTGGTAACTTAGTTGGGGTTGGCCTTGTTAGGGAGGCCACAGAGGCTGTGTTAGTCTCTGAGGGGGCTATTGATTTAGCCACCTTAGTTGCTTGTCCCCTTAATATGGATAAGTACAAGCAGCTACCCCTAATAAATGGTGTTGAGGTTCAGGCCTACAGGGACACTGGTGCCAGTGTGACTATGGTCATAGAGAAACTGGTCCACCCTGAACAACACCTACTTGGTCACCAGTACCAAGTAACCGATGCTCACAACAACACACTTAGCCACCCCATGGCTGTTGTAAATCTCAACTGGGGGGGGTTACTGGTCCAAAGAAAGTTGTGGTAGCTTCAGATTTACCTGTAGACTGTCTATTAGGGAATGATTTGGAGACATCAGCTTGGTCAGATATGGAGTTGGAGGCCCATGCAGCAATGCTGGGCATCCCAGGGCATATTTTTGCTTTGACAAGGGATCAGGCCAAAAAGCATTAAGGACAGGGAAGCTTGGATCCTGGAACAATGGACCAAGTGCTCCCTAAAGCTAGGGCTAGTAGAAGCAAACCACTTCCTACTATCCCTCCCTCTACAGTGGATTCAACTTCTGAGGAAGAAGAATTCCCTCCCTGTGCAGAACCTACACCAGAGGAGCTGGAAGCAGACACTGCTGAGCTTTTGGGTGAAGGGGGGCCTGCCAGAGAGGAGCTGAGTGTGGCACAGCAAACCTGTCCCACATTAGAGGGTCTCAGACAGCAAGCTGTCAAACAGGCTAATGGGGATGTCAGTGACTCTCACAGAGTTTACTGGGAGGACAACCTCTTGTACACTGAGCATAGGGATCCTAAACCTGGAGCTGCCAGGAGATTAGTGATTCCTCAGGAGTACAGAAAGTTCCTCCTAACCCTGGCACATGACATTCCCCTAGCTGGGCACCTGGGTCAAATGAAAACTTGGGACAGACTGGTTCCATTGTTTCATTGGCCTAGGATGTCTGAGGACACAAAGGAATTTTGTAAGTCCTGTGAAACCTGTCAAGCCAGTGGCAAGACAGGTGGCACCCCAAAGGCACCCCTTATTCCACTGCCTGTGGTTGGGGTTCCCTTTGAAAGGGTAGGGGTTGACATAGTTGGCCCCCTTAACCCTCCTACTGCTTCAGGCAATAGATTTATCTTGGTGGTAGTGGACCATGCCACAAGATATCCTGAAGCTATTCCTTTAAGGACCACTACAGCACCTGCAGTGGCAAAGGCCCTCCTGGGAATATTTTCCAGGGTGGGCTTCCCAAAGGAAGTAGTATCAGACAGGGGAAGCAATTTCATGTCTGCATACTTAAAGGCCATGTGGAAGGAGTGTGGTGTAACGTACAAGTTCACAACACCCTATCATCCACAAACAAATGGACTGGTGGAGATATTTAATAAAACTCTCAAAGGCATGATTTTGGGTCTCCGTGAAAAACTCCGCAGGAGATGGGATATCCTTCTACCATGCCTCCTTTTTGCCTACAGGGAGGTACCCCAGAAAGGAGTGGGCTTCAGCCCCTTTGAACTTCTTTTTGGACACCCTGTTAGGGGTCCACTCACACTTGTAAAGGAGGGTTGGGAACAACCTTTAAAAGCTCCTAAGCAGGATATTGTGGATTATGTACTTGGCCTCAGATCAAGGATGGCTGAGTACATGAAAAAGGCCAGTAAAAACCTTCAGGCCAGCCAAGAGCTCCATAAGCAATGGCATGATCAGAAGGCTGTTTTGGTTCAGTACCAACCAGGGCAGAAAGTGTGGGTCTTGGAGCCTGTGGCCCCAAGAGCACTCCAAGATAAATGGAGTGGTCCCCACACAATTGTTGAAAAGAAGGGAGAAGTCACCTATTTAGTTGACTTAGGCACTGCCAGGAGTCCCCTTAGGGTGCTCCATGTCAACTGCCTGAAACCCTACTATGACAGGGCTGATCTCACCCTGCTCATGGCAACTGATGAGGGACAGGAAGAAGACAGTGATCCTCTACCTGATCTCTTCTCTTCCACAGAACAAGATTCTCTTGTGGAAGGTGTAGTTTTGGCTGACTGTCTTACTGCTGAGCAGAAAGACAATTGCATAAATCTCCTAGATCAATTCTCTGAACTCTTCTCTACTGTGCCAGGTACCACTTCTTGGTGTGAGCACACTATAGATACTGGAGACAGCTTGCCTGTCAAAAGTAAGATCTATAGGCAGCCTGACCATGTCAGGGACTGCATAAAGCAAGAGGTCCAGAAAATGTTAGAACTAGGAGTGGTTGAGCACTCTGACAGTCCATGGGCTTCTCCTGTGGTACTGGTACCAAAACCCCATTCCAAAGATGGAAAGAAGGAAATGCGGTTTTGTGTAGACTATAGAGGTCTCAACTTGGTAACCAAAACTGATGCTCACCCTATACCCAGGGCAGATGAGCTCATAGATACACTGGCATCTGCTAAGTATCTAAGCACTTTTGATTTGACTGCAGGGTATTGGCAGATCAAATTGTCATAAGATGCTAAACCTAAGACTGCATTTTCAACCATTGGAAGACATTACCAGTTTACTGTAATGCCTTTTGGTTTGAAAAATGCACCTGCCACTTTTCAGAGGTTGGTGAACACAGTCCTGCAAGGGCTGGAAGCTTTCAGTGCAGCATATTTGGACGATATAGCTGTCTTTAGCTCCAGCTGGGATGATCACCTGGTCCACCTATGGAAAGTTTTGGAGGCCCTGCAAAAGGCAGGCCTCACTATCAAGGCTTCAAAGTGCCAGATAGGGCAGGGTAAGGTGGTTTATCTGGGACACCTTGTTGGTGGGGAACAGATTGCACCACTTCAGGGGAAAATCCAAACAATTATTGATTGGGTTCCCCCTACCACTCAGACTCAGGTGAGAGCCTTCCTAGGCCTCACTGGGTATTACAGGAGGTTCATTAAGAACTATGGCTCCATTGCAGCCCCTCTTAATGACCTCACATCCAAGAAAATGCCTAAAAAGGTATTATGGACAGCAAACTGTCAGAAAGCTTTTGAGGAGCTGAAGCAGGCCATGTGCTCTGCACCTGTCCTGAAAAGCCCTTGTTACTCTAAAAAATTCTATGTCCAAACTGATGCATCTGAATTAGGAGTAGGGGCAGTCCTATCACAACTTAATTCTGAGGGCCAGGATCAACCTGTTGCTTTTATTAGTAGGAGGTTGACCCCTAGAGAAAAGCGTTGGTCTGCCATTGAGAGGGAGGCCTTTGCTGTGGTCTGGGCACTGAAGTAGTTGAGGCCATACCTGTTTGGCACTCACTTCATTGTTCAGACAGACCACAAACCTCT
Organism: Pleurodeles waltl; assembly: GCF_031143425.1. Taxonomy (NCBI): domain Eukaryota; kingdom Metazoa; phylum Chordata; class Amphibia; order Caudata; family Salamandridae; genus Pleurodeles; species Pleurodeles waltl. Next base: position 638,477,035 of record NC_090446.1, on the reverse strand, counting down.
ACTTTGGCTAAAACAAATGAAAGGTGAAAATCCTAAATTGTTGAGGTGGTCCATATCCCTACAGGGAATGGACTATACAGTGGAACATAGACCTGGGAGTAGCCACTCCAATGCAGATGGACTCTCCAGATATTTCCACTTAGACAATGAAGACTCATCAGGTCATGGCTAGTCTTATTGTCCTTCGTTTGGGGGGGGGGGTTGTGTAGGAAAGTACCATCTTGCCTGGCATGTTACCCCCATTTTTCACTGTATATATGTTGTTTTAGTTGTATGTGTCACTGGGACCCTGGTAACCCAGGGCCCCAGTGCTCATAAGTGTGCCTGAATGTGTTACCTGTGTAGTGACTAACTGTCTCACTGAGGCTCTGCTAATCAGAACCTCAGTGGTTATGCTCTCTCATTTCTTTCCAAATTGTCACTAACAGGCTAGTGACCATTTTTACCAATTTACATTGGCTTACTGGAACACCCTTATAATTCCCTAGTATATGGTACTGAGGTACCCAGGGTATTGGGGTTCCAGGAGATCCCTATGGGCTGCAGCATTTCTTTTGCCACCCATGGGGAGCTCTGACAATTCTTACACAGGCCTGCCACTGCAGCCTGAGTGAAATAACGTCCACGTTATTTCACAGCCATTTTACACTGCACTTAAGTAACTTATAAGTCACCTATATGTCTAACCTTTACCTGGTAAAGGTTAGGTGCAAAGTTACTTAGTGTGAGGGCATCCTGGCACTAGCCAAGGTGCCCCCACATTGTTCAGAGCCAATTCCCTGAACTTTGTGAGTGCGGGGACACCATTACACGCGTGCACTACATATAGGTCACTACCTATATGTAGCTTCACAATGGTAACTCCGAATATGGCCATGTAACATGTCTATGATCATGGAATTGCCCCCTCTATGCCATCCTGGCATAGTTGGCACAATCCCATGATCCCAGTGGTCTGTAGCACAGACCCTGGTACTGCCAAACTGCCCTTCCTGGGGTTTCACTGCAGCTGCTGCTGCTGCCAACCCCTCAGACAGGCATCTGCCCTCCTGGGGTCCAGCCAGGCCTGGCCCAGGATGGCAGAACAAAGGACTTCCTCTGAGAGAGGGTGTTACACCCTCTCCCTTTGGAAAATAGTGTGAAGGCAGGGGAGGAGTAGCCTCCCCCAGCCTCTGGAAATGCTTTCTTGGGCACAGATGTGCCCAATTCTGCATAAGCCAGTCTACACCGGTTCAGGGACCCCTTAGCCCCTGCTCTGGCGCGAAACTGGACAAAGGAAAGGGGAGTGACCACTCCCCTGACCTGCACCTCCCCTGGGAGGTGTCCAGAGCTCCTCCAGTGTGCTCCAGACCTCTGCCATCTTGGAAACAGAGGTGCTGCTGGCACACTGGACTGCTCTGAGTGGCCAGTGCCACCAGGTGACGTCAGAGACTCCTTCTGATAGGCTCCTTCAGGTGTTAGTAGCCTATCCTCTCTCCTAGGTAGCCAAACTCTCTTTTCTGGCTATTTAGGGTCTCTGTCTCTGGAGAAACTTTAGATAACGAATGCAAGAGCTCATCCGAGTTCCTCTGCATCTCTCTCTTCACCTTCTGCCAAGGAATCGACTGCTGACCGCGCTAGAAGCCTGCAAACCTGCAACATAGTAGCAAAGACGACTACTGCAACTCTGTAACGCTGATCCTGCCGCCTTCTCGACTGTTTTCCGGCTTGTGCATGCTGTGGGGGTAGTCTGCCTCCTCTCTGCACCAGAAGCTCCGAAGAAATCTCCCGTGGGTCAACGGAATCTTCCCCCTGCAACCGCAGGCACCAAAAAGCTGCATTACTGGTCCCTTGGGTCTCCTCTCAGCACGACGAGCGAGGTCCCTCGAATCCAGCGACTCTGTCCAAGTGACCCCCACAGTCCAGTGACTCTTCAGTCCAAGTTTGGTGGAGGTAAGTCCTTGCCTCACCTCGCTGGGCTGCATTGCTGGGAACCGCGACTTTTGCAGCTACTCCGGCCCCTGTGCACTTCCGGCGGAAATCCTTTGTGCACAGCCAAGCCTGGGTCCACGGCACTCTAACCTGCATTGCACGACTTTCTAAGTTGGTCTCCGGCGACGTGGGACTCCTTTGTGCGACTTCGGGTGAGCACTGTTTCACTCATCCTCGTAGTGCCTGTTTCTGGCACTTCTCCGGGTGCTACCTGCTGCTGAAAGGGCTCCTTGTCTTGCGCGACGTCCCCTCTCTCTCCTGGTCCAATTTGCGACCTCCTGGTCCCTCCAGGGCCACAGCAGCGTCCAAAAACGTTAACTGCACAATTTGCAGCTAGCAAGGCTTGTTGGCATTCTTTCGGCAGGAAAAGACTTCTGCACGACTCTCCACGGCGAGAGGGATCCGTCCACCAAAGGGGAAGTCTCTAGCCCTTTTCGTTCCTGCAGAAACCTCAGCTTCTTCTGTCCAGTAGAAGCTTCTTTGCACCCGCAGCTGGCATTTCCTGGGCATTTGCCCATCTCCGACTTGCTTGTGACTTTTGGACTTGGTCCCCTTGTTCCACAGGTACCCTAGATTGGAAATCCACAGTTTTTGCATTGTTGGTTTGTGTCTTTCCTGCATTATTCCTCTAACACGACTTCTTTGTCCTTAGGGGAACTTTAGTGCACTTTGCACTCACTTTTCAGGGTCTTGGGGAGGGTTATTTTTCTAACTCTCACTATTTTCTAATAGTCCCAGCGACCCTCTACAAGGTCACATAGGTTTGGGGTCCATTCGTGGTTCGCATTCCACTTTTGGAGTATATGGTTTGTGTTGCCCCTATCCCTATGTTTCCCCATTGCATCCTATTGTAACTATACATTGTTTGCACTGTTTTCTAAGACTATACTGCATATTTTTGCTATTGTGTATATATATCTTGTGTATATTTCCTATCCTCTCACTGAGGGTACACTCTAAGATACTTTGGCATATTGTCATAAAAATAAAGTACCTTTATTTTTTAGTATAACTGTGTATTGTGTTTTCTTATGATATTGTGCATATGACACTAAGTGGTACTGTTGTAGCTTCACACGTCTCCTAGTTCAGCCTAAGCTGCTCTGCTAAGCTACCATTATCTATCAGCCTAAGCTGCTAGACACCCTATACACTAATAAGGGATAACTGGGCCTGGTGCAAGGTGCAAGTACCCCTTGGTACTCACTACAAGCCAGTCCAGCCTCCTACATTGGTTGTGCAGCGGTGGGATAAGTGCTTTGAGACTACTTACCACTCTTGTGATTGTACTTTTCATAAGAGAAAAATTTACAAAACAAGGTCAGTGTTTATACACATAGCCAAAAAGTTTAGCATTTCCTCTTTTCAGTCTTTTCTAAGTGCTGAAAAGTACTTCTAACTTTCTAAAAAGTTCTAAAAAGTTTTAAAAGTTTTTTTTCTCTGTCTTTCCAAAAGCTCTGACAAACTTTTTATCTTTTACTATCACTTTAACTCTCTCTAAAAATGTCTGGCACAGGCCAAAATGTTGATCTGTCCAAACTTGCATATGGCCACCTTAGCTGGAAAGGAGCAAGGAGTCTCTGTGTAGAGAGAGGTTTGAGTGTAGGGAAGAATCCTTCCTTGGAACTGTTACTTAACATGCTTAGAGAACAGGATAAGGCTAGAAGTGCCCCATCTGTTGAAAAAGTAGCTAATGGTTCTCAATCTGATCCAGGGACTCCCCAGGAAAAGATTCTGGAAAGAAACTTCCTAGCCTGCCCATTACTAGACAGTCTAGCATAGTTGGTAATGATGATGAGCCACACCATATAAATAGTGTTGTCTCACATCATAGCAAAAGCATTTATTCTCACCATACTGGTAGTGATGTTTCTGTTAGCCAAGCTGTTAGGGTGGCTTCTGTAAGGGACAGGTCTCCTTCTGTCCATTCTCACATACTTCTGTTTCAAGGCATGTCCCTCCCACCCACCCTGATGACAGATTGTTAGAAAGGGAGCTCAATAGATTGAGAGTGGAACAAACCAGACTGAAGCTCAAGAAGCAACAGCTGGATTTGGATAGACAGACTTTAGAAGTAGAGAAGGAGAGACAGAAACTGGGTTTAGAAACCCATGGTGGCAGCAGCAGTATTCCCCATAGTCATCCTGCAAAAGAGCATGATTCCAGGAATCTGCACAAGATAGTTCCCCCTTATAAGGAGGGGGATGACATTAACAAGTGGTTTGCTGCACTTGAGAGGGCCTGTGTTGTACAGGATGTCCCTCAAAGGCAGTGGGCTGCTATCCTATGGCTATCATTTAGTGGAAAAGGTAGGGATAGGCTCCTTACTGTGAAAGAAAATGATGGTAATAATTTCCAAGTTCTTAAGAATGCACTCCTGGATGGTTATGGCTTAACCACTGAACAATACAGGATAAAGTTCAGAGAGACAACAAAGGAGTCTTCACAAGACTGGGTTTATTTCATTGACCATTCAGTGAAGGCCTTGGAGGGGTGGTTACATGGCAGTAAAGTTACTGATTATGACAGCCTGTATAACTTGATCCTGAGAGAGCATATTCTTAATAATTGTGTGTCTGATTTGTTGCACCAGTACTTGGTGGATTCTGATCTGACCTCTCCCCAAGAATTGGGAAAGAAGGCAGACAAATGGGTCAGAACAAGGGTGAACAGCAAAGTTCATACAGGGGGTGTCAAAGATGGCAACAAAAAGAAGGATGGTAAGTCTTCTGACAAGGGTGGGGACAAATCTAAAAATGAGTCTTCATCAGGCCCACAAAAACACTCTGGTGGGGGTGGTGGGCCAAAATCCTCTTTTAATCAGAACAAGGAAAAGAAACCATGGTGCTATTTATGTAAAATAAAAGGCCATTGGACAACAGATCCCAGTTGTCCAAAGAAAGGCACCAAGCCTCCTACCACTACAACCCCTACTGCTACACCTAGTGTCCCTACTAATAGCAGTGGTGGTGGGAGCAAACCTACTAATAGCCAATCCAAGGGAGTAGCTGGGCTCACTATTGGTAACTTAGTTGGGGTTGGCCTTGTTAGGGAGGCCACAGAGGCTGTGTTAGTCTCTGAGGGGGCTATTGATTTAGCCACCTTAGTTGCTTGTCCCCTTAATATGGATAAGTACAAGCAGCTACCCCTAATAAATGGTGTTGAGGTTCAGGCCTACAGGGACACTGGTGCCAGTGTGACTATGGTCATAGAGAAACTGGTCCACCCTGAACAACACCTACTTGGTCACCAGTACCAAGTAACCGATGCTCACAACAACACACTTAGCCACCCCATGGCTGTTGTAAATCTCAACTGGGGGGGGTTACTGGTCCAAAGAAAGTTGTGGTAGCTTCAGATTTACCTGTAGACTGTCTATTAGGGAATGATTTGGAGACATCAGCTTGGTCAGATATGGAGTTGGAGGCCCATGCAGCAATGCTGGGCATCCCAGGGCATATTTTTGCTTTGACAAGGGATCAGGCCAAAAAGCATTAAGGACAGGGAAGCTTGGATCCTGGAACAATGGACCAAGTGCTCCCTAAAGCTAGGGCTAGTAGAAGCAAACCACTTCCTACTATCCCTCCCTCTACAGTGGATTCAACTTCTGAGGAAGAAGAATTCCCTCCCTGTGCAGAACCTACACCAGAGGAGCTGGAAGCAGACACTGCTGAGCTTTTGGGTGAAGGGGGGCCTGCCAGAGAGGAGCTGAGTGTGGCACAGCAAACCTGTCCCACATTAGAGGGTCTCAGACAGCAAGCTGTCAAACAGGCTAATGGGGATGTCAGTGACTCTCACAGAGTTTACTGGGAGGACAACCTCTTGTACACTGAGCATAGGGATCCTAAACCTGGAGCTGCCAGGAGATTAGTGATTCCTCAGGAGTACAGAAAGTTCCTCCTAACCCTGGCACATGACATTCCCCTAGCTGGGCACCTGGGTCAAATGAAAACTTGGGACAGACTGGTTCCATTGTTTCATTGGCCTAGGATGTCTGAGGACACAAAGGAATTTTGTAAGTCCTGTGAAACCTGTCAAGCCAGTGGCAAGACAGGTGGCACCCCAAAGGCACCCCTTATTCCACTGCCTGTGGTTGGGGTTCCCTTTGAAAGGGTAGGGGTTGACATAGTTGGCCCCCTTAACCCTCCTACTGCTTCAGGCAATAGATTTATCTTGGTGGTAGTGGACCATGCCACAAGATATCCTGAAGCTATTCCTTTAAGGACCACTACAGCACCTGCAGTGGCAAAGGCCCTCCTGGGAATATTTTCCAGGGTGGGCTTCCCAAAGGAAGTAGTATCAGACAGGGGAAGCAATTTCATGTCTGCATACTTAAAGGCCATGTGGAAGGAGTGTGGTGTAACGTACAAGTTCACAACACCCTATCATCCACAAACAAATGGACTGGTGGAGATATTTAATAAAACTCTCAAAGGCATGATTTTGGGTCTCCGTGAAAAACTCCGCAGGAGATGGGATATCCTTCTACCATGCCTCCTTTTTGCCTACAGGGAGGTACCCCAGAAAGGAGTGGGCTTCAGCCCCTTTGAACTTCTTTTTGGACACCCTGTTAGGGGTCCACTCACACTTGTTAAGGAGGGTTGGGAACAACCTTTAAAAGCTCCTAAGCAGGATATTGTGGATTATGTACTTGGCCTCAGATCAAGGATGGCTGAGTACATGAAAAAGGCCAGTAAAAACCTTCAGGCCAGCCAAGAGCTCCATAAGCAATGGCATGATCAGAAGGCTGTTTTGGTTCAGTACCAACCAGGGCAGAAAGTGTGGGTCTTGGAGCCTGTGGCCCCAAGAGCACTCCAAGATAAATGGAGTGGTCCCCACACAATTGTTGAAAAGAAGGGAGAAGTCACCTATTTAGTTGACTTAGGCACTGCCAGGAGTCCCCTTAGGGTGCTCCATGTCAACTGCCTGAAACCCTACTATGACAGGGCTGATCTCACCCTGCTCATGGCAACTGATGAGGGACAGGAAGAAGACAGTGATCCTCTACCTGATCTCTTCTCTTCCACAGAACAAGATTCTCTTGTGGAAGGTGTAGTTTTGGCTGACTGTCTTACTGCTGAGCAGAAAGACAATTGCATAAATCTCCTAGATCAATTCTCTGAACTCTTCTCTACTGTGCCAGGTACCACTTCTTGGTGTGAGCACACTATAGATACTGGAGACAGCTTGCCTGTCAAAAGTAAGATCTATAGGCAGCCTGACCATGTCAGGGACTGCATAAAGCAAGAGGTCCAGAAAATGTTAGAACTAGGAGTGGTTGAGCACTCTGACAGTCCATGGGCTTCTCCTGTGGTACTGGTACCAAAACCCCATTCCAAAGATGGAAAGAAGGAAATGCGGTTTTGTGTAGACTATAGAGGTCTCAACTTGGTAACCAAAACTGATGCTCACCCTATACCCAGGGCAGATGAGCTCATAGATACACTGGCATCTGCTAAGTATCTAAGCACTTTTGATTTGACTGCAGGGTATTGGCAGATCAAATTGTCAGAAGATGCTAAACCTAAGACTGCATTTTCAACCATTGGAAGACATTACCAGTTTACTGTAATGCCTTTTGGTTTGAAAAATGCACCTGCCACTTTTCAGAGGTTGGTGAACACAGTCCTGCAAGGGCTGGAAGCTTTCAGTGCAGCATATTTGGACGATATAGCTGTCTTTAGCTCCAGCTGGGATGATCACCTGGTCCACCTATGGAAAGTTTTGGAGGCCCTGCAAAAGGCAGGCCTCACTATCAAGGCTTCAAAGTGCCAGATAGGGCAGGGTAAGGTGGTTTATCTGGGACACCTTGTTGGTGGGGAACAGATTGCACCACTTCAGGGGAAAATCCAAACAATTATTGATTGGGTTCCCCCTACCACTCAGACTCAGGTGAGAGCCTTCCTAGGCCGCACTGGGTATTAGAGGAGGTTCATTAAGAACTATGGCTCCATTGCAGCCCCTCTTAATGACCTCACATCCAAGAAAATGCCTAAAAAGGTATTATGGACAGCAAACTGTCAGAAAGCTTTTGAGGAGCTGAAGCAGGCCATGTGCTCTGCACCTGTCCTGAAAAGCCCTTGTTACTCTAAAAAATTCTATGTCCAAACTGATGCATCTGAATTAGGAGTAGGGGCAGTCCTATCACAACTTAATTCTGAGGGCCAGGATCAACCTGTTGCTTTTATTAGTAGGAGGTTGACCCCTAGAGAAAAGCGTTGGTCTGCCATTGAGAGGGAGGCCTTTGCTGTGGTCTGGGCACTGAAGTAGTTGAGGCCATACCTGTTTGGCACTCACTTCATTGTTCAGACAGACCACAAACCTCTACTTTGGCTAAAACAAATGAAAGGTGAAAATCCTAAATTGTTGAGGTGGTCCATATCCCTACAGGGAATGGACTATACAGTGGAACATAGACCTGGGAGTAGCCACTCCAATGCAGATGGACTCTCCAGATATTTCCACTTAGACAATGAAGACTCATCAGGTCATGGCTAGTCTTATTGTCCTTCGTTTGGGGGGGGGGGGGGGGGGTTGTGTAGGAAAGTACCATCTTGCCTGGCATGTTACCCCCATTTTTCACTGTATATATGTTGTTTTAGTTGTATGTGTCACTGGGACCCTGGTAACCCAGGGCCCCAGTGCTCATAAGTGTGCCTGAATGTGTTACCTGTGTAGTGACTAACTGTCTCACTGAGGCTCTGCTAATCAGAACCTCAGTGGTTATGCTCTCTCATTTCTTTCCAAATTGTCACTAACAGGCTAGTGACCATTTTTACCAATTTACATTGGCTTACTGGAACACCCTTATAATTCCCTAGTATATGGTACTGAGGTACCCAGGGTATTGGGGTTCCAGGAGATCCCTATGGGCTGCAGCATTTCTTTTGCCACCCATGGGGAGCTCTGACAATTCTTACACAGGCCTGCCACTGCAGCCTGAGTGAAATAACGTCCACGTTATTTCACAGCCATTTTACACTGCACTTAAGTAACTTATAAGTCACCTATATGTCTAACCTTTACCTGGTAAAGGTTAGGTGCAAAGTTACTTAGTGTGAGGGCATCCTGGCACTAGCCAAGGTGCCCCCACATTGTTCAGAGCCAATTCCCTGAACTTTGTGAGTGCGGGGACACCATTACACGCGTGCACTACATATAGGTCACTACCTATATGTAGCTTCACAATGGTAACTCCGAATATGGCCATGTAACATGTCTATGATCATGGAATTGCCCCCTCTATGCCATCCTGGCATAGTTGGCACAATCCCATGATCCCAGTGGTCTGTAGCACAGACCCTGGTACTGCCAAACTGCCCTTCCTGGGGTTTCACTGCAGCTGCTGCTGCTGCCAACCCCTCAGACAGGCATCTGCCCTCCTGGGGTCCAGCCAGGCCTGGCCCAGGATGGCAGAACAAAGGACTTCCTCTGAGAGAGGGTGTTACACCCTCTCCCTTTGGAAAATAGTGTGAAGGCAGGGGAGGAGTAGCCTCCCCCAGCCTCTGGAAATGCTTTCTTGGGCACAGATGTGCCCAATTCTGCATAAGCCAGTCTACACCGGTTCAGGGACCCCTTAGCCCCTGCTCTGGCGCGAAACTGGACAAAGGAAAGGGGAGTGACCACTCCCCTGACCTGCACCTCCCCTGGGAGGTGTCCAGAGCTCCTCCAGTGTGCTCCAGACCTCTGCCATCTTGGAAACAGAGGTGCTGCTGGCACACTGGACTGCTCTGAGTGGCCAGTGCCACCAGGTGACGTCAGAGACTCCTTCTGATAGGCTCCTTCAGGTGTTAGTAGCCTATCCTCTCTCCTAGGTAGCCAAACCCTCTTTTCTGGCTATTTAGGGTCTCTGTCTCTGGGGAAACTTTAGATAACGAATGCAAGAGCTCATCCGAGTTCCTCTGCATCTCTCTCTTCACCTTCTGCCAAGGAATCGACTGCTGACCGCGCTAGAAGCCTGCAAACCTGCAACATAGTAGCAAAGACGACTACTGCAACTCTGTAACGCTGATCCTGCCGCCTTCTCGACTGTTTTCCGGCTTGTGCATGCTGTGGGGGTAGTCTGCCTCCTCTCTGCACCAGAAGCTCCGAAGAAATCTCCCGTGGGTCAACGGAATCTTCCCCCTGCAACCGCAGGCACCAAAAAGCTGCATTACTGGTCCCTTGGGTCTCCTCTCAGCACGACGAGCGAGGTCCCTCGAATCCAGCGACTCTGTCCAAGTGACCCCCACAGTCCAGTGACTCTTCAGTCCAAGTTTGGTGGAGGTAAGTCCTTGCCTCACCTCGCTGGGCTGCATTGCTGGGAACCGCGACTTTTGTAGCTACTCCGGCCCCTGTGCACTTCCGGCGGAAATCCTTTGTGCACAGCCAAGCCTGGGTCCACGGCACTCTAACCTGCATTGCACGACTTTCTAAGTTGGTCTCCGGCGACGTGGAACTCCTTTGTGCAACTTCGGGTGAGCACCGTTTCACACATCCTCATAGTGCCTGTTTCTGGCACTTCTCCGGGTGCTACCTGCTGCTGAAAGGGATCCTTGTCTTGCGCGACGTCTCCTCTCTCTCCTGGTCCAATTTGCGACCTCCTGGTCCCTCCAGGGCCACAGCAGCGTCCAAAAACGCTAACCGCATGATTTGCAGCTAGCAAGGCTTGTTGGCATTCTTTCGGCGGGAAAACACTTCTGCACGACTCTCCACGGCGAGTGGGATCCGTCCACCAAAGGGGAAGTCTCTAGCCCTTTTCGTTCCTGCAGAAACCTCAGCTTCTTCTGTCCAGTAGAATCTTCTTTGCACCCGCAGCTGGTATTTCCTGGGCATTTGCCCATCTCCGACTTGCTTGTGACTTTTGGACTTGGTCCCCTTGTTCCACAGGTACCCTAGATTGGAAATCCACAGTTGTTGCATTGTTGGTTTGTGTCTTTCCTGCATTATTCCTCTAACACGACTTCTTTGTCCTTAGGGGAACTTTAGTGCACTTTGCACTCACTTTTCAGGGTCTTGGGGAGGGTTATTTTTCTAACTCTCACTATTTTCTAATAGTCCCAGCGACCCTCTACAAGGTCACATAGGTTTGGGGTCCATTCGTGGTTCGCATTCCATTTTTGGAGTATATGGTTTGTGTTGCCCCTATCCCTATGTTTCCCCATTGCATCCTATTGTACCTATACATTGTTTGCACTGTTTTCTAAGACTATACTGCATATTTTTGCTATTGTGTATATATATCTTGTGTATATTTCCTATCCTCTCACTGAGGGTACACTCTAAGATACTTTGGCATATTGTCCTAAAAATAAAGTACCTTTATTTTTTAGTATAACTGTGTATTGTGTTTTCTTATGATATTGTGCATATGACACTAAGTGGTACTGTAGTAGCTTCACACGTCTCCTAGTTCAGCCTAAGCTGCTCTGCTAAGCTACCATTATCTATCAGCCTAAGCTGCTAGACACCCTATACACTAATAAGGGATAACTGGGCCTGGTGCAAGGTGCAAGTACCCCTTGGTACTCACTACAAGCCAGTCCAGCCTCCTACATTGGTTGTGCAGCGGTGGGATAAGTGCTTTGAGACTACTTACCACTCTTGTCATTGTACTTTTCATAAGAGAAAAATATACAAAACAAGGTCAGTGTATATACACATAGCCAAAAAGTTTTGCATTTCCTCTTTTCACTCTTTTCTAAGTGCTAAAAAGTACTTCTAACTTTCTAAAAAGTTCTAAAAAGTTTTAAAAGTTTTTTTTCTCTGTCTTTCTAAAAGCTCTGACAAGCTTTTTATCTTTTACTATCACTTTAACTCTCTCTAAAAATGTCTGGCACAGGCCAAAATGTTGATCTGTCCAAACTTGCATATGGCCACCTTAGCTGGAAAGGAGCAAGGAGTCTCTGTGTAGAGAGAGGTTTGAGTGTAGGGAAGAATCCTTCCTTGGAACTGTTACTTAACATGCTTAGAGAACAGGATAAGGCTAGAAGTGCCCCATCTGTTGAAAAAGTAGCTAATGGTTCTCAATCTGATCCAGGGACTCCCCAGGAAAAGATTCTGGAAAGAAACTTCCTAGCCTGCCCATTACTAGACAGTCTAGCATAGTTGGTAATGATGATGAGCCACACCATATAAATAGTGTTGTCTCACATCATAGCAAAAGCATTTATTCTCACCATACTGGTAGTGATGTTTCTGTTAGCCAAGCTGTTAGGGTGGCTTCTGTAAGGGAAAGGTCTCCTTCTGTCCATTCTCACATACTTCTGTTTCAAGGCATGTCCCTCCCACCCACCCTGATGACAGATTGTTAGAAAGGGAGCTCAATAGATTGAGAGTGGAACAAACCAGACTGAAGCTTTAGAAGCAACAGCTGGATTTGGATAGACAGACTTTAGAAGTAGAGAAGGAGAGACAGAAACTGGGTTTAGAAACCCATGGTGGCAGCAGCAGTATTCCCCATAGTCATCCTGCAAAAGAGCATGATTCCAGGAATCTGCACAAGATAGTTCCCCCTTATAAGGAGGGGGATGACATTAACAAGTGGTTTGCTGCAGTTGAGAGGGCCTGTGTTGTACAGGATGTCCCTCAAAGGCAGTGGGCTGCTATCCTATGGCTATCATTTAGTGGAAAAGGTAGGGATAGGCTCCTTACTGTGAAAGAAAATGATGCTAATAATTTCCAAGTTCTTAAGAATGCACTCCTGGATGGTTATGGCTTAACCACTGAACAATACAGGATAAAGTTCAGAGAGACCAAAAAGGAGTCTTCACAAGACTGGGTTGATTTCATTGACCATTCAGTGAAGGCCTTGGAGGGGTGGTTACATGGCAGTAAAGTTACTGATTATGACAGCCTGTATAACTTGATCCTGAGAGAGCATATTCTTAATAATTGTGTGTCTGATTTGTTGCACCAGTACTTGGTGGACTCTGATCTGACCTCTCCCCAAGAATTGGGAAAGAAGGCAGACAAATGGGTCAGAACAAGGGTGAACAGCAAAGTTCATACAGGGGGTGACAAAGATGGGAACAAAAAGAAGGATGGTAAGTCTTCTGACAAGGGTGGGGACAAATCTAAAAATGAGTCTTCATCAGGCCCACAAAAACACTCTGGTGGGGGTGGTGGGCCCAAATCCTCTTTTAATCAGAACAAGGAAAAGAAACCATGGTGCTATTTATGTAAAATAAAAGGCCATTGGACAACAGATCCCAGTTGTCCAAAGAAAGGCACCAAGCCTCCTACCACTACAACCCCTACTGCTACACCTAGTGTCCCTACTAATAGCAGTGGTGGTGGGAGCAAACCTACTAATAGCCAATCCAAGGGAGTAGCTGGGCTCACTATTGGTAACTTAGTTGGGGTTGGCCTTGTTAGGGAGGCCACAGAGGCTGTGTTAGTCTCTGAGGGGGCTATTGATTTAGCCACCTTAGTTGCTTGTCCCCTTAATATGGATAAGTACAAGCAGCTACCCCTAATAAATGGTGTTGAGGTTCAGGCCTACAGGGACACTGGTGCCAGTGTGACTATGGTCATAGAGAAACTGGTCCACCCTGAACAACACCTACTTGGTCACCAGTACCAAGTAACCGATGCTCACAACAACACACTTAGCCACCCCATGGCTGTTGTAAATCTCAACTGGGGGGGGGTTACTGGTCCAAAGAAAGTTGTGGTAGCTTCAGGTTTACCTGTAGACTCTCTATTAGGGAATGATTTGGAGACATCAGCTTGGTCAGATGTGGAGTTGGAGGCCCATGCAGCAATGCTGGGCATCCCAGGGCATATTTTTGCTTTGACAAGGGCTCAGGCCAAAAAGCAAAAAGGACAGGGAAGCTTGGATCCTGGAACAATGAACCAAGTGCTCCCTAAAGCTAGGGCTAGTAGAAGCAAACCACTTCCTACTATCCCTCCCTCTACAGTGGATTCAACTTCTGAGGAAGAAGAATTCCCTCCCTGTGCAGAACCTACACCAGAGGAGCTGGAAGCAGACACTGCTGAGCTTTTGGGTGAAGGGGGGCCTGCCAGAGAGGAGCTGAGTGTGGCACAGCAAACCTGTCCCACATTAGAGGGTCTCAGACAGCAAGCTGTCAAACAGGCTAATGGGGATGTCAGTGACTCTCACAGAGTTTACTGGGAGGACAACCTCTTGTACACTGAGCATAGGGATCCTAAACCTGGAGCTGCCAGGAGATTAGTGATTCCTCAGGAGTACAGAAAGTTCCTCCTAACCCTGGCACATGACATTCCCCTAGCTGGGCACCTGGGTCAAATGAAAACTTGGGACAGACTGGTTCCATTGTTTCATTGGCCTAGGATGTCTGAGGACACAAAGGAATTTTGTAAGTCCTGTGAAACCTGTCAAGCCAGTGGCAAGACAGGTGGCACCCCAAAGGCACCCCTTATTCCACTGCCTGTGGTTGGGGTTCCCTTTGAAAGGGTAGGGGTTGACATAGTTGGCCCCCTTAACCCTCCTACTGCTTCAGGCAATAGATTTATCTTGGTGGTAGTGGACCATGCCACAAGATATCCTGAAGCTATTCCTTTAAGGACCACTACAGCACCTGCAGTGGCAAAGGCCCTCCTGGGAATATTTTCCAGGGTGGGCTTCCCAAAGGAAGTAGTATCAGACAGGGGAAGCAATTTCATGTCTGCATACTTAAAGGCCATGTGGAAGGAGTGTGGTGTAACGTACAAGTTCACAACACCCTATCATCCACAAACAAATGGACTGGTGGAGATATTTAATAAAACTCTCAAAGGCATGATTTTGGGTCTCCGTGAAAAACTCCGCAGGAGATGGGATATCCTTCTACCATGCCTCCTTTTTGCCTACAGGGAGGTACCCCAGAAAGGAGTGGGCTTCAGCCCCTTTGAACTTCTTTTTGGACACCCTGTTAGGGGTCCACTCACACTTGTAAAGGAGGGTTGGGAACAACCTTTAAAAGCTCCTAAGCAGGATATTGTGGATTATGTACTTGGCTTCAGATCAAGGATGGCTGAGTACATGAAAAAGGCCAGTAAAAACCTTCAGGCCAGCCAAGAGCTCCATAAGCAATGGCATGATCAGAAGGCTGTTTTGGTTCAGTACCAACCAGGGCAGAAAGTGTGGGTCTTGGAGCCTGTGGCCCCAAGAGCACTCCAAGATAAATGGAGTGGTCCCCACACAATTGTTGAAAAGAAGGGAGAAGTCACCTATTTAGTTGACTTAGGCACTGCCAGGAGTCCCCATAGGGTGCTCCATGTCAACTGCCTGAAACCCTACTATGACAGGGCTGATCTCACCCTGCTCATGGCAACTGATGAGGGACAGGAAGAAGACAGTGATCCTCTACCTGATCTCTTCTCTTCCACAGAACAAGATTCTCTTGTGGAAGGTGTAGTTTTGGCTGACTGTCTTACTGCTGAGCAGAAAGACAATTGCATAAATCTCCTAGATCAATTCTCTGAACTCTTCTCTACTGTGCCAGGTACCACTTCTTGGTGTGAGCACACTATAGATACTGGAGACAGCTTGCCTGTCAAAAGTAAGATCTATAGGCAGCCTGACCATGTCAGGGACTGCATAAAGCAAGAGGTCCAGAAAATGTTAGAACTAGGAGTGGTTGAGCACTCTGACAGTCCATGGGCTTCTCCTGTGGTACTGGTACCAAAACCCCATTCCAAAGATGGAAAGAAGGAAATGCGGTTTTGTGTAGACTATAGAGGTCTCAACTTGGTAACCAAAACTGATGCTCACCCTATACCCAGGGCAGATGAGCTCATAGATACACTGGCATCTGCTAAGTATCTAAGCACTTTTGATTTGACTGCAGGGTATTGGCAGATCAAATTGTCAGAAGATGCTAAACCTAAGACTGCATTTTCAACCATTGGAGGACATTACCAGTTTACTGTAATGCCTTTTGGTTTGAAAAATGCACCTGCCACTTTTCAGAGGTTGGTGAACACAGTCCTGCAAGGGCTGGAAGCTTTCAGTGCAGCATATTTGGACGATATAGCTGTCTTTAGCTCCAGCTGGGATGATCACCTGGTCCACCTATGGAAAGTTTTGGAGGCCCTGCAAAAGGCAGGCCTCACTATCAAGGCTTCAAAGTGCCAGATAGGGCAGGGTAAGGTGGTTTATCTGGGACACCTTGTTGGTGGGGAACAGATTGCACCACTTCAGGGGAAAATCCAAACAATTATTGATTGGGTTCCCCCTACCACTCAGACTCAGGTGAGAGCCTTCCTAGGCCTCACTGGGTATTACAGGAGGTTCATTAAGAACTATGGCTCCATTGCAGCCCCTCTTAATGACCTCACATCCAAGAAAATGCCTAAAAAGGTATTATGGACAGCAAACTGTCAGAAAGCTTTTGAGGAGCTGAAGCAGGCCATGTGCTCTGCACCTGTCCTGAAAAGCCCTTGTTACTCTAAAAAATTCTATGTCCAAACTGATGCATCTGAATTAGGAGTAGGGGCAGTCCTATCACAACTTAATTCTGAGGGCCAGGATCAACCTGTTGCTTTTATTAGTAGGAGGTTGACCCCTAGAGAAAAGCGTTGGTCTGCCATTGAGAGGGAGGCCTTTGCTGTGGTCTGGGCACTGAAGTAGTTGAGGCCATACCTGTTTGGCACTCACTTCATTGTTCAGACAGACCACAAACCTCTACTTTGGCTAAAACAAATGAAAGGTGAAAATCCTAAATTGTTGAGGTGGTCCATATCCCTACAGGGAATGGACTATACAGTGGAACATAGACCTGGGAGTAGCCACTCCAATGCAGATGAACTCTCCAGATATTTCCACTTAGACAATGAAGACTCATCAGGTCATGGCTAGTCTTATTGTCCTTCGTTTGGGGGGGGTTGTGTAGGAAAGTACCATCTTGCCTGGCATGTTACCCCCATTTTTCACTGTATATATGTTGTTTTAGTTGTATGTGTCACTGGGACCCTGGTAACCCAGGGCCCCAGTGCTCATAAGTGTGCCTGAATGTGTTACCTGTGTAGTGACTAACTGTCTCACTGAGGCTCTGCTAATCAGAACCTCAGTGGTTATGCTCTCTCATTTCTTTCCAAATTGTCACTAACAGGCTAGTGACCATTTTTACCAATTTACATTGGCTTACTGGAACACCCTTATAATTCCCTAGTATATGGTACTGAGGGACTCAGGGTATTGGGGTTCCAGGAGATCCCTATGGGCTGCAGCATTTCTTTTGCCACCCATGGGGAGCTCTGACAATTCTTACACAGGCCTGCCACTGCAGCCTGAGTGAAATAACGTCCACGTTATTTCACAGCCATTTTACACTTCACTTAAGTAACTTATAAGTCACCTATATGTCTAACCTTTACCTGGTAAAGGTTAGGTGCAAAGTTACTTAGTGTGAGGGCATCCTGGCACTAGCCAAGGTGCCCCCACATTGTTCAGAGCCAATTCCCTGAACTTTGTGAGTGCGGGGACACCATTACACGCGTGCACTACATATAGGTCACTACCTATATGTAGCTTCACAATGGTAACTCCGAATATGGCCATGTAACATGTCTATGATCATGGAATTGCCCCCTCTATGCCATCCTGGCATAGTTGGCACAATCCCATGATCCCAGTGGTCTGTAGCACAGACCCTGGTACTGCCAAACTGCCCTTCCTGGGGTTTCACTGCAGCTGCTGCTGCTGCCAACCCCTCAGACAGGCATCTGCCCTCCTGGGGTCCAGCCAGGCCTGGCCCAGGATGGCAGAACAAAGGACTTCCTCTGAGAGAGGGTGTTACACCCTCTCCCTTTGGAAAATGGTGTGAAGGCAGGGGAGGAGTAGCCTCCCCCAGCCTCTGGAAATGCTTTCTTGGGCACAGATGTGCCCAATTCTGCATAAGCCAGTCTACACCGGTTGAGGGACCCCTTAGCCCCTGCTCTGGCGCGAAACTGGACAAAGGAAAGGGGAGTGACCACTCCCCTGACCTGCACCTCCCCTGGGAGGTGTCCAGAGCTCCTCCAGTGTGCTCCAGACCTCTGCCATCTTGGAAACAGAGGTGCTGCTGGCACACTGGACTGCTCTGAGTGGCCAGTGCCACCAGATGACGTCAGAGACTCCTTCTGATAGGCTCCTTCAGGTGTTAGTAGCCTATCCTCTCTCCTAGGTAGCCAAACCCTCTTTTCTGGCTATTTAGGGTCTCTGTCTCTGGGGAAACTTTAGATAACGAATGCAAGATCTCATCCGAGTTCCTCTGCATCTCTCTCTTCACCTTCTGCCAAGGAATCGACTGCTGACCGCGCTAGAAGCCTGCAAACCTGCAACATAGTAGCAAAGACGACTACTGCAACTCTGTAACGCTGATCCTGCCGCCTTCTCGACTGTTTTCCTGCTTGTGCATGCTGTGGGGGTAGTCTGCCTCCTCTCTGCACCAGAAGCTCCGAAGAAATCTCCCGTGGGTCAACGGAATCTTCCCCCTGCAACCGCAGGCACCAAAAAGCTGCATTACTGGTCCCTTGGGTCTCCTCTCAGCACGACGAGCGAGGTCCCTCGAATCCAGCGACTCTGTCCAAGTGACCCCCACAGTCCAGTGACTCTTCAGTCCAAGTTTGGTGGAGGTAAGTCCTTGCCTCACCTCGCTGGGCTGCATTGCTGGGAACCGCGACTTTTGCAGCTACTCCGGCCCCTGTGCACTTCCAGCGGAAATCCTTTGTGCACAGCCAAGCCTGGGTCCACGGCACTCTAACCTGCATTGCACGACTTTCTAAGTTGGTCTCCGGCGACGTGGGACTCCTTTGTGCGACTTCGGGTGAGCACCGTTTCACACATCCTCGTAGTGCCTGTTTCTGGCACTTCTCCGGGTGCTACCTGCTGCTGAGAGGGCTTCTTGTCTTGCTCGACGTCCCCTCTCTCTCCTGGTCCAATTTGAGACCTCCTGGTCCCTCCAGGGCCACAGCAGCGTCCAAAAACCTGAACTGCACGATTTGCAGCTAGCAAGGCTTGTTGGCGTTCTTTTGGCGGGAAAACACTTCTGCACGACTCTCCACGGCGAGCGGGATCCGTCCACCGAAGGGGAAGTCTGTAGCCCTTTTCGTTCCTGCAGAAACCTCAGCTTCTTCTGTCCAGTAGAAGCTTCTTTGCACCCGCAGCTGGCATTTCCTGGGCATTTGCCCATCTCCGACTTGCTTGTGACTTTTGGACTTGGTCCCCTTGTTCCACAGGTACCCTAGATTGGAAATCCACAGTTGTTGCATTGTTGGTTTGTGTCTTTCCTGCATTATTCCTCTAACACGACTTCTTTGTCCTTAGGGGAACTTTAGTGCACTTTGCACTCACTTTTCAGGGTCTTGGGGAGGGTTATTTTTCTAACTCTCACTATTTTCTAATAGTCCCAGCGACCCTCTACAAGGTCACATAGGTTTGGGGTCCATTCGTGGTTCGCATTCCACTTTTGGAGTATATGGTTTGTGTTGCCCCTATCCCTATGTTTCCCCATTGCATCCTATTGTAACTATACATTGTTTGCACTGTTTTCTAAGACTATACTGCATATTTTTGCTATTGTGTATATATATCTTGTGTATATTTCCTATCCTCTCACTGAGGGTACACTCTAAGATACTTTGGCATATTGTCATAAAAATAAAGTACCTTTATTTTTTAGTATAACTGTGTATTGTGTTTTCTTATGATATTGTGCATATGACACTAAGTGGTACTGTAGTAGCTTCACACGTCGCCTAGTTCAGCCTAAGCTGCTCTGCTAAGCTACCATTATCTATCAGCCTAAGCTGCTAGACACCCTATACACTAATAAGGGATAACTGGGCCTGGTGCAAGGTGCAAGTACCCCTTGGTACTCACTACAAGCCAGTCCAGCCTCCTACACTATACTAAAAACATCACATTGTAAATAGCACAAATAAAATACTTTGCATCTGACTCTCCTTGGTCTACTCGTTCTCCACTAGCTACACCATTGGAATGTGACTCAAACCTCAGTGAGCAGATAAGTAACACAAAGATGACAAGTATGGTAGCAACATTGTTTGTGACGTAAGAGGGTCTACTGCCTCCATCTCACATATCAGTGACACTCAGTTCATGGACATATGACTCCTGGAGGTCTAGATCCATGCACCACTACTTATATTGTGCTGTCAAGTGAGCAAGGTGCTAAGACCTGGCCTATTCACCACAACAACACCATGCCTAAAAGGATGTATGCAAGGGAGGCACACATAAGGTAGGAACTGTCAGCAAATGGATATCAAGTAACGTAGGAACAGTACTGTTACAACTCATGGTGACTGCAGCTTTGTCTGGATGCTACATGTGTGATAAGGCTGGGATATCATTGGTAACTATGGAACTTCAGTAATTGTCCAGGGATTGTAAACCATGGCAGATGCTGAGCCTGCATAGTGTATCCATGGGATAATGTCCTAGCACTGCCATTGGGCACAACCCTGACACATGGTGGACTGTACCTCACGTATGGCACACACATGTTGGCTGTGGAGTGCGCAATGGGCTGGCAGACAAAATAAGCAGCTATGGGTGCAGAACCACTATCCAAACACATGACCCATTGTCAGGATCCAAGGATTTATTGGGACACTGCGCCACCAAATTCTTATCTGGGTCGAATGTAGGCAGAGTATCTTACACTCGCTATGTACATGAGCTACATACTTGTCATACAAATCTGCTGTCTTAACACATGCCTAGAGCAAATCCAGATAAACATGTGAAGACTGATATACAGGTGTATGTCCTAGGTAGCAACAGGTTTGTCGGTATCAACAATGCTTGACAATGTGCAAGCATGTTTACCTAGTACGCTCTGATTAACAACATTGAACAGCACATAGCAATACACACCACTCATTGTCACTCACATGACAGAACATGTGCACGATAACAACAGTAACAATTTATCCCATACATGTTTTAGGCTCCAACACCGCGGACAGGTGTGGAAAGTGCTACTAGATCCAGAATTGTTGAAAAATGTCTGAGA
Source organism: Pleurodeles waltl (assembly GCF_031143425.1). Taxonomy (NCBI): domain Eukaryota; kingdom Metazoa; phylum Chordata; class Amphibia; order Caudata; family Salamandridae; genus Pleurodeles; species Pleurodeles waltl. Next base: position 638,456,099 of record NC_090446.1, on the reverse strand, counting down.
CACAACATCAGACTGAGTGGGAGTAGACCTAGCCATATATGTTTCAATTGGCTAATGAACAGTACAACTCTGAGATGATTTCACACCTCAACATCATTGGTAAGAGTTTCCTAGATTGTGGCATGCTGGAAGAAATGCATACCCAAGTTCAATACAGGTTGTGGATGTCCAGCTTTGTGACACCCACAGATACTTGCAAATACAACACAGGAGGCCAAATGGAGACAACACAAGTGCTGTGGCAGAAGTAATGTCATGTGCGTGTGGAACTCATTACATCTCACCAATACCGTCAATGGAACTGTAACTATCAAGTAGCCAGTAGTAGGAGATATGTACATCTTCCAATGACAGAAGTCACATGTTGCTTCATTTCCATGTATGACCAGACAATGTTGCTGTAGAAGATGTGTACAAAGTGCAAGCAGACTAAAGAATGGGAGCAATGTAGGTGGCAAATACATATCTTACCAGTAATGCAGGAATACATGGAGAAGGGACACACATAGACCAATACTGACTGTACAACACATCAATGTCTACATGTCAACATTTAACAAATGTACAGAGTGGGTGGCCAGGTCAGTACATAACCGAGTCATTTTGGCCACTAGCATACCTTGGTATTTGCCCATCGCATGCCACCATGACAGGAGGCTGTGACAGACAACACCATCTGTACCCTGGCCCGTTTCCAATATTGAAGTCACAACAGATATACAAGCCCTAAACAAGCTGCCCATGGAAACAACTAAGGACATCAAATGATGAGACGTGTCCTACATGTGCCAGCACCAAGCTTTGTACATGAGAGGGGAAAGCTGACATCAAGTACTGCAGGGGAAAATGTGATATCCTGGTCTGTATGACCACAGTTGTGCATGTGTCTGTCTGCTCGGGAGTTTGCATAGTTCTGCTGAGTAGCAATAATGAAGAGCCTAGATCCCTGATCAATAAATCCACACACCATTGCTCTGGCTACATTAACGTATGACATTGTCAGGGGCCTGATGCATGTGCACAGAGGGCTGAGTAAACTGGAGCACCATTAACCTGCCCCTTCACATACAACCATAGGTTTGTTTTGCCGTACAAACTCACATAGTGGTGATGATGAGTAGGCTGGCTTCTGTACCAAATTGCAACACTGTTACACAGTGGTATGCCATTGTATGTGACAGTCATAACAAACCAGAAGTCGAACAATGTGAGTTCCCAGTTTGAGGCATGCACACATATACCACATATCTCAGCACACATGTACCACTATAATGGCTCAGGCATGGTAATGTGTATGGATTCTGAACAAAAGGCAACCTAGCACAAAAATAAGGGCATCGGTATCACAAGATCAGTGACAGAAAGAAAGGACCTTCATATGTGTTCCGACATACAGAAACATAGGTGGCACTGATGTGACTACACATGGATTTGTAAAATGCCCACATGAGTCCATGCAGGAGGATAGTAATTTGAGAGATTCACATCCCATGAACACACCATTGCCAACATATGTTACAGAAATTACACAACACATCTTTGCACACACACAGCATATACCAATCTTCACTAACACATGTGTACATAAGATCTCCTGCAACTAAGATGGATTGGGATCCAAATGGGACACGTGTATCAGGGCAACATGAAGTAAAATCCAACACCACACCACAGAGTGGACACACATGCACATGCAAATTGCCAGGAGTTACATGATGTCAATGCAGTCTAAGTCAATGGAATACACTGAGTACAAATTGTCATGGTTGTCACATGCGTTACCATGTGTTGGACATAGGCCACCATATATATTGTCTTGTAGGTATGTGTACATTTGTATCTCAGACATAATGTAGTCCACCCACAAATTAGCATACATACACATATGAACACACATAGCACACATGTGCCAACATGTATGTGGACGCAGTGTAGCTACACATGCACATATGCACAAGGTGTAAGTAATCACATGCAGCAGACTCATAAACAAACCTATAGGTTCAACATACCAATGTCACCGTAATTACATTACTGGGCAGACACGCACATGTAGCCATACCACATATACAACATTGTAGCACAGTCCATGTGACATGTTAAGTGAATCAGGGTACACTCAAGGTCTACAATGCAAAAATCCAGGCAATTCCGTCATGCATAAAAAAATGACATACATGCATCAACTACACACTGTAACATAAGTAAAATAATGCCTGGCCCCTGAGCGGCAATTACACATTCACACACCTCTTAACGTACCATGGTGAAAAATCGACGCATGACCGTCATTCATCAAAAATGTTCACGCATTTGCATATACCATACAATTCCCCTAAGCTAAAAGACGCCTAGGGCGACTCGCAAACCAGAGTTTGCTATACAGAAATGCATTTTGCGAGTCGGGACCGACTCGCAAAATGCATTTCCGACTCGCAAATAGGAAGGGGTGTTCCCTTCCTATTTGCGACTAGCAGTGGTATGCAATTTTATTTGCAACCGCGTACGCGGTCGCAAATGGAGTCGCAGTTACCATCCACTTGAAGTGGATGGTAACCCACTCGCAAATTGGAAGGGGTCCCCATGGGACCCCTTCCCCTTTGTGAATGGACCCCAAAATATTTTTTCAGGGCAGGTAGTGGTCCAAGGGACCACTACCTGCCCTGAAAAAATTCCGAAACCAAAGGTTTCGGATTTTTTTTTAAGTGCAGCTCGTTTTTCTTTAAGGAAAACGGGCTACACTTGGGGAAAAAAAAACTGCTTTATTAACAAGCAGTCACGGATATGGAGGTCTGCTGACTAGAGCAGGTCTCCATGTCAGTGAGTGCCCATAGTCGCTATGGGGCCGCAATTTGCGACTGTAGGAGGCTGGACTGGCTTGTAGTGAGTACCAAGGGGTACTTGCACCTTGCACCAGGCCCAGTTATCCCTTATTAGTGTATAGGGTGTCTAGCAGCTTAGGCTGATAGATAATAGTAGCTTAGCAGAGCAGCTTAGGCTGAACTAGGAGACGTGTAAAGCTACTACAGTACCACAAGTGTCACTTGCACAATATCATAAGAAAACACAATACACAGTTATACTAAAAATAAAGGTACTTTATTTTTATGACAATATGCCAAAGTATCTTAGAGTGTACCCTCAGTGAGAGGATAGGAAATATACACAAGATATATATACACAATAGCAAAAATATGCAGTATAGTCTTAGAAAACAGTGCAAACAATGTATAGTTACAATAGGATGCAATGGGGACACATAGGGATAGGGGCAACACAAACCATATACTCCAAAAGTGGAATGCGAACCATGAATGGACCCCAAACCTATGTGACCTTGTAGAGGGTCGCTGGGACTATTAGACAATAGTGAGAGTTAGAAAATTAGCCCTCCCCAAGACCCTGAAAAGTGAGTGCAAAGTGCACTAAAGTTCCCCTAAGGACAAAGAAGTCGTGTCAGAGGAATAATGCAGGAAAGACACAAACCAACAATGCAACAACGATGGATTTCCAATCTAGGGTACCTGTGGAACAAGGGGACCAAGTCCAAAAGTCACAAGCAAGTCGGAGATGGGCATATGCCCAGGAAATGCCAGCTGTGGATGCAAAGCAGCTTCTACTGGACAGAAGAAGCTGAGGTTTCTGCAGGAACGAAAAGGGCTAGAGACTTCCCCTTTGGTGGACGGATCCCTCTCGCCGTGGAGAGTCGTGCAGAAGTGTTTTCCCGCCGAAAGAACGCCAACAAGCCTTGCTAGCTGCAAATTGTGCGGTTAGCGTTTTTGGACGCTGCTGTGGCCCTGGAGGGACCAGGAGGTCGCAAATTGGACCAGGAGAGAGAGGGGACGTCGAGAAAGACAATGAGCCCTCTCAGCAGCAGGTAGCACCCGAAGAAGTGCCAGAAACAGGCACTACGAGGATGCGTGAAACAGTGCTCACCCGAAGTTACACAAAGGAGTCCCACGTCGCCGGAGACCAACTTAGAAAGTCGTGCAATGCTGTTAGAGTGCCGTGGACCCAGGCTTGGCTGTGCATGAAGGATTTCCGCCGGAAGTGCACAGGGGCCGGAGTAGCTGCAAAAGTCGCGGTTCCCAGCAATGCAGTCTAGCGAGGTGAGGCAAGGACTTACCTCCACCAAACTTGGACTGAAGAGTCACTGGACTGTGGGAGTCACTTGGACAGAGTTGCTGGGTTCGAGGGACCTCGCTCGTTGTGCTGAGAGGAGACCCAAGGGACCGGTAATGCAGCTTTTTGGTGCCTGCGGTTGCAGGGGGAAGATTCCGTCGACCCACGGGAGATTTCTTCGGAGCTTCTAGTGCAGAGAGGAGGCAGACTACGCCCACAGCATGCACCACCAGGAAAACAGTCGAGAAGGCGGCAGGATCAGCGTTACAGAGTTGCAGTAGTCGTCTTTGCTACTTTGTTGCAGTGTTGCAGGCTTCCAGCGCGGTCAGCAGTCGATTCCTTGGCAGAAGGTGAAGAGAGAGATGCAGAGGAACTCGGATGAGCTCTTGCATTCGTTATCTAAAGTTTCCCCAGAGACAGAGACCCTAAATAGCCAGAAAAGAGGGTTTGGCTACTTAGGAGAGAGGATAGGCTAGCAACACCTGAAGGTGCCTATCACAAGGAGTCTCTGACGTCACCTGGTGGCACTGGCCACTCAGAGCAGTCCAGTGTGCCAGCAGCACCTCTGTTTCCAAGATGGCAGAGGTCTGGAGCACACTGGAGGAGCTCTGGACACCTCCCAGGGGAAGTGCAGGTCAGGGGAGTGGTCACTCCCCTTTCCTTTGTCCAGTTTCGCGCCAGAGCAGGGCTAAGGGGTCCCCTGAACCGGTGTAGACTGGCTTATGCAGAATTGGGCACAACTGTGCCCAAGAAAGCATTTCCAGAGGCTGGGGGAGGCTACTCCTCCCCTGCCTTCACACCATTTTCCAAAGGGAGAGGGTGTAACACCCTCTCTCAGAGGAAGTCCTTTGTTCTGCCATCCTGGGACAAGCCTGGCTTGACCCCAGGAGGGCAGAAACCTGTCTGAGGGGTTGGCAGCAGCAGCAGCTGCAGTGAAACCCCAGAAAAGGCAGTTTGGCAGTACCAGGGTCTGTGCTACAGACCACTGGGATCATGGGATTGTGCCAACTATGCCAGGATGGCATAGAGGGGGCAATTCCATGATCATAGACATGTTACATGGCCATATTCGGAGTTACCATTGTGAAGCTACATATAGGTAGTGACCTATATGTAGTGCACGCGTGTAATGGTGTCCCCGCACTCACAAAGTCCGGGGAATTGGCCCTGAACAATGTGGGGGCACCTTGGCTAGTGCCAGGGTGCCCTCACACTAAGTAACTTTGCACCTAACCTTTACCAGGTAAAGGTTAGACATATAGGTGACTTATAAGTTACTTAAGTGCAGTGTAAAATGGCTGTGAAATAACGTGGACGTTATTTCACTCAGGCTGCAGTGGCAGGCCTGTGTAAGAATTGTCAGAGCTCCCTATGGGTGGCAAAAGAAATGCTGCAGCCCATAGGGATCTCCTGGAACCCCAATACCCTGGGTACCTCAGTACCATATACTAGGGAATTATAAGGGTTTTCCAGTAAGCCAATGTAAATTGGTAAAATTGGTCACTAGCCTGTTAGTGACAATTTAGAAAGAAATGAGAGAGCATAACCACTGAGGTTCTGATTAGCAGAGCCTCAGTGAGACAGTTAGTCACTACACAGGTAACACATTCAGGCACACTTATGAGCGCTGGGGCCCTGGTGAACAGGGTCCCAGTGACACATACAACTAAAACAACATATATACAGTGAAAAATGGGGGTAACATGCCAGGCAAGATGGTACTTTCCTACACAACCCCCCCCCCAAACGAAGGACAATAAGACTGGCCATGACCTGATGAGTCTTCATTGTCTAAGTGGAAATATCTGGAGAGTCCATCTGCATTGGAGTGGCTACTCCCAGGTCTATGTTCCACTGTATAGTCCATTCCCTGTAGGGATATGGACCACCTCAACAATTTAGGATTTTCACCTTTCATTTGTTTTAGCCAAAGTAGAGGTTTGTGGTCTGTCTGAACAATGAAGTGAGTGCCAAACAGGTATGGCCTCAACTTCTTCAGAGCCCAGACCACAGCAAAGGCCTCCCTCTCTATGGCAGACCAACACTTTTCTCTAGGGGCAACCTCCTACTAATGAAAGCAACAGGTTGATCCTGGCCCTCAGAATTAAGTTGTGATAGGACTGCCCCTACTCCTAATTCAGATGCATCAGTTTGGACATAGAATTTTTTAGAGTAACAAGGGCTTTTCAGGACAGGTGCAGAGCACATGGCCTGCTTTAGCTCCTCAAAAGCTTTTTGACAGTTTGCTGTCCATAATACCTTTTTAGGCATTTTCTTGGATGTGAGGTCATTAAGAGGGGCTGCAATGGAGCCATAGTTCTTAATGAACCTCCTGTAATACCCAGTGAGGCCTAGGAAGGCTCTCACCTGAGTCTGAGTGGTAGGGGGAACCCAATCAATAATTGTTTGGATTTTCCCCTCAAGTGGTGCAATCTGTTCCCCACCAACAAGGTGTCCCAGATAAACCACCCTACCCTGCCCTATCTGGCACTTTGAAGCCTTGATAGTGAGGCCTGCCTTTTGCAGGGCCTCCAAAACTTTCCATAGGTGGACCAGGTGATCATCCCAGCTGGAGCTAAATACAGCTATATCGTCCAAATATGCTGCACTGAAAGCTTCCAGCCCTTGCAGGACTGTATTCACCAACCTCTGAAAAGTGGCAGGTGCATTTTTCAAACCAAAAGGCATTACAGTAAACTGGTAATGGCCTCCAATGGTTGAAAATGCAGTTTTAGGTTTAGCATCTTCTGACAATTTGATCTGCCAATACCCTGCTGTCAAGTCAAAAGTGCTTAGATACTTGGCAGATGCCAGTGTATCTATGAGCTCATCTGCCCTGGGTATAGGGTGAGCATCAGTTTTGGTTACCAAGTTGAGACCTCTATAGTCTACACAAAACCGCATTTCCTTCTTTCCATCTTTGGAATGGGGTTTTGGTACAAGTACCACAGGAGAAGCCCATGGACTTTCAGAGTGCTCAACCACTCCTAGTTCTAACATTTTCTGCACCTCTTGCTTTATGCAGTCCCTGACATGGTCAGGCTGCCTATAGATCTTACTTTTGACAGGTAAACTGTCTCCAGTATCTATAGTGTGCTCACACCAAGAAGTGGTACCTGGCACAGTAGAGAAGAGTTCAGAGAATTGATCTAGAAGATTTATGCAATGGTCTTTCTGCTCAGCAGTAAGACAATCAGCCAAAACTACACCTTCCACTAGAGCATCTTGTTCTGTGGAAGAGAAGAGATCAGGTAGAGGATCACTGTCTTCTTCCTGTCCCTCATCAGTTGCCATGAGCAGGGTGAGATCAGCCCTGTCATAGTAGGGTTTCAGGCGGTTTACATGGAGTACCCTAAGGGGACTCCTTGCAGAGGCTAAGTCAACTAAATAGGTGACTTCACCCTTTTTCTCAACAATTGTGTGGGGACCACTCCATTTATCTTGGAGTGCTCTTGGGGCCACAGGCTCCAAGATCCACACTTTCTGCCCTGGTTGGTACTGAACCAAAACAGCCTTCTGATCATGCCATTGCTTCTGGAGCTCTTGGCTGGCCTGAAGGTTTTTACTGGCCTTTTTCATATACTCAGCCATCCTTGATCTGAGGCCAAGTACATAGTCCACAATATCTTGCTTTGGAGCTTTTAAAGGTTGTTCCCAACCCTCCTTGACAAGTGTGAGTGGACCCCTAACAGGGTGTCCAAAAAGAAGTTCAAAGGGGCTGAAGCCCACTCCTTTCTGGGGTACCTCCCTGTAGGCAAAAAGGAGGCATGGTAGAAGGATATCCCATATCCTGCGGAGTTTTTCAGGGAGACCCATAATCATGCCTTTGAGAGTTTTGTTAAATCTCTCCACCAATCCATTTGTTTGTGGATGATAGGGTGTAGTGAACTTGTAAGTTACACCACACTCCTTCCACATGGCCTTTAAGTATGCAGACATGAAATTGCTTCCCCTGTCTGATACTACTTCCTTTGGGAAGCCCACCCTGGAAAATATTCCCAGGAGGGCCTTTGCCACTGCAGGAGGTGTAGTGGTCCTTAAAGGAATAGCTTCAGGATATCTTGTGGCATGGTCCACTACCACCAAGATGAATCTATTGCCTGAAGCAGTAGGAGGGTCAAGGGGGCCAACTATGTCAACCCCTACCCTTTCAAAGGGAACCCCAACCACAGGCAGTGGAATAAGGGGTGCCTTTGGAGTGCCACCTGTCTTGCCACTGGCTTGACAGGTTCCACAGGACTTACAAAAATCTTTTGTGTCCTCAGACATTCTAGGCCAATGAAACAAGGGAACAAGTCTGTCCCAAGTTTTCATTTGTCCCAGATGCCCAGCTAGGGGAATGTCGTGGGCAAGAGTTAGGAGGAACTTTCTGTACTCCTGAGGAATCACTAATCTCCTGGCAGCTCCAGGTTTAGGATCCCTATGCTCAGTGTACAAGAGGTTGTCCTCCCAGTAAACTCTGTGAGAGTCACTGACATCCCCATTAGCCTGTTTGACAGCTTGCTGTCTGAGACCCTCTAATGTGGGACAGGTTTGCTGTGCCACACTCAGCTCCTCCCTGGCAGGCCCCCCTTCACCCAAAAGCTCAGCAGTATCTGCTTCCAGCTCCTCTGGTGTAGGTTCTGCACAAGGAGGGAATTCTTCTTCCTCAGAAGTAGAATCCACTGTAGAGGGAGGGATAGTAGGAAGTGGTTTGCTTCTACTAGCCCTAGCTTTAGGGAGCACTTGGTCCATTGTCCCAGGATCCAAGCTTCCCTGTCCTTTTTGCTTTTTGGCCTGAGCCCTGGTTAAAGCAAAAATATGCCCTGGGATGCCCAGCATTGCTGCATGGGCCTCCAACTCCACATCTGACCAAGCTGATGTCTCCAAATCATTTCCTAGTAGACAGTCTACAGGTAAATCTGTGGCTACCACAACTTTCTTTGGACCAGTAACCCCCCCCCCCAGTTGAGATTAACAACAGCCATAGGGTGGCTAAGTGTGTTGTTGTGAGCATCGGTTACTTGGTACTGGTGACCAAGTAGGTGTTGTTCAGGGTGGACCAGTTTCTCTATGACCATAGTCACACTGGCTCCAGTGTCCCTGTAGGCCTGAACCTCAACACCATTTATTAGGGGTAGCTGCTTGTACTTATCCATATTAAGGGGACAAGCAACCAAGGTGGCTAAATCAATAGCCCCCTCAGAGACTAACACAGCCACTGTGGCCTCCCTAACAAGGCCAACCCCAACTAAGTTACCAATAGTGAGCCCAGCTACTCCCTTGGATTGGCTATTAGTAGGTTTGCTCCCACTACCACTGCTATTAGTAGGGACACTAGGTGTAGCAGTAGGGGTTGTAGTGGTAGGAGGCTTGGTGCTTTTCTTTGGACAACTGGGATCTGTTGTCCAATGGCCTTTTACTTTACATAAATAGCACCATGGTTTATTTTCTTTGTTTTGATTAAAGGAGGATTTGGACCCACCACCCTCACCAGAGTGTTTTTGTGGGCCTGATGAGGACTCATTTTTAGATTTGTCCCCACCCTTGTCAGAAGACTTACCATCCTTCTTTTTGTTGCCATCTTTGTCACCCCCTGTATGAACTTTTCTGTTCACTCTTGTTCTGACCCATTTGTCTGCCTTCTTTCCCAATTCTTGGGGAGAGGTCAGATCAGAGTCCACCAAGTACTGGTGCAACAAATCAGACACACAATTATTAAGAATATGCTCTCTCAGGATCAAGTTATACAGGCTGTCATAATCAGTAACTTTACTGCCATGTAACCACCCCTCCAAGGCCTTCACTGAATGGTCAATGAAATCAACCCAGTCTTGTGAAGACTCCTTTTTGGTCTCTCTGAACTTTATCCTGTATTGTTCAGTGGTTCAGCCATAACCATCCAGGAGTGCATTCTTAAGTACTGTAAAATTATTGGCATCATTTTCTTTCACAGTAAGGAGCCTATCCCTACCTTTTCCACTAAATGATAGCCATAGGATAGCAGCCCACTGCCTTTGAGGGACATCCTGTACAACACAGGCCCTCTCAAGTGCAGCAAACCACTTGTTAATGTCATCCCCCTCCTTATAAGGGGGAACTATCTTGTGCAGATTCCTGGAATCATGCTCTTTTGCAGGATGACTATGGGGAATACTGCTGCTGCCACCATGGGTTTCTAAACCCAACTTCTGTCTTTCCTTCTCTAATTCTAAAGACTGTCTATCCAAATCCAGCTGTTGCTTTTTAAGCTTCAGTCTGGTTTGTTCCACCCTCAACTTATTGAGTTCCCTTTCTAACAATCTGTCATCAGGGTTGGTGGGAGGGACATTTCTAGATACAGAGGTATGATGGGAATGAACAGAAGGAGACCTGTCCCTTACAGAGGGCACCCTAACAGCTTGGCTGACAGTGTAATGTGAGAGCACATCATCTGTATGATGTGACTCCACCTCAGTACCAACTATGCTAGACTGTCTTGTAATGGGAAGGCTAAGAAGTTTCTTTCCTGAACCTTTACCTGGGGGAGTCCCTGGATCAGATTGAGAACCATTAGCTACTTTTTCAACAGATGGGGCACTTTTAGCCTTATCCTGTTCTCTAAGCATATTAAGTAACAGTTCCAAGGAAGGATTCTTCCCTACACTCAAACCTCTCTCTATGCAGAGACTCCTTGCTCCTTTCCATCTAAGGTGATCATATGCAATCTTAGACAGGTCAACATTTTGGCCTGTGCCAGACATTTTTTAGAGAGAGTTAAAGTGATAGAAAAAGAGAAAAAAGTTTGTCAGAGCTTTTAGAAAGACTGAGAAAAAAACTTTTAAAACTTTTTAGAACTTTTTAGAAAGTTTAGAAGTACTTTTCAGCACTTAGAAAAGAGTGAAAAGAGGAAATGCTAAACTTTTTGGCTATGTGTATATACACTGAACTTGTTTTGTATATTTTTCTCTTATGAAAAGTACAATGACAAGAGTGATAAGTAGTCTCAAAGCACTTATCCCACCGCTGCACAACCAATGTAGGAGGCTGGACTGGCTTGTAGTGAGTACCAAGGGGTACTTGCACCTTGCACCAGGCCCAGTTATCCCTTATTAGTGTATAGGGTGTCTAGCAGCTTAGGCTGATAGATAATGGTAGCTTAGCAGAGCAGCTTAGGCTGAACTAGGAGACGTGTGAAGCTACTACAGTACCACAAGTGTCACTTGCACAATATCATAAGAAAACACAATACACAGTTATACTAAAAATAAAGGTACTTTATTTTTATGACAATATGCCAAAGTATCTTAGAGTGTACCCTCAGTGAGAGGATAGGAAATATACACAAGATATATATACACAATAGCAAAAATATGCAGTATAGTCTTAGAAAACAGTGCAAACAATGTATAGTTACAATAGGATGCAATGGGGACACATAGGGGCAACACAAACCATATACTCCAAAAGTGGAATGCGAACCACGAATGGACCCTAAACCTATGTGACCTTGTAGAGGGTCGCTGGGACTATTAGACAATAGTGAGAGTTAGAAAATTAGCCCTCCCCAAGACCCTGAAAAGTGAGTGCAAAGTGCACTAAAGTTCCCCTAAGGACAAAGAAGTCGTGTTAGAGGAATAATGCAGGAAAGACACAAACCAACAATGCAACAACGATGGATTTCCAATCTAGGGTACCTGTGGAACAAGGTGACCAAGTCCAAAAGTCACAAGCAAGTCGGAGATGGGCATATGCCCAGGAAATGCCAGCTGTGGATGCAAAGAAGCTTCTACTGGACAGAAGAAGCTGAGGTTTCTGCAAGACCGAAAAGGGCTAGAGACTTCCCCTTTGGTGGACGGATCCCTCTCGCCGTGGAGAGTTGTGCAGAAGTGTTTTCCCGCCGAAAGAACGCCAACAAGCCTTGCTAGCTGCAAATCGTGCGGTTAGCGTTTTTGGACGCTGCTGTGGCCCTGGAGGGACCAGGAGGTCGCAAATTGGACCAGGAGAGAGAGGAGACGTCGAACAAGACAATGAGCTCTCTCAGCAGCAGGTAGCTCCTGGAGAAGTGCCAGAAACAGGCACTACGAGGATGCGTGAGACGGTGCTCACCCGAAGTTACACAAAGGAGTCCCACGTCGCCGGAGACCAACTTAGAAAGTCGTGCAATGCAGGTTAGAGTGCCGTGGACCGAGGCTTGGCTGTGCACGAAGGATTTCCACCGGAAGTGCACAGGGGCCGGAGTAGCTGCAAAAGTCGCGGTTCCCAGCAATGCAGTCTAGCGAGGTGAGGCAAGGACTTACCTCCACCAAACTTGGACTGAAGAGTCACTGGACTGTGGGAGTCACTTGGACAGAGTTGCTGGATTCGAGGGACCTCGCTCGTCGTGCTGAGAGGAGACCCAAGGGACCGGTAATGCAGCTTTTTGGTGCCTGCGGTTGCAGGGGGAAGATTCCGTCGACCCACGGGAGATTTCTTCAGAGCTTCTAGTGCAGAGAGGAGGCAGACTACCCCCACAGCATGCACCACCAGGAAAACAGTCGAGAAGGCGGCAGGATCAGCGTTACAGAGTTGCAGTAGTCGTCTTTGCTACTTTGTTGCAGTGTTGCAGGCTTCCAGCGCGGTCAGCAGTCGATTCCTTGGCAGAAGGTGAAGAGAGAGATGCAGAGGAACTCGGATGAGCTCTTGCATTCGTTATCTAAAGTTTTCCCAGAGACAGAGACCCTAAATAGCCAGAAAAGAGGGTTTGGCTACTTAGGAGAGAGGATAGGCTAGCAACACCTGAAGGAGCCTATCAGAAGGAGTCTCTGACGTCACCTGGTGGCACTGGCCACTCAGAGCAGTCCAGTGTGCCAGCAGCACCTCTGTTTCCAAGATGGCAGAGGTCTGGAGCACACTGGAGGAGCTCTGGACACCTCCCAGGGGAGGTGCAGGTCAGGGGAGTGGTCACTCCCCTTTCCTTTGTCCAGTTTCGTGCCAGAGCAGGGCTAAGGGGTCCCCTGAACCGGTGTAGACTGGCTTATGCAGAATTGGGCACATCTGTGCCCAAGAAAGCATTTCCAGAGGCTGGGGGAGGATACTCCTCCCCTGCCTTCACACCATTTTCCAAAGGGAGAGGGTGTAACACCCTCTCTCAGAGGAAGTCCTTTGTTCTGCCATCCTGGGACAAGCCTGGCTTGACCCCAGGAGGGCAGAAACCTGTCTGAGGGGTTGGCAGCAGCAGCAGCTGCAGTGAAACCCCAGAAAAGGCAGTTTGGCAGTGCCAAGGTCTGTGCTACAGACCACTGGGATCATGGGATTGTGCCAACTATGCCAGGATGGCATAGAGGGGCAATTCCATGATCATAGACATGTTACATGGCCATATTCGTAGTTACCATTGTGAAGCTACATATAGGTAGTGACCTATATGTAGTGCACGCGTGTAATGGTGTCCCCGCACTCACAAAGTCCGGGGAATTGGCCCTGAACAATGTGGGGGCACCTTGGCTAGTGCCAGGGTGCCCTCACACTAAGTAACTTTGCACCTAACCTTTACCAGGTAAAGGTTAGACATATAGGTGACTTATAAGTTACTTAAGTGCAGTGTAAAATGGCTGTGAAATAACGTGGACGTTATTTCACTCAGGCTGCAGTGGCAGGCCTGTGTAAGAATTGTCAGAGCTCCCTATGGGTGGCAAAAGAAATGCTGCAGCCCATAGGGATCTCCTGGAACCCCAATACCCTGGGTACCTCAGTACCATATACTAGGGAATTATAAGGGTTTTCCAGTAAGCCAATGTAAATTGGTAAAATTGGTCACTAGCCTGTTAGTGACAATTTAGAAAGAAATGAGAGAGCATAACCACTGAGGTTCTGATTAGCAGAGCCTCAGTGAGACAGTTAGTCACTACACAGGTAACACATTCAGGCACACTTATGAGCACTGGGGCCCTGGTGAACAGGGTCCCAGTGACACATACAACTAAAACAACATATATACAGTGAAAAATGGGGGTAACATGCCAGGCAAGATGGTACTTTCCTACAGCGACCCACCTCATTAATGTTAATGAGGTGGGTCTTTGCGACCCCATAGCGACTCACAGACGGTGTCTGCAAGTCGCAATTTGCAAAGTACCTACATCTGGCCCCAAGTCCCTCAAAATCTATAGCACGTCCCCAGGCAATTTCATGCTAAAGGTGAGAAAAATGACGCATGACTGTCATGCAGCAAAAAGACAACGGATGGCTGAAAACGTGACGCACACACCCAGAAGTGTTGAAACAGGACATCCTGCCTGCAAACATGGTACAGTATGTTTACATTCAATTTCAGTTCACAGCCTTTTTGTCTGTGACTGTATGAGTGTGTGTGGAGCTGGTGCTGTAGGGGTTTTGGAGTTTTGGAGAGTTTGTAGTGTTTATAGTGCTGTGTCCTATAGGTGTTGTGTTTTATTTGTCTTTAAACTTGTCTTTTGTATTGTAATTGTACTGTTTTTGTCTCTGTATTGTGGGGTGTTTGTTGGGGTAGTATAATTGTTCGGGTAGTTGGGTTAGGTGTTAGGTATATTTACTTTTTGTTTTTAATGAACTGCATTTGCAGTTCATTGTGTCTGGGAAAGGGAGGATGGTGTGGATGGCGGCTGATGAGCTGAGGTGGAGGTTCATCTGGCTTGTTTATCACTGCCTCCCCATGATGCTGCAACTGAGTGGTGTGTCATTCTTGGCTACCCCCACAGAGCCAAGGTGGCTGCGAGGGGGCAAGGTGCTCCACCACCTCACACGTATCTTTGTGACAGGAAGGAATGACCACCAACTCAAGCATCGCCGGGCAGATCTTGTGACAAGGGAGCAGGATCTGCTGAGTCATCTGGGCATAGAATTTGGTGGAGCAGTTGGTAAGTCTCCCATTTCCATCCAAAATTATTTCTTTTGCATGTGCATGACAGTTGCAGACACAGTTGAGTGCTACATGTAATAGTTGTGGATCTGGACATGTCGTATGCTGCCTGTATGAAGAGTCCCAGCGCCATCTTAGGCCTGCAATACAAATGTACAATAATGAAGCCGATGCTGGGCAGATGTACCATTTTCCGTGCACAACCATTACAAAGTGTTGTGATGCATGCAGAGGGCAACTATGTAAGAGCAGCACTAAATGAGGCCTGCGCCACGCATCATGTATGGAAGGGGGTCCCAAAACCTGTTTGGGAAGCAAATGTATAAGCCACTGAGTAAAATGAGAAACCCCTTATTTCAATTTTTTATGCACTCTGAACGCCTGCTGAGAGCAGGTGTGATATGGGGGCATACAAATGATTGAGATGGGCTGCCAAGTACTCAACAGAAGTTGTGATGATCTGTTGGAACTCCTACATCATTTACCTACACATAAATAGATGCAGTTGGACCCTACCTGCATCATGCTGTGTCTTAATTCTCATTAGATTTACACATGGTGGGGGTAAGGGGTGCACTGAGGGCCACAAGGACTGTGCAATTGGTGTGGCACTCCTGTTGTCCTATCGGCCCCTTTGTGTCTTTGGTCAAGACCATGTAAAGGAGCTTGATCATGCACTTGGTCCAGACTACTAGCACCTCCCTGTTCCAGTTCATTGTGTATCACATACACCCTATACTGTGTCTATTACCACACTTATGCAGAGTCAGTTCCTCAGGCCTGCCGCGTCTCACTGACAGTATGGGGCTGCCCTGCATCTGCTCCATCACTGGCACATCACTCAGCAACCTACACCAATAAATGCATCCTTGGACCACAGAGCAAGTGTTTCTGTGTTGAGGCATATTTTTTTGCCCATGTTCTTATCTCTCTCTGGACAAATAATGGTATACCATGGCAACAATGGCTGGCCACACACTATTGGCAATACATCCATGATTTCAATCGGTCAGTGAGCATGTAGGTACAACTATCTTCACATGAGTATACTCTCATAGCATTGTTGCATATTACTTACTTCACTGAAGGATGTATCACGTCATTCCTCAACACCTTGGAATATCCCATACAACCCCTGTGTAGCAGTTTCTCAGTTTGCTGTGACAATGAGGTAGATGTCGTCTACAACATCTGAGGCAGGCTCAAATGTCATGGGTATCACAATGGGACAGCCACTGCAACAACCATTGCATGCCCCTCAGAAGCAATATACAGTGTCAAGAGGTCCCTTATGGTCATTGAGGGCTAGAGCTAACAGACACCTGCATGACAATGCCATGTCAACATGGTGCAGTGAGAAACACCACAGGAGTGTCAGGGACAGTGATGGCTTGTAGGTGCATGAGTCTACATTATCTGAGACTATGTGTGATTGACTGATCAAAGATGTTTGTGAGTTGCTTTGATCTACAACTAGGATAACATGCTCACTCAGCCTAACAGTGAACAATGTCGTCCATTAACTGATATGTACAAATTACACTAAGCAAGGTTTTCCATTTATGTCTTGCAGGTGGACCTGCGCCCTACACCACAGTAGAGGTTGCCCAACTTCAAGACCACAAGGCATCCAGTAAGTGTTATATTGTGTGTCATGTGTGCTAATCCAGGGTTTGGTATGAGTCAATCTGAAGTGTGGAATGCTATGAAAGATGGTTTTGCCTGACCAGTGATATGATGTAATTGGAGAATGCATGGTGACATAATGTATGTTGGAATGTTGTGCAATGAGAATGGTTTGCTTGTAGTTCAAGGGGCAATGTGTGCTGGCATGGAATTGTGTGAAATAGGAACTGTAATGGCTGCCCACTTATTCATTGATGTCTACCATGATAGGTCTCAGGGCCGTTGTTTATGTACATTGCATGCCTGTTGATATCCACTTTGTCACAGCACCTTTATCAGTACTGTGTGCCACACATGGCTTACACTTGCTGCAAGAAGGTACAGATGTGGGTTATATCTGCAGAGGTCTCTAGGGGGCTTATGTTGAAGACACATACAACAGAGGTGCCTCAGTCCCTTTCAGATATAATGTGTCTGTAGTACTGCAAGGAGCCATATTGTGCTGCACAACAGTCTATAGCATACACAATTAGTAGACAACTAGGCTCCAGATGTTGTGTGAAAATTCCATGATTCTTCCCACACCAGATCTCAGCAATTTTCACAACATGGTCCTGCCACCATGATGTTTATGAGAGATGTAGGTCACTTCACATATGCATATGATGTGAATGCTGACTACGTACCTGGTACTTTGATGATGTCTGACATGCATGTGCAAATGATGTATAATGTTTCAGGATACTGTTGCAGCACCCAGTGCAGAGCCAAACTCACTGTGGGCCTAGGGGCACCCACCAAGTGTGTGCCGTTTAACACATGCAGCACTACATAGCACAGGCTAGGGGGATTCAGTTCTGTAATGTGTTGACAACTTTGATGTGCAGCTCAGGCCTTGGCCAAATGTTATGGGAACATTGCATCAGTTGTATATGTGGGCACATCATGGGCAATGGCGTGACCCCTTGTAACATATGCTCAGGCCCGGTCTTACACCAGGACACATTATTATTGATTTACCAAACCTCAGAATAGCAGGTAGGAAGTTACCAGACTCCCCATCATATGGCCCACACCTTGCCTCCATGATGACTGGGCAAACCTTGATTTTTTCACCAGGTGTGTTAAGGTGATGGATTGCATGCACAGCCTCCTGAACAGGGACACAGGAAATCCAGACTTGTAGGGGCACTCATCCTCACAAGTTAGAAGACAGAAATGTTGATCTTAGGCACATTTTTCCAGTCAGATCTGGGCCCTGTTGGTTAACAATGGATTGCCGTGATCCCAGTGACATGTACATGATACTGTTGATGGCTGGTAGGAAATAGATGGGGAGTAAGTCATTGTTGAGGAATGTGTGTTGGACTGTATGTGTTATCTGCAGTTGTACATTTTATGTCTTTACAACCTCCACCCAATGCTGATACTGATGCTTGCTTCTTCTCATATTTCAGCTGCCAACATGACACAAGAACAGAGGTGAGCATTCCACAAGAGGGCCAAATGCTACCGCTACATAATGGAGGTTGAGACCGGATACCACCGAATGGGCAGAAAGTTCAGAAGTGAGAAAGCATCATGGGAATGGTGTACGTTTGACCATGGTGGACCTCTACTGCAGCCACCCAAGTACACGGGAGCAAAGTCATCAGGGTTGCAGGGGGCCACAGCTGGACCAAAGCTCTCGACGTCAGCTCCACCAGTCATCACGCAGTCATCAGTTCAGTCACCTGCAGCAGCAGACTGAGCCAGTTTGAACAAGACATGAGAAGGAACATTGGCAAGATTTTAGCCAGACTGAAAAAATTGGATGAGGAATCAGCACAGAACCAGAGGATGTTGAAACACATCAAGAAGCTGATTAAGAAAAGCAGGAAGTGAACTTTTTAGTATTGTACAACCTCCCAGTTCTTTTCCCTCCCTTTTACTGTTTTACATAGTCTTATATTGGGTTTTAGATGTGTAGTTTTAGGTTAGTGTAGGGTAGGCATAGGTTAGGTTAAGTATAGTGGTTGTTAATTAGGTATACTTAGTATAGGTTAGTTTAGCATGGGGTAGGTTTTAGGTATTCTTTTGGTATATGGTAAATAAATACTGTTCATCTTAGCCTGATAATATATATATTTTTTTGATTGAGTGACTGGGGCTTCTCATGAGTGCGCTGGCCAAGTTGAGGGAATCGATGAGAGTGTGCTTACTGTCTGGATTTCCCAGGTTTTCCATACGCATCCCCTATGACCAATGATCTATCAGAATGGCTGCTACATACTGTCTACTAGTGCATACATTTGCCATCCAGTGTCACAGCCATTCACATTGTGCATGTATTCTTTATCTTGGACACGTAAATATGGTACTTCACCTGTCATTTATGGGGTCCTGTTATTTCACTGTTGGCAAGTGTTGTACATTTGACAACAGGCAAATTTAGAACTGTATCCTGCAACACTAACAGGTGGCCATCACTGATAAAGTTAGCTTTACCTGTTCCACACAAATAAGTTGTACTGGTACTCCCATCTGGGTAAATCACCATTGATTGGGTTCAGAGCCTTACATGCCGTATGTCTACTTCAAAGAATAGGGGTTCAAAATCATTTAGTATACGCAGTAAGTTGGTTGTAGCCAACAACACCGTCATTCAGCTGTCTCTTTCATGACATTCATGCACTCATGTATTGATATTCTATACACATTGACGTGGATTGACATTATGCTATCTTTTAGCTGAGTAGATGGATCAAGTAAACATAGAAATGCTACATGTGTACAAGGTGCTTTATTTACAGGTGCAGTTGTAATTGTGATTTCTATACAATATCCATTTCACAGACCCATGAGTGAACGTCTGCCATATGTACCACAATCGGAGTCCAGGGTTGAGAGACATGTCATGAGACATGGCTAGGAGTGGTGTGCATTAATGAGGCATGCATAAAATTGCCAATTGGTATGGAAGAGACAATGACAGCACATAGCAGACAATTCAACAGTGGTTAGGTGAAGAGGGCACATTTCCTACTGGCACAACACTGGCATGATTTTAAGCCCAGAACTAGGAGAAACTGTCTGACTCGTGCTACTGGGTGCTCTTCCTTGTGAATGTTATTCCTTCCACATCTTCATCCTCTGATGTGTGTTGTGCCTCCTGTGCCATGGCTGATGCTGTTGTAAAGGTAGAAGGGGGGTAGAGATGTGGAGTCAAAGGTCCCAGCAGCTGCCATTTGTGGCAACACATAAGGCATCACTGTTGCAAAGAGAAACTGCTGATTTTTCAACACCGGAGCAAAATCACAGGCAGCCATCTTTTCCCTGAGAGAGGCTACTTCCCGCTGTATGGAATCCAGGGTATTCTGCATGCTCCTGGCAGTTTGGGGGGCATCTGTTGGAGCCTCTGCTTCACGAGAGTAGCTGTGTCCGCCAGAGAGTGCTGGAGTTCACATAGCGGGGAGTGGGTGCCTCTGATGGCAGCTGAGTTCTCCTTATTTGGACTGAGGCACGTCCGCACTCCCTCTAGGTTGCCTGCAATGGTCTCCATCCCCACCCGATACTGCTCTGTCAGCTCCCGCTGGACTCCTACCACTGTCCTCTGAAGCTGATCTATGGGTCCTCGGAGTCCAGGGCTGTGTTAGTACTGGGTGATGGCATGTGTTATTGGCTGGCTGATTCATGTGGAGACACCACAATGCTGTGTGTCCTTCCTGTGACTGGAGGTGGTGTATGGAGTGATGTTAGGAAATCCTGGAGAGTCTGCTCATTGAAGATTGGCAGCTGGTCATCCATATTATCAGGAAAATCCAGGACAAGCAGGTCAGCAGGAGGTAAACTATAATCCTCTGCAATGAGGTAGCATAAAATCAATATTCAGTTACATTGGCTGTTGACATGGGACATCGTGTATTTGCCACTGGAGGCTCAGTGACATGTCACTGACCCAAGGTTGTGGTTGTAATTTTGTATAGCATTGTGCATCACACATGTGTCAAGCTCACTAGTAACAGAAAATGACGGAGTGCAAGGCCGCGCTAAATGTGGCAGAGCCCCACTGCGTCATTTTCACACCGCAGAGATTCGCTCTATTCATTTGCATACAGTGCACTCCTGTGTTGTTCCCTGTGCTGGCACTAAATAGAGATGCCTAGTGCCAACACAGGCATCCTTGCACCATTGTGCAAGGATGTCTGCTTTGAAAGGTTTGATTGTTTATGTGTCTGGACCCTCCTGACTGGTACTTGGGTGTTTTAGGTCTCCCTGGGGTCTCCTGGCCTGATGATTCCATCTTCTCTTGCAATTGCACTCTTTCCTGCTTTTGCTTTTTATTTTGACGCTAATGCAGTGTAAAAATAGTGCTAACCCTTTTGCGATATGTTTACGTGCCACAAAACAGTGTAGCGCCATGTTTGCAGCATTAACATCATTTTTCCTCATGGCATTGCTTAGCAGTTAGCGCCTTTTTTTAACGCTATCCATCCCTTAACTCCATCCTACATCATTTCATAAATATGGCGCAAGGATGGCGCTAAGGAATGTCGCTAGCTCACGTTATTAAAAATTATGCATAACTGCACTAGCGCAGTTGTGCGTCATGTTTAATTAACTATGCCCCTTACTTGTGTATCTGCACAAGTTTCATATATGCAGTTTTATTTGTTGAAATAATTTGACTTGACTGTAGGAGGAAGACGGCTGTGGATTGTCCATGAATCCCTGGCGCCGCGTCATCATGCGCTTGGAGAGTAACAACGCGTGGGAGCATATATATATATATATATATATATATATGTATATATATATATATATATATATATATATATATCTATATGTATATTTTATATGCGTGTCTGACTCATAACAGTCTGAATCTGGGTGAGCCTAATTTGTCAAAGAGAAGAGCGAAAGACACATTTTTGTTATCCTGTCTCCAAAAGGTTGCTACACACATTTTCCATTGGGACTAAGGAGATTCATATATTAGGGTTTCCCCGCTCCCCCCCAAAAAATTGAAGGTTCACAAAACTGTTCATATTAGAGGTAAATAGTTGTAGTGCTGTGTACAGAGTGTTTACATGTACATGTTATTACTGTGACAGGTCACAAACGAGAGCTGAAAAACATTTATGTTAATTTGATTATTTAATACAATTCTGGAGTTTAAGTCAGCAGTGCAGGAGCTTTATTAGAATGTCGACATGTATGTTAAAATGGCAGATGGTTGTCTTTAGTCATCTAACCTTAATGAGCATCTAACATGTATGTCGCAAAGATTACAGGAGCTGCACTAGTACACTTATTTTCAAAAGAATACATGGTTTCACTATATCAGGAATGAAGTACCACCTACTACATATATGAACTATATTTTAAGACACCTTTATATGTTGTACTCCTACTCAAGAACGTTGCCTTCAGTCCTTTAACATTATTTCGTAAAAGAACCTTGTGACTTGCAATATTCTGCCAGTTTACACAGCAAACTGATTTATTCCAAATATACTCCTGCCCCTATTTTGTTTGGCAGATATTAACTGCATTTTATAAATGTGATTAGGCAACTGTTACCTCTCTCTAACTTTTTTCATGTTGACTGCCTTTGTACTAAATAGATGTTTAGGCCTAAGTTTGACAGTGGAGCTGCCAATCATGCCTATTGCTTACAATATACAAAGAGTGGGCTTTGAGCCTGCTCTTTTTTGGACCAGCCTCTTTCAGCCACTAGTTTGAAACGTTGCCAGTCAAGTCTTGGCTCAGCCCAGAGGAGTGTGTGTATCTTTGCTTGATGCTATAGCTAATGGGTGTATTCTTCTGCCACCAATGGGATGCTTGCATTGCAAAGCATGAGAGGCTATTTTACAACTGCTCCCCTCTCTTGTGTGGGTACCTCGTTGCCTAATCCACCTCCTTCCACGTTCCTCTCATGTACCTGTTCCTCGTTGCTCCCTGCTACCCCTCCCTCTTTCCCCTGTGTGTCGGCACCACATGCCTCACTGCTGCACCTCTTTCTCCCACCTTTTGACAGGCATGTTCATACCAGCTCCCAGTAGATTCTCATTTTTGTCTCAGGGTACTTAGTGTATATTTTTCTTTATTGAGTGGATGGTAAGTTAGCTTTTCCTATAGTGTGTAATTTCTTTCTATAGCATAAAAAGAAACATCAGACTATTATGAAGCCTTCCATGCCATCCTATCTTCATTTATCAAAAGCCTGTCTACATTGAAGATTTTCTTCACTTCATTCCATCCCTGTTTGTGTTGCTATGTTGCTATGTGAAATGAAGGTTGGGTGGCGAAGGACCCTTCATTATAGGCCATAGTTTCTTTATGGACTATAGAAAAGCTATAATGGAGCCCACTTTGCCAATGTACCCTCATTTCCATTGGTGAACAATTGTTTGTAATGAAGACACAGAAAGTTTCAATGCAATCCTGCTTACATTTCTTACTTTCTTATATTTGTGTCTTGGGCCATGATTTAAAGTTTAGTGAATGGGGTTACTCAGTCTCAAAAGTGACGGACATCCCGTCCGCCTTATTACGCTTCCATTATATCCTATGGATATTCGTAATACGGTGGCCTGGATATCCTTCACTTTTGTGAAGTAACCCATCCGCCAAACTCTAAACCAGGCCCTTAGTCTTTAAACTTTAGGAGTAAATCAGAATAAGTCAGCAGTAAATTAAACCTAGTTAAGAAACATTGTTGGGAATTTAAATTATCAGTTTAAGTTAATACAAGGTGATCAGGTGTGGAGCCCAGGATTACGTTTTTAGTATGCAGATGAGATTGTTCATGACTTAGGGCCAGAGTTATATTTTGGCAGACAGCTCATTGTTCCACCATGGGATCAGACTAGATCACTCAGTCACGCTGGTGGATGGACTGTGCGCTAAATTTATAACTGACCCCCAAGCTGGTGTTCACTTACAAAAGCATTGTCAGGAGCCGCGACAGTACTTTTCTGTTTGGTGGAGGGCTCCGGATGCATGACAGCGCCTTTCACCAAAGAGTTTTCTTTTTTCTTTTCAAATAATAAATCCAGAGACAGGATTTTCTTTTTTAAAATAAAAATAAAATGACTCTATCGCCATGGGAGTAATCACCCCATGGAGAGGGGAACATTATTGCATTTTCACTGCGAATAGCCGTTGGGAAATGTCTGGCACTGATGGGCAGTAAAAAAAATGGCTACATGTCCGGCCATCCTAATTGGGTGGGCAGACATATAGCCATTTCTCTGATAACCCATACACCATTGGCCCGTCAGAGAGGTGTGGCTATGGTGGTATGCAACGGAGTATGCTTACCTCCAGGATACAAATCAGGCCCCTAGTTACCAGACTACTCTCATTCTCCTGGTGTCATGGTGTGTTTATCTGGATAACAATGTGCAGACTTTCCTCATCTCCTTCTCCCTCATTATGAAAATCTAGAGTCTTGTGTGATTTACAATATATCGAAAACTGATCATGAAAGTCTGGTGCTATTGAAAGAAATTTAGTCAGGTGAGCCCTGTCACAGGATGAACTATGTGATTGTAGCAAAAGAAAGGATGGGGACTGTAGTCTGCGCTATTCTAATGCGGCTGAAATATGAAGACAAGAAAGTGTTAAATAAAGTTTATTGTGTGTGAGATACAAGAAAATGGTGATTTGACTTCTAGGTGCCACACAAATAGAATTAACTGGGATCGAAACATTCCTAACAGGTTTGCGAAATATGGCGCAAGCAGAAGAGCAATGTACAGGCTGGGCCTCAACCAAACCAATGGATGATTGATTTGGTCTCAGAAGTGGGACAGACCTCAAAAAGAGGGAAAGAGAAAGACGCGAGACAAACACACTTCGAAATACCAGCTACGCACAGCAAACTGAGTAGCTACTTACACATGCTCGTCCAAACGCAACAGCGAAGGGTTGAACAAGTGACAGGGTCAAAGGAAGCAGGAGAGATTGAAAAGACCAAGAAACCCTTCTGTCCTGTCCTTGGACATCATACACCGTATCCCATACTTCGAATTTAGACAATGGAATCCTAAGGGTGTATGTTCAGTAACGTCCCTGACAAATATTGGCGGCGTAATGATGTCCATGTCGCGCATACATTATAATGAAGAACACCAGAAACTGAGCTCGCATTGGGATGCTTGAACAATTTGAAGAGGATTCAGATTTATTTTTGCTGCTTTTTGGTTGCAACAAAAGCAAAATATTTGTTCTTTATTACTTGAGAGAAAAGTGTCATATTACACTTTATGACAGAACACTGCGGCCTCATTTTTATCCTAACTCAAAAGCACTTGTTTTGAAACAATTGTGTTTACCTTAGGTACACAGCGAATATTTTTGGCAAGTATGGCACTTACTAACAGTAACAGTAACAAAAAAGAAAGCCAAACGAAAACGGAAGTTCTTATCGTCCCTTCGCCCATTAGAACCAGTGCAATTAATGATGCTTCCGTACCCTATAGCCTTGAGCTGTATTGCTGATGATTGCTCGGGGGTTGCAGTGGTGTTATGGTTGGCATTATCTGCTTGTTGCACAGCATAATTGAGGATACGGCATTCCTACATTAACCCACATGGTGGCGCTGTGCTAAAGGGTATTGTGCGCACCGTGGCTCTTGTAGACGATCTATACGGCAGTGATCTTCAAACTATTTAATGCCGCCCCCCCGCCCCCCGGGGGAAACCATATCTGCCCCCCCCCCCCTTCAACATTTTTCACAATTAGTGTATTAAACTGGCAGTGTTTAAATAGGTCTAGACTTATTTAAACTTGGCATTTAGGGTCTGTAACCGATTTAAAATTGCAATCAAATACATGAGTCCCAAACATATTATTCTGCTCAGGCAGGCTTTAATAGCGTGTAAAAGTAGCCACAGTGTGATTATTAGAAATGGCATTGAGTGGTTTGAAGAATATTTAAAATCTCTTCCCTTTTGACACCTTTTCCCAACCACAATATAAATGACAAAAGATGTTATTCATTGCTAATTACAGAGGATTTACTGACACTCACTAAAACAAAACACTGATATCAGTATAATGTTTCCTTTGGGCAGACCCTGGCGCCTCCCCCGGGATTGCTTGGGGCGTCCGCCCCTAGTTTGAAGACCCATGACCTAGAGTGAAAGACTGAGGCCAGATCTCATCCACCAGGCCTTAAGAACAAGAATTGGTAAAGCCAATAGGTTTTGCCATTAGGACTATTGATGTTCAGCTGCCGCTCCTCCTCAATGGTGGAGGAGTGTCGCCCCACTGGCTCAGCTGGCTCAGCCAGCTCATGAAAAATAAAACAATATTTAATTATCTTTTTATTTTTCATCTGCTGGCTCTAGCCAGCATGTGCAGGAAGGAGCGGGGCTGGGCCATGGGAGGGGAGAGTCGGAGTGGAGTGAGTGCACTTAAATGCGCATCTCTGTTTTGCCGGCCGTCTTAGGCCAGCCAAACAGACATGCACACTTAAGTTTCTCCAACACAACTGTATTTGACATCTGGTTTGGTGAAACAGCACAGATTCCCTGTGCCTGAGCAAGCGGTAAACCAGTCCGCTCAGGCCAATTCCTGCTTTGCTCTCATGCTTGGTAATAGCATGAGAGTTGTATATGGATGGCACAGGGCATCTCTGAAACTGTCCAATGGACTGCTGGGACCGGGAAGCAGAGGAGCGCAAGGCAGCTGGCAGCACCAGGTAAGTGTTTTTTTTTTCAATTATAAAAAAAAAAAAAAGGTTCCCCCATGGACCCCCTCCTCCCGCCCCACTACTTTTAAATTGCGTCGGCCACAAGTGTTGGTGTTGCCACTGGCTTTTAGACAAGCCATACAGTATCCCTCATACTGTATAGCATGGCTAAAGAATTCAATAAAAAAACCTTAGTCGTGGTCACCTATGTAATTTTTTAGGCATGCACACCACATATGTGTGCGCCTATGAAATGACGCAGGCACTTTTTTTGGGTTTAGGTACCGATCCAAGTTGCTGGTAACTAAAAAAACAAAACATTTTTTTTATTAAGTGATCCATGTTTTCAGATTGGGACAGGAATGTACATTTAAACACACTAGAAGTATTTTGAAGGTATGGGAGACTGCCTGGATTTGAGCTTGCTGCAGGCAATGTTCAGTTTAATATCAGTGAAATTAACAGTACAAACTGAGCCAGAAGTGAATAAAACAGGCCCACAAATAGCCAACGAACCAGCCCACACACTGACCTTTCAAACCAGCCTGTTTGGCACTGTCTGCCGTGTAGGCCAGTCGGACAGTGGATTTGGGTGGAAGCAGCACGGATGGCACAGGTGGGTGGAGGAGAACCACTAGGTGAAAGACTAAAGGGTAGAGGATGAGAGAGAAGCAACAGGTGCGAGAGCAACATGCAGAGGATGGAGAGAAGCACACAGGTATGAAAACAACAGGGGGGAAGTACACAAGGTCAAGAGCAAAATGGAAAGGCCAGGGAGAAGCACATGGATGACAGAGAGCATCACAGAGTGCAAGTACACAAGGGAGATACCTGGAAAAAGCATGTTCTATCACGGAAAGCTTAACCAAGCCTGAAAAGCAAGCAGTGGAAGCGAAGAAGACAAGCAGTCAAGAATGATGGTAAAGACGCAATCCTTCTTGGGAGAGACAAACACAAGATTGACAAGCTGGGGCACAAATAAGAGGCACACAAATGAGAGTGATAGGAAAGCCAACCAATGGGAAGCAGTAGATGGGCATCAAGCCCTTCTGTGTTCTTGGTAAACCCATAATATGTCTCACAACAAACAGTGCATGTGCTGTCTTGTAGGAGAGACCTAAAATTAACTTTTTTGGGGTGGTGGATAAGGTATAAGTGAGCCTTTTTTGTACTTTTTTCAAACACACCCTTCCTGTTTTCCTGCTTTGCTTTTCAATGTCCTTTCCGTGGTTTATTCTAGGCACAATCACAATAAGATTTATTACTAAGCAAGTTAGTTAATAACGGACTAGACATGACAAGCAGGCTGGTCTTTCATATCAGGTTCTACCTCTCAGCCCTTTCTTCTCCTTGTGCCATCGCTAGTTGATAGACTCTTATGCACACTGATTGGGAACTCCATCTCCAAGTCTTTTTAATTTTATGAAAACAGTTCTGATACAATTTGTTAATAAGCAATCATGCAGGCTACATGAAAGAAATGTAAATGTGTGCAACTGGTTATTTAAAAAAAAACTAAAGACTGCTTAATGACAACGATTCATAATTTTGAGGTGTGCTCCAAGGCTCTCACCGTTTCTGCAGTGCATCTTTTAAAAGGAAACCTATGAGAAATGTTTGCACAATGTGCAGTCTGATTGTGTGTGTCACTACAAATAAAGGGCCAGATATACTAATCTTTTTTTACAGTCGTCACAGTGTGCAACCACAATAAAGGATTTTGCTAAACATCAATCCCATTTTAGTAGTTAATAAAGGTTTCCTGCTTTGTCAAATGGGATTGTTACTGGATACCAATTCAGTGTTTTGGAAGAGACATGAGTATTTTCTCTATGTATCAATGGTTTACAACGTACAATGTTTCAGTGACAACCATTGCAAAATCAACAACTCCCGAGGTGACGTGGTAAAGGGCCTTGGCAAAATGTATTTATGCTGGAGTAATTTGCATAATTTTGGGCATTTCATGTTATGGTTGTTACACAAAAGTCTCAAAATCATGCCATTGCACCGCATTGTACAGTTTCACTCCCTTTATGCAAAAATGTTACTGTGAGTACTCAGGAAAAAGGTGAATGAGTGGTTGTTTGTCACATCACATGTATGTCATACAATTTTTTAGTGCAAAATGCAATCTTGTATCAAAAATGTATACAAGAATGCATTGTGTGCTAAGATATGGTTCTAAATGACAGATTTCAATTTTTTTATATTTACACATAATTTCGCTCAATATTCCAAAATTTCTAGTAATTTTGTAACAGCAAATTATACAAATTTCATATGCCTCTATGTCGTAAATAATTTGCAAAAGGGAATGGGTCCCCTTTGGATTCCACTGCAAATTGTGGTAAAAGGTTTGGGCAGAGTAGGCAGTGGTTCAGATGAAGTTGGGCTGTTTTAAAAAAAGTCTTTAAATGCAATCATAGATATGGTGGCCCTTTGACCCTTGAATGACCATCATCCCCGTGAATGTATGTAATCGAAGTGAGTTGCAATTTAATCCTTAATACTAATTGAGTAGGTCAAATTGTGACCCACTCAGATTCAAAATGTTATGAACCAACCTTTTAGTAGCTAGGCTGAATGGCAAAATTCAGTACTGGTTGCAAAAATACTGGTTGCAAATTTCAAATAGTGTTTGCATCCAATATAATGATACATCTGGCTCTAAATCTTTTCACATATTTTGCAGCAACCTATCTTACACTGTGTGCAGCCAACCTTATACTGTGCGTAATATCTTTTTATGAAACTGTGGCAAGCTATGTTATACTGTGTATAATATATATTTTTAAATTAATGACTTACATATTTACAATAGTTTCTGCCATTGACTGGGACCTCATTGCAGTAGAAATACATGTCACTATTTCCCAGTATACACACAAATAACTAAAGTGATTGCTTTAACTAATGTGCCTTTCTTATCAGGACAACGCATTTCTCACATGCAGAGCAAGCAGACATGTGACAATTTATTTTAGAGCATCCCCCCACACCCATCACCATCGCTTCGGATTCACTCACTACCACCACCCAACTAATCCACTCAGCTATCCACACAAAATATAGTTCTCTTCATTGCAGCAGGCATATTAACCCTCTGCGCTGCTTTATGGCGTCAAAACTGCAGCTAGACAAAACTCAATCTTTCTCTCTGGAACATTAATCACAAGAGTTCTCTTGACATTTTTATTGTTGCCTGACAGCTGGACCCACAAGAAACTCCGCAGCAGGCACTTTAAAATTGTAATTTATTGATAAACACAGTGCCACCCTGCTTCCAGGTGAGCGCCCAGTGTGGCCGCACCAATCGCACCCCCCCTAAAGCCGGCCCTGCTCACAGGCTAAGTTAACTTGCATTTAATTTTTCATTTAAGGAGCGTGCATTATATTATATATGCAGTTGCCTATAGTTGAAAGGCCATCAAAAAGGTGCCTAATACGCTCTTCTTTTAGCTAGGTGTCCTACTTCTCCTCCTTCACCCCTGTTTGTACTCAGAATCAGTTACAATGTGTTTTTATGCACTTCGACTGATCGCTGCATTTCCGAACTGCCGGTGGTCCGGTGAGTGAACAGCGACGTTCAAGAGAATAAGCCCATCTGCTGTGTGCATATTACAATGATGATCTTGGTGATTACTTAAAGAATAAAGTTAAGTTCAACGACAAATTTTGAGGGACAAAAAAAAAACAATTTAAATGAACGAAATGATCAGGAATTGACATGATCAGAGTGAAGCATGCAATCACTTTTCATGGGGAGAGGGCTCTGATGGAGAACTGCATTTTTACACACTCAAATACACATGAGGAATCACAAAGAACTAGGGATTCAGAGAAAGGAGAAAAATACAATCAGGATAAATCGTAGCGTGAAAAATAATACATACAAATTAAAAGAACGTCAAGATAAAGAAATGACAGAAAAAATAGAAATCCATCACTATTACATGGCAGACAGACCCTGGAAACGTCAAACAACGTTCTTATTAGCTTATTGTAGTGGTCTAAGATGGAGAGGTGTGGGCAAGGGATCCATTGCCTCAGCAACATTCCCCCTGGCCCCTCCTTTACTCTACTTCTAGGGAGTAGGCAGCAAAAAAATTATGACGGAAAAACTTGAATCAATCTGAACTATTGTCAATTACCCAGCACGTCAAGCCATCACCTCGTCTGTGCCATCATAGAATAGGGGACTGCCCATCTACCAATAATAAACCTAGGCAATGCTGTTATAGGAAACTACCAGCTCGAACTGCTAGGCCATGATGTTCCCTCTGAAAGGGAAGACTGGGAAACTCAGAATGGTTTCAGCCTCCATGGGCCCCATCAATGAGCTGCAGCTAGAGTTCTATTGTAGCGTAAGCAGAGATGCCCACTTCTAGGTATGTCCATCCTACTTAGGGAAACTCACTTAAACAGTAAAAAAGTGATCTATGGAAAATGCTCACTGCACAAAGGTGGATTATGTGCTTGCTGTGCTATCGGATTCAAGAGCAACATGACACTGATGAGGCCCAACACGGCAGAACCCATTCTTTGGTTGCTTTTATTCCAGTTCAGAGGAAATATGGCCTGGCAGCAGAGGCAGCTACTCTGCTAGGGCGGAGGAGCTTTATTTAATAAACTCCGTTTATTATGTTTTTAACTATAAAAGTGGGCGGGCCACAGGCGTGACGGGGATGGAGGGGGAGTGCACAACACTCCCTCTCAATGCGCATGTATGTTTG
The DNA here is from genome assembly GCF_031143425.1 of Pleurodeles waltl. Taxonomy (NCBI): domain Eukaryota; kingdom Metazoa; phylum Chordata; class Amphibia; order Caudata; family Salamandridae; genus Pleurodeles; species Pleurodeles waltl. The sequence continues at coordinate 638,425,095 of NC_090446.1, read as the reverse complement.
GCCAGCCGTTTCGGGCCGGCCAAATATACATACGCAGTAGGATTTCTCCAACGCGGCTCTGCATTGCCAGGTTGGAGAGACCAGACAAAGGCTTCCAGTCTGCTTGGGAACGCCCTGTCTGTGTGCTCCTAGCCAATCCTGACGATGCTCAAAGCAGCATCAGGATTGGCTGCAGGGCAGGCTGGGAGCATGGTGCTGATTGGGAAAAAAGGTAAGTTTTAATTTTGTAAAAAATTATTTTTGGCTCCCCCACACCCTTCCTGCCACCTACCACGCCGCCCCTTTTCCCTTGCGTGAGCCGCACCTGCCTGGCAGTTCGAGATTAACCCTTCTTGTTGTGGTAGGGCTAATGCTCATTTAGATCCAGAGCAAGCTAAATTCTGACACACGTTTCTATTGTGCTACAGACTGATAGACGGAAGTTCAAAGTAAGATAAACTTGGTTCTAAAATTTGATATGCAGTAGTCAACCAAGGAATTTATTTTCAATTATATTATTCACTTAGGATGTGGTGGAAATATTTGAGGCCTCATTTACAACAAACCGGCACACTTATCACAATGCACCAGATTGCTTGTGCCATTCTGCAACCCATTAACGTCATCATGGTAGTGCTTTATTGACAATACAGTGCACCATAGTGCTCGTTAGTACAGCTGCGTCAGAATTTCTGATGCAGCTGTGGCGCTTTGCTGGACGAGCATCAAAAATGTTGACACAAGTCCAGCAAAGCTCGGGGAGGCCCATTTGAAACAACCTACCGTTACTTTAACACCTGTCCTTGAGCAAGCATTAAAAAATGACACTAGAATGACACAGTGAAATATTGTAGATTTCAGTGCTCCATTGCTGCAGGCCTCCTAGCGGGGGAATGCCTCCGTTGCATTCATTATACCTGGTGCAGGTTTAATGCAGTGCTGCGGTTTACAAACTGACACAAACATACCATTGTTCCAGTTTGTAAATATAGAGCGGCTGGGTGACTGTTCTGCATTGCCATAGCTTTACAAAAAAAATGATGCTACTGCTGCGCAAGGGGCTTGTAAATGAGCCCCTTCGAGTCTACAAAGAAAAATGACTGGCAAAAATATTCTGAGGCTCTAGAAAGCTCTAAACCAAATGTAAATATCTGGCTTATGAATATAACAAATTTATCACAAGCAGGGAAGACTACTTTCAAAATTAGAGACTGAGAAGATGTTTTAAGTCTTACTCACAAATCATTTTGTGTCATAATATGTGATCAATATTAGCTTGTTTATGGACAATTTGTGTAATCAGTAATTAGTCACATCCATTTTGTGTATGTTGAGCATGTGTTTTATTTTCTTTTTTTGTTAGTGTCACTCAGATTGACCAGCATCTACCTTACCTCTTTGAGAAGTATCTTTGCGTTCATGTCCATTTATGTGTCTCTGTCATTGCTTTGTTTTTTTAAAGTACTGAATTTATATGCTGGACTGATGTGTATTCTCTGTTATTTCTAAGGTATGTAAGACGTGTGAGTTACTTAACTATTTAAGGAAAAAGGATTAATAATCGATTATCTAAGTTTTATCCCTATCTGTAGGGACACACAGCTATATTTAGAAGTGGCTTGCGCCACTGGTGCCTCATTATTTTTGACGCCCTGACAGCTCAGGCTGCAGGCGCATATCTACAAGGCCACACAAGGCCACTTTGTCTACGTTGCCTTACGCTGCGTCAAAGAGGGGTTCCATGGGTGTTGCTGTGGGTGTTCCTACACAACACCCATGGATTTTGCCGCATTCCTAGATTTACAACATTTTGTAAACCTTGAAATGTGTCAAAAGCCTTTGCCTCCAGAGGAGAGGAGAAATACCTTTATTTCTCCTCATTTTTAGTTTGAGCGTGCAAGCTCTGTGACCTGTTGTAAGTATTGTGGGCTTTTAACCACGTCCACCTCACTCCCATCACTTTCACCCGTTCCTGGGATTGCCTTTCAAAAACCCCTTGGCGTCATTGGTAATTGCTTCACGTCTGTCTTATCTTGGGGCGATTTTGTTACCGCCTTGCAGACTGCCCCTGTTACATGGATAATTGCACAATTGCCAATATATTTCAGTGTGGGCGAACTATTTTTTTTATGAACAGGCACAACAGCGTGAACTTGATCGGTGGAATTGGAGCGCTGGTCACATTGTTCACAGTCATTTCTTGTGGCTCTCCCCTTAAAACACTTGAAATTGTTAAATGCTTTACATACAACATAAATCCTCAAAGCAAAAGCGGCTCTACCAGCACAGTGGGAGAGCCAATACTACAATATTCACTGCACTCTGGAAACTTGCCCCATAATGCTTTGCAGGCCTTTACTTTCACAAAACATTTTTGCTCATAACTCAGCCTGTGGTGGTTAGTGGGGACCCCAAAATAATAACCCCTCCTGCCATTCAGTGGTTTTTTAAGCACTCTGATGGCTAGAACTTTTGTTTTACAGCTGGGAGAAGTTATGTTTTATAGGCCTTGTTTGTAATATCATTGCAATAGGCCTGCTAACCTTCAAAATGTGTAGCACACTACACCCTTTAGTGACTAAATAGATGGTTACACTGCAGTACTTTCTTTCATTCTTTTTTCATGTGGTTATGCTCTCTAAAGGCTGACTGTATGGTTACATGACCATGTTTCTTCCAAATGCTATTTTTTATTGTGGTGTTTTCTAGGGGATGTTCGGAGTACTGCAGTTAACATACTATAATATTATCGGGAAGAAAACACACTCCATAATGCTTTGCAGGGCATTACTTTTACAAAACAGTTTTGCTCATAACTCAGCCTGTGGTGGTCCTCGGACAATTGGACCACCACCAAAACATTCACAACAACGTGTCATTTCTGTCTACATCATCTAGGTTAGTGGGGATCCGAAAACATTAACCCCTCCCACCATTCAGTGTCTTTTTAAGCACTCACATGGCTAGAACTTTTGTTTAACAGCTGGGAGAAGTTATGTTTTATGGGCCTTGTTTGCAATATCGGATAAAGGTTGATATGATAATTGTATGTGTTTTAATAATCTCTCCTTATCATGGTTATTACCCTGATTCAGGCAAGTTTAACATACTTATTTCACTATGCCTGTTTAAAAACTCCTGATATGTTTGGGTGACACTTCTAGTTTATCTCTCCACTGTGGCTGTCTTGTGTCACTGTGGCTGTCTTGTGTCTTTTTTGGGGGAATTGTGTTAGCCAGCCAGCGACTCTAATGGTGGGGAGGAGAAAGGTGTATCCTATTGAAATTAGCATGGCAGATTTAAATTAGGATGCTAAATGGCAACTTTTTCATTTTTTGCTGCAGCAAGAAGAAGAAGGTAAAAGGAAGTGCTTTAGCTATATGCAGGGCCACTGGAATTATATGGCAGGAAAAGATGAAATTATGAGGGAGGGTTGACAAGTTTATGAGGCACGAAAAGTCCAGGTATGAATTTAGAATGCCAATAGCTCTAACTCAATATGGTGCAGTGAAAATTGCCACATTAGCAAAAAGGAAACTATGCCAGTGTGGTGCAAAGAGGAGCTATGGCCTTGTAAATCTGGCCCTCTTTTCTTTCATATTATCCCTGTGGAAGTACAGTAGGTGAGGCACCGATCATTTGTTAGTGTTCTTCAAATATCAATTAGGTATAAAACTATCTTCAGTCATACTTATATATATTTCTTTCACCTAAAAATGCTAGAAACACAATGAAACTTTCAAGTTATGATTAGTTCCACAATCCAGAACACAAGAGCCTTGCAACTATTACTTGCACATCAAACGCAATGCTTATGACCAGTGTTGAATGGAGGACCCTTGCTCTATCTGTCCTTCAGTCTCGCTGTTAGTTGTGCTTTCGTTCATTTTTTTGTTGTACCTGAAAATTGCAAATTCATAGAAATTGGCAAACTTCTGAAAATGGTGCTCATTTCTGATGACAAAATTGTAACTTTGTTCTTGTGAATTTTTTGAGAATTTACCATCCATTCATTGTGTTCTTTCTTTTCATTCTTGATTGTTTCGAGGAATGTCGGTACCTGTCTTCTACCCTTTGTGGCCATGAGTCTGTCACCTGATCTCCAATTTTCTGTGTATTTTTTCTATGTTGTGATACTTGGTAGTATTTGCAAATTCGCTCAGATCAAGATGGCAGGAAAAAAATGGAAGCCCTCCAAAGCCAATCACATTTTTAAAAATTAAAATGTGATTCAAAGAACTCGCTTTTTTCTACCTCTTGAGTTTAAACAGCTAAGTAATGTGTAACTTTTACATTTAAAGTGTCACACTGACGCATTTTTCAAATGCTAATATCTCATAATGTCTGGAACGGATGTACACCAACTCAAAACAAGCAAACATTGTGAGTGACCAAGTAATTTCAACATTCAGGCCCGTATTTATACTTTTTTTGCGCCGAATTTGCGTCGTTTTTTGACGCAAAAACGGCGCAAACTTGCAAAATACCATTGTATTTTGTAGGTTTGCGCCGTTTTGCGTCAAAAAGCGGCGCAAATGCAGCGCTAAAAAAAGTATAAATACGGGCCTCAGTCTGTTAGGTTTAAATCAGTACATATTTTTTTATGTAGGTTAGAGCCAAATTTCATATGGGAACTTGAATGCTAAATGAATTCAAACACCCAACTAAGCTATTTCGTTTTTTACCTACAATGATCTGCACAAAAATTAGCATGCCAAATATGAATAATTACATAGTCACTATTGCCGCCTCTGTGATATATACAGCACATGAACTGGAGCATACCCCCATTGCTTTAAACTGCCCCCTTGAAAGATCTGCACATATTTGAAAATACAAATAGTAAGCTAAACATATTTATATGACCAAGAAAGTGGGGGGATACAAGCATGTTTTCCCTACGGAATTTCGGAGAAGAACTTTACCATAACCAAAACCACTGCATGGGATTACTCCAGATTAGGTACAAAGCTAGATCTTTACCAGTAAAGCATACATTTTGTGATTTGGTGTGAATCTGTTCTGTGTTTGAGAGAAACAAATATTGAAAATCTATAGATATCTAGTGATGTGGTACTATTTTCTTCTCAAGCCAATTCTCAGCTTGTGGACAGCTCTTCATGCAATTTTTGTTACGAGTTTATTTTTATGATCAGCATTTTTTTTTAGACTCGAACCCGATTCCCCAGTCCCAAAGTTGGCAGCTCTGTATGTTAAGCTGCATCGCTAGCTTGTTATTTACAACGAGCACTTCTTACAAGTGCTGTATTTCTGCATTTTAGTTTAATTATGCAAGCCTGTTAAGTATGTGTTTACTTGTTGTATTTTGAACAAATTGTGAGAAGTTTGCATAGTCCTGTCAAGACAAACTACATAATTTCTTTACAAATGGCCGCTGCGTTGGGCTAAAGGCTGACAGGTAGAGTGAGCATGTGCAAGAGAGAGAGGCTAGGGTGCGGGGTATCTGGCAGGACCTCTTGTCCTACCAATTCCTAAACTGTTCGACTGTCAAGAACAACAATCTTGAGGCTGCAGGCAAAAGTAAGCAATTTACCAAAAGTCTTTATTTTTTACCCCTCATCTATACTCTGCCTTTTAATTGCCATTGTTTATATTTATGTGTTACAAGTTTATTTTTACAATTGGCAACCCCAGATTCGAACCTGGTTCGGAAGTCCTCAAGTTGGCAGCTCTGTATGTTGTGCCACGCCTCACTCTATCCTGTGTTGCAATTTTTTAGATATAGGACAAAATTATTCAGATAACGTACCAGCACTTTAAAAAAAATCTATTTATAATCACATATCTTCAATCACACAAACTTTAAAAATTGGACAGCGCAACTATTGCTGTTACACAGAATGTGATGGTTGCCCTAACTACTTTGTGATGTTTGTAAACTTGCAGCTTGTGTGCCACCTGGCAAAATACTTACAAGATCCCAAAGGCAAGACCTATTGACTATGCCAATGCTTTTTTATTTTGTAGTTAGTGGTTATGTTTTTAGGTTGAACGTAAGTGTACGACCTCTTGTATACTTTTAAGTATACTTCTTCTGTGAGCTTAAACCCATTTCTTTTGCTTGTTTGAGTGTCATTTAAAACCCCTTCCTTGCTTGTGGCCAGTCATGACTCTTCATCCCTTCTTTTTCTCTTTGGGAGCAGGGGAACCAACTACTGTATAGTTACGCTTTGTCTTGTTTATCTCTTCTTTAGGAGATTTATTTTTCTTTGTTTATTGCTTGTTCTTGGCAAAGCTTCCCTTTTCATTTGCAGGCCCACTTGTTTATTTAGTTACTTGCTTTCAATTTGCAATGCTAAGGTAGCCCAAACTCAACCCAAAGGTATTGGAGGCTTTACATGAGTACCAGCTACATTACACAAGGACAAATTCATTTTTTGTAGGCACAGGGAGATTAAGTGGTGTTGAGCCCACGCTGTCCCTCGAACCCATTTCTTCAGTTCTAAAGTTGGCAACCGTAGTGGTTGCGCCACACCTTCTCCCTGTTCTACCAGGTTTAGATAGAGCACATGAGGCATTGTATTCCTTTAATTGTTGAACCGCGGCACCCCGTGCTTTATGTTTACATATGGCAGCTGCGCCTTTCTCTCGTTCTGCACGCTCTTTACAATTGAGTCGAAGCAGATCAGTAACGTGTTTAAACAAAGTATTATGCTAGAAACAGTGAGTAACAAGATGCCTCTCAAGAGGTGGAAATATACAGTTCTCTAAAGCAGCAATTGTTGTTGCCACTGTGGCCAACATTACTGACCCTCTCACTGCTCCACTGGCTTTTCACTGTCTTTATCTGGCAAACTGACCTTTCAGGATATCTTCCAATATTTATTTTAGGCATGACTTGCCCCTATTTACACACAAGAAAAATATCAACATTAAACTGGTGGTAAAGTCTACAAGCAACTGGTTCCGCAGAGCGAAATCAGTTAAGATCAATAAGTGCATAGTGGGAAACCGTTCTGCTGAACCCCTTTCAGTGCGTACATGGGCTGGGCGGAAAATGTCACTTTAATAGACATTTAAACGTGGGTGCAAATAACCTGTATGTGTGTGTTAATTTGGGTAGCATCTATACTTAATAATACATCGGCAAAGTCACTCCTTCTGCCTGCCAAAGGTCACACCAGAGTCACACCTGTTGACTGAAAACTTCAGGAATGGTAAGAGGACCCATTAACAATCCCTGTTATCTTTTCTAGCAGAATTGTTCGTTTGACCCTCTTGCAGTAGCATTTACCATATACACCAAACCCCAGGGGCTTAGCTTGTGTTTGATTTGGCTTTTTCTTTTGCAGACAAAATGCGGAAAATCTGAACAGCTTTTCGGAGAAGCGGTGCAAACGACACATCACCACAGTAGTGCCCATCAGGAGCCCACAACATTCCTCTGTCCCATCAGCCAAACCTTTATGCGTTTTCACTTTACCCAAAAGCCTTAAACCCACCAAAAAGGCTCAAGCTAACTGTACTTTTACAACTGCAGCTAACACAGCAAAACACCGACCAACCCAGCAATAGCATCCATAAAGAGGAAGATGTCACAGCCATACAAGTGCACGCTACTTAGTAGGTTGTCTCTAAACTTATAGTCAGGGCTACTATAGTCACGTGTCAGGGTTGAGTAAATTATGCAACAAGAAAAGGTAACATATGCGTCATTATGCGGTACATTTTGTGACAGTATTACGTCATTATTTAGTCATTTTTAGATTGAGCAGATAGAGGAAGAAGGTAAATAGAAGTGCTTTAGTTATATACAGGGCCACTGGAATTATGTGTCTGGAAAGGACCAAATTGTAGGGCAAGATTGACCAATTTATGTAGCAAGAAAAGTCCAATTAGGCATTTACAACCCAATAGCTCTAACTCTCGAAAATGCGAGACTTATTGCTATGCAAATGCTTGTTTTTAGGACTTTTGGGGGAGGGGGTATTTTGTTTTGGGGTTTTGGAGGGAGGGGATGTTTTTTTTTTTTGTGAAGTAGTGGAGCACTTTACTCACCCCACCACTTTCAAAGAGTAACAGCCTCCCCCGGTCAGCGCACCCAAGTCACAAGTGAAGCACCCAGCAAGTCAAGCACCCAGAAACCAGTAGTAGGACTGCCGAGGAATCAGATGCAAGATGCATACATAGCAGGCCTGTGAGAGTCCGGAAGACTCCTCCGTCCCCGAGGCTCATCCCTCCTCCGAAGAGTACATCTCAGGGCTCTGAAATGAAAGGCAGACAAGGCCCGACCAGTTTTGGTAATTTGCTCCCAGAAATATCTCGGATATGTTTCCCGTGCCTGCCGCCTGGATTGTATCAACAGTTGGAAATGCTGTTTACTGCTGAGAGGCATTGCTCGCACGATTTTCATCTTATTTTGGTGAAAAGGAAACTGGAACATTTAAGCCAGGGCAGATGAGATAAAGCCGGGCTACGTTCTTTTCAGGAAAGATTAACGTTATGTTCGTGCGAGCCACAGCGTTTGTAGCCGCGTGCTGAGGCCTACGCCGGTGCTTAGTAGTGGATATGTATTATTAGAATGGGTGTTGATATCCGTGTGATCTATGTGTGCATTTGCTCAGATTTGTGTGCTGTTTATGGCGTTATGTTCTATTTTCTTACCCACGCATGCACCCATGTATTTTGATGTTATGTTAGATGTTATGTTCTTTCTAGGTAGCGAATATATGATTTTATTTGTAAATTAATGTTCGTAAACACGATCCACAAAGCTTTTAGTCCTCGCATAGAATTAACTTTTAGCTGGTCTGTAGTCCAAGACCTTTTGTGGACAATACTAATACTTACAGTTGGCTGTGGGTAAACCCTTTGATTACCATTAGCTGGGTTTCATGTCAGTCTCATTTCCTCACTTCATATTTGAAGGCTTTCCTTCCTCATTTTGTATTTCTCCCCCCCTCCAAATAATATCATCTTTAAAATTCTTGTCAAGTGGATATTGGCGTCCTTCATCTGATTGCATTCAGGGGACTACTTTTCCTTTTTCTATCAGCGCCCCATGGCAGTGCATGTGCCGTGCACGTAGGTGTCACCTTGTGTATGCAGATGCACAGCATGGCACAGTGGCCATTTTTGTTCTCTCAATCGCGTTTTGCTGCTTCTCTCTCTAATCTGTGGTCTTGTGCTCTCCATATGTCTCTGTCACCCCCACCTTGCCCATTCTTCCCTCACTCCTCCTGGCTTTATTCTACTTTTTTTATTTTAAAATCACTCCACCCTCCATTGCTCCTCTGTCCCTCTCCACACACTCCTCCACTCCCTCCCATTCTCTGGTTTTAAATTACATTTATTTCCTTTTTGGAGGGCCTGACATCTGTATTGTGCTACAGATCTGTTGTTTTTCACTAGATACTCTTTCGTGAATATATTTTTTTTTATTTACCTCTCTAACTTGGAAAGGTAAATTAAATTAACAGAAATGGCGACTTTTATCTGCATATGCATGGTGACAATGTTTGTTTTGTGTTTGCTTATTTTGTTCCACAGATTTTTTAACCAATGTGAAATAGCATTCCTAAAAAACTGGAAAAGTCAAACAGTTAAGTAGCATCTTTGAAAGTTGAAACCTATTAGCCTTGCCAATTCTTGTTTCCCTAAGTAAGTGTTTCTCACTTCCGTAAGTTCATGAGTAAGTCACCCACCTAAGATAATAAGAGACAATTATTCACTGAAAATCTACTCTTCTGCATCATGGTCAGAGTGTACATTTATAATGTTATGCTATAGTCAGTGTTGTTGTAGTCATATATGCATCTCTATATGTTTTAGCCTATTGTTAGTGTCTGTGTCCTTAATTGTAAACCTGGCAGAGGAAGGTTTTAAGCTCTACCCACTAAGGTACTATCAGCCACCACCCAGCTACTAATTACAAGGTAGATGCGGAGCAGTTGATATCACCAGTCAGATGGCTTTGTCCCTGCTATTGCCATGTAAGAATTGGTTGGTGTAGGAAATTGTCATCCTCTGCATAATTCCCTCCCTCAATACTTGCCTTGTCTTTTGCTGGATTCAAACTCTGTGCACTTAACCCCCGCTAAACAGCAGTAAACTGCCTGCTCTCCCCCTTTAAACATGTTTAAATTGGTTTACCCCTGATTCAAATAATTAACTTGCCTATAAACTCCCAGTATATGGTGCAGAGAGTGCACCCAGGGCCTGGAAGTTAAATGCCATGTTTGGATTGCAGCACCTATTGTGGCACTCACAGGGTTGGCCTGTAAAACATAACTTCAAGCCTACCATGTGGATCCTGACTGCAGCAGCCTAAGATCGTGCAGCCAAATCTGTCACAGTAACCCTTTTTGACAAGTGTTGAACTCTGCTTTTAGATATTATTAAGTCACCACTACACCACAAGGAAACCTCATTGCCTACATTATGTGGTGCCTGATATTTAAAAGTGGAACATGTGTGAAATTACTGATGGCATGTATCTCCGGTGACTAGCCTCCAAAAGCTATTTTCACTGTCCCGGCTGTAGCTGGATACTGGAAAATGTCAAAGTACAGATTACTAACTTTGATCTGTAACATTTGAAAGGAAGCAGTTAGAATAGTCATGCAAAGTCTAATGTTCATATTTATAAAACATGCAATTAATTTGTGAAGTTAGATGTTTTCTACACGTTTATGAAAAGTAACTTCAACAAAATTGCCTTTCCTTGGCTGAAGCTCTTAGTGGCTCATTTGCATTAGCCTGCCAGCAGCTTCCCATTCAGTGCTTCACTTTATTGAAACGTAAATACTGCTCCCAAAGCAAAATAATGGTACAGGTCTGGTTCCAGAATGGGTTGGTTGTGGGCATTTGATCCCTATAAGCTTGGGATCGGCAGTTGGGGAGGCTTCAGGGACTTCATGTACTTGAAAGGGGCAGTGGTGAGGCCTACCAAGTCACAGTTTTGTGTAAGGAGAGACCTGGGATGGGTAAGCTCTCTGATCCTGTACACGTAGTAATCAGCCTTGTTCCATTCACAGGGGTGGGGGAGCTGCCCAACCCAGATTGGTGAAGCTTAGGAGATGGGAACTGCTCATTTACCTGAAAACACCCCTGACTTGCACAGATGCTCCCTACAATGGCAGAAGGATTCTAGCATCTTAGTTTTCAAATAGAATGGAGCAATGTGGGATTGCTTGAAGTAAGGCAAATAGTATGTGCTGCAAGTGGGGAGTGTTGGCCCTGGAAACTTTTTCATCATTGGTTGGTGGGTCCTCAAGAGGAGTCACCACCAACTGGCTAGTGAAACCTGCAAAGCGGTCACCTCACCCCCAGCTCGTCAAAACACTTTCTGGACCTGTGGAAGATCAGAAGAGGACTAGGTCAGCTGTTTGTTCCTGTGTGGAGACCTGGAGGCCTGGATCTGCTCCCACTTGCAATAAGGACTAAGAATTGGACTCGAGTGTCAGTTGGCTGAACTGCTGCGTGGCTACTGTGACACAAAACTGTAAAAGGTCTTTTTTCCTAAAGTGACCAGTTGACCAGTAACAACTCGACCTGGACTGGACCCTGCTGGGAGCCTCTGCTGGAGTAAGTCCTGGCCCCTAAGTGTTGCCTCTGAAGTCCTGGATACATCTGAAGTAACCCAGAGGAGCTACTCCACAAACCTTGAAAAGTGGGGACTTTGAAAATATTTGGACTTCCAAGCCTTCCGGAGCATCAGCAATCCCTCACAGCAAAGACTTCCAGATTTGATGCCACTTTGTCAGAGACAGTTTCAGGCTTTTCAAGGTTGAGAATTTTGAGCACCATCCACAAGACTAAGTTAGAAAGTAAAAACTTTGACCGGGGCAAACACGTTTGGTGTATCCAACCTATGCTCCAGTGTGGTCGGCCTGAAATCATTCTTAGGTCCCGGTCCACTGCTCCAATAGACATTCATTTGTGTGATTTACTTTATGGTGATATTTTCACTGAAATCGTTACAAATTAATATCTCTGGTTCCCCTTATTGAAGTTCTTTAGTTTTGGTGCCATATTTTAAATTAAAAGTGACTCTATTTTTCTAATTTGTTTTGGGATTTTTATTGTATGATTTTGACTTTATGTCTGAGGCACTGCATGAAGTCTGTCTGTTCTGTACCATGACTACCAGTTGTTTGAGGTCAAGTTAATTTAGTGACTTTGTTGTTCATTCTGAAGCATTTGTGTTATTATTCCTTGAGGTGGATAACTGCCCACCACAAATAATGATACACTTTCTCACAGCTGGAATTATTCATCAGCAGATCTTCACATGGCCTCAAGAGGTAGAAAGGTGGTGGTGGACAGGTGTTGGGGCCCTCCAGCAAAAAGTTGCTACTACACCCAGTACCCATCTCACTGGGGCATATGATTACAAGTTGGAAAATTCCCGCTGGTGGTGATTGCTTACCTCTGAGAAAGTAAACCTAGGAATTACCAGAGTTCCTAAGGACTCTGAACCTCTAAGGACTTTCCAAACCCCCCTCATATTGGCTTGATTGCATAAATGGAATCCTGGGATTTTTCAGGGACTGTGGATCTCAGGAGATGCTGATTTAGAAAGTTTATCCTTCATGGACATAGGCAAAAACAGGACTACAAGCATAATGCTGCTTGCTTTGCCAAGTTCCTGTCCACCACCATCTTGCTATTTTGCTGCCAACAGCCTCCAAACGTCCCTTCCCGCATAATTCAAGGCTATGATACACTCGCGGATGATAGTGTGCTTTACAAATACACATTACATAACAACATTACAAAACATGTCATTTAGCACAGACAACTTCTGTGGTGAAATGTTGGGCTCTGATGGGTTTCAGGGCGGCGTATCCACCAATAATAAAGTCTTGTGTGTGCTTATATTTGTGTATTTTTTCTGTGTGTGTTTGTACTTATGCTAGTATCCTTTTATGTGTGATTATATTAGAGTGTGTTTTTTATTTGTCTGATGAAATATGTATGATAGAGTCTGTGTGTTTATAGCTCAATTTTAGTACGTGTTTTTTTTCTCTGCCAGTTAGTCGATGTTTAAGAAGGTATGTGTGAGTCTATGTCTTCGTGCCTCATTTAAATTAGTCAGATAAGGGGTCTTCTGCAAAAAAAGCAGATGTCCCCACCGCTCAACCACTTGGTCCTAGCATCAATTAAGAGGTATGAGAACCATGGCATTTCTGACAGCAGAGTCTCAGATAGCGAATCCTCAGAAGCATTTTACTGCAAATCCAGTTCCCGAGCAACCATTGGCTTCCTGGCACCAGAAGATCGTCCTTTATAATGCAGGCTTAAAAGCAGTCTTTATTCCTGCCTGTACCCACCTTGCACCACTTGCCAGTACAACGCAAGTGTAATGAGAAAGGGAACCATCAGTTGTCAGAGAAGTTCATATTAGTATTTCAAAGACAAGCTCCAGCTTTCCTGGTAGCACGTTGATAAACAAAAAAAAAACTGTGCCCGGTCCCTCATGCTGCCATGTTGTTGCAAGCAATATTCAGTGGTTTTGATGAAAGTGCATCCCCACTCTGACTCATCCAAAACCCATTCTTCTACTTTAATCTCCAAAATAACCCTGCCTAAGCTCTTCCTTCCTCTTCCACATATAGCTCACCCAAATCCCAGTTTACTACCATAAGCTCCCAACCAACCCAACTAAATTCTCCCTCATTTATCTCACATTTGACTCATCCTAGACCCCTCATGCTACTATGATCTCCCCTACCCTTTCCCCAGACTCTTCCCTCCTTTACTCATCCCAAGCCTCATCCTATTACTATGAACTCCCAATTAACACTTCTGGATTCTTCCCTCCTCTATCCCTCCATTACTCTAGTCAATCCAACTAACAAACTCACATATCCTCTGCTCAACTTAACTCATAATAATACTAAAACTGAACTCATATTTCCCTATACTAATCAACCACTAATTCCTCTTGGGCTCCGGAGTAACGTGCTACTCGCCAAAAAGCGCTTTGAGGCCTTGACAGGAGTAGTTAGCGCTATATAAATACTATTACAATACAATACAATATTGGAAACAAAACTTTCTATGACCATTCCTTGCCCGTGAGTTTGGAACTCTAATTTTGGCTGTAGTGGGGGATGTGGGATATCTGCATCCCAGCAGTTTGACTGTCACTCCACCAAACTTTATATGAGCCAGTTTGTGTTTGCAGCTGTTAGAAATGGTGTCTCTAGTTGGCAGTCGGTTTGCACCCTGTCCAAATAGGGACCCTCACTCTAGTCAGGATAAGGGAGATACCCGCTCAGATAAACCCTGCTCACCCCCTTGGTAGCTTGGCACGAGCAGTCAGGCTTATCTCAGAAGCAATGTGTAAAGCATTTGCACATAACGCACAGTAATAAGTAAAACCCCTACAAAAGGACACCACACCAGTTTTAGAAAAATAGCCAATATTTATCTATATAAAAAAAGACCAAATACGATAAAAAATCCAACATACAGTAATAAAAATATGAATACTGCAAGATGTACTTAACAATACAGTTCCTTGAAGTGAATAACTCCACCTGGGGCTATCACGGCGTCGTGAACAACAAAACCAAAAGTTCAGGCTGGCCTCGGAGTTGCGGGCCAGCTGCGGTGTCGGGAAGACCCACAAACAGTGCCTTGGATTCGCAGGGCGTCGTGATCCTCGCGGTGAGCTCCGGAGAGCGGCGTTGCTGGCGTCGGTTCCGGAGTCGTCGGGCCCTTGAAGTCACGCACCTCAAGGATCGAACTCCGGGCTGATGAAATCAGGTGCGCTGGCGGGGATGGCGTCTGGGCTGCGGTGCGAAGCGGGACGATGCGACGTGCGGTGCCCACAGGTCACGTGCAGGCAACGGCTCGGTGACGGCGTCCAGCGGCATCGGTGAGACCAGGGCTGCGGTGTGAAGCGGGGCGGTGCAATGTGTGGTGTTCACAGGTCACAGTGCAGGCAGTGTCATCGTCGTTGTGGAAGCGCTGTCGTCTGTAGGCCCAAGCCAGCGGTGCGGGACGGGACGGTGCTTCGTGAACCTCACGAGCGGTGTCCACAGGCCACGGTGCAGGCAGCGGCGACGGTGTCAGCAGGAGTGACGTCGTCGGGGATGCCCAGGCTGCGGTGTGAGCAGGTGACGCCGGAGTGCGGGGCCCACAGGTCGCGGTGCGAGCAGCGCCTCAGTGAAGTCGTCCGATGACGGCGTCGGTGAGACCAGGGTCGTGGTGCGAAGCGGGGCAAAGCGACTCCGTGCGGCGTCGGCAAGTCACGGTGCAGGCCAGTGGCGTCGTTGCCGGCGTTGCAGGGGTTTCTCCTCTTGCACAGCACAAAACACACAGTTCCCAGTGCTGCAGGTCGAGGAAACTGAAGTCTTTGGTGTCCCTGAGACTTCCAACAGGAGGCAAGCTCTACTTCAAGCCCTTGGGGAATTTTCTCAAGCAGGACACACAGCAAAGTTCACCCTTTGCACTCTTTTCAGGCAGAAGCAGCAACTGCAGCCAGTCCAGCAAAGCAACACAGCAAAGGGACAGTTCTCCTCCTTCAGCTCTTCAGCTCTTCTCCTGGGCAGAGGGTCCTCTTGATTCCAGAAAGATTCTAAAAGTCTAGGATTTTGGGTCAGCTTCTTATACCCTGTTCTGCCTTTGAAGTTTCCAAACTTCAAAGCAAAGTCTCAAGTGTTTGCAAGATCCTTCCTTGTCCAGGCCAGGCCCCAGACACTCACCAGGGGGTCGGAGAAGGCATTGTGTGAGGGCAGGCACAGTCCTTTCAGGTGTGAGTGACCACTCCTACCCTCCGCTCCAGTACAGATGGCTAATCAAGATATGCAGGCTACACCCCAGCCCCCTTTATGTCACTATCTAGAGGAGAGGTGTGAACAGCCCAACTGTCAAACTGACCCAGACGGGGAATCCACAAACAGGCAGAGTCACAGAATGGATTAAGCAAGAAAATGCCTACTTTCTAAAAGTGAATTTTCAAACGCACAAACTTAAAATCAACTTTACTAAAAGATGTATTTTTAAATTGTGAGCTCAGAGACCCCAAACTCTGCATGTCCATCCGCTCCCAAAGAATCTACACTTTAATCAAATTTAAAGGTAGCACCCATGTTAACCTTTGAGAGGGACAGGCCTTGCAACAGTGAAAAACGAATTATGCAATATTTCACTGTCAGGACATATAAACCACATTACTATATGTCCTACCTTAACCATAAACTGCACCCTTCCCTTGGGGCTACCTAGGGCCTACCTTAGGGGTGTCTTACATGTAAGAAAAGGGAAGGTTTAGGCCTGGCAAGTGGGTACACTTGCCAAGTCGAAGTTACAGTCAAAACTGCACACACAGACACTGCAATGGCAGGTCTGAGACATGGTTAAGGCGCTACTTATGTGGGTGGCACAACCAGTGCGGCAGGCCCACTAGTAGCATTTTATTTATAGGCCCTGGGCACCTCTAGTGCACTTTATAGGGACTTACTAGTAAATCAAATATGCCAATTATGGATAAACCAGTCCACAGTACAATTTATATGGGGAGCACTTGCACTTTAGCACTGATTAGCAGTGGTAAAGTGCGCAGAGACAATAAACCAGCAAAAACAGAGTCCAAAACCAGGAGGTCAGAAGGCAAAAAGACAGGGGAGACACACCAAAAAGCTGCCAGGTCTAACAGTAGCCATTTGTCATTATCTATAGGCCTGATTTATAAAGCCATTTGGGAAAGTTAATTTGACTTGTATGTGCTATTGGCTTTTGCTAGAATTTAAAAAATCTCAGATTTTATTTATAAAATGTATATTCACGTTCACAGGGTGATTTACTCACAGAGTATTACATTAACTTGTTGGAACATTAAATGTTAGCAGAGCTGCTCACAAGGCGGGGAGAAAACAATTCATATCACTATTGTTGTAATATTTGTGCGCGTAATTCAGTGTGCTTTCAGCCATGATCTAGTCCCTGTGTATCAGTCCCCATAGTCTTGCTAAACCCTGACAGAACCAGCCAAGCACTATCTTTGCAAGGACCTGTGCGCTATGAGGACCGGTCCCAAAGTGGTTCTAGGTACTTTTGAGCAAGTGTATTAAAAAAGTAAAACTTCAGTTATATTTTCACTGATCTGCTTTATAACTCCAGTTAACAAATGCATGTGGAGTTATAATAGTAAATACACACTTCATTACGTGTGCGTGTATATATGCGTTCTAATTTTTGTGTGTTTTAGAGTATGTGTCCCAGATTTAGTAACATTTTGCGACAAGCATGCCTCATAAAAGTGAGGCAAATAGATGCAAAGTGTAGAACTGAGTAGATCTAAATTTTTCTTTCAGGTACAAAACTTGTTTTGTGCGGGAAAGTAGCCCTAAAATAATGCAAACTAGCACTGTGTGCTACTTTGCGACAAGATGTGCGTCAAGATGTGCGTCAAGATAGGCATTCCCATTCAGCTAGCTATAGATTTTGATGCCAATCCCTTACTACTCACATTGGTAGACAGGGATACAATGCAATAAGTTACCTTTTCTCGAGGAAGGTGTAATGTTGGAGAAAAGTTTTATTTTCTCCAAACTGTCAGATTTTGCATGTGTGCTTTACTTAACAGCACATTTACAACTCTGGAAACACATTAAGCTTTGTCTAAGCATAGTATTCGATAATATAAAGGTATCCTGATATAAAACAAGTGTTAGACACTAAAAAGAACCCGTGCATTAAGGTGCCAGGGTGTGTGCATGGGACTAAGCAACCAAAAGTACGCCAGTGCAGAATGAGAGGCAGAGCCATATCCTAGTAGATTTGGAGCTGTTCTCTCCCTTTGATGCAACAAACCACAGCAAATTTGGTTGCTGCGTCGTATCAAATCTAAGTAAAAATGCCACTTTGAGTTTTTATCTATGTATTATCATCTCCGTTTTCATGCGCTTGAAGTCCTGTATTAGGAGCTGTTTGCCTGTCCTTGCCTTATTGCTTATGTGTTTACTTGAAAGTGTTAGTGACTTTGTGCAATAAAAATATTTCTTATTGTGCACGTCCATGGTGTGCGTTTCTACATTTGTTGTTGTCCATCTTTACATAGTTAGTAATTCCTAAGTCTTGTGAGTGCGGTGTTATGGTACATCTTACTATCTTCTATTTCTAGGGATTACTGAAAGCAAAAGTTCGGAAAAATGCAGGCCCCAAAACGCATAGAGGTGGAGGTTAAAAGCCAGAGTTTTGTAATAGTCTATTCATTTTCTGATCTTGATAAAGTAACACCGGCCCTGTAAGAGATAAAGCCTCATCTTTAACACTTTTCTCAAGTTCCCAACTAGACTACTACCTCTCCCTCCATCTCTTCCCTTTGTTTGTAGTTTAGTAAATGCAGCTATCAGTGCTAAATATTTTCAAAGGCAAAACTAGGGCCAGGATATACTATTATTCGCAAAACAGAGCCTTGTGTGAAAAACCGTAGAGCTACTTTCCACAAATAATATAAGATGGGACGGCACCCATGATGTAATCCGTGTTACTCTTACAAAACAATAGCTGCTCTGTGTGACGTCAATCTTGTACTGTGGTGAAAAGGCGAGCCGGCAGTATCTAGTGCAGAATTTTACTCGAGGTAAACTCTCAAGTACAAATTCCTAGTGGTAGACAAACGCGGGAGTCAGATGAGCAAGATGTGTGTTTTCATGTAAAGCAGTGTTGTCCAACCTTTTTATCGCCGCGGACCGGTAAATGTTTGATAATTTTTCCGTGGCCCGCTTGTCCCATTGTGTGACAAGCGGGCCACGGAAAAATGATCAAACATTTACCGCCCGCCACAGTGGGGCGGCCCGGTGCCGATTGATCCACGGACCGGCACCGGTCCGCGGCCCGGGGGTTGGGGAACACTGATGTAAAGGACACGTTCTGCATAGATATATGAGGAGATATAGTCATTGAGCCTTTTCTTGTGCTTGGTTTCACGTAAGATTAGGATTTGGTGCCAAATTAGATCACACTTATTTAGTAGATTTGGATTTTCCCCATAGTGTATGGTTTTTGCACTTCTCCACCCTAGGCATACCCCTTTGCAAAAATTGGTGTAAAGCCATATTAGCACATGCAAGGTGATTGTCTCTGCTATTTATTTGACGAGTGCCCAGAAAGGCTTTAGTAAACATGGGCCTAGATATTTGCATGCTGTAAAATGGATAAAAAAGTTGTATGATGAAAATTATTTTTTCAATTTGTTGTGCTCCAGAAGCTGAAAATGGATGGCTCACAGGCCTGGGCCTCATAAAACTGAACCTCTGAGTGTTTTTTTAAATAAACAATAAAACATCATAGAATTGTGGCACATGTTGTTTTCGCATTCTTCATTCCATTTTTCAGTCGTCATTTAGTGGTAAAATATTTCTTAGTTTACAATAAAGTAGTCTCCTTTTTATTTGACCAGTTTTAGTAGAATTCAGTGTTTGATGGGGTAATATATCATCGTTACGTATTGCTTTCATTAAAGCTCTTGAGAGAGAGAGGAAATTAACCTTGGTAGGTAGTGGTGTTTTTCAATGTTGAAAAACAATGCAAATAATAAAATAATGAAGCACCTTATTCAGCAAACTCTCACTGTAGACACCTGGCCCAGAAGCCACAAGTTTCAAAGTCATAAACACAGATTGCTGTAGCACTCAGTCTAAGCTGCACATACCTTGTCAGAGGATCACAAGTGCACGGGTTCAGTAAAACCCCATAGCATGGTGGTAGGTGTATACCTGCCATTCATCTCAGTGTTACGGGGCCTTGATAAAGACACACATGTATGATCTTTTCTGTGCTGCGTTAACTGAGTGCTATCACAAACTGTGCTGCTTTGAACTTAAAATGTAACAAGCTGCTATTGGCTGCATAACATTTTACACTGTCAGAAGCTCAGAGATTCTCACTTAACCTTCCTCAAGGTGACCTATGGATCAGAGGCTCACACTTGCATACCAGCATTTGCACCTACTTAAACCCATATCTATATAAAGGCTATATTGTTGAACCTCACCATTATACCGATTCGGAACTTGACCAGTCTCGACACGCAGTTAGTCCCCATGTTCAAATAAGACAAAAGATCATCCAGTTTGACACTGCACATCAGATACAAGGGCAGCCACAACTTTCACCAAACCACTGCCATCAGCACAATCACTCACATAATAAACACAAGCATTTGCAATGCAATGAGTCTTGCATTTGCTCGAGTTAGAACTATTAGCATTGTAAACACATGACATATGCATGCCTTTCACTAATGAAATCAAGCGGATTTTAATAGGCAAGCCCATGAACGAATGAAAGTGACAGGCGTGACATGGATGTGGTTAAAAGCCCAAAGAGAGATTACAACAGAGACGGAGCATTTGTGCGCTTGACCCTAATGAAAGAGAATATCATCCCCCTGTGCGGTAGGAGTTCCAACACACCATGCAATAAACTAGCTGACTTAGGATTGGTGAAGTGTCAAGGAACCCACACCACCACTGTTGCACTGCACAGTAACACCCTTAACATAAGCCAATTCCACACAGGGGTCCACGTGGGGGTTCACAGGACCTACCTCCACTAATTTCACTGTAGGCAACCTTTTACCCATAACACATTGCCCTCATTCTCACTGTCAGTCACCTAGGCATGGTTTGTCTGAGAAAACCCCTGGGAAGGTTTCCGTGGACAAACCCACAATTGCAGATGGACTGTACACTGGAAAGTGCTTAGAGCCCCAGTAATCATGGAACCTATCTTACATTGATCCCATATAACATTGCAGAACATCACAATCTGAAATTCAACAACACATGCTGGCTTAGAATACATTTTATATTCGTAATAAAAGGTGAATACGAGTGGAGACAAGACAAGTCGTGATGTTGGTTTTGGTGCAGATACAATCACCTCTAGATGGCCGTCGAGATAAGAGAAAACTGAGAAACTAAACCCGGTCCAAATTTTCTCCTTGTTAAGATATCAAAGCCTCACTTTTTGGGTCTAAGGATCCAATATATCATAAGTGGTCCATGTTTACAACATTCTGGTATATTACTTTTGTCATTAGACTGTTACATCTGTCTGTGTGGCATATCTAAGCCTGCGATGTGTGCATTAAACATTTATTTATTATTCTTGAAGAACCTTTTAGATTCACAGGTCACAGTAAAGAGCAGGTCTAATAATGGAAGATGTTCATTCTCCAGGCTATTGGCACAAACTCCCTAATAGGACCGTATAGGTTTGAATGCAAAGATGTTAAAAATCATACTGCTGTGCAAAAAGAGTGGGTCATATCATACATAGGCGATCATGTGTAGTAGAGGGCCACACTTAACCCCAGAGTGTGAACTCTGTAAGTCTTGCACTGAACAGTTTATGCAGTGTCCAAGTCGCATTATGAATTAAGTAGAATCTTTTCTACATAATGATATTAAGATGTTACACTTTAACGGCATTTTACAAATAAATCCCAGAAGTTACTTTCACCCTCAAATATCTTTTTGTAGTAAAAATAAAAGTCTGACAGTTGTTTCCTTTCGGTCTTATTGTATATTACTTTGTATATTTCTATGTTCTTTCCATGCACTTTTCATAAAGGTTACCACTTTGGTGTGTTGATCCATGCTAAAAGGCATTCATGTCTTTTTGACATTGATTCGCACATGGCTGGACAGGCTCTTCCCAGTTTGAAGTCGATGCTGTGGTGCGATCAGATGGTCCGAAATAATGTTAATGTACCTGTTAAGCGCACAGGTTTCCGTATTTATGAGCACATTCACAGTAAGGCCCGTATTTATACTTTTTTGCGCCGCATTTGCGGCGTTTTTTGACGCAAAAACGGCGCAAACTTGCAAAATACCATTGTATTTTGTAGGTTTGCGCCGTTTTGCGTCAAAAAGCGGCGCAAATGCGGAGCTAAAAAAAGTATAAATACGGGCCTAAATGCTTCCAAGATGATAACGTTAGGGGTTTAACCGCATATATTATATTAATTGATAATCACGAGGAGAATCAATATTTTTAAGGGGGAGTATTTTGAACGAAGGTAGGGAAAGTTGACTTTATACTACATTGACATACTTTTTTGTATATGATTAGTTCCTTGAAAAACTAACAAAAATATTTAAACAAAATGATGTCATGCCTGCATAGAGGGTAGGGTGGAGTACTCACAGGACTCACAGCAGCCAAATACCCTGCAGCCATGTCTACAACACTTGCACGTGCAGGCCACAGCATTTCCGAAGGGACTGTATAGTAACTACGCAGACTAGGGTCATTATGGGTGACAACTTCAGCCAGTGGGGGGGTTTCATGCACTAGCACTCAGCATTCCAGAATCTGTAATTTCAAAATACCAATTATATGTACGCGTTAAAAGCCTCAGCATGCAATGTGCAAACTGGCTAAAACCAGGATTTCTGAACGGAAACAACGAAGACAAGGTTAGCAGCTATGGAAAGTGGACTACACATCCCATCATTCATTTGTACATCTGTTGCGTAGCTTCAGCCGTACAAGCGGTCACGGGGGAACTTTTGAGTTTGGTGTTTCGATATCTGATTTCCCATCTGAACATGCTATGGTGACCCGGAGCTCACATCCGCCCACGCGGTGTGAGAACCACTCCCAGCGTTTGGTCGGCCTCTTCTCACGTCCCGGAGCCCCACATTCCGGGGGCTGGCCTCGCATCCTGTTCACAGCTCTGTCTTTTCTCGGTCCCAGCCTTTCGTGGTTGTATGTTTTTTCACTGGTTCCCTCGCTCTTCGCCTTATTTACACACCCCACCACCCCTCCCCAGGTCGGAACAGTCAGGGATTTATTTTAAGATGTCTGGACTAGCAAAGTTGCTGGACTTTTGATGGGAACCAATCCCTGGGACACTGAGTCCTGGTCTACCATAAACAAGGAAAAGGCTAAGTATTAATGTTTTGTGTGTCACATAAATTAATCACTGGCAAATATATTTCTGCGCCTTGAAGTAACCAGAGGAAGGCACATATCACTTTATAAAAATGCCTTATAATAAAAAATAATAAAAAACAGCCGCACTTGGGGCCGTGCCACGGTAGCCGCTTTTAAACGACAACTAGTCAGTCACCCTCCACTTGTTGATTGCTGCAGACAGGTACTAGATCAGAGGCATAAGTTATAGGTGAATCGTGCACTATGGAAGGCGTGTTGTCTACTGGGTAAGATGTTAAATGTAATTCAAAGAGTTTGGAAATAATCATTCCCCTTTGTTATGAAATTGTTTTTCGTTATTATTAATGTTTCACTACGAAAACTATTTTCTACACAGCATAGGGTGACCACAGATTTTCTCAGACAGTCTCGGTTTCCAGAGGACTTTTCCGGTGTCCCGAGAGATTTCTTAATTTTGAACACGTGTCCCAGACTGTGGGGGCAAAGGCTAATGATATGTAAACTAGGCCTGTAAAAAAAAAAAAATATATATATATATATATATAAACATTATAAAATTAATATAAACAGTGATCTCCCAGGCCTTGGCCTACCACAGGAGAGGGGAGCTGATTTAAAAAGGGCAGTTGTCCAGATTTATTTGTTTCTATGCAAATAAAAAACATGTTTTTACCCCAGGAGGGGGTGGGAGTCCCACCAGGTCTAAGGGGCAAGGTTCCCATACCCTGCCTTCATATGTTTTTTTATAACCTTTTTCTGAGACCTGGGACCGAGTCGCCATGTCTTAAAACGGCTGCCACCACATCTGTGCTGATGTGTTGGCAGCCAATGCGATCATATCTTTCTGCCTTTATATCCACAGCTCCTCTGTGGCGTGAAATATACAAATATTTTTAACCTTAATTTCTCAAAAACTGCAGAGCAGTTTTACGCCAAAACACAAAAAGCATGCCCTCTGAACCAAGATCTAGCTTTCTGCCAATTTTGGTATAATTCCGTTTAGCTGTTTTGGATCTAGCAGTGTCTAATTTTCCTATGGAAATTTGCATGGAGAAAAAACATTTTGTGACCCCCATTTTTCAGAGCCTCTGCTTTTCGGATA
Source organism: Pleurodeles waltl (assembly GCF_031143425.1). NCBI lineage: Eukaryota > Metazoa > Chordata > Amphibia > Caudata > Salamandridae > Pleurodeles > Pleurodeles waltl. The sequence continues at coordinate 638,401,130 of NC_090446.1, read as the reverse complement.
CATATTTATGTGTATGTATAGGCACACATTTACGAAGCTACAAAAAGCTGTGACGGCCCTACATAGAAGACTAAAGGCTGCAGCTCTACTTTTATGTCTGGTGTATCCCAGTTTCTGCTTCTCGAAATGTGGTCGCCCTAACAGAGCAAATATTTTAGGGGGGCACCCAGTGTACGTCTTTAAGTTCTGATGCCTTGATTCTTACAGCACCTCCAGCGAGACACTTACATTAAACAACTGTAATGTACAATGCTGCTTAGAAAGGCTGTGTCTTAATTGAAAGAGATTCTAGATGCCTGCCTTATGTACACAGAATAAAAAACAAAATGGAAAGATCAGTTCTGAATATATATAATAGACAGTGTCAACACATTCTGTAACAGAGGAGCATTCAAATAGACTGCATAAACAAGCACAATGTAGGATCTGAACAACTTTGTTGTAGTATCCATTTCCCTGCATCATCACAGATGCCCAAGCTATAACGTAACGTAAGAAAAGATAACATAACATAGCAAACCTCAGAGTTCAGCTTTTGGTTGAGCCCGTACATGATTTTATTAAAATGTGTGAATCACAGAAAAACAATCCTGGGGTCTCTCAGTATCAACCAATGAGCCAACCTTCGAGAGGCAGACATCACAAACGTCTCTATACAATTTCATATGTTTCCGAAATTAGTGACATGTTCATAAATTCGCTGATTTTAACTAAGGGTTAGTGTAATTCGCGTAGTTCTGTGTACCTTAATCATGTGGAATGACCTAAGAATTCCGCAACACTGCACTTGAATTTTGTAACATGAGTAATTCTGTGTTTAGTGCTATTTCTTGGTGCAAAAATGCCCCCTCCCATCCACAATGGACGCAAGGATGAAATAGCAAGTAAGAAATAGCGTTAAATGCAGCAAACACAACTAGCGAATACGAGCAGCCATTTAGCGGAATATTCGTAGCGAAAATGCAGCCTCATGTTAAAAACGGACAGCCTACTAATTTCTCTTTTACCTTTTGTTAATTAAGCAAGAGAACCTTAATTTCTGTAAGAAACGGGGCTACATGAAACAGAAAATGAATAGCTCTTAATTGCACGACCTGGAGTAATCATGCAGTTATCATAATTCTGTGTCAGAGTAATGCAAAATTACCAACATTTCTCCGATGATTGCAACGTATTCAAAATTCTGCCCGGGCCTAATTTTACGATGTAGGTGCAAGGATAAGCTCATAGGAGCGAGAGAGAATGACAAAATCAACACAGGCATATAGTTTCTACAAGGTACACATGAATCCAGTAAACATGGTCATGACACGTTAAATTAATTAAGCATTAGGCTTGTCAACTCACAGTTATCAACATAATGTAACAACTAAATGAAAAACATCCAATAATAATTTAAATAATTTCAATCTATATTTTAGTCTCCTTTAATTCATAAGATATTTTTTACTGATTTCTTTAATGAGTAGTGCCTGTACTTCTTTAATTGAACTGTCAAAACCTTCATAATCACAATGATGTCAAATAGACAGTGGGCTACGTATGTCAGTGAACATCGCTTTACTTCCATGGTTGACCTAAATAGAGCCACTGCCAAGTGTGTTGATCTGCAGGTCACAAGTCTGAATCCTTGCAAGGCAGTCTTATTGTGAACTGCTGGGAGTAACTGTGCAGACATTGATATACTGGGTGGTCCTAAAGTTATTTCCTTTTCCATGGGTTTCAATGCACACATTTACCATCTGCCATAAGCATGGAGGAGAATGTGTGGGTGAGGACTGGGATAGGGTGGACAAAGAGTGGAGGTGAGAGTAGGGTGACCACCTCCACATAATTACAGATGCTTTTTTAAATTCAAGACTTCTATTTGCCAGCTTTATACATTTTGTGTGTTGTAGTCTTGTTTTCCTTCCACTGAATTTAATACACAAACACAAATGAAAACCATGATTTTTCTGTACAAAGTTCAGGACTGGAGTCTGTACAGATAATGACTTGGAGTGAGGTGGTCACCCTAGATGAGGCTGGGGAGGAAAAGTGGGAAATCTGTCTGGCAGGAGAGAGCATCATATTTCCCTACTATTTTTTTTCTTCAGGTCAGTCAGGGGCCAATGAATGAATCTGGGCTGTAATGAAGCTCTTTCCTAAGGTGATAATACTGCCTGGATTTTTCAGCTGCTGAAATTGGTTTGCTGTCCCTGCACCCCATAAATCCTTGAGGAGAAGACTAGGGGTGGGCAAAGAATTTCGCTCTGCCGGTGGAGTTTGCAGAGTTTTGCCCACTCCATGCAGCGTTCTGAAAAACACTGCAAAGTGACATGGAGCAGAGGTTTTTCTGTACAGCAGCTTACCAACGTTACGTTGCCGAGTGTGAGCGAGAAAAATGATGCACTAGACCACCTTTCCGCAAGATTTCTGAACTCGTGGGTGTGGCAGGTCACTGCCGCTCATGTTGAGAAAGTTGCTTCTCATGTTGTGAAACCTGGTGCTCGAGTAGAAAATCTACTTGAGTGGCAGAAAGAACCAGCACCCTCAGGCATTCTACCTGATGCTCTTTGCCCTGACTTTACAGTGCAGGAGAAACTCCTAGCAATAAAATCAGTGCAGACAGCACGATGTACCAGACTCTGCCACTCACAGAACTCCGTGTAGCGTGCTGGAGTTTTTTCAGCACTTCGCAGAGTTCTGCCTATTGCGACTCCACAAACTCCGCCCAAGCCTAGAAAAAACAGCCTGCTAATTTTTCTTTTACCATTTGTTAATTAAGTAATATACCCATAAACTAGTGTAAGCAGGTTTTCTTGTTGCTCCCAGAATTTCTGCAATAGTCAGAATTCATGGAATTCTGAATTTCTGCAGCTACAGCATTTTCCCCATAATCATGGATTTGAAGCACTTGCCTCAAACTAATTTCTGCTGCATAATTTGCATATTTGATTTTAAAAAAACTAGTTGAAAAAGATCAAATATTACTAAATGAAAAGCACAGCACCTTGTTACATGCAGTGGACATTCCTTTAAAAAAGTTAAACAGTGACCTTTCACTTGAGTATGCTGTATTCAGGTGTTAACCTTATGAAAAAGGCTCTTCAAGTTTGCCCAAACAGAAATAATAGTTGATAAAATGACAATATACTGCAACCCTACTACCACACATGGTGCCACGTTATGCCACATAATTAGCCTTTTCTTGACTCATCATTTTGTCAACTCTGTAGATAGTCATTGGTATTAATGCTTTTAGCCTAGTGTTAATTGGTATGGAATTTGACAGCACAGAATCTAGACTCCTTGCTGTACTGGATAACATTAGACTGGAAGTGGATCAGGGCAAATCCTCCCCTCTGACACTACTAAATCTCTCTGTGGCTTTTGATGCTGTTTCCCATAGATAAAAAAAACTTCATGAAATTGGACTTCACTCCAAAACCCTACAATGGTTTGGCTCCTTTTTTAAGAAAAAGAACGCAGATGTCCAGTTAGACACCTTCAGATCACATCCCTATGCATCCAAATTTGGAGTCTCTCACTTTTCAATGTATATGTTTTGTCTCTTACGAAAATTGACAGAAAGTGGGACTTTGAGGGGGGCAGCAACTGGAAGAGACATTCTTTTGGGAATGCCTACCAGGTATCCCTGTTAGATCCAGAGGGTCAGAGTAGAAGTAGTGAGGTGGACCGAGTAACAAGTGTTAAGTCTGCCATGGTAAGAGACGGCCACTTTTCCGGCACCGGCAGACCTTGCTCTGAATGAGTCAGACACCCAGTTCACCAAATTCCCAGATTTAACACACCTAGAAGGCATCTTTGAGGGACAGCAACCAAGGCTGAGATATCTGTGGGGGAGTCTGACGTTTAGGTAAGGGGACAACCTGATGGTTGGTGTCAGTTGACTTTGCCCTGAGCACGGTCAGACCCTTGGTTGCAAACCTGAAAAGCGCAACAGTAACAAGTGGATGCATTTTATGAGTAATGAGTAAGAAAGAGGATAAAAAGAGTACAGTGTTTTACAATCATAAGGGTCAGGTTATAAAGAAATGGCAGGTGTCCCCACCAGTTGTCACGCAGTCAGATATAAGTAAGGAGGAGAGAGTGCGAGGTCTCTGCCATATTTTTGACATCCCAATACACACCCCTCAAGTGTCCCGTAAGTGGGGGAATAATTAGTGTTGATAAAAGCACAGGCGGGCAAAATAAACAATCCCAAAGTAAGTGAAGATTGATAACAAATCCCTATGAATGATGTTGATGATTCTCTGTGGCAGGAAACAGATACCATTGAGTTAAAAGTAATATTTAATTGGACTCACGGGCAACCCCCCATGCCCATGCAACACCGCGGTTTGAATTAATAACACAATCACCCCTTGTATTAGAGGCTCTTCTTGATGCATTTCACAGATATTCATAATTTCCCAACCTTAAACAATGAATGGCTCAACACATCCCCGAGCACCACAAGTAGTTATCTACATACATGACAATGTTATAACACGCATTGCATCAGGTAATAATCAGCTCAGACCCCCCATAAATTAATCCGCCCCAGACATCACCATAGAAGAGGTGTTACACAGATTGGCGATAAGTGTGTCTGACATTCACCAAGTTGGTCTCACAACAATATATGTAAAGTCAGGTAACACTGAGTAAGACTGTTCCTGAACATCACTGCTATAGGTCAGTAACAGAGGTAAAGGTAAAAATACATTAAGAAGAGAGACGAGAGCTGAAAAGAGATACACAGTGCAGCGGTCAGACTGCAAGAGGCACGCATAGGAAACACCCATCCTGTTGGGACCATGGACACCCCTCTGGACCATATGATAAAAAACATTCCCTTCAGATAAGAAAAGAATACTAAAATATTGTAAGCAGTGGCTCAGGGGCACTGAAGATCATGCCCAACCATGGCCAAAGGAAGTGACATTTGATGAGGACATAGCTGAACACACATTGACTTACATTCGCTCAACGTGCAAGAAAAAAAAGACAGAAAAAGGAAGGTATTCTATCACTATGGCGGTATTATGTCATGCAAAGACAAAAGGTAAAGTCAACCGCACCCGAAGAGGTATGGCACAAACACAAACAGGTGTCTTTTCAACCCTTTGATTTAGCGACTGCAGAAGATTGCATACGGCCGGGATGGGGTGACCCAGATTGGAGCTCCCCTACATGGAAGAATGCCTTGCAGTCTGGGAGCAGTATGCTATAGACAAACCAACTAAAGTGGCATGCAGTACTAGGCAGGTTCCAAGGTTAAGCCTCAGGCCAGGAAGCCCTCGACTAATAACTCAGTTGCCCCTAATTTTTAAGGGAGGGTTAGTGCCAACATACAGGCCATGGCCTCAAATGGACAAAGAGAATTTAAAGAGAGCACTGCCCCCGCTGTCTGAAGGTGTGGGAAAATGGATAGGATGCTTTGAAAAACACACTGCCGGGCTCAACCTTGCCTTAGGCGATGTCAAAAGCTTGCTCAGCTCATTAGTGGGAGACAAAGTAAACACAATTTTTGTTAGGGCAGGGTTCCCTCAAGTGACATAGATAAATACACAGTTTGATGGATCATCTTTTAACAATGTCCACCAACATGTTTGGGATGCACTCTGGTGGACATATCCAGATAGACCAGACATTGGAGCCCTTACGGCAGAAAGCATAAAGCCAACTGAGGCTATTGCAGAATTCATTACTAGAATGAAAGAACGATGGGTGCAGGAGGTAGGATGTAATGTGGAGAACACAGGGGGAAATGCAATTTTGTTTTGTAATGTATTAAAGCGAGGCCTTCCCACCGATATACAAGCAAGCTTAGATGGAGTGGTGAGAATAGAGGCTAAACCATGGCACGAAATACAGGCCTACATAATACATTATTTTAAGCGAAAACAAGAAAAAGACAAGGAAAGGACAGAACAGGCAGTAAGGGCCGCAGCTAAGCTGGTGCAACAAAAACCTAAGAAGCTGAGTACAGAAGAGGCACTCATGACTGCACCACCAACGACTGTCGCAACGCCAGTGCAGGTACAGGCACCAGGAGGACAACCAGTAAGTGATACAAGGAAGGGACAGGGAAGTTTTATAGGAGAGCATGGGTCGACACAAGGGAAAAAACAAGGAAGCTATAGAGCAGGACAACAATGTTATTATTGCAGTAAGATGGGCCATTTTGCAAGAGAATGCAGAGCCAGGAAAAATTATGAGTACAAGGTTGGAATACCCCACAGGGGCAGGTGAGGCCTCAACAGGTACAGTGGGCACCCCAGCAGCAAGCAGTTCAGGGCCCCCCACAGGGCCCTCAATCCCAGTGGGTTGCACCACTAGGGCCAATATCGCAGTGCGGGCTCCAAGGTGTCAGCAGCACTACGGGAGGACAAGCACAGGTTCAGGTGGTAGGAGTAACAGTGCAAGGAGGCAACCACTTCTATGCATCACCCCAAATATTCGGGGAAACGCCAGCTCAAAATTATACCCAATGCTAGAGCCCGCAGATGACCACTGTCTGTCCAATACTATCGGTAACCCGCAGGTCAGATGAGGAACCCACTGTGACGGTAGCCATAGAAGGGTGCCCCTACAGGTTTTTAATCGACACTGGGGCCACCAAATTGTGTATAAAGGAGGGAACACTACCACTTTCTTGTAACTCAATGCACACACAAGGGTTTTCTGGGGCGGTGAGGAGGGTTCCATCCACCAAATCAGTAAGCATGATTGTGGGTGATATACAAATTGAAGGGCCACTACTATACTCCTGAGAGTCACCAGTCAATCTTCTTGGGAGAGACCTAATGAGCAAATTGAACATGACCATCTCCTTCCTGGAGGATGGGTCAATGGTATGTTACATACCAGGTGTCACACCGAGCAGAATATTGTCCCTCATAGCTCATGAGGAGCTAGGACAGCAGGTCAGAGCAGTTACTTTTGATACAGAGGCTTTTTTGCGCAGTATATATGCCTTGATAGTGCACACACCAGCGCTTCGAGGGAAAACAGTGTAGTTACCAAAGGAACCTTTGTTCAGACCTTACGAGCCTGTAGATCCCAAAATAGAACCTGAAATTATATTGGAAATATCCGCCCTTGAAATAAGATCAACAAATGCCATGCTAATGGCAGCTGACAGAAGACAGGAGATGTGGGCATCAATAATATTCACAGATCCCAGGGTTAAATTAAGAGAGATATCAGATGAAGAAATGTTTGATGATTGCCCACAAATTGAGACAGTCGTGTTTGAGATGGACATTGCCATTAGAGTACAGTTACAGTACAGGACAGTGTCCAGACATGCACAAGACAGAACAATAATAGAGAAAGATTTGGCAAAAAGTCCCAGAAGTGTTGTGGACAAAGGAACCATATGGTGAGGGACTGATCAAAGGGGCTGAGCCTGTGAAAATGACATTGAAATCTGGAGCAATACTGCCCAGGATACGCCAGTACCCCTTGTCCAAGGAGGCAGAAGAGGGCATCCTCCCTACAATACAAGCATTACTTGAGCAGGGAGTAATATATGAGAGGTCGACACCGTGCAACACACTGATTTTTCCGATACGCAAGGCAAAGGGGGGGACTTGGAGAATGATTCAGGATTTATGCTCCCTAAACAATGTAGTGATACCAGAATTTCCAGTGGTACCTGACCCATCAGTCATACTGACAAACATTCCTAAAGATGGTACTTATTTTTCTATGGTTGATTTGAAAAATGTGTTTTTCAGCATTCCACTGCATTCTGACAGCCACTATTTGACTGGATTCACATTTAGAGAGACACAGATTTGCTATTGGCGTCTTCCCCAAGGCTTCTGTGAGTCCCCACGCATTTTTAACAGAACAGTGAAAAAGGATTCAGCAAACTTAAATTGCAAGAGTACTCTGTTATAATTTGGGGATGATATCATGGTTTGTAGCGCTACTGAAGACATATGTAGAGATGACACCATTTGGTCTCCTCTGCATGCTTGCAGAAAAAAGTTACAAAGTGGACAAAAATAAATTGCAATATGTGCAGACATAGGTCCACTATTTGGGACAGATAATATCTAAAGATGGGAGGAGGGTGACAGTTGATAGAGTGGAGAGCATCAGGAAAATGTCTAAGCCCACAACCACAAAACAAATGCAGAAGTTTTTAGGACTCTGCAATTATGTGAGGCAGTGGGCATCGATTATACCACTCTGACCACACCACTTCTAACTGCTTTGAAGGAGTCACACACAAATGCAAACAAAATCAACTGGACTGACGAAAGGGAGACAGCCTTCCTGGACCTAAAGAGAGCAATCACAAATGCTCCAGTGTTAGGTACACCTGATTATAATAAAAATTTCTACCTCTTCTGTCATTGTAATGGAATAACTATGACAGCAGTACTAACTCAAAAGACATCTATGGGACACAAACCAATTGCCTACTACAGTGGGCTGCTAGATCCCGTCATGAAAGGGCATTATCCATTTGAGCAAGCACTGGCTACAGCAGCTTTTGCAGTTCAGAAGAGCACCACCATAGTGATGGGATCACCTTTAACACTGTATGTAGAGTATGCAGTATGCGCTATCTTGCAAAAGAGCAATAGCACCCTTACAACTCAAAGGGTATCTGGATATGAAGTAATACTTTCAGTACCATCCTTGCAAGTGGTTCAATGTCACACAGTTAATCCAGCTACGTTCTTTGCACACCCAGTTTCTGACAATGAACAAGTACAGGACAGTGCCACTTACACCTCAGAAGAAGAGAGTAAGGTAGGAGAAGACCCCATTTCTGGGAGCATGCTGCTCTTTGTTGATGGATCCTCTTTCATAGATCAGGAGACTGGGATTAGACACTCAGGAGCAGCCGTTGTAAAAGCCAAACAGCAGGGATCGTATGACACCTTACAGATAGTGAGACAAATACCACTTCCATCCCATTTCTCAGCACAAGCTGCAGAATTAGTGGCCATCATTGATGCGCTCCAGCAAGACGAAGGATTAGAGGTTACCTTTTATTCGGATTCAGCATATGTCACTACCACTGTGCATTCTAGCATTCACAGGTGGGAAAGGAGGGGATTTCTTAAATCTGATGGAGCCTCTGTAATGCATAAAGATTTATTGGCACAATTGATAAAGGCTTTAACTCTACCATCCAAGGTAGCAGTTATCAAATGTGCAGCACATACCAATCAGCAAGGGGTAATGCCTTGGCACACTGGGCAGCAAAAGAAGCAGCTAAAACATCTCCAAATTATAGTGAACAGGATGAACACACATTAGGGATGAAAACAAGCAGACAACAGAATGCTAATGAATTACCACCCCCATACACAAAGACAGCACAATTACATTTACGCGAATTGCAAGAACAAGCACTACCTCATGAAAGGTAGCTGTGGGAACAGCAAGGGTGTATACAGTCACCAAAAGATTTTATCTATAGGCAAGAAAGCACAGGTAAACCAGTAATACCACAAGCCCTGTTATATACACCTCCCTGCACACACTGCCAAGGAATATCTTCTTGCTACGCTGCAGACAGATTGGTTCATTCCACAATTATCTGAAATGATTACTATGTACATTGCAGAATGTGCAGTATGCCAACAATACAGCCCTAGACCCACACTAAAAGTAATTACCTCAACAATACCACGTCCGACAGGTCCATTAAAAAAATTACATTTAGATTTTGTTGACATGATTGAGAGATGTAACAATCACAGATACCTTATTCTGGTGGTCTGCCCTTTTTCAAGGTGGGTCGAGGCAGGACCATGTGTACATAACGACGCTAAAGCAGCAGACTATTTTCTGATAAGAGAGGTGATACTTAAGTGGGGAATCACAGAAGCGATCCACTAAGATAACGGCACATCTGCACCTCTCTAGGAATAAAACATAAATTGTCATCTGTTTATCATCCCCAAAGTAATGGTATAGTGGAACGCCTTAACGGCCTGTTAAAAAAACAAAATTAGTAAATTATGTGCCGCCTTCCAGTAGCTTTATATGCCCTCAGGAACCAACCAGGAAGTGATCATCACTTGACCCCTCACCAGATAGTGATAGGATGTCCTGTGCCGACTCCCTTAACGATAGCTCAACAGAAGACAGATGCTCAAAAGACAGCTGAGGTTTTAGGACAAGAGATGAGTAGTTATTTATCTCAGTTATTGAAGTCTGTCAAGTTCTTCTCTCAACAGGTGTTACGACAGGAGAAGTGCACCACCAAAACCCAGCAGACCAGTCCAATTTCCGTGGGTCAGCAAGTGTACATCGCAATTTTGTACAGCGATGGGGAGACAGCAAGTTTGAGGGACTCTACTTAGTTACCCAGAGCACCCCCACAGCAGTGAAAGTGGAGGGCAGGAAGCCATGGATGCATCTGTCAGATGTTAGATTGGCCCCTGCTTCATGTCACGCATCACCATCTTCACAGGAACTTTTAGAGGAGGGCAAAGAAAAAGACGAAGGACAACGTCCCTTTCAAAGAGGCCAGCGGAGTTCCTATTCGATACTGCTAGTGGACAGTTATGTATTTCAAATTTTGTTCTTCTGTTCTTGTCTTGTTATGGTAGCAATTGCATTTCAATGGTATTTTAGCCTATGCATGGCAATATGTCAGTATACTAAGCACTTGCAGAGAGAAGTATATAAGTATGAATATGTATCCCATAATATCCATGTTAGTTTGCTAGACAATATGTGGTACCAGCATATGACAGAGATAAGCATGCAGACTACTAATAAGTCATGTTTTGTTTGTTCCCTGATTCCACATGCTAGTGACACAGACAGGCTGCAATTGTCAAAAGAGGTACCCCGAATGTTACTCAATGTTTATTACATCTGTATCTTTGCAGAATGCGAGCACGGACGCACATCCTTACAGATAAGACAGGGAGCGTTCCTAGTAAACACCACACAATATGAGGAGGAGTTAGCCAATATAATGAATGTCCTGACAGACAGAAAGGAGTTAATAGTGGAGTTAGAAACAATGGCTGAGACAGGGGTCATGAGGTATAAGAAATGGAAAACTAGAATATTAGAGCAGGGATTGCTGGGAATATCACAACCTACACTTTTCTGTAAAAACTACTCAGCCACACCTATCCCCTATGTTTATCAGGAGAGGCCATATTTTCTAAAAAAAAAAATGGATCAGCATACCTCCATGGCCAGAGGCACCATGGCGTAACATTTGGATGTAGAGCTCTCTCTCTCTTTATGGATGGGAAATCAGAGTGACAATAGCACAGAACAAAAATGTCAGGCTATATGGGACAAAAATATATATAGATTAACCTGGGTAGAAACGCCATCCACTCTTCGAAAAGGTAGAACACCAATTGTTTTCTTTTCATGTTTCAGGGGGAATGGAACGGTCCTGGTAGTGAGGAACATCAATTGCATCACCACATGGTACAATGCTGACATGCAATGGGGCACCTCCAGTTTGATGGACTACTATTGGCAATGCGGAGAATGGCTGTATACGCGACTTCCTTATGTATGGAGAGGTATTTGTTCTTTGGTTAATGTGTACACCCCCTCCTTGGTGATTCCAGGGGTGGACATCTCAAAGTTACATGACCATCCCATGAGCCATCCGACTACCTTGCTACACCATCGGAAGAAGAGATCTCCAGATTATTTAGGCACTATAATCTGGAAAGACGTTCCACAAGAGCACGGGTTGTTCAGTGATGCCCAGTTGTTCTTCCGAAGCATCTTCCCATTTGTCCAAAGAAAAGGCAACTGCCCACTGGCTGCAAATAACCTGATGTGAACTGATGAAGGCCATTAACGCAACTGAAGATGGTTTCAATTCAGTCAAGGAAGAATTGCGGGCTGTGAGGGTGATGCTTATGCAACATAGGTATGTGGTAGACTTGATGACTGTCATGGAGGGTGGGGTTTGTGCCAAAATTGGAACTGCCTGCTGTACATACGTGCAAGCTAACGATGCAGACAACGGAACAATAACGGAGGCCATACAGACTCTACATAACTTATGGAAGAAGATGGCAGACGAGGGGGGTGCCCCGACTAATGCTTTTCAGGGTGGTTTGTATAGATGCCATCCTGGTTGTCAGGACTATTTAAGGGGTTATTCCCGATCCTTGTGGTGATTCTTTTGGTGTTTTGTATCTTCCAGGTAGTGGTAGGATTCTGCAAGAGGATTAGCCAGAAGTTGAGTAGGATGTTCACTATCAGGGCAGCCAGGAAAGTGCAGGAGGACGAGGACAACATATACACACTAATGAACGTATGTAGCAGGGAAGTTGAGGAAGTAGTTGAAAGTTCAACTAAAGGGGGGAATGTTACTGAAAATATGGAACAAGGAGAAGGCCCACTTTTGCTAATGCATGAATTAGGAGGAAAATGTGCAGAATCGTACATGATCAGAAAAGAATACAGGCCTAGAATGTTCATCATGTCCAAATAGAGAGCCCAGGATAGAGAGGATGCAGGGGTGCAAGGACAGGGACAAGCAGAAACATTTATTCATAATGCGGCTAGACGTAGAAGGCCATAGAAAGCTTGAGCCAAAACTTGATAACACACACACAGGGAGGGTGCACATTCCAATCCACGTTCACAAGGGAAAGTGTACACCATGGTGGTTTTGGAAAGGGAACACAATGAGCTTTGATGCTTGAAGGCCAGCAGCTGTGCAAGGGAGGACAGACAGAAATGGTTCCAAGCATGGAGTTAGCTGAGAAAGGACGTATTGATAGGCTTCAGAACGTGAGATCAAAAGGCACTGTAGTTATTAGCAAATGTGTCCATGACAGTTGTGTAACCCTCGCTTTTCTGTAAATGCGTAATTAGATGCTTTCCCCAAAGAGAAATGTGGCTTTGTGCTAACGTAAGTAGAGAGAACAATGTACCAAGCAAGCGCTTAAATCGAAATGCATGACAAGTGATAAGACGCATTCAAGGTATCGTGAGCATATAAAAGAAGCTATTTGTACTGACAATGTTGAGTGCGGTATCAGTCACAGAACTGTGCTGCCCTCTCAGCCGTCATTCATAAATGCTCACATTATTTGCCAGAGTTGTGTTGTTCTTTCATTTCCTGACCCTACAACAGTCCGCTCATTTTCTCATCTGACAGCAGCCTAATAGAAACTCTTACCCTTAGACTTTCACCTTACTGTCAACCACCTAAGGTTTAGAAACAAACTACTATAAAAAACCTCAGTGTATCAGATAGAAGCCTTTGGAGCATCTCAGCACCGTGATATTCTCCCGGGGATGAATGGTGCGCTCTACAAATTCCATAAATAGATTGGAGTGGGGCAGAGTGCTTTGGATTGGAGTGGGGCAGATTACAGTGGGGTATATTGTTTTGGGGTTTGGCTTGGAGCAAATTGGAGTGGGGCAGACGAGTGCAGCAGATTGTTTGGAGTGGGGAAGATTGTGCTGGATTAGAGTGGGGCAGACTGGAGTAGGACAGCTTGTTTTGGATAGGAATGCAGCTTTTTTTTTGGAATGGTATTGGGCAGACTTTTTTGGATTGGAGAAGGACAGATGTTTTGGATTAGTCCAGGGCCGAATGTTTTGGATTGAGTGGGGCAGATTGTTTTAGATTGGAGTGGGGCAGATTGTTTTGGATTGGAGTGGGGTATATTGTGGTGGATTGGACTGGAGTCGAGTGGCTTTGGGTAGAGTGAGGTGGATTGGATTGGGGTGAGGTGGATTGGATTAGAGTGGGGCAGAGTGGAGTGAAGCGGATTGGAGTGGGGCAGATTGATGTGGTGCAGAATGGATTGAGGCCGATTTTTGGAATTTGAGTGGGTCAGATTGGAGTGGAGTGGGTTGGAGTTGGGCAGATTGTTTTGGATTGCAGTGGGGCAGATTGGAGTGAGGCAAATTGGAGTGAGGCAGATTGTTTTGGAATGGAACGGGGCAGATTGCAGTGGGGCAGACGGTTTTGCATTGGACTGGGGTGGAATAGAGTGGGGTGGAGTGTTTTTGATTGCAGTAGGGCAGATTGGAATTGGGCCTATTTAAGTGGGTCAGATTGTTTTGGATTGGAATGGGGCAGATTGGAGTTGGGCAGATTGTTTTAGATTGGAGTGGGGCTGATTGTTTTGGAATGGAGTGAAGCAAATTGGAGTGGGGCCAACTGGGGTACAGCAGGGATTGGAGTGCGACAGAATGCAGTGAGGGAGATTGGAGTTGGCCAGATTGTTTTGGATTGGTGTGAGGCAGATTAGAGTGGGGCAGATTGTTTTGGATTGGAGTGGGGCAGATTGCAGTTAGGCATATTGTTTTGGTTTGGAATGGACAGATAGCGTTGGATGGGGGGGTGCAGATTGTTTTATTTGAATTGGGGCAGATTGGTTTGGATTGAGGTGGGGTGTATTCTTTTGGATTGGTGTGGGGAAGATTGGAGTGGGGCAGATTTTTTGGATTAGAGCAGAGCAGATTGGAGTGGGACAGATTGTTTTAGTTTGGAGTGGGGTAGGTTGAAGCGGGACAGATTGTTTTGGACTGGTATGGGGCAGATCGAAATAGGGCAGATTGTTTTGGGTTGATGTGGGGCAATTTGGACTGGGGAAGGCTGTTTTGAATTGGAGCCAGGCAGATTGTTTTGGATTGGAGTGGGGCAGATTGGATTGGGGCACATTGTTTTGGATTGGAGTGGGGCAGATATTTTGGATTGCAGTGGGGCAGATTAGAGTGGGGCAGATTGTTTTGGATTGGAGTGGGCAGATTTCTTGGATTGTAGTGGGGCAGATTAGAGTGTGACAGATTGTTTTAGATTGCAGTGGGGTAGGTTGGAGCAAGACAGATTGTTTTGGACTGGTATGGGGCAGATCGGAATGGGGCAGATTGTTTTGGATTGGTGTGGGGCAAATTGGAGTGGGGAAGTTTGTTTTTAATTGGAGTGGGCAAATTGTTTTGGATTGGAGAGTGGCAGATTAGAGTGTTACAGATTGTTTTAGATTGGAGTGGGATAGGTTGGAGCGGGACAGATTGTTTTGGACTGGTATGGGGCAAATTGTTTTGGGGTAGTGTGGGGCAAATTGGAGTGGGGAAATTTGTTTTGAAGTGGAGTGGGGCAGTTTGTTTTGGATTGGAGTGGGGCAGATTGTTTTGCATTGGAGTTGGCAGATTTTGTGGATTGGAGCAGGGCAGATTAGAGTGGGACACATTGTTTTAGATTGGTGTGGGGTAGGTTGGAGCGGGACAGATTGTTTTAGATTGGTAAAGGGCAAATCGGAAGGGGCAGATTGTTTTGGGTTGGTGTGGGGCAAATTGGAGTTGGGCCTATTGTAGTGGGGCAGATTGTTCTGGATTGGAGTGGGGCAGATTGGAGTTGGGCAGACTGTTTTAGATTAGAGTGGGGCTGATTGTTTGGGAATGGAGTGAAGCAAATTTAAGTGGGGCAACTGGAGTAGGCAGATTGTTTTGGATTGGAGTGCGACAGAATGCAGTGAGGAAGATTAGAGTTGGGAAGATTGTTTTGGATTTGAGTGAGGCAGATTAGAGTGGGGCAGATTGTTTTGGATTGGAGTGGGGCAGATTGGAGTTAGGCATATTGTTTTGGTTTGGAATGGGTAGATAGTGTTGGATTGTAGCGGTGCAGATTGTTTTTATTGAAGGGGGAAGATTGGTTTGGATTAGAGTGGAGCAGATTGTTTTGGGTTGGTGCAGGGCAGATTGGAGTGGGACAGAATGTTTTAGATTGGAGTGGGGTAGATTGGAATGGGGCAGATTTTTACATTGGTGTGAGGCAGATTGTTTTGGATTGGTGTGGGGCAGATTGGAGTGGGGATGATTGTTTTGAATTGGAGTGGGGAAATTATTTTGGATTGGAATGGGTCAGATTTTATGGATTGGAGCGGGGCAGATTGTAGTGGGACAGATTGTTTTAGATTGTAGTGGGGTAGGTTGGAGCGGGACAGATTGTTTTAGACTGGTATGGGGCAAATCGGAATGGGGCAGATTGTTTTGGTTTGGTGTGGGACCAGTTGGAGTGGGGAAGATTGTTTTGAATTTGAGCGGGCAGATTGCTTTGAATTGGAGTGGGGCAGATTGTTTTGGATTGGAGTGAGGCAGATTTTTTGGATTGCAGTGGGGCAGATTAGAGTGGGGCAGATTGTTTTGGATTGGAGTGGGCAGATTTTTGGGATTGGAGTGGGGCAGATTGGAGTGGGACAGATTGCTTTAGATTCTAGTGGGGGTTGGTTCGAGCGGGACAGGTTGTTTTGGATTTGTATGGAGCAGATCGGAATTGGGCAAATTGTTTTCAGTTGGTGTGGGGCAAACTGAAGTGGGGAAGATTGTTTTGAATTGGAGCGGGCAGATTGTTTTGAATTGGAGAGGGGCAGATTAGAGTGGGACAGATTGTTTTAAATTGGAGTGGGATAGGTTGGAGCGGGACAGATTGTTTTGGACTGGTAAGGGTCAAATCGGAATGGGGCAGATTGTTTTGGGTTGGTGTGGGGCAAATTGGAGTGGGATTTATTTTTTTGAATCAGATTGTTTTGGATTGGAGGGGGGGCAGATTTTTTGGACTGGAGTGGGGCAGGTTAGAGTGGGACACGTTGTTTTAGATTGGAGTGGGGTAGGTTGGAGCAGGACAAATTGTTTTGGACTGGTATGGGGCAGATTGTTTTGAGTTGGTGTTGGGCAAATTGGAGTGGGGAAGATTGTTTTGAATAGGAGTGGGGCAGATTGCTCTGGATTCGAGTTGGGCAGATTGGAATGGGGCAGATTTTTTGGATTGGGGCAGATTAGAATGGGACAGATTGTTTTAGATTGGAATGGGGTAGGTTGGAGTGGGGCAGATTGTTTTGGGCTGGTAGTGGGCAGATAGGAATAGGGCAGATTGTTTTGGGTTGGAGTGGGGCAGATTGTTTTGGATTGGAGTGGGGAAGATTGGACTGGGGCAGATTGCTTTGAATTGGACTGGGGCAGATTGTTTTAGATTGGAGTGGGGCAGATTGGAGTGGGACAGATTGTTTTAGATTGGAGTGGGGGTATATTGTAGTGGGGCAGATTGTTTTAGATTGGAGTGGGGCACATTTGTTTTGGATTGTGTGGGGCAGATGGGAGTGAGCACATTGTTTTGGATTGGAGTGCGGCAGATTGTTTTGGTTTGGTGTGGAGCAAATTGTTTTTGATTGGAGTAGGGCAGATGGAGCCGATTTGAGTGGGTTGGGTTGGGTTGGGAAGACTGGAGTGTGGTGGATTGGAGTGGGTGAATGGTTTAGATTGGAGTGGGGTGGATTGGATTGAGAGGGGTGGGTTGGATTAAGTGAGGTGGATGTGTGTGGGTGAGGTGGGGTGGATTGGAGTTTGGTAGATTGAATTGAAGAGGAGTGGATTGGAGTGTACTGCATGATTATGTGTTAACTCATAATTTTGGAAATTGCACCTAAGAAAGACACAATGTCACTTTGCAACATTTAGAACAAGATTATCTTCATCTTCTTAGAACAGTGCCCTGGAGCAATAATAAACCATGAGTCCCAAGTTATAAAATGAGAGTTGGCAAAATAAAAAAAACAAGTTAACTATAGAAAATAAAACTTTGGGGCATATTTATACTCCGTTTGCGCCGGAATTGCGTCGTTTTTTTTTACGCAATTTCAACGCAAAACTAACTCCATATTTATACTTTTGCGTTAGACGCGTCTAGCGCCAAAGTCCATGGAGTTTGCGTCATTTTTTAGCGTGGACACCTACTTTGCGTTAATGAGATGCAAGGTAGGCGTTCACGTCTAAAAAATCGACTCCGAGACATGTGCGTCGGATTTATACTCCCGGGCAAAATTCACGCCCGGGAGTGGGCGGGTCAAAAAAAATGACGTACGGCCGCTTTTGCGCCGTTTTTTAGCACCTGCAAAAGGCAGGCGTTAAGGGACCTGTGGGCTCTGAAGGAGCCCAGAGGTGCCCTCCCATGCCCCCAGGGACACCCCCTGTCACCCTTGCCCACCCCAGGAGGACACCCAAGGCTGGAGGGACCCATCCCAGGGACATTAAGGTAAGTTCAGGTAAGTGTTTTTTTTTTTTTTTTTTGTGGCATAGGGGGGCCTGATTTGTGCCCCCCTACATGCCACTATGCCCAATGACCATGCCCAGGGGACAGAAGTCCCCTGGGCATGGCCATTGGGCAAGGGGGCATGACTCCTGACTTTGCTAAGACAGGAGTCATTTCTATGGGGGTTGGGAGTGAAAAAAAATGGCGCAAATCGGGTTGAGGCGAAAAAATTGCCTCAACCTGACTTGCCCCATTTCTTGACGCCCAAGCCCCATATCCCCCTACGCCGGCGCTGCCTGGTGTACGTCGTTTTTTTCCACGCACACCAGGCAGCGCCGGCGGCTAACGCCGGCTAACGTCATTGATTAAATACGGCGCCCGCATGGTGCTTCAGAATGGCGTTAGCCGGCGCTAATTTTTTTGACGCAAAACAGCGCAAAAGCGGCCGTGCGTAATTTTTTTTGACCCGCCCACTCCCGGGTGTGAATTTTGCCCGGGAGAATAAATCCGACGCACATGCCTCGGAGTCGATTTTTTAGACGTGAACGCCTACCTTGCATCTCATTAACGCAAAGTAGGTGTCCACGCTAAAAAATGACGCAAACTCCATGGACTTTGGCGCTAGACGCGTCTAACGCCAAAGTATAAATATGGAGTTAGTTTTGCGTCGAAATTGCGTAAAAAAAACCGACGCAATTCCGGCGCAAACGGAGTATAAATATGCCCCTAAGTATTCATGCATGAGCCAGAGCAAACTTCAGACTAGGTGGTGTAGGTGCCATTGTGGTTCGACGTAAGACAGAGCATTTTATATCACCTTCTCATAAGTAATCAGCTTTTAGCCTATCATTCTTCTCTTATACTTCCTCAGTTTGCTTCCTACCTCAACCTTCCAAAAACAAGCATGAAAGTAACTTGATTTCTAGCCATCGATATTTCCTCCTCCTTTCTTCCTATTAAATTAAACACTTCTTACGTTTCATCCTCTGCATGCCTTAGTGCCTCTGAGTTTGCCTTACCCTTGCAACAGCCGCGGCCCACCCTTTCGGGATGAGGCGGGCATGCCGCCCCCACCTTTTGCTACTCGAGAAGAGTGTCTGTCAGGCTGAGCAAAGGTCAGCCTGACAGACACTCTTCATTTTCAGGTCAGGCAGCCAGGAGCTAGACATGAACTACTTGTGCAGGCTGCCTGAACTGAACTTTGCTGTGCTGAAGAAGTCACAGCCCTATGGGCATGACCTCTCAAGCCCAGCATGGTGCCTCGAGCCCCTCCCCTTCATGAAATCACCAAACATCACCAATTGCTTTGGACTTGGGTGCTTGAGTTTTAAGCCCTGAAGCGCCCAGGGCGGAATGTCAATCAGTGACACCTTGTCACAAAGTGGGGTGGGTCATGAGTCTCACTGACCCCATCCGTGTCTGTGACGAGTTGGGACTATTGCTGTTCCTCATTTTCTGAACTTAGGTTAGCCAGTGAGGGAAGGCAGCAGTCCCAACCCTCCTGGGACCTCTGAGGCAGAGATCAAAGTAAGTGTGTGTGTGTGTGTTTTTTTAATGAATGTTTGGTGCATGCGTGTATGTTTTGTTCAAGTGTCATCCAGACTGGGAGCAATCTGAGGCCTAACATATTGATGCCAATGTGGTAGAGTGCATGAAAGATTTTTTTTTAAACATTGTATATGTTTTACCTAATCTACTTTACACACAGACACAGAAAGGGCAATGGCATTTCTGTAATTCAGTACGAGACAAAATAAGTAATTGCTGATGAATGGCATTTGGGTGCTGTTGAATGTGCTTAGTTTTCTTTTGTGATGAAATCAATGTCTCTAATAGCATTGAGATATTTTTTGTATCAATGCTTGTTAACAGGCTAGATAATAATGGCACTTTATCCACATTTAAATGCAACACAATTTGGCTTTTCTTGCTGCATAATTAACCTTTTCTGCCACTTTATATATCCCTCCCATGCCACATAATTCAAAGGCTCCTCACTACGTGGAATCCAGAAGTTCTGTTGCCAAAGTGGACCATTTTAGTTTTGAAGTGAGAGGGAACATTCAAATATTTCTCATTCTACTGTATATGTCTAATAATGTCATATGGTACGCTATACAATTGTCAATAACATAACAAAAAGAAACAACACATTGGTTCTTAGAGGAGACCCCTTGTGGTTCTAGCCTTAAGAAATATTATCATAGCCTTTAGGGTTTTCTCCAAGGCAGATTCATTGCATCACAACACTCTCAACTGACTATGCGCATTGAACCTGTAAATATATAGCTGGAACTAATAGACAAAATTAGGGTCCTTTAAACACAAAAACCACGATCAACAAAACCCTCAAAACATTGGGCTGAAGCCCTAGATTATGTTGAAGAGGCCTACCGCCTGGCATGACTTTAACTCCAAAATAATACCTGGGTATCTGTATGTATCCATAAACCATATGGTTAGATACTACACAACTACCACATGCAGTGGGTGTATCAACCAGTAGAGCATAGTCTGACAAAAATAGTATTGTCAGGAGTGCTCCCCACAAAATGGGGTCTCATTTAACTTACATGTTTAATTTTCCTTATTCAATTTAAGGAATCCCCACAAAATGATGCTGTTGAAGAATGGTAGCGCACTCCCCAAAAGTGGCAGTATTCGTGGGATGGTGATTATCTGGTTAGTGCAATATTTCGAAGGGCATGATATGTGGACAGGGCATGGTCTTGAAGGGCTTGGGGTATGAAGGTTTGACTGTTGTCAGGTGATGGCACTGATACAAAAGGGATGTCACAAGGGGTGTGGCTTCTTGTCACTTTTGCTGTGATATCATCTAATGGCCAGCAGGGGCACCCCTGCTGATGTGAAATTTAGCATTTGGACAAATATTGTACATTACGTTTGCACGTTGCCACTTAGATCCCTCAATAGGTTGAGCCTAGGCAGCGCACAATCTACATTTTGGGCTTGTAACACGCCCATCTCACGCTCATCGCTTTAATTCGTTCCTAGGCCTGCCTTTCAAAATTCCCTTGATTTCATAGGTAAATGCTTTACGTTTGTCCAGCATTGAGGCTGCTTTGTTACCGCCTTGTAGACTTACTTAGTTACATGGTTTATTGCACGATCGGACATATAGCTTAGTGTGGCGCACTACTTTTTTCTTCTGCCTTGCTGTTTCACGCTGCGTGGCCATATGTTGTTTCTTTCTTGTTTTGGGAATGCCCTTGTTTCTTTGTGGTGTCTACACACAAAGGCTGCAAGCTGGAGGGGGTTAATTTTCAATTTATTTAAAAAAAAAATGTTTTAAAGGTTTATATAGCGTAAACTCAATAGGAGGAGCGCTTTACATGAGCACGTGAAGTTTCATATAGCGCAAACTCGATTGGAGGAACGCTTTCCATGACTGCCTGAAGTTTCATATAGCACAACCTCTATCTGAGGAGCGCTGACCATGAGTGCCACTTAACCAGTTTAGCAGTTAAAAAATATACAAAATAGAGCATTTAAGAAAGAAAAAAACACAGAAACCTTTGAAGCGTCTCTTCAGCACAGCGGGAGAGCCAATACTACAATATTCAATGCACTTGGGAAACTTGCCCTGTATGGCTTTACGGGGCATTTCTTTTTTAAAATTTTTTTGCTCATAACTCAGCCTGTGGTAGTCCTACGACAATGGGACCACCACCTAACCATTCAGCACAACACACTCTTTCTACCCAGGTAATCTCTGCATCCCCACACTAGATTGGGGGGAGGGGGGCACAATAGTAACCTCTCCGACCATTCAATGTTTTTTAAGCTCTCTTGTGGCTGGAACATTTGTTTAACAGCTTGGAGTAGTTTGTGTTTTAAGGACCTTGTTTATAATACTATTGCAGAAGGTCTGCTAGGCCTGAAAATGTGTAAGGCACTACACACTCTAGGGGTTACATATATGGTTACACTGGATTACTTTGTACCATTCTGTTTTTATATTGTTAATCCCTCTAAAGGCTGACTACAGAGTACATGACCATGTTTCTTACTAATGCTATTTTATTATGGTGTCTTCTAGGGGCTGTTATGAGCATTGCAGTCAAGATACTACAATGTTTGCTACACTTGTAAACTTGCCACATTAAGCTTTGTGGGGCATTAAAAAAAAACATGTTTGCCTGTGGTGATCCTACGACAATAGGACCACCATCAATCCGTTCAGCATGACGCGCTCTTTCTGTCTAGGTCCTCTCTGGGTCCCTATGGTAGGTTGAGGGGGAAACCCAAAATAGTAATCGTTCCCACCAATCAATGTCTTTGTAAGCTCTCTCTCATGGCTGGAACTTTTGTTTTACAGCTGGGAGTAGTTTGTGTTTTAAAAGCCTTGTTAGTAATAGTATTACAGTATGCCTGCTAGGCCTGAAAATGTGTAAGGCACTACACCCTTTAGGGGCTACATATTTGGTTATATTGCATTGCTTTCTGCCATTCTGTTTTCATGTTGTTAGGCCCTCTAGGGGCTGACTATATGGTTACATGACCATGTTTTTATTACGGTGTCCTCCAGGGGCTGTTCTGAGCATTACAATCAAGATACTACAATATTCGGTGCACTTTGAAAATCGCTCCTTAATGCTTTCTGGAGCATTCATTTTTCAAAGCATTTTTGCCCATAACTCACTGCACGATGTGCTCTTTCTGTCTAGGTCATCTCTGGGTCCCTACAGTAGGTTGGGGGACCCCAAAATAATAAAGTAAAAAAATATAATAAATAATGGCAATATTTTCATGTTTTGCTGAAGATAGAGGAATAAGATAAATGGAAGTACTTTAGTTATATGCAGGACCACTTGTATAATGTGGCAGTGAGGACCAAATTAGGCAGCATGGTTGTCCAATTTATGTGCAAGAAAAGTCCAGTTGTGCATTTACAACACCAATAGCTTTTACTCAAGCAAATGTGAGACCTATTGCATTTCAAATGCTTGTTTTGATTGTGTGCCTCCTCTATAGATCTGTGTCTGTGCTATCCATCACAGGTTAAACCTTCAGTGCGGTGCAACAAGATAATCCTACTTCTGAAATAAATATTATGAATCCAATCCTGTGAGGTAGAAACATCACATTTTAACATCTTTTTTTAGCTTTAAAGCACCTTTCAGTGAAATTATCCAAGTTTGCACAAATGACTGTATCAGTATTTTTCAAGAAGATATTTACATATGACAAAAATCATTTAAAACAAACCACTCTAAAAACTAGGTTAAAGATCCCTGGAAAAATCTAGAATCTAAAAATAATTGTTTTGTACATAGTGCTGACTCACAAAAGTATGAATTATGAGTTAAGGAATAACTTTAAATCCACTCAGAAGAAATCATTTCACCAACATTGGAAAGTGTCAAGTCTCCTGACCAGAATTCAACCTGTCATCTACATGTTAACAACAGTTCTTCTGCCGTCGAGTGATATGGTAAGCTTCAGTATCCACATAACAGCAGACTACAAATGAACATGTCTGGCCTTCGACGAGCAGTATTACACGATTGATGACATAGATCTTGGATATTACATATAAAGACACATCTCGGAAAAGTCCTTTCAGCAGACAATACCCTGTTTTGCTTTAAATGACTAAAGGGTTGATTTATTATTTGGCGGATGGATTATACTCTATTAAGGCAATGAAGTAAATTACTCCATCGTCCTCAGGAGTTCCCGCCTTCCAAATTTAGAAATGTCTGTCAGCCTGACGGACATTTCTTTAATTCACAGAAACTGCCGTCAATGAGGCTCCTGTGAATGTATGGGAACTTTGCCGTGCAGCTCTTCCATTTCGTACGTTAAAGACTAGAAACCTTTTATATTTTCAAAAATAAGACCCCAAAGTGGGTGTTTGTGTTTTTTTTTTTACAAAAAAAGAGCTGAACAATCGAAAATCATTGCTTGGATGGTCTCTTGCTTTCTCTCTTTCTTCTTCCACTATCTGTTTCATATTTGCCTCTCTTTCCATCCCTTGTGCCTTCTCTTTCCTCTGTTTCCCCTTCCATTGTTCTCTCATATTCCCCTGAATTTTTTTCTAGTTCTACTTGCTTTCTTTCCTTCCTCACTTTCTCGCTTGCCAAATCTGACTTTATCTCTTTCTCTTCAGCCCACTCTCACTTTCTTTCACACTCACTCATTATGCCCTACTATCTCCCTCTTTCCCCATCCTATCTGTCCTTCTGTCATTAATGCTCTTTCATCCTCTGTTCGTGGCCAGCAGTACCTGGTTAAATCATGGGCTCGTGCAGAGATGTCCGGGTGCTCCGAGCTGCATCTGTACACTGCAATCGTGCAGCCTGTCTCTCGAGGCCGAGAAACTGATGGTGGTGTTTAGTTATTTTGTTTTCTTTTACATGTTGGACTTGTTTTTATTTTTCAATAAAGTTTGAGAGGAATGTAGTGTCCTGCAGGACACATTCTAGTGTTTCCACCAGCCACTCTGCTGAGGGCTGGCTTTCACACTCACACTACGCCCATCCATCACAGAATCAAATCAAATCAAATCATTAACATTTATAAAGCGCGCTACTCACCTGTGCGGGTCTCAAGGTGCTAGGGGAAGGGGTTACTGCTGCTCGAAGAGCCAGGTCTTGAGTAGTCTCCGGAATGCGGAGTGGTCCTGGGTGGTCCTGAGGATGGTGGGGAGGGTGTTCCAAGTCTTGGCCGCCAGGTAGGAGAAGGACCTCCACCCGCCGTGGAGCGGCGGATGCGAGGGACGGCGGCGAGAGCGAGGCTGGTGGAGCAGAGAAGACGGGTGGGAGCGTAGAAGCTGAGGCGACGGTTGAGGTATTCTGGTCCCTTGTTGTGGAGGGCTTTGTGTGCGTAGGTGAGGAGACGGAAGGTGATCCTTTGGCTGATGGAAAGCCAGTGCAGGTGTCTCAGGTGTGCGGAGATGTGGCTGTTGCGGGGTATGTTGAGGATGAGGCGGGCGGAGGCATTTTGAATTCGTTGCAGACGTTTCTGGAGTTTAGCGGTGGTTCCTGCGTATAGGGTGTTGCCGTAGTCCAGGCGGCTCGTGACGAGGGTGTGCGTCACGGTCTTTCTGGTGTCGGCGGGGATCCAACGGAAGATCTTTCAGAGCATGCGGAGGGTGAGGAAGCAGGAGGATGATACGGCGTTGACTTGTTTGGTCATGGTGAGAAGTGGGTACAGGATGAAGCCGAGGTTGCGTGCGTCGTCTGAGGGGGTCGGTGCGGTGCCAAGGGCCGTGGGCCACCAGGAGTCGTCCCAGGCGGTCGGGGTGTTACCGAGGATGAGGACTTCCGTTTTGTCTGAGTTCAGTTTCAGACGGCTGAGTTTCATCCATTCTGCGACGTCTTTCATTCCATCTTGCAGGTTGGTCTTGGCGCTGGTGGGGTCCTTGGTGAGGGAAAGTATCAGTTGAGTGTCGTCAGCGTAGGAGGTGATGACGATGCTGTGTTTGCATACGATGTCGGTGAGGGGGCTCATGTAGACATTGAAGAGTGTCGGGCTAAGCGAGGAGCCTTGTGGGACGCTGCAAATGATCTCGGTGGGGTCTGAGCGAAAAGGTGGGAGGTAGACTCTTTGGGAGCGATTGGAGAGGAAGGAGGCGATCCAGTCCAGGGCCTGGCCTTGGATCCCGGTGGAGCGGAGGCGGGTTATTAGGGTGCGGTGACAGACGGTCATCAGTCAGGTGACCCTGCTAATAAAAGGGGCCTAGCGCACGTGCCCTGGGCCTGTTCTACTAACCACAATGCTGTGTCTGTGTTGTTACTGACTAGTAGTATGAGGACCTAGGGCCCCCATCACTACACACATCTTTCTCCAAGGGCCCAGGGTGCAACAGAGGGAAGGAGTGGCAAGTGTCACTGGTGTTACGGTGGAAATGCAGCTAGCCAGCCACACTGGTCAGCCTCTCCTCTGGTGCACCCGAGGTGCTTGAAGAAAGATGTGATAGTGCTCACAGGGATGCGAGGGGCAGAATCAAGCTTCTCGGCTTGACTCACTTTCGGTTCAAGGATCCAGGCGACCTCAAACTGAGCCTGAGGCAGACATCTGGCTGAAGCTTTCAATGGCTCACCCTCTTCCACACTTTAGACAGTGTCAATGCATAAAACAGGCCCTCGGCTCTTCACTGAGCCAGCGCACGTTTATAAAACAGTCCCTAAAAACACGTGAGCGCACCAGTACCCCCGACACAAATAAAACACAACAGAAAAGGGCAGTCCTTAATTTGTAAATAATAACGTGCCAGTGCCCAAAGCCCTTCTCTTAAACATGCGGCTGCTGCGAGCACAGAATACTGAGGTAGCATAAGCCTGAAGCCATCCCGGGCCTCTTCAATCCATTCAAAGCCACGCCCTGCCCCTTTAACTCACTCTTGCAGCTTTCTGCTTTCTCCCATTGAGAACTTTTTTGTTTTTCTCTTCCTTCGTCTCTCCCATATGTGTCTTTTGCTTGCAGTAAATGTTTGAGGCAGAAAAATAAGCACCGGCCCTCAGAAATAAGTGCCGGTGCTTCACACCGGAAACTACAAGCACAAATTAAGCACTGGAAAGGTGTCAACCTCGTTGGCATCAGCAGTGGCAACTCTAGCTATCTTTGCTGTAATTCCTTAGCAGAGCATGTGGGTGGGTGATGCATGCCAGGCTCACACTCCCAAGAATGGTCAAGGAACGGTTTTGAAGGCCCCAGACATCATAATATTTATCTCCACCAGTCCCTGCTGCGTGTCTGCACCCAACCCCACCGTCGACGAGGGATTTTATACACCGCTTATGGAATAATATTTAAAGTATTGTCTTTCTTCAAACATGTCAGGCAGTCTCATCTGTATTTTATTTGGCTAGGTAAATGACATACACGGCCAAATGGTTTCATGCAACTTTTTATTTTTACCATGTTCTGTTAAAACGTAGTGGCACTCATATTTATCAAACGCTGAGGCCCAGATTGTCTCACAGTCCGATCCCAGCTGTGTGTGAATATCTTCCACACTGTGTTAGGTGAACGTCTGCACTATATCCGAAAAAGTCGTGGAACGATAACTTCATTGGCCATGCTCCTACAACAAATGTTCTTTAAGCATGATGCTAAGCGTTGCACCTCAGTGCTATGATAGGATTTAAAGCAACATTTGGTATTGACGTACACAATCCAGCTCAAATTTCCCTACGGTGACAACACCCAAAGG
This sequence comes from Pleurodeles waltl, assembly GCF_031143425.1. Lineage (NCBI taxonomy): Eukaryota > Metazoa > Chordata > Amphibia > Caudata > Salamandridae > Pleurodeles > Pleurodeles waltl. The sequence continues at coordinate 638,373,948 of NC_090446.1, read as the reverse complement.
TACGCCGGACAAAATAGTTAACGGAAATTACACTTTACACCTGGGAATATTACGCAGTGTTCTGCTTGTCCCTTGTTTGTGTATGGTTTTATTTGACCATAGGATTCACCATAGCCCAGGTCAAGCTACTTTGGCAGATCTCGCTTTGTCTGAACTTCTGGTGGTGGGTGCCTGGTTCACCCCAGTTCCATTTCCTATGCACCGAATATCAAGGGCGTGGCACTACAGGATGCAAAGCCGTCTGACGCTGTCCTCTAATCAACGTTTTAGAGCAAAATGCATTTTGCACGAGTTGATTGACGCTGCCATTTGAACCACCTGTCACCACTGCTTTGGTATATAAAACCCATAGTAAATCCAGGCCTAAGAGTTTGAAGTCTGATTCCATCCAGCTGCATGGATGGAAGATGCATATTTGTTTTGTCGGTAAAGTGTTGCAAAGCTCCTGATTTTCCCCTTCATGAAGGTAGCGAAGTGTCATAGTTCAGTTTGCATTTACCTTGGCAAAGTGTGTCCCTGTAGCGAGATAATCAAATCGAACCAAGTCAAGCTGAAAAATGAATACTCTGCAAGTTTATCTTTTCCAAAGCGCATGAAAAGGACATATATCTGCAAAGCGTTTCTCTCCAAATGTAGCTATTGCAGAGTTTCTGTGAGCATCCCGGGGAAAGTGAAAAACTTCACAAAGTTTTCTATTGAATTTCGAAAAGATGTCAAAAAACACTTTACAACGTCACATACTGCCTTTGTACTTTAAAGGTTACGTAGAGGTTCCTACAGAATGCGAATGTCTCTTAAGTTTGCAATTTGCGCAGTGGATCTACCCCCTTGTGGAATTGCAGTCCCCAGGTGGGGACCATCCAGAAATGTGATCTAATATACTGCCAGCAATGCATTTAGTGCCATTTTTTGTTGCGATATTCTGTAGCCTGCGTGGTAATGTGCACGCATCGCATCAGCATCCCAACCTAGCTATACCTGGGATAGAAATGGCCAAAAAAAGGGGAACCCATTGAACTGAATACAGACCCCCAAACTTTCAGCATCCTGGTACCTCACTGGAATCTCTCTACTCCCTGCAGTATCACAATAATTGCCACTTCACATTTTCAGAGTTGGAGAATCGAGGAGAAAGTCCTACAGCCCATAGACATTATAGCTTCTCTTTATTTATGGGGGTCCGTGGCAAAACGGACCCCCCCACACACACACAGCTGATGCACTGCTTTGCCCTTGACTTGACTTGAACAGTGCTACTTACAACTTGAAAGGATACAACATTGTTCCACTCTGAACATTTCTCAACGTTCCCAATCTCCATCAGCACCACCGATAGAACAAAGGCTTTCTCTCTGTGTATCCCAGCTCCTGTATCATTTTGACTAAATCTTGTGTTCTGAGTCACTCGAGCCTTCCTGAAGCTCCTCTCCCTCCACATCACCGAGCGCCTTGGGTCGTCACAAACTTAACATTACTTTACCATCCCGCTCATCCTCAGAGTCAGGTTATGGTTCACACAGTGTGTGCCACCCACCGCTAGGTTGCCACACCCTTGTCTAAGGTCCGGCATTTCCATCAGCACTGCCGAGCAGCCCACAGACAGTCACACATCTTCATCTTCCCAACTACCAAGGATCCACATCTCAGGCACAGAGATATATCACAAAATCTCAAATCTGATGGATAATGGGCAGTTGTTACTAACGTATGAGGTTTCCCTGACGACTCTTCGCATTAATAATTGTTTTTGTCTGACTGTCCACAACTAAATTCCAAAGTACTTTTTATAGAACCTCTACTCAGCATTTCTGCTTGAGATACTCACCACGCACTGAATGCACATACAAGCTAGAGAGCGATTCTACTGTATGAGGAGTTACATACGGTCTCAAGCTTGGTAAGTCTATGAGGGGTCACATACAGCCACAGAAACAAAGTGAAGAATAACGTTATGGGCCATTGTACATCATTCACTGACTCGGACCATCAAAAGTTCCTCTTCCCAGCACATAGACTATCCCCTATAGAGTCAGGGGACTGTGCCTAATAGTAGTTAAGGAGTTGAAAAGGCTGTGAGGCAGGTTCTAATTCAGTACTGAGGGAAATCCACTACAAGCCATCTGGTTGCCCTGGAAGAAATCTTGAGAGTGGCCATATGGTCAGTCATCTGAAACACAAAGCTGACATTTTCTGTAGTAGATATAATGCCTGATTAAGCATGCGTGGATTCTATGGTGGCTGTTGCAATTGTAGGGCCATGTACTGGTGGTCGCTGTGTGTATACTTGCTCAAAAAATAAAGTTCAGCTTACTTGCAATCTTTACAATGTGACTTCTTTCTTGATTGACATGGTGGCAAGTAGGGCTGGGACCTGCATGGGTCACGAGTTTGCTTTCTCCTTCTTCCACTGACCAGCCATCCTGACAACCTGTTATCATCTCACCCACCCGCTGTGCTTTCAAGTGATCTTGCATTGGCTCTTAGCCTAGTCAACTTTGTTACACTCCTCAGGTGCCAAAAGTACCATGAGGGCCGGCAGAAGATTAGGACTCCGCCCAAGGTGCGGTAGGGTTGCAGCCATGCTTCCTTGTACACCCACAACTGCTGCACAATTGCTGCCGAGGATGGGTGTGTGTTGCACTGTACATCGCTCATTTGCTTTTTTTGATTTGGAACTGGTTGTTAAGACTGTAAGCAATCCTTGATGCATGTGCATGATGTCTCATATTTTGCATCTCGATTTTACATCCATACATTTAGCTGCCATTTTGGTTTGATATACACTGCAGCCACCATTTTGGATCAGTTTTCTATAGAGCACAGCCATATTGTGAGTTTTTCATAAGTTATATATAAGTTATATATATATATATATACATATATATATATAAATAAAGCGATGTGACACGCTCAATGCTGAAGGCCACATTAAGTGCTCAAGCCTGCTCAGTAAACTGCAAGGTCATACCCACAGGAATCTACAGGTCAGGGAGTGGTGCAGGGTGTGAGCGAAAGTGACATCCTTTGGTTCAAGTCCAATGGGCATGCCTTTTGGAACGTGAGGAGGGCTACAGGTACATTCTAGATACTTGTTCATGCGCTTCACAACACAACCCACAATTTGCTGACTAAACCCTCATTCAAATAATTTTTCTTTGTCTAAAACGAACTAATATTTCACAAAAAAAACATAAAAATGTAGCTTACAAATCTAATCTGAAGAGATATTATTGTTCATTATAGTACCTAAAATCTACTGAAACTACATCAGCTGTGGTGACCTACAGAAGTTAGGGTCACAACTGCTGCACGGAAAAACCACATTTGTGATATTTTAGCAACCAGTAAATGATAGTAAAAATGAAGTATATGTAATGAAACATAGATTCAACCCAAATGAGGTGGTCGCTTTTGAAAACGTTCATTAATGCTGGGGAACTGCCCATGACTTGTGAAATAAACTAATGGTATCACTGACCTTGAAATATGGCATAACAAATTCAATAAGACTTGAATTTATAGAGTGATATTTTTAAGTGTAGTGATTTTGTAAGAAAATAACAGTAATTTTTGTAAAAAAAAAATGTCTATTTTTTTAAAAACTTGGTTTAAAAAACTGATCACTGAACAAATTTATAAATTACAAAAATATACCCTTTACTCAAATGCTCCTTTGTGCGTGTTTTTCAATAACGGGGTAGCAGCAATGTCATACCAATGACCACAGTAGTGTCTTTGAACTGCTAAACCCAAGGCACCAACAGCAGTGGCGCAGTGGCTAAGGCATGGCTGGTGAATCCCACCAGACTTCAAAAGACTTTCTTGCAGTGACCCCTTGAACCTGAAATTTCCAAGAGAAGGTAATAACACTTCTCATTAACCATGATTAAAAAAAAACAAAAGGAAATGACACGGAACACAAAATTACATTTCCCAGAACATACCATCTAAATATGAAAGCAGCTCAAACTGGACCAGCAAGTTTCTTTTGTGATCCTGTCTTCATCAGGGAGAAATCGTCAACAGAAAAAGCATTGGCAAAGCCAATAGGTTTTGCCTATGCTTAGTCTTTGTCAATGTTTTTAGACATTTGTAGGAGGCTGGCCTGGCTTGTAGTGGGTACCAATGGTACTTACATCTTGTGCCAGGTCCAGTTATCCCTTATTAGTAGAATAGAGGTGTTTCTAGCAGCTTAGGCTGATAGAAGGTAGCTATGGCAAAGCAGCTTAGGCTGAATTAGGAGACATGCAAAGCTCCTACTATACCACTTATATCATATGCACAATATCATAAGAAAACACAATACACAGAGTTACGAAAAATAAAGGTACTTTATTTTTATGACAATATGCCACAAGTATCTCAGTGAGTACCCTCAGTAAGAAGGTAAGTAATATACACAAGTTATATGTACACAAACCAAAAATAGGTAAGTAAGAGTCAGAAAAGTAATGCAAACAGTGTAGAACTACAATAGATTGATATAGGAAGACATAGGTCTAGGGGCAACACAAACCATATACTCCAAAAGTGGAATGCGAATCACGAATGGACCCCAGACCTATGGGAGCTTGTAGAGGGTCGCTGTGGCTGTAAGAAAACAGTCAGGGTGTCCAAGATACCCCACCCCAAGACCCTGAAAAGTAGGAGTAAAGTACACCTACTACCCCAAAAGAGCACAATAGTTGTGATAGGGGGATTCTGCAAGAACAACAAACACCAGCAGTGCACTGAAAACGGATTCCTGGACCTGAGGACCTGCAAAGCAAGGGGACCAAGTCCAATAGTCGTGACAGTGTTCGGGGGGGGGGGGCAGGAGCCCAGGAAACCCTGGATGAAGGTGCAAGGAAGCTGCCTCTGGATGGAAGAAGCTTGGAGTTCTGCAACAACGAAGAGGACTAGGAACTTCTCCTTTGGATGGAAGATGTCCCACGTTGCGATGAAGGTTGCAGAAGTGTTCCCATGCAGAAATACCATAAACAAGCCTTGCTAGCTGCAAGGGTCGCGGTAGAGGCTTTTGGGTGTTGCTGAGGAGCAGGAAGGATCAGAATGTCGCCTTTTGGAGGAGGAGACAGAGGGGGTGCTCAGAAACTCAGAGAGCCCTCACAGAAGCAGGCAGCACCCGCAAAAGTACCCCAACAGGCACTTAGAAGATTGGTGAACCAGAGTCCACGCGAAGTTACAAAGGAGTGTCCCACGACGTCGGAGGCCAACTCAGAGGGTTGAGCACTGCAGGACGGAGTGCTGGGGACCCAGGCTAGGCTGTGCACAAAGGAAATCCTGGAAGAGTGCACAGAAGCCGGAGCAGCTGCAAATCACGCAGTACACAGGTTTGCAGCCCAGCGTGGAGAGGCAAGGACTTACCTCCACCAAACCTGGACTGAAGAGTAACTGGACTGTGGGAGTCACTTAGACAGAGTTCCTGTGTTGCAGGGACCAAACTCGACAGGATGAGAGGGGACCCAGAGGACCGGTGATGCAGTCTTTTGGTGCCTGTGTTAGCAGGGGGAAGATTCCGTCGACCCACGGGAGATTTCTTCTGAGGTTCTGGTGCAGGGTGAAGGCAGGCTATCCCCAGAGCATGCACCACCTGGAAACAGTTGAGAAAGCCGGCAGGATGAGGCGCTACAATGATGCTGGTAGTCGTCTTGCTACTTTGTTGCGGTTTTGCAGGCGTCCTGGAGCAGTCAGCGGTCGATCCTTGATAGAAGTCGAAGAGGGAGATGCAGAGGAACTCTGGTGAGCTCTTGCATTCGTTATCTGAAGAATTCCCCAAAGCAGAGACCCTAAATAGCCAGAAAAGGAGGTTTGGCTACCAAGAAAGGAGGATTGACTACCAAGAAAGGTAAGAGCCTATCAGAGGGGGTCTCTGATGTCACCTGCTGGCACTGGCCACTCAGAGCAGTCCAGTGTGCCCCCAATACCTCTGTTTCCAAGATGGCAGAGGTCTGGGACACACTGGAGAAGCTCTGGGCACCTCCCCTGGGAGGTACTGGTCAGGGGAGTGGTCACTCCCCTTTCCTTTGTCCAGTTTCGCGCCAGAGCAGGGCTGGGGATCCCTGAACTGGTGTAGACTGGCTTATGCAGAGATGGGCACCATCTGTGCCCATCAAAGCATTTCCAGAGGCTGAGGGAGGATACTCCTCCCCAGCCCTTAACACCTATTTCCAAAGGGAGAGGGTGTAACACCCTCTCTCAGAGGAAATCCTTTGTTCTGCCTTCCTGGGCCAGGGCTGCCTGGACCCCAGGAGGGCAGAAACCTGTCTGAGGGGTTGGCAGCAGCAGCAGCTGTAGTGGAAACCCCGGAAAGGCCGTTTGGCAGTACCCGGGTTCTGTGCTGGAGACCCGGGGGATCATGGAATTGTCCCCCCAATATCAGAATGGTATTGGGGTGACAATCCCATGATCTTAGACATGTTACATGGCCATGTTCGGAGTTACCATTGTGATGCTATACATAGGTAGTGACCTATGTGTAGTGCACGCGTGTAATGGTGTCCCTGCACTCACAAAGTCCGGGGAATTTGCCCTGAACAATGTGGGGGCACCTTGGCTGGTGCCAGGGTACCCACACACTAAGTAACTTGGCACCCAACCTTCACTAAGTGAAGGTTAGACATATAGGTGATTTATAAGTTACTTATGTGCAGTGAAAAATGTCTGTGAAATAACGTGGACGTTATTTCACTCAGGCTGCAGTGGCAGGCCTCTGTAAGAATTGTCAGAGCTCCCTATGAGTGGCAAAAGAAATGCTGCAGCCCATAGGGATCTCCTGGAACCCCAATACCCTGGGTACCTCAGTACCATATACAAGGGAATTATATGGGTGTATCAGTATGCCAATGTGAATTGGTAAATTTAGTCACTAGCCTGCAGTGACAAATTTGGAAAGCAGAGAGAGCATAAACACTGAGGTTCTGGTTAGCAGAGCCACAGTGATACAGTTAGGCACCACACAGGGAACACATACTATGAGCACTGGGGCCCTGCCTGGCAGGGTCCCAGTGACACAAGGACCAAAACAACATACATACAGTGAAAATATGGGGATAACATGCCAGGCAAGATGGTACTTTCCTACAACGTTTGCACAGCAGCGGTCGCCCTGCAATGCAACATGGCTGAAAATATAGTAAATAATAGCGCTATGACGTGGTTAATGCTGGCCACATTATTGCGCTATTGTTTGCTTTACTTTAAGTGCCTAACTGTTTGTTTAGGATCACATTGTGTTAAGCTGATGCCAAGACTCGAACCTCCTTCCCATTTAATGCACTTCTTGCGAGGAGGCTGGGGGAGTGATGGTGTGATGAGGAGCCTCTGAACTTCCTGAACGGACCCAGGTCATAAATGTTAATGGCAAGCAGGCAGCAAACATGGCAGCTTGGCCCGTGCCTGCTCCTAGAGAGCCGTTGGTTGTTAATGATGCCCTGCTCTATTAGCATGGGAGCAGTGGGCAGTGCCTTGTGAAGACGGCGGAGTATACAACAGTAGGTAAGCAGGGCACAAAAGTGAGTAAAAACGATATGATGCAGCCAGATTTGACTGTTTGCATTAGTGATGCTCACACTGCTACAGCCTATCCTGTTCCTGATGTGCTGATATGTGCATGTATTAGTGGTGAAGTTTGGTAAAAAAAAATCCTTAGGCGGTTTGAAATTTACAGCTACCAGCTTTGTAAGTGGTTGTTTAATAAGTGAAATGCAAGACAGTGTGGGGGAGGGTGCTAGGCAGCGATGTCAAAAAGAGCACGGGGAGGAGCCTGCAAATGCACTTGTATAGAGCGGTAGATAGCAAATTTTTTTTAAAGTACCTTTTAAAGTGAGCAGTCAGTGGGCGGATACTGGCCACTAGCCACTGGCCGGTGAGCGGAAGCTGTACTTGGGCCAAGCTCCACAGCATGGACAGGAAAAGCAGAAAAACTTTCAAATTGAAAGCAGACCGTGCTCTGACCAATCAGAATCAAGGTAACAAAAGTGACATGGGAGCCAACCAATGGTAAGTTTTAGTAAGTAATGGGAGAGCTCTGAGCCCCTTTTAAGATTGTTTTTTCTAATACAAGAGATTTCTCAAGCACAGCACAAGCGCTGTACAGGTGAACCTAAATAGAAACTTTGTATTGTCACATTTTAGAAATGAACATTTCTCCCTGTATTAATTATGAAGTTGTACTAACTCTTTGAAACAATATCACCACTGTAAGTGTGTGGTACAAACATGGATGGCATCACTGCTCTTTCCCTCTTTTTAACGGCTCCCGACACACCTCCATTAGACTTGTTGTGATGGAAAGTTCCTCTTGAGGCAACCTTGGATGACATTGATGGGAACACCTTTAACAACAAAAAGAAAAAATAGCTTTACTGATACATATTTTGGGTCTAGAAGGAAAATCCATATAAGAAACACTACCCATATATGTAGTGAAAATGCAGTTCAATCAGGAGGGGGAGTCAGGTAAAATGGTCACAGTAGAAATTGTGAACTAAAATACTTCAGTTTTCAAAACGATCAACAAAAGTTTCTCACCAGTCAAGAACCTGGTGCTGGAGAGACATAAGTTCCTACCAAGTTCTCAACATCTTGGTTAACCTATTGATGACTTTGTGTATGTCCTAAGGAAATTATCAATCACATGTAAATTATTCAGGACCAACTAATCTGAGACGCTTGCAACAACAAGACTCAGGAACTGTTACTTTCCACAGAGGATACCAATTTGGAATCAGCAATAACAATTGGAAGAGCAATTGAGAATTTGGATGCATACTTCAAGGAAATATCAACTGTTTCTGAACCTGGAGCAAATTAAATGTACTACTGGCAAAAGATGAACGCAAAATTACCAAAAAAGAGCAGCCGTTCAGGAACTGACTGTATTGTTGAAGACAAAAGGGACAGGATCATGAAAGTCGATTCACCAAAATTCCATACTTAGCAAAGGTGACACCACACACCATTTATCCTTTATTTTCACTCACACTCATGCTTACAAATACATTTACAAATACACACACTCACTCTCAGATATACACTCTCACCTGCAAGCGCACACAACAAACATTCAAAGTCATTTTTATACTTATCTCAGCAGCCAGGGAGGGTCAGATTCCAGCAAATTGTAACTCATTCTTTATGACACTAATTGTGACTTATATAAGATTATTCACAATTAGTGCAATAAAAAATTCACAAAAAACAAGGAAATGGAGCTACCCATCTGAGCCTGATGGTCATTTTGACACCTCTGAGGCCAGGGGTCGCAAAGGCAGTGCCAGGGGTCGCAAGGTGAAAGCCAGGGGTCGCAGCCCCCCGGCGAACCTTAAATGACCTCCATGAACAAGATTAGAAACAGTGATGTCAGAATGTGCTTTAGAAGTGGGAGTCTAACATGTGCGGCTCCAGCTAAAAACTGTCCTACATTTCTTCCAGTGTAACCGCAAGGGCATTTTGCCAGAGTGTGTCATGCTGCACATAGATTTACAGGATCCCAAGTGGAATAATGCCTGGAGAATGATGATGAAAATGATTTGTTGCTGACTTTTGTGAAAGATTTTGATTCACCTGGTGTAACTGGGATGTTGGTGACAGCGTGAGTATCGCATTGTTGAAACCATTTAGAAGGAGGCTCCTGCATTGTAATGTAATTATCAGTGGCATTGGGGTGCAATTAATGGCCGATTTGGCATCACCTTATTCTTTGATTGACCCTGACATTTTTAGGAAATGAAAGTCACAAGAACTTAATGATTCAAGCATGCTTATGAAGGAAAAAAGATCCAAATTGAGGGGCAATTCGACTGTTCATGTGAGTTTGAGTGAACTCATTATGTATGGTTTGTGCGTCAAAAGAAGTGTCAGATCTCTTAGGGTTGAATGACCAGGGAGAACGGATTATAATTTTGAACCCCAATCATTCCGAGTGAGTGATATCCAAGTCTTAATTAGTACGTATGAATGTTACCCCAAAGAACTAATGGGTGGAGAAAATAACTTCCTAATGTGCTTGTTGAATGTCTAAGACATTTAAAGGGCTTTCACCACATAATTGTGTTCAAACAGGTTCCACATCTCTTGAACACCAGGTGCAAAGGGTGGTGTAATCTTTGAGAGCTGATTTGCAGAGTGAAAGGACAAGTCATGTGACCTGGATGCAATAGAACTAAAAAAAAAAGGATGAGAATGACTAGCTCCTGTGGTCCTAGTGTGCAACTTTCTGCATCTGTGTGGCAATTTGCCTGACCTGAATCAGAATACGTGGATTAATAGAGAACCTCTCCCCAATATAAGTGACATGTTAAGCATACTTGATGGAACTTCGTTACACTGAATATGTCAGCTGCATACCACAGGTGGTACTTAGTCAGGAATCTAGACAAGCCACCTCCTTTATATTTCCCGAAGAGGCTTACTGCTTCCTATGCATGCCATTTGGCTTAGCACTGGCGTTGTTGGTATTCCAGAGACTTATGAAAGAGATGTTTAAAGATTGTGTTTGGGGGGGTCGGTATTTCGAAGATGATATACTTATTTTTTAGACTACTCAGGAACAACATAATGTGCGGTTGAACAAAGTTTTGCAAATTTTACATGATAGAGGTTTGGCAATCAAGTATGATAAGTACAAGTTTGAAGAAAATGGTGTTGCTTATTCGGGTACGCACACAACCAAGTATGAATTTAGACATTAAAGCTGTTGATGAAGACCTTACACCAACCAATAAAGATTAATTGTGGTCCCCTTTACGGTTAGCCGAATTTCACTTTATATTGTTCCCCATTTTGCCAATCGGATCAATCCTTGGAGGAATTTACTGAAAAGTGTACATGTGGAGCGTGGAATGTCAAAATGCCTTTAATGGTATGTGTAAGGATATAATTTCTGTGGAACCTTTGAAACTGTATAGTATTAAAGATGCCACCATTTTTGTTAGCAACGATAGTAATTGTGGTTTAGGAGCCTTTGTGATGCGAAGAAGAAATAATAGTAGAGAAGGTGTTGTAGCATTTGCTTCAAGGGTACTTCGGGGGGCTGAATATATTTCTTCTAGCATGAAATAGGAATCATTGGTATTGTGGTGGCGAGCACAGTATTTCTACACAAATGTTTTCGGTTGTCCTTTATTCTCTGCACTAATTATTAAACACATTTCTACACATCATAAAAATGTGTTTCAATTGCAATTGTGTCAAATCAGCCTGTATATGGATAGGAAATATATTAATCATCAATATTAATGCACACAATAGAAACCCCGAAATACAATTTCACAATATTTACCTGTCTGCATGCAATTAGTTGTTTGAGGTGTTAAACTTGTTTGTATTTCTTCCTGCATGGTCTTAGTGTTCCAAGACAATATCCATTTGATGCAGTGGTCAAAGTTGTTTGACTACACCAAAAATATGCAAACGGTGATCCTTAGTACAATGCGTCAAAGAATGTGGGGGCAGGGCCATACAAATAGCTAAAACGAACAAAATATTCTGTACCTAGTTTGTTGGTCTTTCATTTACAGGTAATTGAATATATAAATATGCAATTACCTGTAGATGAAAGCCAACCCCCTGATTGATCTGTTTAACACTAAAGGTGGCGCCCAGGCAACGCCCAGGTTTGCTAAGGGGCAATACTTCGTGCTTGACTTTAACTCTAAGATTGAATATGTGGCAGGCAAAAAGTACATGGTTGTAGATTTTTTAAATAGTATGCATTTGGAAGATTTGAATGAGGTGAATTTGGATGATAATAGAAAGTTCGGGTAGATGTTCAAATAGTGTGTCATGTTTGTCTGGTGTAGAAGATGTAAGGAAAAAACTGCAAGGTGAATACGAGGTATGTCCCAAAAGAAGGGATTTGTGAGGCTTGGTTGTTGGTAGTTGGGTCAGGGTTAGAAAAAGCAAGGTTATGTTGCTCCTATACAATGTGTTCGGGTACAACCAAGTGTGTTGCATACTAGGGACAACAAAATATGGAACAAAGACTGTAGTGTGTTTGTGCCCCATGAGGAGGTGGCATTTGTACCTGCGTTTAAAAGAAGCGGAAACCCTGTAATAAAATGTATGCAAGTCATACGAAATATGAGCAGACAAGTAAGTACCTGAAGTTCGTAAGGTTAATTTTGCAGATTTTGAATGTTGGTTCTGTGCTATCTACTTGATTATGTTCACATTTCACTTCTGTTTATTTATATGGTACTATGGTGATGGATTATGTGTGTTTTCACGGCTTTGTAATTATTTAAACTTTATCATTATCTTAAAGCATTATCATAGTTATTTTTAGCTCTATGTTTAACTTTTCACTTTTGGTATTTGTGTTATTTGTTTTATTGTGGAAAGATGTGTTGGGATTACAGCTCTGGCTCAAATGTGGAATGTGAGGGTTGAAATAGGTAGGGTGTGTGGATTTGTGGGTGGCAGTGGGAGTCGGAGGGCCATGTACTGGAGGTCGCGCTGTTTAAACTCGCTCCAAGTATAAAACTCCACTTACCTGCAGCCTTAATGATGTGTCGTCTTCCTTTTTAGGTCGCCAGCCCACCACACTTTTCAGCACCATTAGCCTATGGAGGACTAACATTTGAGCTATGGTGGTATTTCACAAAGTGCATATTTAACTGTCTCTGAAGGGCATGAAGAGAGCTCCCAGCATGTTAGGGATACTTAAAATGAAGGTGCTGACAGTGTCTCCTACTTTGTTGGTGAAAAGAGAGTTATTTTCCAATATTAGCTTCTGTTGGTTCAAGTTCTACCAGTACCCTTGGGCATAGTGAGAATTCCTACCACAGAGTTTTTCTCCTGAGGTGGCTACAGCCATAATGGAGGTATGAGTTAAAAAACTCACACCGTTGGCAGTTGTCTTAAAAACTGGAAATCCTTCCTATGTCAGTGTGGAAGAAATGGTGCTTGACCAAAAACGAGGACTGCCTGCTAAAAAACACCACAGAAGTAATTTAGAATCTGGGTGTCCCACCAGTCCGCTGGGTCGACAGAGGTACTGGCCTTCACTCTCTAGCAGAAGATCGTCTGCCATATTTAGAGGTCCCTGCTTGCCTGGTGAAGCTTCCAGTGCACCCCACGGTGCAGGGGATGCACTGAATCCACAGACCGATGGGGAAGGGACGTCATGTTTGTTTGACATTACTCTTGTTTATCTGAAGAAAATGACTAAAGCAAGAGCTTCTTTCAGGAAAAAATAACAAAAAAACAAAATAAACAATGGTTGTGTGTAAGAGGGAGTTTTCTCCCTACACGTGGTGGGGCTATTGTTTATCTTTCAAGCCCACATTCACCATTTATGTACTATTCTCTGCTTTACATGACGGACACAAACAGGAAACATAAGTGACTTTAGCCCCTCCTTAAACAAGGTGTGGGTACTGTCATTGTGACCTGGCAGTGATGTGGTCATGGGCCGCCTTTCTATATAGAAATAAGAGATGTAATCCCTCCATTCAGAGTGAGCGCCTTCACTGCCCCGTTATTGATATGATGAATGTCAGCTGGCATGCATTGGGAGAGATACCTGAGGGACCAGGAAGAGTGTATAGTGTAGGGAGTCGGTGAAGAGAAGTACCCTGTGAGTCTGGCAATTCTCTGCTATTAGCACCCTATACTGTGAGTCACCGCTACTAGTGTCTGACCACCCAGATGGTTGTAAATGTGACATTTGACCAAGTGCTTAATTTGTTTTAAAAAAAAAGTGCCATGGACCTTATCAGGAGGCCACTACAGCTTTCTCCATCCATTGTCCCAGCCAGTGCTACCAATGAAAGTACCAACACTAGTAACCTTCATACTCTTACAAGTGTGGCAAGTCATACTATCCCAGGCCCCCAAAGCTGTAAGAATGGCCTGCGCAGCAGGTATTAGTCATTTTAATGTAGATTGAATTAATAAACAACTGTTGTTGTGCTCATCTAAATGGGACAGACAGTGCCAACGTGTGGCAGACTGTCATAAGGGTGTGGGTTGACAATGAAGTGCTGGTGCCGAGCACCAGAAACCACGGCTCAAATTAAGCACTGGTTAGACTGATGCGCATTGTGGTCTGGTAGGGCATCATCTCCGTTGTTGTGATCCCGTCACTATTTCACTGGGGGATGCTCATCGCAACAAAAGAAGACTGTAAGCCCAGAATAAAGGAAAGATTGATTTATTGCTTTGACAATAATCTAGTGGGGGATTAGGGATGGGAGTGCAAGGTGTACTTCAAGTACTGAACCAGTAGAAGCACCTGCTATGTAGGACTTCAGGTCTCTGTACTTGCTAAACTGCACCAATCACCTCCAACTACCTTCACCTTTTCCCTCACACTTAGGGCCACATCACGTTTATCCAGTTGAATTATTTTTTGTTTCCTTGTTTAGGCAATTTTATATTATACTGCCTTTTAACGTAGGGGAAGGGTGGCATTATTTTCTACCGTAATACAAGCTTTGTTTTGAGAAATTACATATTAAGAAAAATACTTTGCCAGTCATCGGGATGTTAATTGTACATAGCGAAAACCTTGTGTACAAAAATCATACGCCATATTGGTGAGAGACTGGTTCAAGTAGAAAATGCCTTCCGGCCGCAACACACACATCACTTCACAGTTGATGCAAGACAGTTACATGTCATACCAGTCGCCTGCGGGCAGATTTACGTGGAAAGACTATGGGGGTCATTATGACCCCGGCAGTGAGTGGTAATGTGGCTGCAGTACCGCCAACAGGCTGGCAGTACATACCGCCACATTATGAGAATGGCAGGTTGGCTGCAGCCAACCCACCATTTCTCCACTCAGACCGCCATGGCGGTAGCAGCTGCCGGGCCGGAGATGTCAATCTCCAGCCCGGTGGCCGCTATAGTACAACCGGCGGCATTTTGAGTGAGCCTACCACCATGGTTTTCGTGTCGTTAGCAAACCCTCGAAAATCATGGCAGTAGGTTCTACCGGTGACAGGGAATTCCTTCCCTATCACTGGTAGGTGGCTCACCCACCCCTCCCAACACTCCCCAGATGCCCCCCACCATCCATCCATCCACACTCCCCCCTTCCGATCCTCTCACCCCCCCATACACGCACACACCTGCAGACATGCACCACGCATGCACCCACTCACTCACTCACACTGGCAAACACGCATTCATCCAGTCATGCTTGCACACATTTGTACTCACATTTACACTGACATGCAGACACGCAATGACGTTACCATTCTTACACGCCTTCACATACATGCATACACCCACGCAAACAACACTACACACACAGACGCATTCACGCACACACTCACACATTCATGCACACAACCCCACACACACACACATACAACACCCCCCACCCCGTCCACTGTCAGAAGCCCAACTTCCCTTCTTCCAGGTGGTCTTCCGGCATGGAACAGGACAGGGCACTGCTACCACCAGCAGAGGCCGCCAGCAGAACTCTGCCAGGCCGTATCATAGGTCATGATACGGCTGGCGGCGGTCTACAGGCATGGCGGGCTGGTGGTAGCAGCGCCACCTTACCACCATCCGCCAGTATGATCACTGCTTGATTTCCACCCTTCTTGTGGCGGAAGTCTGGCAGTGATCATAGTATGGCGGACGGATGGTAGCCGCGGTGATGGTCTTTTGGCGGCTGTCACCACGGCGGTAGAAGGTTTTTACCGCCAATTACATAAATAGGGCCTATATATTTAATGAAATAAAAATTATGACAGAATTGTGACTTATGGAAGATATTGCTGCATACACAAAATGCACATGGATCATGTTGAAACACCTCAGAACACTTTGAGACACTGTAGCGCACAGATATGCCAGAACTGAGCAGGGTTAAGAATGACAGGGTAACCACTGTCCATAGACAAGTATGTGCTTGGAGGTGATGCTTTTTGCATTTAGTATCCCGAAGCACAACTGTGTGGGACCCGAAGACCCATATCTCTCACACATGGCCAGGTTGTATCAGTACATCAGCTCCATGTGGCTTGAGAAACAATAAGGGGCATATTTATACTCCATTTGGGACGAATTTGCAACATTTTCTTTTTTTTTACACAAATTTGGAGCAAAACTAGCTCCATATTTATATTTTGATGTTAGAAATGTCTAACATCAAAATATTGGAGTGTGCACAATTTTTCAGATGTGTGAGCCTATCTTGCATCAATGGGATGCAAGGTAGGCATTCCAATCTAAAAAATTGTGCTAACCCCACAGCCCCATATTTATACCCCATGCTAAAATGGCACACGGGTGGGAGGAGGTGCAATGGTGCAAAACTTGTAGAGGTAAGTTTATTTTTTTTGTTTAATTAAAGTGCCATCGGGGGCCCAACTTGGGGCCCCCTGCATGGCACAGGGAACAATGGCCCCGCCCAGGAGAAACTGGTCCCCTGTGCTGGTCATTGGGGTGGTGGGCATGACTCCTGTCTTTTCTAAGACAGGAGTCATGTGGTATGGATGGTTTTGCGTCAGAAAACGATGTTAGGCTGGTTAGAGGCATTTTTTTGCCTGAAACTAGCCTAACGTAATTCTTTGGTGCAAAACCCTTTCTCCTATACCGCCACTCTCACCCGGCTAACGTCATTTTTTTTTTTACGCTAGCCCACCTTTTGCACTGGCTTTCACCAGTTCATAAATATGGCGCCCGGCTGGCACTCAGGAATGGCGGAAGCCGGTGCTAAACTTTTTGATACAAAACTGCATTAGTGCAGTTTTGCATCAAAAAGAGTAAATATGCCCCTAAATCTATCAGTGCCTTAACCCATAGTCGGGCTTCTGCAGAGGTTGTTCAAGGTTACCTGCATATTATACGTTGTTGACTGCAATTGTTAGCAGCTCCCTTAGCGAAATGCCCATGGACGCACTTACACCCCCTCATTCATAGCGAACTGGTAAATATTAAAAAGGGCACGAACTGAGAAACACGCAGCAGTAACATAACTAACAAATCCAAGCGTGCACCAAGAATGGAGCAAGGACAACATTGGGAATACCACTTAGGATTCTACTTTGCCAACATGGAGACAATGTCAGCTTATCTATTGGGTGCCATAAAAAAACAGAAAAGTGGCAGAACAGGCTTCAGAAAACACTATTGTTCGATCATCGTGGGTATTAGGCTAGCCTTGAACAAAAACAGATCTACAGCTTGACACAGAGTTTGGTGGCAGGTTACTCAGTTATATTTTATTTAAGATGTGTGCCTTTTATTGTATCTGCAATAGCTGTAGGTGAAAGACCAACAAAATAGGTAACAAATATTGTGTTCGTTGTAGCTATTAGTAGGACCCTGCCCCCACATTAATCGACCTCACCGCCATTATACTGAGGATCACCGTTTGCATACTTTTTTGTGCAGTCCAATAATGTTGACAGCTGCATCACATGGATATTGTCTTGGTACACTGAGACTATGCTGGAAGGAATACAAATGAGTTAAAAACCTCTGCCAACATAAATGTTTACTGCATACATACAGGTAAATATTGTTAAATTGTTTTTCAGCTTTTTATTTTGTGCACATATACTGATGAATAATATTTTCTTTTTGTACGTAAATATATATATATATGCTGAATTAACACAATTGCAGTTGATACAAACTTGACATGATGTGTAGGAATGGTTTTATTCATTTTTTAGTTATGCCACATTTTACAGTAAAACGCCATTTTAGTCAAAATGGATGGCCTCTCTGTCGCTCCCTCCTGCATGCATCTTCTCTTCACAGGCTCCACACAGTTTGTAATAGTTTATTTCCACTGTTCTAATCATAAAACGTTTGATGAACGGTTCTCTGTTCTTATGATTTGCAACATTTTTCAAGGTCTCTTCTGCTGCTTTCTACCGTGATCACCAGTCTATTCATTCACTGAAAGTTCCATTGTCAATGTTTTATATTAGTTCGAACATCTCTAGATGACATTAGCATAGAGGGTGTTTAATATTTTTTTCTGAAAACTGAGATGGTGCGTATGTGTTAAGATTATGAAATCTATTTTTGTTGTGTTCTGATTTGCTATACAACTTTTTTCCTCGCAAAATGACGATTTCGCAGTTTCTCTGTTTGTTATGTAGGAATTATGCATAAGATCACCTTGATTTTGGAGGTGAGAAAGATTTTGAGAAGGTTTTCCTATGCTGCGAGTAATGCTGCATGACTTCTCTCTGATTCTGCATCTTATTTCAGTTTAGCTGAATTTTCCGATTTGTGCATACTCTGTATAACTTTGACTCTCGGATCCTTCATAGGTATTGATTCCATACCTCTTATTTTTATTTTGTCTAATAAAACCCTTTAAATTTCTATTGATCTAGAACTCAATGAATTAGTGGGCCCCATTACTTATCTGAAGTGTTTTAATCTGCTAATTGGTGTTTTGGGGAGGTGCCTTGATGCACAATTTAATCTGTGGGAGTACTGTGTAAGGTACATTTTTGGTAAATTCTAATTTTGGGATGTCTAGATTTTGGGGTATGGTTTGCTCCTACAATATCATCCTGGAATAGAAGGATGGCTTCTAACCAATCTGTGTCCCTGATTTTGAGTTTATTGGTCAGGCTGCTCCATCACAATGTGACACAGTACCCTGTCTGCCAAACCCTTGGGCTGCCTGCTCCATTTAGAGTCATGCAGGTCGTCAGTTTTCTGACTGCTAGTTCTGCCACTGGAAAACGAATTCCAGTGGCTCAAAAGAGTGCGGACCCTCAGAGTAAGAAAATCAGACCAAGCCCCCAATTTTAATCTAGCAGTTTAGTGTCTTTTTTCCTTTCCTTCGTCAGAAGAAAGACCTGCTGGTCACAGACAGAAAAAAAAAAAAATCACTCCCACACCATGGGAGCAAATGTTTCAGAGCTCGGGGGTTGTTCGTTTTTTTGTTTGTTTTTTTCACATACAAACTCCTGCTCTGGGAGTTTAAAAAAAACAACAACAAAAACTGGTGCACTGCTGCCTAACAGATGGCATCCACCTCCCAAATTTGTAGTGCCTTCAGGTTAACTGCTCTGACAGGGGTTCTCCAAGGAAAGTATTCAGAAGTTAAACAATGAAGTTCAGGATTGCAATGAACGCATGCCTATATATAATCTTTCCAACTATGATTCAACAGTGACTGACAAACGAATCTTAAATAAAGGTCTTTCTTTTGTTCATTTTGTAATTCACTGGATACGAAAACTGAAGTATTACAATTTTTAAGGAAGGTCAGACTCAAAACATTTTTTCTGACAATAATCTAAACAGTGAGGAAAACAAAGGTAGGTTGAGAAATAAACCAACATTTTGCCCTGATACCAGCAGTATGCCACCAGAAGTATTAGTATTTGAAAATAGAGTCATCAAAGAAGTGGATAGACTTAACAGCAAGAAGATATTTTACAAACACAACTGCAGCACAGAAGAGATGGCGGCCCTACAGAGTTTAGCTAGACATACATCTATAGTGGTTAAGCCTGTTGTAAAGGGGGAGGCACAGTGATGTGAGACAGTGACCTTTATGATCAAGAAGTAATGAGACAGTTGAATAACCAGGCTCATTACCGTCCTATATCTGAAAATCCCACAGAAGGTATAGCAGCCGAGAATAAGGAACTTACTTCAAAAGCCCTAGATGAAGGATGGATATGCAAAAAGAGATTTTGAACTTTTGAATAGAGAGTACAGGGCATCAGCGATGTACGTCCTTCCCAAAATATATAAGCAGCCGAACAATCCCCTTGGAAGACCGATTATTTCGGCATGTGGGTCTATCCTTGAACCTGTGGCCCAATATGTAGACCTTGGTTCTCCCCGAGAGAGCCCTTGTTAACACCCAAAATTCGGGAAGACTCGAGTCAGGTGACGTGTGCTGACATATAATCCTAAGGCCAATAGTTAAGAACATCATAAAAAATAATTGTAGAATTATGGAGGCACTGGATATTCCAAAATCACTATTTCCGTTTAAGCAAGGAAAGAATATACGTAACTATTTGGTTAGCGCCAGACGCCAGATAAATAAAAATATGGATCTCAGAGAAATGATGTGGATGGCACCACTTAAAGGTCATTTCAAATGTAGTAACTGTACAGTGTGCCAATTGACGGATAACACGAAAACCATCGTCATTAATGGAAAAGCACATCAGCAGAGCAAATTTTCTAATTGTATTAGGAAAACGTGGTGTATTGTATTTAGTACCCCTGTGGATTAACATATATAGGTCAAACAACTCGATTTATTAAAGTCAGAATCCAACAACACAGATCACGTATAAGGTGCGAAACACAGGGAGCACAATCAGTTGAGCACTTTATAAACGTAAGCCATACAGAAGATGATATGAAATGGTTTGTCCTGTTTGTACTGATGAGTGAAAGAGGAAGCATCTACAATGTTAAACAGAACAGAAGCAAAATGTATTGAGAGATATGTGGGCCCTAATAGAATGAAGCAGATAGTATTAAAGCGGGTGCCCTGCCTATGAAAGGTCTCTTTTACAACTTTTGCAAAGAATGAATGCCTTATAGGACGGGCCAAGTTCCTAGAATAAAAGTAGTGCATGCTAAGAAGATACATTTTAGGCATAAACTGTTAGATAACATCGTTTGTAACAGGCATTTATATACAATATAGATAATGAAAAGTGCGAGGGCGAGCTGTGTCTATGGTGAACCTATTAATTATGGGGGTCTACTTCAGGGGAAGGTAAGTGATCTGATTGATAACCGTGAGCATCCTTGTGGAATTGAAGTGGAGTACCCTTCGGTACCTTTAGCATATACCAGGCTCCAGAAATACACCGTTTAAGGATGGTGGCCATGGTTCACCTGTAGAGTAGGAGTTATATAAGCCACACCCCCTTAGCACACACATATTGCCCTGTGAGGTTGGCCTTCATGTGAAAGCAACCATTGACTAGGGAAGTGCACACCAAGAAAGCATGGCAGAAGTGAGGGACTCACATTTAGAGCACCAAGTGAAGATCATACGGTGAGTCCACAATTTGTTTAGGCAACAGAGGTGTCTGTCTAACCACGACGCTTCATGTTTGAAGTATTTAAAGGTCACCAAATAGGTGTGAGCACTGTTTAAGATACGCGATTTAAAAACAGCTTACAAACGTTCCAGTACATTGCTACCGCACTGTTCTAAGTAATGGAAGTCTGTAAGTATGAGGCCCATTAGGAGCAAAATGTTTTACAACTTTTTACTTTGGCACCTTCAGCATTTGGCACGTAGTGAACACGGGGACAGCTTTAACCCCTTCGCTGCCAGGCCTTTTCCCCCTCAGGTGCCAGGCTCTTTTTTTGGCTATTTGGAGCAGTTTGCGCATAGGCCCTCATAACTTTTTGTCCACATAAGCTACCCACACCAAATTTGCGTCCTTTTTTTCCAACCTCCAAGGCATTCTAGAGGTACCCAGAGTTTGTGGGTTCCCCTGAAGGAGACCAAGACATTAGCCAAAATACATCAACATTTTCGTTTTTTTTCTTTAAAAAAATAGGAAAAAGGGCTGCAGATGAAGGCTTGTGGTTTTTATTCCCTGAAAATGGCATCAACAAAGGGTTTGTGGTGCTAAAATCACCGGCTTCCCAGCTTTCAGGAACAGGCAGACTTGAATCAGAAAACCCAATTTTTCAACACATTTTTGGCATTTTACTGGGACATACCCCATTTTTACTATTTATTGTGCTTTCAGACTCCTACCACTTAGTGATAGAAATGGGTGTGAAACCAATGCTGGATCCCAGAAAGCTAAACATTTCTGAAAAGAAGCCAAAATTCTGAATTCAGCAAGGGGTCATTTGTATAGCTCCTACAAGGTTTTCCTACAGAAAATAACAGCTAAAATAAAAAAAATATTGAAATTGAGGTGAAAAAAGCAGCCATTTTTCTCAATGTTTTACTCCTTAACTTTTTCTTGCGATGTAAGATTTCTGAAAGCAATATACCGTTATGTCTGCTGGACTCTTCTGGTTGCAGGAATATATAGGGCTTGTAGGTTCATCAAGAACTCTAGGTACCCAGAGCCAATGAATGAGCTGCACCTTGCAATGGGTTTTCATTATACACCGGGTATACAGCAATTCATTTGGTGAAATATAAAAAGTGAAAAATAGGTATCAAGAAAACCTTTGTATTTCCAAAATGGGCACAAGATAAGGTGTTGAGAAGCAGTGGTTATTTGCACATCTCTGAATTCCGGGGTGCCCATACTAGCATGTGAATTACAAGGCATTTCTCAAATAGATGTCTTTTTTACACACAATCTTACATTTGGAAGGAAAACATTTAGAGAAAGACAAAGGGCAATAACACTTGTTCTGCTATTCTGTGTTCCCTTAAGTCTCCCGATAAAAATGGTACCTCACTTGCATGGGTAGGCCTAATGCCTGCGACAGGAAACGCAACATGGACACATCACATTTTTACACTGAAATCTGACATGTTTTTTGGAAAGTGCCTAGCTGTGGATTTTGGTCTCTAGCTCAGCCCGCACCTAGGGAAACCTACCAAACCTGTGCATTTTTTAAAAGTATACACCTAGGGGAATCCAAGATGGGGTGACTTGTGGGGCTCTCACCAGGTTCTGTTGTGCACAATCCTTTGCAAACCTCACAATTTGGCTAAAAAAACACCTTTTCCTTACATTTCGGTGATAGAAAGTTCTGGAACCTGAGAGGAGCCACAAATGTCCATCCACCCAGCATTCCCCCAAGACTCCTCATAAAAATGGTACCTCACTTGTGTGGGTAGGCCTAGTACCCTCAACAGGAAATGCCCCAAAACAAAAAGTGGACACATCACATTTTCCCAAAGAAAACAGAGCTGTTTTTTGTAAAGTGCCTAGCTGTGGATTTTGGCCTCTAGCTCAACCGGCACCTACAGAAACCTACCAAACCTGTTCATGTTTGAAAACTAGACACCTAGGGGAATCCAGGATGGGGTGACTTATGGGGCTATCACCAGGTTCTGTTATCCATAATCCTTTGCAAACCTCAAAATTTAGCCTAAAAAACACGTTTTCCTCACATTTCAGAGACAGAAAGTTCTGGAATCTGAGAGGAGCCACAAATTTCCTTCCATGCAGCGTTACCCTAAGCCTCCCCGATAAAAATAGTACCTCACTTGTGCGGAAGGAAATGCCCCAAAACACTATGTGGACAGATCAAAAATCAAAATTTTCAAATACTTAACTACCTGTTTTTGCGGGGGAAACCTGCATTTTTGGTCCTGGGATCAGCAGCCATATAGGGAAACCTACCAAACCCAAACATTTCTGAAAACTAGACACCCAAGGGAATCCAGGGTGGTGTGACTTGTGTGGTTCCCCAATGTTTTCTTACCCAGGTAAAAAAAATCTCATTTTTCCCACATTTCTGTGTGGGATCACCGCACTGGGACAGATTTCCTACCACCCAACGTTTCCCTCAGTCTCCCAGTAAAAATGATACCTTGTGTAGGTGGGCCAAGTGCCTGTGACAGGGAAGAGCCAAAAACATGTTGAAATTGAGGGGGAACCAAAGCGGGTCCAAAAGGGCAGTTTGAAAATAAACATTTTTAGGCTGACACTTGGGGCAGAATTTTTATCAGTATAGATGAGACAATGCTGGATGGTAGGAATTTTGTGGATTCCTGCAGATTCCGGAAGGTTCCATCACAAAAATGTGGGAAAAATGTGTGATATCCAGAAAATTTGGCAGTTTGGAGGGCATTGTGGGTAAGAAAAGGGTGCGGATGCATGTGAAGCACACCACCCTGGAATCACCCAGATGTTTAGTTTTCAGATGTGTCTAGGTCTTGTGGATTTTTCTACATGGCAACACCCCAAAGTCCAAAAAGTGCAGCCCTCACCATTCCAAGTGGGACGATTTTGAGAGTTAGCCGAGCTCTCATTGCCCAAATGTAAAACCAAAAGCCAAAAAAATCAAATGTCCTCTTGCTTGCCATGGGATAAGATGTTTTAGTGTGATGGGGGAGAGCTGAAATACTGTACCCCCTTCAGTTGGGGTGGGGGCATAACCAGGCCCATACTGGTTAGTAGGCACCACCCCACTATTTTATATATTCCCAGGCATATAGAAGACTTTCTGCCCCCCCTGGGGTGTTGATCGGGGGTAATTGCCCCACCTGCCCACTGGTGGGCAGAACAACATTGGCCCCATTTTTTTGGGGTGGGGGTATGGCCATACCCCCACACTCTTATTTTGAAAACAAAATCTTCCCTCGTCTCTGGTGGGCTTTCTGCTCTCCTTGGCAGCAGATGGGCCTTCCAACCAAACTTAGGCAGATCTGTCCCCAATGGGGACAGATACGGCCAACAGTAATGCGACCTTTGCCCAAGGGGCTGCCCCCCAAAACACACACACACACCAATCCCTGGTGCCTAAGTGGTTTCTGCACCCCCCTGGGGGCAGACTGGCCTAATAAGACTAGGCCAATCTGCCCCCAAGGGGGTCAGAAATGGCCTAAAGACAATTCCCTCCCCCCAGGAGAGCCACCCTTGCCTAAGGGGTCGCTCCCTACATATATTAAAAAAAAAAATCCCTGGTGTCTAGGGTTTTCTGCCCCCGAGGGGGGCAGAAATGGCCTACAACAAATTTGCCCCCCCCCATGGGAGTGACCCTCGCCTAAGGGGTCGCTCCCCTTATGCAAAACTGACAAACAAATTCCCTGGTGTCTAGTGGTTTCTGCCCCCTTTGGGGGCAGATTGGCCTGATAAAAATAGGCCGATCTGCCCCCAAGGTGGGCAGAAATGGCCTAAATACAATTTGCCCTCCAGGGGAGTGACCCTTGCCTAACGGGTCGCTCCCCATGTATAAAATAGGAAAGTAAACAAAAAAAGAATTTATCCCTGGCTTCATGGGGTTTCTGCCCCCTAGAGGGCAGATTGGGCTAATAAAAATAGGCCGATCTTTCCCAAAGGGAGGCAGAAATAGCCTAAATACAATACAATTTGCCCCCCCAGGGGAGCGACCCTTGCCTAAGGGGTCGCTTCCCATATTTAAAAAAAATAAAGTAAATAAAAAAAAATATCCCTGGTGTCTAGGGGTTTCCTGTCCCCCCGGGGAAGATCGGCCTAATTATAATAGGCCGATCTATATTTTGCCCTCCTGGGAAGCGGCCCTTGCCCAAGGGACCACTCCCCTTATACCTAAATATAAATTTTTAAAAATCCCTGGTGTCTAGTGGTTTCTGACCCCTTTGGGGCAGATTGGCCTAATAAAAATAGGCCGATCTGCCCCTATGGGAGCAGAAATGGCCTAAAAATATTTTGCCCCCCAGGGGATCGACCCTTGCCTAATGAGTCGCTCACCTCCTGCAAAAACAAATAATAATACCTAATCCCTGGGGTCTAGAGGTTAGCCTAATAACAATAGGCCGATCTGGGGGGGTCGGATGGAAGGGGAAGCGATTCCCCTTCCATCCCTGCCCCCTTGGCCCTAGTGCTAGTGCTCCCCCGTGGGTCCGGTGCAGGACGAGCTGGTCTCGGCCCCGGCCCACGGGAACCGTGTGTGAGGACGAGACCAGCTCGTACCATGCACCGTACGGGTAAAATAGAGGAAGGGATTTTTCCCTTTTTAACCATTCACGCTTCTAATTTAGTTTGGTGAAATTATCCGATAAAATGACAAGTGAAATGATAAAGCTCACAGTGATTTCTTCAGGCACTTGAGTTGTAGGCAAAATATGCATGAATGATGTGGATAAACACATTCAACATAATTTAAATGGCACATGAGGCAAATTCATCTGGGACTCTTTGAATAGATGTGACTTTTGCATGTTGGCTTAATTTTAAAGAAAGGCATGTAGTTTGCATGGACTGAGATATTTTTTGTAAAAAAAAGGGAGAAGTGAGAGATTTGGTTAAGGGCTTGGCATGTATTTTACTATCTGCCTAGAAAAGAATGTTTTTAAAGGTTTTGGTTGGGAGAAGCTGATCATGGGAATGCAAATTAATTTACCTCCGCAGGTAGATTTGAGGATCTTCTGTTGTCCTAAAGAGGACTAAAATTACAGAAAATCTGAAATGTGTCGACATTAGTCGTGGAGGAGCCTGTGAAGTTTGAATAATCCAAATAATAAGCGGATGAACACTAAACAAATAGAAGGTAATATTACTCCACTTTGTGTGCAAGATTGAAAGGACTACCTCTGGTGTTGGACTGTATGCAATAAGGACACAACAGCCACATTTATCCTAAAAATTAGGTAGATTCAAAACCAACAAGATTATCAGTGATGAATACTGGAAACACTATTATTTTCCTCTATCTTTGATGATGAAAAAATCCTTGATATGCTAAAATACATGATTTAGAGGAATGTATGTAAACGGTAAGAAGGTTTAATGATAACCAGCAATGAATTCTAAAAATGTTTTTTCTTTTCTTTCTTTTCTATTTAGGAAAAGGTATACATGAGATAAGGGTGAGATTTTGTAATTCGTGTAATTGTGTACAAGGTTTATAGATTCGCTAGGCTTAAGCAGTTTGGGTGAGGATCACCCAGCTTGTTTTTTAGATTGTTGTAAATAAATTTGAGAATTTTACTCTCTTATCAGTGATTAATTTAAGTTTTCACTGATGTAAGTAAGCTTTATTGATTTTTCTCTATGTGCTCCGTTTTTGCATTTACAGGGGTTCCATCGAAGGCACAGCGTTCACAACTGGATTGGTGGTAATCTCTAATTATAATAGTCTTCTATCCATCAGCGTGGTGGACGTAATGGCCTGCATCATACTTTATATCAGGCCCATAGTCAATTAAGTAGCCATATTGAATATTGAGGAAATAGCAGAATGGGGAACCAAAGGGAAGAGATATTTTGAGTATTGTAGGAAGTGTCTCTAGAGTCCTCCTGCCAATTCAAATAAGAGATTGCTAACTTCTTAGTATGTGTACGACAGATATGGCTACCATCATGAAAGTGGTAAGCCAACACTAAGATGGAAATTACCCTTCCATATTCTTCCCACTGCAATTCTGTCATGCCTATTTGCACTAAAGGACCCTTCCAGCATTCAGCATACGGTTGAAGCCGTTGCCGAGAGTTGCACTTTGATGGTTAGTCACATAAATCATCTTTTCCCCCTGAACCAGTTACCACGAACTGGACTAATGCCGAACTCCACTAGTCTGCTGGCTTCCCAAATGCCACTAACAGTGTTCATTGGCCACATGTACAAAAGAATCTCCAATGACCAAGGCATCAATGCACTGCTAACTAGCAACAACATAAGTCTCCACATACAGTGGCAAACATTGTGGCTGGGGGCTGGAGAAGAGCTAGAAACAAGTTACTGGCTCTACCCTGGCCCTCGTGTCATTGTAGAAACACCAGTCTTCCAAGTCTGCTCATTTTCCTTGGTTTAGGTCGATCCTTCTCATAAAGTTACAGGGACGTAGCAGCCAGTGCAGTGGCTCTGGAGTCCAGGTGCATGGGAGGCCCACTGGGCCCCAAATATGACAGTTTTTCTACAAAAGCAGGGGTCAGAGCCACTTTCTTTGCTTGAACTGGTGCCCATGTTACTTTTACCACACCTCTGCCTGTACTCCGTAGTTATGGAGGGTGTATTTCCCCCATCATGCTGTCCGTCGCGTGCGCGCATCTGAACTTTGCTCTACCTCAAACAGAGCGCCGCCACTGCAAGTGTGTTAATCTCGCGCTTGTCGTCAGAGGGATGCTGTGTCCAGACACAGAGCAGACACCGAGCCTACATTATACAGTGCATCACAGGCCCTGGGCCGGCTTCCCTTCTCTGGGCCAGCAAGGACTATTAAGATTAAACACAAGACCTGTTCCGTAAACAGGCGCGCAGGTCGGAGCAGCTTGAGGGCCTCACGAAGACCGGCGACGGATTGCTGCGCTCACAGCTCCGCGGTGTTAGTTTATAGTCCTAAATCTAGCTGCGCCGACAGATCCCGCACGGAATATGTCTAATGTAAACCACTCTGCTGTCTTCAGACAGGATGTCTCTGGAGGACGCTGCTGTGCTTAATACCATTACAGGAGCGGGCCCGACTCACCTGGCCACACGCCTTACTTTTTTTCTTGCACGATTGCCTTCTGAGGTCAGACACCCAAGATCTTTCCAGTTGTCCTAGTCACCTGTTCGCACGTCGTCGATATTTCTCACCGCATGGGCAGTTGCTTCCAGGAACCATAGCCTTCGTGTAGGCCGTCACACAACCTGTCTGCAGGTCATACGTGTTTCTCGGTCCACAACCAACTGTGGCCAGATGTCACTGGTCATCCGTAAACAGTTGTTATAAACGTCCCCTTGGCATGGTGGCTAGATAAGGGAGGCACTCAACCAGCCACATATGGGTTTCTGCTGCAGCCACATATAGCACCTGTGAGAAGTTGCGTTTCCCCACACACAGTTCATAAAGATCGTCCTTTGAAAGGCTAAAGGCCTGATTTAGTGTTTGGCACTGGCCCAGCCATCAATCAGGGTAGGGTTGGACATTAAGTCACACCCTGAAAGACAACCACTCACCACATTTAGAGATGACCACCAGCCCAGCAGTGATCTCTTTGCCTCCAGAGAAACTGCTGTCACAATAGTTTGTCTGAAGAGACTACAAGTTTGGTGGACAGTGTCTGTTAGGCAGCCGTTCGCCAAGCTTTTTTGTTTTTCAGAAACAAACACCAAAAGTGGGAGTTATCTTCATGGGTAATGATTTTTTTGTCCGCGATGGGCAAAAAAAGAGAGTCTGCTCTAACTAGGGTGGACAGTCTGATGTCCTTCATTTGATGACCTATACTCAGTTGCCTATCAGAGTAAGTTTTCTGACAGCGGAGCATGCACGTGCTCCATCATCAGAAAACTGATAAACTGTTTGATGGCGGACAGGGCAAGCTGTCATGTTTGTGATGGAGTAACCCGTCTGCCAAACTCTAAGTCTAGTTCTAAGTTTGGTTAGAAGCCATTCATCTGTTCCGGGTTGATATTTACCTGTCTGCACACCATTTACATTTATGCGGGCAGCCACTGGTAAGCAGGTGTTGAATTCGTTCTTCTCTTTTACAGCAAGGTCTTAGTGTTCAAAGGCAATACCTATCTGATATAGCGATCGAAGTTCATTGACCGCACAACAAGGTATGGAAACTGTGATTCTGACTGCAGTAGGGGAGGGGTCAAAGAGTGTCAGACAAATTGCAAAGAATAATAAAAACGTCTTTAACTATTTTGTTGGCATTTCACCTACAAGCACTGTATATACAATACAATCCACACATGTATTGTTTAAAAATATGAATATCATGGTATTAAAATAAGAAACAAATTATGGGTAGGTACTCAAAATGTACAACTTTGTTACTATTTAATGTAGCCCTTTGTATATGGATGTATTATGAGACATTGAACTTATCAATAATTAATATGTACTATTTATTAAAAAACATATAAAAAACACATTCACATAAAAATATGAAATTAATGGTCTTGACATTAGGTATCAAGAAAAGCTGGCGGCATCTAAAGTGTTGATTCGTTCCAATGTGAAATCGTCAGCAATTGTAGAGAAAAGACCAATCTTTTTCGGATTTTGTATTGAAAGATTTTTTTGATAAACTTTGAAATATTAATCTGTGTTTCTTTCATTATTCTCATACCTGTCTGTAGCCATGAAAAACTGACATCTGTCACTAAACATACGCTGGTGTGGGCATAGATGAAATATATGTAGAACATGAATTGGATTTTTTGAAATTATAACTACAGAAATAGTAGGCCTATCTAAGAAAACTCAAACATATTCACAATGAGTTTTTTTTTCTTGAAGTAAAATTATGGAAATAAATCCCCCAGCTACAGATGAACTAAATTGTGCCCTCAAAAAACAAAATATTCTTTATATTCTGTTATTTGTGTCACCCTGTCCTGCCTCACTGTCCTTGTCACACTATCGCAGTGCCTGTGCTTCCAATGGCTTAGCAAACTGCAAAGTGCACCCTTACTGCATTGACTTACAAGGTAGCAAGTGAGATCAGTCAAAGGCTTCTTAGGGAGGAAGTGTGGCCTACACACAGGTGCAGAATACTAATAATTACCCCAAAACTATTATCTCATAGGTAACTTTAGTATTCTCTGATGCTCAACAAGTTCTTAGTTGCCAAGACTAGAGTTTTAGTAGCAAACTACCTCTTTGCGTATTTGGCCCAGTCTCTCCATTCATAAGAGTGAATTTCCTGCTCAGAAAGTGTGGCATGTGGGCAGTTGCTGCTCTGGGGATGATGCAGGTGAATGTTCATCTTTGGCGGATGAAGGCTCCAGAGCTGAGGGAGACGGGCACTTGGCATCGGAACTGTCAGTCCCAGGTCAATGCAGGTGGGCTCTCATTTCTGGCAGATGCATCCTCCAGGCCGATACAGTAATACCTCTTGTGGCAGTGTCGCCATCAGTTTTTCGGAGACAGTGATGGGAATGTCAGCAGTAGGATAATGAGTTGATACACAATCTCATATGCAGTTCACGGCAGAAACTGCACTTAAAGACGTGTCAGGACTAGCTTCTGCCCTTGTCAGCATTCCGCCACTTGTGGGTGTTGCACTTGCTGGTAATTTAAAGGATTTTATCTCCTGGACAGCCTCTCTTCCTTTAGGACCGGACACTCGGTGGTGCTGACAGTCCCTTAAATTCTCTAGAATGCGGCAGATTCCATATCATGCCCTCTCAAATCTGGGAAATTGGCTGTCATGCAGACACCAGCCCTGGTTACACACCAGTCTTTTCAGTATTCTACAGAGCACTCTATTCCCTTATTTATTTTAAAATAGCTCTTTTTGTGTACTGTACAACTTTCTAGTACATATGTGCAGCAACATATTATCTATCATGTGTCATATTCAGTGCCATCAGTTACAGTGAGAACAAAGATTTTATAGAGATAAAAACTTTTACAGAGTATCTGAAATCCATAACACAAACAGTGAGATTCTGACTTTATAGTTGAGTCATGTTTAACCATGTTGCCATCAACATGACCACAATTATTTCCATTTTGCACAAGGTTAACATGCCATCCCTGGTAAGCACAATCCATTCCTTCCTGCCTTAAACATAGAGAATATGCTGGGGCACAGTTGTGTGCTTTATCTCATATTTCTATAGTCTTTATTTCCCTCCTCCAACAATACAGACTGCTAATATATTTATTGAAAAAACTGCAAGCTACAATAAAATATATGAGCTGCAATTATTAGGATAATGAGTCATAAATAAATTAGGATTGTGACAGTGAGAAAAAGATGAACAATCTGGACATATTGCAATAAACATGTATTTAGAATTCCTACCTAATGCCTAGCATCTAGCAAGAGCACAGCAGTGATAGCCCAATCTGTCCATACTCAGTCCACAAGAGGAGCACCTACCCCCATTACCTTAGAATGAAGGTCTGCCCTTTGTCTCCTTAGATGACTTGCAGAGACAAGGAAGAGGTCTAGCTGAAAAAGAGCATGCAGCATAGATGGAAATCCTGGTTGGAAGGTCCCCTCTGTCTAAACCCCTTTTTGGCCTACATGGTGTTTTATAAAAAATCATGATTTATGCTAAGAAATAGGACTGATATGGGCATGTGCCTAAGTGTTAGACTGCACAATTGGCACTGGCTCGTTGCAGAAGTGTCCAAAATAAGGGCACAGTGGAGAGTCAGATCTCTCCGTCTGGCTGTCATCAGCCTTCCACAAGCAGTAGAGGACACCTAAAAGGGCTGGATCGGCCTAGAAACATCCTCACCATGAACAACCAAAACTGTAGTCAAGCAACTTTCCCCTACTATCTACCAAATGGCAGAGCTCAGGAAGAACTAATCAGCAACCCTTTGCAAGCAAGGTCCTCATATTTCTAAAGGCAATCCTATTGTCATTGTCCCTCACTTCATTGTCTGAATCTCTCCTCTCTAGCCACATGAGTGTAGGCAGTACACTTCCACTCTCTAGAAAGCTGCTTCCATCCTCCATCCGTGCCATTTTAAACTAGGGGGCATCGAAACGATTCCCACTGGTCCTATTACTCAGGAACTCAACACACTCAAAGCACTATTATTGCATGAAAATTACACATGTATTACAGAAGCACACATGCGTGGCATGCACATGGAATGTCAGTGCCAAGACTGAGGTTCACATACAAAGCAGAACTTTACATGAGTGAGATAGGTAGGCTGCACTCCCCGTTAAAACTGAAAAAATAGGTCATCAAATTAAAGCTTTATGTGACCTACGCAGCATAAAGACAATAGTCCCATGCCCGCTATGAGGTGTGGATTAGGGGTGTAGGATGGGAAAGTTTGAGTAAGTAAATGTAGTCCATGGTAAACACATCAGCTTCCTTTCTAGTAATAGAGGGGTGAACTTACCCGCAGGCAATGAGCGCCACTTTCCCTGACACACCACTTGCCATGGAGGCACAAGGAGAGATGCCATGGTAAATGCAGCTTTAGGACCAAGGGGCAGAAGGTCATCAGGGGCAGAAAGCCAGAGCTGTACAAGAGTGTGTATTCAGGGCGTGTGGCATTTATCCTCTCTGGGACTATGATGGCAAACACATGCCATTAGAATGGGAATTTTGCCTGCAGTTCAGGGCAGCTCTGAGACATTCTTTGAGGACCTGTTAGCAGGGGATTGATGGTCAATTATGGGCAGTGCCATCTGGTTAATGGTAGAGGAAATTAGGTGAGTCTGTAGATAATAATGTGAGAGGGAAATACATTTCTAGACAGGGTCTGCCTCTCTTGCCTCCATCTGAGTGCTACTTCAGGAAGGCTGATGACAGCTAGATGCAGAGATTCCAACTTTCAGTGGGCTCAGCTCTTCAGCTTGAAGCAAGCTTTGTCACTACCTGCTATGAGAGTCACCATCTTTCACAAAGACTTCACCTACCCTGCAGACAGAAAATGAATCTTGAAACAGAGCTACCCCAAACAATAATCCGGACTTTGGACCTTGGATCAACAATCCATGTCTGGAATATCACTACAGAGCTAGTACTTGAAGAATGCCACTTTGCTCCGGTTCCTAGTTCTTCTTGCAAAGGAAGGGAAAGCCCCACAGAGTGATCCAGGGCTGGTTTCTGTCCAACAGCCAGTTTCCTTGAGATGAGAAGACATCACCCAAAGTCTGCTCACCTTGCTGTAGAGCTCTGGGTTTACCTAGCTCCTAGAACTCTGCCTGCCTGCTCAAAGAGGGAATAAGTGTTCCTAACACTGAAGGAGGAGAGAGACTGTTCAGGAGGAGATCCCCAGCCATTTTTCTGGACAGCGGGGCACTCAGAAGAGCAGACTTGCTAACAATAGTGCAACCAGTACCAAACCGAATTATGAGGGGTCTTCTAGCCTACCTGTGTGGGTTATGCAACGAACTACATGAAGCATCAAGTCAGTCACAGCATGCAGTCCATCCTCACAGCAACATGACCAGAAGGACCTGCTGAGAATCTGAACTATCTTGGAGAATACAGAGATAAATGAATGCCCTTTAGACAGTGCAGGCATATACAAAATGTGTCAACTCTGCAATGAGCCAGTGCACCTGTTCTCGATTGGGCCCCTATTCCAAAAAAAACAGTGCAGATGCCCATGCACCACCAACCACCCGCACAATTTAAGCATACCAGAAAGGGGCTCACGTTGTTGACATTAGCCTGGCAGCACTGTATGACTTTGTTATAATTCTTTGTTATAATTCCTTAACAGAGCAAAAGATAGGATGATACATGTCAGGCTCACACTACCAAGGATGGCAATTGAAAGGATTCACAGGCCCTGTCTATCATAATATTTACCCTCCACCTGTCCCTGCTGCATGCCTGCAAAAAGGCCATCACCAATGAGAGTATTGTCTTTCTCCAAACATGTCAGGCAGCCTCATCTTTGATTGATCTAGCCTGTAAAATGATAATGCTAAATAGTTTCTCCCGGTATTTCTTAATAAAAGAAAAGTCTGGCTACCCAGCGCTGGGTGATTTGTGCAGTACTGTGTTACATGAACTGTTGCACCATGTTTCCAAAGAGGTTCGCATTAATGATGTCATTGGCCACACTTATGCAAAAACTGTCGTCTAAGCATGTTGCTAACAGCTGCGCCATTGTGCAAGAACGAAACAGCAGGGTTGTAAATTAACTTTGTACTTGAGAAACACCCTCCAGTACGAAAGTCTCTGATAACCCCAAAACGTAACCATAGTTAGTAACCATAGTTAAAACAAGCATTTGCTCGAGGGAGCCCTATTAGCGTTGCAAATTCCTAACTGGACTTTTCTTGCCACACAAACTGAAAATGAAAAGTAAATCAGTTGACATAAGCGAGCCGATTCAAAGCGCCGCCGTGAGGGTGAAGAGAGAGACAAAAGGAAAAAGAAGTTCACTCCCAATCAAAGTTATCTGCGAAAGTGCAATTAGCCATGTAACAGGGTCAATGGCCAAGGTGGTAACAAAACCTCCCTAAGGGGGGACAAACGTAAAGCAGTTACCAACGAAAACAAAGGATTTTTGAAAGGCAAGCCCAGGAACGAGTAATAGTGACGGGTGGGCGGTGGGCCAACACGTGGGAAAAGCTATGCTCGAACTAAAAAATAACAGAAATCATGTTACGTTTGGGAATATCAAACAATGTTCCACTTGCCCATTATTTGCGCTTGGTTTCATCTGTCAGTAGGATTTCACGACAGGCCGGCAAGGCTATTTAGCATATCTGGTTTCCCATAAGTCTGCGGGCGTTTGATTTGTTCGCCTCTCCTCACAGTTACGTCACCTTTGTATAAATCGAGGGCTTGGTGCTTCGCAATGCAAGGCTATTTGACTTTAAACGTGTCAGCTTTTCAGTGCAAACTGTAATATGCATAGGTAAGTTGGTTGTTGATTTGTATGCTGTTTGAACATCTTTGCATGAGTACCTATGAAAGCCCACAGTAAATCCAGGGGGCATATCAGGGGCTCCCGCAAAGTGGAGGGGGGGGGGGGGGATAGCAGGATCCCTTGTTTTGGAGGGGACCCCCTTACTTCCCAAAGCCAAGCCCTTGATTGCCTTGCAGAAAGCGTGCAACGGCATGGACCCGTTTGGGAAAGGTACCTGCTTTCCCTGAGAAGGCACCTCCAGTTTGGTGGGGTGGGATGGGGGGGTAATCCACCCCTCAGGGGAATTCCATTGAGCCCAAGACCAATGCATATCGGCCCCTCGTCACATTTTGAAGGGGGCCTCATCATTTTGTATTACTCCACTGAGTACATCCTGACCTGAGTGTTGTTTAATTCGGTACAGCTGTAGGGATGTGCATTTTTTGCCAGTGATGTCTGACAATGTTCCTAATTTTCCTCCTGAATGGGGTTATGAAGTTTCACAGTTTGCGGTTTGTTGTCACCCTGGCGAAGTTACTTTTCCTCATAGCAAGATAGATTTTTCCTAGCAGCTGCAACATTACCACCACCCATATACAATCAATCAATCAATCTATTTGTAAAGCGCGCTACATACCCGTGAGGGTTTCAAGGCGCTGGGGGGGAGGGGAGTGCTGCTACTGCTCGAAGAGTCAGGTCTTGAGGAGTCTTCTGAAGGAAAGCAGGTCCTGGGTCTGTCTTAGGTCAGACGGGAGGGTGTTCCAGGTCTTGGCGGCGAGGTAAGAGAACGATCTGCCGCCGGAGGATCTGCGCCGGATGCGGGGGATGGAGGCGAGGGCGAGGTTGGCGGAGCGGAGTTGCCGGGTGGGGGAGTGTAGAAGCTGAGTCTGCTGCTCAGGTAGGTCAGTCCGGTGTTGTGGAGTGCTTTGCATGCGTGGGTGAGGAGCTTGAAGGTGATCCTCTTGTTGACGGGGAGCCAGTGAAGGTCTCTTAGGTGGGGGGTGATGTGGCTGTGGCGAGGGATGTTGAGGATGAGTCGGGCAGAGGCATTTTGGATGCGTTGGAGGCGTTGTAGATGTTTGGATGGGATGCCGGCGTAGAGGATGTTGCCGTAGTCGAGTCTGCTGCTGACGAGGGCCTGGGTTACTGTTTTTCTTGTTTCAGTTGGGATCCATTTGTAGACTCTGCGAAGCATGGGGAGGCTTTTGTAGCAGGTGGAGGAGACGGCGTTGACCTGCTTTGACATGGAGAGGGATGAGTCGAGGATGAAGCAGAGGTTTCGTGCGCTGTCGGTGGGTGTCGGTGGGGAACCCAGAGAGGCCGGCCACCACGAGTCGTCCCAGGTGGAGGGGGTGGGCCCAAGGATGAGAACCTCTGTTTTGTCCGAGTTCAGTTTTAGCCGGCTGCCTCTCATCCAGTCGGCGATGGCTTTCAGTCCCTCGTGGAGGTTGGTTTTGGCGGTGTGTGGGTCCTTGGTGAGGGAGAGGATGAGTTGGGTGTCGTCGGCGTAGGAGATGATGTTGAGGTTGTTCTGACGGGCCACTTGTGCGAGGGGGCCATGTAGATGTTGAACAGAGTCGGGCTGAGGGATGAGCCCTGGGGTATGCCGCAGATGATGTTGTAGGCCTTGGATTGGAATGGGGAGAGGCGGACTCTTTGGGTTCTGCCGGCTAGGAAGGATGCGGTCCATTCGAGGGCCTGGTCTTGGATTCCTGCTTCAAGGAGGTGGATTTTCAGAGTGTGGTGACAGACAGTGTCAAAGGCGGCCGATAGGTCTAGGAGGATGAGGGCTGATGTTTCTCCATTGTCGAGGTGGCGTCTGATGTCGTCTGTGGCGGCGAGGAGGGCGGTCTCGGTGCTGTGGTTTCATCTGAAGCCGGACTGGGAGGGGTCGAGGATGTTGTTGTCTTCGAGGTACCGAGTGAGCTGTGTGTTGACGATTTTCTCACTGACCTTCGCCGGGAAAGGGAGCAGGGAGATGGGCCAGAAGTTCTTCAGGTCTTTGGGGTCCGCCTTTGTTTTTTTTAGAAGAGCGTTGATTTCGGCGTGTTTCCAGCTTTCCGGGAATCTTGCAGTTTCAAAGGAGATGTTGATGATCTTCCGTAGGTGTAGTGCGATGGCTGTGTCTGCTTTGTTGATAATGTGGTGTGGGCAGGGGTCTGATGGTGATCCGGAGTGGATGGAATTCATGGTCTTGCGAGTTTCGTCGTCGCCGATGCTGGTCCAGGAGGTCAGTCGGCTGGAGCAGGTGGAGTTCGTGGAGGGCGGGGTAGGAGTGTCCGAGGTGTGAAGGGTGTTGAAGCTGTTGTGGATGTCAGTGATTTTTCGGTGGAAGGCGGTGGCTAGGGCGTCGCATAGTTTTTGGGAGGGGGTGATGTCGTTGACGGTGGCGCTTGGGCTGGAGAGTTCTTTTACGATGTTAAAAAGTTCTTTGCAGTCGTGGGCGTTGTTTTCTAGGGTGGGTTTTGAAGGAGGAACTTTTTGCTAGCCTGATGAGTTGGTGATGTTTGCATATAGCATCCTTGAGTGCCGTGTGGTTGTTTGGAGTGCGTTTGAGTAGTCATATTTGCTTGAGTTTCCGGCAGTTGCGTTTGGAGGCTTGGAGGTCGTTAGTGAACCAGGTGGCTTTTTTGTTGACTTGGTTGTTGGAGGGTTTCCTGAGTGGTGCAAGGCGGTTGGCGCAGTCGTCGATCCATAGCTTGAGGTTGTGTGCGGCGATGTCAGGGTCGGTGGGGGTGGCGGGAGGTTTCTGGGCTAGGGCGTTGGTTAGTTGATCTTCGGTGACTTTGCCCCAGCGTCGGCGGGGTGGTTGTTCAGTGAGGTGGTGTTCTGTTTGTTTCTTGAAGGTGAAATGGATGCAGTGGTGGTTGGTCCAGTAGAGTTCGGTGGTATGATTGAAGGTGACGTGGTTGCTTGTGGAGAAGATGGGGTCCAGAGTGTGACCAGCTGTGTGGGTGGGTGTGTTGACGAGCTGTATGAAGCTGAGGTTGGCGAGGTTGGCGGTCAGGGTGGTGGAGTTGGTGTCATTGTTGTTTTCGAGGTGAAAGTTCCGGTCCCCGAGGAGGATGTAGTCCGTGGAGGCGAGTGCGTGGGTGCTGGCAAGGTCGGCGATGGCATTGCTGAACGGTGCCCTGGGTCCTGGAGGTCTATAGATGAGTGCTCCTCTGAGCGTGGTGTTGGGGTCGGTGTGGACTTGAAAGTGTAGGAGTTCGGCGGAGCTGAAGGAGTCGTCCAGGAGGGTCTTGACTTCGAGGGTGGCTTTGTGGACAATGGCTATGCCTCCTCCGGTTCTGTTGGTGCGGTCTCTGCGAGAGACCTAGTACCTGTCCGGGATGGCTATGGTGATGTCGGGTGCTGAGGAGTAATTCCACCAGGTTTCGGTTAGAAAGGCCACGTCCGGGGTGGTGGAGTCGAGCACCAATTCTCAAACCTCAGAATTCTCTATCAATTCAATCTACCCACCATTTCCACCTCAGCCTACTGCCTGGCTACCCCATCACCTATGACATTGCTTTTCATCCTAGACTAAAGGAGACCTCCTAAAAACCTAATTGAGTCGATCAACAACTAAAATGCACGTTCCATTAAAAAACATATCAACATATTTGATCTGCTCTCTGAAAATAAACCAGACCTCAACTTAATTAAAGAAACTAATTTCAGAGACACCCACAGACCACAAAGCCATCCCACTTGAATAAGGTATAATCATTAAAAATCATTTTTGCAAAATTGGAGGAGACCTAACAGCCATAGAAAAGTGTTAAAACAACAAACATCAAAAACTTTACAATGAACAACAACAAATCCTCGTCTATTGTACAGTCCTCTAAAAACCACAATCACAAGCCTTCTGTGACAAAAGGTCCATGGAACGGGCCTCAACAATTGCAAAGAAAGAAAATAGTGTTAGGAGCAGAGCTAACAATCTAAAACATGACTCAACCACTGCAAATAGGGACAACACCAATCTTATGGCACTTAGGCCCTGTGCCTTATTTATGAAATGGTGAAATCTGGTGCAATGGGTGGGCTAAAATCATGGACAATGATGTTAGCCAGGTGGGGGTGGTGGTATGGGAGAAGGGGGTTTTGCATAAAAAAATGAAGTTAGGCTGGTTAGAGTAAAGAAAGATGACTCTAACCAGCCTAGCATGATTTCTTATGCTAAACCTACCATACCACATGACACCTGTCTTAGGAAAGACAGGAGTCATGCCCACCACCCCAATGGCCAGCACAGGGGACAAGGGTCATTCCACCCAGTGTCATGTATGGGGGCCCTTTACAGGGCCCCCAATGGCACTTAAAAAAACTTAACTCTACTTAACTATACTTACCTGGGAAAGGGTCCCCCATCCTCCGCTGTCCCTCTGGCGTGGGTGGGGGTGTCCTTGGGGTCTGGGGAAGGCACCTGTGGACTTATTCCACAGGTCCTCTAATGCCTTCTCAGACCAAGGTGTTGAATTATTATTTATGCCCGCCTCCCTCCGTGCACCATTTTTGCATGGGAGGATAAATAAGACGCATGGGCCTTAGAGTCGCTTTTTGCCCGGGAACACCTACCTTGCATCTTAATAATGCAAGGTAGTTTTCTGCAGGCAAAAAATGACTTTAGCTCCAATATTTTGATGCAAGACGGGTGTAGCGTTAAAATATAAATATAAAGTTAAGTTTGCGCTGAAATAGCGTAAAAAAGGATGCTATTTCAGCGCAGAGTATAAATATGCCCCTTAATACTTTCAATATTCTTTCACCAAAAGCCTCATCATTGGAAGCCGACCATTGGGATCACTTTCAGAACCAGCACCTCCAATCAATCAGTTAGTCAATCAATCAACAGATTAGAATAACACTTGTCACCCGTGAGGGTACCCAGGTGCTGGCAGGGTCCAGTTGATTAGCCTAAAAGCCAGGTCTTCAGGGACTTTCAGAATTCTGGAAGAGATAAGGAGGTCCGGAGAAAGGGTAGCTCATTCCATTTCTTTGGTGCTAGATAGGAGAAGAAGCCACCTCTGTATCTGCTATGTCAGATGCGGGGTGATGTTTAGAGAAAGGGAAGCGGAGGTCTATGGCGGGCTGATGGAAGTTCAGGTGGTGGTTCAAGTAAGTGGGTTTGCAGTTGTGTAGGACTTGTCTCCATGGGTCAGGAGCTTGAACTGGCATGTTTTCTGTACAGGAAGCCAGTGGAGTTCCCAAAGGTAGGGGTGATGTGGGTTCATCTAGGGAGATCCAGGACGAGTCTGGCTGCAGCCTGTAGTCATCGGAGTAGGTGAGCTGAAATCCCTGTGTAGGGAACATTGCTGTAGTCCACTCGGCTGGAGATGAGGGCCTGGGTGATGGTGTGTCTTGGCTTTGGGTAGCCATTTGAATATCTCACAAAGCATGTGGAGGGTGGAGAAGCAGGAGGAGGAGACAGAGTGGACCAGAGTCATCATGGTTAGCTTGCTTCCAGAATGATGCCTAAGTTCCTAGCATGGTCAGCGGGGGTAGGAATAGGTCTGAGTTCCAAAAGGCCACCAGGATGCATCCCATGAGGAGCTTTTGTTTCCGAAGATCAGTACCTCTATCTTTTTCGTGCTGAGCCTCAGGCAGTTGTTCTTCATAAGTTGGCGACATCTGTCATGCAGTTGTGGGAACTGGTCTCCGTGTTGGTGGTGCCTTCGAAGAGAGAGAGGATGAGTTGTGTATTGTTGGCGTAAGATATGATGTTGAGTCTCTGGATCTTTTTGATGCAGGCCAAAGGTGTCATCTAAGTGTTGAAGAGGGTAGAGCTGAGCAAGGTTCCTTGGGGTGCTCCATAGATGAATTCCTTGGG
Source organism: Pleurodeles waltl (assembly GCF_031143425.1). Lineage (NCBI taxonomy): Eukaryota > Metazoa > Chordata > Amphibia > Caudata > Salamandridae > Pleurodeles > Pleurodeles waltl. The sequence goes on along the minus strand of NC_090446.1, from coordinate 638,333,302 downwards.
TTCAGAGTTGAAGGGGAAAAGAGACTTTTTGTACTCTTCCAGTGAGTAAAGATGTGATCCATCTGAGAGCAGCTCCTTAGATGCCTATGTTGTGCAGTCTTGTGATGGGTATATGGTGGGAGACCATATCAAAGGCTGCAGCGAGGTCTAGGGGGATCAGAGACAGTCTCCCCTTGGTTGAGTATGACTCAGATGTCGTCGGCACCCACAGTGAGGGCTGTCTCGGTATTATGGTTGTTGTGGAATCGAATTGGGAGGAGTTGAATAGGAGGTTCTGTTCCAGATGTGAGGAGAGTTGATGGTTTTTTTCTTTGGTTGGGAACGTAAGGAGGGAGATCAGTCGGTAGTTGTTGGGCTCGCTGGGGTCTGCTAATGGTTTATTTGTTAGGAAGTTGTCTTCTGCTTGGTACCAGTCCTTGGGGAAGGTGGCCGTGGCAATGGAGTTGTTGTACAAGGTGGTGAGCTCGTGGCTGATTCTGGCTTCGCCTAGGTTGGAAATGTGGTAAGGTCATGGGTCGGTTAGGGCCCCCAAGTGGACCGAATTCATGATGGAGGTGGTATGCTGTGGGATGAGGTAGCTCTATTCAGTTAGTTGGATGTCTGTGGAGGTAGCAGGGTTTTTGTGTTCCTTGACAAAGTCAGTGGCCTTGGGCTGGGGTTTGAGGTTTCTGTAGATGTTGCAATCTTGCAGTGAAAGAAGATTCAAGGTTGTTGTAGAGTTCCTGTGATGGGGTAATGTTGTTTCTTGCAGCTGAAGGGTTGGAGAATTCTTTGACGATGTTGAAGAGTTCTTTGCTGTTATTGGAGCTTAATGTTACATGATGCTAAGCCTTTTTTCCTTGATTCTCTCAACTGTCTGTGGTAGAGATTGAGGGCTGTTTTGAAGGTGGTCTTGTCAGTCATGTCATTATTGGTGCACCATCTCCTTTCCTGTTGTTTACACTGTTGTTTAGCAGTTCTGGGGCCTTCAGTGTACCAGCTAGCCTTCTTGGTGCACCTTCTTTGGGTGTTGTTGCTGATGGGAGCAATGCTGTGGTGCAGATGGTGATCCAATTATTGACTTTTCTGAGGTTCTGCACCAGGTTGTTGAAGGGGATGGCTTGGGGTGGTGTTGAGGGTGTTGATACATGTGTCCTGTGAGACTTTGCTTCTACTGTGATGGGAGGCATTCGGCAGACTGAGGACGCATGTTCTTGAGCTGGTGATGTTGAAGTGGACAATGGAGTGTCAGTCCAAGTAGGTTCTATAGTGTGGCTGTTTCTGATGTTTTCGCTGGAGGTGAAGATGGAGTCTAGCGTGCGGCCTGCTTGGTGTTGTAGTTAAGTTGGGTGAGTCTGATGTTGTTCATGCTGTTGAGGAGGTTGGCAATGTTGATGTCATTTGGTCAACAAGATGGAAGTTGAGGTCACCGAGGAAAATGTAGTTGTTGGAGTCTATGAGGGGTGAAAAAGTGGACGATGAAGTACAGAAGGCTGGACGTGCTAATGAATGACGATAGGATAGGGTGCCCCCAACTGTAGTTTTGCTGGCTGTTTGGAGTTGGAAGTTGTGGTGTTCTATACCTGGGGTGACTATGTCATTTTCTGTGGTGCATTGGATGGATCCCCTGTATCTGATGGCAATCCCTCTGCCATGCTTGTTGATTTTATGGCAGTGGGTGATCTTGTACTCTTTGGGTATTGATGTGGTCATGTAGGATGCAAAAGTGGGGGTGAGCCAGGCCTCAGTGAGCAAGAGGTTGTCGGGTGTGAGGGTGGAGATGAGATCACAAATCTCGGTGGTGCATATGCATAGTGAGCATGTGTTGAGAAGGGCACATGCGAGTTGCTGTTTTTGTTCAGGTGGTGTCTGTGGTGTGTTCAGGGGGGGAATGATCATGGGCTGGTGTGTGTGCTGTGACAGGTAAAGTGTTACTAAGCATAAGGGAACCCACAGGTAATCAGGGACAGGGGCCAAAGCTAAACACTGGCAGTGTCGCTTGGTCAAACATTAGCAACTGGATCAGGCTGGAACAAGCAGAAGCGGGAGGCCACAGACAAGTTATAAGATAGGTGCCCAGTTGCCTACTAGTGCGTTCGTGCTGCAGCATGCATTAAGTAGGTCCTAGGATGTGTGGGCTTCTGTTAGCCAGAAAAACCATGAGTGGGAAAACTAGCAGCAACTGGAAGCCACAGTTAAGGTGCCAAAGTGCCTATCTTCAAAGATATCCTATGCACAACTGTGCTAGAGAGTTAGCTAGAAGCTTACACAATAAGTCAGTGGAACTAGGCTCTTTCTCATCTGAGTTGAAAACCACCTACATTAGATTATCTCTTTCCAGAGTAACCTCAACCCTTCCAACCAAGCAAATTACAGACCAACATCTAATAGCAGGGCGCCAGCAACCCCCGCCTGTTACAACTATGAAGATGATTCACAATTAATTCTAAAAATAAATGGTGCATATGACGTCTGCAAGTTAAGATTTGACAACTGCCTCCAGGTTTCAATTGTGAGGGTGATGACTAACCATCTAAAACTCAACACTGCAAAGACAGAGACCATGACCTATGGACAATGGCAAAAAACTACTCTACCACCATACTACTCAGGGAGCTTAACACCCCTCCATCTACATGAAGAGAGGTAAGAAACCTAGGGGTAACTATGGATTTAGACCTGTCCTTGATATCAGATACAAATATGGTCATAACAAGCACCTTCCACCCAATGAAAACACTGTGAAAGATATTATCATACCTTAATATATCTCCAAGTTTGACTATGCCAACAGCTACACCTCAGCCCCCTAGTTTCATCATACACAAAATACAACTACTACAAAATGTTGTAACGAGACTCCTTCACTCAAGAGAATGCATGATGTCAGTGCTGTAAGCACTCCACTAGATACCTGTAGCTAGATGAGCAATGTTGAAAGTATGTTCCATGGTTCACAGAGCCTCCAAAGGAAAGGGACCACTACACCTACAAATTCATTTTCAAGCAATGCACATCAAATGGGACAGTGCACTCCCGGCATGCAACATGGATGGTCATACTGCCTTACTATCAGAAACCTATAGGAAACCCTGATTTATCAGTACAGGCCGTCAAGGTTTGGAACTCGTTACTAAGATTCAAAGCACCCAAGTACATTTACAGTTCAGAAGAGAGGAGAAAATGGCTGTACTTCAACCTGTAACTCTGAGATAGAACATGAAATAATAATTGCTTCTTCAAGCACAAACTACAGTTTACAGATATGGAACAGCCCAGCCAGCACACTCTTCTCATGTTGGCAAACATTCCAACAGCTTTCTATGGCCAGGTAAGTTATAAAAAGTTATAAAAGCCTGACCTGTGTCAAGCCTGGGTATTATATAGCAATGCAAATTGATAATTAACCCTAACAAACCCTCACTACTGTCATTACTGTAACACATGGTGGGCATACAGCCGACTGTAGTCCAAACAGACTGCATAATAATTCCTTGATGCTGGCTGGCCCTCTAAAACTAACATAAGACAGAACCACAACATGTCATGTCTATCACTCAGTACAGCACTAGTCCAAAACAGCAAACCACCATCACCAACTGAATGGCCATGGAATAACTGAAGATATTTCCCACATACTGCTAGCCGCCGGAGGACTCTAATTTTGCCACCAATGCAGGTCCCAAATAATTACTTACTGATTCTTGACAACTCACAATGATATCATGAAACACAAAGAGAGAGTTATGGGAGTGATGCTATCCCACACAAACTCCCAAAAGAAATCTATGGGGGTTATTACAACATTGGAGGAGGTGTTAATCTGTCCCAAAAGTGATGGTAAAGTGACAGATATACCACCAGCCGTATTACAAGTCCATTATATCCTATGGAACTCGTAATACAGCTGGTGGTATATCCGTCACATTTGGGACGGATTAACACCTCCTCCAAAGTTGTAATAACCCCCTATATATCCATTAACCACTGAAGGTGTGGGATAGTTGAAATTGAGGGTGGAATTCGACCAGTGTTCCCTAATTCTCAGTACCGGTTAGGTAGGGATTCGTGATAGGAGGAGAGAAATGTGTGAAGAGTGTCTCTAAACGGGTGGCTGTGTTAAATAAGGGGGGGAGTTCCTTTACGGACTAGGTGGTCTCACACACATAATAGTGTCCTGCTTCATCATTTGACCACCTAGCCCCACCCAAGTAAGATGATACTACTTGGGCGGACTCAACCTCTTTGATAAAAGAACAAGAGGGAATGCTGAAATTAATCTTACTGGATAAATATCAGGGATCCAAATAGGGTTAGAAGAAAATTTCCATACATGTCACCTATTTCAACTGATTAAATTTTAATGGAGGTGCATGTTGGTAAAGTTAAAACGGGGGGGGGGAAGACTCAATAGAGATTAATGTCTCTTAGAGTCTAAAAAAATCATGACCAACATGTTTCTGCCCTTTCAATGTGCTGGAAGGTCAGGGGCATTCGTCAGGGTCTAGGATCCCAGAGCACTACTACTGAAGGGTGTGCTCGCTAAGTGAAATAAAAGAGGTCTAAAGGCCTACCTGAACAGGTGGTTCATTTTTGGGTAGGTCTGTAAGGTAGGATAGATAAACTACAGGTTACAATTAGGTGAAAAAGGGGTGGCACACCACTGCACACAACACAGCAAAGCATGGTGGTAACACACACGGTAAAAGTAAATAAAAACACTCAAAACACATGCAGTGATGACTTACCCCGGAAATAGGGGCGATTGGCCTCTGGTCTGGGTAATGCCGGGGGTGGGGTTTTCCCTTGTAGTCACACTCTTGAGGGGAAAAAAGGGGAAGGGGACAAAGAGGGGGGCAAAAAGGAGGGAGAAAGCGAGGATAATCAGATAAAGATAAGAGAAGAAAGGTGAGGAAAAGAAGGGGGAGGAAAATGGAAAAAAGGAAAACAAGGAAAAGAGAAAAGAAAATGAGAGAAGAGCCCAGCAGTATAAAAATAATGCTGGTGTTCAGTGGGGTTGCCACAGGACCGGGGTGAAAGAGAGATCCAAGATGCAGGCATAGCCTGAATAAAGACTTACCACTCCAAAGGGAATACCCGGTGAGAGTACCTACATGCCGGTGCCCGACCGCTCTGATGTCGAGTTGAAGGTGGGCCCCGTATTTAAGGTAGCTGTAGGAATGGAAACCAGAATGCATGCTGGGCCGGCAATGTCCGGCGTACATCAAACATTTACGGTGCTCCCGGAAGTCCGGGTATGTCAGGGAGAGCCATGCTCAAAAGATGCGCCGTGTTTTGAAGGCGTGTCTAGGGTGCGGCCCTGATATGCCGGTAAAATGAAGGTGTGGTCGCTTCAGCCGCATCCCAAGGCTGGGATGCGGCGAAGCGCATCGGTGTGACGAGCCGCAGGGTGCACGGCGCGTCATGAGGTTCCACGGGACTCTGGGAAATGGAGTCCCGTGGTGCGCCTCAGCCATGTCCTTTAGCTAGGACATGGCGAAGCGCTTAAAGATGACGCGCCGCAAGGTGTGCGGCGCGTCATGTGGCTCCCCGGGATGGTGGGAGTTGGAGTCCCATGGGAGCCAGGTCTCGATGACGCGCCACAGGGGTTGCGGCGCGTCAGAGGAAAAAAAGGAGGAAAAAAAGGAAAAGAAAGGGACCTGAAGAAAAGAGAAGAAAAAAATGGGGGGGGGGAGAAGAAGGTGGGGGAAAGAATGGAAAGGGGGGGGAAACAAAATAGGAAGGGGAGAAAGGGAGAAAACAACAGGGCAAGAGGTTAGAGGGAAGTGGACAGGAGGGAAACAAAGGGGAGGATGGGAAAAGAAAGAAGGGGTGGGTGAAATAGAAAGAGGGGAATAGAAAGAGGGGAATTGAAAGAGGGGGTGGGGAAAAAATGAAAGGAGGAGGGAGTAAAGAGAGAAGAAAAAAGCAAGGGGGACAATGGGAAAAGAAAGTAGACAATAGAAAGGTGGCTATTGGGACTCAAAAAGGGGTCACACAGAGGATGTCTGCTCAAAAAAAGGATTACTCAAGGGGGACTTGTGGAAGAGATGATATTCACACTAAAATATGAAAAAATATATATATATTGAGAAAGCTAGGAGTGGTAGAACAATGATATGATATGGCCATTAGCCCAAGGCGGACCACTGGATATTATCATTCAGTTCAGATGTGTCGGTATGCAGTCTCCATACCCATCTTTGTTCGTACAATAGTAACTTTTTAAAAAAAATTGTCACTGTGGGTTTGAGTTGATCTAGTACCACCCATTCCATATGGTTGGGATGGTGGTTGTTGGTGACGTAGTGCTTTGTCAGTCTTGTGACATCTCTTTTGCAGTGGATGGTGCTTCTGTGTTCGCGGATGCGTGTGCCTACTCTTCTGGTTGTCATCCCGATGTATTTCAACCCACATGGGCAAGTTATCTTATAGACGACATTCTTGCTGTTGCAGTTGGTCATCTGTCTTAGTTCCCATGGTGTTTGTCGATCCAGATCCACTGTGAGGGTTTTCTTAGTGAATGCACACACACTGCAGTTGCCACATGGGAAGTGTCCTTTTGGAGGTGGTAGGTCCCACAGCGTTCCTTGTCTGTTTTGAACGGGACTGTCCCGTGGGCGGGTGTGGACGATCATATCTCGGATGCTCTTGGCCTTTCTGTAGGCATTCATGGGTAACTGGAAAGGGAGCCCTCCAGAAGTGAGAATTTTCCAATCCTCATTTATTATCTTTTTGATAATATTAGATGCTGGATTGAATGTGGTTACACAAATTAGTGTATCTTCCTTACTGGTTCTGGTGGTGGGTTGTAGTAATGTCTCTCTGGGGCTAACGCAAGCAAGTTTTTCGGCTCTCCTCAAGAGGTAATCCAGGTATCCTCTCGCTTGGAGTTTGTTAGTAAGCTGGTGAGCATGTTTCTTATAGTCTGTGAGTTCCGTACAGTTCCGTCGAAGGCGGAGAAACTGTCCCACTGGTAGGTTCTCTCTAAGGGAGCGTGGGTGGAAACTTTGAAATTGCAGCAGGTTATTTCTATCAGTTGGTTTGTAATATACCTCAGTTATGAGGGAGCCATTCTTTTCGGTTATTAGAAGGTCAAGAAATGAGATGGCCGGGTCCCCCAAGGTAGATGTGAATCTTAGAAATGGATTCAAAGCATTTAACCATGTGACAAAGGTGGTAGCTTCCTCCTTCGTGGCTTTCCAGATAAGGAAGATGTCATCGATATATCTTTTCCATATTTTGATGTTGTTGAAGAAAGGATTGTCTTCTGTGAGCACCCTTTCTTTTTCGAAGTGGTCCATATATAAGCAAGCCAAACTCAATGCGAACGTACTCCCCATTGAAGTACCCTGAATCTGTAGAAAGAAATTTTTGTCAAATTCAAAGAAATTTCTGGTCAGGGCCAAATGGGCTAGATCTAAAACAAATTCTTGGGGAGTAATGAAATTCCAGTCGCTGTTGTTCAACAGATCGCTAATCACTTCTAGAGTTGCCTCCTGTGGGATGTTAGTATATAATGACTCCACATCCAGAGTCATCAATTGTTCTCGGTCCTTGTCGAACCCAAGATTGCTTAGTAGTGAAAGGACATCTTTAGTGTCTTTTAGATAGGTAGGGATACGTTTCACAAATGGTTGAAGGAACCAGTCGCAAAATTGCAATAGTGGTTCCAATATGGAGCCAATCCCGGATACTATTGGTCTCCCTGGAGGGGGGTGCTTATTCTTGTGGATCTTAGGTAAGATGTAGAAATAGGGTATTTTAGGGTTGGTTTGGTTGAGGAAGGTTGCCTCATGCTTTGTGATCCAGCCATTATCGAGACCTTTACTAACTAGAAAGGTTATTTCTTCCTTTATGTCTGTTGTAGGATCTTTTGACAGTTTCCTATAGTGATGATCATTGCCTAATAAGCGTAGGCATTCTTCGTTATACATGGTCGTAGGCTTTATTACTATAGCCCCACCTTTATCAGCTGGTTTAACAATGATCGAGGGGTCATTGCTTAAGTCGTTGAGAGCTTTTAGTTCCTGAGTGCTGATATTATGAAAGACCTCCCTCTGATTCATTTGCAGGTCATCGATTTTCCTGCTACCCGATTTCTCGAAGGCCAGTACTTCGGGTGGCATTTGTTGGAAAGTAGGAGTGAACTTAGATTTGGGACGTAACCCTGTATTCCTTTCCTGCCCGACATTGGGTTCGGGGTTGTGGAGGCAGAAGGTTTTCAGTCTAATCTTACGGAAAAAATCAGCCAATTAAATCCTTAATTTGAAGATGTCAAGCTTAGGTGTGGGAAAAAAGCCCAAACCCTTCTCTAATGCGTGAAGCTCACTATCACTCAATATTTTAGCGCTTAGGTTGACAACAGTTGTAGATCTCTTAGTTATGTTCTGCTTGTGCTGGGGGCCTCGTTGTCTGTTGGCCCCTCCTTTAGATTCCAACTTACTCCCTTTTTCCTTCCCCTTCCTCGTCCAGGGCCTCTCCCAAAAAAAGGAACGTTTGGGTAGGTCCAGGTGGCCGGTGGTTGGGGGTAGATCGGGGCTTGGAATTGGTTGGGTGGCCCAGAGGGGGAGGGCCAGGCCCACGGTGGCATATTGAGTGGGGGGCGGGGGGCCTGTGTATGGGGCAGGCCAGTTATTACGTGGGTTACCCCTTCGGCCACGTCTCGGGCGTGAGGATTGTGTCCGATCATTATTGGATTCAGAGCTGGAGTAGCCCCCGGAGGATGTGTCAGAGGGTAAAGAGGACTGGGCTACAAAATCCTCCTTAGAGTAGGGGTGTACTTTTTCTAGAGAGAACCTCTCTAGGTCTTTCTGAAATTTCGCAATTTTGCATTGGGTTAGGTAGTCTTTAAATTCATTGATTGTCTTGTTTGTTTTGACTAATTTCTTTTTAAAGGCCGCAGTTGTTAGTCCGGCCTTTAGATTGCTTTCAGCTGCTTTTATCTGTATCATCAAGGTCTCTGATAGTCTGGAGGCAGTTTTGATGATCTAGATCAACCAGTCACGTGTGCACTTCCAGGCTATTAGCGACCAGTCCTTCCTGAATTCTTTATCCTCTAGGAAGATACCTGGTTCAGTAGTTACGATCAGTCCATTAGGTGCTGCGTTATTTCTAAGGTATTCTGTTAAGACGGCCCTGTGTAATATCGTCTTGATTTGAGTCCTTTTCAGTTCAATGAGTGTGTCCCAGTCTCCTAATAGAGCTATTGTCTTTGTGAGAGAAGAGTCCCCTAATAATGAGGGGGCTGCAAGGATGGCCTGAAGCTCTTCCTCGCTATAAGCTAGCCCTTCTGCCATGATAGGGTGAATATAGCTCGTGATACTCCTGGAAGATTGTCTCAGGGTAATCGGCTAAGATAAGTAAGTAGCACAAACTCTCACAGCTAGCCGCTGAATCATGAAACACAAAGAGAGAGTTATGGGAGTGATGCTATCCCACACAAATTCCCAATAGAAATCTATATATCCATTAACCACTGAAGGTGTGGGATAGTTGAAATTGAGGGTGGAATTCGACCAGTGTTCCCTCAAATCTCAGTACCGGTTAGGTGGGGATTTGTGATAGGAGGAGAGAAATGTGTGAAGAGTGTCTCTAAACGGGTGGCTGTGTTAAATAATGGGGGGGAGTTCCTTTACGGACTAGGTGGTCTCACACACATAATAGTGTCCTGCTTCATCATTTGACCACCTAGCCCCACCCAAGTAAGATGATACTACTTGGGCGGACTCAACCTCTTTGTTAAAAGAACAAGAGGGAGTGCTGAAATTAATCTTACTTGATAAATATCAGGGATCCAAATAGGGTTAGAATAAAATTTCCATACATGTCACCTATTTCAACTGATTACATTTTAATGGAGGTGCATGTTGTTAAAGTTAAAACGGGGGGGGGGGGAAGACTCAATAGAGATTAATGTCTCTTAGAGTCTAAAAAAATCATGACCAACATGTTTCTGCCCTCTCAATGTGCTGGAAGGTCAGGGGCATTCGTCAGGGTCTAGGATCCCAGAGCACTACTACTGAAGGGTGTGCTCGCTAAGTGAAATAAAAGAGGTCTAAAGGCCTACCTGAACAGGTGGTTCATTTTAGGGTAGGTCTGTAAGGTAGGATAGATAAACTACAGGTTACAATTAGGTGAAAAAGGGGTGGCACACCACTGCACACAACACAGCAAAGCATGGTGGTAACACACACGGTAAAAGTAAATAAAAACACTCAAAACACATGCAGTGATGACTTACCCCGGAAATAGGGGCGATTGGCCTCTGGTCTGGGTAATGCCGGGGGTGGGGTTTTCCCTTGTAGTCACACTCTTGAGGGGAAAAAAGGGGGAGGGGACAAAGAGGGGGGCGAAAAGGAGGGAGAAAGCGAGGATAATCAGATAAAGATAAGAGAGGGAAGGTGAGGAAAAGAAGGGGGGAGGAAAATGGAAAAAAGGAAAACAAGGAAAAGAGAAAAGAAAATGAGAGAACAGCCCAGCAGTATAAAAATAATGCTGGTGTTCAGTGGGGTTGCCACAGGACCGGGGTGAAAGAGAGATCCAAGATGCAGGCATAGCCAGAATAAAGACTTACCACTCCAAAGGGAATACCCGGTGAGAGTACCTACATGCCGGTGCCCGACCGCTCTGATGTCGAGTTGAAGGTGGGCCCCGTATTTAAGGTAGCTGTAGGAGTGGAAACCAGAATGCATGCTGGGCCGGCAATGTCCGGCGTACATCAAACATTTACGGTGCTCCCGGAAGTCCGGGTATGTCAGGGAGAGCCATGCTCAAAAGATGCGCCATGTTTTGAAGGCGCGTCTAGGGTGCGGCCCTGATATGCCGGTAAAATGAAGGTGTGGTCGCTTCTGCCGCATCCCAGGGCTGGGACGCGGCTAAGCGCATCGGTGTGACGAGCCGCAGGGTGCGCGGCGCGTCATGAGGTTCCACGGGACTCTGGGAAATGGAGTCCCGTGGTGCGCCTCAGCCATGTCCTTTAGCTAGGACATGGCAAAGCGCTTAAAGATGACGCGCCGCGAGGTGTGCGGCGCGTCATGTGGCTCCCCGGGATGGTGGGAGTTGGAGTCCCATGGGAGCCAGGTCTCGATGACGCGCCACAGGGGTTGCGGCGCGTCAGAGGAAAAAAAGGAGGAAAAAAAGGAAAAGAAAGGGACCAGAAGAAAAGAGAAGAAAAAAATGGTTGGGGGGGGGAGAAGAAGGTGGGGGAAAGAATGGAAAGGGGGGGGAAACAAAATAGGAAGGGGAGAAAGGGAGAAAACAACAGGGCAAGAGGTTAGAGGGAAGTGGACAGGAGGGAAACAAAGGGGAGGATGGGAAAAGAAAGAGGGGGTGGGTGAAATAGAAAGAGGGGAATAGAAAGAGGGGAATTGAAAGAGGGGGTGGGGAAAAAATGAAAGGAGGAGGGAGTAAAGAGAGAAGAAAAAAGCAAGGGGGGCAATGGGAAAAGAAAGTAGACAATAGAAAGGTGGCTATTGGGACTCAAAAAGGGGTCACACAGAGGATGTCTGCTCAAAAAAAGGATTACACAAGGGGGACTTGTGGAAGAGATGATATTCACACTAAAATATGAAAAAATATATATATATTGAGAAAGTTAGGAGTGGTAGAACAATGATATGATATGGCCATTAGCCCAAGGTGGACCACTGGATATTATCATTCAGTTCAGATGTGTCGGTATGCAGTCTCCATACCCATCTTTGTTCGTACAATAGTAACTTTTTTAAAAAATTTGTCACTGTGGGTTTGAGTTGATCTAGTACCACCCATTCCATATGGTTGGGATGGTGGTTGTTGGTGACGTAGTGCTTTGTCAGTCTTGTGACATCTCTTTTGCAGCGGATGGTGCTTCTGTGTTCGCAGATGCGTGGGCCTTCTCTTCTGGTTGTCATCCCGATGTATTTCAACCCACATGGGCAAGTTATCTTATAGACGACATTCTTGCTGTTGCAGTTGGTCATCTGTCTTAGTTCCCATGGTGTTTGTAGATCCAGATACACTGTGAGGGTTTTCTTAGTGAATGCACACACACTGCAGTTGCCACATGGGAAGTGTCCTTTTGGAGGTGGTAGGTCCCACAGCGTTCCTTGTCTGTTTTGAACGGGACTGTCCCGTGGGCGGGTGTGGACGATCATATCTCGGATGCTCTTGGCCTTTCTGTAGGCATTCATGGGTAACTGGAAAGGGAGCCCTCCAGAAGTGAGAATTTTCCAATCCTCATTTATTATCTTTTTGATAATATTAGATGCTGGATTGAATGTGGTTATACAAATTAGTGTATCTTCCTTACTGGTTCTGGTGGTGGGTTGTAGTAATGTCTCTCTGGGGCTAACGCAAGCAAGTTTTTCGGCTCTCCTCAAGAGGTAATCCAGGTATCCTCTCGCTTGGAGTTTGTTAGTAAGCTGGTGAGCATGTTTCTTATAGTCTGTGAGTTCCGTACAGTTCCGTCGAAGGCGGAGAAACTGTCCCACTGGTAGGTTCTCTCTAAGGGAGCGTGGGTGGAAACTTTGAAATTGCAGCAGGTTATTTCTATCAGTTGGTTTGTAATATACCTCAGTTATGAGGGAGCCATTCTTTTCGGTTATTAGAAGGTCAAGAAATGAGATGGCCGGGTCCCCCAAGGTAGATGTGAATCTTAGAAATGGATTCAAAGCATTTAACCATGTGACAAAGGTGGTAGCTTCCTCCTTCGTGCCTTTCCAGATAAGGAAGATGTCATCGATATATCTTTTCCATATTTTGATGTTGTTGAAGAAAGGATTGTCTTCTGTGAGCACCCTTTCTTTTTCGAAGTGGTCCATATATAAGCAAGCCAAACTCGGTGCGAACGTACTCCCCATTGAAGTACCCTGAATCTGTAGAAAGAAATTTTTGTCAAATTCAAAGAAATTTCTGGTCAGGGCCAAATGGGCTAGATCTAAAACAAATTCTTGGGGAGTAATGAAATTCCAGTCGCTGTTGTTCAACAGATCGCTAATCACTTCTAGAGTTGCCTCCTGTGGGATGTTAGTATATAATGACTCCACATCCAGAGTCATCAATTGTTCTCGGTCCTTGTCGAACTCAAGATTGCTTAGTATTGAAAGGACATCTTTAGTGTCTTTTAGATAGGTAGGGATACGTTTCACAAATGGTTGAAGGAACCAGTCGCAAAATTGCGATAGTGGTTCCAATATGGAGCCAATCCCAGATACTATTGGTCTCCCTGGAGGGGGGGTGCTTATTCTTGTGGATCTTAGGTAAGATGTAGAAATAGGGTATTTTAGGGTTGGTTTGGTTGAGGAAGGTTGCCTCATGCTTTGTGATCCAGCCATTATCGAGACCTTTACTAACTAGAAAGGTTATTTCTTCCTTTATGTCTGTTGTAGGATCTTTTGACAGTTTCCTATAGTGATGATCATTGCCTAATAAGCGTAGGCATTCTTCGTTATACATGGTCGTAGGCTTTATTACTATAGCCCCACCTTTATCAGCTGGTTTAACAATGATCGAGGGGTCATTGCTTAAGTCGTTGAGAGCTTTTAGTTCCTGAGTGCTGATATTATGAAAGACCTCCCTCTGATTCATTTGCAGGTCATCGATTTTCCTGCTCACCGATTTCTCGAAGGCCAGTACTTCGGGTGGCATTTGTTGGAAAGTAGGAGTGAACTTAGATTTGGGACGTAACCCTGTATTCCTTTCCTGCCCGACATTGGATTCGGGGTTGTGGAGGAAGAAGGTTTTCAGTCTAATCTTACGGAAAAAATCAGCCAATTAAATCCTTAATTTGAAGATGTCAAGCTTAGGTGTGGGAAAAAATCCCAAACCCTTCTCTAATGCGTGAAGCTCACTATCACTCAATATTTTAGCGCTTAGGTTGACAACAGTTGTAGATCTCTTAGTTATGTTCTGCTTGTGCTGGGGGCCTCGTTGTCTGTTGGCCCCTCCTTTAGATTCCAACTTACTCCCTTTTTCCTTCCCCTTCCTCGTCCAGGGCCTCTCCCAAAAAAAGGAACGTTTGGGTAGGTCCAGGTGGCCGGTGGTTGGGGGTAGATCGGGGCTTGGAATTGGTTGGGTGGCCCAGAGGGGGAGGGCCAGGCCCACAGTGGCATATTGAGTGGGGGGGCGGGGGCCTGTGTATGGGGCAGGCCAGTTATTACGTGGGTTACCCCTTCGGCCACGTCTCGGGCGTGAGGATTGTGTCCGATCATTATTGGATTCGGAGCTGGAGTAGCCCCCGGAGGATGTGTCAGAGGGTAAAGAGGACTGGGCTACAAAATCCTCCTTAGAGTAGGGGTGTACTTTTTCTAGAGAGAACCTCTCTAGGTCTTTCTGAAATTTCACAATTTTGCATTGGGTTAGGTAGTCTTTAAAATCATTGATTGTCTTGTTTGTTTTGACTAATTTCTTTTTAAAGGCCGCAGTTGTTAGTCCGGCCTTTAGATTGCTTTCAGCTGCTTTTATCTGTATCATCAAGGTCTCTGATAGTATGGAGGCAGTTTTGATGATCAAGATCAACCAGTCACGTGTGCACTTCCAGGCTATTAGCGACCAGTCCTTCCTGAATTCTTTATCCTCTAGGAAGATACCTGGTTCAGTAGTTACGATCAGTCCATTAGGTGCTGCGTTATTTCTAAGGTATTCTGTTAAGACGGCCCTGTGTAATATCGTCTTGATTTGAGTCCTTTTCAGTTCAATGAGTGTGTCCCAGTCTCCTAATAGAGCTATTGTCTTTGTGAGAGAAGAGTCCCTTAATAATGAGGGGGCTGCAAGGATGGCCTGAAGCTCTTCCTCGCTATAAGCTAGCCCTTCTGCCATGATAGGGTGAATATAGCTCGTGATACTCCTGGAAGATTGTCTCAGGGTAATCGGCTAAGATAAGTAAGTAGCACAAACTCTCACAGCTAGCCGCTGAATCATGAAACACAAAGAGAGAGTTATGGGAGTGATGCTATCCCACACAAATTCCCAATAGAAATCTATATATCCATTAACCACTGAAGGTGTGGGATAGTTGAAATTGAGGGTGGAATTCGACCAGTGTTCCCTCAATTCTCAGTACCGGTTAGGTGGGGATTCGTGATAGGAGGAGAGAAATGTGTGAAGAGTGTCTCTAAACAGGTGGCTGTGTTAAATAATGGGGGGGAGTTCCTTTACGGACTAGGTGGTCTCACACACATAATAGTGTCCTGCTTCATCATTTGACCACCTAGCCCCACCCAAGTAAGATGATACTACTTGGGCGGACTCAACCTCTTTGTTAAAAGAACAAGAGGGAGTGCTGAAATTAATCTTACTGGATAAATATCAGGGATCCAGATAGGGTTAGAATAAAATTACCATACATGTCACCTATTTCAACTGATTAAATTTTAATGGAGGTGCATGTTGGTAAAGTTAAAACAGGGGGGGGAAGACTCAATAGAGATTAATGGGGGTCATTCCGACCCTGGGACCGCGGTAGCACCGCCAACAGGCTGGTGGTGCTTCCAGGGCTATTCTGACCGCGGCGGTAAAGCCGCGGTCAGAAAAGGGGAACCGGCGGTTTCCCGCCGGTTTTCCCCTGGCCCAGCGAATCCTCCATGGAGGCGCTGCTTGCAGCGCCGCCATGGGGATTCCGACCCCCTTCCCGCCACCCTGTTTCTGGCGGTTTTCACCGCCAGAACCAGGATGGCGGGAACGGGTGTTGTGGGGCCCCTGGGGGCCCCTGCACTGCCCATGCCACTGGCATGGGCAGTGCAGGGGCCCCCTAACAGGGCCCCACAAAGATTTTCACTGTCTGCTTAGCAAAAAAAGGGGTGGCACACCACTGCACACAACACAGCAAAGCATGGTGGTGACACACACGGTAAAAGTAAATAAAAACACTCAAAACACATGCAGTGATGACTTACCCCGGAAATAGGGGCCATTGGCCTCTGGTCTGGGTAATGCCGGGGGTGGGGTTTTCCCTTGTAGTTGAAATACATTGGGATGACAACCAGAAGAGTAGGCACACGCATCTGCGAACACAGAAGCACCATCCGCTGCAAAAGAGATGCCACGAGACTGACAGAGCACTACCTCACCAACAACCACCATCCCAACCATATGGAATGGGTGGTATTAGATCAACTCAAACCCACAGTGACAAATTTAAAACAAAAGTTACTATTGTACGAACAAAGATGGGTATGGAGACTGCATACCGACACATCTGGACTGAATGATAATATCCAGTGGTCCGCCTTGGGCTAATGGCCATATCATATCATTATTCTACCACTCCTAACTTTCTCAATATATATATATTTTTTCATATTTTAGTGTGAATATCATCTCTTCCACAACACTTCCCCCTTGTGTAATCCTTTTTTTGAGCAGACATCCTCTGTGTGACCCCTTTTTGAGTCCCAATAGCCACCTTTCTATTGTCTACTTTCTTTTCCCATTGCCCCCTTGCTTTTTTCTTCCTTCTCTCTTTACTCCCTCCTCCTTTTCTTTTTTCCCCACCCCCTCCTTCTATTCCCCTCTTTCTATTTCACCCACCCCCTCTTTCTTTTCCTCTCCTCCCCTTTGTTTCCCTCCTGTCCACTTCCCTCTAACCTCTTGCCCTGTTGTTTTCTCCCTTTCTCCCCTTCCTATTTTGTTTCCCTCCCCTTTCCCTCCCCCCCCTCCCCTTCTTCTCCTTCCCCACCCCCTGCTGTTTTTTTCTTCTCTTTTCTTCTGGTCCCTTTCTTTTCCTTTTTTTCCTCCTTTTTTTCCTCTGACGCACCGCAACCCCGCGGCGCGTCATCGAGACCTGGCTCCCACAGGACTCCAACCCCCACCGTCCCGGGGAGCCACATGACACGCCGCGCACCTCGCGGCGCGTCATCTTTAAGCGCTTCGCCATGTCCTAGCTAAAGGACATGGCTGAGGCGCACCACGGGACTCCATTTCTCAGAGTCCCGTGGAACCTCATGACGCGCCGCGCACCCCGCGGCTCGTCACACCGATGCGCTTCGCCGTGTCCCAGCCTTGGGATACGGCTGAAGCGACCACACCTTCATTTTACCGGCGTATCAGGGCCGCACCCTAGACATGCCTTCAAAACACTGCGCATCTTTTGAGCATGGCTTTCCCTGACATACCCGGACTTCCGGGAGCGCTGTAAACGTTTGATGTACGCCGGACATTGCCGGCCCAGCATGCATTCTGGTTTCCACTCCTTCAGCTACCTTAAATACCGGGTCCACCTTCAACTCGACATCAGAACGGTCGGGCACCGGCATCTAGGTACTCTACCGGGTATTTCCTTTGGAGTGGTAAGTCTTTATTCAGGCTATGCCTGCATCTTGGATCTCTCTTTCACCCCGGTCCTGTGGCAACCCCACTGAACACCAGCATTATTTTTATACTGCTGGGCTCTTCTCTCATTTTCTTTTCTCTTTTCCTTGTTTTCCTTTTTTCCCTTTTTTCCCCCCTTCTTTTCCTCCCCTTCCCTCTCTTATCTATATCTGATTATCCTCGCTTTCTCCCTCCTTTTTGTCCCCCCCTCTTTGTCCCCTCCCCCCTTTTTTTCCCCTCAAGAGTGTGACTACAAGGGAAAACCCCCACCCCCGGCATTACCCAGACCAGAGGCCAATCGCCCCTATTTCCGGGGTAAGTCATCACTGCATGTGTTTTGAGTGTTTTTATTTACTTTTACCGTGTGTGTTACCACCATGCTTTGCTGTGTTGTGTGCAGTGGTGTGCCACGCCTTTTTCACCTAATTGTAACCTGTAGTTTATCTATCCTACCTTACAGACCTACCCTAAAATGAACCACCTGTTCAGTAGGCCTTTAGACCTCTTTTATTTCACTTAGCGAGCACACCCTTTAGTAGTAGTGCTCTGGGATCTTAGACCCTGACGAATGCCCCTGACCTTCCAGCACATTGAGAGGGCAGAAATATGTTGGTCATGATTTTTTTAGACTCTAAGAGACATTAATTTCTATTGAGTCTTCCCCCCACTATTTTAACTTTACGAACATTGTAGGAGGCTGGCCTGGCTTGTAGTGGGTACCAAGGGGTACTTACACTCTGTACCAGGTCCAGTTATCCCTTATTAGTGTAGAAGAGGTGTCGAACATCTTAGGCTGATAGAAAAGGTAGCTATAGCAGAGCAGCTTAGGCTGAACTAGGAGACATGCAAAGCTCCTACTATACCACTGGTGTCACATGCACAATATCATAAGAAAACACAATACACAGATATACTAAAAATAAAGGTACTTTATTTTTATGACAATATGCCAAAAGTATCTCAGTGAGTACCCTCAGTATGAGGATGCCAAATATACACAAGATAAATGTACACAATACCAAAAATATGCAGTAATAGCAAAAGGAAGTAATGCAAGCAGTGTAAAGTTACAATGTATTGCAATAGGAGCACATAGGTATAGGGGCAACACAAACCATATACTCCAAAAGCGGTATGCGAATAACGTATGGACCCCAAACCTATGTGAGCTTGTAGAGGGTCGCTGGGACTGTAAGAAAACAGTGAGGGTTAGAAAAATAGCCCACCCCAAGACCCTGAAAAGTAGGTGTAAAGTGCACCTATATTCCCCAGAGAGCACAGAAGTCGTGATAGGGGAATTCTGCAAGAAAGAACAACACCAGCAATGCAACCAAAGTGGATGTCCGGACGAGAGTACCTGTGGAACGAGGGGACCAAGTCCAAGAGTCGTGACAAAGTCGAGATTGGGCAGATGCCCAGGAAATGCCAGCTGAGGGTGCAAAGAAGCTGCCACCGGATGGTAGAAGCAGCGGATTCTGCAAGAACGAAGAGGACTAGGAACTTCCCCTTTGGAGGATGGATGTCCCACGTCGTGAAGAAGCTTGCAGAGGTGTTCCCACGCAGAAAGACCGCAAACAAGCCTTGCTAGCTGCAAGGGTCGTGCTTAGGGTTTTTGGATGCTGCTGTGGCCCAGGAGGGACCAGGATGTCGCCACTTACGTGAGGAGACAGAGGGGGAGTCCAGCCACGACGCCGGAGGACAACTCAGGAGGTTGTACACTGCAGGTTAGAGTGTCGGGGACCCAGGCTTGGGTGTGCACAAAGGAAATCCTGGAAGAGTGCACAGGAGCCGGAGCAGTTGCAAATCACGCGGTACCCAGCAATGCAGTCTAGCGTGGGGAGGCAAGGACTTACCTCCACCAAACTTGGACTGAAGAGTCACTGGACTGTGGGAGTCACTTGGACAGAGTTGCTGAGTTCCAGGGACCACCGTCGTGCTGAGAGGGGACCCAGAGGACCGGTGATGCAGTCTTTTGTTGCCTGCGGTTGCAGGGGGAAGATTCCGTCGACCCACAGGAGATTTCTTCTGAGCTTCTAGTGCAGAGAGGAGGCAGACTACCCCCACAGCATGCACCACTAGGAAAACAGTCAAGAAGGCGGCAGGATCAGCGATACAAGGTTGCAGTAGTCGTCTTTGCTACTTTGTTGCGGTTTTGCAGGAGTCCTGAGCAGTCAGCAGTCGATTCCTTGGCAGAAGGTGAAGAGAGAGATGCAGAGGAACTCTGATGAGCTCTTGCATTCGTTATCTAAAGAATTCCCCAAAGCAGAGACCCTAAATAGCCAGAAAAGGGGGTTTGGCTACTTAGGAAGGAGGATAGGCTAGCAACACAGGTAAGAGCCTATCAGAAGAAGTCTCTGACGTCACCTGCTGGCGCTGGCCACTCAGAGCAGTCCAGTGTGCCAGCAGCACCTCTGTTTCCAAGATGGCAAAGGTCTGGAGCACACTGGAGGAGCTCTGGGCACCTCCCCTGGGAGGCGAAGGTCAGGGGAGTGGTCACTCCCCTTTCCTTTGTCCAGTTTCGTGCCAGATCAGGGCTGGGGGATCCCTGAACCGGTGTAGACTGGCTTATGCAGAGATGGGCACCAACTGTGCCCATCGAAGCATTTCCAGAGGCTGGGGGAGGCTACTCCTCCCCAGCCCTGACACCTTTTTCCAAAGGGAGAGGGTGTAACACCCTCTCTCTGAGGAAGTCCTTTGTTCTGCCATCCTGGGCCAAGCCTGGCTGGACCCCAGGAGGGCAGAAACTTGTCTGAGGGGTTGGTGGCAGCAGCAGCTGCAGTGAAACCCCGGGAAAGGCAGTTTGGCAGTACCCGGGTCTGTGCTAATGACCAGGATGGCATTGGGGTGACAGTTCCATGATCTTAGACATGTTACATGGCCATGTTCGGAGTTACCATTGTGACGCTATACATAGGTAGTGACCTATGTATAGTGCACACGTGTAATGGTGTCCCCGCACTCACAAGGTCCGGGGAATTTGCCCTGGACAACGTGGGGGCACCTTGGCTAGTGCCAGGGTGCCCACACACTAAGCAACTTAGCACCCAACCTTTACCAGGTAAAGGTTAGACATATAGGTGACTTATAAGTTACTTAAGTGCAGTGTATAATGGCTGTGAAATAATGTGGGCATTATTTCACTCAGGCTGCAGTGGCAGGCCTGTGTAAGAATTGTCAGAGTTTCCTATGGGTGGCAAAATAAATGCTGCAGCCCATAGGGATCTCCTGGAACCCAAATACCCTGGGTACCTCAGTACCATATACTAGGGAATTATAAGGGTGTTCCAGTATGCCAATATGAATTGGTGAAATTGGTCACTAGCCTGTTAGTGACAATTTGGAAAGCAGAGAGAGCATAATCACTGAGGTTCTGGTTAGCAGAGCCTCAGTGAGACAGTTAGTCATCACACAGGGAATACATACAGGGCACACTTATGAGCACTGGGGCCCTGGCTGGCAGGGTCCCAAAACAACATATATACAGTGAAATATGGGGGTAACATGCCAGGCAAGATGGTACTTTCCTACACAACCCCCCACCCCCAAACGAAGGACAATAAGACTAGCCATGACCTGATGAGTCTTCATTGTCTAAGTGGAAATATCTGGAGAGTCCATCCGCATTGGAGTGAGTACTCCCAGGTCTATGTTCCACTGTATAGTCCATTCCCTGTAGAGATATGGACCACCTCAACAATTTTGGGTTTTCACCTTTCATTTGTTTTATCCAAAGTAGAGGTTTGTGGTCTGTCTGAACAATTAAGTGAGTGCCAAACAGGTATGGCCTCAACTTCTTCAGTGCCCAGACCACAGCAAAGGCCTCTCTCTCTATGGCAGACCAATGCTTTTCTCTAGGGGTCAACCTCCTGCTGATAAAAGCAACAGGTTGATCCTGGCCCTCAGAATTGAGTTGTGATAAGACTGCCCCTACCCCTAATTCAGATGCATCAGTTTGAACAATGAATTTCTTGGAGTAACATGGGCTTTTTAGGACAGGTGCAGTGCACATGGCCTGTTTCAGTTCCTCAAAAGCTTTCTGACAGCTAGCTGTCCACAATACCTTTTTAGGTATTTTCTTAGAAGTGAGGTCATTAAGAGGGGCTGCAATGGAGCCATAGTTCTTTATGAACCTCCTGTAATACCCAGTGAGGCCTAAGAAGGCTCTCACCTGGGTCTGAGTTGTAGGGGGAACCCAATCTATAATAGTTTGGATTTTCCCCTGAAGTGGTGCAATCTGGTCTCCACCTACCAGGTGTCCCAGATAAACCACTTTACCCTGCCCTATCTGGCACTTTGAAGCCTTGATAGTGAGGCCTGCCTTTTGCAGGGCCTCTAAAACTTTCCACAGGTGGACCAGGTGATCATCCCAGGTGGAGCTAAAGACAGCTATATCATTTAGATATGCTGCACTAAAAGCCTCCAACCCTTGCAGGACTGTATTCACCAACCTCTGAATAGTGGCAGGTGCATTTTTCAAACCAAAGGGCATTATTGTGAATTGGTAGTGCCCTCCAATAGTCGAAAATGCAGTTTTTGCTTTTGCATCCTTTGATAACTTGATCTGCCAATACCCTGCAGTCAAATCAAAGGTGCTTAGATACTTGGCAGATGCCAGTGTATCTATGAGCTCATCTGCCCTGGGTATAGGGTGAGCATCAGTTTTAGTTACCTGGTTGAGACCTCTGTAATCTACACACAACCTAATTTCTCTTTTCCCATCTTTAGAGTGAGGCTTTGGTACAAGTACTACAGGAGAGGCCCATGGACTTTCAGAGTGCTCAACCACTCCCAGTTCAAGCATTTTCTGAACCTCTTGTTTTATGCAGTCTCTGACATGGTCAGGCTGCCTATAGATCTTACTTTTGACAGCCATGCTGTCTCCAGTATCTATAGTGTGCTCACACCAAGAAGTGGTGCCTGGCACAGTAGAAAAAAGTTCAGAAAACTGACCTAAGAGATTTATGCAGTGGTCTTTCTGCTCAGCAGTAAGACAATCTGCCAAAACTACCCCTTCCACTAGAGCATCTTGTTCTGTGGAAGAGAAGAGATCAGGGAGAGGGTCACTCTCTTCTTCCAGTCCTTCATCTGTTGCCATGAGCAGGGTGAGATCAGCCCTGTCATAGTAGGGCTTTAGGCGATTGACATGGAGCACCCTAAGGGGACTCCTGGCAGTGCCCAAGTCAACCAAGTAGGTGACTTCTCCCTTCTTTTCAACAATTATGTGGGGTCCACTCCATTTGTCTTGGAGTGCTCTTGGGGCCACAGGCTCCAAGACCCACACCTTCTGTCCTGGTTGGTACTGAATCAGAACAGCCATTGCTTTTGGAGCTCTTGGCTGGCCTGATGGTTTTTGCTGGCCTTTTTCATATACTCAGCCATTCTGGATCTTAGGCCAAGTCCATAGTCCACTATGTCTTGTTTAGGAGCTTTTAAAGGTTGTTCCCAACCCTCCTTTACAAGTGTTAGTGGACCTCTTACAGGGTGCCCAAATAGGAGTTCAAAGGGGCTGAAGCCCACTCCTTTCTGGGGTACCTCCCTGTAAGCAAAAAGGAGGCAAGGTAACAGGACATCCCATCTCCTCCTGAGTTTTTCAGGGAGTCCCATTATCATTCCTTTGAGAGTTTTGTTAAACCTCTCAACCAGTCCATTTGTTTGTGGATGATAAGGTGTGGTGAATTTGTATGTTACACCACATTCCTTCCACATGGCCTTCAAGTATGCAGACATAAAGTTGCTACCCCTGTCTGATACCACCTCTTTTGGGAAACCCACCCTGGAAAAGATTCCCAGGAGGGCCTTTGCCACTGCAGGTGCTGTAGTGGTCCTAAGAGGAATTGCTTCAGGATATCTTGTGGCATGGTTCACTACCACCAAGATAAACCTATTGCCTGAAGCAGTAGGAGGGTCAAGGGGGCCAACTATGTCAACCCCTACCCTTTCAAAGGGAACCCCAACCACAGGCAGTGGAATAAGGGGAGCCTTTGGGGTGCCACCAGTCTTGCCACTAGCTTGACAGGTGACACAGGACTTACAAAAATATTTTGTGTCCTCTGACATCCTAGGCCAATGAAACAGGGGGACAAGCCTTTCCCATGTTTTAATTTGCCCAAGATGTCCAGCCAAAGGAATGTCGTGGGCTAGAGTTAGGAGGAACTCTCTGTATTGCAGGGGAATGACCAATCTCCTGGCTGCTCCAGGTTTAGGGTCCCTTGCCTCTGTATACAAGAGGTTGTCCTCCCAGTAAACTCTATGTGAGTCACTGATATTCCCATTTTGCTGTTTGACAGCTTGCTGTCTTAGACCCTCTAGTGTGGGACAGGTCTGATGTGCCACACTCAGCTCCTCTCTGGCAGGCCCCCCTCCACCCAAAAGCTCTGCAGTGTCTGCTTCCAGCTCCTCTGGTGAAGGTTCTGCACAGGGGGGGAATTCTTCTTCCTCAGAAGTTGAATCATCTGTAGAGGGAGGGATAGTAGGTAGGGATTTACCTTTACTAACCCTAGCTTTAGGGAGCACTTGGTCCATTGTTCCAGGATCCAAGTCACCCTGTCCTTTTTTTTTTTTGGCCTGAGCCCTGGTTAAAGCAAAAATATGCCCAGGAATGCCCAGCATTGCTGCATGAGCCTCCAACTCCACTTCTGCCCAAGCTGATGTCTCTACATCGTTCCCTAGTAGACAGTCTACAGGTAAATCTGAGGCAACCACAACTTTCTTTGGACCAGTAACCCCCCCCCCCCCCAGTTGAGATTCACAACAGCCATGGGGTGGCTAAGAGTGTTGTTATGAGCATCAGTCACTTGGTACTGGTGACCAAGTAGGTGTTGTTCAGGGTGTACCAGTTTCTCTACTACCATGGTAACACTGGCAGCTGTGTCCCTGTAGGCCTGAACCTCAACACCATTTATTAGGGGAAGTTGCTTGTACTTATCCATATTAAGGGGACAAGCAACCAAGGTGGCCAAATCAATGGCACCTTCAGAGACTAGCACAGCCTCTGTGGTCTCCCTAACAAGACCAACCCCAACTAAATTACCAAAAGTGAGCCCAGCTACTCCCTTGGATTGGCTATTAGTAGGTTTGCTCCCACTACCACTGCTATTACTAGGGGCACTAGGTGTAGCAGTAGGGGTTGTGGTAGTGGGAGGCTTGGTGCTTTTCTTTGGACAACTGGGATCAGTTGTCCAATGGCCTTTTACTTTACATAAATAGCACCATGGTTTCTTTATTTGATTAGAAGAGGATTTGGGCCCACCACCCCCACCAGAGTGTTTTTGTGGGCCTGATGAAGACTCATTTTTAGATTTGTCCCCACCCTTGTCTGAAGACTTACCATCCTTCTTCTTGCCATCCTTGTCACCCCCTGTATGAACTTTTCTGTTCACTCTTGTTCTGACCCATTTGTCTGCCTTCTTTCCCAATTCTTGGGGAGAGATCAGATCTGAGTCCACTAGATATTGGTGTAACAAATCAGACACACAGTTATTCAGAATAAGCTCTCTCAGGATTAGATTGTGCAGGCTTTCATAGTCAGAAACTTTGCTGCCATGTAACCACCCCTCCAAGGCCTTCACTGAATAGTCAACAAAGTCTACCCAGTCTTGTGAGGACTCTTTTCTGGTTTCTCTGAACTTAATCCTGTATTGTTCAGTGGTTAAGCCAAATCCATCCAAGAGTGCATTCTTCAAAACTGTAAAATTATTGGCATCACTTTCCTTAACAGTAAGGAGCCTATCCCTACCCTTTCCACTGAAAGATAGCCATAGGATAGCAGCCCACTGCCTTTGAGGGACCCCCTGTACAACACAGGCCCTCTCAAGTGCAGCAAACCACTTGTTAATGTCATCCCCCTCCTTGTAAGGGGGAACTATCTTATGCAGATTCCTAGAATCATGCTCTTTCACGGGAGTACTATCTGTAATACTGCTGCTGCCACCATGGGGTCCAAACCCCAACTTCTGTCTTTCTTTTTCTAAGTCTAAAGATTCCCTGTTTAGAGCCATCTGTTGCTGTTTAAGCTTCAGCCTGGTCTCTTCCACTCTCAATCTATTGAGCTCACTTTCTAACATTCTGTCATCAGGGTGGGTGGGTTGGGCATGCTTTGACACAGAAGAATGATGTGAAAGAACAGAAGGAGACCTGTCCCTAACAGTTGGCACCCTAACAAGCTGGCCTAAAGGAATGACATCCCTACTGTGATGAGAGCTCACATTAGTACCAGTTATGCTAGGAGGTCTGGTAAGGGGCAGGTTGGAAAGAATCCCATCTAACATTCTTGCTGGGGCTGCCCCAGAATCAGAGTGTGAACCATCTCCTAACTTCTCAACAGATGTGCCAGCTAAGGCCTTATCATTTTCAATGAGCATGTTAATCAACAATTCTCTAGAGGGATTCTTCCCTACCCCTAAACCTCTATCAATGCAGAGACTCCTCAAATTTTTCCAGCTAAGGAGATCATAAACTGTGCTGGCCAGATTAAGAGTAGGACCTGTACCAGACATGATAGAAAAGGGTTTAAGGGTCAGAAAAAGAAAGAAAAAGATTCAGAACTTTTTAAGGAAACAGAAAAAAACTTTGTCAACTTTTTAGAAACTTTTTGAAAGCTTAGGGGTACTTTTCAGCACTTAGCAAAAGAGTAAGAGAAGAAAAGCAAAACTTTTTGGTTAGGTGTACATACACTGAACTTGTTTTGTATATTTTTCTCTTATGAAAAGTACAATATGACAAAGTGGTAAGCAGTTACAAGTACTTATCCCACCACTGCACAACCAATGTAGGAGGCTGGCCTGGCTTGTAGTGGGTACCAAGGGGTACTTACACTCTGTACCAGGCCCAGTTATCCCTTATTAGTGTAGAAGAGGTGTCTAGCAGCTTAGGCTGATAGAAAAGGTAGCTATAGCAGAACAGCTTAGGCTGAACTAGGAGACATGCAAAGCTCCTACTATACCACTGGTGTCACATGCACAATATCATAAGAAAACACAATACACAGATATACTACAAATAAAGGTACTTTATTTTTATGACAATATGCCAAAAGTATCTCAGTGAGTACCCTCAGTATGAGGATGCCAAATATACACAAGATATATGTACACAATACCAAAAATATGCAGTAATAGCAAAAGGAAGTAATGCAAGCAGTGTAAAGTTACAATGTATTGCAATAGGAGCACATAGGTATAGGGGCAACACAAACCATATACTCCAAAAGTGGAATGCGAATAACGTATGGACCCCAAACCTATGTGAGCTTGTAGTGGGTCGCTGGGACTGTAAGAAAACAGTGAGGGTTAGAAAAATAGCCCACCCCAAGACCCTGAAAAGTAGGTGTAAAGTGCACCTATATTCCCCAGCGAGCACAGAAGTCGTGATAGGGGAATTCTGCAAGAAAGAACAACACCAGCAATGCAACCAAAGTGGATTTCCGGACGAGAGTACCTGTGGAACAAGGGGAACAAGTCCAAGAGTCGCAACAAAGTCGAGATTGGGCAGATGCCCAGGAAATGCCAGCTGAGGGTGCAAAGAAGCTGCCACCGGATGGTAGAAGCTGTGGATTCTGCAAGAACGAAGAGGACTAGGAACTTCCCCTTTGGAGGATGGATGTCCCACGTCGTGAAGAAGCTTGCAGAGGTGTTCCCACACAGAAAGACCGCAAACAAGCCTTGCTAGCTGCAAGGGTCACGATTAGGGTTTTTGGATGCTGCTGTGGCCCAGGAGGGACCAGGATGTCGCCACCAGCAAGACAAGGAGCCCTCTCAGAAGCAGGCAGCACCCGCAGAAGTGCCGGAACAGGCCCTACGAAGAAGAGTGAACCGGAGCTCAAAAGAAGATCCCACGACGCCGGAGGACAACTCAGGAGGTAGTGCACTGCAGGTTAGAGTGTCAGGGACCCAGGCTTGGCTGTGCATGAAGGAAATCCTGGAAGAGTGCAAGGGAGCCGGAGCAGCTGCAAATCACGCGGTACCCAGCAATGCAGTCTAGCGTGGGGAGGCAAGGACTTACCTCCACCAAACTTGGACTGAAGAGTCACTGGACTGTGGGAGTCACTTGGACAGAGTTGTTGAGTTCCAGGGACCACGCTCGTCGTGCTGAGAGGGGACCCAGA
Organism: Pleurodeles waltl; assembly: GCF_031143425.1. Classification (NCBI taxonomy): domain Eukaryota; kingdom Metazoa; phylum Chordata; class Amphibia; order Caudata; family Salamandridae; genus Pleurodeles; species Pleurodeles waltl. The sequence continues at coordinate 638,305,932 of NC_090446.1, read as the reverse complement.
GGACCGGTGATGCAGTTTTTTGTTGCCTGCGGTTGCAGGGGGAAGATTCCGTCGACCCACAGGAGATTTCTTCTGAGCTTCTAGTGCAGAGAGGAGGCAGACTACCCCCACAGCATGCACCACCAGGAAAACAGTCGAGAAGGCGGCAGGATCAGCGATACAAGGTTGCAGTAGTCGTCTTTGCTACTTTGTTGCGGTTTTGCAGGAGTCCTGAGCAGTCAGCAGTCGATTCCTTGGCAGAAGGTGAAGAGAGAGATGCAGAGGAACCCTGATGAGCTCTTGCATTCGTTATCTAAAGAATTCCCCAAAGCAGAGACCCTAAATAGCCAGAAAAGGAGGTTTGGCTACTTAGGAAGAAGGATAGGCTAGCAACACAGGTAAGAGCCTATCAGAAGGAGTCTCTGACATCACCTGCTGGCACTGGCCAATCAGAGCAGTCCAGTGTGCCAGCAGCACCTCTGATTCCAAGATGGCAGAGGTCTGGAGCACACTGGAGGAGCTCTGGGCACCTCCCCTGGGAGGTGCAGGTCAGGGGAGTGGTCACTCCCCTTTCCTTTGTCTAGTTTCGCGCCAGAGCAGGGCTGGGGGATTCCTGAACCGGTGTAGACTGGCTTATGCAGAGATGGGCACCATCTGTGCCCATCAAAGCATTTCCAGAGGCTGGGGGAGGCTACTCCTCCCCAGCCCTGACACCTTTTTCCAAAGGGAGAGGGTGTAACACACTCTCTCTGAGGAAGTCCTTTGTTCTGCCATCCTGGCACAAGCCTGGCTGGACCCCAGGAGGGCAGAAACCTGTCTGAGGGGTTGGCAGCAGCAGCAGCTGCAGTGAAACCCCGGGAAAGGCAGTTTGGCAGTACCCGGGTCTGTGCTAATGACCCGGGGGATCATGGAATTGTCTCCCCAATGCCAGGATGGCATTGGGGTGACAATTCCATGATCTTAGACATGTTACATGGCCATGTTCGGAGTTACCATTGTGACGCTATACATAGGTAGTGACCTATGTATAGTGCACGCGTGTAATGGTGTCCCCGCACTCACAAAGTCCGGAGAATTTGCCCTGGACAATGTGGGGGCACCTTGGCTAGTGCCAGGGTGCCCACACACTAAGTAACTTAGCACCCAACCTTTACCAGGTAAAGGTTAGACATATAGGTGACTTATAAGTTACTTAAGTGCAGTGTATAATGGCTGTGAAATAATGTGGGCATTATTTCACTCAGGCTGCAGTGGCAGGCCTGTGTAAGAATTGTCAGAGCTCCCTATGGGTGGCAAAAGAAATGCTGCAGCCCATAGGGATCTCCTGGAACCCCAATACCCTGGGTACCTCAGTACCATATACTAGGGAATTATAAGGGTGTTCCAGTATGCCAATATGAATTGGTGAAATTGGTCACTAGCCTGTTAGTGACAATTTGGAAAGCAGAGAGAGCATAACCACTGAGGTTCTGGTTAGCAGAGCCTCAGTGAGACAGTTAGTCATCACACAGGGAACACATACAGGGCACACTTATGAGCACTGGGGCCCTGGCTGGCAGGGTCCCAGTGACACATACACTAAAACAACATATATACAGTGAAATATGGGGGTAACATGCCAGGCAAGATGGTACTTTCCTTCAAACATGCACCTCCATTAAAATTTAATCAGTTGAAATAGGTGACATGTATGGTAATTTTATTCTAACCCTATCTGGATCCCTGATATTTATCCAGTAAGATTAATTTCAGCACTCCCTCTTGTTCTTTTAACAAACAGGTTGAGTCTGCCCAAGTAGTATCATCTTACTTGGGTGGGGCTAGGTGATCAAATGATGAAGCAGGACACTATTATGTGTGTGAGACCACCTAGTCCGTAAAGGAACTCCCCCCCATTATTTAACACAGCTACCTGTTTTGAGACACTCTTCACACATTTCTCTCCTCCTATCACAAATCCCTGCCTAACCGGTACTGAGAATTGAGGGAACACTGGTCGAATTCCACCCTCAATTTCAACTATCCCACACCTTTAGTGGTTAATGAACTCACAATGATAGTCATATAAGAGATGATCTCAATGAATTCTATCCCATCAGATCTCCTTACTTCTATCTCTCCAACCTATGACTACTCAGACCATAAACATAAACAAATAAATCACAGAATGGAAAACCCTGTGTGATAACCAGCATAGTAGAGCGTGACCATAAGATACCATAAAGATATGATCAAAGCTTTCAGCTCACTTAAAACCATAAGCTGTGAGCCTAACCTGTCACAATTCCTTATCCAACACACTGATAAGGAATGTGTCCTATAACACTATAATCGCACTTCGTGGTATAATGCATGACATGCAAAAGCTTTGCACACAGGATCAAAATAAAGATAGCACCCTTCCAATCACATGCCTGACATGGTATAGCATGCAGCGCTGGCATTAGGTCAGGGCAGCAGGTGCCATTGCACCAGGCATCACGCTCCAGGGGGTACCATTTGCATGCCATGCTGAGGTGAGTTAAGAGCAGTCTGCAGAGATCTTTATGTGTTTGGCATGTTTCAGGAAATAATTACAAGAGCATGATACCTCTGGTCGTCAATGCTCTTGTTGGAGAGATCTGCTATTTGCCTAATCACAGTTTTTACTCATGATAAAGTAGTATGGAGGGTTGTTGTTCCAGCTGCAATGCACAACATGTACCATGCAGATCACAAATTTATATTTTATGCAGCTGATTCAGTGGATTACTGCTTTTGTCACACAGATTCCTCTGTTGTTCTGAGTTCATAAATCACAGTCCTAATACAGTATATTCAGCTATGAGCTTGCATGAAAGTGATGTATGTGAAGTGCAAAGCATAGGTCATCATTTTTTCCAGAATCTTTCATTATTCTAATGGTTTCTAAAAAGAGTTCTTTAGAGTAGTCATAAAGTGCTATTGGAATGACAACCCCTATGATATTGTTACATTCCGAATCCTGAGTTATGGGGAGGGTTTACTAACAGTTTTCACCACAAAAGGGATGCAAACACCAAAAAAAAAATTATTGGCATTTTCCTTCTAGAGAAAATCCTAAATGGCATTGGTCAGAGTAGCACAATGTGCTACTTTGCCTCAAAAATGCTACCAAGGGTGGTACATGGACGGTCTCGTGCACCCACCAATGGATTTTGACACTAATCCCTTTCTATCAACATTGGCAGAAAGAGATTTGCAATAAAAAAAAGTACGACTCATTTAGCCAGACATAAACTTGGAGAAAATATTTATTTTCTGCAAACCTTTCTCAAATTGCATGTGTACTGCACTGTGCAGCACACTTACAGAGAGTGAACTCAGATAATTTCTTGCCTGAAGTGTACCCTTCTAATATAACCTATGCTTGTCATCAAGAACCCGCCTTTGCAAGATTGTGAAAGGGTATGTGCATTGGCATAAGGTATCCTAAGGTATGCCAGCGCTAGAGGAGAGAGCAACATATCTTAGTAAATATGGTGCTTTTGTGCTCTCTCCTTTTTACTAAATGCAGCGCAACAACTTTGGTTACTGCACTGCGTGAAAACATTGTAATTTCTCCAGACCAAGCACTCTTAAAACTAGCATGTTTATTAACGGTTTTGCACTGTCCTTGCAAGGGGGCACAGGGCGACGCAGAACCTATAATTAGCTCTACCAAACCACACCTTGTGTGACCCTGCGTGGCTTGATAAATCTAGAATAATGCAAGCCAGCCCAAGAAACTGCCTTCAATTACTCTGCTCCAGGGAGCATTTCCATGGTGAGCATAGATGTTCCCACGCAATCACCCATAGTTTCTGAAGCATTACCAGATTTGCCAATACTGGTAGACCTAGCAATGAGACAGAATGCCATGCCTTCCCAGGGGAGGTGTAACAAGGAGGAATATCTTTATTTCTCCTCATCTTTTCCTGCATTGTGCAGCACACGGAAAAAGAGGAAAAAGCCTATGGTTATTGTTTTTGTGCAGGAAGGGGAGGCGAGAGGAACCATTTGACGGTGGGAGTGAGGAAATCCATGAAGAAGGTTGTTTTTTTGGTAGGTTGGAGGGTGCCAACAAAGATTGTTGCACAGGAAGCCACCAAGGCTAAAGCCTGCCCTGGTAGCATGGTACCCATCTGGGCATGTGCTTCTGCACCCAATATACTGGTAAGCACTTTATAAAAGCTACAATAGAATACAATACAACTTGTGATTAACACAGTCAGCCACCATGCCAGATAGGATCTAATTTCATTATGGTTACAAACAAAAACAGCTCTGCTTTGTAATCTCTCAATCACTTTTACAATTTAAATGGCTAAGCTTGCACTTAATGTAAATCCCCATGAACTCATCTGCTCCCCCTTCGACGAGCTATGCTGACTGCCTGTACAAAGCCTGTTTAAAGTCACTATAAAGCCAGTTCAAGGACAGCTTTTACTTCATTAACCCAGAAAGCTCCACATGGAAAAGCTGTCAAAACCTCTATTACAGGATCACCAAATGCTACCATCAGAGAGAGGCAATGTGACTGATGCTTCCATAGTTTATGCTATGCTGTGTTATGTATTATCTGTTGTCATAAATGTATTAATATTATAAAATCATTAAACCTACATTAAATAAATGGCTGTGCAGAAACACTCGTCTATTATAAATTCAGTTGATTTTCCGCCATCTCTTGAATTTATTCTCTTCCAGCTACTGTCTCTCCAGATCTTTCCCATGAAAGGTGCCCAGATTAACTGTGTATAAATTCAAAATATAATTCATGGAGAGTTTTCTGGAAACTCAGACGAATGTATTTGTTTTGAGTTAAAAGTAACCACTAGTAACATTTTCCATCTCACTGGAGAAGGATACCAATAAATTATCCATTAAATTTTACGGCAGAACTGTCATAATAGGTCAAAACACAATTATATCTGGGCTTTGCTCCATCCTTTTTAGATCCTCAGCTTCTAACAAACTCTGCACGTAATCTAGCATCCATTACAGAAGTGCCCGAATATTTTTAAACAGTTTGAGATTTAAAGTTAGTTTTTCTTAATATTGTAGTGCCATGGTATCAAATGGGACGGCATTTGTACTAGACTGAAAAGTCAAGAGTATTCCTTTCCTGCCCCTGATATTTGTTGTACTGTAGTAAATCTCTGGTGGTGCCACACTGCATTCAGAGTGAGGGTTATATGGGAAGCATGAAGTTCAACCTGCATCTAAATTACATATACCTGACTATGGGGGTTATTACAACTTTGGAGGAGGTGTTAATCCGTCCCAAAAGTGACGGTAAAGTGACGGATATACCACCAGCCGTATTACGAGTCCATTATATCCTATGGAACTCGTAATACGGCTGGTGGTATATCCGTCACATTTGGGATGGATTAACACCTCCTCCAAAGTTGTAATAACCCCCTATGTGCTTGCAAGATTCAAAGATGTTGCAAGCACATCAGGACCATCAGTGCCATTTGGTTTGTCACTTTCCAAGCCAACCGTAACTCCTTAGACACTATGGGCCTGATAAGCAACGATAACAATCACTTTTGAGGAATTTACACTTCTGAGTACGTTTTGGCAATTCACAAAACCAAAGTGTAAATTTACTTCAAAAGTCTAACTCACATATCTCCACCGACCTGAAGACCCTGTAAGATAGACACATTTGAATAATTTACAGGTTTTAGTAATTTTAATACCTTTTGGCTGATCACAAACCCCAAGTGTAATTGTACTCCAAAACTGTAATTTACACTTGGATTTGTGAATAGCCAAAAAATAGTAAACTTCCTCAAATTTGTAAATTGCTCAATGTATTTAGTGATCACCCCCAGGTCCTTCAATTTGAAGAGACATGTAAGTTACACTTCTGAAGTAAATTTACACTTGGATTTTATAATTAGCTCAAAAGTAGTAAAACTATTCATAAGTGTCTACAGTAGATGTTTCCTTTAAATTATCTATTGTACCCATGAGTCATGACTAGTGGCACACAATTAGCCTTTTCAGACTTGAGAGAGAACTTGTTGGAACCAGTGTAAGCAGAATAGTCGATAGTCCTTGTTTCCTTTGGATCTGTCTCCAACACTATGGATTACACTATGGATTACAGTGCACTGTTGCAGTATATTAGGGTTTACGGTTCTAGTTGTCATGACCAAGGTCTGGGGCTGTTGAAAGTGTGTGCCTCTTATTAGATGGTGGACAGGTATGTCATTGCAACATATGAAGTCTCTGCTCCATCTTTAAAGTATTCCCTGCGGCTTCGGCTGTAACTTCTGTGTGCACTAGGTCTGTCTAATCCTGAGTCACTTCTGTAGGCCCTTCCCATGTGTGAGAAAGTCGCCTCTTTCTAGCCTTGTTACCCCCACTTTTGGCCTGTTTGTAAGTGTATGTCAGGGTGTTTTCACTGTCTCACTGGGATCCTGCTAGCCAGGGCCCAGTGCTCATAGTGAAAACCCTATGTTTTCAGTATGTTTGGTATGTGTCACTGGGACCCTGCTAGCCAGGACCCCAGTGCTCATACGTTTGTGGTCTATATGTATGTGTTCCCTGTGTGATGCCTAACTGTCTCACTGAGGCTCTGCTAACCAGAACCTCAGTGGTTATGCTCTCTCTGCTTTCTAAATTGTCACTAACAGGCTAGTGACCAATTTCACCAATTCACATTGGCATACTGGAACACCCTTATAATTCCCTAGTATATGGTACTAAGGTACCCAGGGTATTGGGGTTCCAGGAGATCCCTATGGGCTGCAGCATTTCTTTTGCCACCCATAGGGAGCTCTGACAATTCTTACACAGGCCTGCCACTGCAGCCTGAGTGAAATAATGCCCACATTATTTCACAGCCATTTTTCACTGCACTAAAGTAACTTATAAGTCACCTATATGTCTAACCTTCACCTGGTGAAGGTTGGGTGCCAAGTTACTTAGTGTGTGGGCACCCTGGCACTAGCCAAGGTGCCCCCACATCGTTCAGGGCAAATTCCCCGGACTTTGTGAGTGCAGGGACACCATTACACGCGTGCACTATACATAGGTCACTACCTATGTATAGCGTCACAATGGTAACTCCGAACATGGCCATGTAACATGTCTAAGATCATGGAATTGTCTCCCCAATGCCATTCTGGCATTGGGGAGACAATTCCATGATCCCCTGGGTCTCTAGCACAGACCCGTGTACTGCCAAACTACCTTTCCCGGGGTTTCACTGCAGCTGCTGCTGCTGCCAACCCCTCAGACAGGTTTCTGCCCTCCTGGGGTCCAGCCAGGCTTGGCCCAGGAAGGCAGAGCAAAGGACTTCCTCAGAGAGAGGGTGTTACACCCTCTCCCTTTGGAAAAAGGTGTCAGGGCTGGGGAGGAGTAGCCTCCCCCAGCCTCTGGAAATGCTTTGATGTGCACAGATGGTGCCCATCTCTGCATAAGCCAGTCTACACCGGTTCAGGGATCCCCCAGCCCTGCTCTGGCGCGAAACTGGACAAAGGAAAGGGGAGTGACCACTCCCCTGACCTGCACCTCCCAGGGGAGGTGCCCAGAGCACCTCCAGTGTGCTCCAGACCTCTGCCATCTTGGAAACAGAGGTGCTGCTGGCACACTGGACTGCTCTGAGTGGCCAGTGCCAGCAGGTGACATCAGAGACTCCTCCTGATAGGCTCTTACCTGTGTTGCTAGCCTATCCTCCTTCCTAAGTAGCCAAACCTCCTTTTCTGGCTATTTAGGGTCTCTGCTTTGGGGAATTCTTTAGATAACTAATGCAAGAGCTCATCAGAGTTCCTCTGCATCTCTCTCTTCACCTTCTGCCAAAGGATCGACCGCTGACTGCTCAGGACGCCTGCAAAACCGCAACAAAGTAGCAAAGACGACTACTGCAACCTTGTATCGCTGATCCTGCTGCCTTCTCGACTGTTTTCCTGGTGGTGCATGCTCTGCGGGTAGCCTGCCTCCTCTCTGCACTAGGAGCTCTGAAGAAATCTCCCGTGGGTCGACGGAATCTTCCCCCTGCAACCGCAGGTAACAAAAGACTGCATCACCGGTCCTCTGGGTCCCCTCTCAGCACAACAAGCGTGGTCCCTGGAACTCAGCAACTCTGTCCAAGTGACTCCCACAGTCCAGTGACTCTTCAGTCCAAGGAGGTAAGTCCTTGCCTCCCCACGCTAGACTGCATTGCTGGGTACCGCGTGATTTGCAGCTGCTCTGGCTCCTGTGCACTCTTCCAGGATTTCCTTCGTGCACTGCCAAGCCTGGGTCCCCGACACTCTAACCTGCAATGCACAACCTCCTGAGCTGTCCTCTGGCATCGTGGGACTCCCTTTTGTGTCTTCGGGTGAGCTCCAGTTCACTCCTCTTCGTAGTGCCTGTTCCGGCACTTCTGCGGGTGCTGCCTGCTTCTGTGAGGGCTCCCTGACTTGCTGGGCGCCCCCTCTGTCTCCTCATCCAAGTGGCGACATCCTGGTCCCTCCTGGGCCACAGCAGCATCCAAAAACCCTAACCGTGACCCTTGCAGCTAGCAAGGCTTGTTTGTGGTCTTTCTGCATAGGAACACCTCTGCAAGCTTCTTCACGACGTGGGACATCCATCCTCCAAAGGGGAAGTTTCTAGCCCTCTTCGTTCTTGCAGAATCCCCAGCTTCTCCCATCCAGTGGCAGCTTCTTTGCACCCTCAGCTGGCATCTGCCCAATCTCGACTTTGTCACGACTCTTGGACTTGGTCCCCTTGTTCCACAGGTACTCTCGTCCGGAAATCCACTTTGGTTGCATTGCTGGTGTTGGTCTTTCTTGCAGAAATCCCCTATCACGACTTCTGTGTTCTCTGGGGAATATAGGTGAACTTTACACCTACTTTTCAGGGTCTTGGGGTAGGCTATTTTTCTAACCCTCACTGTTTTCTTACAGTCCCAGACCCTCTACGAGCTCACAGAGGTTTGGGGTCCATACGTTATTCGCATTCCACTTTTGGAGTATATGGTTTGTGTTGCCCCTATGCCTATGTGCTCCTATTGCAATACAGTGTAATTTTACACTGCTTGCATTACTTCCTTTTGCTATTACTGCATATTTTTGGTATTGTGTACATATATCTTGTGTATATTTGGCATCCTCATACTGAGGGTACTCACTGAGATACTTTTGGCATATTGTCATAAAAATAAAGTACCTTTATTTTTAGTATATCTGTGTATTGTGTTTTCTTGTGATATTGTGCATATGACACCAGTGGTATAGTAGGAGCTTTACATGTCTCCTAGTTCAGCCTATGCTGCTCTGCTATAGCTACCTTCTATCAGCCTAAGCTGCTAGAAACACCTCTTCTACACTAATAAGGGATAACTGGACCTGGTACAGAGTGTAAGTACCCCTTGGTAGTCACTACACGCCAGGCCAGCCTCCTACACCATGCAAAAGGAATCCTGAGCAGATAGGATAGCTGTTAGTCAAGGGCCCTGCTGCCACTAAACAGGGTATAATATTAGGTCTGGAAAAAATACTTATGTGCAGATCTACTACTTTTTTCACTGCCTTGTCTAAGAGAAAAACACAGAGCAGCACCCTATCTACAATGATTGGCCTACTGCTGGTGTCATTCCCTGTGCTGGTGTGCTGTACATGCACTAATCCCAGGATAGAAGGATACCATCATAGATACTAGCCTCTAATTTTAAATACCCTCACGTTTATATAGTGTTTCAAAATCTTTGTTTACATACACTTTATTCATCTGTTAATAATATTTTCTTTTTTAAACAGCCGTAAACCGACCAAATAAGTGTTGTGGACCCCTGGAGTCAGCAGACCACAGGTTTTAAACTGCTATCCTAGATCATTATTACCAACTATCTGAACAGGATCTATCAATTTCCCGTTGCAGTTTTAAGGTAAGCCCACTCATATAAAATATCAGAAACTAACTTTAAAGGCAATATTTATTCACTGTGAGAACTAAAAGTTGGACTAACCTTAACATTTCACTAACTCTAATCCCCAATTGTACCTTTATATCAGGACTCAGGGCCATATTTAAAAGGAGCTTGCGCCACCACTGCATCCTTTTTTCTTTACACAGCGGCGGCGCATTCAATGCTCCATATTTACAAAGTGAAGCATTAGGCAAAATGCATCACTTTTCTCTTCCGTGCGTTATTTTTAACCTCTGCTACAGCCAGCTGCATCAGGTGAAGTTAAACATATGCAAGGTTGGCGTTCCCTCTTAAAATCCAATGCAGAATTGACACATCCATATTTACAAGCTTTTAGGAAAGTGACGCACCATTGGCCAATGTCCAAAATGTGTCGAAATTCCTACACCTGCTTCACCCAGGAATAAAAGTTACTCAGTGACTTTTCAATAGTGATTTGACTCAAATATTAGGCTACTTGCGTCATTTCAAAGTGACGCAGCACCTCTACATTTTGACGCATCCGTGAAATTGCGTCAGTTCTGAGAGCAACTTCAGCGATGCGCCACTTTTTGGCTGGAATTATTACGTCAAAGTTCCCACAAATGTGTCACAATTTCTGACACACCTTAAGTCCTTGTGCAGTTGTGTGGTAACAGATCCCTGCACATCGCAAATGTTTTTGACGCATTTACGCCGCAACGCAGTGATACATCTTTTCTTGAAAATATGGCCCTCAGCACTTTTAGTTGGACTGGCAGTCTTGAAGCATACTTATAACATTGAATACGCTTGATGATAGGGAACAATTAATTTTTTTGATGTTTCTAGAACGACCTCTCATTTGCACAATTTAAATGAGGGGTCCTTAATATGTGTAATTACATATTACCCTTAGTTGCAATGATTGATAGTTTAATATTTATGAAATATTTTTAAACATTTTAATACGTACAGCTGAAATTAAGTTTTTCAAATTTCATAAGATTGCAAAATGTGTGGATGTCTACTTACATTTTTAGATTAAAAAGAGATTCATTCATTTTGTTACAATAAGAATGATGTAGGTTATAATACTATGTTCTAAATTGGGTGAAACCCTGCAAAGGTGACTAACTGGATTCTGAGTAGCTCAGTGCTTAATTTGTAGATAAAAAGATGACGGTGCTCAAAACCGTCCTCTTAAACACGCGGCTGCTGCAATTAAATGTGGGAACACAGAATACTGAGGTGGCATAATCCTGAAGCCACCTCGGGCCTCTTCAATCCATCGAAAGCCACTCCCTGTCCCTCCAGCTCAATATAGCAGCTTTCTGCTTTCTCCTTTTCTGAAGCTTTTTCTTTTTCGGTGTCTTTTGCTCGCAGCAAATGCTTAAGGCAGAAGAATAAGCGCCTTCCCTCAAAAATAAGTGCCGGTGCTCAGCACTGGAAACAACAAGCACAAATTAAGCACTGGAGTAGCTAGAGCACGATTAATGTGAATGTACTGTTTTTCTAACCAATTTTATCATTTTGGCACACTGAATCCAAGCTTACTTTCACTCTATGATGGTGACACATGACATGGAAATCTACACATTCATTGTCTATGTTGGTAGGGACATGTTCTGGAAAAGATGGAGACAAAGGCACAGGGCTAACAGATGAAGTCATAATACCAAGAGAGAGTGCCCATTTAAGTTTGCTTGTTGATGTAGCTCTAGGCAGACTCTTGATGTTGCATTGTATCCATTGCAGGTGGAGCTTTAGGGAACTGCCTTGTTACTACCTTGCCTTCCATTATGCTACTCAGTGGGACCCAACTGAGTGAGATATACTTTCCAGTCACTAATGTCTAGATAACATCTTTATTAGGCAAGTGCTGAAGTGTGCAAGCCAAATCAACTGCAATCCAACACTTTTGTAATTCCCCAATTCAAGACACAGCCAACATGAGTATGCAGTGCATGCTTCCTCGGAATGTCAGTGTTTTATTGAGTGGGGTATTGGACAGGTCCGAAGGGATGAGCAAGCCCTACTAAGAAGCCTCTTTCGAGAAAGGTCCAGTGGCTTGCACCTTCACATGTGGCAGATGTGTGAAAGCACTTAAAGCCTCTGAAAACAGTAGGAATTCTAAGACAGTCTTGCAGCCAGTATGCCTCCCTGGCTGTATCATCTTTCACGAAAAAGAAATGTGATGTGCGTTGTCCAACATACCTTGAGGAAAACAACCATTCCAGAACTCACAATACCACTTATTAGTTATGCACTCATGCTTGAGGATCGTGACTTTCAGTGTTGCATCTCAGGGTTGATATTATTAGCCCCTACGGCCTTTTTCAGGTATAATCCCATGCCCTAAGACCACCTAGAGCACCAGCACATTCCAAAGACTCACAGGGAAGACAGTGGATAGCATAGGTCTGTTAGTTGTCTTGTTATACCTTAACATTTGTTCTTTAAGGAGACCAATGAACGAACCAGACTAGTTTCAAGCCATCACATGACAAACACCCATTCCCCAGCTCCACTGTCAAGTACTTTGGTCACACCTTCTTAGAACACAGACTAGAGCTTGACCCCACCTAGTTAGAGGACCGCAGCATTTGACTTCTGCCCAGTACTATGAAGGAGCTATAGAGATTCCAGACTTCTACAACTATTACTGCTGCTTCATTCCCACCTTTTCCAAAATTAGGCACTAGCCAAGGAAAGAGACAGAACTCTTGTTCACAAGACCAGATCTACAGCAAAATATTTGCACAATATGGGCTCAGGTGGACAGGTTGTTTTACCCAGAACACCTTGAAAACCTCAAACTGTAACTAAAAAAACACATTTCCCTCACATTTCTGTGATGCAAACTTCTGGAATCTGCACAGAGGCACAAAACTTCCTTCCACTCAGCATTCCTCTGAGTCTCATGATAAAAATGGTACATCACTTGTGTGGGTAGGCCTAGTGCCCGCAACAGGAAATGGTTTAAAATGCAACATGGAAACATCAAATTTTTCCACGCAAAACTGACCCATTTTTTGCAAAGTGGGTAGCTGTTCTTTTGGGCCCTACCTCAGCTGGGAATCCTAGCAACCCAATACATTTTTTAAAACTAGACACCTAGGGGAGTCCATGGTGCGGTGACTTGTTTCGCTCTCACCATGTTGTTTTACCTGAAATACCTTGAAAACCTCAAACTCTGACTAGAAAAACACATTTTCCACACATTTCTGTGATGGAAACTTCTGGAATCTGCACAGAGTCACAAACGTCCTTTACCGACCATTCTCCTAAATCTTGTGATGAAAATGGTACCTCACTTGTGTGGGTAGACTTAGTACTTGCGACAGGAAATGGAAAACAGTCCCATTTTTTGCAAAGTGGGTAGCTGCGTTTTTTGGGCCGTACTTAAGCTGGGACCTAGGGAAACCTAGCAAACCTGTACATGTTTGAAAACTAGACACTTAGGGGAATCCAGGATGGGGTGACTTGTGTGGCTCCCACCAGGTTGTTTTACCCAGAATACCTTGCACACCTCAAACTTTGACTACAAAACAATTTTGCCTCAGTTTGCAGTGATGGAATCTTCTGGAATATACACAGAGCAACAAACGTCCATCCAACCAGCATTCTCCTAAGTCTTCTGATGAAAATGGTACCTCACTTGTGTGTGTTGGCCTAGTGCCTGTGACAGGAAATGGCCCAAAACATGGATACATTAAATTTTTCCTTGCAAAACTGACCCATTTTTTGCAAAGTAGGTAGCTGTAGGTAGCTGTGGTTTTTGAGCCCTACTTCAGTTGGCACTTAGGAAAACCTAGCAAAGCTGTACATTTTTTAAAACTAGATGCACAGAAGAATCCAGGATGGAGTGACTTGTGTGGATCTTAACAGGTTCTGTTAATCAGAATCTCGTGCAAACCTCAAAAATTGTCTAAAAAGCACATTGACCTCACATTTCTGTGATGGAAAGTTCTAGAATTTGTTGGAAGTCACAAATTTCCTATCACCCAGCGTTCCCCGAGGTCTCCAGATAAAAATGGTACCTCACTTGTGTGGGTGGGCCAAGTGCCTGCAGAAGGGAAGGGCCTAAGATGTATTGTGGACACATCAAAATTATCTGTCACAAAACAACCTATTTTTTCAAGGGGGGCTCGGCTCCCGGTCCCGGGCTTGGTGGCCATCTAGGGAAACCTACCTAACTCAGACATTTCTGAAAACTAGATACCTGAGGTACTCCCAGAAAGTATGGCTTGCATAGATCCCCAAAGTTTTCTTACCCAGAATCCCCTGCAAATTTAGCTAAAAAAAAATCACATTTCCCCACATTTTTTTGTCGGATCACCATGCCGGCACAAAAGTCCTTCCACCCAGTGTTCCCCTCAGTCTCCTGATAAAAATGGGGGCAAGTGCCTGTGACAGGGAAGGGCCAAAAAGGTGTAGAAATTCAGGGGAAACCAAAGCGCATCCAAAAGGGCAGTTTTTTCATATGTTTTAGGCTGACTCAGCTTTGGGCACCCACACAAGTGGAGCAACGTTTTTATCAGTATAGATGGGGCAATGCTGGGTGGTAGAAATGTTGTGTATTCCTGTGGATTATGGAAGTTTCCATCACAGAAATGTAGGGAAAATGTGTGATTTCAGGTTAAGTTGGAGGTTTGCAGCGCAATGTCAGTAAGAGAATGGTGTTGGGGGCTTGTGAGGCACACCACCCTGGACTCTCCCAGATGTTTAGTTTTCAGAAGTTACTGGGTCTGGTAGGTTTTTCCAGGTGGCAGCATACTCAAGTCCAAAATGTGTAGCTGCCCACCATTGCAAGTGGGACGATATTGGGAGTTAGCTAAGCTCTCTTGGCCCATATGTAAAATCAAAACCAAAAAGAGTCAAAAGTCCTTTTGCTTTCCATTTCGATTAGATACTTTAGTCCAAAGTGTGGGGGGGGGGGTCAGAAAAACAGTTGCATCCTTCAATTGGGATGGGAGGGCATGACCATGCCCATGTTGGTGACCAGCTGCAACCCCTCTATTTTAAAAAAAAAATATTCTGTGATGTGTATTGAGCATTCTGCCCACCTTTGAGGGCAGATCAGAGGTAATTATCCCCATTTGCCCCATGGGGGCAGAAAGACTGTGTCCATTTATTTTGGGGAGGGTGGGGCTTTGCCATGTCACCTACCCATACACTTCCAAAATAAAATCCCTGGTGTCTTGTGGTCTTACAGCCTCCCGGAAGAGGGGCAGATGGCCTGTTGCCCCCATTTGCCTCCCGGGAAGGCAGAAAGACTGTACTGATTTTTTTTTTTTGGGGGGGGGGAGAGTTGGGTGCATTGCACTGCCCATTTTGAGGAGCCCCCACTTCTAGATGTTTATAAAAAAAAATCCCTAGTTCTTAGTGGGTTTTCTGATCCTGGGGGAGGGGAAGACAGAAAGACTGCGCCACTTTTTGGGAGGGATGGGGCATTTCAATGCCCATTCAGGTCAGTCCCCATCCTTAGACGCTTGTAAAAAATAAATCCCTGGTTCCGAGTAGGCTTCCCCCCGCCCCCCAAGGGGTAGATCAAGGGCTACTGCCCCCAGGGGGGCAGAAAACCAAATATTCCCAAAATATTAAGGGGGGGAGACCCTGGTGTCTAGTGGGTGGAACCCTGCTTGGGATCACTCTCCTGCGACGATCCCCAAGCAGGGATCCACTAGGGAGGCGTACCATTAGAAAGGGGAGATTCTCCCCATTCTAGTGATACCTCTTCCGTCTGCCTCAGTGATTGGAGGGCTGAAATAGCCCCCTAAGCACTGAAGCTGTGAAAGTGAAATGAGCTGATCAGCTTACTTCCCTTTCGGTTTCAGTGATCGTCATTACACTGAAAGAAAAGAAACATCTTCTGGAGATGGAGAAGCTTTTCCCTATCTCCTGAGGCTGTTTCATTCAACAGGGTAGCACTCTGGTGCCTGAACCAGAGGGATTTCCAATGCCATGTGCGCAGACGGACAGAAGCCATCCCACGCACATGAGCACTGTAGAGTCAGGCGGCTCCCGGCTGTCCAACGCATGGAAGTGGTTAAGTGCCTGTGAAGTGATAGGCTGTGTGCCTTTGTTTCCCCTTCATTGCATTTAGTTGTGAGGCTTCAGATAGCTCCCATATACTCGGGCCACTGGAATTATGTGACTGTGGCGATTTTCGCATAATTATAGATTTGCTGTATTTGTCACAAAATCCACCATCTGCCACATAACCAGCAGATCTTAACAACAACAAAAATTCTAGCTCAAACGGTTCAAAAGTTACTATAAATGCAGTAACACATGTTCCTACATAGTGGCAAAGCTGTCACCTGTCTGTTATTTATTGCTAAATTTAAGTGTTAAACTAGTACTAATTAGGTGCAACCAATGTCCATACAGTGTTACCACGTTTAAAAATGACAAAATAATTAAGTAATACTATTACAAAATGTGCCACCTGCTGCATCATAATTGCCCTTCTCTTGAGGCATAATTTACTCAACTCTGCTGCATAATATGGCTCTCTCCTGCCGCACAATTCCAATGGGCCTCTGTATACTGGAACAAAAGAAGGCCTGATGGCCTCTCCTCCTTTGTTTTGTGTCCAACTGGAATTTAAAGTAGGAAATCCCCCTCCCCACCTGCACTTTGCTACTTCCAACCAAAGCAGACATCCTGCAGGTGCTGCTGAAAGTGTTTGAAACCTACACCGCTATGAGTTCAGATAGTTTCATGGGATGAACTTCTTGCCATGGTGGACGGCTTCCATGGCTGTGAAAAAAATGGGTGGACGCCGTCTACCTGCGTCTACCCGTGAATCGCGGCCTAGGTACTGTGCATCTTGCCCCAAACAGATGCAAGTAAGAAAGCTTGGTGTGTTGATGTAGAAGACGTTTGCATGTACAAACTGGTCACAAGTTCCAGTGATAGTCAGACTGATCATTGGATTAATGCACCTACTTCAGAAATCTGAACATATCCTCTATTCCACAGATTGCTATCCTAGTAACTTGTTTCCTCTATGAAGCTCACTCACTTCTAAGTGTGCACTTTAGGGCCCTCGTTACAAGTTGTCAGTAAAAATGCCTGCCTTTTCACTCCCTGGATTCACTGGAAGGAGCAGTAATTTCAGAGGGGCGATAGCGGGGATTATGTGTTCGGGGGGGGGGGGGGGGGGGTAGCACGCCGAAATGGATGTTCCTGCTGATTTCCTCATATTTTTCCACGCTGTTCCACCGCGCAATTTCACTTGCAGCAGGTAAAATCCCCGGGTGGAATACAGTGAGCAGCGTGTCCCCGCAAAACTCATAATTCGATTGGTCCTATAACTGTATTATCCCCAGCCCTCTCTGCTTTTCACAAAATCTCCCTCCACTCCTGCTCTCGTGCTCCCTAGTGGTCTGTCCACTTGAGGTCCTAGATAACTGGACCTCCCATGACTCTACTTCTCTTACTTGACAGCTGAGAATCCCTCACTTACCCTTTGCGGATCTTTAAACAGGGTGTGGAGGGCCTTTCAGAACCCCAGCGCCTCTCCCCCACAAGACCCCACATGTCTAGAGATAACATCCTAAAACATATCGCTTTCCACCCTCCCAGGCCTGGGACAGTCTAAGGCCTGGAAACTCTGGCCCTCCCGAATGTTTTTCCAACACAGTTTGTAATAAGGCAAGCGCAGTAAAGATACGGCCGTCCTAAACATTGCCTTATTAAGACTTCTTGGGAAGGAGAAGCCGTGGCCTGCTGGGTCATGGAACAAGGACTGAGCCTCCCAGTACAAACAAAGGGCCCACGAACATATTTCACTTCACTTAGGCATCGCTAGCTCGCTAAATTTAGACACTTGAGTAACTGGGAGTTTATTTGTGGCAAGTGCTGGGTAAGGTTCAGGGTAGGGAATGGGGAGAAGAAGCAAAGAGAGTATGAGACACTGAGAGGAGAAAGTAGGGAAAAGAGGGTGCTCAGAAAAAGACTGACAAGCGACGGAGGAGAAAAGGGTGAGGTGCTAGGCGGGGCTAGCTTGAGAGCAAGAGTGATAGCTAAACGGAGACTGAAAGAATGACAGGAGGAGAGAGACTGATTGAGTAAGAACATTTGCAGGAGGAAAGAGACAAGCGATAAGAAGAGGGCGGGCAAAAGAAAGAATGAAAGACAAACAGTGAGTGACAGCCAATGCGAGAGTAGCGGGGAGACAGAAAAAGGAAAGTAGAGCGTGAGGGCGAGAAAAGGGTGGAGACGGAGGGAGAAAAAATACCGGGGGTGGAAGAGGGGCAGCTAAGTAGAGATACAGCTAGTGCGGTGCTGAGAGAGTTGCAAAAAACAACGAGAGACAGACAGGGTAGGGGAGGCAGATAAGCAGTATGAGGGGGAGTGAGTGAGAAATAGAGGAGACAGACAACCACTGCCGCTGTCTGTGAGAGGCAGAGAGAGCGCGAGGAAGGGCGGAGGAGGGCAGCTCCTGTGCGAGGGGGCGTAGAGAGGAGGAGAGCGAGCGATAGTGTCTGTGCGCGGGGGGTGATCTGTCTGTAAGAGTGGCATTCAGGGGTGGAGAGGAGGGATGCAGACAGCCAGTGTTCGTGAGGGAGCATGTGAATTAAGGCAGAAGGGTAGATGGGGTAAGGTGCTTGGAGAGAATAGAAGAGTGATGAGGGGAAGGGATGTGGAAAGAGGGGGGAGATTTTGTGGCGGAGCAATGGAGAGAACTTGAGTAAGAGGTGGAAAGGAGCTCGCAAGGGAAGAGAGTAGAGAGACTCGGTTTCTGAAAGTGATCGAGGGTAGAATAAGATAGGTGGAGGGAAGCGAGCGTGACCGATGGAGAACGAAGGATAAAGAATGTCGGCAGAGTGACGGAAGACAGAGAAAGATGTAGTGTGCGTGCTTGTGTGAGAGAGAGAGACGTGGTCCGATCCCTCTTTGGCGTCTGTCTTCCAGTGACTGAGACATGGGGCTGGTGTAACACCAAACATGGAATTCCACCCCTAAATAAAATAACAACACGCGGCGGGGTAGGAAGGCCTCCTGTTCCTCCATCTGGCTTTTAATTCCACACATTCCAATTCAGTAATTGACCCTGAGCTTCCGTAATTACATAAGGGTTGTGGGAGATCGCTCGGAGGGCACGAGGACACGAGGGAGTCAAGAACAGAGGGAGGGAGTCTGGAGAACCCGTTTGAGGGAACTCATGGAGGGAATGTGCTGGAATAGGAACAAATACTTTCATGAACCCATATATTGGGGGTCAAGGTGTGGCAGAGAAAAGGGGAGGGAGTCATGGAAAGCAGAGTCTGACAATCAACTCTTACAAGGGGCGCACCCAGGCGCGGCCTGTCCTTTAGGGCGGAGGGGCCACGCCCCCCCCCTTTTGCCCCTCATGAAGAGTGTCTGTCAGGCAGAGCAAAGGTCAGCCTGACAGTTACTCTTCATGTTTAGGTCAGGCAGCCAGGAGCAGACATGTGCGATTTGTTCAGACTCCTGGCTGCCTGACCTAAACTTTGCTGGGCTGAATAGGTCACAGCTCCTGTGGGCGTGACCTCCTCGACTTAGCGAAGGTGCCTTGAGGCCCTCCCCGGGTGACGAGGGAAGCATCACCCATTGACTTCGACCTCGGTGTTTCAGGTTGAAGCCCTGAAGCGCCCAGGGCGAGTATCAATCAGTGATACCTCATCAAGTGGGGTGGGGTCAGCAGTCTCACTGACCCCATCCCACTCTGTGATGAGGCTGGGACTGCTGCCTTCCCTCATTGGCTGACCTAAGGTCAAGCCCTCAAGCACCCATCCAGCTCCTGATAACCCACCACCAGTATGCGGGCCATCAGAGGGGTGAGGGTTCCACGGGCACCCCTTCCTCGTTGGGAGGCCATCCCCAGCTGGGCCTCCGCCGTCTTCGTGCCCAGCGTCTCAGGTCCTCCCACTGTTTCCATCAGTGGGTGCTCTGCCTGCCATAGACGCCCAGGTTCCGCACGTCCTTGGCGATGGCACACCATATACCCTTCTTTTGCTGGGCGCTGACCTGCAGAGGAAATACCCACAGGAAATGGTATCAGTCCTGCCTGTTACACTTATGGCCCACCGTAACCCTTCACATCACCATTTACACACACATGGCCCAGTACATAAGCTGTACGCAGCCCAGGGGACATCCACCCCCCCCCCTTACACGAGGCCTTCACACACATATTCCTAGTTCGTAGGCATCCACAACTGGTCAGGGCTGTGTGGGTCCCAGGTGTGCTGCATTTGGCGGTGTGTTCCCCTCCCCATGCCTTGGTGGCTAGCATTATAACTGGTAGTGCAATACATAGTGCGTAGGGCTGTTCCCTGTGTGTGAGGGTAGTGTATACGTCAATGGTGGTGTTGGTGCAGCTATTGACCCAGTGTATCCTTTGTCTCATCCCCTCTTTTTGTTTTGTCACCCTGTCCTTATGTGCACTAGCATCATCTGGCGGAGGAGCAGAGGCAACAGCGACAGAGTGAGCTGCATCCCACAGGACCCAGGAGGCAGAGTCCACCGACGCTGAGGGCACCAGTGAGACGGAGGGCGAGGGGAGCACCACGACGGAGACTGGAGGGGACAGTTCGGACACAGATAACTCCTCTGATGGAAGCTCCCTGATGGTGGCGGAGACCTCTGTACCCACCCCAGCTACAGGTACAGCCGCGACCCCCGTACCAGCACCGCCCTCCCAAAAGCCCCTCAGCGAGTTGCCCGTGCCCGCTCACCCAGGAGGGTGGGCATCTCCTTTGCCCCAGGCACCTCAGGATCTGTCCCAGGTAGCCCTGCTGCGCTGAGTGAGGAGGCTATTGACCTCCTGAGATCCATCTCTGTAGGGCAATCAACCATTGTGAATGCCATCCAGGGGCTGGCAGCCCAGATGCAACAGACCAATGCATTCCTGGAGGGCATTCACACTGGCTTGGCGGCCCAACAGAGATCAATCCAGGCTCTGGCCTCCTCTCTGACGGCAGCCATTATCCCTGTTTCCACCCTCCCTCCTCCAACTTCCTCTTCCCAATCCTATTTCCCTCAACCCCAACCTATCCCAAGCACACAGGCAGACGAGCATGCACACATGACAACACACAAGAGTGGCACAGGCAAACACAAGCACCACACATCATCCCACAGGCACTCACACAAACACCACCCAGATGCAGACATACCAACATCCACAATTTCCGCTGTCTCCCCCTCCTCCTCCACCTCCCTCCCAGTTCCGTCTACACTCACACCGGCATGCACTACATCCTCATCCACTACCAGCATTACTCCAACACCTAGCAGAACACACACTTAACTGGCAGACACCTCCACAACAGCTTTCACACATCCCCTGTGTCCTCTCCCACTGTGTCTGCCACCCCCCCTCCCAAGGTACACAAACGCAAGCACTCAGACACCCAACAACCATCCACCTCACAACAGAATCCAGCCCATGCACCTGCACTCAAACACAGCAGACACCTCCTACAGCCACTCCCTCTTTCCCACTCCCAAACCTTCTCCCTCCCCTGCCTCAATGTCCCTGAGAAGATTTTCCTCTCCACCATTGACCTCTTCCCTACCCCTCCTGCCCCCCCCATCCTTCACTTCTGGCCAGGGTGGCAAAAACCCAGGCAAGCTCCTCAGCCACCCAGTCCACAGGCCCAGTAGACTCCAAACCCACTTGTGGTGGGATAGGATCCAGAGGACATGTCTAGAGGTTGAAGGAGCCTGCACCAGTCAGCCTTAAAGAAAGGGTGCCTACCCCAGCTGTGGGCCAGAAGACCAAGGAGCCTACCCCAGCTGCTGCCAGGAAGGGCAAGGAGCCTGCCCCAGCTGCTGCCAGGAAGGGCAAGGAGCCAGCCCCCAGCTGCTGCCAGGAAGTTCAAGGAGCCAGCCCCAGCTGCTGCCAGAAAGGGCAAGGAGCCAGCACCAGCAGGCAGGAGCCCCCACCAGGAGCCCCCACCACCAACCATGGTCGTGTAGCCGCCAGAGGCTGCAGGGGATGGGCTGGGGCTCCGCCCCACCAGCAGCAGCAGCATCAGCAGCATCAGCACCACCACCACCACCAGTGGGCAGCCATCCGAGGCTGCAGGGGATGGGCTGGAGCTTCCCCCCACCACCAGCACCACTTCCACCACTGAGCAGCCGTCACCGCCGGTGGATGGTATGTTATCCTGCCTCCATGGGCTGCTGTGCGGACAGGGCCCTGCAATTCCAGTGGGTATGACACCCACCTGTGAGACTGTGACCTTGCACTCCCCAGGATCAAAAGCACAGGGCACTCTGCCCCTCCAGAACCAGTGGGTAAGACACACACCAACCCCAGCCTCCGCAGGATCAAGAGCACAGGGCACAATACTCCCTCCAGAACCAGTGGGTAAGACACCCACCAACCCCAGCCTCTCCAGGGTCAAGAGCACATGGCACGATGTCCCCTCCAGAACCAGTGGGTAAGACACCCACTTGAGAGACTGTGGCCTTGCACTCCCCAGGACAGTGCAATGGGCATGTTGCCCCCTCAAGAGCATGTGGGCAAGGCACCCAGTTGAGACACTGTGGCCTTGCACTCCCCAGGACAGAGCATAGGGCATGTTGCCCCCTCCAGAGCATGTGGACAGTTCATTAGCTTTATCCACAAAACATCAGATTTACAGGAGTTAACTACACATGTGCAGAGTGAAAAGGCCATATGCGAAGCTATGTTAATTTAGGAAAACAATGTTGCCTGAACATGCCATTGGGGCATGGTGTACAGTCACATTCTCCTATCCTGAGTGCCAGACTGTAAGTACCTGGCATCCCAGTTTTTCGGTCCAGCGCACAATCGTTTTCCAACCTGTTGTTATCTATCTGTGGGCTTCTAACCACGCCCATGTCATGACCATCACTTGATGTCATTGGCAAATGTTTTACATTTGTCCTGCCTTGCGGCGGTTTTGTTACCAACTTGCAGGCTGACCCTTTTACATGGGCTATTGCACGACTGCCAATAAATTTCACTGTGAGTGAACTACTTCTTTTTTTCCTTTGGCTTTCCTCCTTCACGCTCATGGTGGCCATGGCACTTTGAATTGTCTCGCACTGCTCACCCCGAGTACCTCCCACCTGCTCCTGTTTCCTGTTTGTGTCTGCCTGTCCTCACCACCCCTCTAACGTCGTTACTTGTTTCGGGTTATGTCACTGTTTTATATCGAATTCAATCCATGTTTGCATGACTAATAGCTTTACCAAAGAGCACCTCTTAATCAGCATACAATCGTATCACTGCCTTGTCTTTTTTTTTTTTTTGCGCGGTTTTATATAGCGCAAACTCGACTCAAAGGTATTGGAGCGCTGTAGGAGGCTGGCCTGGCTTATAGTGGGTACCTTGTGGTACTTACACCTTGTGCCAGGTCCAATTATCCCTTATTAGTAGAATAGAGGTGTTCTGGCAGCTTAGGCTGTTAGAGGTAGCTACAGCAGAGCAGCCTAGGCTGAACTAGGAGACATGCACAGCTCCTACTATACCACTTATATCATATAGCACTGTATCATAAGAAAACACAATACTCAGAGTTACTAAAAATAAAGGTACTTTATTTTAGTGACAATATACCAAAAGTATCTCAGGGAATATACTGCCTTAGGAGGTAAGTAATATACACAAAATATATGCACACAAACCAAAATCAGGTAAGTAACAGTTAAAAAAGTAGTGCAAACAATGTAGAACACAATAGAATGCAATAGGGAGAAATAGGCCTAGGGGCAACACAAACCATATACTCCAAAAGTGGAATGCGACCCACGAATGGACCCCATGCCCAGTGTAGTGTGTAGTGTGAAGAGGGTCGCTGGCAGTGTAAGAAAACACTAAGAGTGTCCAAGATACCCCACCCAAGACGCTGAAAAGTAGGAGTATAGTTACCCTACTACCCCAGAAATACAGTAAAGTCGAGATAAGGGATTCTGCAAGGACAACAACTGACTGCAAAACACTGAAGACGGATTCCTGGACCTGAGGACCTGTAAAGGAAGGGGACCAAGTCCAAGAGTCACGCAAGTGTCCGGGGGGGGGGGCAGGAGCCCACTAAACCCCAGATGAAGGTGCAAAAGGGATGCCTCTGGGTGGAAGAAGCCCAAGATTCTGCAACAACGGAAGGTGCCAGGAACTTCTCCTTTTGTCAGAAGAAGTTCAACAGCGTGCTGGAGGATGCAGAGTTGTTTCCACGCAGAAAGACCACAAACAAGCCTTGCTAGCTGCAAGAGTCGCGGTAGAGGATTTTGGGTGCTGCTGGGGCCCAGGAAGGACCAGGAGGTCTCCCCTTGGAGGAGGAGACAGAGGGGGCACTCAGCAACACAGCAAGCCCACGCAGAAGCAAACAGCACCCGCAGAAGCACCTGAACAGGCACTTAGAAATCTGAGGACAGCGGTCAGCTCAGAGTCACAAAAGAGGGTCCCACGACGTCAGAGTCCAACTCAGCGAGTTGGGCAATGCAGGGTGGAGTGCTGGGGACCTGGGCTAGGCTGTGCACAAAGGAAGTCTTGCAAAAGTGCACAGAATCCTGAGCAGCTGCAGTTCACACAGTACACAGGATTACTGTCTGGCATGGGGAGGCAAGGACTTACCTCCACCAAATTTGGACAGAAGGGCCACTGGACTGTCGAAGGCACTTGGACCCAGCTCCTGTGTTCCAGGGACCAAGCTCGTCAGGATGAGAGGGACCAGAGAACTGGTGATGCAGAAGTTTGGTGCCTGCGTTAGCTGGGGGAAGATTCCGTCGACCCACGGGAGATTTCTTCTTGGCTTCCACTGCAGGGTGAAGGCAGACAGCCGTCAGAGCATGCACCACCAGGAAACAGTCAAGAAAGCTGGCAGGATGAGGCGTGACAATGTTGCTGGTAGTCTTCTTGCTACTTTGTTGCGGTTATGCAGGCGCCCTGGAGCAGTCAGCAGTCGATCTTTGGCAAAAGTCAAAGAGGGATCTGCATAGGAACTCTGGTGAGCTCTTGCATTCGTTATCTGGTGAGATACCCACAGGAGAGACCCTAAATAGCCCACAGAGGAGGATTGGCTACAGAGAAAGGTAAGCACCTATCAGGAGGGGTCTCTGATGTCACCTGCTGGCACTGGCCACTCAGAGCTGCCCATTATGCCCTCACACCTCTGCATCCAAGATGGCAGAGGTCTGGGACACACTGGAGGAGCTCTGGGCACCTCCCCTGGGAGGTGCTGGTGAGGGGAGTGGTCACTCCCCGTTTCCTTTGTCCAGTTTCGCACCAGAGCAGGGCTGGGGGGATATCTGAACCGGTGTAGACTGGCTTATGCAGAGATGGCACCAGCTGTGCCCTTCAAAGCATTTCCAGAGGCCAGGAGAGGTTACTCCTCCCAGGCCCTTCACACCTATTTCCAAAGGGAGAGGGTGTAACAGGAGGAAATCCTTTGTTCTGCCTTCCTGGGACCAGGTTGCCCAGGCCCCAGTGGGGGCAGAAACCTGTCTGAGGGGTTGGCAGCAGCAGTAGCTGCAGTGGAGACCCCGGAAAGTTAGTTTGGCAGTACCCGGGCTCTATGCTGGAGACCCGAAAATGCATGGAATTGTCACCCCAATACCAGAACGGTATTGGGGTGACAATTCCATGATCCTAGACATGTTACATGGTCATGATCGGAGTTACCATTGTGAGGCTACATATAGGTAGTGACCTATATGTAGTGCCCACGTGTAATGGTGTCCCCGCACTCACAAAGTCTGCGGAATTTGCCCTGAACAATGTGGGGGCACCGTGGCTAGTGCCAGGGTGCTCACACACTAAGTAACTTTGCACCTAACCTTCACCAAGTGAGGGTTAGACATATAGGTGACTTATAAGTTATTTAAGTGCAGTGTAAAATGGCTGTGAAATAACGTGGACGTTATTTCACTCAGGCTGCAGTGGCAGTCCTGTGTAAGAATAGTCTCAGCTCCCTATGGGTGGCAAAAGAAATGCTGCAGCCCATAGGGATCTCCTGGAACCCAAATACCCTGGGTACCTAGGTATCATATACAAGGGAATTATAAGGGTGTTCCAGTGTGCCAATGAGAATTGGTAAAATTAGTCACTAGCCTGCAGTGACAATTTTAAAAGCAGAGAGAGCATAAACACTGGGGTTCTGGTTAGCAGAGCCTCAGTGATACAGTTAGGCACCACACAGGGAACACATACAGGGCATACTTTATGAGCACTTGGGTCCTGACTAGCAGGATTCCAGTGACACATAGGCAAAAACAAACATACATACAGTAAAAATGGGGGTAACATGCCAGGCAAGATGGTACTTTCCTACACAACCACCCCCCCCCCCCAAACGAGGGACAATAAGGCTAACCTTGCCCAGATGAGTCTTCATTGTCTAAGTGGAAATATCTGGAGAGTCCATCTGGATTGGAGTGGGTACTCCCAGGTCTATGTTTCATCGTATAGTCCATTCCCTGTAGGGATACGGACCACCTCAGCAATTTAGGGTTTTCACCTTTCATTTGTTTTAGCCAAAATAGAGGTTTGTGGTCTGTCTGAACAATAAAGTGAGTACCAAACAGGTATGGTCTCAACTTTTTCAGTGCCCAGACCACAGCAAAGGCCTCCCTCTCTATGGCAGACAAACTCTTTGCTCTAGGGGTGAACCTCCTGCTGATAAAAGCAACAGGTTGATCCTGGCCCTCAGTATTCAGCTGTGATAGAACTGCCTCAACCCCTAATTCAGAAGCATCAGTCTGGATTATGAATTTTTTGGAGTAGCAAGGGCTTTTTAGGACAGGTGCAGAGCACATGGCCTGTTTGAGCTCATCAAAAATGTTTTGACAGCTAGCTGTCCACAATACCTTTTCAGGCATCTTCTTACTAGTGAGATCATTAAGAGGGGCTGCTATGGAGCCATAATTCTTGATGAATCTCCTATAATACCCTGTGAGGCCTAAGAAGGCTCTCACCTGGGTTTAAGTTGTGGGGGGAGTCCATTCCATAATGGTTTGGATCTTCCCCTCCAGTGGTGCAATCTGTTCCCCACCTAACAGGTGGCCCAGATAAACCACTTTCCCCTGCCCTATCTGGCACTTTGAGGCCTTGATAGTGAGGCCTGCCTTTTGCAGGGCCTCCAAAACTTTCCATAGGTGGACCAGGTGATCATCCCAGGTTGAGCTATAGACAGCTATATTATCTAGATATGCTGCACTAAAAGCTTCCAACCCTTGCAGGACTGTGTGCACCAACCTTTGAAAAGTGGCAGGTGCATTTTTCAGACCAAAGAGCATTACTGTAAATTGATAGTGCCCTCCAATGGTAGAAAATGCAGTCTTTGGTTTAGCATCTTCTGATAACCTAATCTGCCGAAACCCTGCAGTTAGATCAAAAGTGCTTAGATACCTGGCAGAACCCAGTGTATCTATGAGCTCATCTGCCCTGGGTATAGGGTGAGCATCTGTCTTGGTTACTTGGTTGAGCCCTCTATAGTCCACACAAAACCTCATCTCTCTTTTTATATCTTTACTGTGAGGTTTAGGGACAAGCACCACTGGGCTAGCCCATGGGCTTTCTGAAGGCTCAATCACTCCTAAGTCTAGCATTTTCTGAACCTCTTGTTTAATGTAGTCCCTGACATGGTCAGGCTGCCTATAAATCTTACTTTTGACAGGTAAACTGTCTCCAGTATCAATTGTATGCTCACACCAAGTAGTGGTACCTGGTATCAGTGAGAAGAGTTCAGAAAACTGACTTAAAAGATTTATACAGTTATCTTTCTGCTCTGCAGTAAGACAGTCTGCAAGTACTACTCCCTCCACTAAGCCATCAGCTTCAGTGGTGGAGAAGAGATCAGGGAGAGGGTCACTCTCTGCTTCCTGTCCCTCATCAGTTGCCATGAGCAGGGTGAGATCAGCCCTGTCATAGTAGGGTTTCGGGCGGTTGACATGGAGTACCCTAAGGGGACTCCTGGCAGTGCCAAGGTCTACCAAGTAGGTAACCTCACCCTTTTTCTCAACAATTAGATGGGGCCCACACCTTCTATCCTGGGTGGTACTGAGCCAGGACAGCCTCCTGGTCATGCCATTGCTTTTGCAGCTCCAGGCTGGCCTGATGTTTTTTACTGGCCTTTTTCACATACTCAGCCATTCTGGATCTTAGGCCAAGCACATAGTCCACAATGTCCTGTTTAGGAGCTTTTAAAGGTTGTTCCCAACCCTCCTTAAAAAAGTGCAAGGGGACCTCTCACAGGGTGTCCAAAGAGGAGTTCAAAGGTGCTAAACCCCACTCCTTTTTGGGGTGCCTCCCTGTAAGCAAAAAGGAGGCAAGGTAATAGGACATCCCATCTCCTTCTGAGGTTTTCAGGGAGTCTCATTATCATACCTTTGAGAGTTTTATTAAACCTCTCAACCAGACCGTTTGTTTGTGGATGGTAAGGAGTTGTGAACTTATAAGTTACACTACACTCCTTCCACATTGCCTTGAGGTATGCAGACATGAAGTTACTACCTCTGTCTGACACCACTTCCTTAGGGAAACCCACTCTGGAAAAGATTCCCAGGAGGGCCTTTGCCATTGCAGGAGCTGTAGTGGTCCTTAATGGAATGGCTTCAGGGTACCTAGTGGCATGGTCGACTACCACCAGGATAAACCTGTTGCCTGAAGCTGTTGGAGGGTCAAGGGGGCCAACTATGTCAACCCCTACCCTTTCAAAGGGCACCCCAACCACTGGAAGTGGAATTAAGGGGGCCTTTGGGGTGCCACCAGTCTTGCCACTGGCTTGGCAGGTCACACAAGAGCGACAAAACTCTTTGGTGTCCTCTGATATATGAGGCCAGTGAAACAGGGGAACAAGTCAGTCCCAAGTCTGACTTTGGCCCAAATGCCCAGCCAAAGGAATATCATGTGCCAAGGTAAGAAGAAACTCTCTGTATTGCAAGGGAAGGACCAATTTCCTGGCAGCTCCAGGTTTTAGGGTCCATTGACTCAGTATACAAGAGGTTGTCTTCCCAATACACCTTATGGCTATCACTGACATCCCCATACTGCTGCTTGACAGCTTGCTGTCTTAAACCCTCTAGTGTGGGGCAGGTCTGCTGCACCACACTCAGCTCTTCCCTAGCAGGCCCCCCTGCACCCAAAAGCTCAGCAGTGTCTGCTGCCAGCTCATCTGGTATAGGTTCTGCACAGGGAGAGGATTCCTCTTCCTCAAAAGGGGAATCTTCTGGAGAGGGAGGGATAGTGGGCAAGGATTTACCCTTCGTACCCCTAGCTTTTGGGAGCACTTGGTCCATTGTTCCAGGATCCAAGTTTCCCTGTCCTTTTTGCTTTTTGGCCTGAGCCCTTGTCAAAGCAAAAATATGCCCAGGAATGCCCAGCAGTGCTGCATGAGCCTCCAACTCCACTTCAGCCCAAGCTTATGTCTCCAAATCATTGCCTAGTAAGCAATCTACAGGTAATTCAGTGGCTACCACAACTTTCTTTGGACCAGTAACCCCCCCCCCAGTTAAGATTCACAACAGCCATAGGGTGGCTAAGTGTGTTATTATGAGTATCAGTCACTTGGTACTGCTGACCAAGTAGGTGTTGATCAGGGTGAACCAGTTTCTCTATCACCATAGTTACCCTGGCTCCTGTGTCCCTGTAGGCCTTAACCTCAACACTGTTGATTACGGGTAGTTGCTTGTACTTACCCATATTAAGGGGACAAGCAACCAAGGTGGCAAAGTCAATGCCACCATCAGAGACTAAAACAGCCTCCGTGGTCTCCCTAACAAGACCAACCCCAACTAAACTGCCAATAGTGAGCCCAGCTACACCCTTGGATTGGCTATTTGTAGTAGACTTCCCACCACCACTGCTATTACTAGGGGCACTAGAGGTTGCAGTTGGGGTTGTGGTGGTGGGAGGTTTGGTGTTTTTCTTTGGGTAAGTGGAATCACTTGCCCAATGGCCTTTTACTTTACATAAATAACACCAAGGCTTTTTCTGATTGTTAGAAGATGATTTGGACCCAGCACCCCCAGAGGATTTTTGTGGGCCTGATGAAGACTCCGAATGTTTTTTATCTTTGTCCCCACCCTTGTCAGAAGACTTACCATCCTTCTTCTTGCCATCCTTGTCACCCCCTGTATGAACTTTTCTGTCCACTCTTGTTCTGACCCATTTGTCTGCCTTCTTTCCCAATTCTTGGGGAGAGGTCAGATCTGAGTCTACCAAGTAGTGGTGCAACAAATCAGACACACAATTGTTAAGAATATGCTCTCTAAGGATCAGATTATACAGGCTTTCATAGTCAGTCACCTTACTGCCATGCAACAAACCCTCCAAGGCCTTCACTGAACAGTCTACATAGTCTGTCCAGCCTCGAGAGGACTCTTTTCTGGTGTATCTGAACTTAATCCTGTATTGTTCAGTGGTTAAGCCACATCCATCCAAGAGTGCATCCTTCAACACTTTGTAGTTATTAGCATCACTTTCTCTGACAGTAAGGGGCCTATCCCTACCCTTACCAGTGAAAGATAGCCAAAAGATGGCAGCCCACTGCCTTTGGGGGACCAACTGTACCATACAGGCCCTTTCAAGCGCAGCAAACCACTTGTTAATGTCATCCCCCTCCTTGTAAGGGGGACTATCTTATGCAGGTTTCTGGAATATTGCTCTCTAACAGGATTACTATCAAAAACACTACTGCTGCCACCATGGGGAACAAACCCAAGCTCTGCCTTTCCCGCTCTACATCCAGAGATTCCCTGTCTAAGGCCAGCTGCTGCTGTTTAAGCTTCAACCTGGCCTCTTCCAACCTCAGCTTTCTGAGTTCCCTTTCCATTAAGTTATCCTCAGGGTGGGAGGCTTGGGAATGGTGAGATGCAGAGGAAATTTGGCAATTGGCAAAGAGAGACCTGTCCCTAACTGGCTGGACCCTAGTAACCTGGCGTTTAGGAGTAAAAGGTGCCCTACTAA
Organism: Pleurodeles waltl; assembly: GCF_031143425.1. Lineage (NCBI taxonomy): Eukaryota > Metazoa > Chordata > Amphibia > Caudata > Salamandridae > Pleurodeles > Pleurodeles waltl. The sequence continues at coordinate 638,275,150 of NC_090446.1, read as the reverse complement.
TGCGTGACCCCCTCCCACTACCAGTGTCACTAGGTGGCCTGCTAGGTGGCAGATCTTTGAAAGAACCCTCCCCAATCTCTTCAGGGAACTCCTCTGAGTCTGACTGGGTATCTTCCCCTCCTACCTCCTGTTCCTGGGATGGGCCAGACTGGTTCTGGTCATTTTCTAGGAGAAGGCTGAAGAGAAAGTCTTTGGTAGGTTTCTTACCAATGCTTAAACCTCCTTCTATGCAGAGACCCCTCAAACTTTTAAAGTGTAAACTCTCATAGGTTGCTTGAACAATTTTGGGAGTGAGTTCTACTGCAGACATGATAGAAAAGGTTTAGGACAGAGAGAAAAAAGTTTTAGAACTTTTGAAAGTACAGTGAAAAAACGTTTTCAAACTTTTTGAAAAGTTTAAAAGTTTTCAGAACTTTTCAGAAACTTTGTAGAAAGTTTTAGAGCAGAACAGTAAACTGTTTTGGTTCAATGTGTATATATTGAAATATTTGGTATATGTTTTTCTCATGAACAGCACCAATGACAAAGTGGTAAAGCAGTTACATGTACTTATCCAACCGCTGAACCACCAATGTAGGAAGCTGGCCTGGGTTATAGTGGGTACCTTGTGGTACTTACACCTTGTGCCAGGTCCAGTTGTCCCTTATTAGTAGAATAGAGGTGTTCTGGCAGCTTAGGCTGATAGAGGTAGCTATAGCAGAGCTGCTTAGGCTGAACTAGAAGACATGCAAAGCTCCTACTATACCACTTATATCATCTAGCACTGTATCATAAGAAAACACAGAAAACACAATACTCAGAGTTACTAAAAATAAAGGTACTTTATTTTAGTGACAATATGCCAAAAGCATCTCAGAGGATATACTCCCTTAGGATGTAAGTAATATACACAAAATATATGCACACAAACCAAAATCAGGTAAGTAACAGTTAGAAAAGTAGTGCAAACAATGTAGAACACAATAGAATGTAATAGGGAGAAATAGGTCTAGGGGCAACACAAACCATATACTCCAAAAGTGGAATGCAAACTACGAATGGACCCCAAGCCTAATGTAGTGTGTAGTGTGAAGAGGGTCGCTGGGAGTGTAAAAAACACTAAGGGTGTCCAAGATATCCCACCCCAAGATGCTGAAAAGTAGGAGTAAAGTTACCCTACTGCCCCAGAAAGACAGTAAAGTCGAGATAAGGGATTCTGCAAGGACAACAACTGACTGCAAAACACTGAAGACGGATTCCTGGACCTGAGGACCTGTAAAGGATGGGGACCAAGTCCAAGAGTCATGCAAGTGTCCAGGCGGGCAGGAGCCCTCTAAACCCCGGATGAAGGTGCAAAAGGGCTGCCTCTGGGTGGAAGAAGCCCTAGATTCTGCAACAACGGAAGGCGCCAGGAACGTCTCCAGAAGATGTCCCACGGTGTGCTGGAGGACGCTAAGTTGTTTCCACGCAGAAAGACCACAAACAAGCCTTGCTAGCTGCAAGAGTCACAGTAGAGGATTTTGGGTACTGCTGGGGCCCAGGAAGGACCAGGAGGTCGCCCCTTGGAGGAGGAGACAGAGGGGGTGCTCAGCAACAGAGAGAGCCCACGCAGAACAGGCAGCACCCACAGAAGCACCTGAACAAGCACTTAGAAGATCTGAGGACAGCGGTCAGCTCAGAGTCACAAAAGAGGGTCCCACGACGTGGAAGTCCAACTCAGCGAGTTGGGCAATGCAGAACGGAGTGCTGGGGACCTGGGCTAGGCTGTGCATGAAGGAAGTCTTGCAAAAGTGCACAGAAGCCCGAGCAGCTGCAGTTCATGCAGTACACAGGATTACTGTCTGGCTTGGGGAGGCAAGGACTTACCTCCACCAAATTTGGACAGAAGGGCTACTGGACTGTCGAAGGCACATGGACCCAGCTCCTGTGTTCCAGGGACCATGCTCGTCAGGATGAGAGGGGACCCAGAGGACCGGTGATGCAGAAGTTTGGTGCCTGCGTTAGCAGGGAGAAGATTCCGTCGACCCACGGGAGATTTCTTCTTGGCTTCCAGTGCGGGGTGAAGGCAGACAGCCCTCAGAGCATGCACCACCAGGAAACAGTCAAGAAAGCCAGCAGGATGAGATGCTACAATGTTGCTGGTAGTCTTCTTGCTACTTTGTTGCGGTTATGCAGGCATCCTGGAGCAGTCAGCGGTCGATCCTTGGCAGAAGTCGAAGAGGGAAGTGCAGAGGAACTCTGGTGAGCTCTTGCATTCGTTATCTGGTGAGATACCCACAGGAGAGACCCTAAATAGCCCACAGAGGAGGATTGGCTACAGAGAAAGGTAGGCACCTATCAGGAGGTGTCTCTGACGTCACCTGCTGGCACTGGCCACTCAGAGCTGTCCATTGTGCCCTCACACCTCTGCATCCAAGATGGCAGAGGTCTGGGACACACTGGAGGAGCTCTGGGCACCTCCCCTGGGAGGTGCAGGTCAGGGGAGTGATCACTCCACATTCCTTTGCAGTTTTGCGCCAGAGCAGGGCTGGGGGGATCTCTGAACCGGTGTAGACTGGCTTATGCAGAGATGGCACCAGCTGTGCCCTTCAAAGCATTTCCAGAGGCCAGGAGAGGCTACTCCTCCCAGGCCCTTCACACCTATTTCCAAAGGGAGAGGGTGTAACACTCTCTCTCGGAGGAAATCCTTTGTTCTGCCTTCCTGGGAGCAGGCGGCCCAGGCCCCAGGGGGGCAGAAACCTGTCTGAGGGGTTGGCAGCAGGAGTAGCTGCAGTGGAGACCCTGGAATGTTAGTTTGGCAGTACCCGGGCTCTGTGCTGGAGACCCAGGGATGCATGGAATTGTCCCCCAATACCAGAATGGTATTGGGGTGACAATTCCATGATCCTAGACATGTTACATGGCCATGTTCGGAGTTACCATTGTGACGCTACATATAGGTAGTGACCTATATGTAGTGCACACGTGTAATGGTGTCCCTGCACTCACAAAGTCCGGGGAATTTGCCCTGAACAATGTGGGGGAACCTTGGCTAGTGCCAGGGTGCTCACACACTAAGTAACTTTGCACCTAACCTTCACCAAGTGAGGGTTAGACATATAGGTGACTTATAAGTTACTTAATAGCAGTGTAAAATGGCTGTGAAATAACGTGGACGTTATTTCAATCAGGCTGAGTGGCAGTCCTGTGTAAGAATTGTCTGAGCTCCCTATGGGTGGCAAAAGAAATGCTGCAGCCCATAGGGATCTCCTGGGACCCCAATACCCTGGGTACCTAGGTACCATATACAAGGGAATTATAAGGGTGTTCCAGTGTGCCAATGAGAATTGGTAAAATTAGTCACTAGCATGCAGTGACAATTTTAAAAGCGGAGAGAGCATAAACACTGAGGTTCTGGTTAGCAGAGCCTCAGTGATACAGTTAGGCACCACACAGGGAACACATACAGGGCATACTTTATGAGCACTGGGGTTCTGACTAGCAGGATTCCAGTGGCACATAGGCAAAAACAAACATACATACAGTAAAAATGGGGGTAACATGCCAGGCAAGGTGGTACTTTCCTACAAGCGCTTTACATGTGCACCAGTTACATTACCCAAGGACATATTTATTATTGGGTAGACACAGGGAGATTAAGTGATATGCCCAGAATCACAGGATGTTGAGCCGACACCAAGACTCAAACCTGATTCCCCAGCTTCATGGTCAACATCTCAGGCTATCACGCCACATCCTCTCCCCACTCTCTTAGGGGCTCTAGTTCACTCCACAATTTTAAACCTGCCTGTAACAAACAATAAATTGGTAATAACTACTTGAAAAGACAACATTCTTAAGCCAGCGCTCTTCCCAAAAAACATTTCTTTCTAAAGCTTAGTTTGTCCTCCAGTTCATTCCTACTTTGTGGAATTGTTTGTTAATTGAAAATTCACTTTCATACAATGGAGATTTTATACTTCCCCTGAAAATGGAAAGCGTCTTTCATTTTTGTTCTGAACATTACGCAACAAGTCTGGTTCCTGCACCTCACTCATTATTTCGTTGAACGCTGCGTCGTAGCACTGGCTGCAGAAAATAACATCTTTCCCGGGACAATGGACATCATTTTTTATAAGACACGTACATTTTCTTCCCAGAGTACTGTAATTGTTTTTTGCTTGGCTTCATGGAGGCAAGGGTATGGATGCTGAGATGTGCCTGTAGATATAATGGTACCATTTTCAGATGCGACAGCATGTCCCAAAGATACCACCATTATACTGAGGTGAGAATGGTCTTTCGCTTCTGAGAAAGGGTTGCTTTGTTTTTTCTTCTCATTCACATCACACCTGAACTTCCCCGATTGGGTCAGTTCGGCTTGTGTCTTCAAGAGATGATTTTTCAGGACCTGTTTTCAAAGGTTTCCTTCTCATTGGCATAGAGGGCCAGAAATACTGTTCAAACGGACCCTGCACAAACAACATAGAAACCTGTCACCTGCATCTCCTTGCATTTCTACACAGTCAGAGAGAATGCAGGACCTGGTGGTAATGCTCTGAGGCTCACCAGAAGCCTGCTGTGCACTGTAATCCATGGTACTGAGTTCAAACCAAAAGCCTTGTCAGTGTGAGCCAACAGGAGCAAGGGGTAATTCTGGAGCTGCCTCTGAGAACAGTGACAGGTGAGGGAGGAGAAAAGTGCCTTAGATGTGGCACCTCAATTAATCGCCCATTTGTGTCCCATTATTTTAGACAGCAATGGTTTACTTTAGACAAATCTGTACTATGTCTATTTCGCAGAGGATACAATGTTATTTGAGGTGTATATCCAGTCAGACAAGCTGTTAATACCATTATCTACAACGGCAAATGTTTTCTGTGCATTTTCCTGATCAATTTGACTTAACCGGGCAGTCGCTTCTTGTTGGGAAAGTTTCCAAATCTCATTAGATACTGCATATAAGAAGAGCTTTCTGCATTGTCTTCTGGGGCCTAACTGGAAGTCCTGTAAATCTGTTTCATTAGACAGGACAACGAGGTGTTTTTTAACAGCATCTAGTCAGGAACTTTTCAACCACTTCTGACATAATTTCCCTACAATGTATGTTGTCATTATACCCTAGTGTTCCGATGACACATAGCGAGGGTCTGGTCTATTTGTTCTAAACCCCCCTGTGGAGTTTATAAAACATGTATGCCACCGTTGGTGTCTACAGGCCACAAAAACCACCCACCAGGACGTGAAAGTGATGTGCTAAATGTTCCATTCTGGACCTATTCATCTAGCTGATCGTCAAATGCATTTATATACTTTTGCCATTTATAACATTTTGCAGGGGCAGGAATACTGGGCGCATTCAGTTCCTTTATTTTTGCTAAGCCTAAACAACTTGTTTGTTGTACAGTTTCATTAAAAAATATAATTGGAACAGGTATCAGGCATGCTCTAAATAAAGCTTTCTTTCCCATTATTTGCCAATTTTTAGGTCCCCATACACTTTTTAAGTCAATCGATTTCAACCTGTAATCATAGCCTTCAATAGCTAACCGGGAAACAAAGAAATCAGATTAAATTAATTTTGTATCTGTCAATAAAATATGTTGACTTTCCATCACTGGCAATTTAAAGTAATACGACTCAGCATTTTTAACATTGTGCCCAGAGAAATATGCACATTTTTCAGTGTGTGTTTTAGAACTCCCCACTGGTAGAGTCAGACAGTGTTCCCACTGTGTGTAAATAAAAATAGTATTTTGGGTACTTGCTCTGTGAATGGAATGATGTCCATAATAATTATAACAGAACATATCTCCATAATTTTCTTTGGATTGATACACATCTTCATTTCCGAATACTGTATAATACTGTAAATCAAACATCATAGAATCAACTGTTTTTACATCCCAATCATCAGAAACCACTCCGGGTGTAATTACATCATTCTAGAAAGTTTGAATACATATGGAATTTGAATGACCTCTGTCGGGCCATTTATATCAAATATTACTTTATCCCAAACTATCCCATCAGGAATTGATATGGCAGAAATGTTCACAGTCTCTGCGGACTTTGTGCGAAGAAAAATGTGGTTTTAGGACCTCATCCACCAGTTCAACTTTAGAGCGTTCAGGAAGGTAATGACCATGTACAAGTAAGAAGAAAACAATGACAAACCTAATCCAAAGGGCAAAGGCAAGTGGAGTTAGAAAGAGCCACAGATGGCTCCAGGGAAGAATGAAATAGTTAATTATGAGCCAAATTATCAGCTTACGTGCTTTTGAAAGTTCTGTGGCATTAGAGGCAGATGAGTCAATGATAGTGTCATTGATATCGGCAAAATATCCAGAAGCAGTTTGCGCAAAAATTGGAGCCCTGTTTAGAAGAGGAGAACTCGCAGAAGACTTCTTGGTGGTTCATAGTAAACTATGCCACCCATCTGTGTAGAATTTAAATAAAATCAATTGATATTATTGGTGTTATTTGTTGTAAAAGTTAATGGAATCAATGAAAGCTCATTTTCCACCCTCCCCAAACTTGGAGAGGTGTCAGTGTTGCTGCTGAAAACCTGTAGAGCAGAGGTCTTCAAACTGGGGGGTGGGTCCCCTTAGGGGGGGTCTCAAGTGATCCCAGTGGGGCGCCAGACTCTGCCCAAAAGAAGCACTATACAGATAACACACCTTTGTTTTAAGCAGAAGCATGTTATTGCATTTTTAAAAAGGTAACAGTACTTAACTGCAATGTTTAAATAGGTCTAGACATATTTAAACGTTGCCATCTTTATAGAACAATTGTGAAAAAGTCTGAGGGGGGCCCAATGATTTTTATTTTTCAACTGGGGGCAGGGGAAGCGGCATTAAAAGGTTTGGAGACCACTGCTGTAGAGGAACATCCTGGTCTGTAGTGAGAGGGATTTGGATACTACCTAGGAATCCCCTAGGCCTGCTGTGCAGGATCAGCCATATGGTGTAGCTTGACATTGTCAATGGAGACAAAGCGATTCTCTTTAGAACCAGGCAGCGGTGGTAAAATGACAGTTCTAGTACCGTGTATTCCCAGGACTGGAACCGGTGCGCGATAGACAGGACCAAACTCTTTTTTCACAGCAATCATTTCACGCACTAGATCAATTAGATACCCAACATTTGGAATCCAGCTGGTAGATGTTATTGGTACATCCCTTACTTCCAAGGAGGCAGCAGTGGCAGATGCGTTGCCATCACAGAACTGTTGTAAGTCCTGCAAGGCAGTGACATTCACAAGTGTATCTGCCACCTCCACTCCAGGACCCTCAAGACCTGGAACATACATTTGATTTCTGAAAAGGCATTTGTATGAAGTACACACGTTCCCCCCCCCCACCCCCCCCCCCCAGGAATCTTCTGGGCAGGTTGTTAAGTGTTCTCTGGACTCCATACAAGAGTGTAAGCCAACTAAGTCCCGTGCCTAATACTCTTGCTGTTAAGGATTGTTTTAAATCTCGGTTTCATCACTCCACTACACTATTCCACTCAGGATGAAATGGAGATGACTAATGCAGTTGGACCCCTAATGAAGCAATGGCACCGCTGAAAGCTCTTGAGGCAAAAGCAGGGCCCTGGTCCGATTGGAAAGCCACAACAGCATATGTGCAGATAAAGACTTACAAATCTTTAATAACACTTTGAGCGTCAGCCGAGCATTGTGGCCAAACCCATAGAAATCTGGAGCATGAACCAACAGCGATTAAGATCTATTTGTATGCACTATTGGGTGTCAGGGGGCCACAATGGTCCAAGTACACACATTATAATGGTCTGTTGGATATTAGGAGGGGTGTCTGCAGTGGGCGTTTGATGGTGGATCCTTTTATTTGTTGGCAGATGCCACAACAAAGGGCATACTGTTTAGTCTGTTTGTAGAGATCTAGCCACCAGTAATGTGCTTGTAAGGTGCTTGTAACAATGAAATTGTAGCCGCTACACCAGCATAGGCAGAGGCAACTCCCTCATGCGCTGCTTTGATCAATTCTGGCCTTTGATCTTTATTGGAATCACATAATTTCCCACCCCTGGTATTACTGCTATGGCTGTACTGAGATTTGATATGTGGTAAGAATATTTAGCAGGATATGCTTTTGGTAAGGGTGTGCTGTCAGCCCGAGCTTTCACAGCTGACAGTGTTTCATCATCCAGTTTTGTACTAGAAAGAGTTGCTGCAGCAACAGAAGCCGCAGCTACTGCTGATTTTGGCTGCTTCGTCAGCTAAGGTGTTGCCTGCAACGTGTATTCCAAGACACTGATGTCCTAGTATATGTGCAATATGGACATTGGGTAGCGTTTCTTTCAAATTCACTACTTTCCCCCCACAGAAGTCTGGTGTTTAATGGTGTTTCCTTTTGAATCTCTGAACCCAGTAAAGAAGATATTCGTTGAAGGACTGGGCACAGTAATATTTTTAAATACTTTGCACCGTGCCCTCTGAGTTATTCAGGGCATACCCTAGGGATGATGTGTATAGAAAATAAAACGGGAAAGTTTGGGCCTGGCAAAAGGTTTATTTTGCCAGGTCAACATGGCTTTTTAAAACTGCACACACAGACTCTGCAATTGCTTTCCTGAGGCATAGTTAAACAACTACTTAAGTGAGTGGCACAAGCAGTGCTGCAGGCCCACCTGTAGCATTTAGTTTAGAGGTCCTGGGTAAGTACAGTATCAACAAAAACAAGGTCAGAAAAATGGTGGAGGAAGGCTAAATGTTTTAGCATGACCCTGCAGAAAGAGCCATTTTCCAACTTAACCCCCTCCAGTCTAAAGCCAAGTTAGACTAATTAATACCTTGATGGAGTTCCCTGTTTAGGCAATAGAACATAGGCAATGGCCATCTACGGCAGGGGCACCTGTCAGTTCTATTCCTCTCTGTATTCAATTGGATACCCACGTCTAAGCTGTCCTGAGCCACTGAATTAACCCATTGAGAGCCCTTCTCCTTATCTATGGACCCCATCTGTGCAGCACCTAAGCTTAAGTTGCTCACAGATGCAGCCTAGTAAGCAGACATTCCCACCATGGCCAACAAAGTGATGTGGCCCCTTCCACGCCTTGAATCAGACTTCTGTCCCCAACCCAAAGAAAATTCTGTCCATTCGGACAACAATCAACAGACACCACTGACATCTGTCAGTGTCAAGAATCAGGCCCAAGGACATCCTCTGCCAGGTTGATGCTCTAAATGGGGATATTGGGTGGACCTTTCTTCCCGGCTATGGTACGGGCAAGGAGTTCCCTATGGGCTCTAGGTTCTCTGACCTCTGAGGTTTCTCGGAGTAAGAAGGCAGTATCCCTGAGTGTTTTGCACCCTTCTTCACTCTACCTCCTACTAGTTCAGGGGTGTATCCTAAGGCTGGTTCTTCAACCCAGGTCTGCACCCTGAGCCTGTACAGAAGACAGGGGTGAGTCCTCCCACACACTGCTCCTCCATCATCATCATCAAAAGTGCTTTATTTCGGTAATACACCACAAAAGCATACAGAAACCATAAAACAATTGCGTGAACCCTTCCATAACAAATTATAAGTAGATTAAAAAAGATTTAAAACAAGGCAGACCTAAGGTAGATTTTAGGAAGTGTCCCCACTCATGCATGGACGTCTTTTAGGGGTCATCAGGGGTCGCAGTTGTGACCACTAGTTTGCCCCTTACGACTCCTGGCACTGCCTTTGCTACCCCTAGCCTCGGAGGTGGCAAAATCGGTGCCTGAAAGCACAAGGGAAGCTCATCCTAATGGGTGTAGGTTGAGGCCCACTTCCGTGGTTTACTGTCAGTTTTTTTAATGCGCAAATAGTGAATAATATTATTCACTATTGCACAAATAGTGAATAATATTATTCACTATAGGTAAAATAAAAATGTGAGTACAATTTGCTGGAATATGACAATATATGGCAGCTAAGGGATGTAAGAATGCTTTTAAAGTGTATGTTGTATGGGTAGTTGGGTGTAAGAGTGTGTTTTAATGTGAGTGTGTGAAGGCATGTGTATGTGTAAGCATGTGTGTGTGAGTCAAAGTAAAGGACAATTGGCATGTGCTGTCATTTCTGCTGCCCTGGGCATTTTGATGAATTGACACCCATGTGCTCCTGGTCACTCCTACCATTGATACAAAAGAAGGTCCCCAGAGAGAGTCAATCAATCGCTGATGCCCCAAGATTCTCTCTAACCCTGCCCCTCCATCAGGGCTCCTATACCACCCCCTTGGGAGTAGAACCCCCAGAAAACTGGACTGCCAGGGTGCCCTTGGTGGCCGCCCCTCTCAGTTCTACTGCCACTGGGGGCAACTCATTCCTCAGAATGCAGTCTATGGACATCTGGGGACCAACTATGATTCCCCTCTGAGTCACCTCCCCATCCCACTCGAGGATTACCAGGGCCATAGAGTAGAAAAAGTCCTGCCCTTGGGCTTAAGCCACCATACACACATGGTCAGTGTGCTGCTCTGAGGAAGCTAGCCTTTCCACTATCAAGGTCTGGCTAGCCCTAGTGTCCCTCAGAGCAGTGACCCGTAGCCCATTTACTTTCACCTGGTGGATGTTATGACTCCCATCCTCAGGGATCACCAGTTCACCCTCTGAGCCTATCTCCGAACGAAGCAAGATCATGGCATTGTCTATGACATGCCCCTGGGGACTTCCTGCTCATAGGATATATTGGCCACACCTGTAGAGGTCCCACCAGCGGGTGATTTCTTTGGACAGACAGATTCCCCCCGCTTGTGTCCTTACTAGGAGCACTCAAAGCAACACGGTTGGAAATGGGGTGCCCTGGGCCACCGCCCACCAGAACCACCCCCCAATATCTCAAATGGAGCATGGGAACCTGTTCCCCCCCCTTATTCTGGGACTTGTCTGGTTCATATTTAACCTTCCCTTCACTGTGCTGGGGGGAACCTGAAGCACTCTTCTTTGATTCACTCCCATGTACTTTCTTGGACACTCTCGTACTGGGCCAGAGGTCTGCCTTCTCAGCGAGCTTTCTGGAGTCTGTCAACTAGGTGTTGGTGCAACTCCTCAAAACAAACACTGAGCGTGTGTTCTCTCATGATTAGTTAGTATAACTAATTGTATTCATTAACTTTGCTGCCCACACCAAACCATTCAGTGTTTTGCTGGAGTAATCCACAAAATCTACCACGGGTTAGTTGGGGAGCTTCTGGCAGTCCCTGACCTTTGGCTGTACTTTTTAGGAGTTAACCCAAATTTAGCAATTAAAATGACTTTCATTGGAATGTACTTGGTTTGGTCCTCAACTTCTAGAGTGAGAAATGTATCCCTGCCCCAGAGTAGGCATGTGGTTCCACAATTCATCCCCTCCCCCAACCAATGCTCTTCTGGGATCTTGTGAACCCTTAGGGCTACCTCATAAGCAGAGAACCGTTTGTCAACATTGTCTCCCACCACATAACTGGGAAACAAATTCTTGGCAATGCGAACCCATTGTCTCCTTTATACACTGTGAGTAAGCTGCCACCATCACTGATGGAATCTGCCTGCCTGGCCTCAATGCCCAGCTCCTTTTGACTCAGTCCATGAGCCAGCAAGATTTTGTTTTCCTCCAAGGCTCTTATAGCCTCAGCCTTTTTTGCCTCCAGTGCTAGTTTCTTCTCCTCTGCCTCCATGGCCAGTTTCCTTTCCTCCATCTTTAACCTGGCCATCTGCAGCTTGAAATCCCTCTCCTCTATCCCCTCAACCAGTTCCTCTTGGGACAAGTTGCTGGAAGAGACACTGCTTCCTGCCCTGATCATTGGGTTCCCATAGCCGCCCATGCTCTGTCGCAGTCGGCTTGAACTTTGCCCAGTCCAGCACGACCAGATATCCCCAGTTGGTGCATTATTCTCTTAGACACCATTTGTCAGTTTATTCTTTAAAAATGAATAACTCAGGTTCTACTGATTGGAGTTATGCTGTTTTGGTCTTGTTTCATTTATAAAATGTTGCTCTTTTTTTCTAATCAAGTGTGGTATTTTTGTGTGGTGTTTCTTCAATGTTTTACTGTTTGAAATGTTGCACAAATACCTCACACATTGACTCGTAAATTAAGTCTGAAGGCTCTGTGCAAAGCTAACAGGGGGTTCAACACAGGTTAATTTGGGGTTTGCTTGTGCCTTAGACTAGGACTATGTTTTCCTCTTGATCAAGGCTCACAGTCTATTCAACCAGTAACCCAATTTCTAACAGAATTTTATGTCTATACCATGATGTAAGAGATACACACTAAAATATAGCTGTATACATGGTTCATATCATAACAGTTTATTATATATTGGGATACAGAGTGTTGCCATGGCATAGGGTCAACTTTTCCATAACTCTAGAACAGTGTTGCAATGCGAAGGCCATATAAGTATGCTATGACCAACCCAACAAGGGTCCATGGTCAGCGGTCTAACCTTCAGATCCTTTAAGAGGATAAGAGTGGCGCTGTTATACTTGAAAAGCAAAGCACGGGAATGCCCTTGGGACTGAGCCTGCAGCATTTGGTGTCCACAGAGGAAATTTGTTCCCCTTGGAGATGAGAGTCACTACAAGTGTGTGTGGTGCCTTTGAGAGAGAGAGAAGGTTGACGTTCCTGACTTCTGGGTCATTTTTTGTGTAATTGAAATTGGATCACACTGCATTATGAGATTATGGATAAAGAGATGTTTACACAACAGTATCACTGTCTTACTGACTCTGAGTAGTAGTCCTATAGGGATCCACACTACAATTAATAATTTGTTGCTAGGGTAGGAACAAGGTGTATACCCTATAAGCTGTTGCTCATAAGGGTGGATGTTACATATAAGCGTACCTAGTTAAATGGTATTAGAAAAGGAGTTAGGTATTGCACAATCTGAGAATATTTATTGCAACTGGATGGCTGGTGTAGACAGTAGACATAGATGGCATCTGATGGTTTTATATAATGTGCAAATAATTTGCTACACAAACCTCATGTACATATCATTCATTCTATTGGTATACAGGGAAGGATCACACTTTAGTTACACTAATTGAGTCGTACATGCTCCATTATTACAATGTGGAGCCCATCTAGACACCTCTACTGACATAGGACATACACAACAGAGAGGTACGTGTTTATCCCGGTAGGTGTATACTTAGCACAGGAATAAGCCCATGAGGGTAGTACAAGTTTATATGATTCATTTTGTATTTGCGGACATACACAATGTATATATGCATCATATTTTTATGTTTTTCACTACTGCTCATGTGAGCACTGCGTTATCTGCAGTTTGTGCTCGATTTTTTACCTTTTTGGGTGAACATTAAATGCAAATGATCAAACTCAACATGTTACTTTAACTTCATGGATGATTTTGATTGAGATCCACTGAACCCTTTGTCTTTTACATCAAGTACCCGGGTTGAGGTTTAGTCCTGTGTGACGTTTTATATTCACCTCCAGTAAAGCACACAATAATCCATGTAGACAAATGCTGTCCACTCATCGGACACTTATTTACACAGTAGGAGCAATTTATCCTCCCGTGCAAAAATGGTGCACGCGAGGGAGGCAGGCCTAAATAGTGGCACTAAGCCTACTTAGTGCCATTATTTAACGCCTGGGTCAGGGCAGGCGTTAGGGGACCTGTGGACCCATTTCCATGGTCAACCACCATGGAAAGAGCCCACAGGTGCCCTCCTCAAGTCCCAGGAACACCCACACGAGAGGGACACCACAAGAGGGGGGCCCCCATCCCAGGTAAGTATAGGTAAGTAGAGGTAAGTATTTCATTATTATTTTCAAAATGCCATTGGGGGCCCTGAAATGGGACCCACAACTTGGCACTCAGTGCAATGGCCATGCCCAGGGGACCCTTATCCCCTGTGCTGGCCATTGGGGTGGTGGGCATGACTCCTGTCTTTTATAAGACAGGAGTCATGTGGTATGGATGGTTTTGCGTCAAGATATGACGCTAGGATGGTAAGAGTCATCTTGTTTTACTCTAACCAACCTAACGTCATTTTTTGGTGCAAAACACCCTTTTCCCATACCGCCATCCCCACCGGCTATCATCATTTTCCATGACGTTAGCCAACCCTTTGTGCCGGATTGCATCATTCCATAAATTTGGCACCCGGCTGACATCCTGGAATTTTGCTGTCAGTTTTGCGTCAAAAAGTATAAATCTGGGCCTGTATTCAGGGCCTGCAGTTCACAAGCTACATGTGCAAAGGGTTGCCAGTATACAGGGGAGCATAAAGTCCAAAAGGCGCCCACTCGTATTGGAAAATACATGAAAAGCAGATTTCTGAAAGCAGAAAAGAAACTAGAGTCATCACACCGAGACACTGGATTTTGAGGCCAGGCCCAGAAGCAGCTCGAGTTGTCTCACTAGCCTATGTAATAAAAAATATAAATTCAAAATATATTTATACAGTCAAAGATAGAGGCACTTTGCATCAAACTTCTTTATCCATTGGTCTGTACAAATATCATTAGCATTTTTTTCACGTCTACCACAGCATGTAACATGGGTCAGTGTGTCAGCTCAATTCAGCTATTGTCTCTTTTGCATTGTGAGGAATGGTATTTTTCCTGAATACTTGAGCACATCTGCGTGAAAAGAGGTGCACTTCAGATCCAAAGCACGTGGGCAATAGTTTACTTTGCAAATTATTTTTTTTAATTCTTCATCCTTTTCTATATTGTAGTCACCCTGGCTTGATGAAAATATGTGTGTGATTTACAGTAATTCAAAATTAATGGTAGACTTTTCTTTGCAGCAATGAGAATAATATTTTTCTATGGAATGCATAAAAACCGTAAAGGGTTTCTGTACCTATTTAAGAACACCTGCCTTCTAGGAAACATCTACGCTATTTTATTGTAATTATGTATGATGGTTATTTTTTAAAAAGTTTTATTGCAAGCATATGCCCACCACATTTCGGCAGTGGCATATTTTATTTTTTTGTTCCTTTTTTATTTTTGGGGTGTACGCTTCCATTAAATAAAATCCTAACACAACTAAATTCAGCTCACTCCTAACCGTTGCCTTAGTACCTTAAAGCATTTTTATTTTTCACTTAGTGATGTCCGAACTCACAACACAAATCTTAGTTTTGAATTCTTTTTCTGAAACAGGGCAAATACAAATTATTTTCTCTTTCCTAGATCTAGGAAAGACTCTGACAAACATCCATGTGGGCAGATGAGAACTGATGCAGAAACATTCAGAAATGTAAAAAAAATGATTAGATATAAAGGGGCATAATTTGAGCCCCTTTGCATCGCTCGTCCACTAAGCAACGTGGTGCACGAGTGATGCAAATGAAAAATGAGATTTATGAAGCCATGCAATGCCACCTTGCATGGCCCTGTGTGGCTTCACACATTTCGAGTAATGTAACGCAGTGCAAATCGGTGCGTTGCATTACTGTGCACCAGGAAGCTGTTTCCATGGGTGTTGTGTGAGTGTTCCCTTGCAACATCCATGGATTTTGATGCATTACCAGATTTACAAGAACAGGGAAACCTGTGAATGCGCCAAAAATATATGGTTCCCCAGGGAAGGCGTAACGGGGAGAAATATTATTATTTCTCCTTGTTTGTTTCCCTCTTTCTATGTGTGCTGCATTCTGCAGCACACATAGAAAGATGATAAGGCCTCTCAGGATTATTTTGTGTAGTAAGGTGCCCCTTCCTGTACAAAAACAATCCTGCATGCAACGCAGGCACCCTTCCATCATGGTGCATTGGTGCTAGCCAGCCCATTGTGCGCCAGCACAAGATAAAGGAGAGGAATGCACCATATTACCTTAAATATGGTGCATTCCTGGCCTTTCCCAGTGAAGCAGTGCATCAAGGTGACTTGCTATCCTGCTCCACTTTTTCTTAAATATGGTCCAATGTGCTTTTATGGCGGTGCATGAATCACGCCTGAACTCAACAGTTTTCTGAGGTTGGGTGGATAAATCCTATTTTTTTGTGCAACATGCCATTGTACTAATTAATTCTTGGTAGATTAAACCATGATTACCAAGTAACAAAATATACATTAAATACTTTAAAAACTATTAAATGCGCTTTGCAAATTCAGGCAGTTAATTTGCATCAAATGCTCATTGATGCTGTAGTCGACATGGCAGAAGATTAATTGACATCAAGCCTCTCAACAAGGAACACCCTCCACAACTCACCCATACTGCTTAGTACTCACTTTACCTCTAACCCCATGACTCACTCTACAAAAACACTAAGGCCCTCATGTGCAAAACCATTTTACAATTGATAAGCCTCCCATTGGTAAAATCAGAGCCTTTCTGACCTCAAAATGGCTTTTTTAAAATATTTACCAAACCCAATTTGCTATTTAGTAAGATGTTACCGAATCTTACTGAATCGCTAAATGGGTTTGGGAATAGATACCGAATCGGTATTGGAAGGGGCATGTTAAGAGCATTTCTTTCAAATACCGATTACTTTAGGGATGATTTAATGTTTTGCAACTGAACCTTGGCCGTAAAGTATTAATATTTTAGCAATTTGCAAATGGGAACAGGAGTCCATGGAACCCCCTTCCCCATTGTGAATGTTGACAAAAAAAAAAAAATTATTAGCAAGCAGTGGCCCATGAGACCACTGCCTGCTCATACAAAAGGTTTGTGTCATTTTTCTTTTTAAATACAGCTCGTTTTCCTTCCAAGAAAAGGGGCTGCATATAAAACATAAATATTGCTTTATTTAAAAGCAATCAGAGGCATGGTGGTCTGCTGACTCGAGTAGGCCAAAATGCCTGCGAATGGGCCAATAGTAGTGGTTCACAATGAATGACCTTCATGCATATTAATACGTTAGGTCGAATTGCGACCCAGTACAAATAATTTTTTTGAGAACCACCTATTAAAACATTGGTCAGTTCTCAAAATATCAATGGATTCGTTAGAAGTCAGTGCACAAATTGCGACCACTTCTGACAAATCCATGTTGTATATCCCATTTGAGGAATCGCAAATTGCTAATTGTTGTTTGTCATAATTTACAATTCCTTACATAGAATATTTGTACATGAGGGCTTAAAAGACACATTCCTGGGTACTACTTTATGTTTAAAATCGGGTTCAAATGGCCCTTGAGCTCGACTTTAAATCATGGGTTTTGCACTAATTGCACACAATTTCTGGTCGCAAGTTCGTATGGGAAAAACCTTGAGGGATTTGTGCAGCAAAAACAGTGCCCACAGAGGAATACGGTCTGATAATACTGGTTACGAATGCTGTGACTCTCCTTTGCAAAGGGGAAAACACATAGGGGGTGATTCTTACCTTGGCGGGCGGCAGAGGCCGCCCGCCAAAGTACCCCCGCCAAAACACCGCACCGCGGTCGTCAGACCGCTGCGGTGATTCTGGGTTTTCCACTGGGCTGGCGGGCGACCGCCAAAAGGCCGCCCGCCAGCCCAGTGGAAAACAACCTTCCCACGAGGACGCCGGCTCTGAATGGAGCCGGCGGAGTGGGAAGGTGCGACGGGTGCAGTTGCACCCGTCGCGAATTTCACTGTCTGCAATGCAGACAGTGAAATTCAAAGTGGGGCCCTCTTACGGGGGCCCCTGCAGTGCCCATGCCATAGGCATGGGCACTGCAGGGGCCCCCAGGGGCCCCACGACACCCCATACTCTGCCGCCAGGAACAGGATGGCGGTATGGGGTGTCAGAATCCCCATGGCGGCGCAGCGAGCTGCGCCGCCATGGAGGATTCTTTTGGGCAGCGGAAAACACCGGCGGGAGACCGCCGGTTTTCCACTTCTGACCACGGCCAAACCGCCGCAGTCAGAATGCCCTGCGGGGCACCGCCAGCCTGTTGGCGGTGCTCCCGCCAACCCTGGCCCCGGCGGTCCGCCGGGGTCAGAATGACCCCCATAATTGAAAGTAAAATCCACGTAGGGAAAATCGACGATGTTTGTTAACAGTATTTCCCTCCGTTTTCCTGTTCCTGACCCAAGCCTCAGAATCCTCTCCAAGGTCACTTCCACTCGCTTTGCAGCTTACCCACATCCTGCACCACAATCCAGCATGACCAGCAGTGCTTAATTTGTGCTTGTTGTTTCCGGTGCTGAGCACCGGCACTTATTTTTGAGGGCTGGGCTTATTCTTCTGCTTGAAGCATCTGCTGCGAGCAAAAGACACATATGGAAAAGACGGAGGAAGGGAAAAACGAAAAAGCGTCACAAAAGGAGAAAGTAGAAAGCTGCAAGAGTGAGCTGAAGGGGCAGGCAGTGGCTTTACATGGACTGAAGAGGCTCGAGATTGCTTCAGGATTACGCTGCCTCAGTATTCCGTGTTCCCACATTTAATTGCAGCAGCCGCGCGTTTAAGGGGAGGGCTTTGGGCACCGGCACCATTTTATTTACAAATTAAGCACTGATTACCAGCATTCGATTCGACAAAGCATCTCATTCAGTATCGAAAGCAATAGTGTCTCCATGTTAGCTGCGTGAAAATCCATGAAAAAATATTAACAGAAAATAAACGTGTTATGATGTACATAACCAATTACACGCTTCATAACAGCAGTTGAAGAGCCAGAAACCAACATAAAGTCCAAAACTTAATCTGTCAACATAGTCGTACTGTCTCTTCGGCAGAAACCTGCCCCGCCTGTTTGCCCAAGTGCCAATGAATCCAAACAGATCATAAAGTCAACTAAAGAAAGATTGCCCATGTCGTAATTTGAAAATCGAGTTTCGTTTAAATCCGCACAGGAAGACAAGTAACCCTTCCTGGAAAGCCCTACATTCAACTTCAAATCAATGGCTTAAAAAAGAAATCCACATAACTCTTTGCTACAGGCTGGTAAGCAGAAAACAATCATTTTTGACAGCCAACATTGACTTGGTCTCCCTAAAAATTCAATCGTCAACAGGTTTAGAACTGAACCGAAGATAAACTTTCCTCCAGTTCCCAGGACCTCACCCTGCATTGTAGACATTCGAACTCTGGGAATATACGGAATAGTGAAAGTCCCTCTCACAGCATAGGCACATCCTTGATCTCAATTTTCATTACAATCTGAAGATTGCTTTTTCTTCCTGAAGACACAAGCCACAGAAGTGCGTAAGAATTGAATGAGTTTGAAGCTGATTCATATGTGAGATAATATAATACAAAACCAATACCAAAGAGCAATGCATCATTGCCAAAAGGCAATGTACCATTACCAAAGGACAACGTCTCATTGCCAAAGTACAACACATCATTGCCAACTGGCAACGTGTCATTGCCAAAGAGCAAGTTATCATCGCCAAAGGGCAGAGTATTATTGCCAAAGGGCAACATATCATTGCCATCATTGCCAAAGTGCAAAGTATCATTGCCAAGTGGCTTCCTATCATATCACCGCCAAAGAGCAACTTATATTAGCCAAATTGCTACATATCAAGCCAAAGGGCAATGTATCATTGCCAGAGGGTAATGTACCATCCTCAACAGAACAATCACAGAACTGTTCCAGTATCATCGTACCACACATATTCCATTGACAACCATCACAACATCAGACATATTACAATTGACAATGTGCCACTCATAAAACCAGACAATTCAAATTTACTAATCTGGTCACTGCCACCTGCAATTCTAATCCCATTTCTGAGAGCATGTTATGTAAATGCAGCACACATGGAAAGAGGAAGTAACAATAAGAAATAAAGGTATTTCTCCTTGTTACGCCTCTCTTGGGTAGACACACAATTTTGGTGCAGACCCGAGTTTACTGCATTTTCTAAATCTGGGTCTGTGCCAAAATACAGGGGTGGTTGTGTGGGGACACGGATACTAACCCATGTGAGGCCTACCTGACGCAGTGTGGAACAATGCAATGTAATGTGAGGCGTTACTTTGTGTTTTTTTACAATGCTATGCAAGGTGATGCAAATCGACCCTTATGTGTGTAAATTTCAACTAGAATTTTGTGTCATGGCAACGCCAAAACAGTAGCGTAACCACAACACAAAATTCTATTAAATCTGGGCCAAAGTATCTGTATGGAATGTTAAAGTCTTTTTTTGCACTCATCCTTTTATCGTAAACAGACGTGACTACATTCCCCAGAAAGATCGAGCTTGAAGGAAACCACAGCATTGCACAACTGGTCAAGTAATACAGATATAAAGGGAAGTAGCGATAGTTTCCAGATGGTAATGGCATTTAACTCCCAATAGTCCACACATAGATGTCATTAACTATGCTGTTTTAGTACCAAAAAAGATAAATATTCCTGCATGGGACATGAAATGACAAATTAAGCATTTGTGTACATTCACCACAATATACTCAGTTATTGATCTTTCATGTGGGTTAATGCATAAATTCATTCTTGTGGTATTCTATCTCCCTGTTGATTGGAGGTCGATGGGACAATCAAATTCCCTTCTACATGGATGCTCTGCAGCTCCCTTTTCAGTAAAACACCCATGTTTTCACAATAGAGCATCAGCAAGGTGTGTTCTGAGATGTGAGACATGGATATTTATGTGGAAGCTTTGTTGGGGTTAGCTTTCAACTGGGAAGCAAAAAACTTGAAAAGTGTGAAAGGAGGAAGTATTAGTTTTCTCGGACCCTGGACCTAACAATAGGCAGGTTTTACTATCACAATGATGAGGTAAATAGGTGCAAACAGTGAGTTACTATAGCTAGTTGTGGGGAACTGCTCACCTGTGGCAGCTGGAAAACTTATGACCCTCTCTGCCTCTCAGCACCTGGCCGGATTATAAGGGATTAATTCCTAAAATATCAAAGAAGTTAAGAAGCCTTGGATTTACCATGGAGTCCAAGCTGTCAATAAATGCACAAGTGGATAAGGTGTCTAAATCAATCTTTCTTACCATAAAAACGCTGGAAATCTCTCTTGTTTTAGCAAAACTTGATTACTCTAACGTCCTATATCAGGGCACACCTTTATCAACCATAAGAAGATTACAGAGAATTCAGAACTCTGTTGCCAGACTACTAACACATTTAAAGCCACAAACACATATCTTCCCTGCCTTGAGGGCCCTCCATTGGCTACCAGTTTCCGGAAACTCCACCTTCAAGCTGGTTTTGTATCACCCACCCATAAATGACAAATGGCCACTTTTCATCAGGAAAAACATCACAAAATATGTACAGCAATGGAACCTCCACCCTAGATTAGCATCCCTCCTCCAAATCCTAATATACAAGAACAATCCAGGGGCAGAGCATCTTTCTCCATCTAAGCTACCAGATTATGGAATTTGTTACCCTGAAACACAAGGCCCGCTGAAATCCATTTCAGTTTCAGAAAATTTGTCAAGAGTTGGCTCTTCCCTACATGACCACAATACTCAAACAAAATGAACAGCCATAATGTACAAGACATTAAGGCCTTCATTTTGACAATGATGGTAAAAACCGCCTACCGTCGCGGCAACAGCCATCAAAAGACCATCGCCGCGGCTACCATCCGTTCACCTAATTATGACCACAGATGGAATTCCGCCACAAGAAGGGCAGAAATCCAGCTGTGGCCATACCGGCGGATGGTGGCGCTGCTACCACCAGCAGCGCCACGCCAGTAGAACACCGCCAGCCATATTTTTAATACGGCCTGGCGGTGTTCTGCTGGCAGTGTTCTGCTGGCGGGCGCTGCTGGCGGTAGCAGCACCCCGTCCCGTCCCCTGACAGAAGACCCTCTAATACAGGTAAGTCGGGTTTCTGACAGGGGAGCAGGGTGAGGGGGTGTTGTGTGTGTCGGTGTGGGGGGTTGTGTGCATGAATGTGTGAGTGTGTGTGAATGTGTGTTTAGTGTTGTTTGCGTGCATGTATGAAGGTCTGTGAGTGCGTGTATGAATGTGTGTGAGGGTGTTCATGAACGTTGTGAGTGCGTCTATGAATGGAAATGTGAATGCGTGTCTGCGTGTACGTTTGGATGTGTGTGCAGATGTGTGCGTGTATGAATGAATGCATTTGTGTATGTCTGTGTGGATGAGTGTGTGTCTGCGTGTGTGTGTGTATGGGGGGAGGTTGGAAGGGAGGGGGAGTGTGGATGAAGGGGGGTGGGAGGTGTCTGGGGAATGTTGGAGGGTGAGGGGGCCTCCTATCAGTGACAGGGAAGGAACTCCCTGTCACTGATAGGGCCTTCCGCCATGGTCTTGGTGGCGTTTCGAACACCATGGAAACCATGGCAGTAGGCAGGGTCATGATACCGGCGGCGGCACAATAGCAGCCGGGCAGGAGATTGTTATCTCCAGCCCAGCTGCTTCTACCGCTATGGCGGTCAGAGTGGTACATTGGCGGATTGGCTTCAGCCAACCCCCCAATGTCATAATGTGCTGGTAAGTACCGCCAGCCTGCAGCCTGTTGGCGGTACTACCGCCACATTATCTCCGACCGCCGGGAAAAAAAAAATATATATATATATATATACTTTTTGATTGTTAATAACTTTGCAGACCTATTATTTTTTCTACATTAGGTAATAAGGCAAACTTTTATTACGATTAGTTAAGCAGGTGCAAAGAAAAATGGGGGGTGTCAAAACACTTTTTTTCCACCAATGCATTTTCCATGGACATTTAGACAGACATAGGTGGTCATTACAACCCTGGCGGTCGGTGTTAAAGTGGCAGTAAGACCGCCAACAGGCCGGCGGTAAAAAATCTGCAATTACGACCGTGGCGGAAACCGCCAACAAAGAAAGCCACCTTAACACTCCGACCGCCACGGCGGTACAAACAAACAGCTTGGTGGTCACCGCCAACAGACAGGCGGAGGACAATGTACTGCCCACAGTATCACAACCTACCAATCCGCCACCTTTTCCAGGGCGGATTCACCACGGACAAAAACACGGCGGAAACAGGACTTCGAAGGGAAACGCTCACCTCTACGCACCCCACGAGGAATCCGGACGCCACGGAACCCGAGCTCCAGATCATGCCAGCCCTCATCTTCTTGCTCCTCTACCAGGAGCACGAACGCCGGCGGCGAAGACAACGGTGAGTACTGCACCTACGACACAGGGGACGGGGGAGGGAAAAAACAGGGACACACACACGCAACACCCCAACCCCCACCCTCATCCACTACAACACACACACTAATACAGCATGACACATTACAGTTACAACCCCCAAACCCCTCGGAAGAATGCAAGGACAAAAGCAAATGAGTGTAACCATTGTAATATATGAAAATCCAGGACGCAAAAATATATATGCTTTATAAACAAATATATACACCAAGAATAGTAGTCCAGGTAGTGCTCCATTGAAGTCCGTGGAACACTGGGCCCACACGGCATGGGCGAGGCCCACACTCAATCCCCGAACATGACGGAGAGAACAATGCAGGGGCATTAGATAGCAATAAAACAGGCACCTCAGGGGGAAGGGAAAGGGGGGGCACCTCAGCCGGTTGAGTGCACAACACCAAATCCACGAGGGGGCCACATGCTTACTGTCCAATCCTGGGGAGTGCAAAGCCACAGTCTCTCAAGTCTCTACAGTGGGTGGGTTGCCCACTGTTCAATCCTGGGGAGTGCAAAGCCACAGTCTCTCAAGTCTCTACAGTGGGTGGGTTGCTCACTGTTCAATCCTGGGGAGTGCAAAGCCACAGTCTCTCAATTCTCTACAGTTGGTGGGTTGCCCACTGCTCTATCCTGGGGAGTGCAAAGCCACAGTCTCTCAAGTCTCTCAAGTGGGTGGGTTGCCCACTGCTTTATCCTGGGGAGTGCAAAGCCACAGTCTCTCAAGTCTCTACAGTGGGTGGGTTGCCCACTCTTCAATCCTGGGGAGTGCAAAGCCACAGTCTCTCAAGTCTCTGCAGTGGGTGGGTTGCCCACTGCTTTATCCTGGGGAGTGCAAAGCCACAGTCTCTCAAGTGGGTGGGTTGCCCACTGCTTTATCCTGGGGAGTGCAAAGCCACAGTCTCTCAAGTGGGTGGGTTGCCCACTGCTTTATCCTGGGGAGTGCAAATCACCAGTCTCTCAAGTCTCTAAAGTGGGCGGGTTGCCCACTGTCCAATCCTGGGGAGTGCAAAGCCACAGTCTCTCAAGTCTCTACAGTGGGTGGGTTGCCCACTGCTTTATCCTGGGGAGTGCAAAGCCACAGTCTCTCAAGTCTCTACAGTGGGTGGGTTGCCCACTGTTCAGTCCTGGGGAGTGCAAAGCCACAGTCTCTCAAGTCTCTACAGTGGGTGGGTTGCCCACTGTTCAATCCTGGGGAGTGCAAAGCCACAGTCTCTCAAGTCTCTACAGTGGGTGGGTTGCCACTGCTTTATCCTGGGGAGTGCAAAGCCACAGTCTCTCAAGTGGATAACAGTCTCCACTGGTTCTGGAGGGGGCTTTGTGCCCAGAGTGCTTCATCCTGCCAAGGACTGAGGTAGTGGATGTGATACTCCACTGGTTCTGGAGGGGGCTTTGTGCCCAGAGTGCTTCATCCTGCCAAGGACTGAGGTAGTGGATGCCTTTCTCCACTGGTTCTGGAGGGGGCTTTGTGCCCAGAGTGCTTCATCCTGCCAAGGACTGTGTGAGTGGATGCCTTTCTCCACTGGTTCTGGAGGGGGCTTTGTGCGCAGAGTCCTTCATCCTGCCAAGGACTGAGGTAGTGGATGGATCTCTCCACTGGTTCTGGAGGCGGCTTCATGCCCAGAGTGCTTCATCCTGCCGAGGACTGAGGTAGTGGATGCCTTTCTACACTGGTTCTGGAGGGGGCTTTGTGCCCAGAGTGCTTCATCCTGCCAAGGACTGTGTGAGTGGATGCCTTTCTCCACTGGTTCTGAAGGGGGCTTTGTGCCCAGAGTGCTTCATCCTGCCAAGGACTGTGTGAGTGGATGCCTTTCTCCACTGGTTCTGGAGGGGGCTTTGTGCCCAGAGTGCTTCATCCTGCCAAGGACTGAGGTACTGGATGTGATACTCCACTGGTTCTGCAGGGGGCTTTGTGCCCAGAGTGTTTCATCCTGCCAAGGACTGAGGTAGTGGATGTGATACTCCACTGGTTCTGGAGGGGGCTTTGTGCCCAGAGTGATTCATCCTGCTCGTGACGGACTCAGTAGCGTCAGTGCCCTTGGCGCTCATGGGCCAGCGGTGCTTGTTGTGGCGGTGTCCTTGGCCGCGGTGCTTGTGGCGGCGGTGTCCTTGGCAGCGGTGCTTGTGGCGGCGGTGTTTTTGCCAGCGGTGCTTGTTGCGGCAGTGTCCTTGGCAGCGGTGCTTGTGGCTGCGGTGTCCTTGGCAGCGGTGCTTGTGGCGGCGGTGTCCTTGGCAGCGGTGTTTGTGGCGGCGGGGTCCTTGGCAGTGACTCAGCTGCTGGTGGTCCTGTCTGGCCCAGCGGGGCTGGTGCTGGCGGTCCTGTCTGGCCCAGCGGGGCTGGTGCTGGCGGTCCTTCATGGCCCAGTGGGGCTGGTGCTGGAGGTCCTTCATGGCCCAGCGGGGCTGGTGCTGGCGGTTCTTCATGGCCCAGCGGGGATGGGGCTAGCGGTCCTTCATGGCCCAGCGGGGCTGGTGCTGACCTCCTGGGCAGCTGGGCTGGTGCTGGTGGTGGCCTCCTGGGCAGCTGGGCTGGTGCTGGCGGTGGCTTCCTGGGCAGCGGGGATGATGCGGTGGCCTCCTGGGCAGCGGGGATGGTGGCGGTGGCCTCCTGGGCAGCGGGGATGATGGCGGTGGCCTCCTGGGCAGCGGGGATGATGGCAGTGGCCTCCTGGGCAGCGGGGATGACGGCGGTGGCCTCCTGGGCAGCGGGGATGATGGCGG
This sequence comes from Pleurodeles waltl, assembly GCF_031143425.1. Taxonomy (NCBI): domain Eukaryota; kingdom Metazoa; phylum Chordata; class Amphibia; order Caudata; family Salamandridae; genus Pleurodeles; species Pleurodeles waltl. The sequence goes on along the minus strand of NC_090446.1, from coordinate 638,249,444 downwards.
TCTTCTCCGCCGTGCTGCTCTTCCCAGACTTGCTCACTTTCTTGAGGCCCTTCCCCACCTTGGAAGGTGTCCCAGCTGACTCCACACTCCCACCTGTACCCCTGGGAGCGGCTTTGGTGGCTGGAGTCTTCCCTCTCTCCCGCCGGGCACTGGCCAACTTTTGATGCTTGACAGGTGGGGGACTGTCCGTGCTGTGGCTCTGTGCCACACTGGCTGCCCTGGTGGCCGGTGCACTCCAGATTCCGGTGACTACAGGCACCACTGGTCCCGGAGATGTTGTGGCTGAGGTTCTAGGTTAGGACCTGGAGAGTCGGGCCCTCGGAGACGGACGGGGTGGGGGAGGTGAGGGAAAGAGGTCAAGGTTGGCCCGGAAAAGTTTCTTGGGAACACTGGGACGGGTAGCTGGAGGGGGTTTGGAAGTGGAGGAAGAGGTTGTGGTTGTAGGAGGTGTTCGTTTGGTGACTTTGGGTGAAGGTGCATGCGCTAGAGGCTGTCGTGAGGTGGATGGCTGTTGGGTGGGTGTGTGCCTGCGTTTGTGTATCTTCGGAGGTGGCGTCACAGACACACTAGGAGAGGACACAGGGGACGTGTGAATGGCAGTGGGGGTGGTGACTGCACGTGAGCGGGGTGTGGTGGTTTGTGTGCTGGTGATGGAAGTAGTGGCTGTAGATGTAGTGCATGCAGGTGTGAGTGGAGACGAGATTGGGAGGGAGGAGGGAGACGAAGAGGAGGGGGACACAGTGGAGGCAGTGGATGTTGGTGTGTCTGCATGTGTGTGATGCTTGTGTGAGTGCCTGTGGGATGTGTGGTGCTTATGTTTGCCTGAGCTTCCCTTGTATGTTGATGTGTGTGAATGCTGGTCTGAAGGTGTGCTTGGGATAGGCTGAGGTAGAGGGGATTGGGTCTGGGTGGAGGAAGTTGGAGGGGGGAGGCTAGAGAGAGGGACAATGGCTGCCATCAGTGCTGAGGCCAGAGTCTGAAAAGCTAGCTGAAGGGCCGCCTGACTAGAATGAATGCCCTCCAGAAATGCATTTGTTTGTTGCAACTGCCTTTCTACACCCTGGATAACATTCAAAATGGTAGATTGCCCAACAGTGAGGGACCTGAGGAGGTCAATGGCCTCCTCACTGAGGGCAGCAGTGGTGACTGGGGCAGGGCCTGAGGTGCCTGGGGCAAAGGTGATGCCCACCCTCCTGGGTGAGCGGGCACGGGGCAAAGGCTGAGGGGCTGCTGGGAGGCGGTGCTGGTAGGGGGTGTTTCGGCTGTACCTGTAGATGCGGGGGGAACAGATGGTGCCGCCACCACAAGGGAGCTCCCATCAGAGGACGAGTCTGTATCACTGGTCTCAGCTCCTGTCCCCGCCGTGGAGCTCCCCTCGCCCTCCGTCCCACTGGTGAACTCCGAGTCCATTGTCTTGCCCTCCAGGGCCATGTGGGATGCAGCTCCCTTCTGCTCCGGTGCCACTGCTCCTCCGCCTGATGATGCTAATGCACACAAGAACAGGGAGACCACAAAAAGGGGGGGACGACAGAAGAAAGACATGTTGAGTGCATGCATTACTGCGACCGTTGGCAGACACGACAAACACAGAAGCCCCCTGCACTACGCCGCGCACTTGGGCTCCACTGTTCAATCCCTGGGACATGGCCTACAAGGCTATGGCCGACATCTGCACACATGGATGACACAGGAGCCTGACTAGGTGTACTTGGCACTGTACACAGGTGGGGTGCCACAGGGTCTGACAGAACAAGGGGACCGAACTAGCACACTCACCCTGGCCTAGGGAATCCCACAGCCCACCTCCCCCACCCAGACACCTCCACTGCACACAAAGTCAGCAGAATGAGAGTGTACTCACCCCCTTGCGGCTGCTGTGATGCCCTCAAGCGCCCATCCAACTCTGGTTATGCCACCGCCAGGATCCTGAACATCAGGGGGGTCATGGTGCGACGGGCACCCCTCCCACGTTGGGAGGCCATCCCCAGCTGGGCCTCCGCCATCTTCTTGCTCCAGCGGCGAATGTCCTCCCATCTCTTACGGCAGTGGGTGCTCCATCTGTGGTAGACCCCCAGGTTCCAAACGTCCTTGGCGATAACACGCCAAATATTCTTTTTCTGGTGGGCGCTGACCTACATGAATTGTACAGGGGGAAAAGAAAGTTATTACCAACTGCACCGTCACAGTCATTGGCCCCTATCCCTACCCTTGCCATGTGACACATGCACTCACCGTCGGTTCATGCACAACTCAATCTCCCCCCCCATCTTTCATCCACCCACTCCACACAGGCATAGCCCATACAGCATGCTCCCAGTGTAACTACCTGTTTGTCTGGAGGACCGTAGAGTAGCGTGTACTGGTGGAGGACCCCATCCACGAGTTTCTCCAACTCCTCCGATGTGAAGGCAGGGGCCCTTTCCCCAGACGCATGAGCCATTGTCTCTTCCAGACCGAGGTCACAGCAGCACTTGCAGTGTAGGTCCTCTCCTGTCGAAGATCAGGTATCGAGGGATTGAACAGATAGAAAATGGCGGTCACGTCCGCGGCGGTGCGTACCGTCACCGCCGGCGTACATCGTCATTGGCTCCTGGGACCGCAACAGTGTACCGCGCCAGCGCAGTTACCTCACATCCCATTGTCCCACTTTACAGGTCAGGCATCCGCCATTTCAGGGGCCCACATGGCTTAATTTTTAACTGCGTCAAACACTCATACAGGCCAAATTTCGGATTATGATTCGTGTTCTGTGTAAGCTGTGGGTACGTACCTCTGAGTTGGTTGACTCTGTGCTCGCTGTTGTCCTTCATAGGCACTGTCCGCTGGGACATGTGAGCAGATGGCGGCATCCTCTGGTGTACAGACCGCTGGTGGACCTGTCGACAATGAAGGAAAGACATGTGATCATCACCTACAGGCTTGATCGTGCCACAATCCTGGAACTGTGTGCCCAGCTGGAGCCAGACCTGATGTCAGCTATCCGCCATCCCACAGGAATCCCCCCTCAAGTGCAGGTGCTGTCAGTAATCCATTTCCTTGCAAGTGGGTAATTTCAAACAACAGTGGCCATAGCATCAGGGATGTCCCAGCCTATGTTTTCCAACATGTTGTCCAGAGTGTTGTCTGCCCTGCTGAAACACATGCGGAGCTACATCGTTTTCTCTCAAAGGAGGATTTGCCTACAGTGAAAGGTAACTTCTATGCCCTGGGACATATTCACATCATAGGTGCCATTGATGGGACACATGTGGCTTTGGTGCCCCACCGCCGGAGTGAACAGGTGTACAGAAACAGGAAGAGTTATCACTCCATGAATGTGCAGATGGTGTGTTTGGCAGACCAGTACATCTCCCATGTTAATGCCAAATTCCCTGGCTCAGTGCATGACGCTTACATCCTGCGGAATAGCAGCATCCCTTATGTGATGGGTCAACTCCAGAGGCACTGTGTGTGGCTATTAGGTGAGCACCTGACAGCAAGGCAGTGGAAATGGTTGTCTGGGTCTGGGGATATCCCTACAGGTTAGTGTGTGTCTAACAGTTGTCCCTCGCCATTTGCAGGTGACTCTGGTTACCCCAACCTGTCATGGCTACTGACCCCAGTGAGAAATCCCAGGACAAGGGCAGAGGAACGCTACAATGAGGCCCATGGGCGAACTCGGCGGATTATAGAGCGGACCTTTGGCCTCCTGAAGGCCAGGTTCAGGTGCCTCCATATGACAGGTGGATCCCTATTCTACTCACCAAAGAAGGTGTGCCAGATCATCGTGGCCTGCTGTATGCTTCACAACTTAGCTTTGAGACGACAGGTGCCTTTTCTGCAGGAGGATGGTCCAGATGGCGGTGTTGTTGCAGCTGTGGAGCCTGTGGACAGTGAAGACGAGGAAGCAGAAGAAGAGGACATTGACAACAGGAACTTGGTGATCCTGCAATATTTCCAGTGAGACACAGGTAAGAAAACAAACCTGCTTACGACATGTACTTTAACACTACTACCTCTCTACTGTCTGTCGTTTTCACCCAGTGTATGGTCACTGAGTTGTCACTTTCCCTTACAATTTCACAGATGTGGGTCCCACTGTGTGACATCTGCTTTGTTTCCTCATGGACTAGAGCTGTGTGACATAGGTATGTTGACATTACATTTGAAAGAGCATTTTGACACTGTAATTGCTAATACACTATTTCGAAATAACAGACTGACTCCAGATTGTTTTGTGCTTCAAGGGTGTGTATTTAAGTGCTCAATATTGGAGGGGTGATGGTGGAGGAATGTCCATGGCAGAGTCCAGTCTATTAGCCTCACGGGTGCATTGCCCAAATGGGCATAGGAAGTGGAGCTGGGACAGTTTGAGGATGGACAGGGTGAGAAAGTGGGACAGAAGGATGACATTCAGGGTGGTCTCATTTCTTGGCGGGGGTCTTGGCATTGTTCTCTGTCTTTGTCCTGGATCTCAGGGACCATTTGTGGGGTGGTTCTCCCTCTGCAGGGGGTGCTGGTGTGGTGGTCCTGTGGCGGTGCCTCCTGTCCACTAGCGCCGGCGGAGGTGGTGGGCAGTTCATCGTCCAGGCTAGTGTCAGGGGCCCCTTGTTGTGCCACAGTGTCCCTCCTGGTGTTGAGGACTTCCTTCAGCACCCCTACAATGGTGCCCAGGGTGGAATTGATGGATCTGTGTTCCTCCCTGAAGCCCATATACTGTTCCTCCTGCAGGCGCTGGGTCTCCTGAAACTTGGCCAGTACCGTTGCCATCATCTCCTGGGAATGGTGGTATGCTCCCATGATGTTGGAGAGGGCCTCGTGGAGAGTGGGTTCCCTTGGCCGGTCCTCCCCCTGTCACACAGCAGCCCTCCCAGTTCCCCTGTGTTCCTGTGCCTCCGTCCCCTGGACCGTGGGCCCACTGCCACTGCCCCAAGGTGCCTGTTGTTGTTGGGGTGGTGGGTTAGCCTGGGTTCCCTGTAGTGGTGGACACACTGCTGATTGACGTGTCCTGGGGACAGAGGTATTGGCCCGCTGGGTGGGTGCTGTGCTGGTGTTTCCAGAGGGGGGAAGCTCTGTGGTGGCCTGTGACTCTGTGAGGGGAACCGACTGTCCCGAGGTCCCCAATGGGCCTGGCTGATCATCTAGATCCAGTTGGACAGAGGTGCTGTCATCACTGTGGGCCTGTTCTGTTGGTGGTGTGGACATGTGTGGACCCTCCTGTCCGGTGACGTTGGGTAGGGGTCCTGCAGGGGTATAAAAGGATGTTTGTTACATCTGTGTGTGCCATGGTGTGCAATGGGTGGGTGACCGTGTACCCCAGTGCTTGCATTCCTGTGTGAGTCCTTGTGTGATGGTGGTTTAGGGGTGTGTATGGGTATGTGCAGTGGCCATGCTTTGGTGATGGGTGTCCATGCTTTGTTGTTGCATGCAGGGCTTGGTGTTAGGATGTGTGGTTTGTGATGTTGGGACATTTGTGAGGAGTTGGAGTGATGGGGGTGGGGGTGAGGGTGGGGGTATGTGATAGCATGCAAGTAGGGTGGGGGATGAAGTAGTTAAAGCTTTGACTTACCAGAGTCCATTCCTCCATCTACTCCTGTGAGGCCCTCAGGATGCAGAATCGCCAAGAACTGCTCCTCCCATGTTGTTAGTTGTGGGGGAGGGGGTGGGGGTCTGCCGCCAGTCCGCTGAACTGCAAGGTGGTGTCTTGAGACCATGAAACGCAGCTTCCCCGTAAGTCGTTCCACCTCTTCCTGATGTCATCCCTATTTCCTGGGTGCTGTCCCACTGCGTTGACCCTGTCCACTATTCTTCACCATAGCTCCATCTTCCTAGCTATGGAGGTGTGCTGCGCCTGTGATCCGAATAGCTGTGGCTCTACCCGGACGATTTCCTCCACCATGACCCTGAGCTCCTCCTCAGAGAACCTGGGGTGTCTTCGCCATGCCATGGGGTGGTGTGGGTGATGTGTGGGGTGGTGTGTGTAGTGATAAGTGGGGTGATATGTAGTGGTGTGTTGTGTGAGGTGCGTGGAAGTAATGTGGGTGATGGTATTGTGTGCCTTTGGATGCTTGGTAGTTGTTTGCAGTGTCTCTCTCTGGCCTTCGTCAAAATTTTTGGTAGTAAGTGTTTGTGGGTAATGTGGGTGTGTGTTTTATATTGGATTGGGTGTGTGGGAGTGGTGTGCGTATGTGTATCAGGTGTGTGTATTTGGAATTGTCCAATGTGGTTGTGTTTTGTAAGTGTGTGTGTATTTTGAGCGCGGCGGTGTGTACCGCCAATGGAATACCGTGGTTGAAAGACCGCCGCGTGGATTCGTGTGTCGTGATAGTGTGGGCGTATTTCTGTTGGCGTGACAGTGGAGGTTTTGTTTTCGCCAGTTTATCACTGCCCTTTGGTGTGGCGGACTTGTGTGGGTGTCTGAATTTTGGCAGATACCGAGCAGTGGGTCATAATGACCGTGGCGGAATTCCGCTGCCGCTGCGGTGTGTTGACGGTCGTCTGCACGGCGGTAAGCGGCTTTTACCGCCAATGTTGTAATGACCCCCATAGTGTCAAAATGGGATTTACATGACATTTGCATGAATATAGATTATGGTTTGGAAAGGGCTCTATTTGTTATTTGATTTGAATTGAAATTGTTCTGTTGTTTTTAAGTAATAAGGGACAAAACAGTGATACATTGGTACACAATATACAAAACAAAATATTATTGGTTAATAAAAGTCCCTTTAAAATGAAAAGGCAGCCATATTGTTTAGACCACACTTTGTCTTTGTTCTGTGTTTTTGTGTGAAATATAGCTTACTACTCTTTTGTTCAGTTTAATATTGGTAGAATCTATTTATATGTTGAGACCTTTAGTTTGTTCTGAACATAACTTTTATTTCTTCTTTTCTAATATTTTTTTCTGGAAACGTATGTTTTTACAAGGTCAACACTACCAACCGAAACAAAAGGCTCAACAGGAAACAGGACAACAAAGGCAAAAACAGAACTAAGGCTATTGGAGAGGTCACTAGTGAGTCATGATAAGCTCATAACGGATGGTCATATCTCTCTCTCCCTCAACAATGACAATATGGTATATTGCTCATTTATACTGTAATTCTGCCTTAAAAGATATATTGGCACTGCAGTAACAGGAGCAGGTTCTAGTAGCGGGACAGATGCACAAGGTGTAGGTGGAGATACTGGTGGAGTAAAAGAAGTCAAAGGCAATAACCGAGGAAGTCACCAATATTTAAATTCCTTTTTCATCCTCTTCTCACTCCTCTGAACCCACATTTACACGTGTGCCAACCTGGTGGAATGAATTGCTGCAGGTGTTTTCTCATTTCTATGATACCGAAGCTATATTGTTTAATGTTCCCATAGAAAATACCTTTGTTACAAAGATTATATGTAACAAGTTTGGAATTAACGTTTCTGTCTCCAGGTGGCAAAGAAAAAAAAGTCCCATACTACGGATTCTTTCAATCTCTTCCTCCACGCCATCTCTTCTTCCTTCTCTTGCAACAGCACAGGATCATCTTCAACCATTGCAGTTGTCTAAACAGCACAACCGTCTCCTTTGAAGATATCAAATTGAATAGAGATAAGTGGTATACACTTCCTGTTTCCTACAATTGACAGATTTCTAAGACAATGAAATGCTGTTTTACAAAAGCGAAAGTACCTTAGTAGTATCTCGATACCAGAGCATTGCTATTGTGGTACCCATCTAGTTCTCGAACACAAGATACAGTTATAATACTAACAGGTAAAAAACATAACTAGCCATGAATACCTGAATCCATATTTTAAATAAAAATAATTGTTTGGTCTAATTAAAATTTTAACATTTTATGGTACCACAGTACTATCAAGGAACAGTTAGTGAAAGCAAAATGATCATGCAGATGACACTGACGATCAGATTGAAGTTTGACCTTCCTTGAAAGTACTGCGGTACCCAAAAAATTTTTTGAGAATTAATACCATACTAAACAACATTATATGATTACAAAGAATTTTTTTTAAAAACATACAAATTCAATGAAAAAAACAAAGATTTAAGATTAGTTATAGTAAGGAAAACTTAATTTATTATTTCTATGTAAAACCAAGTTAAACTAGACAAACCTTAGACATTCAAAAACTGTATTTGTAACTATAGTTTTTACTCAAAGTTATATTTTACAGTCTGAGTAAGATGTACTATAACTCGCTCACCTCCGTACACAGTGTTGTCAACTTGCTAGCTACTTTTTCTTACAAAAGCAAGTAGTTAGCTGAACATTAATTTATTGTTTGTATTCTTTGCACTTTGAGGTAGGAGCTATGTTCACTTACCTGCATCTACACTCCCCTATCCCCGCCCCCTGGGAGACCTGGAGCCTTGACTGCTCAACCACAGCTACCACTGATGGTCAAGTGAAGATGGGGTAGTTGGTACAGCTGAGCAGGATCAACAGTAGGTTGGCCCGGACATTAAGAGTAAAAGGCTGCAACCACCACAGTTGGGCTGAGTAGCTTCTGTGTGCCCCTTAGCCCTCTAAAAGGGGTTCTGGCATTTGGCTTGAAGAGTAGAGTGCTGCTCACTGCAAAGCGCTTCAAAGCCTTTTCAGGTGCAGTAAGCGCTGCACAAGTACAAATTACAATTACAACTTTAATAAATGTTGCCAGATGTTAAAGTTGAAAATGAAAAATCTACTACTCAAATTAGTTCAAGTTGTCTATGTTATATTTACTCATAGACTTGTCTTATACAATGATTCTAGAAGCTGAAGAGCAAGGGTCTTCAAACTGGGGGGCGTGCCCCCCTAGAGGGGCCTCAAGTAATCCCAAGGGGGGCACCAGGCTCTGGCCAAAAGAAGCATTATGCAGATAACAGTGCTTTGTTTACAGCAACAAAAAAAATCTTGTATTTTTAAAAAGGTAACAGAACCTAACAGCAATGTTTAAGTAAGTCTAGACATATTTAAACATTGCCAACTTAATATAATAAATGTAAAAACTTTGGTGAGGGGGGACCGGTATTAAAAAGTTTGAAAACTACTGCTGTACACAATTAGAAGAATTAGAAAAAAGGGATAGCAATGGAAAATATATAAATTAAAGAGACTACAAGAACAGAACAAAAAATGAAAAACAAGCTACCGATGGAACAACCTGGGGCCCAAGAGTGCACCTGGGCACCATGGTATTACAGAAGAAGCCACAGACTCTTGTGTGGTCTCTAATGTAAAACTGATAGTACTGGTGCACACGTAGCACTAGAGCTTTTTTCAGAACGGTTTCCTCATTTACCTGGGAGCGTAGCCCCATGCAAATTGGGCAATGACTTAGCCTTTGCTTTCACATCCATAATATGACAGAAACATGCCCTTAAGAGGCTCACTGTCAGTGATCTGCCCCTTAGGGCAGCTCTCTGTAGGAGGGAAAGGGGGCCCACAGACACTCCAGGCATCCCCCTGCAGGAAGGACCTCTGACCAATCTTTAGAAGGCTTGCGCAGAGAAACATGGCTTCTTTGAAATAGTCACTCCATAATTCATGGCAGCACGAGTTTGAGGCTGCCTTTAGGGCACCGTATTTATCATCAGAGGGCACACTGTCCCTGTTTGCACCTGGGGCACCTCTTTAAAGGTGTGCCGTGTCTCAAACAGAAACATTGTGCCCTGTGTGTAAGACAATCCCGGTTTTAAAGCATTTCCTAAAACTCAACATGCAAGCATCTGTGATCAGTGATAGCGGGAGAGAGTTCCATGTCTTGGCAACAGCGACTAACAAAGCTTTGTCTCCAAAAGTGCCTGTGTTGGTATTGGAGACTTCAAGGGTTGGCAGACGAGTTTACTATCAAAATGACGCAGATCTTTGCCACTTGAGCTTGTCAGCAACAGAATCCAGAGCAGATTGCCACATAGCCCTATGCGTAATGATCACGGTTTTGACAAGAACTAATATGTATAAAAAGCCAGGGAACAGCACTTGGTTGTTAAACAAAGGGTATGCTGGACTGCGAAGGTTCAATCCAATAACATTCCTGTCTTTGAAAAGACTAACAGAGCGCACAGAGATCCGGTTGGTATAAGGAAAGTAGTACTTGCATAAGAAGATATGACTGACATTGAGCAGACTATTCACTGGCTAGAGAGCCTGATCAGCCATGGTTACGCACCTGTGTTGTCACTTGACATTAAAATAAAGGAACTGTGTCCAGGAATTCATGGTGTGCCGCTCTTGATTCCTGTATTGATCATGGAGTTCGAGGCTGATAGATAGATAGATAGATAGATAGATAGATAGATAGATAGATAGATAGATAGATAGATAGATAGATAGATAGATAGATAGATAGATAGATAGATAGATAGATGGATGAACCATTTGAGTATATTTTAACTGGTTGCCACCCGTTACCAACACCAACACCTTGGGTGGTGAGCGGTTCCTCGGTGTGGCTACCATGGTTTAAGTGGTTCAACTTCTTGTAAAAGAAAAACACCAGCACTTCTGCATGCGATTCGCCACTTTAATTACAACACACACACATGTGTGTGGATTTAAGGATCTAAGCATTTAAATTGTTTTATGAGTTTAAAATACATTTGGAAAAAAAATTTAAGGATAATAATAACTTTTGTCCACATCTTTTTATAAGGTTTTAATAGTATGTGACAATACATATTCATTTTTGATTTTGCGACTCGAAAACAGCATAATGCAACAAGCACTGGCAAAGCTCTCCGTTTGCCAATGTGTTTAGTCATGTTGTACACCAGCATGGGGAAAAGTTAGAGGCGTAGAGGAAAGTGGAGTGCCATAGAGTGGAATGGCGAAGAATGTAGTAGAGTATTGTAGAGTGGAGTGGCATAGACTGTCATGTATTGGAGTAGCATGGAGTGGGGTTGTGTAGAGTGGCGTATAGTGGAGCAGAGTGGAAGAGAGTAGAGTGGACTGGTGGGGATTGCATTGGGAAAGAGTGCTGCACAGTATAGTAGCATAGAGTGCAATGCGTAGAGTGCTAGAGCTTAGAGTGCATTGGCATAGAATGCAGTAGTGCAGAGTAGAGTGGCGTAGAGTTCAGTGGCATAGAGTGCAGTGTTGTAAAATGGATTATCGTAGAGTGCAGAGTGGCACTGAGTGGTGTAGAGTGCAGTGGTGTTGAATAAAGTGGTGCAGAGTAGAGTGTAGTTGTGTAGAGTGCAGTGGCATAGAGTGCAAAGGCATAGCGTGGTGTAGAGTGGACTGGTGTAGAGTGAATTGGCATGCAGTTTTGCAGAAAACAGTGACGTAGATTGCAGTGGGCTGGAATTCAGCACCCTACAATGCAGCATCATAAAACGCAGTGACATAGATTAGAGTGGTGCATAGTAGAGTGCAGTGATGCAGAGTGTAATGGTGCAGAGAAGAGTGGCACAGAGTGCAGTGGTGTAGAGTACAGTGGTGTACAGTTGAGTGGCACAGAGTAGAGTGGTATAAAGTAGAGTGGATTAATGTAGAGTGCAGTGGCATAGAGTGCAGTGGGTTAGAGGAGAGAGGCAGAGTGGGCATTGGCATAGAGTGCAGTAGTGCAGAGTAGAGTGAGGTAGAGTTCATTGGAGAGTGCAGTGGTGCATAGTATATTAAACTGGCGAACAGTGGATTGGAATAGGATGTAGAGTTGAGTGTAACAGAAGAAAGTGCATTGGTGTACAGTGTATTGGTATAGAGTGCAGTGGTAAAGAGTGTTGTAGAGTAGCATAGAGTGGTGCAGAGTGGAATAGAGTGCAGTGGTTTAGAGTGCATTGGTATGGAGTGCAGTGAAGCAGAGCAGAGTGCAGTAGTGTAGTGTGCAGTGACATGGAGTGCATTGGTGTACAGTGCATTGTCGTAGAGTGCAGTGGCATAGAGGGGCATAGAGTAAACTGGCACAGAGTGCAGTGGTGCAGAGTAGATTAGAGTGACATACAGTGGTTTGGTGTACAGTGGAGAGTAAGAGTAAAATGTATTTACAGAGTATATTGACATAGAGTGCAATGGCATTGAATGCAGTGGTGTAGGGAGGAATTGTGCAAAGTAGATTAGAGTGGCGTGGTCTAGAGTGCAGTGGCACAGACAAGAGAGGTGTACAGTGAGGGGACGTATAGTGGACTGGTGCAGAGTGGGGTAGAGTGCAGTGGCGTAGAGTGCAGTGACACGGAGTGGTGTAAAGTGGAGTGGCACAGAGTACAGTGCAGTGGCTTGGAGTAGTGCAGAGTGGAGTATGCATAGTGTGGTAGCGTACTGCCATTAGAGTCAACACAGTTTCAATTGACATGAACATTAGAACAGATATGGAGTTTTACTAATAAAACTTTGCAGCGCACAAATGATAATGTGTGGAATGGCATCACCCAGCATATTGAGTTGATCTCCTGTCAGTAGGATGTTCATTTATGCTTGCCTGCAATTTCTCTTGGACTTTCACAGCTGCCGTCGGCCTGACCAAAGTGCTCTAGATGTTTGTATTAGTTTCCTCCTTTATGTCAATGCTAATCATTTTGCCACTGTTTGTGAGGGTGCAGGAGTCTCTGGAAACAGCAACTAGATCTCTCTTGCAGGATATGTGTGCATTTTGGAGGAATTGACTCCTCCTGATTCCGAAATGTACTTGGGCTTCCTCTACCTTGATTAATCTGTTCTCTGGCTATTAATTACTCAGTGTCTCACACCTGCACTCCCTCCAGCTTCTCACCCCCATATATACTGATTTATGGAAATTGGATGTATGCTCCACAGCCTTATATCAGCTGCAAATTCTGGTAAGTTCTTGTCCATCTTAATTACTATGTTCCATTTTTTGCACACTTGTCCAAACACAGAAGGTATGCGGTCTGGGACAATCCTACCAATTATAAGTTGATCTAGTAGCGGGGTTTCATTATGTGTTCCTCTTGGCAGGGCTTTCCCACATATTTCACCATCATTCAGCCACTGTACTGCATATTGCAAATGAACCATCATGTAGTACAGTTCCATATCAGGAAGTTCCAGTCCTCCCTTCCTCCATTCTTATTTTAAGGTGACTCTGCTTCTTTCACTTTCCCATTTCAAGGATTTAAATAATGTGTCCATTTCTTTGAAGACCCACTGTGGGACAGAGAAAACAGTCCTCTGAAGCACATATATGCAATGCAGCGAAATACCATATTTGCCATTGAGATCCTTCCCATCACTGATAATGGGAATGTTTTCCAAAATGGTGTTAAGGTCCTCAGTCCCGCTAGTACCCTGCTCAGGATCAACTTATCAATGAATTCCTCTATATGTGATATTCTTATACCCAGGTATTGGAAGTCAGGGGTTACCCAACTGAGGTGCAGTTCAGGCAGCTCATCTCACATCAGTCTTTTAAGCCCTCCCACAGTGGAGAGTTTGGACTTAGACTGGTTAGTACATAGTCCAGATATTATTCTGTATTCAATTAACTTTTAAAAGACTAGGTATGGAACTGATCATCTATATACACCATTGCATTATCTGCATATACGAAGAGTATGTTGTAACTGGTGCTCAGATGCATGCCCTATTTTTCCAATGCCACTGGCTAAGTCGACCCACGAATGGCTCCACAGCCAGTGCAAATTATAGAGATGACAGGAACAGCCCTGCCTTGTACACCTTTGCATGGCTAGGCTCTCTGACAATAGGTGCCCTGACTTGACTCTGGCAGTGAGCATGGTACATGGCAGCTGTACAGACATGATATATGTATGTCCTATATCCATATTCCCTGATATTTTCCTCCTGTATGATTAACAATATCAAATGCTAACGCTGCCTCTCCCGGGATGATTGGTGCTTGGGGGCAGAGTTATGCCCTCTAGCACCCATCAAAAGTGAAAGCAGACCACGCCTGAGTCATCTTCTTTGTGTGGAGTCAGAAGTCATGAGCATTCTTCCAGCAGGGCCTTCTCCTTCAGATGGAGTCTTCCCTGGTCCATGAATGTTCTGAGGAGGTGGTTGTGGAGGCTCATGTTTTATCCAGTTTCAGAAATTTCAGAAAAGATTTGCTACCATGGCATACAGGCTTGGTTTAGGCCAGCTGTGTTACACAAGTCTCACATCCTCAAAACAACCTTTATCCAGGCCTTAGGAAAATGGGCCTTGCTTCTAAACCTTTCTGGTCAGGCTTCTGCTCCTATTCGCACCCGACAGTGCAGTTCCTCTTTTTTCACATCACATTAGCAGGTCCTAGGCTTGTCCTTTCCCTGGTGACGCATATCAACATGCAGAATCCTGTCCCTGGAAATCCCTGATGCCAGGAGCCTCCTTTTGAGTCGAATCTATGTACTAAAACACAACTCAATGAGGCCACTGGTTATACTTCTTTGGGCGGCATTGGCAGGAATCCAAGTGACCCAAAAATACAATTTATGGCCTAGACCCCCAGATGAGAAGCTGCTTAACATGTTTAAATCCTGTCTCCTTTTCTCATACTCAGCGGGATTTCCGAGAAAAACTGTCTTTTAGCGAAGGTGAGTGGTCTAAGGGAAATTGGGTGATGTCCGACCAGGCCAATTGGGATGGGACACAGCAGAGGTGACTGGCTAAAGGGAAGTTGAGTGACTTCTAAACAGTCCAATGAAGATGCGGCAGATTCAATATGTCAGCTTGTGAACTTCCGCTTGGAGATATCCCTATGTGTCACCTCATCCCCAAAGACCATCTTTTAAATGATGTGCGTTTACTGGCACATAAGGTTCTTGTGAAGGGATGCGCCTAACTCTATCTGTAGTCTTCAGGCCAGTCATTGAAGTACAGAAATGTAGGCCTTGTGTGGTCTGTTCTGAAGCCTCTGGGCTTGTCGCAGATGACGGGGCACTCGGGGAAGAAGGAAATAGGCTATGATGAGTAACATTCGGTTTGTTAGTTCACGTAACTTTCCCTGGCATGTAGAGTAACTGGCAGTAACCAGAGGCCTTCCCTCCACATCCCCTGTTCATCCCACTCAGCCCAGGGGTATCGGCAGGACACAAACATGCCCTTCCTTTCACAATGCGTTATTAACCTGCCCTGTGAAGACTTTGCTCCATACTGTCAGAACAGATCCCACTGACGATGGGCTAATGGGGGTCTGGCGCAGCTCCCTCCTCCTCCCGTCCCTCCACCCTCCTCCCTTCCCCAGCTCCCACTCTCTCAGACTCTTAACAGTTTCCACATGGAGGTCTGGAATCCCAGGCTGAGTCTCCAGCATTGTCTGAAATCTCCAAATTTAGAAGAAATATGAAAATCGTAGAACGCTCCTTCCTTAGGGGGTAAGGCCCACTCTGGGCTGAACTTGTCGTAGGTCAAGGCGAGGGGGGGTGCTGGACACGTGACCCAGCCCTGGGCGCCCTCGGCCAATAGGCCGCCTCGGAGGCTTTGACAGAAGGGCCTGGCTTCGCGCCTTTCAGCTCATATAAGGTAAAACAAAAAGAATTTTCCCCACTGTCTCGGAACGTCGCCCACTGAAGAGGGTCCAGTGAGGGGGATCGACTCACCCCGCCCCCCTTAAACGCCCTTAGCTTCTCCGCCCCGCCTACTAGGTTTACAAAACCCCAAGAGTTGACACTAAGGCTCCCAGTTGGCGGTCCGTGTTTTGAGGCGACGAGGTGACACCCCTCTGGAGGTGCAGAGAGGCCCGCACATGACATCGGAGGTATGTAAAAAAAAAAAAGTGGGCGATTGGGGGAGTGGGTATAATTCATCATGAGTGCCCCACAGAGATTTTCAGCAACCATAAATGTCGAATTTGATAATAGTGTGCAGCGTTTTCTAGGCACATTCATTTTTGGAGGGGCAGGGGCCCAGCGATGTTAATTTGCTTACCTAATATCACACAACGTGCTCAGTCAGGTGGGTTGCCAGGATTGAAACTCGGGTTGTTGGGTCTGTAGTTGACAATGTAACCACTAAACAGCATCTCGCGTAGAGAGCGAACGCGCTGCAGGGAGGCATTCTAAAATCCAGGCACGCTGGTGTCTATTTAACCGACAAATATATGTGAGAAACACTGGCTTGTGGTCGGTATCAGGTACTCCAAACATGAACACCTCGACACCATTACCCAACACCGTGGTTCTCATTATATGACCTTAGAAAGATTTATGACTAGGACAGCCCAAACAGTACTCAAACTTTTAACTTGCATTCACATAGAACCTGAACACACAGGCTTTCTCATTTGACATTGTGAAAGCTTCCTTCCCGCATGAAATTAAAAGTGTATGGTGGTCGGGGTTGTAGTTTAAAAACGTGTGCCAAAGATCACATGTACGTCTGCTCTGAGCTGAGACTCAACCTCACCCCAACATGACAGACTATTTTCTTGGACGCTCCTTCCACTCGGTCTAGGTAAATTTTTCACTTGCCCATGGCGCCTCATCGCAGACGTAAGGTTCTCTAATTGTACCATGTAATTGTACCATTTCTACCGTAGTGCCGTGTGCTCCCGTGCCCAGACCTAATGATACACATCTTCCAAATGCTGATTTCCTGAGGTTTTATTGCGGCGATAGAGGCTATTGGACCGGGCAGTGAGTGATTCTAAACGTGGAAGCTTTTGTTTTCAGACAATCGAAATCAACCAAACACATTTTGGTTGACAACACTGGAACCAACGCATAGCAGACAAAGTAACCCGTATATGAGTGAAATATCGACAAACTTCACTACCGTTTTGGTGCAATGTCCTGCGCACCTGGTTTGTGTTATTTTGGGCGGTTCAAGGGAGGCTCAATAGTAGGAATATTATCTACTACGACAGCTCAGTGGGTTGAGGCGCATGCTGTAAAGATCTACGCGTGTCCCAATGGCCACAGATTCAAACCCTGGCGATGAAATGCGGGCAATTAATAGCGTCATACATAGTCACAAATCACAAATGATGTTTGAACTCTGTATTGAAGTGCTTCTGGTGTGGGTTCCACGCAGCTGGTTACAGAAGTTCCGTCATTTCTTGCAACGTCACAAGTACGAAACGTATCGCGATTTGGTTCCCTTCCACCGGATGCAGCACGTGTGATGTAAACAGCTGCTGCTCCGGCCATGGGTCCGCGAGACATCCCTTGACCAGCAGCTGCAGTGGAGCTCAGGGGCGCGTGAAGGCTCACGTGGAGTGCATCGTTTCATATCGTGCAGAAACAAAACACCCTACGACGACAGAGCGACAAACTGCCTTTTCACTAGAAGTAATGGGGCATGCTACTGGGGGGGTGGGCGGGGGAGAGGTCGAAGACATTCCAACTCACGCACGTTGCACAACTTCCGTAGGCAAAACTGCGCACTTAAGCCCAAAGTACCGTTTTAAAAACACGTTAAACCTTTTATAACTTTTCAATGCATCATTTGTATTGGCGCTCAGAATGATCTTAAATTCACAGAGAATTACTCTCGGGAGGTGCGCATAAGTCTTTTAAATGTACAGAACCACTTAAAAAACTGAGACGAGTTATTTTAAACGGTGTATAATTTGTTATAAAGTGGGGACTTTTCTTTAAGTGAGCAACATCATTCAGAAAATGCATTGTATTTATTTAACCGGTTATCCCGAGTCGCGGCCACTCTTGCTTTTCCGATTTCTATCCGGATAGCAAAGTACTAAATGCACAGGGCTTGAAAAAATGCAAGTACCTTCATCGATAAGTGCAATTGGGGAGTGGACCAAGTTTCTCCCTCACAACCAGGGCTCAGCTCTCTGAATGAAGAAACCGACGTGGCCCGGTGAGAATTCTCACTGAAGCTGTTTTGCTGTTTCCAGGTGTCCTGCTCCACGAGAAACGCTAAGAGGCGATTTAAAACACAAAATGCCCCACTATTACATTTCAAGCACATACCCGAAACTCGAGCAGCAGCACGGTGGGGAAATGCATCTTTTAAGCTTAGATTAAAATAAATGAAAGTAGTACAACAAAGAAAAAAAACTAAAAAGCGCTGTCACTAGTATGATAAAATCACAATATGTAAGCACTTCAGATAGGGTAGCACAACATGTCCTTGATATTTTTATTGCTAAGAAACTTTTGTATGGCGCACAACCTGCTTTTATTATAGCATCGCAGTGCTTTTTGACAGCCTGGGATTTTATTTTCCAAACTGTGATTAGGTTTTTTGGGGGGCGAGGTGAGAATGGCGAGCATGAAGACGTCACCCCTCGGAACTACTTTGGTGTACATTTGGGGTAGCAGCCTTGCCCTTTGCCTCATTGCACGTTCTGCTTTTCCTTCCACTGTGGCCTAGAAACTCGAGATACAGTGGCACGTGAGCGGAAGGTGGGGGGACAATTACGCGGTAGAAACCCCATACAAAATGCTGCACGAGGATGGAGAGGAGTCATTCTGGATAAAGAATGGGTGACTCTGCGGCAGAACCTCTTAGTAAAGGGTCACATGCAGGCAGTGCGGTTAATTCTGGGGTAGAATAGCCAGATAAAATCCCACGCGAGAGGGGGGGATTATGCCCTGCACCACTGAAGACGAGGAGGTTCAGAGAGGCCCACTCCACGAAGGACCCTCAGCCCCAAGACCACGGATCTATTTTAGGCCTACAAGTACTGCCTCAAAGCAGGCAATAGAAACGCGCATACCTGGTCACGTCATCCGAACAAACTGCACGTGGTGTGGTGCTTACATGAGCTGATGAGAAGCATGACCAGTGACCGACATTAAACTACAGGTATGTGTGCTTATGCCCCATGGACGTCACTCAATTGGGGGTCGCCAGTCAACCCGTGGCTCTCCACTTGCGACGCTGCATTTGCGACCCCTGTCCTCAGAGCTGGCAAAATTTGTGCCAGAGGTAGCTCGTCTTTACAGACGTTGGTTGGAGCTGCAGTCTCCTTGCTAATTGTCAATTTTGATTACACTGATAGTGAATCATGTAAAGGTTGAATTATGTGTGTGGTCTATTGGTGAATTGACGTTCACGTTAAACTCTCAGAAAAGGAAGCAAGACGACCGAGCACAATCAGTGGCATGTGACACGGCAGGCTGGTGCCTCTGAAAGGGCGCCGAGAGAGTCGGTGGCACGAGAGGCTAGTGCCTCGCAAACACTGAGACAGTTGGTATCGCTCACGGCAGTTCTTATTAAGCTAGGCGCCTCATGTTGAACTAACATCGTTGCTACTTAATTTTTCCCTCAAATGATGCTTTCCAGAAGATTCTGAACCCATACCTGTAGCACAGACTTTCTCTTCTGTCCTCAGGGTCCTTTCCACTCTTTCCCATAGAGCTTTGTAGTGAGTGATCTAATAATGACTCAGACACTAAAAAAAGCAGCCAACATAATACTGCTCAATTTCTTTTCCGTTCCCTATTCCATTTTTGTGTCCTGGCGCAGCGCTTTGAAGTGGCTTTGCGCCTGCATACCTGCTATACAAACATCATGAAGTGACAGGCCGTTGACTCAGAAAGAACAATATGGATAAGGCAGGTAGCCACGTGTTTCCGAGTACCATGAGCCTTTTCTGTTTTTCCAATATATACCCCGTGTATTGTTTCCTTGATTTATAATACTGCTTTTCCTTTATGCCATACAAATCCCCATGCTGGTGAACCACATTTGGTAGAAATAAACTCATCTATCAGACGAGCCCCTGTGTCTGCCTTGCAAGTAACTATATTACAGGAGGCCTTACTTTATATATGGCCTTATATGTTTCTTCTCTATGGAAGAACATGTGTGCATGTCTTTTTTATGTATATAATACATTGTATAGTCTACTGAGTGGAAGGCCCTACCTGGCGCACTTTATATCATGCCTTATACGGTCTGGTTTATATCACACCATATATGGTCTTCTTTTCCGTCTACAGCTTTGAACGTTTTGCCTTATATAATGCCTTTTAGGGTCTTGTTTATATAAGAGTGTGTGTGTATGCGTGCATGGACACACTTACATGTGATTGGGCTTACAAAAATTCCCCAACTAAGCGAGGGAGCTAAATAATGATTACGTAAAAATATTATTTTCTGACGTGTTTCACTGAGAACGCTTATGTCTTTGAGCTTTCTCCAGCCAATATACGCCATTAGTGTTAGTTTCCATTTGTGAAACACACGCCGTGGATTATGTACTAGTGGCCAAAACCGAATGTAATTTCTGACAAAACCGTGAGGCATTGTCTGCCTTGATAAAGTCAAGGGACTTAAATTTCTAGAGTGAAACATGTGTCAGACTATTATCCTTCGACATCAACACTGAGTGCTGTATGCTCTGTGACTGGTGGGAGGGCCAAATCCAGAGGTTACCATCACCACAGAACACCCTCTTAACCAGCCACTCGATTTAGGTGGCAGGATGGACCAAATTATGCATAGAAATACATGTCAAGAAAAGGCAAATTATGCAGCTTGGCGCAGCACATTTTGTGATAGTATTACTATAATATTTTTACCACTTTTTACATATACTAACACTATCTGAGCACAGTTTTGCCCTCATTAGTACCAATTTAACACCCAAGTACAGCAGTAAGCAACAGAAAGCTATCCAGTCAACCTTTGTGTAAGAAGTTCCCCCTTTTGGCATCTTTAATAACTTCTGATCTGTTTGAGCTTATAACATTTTTTTTTGTTAAAAGCTGCAGATTATGCAGCAGATGGTGGGTCATGTGGCAAATGCAGCACATCCATAACTATGCAGAAATAGCCACACCTACAAAATCGCATAATTCCAGTGATCCTGCTCATAACTGACTTTTGACAGGTCTATCATTTGGGTTCACTGACATAACTCAAATTTTTCCTTTGGTCTGATAGAATCATATTAGTCCTTGGATGGTCTGCTTTACTTAAGGACCTCTGTGGCCTGCTTTCCATGAAAAAATGTCCAGAGTCTTCGCTTTAGAAGTAACCTATATCTACCTGTCTTGATAATACTGCTGTAATTGCCACCTTCCTATTGACCTCAGTGCAAAACTGATATAATTCTCCATCTTGCACAGTTTGCAGGTGGGGAGTATTTGTGTACAAAAGCACACAAGAGCAATAGCACATTACACATACTCAGAGTGCACGCCTACAGTGGTCTGTTTGTGTGCACTAAACACATAGTACAAATAGTGGAGTGCACCCTCACTGTCTTCACCCAGCTATATTACTAACTTTATATTGCAGTGAATACAACTGGATGCTTAGCGTATTTTCAGATGGGCGGAGCCTAGCAACATTTTCAAGACATGTTTCATATAGGGTATCTAAATAAAACTCATTGACCGTCAGTCATTATACAGATAAGCTGTCAGGTACCGATAGTATTGTATATGAGTACGTATTCATGTATGGTATAGTGGAGGGGTCACAGGCCACACTTTAAATTCATTAGCCCTCCCTCAACCCTTGGTGAATGCATGGACTTGTACATTATGTTTTTAAGGATGGATTTTAGGAGATAGTGGCGCATAGGGAAAGGCAGTTCTTCGCAATGAGGGGGTTTCACCTCTTTCCAAATTCTGATGACATTGGAGGTGGGGATCAGTCATAGTCTTAGCCAGATCTCAGCAGACGATGGAAGGGGAATCTGAACTGTAAATGGGATGTCAGAGCGAAACACTAAAGGGTATTGAAAGCGATGTGATTGGGATGAGGTGGGATGGGAGTAAGCACTGGGGATAGGGCGAGAATGAGAAACAATAGAGAGCACTTCAGGAGATGGAATGGCGGCGGGCCAAGCAAAGTGGATAAGAGTTGAGAAGCTATTGGACTGACAACTATGAATGGGATTGGAATCACCAAAATATACCTAAAATATGAGAATGGGTCGAGGATAAGCACATGGAATGGAAGGAGCATGGGAATCAACAAAGGGAACTTAAGGAGGTGAGATTGGAATGGACTAAGCATTGATAATGGGAGTAGAATAGAAATCAGTACTGGGTATTGAAGAAAGCGAGAGTGGAATGGACTGCGCTATGGGATTAGGAAGAGAATGGAAAGCAGAAGAAGATATTGAAAGAGATGGGAATGGGATGAGGCTAAGCACTGGAAGTGGCCTGGAAATATGGTGGGTGCTGGGGTGGAGACAAGATATTGACATTCTCTTCCCATTGTCGACAGTGGCTTAGCACAAAGCCATGCAAAATGTGATCAGGGCCCATGAGTTTTCCATATGTAATAGATATTCATTGACGTGGATAAATGAAAGCATTCTGAATGATTAGCGGCCCCATGAAGAAGTAGGGAGGGCAAGGGGCTGATGCCCATTGGGGGTGCTCTGGGTGGCATTTGACACTTTATAAGCAATAAATCCAAGCCGTTCAAATCACTTGTCAAGATTTATTCCCACTCAATTCATGCAAGACTCCTCACCTCTCATGAATGGTCCTTTCCTAGCTAGGCTCACATTCATTTGCCATCTTTGATAGCTATTTCATTCTCAGCTGTGAGCCCATCACATTCTGGAACTAAACAGTTTCCCATTAGCAGTTTCTCTTCCTATTCTTCTCTGCGGCCTGATCTTCATCCCTTTCGCTAGCCACCTGCGCCTGGAACACCATTCTTCTTAGCCTCAAGGATAGGGACTGTCCCCTCGCGTACAGACCTTAAGGCTACAGACTCCCGGGGCAATGTCCACCTTAACTTCAGAGATGGACCTTCTCGCTCACCTGTGGATTACAAGGTTATCTGCGCCCTGGGATACTGTATACTACAGCCTCAGAGACAGGGACCTTCTCACTCACTGATGGATTACAAGGTTATCTGTGCTGGAACACTATGTAACACAACCTCAGAGACTGGGTCCTTCTCGCTCCCTGACAGACCACAAGGCTACTGACACTTGGAACACTGTATTTTAACCTCAGAGATTATTCTACGAATAAAAGAAACCAAAAGATTATAGCTATACTGTGTGCATGTTTACCACAGAGAATATTCCGTGAGTAACAGAAGCCCTCACACTATCAGAGTACACTGTGTGTTAACCTTATAGGGAAGGAGCTTTAGTCTTACTAACAGACCATTAGGCAATAGCAGAGCCTTGGACACGCTGGATTATAATTACCTCACACTCATATACCAGTAACAATTTTAAGCGCTATGACAGAATTGCCAGATTTACTAAGAAAGTCACGCAATGTAGCATGGTAACTAAGGTTGCTGCACTTTGTGAAAGGGAAAGAACAGAACAGCACAATACCTACTGAGATGTGGTGCTGTTTGTTCTCTTCTCTCCCTGTGCTGATGCACTTTTGGCAGTAATGTGTCAATGCACATAGACTTGCACCATGGTGCAAGCGTTTCTGTATTCCCTAAACCATAGATTTTGTTCTGCAAGGTGTCCCTTGCGATACAAAAACTATGCTGTAAAATTTTTCCTATTTTGTATGAGTGCTGCATAATGCAGCACCCAAGCTAAATATGAAAAATTCGGAGAAATTACAATATTTTTTCTTGTTGATGGGAATGCGCATGCACCACTCATGGAATGCCGGTGACACAAAGTAACGCAAGGCAGCACATTGTGCAATCTTGAGTTGCTTTAGAATACTATCCAACACAAACCCAGATTTGCAAAAGATAGTAAAACCCACCGTAACTGTTTGCATTGGGTTATCATTACAAAGGTTATGTAAATCCAGTGCAAAGCATTAATAAATCTGGGCCTGTGTGGGCCTCGCCATAGAGACATGACACAGCTAATAAGCAGAGCTTGAGTAAATTATGAAGCTAGAGAAGGCAACATATGCAACGTAATGTGGACATTTTGTGATAGTATTGCTGCATTATTTTCTCCTTTTTTCTCTTGTTAATGCTGCCTGGGTATATTTTGCAACTCATTAGTACCGGTGTAACACCCAAATACAGCAGTTAGCAACAGAAAGGTGAAAGGCTGTCCACTGCGTGGCCACACATTTCGTTGTGTTTTTAGTACATTTTGAACCGGTAGAGCTAGAAATATTTTTTCTGTTAAAATCTGAAGATTATGCAATAGATGATCGATTATGTGGCAAACCCGGCAAACCCATAGTTATGCGAAAAATACAGATGCCGCACTATCGCATAATTCCAGTGGCCCTCCCTATAAGTCACTATTAGAGCCTGGTCGTCAGTGTCCCTGCATCTGGGTTAAGCGCTGTGTTACTCCTGTCCTGCAGCAGTTCTTTTGCAATTTAACTGTGCTACGTATTTTTTGTTGGACATACAAGAGAGGCAGAAGTCAGCCTGGGCTGAAATGCATACCCCCTTGCTGCGCTGTCCTCTGCCCCAGCAACTTGCGACCAGCGTGTTTGGGACCATGAACTATTAAGTCATATTTCGGGATGTAATTAACACTAATATGTTACTTTAGTGCCAGGCTGTAATGTGAAGGCACCGATTAATACGGTACCTCCATATGTCATGCATGTATAATTTTAGCAGCGCATTCCAGGTAAGTGCTTCTTTATCCACTGTCCCAGGCCTTGCAATTACTTTTAAGCATTATTGGACACATGGATTGTGATAGTAGCCCACATTTCCCTGTAATGCATTGGTAATTTGAGTCCATGTTGTTAGGTGGGGCACTATAGTTTGACTCCGGTATATTTTCAAAGCACAAAGTGTTACTGCCTGTCTTCCAAGTGAATTTAAGTACTTGCTATAATGCTCACCGTTTGTTTCCCAGTCCATGCAGCATGGTCCCAGAGGTGCCACCGAGTAATATTAACACTGCCATAGATGTGTGACCTTGTGCATGGTGCATTGCTTCGTCCAGTTGGGTTTGAATGTCCAGGAAAATCCCACCCTTTGCCTGCAGTTTATTATCCTGGGATATATTTTGCTGGGGCTGCTGAGATATTGTTTTCTGTGGCTGTTTCAGATGTTTGTAATACCTTATGTCATCAATTCTGGAAACATTAGTACAATAAGAAGTGCAGAGAGAGGGTGGCTTTGGGTCAGGCTCCTTCAGTCATTTGTATGTGTTATTCTTGCTTTACCAGAGCTCTGATGGAATGTCTTTCAAGGGAATGGCATTTTTTGGATGGTTATATTGTCCCATTTTTGCTCCCATAGGGTTATGGTTAAGGGGCTTCAAGTATCATTTTGTTAACCTCCAGTAATGGCATGTCTGTAGCCTGTAGTTGATAGCCCGTGTGTGTTTTTGAACATATGTGCGGTGCTGACAATTACATTTTGTTTAGGAACAGTGTACTGTTTGGGTATGCTGGCCTATCATAAAGACAAAAGCCCTCATTACGAGTCTGGCGGTCTTAAGACCGCCAGACTCGCGGTCAGACCGCCGCGGTCTTGGCAGTCTGACTGCCACATTACGACCGCGACGGAGCCGCCATGGTCTGACCGCCGACTGCGCCAGGTTGCTGCCAGTCAATAGTCTGGCAGTGTCTGTGGTTGTAATCCATCAGGGTGGCGCTGCGTGCAGCGCAGCCCCGGGGATCATGAATCCTCAATCAACCAGCCATTGCATGGCCGTTGGACCACCATGAAAAGGCTGGTGGAATGGGGGCACCGAGGGCCCCTGCACTGCCCATGCACTGCCCCGTCGTGCTTTCCTCTGCCTGAATTACGGGAAGTGGAAATCGCAGCGGGTGCTGCTTCACCCGGCACATTGCCACTGGCTGGATTATGAGCTGTGTCAATGTTAAGGCCCTTTTTCCTGCTGTGCTGGCGGGCGGAAACAATGTTTTACCTTTTAAGTTCACTGCCTACAATGCACACTTTTTCTTCTGATTCGTTTTCATATCATCCCTTTTTGAGGTACAGCTTCTTCACTAAAGCGGCCCTACTTCCAGATTGCTGTCCCCCAAGTTGTTGCTTCTTTTTGGAACTTTCTTTCTAGGACAGCAGGGACAACACACAGGGAGTTGCGCAAATATGACCACACACTTCCTGCACACCTACTCATTTGTCAATGCTCATTGTTGAAGGAAGCAGAACCTAGACTCAGCTTCCATGCTGTACCATTTGTGAGTTGGTAACTTCAAATGTTTTGCATTGATTTTTGGGTGGATCGCGTGAGCTAGTTGTTTCATGATAGCACTGAATTCATGGGAGCTTGGTATAGTAGAAACCCTGTTTCAAGTTTATAAAGTGCAGATAATCATAGTTGTTGCTCTCTCTAACTTATCTAAAACAATTTAATGCTGCTCTGTCAATGTTTTCTTTTTTTCCTGAAGTTTTGCTGTAATTAAGGATGTTTAGAATGCTGTTCCCTCAAATTAAACTACAATGGAAACGTTCTTTGTTGAGTGCTAGAATGACCACTCATAGTATCTTACCTGCTGCCCTTGGGTGTCTCTGGCAGGCCACTGTCCTTTTTCACATGCTAGCTCCTAATCCACCCCTCTTTTGTTCCTCTTTGACCTACTGTTCTACTTGTGGAACTGAGGTCTCATTTCATCGAGGATCGCCCAAGCTACTACTTCTGCACAGAACCACATGCTCCTCTGCCGCAAGGTCAAGTTCCACCTCTGAATTTATTTGACCAGAATTGATCATTGCTCTCATGCTCTCACAGAGGATCATTACAACTGTATTTATCAGCCTCTTGTACTGACTCTTCCTCTCTTTAAGAAATATCTCAAATTACTCCTCTGCAATCTTTTCGGTCACCTGTATGCTACCCAGCTGCCTCTCATCACTGGGTCAGCTATATTTCAGTTAAAAAAAGGACTGTGCACAAGGGCCTCACTGTGGTCTTCAAATCAGTGCGTGACCTGGTAGCCCCTAATGTCCCACCATCTAGACCAGCCATAGACTAGGTATGCCCTAAGCGACTCATGCAGTCGTTGCTCCATCAGTGTTTTTATTTCTTTAATTTGGCACCCCATTTTACTTGCTACCATAGTAGGGGCAGCTTCTCCGCTATGGTGGAGGAGTGTCACCCCACTGCTGAAAGACAGCAGAAAGCATAAAAATGAAATGATAATAAAATTATTTTATTATCATTTTTATTTTTCTGCTTAGTTAGGGTGGAGGCAGATATAAAATCTTCCAGGTCAGCAGAGAGGAAGAGTGGTAGGTGCACTCTAAACTGACCGGACAAACTGACATGCGCATTTAGAACTCTCCACCCAGGCTGTGTTGCACAGCCAGGTGGAGACCAAGCGCAGACTCCCACTCCCTCACTGAGCGGCATTTCAGCCCGCTCAGGCCAATACCAGTGCTTCTCTCATGCTGGGCAAGAGCATGAGAGAAGCATCTGGATTGGGTGGAGAGGGCATCAAGGCAAGCATAGAAGCTCTGAGGCAGCTGGAGTGGCGGGAGCAGAGGTACACCGAGGCAGCAGGTACATGTTATTTTCTTTTTAAATTATGGTCCTACACCCCCCACCCCCCACCAGCTCTGTGCTTTGCCAACCAGGCCTCCCTGTCAGCAGCCACCACTGACCCTAGTTGAACACTTAATACTTCTATGTGAGCAGGTCACCCATCACACAGACCTTCCACTACACATGCCAATCAACATTTGGGAACAGAAAAGAGGGAGATTTTGGAAAATGATTGAAGCAATATAAATGTCAAGTTAACTGGCTTTGATGAGCAGGAGGGCTATGTTGGCCCATCAGGCATCACTGGTGGCAGGAGGTGCTTGGAAGAATCCTCCACTTACCCCAAGTACTGGACTGATGGTTCCTGGGCAGTCATGTTGTTTAACAATAACTCTCAGGACAATTACTTACCACTCAGTAATCGTTTAGTAGAGTCACTTTCCCCTGTCCCCACCCTACTCTCCCTCTGTATGTAAGCCTTTGTCTATATATGGGTCCAGTGTACTGAGTGACCTTTGTCTCTGTTCAGGCCACCCGCCTGCCAGTCAAGCACTGTTTATGGATGCCTCCATCCTTTATTATTTCCTGTGCACTGCTTGATAATAAAGAGGGTTTTCATTAGTAAATGCATACTGACACAAATTTAAGTGGTATGGATTTTTTTTTATTTGAGCCATCATCAGACTTGAGTAGTATTACAGTGTCCTGGGGACTGAGCAGACATTTGTATCCCCCTTTTCACCCCATTTTACTTTTATATTACAGAAGTGATTTACAGATGCTTGTTTAGCCCCTTTTTAATGCTGATCACACAAGTGCACATTTGCTCCCAAGTAAGGACAAGGGCCCAATACATAATTTACATGGGAGCAAATGTTGCTTCATGCAAATGAGGGACTGCCTTTGCCCCTGCAGTAAAGGTCAGCTGAATAACAAGCAAGGCTACTTTCAAAACTATGAGGCAAATTTTAATGCCCTTGTGCCACATTAACATCATTATTTATGATGTTAATGATGCCCAACGAGGCCAAAATCCCCGTGTCGTATTTACAGTGTTGCGCAATGCACGCATTGTGCCACTCTGTAACCCTTTGTGCTACATTATACCTGAGCCAGACATAATGTATGCAAAGGGGGCGTTCCCCTGTTAGGGAAGCCAGAAAAATGGCATAAGGAAATCTATGAGATTTCCTTGTACCATTTTTTCTGCACTTTTAACGCCTGATCCACAGCATGTACTCTGCAGGAGTAGCGACAATATTTTGGAGCTACTCCTGCAGAGTACATCAATAGCGTAATGAGAAATGATGCTATCGCCCTCACCCTGCGCCATGGTGACCATATTTTAAATACGGTGCACACATGGTGGCGGTAGGGGGAGTTAAGGGGTGCGGGGAAAGTGGCGCTGTACTGGGTGCAGCAGCACTTTGCATAAATCTGCCCCTTTATGTAGCACAACCATCCTATAAGCGTGGCCGCATTTAAATGACAGTCTTGCCATGCGTATGTACAATACCGTAACATGGCACAACATTGAAGCAAATCAAAACACAATGTAGTCACCTGTGTCAAGTGTATTTGCATGTCTTAAGCCTACCTGTGGGTGATGTAGGCCACAAGCTCTAACTTGCATCAGGCCCCCTCCGGGAGATGGGTCCCTATTCAGTTGAAAGGATGAACTGTTCGGATGCTGGCCCTGTATGGCCTACATGGACAAAAACGAAAAGAGGCTCATTAGAAGGAGACTTATTATGACCCTCATTACATGATAAAGGCTATAATCTAAATCCTGTGCAAACTCTTATTTGCCCAGGGACCAGACTAATGAGTTATGTGATATGTATCACCCACATAGATTTCCTCAATTGATTCCAACAGTTTAAATGTGCTGAGCCTTATTGGGAGGGCGGGAAAAAGGCAAAACATTAGGAATTCAGGCCCATATTTATACTTTTTTAGCGTTGTATTTGCGTCATTTTCTGATGCAAAATTGGCGCAAACTTACAAAATACAATTTTGTATTTTGTGTTTTGTAAGTTTGCACTGCTTTTGCGTCAAACAATGACGCAAATGCGGCGCTAAAAAAGTATAAATATGGGCCCAAGTATGCTAAAAAATGATTAGGCGTATCATGCCCCATTTTCATTTTGAAAACTCAGAATAAGCGGAATGTACTACACGTGGTAAATAATTCAACCTGGGGTAATGGTCATTAACACATACGGGAAATACCACCTTATACCACGCAAACTGTAATGAAGGACTATGGGACATATTTATACCCCATTTGCGCCAAATTTGCATAATTTTTTCAACACAAATTTGTCACAAAACTAACTCCATTATTATATTTTGACGTTAGACCCATCTAACGTCAAAATATTGGAGTATGCACCATTTCTTAGATGCGTGGACCTACCTTGCATCAATGAGATGCAAGGTAGGCGTTCCCATCTAAAAAAAATGGTGCTAACCCCATAGCCCCATATTTATCCCCCTGTGCTAAAATGACGCACGGGTAGGAGGAGGGGGTAAATAATGACGCAAAGCTTGCTCTGCACCATTATTTAACACCTGGGTCAGACCAGGCGTTAAGTGACCTGTGGACTCATGTCCATGGTTAAACACCATGGAATGGGTCCACAGGTGCTCTCCTCAAGCCCCAGGAACACCCCCACCACCACCAGCGGGACACCGGAGGATGGGGGACCCTATCCCAGGTAAGTGGGCAAAGTATAGGTAAGTATTTTTTTTTAATGCCATCGGGGGCCCAAGGGACACTGGTTCCCTGTGCTGGCCATTGGGGTGGTGGGCATGACTCCTGTCTTTTCTAAGAGAGGAGTCATGTTGTATGGATGGTTATGTGTCAGAAAATGACCCCAGGCTGGTTAGAGTCATCTTTTTTTAATCTAATCAGCCTAACATATTTTTTTAGTGCAAAACCCCCTTCTCCTATACTGCCAGCCCCACCTGGCTAACGTCATTTTTTTTTTACGCTAGCCCACCCTTTGCACCGGTGTGCACCCGGCTGGTGCTCAGGAATGGCACAAGCCGGTGCTTAACTTTGGAGTGCAAAACTGCGTTAGTGCAGTTTTGCACCAAAAAGTATAAAAATGCCCCTAAGTGTACACCACCAACAAAGTGGGGAAATTTAATGCACCTCCACACAGGACTTTTGAGAGGGTTCCAGGGATCCCACTGTCCCTTCAGGCATCCATCCATTCACAGGCATGTGCAGTCATAAAGTGCACCAGCTGATGGGGTACATTTCTGTAGACTGTCTCTATCCTTTAAAACTTTAAAATTGGGACATTTTTTTCACAGTGAATTACTGACCTGCAGTTTAAAAACCTTTGGTCCATTTAACTGCTGTGCTGTCTCCAGACCAAGTGCGAGTTTGTGCCTGCTCTAAAGAGAGTGCATTTATAGACCGAGCTTACCAAACAGTAAAAGCTGTCTCGTTTGCAAAATACCTACTGCGGGCTTACCTGATATGTACAGGGGCTGAAAGCCCTCCCAATGGTTACAATTCGTAGGCTTTTTTTCTCACTCTAATTTGCTTGCTTCATATTTAATGGCTTTCCTTATCCCAGTTTGTCCATCTTGTGTTTGTCCCTCCCCTAGAGTATAGTCTCCTCATCCAATTGGCTGGCTTCTACCATTCTACTGCTCTCTGTTAGGGATTGTTTTTATTCGTTTTGGCTAAGCACTCCACAAGAGATGCAGCTCTCTACTTCCCTCCCCTATATACTCCAGTCCAGATGTATACCCTGCACTCCATATGTCCCTCTCATATACTTCTCTCCTGCCCCATTTACTCTGCATTGTTCTTGTGCATGTGTGCTTCTCCCCGCGTCCCATGTTGCTGTAACTTTTGAGTGCTGTTGTTCTCTTGTGTGCTTCTCCCTCAGCGCTATGTTCTTCTCTTCCCCTGTCTCAGCACTCTGTGTTCTTCTGTCCTTGGTGTGTGCTTCTCTCCTACCCCATTGCTGCTCTCTCCCTTATGTAATGAGGTCTCCTCGCCAGAGCATGCTCCCCAATCCCTTCTCTGTTACCCGACTCAAACCTTCCATTCTTGTTTTTATGTGCACCTCGATGCTAAATAAATCTAAATTTTTTTATTTACTAATTCAAGAGGCCTCTCCCATCTTGGACTGGTTAATAAAAAATAAAAGCCATGGTGTCCATGTCGCTCTGATGCATGTGCATGCATACATCATCACGCATGTGCTCACCAGTGGAATGACACGGCAACCTGCAGCGTTTGAGTTATGCCTTTTTTTATTTGTTTTTATGATGTCGGATAGCAAGTATACGTGGAATATCATCAAAAGACATTGACAAACCCACTGTGTCCCGAAGGCAAGACCTTCTTTGGCTTTGACAATGCTTTTAGATCTGGGTTTTGACACCACAACTGTCAATCCGACCTATCGGGCTTGCGTGCCCGTTCTAACCATTAGCTTTCTTCAAAAGCCACTTTCAGCCATTGGCTTGAGTCTTCCTGCTCTCTCATTCTGGCTGTGGCCTACCTGAATTGCCTTTGAGATCATGTCACTGATGTGGCATCTGAAATGGTTCAGATCCCACCTAGCCCACTTTCTTGCCTGAATGTCCTTTTTATGCGTAAACCTTCCAGCTGGTGGTGAGGCGCTTGGATGTTAGTTATACCCTGCACGTTGAGACTTAGGTAGGTTTAGTATTGCACGTATTATATACACTGCCCAGTGCACCAGTCCACGACTTCCCGGCAGCCCCTGCAGGGGCTCCCTTCAAAGGCCGTCTAGACGCGCTGCACTCCCCGTTTTCCACGATGCTGTCTGTGAGTGATTAAAGGTTTTGTTTTGAACTCCAGCTCTACGTTTCCTGCCATGTGGGAAGCTTCCAAAATATGATTAGCCTACCCTCAGCTGTGGCGCAGTCGTATTAATACTGCCGGCTGCTGCAGAAAGAACCCCACAGAGAGGATGATCTGTAGAAGGAGCTTGTCAACCTGCCCCCTACGAAAGTGAAGAAGAAATACCAGTATGTGAGGGAGTGGGAGTGATTCTCTCTGTGTGCTCTGGTGTGTGACTGGCTGTTAGTGAGCCTGGATGATGACGTGCATGCTTTAGTGATGGGGGAGTGTGCATGAGTGACTGATACTCTTTGTAATTGTATTTATATAGCACTTACTACCCCTGATGAGGAGTTTAAGTGCTTTTTGGTGAGTAGCACATTACTCCAGTACCCAAAGGATTTGTGGTGGATTAGTATAGGGAGATATAAGTTGTTAATTTGAGGGGTGGACATGCAAGTCTGTTAGTTTGATTGAATAGGGTAAAGACGGGATAGTGGAGGGAAGATTCTACATAGTGTTATTTGGGAGTTCATATTAGTTCCATGCGGCTTGGGGTGAGTCAAAGGAGGTATGAATGAGGGCAGAGTCTAGAAAGGGTTATTAGGGAAACCATTGTAGTGAGATGAGGTTTGAGTGAGTCAAGGAGGGTATGTGTGGTGAGGATGAGTGCCTTTTGTAACCAAATGAGGGAACAAGAGTGTGAGTGATGGTGACTACATCATGGTCAAAGTGTGTGAGTGAAGGTGATAGTTGGGCCAAGTATTGGAAAGTGTGTAGGAGTGAGTGACTGTGAGCTAGTGGGGAGAGTGTGGTGGAGTGACCAGTAGGTGGGCAATTTTAAGAGTGTGGATGAGTAAAGTTGAGAGTGCGCATAGCATGAGAGTGTGGGTGAGGTATGCGCACTTTCTAGTAGTTGTGAGTGTTGGTGAGTATAAATGTCCAGTATAAACATAAATTAGTTTTACTGTGGTACATGATACCATAGTAACATAGTAAGTACACCTTCCATGTATTGTGCTTTCACTACCCATATTTATGGTACTCAGTTGTATGACCTCAGACGAAAAGCGATGATTCAAACATGCACGTTTAAGCCAGTGGCGAGGGTTTAACTAACACCTGTCACACTATTACTCTAGCCAATGAGTTATAGCGAGTGGGTGAGTTATGGTCAGACAGGGAGTGGGTGATTATGAGCGTGTGAATGAATGATGGCATAAGCGCAAATGAGTGGGAGTGTGTGTGTGACTGATGGTGTGTGCACGAGAGAGCAATGAAGAGCATCTAAGTGATGAATACTGCTAGGCAGTGGTGAGTGTGGGTTACGGTTCAGCAATGATTTTCTCTGATTTTTGTACAAGATTATGACAAATAAGAAATGGAAAGTGAAAATGTAAGGGGCATGGTTTGTAAAAATAGAACACATATTCTCAAAGACACAATAGTACACAATGTAAGCTTAGCATGACCTTTGAAATTAATTTGCTTTACGGGTTCTTGTTTTCTTTGTCAACAATATTTGTCAGTGCAAGAAGAGTGGTTGATGCTTTTGGAACTGACATCCTTCATAATATCAAAATATTAGTGCAATAATATGATAATATGTTAATTTTTTCAGTCTGTATAAGTCCTATCTTCAGAAATTGACTCATGAAGGTATGACCTGTGTGACTTTGCAATCACCTTTTTAATGTAATAACATGTATCGCTAGCTACCACTGTAAAAGTGAACTCTTTGTGGAGGCCACAACACATAGTCATTGACAGCAGAGCTTCAACTAGGTCTAGGGGAAATTTGCATTACCCCCGCTTTTTTAGTGCAATTTCAATAATTTTGGATGACTCTTGTTAGTCGAAATTCTCGAAATTACGCTATTACATGCTGTTCTCAGGAAGATTTTACAGAGATTGCGCCATTCGTGGTAAAATTAACCCCGAACGAACAGGAACAATGTGAACAAAGCGGCTATTCTTTGGGGTGCTTTTGCTCTTTTGCATTCATTTTCTGCGTGGAATAAAGCCTTGCATCCAAAATGATTGCAAGGACACAATTCATGCCAAAATGTAGTACCAAGCGCCGGGTTTACATTTTGCGTATTTACTCATACTTTTGAACAGTTTTGCATAATTCTTCCCAAATGTTACATTGTAACTCAAAAACAAATTATTCGAATTTTGCATCTTCGAAAAATGTAGTATGATCCGAAAAAATAAACATTTTCCTCTAAATTTTTCCAGGTGTTTGTATTTAGAAAGATTTTTGTAGAGTATGTGATTGCCAAAAGAGACATCCTGGTGCTAAAATGAGGTTATCTTACCAAATGGTGACCTGCTGCTTAATAACCAGATCTTGAGTTTTTTTCCCCTGAACTTTGGAAAATCACTATTGTATTAACTTCAATTTTGACCCAGTCTTGCATTTTTAACAGTCACCAGCAATAAGCATTGTAGAATTGTGTTTTATGTGTTGACATCTACTTTAGTTTTCAGATGAATTGTGACCTCATTCAGCAGAAGACCCCTTCAGTCTATTCTTGCTATAATACTGTTACAATCTTCAAGAATGATCATCTGCCCATAGAAAGTAGCATCGGTAAGGACCCGAGGGAAATGTGTAGACATTTCCACAGGGGTATGTAGAAAAAGCAAACAATTGAAAATGGGGAATTAAAAGAATGAACAAAGAATATCAGAAGATAGAGTGCAAAACAGGTGTGTAAAAAAACGAAGTGTGGGGAAGTAAGAAAAATATACAGGAAGAATGAAATAAATGTGTTTTTAAAACTGTCCGGCTCATGTTCCAACAAAAGGAGGAAAGGGGAAGAAATACGAAATAAAATAAAACAGATGTCCGCAAACGTGAACTCAAGCCAGCAAATTCCTGTCCGAACGAGTCAATAACAGGAAAACGTGGGGATTCATGAAGGAAAGAAATTACAGTTTTGGCAGCGAGGGATGAGCTCATTTACACCAGAGAGAATCTGATTCGTGCAACTTTTCAGTTCCTGCAGAAATTACCTTTAATCCAGAACCTCAGAGGTGGCTCTTACATTGATCTTCCCACAAAACCACCCACTGAGGCCTTCATCATAACAGGAGTAATGAGGGCGTTTGGGGTGTTATTGACAATAAAGAGATGTTTATTGTTTGTTACCCAACTCAATGGAGTTCATTTTATCAATCTCAGAATGGGTAAACGGGTGGACAAAGCCAATACTATTGAACCGGGAACCATGGCATCATCATTATCATCATCATCATCATCACAAATGTCTACTTCCCTATTAATTCCACATTCCCAGGAAGAAATCTATCTAAAAAGCTCTTTATCACCATCGCAAAGTCTACCGCCATCCGACACTGCACCTCAGTAATAAAGGCTACCATAGCAACATCATAAACAAAGGATCTCTCTTGCCGGTTTCCACAAACCCTGTATCTTCAACATTTCTCAAAATCACTCCAACGAGGTTTATCATTACTGCAGGAGACCAAACCCACTCCACCTAGCATTCCTCGTAAAACAAAACCACCCTACACCTGGCATTCATCCACAAAGAAATGCCACTCTCACATGAGCTTCATCATTATCACATCATACCACTTTGAACTGCACTACCTTCATCGTCATAAAAGCAAAATCCTACTTCATCCTCACACAACATCATGTTTTTCCAGTCGTGTCATCACCTGAGGCCACCGCACAAAGGCCCTTATTATTGCTTCGGAAACCACCCTTTGGCCACCACTCCAAGGCAATCTTTATCACACTGCATGTTCATAATTCTTCCAGTTGCCATCATCAAGATTCGCTGCCTTCGATTTCTCAAACACGCAGATTAGACTCAGGATCCACCTCTGGTCATGGTACTCACTCTCTGAACATAGGTATTATTATTTCGCATAAGAACCAGCAACCTTCTACTTTTCACTTTGCTGTACTTCCTCAAAGAAACATGCCACTAAGCAGAAAAGAAAAAAAACGGGATTTCCTACTAGACTTTGAACTCTTAGTCACAGGGGTAAATGTCATGATTCAGGGAACAAACTACAAATTTAGGATGATGCAGGAGTTACTTTAATTTCTAACTAGAAGCTAAATAGCTGTCAGGCCTTGTTATTGCATTGTTTGCATAAGACTATCCAGACCACTCAAAAAAACCTACACAGAATACAAATTAAGGTCAACTTGATGCACCTGATCATAAATAAATAAGAGCTTGCAACGTGCCAACCAGGTAAGCCCACCAGTCTGTCGTGGAATAAATAATGCAATGCAAAGCATGTACACCATGCAGAAGGCCTTCTAACTCCAGGCCTGTGACCATCCACAGGAGCTGGACCCACATTACTTTCCCAGTAGCAGTTTAGAATTAGGTCTGGACTAAATTTTAATTATCAACGAATTCCCTGAAATTACACGTGAACCAGTGGGGAACTGGATCGGAGAGAAAATGCCTCACAAAGAGGTATTTTGTATTCAAACGATGTTCTGCTGGTATCCCCTGTGTCTGTTTAATGCAATGGGCACATTTGAATAAAAATGGTGTGAGAATAAAAAAATCACATTTTACAGCAAGAATGTAATTTGGCAAAATGTTCAGAAAATTTGGTCAGTAACAAATCACGTGATTTCATCCGGTCCTTTTTATAATCAGAGCACAGCATTTTGGTCTGACAAACTAGGTGAGATGGAAAATATAAAAGTAGGGAAACCTAGCACTCATCTAAGAAAAACCATCAAGCTATTTCTGAGCAATCAACTGGTTATCCAAAGATTCAAAAAAAGTTGTGACACTTCTTTATTATAGGCAGTTCTGTACTATACCTAAACCGTACCAAGTGTGTCATTCTATCCATAACTCTAACCTTGACAATATACATAATTGCAATTACAATATACTTAATTATATTAATTGTAAACCTAATCTCTTAACCCTTATCTCATCTCTAACCTTAATCTTGTGACTAGTTCTAACCCTACCTCTAAACGTAACCCTAACATTAAAAGTATATAGCCTAATCCTTACCGCTAATCCTTACCTTTCCTCTATTCCTACCGTAACTCTTGCCCAAAACCTAATGCAGAACTTTACCCTCACCAAAACCTTATCTCAATGCTTACATTAACCCTATGCCTTACTTGTTTTTGTATGTTTTTTGCACTTTTATTTTTTTACCCTTGCTTTTTCTCTATAATATTTGTTTTTCTAACTTTTATTTTTTCTGTTCTGAATGTTGTCATTTTCACTATTTATTTCACCATTTAGATCCAATATCAAAATAATAAAACCTATATGCTCCAGTCCTTCCAGATGCATCCAAGTAAATTGTATAAAGTACTACCTTCCTCAGAATTAACTTGGTTCA
Organism: Pleurodeles waltl; assembly: GCF_031143425.1. Lineage (NCBI taxonomy): Eukaryota > Metazoa > Chordata > Amphibia > Caudata > Salamandridae > Pleurodeles > Pleurodeles waltl. Next base: position 638,212,066 of record NC_090446.1, on the reverse strand, counting down.
CTGCCAGACTCGGGAATTATTAGATCAGCTGCAAGACATGAAGCGCCCAGATTCAACTCTCTGGTCAGAGTGCTGTTTAAAATGGCCACTACCTGGTCCAACCACTGTCTACCAACGCCCACCAACCACAACTCGACCAAGTGTTCTGATGTAGCCATGAGATATCACGAGTTCCTTGGAAAACAACTAAATAACAAAACATAACACAATCATATCCCCGCCTGCCCTTCATTATCTCATACGATACAGCTTCAACATTATTCAACAGTATTCAACATCATTCCTACATGATCTTGCTCATCATCCCACAAGACCATTCCCCATTTATTATTCCTCATTTGTTATTCATATTATCATTGAATTCATCAATTCATTCAACGCCATGCTGTTCTTCATCAACACAACAGTGTTCATTATCAATGAAACATCACATCTTCCTCTGATGTGGCTGTCACCAACATTTAACAATATCTCTCACAAGTATCTCATTGAACGCAGAAGGCCAACCATCATGCCTTTCACCATCATTGTACAAGGCCACCTCTCCATGGCCTCCATTATAGTACGAGGCCAATCCTCGTTTCTTCACCAACACGTTTGATCTACTGCATCAAACAATATTGGTGCACTGATGCTAAGTGTCCTATTTGATGGACACAGAAACTGGCTTATTTTCTTATGTACTGATTTATTGAACAATTGAAAAATGTTCATGAAGACCAGAGTCAATTCATTGTGCATAGCCTTCAGTGAAGAAACTATTATGGGAAAGGAAATAGCCTAAGTGGAAAGGATGAGTGTAGAGACAGTGAGGGGTCAAGATTTACTGGATGTGTCAATGCAGAATTGTGATTACGTATGTCCATTGATCAAAGAAGAGGCAGGTACTTGTTCCTGAAGGGCAGTGGTTTCACGCTGATTGCTGCTGAGATTGTCAGATGCTTAAAACGAGAAGTGCTGCAGCTTTACAAGTCTTTGCCCAAAAAGGTGGCAGGTGTCATTAAAATGGGGGTCTATGGATTGGGGCAAAAAGACAAGCAGATCGCATTGCTGTGTTATTTTACCACCTGACTGGAATCTTAATACACTTAAGAGGTTGGATCTTCCCATGAAAGAGACTGTTCAAATAAATTCGAACAAATTCAGACTAAACCATTACGAGGAACCCATATTCTCCTATAAATTCTTACATTTCACCACAATCATCCCTGATAGCAATATATACACATGGCCAAAAAGAGGTACACTTTGCTCCACCAGAATTTCAAAGAATGCAACGCAATTTAACTCAAATCTAGCACATGATGCTTTTTTTTGCTCCTTTTTTAAAAGCCTGCGACATTGATGACATATTGCATACTGATTCTAGTTTTTCTGGACTCGGCGTTGTTGGCCAAGGTATCTGTAATCTAGTACCAAAAAGGATATTTAAATGGCTTTGAGTCCCTTCCTCGAGTTCACTTTAGATGTGACTGTTTGTCCCCTGGTGAGGTCTGTCTTGTGATGTATCTGACCATCCCACTACTAGGTTTGCTTCACACTTAGGAGCCATCTTAATAAACACTGACACCGTGTTGAACCTGGTGGGTGCCCTACTGTTAGAAAACAACTCTCAATCTTTAAAATAAACATATACCAACCTTAACCACGACCACATATCCCCCCACCACATGTGCAGTTGTCTCTCCCTCTCCTTCACTTCATGCGTAAACGCAGCTATACCTTCGCCGTGGCACAACATGAGCACACTGCTGAACATGCAAGGCTGTACATTACTCTTACATGGATCGCACTGCAGTCACACATCTCTCCATGCATACACCAGTGCCTTATTACCTTCTTTGTCACAGCTTCCATCCGTTTCCCTTCACTACACACCATAGACACAAGAACACAAGCACAATAAGAGCAACGGACTGGTCATCACCCACAACGGGGACACATTGTGAACACAGGTCACACCATCTACCACACCAGAGTTTATTTTTATCTGTGATTGTAGGTTGTGGCATCTACACTTATTTATAGGAAACTAGAGGAAGGCAGATAAGGGAGAAAGAAAGAGTAAGAGAAAGATGGGAAAACAATTATAAAAGGGAGAAGCCAGAGTTGAACAAGAACTTGCTGCAGGGAGCTAAAGAGACAGTAGTGTACAGTGGTGGAAGGAAGAGGCATGAAGTGGAATCAAAACTAGACAGCCTGAATGTGTATCACAATCGGTATGTGGTAGCAACATGAAAAATATGGTCCCACATTGTTCACAAATGGAGCACGTCTGCACAGAAAGAAACGTGTGCTCTCCATCCCTAAATGCACATCAGCGCCTTGTCATGGGTACAACGGAATGTTCGGCTCCTCGAACGCCTCATCCTTGACGTGAACTCCAGGGCTCACTCTAAGGCCGAGTAGTGATGGCGGGAGAGACGGGGGAGTGTGGATGGCGCCCGGCTACAGGAAACGCCGAGGACCCTCCAGATGCGTGCAGCTGTGCTGTGTGAAAAGAACAAGAGTTTGGGGCGCGAGGCCTTTGAAGGAGATTGTTACCAGAGGCTTCTAGGGAACTCCAGCCTCTCAGAGCTTGGCTGAGTTCCCTTTCTCCCCTCACGGACCCTCTTCAGCGGAGTCTCTGCCCCCGCGGAGCGGCACATTTTGGAAGCGCCCTTCCAGCAGGCACCGACGTTCGATCTGAAGTGTGTCTTTGACGAAGGAATGCAGTTATGAGGGGAGTCGTGAGTGTTTTGTTTAGCCCATTTCAAAGTGATTTTTCACGATTAGTTTCGGCTTTGGGTACACGTTTTTTGGTATTTATCTGTATATTGAAAATAAACCGGCTGTTACAGCAGTTTGTCATCTCACTCGTTCTGTCCCTCACCCTTCCCTCCCTCTTACCGCCCCTTTTACGTCCTCTTCGCCAACAACGCACACACTAATGCCCCTTTTACCCCGTTTAATACTCTTGCCTCCATTAAAGGCAGGGTCACTGGAATTATGCAGCATAATGCAGCACATTTTGTTATCCTATTACTTCATTATTTTGTCATTTTTACCCTTTTTGACAGTCTGGGTGCAGGTTTCACATCATTAGTACCAGTTTATCACGTAAATATAGCAGTAAACAACAGAAAGGTGGGTAGTCAACCTTTGTGAAGGGCCTACCGCTGTACAGCATCACATGCTGCTGCATTTTAGTAACTTTTGATCCGTTTAATGCTAGAAACAACATTCTTTGGTTAAAATCTGCAGAATAATCAGGAGGTGATGGATAATGTGCAAATGAGGCAAATCCATAATTACTCATAAAACGCCGCAAACACAAATCTTTGATTAGCAGGTCACTCGTCTTGTGCAGCCTGCCCCATAGTGTCTGTAGTTTGAATGCTCCATTATGTGATGGCAAAAAGCATGAGATTCCTGTTACCTTTCTTGTAAAGTTCAATATCTAAGTGAAGTAACAGTGCACGCTCGTCTTATCATATCGTAGATAAGCAACAGCACTTGATGTCTCAGAGCAATGACAGATTTTGAGGACACACAAAAGTAGTCACGACTTATTTATATGCAGAAGAGTGACAAACCTTAACATCACCTGATGACAACACAGTTCAACAGCAGCTCGTTACCTGAAAACAGAGCACTGGCAGCTGCTGATGACCTCAACGAGCCGCGCCAGGTCTATATGACGTCAAATAGGAGCAAAAGATTTTAACATCGCAAAGCAGCAATGGGTCCTGATGACACCAGAGACAAACAATAGCTCTTAGTATTTATTAATATCATCGTAAAGAAAAGAAAACCTCTTGTTAAAGCAATGCTGAGGAGCACTTGCCTTGTCTAACATTTGAGGGACAGCTCCTCACATTCGTGTAGTAACGGCTTCTGATGGAATCACTTAGTGGTAATCTTTTCTGATGACATCACACAGCAGAAACATATTATGACCATGTGGCACAGCACTCTTGGGGGCACATAAAGGAGCAATATATTTTGATGACACCACAGAGCAGCCTAATGTATAGGCATCACAAAGAAACACCACGCCCCTTGATGGCATCACAAAGCAACATCAGCGCTGCTGTCATTGCAGTAGTCAGTGCTCTATGACTGAGCATCAAAGGGCATTCGTGACCTCACAATTGCAAACACCAAAAACCATCGCTACAGAGCCTAAGATCTCAGAGTGCACTGTGCAAGAAAACTGACACTACAAAAAAGATAACAAGTATATTTTAGGCCATCTCCTTACTTTAATTCCCAGGGCTTCTAGAAACACTGTGACTATCAGAGGCCCATAGCCGCCAGGACCTAAAGATGATTTGGTATGGGTGGGGCGGTGGGGAAGGCAGTGTGAGGGAATGTGGGTGGGAGACTCAGGCCCTCTTTTTCATAAAAAAAAACAGCACTCTACGCCCTAGACGAAGATCACTGTAGCTGCGAAGTTCCACATCGAGGAACAACTCAACCGGATGGTAGTCGATGCTTTCAGCTCTTGTAATACCTGACCTCTTCCGCGTGTGCTCTTTCTTATGGCTTTGCCTTAAAACTCTGCTGCACATTCCCACAGTTTCCAAGCTGATACACAGCCACTGCCTAGGAGGAAGTGGGGAGGCCCGGGGTGGCGCGGGAACGACTTCCGGGTCCCGTGGGACTTCTCTGGGAGAACACTGTACTCGAATCAGGAATGTTGCCTGTAAACAGAACAGCAGGACCCATGTCAGAGGCCTGGCTCACACGCTCCTTTCTTCCTGTGGGAGTGGCGGGTTGAGAGAACAGGGTATAGGCCTGAGAACGAGGAACTGAAGCGGAAAGGGCCGGGGCGCTCTCCTCACCGCTGTAAGATGGAGTTAAAGGCAGCACTTCTTTGGCAATGTACAATTGATGTAATGTCATTGGTCTTTATACCTGACCCTTCCTATAAGGGCAGGGCCTGAATGGGAACCCAAAGCATCCCTGGCAAATGTTGTCAGACCACACCTCCTTAGGGTGCATAGCAAGCAAGCCTGATCACTACAATGGGGCTTAGGCCCCCCCCCCCCAAGAATATTTGGTAAAAATAGCAAAAAAGGTGCATACTACAACACATTATTTGTTATATATTGACTTTTTAAAGCATAGTATATAATAACCTGACAGTGCACCAGGATACAGCAATCTTTATTGGGGTCCTTTAATGATTCCTTCACCATCACCCTCTAACAGTGCTTCCCATCACTCCGTAGTCCCCCTCTCACATGTATTTAATATGTTTTATAGTGCCTCTCTTACCAGTGTAGGGTATTGGAGCACTTTACAACACAAACATATCCAGTGACACTGAATCATGTGTGAAAAGCAGTTTATAGAAAATTTTACATAAGACAAAGGGGACTACCAGGTGTAGAATTCACATGGCATCCATAATGGTAGGCAATCCGATCTGGGGAAGCATTTACTCAGGATTCAGAACGTAACACAGTGGTTAGGGTTTACTTTACTGGTGATTTATTTCTACCCAAACAAACTGTTTTTTAGCAACGTTAGGATAATTAAAGACTGGGAAAAACATAATTGTCTAACTGTTTTGGATGCAGCTCTTTGATGTCAGTTCATAGCTCATTGTACTAGATTATGAATGTAATTTATGAACTGCAAAGTAACAAAATTAGCTCTGTGACAAAAGCAGAATCCCACTGAGGTACTCACATGAAATACTGTTCTGTGATCTGCATATTATGCTTTCTTTGCAGAAGGCATATTAACCCTCTGCGCCACCTTTAATGAGTCAAAACTGCCACTAGACAAAACCCTGATCTTTCTCCAGCAGATCCTTCAGTCACCAAAGTTACTTTGGAACTTTTACTGTTGCCTCAAAACTATTAGCAATACAAGAAACTGCTGCAGTGCTACAAACCTGTCCCTCCCAATGAGAAAAGAGGCCCCCCACACTTTCAACCTCCCGGGGAAATGCCCGATGCCCAGTCCTGCCAGCCTAGCCTTGTGTAAGGGCAACACATGGGAAGAGCTTATTCTACATATCCAGAAAAACACAGCCACAGATCATTTGTTTGTGGACAAAAATCTCCCACCACAGTTATTTTTCCCTTCTAGACTTGTGACATACAACATTCTGGTATCCAATGGTTAGCATCCGTATGGACATCTCAAAAGCTGTATCTCATTTTCCTTTAGGCAAGCACCCCCTTTTCGTGCATGGACAATTGCTAACTCTCACATTAAAAAAATAAAATAAATGAGAGCGCTTGTGCTAGTGCACCCACACTCTGCTGCAAGGGAACAGACCACATTTTAACTATGAATAGGGTTTCCTGTTATATGGTATTTTTTTTTTTACATTTCTGCTTGTATTTATCCTATAGTTGTGCTCATTTTATCCATATTCAGCCATACTTATTTTGTGTTCGATGTAAAAACAAAGTGCTATGAGTATATTTCCAATTTTTTTTAGCCAATAAATATTTACTTACGTTAGAATGTTCAGCTTGTTTTTGCCGTCTACAGTACAATTCAATCATATGAAATCATGATCATTGTAGAAATGCTCAGAAAGCTTTATCCCTACAATTATTTTAACTTCATTGGGAAGACGTTTTTCTATGTTTTTTTATCTTTACCTTTCAATTTGTACAACTACTCATCTGTCACCCGTGACTAAAAGTAGTGACTTATCCAAAAGATAACCCCTTTTCTGTATTTTTTCTATATTTAATAAAAAAACACAGACAGGAAAATAGATGGTTTTCTATCTGTATTTATCTGTAAAAATGGAAAACTGCCAGACATAACTATGGACAATATTCTTTGTTTAAACATTTATCACTACTCAGCTCCTGGAAAGTGGACCAACATTTTTAAGAATAATTGCTCAGTACCACTCTCAAAGACCAATTCTGGGCAGAATCCACATCTGCGGAAACCACCTCCTACTGCAAACGCTAATCCATCATATCCGTTGTCAGCATGCTCCCAGCATTGCAGCACACGCTACAGTTTATGGGGCATATTATGAGGGTTGTTGCATCGCTTTTGCACCATTCAATGTAATGCAAGCACGATGCAAGCTCAAAATGCAATTTATGAAGCCAGGCAAGGTCACCTTGTATAGTCCTGAGTGGCTTCATAAATATTGAGAAGAGCAACGCTGCACAAATCGCTGCGTTGCGTTACTCTGCCCCAGTGAGATGTTCACTGGGTATTGCAAGGGTGTTCCCATGCAACAGTCATAGATTTTGACGCATTCCCAGATTTACCAGAAGTGATGGACCTGGAAATGCGCCAAAAACCAGGTCAAGTGTAACGAGGAAAAATATCTTTATTGCTCCTTGTTACTTTCTCTTTGTGCTGCTTTCTGCAGCCCGCATAGAAAGAGGAATGTGCCCCTTCCTGCACAAAAACAACCAACCCGCCCTACAACGGAGGTCACCCTTGCTACATGTGTTATAGATCATACTTTTGATATAACACACGTTTGCCAATTAATTGGCCCCTTAGCGTGTGTTATGAAGGGTTATCCATAGGGCTGTTTCATGCCCAAAATAGGGGGAGTGGTGGTATTTAGGATGTTGGGTTCCGAATGGGATGGATGGGTCATTACACTTTGCTGGTCAAGGTGTGGTGCTTTTAGAGTTTTCTCTGCAGTGTGTCTCAGTGTAGGAGAGGTCTTCTCAACCCCCGCCCAGCCCGTGTCAGTTGTGTCCATCTGCTTGGGGTCTCAGTACACCTCCTGCTGTATGAGATACAACTAAGACTATTGCAGGTGTTACCGGAGTTTTTGCTTGACTAAGTGTGTGGGACATACGGGCTGGTTGGACACTGAATGGTATAGTTCATTCTGTTCCACTCACGCATTACACCAAGATACAGTAAAAGGTCACCAGTGTCACTTGCGTGGCTTAGTGGAGCCGCCCAGCGTCAGGCTTTGCGGGGCTCGAGTTAAGCTCCTCTCTCATTAAGCACCAGCCAGTTCTGGGATGCGCATATATGTTTTCATAATGCTGCAAAAAGGCACACACGTCCAGGAATCTGTTTCCCTGGCATTTCTTCTCCACGTAGTTGCCTGCATATTTGTGCTCGAGGTCTGTACACTTTGTGTTCGGAAACTTTATAAACGGCCATTGCTATTATTATTAAAATTCTGATTATAAGTACCTCTTGCTTTGCCTCAGAATGCTTGGTCCTGCTGCTATGGCGATTCTAGGTTGCTCGCCCTCTCTTCGTCAGAACGGATGAGCACTTGGTGGTTCACTTTAACATGGACCTCCTGAAAGGCCAGAACCTGCTCCTCATTTTTTCTGTGGTATTGTAAAATATCCCAGAGAAAACCACAAATCCCTCGCCTTCGGCCTTTGGACCAGGGCCAGCCCCCAGACTGGAGCACTGGGCCCGGAGACCAGGGATATGACCATAAAAGGTGGGGTTGCCGTAGCAGCCTCTGGTGTCACTGAAGAAGGCTGCACCATATTTAGATGACAGTGGCGGGCCTTCTGCTGAGATTAATGAAAGGGGAATGCAAGGTGACCAGGAGTATCATTTTTCGGCTTCACTTCCAGCGCCACCACTGCTCCATTCCCCACAACCCCGATACAACTAACAACACTGAAGAGTTGAAAAGAGACATTTTGATGGGAAAAGTGATACTGCAGATCAACTCGTCGCAAAGAGTTAAGGTCAAAAATGAAAAATAAAACAAAATGGATAACGAGCAATGTGGAATAAAAATAAGAAAATTTCAAGAGCTACATATAGCTTCCTGTACACTAATTCCTTAGGTCACGCAGTAGCGTGCTACTTGCCGAAAAGCGCTTCAAAACCTTGTCAGGGGTAGTAAGCGCTATATAAATACAATTACAATTGCAATAGTACCCACTTCCTCTCCATAGGACCCCACTACCTCTACATATCACTCCCTCCCTCTACATAGGAATCCCTTCTTCCACAAGACACCTCATTTCTACATAGGGCCCCTTCCAACTTCCTTTCTTCCTGTCATTCCATCTTGTTTGCTTTCTCTATAAACTATCTTGCTCAAATTAAATTCAATTGAACTTTACTGAAACAACAAATTAAGTCAAAAATTAGATTGACATGTATTCAAGAAATGTCACATATTTTCACTTTCATGCAAGTAAACATACTCATATATTTACAGACACCCTCCCACCACACGTCTTGGTGTAAATGTATAGAAATAATGATAAATCTGGAGATCTGCGTATGCGCCGAGCATCAGCAGATAGAAAGCAGGATTAGAACACTGTAGAATCCTTGCCCGAACACGGGAAAATATGGGGGTCTGATTGGTGCTGTGACTAGGAGAGTTTTTCAGTGTTACCCTTTTTTTGGATCACCACTGACTGCTTTTGAAATGTTTCTGTATTTGAAATATCATATAGTATATGCAGAAAAAACTGCTCTAAAAAAACTGCCTCAATCTTTCGACAACTCTGCTCATAGAACACTATGGGGCTCATTTACAAACCACTTGCGCCGCCATAGCGTCATTTCTTCTGATGCTACGGCAGCGCAGAACAGTCCCCCACCCGAGCTGCATTCACAAACTGGTGCAATGAGACCAATGTGCCAATTTGTAAACCTTTGTGCCATGTTATACCTGCACCAGGTATAATGTATGCAAGGGGGGTGTTCACCCGCAAGGAGGCCCTTAGGAATGGTGCAGTGAAATCTAAAAGATTTCACTGCATCATTCTAGCATCATTTTTTAACACTTGCTCAGGGCAGACATTAAAGTGACGCTGTGCTTTGTTCTATGGGTCCCCCCTTAACTTTGCTGGACTAGCATCAACATTTTTTTCGGCTAGTCCATCAAAGCTCCACCAATGTGTCAGAAATTCTGACGCAGCTGTGCTAACGAGCGCAATGGTGCACTGTACTGTAAAGACAGCACTACCATGGTCTCGTTAGGTGGGCGCAGGGTGGTGCAAGCAATATGGCACATCATGAGCTATGAGCCAGTTTCGTGTAAATGAAGTCCTACATCTCCACATGATAGTATTTACCATCCACAATTATTTGTGCATTGCACCCTTAGACCCCCAGCTTTTGTACTGTGTTCGATTGTTTTCTAGCTACGTCTGGGCTATACAAATACCTATACAAACATACATAATAGCATACACATAGTAAATGTACACTTATGCATACATAAATAAACATGTATATGTACATACTCACACATGCTAGGGCCAAACACATTCTTTACACATACTTGCGCCTACGCATTCACTTATACATTCAGATAACGTAAGCAGCTGTAAATGGACATCTTTGCGTGTTGTACGATAGGATGTCATAGATCTCACAGCTTCCTTTCTTGTCATTTGTTGTTTTAACTGATGTGACATATTTTTTTGATCTTCTACGCTATCAGTTCTTAACCTTTTGACTTCTGTGGACCCTCTCAGGCATTACTGGAAGTTGGGGACCTCCGGCCCAAGCAAATTGTGTGGTTTGAACATTAAAATAATATACAAAACCAAGCGTACACCAATATACTTACCAACTATTTTAGTTTAATTCACAATCACATACAGAAAAAGATTTAAAATTCAATTTTGCTTCATTTGTATATCCCTTATTAGTTTTATTGCATTGATTTTAATATTATTTATTATAGAAAACACCTGTGGACACTTGAGTTGTCCTCGAGCACGTCCAAGGATCCTCGGACCACACGTTGAGCGCCACATCTATTCTGTCCATCCTGTCATTGAAAATCTTGATGGAGTCCATTAAAAGCTACTTAGGAAGGCTAGAAATTCAGACTTTGTGTTCAACCTGCCAATATTTTGGAAACACTTTTTTATCTTAAACCTAAATGTTTGAGGGCCTTTCGTGGCAGTTTGTCTGATACTCTGTGTAAATGCAAGTTTAAAATAATGACTTGAATATTCACAGTGCTTTCTGTCAAAGACTGGGACCTCGTAGCACTACCATTTTACAAGGCACTATTTCCCAAAGCTTCATTCAGGCTTCAATTCTGTGTCTCTCTGGTTACACGGACAGACATCTGCAGTGACGGTATTAACCAACAGAGTTTTCTTAATGTACAAAAGTCCATTCCCTACTGATTATCTCAACTTTTCTTTCTTTTTCATTTAGGCTGTGCATTATTTTAAATGTAGTTACCTGAGGGAGAAAGACCCAAAAAATAGTTGCAATATATTTTGTTTTTTAGCCGTGCCTTTGACCTCGCAGTTACGCTCACTGATCGCCTCCTCATCCATCTCAACATCAGAGTTCCCTTGCTTTTCTTAATACACTTCGACCGCTGGCTTAGACAACTTCAAAATATTTCACACATTGAGGTTCTGCTGTGGTGTGTAGCACCTATGCAATATGTAAAATACCAGAAGAAATAAAAAGAGTTATCCAAGTTTGCACCAGCTTCAAGGAAGCATTATTTTTAATGCAAAGCCCAGTCAAAAAAAACTGGTTGCTATACAATGCCCAATTACCAACCCTCTTGATGTCAAGTAGTGCAAAGCGCTATTTGTACTAAAAAAAGGATGCTTTTTAAAGAGCAAGAAAAGATGCCCTGAAAAGCAGATCCCCTATACAGACTTTGCGTGTCTTTGTTGCGTTGGTAAGTCTTGATACATCTGCCCCACAGTTCACCAAGTGGAAGCATCCGGCCTCTAGAATTGGTTGAGTATATATTTGTATTCTATACGTGTTACCCCACGGATATGGCCAGATACAGCTGAGTATCCATGGGATGGAAAAGAGCCCTTCGTGGTTTTCATATGTTCTTAGAGGAACGGCGTGATTGCCTCGTGCATCACGGGGGGTGGGTGTCTGTGTCATATCTGTATGGGATAAGTTTAGTGAGCATGGGCCTTGTGACTTAAGTTAGATGGAGTTTATATTTTGTGAGCACGCAATCTGGTGGCCTGTGGCCCTGTATGTTTGGTTTAGTTGGATGTTTTGTTATACATCCAGTGCTTTAAATGGGCAGGTACTATCCAGTACTGAGTACCTTCTTTAATTTGAAAGGGACAGTACCTGCACTTCTGAGCACTGTTGCAGTACATATAATGGGAGAGTACCTGCACTTCTGCTTTCCCATTTAAAGCACTTTTTTACATCTGCACATGAGAGGGGTGGGCGTTACGCTTCTTATGCACGGTGCGCAGTCTAGTGATGAAGCGTGGAATGATGGCCGTGTCAGAGTGAGGCTGACCTATCACTGGATGCGAGGAATGATGCGGCTCCTCGCTCCTCACACTTGGACACGCCTGTACTTTGCACTTCCCCGTGAGTTTGCAGTGTTCTGTCTGGGTATTTTTTCTGTCACAGCGACCAGAGCGCCTTGTCCTGAAGGTGTCCACCATGTGGCAATGGCGCAGGCCCTCTGGCGGAGCGTGAATTCAGAGAATGGTCTCCCTCCTTCTGACACCCCCGAAGGACTGGGTGTAGTGCCTGGATCCAGTGCCTGTTCTCTTTGGGGTCTCGCCTGTCGTCGCACTGGCCCCACTGCCCGTTGTTCAAGGCGTCTCTCCTATAGCACTGGTTTCACTGCCGTTCCCTTGGGTGTTTCCTTTGTAGAGCTGGATGCAGTACCTGTTTTCAGGTGGTATCACTCCTGTTCTAGCTGCAATTCCGGTACACTTGAATCACGGGGTGCTGTACCTGTTCTTTTCGGTGTCTCCCTTGCAGCACCAGTTCAAGTGTCTTTTATATGTGCGTGTTTCTCCAGTAGCAGCACTTGTTGCAGTGCCTGTTCTCTAGAGGGTCACGCTTATAGAATTGGCAGCATTGCTTGTTCTCTGTGCCCCTCTTCCCCGTAGCTCTCCCTAGTGCATCTTCTCTAGTAGTATCTGTCATGTAGAACTGCCTGCAGTGCCTGCTCCCTTGAATGTCTCCTTTGCATCACTTGTTGCAGCGCCTATTCTCTAGGTGTTACTGCTGTAGCACTGGCTGCAATGCCTGTGAACTCTGGGTGTCACTCCTATAGCACTGGTTTCAGTGCCTCTTCTTTTCGGATGTCTCTGCTCTAATTTTATCTGTAGTGCTTGTCCCAGGTTCGCTGTAATTGGTGTCTCTCTTTTTCACCCTGAATGTTGTGACTTTAAAGCATATAACATGTAAAGCGCCTGTCTCTCCTGTACATTCCTGAAAGTGGGGACGTCATCTCCCCGAATCTGCCACATGTGAGGGCTTTGGTGGCTCCGTGCACCGATACATTCTCTTCAGTGTGGTAGGCCTACTCAAAAAATGATGCAAAGGTGGTGCTAACTTTTCATAAATCAGGCCCTAAATTCCTGTTCCTGAACAGTCTCATTTGGAGGCTGCCTAGGGAGCGAGACTCCCAGGTGACCCTTGGTCTCCTCTTTAGAGCTCCCCATGGTCACCAGAGGTCTGCCCCTCTTGCTTAGGGCAGCTGCAAGTAGTTTACAATTAAAGACAACAGGAAATGTTCAAGCTCAGGAATGAAGCTCACTTTAAGCAGAAAACACTTTTGGGCAAACCAGATGGAGGAAGCAGTCTTTCCCAGTCCGGGGAAGTGCTGGGCAGTCCTGGAATTCCAGATCGTCTGAAGGGCTACTCTATCTGACTTTCTGGAGGAATCTCAGTCTGCCCCACCTACATTTCAAAGACAGCAAACTCCCCAGGTTCAGTCCATCTCCCATCTTAGGAAACGGCTCGGCTCCAGCCCTGAAGTCCTTTCAGCATTTCAAGAATTCACCAGTTTTTCCAAAAGGACAGACAAGCTTTACAAGCATGTGGCTGTCACGTCTGGCACTACACACCTTTCAGATGCCGGAGAATTTCAACCACTCTCCACAGGGCACAAGTACTAAAAAAACAAAGTGGGGGGACTAAACAGGTTAGGCAGTATGCAAGTAACATCATGGTGCGTGACATCACAGTGCAGCATCATGCAATCACAGGAAGTGGATATCACACCCGAGCGCATTATGAGATTTAGTAAATGAGATTTTGTGTCTGGTTTGTGCCAAAATCATGCCACAACCCAACACAATATCTAGTCCTCAATTTACACATTTAGGGCCTGATTACAACTTTGGAGGAAGGTGTTAATCCATCCCAAAAGTGACGGATATACCACCAGCCGTATTACGAGTCCATTATACCCTATGGAACTCATAATACGGCTGGTGGCATATCCGTCACATTTGGGACGGATTAACACCTCCTCCAAAGTTGTAATCAGGCCCTTAGTCTTTTTTTAAACTCTGCCCCAAAGAAGTTTGCAACAAGGAGAAATGCAGCATTAAATCTATTCTGCTTAATTGGTTGCAAAGTCTCCATTTCAAAATATCTTACAGGGTTAAGGCACCTGCTGCAGCAATCTTTGTGTGCCCAGTAATTCACAGAGAACATTATTAATGGTAAGGTAACTTGGAGGGTGATGCATTTGCCAGAGAGACCTGTATTTTCTCTAGTCCCAGTTTTGAATCAAAGTAGTGTAGAGGGTTAATGCTCCTCTTGCAAAGCATCTGCAGATGACAGATTTTTTATTTTATATCGCTAAGGTAGCAAGTTACTACTTTTAACACACATTATTTTGTTACCAGCAGTTCATAAATTGTGTTCTTTCTAAAATAGCACGGCAAGCTATGAAGGAAATGTGACTGCTACACCTTGTAACCCTCACTATGTTATGTAGCACAACTTCTACACTGATTTACACATCTACAGAATTTGTCAATGTATAATGTGTACGTCTGATGTACAGCGCTCTGACACCCTACACTGGGAAGAGTAGTGCTATAAAAGAAATAAAACAAAATAGTTGTATTTAAATTTTAATTTGTCTTAATAATGGGACAAAGCAACACATGACATTCTTACAGTGCAGGCACAACTCTTATATATAGGGGCTGGACACCGTAAAATATATGCCTCTCTTAAATATTTGTGAAGTGATTACAAAAAGCTGCTTGTCTTTGTTTCCCCTCCCCTGCAGTTTCATCTAGGTGTGAGGATCGGAAAGGTCCCAATCAGGATAGTGGAACAAAAGGAGGCCTGATGGCCCTTTGTATTCGGCCTTTGTTATAGGCCCAGCAGGCGTGTGAAACATGAAAGCCCCCTTGCCGACCGCACATTGCTGCACAAAACTAGAGCAGACAAGTTGCAGGTGCTGTTGAATGTTTCCCGGTGTCTGAAAATTACACCAGGACATATTCAGCATACTTCAGTGGGCCCACTGCTTGCAGGGTGGACAGCGTCCACCATGGAAAAATAGTGGGTGGACACCATGTACCCGTGTGTATCCCCAGCTTGTGCCCTAACTCTCCAGAAGTTCCTACATGCCAGCCCAGGTCTGTAGATTTTCGTCTGACTCTGCTGAGCCCTTCGCTTCTTTTAGAAGCTTTAGCATTCTGCAATTCTCCACATTTTCTCAAAGGCCAGTCCGGCTTTACTGACACATGACCGACTCTGCCCTGGCCCTGTCAGCTTTCCAGGACACTGGACAATCAGGGAATACGCAGGCCAGTCCTCAGGCCTAGAGCAGGGTTTCATTTCTGCTGGTGACTGCAGGTGATGGGCACGGTGCCCATTTACAGGTCTAGCGCGCAAGCCCTGTGACCTGTAGTAAGCATTGTGGGCTTTTAACCACGCCCATCGCACGCCCATCACTTTCACTCATTAGTTGGCTTGCTTTTCAAAAATCCTTTGTTATCATTGGTAAATGCTTTACGTTTGTCCCACCTTGGGGCGATTTTGTTACCACCTTGCAGACTGCCCCCATTACATGGATTAATGCACGATTGCCAATATATTTGACTACGAGCAAACTTCTTTTTCTTTTTGTGTCTCTCTTTTGCACTCATGCTCATGGTGGCCATGGCGCTTCCAATAGGCTTACTTATGTCAACTGTTTTACTTTTTATTTTCAATTTAAGTGGCAAGAAAAGTCGTGTTAGCCATTTACAACGCTAATAGCTCTAACTCAAGCAAACGCAAGATCTCGCAAGTGCTTTGACCTATAGTAATTATTGTGGGCTTTTAACAATGCCCACCTCATGCCCTTCACTTTCACTCATTCATGGGCTTGCTTTTCAAAAATCCTTTGTTATCATTGGTAAATCCTTTATGTTTGTCCCTCCTTGGGGTGGTTTTATAACCGCCTTGCAGACTGCCCATGTTATATGAATAATTGCACGATTGCCATTTGGCTGTGGGCGAAGTTCTTTTTTTTGTATCTCTCCGGTGCACTCTTGCTCATGGTGGTCGTGGTGCTTTGAATCAGCTCGCTTATGTCAAACTGTTTTACTTTTCATTTTCAATTTAATTGGCAAGAAAAGTCCAGTTAGGAATTTGCAGCTCTAATAGCTCTAACTCGGGCAACCGTAAGACCCATTGTATTCCAAATGCTTGTTGGGGATGGGAACTTATTTCCCAACCGCATACATTGACCCTGAGCATGAGAGGATAAAGAAAGAAAACAGAGAAACCAGGAGGAAGAGAAAAACGAGGAAATCAGAGACAGAGAAAGCAGAAAAAGAATGTTCAAAAAAGTGATAAAGTGGGAGGTTGTAGGTGGTGTGGAAGAAAGAGGCAGGAGGTGGAAACAAGACTAGACAGCCTTGGTATTGTATTGTATTGCAGCATGTATATAGCTCTTACTAGACATATATGGGACTCTGTAGCGCTTACCTACGTCTGTAGCAAGCTAGGCCATGCAGGGCGTGTGCTTGGAAGGAGGTTGTCTTTGATCCTGTGTGTGAAGTATCCCAATGTCCTAATGGGGACCACCGAGGTGCAGTGTTCGTGTTATGAGGTCTAGTGCCTAGCAGGGTGGTGATGCCTGGCAGTCGCCCGTTGGGCAGAGTGGTGGAGGGCTCCTGTGAAAAACATTGGGGCAATTCAATTACATTCTCACAAATGAAGGTCATCTAGCAGCGGTCGATGTCCTTACAGTCTGAGGCTCGTTTTCAGCCTCTTCGTAAGGTGCCTTTTTATCGGAAACATGCGCCTGACACATGAATCACCACAGAAAACCTAAATATTTAAACCGGATAGGAAACATCTGACAGATCCTTGCGTGCGTTTGGTCTGCTCCGGATCTAAGGATCTAATGAACTTGCACGAGGAAGTGAACGGAACACGCATCCCAACTGTCGAGTTTCGCTTACTTTTATTTGTGTTACAAGGAACTTGCAAGCGGCGGGTGTGCCATCTGTCCAGGGTGGTGTTCAAACTGGGGGGCGGGCCCCCCTAGGGGGGCCTGAAGTGATCCCAGGGGTGGCCCAGACTCTGGCCAAAATAAATATTATACAGATAACAGGCCTTTGTTTTAAGCAGAAGCATGTTATTGCTGTTTTAAAAAGGTAACATTACTTAACTGCAATGTTTAAATATGTTTAGACATATTTAAACATTGCCATGTTTATAAAATAATTGTGAAAAATTCTGAGGGGGGCCCAATGATTTTTATTTTTCAACTGGGGGGCGCAGCATTAAAAAGTTTGGAGACCTCTGGTCCAGGGGCTGGATGGATGAGTCAAGCATAACGGGGGATTATCTCAGGTGCAGAACGAGCTGCCTAAGATCACACAGCTTCGGGGGAAAGCTGGGACTGTGGCTGCTTAAGATCTGGATCAAAAGACAGGTCATGTGTGACTAGGCTCTGGCAGAATCCTCCTGTCTCAGAGGGTTTTATGTCACATTATTGGCCCCAAAAATCACTAGCTGCATATTTGGGGCCAGATTTATGGAAAAGTGGCGCAGCGTAGTGCCACGCTGCATCACTTTAGAAACGGAGGTATGCGCCCTATTTAAGGGAAGGGAATTTCTGGTTGGTGTGTCTCCAGTTAGGGTGAGGATGTGGAAGGAATGCAAAACCCCTCCCCACTCGAAGAATTATTAGACCACATTGACAACTCAGCATTTGTACTGAAATCTGGGAAACATACGTTTCTGCAATTATTTCTGACATCATAAACATTGCAAATCATATGCCACAGTGAAGGGTGTAGAAATATTGAAAACATCTGCATCAAATAGACTTAAGTATCACACCTCCCTCGAGCACTTGCCTGGAGGGCGGTCCCAGACATCCTCAGCCCTAGATGCATTCCCAGACCATTACCCGTACACGTGCACCCCAAGCCCCTAAATGTGAGACAAAGGCCCAAGTCCATTCCTAGGAAAAAAATATGTAAACTATTATACCTGAATAATGATAAATATCGCAATGTCCAAAATCAAAGAATGGATAATAGTCTGCTACCACCCTGAGAAGCAAACCTATCATTCTGGTATGAGCAGCGGGTGGAATCACATGCAGGGTACATACAAACATGAGGATTTATAATAAAGGATTTTATTCAGGACTGGTAATCACTGCCTCCTCATTGCTGTTGAAAGCTTAAGTGGATGTTATTGCCCTGGAAAAGTCACAGAAAGCAGAGGTCACAATTTCTTTCTTTCTTTCTTTTTTTCCTTTCTTTCTTTAAAGAAATAAGTGTGAATATGATTTATGTCATAGATTGTAAATGTTATTGATATATCGTGTATACTTTTAAATTGTACACTTATGTGATAGTAAAAATGTAAAGGTGTCTATTATTCAATTATAATAAACAAACAATATAAAAAAAAGGTCGGAGGGTCTTTCAGCTGCTTTATCACATTTATATTTCACCGAATATTTAACGTACCACTGCATCTCCGGGCATTGATATAGATATCGTGTGAAAGAACAATTTCAGTGAAATATTAGAAAATTACAATCAGTTTTATGGATTTACTATTCCTAAAATGTGATTTTGAAGTTTTTTATGATGTCATTCTTCAGTTATCATTTGTTTTACCCACTTTCATGATGTCACTTATCGTGATGCATCAGAGATAGGGTCAGCAATGTCACTTCTTGTGTCACTTGGTGTCATTTTCTGCTCTGTCATCAAGGTAGAGAGTATGTCTGACTCACTTCCTCTACCTCTATTATTTTAGTACCCATGCCCTCGCTCAACTCCGCCTTTATTGGCCATAAAATAAGTGCCTTGGAGTGGCCGAATACTTTCCCCAGTATTATAGCACTATAAATCCTCAGGAGAATGGCAGCGAGTACATTACATTATTTATTAATATGTGATTCTATTACACAAAGATGTAACCAAAGATCAAAGTGTTATGATAATCTCATTTGCCAGCGAATTTGTTACATTTAACCGTGTGCTTTTTTACCCCAACAGGGAGGCGCTGACTTGCAGTGATGGGATAACCAGAGAACGTGCCAAAAAGAAAAACAAACTCAAACGAGTTTTCAAGAGATGGGGAAACGTCAAGAGAGGAACCCTTCTCCTATACAAAGCCCACAGAAGCTGTCGGAAAGAAATACAGCCCTGAAAGGATGGCAAAGAGTTCCGAATTTACCTGCTATTGGCATACGTGGGAGTCACCCCACAGGCAGACATGCAGACACACTGACAGACAGGAACGCTGCCTTACCGACAGCCAAACATCTATGCAACAGTCACGTAGACATATAGTTTGACAGGCAGGTTAACAGTCGCAGATTGACAAAAAGCGGCAGACAGAGATGTGTGCAGTCATACAGTCAGGGAGATTGGAAGATCGCCAGACAGGAGCCAGATAAAAAGTCAAACAGTTAACCTGTAGAGTGAGCGACACAATAGTAACAGGCAGACATGGGAGCAGACAGAATGATAGAGGCTGACAGACACACACGGGTCCTGATCTGTTACCTCACGCAGACATATATTTTCATATTTTACATTATGTTCAGATGTTTTACATGCTATCATGTTCGTCACTTTCCCCATGGTCGTGCAACGATTGCAGGGGCTCCCTTCACTTAACACCCACGATGTGCTGGTCGGTTGGTGGGTCTCTGTTCATTTTAGAGAACGCATGCAGTGCCTTCAAGCTGAAGACGGCTTACGGCGCACCTCGAGGCGCTGTGAGGCAGCAGTGCCTGTCTCTTGTCCTCCGCGTCGGGGAGGAGAGCGCTGCTTCCAGGCGGATGAACCGGCGGACAGGAGGACCCGGGAGCACCTTCAGGCCCGAGGTGCAGTGCTGCATCTCTGGTCAGCTGTGAGTCTGAGATGAAGCACTGTAGCTCGGGAGCGGAGGGATGTCTGCGTCACGGGAGAGATACTGACCAGGAGAACGACGGAGCGCCTCGAAGGAGCAAATAAGGAGGTGTGCTTCAGGTAGCAGCCACAGACAGGACAAAAAAGGTGCGGGGCATCAGAAATGCATTTTGGTAACAGTTTGAGACCTGTTATTTGTTTGAGCAGCTTAATGCAATAGTCAGACCTCTTTTATATGCAGGCGCCATATGCATGCAATTATAAGATAGCACAATACATGGTTTCTTCCCCTAGCCAGTCAGTAAAAAAAGTGAAAGTACTCACTGCCTCAGAACACCTGTTTGTGGCTGAGAAGTGCAGCTACTCTTCCAAATTAAACAGCTGTAGGGAGTCTCTGTATGAGAGTATATGTCCATTCTAAGCCCTGTTCAGAACAAAAGAAGAGGCTACATTAGCAGACATTAGAGGAACCTGTAGGCAGTAGCTCTACAGCAAGGCTATAGTCATAGTAAAGAAAGCAACATGAGCTGGCATTTGTGGAATAAATGAACGGTCTTTAAAGACTGACGCTTAAATGAAGACGCCTCTCACCCCAGTGAAGCACAGTGCTCCCGCCCCCTGCTTTAAATGGATGGTGGGCGGAGCTGTTTGTATTTTAAAGTTTAAGATGCAGCAGAACGAAGTCAGAAAAAAGGTTTCTTTCGATGACTGTGACAGGATTTAAATCCTCGAATAAAACACTGAAATTAAACCTAGGTTCCTTGACCCACCAAATAAGAATCCCAGTTGGGATTTCAGGGTGACACAAATATACAAAAAGTACTCTAAAATGCATGTACATCGTACAGCTGTATAGCAAATGTGGATATTCTGAAAACCTGACTAGAGTATCCTACTTGGTCACTCAACACGTACCCCCAGACCTGAAACAGCTGTTAGAGGTTGTGCTTTCTCACTTTAACTCGTTTGGGAATCCTTTAACCAGCTGTATCATGTTACAGGCATTACATTGCTCACCATAGACTACAGGTGAAAACACATTATGAGCTACCTTTTATCACACTGACAGTACTTTACATCACAATGGTCCGTTGCATAACACAAGGCCCTGCAGCAAGCACCGAGTGTCTTTGAACTTCACCCCATGGGAGACCCTCCTATAACTTTGTGGGGCCATTGTCATAAAGCATAATGTCACTTGGTTTATACTAGAAAGGGGTGGGGCGGTCATGGCCTCAGATCACAGTAAAGTACAGTGAAAGTGACACTTGGTCTTAGTGCAGTGAAACTGGGGTCGGTTGCATCTGCCCTGCAAAACACATTAAAATTGGTCGAGATTAGCACACGCCAAAGAGGCCTGTGGGCTGCTATGTCCGTCTAGGCCATATTTAAAAAATATAATTTAATGGCTATTGCTCTGATCCTTTTCTATACAAAGTTTTTATTTTTAGTATATTTACTCTCCGTAACATTGAAAACATTTGGCATTACACTGTTTCATTTCTAGAGTTCTTCTCACAAATCATCATCAAGTAATGAAAAGGTTTATAAAACGAGCCAACAGCTCAAAAAAGAAAAGTTTAACCTAACCCTGCCTTTACATTATACCGCTGTTTAACGTTTACTTAAAGTTGCTGATGCAAATATGCATATTTAAAAACATAAAACCAAGTGAGTATCAATAGTGGTAGCACACAAAAAGCATTTGCAGTGTATGTAAAGAACAGGTCAGAATTTAACTAGCGGTAATTATGATGCAACTTAAGTTGTATGTAGGAAAAAGGTTTGAGAATGGGAGAGGGTAAAATGGGTGAATAATCAACAATATCAAACAGCACTGTCGGGTGTGAAAACTAGGCAGGACAAAAACCTCACATCTGGAAAATGAAACATTACATCGAAATGTTTCAGAATTAATCAGTCCTGCCAGCGACTGACCCAAAGAATGGGAGTTGTGAGAAACAAAGGGGATCGGAGAGCTGAGGTATTTCAAGTTGAAACCCATAAGTCATGTAAAAACTGTGGCAGCATTCAGTTACACAGGCATCAACATACAGCAGTAGAGACAAACAAGCATTTGGAAGGTATGGTTTGCATTTTTGGGCCTCACTAAAATATTTTTAAAAACAGCCTCATAAAACGTTAAAAAAACATGACTGCTTTCAGTAGCCAATGCCCCTATGAGATACAGAATTCAATGTGTGATGGTTCAGTGTACTTTTAAGATGTAAAATAGCCCCTTGCACATTTCAATAGATGAGCTCCATAGGAGGCACAATGATACTCCAAAGAGCCGACAGGACGAGGTAAGAGAGAAATTCTCCTCTTGGCAAAGGCCACTTTGTGGTTGTTTGAAAAACTGGTAACAATATATTGAGCATACCGCTGTGATGTCAGCCAGATTTATTAAGCACCAACTTCCACATTACATAAAGGGTGACAATGCCAATGATAAGCTGAAGGTGGGCAATGCATACGCAATGATGGCTATTGCAGGTCAAGATGAGATGATAAGCCTCAATTTGCTTGTGCAGCACATAGCTTCACTATACATAAAGTCAATCGATTAATCAGCTGCAGTACAGCATCCATTTTAGGACATCCTCATTCCTCACTCCTCACTTCTCATCCCTCCTTCTCATTCCTGCTTCTCATTCCTGCTTCTCATCCATTATCCCTACTTCTCATCCATTATCTATCATCCCTGCTTCTCATCCATCATCCCTACTTCTCATCCATCATCCATACTTCTCATCAATCATCCATACTTCTCATCCATCATAAATCATCCCAGCTTCTCATCCATCATCCCTACTTCTCATCCAACATACATCATCCATACTTCTCCTCCATCATCCCTGCTTTTCATCCATTATACATCATCCCTACTTCTCACCCATCATCATGTTATACAGCATCCATTTTAGGACATCCTCATTCCTCACTCCTCATCCCTACTTCTCACCCATCAAAAATCATCCCTTCAGCTCATCAATCACCCCTGCTTCTCTTCCACCATCCCTACTTCTCATCCATTACCCCTACTTCTCATCCATCATATATCATCCCTATTTCTCATCCATCATCCCTACCTCCCATCCATCATCCCTACTTCTCTCCATCATCCCACCTTCTCATCCCTGTGTCTCATCCCTGCTTCTCATCCATCATCCCTACTTCTCATCCATCATCCCTACTTCTCATCCATCATCCCTGCATCTCTTCCATCATCCCTACTTCTCATCCATCATCCCTACTTCACATCCATCATACATCATCCCTACTTCTCATCCATCATCCCCACTTCTCTTCCATCATCCCTACTTCTCATCCCTCATCCCTGCTTCTAATCCTTACTTCTCATCCATCATTCCTACCCTAACCCTTTCTCCAAGAGCTGATTTATGGTCCACGCTGTGGCCTCCTTGTATTTCCCAAACCAGCAGATCTTTCTACAGAGGCCTGTGTAAACAGAAAAACAGTTAAATAAAATGAAATGTTGTAGAGCCTTAAATTCACTGGAAACAAACACACCTAGTTGCATTTCCTCTTCTCTGTCTTCACCCAGCACATGCAATGAGAAGGCTGTTTTTCAGTGAAATAGAGTGCAGGTCTCTCTCATAACTCTGGTTGGCTGGTGCCAGCCAATCAGTGTGACGGTGTGTTTCACAAAACTGAACATTTGTTGGTATGACTGAGGGATGAGGAATGAAGTGCAGGGAGATTGGATGAGGAGTAGGGATGATGGCTGTGGCATGAGAAGTAGGAATGATGGAAGACTGTTGAGAAGCAGAGATGAGGGATGAGAAGTAGGAATGATGGAAGAGAGGTAGGGGTGATGGAAGAGAAGTAGGGATGATGTATGATGGATGAGAAGCAGGGTTGAGGGATGAGAAGTAGGGATGATGGAAGAGAAGCAGTGATGATTGAAGAGAAGTAGGGATGATGGAAGAGAAGCAGGGAGGATGGATGAGAAGTAGGAATGATGTATGATGGATGAGAAGCAGGTATGCTGTTTGATGGATGAGAAGTAGGGATGATGGACGAGAAGTGGGAATGATGGAAGAGAAGCAGGGATGATGGATTAGAAGTAAAGATGATGTATAATGGATGAGAAGCAAGGATGATGGAGGAGAAGTAGGGATGAAGTATGATGGATGAGAAGTAGGGATGAAGGATGAGAAGCAGGGATGAGTAGTGAGGAATGAGGAGGTCCTAAAATGGATGCTGTACTGCAGAGACTTTAAAGAAATGCAGCCTTACGAGTGCATCAAGAGATGGACAACCTCGCATGGAGGCATTATCAGTAAATACATGTGGCGGGAAGCTATAAAGTCAAAATGTACAAGTATATAGGTAGGAACAGAGGTAACCAGTAAATTGCAGATGACAAAAAGGACATATATAAAATCAGAGGTAAACAGGGAGAGCGCAATAAAAGCTGAGACAAAAACAAGAGTAAACAGTCAGGATAAGGTGTTTTTAAGGGGCAAGTTCTATTGTTGCAGTGTCAATGAGAGCTTTTCTTGTCATTGTTTACGACTCCTAGGAACAATAAAGTTCTTTGGATTTGAAGTACAGAAAAAATACATTCCCTTTGACTCTTCTCTTCTCAAGGAATTTCTACCCCAAAACTAAGACTTGGACAGATGTAGGGCCTTTGCCTATTTCAAAATTCAGATACTCAATGTAGAACTTCAGTTCGCTTGGTGCAACAGGTAAAGCTAAGCCATGGGAGTTTCCAATGAGAATTTGCGTTTACTCAGAACTCTTGAGTGAATTGATTCTAACATGATATTCCTCAACCAAGTCAATTTGATGGAGCTGAGCAGTGAGAAGCTTGTCACGTGAACTTTCCAATAGCATGTTGTAGTTGGTAGTGTATCCATTTTTAGTGCACACACTAAGCATTTAAAGTGTTTCTAAGAAATTGATTGTGCCAAATGTCTATCTCAACAAAACGTGAAGTTAAAAAGAAAGCCCTGAACTTTGACCTTGTCCTCAAGGTCCAGTTTTCCCAGGAATCCCTTGTGTGCTGGGATGGGGATTCCTGGAAATACTGTTCTTGGGGTCAAGGCTTGGCAGCTGGAAGAAGATTTCTCAAAATGTTCTCATCTTAACTGCTCCAGTACTCCTGGAAGGTGGTCTTGCCTTTTCTCTCATGATGTCCCATGCTTACTGTGTGCCCACTGCGAGGTTTGCGGGTATCACCTCGAATGTTACAGCTGAAAGCAGCGGGATGGAGTCTTGTCTGGACAAAGCACCATAACTGATTGATATGAAAAGCCGTTCTTCTGAAAAAAAGAACTTGTTTCCTTAAAGAGCTCGCTGCCTCAGTCTTGCCGATTCTGTGTAGCTATGTAAATTATAAATTTTAATGTTGCCCAAATCTGTGGCACTGTTTTCATCCACGTGTAAAGAAAAAGCGCCTGAGTCTGCTCTATCATGATTTAAACGTGTGACCTTAAGATTGCACCAAGGTCGTTGCTGCTGGTGCATTATCCCACTGAGGTAGGTATTAACGTGATATACGAGCCCTGATCTGGTGCCCCACGGATTTTCTAAAGTTTGCATCCCTCACTTTCACTTTGTATGTATTCTAATTCTT
This sequence comes from Pleurodeles waltl, assembly GCF_031143425.1. Taxonomy (NCBI): domain Eukaryota; kingdom Metazoa; phylum Chordata; class Amphibia; order Caudata; family Salamandridae; genus Pleurodeles; species Pleurodeles waltl. The sequence goes on along the minus strand of NC_090446.1, from coordinate 638,186,416 downwards.
CGACTTCTTTTTTTCCGATTGCAATAATTATTCTTTTTAATAAATACACTGTTTAAAAAAAACTGTTGGTTTATTTATATTAAAAGGTTCATAATACACTCTTGCCCCATAGATTTCTACCTTTCTGTCCCTCCTTTAATCCGGGAAGCCAATGCCTGCGGGTGGCAGGACTTCCCCCAACAAAGTGCTGGATTGCCCTGTGCGACACTCCCCCCCCAATGTACATGTTGTCCCCAGTACATGTGTGTGTGGGGGGAGGAGGGCTCCCCCCTGGACCCAATGGGCACGGGAACACCCCCGACATGCTGATGACCACGGGCCTGCTTTTAGCAGTTATCCAGCTTGCACACAGCCCTGATGGACCACGCACACGTTTTTTGCAGACACAAATGAAATGTGCCCTCGATCCTCCCGGAGGCAGTTGACTGACTTGTGAGACGGACACGGTGCACTAGCTGGCAGCTATGAACACACTATCCAGGGCTGTTTTTAGCTCCTCGTCCACTTCTAGCGCCCTTTAAGGCACTCTGGCCCTCATTCTAACCGTACCGCCGCCCGCCATGCGGTAACCGCCATATGGCCGCTCCGCGGTCAGAAGACCGCTGGGGCCATTTCAACTTTCCCGCTGGGCTGGCGGGCGCTAGCCAAGTTACCGCCCGCCGGCCCAGCGGGAAAGGGGCCTGCAACACTGAAGCCGGCTCCAAATGGAGCCAGCGGTGTTGCAGGTGTGCGACAGGTGCAGTAGCACCCGTTGCGCTTTGAAAAGCAGGCTGGGGCCCTGTTAGGGGGCCCCAGGACACCCGTTCCCGCCATCCTGTTCCTGGCGGTAAAAACCGTCAGAAACAGGGTGGCGGGAAGGGGGTCAGAATCCCCATGGCGGCGCTGCTTGCAGCGCCGCCATGGAGGATTAGCCCAGCCGGGGGAAATCCGGCGGGAAACCGCCGGACCCGGTTTTCCGACGGTCGGAATGGGCTTTGAAGCACCGCCAGCCTGTTGGCGGTGCTTCAGTCATCCGCGACAGGGTCAGAATGACCCCCTCTGTGTCACCGACCCCCTCGAGTCACTCTATCCAATGTTGGGCATCTCTAGCAGTAAGTGAACACCAGTGGCATAGCAGGGGCGCCAAGGCTCTAATGCAACGGAGGAAACTGGATCCCGGTGCCCTGGTTTAGGTGCCACTAAAACAGCTGTCGTTGGGCTGCAGCGGGCCCCTGGGCCCCGGTGTTGCTGGTCTAGCTGCTTTCTTGCAAGATAAGCCCCAAAGCCACTCTCAGGAAGAGTTCGGGTATATAAAAAGAGTTGGGAAGCCCGTGGCCAATCAAAGAGGCTCATTCAGGCTCGAGGTCTAGACCTGTGCTATCTGAAAAACCACCTTCCTTGGCGATGCTGTGATATATCACTTATTGGCTTTCATCTCCAATGTCTCATTAACCTATGATACTGTTTGCTACTACCACTTTGATCATACAAGTTTCTACGTATGTGTTGAAAATATCCGTAAATGTGCTATTTCTACATGCTATTTCTATTACACTGCCTTCTCTGCATCATGCGAGTGCCTGGAAAACGGAAGCACTGATATCTCAATAGTATCTTCATATATTGAGATTCTTTTTTCAATGGTGGACTCACTGGACCCCTCTCTGAAAATGCACACATGCCTGTTTGAGAGTATTTGTGAACTAGTCAATGAATGATTGAATATGAAAATGCTATACACAGCCTCACCATCCACATACCCATTGACCTATTCATCCATTAATTTGCTCAACCTCCCATAAATTAACATGTCAAGTTCAGAAGTATTTTTCTGTCTCTCCAACTGCTAGAATTTCCATCTTGATGAGAAACGCAGACAACGTAACTTCATTGAAATCATAAAATGAGAATGATCTCTATGAATATGTGCCTAAAAGTGCAAAAACACAACTCTGGCATGATGATGTGGCTCTGGTTTTACTGAAACGTTTCTTCTCGCTTATACACTGTGATGCCAGATAAAGGGCATGTGCGGTCTAGAAAGCCAATGTAATGATAGTGTAGTCAAGAAACATTAGAACATCGGAATGTTGGGAACACTTCTGAAGACAATAGAGTGGAAGAGGACCAATAATGGCTGTTACAGACTTCATTTTCCACAAGAAATGTGCAGTGGCCTGACTTCTCTAATAACAAACAATGACAAAGCCAACAGTTGGGAGAATTAGTGTATTGAAAAAGCTTCGCAATTTTCCTTGGAAACCCAGAAGCGGTACAACAGTAGTTAGAGACGACTTCACATACAGATTATACACAATTATCAGTCCTTTAAATGGGATAAAAACGATGAGGCATAGACAGCAGAAGAGAGATCTTTTACTGGGCTTAGACATGTTTTTTAATTGTGGTGAAATTTGCAAAATTCTTGAATTTTGTGTTTGCGAAATTCCTTAAAATTTCACATTACACAGTTTTGGGTGCACTTCACAAAAATGTTTTTTATGACAATACCAAAGGGAAATTGATTTTCTCAGCCACTGTCTTTCTGAGAGACATTTTCAACTCAAGCTAATATCACACAAGACAAGGCTCACAAAAACAAGTCATATGTGATAACCTACAAACTATATTTCAGTATTGAAGCATGATTTAGCATATTTTAATTGAATTTCGCAACATTTTGACACAATTAGACAATTTTGCACAACAGTATCCTTTAACAGAGGTGGCCAGTGTAACTAAGGAAGGGGCCTAATACATTTGGATTAGAATCCTGTGATGAAGAAAATTAACAAATACAGCCTCACATGATGAATTAAAACTAAAATCACAAAGAAGCAAATTAGTTATTTAGCTTGGAGTCTAGAATATCTAGAATAGTGCATATATTAGCTCAAAATGTGGTTCCTGAGCCCAGCAAGGCTATCTATGCCCAGGAGTTGGGGCAGAAGCCAGACTGAAATGAAGATATCTTGGATAGTGATTTCATGAATGAATGGAATTGGTCCTCTAATAGTTATTCCATTATTTTGGCCATGGCTGCAAGCCTCATAAGAGGACTGTAAGTGCAGGGCCACAAGGCATTTAAAATAGACTTGTTCACCACTGGAGCAACAATGCCATCTTTAAATGCTCCCCTTACGTGACCCTCAGTAAGGGGCATTTTGGTAAGAGATCGAATCAACAAGGCAAAATTAGAAACAGATTTTTTAATAACCATACTGTAGTGCCACCATCCAGAGCTTTAATTTAACTTAGTACTGTTACAGCAGCTTCCTAGCTGGGACAAGCTGAAAGACTCCATTAACTGGACAGGGTAGTATACATTCATGGGGGTGATTAGGACATGCCTGAGCTACGGCACCCATACAGTAGTTGACGGAGAATCTTTGACTTATGAAAACGTGCTTCTCATTGAAAAAAGAATTAGACCTTGGAAAAAGAAGAGTGATATACATTTGGGCATCAGGCTGAACAACTAGCTTTGGCAGAGTTTAAAATCTTTTATCTTAATTTACAGCAAATATTTAGCAATCCCTTTTAATCATAAAATGACTTTGGAGAGGGTAGCCTGAAAGATAGCTTATTTAAAAACGTATCAGAAGACAACAGATGACACGGTATTAGTTACAGCTACACAGTGGTGTTCTGTGCTCAAGACATCTAACTTGACTTCATGAGAAATTTGTGTTCAAGGTCTAGCATGGGTTGCTAAAAGTAGCAAGAAAGAGTCATTTCCATCACCCAATTTTGTTTTTAGACAGTTTGACACAAGAGCATCAGACCCGCTTCTTAATGTATTGACTAAGTTGTTCTTGCAATCCTTGAGTAAGTATCGGCCACTTACTATTCGGCCAGTAGACTAACAGAAGCCTAATAGATTGTTAGGGAGGAAGACACAAGGAAACCAAAATGCATTTCCACTCTGTTCCTGGTATGTTGGACTCATGCCTTGTTAGAATATCCTTACTTATCAGAAGATATGAGGGGAGGCAAGAAGAAGAAAGTAGGGAGAAAGAGAGTAGAAGAGCAGAGGGATTGGAGAGTGCAGAGAAATCCCTGTGCCCAGGGATTTCTTTGGTGTAAGTTTGCTACCTCTTCTTCAGTCACTGATGATACCGTACCAATTACATCCACCTATCTCATTCCTGCTACAGCACCCGTCTGGTAGGAATAAACATCCAAGGCTGCACAGTTAAACTCACTACCACTGGAAGATTTCAGTCAGGTTTGGGCAAAGGGATGACTAAAAGCCCCACTTGCAGTATGTCCCAAGTATCACATGTCCAAAGGGACATCACCATCCTATTTGCTTTTAATTTACAGCATAACAAACAGTGCAGGATGTATAAAGTGCTGCAGAGTATTATGGTTATGAAATGTATAGTTGATCATGAAGGTACGTGGAGATAAGACATAACAGGAATGTGTTGTAGGTTTGGGGTATAATAGGGAGGTTCTAGTAGGTGGAGCTTGATGCAGGTAGTGTGCAGGGATTAGCTGGTGTGGGTGTATAATGGTGAAGATGTAAAGAGGTGGTGTAGGACTAGGATGTAAGGTGGGATGTGGGTTCAAGTACTGATGTATTTTTAGGGAGTGGTGTAAATGTAATTTGGTGTAGGTGTCTGTGTGTGCTAGTAGAGGGCGTAGGATGTAGATATGTGTGCAGAGTGGGATTGTAGATAGAGGAGTAGCATGTTTATAGTGGTGTGAGGGTAAGTGGTGCGTCAGGGTGTGGTGTAAACTGTTGTGCAGAGTGTGTGTGGTGTTGATGTATTGTGTGTGATACAACTTTCAGCGCCTATGTGGGACATAACGTGTATTGCAGTTTATGACCAGTGGTACAGAGTGCACATTGCGGCAGAGGGCATTGTATGTGTCTGTGTAGAAAGTTGTGTATGGTACAGCTGATGTAGGTTATGGTATGGGTTACCTGTGAAGCATGTGAGGGTCTAGGTGGGATTTAATTGTGAAGGTGATGCTGCAGGAGTAATTTATGGTGTGCAGTGTACATGACAGTGTATGGGATATGGCATTCGCGGTGTGGTTGTAGAGTATTGGAGGGTGTAAGTGCTAGGTAGATAGTGTTAAAGATGGTGGTGAGGTTTGGAGTAATTGTATGGATGGGTTGAAGTAAATATATGGTTGCACAAGCACAGTATGATATAGGTTTAAGTGTAGGAGTTGTGAAAGTTAGGATGAATGTAGGGTGGTGTTAGGTGTGGGGCATAAAGCAACAAATGTGTATATTGGTGGCATCGGGCATAGGTGGTGATGCTTTACAGTGCCAGTGGTGGGATAGATGTAGGTTATATGAGGAGACGCAAGTGTATTTAGAAGTTAGCTGGTGTTGTGGGTTACATGATGAAGCTGTAGGGCTAAGTTGGTCTATGCACACGTGCCATGTGTAGGCAATCGTGTTGGTATGAGATACAGCTATAATGTGGCAGTGTAGTCTCCAGGTTACATCTAGAGTGATGGCGATGTAGATTGCATTTGGGATTGTTTGTAGTGGTGTAGATGGAGGTGGTGATGTAGGAAGTAGAGTGCAGGTGAAGGTGTAGACTGTAGGTAGTGATAAACGATGTAGGTGGTAATAGGTGAAGGTAGCGTGTGCTGCAAATGGTTGTTTTTAGTGTGACCGGTGATTTAGGGTTTAACAAGTAGGCATTACATGTTAATGTTTATGGAGGGAGTTGGTTTAGTATATGGTTGCGTACAGGTGATGTTGTAGGGTGTAGGTGAAGTACAGGGTGCAGATGGCATTGCAGGGTTTCAGCAGTGCCAGGATGTAGGTCATGATGCAGAGTGCAGGTGGTGTGAGATGTTGTGGTTGGTGTGTGGAAGAGCTTGAAATGTAATGTATGGTAAAGGGACGGTAGAGTGTTGGAGGTGTAACTCTAACTTGGCTAAGGTGTAAAAAAATGTAGGGTATATGTAGTGGTGTAAAGTGAGGTGTGTAAGTACTGGTGTAGGTTATGGTATTGGGCAATGAACATCTAAGATTTAGATGCATGTGAAGGAGGAGGGGGGATGTAGGATGAAGTAAGTGTAGGTGTACATTTGTATGTAAAGAGTAGATAGTCGTTTAGGGTATATGTGGTGATGTAGCATGTAGACACCTGTTGTGGGTGTGGTGGTGGACGTTGTGTGGGTTTATGCTGTACAATGTACATTATGAAGATATGGGATGCAGTTGATCATGAGAGTGTAGAGTGTAATGTTGCTTGAAGTGTAAGGTTAGATGGTGTGGGTATTGTGGTGTGGGTGTTAGATGGTGGCATCAGTGCAACCATTGGTATAAGTGTAGATATTGGTAATGGAATTGTTGGTGGTGTGCCGTATAAGTGTAGGTTTTGGAGCAAGGGGTGTGTGGGGTGGAGCTGAGTGTTGTTAGAATTGTAAGAGACATGCAAAGGTGTTTGCTATTACTCTATTTTGTGGGTATCAGAAACACAGATTATGAGGGCATGTGTTAAAGACGAATGTTGTATAGAATGGATAAAAACATGTTAAGAGGTAGTGGTTGGCAGAATGGCATAGGAAAGATGGGCATTTATGTATACAGCTCTCCACCAGTCATGATCCATCCTCAACTGACCTTCCACCATACAAAATTTGATGGGCACTGAAAGATAACTATGGCTGATCAAGCGCTGTAAAAACTGAATATTGCACAGATTAGTGATGATATTAAGTCCTATAGCTAATTATTTGAAAATTCTTACAATTGCACTAAATACCATAGGATAAAACCGAAACTCCAAGATAAAGCTCATGCTAACGCATATGACTTCCTCATTTATGAAGAAGGATTGGGTCTCTCTGATGGCGGTACTAATATACAGAAACTGCAACAGGAATATTAACCCTACGGCAAAGAACACTTCTTTAAGAAAACTTTCAACCCACACCTTCCAGCCAGGGAAATAAAGTCAAAATCTCATTAAAAAAGAAAAAAATGCCAAGTAGGTTTTTCACATAGAATTAGACTTAGGGCCCGATTTAAATATTGGCAGAGGAGTTACTCCATCACAACGGTGATGGATATTCCTTCTGCTGAAATCTAAAACTTTTTATTTCCTATGGGATTTAGATTTTGGTGAACAGGATATCTGTCACTGTTGTGACAGAATTACTCATCCACTAATATCTAAATCAAGTCCCTATACATTAACCTACTTTTGGCGAGACTATAGATTTTAGGCATGACTGCAAAAGAAAGATAGATCTCCATAGAAAATAAACAAACTATTCTATTCCACCTGGTTCAAGAAGCCCCTATATCTCCAGGTGTTTTGTTATGGAATTCATAAACTTTACAAAGTTTTTCAATGTGCAGAAATATCAACCAGACAGGGTAAATGCAAGGCCTTTGTACTGCACTGCTATTCCTGCTTCTGAAACAGGAAATTTTGCTCACCACAACTGCAAAAGCCACTGGACAGATTCAGGACAAACTTGACTTGATTATAGAACTTTACACAGAATTCACGTTTCTAGTTAAGTGCAAATACTTGAGATAGTAGCATTATCAAAGGTGCTAGTTGGGTTTGAAAGAGATAACAGTTTGCCCATTTTGGATATCAACTCGGAATTCCTTGGACAAACTGATCCACTCACTGTACTGAGGGTAGCTTTCATTGAAGACTTTGCAGCTGAGGTGTTTGTGAGAATCTGGCTTGTTGGCAGGTCGAGGTCATGCCATTAAAATTGACTCTCTCCAAATAACACCTAACAATAGTAAAGCACCAAAGCATGCTTCATCACGGCATGTACCAACAAGTTTTTATTGGTATGCTCCCAGCAGTCAAACTGGTAGGAAGGCAAAACTTGAACGACAACAACTGCAATTGGGCCTGATGGAAATCCAGTAACTGAAGAAACTATCCACATATGCTCCTGGAACGCCCCCGGTTTAAAAAATCTGGTTACTGACGTGGTGGCTCTGAGCTTCCTACAGCAGTTCGATATTATCGTATTCTAGGAAATATGGTGTATGGAGCCGATTCAAATCTCTGGATATACTGGGATGAATGTTTCTGCAAAACAACCTCAAAGATACGGACACCCCAAAGGTGGCCTCACAATATACTGCTCTACGAAAATCAACTGGGTGATCAAACTGATTGATCTGGGAATTGGCTGGTTGCTACCAATAAAGTTGGAACCCCACGTTTCATCTGGTTTAGACACAACTTTACAGTTGATCAATGTATATATTCATCCGAATGAAGCTCAAAATAGGGAAAATATGAAAACATTGATCAGTATTTTATGCTGCAGAAGCAATATAAGGAAGCTATCCTTATTGTGTCTGGTGATTTTAACACAGATTTGAAAAAAGGCAGCACAAAATCCTTCAACGGAATACATCTGAACAAAAGGCTAGAAAATCTGGGTTTGTGTTGCTTGACGCCCCTCTCTGAGGATGCTCTTTCCGCACCAGTAACTTTTTCAAGTGGCACAAAAAATCTAATATTGACTCCACATTAATAAGTGAAACCGCACTGCCACTGATCTCTGCATACAGGATCCAAGAACGTTCAGAGAGCGACCACTTCCCACTCATTAAGTAACTCATTAAGATACGGAATGAATGGAATTGGCTTCCTTCCGCTAATATCATAATCTCTGCCCAAGTGACTTATGATACAAAAAAACTGAAATGGAAGGGGCCGGGCCTTGAGAAAGTGATGGAAGTAGTGTATCGCTGTGTAGGTACCACTGAAGAGCTTAAAGGAATACTAAGAAAACTGGAACAAGAAGAATTGCCTCCAGGAGAACGGGCGACGGCTTGGAAGCATTTGTGTGTCTTTATTGAACAAATTCACCATTAAAAAGCACCTCATAATTTCGGCAACAGAGGCAAATAACAAAGTTAAAAGTGGTCCAGCTGACAGCCATGGTACAACAAAATACTGCGCAAACTAAAACACCAAGGCCCATATTTATACTTTTTTTGCGCCACATTTCTGCGTCACTTTTTGATGCAAAAGTGCCGCAAACTTGCAAAATATAATTGTATTTTGTAAGTTTGCGCTTCTTTTGTGTCAAAAAGTGACACAAAGGCGGCACAAAAAAGTATAAATATGGGCCCAAGTCTCCAGAGAAACAAAAAAAGTCACAAAGGACATACACTGGGGAACGTAATGTGACAAAACAAGGCTTTATGAACCAAGAGGCAAATACAAGAAAAATTACTGGATGGCAAAACAGAGATGTCATGAGGATTTGTGGACCAAGCTTCTCTTGTCTAACAAACAGTAGAACAACAAAAACTTCTGGCAATTGATAAATGGGCTAAGCTAGGGGAAAAAACTGACAAGTGAATGCAAGTATAGACGCAGCCACATGGGAAGCACACGTATTAACAATGTACTCAATCCCAGAGCATCATGTGAAGGAGGAGGCCTTTCAGGCTGCAAAAGACTCAAGTAAGACAAACTTTGGCTTTAGAGTGAGGATGAAAAGAGACTTATCTCTGTCTGACAATGAACAAAAACACACTATAATGAACATAGATATAGAAAAGCTGACAGGCCTTATTAAGAAACTAAAATTGGAAGGGGCAACTGGCCAGAACGGAATCCCAAACGCCCTTTTCAGAAAAGATTCCACATTTTGGGCTTACTATTTGGCGCTGCTTTTTAATGACCTCCAAGGCATTATGCGGCTACCAGACGCATGGAAAGGCAGTATTCTCCACCCGATATACAAGACAGGAAATCCTGCAGCCCCCTCGAACTACAGGCTAATAGCCTTGATTGATGTGGAAGCTAAACTCTATGCAGCCTGTCTATTGCAACAACTAGCGGAATGGATATATGAAAGACAACTAATACCACAATGCCAGACAGGCTTCAGAGCTGGCATGGGAGCCTCAACCAATCTGGCAGTCCTGGCTCTGTTGGGAAATAAAGCCAGGCTCAAGAATAAATGGTTATTTGCATGTTTCTTTTACCTAAAGGCTGCTTTTGGTTATGTGCCAAGAACCCGCTTATGGGAGAAATTGAGAGGTTGGGGCCTACCCTGCAGCCTTCTGAACGCAATGATGGACTTGTATACAGGTACTTGGACGCAAGTGAAAATTGGGGAGGGTGGCCACCTCACCAACAGAATTCCAACAGCAAAAGGATTAAAACAAGGGTGTGTACTAGCTCCCACACTGTTCAGTCTATACCTGGCAGACCTAGCCGATGCCTTAGCACCCGTAAATAGTAATCCACCAGTTTTGGCCAGGAAAGGAAAAGCATGGCTAAAGTATGCAGATGATATAGTTTTACTCAGTCAAACAGCAGTCGGACTACAGCATAGCATTGATACACTCTATACATATATAACAATTAAAGGCCTGGGACTGAACTTGAGGAAAACTAAGGCTGTCCGTCTGATTGATACGAAGTTTAAATCTGTTACATGGTTCATAAATGGAACACGGGCAGAGGTTGTCCATACATATAAATATTTGGGATTCACCTTGGATCATCTCTTGACTTTTAAACCACAGTTTGCTGTTGCCCAAGCTAAAGCCCACTCCTTGACCTATGGTTTTCAAGTATTAAAACAAAAACTGAGTTGCCCGTCATACAATCACTTGCTTTCTGTCATGGCAGCAGTAAATCAGTTTTTTGGGCCCTCGATCAGTATCCCCTGCTCAGGTCCGCTTAGAATTGGGTTTGAAAAATTATGATCATCAGAGTAAACGTGCCTATGCCAAATTTTGCTGGAGAATGCGAATAGCAGAGATTGGTACCACCAATAATCTTTGATGGATTGAAATTGAGGAGCAACAGCATCATAATGATGAAGGCACATGGGGTCATCATTTAAACAACTCTATCAAAGACCTAGGTTTGCAAGAAGCCCGGGATATGAACCTGGGTAAAGTGGAGTTTTATCGAAAGGCAAATGCTGCTACTAGGTTGAGGTCCTTAATTTTTGCTAAACATAAATTTGCAAGAAGAGAACATGCCTGGTCTGTAATAACATCATGCAAATCTCTATGAGCCCAGGATTACCTAGCAGCATCATTCACCCAGTCATTGAAACATCAGTTAATACTTTTTCGATTTGGTTTGATGGAAACTAAAGATATGGGCCCATATTTATACTTTTTAGTGCCGCATTTGCGAAAATGTTTGACGCAAAAACTGCGCAAACTTGCAAAATACGACTGTATTTTGTAAGTTTGCGCCATTTTTGCATCAAAAAGGGGCGCAAATGCGGCGCTAAAAAAGTATAAATATGGGCCACGGTCCCTCTGTGGAGACAGCAAACACAGACACATTCTTGCCAACTATGTGGGTACAGACAAGAGTCACTAGAACATGTATTTTGTCTGTGCCTGGCTTTGTTAGATCATAGGAGATTGTATTTTGAAAAATATTCTAAGGTCACTAACTATACGCTCATGTAGGCCCGCTGTTAGCAGTTGGCTAAGTGGACTTTCAGTCTTGTTCTCTTGTCGGAGGACTAAATTTATGGTGCAGGCCCATAAAGAAATGGAGAAAAAAGCAGAGTAGGCAGTGAGTGCCCGGTTTCTCGGTTTATGTTTGAAGAGCTCCCAAATGGTTAACTCTAGCTCCTAGCTAGAATTAGTCATTGGTAACTAGGTATAATTTTATGTTATTAACGTTAGGAAATCGACTGTGTTTTTTTTTTTAGTATCCAGGACACAACGTCGCTCTCATTCCCTGAACTTAAGACAAAGAACAAAGGATGAAACTAGGGGAGTAGGCTTTAATTATGTATAAGATTAATATTTTATGACATGGATTAGGATCAGAATAAGCTAAAAAAAATGTTTATGTGCATTTAATTCTTAAATAGAGAGTATGTTTGAGTGTTTATATAGTACGAATGTGTGCATAGCGATGGTTTTAATTAACTTTGCTAACACATTCTTTCACAAATTTTCTCCAAATAAGGGTGAGCGAGTAGGGATATATAATGTACAACACACACCTGCATCACACACTTGTAAACAAGCGCACAACAGTAGCACTCAAACACACTAATAATATCCATGAACGCACACCCACGCACACAACAACTGTGTTGGAAATCTAACTTTTCTATAAAACTGCACACTCTATTATAATGACTATTTTCACTGTTTATCCTTAGGTCTCCAATATTATGTACAATTGTGGTACATCTACATTTCAACAAGTTTTAAAATAGAAATGTGTCACTTTAGAAGCGGGAGGGGGAAGTGCAGAACAGTGGGCAGAGTATATCAAAGAGAGCATTGGAAACAATGGGCCTGATATATAGTTCAGAGTACCTTATGTTCTCTGTCTGCAGAACCGAGAACATACTTTGTTGTGCCGGCAGAGCGACCATTCTTTGAATCTCGTCCCAGATTCACAAAGGTTTTGCATCAGGTTTGCATTACTTTTTTAATTCAGACCAGATGCAAAATCTTTTTTGAGATTTACAAATCAATGCAAACTGGTATTTGCCTTGGTTTTTAAGAAAAAGTAACGCATGCAAGTGTGAATTGCTGCTTTGTGTTACTCTGCATCAAAGGAACCTTCAATGGGCAGTAGATGGGCATTCCAATGCAACAACCTTAGTAGACATAGTAGACATGGTTTTGCACTAAACGTTAATGCCACTTTAAAGCAGGCAATAAAAAAGAGAAATTATTTTATTACTCCTAACATTTCCCACTTTTCACGTGTGCTGCACTGTACAACACACATCCAAAGTGGGAAAAGTTTAAAATTTCGTCTAAGCATAGTATTTTGTACTGGAAGGGTACTATTCCGGTACAAAACCTAGGCTAGACCAACACAGACAGCTCAGCACTATGGTGCAAAGGTATGTGCTTGGTGCTCGGCAGCCTAATTTTGCACGCATGGTAGGGAGAGAGCAGGATCAGGCTGTATCTCTGTAGATAAGGCGCTTTCCTGCTCTCTCCCTGCCATACAGCACAGCAAAATTGGGTGTTGCACTTCGCTGGGTGGCAGATTTGTAAATTTGGGCCTTAGAGATGTCCGCTAGCCCAACAGATATCTCTTAACATTGGCAGAACCAATGTCATGGTGGTTCCTGTCAATGTGTTAAAAATTTGAAGGACCCCGCAGTCAAAATGATGGTACTGTCCATCAAACTTTAAACATGTTTTGTTCTTCAAATAAAAAAATCCAAAAGCCATATTTTGTTTTGGAAAATAAACAAAAGCGAATGACCCCCACACCATGGAAGTTTTTTCCCATGGTAAAGGGGCAATTTAAGCTTTGTTGTGGACCCTTACCATCATATTTTTTACAGTGGTAACTAAGAGTAAAAACTGGCGAAACAACCGCCCACCTTAAATCCAGCCGGCGGTCGAATTAACTAACCTCCAGCAGCTCTTACTCTATCGGGCCTTTGGAGGAGAGGTGGAGAAGTGTTTCAGCTCTGGATGCACTTGGACAAGGGGCCAAGCCGCCAGGCCGCAGGCCACGGAGACAGGTGTGGGCCAGATCGGACTGGTCAGTGGCAGTAGCCAACGGTGGCCACCTTTTGAATTTCCCTCTCTCCCACATGGTGGGGTCGCCCGGGCGGTCATCAAGGGCAGCAGGACAGGTTAAGTAGTGGGCAAGGTTGCACAGATTAAACATCGCTGCCTGGGTTCCCCAGATGATCGTTGCCGGCTCCCTTTGCCTGCTCATGCACCGGAATGCTTCCTTGTCCCTCACCTGCTCATGAAATGTTTGAGGGCCACCTCCCGGGGGCTTCTGATGCGGCGATAGGTGAAGGACCTTTTTTCCTGAAGGTACTGCCTGTGGCCATGTCAAAGCCCTCATGCGGGGGGCGGACGGTGCTGGAGCAAAGGTGAGGTGAGGAAGGTGGGTGCTGGTGTGAGCTGCAGAGGGGGGTAGCTGCTTCCTTGGGGGGAGTGGCACAATGTTACTTGTTGGGTCGGTGCTTTGTGTGTGCCTCATTATGTTTTTTTTGGGGGGAGGGGTTTAGATTGTCTCGATACTCAGCTTCGGGACACACATACAGTGACACTCATTGTTGGTGTAAAAGGTCATTTATTTAGGACAGGATTTAAACATATCATCAACTAAAATTCAACTGTATACCCTCCTTTTAACAAAACCTTAACTTTTAAAGATTCCCTTGCCTTCATTCTCTCCTCCAATAGCTCCCTTCAATTCTCCTACCTTAGACGCTCCCCTATTCCTCTCATGCCTTACTTGCTTGTAACCTACCCCCCCACTCTGATCCTTCACCTCCTTGTTTTTCCCCCTGGAAGGGTGGACAAGCCCGCATCTGGCTCTCCACCCTCCCCCATCTCCTGCCACAAACCAACCAATCACCTGCCCTGAATGACTTCCAAACCCCCTCTTACCAGCCCTTCTTATCAGACAAAAACTAATGGCACCTTTCTCTCCTTCCTTCCTACTGCCTGGTGGGTGGGTGGTCAAAAACCGCCCCTCCTGCAAATAGGTCGGCGCGGAACAGAGGCCGACCCCACCCTTCCACCCCCCTTTTAAACCCTTCTACAAATCCCTCCCCCACTTACCTTCAATCCAATCCGGCACCCCCACGCCACTTCCTGCCCTCCCGAATGTGCCCGCGGAGAGACTAGAACGAGTCTCTCTCTCCGCGGGCCCCTCCATTGGGACACACATACAGTGACACTCATTGTTGGTGTAAAAGGTCATTTATTTAGGACAGGATTTAAACATAACATCAACTAAAATTCAACTGTATACCCTCCTTTTAACAAAACCTTAAATTTAAAGATTCTCTTGCCTTCATTCTCTCCTCCAATAGTTCCCTTCAATTCTCCTACTTTAGACGCTCCCCTATTCCTCTCATGCCTTCCTTGCTTGTAGCCTACCCCCCCACTCTGATCCTTCACCTCCTTGTTTTTCCCCCTGGAAGGGTGGACAAGCCCATATCTGGCTCTCCACCCTCCCCCATCTCCTGCCAACCAGCGAAACCCTCATGGCGTTTTGCTGCCCCACCCCAGGAAACACACCCCGTTTTCGGTATTGATTTCCTCTTTCCTTTCCTTTTTTTTTTTATTTTTTATTATTCCCTGATCCACAGATTCTCTCCCCATAAGCTCTCCAACATCAACCTTAACCCTGTTAAATAATACAGGTTTCCTAACTGTGACAAACGAACCCCGTCTGCTCGGAACAATGTCTCCTCTTATTCTTTAATGTCGTCGTGCCTCAGCACCTTGATCCCCTGAGCCCAGCAGAATACCCTCATTGCTCTGTCCAGCTTTTTTCGAACCCGCTCAATGGCTCCATGATTAATTGCCCCTCTCCACGCCCTTCTTGGTACAAATTCTGTCCATACCAAACATGTCCCCCATAGTTTCTGCTTCAAAAGTTCCAAATCCCTCTGCATGAGCTGTATCAATGTGAGCCCCGATAGCTTCACCAGATCATTTTCCTCAAGATGAATCAGTAAGATGCCAGGACATCCCCACTGCGGCAAGTTACCCATGATAAATGGAAGCAAGCTCCTCCACCTCATACCACTCTTGCCCCACCAACGAACTTCATTGTGTCTGCTGGGCAGTCCCAACGATCTGCCGTTAATTTGCTTCTCCGCAAATTTTGCCGCCCAGTGAACGAATGAATGGCCGACTAGCCATGTCATCATCTTGTCTTTCTGCGGCCCGGCCACACATCCTGCAAAGAAAAAACACTGTAAAGGCTGTTATGATAACTTAAACTCCCCCCCCCTACTACGTCTTCATCAAGGCCTGACATAACGCTCGCAGCATCTAGATTTCCATCTACCTATGGCCTTGATCTTAGCCCAGTCCCAGCCTAAATAGGCTGCCGCTGTAGCTGCGCCAATCCTGAATGAATGCGTGCCAAAGTCCCCTGAACGCCGCCCAGTCCGTCCAAGTGCCATCCTCATAACTTGTAACATCTGGTAGCTAGTAAGCTTTCTCCCAGACGCATGTACAAAGACCCCTGCATCGCCTGCCCTATTCAATTTTGCCTTGAACACGATCCACTCTGTTACTGGACATGCTAACTCAACTCCCCCTTTTTCCAGCCATACCCATTTACCTTTTCCCAACTGATCTGTCTTTGAACGCCTAAGCCATATACCCAGCCTTTCCTTGTGCATACACACCTCTTTCACTTTTACCCCAATTTCTTTCCCTACCCCAAACAATTCAGACACTCGAAACGCGCCAAAGAACATCCAAACCATGCACAAGCGAAATAAACCCACCTCAAACTCATCCGCACAACACACCGGTAACACATGCAGCAGCTCCATCATTATTTCGAAAGTAATGGGTTCCCTTGCCGGCTTAGACCCGCTGGCCCTGCCTCTGCCCCAACCTTTCAGCATCTTTCCTAATAACTCGTTATGCGCAGGGTCAAAACCAAAGAAAAGTTTCCCATAGAATGAAACGCCTGCCAGCTTTCCCCCAATTGTGGCTGGGGATAAACCCTCCTCAATCAGAAAAAGCACAAAGCGTAGAGCCCGCGCTTCAAGAGTCTGCGGCCCTTGTGCCCAAAAATTGCCCCCAAACGGCTCAAAAGATTGAAACTCCAACCATGCAAGCCTGTAACTTCGCCGCGTAGATACCGCTAAAGACATCTCCACCAGTCCCGTGATCATCACGCCCCCCAATGCCAAATGTCTGCCGGGACCGCAGTCTTGTTCCGTTCCAGGTGCCAACTCGCGAAAACGCCGCCACTGTGAACGAGATAGGGAGTCTGCAATCTCGTTATGAATCCCAGGTATATGTGCAGCTTTAAAGATAACATTTAGAGATAAACATTGAAGCATAAACTGACGCAATAAGCGCAAAACTCTGAGGTCCGTAGCCCTCTGTCTTTTAACCAACTCTACTACCGTCATGTTGTCTACCTGAAAAAGCACCGTCCTGTTGGCTAACTCTCGTCCCCAAACCGCCAGTGCCACTAATAGTGGAAAAAAATCCAGGAAAGCGATGCTTCTCCCTTGTTGCAACCATTGTGAAGGCCATGTTTCAGCACACCATCTCCCATCCCAGTATATGGCAAACCCCGACGCTCCCACCGCATCCGAAAAAATTTGGACCTGCCACACCGTGTCCAAGTCACCAAAAGACATTGGTACCCCATTAAATTTCTTAAAAAAGATCTCCCATACTTTGGTGTCTTCCCTTAAAGTCAAGGAAACTCTTATCCTATGGTGTGGAAGCACTGCTCCTGACATGGACAGCCCCAATCATCTACAAAAGGTCCGACCTCCTCTCACTAGCCTACATGCAAAATTAAGGTACCCTAGCAGTTTTTGGGCCGTCGGCAAATCCATTTTACGAAGTATGCACACTACTGCCAGAAAATCCAGTATTTCTGTCACTTTCGCCGCTGGCAATCTGGCCACCAGAGCTTCTGCATCTAGTTCAATGCCCAAAAAAGTCAAAATTGATAGTGGTCCTTCTGTTTTCTCTGGGGCCAAAGGCACTCCTGTCTGCTGAGCTAGCTTCTGAAACATATCCAAAGCCCAGCCACAAGCACCGGATGCGGCTGTTCCTACAAATAAGAAGTCATCTAGATAATGAGTCACTGTCCGATGGCCACTAATTCCCACAAAGACCCACTGTAAGAAGGTGCTGAAGGTTTCGAGTAGGGCGCATAATATTGCACAGCCCATGGGCAAAACCCTATCCACATAAATGGCGCCATCCAGCTGCATGCCTAAGAGGTCAAAATCTGCTGGATGAATGGGTAATAGTCTAAAGGCCGATTGTATGTCACATTTTGCCACTTCCGCTTTCCGCCCGCACCTCAAAACTAACTTCACAGCGTCGTCTACCGACGCATAAATTACCTTGGAGTCCTCCTGTGCAATGAAGTCATTGACCGACACACCTTCAGGCCATGACAGGTGATGAATCAAACGAAACTCTCCCTGCGCTTTTTTGGGGACCACTCCCAAAGGAGATATCATCAATTTATCGCTCGGCCAGTCGAAAAACAGCGCACCTATTCTCCCCAGAGCCACTTCTTTTGCCAATTTGTCACGCACTACCTGAGGCCGCTCTTTAGCTGACCGCAAATTGTCCGCCCACCTCCTCTCTCGGGGACCTTGATACCCTACCCTGAAACCTTCTCGAAAACCCCACTCCAATTGCCGAGCTTTATCCACCTCTGGATAGATGAGCAACCAAGGCCACAAGACTTCCAGTCTAACTGGTGTAGGACCCTTTGGTGCAGTAGCGCCATATGAGCCCCTTCCTCTCGACGCTCTCCACTGTTCTGCGGGGCTGGAAAGGGAGAAACATTGAATGACTGGGTGACGACCCCCGCACTTGGAGCAATCATGTTTAAACCTACACTGTGCTTGTGAACAAAACCCTTTGTTAAAGTTCCAGCAAGCCCCTGTGGTTGCCACCGGTGTTTTTGTAGCTGCGCCCGCCCCTCCCGGGGGGCCTGTTGATGCACTGTGGGGCCCGTTTGCCGTGCGTACTATACTGCTGCGTATGGTTTGGAAACTCGAGGGGCCCCAAGGCACCGCCCCGTGTGCCCCAGCTGCCGCCACGCTCCCGTGCGCTATGAAAAAACAGGGCGTGTACAACTTTTATATTCAGCCCGGGCCCAAGGGCCTTCTTTATCTGGGAGTCCCCCTGCGGCCCCACCTGTGCTGCGCGCATAGGCCGAGAAAGTTGAAAAAAGGCAGGCGCCCGGCCTGCGCGGCCTCGTGCGCCTGCCAGCAACTATGCAGCAGATCCCGGTGGTGCGCTGCGGTCCCCGGGCCCCTCCCAGCACTGCCCCTGCACACGCACGGCTGAAAAAGCCCCCCACCAGGACCTAAACAAAACTCTCCACACACGCACACACTTGCCTCAAAAACCACCCCTCCTGCACACAGGTCGGCGCGGAACAGAGGCCGACCCAACCCTTCCACCCCCCTTTTAAACCCTTCTACAAATCCCTCCCCCACTTACCTTCTAACCAATCCGGCACCCCCGTGCCAATCCTGCCCTCCCGAACGTGCCCGCGGAGAGACTAGAACGAGTCTCTCTCCGCGGGCCCCTCCATTGCCAGTGTGGTAGCTTGTAGAGGAGGCAGGGAAATGACAGGAGGGTCGCAAGTTTCGGGAAGAATTAAGGTCATAGTACATACAGATGAGCTTACGAGTGGCAGCTTGCTTGAGAGAAGAGCTTTGACTTTACAGAGTGCGCAACCATAATATAAGATCCTTTGCCTCTCTGCCGATGTTACTACATAGCTTGCGGTCAAACTGTGGGTGTTACTCGTGCTTTCAAAAACAGATTAAAATGGCTTTTTGTTCGGCCTTCTCAACTGTGTTTGGCTATGATTCAACTAATGTTTCAATTATCGGCTATTTCCTTAGTGCCATGATACCTATATTGGTGAATAAGCGCTTAAAAACAATCTTTCTCCGTGAAATCGATGTTCTCAAACTAGACATGCAACGATCGACTGGAATAGCAAAATTATAACATAATAAAATAATTGTAGCCCTTCTTGGTTCAGGCAAAATACGTGTGAAACTATTCATTTTGGAATTTGAGTGGTTGATATGCTGCTTTTTATGGGCTTCAGGTGCGGGCAGTGAAGGGAGATTCTTTAGTTATGTTTTAATTTTCCTATTTCACCACTAGATGGCACTCATGTAACATTTAATAATTAACAGGTAGAGAGTAAGGCTGGTAGGTCTTGAGAGTGACTAATCCGTGTGTCACATCTTCCAGTTTCATCATTGGCTGTGGACATCTGTATCTAAAGGGCATGCTTAGGGTTTGTTTTGTGCGCTCTGGGCTATGCTTGCACTCACTGGGTGTGCACTTTTTTCATGCAGGCGGGTTTGTTACTCGTATTGTTTCCCTTTGGGTGGTGCATGCCCTCGCTGTGAGTGTGCTTGTTTGTGTTTAATTTATGTTGATGACATCTCTTCTCTTGTAGATCTACGAGCAGGCACGCTCTCCTGTTGTCTTTCAGTACGGCTTGCACTCACCCTGAGCACATCTCTGTGGAAGACAAGTCTGTTTGACTTCCTTTCAAGATCGGAGCCACACACACTCCAGAAATCCTTTAACCCCTTAGCTGCTGGGCCTTTTCCCCCCCAGTGCTGAGCCCTTTTTTGGCTATTTGGGGTAGTTCGCGCTTAGGGCTTCATAACTTTTTGTCCACATAAGCTAACCACGCCAAATTTGCGTCCTTTTTTTCCAACATCCTAGGGATTCTAATGGTACCCAGAGTTTGTGGTTTACCCTGGAGGAGACCAAGAAAATAGCCAAAATACAGTGAAAATTTAGTTTTTTCCAAAAAAATGGGAAAAAAGGGCTGCCGAAGAAGGCTTGTGGTTTTTTCCCTGAAAATGCCATCAACCAAGGGTTTCTGGTGCTGAAATCACTATCTTCCCACCTTTCAGGAACGGGCAGACTTGAATCAGAAAACCAAATTTTTCAACACAAATTTGGCATTTTACTGGGACATACCCCATTTCTACTATATTTGGTGCTTTCAGCCTCCTTCCAGTTAGTGACAGGAATGGGTGTGAAACCAATGCTGGATCCCGGAATGCTAAACATTTCTGAAAACTAGACAAAATTCTGAATTCAGCAAGGGGTCATTTGTGTAGATCCTACAAGGTTTTCCTACAGAAAATAACAGCTGAAATAAAAAAATATTGAAATTGAGCTGAAAACAACAGCCATTTTTCTTTATGTTTTACTCTGTAACTTTTTCCTGCGATGTCAGATTTCTGAAAGCAATATACCGTTTTGTCTGCTGGACTCTTCTGGTTGCGGGGATATAAAGGGCTTGTAGGTTCATCAAGAACCCTAGGTACCCAGAGCCAATAAATAAGCTGCACCCTTCAGTTGGTTTTCATTCTATACTGGGTATACAGCAATTCATTTGCTGAAATATGAAGAGTGAAAAAGAGGTATCAAGAAAACCTTTGCATTTCCAAAATGGGATCAAGATAAGGTTTTGAGGAGCAGTGGTTATTTGCACATCGCTGAATTCCGAGGTGCCCATACTAGCATGTGAATTGCAGGGCATTTCTCAAATAGACGTCTTTTTTACACACTCTCTTATATTTGGAAGGAAAAAATGTAGAGAAAGATAAGGGGCAATAACACTTGTATTGCTATTCTGTGTTCCCCCAAGTCTCCCGATAAAAATGATACCTCACTTGTGTGGGTAGGCCTAGTGCCCGCGACAGGAAATGCCCCAAAACACAACATGGACACATCCTATTTTTTTTATAGAAAACACAGCTGTTTTTTCCAAAGTGCCTACCTGTAGATTTTGGCCTCTAGCTCAGCCGGCACATAGGGAAACCTACCAAACCTGTGCATTTCTGAAAACTAGAGACCTAGGGGAATCCAAGGAGGGGTGACTTGCGGGGCTCGGACCAGGTTCTGTTACCCAGAATCCTTTGCAAACCTCAAAAAGTGGCTAAAAAAAACAAGTTTTCCTCACATTTCGGTGACAGAAAGTTCTGGAATCTGAGAGGAGCCACAAATTTCCTTCCACCCGGCGTTCCCCCAAGTCTCCCGATAAAAATGATACCTCACTTGTGTGGGTAGGCCTAGCGCCCGCGACAGGAAACGCCCCAAAGCGCAACGTGGACACATCAAAATTTTTGGAAGAAAACAGAGGTGTTTTTTGAGAAGTGCCTACCTGTAGATTTTGGCCTCTAGCTCAGCCGGCACCTAGGGAAACCTACCAAACCTGTGCATTTCTGAAAACTAGAGACCTAGGGCAATCCAAGGAGGGGTGACTCGCGGGGCTCGGACCAGGTTCTGTTACCCAGAATCCTTTGCAAACCTCAAAAAGTGGCTAAAAAAACAAGTTTTCCTCACATTTCGGTGACAGAAAGTTCTGGAATCTGAGAGGAGCCACAAATTTCCTTCCACCCGGCGTTCCCCCAAGTCTCCCGATAAAAATGATACCTCACTTGTGTGGGTAGGCCTAGCGCCCGCGACAGGAAACGCCCCAAAGCGCAACGTGGACACATCAAAATTTTTGGAAGAAAACAGAGGTGTTTTTTGAGAAGTGCCTACCTGTAGATTTTGGCCTCTAGCTCAGCCGGCACCTAGGGAAACCTACCAAACCTGTGCATTTCTGAAAACTAGAGACCTAGGGCAATCCAAGGAGGGGTGACTCGCGGGGCTCGGACCAGGTTCTGTTACCCAGAATCCTTTGCAAACCTCAAAAAGTGGCTAAAAAAACAAGTTTTCCTCACATTTCGGTGACAGAAAGTTCTGGAATCTGAGAGGAGCCACAAATTTCCTTCCACCCAGCGTTCCCCCAAGTCTCCCGATAAAAATGATACCTCACTTGTGTGGGTAGGCCTAGCGCCCGCGACAGGAAACGCCCCAAAGCGCAACGTGGACACATCAAAATTTTTGGAAGAAAACAGAGGTGTTTTTTGAGAAGTGCCTACCTGTAGATTTTGGCCTCTAGCTCAGCCGGCACCTAGGGAAACCTACCAAACCTGTGCATTTCTGAAAACTAGAGACCTAGGGCAATCCAAGGAGGGGTGACTCGCGGGGCTCGGACCAGGTTCTGTTACCCAGAATCCTTTGCAAACCTCAAAAAGTGGCTAAAAAAACAAGTTTTCCTCACATTTCGGTGACAGAAAGTTCTGGAATCTGAGAGGAGCCACAAATTTCCTTCCACCCGGCGTTCCCCCAAGTCTCCCGATAAAAATGATACCTCACTTGTGTGGGTAGGCCTAGCGCCCGCGACAGGAAACGCCCCAAAGCGCAACGTGGACACATCAAAATTTTTGGAAGAAAACAGAGGTGTTTTTTGAGAAGTGCCTACCTGTAGATTTTGGCCTGTAGCTCAGCCGGCACCTAGGGAAACCTACCAAACCTGTGCATTTCTGAAAACTAGAGACCTAGGGCAATCCAAGGAGGGGTGACTCGCGGGGCTCGGACCAGGTTCTGTTACCCAGAATCCTTTGCAAACCTCAAAAAGTGGCTAAAAAAACAAGTTTTCCTCAGATTTCGGTGACAGAAAGTTCTGGAATCTGAGAGGAGCCACAAATTTCCTTCCACCCGGCGTTCCCCCAAGTCTCCTGATAAAAATGATACCTCACTTGTGTGGGTAGGCCTAGCGCCCGCGACAGGAAACGCCCCAAAGCGCAACGTGGACACATCAAAATTTTTGGAAGAAAACAGAGGTGTTTTTTGAGAAGTGCCTACCTGTAGATTTTGGCCTCTAGCTCAGCCGGCACCTAGGGAAACCTACCAAACCTGTGCATTTCTGAAAACTAGAGACCTAGGGCAATACAAGGAGGGGTGACTCGCGGGGCTCGGACCAGGTTCTGTTACCCACAATCCTTTGCAAACCTCAAAAAGTGGCTAAAAAAACAAGTTTTCCTCACATTTCGGTGACAGAAAGTTCTGGAATCTGAGAGGAGCCACAAATTTCCTTCCACCCGGCGTTCCCCTAAGTCTCCCGATAAAAATGATACCTCACTTGTGTGGGTAGGCCTAGCGCCCGCGACAGGAAATGCCCCAAAACAGAACGTGGACACATCACATTTTTTCATAGAAAACAGTGCCTACCTGTGGATTTTGGCCTCTAGCTCAGCCGGCACCTGGGGAAACCTAGCAAACCAGCACATTTTTGTAAACTAGAAACCCAGGGGAATCCAAGATGAGGTGACTTGTGGGGCTCGGACCAGGTTCTGTTACCCAGAATCCTTTGCAAACCTCAAAATGTGGCTAAAATACCACGTTTTCCACACATTTCGGTGACAGAAAGTTCTGGAATCTGAGGGGAGCCACAAATTTCCTTCCACCCAGCGTTCCCCCAAGTCTCCCGATAAATATGATACCTCACTTGTGTGGTTAGGCCTGGTGCCTGCGACAGGAATAGATCACACAACGGTCAATGTTGGTCCTTACGTGAGGCAGCTGTTGACCCTGGGGTGATCCATTCCTGACACAGGCACTAGGTGTAGGCACTCAAGTGGGGTAGTGTTTTTATCAGGACAGGTGAGGAGTCACTGGGTGGTAGGAATGTTGTGGATCCCAGCATATTCCTGTAGTTTGTGTGACAGAAATGCGAGAAAAATAGAGTTTTTTCTCAACATTTCAGCTTTGCAGGGTATTCTGGGTAAGAAAACTTTGGGGAATCCACACAAGTCACACCTCTGTGGACTCCCCCGAATGTCTAGTTTCCAGAAATGTTTGGGTTTAGTGTGTTTCTCTATATGGCCGCCGAATCCAGGACCAAAAACACAGGTGCCTGCCTTACAAAACCAGTTTGTTTTGCCATAGACAATTTTGATGTCTCCACAATATGATTTGGGTGGTGGAATTTGGGGCTGAACTAAATTGGTGAGCTCCCAAGAGAGCACTCTCTCTCTGCTTGCCGCCGCATTCACCTGCTCTCTGGGTTGGCCTAACCCACTATTACCCAGTTGCACGAACAGCTTGCGAAGGGACAGCAGGACTGTCCTCATCACCTCCCTCATAATGTACTGGAAGAGGAGTTTTCGAATGGGACTCCTCTGACTGAAAAATCACTCCCAGAGTCTGCGCCATTGTCCCATCCCTCAGATGCTGTCTCAGTATCTGATGTCTCAGTCTCTGATCCTATGTCAGAGCGGTCCTCTATAACCCGAGTGCAGGCAGCAGTCATCCATCAAGATGCCATCTCTGCTATTGGCTAAACTGTTGCTCTAAAACACTAGCCTACGTAGACAGTCACAAAATCGATGGTGTGTGTGAGATACGTGCAACAGTAGAGGCCACCTTACCTGCGCTTCTTCCCTCAATCAGCACGTACTTTCAAGACACTCAAAAAACACCTTGTCACATACCATTCGTCACAGTCTTTAGCACCTCCTGCGCCCAGTCCAACAATCATTATTGGTGCTCCCACTCCCTCCTCCTCGGATTCCCTCATTACCACCCAGCAAAAGTGCCCTTCATCTCTCCATAGACTTTACTAATGTACTCAGCTATTTACATAAAATACAGATGTGCTCTTTGCAGTAGGCATATAAACCTTCTGCGCTTCTTTATGGCACTAAAACTGCCACTAGACAAGTCGGACCCTTTTCCCCCCAGGGAAACCACACACATATTGACAAAAGTGATGTATATATGACAGCCAACCACCTGAAACTCAACTCAAGCAAAACCGAAATAATCCTCTTTGGCCCTCACCAAAAAAACCTGGGACCCCCCATGGTGGCCCACCACGCAAGGCCCTGCACCCACCCCCGCCAACTACGCACGCAACCTCAGCATCATCCTAGACTCCTCCCTCTCTATGACCCAACAAATCAACGCTCTTACCTCCTCATGCTTCAACAAACTCCGTATACTGAAAAACATTCAAATGGATCCCCACAGAGACCAGAAAAACTGTCACTCACGCACTCATCAGCAGCAGGCTTGATTACAGAAACGCCCTCTACGCCGGCACCACTCTAAAACTCAAGTGCAAACTACACGCATCCAGAACTCAGCAGCACGACTCATCCTCGACCTCCACCGACACGAACACATCTCTCCACACCTCAAATCCCTCCACTGGCTCCCCATTGACAAAAGGATCACCTTCAAGATCCTCATCCTCACACACAAATCACTCCACAACACAGGCCCTGCCTACCTCAACGAGAGTCACCTTCCACACCCCCACACGAAACGTCCGTTCAGCTGACCTCTCTCTCGCCTCTGACCCCCGCATCAAACACACCACCACCGGGGGCAGATCCTTCTCCTACATTGCACCCAAAACATGGAACGCACTCACAACCCACATTCACAAGACCCAAAACCTACTTCTTTTCAGGAAGGGCCTCAAAACCTGGCTTTTTGAACAGTGAACCTCCTAGCCCCTTTCCCTCCCCCCCGTCCCCCCCCCAGCGCCTTGAGACCCTCACAGGTGAGTAGCGCGCTTTATAAATCTCTTTGATACAGATCTACCAATATATATATATATATAAATATATATCTACATAGATATATCTATAGATATATCCATGTACCTAGATATATCTATCTACATAGATATATATATATAGATATATACATATATTTTTTTTTAGTTGTTGTATGGTTTCCTTGGGGGCCAAAATGGCCCCCAGGGAAACCCTACAACATCTAAAAAAAAAATTGCCACGGGCGACCCCCTGTCATTTCATTGTTTTTTTTTTTTTTTTTTAAATCCCCTGGGGGGGGGGGGGGCGCGATCGCGCCCCCCCCCCCCTCCCCAGGGGGCACCTACCTTTTTATTTTTTTCGGAAAATTATCCGGGGGGGGGGGCGGCCCGTTTTCCGGGGGGGGGCTGCCCCCCAAAAGTGAAATCCCTGGTGTCTAGTGGGGTTTCCTGGCCCCCGATCGCAGCTGTGCTGCGATCGGGGGCCAGGAAACCGTTTCAGAAGGCCTCATAAGAAAGGGGAGACTCTCCCCTTTCTTACGAGGCCTTCTGAAACTGTTTCTGGCCCCCGATCGCAGCACAGCTGCGATCGGGGGCCAGAAACAGTTTCAGAAGGCCTCGTAAGAAAGGGGAGAGTCTCCCCTTTCTTACGAGGCCTTTTCAAAATGTTTCCTGACCCCCCCGATCGCAGCTGTGCTGCGATCGGGGGAGCCAGGAAACCTGAAAGTGTTTCCTAGCCCCCGATCGCAGCACAGCTGCGACCGGGGGCCAGGAAACACTTTCAGGAAGGCCTCGTAAGAAAGGGGAGTGTCTCCCCTTTCTTACGAGGCCTTCCTGAAAGTGTTTCCTGGCCCCCGATCGCAGCTGTGCTGCGATCGGGGGCCAGGAAACACTTTCAGGAAGGCCTCGTAAGAAAGGGGAGACTCTCCCCTTTCTTACGAGGCCTTCCCGAACGTGAAAAAGGCCGTTTTCCCCATGAAAGCAGGAAGCGGCCGCAAGGCTGCTTCCTGCTTTCATGGGGAAAACACCTTTGCAACGTCAGCGCGCCTCGCGGCGCGCTGACGTCACAAAGGGGCGGGTGGGGGGCGGGGGGAGACACGGTAGCTTCCGTGTCTCCCGGGGGGGGAAAAAAAATAAAAAATAAATCCTCGGGTGCGACGCACCCGAGGATTTATTAATGCCCTTCCTGGTGTCGGCCACTGGTCGTGACCCGCACCAGGGAGGGTGTGTGGGCGTCGGCCAGTGGCCGACGCCCGCACCTAAGCGGTTAAGTAATCCATAGCTGCTATCCAGTCCTTGTTTACATTACATTTTAACTTTGTCTTGCGTTCTCTAAGAGTATTCTTTTTTCACATATGTTGTGTCTATATACATTTATCGTGCGGCATACAACTCAATTTCAAATCGCTTTTGGACATCCGGGTGAGTTCTGGCTGTGGGTGAGTGTTCATGATGAGATAAGAGTGAGTGCTCTGGAGATGAGTCTGAGGCTGTGTGAATTTCTCACCAGCCTCGTCAGTGTGTCATAAAGGTGTTCAGACTTCATGCACATCTGATCAGGGCTACTGAAAAGTCTGCTCTCACTGCACATGCCTGGCCTGCTGGTGTTAAATATTGTCATCCTCACACCCACTGACATTATTGACTATGGTGTGCCCTGTATGCGCCTTCTGACATACTCTGTCAGTTGATTATGCCTGATCAAAGCATTCAAATGAATGAAAGTGGCTTTGATAGAAATGCTATTTAGTACCATGTATCCCTTTACTGTTCAACCTCTGTTCAAACCTCAGTGCGAACTGTAGGTCAGTTAATGTCAAT
The DNA here is from genome assembly GCF_031143425.1 of Pleurodeles waltl. Lineage (NCBI taxonomy): Eukaryota > Metazoa > Chordata > Amphibia > Caudata > Salamandridae > Pleurodeles > Pleurodeles waltl. The sequence goes on along the minus strand of NC_090446.1, from coordinate 638,158,751 downwards.
GCGGGGGTCCAAGTTTCTGAGAGTTTTATTAGAGAGCACCTTATTATGAAGCGGTATGTCTCATTGCAATTTTTTGGTCTGGAAGGGTGCAACTCAAACTCGAGGGAAGTTCATTAGCTATTTCCAGGAGCATAGAGCTGTCAATACTAGAACCATTAGAACTGCTGAAATGGGGGGGGAGCCTGGAGTAGGGATCTCAACAGCCTTCCAGGGCCCCAGGACTCTGTAGCAGGAGCCTCCATTCTTAAGATTATACACTCCTGCATAGCTCAACAAAGTCTATGTCAATTTCAGGGAACGGCCTTAATACAATTTAATGCTCAAGCATTGATAAGACAGAATCCTTATGGTATGGATCCGTTTTTCAGGCCCACCAGCTCACAGTAGACCTCCTTTAATAGGCAGAGGATCCAGCATTCAAATTCCCACCTAGTGGTTTTATCATGATGACCTTCCTGACTCAGATTGAATGAGTGCATGGTCACTTCAGGTTGGAGTACTCGACAGGCACACAAAAATGTCTTATACATATATTAGTGGCATATATATGGGATAGCGGGACTCTGGGGAAAAAGGTGTCTGTTGGTGAAACATCACACCACTTCTCAAACTTCACTGTGTTACAGTAGAGCCCTTGCCTAACGTCGGGTCCTGTTGGAGGGTTTTCCAAGGTTGGCCAAATACGGTTGCAATACATCAGGGATTGGTGGTAGTTGCGGTGTTATAAATTTGCTGGTATAGCACGAGTGCAGCTGAGGAACCTAGGAGGGGTGACCAGTTAGTCCCAGCGGTATGTCATGCACAAATGCCAGCAGATACAGCTGCCTGCCGCACTTGCACTAAAAGCTACTCATGTTGCTGACTATCATCCCGAGCTGTGGATTTTTGTAAGAATTTTGGTACTGACCACATGAGGACAAATGCACATGTGTTGTTTTGGTAGACTGGCCTACACACAGAAGAGCTACTTATGGGTGGCTCAAGAGCTTCTAGTTGCTCACAAGCCACTCCTTAGAGACACTTGGTCTAGAATCATTGTTAACACTCACTAAGTTCACCCCCCGGTAGGAGGGCAAGAGGGTCACCCCCTCATTCCCAGGAGAACGGAGCTTCACCCTGAAAGCCTGAGTCAGAAGGGCCTCATGCTACCTAACATGAGGTAACTGCAATTGACTCGCACCCCTTTTATATGTCTAATGATATTTATTGTATCTCCTTTCAAATCAGATTATTAGGTCACATTGCTACAGCCAGTGCATGGATACTTGGTCCCGCTGCCAGGTGGCATTCAACTTCTGGCCAGAACTGGTTTAACAGACAGGCCAGAAAAGCGGACCTTCTCTTCTACTGAGGTGTGAAGGGGGGTCTTTGTTGGAAGAGATATGCCGGCTTGCCAGGAGGTCACACACAGGGAGCTACACCCTCCGGCGGTCATCACCCTCCACATGGGTAGCAATTGTTTTTTAGCAATTGTTAGAGGACCTTCCTGAAGTGTGAAGTAAGGAGTGTTCTAGCTCCACCACTCTATGGTTTCCGGTCGTCCCAGGGAGTTGTTTCTAGGTGGGGCCTGTCCTCAGCAGACTAGAATAAGATGGTCAGGCCATTTAGAAGGTGGAACAGTTGTCCTTCCACAGGGATACGGTTCATTGGTTAGTCTGGGGCAACAAGTCTGGTATGAGGACCGTTATGGCATCAGCTGCAGTTCTTGCAAATCTAAGTAACAGAATTTGGTCAGGAAACCACCCAGACATGTGGCGGAGAAGGAGTCATGCTTGGCCACTAAAAACAGGTAGACAACCTTGGCATCAAGAATATGTGTTTGCAAATTCAGGATGGATTGGATTGTTTAAGCATTTAGCTCAATTCGGGCAGGGGTACTGCTGTCACTACTGGAAGGCTGGCGATGCCTGCTACTGTGATTGTCCATAGCCAGCTGGGGTACTCCATTACACGGCCCCAGGGGTAGGGGGATGGTGGGCTGGTATGGGGACCAAGGTATGGCCCGGTTGGCCAAGGCCCACCTCCCAATGGGTGCCTGGGGGAATCCCTGTATTGGATAGCTCTGGCATGGTTGTTTGGGGGTACAGCTGCTATGCTGGCCCAAGCGCCCTCTGTCTTGAGGGGGCAAGAGAGTTCACCTTGTAGAAGACAACTTATGGAGAGACCAGAAGGGTGTTGTCCTTGGTCCAAGTCAATTAAGTGAATTGAATCAGTCAGCCCCACAAGGGCCTGAGGGGTGGTCAATCATGACTCCTTAATTTGATATGAAATTAAGGGGGTTATTCTAACTTTGGAGGAGGTGTTAATCCGTCCCAAAAGTGACGGAAAAGTGACGGATTTACCACCAGCCGTATTACGAGTCCATTATATCCTATGGAACTCGTAATACGGCTGGTGGTATATCCGTCACTTTACCGTCACTTTTGGGACGGATTAACACTCCTCCAAAGTTAGAATAACCCCCTTAATGTATTCATGTAATACCTATGGAGTATTTGCTTAGAGAGTTTATGTATTAGATATGCCTATGTGAACACTATGTTGTACTATACTTATTGTGGTATTTATGTGGAAAACAAAACATTTGTTGTGTTTATAAATTGTAATAAATACGGCCAGAGAATGTTATATATTCTAATGCAAGAAATTGTCTTGCGTTGGGTCCTTCTTGTATAATTTTCCATATGAAGGGCGAGTAATTGTATGTCTGGTTGAGATATGACTGGTCTTGCTGCGGTCCCCCACCTGTGGATAAGGGGCCAAGCCTCCAGGTCGCAGGCACCGGAGACAGGTGTGGGCCGGATCGGACCAGTCAGGGGCAGTGGCCAACGGTGGCCACTATTTTGAATTTCCCTCTCTCCCACAGGGAGAAACCATTTATTGCTCCCATCCGTGGTGGGGTCGCCCGGGCAGTCATCAGGGGGAGCAGAACAGATTAAGTAGTGGACCAGGTTGCCCAGATTAAACATCGCTGCCTGGGTCCCCTTGATGATCGCCAAAGCCGCTCTTTGCCTGCTCAAGCACGAAGTGCTTCCTTTTTCCTCACCCTCCCATCCCTGTGTTAAGTCCACTGGGGGTACGTTCAATCATTGTTTCTGGCAGAGGAAGAGTCATATTTGGCCACTAAAAACAGGTAAACAACCTTGGCATCAAGAATATGTGTAGGCTAATTCAGGATGGATTGGATTCTTTTAGCATTTAGCTCAATCCGGGGCAGGGGTACTGCGGTCACTACTGGAAGGCTGGGGACACCCACACCCGCGATTGTCCATAGCCAGCCGGGGTACTCCATTACACGGCCTTGGGGATACGGAGGATGGTGGGCTGGTATAGGGACCAAGGTATGGTCCGGTTAGCCAAGTCTCAACTCCCAGTGGGTGCCAGGGGGAATCCCTGTATTGGGTAGCTCTGGCATGCTTGTTTGGGGGTACAGCTGCTATGCTGGCCCAAGCTCCCTCTGTCTTGATGGGGCAAGTGAGTTCACCTTGTAGAAGACAACTTGTGGAGAGACCAGCAGGGTGTTGTCCTGGGTCCAAGTCAATTAAGTCAATTGAATCAGCACCCCAAGGGCCCGAGGGGTGGCCAATCATGACTCCTTAATTTGATATGAAATGTAATGTATTCATGTACTAGCTATGGAGTATTTGCTAGGAGATTTTATGTATTGGATATGCCCACACGAAAACTATGCTGTACTATACTTATTGTTGTATTTATGTGGAAAACAAAACATTTGTTGTGTTTATGAATTGTAATAAATACGGCCGGAGAATGTTATATTCTCTAACGCAAGAAATTGGCTTGCGTTGGGTCCTTCTTGTATAATTTGCCATATGAAGGGCGAGTAATTGTATGTCTGGTTGAGATATGACTGGTCTCGCTACGGTCCCCCAACTGTGACCAGGCTCCAAATCCCAACATTGATTGCGAAATATCTGCTGCCATCTGATGGCTAAGTAGATAAATGCAATGCATTTGGATGCCATCATTTTTTAGAGTACACAAACTGGCTAATTTCCTTATCATACTGCATTGTAGTTACTATTTGTAATCCAGAATCAGATGCCAGGGACATAGCGTCTAGGCATGCAAGAAACACAATTTACAAAAACCACGTAATGAACAATGCAGAAACAGTCATTTAAGTACAAAAATAATATTCAACAATTCATAATTAATATATATATGTATAATTAATACAGCAAAACTGAAACACAGATTACACAAGCTTTGGCAATGCTGATAAATCTGGCTTGCACTGGTAGATTAAAGCTGGATCTATTAACTTTGTCAAGGCTTTGTTAATGCAGAGTGTGACAGGGCCGCACTGGGGGGGACCAGACCTACGCCTATATAGCTGGTGATCAGAAGCCAAGCAACAGCAACACAAATAAGTCTGGCATGCTATAGGTGATGTATTATTTGTTGTAATGGCCGTACTTTGTTGTACATTCTATTTAGATGGACTAACATTAAACACGTATGTAGACCAATATCTATTTACAATACCCAATATTCGTGCTTTAGGGCACATATAAACAGACACTTGCTCACATCCATATGAGTTGGCAGGTACATCAATACATGCACACCCACAAGCAAGCTTGCTGTGTTTGACATTGATAATATTGTCCTATCGTTAACCCATTTTAAGACTGCAGCGTACAATGCACTGATTTAAATATATGGACATCTGTAAAAAAGAAACCTAAATAAATGTTTCAAAAGTGCAATCTTGTGAATACCGGACATAACTCTTATGTGTCCCATTGCTCACCTGAGTTATTTGTTGCTTCTTGCGTAGCCATTGTTAACATAGTGCTTGCGGATTTAATTGTTGTAATAAGGAATACATGCTTAGCTCAGATAGCATAAACAGGGTGCACAAGAACGTTTTTAATAAAGCACTACATTTTTTTCCTTTGTCTAATGCCGTCAAATAAATTTGATGCTGTTGGATACCTGAGTTACGGCATTTTTTATAACAGTATCTGAAGTGTTCACAAGTGAAGATGCCTAGACGATGCTTCCAATAGAGAGCTGACTTCAACGTGCACAAGAACCAGACATAAAACATACACACAAGTTGTTTAAATAAATAAAGAATAAAAGGCAACATGTTTCTCACTGAAAAAAAGAATCACTGAAACTGTAGACTTTAAATCGCAAAAACAAAAAAGTTTAATTTTCAGCAAATAAGGTTGGTCCTGAAACAACAAATTTCATCTTTGACCTGCACATTCACACACAATCTAATAGTAATTTCCATTTATCTCTTCCATGAATCAAAAACGATGATCATTATATGCAGTGACGTTTACCACCATTGTGCTAAGGACGGCAAGAATTATGCCAGTAGCAGCCATAACATAGTCAAGTTTTAGTACCACTGTATGTGTGCCACCGTTATGCCACAAGCCACAATTATGATGGGCCCTTATTTTGCCAGAGTATCAGAATGTTGGCAGGAATGCCTACATTATGCCAAAGATAGACAAAACGTCACTAAAATATTCAATTCTAGGGCTAGAGTGGTTGACTTGTGCCAAGGAAAGCCAGAATTTTGGCAAACAAAACCACAATATACCATGTTTGGGTCACTGTTATGCTATCGATTGCAAGGACAGTGCCACAGATGTCCAAAATATGTCAAAGACAGGCCACAAGTATGCAAAAGATAGCCCAAATATTGTGTCCAGGAACAACACTGAGCTGCACTGTGTGCCAGCTTTACTCACTCCTGTAACAAGAAACAATTGGTCCCCAGGGGGAAGTATATGCCTTGACTCCCACGGCATTAGTTTAAACACTTATTATCAAAAGAACCTCTTTTGACTCAATGTCCTCTCAATGTCGAGCCCTTTGTGTGATTCGGCTTCATGTGAATGTCAACAAGCCCTCAATACTAATTGTAATGGTTTAGGCAAGGTGACAATCTAAAGAATTACCATGTTTTTTTAAGAACTACCAATAAATCAACTTTGTAAAATATTGTTTGAACATAATCTAAATGAAATGAAATCCTCAAATGTAATACATTACAGGCACCTAAATAGCTTGAAACATTGTGTTTCTTGATTGAGTCCTCTGTGTAATCGGCTTCATGTAAGTGTCACCAAACCGTCAATCCTTATTGCAATTGTTTAGACAAAGTGACAATCTAAAGGATCACCATGATTTTTATAACAACTGCCAATAGATCTACTTCGTAAAATATTGAATATTACTTGAACATTATCTACGAAGGCCAGGAGGGGTGGAAAAAAAAGGGGTTGGTTTAAAAATTATAAAAATTACAAAAATGAGTCCCATATCATAGTGGAGATCTGTGCGTGATTGCAATGGGAGAGTATTTAAAACATTCCACCTTATTCCACCTATCGAATGAAAATTGCGAATGAGCTCTGTTTAATGCTTTATCAATAAACAATCAAACCTGAGAACTATTTAAATAGATAATGGCAATAACTGTAATATGTCCGTAACATCATGTAACCCAGTACATGGTTGATTTTATGAACTATAGAAGCATTCGATCCTATTCAACTTACTTGGTAAATCATAATGATCTCGCCCTGGGCAGAGATAAAACAAAAGACAAAGACAGGCCTGGCTTTAAGGCAGTGCAACCAGTGCAGCCGCACCTGGTGCTGAGCTTCAGGGGTACTGTGTTTAGAAATAACTTATAGGTTTATAATCACCTACTGAACAGTTCCTTGCGTGTCCAGCAGTTTTCAGACAACAATAAAAATTGTAAAAATAACTTTGGTGATTGATGTTTCTACTGGAAAGAGACCTTTTGTCTAGTGGCAGTTTGACACATCATAAAGTAACGCAGCGGGTTACTATGCCTTCTGCAAAGAATGTGTACCATGCGGATCGCAAATACATATTTTATGTGGATAGCTCAGTGGGTTACAATTTTAGTCACAGAGATCCTTTTGGTACTTGCAACAAGGTACAATCCTAATACAGGACAGTGACCTATGAACTGTAATCAACAAACTGCATACAAACTGATTTTATAGGTTAGAGAGTTATGTTTTACCCTAAGTCTTTCATTATTATAATGGGTTTGAGACTGAAAGGGTTTGAATGGGCAGAATGCACTCCTATTAGTAAAGCCAATCCCATCTATTTACGTTTTAAATCCTGAGTTTAAGTCTCTCCAGAACAAACACAGCTACAACGTGTGGTCCTCATTGTCTTATGTAACAATTCCAATAGACTGATGTATACACTATGATTCCTTGTTTTTGTATAATGTGTGTGTGAGAAGGAGGTCATTCTGTGGAGTGCTGGAGGGGCACCAAAAAGGATTGTGGCACCAGGCGCCACCAGAGCTAAAGCCAGCTCTGCACGCAGATACACACACATGCATAATAACACGCTTATATGTACATATTCACGTTTTCACACTTGCTTTAACACACACACACTCCTTCTTAAAACCCCTGCAATTACCTTCCAGCAACAGCAGTGATCCAAGCTCAGTGATCCTTTCTTCACAGCTTTACATTGTCATCCTCTGGTGCAGCTAGAGTGGCAGAAGTGTTGTATGCTACAGCCGTCTGCTGTTCGCGCGAATGAGTTCCAAACTACCAGAGCCATGACTTATGCATGTCTGCATTGTGTTCATCAGTCATGTTAAGGCACTTTCTACCTTCGTCACATCTGACAAGCAAGGAACAATAGCACCACCCTGTGTATACTTTTGGTACTACAGGTAAGCTAATCACAGGTTTTGCCAAATATTTAATTGCAGAGCTGTTCATTATTAAGATTATAATTATTTTTCATGGCACATGATACATTTTAAAGCATTATAGATACCAACATTTGTGTGTATATTTTTTCTGGGGTTCAGACTGGGCCTTTGCTACATCACATGGAGATATAAGATATTCTCTGCAGTTCTGTCTGACTCATAATAACACTACCTCACAGGAGCATAACTGTGCGATGTGATTCTAGAGACACCCGCCAGTTTTTCCTTCCTCTGGTTTCCTTTTGGGGCCCACATAATCTTCCAGGCTCGATCTAAAAAACATTTTGGGGTACGCGATAGCAGGAGAGAGGTGCAGGCCTCTGTATTAGGCAGCTATTGGGTGCATGGCTGACTTGGGAGAAGAAGAGCTTCTGGCTATATCTTTCTGCCTCCTGGGCCCAAGCAAGTTTTGGAACAGACACAAAGTGTGTCAGTGACCAAAGGAGAGAGGCCGGGTATTACCAGGGTTGCGAGTTAGCAGACAGTCTAAGCGCATCTAGAAATAGCAAGAGTAGGCAGATGGCTAAGAGAGCAGCAAAGCAGCAATGGTCATTTTACTATCAAAATCCACTCTTTGCTCTCGCTGGCTGACTCTTCAGAGGGGCAGCCCAAGAAAGGGGGCGTAGATCAGGGGTTTGAGCACACACCCGAGCCGGCTTACTGCGAGATTCTTTCTTATCTAGAGGCTGGGAAAAACCGCCATCTTTGGCATTGCCTTTTTGCTGCTACTGTTACCTGACAGAATCACAGTGGACATTCAAAAATGGGTGGAATTTGCGTGCGCCCACCCATGTATGACCAGTGCGTTGCTATGCAATGTTCTAATGCACGCCTACTGCCAGATTAGGCACAGGGGCAGCAGCTGATTAGTCAGGCTCCTTTTACTGCTGGAGCTCGGTTCCCACATGTCCTTTGGCGAGACACCACTGTACCTGTGTTGCTACAAGTAACACTGCTTTTCATACAGGGACATTGCAGATGTTGCCCTGGGTTATAATGTCCTCCATAGTGGAGAATTCTAAGCATGCCCCAGAAGACTGTACGTTATATTCTGAGGCTTACTAGACACTGGCCTGAGGGTGTTATGAGTACTGTACTTTCTCGGGGAACTGTGTTTCACACATTGGTGATTATAGGTATTGCATGCTCTATATAATGGGGCATTATAGAAATTGGCATGGGGAATGCCATTGTTATTAGAGCCAGGGGGTGGTGCTCTACGTGCTAGGACATTACTGATACTGGCCTGGGAATATGTTTTACACACAGAGGCATTACAGATACTGACCCTTGGATGGGGCTTTACCGTATTATTGTATATTTAATCTTATTACCAGTAATCTGTCAGCAAGCGAACCCATCCCTGGCTTTGTTCCTACCAACTGAAAAATGTCATTCGTTGTTCAATTATTAACAAAAAATCTCTTTTGGTCCTTTGAGTATCAACAGTTACTGCCCTATTTAATTGCTTCTCTTCTGTGCCAAGGTAACTGAAATGTTGAATTTCAGCCTTTTCATGATACAGAAGTTGCGTAGGTAACAGTTCAAAATAAATAGTGCATGATCTGAGAGCAAGGCAGAATTGCTGCTCTAATACTCCAAGATCTCTCCACAGACCTATGAGACCATTTGACATGTCACTCTGGTGGATAAGCATGTGCAAGAACAGGCTTTGAATTGGTTTCAGTCCTTAGTAACTGACCACAGTCAGTCTCCGGGCACCTTTCACATCCATAACCAAACCTTGAAAGTGTGGAGTACTTCAGAGTTCCTCTCTGAGTCCCATTATATACAGTCTTTGCATTGTCCCAGTGCTTAATTTGTTCTGGTGTTTGCCAGTGCTCAGAACTTATTTGTAAGCATCAGTACTTGTTTATCAGAGTACACCACATAGTGGCACTCTCAGCCTATTTTACAATCACTACAATACTGATCAGTAATTCAATATATTAAAAAAATGATAAAACACGCAGGTCGAGGCCATCCCTTCAGTTCAAATTGTAACACTTGTTTATGGCGTGATGGTTAGTAGGTAATGCTGGTGCTACCATTCAGCAGCAGTAGCAGGATCAGTGTATAGTTCTGGCACTTCCATTTTACAAAAATTAAGCACTGCACCCCCCCTAACTTTTATAACTAGGCAATTCTATCTACACTGCATGTGGAATGCTGATGACACCCATATTATTATACAACTTGATGTTAAAGAAGGCGTAGTCCCTAACTACGTTTGTTTAGGGATCAAGGCAGTGGCATAGTGGATGTTGGTTATCTGTTTAACGTTAAATTCAGACCAAACAGGGGTGATGGTGTTGTGGGGTTCCCCGTTCTGTTTGACTCCTGATTGTTGGCATGAGGTTTTTGGCCACCTTCAATCCCATTGGAGTTTGTGAAAAGCTTATGGGCTATGTCTGATTAGGGTCTCACATTTCATTGAGAAAGTTATATCTCTTTGTTTTCTACACTTCTGCAAATTGACTCATTAAACCATAATACCGGGTAGGAGTTCTTTACTATTCCAATGGAATCTCTGTATCCTCACTACGTCTATCCACCAGCTTTAATTGGTCCAAAACAGTGCTGTTCACCTGCTTTTAAACTTGCCACGTAATGCCTCAATTACAACACTCTTATACATCCTGCACTGGCTTCTGATCCAAAAGTGAATTCTGTTCAAAAGACTCTGGGTCAGATTTACAAAAAAATATCACTGTGTTTGTGTCATGAAAGCGATGCAAACTACATCAAAATGATTTTTTTTGTTATTTACTTTCCAGCGCAAAACTTGTTTTGCGCTGGAATGTTGTCTAAAAGTAACACACAGCAAACCAAAATGCAGTTTTGAGTTTCTTAGCCTTAAGGGGGCATTACATGAGTGGCACATGGGCATTCCCATGCAACCTCCCATGCTTTTTGATGCAAACCCTTGTCTACTAACAACAGTATACAGGAGGGTTTTGCATAAAAAATTAACGCCACTTGTAAACAGGACTTAAAAGGAGAAATGTTTTTATTTCTCCTTTCTTCTCCAACTTTGCATGTACGCTGCATTGTACAGCACACATACAAATGAGGAAAAGTTTGAAAAGCTGTCTAGGCATAGTATTTTGAGTTTGAGAACCCTTCCAATACAAAACCTATGCTAGACTCACACACATACACACACAAAGGACTAGCACTGGACTAAAAGTGTGATCTCTGAGGTCGTCTGGAGGTTGATGGAGTTAAAAAATAGATGCTGTCTTATCCTTGCCGCTCGGTTCATGCAATCTGCTCTTGCTGAAGGGAGATTTTTAACTTTAGCCTCTCATACTCCTCCCTCTTGACTTCCAACTTTCCTCTTTATCTGGTGCTCCTTTTTTGATTGATTTGATGCCTGAGTGGGCAGGGAATGGAAATAATGGGGATAAACCTGCAAGGAGTGGCTGATAAAACCTGGGTGACTGGGAACTGAGGGGCATATTTATGGGGATTTGGCGTAGGGCAGCGCAGCAAGTCATCTTTCTGCACAACCCTATGTCAAAGTGAAAGGGCAGGAATGCACCATATTTATGCAATGCAGTGCTTTCCTGTTCTTTCCCCATGTGCTGGCGATGTTTTAGCAGCCTAGCGCCAATGCAGGCACCATTGCATCATGGTGCAAAAATGCCTCCATTGCACGAAGGATTGTTTTTGTGCAGGAAGGGACACCTTCCTGACAAAAACAATCCTGAAAGGTGTTTTTCCCTATGTGTGCTGCAGAATGCAGCATGCATAGAAAGAGGAAAAAATGAGGAGAAATAAAAAATGTTTCTCCACGTTACACCTCAGGAGGAGGAGGGAGTAAGTCCATTGTTCACCCCCTTTAGAAGGAACTTGGAAAATAAGGGACTCTTCGGCTTTCTCAACCGTCTTGAGAGTCCATACTTTGCAAATATCTCAAATATGCACTGCTACACTAAAAGATTTGTCACATGAATGTGAAGCAAGTTGCGAGTTAGAATGGCATCTTACCTTTGGAATCATCTTTTGGCTTTTCCCCCACTAGTCCTTTAGCAACTCCTTGTTTAGGCAGGACTTATTTAACTACTTCCTCCTTCAGTGTAAAAGGCTACAAGAAGGTATAAGATGAAGGGGGCAGGGGCTTCTTCTACACGTGATAGGATTGGAGTGTCTTCGGGAAATCAATTATTGAGATCCCATGTATCCTCTATGGTCAATCTATCTCACAACCAACAAACTCAAAAAATGACAAAAGTAGCTAATAAAGTACCAGTGGGTCGCACTGGGTGAGAATTGAGTAAGGAAGAGTACAACGCTTAAACCAGGTTCACACGCTCTGCATCAGCAGCACAAAACAGGCAACTTGAGAGGCAAAGAAGTGTGTCCCCAGCTGCTACAATGGAGGACATCAACACTTTTTATTGCTTTCCTCCTGGTGGTTCCACTTGTAGTATCCTGCTGGACACATCACAAAACAGATTCTCCCTAGGGGCAGGGTCTACACCCACCACACCCGCATCCATCACAAGCATCACCAGTCAGGTGACCCTGCCAATAAAAGGGGCCGGGCTCTTGTGCCCAGGGCCACTTATGCACCACACACACTAGTGTCTGTGTTGTTATTTTACTTAGTATGTGGGACTAGGACCATCTACTTCACACCGCTCAGCATGACACCACCTCTGCTGTCTGGTAGCTGCTGTGCCATTCTACAGAACAGGGCTTGAGAAACATGGCCGGGGAACCACATGAGCTGGCACGCTGACTAGCTGCCCTGTGTCCTGCATGCAGCGGGGCTCCTGGACAAGCATCAGCAGCACTTGCGCTGCAGGGTCTCCCCCACCCCTTCAGGGGCCCGTCAAGACTTAGGGCATTGAATATCTATGAGATATGGTGTAAGGGGCTCTCATAACATCTTGAAGGGGGGGCAACATTTTGCATTATGCCACTGGCAAACAAAGGTGCAAGGACACAACCATCAGCCACCCACACTGCTTCCAAAGTGTTCTCATTGGTCTCATTCTCTGAAGCAGGGGGAGTAAAGCAATACCGACATTAGAACTGCCACCGACATCACATTCATTCATATTATGTCACAGACTTTTCTGGGGTTAGGTTTGCTGGTCCCAACACCAAACTGTGGCAAGTTGAGAAATACTGAGAAAAGACACTTATATGCTGACTCCACCGTATCCCATTTTGTAAAACTCTGGGAGTGGGCCCAGTGAACCTTCCCCCACCCCAGTTTTATAACAATGGGAAAGAGTGGAGAGAAAAGGCAGGGTTCAGGCTGGGGCCCACCCCCTGACTCAGGGAGGGCTCTGTAAGAGTGTCCACATGCTGAGGCTCATACTGGCATGTATGACCCTCTACACACTTAATAGTAATGCATCTCATTGCCACTGGCTTCCTAATGCAATTGTGCAAAAACATGGGTTTCTGTAAAAAAAAAAATTAGTCCAGCGGCAGTACCACATGCAGTAATTTTGCATTGTTTCCCAGCACCAAATCTAGGTCAAACCTGGTTAACTTTGATCTCTGAAAAAGTCCTAAAAATTCGAATTCATGTGTGGAAATTCATGAGGTGGCACCCATTTCCTCGTGTTACTCCCACAGATCATAATTGGAAGGGAGGGAATAAACGTTTATTTTATTTACTGAAAAAATAATTAAACACTTACCTTTCCTCACCGCCGCGGCACTCCTCTCCCTCACCGGATGCTGCAGGCACAGGCTCCATCCTGCCCTGAGCCAATCCTGACACTGCTAAGAGCAGCATCAGGGTGCTCCCAGACAGACTGGGAGCCTGTGCATGCTCTCTCCAGCCCGGCAATTGTGTTGCCGGACTTGAGAGATCCTACTGCGCTTGTGTGTTTTGCCGGCTACGAAGGCCAGCCAAACATACATGCGCAGTGAGGAGGAGTGCTGAGCACCCCCCCTCGCTGCTCTTCAGCCCCGTGCTGCTGCTGGCGGGGGGGGGGGGGGTGATGCTCCTCAGCCCAAACGGAGGAGCCGCCACTGGTTCTACTACTGCATGGCGTAATTTCACAGTAATTGGACTGCTCTTAATGAAGGCAGAGGGTGGTTGCCCAAACCCTTCATCAAGGAGCCACTGCTGGTGTCAGTTTCGTCAGTATTTATAATGGACTGAGAACGTGAGCTGCTTGTGACTTATAGTTCCATATCCACACTGCCTGCAATTCTTCTGTGTCTGTTCAGTTCTAGGCGCATTTTGAACTTCGTGAACGATGGGATCTTGTGAGCATTAGAACTGTACACAGACAGTATAGAGTGGATATCCCGTGAACCTGGTTTCAGTGGAGTACTGCGGTGTGTTTACACCTGATCAGCTAATGTTCAGTGCTCCCACTCCTGAGTGCCATTCGCAGACTGGAAAGAGAGGCTCATTGTACCATCACTCTGTACCACTGGGCATTGTCTTTCACAGTATATAGCATTATGTTTCATGGACTTTCTAGTCGATCTCATTATGTTTATGGAATAAATAGATACATATGAAATGTTAAAAGTTTTGACTATAGGCAACTCTATCGTGCATTTGATAACTGTGCAGTACTGTACCTAGTTTCACCTTTCGCACCTCTTGCCCCCCACGCCACAGGCAGAGTATCATTAAATTGAGTAGTAGTAACGTTTGTTATTTACAGCAATGAAAAACAGCAAGAGTAAGATAAGAAACAGTATATAGAAACACATTATTACTAAAAAGGGACAATGTGTTAACCTGCCTCAGCAGGCTTGATGGGAAAATAAAGAAGTATTTATTCACATAAAACAGCTAACAGATATTTTAAAGGGACCACAAAAGGCTCGTTGAGCAAAAAAAAAAGCCTGGGGCGGCCACAGAGTGAAAGAGAAGGCTGAATGACCAACAGAGATAAGAGCAGGCAGGAGGCATCAGACATCGAATTATCGTTTCGGGTGGATGCGCACAAGTTGTGATCTTAGCCACACAGGCAAAAGAAGTCCATGCTGCTGGACTGGAATCCTAGCCTGCCCTCAAGTGGTCAAGAATTGAAGTTCACGATCATGGGTTAAAAGGCACTGAAAGTGAAAAAAGACAGTGGATTGTGCTCGAGTTAACGACATATGTAATAAGCAGTGTCAAAGCCAGCAGGTCTGGCGTTGGCGGCTAGCCTCTTGGGCCTGTCAATGTTTGATTTGTTTTTCCATAGTTTTGTTCAAAACGTTATTGAAGGAGAAGCTGCTGGGCCCTTGTCAATCTTTAAAAAAATGTCAAAAACGTTCTAAAAAACAAACACATTGCCATAGGAGTGCCTGCCACCAGGGCCGGCCTTAGGATCGTGCGACCAGTGTGGCCACTCTGGGCGCTGACCAGGGGTCACTGAACTAAGGGGGGTGCACTGTGTTTTTCAATAATTTACATTTTAAAGCCACCTGCTGCAGAGTTCCCTGCCAACAGCTTTATGGCAGAAACAAAAATGACAAGATAACTCTTATGATAATGTTTCTGCTAGTAAGAGAGATCAGATTCTAGTGGCAGCTTTGACTCACCATAAAGTAGAACAGAGGGTTAATATGCCTACTACAAAGAACAGATCTGCATTTCATGTGGATAGCTGAGTGGATTAGTAAAGCCAGCCTTTGCTAGCGCTTTAAAACAAATGAAACATATGTGAGAGAAGGGCTATGGAGAGAGGAGGGGCACTTTGAGGGAGTCTAAGGAAGAGGTCACCGGGGGGCACCAAAAAGATTGCTGCACCAGGCGCAACGAGCGCTAAACATAGCACTGCTTAGGACTGAAAAAACAACACTTTGGGGGTTATTCTAACTTTGGAGGAGTGTTAATCCGTCCCAAAAGTGACGGTAAAGTGACGGATATACCACCAGCCGTATTACGAGTTCCATAGGATATAATGGACTCGTAATACGGCTGGTGGTAAATCCGTCACTTTTCCGTCACTTTTGGGACGGATTAACACCTCCTCCAAAGTTAGAATAACCCCCTTTGTGTTTAAGAATGCTGTCACTCGCAGTAAATTAGCCAATGTTTGGAGAGGTCTGGTCCTTTGCGTAATACTGTATGCTATTGTGGGTGGAAGAAAAATGTGAATGACAAAATAAAAGGCCAATGGATGAAGAGGGCTGAATGAAACCCCAAAAAGTAGGTTTAGCATACATTAAATTTTAGTAAAATCAAAAGGTCTTGGCTAACACTGGACCTAAAATTGAGAAAAAGGCAGTATGGTGTTTCATTACTTTTCACTTCCCAAACTTACACAGCTTATAAAATGGCTTAGTCGGTTAAGACAGCAGTTGTGCTGAGGTGTGTGCAACCATAACATGGCAGAACATGGCTGGGCTGGAAAAAATGCTGAAACCAGCTCTGTACTGCAAGAGGCTATGATTAGACTGCAGCTTCTCAGGATGTAGATTTCTTGTAGGTTCATGGCATCCTATCTAGCTGTAAATGCAACCCCACAGCCAGCATCCCACACGGAAGGTGCAAGTATGGCAGAAAGGCTAGTTATACCCTGAATCTGAGAGTCTCAAAGGATTTGAATACAGCTCAGCAGACTCACAATTTAGCCTCCAACGGTCAAAAATAATCTCTTGTGCTGGGTGTAAACACCAAAAATCAAAGGTCTCGGCATCAATATGGTGAATTGTGTGCCCTTTCCTGAACTGTCATAATTGTCAGTGGTAAGACACAAACCAGTTCTTGAGCGTATATACGTACACTAAGGAATTCAGCTAGTGGAGCGAGGTCAACTCTAAATACAAATGATTGGCTTACTGACATTGAGCAAACATTGAGCAGACATTGAGCAGTGCCAAAACAAAGGAGTAGTAAACTCCTGGATGCTTAGTCACTACTTCCTCACCCTCGCTGCTGGAGCACACCACATTGAATCATCGGCCTTTGGTATTCCTGACTTCAAAACTCCACAAGCTTTTCAGTGCATCTGCTTGTAAAAATGCTCCCAAATTTCATATATGTGTTTTCAGGTCTGCCCCGAATCTCAGATCCTTGGAGGAATATGTCTGAGAAACATCAGAAGCCGAGAGGAAATACAGCTTTAATTCCATTAACAGTTCAGGAAAACAGGAAAAAGAATGCTAATGTGTAACAGAGGGAAGTAACCCCGATGAGGCATGGTATGGCTATTAGAGCAATACTAAAAATTCAAGTAAGTGCTCTAAGCCTCTCCGTCCTCCATGCTCTAACTGAACAACAGCCCAAACCCCAACATGTAACAGCCCAAAACCAACATGTGTCAGCCATCACAGTGGCTGAAACGTAGCTAGGAGGAAATTAAGGATTGATTACCCACTGAACTGCTTCATCGCCTTCACGACTCTTTACATTATCCACAAATCAGCTCGAGAAAGACGGGAAACACCCAGAAGAACGAGCCCGGAACCACGAGGTTGTGAAAAACGAAACGAAACAATGCTTTCGTTTTCCACAACTCCCTGGTTTTGGTACCTTAACCATGCATGTCTGAACAATGTACATGCGTGGTTAAGGTACAGAAGGGAGTCAGAGTGGACGCGGTGAAGGAGGAGGTAAGTTGGTCTGGGACTGGGGCTGTTTTGGGGGGATTGGGGGGTGCTTAGGGTTTGGGGGGCAGGGTTTAGGTTTTAGGGGCGGGGTCGGGGGCTCAGGGTATTTTTAGTTTTTGGGGTGGGGTGGGGGGCTTGGGGTGATTAGGGTTTGGGGGGTCAGGATTTAGGTTTAAGGGGTGGGGTAGGGGGCTGGGGTGGAAGCATGCTGGGTCGTGCATGCTGATTGGTAATGCCTTTACCAGGAATGCGTTTACAACAGTAAAATCATTGTAAACACATTCGTGGTAAAGGCATTAGTGTTTAGAACGAGGTCATTGTTCTGACCTCGTTGTTGAGCCATGGGTGGTTTAGGCACCCGTGGTTCCGACATATAACTGAGAAAGACGCCAAGTCTTCAAGTGCCTCGAATGCTTCCTTTTCTCTGACAACCAACATAGCTCACGGCTACCGAGCACCTTCAGAGCTGACTCGGTTTCCCATTGAAAATGAGTCACTGATGATGTGAGCTCTGGCACAGTGTGTCAAAAGGCACCGTCTTTGTGGCACCACCCGCCAGTCCTGCTCTTTTAGTGTGAACTGAACATTTTTCTAGCTAAGATATAAAAGGTTAGAAAAATAAGTTTTGGAATTCTCCTGACAAAGCCGGCTTCCCATTTTTGTGAATCCTGTTTTTTGTTGAATTTTACATCTGCTATGTATTTTAGTCTGTCTAACTTTATGAAGCCTAAAACAAAAATCAACTTCATGAAGCCTGAAACGAAAATCACAAAGTTCACAAAAGTCAGGAATACATTTATTTGGGAACAGCTATACTGTAAACTCGATAATGGCAAGTGGCGCCGAGGTAAAATATTGAGGGGCATATTTATACTCTGTTTGCACCAAATTAGTGTCATTTTTTTTTACTCTAATTCGGTGCAAAACTAACTCCATATTTATACTTTGGTGCTAGACCCCTCTACCACCAAATTTATGGAGTTAAAGTCATTTTTTGAAAGTGGAGACCTACTTTGCCTTAATGAGATGCAAGGTAGGCGTTCCCGTACAAAAAATGACTCTATGGCCTTAACGCCATATTTAGGGGCATATTTATACTCTGCGGCATATTTATACTCTGTTTGCACCGAATTAGTGTCATTTTTTTTTACTCTAATTTGGTGCAAAACTAACTCCATATTTATACTTTGGTGCTAGACCCATCTAGCATCAAGGCCCTGATTTAAACTTTTTTTGCACCGCATTAACGTCATTTTATGACGCAAAAGTGGCGCAAACTTACAAAATATTGGCCCTTATTTATACTTTTTGCTGCAAAACTGCACTAACTCAGTTTTGCACCAAAATGTTTAGCACCGGCTTGCACCATTTCTGTGCACCAGCCGGGCACCATATTTATGGAATGGTGCAAGCCGGTGCAAAGGGTAGGCTAGAGTTTTAAAAAATTACTTTAGTTGGGTGGGGCTGGCAGTATAGAAGAAGAGGGTTTAGCACCAAAAAATGACTTTAGGCAGGTTAGAGTAAAAAAAAATGACTCTAACCAGATTAGCGTCATTTTATGGTGCTAAACCTACCATGCCACATGACTCCTGCCTTAGAAAAGGCAGGAGTCATGCCCACCACCCCAGTGGCCAGCACAGAGGACAGGGGTCCCCTGGGCATGGCCATTGTACCCTGTGCCATGTATGGGGGCCCATTTCATGGCCCCCTATGGCACTTTCAAAAATAAAATGCACTTACCTGTACTTACCTGGAATGGGGTCCCCCATCCTCGCAGTCCCTCTAGTGTGAGTGGGGGTGCCCCTAGGGCCTAGGGAGGGCACCTCTGGGCTTATTCCATCGTGTTTCACCATGGGAATAGGGCCACAGGTC
Source organism: Pleurodeles waltl (assembly GCF_031143425.1). Lineage (NCBI taxonomy): Eukaryota > Metazoa > Chordata > Amphibia > Caudata > Salamandridae > Pleurodeles > Pleurodeles waltl. Next base: position 638,139,580 of record NC_090446.1, on the reverse strand, counting down.
CCCTAACGCCTGCCCTGACCCTGGTCTTAAAAAATGGGGCAAAGCAAGCTTTGCCCCATTTTTTGACCCCTCCTCCCTCCCTTGCACCATTTTTACATGGGAGTATAAATATGGTGTTAAGGCCATAGAGTCATTATTTTGCACGGGAACGCCTACCTTGCATCTCATTAAGGCACGGTAGGTTTCCACTTCCAAAAAATGACTTTAACTCCATAAATTTGGTGCTAGACGGGTCTAGCACCAAAGTATAAATATGGAGTTAGTTTTGCACTGAATTAGAGTTAAAAAAAAATTACGCTAATTCAGTGCAAACAGAGAATAAATATGCCCCTTAGCGTCAAAAAATGATGCTAATCTGGTCAGAATCATTTATTTTGACTCAAAACTGCCTAACGTCATTTTTTTTAAAGCTAGCCTACCCTTTGCACCGGCTTGCACCATTCCATAAATATGGTGCCCAGCTGGTGCTAAAAAATGGTGCAAGCCGGTGCAAAACTTTTTGGGGCAAAACTGCCTTAGTGCAGTTTTGCACCAAAAAGTATAAATATGGCCCTAAATTCACTGGAGTCACGCAAGAGAGAGAAGGTGATAAACATTTCTATTTCTGCAAAATCACTGCCTATTACACCTGCTACTTATCCGTCAATTGTGATTTTAAATAGGCAGGTAATACCTGCCTATTAGTACCTACACTAGTGTTATTTGACAGGGAGAGTAACAATATTTCTCAGTAGGAATCAATTACTAGCAAAGAAGGAGTATCAGCACGTCTCAACAGAAATGCATTAGATGCACATTTTACACACTTTATGAGGTCCCAAAGTGTGCATTCTTCAATCCACTTCGCCAATGCAAACGATTTTCCGTAAAAAAAAAACTTCTATACACAATTTCATCTAAAATTTATTTTGTGGTGATCTTGCCAAATACTACATTTTGTACAAAAATTGTATAGCTTGAGTAAGCAAAGTTTCACAGGTTCGCACTTCTCACTGCTGCATCTGGACAAAAGTGCATAAAGTCAGTGAGACTTTAGTCACCCAGGCACAGTCTGTATCTAGAAGCATTTCTCAGAGCCAAAACCCAAGTTGGAGTTTACTCCTCTTTGACGAGGAGCAGTGCAAAAGCTAGATGTCAAGAGTGAAAAATGCAAACTGTGCAAAGCTAACCTAATAACATTACAACTACATTTTATAAAAAGGCACTATTAATTGTGTGCACTCTCTAGTGAAGACAAATGCTAAGGAAATTCTCCTTGCATTGCACTTTGTGGGGGAATATTCCCGGTGGAATTACAGTTCTGCAAACCATATAGGTGTTGGAATGAAGAACATGCAGATTTTGGTGTTTACTGCACCAACATCTGCATGTCCTGGTAAATACTAAGTGCCTGATTTATTAAAAGTTAGCGTCGCCTTTACGTCATTTTGTGATGGAAAAGTGGTGCAAATTTACAAAATATAATTGTATTTTATAAGGTTGCACCACTTTTGCTGTAAAAATGATGCAAAGGCGGTGCAAACTTTTCATAAATCAGACCCTAAGAGCCTCACTTACAAGGATTTTGCACTGCCTTAGCATCATATTTTTACCCTAAAGCGGTGCAAAACAGACCCCCGTCCCCACGCCATATTTACAAACTGGTGCAATGTCACCATTGTGCCAGTTTGTAAAGCCTTGCGCCACATTATACCTGCACCAGGTATAATGTATGCTAGGTAGGTGTTCCCCTGTTAAAAGCCCCGCAGAAATGGCACAATGAAAACTACAAGATTTCACTGCGCCATGCTGCGCCAGATTAGCATCATTTTTTTAACACCTGCTCAGGGCAGGAGCTATAGGCGATTCTGTGCTGTTGTGTATGGGGCCCCCTTAACATTGCTGGACTGGCATCTAAATTTGGACTCTAGTCCAGTAATGTTAAGGTTTAGCACCACAACAGCTTCCAAATTTCTGATTATGTTGTGGACACTGCTCCCTGGAGCACCGTAATGCAAATACAGCACTCCCATTGCGTCACGGGGGGTTGGGGGGGGGGGGGGGGCAAGAAAACTGGTTTGTCGATCATGATGCACCAGTTTCTTGTAAATGACCGTCTAAGTCTTTGTCCTAGTTACATTCTGGAATGCTTAACCTGTCAGCATTTAATGAACGGTGAGAACTTTACTGCACCTGGTAATTACTAGGTGTGCTAAACATCACATCACTTATAATTACGATCCCTGAGCAAACATGTCAGATCATAATTTAACTGGTGAACTGTAATCAGGCCGCCTGTGTTTTATTTCACAGAAATTCATATGAATCTCTTTTTCTATCAACACTTTCTATAAAACTATGAAAATAAGAACATCGGCAACACAGAAAGGCTTGATAAGATTGGCTATCCAAACTGATTTGATAGGATTTATTCAAAAGAATTACCTACACACTGAATGACCAAAAAGATACATTTGATCAGATCCAGTACCACCTCTTGTGATTCCACTTACTACCTTGACCCTCACTCAAACGTTTATGAGAGACACAATGGTTCGCAATGAAGTGAAACTCACTATGGACATATAGGGCATGTACACAAGTGGGTTAGAAGGGGGTAAGATATTTACAGCATAAAGAAAATACCATTACCTTGGAGTGAGATATTTACCTATCCCAAGTTATTCACTTGGAAATGAGTCATAACGTGCTGAATTGCTATGTAACAAACCAAAACACTCTATGCTGCCTTTTTTTCTAGGCCCTTTTCACAAGTTAATTTAGGCGGGCATCCCTTTTTTGACTGAGCTTTTACGCAGATATAGATATTTCCATCCACATGCTTGGTTTCTTTTATTGAGAGGCTTTCTGGGCCATAACTGCATATTGATAAAGTTGTCTGTATATTACACTTTCACATGCATAACATACAAAACACTAAAAAGCTGAGATGGCTGAGAGAATAAGCCACAGGCAGGGTTAGATTGTGAGGCAGGCTGCCGGGTATTGAGCCAGGGACTGGTGCCTTTGGGTCACCTGTGGGCTGTTATTTAAGGGCCCACAGAGCCTTATTTTCTTCCAGGCCCCCGTCAGACCTCTGTAAAGTTGGACAAGCCTCGTGGGCAGGCAAGCTATCAGAGGACAGAAGCTTATTGCTGGGCAAAATTGTTCTACCATGCCAGTCTTCAGCTTGGAGCTGTGGAGATGGCATAGACCTCAAGAAGCAGTGTGCCACTTCCCTGCTGTGCTGTTAAACTGAGGAGGGGGCCGGGAGAGTATGGCAGCTTCCTGGGGATAGGTCATGTGGCCGTTGGCCCATCTTCATCTTAGCCACACGCTCTCCCCACCGGAGCCAGGCCGGGGCCCAGTTATTGTTCTGGCCATTGGTCCCTTCTCACCTTGCACCCCCCCATGTGTCCAACCCAGCCCAGCAGCTAGGGTTTACGGTACGTCAGGTGTTGTGGCCGTTGGGCCCTCTTATTTCATCGCGCCAACCTAGCCAAACTGCAGTGCATGTAGCGTTCCCCAATGTCAGAGGCTCTCTAAGCTTTAAAATGCTTAATTTAACAAGCCTTTCTCCACGAATGAGTGAAATGAGACTAAACAAATGGCGACCCATGAAAGGATTGGTTCGAGAAGTGGGACACTTTTTGTAAGTGCCCTGGCCTAAGGGTGAACCCAACCCAACCCTGGCCACTGTTTTTCACGCTCCGTCTCAGCCCACGAAAAGACTAGATACACTCCAAGGAAGAAATAGAGCACACAAAAAGAAAGCCGTGACCTGCTCCAGTGTCGCCAAGGGATTCAAAGAAAGCCCCACCCACACATCGAGACACCTGCAACAGAACAGACACGTAGCGCCCTGTGGAGGAAGCACACCAGCTCTTGGAGACGGTTTGAGGGTAATTTGAAAACTGAACAGCTGCCTCAGCCAACCTCCAGAGGACACGTCATCATGCTCACATTTCTGCAGGGCGTCGTGCACTCTGTAACCGAGAGGCCGGGGAGCGCCCGCGCCAGGTGATAATATCTCGGCTTATTGTGGATACCGCAGGGAGCGGCCCGACAGCTCGGTTAGGCAAGTCCCCGCGCGCAGACTGGCTTCTCCTTTCTGGATACGAGACCTCCCTTCAGAGTAGCCCTCCCAAGCGCTGCGGCGCAGGCAGCATCTCGGTTTCATTTGTTGGTAGCCTATATGGCAGTGTATATTTCATGAGGGGAAAGGTATTGCGTTCTGTGCCCCGAGGCATTCAAGGAAAGCAGACGTAACTTTCTTTTCAGAGGAAGAAGGACGAGCCAGGCAGATAGCAGGGCCACAAAGCGGGAAAGGCCCAAACTACCAGTCAAGACACGTGCCTGCAGGGGACAGCATCACAACAGGCATATTTTATAATGTGTAGGAAATGTATTCCTAATGCATCCAATGACTGAAATATCTACGCGTTTGTAAAGCAAACGCATGGAGAAGTTCCTTGGACTATCTTGATCCAGGGTAGGCTAAGCCTCTGGGCACTGGAAAAACTCAATCCAGTAGGCCCACTTTCAATGTTCTTTATAAATCTTGAAAAAATATAGATTCCGCAGAATCGGAGAATAACAACCCGCATGTCAGAAATGTCACCCAATTGATCTGATGCACATGGTTGTCTTTTTTTAAAAATATTTTGCTGTTATTTGCAGTGCCGGCTCGCGGAAGGGAAAAGGGCTGGACAGCCTGGGGGCGGCGGGGGGAATGTGGGAAAAGAAAATATAATAATTTTTTAAAAATTTACCTTTATTGCTGCGCCCCACTGTGCCAATCCGTTCTTCCATCCTCGACTGCAGGATCAGGCTCCCAGCATGCACTGTGTCAGGGCGCTCCGAGGCAGAGTGAAAGTCTCTGCATGCTGTCTCCAACCCAGCAACATAGTGCCTGCGTTTCTGAGATAGAGAGAGCCCAGTGCGCATGTGTGTTTGGCTGGCCTAAGTCGGCCAGACAGACATACATGCGCACTGAGGGGGGAGTGAACAGCACTTCCCCTTTGTACTCGCCACAGTCCCATGGCCACGCCCCTTTTAGAAGAAAACGATAATAAATGTAGTCTATTATCGTTTTCTCGTAAATGTTTTGCAGCTGCTGGCGGGAGGTGCGATGCTCCTCTGCCATAGTGGAGAAGCCGCCCCTGGCTATTTGACACTTTTCATATAGGATTGCATGGTGCGACATACCAAAGCTTCAAGACAATCAGGCATTGGCAAAGTCAATAAATCTTCCCTTTCAGTAGTGCTACCCGACCTTTTGGCTTTAACATTGTTTTTGTGAATGCTGTTTCTGTTCGGCAAAAAAATGAAATGCTTGCTTTGCTGATCAGGAGCAGCAGGTGCCAAAAATAAATACATAATCTACCACTGCACCATAAAGTATACATATGAAGGCTTCATCACGCATGCGCTGATATGTGTCAAGATGTGGTGGCAAAGTTTTCATTTACGGATCTAACTCCATGCCTTTGAATAGAAAACGTAAACATTTGCACAAAAGAGCATCGAAGTTGTGGTCAAATGTGGCAGCTGTTCTAATCCATCATTATTTTGCTCGCCACATACCCCAGTTTCGACCCAGCAAGATGCATATCAGTCGTGACCCCACTCCCCACAGAAAGAGCCCAGCCCGAACTGCCAATCCAGGTCCTTCCTGGACCAGAAACAAGCATCCTGAGACCAGTTTTGGGGTATCATCCCTATTCAGCCAGGGAAACTTGAAGCTAGTGGCACAACTAGCAAGGGACACACGTCCGGTCATACCCTTGCCACTTAGGTGTCACACTGCACAACCTACTTGCCATAAGATCTTTGGACTTTGCTTGGATATCTCCCGCAGCCCTCCGACCCTCTAAACCAATAGAGACGAAGGGTACAAAAATGGACAGAAAGTGAAAGAGTGACCCTGCATAAGGAAGAAGCCAAAAAAAATTGCATGTCAAAGGGATGAAGTGCTAAGATATCTGTCTATAAATCCATAATATGGAGAGAGTGGACAATCAAACAAGTAGTGGCAATCACCCTATGTTAGGGACACAGTATGACCCAAAATGCATTTATATTAAAGGTAACAGGCTGAAGCCACGGCATCCCAATTTCAAACACAACTAATCCGGAATATGGTGTATTAATCATGTGCTCACTGTTTACAAAAATGTGCCAAAGCTGAGTGACCATGATAGGGAAGAAGCTTGAGTCTGAAAAAAAACATTGATGTCAGAAGGATGAAGCTCTGTATGCCTTCCTCTCTGAGTACTTTATCAGCAAATGCTGATTCCGGCTATGACTGATCTGGCTGTAAATCCATTCAATGGGGTAAGTAAGACAATCAAATCAACACTTTCAGTTACCTTCCATAGGGCACACAGTGACCTAAATGCATTAATAGTGAAGGTAAGAGGCCAAAAGCAGAACCAGTTGATTTCACACCCTTGGCATCCCTCACATCATGTACGAATCATGCTCCCAATGGAGCCCTTCGAGATTTCAAAGAAGCATAAACTGTAGGAGACAGTATATATTTAAAAAGATCACGTGCACATCCTAATCATTGCCTACATTATAGAGAGACATGCAGAACATAAATGAAAAAAAACTCAATCTTTCTTTATAAAGCTCAAAAGTTACAATACTTGAAGGACTATGATCCAATATGTCTTTCCTGCATGAAAAAGGAAGCGCTCTTGGTTCCTGGTATTAAAGATGGATGCAAATGAGAAGGTAGCTGGAAACACTGATATAGAAATTGCTCAGCACGTATGAGAGTGTTGTAACAAATACAGGTTTATTATCAACAGTGATAATAATTTGCTAAACGATTTCATTTTTTCATTGTGTGGCATCAATATATCATGAAATGTTTAAGACACTGTAACAAAACAAAATACCAATAAAAAAGATAATATGTGTTTGACTTTTTATTGCAACATTTTATGTTTCATCTACATAGGATATAGAGCATTCATGTTAAGCTGTTTTCATACAAGAAGATACAAGTAATTGGGAAAAATCCCAACAAATTAAGATGTTGACCTATTCATTTAATTAGCAAGTAGCATTCATGATTTTGTTTTAAGCATCAACTCTAATTTTATATGAATCATAAATTAGTCATCACAGAGACAGTTTTAGAGCACTTTTATTTGCCTTTTGCCACTGTGTCAACAGTCTGCAAGGTGTCTTAGATTTTATTGTTGCCAATGTCTAGAAAAAATGAAGGGTTAGCCTAAAGAGGACAGGGTATCAGGATATAGCTGTGGGCATGGGCCCAAAGCCTCACAAGTTAAGTAGAGGGTTGCAAGTTTTCCCACATCATGCCCTCCGTGTGAAGGGTCACGTTAGGGAAAATCGTAGTCCAGCACATCACAAACATTGACATTTATTCTGGCCAGAAGCAACTCGAGTGAATTCCACTCCCTCACAAGAAGACAACCCCCCTAAATCCTAAAATTGGCAAGAGTCCACGGAAATGGTGAATGATGGACAATATGAAAAAACACAACCATTTAGAGTAGCAGAAAAACCAACGCATCCCTAGAATCAAAGAGACTGGAATATGTATTTGTGGCCCAAAAAAAATGATCTCCAGGATGTGCTCTTGGAATCTCTAACCTAGAACGTATGGGAATTTGCCATTTTCAGAGTGCTCCGCCTACTGTGAAATTTCATCATAGTCCATTAGGCTGAAGCAGTGTTCAGCACATTGTAAGCCCTGTAACTTTATTAGGTGGTATTTGTATATGGCAAATTTAGCCGAAAGACAGAGGAGCACTATACATGGTTCAAACAAATACAAGTCAATGTACAGTTGGAGGGGTAGATGGTTTCTACAGAGGACATTGTCCCTCCCCAGACTGGATGGTGGTTATCCCATTAGTGAGGGTTTACTAGCACTAAGACCAAGTAGGATTCCCTTTGGTCCTTCTAGTGCATGGTTTTAACTTTTTACTATTGACTATTTGTTAGTCTAGTTCTTTAGGGATCCTTAACACTGACAAATGTCCCCAACCAATATGGGTGACTTAGAATAGGGCAGAAAAATGCTGGTGATAAGATAATGGTCTGAGCCATTGTACTCTCATTCCATTGTGTAGTTGGTTTTAGATGAATCAGCAGTCACCACCAATGAAGGTGAAAACCCTGTTACCTCAAGGCACTTTTAACTTTATTGTCCACTTTAGGTTGGGTCCATCCTGGTGGTATTGTCCTACCAGGGTGGGTAGAGGTTGCCTATGATGAAGCATGTACATTATGTGAGTGAGGCTTCCTCTTCCAATAAGACAGGTCTTTCTTCTCCTTTTGGGTTTACTCCATCCACATCTGAATCTTGATAATTTAGGTATCAGTGACTTGTACCATAACACTGATAAACAAATAGTGTTGTAGAGGGCACCAAACCTGGCTGTTTACTTTGGGAGGACGTGTGGTGGCATACACTCCCCACTTCTTTTGTATTTTGAGAAACATATAGATCCTTCCCAGTGAACCTTCATTAGATGAATTTGAACATTTTCAATTTGTTATTTTCAGGGAATATTTTCACTGTCCATTTTAAGAGAGACTGGGTCCATTCAAGGCTTAGAGTGTGTGATGTTTGTACCTTTTTCTTTGTTTGACTTAATCCAAGATTTTCAGTGAGGAGTTTGAGCCAGTCTTCTACTTGTATCCAAAAATATACCTTTATCAAATTCAAGTGAACTTTATTGACACAACACGGTAAGTAAATTTTAAAATTATGTAAGCATTAATGTCCTTTACTCAGGGCATTAAGAATTGTTAGCACTCTTTGTTGAAGGCCATAACCAATGTTAACTGCTCATCGCACAAATATGGGCAGGTACCCAGTGGTGTAGCTTGGCCAGTAAGATTGGGAGAGGGGATGAGCTTCAGGATTTCCAACAATCACGCTGGCATAAAATGTTAAAATACATTATATGACAATTAGAGTGCATGGGAGGGGCTTAAGGAGCAGGGGAAAGGGAAAGGAATGCAGTTAAGGGTACTCAGTGAGGGACCAAAACGATATTTTGTAAACTAACCAACTTGTTAAAGACTTTCATATCAGAGAGAGACGAAAGAGTGTATGCGTTTTTGTCAGTGTGAAGGTCAAAATTGCTGGTGAAATCCGACAGGCACATCATCATACCCGACTGAAAGCACCTGTACCGAACCATTTACAAGAAATTACATTGGAAGCAACGCCCCTGCGTGCATCGACGTCAATGGCAAATATTAAAGGGAAAGTCTATTAACGACCATTAACATTCAAAAGCACAGTGGCAATAATGCTCTTGTTAGCAATAATAATAGTAGACAGACTGGCCAACTGCCCCGTCTCCTTCATGACCCTCTTACACTGGCATTAAAATGTCACCAAAACAGGCCTAGCGCTAGCATACTAGCATTCTGTGAGTGAAACGTTCTCAGTAGTCCATAGACTGCTGATAAGCAGAGAAACAACAAACGGCTATAATAGTTAAGTATGAGGTTTTTTGCACACATATTCTTGCATTTAATATAAATTGGGTAGAGCCGCCCAACACATGTCATTTTCACCTGTCAATGTTGCTTGTGTTTCGTATCTTTCAATTACGGGCAGAAAGGCACACCGTGCCACTCTCTGTATACACCTTCCTTCCTATTGCTTACTTGCGTCCTGCTCACGGGAAACAATATACTGGTTTCGTGCTCGAGGACCTCAGCAGGTGGCAGCAGAGAGCCGGCCGACAACTTCTTTCCCTCTTCCTCCACTCGCTCTCCTTTCTGTTCCGTCAGACCCACAGCTTCAGCTCCTGCTCTGGCACCAGACTGGGAGAGGATGGATTCCAGCCTGCCCTGACTCATCAGGAAACATTACAAAGAGATCTGCCTGCCTGCTGCTGACACGCAGCCCCGTCACCACGCTCCTGATTCCGGAGCAGCTCCGGAAGGTCCATGCAGTGCAGGCCCTGGGACATGTCAATAGCTAGATATTCACAGACTTGACAGTAACTGCTTCCTGTTGAGAAGTGCTATTATGCCAGTACTGCGCGTTTAACTCCCGGCATTTCAGCTATAGATGTATTAGTCCTGCACTTGCCTAACACTATTTTGTAAATTAAAAATGTTTTTCCATCAACTGTGAAGAGCAGAAGTTTAGCAAATTAGGTGTGCCAACGAAAAGTACTGGGGCGCAGAGTGGGTGAGAAGTCTCAGTACTCTCTTATGAATAGTATAGCAACATGCTTTACAGTGGTGAGAAACACCAATTAAAAAGGTGTAGCGGGCTCTCCAGCCTGGTACCCAATGAATGACTAGGCCACACAGGAGCTGCAAATCACCTGTCTTTATTCCTCTGTTGTACCTGTTAACTCCCACATTCTTAACCAAGTTTTCATTACATTCTATTTTAACGATTACACTGGTATGGAGTCCTCAAGGAGCCAGAAAGGTTCAGTTCTAAATCATGCAAGAAACTATGAGGGTCATTCTGACCCTGGCGGCCGGTGGCCGCCAGGGCCACCGACCACGGGAGCACCGCCGACAGGCTGGCGGTGCTCCAATGAGCATTCTGACCGCGGCGGTTCAGCCGCGGTCAGAAGCGGAAAGTCAGCGGTCTCCCGCTGACTTTCCGCTGCTCATTGGAATCCTCCATGGCTGCGGAGCGCGCTCCGCAGCCATGAGGATTCTGACCCCCCCTACCGCCATCCAGTTCATGGCGGGAAAGCCGCCATGAACAGGATGGCGGTAGGGGGGGTCGCGGGGCCCCTGGGGGCCCCTGCCGTGCCCATGCCAATGGCATGGGCACGGCAGGGGCCCCCGTAAGAGGGCCCCAAAATGTATTTCACTGTCTGCCTTGCAGACAGTGAAATACGCGACGGGTGCAGTAGCACCCGTCGCACCTTCCCACTCCGCCGGCTCGATTACGAGCCGGCATCCTCGTGGGAAGGTCGTTTTCCCCTGGGCTGGCGGGCGGTTTAACTGGAACCGCCGCCAGCCCAGGGGAAAACTCGTAATACCCGCCGCGGTCTTTTGACCGCGGCGCGGTAATTTGGAGGGCGGGATCCTGGCGGGCGGCCTCCGCCGCCCGCCAGGGTCATAATGAGGCCCTATATCTCCCTCTCTGTTACATACATTTAAAAAAAAAATCATTGGACATACACAAATATCTACATAGGGAAACACTGTAAAACTATGGCCCTCATTACAACTCTGGCGGTCGGTGACAAAGCGGCGGTAAAACCGCCAACAGGCCGGCGATAAAAAAAAATGGAATTATGACCACGGCGGCAACCGCTCACACGTACAGCCACTTTAAGACACCGACCGCCACGGCAGTAGCAACAAGCACCGTGGCGGTAACCGCCAACAGCAAGGTTGAAGAAAATGTACCGCCCACCCAATTAAAACAAGCCAATCCGCCAGCTTTTCCGGGGCGGTACCAACGGCATCAAAAGCACAGTGGAAACAGTACACAAAAGGGAAACGACTCACCTCTGGACACTCAAGGAAGAACCATAATGCCATGGAGCCCGAACTACAGGTGTTACCCATGCTGGTTTACCTCCTCCTACACCAGGAACACGAATGGCGGCGAAGACAACCACGGTGAGTACCGCACTTAGCACACAAGGGAGGGTGGGAGGAAAAAGAGAGTGACACACACACGCAACACGCAACATCCCCACCACCACCCCCAACACCATACTCACAAACAGATGCAACAACATTACATAGCCACCCCGTACCCCTCAGGAATAACGCAAGGACAAAATGAAGTGAGTAAAGTCAGTGTAATAATATACATTTCTGGAAATACATCCTCAAAGCACAAAACAGTATCTACAATATATACAAATGGAGGGACACTGCCCCGTCCAAAATGTCTGTGGGCCACAGGGCCATATCACATAGGCCAAGGCCCCACTTGACTCCTGCCTCAATACGGAGTGAACACTGCTGGGGCATCATGTCGAAAATACACAGGCACCTCAGGGGGAAGGAGAAGGGAGGGCACCTCAGCCGGAAGATGGTACAACGCCACTGCTCCTGGAGGGGGATACATGCCCTCTGCTTGGTCCTGGAGAGTGCAAAGCCACAGTCTCTCAAGTGGGTGGTTTGCCCACTGCTTGGTCCTGGGGAGTGCAAGGCCACAGTCTCTCAAGTGGGTGGTTTGCCCACTGCCTGGTCATGGGGTGTGCAAAGCCACAGTCACTCAAGTGGGTGGTTTGCCCACTGCTTGGTCCTGGGGAGTGCAAGGCCACAGTCTCCCTAGTGGATGGCTCCTCCACTGGTTCTGGAGGGGGCTTTTTGCCCAGTTTGCTTCATCATGGCAAGGAGGAGGTGAGTGGATGCCTTCTTCCACTGGTTCTGGAGGGGGCCTTGCGCCAAGTGTGCTTCATCCTGGCAAGGAGGGGGTGAGTGGATGCATTCTTCCACTGGTTCTGGAGGGGGCATGTGACCAGTGTGCCTCATCCTGGCAAGGAGGAGGTGAGTGGATGCCTTCTTCCACTGGTTCTGGAGGGGGCCATGTGCCCAGTGTGCTTCATCCTGGCACGGAGGGGGTGAGTGGATGCCTTCTTCCACTGGTTCTGGAGGGGGCTTTGTGCCCTGTGATGCAGATCTTGGAGGGTGCAAGGTCACAGTCTCTCACCTGGGTGTCACACCTACAGTTTTTGCAGGGGCCAGGATGCACTACAGCCCACGACTACAAGCTGCCCGCCGGCGGTGACAGCTGCTCAGTGGTGGCAGTGGCAGGACTGGCAGTGGTGCTTGCAGTGGTGGGGGGAGGCTCCAGCCCTTCCCCTGCAGCCTCGGACGGCTGAAGTGCCATGGCTGGTGTTGTTTGCTCAGATGCTGCTCCAGCACCAGGCTCCATATCCATCCTGCCTGCGGCGTCTGTGCCTTTGTCATTGCCCTTGGCAGCTGGTGTTCCCTTCCTGCCCTTGGCAGCTGGTGGTGCCTCCTTGCTTCTGCCAGCTGGTGGTGCCTCCTTGCTTCTCCCAGCTGGTGCTCCCTTTTTGGATTTGCCATCTGGTGCTCCCTTTTTGCCCTTGGCAGCTGGTGCAGGCACACTGGCTGTGTGTACGGGTGTCTTCACGGAGCCTCTCACAACTGCAGTGGCTGCAGAAACGACAGTGGCTGTGAACTGGGTGGCTGAGGTGCTAGCCAGGTTCCTGACCACCCTGACCCGAAGTGAAGGACGAGGGGAGAGGGGCAGGGAATAGGTCAAGGGTGAAGAGGAAAAGCTTTTAGGGACACTGGGGCTGGAAGAGTATGAAGGTTTGGGAGTGGAGGAAGATGGAGTGGTGGTAGGAGGTGTCTGTCTGCTGTGTTTGGGTGCAGGTGCATGGGCTGGATGCTGTCGTGAGGTCGTTGGGTGTCTGAGTGCTTGCGTTTGTGTACTTTGGGAGAAGGGGGCACAGACACAGTGGGAGAGTCTGCAAGATCACAGAGTGGGAGAGTGGGAGAGGACACAGGGGACTTGTGCATGGATGTGGGGATGGTGGCTGCAAGTGAGGGGCGTTTATTGATAGGCGTGATGGTGATGGAGGTAGTGGATGAAGATGTAGTGAATGCAGATGTGAGTAGATGTTACTGGGAGCGAGGTGGACGATGAGAAGGAGGGGCACACAGTGGAGGCTGTGGATTTTGGTGTGTCTGCATCAGGATGGTGCTTGTGTGAGTGCCTGTGGGATGAAGTGTGGTGCTTGTGTTTGCCTGAGCCACTTCTGTGTGTTGATTTGGGTGCATGCTGATCTGAAGGTGTGCTTGGGATAGGCTGGGGTTGAGGGGAATGGGACTGGGTAGAGGAAGTGGAAGGGGGAGGCCGGATTCAGGGACAATGGCTGCCATCAGGGAGTCGGCCAGAGCATGGAATGGTCTCTGTTGGGCTGCCACACCAGAGTGAATGCCCTCCAGGAATGAATTTGTTTGTTGCAAATGCCCTGCCATACCCTGGATGGCATTAACTATGGTTGACTGCCCAGCAGAGGTGGATTGCAGGAGGTCAATAGACTCCTCACTGAGGGCAGCATGGCTGACTGGGTCAAGGCCTGAGGTGCCTGGGGTGAAGGAGATGCCCACCCTCCTAGGTGAGCGGGCACAGGAAACACACTGAGGGACTGCTGGCAGCGCAGTGCCGGTACGGGTGGTGGCGGCTGTACCTGTAGTTGGGGTGGCCAGAGAGGTGTCCGCTGCCACCAGGGAGCTTCCATCGGATGAGGTGTCGCTGTCCCAACTGTCCCCTCCAGTCTCCGCCGTGGTGCTCCCCTCGCCCTCCGTCCCACTGGTGCCCTCACCGTCGGTGGATTCGGCCTCATGGGCCATGTGGGATGCAGCTCCCTCCGTCGCCAGTGCCTCTGCTCCTGCGCCAGATGATACTAATGCACACAAGGACAGGGTGACAAAACAAAAAGGTGGGGGGGGGAGACAGAGGATACACATGGTCAATGCCAGCAACAACACCACCGTTGGCGTACACAACACACAGGGAACAGACCTATGCACTAGGCCATGCACTACTAGTTACAATGCTAGTGCATAGAGCTGGGAGTACAATGCCTAATGCCAATAGCAGCACAGCTGAAACCCACAGGACCCTGCCCAGTAGTAGACGACTAGCATATTTGGGGTGGGAGTGCATCAGACCCTGCCCACAATGGAACCTACCCTGCCATGTTCGTCCTGGGCTAGGGGCACCCACAGACCCACTTCCCCCACCCAGATAACACCTCAACACGTGCAGTTTTCTGATTCTGAAACTGTACTCACCCCATTGTGGCTGCTGTGATGCTTTCAAGCTCCCATCCAACTCCGGATATGCCACTGCCAGGATGTGGAACATCAGCTGGGTCAGGGTATGACGGGCACCCCTTCCTCATTGGGAGGCCATCCCCAGCTGGGCCTCCGCCGTCTTCCTTGCCCAGCAGTGCAGGTCCTCCCACCGTTTGCGACAGTGGGTGCTCTGTCTGTCAAAGACCCCCAGGGTCCGCACTTCCTTGGCGATGGCACGCCAAATACCCTTTTTCTGGTGGGCGCTGACTTGCAGAAAAAGATACATAGAAAAAGGTATTAGTCCAGGCCATAGAGTAAACAGTACTGGGGTAGGACGCCATCCACCAGTCTCTCCAACTCCTCCGAAGTAAAGGCACGGGCCCTTCCCCAGACACTCGAGCCATGGTCGCTTCCAGGAACAGGTCACAGCAGCACTTGAAGTGTAGGTCCTCTCCTGTTGAAGGTCAGGTAGCAAGTGAGTGAACAGATAGAAAATGGTGGTCACGTCCGCGGCGGTGCGTACCATCACCATTGGCTACTGGAACCCATAGGGCCCAATGATAATCAACGAGGTGTTGCACGGCGGTCATCGTCCGCCTCCCGCAATGGCGCACAATGTCAGCAGAATTACCTAATTTCCACTTGTCCCTCCACACAGGTCAGGCGGACGCCATTTCAGAGAAGGCAGGCCATGGCACCTAACTGCGTCACAGCAGACATAGGCACTTTTACGGATCTACACGTTAACATACTGTTTCTGTCACAACATGCAAGGCATTTTACTCTGAGGATATGTTTGAATATGACCATCTGCTCACCGTTTTTCACCCTAGAGTTCAACCTCTGAGGATGAATAGGAGATGGCGACATACCCCCGTGTACAGACCCCTGGTGGACCTGCAAGAATGGAGGACAGGCACATTATCCTCACCTACAGACTTGATAGGGCCACAATCCAAGAGCTGTGTGCCCAATTGGAGCCAGACCTGATCTCAGATATCCGTCACCCCACTGAGATCCCCCCTCTAGTGCAAGTCCTATCAGTGCTACATTTCTTGGCAAGTGGCTCCTTCCAAGTGACAGTGGCCATGGCAGTAGGGATGTCACAACCTATGTTCTCAAACGTGTTGACCAGAGTGTTGTCTGCCCTGATGAAACACATGCGCAGCTACATAGTTTTCCTCCAGGTGGAGGATTTGGCCACAGTGAAGGCTGACTTCTGTGCACTGGGACATATCCCCAACATCATTGGTGCTATTGATGGTACACATATTGCCTTTGTCCCCCCCGGAGAAATGAAAAGGTGTACAGAAATCGAAAGAGCTTTCACTCTATGAATGTGCAGATAGTGTGCCTGGCGGACCAGTGCATCTCCCATGTGAATGCAAAGTATCCTGGGTCTGTGCATGATGCCTTTATCCTCAGGAATAGCAGCATCCCATATGTGATGGCTCAACTCCAGAGGCACAGGGTGAGGCTAATAGGTGAGCCCATGGGCCCCACCCAGTGTCTGTTGGTATATGGGTATGGGGTTAGCCTTAAGGGTGAGAGTCTGGTTAACAGGTATCCCTCGATATTTACAGGTGACTGGTTACCCCAACCTCTCATGGCTACTGACCCCAGTGAGGAATCCCAGGACAAGGGCAGAGGAACGTTACAATGAGGTACATGGGCGAACAAGGAGGATCATTGAGCGCACCTTCGGCCTCCTGAAGGCCAGGTTCAGGTGCCTCCATCTGACAGGTGGATCCCTGTGCTACTCACCCAAGAAGGTCTGTCAGATCATCGTTGCATGTTGCATGTTGCATGTTGCACAACCTGGCCTTGAGACGCCAGGTGCCTTTTCTGCAGGAGGATGAGGCTGGAGATGGTCGTGTGACAGCGGTGGAGCCTGTGGACGGTGACGAAAAGAAGGCTGAAGAAGAGGATGTGGACAGCAGATCAACTATCATACAACAGTACTTCCAGTGACACACAGGTAAGACACTGTAACCTCACCTCTCATTTCTGTTTTGTGAAGTGAATTTTCTCTTGCTGGCTGCTGTTCCCACTACAAAGGCCACTTATTGTACGTTTTAACATGTCTATTTGCAGATATTTGTGCCCTCCTGTGGCTCCTGGTGTATTGACTGCAGCACATTACAGGTAATAACTATGTATACATCACTGTACAGTCTGTTTGCAATGTCTACTGATTGTTAAACAACTACATCCTTAAATCATTTGACATACTCCATATTTGTTTTTCCAAGTGTGTTTATTTCAGTGCTAAGAAGTAAATGGGGCTGTGCAATGGGCTTGGGTGATGGTGGAGGAAAGTCCAGGATAGGGTCCAGTCTATTGGTATCACAGGTGCATTGCCCAAGGGGGCATAGGAAGGGGAGCAATGTCAGTTCAAGGTGGACAGGGTGACAGAGTGGGACAGAAGGGTGACAATCAGGGGAGTCTTGGCTATGTTCTCTGGCGTCTGGCTGGATCGCAGGGGTTTGCGGGGTGGTTCTCCTTCTGCAGGGGGTGGGGTGCTAGTGGCCTGTTGTTCATGTGGCGGGGCCTCCTGTCCACTAGCGTCAGCAGAGGTGGAAGGCTGTTCATTGGTGTGGCTAGTGTCAGGGGCCCGTTGGTGTGCCACTGCCTCCCTCATGGTGTTGGCCATGTCTCATAGCACCCCTGCAGTGGTGATCAGGGTGGCGTGGATGTCCTTTAGGTCCTCCCTGATCCCCAGGTACTGTCCCTCCTGCAGCCACTGGGACTTCTGCAACCTGGCCAGTATCTGGCCCATGCTATCCTGGGAATGGTGGTATGCTCCGAGGATGTTGGTGAGTGCCTCGTGGAGAGTGGGTTCCCTGGGCCTGTCCTCCCCCTGTCGCACAGCAATCCTCCCAGCTTCCCTTTTGTCCTGTGCCTCTGTCCCCTGAACCGTGTGCCCACTGCCACTGACCCCCGGTCCCTGATCGTCCTGTGTTTGTGGGGTTGCCTGGGGTCCCTGTAGTGGCTGACACACTGCTGATTGACGTGTCCTGGGGACAATGGTATGGGCCCGCTGGGTGGGTGCTGTGCTGGTGTTTCCTGAGTGGGGAGGCTCTGTGATGGTGTGGGGCTGTGCCTGGGTAACCGACTGTCCAGAGGGCCCTGATGGGCCAGGTTGGTCATCCTGATCCAGGCGTGCAGAGCTGCTGTCATCACTGTGGGCCTCTTCTGGGCGAGGGGAATGGATGTTGCTGGCCTCTCCTCTCCGGTGACGTTGTGTGGAGGTCCTGTGGGGATGTAAATGCAGTGTTATTGTTACTGCGTGTGACATCTTGTGCATGGGTATGTTTCCCTCATTGGTTGTTATTACCAAGGCAGCTTTGGCTTGTGTCAGTTGTAATTTGGTTGGCTAAGTGATTGTCACTACTGTGCATGCTGTGGTGAAGGGTGTCCATGCAGGGCTATGAGTGGTGTCCATGTATTGGTGTTGCATGCAGTTCTGGGTACTGGGAGGGGTGGGTTGTGATGGTGTGGTGTATGTGAGGTGGTGGGGTGATGGGGGTGAGGGTAGGGGTGGGGGTATGTGATGGCATGCTGGTGGGGTGGTGAAAGTAGTTAAGATTTGACTTACCAGAGTCCAGTCCTGCTACTCCTGCCAGGCCCTCAGGATGCATGATTGCCAAGACTTGCTCCTCCCATGCTGTTAGTTGTGGGGGAGGAGGCAGGGGACCACCACCAGTCCTCTGTACAGCTATCTGGTGTCTTGTAACCACGGAACGCACCTTCCCCCGTAGGTCGTTCTACCTCTTCCTGATGTCATCCCTTGTTCTGGGGTGCTGTCCCACGGCGTTGACCCTGTCTACGACTCTCCGCCATAGCTCCATCTTCCTTGCAATGGATGTCTGCTGCACCTGTGATCCGAATAGCTGTGGCTCTACCCAGATGATTTCCTCCACCATGACCCTTAGCTCCTCCTGAGTGACTCTGGGGTGTCTTTGTGGTGCCATGGGTGTAGTGTGTGTGGTGTGTGTGAGGGTGTATGGGATGATGTGTTGGGGTGTGTGCTGTGAGGTGCGTGGATGGTGTATGGGTGATGGTGTTCTGTGGCTCTCGTTCTGTGGGTGCTCCTGGCGTGTCTCTTTCTCTGTTGTAAATTGTTTGTAGTGGTAAAGGGTTGTGGGTAATGTGGGTGTGTTTTATAGTGGTGTGTGTGTGTGGGTGTGTTGTTTGTATGTGTGTCAGGTGTGTGTAGTTTGTATTGACCAATGTGGTTTTGTTTTGTATGTTTGTGTGTATTGTGAGTGCGGCGGTATGTACCGCCAATGGTTTACCACGGTTGAATATCCGCGCCACTGTGATTCGTGGGCATATTTCTGTTGGTGTAACGGTGTGGGTTTTGGTACTGCCATTTTATCACTGACCTTTGGTGTGGCGGACTTCTGTGTGTGTCTGTATAGTGGCGGATTTCTATGTGTGGGTCATAATACGCGCAGCGGTATACCGCCACAGTCACGGTATGTTGCGGCAGTCAGCATGGCGGTAAGCGGAACTTACCGCCAATGTCATAATGAGGACCTATATTTCTTCAATTAATCTTCTTTGCACTTTGATCAGTCAACCTGATCTGGTTACTGGAAGCTGCAAACGGTCATCTTCAATATTGGAAATCACTAAAGATGGAAAGGAATCAGCGACACTCATTATGTTCTCAGAATCAGTCCGGCACCGTGCTGAGATGAAAACCAACAAAGTACAGACCTGAAGTGAGAAGAGTCTCTGGCAGCAGGCTTCCCACAGTGCTGGGCAGTCACCGTGTTTCCTTTGGTAGACACTTATTGGAAAGGTTCAGCATCATAAGGAGCATCAGATTTTCTTTTGTGTAACTGTCAAGCAATCACCAAATTTCCTTTTCGGAATGAGAGGTCTTTTGCATGTAGCCTCGTCTCCACAAACATTCATTTTTTCTGTTGCTGAACCAAGCCCCTTACGTGAGTCATGTTTCCAATTCTATCTCATTCTGTGGTCCATTGAGATAACTTGGTTGTCATTGCTCTCCTGAACATCAAAGTTGCAGGACTTTCACCTGTGGTCGAGTGCGGTGTTAAACAATAAGCTTGTAGAATTAAGTTTAATACTGTCTTAAAATTGAGCTTTTCAGGGGTTGCAAGCTGCACTGCTTTTTAGCGTTCTTATAAAACACTCAACAAGTCCATTGGCTTGTGGCCATAATAGTGTGATCTTCTGATGCTTTATAATCAGAAGCTCCAGAAATTCTTTAAATTCTTTAATGTTGAAGGGTAGACCATTGTTAGACTTTCCAATGGCCGGTATTCCCCATGATGCAAGCATGCCATCAAGTTTTTCGATTACTCTGTCATGTAGTGTGGATGAAAGATCTTCAACCAAAGAAAAACGTGAATATTAATCTACAATCATCATGAAATTATGTTAATTTAACAGGTCTCCCAGGCATACTTAGGGAGTTCTGACATTGTCAGAATATGCTGAGTAACTTTGGTTGACAGGCATTGCATATGTGACAGGCCTTGAGTTCCTTTTCAACTCTTTCATCTAAGTATGGAAACCAAATTCGGTCACGGAGATGTCTCTTTATAACAACCATACCACGATGTTCTTCATGAGCCACTTTGATTACCTTTTGTCATAGACTCTCTGGAGTAGGATCCTCAATCCTCACAGCATAATTCCTTCCTGATTCAGGGACAATTCATATTTAACATTGTTGTAGTTTTGATATTCATAATTACTGAGGGGTTGAATGTCCCTATTCCACAACTGATCTTGATTATGGGGGTCATTACGACCCTGGCGGTCATGGACCGCCAGGGCCGGGGACCGCGGATGCACCGCCAACAGGCTGGCGGTGCATCCAGGCCAATTCTGACTGCGGCGGTAAAGCCGCGGTCAGAAAAGGGAAACCGGCGGTTTCCCGCCGGTTTTCCTCTGGCCTGAGGAATCCTCCATGGCGGCGCTGCAGGCAGCGCCGCCATGGGGATTCCGACCCCCTTACCGCCAGCCTGGTTCTGGCGGTTTTGACCGCCAGAACCTGGTTGGCGATAACGGGTGTCGTGGGGCCCCTGGGGGCCCCTGCAGTGCCAATGGCATGGGCACTGCAGGGGCCCCCTAACAGGGCCCCACCAATATTTTCAGTGTCTGCATAGCAGACACAGAAAATCGCGACGGGTGCAACTGCACCCGTCGCACCCTTTCCACTCCGCCGGCTCCATTCGGAGCCGGCATCCTCGTGGAAGGGGGTTTCCCGCTGGGCTGGTGGGCGGCCTTCTGGCAGTCGCCCGCCAGCCCAGCGGGAAACTCAGAATTACCACGGCGGTCTTTTGACCGCGCAGTGGTATTCTGATGGCGGTACTTTGGCGGGCGGTCTCCGCCGCCCGCCAAAGTCAGAATGAGGCCTTATGTCTTTTAACTTCAGCAGGTTACTATCATGACTCACAGCAGTGACAATTGACACAGCAGCCGGTGTGCTGGACTTGACAATGAAGTTGATGTAGGCCTCAGCCGTCTTGGATGGACTACCATGACCTTGGATAGGCACTCTCAAAAAGTAGTCAGCAGGATTTAGATTGTTTGCTGGTTGATGCACAATTGTATAATTCTACTCTTGCAATTGTAGTCTCCATCTTTCAGTTTGAGGAGGCATCTTGGCTTTTGGATTGCTGAAAATGGTCAGCAAAGCTTGATGATCAGCTGCCAGTGCAAACGGTTTTCAGAACAGGAATACAAGAAAATGTCCACAAGTCCACACCACAGCCAAACTTTCCTTCTTAGGCTGTGAATAAGCACGTTCTGTATGAGATTAACTTCTACTAGCATTGGCCACAAAAAGTCATTTAGCATTTGGGCCCCAAATATGCTGTGCAAGTACAGCGCCTAACCCGATTGGATCTAACGTCAACCACAATCTCTGTGTGGAGCCTTGAATTGAAGTACTCAGGGGTCTTCAAACTGGGAGGAGGGCCCATATGGGGGTCCTCAAGTGAAGCCAGGTCGGGGCCAAGCTCTAGCCACAAGAAAGATTATGTCGATAACAATGTTTTGTTTTAAGCAGAAAACCCTTTTTTTTGCATTTTTAAAGGGGTAACAGAACGTAACTGCAATGACATATTTAATCATTGCCAGCTTAATAGAATAATTGTGAAAAATTCTGAGGAGGGCACAATGATTATTTTCTTTCCAATGGGGGAGGCATGGCATTAAAAAGTTAGGAAAACCACTGAAGTACACTATTGCCCTCATTACAACCCTGGCGGTAAATTCTACTGACCGCCGTGCAGATGGGTGCCAACATACCGTGTCCACGTTGGAAATCCGCTACGGGTATTATGACCCACACTCAGAAATCCTCCACAATACAGACACCCACACAAGTCCGCCACACCAAAGGTCAGTGATAAACTGGCGATAGCAAAACTCACACCATCACGCCAATAGAACTACGCCTACACTATCACGACCCACAAATCAACGCAGCGGTCATTCAACCGCGGTAATCCATTGGCGGTGCACACCGCCGCGCTAAAAAAACACACACATTTACAAAACAGAACCACATTGGACAATTCAAAATACACACACCTGACACACATACACACACTCACAACACTATAAAACACACACCCACATTACCCACAACCCCTCACAATGACAATTTTGGAAGAAGCAGAGAGACAGAAAAGCAAAGACAACACCAGCATCCAGAGGCACACAACACCATCACTCATACACCATCCACGCACCTCAAAGAACACACCCCAACACATCACCCCAACCATCACCTCACACATCATCCACACCACATCATGGCACCTCAAAGACACCCCAGGTTCTCTGAGGAGGAGCTCCGGGTCATGGTGGAGGAAATCATCCACGTAGAGCCACAGCTATTTGGATCACAGTTGAAGCAGATGTGCATTGCAAGGAAGATGGAGATATGGCGGAGAATTGTCGACAGGGTCAACGCAGTGGGACAGCATCCAAGAACATGGGATGACATCAGAAAGAGGGGGAATGACCTACGGGGAAGGTACGTTCTGTGGTATCCAGACACCAGGTAGCCGTACAGAGGACTGGCGGTGGATCCCCACCGCCTCCCCCACAACTAACAACATGGGAGGAGCAAGTCTTGGCGATCATGCTTCCTGAGGGCCTCGCAGGAGTAGCAGGAGGACTGGACTCTGGTAAGTCATATCTCTACTATTATATCCCCCCACCCTAACTGCATGCCATCACAAACCCCAATCCCAACCCCTACCGTCTCACCCATCACCCCAACACCACACAGATACCCCACTATCACAACCCACACATCCCAATACCATGCCCTGCATGTGACAACAATGCATGGACACTCATCACAGACCTGCATGGACACCCATCACCACAGCATGCCCAGTAGAGAGCCTCACCCGCCCCACACAATCACCACTCACACAAGGGCCAGGGCGATAATGCAAGCACAGTAATAGAGGGAAACACACCCATTGCACAAGGTGGCACACACAGATACAATAACAATACATTTACACCCCAACAGGACCCCTACACAAAGTTACCAGATAAGAGGTGCCAGCCATATCCAGTCCACTCACAGAAGAGGCCCACAGTGATGACAGCAGCTCTGCACGCCTAGATCAAGATGACCAGCCTGACCCATCAGGGACCTCTGGACAGTCGGTTCCCATGCCACAGTCCCAACCCACCACTGAACCTCCTCCCTCAGGAAACACCACCACAGCACCCACCCAGCGGGCCCATGCCACTGTCCCCAGGACACGTCAATCAGCAGTGTGTCCACCACTACAGGGACCCCAGGCAAACCCACTAACCCAGGATGATCAGGGACCTGGGGTCAGTGGCAGTGGGCACACAGTTCAGGGGACAGAGGCACAGGACAACAGGGAAGCTGGGAGGACTGCTGTGCGACAGGGGGAGGACAGGCCCAGGGAACCCACTCTCCACGAGGCACTCTCCAACATCATGGGAGCATACCACCGTTCCCGGGAGACCATGGGCACGGTACTTGCCAAGTTTCAGGAGACCCAGCGGCTGCAGGAGGAACAGTACCTGGGGATCGGGGAGGACTTGAAGTCCATTAACACCACCCTGGTCACCATTGCAGGGGTGCTGGCAGACATGGCCAACACCATGAGGGAGAAAGTGGCATACCCCCGGGCCACTAACACCAGCCCGAACGATGATCAGCCTTCCACGTCCACCGGTGCTAGTGGACAGGAAGTCCTGCCACAGGAACAACAGGCCACCAGCAACCCACCCCCTGCAGAAGATGAACCACCCCGCAAACGGTTCCTGCGATCCAGGCACAAGACAGAGAACATTACCAAGACCCCTGCCAGGAAATAGGACTCTCCTGGTTGTCACCCTTCTGTCCCACTATGTCATCCTGTCCACCTTGAACTGACATTGCTCCACTTCCTATGCCCCATTGGACAATGCACCTGTGATACAAACAGACTGGACTCTACCATGGATATTCCTCCACCATCACCCCAGCCCATTGCACATCCCCCTCTACTTATTAGCACTTAAGTAAACACCCTTGAATCACAAAACAATCTGGAGTCAGTCTGTACTTTCACAAATGTATTATTACAACCTCTTAGACAAATATCAATGTAAATGTTCATTTTCACATACCAAAGTATGACAGTTGTTGGGCAGCAGTAAGCCTAGCAGAAGGCAGATTGTGGTACCCAGATTTGTGAAAAGGAAAGCCAAAGTGAACTGTCAGGGTCCATACACAGAGGTAAAAAGGCAGACTTATACAATGTCCTACAGTAGTCAGATATGAGATGAGCAGTGCCAGTATCTTACCTGTGTCTCACTGGAAGTACTGCATGATGATGTTGTTTCGGTTGTCAATATCTTCTTCCTCTGCCTCCTCTTCCTCACTGTCCACAGGCTCAACAGCTGCCACGAGACCAACATCAGGCCCATCCTCCTGCAGAAAAGGCACCTGGCGTTGCAAAGCCAGGTTGAGCAAAATACAGCATGCCACGATTATCTGGCGCACCTTCTTGGGTGAGTAGTATAGGGAGCCACCTGTTAGATGGAGGCACCGGAATCTGGCCTTCAGGAGGCCGAAAGTCCGCTCAATAATCCTCCTAGTCCGCCCATGTGCCTCATTGTAGCGTTCCTCACCCCTTGTCCTGGCATTCCTCACTGGGGTCAGTAGCCATGAGAGGTTGGGGTAACCAGAGTCACCTGTAAATGACAAGGGATATTTGTTAAACATACACCAACCCTTAGGGACTAAACCATACCCAGACACCTATTCATACTGTGTGGGGACCTTGGGCTCACCTATTAGCCACACACGATGTCTCTGGAGTTGGCCCATCACATAAGGGATGCTGCTATTCCTCAGAATGTAAGCGTCATGCACAGAGCCAGGATACTTGGCATTCACATGGGAGATGTACTGGTCTGCCAAACACACCATCTGCACATTCATTGAATGGTAGCTTTTACGATTTCTGTACACCTGTTCATTCCTGCAGGGGGGAGAAATGCCACATGTGTACCATCGATGGCACCAATGATGTTGGGGATCTGTCCCAGGGCATAGAAGTCACCTTTCACTGTGGGTAAATCCTCCACCTGGGGGAAAACAATGTAGCTACGCATGTGTTTCAGCAGGGCAGATAACACTCTGGACAACACGTTAGAGAACATTGGCTGAGACATCCCTGATGCCATCGCCCCTGTTGTTTGAAAGGAACCACTGGCCAGGAAATGGAGCACTGACAGGACCTGCACTAGAGGGGGAATACCTGTGGGATGGCGGATAGCTGAGATCAGGTCTGGCTCCAATTGGGCACACAGTTCTTTGATTGTGGCATGATCAAGTCTGTAGGTGATAATGATGTGTCTGTCTTCCATTGTCGACAGGTCCACCAGGGGTCTGTACACCGGAGATTGACACCATCTCATCATCTGCCCCAGCGGATGTGGCATACGGAGGAGAATGGTGAGCAGAGGGTCATGTACCACATAGTTTGCACAAGGGTTTTGCACTAATGTGTTTAAATCGGTGTGTGGCATTGTCTGTCCGTATTTGTGCCCAAATGTGCAGTGACACAGTTAGGTGCCCTGCCATGTGCCACCCTGAAATGGCAGCTGCCTGACCTGTAAGGAGAGACAAGGGGAAATTAGGTAACTGTGCTAGCGTTGTGCAGCGTTGCGGTAGGCGGTCGGAGACCGCCGCACAATTCAGCATTGGTTATCATTGGGCCCTATGGGTTCAAGGAGCCAATGACGATGTTCACCGGCGGTGACGGTACGCACCGCCGCAGACGTGACTGCCATTTTCTAGCGGTTCACTCACTTGATTCCTGACCTTCAACAGGAGAGGACCTACACTGCAAGTGCTGCTGTGACCTCAGTCTGGAGGCGACAATGGCTCGAGGGCCCCTGTCTTAACGTTGGAGGAGTTGGAGAGACTAGTGGATGGGGTCCTCCCCAGTACACGCTAATCTACGGTCCTCCAGACAAACAGGTAAGTAAACTGTGAGCATGATGCGTGGGACATGAATGTATGGAGTGGTGTGGCTGGTAGATACATGTTGGGGGGGCTGAGGCCTGCATGTGAGGATGGTGAGTGTATGTGTGTCAGGGCATGGATGGGAACTGGTGGGCAATGAGTATGACGAACCGGATGGGGGTAAGTTCCTTTCTTACTTTACCTTTCCTCTAGGTCAGCGCCCACCAGAAGAAAGGTATTTGGTGTGCCATCGCCAAGGAAGTACAGACCCTGGGGGTCTATCATAGACGGAGCACCCACTGCCGCAAGAGATGGGAGGACCTGCGCCGCTGGAGCAAGAAGCCGGCGGAGGCCTAGCTGGGGATGGCCTCCCAACTTGGAAGGGGTGCCCATCACACCACGACCCCCCTGATGTTCCGGATCTTGGCGGTGGCCTATCCGGAGTTGGATGGGTGCTTGAGGGCATCACAGCAGCCACAAGGGGGTGAGTTCAGTCTCATCCAGCTGACTGCGCGCTTTATGAGGTGTCTGGGCGGGGAATGTGGGCTGTGGGTTCCCCTAGGCCTACCGAACTTGGTAGGGTAGGTCCCTTGTTAGGCAGGTTTTGTGGCACTCCAACCCCAATAGTGGTAGTGGCCATCTTCAACCAGTCAGGCTCCTGTGGGTTCCAGGTGTGCAGCAAATGGGCTTAGGCATAGTCCCCCATGGGCAGGTGATTTCCCTACGAACAGTTAGTGCATGGCCTAGTGCATAGGGCTGCTCCCTGTGTGTTGTGTCCGCCAACGGTAGTGGTGTTGCTGGCATTGACCATGTGTCTCCTCTGTCTTTCGCCCCCTTTTTGTTTTGTCACCCTGTCCTTGTGTGCATTAGCATCATCTGGCGGAGGAGCAGTGACACAGGAGCAGGAGGGAGCTGCAACCCACATGGCCCAGGAGGGTGCATGTACGGAGTCTGAAGGCACCAGTGGGACGGAGGGTGAGGGGAGCTCCACGACAGGGAAAGGAGGGGACACCAGCGACAGCGACTCCTCCTCTGATGGGAGCTCCCGTGTGGTGGCAGGCACCTCTGTGCTCACCGCAACAACAGGTACAGCCGCCACCCCCCCTACCAGCACCACCCTCCCAGCAGCCCCTCAGCGTGTTTCCCGTGCCCGCTCACCCAGGAGGGTGGGTATCTCCTTAGCCCCAGGCACCTCAGGCCCTGCCCCAGTCAGCCCTGCTGCCCTCAGTGAGGAGGCTATTGACCTCCTGAGATCCCTCAGTGTTGGGCAGTCAACCATTTTGAATGCCATCCAGGGTGTCGAGAGGCATTTGCAGCAAACAAATGCTTACCTGGAGGGCATTCATTGTGGCGTGGCAGCCCAACAGAGAGCATTTCAGGCTCTGGCCTCAGCAGTGATGGCAGCAATTGTCCTTGTGTCTAGCCTCCCCCCTCCAACTTCCTCTACCCAGTCCCAATCCCCTCAACCCCAGCCTATCCCAAGCACACCTTCAGACCAGCATTCACCCAAATCAACACACAAAAGTGGCTCAGGCAAACATAAGCACCACACATCTCACAGGCACTCACACAAGCACCACCCCCATGTAGACACACCAACATCCATTGCCTCCACTGTGTCCTTCTCCTCCACGTCCTCCACTTCCCTCCCTGTCTCGTCTCTACTCACACCTGCATGCACTACATCCTCAGCCACTACCTCCATCACCAGCACGCCCATCACTACACACCACTCATGTGCAATCACCACCCCCACTACCATTCACACATCCCCTGTATCCTCTCCCAGTGTATCTGTGAGCCCTCCTGCCAAAGTACACAAACGTCGGCACACACCCACTCAACAGCCATCCATCTCACAACAGCCTCCAACCCATGCACCTTCACCCAAACTCAGCAGACGTAGACCTCCTACAACCACTACCTCTTCCTCCACTCCCAAACCCCCTCCTTCTTCCCATCCCAGTGTGTCTAAAAAACATTTACTGGCTTCCATTGACCTCTTCCCTAAACCTCCGACCCCGTCCTTCCCCTAGGGCCAGGCTGTCTAGAGCTTAGACCAGCACCTCAGCCACCAAATTGTCTTCCACTGTGGTCCCTGCAAGTCCGGGAGGATCGAAGGGGGCACCCATCAGGGCTCCAGTGTGCCACCTACTGAAGCCAAGGACCACCCAATTCCGCCTCCTGCCAAGGTAAAGAAGGGGCCAGCATGCAGAAGAGAAGAGCCGCACCACCCACCCAGCAAGGCCTCATCCAGAACCAAAGAGGACAGTGCCAAGGTCGCAGCAGCGACTTCCAAGGTGGGGAAGGGACACGAGCAAAGCAAAGTCACCTCAGGGCACAGAGCCTCCGGGTGAGGGACTGGTGACCCCCATTTCTCAAGACAGCCCAGCAACCTGTACCGCGGTGAGCACCGCCGCAATGACCGCCACCTGCACCGCCACCTGTACCGCCATCTGCACCGCCACCTACATGGCAGCTTCCGCTACTACAGTCACCAGCATCATCCCCAGTGGGCAGCCTTCCGAGAGTGCAGGAGACGGCCTGGTGTCTCCCTCAACTACTACAGACACCTGCACTATGGGTAGCCACAGCAGCATCTCTGTCGCAGACACCGCCGCAGCAACCGCCACCTGCCCCGCGACGTGCCCAGGCAGTGCCACTACAGCGGACATCAGCACCATCCCCAGTGGGCAGCCGTCCGAGGCTGTAGGAGACGTCCTGGACCCTGCACACACTACATGAGGCACCAGCACTGACACTACCAGCAGTTTGCAGTCTATGTCGCAAGGTGGAGTGTGTCTCTGCTGCCATGGAGTATCATGCAACCTGTTATCGGAAAATCTCATGGCTCAGACACCCAGGTGAGGGAATGGGAACTGCCACACCCCAGATGCAGCATCACTGGGAAATGCCACACCCCAGGAGGGGGCCACCAAGCCCCTTCCAGAACCCGTGGAGAAAAGCATCCACTAACTCAGTCCTTAGCAGGATGAAGCACTCTGGGCACCAAGCCCCCTCCAGAACCAGTGGAGAAAAGCATCCACTCACCCAGTCCTTAGCAGGATGAAGCACTCTGGGCACCAAGCCCCCTCCAGAACCAGTGGAGAAAAGCATCCACTTGAGAGACTGTGGCTTTGCACTCCCCAGGAGCAAGCAGTTGTCAACCCACCCACTTGAGAGACTTGAGAGACTGAGGCTTTGCACTCCCCAGGACCAGGCAGTGGGCAACCCACCCACTTGAGACACTTGAGAGACTGTGGCTTTGCACTCCCCAGGAGCAAGCAGTGGGCAACCCACCCACTTGAGAGACTTGAGAGACTGTGGCTTTGCACTCCCCAGGACCAGGCAGTGGGCAAACCACCCACTTGAGAGACTTGAGAGACTGTGGCTTTGCACTCCCCAGGACCAGGCAGTGGGCAACCCACCCACTTATGAGACTTGAGAGACTGTGGCTTTGCACTCCCCAGGAGCAAGCAGTGGGCATGGAGCCCCCTCGTGGAGCAGTGGTGTTGTCCCATCATCTGGCTGAGGTGCCCCACTCCCCTTCCCCCAGAGGTGCCTCTGTGTTTTCCACCTGACGCCCCTACAGTGTTCTCTCCGTTTTGAGGCAGGTGTCATGTGTGGGCTTCGCCCATGCTTTTTGGGACCAATTGTCCACGGACGTTTAATGGGACAGTGCACGGACTTGTGTACTTGCTGTTAATATTTGTATATACTGATGATTATAAGTTATCTTGGCCTATCTGATTGTTCGATTATTACACTTGTTGAACTCATCTTATTTGGTCCTTGCGTTCTTCCAGGGGGTGACGGGGTGTATCTGTGATGTGATTGGAAATGTGTGTGTGTGTGTTGTTGTGGGTGGGGGGTGTGGGTGTAGCGTGTGTGTGTCACTCTCTTTTCCCTCCTCC
Organism: Pleurodeles waltl; assembly: GCF_031143425.1. Taxonomy (NCBI): domain Eukaryota; kingdom Metazoa; phylum Chordata; class Amphibia; order Caudata; family Salamandridae; genus Pleurodeles; species Pleurodeles waltl. The sequence goes on along the minus strand of NC_090446.1, from coordinate 638,109,406 downwards.
CCTCACGGTGTGCTAGGTGCAGTACTCACCGTGGTCGTCACCGCCGTCCTTGATGTTCCTGGTAGATGAGGAGGTAGACCAGCATCGGCAGGACCTGTAACTCAGGCTCCATGGCGTCCTGGTTGTTCGTAAAGTGTTGAAAGGTGAGTGGTTTCCCTTCTGTGTTCTGTTTCCACCGTGCTTTTGACGGCGTTAGTACCACCCCGGAAAAGCTGTTGGATTTGTGCCTTGGTAATCGTGTGGGCGGTACATTGTCTTCCGCCTGTCTGTTGGTGGTTACCGCCACGGTGTTTGTTTCTACCGCCGTGGCGGTCGGAGTGTTAAATTGGCTGTCTGTGTTGGCAGTTTCCGCCATGGTCGTAATTCCATTTTTTTTTCCACCGGCCTGTTGGCAGTATTATCGCCGCTTTATCACCGACTGCCAGGGTTGTAATGAGGGCCTATATCTGTAGCATTTTCGATGGTGTGTTTTATTCTTTTGAAACTTCGTGCACATTCTCGTATCTATTTAAAAGGAGAACATTTTCTTATTTAAATCTCATAATAGAGCACTATCAGTGGAAAAGTCCTTTACGTATCTTGAACACTAAGGGGGTCATTACAACCCTGGCGGTCGGTGTTAAACCGGCGGTAAGACCGCCAACAGGCTGGTGGTCTTACTTTGTGGAATCATGACCATGGCGGTTACCGCCATTGCCATCCGCCGGTTCTCCGTTCTGCCCGCCAGGGCGGAGACGACCGCTGGGCTGGAGACCTGGGTCTCCAGCCCGGCGGCAGTCACAATACCGCCGCCGGTATTTTGACCCGGCTTACCGCCGTGGATTTCCAGCGGTAGGAACCGCCATGAAATCCATGGCGGTAAGCACTATCAGTGCCAGGGAATTTCTTCCCTGGCACTGATAGGGGTCTCCCCCACACCCCACCCCCACCCCGACTCCCTCCCCTACACCCCCCACCACCCCTGCCACCCCCCCAAGGTGGCAGGGCCCCCCTCCCCACCCCGACACTACCTTACACATACACACCCGACACGCACGCAGGCACCACCAACACACATAAACGCGCACACACCGACATACATGCCAACATCCACACACACAGTCAGACACGTACACCCACATTCAAACATACATGCACACATCCATACAGACATACCCACAGACATACACAAACTCATTCCCAAAACACGCAACACGCAACACCCCCGCAAGCATACACGCACTCACACACCCCTCTACATACACAGACGCACACCCCCATGCACCCACACAACACACAACACCCCCCACCCCCTCCCCTAATGGACAATCGACTTACCTGTTCCGTCGATCCGCCGGGAGGGGACGGGAGCCATGGGGGCAGCTCCGCCGTCACCACACCGCCAACAGAACACCGCCGCGCAGAATCACAGGACGTGATTAGCTGGGCGGTGTTCTGTTGGCGTAGCGGTGGAGGTGGAGCAACCTCCACTTCGCCGCCGCCCGCAAGTACGGCTGTTGGCAGCTCTCCGTCGTTAAAACTACGGAGGGCAGCCAATGGTCATAATACGCCGAGCGGCAAACCGCCACTACTGGCGGTCTTCCGCACGGCGGTCCCTCGGCGGTCTTGTTAAAAGACCGCCGAGGTTGTAATGACCCCCTTACTGGCCATTCCAAGTAGAGAACATAGCATTGAAACATCTTATGGGAGTTCAGCATTCGTCAAAGCTTGTACGTTTGCAGGAACAGGTGTCATACCCCCATCAGAAAAAATACGACTAGCGAATTTCAGTTTTGTCTTGTTGAACTCACATTTGTCTGCATTTACAGTCAATCCTGCATCATTAAGTAATTGACATACTTGTATGAGGGCTCTATCATGCTCCTTCTGTGTGGCTCCAAAAACGAATATGTAATCACAATAATTAAATGGATTCACAACAGGTTATATGATGGATCATATGACATCTTGGAAAAGATCTGCAGCTAATGACCGACCATATTCCATTCACCAAAATATAAATCCCATTATGTATAATGAGTTTTATATTTTGGTAGACAGGATATACGTCATTGCTGTAACAGAGTAACCCTTGCTCTAAAACTCTAAATCAGGCCCTATGTCTCTTGTATCGTAACAAACCAACATGTGTAGAAAAGGTTGTGATATATCTGCAGCATTCTTGAAGGTCTAACCGATGATAAACTTTATTCAAATCAAGCCAAGAAAAGACTTTGGCCCTCATTATAAACTTGGCGGTAACCACCGCCGACCGCCTGCCAACGGTGAGCAGAAGACTGCCAGTGGCGGTGGACTGCACACTGCCGAATGATGCCAAAAAGACAAACCTCCAAAAATCCTGCAAACTCCACCCACCGTCAGGGCCAACGACGGCGCAGAGACAGTACACCTCACCCCGCCACCGCCATGCAGACAAATCCTCTGCCGACCAAATAATGATGCAAAAATCAGCTTGGCGGACAGTGAATGCCGAACAATCATTGGCAGTACGGACCACCACGGCCAGCAATGGGACCCCCAACAACAAATCCACACATTGGCAAGTTTGAAACACACACCTGACACACATCCACAACACTATAAAACACTCACATACACACCCCACAATCATTTGCAATGCCAATAGCATGACTGATATTGACAACACAACACGCATACACTGAACACAACATCACACAAATCACACACACAAATACACCCCCAAAACCCATACATACCCCAAACACCATCACAAGCCACACACCCAACCACACAAAAGCACCCTCACCAATTCACCTACAACACACACCATGGTACCTCCTAAGCACCCCCGCTTCACAGACAGGTAGCTAAGGACTATGATGGACAAAATACTCAGGGTTGAGCCACAACTATTCGGGGCACACGTGCAGCAGACACCTGTAGCCAGGAAGATGGAGCTATGACAGACGATAGTCAACAAGGTCAACGCAGTGGGAAAGCATCCACGCACAAAGGACGACATACGGAAGAGATGGAATGACCTGCGTGGGAAGTTTCAGTCTATGGCATCCAGGCACAACATCGACGTACAGAAGACTGGTGGTGGTCCCCCACCTACTCCCCCCAAATAAACTGACTGGGAGGAGGAGGTCCTGGCTATCCTACACCCGGAAGTCCTCACTGGACTCACTGGATGACTGGACTCTGTAAGTCAACTACAATTTCTTCATATCCACCACACCTGTAATGCATGTACCACCCCATCCCCTCACTACCACCAGGACCCCATCCCCTACCCAGTCCACAACACCCACATCCAAGCTTCCTGCATGCCCACAATCCCACAAACAAAGCTCCATCCAGCCCCCTGTGAACAGTCACCTACCTCTGCATGGAATTCCAGTGGCACTACAGCACCCACAATGCACCTCCACCCCCTACATAAAATGCAACAAAATGTACACAAAGGGACCTTGCATGCCACAACAGGGGAATATAAACATAAAATAATGCAGACCAGTACAGCAATTGCCGAAAAAGTACATGACACCCACATGTCTATTCCCCCACACACAGGCACCACCACCCATGCCACCCGGACGGAGACGTCAAGGAGTGCCAGCCCTCCACCTGAAGATGGATGCCCCACTCAGGAGAGTGCAGAGGGATGTCTGACACAGAGGAACTTCCAGGCCCATCACACAGTCCTGGACTGTCACCCTCCAGAAGCCCCACCCAGGATACCACTGACACCCCTACCACTCAGCCACCATCATCAGCTCTGCCCAAAGGACCTCACACCAGTGTCTCCTGGCCATGGACTGGCTGCCAACATGTACAGAGGCCAGAGTCTCCATCCACCAACAGGCAGGGTGAGGAAGGGCCCAGTGCAAGTGGGACTGCCAGACCTGTGCAAGGGACACAGGCACAGGGGGCTAGGGCCAGTGGGAGGGTATCAGTGGCCTGGCGGGGGTGGCCCAAGGAGGGATGCAGCAGCCCAGGAGGTGATATCTGAGGTCCTGGGAGCATATCATGATACCTAGGACAGGATGGGCCAGATCCTGGCCACCCTGGAGCCGAATCAAAGGCTGCAGATAGCACACCTCCAGGAGGCCATAGAGCAATGGAAACAACTCAGTGCCACCATGGCCTCCATTGCAGGGGTGCTGCAGCACCAGTACCACAGCCAGCCTGAGTCCTCCATCCACCTGCAAGCCCCTACCACTAGCCAGGACACTGCCCTGCCTTCTACACCAGCAGCAACCACTGAACTGGTGGCACTGCCAGAGGACACACAGGAAACCAGCACCCCTACCTCTGCAGCCCAGCTGCACCTTCGCAAGCATGCCTTCAGACCCAGATATGCCACTGAAAAACCAACCAAGACCAAGCCCAGTGCCAGGAAGTGACTCTGCCCTGAACTGTCTCCCTAGTGTGCCACTGAGCTACCTTGTTGACATGCCTCTGCCATCACACAATCTTCCAATGACCAAATGGACCAACACCCAGTGCTACCAACAGCAGAACATATGTACCTGAGTATGTTTATTCACCATGTGCCCACTCCCTTTCACTGTCCCAACACTTAAGTATATATTGCCATTGAATAAATACACCTATGCACCTAAATCGTATGTCCCTCATCAATTTGAGTTATCAATTGTGATTGTGTATGCATTAGCCAGTTACTATCATAATTACACTTTTATTGCAGGAGGGTATCCAATGCACTGTAGTTTATGAAGTATGTCACACTGTACCTAATATTGGGTTCCCTGGCACATGCCACTTCAGTAATCAGTTAGCATTGTCACTGACAAAAAATAACACAATACATATTATATGAGACAGACTGTAACTATGCAGTAAAGACTGCAGCATCATTGAACAGTACCTTAGAGTCACTGGAAGTATAGACGGATTAGCTGGGTCCTGGAGTTGAGATATTTCCTCTCTTCTTCCTCACCATTACTCTCATCCCCTTTCTGAGGTTGCAGGACTGGTTGTACAGCACCCTCCTCTTCCAGAAAGGGGATAGCTTTCCTCACAGCCACGTTTGCAGCATGTAGCAGCCCACCACTATCTTACACACCTTGTCAGGAACATAGGACAGGGATCCCACAGAGAGATGGAGACAACTAAATATTGCCTTCAGGAGTCCTATGGTGCGCTCTATCACCCTCCTAGTACATCCATGGGCCTCATTATAATTCCTCTCTGCATCTGTCCTGGGATTCCTCAAGGTGTTAGGAGCCATGGCAAGTTGGGGTAGCCAGAATCACCTGCAAAAGTGGGCGAAAGAGGACTTGAACAAACTGCCTTTACTTGCATACAGTCAGCTATGTAACTGATCCAGTGTCATACACACTCACCTATGAGCCAACCTCTGTCCCCTTGTAGTTGTCCCATCATGTGTGGCACATTGCTGTTTCTCAAGACAAATGAATCATGGACTGATCCTGGGAACCTTGCATTCACATGTGAAATGTACTGATCAGCAGCACACCCCAATTGTACATTTATGGAGTGGAAGTTATCACGCTTCCTACACACTTGTTCATTCACCATTGGGGGTATGAGGGCTATGTGGGTTCCATCAATGGCACCTATCACATGGGGGATATTAGAGAAGGCATAGAATCCAGATTTTATGGTGGGGAGTTCAGCCCTTTGGGGAAACTGGAAGTAAGTTTGCAAGTGTTGAACGAATGCATCGAGGAATTTGGACAGGGTGGGGCTAAACATTGGCTGTGAGACCCCTGCAGCCATGCCCACTGTTACCTGAAATGAGCCCGTAGCCAAGAAATGGAGCACAGATAGCACTTGCACAGTTGTAGGGATGGCATGCTGATTCCGACTTCAAAACAGGATCCATTAATGCACAGAGTTCATGGATTGTAGCTCTATTGAGTCAGTAGGTGATAATGATGTGACGTTTCTCCATAGTGTCCAGATCGACCAGGAGTATGTATAAAGATGGGGCCCTCACTCACCACATGGGCATGTACCTATGGGGGAAGAAAGAACACATTCTGAGTGTCAACATATACTTTCATCCCATTATGTCACTGTACCTGCCATCCAGGTCTGATAGAGTGGAAGTGACTTCATTCAGCTGGCATTAGTCGTCATGGCGGAAGGCAATGTTCACCGCCGTGTACCTTATCATTGGATTACATGGTTGTCAATGGGGAACCTTGGCCAATCATGATCACCGGCTGTGACGGAGCACATCGCTGTGGTACCTATGCCATTTTGTCAGACCCTTGATACTTGACTGAAGGGTAGTACTCCACTGCGTGTGCTGCTGTGTCCTGACTCTGGTCCATGAGATGGTGCGGGTTACAGGGGAACGGGCCCTGGCCTTACCCGAAGAGGAGCTGGAGTAGCTGGTGTACGGGGTCCTACCCCTGTATGTGAAGTTGTATAGGTGAACAGAGGAGCAAGTGAGTTGACATCTGTCATCCGTAGATGTGTGTGATTGTGGCGAATGCCTGTATGCATGTGTGTTCGATGTGTGACTGCCCAGCTGTACTTTGTCTGGCACATTCAGCCCGTAATTTGTTCAAATCATGTCAACAATGGCTGTTCCAAAACGAACGGCATGGCATATGTATACGATGCACCCATACTGACGTCTGTTTCTTTGCTCTGTGTCTCTCATGCAGGTCAGCGCCCATCAAAAGAAAGTCTTGTGGTAAGCCATCGCCAAGGAAGTGCGAACCCCGGGGGTCTACAACCGCGGAACACCCACTGCAGGAAGCGGTTGGAGGACCTGAGGTGCTGGGCCAGGAAGACCGGAGAGGACCAGCTGGGGAAGGCCTCCCAACGAGGAAGGGGTGCCCGTCGGACCCTGACCCTCCTAATGGCCCGCATACTGGCGGTGGCCTATCCAGATTTGGATGGGCGCTTGAAGGCAGCACAGCAGCCACAATTGGGTGAGTAGCAACACTGTTGGGCTACCACTCGATGGTTGAATTTGGATGCTGTGGGATGTATGCATTGCACAAGAAGCGCAAAGACAAACACAAGTACCACACTTTCCACAACAAGCAGGCACACACCCAACATACCAAAGCACACACAACATCCACTTCCCCCAGTGTGTGAACCTCCCCCGCCACCCTGTCTGTCACCTCACCATGCACACCCACACGCACTGCACCCTCACTCACTGCTGCTGCCCCCATTCATGCAGTCACCACAACAACTGACATCCAGATATGCTCCTCTGACACCACACCTGCAACCACCATGACTACATTGACAGACACTTGCAACACACTCACCAGACCTGCAGACACCCAGACAACATCCACTGGCAGCCTGTCTTGTCCCACTGTGTCCACCCCCCTCCTCCCAAAACACTCAAACATTCGCACACATCCACACCACACATATCCGCCACACATAAGCATACTATACAGGCACCTGCATCTACATCCGGCACACCTACATCTGATACGAGCACTCCCTCAACCTCCACTCCCAGACCTGCCTCCAAATCCACTCCAACTGCACCTAAGAAGCTTTTCCTATCCCGTGTTGACCTGTTTGAACCATCTGGCCCCGTCTTGTCCCTAAACATGCCCATGTCCTTGCCCAGTCCACTCCTTCCTCGTCCAAGTCCGCCCCAGTCCGCCCTTCCCATTCCCATGCCCCTTCCCGAGGGAGGAAGAAGCCCCGTGTTGCCCCAGGTCCGTCCTCCACCCCCGGTCCAGGCCCACTTCCCCCCTTCCAATGGCAAGCCCAAACCCCCTCCACCTCCCAAAACTAAGCCCAAGCCCCCCCTTCCAGACCTAAGTCCCCACAACCGCCACCCCCTGCCCCTGTTCCCTGAGGTGCCTGGCTGCCCCATTGATGCCCCTTTCCAGTGGAGTACCGTCTGCACACATGGGAGTCAAGTTTGAGCTATGTTGGCCCTTCAGGGACTTTGACATGGACTGGCCAATGGCCTTATTTGGACATTACTTCTGTTCCTTGTAATAAAATTTGAGTGCCCAGTAGTGGTGTTGGCACAATATAGTGACGTTGTTCCGCGTTTCACTGTGGGGGAGGGTGGTGTGCACATTGGTGCAGGTCTTTGTTGGCTTGTGTCTGATAAGTACATCTTGTTATGGTGTGTATGGCTTGGGATGTGGGAGGGGTTGGGAGTGTGTTGCGGGGTGGGTGGGTGTGAACTGTGCCCTTACCATCGTCGTCTTTGTCGTCGGTCACGGTCCTGGAGGAATATGGTAAGGAGTAGCAGTGGCATTATTTCCAACTCTCGCTCCATGTCTGTGTCAGCGTGTTCTGTGTACCTCCAGTGAGTGTTTCCTTTTATACTGTTTGTTTCCGCCACGCTTTGCGTGGCGGTGGGTCCAACCCCGGAAATGCTGGAGCTCTGGTGTTTCATTATTTGGTGGGCGGATTGGGCCTTTATGCCGGCTTGAGGGCGGCCTCCTCCGTCCTCGTCGGGACTACAAAGATGGAGGTGTGTGGATGGACCACTACTTGTTTCTCATGTGCCTCATTATTTGGCGGTGCGGACCGCCAGCCTGTTGGCAGCAGTTACCGCCACTGCCGGGAGTGCGGTGTTCACAGCCATGTTCATAATGACCACCTTTGACACTATTCAATTGTGTTATCATGTCAGCAATGTGCGGTCCGGGATGTCGTTCTCGTTCAATTCCTTTGCTTACCGGGTGCATGTCAACGCCTCAACAGCTCTTTCATGGTCCTTTTTAAACACTACTACTCTGGAGAAACCCAAGGCATTGCACCAGTGGAATGTTCAATAATGTGCTTAAGTAATGATTCACATTTTTTTCAACAGCTTCTCGTAAATGAAAAGCAACTCGTCTTTGTCTCTGAGCAACAGGACGGACATCATTAATATGCAACTTTACTTTCAAAGCCTTTAACTTTCCTAAACCATGAAACAACAAAGGGAAGTGACTTACTTTTTCGTGATGAGCATTCACATTTGAATTCACTGAAATCAGTCCCATGTCAGCACCCATGCTGAAGCTGAGCAAGCAGGCACTTGCCGTTGTACCTTGAAGCACATGGATTGGTGCTTGTACTTTTGTTTCCTAATGTTTCACTGTCGCTATGATGGAACCTCAACTCTTTATGGGCGTTGATACAGCCCAAATGAACAATTCAGTCTTTGACAGCGCAAGCCACAGTAACGAAGACAGTTCATTGTACTTGTCTTCAGGCATTATATTTATTAATGCACTCTGCTATGGATGATGAACAGTATTTTCTTTGTTTTTAAAACTCTTTTTATTAAATAGTGCTCAGCATACAGTAGGGACAGTATCAGAATTGCAGCAATCTGTTGGTATCTGTTGGTTGATCGGAGCAAACAGTATAGAGAGTAGGACGTTTTAGTACATTTGGAATGGAGTCTTTATGCCTGTTAACAGCTTCAGTCCACAACCGGTAACACATCACAAAAGCAGTGTTTCCCCCGCCTTCCCTGGCACCACCCCCTTGCTCAGTATCCTCGAAATGTGCACTAGTTGCCCCAAACTTTTTTCTACTAATTGGGGCAACCCCTACTTTGACAGACAGCCAGCTCCGCCTGTGGCACCAGTCTAAATCTGATTCCCAGGCCACCACTTGCAGAAGACTTGCTGTGCCCCAGCCCCATGCAATATTGCTTTTAGCCACCCCTGCTGCGATCATCAGCCAGATTGTCTGAAATCATGGCAAGGAAGCCTCCCCTGTTATAGTCAATAGGGCACTCCGAAATGATGTTAAAGGAAGTACCGTCTGGCCTGGGCCCTTGGAGGCAGAGTGCAGAGTCTTCCCTCCCTATCTTCTGGAGTAGCACACTGGAATAGTATGATCTTTCTAGAATTCTCAGTTGTTCCAATCTAAAACGGGTGTGAATCGATATCTCACATGGGCTTTGTAAGGCCTCAGCCCAATCGCCATCATCAAGAGCTCCCAGGTCTCCTCCCCAAGCCTCTTTCAATGCCACCATGGGGTCAGGGGAATTATTACCTAGTTTTTTTTATAATTAGTGGAGATGGCCTTATCTTATATGGGTTCTGTGAGCAAGCGATCCTCAAGTGGCGCTGCCTCTGGCAGTTGTTTCCCTTCTACTATGTGTCTCCTAAGGGCATACCCAAGTTATAGGTGTCTATAGCTTTCAGTCTCTGCCATGTCTTACTCATGGTGTAAGACCTGAAATGGGACTAGTGCTTGCCTGATCCATATATTGCCCAGGTGCTAAGTTGCTCACCTCCCGTAGGAGGTTCCTTTCCCATGGGGGAGTCTGATTAGTGAGTTTGCCTCACCCACCCTAAGTAATTAGTGGCTTCTCTCCACACTCTTACCATCATTTGGGTATGCATCAGTAATTCCAGCTCCTGTGCCAGTTGGTACAGAACTGCTACATGACCCCTGTGTCCCATAACCTCTCTAACCACCTGGTAGGCCAGTTCACCAAGGTCAGAAAGCACCACCCAATCGTTAACTACCACCAATTGTGATGCCCAGTAATATTTTAGTATACTTGGGACTGCAAGTTAGAGCAGTACTCTAATCTCATGCTCGGTTTTTCGGAAGAACTACAGAGGGATGTTAAAAGGTGTTTGGAGTATGTAGAGGAGATGTGGTAAGGTCATCGTTTTGGGTGCTCTGCCCATTAATGATAGCAGTAGATTTCTCCAGTGTTCCACATCTCTATGCAGTTTATCGAACTGCAGTAACAGATTTCTGTGCTGGAATTCAGCTGGATCTCAAGTAACATAGATCCCAAGGTATCCAAGGCCATCCAGGGCCAGCAGCGCTATGCACCAGGAGGGGAGTCTTGGGTTGCCTCCCACCAAGGGGAAGATCAGGGACTTAGTCCAATTGAAGCCATATATTGAGGGGTTCTCGAAAGTGTCAAATATTTGTAATAATCTATAGAAAGGGTAGGCTGAGTGATGTAGAGCAATACACCATCTGTATACAGGGAGAGGTGTTCATCCCGTTCCCAGCACTTTGTATTCCCTGTATAAGTGGATCTACGCTGATCTAAGCCACAAGCGACTCGAGCGACAGTGCAAATATCATAGGGGACACCCCTCACTCGTGCTCTTTTGTAGGGTGAACACCAGGGACACTGCGTTGTTATCTCTCACCCTCACCAGTGGGCGCAGGTACAAGAGTTTTACACATCCACAAACTTTAGAGCCAAAGACAATCCTAGCCAAAATTGCAAAGCTGTACTTCCACTTGATGCTGTTGAATGCCATTCTGGCATCTGAGGCCATGAGCGCTACCTGGTCAATTCATGATGACCCAGTCTTATGTAGCACACTAAAGAGGTGTCTCAGCTTTAGTTGCATACACCTGTACAGCATAAAGCCGGATTGGGCAGGGTGCATCATTGAGGCAATGTGGTTGTGCAATATGGTTGCCAGGGTCTTAGGGGGTCATTCTGACCCTGGCGGTCTTGGACCGCCAGGGCGCAGAATGACGGAAGCACCGCCAACAGGCTGGCGGTGCTTCAAAGCCCATTCTGACCGCGGCGGTAAAGCCGCGGTCGGAAAACCGGGGCCGGCGGTTTTCCGCCATTTTTGCCCCGGCTGGGCGAATCCGCCAGGGCAGCGCTGCAAGCAGCGCTGCCCTGGGGATTCTGACCCCCTTACCGCCAGCCTGTTTCTGGCGGTTTTCACCGCCAGGAAGAGGCTGGCGGTAAGGGGTGTCCTGGGGCCCCTGGGGGCCCCTGCACTGCCCATGCTATTGGCATGGGCAGTGCAGGGGTCCCCTAACAGGGCCCCGGCCAGCTTTTCACTGTCTGCCTAGCAGACAGTGAAAAGCTCGACGGGTGCAACTGCACCCGTCGCACGGCCGCAACACCACCGGCTCCATTCGGAGCCGGCTTCTGTGTTGCGGCCTCATTCCCGCTGGGCCGGCGGGCGCTAACTTGGTTAGCGCCCGCCGGCCCAGCGGGAATGTTGGAATGCCGGCAGTGGTCTTTTGGCCGCATGGCGGCCGGCTACCGCCGCCCGCCAAAGTTGGAATGACCGCCTTAGTAAGGACCTTGGTTTCCATGTTTAATAAGGATACAGGTCTATATGATCTGCAGTTAGCTGGTAGTTTGCCTTTCTTAGGAATGACCACAATATTTGATGTTCTTTGGTCATCCGGAAGACCTCAGAACATCCATTTATTTTCAATGTAATCTTTGGACAGTGTTTGTATGATTTTGTTCCTTTGGCATGTCGACTTTTCTTTGACTAACTTTTCTCCTCACAGGCGACCAGTCTGACATGTGCATGTTTCTCTGAGGTAAGCATTGACATTGCACAATCACTTTCTTCACTTTCACTTATCATTGAGGTGGAAGAACTATTTGATGATGATTTAGATGATGATCAACTTTGTTTATATCAATTTGCCTCAACTGATGTTACTGCTTGGCCTTGTGGGCACGCATCGAACGTTGCTTCTGGAACATTCCTGCAGCCAATTTTTATTCACTCCGTGATGCACTTACTTTTTCCTTGCCTTCGAACATCAATACAAATTGGTTCTCTTTACCACAGTCTTTGAATATCAGACCAATCCACTTTACTTTGTGGGAAACACAAATCCACATCTGAAACACAACTTCTTTTTACATGTAGACATCACTTTGTGTCCTTCAGTCTTTTGTTTAAAATTACTTTTCCTACTTATGACTGACTCGCTCTCGTCATCTCCAGCCTCCATGTCGGCAGCTTGCCTTTCGGCATGTTCCTCAGCTCTAGCAGCCATCAACACTCGCTCCAGACTAAAGATTTTGCTCAGCATTCTGTGTCTGAATGACTCAGACAAGCATCCATCGATCACTCTGGGCCACACGGCTTCTTCATCATTAAATGAATTGAACTTACAGTGTGTGATGAATGTGTTGAGTCTTTCCACAAATTCATCTGTTGTTTCACCAACTCTTTGATGTTCTTGACTGAAAACATATGGTTCATAGTCAACGTTGGGTAGTGGATTCAATTTGAGATTCAACACATTCTCAATCTCAAGGTATGTCAATTCTTGGGATTTTCTTTTTGACTTCGTTCACACCATCGCCAGCAAGATTTTTGAAATATTTGATAATCTTCTTATTATCAGTCTCTTCAAGTGCTACAATGAAGTCTTCAAATGTCTCCATCCAGGCATTCCATCTATTGCGAATATTTTGCTTTTTGCTGGTGTTGAATGATGGTGGTGGTTTCAGGAAGGTGGCACGATCTTGCACCCTCTGTGCTGTGGGTTTTACTCACCGGCTCATGGCATCCTTACCCTGTGGCGCCTCCCTATCCTAAGCACTACATGGCCCTCCTCCCAGGAAGCTTGAACCATTGAACCTCCTGTTCTGTTGCTAAGCAAGTTTAGTCTGCAGACTATCGTGTCTTTAGGACGTTACATTATCCACCGTGACCCACTGAACTGTAACATCATGCACTTGGGGTTCCGTTATACTTCTTAATTGATTCCAATTACTGTTTGCACCTGCCATCTGTTAAGTCTCATGTCAGTTTGTAACACATGAATTTTCCCAGATTCATTGGAATATTCCATACTTCCACGTGGGACATGTACCTTCTAGAACTATCTTTTCTTTCAGCGTAAATACTCCCTCTGAACTTGCATCAGTACTTGGCCTTGTTCCAGTCCTATGCAAGCATTGTCCCTGCACTCACCTCCTGAGTCGGCCGGAACCTTCAATGCTATAATCTTCCATGCCTTCCTGATGATCCAGTGACCTTGGCTTCTGTAACACTTCTAGTGTCTTCCTTCATGATCTACGATTCCGCCTCCTCTTGAACGTCTTGTAGCCTGCTGTCATCTTTGGATTCAAGTTAAAATACTATTCAAGACTAAATATAAATGTATTTTGTATGTTTGTGCTATTTTTGCATCAAAAAATTACGCAAATGCGGCGCAAAAAAAGTATGATTATAGGCCAAAGTACTATCCTCTCAGGTGTGCACTAATCCATAGGCTAACTGATCATTTAAAGACAGATGCCTATTAAGGCATGAGCACGTCATTGGAATTTGGACATTGTTTGAGTATTTACCCCCATAAGGCCCAGCGCTCTGGACTCTTGCTTTGCAGTGCTTTGAACGTCATTGTACCTGAACTGAAAGTTTGTCACTGTATTTCTTGACAAGTTGTTTCTAGTATTTTGGGAGAAATTTCTAGAGCTTGAAGTTGTATCCAAGTTAGATTCTGAACCCTGTATGTTCCAGAGTGCCAGGAAATCTCCAGTGCATTCTTGATAGTTTTGTCTCTCTCTCACTTGTGCTATCTATGATGAAGTCTGTAAGTATACATATCGTGTAAACCTGATAAATTATTCTGATTTGGGAACCTATGGGTAATATTGTGTCTTGTTTTTGTTTTTGTTTTTTGTGTACCACACCTTTATCAAGAAGAAAGAGGTCAAGGGAGTCCAGATTCTACAAGGCAGTGCACAAGAAAGCAGAGCAATTCCCTCAGTGACGCAAGTTAATTTTTAATTGTTTTATGTCATCCCTCTTTCCCCTTTGGGAGCAGCTGATGGAACAAGACAGTTGTTACTTATTTTATTAAGCTGACGCAGCTGGGATTAGAAGTCCAGCATTGTCTCTGTGGGTTGGAACCACGTGAGTGTGTGACAGAAGGCCATGCCTCACACTTTCCACTGCTCAAGCAATATGGATGACCAATTACATGTTGATGATTTAGCTCAGGCCCTATCTGACGTACAAGGTGAAGTTCAGTCCTTGCAACAGGAAAATCTATCACTTAAAATTGAGTTAATTCGATATTGCCCCATCATTCACCCGGGTTAGCTGATGCAGAGGTTGGGGCAACTCCTAAAGACATGTGGCCTGTTCTACCACCCACACACTTTCGCAAAACAATGAAGTCCACCAGTACTACCCCCAAAGGAAATGTTAATGTTAATCCTGTGCATGACACTGTAACCACTTCCAACTCGTGCCTCTGGCCCGCCTGAAGGTTTTTTTGGGGATAATAATGAATTTGATGCTTTTTGAAGTCAGTGCCAATTGCAATTTCTGGTTAAACCCAAATCCTTTCCTTCCGATACAGCTAAAATAGCCTTTATTATATCCAGTCTTGGGTCACAGCTGCTAACTGGGCTATTCCAGTCATAGAAAATATTGGCCCAGTCTTACATTATTTTAAAAGATTTAAAGAGGCCATGCACTGTCTCTTTGCCAAACACACCTTTGTTCAGGCTAGTGATAATGAGTTATTGAACTTACGTCAGAATAGTAAGGATGTTCTGACTTATATTACAACTTTTTGTAGACTGGTTACTGAAACCTAATGTCCAGAAGAGAAGAGGGCCTCCCTCTGAAACAGAGGTCTGAGAAGTGACATGAAAGATTCTTAGGCTCACATTGTGAATCTCCCATTAGAATGTTATGAGTTTATTGATTTAGTTGTCCGGTTAGACCATAGGTTAACTGAACGTAAGAAAAGAATGCCATTGAGGGGGACCCAGACTATTAGTGATACATCCACAGCATAGAGAGATTGAGACAAAGAATGCCGAAGCTATGCAGAAAGGAGTTGTATGTGGTCCATTAACTACAGAAGAAAAAGATTGAAGAAAAAGTTTATATCTATGTTTGTAGTGTGGCAAGGCAGGGAATTTCGCCTATCAGTGTACTATCAAATCTAAAGGGATTCAAAAGAATGTTGCTGTAATGTCCAGTTCGATGCAGGAACACTAGAGAGCCTGGCTGACATAGGAGTCAAGCAGTCAGGTAAGGTCCTAGTGCAGGCCACTCCCCCCCCCCATTTTTGGCAAACACTTCACATAAAGTTCCACAACATTTTACTACGTTTGTTACTTTAATATTGTCAGCTCAACAACTGAAGGTATTGCCTAAACTCTTCTGGGGCTACAGGAAACGTTTTTGATATAGCTTTGGCAAAATCTTTGCATATGCCTTGTGTTTAGGAAAAAAAGAGAATCAGAACCAGTCGGAGCTGTGGATGACTCTGAGCTTTCTTCCGTAAAGATTACTGTTCCAATTACTCTAGTATGCAAGAATGGGCATACAGAAAGCTTGACCTTTGATATCCTAGTCACACCCCCTTTAGTGCAATTTTAGGGGTCCCCTGGCTTCAGCTTGACAATCCACTCACTGATTGGTCATGTCACCTTGTCATCTCGGGGTCCCAAAATTGTCTAAACCATTGTTACAAAGAGCAGCAGGAAGTTTTATCCCCATTGACATGTGCGGCAATAAAACAGAAACTCACAGCTCATGTTCCTGTAGAATATCAGGACTTTCAAGATGTTTTTGACCAACAAAAGGCTATGGAATTACCTCCTAATACGGAATGTAATTACCACATAGATTTAATTCTGGGCACAGTGCATCCTTGCAGTCGTGGCTACACTCTCTTGGAACCCGAGACAAGACACCTGAAAAAATACCTGGATGAGCTATTAGCCCTGGGATTTATCTATCATTCCGCCTTCCATGCCTCTTCATTACTCTTTTTTGTACCGAAGAAGAATGGCGAGTTAATGGTGTGTACACACTATAGGGCCTTGAATAAGGTCACTAGGTACCAATTTCCCCTGATTCTAGTCTTGCTCAATCAGGTTCAGAAGTCCACTGTGTACACAAAACTGGATTACACGGTGCATACCACATCATCCATGTAAAAGAAGGCACTGTATGGAAAACAGTCTTTCAACTCAACTTTAGGTTATTTGAGTATACAGTCATGCCATTTGGGTTATGTAATACCTCCGTAGCCTTCCAGGATGTCTAAACGAGGTTTTGCAAGATCTACTGGACTGGTTTGTGTAGTGGTATACATCAATGACATCCTGATTTATTTCCAAGACATGACAGAACACATAAAGAATATCAGGAAGGTGCTGCAAACACTCTGATAACATAACCTTTTCGTTAAAATAGTCAAATCTACATTTCACACTCAAGCTGTTGAATTCCTGGGATATCCCCAAAGGCGTTACCATGGATCAGAAAAAGGTGCAGGCAATACTGGATTGACCAGCACCAACCACAATCAAGGTGGTACAAAGTGTCATGGGTTTTTTAAACTTTTATAGATGCATTAGTACCCATTTCTCCAACATTGTAAGCCCAATTACCAGACTTTTACAAAAAAGGTGCTTCTTCTCTGTCCCAGGAGGCCAATGATGCATTCAAATTCCTCAAGAAGAAATTCACTACAGCTCTGGTACTCAGACATCCAGAACCTATCATATTTTGTAGAGGTGGACACCTCTCAGGTTGCAGTAGGTGGTATTCTGTCACAAGGCAATAGCACCACAGGACACATGCATCCAGTAGCAGTCCTCTCTAAAAATTGTTCCCTGCTGAAAAAGATTATATTAACTTTGTGTCATAGCCTCCTCTAGCTGGTCATACTGAAATTCACAAGTCTCTTGCTAATTTTCAGCAATGGTTTTGGTGGCCACCACTGTCCAAGAATATACATGATTATGTCAACCCCTGCTCCATCTGTTCTCAGAAGAAGACTTCTCACGCCACCCCTATGGGTTTGTTAAGAACCTTTCCTGTACCCCTGCATCACTGGCATACTATAAGTATGGATCTTATCACAGAATTGCCCAACTCAAGTCTTTACAATACTATTTGGGTGATTGTTGACCTGTTTTCTAAGATGGTACATTTTGTTGCCCTAAAACAAATACTGAATGCCAAGACTCTTCTCACCTTGTTTGCTCAGCATGTCCTGTGGTTACATGGCCTGCCCTCTGTATTTATTTCCAATATAGACACGCAGTTCATTTCCTGGTTTTGGTGCAGTCTTTGCTCATCATTATACATTGACACTCACCTCTAGTCTGCTTATCATCCACACACCGATGGGCAGACTGAGCGAGTAATTCAGTACCAGAACAGACAGTGCGATGTATTTTAACCTTAAGTCCTAAAGAGTGGGAGTCTTTATTACCTTTTGTAGAATTTGCGTAAAACAATTCACAGCATTCTGCCACTGGGGTTTCCCACTTCTATTGTGCAACTGACACTAACCCAAGAATGTTACCTGAAAATATTGTTAAATCATCTGAAAGTGTACCTCCAATACAAGACTTTGTAAAGCACCTCTCTGACTTGCACCAAGAGGTGTTAGAACACTTATAACAGGCCAAAATAAACTTGGAGAAAAATGATAACAAACACCATCGACAACTACCAGAGTACAAAAGCGGAGATCAGGTTTGGCTTACCACAAAAACTTACAACTACACGGTCCACACAAATTACAACCTCAATTTATTGGTCCATTTCCAATTGAAAAAGCCATTAACCCCATAGCAGTCCAGCTCCAACTGCCAGATGATTTGCCTGTTCAACCTGTGTTCCATGTTTCCCTCTTCAAACCATATCACGCTCAAACCATCCCGCTCCTCATCCTCCAGCTGTAACCCTGGATGGTCACCTAGAGTTTGAAGTCCAAAAGATTCTAGACTAATTCCGTGTGTAGGATCATTTCTTTTACATATTTGCATGCAAAGGGTATGGTCCTGAGGAACATTCTCAGGAACCAGCTAGTAACGTTCATGCCCCTTACCTGGTTCATTCATTTCATGCCCGTCACCTTGACAAACCACACCCATTAGTTCATTGCTTGCAGGGGGGAACTATCATGACTCCATCTTGTGCCCTATGTGCTGTGGGTGTTTCTCGCTGGGCCTATGTCATCCTTCCCCTGTGGTGCCTCCAATGTCCTGAGCATTCCAAGTCACCCTTCCCTTGTAGTGCCTTCTTGTCTCGAGCCCTCAATTGGCCCCCTCACAGGAAGCTTGAACCATTGAACCTCCTGTTCTGTTTAGTTTGTGTTTACACCTGCAGATTATCAAGTGTGGTTAGGACAAGTTACGCTATCCACTGTAACCCACTGAACTTTACCATCATGCATTTGGGGTTCCGTTATACTTGTTAAATGTTTCCAATTACCATTTGCACCTGCCACCTGTTAGGCATCATATCTGTTTTTTTAGCACATGATTTTCCTTAGTGTTATATCCTATACTCAGGTTCTGTGAAAGTGTGAGCGTGTGAAGGTGTATGTGAGAATGTGTGAGCGCAAGGATGCGAATGATATGTGTGAGCGCGAGGATGCGAATGGAGAATGTGTGAGCTTGCGAGAGAATGAGAGAGTGTTGCCAGGGAGAGAGGACGGTTGCAGAGGGAGGCGGAGGTCGGGATGCTTTCTCTTCGGAAGAACTTATTATTTCTACAATAAACCAACGCGTGTTAACTCAAGAACTGTATCCTTGTCATTACCTTCACCGGATGCTACACTGGTGATGAGAGGCTTTCCCACGCAAACTTCAGAAAGCATCCTGACTCTGAAAGATATCACCGGAGAAAAGAAAAGCGACGTTTGAATGAACTCGGTTGGTCTGTAACCGTAAGCTGCCTACAATTTCATAGTTTTCTTCGTTTTCTTCCGCATTTCATCTGTCTTTCATACTTCTATCTCGAGCTCTCGAGCTCCCTGTTACCACGACAACCGAGTCACTTGCTGATGTCAGGGCAATTCTCATGCGGATTCCAGCGCAATGGCCTAGCCCGTTTCCAAGGCAACCTACACGCTTTTCCGACTTAACGTCTTCTGTGTCTCCTGTTTTCAGGACAATTCTGTTGCTGATTGTATATAAACGCAAAATACAAATGACAATCTAACTTCAGCGTCCAATGCTCCACGCAGGATTGATAACCACATTGATAATATTTTACACTAGCTACTTATATATACATATATATTTTTCTTCTGCACAATGCAGAATGTTGCTGCCCCTCCATTTTTTCTCTTCACTCCTGGAGATCCTCCATTCAAGTGGAGCAAGTGGAAGAAAGTATTCGAAAGGTATGCTAGAGTTTGTGGTACATCACTTAGTACTGAAAGGAGGACTGCTTTGTTACTCCACTGCCTAGGAACGGAAGGTCAAGAGGTTTTCGACCATCTCCCAGATATTCCTGACACTGATTCTATTGTTTTAAACGAGTATGAAATTTGTATTAAAAAATTAGACTTGCATTATCTACCGAAAATCAGCACAATTTTGGAGAGGTACTATTTCGGTAGGAGACTTCAAGTTGAAGGAGAAACAGTTGAGAATTACTTAACAGATCTGAGACGTTTAGCCTTCTCATGCAAGTTTGGGTCTACATTGGATGAACGAATCCGTGATCAATTCATGCTAGGATGCAAAATGGATAAAGTACGTGACGAGCTATGGTTGTTAGATGATCCACATCTAGATGAGGTCATCCTGCTTGCAAAAAGAATTGAACACTCTGTAAAGTGTGTTGAGGTCATGAAGAAACAAGAGTACAAGGAGGTGTCTGTAGTGGGGAAAGACAGTAGACCCAATAACTCCTCTCAAGGGTCCGTCAACAATAAAAGATGTTTTAGATGTGGTAAAGAAGGACATTTTGCCAATGACAAATTATGTCCTGCTTCTAAAGCTTACTGCTCCTACTGCAAGAAGAAGGG
The DNA here is from genome assembly GCF_031143425.1 of Pleurodeles waltl. Classification (NCBI taxonomy): domain Eukaryota; kingdom Metazoa; phylum Chordata; class Amphibia; order Caudata; family Salamandridae; genus Pleurodeles; species Pleurodeles waltl. Next base: position 638,088,940 of record NC_090446.1, on the reverse strand, counting down.
TCATTTCTTTGCGGTATGCAACCAACGAAAGTTTAAGAAGTCAGTCAACTCCATTGATAATGACCCTGATGAAACTCAGAGGGCTGGTGACTTTCAGTGTGGTCAGATTGTGTTGCAAATCTCTGACTGCAAAGTTAAGGGGCCTGTAGACTATGTATTGGTGGAAGGGGCAAGGACCTTAATGCTTTTTGACTCTGGCGCCAAAATAACAATAACATCCAATCAATTTTATCAGGAACATCTAGAAGGGAAGGTTCAACTTTCCAAGCCTGACATCAGACCATGCGCTTATGGCGGAGAACCCATAGAACTACATGGTTACTTCCTAGGTTTACTCGAATATGCTCAGCGATTCGCCACGGGCAAGGTGTATGTTTCAAAAAAAGGGGATAGTATAATTAGTTGGTGGCATCAAAGAGATTTGGGGGTGATGCTTGACCCCAACAGTTCTCCTTCCATCGTCCTTAAGGAACTGCTGTGTGTGAGAGAAGTAAATAACAATGAAGTAAATCCAGATTTCATTTCCACTCTTCGTCAAGACTTCAGAAACTTATTTAGCGATAAGATAGGGTGCATGCGAGGTTATTCACACAAGATCAAATTGTTTCCTGGATCTGTTCCTTTTTGCAGCAAGGTACGGAGTGTACCTTTTTCCATAAGGGATGATCTTCAAACTGAACTGATGAAACTAAAGGAACAAGGAATAATCGAAGAAGTAGAGGGAACAGAATGGTTGGCCCCCATTGTTATTGCAAGGAAAGCTAATGGCCAGATTAGACTTTGTGTGGATCTCCGCAAGCTCAACAAGTGTGTTGTTGTAGATAGGTATCCTCTCCCTAACATTACGGAATTGCTGTCTACAGTCTCAGGAGCTAAGGTCTTTTCTACAATCGATCTCACGTCGGCTTATCATCAAGTCGAACTAGATGAATCATGTAGAAACTACACAGCCTTTATTACTCCGTATGGCACCTTCAGATTTGTACGATTACCTTTTGGTCTGATTTCTGCCGCTTCCGTATTTCAAAGGTTGATGGAACGTGTGTTGAAAAGATTGTGTCGAGTATGTGTATATCAAGATGACATACTAGTATATGGTAAGGACTTCAAAGAACATATGACAAGACTCAGAGAGGTGCTTAAAAAGTTAACAGAAAGTGGTCTAACTATAAAGGCTGAGAAGTGCAAATTTGGAGTGGAGACCATTGATTATTTAGGGCACACTATTTCTGGTGGGGGTGTTTTACCCAAGAAAGAACTGGTCGACTCTATTCGGTGTTTGTCTTCCCCCACTTCAAAAGAGGAACTAGTGCGATTCCTTGGTATGGCTGAATTTTACAGTAAATTTGTCAGGAATTTTGCCAGTTCATGTTTTAACATGAGAAATTTGCTAAAAATAGGTGCTGATTTCAAGTGGAATGATGAGTGTGAGAGGGAATTTTGTAGTCTCAAGGAGTCTCTTACGACAGCGCCCACACTCATGAATTTTAATCCTAATGAGCGTTCTATTTTGACGACCGATGCCAGTAACAAAGGGTTGGCAGCAGTTTTACAACAAGGTGGTTTAGATCCAGAAAACACCATTGCCTTTATTTCTAGGAGTCTTAGAGGTGCTGAGAGCAAATATTCGGTGATTGAGAGGGAGGCACTGGCGGTCTTTTGGGCGATCAAGAAGTTAAAAAAGTTTTTGTGGGGAGGTTCTTTTGTCGTGCGGACTGATCACAAACCTTTATGCCAAGTTTTCTATTCTAAGGGAATTGATTCTGTCTCAAGCAGGATCACTAAGTGGATTGTTGGATTACAGGAGTACGATTTTGTCGTAGAATATGTTCCTGGTTCGCATAACTTGTCGGCTGATGTTTTATCTAGATTAGTTTCTACAGAATGTCGGAAGTATGAGAGTGATGGTCTGGAGGGTGATGATACAGAATGTTTTGATCGAGTGTGTGAAGTCAGTTTTGAAATAATCCCAGAGGCCAAATGGCGTGAAGAAACTTTGAGAGATGTGGTGCTACAAGAAGTCATCAAGTTGTTACAAGATAATTGGAGGATTAAAAAACAATGCAGTGGGGGGAGTGCAGAATTTTGGAATGTAAGAAATTAATTGGTTTGTGTTGATGGACTGTTATTAAGAGGTACGAGGTTGGTTCCCCCTAGTAGTGTGAGGAGTCAATTAGTAAATCAGGCTCATGATAGTCACATGGGCATCTCAAAAACCAAAGACAGGTTGCGTTCCTCCTATTGGTGGCCAGGGATGGACATTCAAGCTGAAAGGGTTGTCAGAGATTCTCTACAGTGTGCAGTGAGTGAAAAGGCTTTGAAACCTCGTGTTCAACCCATGATCACTAAGGAAACACCAAAAGGTCTGTGGCAAGATATTGCACTAGATATCTTAGGACCCATTCATAGTGGTGGCATGGCCGAATATATAATTGTGGTTATTGATATGTTTTCAAGGTGGCCTGAGGTGAATTTTACTGGAAGTATCGAAACTAACAAGGTAATTAAATTTATCAAGAAGTTAATAATTCAAGAAGGCTTACCTACTACCATTCTCACAGATAATGGAGTACAGTCGATTTCAGGAGAAATGAATGATTTTTTGTATGGGTGTGGTATCAAGCACAAACTCTGTGCTTTGTACCATCCTGAGTGTAATGGTATGGTGGAACGTTTTAATCGGGTTCTCAAAGAAACCATCTCCATTGCTAAGGATAACCAATTGAACTGGAAGGAAGAAGTGTTAAAAAAGGTCTATGTCTACAGACATACCCCTCACACGTCTACAGGGGAGACTCCTTTTTCCCTGTTTCGAGGTAGGCGTGGTAATTCTGAATTGGAACCTACTTGGGTTACTAACTTACTTGATGGTAGAGGTAGGATGATGGTGAATGATGAGTGGATGTCCAGGGAGTGTGCCTAGAGGGTGAAGAGTAAAATTAATTTTGATAGGACCCATGCTGTGAAGAAAACTGTGGTTAATGTTGGTGATTGTGTTCTAATCAGAAATCCTCTGATGAAAAAGAAACTCTCTGGTCCTATAAAGGTTGTGAAATTATTTACCAATGCTGTGAAAACAGATGATAATAGAGTTTGGAATTTGAATAGAATTGTCAAATTTAGAGGAGATCCCAATTCCTTGTGTAGAGATGTATTTCATAAGAAGGCCGTTGGAGTCTCCACACAGAACTCAGACTCAAGTAGTCGGAAGGATAACACTGGAGAGTTGCCATGCAGATCAGATGTGAGGAGATCGAATAGATTCGTCAAACCTCCGTCACATCTCAAAGACTATAACTTGTCATGAAGTACCTGTTTTCCTGTTTTCCAAAGTCCTGTAATTTGTAATAATTAGTTTGTATTTTTAAACATTTATATTTTGTTACTGTTGTTTTGTGTTAAGGAAGGGAGAAGTGTTATATCCTATACTCAGGTTCTGTGAAAGTGTGAGCGTGTGAAGGTGTATGTGAGAATGTGTGAGCGCGAGGATACGAATGATATGTGTGAGCGTGAGGAAGCGAATGGAGAATGTGTGAGCATGCGAGAGAATGAGAGAGTGTTGCCAGGGAGAGAGGACGGTTGCAGAGGGAGGCGGAGGTCGCTTTCTCTTCGGAAGAACTTATTATTTCTACAATAAACCAACGCGTGTTAACTCAAGAACTGTATCCTTGTCATTACCTTCACCGGATGTTACACTTAGGTTCCTTGGAATATCCCACAATTCCATGAGGGACAAATGCCTTCTGCAACTGTCTTTTGTTCCATCATAAATACCCCCTTTGAACCTCCATCGGCTCTTGGCTTTGTTCCAGTCCTCTGCAGGGAATATCCCTGCACTCACCTCTTGGATCTACCGGAACCTCCAGTGCTCTAGTCTTCTAAGCCTTTCTGATAATCCTGTGATCTTGGCCTCTGCAACGCTTCTAATGTCTTCCTTCTTGATCTATGACAGTGGTTCCCAACCTTTTGAATTCTGTGACCCCCACTTTATCATTAATGGAGCCCAGGAACCCCCACTGAATCCTTATTGAAATCCAGGGACCCCCCCCCCCCCACTGAGTCATTACTGAAAGCTGGGAACCTAAACAGTTAATATTATTTAATTTTCTGAGTAGTCGTGGACCCCCGGTGGTGGCTTTGGGGACCCCCAGGGGTCCCCAGACCACAAGTTGGGAACCACTGATCTATGATTCTGCCTCCTGTTAAACATATTGCATCGTAACCTCCTGTCATCTTCGGATTTCAATTAAAGTACTAGACAGGGTTAGGTACTTTCCTCTCAGGTTAGTGCACACTAATCCATAGGTTAGCACGTCATATAAAGACTGATGACTATGAAGGCGTAAGCACATCTTTGGACTCCGGCCATTGTTTGAGTATTTACCCCCATAATGCCCAGCGTGGCGTACTATTGCATTGCAGAGCTCTGAACTTAAAATTATACCCGAACTGAAACGTCGCCACTGTGTTTCTTGTTAAGTTGTATCTGTAGGATGCTGGTCTGGTTTGTAGTGGGTACCTTGGGTACTTACACCTTATACCAGGTCCAGTTATCCCTTATTAGTGAAATGTAGTAGTGTTCTAGCAGCTTAGGCTGATAGAGGTAGCTTTAGCAGAGCAGCTTAGGCTGAACTAGGAGACATGCAAAGCTCATGCAATACCACTTATAGTTACACAGTTCTTATACACAAGTAAAGACAATACTCAGTGTTACCAAAAATTAAGATTTTTATTTGGGTGACACAGTACCAAAAATATCTTAGAGACAATACTCCTTCTGGAGGTAAGTATTATACACAATATATACACCAAAATTAGACAAGTAAATAGTCATAGAACAATGCAAACAACAGGAAATGCTATAGATTTAGGGGAGAAAATAGGTCAAAGGGCAACACAAACCATGTACTAAGAAAGTGGAATGTGAATCACAAATTCCCCCCTAGACAAGTGTAGTGTGTGCAGAATCTCTGGGAGAGTAAGAATACAGTAAAGGTAAGTAAATTACCCCACCCCAGAGCCCAGAAAAGCAGGAGTAAAGTACTGCAAGTTTCCTTAGGACACACTACACAATGTGATTGGGATTATACATTAACCAACCAAGTCTGCAAACAACAACTGCTGTATTCCTGGACCTGAAGACCTGCAAAAGAAGGGGACTAAGTCCAGAAGTCCAAAGAGATTCCAGGAAGGACAGGAGCCCCTGCTAATGCAGAAGAGGGTGCAAAAGAAGAGTCCACGGTTAGTTGAAGGCTGCAGAAATGCTCGCTAGGGAGATGCCAGCGGGTTCCTGCATCATGCAAAGGATGTCCCACGAAGTGAAGATTGTTGTAGATGTGATTTTGTGTTGGAAGTCACCAACAAGCCTTGGCTACGGCAAAAGTGCGTTTTGAATCAAAATGGCGCTGGATGGACCCAGGAGGGACCTGGGGGCCTCAACTCTGTACGAGGAGGAAGAGGGGGCTCTCAGCACATTAGAGAGCCCTCAGGATGCCAGCCAGCATCCCTGGGAGTCCCAAGACATGGGGACAAAGGAGGTGCGAAATGCGGTTGATGCAGCACAAGGAAGGTCCCACGCCGCCGGAGAACAACTCGGCGAGTTGAGCGTCACAGGATGGCGTGCTGGGGACCTGGGCCCGGCGGTGCATGAAGGAAGTTTGCAAATAGTGCACAGAGGCCTCAGGAGGTGAAGAAGATGCAGTACACAGGGGTACCGTCGCTCTCTGGGAAGGAAAGGTCTTACCTCCTCCAAATTGCGTCAGCAGGACCTCAGGACAGTCTATCTCAATGATGTCCATCCTCTGTGTCCTTAGGAGCACACTCGTCGCTGTGAGGAGTCCAAGGGTACCAGTCATCGTCTTGGAAGGTGCCGGCTGGAGCAGGGGAGTGACTCCGTCACCCCACAGGAGATTTATTTTGGTGCAGGATGAAGACAGGGAGTCCCCGGAGCGTGCACACCGTAGAAACTGTTGCAGTTGCTGAACTGGAGCTGAGGTTGCAGAATAAACGTATCCCTTGTCGATACTTTGTTGCAGTTACAGCAGTTCCTGGAGCAGGCTGCGGTTGATCCGAGGTCAGAGGATGATGAAGTAGTTGCAGAGGATTCCTGAAGGAAACTTGCATGAGGAATCTGAAGAGAACCCACAGGAGAGACCATAAATAGCCCTGAGAGGGGGATTGGCTACCTTATCAGGTGTGGACCTATCAGGAGAAGTCTCTGACGTCACCTTCTGGCACAGAGCCCTCCAGAATGCCCCCATACCTTGCAAAGCAAGATGGCTGAAGTCTGGGATACACTGGAGGAGCTCTGGGCACCACCCCTAGGGTGATGATGGACAGGGGAGTGGTCACTCCCCTTTCCTTTGTCCAGTTTCGCGCCAGAGCAGGGGACAAGGGGTCCCTGAACCGGTGTAGACGGGCTTATGCAAGGAGGGCACCATCTGTGCCCTTCAAAGCATTTCCGGAGGCTGGGGGAGCTACCCCTCCCGAGCCTGTAACACTTATTTCCAAAGGGAGAGGGTGTAACCCCCTGCACTTAGAGGAAATGCTTTGTTCTGCCTTCCTGGGACTGAGCTGCTCAGACCACAGGAGGGCAGAACCATGTCTGTGAGGTGGCAGCAGCTATAGCTGCAGTGCAAGCCTCAGAGAGCTGGTTTGGCAGTACTGGGGGTCCATGGTGGAGCCCCCAGGATGCATGGAATTGGCTCCTGAATACCAGATTTGGAATGGGGGGACAATTCACTGATCTTAGACATGTTACATGGCCATATTCGGAGTTACCATTGTGAAGCTACATATCAGTATTGACCTTTATGTAGTGCACATGTGTAATGGCGTCCCCGCACTCACAAAGTCCGTGGAAATGGCCCTGAACTATGTGGGGGCACCTTTGCTAGTGCAAGGGTGCCCTCACACTTAGTAACTTTGCACTTAACCTTCAGCAAATGATGGTTAGACATATAGGTGACTTATAAGTTATTTAAGTGCAGTGAAAAATGGCTGTGAAAGTGTTTGCACTATTTCACGCAGGCTGCAGTGGCAGTCCTGTGAAAGGGTTTGTCTGAGCTCCTTATGGATGGCAAAAGAAGTGCTGCAGCCCATAAGGATCTCCTAGAGCCCCAATGCCCTGGGTACCTAGGTGCCATATACTAGGGACTTAGAAGGGGGGTCCAGTGTGCCAATTGAAAGTGGTATATGAAGTCACTAGCGTACAGTGACAAATTTAAAAGAGCATAAGCACTGAGGTTCCGGTTAGCAGAGCCTCAGTGACACATTCAAGCACTACTGACAACACATACATTAGGCCACAAACTATGAGCACTGGGGTCCTAGCTAGCAGGATCCCAGTGAGACAGGCAAAACACACTGACATATAAGTTTTTATCTATGAGCACTGGGGTCCTGGCTTGCAGGATCCCAGTGACACAGTAAAAACACACTGGCACACCCTCACAAACATGCCAAAAGTGGGGGTAACCGTGCTAGAAAGAGGCTACTTTCTCACAATATCTATTATTTTGTGAGAAAGTTCTAGAGCTGGAATTTGTATCCGACTTTGACTCTGAAGCCTGTATGTTCCGGATTGCCAGTAAATCTCCAGTTTATTCTTGAAGTGGTTTTATCTCTCTCGCTCTCTTGCGATATTTATGATGAAGTTTGTAAGTGTACATATCTTGTAAACCATTGATAAATCATTCGGAGTTAGGAACCTACAGGTAACACTGCCTCTTGTTTTTCTTTAGTGTACCATGCCTACATTGAGGATGACAAGGTTCAGGGAGTTCTGATCCTTATAGGCAGTGCACAAGACAGCAGAGCAGTTCCCTCAGTAACACAAGTTCATCTTATATTATCCCATCCCACTTCCCCTCTGGGGGCAGTTGATGGATTCAGATAAATGTTACTTGTTTCATTAAGCTGCCCCAGCTCGGAATGGAGGCCCAGCATTGTCCCTGCCATTGGAACCAGGTGATTGTGTGACAGCAGCATTGTAACTATTCATGGAAGTTGCTGACGTTGAGGGGTGAAGCTCTGTCAGATGCTGTTGTCTGCCCATAGGAATCTGCATCCTTACTGAAGCCTGACGATATTTCAGCCTCTGGGTCATCCAGGGCTGTTTTTGGCACGTAGACCTTCTTCTTGGTCTCCATCAGAGCCCCATCACTTATGGAGGCTTCTGGAGTTGTTCTGGGCCTCCTTTGAAGGCTTTGCTAGTGTGCCACTTCAGTTATTGTACAGCTCAGTAAGCACAACCCCAGTGCTTCTTCTTGGGTATCCCCACCTGGTGCTGAGGTCGTAATTCTCCACTTATCAAGACTCAGGTAAGAGTAATAGCAGTATGCTTCTTATTTGCTTGTTCTATCAGCCAGCACTTTTACTTGTGGTAACGTATAGCAACATTGATTGTCTTTATCTGTACTTTATAAGTCTCGTTCTATCTGCCTTCAGCGTTAACACTCTGTCTACTGTATGGCTTGATTTTGCATGGTAGCATGGCACCTTCTTTTAGGATCTTGGTGGTAGATTTTTGACCAACAATGTGTTTTTTTTTTCCATGAAGCTCTCCTTACATTCACACGCTTCACATCAGCTGGAGTTGTGCTTTGACTCCACATACGCTTACTGTCGATTGTGCACTTCGCCAAAGGGACACGTGGCACGTACAAACAGTTTGCTTGGACCATGGCAAATTCTCCATGAAAAGCAATTTCTTCTTCAGGTTACGTTTCCCCTATCTTGTCACCATTTGTAGTGTCCTCCCCAGCCTGCTACCTGCACAGGGAGCTGTAGACCACTCATCTTTATTCCTCTGCGTGTATCCGTGAACTCCCACATTCTAAACTAAGCTTTCATTATATTCTGTTCTAGTGATTATGCCACACTGGTACTGAGTGCTCGGGGAGCCAGAAAGGTTCCGTTCTAAATCATGCAAGATGTTACAAAAAGTATTTCAGAAGTTTTGTCCTAATCTCAGCCTTCGAGATAATGTGTAGGCAACCTCTGGCCTTTGCTGCCCATCATCCCAACTTTTCCCAGCCACCATGGTTTTCCTCCCTTTTTTGACTAGCACCCACATAACCCCTCCTTGGGGCAGGGCCAGTGTTATCAAATACCACCCAAAAAATGAACTAGTATCCCATACTATAGCTGTGAAAAGTGCCCTGCTACCTTTAAAAAAGTGCAACGTTTTTTTTAGAAGTCCCAATATCGAAACATGCTAATGCATGTCAATCAAATTTACAGATTCTCTTTCCTGTCTACTCTACTTACATTCTAAACAAAACTGGGACATCTTTTGTTTGTGGGTTTTCTGTCCCATTGTACTCGGTCAATCTGCATGCTGAAAGACGCTGTCCACCTCCCAGGGGCTGGCTGTGCAGATGTTAGTATCTCATTGAAGGAGGGTGAACAAGATGGAACAAGAAAGAAGAAAGACTTGCTCTCCTTCACCCTCTTCTGAAAGGCATAGCTAGAGTCAGAAATGTGGACTCTCTCTTATTGAACACTATACAAGTATTCCAAAAAGAGAAAGAGAATGGAAGACGGTAGCTTGAGAGAAATGTTGAAGCAAAATCATAAAGGACTATTCAATCAGGCAAGATGATTTTCACATAGGCCTTACCAAAGGAAGAGAGTTAACCTGAAGCTCCTGCAAATACAAATTTGGAATCTAGCACAAGGTGGTCAACTCACATGGTATTCAACAGATGTGAGCACTCCTAAGTGCTTTTTCAGTAATTCTGCCAAGCCACAGAGGCGGTCACCTCTGGTTCTGAAGCCCCTCACATTGTCTTCCCAATTAACCTTGCTCATTTACTTACAACTTGCTGCTTCCAATGGCCTTTTGCAAGACTAAGAGGAATGTATCTGTGCCCACTTCATGCAAATGGATCACATTCTCCCGGAAGTAACCTTTTTTTGTGCATTGATTAGGCTATGCCTTATTAAAACAAAGTATCTTTTCACTGTGTATTTACGCATAGCAATTTCAACATACCTGCAAAAGAGCTCCATCACAGCCGCTGACCTTGCACTGTGCAACACCCAGTGAGGAATGAGATTGAACCCAGCAATTTTGCAAGAACCAATGAATCTACTGATATCAACCGTTGTTTCCTGTATGCTATGGACCTGTTGCCGAAACAGAAATGAGTGTAGAGTTATGGTACTGGAAAAGGTTAAGTTCAATGACTGCCCAGGACCTAGCCCCATGTCAATGTCTGTGTGAACTACTCAGCTAAACTAAGTTATGGGAGCTGAATCGTAACTAAGGAGGAGCCTCTTTCAAAAGAAAGACTATTGAAGAGGAGGAGGCCTAGTGGTAGCATGTATGTAACTCACTCCCTGCTACTCACCACTCTCTAGAAGTGATCACAGGAGAATCCTCTTCCCCCTCTACCCTCAAGAAAACGAGGCCTCTGTCCTCTGAACTGTTATGCTGCATACAGTACAGGCAGGTAGATTTCCCTCACTCACAAGATCACTGCTGGCCCTTTTCCTAATAATATGTTTCATCAAATATTGGATGTTTGGTGAGCTGACTTTGAAGGTAAATTCTGTAATTGAAGTAATAAGGCATTATGGGGCATATTTATGCTCTGCTTGCGCCGAATGTGTGTCAAATATTTTGACGCACATTCGGCGCAAACCCTGCCCCATATTTATACTTTGACGCCCGACCCCGCGGACGTCAAAATCCCACCATGTGCGTCATTTTTTGGAAGGGAGAGCCTGCCTTGCGTTAATTATATGCAAGGTAGGCATTCCCTTCCAAAAAATGACTTTAAGGCCTGTGCGCCTTATTTATACTCTGGCGTAATTTTGACGCACTGGAAGGGGCCGGCCTTAAAAAACGGCACCCAGCCTAATGGGTGCCGTTTTTTAACGCCTGGGTCAGGGCAGGCGTTAAGGGACCTGTGGGCTCAGAAGGAGCCCAGAGGTGCCCTCCCATGCCCCGAGGGACACCCCCTGCCACCCTTGCCCACCACAGGAGGACACCCAAGGATGGAGGAACCCATCCCAGGGAAGGAAAGGTAAGTTCTGGTAAGTATATTTTTTTATTTTTTTTAAGTGGCATAGGGGGGCCTGATTTGGGCCCCCCTACATGCCACTATGCCCAATGACCATGCCCAGGGGACAGAAGTCCCCTGGGCATGGCCATTGGGCAAGGGGGCATGACTCCTGTCTTTGCTATGACAGGAGTCATGTCAATGGAGGTTGGGCGTCAAAAAAAATGGCGCAAGTCCGGTGTGAGGCCTGATTTTTGCCTCAGACCTAACTTGCACCATTTTTTGACGCACAACCCCCATTTTCCCATACGCCGGCGCTGCCTGGTGTGAGTCTTTTTTTTTACGCGTACCAGTCCGCAGCGCTGGCTAACGTCATTCCATTAATAAGGCGCCCGCATGGTGCGTTGGAATGGCGTTAGCCGGCGGTAAAATTTTTGACACACAACTGCGTTGGCGCAGTTGTGCGTCGAAAAGTATAAATATGGCCCTATATGTTTTTCTCTAATTTGTAAAGATACAATTTATTACCTGTGCTATTCTTTTTTTATGGTCATTTGTAGGAGGGAAACATCCTGAACAACTACGTCTAAACCACTACTTGCCTGAACCACTACTGCTAAACAACTAAAAAGTCTCTACAACTAAGTATTGAACAACTACTGTCTAAACAACAATTGTGCCTGAATAACAATTGCCTGAACAACTAATTTTAAGGTAAGGTTTTCTTTTTGGTTTTTATGGTTTATTAGTTGTTTAGAATATATATATATATATATATATATATATATATATATATATATATATATATATTAGTTGTTCAGGCAATTGTTATTTAAGCACAATTGTTGTTTAGACAGTAGTTGTTCAGTACTTAGTTGTAGAGACTTTTTAGTTGTTTAGCAGTAGTGGTTGAGGCTATAGTTGTTTAGGACCTAGTTGTTCTGTCACATATTCTTTGTAGGACAGTGTGTTGCAAATCTTTTATATACTTAACCCAACTTTCTTTTAGTCATCCATGCTTAATGGTCTCACGACCATGTCACTATCTTTTGGACTATCTTTTTAGGTGCCTGGATCCTCTTGGAGGGATTATTTTGTAAGTAGACTGTAGCATCATACTTGAAGGGATGAGCTGTCTCAGCAGACAGTCTGACAGGGCCACATCATTTAGTCAAGTGGTTAGACCATCCATTCAGTAGGTCAGGCTATCTTGTTGTTTATTTAAGAAATGTGTCATTTTCAACATTATTAAGTTGATTATCACATAAATGTGATAGTGGAAGCCTCAAACAGGCAACCCTGTCATTTGACCTGCTCCAATAGGGTCCGGTCCCACGAGTTAAAAAACACAATCTGGCCTCAGAGTGAAAATTTACTTAGACATTTTTATTCAGCATCTACTCTTTATTTCGTAGTAACAAAGAGCCTAAGTCAACCCCTTATGGGTGAAAGATGGTACAACTGAGCAAAGCCTTTGTGACAGAAGAGTCTCTGCTTTATGTATAACAGTACGAAGGCAAGCCCTGGGAGACACAGTGGAAAACCCTTGTTAGAGTCAACGGATTAGGGAGGGGAAATCAAATGCACTGTGAGGAGGTTGGCCACATGGCCGCCACATCATGTCGCTACTCTCAGGGCACACAGGGAATCACTTTTACAAGTGTGCCTGATAGAGCGGTCCGTACTAGTAATTTTACCTGTGTTCGGACGCTCTTTAGGCCGATGAATCTTTTGACTAAGTGGGACTCTCTGTACTCTATATCGATCAATTTCCTTAAATCAATAATTAATAACGAACATAAGCAATACCTTGATCAACATAACACTTGACAATTAATCCAGAATACATTTCGGCGAACCCTGACCTTTCAGTCAGGAATAACCACACCAGTTTATTCAAAGTTAGTGAATTTTATTTCCCTATATTAACAAAGCTAGCACAATATAGATGTGTCTCAACACCAAATGATAAACATAAATGAACATTAATAGCTGTCCATAACGGCGAAACAGGTGCAATCTATGTAGCATTTGAATCACAAGGCATTCGATAATAGCAATGCAAATCACTAATACGATAATCTGTAGTGAACTAATTGCATACATTTAGTCAGCATAACAAGATCTCAAATTGCATCGTGCGACATATGGAATCCTCGTCTAACCTCAAATTAGCATCGGCATGTGGGACTTCATGCAAAAACAATTTAGCAACATTATTTTAGAAAACTCCTAACTAGGGCTCTTATCAAAAATCAGCAGTTGGTTACCTAAAGGAAACACAATGCAATTTTACAATTTTCCTTTCATATTTACCAATTACGATCAGCATACAAGGAAGTCTTCGTCTCACAGGTACCGTTTCTCGATCAGCATGGGACGGGGCAAAAGGGGCAGGGGTGGACGGGGCAATTGCCTCACGGCGGCAAGGTAAAACTATTACTTCATGCAAAGGGATCAAAGTTAAAGTCTCTAGGGCAAGAATCATTAAAGTCTCTTTCTCTCGATTAGAGAAAGCATCAAAGTCTTCTTTCAAAATGGCGTCGCAGCAAAGTGGGCCATAATAGCTACGAAGTCTACAAAATGGCGGGCATGGGCGATGTCCAATAATGGCTGATAATAGCGCAATGGCAATCATGGTGCGTAATGGCTACCTTCTTCTCGTGCACCTGGTTTTTATAGACAACAGTTCAAATCCAGTAGGGTCTTCCATTGGAGGGTTCATAGGTTAGCTTCAAATTGTCCAATCAAAAACGACAGTTCTCAAGCTTTTACTTAAGCATACATTATCCTTGGAGATGGGTATGCAAGTTGCAACATTTTATACCAATTAGCTCACTTTCAGAGCTTCCATTGTCCGCACCTGCAGATCGACCTTGGAGTAAAGAGAAAATATGCCAGGCTGGCACGAAACCTTAAGATAAGCATGTGAACGGTCTCAGTGGAAAAGTACAGCTTCAAGCAAAAATACACGTTTAATAGCACATTGGAAAAATACGAGCATCTAAACCGTGAGACCAGGCCACTAGGCCAAAGCCTCCACTAAAGTAATGCTAAGCTAAAACATTTCAAACAAGCAAATCATAGCACACGTTTATGATTATGTCGGATTAGTGCAATTCTAATACACCACGTTATGTAAAGCACGCTTATAAATGTTGGCAAACTACTCTGAGGGCACATTTTGTCCCCGTACAATCTTTATTAGTTCGGTTAAAGTCACACATGATTATTTCACACTACGTTTACGTGTTAATAAATGTAAAACCTTCATTTTCTGCTTCATCATGCCGCAAGGGGAAACCCCACCACTAGCCCTAGAGTAAGTTAGAGGTGAGTAAGTTGGAGGTTATACGTGTAAAGGTGTGGTTGTTGCAACGGAGCAGGCAGGGTGAGGGGGCAAATGGACAGAGGGATAGACAAAGGCACAGAGGAAGTATGGGAAGAAAGATGGAGGAAGGAATCAATTAGGTGGACCTGGTCCAGGGGCAGACAGGTCAGTCAATCAAGAAACAGATTATGGACTGATGAGAATAAAGTTATAAGGCTGGAGACCGGGGGGGGGCTGCTTTAAGGCTCTGAGGCTGTACCACTCTGAAATTCCTACATGTTTACCGCAAAAATATTAAACAGATACATTTATTTAGAGATACAATTGTATCTCTAAGCAAATCAATGTATTTAAGTCTGGGCTGTTTGTCCCAGGCTGCCTGCCCTGCCTCGCTTTGAAGCAGGAGACAGAAGCCAGGGAGTAAATCGACTTTCTGCAATGTGACACATGACGCAGGACTTATCTTTCCAAAGACCTTCATTGTTATTGTAGTCTATGGTGGTATTCACTGTAGGTCAGTGACGCCATCAGCATCACAGTTTCGGGTATTGGAGTCTGCATCCCTGTGTGAGGCCAGACGTCCGTTATTCACAGGCATAGATCCCACCTTTTCTCATTCGTAACACGGTAGGACCTGATGCAAACGTGTGATTTGGATCCTTCTCTCCAGTAACTGTAAGTGTTATAATCTAATGTTGCTTTATGTATATTGTGCTGAGACCCCTGGTTATGCCAACCTCCCATACTGTGACACCCCAGGACCAGGCTGCAAACGGCTAGCCCCTTTAGAAGCGGAGTTGCTGTATTTGTTCCCCCACGAAATTGATCCAAAAGACGAGCAGGGTTTTAGTTCCATTGCAGTTGATCTAAAATTGCGTCAAGTGCAAAGGGAGAAATATGTGCTTTTAGTAAAGACGGTTACATACTGTATGGCGTTAAAACTAACCCCATTTTCATGCCCTTAACATTAATGTCAAAAACATGGATTGATTTACAAAAAATGAATGTTAAAATGGTTAAGGTAATGCATGTCAGCAATTTAGTTCCTCTTTTATTTCACATTTTACTTAATATTGCATTGTGTTCGCTATTTCATCATGTTGGGTTTCTGTATTTTTCATGCATTTTATAACTTTTGAATAGTGCATACTTTGAGATGTGCCAAGTGTCTAGGAGGGACTTTGATTGTGAGCTTTGGCACTGAGACTGAAGCCAAAGCGAATTGCCTGTCAGTGGATTGGCCTCTGTGCAGAGCACAGAGAACATTGGTCATGTATTCCAGTTGCAATTGAAATTCTGTGTAAATGTGTGTGAATGGTTTACACAGATATCAAAATATATACAAGGAAAATGTTATTAATGTAATTAAATGTGAGTGAGTAATGTGTATGTTGGGGTGGTGAAGTGAGGGAGATACAAGAAAATGCATTTGAGGGAGAGTGAAAAGAGGATTTTGAAGAGATGAGAGACAAGGTTGAAAATGTGCAGATGGCCGAGATATGCAGATAAAAAGGGCATACATATTTAACATAAAGTGCGCATAACTGAAGGCTAATACTACTTCCACAGGCCTCAATAATTTAATTCACAGGCTCACAATTTCAGAATTGAAACGTTTCTAATGTTAATTATCTATAAGAAATTATTGTTGTTACTCATGTATCTTCAACATCTAACAACCACTGACTGTGCAGGCACTGTAATGGCAAGTTTTAGGTGTATGTCAGTTGTATTTTGTATCGGAATGCAAGAACATCTCAGAGAGAAACCAAAATACCAGTCAGGTGGCACACTACAGGAATCACAGGAATTTATTTTACATGTTCCCTTTTCGAGAGCCCCCACTTTTTTTAAATCTCACTTAGAGACCTCTCTGTACACATTTCTAAATGACTGGTTGGAGCCAGCAGCAGTGGCTGCTTCCCAAAGCCTGGGTAGAGCATTTTCTTCCAAAGCTGATACTGCACGAAGTGCAAGACTCTGGGCAAGGGCCTGATGTTATCGCATTGTACAATTTGCAGATTACCCTGTTGAACATTTTAATGCAGCAAGACATGGGGCAGTTTTCAATGTATTTAATATCTCAGGACTATATGTTCCCACTTCTTTATAAACCTTGCTTTCTCACTAGATGTATTTGCTTTATAATACAACATTGGCCAATCTTTTTTCATTTTTTTTCCTCGGGAGACGGACCTCCCCCGGAACCCACATCTGCTATTTTTAAGCTTACTTGCTTTGCTCACTACATAAAGGACTCACTTAGCTTTTACACCCCAACACTTCTAAATGTCACCAGCTGCCACTGTAAGGGGATATATAGATGTTCAAAGAAACAGGGGTGGGAAGTGTTCAGAGGCGGCAGGAAACGTTAGGAATTATATGTTAGTTGATTTACAGGGCATATTAGCATGTGCTTTCAGCCGAAGGAGGTAAGAGTTGCCCACCTTGCTCCCCAATAAAGCAGCTTTTTGCTCATTCAAGGAACAGAGTGGCGTAGTGGTTTCCCACCCAACTACTTATTGAACAGTCCAAAAATCAGCTTTGGTTTGCACATCTGTCCTCATTTTGGTATTTTAAATAAGGGGATGCTTTAGAGGGATCGATAGACCTTTTGACTGCACTTAGAATGATTCCACCATAAGTCCTTGACCCAATGCAATCACATCATAATCAATAAACATCAAATGCTCTTTGGAGTCAGTAAACTTCAAACATTGTAACCCATTTGGCCTCGAATAACCACACCTTTATGTAAAAGTTAGAAAGTTTATTTCCCTATATTAACAATGCTAAGGTCATGTAAGTTTATTTCAACACCAACTAATAAGAATGTATGAATTACACCGGTTGACCAAACCTTTTTAAAGAATCTCAATTTAGCCAACAAATTGACAACTAAGCATTTGAGAGTTAAAGTGCAGATTACTAGCAAGATTAACTGCGCAAGAGAAATAGCATACATCTAGATTCAGCAGATGAATAGCATCAACTCATTGTTAGTAGCAAGTTAACATTTCGGGGACCCTAACTAACCTTCTAATTAGAATAGCATGTTTGGACTCCATGCAAAGCAATTTAGGCAAAGTTAATTTGGAAAAACATTTAACTATGGCTCTATCAAAATAGCCGTTGGTACCTGGAAACAAAGAACAAACTATACCATTGGCAATAGCATTTTGTTATACCTCTCCTTGTATGTGGTTCAACAAGTGCGATTTCTCTTCGTCAGTTGGGCATCTGTTGAGTCAGCAACAGACAGTAAAAGGTGAATGGTTCAGACACCGGGACTTTTAAACTATCTGGACCATCTAATGAGCAATATCTAGGGGATCAGCATTCAGCATTAGAACTTAAGCAATAAAGTTGAAGATATGAAAAAAGTCACCAGGAACTGTTCAGCTCCTCAAACAGAACCACTACGGGGAAAGTCAAAATAGATATAGCACCTATCTTCTCTGTGCCATCAGGCTAAGTTAGAATGTCATAAAGAACTTCCCTTCTTGTCATTGGTCTGAAAATCGTACGTTTACAGGTAATCCAATAGAAATAAAACCCAAATCTAACATATAACTAAACTGTTTTTCACATGTTGATGATTGGCTCTTCTGTTCCCATCATCAGACTTGTGAGGTATCTTTCTTATTGCCATCTGTGTTTCAGTCAGTGCATCCATTGTTAGTTCCTGGGAACCTCGCTGTCTGACACATCAAACTATACAAAGTAAGGACTCCTAGTACAAAACATTCTAGCAGGCAGTTCTCATGAGAAAGTTAAAGACATCTGCAAAGTTTGGTCAGAACACTGTGAACATTAGAAAACATCAAATCTCAAGTCGTACATGTCTCACTATCTTATTAACCGATGCAACTTAACATGAGGTTGTGCAGACTAGGCCCAAACCTCGCTAACTTAAGGCCTGTAATTAAGAAACAAATACATGGCATATAATCATTATTGTGACATACTACTATAATTTTTTTAACGCTTGCACTGCAACTAATATTAATATGCATTTAATAAAAGCATTACATTTATGACGGTCACTCAAGTGGGCACATTTTCTGAGTCGCACATTATTTTCTATATTAGTCAAATTCTATGCAGATTCTTAACCCATAACAAAGATAAATCATTAATAATAAATTCAGCTTTCAGAAGACCAACAGTTCAAAGGCAGGCCTCTGCGAAATCACATTAAAAATATAAGCGAAAATCTCTCAACAGAATGGGCCGAGCTTTGCCTGTTGTCAAATTATAGGTGTCTATGAAATAAATCGTGACGTATACTCGACGGGTTTATGTGCATCAGGCCATACATATGTTGCCCCTGGTCACCAATTTAGTCTGTGTACACATAATTTAGGACGTGTCGTTAGGCAAACAGCTGCGACGACAGGCGTCCTGGGTTCCGAGTCCTCGACGTCTCCTTTCTGAGCCCTCCCCTTACGTACAGCTGCTTTTCTCAGCATTCCTCCATCTCCCCAGCTGACCTTTCGGCTCACATTTCGAGTATTCTGGAGTGAGTGGAATTTGCCCAGCTTGTCTTCACAAGATTGGAGAGATGAGACGTTAATGCAGACCGGGCGAAACATGTTAAGCAGCCCCTAATTCCTATACCAAAATATTTAATAAATACTAAATTTCTTAAATATCTCCCCTATGGTGCCCAATAAAAAGTGTTATGACCTATATATATATACAACGAGGTGCAGAAAAAGTAATGATTTACGTTGAAAGGTAAGATCTCTTGTAAAACCAGTAAATAGACGGCATCAGCCGGCCCTTTTTAGACTTGTGTCACAATTTAAGACCAGGCAAATTGTGGGTCTGACTACCCCGTTATTTGTGTAGGCTCTGTTCTTTCAGTGGTTCAAGGTGCCACGTCACGTCTGATGCACGCACCCATGAACGCTCCGTGCGCTCGCAGATAGATGTGCATCCACTATGTGAACCTGCTGAGAGAGCAGTGCCAAATCCTTAATAAGGTACGCTTCGAGTACTGGAAAGCACTGTCTACCCAAAACAATGTCATTGAGCTGGACGAAATGGCCCATAGTTGTTTTTTCAGCACCTTTTAATCAGTAAATAGTATAGCACTGTTGGGTAAAATGAAAGCCCTCTCCAGATTAGAGACTTCGAATCACATTATTATGATGCAACCAGATTATCATTCCAGCTATGCATGCAGTAAAATAAACTCATAAAACAAATTTACACAGCATATTGTTTTGATTTCATCAGCACGGTGGAGGCCGAGAAAATGCATAAATATGCACACGAGGGTTAAGATAGGTGCCATTTATCAATTAGAACGACTTTATAGGAATCCCACATTTGGAGATAGTGCAATTAATTTACCCTATCCGTGGCAGAGAAGGCCCATTTTGCAGAGAGAGACGCGCTATAATGTCAGGAGCACCGGATCAGTGTGTTGCTATGTGTGTACCTTTTCATGAATTAGCCTGCCCATCTTGGTAAAACCAAATAATCTCGTCATGAGCTGGGCTAACTTTTTAGGTAGGTGGCTGGATCTTTTTGGAGTGATTGTTTTGTTAGTAGAGTGTGCCATCATGCTTGAAGGAATTAGCTCTCTCACCAGGCAACATGAAAGGGCCACCTTGTAGTCAAGTTAAGTAGGCCGGGCTATCTCGTAGTTTATTTAAGCAATGTGTATCATACGGGCCTGGTTCGGCCAGCTCATGCTTCCTCCAGGATAGACTGCATGCTTTTAATGCTTGGTCTCAATAAAATGTCCTCCTTCCAGCTACCTCTTGTGCAGGAACGCATGATGAGATGACAGCCACTGTTTACTCAGCTCAGCCTGAAGCCAAGTACATTCAAATGTCTAGTTTCCATGTCCAGTTTAATTTTGGCAGATCCCCTCTTTCAAAACACTGCCAATTTTGGGGCAGACAAGGAAACTGAGGCACACAGAAGTAAATACATTTTCCTAGGATTAGAGTGATTACAAGTGATGATTGACATTAAAAATGTGTTTTAATAATTCAGTGTCTACATCACATGTCCAGTTTATTTCATTAGCACTAATACTGTCCAGCACCAGTTCATGCACCTTTATCATCTCCTAGAGGTGGGCAAGCCAACAGATTAATAGGGAGAGAAGAGCCCGAGCCGAGCCAAGGATCTGGCTGGTTTCTAAGAGCCCATGCACGAGCCAAGCCCTCAAAACAGGTGGCATCTAAACCATTCAGCAACCATCATTTGAAAATATGATTGTCTCTTTAAAATTAAAAAAGGCATTTTTTTTAACATGCAGAAGTGTTTCACCTTAATACATAAGATTATTTGCAGTAAGTGCACACCCTCAACTCATGTCTTAGAAAGCTCTCTTATGTGATAACAATGAAAAACGAGACTCTATAACACAAGATATTTGCCCTGGATAACACAATTGGATCAAGCAGGGAAGCCTGGACTGGTCCCAGGTTTTTTGATTTCACATTATGTAATTCACCCAATAACTGCTAAATAATTTTCTCCTTTTAACTACCAAAGGTTTATGCTTTGTTTTTAATTCTTGGCAGAGGATCCAAGACCATGGGTTGCTGTCAGAAGCCACATTCATTCTTGGCTTGCTTTGGGCTCGGGGATCCAAGACAACCTTGACCTGAGCCAGAGCCAGGACACTGACTTGAGCCATATGTAGCTTCCCATCTATATTGTCTACCGGATGAGCCAGGCAAAGTACCACCTGCAATTGAGAGAATTTCTGGCCTACTACACTTTCTCATTAGGAGAGTTTCTTCATGCAGTTAAAAAACAATGCCCTTTAGTATCAGTATCTCTCGGCGCTGCTACAACAAAACCATCCAACAAGCCAACCACTACTGCCAAGTCTGTCATAGCCATAGGGAGTTGATGACACGTGTCAGGCTTTTACTTGCTCTCCCAGGTTCCTGATGACACAGGTTGTAAAGTGTGATTCAGTTACCCTGGGCAGGCCTGGGCATCTAAGGGCAAAGGGAAAACCAGGTTGTGGTGCCAGGATGTGGCTCACGTGGCATCTCTGTCTTATCTAGCCGCAGCTGTGCC
Source organism: Pleurodeles waltl (assembly GCF_031143425.1). Classification (NCBI taxonomy): domain Eukaryota; kingdom Metazoa; phylum Chordata; class Amphibia; order Caudata; family Salamandridae; genus Pleurodeles; species Pleurodeles waltl. Next base: position 638,067,544 of record NC_090446.1, on the reverse strand, counting down.
TCTCCTACCTCTATTGGACATGTGAATAGATTATAGGATAACAGAGAGACTCTGAAATGTGGGTAAGACTGGAGAGGAGTCTATCATATGTCAAGCTAAACTGAGAAAAAAGACAACACAACGAACCCATGTCATGGCAGCACCCCAAGCACTGCATATACAGCTTTGCGTCCATGTGGCCTGCTATGCAAGAAGGCATCCAGGAAGCACCTCGGCCGAAGGGGAATAACAGAGGCTCATGAATGCAGTAGCTAACCTAGCAACATCATTGAGTGGCAGGTCTTGTCAATATACCTACGGGCTTGTTTACAAGCCCTTTTTCTTTTATACTCCAGTGGCGCAGTGTACCGGCCCATATTTACTAGGCCACGCAAAGCCACCTTGCGTGGCTTTTTATGGCCTTGTAAATATGATGTAATTGTAATTCATGGAATTGTAAATATGGATTGCCCCTTTCACACAGAGTAATATGTAGAGCATTACTCTGCGTGAAAGGGGCGTTCCATGGGTGTTGCTGTGGGTGTTCCCACACAACACCCATTAAATCTGATGCATTCCCATATTTACAAGGTTTCATAATCCTGGGAATGCGTCAGTTTCCTATGCCACCCCAGGGGTGGTGTAAAAGTGGTGCAACGAGGAGAAATACTTTTATTTCTCCTCGTTTTTTCCTCCTATCTGTGCTGCTTTCTGCAGCACACGTAGATGGAGGAAACACCATTAATGAATGTTTATGTAAACAAACATCCCTGCAACACAGGCACCCATGCACCACGGTGCAAGGGTGTCTGCATTGGCGCTAGGTTGCCAATTGTGCACCTGCACTGAGGAAAGTACAGGTGTGTGTAGTATCGCTGTAAAAATGACACATCCCTGCCCTTTTCCTAATGGAACAGCTCAGCAGTCCAAGATGGCTTGCTGCGCCTGGCTGGGTAATTATTTTGTAAATATGCCTCCTAGCTTTCTACATTCTCCCAACGCCACATGGGTTCCATCTACTTAGTTGCGCCTCCAAACTCACCATTCCAATCCCATCCTGGATCTTAAGAAAACGTGGAGAATGAAGGAAAATAATGCCTTCAGGAAGAAAAACTAGGACCTCCTTTGAGTGTCTGATCCTATAACCTGCAAAAACAACAGAAGATGGACGGAATGCAGAAGATCTCGGTTTAATCCATAATTGTTTTTGCTTGCCATGTCATTCCAGCTCAGACCCAGCCATATGCAAATCAATCTTGACCCTGTTCCGCATGGGAACAGTCCAGCCCGAACTGCCAGGCCAGGTCTTCCCTGGATCAGAAACAAGCATCCTGGGACCAGTTTCAGGGTATCATCCTTCATCAGCCAGGCTAGCTTGAATCTGGTGGCATAGTAAGCACGGGACCCACGTCTGGGCATACCCTTCCCACTTCCCAATGGACGGAATGCAGAACAAATCAAACATTCACCCCCAGTCACAGATCTGGGTTTAATCCATCAGTTTTTTTGCTTGCCATGCCATTCCAGCTCAGACCCAGCCATATGCAAATCAGTCTTGACCCTGTTCCCCCATGGGAACAGTCCAGCCCGAACTGCCAGGCCAGGTCTTCCTTGGACCAGAAACAAGCATCCTGGGACTGGTTTCAGGGTATCACCCTTCATCAGCCAGGCTAGCTTGAATCTGGTGGCATAGCAAGCACGGGACCCACGTCTGGGCATACCCTTCCCACTTGGGGCGACAAATACAAAAACAACAGAAGATGGACAGAATGCAGAACAAATTAAACATTCACCCCCGGTCACAGATCTGGGTTTAATCCATCCGTTTTTTTGCTTGCCATGCCATGCCATTCCAGCTCAGACCCAGCCATATGCAAATCAGTCTTGACCCTGTTCCCCATGGAAACAGTCCAGCCCGAACTGCCAGGCCAGATCTTCCCTGGGCCAGAAACAAGCATCCTGGGACCAGTTTCAGAGTATCACCCTTCATCAGCCAGGCTAGCTTGAATCTGGTGGCATAGCAAGCACGGACCCATGTCTTGGCATACCCTTCCCACTTGGGGCGACAAATGCAAAAACAACAGAAGATGGACGGAATGCAGAACAAATCAAACATTCACCCCCAATCACAGATCTGGGTTTAATCCATCAGTTATTTTGCTTGCCATAGCATTCCACCTCAGACCCAGCCATATGCAAATCAGTCTTAACCCTGTTCCCCATGGGAACAGTCCAGCCCAAACTGCCAGGCCAGGTCTTCCCTGGACCAGAAACAAACATCATGGGATCGGTTTCATGGTATCACCCTTCATCAGCCAGGCTAGCTTGAATCTGGTGGCATAGCAAGCACGGGACCCACGTCTGGGCATACCCTTCCCACTTGGGGCGACAAATGCAAAAACAACAGAAGATGGACAGAATGCAGAACAAAACAAACATTCACCCCCAGTCAAAGATCTGTGTTTCATCCATCAGTTTGTTTGTTTGCCATGCCATTCCAGCTCAGACCCAGCCATATGCAAATCAGTCTTGACCCTGTTCCCCATGGAAACAGTCCAGCCCGAACTGCCCGGCCAGGTCTTCCCTGGACCAGAAACAAGCATCCTGGGACCAGTTTCAGGGTATCACCCTTCATCAGCCAGGCTAGCTTGAATCTGGTGGCATAGCAAGCACGGGACCCATGTCTTGGCATACCCTTCCCACTTGGGGCGACAAATGCAAAAACAACAGAAGATGGACTGAATGCAGAACAAATCAACGATTCACCCCCAGTCACAGATCTGGGTTTAATCCATCAGTTTTTTTGCTTGCCATGGCATTCCAGCTCAGACCCAGCCATATGCAAATCAGTCTTGACCCTGTTCCCCCATGGGAACAGTCCAGCCCGAACTGCCAGGCCAGGTCTTCCTTGGACCAGAAACAAGCATCCTGGGACTGGTTTCAGGGTATCACCCTTCATCAGCCAGGCTAGCTTGAATCTGGTGGCATAGCAAGCACGGGACCCACGTCTGGGCATACCCTTCCCACTTGGGGCGACAAATACAAAAACAACAGAAAATGGACAGAATGCAGAACAAATTAAACATTCACCCCCGGTCACAGATCTGGGTTTAATCCATCAGTTTTTTAGCTAGCCATGCCATTCCAGCTCAGACCCAGCCATATGCAAATCAGTCTTGACCCTGTTCCCCATGGAAACAGTCCAGCTCGAACTGCCAGGCCAGGTCTTCCCTGGGCCAGAAACAAGCATCCTGGGACCAGTTTCAGAGTATCACCCTTCATCAGCCAGGCTAGCTTGAATCTGGTGGCATAGCAAGCACGGACCCATGTCTTGGCATACCCTTCCCACTTGGGGCGACAAATGCAAAAACAACAGAAGATGGACGGAATGCAGAACAAATCAAACATTCACCCCCAATCACAGATCTGGGTTTAATCCATCAGTTATTTTGCTTGCCATAGCATTCCAGCTCAGACCCAGCCATATGCAAATCAGTCTTAACCCTGTTCCCCATGGGAACAGTCCAGCCCAAACTGCCAGACCAGGTCTTCCCTGGACCAGAAACAAACATCATGGGATTGGTTTCATGGTATCACCCTTCATCAGCCAGGCTAGCTTGAATCTGGTGGCATAGCAAGCACGGGACCCACGTCTGGGCATACCCTTCCCACTTGGGGCGACAAATACAAAAACAACAGAAGATGGACAGAATGCAGAACAAATTAAACATTCACGCCCGGTCACAGATCTGGGTTTAATCCATCAGTTTTTTTGCTTGCCATGCCATGCCATTCCAGCTCAGACCCAGCCATATGCAAATCAGTCTTGACCCTGTTCCCCATGGAAACAGTCCAGCCCGAACTGCCAGGCCAGGTCTTCCCTGGGCCAGAAACAAGCATCCTGGGACCAGTTTCAGAGTATCACCCTTCATCAGTCAGGCTAGCTTGAATCTGGTGGCATAGCAAGCACGGACCCATGTCTTGGCATACCCTTCCCACTTGGGGCGACAAATACAAAAACAACAGAAGATGGACAGAATGCAGAACAAATGAAACATTCATCCCCGGTCACAGAACTGGGTTTAATCCATCAGTTTTTTTGCTTGCCATGCCATTCAAGCTCAGACCCAGCCATATGCAAATCAGTCTTGGCCCTGTTCCCCATGGAAACAGTCCAGCCCTAACTGCCCGTCCAGGTCTTCCCTGGACCAGAAACAAGCATCCTGGGACCAGTTTCAGGGTATCACCCTTCATCAGCCAGGCTAGCTTGAATCTGGTCGCATAGCAAGCAAGGGAGCCATGTCTTGGCATACCCTTCCCACTTGGGGCGACAAATGCAAAAACAACAGAAGATGGACTGAATGCCGAACAAATCAACGATTCACCCCCAGTCACAGATCTGTGTTTAATCCATCAGTTTTTTTGCTTGCCACATGGGTTCCATCTACTTAGTTGCGCCTCCAAACTCACCATTCCAATCCCATCCTGGATCTTAAGAAAACGTGGAGAATGAAGGAAAATAATGCCTTCAGGAAGAAAAACTAGGACCTCCTTTGAGTGTCTGATCCTATAACCTGCAAAAACAACAGAAGATGGACGGAATGCAGAAGATCTCGGTTTAATCCATAATTGTTTTTGCTTGCCATGCCATTCCAGCTCAGACCCAGCCATATGCAAATCAGTCTTAACCCTGTTCCCCTTGGGAACAGTCCAGCCCGAACTGCCAGGCCAGGTCTTCCCTGGACCAGAAACAAACATCATGGGTCCGGTTTCAGGGTATCACCCTTCATCAGCCAGGCTAGCTTGAATCTGGTGGCATAGCAAGCACAGGACCCACGTCTGGGCATACCCTTCCCACTTGGGACGACAAATGCAAAAACAACAGAAGATGGACGGAATGTAGAACAAATCAAACATTCACCCCCGGTCACAGATCTGGGTTTAATCCATCAGTTGGATTTTTTTTTTAAAGTCAATCACAGTGAAAAGTTCAAGCTATAAATGTGCTAACCAAGGTAATCTACCGCCAGTTTTAAAACGTCCTCACTCTGATTAAGTCCTAAGCTCAAGTATTCAGTGTGAAAGAGATACAGGTGATTTATAATATGTGAAACTATTACTTAATTTTCTCATGTGTGTTATGCATGTGCATTATTGTGGCCCTCAACAAAGGGCCCTCACCAAAAGCCCTCCACTGAGTGCCATCAAAGTTATATTCCTGTCCAAGTCTCTTTGAACTTCATCTTAGATCAGGGAGGGCACTCCAGTGGGATAATAAGGCTACCACATTTGGCATCTTCAGTGACACCACTGATTTAGCCTTTAACACACATTAATGGGCAGTAACTGGTGGTAATTACGTTTACCTTTGATTTCTACAATTATGTGTGCAGTAGCTACCACCAGAGTTTTGATGAGTGGTGTCATTTTTTGTCATTTAATGTGGGTTGTATGGCACTTCAACTATGTTCAACACTTCATTACATTTATTAAGAATGCAGTTATCAAATTACCACACATTTGTTTGTTTTTTTAGACATAGATAGAGTGCTGCATTGGGAGGCACTGCCTTGAATCTCTGTCTTTCTTTCCTAAAAGCTGACCAACAGCTCAAGTTCGGCTTCTCCCATTCTCTTCTCCACCGGCATTAGAAGATACAAGTGATCTGCAGGTAGACCACTACATTGCAGTGGCCCAGTGTTTATGCCATTGGATCCTTCCATGAGCCTTAAAGGCCAGGATATAGTTCTATTGGTAACTTCATAACTAGGCCCTGCTGCTGTTGTCCTTTGGGATTTGACTTGGACCAAGATGCAGTCTCAGGGTATTACGGTCTTGAAGAATCTTGGCCATGAAGGATAAGCCTGGAGACAATTTTAGGTATGTTAATTTTGACATGTTATTTCCCATGGATCTCTACATCTTTATTTCTTCTTTCTATGTATATCTTTCTTTCTGGTGCGTCTTTACTATGACTGGTTCTCCTTCTCTTGGTTTATTCCCCCATAATTAGTGAGCCGGAGAAGGTGTTAGCAAACTCTGAATATGATCTTTCTGGTGGCAGGTGTTGGTATATAGGATGACTGGTCTGTGAAATCACGAGTACCTTGGTGGCGGTTTAAATTTAGTTATAATTTTCAAATTTTCAAATGTAGTTAGTAGGTAGAACTTAAACTATGGATTTTGTAGTTCCAAAGAATGTGGGAGTTTATATTTTTTATTTAAAATATAGGTGATCAGGTTGATGTGCCAAGTCACTGATGGCCGGTTAATAGCAACGATCTTAGTGGTTTTCTACAGGTTTTCACAGGACTATTGGCCCTACTTCTATGTTTCTGCGACTTGTCCTTCCTCGATGTTGATGATACTTGCAGTGTTTATAGTGACTTCCGGGTCTTGTAACCGCAGTCAGCGTACTTGCGGCTATGGCGTGGTAATTAGGAAACGCAGGACTTATACCATTAAGGGTAAGTTGCCGATTATGACTCTTTGCTTCTAAGGAGCGGACAGTTATCACTTTACAAGGACGTAGAATAATTGGTTCGGACATTTGGTCGTTCTAAATACAAATAATGGGGATTTTCTCTTATAGTTGTCGGGCAATGATTGGTGAACGGGAGATTCCTACGTCTGGCTTGTGGAATTAATGATTGAATCACTAAGCATTGATTTAAGGTATTATGGACTACATTTTTTTTTTTATTATTTACCTAAAAATTTGTTGGCTTGTTGAATACTTATAATGTTTGCTTTTTTAGGATATTATTACTTAACCATGTATATTTTTGTACTTTTCATCAGATTTGGACTAAGTTGGTTATGATTGATGGTTAGTATTGACATTGATATCTGCATGGGCAGCAATACACGAGTGTATTACATTCCGGTTATAAATAAGGTATTCTAACTAGTATTGGGAGACTGTATATGGGGTTAGCACGATTCTATCATGTGGTGTTGTGCATGATGATTTAGGCTACCTGTATACGAATATGGGCACCTTTACAATCTTTTTGTGGCACTAATATTTCTCTGGATGTAAGTGTAACATTTGTTTTGAATTGCTCGCAAATTTTTTGCACGGTTATTAGGCACAAGCACATTGGTTGGCAGGATTATAATGGTTATTTGAAAAGGACACTACTTCTGAATGGAGAAATTCCCCTTTGGGTGTTTTTACTTTGTGTGATATAGCGTAAGGAGACAAGTTTTTCACGTATGAGGCGTTTAGGTACAAATTTGGAGAATTCTTTCTTTCCCCTTTTCTCTTACTTTTCCGTGTTTCTGGGTCTTTCTTAGTAAATATGGGTTTTGAATTCCCAGTGTTTTATTTGAGCATTTTGGTTTCTAACTCAAATAATTTATTTACAATTTCCAGCCCTGAAGAAATCGTTTGGGTTATTTCCCCATGACAAAACACGTGTTGGCTTGGATTGTAGTGTGATTTTCTGATGAGTGGACTGTTGGGACTTAAGCTGTTGGAAGATATGATTCAATAAATCACGTGGATTGGACTACACATTAAGAACTGCTTCAGACTTTGATTGAAAAGTCGTCTATATTCTATTTTATTATAACGACGTGGATATATGCTTTGTCTTTAAAATTATTTGAGTGCCTCACGTAGTTTTTTCTTAAGCCTGGACACAAGCTATGTCATGTGTGGTTGAGGTCAAAAGACCTTTCTAGGGTCAGCTTCTAGTAACTATCTTCTATTAGAATACTGGAATGTTGAGCACTCCATTTAAGACAATGGAGTACTCTGGGCTTCTAATGGCTGTTAGAAGCCCGGAGTATCAAAATTCCAATGTTTGATGTTGCTGTAAACAAAAACCTCACAGAACCCAAGGGTGATTTCATCCCCCTCGGGCTCAAAGAGGCCTTTGTGTTAATAATTAAAACATTCTGCCCTCTAGGGGAGGAATGTTGTAATAGCCTTATAGCCCACTTTAGTTGGGCTACACACACCTTTCTTGCCTGTTCCGTTGTTAAAGGCCCTCACCTTCTACTTGGGCCTTTTACGCTGAAGCAGGCCTTGAATGACCAGTATAGGCCACGCTGACAGGCTATAAGGCTATATTCAGCTTCTAGTAACTATCCTCTATTGTCCTAGAGAAATACCAGCATGAAACAGGAAGAGTGCTGGTTATAAAAGGAACATATCCACAGTCCTCATCAGGCACACCCATAGCTGAGCCAGGAAAACTGGAATCTCACTGCAACAGCTTGAAAGGTTGCCTAAGGTCAGACATAACCGTTACAAATACAGCCCAAACAGAATGGGGCATGCCTGCAGGTTAGAACAGAATGATAAAGGTTGTCTGGCTAGAGTCACTCATACCTTTTATATTGTTTCTCGATAGTTATCTAACCCAGTCAAAGCCCAACACTTTACCTACTGTTGCTTTAACTGGAGTCTACAACTTTAACTGATTTTACCTACACAGGAGTGGGAAAAGTAAATATAATCCAGCCAAAGTCCAACTCTTTCCCTGATTTTGCTTATGCTGGAGAAAGAATAGTAAATCAGACCCCTGCAAAGTCCAACACTTTCTCTACTGTTGCTTAGCTTGGAGTGAGAATAGTAAATCTAGCCTTTCCAAAATCCAACACCTTCCGTTGTTTATGCTTACTTTGAAGAGGGAGTAGGAAAGCTAAACACTCAAAAGTCCAACACTTTTTCTACTTATGTTTAAATCGTAGTCAGAATAGTGCATCTGATTTCTTTGGAGTCCATCTTTTTTATATTGTTATTTAATTTTCATTTTTATTTTGTATTATTTTTGTCTTTAGTGTTTATATTATTTATATAAAAAGAATTGTAATATTTATTTAAAATTATTTTTATATTGATTTAATTTTTAGTCAAGTGTGATATATATTTTTGTTAAAATATGTTTCTTAATTTAAACTTTTGAGTTATTGTTAATACTAATGTATTTTTAATTGTATAAACGTTGAGCCCAGGCTATAAGAAGACACAAACTTTGACAATCCTTGGCAAGTGCAACAACAGTGTGGAACTCCCTTTGTCGTGGTCTAACTGATCATGGATGCTAAATGGGATGTTAGGGACATATGAACAATACTCTGAACCTATTATGGTGCATACATCAGCGGCTTAGTAAAGTTGCTTACTTGTGTTATTTTGCGTTGGGAAGACGTTCAATGGGTGGAGCTGAGTTTTCTCACACATCCACCAATGAGTTGTGGCACATTCCCAGATTTACTAAGGCTAGTAAACCTAAGAATGCATCCAAATGTTACACCTTCCCACGTGAGGTGTAACTAGGATAAATATATTTATTTCTCCTCATTATTTCCTCTTTCTACGTGTGATGCATTCTGTGGCACACGCAGAAAGAGGAAAATGTTTCTGTGTTATTTTATGCAGAAAGGCATTCCTTCCTGCACAAAAACAATACTGTCTGTAATGCAGGCACCCTTGCACCATGACCCAAGGATGTCTGAACTGGTGCTTGGCAGCCATAAGTGCGTGTTGTCTACATTTGATGCAGCAAGTTGTCTTGCTGCATTGCACCATATGTTGATAAATCTGTCCGTTGTGTTTCAAGGAGAAGGTTGTCCCTGCTCCTATGGATGCACTGTCCATGGGTCATTTTCTTGGGAAGGTATTGGGAGGTGGGTGGGGGTCCCAAAATCATGGCTTTATGCATGATCCAGGCAATTTTAGAGAATGTGCTTGTTTTATATAAAGCCATTTCCAGAGAGATCAGAATGGGTGAGGTGTGATTGAACGTTCTTGTGTCCACAGTAAGCCTAGCAGAAACATGGAGGTTTGGTTTGAGAGGCGCTAGATGCAATTTTGGAATTTCCAATAAGTTGGACGTTTCCATTGACCTGTTATCAAGGTCTGAGGCCGTGTAAAACGAGTTGAAAATCTGTACCCTCAGCAAAAGGTTTACGTCCCTGGAGACGTAGCAACCCTCAAATCATATGGCAACACTTTGGCATGACGCCCCACTACTCCCAAAATTTTGCACCACCTTGCATTTCGTCTGGAAAGATACTAACATCTTACTAATCTACTACACAAGGATCGATTTCCTATCCACCATCTCCCCTCACTAAAATCTAATGTGGCACACTCTTTCTGTGCTACGTTAAGTACCAATGCGTGCACCCTTGAACCGTGCATCGGTGTCACACATATCTTTTGCTATGCACACTGCTAAGCTGTCTCTTTGGGCTAGGCCTGTCTTCAGTTACGACAGTGAACTAAACAAACAAATAAATATTAACTGACTTTAGTAGTATGCTGCATCGGGGTCCCACCAAGTAATCACCTCCTACTACGGTTCGTCCTTCCTTGCTTGACGTGGAAGGAAGAAGAACATCCCCGGTCTATTCCTTACATTCATACTGTTGAGTAGCCAGGCTCGTAGGGAATGCAGACCGAGCATTAGAAATTCGCTATTTTACTACTAGGAAACTCTTCCCCATAGTCACTTCTCGTTTGGAAGGACACGCCTATGAGAAAATATCACTGCAATGGCTGTGAGCGTCAAACGGCGACTTAATCAACTTTCAAGGTTAGTCTAATAGACCCTCACGTGTGGTTAAGTGCCGTGTACTGTGTTTTGTTGTGACATGTATGCCATGTGGCATGCATGACACTGGTTGAACTGGGACCTTGGAGGCGTCTGCAGGAGGACACTGTCCAGCTACCTGGTCTTCGATGGCGTGCTCTTGTCCCAGTGAAGATACACTTGGTACCAACTACGTTTGTTTGGTCCGACCAGCTGGACAACTGTGCACGGAACCTTCCACACTAAACAAAATATTTTCATTAACTTCATGTTTTTTTTTTTCTTTACTAGTGTTATTAACACCCGAAAGTTTAAAGATCGCTTTATTCCTGCTGGTCTGCTGCCTACGGGCTCAAATCTCCTGCATGGGCTCATCCCACTGAGTTTTACTTGCGGCTTCGGGTCGATTATTAATCGCCGGCAGACAGGAGACTTTGTGGAGCTGTGATAAAAGTGTCATGTGATGCTCTTATTGCTGCGCGAGTTTAGATAAACGGACGCCCTGCCCGGGCGGCTGCTCCCTGGGAACCGGCTTGGCAGGAGCCCGCTAGGCGCGGCTTCCAAAGCGCTCACCTGAGAGTGAAATGTGAGCTGAGTAAGCACAATGCGCGACGTTGGGCAACACCTGAAACGGCTGCCCCCGCCCTTCCTGCGTCTCACTCGCTCTTAAAAGCCCAGGGCACGTTTATGAAAATAAGAAAAAACAGCAGTCGGGTCTGAATCTTTGAACAACAGCACGTCACCAGGGATAGCAAGAGCCGCTGCATACAACGCAGTGACTAAAGGTCAATAGTACACAACAAGCCATGAGTTTGTCAGTATGTCAGCGTCCAGCAGGGAACTATTGTTGGACGGGCCTGTAGTGCCAGATAAACCAGCTTGAAATTATTAGTATGAGAACTGTTTTTCGGACCCTTCATGGCCCACGAGACTAAAAACAAGCATTTGCAATGCAACGGGTCTCGCGTTTGCTCGTGTTAGAGCTGATAGCGTTGTAAACTCCTAACCCGACTTTTCACCTATTGGCAAAAGTGCATTTATGTACGTAACCCGAAAAAGTGCAATTAACTGTGTAAAGTGCTCGACTTCTGCCAAGCGAAATCGCGCTGGGAAAATAGAGAAAAGGCAGTTCACGAGCCGGGCAGAAAACAGCGAGCCTCGCATGTTTTCTGTACGTGGTCGATGCACACGAGGAGGCCTACCCACTGGAAAAGGCATGACATGTGCATGCCTTCCACTAATGAAGCAGATTCTAACAGGCAAGCCCACAAGCCAATGACAGACACTACCGTGACGTGGACAGGGCTGCGAGCCCTTTTTAATTACTAAAGCGTCTCGCTTAGCGAAACGCATGGGCAAGTGCATGCGACACAGGTCCACCCTAAAAATTGCCACAGTGGGAAGGGGAGGGTGGAATGGGGGTGGCGGGGTTACGCTAGAGAGCCCAAAGCAAGATGGCCACACTGTAGTGTGACTCTGCAGACGGCAGCCAAAAATCTGATAATGATCCTTGCCTGGAGAGCCGTCCACTTTCACAGAAGTGCTACAAAGTGCAGTGCTGAGGAAAGGCACCATATCTGACTGACGGAGGGTGCCATATCTGCAGTGTAATGGTGCAGTGAGCGCTGCTGGCCCAGTCAACAAAGGAGGGGAAAATGGCGACCATGGTGAATTGGCAAAACGTCCGATCGAGCACTGCAGGACTAGAGTGGCTTCCCGAGGCTAAGAACCTGCCAATTACAGCCTTGTGACTACCGAACGACAAGTGGTTGCAGGCTATAGTTCGGAGGAACGGCAGGGCTACCATGGGCTGAGGAGAGAGTGTGGCCTATATGCCTGGGTGCATGGCCTGCTGCACGGCACGGGTGAACAGAGCCATGCAATGAGTGGTGTGAGTGACAGCTTCGGCGTGGCTGATTGTAACTGGGAGCAGGCGACTCTCTCTGCTTCAGAGACAATGAGTGGGCTGCCAATGCGGGGGGTCTGGAGGACCACAAAAGAACATAGCCTGTGTTATGCGTCTGACCCTATTTGGTTTCTTATTTTTAAATTATAAGGGGACGCTTTGGAGGTTCGATGGACCTTTTAACTGCGCTTTGAGTAAATCCCACCATAGGACTCAATTTCAATACCAATCAATAACAATATCAATCAATAGTATCAATAATCTTTGGAGTCAGTAATTCCACACACCATAACCCTTTGGCCATGAATAACCATACCTTTATGTAAAAGTTAGAATTTTTATTTCCCTATATTAACAATGCTAATATCACATAACTTTAGTCTCAAAATCAGATGCTATACATACAGAAACGACACTGGTTGACCAAATCTTCTAAAGAGTCTCAATTTAACCAAAGCTTGGATCACTATGCATTCTAGATTTACAGTACAAATCAATAGCAAGAATAACTGCGCAATAGAAATAGCATACATTTAGATTCAGCAGTGAAAGTACATCAAGTGCTGTTCACAATTAGCAAACATCTTCTGTGTGTCTCCTAGCTAACCCTCTGATTAGAATACAATGTTTGGGCTTCATGCAAAACAACTTAGTCAACACAAATTTGGAAAAACATCTAGCTATAGCTCATTCAAAATTAGCGGTTGGCACTTAGAAACAAAAGAAAAATTTCATCAAACACAATAACATTTGATTAATGCCTCTCCTCAGTATGGAGCAGCAAGCTACGACTGTCCTTGTCAATTGGACATCGGTTCAGTCAGCATCGGACCATAGAAAGGAATGGTTCAGAATCTGGGACTCTGAGCTATCCGAACCATTTGTAAAGCATAGTCTAAGGATTAGCATTCAGTTTAAGGATCGGCATTCAGCATCAAAAGTCTAAGCAATAAAGTTAAAGATAGAATTCTCTAAGTAAAGGAAAATAAGGCGAGTACACCTCATGGGTGGAGAAGGAAAACAGGAAAAAAATGCTCTCCTCTCGGTGCTGTCTGGCTAAGTTAAAACCATCTAAAACTCTTCCCATGTTGCTATTAGTCAAATAATCGTACATTTACATTTAGTCCAATGAAAGTAGAACGTCCAATCTAAGAGATATGTATATATATATATATATATATATATATATATATCTTTCACATTTTGATGATTGGCTCCTCTTCTCCTGTTCTAATCGTCAGAACTCGTCAGGTAACCATTTTGTATCCCTCTGTTCTTCAGTCAGTGCATTCATTGTTAGCTTCTGGGAACATCGCTTTCTCACACACTAAACTGTACATTGTAACAATAACTAATACAGCATATTCTAGCAAGCAGTTCTCACGGGAACAGAAACCACCTACTAGCATTTGGTCAAATCAGTGAAACAATGCAAGTATTAGTTTCTCTAAACAGCCATTTTGTGTGAATTATTTAAACAGTACAACTTAACATGAGGCTGTGCAACTACGCTTAAGATGTCGCTAACTTAAGGCCTACAGTTAATAAATCACATACTTAATAAGAAATCATGAATATAACAGACTACTATATATTAATCTAATCAAGAGCACATCAATTTGTTTTAATAGGCAATTAATAAGGACACTTCGTGAATACTGACGGCCACTCAAGTAGGCACATTTTCCAAGTTGTGCATTATTTTCTATATTAATTCATTTGCAATGCAAATTTAACATTCAGAATACATGAATATTTATTAGTAAAAATTCAGCATTAACAATCCCTCCTTTGATGACTAAATATGTCATCACACTTACAACTTTCCACAAAAAGTTTTGCTCCGCTAAAATTTGTCCTCCCTATGTCTTCTTTCTCTTTTCAAATTTTCCCTTAATAATTTTTCAATTTTAATTTCTTCTCTCCTCTGATCATTTTTAATTTTCTTTAATTTAATCACATGATACAATTTTCATATTTCCATGCTCCAATTGTGCAAATCACAATAATCAATATCTCTTGTATTATTTTTAATATTATCCCTTTTCCTAGATTGCTGAGCCGATTTCCCATGGAAGCAAATCTTTTGCCAACCTTTTCCCAAACTCCTGGTTCTTTCAGCTCTTTTAAATCAGCACTATCATTAGTCAGATTACTAATCAAGCTTCTAATTTCTTTCATATTTTCAGGAATATATGAGCAATAATGCTTTAAGTGAGTTTAACATTTTGCAAACTACGCCACCTTTGCTAAAAGAATGTCTAACGCAAGGTGGTTCTGAAGAGTCATAGATCTTACCGCAGCCATTTCTGTATCTATTAAGAGCATGGCTCCTGAAAAAATTGTCAGCATGTTATCCACAATAGTAGACAACTTCTGAATTTTCAATTAATTCAGAACAACTCCTACTGAAGGAATGATTGCTCCAAATATGTCTCCAACTATGCCAGAATATGATTCTCGCCTTTGTGTAACATGATGTAATTCAGTCATTTTATGTAATTTACTCAAGTTCTCTATTTGAAATATCTTTGGGAAAACTATCCCCAGGTAACATGTGCCATACCATCTTCTTGGAAGACGGTAATATGCATTTGATCCACAGATGTAATAAACTCCTGAAATTGCCGGATCCTGTCCATTCAACATAAACGTCCATTCACTCTGAAACAAAAACATGTCTGCATTCACTTGTTCCTACAAACAATGTATCAGTTCTAGATTTAGGCCTATACACACACAAAGATTTTCTAGGTGTTGCGCAACTAAAGCTAACCGTCCTTGTGTCTTTATGTCACTAAGGGCCAGATGTAGCAAAACGCCAATTTGCGACTTGCAAATTGCGAGTCCCTGCGACTCGCAATTTGCAACTCGCAAATTGGTATGCAGTACGGTGTCTCAGACACCGACTGCGACTCGCTAAGGGGTCGCAATGACCCACCTCATTAATATTCATGAGGTGGGTCGCTAATTGCGGCCCCATAGCGAGTCTAGGCACTCGCAAACATGGAGGCCTGCTGTCGTCAGCAGACCTCCATGTTCGTGACTGCTTTAAATAAAGCAGTTTTTTTTTTTTTTAAGTGTAGCCCGTTTTCCTTAAAGGAAAACGAGCTGCACTTAAAAAAAAAAACGAAACCTTTAGTTTCGGTATTTTTTCAGGACAGGGAGTGGTCCCTTGGACCACTCCCTGCCTTCCAATTTGCGAGTGGGTTACCATCCACTTCATGTGGATGGTAACTGCGACTCCATTTGCGACCACATATGCGGTCGCAAATGGAATTGCATTCCACTCCGAATCGCAAATAGGAAGGGAACACCCCTTCCTATTTGCGATTCTGAAATGCATATTGCGAGTCGGTCCCGACTCGCAATATGCATTTCTGAATAGCAAAGAGGCTTTTGCGCCTCGCAAACGGCGATTTTCGCCGTTTGCGAGGCGCAAACCCTTTGCTACATCTGGCCCTAAATGCATAATAATTTCTAAATGTCCTTTTCTCTAAGCCCTTTTCTACTTTCTCCTTCAATGCCTTTCTCCTATCATTTGTCTGAACTAAGAAGCTCTTTTCTATGGTTGCAAGCAAGAATGTTAAATTGTTGCGGTGCACGTAAGCTGTGCCAAATGTCAACGTAGGCTCAAAGAATCCTCTTACTAATTCTATAGTGTTCTCCTTAACTACTCTACTCTGGTACTTATTTATAGGGACAAATGAAAACGCAACGTCATAGTTGGAATAGCAATACTGAGTGTTCTCCTGGTTATAGAATCTTGTTAGTAATAGACTACAACTTATTCCATAAGTAAGGGGGAAACTAGGATAAGTAACTCCTTCCTCAGCTAACGAAGGAATCTGGGTGCAAACATAACAATCTCTTGCTTCCATCGTCTCAACATACTCACTCAATAAGCAATAGAAAATGTTAGAAGAAAGTTCTCCTTGTGTACTACCTACAGTATGTGCAGATATTTCTCATCTAACCTAAACTTCTCTATTTCTGTGAGTGTATTAGTTGTCTGTAAAGCTAAGGTATGGCTGGCTTTACTGTTGTCAAGAACAGTCATACATAAAATCAATATTAGGCACAATATATGCACACAATCGCCAAACCAATACCCATACAGCACTGATTCATCCTACCCTGGTGGCTAAGGTTACTCATGATCTGTAAAGAATCAGAAAGTAGAAGTGAAAAATTATAACTATGCAGCAAAAATCCCCAAAAAATCTTCAATCTTCTTTAGCAATTATTTACAGCTTTCAGTCTTACCTCCAGGATCTCTGTTGTCAAAAATCGGTAAATTGTCAAAAATTTGATTAGCAGCTTGTCAAAATCACGTTATCAAAAAAGGTCTCTTCCAGTTAATTTCAATAGTCTCTTTCTTGCACTTTCTCAGTTCGCCACAATATTGACCTGGAACGTCTCGATCAAAACAAAAAGACAAAAATTCACTCTGCCATTCACTTGTTGTTGCATACACCCATTCAGGACCAGCGTACCTTTGACTTGCAATTCTCTTTTCAATCTTCTATCTCCATTTATTTCTCCATCACTCAAATCTTCTTTCCTTGTCAGGTCTACTTCTTCTTCAATTGTTGTCACTGTAATTACTTATTTTTTCTTTGCTTGTGATTTCAGCCACTTATCTCCTTTCAGTGGACCTTTCGTTAATGCTCTGTTCAGTGTAGGACTTGTAGTTTCTCTTTGTTCTGCAGGATTTTCTCTTGACATACGTGCAACTGATTCAGGAGGAGTCAGACCACATTGTCTTTGATCTGCCTCAACTCCTTCCACCTCGGGGTCTGTCATTTGCTCTGTTTGTCTCTCAAGACTGTCTGCTTCTGGGAGAGCCCTCCTCTGACTAGACTGTCCTGCTGCCTCAGTTGAGGTTGGTTCACTTTGACTTTCCTGTGGGTGTTCTCCTTCGTCTCTCACAGGAATGACAGAACTGCTTTCAGTTTGCTCAGACTCAGTCTCTCCTTCTCCCCTCTCCGGTTCTGGAGTTGGTCTGGACGTTGTCGGTACTCTCATTCATTGTCCAACAGACATGCCTCTTCATTGTCCAACAGACATGCCACTTTCCTTGTATTGTTTGCGTGGATCCAATTCGGAACTCCAGCGCACTTCACAGCTGTAGTAGTGATCAGCACTACCTGGTAAGGACCCTTCCACGAGGCTCCAAACACGTCTTCCTCACGTGCTTTCTGATCACAACCCAGTCACCTGCTCTCAGGTTGTGTCCTTGATCTTGAGATGGTTGCAGTGTGGTAGCTTCCACCTGATGAGAGAAAGAGTGAACCACATCAGCCAGACCTTTGCAGTAGTCCAACACCATATCATCTGTTAAGTTCACAAGAGCATTTGCAGGAACTGCTGGCAACCTCATTGCTCTGCCCATGAGGATCTCATGCGGTGACAGTCCTGTCTTCGTGTTGAGTGTGTTCCTCATTGTCCTCAGAACTAACGGAAGTGCGTTGGGCCATTTCAGATTCGTGGATGCACACATTTTCGCTGTTCTTGATTTGAAAGTACCATTCATTTGTTCCACAAGTCCTGATGCTTCAGGGCGGGAGCTACAATGCAACTTCTGCTCAATGTTTAAAGCTTAACATAGTAATTGAATTACTTCATTGTTGAAGTGACTTCCTCTGTCTGATTCTAAAGAGATCGTAAACCCAAACCGTGGTATCAGTTCCCTAAGCAGTAATTTTGCTACTGTGAGGCTGTCTTTTCTTCGTGTAGGATAAGCATCAATCCAATGGCTAAAGAGGCAGACAATCACCAACACATATCTCAATCCTCCACAAACAGGCATCTACATTCTGCTGAATGGACCTTCTGCCCTTCCAATGTGGATCATATTGACCACTGTCCCTTTACCCATGTTAATTTGTTGACAAATGACGCAACAATGGCAAACTGCTTAGGCAACCTGTCTAAACTTTGGATTGAACCAATATTGTCTGAACACTCGAATCATAGCATTCCTTCCAACATGTGCTTGACCATGATAATATCTAGCCATTTGAGTCAACAAACTATTTGCCAACACCAACTGTCCCTCTTCTGAAACCTACAGTTCAACTTCATGTTGGACACATTTCAATGCAATCCATGTTTTTTTCACCCCTTTCAACATTATCCTGCAATGCTTTCAATTTTTCTAAAGTATCTATAACATGTAATGCGTAACTTGGGCACATGTCACATTCATCTGATAACAGTTCCGATTTATCTTTGAACGATATACAGATCAATGCGCACAATCTTGCAACTTGATCCGCATATCCTTTTCCTATTGACACAAAATCTTGTGATTTCAAGTGTGCACTGCATTTCACCACGGCAATCTTCTCAGGCATTTGAATAGCTTGTAACAGTTCATGAATTCTTTCACCATTTCTGACTGGTGAAACAGAAGAGTTCAGGAATCCTCTCTGTGACCACAACTGGGCAAAATAATGGAGTATTCCAAATCCATACTGGCTGTCGGTATAGATGGTAACTTTAAGCTGTGCAGAAACATGGCATGCTCTAGTAAGGGCTCCCAGTTCCGTCACCTGTGCAGAATATACACCTCGAAGCCAGGATGCTTCAAGTATACCAGAAATTGTGCACACAGCATATCCTGCTCTCAGTGTTCCTGTGTTGTCTCTTAAACAGGAGCTATCAACAAAAATAATTTAGTCATTTTCCTCCAATCGGGTAACTCTAATATCAGGTCTTGGTTTTGTGCACAGATCAGTTACTTTGAGACGATTATGTTCAACTTCTTCCAATTTGTCAATTTTAACATTCACTTTCAAGGAGCAAGGTTGCTGGGTTAAGCACTGTACACCATTTCAATGACAGATTTGGGGACCGCAGGATGCTAGTTTCATAGCGGGTCAGCCTGGAAACTGTAAGGTATTGAATTTTGGTTCATGTAAGTTAAACTTCAATGGAGCTAGGGGCCATGACAGTTAAAGGGTCTCCCATCACAATGCTCTCACTCTGAGTGATACTCAATCCAACCGCTGCTACTGAGCACAGACAGCCTGGTAAAGCTGCTGCATCTGGGTCCAAAGTAGCTGAAAACTATGCTACTGGGCAGTTTACACCACCATGGATTTGAGTCAAGACAGACAATGAACACCCATCACGCTCATGACAAAACAACGTAAAGGGTTTTGTGTAATCAGGCATTCCCTAAGCCTGGGCTTTGCACAGACTTTCTCTCATCTCCAAAAATGCTTTCATACAGGCTTTGCAGAAAACTAAGGGATCAGTAATTCTTTGTGAGTCAGCTTCTGCAATGGCTTTGAAATGACTGAAAAGTTGGGAATCCACTGGCGACAATAGCTTGCCATTCCCAAAAACATTCTGACATCTCTCTGAGTGGCTGGGGTATTCATCTGCAATATGGCTGTAACCCTTTCTCTGGATAGTTTCCTAATTCCTTTCTCAATTAGGTGACCCAAATATTTCACTTCTTTCTGACAGTACTGTAATTTTGCAGGGGACACTTTATCACCATTCTTCCCTAAATGGTTCAGTAAGGCAATGGTATCATACTTGCAGGCTTCTCTCATCTTTGATGCGACTAACAAGTCACCAAGGTACTACACCACTATCGACTAGAAATGCATTTCCAATGACTCCAAGTTCTTTTTCAAGATCTGGTTGAAAATGGAAGGTGACTCTGAAAACTCTTGAGGAATTATACACCAACAGTAAACTCGATCCCAAAATTTGAAACAGAAAACAAATTGACTATTCTCATGAAGAGGTACAGAAAAGAATGCTTGTGACAGGTCTATTACGGTGAACCATTCAGCATCGCATGGGATCTGAAACAAAATCACTACTTGATTTGGCACTGCTGGGCAACATTTTATCACAATATCATTCTCTTTTGTCAAATCCTGAACAATTTGAAATTTCCCACAGGGCTTTCGCAATGCCATTATCGGTGAATTACATGGACTGCTCAACACTTCTTTAAAAACTCATTGGTTTACAAACTCTACAATTATGGGTGCAATCCCTTCAGTTGTGTCCTGTGTCATACAATATTGAGGAATCTGGGGAAAAATCGCGTTTGGCTTGACTGGGACCTTAAATGGTTCCACTCCTTTTATTAGACCAATGTCTTTTCTTGAAATACCCCACACATCCATTTTTTTTTGTGTTGTAATTCTTTATTTGGGAAATAGGTGAAGCATCATATACAACCATACATTAGAATAGTCAATCCTGGTGATACAAAAATATCTAAACAACCATACGTGGATACATTAGCGAGTGTGAGTGATCATGGACACTTTTCAAATTCAATGTCGAAGAGCTCGGTCTGACACAGATTGTCCATGTTTAGACAAGTTTATGCCCACTGGAAGACTCCCCCGGAGAGGGGCAATATGTGGCGAGGGACCATAGGGAAGACTAAGAGGGCACACTCAAACGCCCATGTTCAACTTCTTCCAATTTGTCAATTTCAACATTCTCTTTCAAGGAGTAAGGTTGCTGGGTTAAGCACTGTACACCTTTTCAATTACACATTGGGGACCGCAGGATGCTCGTTTCATAGCGGGTCAGCCTGGAACCTGTAAGGTATTGTGTTTTGGTTCATGTAAGTTAAACTTCAATGGAGCTAGGGACCATGACAGTTAAAGGGTCTCCCATCACAATGCTCTCACTCTGAGTGATACTCAATCCAACCGCTGCTACTGAGCACAGACAGCCTGGTAAAGCTGCTGCATCTGGGTCCAAAGTAGCAGAAAAATATGCTACTGAAAAATATGCTACACCCACCTGCCCTTCCATCGACCAAACATGGGCCTCCTCTGGATGTCGACAAAGGTGAGGTAGAAGAAGCATAGGTGGGGTCAAAGTGAAATATAGGTATAATTCCTGACTAATCGCGTTTACCCTAATTCTCTGGGTAAGGAATGGGGGGAGATATGTATCGATAACGTGCATAGATAGAAGAGCAGGATGAGAGCGGAGATCCGTGAGGGGGGTAATAAGAGACCAGGGATGAGTGGTAGTAAACAGAGCGGAATGGAAGAACAGAGATATGGAAATAAGAGAAGAGAAAAAGCAGTAGAGGGAAGAATGGGGACAAAAGAGGGTAAAGCGAGAAGGGGGGGCGGAGGGGCAGCCAGAAGGATAGGAACCTAGATCAGTCCTATAAACGATATAGAAGATAAATACTAACTATAAGGATGAGAACAATGATGAGGAAAATAAGAACAATACATATGAGGAGGGCGAGAAGAAGAGCGATGGGGAGAGAAAGGAGAAGAAGAAGAAGAGCACTGAGAGCAAGGACGATAACATAAACGCAAACGCAAGCGCAAACGCAAATGACCGAAGGGGAGGGGGTAATACAACATTGGAGGAAGAACAGGTGTGATGGAGGAAAGGGGGGGTCAACCGATGTAGATACAATTTTGATCCTGGTTATGATTGAGATTATGGACGGTAGTGGTTATAGGTACAGCAGTGGGAGCACCACGCATGAGGACTGCAGTATTGTGCCCCTTTATTGGGGAACCATGTGAGCGTTCAATCATCCGGAGTAGAAAGGAAAGGGGCCCAAGTCTGGAGGAATATTTCCCTCTTGTCTTGTAGACTGTAAATGAGTCGTTCATGGGAGGCAGCGTGGTACATTGCTGAGATCCATTCATCGTGGGTGGGGGTTGTGGCTGCGCGCCAATGCCTTAGAATGAATAATTTGGCTGTTGCCAGTGCTGTGTGCAGAACGCGTATTTGTGGAAGAAGGAGACCTTGGGTGTCGCTTGTATCATGCAGTAGGAGGAGGGAGGGGTAGAGAGAGGCAGAACTTCTCTTAGGGTGTTCCCCACTTCCTGCCAGTAAGGTTGAATGGACGGACAGTCGTGTAGTATATGAAGCAGATCACAGCGGGTGAGAACAATGCCAGCAGGAGGAATGGGACAGTAACCCTGCAGCCCAAAGTTTCTGGGGTGTCCAGACCCTCCTGTGCCCCACGGTTTCTCGTCTCAATCAGGTCAGCCCAATCCTCCAACTCATATTCTGTCTATAGTTGCGCCTGCCCTTTGCCTTTGAGGGAGACCAATAGGGGGAGGGAGAACAGGTGACGGTTCAACAGGGTATGTATGCCAGACACAACTCCCCAGAAGAGGCCCCATGTTTCTAAATAGCTGAATACCGGGGAGCAGTGGAGCTGCTTAGGGGCATGCCCCCATGTGGCATCAGAGGCAGTGCTGAATCTGTGGGAAACGTGACAAGTGGTGGGCGGGCAGGTCAAATTCTTCCCAAAGGGCCACAAACGATTTCAGTTGCCCATTGACTAGAAGTTGGTCAATGCGTAAGAGGCCCCTCATCCGCCACTCCTCCCAGTTAATTGTTGTAGGAAGGTAGCCTCTTTCTAGCCTTGTTACCCCCACTTTTGGCCTGTTTGTGAGTATATGTCTGGGTGCTTTTACTGTCTCACTGGGGTCCTGCTAGCCAGGGCCCAGTGCTCATGGTGAAAACCCTATGTTGTCAGTGTGTTTGATATGTGTTACTGGGATCCTGCTAGCCAGGACCCCAGTGCTCATATGTTTGTGGCCTATATGTGTTCCCTGTGTGGTGCATAACTGTATCACTGAGGCTCTGCTAACCAGAACCTCAGTGTTTATGCTCTCTCTGCTTTTTACATTTGTCACTGTGGCTGGTGACTAATTTTACCAATTCTTATTGCCACACTGGAACACCCTTGTAATTCCCTATTATATGGTACCTAGGTACCCAGGGTATTGGGGTTCCAGGAGATCCCTATGGGCTGCAACATTTCTTTTGCCACCCATAGGGAGCTCAGACAATTCTTACACAGGACCTCCACTGCAGCCCGAGTGAAATAACATCCACGTTATTTCACACCCATTTTTCACTGCACTTAAGTAACTTATAAGTCACCTGTATGTCAAACTCTCACTTAGTGAAGGTTAGGTGCAAAGTTACTTAGTGTGAGGGCACCCTGGCACTAGCCAAGGTGCCCCCACATTGTTCAGGGCAACTTCCCCAGACTTTGTGAGTGCGGGGCACCATTACACGCGTGCACTACATATAGGTCAATACCTATATGTAGAGTCACCATGGTAACTCCGAACATGGCCATGTAACATGTCTAGGATCATGGAATTGTCACCCCAATACCATTCTGGTATTGGGGGGACAATTCCATGCATCCCCGGGTACTGGCAAACTAACTTTCTGGGGTTTTCTCTGCAGCTACCGCTGCTGCCAACCCTCAGACAGGTTTCTGCCCCCCTGGGGCCTGGGCAGCCCAGTCCCAGGAAGGCAGAACAAAGGATTTCCTCTGAGAGAGGGTGTTACATCCTCTCCCTTTGGAAATAAGTGTGAAGGGCCTTGGAGGAGTAGCGTCTCCTGGCCTCTGGAAATGCTTTGAAGGACACAGATGGTGCCCTCCTTCCATAAGCCAGTCTACACCGGTTCAGGGATCCCCCCAGCCCTGCTCTGGTGCGAAACTGGACAAAGGAAAGGGGAGTGACCACTCCCCTGACCTGCACCTCCCAGGGGAGGTGACCAGAGCTCCTCCAGTGTGTCCCAGACCTCTGCCATCTTGGATGCAGAGGTCTGAGGGCACAATGGACAGCTCTGAGTGGCCAGTGCCAGCAGGTGACGTCAGAGACCCCTCCTGATAGGTGCTTACCTTTCTCTGTAGACAATCCTCCTCTGAGGGCTATTTAGGGTCTCTCCTGTGGGTGTCTCACCAGATAACGAATGCAAGACCTCACCAGAGCTCCTCTGCACTTCCATCTTTGACTTCTGCCAAGGATCGATCGCTGACTGCTCCAGGACACCTGCAAAACCGCAACAAAGTAGCAAGAAGACTACCAGCAACATTGTAGCACCTCATCCTGCCGGCTTTCTCGACTGTTTCCTGGTGGTGAATGCTCTGAGGGCTGTCTGCCTTCACCCTGCACTGGAAGCCAAGAAGAAATCTCCTGATGGTCTACGGAATCTTCTCCCTGCCAACGCAGGCACCAAACGTCTGCATCACCGGTCGTCTGGGTCCCCTCTCATCTTGATGAGCGTGGTCCCTGGAACACAGGAGCTGGATCCAAGTGTCCCTGACAGTCCAGTGGCCCTTCTGTCCAAATTTGGTGGAGGTAAGTCCTTGCCTCCCCACGTCAGACAGTAATCCTGTGTACTGCGTAAACTACAGCTGCTCAGGCTTCTGTGCACTTTTGCAAGACTTCCTTTGTGCACAGCCTAGCCCAGGTCCCCAGCACTCTGTCCTGCATTGCCCAACTCGCTGAGTTGGACTCCGACGTCGTGGGACCCTCTTTTGTTGTTCTGAGTTGACCGTCATCCTCAGATCTTCTGAACGCCTGTTCAGGTGCTTCTGCGGGTGCTGCCTACGCCTGCGTGGGCTCTCTGTGTTACTGAGTGCCCCCTCTGCCTCCTCCTCCTCCTCCAAGGGGGGACCTCCTGGTCCTTCCTGGGCCCTGGCAGCACCCAAAACCCGCAACTGTGACTCTTGCAGCTAGCAAGGCTTGTTTGCGGTATTTCTGCGTGGAAACAACTCTGCATCCTCCAGCACGCTGTGGGACATCTTCTGACCAAAGGAGAAGTTCCTGGCTCCTTCCGTTGTTGCAGAATCTTTGGCTTCTTCCACCCGGAGGCAGCCCTTTTGCACCTTCATCTGGGGTTTAGTGAGCTCCTGCCCCCCCCGGACACTTGCGTGACTCTTGGACTTAGTCCCCTTCCTTTTCAGGTCCTCAGGTCCACGAATCCGTCTTCAGTGTTTTGCAGTCAGTTGTTGTCCTTGCAGAATCCTCTATCTCTACTTTACTGTCTTTCTTGGGTAGTAGGGTAACTTTACTCCTACTTTTCAGGGTCTTGGGGTGGGGTATCTTGGACACCCTTAGGGGCTTATTTATACTCTGTTTGCACCGAATTAGTTTCATTTTTTTTAACTCTAATTCGGTGCACAACTAACTCCATATTTATACTTTGGTGCTAGGCCCCTCTAGCGCCAAATTTATGGAGTTAAAGTCATTTTTTGAAAGTGGAGACCTACCTTGCCTTAATGAGATGCAAGGTAGGCGTTCCCGTGCAAAAAACTACTCTATGGCCTTAACGCCATATTTAGGGGCATATTTATACTCTGCGGCATATTTATACTCTGTTTGTACCGAATTAGCGTCATTTTTTTTACTCTAATTCGGTGCAAATCTAACTCCATATTTGTACTTTGGTGCTAGACCAAGGCACAGATTTATAGTTTTTTTGCGCCGCATTAACGTAAGTTTTTTGACGCAAAAATGGCGCAAACTTACAAAATATTGGCCCTTATTTATACTTTTTGCTGCAAAACTTCACTAACTCAGTTTTGCACCAAAAAGTTTAGCACCGGCTTGCACCATTTCTGTGCACCAGCCGGGCACCATATTTATGGAATGGTGCAAGCCGGTGCACAGGGTAGGCTGGAGTTAAAAAAAATGACTTTAGTCGGGTGGGACTGGCAGTTTAGAAGAAGAGGGTTTAGCACCAAAAAATGACTTTAGGCAGGTTAGAGTAAAAAAAATTACTCTAACCAGATTAGCATCATTTTATGGTGCTAAACCTTCCATGCCACATGACTCCTGCCTTAGAAAAGGCAGGAGTCATGCCCACCACCCCAATGGGCAGCA
This sequence comes from Pleurodeles waltl, assembly GCF_031143425.1. Taxonomy (NCBI): domain Eukaryota; kingdom Metazoa; phylum Chordata; class Amphibia; order Caudata; family Salamandridae; genus Pleurodeles; species Pleurodeles waltl. Next base: position 638,041,445 of record NC_090446.1, on the reverse strand, counting down.
CAGAGGACAGGGGTCCCCTGGGCATGGCCATTGCACCCTGTGCCATGTATGGGGCCCATTTCAGGGCCCCCTATGGCACTTTAAAAAATAAAATGCAATCTTACCTGTACTTACCTGGGATGGGGTCCCCCATCCTCCGCAGTCCCTCTGGTGTGGGTGGGGGTGCCCATGGGGCATGGGGAGGGCACCTGTGGGCTTATTCCATGGTGTTCCACCATGGAAATAGGCCCACAGGTCCGCTAACGCCTGCCCTGATGCAGGCTTTAAAAAATGGGGCAAAGCAAGCTTTGCCCCATTTTTTGACCCCTCCTCCCTCCCTTGCACCATTTTTGCATGGGAGTATAAATATGGCGTTAAGGCCATAGAGTCATTTTTTGCACGGGAACGCCTACCTTGCATCTCATTAAGGCAAGGCAGGTTTCCACTTCCAAAAAATGACTTTAACTCCATAAATTTGGCAATAGACGGGTCTAGCACCAAAGTTCAAATATGGAGTTAGTTTTGCACTGGATTAGATTAAAAAAAATGACAGTAATTCAGTGCAAACAGAGTATAAATATGCCCCTTAGCGTCAAAAAATGATGCTAATCTGGTCACAATCATTTATTTTTACTCAAACCTGCCTTTTTTTTAAGCTAGCCTACCCTTTGCACCGGCTCGCACCATTCCATAATTATGGTGCCCAGCTGGTGCTAAAAAATGGTGCAAGCCCCTGCAAAACTTTTTGGTGCAAAACTGCATTAGTGCAGTTTTGCACCAAAAAGTATAAATAAGGCCCTTAGTGTTTTCTTCCACTCCCAGCGACCCTCTACACACTACACTAGGCCTGGGGTCCATTTGTGGTTCGCATTCCACTTTTGGAGTATATGTTTTGTGTTGCCCCTAGGCCTATTTTTCCCTATTACATTCTATTGTGTTCTACAGTGTTTGCACTACTTTTCTAACTGTTTACTTACCTGATTTGGTTTGTGTGTGTATATTTTGTGTATGTTACTTACCTCCTAAGGGAGTATATCCTCTGAGATACTTTTGGCATATTGTCACTAAAATAAATTACCTTTATTTTTAGTAACTATGAGTATTGTGTTTTCTTATGATATAGTGCTAAGTGATATAAGTGGTATTGTAGGAGCTTTGCATGTCTCCTAGTTCAGCCTAAGCTGCTCTGCTATAGCTACCTCTATCAGCCTAAGCTTCTAGAACACCTCTAATCTACTAATAAGGGATAACTGGACCTGGCACAAGGTGCAAGTACCACAAGGTACCCACTATAAGCCAGGCCAGCCTCCTACAATTGTTTTCCCCCCCATTAATAATCCCACAGTATCCCATAGAGGAACATGATTATGGATCAGGGGATCAACCCCCAGCAGGCGGTGCGCCCGTCTCCAGGAATTCCGCATGGCTTGGATCATGGGGTTAATGGGCTGAGGTAGGATATCTCTTGCGCTATAGAGCACATTGAGTCCAGGTAGGGAGCAGAAGAGCGTACGTTCTGCCTCCACCCACAATGGTGGGTCCGGTGCTCCCAGTAGCAGGGAGACAAGTTGCGAAAGATGCAGCGCTAGGGCGTAATGCTCCACTGAGGGTAAACCTAACCCATCATATTCATGCCAAGCTATTAGTGTGGCCTTGGATAATCTGGGACGCATGGGCCCCCAAACAAAGGCCCGTATGCGGCGATCTACCTCTATGAGGAGAGTCAGGGGGACCTGTAGGGGCAACATTCCAAGAACATATAAGAACTATGGTAGAGTCATTATGCGTACCGCCTGCACTCTTCCCCACATGGAGAGACCTAGTTGTGACCATTTGTCAAAGTCCCTCTTCGTGCTGGCAAGTAGTGGATCTAGGTTGTCTGCCACCATATATTCCAATCCCCTGTTAATATATATGCCTAGGTACTTAAGACGTGACTGCTTCCACTTAACCGGGAAGTCCTGTATGGTTGCGCTTACTGTCACAGGGGATAAAGGGAGCGCTTCACTTTTATCCCAGTTTATTTTGTAACCGGAGAGTGCTTCAAATTCAACTAATATTGACCTAAGCACTGGGAACGAATGAGCTGGGTTTGAGATTGGTAACAGGATGTCATTGGGGTGCAGGAAGATGGTGGAGCTACCGCCAGGGATGGGTGCCACTAAGGGATCCACAGCTAGGGAAAATAGTAACAGCGATAAAGGGCAACATTGGCGGGTCTCTCGTCTGATGGAGAAGACATCAGATAGGAAACCCCCGCAATTGACCTGTGCCATTGGTGAGCCATACAACAAGCGTACCTTATTAATAAAACTGGCCCGAGCCCAAATCGATTTAGAGTTTTGAAAAGATACCACCACTCTATTCTATCAAATGCCTTTTCAGCATCAAGGGAGAAGGCAAGGGCCTCTTCCCTTGAGTCTCGTGCAGTCCATAGGGTGTGCAGTAGGGTTCGTAGATGATTTCTGGAGGATCGGCTGGGTACAAAACCCACTTGCGTATGGTGAATGAGGGATGGTATAACTTTCTTGAGACGTGTCGCCAGGATTCCTGCCAGTATCTTGATGTCCCCATTAAGGAGAGAGATGGGGCGGTAACTGCCACATAAGGGAGGGTCCTTCCCCGGTTTGGGTAAGATTGCTATGGAAGCTTTGTTAGAGAGAGGGTTCAAGGAACCTGTTTGTTCTGTCCCTTTGACGGAGCTGGGCAGCCAATAAACGCCCGGCTTTTCTCCATGTTCATAATAACGTCCCTTCATCCCCTGCAACGCATATTCTGCTTGAGAGGTAAAGAGAGAATTTAGGGCCAGATGTAGTAAACTAAAATTTTGCGACTTGCAAATTGCGAGTCTGACCACTCGCAAAATGGGATGCAGAAAGGTGTCTCAGACACCTTCTGCGACTCGATATGGGGTCACAAAGACCCACCTCATCAATATTCATGAGGTGTGTCGCAGTTTGCGACCCCATAGCGAGTCCCTGCACTCACAGGGATGGTGGCCTGCTGTAGTCGGCAGACCTCCATGTCTGTGACTGTTTTTCAATAAAGCAGTTTTTTTTTTCATTTTGCAGCCCGTTTTCCTTAAAGAGTAGGCAGTGGTCCATAGGACCGCTGCCTGCTGTGAAAAAATATTTTTTTCGGCATTCACAAAGGGGAAGGGGTCCCATGGGGACCCCTTCCCTTTTGCGAATGAGTTACCACCAGTGTGACACTGGTGGTAACTGCGAGTTGGTTTGCGACCGCATTCGTGGTCACAAAGCAACTCAGCATGGCGATGCGGTCGCAAATAGGAAGGGAACACCCCTTCCTATTTGCGAGTCGCAACCCCAAATTGCGAGTCGGTACCGACTCGCAATTTGAGGATTAGCATCGCGTTCGGCCTTTTGCATGCCGCAAACTGCGTTTTTCGCAGTTTGCGACATGCAAAAGGCTTCGTACATCTGGCCCTTAGTTCCATTTTAGCCTGTTCCAGGCGGCATCGAGTAGGAAGGGAGGGTGTTGCAGTATATTTGTGGGGTACATTGAACTGTACATTCTTCCAAAGCCTGTTGGCGTGAGAGTCTCTGGGCATGAGCGATGGCAGCATCTCTCATGAGTTGGCCCCTTATCGTTGCCTTTACCGCAGCCCACAGTAGTTGCGGAGAGGAGACCAAGCCTTTGTTATTGATCAGGTAGGTAGCAACAAGGGAGCGAAGTTGGTCCTTCCCCTGAGGCGTTCATTATCTGGCAGTGTTTAGAAGCCACGGCTTGCAACCTGTGGCATCTAAGCCCAGATCAAATGCCATCATGACCGGGGAGTGGTCTGAGAACGCGGCCGTTAAGATCTGGGACTCCCTGATCATTTTGGACTAGTCGTTTGGTGGTAAGGAAGTAATCCAGTCTAGATTGGATTCCGTGGACCGGTGAGACAGAGGTGTATTTGCTGTTTAGTGGGTGGAAGAGGTGCCAGTGATCCACCAGCGCATGGTTCGAAAGGACGTCCCCAAGCAGTGCCCTATCCGCATTGTTGCCTACATCCAAGCCACCCATTCCATCTAAGATAGCATTGTGCGCCAGGTTCCAATCCCCACCTAGTAAATAATGTGAGGCTCCAGTCTCCATCCGCAAACAATTAAGAGAGAGGAAGAAAAGGCGTTTGGAGCCCGTAGGGGCATATATGGATTCAACACAAATTGTGTGAGCGCCCAGTTTAAGCTTGGCGAGGACGTACTGACCTTCCGGAGCAGACCATGTTTTGAGTATTCGGAATTGTAAGGACCGTCGGATCAGGATCGCCAGCCCGCATTTTCTCCCGGAACTGGGATCTCCAGAATATACTGACGGAGCCCCACTGAAGAGCACCTGATCCACTCAATCTCTACGCAATTTCCCTGATTCTGATGGGGAAAGGTGCATTTCCTGCAAGAGGGCGATATCCACTCTTTTGGACCACAGGTAGGACAGAACTTTCTGTCTCTTGATGTAGTGGGTTAAGCCGTGACGTTTCATGAAAGGACCGTCAACAGAGATGTTGTCCCCCTACAAGAGCCGGACCTGTTGGATCACTGTGGACGGCGATCCCCGCTATTCCAACACTGCAAGGAGTGGAGGGCACAATAGTAATATCAAAACACAAGGGGGCTGCACAGGGGGCTATTGCGGGGACCATCGGTCAGGGAAAAAGAGAAGCGGACCAGTCAAAAAGGCAGGGAGGGAAGGACAGAAAAGGTGTGAGGAATAGAATAGAATAAAAATAGGATAGAACAGGATAGAATAGGATGGAATAGGGAAGAATAGAATAGAGAGGACTGAGTAGGATAGAATAGAGAGGGAGAGAGGGAGATAGAACAAATACAAGAAAGAATGAATGCAGCAGGGATCCAATGGGAATCGAGGTAAACACCTCTCAGTTTTGGGTCCTGTTAGACTGCGGGCCGGAACCTGTGCGTTCCGCCCACCAGATATACGCACAGGGGAGGAAGGGAGGGCCGACAATAAGCAGCCAGAGGCAAACAGTGTAGAACGGTATATTCAGAGTGTTACAGGGGTACGGAGGGATGTGGGAACAAGGGGGGTAGAAAGCGGAAGAGAGACGTGGGTGCTGGGGAGGGGATTAGGCCAGCACTGCCCCCCAGCGTCGGGCAAGAGGGGAGGGGAGATGATGCGGGTGTCCCTGTGGTCTCCACTCTTTCGAGTCATCGTTGGTCTGAAAAACTTAACGGAGGGGACCGAAATTGAGCACCATGACATTTTACAGATGTATCTCTAATAGCAGTGTTTCTCTATCAAGAGCCAGGAACACCAAGGACATCATCCTGTTTTGTGGCTTCAGTATTAGTGTAAACACGTGCACTATCCGGGGCACCATCTCCTACCTTTCTCCGATTGCCATCACACGGCCCCTTGCCAGGGGGGAGGGCAGGTGATACTAAAAGCATTGCCCCTCGCCTTCACAAACTGCCTTGTGGGAAAAAGGGCTTGGAAAGGATGTGTTCTGATGGTGGGGGAGGGGAGTGGTTCTGTAGCGCCGGGGCAGGAGTTTCCGGATGTTTGCCTATGAGGCCCCCATTTCCAAGTGAGTATCTCACAGTAGGAACGACCCACCGGGGGAGGGCATGGACGTGACCACAGGTCTGGAGAAGAGTATGCGGTTCGGAGGGTTGCCAGGTTGGGGAACCGAGGTGGGGAGCATGTCCGCCTGTGAGCCTGCCCGAGGGGTCTCCCAGGCCACGAAGCATCGGACAGATATATGGTAATAGGGAAGCAATAGGACTTCAGGTCTGGGCTCTATGGGGCACCCCCCAGTGTTCTACGTCCGGATATGGCTCAGCGACAAGCACTGCAGTAGGGTGGGCAGTGTCTGGTCTCAACCGATAACGGAGTCCAAACCTACAGTCATATTCTGAACAGCAGTACCATAATATCCTTGGTAGTGTGCAGCCTGTCCAGGGCAACAATGAACATGAAACACATGAGGTGTATGTAATACATGCGGATCCGCGTATAATAACAGTATCAGAGAGACCGCAGAGTACAACCAGGAAATCAATTGTTGTGGCAACCACATATACAGAGGTAAGAACAATAACAACAATAACAGAACCATTAACTATGGCAAAGACAGGCACAACTGGAAGATATGAGCAGGGTACTTAGCCGTCCATTGGATATACGCTCCGGGCTTCCAGGCAAGAAACCATGGCTGCTTCATGAGTTCTTCATTATGGTCGGTCAGTAAGGAGTGTTGGTTTCAAGGGGGAACAGGATTTGTCTCTGCCTTGATCTTGGGTGAGAATAATCACAGCCTGAAGAGCATGTTCTCTACCTTCCTGTGATTTCTGTGAGCGGTCATAGGTCCTGCCCCTCTTCTGCATTGCGACATATGCACCATGTCTGTTAGGGTTGAATTTGGAGGGAGGGTCTCCCAGACCAGGATAACTTGGCATCAAGTGCGTGGGTGCCTGGTCTATAGGTTGGGTGGCAAAGCCTTCCAGAAAGGAACATAGGTCATCTGGTTCAAGGAAGTCTCTGGATCTGCCATACTGTGTGATCCACATACGAGCTGGCTCATAAAGGCCGAATTTGATATTCAGATTTCTCAGTTGCAGACGGAGGGCCAGTAACACCTTCCGTTTCTCATTAGAAATCCGAAGCCACTCGAATTTCATGCCCCTCCAGAGAATATGGACCCTGGGTTCTGGCAGCAGTTATAACCTGGCGGGCCTACTTGTGGCGCAGAAAGCATGCGATAATGGGACTGGGCTTTCCCATGTTAGCTTTATGGGGGGGACGATTCTGTGGGCCCGTTGGAACTCCAACGGCGGGGAAAAGACAAGGCCAATGAGTTTGGGCAAGAAGGCCCTGAGGAAAGCCCTGGCATCTGATCCCTCCTTGTGTTCTGGTATTCCAAAGAAACAGACATTGTCCCTCTGACTCCTATCCTCCAAGTCTGTGACCTTTGCCCAAAGGAACTGCAGCTCTGAGTCTCGATCTGGTAGCATCTGAAGTTGGCCTTCAACAGTCGCGAGGCGATGGTCCAGGACCGTGACCTTATGTTGGAAACTGGCTATGTCTGCCCGTATGGAGGTGGATGCCGTGGAGAGGACTGTAATCTTAGAGCCCATAGCTTTTAAACTGCGGCCCACAACAGTAATTCCCTGGGGTATGCTCTGTGGCATCGTCCGAGCGTGAGTCAGCCGGCATAGCCGCAGAACTGGGGCGGGATCTTTGGCGATGCCATGGGCCTAGCCGGCACAATAGCTTCGAAAACAGCAATTGGTGGGAGTGTTTACCTGCTGATTTGCCAGCAGGCATCGCCACCTGGAAAGGAGGGTTCTGTAGATCTCCGGAGCGTCACCGTGCCGACGAGGGGGTGATGCGGCAGCGTGGGGTCTGAGGGTGTTCCTCTGTTCGAGGGATCCACTGCAAGGGCCACTCTCTGCACTCACGGAGACAGGGTGAGTATGTAACCCCAGGTACAATCAGCTTAAGCGGTCTGTCCTCTTCGTGGGGCATAAGTGGTTCGTGAGGCTATGTATCCCACTCTGGCACTGTCAGACAGATTGTCCAGTAAATGTCTGTAGGAAAGTACCATCTTGCCTGGCATGTTACCCCCATTGACACTGTATATATGTACGTTTTAGCCCCTGTGTCACTGGGATCCTGCTAGGCAGGACCCCAGTGCTCATAGTATGTGCCCTGTATGTGTTCCCTGTGTGGTGCCTAGCTGTATCACTGAGGCTCTGCTAACCAGAACCTCAGTGTTTATGCTCTCTCTGCTTTCTAAATTTGTCACTGCAGGCTAGTGACTAAAATTACCAATTCTCATTGGCACACTGGTACACCCATATGATCCCCTTGTATATGATACTTAGGCACCCAGGGTATTGGGGTTCCAGGAGATCCCTATGGGTTGCAGCATTTATTTTGCCACCCATAGGGAGCTCTGACAATTCTTACACAGGCCTGCCACTGCAGGCTGAGTGAAATAACATCCATGTTATTTCACAGCCATTTTTCACTGCACATAAGTAACTTAAAAGTCACCTATATGTCTAACCTCCACCTGGTGAAGGTTGGGTGCCAAGTTACTTAGTGTGTGGGCACCCTGGCACTAGCCAAGGTGCCCCCACATCGTTCAGGGCAAATTCCCCGGACTTTGTGAGTGCGGGGACACCATAACACGCGTGCACTATACATAGGTCACTACCTATGTATAGCGTCACAATGGTAACTCCGAACATGGCCATGTAACATGTCTAAGATCATGGAATTGTCCCCCCAATACCATTCTGGTATTGGGGGGACAATTCCATGATCCCCCGGGTCTCTAGCACAGAACCCGGGTACTGCCAAACTGCCTTTCCGGGGTTTCCACTGCAGCTTCTGCTGCTGCCAAGCCCTCAGAGAGGTTTCTGCCCTCCTGGGGTCCAGGCAGCCCTGGCCCAGGAAGGCAGAACAAAGGATTTCCTCTGAGAGAGGGCGTTACACCCTCTCCCTTTGGAAATAGGTGTGAAGGGCTGGGGAAGAGTAGTCTCCCCCAGCTTCTGGAAATGCTTTGATGGGCACAGATGGTGCCCATCTCTGCATAAGCCAGTCTACACCGGTTCAGGGATCCCTCAGCCCTGCTCTGGCGCAAAACTGGACAAAAGAAAGGGGAGTGACCACTCCCCTGACCAGTACCTCCCAGGGGAGGTGCTCAGAGCTCCTCCAGTGTGTCCCAGACCTCTGCCATCTTGGAAACAGAGGAGTTGGGGGCACACTGGACTGCTCTGAGTGGCCAGTGCCAGCAGGTGACGTCAGAGACCCCCTCTGATAGGCACTTACCTTTCTAGGTAGCCAATCCTCCTTTCTTGGTAGCCAAACCTCCTTTTCTGGCTATTTAGGGTCTCTCCTCTGGGGAGTTCTTCAGATATCTAATGCAAGAGCTCACCAGAGTTCCACTGCATCTCCCTCTTCGACTTCTGCCAAGGATCGACCGCTGACTGCTCCAGGACACCTGCAAAACCGCAACAAAGTAGCAAGACGACTACAAGCAACATTGTACCGCCTCATCCTGTCGGCTTTCTCAACTGTTGTGGTGCATGCTCTGGGGGTCACCTGCCTTCACCCTGCACTGGAAGCCAAGAAGAAATCTCCAGTGGGTCGATGGAATCTTGCCGCTGCTAACGCAGGCATCAAAAGACTGCATCACCGGTCCTCTGGATCCCCTCTCATCCTGACGAGTGTGGTCCCTGGAACACGGGAACTCTATCCAAGTGACTCCCACAGTCCAGTGATCCTTCAGTCCAAGTTTGGTGGAGGTAAGTCCTTGCCTCCCCACGCTAGACTGCAAACCTGTGTACTGTGTGATTTGCAGCTGCTTCGGCTTCTGTGCACTCTTCCATGATTTCCTACGTGCACAGCCTAGCCTAGGTCCCCAGCACTCCGTCCTGCAGTGCTCAACCCTTTGAGTTGGCCTTCGACATCGTGGGACCCTCCTTTGTAACTCTGCGTGAACTCTAGTTCACAAATCTTCCAAGTGCCTGTTCAGGTACTTCTGCGGGTGCTGCCTGCTTCTATGGGGGTTCTCTGAGTTGCTGAGCGCCCCCTCTGTCTCCTCCTCCAAGGGGTGACATCCTGGTCCTTCCTGGTCCCCAGCTGCACCCAAAAAAATCTACTGCGACCCTTGCAGCTAGCAAGGCTTGTTTGTTGTATTTCTGCGTGGGAACACTTCAGCAACCTTCATCGCGATGTGGGACATCTTTCTTCCAAAGGAAAAGTTCCTAGTCCTCTTCTTTGTTGCAGAACTCCAAGCTTCTTCCACCCAGAGGCAGCTTCCTTCCACCTTCATCTGGGGTTTTCTGGGCTCCTGCCCCCCTGGACACAATCGTGACTCTTGGACTTGGTCCCCTTGCTTTGCAGGTCCTCAGGTCCGGGAATCCACCTTCAGTGCCTTGCTAGTGTTTGTTGTTCTTGCAGAATCCCCCTATCACGACAATTGTGACCTTTTGGGGTAGTAGGTGTACTTTACTTCTAATTTTCAGGGTCTTGGGCTGGGGTATCTTGGACACCCTGACTGTTTTCTTACAGTCCCAGCGACCCTCTACAAGCTCCCATAGGTCTGGGATCCATTTGTGATTCGCATTCCACTTTTGGAGTACATGATTTGTGTTGCCCCTAGACCTATGTTCACCTATTGCATCCTATTGTAATTCTACACTGTTTGCATTACTTTTCTAACTCTTACTTACCTGTTTTGGGTTTGTGTACATATAACTTGTGTATATTACTTACCTTCTTACTGAGGGTACTCACTGAGATACTTGTGGCATATTGTCATAAAAATAAAGTACCTTTATTTTTAGTAACTTTGGGGGTCATTCTGACCCTGGCGGTAAATACCGCCAGGGCCAGGGTCGGCGGTAGCACCGCCAACAGGCTGGCGGTGCTCCGCCGGGCATTCTAACCGCGGCGGTACAGCCGCGGCCAGAAGCGGAAAGCCGGCGGTGTACCGCCGACTTTCCGCTGCCCATGGGAATCCGCCATGGCGGCGCAGCTTGCTGCGCCGCCATGGGGATTCTGACACCCCATACCGCCATCCTGTTCCTGGCGGGTCGCCCGCCAGGAACAGGATGGTGGTATGGGGTGTCGTGGGGCCTATGGCATGGGCACTGCAGGGGCCCCCGTAAGAGGGCCCCACAAAGAATTTCAGTGTCTGCTTTGCAGACACTGAAATTCGCGACGGGTGCAACTGCACCCGTCGCACCTTCCCACTCCGCCGGCTCCGTTCGGAGCCGGCTTCCTCGTGGGAAGGGTGTTTCCCACTGGGCTGGCGGGCGGACTTCTGGCGGTCGCCCGCCAGCCCAGTGGGAAACCCAGAATGACCGCTGCGGTCTTTTGATCGCGGAACGGTCTTCTGGCGGTTCCCGCTTGGCGGGTGGCTCCCGCCGCCCGCCAAGCTTAGAATCAGGCCCTTTGTGTATTGTGTTTTCTTATGATATTGTGCATATGATATAAGTGGTATAGTAGGAGCTTTGCATATCTCCTAGGTCAGCCTAAGCTGATTTGCCATAGCTACCTTCTATCAGCCTAAGCTGCTAGAAACACCTCTATTCTACTAATAAGGGATAACTGGACCTGGCACAGGGTGTAAGTACCACAGGGCATCCACTATAAGCCTCCTACAATGTCCCCTTATCCCTCGCCGAATCGGGACCTGCTCGTGCGCTTGGATGGTACGCGACACCGTCGGGCGCTTAGCGTAGCTCTTCGGGCCAGATGGTCCTGCCATTGTTGTCATCAATTTGTGCGGGTGGATGGGGTTCGCCCCATTCAGTTGCCAGACCTCTCAGCCAGAAAAGTTCTCCTCTGGGGAGAAGAGATCACGGTCCCAGAGCAACCGTGGAGAGAGCTGGTGGGTCAAAGTGCCACGGCCTAATCCTTCATCTCCGTCATAGAAGACAGTTCCACAGCCTCTCCAGAAAGGCTCCCCTCTCAGTCCCAGCGGCCCCTGGGACGACAGGCCAGAGGGTACAGACTATTTGGGTGGGGTGCGGTAAAGGTTGTGTGCTGGAGGGGAATACCTCCACTAGTGGGTTTGGGGCTCACAACGTCCCGCAGCTCAGGCTGTCGTCTGAGGGTCTTTGTGTTGCGGCCGTCCATGGTTGAGCTGATATTCTGCTTCCGGGGGGGGGGGGGGGGGGGGGCGGCATGGCCATTCTGCAGCAGCCTCCAGCTGCCATCTGAACAAGGATGATGGACGCCACAGCCTGTTTCTTGCGGGGCCATCTGGTAGCCTAGGTGGAAGGGCGGGCACAGCCTGCTAGCCCCGCGGCCGTGCGCGAGCTACACCAGCAGGCTTCTGGATGACACTCGCTTTCCTGGTGAAGGCGAAATCTAGCCCGCGGTTTACCGCGGGGCAGAGGGTGGCAATGCTCCGTCGCCCCCCCCGCCCTCCATAGGCGGCAAGCAGGCCCGGAGACTTTCTCTGTCCGTTTGGGGAGGGAAGCGGGAGGAGAGGGGAACACTCCTGGCGATCAGCGGCCCCTCCGTCCTCCCCCGGCACAATCCGGTGCGCGGAGCTCTGCAGTCCGGAGGATATACTTACTCATGGCCAGACCATGCCCCACACTTTCATTTGAACTGTTCCCTGTAAGTCATAGGAAAGATCTCTCACTGTGAAAACCGGAAAGAAGCTAATCAAAGAGTACTACTCATTTACTGTGTCACAATCTGTCTCTGGAGTCGGGTCATTTTCATCATCTGTTTGTCTGAATTTCAATTCCATCATTTGAGCATGTAATTGAGCATCTCGTTTTGCACAACAAGTCCCTTCCTAGTAAGCATACCGGACTCGAGTCACAAACTATGAATTTGTGTAATCCATTAAAGTTGCCAATTTTTACCTGAACTGGTTCTGTGTTTGGGTTGGTCAAATACTGATTTGCGACTCCTACAATCTGGACTGTTTTCCCTGAAAGGGGCAAGTTTGAAACTTCTGCAGTTCTTACTGTAGAGCGTGTAGCTCCTGTGTCAACCAAGAATGAAACTTTGTGACTTATTACTTTTCCCTTTACATATGGACCTTTCTGATCTACTTCTAGGGAAGATGCAAGCACACATTCTTCTTCATCTGAACTCTCACTCAACCAATCATCATATATTTCATTCTCACTGTGTAACAGGAAATGGTGCACTCTTTTATTACTCTGATTAAACCTTTGACCTGTGACCTGCTGAGGAAGCATCACATGCTGCTGCTCCATTGGGGCTTGAGGTATTTGAATTTGCTGTCACAGTACCATTTGAACTTGCAGTTGCATTGGCTGTGACTGGGGCCTCTGCAAAACATGGCATTTGTACCTGTTGAATGGGCTGAAAACCTTGCATCTGATTCACATTGCTTTGAAAATTTGGATTATGACCTCTCATTCTCGGTCCTCATGTTTTGAAAATAATTGATATCACTCGTTTGCTGAACAACACCTTCCTGTACTAACATTGGACACTACTGTTTCCAATGTCCGAGCCCTCCGCAAGCGTGACATGGCAACAATCTCTTCATTCCCTGTACATCATTCTGAACCACTACATTAGTCAAATCAGGACTACGGTTCACATTTCCAATTATTCCATGATTATGAAACACCACGTTCCCATGATGCTGTTGTCGCAAAAAACTTCCCTGCATTCCTGTTTGTGCCTCTTTAATCTGCATCACTATTGCCTTTTCTTTTAACTTTCTCTGTTTCAACTTAATCTTGTCACTGCAGTACTTTGCAAACTGCAATACATCATCAATCAGCTTTGCTTGCCAGCAAATCAAATGACTCTTAATAATCTGACTAATTTCACGTCTCAATCCTTCAACAAATCTAAACACAAAATTAATCATGTCTTTCGGCTCAATCATTTCTGTACCAATGTTATGTTTGAACGCCTGCAGCAATCTCTCGTAATATGCATGTATTGACTCTTTCACTTGCTGGGCTGTCCTGTCTATTCTCTGGCAGTCAATATTCTTGGGCGAAATTCTAGTTTTTAAAAATTAATTCACCTTATAGTAATATTTCATTACGTCGGGAGATGGCGCGCCTGTTGCTGGATCTCTCTGAGGTTCTCTCGTCGGCCAATCTATGCTCCTCTTGCATTCAACCCATAAATCTGCTGGGACTACTATCTCTAACAGGGTGTTCAAATCCTCCCACATGCATTTTGTGAGTTTCATAAACCTGTCTGTCTGTTGGTACCATTCTACAGGCTTCTCTCTTAACCTGGGGTAATCATTTGTAAATGACAGAATGTCACTTCTGCTTCAAGGGACATGGACAAAATTCCCTCCTGGAATCTTTCTCATTGGTAGGATTTTCACTGGGTCCTCAACCTGCTGCACAATTTAATCCCTTTCTTTTTGTCTCTTTTCTTCACCCTTCTGGCTTCCCATTTGTCTAATGCTACCCATCTTTGAATCCACTGGATTAATTCCCTAAGGTGAATTTTTATTCCTGGTATTCTCATGTTCTCAAAACTCTCGTAACTTTAGTCTCAAAATCAGATGATATACATACAGAAACAACACTGGTTGACCAAATCTTCTAAATAATCTCAATTTGACCAAAGCATGGATCGCTACATATTCTAGAGTTACAGTACAAATCAATAGCAAGAATAACTGCACAATAGAAATAGCATACATTTAGATTCAGCAAAGAAACAACATCAACTGTTTGTTAATAATTAACAAACATCTTCTGTGGGTCTCCTAGCTAACCTTCTGATTAGAATAGCATGTCTGGGCTTCATGCAAAACAATTTAGTCAACACAAATTCGGAAAAGCATCTAGCTATGGCTCTATCGCTGGGACTGCCAGCATAGTGGTTTGATTTACTTACCTTTATTGTGTTCTTACTCTCCCAGGGATTCGACACACACTAGACTTGTCTAGGGGGAAATTTGTGATTAGCATTCCGCATTCTTAGTATATGGTTTGTGTTGCCCCTAGACCTATTTTCTCCCATTGCATTCTATAGCATTTCCTATTGTTTGCACTATCCTATGCCTAATTGCTTCCCTTATTTTGGTGTCTAGTGTATATATTGTGTATAATACTTACCTCTAGAAGGAGTATTGCCTCTAAGATATTTTTGGTACTGTGTCACCCAAATAAACTACCTTTATTTTTGGTAACACTGAGTATTGCCTTTACTTGTGTATAAGTACTGTGTGACTATAAGTGGTATTGCAGGAGTTTTGCATGTCTCCTAGTTCAGCCTAAGCTGCTCTGCTATAGCTACCTCTATCAGCCTAAGCTGCTAGAATACTACTACATTTCACTAATAAGGGATAACTGAACCTGGTGTAAGGTGTAAGTACCCAAGGTGCCCAATACAAACCAGCCAGCCTCCTACATTGGTGGTGCAGCAGTGGGATAAGTACTTGCAATTGCTTTACCACTTTTGTTGCTGGTGCTTTTCACAAGAAAGGCTTGCTCCTATACTTAGAGCATAGATAGTATATACCTAAAAGTAATTCTCTAACTTTCTAAAAAGTTATTTAAACTTTGCAAACGTTTTACAAAGTTCTGAAAAGTTTTCTTCTTTTCTCTAAAAAGTTAGCTCTGTTATTCTACTAACTTTCTACTCACTTTCCCAAACTTTTTCTCTTTCAATATGTCTTCTGTAGAAGCTACCCCTAGAGTTGTGAAAACAACATATGAAAATCTTAACTTTAAACGTTTGAGGGGTCTTTGTATTTGAAGAAGTTTGGGTTTTGGGAAGTACCCCAATAAGGAATTCCTCTTAAATCTTCTCCTCCAAGACGACCAGGGACTCAACACTGGTCCTGATCAGACAGAGGAAGAGGTAGAGGATGATTCCAACCAGGAAGGCTCAGAGGAGCAAACTGACAATCCTGGGGAGGGCCCTT
Organism: Pleurodeles waltl; assembly: GCF_031143425.1. NCBI lineage: Eukaryota > Metazoa > Chordata > Amphibia > Caudata > Salamandridae > Pleurodeles > Pleurodeles waltl. The sequence goes on along the minus strand of NC_090446.1, from coordinate 638,026,081 downwards.
CCACTGATCTTTCTGTTAACAGGCCCCTAGTATCACTGGTAAGTGGGAAGGGTTCACACACTAGTAGGGCTCCCTTCACCCCTAGAGGCCAGGTCACTAGAGTGACTCCAGTTAGAGAAAGATCAGCCTCTGCACTTTCCCATTTTACCTCTGTTTCAGAGGTATCCCACACATCTAACCCAGAGGACCAGTCCCTAGATAGGGAACTCAGAAAGCTGAGGTTAGAGGAGGCCAGACTGAGGGTATTGCAGCAACAGTTGGCCTTAGACATGGAATCCCTGGCTGTGGAAAAGGAAAGGCAGGGTTTGGGGTTAGTTCCCCATGGTGGCAGCAGCAGTTTCAGACATTAAAATATTAGAGAACCCTCATTTGACTCTAGGAATTTGCATAAAGTTGTCTCTCCTTACAAGGATGGAGAAAACACAATTAAGTGGTTTGCTGCACTTGAGAGAGCCTGAAAAGTTCAGAGGGTCTCTCATGTTCAATGGATTGCTATCCTGTGGCTATCCTTCCCTGGCAAGGGAAGAGACAGACTCCTTATTGTTAGAGAGGATGATGCAGATAATTACCAAATTCTTACAAGTGCACTCATATGGTCTGGGCTTATCCACTGAACAATACAGGATACATTTCAGAGATACCAGAAAGGAGTCATCACAGGATTGGACAGACTTTGTAGACTGTTCAGTGAAGGCCCTAGAAGGTTGGTTAAACGGCAGTGAGGTGACTGACTATGAAAAACTGTATAGCTTAATATCGAGAGAGCATATATTGAATAATTGTGTGTCTGACTTGTTGCATCAGTATCTTTTGGATTCAGATCTGACCTCTCCCCACGAATGGGTAAAGAAGGCAGACAAATGGGTCAGAACTAGGGTGAACAGAAATGTTCATACAGTGGGTGACAAGGACAGCAAGAAGAAGGATGGTAAGTCACATGACAAGGGTGAGGACAAAGATAAAAAACCATCAGAGTCTTCACCAGGCCCACAAAAATCCTCTGGAGGTGGTGGGTCCAAATCATCTTCCCACTATAATAAGAAACCGTGGTGTTATCTGTGTAAAGCCAAAGGTCATTGGCAACTGATCCTCATTGTCCAAAAAGAAACACCAAACCCCCCACCACCACAACCGCTACTGCAACCACTAGTGCCCTTAGTAATAGTAGTGGTGGTGGGAAGAACACTACTAATAGCTAATCAAAGGGTGTAGCTGGGCTCACCATTGACAATGTAGTTAGGGTTGGTCTAGTTTAGGGAGATCACTGAGGTTGTTTTAGTCTCCGATTGTGGCATTGACCTCACCATTTTAGTTCCTTGTCCCCTTAATATGGATAAGTACAAGCAGCTACCCCTGATTAATGGTGTTCAGGTTGAGGACTACGGGGACACAGGTGCCAGTGTCACAATGATGATGGAAAAACTGGTTGCCCCTGAGCAGCACCTACTTGGTCATCAATACCAAGTGACAGACGCCCATAGCAGCACTGTTAGCCACCCCATGGCTGTTGTAAATCTCAACTGAGGGGGGGTGGGGGGGTTACTGGTCCAAAGAAAGTTGTGGTAGACACTGATCTACCTTTAGAATGTCTGCTAGGCAATGATTTGGAGACTTCAGCTTGGGTTGAAGTGGAGTTGGAGGCCCATGCAGCAATGCTGGGCATTCCAAGGCATATATGTGCTCTTACCAGGGCTCAGGCCAAGAAGCAAAGAGGATATGGAAACTTGAATCCAGGAATAATGGACCAAGTGCTCCCAAAAACTAGGGGTCAGAAGGGCAAACACTTGTCCACTATCCTTCCCTCCACAGATGATTCCCTTTTTGAGGAAGAGGAATTCTCTCCCTGTGCAGACCCTACACCAGAGGAGCTGGCAGCTGATACAGATGAGCTTTTGGATGCAGGGGGGGCTGCCAGGGAAGAGCTGAGTGTGGCACAGCAAACCTGTCCAACATTGGAGGTTCTCAGACAGCAAGCTGTCAAACAGCAGAATGGGAATGTCAATGACAGGCACAGAGTTTACTGGGGGAATAATCTCCTCTATACTGAAGCAAGGGACCCTAAACCTGGTGCCACCAGGAGACTGGTCACCCCCCTTCAGTACAGGGAATTCCTCCTAACTCTTGCTCATGACATTCCCTTGGCTGGGCATTTAGGCCAGAGTAAAACATGTGACAGACTTGTTCCACATTTTCACTGGCCCCATATGTCAGAAGACACAAAGGAGTTTTGTCGCTCCTGTGTCACCTGCCAAGCCAGTGGCAAGACTGGTGGCACACCAAAGGTCCCCTCAATCCCACTGCCAGTGGTTGGGGTGCCCTTTGAAAGGGTAGGGATTGATATTGTTGGCCCCCTTGACCCTCCAACAGCTTCTGGCAATAGATTCATCCTTGTGGTGGTGGACCATGCCACAAGGTATCCAGAAGTTATCCCCTTAAGGACCACTACATCACCTGTAGTGGCAAAAGCCCTCCTGGGAATCTTTTCCAGGGTGGGTTTCCCTAAGGAAGTTGTATCAGACAGATGTAGTAACTTCATGTCTGCATACCTCAAGGCAATGTGGAAAGAGTGTGGTGTTACCTACAAGTTCACCACCCCTTATCATCCACAAACTAATGCATTGGTTGAGTGGTTTAACAAAACTCTCAAAGGCATGATCATGGGACTCTCTGAAAAACTCAGAAGGAGATGGGATGTCCTCTTGCCATGCCTCCTTTTCGCCTACAGGGAGGTACCCCAAAAAGGAGTGGGCTACAGCCCCTTTGAACTCCTATTTGGTCACCCTGTTAGGGTGGCCCTTGCTCTTGTTACGGAAGGTTGGGAACAACCTTTAAAACCTCCAAAGCAAGACATTGTGGACTATGTACTTGGCCTAAGATCTAGAATGGCTAAGTACATGAAAAAGGCCACTAAGGACCTTCAGGCCAGCCAAGAGCTCAAAAAGCAATGGCATGACCAGAAGGCTGCCCTGACAGAGTACCACCCAGGACAGAAGGTGTGGGTATTAGAGCCTGTGGCCCCAAGAGCACTCCATGAGAATTGGAGTGGACCCCATCTCATTCTGGAAAAGAAAGGCGAGGTCACCTACCTGGTGGACCTGGGCACTGCTAGAAGCCCCCTTAGGGGGCTTCATGTCAGTCGCCTGAAATCTTACTATGACAGGGATGACTTCACCCTGCTCGTGGCCATAAATGAGGGGCAGGAGGAATAGAGTGACCCTATCCCTGACCACTTCTCCAACACGGAAGCTGATGGCTTAGTGGAAGGAGTGGTTTTTGCAGACTGTCTCACTGCTGAGCAGAAGGAAGACTGTAAAAATCTCCTAGGACAGTTTTCTGAACTCTTCTGAATCACACCTGGAACAACTACTTGGTGTGAACATACAATTGACACTTGGCTTCTGATAGCCCCTGGGCCAGCCCAGTGGTGCTTGTCCCCCAACCGCATAGCAAAGATGGGAAGAGAGAAATGCAGTTTTGTCTGGACTATAGGGGTCTTACTGTAACCAAAATTGATGCTCCCCCTATACCCAGGGCAGATGAGCTAATAGATACACTGGCATCTGCCAAGTATCTAAGCACCTTTGATTTGACTGCAGCGTAATGGCAGATCAAATTGGCAGAGGATGCTAAACCAAAAACTGAATTTTCAACCACAGGGGGACATTATCAATTCACTGATATGCCCTTTGGTTTGGAAAATGCACCTGCCACTTTTCAGAGGCTGGTGAATACAGTCCTCCAAGGTTTGGAAGCTTTCAGTGCAGTATACTTAGATGATATTGCTTTATTTAGCTCCACCTGGGATGAGCATCTGGTCCACCTCTGGAAAGTTGTGGAGGCCCTGCAAAAGGCAGGCCTAACTATCAAGGCTTCAAAGTGCCAGATAGGGCAGGGGTAAATGGTTTATCGGGGCCACCTGGTAGGTGGAGAACAGATTGAACCACTACAGGGGAAGATTCAGACCATTATGGACTGGACTCCCCCTAGTACACAGACCCAGGTCAGAGCCTTCTTAGGTCTCACTGGGTATCACAGGTGGTTCATTAAGAACTATGGCTCCATTGATGCCCCTCTAATGACCCCACCAGTAAGAAAATTCCCTAAAGGGTATTGTGGACAGCTAGCTATCAGAAAGCTTTTGAGGAGCTTAAGCAGGCAATGTGCTCTGCACCTGTCTTGAAGAACCCAAACTACTCCCAAAAATTAATTGTCCAAACAGATGCTTCTGAATTAGGGGTAGGGACTGTACTATCACAACTTAACTCAAAGGGCCAGGATCAACCTGTTGCTTTTATCAGCAGGAGGTTGACCCCTAGAGAAAAGCGTTGGTCTGCCACATAGAGGGAGGCCTTTGCTGTGCTCTGGGCCTTGAAGAAGCTGAGATCCTATTTGTTTGGGACTCACTTCATTGTTCAAACAGACCACAAACCTCTATTATGACTTAAACAAATGAAAGGTGAAAACCCTAAATTGTTGAGGTGGTTCATTTCCCTCAGGGGATGAACTTTACAGTGGAACATAGACCTGGGAGTACCCACTCCAATGCAGAAGGACTCTCCAGATATTTCCACTTAGACAATGAAGACTCATCTGGGCAAGGTTAGCCTTATTGTCCCTCGTTTGGGGGGGGGGGGGGTTGTGTGGGAAAGTACCATCTTTCTTGGCATGTTACCCCCATTTATGCCTGTATGTCAGTAGGTTTTTGCCTGTCTCACTGGGATCCTGCTGGTCAGGACCCCAGTGCTCATAGTTTATGGCCTAATGTGTGTGTCTGTATAGTGCTTAACTGTGTCACTGAGGCTCTGCTAATCAGAACCTCAGTGCGTATGCTCTCTCTGCTTTTACATTTGTCACTATAAGCTAGTGACTTAATTTACCAGTTTCAATTGCCACACTGGAGCCCCTTTATAAGTCCCTAGTATATGGTACCTAGGTACCCAGGGCATTGGGGTTCCAGGAGATCATTATGGGCTGCAGCCACATATGAGGAGCTCAGACAAACCCTTCCACAGGCCTGCCATTGCAGCCTGTGTGAAATAGTGCACACATTATTTCACACCCATTTTCACTGCACTTAAGTAACTTATAAGTCACCTATATGTCTAATGTTCATTCAATGAAGGCTAGGTCCAAAGTTACTAAGTGTGAGGGCACCCTTGCTCTAGCAAAGGTGCCCCCACATAGTTCAGGGCCAATTCCTGGAACTTTGTGAGTGCAGGACGCCATTACACATGTGCACTACATGTAGGTTAATACCTATATGTAGCTTCATAATGGTAACCCCGAATATGGCCATGTAAGGTGTCTAAGATCATGGAATTGTCCCCCATTCCAAATCTGGCATTGGGGAGCCAATTCCATGCATCCTGGGGGCTCCACCACGGACCCCAGTACTGCCCAAACCAGCTTTCTGAGGCTTGTAATGCAGCTACAGCTGCTGCCACCTCACAGACAGGGTTCTGCCCTCCTGGAGTCTGAGCAGCTCAGTCCCAGGAAGGCAGAACAAAGCATTTTCTTTGGGAGCAGGATGTTACACCCTCTCCCTTTGGAAATAGGTGTTACAGGCTGGGAAGGGGTAGCCTCCCCCAGCCTCTTGAAATGCTTTGAAGGGCACAGATGGTGCCCTCCTTGCATAAACCAGTCTACACCGGTTCAGGGACCCCTTTTCCCTGCTCTGGCATTAAACTGGACAAAGGAAAGGGGAGTGACCACTCCCCTGTCCATCACCACCCTAGGGGTGGTGCCCAGAGCTCCTCCAGTGTGTCCCAGACTTCAGACATCTTGCTTTGCAAGGTGTGGGGGCTCTCTGGAGGCCAGCAGGTGAGGTCAGAGACCCCTCCTGATAGGTCCATACCTACTAAGGTAGCTGATCCTCCTCTCAGGGCTATTTAGGGTCTCTCCTGTGGGTTCTCTTCAGATTCCACTCGCAAGTTTCCAGCAGGAATACTCTGCAACTACTACTTCATCCTCTGATCTCGGATCAACCACAGCCTGCTCAAGGAACCGCTGTAACAGCAACAAAGTATCCAGAAGGGATACTTTTCTTCTGCAACTTCAGCTCCAGCTAGCAACTGCAACAGTTTCCACGGTGTGCACGCACTGAGGACTCCCTGTCTTCACCCTGCACCAGAAGGACCGAAGAAATCTCCTGTGGGGTGATCGAATCACCCCTGCTGAAGCAGGCACCTTCTAAGTCGATGACCGGTTCTCTTGGACTCCTCTCCTGGCGACGAGTGTGCTCCTTGGAACACAGAGCATGGACCCTATCGACACAGACTTTCCTGAGGTCCTGATGTCCCAATTTGGAGGAGGTAAGACCTTGCCTTCCCCGAGAACGACAGTACCCCTGTGCACCGCATCTTCTTCACCTCCTGAGGCCTCTGTGCACTATTTGCAAAATTCCTTCATGCACAGCCTGCCCATGTTCCCCACACTCTATCCTGCGACGCTCAGTTCGCTGAGTTATTCTCCGGTGGTGTGGGACCTTCCTTTGTAGAGCTGCACCAACTGCATTTTGCACCTCCTTTGTCCCCGTGTCCTGGGACTCCGTGGGTGCTATCTGGTGCTCTAAGGGCTCTCTGAAGTGCTGAGAGAGTTGAGGCCCCAGGTCCCTCCTGGGTCCAGATAGTGCCTACTTGATGCAAAAAGCTACTTTGCCGGAACCAAGGCTTGTTGGAGGAATCCAGCGCGAAAACTCACCTGCATCCAACTTCACTCCATGGGACATCCAGTGCATCACGCAGGAACCCGCTGACATCTTCCTAGGGTGCATTTCTGCAGTCTTCGTCCGACCGGGGACTCTTCTTTTGCACCCTCTTCTGGGTTGGCAGGGGCTCCTGTCCTTCCTGGAACTTCTTTGGACTTCTGGACTTCCTCTGCATGTCTTCAAATCCAGGAATCCACCATTTGTTGTTTGCAGATTTGGTTGGTTCTTGCAATAACTCTAATCACGACTTAATTTGTGTCCTAAGGAAACTTGCAGTACTTTACTCCTGCTTTTCCAGGCTCTGGGGTGGTGTAATTTACTTACCTTTACTGTATTCTTACTCTACCAGTGATTCTGCACACACTACACTTGTCTAGTGGGGAATTTGTGATTCGCATTCCACTTTCTCTGTATATGGTTTGTGTTGCCCCTAGACCAATTTCTACCATTGCATTCTATAGCATTTCCTATTGTTTGCACTATCCTATGCCTAAGTACTTACCACATTTTGGTGTCTAGTGTATATATTGTGTATAATACTTACGTCCAGAAGGAGTATTGCCTCTAAGATATTTTTGGTACTGTGTCACCCAAATAAACTACCTTTATTTTTGGTTACACTGAGTATTGTCTTTACTTGTGTATAAGTACTGCGTGACTATAAGTGGTATTGCAGGAGCTTTGCATGTCTCCTAATTCAGCCTAAGCTGCTCTGCTATAGTTACCTCTATCAGCCTAAGCTGCTAGAACACTACTACATTTCACTAATAAGGGATAACTGGACCTGGTGTAAGGTGTAAGTACCCAAGGTACCCACTACAAACCAGGCCAGCCTCCTACATCGGGTCCCCGTGGAGTGGCTGGCAGGCGCTGAGGCAGCTCAGAAAGGGGCTCTGGGAATACAGGCAGCCCGACATGCACAGAATGTTTGACACTGCCTTGTGGTTGAGAAGCCTGAGTTGGGAATTGAAACAAACTGGAGCAGGGGGCTGTGGCTGTGGCTGAAGCGGGGGGCCCCACTATTTGGACATTGCGAGTTACTGGAGGAGAGCAGCGGGGGGGGGGAGGTACAAGACAACTGGAACCTCACCTGCGCAAGAAACACCATAGCTGGGCCATCACACTTCGTATTTGACCCCCTGACAGTGTGAATCCTACGGTGCTCGATTGAACTGTGGGTGGGCAGAGGCCCTGCATGCAACACACCATTTATTATTTACATGACTGGAATGAGCAGAGCAGAGATGTGATGTGAGGGCAGCTGCAACATAAACCCATCTTAGCAGGTACAAGAGCAGCGCAAGAGGGGTGCAGAGGGGGAGTCACTGGACAGGCAGTCCCACTGAACCATCAAATTCAAATACTGAATTCCCCATTTGTCTACACCTACTGAGGGAATCGACCTGGTTTGAGGAGGGCTAATGTTAGACGATGTTCATAGCACCTGCCTGGAGGCATAGTGCAGCATAGGTGCTGACACAACCATTAAGTTACAATGAAGAAGGTGGACAACCAACAGTCGCCGCTCACTTTTAAAGCCAAATGCACCAACAGGCCCACACGAGAAGTGTCACCAAGAGGGGAACAAGATAACCCAGCAAGAGAAAGCAGATCATTGGAAGCCACACTGCTTGCAATGCAACGTAGTCTGCAATCGATCAACAGCAAAATAGATACACTCAATGTACGCATGGATCAAATGGCAACCAAACTCGATTGACATGAGACAGGCATAACAGAGGCAGGACAACGAATATCCCCCACTGAAGATACGCTACGGAGCACTAGGGAAACATGTCTGAACATGGAGAAGGTGATAGCCATTATTCAAGCGAAGAATGAAGATCTTGAAGCGAGATCCTGTAGAGATAATATTCAAATCTACTAATACGGGAAAATGGAAATCTTAGTGATGTATTTGGGGCTGAACAGTTTTCCAATATGTTGATTGTTGACCAGGCCCATAGGTCATTAGGAGCACATCCTAATGCTGCAGACGTGGTGGCTGTGACGTGGGCTGGGTTCAGCATAGCCTCATCATACCCTACATATGCCTGAGGGGTTATTATGTTAATTAAGAAGGGGGTGCAATTTGAGCCAATGCTTTCAGAGAGAGATGAGCAGGGATGCTATGTTCTGGTGCAGGTCAAGCTGTGTGGTACCATGGCCACTATGCTCAATACATATGGCCCCAAAAACAGACGACCCTTGGTTTATCCTGCACATCTGGATTCGATTGCATGTGCTGCCAACTATACTGTTGCTGTGGGAAGGGGATTTCAATCTGTGCCTGGATCCAGAATTAGACATGTCAGCGACATCCAGCAGATAGGATAAGCGAACTGCCAATATTATGAGAGAATACATATTGGAGTATGGAGGCATAGATGTCTGCCAGCTGTGGGAGTTGGGGAGGGTACCAGTGTGTCCTGAGTCCATGGCTTATAGTCCCGGATAGATTACTGGCTACTTACCATGGACATGCAGGGATGGATGGGAGAGGTGCGCTATCTTCCCCACTGTCTTCACCCTGTCAGATCACTCACCAGTGTATATGTCACTGCACATTCCCACACATGTCCTGCTGGAGGCTGCCCCATGTGGCCTTACTAGCTCATGGGGTCCGAGGGATGGTCAGGGAGGCCAGAATGGAGTACTTTCTACTTAATAAAGACTCAGTGGTGAGTGATGGTGTACTCTGGGAAGGGATCAAAGTCACTATAAGTGGGGTCTGCATATGGGCACAGGCGGGTATACTGAAAGATATTCGATCCAGGTTGCGAACTATTGAAAATACTTTATAGGAGCTGGAGCAGGATGACGTAGCCAAACCATCCCCTGACACACTAGCACATATCCAGGAACAGTTGACTGAATATAATGAGGCAGCTGAAAGTGAGATACAACACCGGTCAAGGAGGCACGTTGCTCACGCATATGGAGAGAGAGGTAGGCCCGGGAGTACTTTGGCCAATAATCTTAAAACCAATAACGCCCCAACTCATGTGGAGCAGGTAGTTAAATCAGATGGCGAGACATGTTATGACACTAGATCCATCCTATAACAATTCTCTTGATGATTTTATGCTGCACTATATGGGCCCAGGGAGACGGCAACGCAGCGGATGTAAACAAACATCTGGATGATATTGTACTAGCATGGCTTTTGGTGGGGCAAAAGGAATATCTAAGTCAGCCATTCACAATTGATTAAACAAATGAAGCCATCAAAGAATTACCAAATGGTAAATCCCGTGGGTTAGATGGCCTACCAGGTGAGTTTTACAAAGAATATGCAGACCTATTAGCCCCTTATCTCCTGCAACTATTTGAGGATGTTTACATGCCACATTGCCTAACTCCAACCCAGAGAGAGGTGCTTGTTGTCACATTCCTGAAGCCTGATACGCTGCCAGAGCACTGCGAATCATATAGGTTCATTCATCATTAATACAGACACTAAAATTCTGGCCAATCTAGTAGTTGCAAGGTTATTTTCTTTGATGCCCAACATGGTCCTGCGGAGTGAGGCAGGATTTGTCCCCTTTCGACGTACGAACCAAAATCTGCGTACGCTCTTCGCCCTGTCACAAAATTTAGATCCCTCCATGAAGGCAGCGGTAGTCCTACTGGACGCTGCCAATGCATTTGACTCTGTTACCTGGCCTTACGTGTTCACCATTCTAGAGAGGATGGGATATATAAAATTGATCTGGCTGCTGTACACTGAGCCGGTAGCTAGGATCCGTGTCAGCGATGTGGTCTCTGACACCTTTACGGTGTGTAGGGGTCTCCTATCACCAATACTATTTGGACTAGCCGTGGAGCCATTGGCCTGCTTCATTAGGCAGCGACATGCTGCAGCGTCCCTTAGATTTAAACAGAGCCCACTGGCCATATCACTTTATGGGTACAATATGGTGCTCATGTGCAGGACCCCGGAACTCATCTAGTTGCTCTTATACGAGAATATGTTGCGTTTGAATGGGAGTCAGGCTTGACTACTGACTAGGAGAAAACATGTGTTACCGCAAAAAGTACAGAGAGGTTTCTCATAGAGTACACTCTGCAGTAGTGTAAGTACCCAAAAAGATATTAGGGTGTCTGGGTGCACAGGGATTCCGAGCTGGTGACCCGATAAAATTATGACACAGCAATTACCCAGTTGAAGATCTTATACAGCGCTGGTCTCGTCTTCAGCTATCACTGGCAGATCGGATAGCAGTGATAAAAATGAATATATTGCCCCAATTCCTATACTTATTTGTAAACATGCCAAACCCCCTCATGCAAGCCTTTTTCAAGGCATTACAATCCCTGTTACCAACATTGACCTGGGCTGGGAAACAACCACGGATTGCCTGGAGGCACCAAGCACTTCCCTTTGCACAAGGCAGCTTTAACACCCCAGATTTCTACCTTTACTATTTGTGTGGGCTGGCAGAACACGCACATTACTGGGCACACTCTGAACAATACATGCCACATCTAGCAGTGAAACAAGACTCTGCGTACCCCATGCCACTGGCCAGTGGCGGCCGGCAGCTTTAGGAGGGAGGGGGGCAGGCGGGAAGCATACACACACACACAGGGGGTCATCACAACATTGGCGGTAAAAGCCGCTTACCGCCGTGCAGAAGACCGCCAACACACCGCCGTGGCCGTGGAATTCCTCCACAGCTATTATGACCCACAGCTCGGAATCCGCCAAAATCTAGACACCCACAGAAGTCCGCCACACCAAAGGTCAGAGATAAACTGGCGATAACAAAACCGACACCGTCATGCCAACAGGGATACGCCCACACTATCATGACCCACGAATCCATGCAGCGGTCTTTCAACCGCGGTATTCCATTGGTGGTACACACCGCTGCGCTCAAAATACACACACATTTACAAAACACTACCACATTGGACAAATCGAAATACACACACCTGATACACATACACACACCACTCCCACACACCCAATACAATATAAAACACACACCCACATCAGCCACAAACCCCTATGAGAACAATTGCGACATAAGGCCAGAGAGACACACCACCAGAATCAACACTAGCATCCACAGGCACTCAACACCATCACTCACACAACATCCATGCACCTCACACAACACACCTCGAAATATCACCCCACACATCACAACACACACCATCCCACACATCACCCACACCACCCCATGGAACGCAAAGACACCCCAGGTTTTCTGAGGAGGAGCTCAGGGTCATGGTGGAGGAAATCATCCGGGTAGGGCCACAGCTATTCGGATCACAGGTGCAGCAGACGTCCATTGCTAGGAAGATGGAGCTATGGCGGAGAGTCGTGGACAGGGTCAACGATGTGGGACAGCACCCAAGAACTAGGGATGACATCAGAAAGAGGTGGAACGACCTACAGGGGAAGGTGCGTGCCGTGGTCTCAAGACACCAGATTGCGGTTCAGAGGACTGGCGGCGGACCCCCACCTCCTCCCCCAGAACTAACAACATGGGAGGAGCAGGTCTTGGCTATACTGCATCCTGAGGGCCTCGCAGGAGTAGCTGGAGGAATGGACACTGGTAAGTCAAACCTGTAACTACCATATCCCCCACCCTACCTGCATGCTATCACATATCCCCACCCTCGCCCTCACCCCCATCACTCCAACTCCTCACATATGTCCCACTATCACAAACCACACATCCCAAACCCAAGCCCTGCATGCAACACCAAAGCATGGACACCCATCACCAAAGCATGTCCACTGCACATACCCATACACCCCCCTAAACCATAATCACAGAAGGTCCCACACAAGATTGGAAGCACTGGGGTACAGGGTGACCCACCCATTGCACACCATGGCACACACAGATGCAATAATCATGCCTTTTCACCCCTGCAGGCCCCCTACCCAATGTCACCAGACAGGAGGGTCCAGACATCTCCACTCCACCCACAGAAGAGGCCCACAGTGATGACAGCAGCTCTGTCCAACTGGATCAAGATGACCAGCCCGGCCCATCTGGGACCTCAGGACAGTCGGTTCCCCTCACACTGGCACAGGCCACTACAGAGCTTCCCCCCTCTGGAAACACCAGCACTGCACCCACCCAGCGGGCCCATCCCTCTGTCCCCAGGACACGTCAAGCAGCAGTGTGTCCACCACTACAGGGAACCCAACCTAACCCACCACCCCAAAAACACCAGGGACCTGGGGGCAGTGGCAGTGGGCACACAGTTCAGGGGACAGAGGCCCAGGAACACAGGGGAACTGGGAGGGCTGCTGTGCGACAGGGGGAGGACAGGCCCAGGGAACCCACTGTCCACGAGGCCCTCTCCAACATCATGGGAGCCTACCACCATTCCCAGGAGACGATGGCAACGGTACTGGCCAAGTTTCAGGAGACCCAGCGGCTGCAGGAGGAACAGTATTTGGGGTTCAGTGAGAAACTCAAATCCATCAATTCCACCCTGGACGCCATTGTAGGGGTGCTGAAGGAACTCGTCAACACCAGGAGGGACACTGTGGCACAACAAGGGGCCCCTGACACTAGCCTGGACGATGAACTGCCCACCACCTCTGCCGGCACTAGTGGACAGGAGGCACCGCCACAGGACCACGACACCAGCACCCCACCCCCTGCAGATGGAGAACCACCCTGCAAGCGGTCCCTGAGATCCAGGACAAAGACAGAGAACAATGCCAAGACCCCAGCCAAGAAATGAGACCACCCTGATTGTCATCCTTCTGTCCCAGTTTGTCATCCTATCCATACTTAAACTGCCCTAGCTCCACTTCCTATGCCCCTTTGGACAATGCAGCTGTGAGACTAATAGACTGGACTCAGCCATGGACATTTTACAACCCCCTCCACTATTTAGCACTTAAATAAACACCGTTAAATCACAAAACTATCTGGAGTCAGTCTGTGCTTTTGAAAATGTGTATTTGCAATAACTGTGGAAAAATGCTATATCCAATGTAATGTCAACATACCTATGTCACACAGCTCTAGTCCATGCGGAAACAAAGCAGAGGTCACACAGTGGGACCCACATCTGTGAAATCGAAAGGGAAAGTGACAACTCAGTGTCCATACACTGGGTGAAAATGACAGACAGATGAGAGGTAGACAAATTAAATCAGATGTAGCAGGCAGTGTTGTCTTCTTACCTGTGTCTCACTGGAAGTATTGCTGGATCACCGTGTTCCTGTTGTCCATGTCCTCTTCTTCTGCTTCCTCGTCTTCACTGTCCACAGGCTCCACAGCTGCCACAACACCTCCATCTGGACCATCCTCCTGCAGAAAAGGCACCTGTCGTCGCAAAGCCAAGTTGTGAAGCATACAGCAGGCCGCAATGATCTGGCACACCTTCTTTGGTGAGTAGAATAGGGAACCACCTGTCTTATGGAGGCACCGGAACCTGGCCTTCAGGAGGCCTAAGGCCCTCTCTATAATCCTCCTAGTTCACTCATGGGCCTCATTGTAGCGTTCCTCTGCCCTTGTCCTGGGATTCCTCACTGGGGTCAGTAGCCATGACAGGTTGGGGGTAACCAGAGTCACCTGCAAATGGCGAAGGACAACTATTAGACACACACTAACTCTTAGGGACATCCCGAGACCCAGACACCTAGTCACACTGTATTGGGTCCATATCCTCACCTAATAGCCACACACAGTGCCTCTGGAGTTGCCCCATCACATAAGGGATGCTGCTATTCCACAGAATGTAAGCGTCATGCACTGAGCCAGGAAACTTGGCATTTACATGGGAGATGTACTGGTCGGCCAAACACACCATCAGCACATTCATAGAATGGTAACTCTTCCAGTTCCTGTACACTTGTTCACTCCTGCGGGGGGACCAAAGCCACATGTGTCCCATCAATGGCACCTATGATGTTGGGGATATGTCCCAGGGCATAGAAGTCACCTTTCACTGTAGGCAAATCCTCCACCTGAGGGAAAACGATGTAGCTGCGCATGTGTTTCAGCAGGGCAGACAGCACTCTGGACAACACGTTGGAGAACATAGGCTGGGACATCCCTGATGCAATGGCCACTGTTGTTTGAAAAGACCCACTTGCTAGGAAATGGAGTACTGACAGGACCTGCACTAGAGGGGGGATTCCTGTGGGATGGCGGATAGCTGACATCAGGTCTGGCTCCAACCGGGCACACAGTTCCAGGATTGTGGTACGATCAAGTCTGTATGTGACAATTACATGTCGCTCCTCCATTGTCGAAAGGTCCACCAGCGGTCTGTACACCAGAGGATGCCGCCATCTCCTCACCTACCCCAGCGGACGTGCTCTATGGAGGAGAACAGCGAGCAGAGAGTCAATCAACACTGAGGTACGTAAACACAACTTTATAGCAAAATGTTTGAAAATCGATATATGGCTGTATTAGTTTTTAAGCAAGGCCTAGATATGTGTGACGCAGTCAAAATTAATGCCATGTGGCCCCCTGAATTGGCGGCTGCCTGACCTGTAATGTGGGACAAGGGGATATGAGGTAACTGCGCTGGCGTTGTACACCGTCGCGGTAAGCGCAATCCTGCATTGGTTAACATTGGACCCTATGGGTTCCAGGAGCCAATGACGATGTACGCCGGCGGTTATGGTACGCACCGCCGCGGACGTCACAGCCATTTTCTCTCTGTTCAATCACTTGATACCTGATCTTCGACAGGAGAGGACCTACACTGCAAGTGCTGCTGTGACCTCAGTCTGGAAGAGACAATGGCTCATGTGTCTGGGGAAAGGGCCCCTACCTTCAGCATGGAGGAGTTGGAGAAACTAGTGGATGGGGTCCTCCCCCAGTACACGCTACTCTACGGTCCTCCAGACAAACAGGTAAGAGGTAAGTACACTGTGAGCATGCCGATTGGGCAATGCCTGTGTAGAGTGGTGTTGATGAAAGATGGGGGGGGAGAATGAGGCGTGCATGATACGACGGTGAGTGCATGTGTGTCATGGCAAGGGTAGGGATGCGGGCCAATGACTGTGATGGTGCAGACGGTTATATCTTCTCCTTTTCCCCTGTACTACCCCTGTAGGTCAGCGCCCACCAGAAGAAGGATATTTGGTGTGCCATCGCCAAGGAAGTCTGGACCCTGGGGGTCCACCACAGACGGAGCACCCACTGCCGTAAAAGATGGGAGGACATTCGCCGCTGGAGCAAGAAGATGGCGGAGGCCCAGCTGGGGATGGCCTCCCAACATGGGAGTTCCGGATCCTGGCGGTGGCGTATCCGGAGTTGGATGGGCGCTTGAGGGCATCACAGCAGCCACAAGGGGGTGAGTACACTCTCATTCTGCTGATTCAGCGCGCATTGTAGGTGTCTGGGTGGGGGAGGTAGGCTGTGGGTTCCCCTAGGCCAGGGCGAGTTTAGTAGGCAAGGTCCCTTCTTAAGGCAGGCCCTGTGGCACCCCACCCCACCTGTGTTCACAGCCAACTACACCTAGTCAGGCTCCTGTGACTTCCATGTGTGCAGCAATCGGGCATAGGCCTTGTAACCTATGTCCCTGTGATTAATTAGGGAACTCTAAGTGCACAGCGTAGTGCAGGGGGCTTCTGTGTCTGTAGTGTCCGCCAACTGTAGCGGTATTGGATGCACTCAACATGTCTTTCTTCTGTCTCCCCCCCCACTTTTTGTGGTCTCCCTGTTCTTGTGTGCATTAGCATCATCAGGCGGAGGAGCAGTGCCACCGGAGCAGGAGGGAGCTGCATCCCACATGGCCCTAGAGGGCGACACAACGGAGTCAGAAGCCACCAGTGGGACGGAGGGCGAGGGGAGCTCCACGGCGGGGACTGGAGCTGAGACCAGCAAAACGGACTCCTCCTCTGATGGGAGCTCCCTTGCGGTGACGGGCCCCTCTGTGCCCACCGCATCTACAGGTACAGCCGCCACCCCCCCTACCTGCACCGTCCTCCCAGCAGCCCCTCAGCGTGTGCCCCGTGGTCGCTCACCCAGGAGGGTGGGCATGTCCTTCACCCCAGGCACCTCAGGCTCTGCCCCAGTCAGCCCTGCTGCCCTAAGTGAGGAGGCCATTGACCTCCTCAGGTCCCTCACTGTTGGGCAGTCTACCATTTTGAATGCCATCCAGGGTGTAGAGAGGCAGTTGCAACAGACCAATGCATACCTGGAGGGCATTCATTCTGGTCAGGCAGCCCAACAGCGAGCTTTTCAGACTCTGGCCTCAGCACTGATGGCAGCCATTGTCCCTGTCTCTAGCCTCCCCCCTCCAACTTCCTCCACCCAGACCCAAACCCCTGTACCTCAGCCTATCCCAAGCACACCAACAGACCAGCATGCACACACGTCAACACACAAGGGAAGCTCAGGCAAACATGAGCACCACACATCCCACAGGCACTCACGCAAGCATCATACACATGCAGACATACCAACATCCACTGCCTCCACTGTGTCCCCCTCCACCTCGTCTCCCTCCTCCCTCCCAGTCTCGTCTCCACTCACACCTGCATGCACTACATCTTCAGCCACTACCTCCATCACCAGCACACCCACCACTGCACCCCGCTCACGTGCAGTCACCAACCCCACTACCATTCACACATCCCCTGTGTCCTCTCCCAGTGTGTCTGTGAGCCCACCTTCCAAGGTACACAAACGCAGCCACACACCCACCCAACAGCCATCCACCTCACGACAGCCTCCAGCCCATGCACCTTCACCCAAAGTCAGCAAACGTACACCTCCTACAACCACTACCTCTTCCTCCACTCCCAAACCCCCTCCATCTACCCGTCCCAGTGTGTCCCAAAAACTTTTCCTGTCCAACCTTGACCTCTTCCGCTCACCTCCCCCACCCCTTCAGTCTCCTAGGGCCCGCCTTTCCAGGTCCCAACCCAGCACCTAAGCCACAACATCTGCGTGAACAGTGGTGCCAGTAGTAACCGGCTTCTGGAGTGCGCCAAACAGCAGGGCAGCCAGTGTGCCAAGGAGCCAGACCACGGACAGTCCCCCACCTCAAAAGCACAAAAAGTTGGCCAGTGCCCGGCGGGAGAGAGGCAAAACATCTACCACCAAAGCCTCTCCCAGGGGTACAGTTGGGAGTGTGAAGACAGCTGTGCCACCATCCAAGGTGGGGAAGGGGCACAGAAAAATAGGCAAGTCGGTGAAAACCTGCACGGCGGACATGACTGCCACCAGCACCGCTGCCAAGGACACTGCTGCCACCAGCACCGCTGAACAGGACACTGCCGCCACCAGCACCGCTGCCAAGGACACCGCCGCCACAAGCACCGCTGTCAAGACACCGCCGCCACAAGCACCGCTGAACAGGACACCGCCGCCACAAGCACCACTGAACAGGACACCACCGCCACCAGCACCGCTGCCAAGGACACCACCGCCACCAGCACCGCAGGCCAATGAGCGCCAAAGCCTTCGATGCTACTGAGGCCACCACGAGCAGGATGAATCACTATGGGCACAAGGCCCACTCCAGAACCAGTGGAGATTTACATCCACTACCTCTGTCCTTGGCAGGATGAAGCACTCTGGGCACAAAGCCCCCTCCAGAACCAGTGGAGATTTACATCCACTACCTTTGTCCTTGGCAGGGTGAAGCACGCTGGGCACAAAGCCCCCTCCAGAACCAGTGGAGTAAGGCATCCACTACCTCAGTCCTTGGCAGGATGAAGCACTCTGGGCACTAAGCCCCCTCCAGAACCAGTGGAGATTTACACCCACTACCTCTGTCCTTGGCAGGATGAAGCACTCTGGGCACACAGCCCCCTCCAGAACCACCAGTGGAGTAAGGCATCCACTACCTCTGTCCTTGGCAGGATGAAGCACTCTGGGCACAAACCCCCCTCCAGAACCAGTGGAGATTTACATCCACTACCTCTGTCCTTGGCAGGATGAAGCACTCTGGGCACAAATCCCCCTCCAGAACCAGCGGAGTAAGGCATCCACTTGTGAGACTGTGGCTTTGCACTCCCCAGGATGCAGCAGTGGACAACCCACCCACTGGAACGACTTGAGAGACTGTGGCTTTGCACTCCCCAGGATGCAGCAGTGGGAAACCCACCCACTGTAAAGACTTGTGAGACTGTGGCTTTGCACTCCCCAGGATGCAGCAGTGGGCGAACCACCCACTGAAAAGACTTGATAGACTGTGGCTTTGCACTCCCCAGGATAAAGCAGTGGGCAACCCACCCAGTGGAAAGACTTGTGAGACTGTGGTTTTGCACTCCCCAGGATAAAGCAGTGGGCAACCCACCCACTGGAAAGACTTGATAGACTGTGGCTTTGCACTCCCCAGGATAAAGCAGTGGGCAACCCACCCACTGTAAAGACTTGTGAGACTGTGGCTTTGCACTCCCCAGGATACAGCAGTGGGCATGGAGCCCCCTCATGGATCTGGCATCGTGCACTCATCCGGCTGAGGTGCCCCCCTTCGCTTCCCCCTGAGGTGCATGTTGTATTTCTATCTGATGCCCCAGCAGTGTTCTCTCCATTTTGATTGGGTATTGAGTGTGGGCCTCACCCATGCATTTTGGGCCCAGTGGTCCACGGACTATGATGGTGGAATACCTTGGACTTGTATTCTGGTGTATATATTTGTTTATAGTGTAAATATATATATATATTTTTGATTACTGTATTTGAATAGATTACAAACGTTTGACTCATTTCCTTTTGTCCTTTCATTCTTCCAGGGGGGTTAGGGGTTGTAAATGTAATGTATCTACATGTACTTGTGTGTGTGTTGTAGTGGGTGAGGGTGGGGGTGGGAGTGTTGCGTGTTGCGTGTTGCATGTGTGTGTCACTCTTTTTTCCCTCCCCCCTCCCCTGTGTCGTTGGTGC
This sequence comes from Pleurodeles waltl, assembly GCF_031143425.1. Taxonomy (NCBI): domain Eukaryota; kingdom Metazoa; phylum Chordata; class Amphibia; order Caudata; family Salamandridae; genus Pleurodeles; species Pleurodeles waltl. Next base: position 638,006,539 of record NC_090446.1, on the reverse strand, counting down.
AGTACTCACGTGGTCTTCGCCGCTTTCTTTGTTGTTCCTGGTAGAGGAGCAGGAAGATAAAGGCTGGGAGTATCTGGAGCTCGGGTTCCATGGCGTCCTGATTCCTCGTGGGTTGGGTAGAGGTGAGCGTTTTCCCTTCCAAGTCCTGTTTCCATCGTGTTTTTGTTTGCGGTGAATCCGCCCCGGAAAAGGTGGCGGATTGGCCTGTTGTTATACAGTGGGCGGAACCTTGTCTTCTGCCTGTCTGTTGGTGGTTACCGCCACGGTGTTTGTTTGTACCGCCGTGGCGGTCTGAGTGTTAAAGTGGCTGTCTATGTTGGCGGTTTCCGCCACGGTCGTGATTCAATTTTTTTAACCGCAGGCCTGTTGGCGGTTTTACCGCCGCTTTAACACCGACCGCCAGGGTTGTAATGACCCACACACACTCATTCTTTCATACACAGACATGCACGCATGCACATCCCTTAACAACACTCATAACATTCAAACATGCACCCACACGCCAAACATTTATTTTAAAACATTACACACACACATACACACACACTTTCAGCCTCGAGGTCCCAGGAGGGTTGGGACTGCTGCCTTTCCTCATTGGCTGACTTATGTCAGCCAATGAGGGAAGGCAGCAATCCCAGCCTCGTGACAGAGTGGGATGGGGTCAGTCAGACTGCTGACCCCACCCCACTCTGTGACGAAGTGTCACTGATTGACACTTGCCCTGGGTGCTTCAGGGCTTAAACCTGAAGCGCCCAGGTTGAAGTCAATGGGTGACGCTTTCCTCGTCACCCAGGGGAGGGCCACAAGGCACCTTTGCTGAGCCGAGGAGGTCACGCCCATAGGAGCTGTGACCTCCTCAGCCCAGCAAAGTTCAGCTCAGGCAGCCGGGAGTCTGCGCAAATCGCGCATGTCTCACTCCTGGCTGTCTGAGCTGAAAATGAAGAGTGTCTGTCAGGCTGACCTTTGTTCAGCCTGACAGACACTCTTCATGAGGGGCAAAAGGTGGGGGGAGGGGCCCCTCTGCCCGAAAGTACGGGCCGCGTCTGCCACTGGCTTCATTACTATCACATAGATAATTCGATGTGGTCCTATTAACTGTACTCTGTGGGCTTCGCAGGCAACTGGAGCCAGGACGGTTAAAGGCCCCTAGTATGCACCTGCGTTGGCGATTGCATATCATTCCTATTTGTCCATAACTTAGGAGCCGAAAGCCCTGAGTCCCCTTAAGGGAGTAGGCCTTAGGACGGTGGGGAGCTTTTTCCAGAAGAATGTTTTATTCATTTTGCAGCACTGCCGCAGAAAAGTCGCGGCTCCCCACTCATGCATTTCACATACTTGCGACTACAAACAGCCCTGAAAGAACACTAAGGGGCATGTTTATACTCTGTTTGCGCCGAATGTGCGTCAAAACTTTTGACGCACATTCGGCGCAAACCGTGCCCCATATTTATACTTTGGCGCCCGACCCCGCGGACGTCAAAATTCCATCATGTGCGTCCTTTTTTGGAAGCGGGAAACTGCCTTGCGTTAATGATATGCAAGGTAGGCGTTCCCTTCCAAAAAATGACTTTAAGGCCAGTGCGCCCCCCTACATGCCACTATGCCCAATGACCATGCCCAGGGGACATAAGTCCCCTGGGCATGACCATTGGGCAAGGGGGCATGACTCCTGTCTTTGCTAAGACAGGAGTCATGTCAATGGGGATTGTGCGTAAAAGAAAAATGGCGCAAGTCAGATTTTAGCCTCAGACCTGACTTGCACCATTTTTTGACGCACAACCCCCATTTTCCCATAGGCCGCCGCTGCCTGGTGTGAGTCATTTTTTTTTACTCAGACCAGTCTGCAGCGCCGGCTAACGTCATTCCATAAATAAGGCGCCCACATGGTGCGTTGGAATGGCGTAATCCGGCGGTGAAATTTTTGACGCACAACTACGTTGGCGCAGTTGTGCGTCAAAAAGTATAAATATGGCCCTAAATGACATTTCCATGCACTCCACCTGACTCCAGAAATTTACAATTAGTACTCACAAGTATGTCTCGTAAATGACTTATCACAAACCTATTTGTTATGACGCAGGCGGAGGGGAAGGGGTCTGACACCACAGTACTAGATAGGTGGAATTGGATACTTGAGACTAGACTTGCACAGGCTGTGCATTGATGGGCAGGCTGACTGCTAATTGGAATTATTATACACTTTACGTACCTGAAGCAGGAATGCCTATGCAGTTGGCCCGATACAGGATGCGGCAGGAGGACAATTGTATTAGGTGTGGCAGGCAGGATGCAGACTTCTTACATCTTGCATGGGGATGTGGCAAGATATATAATTACTGAGAGCTGGTTACACATATACTCAGACAGATCAACTCTGAAACAGTAGTGTGTGAGGCCCCGGTACATGCTTACTGGGATATGTTCTGCCCTTACAACCGGTGAATTACAAGTTAGTAGCTATAGCTCTGTTACTGGTAAAGAGGAGGGTTGCTAACCATTGGGGGAAGAAAACATGCCCGACTATGACACAGCCCATTGTAGGGATCAGTTGAAGATAAATGCGGTGGAACTCCCCCAATCATCCTGCCCTAAGGATTATTGGGCATCCATGACAGCATTCCTCCTGACGTTGTTGGATGAGGGGTTGTAGGACCGTAGTTAGAACTGTGTAATGTATTGAATAACAGTAATATTTAGATACCAGGTTGGATGCTTCCTATGTGCATGACTTATTCAGATTAACAATAAGAACACTTTGTGCACTATATGCAATGATTGAATGTTGTATTTTGCGGTTGTAGCATGGAAGGTGTTCAGTAAAAAAATAAAAATGCCACAGTGGCCCTTTCAATCTGACTCATCTTGCCATATCAGGCTGCACTACAGGCCAATCCAACAGTGACTGATGAAATTAGCTGAGCCCATTGTTGGACACAAAGTCAGGTGATGTTGTCACCACATAATAATAAGTACAAACATAGTTAGATTGCCAGTAAACAACAGCTCAGCTGAACACATTAGTGACACCATCATCAGGCCCAAGGAACAAAACAGTTTCCGAACATATCATTATACAGCAGGATGTGTGATATTACTGAAACCATCACTGCACAAGCGATGGTCAAAGTGGGTGGGATCAGAGGGGCATGACTTGCCCATACTTTTAGGATTTATGAAACACTGTTCCCCCACTTTTTTGTAAATAGACAATTGTCCCGGGATGGTTAATTTCGACAGTTTAAAAGCCTCCGCTCAAGTGTCATTCAGTGAGTCTCCTGTGTGGTGAAACCGAAGTCGGACAGACAACTAAAGAAGCCTTCCTGCCAGGATGCATACTTCCCTGAAAGAAATGCAAATGTGAGCTAGGAGTTAATCTGCAATTGTAAGGATGCTTTGGAGCCGGTACTGGCTTTAATTGACCTAATCACTTGAAGCTTTGTGATGACAAAGATTTATTCTTTTTGCATGGTAGTGCAAAGAATTAACAACTGGGTTGTGAAGTGCATGCTTTTAATTGTAAATGTATTTATAGTGCGCTTATTACACCAGGAGGTGTTGAAGGGACAGTAATGTAAACAAAATGGACTACATACAACATGGGTATTAATAAAATCTATATTTTGGAAGAACTATTTTAACTTAAACATTTTGCACGTTTTGTAGCAGTCTATCTTATACTGTGTGTAATGCAAGTTTAAAATAATGTATGACATATTCACAGTGCTTTCTGTCACAGGCTGCGACCTCATAGCACTAAAAATACACAAGTCACTTTTCTACACTACAACGCCAAAACCTAATTTTGTGGCTCTCTGGTTACACACAGATCTCTGCAGCCCATTAACTCATATAGGTTTAATAATGTACTATAGTGCATTTCCCAATGAGTAACAACCTTTTTTTATTTATTTTTCATTCAAGTTGCATGTTATTATATATATAGCTACCTGACGTGAATGATCAAAAAACACTTACAGAATATATTATTGTTTTTAGCCACACTTTTGACCCTGCCCCCATGCTCACTGACTCTGCCCCCACTTCATGCAGCACCCCATCTAGCTCCCATACTTTTTTTATTGCACTCCGACCACTGTGCACAAAGGACGATGCCAGTATGCAAGTGGTCACCACACTGAGACACACATTTTTGAGTCATTGTCTTTTATCAGTTTCATGACTGTTAATCAAATTAGGTCAAGTGGAATGAACCAAGTCTGAAACTCCCAGAATCTGCTGTAAGCCTAGGGTTGGATACTGGCGAGCCTGTGACATGGAGAATGGAGTCATCTGGTAACTCTAGTGATAGCCTTAGGCAGACGTTCACTGCACAACATTATTTGAGGCAAGGAACAGGGCATGGTGTGAGGTCTTTACCTAAATAATAGGTTTAATCAGCAAGACATTCTCTTTCTCAGAATACTCTTGGTACATTCTTTTGCCAACACTTACTATAGCCTCATACATTCATGGCTAAACCTTGGACCTTTCCCTCACCTGTTCTTACACTCTGTGCTCTATACTATGAACCCAGGATTGCGCGTACTTTACACTCCCTCAAAACATGTAAGCACACTCACCTAGAGGTGGGAGAGCCACTAAAAAGCTTAAGACAGGTTCAAGCCTGAAGCCTGGTTGTTGCTCAGCTCCGGCCCTGTTGTAACTTTAAGCCCGTAACGAGCTAAGCTTTCATGTGACTTCTGCCTATCTCCCTCTGCACAGGATGTGTGTAATGGCCAGAGCTGCCAACAATAGAACTCGATACCCAGGTGTGAGTCCTACTGTTGACTCAACATCATGTGATTATGGGCAAATCACTTAAGGCCTCATTACAAGTTTGGCATTCCGTGCACCTCCATGGTGGCGTCCGCAGTCTGACCTCCATCAGCTTGGCGGTCGGGCCACTGTATTACAAGACAAGTGGGCCTGTGAAGCAAAGACCAATGCGGTTCCCCGGCACCTCCATGCAGCACAGAGCGCTGTGGTGACGAGACAGGACAAACAGGCCGGCGGAGCATGTGTTTCCTCCAGGTTGCACACCACCAATGTGACCGTGGCTGTCCAACCACCATGTTCCAGTAGGCAGAAATGGAGAGTGTAAGGGGGGAAAACTCACCTTCAGGAAGTTTTACATGTCCTGTGCTGCCATGGAGCCCATCACACATGTCCTGCCACTGATGCTGCTCATCGATGGAGCCCAAAGTCCACGCTGATGTGGACGCAACTGACAATGAGTAAACACCTGCCTGTGTCATTACACTCAACAACAGATTGTCACGCTGTGGGATCATGCTGCAGGCACCAAGTACACCTGTCATTGTGTCCACAGTCGGGGTGAGTCACAGAGGAGGACCCATTTACAGTCACAAAACAACCCCTTTGGGCAGCTCACTCTTTCTGCACCACAACACTACAAAAAACACACATCTACACATCTTAGGCACAGTGAAGTGTACACAACATTGTGTCACACAACACCAACAATACAGCAACATCACATCTACCAATACAACTGACACACTCACACACACTGCAACAGACTGTCATGTGACATTTAACACTCCCATTAAATTTCCCTGTAATGGATCCACACATCATCCACATTGCAACACAATGGAAGGACAATGTGATGCACAATAGTCAGACTGACAAATATCTAAAGCTCACAATGCAAACAATACCTGCACAAAAGGGATGGGAGCATCAGGAACACTCAGGGAAAGGTGCTGCACTAGGACACATGTCACTTTGCACATGGCCCTAAAACAACATTTGCACAGGAACTGGCCCTACATGCATGTCAACAAAACTGGAGCCAAGTGACATGCCTATCTGCACAATGTGGAAGTGCAAGTCAAAAAAGCTCATACAACAGCAACTGCATGTGACATACACTTAGATGAAGTAGCTGAAAGGTGCACACATCAAAATGGACACACGCACAGTTAAATGCAAAGGAAGCTAGCACAATTGAATACCTTCCATGTCTGCACAAAGAAAACTCAAGCTGCCACAAATGAGACCAATATGCAATTCATATCAATTTGACACCATACATGCTGACATTGGACCACACAAGATGAAATACTTGCCACACCAAACAGAACACAATGTTATGACACCCATTTGGATTGACACGCATACTGTCAAAATCTACCTTTGTCTTGGTGGACACCAGCACTGCTCACGAAGGTAGGTATTGCGAACAACAGCAAATGGATCAGCAAGCAGGGTCAAACACACAGAACTGCACGCATACAACACAAGTTACTCGGGAACTACATAAAGGTAGAAAGGGAATTGGAGGACAAATGTGTACCCAACAAAACAACAACTTGGGTTTATTAGCTACAAACAGTGAGAGAAAAGGCCATTGGCCAGTCCAGTTATGATGTCCATCCCCATCACTGTGCCCACACAACTCCTATTACTGCCAGGGAACCTCCACAGACAGGGGCATCAAGTGGGCAAGCAGGCACTTCAGGGATCATCTTTGGGGAGGAGTCAGATTTGGGAGGGTGGGTTTGGGTTTAGGTTTGAAAGGGGTGGACTGCTTCTTAGGAGGAGGGGGCTTCTTCTTGGGGGGAGGGGTATGGTGCTTTCAGGGGGGTCAGGTGTGACAGGGGAGGACGTGGATATGGAAGGATGGGTTGGGATGTGGGTGGGGGCCTCTTGGGTTTGGAGGTAACAGGGGAAAGGGCAAGGTTGAAAACAAAACTCTCCTTTAGAACACAGGGACAGTCGTCAGAAGGGGTTGGGGATTTGGAGGTTGAAGGAGTGGTTGTCTGGTGTGTCAGTATAGATGTCTTGGGTATGTGCATGTGTGAGATATACTTCTGTGTGGGTGGTGTCTGTTGCATGTGTGAGTGTGGGTGTTGGCATGTCTGGGGGGCTGGAAGGTGGAGGTACGGATGATGGAGTGGTGGATACCTGTGTGTGTGTGTTGGAGTGGTATCTGCAGGTATGATGGATGTGGTCAATGTCTGTGTGTCTGTTGGGATGGTGTCTGTGGGTATGCTGGATGTGGTGGATGTTTGTGTGTCTGCTGGGGTAGTGTCGGTAGGTTTGATGGGTGTGGTGGATGTGTCAGAGGGTGTTGTAGTGGTACCTGTGAGTATGCTGGATGATGTGTGTGGGTTGGTGGGAGTGGTAGGGGTGTCTGCTGAAGTGGTGGATGCTGTTGTGTTTGGGGGTGTATGTTGAGTGCCTGTGTGGTGTGTGTCTTGTGGTTTATGCGTTTATAAGTGCTGCTTCTGTGTGTTGAGTTGGGTGCATGGAGGTGTGTCTGTGTGCTTGAGATAGGTAGGGGAATGGGGGCTTTGGACTGGGAAGAGGAAGGTGGAGGGGGGTGGAATGTGGGGGGGGGGTGGCTGGCTGCCATCAGTGAGGAGGCCCAAGCCTGAAAAGATCTCTGTAAGCCATACATTGCACTATGAATGCCTTCCAGGAAAGAATTGGTCTGCTGAAGTTGGCTGGCCAACCCCTGGATGGCATTCACAATGGGAGTTTGACCTACAGAGATGTTCCTCGGGAGATGAATAGCCTCCTCGCTCAGGGCAAAAGGCGTAACAGGGGCTGGGGAAGAGCTGCCTGCTGCAAAAGAGACACCCACCCACTTGGGTGAGCAGGTTCGGCCAACAGGGGTAGGGAGCAACTGGGAGGATGGCATTAGAAGGGGGTGGCGGACAAAGGTGGTTCAGGAGAAGGTCCCGATGGGTGCACCACCACTAAGGAGTGGTCCCTGGGTCCCTGGAGGTAGAATCTGTGATGAGGATGTAGATCCGGTCTCCTCCGTGGCATTCCCCTCACCCTCCGGGCCACTGGGTCCCTCTGTGTCGGTTGTGTCTTGACCGGAGGTGCCGTGGACAGATCCTTCCCCATTTAGTTGTGCCCTGTCTCCTTTGCTTGCCTGGGATGATACCAAAAATACAAAGAGAAAGAGGGTCACCACATGCTTCTGAAAACACTTGAACAACAGCTATGATTAGCAAACATTACCATGAAGTCAAGTAACCCCAGCAACAAACTACATCAAAGTGGCTCCGACATGTACCATATCATATGCATGCATGCCATCTGAACTGTCAACAGTTGCCCACAGGAAAATCAGGGACTCAGACAACTACAGTTGCATGGCTGAAGATGTGCAATAACAGTAACCATTGAACAAGTAGGAGACCACACCACCTTCAATGCTTTGCCTCATGGAGCATACCTTGGTTACCTGTTGTTGTGCAATAGTAGCCCAATACCAACTTCAGTCCCACTGTAGATCATGCACACATCTATTTGTCATATACCCAATAACACAACAATGTGAAATGATGCTCCCAGAACATGCCACGTTGCTGACAACAGCACAGTAGCCTGGAGAAGGTGACATGGAATTACACGTCACACTGGAAACATATCAACAGTGCACATTTCACCAAGTGAAATTTGTACAAATGAAGTCATGGAGGTAATACTAATGCTGCTCAGATATGCCATACAAGTGGCATGAAAATGTACCCAGTAGACCCTCATTACGACCCTGGCGGACGGTGCAATGAGGGCGGTAGGACCGCAAACAGGCCGGCGGTCATAACCGCGCCATTATGACATTGGCGGTTTGGCATATGCCAAACCGCCAATGTACCGCACCGTCCGCCACGGCGGTAACGACCGCCAGGCTGGAGACAACGGTTTCCAGCATGGTGGCCGTCACTAGTCCGCCGGCGGTATCATGACCCCACATACCGCCATGGATTTCGTGGAGTTTTGAACCGCCACGAAATCCATGGCGGTAGGCACTATCAGTGCCAGGGAATTCATTCCCTGGCACTGATCAGGGTCTCCCCCTCCCCTGTGTCCAACCCCAACACCCACGACCCCCTACAATCCCCCAAAGGTAGTAGGACCCCCTCCCCACCCCGCCCCCACCATAGACCCCCACAAACATACCTCCCACCCCCCCTCACGCACGCTTACACCACTCACACACATACACTCACACATACATGCACACATGCCCACATACATACATGGAACATTTCCCCTGTACATATTACACCTCCCGCATACATACATGCACTCACACACGCCCTCTAAACAAACACACGGACACCCCATGCACGCACACACCACACAACACCCCCCCACCCCCTCCCCTGACGGACGATCACCTTACCTGTTGCAGTGGTCCTCCAGGAGGGAACGGGATCCAAGGGGGCTGCTCCGCCGCCAGCACCCCATCACCAGAACACCGCCACGCCGAATACTGGGACGTAATTCGGTGGGCGGTGTTCTGATGACGTGGCGGTGACAGTGGAGCGTCCAAAAAAGGGCGGAGGGTCGCCAGCAGTCATAATATGGTTGGCAGTAGACCGCCAACACTGGCGGTCCTCAGCCCGGCGGAACCTCGGCAGTCTTAGGAAAAGACCGCTGAGGTTGAAATGAGGGCCATAGTGTGCAAATTGACAGAGAGATATATCCCTAAAATCGCCAACACACTGAATCAGAAAGCCTCAGGCAAATCAACACTAATGTCTGGCACCCCTTACAATGATATACACTGATTGCATCAGTAGACACTATTAGTCATTTGTAAATTGGAGAGGTCCAGATATATGAGATATGCAAGCGAGAATGACCTCAGCATGTTGCCCAATGGGGAGATACATCACTGTCTCAAATTTGGTCCTGCTAACCCAGATGTCAGTGGATGAATGGTTGTACCCAACCACATGTCATTCCAACATAACTGCAAGTCACTCCATGATGCATGCCAACAGTCATGTTTCAAACCTTTCCTATTACAATTGTGCAGTGCATTTTGCTACATGATGCCACATCAATGGCCTTGAAATGCACATAGTGGCTAAAAAATCTATTCATACATGTCTTGCCCCTCATTGTTAAGGCAGTTGCACATGATAAATGACATGCACTAACCGGTTAGAGTCTGTATCAGCCAACAATAAATGGTGACACACTTGGGTCTTTGGCAGCACATAAAATGTAGCCACACTGCAAATGTCCCATTCCAGACACAGGTAGGCATTCACATATATGTGAGAGAATACAGCAATCATCCCATTAACACAGGTAGACAATACATGACACACCAATGTACACGTTTTGTCAAAATAGAAAAGGACACATGCTAACGTGGAGGCACAAGGAATGATAGCAGCAGTTATTGCACATAAATCATGTCAATTGACATTGCCCACTTACCAAGGGAAAGGAAAAATCTGTAGCTGTACCTAAAGAACAATGTATGCTCTGTCACATGTATGTTGGCCACCTTCACATTACAGATAGTAGTGAGGCACGAGCCCCCTTCACATGCTGAAGACAAGTAGCCTGTGGGTGGCAGATGCAGATATACTCATTTGACCAGACACATGGCTGAGGACAGTGATCCATCACTCCCTTACCTCTGGCCTAAAACATTGAAGAGTAGTGGTCTGACGCATTGAATTACACCCACTACAACAACAACCGTTACATGATTGATCAATGTACACATCTATGTGTTGACCCTTGATAGTAAATTGTTTATGGATTGTACACAGTTGTGTCCTAGGTCCCTGGGACAATAGGCAAGGCACATCAGTATGCAGCACATGACATATCTACTTGAACAGTCACTCATCTACTGTGTCACACATCTCTCATCCATAATCGTCAGGGAGAGATGTCAGCACCTAACACATTAGCTTTGCAATGTGACAGGCAGGAATGTGCCCTGTACCCACCCCTTGTAGCTGTTGTGCTCCCCTCAAATGCCCATCAAGGTCTGGGTAAGCCTTGGCCAGGAGGTCAGACATTAGGGGGACAGCCCTAGCTAGACCTCCTGGGCCCAGCGTCTCAGGTCCGCCCACCTCTTGCAACAGTGGGAGCTCCACTGGCTGTGGACCCTCAGGGTCCGTACCTTCCGGGCAATGGCTTTACATATATCCTTCTTCTGGTAGGCGTTTAACTGCATGGATGCAAGAGACAAATCAAGAGATTACAATCACACTTCCTTTGCACAAATGTGTCAGAAACACCAGGCTAGAAATGTTCTACTTGTTAACACACCAGAAGTGTAAAGAACACAAGCCAATAAGTTCATGGACATGACTACAGACATTTATATCCTTCTGCAGACTAACCCACTTGCCTGCTCAGTGCCTACAATACACCTTAGCAGGCCTACTGATATCAGGTAGCCCATGCTCCAGCAAAATGTACTGTGATATGACCCACAAAAAACACTACACACATATGTGGCTTCTGAAGGGTATACTCCTTAGGCCTGACTGGACAAACACATTCACATTCTGCGAGATTGACACACTGCATTCAGTCCCTACAGGCAACTTCCATAGTACAGACTTCACCATTATACTTGTTTGACAATGAAGGGGCTGGCATGGTGGGTACAGAAAGTGCATTCCTTGTGCATCTGTGGACATGTGACCTACCAAATTCAGACTCATGCCACTTCAGATGATGGGTTCTGCGGTATATACCTCTAACAAAGAACACTCTTTTGGACATATGTGTCTAAACTACAGAGATGGCATCCAACCTACAAATGTATACATTTTACAATGTTAGCTATGTAACCATTGTACTGAGTCACATTTAATGGCCTCCCATGAATCAACACACTGTCTGCACTGAGGGAGTGTCATTAGTGCAATACGTTGTACAGGACAAAAATGACTTCTGTAGAGGTGACAACAGAGCTGTGGCAGTAATGGACCTACCATGAGTCAAAGACACAAATTGACAATGAGGCAACATGCACATGTGGACTACTTCAGGGATGTTCCTCAGGACACATACCTAATCTAGTCAATGGACTGAGGCATTGATGGCAAGTTTGCCACTAGAGCATCATATTGTTCACATGACAGGATCTGCTGGTGTACAGGGAGTGGGCACAGTTCCACAGTTGAATAGCCACCCTGCCTCTCCCACAGCCTGTTCTAGGTCCCATTTTGGGAGATACAGTTGACAGGCCCTGGTCTTTGCAGGCTGAGCATAACAAACCTACATGACACTCACATTTCCATCACTTCCATGCATGACAATCCATCATGTGGCCACCAGCAAGTTGGCATGTAGTTTGTGTGGCAAGCTGGAGGGCAGAGTGAGTCAAGATGTGGATTCCAAACAGCAGTTTGTCAAGGCCAGATGTGGGTTGGAAGAGCTGTGGTACCACTCACATTGCTTGCAAGATCTGCAAATGACTAATACAAAATTAATGCATGGTCATGCAGTCATGCACATACATGTTGTTAGAAATGTACAACAATCATGAAGAAATAGATGGTAATGGCTGGTTGGAAAGTCTCCTAACCTAGGCATACGCATTCACACACCTCACACAACCTAATGTGACTGAACTTAACATGTAGTACTGGCCACCAATACCTGCATAATGTACATCCCATTGATGCTACACAGACTGCAACTGCAGGCACACAATAATTATTACTGGCACAAAGGGGCACACATTAGCCTGTGAGGAGGGAAAGGATGGTGTTGAACAGAATCAATTATGCCTGTGAGAATCTTACCTGCTCCTCTGGTTAGCCATAGAGCTGTCCATGCAGGGGAAAGATCTCATCTACAAGCCTCTCCATTTCCTCTGGAGAGAAGGTAGGGGCCGTATAACCTGCTGGACAGGGCATGATTGCTCCCAGAGGTGGCACACAGCAGCTCAGGTAGTGGAGGTGCTGCTGGCAGCAGTGTCACAAGTCAAGTGAGTGAATTTGCACAACATGGTGGTCATGTCCATCACCAATGCAGTCATCAACTCTGGCGAACTCAGCCATTGGTCCGCGGCCACCACAGGCAACATTGTTAGCCTATGGCTAGGTTCGCTGCGGTTGGGACCACTTACCTCCCAGATGACTTCTGCCAGCTGTCGCTTCCTAATATCCAGTGAAGTAGGTCAGGCATCTGCCATTTTGGTGGCATGAAATATTGTATTTGGTTTTGTAAACTGTGACGTACCTACAAAAAATGTCTTGTGGCATTGCAAACTTCCTTATTATGTTTGTCATGTAGGTCCTTCTACACAACCACCAATGTAGTGTGTTACAGGGCACAGATGGCAATTGACAGCAGTGCATGGTCCACCACCACCAACGGTCATTTTTGTGGACTGTCACATTTCGAGGGGCAGTTGTGCAGCAGATAGTTAAGTTTCGTCCACACTATGATGTGTTGACAACCATGTGGGTCGCGTGTGTCAGCTGTGCTACTGGGTGTCAAGCCTATCCTGGCAGAAATGTTTTGTCCCATGACATTATTGGTGTTTATAATTTATGTTGCTGTGGACACACTGACTAATGTCCCAAATCATGTCTTGTCACACATAGGTACCCTAGAAGAGGGAGAAGGTGACAACCACCTGTCTACCATCTACTGCCAGACCTTCAGACCATGGAGCAATATCAAATCATTATGTTTTATCACCTGGATAGGCAAACAATGGTGGACTTATGCCATCAGTTGGAGCCAGATCTGATTTCAGCTATTAGTTATCCAGCCTGCATACCACCCATTGCACAAGTCATGTCAGTTTTAAATTTCCTGGGCACAGGGTCCTTCCAACATACAGTGGCCCTATCTGCTGGTATGTCCCAACCTTTGTTCAGTCTGGTGTTGAAGGATTTCCTTTCAGCAATGATGAAACACATTGACAGTTATTTTGGTTCCCCTGACGTGAGGATTTAATCAAAGTAAAGGCTGTTTTGCCCACCGTCCTCATGTGGTGGGGGCCATTGATGGCACACATGTTGGCTTGGTGCCACCACAGGCTATTGAACAAGTGTATCACAATAGAAAGAATGTCCATTCCATCAACGTACAAGTTGTCAGTATAACAGATCTCTACATTTCACATGCCTGTGCCGTTATCCAGGCTCAGCCCATGATTCATTTATAATGTGAAACAGCACCATACCGCAGCTGATGTCACAACTATGACCATAGCTGGTCTGGCTGGTTGGTACGTCACGTCTGTCCTGATTGTGTGTGTGTGTGTGCAATGTCAGGTATGAAAATCCTGAAGTGAGTGACTAATTGTTGCACTTATGTGCCATTCCTTGACAGGAGACTCCGCATATCCAAACTGTTCTTGGTTGTTGACACCGATGAGGAATCCAACTACGCCAGAGGAAGTCCACTTCAATGAGGCACATGAAAGAACATGGGGTCAGTGAGCAGGCTTTTGGGCTCCTGAAGGCCAGATTTAGGTGCCTGGACAGGACTGGTGGAGCCCTCCTCTACTCACCCGAGAAAGTGTGTCAGATCACTGTGACATGCTACATGCTCCACAAACTCGCCCAGCAGAGGAACATCCCATACATCTAGAGGAGGGGGAATCTGCAGTGCCACCGGGTGAGACTCCTAAAATGCCAAGTGGGAATGACAGTGGTGGATAGGAAGAAGCTGAGTTGCCGGAAGATCTCAACAGCTACTTTTCATTAGTGCAAGTATGTCATTTGCTGTTATGACTGTGACTGTGCAATGAATTGTAGTTGTGAGAATGTGTGGAGTTGAGCATTTTGGAAACAGCTAGGGAGCTGATACTCAACAAAATTCAGCCAAAGGCTGCTTGATGAGTTAGCTTTTGACACATTACCAGCTTGATAATATTGCTTTGTTTGTGTCAGTTTCCCAGTTGCTTGCTATGTGACTTGTGTCATAGGTATGGTTTAAAGCCCATTCTCCTTGTTTTGCTATTTGTACAGGTACCTTCATCCTGACATCTTCCTGTGGGCATTTCAGCGTTGTGACATTGGCAGGTATCTGATGCCCTTCTGACATACCAAGTTGACATTAGATTGTACCAGATAATGTAGGTCACAGAGTTTGGATGTATGAGACCTGAACCAAGACAGTTTTGGGTGGAGGTGCAGAAGTGGCCATTGCACTTGTTTTGCGTGTTGGGGTGACCCTGATGCATCAAATGTGTCATCATGTGGTCATAAAATATATAGCCCTAGCTTTTGACCAAGTCATCTTCCATTCATATTGGCTAAACATTTGTTTTGTATGACCTGTAAGTATTTTCACCATTGTAGGCCACACTAAGGGGGTCATTCTGACCCCGGCGGTCATGGACCGCCGGGGCCAGGGTTGGCGGGAGCACCGCCAACAGGCTGGCGGTGCCCCGCAGGGCATTCTGACCGCGGCGGTTTGGCCGCGGTCAGATGTGGAAAACCGGCGGTCTCCCGCCGGTTTTCCGCTGCCCATTAGAATCCTCCATGGCGGCGCAGCTCGCTGCGCCGCCATGGGGATTCTGACAGCCCATACCGCCATCCTGTTCCTGGCGGTTCTCCCGCCAGGAACAGGATGGCGGTAGGGGTTGTCGAGGGGCCCCCATAAGAGGGCCCCACTTTGTATTTCAGTGTCTGCTTTGCAGACACTGAAATACGCGACGGGTGCCACTGCACCCGTCGCACCTTCCCACTCCGCCGGCTCAATTCTGAGCCGGCGTCCTCGTGGGAAGGGTGTTTTGCACTGGGCTGGCAGGCGGCCTTTTGGCGGTCGCCCGCCAGCCCAGTGCAAAAGCCAAAATACCCTTAGCGGTCTTTCGACAGCGGAGCGGTATTTTGGAGGGGGGAACTCTGGCGGGCGGCCTCCGCCGCCCGCCAGGGTGAGAATCACCCCCTAAATGTGCCACAACACTGACATATGTTTGTGTCATACCACCAGGTGCATGGCCATTGAATTAGGATGGCCCTGAGATCAGGCACTGTTGTACTGCCATCTACCTGTATCATGGATGATGTTATGTTGCATTATTTTGGTGTGGTACATGATAAGGCTCAAGCTTATGACATCAACCACTTCAATGTTTGCCTATACTACATGACAATGTCTGACAAATCCCTTCCTTCTGTGGTCTGGGGGTGTTTTCCTGAAAATATGTACATTTACTCAGTATGAGTCCCTCATTCTTGATTTCAATAGTCCAGACATATTGACAGCCTATATGCTGAACACTGGATTAACATTTTTGGTTTGACCAGATACTTGTACGAATGTGTTGGTGTGTAACGGTTGTAATCCTGAGCTGGACACTGGGTACGTGTAACATATCCTTGCTTGCACAAGTAGCCTGTATCTTTGTAGTGTGGTTCACATGGTCTTATATCTCTACATAGCTAAATGAGAAATCTAAGCATGCAGACAATGTGTTTGTGATGGGTGAATTTATTTTGATGCCAATACAGAAAATATATTTTGGAGTGAAATAAACAAAAATGAAAAGTGAAGGGGTTAGTCATGGTGAATGAAATCATTGGAGTAGATGCCACACGATTTGGAGTCCAAAGTCCAGAGTACTCCTCCTATTAGAACAAGTAGGTGGTTCAAGATCAGTCCACAGAGTGAATGTGTGGCACAAAAAGGAGGGTCTTAGGAAGAGGATTATTGCTGGTAGTGGCAGGTACCTTGCCATCCGTACTACTGGATTCTTGGCTGGATCTCCCTGCTTGCAGGGGAGGAGGTGGATCTGCTCCTACAGAGGCAGGGGTGTCTGTGACTTGTTCCTCTGGCAGGGCCTCCCTTACAGTGGCTGGCACCGATGAAGAAGGGCCTGGTGTTGATGCACCAAAGGAAGGGGTAGAGTAGTGTAGTAGAGCCCTGCTCAGGGTGGTGTAATGTCCCTCAAAATCCCTATTAGGGAGGCCATGTTGGTATTGTGGGCCACCCACAATACCAACATGGCCTCTCCTACAGAGAGGGATGTCCCTCTATAGCCGCTTAATTTCCCAGAGTTTCGGTCAAGACCTGGCCCATCATGCCTTGGGACTCCTCATAGACCCCCAAGATGTGGCTGATGGTGATCTGGCCGAGAGCAACCCCAGTGGCCTCACCACGCTGGCTCACAGCATCCCTCCCACGCATCCTACCCCCACTGGCCTGACAGGTTGCCCTCTTCAACTACGCCCTGAACTAACATTGTCGGATGAGTTGCACTGCAACTCAGGATCAAGGACCAAGGGTCACAAGATGGTAGATACTGTGCTAGGTACAAAGGTTGGGTGTTGAATGTTTGCCTGTGATATTGAAGCAACAAAGCTAGGAGGTGACATAGAGGGCACCTTAAGACTCGCTGTTGCCATCTGACCAAATGAGCCAGAACCGTCCTCCATGTCCAGACATCCAGAAGTAGCTTCTTCACTCGGGCTTCATTCAGAGGGTAGTGGAAGTTTGTTCTGTGGACTCTGTGTGCCTAGCTGCATCTCCACCTGTTGAGGTGAAACAAACAATGTTACTAGTTGCACTGTGACATCTACCTCCAATGGTTTAGTGTTACAGTACGCAAAGACCTTGTACAAAGTTAAGTTGCAATTAATCCAATTGTGGCAAGTGACCATAGTATTGGGTGTTTTGACTTGACATGTGTGAAGTGTGGCAATCCATTTTGACCAAAGCAGCTGATGAGATATGCAGATCATTTGCACTTTGGAGGATGGCCTGAAAATGGCATCTTGCCACCAGTGCAAGCTAGACAGTGGCTAGGCAAGATATGTATTTGCCCAATTTGAGGCCTGATTGAGTGTGCTGCAAGCAAACCTAGGAATGTGTTGTATGTGACTGGAGTCATCATTTGCACAGTGCAGTGTGAATGTGTCTGCTGCCAATACCAATCTGGTAAGACATCTTTAGGCCTTAGGAATACTTGTTACTCACACTGTGTAAGGTGTCATTCCTTTCCTCAAATATTTCATCTTGGGCTACCAATTCAAATTGGAACTATGTTAACAGATACATCTCTGATTTGTGCATAATGTGTGCTTGATCACTCCCAGGGGAGTATACTTCATTTGAGAGTTTCCAAACAAGGGTATTTGGACAAGTGGACACTGTACTGCTGGTTGGAGTAAGAGTAACTGGGCCTATTGAGCACTGCAGTCAGGTCACTCCCTCTACTTCTCAAAACCTAGCAAACAGAATCCTCCCAGGCGAGTACACTTCTACTGAGAGTTGAAGAACAGTGGTTTTAGACAAGTGACCAATGGTCTGGTGTTTGTAGTTGGTGAGACAGGGACTGGCTGAGAGCTGTTGTCTAGTTAATCCCTCTCCTATGCACACTCTACCAATGTGATCCCCCCAGGTCAGTTTACTTCAATTGGGAGTTAACAAACAGGAGTATTTGGACAAGGGAGGACTGGTCTGGTGTTTGTAGTTGGTCCAACAGGGTCTCCTGAGAGCTGTAGTCCAGTCAGTCCCTCTCCTTAACACGCTCTACCAATGTTATTCCCCCAGGTGAGTTTACTTCAATTGGGAGTTGACAAACAGGGGTTTCTGGACAAGGGAGGACTGATCTGATGTTTGTGGCTGGTGAGACAGGGACTCCTGGGAGCTGTAGTCAAGTCGCTCCTACTCTCACTATAACGATGGTCTCCCCCCAGGTGAGTAAACTTCATTTGTGAGTTGGTACAGAGGTGTATTTGGTCAAAGGTGCACTGGTCTGGTGTGTGTTTGGAGTTGCAGAAACAGGGCCTGCTTGGAGTTGCAGTTATGTCACTTTCTGTACTACACACAGTAGACAAATGGTACCCCCTCAAGTGAGTAAACTTTATTTGTGAGTTGATACACAGGTGTATTTGGTCAAAGGCACTGGTCTGTTTTTTAGAGTTGCAGAAACAGGGACTATTAAGAGCTGTAGCTAGCTCACCCCTTCTACTTAACACAGTAGACAAATGGTATCCCTAGGTGAGTAAACTTCATTTGTGAGTTCATACACAGGTGTAGTTGGTCACATGCACGCTGGTCTGGTGTTTGAAGTTGCAGAAACAGGGCCTACTGGGAGTTGCATTTTGGTCCCTCTCTATACCACACGCAGTAGACAAATGGTTGCATCCCAGATGAGTAAACTATATTTGTTAGTTAATACCCAGGTGTATTTGGTCACAGGCACACTGGTCTGGTGATTGGAGGTGGGCCTCTTGGGAGTTACAGTTAGGTCACCCTCTCTGCAACACACTATACAAATGCTCGATATGACATATCTGTATGCAGACTGGGTTTAAGGTTTGGGCATACATTTACTTGTTGAAACTTAGCCATGAGTCCAGGATTGCTGTTGTATATTGAAAGACTTACAGGTCCCATTTGGATCAGTGACATGTGTTGGACCTTAGTTGCTGTGATGTTGGGTCCAACAATACAGATTGACAGTGTGAACACTCAGATACTCTGGGTATTGAATGTTGGTGTGGCACATGAACAAGACAGTGGGAAAATGTGAGCTATGAGCATGCACGACATGACATTTGTTTGACATCTTTTGTGTTGTGACTTACCAGACTCCACGCCCTCAAGTATTCCTGTCAAGCCCTCAGGATTCAGGACGGCCAAGACCTTCTCCGCCCAGGAAAAGAGATGTAATGGTACACTGAGAGGGCCACCATCAGTCTTCATGGTCTGCTGCTGGTGCCTGGAGACCAGGGAACCACCTTGCCCCTGATGTTGTTCCACCTCTTTCTGATATCTTCCTATGTGTGCACGGTGATGCCTTCAGCATTCGCTCTGTCAACCATCCTGTCCCACATTTCCATTTTCCTACTGAGAGGAGTATGCTGGAGTTGGGCTCCAAACAATTGTGGCTCTACTATAATGATTTCATCTACCATGACTTTTAACTCATCCTCAGAAAAATGTGTGTTTATGAAACGTGACATGGTGGAGAAAAAATGGGTGACATTGACTTACTAAACAAGGGAAGTGCAAAAGAGCATGAATGGCCAAAAGTGTGTGCAGGGTGTTCTATGGGAAGGTGAAAAAAATGGGAGTGCCTAGGGCATAGACAGATGGGAAAATTATGCTGAGTGTTGTTGGTTGTGCAGTGGAAATGCAAAGGATTGTGGTCTGTGAATGGGTGTGTTTTATAGTGTCCTTTTCAGGTGTGTCCACTGTGGCAATGTGTGTGTCAGCTGTGTTGTTTTCAAATTAATCCTATGTGCAGTTGTCTTTTACTTTGCAGACAGCGAATCACTGTGTTATGGACTGCCATTGGCTGACCACTGTGAAGGGACCGCCATGGCGACTGTGTGTTTGTAATATGCCAAGTGTTTTTTTGCGTGCCTTTTTCCAGGCTGCTGCACAGTTGGAAGACCACCAACATGGCAGTCTTTTCAGGACCACCAACATGGAAGTCTCGCAGACCGGCCGCCAAACTCATAATGAAGCCCTCAGTCTCCCCATGCCTATAAACAGTGCATGTGACCTTCTGTAATGTAACTAGTGCTCATGTAAAGCGTTACAATATTTTTGGGTTGAATTTGTGCTAGATTTTTAAAACTGCAGAATTCACTAAGGGCCCCTGTCCAGGCGCATCCTTTTTACAACTGTAATAAGCAAACCCTTGAGCTACTATCCTCCAGTATATTGTCCTGCCTCTCCATGTTACAGAGGCTCTGTCACATCAGGCAGTGTTATAAATCTGCCATAATCCCATTGTTAAAAAATCAATAGCTGACTTTCTCAAACAAACTACTAAAAGGCCTAGTACTCAATAAGCCCAAATTTTACCTTATGTCTCATAACATATTGAATTTTAATGCTTGTTTTCTGCTGAGTCAACTTCACCATGGCAGCTACCACACTCTTGTCTATCTTCAGCACCATAGTCTATCTTAACCATCTTTCTCCCCTCTTCTGTTTTTGTAACTTCTTAGAATCGTTGTCAAGGTTGACCACTAACCATGCTAGTTGCATTTGTTTGTTTGCAGTTTTGTATGCTGCTAACCTGACCCAGATGTATTGGACACTTTACATAAGTACCAGTTACATCACCTACCTTTTATATTTTATCTTTGGATACCGGGACATTACGTGATCTTGCCCAACACCGAGATTCGATACCGGTTCCCTAGTTCCAGAGTCAGCAGCTCTGGCCATAACAGCACATCCCAGAAGCAGTGCTTGACTCTCCTCCTCCCTCTCTAATAATTTTTTCTTTGTCTACTGGTGCTCATTGCACTTTCAAGCTGGAACCCTAAGAGTAAACAGCCCAAGTCTCAACACACTAGACTTTCTCATTTAAAAATCCTTCACTAGTTTCCAATCCAAAAGAGATTCATTTTCAAAGCTTTCTCCATACATCTCAAAGACATTTGCTCTTCCTTCCAAATGCATTTCCACCAATTTCACAAAATATATAATCCTGTAACACTTTGGATCCAGTTCTCCCACCCTTTTCAGCATCCATACAGTTCAAACATTTTGCCCTGGCAGTTGGGACTTCTTGTGCCGCGTGTCAAATCCTGGAACCATCTTCCCTCTAACTTTTGGTCCATCAGTTGCGTGACCATCTTAAGGAAACATTTCGAAACATTCTTATTTACTGACACTTTTCTTCTTCATGGTCATCTCTTCATCTTAGCCCCAGGACACCATATTTCATGTTATTTGCAAGCTTTATAGCATCCAAATCAATTAATTGAGTCCTAATCCCTCTACTTTTCCTCCTCTAGATCACTTCTCTTTGTGACAATTCTTATTTGAGTTTCTTGTATCTTGCACGTATGAGGATTCAGGGCAAGGGTGTCTGCGCCACTGAGCCACGCAGGAGGCATTCTAATTTGAATAATGACCATTGCTGTGCTCATCACTGCTCATCAGAGGGCCCCTTTATTTCAACAGGGGTGTTCTTGCATTACTAGGACAGAAAAATATAAGGACAAAAAATGGAAGTCAATATTGTGGGCAAGGTTTTGCCTGCTCAGCCAAGTTTATGATGTCACAGAATTTTCGTAAGTGACTGGAAGGATTGATGGCAGTTGGATAGAGTGGCTTGGGCAGAGAGGGTGCTGCTCCTGGTGGGGTGTTCTACTAAGTTCCTCTTACCCACAACGTGTTCATCTACACAGACTGGCTTCCTGACTCTTGCTTACCAAGAAGGAAACTTCAATTATAACAAAGGTGATGACTGGAAAGTGAACCACATGTGGGGAGGAACTGACGAAAACAAAGAAGAGAAAGGTAGATTAAACACATAACAAGATAAAAAGAGAAGCCTTGAACGCCCCACTGGTGTCTTTTCCGACAGCCTGCCAACAACGAACATAAAGACTGACAGCTTCAGAGTTTGGCCTGCTGAGCTCTAAATGTACTGAGATGAGCTAAGATGATTGCCTAACCAGTGCCAATATTGGAGTTCTATGTTTTCCAAATGGTAACAAATGCTGGCTGACATCTTAATGGCTGGAAAGCTCTGACAGACAGTCACTGCTTTTGGCTCAGCCCTGTTATGCTTGGAAAGAACCATACCAAAGGCAGATTTATTTGGAGGCAAGAAAAGGCAGTCAGAGGCAGTGAAATGACTTGGTGTCTTTGTTAGAACTGTTTGTAAATGATGTTCAAATAGCTATGGGTTTGTGTGACCAAACGTAAGAGATCTCTAACAAGAGGCAAGCTCAGTTCAAGCCCTTGGAGAATCTTGGAAAGCAGGATGAAGAAAGCAAAGCCCAGTCCTTTAATTTACAGTACAGAAGGAGCAGGCCAGCACAGCGAAGCAACAGGCAGAGTAGCAGTCCCTCCTACAGCATCCAGCTCTTCTTCCTGGCAGAATATGCTCAGTCCAGAAGGATTCTAAAGTTGTGGTCTCAGAGGTCCAATACTATATTCATTTCTGCCTTTGAAGTAGGCAAACCTCAAAGGAAAGTCTTTGTAGTGCACAAGACCCTGCCTTTCCTGCCCTGGCACCAGACACACTCCAGAGGGTTGAAGACTGCTTTGTGTAAGGTCAGGAATAGCCCTATTCAGGTGCCAGCTCCTCTGACCACTCTAGCACTGAAAGATCCATCAGGATATGCAGGGCACACCTCAGCTCCCTTTGTGTGACTGTCTAGAGTGAACTCACAAGCAGCCCAACTGTCATCCCGACCCAGACGTGTATTCCACAAACAGACAGAGTCACGGAATAGTTTAGCAAGAAAATGCCCACTTTCTAAAAGTAACATTTTCAAAATTGTTATCTAAAAACAAACTTCATAAAAAAAGTATTATTAAATTGTGAGTTCAGGGACCCTAAACTCCATATCTCTATCTGCTTCCAGTGGGAAATTACACTTAAAAGATGTTTCAAGACAATTCCCTGTGTTAACCTATAGGAGAGATGGGCCTTGAAATAGTGAAAAACTAATTTAGCAGTATTTCACTATCAGGAAATGTAAAACACACCAGTATATGTCCTACTATTTAAATACAATGCACCCTGGCCATGGGGCTACCTTGGGCCTACAATAGGGGTGACTTACATGTAGTCAAAGGGAAGGTTTGGGCCTGGCAAGTGGGTGCATTTGCCAGGTTGAACTGGCAGTTAAAACTGCACACACTGACACTGCAGTGGCAGGTCTGAGACATGTTTACAGGGTTACTCCTGTGCTGGCACAATCAGTGCCGCAGGCCCACTAGTAGCATTTGATTTACAAGCCCTGGGCACAGTTGGTGCACTATACTAGGGAAATGTGATATGCTAATCATGGATAAACCAATCACCAATACAATTTAGACAGAGATCATTTGTACTTTAGCCCTGGTCAGCAGTGGTAAAGTGCCCAGAGCCCTAAAGCCAGCAAAAACAAAATTCAGTACTGGATCAAAAAGGGTGTCAGAAGCCAAAAAGACAGGGGAAACCACAACAAGAGCTGGTAGGTCTAACACTGTCACCTAATCTCATCCTCCAAGAATTAAGCACAAAGTATTAACCTTTGAAGGCAGACTAAGATACCAATTTAGTGGCTGAATTACACAGTGTGAAATCCTAGGTTCCCTGCTTGACAAAGCTGTGTAATTCTAGGCAAAAAAAATTATTTCACTGAGCATCCTTTTAGTTCATTATCACATATGATAGCACCTTTAGATACTTGAGCTCAGGATATGTGCTGTTTAAATACCTGTCTTGCGTTGCCATTTAATTCCCTATAAAGTATCTTTATCTATAATACGAGCGTAGACCCAGTGCTTAATTTGTAAATAGAAAAGTGCCGGTGCTCAGAGCTCTCCTCTGAAACACGCGGCTGCTGCAGTTAAATGTGTGAGCACAAAATATGGAGGCAGCATAATCCTGAAGCCATCTCGGGCCTCTTTAACCCATTTAAAGCCATTCCCAGCGCTTCAGCTCACTCTTACAGCTTTCTGCTTTCTCCCTTTGTGACGCTTTTTTTGTTTTTCCCTTTCTCCATCTTTCCCATATGTGTCTTTTGCTCGCAGCAAATGCTTGAGGCAGAAGATTAAGCCCGGACCAGCAAAAATAAGTGCCGGTGCTCAGCACCGGAAACAACAAGCACAAATTAAGCACTGCGTAGACCCCACATACTGTACACATGACGAAAGACTTGCCTCTTAGTTCACGAATAGCATTGTCATCGGCGTAGGAATGTTTCTCAGTTCATTTTTAAAAACTCACACGTTTAATAAATGCTTCTCAAATAATCTTATGTACTATGGTGAAACGTTTCTTGGTGTTAACAGGAATACACTTTCTTGATTTTTGAAGACTACTTATACTCAAACGTGTTTGTTTGCATTTTTCACATGACAAATATTTTCGGGGCTTGGCTCGTTCACAGGTTCATAGAGCTGGAGACAACCCTTCGCTCGGCTCACCCTGATAATTAGTTGGCTCGCCCACATCTAGCTGTAAATAAGGATGGCATTCGAACTTGAGGCCTAGTTCTCATACTGCCTCGCCCCGCCTTCCTAGTTACAATTCAACATAATGATAAACAGACGTTGGGAAGGTCGTCCGTCCAGGGAGTGACAGAGAGGCAGGCTGAGCCATCCCGGTAATTGGACTCCCCCTGTGCACAGGCCTCTGCGAACTCATTGTCTGGGGGTCGTTTTACAGCCCCCGGCCCATGGGATTCCCCCGATGAGCTACATTCGATACCTGCCATTGATGCCACAGTACCAGCTGTGCAGCCTGAGCCCCGGTGCGTGGGTGGGGTGGGGCGGATGTGCCATGAATGCTGATGACAATTCCCTTGCCAAGAAGAGGAAGTCACGCGCAGCTGCCCGCATAGGCTTCTGAGGACGAAACGGAAGTCCAGCTTACAAAAATATCTGGACCATCCCCAACAGGCCATTGCCAAAGAATGCCCAGCAGCGCTGCAATAACTGGTCGTATGCTATGAGAGATATTTTCTGAAATCTGGTCTCTGCTTGTCAAGAAGCCACACCTTCAATTCTGGGACTTGAAGTTTAGATCTTCTTATTCACAGGCGCACGGGTTCTAGCCTGCCTGCCTGGAACTGCTGGCTGAAAAGCCGGGAGGACTAAAGGTGTCCACGTAACTTGGAAGCCATGAGGTGGAAGCGCTGCTCTGACGTAACCCAACTCTGTCCCAACACTTCTAAAAGCACCAGGCAGCTTGTTGGACCTTCTCCTGACTTCCCGACAGATAGATCAGCCTTCCTTCCTTGTAGAAGACCCTACCTCCTAAACTCCAAACACTTCGTGGGTACAGTAAACTAACAGAGCTAATCTTTAGCACATACAGGTGACTTCTTCCCCTTAGTCGACCTTGAGAGCAGTGCTCTTCCAGTAAAGACCCCCTTCAACACACCACCAACGCCGAGTTCCTTTAAGAGTTTGGCAAAAGAAACTCCAAGGCATGTACATGATTACTACCCCCTCATTTGTAGTTCCAGGAGTAGAATGGAATCTGATTCTTACAATCAAACATTGCGTCCCCCCAAGGGTAGACTTGGAAGATGCTCCCTCTGGCAGGGACAGTGGCAGAAGCCCCCTTGAGTTATAGCACAGTTTGGGAAGTGTGACCTGGCAGAGTTGGAACCACCCTCATTTTGTTCACGCTGAATATCTCATATCTTCTGCCAGATAGTCCAAAGGTAGCTAGACCCCACTCCAGCTCTGCGCCTGCGTGTGCCATGTTGTAAACTTCATCTAGTATCGAAAAGGGAGAAGAACTGACTACAGTAGTCTAATGTTGTACTCACAGAGGTTGTAATAAGAAAGATGGAGCTCGTGCTGAGTGTGGGTGTCAATGACACACGTTGGCTCGAGCAGAATGTCATCTCTACTGCCTCCTTCGTCTTCAGGCTATGCTTTTTTAAAGTTACTCGTCAAAAAGCAAAGCCTGAGCACGTAAGCAGTTCGCAGGAGGTGAGTAGGCCAGCAGCAGCCAACCTCGCAGCTTTGAAAGGGCTAATCTCCCCCTGCCCCCATTACCCGAGACAGGAGAGGTCAGGGCAGAAGTAAATTAGAATCATAGAGCAGGATGACGCGGAGGCCTGGTGTGCCCTGTCAGGAAGCTGCAGGCAGGAATGTGATGGTTGTATTTATAGCAGCCTTCGTTGAGTTAAAGCAGCGATTAGCGGTCTAGTCACAAATGGGGATAATGAAACAGAGCACTTTGTTCCAACTCTCGTGCCTCGAAATCGGTAGATACAGGGCGGGCCACTGGAATCATGCGGCAGGGGAGCACCAAGTTACGCAGCAGGGGTGATTAAATAATGCGGCAAGTCAAATGATGTGCCATAATGTGGCGCTTTTTTATGTTATTACTTCATTATTTTGTTATTTTTACAAATGCTAATACTGTTTAGGCTAATATTTCGTCTCATTAGTACCAGTTTAACAACCGAATGCATAAATAAGCAAATGAAAGATGATCATTTAACCTTTGAGATGGGTCTTCCAATGCACGTGAACACATAACGCCATGCTTGCAGGAACCTTTGATCCGTCTGAGCGAAAACATTTTTTTTTGTTAAAATCTGCTGATTATGCAGCAGATTATGTATTACATGGCTAATCTGCAATTGTGTTAAAAAGTTGCAGCCGCAGAATCACATAATTACAGGTGCCCTGAATACAGGACTTTAAACAGGATGAAAAAAATGGGATTCCATAAAAGGGACGTGGCCTATGTAATAAAGGATTAAGCAGGTAAACAATTTTTGTGATTCCCATAGGGTACTGCATGACCTATATTTAGGTGCCTCGATCAGTTTTCTGTCATTGCATCCAGATATGTAACACAACAACTGACACACATCTAAAACCTGCCAGGACTATTGGCTTGGTCAATGGTTCCTAGCTGTTTAGGATAACGAGTAACAATGATTTTCATGTAAATAATATTGAAACAGTTTCAATTCTGAAATTGAGACTGTGAATTAAACATTACTAAGACCTGTGCAGGAGGTAGTGGTCTTCTGCGTGTCTCAATCACTTACCCAATGTTCAAAATATGTTAAACCTGTTCTCAGTTTTTCTCTCCACATCTTTTTCATCTGTAAACCTTACACCTCCTCGCTTTCCTCATCATCACCCTCTTTTCACTCTCTCCTGAATGCACGTCTTCGCATCTAGTTCACTTCACCACTTCCAAATACACAATACAATCACTCACCTGTAAGCACTGCAGTTTCTTTTACTCTCGTTGTGTCAGTATTATAACAACTGTCTATGGCTTTCTTCACACACATTTGCAGAGAATCACATTTGCAACTGGAGTATGTGACCATTTGCCTGTGAGTTCAGGAGAGAGGCCAAGGACTGGATGACCATGTATTTTGAAAACGAATTTGATCCACTGACAGGCACCCTGAGGAAGAAACGGACACTGTCTTCAGCCACAACATTAGAATAATATTGGAGAGGAGATATAGTCCAAAGTATGCATTGTGCAAGAGTAATATGGTACACTAAAAACACGAAAACACAACATCCTGGAAACAGTGTACTAATCTTGCATTCCCTAAGGGTGTTAAACGTGAAATATATCCAGAAACCAAATCGCCAACATGGATTATTGTAACATTTTTTTACCTTCATTGTTTAGAAATGTATCAATGTTTTTGACACTAAGGTTAAGGACATGAACATAGGGCCCAATAGGGATGTCTGTTTTTAAGTACTCCCAGGTCGGAGACCCCAACTGATCTGGCCAAATTAAAGCCCTGGGTAAAGACTTCTCAGTAAGAGGTGTCTTCACCTAGCACACCAGCCAGTCATTTTCGGCCTTATTTCATTTTTGCCTGGGCATATTACCTAACAATTCCCCTACAACAAAAAGCCTAGAAAATCTACTCTAATCCATGCAACCTCAGACCTGCCAACTTCAAAATAAAATTTGCTTTGAGAAGAGAGCGTGGCCTTTGAAAGGCAGGGCTTGGTGCCACGAACTGCCAGAGAGGCACTTCTTCCCCCACCCTTTCCCCCTATAGACCATTTTTATCTCCAAAAAAGCTTTGGCAATTCCAATAGGTCTGGCTTTAAAGGAATGATATATGGTAATGTGAAGCAGAACATGTAAATTACATGGGAATATGTATTTGTGTGAAAGCAAAGAACTGTATAATAATATTTGTGTAGGTTAAAGGATATGGGGACAATTGCACTTTCAAGCCAGATCTAAAACGGTGTTTAGGTTAATGACCACCCTCCACCTATCTATGCTGCTGCCAGATACAAACACCACAAATTAGCTAGTTATCTAAGACACTTTAATAGGATAACAATACCATGTGTATTCCCCTGAAAGGCCAACCGCAAGAAACTGGAAAAATAATCACAGCTGTGTGGGGGGCAAGCACTCTTTTAGTGAAAGCACATCATTTCTGTCCAATCAAAACCTGTACCTCTGGCTCCCAACATTTAGGTGGAGCTATAGTCCCTCTCTGGTGATGCTCACATAATTGTCTAGCGAGAAGTGCTCTTTCAAGCCAGACCATAAAAAACCCTTAATAGACATGGGATGCTACAGCTTCTAAAGGCATGCTGGAAACCCAATGAGTGCAGGGGGAATTTCCAGCTCGTCTTGCCGGCCACGGTGTGATATTGATTCTTCAGTGGATGTCTGTGTGAAGGAGCCAATAACGTGTGACATACGGTGGCACCCTGTGAGATGGCAGGCCTGTAACCTTCTACTATGAGATGCACTTTACTGGTGGTTAGCAAACACTGACTCCATAAACACCTGAACAGTGTGGAAACACCCTGCCAGTACTGTTCAATTACGAATCCCCACAGAATAGGGAATTACTATGGGGTTCCTGTTATTTCCCAGTCAAATCTTGCATGAAATTCCAATTTCCATACAGATCAACACTCTGATTCACCACATGCTCTGAGATTGGGAAACGGGAGCAGGGAGTGTTAAGTGAGGAGTGTGTCAGAGTAGGATGGAATCGGGGTTGGGCGAGCCATCCATAGGTAGTGCTTATATCCAATCACCCTGACATTTTATTGGCTGGTCTTTCTGGCCGGTGAAATAAGGCTCAGTCTTCCCTTACCTGGAAAATCCAGGTCAGAAATACCAGGCCAATTTTGATAAGGTACAGGGGTATCCCACCGGGGATGCAGCATACACCTAGTCTTAATGGGCCACTCTTCAGAATATCAAACTCTCGGACGACATTACTGATTGAAACTGACAATGTATATACATTTTGGCTGAAGGTTTTGCCAGTGGGAATTTAGAAAGCTGGGGATATAGTCTGCACATTCTAGAAATTAATGGATAGAATATTTCAACATGCTTTTTTCTCTGATGATAGGTTTGACTCATGGAAATTATGAGCACTGCTTGTTGGAGGACTCATATTCCTCTACGAAAATTCAGAAATATATATTACTATTGAAAGATAAAAGCAACCGAGCACTGTTGCTATTACTAACAAAAGGTGAAACTTTGAGGTGAACTGATGGGAATCTTTTTTTTTTTTTAAATATTTTGACATATGTATGTATGCATCAAGGCTTATTCTACGGCATTTGGCTAGGAGAATCTACTAATCCAGACTACAAAATGGGCCTGTTTAGAAATCGGAATCCTTTGGTTTAAGTTCACTCCTAAACACCACTGGAAACGTGTACGCAAAATTGATGTTAAGTTGAGTACAGGAGTGGTTATATAGGCATGAGGTAACACAACTGGTTCGAGCTGATTTCTGAAAGAATCATTATTTCAAAACCAGGCATATGTAATGTTACACTTATTTTTATGTATTGTAGCTTGTGCAGGGAATCTCTTTGTGGCCAAAGTGGACCTTTAAAAAATCCTTGATAGAGTCCCTCTGACCTTATTCTGGGAAAAAATGCAAGGTTGTTGTACTCCAACACTTGGTTATCTATAAAACGAGGCATCCTTGGGGAACTGTGTATTAAGAATGGATTCTGCCACAATCGAGTTCTTATTCCAGTCCTTTATAATATCTTTATGTATGCCTTTAACCTTGTGTAAACATATCTGAGGCATACCGCCCTAAAGAACCAGGTCAAATACACCTTTAATGTATGCAGATGATACAGCATGATTTGACACAATTACAGACCTGGTAAAATTGCTGCATAGTTGTATACTGTGTCTAACCAATGACTCGCTAGTACATATAAAATTAAAATAATGATTTTTGGTGACAATCATTCTGTTCAGTAAAAAAAAAAAAACTAGCGTAGTGATAGAATGAGTGCTGTTGTTACAGTATTGAGGCTACAGCAGATGTGAATCAGACAAATAGGAATGTACATATTAAAACTTTAGTCTGTGTGGCCAATAGCTCTTGCCTACGAGGGAGCAATTGGCTTTATCAATGTCTTTCAACCAAGTTGTAAAACCAAATAATTCTGCTATGTAGAATGGCAGAAAGTAAAAACAGCAAGCATTGGCAAAGCCAATAGGTCTCGCTTATGGGCGAGGTATTGCCTTTGCAACTGGAATGGTGGTGGGGTGGTGAACGTGAAGGCGGGTTGTGGTGAATGGGAGGGTGGCTGGGGGTGGATAACAGGACTCAGCTCTTTCTGTGCCGAGAATAAGTCGGGTGAATGCGTTTCAAAAAAACAAAACAAACAACATCACAAAAGAACAAAACAAGCCAAAAGGTGGGGGGTGGAGACAGCAACCCATGTGTGGTGTGTGGATCTTGTGAGGGCTGGCAATGATGGGCCCCCAGAAGAGAGATTAAGGATCCAATATAAGTTTACATTGAAAGTGCTTGATCTGTTGCTGTCATGTCACTAGATTTACTATAGATGTAGGAATCATATTAAATGAAGCAGTATTTATGCAGTTAGTACCTTACTGATATGTTCTGTATTTAGGGCAGCAATCTCCTTGCTTCCGGCCTTAAAATGGAGTAAAGCGCTATCCACATCACCAGCGTCCACCTCCAAACATCACACTTTTGTGTAATTCTGGGAATGCCCTTTCCATGCACTCACGGCGGAGGAAACACGAAGGAGGAAGGGCTTAGGGGTTGATGCATGATGGGAGGGTAACTCATTGAGGGAAACGGAGACAAAAATCCCCAAAAATGCCACTTGTTTTTTAGAGAGAAAGTAGCATAACATCCAGAGCTGTTGACCTTTGAACTAGGGAACCAGGTTCAAGTCTTGACGTCTGCTCTCCCCATGCCTACAAAAGGTAAACAATTCGGGTGAACACGTTAAAAAAAAAAAAAAAAATGAAACAACATCAAGACAGAGTAAAACAAGGTGGGAGGGAGATGGCAGCACAGGATGAGATGAGTATAATTAAACATAAGTAACTCTGCAGGGGATGATGGTGATAAGAAGTTTGGAGGAGACAACAACATAGCCTCTGGCTCTAAAAGCAAAACAAGCACGAGTTCACACAACAACAACACAAGTTACATAAAAATACATGGACATATGTATTATTTAGTGCAACCTGGTAAAAGTGAATATTCATCTTTGGAGAAGCAGCACTTGTGTCAAGATAAGAACAAGATTTACAGCCCTGTTTACATTTTGACACGTAGTAATAGAAACAAGCAGAGTGAGAGGTCGTGAGAGGGCATGGGGAAGACAGGCAAACAGTAACACCAGCAGGAATCAAAGAAAAAACTAGTCCCACAAAACAACAGATGAACAGCCAAAGCATAAGGATTCAGTATTTGAGACGTGTTATGTGGAAGGAAACAAAAGACAAAAGGAGGGTCAAAAAGGAAGGACTGACCATTAGCAAGCAAGGATTTTTAAAGGACACTGCTTCTGCAGGGAGGTCGCTCCCCGCTCTGCCTTCCGCGCTCCATCCCGTTTCCTTGCTGCTGACTTTTTTCCCCGCCGCTGCGTCCCCTGTGGCCCCTCCCCCCTGCCCCCTCCTTCTCACCGTTCCTTTAGCCTTTTTTCCCGCCGCTGCGTCCCCTGCGGCCCCTCCCGCCTCCCCCTTCCTTCTCACCATTCCTTTAGCCTTTTTTCCCGCCGCTGCGTCCCCTGCGGCCCCTCCCGCCTCCCCCCTCCTTCTCACCGTTCCTTTAGCCTTTTTTCCCGCTGCTGCATCTCCTGCGGCCCCTCCCGCCTCCCCCCTCCTTCTCACGTTCCTTTAGCCTTTTTTCCCGCCGCTGCGTCCCCTGCGGCCCCTCCCCCCAGCCCTATCATTCGCCAGGCCCTCCCGCCTCCCAGCTGCCACTCCCACCCTCCCCTCCTCTTATGGCAGCCGCGGCGCGCTAGCAGGGAGCAACCTTTGACCCTGCTTCTGCAGGCAGGTCACTCCCCGCTCCGCCTTCCGCGCTCCATCCCGTTTCCTTGCTGCTGACTTTTTTTCCCGCCGCTGCGTCCCCTGCGGCCCCTCCCACCTCCCCCCTCCTTCTCACCGTTCCTTTAGCCTTTTTTCCCGCCGCTGCGTCCCCTGTGGCCCCTCCCGCCTCCCCCCTCCTTCTCACCGTTCCTTTAGCGTTTTTTCCCGCCGCTGCGTCCCCTGCGGCCCACCCCCAGCCCTCTCATTCGCCAGGCCCTCCCGCCTCGCAGCTGCCACTCCCACCCTCCCCTCTTCTGATGGCAGCCGCACCACTGGCGCGCCGAAGGCACGCCAAAGGCAAACCCGTCTGCGCCCATCCACGACTGGACCGCGCCCAGCACCAGAACCCCTGGCCCCGGCAACAGCCACCCCGCCAGCATTTGCTACAACGCCGACACCCTCCGTGCACTCAACACAAGCCAAGACACCACCTGCTTCCAGGCCTCTCCAAAGAGCACCCACGGACCCTTCTCCTGCCACAACTGCAGCTTCACCTGCAACAGAGCCCACATACCTCCAAGGATCAAGACCAACCACCTCCATTGCATACTCCTCAACACCCGCTCAGCACGCAAGCACGCCATCGAAGTCTGGGACCTGCTCGACTCCACCTCCCCGGACGTGGCCTTCCTAACCGAAACCTAGTGGAACGACTCCTCAGCACCCGCCATCGCCATAGCCATCCCGAACGGATACAAAGTCGCTCGCCAAGACCGCACCAACAGAACCGGAGGAGGCATAGCCATCGTCCACAAAGCCACCCTCGAAGTCAAAACCACCCTGGACGACTCCTTCAGCGCCGCCGAACTCCTTCACTTCCAAATCCGCACCGACCCCAACACCACGCTCAGAGGAACACTCATCAGGGCACCCTTCAGCAACGCCATCGCCGACCTGGCCAGCACCCACACACTCGCCTCCACGGACTACATCCTCCTTGGGGACCTGAACTTTCACCTCGAAAACAACAATGACACCAACTCAACCACCCTGACCGAAAACCTCGCCAACCTCGGCTTCACACAGCTCGTCAACACACCCACCCACACAGCCGGTCACACTCTTGATCCCATCTTCTCCACAAGCAACCACGTCACCTTCAACCATACCACCGAACCCTACTGGACCGACCACCACTGCATTCACTTCACCTTCAAGAAACAGACAGAACACCACCTCACCGAACAACCACCAGGCCGCCGATGGGACAAAGTCACCGAACTTCAACTAATCAATGCCCTAGCCCAGAAACTGCCCGTCAACCCTACCGACCCTGACATCGCAGCACACAACCTCAAGCTATGGATCACCGACTGCGCCGACCGCCTTGCTCCACTCAGAAAACCCTCCAACAACCACATCAACAAAAAAGCCACCTGGTTCACCGACCACCTCCAAGCCTCCAAACGCCACTGCCAAAAAATCAAGCAAATATGGCTGCTCGAACGCACTCCAGACAACCACACGGCCCTCAAGGATGCCACACGCAAACACCACCAACTCATCAGGCTAGCAAAAAGATCCTCCTTCAAAACCCACCTAGAAAACAACGCTTACGACTGCAAAGAACTTTTCAGTATCGTAAAAGAACTCTCCAACCCTAACGCCACCGTCAACGACATCACCCCCTCCCAAGAACTTTGTGACGCCCTAGCATCCGCCTTCCACCGAAAAATCACGGACATCCATGACAGCTTCAACTCCCCTCACACTCCAGACGCTCCTACCCCACCCACCACAAACTCCACCCGCTCCAGCCAACTGACCTCCTGGACCAACATCAGCGACGACGAAACCCGCAAGACCATGAACTCCATCCACTCCGGATCACCATCAGACCCCTGCCCACACCACATCTTCAACAAAGCAGACACGGCCATCACACCACACCTACGGAAAGCCATCAACATCTCCTTCAAAACTGCAAGATTCCCAGACAGCTGGAAACACGCCGAAATCAACGCCCTTCTCAAAAAACCAAAGGCGGACCCCAAGGACCTGAAAAACTTCCGGCCCATCTCTCTGCTCCCGTTCCCGGCGAAGGTCATCAAGAAAATCGTCAACACTCTGCTCACTCGGTACCTTTAAGACAACAACATCCTCGACCCCTCCCAGTCCGGCTTCAGACGCAACCACAGCACCGAAACCGCCCTCCTCGCCGCCACAGACAACATCAGAAGCCACCTTGACAATGGAGAAACATCAGCCCTCATCCTCCTAGACCTATCAGCCGCCTTTGACACCGTATGTCACCACACCCTAAAATCCCGCCTCCACGCAGCAGGAATCCAGGACCAGGAACTCCAATGGACCGCATCCTTCCTCACCGGCAGAACCCAAAGAGTCCGCCTCCCCCGTACCAATCCAAAGCCTCAACATCATCTGCGGCATACCCCAGGGCTCATCCCTCAGCCCGACGCTGTTCAACATCTACATGGCCCCCTCGCACAAGTGGCCCGTCAGCACAACCTCAACATCATCTCCTACGCCGACGACACCCAACTCATCCTCTCCATCACCAAGGACCCTCACACCGCCAAAACTAACCTCCATAAGGGACTAAAAGCCATCGCCGACTGGATGAGTGACAGCAGGAGAAAACTGAACTCGAACAAAACAGAGGTCCTCATCCTTGGGTGCACTCCCTCCGCCTGGGACAACTCATGGTGGCCGTCCACGCTGGGTCCCCCACCGACAGCGCACGAAACCTCAGCTTCACCCTCGACTACTCACTCTCCATGCCAAAGCAGGTCAGCGCCATCTCCTCCTCCTGCTACAACACCCTCTGCATGCTTCGCAGAATTTACAAATGGATCCCAACAGAAACAAGAAAAACAGTAACCCAGGCCCTCGTCAGCAACAGACTCGACCACAGCAATGCCCTCTACACCAGTATCTCATCCAAACTCCTCAAACGCCTCCAACGCATCCAAAACGCCTCCGCCCAACTCATCCTCAACATCCCTTGCCACTGCCACATCACCCCCCACCTAACAGACCCTCACTGGCTCCCCGTCAACAAGAGGATCACCTTCAAGCTCCTCACCCACGCACACAAGGCACTCCACAACACCGGACCATCATACCTGAACAATAGACTCAGCTTCTACACCCCCACCCGGCATCTCCGCTCCGCTAACCTCGCCCTCGCCTCCGTCCCCCGCATCCGACGCAAATCTTCCGGCGGCAGATCATTCTCTTACCTCGCCACCAAGACCTGGAACACCCTCCCGCCGGATCTCCGACAGACCCAGGACTTTCTTTCCTTCAGAAAACTACTCAAGACTTGACTCTGTGAGCAGTAGCAGCACCCCCCCCCTCACGGGTATGTAGCGCGCTTTACAAATGAATTAATTGATTGATTGATTGACAAATGAATGAAAAGCAGTGGGCGGCTGTAAACCCACAAAGTATATAGTATACACAGTCAGCACTGGTAACAATCAACGTGCTTTTTTGATTATTTATGGGAAGCAAGAGGAAGGGAGGTCATGTGGGGAGGGCAACACAAACAACAGAGAGCATGTGGAAAAATGCTCTTTGACTTGGTTTTTTTGGATTGTGGGATATAACACCGAGGGAGGGTTTGTGAGGGTAAGGTCCAATGGAAGGTGGGAGGGTGGGAGGATGCAAGCACCAACAGAAGGTGGGAGAACGGATGGGGGAAAGCACCAACAGAAGGTGGGAGGACAGGTGGTGGAAAGCACCAATGGAAGATGGGAGGGCGGGTGAGTCAAGCACCAACGGAAGGTGGGAGGACAGGCAGGGGCAAGCACCACTGGAAGGATTGGCAAGCACCAATGGAAGGAGGGCAGGCGGGAGAATGCAAGCACCAACAGAAGGTGGGAGGACATGTGGGGGAAAGCACCAATGGAAGATAGGTGGGGGAGGGTGGGCAAGCACCAATGGAAGGTGGGGTGGGTGGGTGGGGGCAAGCACCAATGTAAGGATTGGCAAGCACCAATGGAAGGAGGGCAGGCGGGATGGGGCAAGCACCAACGGAAAGAGGGTTGGCTAACAACAAAGGAAGGAGGGAGGGGAGATGGGGCAAGCACTAAAGGAAGAAGAGAGGGTGGTTGGTGTAAGGAACAACAGAGGAAGGGAGGGCAGGTGGGGTTTGGGAAGCAATACAGACAAGGGACGGAAGACTGGTGGGTGGGGAAAAGCAAAACAGATGAGGGATGGAGGGAGCAAAACAGAGGGTGAGAACTACACAAGAGAGCCATCTGGAATAGATGCACTCTGGCAGAGTGTTTAACCACAAATAAAAAAGTAGAGCCAAAAAAAGAAATGAAGGACACACATGATATATCTGCGCTTCAGATGAGGGACAAACACACAAAGAGTAAGGAAGGCTATGGCAGCTGACCAATAAGAACCATGTAAACAAGAGTGACATGAAGCCAATGGTGAGCAATAGGTGACCTCTAAGTCCACAATTAGAAAACAAAGGGTCTAAGGAGGCAGGGCATACAGTGTCTAAGTGAGACCTACAAATGTTGGAAAAGTTGACAAATTATGTAATGGTTATTTAATGGCTTCACTTATAAAGGCTTATTGAGGTAAGACTGTTCCTCATGTTATGTTTGGGGCAAAAAAATATAGGAGGAATGACCTACCCGATAAAAGATTAATATGGTGGTAAAAGGTGAGGAACCAATTGTTGATGACTTTGGGCCTGATTTAGAGTTTGGGGGATGGGTTACTCTGCCACCAATGTGAGGGATATCCTGTCTGCCATGGTACAATCTCCATAACTCATCCACCAAGCTCTAAATCAGGCTCTTTGTCAGGTATGTGAATTACCCCTGAGTTATTTTATTCAGATATATCATAGGTTGGTTTTGAAAAATGTTTCTTGAATAAACCTACGGATTATTCAAAGTAATACAGATCTAGTCATTCAAAATCTTTAACTTCTATGAAGCATTATTGTGCAATGAATGAATCCAAACAGGACCAGCATGGTGCAACCCTCTTTACACATGTGCTTTGACATACATGATGTCCAGCAAAAACCTTTATTTCAAAAGAATGAGGAATTCTCCTTACTCTATACACAGCTTCATTCACAAATATGCAAACATTTTGGTTACAATATATACATTGCTTCTTCAAGGCCTCTTATAGTTAACATGTTCAATAATAATTAAGCTGACCTGTTATCAGTAAAAGTAGTTTCTCACCTGATGGCCCACAGTATTTAACACTTTATCAAAACCTTAAAACCACAATTGACATAGCATAATGGCAGATAAGTGGAATGGCTTGGGGCAATATTCCATGACATTTGTTTTTGAGGTTTTGATGGAGGGTTAACTAGTATGGACTACCATATAAGAAACTGGAAGTTTACTGAAAACAGGATGACTTAATTGTATTGGAACATGTTAGCTATATGAGGGGAAGAGATGTGTACCATGAACCACATTTTGGCCAATGTTTGCATATTTGTGAATAAAGCTGCTTATGGAATAAATAATGAGTGCGCCTCATTCTTTTGGAACACCTTTTTTACTGTGGCCTGATTGAATGGCACTTAGCGTTGTCATCAACAAATATTTGATTAAAAAAAAAAAAAAACAGCATTTGAAATTGAGGTTGTGCTTGCTTGGCATCCTATATTTATATAGGAATTTACAGAAGGCTCCTACGTCATAAAAGGTTGTATTTGCGTGGGGGACAATGTACTAGGTACCATGTGGCTTCTTTCCATTTATTGTATTTGCATTGGAATATAAGGAAGCTTTATGTGGAATGTACAATATACATAATTAAGGACCATATTGGTGAAGGTAAACATGTTCCTTTTGTAAGCTGCCTCCAATGATTTTATATTTAAATTATGTAAATGTTTTAGACTTTGTACCATACATTTAAATTAATTGTATGATAAAATTGGACCCCCTATCCCCTAAGCCTCTGTGCCTAGCTGGAATCACCAATACACATGACGTGACAGAACTGGATCTCAAACTATTCCAAAACGATTTCAATCTCACCAAGAAAGGAAACCATAACTTGATCCACCAACTTGGCACTGGCACTACCACCAGCTGTATAGTTGTCCATCTGATCTACATCAACGGCAAGGGAATCAATAAAGTAAGGGGAATGGAAAGAGCAGGAGATTCTTCCATCACCATAGCAGATTGGCCATCCATTTCATATTCTCCTTTCTTTAGAAAGCAGGGCAAAGTATTCATGTACATATTGGAAAATATCTCTGGAGGGGCCGCAGTCATATGGGGATCTGAAATGCCTGTTGAGATCTTCCACCACATTGCTATTTAGCCTATCAAATGGTGTTGGTGTTTGCCAATATTTTGAATTAGAGATCGCCATCTACTATGGATATTGAGTGAGTGTTCCCGCTGTTTGCATATTGCTCACATGATTCTCAGAATCCGTTAAAACTGTCACAAATCCCCCAAAATATTTAAAATTCCAGACACCAGTATCTGGGCAAAGTTACAATTACACCAGCAAGTTATTTTCAATTTCACAAACTTTGGGAAGTCGGCAGATATATAAAAACGTCACACAACTTCATATCAGGGTGAACATTTTTTCAAAAACGTTTTCAGAAAAAAGGTCTGGAACTAAAACGTTTTGCATGACAGTCTACTAAAAGTGAGATTTACTACGATTTAGCAGGTCATTTTTTAACTTAGTAACCTTTACAATATTAGCATATCCTACAACTGTGAAAAAACTTGTGAAGTTTTGTAGAGAACATGTTTGCAACTTGCAGACTCCTACCTAAGTTCCACCACACAAACCTGAACTGGGACTTTGGCCCACAATAAAATTAGGGCTTTACAGTTCCAAAGAACAGTATAGTAGTCAAAGCTTCAAAGTACATTCAACAGGCTACCTGAGTTCCAGCTGTAAGCGATGGGACGGAGGACTCAGTTCAAGGAGAGATGGCCAGAGCTCGAAGTATTCTCAACAATCATGTTTCAACAGAGGACCTGTTTCTGGAAATTGATTAACACTCAAGTTACCCAACTTTAAGGACTACCTTGCTAAGAAATGTACATTGGTAACATTTCCAGGATGGCTACGACAGGAACAGGGTTCTAGCATTAGTTTCCAATTGCACCTTTTTTACTGCAGCATCTATGGGACCGTGAAGAGTAATGTTTTTTCAAGCACTCCCAGAGTCAGGATAAGCAGGAAAACCCAAAGGGGACTATGCTAAGATTTAGGATAAAAGGGATGAAAGGGAAACATTTTGCCAGGCTGCAAACAAGGCTTGCACAAAAGCAGCGAGGAGTCAGGGGACAATTAAGTATTATCACCCTGTGTAGAACTCTTTATATTTGCAGATTAACCAATTGCATACATTTACATTTCTTCCAGGCAGCAGACACCTTGGCAAGGTGGCTTGTTTCTTGTTTAGCTGTCTGTCCCTCCCTCTTATCACAGGCGACTCACTCCTTTTCACTTCAGCTGAGGCAGCTCAACTGTTGGAATTAACCGCCCTGGGAGGGTTGTCTTTTAAAATAAAGTACAGGCACTATTTTTCTGAAATGAAAAAAGAATGGGCAGGCTGTGTCCCACAGATCCTGCCCACTTCTCCCTCAATTCGACCCTGTTGGGCCAGGCCTTTTTTGCAGGGTCATCCCCAGCCTTTTTGCCTCCTTCCTCCTAATTGTTCTGACCAGTTTTTGTTGGCTTTAGGACTCTGGGCCCTTTACCACTGCTAAAACACTGCTAAAGTGCATATGCTCTCTTTGTAAATTGTACAGTTGATTGGTTTATCCATGATTGGCATATCTGATTTACTGGTAAGTCCCTACTAAAGTGCACTGGAGGTGCCCAGGGCCTGTAAATCAAATGCTACTAGT
Source organism: Pleurodeles waltl (assembly GCF_031143425.1). Lineage (NCBI taxonomy): Eukaryota > Metazoa > Chordata > Amphibia > Caudata > Salamandridae > Pleurodeles > Pleurodeles waltl. The sequence continues at coordinate 637,966,168 of NC_090446.1, read as the reverse complement.
GGGCCTGCAGCACAAGTTGTGCCACCCCCATTAGTAGCCCTGTAAACATGGCTCAGACCTGCCACTGCAGTGTGTGCAGTTTTGAACTGCCAATTCGACTTGGCAAGTGTACTTACTTTCCAGGCCTCAACCTTCCCTTTTACTACATGTAAGGAACCCCTAAGGTAGGCCCTAGGTAACCCCAGGGGCAGTGTGCAGTGTTGGTTTAAGGTAGGACATATACTAGTGTGTTTTTTATATGCCCTAACAGAGAAATACTGCCAAATTTGGTTTTCATTGTGCAAGGCCTATCTCTCTCATAGATTAACACAGGGGCTGCCTTTAAATATCCTTAAAGCGCAGACACCCTTTGAGAGCAGATAAAAATGCAGAGTTTAGGGTCTCTCAACTCACAATTTAAAATACATCTTTTAGTGAAGTTGGTTTTTAAATTGTCTGTTTGAAAATGCCACTTTTAGAAAGTAGGCATTTTTGTGCTTAAACCATTCTGTGACTCTGCCTGTTTGTAGATTGTCTGTCTGGGTCAGTTTGACAGTTGGGCTGTTTTGCACCTCTCTAGACAGTGACACAAAGGAGGTGGGGGTGTAGCCTGCATATCCCGATGAGCCTTCTGAGCTAGAGGGGAGGGAGGAGTTGTCACTCACACCTGAAAGGACTGTGCCTGCCCTCACACAATGCAGTCTCCGACCCCCTAGTGTATGCCTGGGGCCTGGCCTGAACAAGGAAGGATCTGTCGAACACTTGAGACTTTGCTTTGAAATTTGCCAACTTCAAAGGCAGAAAGGGGTATAAGAGGAAGACCCAAAACCCCAGACTTTTAGAATCTTTCTGGAATCAAGAGGAACCTCTGCCAAGGAGAAGGGCTGAAGAGCTGGAGGAGGAGTACTGTCCCTTTGCTGTGCTGCTTTGTGGGACTGGCCTGCAGTTGCTGCTTCTGCCTGAAAAGAGTGCTAAGGGTGAACTTTGCTGTGCGTCCTGCTTGAGAAAGTTCTCCAAGGGCTTGGAGTAGAGCTTACCTCTGTTGGAAGTCTCAGGGACACCAAAGACTTGTTTCCTCGACCTGCAGCACTGTGAACTGTGTGTTTTGTGCTGTTCAAGAAAAGAAACCACTGCGACACCGCCAGCGATGCCACTGGCCTGCACCGTGACCTGCCGACGCCGTGCGGAGTCGCATTGCCCCGCTTCGCACCGCAACCCTGGACTCACTGACGCCGTCATCAGACGACTTCACCGAGCCGCTGCTCGGACCGTGACCTGTGGGCCCCGCACTCCGGCATCGCCTGCTCACACCGCAGACAGAGCCTCCCCGACAACGACGCTCCTGCTGACACCGGCGCTGCTGCCTGCACTGTGGTATGTGAACACTGCTAGTGAGGAGCACGAAGCACCATCCCGTCCCGCACCGCAGGCCGGTCCACCGACACCAGCACCATCGACTCTAGTGTCATTACCAGGCATCCCTGTCTCCACCATGGCCTGTGGACACCGCTCATGAGGGTCACAAACCACCGTCCCGTCCTGCACCGCTGGCGTGGGCCTACTGACGACAGAGCTTCCGCAACAATGATGATGCTACCTGCAACCTGACCTGTGGACACTGCACATTGCACCACCCTGCTTGACACCGCAGCCCTGGTCCCTCCTACGCCGCTGGACACCGTCACCGAGCCGCTGCTTGCACCGTGACCTGTGGGCACCGCATGTCGCATCGTCCCGCTTTGCACCGCAGCCCCGACGCCATCAACGCCGGCGCACATGACTTCATCAGCCCGGAATTTGATCCGCAAGGCGTGTGACTTCAAGGGCCCGACAACTCCTGCACCGACTCTGGAACCGACGTCGGCCACGCCGCTCTCCGGAGCTCACCCCGAGGATCACAACGCCCTACAAATCCAAGGTACTGTTTGCAGCTCCTCCCGACACCGTAGCTGGCCTGCGACGCAGTGTCTGGCCTGAACTGTTGGTTTTGTTGCTCATGATGTCGTGATAGCCCCAAGTGGAGCTATCGACTTCAAGAAACTGTATTTTTAAGATAAATCTTACAAAATTCATATCTTTATTACTGTATGTTGGATTTTTATCATTTGGTCTTGTTTTACACAGATAAATATTGGCTATTTTTCTAAAACGGTGTGGTGTTCTTTTGTAGTGTTTTCACTTATTACTGTGTGTTATATGCAAATGCTTTACACATTGCTTCTGAGATAAGCCTGATTGCTCGTGCCAAGCTACCAAGGGGGTGAACAGGGGTTATCTGAGTGGGTATCTCCTTTATCCTGACTGGAGTGAGGGTCCCTACTTGGACAGGGTGCAAACTGACTGCCAACTAGAGACCCCATTTCTTACAGACCCCCAAGTCCAGGGGGCTTTGGCAGGAACTCAAGTCAATCACCAAGTCGGGGGTTGGTGTATCTTTCCAGACTTTCTTCAAAAAAGAGGGGTGGGACATGCCCCAACTGCTCAGAGTAATGTGTGTTTCACTAGAGGCAGTTTATTCTTTATAAGAGGCATCTCTGCTATTCCACATGTCTTCAAACAAACGAAAAAAAGGTAAAAGGCTACAGATAGCCATGGGGTGTTACATGTTAAGGAAGAGTCCAAGCACCAGTAGTGTATAACAGAGCAGAGCTGCTGAGTGGGCAGCAAAATTGGTCTCAAACAGTCTCTATTGTCCAGCAGGACTCAGCTATAGCAGTGAATCTGACAGAAATTGCATGCTTACTACCAGATAGGCTCTAGGGCTCTGCAACAGAAATCTCCATGGAGAATGTTACATCCATAGGGAAAGATGGAGAGGAACAGCCTTCTTGTGCTGCATTTGTTATCGTGTCCTTTTACAAGACAACATACACGCCGTACATGAACAGTACCGACATGCTGGGCTTTAAGTGTACCAGGTTTCAGAACCAACAGTAATTAAAAACTAACCTTGAAACAGGTCCCTAGAAGGCTCTAAATTCATGTCCTTGACTTTCTAGGCAAAAAACATTGATCTCTTTCTTGACCATGAACAACCTTAAGGTAATCCATCTTAGCACTGCAGTCCTTGTTTCCATTTCACGTTTTACTTCATCTTGCATAGTCTAAGATTATTTGACTTCCCCAGTTACTGTGTTTTTGTAGTTTTAACAGTCAACATATGAATCTTGTGTAATGAATAGCAACATTAAAAAATAAAATGATGGATGGAGTGTTGAAACTTTTCAAACACTCACCCCCAGTCACAGTTCTGGGTTTAATCCATCGTTATTTTTCTCACAACGTCACCCCAGTTTAGACCCAGCCATATGCATATTAGTCTTGACCCTGCACCCCATGGGAACAGTCCAGTCCGAGCTGCCAAGCCAGGTCCTCCCTGGACTGGAAACAAGCATTCTGGGACGGGTTTCAGGGTTTCTTGTGTAATGCATTCTGTAAGGAAATGTCTGTTTTTGCATGCCCACCTCCAAAAGTTTGGACTGATGGTGCTGGTTATTCGACTCTGAGAGTGCACTGAGGCCTGCTAACCAGTCCTTAGTGTCAATATTTTAGCCCTACACAATTTACATGTCGAATCGGATACACCCAATCGGCAAGGCCTGACTTACTTATAAGTTCCTAGTATATGGTACCCAAGGCATGTAAAACAGGGCGTGTAAGAGAGTGTCCACTCAGGGCTGCAGCACTGTTTGTGCCACCCTTCGTGTGACAAACTACAAAATGGTTCAAAGCCTGCCACTGTAGACTGGAAAGACAGTGCTTTCAGTACCAGTTTGACTTTGCCATTTAAACCAATGCAAATCCACCCTATCCCTTAATATTATATATGCCTCCCCTAAGTAAGGCCTATGGAGCCCTATGGTGGGTAGCTGTATTTTGTTAGATAAGACATATGTTTTTTTATACGTCTTAACAGCAACACTTCCAAATAGTCGTTTCACTGTGGGTAAAGTTAGTAACCCGAACGGAACTACCTAACTGTGTCATGTAAGGTATCACATGAATCATGACATTAAATGCAATCTGATGGCCAGATTGAAATCAATGTCACTATTAAAGGTAGGCAACTTTTAGAAAGTTGCCACTCTGTGCTCTGCTCGTTCAGTAGCCTCACAAAGGCACACAGACAGCTTTCTGACCGCCTGGGGAGACGTGTGAATAACTCCCAGGTGCAGGAACACAGGCAGTGCCGCAGCAGTGAGGTGTCACCTCCTCTGCCAGGATGGCCACTTGGAGGTTAGCCAGGAATGAGCTTGAAAGGGGAGGCCACCTTTGATGGGCCACCTGACCCGGAGTCAACACCCCTGAGCAGGATGCCTTTTGTTCCTGTAGACAGCACGGAGACAGGACCATAGAGTTGAAACTCACCCCAAACTGGTTTTACCGTGAGCCTGTAAACTCTAGGGAGGGCTACCAAGCTCCTGATGACCGAGGAAGGGTCAATCCTTCTTGAAAGGGTCAAGAATGTTGCATTCTGGGATTGCCAGATGCCACACATAACAGGAACTTTGTCAGTAGGTAGGAGGGGACCGAGTAGCGCATTGGCTAGTGACTGTGATGTCCCCTCAGGACACTTTCCTGTGATAAATATGGCACCCCTGGTACCTTGACTCTCAGATCATGCTGAAATCAGAGAGTGGACTGAAAAAGACTACCCGGCTGATACTGGATCCGCACCAGGAGTGGCTGCATGCTTGGAGGGAATGCACCTGGTGCACTTTGGGCTAGCAAAACAATTTGGACTGTGCCTATGGCTTCTGCCTCAGGGAAAGTTGATTCCCGACATCCAACAACAGCAGTGACTCCAAGGATCAGTTGGCTGATCTCCTGGAACCAGTTCCAGGGGCACAAGAGCTGAAAGAGCCTAAAGCAACTAGTTGGTAGCCTCCACAGATGTTTTGCTGCTGCCAATCACCGGGTACCCAAGAGGAAAAATCTGAGATAAGCAAAACCTGCACCCATGTCTGCTGGACCAAGGAGTGCTATCCAGGACCAGATTCATTGTACTGAAGGAACACTAGCCCACACCAAAGGATTTTGCCCCAACCATGATGCAAACTGACTAGTAGCCCAGCATTTGCTGTCCCATTACTGCAACATAGAGGACTTCGAGGGACCCTGACCTCTGTGGCCAAGTTCACCTCCTTTGAACATCTTTTTGCCTGCATCCCTCAGCATCAAGACCACACAATTGATGTCTATGGCGGATGTCCTGTAAAGTTAGGATCTTGCTTTAAAAATGCCTTGGTGCCAAGGTACCTGTCAAGAGTATCTTTTCTGCCCCCCTAGACCTCCGTCCCCTCAATCTTAAGAGACCAGCTCAGATGGGAGTTTCCAAACTATTTCAAAATTTCAAAAGTTTCCATACTTCTTTTGTTGGCCAGTGCTTGTTTGCAGTTGATATTTAAGTTATTTATTGATTTTAAAATCTGTAGCTCTGGAACCATCTGGTGGATTTTGATGCTTGAGGTCTCTAAGAATTCATGCAAATATAATCTATTTTTATAAATTGGTTTCTTGTTTCTTTTGTGTTGTGTGACTTTCTTATTTCTTTGTTTGGTGCTGTTAAATGCTTTACACATTGTTCCTCTGCTAAGCCTTCCTGCTCGCAGGCACAGCTACCCAGGTTTGAACTGAAGGAAAAGTAATCCTACTTGACTGGACTCAAGATGTTACTTGTGAGTGTACTGCGCAATAAGGCCTCCCTGCCATATCATACCTTACACCTAACTACTTACACATATTATGAACTGAGTCACCTTCATGTGTCTACAGAAGTTCAGGATGTGGGTGGATGTTTATGATTTAGAAATTTTGATGGGAGGCTGAAGTCAGTGTGATATTCTTACAGTCCCTGTAATGTGTTATGCAGGTGGTCAGATGATTTGTACATCCATTCCTTCACCTCTCTTAAGTGCGCACAGGTCAATTGGTACACATGTGTCAATTTAAATTGTGGCAAAGTGTGTTAGGGAAGTCCACATGTGTTGAAATATCGACAGCACAAAGGGAAAAGGGCAGTGCTTATAGGTGAGAGGGTCTATTGTATGGGGAGATATAAAGTGGAGGAGATAAAAGAATGCAAGAGAAATGCAGATGTAGGTTTTCAGAAATATGTGGGGGAGAGAAAGGGCATGAGTGTCTGACAAAATTACAGACTACAAAACAGAGCAGTGTGGTTTTAGGAGCTAATTAGAAACTCCCAATGCCTCTACCCTATCACAGACCCTATTAATATTTAGTTCACAGTCTCATACATCAACAAAATCGTTTACACTAGTTTATTTAGTACTGCTAACAATCATTAGGAGAGCTAATCAGTCTGACTTGTTTTAAGCACCAGTGTGTAGTTGTTATATGCCTAGATGCAATAAAAGAAAACTCAGATAGCCACATAAATACTGCTCAGGTGCCAAGCTTGTAAAGCACAGTAGTTCACATATTTAAAACCATGTCCCTAATTACATAGGTCATGACACCTGGGCTAGTTCTTTGGCAACGCCCATTTTACAGACTCTCCACCTTTTTCATACCACTAAAAAGAACAGCCTGCACTAGATACATTGTACATGTTAACGCTCACCGCTTGCCAGCAACTGAACTGTTGCTCACCAAGTTGTGGGGAAAGTGCAGCGAGCGAGTGAATACTCTAGAGCTGTGTAAAGTCATGCAGTCTCACATTTCATACTTCTACGTGGCCCTGCAAATTCAGGATCTTAGAAATACTCTAACATGCACTACTACAGAATCTATATCCTCCATCTTTTACATACTTCCCCTTAGTATCGGGTTCCTTGGGTAACTCACCCTCCTGGTCGTAATTATCCAGGGACAAGAGGGCAGCATCCACGGCTGTAGGAGAAGACACCTTAAACAGCTTTTTTCTTCCTAAATTCTCTATAGAGGGTCAATCTTTGGCCATTTCCGAAGAGGCATTCTGTACAATTTTACATTAAACAGTTCTGCCAGCTTCCTATCAACAATACCTATTCTTCTGCATACTATAAGAAGGAGCATAAGAACGTTTACAGGGCTACTCATGTGGGTGGCACAACCAGTGCTGCAGCCCCACTAGTAGCATTTGATTTACAGGCCCTGGGCATCTCTAGTGCACTTTACTAGAGACTTACTAGTAAATCAAATGTGCCATCAAGGAAAGGCCAGTCACCAATATTATATAATATAAAGTGCCCAGAGTCCTAAAGCCAACAAAAACTGGTAACAAAAAAAAATAGGAGGAAGGAGGCAAACTGTTTGGGGATGACCCTGCAAAAAGGGCCAGGTCCAACACTGTCTAAGAGGCTTTCAAAACCAGCTTTGAATTTGAGGCTCTGTTCAAAAGTCCAACAAAAAAGTCAAGTTTCCCAGTTCCCTACATGAGTAGCTGTTTAAGAGTGAGCGAAATTCGCATAGTTCCCCTTTGCAAAATTATGCAAAATTACAGCAAAATAAGGTGAAGTTATGCATGATTACACAAAATGCAAATTCATAATTTCACACATTTTAGTGCACGATGCATCGTTTTCACACTTTGTGATCTAAGCATACATCTTAAAAAAAGCACAGTAAACAAAAGCATTTTGCATTCTGTTGTTCCCATGCATCCGCAATAACTTTTTATTGCTAAGAGTGCTTTGTGATCATTTTTTACCACGAATGGTGCGTAATTACACTACGTGGCATCATTTAAGGAATTTTGTGTAACAAGTGTAAAGCAAAATTTCTGAAATTATGTGAATTACACAGGAGTAATTTAGATTTCTCCCTGGCCTATAAATATTCCAATACAGGTTTTTCCTTTGCATTATTGTATTGTCATCATGTTTGTCCCAATTTAAATCAGGACTACAAGGAAGAGAATGCAAAGAACAAACCCAGGATGAGCTGTTTGAAGAAGTCCAGCGTCAGTTCTAGTGTAGAAGATGGTCTCTTTTGTAGAAGTACAGAGTATGGTAGTCATTATGATCTTGGCGGTGTGGGCCGCCATGCCGACCGTGGCGGGAAAAGCCGCCAGCCGGCATGGTGGCCCACACCGCCACATAATGAACCCTTGGAGGGCTGCCATAGGCGGCCCTCACTTACCGCCAGGCTGCCTCCGTCAGGCAGCCTGGCGGTGGTCGGCATCATCATCCGACAGGGCAGCGGTGCTGCCCCTCAGATAATGATCCCGCAGTCCCCACCCTTTCCCTGGTGGGTTTCCCCGCCAGGGAAAGTCTGGCAGAAGGGGTGCACCTGGGCACCCCTGGGGTCCCTGCACTGCCCATGCATTTGGCATGGGCAGTGCAGGGGCCCCTGTGCAGTGCCCCATGGCGCAGGTCACTGCCCGATTTACGGGCAGTGATCTGCACGACTGGTGCAGCTGCACCCGCGCACAGAGGCACTGGCGGCGGCTCCATTTGGAGCCGCCCTCAATGTCCCGGCCAGGCATTCCTCTGGGCCGGCAGGCGGAAACAAAAAACCCGGGGTTCCGGGGGAGCTGGTGGTCACTTGTAAGACCGCCAGCATGAACAGGGCGGTTTCAACCGCTGTGTTCATAATGAGGGCCTACATATCCATTGACCACTCCAACAAGGTTACAGCTTCTACCATCTCGTTCAATGTCCCCGTTCATATCAGAACATTTCACATTCTTCTGACGGCAACATTCTATCTCGTGATGTAATGTAATGATCACTATTAATGAACACAACTCCTCCCCTATTGAGACATAACTAACAAGCATTGGCCAAGCCAATAGCTCTCACTTTTGTGAAGTTATTGCCTTTGGCAATCAGGTGGGTGTGGTGAGTCCCATGTGAAGGAATGCACTGACCATGCACACGTGTCCCGCCGTACACCACAGACTTACTGCATATTACCTGATGAGAACAGATGTGCATTGCACTATCACTGCACATATCCATGTGTGAACAACAGTGCACTGCAGCCTTGATGCCCATATATAAACATTCCATAGCGGTGTACTGCTAGTTAACAGTGAATTCACACATGTGCCCTGTGCACAGAGGGGACATTGTACTGCATGTGCCACATATGTGCACCGCAAGCTCAATGCACATATGCAAATATTCCACAGCATGTACTGCATGATATCAACACATGCCAAAGCTGCGCACAGCATGCTCACTGTACTACACATGACAACATGTGCGCAATGCAAGCTCCCTGAACTTACACACTATAAATTGGGCTCTGGAATGGTGTGCTGCCCAATGTAAAGGGCTTCAACACTTTCCCAGAAGTACTAAGAGCTATATAGGTACAATTACAATATAATACAATGCAATGCATATGGCATAGCTACATAGACTCATTATATTACACATGCATGCACATGCCACAACGATGCATAACTCGCTTGTTGGTCATGTATGTAAAACGGTACTGGGCACTACTGGTTTGAGGTGCTGCCCTAAGCAGCGGGTTCTTTGTTACAATATATGATTAATTCAGCTGAAAATCACTCACCCATCTGACAGAGGAGGAAGAGCTGCAAGCCGCTGAGGAGCCAGTGTCGGATTAGCATGTTCAGCTCATCCTCGGTTTCTCATCTCTGTCAACAGCTGACTGTCGGATCAGTGAGAACATCTTCCCAGGCTCGACCAGTCTGCAGCCCTTCCTCTGTCCACAACTACATTCTGCACCAGAGCTGCACTGTGCGATTAAAGATGCCTCTTTGGCAGTGCATCTTGAAGGCAGGCTGTGCCTGCACCACTAAGCCACAACCACCACCTTGCCTCCATTGCCAGCCCCATTCACTTCAATTCTTTTTGGCAAGCATGCTTAGCCACGGCCTCTTCAAGCATGCCCACCCCTTCCCAAACTGTCCCATGTAGCCTGCCACACCCCCTTACCCTATCACTGGTGCTCTCTGCAAAGATATTCCTTCAAAACACATGAAACACTTATGAAGCCCAGCATGTCCTGCACAGCTTCACTCCAATTAATGCTAATTCTGCCTGCGACCTTCGAGCTCCACAGTCATTTGCTAGGGAGCCTGATGTTGCTACATCCCTCACCCTCATCTGAGGCGCTTCTGCAAAGACAATCTCTGCCAAGCTGATTGTTTTTGAGAGAGGATGTGGCATAACATCCAGAGCTACTGAATCTAGAACTGGGGATCCGGGTTTGAGTCTCAGCATAGTCTCTCACTGTGCCTACCCCCAAAAGAAATGTTGGGCAAACATGTTTAAAACAAAAAAAACAACAACACAACACAGCAAAACAGGGTGGGGGAGAAGGCGGCATGGATTGATTAATATAATTAAAACTAAGTAACCCTGCAGGCGCACAGGGGAGGAGGGTGACAACATACTTGGAGGAGACAACACTATAACCTCAACATCTCGGGTTAGGCAAAAATACACATTAGCATGACCTAGAAAAAGTAAATATTCATAATTGGAACAGCAGCATTTGTGACAAGATAAGAACAAGATTTACAGCCCTGTTTACATTTGCCTCATAGTAATAGAAGCAAGCAGGACAGGAGGTGTTGGTTGGGGGAGGGCACAGGGAAGACAGGCAAACAGTAACACTGTCAGGAATCAAAGAAAAAAATAATTTCACAAAACAACAGATAAACAGCTAAAGCGTAAGGCTACAGTACTTGGCTGTGCTCAGTGGGAGAAAACAGAAGACAAAAAGGAGGGACAAAGAGGAAGGACTGACCACTACCAAACAAGGATTTTTAAAGAACACTGCAACAAACCAATGAAAAGCAGTGGGGGGACTGTAATCCCACAAAGAAGTATATACTAAAGTATATACAACAGGTCTTCGAACCTCGACCTAAAAATATATATATATATATATATATATGTGTGTTTGTGTGTGTGTGTGTGAGAGTGTGTGAGTATATATATATATACATATATATATAGATAGATAGATAGATAGATAGATAGATAGATAGATAGATAGATAGATAGATAGATAGATAGCTATAGATATTTTGTCAATAATTATCACACTAATTAAAAATTAATTTGTACATTTTACTTTACTTCACAAAACTACCCACCTGATTGCACTTTGCAGATCACCTTTTTGTGATCTGGATCAGACTTGACCTCTGTAGCCTTAAAACCACGGATTATTCCACTTGCAGTGAACCACTCATCTTACATTCCATCTTTTATATTTGTCCAGCAAAACTGTGGTCTAGATTTACAAACACTTTGCATCAGGTTAGCAATAGTATAACACAAACCCAATACAAAGTGTTTTGGTAGAATGTACAACCCAACTGAAACTGTGATTTGCATTGGAGTGTAACTCAAAGTAACACAAAGCTGAGCAATATGCTGCATTGCGTGTCTAGGCATCAAGAGGGCATTTTGTGGGTGGTGCATCGGAGTTCCCGTGCAGCCACACATGACTTTTGTCTGAGCAGCTCAGTCCCAGGAAGGCAGAACAAAGCATTTCCTTTGGGAGCAGGGTGTTACACCCTCTCGCTTTGGAAATAGGTGTTACAGGCTGGGGAGGGGTAGCCTACCCCACCCTCTGGAAATGCTTTGAAGGGCACAGATGGTGCCCTCCTTGCATAAACCAGTCTACACCGGTTCAGGGACTCCTTGTCCCCTGCTCTGGTGCGAATCTGGACAAAGGAAAGGGGAGTGACCACTACCCTGTCCATCACCACCCTAGGGGTGGTGCCCAGAGCTCCTCCAGTGTGTCCCAGACTTCAGCCATCTTGCTTCGCAAGGTGTGGGGGCATTCTGGAGGACTCTGAGTGTCCAATGCCAGCAGGTGACATCAGTGACCCCTCCTGATAGGTCCTTACCTGATAAGATAGCCAATCCCCCTCTCAGGGCTATTTAGGGTCTCTCCTGTGGGTTCTCTTCAGATTCTACTTGCAAGTTTCCAGCAGGAATACTCTGCAACTACTACTTCATCCTCCGACCTCGGATCAACCGCAGCCTGCTCCAGGAACTGCTGTAACAGCAACAAAGTATCCACAAGGGATACTTTTCTTCTTCTTCTTCTGCAACTTCAGCTCCAGCCAGCAACTGCAACAGTTTCCATGGTGTGCATGCTCTGAGGACTCCCTGTCTTCACCCTGCACCAGAAGGACCGAAGAAATCTCCTGGTGGGTGACGGACAGGTACCTTCCAAGTCGACGACCGGTACTTCTGGACTCCTCTCTCAGCAATGAGCAGGCTCCTAGAAACACAGACGGTGGACCCGATCGACACAGACTGCCCTGAGGTCCTGCTGACGCAATTTGGAGGAGGTAAGACCTTGCCTTCCCTGAGAGCAACAGTACCCTTGTACACCGGGTGTTCTTCACCTCCTGAGGCCTCTGTGCACTATTTCCAAAATCCCTTTGTGCACAGCCTGGCCCAGGTCCCCAGCACTCTATCCTGTGACGCACAACTCGCTGAGTTAACCTCCAGCGGCGTGGGGCCCTTCTTTACAGTGCTGCACCAACCGCATTTTGCACCTCTTTTGTCCCCATGTCCTGGGACTCCCGTGGGTGCTGTCTGGCATCCTGAGGGCTCTCTAGAGTGCTGCGAGTTCCCTCTTTCTCCTCACACTGAGTTGAGGCCCCCAGGTCCAGCCAGCACCATTTTGACGCAAACCGCACATTTGTCGTAACCAAGCCTTGTTGGCGACTTCCAACACAAAATCACATCTGCATCCATCTTTACGTTGTGGGACATCTTTTGCATCATGCAGGAACCCGCTGACCTCTTCCTAGGGTGCATCCCTGCAGTCTTTGTCCAACTGGGGACTCTTCTTTTGCACCCTCTTCTGGGTTGGCAGGGGCTCCTGTCCTTCCTGGAACTTCTTTCAACTTCTGGACTTGGTCCCCTTTTTTTGCAGGTCTTCAGGTGCAGGAATCCAGCAGTTGTTGTTTGCAGACTTGGTTGGTTACTGCAATAATCCATATCACGAGGTGTAGTGTGTCCTAAGGAAACTTGAATTACTTTACTCCTTCTTTTCTGGGCTCTGGTGTGGGGTAATTTACTTACCTTTAATGTATTCTTACTCTCCCAGCGATTCTGCACACACTACACTTGTCTAGGGGGGAATTTGTGGTTCGCATTCCACTTTCTTAGTATATGGTTTGTGTTGCCCCTAGACCTATTTTCTCCCTTTGCATTCTATAGCATTTACTATTGTTTGCACTATCCTATGTCTAATTACCTTCCCTATTTTGGTGTCGAGTGTATATATTGTGTATAATACTGACCTCCAGAAGGACTATTGCCTCTAAGATATTTTTGGTACTGTGTCACCCAAATAAACTACCTTTATTTTTGGTAACACTGAGTATTGTCTTTACTTGTGTATAAGTACTGTGCAACTATAAGTGGTATTGCATGAGCTTTGCATGTCTCCTAGTTCAGCCTAAGCTGCTCTGCTATAGCCACCTCTATCAGCCTAAGCTGCTAAAACACTACTATACTGCTTCACTAATAAGGGATAACTGGACCTGGTATAAGGTATAAGTACCCAAGGTACCCACTACAAACCAGGCCAGCCTCCTACAACTACTCCTACAATTACCAGGCAAACCAAACATCAAATGGTTGCAGGGGCTAAGAATCTTTAAGAATTACCATGTGGCTGTTGATGCTGTGAATTTTACACCAGCATGCAAAGTGGCAGTTGTGTACAGCTGTATTGGTCTTGTAGCAGAACAGGTGCCTGGGGCATCAGGGGATGATTGGGATCAATATAAATATGCGTTGGCACATCTGGGCAAACAATACGCTGAGAAACCGAGTATAATGCTTGAACATCACAATTTTTTCAAGAGGAATGAAGCCGTAGAGAAGCATGTTTCAGCCCCAAAGGGCAGATTTACAAGCCCCTAGCGCCACCTTAATGCCGCCTTAGCTACATTTTTATGATGCTAAAGTGGCGTTAAGGTGGCCATTTCCCGTGCAGTATTTACAAAGTGGCGCAAAGCATGCATTGTGTCACTTTGCAACCCCGTGAGCCACATTATGGCTGTGTCAGGCATAATGTATGCAAGGGGGTGTTCCCATGCAGGGAGGCCTGAAAAAATGGCACAGTGATATTTACAAGATTTCACTGCACCATTTTTTCCAATAAATGTTAACATTTGCTCAGGGCAGGCATTAAAGTGACGTACCCATAATAATCTATGGGCCTCCCTGTGCATTGCTGCACTAGCATCAAACATTTTGATGCTAATGCAGCAAAGCGCCACAACATCATCAAAAATGTTGATGCTGTTGTAGTAAAAACCGCGATGGTGCTCCATATTGTAAAAACGGTGCAACCATAGTGTCGTTAGAGGGGCAAGAGGGACGCAAGAAAAGTGGCGCATCGTGAACGATGCACCACTTTTTTGTAAATCTTCCCCAAAGTGTCTTAGCTGCTACTTGCGAGTTCTGTGCAAATAGTGATACCTACATTCATGCTCTATTCGTATTTACTTGTTAATTCTAAAAAACACAAGAGAGATTGCTCAGCTGTAGAACTCCCACATTATTGGAAACAACTGACTTAGCGAAAGGGGTTGAATGGTCAGTGATTTCTACAAAAGCCAGTCTGAATGGCCAGTCTGCAAATACTGCAAACATGCTTGGGGATGACCTAGGGGACAGAGTGAATGCTGTGAATATGGGTAGCAGGGCATGGAGACAACCTACTAAAAATTGTACCATGATGTGTTTTAGATGTAGGTAGAAGACTCACCTCACGTTGGTAGTAGCTCTAATTGTTCGGCTGTTGGCAAAAGATGTTTATCATTCAAGAAAGTAGGACATTTATAGGCAATCTGCAAGGGTGGTAAGAGGTCCACGAGAGTTAACAGCTTTGAGGTTCATGAAAACGCAGACATATGTACTAAAAAACTAAGCAATATTGTACTAACCATTGAATGCAACACTGTTTTTGATTATGGCAGGGCCAAGAGCCAATGGTGCAATGCAGTAATTGATGGTGTGGAGGTCCAAGTCATGGCTGACACCAGATCCCCAATTACCATCCTGACAGACAATACATTTCCTGAAAACTGGAATGGTAAAGTGGTACTCAAACAGATGGACGTGAATCCTGAAGCATTTGGTGAAACCGAAAATGACATGCTTTGACATTTCACGTCAAAACTGGAGTGCTTAGGGAAGCAATCACCAAAGTGTATGCGACATTTAGAGGCAGAAACATCATAGGATGGCAGGATTTGCCCAAAATGGGGTTGTACCTGACACCAGGAATGGAGAATCCTGTGGTGGTTGGTGAGCTTCCAATAGGTTATATGGAGGAAAACTCATAAATCGTGGGTGTTGAAAATGATCCACATGTCACAGATATTGAAAACATTTTGAGCCAGTTTGCCACAGTATTCCTTGACAAGGTGGGGACTATCAAAGTCTTCGAGCATCATAGCCACCTCAAGTCAGGGGCACAACCAGTTGCGCACAAAATATGCCCCCTGCTTTTGAGCGCAAGGGACGAGTTAAAGGCTGTTTTGAAGAACTTATGTTCTGAAGGGATCACTGCACCATGTGACTCCTCACAGTGGGTT
Organism: Pleurodeles waltl; assembly: GCF_031143425.1. Taxonomy (NCBI): domain Eukaryota; kingdom Metazoa; phylum Chordata; class Amphibia; order Caudata; family Salamandridae; genus Pleurodeles; species Pleurodeles waltl. The sequence goes on along the minus strand of NC_090446.1, from coordinate 637,950,681 downwards.
TCACCCATCGTTGTGGCCAGGAAGAAGTCTGAGGAGGTCAGACTCTGAGCTGGCTTACAGTCATTAAACAAGAATATACTCATCGACTGTCACCCACTCCCTATAATACATTAATTGATATCCAGCTTGGGAGGGTCCAGATTATTTTCTATTAAACAGCTGCATTTGGTGTATAGCCAAACACCACTGGCAGCCAAATCACAGGAAGTAACCATGTTCGTGACCCCATTTGGTGCATTCAAGTACCTAAAATTGCCCTTCGGTGCAGACCCCCGCAGCCAGAATTTTCCAGAAGCTCATGAACAATCTGTTGGGTGAGATGCCAGGAGTCCAGACTTACCAGGCTGACATATTGATCTTCGCTATCAGTTGGAAGGAGCATAATAAAATACTGCACAAGATATTATCTAAATTGTTCATTCAAAGTATGACAATCAGGCGCAACAAATGTAAGTTTGGCAAACAGGAGCTTGGGTATTTGGGGCACACCAAATACCTTTGGTTTAATCACTTGAAGGGACGAAAATGGAGCTTTCTTTAATAAGAGCAATACGAGATGTTGTTACACCCAAGGCTAGAGATGCCCTCCGCTTGTTCTTGGGTTTAGCAGAGTACTATGCTTGCTGTGTGTATGGATATGCGCAGACAGTTAAACCTCTAAGGGCTCTGCGGAGAAAAGGGGTCAAGTTCATGTAGACAGACGAGATAGCCAGTACTTTTGATAGTGTCAAGAAGTTGATAGAGGGACCCCAGCATTTCGTCCATTTCAAGATAATTGTAAGTGCTTTGGGAGGGTAGATTCCAGTTTATCCAGTCTAGGAGCAATCCTTGGGCAATAGGTGACAGGAAAATAGCACATGATCACTTTTACATCTAGGACATTGAGGATATCTGAGTCGCACTGTAGCACAATAGAGCGCAAGGCTCTCGCGTGTCTTTGGGCCATACACAAATTTAGGTCCAATATCTGGGGGCGTGAGTTTGAGGTGTATACTGACCACAAACTGCTAATGCTCATTTTTAGCGGTCGCGGGGCAAACAGAGCCTTAGTAAGACTTGTATACTTACTATCTAAGCTACAAGAGTATCATTTTGTTATCAAACATTTGCCAGGAGGGAAAAACTTTAGAGCCGACTGCTTGTCATGGATGGTGTTAGAGGACAACCGAGATAAAACAGAGGACACTGAGGGGGTCATTCTGACCCACGGAAGCACCGCCAACAGGCTGGCGGTGCTTCCTTTTGTATTCGTCGCCCAGCCGGGTCCGGCGGTTTCCCGCCGGATTACCCCCAGCTGGGAGAGTCCTCAGCGCCGCCATGGGGATTCCGACCCCCTTCCCACCAGCCTGTTTCTGGCGGTTTTCACCGCCAGAACCAGGATGGAGGGAACGGGTGTCGTGGGGCCCCAGAAAGATTTTCACTGTCTGCATTGCAGACAGTGAAAATCGCGACGGGTGCAACTGCACCCGTCGCACCCCTGCAACTCCGCTGGCTCCATTCGGAGCCGGCTTCATTGTTGCAGGGCCTTTCCCGCTGGGCCGGCGGGTGCTCCTTTGGCGGGCGCCCGCCGGCCCAGCGGGAAAGCCAGAATGGCCTCCGCGGTCTTTTGACCACGGAGCGGCCAAGTGGCGCTTCCCGTTTGGCTGACGACGGTAGGCTGCCGGCTACCGTCGTCAGCCAAACTCGGAATGAGGGCCTGAGTGTGCAGTGGTAGCACTAGATGTGGTCATAGAGTGCGCACCCATAACTGAGCAAATTTAGCAAGAAGCTTACTCCAAAGACTCTAAGCTGAACCATGCCAGGGGTTTCATAATAGGTTGAACAGAGAACAGGCATCTGTCTGCCGAGTTGAGGGGCTTTGCACAGGTGGCTACTGAATTGTCAGTGGTGAATGATATGGTAATGCACCATGACCTGTTCTTTCCCCCAGAAAGCTTGAGGAAAGATATAATTCAGGCAGCAAATCAAGGGCATTTGGGCTGACCAAGGCCCACAAGCGTCTTAAACCGTATTATTGGTGGACGTCCAAAGAGTCACAGATGAGGGCCATGATTGATGGGTGTGCTAACGGCCTTCTGTCCGACAAATGATGAAAGACGATGAATACCTCACTTCATCCAGTTCCATTTCCGCAGGAACCCTGGGATAAGATTGGCCTGGATTTTTCAGGTCCATATGAGGTACTGCACATTGGCTGCAGATACTTAGGGGGTTATTCCAACTTTGGAGGTGGTAATCCGTCCCAAATGTGACGGATTTACCACCAGCCGTATTACGAGTTCCATAGGATATAATGGACTCGTAATACGGCTGGTGGTATATCCGTCACTTTACCGTCACTTTTGGGACGGATTACCACTTCCTCCAAAGTTGGAATAACCCCCTTAATCTTATTGGTGGATTATCAGTCTAAGTGTATGTACTTCCTGTTTTGTGATGCTTCTGGTACTGACAATGCCAACAAATTCTTGGAACATGTTTTTAAATTGGAGGGGTCACCGAAAACCATTGTTACTGACAATGGTACATATTTTTTGTCACATCGCATGTACACATTTTCCATGACATTCTACATCTCAAAGCAGCCCTTAACTCCCCTACCTGTAATGAGCTAGTTGAGCGGGGGAACAGAATGGTGGAGAGGGTTCAAACAGCAATTTTTCTAGACAAGATGTTCAGGATTTTGTGTGTATAAAAGTATGAAGTTATAACACCACCCCTCACAGCACTACAGATTTTGCACCATTTACATTGCTCAGGGGTTGAAAGGTATATACCAATTTATTTCCCACTTGCCTAAACCGTAATGGTGATTTGGAGGAGGTGTCTGCAGATAAGGTTCTTGTAAGGTCACATATGCTTCAGAAACAAGAGGCCTTGATAGCTCGATTTGATGCTGGGAAGCATTTTAGAAACATGACTCTGCAAGTCAGTGATTGGGTATTTATAAAGAACCCAAGAAAGGTACAGAAAGGTTTGTCGAGGTTTTCGTCACCTGTTTTGTTCAAACAGATGAGCAAAGGGTCAGCCCTTTTGGGGAACAAGGGATGGTGGAACAAAAGAAGTCTTGTGCGCCTTACTGATTCACAGGTAGACCCCATAAGGAAACATTCTATGTTTGGTGCAGACCAGTGTGAATGGTTTAATTGGTTACAGGAGGGAGGGTTACTATCAGCCTTTGGGGTTATAACAACTGCAGGTGGCTCGGCCTTGGAGGCCCCCACTTCTGCCTCTCTCAACTCTGATGGGAGTAACTATGAGGACTGGGGTGCGTGCTGCCAGAGAAGTTTACCTAGCAGACTTAAGGACTATGGCTCTCATTATGACCTTGGCAGTCAGGTGACTGCCACACTGGCGATGGCGGTAGTACAGTCACCAGGCCGGCGGTAATGACTGCCAAATAATGACCATGGCGGTGATCCCTCCCATAGACAGCCAATGTACCACACCAACCGCCAGGGCGGTACGACCACTGAACATGGCGGCAGCCACCTACAGGTAGGCGGAAGACAAGGATCCACCCACCATATTATGACATAGCACACTGCCAGGAGTTCCGGGGCGGTAGCAATGCCACCAAAAGCCTGGCTGAAACACATCATATAAAAGGAGACACTCACCTCCAGTGACACAGAGGAGTCAGTGGCTGCCATGAAACCTGAACTGCAAGTCCTCCCGATGCTGTACCATGCCATGGCTGTCCTGGAGCACCAACGGCGACGAAGACAACAACAGTGAGTACAGCCGCCTAGCACACAAGGGAGAGAGGGAGGGGAGAGTGACACACACACGCACAACACACACCATAAACACGCACGAAACACCCAGAAGCAGCTGCAAAGTAAATCGACTTTAACAGGACCCAGGAGCAAAGAAAGCCAGGACACATACCTCTGTTCCAACCACTGTAATCCTGTTGGATGAAGAGCCCAAATCCAAAAAATACACAACTGCATACTTATATGTAGGCACAATGGCCAGTTCAAAGTGTGCAATGCCTGTATAGCTTTTCACTAATGACCGAGCTGAAAAAAAATCTCTGGAATGTACTTCTTACTCCAAAGAAAACATTTACTATTTCACTAAGCAAGGTTTCTAAAAGGAGATTAGCATGTTGTAAGCACACGTTTAAAAATAGTCACAGCAATGAAATGAAAACATACCAAAATGATTCTCCACTGCAATATACACAGCAAATATATGTATCTATATTATAATGCAAAGCAAATAATGAATTAAAAATGCATCACCGTAGGGCCTGTCAGGTGCTTCATCTTTCTCATGGCAGCAAGTCGATGACCCTGTTCGACTGAGAGAAAGAGAGGTCTCCGCCCTCACGGGAACTCTATATTAGGCATCCGACGTCTCCATCCCTCACTGTCGCACTGGGTCTTTTTCTATCTTGAAAAAACCCTCATTTTGTGATTCAAACATGCTGGCTAGTTTAGGTATGCTTTGAAAATAACACTTTGGGGTTTGGCCACAATCCCAAAATGTAAAATCAAAACAAGGCCGTTCCCTGCCGTCTGAGTACATCCTTATCAACCAAAGCCCTTAGTGAGGAAAAGCACGAAAACAACACAGAATGCACAGTATACAATGTGGAAAATTATGAGCAGCCTTTAACATGGCAGTGTCTAATGCTATGATAAAGTCAATAGGCAGAATGAATCTAAGGCTAAACTGAATACAAAATGTAGTCTGTAACTGGTGAACACTGGACAGCTAATCCAGGTGCAAAGTGATGCAACACAAATACAATGCTCTAGGGCAAAGTCCAAGAAGGAGTAGGAGGAGAAGGTGTGCTGGACTTGGGTGCAGGTGCATGGACAGGGTGCGTGTGGGGGTCTGAGTGCAAGCATTTGTGTTTCTTTGAAGGGGGAGCCGACAGGGTGGGGGCTTCAAACAAGACATATGGATGGATGTTGTGGTGGTGTCTGCAAGTAAGGTGGGTGTGCTGTATGAGGTGGTGATGGTGGTGACTGCGCATGTGGTGTGTGGGGTGCATGTGTGCGGGTCTGCTGTTGTGGTGACTGTGGACAAGGCTGTGCAGGAAGTGGCAGGTTCAAGGACTGTTGATGCAGTGCATGCAGGTGTGAGTGCGGATGTGACAATGACGGAGGAGAAGGAGGGAGAGACAATGGAGGCAGTGGATGATGATGCATCTGTGTGTTGGCTATGTGAGTGCTTGTGGACTGAAGTGTGCTGCCTGTGTATGTCTGTGCAAGTCTTGACTGTTGTTTTGTGTGCCTGCTTGTCAGAATGTGTGTGTGGGATGGGTTTGGGGTGAGAAGACTGGGACTGGGAAGTGGTAGCTGGCGGGGGGACGGAAGAAACAGGGACACTGGCTGCCGTCAGTGAAGAGGCCAGAGCCTGGAACGATCTCTGTAGGGCCGCCAAGCCACCCTAAATGTCCTCCAGGAAGGCATTGCGTTGCTGCATCTGGGATGCCAGCCCCTGGATGGCATTTGTTATGGTTGACTGCCCTACTGAGATGGATCTCAGGAGGTCAATACCCTCCTCACTGAGGGCAGCAGGGCTCACTGTGGCAGGGACTGAGGTGCCTGGGGCAAAGGAGATACCCACCCTCCTGGGTGAGCGGGCACGGGCAACTCGGTTGGGGGATACTGGGAGGGCAGTGCTGGTACGGGGGTGGCGGTAGAAGCTGTAGCTGGGGTGGTCCCAGGGGGGTCTGCCACCACCAGGGAGCTCCTGCCGGAGGAGGAATCAGAGTCAGTGGTATCAGCTCCTGTCCCCCCAATGGTGCTCCCCTCACCCTCCATCCCACTGGTCCCCTCGGCGTCAGTGGACTCTGCCTCCTAGGTCCCGTGGGCTGCAGCTCCCTTACTTACAGGTGCCCTGCTCCTTCACCAGATGATGCTAATGAACACATGGACAGGACGACAAAAGGAGGGGGGGGGAAGAAAGGGAGCACAGGATCAATCATAGCACCAACAGCACAGATGGCATACACATCACTGTCACACACAGACTGAGAAAGGGCAGAAAGGACCACACTGACATACCACTGCCTAAATACCACAGCAGGTAGGAGCCAAACACTGCTATCTGCACACCAACTGGGACAAACTAAGCCCTGTCTGCCATAGAAAACCAGTTACCTAGCTATCAAAAACATGCATTTCACCCAATAAACATAAGCTGGACCACAAAGCAATGTCTGAGCTGGCATATTGGGGCATCCACTGACTAGTACCCTGCACTCAAATCCCATGCCAGGCAACAGAGATGGTTTCAAACACACTGTACTCAACCCTTTTGTGGCTGCTGTGATGCCCTTAAGCACCCATCCAGCTCTGGATAGGCCACCTCCAGTATGCGGGCCACGAAGAGGGTCAGGTTCCGATGGGCACCCCGGCCTCATTGGGAGGCCGACCCCAGCTGGGCCTCTGCGGTCTTCTGGGCCCAGTGTCTCAGGTCCTCCCACCGTTTCCTGCAGTGGGTGCTACGCCGGCTGTGGACTCCCAGGGTCTGCACATCCTTGGCGATGGCACACCACACCACTTCTTCTGATGGGCACTGACCTGCAGAGGAAACACAAACAGAGGGGCACCACAGACCAGACAATCCAGCCTGTCACACATATGGCCTACAAACTGCATTTGCCCCTCATCAGGCACACACATGACCCATACCTCTGCCTTAACACTGCCACCAGCCATACCCCCCCAAATGACATACTGCCAGCAAACACACACATCTACATACAGCCATGTTGCATGCAACGTACCCATGATGTACTCACCTTTTGGTCTGGAGGCTCATACAACTGCCCATACAGGGGTAGGACCCCACCCACGAGCCTCTCCAACTCCTGATACGGGAAGACTGGGGCCCTTTCCTCTTTGCACAGGCCATGGCGGTTCCAGACACAGGTCACCGCAGCACACACACTGGAGATACGGTCCTGTGGAAAGTCATGAATCAAGTGAAGTGGTAGAAAGAAAATGGTGGTCACATCCCGGGTGGTGAACATCGCCATCGCCGGCGTTGATCATCATTGGTTCCCATACTCCATAGAGGGCCATGTTAGCCAATGAGGAATTGCACAGCGGTGCAGACCACTTCCAGCCATGACGCGAACGCTGGCGGAGTGAGGTCACTTTCACCTGTCCCTGCATATAGGACCGGCGGTTGCCATTTTCTACTGCTAGTACACATGTACAGATTTAAAAGTTCGTCATTGTAGTCGAATGTACAGACGTAGATAATTCCAGTGTCCAACATACAAGCATGCTCTGTGTACACTGCTGTAGTGTGTTCATAGTTCCTGTTGTCACTCCCTTCCTACTTTTGGGTCCCTTAGTCACCAACCACTGCGGAGGAATAGGACGAGGAGGCAAGCACCCGTGTACATATCACTTGTGGACTTGGCTACACTGGAGGACAGGCACATCATACTCACCTATCGTCTGGACAGGGCCACAACAACAGAGCTGTGTGCACAATTGGAGCCTGATCTGCTACATGCTACATGCTATCAATTGCACAACAGTAATACCCCCACTTGTGCAGGTACTCTCAGTGCTCCTTGTGCACAGCTGTCCTCTGACCGTCCCTGGCCCCCTGTGCCTGTGTCCCTTGAACGGTGTGCCCACTCACACTGACCCCAGGACCCTCATTGTCTTGCTGTGAGGTGTGGACTGGGGTCCCTGTACAGGTGGGCACACTACTGATTGAGGTGTCCTGGGGATGTTGGGTGGCTGCTGTGGTGTTGGATTCTGAGGGGGGAGACTCTGTAGTGGACCGGGTGTGGTACGGGGAAGCCGACTGACCAGTGGTCCCTAATGGGCCAGGGAGTTCATCCAGATCCAGAGCTCCAGAGTTTGTGTCGTCTCTGGGGGCATCTTCTGGTGGGGGACTGGGTAGCCATGGCACCTTCTCGCCGCTGAGATTGGCTGGGGCACCTGTGGAGATGTAAGCGGTGTATTATGCTACATGTCTGTGACATATTCTGCATTACTAGCTTCCCCAATGTTATTGCTGTTGCCCTGCCACCTTTGGTTGTGCATGGTGTTGGATTGTGGGATTGTTAGTTCTCCATGCAGTGCATGCATTGGTGGTGGGTGTACATGCAGGGCTCGAAGGGATGTGCATGCAGTGGGTATGGCATGCAGGGCTTGGCATTTCATTTTGGTAATAGTGGTGGTGTACTGTGTGGGATGGAGTGGGGTGATGGGTGTCAGGGTGAGGGGTTGCGGGGGCATACAGGTATGGGGGGGGTGATAGGTAGCAAATGTTGACTCACTAGTGTCCAGTCCCCCGGCTACTCCAATGAGTCCCTCAGGATGCAGGATTGCCAAGACTTGCTCCTCCCATGCTGTCAGCTGTGGGGAAGCAGGTGGGGGTCCACCGCCAGTCCTCCTGATGGTGAGCCAGTGCCTTGCTGTAATGGAATGCACCTTCCCCCGTAGGTCATTCCACCTCTTCCTTATGTCATCCCTTGTGCGTAGATGTAGTCCAACAGCACTCACCCTGCCCATGATCCACCGCCATAGCTCCATCTTCCTGGCAATGGAAATTTGCTTGACCTGTGCTCCAAAAATCTGTGGCTCTACCCTGACTATTTCCTCAACCATGACCTGCAACTCCTCATTGGTGAAACAGGGGTGCCTTTGTGGGAACATGGGTGTTGTGTGGTGAGTGTACGTTGTGCAGAGGGTGATATGTGATGTGGTGGGGTGTGTGGTGTGTGGTGCATGTCGGATGAATAGGTAGTTGTGATATGTGTGTGCAGTTCTCATTTGGATTGGCATTGCAAAGTGTAGCTGTTTCTCCTGTTAGCAAAGGATTGTGAGTGATCTGAGTGTGTGTTTTATAGTGCTGTTGGTGGGTGTGTGGGGTGGGTGTATATTTGTGTCAGGTGTGGGGTTTTTGTTCTGGCCAATGATGTCTTGTTTTGTATTTGGGTGGCCATTTCTTTAGTGGCGGTGTTCACCGCCGTTGAATGTCCACTGTGGTGATTCCTGGGTCATTATTTTGAGGGCATAGTATTGGTGGCATAACGGTATGAGTGGTAGTACCAACAGTTTATCACCTTCAGCGGGTCTTGCAGATTTGTGGTTGTGGCTGTTTTCTGTCGGTTTTGTATGTATGTGTCATAATCTGGCAGAGGGATGTCCGCCTCCATGGCGGTATGCTGGCGGCAGTCAGTGTGGCGGTATTCGGTATTTACTGCCAAGGTCATAATGAGGGCCAATGTGTTAGTTTGACATGGTCTTGCTGTGCTATATGTCTGTGCTTTCTCTTTTATGTGCAATGCTGTAATGTTTAGTGCTCTACTATGCTATATCACTGTGTGTTATCTTTTATTTGCAATTCCGTAATGTTGCAGTTATATATAGTTTAGTTCACTCAATCTTTTTTCACACAGTTGCTTAGGGAAATCATTTGTTGTTCTTTTGAGGAGGGAAATGTGGTAGTAAGTAGCCTGGTGAAGCCACAAGGCCTTTTCTTGTGATGTTATGCCTTGTTATTTAAGTATAGGTCCACAACTGGGAAGTCGAATGGTATCTGCAAGACTCACAGCAACGCTAGTCAGTTGCAGGCGAAGCTCGCAGGTGTGGATGCTCCCGATTGCGGGTGAATTACTCATCAGGAATAAAACCCACTTTACAATTTGATTGTGTCTATGTTATTCCCCACTACACTGTTGTTTGCCAATATTGCAACTCGAGCCCTTTCTGAACCGCTAAATGGTTTTCATATAAAATACAGTTGTCTCATAGGCAGTTCAATCCATACCTGAACCACACCGATCGCTTCCCATTGAACCTAGACATTCATATTAATTTGCATGTTTTTCTTTACCTGGGCTCAAGTTGTTATGTCTCGACTGCACATCTGGATATAAAACAGGTTATTCTTGTCCTGTATGACAGAAGACAAAAGGAACCTACAAATTGAAAACAACACGAAAGCAAACTCACCAAGTCCAACTGAACAAACACTAACATTTATTTAAAAAACTCAGACAAAACCTACGTGGGATACATTAGTTTGGAAACAAGCGTTCTTTTCTCCACACCGTTCATCCACAGAACAAAACTGCTTTGGATTTTTTTTTTTTTTTGAAGTGCCATTGCTGCAACATGGGCGTTTCCTGAACCTTTTAGAATATGAAAAATAATTAAATATCACAGGGTGGTACAACGCCTGTATGATAGCCCATGGCGCTCACTCACTCACAACACACAGCTGGGCACAATGTTCACTTCAAATGTGTGAATCCAGACTGGACAGGTTCATCCTTTCATCCTTCAAGCTTTGTGAAACTAGTATCCTTCTTGTGCTAAAAATAACACATATTTCTCAGAAAAACAGGAGTGGGTGGGGTAAAGGCACACTCTACGGCAACATGGTCTACTGGGATATCGCTAGATTTCAAAGCAGGTGTGGACAGCGTGACTATCAAGGGCCGGTAAGGCTGGTATATTGGATCACGTGCCAGGCAACGCATTACCTTAGACTGACGCTTTTCCTAAACGTCTCGAGAGCCATATAAAGGCCGGCCTCGTGCTAATGAGACTCATGTGCGAGGTTTCTCGTGTGACCCTTGGCCCTGTGGCTCAGAGCCCATGCAGAAGATGGCCTTGGCAACATGTTCTCCTAGACCGGGCGACCGCGAAGCCGTCTCCGATGCCAATGAAGGCTCATTAAAGCAGCCGAAGCTTTCCAATTACATAGCACGTCCTTTCAACTCTTGAGCATAGCACAAATACAGGGAACTGAGGATTTGCTGAAATAAAAAGGTTCATTATTGCATAACGGGGGGGCGCCCCATACAGAGTAATCCGCCCACCAGCATATCACATACATAGGCCACTTGTAGTCCTACCTTCAAGCTACCTCCAAGACACTTTTATAGGAGGGGCAGGTGGCAACCTTTACTGCAAGAGAACATCACCGTTCAAGAAAACGTGTCACATTAATCAATGACAGAAATCATACTAATCAGAATACACGCATTGCAGGATCAGAATGGGCTTTTCATCCTATTGGGCATTTCCTAGTGAAGGCGGGGGTGCTGGATCCACTAGAGCTGTTTAGGACTCGCCTGCGACAGCGCATTGGATGAATGCGCTCATACTTGATAGACATATTGTATCCAGCAAAGGGCTCGGAGCCCCCAGTGCTTACCATAAGCTGGCGTCACTTGTCTTTTTCTGCCTCCTAATTTTGAAGGAGGAGCCAGCTGCACTTTCTCTTCTTTCCTCAGAAGCATGGACCAAGTACAGATTGCTTCATATTCATTAGGGTCATTCAAGCTGCTGGTGCTGTGATTGAGGTACTATTTTTCTTTTTTTTTCTTTTCCCTTCCCCGTTGCTTCTTTTTTAATTTTTTTCTTACTGTGTTCCTTTGTGTTGCCTCTTCCATCCCACGCCTTGTCAGTGTTGCTCCTTCCCTCACACTTTAGCCAGCCCTTCTATGTGGGCTTCTTCCTTTCCACATCCGCCACTCTCCCACTGTCTGTGTTGCCACTTCCGTCCTCATCCACATTGTCCATGTTGCCTCTTCCCTCCCAAACCCACCACCTTGTTGTCCTTGTTGACGCTTCCCTCTCACCCTTTCGTTGCCTCCTCATCCACCCACCATAAGTAAAAAAGCACAATTAAGTGGCCAGCACTGGTTGCTTTACAGTGCTTTTTTTGCTTTCCTGCACCATATTGCTTTTTTAGGTCATGGCCTACCAGCTAGCGCAGCTGTCTAGTTTGCTGAGAACATCTTGGGGACAGTCAGACAGCTGGCCTATGAATGCATTCTGCCCATTGGTTGCCAGGGCTTTGTAGATTATAACTTATATTTTCTTGCTTTCCATTTGCTGACTTTATTTGTGTTAAGCTGCCCAACTTGAGTAAATACCTTCCCTTGCCCAAACCTTATTTACAGTATTGTACTGTGCTCCCTTTCCATAAATAGACCTGTAAATCTTGTTCCTATGTCATCATGTTTGCTGTGCGTTCAAAGATTGAGGTCAAATGTTAGGTAGTATCTTCAGAGAGTACTTATTTACTTTTGTTTCTCTGACTTCAAAGTGAGAGGATATATGTGACAAACGTAATGGATACTGTGGGTAGGAAAGAGTTTTTTCGAAAACGCAACAACATTTAAATGAACTGTTTAAGTATGTTTGAAAATATCAGAATTAGGAACACAAATAAAGTGCATTTTTTGTTATTTCTGAAGTGTGTTGGAAACAAATACTTTAATATGATCAGAACAAATCATTACCCTACACAATGCAATTTCCACACATTTTCATCTGGACACTGTACAGTTTTATTAGTAAAACTGTATGTCTGTGCAAATGTAATAGTAATTTCAAATGAAAATGCGTTGTCTGAAATGGCAGCGTGCTACCACACCATGAATACTCAACTCTGCGCCACGCCACTCTACTCTGCACTACTCCATACCACTGCACCCTACTCTGAACCACTCCCTTTACACCATTCCACATCACTGTTCTTTGCACCACTCCAGTTCACGCCACTGCGCTCTATGCCACTTCATGCTACGCAGCCCTACTCTACCCTTACCCCTCTACTCTATGCCAATACCCTCTTTGCCACTTTACTCTACAACACTGCACTCTTGGCCACTGCACTCTCCACCACTACAGTGTAGGGCACACCCATCTACGCCGCACAACTCCACTGTATGCCACTGTTCTCTACGCCAATACACTCTATGCCAGTGCACTTTGCTCTGTAACACTCAACTAAATGCTCCTGCACTCTATGCCACTCCATTGTACGCCACTCTAATCTACCAGTGCACTCTACACCACTTTACTCTATGCCATTACACTCTATGCCACTCTATGCAACTGCATTCTACCCTGTACCACTCCACTGTACGCCATTTCACTCTACTCTGAAATAATCCACTCTACGCCATTCTACTCTATACCAGTACATTCTATGTTGCTGCACTCTATGCTGCTCTACTATTATCCAATGCACTCTACACCAATGTACACTACTCAACTGCACTCTATGCCACAGCACTCTACTCTGCATCACTGTACTCTACACCACTGCTCTCTACGCCACTCTATACCACTGCAATCTGACACTCTACTGTGCAACACTACACTCTCTGCCCCTGAACTCTACTCCACTCCACTCTGCACTTCTCCACTCTAAGCTACTCCTCTCTACGCCACTGTACCCTATGCCACTGCACTATACTCTACTCCGCACCAATCTATGCTACTCTACTCTGCACCACTCTATGCCACTGACTCTACTCTGTGCCACTGCCCTCTGCATCACTCAACTCTATGTCACTCCACTCTGTACCACTCTACACCATCTACTCTACACCAATGCATTCTATGCCATTCCACTCTACTTTGCACCACTTTACTCGGCACCACTTTACTCTGTGCCACTCCACTCTGCGCCACTCCACTCTGCAACACTCTATACCAACGCACTCTACACCAGTCCACTCTATTATATACCACTCCAGTGTATGCCACTCTAAGCCACTCCCTCCATACTATGTCATTCCAATACACGACACTCTACGCCACTCCTATCAACAACACTTTACTTCACTCTTCGCCAATCCACTCTACGACACTCCACACCACTCCCCTCTATGCCACTAATGTTTAGCCATGCTGAACAGCATCCACACGGGTGTACAACATAGCTAAAAATACATTGGCAAAGCCAATAGCTCTTGCATAGGCGAGACCTATTGCCTATTTTTAATAACTTTTATAAAGCTTTTATTTATAACATTTAACATGCTGCACAGCAGCCAAACAGCTCTACAGCATGGCTGCTGGCATTGGCAAAGCCAAAAGCTTTTACATAGGCAAGACCTAATGGGTTTCCTAATTCTTGGTTTTCAATGCAAGGTGTGCTGCTGGCACCTCTATCACTTTCACAGATGAATTACAGCAGGTATAGCAGAGGGTTTGAGGAGAGAGTGAGAGCAGCAAAGGAGGAGAGAAGAAGAGAGACAGAATGGACGGAAAGGGATCGGAAGTGGCTTGGCTTGAAGATTTTTTTTTTTACCAGTGCTGCTTTTCATTCACAGTCGGAACCTAACACATTGTAAAACAAAATGCACACCTACCATTATTTATCATTGAAAAGCACACACCATTATAACTTATTTATGACTACCAGCATTGTTTCATAACTCAAAAAAGCACTACCATCACTCATCTCTCCCGCCCCACCACTGTATTAAGCAATGTGGATCAAATATTTAAGCCATCAGATAGATTATCCTCAAACAAAGATTAACCAATCTGAAGCAACATTAAATGAAAGACCAGTTCTCTATTTACAATGCAAACACCTGGGAACAGCTGAGCGCATGGCACGGTTCCCTGGACTCAGATCGGTCACTTCTCTCGAAAAACATACCACAGGCACCTTAGATAAGGCTAGAAATTGTAAGATATATTTTTGATTAATAAATAAGGAGTTTAAAATTTTGCATTGAGAACAATTTCACTACTCTCTACAAAACTATGGGCCTGATTTGGATCTTGGTGGACAAGTTACTCTCTTACAACGGTGACGGATTTCCCGTCCGGCGAAATATAAACCCCGTGACATCCTATATGATTTATATTTTGGTGGATGGGAAATCAGTCACGATAGTGACAGAGTAACTCGTCCGCCAAGATTTAAATCAGGCCCTGTATTTCTTGAGTATGGCCAAACTAGGCCCAAACTAAGTCAGACCCCATCTTCTATTTCTGTGCATCTATGTTTTTATTTCCCCGCTAATCGCATGTAACAAAATGTGCAGTAACGAAATGTGTTGACACGCTGTTCTTGAAGAACTATGCACAGCAGCAGAGGTGTGTATTGTGAGGTGCCACATTAACACTAGAAATTTGCCAGTTACTGAAAATTAGATTGTAATTGTTTATTCTTTGTTGCACAGGAATAGACGCACAGATCAAGAGTGGCTTACTGCTGGTCGGAAGCCTGTTTTAGCTTGACTGATAGTGTAAGTGAGGCACTATTCTCTTCCAATAGTGATTTTACTTTCCTTTATTTTCTATCTTTAGATGAAGCATACAATATGTTATTAATTGTATTTGGTTGCTTATCCTTGCTTATGGTTCTGAGAGTGTTTCATCATAGTGACCTGCCCTACAATTGGTGAATCATCACAGTGAGTCAAGCTGTGGTAGTTTAATTGCCGCTGCAGGTCGCACTCTGATTAGTTGATTGTCATTATTTATATCAAATGATTTGTGTAGTCTGACAAACTGAAATGAGTGCTGTGCTGCAAATTCTAAAACTCCTGTTATTGAGGTGGAGAACATTCCCTCAGAAGATTCCCCTGCTTATGAAATGGTGTTAAATTCAGAACGTCATGCATGTATTTGGATAACGAATGGAATGAGATCACATCTTTAGAGGGTATCTTTAGAGTGAGAAAGCTTGAAATGAATGATGTATGAGAGAAAACTGCAAACTAGACCGGTACAGTTTGAGGAATTGAATGAATGGGATTAAGTAGTGATTTAGAAGGAATAAAAGAGAATTAACAATTGGGTTAAAATGCTGTGAGTCACTGGTGAGATTCAAGATGGGAAGTACAGAGAAATGTAAGGAAGCAGTATACAGGGTTGGGAGTGGGTTTGATTCCTGCATTTGTCAATGAACCAGATAAAAAGAAAATTGATAATATAAATGATGAAACAAAAAAGCAGAAAGAAAAAGGAAAGAAAAATATGGAGAATGACTCATAGAAGGAAGACAAATTTGTATGTGATTTCTTAGACTTGAGATCTCCTTCCTATAATACTTTTACACAGACACCCAGATATGATATTGGAACAGGAGAACTGAGTTTCAGTATGAATACACGGAGGCCCATATTTATCAAAATTTCATGCAATGCAACATAGGAAGCCACCTTGCTGTACTCCGTAAAAGGGAAAGGGCAGGAACGTTCCATATTTAAAATTATATGGTGAATTCCTGCTCTGGCGCACAAACTGCTGCCTAGTGCTCACGTAGGCACCCTTGCACCATGGTGCAAGAGTGCCTGCATTGTTGGCAAAAAAAAAATCTGCAGAAGTGACACCTTCCTGCACAAAACTAAACGTTAGAGGCATTTTGTAGCACACTTAGAAAGAGGAGAAAAACAAGGAGAAATAAAGTTCTCTGGTGGGGAGGCGTACAGTTATGACGCATTACGAGGTCTACCAGTATTGATAATTCTGGGAATATGTCAATGCATGGGAATACCCATACTCCACCCATGGCACACCTCCCTGCAACAGAGTAACACAAGGCAGTGATTTTCCCTGCCTTTGATTACTCTAGAATTATCAAGCCACAGATGGCAATGCAAGGTGGCCTTGCGTGACTTAGTAAATCTCTTTTTAGGTTTTTGGGTCACCCTTGTGCCCCCTTGCGTGGCGCGAGGGAGACACAAAACCATGAAAAATATTCCCCTAAGAGTGACAACTTCTCTTGAAAGTGAAGCAGACCATAGTGGGATTTTTACTGCTCATGTTTGGTCTGAATTAGCTATCCCTACTAGTGTTACTGATGATACTATTAGTACAGTCCAACTGAGGGAACTAACAAGAAGAGAAATTAATATTTACAAATTTAAAATTGAATTTGGAGACATTTAGCAGGTTACACTTGTTATAGAGAGATTGATTTCATATAAGGAGCATGAAATGAAATATTTGAGTAAGGAATCATCTAAGTGTGAGCGTGAAGCATATGGTAGGCTTGAAGATGTAGCAGAAGAGTGTGCATGAAGAAGAGTTGGAGTAGAAATTATAGCAATAATACAAGTGATGTTTGGTGAATGAAATCAGTTTATTAATCCCAAGAGTGAAAATCTGAGAATTAATTAACTGTATAAAGGTCTGGCCAGGTGTAAAGCAACACAGGGAGTGGAGAAAGAAGAAAAGGAGTGGTAAAGCACACCAGAAAAAAACTGAAGCAGAAAAAGAAGCAAAATTAACTTTGAGCAAACCTGAAAAGGAAATGGATGTGTCTGAATTCCCTTTGCGAGATGTGCATAGAGTTGCTTATTTGCATATTCATTGGAACCAGCTGATCTCCTTGCATTTACGACTAACATTCCACAGCTTGGGGAGGAACCAGATAAGTGGAATAGGAAGGTGGAAAGAATAGTGACAATATGCTTTGGGTAGATTGGAATATGTTATTTGAACTTTTTGTCCCAAAGAATTTGTGGTTAAATGCGAAGTAGCTGTAACATGGCCAACAGAGGAACCTCAAAAAGTTCCTCCTCATAATGGTTCACCTCCTGCTTTGACGGAAAAGTATAAAAAAGCTACTATATATTTAATGTAAAAGGTGCCAGAGAAAAGTGAGTTTGTCAAAAATTATGTAAGCTACTCAACAGCCAAAGGAATCAGTGCATGCTTATTGTGAGAGACTAATGCAGATCTATAGAAAGTATAATGGAATAATGGAGTTGAAGATCTGATAAAAGAAGGCATAGGCAGTTTTGTGTCAGTCGTTGTCTTTGGATTTCATACTGAACTTAGTTTTCATATTCAACAGTGTGATGTGTTTGGAGACTAAGGCCCTCATTACAACTGTGGCGGTCGGTGTTAAAGTGGCGGTAATACCGCCAACAGGCCGGCGGTAAAAAAAATGGAATCACAACCATGACAGAAACCTCCACCATAGACAGCCACTTTAACACTCTGACCGGCACGGCGGTAGCAACAAACACCGCGGCGGTAACCGCCAACAGACTGGCGGAAGACAATGTACCGCCCACCCTATCACAACCCGCCAATCTGCCACCTTTTCCGGGGCAGTACCAACACCATCAAAAGCGTTGAAAACACACAGGCACCTCAGGGGGATGGGGAAGAGGGGGTCACCTCAGCCGGAAGATGGTACTAAGCCACTGCTCCTGGAGGGGGCAACATGCCCACAGCGATGTCCTGGGGAGTGCAAGGCCACAGTCTCTCAAGTGGATGGTTTGCCCACTGCTTGGTCCTGGGGAGTGCAAAGCCACAGTCTCTCAAGTGGGTGGTTTGCCCACTGCTTGGTCCTGGGAAGTGCAAGGCCACAGTCTATCTAGTGGGTGGTTTTCCCACTGCTTGCTCCTGGGGAGTGCAAGGCCACAGACTCTCAAGTGGGTGGTTTGCCCACTGCTTGCTCCTGGGAACTGCAAAGCCACAGTCTCTGTAGTGGATGGCTTCTTCCACTGGTTCTGGAGGGGGCATTGTGCCCAGTGTCCTTCATCCTGCCAAGGATAGGGTGAGTGGATGCATATCTCCACTGGTTCTGGAGGGGGCTTTGTGCCCAGTGTGCTTCATCCTGCCAAGGATAGGGTGAGTGGATGCCATTCTCCACTGGTTCTGGATGCTGCTTTGTGCCCACTGTGCTTCATCCTGCCAAGGATAGGGTGAGTGAATGCATATCTCCACTGGTTCTAGAGGGGGCTTTGTGCCCAGTCTGCTTCATCCTGCCACCGATGGGGTGAGTGGATGCCTTTCTCCACTGGTTCTGGAGGGGGCTTTGTGCCCAGTCTGCTTCATCCTGCCAAGGATAGGGTGAGTGGATGCATATCTCCACTGGTTCTGGAGGGGGGCTTCGTGCCCAGTGATGCTGCACTTGGGGTGTGGCAGTTCACATTCCCTCAGCTGGGTATCTGAGGCACGAAATTTGCAGGGAACAGGAAGCATGATACCCTATAGAGGCAAAGCCAGACTCCATCCTGCGGCGACTAAGGCTGCAAACTGGTGGTGTTGCCGGTGCTGGTGCTTCAAGTGGTGGTGGGACGGTCCTGGCAGTCTCCTGCAGCTCCGGACGGCTGCCCACTGGGGATGATGCTGCTCACAGTTCTAGTGGCACCGGCTGGCCATGTGGCGGTGTTGATGGCAGTGCAGGTGGCGGTGCTTGCGGCGAGGTCTGCTACCGGGATGCCGCCGGTGCTGGCCGTGGTGCTGGTAGTGGTGGAGGGAGACACCAGGCCGTCTCCTGCAGCCTCGGACGGCTGCCCATTTGGGATTATGCTGCTCACAGTTGGTGTGGCTGCGGCGGTGCAGGTGGCGGTGCAGGGGGCGGTGTAGGTGGTGGGGGAGGTGGCGGTGCAGGTGGTGGTGCCTGTGGCAGTGCTTTCCACGGTACAGGATGCGGGGCTGTCGATACTGATGGTGGGCACTAGTCCCTCACCTAGAGCCTCTGAGGCCTGAAGTGGCTTCCCTTGGGTTTTCTTCCCCTTCCTCCACCTTGGCTGATGCTGCTGGGACCTTGGCACTGGCAGCTTGAGTTTTGGAGGAGGCCTTGCTGGGTGGGTCGTCCTTCTTGCCCGTCCTGCATGCTGGCCCCTTCTTCACCTTGGCAGGTGGCGGGATCGGTTGGTCCTTTGCAGGGGTTGGTGGCACACTGGCTGCCCTTACGGGGCCCCCTTTGATCCTCTGGGACTTGCAGGTACCCCAGCGGACGCTGACTTGGTGGCTGAGGTGTTGGCCTGGCATCTGGACCCCCTGGCCCGAGGGGAAGGACAGGAAGAGGTCAACGCTTGCCAGGAAAAGTTTTTTAGACACACCGGAATGGGAAGATGGAGAGATTTTGGGAGTAGAGAAAGAGGGAGTGGTTGTAGGACGTGTACGTCTGCTGATTTGGGTGAAGGTGCATGGGTTGGATGCTGTTGTGAGGTGGATGGCTGTTGGGTGGGTCGGTGCTTGCGTTTGTGTACTTTGGGAGGAGGGGTCACAGACACACTGAGAGAGGACACAGGGGATGTGTGCATGGTTGTGGGGGAGGTGACTGCCAGTGAGGGGCATCTAGTGATGGGTGTGCTGGTGATGGATGTAGTGGATGAAGATGTAGTGCATGCAGGTGTGAGTGGAGGTGATACTGGGAGGGAGGTGGAGGAGGAGGAGGGGACACAGTGGAGGCAGTGAATGTTGGTGTGTTTGCATGGGCATGGTGCTTGTGTGAGTGTCTGTGAGATGAAGAGTGGTGCTTATGTTTGCCTGAGCCACTTTTGTGTGGTGATTTGGGTGCATGCTGGTCTGAAGGTGTGCTTGGGATAGGCTGAGGTAGAGGGGATTGGGTCTGGGTAGTGGAAGTTGGAGGGGGAAGGCTGGACACAGGGACAATGGCTGCCATCAGTGCTGAGGCCAGAGCCTGAAATGCTCTCTGTTGGGCCGCCACACCAGAGTGAATGCCCTCCAGGTATGCATTTGTTTGTTGCAAATGCCCTGCTACACCCTGGATGGCATTCAGTATGGTTGACTACCCAACAGAGAGGGATCTCAGGAGGTCAATAGCCTCCTCACTGAGGGCAGCAGGGCTGACTGGGGCAGGGCCTGAGGTGCCTGGGGCGAAGGAGATGCCCACCCTCCTCGGTGAGGGGGCACGAGAAACACGCTGAGGGGCTGTTGGGAGGGTGGTGCTGGTGGGGGGGTGGTGGCTGTACCTGTTGTTGGGGTGGGCACAGAGGTGTCCGCCACCGCCAGGGAGCTTCCATCTGAGAAGGAGTCGCTGTCTGTGGTCTCCCCCCATGTCCCCGTAGTGGAGCTCCCCTCGCCCTCCGTCCCACTGGTGCCTTCACCCTCAGTGGATTCAGCCTCCAGGCCCATGTGGGATGCAGCTCCCTCCGTCGCCGGGGCCTCTGCTCCTCCGCCAGATGATGCTAATGCACACAAGGACAGGGCGACAAAACAAAAAGGGGGGGAGACAGCGGATACACTGTGCACTAGGCCATGCCCAACCAGTCACTAAGATGGTCACCAGCCCATGGTGTACAATGCCTAATGCCAGCATCTGCACACCTGACACCCACAGGACCCTGCCAAGTAGTAGATGACCACTTACACCATTGGGGTAGGAGTGCGCCAGAGCCTGCATATAAGGGACCTACCCTGCCATGATCGCCCTGGCCTAGGGGCAGCCACAGCCCACCCCCCCCCCAGCTACCTCCGAAAGAGCGCAAAGTCAGCTTTCAGAATCTGTACTCACCCCCTTGTGGCTGCTGTGATGCCCTCAAGCACCCATCCAACTCCAGATGGGCCACCGCCAGGATGCGGAATATCAGGAGGGTCATGATGTGACGGGCACCCCTTCCACATTGGGAGGCCAGCCCCAGCTGGGCCTCCGCCGTTTTCTTGGTCCAGCGGCGCAAGTCCTCCCATCTCTTGCAGCAGTGAGTGCTCTGCCTGTGATACACCCCCAGGGTCCGCACCTCCTTGGCGATGGCACGCCAAATACCCTTTTTCTGGTGGGCACTGACCTGGAGGGAAAAGACAGCAGAAAAGGAAATCACTCACACGTCGGGACCGGCATACCCATTGCCCACCAGTTCCCACCCATGCCCTGAAGCACATACACTTACCACCTCTCATGCAGCACTCAGGCCAGGACGCATCAGCACCCCCCAACATGTGGCTTACACCCACACCACTCCAAACATGCATTGCCCACACATCATGCTCACAGTGTACTTACCTGTTTGTCTGGAGGACCGTAGAGTAATGTGTTCTGGTGTAGGACCCCATCCACCAGTTTCTCCAACTCCTCCGCAGTGAAGGCAGGGGCCCTTTCCCCAGACACATGAGCCATTGTCGCTTCCAGACTCAGATCACAGCAGCACTTGCAGTGCAGGTCCTCTCCTGTTGAAGGTCAGGTAGCAAAGGAGTGAAGAGATAGAAAATGGTGGTCACGTCCACGGTGGTACGTACCGTCACCGCCGGCGTACATCGCCATTGGCTCCTGAAACTCATAGGGCCCAATGATAACCAATGCACAGTTGCGCGGTGGTCAACGCCTACCGCGACGGCGCACAACGCTAGCGCACTTACCTCATTTCCACTTGTCCCTCCTCACAAGTCAGGCAGCCACCATTTCAGGGGGGCACATGGCATGGCACCTAACTGCGTCACAGCAGACATTGGCACATCATCTGACTCTCGACTTCACATACTGCTTCTGTGACGTAACTTCAGCAATATTAATGCTATCTATGTGGAAATATGTCCCTCTGCTCACCGTTCTCCTCCATAGGCTACAACCGCTGAGGCAGATTATGAGATGGCGGCATCCTCCGGTGTACAGAGCTCTGGTGGACCTGCCGACAATGGAAGACAAACACATTATCATCACATACAGACTTGATCGTGCGACAACCCAAGAACTGTGTGCCCAATTGGAGCCAGACCTGTTGTCTGCTATCCTCCAGCCCACAGGAAACCCCCTGTAGTGCAGGTCCTGTCAGTGCTTTGTTTCCTGGCAAGTGGTTCCTTTCAAATTACAGTGGCCATGGCAGCAGAGATGTCTCAGCCAATGTTCTCCAATGTGTTGACCAGAGTGTTGTCTGCCCTGCTGAAACACATGTGCAGCTACATTGTGTTTCCCCAGGTGGATGAAGTGGCCACAGTGAAAGCTGACTTTTATGCCCTGGGACATATCCCCAACATCATAGGTGCCATTGATGGTACACCTGTGGCATTTGTCCCCCCCCTCCGGAGAAATGAACAGGTTTACAGGAATAGAAAAAGCTATCACTCGATGAATGTGCAGATGGTGTGTTTGGCGGACCAGTATATCTCTCATGTGAATGCCAAAGGTTCCCACCCAGTATAAGTAGGTGTCTGGGTATGGGGTTGTCCCTATGGGTTATTGTGTGTCTAACAGTTGTCCCTCGATATTTACAGGTGACTCTGGTTACCCCAACCTGTCATGGCTACTGAACACAGTGAGGTAATCACAGGACAAGGGCAGAGAAACGTTACAATGAGGCACATGGGCGTACAAGGAGGATAATTGAGAGAACTTTCGGCCTACTGAAGGCCAGGTTCCGGTGCCTCCATCTGACTGGTGGATCACTGTACTACTCACCCAAGAAGGTGTGCCAGATCATTGTGGCATGCTGTATGTTGCACAACCTGGCCTTGAGGCACCAGGTGCCTTTTCTGCAGGAGGATGAGCCTGGAGATGGTCTTGTGGCAGCGGTGGAGCCTGTGGACAGTGGACAGTGACGAAGAGGAGGCAGGGGAAGATGTTGACAACAGAACAAACATAATACAGCAGTACTTCCTGTGACACACAGGTAAGAGACTGTAACTCCGCTTAACATTTCAGTAATCTGTTGGACATTGTACATGGCAGCCTCTTACCCTATATCTATGGCCACTGACTGTTCCCTTTGGATTCTCTATTTTCAGATCTGTGTGCCCCATTCTGACTCCTGCTATATGTACTGCTGCCCACCAAAGGTCATCCTGTAGTATATTTCACTGTACATTTATGTTGCAATGCTTAGAGAATGTTGTACTAATACATTTGAGATTCATTACACTGTTTCCAGATTGGTATTTGTTTCAAGGGTGTTTATTTAGGTGCTAATAAGTATAGGGGTATGTGCAAGGGGCTGGGGTGATGGCGGAGGAGAGTCCATGGTAGAGTGCAGTCTCTTGTTATCACAGGTGCATTGTCCAAGGGGGCATATGAAGGGGAGCAATGGCAGTTCAAGGTGGACAGTGCACAGTGACCCTTGCATTGCACCATCAGCAAAACCCGAATCTACCATCTAAATTCTAGCATCTTTCTGAAAATGCTTTGTCAGTGCAACCATTAATTTTTCCCTCAGTGTTCTCTGCTTTGAAGCAGTCTCAGCAGTACTTTGCATTTCTGAGTATTACATTGATGGTCTTAGGCCCTCATTACAATTCTGGCGGTAAATGCCACCTACCGCCATGCTGGCGGCCACCAACATACCGTGACCGCGGCGGTATTCCGCTACGGGTATTATGACCCACACATAGAATACCGTCACTATACATACACCCACACAAGTCTGCCACACCAAATGTCAGTGATAAACTGGCAATAGCAAAACCCACACCGTTACGCCAACAGGAATACGCCCACAGTATCACGACCCACGAATCAACGCAGCGGTCTTTCAACTGCGGTAAACCATTGGTGGTACCCACCGCCGCGCTCAAAATACACACACATTTTCAAAACCACACCACATTGGACAATTCAAACTACGCACACCTGACACACATACACATACTACACCCACACACTCACACCACTATAAAACACACACCCACAATACCCACAACCCCTTACAAAAAAAAAAGATAGCTAACAGAGAGAGACAAGCCAGGAGCACCCACCCAATCAGAGGCACAGAACACCATTATCCATACAGCATTCACGCACATCACAGCATACACAACAACACATCACCCCACACATCCTCACACACTCCACTCACACTACACCCATGGCACCACAAAGACACCCCATGTTCTCAGAGGAGGAGCTAAGGGTCATGGTGGAGGAAATCATCCTGGTAGAGCCACGGCTTTTCGGATCACAGGTGCAGCAGACGTCCATTGCAAGGAAGATGGAGCTATGGGGAGAGTCGTGGACAGGGTCAACGCCATGAGACAGCACCCCAGACTAAGGGATGACATCAGGAAGAGGTGGAACGACCTACGGGGAAGGTGCGTTCCGTGGTTGCAAGACACCAGGTAGCTGTACAGAGGACTGGCGGTGGACCCCCCACCTCCTCCCCCACAACTAACAACATGGGAGGAGCAAGTGTTGGCGATCATACATCTTGAGGGCCTGGCAGGAGTAGCAGGAGGACTGGACTCTGGTAAGTCAAATCTTTACTACTTTCACCCCCCCACCTGCCTGCCACCACAAACTCCTACCCCTACCCTCACCCCATCACTCGACCAACTCACATATACCCCACCATCACAACCTACTCATCCCAATACCAATCCCTGCATGCAACACCAATGCATGGACCCCATCACCACAGCATGCACAGTAGTGACAATCACTTAGCCAACCAAATCACAACTCACACAAGCCAAAGCTGCCTTGGTAATAACAACCATGGAGGGGAACATACCCATGCACAAGATGTCACACGCAGAAATAATAACACTGCATTTACATCCCCACGGGACCCCCAGACAACGTCACCGGAGAGGAGGTGCCAGCAACATCCAGTCACCCCCCCAGAAGAAGCCCACAGTGATAACAACAGCTCTGCACGCCTGGATCAGGTTGACCAACCTGGCCCATCAGGGACCTTTGGACAGTCGGCGACCCAGCCACATTCCCAAACCACCACAGATCCTCCCCCCTCAGGAAACACCACCACAGCACCCACCCAGCGGGCCCATCCCTCTGTCCCCAGGGCACGTCAATCAGCAGTGTGTCCACCACTACAGGGACCCCAGTCAACCTCACAAACACAGGACGATCAGGGACCTGGGGTCAGTGGCAGTGGGCACACGGTTCAGGGAACAGAGGCACAGGACAACAGGGAAGCACGGAGGACTGCTGTGCGACGGGGGAGGACAGGCCCAGGGAACCCACTCTCCACAAGGCACTCACCAACATCCTGGGAGCATACCATCATTCCCAGGAGACCATGGGCCAGATACTGGCCAAGATGCAGGAGACCCAGCGGCCGCAGGAGGGACAGTACCTGGGGATCAGGGAAGACCTGAGAGACATCCACACCACCATGGTCACCATTGCAGGGGTGTTGGCAGACATGGCCAACACCATGAGGGAGGCAGTGGCACACTAACGGGCCCCTGTCATTAGCCACACCGATGAACAGACCTCCACCACCGCTGACGCTGGTGGACAGGAGGCCCCACCACAGGAACAACAGGCCACCAGCACCCCACCCCCTGCAGATGGAGTACCACCACGCAAAAGGTCCCTGCGATCCAGGCAGAAACCAGAGAGCATTGCCAAGAACCCCGCCAGGAAATAGGACTCTCCTGATTGTCACCCTTGTGTCCCACTCTATCACCCTGTCTACCTTTAACTGACATTGCTCCACTTCCTATGTTCCCTTGGACAATGCATCTGTGATACCAATAGACTGGACTCTATCCTGGACATTTCTCCACCATCAACCCAGCCCACTACACAATACCCCCTAAACTTATTATCACCGACATTAATACCCTTGGAACTAACACAAGTATGGAGTCTGTCAATTGATTGAAATATGTATTAGTTTAACAAGCTGTAAACATTGCAAAAGTTAAATGTACAGTTATATTTACATAGGTACGACCTGTAGTGGGCAGCAGTAAAGACACCAGGAGCCAGAGTGGGGCACAGATATCTGAAAATAGAGATGCCAAAGGGTACAGTAAGTGTCCATAGAAATAGGGGAATCAGGCTGCCATGTACAATGTCCAACACAAAACTGCACTGGAAGGTGAAGTTACAGTGTCTTAACCTGTGTGTCACTGGAAGTACTGTTGAATTATAGTAGTTCTGTTGTCCACATCCTCTTCCTCTGCCTCCTCTTCGTCACTGTCCAAAGGCTCCACTGCTGCCACACGACCATCACCAGGCTCATCCTCCTGCAGAAAAGGCACTTGGCGTCTCAAGGCCAGGTTGTGCAACATGCAACATGCAACATGCAACGATGATCTGGCACACCTTCTTGGGTGAGTAGTACAGGGATCCACCTGTCAGATGGAGGCACGGGAATGTGGCCTTCAGGAGGCCAAAGGTGCGCTCAATGATCGTCCTTGTTTGCCCATGTGCATCATTGTAACATTCCTCTGCCCTTGTCCTGGCATTCCTCACTGGGGTCAGTAGCCATGAGAAGTTGGGGTAACCAGAGTCACCTGTAAATATCGAGGGATACCTGGTAGCCACACACTCTCCCTTAGGGCCAATCCCACACCCATATACCTACATGAACTGGATGGGGACCATGGGCACACCTATTAGCCACACCCAGTGCCTCTGGAGTTGAGACATCACATATGGGATGCTGCTATTCCTCAAGATAAAGTCATCATGCACAGAGCCAGGATACTTTGCATTGACTTGGGAGATGTACTGGTCCGCCAAACACACCATCTGCACATTCAGAGAGTGAAAGCTCTTTCGATTTCGGAACACCTGTTCAGTTCTCCGGGGGGAGAGGGGACAAAGGCAATATGTGTACCATCAATGGCACCAATGATGTTGGGGATATGTCCCATTGCATAGAAGTCAGCCTTCACTGTGGCCAAATCATCCACCTGGGAGAATACGATGTAGCTGCGCATGTGTTTCATCAGGGCAGACAACACTCTGGTCAGCACGTTTGAGAACATAGGCTGTGACATCCCTGATGCCATGGCCACTGTCGCTTGGAAGGAACCACTTGCCAAGAAATGGAGCACTTACAGGACCTGCACTAGAGGGGGGATACCTGTGGGGTGTTGGATATCAGGTCTCGCTCCAATTGGGCACACAACTCTGTGATTGTGGCCCTATGAAGTCAGTAGGTTAGGATAATGTGCCTGTCCTCCATTGTTGCCAGGTCCACCACAGGTCCGTACACGGGGGATGTCTCCATCTCCTATTCATCCTCAGCGGTTGGATTCTAGGGTGAAAAACGGTGAGCAGAAGGTCATATTCAAACATATTCTCAGATTAATATGCTATTTTTGTTTTACAGAAACAGTATGTGAACTTGTAAGTCAGTTGATATGCCTATGTCTGCTGTGACGCAGTTAGGTGCCATGGCCTGTGCCCTCTGAATTGGCGGCTGCCTGACCTGTGAGGAGGGACAAGTGGAAATGAGGTAATTCTGCAGGCGCTGTGTACCGTTGCACCGCATTGGTTATCATGGGACCTACGGATTCCAGGAGCCAATGGTGATGTACGCCGGCAGTGACGGTACGCACCGCCGCAGACGTGACCACCATTTTCTATCTGTTCACTCACTTGCTACCTGACCTTGAACAGGAGAGGACCTACACTGCAAGTGCTGCTGTGACCTGTGTCTGGAAGCGACCATGGCTCGAGTGTCTGGGGAAAAGGCCCCTGCCTTCACTTCGGAGGAGTTGGAGAGACTGGTGGATGGGTTCCTAACCTAGTACCATTTACTCTATGGTCCTCCAGACCAACAGGTGAGTACACTGTGAGCATGATGCGTGGGGCATGAATGTATGGAGTGCTGTGTGTGTAAGCCTCACGTAGGGGGGAGCTGAGTGATCCTGGGCAGAGTGCTGCATGTATGGTGGTCAATGTATGTGCGTACGGGAATGGGAAGGATATGTTGGGCCATGAGTATGACAGTCCGGACGGTATGAATAATACCTTTTCTACTGTATTTTTTCTGCAGGTCAGCGCTCATCAGAAAAAGGGTATTTGGCATGCCATCGCCAAGGAGGTGCGGACCCTGGGGGTCTTTGACAGGCGGAGCACCCACTGCCACAAACAGTGGGAGGACCTGCACCGCTGGGCAAGGAAGACGGCAGAGGCCCAGCTGGGACTGGCCTCCCAACGAGGAAGGGGTGCCCATCGTACCCTGACCCCCCTCATGTTCCGCATCCTGGCGGTGGCCTATCCGGAGTTGAATGGGCACTTGAAGGCTTCACAGCCGCCACAAGGGGGTGAGTACAGATTCAGATTCATGACTTTGCGTGCATTGAGGTGTTACCTGGGTGGGGGATGTGGGCTGTGGGTGCCCCTAGGCCAGGGCGAACATGGCAGAGTAGGTTCCATGATGTGCAGCCTCAGATGCATTCCAACCACAATAATGTTGGTGGGCATCTACTACTGGGCAGGGTCCTGTGGGTTTCATGTGTACAGCTAATGGCGTTAGGCATTGTACCGCATGGGATGGTGACTAGCATTGTAACTGGTAGTGCATGGCCTAGTGCATAGGGCTGTTCCTTGTGAGTTGTATACGCCAACGGTAGTGTTGTTACTGGCATTGACCAAGTGTATCCTCTGTCTCTCTCTCCCCCCTTTTTGTTTTGTCACCCTGTCCTTGTGTGCATCAGCATCATCTGGCAGAGGAGCAGTGGCACCGGCAACCGAGGGAGCTGCATCCCACATGGTCCTGGAGGCCGAATCCACCGACGGTGAGGGCACTAGTGGGACGGAGGGCGAGGGGAGCACCACGACGGAGACAGGAGGGGACAGTACCGACAGCGACTCCTCCTCGGATGGAAGCTCCCTGGCGGTGGCGGACACCTCTGTGCCCACCCCAACTACAGGTACTGCCGCCACCCCCGTATCACCATCGCCCTCCCAGCAGCCCCTCAGCATGTTTCCCGTGCCCGCTCTCCCAGGAGGGTGGGAATCTCCTTCGCCCCAGGCACCTCAGGCCCTGCCCCAGTCAGCCCTGCTGCCCTCAGTGAGGAGGCTATTGACCTCCGGAGATCCCTCTCTGTTGGGCAGTCAACCATACTGAATGCCACCCAGGGTCTAGCAGGGCATTTGCAACAAACAAATGCATACCTGGAGGGCATTCACTCTGGCGTGGCGGCCCAACAGAGAGCATTCCAGGCTCTGGCCAACTCACTGATGGCAGCCATGTCCCTGTCTCCAGCCTCCCCATCCAACTTCCTCTACCCAGTCCCAATCCCCTCAACCCCAGCCTATCCCAAGCACACCTTCAGTCCTGCATTCACCCAAATCAACACACAGAAGTGGCTCAGGCAAACACAAGCACCACACTTCATCCCACAGGCACTCACACAAGCACCATCCAGATGCAGACAGACCAAAATCCACTGCCTCCACTGTGTCCCCCTTCTCCTCCTCACCCACCTCCCTCCCAGTAGCGTCTCCACTCACACCTGCATGCACTACATCCTCATCCACCACCTCCATCACCGGCTCACCTATCACTACACGCCCCTCACTGGCAGTCACCACCCCCACATCCACGTCCCCTATGTCCTCTCCCACTGTGTCTGTGACCCCTCCTCCCAAAGTACACAAACGCAAGCACTCAGACACCCAACAGCCATCCACCTCACAACAGCATCCAGCCCATGCACCTGCACCCAAACACAGCAGACAGACACCTCCTACAACCACTCCCTCTTCCTCCCCTCCCAAACATTCACCCTCTTCCGGCCCCAGTGTCCCTAAGAAGCTTTTCCTCGCCAACATTGACCTATTCCCTACCCCTCCACACGTCCTTCACTTCGGGCCAGGATGGTCAGAAACCCAGCCCAGCACCTCAGCCACCCAGTCCACTGTGGTTTCTGCAGCTACTGCAGGTGTGAGAGGCTCCAAGGAGGCACCCGTCAGAACAGCCAGTGTGCCAGCACCACCTGCCAAGGGCAAGAAGGGGCCGCCACCTAGAAAGGGCAAGAAGGGGACACCAGCCAGCAAGGGGAAGGAGGCACCACCAGCCAGCAAGGGCAGGAAAGGAACACCAGCTGGCAGAAGCAAGGAGGCACCACCATCTGCTAAGGGCAGGAAGGGGCACAAGACACCAGCCATGGCACTGCAGCCGTCCGAGGCTGCAGGCGAAGGGCTGGAGCCTACCCCCACCGCTGACAGCACCGCGCCCAGCACCGCGCCCAGCACCGCGCCCAACACCGCCACCTGACCCTCCGCAAGCAGTGCCACCTGCACCGCCAGCAGCACCACTGCCAGCAGCAGCAGCCCCAGTGGGCAGCCGTCTGAGGCTGCAGGGGAAGGGCTGGAGCCTCCCCCGACCACTGACAGCACCGCCACCTGCACTGCGGCAGCACCACCACCTGCCCAGCCGTCAGCACCGCCACCTGCACCGCCAGCAGCACCACTGCCAGCAGCAGCAGCCCCAGTGGGCAGCCGTCTGAGGCTGCAGGGGAAGGGCTGGAGCATCCTCCCACCACTGACAGCACCGCCACCTGCACTGCGGCAGCACCGCCACCTGCCCAGCCGCCAGCACCGCCCACCTGCACCGCCAGCAGCACCACTGCCAGCAGCAGCAGCCCCAGTGGGCAGCCGTCCGAGGATGCAGGGGAAGGACTGGAGCCTCCCCCCACCACTGACAGCACCGCCACCTGCAGCGCAACTGCCATCCACTGAGCAGCAGTCACCGCCATCGAGCAGTGTGTAGTTGTGACTACATGGGCTGCAGTGCGTCCTGGCCCCTGCAACACCTGTCGGTGTGACACCCAGATGAAAGACTGTGACCTTGCACCATCCAGGATGAAGCACACTGGGCACAATGTCCCCTCCAGAACCAGTGGAAGAAGGTATCCACTCACCTCCTCCTTGGCAGGAAGATGCACACTGGGCACAAAGCCCCCTCCAGAACCAGTGGAAGAAGGCCTCCACTCACCCCTTCCTTGGCAGGAAGAAGCACACTGGGCACAAAGCCCCCTCCAGAACCAGTGGAAGAAGGCATCCACTCACCCCCTCCTTGGCAGGAAGAAGCACATTGGGCACAAAGGCCCCTCCAGAACCAGTGGAAGAAGGCATCCACTCACCCCCTCCTTGGCAGGAAGAAGCACACTGGGCACAAAACCCCCTCCAGAACCAGTCGAGAAGCCATCCACTCCAGAGACTGTGGCTTTGCACTCCCCAGGACCAAGCAGTGGGCAAACCACCCACTAGAGAGACTGTGGCCTTGCGCTCCCCAGGACCAAGCAGTGGGCAACCCACCCACTACAGAGACTGTGGCTTTGCACTCCCCAGGACCAAGAAGTGGGCAAACCACCCACTTGAGAGACTGTGGATTTGCCCTCCCCAGGACCAAGCAGTGGGCATGTAGCCCCCTCCAGGACAGTGGTGTTGCACCATCTTCTGGCTGAGGTGACCCCCCATTCCCCGTTACCCCAAGGTGCCTGCGTGTTTTCGACCTGATGCCCCTGCAGTGTTCTCTCTGTATTGAGGCAGGAGTCAAGTGTGGCCTTGGCCTATCTGTTATGGCCCCGTGGGCCACGGACATTTTGGAGTGGGCATTGTCCCTCCTCTGTATATATTGTACATACTGTTTATTGATTTAAGGACGTATTTATCTTAAATTGTACTATTACATTCACTTAACTCAATTCCTTTTGTCCTTGCGTTATTCCTGAGGGTTATGGGGTGTATATGTAATGTTTTTGTATCTGTTTGTGTGTATGGTGTTGCATTTGTGTGTCACTCTCTTTTTCCTCCCCCCCTTCCTTATGTGCTAGGTGCAGTACTCACCGTGGTTGTCTTCGCTGGCGTTCGTGTTCCTGGTGTATGAGGAGGTACACCAGCATGAGAAAAATGTGCACCTCGGGCTTCATGGCGTTGTGGTTCTTCCTTGAGTGTCGAGAGGTGAGTCGTTTCCCTTCAGTGTACTGTTTCCACTGTGCTTTTGATGGCGTTGGTACCACCCCAGAAAAGCTGGCAGATAGGCCTATTGCAATACGGTGGGCGGTACATTGCCTTCCGCCTGGCTGTTGGTGGTTACCGCCGCAGTGCTTGTTGCTACCGTCGTGACAGTCGGAGTGTTAAAGTGGCTGTCTGTGTGGGTGGTTTCTGCCGTGGTCATAATTCTATTTTTTTTACCACCGGCCTGTTGGCGGTATTACCGCAGCTTTATCACCGACCGCCGGGGTTCTAATGAGGGCCTTAGTCTGTAAGATGAACTGAGTGATATATTGCACACCAGTGAGCATGGCAAGCCGAACACAGTATGAGGACTCTGACTTTAAGATTAACCCACAACAATCAAAGGTCCATTCATTCACAGGGCTTACCTTCTGATTAAAGACATACAGTGAAAGAGGAGCTATGGGAACTTTACAGGCACAGAAACTGGATTGATTAGAAGTGCAGAACCAGTAAAGATTACAATTAAACTTAATGCATTATATACTTGAACCACTCTGTTCAAGCTCACATGGGAAGCAGAGGATGGAATGAGCAGAAAATAGAGGGTAGCCCAGGGACTTTGTAAAGTTGATAAAATTGTAGGCCCTTGTAGTGCTGACTCTTGCTGTGATTTCGTTTCAGATTCCTCTGGATACAGAATGGTACACAGTCACTGACTTGTGCCAGGAATTCTTCTCAGTTCCTCTTCGTGAAGATAGTCAATATCTCCTTGTACTCAGATTTTCAAATAAAATTCTAGTGTGGTGTTGTATCTCAAAGGGTATACAGAAGGTACATCAATCTTTACCCTGATTATAAAGAAGTAGAGAGACTGCAACTGTCCTGTAATTCAGGGCTAGTGCAGTATGTTGATGACCTGATGGCTATGTCTAAAATAAAAGAAAGATTGCAAGTTGGCTACAATTGGGCTCTTGAACCATATTGCAGTGAGCACATGGTATCATCCACAAAAATGCAGTAGTATGTGGAAAAGAGTTCTCTACTTGGTACCCCATATTGAGAAAGGGATGAGAAAGGCCTCTAAAGAAAGCAATTCTGCAATCCTGAGAATACATTCCCCAACTACACAGAAAAAAGTGAGGTTGTTTCTGGGAATTGTTGGATACTGTAGACAGTGGATTTCAGACTTTACCATAATTGCAAAGCTTTTACCAATGCTTACTCACAACATTGTAAATGATCTATGGGCTATTTGATGATCATTGCATAAGTGCTTCCCTCAAGCTCAGAGATGAGCTCTGTAGTACACCTGCAATAGGAACACCAAGTTACAAAAAATATTTTTATTTATGCTGTCTTGAAAGAGAAGGGGTGTTCATTATTGTTACTTACCCAGAAGCATAAAGAGGTGAAGCGGCCTGTGGCTTACCTGCCTGCTACTTTGGACCTTGTACCTGCAGCACCTTAAATTGTTAGCAGCAGTTTGTCTTTCAGCTGAACAAAGTGACATATTGTAAAGGTTTATACAGTCCTTGTGTTGGTTCTCCATTCAGTTGAGATTGTGTTGACTCATTTCTCAGCTCAGTATGTGAGAAACAGCTGTCTAACTAGATAGCAGACAATTTTAGCTGCTGAAAACATTTCAACTAGAAGACATTCATTTTTAAATTGTTGGAAGTATTACAGCAACCTGTAGAGATTTCAGTGGTAAAGTGTACTGTCTATAAACCTTGAAACACTAGAATTACATTGGGAAATCATTATGCTGATGAGTTAGCAAAATATTGCTCGGAATGAATGACAATGAATTCAAAAGAGCAAGAACTGGAACAATTTAAAACTGTTAATAACAATGAAAATGACATGTACATTTTTCTCGACTCCAGTTCAGACACTGAATGAACTCAGAGAGCTTAAGTATGGGGCACCAAAAGATGAGAAAGAAAATTGGAAAAAACAAGTTGTACAAAAGATCATAATGATGTCTGGGTAACAGCTACTAAGCAATAAGTTTTGCCCAGTTCTATGTTGTCATTGATGTCCAGGGTAATTCATGGTCATACACAAGTAGGTCATGATGTCACGATTAGGCTATTTAACAACTACTGGTACAATCATCTCTTTAGAGTAGAGTAGAGGTCTTCAAAGGTTTTGTGCTCCGAGTCCCCCAAACCAAAATGCCATGAAATTGAGGACTCCCTCCAAAAATTTGTGACAAGGATTGGGGGAATGGGGCAGGCAAGGCTGTGAACAAGGGCATTTGATGGATCACTTATTCTGTAGCTCATTGTCCACAATAAATGTGAGATTTACAATAGTGCACATTCATCTAACAAAAAACAGAAATTGACCAAAAACTGGGCTTCTCGTAATCTCAGTTTTGTGAGCCCCTCGTGTTCCTGGGCCTCAATGCAACTGTGATAGGTGTTGCCCTAAATAGGACTCTATCTTCTCTGCCTATTTCACCCCTTTTCCACCATGCCTTATCACTCCAGTCTTGGAACAAGCTCTCTGTCCCTTTTGTTTTTTAGAGTTTTATATAGCAGAGACTCAAGGGCACTGGAACACTTTACATGGGCACCAGTTACATTACACAAGGTCATATTCATGTTTCTGTCATTTATCCAGAATCACAGAATCACAGAATATTGAGCTGATGCTGGGACTTGAACCCTGCCTTCTAGTTCCTAATTGGCAGTTCTCACCATTAGGGCACATCTCCCTCTTGTTAGAAAAAAAAGAGCTCCTATGTGTTGTGCCCTGAGGTCCAAAGCAACATTTGCACAGCGAGTATGTACAAAACCCTAAGGCAAGCAAGAAAGGATAGTAAAACATCCATAACAGGTTTAGTCAAGGGCATTAGAATTATGCAATTTTGTGGCCACTGTGTTTTTTTCATAATTATGGATTTGCCTTATTTGTCACATAATCCTTCATTGCTGCCTTATCTGTGGATTTAAAAAAAATAGTGTGTGGTCCAAAAAGGATGAAGAGTTACTAAAAACATGGCAACATGTGTTGCAGCACAGTAAAAGGCCTGTTGTAAAGGTTAAATGGTCATCTTTTTGTTGTTTTTTGCTATATTAGGGTGCCAGATAGTGTTAACAAATGTAAAAATGACAAATTAACGAAGCAATACTACCACAAAATGTGCCACATTACGCCGCATAACTTGTCTTTTCTTGCATCATAATTTAATCAATCCTGCCACAAAATTTTGTGCTATTATGCTGCTTAATGCCAGTGCCTTAGTTTAATTGGCCCCTCATATTGCTCGATCCTGTGCAATTGGTTAAGTACCAAACATAAAGGTTGCTTGGTAGTTAGTATGGTGCTTAACTGATGGATTGATTTGGAGCTCCAAGAAGACAAAAATGTATTCTTCTTCAGCAGTAATTTAAGGGTGTTCAGAGTTTCATTCTGGAGTGCATCCTTTTAATGGTCACAGATAAAACTGTCTCTAGGTATACTCTTATTCTTAAAATGTATACTTAAAATTGTATATTATTTTGACAGCACACAAGCTTGGAACAACCTCCCTCCTGCAATCGACTCTGAAGCCAGTCTTTTAATATTATTGCAAGTCCCTGAAAAGCCTTTTGTTTCAATTCTCAGGCTCCCTCAGTCACATCACTCTTTATCTCTCTTCTTTTCTGTGTTTGATTCTCAGGACAGCTTCGGGTAACCGTATGCTTTATAAATAACAAATCATATCAAATCATATAAATGATTCAAATATGCACAGTGCTTTTTGCCACAAGCTGGGACCTCATTGCACTAAGAATACAAACATCACTATTCATGATATAAAAGAGGACATTATCCACTGATCAGTTTAACTTGCATTTATTTTTAATTTAAAGTGTGTGTTATTCTTTTATATACAATTTCCAGGTAGTGACAAAAATAGCAAAACAGTTATTGAATATTTTATTCTTTTTAGCCACATTTTTGACTCCACCACCCCCTCACCTTCTCACTGGACTGTGCCCCTAGGGCTACACTTTTAATCTTTTTCACCTTCTGCATATAAACGAAGACTGCCTGGAAAAGCACCAAACAAACAGGGTTGTGCTTCCAGGCAATCCACATTTTCAAGTACTTAAAGAGAGATGCATTTGTGCCACCCAGGGAATGCAGTCACGGGCCCCAAGGGGGCTGCCCCACAGTTTGAAAATTTCTGCTTTAGAGTTACAGCTGAGAATTTGTGTCAGCGATGTGTTACCTCTCAGCAGATGTTTGCATGGAAGAGAACATTGATAAATATGGGCCTGATTTAGAGTTTGGCAGAAGGGGTTACTCCATCGCGAATGTGAGGTATATCCCGTCCACTGTATTACAACTCCATTATAGTCTATGGAACTTATAATACGGCGGACTGGATAGCCGTCAAGTTTGTGACGGAGTAACCCCTCCGTCAAATTCTAAATCAGGCCATATAAGTCACATTGGGAGGTCTGG
This sequence comes from Pleurodeles waltl, assembly GCF_031143425.1. Taxonomy (NCBI): domain Eukaryota; kingdom Metazoa; phylum Chordata; class Amphibia; order Caudata; family Salamandridae; genus Pleurodeles; species Pleurodeles waltl. Next base: position 637,914,150 of record NC_090446.1, on the reverse strand, counting down.
TGGCCCTTTTAGCAGAATTCAATCAGACTTTGTTTAGTTGCCTGCTCATAACAATCTTATGTACATTCTAGTGATTGTGTGCTTATTCTTGAGGTGCGTTGAAGCCTACTGAACCAGGAGATGCAACATCATGACAGTAGTCAAACTATTATTGAAGAAAATAATTGCTAGATTTGGGTAGCCACCTCCTTTAAAATTAGATAAAGGTACTCATTTTAAGAGTGAGGTGATGAAGCTATTGTGCACAGCTTTGCAGATTGGGCAGAAGCTCCATTGTGACTACATACTAGAAGCATCAGAAGTTATATAAAGAGTTAATGATACACTGAAGTCCAAGTTAGCAAATGTGCGTGCCTCAATGGCAATTACGAGAATCAGAAATACACAGAATAAAAAGACTGGGCATTTCCCTGCATCAAGTTCTTATGGGTGAGAACCATGAGAATCCCTTGCATCCCTTCAGGTACACTAATGTCAATAAGTGATGATATTGTGTTGGATTACTGCAAAAATCTGGCTGATGTTGAATACTCTGGCTATCACATCTGGTTAATTTGGCAATACGTTCAGCAATAGAGGGATTGTGCCACAACCTCCATCATGGGGACTGGTTGTTGAAGAAGCATGTTCATAAGTGCTGTCTGTATCCAAGGTGGAAAGGGCCATACCTGGTGATCCTTGTGACGAACACTGCTGTGAAATGTGGGTGCTTGCCGCAGTGGATGTACGTATCCTACTTGCAGTGAATGAAGACTGCACATGAAGAAATAGTGACCACAACCACTGATTCATGGTATCCAGTCTGAGTTGCCTGCATCGATCTAGAAATGGGTAGTGAAGACCAGAATCAAGTTGAAAATCAAGTTGGACAAGATCAAAAACAAAGCACAGATTGAGAAACTCAAGATCAAGGAGTGAAGTTTAAAATCTGAGTTTCTACAACACCCAAAGGAAATCAGTTTGTGGTTGAAGGATAAAGTCAAACTGTTCCAGATCAAAATGTTATCCAAGTGACATAAAAGAAGGTGCAGCAAAGTCCCAAGTGTATCAGAAGATGAAAACATGCATCAAGGAGACAAGTTCTCTAAACCTACGAGTTGTAGAAAAAGAGTAATCAAGAAAGTTCAAAGACCAGGAATGACCAGAGAAGAATGACAGCATGCAGAACAAGTCACTAATGACAACACAAGTGTATAGACTATACACAAGAGATCAATAAGAGTAAGGTGGGCAAACAAAGGGTATTCTGACAGAAAGCCAAATGTTTTCAAAGAAGAACCACCATGAACTAATGAAATAAAAGGGAGATCTGTTTCTTTTTTGATTGTGTGATTTCATAACAGTTAGAGTCTATTTGCTTTGTACCTTACGTAGTAAGTTGAAGGTAACAGTGTGGTTTTTTTTCTTGGATTTCATTGAACATATGAACTATGGTAATGAACTGACTATTTAAAGAAGCAAGCTGAAGTTTTCATTTTTGCTTTTGGACTTTTAAAAGTAGTAGTTAGATTTTTGTTTTTGCTTTTTCCAAAAATGAAGGTTTGAAGCATATTTTAAATCACTAAAGAGTGATTATACAATCCAAGTTAAAAGCTGACATGATATAATAGGCTATGGTGTAAAATGAGTGAAGTGGAGCAGGAATTTATTAAGGAGTATCCTGAGAGAAAGGTGACAAATTGTAGACACTGGGAAGAAGTGAGAGATATTGTTTTGCAAGAGGAGGCTGAAGAGAAATTCAGATATTCAAGAATGTATCCTAGGATTCACAGTGGTGCAAGAGAGGAAAAGAGTAATGTGTATACCAAATCAGGAAAATCAGGGTGATCAGCCAATAGAACTGGCTGGAAAACAGTGAGTGCAATGTGAATTATGTGGTTGATAATAAGCTTTTAATTGGTATAGAACCAATATAAAGATGAATTTATTAGGTGTGTGGTAGAACTGCATATTTTAATTTCCCACATAATTGGGTGGGAGGCTGCTATCTTTCCTTAATCTGTCCTTGTTTCTATCATAAGAAGGAACTAAAAGAGAGGAGTAATGTTTTATTCAAAAGAACAAAACATGGCTTTGGTCACATATTAATGGATGTGTTTGGAGTTTTGATACCTCCTACTGGTGTGACTTTGAATTATGTCAAAACCAGAATTCTGTCTACTTTAGAGGATCGCTTGACTACTAACACTGCTGGGGCATTATCCTAAATTAACAAGGAACTTATGGCTATGTGAGAGATGGTTGTGAAAAATTGCCTTGCACTAGATATTCTTCTTGTGAAAGAGGGTGGAGTCTGTCATGTGTAGAAGGTTCAACTGTGCTGTACTTTCATACCTGACAAAAGCAAGATTATTAATGATGTCATTGATTACACTACTGATATTTTGTGTGATGCAAAATTAATTGAAGAACATGGGTTGTGGAAATTGGTGCCTGAGTCAGTGAAATTAGAAAGGGTTTGCAAAGACTGGTGAACGGTTTGATAATATATGTGGGAGTGTGCATAAGAAAATTCTACCTCATTAATTATTGTTTTAGTGTGTACAATCAGTCTCATTCTTTTGCTTAAAATAAAGGGGCTCAAGTTGTGAGAGTAAAAAGAAAGTGCCAGCAACATACACATGAAAGAGGAAGAGAAACAGGGAGATAGAGTTGGAGAATATTAAAACTTTTGCCTATGATGACATTAAGATTTTGGAAGAATGGAGACACACAAAGCCAAAGATGATAGAGCCTGTGTTGTAAATAAAGAATACTGGGATTTGATATGATTGATTAATCAGAGGGGGGATTTGTGGGAGATATTTTTGATTAACACAAAATGTGTGCTTAGCATAATGAACATTTTCCATTTCGAACAATTTCAGTACACTCTACAGAACTATAATTATTGGGTCTGTCCGATCTAGGCTCAAACTAAGACTCACCCCATCTTGTATTTCTGTATATCCATGTTTTTATTTTTCCTCTCATTGAACGTAATAAAATGTGCAATAATGAAATGTTGTATTGACATTCTGTTATCGAAGAACTCCGGAGAAATCTTTTGTTCCGATTGTAACAGTTCCAAGTTCTGCATCTTAGTAGGTCTTTTTAACGTACGAATTTGTTATTGTTTGTGTGTAACTATATGTGTACTGTCACATATGTTGCCATTATGTCAAACAGTAATAGTATTATTATTTCATTTAGTTGATATTGCCGCTTATTGTCATATTTTACAGATACAGGTACGAGCCACTGAGCCTACAGTGCCACTACGTTAACTGCTTTTAATTTTGCCGCATTTTGGCTAAACACATTACTTTAAAAATCCTACTTTGCTGACAAACGCTGCATTGGGGGCATCTACAGGTCTGGCAGTGTTTAGTATCTCACCTGTATTCAAAAGTTGGGTGGCATTTTGGTCAGCGATCAAATCCATTTCTCCAGCCTGGCCAGATTATTTAATGTGCTCCGGGGCACGGAAGCGAAAACACTCAGGTACAAATCACTGAACCTACATTGCTACTATTATAACTGCTTTTTATTTTGCTACATATTGGGGGAACTTATAAAATTCTACTTTGCTGACAACCGCTGTGTGGGGACCATCTACAGGTCAGGCCATGTTTAGTGTCTCACCTGTACTCCAAAGTTGGGTGCCTTTTTGGTCAGTGCTGTGGTAGTTTTCTCCCACTGGCTATTTAATGTGCTTGGGGGCGTGGGGACACCAATGGTGCACCAAAGGCAAGCCTTTCTGTGCCAGTCTGGGACCAAGGGCCAGGTTCCCTTCCCGTTTGGGTAAAAAAATAAATCTATACTCGGTGGATGAACTGAGGGCACTAAACTTGACTAAAGGGAAGCCATGTGCTCATAAAATGAACCCTAACAAGAAGGTCCTCGGCTGTGAAGTATGTACGCTGTGTCTTACTGGGTCTACACTTATTACCAATTCAGACAGGCCACAAAATACCATTACCAAGAGCCCATTCTGGCAGCTATATTTACTAAACTGCAGTCCTCTTCCCAAACACAGCTTAGACCTGTTCACTCTCCTAGATGAGGAGAATCCTGCAGCCTTGTTTCTTACTGAAACATGGCTGCAGGAGAATCTTATGCTTGATGTAGCAATGACTCTCCAAAAAGGCTAAACCATTCATAAAGAGGAGATAAAAGGGAAATTACAAACACTTAACAATCCCAGGTTGCGAATGCCTGCATTTTTTTGATGGCATTGGCACCAACCTTTACATTTTCAGGATTAGTTATATATTGTCCTCCTGGCCCAGCCACCCAGTTTATACATGCCCTTCTAGAAGCTGTCGCAGAACAGAGTCTATGAACAGCAACTTTCTCTGTGTTAGGAGACCTCAACCTCCACCTTGATAATAATAAGTGTGAAATAATTAGAAACTTAGGGGGTCATTACAACATTGGCGGTAAAAGCCGCTTACCGCCGTGCAGAAGACCGCCAACACACCGCCGCGGCCGCGGAATTCCGCCCCAGCTATTACGACCCACATCTCGAAATCCGACAAAATCCAGGCACCCACACAAGTCCGCCACACCAAAGGTCAGTGATAAACTGGTGAAAACAAAACCTCCACCGTCACGCCAACAGAAATACACCCACACTATCACGACACGCGAATCCACGCGGCGGTCTTTCAACCGCGGTATTCCATTGGCGGTACACACCGCCGCGCTCAAAATACATACACACATTTACAAAACACAGCCACATTGGACAATACACACCTGATACACATACACACACCACTCCCACACACCCAATACAATATAAAACACACACCCACATCACCCACAAATCACTACGACAACAATTACCAAGAGAAGGCCAGAGAGAGACACTACAAACTACTACCAAGCATCCACAGGCACACCAGACCATCACCCACACTACTTCCACGCACAAAACACCACACACCACACACCACTACATATCACCACACTTATCACCACATACACCACCCCACACATCACCTACACCACCCCATGGCACGGCAAAGACACCCCAGGTTCTCGGAGGAGGAGCTCAGGGTCATGGTGGAGGAAATCGTCCGGGTAGAGCCACAGCTATTTGGAGCACAGGTGCAGCACACCTCAATTGCAAGGAAGATGGAGCTATGGCGAAGAATAGTGGACAGGGTCAACGCAGTGAGACAGCACCCAAGAAATCGGGATGACAACAGGAAGAGGTGGAACGACCTACGGGGGAAGGTGCATTCCGTGGTCTCAAGACACCACATCGCGGTACAGCAGACTGGCGGCGGACCCACACCTCCTCACCCACAACTAACAACATGGGAGGAGCAGGCCTTGGCAAATTCTGCATCCTGAGGGCCTCGCATGAGTCGGTGGAGGAATGGACTCTGGTAAGTCAAATCTTAACTATCATATCCCCCACCCTACCTGCATGCTATCACAGACCCCCACCCTCGCCCCCTCCCCTATCACTCCAACTCCTCACAAATGTACTAATAACACAAACTACACATTCCAACACCAAGCCCTGCATGACAAAACAAAGCATGGACACCCATCACTAAAGCATGCCCACTGCACTTACCCATAACGCCCCCCTCAACCCTCATCACACAAGCCCCCACTCAGGAATGCTAGCACTGGGGTACACGGTCACCCACCCATTGCACACCATGACACACACAGATGCAATAATCATGCTTTTACACCCCTGCAGGACCACTACCCAACGTCACCAGAAAGGAGGGTCCAGACATCTCCACCCCACCCACAGAAGAGGCCCACAGTGATGACAGCAGCTCTGTCCAACTGGATCCAGATGACCAGCCCGGACCATCGTGGGCCTCGGGACAGTTGGTTCCCCTCACACAGGCACAGGCCACCACAGACCTTCCACCCTCTAGTAACACCAGCACAGCACCCACCCAGCGGGCCCATACCTCCGTCCCAGGACACGTCAATCAGCTGTGTGTCCACCACTACAGGGAACCCAGGATAACCCACCACCCCAACAACAACAGGGACCTGGGGGCAGTGGCAGTGGGCACACGGTCCAGGGGACGGAGGCCCAGGAACACAGGGGAACTGGGAGGGCTGCTGTGCGACAGGGGGCGGACAGGCCAAGGGAAACCACTCTCCATGAGGCCCTCTCCTCCATCATGGGAGCATACCACCACTCCCAGGAGACGATGGCAACGGTCCTGGCCAAGTTTCAGGAGACCCAGCGTATGCAGGAGGAACAGTATTTGGGGTTCAGGGAGGAAATCAGAACCATCAGCTCCGCCCTGGGCACCATCGTAGGGGTGCTGAAGGAAATACTTAACACCAGGAGGGACACTGTGGCACTGCAAAGGGCCCCTGACACTAGCATGGACGATGAACTGCCCACTACCTCCGCCGGCGCTAGTGGACAGTAGGCACCGCCACAGGACCACCACACCAGCACCCCACCCCCCTGCATACGGAGAACCACCCCGCAAGCGGTCCCTGAGATCCAGGAACAAGACAGAGCATGATGCCAAGACCCCCGCCAAGAAATGAGACCACCCTGATTGTCATCCTACTGTCCCACTTTGTAACCCTGTCCATATTGGAACTGCCTCAGCTCCACTTCCTATGCCCATATGGGCAATGCACCTGTGAGACTAATAGACTGGACTCTGCCATGGACATTCCTCCACCATCCCCCCTCACCATTTTACAACCCCCCTCCAATATTTAGCACTTCAATAAACACCCTTGAAGCACAAAACAATCTGGAGTCAGTCTGTGATTTCGAAAATGTGTATTAGCAATGACAGTGACAAAATGCGTTTTCAAATGTAATGTCAACATACCTATGTCACACATCTCAATTCCACGAGGAATCTAAGCACATGACACACGATGGAAACCACACCTGTGAAACCGTAAGGGAAATGTACAACTCAGTGACCATATACAGGTTGAAATCGACAGACAGGATAGAGGTAGAAGTGTGAAAGTACTTATAGTAGGCAGGAATGTTTTCTCATCTGTGTGTCACTGGAAATATTGCTGGATAACTGAGTCCCTGTCTTCTTCCTCTGCTTCCTCCTCATCACTGTCCACAGGCTCCACAGCTGCCACAACAGCGTCATCTGGGCCATCCTCCTGCAGAAAAGGCACCTTTCGTCGCAAAGCCAAGTTGTGAAGCATACAGCAGGCCACGATGATCTGGCACACCTTCTTTGATGAGTAGAATAGGGAACCACCTGTCATATGGAGGCACCTGAACCTGGCCTTCAGGAGGCCGAAGGTGCGTTCGATCACCCTCCTAGTCCGCCCATGGGCCTCATTGTAGCGTTCCTCTGCCCCGGTCCTGGGATTCCTCACTGGGGTCAGTAGCCATGACAGGTTGGGGTAACCAGAGTCCCCTAATAGCCACACACGGTGCCTCTGGAGTTGACCCATCACATAAGGGATGCTGCTATTCCGCAGGATGTAGGCGTCATGCACAGAGCCAGGGAACATACCATTTACCTGGGAGATGTACTGGTCTGCCAAACATACCATCTGTACATTCATGGAAAGATAACTCTTCCGGTTTCTGTACACCTGTTCACTCCTGTGGGGGGGGACCAGAGCCACATGGGTCCCATCAATGGCACCTATGATGTTGGGGATATGTCCAAGGGCATAGAAGTCACCTTTAACTGTAGGCAAATCCTCCACCTGAGGGAAAACGATGTAGCTCTGCATGTGTTTCAGCAGGGCAGACAACACTCTAGACAACACGTTGGAAAACATAGGCTGGGACATCCCTGATGCCATGGCCACTGTTGTTTGAAATGACCCACTTGCAAGGAAATGGAGCACTGATAGCACCTGCTGCACTTGAGGGGGGATCCCTGTGGGATGGCAGATTGCTGACAACAGGTCAGGCTCCAACTGGGCACACAGTTCCTGGATTGTGGCACGGTCAAACCTGTAGGTGATGATCAAATGTCTTTCCTCCATTGTCGACAGGTCCACCAGCGGTCGGTACACCGGAGGATTCCGCCATCTCCTCCCATGTCCCAGCAGACGGTGCCTAGGAATGACAACAGCGACCACAGAGTCAAACAACTCAGAGGTATGTACCCACAGTGTACACAGAACACCATTCATCCACAAAATGTGGCCTGTATTTGTGTTGTGCGACAAGGCCTAGGTCTGTGTGACGCAGTTGGTAATTAGGGCATGAGGGTCCCTGAAATGGCGGCTGCCTGACCTCTAAAGTGGGACAATGGGATGTGAGGTAACTGCGCTGGGGTTGTACACTGTCGTGGTAGGCGGTCGAAGACCGCGGCGCAATGCTGCATTGGTTAACATTGGACCCTATGGGTCCCAGGAGCCAATGATGATGTACGCCGGCGGTGATGGTACTCACCGCCGCGGACGTGACCGCCATTTTCTATCTGTTCAATCACTTGATACCTGATCTTCGACAGGAGAGGACCTACACTGCAAGTGCTGCTGTGACCTCGGTCTGGAAGAGACAATGGCTCGTGCGACTGGGGAAAGGGCCCCTGCCTTCACTGCAGAGGAGTTGGAGAAGCTTGTGGACGGGGTCCTCCCCCAGTACACGCTACTCTACGGTCCTCCAGACCAACAGGTAAGTACACAGGGAGCATGTTGTATGGACAATACCTGTGTGGAGAGGGCTGGTTGTAAGAATGAAGGGGGCACAGTTCTGCGTGCATGAAGGACTGTGAATGCATGTGCCACATGGCAAGGCTAGGGATGTGGGCCACTCACTTAGACGGTGCAGTTGTTAATGACTTCTCTTCTTCCCCTGTACATGTCATGTAGGTCAGCGCCCACCAGCCAAGGACGTCCGGACCCTGGGGGTCCACCACAGATGGAGCACCCACTGCCGTAAAAGATGGGAGGACATTTGCCGCTGGAGCAAGAAGACGGCGGAGGCTCAGCTGGGGATGGCCTCCCAACGTGGGAGGGGTGCCTGGCGAACCATGACCCCCCTGATGTTCCGGATCCTGGCGGTGGCCTACCCTGAGTTGGATGGGCGCTTGAGGGCATCACCGCAGACACAAGGGGGTGAGTACAACATCATTCAGCGGACTTTGCGTGCAGTAAAGGTGTCTGGGTGGGGGAGGAGGGCTGTGGGTTTCCCTAGGCCAGGGCGAGTTCCGTAGGCTAGGCCCCTCCGTAATGCAGGCCATGTGGCACCCCACCCCACCTCTGTAGAGTGCCAAGTACAGGTATTCATGCCCCTGTGTCATCTATGTGTGCAGATGTCGACCATAGCCATGTAGGCCATATCCCAGGAATTGCACCTGTAGAGCCCAACAGCGCGACGTAGTGCAGGGGGCTGCTGTGTCTGTATTGTCGGCCAACGGTAGCGGTAAGCCATGCACTCAACCTGTCTTTCTTCTGTCGTCCCCCCCCTTTTTGTGGTCTCCCTGTTCTTGTGTGCATCAGCATCATCAGGCGGAGGTACAGTGGCACCGGAGCACGAGGGAGCTGCATCCCACATGGCCATGGAGGGCCACACCACGGACTCAGAATACACCAGTTGGACGGAGGGCGAGGGGAGCACCACAGCGGTCACAGGATCTGCAACCAGCGACACGGACTCGTCCTCCGATGGGAGCTCCCTTGTGGTGGCGGCAACATCTGTGCCCCCCACTTCTACAGGTACAGCCGCCACCCCCCCTACCAGCACCGCCCTCCCAGCAGGCCCTCAGCCTTCGCCCCGTGCCCGCTCACCCAGGAGGGTGGGCATCACCTTCGCCTCAGGCACCTCAGCCCCTGCCCCTGTCACCTCTGCTGCCCTCAGTGAGGAGGCCATTGACCTCCTCAGGTCACTCACTGTTGGGCAGTCTACCGTTTTGAATGCCATCCAGGGTGTAGAAAGGGAATTGCACTCCCCAGGATTGAACAGTGGGCAACCCACCCACTGTAGAGACTTGAGAGACTGTGGCTTTGCACTACCCAGGATGGTACAGTGGGCAACCCACCCACTGCAGAGACTTGAGAGACTGTGGCTTTGCACTCCCCAGGATTGAACAGTGGGCAAGCCACCCACTGTAGAGACTTGAGAGACTGTGGCTTTGCACTCCCCAGGATGGTACAGTGGGCAACCCACCCACTGCAGAGACTTGAGAGACTGTGGCTTTGCACTCCCCAGGATTGAACAGTGGGCAAGCCACCCACTGTAGAGACTTGAGAGACTGTGGCTTTGCACTCCCCAGGATGGTACAGTGGGCAACCCACCCACTGCAGAGACTTGAGAGACTGTGGCTTTGCACTCCACAGGATACATCAATGGGCATGGAGCCCCCTCGTGGATCTGGCGTGGTGCACTCATCCGGCTGAGGTGCCCCCCCTACCCTTCCCCCTGAGGTGCCTGTTGTATTTCTATCTGATGCCCCTGCAGTGTTCTCTCCGTTTTGATCAGGTATCTTGTGTGGGCCTCGCCCATGCCTTTTGGGCCCAGTGGTCCACGGACAATGAATGGTGCATTACCTGCACTACTAATCGTGGTGTATATTTTGTTTAATGTGTATATATGTATGTATATATTTGCTTACTGTATTTTGATATATTACAATGGTTCAACTCATTTCCTTTTGTCTTTGCATTCTTCCGGGGGGGTTGGGGGGCGTTACTGTAATGTATAGATATGCATTGGTGTGTGTGTTGTAGTGGGTGAGGGTCGGGGTGGGGGTTGGGATGTTGGTTGTGTGTGTCCCTGTGTTTTTGCCTCCCCCCTCCTCTATGTCGTGGGTGCAGTACTCACCGTGGTCTTCGCCGCTGGCGTTGATGATCCTCGTATAGGAGCAGGAAGACTATCGCTGGCAGAATGTGGAGTTCCGGCTCCATGGTGTCGTGGTTCCTCGTGGAGTGTGTAGAGGTGAGCGTTTTCCCTTTGAAATGGCTGTTTCCGCCGTGTTTTTATCCGCGGTGAATCCGCCCCAGAAAAGGTGGCGGATTGGTAGGTTGTGATACTGTGCGCGGTACATTGTCCTCCGCCTGTCTGTTGGCGGTGACCGCCGCGCTGTTTGTCTGTACCGCCGTGGCGGTCGGTGTGTTAAAGTGGCTGTCTTTGTTGGCGGTTTCCGCCACGGTCATAATTCCAATTTTTTTGCCGCCGGCCTGTTGGCGGTTTTACCGCCGCTTTAACACCGTCCGCCAGGGTTGTAATGACCACCTTAATGTCTGATCTACAAGGTGAAGATTGGGAGGAACTGGTCTAAACTTTACATTACAGGCTGGGAAAACCAACTCACCGACTCTTTCCCGAATTGGAAGGTGACTGGGCAAACAGGTATTATAGGTTCGAGAAATGGGTACAGAATACCTTGAACTTAGTACGGCCTGCAAGCAATTAAAGGCATCTTGCCATGGAGGAAAAGCCCCATGGTTCACTACAGATCTTCTGCAATTAAAAAAAGAGGCTAAGCAATTGGAAAGAGCATGGAGGAAAAGCTATGATGAGACTAGCAAAAACATCTACAAGACAGCAGTCAGAAAATACCATTATGCAATTAAGGAAGCCAGAATTAATTATTTTGCTGCTAAAATTGATAATGCTCTGTATTCTTCAAAATAACTATACAATATAGTGAGCAGCCTAACAACAATCAGAAAGAACAAAGCTGGCCCCCCATCTTCAGAGGTATGATGTAATGAACTGGCAAAAAATTTCTTGGAGAAAATTAATAATATCCACCAGATTCTGGAAAGCGGCATTGGGGTAAAGTTAACTCATCAGCCAAGTCAGGGCAAATTGTGCTCCTTCCCTGAAATGACACTTGACGATACCCTGGAGATTCTAGCATCCCTCAAATCAGGGTCGACGATGGACCCTGCTCACCTGGTATTATGCTTAAAGGGGGATCACCTATTATCTCCACTTTAACCAACATTTTTAATTACTCCCTGAACTCTGGCACTGTGCCAGCAGTGTGGAAACACGCTATAGTAAAGCCATTATTAAAAAAGGCACATGCAGATCCGCTAGCATGTGAAAACTATCGTCCAATCTTCCTCCTGCCAGGACCTACCAAAATCCTGGAAAAATATGTTAAGAAAACCCTTGCTTGTTATCTTGAGGAAACTGCAATTCCACGTCCTTCCCAAACTGGATTCCAAGCAGGTAACAGCATGACAACAGCTCTTTTAGCAGCTATGGAAGAGCTTATGGGAATCCTGGATAAAGGTGATGCAGCAGCCTTGATCCTTTTGGACCTGAGCGCTGCTTTTGATACAGTTTCACAATCCACACTGGTCAATAGGATAGCAGAGGCAGACATTTTCGGGACAGCACTAACGTGGCTGGCCTCTTTTCTTACCATTCAAGTCTGTGAAGAAGATAAACAGTCTGATATCTTCTCCCTTTAGTGCGATGTGCCGCAGGGTTCCTCTCAGCCCGACATTATTTATTATATATGTCCTTCCACTTTCTGAGATTATAAAAACATATGGCATTACGTCAATATCATATGTAGATGACAGACAAATTATTGTTAGTCTCTCGCATCAAACAGACAGCACCTGCACCCTTCTGGATAAATGCTTGAAGCATGTGGTAGATTGGATGTCCGCCAGAAGCCTCAAACTAAACAGAGACAAAACAGAGGTGTTTGTTGTAGGAAATAGTCCCTCACGGAATTGGCCTATCTACATGAGCAGGCAACCCACCCCTAAGGAATAGTGAGTCTCTTATCGAGTCTGGCTTACTATGGCAACTCAAGTCAAGTGTTGGAAAATGGGTTATTGGTAAGGGCAGGTAAGTACCTACACTTAGCAATAGGTCACTAACCTCCACTTAGGCCCAGTTAGGTCTCAATAAATTAAACCTAGTTCAAGTCTTGGCAGCTCGGCAATGAGCAACAAGACTTAATTTAGGAGACAAATGTTTAAAGCATTTAAAAATCACAAAACAGTAAGCAAGTAAAACACAAAACACAACAAGAATCCAACACCAATTTATAACAATAGATTATATTTGTATCTTTAAAATGACACCAAAATGATTAAAATCGGATAAGGGGAACCGGAGATATGAATTTTTAAAGAATTACTGTTTTCTAGCGCATCGAAATGAAAAGCGTCAACCTACTCATCTGAGTGCACCTCAACCGGGGCAAAGTAAAAGTTTAAGGTCGACCGCAATGGAGCCCTGCTTGGCTACAGCCCGCGGGAGGCCTGGGTCAAAAGTTTACCTTCGGACTTAGTTGTTTTCTTGAAGATTTTCTTCAGCGGGACCAAGTCGCCAGTCCAATCCGACCTCCTGGAACTCTTCCTCAGATACGCTTCACGGGAGCTCTTGGTGGAGATTTTTACCTTTGGACTTAGTTGTTTTTTGGAGATGAAAATCCTTTGACCAGGGCAAACCTGAATCTTGATCCGACGTCCTTGGAGCCCTCTTCGGATACGTTGCCAGGGAGGTCCCGGTCAATTTTCTACGTTCGGGCTTAGTCACATTTTCGGAGATTTTCTTCACTGGGTTGCTGTTGAGGCAAGCCGGACAGAGTTGCTACAGCGGGTCGGTCCCTTTATGGAGCTTTTCTTTTTTTAAAGTTCTCCAAACTTCTGGATCTTCTCCCAGATGTTCTTTTGAGGTCCACAGCTCACCTCAAAGTTCCAGAAGCTCTGAGATGCTTCTTGAGGGCGTGGACTACAACTCCCAGAATGCACCTGGTGCAAACTCCAATGTGGCCACTGGACAGTGGTCAGCTGGTAAGTTTCAGGAGTTGGTACAGGGGACTCTTGTAAGCAATTTTTCACCTGTAGCAAACAGGGAGTCCCTCCTTGAACCAGTTGAAGCCAGGCAAAGTCCTTCTAGTGGTGAAACCCAAGTGTGCAGCTGGTGCAGCTCTCCGGAGTGAAGTGCTCAGGTCAGGGGTCCAGCAAGGCAGTCCTTCTTCTCCTGTAGTTCTTCCTTGTAGGGATCTGGTAAGGATCTGAGGTGTGGGTGCAGGTCTGCCAGTTTTCTCCTTGCTCCTGGGTGAAAAACAGGGGGTTCCTGGTTCTCCAATCAGGTGCAGGGCCCTTCCCCCTTTGATGACCACTTCCTGGGAAGTGTGGCAAAAATAAATTCCAGCAACATTCCTCAAAAATCCATCATGACTGAAAGTTATTTTTGGAGGTGGGTACAGCTGGCTGAGCCCACCCACTGATGTGGCTAAAAATCTTAAACACACCCTTCTCCTGCCCTATCCTAATCTAATCAGGTGGGCACCTAATTGTCTGGGTTTGTAGGATGTGAGGGAGGTGCTGGGTTGCTCCAAATGTCCTCCCCTGCCTTTGAAGACTAGTTTGGCAGCCCTCCCCTCTTCCTGCTTCTACATCTGTTGAGGGAAGTTCTCCTCCCCAGGCTCATTCCTTTGTGTTCAGCCCAGGCTACTTCGCACCTCATCAAATCAGCCTGGCCAGGCTGCCAGAGGCTGGCCAATCAGAGCAGAGCACTACAGGGCTGAAGTTGGCAACTTTTTAGGTAGAGTTTAAAGCTCTTTACCTGAACAAGTTAGATTAAATCCAACAATTGTAAGTTGTGAGATTTATTATAACAATTAATTTGATTCCAAACGTGAGGTTTCTGACAATTAAGGGAACTTTACAAATTAAAATAAAGTCTCCCCATTCTAGCCTATGGAGGCCATTCACTACAATGAGGGAAAAACGAATTTGGCTGTTTTACCTTACCAGGGCTTATAAAACTATTTTAGAAGGTCCCTGCTTATAGTTACATGGCATCTAACCTTATGGTCACATAGGGCACACCTTAGGGGAGACGTGTATGTAAAAATAAGGTAGTTTAAGACTTTGGAAGTGTTTTTAATTCCAAAGTCGAATTTGCATGCAACTTCACTTCAAAAGCAGCCAGCAAGGCAAGCCTGCCTTTAAAATTATCCTGGGCACCTCAGCAGCTCACCTATGGGTGCACTATCTATGCTGGGGTCCCTAAACCTACATGCTCTACCATATACTAGGGACTTATAGGTAGGTTGACATAGCCAATTATAATTAGCCTAATTTGCATACTTATTTTTTACAGAGCACAGGCCCTGGGACTGGTTAGCAGTACCCAGGGCACCCTCAGAGTAAGGAAAACACCAGCACAAAGTGAAAAATGGGGGCCAAACGTTAGAAAGCCCCTGCAATAAGCCCCCGGTTTTCGCACATCAAGAGACTGACAGCCACTTGCTTTGGCCTCCTTCAGACCTTGAGAAGATTACTGAGATGGCTGCCAGATTCAACAGGATGAGTGGTGATGCAAAGCCTGATTATTTCATGTCTTAATTATGGGAACTTCCTGTATTTGGGTAGTCCCAAATCAGTTATTAAAAGCTGCAAATTGTACAAAATGCTACAGTCCAAAAGGTGCTGAACACCCCTAAATCTCAGTCAGTAACTGCTGACAGGGCAACTTTGCACTGATTACCAGTACATAAAAAGATACACTTAAAGTGCTCTGCCTGGCACATAGAACAGTACAAACAAAGCATCGAAACTTATCTTGGGACTATTGACACCCCAAATTCCATCAAGACCCCCACATTCAACCAATCTGCAACTATTAACAGTTCCAATAGATTGAGCGAGAGTGGGCCGCTGCTCCTTCGCCTATATTGTTCCTAGCCTCTGGAATGCACTCCCATTGCATATTAGGAAGTCTGCATCAGAACTCAAATTCAGAAAAATGTTTAAAACTTTCCTCTTTGGGTAATGTGACTAAACCAGCCCATGCACCTGACCGTTATTTAGCGCTGGGAAGCCCTGGTGGGTAGCAATGTGCTTTATGTATCATAAAGACTAGACTAGATTATTGTGATTGCTTTAGCTATGAAACCTTAAGTTCATTTTATGCTGACTCGTGACTTCCATTGTGCATTTTATTATAAAAGGAGACAATTCAAGAGGTGAGCCATGTGTGGCTTGCCCTGACTGTAGAGAGCAGCCTGCCTCATGCTTAGGACTTAGAATATTTTGCCAGGTTTAATGCTGAGTTTTGCTGTCTTTAATGCAAATTCCCAACAATGCCTGATAAACCATATTATTTTGCCTCCTGTAATGAATCTTAAATCTTAATAACCCTTTATGGTTTCTGATTTCTGCTCATCTCGAGATGGCTTATTTAAGAGATTACGCTGCCTAATTCAGAGGGACTTGATTGTACCCATCAGTGCAATGTGTTTTGCTAAGCTTTTTTGGAGATGTTATTCAGACCAGGCTGTACATTTCACCATTTTGTGTTCTGATGAATGGGAGACTTTCTAAATCACCTAATAGCTAAAATGCCAAGTATGAGAACTAGCCACAGTACTACTATTTCAGGATTAATAACAGGATGACTGATGTGCCGAATGGGGGAAACAGCACATATATAGGTCCATATTAATAGAATCAGGATTGCGATTTCGAAGGCCAAATTCCTGAAGATCACTTCAAACAACTTTTAACAAGTTAACTATTCAACAACAAAGACGCAAAGCTTTTGAAATTAGTTCACCATGATCCATATTATAAATATAACAACTAAAAGGTGACGTGGGATGTATTGATTATGAAGAGGTATCGAAACTCACTTTGCTCAGCTGTAGGTTATTCTGAGAATGTCTTTTAAAGGATGTGGAACCTTCAGCCACAAAAGTGGAATGCTTCATCTTCGGGTTGCCACTCCTCCTCCCAGACCTGGCTGATGCCAGAGCTGGGCTGGAGTTCTTAGCATGTTAGTATGAAGCACTTTTTACTGATTTGGGCTCTTGATGCTTCATTACTATAAGGGGGACTATTGGATTACATTTGCCTTGATGTGAGGTAAGCACATTCCCTTTTTATCTGCAAGGTTAATAATAGGAAGACTGGTTATGACCCTTCATGTCTACAGTGTTGACATCTTTCTTGCTTCTGTTTGGTCATGGGCAATTCTTCAGTGAGATGCACCTACTGAGAACCTTCCCTTTCCTGGTGTCTCATTGTGTGTACAGCGTTATGCTGCATTGATGTTTAAGAGGTGGAACTATGAGAGCGTGAACAAGACTGATAAGTAATTAAAATACCATACTCTTATTAATTTTGAGCACTGAAACCTACACACACAGACATCGAGAAAGGAAAGGTAGTCATTGAGGAAGAAGTTTGGTAGAGGTACGGTCCTGAAGAACTGCCTATTAACACACTAAGAAGTCCCGAATACACGAGCCCAGCACAGACACCAGCCAGGTCTGGGATTATAGGCAGCAACCCAATGATGAAGAGTGACACACCTGTGGGAGAGGGTTCTGCATCCTTTCAAATAACATACCAGCAAAATCGAAAGTTAAGGAAAGTAAGCTCTGGTGTCTTTTCATAACAAATAGATCATCTCTATTCTTTTTCTTTCAGTAAATGTTCAACAAAATCAGTTGAAGGCAGTTGCTTGCATGAGGTCAGAAAGATTTACCATCCAAGGAAGGTCAACTTCCATCAGAGGGAAAGGATTCGCAACCAAGTGGATGCCTGAACATTTAAACCCAAATTCTGCTTCAGATAAGCTCTTCACTCCTCAAACTCAAATATGCAGGTGGAGCGGACAGCCTGTTTTTATGCTTGAGAAAAATGGGAGTGAGATAAAGTGGCAATGATTCCCGAGGCTCTGCACTGTTCGCCTCTGGAGGTGATACCCAGTGGCTAGAGCTTGGAGACCTTTGTGAGAGTCACTGTACGGAGGCAGCCCGGCTGCACACATTACAAACTCTCCCAACCTACTCAAGTGTGCCTTGGAAAGATACTCATGACAACGCATTTTCAGACTGAAAAGGAGGAAAGCACATAACTCTGGAACTCTGTTTTCCCTCCTTTAATTAGGACAACTAACCTAAACTCTTGTCTTTTTAAAATGACTCGCTCACAGAAGCTATAATGTCATTTAAGGCCCTAGTGACAATCTGGGACCTAATCTGCTTTTAGGTGCAAATGGTAATTTGTGCTTGAAGGATTACAGTGTGGGTGTTTGGCTAGGCGATTTATCGCCCGCTGGAAGTTGGCGCAAATTGGTGAGGCAATCAGCACAAAAGGAGAAGGATAGGAAGTTGAGCATTCATTAAATACTAGACTCCACGCAAGCGTTATTTAATTGGGTCGCAATTTTCACCCAGGAAGCCGCACAATTTACCATCCAATCATGTTTAGGCCTTAGAGGTCTAATCAAAAGCCAGCGGCTGCTAAGGAAAAAAAACTAGAGGAAAGGTGAGTATTTACTTCGGGGATGTTGTCATGCCTTACTTGGACGCTCTTCTAATGCCCATAGCACTCATAGGGTTATGGAGAATATATTGACAAGAGTGTCCTGCTGTTTACCACACCATACTTTAACAGAAGCAGCAAAGTCATTTGAATCCATGTGCTTCAAGTTAACATAAAAGTATGCGAACTTGTCTTTAATGTAGAGAGCTTTGGGATTCTCGACCCTTTCGTAGCACAGCCAGAAACATGGGCCTCAACCACCATAAAACGCTGCTGTAGTTTTCCGTGCAGCGCGCTGCCAGCAGAATTTTCTGAGCACCTCTCGTGGCTTGTTGTCAGGACTTGTGTGCTGTTGCCCGGAGCAGATTCCGAGAAGGGAAGGGCCTGTGGACTCTGCCATACCATAGTACCGGAAGAACGCCAGCAACGCCTCGCACGCTTTGTTCAACAGAAACCTGTCAGAACAACACAATACCCGCGCCATGCGTAATTCAAGAGGTGCCTTCCTTACGTCACAACCAGTTTACAAAAAAAATGCAAAAAATTACCAAGCCTATAGTGCTTCTTCGTGAGAATTAAAGCCTCTTCCCCGTTTCCTCAAAACAGCAAAAAAAAACAAAAAAAAAACGTTCGCGTTTTGAATAGGTGGATCAGCTCATTTGCTAGATATAGATCACAATTGTTATGTACTTCGCGGCTCCTGTGGCCCTTTCGGAACTCAATTGTGCGCCAGTTCATTTGAATGCAGCTGTTGGTTTACGGCCCACATTTGAATTTTCCAGCGATGGCACTGATAGGCAGATACATTTTGGAGATTTTGAATGCACTGGGCAGGGCAGTAGCGTAAACCAAAATGATTTGGAGCCCTGCAGAATGTGGTGAGTGTCCCTGAGACACGAACGTTTGACATAACTTAATACGACTTGGGTTTGTTGTATTCCGCACGGAGGAGCATAGGCCTGGCAAGCGGCACAGTGAACAAACGGAGACACACACACTGTGTGCTATAATATGGGCCAAAGCCCCTGAGCTGTCTCACGCCCATTCATTTATACCCTCTGTTGCACCCGGCTGTAGGGGTGACGTGTGTAAACTCGGGGTCAGGGATCGCCCCTCAAGGGCCAGGGAGACTACTACTCTAACTTTAGTCCAGTTCAACAATGTCTCTCATGGATCTAGGTGGGGCATACAAAATCTCTAAGTCTTTTACTGGGATGCAGGTTTTGTAGAGTTGGCTCTTGGTGGGACTGGCTGAATTACTAGCTTCCACTGAACTAATTCCTCCTGTGTTTTCCATCTGGTGGCTATTGTCTGGGGTACAGCACCCTCTGACGTGTCTCTCCTTGGCTTTCTGACCTGGAGGCATCCTCCACGCGTTGGCTCTGGTGCGGCCTGACCCCTGCCTCATTGTACATCTCTTAAGCTGGGATCCTCATCCTCTTGAACCAGGACACATTTCTGACTCCTCTCTGCGGAGGGCGCATATCATGGTGCCATTTACTACTGTCAGGGTCCATGGGGTTGGCTCATATGACATTTGAAACTTCCACCCTGGACCCCAGCCACACATTAAGACTTTATCCCCAAGGTTTAGGTGACAGCTGCGTGCCCTTCTTTTCTGGCTGGCCTTGTGGTTATTTGACTTGCTCGCCTTTGGGTGTCCCTCTGGGTTGTATTTCGGTCACATCCACGCTGGGTAAGTCTGAATCATCTCTCGTGTGTTCCCTCCCAACATTAATTAACATGGGGAGCACTTTGTCATGCAGTGTGGGGTACCACGCTTTTCTCTGAGGAACCTTGTAAGGCTGAACTCGAGGTCTGATCCTTCTTGTACCGTAATTCGTAAAGTCTTGTTTAAGGTGTGCATGAACCGCTCAACATCGCCAGTGGCTTGTAGCCACTGAGGAATTATCCTTTGATGACTAATGCCTAGGTGATGTGGAAGTCTTGGAATTCCAACCCTTGGAACGACGGCCCTTTGTGGGCCCTGATCTCCTCCAGGATGCCATAAAGTGCAAAAGCTTTCCCTAATGCTAGGGCTACTTTCAAGAATGCTGTTGATTCTGACAGTTCCACTACAGTATATTTGGAATGACTGTCTACCTTCACCATTGTAGTGCGCCCGATTGGTAAGCTGCCAGAGTCTAGGCTGACTTTCGCCATGGCATGTTGCAGCGCTCTTCAGTGATCAAGTGCAGGGGCTTTGGGT
This sequence comes from Pleurodeles waltl, assembly GCF_031143425.1. Lineage (NCBI taxonomy): Eukaryota > Metazoa > Chordata > Amphibia > Caudata > Salamandridae > Pleurodeles > Pleurodeles waltl. Next base: position 637,893,758 of record NC_090446.1, on the reverse strand, counting down.
CCACTCGTCATCTGGCAGGGTGGGCACAGCCTAACCAGGTTATCAATGGCTTCTTCAAGTCTGGAGGATCATATCTTCTCCTTCAGGTGGTTTCTCGCCTTGGCTGCCCCTTGGTGTCTACTGTGAACCAGGTCAGTGACCCATTGTGTCAGTGATGCTGGTATCACTATTTAATGTCCCCTAAGTATTATTCCTTCCAGCATGGCGTTACCTAGTTACTGATTTTCCAGAATTGTGTAAATCTGTCCTTGTCTGGGCTGACCCTCTGATTACTATTGCTTAGGATTTGTTTTCAAATCCCTTCACCCAGGTGGTGGTGCTCTTTTGGAGTACTTCATCTCTTGCTTGCTTGGCTGATCTCTTGAAGGCTGAGAGCCCTTTAAGAGGGCATGCTCTTTGGCTCACTAGTCTCAGGTAATCCTTAGTTTGAGAGTCTTTTTATTTGGTACAAGGTTATGCAAGAGAAAGTCAGCAGGGTTTCTTGACCCTTGGCAATATTTGACATCGAACCAATAACTTTGTAGCTGGATTGCCCAAGGTTTGATCCGAGATGAGGGGTGTGGGTGGTTCCTTTGAACAGGGATAACACTGGTTGGTGTTCAGTGACTAATTGGAGTAGCCGACCGCACAAGAATAGGTGGAAGTGTCCGCAAACCCACTTGATGACAATGGCCTCTCTCTTGGTCTTGGTGTACCTTGCTTCAGTGGGCGTGAGAGCTCTGCTGGCAAAAGCGAGTGGCACCCACCTTCTCTGATCCACTTCTTGGGTAAGTACTGCCCCAAATCATATTGGGCTTGTATCCACGATGAACTCTGTCTTGTTGTCTGAATTTAAGTAGGCCATGGTAGCCTTGTCTAGCAATGCATGCTTGATTTTCTCGAATGACTCAGCCTCCTTGGGACCCCAACTTCAAACAGGGTCCACCTTTTTGAGGGCTCGGAGCGGCGCTGCCAGAGTTGCAAGGTTGGGGATGAATCGGTCGCAATAGGTGGCTATCCTGAGTGAGCTGCATTTTTCTGCGGCATCCCCAGAGACCAGGGCTTGTCAAATTGCTTGTGACTTTCGGGTCTGTAACTGAATTCTATTAGTTGTAAAGACATATCCAAAGAATTCTATATTGGTTTCAAAGAATGAACACTTCTCACGATGTGATGCTATATTCGCTGAGTAACTCCAGGGCCGCTTGGAGTCAGCGGTGATGCTCTTCAAGGGTAGTCGAGTAGATGAGAATAGTGTCACTTATTTTCATAAGACCTTGAAGATCAGCTTGTGTATCATGCTCTGAAATACCTCTGCTACTGACGAGATCCCAAAATGTAGCAGCTTATACCTCTGCAGTCTGAGGTGAATGATGTATCAGTACTCTCATCCAGTTGCAATTGGTGATACCCGGCATTCAGGTCAAGTTTGGAAAACTACCTGGCTCCACTGAGGTCAGCGATTACGTCATCATTAGTAAGCGTGATGTGCCTCTCCCTCTTGATTGCCTTATTGAGAAGCTGCATATCAATGTGGAGCCAGATTTTGCCAGGTTTTCTGGGTTTCCAAAATGAGCACAGGGACATCTGCTCCGTGGGCCCTGAGACCTTTTCAACAATGTCTAGATTTTCCAGCTTCTCCAGCTGTTCTTCGACCAGGAGTCGTAAGTGGAAAGGCACCCTGTATTGTCTCAAGGCCACCAGCCTAACCATCTTGTTGATGTGTACCATTAATGGGGTTATTTGAGGCACCCTAATCCTTGCACCAGCTGTGGGAATTGGCACATGATGTCCTCTACTTGATTGGCTTGGATATACTCTGCGAAAAATATGAGGTTGAGGTCTTTGGCTGTGTAACACTCAATTAGGTTTTCTGATTCTTCCTTGACAATGTAGAATCTTGTTGGTGTTTCTTTGTCAGTGTTCTGCACAGAGACATTAATTGTCTCTCTCAGTGGGAGTGGTTCTTGGTCCATGTATGTGTATATTTTTGTCGTGGAAGATTACAGGATTGGTCTTGGTCTAAGGCAAACATATTGATCACATTCGCTGATGCCCTGGTGTCAATAAGGGCCTTGACTATTGTCCCTGCTATATGTATCTCACCCATTGGCTGTGGCCTTCCGTTTCTATTCATGTGTGCTGTGAATGATACTAGGAAAACTTCCTCTTCTTCAGTGTGGTCTGTATTCTGCTTTTTCCTTGCCCACATTTATCCTGTTGTTTGGCTCTGCTTCTCGGTGTCATGAGCGTGAGGTGTCGATTGTTCTCAAGGTTGTTGCTGCTCCTCTGGACCCTCACCTTCTCGGTCTGCTTCTGCAGAGCCCTTGCAAAGTGGATTGGCTTCCCACAGTTGGAGCTTGTCTTTCATTGGATGGAGTAGTTGTATCCTGGGTGGTCTTACCGCCAGCAGTTCCTGCAGCAGGTGCTGGGTGTGTGTACTGGTGGCTTTGTTCTCCCTGCCTCTGGGCTGCATTCTGATCGCATTGGCAGCCTTAGTCTTTATCCTGGGATGTTTGCTGGCATGGTGATTTCAATGGCTGGAGGAGAGTGCTGAGTCGATTGGTCACTACAGGGTTGAATTACATCCCACCTGGAAGGTAGGACCTCCCCTCTTCCATGGTACAAAGAATATAGAGGTCTTGCCCCTCTGAACTGGTTTGCCGTGATCTGTGCCACATTCGTAGGGTGCTTCCAGTCCAAGAGGTGACTCCCAGTTTAGTGTGGCAATTACTTTGTTGACCTTGCCAAGGTTAGCAGCAGTGGAAGCACTGGTGCACGCCCCCAAATGCAGTTATGTGTTGATTTTTGACAATATTAGGCCCCCAATTATTGCCACTTATCTCAGTGGTACTCACTTCATCCACTCTAAAAGGATTAAAGTTTGAGTCAACCCTGCCAGGATTTACACTATTGACCAGCAGTTTTCACATGCCTCAGCAAATATCTTACCATCTTTCCTAATCTTAAAATTATTGGACTTCCCTTCTGGGACTTGAGATTTAAACTGCACCATTTTCGTTGCTTGTCTCTGTGGGCTGTCTCCATTCTGTCTTTATTGCTCTGGTAATGTAGCCTTTAGAAGTGACCACAATATTCCGTGTGTGGCCTCTGGAACTGTACTAGATATACTGATTTGAAGCCCCATACATGTTTTGTACATCTTACCACAGCATCGCTTTCTGTCCAGCAGCAGCCCAATACCCCACGTGTTTTCCAGACAACTTCGTCAAATGGTGTATCCACTTTGTAGGCATCGTTAGGGCACGCAATGACTAAGAGAAGCATGGTACAATTATTTATTTGGGCTGCTGATGTTTATCATGATAAAATGCTCTGCAGGCTCATACTATAATATGTTTGCTCCTGAAGCAAAAGATTCAGCTTTCCAACACTTTTATGTGAGATTAGATTTAAAACGTGTATGAATGTGACAGTCCCACACTTGACTCACATACCTTCTACTTCAAACCTGCACTCAAAATTGATGGAAAAAATCACTCCACATCCTACTGCTGAGTCTTTTTGGGGGCAAACCGAGAACCTGACCTGTGGACAATGGCACAAACACCAGTGAACAATTATGTAGGTCAAGGAACTTGATGGCCTGCAAGCCATGTCAAGAGAGGCAAGGCACTTAGGGATACTAATGGAATCAGTTCTATCCCTGATATCATGTATTGGAGGTCACTAGGGACACATCTATACAATGAAAGTGATGTGACTTATCTTTCCATTTCTTGGATATCAACAAAAACTAAAAGCTATGCTCACACTCATGGGATCCAAGCTTAATTGTTCTAAAAGCCTATACTTGGTCACTCACTGTTTCATCAAACACAAACCACAAAGGACCCAAAACACCACAGCAAGACTCCTAATATGTCTTTTTCCCAAAGAGCACATGACACTAACTCCGCAAGCATCTCACTTTCAACCTGCAGCTAGATGATCAATCGTCAAGGCAACCTGCGCCATCCATAGAGCATCCCAAGAAAAAGGACTATTACAAACAAAATGTAACCAATGCAGTCAAAAAAGGACTCTCTGCTGTAGGCTAGCAACTCAGATCCTCATACCAAGTTGCAATAAGAAATCCATTGGAGGATCCATTTTCTCGATCCAAGTGGCCAAGATCTGGAAGTCCTTGACACCTAAGATTCAATACATTCAGAAATATATGAAGTTCAGAAGAGAGGAGAAAAGTTGGTTGCTCCTGGAATAACTATGTGAAACACGAAACCTAGGACAAAAAAAGGAACAATAATTAAAATATCAATACAAGTGCATTTGGAGCATGAGGACAGTCCCAGCCATCAGACAAGGCAAGAAAATGAATACAGGGCCTCTTACCACAATGAACATAGAGCCCTTTACCACAGGTCCCCTTACCATGATCCCTGATACCACGTAAAGGAGGCCATTAGGTGCACAGATATACAGTAAAATTGATGTGACTGATCACACACACAATAGCCAGGAATGATCCTGAGTTATGGATGGGATATAAAATAACTAAGCAACATCATCAGCAAATAATGCTTCATACCCACTAACACTCGACACCTGACATCTATTCTGTACTGGTGAGAAGGGAAACACTGAAAGACAGACCCTACCCAAACATAAATATCATAGTAAATAATATCTGTCCTACCTTTTTTCAACTACATGAGGAAGGGCAGTAACTTTAGTCATTTCCGTGATCCTCCCTGTCTCAATCTAGTATAATCTTTGTGATATCATGTACCAACTTACTCTGTGATCTCCATCATTAAGAGTACAGGGCATGTTGGACACGACTGGCAATTTAAGGACAATGATATAATTGCTAACTCAATAGCAATCAAGCAGATTTTTTATGGCTAGAGATTTGGTACACTGGAAATTGTAGGGTCTTGCATGATTTTGAACGAAACCATTAGGGCTCCCCGAAAACTCTGTATAAGTGTGTAACGTAATTGCCAGAACAGAATGTATGAGAGCTTGCTTTAGAATTTTGGGGTTCACAGATACACACAGAGCAATGAAGATGTGTGATTTACAGCTCTGTGAGTGCCCTGGCCATTCGGCTGGTAGCAGGCTGGGAAAGATGCGGCAACCAGTGACAAGACAGAGGATAAGTATCCCAAAGAAGAAAGTGCTCCCTTGGAGAGTTTGCCATGGTCCAAGCAAACTGCTTGTGTATGCCACGGTTGAAGTGCTGAGTCAACGGTTGGCGTATGTGGAGTAAAAGCACAACTCCAGCCGATGTGAAGCATGTGAATGGAAAGAGAGCTTCATGGGAAAAGCCTATGCATTGTTGTTCAATGAATATGCCCAAGATCATACAAAAAGGTACTGTGCTGCCATGCAAAATAAAGTTATACTATATAAGGAGCACTAGCACTAAAGGCGGATTCAACCAGGTTTACATAGAGCAGATAAAGACAGTTATCAAATATCAAATAGCGCTAAGGGCAGATCAACCAGGTGTAAAACAATACAAACTGAAGTATATGAAGAATATAGTAAAGGACTTACCGAGCCCACTAAAGAGAATCATTGTGCCACAGCAGTCGCAGGAGAGGCTCAAGGAGAGGTGCACCGGGTTGTGTTTACAGAACTACCCGTACTCAAAGCGGTTGCTTATCAAGTTGACAAGTAGGGCTCAGAAAAACGTCATAGGCCTTTCAAGAAAAAGGATTGATGGCAATAATAAGATCTGTGAAATTTTAAGATGGCAGCTAAGCAAGAAGATGCCACTCACATTAGCATCAAAGATGATCCTGATATTCAGACATGAAATGACTTTAAACAGGATGTACATAAGAATAATCAATCAACAGCATCAGGGAGTGCACTACCCTCAACGTCAGTGAGCTCCACCCAGATTTACAAAGCTGCTACCTTCCTTTAACCACCACCATTTGACACTGCTAAAAAGCAAACTATTGACATAAGATGGACTGCATGGATAGAGACATTTAAGGATTACATTGATGCACTTGAAGAGACTGGTAACAGAATAACTATAAAATATATAAAAAATCTTGTTGGTTATGGTGTGAAACAAGTCATAAAGAAAATGCAGACAACTGATGAAGACGTCACATACCCTTAGACTAAGAATGGGTTAAATCTTAAATTCAATCCAGTACTCAACATTGATTATGAATTATATGTTTTCAGTCAAGAACGTCAGAGGGTTGGTGAAACAATTGATGAATTTGCAGAAGACTCAGCACACTCATCAAACACTGTAAGTTCAATACATTTATTGATAAAGAAGCCATGCAGCTTACAGTAATCAATGGATGCTTCTCCGATTCATTCAGAAGACACATGCTGAACAAAACTCTTAGCCCTCATTACAACATTGGCAGTATTGACCGCCTACCACCACAGCGACGGCCGCCAACATACCGCCGCCGTGGTTACCAGCTGTCAACGCGGATCATGACCGCCGACGGTATTCGGCCAGAATTCTGGCGGAACATCGCCGACGGTCATGGTGGCGGACGGCGGTAAGGCGGCGCTGCTGACAGCAGCACCGTCATGCCAGCAAAACATCGCTGACCGTTTCATGAGCAATGATAGGGCCTGGTGGTATTTTGCTGGCGGATACTACTGCTGACAGCAGCGCCGCAGACTGTCTCCAGCCGGAGGACCCCCTGCAAGCAGGTAAGTCAGGTTCTCCGACTGGAGAGGGGGCGGTGGTGTTGTGTGTATGTGGGGGGTGTGTGTGTGTATGTTTTGGGATGCGTACATGCGGGAATGAGTAGCGTTGGATGCATGCGTGAATGAGTGATTGTGAGTGTTGTGGATGCATGTGTGTGACAAGCTATGTTGGTGTGTGTTGTGGTGTGTGGGTATGCATGTGTGCATGCATGGGTGGTGGTGGGCATGCATGTGTGCATGTGTGTATATGGGTGCGCGTGTGGGTGTGTATATGTGCGCGGGGTGGTAAGGGGAGGGGGGAAGACTCTGAGGAGAGGGAGGGGGTGGGGGAGACCCCTATTAGTGCCAGGGAAAGGATTCCCTGGCTGTGATAGTGCCTACCGCCATGGTTTTCGTGGCGGTAAATTTGGCACGAAAACCATGGCGCGAGGCAGGGTCGTAATCCCGAGGGTGGGATTGTGACGGCCGCCGGGCTGGAGACTGAAATCTCCAGCCCAGCGGCGGTTACCACCCTGGCAGTCGGTGTGTTAAAGTGGCAGTGTTGGATGGCGGTAACCGCCAGGGTCCATATCCCATTTTTTTTACCACCGGGCTGTTGGCGGTAATACCGCTGCTTTAACACAGACCGCCAGGGTTGTAATGAGGGCCTTAGTCTGGAGCGAGTGTGGATGGTTACCAGAGCTGAGGAATGTGCTGAGAAACAAGCTATTGACATGGAGGCCGGAGATGCCCAGAGCAAGACAGTCATGAGTGTGAAAAGTAAGTTGAAACAAACGACTGAAGGACACACTTTGATGCCACATGCAAAAAGAAGTGTTTCAGATGTGGATTTGCATTTCCACATGAAGGAAAGTGTCCCGCCATTGGTCAAATATGCAAAGGCTGTGATAAAGAGAACCATTTTGTGACAATGTGCAGAGAGAAGGAGAAAGTATGTGCCTTATGGCGCGAAGACAAAATGGCCATCAGAACATTCCAGAAGAAACATTCGACGTACACCCACAAGGCTAAGGGGAAACATCAGCTAAGGCAAATAGATACTAAAGAAAGTCGATCTTCATCTAAATAATTGTCAAACAGTTCTTCTGCCTCAATAGTACGTGAAAGTGAAGAAAGTGGTTGTCCCATGTCAGAGCACATGTCGGACTGGTTGCCAGAGAGGAGAAAAGTCAGTCAAAGAAAAATCAACTTATCAAAATAACAAAATAATACAAACACTGTCCAAATATTGCACTGAAAATAAATGGATTTTCAATATCTTTCATCATCGATAGTGGTGCTTCGGTAAATATAATGCCAGAAGAAAAGTACAATGAACTGTCTCTGTTGCCGAGGCTCACGCTGTCAAAGACCAAAGTATGCACTTGGGCTGCATCAACACTCCGGCAGAGTTATTCATTTGTGTTCATTTATTGTGTTTATTGTGTTTACTGTGTTCATTTATGGAGACAGTGAAAAATAAGAAAACAAAGGTTCAAATAGGATAAATGTAGTTCAAGGTACAGCAGCAAGTGCCTCTTTGTTCAGTTTCAACACAGCTGCTGACATGGGACTGATTTCAGTGAATTTCAGTGGCGGCCCGTCCTTTAAGGCTGAGGGGCAACGCCCCCCCCACCTTTTGCCCCCCATGAAGAGTGTCTGTCAGGCTGAACAAAGGTCAGCCTGACAGACACTCTTCATGTTCAGGTCATGCAGCCAGGAGCAGACATGCGCGATTTGCGCAGACTCCTGGCTGCCTGAGCTGAACTTTGCTGGGCTGAGGAGATCACAGCTCCTATGGGTGTGACCTCCTCAGCCCAGCAAAGGTGCCTCGAGGCCCTCCCCTGGGTGACGAGGAAAGCGTCACCAATTGACACTCTCCCTGGGCGCTTCAGTTTAAGCCCTGAAGTGCACAGGGCGAGTGTCAATCAGTGACACTTCGTCACAGAGTGGGGTGGGGTCAGCAGTCTCACTGACCCCCATCCCACTCTGTGACAAGGCTGGGACTGCTGCCTTCCCTCATTTGCTGAACCAAGGTAAGTAAATTCCATTCATTGTTTCATGGTTTGGGAAAGTTAAAGACTATGAAATTAAAACTTCATATTAATGAGAATGTCCGTCCTGTTGCTCAGAGACTTAGACAAGTTGCTTTTCATTTACAAAAAGACTGTTGAAAAAGAACTTGAATCATTGATAAAGCATGACATTAATTAACGTACCACTGGTCCAATGTCATGGGTTTCTCCCATAGTTGTAATGCCTAAAAAGGACCATGAAGGATCTGTGTGCATATGCATTGACATGCGCCAAGCAAAGAAAGCAATTGAACGACAGAGACACCCAGGACCACACATTGCAGACATGATTACGCAATTAAATGGTGCCAAGGTCTTTTCTCAACTTGATTTGAAAAAAAGTTATCATCAATTAGAACTAGAAGACTGGCGATATATTACCTCTTTTGCTGCACATGTTGGATTGTTTAGATACAAGAGACTTAGGCCCTCATTATGACATTGGCGGTAAATCCCACTTACATCACGCTGACTGCAGCCAACATACCGCCGCCGTGGTGGACATCCGTTCACCATATTATGACACACACCAATCCGTCACTATTCAGCCATAAACACAATTCCGCCACACCAAAAGTCAGTGATAAGCTGGCGGTATCCGACCCACAATGTTACGCAAACACAACTATGCCCACCACATTATGGCCCACAAATCACCACAGTGGACATTCAATGACGGTAAACCATTGGCGGTACATACCACTGCGCTCAAAATACACACACACATACAAAACAACATTACATTGGCCAATTTAAATAACACACACCTTACACCCATACACACACCACACCCACACCATTATAAACACACATACACATTACCCACAACCCTTTACCATTACAAACAATTGGCACGGGACAGACACCATGACCACAGACAAGACCAGAGACAAACACCACCATCACCTGTACACCACCCACGCACCTTACATCCCACAACCCAACATATCACCCTACACACCCTCACCCACACTACTCACACAACACCCATGGCACCACAAAGACACCCTAGATTCTCAGAGGAGGAGCTAAGGGTCATGGTGGAGGAAATCACCAGGGTAGAGCCTCAGCTATTTGGAGCACAGGTGCAGCAGATATTCATTGCAAGGAAGATGGAGCTATGGCGGAGAATCGTGGACAGGGTAAACGCCGTGGGACAGCACCCAAGAACAAGGGATGATATCAGGAAGAGATGGAACGACCTATGGGGTAAGGTACGTTCCATTGCAGCAAGACACCAAATCGCTATACAGAGGACTGGCGGTGGACCCCCACTGCCTCCCCCACAACTAACACCATGGGAGGAGCATGTCTTCGCAATCATGCATCCTGAGGGCCTGGCAGGAGTAGCAGGAGGACTGGACTCTGGTAAGTCAACTCTCTATTACTATCACCCCCCTAACTGCATATCATTACATACCCACACCCCACCCACACTCCCATCACTCCACCACCTCCCACATAACCCACCATCACTTATCACCCATCCCAAATCCTGCATGGACCACCAATGCATGGACACCACTCACAGCCCTGCATTGACACCTATCACTAAAGCATGTACACTAGAGAGAATCAGCTAGCCCACCACATACCAACTCACACAAGTGAAAGCTGCCACGGTGAATATAACCAAAGAGGGCAACCCACTGATGCACAGTATGTCACACACAGAAACAATACCACTGTATTTACATTCCCACAGGTACTCCAGCCAATGTCAGCGGAGAAGAGGTGCCAGCACTATCCAGTCCCCCCCACAAAAGAGGCCCACAGTGATGACAGCGGCTCTAGTTGTGTTGATCTGGATGGCCAACTTGGCCCATCAGGGACCTCTGGACAGTTGGTTACCCAGCCACAGTCACACACCACCACAGAACCTCCCCCCTCAGGAAACACCACCACAGCACCCACCCAGCATACCAATACCTCTGACCCCAGGACACGTCAATCAGCAGTGTGTCCACCACTACAGGGACCCCAGAGCACACCTCGCCCCCAAGACAATCAGGGACCTGGGGTCAGTGGCAGTGGGCACACGGTTCAGAGGACAGAAGCACCTGGGAGCATACCAACATTCCCAGGATACGCTGGGCCAGATCCTGGCCAACGTGCAGGAGAACAGGCAGCTGCAGGAGGGACAGTACAAGGGGATCAGGGGGGACTTGCAGGCCATTAACACCACCTTGGTCTTCATTGCAGGGGTGCTGGCATACATGGCCAACATTATGAGGGAGGCAGCCTCACAACAGCGGGCCCCTGTGTAAGGAAATGCCTCCTTGGCATGGTTGCCCCCTGACTTTTTGCCTTTGCTGATGCTATGTTTACAATTGAAAGTGTGCTGAGGCCTGCTAACCAGGCCCCAGCACCAGTGTTCTTTCCCTAACCTGTACTTTTGTATCCACAATTGGCAGACCCTGGCATCCAGATAAGTCCCTTGTAACTGGTACTTCTAGTACCAAGGGCCCTGATGCCAAGGAAGGTCTCTAAGGGCTGCAGCATGTCTTATGCCACCCTGGAGACCTCTCACTCAGCACAGACACACTGCTTGCCAGCTTGTGTGTGCTAGTGAGGACAAAACGAGTAAGTCGACATGGCACTCCCCTCAGGGTGCCATGCCAGCCTCTCACTGCCTATGCAGTATAGGTAAGACACCCCTCTAGCAGGCCTTACAGCCCTAAGGCAGGGTGCACTATACCATAGGTGAGGGTACCAGTGCATGAGCATGGTACCCCTACAGTGTCTAAACAAAACCTTAGACATTGTAAGTGCAGGGTAGCCATAAGAGTATATGGCCTGGGAGTCTGTCAAACACGAACTCCACAGCACCATAATGGCTACACTGAAAACTGGGAAGTTTGGTATCAAACTTCTCAGCACAATAAATGCACACTGATGCCAGTGTACATTTTATTGCAAAATACACCCCAGAGGGCACCTTAGAGGTGCCCCCTGAAACTTAACCGACTGTCTGTGTAGGCTGACTAGTTCCAGCAGCCTGCCACACCAGAGACATGTTGCTGGCCCCATAGGGAGAGTGCCTTTGTCACTCTGAGGCCAGTAACAAAGCCTGCACTGGGTGGAGATGCTAACACCTCCCCCAGGCAGGAGCTGTGACACCTGGCGGTGAGCCTCAAAGGCTCACCCCTTTGTCACAGCCCAGCAGGGCACTCCAGCTTAGTGGAGTTGCCCGCCCCCTCCGGCCACGGCCCCCACTTTTGGCGGCAAGGCTGGAGGGAACAAAGAAAGCAACAAGGAGGAGTCACTGGCCAGTCAGGACAGCCCCTAAGGTGTCCTGAGCTGAGGTGACTCTGACTTTTAGAAATCCTCCATCTTGCAGATGGAGGATTCCCCCAATAGGGTTAGGATTGTGACCCCCTCCCCTTGGGAGGAGGCACAAAGAGGGTGTACCCACCCTCAGGGCTAGTAGCCATTGGCTACTAACCCCCCAGACCTAAACACGCCCTTAAATTTAGTATTTAAGGGCTACCCTGAACCCTAGAAAATTAGATTCCTGCAACTACAAGAAGAAGGACTGCCTAGCTGAAAACCCCTGCAGAGGAAGACCAGAAGACGACAACTGCCTTGGCTCCAGAAACTCACCGGCCTGTCTCTTGCCTTCCAAAGATCCTGCTCCAGCGACGCCTTCCAAAGGGACCAGCGACCTCGACATCCTCTGAGGACTGCCCCTGCTTCGAAAAGACAAGAAACTCCCGAGGACAGCGGACCTGCTCCAAGAAAGGCTGCAACTTTGTTTCCAGCAGCCTTGAAAGAACCCTGCAAGCTCCCCGCAAGAAGCGTGAGACTTGCAACACTGCACCCGGCGACCCCGACTCGGCTGGTGGAGATCCAACACCTCAGGCGGGACCCCAGGACTACTCTGATACTGTGAGTACCAAAACCTGTCCCCCCTGAGCCCCCACAGCGCCGCCTGCAGAGGGAATCCCGAGGCTTCCCCTGACCGCGACTCTTTGAATCCTAAGTCCCGACGCCTGGGAGAGACCCTGCACCCGCAGCCCCCAGGACCTGAAGGACCGGACTTTCACTGGAGAAGTGACCCCCAGGAGTCCCTCTCCCTTGCCCAAGTGGAGGTTTCCCCGAGGAACCCCCCCCCTTGCCTGCCTGCAGCGCTGAAGAGATCCCGAGATCTCTCATAGACTAACATTGCGAACCCGACGCCTATTTCTACACTGCACCCGGCCGCCCCCGCGCTGCTGAGGGTGAAATTTCTGTGTGGGCTTGTGTCCCCCCCGGTGCCCTACAAAACCCCCCTGGTCTGCCCTCCGAAGACGCGGGTACTTACCTGCAAGCAGACCGGAACCGGGGCACCCCCTTCTCTCCATTCTAGCCTATGTGTTTTGGGCACCACTTTGAACTCTGCACCTGACCGGCCCTGAGCTGCTGGTGTGGTGACTTTGGGGTTGCTCTGAACCCCCAACGGCGGGCTACCTTGGACCAAGAACTGAACCCTGTAAGTGTCTTACTTACCTGGTAAAACTAACAAAAACTTACCTCCCCTAGGAACTGTGAAAATTGCACTAAGTGTCCACTTTTAAAACAGCTATTTGTCAATAACTTGAAAAGTATACATGCAATTTTTATGATTTAAAGTTCCTAAAGTACTTACCTGCAATACCTTTCAAATGAGATATTACATGTAGAATTTGAATCTGTGGTTCTTAAAATAAACTAAGAAAAGAGATTTTTCTATACAAAAACCTATTGGCTGGATTTGTCTCTGAGTGTGTGTACCTCATTTATTGTCTATGTGTATGTACAACAAATGCTTAACACTACTCCTTGGATAAGCCTACTGCTCGACCACACTACCACAAAATAGAGCATTAGTATTATCTATTTTTACCACTATTTTACCTCTAAGGGGAACCCTTGGACTCTGTGCATGCTATTCCTTACTTTGAAATAGCACATACAGAGCCAACTTCCTACACCCTGTCACTAGCCAGACATCTGAACTGCCTTCCACCTCCGCTGCTGCTAGTGGACAGGAGGCCCCACCACAGGACCAACAGGCCACCAGCACCCCTCCCCTGCAGAAGGTGAACCACCCTGCAAACGTTCCCCGTGATCCAGGCAGAAGCCTGAGACTATTGCCAAGACCCCCGCCAGGAAATGAGACCCTCCTGATTGTCACCCTTGTGTCCCACTCTGTCACCCTGTACACCTTGAACTGCCATTGCTCCCCTTCCTATGTCCCCTTGGTTAATGCACCAGTGCTACAAATAGACTGAAACTAACCCTGGACTTTCCTCCATCATCACCCCATCCCAATGCACTTGCCCCACTCCTCCTTAGCACTTCAATAAATACCCTTTGGATAACTACAAGTATGGAGTATGTCAAATGATCTAAGTATGTATTTGTTTAACCAGGTTCAAACATTGCAATTCAATTCTATGTCAGGACCGGAGACTCCGATTATGCTTTCTCTTTCTTTACTGACTTAAACAGCAGCCAATCAAATACAAGTAACAGAAAAAACTACAACACCCAGGATACCTAACATCCTGTCACATGGTCCAATCACCATCCATGTCCTCTGCTATGAGTCCTTTGACCTATGAAGTCACTTCCTCTTTCTTTGCTGCTTCACAGCAGATAAGTACACGTTTATTTTCTCTCCGACTTATTGTAATTTGCAATGTTTATTTAAATGTTAAAAAATTACCGAGCGAAGCGTCGCGATTCAGCGCGCTCTCTGTATATTTTTATAAGCGCTCTCGCGCTTCGATTTTATGGCATTTTGCCAAAATTTCTGCCCGGTTCCTTAAGTGGAGTGGAAGCGGGAGCGGAGCTGCTCTAGGGCAGTCTCTTTTCCATTTTTTGTCGCGCACACGCACGCGTACGCATTATTGAGCCGATCTACTTTCACTTTTGGAGAAGATCGGCTCGTGTGTGCTGCGTGCTTGTCTGTGCCTCCCTCACTTAACCAAATAGTAATTCTTGCTCCCTGACGCCCAGCTAAAAATCTGACTCGATTGTAAAATTATAAATTAGGCTGCTGCCTAGAGTGCCTTTCAGGCTGCTTCCTCCACACTTTAAAATTAATGGCTCCTTTTTTCTTTGCCTGAAATTGGGGGTTTTGCACTCTCCCTGTTGGATCCCTGAGTAAAAAGTGTTTTCTCCTCAGTACTCTTGATACATATTGTAGTCATGGCTCAATGGGATGAACAAGAAGCTGAGTACTATACAGAGGAGTTGGGCAATCAACTTGAAGTTGATCTGGTGGAAGCCCTTGATACCAGGGTACATCAGTCAGTAAATGATGCTCTAGTGAGAGCCTTGGGACCCTTTTCAGGGCAAATATTTGATTTCGCTCGCTCACAGGGTTGGACTCAGGAACCTCCTCAACACGAACCTAAAAAAGTCAAAGACAAAGCAAAAAATCTGGAAACTGGAGCAGAGGTCAGTGGTGTCCATGCTGACGCTTTCGAGAAACTGCGTAAAAAACGCAGTGGCGAACATAATTACAGCTCAAAAAAGGGGACCCCCCTTTCTACCTCTTCCTCTGATAAAAATTCCTCCTCTGACGATTCAGATGACTCTGACGTTCCTATACCGAGTAAGAAAAGTAAGAAAACGCCCCCTCCCTTCCAGGTTTTGGACTTTGATCCCACGGAAATCATTCATCCCAGATCCACCAATTGGGTTCCCCCTCCTGAAGTAGCGCAATATGTCCAAGCCAATTTACGAAAAAGCTTCGATAAAGAGGTTAGGTCACGCTTGAAAGCGGAATGTCCCAGACCTGACTTGGAGGGCAAGGTTTCCGATACTCCAGAGATAGACCCCACTATGGTCACCTTTATGAAAAAATTCGTTAAGGACCCCAAAAAAGGTTTGGACCGCTCCTGGCGTAGTTGCCAGGACAAACTGTTGGATCTTTCAGGACCTTTGACTAAGATCCTTGAGTTGGCATATGTAGCCAAGGAATCTAGCACTCCAGTGGACACCGATGTCCTTATCGGATGGGCACAAAGAGCTGTGTGCCTACTAGGAAACTCTATCTGTGCCATTTCGGCAGAACGAAGGAAGTCTGTGCTTATGCGCATAGATCCCATATTATCGGATCTTGCGTCATCAGAAGCGGGTCCTTCAGCAGACGGCCTTCAATTTGGCTCCTCATTTATCAAAGACTTAGCCAAGTTCTGTTCCACTTTTTCTTCTCTTGACAAAGCACAAATGTCACTCAAAAAAGGTTTTTAAACGAGGCCTTTTTGTCAGGGACGGTCGTTTCGGGGGACGTATGTCCGGCCGCTGCTCCTTTAACAGTCCCCAAAACTATTATCCGAGAGGCAGAGGTGGCTGGTACAGCGATCAGGACTCCACCTTCTACCCCACACGGCACAAAGGGGGTCGACCCCGTTTCCGTAGGGATCATCGCAGAGGACAACAATGAGCCATTCAAGACTCCAGTTTCACAGGTGAGCATTATTCATTTTTCTCAGGTCAAACTTGGGGGCAGAGTGGCATCTTGCTTGGCAAATTGGAAGCGGATATCCGGAGGTCCATGGGTTCTCCAAACAGTAGAAGGATTTCGTCTGGAGTTTGTCAGCACTCCCAAACAACTGTCCCCTCCGGTAATAATGTGTTTTTCCCAAGCAAATCAAGATTTTATAGACAAAGAAGTGCAAGCTCTCTTAGACAAAGGAGCCGTGCAATACGCTTACCCTCATCCTTGCGGTTTCCTCAGTCCAATTTTTGTAGTAGACAAAAAAGGGGGAGGCCACCGCTTAGTCTTGAATCTAAAGGATTTCAATCAGTGGATCCTATACGGACATTTCAAGATGGAGGGTATCCACATGCTAAGGGACATCCTGTTAGAAAGGGATTGGATGGTTCAACTGGATCTAAAAGATGCCTACTTGTCGATTCCAATTTTTCCTCCCCACAGGAGATTTCTACAATTCCAGTGGAAGGGTCAGTGCCTGGAGTTCCGAGCACTCCCATTCGGCCTATCGTCAGCCCCTTGGTGCTTCACGAAGCTCTTGAGACCTGTGATGGAATGTCTCAGATCCAAGGGAGTCAGATTGATCATATATCTGGACGACATTCTTCTGATGGCTCAGTCCCCCCAAGTCCTAATCTCGCACTTGGATTGGACCATCAGTCTCCTGCAAGACTTAGGTTTCCTGATCAATGTACAGAAGTCATTGTTGAAACCTTCACAAGTGATAGAATTTCTGGGATTTCAGATAAATTCCATTTTATGTCAGCTTCTTCTTCCCTCTCAGAAGATACGCAACATAAAGAGGGAATTGAGATCGGTGTTAGCTTGTCAGACCGTCTCTTTGAGGAATATAGCCAGAGTAGTGGGCTTACTAGCTTCATCTATTGAGGCGATATTCCCTGCACCCCTACATTATCGAGCACTTCAGAGACTCAAAATCAGACATCTACAACAGGGTCTGAGTTACTCAGAACAAATCCCATTGACTACCGATGTAAGATCAGAAGTTCAGTGGTGGCTTCATCACATGGAAGCTTGGAACGGCAGGGCGATTTTCGGATCTCACCCGGAGGTAGTGATAGAGTCCGATGCCAGCAGATGGGGTTGGGGAGCTCGTTGCAACTCCCTAGTGACAGGGGGCAGATGGTCAGAGTGGGAACAATCCCTTTACATCAATTGTTTGGAACTTCTAGCGGGGTCTTTTGCTATAAAGAGTCTCTCCCCGCAGAAAACAGATTGTTGTATACTATTACGGATCGACAATATATCGGCAGTGAGGTATGTCAACAAATTGGGAGGCACGAAGTCCAGAATTCTGGTGGAGATTGCCAAGGATTTCGGGCATTATTGCCTAACTCAGCGTTTAGTGGTCATAGCGGAATATCTGCCTGGGGACCAGAATGTCATTGCAGACTGGAACTCCAGATACCTATCAGACTCCAGCGGCTGGAAACTGGACCCTCTGATTTTTGCCCATATAGTCCAGGAATGGGGCAATTGCGAAGTGGACCTATTTGCCTCTCGACTCAACTGCCAAATTCAAAAATTTTACAGCTGGCGTCCAGACCCTTATGCTTTAAAGACAGATGCCTTTCTTCAGGACTGGTCCCAGTTTCGAGGTTATGCGTTTACTCCTCTTCTGATGATTGCCAGAGTTCTGGCTCAAGTGCGGAGACGGAAAACAGAGATTGTTCTGGTGACTCCGTTTTGGGGAGCACAGCCTTGGTTCCCCAGTGCTCTACATTTAGCCTGTGCCTCTCCTCTTCTGATTCCTCCTCGTCCGAATCTTCTTTTGAGTCCAGAGGGCCTTCAATATCCTCTGATCTTGTCAGGGAGGTTAACACTTCTAGTCTGGTTAATTTAGGTCGAGATGGAATACCCCAGATGTTTTGCAACAAGCTGCGGAATTCATTAAACAGGCCTGGGCCAGTAGTACCCATAAGAGATATGATTCAGCCTGGCGCAGATGGTCTAGTTGGTGTGATGGAAGGGGTGCCAATCCGGTGGAAGCGCATATTGGTTTGATTGTTAATTTTCTAGCAGAACTAGCCAGCTCGGGTTTGGCTTATCGGACGGTCAATAATTTTAGATTTGCCATTTCAGCAGGGGATTCGCAGTTAGAAGGCAAGCCCATTGGAGAACATCAATTAATTTGCAAGCTTTTGAGGGGTATACGTCTTTCTAAACCACCTCAAGCTAAATATACTGTTTTATGGGATGTTAATATTATATTAAAATTTCTTGATTCTTGGCCTACCAACAGATATTTGTCTCACAAGCAGCTGTCAGCTAAGTTAACCATGCTTTTATGCCTTGTCTCTTGTAAAAGAGTATCGGACGTCAAAGCTTTAGATTTAGCAGGTAGAACCTTTTCAACGGAAGGAGTCTCCTTTTCGGTGACAAGAAGAACTAAAACAAATTGCAGGTCAGTATCATATCCAGTTTATACGGAAAATTCAAAATTATGTGTGGTTCATGTTTAAAGGATTATGAAGTTGTCACAGAAGAATTTCGACAGGATGCTAAAGGTCAATTGTTAATTGCTTTGCAAAAACCTTTTAAACCAGTTTCCTCAGCTACTTTAGCTAGATGGATGAGATGGCTGATGAATGAAGCAGGTATTGATACTTCTGTTTTTGGGGCCCATTCTGCTAGAGGGGCTATGGCTACAAAATCATTTGCCTTAGGTTCTCGTTTAGAGGACATAATGAAAGCTGCAGATTGGTCTTCAGAAAATACTTTTCGTAAGTTTTATCATAAACCTGTATTGGATGTAGCTAGTGTGGTGATGGAACAGCTTTAAACTAGCATAATCGGAGCCTCCGGTCCTGACATAGAATTAAAAAAATTCTAGCTATCGCGTCAAGAATTTTCAATTCTATTAAGGACACGGAGGCGAGGATTATCACTCCCTTGTTATATTTATGGAATATTTATTATCAATTATTAAGTATATCTGATGAGATATTGTCATTTAACCCTCCCATTATTTGCAATTATAAAGTTTGAGATAAGTATATTTTATGGGATATTACATACCTGTTTATTGTTACAGCTTCTGATCAGAAGAACGCCTGAAAGTCGTAACCTCAAGGAAAGATTGGGTTATAATGTTTTACCGGTTGTTTTTCCGGCATGGAGCCTCCAAGTTTTGGTTCTTCAGTATGGAGAAGAAGTTTATGACTCCGGATTCTGGATGGCGTAAGAAGTTTGCATTTTCAAGTTGACATTATCTGTTTTGAACAAAGAAAGAGGAAGTGACTTCATAGGTCAAAGGACTCATAGCAGAGGACATGGATGGTGATTGGACCATGTGACAGGATGTTAGGTATCCTGGGTGTTGTAGTTTTTTCTGTTACTTGTATTTGATTGGCTGCTGTTTAAGTCAGTAAAGAAAGAGAAAGCATAATCCTCGTCTCCGTGTCCTTAATAGAATTGAAAATTCTTGACGCAATAGCTAGAAGTTTTTTTACTGTACATTAATGTTCACAAAGGAAAGACCTGTAGTTGGCTGCAGTGATCACACCAGGAGCGATAGTGGGGCACCAACATCTGCAAAATGTGTTGCCAAAGGGTACAGTGAGTGGGCATAGAAGTGGGAAATAACAGCATGCCAGTGACAAAGATAATCAAGAAAATGTCAATGAAAGATGAAGTAACACTGTCCTACCTGTGTGTCATTGGAAGTATTTTCGAATCACTGCAGTTCTGTTGTCCTCATCCTCATCCTCTGCCTCCTCATCCTCACTGTCCACAGGGTTCACTGCTGATACACAGCCATCTCCAGCCCCCTCCTCCTGCAGAAAAGGCACATGGCGTCTCAAGGCAAGGTTGTGTAACATACAGCATGCAACGATTATCTGGCAGACCTTCTTGGGTGAGTAGCACAGGGATCCACCTGTTAGATGGAGGCACCGAAACCTGGCCTTCAGGAGACCAAAGGTACGTTCTATTATCCTTCTTGTACGCCCATGTGCCTCATTATAACGTTCTTGGCCTGGCATTCCTCAAAGGGGTCAGTAGCCATGATAGGTTGGGGCATCCAGAGTCACCTGAAAATATGGAGGGACAACATTTAGTCACACGCTATCCCATATGGCCCACACCATACCCATACACCAACATCCACTGGGTGGGAACCAGGGCTCACCTATTAGCCACATCCTGTGCCTCTGTAGTTGGGCCATCACATTTGGGGTGCTGCTATTTATCAGGATAAAGGCATCATGCACAGACCCAGGATACTTAGCATTGACATGGGAGATGTACTGATCCGCCAGGCACACCATCTGGACATTCAAGGAATGAAAACTCTGTCAATTTCTGAACACCTGTTCATTTTGCCGGGGGGGGGCAAATGCAATATGTGTTCCATCAATTGCCCCAATGATGTTGGGGTTATGTCTCATTGCATAGAAGTCAGCCTTCACTGTGGCCAAATCCTCCACATGGGGGAAAACAATGTAGCTGTGCATGTGTTTAATCAGGGCAGACAACACTCTGGTCAGCACTATTGAGAACATTGGCTGTGACATTCCTGCTGCCACGCCCGCTGTCACTTGGAAGAACCAGTTGCCAAGAAATGGAACACAGATAGGACTTGCACAAGAGGGGGGATCCCAGTGGGGTGATGGATAGCAGATATCAGGTCAGGCTCCAGTTGGGCACACAGCTCCATGATTGTGGCCCTGTCAACTCTATAGGTGAGGATAATGCTCAGAAGCAGCAGATGACTCCACTCCGACTTAATGGCTTGACATCCCCACTCATACACAGCATGTCCAGTAGCTCTGCACTGCTCCTCATTGGCTGGGGCAGACCTCCCATAATTGTACAAGAGGGTTTTTCCGAAGGGTAAACTCCCAACACTTATTGATATGCGCTTAAAACAGCTGAAAGGTGTGTCAAGACTGTGCATAATGTCCTTAAATTACCTGTAATTAATTGTTTTATGATTTTTGGGCGGCTCCGGTGTGGAAAATGTAAATCAACCCTGCAAAAGAGATGTACTCTGCATAATGGCATCATGTTTGTATGAGCAGTGTTCTTATTGTTCACTTTAAATGGTTTCTCTTTTTATTCATGATAAATAAACTGAAAAACAACAAATAAAGAAATTTAAAAAATGAAAAAGTTCCAAGTCTTCTAGATGAAACAGCAACTGTTCCTGAAGGGTCAGTTACAGCGAGAGAGAGAGGGTCCAGGTTAGCCAAGCTGTGGGGACTGGACAAGTGGCTAATGCAGACCGTTATGGTCTGGTGAAATTCTGAGCGGGTCAACAGCAGTTGAAGGTACAGACAGGTTGAGACAGAGTCAGGTGATTCCTGCTAGCTCGGATCACATTGAAACCTCAGTCGTGCCAGAGAACAGAGTTGTGTCTGGAGATCAGTGGCACGGGAAAGCCCAGAGTGAGTGATAAAAGTGCCTCCTACCATAGCTGAAATAACTGAAGAATCAGATCGAAGTTCCAGTGAAACTGAAAGTCATGCAACAAGGAGGTCAAAGAATAAAAGAGTGTCAAGTCAAAGATATTCTGCTCCTGATGACAAGTGATGACTGGGAGAAGGAGTTTGTTGCCTTTTGTGTTAACACTTTGAGTGCAGCTGAACTTTTTGGAAATTGACATTGCGTTGGAACTGAAATTTGAAATCACAATGCAGCTTAGTGAACAAAGGCATTTGCTGGAGATTATTATTAGTGATTATCAGATGGTTTAATATTTGAGACATTTGAGCTTTTATTAGGAGATTTTGAATTTTTGTAAATAAGAGACTGTTGTTGAACTTTTTGGAAGGTCAAAGAACTTTGTGAACAATTGTAGCAATTTTATTTTTGTTTTTGAAGAAATTGTTTTTGATATTGCTTTGCTCAAACAAAGAAAAGCCTGAAAAGAGACAGTGAAGTAATTGAAAGCTGCCTTTCCATTTTATTTTTGATGTTTTTGATTTTTTCTTTCTAATTTGGATAAAGGAACATAGGCCCTCATTCTGACCCTGGCGGTCTTTGACCGCCAGGGCGGAGGACCGCGGGAGCACCGCCGACAAGCCGGCGGTGCTTCAATGGGGATTCCGACCGCGGCGGTAAAGCCGCGGTCGGACCGGCACCACTGGCGGGGTCCCGCCAGTGTACCGCGGCCCCATTGAATCCTCCGCGGCGGCGCAGCTTGCTGCACCGCCGCGGGGATTCTGACCCCCCCTACCGCCATCCAGATCCCGGCGGTCGGACCGCCGAGATCCGGATGGCGGTAGGGGGGGTCGCGGGGCCCCTGGGGGCCCCTGCAGTGCCCATGCCACTGGCATGGGCATTGCAGGGGCCCCCGTAAGAGGGCCCCTAAATGTATTTCACTGTCTGCTGCGCAGACAGTGAAATACGCGACGGGTGCAACTGCACCCGTCGCACAGCTTCCACTCCGCCGGCTCGATTCCGAGCCGGCTTCATCGTGGAAGCCTCTTTCCCGCTGGGCTGGCTGGCGGTCTGAAGGAGACCGCCCGCCAGCCCAGCGGGAAAGTCAGAATTACCGCCGCGGTCTTTCGACCGCGGAACGGTAACCTGACGGCGGGACTTTGGCGGTCGGCCTCCGCCGCCCGCCAAGGTCAGAATGAGGGCCATAATGTGGTCTGTATCTAACCAAGCCGTGAATCCTGATTTTAGTAAGAGGAATAAATCTAAGTATGTGTGTGTAGACATAGAAGTAGTATGTGCAATTGTGATTATTTTGATGATTGTTGGATTGAGTTTGCCTCTTAAGAATGAGACTGAGAAACCTTCAGTCACAAGTGCCCTAAATTTAGAAGATTTATTCACAGATCAGTGTCCCCTGTATGAAGATGAGAGACTTTTACATACTGATAGTTATAAGGGAGATTTGACATGAAATGTGTATTACAGATTGTTATACAAACACATCAAAACCATGGAGGTTTGTGATTGTTATTATGTATGCACACATATCCCTTATTTATTGCGGAAAGAAATCGTCTATCACAGCTTGCCACCAACGTATGGAATTTCTTGTAGTCTGTTACTAACTCTGTTGTATGGACAGGAGTACCAATATTCCTATACTAATTATGACTTAATATTTTCTTTTGTGCCTATCATGAAGCACAGAGTAGCATTGCTAAAATGATAAACATTGACACTATGGGAGGATTCTTGTAACCAACTCTGACCTTTGGAACAGTATGTGCCCACAAGAATAATTTGATCTGCATACTTGCCCAGTAGAAAAAGAGTCTATTGGAAAGATTGAGGAAAGAAGGAGGTCAATGAAAGCCAAATTGGAGAAGGAAGTACAGTATTAGATTGAGATAGAGACCCCCGCACGTAGGGAAACTAAGTGAACATGGACTAAAGTCAAAGACAGACACTCATTCTGTATATACTAATAATGTAGGATTTCTTTTGCATTTAGTAGCACATAGACCTTCATGTTAAGTGGACAGGATCCCACCATAGTAGGTGTTTATTTCATATGTGGGAAGAAGGTCTATTGCAAGCTGCCAAAAGGCTGGTATTGAACATGTTACCTGGAAGTAGTTTTTCTGACAAATTGTCATGTGGACAACATTCATGATTCAGTCTGGGATGTGAAATCAAACTCCAGACTCAAAAGAGAAGCAAGTGCCTCAAAAATAGTAGGAGATATTTTTGGTGCCATAATTCCGTGAGTGGGAGTAATCTTGAATGATCTCAAGATTAGGAAGTTATCAACAATAGTAAACAAAATACCTACTGACACTGCAGGAGCTATGTCATTAATGGACACAGAAATGGTTGATGTGAGATAAATGGTTTTGCAAAATTGCCTCACGTTAGACATTTTGCTCGCAAAGGAAGAGGGTCTGTAAAAAGTTACATGTGCAACATTGTTGCACATACATTCCAGACAATAGAATGATGATAAGAAAGTACATTGTAAATATGGCTCATTTGAAAAGAGACAGCTACTGGCGCATGGAAAGCAATTGGAAGTGGTTTCTCAGCCATTGATAAATGGTTTTGGAACATGTGAAGGAGAATAGTAGGAACCATTATGAGACCTCTGTTGATTGTGGCTTTATGTGCCATAGTTACACTTGGATTTTACAAACTATACAAGATATTGAAGGAGAAAAGAGCCAGGATTAGGCAGAAGAAAGAGCAGTTAGAAATGGAGACAAGAGAAGCATTAACCACAAGAGAATGGAGGATTACAGAAAACCTTATCAGGATACATCATTGAAATTCTGAATTGTTTCATTGAAATGAGAATCTGGACTTCGTGGTGGTGTATTTCGCCAACAAAGGAGGGACTAATAGAGCTTAAAAAATTAGTGTTGTCCCTCGTGTCACATAAGTCATCAGAATGTGACAAGTTTAAGTTTATGAAAGTATAACAGAAAAAAACAAATGTAGAAAGCTGCACTGACAAGCATTTTAAATGTGCAATTATTTGTATTTCAGAGCTCGACTTAGGTACCTTTTGAATTAAATTACGTTAGAAAGATAAAACTAATGTTAACATATAATTTAGACTCTAGACTAACAGTGCAGGTAGAAACGATATTGAAATTCTTGTGATTAATGAAAGATAATGAGTGTATAAATATGTGCAAGTAAGAGAAATACATTTCTCTGCTATCCTTAATGAAATGCAACAACAAAGTTTTAAATGAAATGTATTACTCTTATTAATGAAATATTATTAATGATGAATTTATAAGTTTGCATACTATGGGCCTGATTCTAACTTTGGAGGACGGTGTTAAACCGTCCCAAAAGTGGCGGATATACCACCTACCGTATTACGAGTCCATTATATCCTATGGAACTCGTAATACGGTAGGTGGTATATCCGCCACTTTTGGGACGGTTTAACACCGTCCTCCAAAGTTAGAATCAGGCCCATTATGTGTTTACTAAAACATATTAGTTAAATGCAGTTTACATTTTTTTCCTTGTGTGAGGATAAGGGAGGCCGGCAGAGCATCCATTTTGCAGCGATGTAAAAGTGTTTAATTATTTTTTCATAACGTGGTCTTATTTCAGATTTAGTTCCCATGAGAAGCAAAGTCTTTTTGTAAAGACCCATTGTTTAAATGTGGTAAGATTCACTTCTTTGTCCTTGAGAAAAAGAACATTCCAGGAACATGGACTGAGATAGTATACATTTGTTTCAAACCTGCTTGGAGTGACACTGAAAGGCGATGTTCCATTGACAAAACTGGGAAGAAATGTGACTGTTTCAATTTGGAGTTGTTTGATTAGCCCTCATTGGTTGATGCCTATTCATTGTGACATGAACTGATACCTTTGGCGAATCAAATTAGTTTGTGAATTTTTAAATACTGCAGGACATTCAAACCT
Organism: Pleurodeles waltl; assembly: GCF_031143425.1. Taxonomy (NCBI): domain Eukaryota; kingdom Metazoa; phylum Chordata; class Amphibia; order Caudata; family Salamandridae; genus Pleurodeles; species Pleurodeles waltl. Next base: position 637,868,249 of record NC_090446.1, on the reverse strand, counting down.
TTGTCAGTCATGAGCAGTCATGAGGAGACTTGAGAATTTTCCGGAGCAGACCTATGCAGAACCTGGGGCCACATGTACAAATGTCAGGTTTTGCGACTCGCAAATTTTGAGATTTAGTGACTCACAATTTGTGAGTCACAATGGGTCGCAAGGGACCTGTCTCATTAACATTCATGAGACAGGTCACAATTTGCGACTCATTTGGGAATGGCCGCACTCACAGCGATGGTGGCCAGCTGGGGTCACCAAGCCACCATATCTGTGACTGCTTTTGCAATAAAGCAGTTTTTTTTGTTTTGACCACTGCCTGCCCTGAAAAATGTTGGCGCCCCTATTCACAAAGGGGAAATGGACACCGCTTGCGAATGGCTTACGACCAACTTTAAATTGGTGGTAACTGCAATAGTTTTGATACTGCATTTCCGGTAGCAAAACAATCATACTTCCCCCTGCTAGTCGCTACTAGGAAGGGACCCCCCTTACCTAACAGCGACTTGAAAACCCATTTTGTATTTTGGTAACAGGTTACTGAATCACAAAATAAGGGTTTATGCATAGGAAAATGCTTGTTTTTGGTCCTAAACTGGCCGAATCTGTGAATCAGGCCATTTGCAATAACCAAAAATATGTACATGTGTCCCCTGATGCGTGCAGATGCCTTGCTGAATTTGATGTCTTGCTGACAAAAATTCCCTTAGAGGTGTATCTTCCTCTCTGTAATTTGCTGTAACCTTTGAAATGCCCTCTTTTTACAGTTAGTAATCCTTTTAATTGCACCTGCAGAAGACTCGTAACTGAGCTTCTGATATGCTGACGCTTTCTCTTTTTATTGACCTTTTGTCAAACCTAGTGTTCTGCAATCCGAGATTATCTTTTTCCAAATAACCTTTGCCCTTTTTGTACTTTTTGTATTTTGCCCACATGTGTTCCTCCCCACCCATGTATTTCCTTGATTTGTTTAGCTGTAGGCTTGACCTGTGCCCAGCTAAAGATTATTTACTCTGCTAAATTTGAATTGACTAATGATTGTAAATTCTGAGCAGCAAATTATATCTGTGTCTCAGATATTCTTATTGATGTTATGTATTATTCTTCTTGAATGCCTAGTTTTAATAATATTTGTTCACCTGAATCTATTTCGATGCCTGGTCAACCCTTGGTGCTTATCTACCTTTATAATTTGGTTTTGTGCACTGTCTTCATGACTTTGAATGTGTGGTTGTTGTTAGAAATGGGGTTTCTGGTTGGCTAGGGTATATATCTCAGCCGGGCAGAATCCACCACTCTAGTCAGGGTAAGTATGTTACACACCAAAGATAACCTGTGCTCACCCCCTGGTAGCTTGGCACAGAGCAGTCAGGCTAATACTCAGAGGTCAATTGTAAAGCATTTGGGCAACTGTAGGAAAGTACCATCTTGCCTGGCATGTTACCCCCATTTTTCACTGTATATATGTTGTTTTAGTTGTATGTGTCACTGGGACCCTGCCAGCCAGGGCCCCAGTGCTCATAAGTGTGCCTGTATGTGTTACCTGTGTTATGACTAACTGTCTCACTGAGGCTCTGCTATACAGAACCTCAGTGGTTATGCTCTCTCATTTCTTTCAAATTGTCACTAACAGGTTAGTGACCAATTTTACCAATTTACATTGGCATACTGGAACACCCTTATAATTCCCTAGTATATGGTACTGAGGTACCCAGGGTATTGGGGTTCCAGGAGATCCCTATGGGCTGCAGCATTTCTTTTGCCACCCATAGGGAGCTCTGACAATTCTTACACAGGCCTGCCACTGCAGCCTGAGTGAAATAACGTCTACGTTATTTCACAGCCATTTTACACTGCACTTAAGTAACTTAGAAGTCACCTATATGTCTAACCTTTGCCTGGTAAAGGTTGGGTGCTAAGTTACTTAGTGTGTGGGCACCCAGGCACTAGCCAAGGTGCCCCCACATTGTTCAGGGCCAATTCCCCGGACTTTGTGAGTGCGGGGACACCATTACACGCGTGCACTACATATAGGTCACTACCTATATGTAGCTTCACAATGGTAACTCAGAATATGGCCATGTAACATGTCTATGATCATGGAATTGCCCCCTCTATGCCATCCTGGCATAGTTGGCACAATCCCATGATCCCACAGGTCTGTAGCTCAGACCTGGGTACTGCCAAACTGCCTTTCCCGGGGTTTCACTGCAGCTGCTGCTGCTGCCAACCCCTCAGACAGGTTTCTGCCCTCCTGGGGTCCAGCCAGGCTTGGCCCAGGAAGGCAGAACAAAGGACTTCCTCAGAGAGAGGGTGTTACACCCTCTCCCTTTGGAAAATGGTGTTAGGGCTGGGGGGGGAGTAGCCTCCCCCAGCCTCTGGAAATGCTTTCATGGGCACAGATGGTGCCCATTTCTGCATAAGCCAGTCTACACCGGTTCAGGGACCCATCAGCCCTGCTCTGGCGCGAAACTGGACAAAGGAAAGGAGAGTGACCTCTCCCCTGACCTGCACCTCCCCTGGGAGGTGCCCAGAGCTCCTCCAGTGTGCTCCAGACCTCTGCCATCTTGGAAACAGAGGTGCTGCTGGCACACTGGACTGCTCTGAGTGGCCAGGGCCAGCAGGTGACGTCAGAGACTCCATCTGATAGGCTCCTTCAGGTGTTGCTAGCCTATCTTCTCTCCTAAGTAGCCAAACCCTCTTTTCTGGCTATTTAGGGTCTCTGCTTTGGGGATTTCCTTAGATAACAAATGCAAGAGCTCATCCGAGTTCCTCTGCATCTCTCTCTTCACCTTCTGCCAAGGAATCGACTGCTGACCGCGCTGGAAGCCTGCAAAACTGCAACAAAGTAGCAAAGACGACTACTGCAACTCTGTTACGCTGATCCTGCCGCCTTCTCGACTGCTTTCCTGGTGGTGCATGCTGTGGGGGTGGTCTGCCTCCTCTCTGCACTAGAAGCTCCGAAGAAATCTCCCGTGGGTCGATGGAATCGTCCCCCTGCAACCGCAGGCACCAAAGAACTGCATCACCAGTACCCTGGGTCTCCTCTCAGCACGACGAGCGAGGTCCCTTGAATCCAGCAACTCTGTCCAAGTGACTCCCACAGTCCGGTGACTCTTCAGTCCAAGTTTGGTGGAGGTAAGTCCTTGCCTCCCCACGCCAGAATGCATTGCTGGGAACCACGACTTTTGCAGCTACTCCGGCCACCGTGCACTTCCGGCAGAAATCCTTTGTGCACAGTCCAGCCTGGGTCCACGGCACTCTAACCTGCATTGCACGACCTCCTAAGTTGTCCTCCGGCGGCGTGGGACTCCTTTGTGCAACTTCAGGTGAGCACCGTTTCACTCCACTTTGTAGTGCCTGTTCCGGCACTTCTGTGGGTGCTGCCTGCTTCTGAGAGGGCTCCTTGTCTTGCTCGACGCCCCCTCTGTCCCCAGACGTAATTGGTGACATCCTGGTCCCTCCTGGGCCACAGCAGCATCCAAAAACCCTAACCGCACGACTTGCAGCTAGCAAGGCTTGTTTGCGGTCTTTCTTCAGGAAAACACTTTTGCACAACTCTCCGCGACGTGAGGGATCCGTCCTCCAAAGGAAAAGTTCCTAGCCCTTGTCGTTCCTGCAGAACCTTCAGCTTCTACTGTCCAGTAGCAGCTTCTTTGCATCCACAGGTGGCATTTCCTGGGCATCTGCCCATCGCTGACTTGCTTGTGACTTTTGGACTTGGTCCCCTTGTTCCACAGGTACCCCCGACTGGAAATCCATCGTTGTTGCATTGCTGGTTTGTGTCTTTCCTGCAGAATTCCCCTATCACGACTTCTATGTCCTTTGGGGAACTTTAGTGCACTTTGCACTCACTCTTCAGGGTCTTGGGGTGGGCTATTTTTCTAACCCTCACTGTTTTCTTACAGTCCCAGCGACCCTCTACAAGGTCACATAGGTTTGGGGTCCATTCGTGGTTCGCATTCCACTTTTGGAGTATATGGTTTGTGTTGCCCCTATCCCTATGTGTCCCCATTGCATCCTATTGTAACTATACATTGTTTGCACTGTTTTCTAATACTATACTGCATATTTTTGGTATTGTGTACATATATCTTGTGTATATTTGCTATCCTCATACTGAGGGTACTCACTGAGATACTTTTGGCATATTGTCATAAAAATAAAGTACCTTTATTTTTAGTATATTTGTGTATTGTGTTTTCTTACGATATTGTGCATATGACACTAGTGGTACTGTAGGAGCTTCACTCGTCTCCTAGTTCAGCCTAAGCTGCTCTGCTAAGCTACCATTATCTATCAGCCTAAGCTGCTAGACACCCTATACACTAATAAGGGATAACTGGGCATGGTGCAAGGTGTAAGTACCCCTTGGTCCTCACTACAAGCCAGTCCAGCCTCCTACAGCAACACACTCACAACACAATAAATATGCCACAAAAAGAGACTCTAAACATGGTTACATAAAAATAGTCCTCTATACTGTATAATGCGTCACGGTCTAAGGTGCCATAAATCATAAATACAGTGCAAGTAAGATAATCACTAATAGAAGGCACTGGTTACCTTGCATAACACAATAAGCACCAGTGATACACAGCCTATCATCAGTGTGTATCCTAGAGCATGTGATGCAGTGATAAGGCATATGAATCATAACTCGCGCACATTGGAAGCAATACAAGGTACTTGATTCATCCCACTCTCATTGTAAAAATACCAATGGTAATCCAGCGTGGATGCAGGAACCCCTGGGCTTACAGTAAATTTTCAGGAGCCCAGTGGAAATAGATACATTTGTGAATGGGGGTGGGATGGACCTCTGGCCTCCGTTGAGGACTTCCCCCTCTTTCCCCCCTCCACCCAGTGAAGTTACCAGCACAGCAAACAAGGGCCCCAAGGTATGCACTGACAGGGCAGGGACACAACTGCCTGCTGTAGCTTGGAGACCCTGCAGAGTCCTCCACGTGGTTGTACAATGGGGCAGCTGCCCACGACCTCTGAAGGGACTATGCATGGGTAGAATCAAATGGCCCAGGGTAGCTGCGGTCGGGTCATTGGGACCGCTCAGGTCCAAAATAGTGAAGACGGAGAAGAAGGGCTCTCTTGTTAGAGGACCTACGATGCAGCTTCCACTGCAGCCGTCCTGGTGGTCGGGTGCTGGAAGATGCTGCCCTAGCCTCGCAATCAGAAGTGGAGGGACTCCCTCCCATCCTCAGAGGGGAATCGTGCTTTCTCTGATGGTCCTCCGGCACAGCTTTGTGGAGTTGGGGGCATCCCCACCTACTGATATTGATCCCGGCAGCTCTCTGGTCAGCCAAATCAGGGGCCCCAAGGGAATTTATGGCACACTCTGATGTAAAGCAATGACCCCAAAGAAAGAGCTGATCATGCTCTACGTTTGCACCATGCAGCAACACCCCAGTGTGCTTCCAGGGTGCTAGTTTCAGGGAACTAAGGAGCAGAGAAACAGCACTCTCTTTGCGCTGGCTCCGTGAGAGGCACTAAAGATGCACAAAGGGAGCAGGGCGGTTAGCATAGCTGAGTAGGTGGCGGTTCCTCCTGATAGTCTTTGTAGGGTCTGGGGCCTCCAAATTCAGGGAGCAGCTGCCACCAGGGCAACAAGTAGAAAAGCAATCCAGTGAGTTCTTGATGCCACCCAGCATCAGCAGGTAGCAGTGCAGCAGCAAAAGAGCAGTCCAGATGAGTCCTATGTGAAGTCCAACAGTCCTGCTGACAAACGTTCAGTCCCAGTTCCAAAAGTGCTCTCCAATCATGGCGTCAGAGCCCCTGCACTTGTTTTAAAAAAATGCCTTTGTTCAGGGAGTAACGTCAAAGAAACCTTTTAAAGTGAAGAACAACACCCTTTAAACCCAGCTCTGTCTCCAGACATCAGTAAAAGGTAGTTAGGTAATTGGCACATTGTGTGAGGGCAGGACACAGCTTATTCACATGTTCGGTGTGAACGACCCTCCCTCTCCCCAGCCCAGGATGACTATCAGTATGCAGATAACTCTTCTGTCAAACGCAGCCCTTCCTGTGTGATGGCTGCCTGGAAAGTAGGCACCAAATGGGGATGTCACTCTGCCCCAGATGTAGATTTGAGTCAAGCTGCAAAGCACTAGATTCACAGGCACAGATAAATGCCCACTTTCTAAAAGTGGCATTTCTAAAATAGCAATGTGAAATCCAACTACACCAGTAAGCAGGATTTCTCACTACCATTCCAAACTTACCAAGCATTCCCATGCTATTCCTCACACATCATAAATTACCACTTAGACATACATAAGGGAATTCCCAATGCAAACCTATGAGAGAAGCAGCACTCACAGCAGCTAGAACAAAATAGTCTGTTTGTCACTACTAGGACAACACGCAGCACATAAAAATGTATGCTCTACCTTTTCCATACACAGCACCCTACCCATATGGCTATATAGGGCCTACCTTAGGGCTAACTAGGTATAGTAAAAAGGGAGTTTAGGCCTTGGCAAGAAGTTTGACTTGCCAAGTCAATGTGGCATTAAACTGTGCATGCAGGCACTACAGTACCAGGACTGAGACAAGTTTGAAAAGCTACTTCTGTGGGTGGCGCAATCGGCACTGCAGGCCCACTAGTCACATTTAATTTACAGGCCCTAAGTATATGGTATACCACTTTACAGGGGTCTTACAGGTAAATCAATTAAGCCAAAAAGGTGTAAGCCAATTATACCAAGTTTTAGGGGACAGCACATGCATTTTAGTGCTAAATAGCAGTCTTAAAGTGCCCAGAGTCCTGAAGCCAAAAAAAGAGCTTCAGACAAATAAGAGGAAGAGAAGGCAAAAAGTTTCAGGAAAACCCTGCAAAAAGGACATTAGTTGTAATAAATCTTTTAACTTTTAACTGATTTGAGTTTTCCTTCTGTGGCCACATTGGTCATGGTGTCTAAATAGTTTGGGGCTTTGTTGAAGTTTTGTTGATGGTTCACCAAACTACCTACGGGGTCCAAAGTTCCATCGACTTCGGTGAGCATTTGATTCCTGCAAATGCCTGTCCCCAAAGTCACTTAACATAGGCTAAATATGTTGGAACTCCCCAAACATGCCTGGGAGAAAGTAACCATCAATTTCTTTGGTCCACTTCATAATGGACATCATTTAATGGTTATAATAGATGAATATTCATGTTTTTCATTGGTCGAAGATCTTTCATCCACAACACACGCACGAGTGATGGAAAAATTTTATGACATATGTGGAAAGTGGAGTTTGCCATCCATTGTGAAGTCAGACAATGATCCAGTCTTTAATAGCAAATAATTTAAAGAATTTGTGGAGCATCTAAATGTGAAACATCATAAGATCACACCCTTTTGGCCACATGACAATGGATTTGTTGAGCGTTTTATGGGTATGCGAAAGAAAGCAGTGCAGCAGGCAACTCTTGAGAAGCTCAATTTAAGAACAGTGCTGAGCTCTACTCTATATGAGGGACTTGGTTCAAAAACAGAAAATGAAAATGTATGCAGACAAGAAGTGACATGCAAAAGACCTTTCATTCCATGTGGAGATTCGGTGATCATTCAACAACTATGAAAAAGAAAATATGATGCTCCTCATGATGCTGAATCGTTTCAAGCAGTATCTACCAAAGGACACATGGCGACTGCCCACCACCCTTGGAAATTTCTTATCAGAGACTCTTCTCACTTCAGGCCTGTGTTTCTTTGTTCTTCAGCTCAAGATGGTGAAAACAAGACTGATTGTGAAAACTCAATGACTGTTGTTGATAGATTACCATCATTGGCAATTTTTGACATTAAAGAAAGAGATTCACAGCTGCCAGTGATCAGATCAGGTAGACAGATCAAAGCGCCAAGAAGATTAATTGAAGAGGTATAGTTGTACATTTTTCTGTAAATATATAGATTTTGTGTCTTTCTAATGAATTCATAAAATGTGCAAGTTTTCATTTAACAGAGGGGGAGATGTAGTGTCTTTTATGATATTGAATGGATTCTTTATGGCTCCCTGAGGACTCTGTATCAGTGTGTGACATAATATCTAGAATAGAATGTATGAGAGTTTGCGAATGCTGGGGTTCACAGATACATGCAGAGTAATAAAGCTGTGTGATTTACAGCTATGTGTGTGGCCTGTCTTTCAGCGTGTATCAGGCTGACGAGGAAGCCACACTAGTTACTCAAGGACACTAACACAGTCCATCATGCAGGTTCCAAATAGTCACATACTCTGAGCACTGATATCTTAAATTGTCAGTGATATAAAGGATGAAAAAACGAAGCACTTCTTGGCAAATTGTACAACTTGACCCCCATAATGGCATCAGATATTTTAGGACTGTACCATACCTATTTTAGGACTGTTTCATAGTCCTTCCGGACAGATCTTCGACTCTATTCATTTCTTTTACCTCACCCAGATGCAAAAGAATTAAGAGTGGACAATCTCTTGCCACAGCGTGCAGGGGGCACTGGATTGAGAACATAATAAAGCTCCATAAAGACAACAGGAGCTATAGAGCTAACCAGAGCTACCAACATTCCACAAAATCAGAAAACACACGTATATCTTCCCCTCACCCATCACAATGGCAAGCGGCGTAACCTATACACGATAAGCCCACCCCAGTGGTCATTCTGCACAACAAACACTTTCCACCCAACTGAAAATAAAGACAGCACCCTTCAAACTTCACACCTTACACGGTGTGGCTTGCTCTCCATGCATGCAAGCGCTTCAGTGTCTCATACTGGGGTAGTAAGCATTATACAAATTTCATAATACTAAACACCACAACCGGACAGCACCATCCTCTGTAACAAGAGTGCTAAATGACCAACTAATTATTAGTGGTGCGCTATATATAAACTGCATCTCATAATAGCGTGAGCAAGTTATCCGCCCAAGATCATACGGTTTGAAAAAAGATTTAAAAACAGGGTCCCTACTGCAGTGCTAACCAATGTCCTTGTCCCTCTCTTTTGTAGGTATGTGTTGTGCTCATTAAACCTTGAAAAAAACAAATCAGTGCCGGGCCAGGTGATGTAGAGAATCGACCTCTAGTCAGAATCTAATCATTCACTGTTATGTAATGATTCAATGTTTTTATAGCTGTAAAATGATTGATAAGGGAATTCCTCCTTAGCAACAAGGTAGAAAGGACTATCAGCCCTGGGAACAAGAAAAGCGGTGCCAGGAATCGACTAGAACCATCGAGGTGCAGTGTACTTCCCCTTGCGTGACTCATTTAGACATTTTCTGAGAACTTCCTCCTTCAGACAGAATAATTCTTCCGCGCTTTACTTCTCCTTGTTTGGTAAGGACCGCCACAGAACTGTACTCACCAAACACACAGGCGGACATGGAAGAAAAAGATTTCTAACATGGCTGCAAAACCGAGGCCATGACAATGCAAATAATATTCCTGCCATAGCGTGAAGCCTATGAAATAGGTGTGCCAACACGGTTGTGCTGTCATGAACCATGGCGTTTTACGTGCTCCGTAGGCCATTCCTGGCTTTTCAGATAACAACACTTTACAATCGGCTGATTGTAGTTTAATTTATGTGTTAATGTTCAGCTTTGAAATGGCCCGGATCCCTTACCGCGGCTTTAGCAAAGCCATCACAGTTTCTCCAAAGAGCTGAAGATCCAGTTTTAGCATGAGAACCTTCTCTGCAGGGCCACCTTTTTCTGGCCGATGGAAGGGACAAGACAACTTCCACTACATTGGCGTTTCCTAAATAAGTTCAGTGAGGCCCGATACTTGCTAGATTTTCAGGATTTGCACATACAATACAATTTGATAAGCAAATGTACACGTAAAGTCGTCGTTTACCTGATGAGTAGTTGTTGAAAACCCAGCATTAATCCCGCCCTCCTGAACCTACATTGGACACCCCTGTGCTGGAGCAAGCACAACTTAAAATAAAATGCACTTAAACATTTCGGCCCTCATTCTGACCTTGGCGGGCGGCGGAGGCCGACCGCCAAAGTCCCGCCGTCAGGTTACCGTTCCGCGGTCGAAAGACCGCGGCGGTAATTCTGACTTTCCCGCTGGGCTGGCGGGCGGTCGCCTTCAGACCGCCAGCCAGCCCAGCGGGAAAGAGGCTTCCACGATGAAGCCGGCTCGGAATCGAGCCGGCGGAGTGGAAGCTGTGCGACGGGTGCAGTTGCACCCGTCGCGTATTTCACTGTCTGCGCCGCAGACAGTGAAATACATTTAGGGGCCCTCTTACGGGGGCCCCTGCAATGCCCATGCCAGTGGCATGGGCACTGCAGGGGCCCCCAGGGGCCCCGCGACCCCCCCTACCGCCATCCGGATCTCGGCGGTCCGACCGCCGGGATCTGGATGGCGGTAGGGGGGGTCGGAATCCCCGCGGCGGTGCAGCAAGCTGCGCCGCCGCGGAGGATTCAATGGGGCCGCGGTACACTGGCGGGACCCCGCCAGTGGTGCCGGTCCGACCGCGGCTTTACCGCCGCGGTCGGAATCCCCATTGGAGCACCGCCGGCCTGTCGGCGGTGCTCCCGCGGTCCTCCGCCCTGGCGGTCAAAGACCGCCAGGGTCAGAATGACCGCCTTCGTCCTCTGAGCACCCATATAAACTCCAACAAGAGTTCCAGGAGGAAATGTTATGTTTCTTTTTGAATTTCTCGTGATCTCAGTCTGGAGAAGGAATTTCTCAGAGAAGGCAGTTATGATAGACCGCACAAACGAAAGGTCCGACTTCCTGTTTTTTATTGTTTGTTTTTAAAAATAAAAACGTGCTTATTGTAAAAATCAACAGAAAAGGAGATCTGGGAGTCTTAATTGTAAGGAACATTAAGCGATGACAATTTATGAGGCATGTTAGTCTCCGTTATTATCAAACCTAATACTTTAGGATGGTTTTCTTTAATTTGTTTTTAATGTGGGTGAGATTGCATAGTAATTTACAGATATTTTGCAGAGAAATGGGTGTGTATTTCATGAAACATCCATAAAAAAGTTTATTTTAGATAAAAACAGGACCTCACATACAAGAAATGGCAGGGTGTCACAGAGATTATTTGCAGTAATATTAGTGAGCTGAGGCTGTGCTACAATATTGAAAAAACAGGACACTATGGTGGTCATTCTGACCCTGGCGGTCTTTGACCGCCAGGGCGGAGGACCGCGGGAGCACCGCCGACAGGCCGGCGGTGCTCCAATGGGGATTCCGACCGCGGCGGTAAAGCCGCTGTCGGACCGGCACCACTGGCGGGGTCCCGCCAGTGTACCGCCGCCCCATTGAATCCTCCGCGGCGGCGCAGCTTGCTGCACCGCCGCGGGGATTCCGACCCCCCCTACCGCCATCCAGATCCCGGCGGTCGGACCGCCGAGATCCGGATGGCGGTAGGGGGGGTCGCGGGGCCCCTGGGGGCCCCTGCAGTGCCCATGCCACTGGCATGGGCATTGCAGGGGCCCCCGTAAGAGGGCCCCTACATGTATTTCACTGTCTGCTGCGCAGACAGTGAAATACGCGACAGGTGCAACTGCACCCGTCGCACAGCTTCCACTCCGCCGGCTCGATTCCGAGCCGGCTTCATCGTGGAAGCCTCTTTCCCGCTGGGCTGGCTGGCGGTCTGAAGGCGACCGCCCGCCAGCCCAGCGGGAAAGTCAGAATTACCGCCGCGGTCTTTCGACCGCGGAACGGTAACTTGACGGCGGGACTTTGTCGGGCGGCCTCCGCCGCCCGCCAAGGTCAGAATGAGGGCCTATGATACTAGATGTAACACATTCAGAATATGAAGGAGTGTTGCCGTGCACTGTTAGTGACTTGGCCAAAGAGGGCATGAAAGAGCTGAAATTGATCATATATTCAAAGCTGTTCCGAACAGGGGCCCCCAAAATACGTTTGGCCAAGGGCCCCCAAAATTCTTAAAATTTCCCTGAACCATGCACAATGTTCTTCACCAACAATTGGCAAAACTGGACATACTGTAATTCTGTCCACGACAACTCTTCTCCTCCCTGGAGAGTAAATTAGCTTGAGTAAGAAAAATGCAACAGCTACTCGGCATTATTTAGATTGCATCGAATCTCTTTTTGTGTTCTGCTTTTTTTAGAACTTCTCATTGACAATCCTGCTGGGGTGTTTATATAAAGCATTCCCCATTGCAATGCAGAAATAATCTCAGGTTAACTGTCTTTATATACTGTATGAGATGTCTGCATGGAGGAGAAAACGCACAAAATACGCCTCTTCCAAGTACAACAGTGAAAGCAATCCTTGAAAAGTCACCCAGCCACTGCCACATATCTTTAGAGTGGATGACCAGAGGTAATATCACCACATTCGTTCTGAAATCAGCAATCAACAGGTACTAGAGAACACGCTTTGGAAAAGCCAATAGTGCTCGCCTATGTGAAAGCTACTGGTTTTGCCAATGTTTTATAGCTATGTTGTAGATCAGTGTGGCTGCTGCACAGCAGGGCTAAATGTTGTAAAAGAGTTTTTTTACCTTGCCACATCATAGCACTTTTTAAAATAACTTTTATACTGCTTTTTTTAAACACTTTTTAGTAATAAGCAATCTCTTGGCTTTGCCTGTGCTTGTTTGTGAAAACAATTTTGGAACTCAATGCATATACTTGTCTCATTTGAAAAAGGGAAGTATTGCGTTTCTTCCGCTTTGAGCCAGAGAAAGATGATGCATGCCTCTTGCAAAGCGGAAGGCATCTGCTGAGAACAGGCCACTCATGTTTACAACAGCACAAGCAGGTCACACAAGCATACACAGAGTTGAAAGTTCACAGAACACACATGTATACAGTGTGTGCAAAGCACAAACAAGCACGCTGTATACAGTGCAGAGTACATATTCATACAGCATGCACATAATAAAAAAGTGCACAGTTTATGGAATGCAGAGAAAACATGTTTACATACAGTATGCCCAGAACTCCACATGTATGAAGTGCATAGAAGGCAGACAACACGTTTATATACATTATGAGCAACACAATTGGAAGACGAAAATAAGAAGCAACACAACGGGAAGAAGAAAAAACAAAAATGAGTACGTCAATCACATCTCCAGCAGTGGAAGGATCCTAATCAAGATGAAGCAATCTGTACTTGGTCCATGCTCTGGAGAAAAGAAGCGAAGTGAAGCCTGCACACGCTGCCCAATTTGGAGGCCTAAAATAAGAGTAACAATGAAGCCAACAAATGGTAAGCAATGAGTGGGATCCAAGCCCCTTGTCATATACAATCTCTCTTGCAAGCAAGAGTGCATGTGCTGCTGTAGGCGAGACCTAAAAATGTGCAAAGAGCTGTTTACCTTTTTCCATGCAGAGTATAAAATCTGCACAGATGCTGTGGATATTTCTGATCCCGTCATCTAGAAATACATTATCTGCAAAAATATGTTCCAAAAGACTTTGTGCTGCAAGTGCAAAGTCCCATATTAAGAAACATTATAATGTACCTAAGACCGTCAGATTTAGAAACATTAAGGACAGATGTCAATAAAGAATTATAAGCTCTGAGGAAAAGGGCTGGTCCCTCGAAACATGCGTTGGAAGGCTCTACATTTGGATTACAATTGAATAATGGTGTACTTGAAGAATAATAATAAAGGATTCTGTGAATTACATTGTGATATGCCAATGAAATGCAATAAGAATAAAGTTGAGCATGTACCTCCTTGTGATGAATTTTGATCAAAGTTAAACCAGTGGGGCTGGTTTGGATGTGAAAGCACTGGACTTTAAATCCCTAACTCCCAAGTCTTCGTGTTGTATCAACATTTTACAAAATTCCTTTAAACTGTATGTGTTTGTTGCCCAAAACAATTTTCAAGATGTGCACTTGTGCCACCAAAACGTTTTTGGATCGAGTAAGCAAATCGATAAAACACTTTACCCAAGCAGCTTTTTGTGATAAATAAGGCAATAAGTTACCAACACTGGATTTTGTGGGTCACAAACTCCTTTAATTGGCCCTAGCTTTAGTGCAGGAGTTATTTATGTGTAATGACATTCAGTATATCAAAATAAACAGACATAGGCCCTCATTTGGACCTTGGCGGTAAAAACTGCCTACCGCCGCGGCGACGGCGCCAAAAGACCGTCGCCGCGGCTACCAGCCGGCTGCCGTATTATGTCCACAGCTGGATTTCTGCCAGAAGTATGGCGGAAATCCTCCTGTGGCCATGCCGTTGGATGGTGTTAAGGTGGCGCTGCTGCCACCAGCAGTGCCAGGCCAGTAGACCGCCGGCGGCCATATTATGAGAAATAATACAGCCTGGCGGGGTTCTGCTGGTGGATGCTGCTGCTGGCAGCAGCACCCGATCCCGTCTCCTGCCGGAGGACCCCCTGGACACAGGTAAGTGGGTGCTCCAACAGGGGAGGGTGTGGGGGGGGTGTATGTCTGTGCGTGTGTGTATGCGTGTGTGTTGAGTGTTGTATGTGTGTGTATGTCTGGATGTGTGAGTGCATGTATGTTGAGTTGTGTCACTGCGTGTCTGCGTGTATGCATGTAAGTGTTTGCGGATGTGTGTGAATGGAGGTATGCATGCGTAGATGAATGTGGGTATGGGTGTGTGTATGCGTGTGTGTGAAGGGAGGGTCATGTATGAAGGGGGGCTCTGGAGAGACAGGGTGGTGAGGGGGGACCTGTGAAGGGGGTGGGGAAAACCACTATCAGTGACGGGATTCCCTGTCACTGGTAGTGCCTACCGCCATGGTTTTCGTGGCGGTAAGGAAGCCACGAAAACCATGGCAGTAGGAGGGGTCATGATCCCGCAGGCGGTACACTGTAGGCCGCTGGGCTGTAGATTGATATCTCCAACCCGGCGGCTGTTATCACCATGGTGGTCGGTGTGGTACATTGGCGGTTTGGATTCAGCCAAACCGCCAATATCATAATATGGAGGAAAGTACCGCCAGCCTGTTGGCAGTACTTTCCTCCATATTTCTGCTGACCGCCGGGGTCATAATGACCCCCATAGTTTGGACAATAATGCAACATAATGTTCTTTCAAATTAAATAATGTACACGCCATACACCCTTGTAATGTATGGGTTATTACTTATGTGGTTAATACACATGTATTACATGCTTCGTACAATAGCAAGGCCTAAATTAAGACACAATGGTTGACATTAAATTGATGATACAAGTGGCACAGGCAGCAATGCTGCCATTACACATTTGTGATGCACAGGGCAGTCAAATACTTTTGGATTGACATTGCTTTCTAAGACACTCAGACATCACATGCTTCAGCCTAGTGTGTACTTTGAAACAACAGGCCTTCTCTGGGGCAACATTTTGTAGATAGTGTGACAAAACTCGAAAGTGGTTCCCCAAACAAAATCACAATGATTGTAAATTACATCATAAGCAGAAGTAAGCAAAGGTTTAGAATGGCTAGTGATAGTACTATAAACTGATTTTACTGAAATACCTTGAAAAAAAGTTCACATTGTTAGCAAGGGAAGGAAAACCTGGGGAAGTAATGAAGTATCTTTTCAGTTCCTCATACAGAGAAGTGTAAAGGCACATTTAAGATTCTGCTGGTGAGAGCTTACCTATAACAGGGATGAAACCCTAGGAAGGCTATGGAACCAGGTGAAGACGGTGTTAACATTTGAATTGCAAAATGCATTCATGCAGTATTAGCAAGGCAGAGACAGTAGTAAACTATCGTGAATGAAGAGAGACCATGGAATGATGCTTGGCCAGTCATTCTGACAGACGGGTTGTGTGGGTGAAGGAAGATGGGGAGACATATAAGATAGCGGTGATCAGACAAATGGCTGGGAGCAAATAGGGCCATACAGGCAGAAGAACTTGACCCATATTAGGATGGCTAGTAGTAGCAGGCATGAGGTAGGGGTAATGAAAACAAAATGGAGGGGAGAGGCTCCCTCAATTCCAAACCATAAAACCACTATACATATATTTCTTGCAGTCTAGGCAGGTGATCACTTAAGAAACACCTGTGGGGATGGGGAAGCCAGTCATTTAAAGTGTAACTCAAATGAGACAGACTGTGCCCCAGCCCTACCAGTACTCCAGGGAGGCAGAAGCCTGAGGGAAGATCTCCAAATTCCTTTGGAGGAGAAGGATGAGCGTCAAATTAAAGCCACTTAAATTAAGTTTGCACATTGAGAAGTCACTGATGCAATGTTACATGGGTAGCAATAGAAAGCTTAAAAAAGGTATCCACTGTAAAGTACGTTATAATTTCCTTGACATCTTCTCATAACAAGGCTCCTATGACATGACAGTGCACCTTCTTCCAAGAGGGAGGGGGAGGGGAGAGTTAGGCGTTCGTCTAATGTCACCTTTGCCCAGCCTGAATCCTAACAACTCAGCCGCCTGTGGAAATATGTACTTGCTGCTATAGTGACATCAGCCCAGGGTTCGTGGACCATAAAGTGTTTCTCAGCAGCTATTAACTCAGTTACTTGAAATCCTGGCATCGAAAAAGGATTAAAACAGTTGTCCTACAGTAAATATTTCCTCTGTGTTTGGAAACTTGAGACGCCTCACGTGCAAATATTTGAACTGCGTGGCACCAGGAAGCACCACCAGCAGAAAAGCTCTCTGTCAGCTGCCAGTCAACTACAGAATTGAGTTTATGATTCAGAATGCAAAACCTCACTTCATAAAAGGAGAGCCACCTCACGACCCGAGCCTAAAGGCTGCTAAAGCGTTTTTCACAAGCCTTGGAGGCTCGTTGGTAGTGCAGCAGCTACAGCAGAGTCTAGACTCTGGAACAATGGCACAGCCACTGTGAAGGCAGGCTGGCTAGACCATGCCTGTGATTTCTAAAGCTTTTCAAATGAAGTCCTGTGATAGGCCGGAGGCATTTCAGGCCTAGGGGACAACAGGTATTTTAGGCCTTTATTTTGGTTCAGGCTTCGCTCTAATAATGTAGCCTACAGCATGCTTACAAAATATTTTATGAGTAGTACTTCATCAAATATACTCTGACGTGAGTAAGAATAGCCAGCCGGCCAATTAATATACACTGCAAAGTTAGTCACACAATAACAATTGCCTATATCGCTATTATTTCCTGATAAAATACAATAAATAGGTCCTTGTAGGAAAGTGCCTTTTTTGAATGGTCACCCCACAACTTTTGCTCTACTGTAGATGCTGATGGTTATGACTCAGAAAGTCCACCGGACCTACTAACCAGGCCCCAGTGCCAGTGCTCTCTCCCTAAATTGCTAAATGTGAATTGGTATCACCAACTGGCAAGTATGTTAACTCCCTTATAAGTCCCTATTATATGGTACCGGTGGTACCCAAGGCATGAGTATTAAAGGGGTCACCAGGGCCTGAAGCACTGTTTGTACCACCCTGAGTGATCCTAGTAAACTACTGACAGCAGGCCTGCCATTGCAGACTGCAGGAGCAATGTGAACTGCTCGAACTCAACTGTGCCTACACCATGTGTGGCAGTGCCAAAGCACTATCTTTAATGCATGTCAGTCACCTCTAAGGAAGGTCTCCTGGGCCCTGAAGGCAGGGTTCATTATATTAAAGATGTGGACATTTAAGAAGAAGCTTATATGTCCCTAGAGTGTCCTTTTCATTAAAGGCTGCTATACGTGACCAACAGTCCATAGGGTAACATGTGCTGTCACCTGGGCAAACCTGGGGGTGCTAGCTTCATTATGGTACCACCGAAGTTGGTCATGTTAAGTATCTAACAACGTGTCTTCTCACCCCTGACACATATTTTGTGTCAAGGGAGATGTGGCATGGACCTACAGAGCAAACTTAAAAGTTGCCCACCAAGTTACCTCAGTTTTCCTGTGCTCTGGCTTCAAGCTGCCACTGCCAAAACAGGAGTCTGACCCCCCTGGGCAGAGGTGTGAATGCTCCCAGAGTCAGGCCAAAGGCCTGGACTTCAAGAAGTTCACACTTCCCTCCCTCTGTCCCTCCCTCCCTCCCTCTTAGGAAGGCTAGTGATGTGACACAAAGCAGTAAGCTTCAAAGAGCACACCACCTCTGATATGTAAGCAGGCTGTCCCCCAGCGGAGGATAAAGGCCTCCACATGTCCCCAGGCACATTTGCACCCAGGCAAGCAGCAAAATTAGTTAGTCAGAAGGCGTACACCCCCAGAAGGCTAGCCACACCTCTAGGGTGGGCAGCCTGGTCTGTACCCTCGAGGAAGACTTCTTCCATCTTGAAAAAGGCTGAATAGGGGGTTCTGGGTACGAAAGGCAACACAACCCACTGGATGTGGTCACCTCAGGGGCAGATTAGCCGTTCAGGCTAGTAGTCCATTGGCTACTTGCACCCACACCCCTTTTACCCCTAAATATTGGATTTAAGGGGCACCCCTAGTACAAGAACCTCAGATCTGCAACAATTTGCAAAGGAATGACAAGAGAAGATCTGCATCTGCAACAACAAGAACCTGCACAACCCAAAAGTGTGATACTTTGAACCTGCGGCAACCTCAGCTGGAACTGCTTGACTGCAGCTACACCTGGACCAAAGGAACCCTTTGTAAGTCAAAGGCAAGACCAGACTCCCCTGGACTAGCGGCAAATCCCTTGCCCACCACGGGTAGAAAGCGCCTACTGAAACCAAAGAATCTCTGGCCATCAGGCCCTCCGAGGGATCGCCCAAAAGTAGATGGTCCAGTGCAGTGTGGGAAGGGTAGTCCAGCTCTCCATCAAGTTACAACTGGCTCCCACTACCCCAGGACCTTCGGAGGGAGAGATAGCTTCTCCTCCACCATACTGCTGTGAGGGCTTGTTAGTTTCACCACGTTTACTCACTACTGCAAACCAAGGGCATACCACAACACCTTCATCCAACATCATCAGAGGCTCCATTGTCAAGTTGTTCCTTTTTCAGCACCCGTGGCTTCTGCTTTCAGCACCAAGGACAGTCAAGACACTTCTGCACTCCAACCCCACCGGGTGCAATTGGTCTGACTGTCGCAGCTTGGTCCTGGGACCTCCACAACCATAACTACAAATGGGTTCCTCTGAACTCACCCTGCAAGTGACCAGGGCCCAGATTATCAAAGATTTAGCATCAGTATAGCATTGTTTTTGTAACACTAAACCAACACAAAACTTTTTATGTCATTCACGAACCAACACAAATAGGTATTTGCGTTGGTTTGTGTGCAAAGTAATGCAAAGCAGCGCAAAACGACACTTTGCATTACTTTGCATCAAGGGGGCGTTACATGGGTGGTACATGGGCATACCCGTGCTACCATCCATGCTTTATGACGCTAAACACTATCCTGAAACATCAGAAGAAAGTGTTTAGTGCCAAAAATTAACACCTTTGATAAGCAGGCACTAAAAGTAGAAATGTTTTTATTTCTCCCTGGTTTTCCAACTTTGCATGTGTGCTGCACTGTACAGCACACATACAAAGTAGGAAAAGCACTTCCACTTGTCTAGGCAGAGTATTGTGTACAGGAAGGCTACCCTTCTTGTACAAAACCTATGCTAGACTCACGCACACACCCTAGCACTGTGGCGCTAAGGTGTGAGTGTGGGGCACAGCAGTTGAAATCAACGCCAACGCTAGGAAGAGGGAAGGATAGTGCCATATGACTATGGCGCTCTCCTGCTCTCTCCTTGTCACGCAGCGCAGCATAGCACAGCTTTTTTGGCTGCTGCAATGTACTGTGTGACACCTTTCAGAAACTGGGCCCAAGTGACACTAAACCAACACAAAACTTGATTTTCCCCATTGACCACAACGGTAAAAGTTTGACAGCTTGAACTGCATTGAATTATTGTTCCTCTGAAAATTCATAACCTTGGTTATGTTTCTGATTTACGCTGTTTTGTTGTCTAAATTGAGAGAAAAATCAGATTTTTATAAATTGTGTTGGATTTCTTTCAAGTCGTGTCAATTATTGATCGTCCATGTTGGTACTCTCAAATACTTAACACGTGTTCCTCTAGTAAAGCCTTACCGCTCTCTGCCACACTACCAGGACTGAGGTAAGGATTTATTAATGTGAATCCAAAGGACCATCTTTGAGGTTTTGTGTGAGTGTTACACAGTGAAGCCTAACCAGCATCACTACATAATACCCAACATTCCTAGGGTCATGAAAAAAAGAATAGGTAGCTGGGTGCATGTGCCAAAAATCTCAGGTTAAACACTTATCTACACAGTACCGACTGCATAGGTCATCCTCAGCATGTTGTCAACATTGCTTGTATTTTTAGGGGTAATCAACCATGTAAATTGAGCAGGTATTGACACCTCAAATTGCACAGAAAACAACAGGGGTATGTTCATTAAACTAAAATAAGGAAAATCCCCTGCAGGTTAATGAAGGTTTTTAAAAATAAATATCAGAAATTCAGCACCACAGACAGCAGAAGTTCAGGCCAGAACAGTTTACACAGATCAGTCATTTAAAGTGAAAAAATATATATCTAAATCTTCCATCTCTGGTGTCATGACTGTCTTGTATCCTGTATGGCGCAAACAAATATAACAATAATAAACATCATGGATCAATCCTGAATCTTGGTGCAAATCTCCTTATCTTTTTAGATTTCTCCACCAATTCTCACCCTCCCCACCCATATATATATGGCAAACACCATTCACCAATCAATGGGAAGGGGAATTAACTCCAAGCATCATTTTAAACAAGCATTGACAAATCCACCCGGTCTCAACCTCTTGCTTTTCCAAAGTTTGTTGCTGATGTTCAACAGCATTGGGCAAAAGAGAAAAAAATAATTGATGCCAAGGCTGAACAACACTGACAAAAAATAAAGTCAACATTCACCCCCAGTGTGATGACGTATGCGCAGATGCCATGACTCACCACACATGCACACATTTCATGACAAGGTGAACATTTTTTTATGTATTGTTCCAGAATGGCAGCTTCCCATCTTGAAAAGGTTAGGACCCGCATACATTTTTAAAGACATTTGAAAAAATATGGACTTGGGAGGGGTGAGAGAGCAACCAAGAAATGTTGGGCTGTAAAGGTCGCTAAAGAATGGAGGAGGAGACAAGAAAGATGCGAGAGAGCAGCGGAGATGTGTTCCAAAAAAAGCAAAGTCAACCAGGATGCAGGTGTGTATGAGAAGCAATGGAAAAGCTGGGAGGGGAACACCATCACAGAGAGAGCTGAGGAAAGGTATGTGAAGTGAAAAGCAGCACACAAAGGAAAGAGAGCAAGAAAGCACATTCACTCCCACAAATTCATGAAGAGAAAAAAAAATACGTAATTACTTGGTTGGAAGCAGTGGTAGGCTACAACTCATTCAATTAAAAGATGTAAAGAATGTAAAGGAGCTATGCTCCAGGGAGGGACAAAGAAGAAGAGACAGGAAAGACTTAGAATAAGAAGCAAGAAAACAAGATTGACAAGAAAGTAAATGTGCACATTGATGCGATCTCAGAAAGAGCTGCTAGTAGCACTCTCCTTGTTGTTAATATGAAAAACCTCTAAAGTAGATTGTAATATTTTCGTATTTTCAAAATATTTGTATTGTATTAGTAGTGAAATTCAAAGAAAGGATGCATGTTTTCAGGGTATATGAGAACTAGTATGTTCAGCCAAGTTATGTTTCTCAATTACTTCACGGGTCATCTCACTTTTGCAAGGTATTTTCAAAAATACCACAAATATCAAGAAGTTTTTTGTTTTTTTTTAAAGCAGAAAATGGTGTTTTCTCTATCCCCAACCTCCTCATGCTGCCCAACTAACTTGGATGCTGCTCTGTCCAACCCTGACCTGCGTGCTAACTTTATTTTTACACATTCCCATGATTTTAAAAATTTTTACTTTACTGTTTCTACACAAACGTGTCAGAACAATAAGGTAAAAAAATGCCCACTGATGCGTCATGACAGTCTATGCATCATAATGCATCTTGGAATGGTCTACAAGACAGCTACCATGCACGTTTATGCATTGCGATCCATGGGCACTGGTATGTCTATCCACTTGGACACACTTGTCTTCTAAAATTCCAGAAGAGCAAGTTGCTTACCTATGGTAATGCTTTCTGGTTAATACTCTATCTAACCACAGAATCATCACCTGATGAATTTCTTCAGTCTCCAGACTAGAGCCAGAAAACTAAAAAGCAGGGCTCCTGTGTTCCAGGAGGTGACACAGTGTGACTCAAAGTGACGAATGGAGCTGCATATAAGCATTACCCAGGTGCGCTGCTATCAGTTGTTTTCATAAACTGTCAAGGCATCCGACATAGAGCCTATCAGCAAATTGAATGAACCATTGTACAGATTCCTAAACTAGGATCTTTTTAGAAGGAAGAGAAAGTATGAGAGAATGTGGGTTTGGGAGGGCGGTGAAGAATCTGCAGTTAGATAGAGTGTCAACCAGAAAGAGTGTTACCAAAGATAAACAACTATTTTCTGGTGATAGGTTCTTTTAACTACATATTCTGTACTGTGCAAATAGAAACCAATTTAGTATCTCCTAAGATGGTAGGTGTGTGGAATGGCTCACACTAAAATTCCTGCTGGCACGAGCAGGTAACATGCCTATCTTAACTTCCTGGATTGTCGAGGCAGTGGTGCTTCATGAATGTGTGTGCTGGTACCCACCTAGCTGCCTGACTGATATCCAGGATTGGCACTAGACATTCCAATGCATTGGTAGCAGCTTTGGGCCTAATGGAGTGTACCCTTCGACCTTCTGGAGGCTACCTTTTGATAAATGTCCAGTGAGAGAAGGTTGCTTTCTGCACTGCCTTGCCCTTCTTCACCCCATAGAACGCTACAAAAATTGATTGTTCACTCAATATTCTTTGCTACGATCCCTTAAACAATTGAGCTCTTTTGAGGTCCAAGCGATGCAGTTTCTTCTCCTCTTTCGAAGGAAGAGTCAGGTGCAGAGCAAAGAAGGCCAACAGGGTGATGGATTGTTCAGCATGAGAAAATGTCACCACTTTTGCTAGGAATGGCGCTCGAGTCCTAAGCACTAGTTTGTCCGGAAAAATATGTGGTATAAGGCGGATGGACCAAAGGGCCCTGAAGTTTACTTACTTGGCGTGCAGATGTCATCACAATCAAAAAGACACTTTTTAAGGTAGTTAGGTGCAAATGGAAACTGTGCATTTATTCAAATAGGTCTACATCAGAAACATGAGAAGCAGATTTAAGTCCCACTCTGGCATTATAAATGGTTTAGGTGGAAACATATGCTGTCAACCTTTTAGGAAATACATCACAACTGGTGAAATTGAACCTAGATGGTTTGTCCAGCAAATGTAAAAAGACCAAAACGGACGACAGGTAATCATTTTCTATGCCCAGAGCAAGACCTTGGTGGACCAAAAACAAAGTAAACAACAACAGATCTGACAGTTTTGCCCACAACTGGTGGGTACTGCATAAAGACACAAACTTTGTCCCAGTGCCCTGCATACACAGATTTTATTGAAGGATTCCTGGCTTCCAAACTGGCATCTGCAGTGTCATGTGAGTAGTAATGACTGGACCTTGTTGGCTCCTGAAGAACTCTGTAGAACTGTGACATAACTGTTTGGGTGTGGTGACTGGATTTTAGTTTTAGAATGTTTGCTCTTGCACGCAGAAGAGTAAAGACGTGTAAGACCAAGCTCCATGTGTGGCATGTTCATATAAGAGTACCCAAAGCTGGGGAAGACTCTACAGCATCCACAACCTCAGGAGGAACATCAAAGAAGTTCAACTATCACCGCTCAGTCTCCACACATGGAGGTGCAGAGTGAGGCATCAGGCATTCCTCCGGAAGTGGCAGCCTAATCAGAGGATGGATGCTGAAGCCCAAAGGTTCCAGGTACCACACTTTCCTGTTGTAATCTGGCACAACCAGGATGACTTGGGCTTGCTCTTTCCTGATCTTCTTCAGAACTTAGGACAGGAAAGGTAGCAGCGGGAATGCATACAAGAATCCCATGCTCCACCTACTTGGAGCAAGTCTGATAGAGAGAGCCTTTTTGGAACTCCAGTGCATGAAAGTGCTGACATTGCACGTTCTCTGCGATGGTGAAGAGAACAAGCATAGGCTTCTCCCCATTGTCTTAAGATGTCCGGTGGCACCTCCAAGTGCAACAGCCATTTGCAAGCTACTAGATTCCACTGGTTGAGTGTGTCCGCCCTGGCAATTAAATATCCCACAAAGTGGTGAACAGCTAGACAAATCCCTTGATTCACCCAGCTCCAGAGAAAAGGGGACTCTTGGCCAATGACCCGGGACCTCGAGCACCATATGGTGGTAGTGCTGTCCCTGAGAACCCGCACCAACCATCTCTTGATAAGGGGCAGGAAGGTTTCCCCTGCAACACCAACTAAACTGATGTGGAAGTGGACCTCTAAAAGAGGCCTCTCCAACCCAGTAGCAGCTCATCCATCACCACCTTCAAATCTGGGTGGGGTAGGGAGAGGGGTCTGCTGCTGGTCCAATAGCGGTTTAGCATCCACCAGCACAGATCATTTTTAGTATCCTCTGACACCTGAATGACATCTGACAGGTTCCCTTGGTGCTGGGCCACTGAGACTTCAGATCCCACTGCTAAGTTCACTTGTGCCACTTGGCATGGTCAGCAAGCAATATACAAAAGGGTAGGAGGCCATGAAGCCTCAGAGTCATCTTGATTGAGTCCCAAAACAGAGTCTGAAACAGCAGGATCATATCCCAAATACCCTGCACTTGTTGGTTCAGAGAAAAACTTAAAAGCGTACTACATGTCCAGGACGGCTTTGATAAAGGGAGCCTCTGCAAAGGAGTTAGGCTTGACTTCAGCAGGTTGACTAAGAAATCCAATGATGTCAAGAGATTTGCCACCCTCTTCAGGTGGTCCTCAACCAAATGTGGTAAACTCACCTTCATCAGCCAGTCATTGAGGTTGGACGAGACTGATACAACCAACATCTGAAGATGGACAGCAACCACCACAATCACCTTTGTGACCACCCAAAAGGGTGCTAGTGAAGCCAACAGGGAGCACGGAAATAGAAATGGCTTGTGACCCACCTTGAATCTCAGGTAGCATCCGTGGGCCTGGAGTACCATGATGAGAAAATAAGTGTCCAGCAGCTCCAGCGTCACCATCCAGTCTCTGGGTTCCAGGACGGATAGAACCTGGTCAGGGGGGGCATTTTAAATTTGTCCTTGAAGAGGAAGGCATTGATAGGGCAAAGATCCAGGATAGGAAGGAGGCCTCCTTTGTCTTCAGCAGAAAGAAGTAGTAGGAAGAGCACCCAGTCCCTACTTTGGAAGCCAGCAGATCCTGCACTTCCTGGCATACAATGGACACATGGTCATCCGAGAAGTGGTCCAATGTACTTGGCAGGTGCGGTGGGTCGAACAGTAATGGCTGGGTGTAGCCCCGCTGGTCAATCTGTAGGACCTATCTGTCAAATGTAATGTGTTGCACCTCTGCAGAAAGTGTCTGATACTGCCTCCTATCAGATGGCTGTGTGCAGTCAAAGGGTGCATTAAAGGGGTTTTGAAGTTGTGGCTGCAGGGGTAGAGGACTAGACTGAGTGCAGCCTTTGCTGGCCAGGCAATTGTCTGTTTGAGGGCATTGCCCTGACATCAAAAGGGCTGGGAGTCCTGCTGTAACATGGTCGATTCAGATGTTATTAATATGCCAAGCCCTGTCATATCCCAGAAAAAAAGTAAAATTGTTGGGAAATTGCCTGACAGAAGGTGAAAGCCCCAAAGAGTATGTTGTCGCTTTCCTTAGAAGGTTCTAGAAAGAGTCCACCTTTTCAACAAACAGGTGGGTACAGTCGAAAGGCATGTCCCTTAAAAACACGTGGATATTTATAGAGAAGACAGTGAACATCATTCATGTGTGGTGTTGAAGCATCATGCTGGTTTCCATAGTCCTACTCAGACAATCTGTGGTTTCCAGGTCGAAGATGATGACTAATTTGGTGGCAACATGACCATCTTGAATGATTTGGACTAGGATAGAATGTAAGACCACTGAGACAACAGAAAATATCTCATCCACCTTGTCATATGGTGCATGAGTTAGCAACTGAGCACAGCTTGCATTGACCAACCTCAAGGCAAGGATGGTTGAGGAGAACATTTGCTTACCAAATCAGTCTATGTGTTTTGACTCACTGACGTGATGAGTGGGTAAGAACAAAATAGGGCTAACTCTACTAGTGGATGCCTGTACCACCAGACTTTTAGGGGTTTGATGCTGAGTTAAGATGTGTAGGCCGTCTGTAGCATGTCAATTGTGGGAGGTAACTTGTCAATTAACTGCGGGCCAGAACATGGCTTAGCCCAAATACCTAACAGTGTGTCAGTATGGGCTTTGCTGAAAGTCATAAAACATTAAATCAGGGCCTGGCCAGGCTGCAGGCCCTCTTTTTAACACATTTGTCTTTACCTCCATGGTGGAGAGATAGAGGTTCAGAACCTCACCAGTCCTTCTAATCTGTTGTTGGTCCAGATGAGAAACTAGCCCATTATCAGGTGAGGTGTCCAGACCACTGACATGCTGTAGGTGTATGTACCAGTTGTCATCGTAGGATCAGGGAAACTCTTCCTCATATCCACCATAGTCGTTGCCATATGACTGTCTCTCATCAGAGTCTCAGCCAAAAGGTTGGAGTAATGTCTATGGAAGGCTGAGCAGTAGTGTAAACATACCTGAGTCTGACGGATTCAGTACAGACTGCAGCACATTAAGACATGAATGTAGGCTTCGTCCATACAAAGCCAGCTTGGAGTTGGATACTATGATGGATTGTGGGTTCTCCTCTGGCACTGTGGTGTTGGTGCAGTCTCTAATGCTTGAGGGGCCATCATAGATTTCACATCAGTCTCGATGTCTATACAGAAACCAAAGTGGGTTGGAACCAATATGGCACCAAGGGCACATCCTCCAGTGGTAATCCTTTCAAAAGAATTCAAACTGCTACAACATTGCAGATGAACCAGGAAACCTGTGGTGTATGGGGACAATGAATGGAATCAGCTTCTTGGTGGAATAGGAACATCATCAGGAGGGACAGTGGTGCCTTTGCACTTCCTCTAGAAAAATTAGGGCAGCAGGAAGTAGCTGAGTCCCACTTGGTCTCGTTATGTTTTTTCGTTGACTTTCCTGAAGACTTTCACAACAAGGAAGATCTGCCTCTGTAACAACTTCGAAGCAGGAGTGGGTCTGCACTCTTGAATTTGATGTGGAGCAGGAAAGGCACAGAGCATTTTAGTGCTTCGCCACATAAAGCTTTTTTCATGTTGTCAGATGGCTTTTGGATTCTTCTGGATCATTTGTCAAGTCTTAGAGTTGTGTGCCAAAGTCAAGCACCAGTGGCACACCTCATGGGAAATGTCACAGACATCCATTTGGGACAGTCCGACAAGGTTTAAATCCAGCAATTTTAAGGGGTGAGATGACCTTTGCACATTGGAAAATTTGGAAGCAAATCTCTTCCCAAAGTAAAGAAGGAGCAGAGCTCTGGATCTGTGTCTCATGGCATAGGAAGAAAGGAACTGACGCCAATGAGCATATATGGCACTTATATACAGCTCAATCATCACTGCATCGCCATGGAATCACACAGCGCCACCTATCAACACACAGGATCACTGCTTTTGAGTTTTCCAGATCCAGTCTG
The DNA here is from genome assembly GCF_031143425.1 of Pleurodeles waltl. Classification (NCBI taxonomy): domain Eukaryota; kingdom Metazoa; phylum Chordata; class Amphibia; order Caudata; family Salamandridae; genus Pleurodeles; species Pleurodeles waltl. The sequence continues at coordinate 637,840,650 of NC_090446.1, read as the reverse complement.
GCGTCTGTGCAAATTCACAAAGTGAGGAAATGCGGTTGGAAGTATACATTAGCTATTAGCTTTGGCAGTTTCCTGTTTGAGGTGTACTGACACAGCTGTTGGAAGCATTAGTACCAGGATTCTGTTAGGAGCTAAACATAATATCAAAAAATTGGGACTTAGCCATCACTTCCAGTACCTCTGGAGGCCATTTTGACAAGGTGCAATCAAACCTCAAGATGCTCTCATCCAGGTATTATGGGTACCAAAACAAGAACTCTCATTCCAATAATTTAAAAACAACAAGATGCTCTCGTCCCTTTTCGCTGGAACCAGAGGTGCAAAATAACAATGTTGGAGTTCAGAAAGTGAATGAGCAATAAAGATACAAATACGTTTTGTTTTCACTATGTCATATTCAAAGGCACAGGTCAAATTTCATGCTATGTCCTCTGACAAACTGTTGCGTAATCTTTTAGCATTGAGATTTATATTTACTTTTCTTTGACTGCAAAGTGCGAAAATTATGTTAAATCAACAACGTGACAATCTTGTTAGGGTGCAGGGAGTATGAAAGAAAAAACTGTAGGATGTCATTTTTTTCTAACAGACATGTAAATACCTGTAAATGAACTGTACAAATATTTAACACATATTTCCGCAGTTAAGAAAGCTCACTGGAAGCACATTTTTAATTCTGAAGTCTGAGTGTAACAAAGATTTTAATAGGCTCAGAAGAAATCAAAACATTTTGCTTGGTGATGCTCAAATGGTAAATATGTTTGCTGAAACCCGTTTTCCGCATGCTATTGTGCACTATTTATCTTTACCAATAAAGCTGTACGTCTCTGCAAGTTTGGTAGCCATTGTGCTATCACATCATGCTTTAGTATAGTAAGATATTTGGGAGAGTGTGCATCTTAAGTGCACAACCAGCTACATACTACTCCTTTATAGCCCTCTTTCAAAAAGAGCATGGCTCATTTACTATACTAGTTCTTTGTGAGGCTTGGATTTTTCACAATCCCAGTGACTACGGCGATGTAACATTGATGGCAGCAACCCTGCTCTGAAAATAGTTCCTGCTCTCATCCGGTTCTTATGGGTACTAAAAAACCCATTTCCGATCATTTGAAAACTTAATCAGGAGTGAACTGGTTTACCAAAAAGTTTTCAAGTCTCCCAAGATGGCCGTATATCCAAGCAGTATTTCCGCATGTTAGGATCCGGAAGCAGAACAATATTATATATAGGCGTTCTGTGCATAGGGTGCCTTTGGCACCAGCGCTACTGACTAACGGCATTCTTCGACATTGTACCAATCTCATATCTAGATGTGAAATGTTAATGACTGCCTGCAGTCCTATAATTTTTCTCAATGTAGGCCAGAGTCGGTTACTAACAAGGCCCGGTCACATTTGTGCCCAGAAAGAGAGCTCACGTGATGCACAATCCCAGACACGAACAGGAGAAAGCTGTTCCATACTGCACATTGCAATTAGCATCAAGCAGAAGAAAATCTTCCCTCACGACCGTTTCAGCTAGAGGGGGAAAATCTAGCACTGGAAGGGGTATTCCCACAAAAAGTGAACTCTATACAGTGAAGCTGATCTCTGCCAAGAGGTGGAGAAAACAGGAACTGGTTATATGGTTAGTGCACCAGTGGGTAACAGGGCTAAGTGCAGAATTGCAATCTCAACTGTGGATCCCGCTCAAAGGTCATCTGGAGAAGCTTTCAGCAGAAAGAGCAGATTAACATGGTAAAGGAGGCTGTTGTGGGAACTTACCACAAATAGCCAAAACAATAACATTTTGGAAGGTCGCCATAGCGTCTTAAAGCTGAATTTCGAGCCACCTCTTCTCTCTCAAGATGACAAGCAGGAGAAGCAGCGGAAGGTTTGTTTCAGACGTGAGTGTTTTCAGTTGAACACAGCAAACAAGGCAGTTGAAATAAGGAACCACAAATGTTGAGGTCCTTTTGCCAGTAGCCAGCTGTAGGGGAGTTGATCAGGAAGTGTTTGGATTTCTCTGATGCTTCTAGCTGAAGTTTTAGCCAGGAGAATAATTGTCTCCCTAGAAAGCATATAGAGAGAGGCCTCCTGAATAGGTTTAAAGAGGCTTTTCATGAGGGCACCAAGGATGATGTTGAGCTCCCAGGCTGGATGGCATTTGGCAAACGGAGGACAGGTGCAGAAATGTCCTCTCAGATTCTTTTTCCAATACACAAGGCAAACTAGGTACTATTGGGCTTCTGGAGAAAGCAGCCAGTGGAACTCAGATTGAGTAATATTTGAGGCCAGATTCTGCCCGATGAAGTCATTAAAGAAGTATTCCACGTGGACGCAACATCAGTAGATCTATGTGATGATCAGCTAACCAAATGCAAAGAGAATCAGGAAATGTGTCTTAGGTGTGGAAGTTGCTCTTGCTGCTAGCAGTCTGAAGCTGACACGGCCAGGCAATGAACTGTGGAGATGTTGGATCTTAGTGCACAACTTTGCCCTGGCTCCTAGAAAAGAAGACATGCAGTTGCTCTGAAAAGATTTAGAATGTCCACTAACAGAAAACAGATATTAGTGCACCAAAACTCTTGCTCAAGCCAGAGCAATCACATGAACTTGCCCAGATTTCATCAGAATGCACAAAAACTCTGGAAAAGGTGGAATCGGTGAAAGGCATAGGCAATAATCCCTGACCAAGGAATACATAATACTTTCAAAATTGTCCCCCATCCCCTTTATGCTCCATTTGAACAAAATCTCTTTTCGAAGCAAAAATGCATTTCTTCTTTTTGATGTACAAACTGAACTTGTTATTAAGTAATCAAGTGATGTGAAATGCTCGAACAAAAGAGGAGCATCTGACATATCTATTAGGATGTCACAGATCTGACTCCTCTGGAGACAGATATCTGACACAGACACACCTCCCTTTGGGTTTGATCCTGCCAGCTGTCTTTGTCTGCCATTTTGGATGGAAGTCTAGGGGTGTCGATAGTACCATTGCAGTTGGTAAAGGGGAAAATTCCCAGAAGGGAGTTGATAGAAGACCCTTCAGCCATGTAGTTAGAGTCTGTACGATTGGATTTTTTATATATTGTAGGGTGCCAAGGGAACAGTCTGTCTCAGTATCTAAGGGAACAGTCTGTCTCAGTATCTACACTGATTGTCTGTATGGTGTCAACATGTTTACCAAATAGGTGTTGGTAATCGAAAGGCACAGCAAAGAGCCTGGATTAATTTTCTGGGACAAGAGAAGGGCTCCTCAGCGAACCACGTCTCTGCAGCACCACTCCTGTGGACATTTGATGGAAATTGTTTTTCGACACTTCAAGTGAAACATCAGTGAGCACTGAGAACACTAATTAACCTTCTTGGAAGTGAGCCTGGCTTGCTTTCTATAGTCATCAGACAGCTTTTCCAAGAGTGTTGACATAGCTGCCCATTGATGAACAAAGTTTGTATTTGGTATCAACAAGGCTGAAGAAAGGGAAGCCAAAAACTGGGCCATCAGAGTAGAGACAAGTGAGCTACGAATTTGGTCTTTGCTGGGTATTTTCCTCTACAAGGTATGTGCTTTTGAAGCCTTTTAGGTGGGAGTTTTTAGGGTCTCAGTGGATGAGGCTTGGACCAAATCCAATTTACGCTTTTTCACCTTGACAGGCAGTTTTTAATAGTTTAAGCTCATAATTGCTTACACTTCACCACACATAGTACCAGATTTATAAAAGTGTTGAATTGCAGTTGTGTCTCACACAGGCACCACAACACAAAAGTCAAATTTAACAAGCAAAACAAGGCCACTTTGTGCAAGATGGGGTGAAAATCACAAGTTCAGGCTGAACGCAATGGAGTGCAAGCCGGATACAGGGACCAGGTTAGTCTTGCTGAAAGAGTTACCTTCATAAGTCCATTGTGAAGAGTTCTGTTTGTGGTGCGGGGGCACCACGGGCTGTTGGTGCTGTGGCGCGAATTTCAGCTCTTGCGTCACTGGTGGTCGCTGTGGCATTAAGAGTCAGGTTCACTGGAGCTTCGCATTGGCGGGTGGCACAGGTGGCAAGATCTTAACATGAACAGGCCTGTTCACAGGATTGTAGAGTCTAAAACTTCAGGATTTCTCCTTTTCTTGGAGAGGAAGCTTACCTGATGCCATATCAAGGGTCCAAGATCGGAGGGGCACCTTTTGGAGTTCAGAAACTCACTCCAGCAGCGGCAAGCAGGGCTCAGGCATTTCCAGATGCAGGCCCAGGCAGCAAGTCAGCTAGGCAAATGCAGGGAGGCCTTTGGAGCTTGTTATGTCCCTCTAGTTCAGAACATGTCAGTCAGTAGAACCTTGGCATCACTTCAGCTGAGAATGAAGGGTGTGAGTCCAGTCTTCCTTCTCAGCAAGCAGGGCAGTAGACAACATGGCATGAGAATAACAGTACTTCTGACAGAAGAGCAGCACAGCATAGATCCAGTAATGCACTAAAGAGTTGGGTCTAAGGGTCCTATATTTATACTTGGTACCAGCTTTGAAGTAGGAGAAGCTTCTAGAACTTTCCACCCCAGAGGTGTGTGGAATTTCCTGCCTCCCTGTCCTGGACCCAGCTTGTCTGGAGACAGAAAAGACTAGTGGCAAATCCGTTGTAAGTGTGCTCAGGCAGAGCCTTTGTGATGTGCAAGTGTGGTAGGTGACAGCCCTGCCACCTTATCAAGTCAGAAATGGCCCATCCTCCCAACATCTATTCCCCCTTTGTCTCACTGTCTGGGAACAATGCACAAAGACCAGCTGCCAGCTACACCTAGTCATGGGACCCAGGATACAGGCTGCAGGCGCCACATGGTTGGGCAAGAAAATGCCAGCTTTCTAAAAGTGGCATTTTCAGAATTGTGACTTAAAAATCTGACTTTACTAATAAAGAAGGTTTTAAAGTACAATTCGTTAGACACCAAACTTGTTATTCCCACATGCTCCTAATTGAAAGTTATCTCTTATTAAATGTAGTAAGGTAACCCAATGTTACACTAGGGGAAAGGCAAACTTTGCAGTAATGAAAAACAAATTTTAGAGTTTTTCACTACCAGGACATGTAAAACCTAAAAGTACATGGCCAACGTTTCAAAAACATTGCACCCTCCCTATGGGTTAAGGGCCTACCCAAGGGGTGATATATGTGTTAAAAAGGAAGGTTTAGCCCTGGTAAAAGGTTTATCTTCCCAGGTCGAATTGGCAGTTTAAAACTGCACATACAGGCTGCAATGACAGGCCTGAGATATATTTACAAGGCTACTCTAAGTGGATGGCACCATAAGTGTTGCAGGCCCACTAGTAGCATTTAATTTACAATCCTGGGAACATGTAGTACAACTTTACTAGGGACTTACAATTAATTTCTAAACCAATCAATCAATAGATTTGTAGAGTGCTACTAGTCACCCGTGAGGGTATCCAGGTGCTGGCAAAGTCGAGTTGGTTATCTGAATAGCCAGGTCTTCAGGGACTTTCAGAACTCTAGAAGAGATGGGGAGGGCCATAGATGAAAGGGTAGCTAATTACATGTTTTTGATGCTAGGTAGAAGAAGGAGCGACCTCCACATCTGCTACGTTGGAAACTGGGGGGGGGAGAGGGGGAGGTGAGGGTTAGAGGGGAGGGGCGCTGATGGAAGTTCAGGTGGTACTTCAAGTAGGCGGGTCCGCCATTGTGTAGGGTCCTGTATAGGACTTGAACTGGCCTCTTTTCTGTGCAGGAAGCCAGCTGAGTTCCCTAAGGTAGGGGGTGACGTGGATTCATCTAGGAAGATCTATGATGAGTTTGGCTGCAGTGTTTTGGATGGCCAGTAGTCGGTGGAGGAGGTGAGTTGTGATCCCTACGTACAGAGCATTGCCGTAGTCTAGTCAGTTGGAGATGAGGGCCTGGGGAATGGTGCATCAGCAGCTCTGGGAGGAGCCATTTGATTATCTTACCAAACATGCAGAGGATGAAGAAGCAGGAGACAGAGTTGTCATGGTTAGCTTGTTGTCCAGAATGATGCCTAGGTTCCTAGCATGGTCAGTGGGGGTAAAGGTTGGTCAGTGTAGGAAGCTAGCCCTTCATGTGGTATGTGAATACTGTGTAATGGGTCCAGGGGTTCCCCAGGGAGTGGATAGGGCTTGCTATACAATACCAAAGTGCTCAATTTAGGAGTAATGTGGTCGAGCAGCCTAAGGCTTAACAAAGAGGAGTGTAAGACATCTGCAAATACACACAATAGTTAATAAATGAGACACACGACTCAAGAAGGAGATCCACAACAATTTATATAAATAGCAAGTATCTTTATACATGTTTAAGCATCAAAGAAAAATCTTTCAGGTAAGTATATTATTATGTAGGGATTCTTTTCACTTTAACAAGTGGACACAGTGCAATTTCTGAGTTCTGTAAAGTTATCCTATACAAGAAAAAACAAGTTCAGAAAGCAGGTACTGTTTGATGACTTACGGGACCAATCTCCGAGACTTAAGGTGAGTATTGAAAAAGGGTCAGGACCACACAACACGTCACTCCAGGCGGCATTGCGGCGGCTGGGTGCAGAGGTGTAGAATTGCCTCAGGTGCTTGGTCTTGGTGGTATATTCGGAGAGGGAGAGGATGAGTTTTGTGTCATGCGCATAGGATATGATGTTGAGTCCTTGGATTTTGGCGATGCTGGCAGAGGTGTCATATGTGTTGAAGTGGGTGGGGCTGAGTGAGGATCCTTGGGGCACTCCACAGATGATTTCCTTGTGTTCGGAGGTGAAGGTGGGGAAGGCAGACTTTTTGTGTTATTCAGGTGAGGAAAGAGGCGATTCATCTGAGGGCGGCTCATTGGATGCCTATGTTGTGCAGCCTTGGGATGAGTTTGTGGTGGGAGACTGTATTGTGAGCTGCTGAAAGGTCTAAGAGGATCAGAGCTGTAGTCTCTCCTCTGTCAAGTATGGCTCAGATGTCATAGGTAGGTGCAATGAGGGCTGGCTTGCTGCTGTAGTTGCTGTGGAATCTGGATTGGAAGGACTCAAGTAGGAGGTCCCATTCAAGATGTTAGGAGAGTTGTTGGTTGATGGCTTTTTCTAATACTTTTGGTGGGAACAGGAGCAGGGAGATCAGCCAGTAGTTGTTGAATTTGCTGTGGTCTGACACTGTTTTTTTTTTAGTAGGGCGTTGATTTCTGCTTGTTTCCAGTCCTCGGGGAAGGTGGCCATGGCAATTAAGGTGTTGAACAAGGTGGCTGACTAAATGTGTCAATTTGGTGTAAGCCAATTTCATTATGTTTAAAGAAGAGTGCACAAGCCCTTCAGCACTGGCTAGTAGTGGTAAAGGAGGGTGAAGGCAAAACGTTTGGGGTGACCCTGTAGAAAGGGCCAAGTCTCACATGACCACCCGCCAGCCAAAAGCCAGAGTAGACTAATAGCTTGATGGGCTTGCCTACTTACGGGCTAGAACATGGACGAAGACCCTCTTATGAAGTGGCACTTGTCAGTTCTATTGGATCCCTTCTGAACTTGGTTAGCTCCTCAAATGTGGACCCCATCTATGCAACTCCTAAACTTAACTTACACCCTAGTAGGCAGACAGTACCACCATGGCCAACAAAGTGATGTAGCCCATTCCACCCCTTGGATCAGACTTCTGTCCCAACCGAAGGAAAATTCTGCCCATAAGGACATCAACCAACAGAGGCCATCCAGGGTTCTGTGGCCTCTGAGGTTTCTCAGAGTGGAAGGCAACAGCCCTGGGTGGTAGGCACACTTATTCCACTCTCAGTCCAACCATGTTCCACCGTGGTATCTTGAGATTGGATTTTCAGCCATGGTCTCTACCTGGAGGTTAAACAGGGGACAGGGGTGAATCCTACCTCACCCTACTGCTGCGGAGAAACCAGTGATTCCATTGCCTTGGTCTGGCTAGCACCAGTGTCCCTCAAAGCAGTGACAGGGATCCCATTCCCCTTCACTTGGTGGAAGGGACAACTTACACCCTCAGGGGTCACCAGTTCACCCTCTGAGTCAACGTCCCAGCTAAGTGAGATCATGGCATGGTTTATGACCTGTCCCTTGGGACTGCATACTCCTAAGGCCACAATGGCCACCCCTGTAGAGTTCCCACCAGTGGGTGGTTTCTTAGAACAGACAGAGTTGCCCCTGCATTCAAAGCAGAGGGTTTGGAAATGGGGTGCTCTGGCCCACCGCCCACCAGAACTTTCCCTCTACTTCTCAAATGGGGCTTCTGAACCCTTTCACCCATCTTACTCTGGGTCTTGTTTGGGTCATCTTTAACCTCTCTGTCACTCTGATGTGGGGGAACCTGAACCACTCTTCTTGGGGCCATTCCCAGATACCTTCTTGTGGACCCTGGGGCTCAGCCAGATGTCTGCCTCCCTGGTAAGCTTTCTGGGGTCAGTGGGATTGCTATCATTCAGGTGTTGGCACATCTCTACAAAGGAAAGATTCAACATATGCTCTGTTGCCATCAGATTATACTTCCCTTTCTAATCGTTCACTTCACTGCCCTTAACCAACCATTTACTGTCTTGCAAAATGAATCTACACAAACTATCCGGGTCTGATGGGACAGCTTGAGGCTGTCCCTGAACTTCTGCCTATACTTTTCTGGGGTGAGGCAGTAAACGTCCTCACAAGTGTGCTCTTCATTGGGGGGGTTATCACATTGTGTCCCCTTTTTGCTATTGCCAGTAGTGCATCCCTCCCTTCGCTTGGTACGTGCCTCCAGAGACTGACATCCCAATCCTCCTCAGAGACCCTATGGAAATCTCCGTATCAACCTTACAGGCTTCAAACCATTTTGTTTTGTTATGTCACTGATGTTTACAAGGCTATTTAAGTGGGTGGCATAACAAGTGCTGCAGGTCCTCTAGTAGCTAATTTACAAGTCCTGGGCATGTGTAGTTCCACTTTACTGGGTACTTACAAGTAAATTAAATGTGTCAGTTGGGTGTAAGTCAATTTCACCATGTTTAAAAGATGGAGAGTAAGCACGTCAGCACTGGTTAAAGTGATGAAGTGTGCAGAGTCCTAAAAAACAACAAAAACACGTTCAGAAAACAGGAGTATGAAGGAAAAAGTTTGGGGATAATCTTCAAAAAAGGGTCAAGTCCAACACCAATATCCGGCACAATCAGAAAATTAAAAATATGTACAAAATGACTGTTGACAGAATAATATACAACCCGTTACTAAAACAATATAATAAGCATTCTCGAAATGCAAGACTTCTATCCATAGGGCTTGTCGCAAGAGTAACTAACTCAAAAACACTTGCCTATAACAAAATACTAATGTTAAGGCTTTAACAGTGTAATCACAATCCAACCTTAAAAGCCTATTTGCTTTTGTGTGTGCCTTTCCAATAAATATGTATAGTCATTGTCATAAAATTTCTGTATAAACAGATCAGGAATATAGCCTTCATCAATGGTGTATCACCGGAGCCAAATCAGTCCTGATGTATTGTGTAAACTGTCCCATTTACAGAGCGAAATCCCATATCACAGTTGTGCTTCTTAAAGCTCTGTTATATGTTGATTACATGAGGTTTGGAGCCAGTTTAACTGCCAAGCCAGACCTAAAAGTTTTTCTACTGTAGTCTGACATTTAACCCTTGTCATACCACAGGCATGATTGTATGCAAGCCCTGCCGTTAAATCTGCATGGTCTTCGCATAACTAATTTTCAGCAAAATTGGCTATGCAGATACCCTACACCAAACCTGGGACAAACACAGGAGTAATTCTTCAGTCTGTTCCTTAAGTTACAGAGTTCAGTTCATTCCATAATAACTAACTTGATTGTCCATGAATAATCCATGTCTACACCGCCAAACTACACTTTGAATTGTTGGAGGCCAGGTTGCTTAGATGAGTGCAACTGTATGGCCAATGAACTGGGCCCCATAGGATTCCAAGAGCGGTTTTCTCTCTGAGAAACTGAAGTTCCTTACGTGCATTACTTAAGGATTGCTTACATACTACAAAAATGCAAATCACATATGTACCTTAACATTAATTTGGTTATGCACCTGAATGCAGCCCAGTAAAGCCTTAGCATAGCATTATTGCAAACGTACATGCACTTCAAATGAGTTTCTATACTGTTATCCTATGTTGTATACTGCACATACATTTTAGCTGAACTACTCTAGTAAGCATAATGTCACTCTGAAGTTGGCACATCAAAGGGAAGATTTCAGGAAGTAGTAGAATCAGCCGTTGCTGGCGATACATATATAATTCCATCAAAGTCTTCTTGCCTTCTTTCCAGAAGAATAGCCTGGAAACTTTACATTTGAGGGTTTCAGTTTTATCATTGCTCTTGCTTCTATTCAGCTGCATTAAAAAGGTGAATAATTGTAGCACCAAAATGTAAGGATTTCATCATTACATGCTGTCAATTAATCCGAGGAGACACGCTGGTCCTTTTTACTAGGCAATTATCTGACTTAATTTTTAATTCTTGTTAGCTATTTTTGCATTAAACCCACTGGACTTCTGTGCGCTATCTCGAGGGTCTGTGTTTTCTTTTACTTATTACCAATTCCTTTCAATTCAGAACCTCAGCACACCCGCGACCACCTCAATTTCAAGAAATTACAAATCCAGGCCTGTTTAACACTTTGCATAATTCACTTGTCACAGACATTCAGGATTTGTCCTTGCAGTCTGACAAGTTTCATATATAAGTGGGCCTATTACAAACCCTAGCCCCTTGCACAGTTTCTACTGAAGAAAAGCTCACGTATTACTGACAGAATGCTTAAGAGGCCTAAAATGAAACAAGCTTTCTGTAACTGTTCCCCAGTTATGTTCAGTGCACGGGAGGATTATTTCAAGAAAGCAGTCAGCAACAATACAATTGAGAGATGGTTTGCAAGCAAGACCACTGTGGCAAGACATATTTTTATCAGCACAATCTTCAAAAAATTAAGATCATTTTCTTCAAATTTCACTATAAAGGATGCTGGGGATTTGGGACATTTCTCCGCCCCTTCTATATGAGTCCATAGCAGTCATCACTCGGACAACAGTTACAGAGCTCCCAGATCTCAACTTTCCACAGCGAGGAAAATTGTAAATAAGCTTCCAGCATAAAACGTTATCAGCAAGAATAAAGGCAAAAGAACAATACGCTCGTCCTTGAGCACACAATAATCACTACCACTAGAATAGACCCAGAAAAGGCAACATCTATATTCTGAGGCATCACCTTATCCACAAGAAAGGAAGAAACACATGGTTAAAGAAGTTATTAGAATATGACAAGAAAGGTATTTTTCTGAACTTCATAGGGACTATGGCACTCATTACAACCCTGGCGGTCAGTGTTAAATCAGTGGTAATACCGGCAACAGGCCGGCGAAAAAAAAAATTGAATCACGACCATGGCGGAAACCGCCAACATAGACAGCCACTTTAACACTCCAACCGCCATGGCAGTAGAAACAAACACCGCAGCGGTAACCACCAACAGACAGGTGGAACAGGAGGTTCCGCCCACTGTATTACAACAGGCCTATCCGCCACCTTTTCCGGGGTGGTACCAACGCTATCAAAAGCACGGTGGAAACAGGACTTGGAAGGGAAACCACTCACCTCTCGACACCCAATGAGGAACCAGGACGCCATGGAGCCCGAACTACAGGTCCTGCTCATGCTTGTCTTCCTCCTCTTGTATCAGGAGCAGGAAAGACGCCGTCGACGACCACAGTGAGTACTGCACCTACAGCACACGGTAGGGGGTGAGGGAAAAGAGAGTGACACACACACGCAACACCCCCACCCCCACCCCCACCCTCACCCACAAAACCATACACACGAATACATGCAGCAACATTACATATACACCCCCTCACCCCCTGGAAGAACGCAAGGGCAAAAGGAAATGATTGTAACGAGTGTAATCAATAAAAATCAGATAGGGCAATTTCAAAAATCAGTATATACAAATATGTACACCAACTACACAAGTCTGGATATTAATCAAATCATTGTCTGTGGGTCAGTGTCCCAAAATGTATGGGCGAAGCCCACACAAGATACCTGACTCGAAACAGAGAGAACACTGCAGGGGCATCAGATGGAAAATAAACCGGCACCTCAGGGGGAGGGTGGCACCTCAGCCAGATGAACGGACGACGCCACTGCTCCACGAGGGAGCTCCATGCCCACTGATTGGTCCTGGGGAGTGCAAAGCCACAGTCTCTCAAGTCTCTCCAGTGGGTGGTTTGCCCACTGCTGTATCCTGGGGAGTGCAAAGCCACAGTCTCTAAGGGGATAACAGTCTCCACTGGTTCTGGAGGGGGCTTTGTGCCCAGAGTGCTTCATCCTGCCAAGGACTGAGGTAGTGAATGTGAATCTCCACTGGTTCTGGAGGGGGCTTGGTGCCCAGAGTGCTTCATCCTGCCAAGGACTGAGGTAGTGGATGTGAATCTTCACTGGTTCTGGAGGGGGCTTGGTGCCCAGAGTGCTTCATCCTGCCAAGGACTGAGGTAGTGGAAGTGAATCAACACTGGTTCTGGTGGGGGCTTGGCAAGGACTGAGGTGGTCGATGTGAATCTCCACTGGTTCTGGAGGGGGCTTTGTGCCCAGAGTGCTTCATCCTGCCAAGGACTGAGGTAGTGGATGCCTTTCGCCACTGGTTCTGGAGGGGGCTTGGTGCCCAGAGTGCTTCACATGCAATGTGGCAGGTCCCATTCCCTCACCTGGGTGTGTGTGCCACGAGATTGCCTGGGTACAGGTAGCATGATACGCCATGGAGGCAGAGACACACTCCACCCTGCTGCGACTTCTCCTGCCACCTGCAGGTACAAACAGTGCTGGGAGTCATGCATCATGGACGCTGGGCAGGGTCCAGGATGTCTCCGCAGCCTCGGACGGCTGCCTACTGGGGATGATTGCCATGCCAGCTGTGGTGGCACTGTCTGAGCACGTCGCAGGGCTGGTGGCGGTGGTTGCGGGCGGCGGTGTCTGTGGCGGAGGTGCTGGCGGTGGTGCATGTGTCTGCACCTGTTGAGGGACACAGCAGGATGTCTCCTGCAGCCTCGGATGGCTGCCCACTGAGGATGATGCTGGGGACTGTTGCTGAGGCAGCAGACGTGCAGGTGGCGGTGTCCACCGCCGTATAGGTTGATGTTGTTGTTGACAGAAGGGGTGACTCTAGTCCCTCAGCCGGAGCCACCGTGCCATGTCCTGACCTGCTCTTCGGCTTGTGTCCCTTCCCCACCTTTGATGTTGCTGCTGGTGTCTTGCCACTGTCCCCTTTTGGAGGAGCCCTTGCTTGCTGGTAGGTGCGGCTTCTCCCTCCGGCATGTGGGCACTTCTTCACCTTGGCAGTTGGTGGAATGGCTCGCTCTTTGGCCTCGCTAGGTGGCACACTGGCAGCCCTGATGGGTGGCGCCCGCGATGAGACCGGAGTTGCTGGGACCACTGTGCTTGAGGATTTGTTGGCTGAGGTGCTGGGCTGGCCCTGGATAGCCTGGCCCTAGGGGAAGGACGGGGGGTGTAGGGAAGAGGTCAATGTTAGCCAGGAAAAGTTTCTTTGACACACTGGGACTGTCCCCCCCCTCCTCTTCCATCCACGACACTCCATACAATCATGTGCCATCCACCATGCTCACAGTGTACTCACCTGTTTGTCTGGAGGACCGTACAGTTGCGTGTACTGGGGGAGGACCCCATCCACTAGTTTCTCCAACTCCTCCGAAGTGAGGCCAGGGGCCCTTTCCCCAGACACTGTAGCCATTGTCGCTTCCAGTCACAGGTCACAGCAGCACTTGCAGTGTAGGTTCTCTCCTGTTGAAGGTCAGGTATCAAGTGAGGGAACAGATAGAAAACAGTGGTCACGTCCGCGGCGGTGCATACCGTCACCACCGGCGTACATCATCATTGGCTCCTGGAACCCATAGGGCCCAATGTTAACCAATGCTGAATTGCGCCACAGTCTTCGACCGCCTACCGCGACGGTGTACAACGCCAGCTCAGTTACCTCATTTCCCCTTGTCCCACCTTCCAGGTCAGGCAGCCGCCATTTCAGGTGGCCACATGGCAGGCCAAATAACTGCGTCACACCTATTTAGGCCAGGAATACGGACAGACAAAGGCACATAGAGAAAATGTAACGTTTTTGCAAAACAGCATTGTGATACCCAAGTGTTGTATGACCCTCTGCTCACCGTTCTCCTCCATAGGGCACGTCCGCTGGGACAGGTGATGAGATGGCGGCATCCTCCGGTGTACAGACCCCTGGTGGACCTGTCGACAATGGAAGACAGACACATCATTATCACTTACAGACTTGATCGTGCAACAATCCAGGAACTGTGTGCCCAGTTGGAGCCTGACCTGATGTCAGCTGTCCGCCATCACACAGGAATACCCCCTCTAGTGCAGGTCCTGTCTGTATTCCATTTCCTGGCCAGTGGGTCTTTTCAAACAACAGTAGCCATGGCATCAGGGATGTCTCAGCCAATGTTCTCTAATGTGTTGTCCAGAGTGTTGTCTGCCCTGCTGAAACACATGCACAGCTACATTATTTTCCCTCAAGTGGAGGATTTGCCCACAGTGAAAGATGACTTCTATGCCCTGGGACGTATCCCCAACATCATTGGTGCCACTGATGGTACACATGTGGCATTTGTCCCCCCCGCAGGAATGAACAGGTGTACAGAAACCGCAAAAGCTACCATTCTATGAACGTGCAGATGGTGTGTTTGGCAGACCAATACATCTACCATGTGAATGCCAAGTATCCTGGCTCAGTGCATGACGCTTACATTTTGAGGAATAGCAGCATCCCTTATATGATGGGGCAACTCCAGAGGCACCGTGTGTGGCTAATAGGTGAGCCTAAAGTCCCCACACAGTTTCATTTGCTATCTGGGTATGGGAGATTCACTAATGTTTGGAGGATGTCTAACCGTTGTCCCTCGATATTTGCAGGTGACTCTGGTTACCCCAACCTGTCATGGCTACTGACCCAGTGGGGAATCCCAGGACAAGGGCAGAGGAACGCTACAATGAGGCACATGGAGGAACTATGAGGATAATCAAGTGCACCTTCGGCCTCCTGAAGGCCAGATTCCGGTGCCTCCACCTGACAGGTGGCTCCCTATTCTACTCACTGAGGAAGGAGTGCCAGATCATCGTGGCCTGCTGTATGTTGCACAACCTGGCTTTGCGATGCCAGGTACCTTTTCTGCAGGAGGATGGGCCTGATGCTGGTCTTGTGGCAGCTGTGGAGCCTGTGGACAGTGAAGAAGAGGAGGCAGAAGAAGAAGATGTAGACAACCAAAACAACATCATCATGCAATACTTTCAGTGAGACACAGGTAAGAAGATGGAACTGCTTCCCACATCTCATACTATTGTAGGACCTAGCATAAGTCTGCCTTTTTACCTCTGTGTATGGACACTGACTTGTCACTTTGGCTTTCCGTTTCACAGATCTGGGTCCCAATTTGTGTCCTCTGCTATGTTTACTCCTGGCCTACAGCTGTGTAACATTGGTATGTGAACAAGTACATTGACATTGCTATATTCCAGAGATTTTGCAATTACACATTTGTAAAAGCACAGACTGACTCCAGATTTTCTGGTGATTCAAGGGTGTTTATTTCTGTGCAGATAAGTGGAGGGGTGTGTTAAATGGGCTGGGGTGATGGTAGAGGAATGTCCATGGTAGAGTCCGGTCTCTTGGTCTCACAGGTGCATTGTCCAATGGGGCATAGGAAGTGGAGCTAAGGCAGTTTAAGGTGGACAGGGTGACAAAGTGGGACAGAAGGGTGACATTCAGGAGGGTCTTATTTCCTGGCGGAGGTCTTGGCAATGTTCTCTGTCTTGTTCCTGGTTCTCAGGGACTGTTTGCGGGGTGGTTCTCCTTCTGCAGGGGGTGGGGTGGTGGTGGTCTGTTGGTCCTGTGGCGGTGCCTCCTGTCCACTAGCGCCGGCGGAGGTGGAGGGCTGTTCATCGTCCAGACAAGGTCTGCCAGCACCCCTGCAATGGTGACCAGGGCGGTGTTAATGGACTTCAAGTCCTCCCTGATCCCCAGGTAGTGTTCCTCCTGCAGCCGCTGGGTCTCCTGAAACTTGGTCAGTACCGTGCCCATGGTCTCCTGGGAATGGTGGTAAGCTCCCAAGATGTTGGAGAGTGCCTCGTGGAGTGTCAGTTCCCTGGGCCTGTCCTCCCCCTGTCGCACAGCAGTCCTCCCAGCTTCCCTGTTATCCTGTGCCTCTGTCCCCTGAACCGTGTGCCCACTGTCACTGACCCCAGGTCCCTGATTTTCTTGGGTTGGTGGGTTTGCCTGGGTTCTCTGTAGTGGTGGACACACTGCTGATTGACGTGTCCTGGGGACAGAGGGATGGGCCCACTGGGTGGGTGCTGTTGTGGTGTTTCCTGAGGGGGGAGGTTCAGTGGTGGTTTGGGACTGTGTCAGGTGAACCGACTGTCCCGAGGTCCCTGATGGGCCGGGCTGGTCATCTTGATCCAGGCGTGCAGAGCTGCTGTCATCACTGTGGGCCTCTTCTGTGGGGGGACTGGATATGTCTGGCTCCTCCTGTCCGGTGACGTTGGGTATGGTTCCTGTTCGGGTGTAAATGCATAGTTTTAGTATCTGTGTGTGCCATCTTGTGCATTGGGTGAGGTACCCTCTACTCCCGTGCTTGCATCATTGTGTTTGCCCTTCTGTGATAGTTGGTTTGGGGTCTGTGTGGGTATCTGTACTGGACATGCTTTTGTGACGGTGGTCCATGCATAGGTGTTGCATGCAGGGCCTTGGTATTGAGATGTGTGGGTTGTGATAGTGGGACATATGTGAGATGATGGTGTGATGGGAGTGAGGGTAAGGGTGGAGGTATGTGATGGCATGCAGGTGGGGTGGGGGGGATAAAGCAGTTAAGATATGACTTACCAGAGTCCAGTCCTCCTGCTACTCCTGTGAGGCCCTCAGGATGCAGTATTGCCAAGACTTGCTCCTCACTTGTTGTTAGTTGTGGCGGAGGAGGTGGGTGTCCACCGCCAGTCCTCTGTACAACAATCTGGTGTCTGGATACCACGGAACGCACCTTCCCCCGTAGGTCGTTCCACCTCTTCCTGATGTCATCCTGTATTCTTGGATGCTGTCCCACTGCGTTGACCCTGTCGACGATTCTCCACCATAGCTCCATCTTCCTCGCAATGGAGGTGTGCTGCACCTGTGATCCGAATAGCTGTGGCTGTACCCGGATGATTTCCTCCACCATGACCCGGAGCTCCTCCTCAGAAAACCTGGGGTGTCTCTGAGGTGCCATGATGTGGTGTGGGTGATGTGTGAGGTGCTGTCTGTTGTGATGTGTGGGGGGATTTGTTGGTGTGTGTCGTTTGAGGTGCGTGGATGTTGTATAAGTGATGGTGATGTGTGTCTGTGGATGCTGGTGTTGTGTTTGCTAATCTCTCTCTCTGGCCATCTTCAAAAGGTTACATTGTAAGGGGTTGTGGGTAATGTGGGTGTGTGTTTTATAGTGTTGTGAGTGTGTGGGTGTGGTGTGTGTATGTGTATCAGGTGTGTGTATTTTGAATTGTCCAATGTGGTTGTGTTTTGTAAGTGTGTGTGTATTTTGAGCGCGGCGGTGTGTATCGCCAATGGATTACCGCGGTTGAAAGACCGTTGCGTTGATTCGTGGGTCGTGATAGTGTGGGCGTATTCTTGTTGGCGTGACATGAACCTACAGTGGTCTCACCTACAGTGATGAAGGCCTTTCTTCTCACATTAGTCGCACCATAGGTAAGGAAATATTACCACCTTTCCCTCAGTCAATAAGCAATTAATTAAATCCTCTTGCATGTTCTTTTCAGTCAATCCGCTCGGGAAGCACCAGACTACAATCACTGCCTGGTCGCTCCAGGAAGACTTTAAAATGCAAATTGACCATAGTCCTAGACTAATGATCGAACGTCAAGAAGCAATCAACACCCATATTGTAAGATCCAAGGCTGTGATGAAAAACAGCTCATCTGTCCTGAAAGACAGTTAGTGCCCAGGCAATACTTTGCCAGTGTTTAATGACGGAATTCAAATTCATCTTGACTAGTCTCATGTAAGAAAGCTGATTAATTCCAAAACTAGAGAAAAAACTTACAGGAGCTGGATTGCAATAACAAACGCACATAAACAGGAATCTACGTCTTAGACACTTGTCCGCAGTGCTGTAAACCCTTAGACTTTCATTTTTTATTATGGAAAGTTGCAGGTATCAACCATACCTTTAAGAACCCGCAACTGCTAACATTTCATTGGCAATGATATTATCATCTGCTTGCAAGAATCTTGAACTAATCATATCAGTGTCAATGATTAGGAAGGATTTTACAACCCAAGGCTGTCTATGATGAACATAAGGGAAGGCCAAATGGCAGTCTGGGTGCATTCATTTTTAATTCTTTAGCAGGCACTTTCTGTCATTTCTCATGCGGCACCAGTCCAATAATTTCTTAGTGGTCAAATGCTCGGTGTCAGAAATTGGGTCTCTAGCTGAAAGAGGTATGCACCCTCTCCAAGTAGGGACCACAAACTTAGTCAGGGTAAGTCACAACACAACCTGAATTATCCTGTGCTCACCCTTCGGTAGCTTGACACAGAGCAGACAGGCTTAACTTAGAAGGCAATGTGTGAAGTATTTGTACAATACCTCATTACAATAACACAGTGAAAACACCACAAAAAGTACTCCACACCAGTTTGGAAAAATAGATAATATTTGTCTGATTAAAATAAGACCAAAATAAAAAAAAATCCAATATGCACAAGTCAAGATATCACTTTTTAAAGGTTTAAGGTCTCAATCCTTAAGATTCAGTGGTTGTATCATTTTAACACACAGTATCTGGGGTGCGTCAAAAATAATGATGTAGAGGGCCGCAGAGGAGGAGACGAAAGTAAAGCAATGCGTTTTCCGGCACAGCGAAGGGCATGTGTTGTTTCTTTCCACGTGGCAATGGGATGCGTCAATTTCTGGGAGCGCAGCCTTAGTTCCTCACTGTGATACATGGGATATTTTGATGCCCAGGGATGATAAGTGGAAAATCCAGAATGCATTGTGAAGCGGCAACAGGCGCCGTGTTGAGCAGGCAGGTGATGCAGCGATTCTTCAGCTGAGAGTCAGGCGCTGCATCGATCCAGCAGGCGCTACATCAAATTTTGCAGGGGTTGTGCCGATTTTCTGACGTGCTGGAGTTTCTTAATTTTTGGAACGTCCTTGATAGCCCTGAGACTTTAGAACAGGAAGCAAGCTCAATCCAAGCCCTTGGAGAGCACTTGTTGGGGGGGAGGCATAGCCCTTCCAGCTGAGTCTGGGGCCAGCAGGCAGAAGGGCAACAACAAGGGCAGCAGTCCCTCCAGCAAAACAGTCTGTAGTGAATCCTAGTTTGTTTTAACGGGTTAACAGGAGTTAGCTTAGTCATAGGCTTGTAAACTCGTGCCCCCGTCACCCAGTGACTTTTAACCTGCTTAGCTTGCTCTGGCTTAGTCCATTTAATTATTTATTTCCTTTTAAATGGCGGCCTTGTTTATAGTTAGGCCACTTGTTATGGGTTCTATTATCAGTGTCACTGCGCCAAGGCGTCAAGATCAAGCACGAAAGACAAACATACAGTAGGCATTCACACTTAGGGATTTTCCCTCTCTATACTTTCAAGGGATTGTTGATATTAATTGCCGTCCCAAGCATGCCTGTTATCTATTGTTATGAATAACACTTATGACAGGGGACCTTGTAGATCTGTATAAATACAACACACTTTTAGACAGATAATCAGAGGGATTCCGACCAGAGGGCATCGCCACCATCGCTGATACCGATGCTGCAGTCATCTTGACACTGATCCAGTCTTCGTGTCCCTGCGGAGTCTGAGATAGAGACCTCATTCCAAGGTAACGAGGGTTGGGGGCTCCTCTCATGGACACGGTTTTGGCAGATTAGGTTTAACGAACCCAGCTCTTCCTTTTTAGGTAGAAGGTTAGACCTACTCTCCTTAGGGTATTAGGGCTTATTCCATCTTTTACATATACATATATTTTTATCTTATATTGCATAATGGTGGGGGTCTTTATAACAATGACTCTCCTCTTTACTATACTGTTGCTTGGTATATTCATTATCCTAATCATTGCAGTTCCTGCAACTTATCACAAATTGCAGTTATGTTGAATAAAAACTATTATAACTTTACTGCATCTGTGTTATTGCCTTTGTTTCTATGAGACATTATAAATCTGTGAGAAAAGGGTAATTTCCGTTTAACCACGACAACCCTGAGATATTGTATTTTGAGTCCATGCGTAAGCGACTGCTACAAATCACCTTTTACTATTGTGTTTTCGGTGAGGTACTGCTAGTAAGCCGGTAAGGTTTGGACAACAGTTACAAATAGTTGTAGGAAGAGACCTAGTCACCTACGAACGAAAGTACTGTCATCCTGAGACCAGCAGTCTTGCTCAAAGCAAGAGTCCAAACTACGACATGGCGCCACCAACGATGGTGTTTAGGCACTAATTTACGGATACCCTGACTATCACTGTCTCACAGACAACAGGACCCTCAGTACCATTATACGGAGACGTCCGTGGTCTTTGGGAGAATCCTCCTCAGCAAAACAGGTAACACCTGCTTAGGCTGTAGGTTGTTCGAGCTCGAACTAACAAAAGGAAAAACTTCCCCTATTTTGGTGTTCTGTTTCTCTAAACAACTATGGCTAATACCATAGACATTCCTGCAGATGCTAGACATGCACTTACACAACATTTATTAGCGCATGGCCTTACAGAAGAGGGCGGGGAGGTTACGCTGATAATAGAGGCAACTGAAGCATACCAAACAGAAACATTCTACTGTTGGGTCACCTTTCCTGAGGCTGACCAAAGAACGCACACGTTTCACACTTATGACATTGCGGACGTACCCGTAAGGTACGAAGCATACCAGTATCATGAAATATCGCTCACATATCAGGAGCATCAAAACTGGTTTGAAGGCGCCCTACCACATATACTGCGGCGGGTGAGGCTAGGTCCTTTAAGTAATGAAGGGCCGACGTGGCCCATGTTTGCCACATATACACCTCATCCAGACATACAGACTATGCCGCTTGTAGATTTAAGGATATTATATAATGAATTAGTGGCATTATATAGACGTTTAGTCCAGTTCGTAATGCGAACTTTGAACACTACACCAGCGCGTCCAGCACCGCCAGTAGCTGGTGGTTATCAATTGGCTACTGGGATTAATCCACAAACGGTGCATACCATTATGGGTAAAGTGCCCTCGGATCGAGAAAGAATACCGTTCTGGATTGCTCAGAAAACAAATCAGCTGGAAGCTGTGTTCCCCCATACGGGGCCACAGGAGAAACATAGATTGCTCACTATGTGTTTGCCATTCGGGATGGTTCCCTCGGTTGATTAATGTGCCACTTGGGGTACAGTCTTCGCTGCCGTTTATACTACCACTCTTGTTACCCCTACACTGGCCAATTTGCCGGAAGTATTGAAACAAATACAAAATGAGCATGGGGCTGCACCAGCCCTAGATCTGGGGATGAAATTGATGCTTAATTTTGACGCCGTCTCCTCGATAATATTGAGTAATATTAAAGGGGAAGCAGTAGCACTGGCAATACGCCAGCGTCTCCGGGAAACTCCACACCAGGAACAAGAGAGACAGCTACCCAAAATAATCTCTGATACCTATACTAGTATAGGACGGGATGGGCTGGGAGCCAAACCTAAAAAATTGGACATACCAAGTACCACCCATAAGGAAGGTACGAAGCAAGCACAAGAGGGCTCAAAGAAGCGCTGGGAAAAACAAAAAGATTTCAAGGATAGGAGAACTAAAAGAGCTGATTCTCCTCATCCGGAGTACTCCGAGAGGAGATATAATCTCAGAAATAGGGATAACATTAGAACTCCAGACAGATATACTGATTCACGTCCTTCTCATTCCTTTCAGGACGCACCGGATAGACGTAGCGAGAGAGGGGGCCGTCAAGATCGACGTCCGGAATACGTGAAAGAAAAGAAAGACTCGCCACAGTCTACTGTTAAAAAAGAAGAAAAGACTCCTCAACAAAAGCCACAATTTAAACAGAAAAAAGTGGCTGCACTGACCATTAAAAATGCCAGTAGTATTGAGAACACTGTTGAGGAACAAGAAGTGGGCAGTGACTCTGTTGGACAGCGCAGCAGAGGTCACGATATGTCGCCAGAATCTGAGAGATCATCTGGATGCGACAGCAACTAGCGATTACATCGCAGTTGAAACGGCGGATGGCCGCGTACTTCCACCCGATCGGGTTTTTGATTTAACAATTCAGATAGAGGGAGACGTGGAACGCATTATTAGTGTGATATTCTGGGATGAACTTAATAGTGATATCCTGTTGGC
Organism: Pleurodeles waltl; assembly: GCF_031143425.1. Taxonomy (NCBI): domain Eukaryota; kingdom Metazoa; phylum Chordata; class Amphibia; order Caudata; family Salamandridae; genus Pleurodeles; species Pleurodeles waltl. The sequence continues at coordinate 637,818,243 of NC_090446.1, read as the reverse complement.
CGAGAGAGACTGGCCACCTGAACATGTCCGCATGCTCCCACATGGGGAAGATGTCATTTTGCCTTCTTTCTCCGATCTTGTTCCGGAGACAGACAAACGAGCATTAGCTGCTGAATGGGCTTTAGCGCAGGCACCTGCATTATACCGTAATCATGTAGGATGGGACAAGGACTCTCCTTGCCATGTATTCCCGTTCGGTCTACACCACACCCGCAACCACAATACCCTGTTAAACATGAAGCAAAAGCTCCAGTGACGGAGATACTGTCACAACTTGAATACCAGGGAGTAATTGAGCCCTGTACATCGGCAATGAATAATCTGCTATTTCCCGTTGTGAAACCTGATCATTCATATAGAATAGTGGTTGATTATAGACACTTGAATAGTCATGCACGCACTTATGCTATACAAAATTCACACAGCACAGCGCTAATTAATAATATAGTGCGTAAAAAATACAAGACTACATTGGATATATCTAATGGTTTTTTCTGCCAGAATTTAGCAAATGAAAGTAGAGACCTCAGTGCATTTTCCTATGGTTCTCAGAAACGCTTTTGTCGTTTACCCCAAGGCTATAAAAACAGCCCAGGACTGTTTTCGGCCCGTGTCACATCAATCTTACAGGAGCTTGATTCCGAGGCATTATCATATGTGGATGATATCTATCTCACTGATGACACCCTTGACATTCATCTTGCCAGGGTCGATCGGATAATTTTGGGATTTGCCACCTTCGGATATAAATTTAATTTTAAGAAAAGCAAGATAGCATTTCTTAGTGTATTGTTCCTAGGATATGAACTATCAAACGAGGGGAAGAGCCTGGCCCCGCACTTCCTAGAGAAGTGTGCTCAGCTACAGCCTCCAAACACGCTTAAGAAATTGCAGTCATTACTGGGTTTCTTTAATTTTGGCAGAACATATATCCCGGATTATGCTGAACGCGTAAAACCACTATATAACTTAATTCAGCCCAATTATTCTGGCAGGCAATGGACAATTGAACACACACACATCCTAAGGGATATACAACAAGACATGCTAGAAGCTAGACACTTGTACACACGGGACAATAAAACAAATTTGGTCATCAGAATAATAGCTGGTGCCCTAGGATTTACCTATGTCACCTTTAATGAGGGTGACACGGTGCCAATAGCATACAAATCACATTTATACTCCAATGCAGAAAAACGTTTTGCTCCTACTGAAAAAATTCTGACGGCAGTTCAGATTGCCATCATAAAGGAGAGACCGCTTGCCCAGGGGAAACGCATTGTTGTTGTCTCCCCGGTTCCGGCCTTAGAGGCTGTCACTAAAGCGAGCGTTCCTAACGCTAAGGCATTGCATCCACGCTGGATTCAATGGGCAACATCTCTGACCGCCACTGATGTTGATTATGTGTTTGACCCCAGACTTCAGACACAAGAATTTCTCCAGTATGAACAGGAGTACCCCGCTCCCTTACACATATTGCCAATAGACAGTTCTGATACCATCATTTACACTGACGGATCGGCACAACCGGCTGTGGGTACTAAACATCAATACTCGGCAGCTTGCGCAGCCGTGTGCGGGATAATGGAAGACGGAGTTTTTCATCCTCATAACACGTACACTCAGACCTTAGGGGACTGCACAGCCCAGTTGGCCGAGCTTAAGGCTCTTCTTCTAGCGCTCGAACATTCAGAGCCAGGAACGCAGACTTTGATCGTCTGTGATTCGTATTACTGCATCCAGTCATACAATGAATACCTCAATCATTGGATACTGAACGGGTTTAGAGATTCTAAAGGGAACACCATTAAACATAAAATATTGTGGGGAAGGGTGGCTGATCTTAAAGATAAGCTGCCATGTGTCCATGTAGTTCATACATTGGGACACCAACGTGTAGGAATACATGTTGCCGGTAATACATTGGCTGACGAAGCAGCCAAAGCTTCAGTAGCTACGGCTTCTGTGGCTGCAGTGACTCGTTCTCGGACGAGGTTGGATAATGAAATACTGCTTGCCATTAAAGCCTCGGCTGCAGACAAGCTCCTTCCGAAAGGATACCCTACAAACTATACGTATCATATCAGTGCACAGAATGTTGCTTTTGCAACAATTCCAGATGTTGGTAATCGAGTGATCCCAAATGAAGATCAGAGATTGGAATTAATTACAGCTGCACATGAGGGTGTCGCTTCTGCACATGCTGGTATACAGGCCACTATCACCATTCTACAACAACGGTACTGGTGGCCTGGTCTATGCAGACGGACTAAACAGTATGTCCTTTGCTGTGACATTTGTCAGCAGATTAAGGGCTCGACTATCAGACGCCCTCCGCAGACATCTCTCTTAGTGTCAGACAAACCACTCCATTGTGTGTACCTGGACCATTGTGGTCCTTTGCAACCTGATGGTGCATACAAATACATTTTAGTGGCTGTAGATTCCTGTTCTAGATTCCTGTGGGTATGGCCACAGCGGTCGGCTGACGCCCGGACTGTTATAAAAGATTTGCTGATCTTTATCGGTACATATGCGTTGCAGCATTCCATTCGGACCAGGGCCCTGCATTTGCCTCTAAGGCTTTCAGTGACACCATGAGGACGATGGGTGTTGAACTCCATTACTCCTCACCATACCATCCCGAGGGAAATTCGGTCGTGGAGAGGCGGACTCGTGATCTAAAGCAGTCCTTAACAGCTCGAGTATTAGGTTCAGGCCGTAGTTGGTTACATCACCTATATGGGGTCCAGAGAGCACTGAATAATCTGCCAAGACGGTCTTTGAGGGGCAAGTCTCCATATGAGGTTCTCTTTGGGACAACTATGTATGTTCCCGATCTTGATGCCCCTGGTATGCTGGCAGCAGAAACACCATTTGACATAAAAGAACGTCTCGCTGTTTTACAGGAGCTTCAACAATTCCGTGATGATAAATCATCTGCAAGCGCTGCCACCTTGGGAATAAGGGATTTGGCGAAAACTGCGACTGGCTGGATTCCTAACGTTGGGGATCTGGTTCGTGAGAAGATCGCTGTGAGAAAAGAGTTTGGTCCCGCATACAGAGCACCTGTACCGGTCTTGGGAATAAAAGGCACCAGGACTGTCATCCTTCCGCCATTGTCTGGTTCTAAATCAAACAGATTCATCTCCATTGATGACATCAAATTACACCATGTGGCCGATTCTTCACAGTAGACCAGGAGGTCCCTTGGGTAGTTCCCGATCCCCTCTCACTACCCAACTGGACATCCCTCTACATAGCAGGATGCCCATCGCTACTACTGACTATACAACTATGTCAGCTGCTGTTCCAGACACTTCCTCGACCATGGGGAGGGCAGAAAATGACCTTTTGTTGGTTCCTGTAACAACTTCGGGGAACACACCGCTACAGGATTTGGCTGTATTTTACATGAACACTTCCACGACTGGTAACGTCATCTATCATGAACTTCCAAGACCAGTGGATGGGAATTCGATGAGTCCTATGTTTGCGGAGACTTCATCTGGCTATTTTGTGGACATTGATGATTTTTCTTCAGATTCATCCTCAACTGAGACTGACAAACTTTCCAGAGGTAGCAAGTTCTATCAATGGCTTAAAAAGAACTATTTGATATATCCATGGAACTATCTCTGGTTCTGTTTGACATTTATTGCATTGTTTTTATGGATTGGTTTTGTGACTGTTTTCTTTTTACTAATTAATGGTCACTATATTGCTGATCGCTCCTCAGTGGAGCCTGTTGATGTAATTTTAACACTGCATCATTCATCACATAAGGTCCAACGTGATTTGTCACCTGTCAATATTACAGCTATTCCAATTTCTGATGGGATTGTTTGGGACAAAGTTCCGTTCGATATATACGGGCCTACAGAGATAATTCAAATACCATACGTATTCAAAATTTCTATGTCTGATGTTATTACACCTAATGTTGTCTCTGATGAATGGGATGTCCAAACAGTGGATTCCATGCTAAATGAAATGAAGGACTACTCCGCTTTTGGAAGTGATGATGTATATGATTGAACAATGAATTATGGTGAAATGTTCTGCTATAATAATTGGGGACATCACTACCTACACCGTGTAACAAGATATAGGGGGTGATTCTAACTTCGGCGGGCGGCGGAGGCCGCCCGCCGAAGTTCCCCCACCAAAATACCGCTCCGCGGTCGAAAGACCGCTGAGGGTATTTTGGGATTTGCCCTGGGCTGGCGGGCGGCCGCCAAAAGGCCGCCCGCCAGCCCAGGGCAAATCAACCTTCCCACTAAGATGCCGGCTCAGAATTGAGCCGGCGGAGTGGGAAGGTGCGACGGGTGCAGTTGCACCCATCGCGTATTTCAGTGTCTGCTAGGCAGACACTGAAATACTTTGTGGGGCCCTCTTACGGGCATGGGCACGGCAGGGGCCCCCAGGGGCCCCACGGCACCCCCTACCGCCATCCTGTTCCTGGCGGGCGAACCGCCAGGAACAGGATGGCGGTAGGGGGTGTCAGAATCCCCCATGGCGGCGCAGCAAGCTGCGCCGCCATGGGGGATTCTAAGGGCAGCGGTAAACCGGCGGGAGACCGCCGGTTTACCCTTTCTGACCGCGGCCAAACCGCCGCGGTCAGAATGCCCTGCGGGGCACCGCCGGTCTGTCGGCGGTGCTCCCGCCGACCCTGGCCCCGGCGGTCTGAGACCGCCGGGGTTAGAATGAGGGCCATAGGCCTCTTTTTAACTACACACAATGGGAATATTGTTCAACACCACGGGTGGGGAGTCCACAGTATTACAGTGACAAATTCACATACTTTTCTGGGCATGATACAACGAAAGCTGAATCATATTATTTTAAACTACCTGAGACACACATTAGAAAACTGTTGCTAACAGATACCAAACTGATTTATTCAGATCCCTTTGTTTCCCGACTTTCAATTGAGGGTTATGAATATTGGAAGAACACTATCGATTTGAAGAGTGTATGGGGGACGCAAGATTGGCAGATACAGGGTAGGGAGGCTTTGTTTCGAGCTTGCTTAATTCCTGTGCAAATGATTTTTTTAAATGACACTGTTGAGCAGACATCATGTCTAGGATTAGCTAAAATAAAGGATCTAAACACGCCCAGTATCCCTACACCGACAAAATTTAAAGATTGGCAACACTTTCTAAATGTTTCTGAAGATAGGCTAGAAGCATTGGTTAAGGGTGGTGACTATAATTCTTCACTTTCCAGTCCCGGGGGATGGTTGGTATGGCCCACCGATACTGATGAGTGTCAAAGGCGTTTTTTGAACTCTTCAGGGGTTTTTTCCATTCATAGACCAGACCCTCGCTTTTTGTCAGGTCAGCATGCTGGTATAATTACAACTTACAGTGTGGGCAAGCTGTGCCAACAATGGGTACAAACGAACACCTTAACAACGGTGAAACAACACATGAATACTCTTTCTGACAGTATAGACCTACAGGATTTCCTATTAGGTCCTAGAAAGCAACGCTCGAAACGGTTTTTATATGCCATGTATAATGAAATTTGGAAACTTTCTCAAATTGAGGCTGCTGCACGTTTACGGCAACTTGATAAAGAGAATTTGGAAAATACATTAGCTGTTGTCGACAATGGCATGAACACACTTGCCAACAGGATTTATTCCCTGTCGAATATAGTGTCATCTGCTATTGATATCACTCAGACTGATTTGTCTCGGTTATATCATGGCCAAACACAGCTGCGTTCCATCATGCAGCTGAGTTGGGCATTGCAGACGCTGAAAAGCGGCCACATTCCTTGGAAATACCTTAATGGGAGTGAACTATTCGCTGCTTTTAATTTTTCCGGGGAACAAGTGACAATGGCTAAAAGAGAGGCTCGTTTCACCTTGCTTCAAGTAGAAAAATTAGATAAGTTGCCCTTCACGGTAGCAGAGAGTCCTTCAACTATCTGGCTCTTACACGGCATTATTAATTTACCGTTTTCAACGTTTCGTTTCTCGAACTGCCTGAAACATCTTGCAGTGGGACGATATGAACGGCTAGGAGATAGCTTTATTAAGGAAGAGTGGGAGTCGCCCTTTGAGTATCGATGTCTGAACGGCGAACAAGAAGTCTTTCTTAGCGGAAGTGAATGTGAGACTAATGTTCGTCATTCCATGATATGCAAACAGGTGTCTCTTCACGGTCTTTGCAATGCGGGGGTCGCAAATTTGGCCTGTTTTCTGAAGGGTACTCCCGTCCCCTTGATTCGTTCAGTGTTTCATGTTCTTTCTAATGGGAGTTATGTTCTTCTGAGCGATGACAGCTGTTGCGGCTTGCGACCTGGAATTGCCTACGCAATCTCAGTCACGAAGGTCGTTACGTGTTGTGGCCATGTTTTGTTTCCCCCCCACACGAGAGATACAAGTATCTGAAATGTGGCCCCACATTGATACTATTAATGTGAACTATGACAAGTTGAGTAGACTGAAGGCGCTATTGTTTCAAAAATAGGTCGCCTTGACATCCGCAAAAGAGACGTATGCTCTCCAGGTTGCGAGATCATCAGCCGAGATACAATCCCTTTTAAATACCGATTTCCCCTTACACTTTGGAGAGTTGGTATCGAGAATATTCAATGCTTCAAGCACCACTGGGATTGTTCATTTCTTTAAGGCTGTCGGGTCTGGTTTTGTGTCCATCTTCCAGACTGTCTTCGGAGTCATCCCATAAGCCATCCATTCACTCTTTTCTAGTGTGTTTGGTGGCTTTCCAATTATTTTGGCTTTAATTGGCGGACTACTACTGCTATATTTTCTGATTCGCGGTGGTTGTTTCTTTCCAGCGACACAGAGCAATGGAGCCGCTCCCGTCAACCCCGCTGTGCCGTGAACGCATGGTTCGGATCTTCGGTACACCTTTGCTGGTGGAACTAGAGTTTGACTGGTCATTGTCATTCCGGCCTCTACTATGGTGTGTACAACCGGTGTTCCGCTGCATATGGTGTCTCTTTGAACATCTGCCTATGGTCTGTCTTGCTGTTGCACCGACATCTCCTGTGGACCACGAACTGCTGATGTCCCCGATGAGGGTTCATACACGGTCATGCCCCTTGAGACTGAGGTTGCTCTGCGAGGCCACCTATGAGCCTTCTGTTATACAAACTAACATGGATGAGGACGCTGCAGCGAGTGTCGATGCACCGATGAATATGGCTCACTTCTGTTCTGTGGATCCGTTTGTCCGCCCAGCTCTCAATTTCACTTCAGACGATGTTGACTCATTTTTGAGATCACTGAATGGTGACTTCGATGACATTCTTCAAGATCCTGCATATAGCACATAATTTGGTGAATTAGCTTGCCAGTTCCCGATTCTAATAAAAAAGCAATTATATTTAAATGTTTGCTATACTTGTCATGGTTGATATTAAAGTCTCTGAAATGTTTTTTAAGAAACGTATTTAGTAACACTGCATTTAATATTTTTTTTTCTTCTCTCTCGTTGAGTTTTTTGGCCTTTTAGTTCAGCTTAGATATACCATACTCTGAACCATAAAAAACCCTTTCTGTCTCTTAACGCTACTCAGTGTATCTAAAAACCTTTTAGCCTTGTTCCTACTCTTCCTGGAACTCTCACTTTCTCTTAACACTAAATTTCCTGAAACCAAAAAAGCCCTTACTACTCTTTATACCACCTATTCTGAAACCTAAAAACCCTGAAACATCCCTTAATGCTGAACTCTAAAAGCACCTAACTATCCTTAACATAATGCATTCCTAAACCTTATCAACCCCTTACTACCCCTTCCACGAATTATAAAAAACCCTCACTAGTCCCCAGCACCCTTAACCACATCACATTGAATGATCCTTTTTACTTCAGCATGAGAGTGCCCTCTTGCCACTGCGCCCATAACACTTACCTTTGCCCTGTAAGGCACAATATGTTTTTTATTTTTTTGTAGCCACAACTTTTTTCATGCTATTTCTTCAGTAGACATTTTTGATAACTTGTTTTCAGTCTGCTTTTTCGCACAATATTTTGATTGCAAACTATATTGTTATCAACTTGCCGAATTTAACATCCTTTTCATCTGCACCCTTCAGTTGTGGAAAACATAATACACATTCTAGTTCCAGCTGGTTTTTACTAGTTATCTTAGATGGAAACAATGTGTAACAAACAAACAGACTAGGCTTCAAATGAGACACAATAAAAAAGTCACTAATATAAAAAAGACTACAAGACGTCTATTTACAAAGGAAAGAGGAGTGTTATGGCCGACTATTGTCAAATATTTTACTATCTGTAGATCTTGAGGTTCCAGCATATTTTGGAAATTCATTAACAAGCTCAATGCAGATATACAAGTCTTAAGATAATATTGTCTCACCCGCATCCTGGGAAACCTATCAAGCCAGCTTTTATACTGAAAAAGGATCCATAGTGACACTTGTACTGCCCCCGTGCACTAGCCAGCAATTGTTTCTAACTGCACAATAGCTAAAGTTATTTTTGAAAGCCATACTAATGGCACCACAAGCCACAGTGACCTGCCCTGCTCAAATCTGAAGCAAGCTTTTGGTCTCATTTTTGGCTCTTCTCTTTAGCACATGCCTTAAAAATTCTGATCTCCTGAAGTCTCTGAGGGGCCCGATTCCTCTATCGCTAGTAATTAAAGGTGATCTGTCTACCACTAGAAATTATCATATGATCTCCCTTATGTATGTTGAATCGTGCTCTAAGGCCAAGACAGGGTTAAAAGACGCACTCATTAGTGGTTCCCAGGGGGAGATTCAATAAGCAAGATGTAAATATAAAGAAATCACAATTCAAGCAAAAAAACACTGGGAAGATCATATGTGGCAGGAACTTTTAGAATCCTCAAGAGCCAATAACAACAAGCTCTTTTGGGAACTCCTGACTAAAAGGCAAACAGGAGGCAGGACCTCCCTTGCTAACTACATCCAACCGGAAAGTTGGGTGGAGCATTTTACTAGTCTATATGCCTTGCCAGTAGACTCCATGGTAGCTGCTGGGTCATATCCCCACTCAACGGGGCTAGATCTTAGTTCAAGTCTGTCCTTACTCGGCGGGGGTGACTGCGATACAAACAATCATATTTTATTTTCTTGGAAGAGACCCTACATGCTGTGAATTCTTTAAAACCAGGTAAAGCACCTGGTCCGGATAAGCTCCAAGGAGACCTCTATAGATCAGAACCAAATTTATGGTCATGGTGCATAAATACAATTTCAAACAGTATAGCTGCAGGGGGACCAATTCCCGAAACATGAAAGGAGGCAGAAATCATACCAATCTACAAAAAGGGCAATGTAAACCTTCCGATTAACTATAGGCCTATTAGCCTTATAGATAATCTGAAAAAGATCTTTGCAAAACAACTTCAGCAGAGGTTAACTAGTTGGGTTGAAGACCACCAGATTCTCTCCCCATTTCAGGCAGGCTTTTGACAAAAAACCAGTACAGTGGACCAGGTCTTTAGGTTGGCAGTATTGCACTGGAAATATGTAGTCCTCGCCAAACTGCGTTTGTATGTAGTATTTATTGATTTGAGATCTGCTTTCGACTTGGTTGCCAGAGCCAAGTTGTGGGAAGTGTTGGGAAAATTGGGGGTCCCAGCTGAATTATTGCATTTGATAAAGAGACTCCATGAAAATACTTATGCGCAGGTGAGATGGGGGAACCAAGGCGAACTGACAGAACAAATTCCAACTGAGAGGGGAGTTTGCCAAGGTTGTGTGCTAGCTTCTTTACTTTTTACCTTCTTTATAAACGAGGTAGTGAAGTACATGACCTCTTGTCAAAATGATGCCCCCTCTCCGGATGCACAAAAAATCCACATTCTTCTCTTCGCAGATGATTCGCTGCTTATTTTAAAAAAAACAATGGGGCTACAAACTCTTGTAGATAGATTTAGGGGGTCATTACAACCCTGGCGGACGGTGTTAAAGCGGTGGTAAGACCGCCAACAGGCCGGCGGTAAAAAAAATGGAATTACGACCGTGGTGGAAACCGCCAACAAAGACAGCCACTTTAACACTCCGACCGCCACGGCGGTACAAACAAACAGCTTGGCGGTCACCGCCAACAGACAGGCTGGAGACAATGTACCACCCACACTATTATGACAGGCCAATCCGCCACCTTTTCCGGGGCGGATTCACCGCAGATAAAAACACGGCAGAAACAGGAATTCCGAAGGGAAAACGCTCACCTCTACACACCCCACGAGGAACGAGGACACCATGGAACCGGAACTCCAAATTCTACCTGCGATAGTCTTCCTGCTCCTCTTCCAGGAGTACGAACGCCGGCGGCGAAGACCACGGTGAGTACTGCACCTACGACACAGGGGAGGGGGGAGGCAAAAAACAGGGACATCACATATGCAACACCCCCACCCCCACCCTCACCCACTACAACACACACTAATGCATATCAATACATCACAGTTACACCCCCCCAAGCCCCCGGAAGAATGCAAAGACAAAAGGAAATGAGTGTAACCATTGAAATCTATGAAAATCCAGTACTCAAAAATATATATACACTATAAACAAATATATACACCAATAATACAAGTCCAGGTATTGCACCATTTATAGTCCGTGGACCACTGGGCCCAAAATGCATGGGCGAGGCCCACACTCGATACCCGATCAAAACAGAGAGAACACTGCAGGGGCATCAGATAGAAATACAACAGGCACCTCAGGGGGAAGGGAAGGGGGCACCTCAGCCGGATGCGTGCACGACGCCAGATCCACGAGGGGGCTCAATGCCCACTGTTCAATCCTTGGGAGTGCAAAGCCACAGTCTCTCAAGTCACTACAGTGGGTGGTTTGCCCACTGTTTAATCCTGGGGAGTGCAAAGCCACAGTCTCTCAAGTCTCTACAGTGGGTGGGTTGCCCACTGTTCAATCCTGGGGAGTGCAAAGCCACAGTCTCTCAAGTCTCTACAGTGGGTGGTTTGCCCACTGTTCAATCCTGGGGAGTGGAAAGCCACAGTCTCTCAAGTCTCACAAGTGGGTGGGTTGCCCACTGTTCAATCCTGGGGAGTGCAAAGCCACAGTCTCTCAAGTCTCTACAGTGGGTGGTTTGCCCACTGTTCAATCCTGGGGAGTGCAAAGCCACAGTCTCACAAGTCTCTACAGTGGGTGGGTTGCCCACTGTTCAATCCTGGGGAGTGCAAAGCCACAGTCTCTCAAGTCTCTACAGTGGATGGGTTGCCCACTGTTCAATCCTGGGGAGTGCAAAGACACAGTCTCTCAAGTGGATAACAGTCTCCACTGGTTCTGGAGGGGGACTGGTGCCCAGAGTGCTTCATCCTGTGAAGGACAGAGGTAGTGGATGGATCTCTCCACTGGTTCTGGAGGGGGACTGGTGCCCAGAGTGCTTCACTCACCCCGTGACGGACCCAGTTGCATCAGTGCCCCTGCCGCTCATGGGCTAGCGGTGCTTGAGACGGCGGTGCCCTGTTCAGCGGTGCTTGATTTGGCGGTGCCCGGTTCAGCGGTGCTTGATTTGGCGGTGCCCTGTTCAGCGGTGCATGAGTTGACGGTGCCCGGCCCAGCGGTGCTTGAGTTGGCGGTGCCCTGTTCAGCAGTGCTTGAGTTGGCGGTGCCCTGTTCAGTGGTGCATGAGTTGGTGGTGCCCGGCCCAGCGGTGCTTGAGTTGGCGGTGCCCTGTTCACAGGTGCTTGAGTTGGCGGTGCCCTGCTCAGCGGTGCTTGAGTTGGCGGTGCCCTGTTCAGCAGTGCATGAGTTGGCGGTGCCCGGCCCAGCGGTGCTTGAGTTGGAGGTGCCCTGTTCAGCAGTGCTTGAGTTGGCGGTGCCCTGTTCAGCCGTGCTTGAGTTGGTGGTAACCTGTTCAGCGGTGCTTGATTTGGCGGTGCCCTGTTCAGCGGTGCATGAGTTGGCGGTGCCCGGCCCAGCGGTGCTTGAGTTGGCGGTGCCCTGTTCAGCGGTGCATGAGTTGGCGGTGCCCGGCCCAGCGGTGCTTGAGTTGGCGGTGCCCTGTTCAGCGGTGCATGAGTTGGCGGTGCCCAGCCCAGCGGTGCATGAGTTGGCGGTGCCCGGCCCAGCGGTGCTTGAGACGGCGGTGCCCTGTTCAGCGGTGCTTGAGTTGGCGGTGCCCTGTTCAGCGGTGCTTGATTTGGCGGTGCCCTGTTCAGCAGTGCATGAGTTGGCGGTGCCTGGCCCAGCGGTGCTTGAGTTGCAGGTGCCCTGTTCAGCGGTGCATGAGTTGGCGGTGCCCGGCCCAGCGGTGCTTGAGACGGCGGTGCCCTGTTCAGCGGTGCTTGAGTTGGCGGTGCCCTGTTCAGCGGTGCATGAGTTGGCGGTGCCCGGCCCAGCGGTGCTTGAGTTGGCGGTGCTTGAGTTGGCGGTGCCCTGTTCAGCGGTGCTTGAGTTGGCGGTGCCCTGTTCAGCGGTGCATGAGTTGGGGGTTCCCGGCCCAGCGATGCTTGAGTTGGCAGTGCCCTGTTCAGCGGTGCTTGAGTTAGCGGTGCCCTGTTCAGCGGTGCTTGATTTGGCGGTGCCCTGTTCAGCGGTGCATGAGTTGGCGGTGCTTGGCCCAGCGGTGCTTGAGTTGGCGGTGCCCTGTTCAGCGGTGGATAAGTTGGCGGTGCCCGGCCCAGCGGTGCTTGAGACGGCGGTGCCCTGTTCCGCGGTGCTTGATTTGACGGTGCCCTGTTCAGCGGTGCTTGAGTTGGCAGTGCCCTGTTCAGCGGTGCTTGATTTGGCGGTGCCCTGTTCAGCGGTGCTTGAGTTGGCGGTGCCCGACCCAGCGGTGCCCGACCCAGCGGTGCCCTGTTCAGCGGTGCATGAGTTGGCGGTGCCCGGCCCAGCGGTGCTTGAGACGGCGGTGCCCTGTTCAGACGGTGCTTGATTTGACGGTGCCCTGTTCAGCGGTGCTTGAGTTGGCGGTGCCCTGTTCAGCGGTGCTTGATTTGGCGGTGCCCTGTTCAGCAGTGCATGAGTTGGCGGTGCCCGGCCCAGCGGTGCTTGAGTTGGTGGTGCCCTGTTCAGCGGTGCATGAGTTGGCGGTGCCCGGCCCAGCGGTGCTTGAGACGGCAGTGCCCTGTTCAGCGGTGCTTGAGTTGGCAGTGCCCTGTTCAGCGGTGCTTGAGTTGGCGGTGCCCTGTTCAGCGGTGCATGAGTTGGCGGTGCCCGGCCCAGCGGTGCTTGAGTTGCCAGTGCCCTGTTCAGCGGTGCATGAGTTGGCGGTGCTTGGCCCAGCGGTGCTTGAGTTGGCGGTGCCTGTTCAGCGGTGCATGAGTTGGCGGTGCCCGGCCCAGCGGTGCTTGAGTTGGCAGTGCCCTGTTCAGCGGTGCTTGAGTTGGCGGTGCCCTGTTCAGCAGTGCTTGATTTGGCGGTGCCCTGTTCAGCGGTGCATGAGTTGGCGGTGCCCGGCCCAGCGGTGCTTGAGTTGGCAGTGCCCTGTTCAGCGGTGTATGAGTTGGCAGTGCCCGGCCCAGCGGTGCTTCAGACGGCGGTGCCCTGTTCAGCGGTGCTTGATTTGACGGTGCCCTGTTCAGCGGTGCTTGAGTTGGCGGTGCCCTGTTCAGCGGTGCTTGATTTGGCGGTGCCCTGTTCAGCGGTGCTTGAGTTGGCGGTGCCCGACCCAGCGGTGCTTGAGTTGGCGGTGCCCTGTTCAGCGGTGCATGAGTTGGCGGTGCCCAGCCCAGCGGTGCTTGAAACGTCGGTTCCCTGTTCAGCGGTGCTTGATTTGGCAGTGCCCGGCCCAGCGGTGCTTGAGACGTCGGTTCCCTGTTCAGCAGTGCTTGATTTGGCAGTGCCCAGCACAGCGGTGCCTGTGCTGGCGGTCCTCCATGGCCCAGCAGGGCTTGTGCTGGCACTCCTTCATGGCCCAGCGGGGCTTGTGCTGGCGGTCCTTCATGGCCCAGCGGGGCTTGTGCTGCCGGTCCTTCATGGCCCAGCGGGGCTTGTGCTGGCGGTGGCCTCCTGGGCAGCTGGGCTAGGGCTGGCGGTGGCCTCCTGGGCAGCTGGGCTGGGGCTGGCGGGGCTCTCCTGGGCAGCTGGGCTGGGGCTGGCGGGGCCCTCCTGGGCAGCTGGGCTGGGGCTGGCAGGGGCCGCCTGGGCAGCTGGGCTGGGGCTGGCGGGTGCCTCCTGGGCAGCGGGGATGATGGCGGTCTTCTCCGCCGTGCAGCTCTTCCCAGACTTGCCGGGTTTCTTGTGGCCCTTCCCCACCTTGGGAGGTGTAACAGGACCCCTGGGAGCGGATTTGGTGGCTGGAGTCTTCCCCCTCTCCCGCCGGGCACTGGCCAACTTCTGATGCTTCACAGGGGGGGACTGGCTGTGCTGTGGCTCCGTGCCACACTGGCTATCCTGGTCACCGGTGCACTCCACATACCTGTGACAACAGGCACCACTGGTCCTGTAGATGTTGTGGCTGAGGTGCTACTTCGAGACCTATGAGATGGACGGGGTGGGGGAGGTAGGGGAAAAAGGTCAAGGCTGGACAGGAAAATTCTTTTGGACACACTGGGACGGGTAGCTGAAGGGGGTTTGGGAGTGGAGAAAGAGGTGGTGGTAGTAGGAGGTGTACGTTTGGTGACTTTGGGTGCAGGTGCATGCGCTGGAGGCTGTCGTGAGGTGGATGGCTGTTGGGTGGGTGTGTGCCTGCGTTTGTGTATCTTGGGCGGGGGCGTCACAGACACACTGGGAGAGGACACAGGGGACGTGTGAATGGTAGTGGGGGTGGTGACTGCACGTGAGCGGGGTGTGCTGGTGGGTGTGCTGGTGAGGGACGTAGTGGCTGTAGAGGTAGTGCATGCAGGTGTGAGTGTAGACGAGACTGGGAGGGAGGAGGGAAACAACGAGGAGGGGGACACAGTGGAGGCAGTGGATGTTTGTGTGTCTGCATGTGTGTGATGCTTGCGTGAGTGCCTGTGGGATGTGTGGTGCTTATGTTTGCCTGAGCTTCCCTTGTGTGGTGAGGTGTGTGCAGGCTGGTCTGATGGTGTGCTTGGGATAGGCAGAGGTACAGGGGATTGGGTCTGGGTGGAGGAAGTTGGAGGGGGGAGGCTAGAGACGGGGACAATGGCTGCCATCAGTTCTGAGGCCAGAGTTTGAAAAGCTCGGTGAAGGGCCGCCTGACCAGAATGAATGCCCTCCAGGAATGCATTAGTTTATTGCAACTGCCTTTCTACACCCTGGATGGCATTCAAAATGGTAGACTGCCCAACAGTGAGGGACCTGAGGAGGTCAATGGCCTCCTCACTGAGGGTAGCAGGGGTGACTGGGGCAGGGGCTGAGGTGCCTGGGGCGAAGGTGATGCCCACCCTCCTGGGTGAGCGGGCACGGGGCGAAGGCTGAGGGGCTGCTGGGAGGGCGGTGCTGGTAGGGGGGTGGCAGCTGTACCTTTAGATGCGGGGGGCACAGATGTTGCCGCCACCTAAAGGGAGCTCCCATCAGAGGACGAGTCCGTGTCATTGGTCTCAGCTCCTGTCCCCGCCGTAGAGCTCCCCTCGCCCTCCGTCCCACTGTTGAATTCTGACTCTGTAGTGTCACCCTCCAGGGCCATGTGGGATGCAGCTCCCTCGTGCTCCGGTGCCACTGCTCCTCCGTCTGATGATGCTAATGCACACAAGAACAGGAAGACCACAAAAAGGGGGGGAGACAGAAGAAAGACATGTTGAGTGCATGGATTACCGCTACCGTTGGCGGACAATACAGACACAGCTGCCCCCTGCACTACGCCACACTCTTGGGTTCCACAGTGCAATTCCTGGGAAATTGCCTACAAGGCTATGGACGACATCTGCACACATAGATGACACAGGGGCATGAATAGCTGTACTTGGCACTCTACAGAGGTGGGGTGGGGGGCCACAGGGACATGCCTTACGGAGGGGCCTAGCCGTCGGAACTCGCCCTGGCCTAGGGAAACCCACAGCCCTCCTCCCCCACCCAGACACCTCCACTGCGCGCAAAGTCAGCTGAATGAGAGTGTCTCACCCCCTTGTGTCTGCTGTGATGCCCTCAAGCGCCCATCCAACTCCGGGTAGGCCACCACCAGGATCCTGAACATCAGGGAGGTCATGGTTCGACGGGCACCCCTCCCACGTTGGGAGGCCATCCCCAGCTGAGCCTCCGCCGTCTTCTTGCTCCAGCGGCGAATGTCCTCCCATCTTTTCTGGCAGTGGGTGCTCCGTCTGTGGTAGACCCCCAGGGTCCGGACGTCCTTGGCGATGGCACAACAAATATCTTTCTTCTGGTTGGCGCTGACCTACATGAAATGTACAGGGGTAGAAGAGAAGTCATTACCAACTGCACCATCAAAGTTAGTGGCCCCCATCCCTACCCTTGCCATGTGGCACATGCACTCACCGTCTTACATGCACGCAGCACTCTGCCCCCTTCCTTCTTACATCCAGCCCTCTCCACACAGGCATAGCCCATACAACATGCTCCCTGTGTACTTACCTGTTTGTCTGGAGGACCGTAGAGTAGCGTGTACTGGGGGAGGACCCCATCAACGAGCTTCTCCAACTCCTCCGATGTGAAGGCAGGGGCCCTTTCCCCAGACGCACAAGCCATTGTCTCTTCCAGACTGAGGTCACAGCAGCACTTGCAGTGTGGGTCCTCTCCTGTCGAAGATCAGGTATCAAGTGATTGAAGTGATAGAAAATGGCGGTCACGTCTGCGGCGGTGCATACCATCACCGCCAGCGTACATCGTTATTGGTTCCTGGGACTCATAGGGTCCAATGTTAACCAATGCAGCATTGCGCCGCGGTCTCCGACCGCCTACCGTGACGGTGTACAACGCCAGCGCAGTTACCTCACATCCCATTGTCCCACTTTAGAGGTCAGGCAGCCGCCATTTCAGGGGCCCACATGGCCTCATTTTCAACTGCGTCACACATACCTAGGCCTAGTCTCAACACACATACAGGCCACCTTTTGTGTATGTTTGGTGTTCTGTGTAAACTGTGGGTACGTACCTCTGAGTTGTTTGACTCTATGCTTGCTGTTGTCCTTCATAGGCACCGTCCGCTGGGACATGTGAGGAGATGGCAGCATCCTCCGGTGTACCGACCGTTGGTGGACCTGTCGACAATGGAGGAGCGACATTTGATAATCACCTACAGGTTTGACCGTGCCACAATCCAGGAACTGTGTACCCAGTTGGAGCCAGACCTAATGTCAGCAATCCGCCATCCCACAGGAATCCCCCCTCAAGTGCAGGTGCTGTCAGTACTCCATTTCCTTGCAAGTGGCTCTTTTCAAACTACAGTGGCTATAGCATCAGGGATGTCCCAGCCTATGTTTTCCAACGTATTGTCCAGAGTGTTGTCTGCCCTTCTGAAACACATGCGGAGCTCCATCGTTTTCCCTCAGGTGGAGGATTTGCCTACAGTGAAAGGTGATTTCTATGCCCTGGAACATATCCCCAACATCATAGGTGCCATTGATGGGACCCATGTGGCTTTGGTCCCCCCCCACAGGAGTGAACAGGTGTACAGAAACCGGAAGAGTTATCATTCTATGAATGTACAGATGGTATGTTTGGCAGACCAGTGCATCTCCCATGTGAATGCCATGTTCCCTGGCTCAGTGCATGACGCCTACATCCTGCGGAATAGCAGCATCCCTTATGTGATGGGTCAACTCCAGAGGCACCGTGTGTGGCTATTAGGTGAGCACCTGGAAGCAAGACAGTGGGAATGGTTGTCTGGGTATATCCCTCCAGGTTAGTGTGTTTCTAACAGTTGTCCCTCGCCATTTTCAGGTGACTCTGGTTACCCCAACCTGTCATGGCTACTGACCCCAGTGAGGAATCCCAGGACCAGGGCAGAGGAACGCTACAATGAGGCCCATGGGCGAACTAGGAAGGTGATCGAGCGGACCTTCGGCCTCCTGAAGGCCAGGTTCAGGTGCCTCCACATGACAGGTGGATCCCTATTCTCCTCACCAAAGAAGGTGTGCCAGATCATCGTGGCCTGCTGTATGCTTCACAACTTGGCTTTGCGACGACAGGTGCCTTTTCTGCAGGAGGATGGCCCAGATGGCGGTGTTGTGGCAGCTGTGGAGCCTGTGGACAGTGATGAGGATGAAGCAGAGGAAGAAGACATGCAGAACAGGGACTCAGTGATCCAGCAATATTTCCAGTGAAACACAGGTAAGAATACAATGCTGCCTACTACATTTACTTTTACACTTCTACCTCTCTCCTGTCTGTCGTTTTCACCCAGTGTATGGTCACTGAGTTGTCACTTTCCCTTATGGTTTCACAGATGTGGTTCCCACTGTGTGACATCTGCTTAAATTCCTCATGGACTAGAGCTGTGTGACATAGGTATGTTGACATTACTATTTCAAAAACATTTTGTCACTGTAATTGCAAATACACTATTTCGAAATCACAGACAGACTCCAGATCATTTTGTGTTTTAGGTGTGTTTATTTAAATGCAAAATATTGGAGGGGGATGTTAAATGGTGAGGGGTGATGGCGATGGAGTGTCCATGGCAGAGTCCAGTCTATTAGTCTAACAGGTGCATTGCCCATATGGGCATAGGAAGTGGAGCTGGGGCAGTTTAATTATGGACTGGGTGACAAAGTGGGACAGTAGGATGACAATCAGGGTGGTCTCATTTCTTGGCGGGGATCTTGGCATCGTTCTCTGTCTTGTTCCTGGATCTCAGGGACCGTTTGCGGGGTGGTTCTCCGTCTGCAGGGGGTGGGGTGCTGGTGTGGTGGTCCTGTGGCGGGGCGTCCTGTCCACTAGCGCCGGCGGAGGTGGTGGGCAGTTCATCGTCCATGCTAGTGTCAGGGGCCCCTTGTAGTGCCACAGTGTCCCTCCTGGTGTTGAGTAGTTCCTTCAGCACCCCTACGATGGTGCCCAGGGTGGAGCTGATGGTTCTGAGTTCCTCCCTGAAGCCCAAATACTGTTCCTCCTGCATGCGCTGGGTCTCCTGAAACTTGGCCAGTACCGTTGCCATCGTCTCCTGGGAGTGGTGGTATGCTCCCATGATGGAGGAGAGGGCCTCATGGAGAGTGGGTTCCCTTGGC
The DNA here is from genome assembly GCF_031143425.1 of Pleurodeles waltl. Lineage (NCBI taxonomy): Eukaryota > Metazoa > Chordata > Amphibia > Caudata > Salamandridae > Pleurodeles > Pleurodeles waltl. Next base: position 637,799,202 of record NC_090446.1, on the reverse strand, counting down.
CTGTCTGCCCCCTGTCGCACGGCAGCCCTCCCAGTTCCCCTGTGTTCCTGGGCCTCCGTCCCCTGGACCGTGTGCCCACTACCACTGCCCCCAGGTCCCTGTTGTTGTTGGGGTGGTGGGTTATCCTGGGTTCCCTGTAGTGGTGGACACACAGCTGATTGACGTGTCCTGGGGACAGAGGTATGGGCCCGCTGGGTGGGTGCTGTGCTGGTGTTTCCAGAGGGGGGAAGGTCTGTGGTGGCCTGTGCCTGTGGGAGGGGAACCGACTGTCCAGAGGTCCCCGATGGTCCGGGCTGGTCATCTAGATCCAGTAGGACAGAGCTGCTGTCATCACTGTGGGCCTCTTCTGTGGGTGGAGTGGACATGTCTGGACCCTCCTGTCTGGTGACGTTGGGTAGGAGTCCTGCAGGGGTGAAAAGGCATGATTATTGCATCTGTGTGTGCCATGGTGTGCAATGGGTGGGTGACCGTGTACCCCAGTGCTGGCATTCCTGTGTGGGAGCTTGTGTGTTGATGGTTTAGGGGGGTGTATGGCTATGTGCAGTGTGCATGCTTTGGTGATGTGTCCATGCTTTGTTGTTGCTTGCAGGGCTTGGTGTTGGGATGGGTGGTTTGTGATATTGGTACACTTGTGAGGAGTTGGTGTGATGGTGGTGAGGGCGAGGATGGGGGTATGTGATAGCATGCAGGTAGGGTGGGGGATGTAATAGTAAAGCTTTGACTTACCAGAGTCCATTCCTCCACCTACTCCTGCGAGGCCCTCAGGATGCAGAATCGCCAAGACCTGCTCCTCCCATGTTGTTAGTTTTGGGGGAGTAGGCAGGGTTCCGCCGCCAGTCCGCTGAACCGCCAGGTGGTGTCTTGAGACCACGGAACGCACCTTCCCCCGTAGGTCGTTCCACCTTTTCCTGATGTCCTCCCGATTTCTTGGGTGTTGTCCCACTGCGTTGACCCTGTCCACTATTCTTCGCCATAGCTCCATCTTCCTAGCTATGGAGGTGTGCTGCACCTGTGCTCCGAATAGCTGTGGCTCTACCCCGACGATTTCCTCCACCATGACCCTGAGCTCCTCCTCCGAGAACCTGGGGTGTCTTTGCCGTGCCATAGGGTGGTGTAGGTGATGTGTGGGGTGGAGTGTGTGGTGATAAGTGTGGTGATATGTAGTGGTGTGTTGTGTGAGGTGCGTGGAAGTTGTGTGGGTGATGGTGTTATGTGCCTGTGGATGCTAGTGTTGTTGATGGTGGTGTCTCTCTCTGGCCTTCGTTCATGATTTGTGGTCGTAAGGGTTTGTGGGTGATGTGGGTGTGCGTTTTATATTGTAATGGGTGTGTGGGAGTGGTGTGTGTATGTGTCTCAGGTGTGTGTATTTTGAATCGTCCAATGTGGGGATGTTTTGTAGAAGTGTTTGTATTTTGAGCGCGGCGGTGTGTACCGCCAATGGAATACTGCGGTTGAAAGACCGCCGCGTGGATTTGTGTGTCGTTATAGTGTGGGTGTATTTCTGTTGGCGTGACGGTGGAGGTTTTGTTTTCGCCAGTTTATCACTGACCTTTGGTGTGGCGGACTTGTGTGGGTGTCTGAGTTTTGGCAGATTTCGAGATGTGGGTCATAATAGCTGTGGCGGGATTCCGCTGCGGTGTGTTGGCGGTCTTCTGCACGGCGGTAAGTGGCTTTTACCGCCAGTGTTGTAATGAGGTCCTTAATCTTTTCAGCAGAGAACATGGACTGGGGGTTAATGTAAGCAAAACTAAACTAATGGTGCTCCATACTGGTTCTAGCAAAAGCTGCTCTATCAATATTAATGGAGTCCCGTTAAATAAGGTTAACTCTATAGACTACTTGGGTGTCAGACTATCCAGGAAACTATCCTGGGAGGATCAGATTTTGAAGAGTTCTGGGCTCCTGCAACATAGAGCTGCTTCTACTGCGCTTTTACCAAAGTTCTATTACCAAAGCAGTACTCCCAGCAACCAAAATTTATATAGCTAAGGCACAGGAAGCAGCTCTATATGGAGCAGAAATATGGGGATCCAGCACTTGCAATAAAATAACAGTGGGAGAGAATACATTTGCCAGGGCCCTGATAGCGTGCCCGCGCAGCACACCCTTGATTCCTCTTTTTTTAGGTTTAGGGTTAAAACGAGTAGCTGACTTAATCACCTTGAGAACTTTAATCTATTGGATAAGGCTGTGGACCACCCCTGAACTGATTACTTTTAAAGTATCAGTTGATTTATTAAAAAGACAGAACGCAGCAACAATCCCCTGGATTAGACATGTTTCTCATTGATTTCGATTACTGGGTTTGGCTGATTACTGGGAAACCCCCCATAATTTAGAAAGACGCCATAAGAATGTCCTAAAGACAGTTTATTGGTCCTATATTAGGGCCAACTACATAACTTGTAAATCTTATGGCCGGCTAACGGATTGTTTTCTCAATTTTAAGTGATTTCCGCAGTATGAGCCATATCTAGATATCATACCAAATCTACTGGGTAAAAGCTTATACGCAAGATTTTGATTTGGAGTTCTGCCTCTATTGTCCTTGACTAGTAAATGGGGGCAGTCTACCAACACGGATATGTGTCCTGCGTGTGGTGGTGCGACTGAGTCTATCGAGCACTTTATGTTCTTCTGTCCTGCTTACTCTATGCCACGGATAAAGTGGATTTGCACAACTTGTCGAGAACTGGGTCTAATTAACTGCAACCACTCATTAAGGATTTTAAAAACCCACAGATTTCGTGACTTAATACTAGCAGTTAGCAAATTCCTAGTAGCAGCTTGGCATACACGTCGCTGTCTTTTAACCAAAAATTAATTAAATACCAAGTGCTATTAGATGCTGTTTTAGGATTTTATGTACTTTATGCTTTTATCTTTTTTACTATTTTATATATTGTTGCTGTATTTGAATAAGAATATTTGTATTGTTGTGCAATGCTTTGAAGGCCAATGGACCGAATAAAGCTTGTTGTTGTTGTTATGTTGAACCATCCTTTTATGTATATTTGCATTTGAAGTTTCTACAGGCATGGCCTGAGAAGAATCATTTCATTCTACCCCATAGTCTAGATTCTGACCCTCTTACAGAAGCCTACACAATGTAGTAGCTTTGAATATGATGATTCACAGGCATATAAATGGCAAATTAATACCAATCTATCATTGCCTCATTGACTTTTAAGGCTGCATTCAATGGTATTTACAGGAATCTCCTTTGCTACAAATTATAACTGAAGAATTTCCGCGATTCTCATCAGGGCCATCTTGTCTTCATATTCAAATACCTGGCTTCATATCTAGATAGGGCTAGACAATGTATTGCTTCCCATTTTAAGAAACAGTGGACACAACCAGGTATGCGTGCTTGTCCCTCTGCTACGGAGCCTGTATACTGCCTATTTTACCCACCAGCTACACTTTGTGGGTATATTTCCCAGTAAACTTTATTGTACACTAGTTCTATTTCGACAATATGCGGGTGACACTGTGTTATTTGTCATCACTGTTTATTTGCTCCAGAAAGCTATGAATGCTCTCCGAAGCTTCAACTGTGCTAACAAACAAACTAGAAGTCAACAACAATAAAGTCAGGGTAATGGTCTTTGGTACAAATTATGTTAAAAGTAACATCGGACCTCTAGGTGAGAATTGTATTGAACATGTCAACCTAGAACTATATCAAAGTTTGTTTAGATTCTTTAGGCAGCAGTGGCGCTCGCGGGAGGGGAAAAAGGGTTGGGCGGCGCGGGGCATGGCTGGGGGAGGCGACAACAAAAAAATATACATATGATCATTTAAAAACAAAACTTACCTTACGCTGCTTTCACGCTGCTGCCAAAGACGGCCGGTCAAACATAAATGCGCAATTAGGGGGACTCCCCCTCCATCCCTGTCATATAGCCCGTGGCCCCATCCCTTTTACAAGAAAACGATAATAAACATAGTTTATTATCGTTTTCTTGTAAAAGTTTTGCATCTGCTAGCAGGGGCACCACCTCTGTTAGGCTGTACTAAACACCACCATTCACACTGAAATGCAGAGCACACACTATAACCTATGCCTGCATAGAATTTATTTTCAACCAACCAGCTAATCTACCAAAAGCATCTCCTGATTATTAGAGCAAAATTCCTCTCACTCCAAACTTTTGCCAATGACAACTTTCCTCGCACGTTTGCCAATTGGTTGGATCTTGCCTAATGTGCCCTATTTAGATAGTTATTTGACCTATCCCAATTGTTTAGGCAATGTTGGATTAGATTGGAATTTCCCCTAACCGACCAGACACTGGCATCAATGGTAAGGTTTTAAAATATTTCTACAGGGCAAGATTTGCTCCAGTTGACCTTGTTATAGGATCCAGCACAACTTCAGAATTCATTCTCACTATCTATGTTGATTTTAAACCTTTCTGAATTTACGTCAGGTTCTTGAGTTATCCTAAATATTCAGTGGAGTACAAATTGCATTTTAATCATACTTGCAGACTGCTCCAGAAAACTATACTCTCTACATTTATGTTTACCTCAAATCCCAGGTTTATTTAACAATACCACTTATCAAATGCACTTGGAACAAACTCTATAAGTAAAGGATAATGCTAACACATCTGAGTTTAATGGTGGATGGCAATTGTATAAATGGGTGATTTATAACTGTTGGCTCTGAGGGAGCTGCAAGGAAACCTTGACCTTGATTGCTCCAAGAAGGACGTTTCTTGCGAAACTCAGATCAATTTCTGCCAACGTGAACTTGCTCAGTTCTGCTCTAAAAGTTTTTCTGAGTAATACATCTCCCCAGCTGCTGAAGAGGGCTGTCAAACATTTTGATTATGCAATTAAATAATGAAAGTCCCACAATGTTCCCCTAATACACAGAGTGCTGACAAAATCTAAAAGAAGCCTTCATTTTATATCTCCTTTGTTTAACAAAAAAATACTATTCCACTTGTGAGGGAGAAGAATGCATTCCTTGGGTGCGACCTACCCAGAAGAGCTGCAAGCTGACACAGCTAAGCTTTTTAGTGCAGGGGTGCCCGCCAGGAAGGAGTTCAGTAGGGAATAACAAGTTTGTCACATATTGGAGAGCTTGAGGCAGCAAGCTGCAGCACAAGAGGCAGGGGATGTCATTGGTACCCATAATGTCTAGATACAATTAATTCTGTTCCACAGCTTTATGAGTGGCTACAGGAAGCTTTTGATATCCTAATACCAATCAGAAAAACTAAACACAACAAAAGAAAACCAACACCTTGGAGAAACACAGAACTTATAAAGATAAAGCAAGAAATCAGAAAGTTGCAGCGGACCTGACTCAAAACAAACAGCAGTCAAGACAAACTGCAGCTATGCAAACTTAACAGAATATACAAATCATCAATCAAAAAAGCCAAAAAAAGGTAATACTCAGACAGAATTCAAAATGCTAAATCTACAACCAAGGAATTTTATAAAATTCTCAATAAATTTTGAAAACCTACATGCATGGAAGAAAGTCATCCCACTACTCAAGATTTCACAAACAAACTGGCAACTCATTACACAACCAAGGCAGACACATTGGACTCCTATTTAAAACAGAAGAAAACCATCAGCACCAACCCCTTTCCTAAAATACCCCCTAAGAATAAACCAACCCAGCCTCTACAGTCCTTCAAACATTTATGGATTTGGTCAAAGCAAGCACGCCTTCCGGTTGCCCTTATGACCCTTGTCCACCACAAATCTTCAAGAACATTCTTTTATCTACTTCTGCTGCCACACCTGTAAGAAGAATCATCAACAACTCTTTAACTACAGGAACATTTCCTGTAGACCTGAAAAAGGCATACATACGACCGTTATTAAAGAAAACAAACCTAGACCCGCAGGACCCCAACAATACAGACCAATCACAAATGGACCTTTCGTGGGCAAACTGATAGAAAGAGCAGCATTCGTCCACATGTCACAATTAATTGAAGACAATTCTATACTTTCAGACTTCCAAACTGGATTCCGCCCAGGAAGAGGCACTGAATCGGCACTCATAGCAATCTGGGATGATCTTAAAAACGCAGTCGACTGCAAAGGAGTTGCTGCACTACTTCTCTTGGACCTCTCAGCTGCCTTTGATACGGTTGACCATGACACCCTAATTCAAAGACTCCATGAAGCCAGCATAGAAGGGACTGCTCTCGACTGGATTACATCCTATCTTCAAAAAAGAGCTAATATCATCTATTCTCACCCCTTCTCGTCCAAACCCTACCTCAGAAAAGCAGGGGTCCCCCATCTCACCTTTGCTTTTCAACATCTACATGATATCATTACCAGAACTGATCAATTATTTTCATCTCACATGCTACAACTATGCAGATGACACACAAATACTACTTAAATTAGAATGCCCCAAAAACATTGAAAACTCAGAAATCTTCAGTTGCCTCAGAGCCATTGATCAGTGGATGACCTGGAGCCATCTCAAACTAAATGCCTCCAAAACAGAAATACTCATATGTGGTGACTGGAAAAGTTATGACCCACTGTGCGCCTGGCCTGACGATCTCAGACCACCTCCTCAATTATCCAAGGAAGTTAAAAACCCTGGAATCACCATGGACTCCAAGTTAACTATGAATGCCCAAGTGGACAAATTAGCACGAACAAGCTTCATCACCTTGAAGACTCTACGACCCATCTCCCCCCACCTCAGATTTCCACTCAAGTTGCAAGCTACTATCTCGCTTGTACTATCCAAACTGGATTATGCCAATGGCCTCTACCATGGATCATCTCTATCTAATATGAAAAAACTACAACATATTCAGAACTCCGCAGCCAGGCTACTATTACATGTAAAGCCACAAGTCCATATCTCCCCTGCCTTGAGAGCACTACACTGGTTACCCGTTGCCAGAAGATGCACTTTCAAGCTGCTATGTATCACCCACAAAGCTATACATGGAACAGGACTGCTTTGTATCAGAAACAAAATAACCAAATACATTCAACAAAGAAACCTCCGCTCAAGATTGGCACCCCGCCTTAGAACACCACCATACAAGAAAAAGACTATAGGTGGTACATCCTTCTCCGTTCAAGCAGCCAAACTATAGAATTCATTAGCCCCAACTATAAGAGCCACAGATAACTTTCTTGTCTTCAGAAAACTACTCAAGAGTTGGCTGTTTCCTTCATAACCACCATATTCAAACAACTATGGACTGCATCTGCCTATGTTAATAAATATTTTTTTTCTGATTATGTGTATATTCTAGTTATATATAGTTGTTTAGAAAATACGTATGCTACTATGTCATCGCAATAAACTTCACACACACACACTCTTTCACCCCTTCGCTGTCAGGCCTTTTCCCCCTCAGATGCCAAGCCTTTTTTTGCCTATTTGGGGCAGTTAGCGCTTAGGCCCTCATAACTTTTTGTTCAGATAAGCTACCCACACCAAAATTGCGTCCTTTTTTTCCAACATCCTAGGGATTCTAGAGGTACCCAGACTTTGTGGGTTCCCCTGAAGGAGACCAAGAAATTAGCCAAAATACAGAGAACATTTCGTTTTTTAAAAACAAATGGGAAAAAGGGCTGCAGAACAAGGCTCGTGGTTTTTCCCCTGAAAATGGCATCAACAAAGGGTTTGCGGTGGTAAAATCACCATCTTCCCAGCTTTCAGGAACAGGCAGAGTTGAATTAGAAAACCCAATTTTTCAACACAATTTTGACATTTGACTGGGAAATACCCCATTTTTAAAAAAATGTTGTGCTTTCAGCCTCCTTCCAGTTAGTGACAGAAATGGTTTAAGAAACCAATGCTGGATCCCAGCAAACTAAACGTTTCTGAAAAGTACACAAAAGTCTGAATTCAGCAAGGGGTCATTTGTGTAGATCCTACAAGTGTTTCCTATAGAAAATAACAGCTGAAATAAAAGAATATTGAAATTGAGGTAAAAAAAAACAGCCATTTTTCTCCACGTTTTACTCTGTAACTTTTTCCTGCGATGTCAGATTTTTGAAAGCAATATACCGTTACTTCAGCTGGACTCTTCTGGTTGCGGGGATATATAGGGCTTGTAGGTTCATCAAGAATCCTAGGTACCCAGAGCCAATAAATGAGCTGCACATTGCAATGGGTTTTCATTCTATACCGGGTATACAGCAATTCATTTGCTGAAATATAAAAAGTGAAAAATAGGTATCAAGAAAACCTTTTTATTTCCAAAATGGACGCAAGATAAGGTGTGGAGAAGCAGTGGTTATTTGCACATCTCTGAATTCTGGGGTGCCCATTCTAGCATGTGAATTACAGGGCATTTCTCAAATAGACGTCTTTTTTTCCACACTGTCTTACATTTGGAAGGAAAAAATTTAGAGAAAGACAAGGGGCAATAACACTTGGTTTGCTATTCTGTGTTCCTCCAAGTCTCCCGATAAAAATGGTGCGTCACTTGCGGGGGTAGGCATAGCGCCCGCGACAGGAAATGCCCCAAAACACAACGTGGACACATTGTTTTTTGCAAAATGCCTAACTGTGGATTTTGGCCTCTAGCTCAGCTGGTACCGAGGGAAACCTAGCAAACATGCGCAGTTTTGAAAACTAGACACCTAGTGGAATCCAAGATGGGATAACTTGTGGGGCTCAGACCAGGTTCTGTTACCCACAATCCTTTGCAAACCTCAAAATTAGGCCAAAAAAACACTTTTTTTTCCTCATTTCGGTGACAGAAAGTTCTGGAATCAGAGAGGAGCCACAAATTTCCTTCCACCCAGCATTCCCCCAAGTCTCCCGATAAAAATGGTACCTCACTTGCAGGGGTAGGCCTAGCGCCCGCAACAGGAAATGCCCCAAAACACAACGTGGACACATCACATTTTCAGAAAGAAAACAGAGCTGTTTTTTTGCACAGTGCCTAGCTGTGGATTTTGGCCTCTAGCTCATCCGGCACATAGGGAAACCTAGCAAACCTGCGCAGTTTTGAAAACTAGACACCTAGAGGAATCCAAGATGGGGTGACTTGTGGGGCTCGCACAAGGTTCTGTTACCCAGAATCCTTTGCAAACATCCAAATGTGGACAAAAAACACTTTTTCCTCTCATTTTGGTGACAGAAAGTTCTGGAATCAGAGAGGAGCCACAAATTTCCTTCCACCCATTGTTCCCCCAAGTCTACCGATAAAAATGGTACCTCACTTGCGGGGGTACACCTAGCGCCCGCGACAGGAAATGCCCCAAAACACAACGTGGACACATCACTTTTTCAGAAAGAAAACAGAGCTGTTTTTTGCAAAATGCCTAGCTGTGGATTTTGGCCTCTAGCTCAGCCGGCACCTAGGGAAACCTAGCAAACCTGCACAGGTTTGAAAACTAGACACCTAGGGGAATCCAAGATGGGATGACTTGTGGGGCTCTGACCAGGTTCTGTTACCCAGACTCCTTTGCAAACCTTAAAATTTGGCCAAAAAAACACTTTTTCCTCTTATTTCGGTGACAGAAAGTTCTGGAATCACAGAGGAGCCACAAATTTCCTTCCACCCAGCATTCCCCCAGGTCTCCCGATAAAAATGGTACCTCACTTGCAGGGGTAGGCCTAGCGCCCGAGAGGAAATGCCCCAAAACACAACATTGACACATCACATTTTCAGAAAGAAAACAGAGCTGTTTTTTGCAAAGTGCCTAGCTGTGGATTTTGGCCTTTAGCTCAGCCGGCACCTAGGGAAACCTAGCAAACCTGCACATTTTTGAAAACTAGAGACCTAGGGGAATCCGAGATGGGGTGACTTGTGGGGCTCTGACCAGGTTCTGTTACCCAGAATCCTTTGCAAACCTCAAAATGTGGCCAAAAAAACACTTTTTCCTCTCATTTCGGTGACAGAAAGTTCTGGAATCAGAGAGGAGCTATAAATTTCCTTCCACAGAGCGATCCCCCAAGTCTCCTGATAAAAATGATACCTCACTTGTGTGGGTAGGCCTAGTGCCTGCGACAGGAAATGCCCCAAAACACAACATGGACATATCACATTTTTCCACAGAAAGCAGAGGTGTTTTTTGCAAAGTGCCTACCTGTAGATTATGGCCTCTAGCTCAGCCGCCACCTAGGGAAACCTACCAAACCTGTGCATTTTTTAAAACAAGAGACCTAGGGGAATCCAAGATGGGGTGACTTGTGGGGCTCTCACCAGGTTCTGTTATCCAGAATCCTTTGCAAACCTCAAAATTTGGCTAAAAAAACACTTTTTCCTCACATTTTGGTGACAGACAGGTCTGGAAACTGAGAGGAGCCACAAATTTCCTTCCACCCAGCGTTCCCCCAATTCTCCCGATGAAAATGATACCTCACTTGTGTGGGTGGGCCAGGTGCCTGCAACAGAAAAAGGCCAAAAACTTGTAGAGATTGAGGGGATAGCGCAGCGAGTTGATAAGCACATATTCTTCTTTTATACATCTTTAGGCTGACTCTACTTTGGGGACCCACACAAGTGAGGTGTCATTTTACTTGGGAGACTGAGGTGAACGCTGGGGAGTACGAATTTTGTGCTGGAGCGGTGATCGTACAAAGAAAAGTCAGGAAAATATGCTTTTTTAAGCAAATTTTGAGGTGTGCAAAGGAATCTGGGTAAGAAAATGTTAGGGGATCCACGCAAGCCACACCTCCCTGGACTCCTTGGGGTGTCTAGTTTAAAAAAATGTCTGGGTTTGGTAGGTTTCCCTAGATGAGGGCTGCAACCAGGACCAAAAACATAGGCGCCCCCTCCCCCCAAACACAGACAGTTTTGTAATATATCATTTTGATGTGTCCACATACGTCTGTGATGCGCATAACACTAAAATTATTACAAGAAATGCACTTAGGTTATGTGATAACGACCTCTCACCCATCAACCAAGTTGGTGGCATGCTTTATCATCGGGGTCCCACCTGAGACACCTAGCGTGTCACAAGTGTGCTGCGATGCCTGATTACAGCAGAGCAGGTTTTGTCATTTTTACCACACATACTGGTTGGATTTGGCACGAGTGTGAGTGATGGTTCAGTAGATCAAATTTTATTAACAAGAGGTTTCACAAAAGTGAAAAGTACTGTTAATAACTAAAAGGCCAAACAACTGAACCAATGACTCACAGCTCGTGAGCTGTAAAGGCACGGCAAGGCACCAACCACTTTACAGTCCATTCACACACCTATCATACATGACATGCACAAGACCACTCACGCCGCCAGCAACGGGCCCAGCACATTACAACACTCGCATCGACAGACAGCCCCACTCAAGGGCCCATCACTTTCATACGCCCACATGCCTAATACAGCAATCACACCAGCTGTTGAGTGTGTGGACTGGCGTTTGGATGGCACCGCCAGCCAAGCGCCACCCCACGCACACCGCCAGCCAAGCGCCACTCCACGCACACCGGCAGCCAAGCGCCACCAGACTCACACCGCCAGCCAAGCGCCACCCCACACACACCATCCCCTTTTTTTTGTTTTTAAACAACAAAGAAACCACTAATCATAAATAAGTACAAAACTACAAACACAAAAGCTCTAACTGAATACATGACTAATGCCAACCGTGAAACTGAACATTTAAAAATATAAAGCAGCAGTTTACGCTCACGTAATTTCCCAATAATTCTTCTGCGTGTGGTAGCTCCTGAAACAGCCACCCACACACAGCCCAGGCTTTGAAAGACAATCAGGACAGTACATCCTAGTCCCCTTCCTGATACCTCTTCGAGCACAGACTCTACATCTCTTAGCAGGAAAGTTTTTTGGGGCTGTGGGAGGAATGTGCTCAGCAAAGTGACGATCTTTCAATCTAGCCACATCCTCCACCACTGCTTCTCTAGGAACTCTTGCCTGTTCCAGCACAACAAGGCTAGCTATGATAGACTCCTGAAATTTCACAAATGTCATCCTTGACTCTGGAGAACTATCCTTGAACACAACAAAAGCATTAAAAGTCGCCAAGTGGAACAAGTGAACCGCTAATTTCTTATACCAAACTAGTGGACCATAAAATTATGGAGATATACAATTTGAGTTCAAGAAGTATGAAGTTTCCCTGTAGTCAGCTTTACAAAGATTAAAAAAATCTGACAGTCGGTGCCTCTGGGAGGAGAACGCGTTCATTGTAAGGAAGTACTGGCCTGTGGGCACTAAACAAGGCAAAAAAATAGGAATACCAATGAGAGGCTGGAATTGCCAGTCTCTTCTCCTACTTGCCAGAGTTCAGGTCACCTAATTAGGTCGACATACTATGTATTAATTCCATGGCTTTTTCAGAGGACTGAATTTATGTGCTCCAATTTTTTTAATACTTTTCAGTGCTATTTAAATGGGTTTATAATATATGTTAACGCTGGCTACAGTGGGTTGCCAGTCTGACACAGTGAATTTCCAAGCATATGAATCTATGATAGTTCCAGTGCCTCAGAAGGATTTGTGTGGTGATATTAGGAGCTGTTCTTTTCATTTGAAACTACTCTGATATCTGGTATACTATCATTGCTTGTGAAATGGCTTCCTCAAAAGTATGTTTTCTTTTTACCCGCTGCCCCAGATATGCTGGTGTCTGGTTGGGACTCTTGTTATGTTTTAACATGGCCTGTAATAGCGTCATCATGTATTTTTCCGTCTAGTGCCCCGTACATCACTACTAGTGAAGTAGAAGGTGAAAAATAGTATTCTCTGATTTCTTAGTATTTTGATGCCTGCTCCTAAGGCAGTCTTTTAGTTACATTTAGAGGTTGTTAGCGAGCCTGACCTTAATAAGTAAACTTACAAGGAGAAGCGAATAGGTCGATGAACCTTTTGACACGCAATTAAGATGTTCTTACCATAGATCCAGTACATAATGAATAATCAATACACAATACTCAACAATCATTAGTAATCAATAAAATCAATAATCAATGGAGACAGTAATTGTCACGCACCATGACCTTTCAGTCGTGAATAACCACACCTTTAGTAAAAGTTTAGAATGTTTTATTTCCCTATATGAACAATGCTGAGATCATGTCGATTAATCTCAAAATCAAATGAAACACATACAGAAACAACACTGGTTGTCCAAAGCGGCGGAAGAAACACAATCTAATCACAGCTTGAACTACAACACATTCTAAGGTTATGGTGCAAATCAGTAGCAAAGTCAACTGCGTCAGCAAAATGAAGTCCATGAAGTTTAGCAGAGAATTTCATCAAGCATTAGTCCCTGTTATCAAAAGTCATTAGCGAGAATCCTTAACTAACCTCAGATTAGCAACAGCATGTTGGGCTTCATGCAAAACAATTTAGTAACCCAAATTTACAAACATCTAACTATGGTTCTATCAAAATAGCGCAGTTGGTACCTAGAAAGAAAAAGCAAAAAAGCATGGTAATCACAGTTCGAAATATACCTATCCTCAGGGTGGATCAGCAAAGCAGAATCAGTCTTCGTCCGCAGGACATAAATCGATCAGCAAACCATCAGGCTTCGGCATCAGAAATATAAAAGGGCAAACTCATTAAGCATTAAAGTTAAACATGTCTCTCATCAAGACGCATAAGAAAGTATAACCTTTTGGTCAGGAGAAATATGGGCAGAATGACTGCATGAAGGCAAGGGCAGAATGTCTGTCTTCTTAGAATGAGTGTCTGTCTTTTCACTGTGCAGTGTTGTTATATTAAAGTTACCTAAACTATCCCCTAAATCCCTATTGGTCAGTTAATCATATGTTGGCACTCTGACCCATAAAACTAATATCCCAAATCTAAGAATTTTAATATTTCTCCGTTCACATGTTTGAATGGTTCGTCTTGTGATGTCCTCTTCGTTCGGCTTGACAGGTAACAATATTGTTGCAGCTTCTACTCTAGTCAGTATCTTCATTGTTCTTGTCCTGGAAAAGTCAGTCTCACACACATTACACATAAAATGTTGCATTAGCAAGAACATCATCTTTTAGCAGTCGGTTCACATGAAAAGCTTCAGTTATGAGCACATTTAACCAATACAATAGACAATTCACAATTTAACTCAGTAGGTCAGCATTTTTATTAAACACTAATAAATACAGCTTTTACATGAGGCCTGGCAAAATAGGCCAAGACACTCGCTAAGTTCAGGCCTACAATTAATAAAGCTAAAGCATACTTCACAACCCTCAATATGATATATTAGTGCATTAGTCTAACATATTCAACATTTCATAATATTTAATCATTGATTAGTACACTTAGTTAACATTGGTGGCCATTCTTCATGATCACAATTTCAGATGCGTGCATTATTTTTCTACGTTATTTCATTTTCTACATAAACTTATTATTCCAAATACATAAACACTCATTATTAATTTTTATTAAAATAGCAATCCCTCCTCTGATGACTAAATATGTCATCACACTAACTATCACCCACACATTTCTGCATCAACTAAATATTCTACAATTCAATCTCTTCATAATTTCGTTTTCCCCTTAAATGTTCCCTGTAAAATGTTTTCCTTTTCTTTTCCTCCCTCCTCTGATTATTCTTTGACCATTTCAATTGAATGCTTTTACATAATTTGCATAATCCCCATATCCCCAATAGACAAACCATAACAATTAATATTCCTTGCAGTATTTTCAATAGAACCCTATTCCAAATGTTGCTGAGCCAATTTCCCACTGAAGCAATCCCCTTGCCAACTTTTTCCCAAACACCTGGTTCTTTCAATTCTTTCAAACCAGCACTTGCATTAGTCAGATTAGTATGTAAGTTTCTAATCTCTTTACTATTATCTGGTATATACGAACAACAATGCCTGGAAATAATCATTCTACAGAATCCACCATCCTTTGCTAAAAGAATGTCTAAAGCAAGATGATTTTGAAGAGTCATAGCTCTATCAGCAGCTAATTCAGTATCTATCAGGAGTATGGCCCCTGAAAAATTTGTCAGAATGTTATACACAATAGTAGACAACTTTTGAATCGTTATCAAATTCAGAATTACTCCCACTGAAGGAATCACCGCTCCAAATATATCTCCCTAATATAGCAGAAAAGGACTCCCTCCTCTGTCACTCATTATGTAATTCAGTAACTTTCGGAAACTTCTTCAGATCCTCCATTTAATAAATCTTTATGAAAACTATCCCCAAATAACATGTCCCATACCATCTTCTTAGAAGATGGTATTAAACATTAAGTCCACAGATGTAGTAAATCCATGGAATTGCAGGGTCCTGTCCATTCAACATAAATGTCCCTTTACTCTGAAACAAAAACACTTGCCTACTTTCACTCATTCCCACAAAGAAAGTGTCAGTGCATGATTTAGGCCTATATATACAAAGTTTCCCTACATGTGGTGCATCTAAAGCTAATTTCCCTTGTGTTTTAATTGCAATATAAGCATTATCATTCTTGTAATTCCTTTTCTCTAAGCCTTTTTCTAATTTCTCTTTTAATGCCTTTCTCCTGACAACTGTGTGATCTAAGAAGCTTTTCTGTAAAGGAGTAAGCCAAGCATGTCAGATTATTTCTATATGCATAAGCTGTGCCAAACGTCAGTGTAGGTTCAAAGAACCCACTAACTATTACTGTGTGTAGGAAAATGGCTCCCTGTTGCAGTTACCCCCCACTTTTTGCCTGATATTGATGCTGACTTGACTGAGAAGTGTGCTGGGACCCTGCTAACCAGGCCACAGCACCAGTGTTCTTTCACTTAAAAATGTACCATTGTTCCAGAATCGGCACATCCCTGGCACACAGATAAGTCCCTTGTAAAAGGTACCAGTGGTTACAAGGGCCCTGTGACCAGGGAAGGTCCCTAAGGGGTGCAGCATGTGTTGTGCCACCCTAAGGGACCCCTCACCTAACACATGCACACTGCTACTGCAGATTGTGTGTGATAGTGGGCAGAAAAAGGTAAAGTCTACATGTCATCCCCCTCAAGATATCATGCACACAAAATACTGCCTGTGGCATAGGTAAGTCACCCCTCTAGCAGGCCTTAAGGCAGGGTGCACTATACCACAGGTGAGGGCATTGCTGCATGAGCAATATGCTCCTACAGTGTCTTAGTCCATTCTTGACATTGTAAGTACAGTGTGGCCATATTAAGTATATGGTCTGGGAGTTTGTCCAAAATGAACTCCACAGTTCCATAATGGCTACACTGAATACTGAGAAGTTTGGTATCAAACTTCTCAGAATAATAAACCCACACTGATAACAGTGTTGGATTTATTACAAAATGCACACAGAGGGCATCTTAGAAGATGCCCCCTGTATATTACCCAATCCTTCAGTGCAGGACTGACTGGCCTGTGCCAGGTTGCCACTGAGACAAATTTCTGACCCCCTGGGGTGAGAGCCTTTGTGCTCTCTGAGGCCAGAAACAAAGCCTGCACTGGGTGGAGGTGCTTAACACCTCCCTCCTGCAGGAACTGTAACACCTAGCAGTGAGCCTCAAAGGCTCAGGCTTTGTGTTACAATGCCCAGGGCAGTCCAGCTAGTGGAGATGCCCGCCCCCTGGACACAGCCCCCACTTTTGGCAGCAAGTCCAGAGGGGATAATGAGAAAAACAAGGAGGAGTCAACTACCAGTCAGGACAGCCCCAAAGGTGCCCTGAGCTGAGGTGGCCACTGCCTTTAGAAATCCTCTATCTTGGTTTTTGGAGGATTCCCCCAATAGGAATAGGGTTGTGGCCCCCTCCCCTCAGGAAGGAGGAACAAGGAGGGTGTAGCCACCCTCAAGGACAGTAGCCATTGGCTACTGCTCCCCAGACCTAAACACACCCCTAAAATCAGAAAGGTGATTCCTGCAACCTACAACAAGAAGAAAGACTGCTGACCTGAAAGCCCTGCAGAGATGACGGAGACGACAACTGACTTGGCCCCAGCCCTAACGGCCTGTCTCCAGACTCAAGAACCTGCACAGCGACGCATCCTGCGGGACCAGCGACGTATGAGGACTCAGAGGACTGCCCTGCACCCAAAGGACCAAGAACCTCCCAAGAACAGCGGCACTGTTCAGAAACTGCAACAACTTTTAAACAACTTTAAAGAGACTCTCACTTCCCGCCAGAAGCGTGAGTCTCCACACTCTGCACCAGATGCCCCCGGCTTGAGTTCAGGACAACCAACACTGCAGAGAGGCCTCCCAGGCGTCTCAAACGACGTGGACACCCTGAATCAACCCCTCTGCACCCCCACAGCGACGCCTGCAGAGAGGATCCAGAGGCTCCCTCTGACCGTGACTGCCTGGTAACAAAGGAACCCGACGCCTGGACCCAGCACTGCACCCGCAGCCCCCAGGACCGAGGCGTCCCTCATCCTCGCCCAGTCAGTGGCTGGCCCGAGAAGCCCCTCTGTGCCCTGCCTGCATCGCCTAAGTGACCCCTGGGTCCCTCCATTGCTTTCAATAGCAAAACCAACGCCTACTTTGCACACTGTACCCGCCCGCCTCTGTGCCGCTGAGGGTGTGTTTTACGTGCTTGTGTGTATCCCCCCAGTGCTCTATAAAACCCGCCTGGTCTGCTCCCCAAGGACGCAGGTACTTACCTGCTAGCAGACTGGAACCGGAGCACCCCTGTTCTTCATAGGTGCCTATGTGTTTTGGGTCCTCCTTTGACCTCTGCACCTGACCGGCCTTGTGTTGCTGGTGCGGTGGCTTTGGGGTTACCTTGAACCCTCAACGGTGGACTGCCTATACCCAGGAGACTGACTGTGTAAGTGCTTTACTTACCTGAGAAAACTAACCAAACTTACAACCCCCAGGAACTGTTGATTTTTGCAGTGTTCACTTTTAAAATAGCTTGCCATTTTAACCAAAACTGTGTGTACTACTGTTTTAAATCAAAGTGTGTAAAGTACCTTGCATTTTATGTACTTACCTCAAATCTTGAATCTTGTGGTTCTAAAATAAATTAAGAAAATATACTTTTCTATATAAAAACCTATTGGCCAGGAGTTAAGTCTTTGAGTGTGTGTTCCTCATTTATTGCCTGTGTGTGTGTACAACAAATGCTTAACACTACCCTCTGATAAGCCTACTGCTCGACCACACTACCACAAAATAGAGCATTAGTATTATCTAATTTTGCCACTATCAGCCTCTAAGGGGAACCCTCGGACTCCGTGCACACTATCTCTCAACTTGATATAGTATATACAGAGCCAACTTCCTACACCATGTCATTATCTTTAGCTACTCTACTCCAATACCTAATTATAGGAACAAACTAAAACACAACATCATAGTTAGGATGAAAATACTGGATGTACTCCTGGTTATAAAATCTTTTTACTAACAGTCTACAACTTATCCCATAGGTTAAAGGCAAGCTATGATAGGTGACTCCTTCCTCGACTGACGAAGGAATCTGCGAACACACAAAACAATTCTTCGCATCCATTGTCTCAGCATACTCACTCAATAAGCGATAGAAAATCTTAGAAGAAAGTTCTCCCTGCGCATTTGTATCCTCGTGCAAGTATTTCTCATCTAACCTAAACTTCTCTAAAGCCGTTAGTGCAGTAGTTGTCTCAAAAGTAGAAATATGGTTGGCTTCCCTCTTATCAAGAACAGACATACCCACAATCAACACCACAAACAATATCCCACACATAATCGCCAAACCAATGCTCATATATTTACAGTGCCTAACATCCCTACCTTGTTGACTAATGTTACTCATAATCTGTAAAGAATCAGAAAAACGTGCAGCAAAAATAAAAAATAGACAACTCTTCTTTCAGTAGTTCAGTTTCACTTCCAGGATCCTTTGTCGAAATTGGTTAGCAGCTTTGTCAACATCAGGTTTCAAAAGTCAAATCAGGTCATCAATGTCTCTTCCCTGGTTACTTTCAACAGTTTCTTTTCTCAAAAAGTTTCTTCTTAGATTGTTTCAACAGTTCAGTTCATTGGCTTCCTCCACGTGCCAAAATACCAACCAGGAACTTCTCTATCAATACAAAAAGACTTACATTCTTGCTGCCATTTGTTCGTAGTTGCATATGCCCATTCAGGACCTGCGTATCTTCAACTTGCTATTCTCTTTCTCTTCAATTTTCGATCATCATTCAGCTCTCCTTCACATAGATCTTCTTTCCTTGTGGTATCTATTTCTTCCTCGATTGTTGGTTTGACAACCACCTCTTTTCTTTTCTCCACTTGTGATTCCGGCCACTTATCTCCTTTCAGTGGACTCTGTCAGTATTCTCTTCAGAATTGAACTCAAACCTTTTCCTTGTTCTGTGGTGTTTTCTCTTGACGGACCTGCAACTGGTTCAGGAGGAGTCAGATCACGTTGACTTTGATCCACCTCAACGTCTTCCCCTTCTGGGTCTGGCAATTGCTCTGTTTGTCTCTCAAGATCATCTGCTTCTGGAAAAGCCCTCCTCTGACTAGGCTCTCCTGCTGCTTCAGTTGAGATAGGCTCCCCGTCACCCTCCTGGAGGTCTCCTCCCTCATCTCTCACAGGAGTGACTGAACCGTTCTCAACGAGCTCACATCCGGTCTCAGTTCCCCTTTGTTCTCCTTCCGGCCCTGAGACTTGTTTCTCCGTTGTTGGTTCTCTCAAGGACGCTTCTTCATGATCCAGTGTTCATGCCACTTTCTTTGTGTGACTTGCGTGAATCCAGTTTGGAATTCCAGCACACTTCACAGCTGTGGTAGTTGTCAAAACTACCTGATAGGGTCCCTTCCAACGAGGCTCCAAACACATCTTTCTCACGTGCTTTCGGATGACAACCCAGTGCCCAGCTCTCAGGTTGTGTCCTGAGTCATGGATCAGTGGCAGCATGGTGGTCTCCACCTGCTGAGAAAAAGAGCGGACCACATCAGCCAGACCTTTTCAGTAATCCAACACCATATCATCTGTAATGTTTACAAGTGCATTTGCAGGCATTGCTGTAACCTCATTGTTCTGCCCATGAAGATCTCATGTGATGACAATCCTGTCTTCCTGTCAGGTGTGTTTCTCATTGACATCAACACTAAAGGCAATGTGTCAGGCCATTTCAAATTCTTAGCCGCACCCATCTTTGTACCTCTTGACCTCAAGGTATCATTCATCTGTTCCACTGGTCCTGATGCTTCAGGGCGGTAACTACAATGCAACTTCTGCTCAGTGCTGCACACAGTAATTTAATTACTTCATTGTTGAAGTGAATTCCCCTATTTGATTCTAAAGAGATCGGAAACCCGAAACGTGGTATCAGTTCCCCAAGCAGTAGTTTTGCTACTGTGAGATTATCATTTCATCATGTAGGGCAGGCTTCGATACAGTGACTAAAGATGCATACAATCACCAACACATATCTCAAACCTCCACACACAGGCATCTCAATAAAATCCATTTGCATTCTGCTGAATGGACTTCCTGCTCTTCCAATGTGGCTCAAATTAACCACTGTGCCTTTCCCTGTGTTTAGTTGTTGGCAAATGACACATCGATGGCAAACTGTTTCAGCAACTTGTCTAAACTTTGGGTTAAACCAATCATGTTTGAATGAACAAATCATTGCATCCCTCCCAATATGTGCTTAACCATGACAGTACCTCGCCATCTGAAACAACAGGCTATTTGGTAAAACCAATTGTCCCTCTTCGGAAATTAGTAATTTCCCTACAGCTGCTTTCCTTTTGCGCACTGGCAACGGTAAAAGTGAACTTTGGCGGTGATTCAATTGCGCTCCCTTTTTTGTGTTACGTAAGGAATCTTTTTTAATGAGATCTAGGGCAAAGTTCTCCCAGACTGTTGTCAGCTTTGCCCCACTTGTGGTATTTGATTCTAGCTTTCGTAGGGCCTCTTCTGCCTGGGTTTTGATGGTGTCTGAGGACCATTTGAGTCGCTTTAGATTTTCGGTGCCTAGTGTCCCGTTTAGGGCTGCCACTTTCTCTGGTTTTTGCGGTGATGCACAGATCCCCAATACCTGTGGCTTATGGTCGCTTTCCGTGCGGTCCATGATGGTGAAGGTGTTTACTAACTTATATAAAGCAGGGGACACTAAAGTGTAGTCTAGATAGGAGACTGATTTCCCGGAGAATCTTGTCCATGCCGGTGGGATATCGGGGCACTTCCGTCCGTTTAGCGCGAAGAGGCCTACCAATTCACAGGTGCGTATGAAACTCTCCCCTATTTTGTCTTTCCTGAGTTTTTGGGGAAGGGTTTGGCTAGGCATTCTTGCCACTGTTGGGTGTGATCCTCACTGGGGATGTGGAATAAGCCGAGATTGAAATCGCCCGATATTAACCAGAATGCTGATTTTACTGTACCTTTTATCCTTAATAGTTGAGTTAAAAATGTATTTGCTTCGATTTTTTTATTTTTAGGATTGATGTGTGTGTTTACCAGAATCAATGGCTCCTGTGTGTTTTTCCCCCAATCGTGTAGCTGGAGAAATTGGAAAGGTTGGTTTTCCTCCTTACGCTTTGAGATTTTTACTAAAAGGCTGGTACTAATGTAGATGGCAAGGCCTCCCTTTGGCCTACCGGGCCTATTTGTTTTCGTTGCTGGGTTATGATATTCCATGAATCCGATTATCGGTATTGATTCCATTGCCCAGGATTCCTGTATGAGTAAGATGTCGAAGGTGCTGAAAAAATGTATTACTGCGGGATCCTCCAGTTTTGACCGAAGGCCACCGATGTTTCAGGAGCAGATGGATAAAATGCTGTGTGCGGGTTGATCCTTACCAATTCAATTGTTGCCCATCGGTCTTGGAGGTAAAACCGTCGCTACCCATTCCCTTTCTGGGTACTTTTGTTGACCCAAAACCACTCTTTCCCTCCCTTCTTCTCTCCATACTTGGACTGTCAGCGGGTGTGTAGGTGGGTTCTCCTCACTGCACCTTTCTTCGATGGGTCTGCTGGCCTGATTTACTCCTTTCAGAACCGACCATGCGCCTTTGGAGGTTCCCAGGTATTGTGGGGCTAGTAACGGAGTTGGATAGCGGTCTCCTTTGTAGATGGTTACCTCAATGCCCCAGGCTTTCAAAAGGTCCTTTCTTTTCATGATCCGCTTTGGGATATCTGGAGCCGAGAAGATGGTGAGTGTTGGATCTGTGTGTTGGTTGCCTCTTGCTTGAATAAATTTTATAGCTGCGAGGTCCTCCGAGGCCACAAACTGAAGATCCGGTAAGGCTTTTATGATTCTTAAGATAGAAGATCGATTAAGAACATCTGTGGAGGACCTGGAGGTGAATTCTGGAATCCAGAGTAACTGGAGGGTATTCATGTCTGTTATAAGTGACTGATTTTGCTCTATGTGCCGGTCTTGAACCTTATAGTCATCTTCTCTCTGACTAATTGCAGTCTTGCTGTCCACATTGACCAGTGTTAGTTGGGGGGGCAGCGCAGGTGTAATTGGTTTTAATTTTGTGCTCTGCTGACCCCTTGTGGGGCTAGGTCTTACGTTCGTTGTAGTGCCAATTGTTTCGGGTGGTCTCAGGGGGGACTTTGTTAAGTGGGTAGTGTCTGCTGAGGCGGGGAATGTTATCCCATCTACTATTGTGTTAGAGTTTGTACTTATGTGGGTAATAATGTCTCTATTGTACCCTCCATTTGACGTCGCCTGGTCTTTAGGTGGATCCTTTGACGAGTTGAGTTGGTAAAGTTGGGCGGACTTCCTTCCCTTCCTTGCCCGCTTTCGTTCTCTTTTTGAGAGGATCCGGGTTGTGGTAGACTCAGGATTCCCGGGCTTATTGGTGGACTGTAGCGGAGGATGATTCACCATGGGTTCCATACGAGCGCTTGCTAGTTGGCGGCTGTCAGCCAAAATTCTCTCCTCACTTAAAATTGATGGAGCGGGCGCCAGGGAGGGAAGGGGCTGCTGCTCTTTTTGTTTCTGCTCCCTCTGGGTGGATTTCAGAATGGTGGCGAGCGGTTTAGTACATGTATATTCATCCTTCCTGGTGGAGCGGATTTCTTGAAGTATTCCCTCTAAGATTTGCGGCAGTTGAGATATCTTTTCTACTACCTCTTTACAGGAACAGATTGTATAGTCATTAGAGTGATTGACTTGCGCCCTTGTTATAAGTGCGTTTAATTTTTCCAGCTTACTGTCGATCCCGGAGACAAATACTGCCAGGGTGTTTAGCAGGTCAACTTGAATGTCCATTTTATTTGAATGAAATTGCAGCGCCATGACCGTTGCTTGCATTGAATTTAGGATTGCAGCCCACATTTCTTCTGATCTGACTGCCCCTGGGGCTTGGGATTTTGAGTCGGGCTCTTGGTTATCACTTGATAGTACTTTGTTTATTGTTGTTTTATGGGGGGCTTTCTGTGCGGCTGTCACTGTTTCTGCTTTTGCTGGTCCGTTTATGAATACCTGTTCTATACCCCAGAGGTCCTGTTCTTCTTTTTCGCCGTTGTACGTTGGGAATGAGTGAAGTTTTGGACTTTGACAGAATGGACCACCTTCCTGAGATTCTTGTTCTAAATGTTCTGCGATTGCTACCAGTTCTGAGTCCAGGATGGGTAGTTTCGCTGGACTAGATTTCCATTGGTACTTAGTGGCATCTAGGGAGTTATTACATAGAGTTGGTGGTACCGCATTGTCCTGGACTATACGTGATGTATCTAGTTTCGTGGGGTGATTTTTCCTGATCACTACTGTTGGCGATAGGGGGAGGCGAGGGGGTGAATTCATTCTGAGTTTCTTTTCGCTGCTTCCTTGCTGTTACCAGTCTTGGCATGGTGAGGTTATTTCCCCAAAACTTGTTTGGGATGGATCCAGGGAGTCGATCCTTTTTCTGGTGGTGTTGGTGCCAGTAGTAGTGAAATAGTCGGTTATCTTGTGATGTTTGTGGGAGACTACGGACTCTGGAGCCCCCTCCTGCGGGGTCGCCTCCTTCCAAAAGCCGGGTTCTCTCCAGATCGTTTCTTCCATGCTGGAATTGTGTTCGCCTCCCCCGCGTGTGCCCTTTGTTAGATTTTGCCTCCTGCATGGGAGGGAGAGGGGGAGATCCTGTTCGCTGCTTGCTCTCCTTTTTGGGGTTGCTTCATCCGGAGCCAGGTCTCCTTTCCTTTTTCTCTTTCCTTGTTTTGCTGGACGGTTTGTAATACTGCCTTGTGCTTTGCCTGATCTCATGGTCGGTAGGTTTTGCGGGCGGGCTGTTGGGGTGAGGGAGAAGGGCCTTGTTGAGTTTTTTGTGCCTTTTTGTTGTTTAGAGGCAGTTAAGGGTGCCGTCCTCCAAAAAGAAACTTTAATGGACGTTTAAGTTCTGAGTGTGCGATCACCCCCGGGGGCCTTTTGAGGGCCTGGGTCCTGGGGAGGTGCAGAGAGTTCAGAGTTGCTGGACCGTACCAGTCCTTGATGGACCGTGTTGGTCCCTTCCACTCCGCTCCTGGGCCTGGCTACCCTGGGGAAGGTGCCGGGTGCGGGGGTGGGAGGGGGAGGGGAGGGGGAGCAGGCAAGGGGGGGTGAGGCAACGAGCTGCCTGGTGGGAGTACCGGGGGTGTGTCGGGTTGAGGGGTGCTGCACGCCCTGGCCGGGAACCAGTGCCAGACCCTGGTGCGGCTTCCCCCCGCCCTGTTGCCCTCCTTGACCCCCCTTAGCCCCTTTGCCCCTTTGGCCTCTGTTGCTCACCGCACACTTGCCTCCTTCTGGGGTTCATGTCGCGGGCAGCACCTGGAGCAGAGGGCCGGTACCTGATGGCCTGAAGCCTGGTGTCGTCCTCGGAGGGGCCCTCCTTTCTTGCCACCAGAAGTTTGGATAGAATATATGATGTTTGATGTTTTGTGGCCCCTAAGCCCCTCCGAAAGCCGCACCCGCGATCGGGCCGCTTCCGCGGGGGTCCGCGGGGGGGGGGACGTAGCCTCTGTGTGCTGCGGGGCACCGGCGGCTCGGGTGTCGGGTCTCGGATGTCAGGCGAGCCGCGGACCCCCGTGCTAGGGGGGAAGGGAGGGAAGGAGCGCTGGGTTGCTCCGCTCTGTGCCCCGCGCTCCGCGCTCCGGCGCGCTGATTCCGTGCTGTTGACCCAGAACCGGAACTGCAGTGGCGCAACAGCGTGAGCGTTCTCAATTCAGTCAGAAAACAGAGGTGTTTTTTGCAAAGTACCTACCTGTAGATTTTGGCCTCTAGCTCAGCCGGCACCTAGGGAAACCTACTGAGCATATGCATTTCTGAAAACTAGAGACCTAGGGGAATCCAAGATGGGGTGACTTGTGGGGCTCTGACCAGGTTCTGTTACCCAGAATCCTTTGCAAACCTCAAACTTTGGCTAAAAAAACACATTTTCCTCACATTTTGGTGACAGAAAGTTCTGGAATCAGAGAGGAGCCACAAATTTCCTTCCACCCAGCGTTCCCCCAAGTCTCCCGATAAAAATGATACCTCACTTGTGTGGGTAGGCCTAGCGCCCGCGACAGGAAATGCCCCAAAACGCGACGTGCACACATCACATTTTTTGAAAGAAAACAGAGGTGTTTTTTGCAAAGTGCCTACCTGTAGATTTTGGCCTCTAGCTCAGCCGGCACCTAGGGAAACCTACCGAGCCTGTGCATTTCTGAAAACTAGAGACCTAGGGGAATCCAAGATGGGGTGACTTGTGGGGCACTGACCAGGTTCTGTTACCCAGAATCCTTTGCAAACCTCAAAATTTGGCTAAAAAAAACACATTTTCCTCACATTTTGGTGACAGAAAGTTCTGGAATCAGAGAGGAGCCACAAATTTCCTTCCACCCAGCGTTCCCCCAAGTCTCCCGATAAAAATGATACCTCAGTTGTGTGGGTAGGCCTAGCACCCGCGACAGGAAATGCCCCAAAATGCAAAGTGCACACATCACATTTTTTTAAAGAAAACGGAGGTGTTTTTTGCAAAGTGCCTACCTGTAGATTTTGGCCTCTAGCTCAGCCGGCACCTAGGGAAACCTACCAAACCTATGCATTTTTGAAAACTAGAGACCTAGGGGAATCTAAGATGGGGTGACTTGTGGGGCTCTGACCAGGTTTTGTTACCCATAATCCTTTGCAAACCACAGAATTTGGCTAAAAAAACACATTTTCCTCACATTTTGGTAACAGAAAGTTCTGGAATCAGAGAGGAGCCACAAATTTCCTTCCACCCAGCGTTCCCCCAAGTCTCCCGATAAAAATGATACCTCACTTGTGTGGGTAGGACTAGCGCCCACGAAAGGAAATGGCCCAAAACACAACTTGGACACATCACATTTTTTCATAGAAAACAGTGCCTACCTGTGGATTTTGGCCTGTAGCTCAGCCGGCACCTGGGGAAACCTGCGCATTTTTGAAAACTAGAAACCCAGGGGAATCCAAGATGGGGTGACTTGCGGGGCTCTGACCAGGTTCTGTTACCCAGAATCCTTTGCAAAAATCAAAATTTGGCTAAAAAAACACTTTTTCCTCTCATTTCGGTGACAGAAAGTTCTGGAATCTGAGAGGAGCCCCAAATTTCCTTCCACCCAGCATTCCCCTAAGTCTCTCGATAAAAATGGTACCTCACTTCTGTGGGTAGGCCTAGCGCCCACGAAAGGAAATGGCCCAAAACACAACGTGCACACATCACATTTTTTTAAAGAAAACTGAGGTGTTTTTTGCAAAGTGCCTACCTCTAGATTTTGGCCTCTAGCTCAGCCGGCACCTAGAGAAACCTACCAAACCTATGCATTTTTGAAAACTAGAGACCTAGGGGAATCCAAGATGGGGTGACTTGTGGGGCTCTGACCAGGTTTTGTTACCCAGAATCCTTTGCAAACCACAGAATTTGGCTAAAAAAACACATTTTCCTCACATTTTGGTAACATAAAGTTCTGGAATCAGAGAGGAGCCACAAATTTCCTTCCACCCAGCGTTCCCCCAAGTCTCCCGATAAAAATGATACCTCACTTGTGTGGGTAGGACTAGCGCCCACGAAAGGAAATGGCCCAAAACACAACTTGGACACATCACATTTTTTCATAGAAAACAGTGCCTACCTGTGGATTTTGGCCTGTAGCTCAGCCGGCACCTGGGGAAACCTGCGCATTTTTGAAAACTAGAAACCCAGGGGAATCCAAGATGGGGTGACTTGCGGGGCTCTGACCAGGTTCTGTTACCCAGAATCCTTTGCAAAAATCAAAATTTGGCTAAAAAAACACGTTTTCCTCTCATTTCGGTGACAGAAAGTTCTGGAATCTGAGAGGAGCCCCAAATTTCCTTCCACCCAGCGTTCCCCTAAGTCTCTCGATAAAAATGGTACCTCACCTCTGTGGGTAGGCCTAGCGCCCACGAAAGGAAATGGCCCAAAACACAACGTGCACACATCACATTTTTTTAAAGAAAACTGAGGTGTTTTTTGCAAAGTGCCTACCTCTAGATTTTGGCCTCTAGCTCAGCCGGCACCTAGAGAAACCTACCACACCTATGCATTTTTGAAAACTACAGACCTAGGGGAATCCAAGATGGGGTGACTTGTGGGGCTCTGACCAGGTTTTGTTACCCAGAATCCTTTGCAAACCACAGAATTTGGCTAAAAAAACACATTTTCCTCACATTTTGGTAACAGAAAGTTCTGGAATCAGGAAGGAGCCACAAATTTCCTCCCACCCAGCGTTCCCCCAAGTCTCCCGATAAAAATGATACCTCACTTGTGTGGGTAGGACTAGCGCCCACGAAAGGAAATGGCCCAAAACACAACTGGGACACCACATTTTTTCATAGAAAACAGTGCCTACCTGTGGATTTTGGCCTGTAGCTCAGCCGGCACCTGGGGAAACCTGCGCATTTTTGAAAACTAGAAACCCAGGGGAATCCAAGATGGGGTGACTTGCGGGGCTCTGACCAGGTTCTGTTACCCAGAATCCTTTGCAAACATAAAAATTTGGCTAAAAAAACACTTTTTCCTCTCATTTCGGTGACAGAAAGTTCTGGAATCTGAGAGGAGCCCCAAATTTCCTTCCACCCAGCGTTCCCCTAAGTCTCTCGATAAAAATGGTACCTCACTTCTGTGGGTAGGCCTAACGCCCACAAAAGGAAATGGCCCAAAACACAACGTGGACACAACACATTTTTTGAAAGAAAACAGGTGTTTTTTGCAAAGTGCCTACCTGTAGATTTTGGCCTCTAGCTCAGCTGGCACCTAGGGAAACCTACCAAACCTGTGCATTTTTGAAAACTAGAGACCTAGGGGAATCCAAGATGGGGTGACTTGTGGGGCTCTGACCAGGTTCTGTTACCCAGAATCCTTTGCAAACCTCAAAGTTTGGCTAAAAAAACACATTTTCCTCACATTTTGGTGACAGAAAGTTCTGGAATCAGAGAGGAGCCACAAATTTCCTTCCACCCAGCGTTCCCCCAAGTCTCCCGATAAAAATGATACCTCACTTGTGTGGGTAGGCCTAGCGCCCGCGACAGGAAATGCCCCAAAACGCAACGTGCACACATCACATTTTTTGAAAGAAAACAGAGGTGTTTTTTGCAAAGTGCCTACCTGTAGATTTTGGCCTCTAGCTCAGCTGGCACCTAGGGAAACCTACCAAACCTGTGCATTTTTGAAAACTAGAGACCTAGGGGAATCCAAGATGGGGTGACTTGTGGGGCTCTGACCAGGTTCTGTTACCCAGAATCCTTTGCAAACCTCAAAGTTTGGCTAAAAAAACACATTTTCCTCACATTTTGGTGACAGAAAGTTCTGGAATCAGAGAGGAGCCACAAATTTCCTTCCACCCAGCGTTCCCCCAAGTCTCCCGATAAAAATGATACCTCACTTGTGTGGGTAGGCCTAGCGCCCGCGACAGGAAATGCCCCAAAACGCAACGTGCACACATCACATTTTTTGAAAGAAAACAGAGGTGTTTTTTGCAAAGTGCCTACCTGTAGATTTTGGCCTCTAGCTCAGCCGGCACCTAGGGAAACCTACCGAGCCTGTGCATTTCTGAAAACTAGAGACCTAGGGGAATCCAAGATGGGGTGACTTGTGGGGCTCTGACCAGGTTCTGTTACCCAGAATCCTTTGCAAACCTCAAAATGTGGCTAAAAAAAACACATTTTCCTCACATTTTGGTGACAGAAAGTTCTGGAATCAGAGAGGAGCCACAAATTTCCTTCCACCCAGAGTTCCCCCAAGTCTCCCGATAAAAATGATACCTCACTTGTGTGGGTAGGCCTAGCACCCGCGACAGGAAATGCCCCAAAACGCAAAGTGCACACATCACATTTTTTTAAAGAAAACGGAGGTGTTTTTTGCAAAGTGCCTACCTGTGGATTTTGGCCTCTAGCTCAGCCGGCCCCATAGGGGGGCAGAAATGGCCTAAAATAAATTTGCCCCCCAAAGCCCCCCCCCCCCGGGAGCGACCCTTGCCTACGGGGTCGCTCCCCCTGTGTGACATTGGCGCCAAAAAATAAATTTATCCCCACTACGGGAGCGACCCTTGCCTAATGGGTCGCTTCCCATCTCTAAAAAAACAAACAAACAAAAAAAAAACACAAAAAAAAATTTGCCCTGGTGCCTGGAGGTTTCTGACCCCCCTGGGGGCAGAAATGGCCTAAAATAAATTTGCCCCCCCAACCCCCTACTCCCCCCCCGGAAGCGACCCTTGCCTACGGGGTCGCTCCCCCTGCGTGACATTGGCGCCAAAAAAAAATTCCCCGGTGCCTAGTGGTTTCTGTCACAGATTGACCTAAAATCAGGCAATCTGCCCCCAAGGTGGGCAGAAATGGTCTAAATACAATTTGCCCCCCAGGGGAGCGACCCTTGCCTAATGGGTCGCTCCCCATCTCTAAAAAAAAAAAAAAAAAAAAAATAATAATAATAATAATAATTGCCCTGGCGCCTAGAGGTTTCTGCCCCCCCCTGGGGGCAGATCGGCCTAATAATCGGCCGATCTGCACAGAAATGGCCTAAAATAAATTTGCCCCCCCAAACCCCACCCCCACCCGTGAGCGACCCTTGCCAACGGGGTCGCCCCCCCCCCCCGCGTGACATTGGTGCCAAAAAAAAAATTCCCTGTGCCTAGTGGTTTCTGCCCCCCTTGGGGGCTGATTGGCGTAGCAAAAAACGTCCGATCTGCCCCCAAAGGGGGCAGAAATGGCCTAAATACAATTCCCCCCCCCCCCCCCAGGGGAGCGACCCTTGTCCAAGGGGTCGCTCCCCATCTGTAAAACAAAAAAAAACAAAAAATCCCCGGTGCCTAGTGGTTTCTGCCCCCCTTGGGGGCAGATTGGCCTCATCAAAATAGGCCAATCTGCCACCAAGGGGGGCAGAAATGGCCTAAATATAATTTTCCCCCTAGGGGAGCGACCCTTGCCTAAGGGGTCGCTCCCCACCTAAAAAAAACAAAAAACAAAACAAATAGAAAAAAGAAAAAAAAAGATCCCTGGTGCCCTAGAGGTTTCAGCCCCCCTTGGGGGCAGATCGGCCTAATAACAGGCCGATCTGCCCCCAGGGGGAGCAGAAAAGGCCTTCCCCCAAAAATGCCCCCCCTGGGAGCGACCCTTGCCCAAGGGGTCGCTCCCTTATGTCCATACCCAACAAACAAAAAAAATCCCTGGTGTCTAGTGGGGTTTCAAAAGCCAGATTGCAAGCAATCCGGCTTTTGAAACCCTGGGAGAGACTTCAAAAGGGAAGGAAATACATTTCCTTCCCTTTGAAGCCTCTCCGGGCCTCCCCCACGTGATTGAAAGAGAAATGCTGAGCATTTCTCTTTCAATCGCGCTGGAAGAGACCCTGTGACTAATCAGCGCGCGCTCGCGCGCTGACGTCACAGAGTGGGTGGGGTGCACAGGGGGGGCGCGCTAGCGCTCCCCCCAGTTCCTGTGCCTTGGACAAGGTGACCTCGTCCAAGGCACACTGGAACTGTAGCCTTGGACGAGGTCACCTCGTCCAAGGCAAAGAACAGGTTAAGGTGTGCCTTCATTCCGGCAGATCTCATGTGTTAAAAATCTTTTGCCTCAAATTCTAATCTGTAACTCCTTTTCAAATGCTTTGTTTTCTCTTTCTCTATGCCGTACTTCTCCACCAAGTCTGCTAATCTCTGATGCACCCTGCTCACTTCTCTTGTAATCTTTAGGCACAGATACCTCAACTCTCCCTCTGTGTAGGATTCTAACCTATTCACCCCCATAGTTCCTTCAATGAGTTCACCCGCTTCCATGCTTAGCCTAGCAAAATGTAGGCATTCTGTGGGGTATTCAGCTTGTCTAACCATTCAGTTAATTGCTGAGCTGTCAGTCCTTGTTACTCGCGTAGACCGACCGGGGGCACCAGCTGTGCAACTGCATTCGGAGTCTGCGGTGTCAATAATTTCAAGCTCTGGCTAACATTAGGCCCTGTCACCGTATCTGGAAGTGCTACGAATGGTTTAAGGTCTAGCGATGATCTGGATCTGTCAAAAATATGACCCACAGGAGAGACTACCTGAACATGTACATTATGTCCTCCCCTTAATAGGCTCTGGGACATTGCTCCCTGTTCACCTACAGTTGGTTTCTTTTGAGCAAATAATGATACCGCTGGCCCACCAGTAATAGTTAGCGATATAGCATCTGGGGCTGCTCTGGCACCTACACTCTGTGGGAGAGTAACTCCCATATTCTGGTTCACCATCGGCGTCATGTCTTACCGTGTCCCTGTCACTGGCGTAAATCTTGGCATTACCTGCGGCTGTGCTTAGGGAAACAAAATCGGAGTCGTCAGTCTGAACCAATATTGGTCTCGGGAAGGCCTGCTCCGTGGGCAACACTAAGTTCAAAGTCGTTTCCATAATCGGCACATCAGGATAAATTCTCTTCACCTGTGGTGGTTGCATCTGGGTCTGCACTACAGGACTAGTAGGCACATTGAGACCACTTTGCACCGCATTCTGTGTCAGGGTAGCATTAACCTGCACCAGACTCACTGTCCCATTAACCTGTGTCAGAGCTGTTGGATCAGTACTGGTACGTGGACCACTCTCATGTACTGTATATGGTGGTGGTCGATCTTTCAATAACTGTTTAATAAACTCATCATTGTCTGATTCCTCCTCTACAGTTGAAGAATTTCTAGCCTCCTTACTCTCTGACGGACTTTTACTAGTTTTCCTAGTAGCTTCCTTTCCTTCCTTCCTTCTCATTCTCCTGCATAATTGCCGGAAACAACTTAATCCCCTGCAAAGTCTCCATTCTCCATGCTTTCTGAACACAGTCCCATCTAGCCTCCGCTAGAGTCTTTTCTGAATTTCTCATCCTCCTCTCAAATTTCACTTGCTGTTGGTGTCTGGCTACTAGCTCCCAAATCACTAATGCCTCAAACTGTGCTGCTCTTGGAAGGGGCTTCGATTCGTATAGCACCATCTGTAAATGCTCTAAAACCCTCAAATTGAACGTCCCATTTGTAGGAAATGCTAAGTTCCCATCTTTCTCTGTCAATTTTCACCATCAATTTAACCAAAGACATGGCACGACGCCCTTCTCTTCCATTTCAATGTAAGCTGGTGTATTTTCTGGGGGGTGTATCTCCCCTTAGAGCACTTTTTAACACTTTGAAAAACTTTATCTTTTCTACTTTTTGTTTATTCAAATCAAATCAGGAAGTGACTTTTAATCCCAAGATTCCTTTCACCTACATTCTCAATGCGGATCCGTGCGCAACACTTCTCACTAACAGACCTATCCCAGCGAGGCTCCAATAATGTCAGACTCACACGTACTGCGGCTGACAAAGTCTCGCGGCTTCTCCTCCTAAACTCCAATTCACACAAAACAAATGCAAAATATTGCGAGCACTAATCAAACAACAAAAAACAAATCTGCTGGTTTGCTACAGGAAAGGTAACACAATCGCTTCAGAAACCTTACGGATTTTTCACTGATGGCTCTTCTCGCACTTACAGCTACTCCGTCTTTCTCGGTCTACCAGATTCGCTTGCAAAATTTGACCCGTAAATTTTACTCTCAACTGATTCATGGGTCTGTCCTGGTGCACATAGGACTCACCAAATCTCAGTCGGAATTTTCTTAAACTCATTTAAAGTCACACACTGACTTGTCGACCACGCCCAATCAACCTACTAAACCAGATAAATTACAACATTAACCAAGTGTCTCATACACTTTTCAATATACTCCGGAGTCTTAGACCACGCAGGGTCCGTACATCAACAACCACGTGGACAATTTCCCTACTCTCACACTGCTACTACAACTTCATTTGGAGTATGCAAACTCCCTAAAATCCTCACAAACCTCACACTTCACCTGCGTTTTGCATAAGCTGTGCAAGCGCAACCTATTTCACCCACACTATCACTAGAATGCTGGGAAAGTCCTCAGACAACCATTAGCAGGATCCAGGATCTGAGAAAGTAGTTTCTGGGCTTAAGGGAACATGATTTTCTGTCCAATTATCATCATTGAAAAACAAAATCCAAATCTCAATAATAATGAACTCTCAAACAAACAACTCATCAAGCTGCTACCATCTCTGGGAACACCTGTTTCTGTGTACTGCACGTCTATGATAAGCTCCTAAGGAGACAAAACATCAGTCTCTTACAATCTCTGTTATCACTCTGTACCGGACAATTATGGCAAGCTCTTAAGGAGACTAAGGGGGTCATTCCGCCGGCCTGGCGGGTCCCGCCAGAATACCGCTGCGCGGTCAAAAGACCGCTGCGGGTATTCTGGGTTTCCCGCTGGGCTGGTGGGCGACTGCCAGAAGGCCGCCCGCCAGCCCAGCGGGAAACACCCTTCCATGAGGATGCCGGCTCCGAATGGAGCCGGTGGAGTGGAAGGGGTGCGACGGGTGCAGGTGCACCTGTCGCGATTTTCAGTGTCTGCATGGCAGACACTGAAAATCTTTGTGGGGCCCCACGACACCCCATACCGCCATTCTCTTCCTGGCGGCCAAAACCGCCAGGAACAGGATGGCGGTATGGGGCTCGGAATCCCCATGGCGGCGCAGCAAGCTGCGCCGCCATGGAGGATTCCCCAGGGCAGCGGGAAACCGGCGGTACACCGCCGGTTTTCCATTTCTGACCGCGGCTGTACCGCAGCGGTCAGAATGCCCATGGGAGCACCGCCAGCCTGTTGGCGGTGCTCCCGCGGTCGTTGGCCCTGGCAGATTTTACCGCCAGGGTCAGAATGACCCCCTAACTATCAGTCTGATACCATCACTGTTAGCGCACCTGACTGTAATAAGTAAACTTATAAGGGGACGCGAATAGGTCAATGAACCTTTTGACTCGCAATTAAGATTTTCTTACCATAGATCCAGTACATAATCAATAAATAATAATCAACAATCATTAGATATCAATAAAATTAATAATCAATGGAATCAGTAATTGTCACGAACCATGACCTTTCAGTCGTGAA
Organism: Pleurodeles waltl; assembly: GCF_031143425.1. Lineage (NCBI taxonomy): Eukaryota > Metazoa > Chordata > Amphibia > Caudata > Salamandridae > Pleurodeles > Pleurodeles waltl. The sequence continues at coordinate 637,764,920 of NC_090446.1, read as the reverse complement.
TAACCACAACTTTAAAGTTTAGAATGTTTTATTTCCCTATTTTAACAATGCTAAGGTCATGTAGATTAATCTCAAAATCAAATGAAACACATACGGAAACAACACTGATTGTCCAAAGCGGCAAAAGAAACGCAATCTAATCAAAGCTTGAACTACAACATATTCTAAGGTTATGGTGCAAATCAATAACAAAGTCAACTGCGTCAGCGAAATTAAGTCCATAAAGTTTAGCAGAGAATTTCATTAAGAATTAGTCCCTATTATCATAAGTCATTAGTGAGAATCCTTAACTAACCTCAGATTAGCATCAGCATGTTGGGCTTCATGCAAAACAATTTAGTAACACAAATTTGGAAAAACATCTAACTATGGTTCTATCAAAATAGCGCAATTGGTAACTAGAAAGAAAAAGCAAATAAGCATGTTAATCACAGTTCGAAATATACCTATCCTCAGGTTGGATCAGCGAAGCAGAATCAGTCTTCATCCGCAGGACATCAGTCGATCAGCAAAGCATCAGGCTTCGGCATCATAATTATAAAAGGGCAAAGTCACTAAGCATTAAAGTTAAACACGTCTCTTATCAGGACGCATAAGAAAGTAATAACCTTTCGGTCAGGAAAAATATGGGCAGAATGTCTGTCTTCTTAGAATGAGTGACCATCTTTTCACTGTGCAGTGTCGTTATATTAAAGTTACCTAAACTATCCCCTAAATCCCTATTGGTAAGTTAATCATATGCTCGCACTCTGTCCAATAAAACTAATATCCCAGATCTATGAATTTTAATATTTCTCAGTTCACATGTTGTTGAATGGTTCGTCTTGAGATGTCCTCATCGTCCGGCTTGTCAGGTAACAATATTGTCGCAGCTTCTACTCTAGTCAGTATCTTCATTGTTCTTGTCCTAGGAAATTCAGTCTCACACACATTACACATAAAATGTTGCATTAGCAAGAACATCATCTTTTAACAGTCGGTTCACACGAAAAGCTTCCGTTATGAGCACATTTAAACAATACAAAAGACAATCCACAGTTTAACTCACTTGGGGTCAGATGTAGGAAAGGTTTTGCACGTCGCAAACAGCAAATTTCGCTGTTTGCAACGTGCAAAACCCACATCGCGATGCTCAATTCCCGTTTTGTGAGTCGGTAACCTGGTTACCGACTCACAAAACGGGACTGCGAGTCGCAATTAGGAAGGGGTGTTCCCCTTCCTAATTGCGAGTCGCAGCGCGATGCTGCATTGCTTTGTGACCGCGAACGCAGACGCAAAGCAATCGCAGTTACCACCAGTGTCACACTGGTTGTAACCCATTCGCAAAAGGGAAGGGGTCCCCATGGGACCCCTTCCCCTTTGTGAATGGCATGGAAAAAAAAAATTCAGAGCAGGCAGTGGTCCTATGGACCACTGCCTGCTCTGAAAAAATGAAACAAAAACGTTTCATTTTTTCATTTTGTAATGCATCTCGTTTTCCTTTAAGGAAAACGGGCTGCATTACAAAAAAAAAAAAACTGCTTTATTTAAAAGCAGTCACAGACATGGTGGTCTGCTGTCTCCAGCAGGCCACCATCCCTGTGAGTGCTGCGAGTCGCAAGGGGGTCGCAAATTGCGACCCATCTCATTAAAATTAATGAGGTGGGCCTTTGCGACCCCCTTATGAGTTGCAGATGGTGTCAGGGACACCATCCTGCTTCCTGAATTGCGACTCGCAGATTGCAAGTCTCTTTGACTCGCAATTTGCGAGTCACAATTCAGGAATTTCCTACATCTGGCCGTTGGTCGGCATTTTTATTAAACGCTAAGAAATACAGCTTTTACATGAGGCCTGGCAAAGTAAGCGAAGACACTCGCTAAGTTAAGGCCTACAATTAATAAAGCTAAAGCATACTTCACAACCCTCAATATGTTATATTACTGCATTAGTCTAACATATATTCAACATTTCATAATATTTAATAATTGATTAGTAGACTTCGTTAACATTGGTGGCCATTCTTCGTGATCACATTTTCAGATGCGTGCATTATTTTTCTACGTTATTTCATTTTCTACATACATTTATTATTCAAAATACATACACACTCATTAATAATTTTTATTAAAACATCTGCGCTAGCAAGGTCAGGAGCCTCCTGGATGCAAGATCCAGAGTTGGTCCTCAGCCCCAGAAATGTTTTTGAGGCCATTCGTCTTCTGGCATTACATTCCATCTTGGAGGCTGGTGTTGCAATCAGGTTCAATCCTCTTTGCAGTGGCGCTCTTTAGTCTATAGTAGGGGTGGGCGGTATACTCTGCTACACCAGCGGAGTTCACAGAGTATGCCCACACCGCACTCCACTTGGTGCACAGTTTCAGAAAAAACTACGCCAACCACTGCGTAGCCGAGTTTACTGCCCAGGTTCCTAGAGCGGTACCCAACTTCCTGATAAAAATGTACCAAAACACACACAAGGATATGGATGGCATGCATGCAGTGCCATAAAGTTTCGTCAATGAGTGCTTCCTTGTGCTGTGCTCAACCTCCTATGAAAATGGCACCAAAACATAACAATGTGAATAGCGTGTCTGCGACTCAGTCTCAGTACTTGAATTCCGGCAGACAAAGCAGGGGGCAAGTAAAAGGCTAGGGTGGGCCACAAACAAATGGGCAGAGAGAAGGAAAGGTTGGAAAAGCACAGAGTGCCCTGCACATTGTTTGGAAGGGGTCTCAGAGCTTCTTTCCGTGAGGTGGCTTAAAGTGGATATGAGTGCCTCCACCCCTTGGATCAGATCAAGGACTTGATCATACACCCAGCGCAGTGGTCCTGTTGGAGGAGGTTGGAGAGTAGGCTCCTTTGGGATCTTTCAGATATGCTGCGAGGATCAGCTCACCTCAGATTGAAGCTCACTCTGGTGTCTTTTAGGAGGACTCATACATGGAGGAAGCTTAGAAGCACAGGAGTCCCGGGGATCTCAACCGCAGGCAGCGATGATGTCCCATCCTGTGGAGCAGCAGCAGCTGCTGAGAATCCCGTGGCCCGACCTGCATCTCTGGGTGTCTGTGGTGCCGCTCTGCCACAGTGGGGGGCATGCAGCTGCGACTGCATGGCTCCTTGCCGCTGCTTCAGGGAGCAGGTGGACTGCAGTCAAGGAGGTTAGCCCAAGTACCCAACTGGATGGACCGGGGTGTGCAGATGCAAACATCTTGGAGGTTGCAGCGGTAGCTGTCATTACGAAGGTCCGCTGTAGTCAGTATTTTGCAAAAGACCTGGGACAGCTCCATCAGACAGTATAGTATGGAACTCCGCCGAATCAAGTTGACTTTTTAGAAAACTCAGCAAGTTCGCCCACCCCTAGTCTATAGTTGGTTTGAAGGTGGTCCACTATTAGGAGGTCAATCTTAAAATCTTAAAATTTTGGCTGATTTTGCTTGTCCCCTTTTGAAGCATGTGAATGTTCCTTGTTTTTAATGAGATCTGGGAGCTTTATTTTCTTCACAATCACACATCTAATTTTCAAGCAATAATCAGTTTGATCCCTCTTCAGCCACGTCATTTTGCCTTGCTGGACCACATACTTTAGTCCTTCATCTATGCCTGTGCCTAGCTGAACTGTCAGTCTTTCAGCTTGTACAAAGTGTTTTGATGTAGCACTGAGAATTTGCTCCTAAAAATATAATTTAAAGTGGAGCCTTTGTCGTGAAGCATTGTGATTTAGCTGTTACAGGATTATGAGTCATCCCAAAGCAGTTAGAAAGTGAAATAAAAACTTGGTAGAAACCACTCAACAATATTTTGAAGCCAACAGTGGAATTACAAGGGATCTACACTAAATGCTGCAAATCAATGTAATACATTTAAGCACAGTTCCTTGGATTCATTTGCAGTTAAGCTTCTGAAGCCTTGTGGCAGTGTGGACAATACCAAAGGCAGAAGACTACTTGTGTTAGTAGGTTTGATATCATCCAATGTGTGGACAAATGCTGTGGTGCCCCAGTGGAATCCTGTTTGGTGCCCATGTAGGGTGCAGAATTACTCTGATGCCTGATCTTTCACTGTAAGTGCTACTAAAAAATTGACCAATAATTGGAAGGTTTGCAGAGCCTTGGTTTAAATTAAACACATGGGGTTAAAGTAGGAGGTTTTAGTGCACTTGGGAAGATCCCCTTCCCCAAAGAGGTAAGGATGGCTCTAGAACTGTTCAGAAAGATGTGCTTCAATGTATAGGCTGGAATCAAATCTACTTATGACCGTGCTGGGCCACAAACATTTGTGAAATCATCTTCAGATACAGGTTTAAAGGAAAAAAAGGCCAAGCTGATAACGACATGTGCAACCAAAGATTGTTCTTGTGTATTTTTGTTTATTCAATTTTGTCTCTTTTCTAGTTATATTTGTAAGTATATGAATTTTGAGATGCCATTGGTCTGTTACCTAGTCACATAGTGCTTGAGAGGAAGCACTTTTGAGTCTCTACATTCAAACTTTTGAAATTCAGAGAGGATTTTGGTGAGTTCCTTTGATGGTTGGGAGCTTCTGACATTCTGCAGGAGTAATAAATTAGCTTTTTTGAAGATCACTTTATAGATCACGGAATGTCAATAGAATGCAATATGCCATTGCTGTACGATTTTCTTCCTGATTTTTATTTTCAGAGATTTTAGGTCTTTATCAGCCAACATTCCTCTGGCATTGATCATCTGGATGACATAAGCTTTTCAGGTATGGCAGTCAATTTGAAATGGAACTCTGTTGTCTTTCGATTTCAGAGGTCTGAAGAAGTACTTTTCAGTGACTATGGATCAGAAAATCTAAAAAATGAATGTTTCTTACCCTCACTAATAACCTTTAAGGTGGACACTCTAACTTCCACCTCTTCACCTTATAACTATCCCCAGGCACCAATCTGGATCATGAAAACTCTGTGATAGCTCATGAACTAGTATGTTGCACAATCAGTCTCTGTCACAACTTTATTCACACTTGGATTTGAGACCAAGGAGTTGCATAGAGGTGACACCCACTGCACGCGGTTACCAAATTAATATTGATCAATTCTGCACTCTCGGATGCAGAGCATCACCAGCAGACAGGCAAAATGACAATACATGAAATCAAACTGGAATCTTATTATGTACTAAAGTCTACTTCATAGAACAGAAAGGAGGGATGTTAATGAGAAATACCTATTAGAGTAGCCACCAGAAAACAAAGTAAGTAACTTAGAACTTCGGGACATTAAACCACATCTTAATGGCAAAAATTAAAAAGAATCAGAGGTTGAAACAGAAAGCATTGACTAGATCTCTGTCAAGTCAGGAGTCCAGTGGGAATACATACAATATGAGGAACAATAATAAAATAAAAAATCTGGGTCGGTTTTAATATTTTGATAGCCCTTCTTCCTGTTCTTTTCTGGGCTCTCATGTTAAACAGACAGAAAGAATTACATTGATGGGGTAGCGTATAAAACACAAGTATTACAAGCAAAGGTGAATCAGGACAATAAACCGAGGTTAGAGCAAAAAAAGAAGAATGGTCCAGACTCTAAGACACTATTCAAAAAGATGAAATTGGCTGGACTGGCTAAAACACATGCAATGCAAACTATGGATACTTCTATGGAACAGTGCTTCGGTGATAGTTCTTCTTGACGGAGTAGCAGATTTGAGAATAGTGCACCAGAGTCTCCATGAGTTTCTCTTGGCAAAGCAGACTGCAGAATATTTTCAGATCAAACCCAAGATAGCCATTTGAATCCTCCAGACAGAGTTTATGATGTTAAAATACAGATTGAGGACCACATACCACACAATTAAAGCAGTATTCTGAATGCACAGATCTGAAGTCTATGACTTTATCCTTGCAGCGGACAACTGGCCTCTAATCTTTATTAGGGAAGCACCCCGTAGGAAGAGGAGATCAGTGTAGCCTTTTCTTCCTTAGTACCTGGGGATATTGGAGAAATATATGCAAGAGAGAGATACTAAAACACACCCCAGCTTTGTAGAGAAATCAAGAGAGGTGTGATGAAGATTCTGTTCCACATTTTATTCCTCTGAGGAATGAACCCCTAATTCAAGCTAAATATCATCTTACAATAGAAGACATAAAATCTATTTTAGATTAGCTACAGCATCAGGGCATTATAGTGCCTTGTAATTCAACAATGAGCACCCCTCTTTTTCACATCTTAAAACCAGAAAGATCCTACAGAACAGTGAAAGAATGTAGACATTTAAACTCACATACGTGTACTTATGTATTTCAAAATGTTCACAGCACAGGTTTAATGACAAACTTGATGTGGAAAGTACGAAAAACCTGAAAGCAAGTATGCAACCACTTTCACCTTTAATGGACAGCAGCACTATGCCTTTAAGAGGTTGCCAGTCAGGATTAAGAATACCCCTAGCTTATTTTGAACACACACTATGAAGAACTTACAACCAGATCCTGAGGTGCTATTTTACATTGATGACGTTGACATCACTGATGATGAATTACACACACCTCAAAAGAGTGGACTGGAAATTTATAATATTGACTACACAAGGTTACACAACTAATTTTAAGAAATCTAAAATTGCTTACTTGGAAGTGTTTTTGCTCAGATATGAATTATCCACCTAGGGGAAGGGGTTACAGCCTCAATTCCTCCTGAAGTGTACTACCTTGCAACCTCCAAATATGTTAAAGTTACAAGCCCTGTTGAAATTTCCTAACTTTGGAAGGATTTATTTTCCACATTGTGCCGAGCAAAGTGAAGCCCTTGTATGATTTAATTTCTTCCATATTTTCTTCAACATTGGACAGCACAATACACTGCTATCTTAAATGCATTTCCAACGGACATGCTACAGACAAAATATTTACAGACTAGTGATAAAAAACCAACTTAGTTATTAGAATTGTCCGCAGCACCTCCAGTTATACTTTAACAATGAGAGACAGACAGTTCTAATTGCTTACAAGTGACACTTGTAGTCAAAGGAAAAAGCACAAGCAAAAGACAAACAGCCATTTCGAAAAAGTGGTTGTTGGTGCAGGCGAAAACCTATAATCATAGTTTCTCCTCTTTCCACACTAGAAGTGGTGACAAAAGCAAGAATACCTCATGCTTGCACTCTACAACCATGTTGGGTGCAATAGTTCTCTTCATTAAATGTAGCAGATGTGAAATTTGAACAGGATCCCGTAGAGCTTACCCGCTCTGCAGGGTCATCCCAAATGTTTTGCCTTCACCCCTCCTGTTTTGTGAACCCTTGTTTTGGCGTTATGATGCTGTGAACTTTATCACTGCTAACCAGTGCTAAAGTGCTTGAGCTCTACCCCTAAAGCATGGTACAATTGCCTTACACCTTATTGGTACATTTAGTTTACTTGTATATGGCACCACGGGTACCCAAGGTCTGTAAATTTAAATCTAATGGGGGGCAGCAGCACTTAGCATGCCATCCGTTTAAGTCCTCATCTAGAACATCAGCAGATCAGCGTCCAATGAAAGTAAGTGCTTTGTAGTAAGACAGACATCCAGTGCACCTTCAAAGAGGCACCAGAGGCATCGAAACACTGGCTGCACTCAATCCAAAACCGGTTCGAATTACAAGGACCAGTCACATTCCAACTGTTGCAGGAGTGGTGTTCCGAAATACTGCATCATGCGTTCATGACACAGTTGCGCTGGTGGCAGCGCTTTCAGTCCTCCCTGTTTTAAAGGGACAGCCATTGCCAAGAAAAGGTAGCAACAGGAGAATCCCACCAATTATGACCAAAGTAGTTGGCAATCCCCCAAAAACGGTAAAAATAATTGCGTATGGCTGAAGGTATTGAACCGAATATGGAGAAGGTGTGAACGAAACCCAGAACCAACAGCCTTAAAAAAATGGGTGATTCCAGGAGTACTGGACACATTGAATATTTGTCCCATGAGTTCACCAAAGTGTATCAGAAAGTTAGCACTTAAACACTGACTCTCTGCTGATGACCTCGCAACTTGAAGAGCATAGGTCTTGCGGGCTGATGTAAGCGCCACATGCTCTAGAAACAATAAAGCCTTTAGTCTGCTCAACTTGTCAAAATTCACATCAGAAGTAGCAATGTGGGGCCAGATGTCCGCCACTCCTTTGAATTGGGCGGTGGGGAAAAGGACATTCCTGCAACATGTAACAATTTGGGAGACCGAAACAACATAAAATATACCAGCTCGCATTCCACAACAGCTCTCACTGTTAAGGAGCACATAGCTACCATTGGAGAGCACTTGGAACTCAGGTCTAATCAAGGGTACCGGGACTCCCTTCAGATAACAAGCCAAAGTTGCTGCAGGCATTACATGCCCTGTGCAAGGACAGCTGTTTACAGACCATCGAGTGGCTCACAGAAGTCTCGCATTCGCTGCTGCTAAGAAAGACCTTTTTCATGCCATTAAAACATTTGTACGAAAAGGGAAGCTCCCACACCTCGTGTATGTAACTATCTCCCAGCCTTTCCTATCTGCCCACTGTAATGTGTTTCAAGCAGAATGTAAACTGAAGTGTTGAAATAGACAGATTAATAACCCCATGTATTAACCATTCAGCAGATGGTACTTCAGCCACAGTAAAAGGCAACTTTTCTGATTTCTCTATTCTTAACATGATATATGTTGCCTCCTTCTTAGCCATCATTTGTTGCTGTTGCGTTAAATTAAATGTTGAAAGAAATCTCCCTTGCGGCTACTTGCTGCCAGGGGACATGACCTGCCTTCAGTGTTTGTAATGTCCAACCTAACTGCATAATGGATCTTAGCTGACTTTGTCCATGTTGCAGAAATGTCACATCATTCTGTACTATGTCTATTGCAGAGGACACAATGTTATTTAAAGTGTAAATTCAGTTGGACAAGGTGTAAATTCCATTATCCACGACGGCTAATGCTTTCTGTAAATTTTCCTGATCTATTTGCCTTAACCGGGCAGCCGCTTCTTGTTGGGAAAGATTCCAAATTTCATTATATGTTTCATATATGAAGCGTTTTCTGCTTTGTCTTCTGGGCCCTAACAGGAAATCCTGTAAATCTAATTATTGGACAGGAGACTAAGGTGTTTCTTGACAGCATTCAGCAAAGAGACCTTCATCCATTGTTGGCATAGTTTCCCTTCACTACATGTTGTCACAATACCAGAGTGTTCTAAGGATATATAGCGAGGGTCCGACCTATTAGTTCTAAAAAATAAAAAAACGAGGAGTTTACAAAAAACATATGGCACCCATTGGTGTCTACAAGCCACAATAACCATGCACCAGGATGCGATAATGACATGTTATATGTTCCATTCTGGACCCATTCATCGAGCTGATATTGAGATGCATTAATATAATTTTGCCATTTGTTAAATTTTGCAGGAACGGGAATACTGGCCACATTCAATTCTTTGATGTTTGCTAAGCCTAAACAGCTTGTTTGTTGTACTGTTTCACTTAAAAATATCATTTGAACAGGAATCGTACAGGCTCTAAATAAAGCTTGCATTCCTCTAATTTGTCAAATTTTTGTTCCCCACGCCACTCTTTAAATCAATCGAATTTAACCAATGTGTATAACCTTCTATGGTCAATCGGGAAACAAAGGAGTCAAAATATATTCATTTCGTATCTGTCAATAAAACATGCAAATCTTCCATTACTGGCAATTTAAAATAATATGACTCTGCATTCTTAACATTTGGCCCAGAAAAATATGCAAACTTTTCAGTATACGTTTTTGAGCTGCCCACTGGCGGAGTCAGGCAGTGTTCCCATTGTGCATATTTAAAAATAGTCTTTGGGGTACTAGCTCTGTGAATGAAATGATGTCCATAATGATTATAACAGAAGATATCTCGATAATTTACTTTAAACTGGTACACATCTTCATTTTCAAAAACTGTATAATACTGTAGATCAGACATCCTAGTATCAACTGTTTTTACATCCCAGTCATCAGAAATCCCTCCGGGTGTAATTACATCAGTCAGTGAAAGTTTGAATACATATGGAATTTCAATGACCTCTGTAGGACCATATATATCGAATAAAGCTTTATTCCAAACAATCCCATCAGGAATTGGTATAGCTGTAATGTTCACTCGGGACAAGTCTCTGCATATTGTATGTGAAGAAAGGAAGCATTCAGGAAGGTAATGACCATGTATGAGGAGAAAGACAAACCCAATCCAAAGAAGAAAAGCAAACACAGTTAATAAAAACCATAGATAGTTCCATGGGTGAGTGACATAGTTATTTTCTAGTCAATGCTTTAGCTTACGTGCTCTTGACAGTTCAGTCAAGTTGGGGCAGATGAGTGAGGAAAAGTCGTCAACATCAACGAAATAACCATCATCTGCACATACAAATGCTGGTGGTGTATTTTGAACAGGAGAAGCTGCAGAAGATTCCCTCAGTGGTGTATAGTAGATTATGGCATTCGTTTGTGTAGAATTTGTAGAAGGTTGCTCCATATCAGTGCAGAAATGAATATAGAATTAGTCAGTGGAACTAATGAAAGCTCATTTTCCACCCTCCTCAAGCTTGGAGAGGTGTCAGCATTTCTGTTGATGACTTGTAGGGGAACATTATGGTTGGTAGTGAGAGGGTTCCGGGTACTACCTTGGAGTCCCCTAGGCCTGCTGTGCAGGATCGGCCAAATGGTGTAGTTTGATATTGTTGATTGAGACAAAGCGATTATCTTTCGAACCAGGCAGCGGTGGTAGAATGACAGTTCTGGTACCGTGTATTCCCAGGACTGGAACCGGTGCATGATAAGAAGGACCAAACTCCTTTTTCCTGGCAATCTTTTCACGTACCAGATCCCCTAGCTTAGGAATCCAGCCAGCAGAAGTTACTGATACATCCCTAATTCCAGATGGGGCAGCACTGGCAGATGCATTGTCATCACGGAATTGTTGTAACTACTGCAAAACAGTGGGGAAAGTTCATTTATGTCAAAAGGTGTTTCGACAACCTGCATGCCAGGATCCACAGGGATCTGGAACATACGTCCGAGTTCCAATCAGGCACTCATATGAAGTACGCCTCCCCACAGGCACCATCTGGGCACATTATTAAGTGCTCTCTGAACTCCATACAGGTGTGTAAGCCAATTACGACCTGTGCCTAATGCTTTAGCTGTTAAGGATTGCTTTAAATCGCAGTTTCATCACTCCACAACACTATTTCCCTCTGTTTGAAATGGAGGCAAGTAATGCAGTTGGACCCCTAACAAAGCCATGGTGTCCCTGTAAGCCATTGAGGCAAAAGCAGGGCCCCGGTCCGAGTGGAAAGCCGCAACAGCATATGGACCGACAAAGGCTTGCAAATCTTTAATAACAGTTTGAGCGTCAGCCAAGCGTTGTGGCCAAACCCATAGAAATCTGGAGCATGAGTCAACAGCGACTAAAATGTATTTGAATGCACTGCCTGGTGTCAGGGGACCGCAATGGTCCAAGTACACACATTGTAAATGTTTGTTGGCAATTAATAGGGGTGTCTGTGGTGGACGCTTATGCTGGAGCCTTTGATTTGTTGGCAGATGTCACAACACAGGACATACTGCTTGGTCTGTTTGTAGAGACCTTGCCACTAATAGCGTGATTGCATTATGGAAATTGTAGCTGCCACACCAGCTTGTGCAGAAGTGATTCCCTCATGCGCTGCTTTCACTAACTCTGGTCTTAGGTCTTTGTTGGGAATCAGTGGGACTCCCACACCTGGAATTTTTACTTCTACATCAAACATGCCTGCCATCCGGTAGGAGTATTTAGCAGGGTAGGCTTTAAGAAAAGGTGTGCTATCGTCAATGCTTTCACAAATGCTAGTGTTTCATCATTCACTTTTGATCTAGAGTGAGTTACGGCTGCAACAGAAGCCATTGAAACTGCCGACTTTGCTGCTTCATCAGCCGAAGTATTGCCTTCCACGTGTATTCCAACAAGTTGGTGTCCTCATTTATGTACAACATGGGTATTCAGTAGCGTTTCTTTCAGGTCTGCTACTTTCTCAGACAGAAGTCTGTGTTTAATGGTATATCCCTTTGAATCTCTGAACTAATTTTGTCTCCAGTAATGCAGGTATTCAGTGAAGGACTGGACACAGTAATACGAATCACTGACAATCAACGTTATCTGTTCAGGATCCGTATGTTACAGTGCCATCACCAGAGCCTTGATCTCTGCAAGTTGTGTGGTACAATCCCCTAGAGTCTGTGTTTAAGTATTTTGTGGATGGAGCTTGCCATCCTTCATGTATCCACTCACTACTGCACAAGCAGCTGAGTATTGGTGTTTAGTGCCTATAGCATGTTGAGCTGAACCATCGGTGTACAAGATGGTATGATATTGTTCAAAAGGTAGTGTATTTGCTGGGACTGGATACTCAAGTTCATATTGTAGGAATTCTTGGGTCTGCAATTTGGAGTCAAAGACAATCAACATCAGTGGCCATGAGAGACGTTGCCCATTGAATCCAACGTGGATGTAATGCTTTAGTGTTTGGAATGCTTGCTTTGGTAACAGCCTCAAGTGCTGGAACCGGGGATAAGACAATAATGCATTTCCCTTAGGCCAGAGGTCTCTCTTTAAGAACCGCCATCTGAACAGAAGTGAAACTTTTCTCAGTGGGAGCAAAGCGTTGTTCAGCTGTGGAGTATAAGTGTGATCTATATGCAATTGGGACTGTCTCACCCTCCTTGAAAGTCACATAGGTGAAACCAATGGCACCAGCAATTACTCTGATGACCAAATGTTTTTATTATCCCTTGTGTGTGTTTTGCTTAAAGCATGTCTTTTTGTAATGATCTGAGAATGTGTGTGTTCGACTGTCCAGAATTTGCTGGTAAAATCAGGACGTTAGGTTATATAATGGTTTAATGCGTTGTGCATAGTCTGGAATGTAAGTTTTGCCAAAATTTTGAAGCCCAACACTGACTGAAGCTTTTTTATTGTATTTGGTGGTTGTAGTTGTGCGCATTTTTCTAAAAATCGGGGTGCAAGGCTCTTGACTTCATCCGACAACTCGTAACCCAAAAACAGGACACTGAGAAAGGCTATTTTTGTTTTTCTGAAGTTGAATTTGTAGCCGATTTGGGCAAATCCTGCAACAATGCGGGCTACCCGTCTTAAATGTTGTATGAGGTCGTCATCTGTGAGATACATGTTATCCACATAGGACAACGCCTCAGGGTCTATATCATGTAATATTGATGTCACATGATCTGAAAACAGATCTGGACTGAGAGCCTAGGACGCTGAAACTTGTCAAGTCCCTACTTTCAGGCGCTATGTTTTGGCAGAAAAAACAGCTGGAAATATCCAGTGCTGTTTTGTATTTTCTCTGCATAATGTTGTTCACTAGTGCTGTGGTGTGCGCATTTTGTACAGCATATGCCTTAGTGTGACTGTTTAAGTGTCTATAGTCTAAGACTATTCTATATGAGTGGACAGGATTAGCAACTATAAACAATGGATTATTCATTGATGAATTTGAGGGTTCAATGACACCCTGGAACTCTAATTGATTGAGGATTTCCCTCACTGGGGCTTTTGCATCATATTTTATTGGCATTTTATTAGTGTTACGTGGTAGGGAGAGTCTTTATCCCACCCTACAGGTTTGCGATATAATGCAGATGCCTGCGACACTGCCCGATCAATGGCGTACATTTCAATGAGCCTTTTCGCAGCAAGGGGCGAGCAAGATTTTTCAGTAATGTCCTCTCCATATGGGAGATCACAGACAAATACTGGCGGCCAATCTTTTTCGGCCAGCAAGATATCACGGATGACACGGTCCCAAAAGATAGCGTCAATTAAGCGTTCAATGTCCCCTTCTAACTGAATAGTTACTTTATACCCTCTATCGGGTGTGGAGACACTCATGCCCGCAGTCTCTATGTACAGGTCGTCATCAGTTGTTTTCAACTGCAGATGCTCTAGAAGATCTTGGCGAACTATTGTGACTTCTGCTGCACTGTCTAGCAGTGCTAGTGCTCACTTCTTGTTCTTTAGTAAAGCTCTCCTCTTAAGTGGCATGTCGGATTGCAACTGCTGGCACTTTGTCTTTTTAAATTGTGGCTTCTGTTGTGGAAGTTTCTCTTATTTCTTAACTGAAACTTCAGACGAGCATTGCAAGTCCTTTCTCAGTTTCACATACTCGGTTCGCTGCTCTGATCGGCCACCTCTCTCATTGTGTTTTTCCAGTGAGTCCTGGAAGGAACGATATTGGCGTCTATCAGTATACTGATATCTGTCAGGCGTTTTTATGTTATCCCTGTTTCTAAGGTTATATCTATTTTGTGGGGTCTCTGAATGCAGAGATTCTCCCCTTTCTTTTTTAGGTGTGTGTTGTTTTTTATCCCAGCGTTTTTTGGAGCCCTCAGGTGTTTGCTTGGCAGGATCATTACTGGATCTACTGTGTAGTTGTGGTTTAGTTGGTCTGGCTCCCAGACTATCTCGACCAATACCAGAGTAGGTTTCAGCGATAGTCTTTGGCAGCTCGCATTCTTGATCCTGTGCGGGAAAATCACAGAGCTGCATGCGCACTGTTAGTGCAACTGCTTACCCTTTAAGGTTACTTAATATGATTGAAGACACCGTGGCAAAATTGCCTATTAATTGCATCCCCAAATCTAGGGCCAGGGCAGCCTCATATTCATCTTGAATTTGTTTCAACACCTCCAGAAAATTGGCAAGGGTTTGTGAACCATATGCGGTTGTATAGAGCGTGGCAAATACCGTGCCCCATGTATTGCACTTTTCAATCGTGGGAACCATCCTGAATGGCATACGCATTGTCAGAATTCTGTGTTCATCCTTAGGTCGCGTATGGGGAAAAACTGCTTCCAGTGCATTTAGTTTTTGAGCTAGCCAAAATGGAATTTCCTCCCACTTGGCGGGTTACCTTAACCATGATCAAATGTACAGTAGCAGGATTAATGCCTGGCGTTACTGCATGTGGTTGCACTGGAGCAGCACGTGCTAGGTTTGTATTTAATGTTTCCATCACAAATTGTACTAATAGTCTATATATTGTTGTAAGCTCTATATATATATAAGCGGCGGACCTTAGCCAAGGGTGCTGCATCAGGATGTGGTGTATACGTGGCCAATAAAGGCCAGTTCGGGCCATCTTTACTCAAAAGACCTAGCAGGTAGTATTGTATGGGGTAGGGTGCCATCAAGCCAATTGTTATGGTCTTGATAAGGTAGGGGTATCTCTAAATATGCATAAGCTCTATATTGTGCAGGTGGATTTGCAGGTGTGTAGTTTGAAATGTATGTGTGTTCCCAACTACTGCTGGAAAGATGACCCAAGAATAAACATTTCTGTTCTGTAGCCTTCATGAGCCTCAACAACAAATGTAAGTGGACCCCCTTGGGCCGTTAGGCCATTTGCCAATAAATGTGCAGTAAGGGGGTGGGGGGGCCATATTCACTGCTTATATATAGTATTGAGGAGTCTTTAGCTTTCAGTGAGACAGAGATACTTAGGAGGATCCGATTATTAGTGCCTGACCAAACAGTGGCACCATGTCGCAAAGGGTCTTGTTATAGGAAAGGATTTGGGCGGTAGGATCACCTGGATTGCGGGTACTAAGTACAATTCCACATCAGGTGACACCTGTCAGCCTAATCTGGGTTTTCCGGCTATCTAGCAGCACCTCCTCTCTGGCCGAGATAATTGTGGCAACCAGACTCATGGCAAGATGTCATGTCAAGATGTCATGCAGTGTGCTATGGCCCACTGTGCTGTGGCCTATGTGTTCATTCAATTAATAATGACCTGCCAGGTAAGCCGGGGACTAGTGCCCTTATGCCTGACTTCCCATGCTTGATTTAAGCCTTGTAGCTCCCAGCCACTGGGTTTAAAGCAAACAATACAGGGGAGCTTTTCCTTTCAGTGTGCAAATCCTCAGCTCACATATTTTGAAACTCATATGTGCCAATAAAGCCATTAGTACATATAAGAGTGGAGCACCTTTAAGTATGTGAGCTCATGATGGCCACTGTTCCAAAAGGAAACCACCCAGGCCCTCTTCTCTGCACAGAGGCCACAAGGATCGCACCCAAGACCAATGTCTCAGACCAGTCAATAACAGCGAACACCCAGCGGAGCTCGGCAGCTCCGTGGGTTCACAGAGGAAAGTACTGGCCTGTGTCTGGGAGTGCTGGTACTGGCATCCCCACTACCAATGCAGGTGAGCAAAAAGAGCTGTTTGAAGGGGGTGCCTCTAATGCCAAAATTCGAAGAATGTTCTCTGTGACTGGAACAGAGAGAAGACACCACAATTATTAACTGCAAAGCTACAGGCAAGTGACATGAGTGTAGCTATCAAGAGGGCAAAAGAGCGGTTTCATTGTAGCTCAGAGGCACGTGGAGCCCACTGCACCCTAATCAACTGATGTGTTCTTTTATACTACCTAAGCAGGGTAGGGAGCACTAATTGAAGTAATGCCCAGAGTGTTGTGTGCACATATAGCATTGAGAAGATATCGTACATATTAACTGAATGAAAAATAGAAATCAAATGCAGCAAAAATCTGGCGAGGCTGGTGCAAGGGGTGTTAGACCTGGCATCCTTGGGGTGGTTTCCCCTAACTGTTTTTGCTTCTTACCTCCTATTTTTCTGACTTACTTTTGCTGACTTTAGAATTCTGGTCACTTTACCATTGCTGACCTGTGCTAAAGTGCAGATGCTCTGTACTCTACACATGGTAACATTGATTTACCCACAACTGGCATATTTAATTTATTGTAAGTTTAAAGTAAAGTTCACTACATGTGCCCAGGGCCTGTACATTAAATGCTACTAGTGGGCCTACAGCACTGATTGTGACCCCCCGTAACCTTTCAAACATGCCTCAGGCCTGCCAATGTAGAGCCTGTGTGCACAGCTTTAGATTGCCACTGAGACCTGGCAAGTGCACCCACTTACTGGGCCTAAATTTTCCTTTTTATTACACATATGTTACCCCTAATGCACGCACTGGCTAGCCCCAAGGGAAGGGTGCAGTGAATTTAAAAAGTTGGACATGTCCTTTTACGTTTAACATGTCCGGGTAGTGAAAAACTGCTACATTAATGTTTCAGTTCTGCAAGGCCCATCCCTCCCATAGGTTAACATTGGAGTTACATTGAAGCATTAACATTGAACATTAAGGCCCTCATTCTGACCCTGGCGGTCGGTGATAAAGCGGCGGCCAAGCCGCCAACAGGCCGGCGGTCTAAAATATGCAATTCTGACCCTGGCGGGAACCGCCAACACAGCCCGCCAACTTAACACTCCGACCGCCACAGCGGTACAAACAAACAGCGCGGCGGTTCCCGCCAACAGCCCGGCGGCAGACAAAGTACCGCCCACCCTATTACGACCCACCAATCTGCCACCTTTTCCGGGGCGGGAGCACCGCCGATAAGAACACGGCGGAAACAGACTACGAACGGGAAAACGCTCACCTCTACGCACTCCACGCGAGATTCCGGCAGTATGGAGCCAGAGTTGCAGGTCATCCCCGCACTCCTATTCCTGCTCATATACCAGGAGCACGCCCGGCGGCGCGGAAGACATCGGTGAGTACTGCACCTACGACACAGGGGAGGGAAAAGATTACCGGCACACACCCACCCACCCACACCCACTACAACACACACATCAATGCATTCCCACAGATCACTGTCACAACCCACAAACCACCCCCCTCCGAAATAATGCAAAGACCAAAAGAAGAGATCATAAACGGGCAGATATATTGAAATATGTACACCAGTAATCCCAATAAATAAATAAACTATGTACAAAATATATACAGCTACTAAATGTAGTCCAACCACTGTCCGTGGATCACAGGGGTCCTGTGCAAAGGGGCAAGGCCCAGTCCCACGACAAGAACTCCACGGAGAGAACACTGCAGGGGCATCAGAAAGAAAATAGGACAGGCACCTCAGGGGGAAGGGAAGGGGGGGCACCTCAGCCACTTGAGTACACGACGCCAGATCCACGAGGGGACTCCATGACCACTGGCCCATCCTGGGGAGAGCAAAGCCACAGTCCATACAGTCCATACAGTGGGTGGCCTGCCCACTGGGCCATCCTGGGGAGAGCAAAGCCACAGTCCATACAGTCCATACAGTGGGTGGCCTGCCCACTGGGCCATCCTGGGGAGAGCAAAGCCACAGTCCATACAGTCCATACAGTGGGTGGCCTGCCCACTGGGCCATCCTGGGGAGAGCAAAGCCACAGTCCATACAGTCCATACAGTGGGTGGCCTGCCCACTGGGCCATCCTGGGGAGAGCAAAGCCACAGTCCATACAGTGGGTGGCCTGCCCACTGGGCCATCCTGGGGAGAGCAAAGCCACAGTCCATACAGTCCATAACAGACCCCACTGCCACTGGAGGAGGCAAGTTGGCCAGAGGACATCCTGCAGCCCTGCCCGAGATAGATCCTGCCCTGCCACGTCTGCCAAAGGGCCAGCGGTTCTTGCCCTGAAGGGCCCAGTTCAGCGGTTCTTGAGACGGCGGGGCCCAGTTCAGCGGTTCTTGAGACGGCGGGGCCCAGTTCAGCGGTTCTTGCCCTGAAGGGCCCAGTTCAGCGGTTCTTGAGACGGCGGGGCCCAGTCCAGCGGTTCTTGCCCTGAAGGGCCCAGTTCAGCGGTTCTTGAGACGGCGGGGCCCAGTTCAGCGGTTCTTGAGACGGCGGGGCCCAGTTCAGCGGTTCTTGAGACGGCGGGGCCCAGTTCAGCGGTTCTTGAGACGGCGGGGCCCAGTGCAGCGGTTCTTGCCCTGAAGGGCCCAGTTCAGCGGTTCTTGAGACGGCGGGGCCCAGTTCAGCGGTTCTTGAGACGGCGGGCCCAGTTCAGCGGTTCTTGAGACGGCGGGCCCAGTTCAGCGGTTCTTGAGACGGCGGGGCCCAGTTCAGCGGTTCTTGAGACGGTGGGGCCCAGGTCAGCGCTACTTGCCTTGAAGGGCCCAGTTCAGCGGTTCTTGAGACGGCGGGGCCCAGTTCAGCGATTCCTGAGACGGCGGGGCCCAGTTCAGCGGTTCTTGAGACGGCGGCCGGTCTATGGCCAACTGCTAATTGCCTGGTGGTGCCCTCCTGGGCAGCGGGGATGGTGCTCCTTCAATGCCCACCTGGGCTGTGGGTGGTGGGGCCCTCCTGGCCAGCTGGGCTGGGTCCTCCCTGGGCAGCGGCTATGGGGGTGGTGGGCTCTCCCGGGGCAGCTGTGCCGGTTCCTCCCGGGGCAGTGGCTATGGGGGTTGTGGGCTCCTCCTGGGTAGCAGGCCTGCTGCCTGACCTCTCCGACTTGCTGCCCTTGCCCTCCTTAGTCGTCGGCCTGTGGCCCTTTCCTCCCTTTGGAGCTGTGGCTGGTGACTGTCTCTGGGTGGTGTCCGGGGGGGATGTAGAAGGCGGGCTCCTGCGGCGCCCCTTCCGCCTTCTGCTCCTCTTCCCAGGGGGTGGGCTGCCTGTCCCCTTGCTGCTGGGCGAAGATCCAGACATGCGGGCTGGCGGGCTCCAATACCCCTGCACCCTTGTCAAGGGGGCTGCAGGGCTGGTGGTGGCTGAGGTGCTCTTCTTACCCCGACGAGAAGGAGGGGGGGGCTCAGGGTCAGGAAAGAAGTTAGTAGTGGCGAGGAAGAGCTTCTTGGGACAATGGAGAGTGGTAGGTACAGTGGGAATGGGAGTGGAGGGAGAGGATGTGGTTGTAGGTGAGTCACGTTTGCTGTCTTTGGGTGCAGGTGCAGGAGGGATAGGCTGTCGTGAGGTGGATGGCTGTTGGGTGGGTGGGTGGCTGCGTTTGTGTGGTGTGGAAGAGGGGGTGACAGACACAGTGGGAGAGGACAAAGGGGACGTGTAAATGGCAGTGGGGGTGGTGACTGCACGTGTGCGGACTGGAGTGGAGGGTGTGCTGGTGATGGAAACATTGGCTGATGGTGAGGTGAATGGAGGTGTGAGTGTAGACGTCACAGGGAGGGGGGAGGGAGGAGGGAGACGAGGAGGTGGGGGTCACAGAGGTGGTAGTGACTGTTGGCATGTCTGCATCGGAATGTTGCGTGTGTGAATGTCTGCGTGATCTGTGGTGCTTATGTTTGGATGAGCTTCTCTTGGGTGTTGAGGTGTGTGCAGGCTGGTCTGATGGTGTGGGTGGGACAGGCAGAGGAACAGGAGACTGGGAGGAGGGAGTTAGTAGAGGCAGGCAGGAGACAGGGACAATGGCTGCCGTCAGTGCTGAGGCCAGAGCCTGGAACGATCGCTGATGGGCAGCCTGACCCGAATGAATGCCCTCCAGGTACGCATTGCTGCGATGAACCTCCCTCTCCACCCCCTGGATGGCATTCAAAAGGGTAGTCTGCCCAACAATGAGCGTTCGGAGGAGGTCAATGACCTCCTCACTGAGGGCAGCGGGGGTAACAGGGGCAGGGCCTGAGGTGCCTGGGGCGAAGGAGATGCCCGGCTTCCTGGCAGAGCGGGCACGGGGCGAACGCTGAGGGGCTGCTGGGAGGGCGGAGATGGTGCGCTGGGTGGCGGCTGTACCTGTAATGGCGGGGGGCACGGATGGTACCACCCCCGCAAGGGAGCCCCCTTCCGAGGACGTGTCCGTGTCGCTGCAGGCTCCAGTCGTCCCCGTCGTGGAGCTCCCCTCGCCCTCCGTCTCACTGGTCCAGTCTGACTCTGTGGCATGGCCCTCCTGGGCCATGTGAGATGCAGCTCCCTCCTGCCCCGATGCCACTTCTCCTCCGCCTGATGATGCTGATGCACACAAGCACAGAAAGACAAACAAAAAGGGGGGGGGGAGAGAGAAATAAAGGGATATTGAGTACATGGATCTCCGGTACAGTTAGCGGACATGACAGACACAGATGCCCCCTGCACTAACTTGCGCACTTGGGGTACGCTACGCATTCCGTGGAACATGCCTTACACGCCTAGAGTTGACAACTGCACCCATGGATGACACGGCCCAGGGATGGCTGTACTGACAAACTACTGAGGGTGGTGGCTGGGGACACAGGGGCTTACGGGGGTGCCCAGCCTACAGATATCGCCCTGGCCCTGGGGGGACCCCCAGCCCTCCTCCCCCACCCAGACACCTCCACTGCGCGACAACAGAGTAGATAATGCTTGTACTCACCCCCTTGTGTCTGCTGTGCTGCCCTCACGCGCCCATCCAATTCAGGGTAGGCCACCGCCAGGATCCGGAACATCAGGGGGCTCAGTTGACGGCAGGCACCCCGCCTACGTTGGGAGGCCATCCCCAGCAGAGACTCGGCGGTCTTGCGGCAGTGGGTGCCCCGTCGATGGTGGACCCCCAGGGCCCGGACTTCCTTGGCGATGGCACGCCAAATCCCGATCTTCTCATGGGCGCGGACCTATGTGACACGTACAGGGAGGGAGAAATACCACGTTCAAGTTTCTCAGCATTTTCCTTTCCAGTGGCCCAACGCCCCCCATCCCCGCCAGGCCCCCCGCCATGCCCAACATGCCCCCCATCCCCGCCAGGCCCCCCGCCAGGCCCCCCCGCCATGCCCAACATGCCCCCCATCCCCGCCAGGCCCCCCGCCAGGCCCCCGCCAGGCCCCCCGCCATGCCCAACATGCCCCCATCCCCGCCAGGCCCCCCGCCATGCCCAACATGCCCCCCATCCCCGCCAGGCCCCCCGCCACGCCCCCGCCATGCCCAACATGCCCCCCATCCCCGCCAGGCCCCCCGCCAGTTCCCCCGCCATGCCCAACATGCCCCCCATCCCCGCCAGGCCCCCCGCCATGCCCCCCCGCCATGCCCAACATGCCCCCCATCCCCGCCAGGCCCCCCGCCAGGCCCCCCGCCAGCCCCAACATGCCCCCCATCCCCGCCAGGCCCCCAAGCCAGCCAGTGGCCCCAAATCCATATTGAATTAAACTCACTTGTTGGTCTGGAGGACCGTAGAGTAGCGCATACTGGGGGAGGACCCCATCCACAAGTTTCTCCAACTCCTCTCCAGTGAAGGCAGGGGCCCTTTCCCCAGTCGCAGCAGCCATTGTCCCTTCCAGACCGAGGTCACAGCAACACTTGCAGTATAGGTCCTCTCCTGTGAAAGTTCAAGTCGCAAGTGGATAAGTAGATAGAAAATGGCGGGCACGTCCGCGGCGGTGCGTACCGCGGCGGTGCGTCCCGCCACCGCCGGCGCCCTACGCCATTGGCTCCTGAAACCCATAGGCTTCAATGTTAACCAATGCGGCTTCGCGCCGCGGTCTTCGCCCGCCGCCCGCCGCGGTGTGCCACGCCAGCGCATTGACCTCACATCCCATTGTCACACTTCACAGGTCAGGCAGCCGCCATTTCCAGGGCCCACATGGCTCAATTTCAACTGCGTCACACAGGCCTAGGCCTTGCATAGCCACTCAGACACGCCATTCACTGCATAGAGAATCGTATACTGTGCTAGCTGTGAGTACGTACCTGTGGGTTGCTTGACTGTGTGCTCCATGTTGTCCTTCCTAGGCACCGTCCGCTGGGTTGGGCGAGGAGACGGATGAATCCTCCCGTGTACCGACCGCTGGTGGACCTGTCGACAATGGAAGAACGCCACATTATCCTGACCTACCGTCTTAACCGTGCCACTATCCATGAACTGTGTGCCCAGCTGGAGCCCGACCTGATGTCCCCCATCCGCCAACCCACAGGGATTCCCCCTCTGGTGCAGGTCATGTCAGTACTACATTTCTTGGCAAGTGGGTCATTTCAGACAACCGTGGGAATTGCTTCCGGGATGTCTCAGCCCATGTTTTCGAAGGTGTTATCCAGAGTGTTGTCTGCCCTGATGAAATCCGTGAGGAACTACATCATTTTCCCTGAGGTGGGCGAATTGGCTACACTGAAGGGTGATTTCTACGCCCTTGGACATATTCCCAACGTAATTGGTGCCATTGATGGGACCCATGTGGCTTTGGTTCCCCCAAGAGACAGGGAGCAGGTGTACAGGAACCGAAAAAATTACCATTCAATGAACATCCAGGTGGTGTGTTTGGCTGACCAGTACATCTCGCATGTAAATGCCAAATTCCCAGGGTCAGTGCATGACGCCTACATCCTCAGGAATAGCAGCATCCCTTACGTGATGGAACAGCTACAGAGACACCGTGTATGGCTAGTGGGGGACTCTGGGTACCCCAACCTGTCGTGGCTACTGACCCCAGTAAGGAATCCCCGGACCAGGGCAGAGGAACGGTACAATGAGGCCCATGGGCGTACTAGGAGGGTGATCGAACGCACCTTTGGCCTCCTAAAGGCCAGGTTTCGCTGCCTGCATATGACAGGTGGATCCCTAATGTACTCACCTAAGAAGGTGTGTCACATCATCGTGGCCTGCTGCATGCTTCACAACCTGGCTTTGCGCCGCCAGGTGCCTTTCCTGCAGGAGGATGGTCGAGACGGTGGTGTTGTGGCAGCGGTGGAACCTGAGGAGAGTGACGAGGAGGAAGACGACGGGGCTGAAACAGACAACAGGGACAGAATCATTGAACAGTACTTCCAATAGGACACAGGTAACATTTCAAAGATAATTTAGTAAATGTTAACTACTCTCCAGCATCTCTGCTGCCTGTCTATTTGCCCCAGTGTATGATGACTGAGTTTTGGCTTTTCCCTCCCTATTTCAGATCTGGGGTCCCCACTACGAGTCCTGTGCTTCGTTTCCCCATGGACTACAGCTTTGTGGCAGCTGTTTGTTGACTTCACCATGTACAAGGACATATTTGCACTGTCATGTCAATTACAATCTATTGAAATCACAGCCAGACTCCTGATATTTTGGTGCAAAATAGGTGTTTATTGAAGTGCTCAAAATGGGATGGGTGGTTTCAAGTGGGTGGGGGCTATGGTGAAGGAATGTCCATGGCAGAGTCCAGAGTAACAGTCACACAGGTGCATTGTCCAGAGGCCTGTGGAGAGATGGAGCATGGGCAGTTCAAGGATGGACAGGGTGACAATGTGGGACAGTGGGATGACATCAGGTGGTATCCTTTGCTGGCGGGGGTCTTGACATCCTACTCTGTCTTCTTGCGAGATCTCAGGGCCCTCTTGCGGGGTGGTTCTTCTCCTGCAGGAGGTGGGGGTCTGGTGGGCTGCTGCTGTGCGGGGGCCTCCTGTCCACTAGCGCCGGCGGAGGTGGATGGCTGTTCTTGGTCCAGGCTAGTGGCAGGGGCCCTTGGGTGTTGTTCAGTGTCCGCCCTGCTGTTTACGAGGTCCTGCAGCAGCCCTACCATGGTAACCAGGGTGGTGTTGATGGCTCTGATGTCCTCCCTGTACCCCCGATAGTGTTCCTCCTGCAGCGCCTGGATCTCCTGGAACCGGGCCAGTACCGTCGCCATCGTCTCCTGGGAGCGGTTGTATGCTCCCATGATGGTGGTGAGGACCTCGTGGAGAGTGGGTTCCCTGGGCCTCTCCTCCCCCCCCTGTCGCACAGCTGCCCGCCGAGTTCCCCTGTTTCCCTGGGCCTCTGCCCCCTGGCCGGTGTGCCCACTACCACTGCCCCCAGGTCCCTGTTGTTGTTGGGGTGGTGGGTTATCCTGGGTGCCCTGTAGTGGTAGACACACCGCAGATTGACGCGCCCTGGAGACAGAGGCATGGGCCCGCTGGGTGGGAGCTGTGCTGGTGTTCCCAGAGGGGTTTGGGTCTGTAGTGGCCTGGGCCTGTGTGAGGGGAACCGACTGTCCAGAGGTCCCCGATGGTCCGGGCTGGTCATCGGTGTCCAGGTCGACAGAGCTGCTGTCATCGCTGACGGCCTCTTGGGTGGGGGGTGTGGAGAATTCTGGCCCCTCCGCCGCGGTGTGTTGACGGTCGGGTCCTGCAGGGGTATAGAGGTATGGTTATAGTTTAAATGTGTCGCATATGGGTGTATCTGTGGGTTCTCGTGTCCCCAAGTGCTGGCATTCGTGTGTGGGGGCTTTGGTGAGGGTGGCTTGTGGGTGGGATGTGTATATGCATTGGGCATGCTTTGGTGATGGGTGTCCATGCTTAGTGGACGCATGCAGGCCTAGGTTTTGGGATGTGTGGGTTGTGATGGTGAGACATTGGCGGGGAATAGGTGTGCTGGGGGTGGGGGTGAGGATGGTGGTGGGGGTGAGGATGGTGGTGGGGGTGAGGGTGGGGGTGAGGATGGGGGTGGGGGTGAGGGTGGGGTTCGAGGATGGGGGTGAGGGTTGGGGACTGATTTGGCATGCAGGTGGGGGGGAAGCAGTATTGAAGCTTCAACTTACCAGTATCCATTCCTCCGCCGACTCCTGCGAGGCCGTCAGGATGCAGGATGTTCAAGACTTCCTCCTCCCATGATGTGAATTGTGGGGGTTGAGGTGGGGGTCCTCCGCCAGTCTTCTGCACGGCGATGTTGTGCCTGGATACCATGGAACGCACCTTCCCCCGTAGGTCGTTCCATCGCTTCCTGATGTCTTCCCGATTTCTGGGGTGCTGTCCCACTGCGTTCACCCTGTCGACAATCCTCTGCCATAGCTCCGTCCTCCGGGCAATGCTGGTGTATTGTATCTGTGTGCCGAACAGCTGGGGCTCTACCCGAACGATTTCCTCCACCATGACCCTGAGTTCTTCGTCTGTGAAGCGGGGTTGTCTTTGGGGTGCCATGGGGTGGTGTGTATGATGTGTGGGGTGGAGTATGTGTATTTAAGTGAGTTGAGTGTGGTGGTGTGTGTTGTTTTGTGTGTGGATAGTGTGTGGGTGATGGTGTTGAGTGGCTGTGGCTGTTATTTTTTGGATGCTGGTGTCTCGCTCTTGCCTTCTTTCCGAATTTTTTAGCGTAGGGGTTTGTGGGTGATGTGGGTGTGTGTTTTATATTGTATTGTGTGTGTGGGAGTGGTGTGTGTATGTGTATCAGGTGTGTGGGATTCAAATCGTCCAATGTGGCTGAGTTTTGTTCGTTTGTGTGTATTCTGACCGCGGCGGTGTGTCCCGCCAATGGAATACCGCGTTTGAATGACCGCCGCGTGGATTCGTGGGTCGTAATGGGATGGGCGTATTTCTGTTGGCGTGGCGGTGGAGGTTTGGGCACCTCCACCTTTCCGCCGACCGCTGGTCTGGCGGTCTGTTGTGGCGGTCGGATTTTCGGAGGTTTGCCTTCTGCGGGTCAGAATGACCGTGGCGGGTTTCCGCGACCGCGGCGGGATTATGGAGGATTTCTGACCGGCGGTAGGCGCCTTTTACCGCCGAGGTCAGAATGACCACCTAAGTGTGACTTTGAATTGGGAAAAGGTAGACCTATGGAGTTTGGTGTCTCAGGCCTCACAATTTAAAATCACAACTTATGGTTAAGTCAGATTTTAAATTGTAAGTCTGAAAATGCCACTTTTAAATAGTTGTCATTTTCTTACTTTAACCATTGTATGCCTCTGCGTGTTTCCGAATACACTTCTGGGGAAGATGGCAGCTGGGCTTTGTGCATTCCCTCTAGACTGTCACACACAAAGAACTTGGGTGTGACATCTGCATCAGAATGGCCAATTCCCAGGCTGATGGTTGGGAGGAGCTGACACTTACACCCAAGTAGGGATGTGCCTCTCCTCAACACAAAAGCTGCATAACCCCCTGTGGTGTGTCTGGAGCCAGGGAAGTAAGGTCAGGGACCTTTTATCTTCAAAGGCCTCTATGAAGTGTTCCCTACTTAAAAGGCACATTTAGGTATAAGTACTAGATGGCAAACCCCACCAAACAACTCTACTGGAACCAACAACATTCTGCCAGGAAGGACTGCTGTGCACCCAAGAGGGACCACCACTCTGCAGCTACATTGCTGTGTTAGCCTACTGCTTGCTGTAGGAGGGACTGCCACTCTGCTACTTGCTTTGCTGTGGTGCCCTGCTACTTCTTGCCTGCAGTGAGAAGGACTGGCCCTACTCTTTCCATCCTTGACCCTAAGTTCTCCAAGGGCCTGTTGGCTGTGAGTCCTTCTCCTGTCTGAGGTGCCATATCCAGTCCTGGGCCTCTAAACAGATCAATGCTTTGCAGCTCTTTGAGACTTCTGCACCTGCAGTGGACTGTCTATGCCCTCACACGTCTGTGCTGGATGCCAACTGAGCTTGCCATGCCCGTAGCTGCCCATCTACAATCGCACACCTCGTGTGGTTTACCAAGAGGAGCTGGGCGTTTTCCTCCTATGCTGTTGACAGCACTGTGCGCTGACCCAGAATCACTGTATCTGTCTCTCTAATCTGCAGCTTGACCCCAATGAGAAGCACCACAACACTCGCGATCGCTGCATTCTTAGGCCCAAGTGCTGCCAGGGTAATGTCCGCACTTCCTACAGCCAGAGGAGGGAGAACAGAGCATAGTGAGCACCAGGCCCGAGACCATCAGCTTCACAGCATCTCCCACAAGGAAGGTACTGTGAGTAATGGGACCCGAGAGGTCTTTCTGTAACTGGCCAGCGTGCTCCCACGAGCAGCAGTTGCCTAAACTTACTGGTCTTGAGGGACCTTTTGAGGTCTCTACATTTGAGAGACTGCTGAACACTGTGTTGATCTGAAACTTTGACAACACAACAGCTGATCTCCTGAGGGGGATCTCTGTCTGTTTATCCTGATCTAGTGTGACCACAACATGCTACTAGACGCAAGTGCACTGTGAGCACTGTATTTATTTCTTTACTTTAAATATTCCTAACTCAAGAATTACTTATTGTATTTTTACCGTTTTGGTCTCACTTTGCTCAGATAAACAAGTTCTATTTTTCTAAACTGGTGTGGTGTCTTTTTGTGGTGTCTTTCACTGTTTTACTGTAATTAGATGCTGCACAAATACTTTAAATGTTACCTCTTATTTTAAGCCTGCCTTCTTGGTGCCAAACTATCAGAGGGTAGCACAAGTTTATTTAGGTTGTATAACTGACTTACCCTGATTAAGATTGTGGTTCCTACTTGGATAGGGTGTACACCTCTGCCAAGTAGAGACCCAATTTCTAACATTGGTAATGAGCGGTGAGGATAGGACTGTGTTTGTGCAATAGCTTACAGTAATTTGGTGTATACTACTATTCCAATCTAGGCCAATTCAAACCAATTGTCTTTTGGCATTATTTCCTACTCTGTTCAATATGCATTTTTTACTTTTCTATTCTCCCGGGTTCGCATTTTTGCTTTTTTATTCAAAACCATGTCTCTTATTGGAGGTCCCATAACTGCATCTGTACTGGCACCTGCAAAACTGGAGTTTGAGTCGTCCAAGTTGGAGAAGTACACATGGCAACAACTCAATGATTTTTGCAAGGAGTTTGGGGTTTCTACTAAAGGTGGAGCTGCAAAAGACATTGGGGGGGGGGCTGTTTGGAATCAAGGGATTTAATACGAGACCCCAAAGAAGGATGATGTGAAGATAGTGGATGATAATGAGCTGGACCAGCATTCAGTGCAGAATCTGGGACTGACTGTGGGACAGGGAACAACCAGTTAGCAAGGAGCGATGATTTACCCCAGTGCAGAAAGAAGTGTCTCCTCTAAAATCCTGACACCAGAGGAGCTGGAGGACAGGAGGGAGGAGATGAAACTAACATGGGAGCTGCCTAAGCTCAAATTGCAGAAGGAAAAGGCTTTGGAGGAAAGGAGACAGGCCTTGGAGGAGAAGAAATTGGCCACGGAGAAGAAAAAAGGATGCTTGCTCAGGAAGTGATCTTGAGAAAGCTGGACATCAAAGAAAAAGATGTGGAGTCCAGCAGTGATGGTGGCAGCAATTCTTCTGTGCCCTCTGACAGGAGGGTTTACATACCCAAGGATCTGGTGTCTGATTTTGGTGGTGGGAGACGACATAGACAGATGGTTTGAAGCCTAAGAAAATTGCTCTGCTAATGCACAAGGTCCCTGAGGCAGATTGGGGAGCTAGCTTGTGGAGACAACCCCTGTAAGGGAAGGGACACTATGTTGCCTCTAGAAGGGAGTGACATGATGAGGTATCCCCACATGAATGAGGCCCTAATCAGAATCTTTGGTTTGACCCCAGAAAAATACAGACAGAAATCCAGGCATAGTCCGAAAATTTCCCAACAGACCTGGGGGTATTTTGTAGATTCTTTTTGCAAGGCACTGTATGGTTAGGTAAAGGGCAGTGAGGTCAAAGATCTCCAGGGGTTGTATAATCTGTTTGCAAAAGAGCACCTGTTCAGTCTTTGTTTTGCAGATCTGCACCAGCACCTTTTTGATAGTAAGCTCACTGACCTTAGAGAGCTTACTAATGAGGCAGACCGCTTGGTTATCACGTTCTCCAAGAAGATACATGGTGGGGGGGGGAAGAGGGTGGAGATCACGCCAAGGGTGTGCAGGGTCCTCACCAGAACAAGGATGCTTAGGTATCGTTAGAGCAGTTCATTAATTTGATTTGATAGAGTTAATGAGTTTTGGAATTTAATGATATAGGAGAAATGTGACAATTTGCCATAACGTATATAAATGCAATTACAACATGAGAGCACCTTCAAATACCTGAGTTCATGAAATATACATTCAGAATTGCTCTATAAACCCATTTTCTCACAAATATGTTAATAAAATTAGATTTAAAATGGACTGTTTGCCCTCCTTTTTTCAAAATAGTTTTGGGGGACAGAGAACACCTCAAATACCCTCCACATGTCAATCCGGTTCACTCGCTGCATAAACTTCATCCACAACTTTAACGACCCATCACTTTAAAAAATGTCACGGGCCACTACTGCAGGGCTGAGTTGGTTCTATCATCTGTATGGAGTTCAGGGAGCATTAAGCTACTTGCCAAAAGGAGCATAAGGTGGACATGCTCCATAGGAAATGCTCTTTCGAGTTTCTCACCTAAATAATCCTGGAAAGGTGACAGAAGGTTTGGCCCAGACCAATATGTCAAATTTGTATAGAGGCCAAGAGGTCATAAACAAGCTATCTAATTTGAAGTATAAAGAGTCTGCTACCAGTGAAGGAAAGGCTTTGCAAGCTGCTGACTGGTGGATCCCCAACATGGGTGATCTAGTCGAAGAAAATATTCCTGATAAACAAGTATTTAGTCCATCTTTCAGATCACTCATTCTAGATCTTGATCGCTGTGTGGCTTATTCTGTATAGCACATCCCCTCTGACACCAAGGAGTCTTCAGAGTAGAGCTACTCCAAGAAGAATACAGCAATGATGAGAGCTTGAGCCCAAATCTAGGGATTGCCAATCCTGCTGTTTCCAGCTTTGCACCGGGTAACAGGTTATAGTAACCTCATGGTGTCATATCTACAGTTGCAACAACTCCAACTAATGCTGTTGTTTACTAGGAACCCCAACAGTGCCACCATCAACTGAAATTATACCTTTGCAAGAAATAACACTTAAAAAAATTAATATCAGCAATGCCATTGATTTCTCCTTGCTTATTATTTGTGCAGTGACTTGTACTTAATACTACCATGGTCCTACTTCTGGATTGCTGCAGGAGTGTTTTTCCTTATTATGTGGCCCATCATGTTATCTGTTGTTGCAATAATTGAATGGACATAATGTTCCTTGTGGTTCAAGAACTGCAACCACATTCTTCATCTTACAGAGATCAATAAGACCCTGATGCTGCAAATATTGCTATCTATGCAGTGCCCAAAGGCATGATTTGGGGAAATGTTCTGTATCAGATATTGGGGCCCATGGAAATTTTGCAGTTGCCATATGTCTTAAACATTTTGATAGATGCCAATTATTCCTGCTTCCTTTTCAGGTAATTGAGACATTAACAATGTTAAAGTTATTATGTCTGATTTGCAGGACAAACAACCCTCAATAATGAGGATCCTTATTTGAAAGCAGACAATTATAAAGAAATGTTTTGTTTTCACCAGTATGTGCATCACACACAGAACTAACTATCCAAATGGAATAAAAATATACACAACAGGAACACTGCCAGGCCCCACCTTTGAACAGTCATCTGAATTTCCTAAAGAGATTTTCTTATTTTACATTGTTGACAGGTCAGCACCTTCAGCTTTGTAATATTTACATAACTCAACTTGTCCTATGTGGGATTTGGAACCATATAAAAAAATAAAAATAAACCTTCTACCCAAAAGTCAACTCAACACAATTCCCATATTTGCAAATTAGAGAAAACATTACTGTTGTCGAACTAAAAATATGATTCAAAATGGAATATTTTCCTTTCCTGAATTATATTGTGACGGTATAGCCTTATGGCCTACTGACACAGACAAATGCATGCACCAATGTCTTTCGAATGCTCTTGGGTCCTTGATTTAATTGCCCCTGATATAACAGGATTACACCAAATAGTGTAGTTAAGCTGTGTTAATGTTGGGTAGCACTTTCCAGCCTAACAACTGTAAAGGAGCATTTGTCCAGATTAGTGAAAATATGAATTCCTTTTGGGACTACAACTAACTAAAATTGTACATTTCATATTTGCAGCAGCCTTCGCCACCTACAGTGAATGGCAAAGATATTCGGAAAAAAGAGGCCAAAAGAATTAGACAAACTGACAAAGAAATTATGCAAAGGACATTTAGGGCCATATTTATACTTTTCGACGCACAACTGCACCAATGCAGTTGTGCGTCAAAAAATCTAACGCCGTCTAACGCCATTCTGAAGCGCCATGCGGGCGCCGTATTTATTCAATGACGTTAGCCGCCGTTAGCCGGCGGAGCTGCCTGGTGTGCGTCAAAAAAAATGACGTACACCAGGCAGCGCCGGCGTAGGGGAATATGGAGCTTGGGCGTCAAAAAATGGGGCAAGTCAGGCCGAGGCAAAATTTTCGCCTCAACCCGATTTGCGCCGTTTTTTTGGACTCCCAACCCCCATTAAAATGACTCCTGTCTTAGCAAAGACAGGAGTCATGCCCCCTTGCCCAATGGCCATGCCCAGGGGACTTATGTCCCCTGGGCATGGTCATTGGGCATAGTGGCATGTAGGGGGGCACAAATCAGGCCCCCCTATGCCACAAAAAAAAATAAAAAAAAATACTTACCTGAACTTACGTTAAGTTCCCTGGGATGGGTCCCTCCATCCTTGGGCGTCCTCCTGGGGTGGGCAAGGGTGACAGGGGGTGTCCCTGGGGGCATGGGAGGGCACCTCTGGGCTCCTTCCGAGCCCACAGGTCCCTTAACGCCTGCCCTGACCAGGCGCAAAAAAACGACGCAAAAGCGGCTGGACGTCATTTTTTTTTACCCGCCCACTCCCGGGCGTCATTTTTGCCCGGGAGTGTAAATACGGCGCACATGCCTCGGAGTCATTTTTTAGACGGGAAGGCCTACCATGCATATCATTAACGCAAAGTAGGTGTCCACGCAAAAAAATTACGCAAACTCCATGAACTTTGGCGCTAGACGCGTCTAACGCCAGAGTATAAATATGGAGTTCGTTTTGCGTCGAATTTGCGTAAAAAAAAACGACGCAAATCCGGCGCAAACGGAGTATAAATATGCCCCTTAGAGTCATAGACAATGGGTATGCTCACACTCTCCAAAAAAATTATTTTTTCAACAGTATAGTATCCTCAGCCCTTGACTTGAGTCTCCGCCAATATGGACAGACTCAGTTGTGAGCAATTTCACAGCTAAATTGGGCATTACAAATATTCTGGGAGCTGGGAAAGTAAAATGGCAGCTCAGAATGAAATGCTGTTTGTGAACCTTATAATTTGACTTCCACTCAGAGAACCATGGTTAAAAAAACAAGTCACTTACTCATTGTTAAGTATAAAACAAATGGAAGATACCCTAATTTCTGTAGCAGAAAAATCAACATGACTCTTGCATGGAGTAATTTCCCTTCCCGAAACAATCATTCATTTTCACAAGTGCCAGGAGTAGAAGTCCTCGGGTTTGCATGACAAAATGTACAATTCCTTCAAACGAAGCAAAATCACCACCTCTAAATGCCATGAAATGACAGGATCGGTTGCACAGTGTTTGTCCATCTCTTCACAAGCAGTTGGTCCTAAACCAAAAGAGCCTAATCACTGCATTCACCAGGCCCAGGCCACCTGTTCACATGGAAACAATCAAAGAAATACCCAACCTATCTTGAACCCAGAAGGGAGCGATTGTTCTGGCTTTTCTGAGTCCAAAGGAAGGAAGGAAGGACGTGAATGAGAGTAGTGTTTGGACAGTTTTGTACCTTTTAAGGTTTATCTTTTTTAGTTTCTTACCTTTTTTCACAGAATTGAAATCGTTAGAAGCCAGATATAATGCATGGTTTACTTCTTTATCAAACTCATTTACCATTCATATTTTACATGCATTTATTATCATGTTTTAAATGCATTCATTCGTTTCATGCTTCGTGTTGTTATTATTCATACACACATTAAATTTTAATCCCTCATTATTCCATGATTATTAATGTTTTATTTGGTTCTTTCTTTATAAAATACTTAGATTAAATATATGTTTAGAAGAATTCGCAGGCCTCAAAATAAATAAGCTTTACCCCCAAGAGGTCATGAACATGATAGCATGTTTCTCCATTTTCTCGTCTGCATATCTTTACATGAACATGTGAAGGTCATGTTCATGACTGCTTACTTGTTTATTCTCTTCAACAACAAACAGCTTTAACAGGTCAGCCTTATAACCTTTGGGGTCCACTTCATTTTTCTGTGAACAAGAGACAGGGGCGCGGCTTGGTGAGCTTCAGTTTTTCCAACAATCATGCTGGCATATAATGTTAAAAAACATTATACCACAAGCAAGGCGCAGGAGAGGGGCTTAAGTGGCAGTGTGGAGGGGAGTGCGGATTGAAATGGGCACTAAGTGAAAGAAAACACAACGGGCCAGATGTATCAAGAATGCCGGCGGGAAGCGCATCAGAGGTGCCGGGGAGGAGTGTCCAGGGCAGGAGCCCTTTAAATTGAAAACCGCGCTCCCGCCGCCGCGGAAGCGCATCAGAGGTGCCGGGGAGGAGTGTCCAGGGCAGGAGCCCTTTAAATTGAAAACCGTGCTCCCGCCGCCGAGGGAAGCGCATCAGAGGTGCTGGGGAGGAGTGTCCAGGGCAGGAGCCCTTTAAATTGAAAACCGCGCTCCCGCCGCCGCAGGAAGCGCATCAGAGGTGCCGGGGGAGGAGTGTCCAGGGCAGGAGCCCTTTAAATGGAAAACCGCGCTCCCGCCGCCGCGGGAAGCGCATCAGAGGTGCCGGGGAGGAGTGTCCAGGACAGGAGCCCTTTAAATTGAAAACTGCACTCCCGCCGCCGCGGGAAGCGCATCAGAGGTGCCGGGGAGGAGTGT
The DNA here is from genome assembly GCF_031143425.1 of Pleurodeles waltl. Lineage (NCBI taxonomy): Eukaryota > Metazoa > Chordata > Amphibia > Caudata > Salamandridae > Pleurodeles > Pleurodeles waltl. The sequence goes on along the minus strand of NC_090446.1, from coordinate 637,730,702 downwards.
CCAGGGCAGGAGCCCTTTAAATTGAAAAACACGCTCCCGCCGGCGCGGGACGCGCGCGGGCGGCGCCCGGGCAAAGCCCGGGCCAAGGGCGGGCCCGTCCTTGCCCGTCATTGCCAGGAAGAGGCAGGGCAGGGCCACCCCCCTGACATCCATTTAAAGACGTCTGGATTAGGCAGCTCATATGTATACGGCTGCCTGAAAGTACTGTGCCGGCGATTATTCCTAAAAAAAGGTTTATTTTATAGAGGATTCTAGCCATACTGACGGGGCGGAAGTCCCCCTTTACTGGTGAAGCGTGCTCAATAGTATCCGCTAGACTCCGGAGAGGATTGGGCTGGGCCCCCACCTCTTCATTTTTCAGCAAGAGGTCTGCTTGTATTTATGAGAGTAAAGCTTAAATCTTAAAATCTGTCTTATGAGAAGCTAATACTCGTTACTTAGTCTTACCCTCACTAGACCTTCTTCTAAACTCTTTAATCACAAATACTTATTGTGGAACTCGTCCATCAGAGCCGAAGCATTATATAGGTGGCTCAAGATATGGGAAAACGCAAGGCATCAGAACCCCCAAGGGGGAAGGAGAAATCTACAAAAAAACTTAGGAACGCAGGCGAGAACTGTACTATAGCTGAAATTGATGATCTTATTGAGGAAGTAGAGTCACTACTATGCAATAGGGCCACCTCCCGGGAAGGTCCTAATAAAAAGATGACCTCTTATTACACAAAGAAAGTCGAAATAGAGGAAGACAAACTGATAGAGAGTGCTAGCCAGCAAGGGGGGGAGGCACCGCCCGATATTAGGACAGGTAGCCCTAAAGATGCTACAACTCGAACCATACACCCACGCACCATAGATAGTATTAGGAAGAAGGGCTACACGCAGAAGAGTGAAGTTATGTGCTCCAATAAGTACGCAGTCTTGGCAGATCTCGTTAGTAATAAAGCACAGGATGTACAAGAGGGGGAATCCGTGGATGAGCCAGACCTAACCATCCCAATAGTACAGTCAGCTAGAGTGAGGACATCTTTACCCAATCAAGAACCAGTGAAATATTTAAAACACAAAACAAGAACTCTAGCAGATCTTTATGATCTACTCTTTGGATTAATCCAGGAAGTTAGGGAATTGAAACTTGAAGTAAGAACCTTATCAGATATTGTGGAAAAGGAGGGGGGTAGGGGAACACAAAGAGCTCAGAGCGATAAGGAGACCCCCCTTGCACCACTTCATCCACAAGGTAGACCTACACGTCCTCAAAGTTTGAATACCGACCCCAACCCTATCCCAGTTATAGCTAAGATTTTACATCAATCACAGGGATGTATGAGAGGGGTAAATGAGGGAAATATCGGATTACGTACCTATCCTAGAAGCAACGCTGGTGTTCTACGCCAAGAAACATGGAACCTTCGAAGAGAACCCTGCCTGGAAACAGGGCTACAAAAAGGAAATGTGGTTCCTACTCTGAACCCCTATTCCCAAACGCACAATGATCGTATCCTTTGCACTACATGGAGCCGTCATTTTGAGGGGGAAAAGTGTCCTACTAGGACCAATGTTGTTTATCTGTTAAATGCTCCGAAACTGGCCCAAAATAGCATAGAAGACGAGGATTCCTTAAAGAATAAGCTTATACACTGGATTAGGACCAAAAGACACTGCCTATCTATAATTCGTTCAGATATTATGGGGGCAGAAAGAATGCCAGGAGAGACGGGGAAACAGGACGTTATTGTATTGATACTCAAGGATGGAAGATTAATCGAAGGCTTGCTTGATATGGAACAGAGAACCACCGCCCCCAAAATTAATGCCATGAGATTTAGCCCGGACCCATTCATTACTAAACCTTTAGTCCAGAGGGCCAAGTATAATAATGGGGGATTGCAAAAGAGAAATGGAGATTCTAATCTTGAAATAGTAGACTGACTAACCCAGATAGATCAGGCACAAGTGGGCCCAAATGGGGACTCAACAGTAGCTGAGCCCCATGAAGGGAATGATCTTCATGTTAGAGGGGTAGGGAGTACAGTGGAGTATTTGCCCCGTAGGAAAGAATTGACAGCACACCTGAGTCCTACTTCTAATGTTACGACCTTAAATGGAAGGGGAACAGTCACTATGATCTCCTGGAATGTAGCAGGCTTAAAAAGTGAGCTTATAGATCCTGAATGGCAGGACTACATCGATCATTATCATGTTTGTCTCTTCCAAGAGACTTGGCTTAAGGACCCACCGTATAAATTGGGATATAAAACCTTTTTTATTAGTGCAACTTCAGTAGCCAGAGGGAGGCCGTCCGGGGGGTTGGTTGCATGGGTGAAAATTTCATTAAATGCCGAGATACGTATGCAAGTCACAGAGTCAGAGGATATTTTGTGGCTGGTATTGGGGAAAAAAAATAAGGTGACATCCCACTTGTTCAATGTGTATATAAGGCCTAGAAGGACAAATTTGGAGTCGCCTGAAATAGATTTATTAGATGACTTGCTTAAAAAGATCCCAGTAGGAGAGACAATTATGATAGGGGGTGACTTTAATTGTAACTATGAACCTATAATTGGATTAGAACATCTAGCAGAAGATGAAGATCGAATGAGAGCAATCCCTCATCTAACAATAGAAAAAACTGTCCCTGGTACAGTGGCCACCCTGCAACTCATGGGCCTCACTTTAAAGCACGGACTGAGGGCGTGTAATGGCAGAGTGGGTGAAGGAGGCCTTAATATGGATACCTTCCAGAGAGGCAACTCAACCTCGAAAATAGATTACATTATGCATAGCATAAGTACATGGGGAAGATTAGTGACTTTTAAGATAGATAAAAGGAGGGAAAGCGATCACTTCCCGTTAATAATTGAACTCAGGAGCCACCTCCTGGATTTGGAACATATAGAACATGTTAATGTGGAGTTACAACCCACCCTCAGCAATAATAGAAGGGTTGTAAAATGGCCAGCAATATTAGGCTACTTGGATACTATGACAAATATCTATAATACATTTGCTGATCTTTTGGAGCCTTATGCCAAAAAACAATGTATTGATATCCCTATTACGGCCATCCATCAGTCAATGAGCACAGCACTAAGACCCTTCCTGACCAAACAGACACAGCATAAGCAAAAAAGGAGAAGGTGCAAACCACCCCAACCAATCCATGGTAAACCATCAAATGCAGGGAGGGGAAAACAGTACTGATAGAGGCCCTAAAGCAAAAAAATCAACTAGCTGTACAACAGGCAAGGGCCAGCTACAAAAAAATACTGGCAACAGCCCAAAGTAATTGGGAGGATCAAAAATGGCAAGATCTGCTGGAAGCAGCCAAAAGTAATGACTCTATGACCTTCTGGAAAATAGTTACTCACGGCAGTAAAGTGGGGATATTTAATACAGAACATCATATAGACCCCAAAGCATGGGTTAACCATTTTACATACCTTTACTCTGATCCCCCCAACCTTGACTTTTATCCCTCCAAGCATAAAACCCTAGCTACTTGGGGTATTTTACCTGAGATACAATTCAGCCTGGAGGAGACGGTGAATGCCATTAAAGCGATCAAGCCAGGAAAAGCCCCTGGTTTGGATAAGATCCCGGGGGACATGCTTAAACATAGTATAGAAATTTGGGCACCCTATATAAATCTTTTAAGTAACGCTATAGCAAGGGGAGGTCCAGTGCCTGAGACATGGAAAGGGGCAGAAATAATCCCAGTCTACAAAAAAGGATCTAGGGAAGATCCTGGGAATTACAGACCAATCAGCCTCATAGATGTTATGCACAAAATCTATGCTAGGCAGTTGCTGAATAGAATTACCAGCTGGATAGACGAAAATAGCATATTGACTATATATCAAGCAGGATTTAGACAGCAGACGAGTACAATCGATCAGGCCTTTAGGTTACTGGCAATAATGTGGAAATATACTAAATTAATGAAGGGTCACCTCTATATCGCTTTTGTGGATTTGCGTGCAGCCTTTGATTTGGTGCCAAGAGACTCCTTATGGGCCGCATTAGAGAAACAGGGCATGCCGGGGAACTTTCTGTGCCAGCTAGGGAGGTTACACGAAAATACATTTTTAAAGGTTTGGTGGGGTCCAAAGTGAGAGTTGACAGACCCAATACCCATCAAGAGGGGGGTGAGACAGGGTTGTGTGCTTGCCCCAACTCTTTTCTCATTATATATTAATGACCTGGTCGAATACTTAAAACAAAGTAACCATGACTCGCCAAGACTGAACGGTGACCCAGTCCCTGCCCTCCTTTTTGCAGACGACCCTATCCTATTATCTCAAACTCCCATGGGCTTGCAAACCCTACTAGGGAAATTCAGCGACTACTGCAGTTTGAAGGGACTAGAAATAAACACAATCAAGACCAAATATCTGACTGTTAACCCCCATAAAGCACTCAAGAGAAACATTCAGATTAGAGGGCAGGAATTGGAACGAGTAAAAAACTTTAACTATCTAGGGATATTGCTTGATGCCAAGTTGTCATGGGCGCCGCACGTTAATAAAATTGCCACCTCCTTAGTCCACAGTTCCATGGCAATTAGCAAAAATTACAAATGTTCAAGATCCAGGATAGTTTCACCAGTATTTGAGATCTATAGGTACAAAGCACAGGCTGCTGCCTTATATGGTGCCGAGCTCTGGGGAATTACAAATCTAACCCCACTGGTAACCCAGGAAAACAATTTTATGAGGGGGGTATTGGGACTCCCTCCATCTACTCCACTGATTCCTTTAACCTATGATATTAATATGAAACAAATAGGTAAACTGGCAGCCCTGAGGCCTTTGCTTTACTGGTGCAGACTTTGGACAACTCCTGAACTGATCCAATACAGGCAAGCACTAATCGAGATCATGGACCTGGACAAGACCATCTCCCTTCCGTGGCTCCATTACATAAGGCATTGCTTCTACAATCTAGGGCTGAAATCCTATTGGGAAGAACCGCATACACTCACAACACAATCTAAGATTCGTCTAAAACAAGTATATTGGGACTTCTCTCTAATCAGCCCTCTCCACAGCAAGGACCTAGGTAGACTGACCTCAAGTTTCCTGGATATCAAACCAATACCGAGAGCTGAGGAATGGATAGACACTATCCAACCCAGGCGAGCAAAAGTTCTATTTATGAAGTTTCGATATGGGACTCTCCAGGTCAGGGCTTTTACTTCTAAATGGGGCCCCCAGAGTGGGAGAAGATACGAGGCGACATGTGGGTTGTGTAATATGGAGACCTCTGAAACGACGGATCATGTTCTTTTAACCTGCAAAGCTTATGATAACCCAAGGAGGAAATGGATTCAACCTATTTGCAGGAACGTAGGAATCAGAAACTATAATGAAGCAGCTAGATTCTTGAGATCTAGTACTATTCCATTTGTTGTTTATGGTATAAGCCGGTTTCTATTAGCAATTTCATTTATCAGAGACAAGGCGGGCCTGAGGCTCTAGGTGTTTTAACTCAGATAAAACCCCTACAGTTATTTATGGTGCCCGAAATGACAAATGGGAGCCTTTTCCTGCAACTCAATGGACTCTGGATATACATTTTGCCAAGGATATATCATGAACTATAGAAATATTCTGCTTCTTAGTGCAAGGACTGTAGTTATTGAATGTATTTTAAGGTTTTAGAAATACTATTTTAATACTCATGAAACTAGCTTTTTCTTTTTTTACATTTTCTATAATAGTTGTATATTTATTTAATATTTTATTTTATGATGACGATTATTTAAATGTTTTATCCTTTTATGGCTGATAGCCGAATAAAGGTGTGTGCAATGAAAAAAAAAATTCAAAAAAAAAGAATGCCTTTTGCGAGTCGGAAATAGCGATTTTTAAGAAATCGCTATTTCTGATTCGCAAAATGCAATGTATCACATTTGCGATTCGGTAATAGCAATTTCTTAAAAATCTCAAATGCTATTACCGGATTGCAAATTGCGATACCGCCCCATTCGCACCTATGTGCCTGTATGCCCATATTTGCGAATTTTTTCCATTTCCAAAATTGCGATTTCTTAACTGGAAATCCCAATTTTGGAAATGCAAAACCCCAGGGTGCTGGGGGCCTAAGGCCCCCTCTGCTGCACCCCAAAATGTTTTTTAGGACATGTAACGTGCACACATGCCAAAAGGGCATGTGTGTTATACATGTACATTTTAAAAATGCATTTTAAATGCATTTTTCAAATTTGCACATGGTTACCACCAAGTTCAACTTGGTGGTAAATAGTGATTCCTTAATGCCCAATTCACATTAAGGAATTGCTTCTTACATGTGCTTTAGAAATCGCAAATAAGGAATCCTTATTTGCGATTTCTTATTTAGAGAGTCGTAATTTGCGACTCTCTAAACAGGGTCCCAATTTTAAGCAATTGCTATTTTAGCGATTCCTTAAAATTGCTTTCAGAATGCCTTTGATACATTCTGAAATGGCTTTTTGCATTCGCAAACGGGCATTCGCACCATTTGCGAATGCAAAAAGCTTTGATACATCTGGCCCAATATTTTGGAAAATAACCAACATTCTTGAGGAATTTCAAAACAGAGGGAGAGAGAGCGTTTGCACATTTTTGTATTTATGATTCTTGTGCATTCAGAACGGAGGTATCGAAGCACTATGCGGATAATAGAGCCAAAGCGATCCTAGATCTAGAGGGGAAAAAAGCTATGTCTTGAGATACTTACGAAATGGTAGCAGAGAGGGAATCGCTCTGATCTCATTTGGAAGAGAATTCCATAGTTTAGCGGTTACTGTTGAGAAGGCCCTATCTCCCCATTTTACTTTGTGGCTTCTAGGAATCTTCACTAATCTAAGGTATTATGATCTTAATGAGCGATTAGGTGTGTGTCAGCTAATTGCAGTTTGTAAATATTTGGAGCATTGGGAGTGTAGAGCTTTGTACGCCAAGCACAATGTGTTGAAGGTGATACGTTTACTAATTGGAAGCCAGTGCGAACCCCTAAGGCCCTCCTTAATGGAAGAAGACCTGGGTATCACGAGTAATAGTCTGGCTGCCGAATTTGGAACAAGTTGTAGCTTGTTCAGGGCAAGTTGACTGATGTTCAGGTAAAGGGCATTACAATAGTCTAGCCTAGACACAATAAGGGCCAGGACTACCGTAACTCTAAGATCATGTGGGATGTAAGGCAAGATTTTCTTAAGAGTTTTGAGTAGCCAAATACATGTTTGTGACTTTATTTACCTGGACATCAACAGTTAGTTCTGGGTCACAAATGACTCCAAGATTCCTGACAGCAGTTATTGGGGTAGGTAAGGTTCCACAGGTCTCGGACAACCAGTTGTGGTTCCAAATGGTGTGGTTCGCACCCAAGACCATAACTTCGGTTTTGTCCCCATTCATTTTTAACCAGTTCTGGTTCATCTATTTATTGGCTTCTCTCATACAAGATTGAAATCTGCGAGCTGTAATGTCTACGCTGTCTTGTAAAGTAACAATGATTTGGGTGTCGTCAGCATATAAGGATACCCGGATGTCAAAAGAATAAATCAAATTGCCCAGGGGAGTGATGTAAAGATTTAAAAAGTTTGGACTCAAAGACGATCCCTGTGGGACCCCACAAGGAAGTTTGGTAGGGGGTGAGCAGAAATCCCCACACTTCACCACCACAATTCTCTCCTGGAGAAAGGTCTCCAACAAGCTCAAAGCTGTGTTACGTACTGCGCTGGACTTCTCACCTCTGGATACCGGGTTGGCGAATACACCAAGGGCCAGATGTAGCAAGGCATTAGCGCCTCGCAAACGGAACCGACTTTCAAAATGTGTTTCCGACTCACAAATAGGAAGGGGTGTTCCCTTCCTATTTGCGACTCGCACCGTGATGTAAGTTGATTTGAGACCGCGAAAGCGGTCGCAAATCAACTCGCAGTTACCATCCACTTGAAGTGGATGGTAACTCATTCGCAAACGGGAAGGGGTCCCCATGGGACCCCTTCCCCTTTGTGAATGATAACAAAATTATTTTTTCAGAGCAGGCAGTGGTCCTAAGGTGCCTGCTCTGAAAAAAATAATAATAATAATATTTCGGAAATTTTTTCTATTTGCAGCTCGTTTTCCTTTAAGGAAAACGGGCTGCAGATAGAAAAAAAACTGCTTTATTTAACCGCTTCTGTGCCTTGGACGAGATGATCTCGTCCAAGGCTACAGTTCCCCTGTGCCTTGGACGAGATCATCTCGTCCATGGCACAGGGGAACTTGGGGGCGCGCTAGCGCGCCCCCCGTGCACCCCCCTTCCCCCCCCAAGTCGGGGATGGAAGGGGAAGACCTTCCCCTTCCACCCCCGACCCCCCCCACCCCCCCCTGTGACGTCAGCGTGCGCGCGCGCGCTGATGTGTCACAGGGGCCTCCCTCGTCGCGCTGGAAGCTCTGCTTCCAGCGCGATTGAAAAAGAAATGCAAAAGCATTTCTTTTTCAATCACTTGGGAGGCCCGGAGGGGCTTCAAAGGGAAGGAAAAGTATTTCCTTCCCTTTGAAGTCCCTCCGAGGGTTTCAAAAGCCGGATTGCTTGCAATCCGGCTTTTGAAACCCCACTAGACACCAGGGATTTTTTTTTTTTAAATTGAAATTGACAAAAGGGAGCGACCCCTTGGGCAAGGGTCGCTCCCAGGGGGGGCATTTTTTTGAAAAGGCCTTTTCTGCCCCCAGGGGGGGCAGAAACCTCTAGGCACCAGGGACCATTTTTTTTTTTTTTTTTTTTTTTGTTTCATTTTTTTTTATTGAGGTGGGGAGCGACCCCTTAGGCAAGGGTCGCTCCCCTTGGGGGAAAATTATATTTTGGCCATTTCTGCCCCCCTTGGGGGCAGATTGGCCTATTTTGATGAGGCCAATCTGCCCCCAAGGGGGGTAGAAACCACTAGACACCAGGGATTTTTTAATTTTTTTATTGTTATTGACAAAAGGGAGCGACCCCTTGGGCAAGGGTCCCTCCCAGGGGGGGCATATTTTCGGGAAGGTCTTTTCTGCCCCCCCTGGGGGCAGATCGGCCTACTATTAGGCCGATCTGCCCCCAGGGGGGGCAGAAACCTCTAGGCACCAGGGACCATTTTTTTTTTTTGTTTCATTTTTTTTTTTTTTGGTGGGGAGCGACCCCTTAGGCAAGGGTCGCTCCCCTTGGGGGAAAATTATATTTTGCCCATTTCTGCCCCCCTTGGGGGCAGATTGGCCTATTTTGATGAGGCCAATCTGCCCCCAAGGGGGGTAGAAACCACTAGACACCAGGGAGTTTTTTCTTTGCGTGAATTTCACGCAAAGGGAGCGACCCCTTAGGCAAGGGTCGCTCCCTGGGGGGGAGGGCAATTTATTTTAGGCCATTTCTGCCCCCCCTGGGGGCAGATCGGCCTATTATTAGGCCGATCTGCCCCCAGGGGGGGAAGAAACCTCTAGGCGCCAGGGCAAATTTTTTTTGTGTGTTTTTTTTTTTTGTTCTTTCTTTTTTTTAGAGATGGGGAGCGACCCATCAGGCAAGGGTCGCTCCCCTGGGGGGCAAATTGTATTTAGACCATTTCTGCCCCCCTGGGGGCAGATTGGCCGATTTTAGGTCAATCTGCCCCCAAGGGGGCAGAAACCACTAGGCACCGGGGATTTGTTTTTTGGCGCCAATGTCACGCAGGGGGAGCGACCCCGTAGGCAAGGGTCGCTCCCGGGGGGGGGGTGGGGGTTGGGGGGGCAAATTTATTTTAGGCCATTTCTGCCCCCCCGGGGGACAGATCGGCCTATTATTAGGCCGAACTGCCCCCGGGGGGGGGGCAGAACACTCTAGGCGCCAGGGCAATTTTTTTTTTGTGTTTTTATTTTTTGTTGTTTCTTTTTTTAGAGATGGGGAGCGACCCATCAGGCAAGGGTCGCTCCCCTTGGGGGGCAAATTGTATTTAGACCATTTCTGCCCCCCTGGGGGCAGATTGGCCAATTTTAGGTCAATCTGCCCCCAAGGGGGCAGAAACCACTAGGCACCGGGGATTTGTTTTTTGGCGCCAATGTCACGCAGGGGGAGCGACTCCGTAGGCAAGGGTCGCTCCCGGGGGGGGTGTGGGGGTTGGGGGGGCAAATTTATTTTAGGCCATTTCTGCCCCCCCGGGGGACAGATCGGCCTATTATTAGGCCGAACTGCCCCCGGGGGGAGGGGCAGAACACTCTAGGCGCCAGGGCAATTTTTTTTTTGTGTGTTTTTTTTTTGTTGTTTCTTTTTTTAGAGATGGGGAGCGACCCATCAGGCAAGGGTCGCTCCCCTGGGGGGGCAATTTGTATTTAGACCATTTCTGCCCCCCTGGGGGCAGATTGGCCAATTTTAGGTCAATCTGCCCCCAAGGGGGCAGAAACCACTAGGCACCGGGGATTTGTTTTTTGGCGCCAATGTCACGCAGGGGGAGCGACCCCGTAGGCAAGGGTCGCTCCCGGGGGGGGGTGGGGGTTGGGGGGGCAAATTTATTTTAGGCCATTTCTGCCCCCCCGGGGGACAGATCGGCCTATTATTAGGCCGAACTGCCCCCGGGGGGGGGGGGGCAGAACACTCTAGGCGCCAGGGCAATTTTTTTTTTTTGTTTTTATTTTTTGTTGTTTCTTTTTTTAGAGATGGGGAGCGACCCATCAGGCAAGGGTCGCTCCCCTGGGGGGACAAATTGTATTTAGACCATTTCTGCCCCCCTGGGGGCAGATTGGCCAATTTTAGGTCAATCTGCCCCCAAGGGGGCAGAAACCACTAGGCACCGGGGATTTGTTTTTTGGTGCCAATGTCACGCAGGGGGAGCGACCCCGTAGGCAAGGGTCGCTCCCGGCGGGGGAGGGTGGGGGTTGGGGGGGCAAATTTATTTTAGGGCATTTCTGCCCCCCCCCCTGGGGCCGGCTGAGCTACAGGCCAAACACCACAGGTAGGCACCTTGCAAAAAACACCTCTGTTTTCTGTGAAAAAATATGTTGTGTCCACGTTGTGTTTTGGGCCATTTCCTTTTGTGGGCGCTAGGCCTACCCACAGAAGTGATGTACCATTTTTATCGAGAGACTTAGGGGAACGCTGGGTGGAAGGAAATTTGTGGCTCCTCTCAGATTCCAGAACTTTCTGTCACCGAAATGAGAGGAAAAAGTGTTTTTTGGGCCAAATTTTGATGTTTGCAAAGGATTCTGGGTAACATAACCTGGTCAGAGCCCCGCAAGTCACCCCATCTTGGATTCCCCTGGGTTTCTAGTTTTCAAAAATGCACTGGTTTGCTAGGTTTCCTCAGGTGTCGGCTGAGCTACAGGCCAAAATCCACAGGTAGGCACTGCTTTTTATAAAAAAATGTGATGTGTCCACGTTGTGTTTTGGGCCCTTTCCTTTCGTGGGCGCTAGTCCTACCCACACAAGTGAGGTATCATTTTTATCGGGAGACGTGGGGGAATGCTGGGTGGAAGGAAATTTGTCGCTCCTCTCAGATTCCAGAACTTTCTGCCACAGAAATGTGAGTAACATGTGTATTTTTAGCCAAATTTTGAGGTTTGCAAAGGATTCTGGGTAACAGAACCTGGTCCGAGCCCCGCAAGTCACCCCTCCTTGGATTCCCCTAGGTCTCTAGTTTTCAGAAATGCACAGGTTTGGTAGGTTTCCCTAGGTGCCGGCTGAGCTAGAGGCCAAAATCTACAGGTAGGCACTTCGCAAAAAACACCTCTGTTTTTTTCCAAAATTTAGGATGTGTCCACGTTGCGATTTGGGGTGTTTCCTGTCGCCGGCGCTAGGCCTACCCACGCAAGTGAGGTATAATTTTTATCGGGAGACTTGGGGGAACGCTGGGTGGAAGGAAATTTGTAGCTCCTCTCAGATTCCAGAACTTTCTGCCACAGAAATGTGAGGGACATGTGTTTTTTTAGCCAAATTTTGAGGTTTGCAAAGGATTCTGGGTAACAGAACCTGGTCCGAGCCCCGCAAGTCACCCCTCCTTGGATTCCCCTAGGTCTCTAGTTTTCAGAAATGCACAGGTTTGGTAGGTTTCCCTAGGTGCCGGCTGAGCTAGAGGCCAAAATCTACAGGTAGGCACTTCGCAAAAAACACCTCTGTTTTTTTCAAAAATTTAGGATGTGTCCACATTGCGCTTTGGGGTGTTTCCTGTCGCCGGCGCTAGGCCTACCCACGCAAGTGAGGTATCATTTTTATCGGGAGACTTGGGGGAACGCTGGGTGGAAGGAAATTTGTAGCTCCTCTCAGATTCCAGAACTTTCTGCCACAGAAATGTGAGGGACATGTGTTTTTTTAGCCAAATTTTGAGGTTTGCAAAGGATTCTGGGTAACAGAACCTGGTCCGAGCCCCGCAAGTCACCCCTCCTTGGATTCCCCTAGGTCTCTAGTTTTCAGAAATGCACAGGTTTGGTAGGTTTCCCTAGGTGCCGGCTGAGCTAGAGGCCAAAATCTACAGGTAGGCACTTCGCAAAAAACACCTCTGTTTTTTTCAAAAATTTAGGATGTGTCCACGTTGCGCTTTGGGGTGTTTCCTGTCGCCGGCGCTAGGCCTACCCACGCAAGTGAGGTATCATTTTTATTGGGAGACTTGGGGGAACGCTGGGTGGAAAGAAATTTGTAGCTCCTCTCAGATTCCAGAACTTTCTGCCACAGAAATGTGAGGGACATGTGTTTTTTTAGCCAAATTTTGAGGTTTGCAAAGGATTCTGGGTAACAGAACCTGGTCCGAGCCCCGCAAGTCACCCCTCCTTGGATTCCCCTAGGTCTCTAGTTTTCAGAAATGCACAGGTTTGGTAGGTTTCCCTAGGTGCCGGCTGAGCTAGAGGCCAAAATCTACAGGTAGGCACTTCGCAAAAAACACCTCTGTTTTTTTCCAAAATTTAGGATGTGTCCACGTTGCGCTTTGGGGTGTTTCCTGTCGCCGGCGCTAGGCCTACCCACGCAAGTGAGGTATCATTTTTATCGGGAGACTTGGGGGAACGCTGGGTGGAAGGAAATTTATAGCTCCTCTCAGATTCCAGAACTTTCTGCCACAGAAATGTGAGGGACATGTGTTTTTTTAGCCAAATTTTGAGGTTTGCAAAGGATTCTGGGTAACAGAACCTGGTCCGAGCCACGCAAGTCACTCCTCCTTGGATTCCCCTAGGTCTCTAGTTTTCAGAAATGCACAGGTTTGGTAGGTTTCCCTAGGTGGCGGCTGAGCTAGAGGCCAAAATCTACAGGTAGTCACTTTGCTAAAAACAGCTCTGTTTTCTGTGATATGTCCACGTTGTGTTTTGGGGCATATCCTGTCGCGGGCGCTAGGCCTACCCACACAAGTGAGGTATCATTTTTATCGGGAGACGTGGGGGAACGCTGGGTGGAAGGAAATTTGTGGCTCCTCTCAGATTCCAGAACTTTCTGCCACAGAAATGTGAGGAACATGTGTTTTTTTAGCCAAATTCTGAGGTTTGCAAAGGATTCTGGGTAACCGAACCTGGTCCGAGCCACACAAGTCACCCCTCCTTGGATTCCCCTAGGTCTCTAGTTTTCAGAAATGCACAGGTTTGGTAGGTTTCCCTAGGTGGCGGCTGAGCTAGAGGCCAAAATCTACAGGTAGTCACTTTGCTAAAAACAGCTCTGTTTTCTGTGATGTGTCCAGGTTGTGTTTTGGGGCATATCCTGTCGCGGGCGCTAGGCCTACCCACACAAGTGAGGTATCATTTTTATCGGGAGACGTGGGGGAATGCTGGGTGGAAGGAAATTTGTCGCTCCTCTCAGATTCCAGAACTTTCTGCCACAGAAATGTGAGGAACATGTGTTTTTTTAGCCAAATTTTGAGGTTTGCAAAGGATTCTGGGTAACAGAACCTGGTCCGAGCCACACAAGTCACCCCTCCTTGGATTCCCCTAGGTCTCTAGTTTTCAGAAATGCACAGGTTTGGTAGGTTTCCCTAGGTGGCGGCTGAGCTAGAGGCCAAAATCTACAGGTAGTCACTTTGCTAAAAACAGCTCTGTTTTCTGTGATGTGTCCACGTTGTGTTTTGGGGCATATCCTGTCGCGGGCGCTAGGCCTACCCAAACAAGTGAGGTATCATTTTTATCAGGAGACTTGGGGGAACATAGAATAGCAAAACAAGTGTTATTGCCCCTTGTCTTTCTCTACATTTATTCCTTCCAAATATAGGGGTGTGTGTAAAAAAGACATCTATTTGAGAAATTCCATGTAATTCACGTGCTACTATGGTCACCCCGGAATTCAGAGATGTGCAAATAACCACTGCTCCTCAACACCTTATCTTGTGCCCTTTTTGGAAATGCAAAGGTTTTCTTGATAGCTATTTTTTACTCCTTATATTTCAGCAAATTAATTACTGTATACCCGGTATAGAATGAAAACGCACTGCAGGGTGCAGCTCATTTATTGGCTCTGGGTTCCTCGGGTTCTTGATGAACCTACAAACCCTATATATCCCCGCAACCAGAGGAGTCCAGCAGACGTAACGGTATATTGCTTTCGATAATCTGACATTGCAGGGAAAAGTTACAGAGTAAAAAGTAGAGAAAAATTGATGTTTTTTTCACCTCAATTTCAATATTTTTCTTTTTCAGCTGTTATTTTCTGTAGGAAACCCTTGTAGGATCTACACAAATGACCCCTTGCTGAATTCAGAATTTTGTCTACTTTTCAGAAATGTTTAGGTTTCTGCGATCCAGCATTGGTTTCATGACCATTCCGGTCACTGACTGGAAGGAGGCTGAAAGCACAAAAAATTGCACAAATGGGGTATGCCCCAGTAAAATGCCAAAATTGTGTTGAAAAATTGGGTTTTCGGATTCAAGGCTGCCTGTTCCTGAAAGCTGGGAAGCTGCTGAGTTTAGCACCGCAAACCCTTTGTTGACGCCATTTTCAGGGGAAAAACCACAAGCCTTCTTCTGCAGCCCCTTTTTCCAATTTTTTTGAAAAAAACGAAATTTTCACTGTATTTTGGCCAATTTCTTGGCCTCCTACAGGGGAACCCACAAAGTCTGGGTACCTTTAGAATCCCTAGGATGTTGGAAAAAAAGGACGCAAATTTGGCTTGGTTAGCTTATGTGGACAAAAAGTTATGAGGGCCTAAGCGCGAACTGCCCCAAATAGGCAAAAAAAGGCCTGGCACAGGAGGGGGAAAAGGCCTGGCAGCGAAGGGGTTAAAAGCAGTCACGGACATGGTGGTCTGCTGTCTCCAGCAGGCCACCATCGCCGTGAGTGCCCAGACTCGCTATGGGGTCGCAAACTGCGACCCACCTCATAAATATTTATGAGGTGGGTCTTTGCGACCCCATAGCGAGTCGCAGAAGGTGTCTGAGACACCTTTCTGCATAGCAAATTGCGAGTTGCAAATTGCGAGTCGGAAGGACTCGCAATTTGCAACTCGCAATTTGCTTTCTACCTACATCTGGCCCCAAGTCTTTTACAGGTTCTCGATACTCCCAGATAAGGGTGACCCCTTCTAGTAGCCACGGTGCCGCTTGACAGTCTACGCCAAAGCAGACCGTACCCTCCAGAAGGAGTCCCGGAGGGAAAAAACCCCAATACTGGGGAAAAACCTCGAACAGGAACTCCTGAAGAAAAAACAAGAAAAAACAGGACTAAACAACAGGAAACAAAAAATAGGCAAAAGTATCCCAAGGCAAAAAGCAGGATCAAAGAACAGGCAAAAATCTCCCAAGGCAAAAAGCAGGAACAAAGAACAGGCAAAAATCTCCCAAGGCAAAAAGCAGGAACAAAGAACAGGCAAAAATCTCCCAAGGCAAAAAGCAGGAACAAAGAACAGGAGCGAACAGCACGACCAGAAGGAAGAGTTTGCAACGCAAGGTGGAACAAGACTGACTGACTTATATACTGAGAAAAGGGAAGTGACATCATAGGAAAAGGAAAGAACACCATCTTGAATTGGGAAGAGCCCATAGACCAGTATAGGAAAAAGGAAGTAGTATAAAAGAAAAACAGAGCATGCTGGGACAAAAACACGAAGAAGACAAGATGGACACAACATGGACAGAGACAGGTAAAAAGACCAGACAAACCCACCAACAACAAAAAAGAAGAAAAAAGGGCTACAGGTAAGTGTAGCGCGTCCGGGAGGGAAATATATGCTTCCCAGAATGTGTAGTCAAAAAACGCGGAGAACGGCGCTCCGAGTATCGGTAGCACGTTCCATCCGCGAGGACAGAAAGAGACGCCGCTTCTGAGCACGGCGTTACAGTAGGTCCCCTCCCTTAGGCACCAGGTTTGTCAGGATGACTGTCAAAAAACAGGCGGACCAAACGGGGAGCATGGACGGAGGAAGCATCCTCCCAAGAACAGTCACTGAGAGGGTATCCTTTCCAATGGACCAAAAACTGTAGTTTGTATCGAAAAATTCTGGAGTCACAGATTTCCTGGACTTCATACTCAGGCTGTCCATTAATAGAAAGAGGAGGCGGACGCTGGAACTGGCGATGGTATGGATCAGGAACAAAGAGTTTTAACTGGGACACATGGAAAACAGGATGAACCCTCCAGGTATGAGGTAAGCGGAGACGCACAACTACAGGATTCAGGACTTGCGAAATCCGAAAAGGTCCATAAAAACGTGGCGTGAACTTATTGGTGGAAAACCGGGAAGGTAGGAATCTGGAAGAAAGCCACACCTTGTGGCCCACTTGATACAAAGGTGCGGCTTGTCGATAACGATCCGCCTTTCGTTTCATTGCCTGTTTCGAAGCTAGGAGAGTTGTGTGAAGTAGGCCCTGGATTCGACAGATCTGTCGTGAAAAAGAAGTGACAGCAGGCACAGAAGAGGATGTTCGGGAAACAGTAGTGAAAGTCCTCGGATGAAATCCATAGGTACAATAAAAGGGTGTGGTCTTGGTCGCACTATGTATTGTGTTGTTACAGGAGAACTCAGCAAGAGCAAGATACTCCGACCAATTGCTTTGTGTGGCATTGCAGTAACATCTCGGATACTGCTGAAGTTCTTGATTCACTCTTTCAGTTTGGCCATTAGTTTGTGGAAGGAAACCAGAGGATAAAGAAATCTCAATGTGAAATAAGGCACAAAAGGCCCTCCAGAAACGTGATACATATTGAGGCCCTCTGTCTGAAATGACCTCTTGCGGAAGACCATGGAGGCGAAAAATATCCCGCAGAAAAATGCGACTCATTTCTGGGGCAGTCGGTAGTTTCTTCAAGGCTGAGAAATGGGCCATCTTGGTGAATGAATCTACGGTCACCATGATTACTTGGTTACCAGAGGAGGTAGGTAGAGAGCATATGAAATCTGTGGATAGAGTACACCAAGGAGCGGAAGGAACCGGTAAAGGTCTTAATAAACCTACCACCTTAGTTCGGGGTGTCTTAGTTTGAGCACAGACTGGGCATGCTGACACATAGGTTTCAGTGTCTGTCTTAAGCGAAGGCCACCAAAAAGATCACTGAAGCAGCTCCTGGGTCTTCCTGATACCTCGATGAATGGCTATAGGAGAATCATGGCACATTTGTAGAGCTTCTGTCTGCACCTTCTTGGTAGGTAGAAAAAGAGCATGTTGATGATAGAAGTAGTTGTCCTTCTTCTGCAAAAAAGGAGTCACTCTATCCCATTCTGAAGCAGACAGAAACTGGTACTCGGATTGAACGCGTTCTTGAAAAGATTGAGTAGCTCCGATGATTCTGCTAGACTCAATAAGAGGTGGAGAGAAGTTCTGGGCTATATCAGGATATCTGCGGGATAAGGCATCTGCCACTGAATTCTGGGAACCAGGTATGTACGTGATCACAAAATCATACTGGCTAAAGAAGAAAGCCCATCGAGCCTGACGACTATTGCGACACTGAAAACTCCGAAGACATTGGAGATTACGATGATCAGTCCTGGCTTCAAAAGGCTCTCTGGAACCCATCAAGAAATGTCTCCATTCTTTACAAGCTACTTTGAGCGCGAGTAGTTCTCGTTCTAGCAAAGAATAATTACGTTCAGCCTCTGATAGGATATGAGACAGATAAAAGATAGGATGTTCCAGTCCATCGTTGCCTTGTTTTTGTAGCAGAACTGCCCCAATAGCTCTGTCTGAGGCATCAGTCTCAACGATAAATTTCTTGGTATTGTCAGGATGACGCAACACAGGTGCTTGGGTAAAGGCTGTCTTCAATTCTTGAAACGCACGTTCAGCATCCTTGGTCCAAACAAAACCCTTCTTTAGGTTCTCTTTCTTAATTGTTTGTGTTATGAAACTTTGTAGGTGGGCAAAGTTCTGAATAAACTGATGATAAAAATTTGATAAACCAAGGAAACATTGCGTTTCCTTAATGGACGTTGGAGAAGGCCAATCTAATATGGCACTGACCTTGTCAGGATCCATGGATATTCCGTGTTGATTAATACAGAACCCCAAATACTTTACTTCAGATTTATGGAACTCACACTTCTCAGGTTTACAAAACAATTGGTTTTTCTTGAGTCTTTCCAGGACTTGCAGGACATGATTTATATGTTGCTCAGAATCACGGGAAAATATCAAGATATCATCCAAATAAATGACTACATATTGGTTGAGTACATCAGAGAACACCGAATCCATAAATCGTTGAAAAACAGAAGGGGCGTTGGTCAGTCCAAAAGGCATAACACGGTACTCATAGTGCCCAAAAGGGGTACGTAAAGCTGTCTTCCATTCATCTCCTTCCTTGATCCGAAGGAGATGATAGGCACCCCGTAAGTCTAATTTGGTAAACATCTTGGCTCCTTGAATGGCATCCAATATATCTCTGATTAAAGGCAGCGGATATCGATCCTTAATCGTTATTCTGTTGAGTTCACGAACGTCAACACAAGGACGCAGGTCCTTGGTCTTCTTTGGGACGAAGAAAAGAGGAGCCCCAGCCGGGGACGTGGAAGGAGCAATCAAACCGCTGTGCAAGTTCTCGTCTAAATATTCCTTTAGCACCTTCTTTTCTTGGTCTGTCAGAGAATACATTCGACCAAAGGGGACGACTTCATCAGGAATTAAAGGAATAGCACAGTCATAACTGCGATGAGGCGGCAAAATAGGATTACAAGGTTTCTGAAAAATCCTGATATATTCCTGATAACAATCTGGAACTCCCTGGATCATATTGATAGAGTTAGTGTTATCCTTAGTTGACTGACAGGACCTTTTGGGAGTCCAATAAGAAGTAGTGGAATAACAATTCTGTTGACAAAATGAAGACGTTAGGGATATAGTTCTTGTTTCCCAATTGATATAGGGGTTGTGTCGGGCTTACCAGGGTATTCCCAAAATCATGATGTGATTTGGTGAGGCTATAAGATCAAAGGCAATATGTTCTTGATGCCCCCCAAATGTCAAACAAAGAGTAGGAGTTGAGGCCACCACAGGTCCTGAGGTTAACGGAGAGCCATCCACCGTGTGAACCTGCCCAGGAGTCTCTTTAAGAATGCAGGGAATTCCTTTACTAGTAGCCCAGGTCTCATCCAGATAGAGTCCACTGGCTCCACAGTCAAGGAGAGCCAGAAGGTGTTCTTCTTGATCTTGTGAACTTTGTAACTTGACTGAGAGGATAAACAGGGTGGACATGCTTTCTTTGGAGGAACATATTGATGGTACTTCAGCTCCTCCCGTCTCCTTCCTCCTTACAGGGGACGGGAGCTGGCGTTTCCCGCAGGTCTTGAGGGATGTACCGGACAACTACGGATCAGGTGGCCAGCCTTCCCACAGTCCAGACAAAGTCCCTTTCGTCGTCGTTCCTCCCTTTCTGACTCCGTCAATGGCCCACGAACCAGATCTATCTGCATGGGTTCTTCAGGGGGAGTTGGAGGGGTTCGGATGGAGTATCTTCCGTTCGCCGACTGCTAGCACGAAAGGTACCAGACTGGTATGGATCTCGTGTTCTACGTCTCTCCATCTTGCGCTCTCGAAGTCTATATTCGATGTTCATAGATTGATCCATTAATTCCTTCAAAGAACAAGCTGGAGAAGAATGTACAAGCTCATCTTTAATTTCTTCACGCGGGCCTCGGCGGAAAAGGGTTATGAAGGTGCGTTCCACCCAGGAGGTTTCAGCTGCCAGCTGTTTGAAACGGGTTAAATACTGCAGAACATCCTGATTACCCTGCTAAATGTCACATAAGGCTTCTTCAGCTGCTGCTTCTACCCCAGGTCTCTCAAACATTTGTTTGAAAAGAGTCAGGAAAGCGGAATAGTTAGCCAGGACTGGGTCTTCTGCAGAAACCAGAGGAGTCGCCCAAGCAAGCGCCGGACCAGACAAGGCGCTGATTAGATAGCCCACCTTAGCTTTATCTGAAGAAAACTGGAGTGGACGAAAGGCAAAGAAAACCATCAGGGCGTCCAAAAATTCCTTCATCTTTAGAGGATCTCCATAATATTGAGGAGTAGTGGCAGATACGGGTGGTATGTCCATTGATCAGGAAGACAAGACCTGTCGCACGGGTTGGCGAATACACCAAGGGCCTGATTCCAACTTTGGAGGACGGTGTTAAACCGTCCCAAAAGTGACGGATATACCACCTACCGTATTACGAGTTCCATAGGATATAATGGACTCGTAATACGGTAGGTGGTATATCCGCCACTTTTGGGCCGGTTTAACACCGTCCTCCAAAGTTGGAATCAGGCCCCAAGTCTTTTACAGGTTCTGGATACTCCCAGATAAGGGCGACCCCTTCTAGTAGCCACGGTGCCGCTTGATAGGCTACGCCAAAGCAGACCGTACCCTCCAGAAGGAGTCCCAGAGGTAAAAAACCCAATACTGGGGAAAAACCTCAAACAGGAACTCCTGAAGAAAAAAACAAGAAAAAACAGGACTAAACAACAGGAAACAAAAAATAGGCAAAAATCTCCCAAGGCAAAAAGCAGGAACAAAGAACAGGCAAAAATCTCCCAAGGCAAAAAGCAGGAACAAAGAACAGGCAAAAATCTCCTAAGGCAAAAAGCAGGAACAAAGAACAGGCAAAAATCTCCCAAGGCAAAAAGCAGGAACAAAGAACAGGAGCAAACAGCACAACCAGAAGGAAGTGTTTGCAACGCAAGGTGGAACAAGACTGACTGACATATATTGAGAAAAGGGAAGTGACATCACAGGAAAAGGAAAGAACACCATCTTGAATTGGGAAGAGCCCATAGACCCGTATAGGAAAAAGGAAGTAGTATAAAAGAAAAACAGAGCATGCTGGGACAAAAACACGAAGAAGACAAGATCGACACAACATGGACAGAGACAGGTAAAAAGACCAGACAAACCCACCAACAACAAAAAAGAAGAAAAAAGGGCTACAGGTAAGTGTAGCGTGACCGGGAGCGAAATATATGCTTCCTAGAATGTGTAGTCAAAAAACGCGGAGAACGGCGCTCCGAGTATCGGTAGCGCGTTCCATCCGCGAGGACAGAAAGATACGCCACGTCTGAGCGCGGCATTACAAGCTGAGCCTCTCAGACCTGCCTTGAAGAGGCGGTAGATCAGAATTTGGGGCAATATGGTATGAAATGCAGCTAACAGATCTAATAGAATCAGAATGGTACATCCTTTTTGGCCATCCTGTTTTCTTATGATATCAGTGGTGACCAATAGTGCGGACTCAGTACTATGGTGTTTACAGAATCCATGTTGGAAGTTGTCCAGTTGATCATGTGTCAGCAGAGAGGTGGCAAGCTCTTCATTTATATGCTTCTCTAATATTTTTGCCAGCATTGGAAGGAGAGCAATAGGGTGCATATTTTTAAGGTCTCCCCCGGCGTTTTTTTTTTTTTTTTTTAAATACGCATAATGACAGTCTCTTTCCAAGTGTTGGGTGACTTTCCTGATTCTAACATTTCTACATAGTTCTTTTCTAGAGGTGCTGCGATACATTCACTAATCTTTTGCAGTACTCTGGGGGGGACAGGGGATGTTAGGGGAACCAGAGTGAATTTTGGACAGATAGGAGATAACTTTTGTAGTAGTTACGGGGTGAGAAGTTTATCAGAGTCGTTCCACTCCCTGGTGCATTATTAATTTCCAGATCATGCTCTACTGGAACCAGCTGGGGAAGGGTGAGAATTCAGCAAATATTTGCAGGACTTTATATTTGAAAAGGTAGGTACACTGTTGCAGAATTTTTGCAAATTTTCCTAGCTCCTGAAGGGGGGGATGGCGGCTGCTAATGTCTTGATTACTTTAAACAGTTCTTTGGGAGCGTTGCCTGCATTTCTAATTTTCTGAGAGAAGTAGCATGTTTTGGCATGTTTTATGGCACTTTTACAAGTTTCAGGCCCCGGGGAGGTAAGCATTAGGCACAGAGCGGGAGTGTGACTACAAGCACACCCCCCTCCCAGAGACGTTATGATATGAGAATCCAAATTCTACCGAGTATCAATGACACCATAAACGATAGGTATCATCTTATGACACCACATTAGTAAGATGAATTGCACCATATCACAGAGCATGTATTATTTATGCTTTCATTAGAGGTAGTCAAACAAGTAGTGGCACCAGGGAGTCCACCTTGGTCCTGAAGAGGAGCCTAGGGGTAAGGCTCCTAAACATGTAGTCAAGGAAGTCAGGTACATTACATCCCCCACTTCTGCAGCCCCTTTTTAATCACACCGCCTCCAAGAGATCTATTAAAATCATTGGAATTACTAGGAGACAGGTATTTTTAACTCACCCAAGACCCCACCACTCCTATCCCTCCTGTAATTCACATTGATGAGACTACATCAGTGCTCCCACGTATCCCGTAGGTAGTAGCACACCCCGCTCCGTAGCAGAATGGGAAGAAACCCAATGATGAAGCATGCCACCAAGGGGTAACCCTGGAGGATGAGGGTTTTTCTAACAGGAAGATCATTTTTCCCTATCCATCCTGTGGTAGTTCTTTTAGCTGGGCCTCTTTTATAATGTTACTTTTATAAGTGCCCCACAGTTCTCTAAGTTGTTCTTTCGACCAGACTCGGATCAAATTTCCATTTCCTTTCCTGTTTTCTGCACAATCTCGGGAGGTTTTTTTAAGCGCTTCGGTGTAACAGGGGCTGAGCTTTTTTTCCCCAATTTTTGGTTTGCTCTCCCTCAAAGATGCTACTGTGTTGATTGCCTCTTTGACCCATGAGTCAAAGTTTGCCATGTCTGACCTGTGCTGTCCTTTAATTTTTCTTGGCTTCTCTCTATGGCTAGGGCAAGATACTCTTTTCGTATGCAGTTCCAATTTCTACTGGAAGTGGTGGCAGTCTGCTTAAGTTCCTTCCCTCTTTTGTATTTCACCTCAAGGGGAATCAGGCAATAGTCCATCCACTCGAGTTGCCTGCACTTTCCTATTGTGGTGAACTTATGTGTAGAGAAAATACCATCTGGTATGTGGCACACAGTATGCATATTATCGGTAACCCCTTGGTTCCAACCGGAGCAGGTCATGGACTCAAGGAGGGTGAGGGTCTCATCATTTGTATTTTCTAATTTGAAATTGAAGTCTCTCTATGATATGGTTCATAGAAGTGAGGGGTTCGATGAATCGGACCAATTTGCTAAGAAATTCTTCTTGGGTCCAGGCAGGCGGTAGACTAATAGCCCTTCATTTCTGAGCAGGTTTCCTTGTTTGATCTTAAAATATCCATCTTCACAGGTATCAGGTGTGATTGTTAACGAGGTTAAGCTACAGCCCAAATTCTGTTTGAGGATGATCGCTACCCCACCTCCTCTTCTGCCTTGCCTGTCTATTATTTCAACACTGGCTGTGTGTATGGAAAAAATCCTGGTGAAATCTGACAGACACCTCGCCAAACCCGACAGAAAGCAGCTGTGCCCAACTATTTATCAGGACATATATATACATGGAAAATGTCACTTATCCAGTGTACAACTGTTCGTGGTATGTAGTGCTGCAGATTCAATGCTATGCATAGTCCCCCCATCTAGTATTGGGCTTGTAGTGTTATAAGTTGTTTTTCTTCTAAGAAGTATTTTTTTGAGTCACAGGAATGAATGACTAATCCTTTTGGTGATAGTGCGCATGGGCATCGACTCCTTTGTTAGATTGTTTTCCCGCAGAAGGGTGTAGGAAGGAGTGAGAGTGAAAGAATGTAAATGTACAAGTAAATGTAGTAAGTAGATAAGATATCCATGTAAATGTAAAAAGCATATATATCTGCAATGACTACAGGCTTCCGGGGAAGAGGGAGGGTGCATGTGAATCTGCAGCACTACATGCCACGAACAGATGTACACTGGGTAAGTGACATTTTCCGTTCCATGGCATGTGTAGCTGCAGATACACATGCTATATGCATAGACTAAAAAGCAGTCCTTCTCCCAAAAAGAAAGCGGTGGCTAGCCTGTAGGAGTTGAAGTAGTTTGAAATAAAGTTCTAAGTACAGCTTGACCAACATTGGCCGGTTGCTTTGAAAATACATCCACACCGTAATGTTTAGTAAATGTATGTGGAGTGGAAGATGTGGCAGCTTTACATATGTCTGCCATTGGTATGTTACCTAAAAAAGCCATGGAAGCACCTTTTTTCTAGTGGAATGCGCTTTAGGTGTTATTAAAAGTTGTCTTTTTGCTTTAATATAACATGTTTGGATGCATTTAACAATCCAGCTAGCTAATCCTTGTATAGATATAGGATTCTCTTTATGTGGTTGCTGAAAAGCAACAAAAAGTTTTTTAGTTTTTCTAAACTCTTTTGTTCTGTCAACATAGTACATTAGAGCTCTTTTAAGGTCAAGAGTATGAAGAGATCTTTCAGCAGTTGAGTCTGCCTGTGGGAAGAAGACTGGAAATTCCACTGTTTGGTTAATCTGAAAAGAAGAAACTACTTTTGTCAAACATTTTGGATTTTTCCTAAGTACTACTTTATTTTATGTTTCTGTACTTGGAAAAAAGGTTCCTCTAGAGTAAATGCTTGTATTTCACTAACTCTTCTTAATGAAGTAATTGCTACTAAGAAAGCAACTTTCTAAGTCAGAAATTGAGTATCACATGAATTCATGGACTCAAATGGTGATCCCATTAATCTTGTGAGTACAATATTTAGATTCCAAGCAGGAACTGGTGGGGTTCTTGGTGGAATAATACATTTATGTCCTTCCATAAAGGCTTTAATAACAGGAACTCTAAAGAGAGAGGTATGTTGTATAGTTTGTAAGTATGCTGATATAGCAGCAAGATTAATTTTAATAGAGAAGAAAGCTAAATTTGCTTTTTGTAAATGAAGCAGGTAGCATAGAATAACTTGTATTGATGCTTTAAGCGGGTCTACATTTTTGGGCTGACAGTAGTAAACAAAACGTTTCCACTTGTTAGCATAGCATTGCCTAGTTGTAGGTTTGCGTGCCTGTTTTCGAACTTCCATACACTCTAATGGAAGGCGTCAGTATCCAAATTCTATGACTTCAGGAGCCAAATTGCGAAGTTGAGAGCACTGGGATTTGGATGTCTGATTTGTCCTTTGTTTTGCGTTAAAAAATCTGGTCTGTTTGGAAGTTTGTACTGCGGCCAGGTCTAGGAGTGTTGTGTACCAATGTTGTCGTGCCCACGCTGGGGCTATGAGTATCATGGTGAGAGAGGTCAGACGCAGTTTGTTGACCAGAAATGGAAGTAGTGGGAGAGGGGGGAAAAGTGTAAACAAATATCCCTGACCAGTTGATCCATAGAGCATTGTCCTTGGACAGAGGGTGTGGTGTCTGGATGCAAAGTTTTGGCATTTTGCATTTTCGCTTGTTGCGAATAGGTCTATTTCTGGTGTCGTCCACTTTTTGAAAGTACTGATGAAATACTTGAGAGTGAATTTCCCATTTGTGTATCTGTTGGTGTGTTCTGCTTAGGAGATCCGCTAGCTGATTGTGTATTCCTTGGATGTATTCTGCTTGTAGATGAATGTGATTGTGAATGGCCCGCTTCCATATTGTTTGGGCTAGAAGGGACAGTTGAGATGAATGTGTCCCGCCTTGTTTCTGTAGGTAATACATGGCCGTCCTATTGTCTGTTTTTATGTAGACAGTCTTGTGTTTGAGAAGTGGTTGAAACGCTTTTAGGGCAAGGAACACAGCTAATAATTCTAAATGGTTTATGTGATAATTTAGCTGTTTTGAATCCCATTTGACCCTGTGCTTGAGACCACTGCTGTAGTGTTCTCATGTTTCGTCTTTCATGCGGTACTATTGCTTTGCAGGATGCCATCATTCCCAATAGTTTCATGATAAATCTTACAGTGTATTGTTGATTTGGCTGCATTTGTGGTATTAGATTTTGGAAAGCTTGTATCCTTTGTGGATTTGGATAGGCAAAGGCTTTTTGGGAATTGAGAATAGCACCTAGGTAAGGTTGCACCTGTGCTGGCTGAAGATGGGATTTTGGTAGTTGAGAGTGAATCCTAGTGTATGTAGGGTCTCTATTGTGTATTAAGTGTGTTGCTGACATTGTATGAAATTGCTTGATTTTATTAACCAATCGTCTAGATAAGGAAAGACATGTATCTGTTGTATTGTTAGGTAAGCTGTTACTACCGCTAGACATTTTGTAAATACTCTTGGAACTGTTGTTATGCTGAATGGCAGAACTTTGAATTGGCAAATGTTTTCCTGCTATTACAAATCTGAGATATTTTCTGTGAGCTTGATGGATGGGTATATGTAATCTTGTTTTTGTAGTAGTGGAATGACGTCCTGCAGTTTTACCCTGTGAAAGTGTTCTGGCAGGATATATAGATTTAGGGACCTGAGGTCTAGGAAGGGTCTGAGAGGGCCATCGTATTTGGTAATGAGGAAGTATGGTGAGTATACTCCTGTTCCTTGTTGAGAATGTGGGACGAATTCTAGTGCCTGTTTTAGTAGTAGCGATTGTACCTCTTGTTGTAATAGAACATTGTGTTCTGGGGACAATTTGTGATAACATGGAGGAATGATTGGAGGGGTAGAAATCAATTCTAGGCAATAGCCATTGCGGATAATTGACACTATCCATTGGTCTGTGGTGATATTTTGCCATTGGGAGTGGAATGGCTGCAGTCTGCCCCCCACAGATGTGTGGGGTTGAGGGATGGTTAATAGGTCACTGTTTAAATGGGATAGTGGCTTATTTTGAGGCCTGGAATTTGCCTCTGGTTCTAAAGTGTTGGCCTCTATAAGAACCTCTGAATCCCACTCTCTGGTACTGCTGTTGTTGCCCTTGTTTTGCCTGGGAGGTTGAAGCCTCTGTGGATTGTGGCTTGAATCCTCCTCTAAATTGTTGCCTACGAAAGGAGCCCTTTGTAAGGTGTTGTATACAAGGCTGCCATTGCTTTGGCAGTGTCAACCTCAGGACCAAGCAGATGTTTTTGTATTGAAAGGCATGTTCAGCACTGCCTGCTGTATTTCTGGCATGAAACCAGAGGAAGTGACATTTAACTTACAGGCCCTTGGTATCCTTTGTACCATTGTTGGGAATGACCATCTTTCGTGTGGTATTCCCCTGGCATTTTGCTCACTAGATATAAAGTGCACATGCTCCTCTTTCTAACATGACAAAATTGGTATGCTCCTGATTGTCATATTTAACTACCTGTGAGGCCATAGTGTATGGTACTCACAGTACACCAAATGTCTGTGGGCTGCAGCCCTCACTGTGCCATCCATTGCAGTGACAAGGCAAACATGACTACAGCCTGCCACCAGTTGCTTTCCTTTGATGAGATCTGGACTGCTTCAGGGACTGGGAGATGTGAGCAAGGGATGTGTTCTGGCCCCCACATTGTTTTCTTTGTTTATTAACAATGTTGTGGATGCATTGAACAACTGCCAGCATGATGCTCCCAAGATAGCTAGTGCCTGTACCCCTGTATTGCTTTTCTGCTGATGATACCTTGCTGCTTTCTCATACTCCAACGGGCCTGCAGGAATTGCTAAATTGTTTTGTGATGTTTTGTACATGCAGGGTCCAAGAGATCAAAGCTGAAAATCCAAGTTCATGGCCATCAACCCCCATCACTCCTTTAGTAATAAAATGATTGACGAAGACTCAAGCATTGACCAGGTTAGGAGCTTTGATTACTTGGAAGTTAGGCTTAGGGATAAGCTCTCTTGGGACCTACAGGTATCGAAAAGTAACTCCACACTATCCCACAGATTAGCGGCTATTGTTAAGAAACACAAAGCATCAACTAATAGGGCCATGTCTCCAGCTCTTGATAGCCAGTATTCCCCATTGTGCTTCTACATTTTTGATCTCACAGTTATTAAATCTGTTAATTAAAATTGGTCCAACCAACTAGGATAGGAAAAAAATTATAGGGCACAAGTTACACAACATATTTGCAACAGAGGCATCCCTAACACTGAGAGCACAGTAATATTAATTTTCAATACACATGCTGCATATCCCTTTGTTTTTGTTTTTACTCTTGAGTGGAGTTAGATGCTGCAAATGCCAACACAGTGCTCTTACACACATAGAATCTTTGAAACTACATAAAGGAGGGTTAACCCAACTCTTTTACACCCCGTCCTTTACTTGAATTGAGTGTGACTACTCAAAATATGTAGGTGTGTGAGTTGCACCCATGTAAATCAGTGCTCTCACCACATTTTTTGGATATATTTGTAGGGTCCTCATGCACAGGTACCACCTGTGGCTTGCTTCATCATCGGATCCTCACCCACAACACTTAATGTGGGTGGATGGGCTCTACATGTTTGTAAGTAGAGCACTTAGGAGGTGAAAGGCAGGGGATTATGTGAATAGGTTAAAAATGCCTCATAGATCATCTAATTTTATTATTTACAAGGCAAGGTACTGGGCAAGTTTAAAAAGCAGTGAGATGTCAGTAGGACATAATGATCCCGGACATCTGAAAGGCTAACATGTTTCAGCCATCTAAAAGCCCCAAAGGGTCAATCGGCTTTTTTCAGGACCAGGCTTCTTTTTATCTATCAGATCCCTGCGTGGTGAGGTTGGGAGTACCAACCTTTGTACTTGTGTGCACATAATAGTATTGAGGAAGTATGCACGCAATTGATACAGGCCATACATTAGGACATTATCCTGGATATGGTAATGGCTGAAAAGAGAGAATAAATGTCACAAGTATTAAATAGTGCGACATTCTATATTGATTGTACTGTCACTCTCTTCCAAGTGCTCTGAAACCATGCACACACAGGTAATTCCCCTTTGGGCACCATATCTGGTTGTGAAGAGACACAAATGTATACAATTAAAGGCACAGTAGACAGATAACAAAACTAAAAAGATAGGGATTCCACATAAAAGTAACAGTGCACACACAGAGTGGTAAACAATGATGGATTACCTACATGCCTTATATGTTAATGAGGCATCATAGGGAATTGCAGAGGGAACGGTCCCTGTAGTCAAACACTAGGAAGAAACAAGGAATACATGGTACATTCAGCATTATGAGGCCAATGGTATTAACTGAAATGAGATTCTTAATCTAAACATACTTACTTTGTCAAGGGAAACCGTTCGGAATGAAACCTACTTTTCGCTCTGTGTCTTGAAATACTGCATGCTTATTAGCATTTCAGAGGGCTCAGCTTTCGATCGTGTGACTGGCCTGTCACATGATCAGAAATGCTCTCAGATTGTTTTGACGGAATAGTTCACTATCCACCATCTGACTGGGGGCAACGCTAAAGGGATATGGGGAAATGTGATTTGTCGGCTGGAGAGCTGGGATCCTGCTCATTCTCTGATCCCAGCTAAGCATCTATTGTCAATTGCCTGTTGCGTGCCGAGTGAATGAAGTGCATGAAAAAAGAGGATCTCTAGATGTGCTGAGAATCTGCTTACATTCCTCAGGCATGAACAAATGTGCAAACTCTGGGTTTTGGTGAGCCAGGCAGTCAACTGAAGGCAATACAAGCCTTGGCAAGGTATCTGTCCCTGGTTCCTTGAAAGCAGTCATATGTCTGGCTTGAATCACAGTGGTGTTTGAATGGACATGTTCTATAATTCTGAATACCAATGTTGACTTGCCCTGACGGGGCTACCAAGATCACCTCATATTGTCCTCTTGATTTTGCACAACACTCTGGGAATCAGAGGGACAGGTAGAATGTGTACAGTAGTTTTAGTGTTCAGTTTATCATGAAAAGCTTCTTTAGATTCAGGGCTGTGCCATCTGCTTGCAAACTTGGGGCATTTTAGGTTCTGCTTCAATGCACACATGTTTGATTGGGGCATACTCCATCTCTCAAAAACAAGTCTAATTGCTTTCTAATTCCCATTCTTGATTACTTGAGTATTACCTCAGAACACAGTCTGCTTCACCCGTGTAAGTTCCTGTTAACGTGTCCTGCAGAGAGATCTACATTGTGTTTGATAGCCCAAAACCATAACCTATGTGCTTCCTTTGGTAACAGAAGCGCTCTACTCCCTCCATGCTTATGAATGTACATGGAGGTCTTATTGTTCAGAGGAATCATGATATGGGAATCTTGTGCTGCAGCAAGGAAGGCTTTGAAAAAATAACTACTGAATTCCAGTAGATTAGTGTGTTGCTGGCATTCGTTTGAACCTGTGACCATTCTCATGCACATTCATGTTTGCTTCCAACCCCAGCTGAGAGGTTTCTCATGTTAAACTATACTTGAGGCAAGAGTTTTGCATTCTCTAATCGCCTTAGCAGAGCCTGTTTCATCTGTGGGGTTACCATTAGAGCAATGTCCCTGTATTCGCTTACTTGTTGCCACTGTATGTTCAGCTGCTCTTGGATTACTATTACATGGATTTCATATTGAGGAAAAATAAATTGCCTCCTGAATCACCTCAAGAGTTGTTACAAAAGCAGTCTGCCTTGTAATTAGGAAAGATTTATGCTCAATAATTTGCACCCCTTTTTAGAGATGGGGATACCATTCCTTCTCTTTTGCAAATCCTGGCCTTCCATAATATTAAATCACTGGTTGGAACTGGATTGGATTTTTTCATGCTGCTAGTCAATTCAAGGCTTGAGACTATTGCCACTGAATGCTGGTTATATCCAATGCCTCCTGCTGAGTATTTGCCCTTATTAGCCAGTATGATAAATAAGGATACACCAGCCTTCTCAGAAGAGAAACATATTTTTTTTAACTCGAGGGGATGATGAACAAGTTACTTACATTCTGTAATACTTTATCTGGTAAGGACTCTTTCTAGCCGCACATTCCTTACCTTAGAATTAGAGTTATGCCCAGTTGTCAGACTGAACCAGAAAATTCTTAAGCAGTATCCTTGCTCTGGTAGGTGGCATTGTTCGGCTCAGAGTCAGCCGAGCCAGAAGTGATGTGAGCAGTGCCTGTATAGGTGCCATCCAAGAGCAATGACATCCGTTTCTTTTCACCTTTTCACACCAGCAGCGCAGTGCCACGAAGAGTACTGATGGACTGGTAAGCATCACTAGAGGCTTCAAGAGAGTGATCTTATGCGGGAATCTGTTCAAAGAGCGGGGAGGATGGGTCGGTAAGAAATCCGCATCAAGCTAGTCTACCAGGTAAGGCATTACCGAAGGCAAGTCACTTGTTCATCTGATAGAGACTTCTAGTCATGGATTCCTTACTTATAATAGATATCCAAGCAATACCACCTAGGATGTGGGTCAGGCAAAGACAACCCAAAAAGTTCTTCAGGACCGTACATGAATAGTGCTGGTCACAATGGACCTGCTGTGTCAGATGCAGTTCTTGGTGAACGTGTGCAGAGACACTTAGGTTGCTGCCAGACAGAAGCATTCTAATGCAGTGGTCGCAGCCTTAGCTCTAGTGGATTGAGCACCCAAGCTCTCATGCTGTTGCTTTTTTGGCCTATGCGTAACAGATTTTATGCACAGCACTAGCCATTGTGAGGTGATCCTTTTCTGGACAGTCTTGGCTTTTCTTTTACCAAACATATCAAATGAAGAGAGGATTGTCTACCTGTAACTCTCGGATTTGAGTGATGTAGAACAACAAGTCTCTTTTTGGTTCTAGACTGTGGAGTCTCTCCTCTTCTTTAGAAAGGTGAGGCGAAGAAAAGAAAGCAGGCAAGGTGATATTTTAGCCTTCATGGAAGGGTGACACCACCTTCAAAATTTAGGAGGTCCAGGTTCTCAGAACTAGTTTGTCTTGGTAGACACTCATCTAGGGAGAGTGCACAAAGTACCAGAAGTTCACTAACCCTTCCTGCCCATGTTATGGCCAACTAAAAAGCAGTTTTTATAGTTATTATCAAAGTGGGCAGATGTGCAGTGGCTCAAATGGTGTGCACATGAGGAAGATTAAGACCAGATTGAGGTCACATTGCGGTGTGATGGAGTCTGTTAAGAAATCAAATCACAACAGATCAGCTGAACAAGGAAGGCTGGTCCAGCAACAGCAAGAAAGCCAACATGGAGGACAAGTAACCTTTGCCCAGAGGATGAATGGTTTTGGATGCAAACTAGGTCACAAATTTGTCCCAACGACAGGCCTATACCATCTTGGTTGAGGGACACCTGACTGCCCAACTAATGTCACTGACTTAGGGGTGGAGGGTGGGTGGCAGGAGCCTAGATCAATATTTATAAACTGATGATGTCAATCTCCACGTATGAAGGTGGAGAGTGCGCAGGTTAGGTTTCTACTGCAAAAGAAGATCCTCCCAAAGGGACAGCTTGATTGGAGGACAGGTGCTCATACTAAGGAGTTGAGGATACAAACTCTCTGTGCCCAATCTGGAGCCCCAAGAATAACTTGGTCCTGGTTGTTCCTGATCTTCCTGAGAACTCTGGGCAGGGGTGGTATTGGTACAAATGCGTACAGGAGGTATGAGCTCCACTCGAGATGAAGTGTCTCTGAGTGAGAGCTGCCTTGGAAACTCCAGGGTGCAAAACGTCTGACATTGCACATTCATGAAGGCGGTGAACAGAGATAACCAAGAATTGCTCCACTCTTGGAAGCAACCTTGCACCAACTCCGGATAGAGGCACCATTCGTGATCCGCTAGGGATCAACAGCGGAGTTTGTCCGCTCAGGCATTCATAGAGCACGCTGTGTGTTGAATCAACCGGGAAATGCCCTGGAGTTCCAGCTATATCCAGAGAAGCAAGGCCCCTTGACACAGGGTCCACGACACCACCCTGTCCAGTGTGTGATCAAAGGAAGAAAGGCTTTTAACTCTGGCATGATTACCCGTTGCTCCAGCAGGCTAATGTGGAGTTGGGACTCCACTGGAGACCAGTCTCCTCTGCTCTCCACCTCTCCCTGATGACCACCGGAAACTATGAGGGACGCATCTGTAACTGCAGTCATCTTTAGGTAGGGAAGGTAGAGGGGTCTGCTGCTGACTCAAACATGGTTTGTCAGCCACCGCTGCAGGACTTCTGCAGTTCCCTTCGAGATCTGGACTGTGTCTGAGAGATTTCCCTCATGCCACGCCCACTGGGAGTTCAGATTCTACTGCAGAGTCTGTATATGCCAACTGGCAATGTGTTACCAGCAGGATGCAGGAGGCTAGGTGGACATGAGGGCCAACAGCCTCAGAGTCAGTCTCACTGAGATCCAGGATAGAGGCTGAAACATTGGAATCGTAGCCTGAATATCCTGAACTCACCATTTGGTAGGATAGGCCTAAAACTGCACAGTGTCCAGAACTGCTCAGATGAAAGGAGGCATCTGAGAGGAGTTAGGTGTGACTTTTGCAATTTGATAGTGAACCCCAGAGAGAGCAGGAGGCCTGCCACAGTCTGGAGGTGGGAGATGACTTCCTGAGGCGAGTCCGCCTTTAATAGCCAATCCTCGAGGTAAGCGGAGACTGGAACCTGTGACCTCTGCAGATGTGCTGCAACCACCACCCTCACCATGGTGTACAACTGAGGGTGCTGGTCAGGCCAAAGGAGAGCAGCGCAAACAGAGTGCTTGAGGCAAGCAGTGAACCAAAGGCAACACCTGTGAGCAGGAAGAACAGGGATGTGGAAATATGTATCCTGCATGTCCAGTGCTACCATCCAGTGTCACATTCGAGGGCAGACAGAACTTAAGCTAACGTGAGCATCTTGAACTTCTGCTCCAGGAAGTTGAGAAGGTGTAGGTCTATAACAGGATGGTGGCCTTTGTCCTTTTTGGGTAGCAGGAATTACAACCTACTTCTAATGCCGGCACCCTCTCAATTGCTTTTTGCCAAAAAAGCCAGTACTTCTTGACAGAGCAAGAAGAAATGGTCCTCCGTCAGCTGGTCTTGAGAAGGTGGCATGAGTGGGGGTGTCTCCTGAAAGGGACTAGAGTAGTCCCAGTGGACAATCTGAAAAACCCACTTGACCGATGTTATGGACTGCCAGTGGGGCAGTTGGTGGCAAATCCTGCCCCCCCCCCACTTGGTGCCCATGTTGCTAAGAGGGCAAACTAAAGAGGTTTTGGGGTGGCGCTGCTGAGGAGGCAGTGGACTGTGTTGACCTCTGGTTGGTGGTCCCACGTGGTTTGTGGGAACCGCGTCCACTGCCACGAAAAGAAAGGAAAGCCTGTTGACTGTGGTGGCTGGGTGGCAGAGAGCCATGGATAGGCTCACAGATCAGGCTGTAGTCCTGCTGTTCTTAAAAAAAACCCTCCAGAGCTCCATCTGCCTTTTCACCAAAATGGCAAGAGCCAAATGGCATGTCCACGAGTGAAGACTGTACAACCGTTAAAAAGCCAGTGGTCCTCAATCACGCCTGGCGTTGGGGTACCACCTACGACGCAATCACTCTGCCTAGTCGGTCTGTTGTGCCAGCCCACATCTAATGGTGAACTTTGCTGGATCCCGCCCATCAGTAATAGCTTGGGAGAGTATGGCTCTGGCCTCCTCTGAGACCATGGCCAGCACAACTGAGCCCTACACAGTGTGAGTGGATCAGCGCAAGACGTATCCTGGGTTCACAGACCACAGTGCTGAGCTTGCAGAAGAGAACATTAGGTAGGATATCTGTAAGGGCCTCAGTGAAAGTTATGAGGGGGTGACTCCATGCTGAAGCGTTTGTCAAAACAATTTTCTTGACTGCCACCAAGAGCAACTGAAGGCCTAAGACCTCAGCCGCCTTCCGCACCTCTATTGGGGGAGGTTTAGTTTCCTCACCTTGCACTGCTTGACACCACATAGAATGTTTCATGAGTGATGTACTATGACATCATTAATAACATCTGAAATAACATCATCAATGACAATGGCACTATTTGAAGTTACTTCAATTAACTACCCCTGGTGAATTTCAGTGTTTTTTAAAAGTTTAATATGTTAAGTTTAAACTGACATAACTATAACCTCACTTTAACCTATGGATGGATGGATAGATAATCTTTTGGGTGTGCTCCTCCCATGCATCACCAAATTGGATCACAGCAGTGCAATTTTTTTTAATGTACTGGTGCACTACTACATTACCAAGGTTTACTGGAGGTTTCTCGGCTGAAAGCAGGGAATAATTCAAGCATGTGAATCTATGATGGATCCAATGCTGGAGGTAATTACCTTACCCCCATTTCCCAAACTATACTTTTATCTCTTCTTTATTCTCACTCTTATTCATCCTCTAAGTGCAATCTTCAAATGTCATGGATTTGAGCATGGAAATATACAAAATATATAAATGCTGTAGAAATGTCATTGGCACAGGCCGAGATCAAAAGAATGTTGCAACCAATTATCACCTCTGTGTCAAGATCACAGCATTTTACCAGGATATACAACTATTGTGCCCGAGACAGTATGTTGCCACCATTGCGTTGGGGCCAGCATTTTCTACTAATTATTACCATTGTGCCATTTCCGGCATGATCCCATGAATTAACTAGTGTGCCAGGACCAACATGTTGTCAGGCATTACCATCACTGTGCCAGGATCATTGTGTTGCCAAGGATTACCACCACTAGGCTATG
Organism: Pleurodeles waltl; assembly: GCF_031143425.1. Classification (NCBI taxonomy): domain Eukaryota; kingdom Metazoa; phylum Chordata; class Amphibia; order Caudata; family Salamandridae; genus Pleurodeles; species Pleurodeles waltl. The sequence goes on along the minus strand of NC_090446.1, from coordinate 637,694,888 downwards.
GCCCGCATTATTCCAGAAATTACCACCTTCTGTGCAAGGCATTTCATGGACAGGGTAGTAGGTAAAACACGGTCATGCCCACACACAGCACTCAAACACAAACAGAAACATGCAAAACACATCAGAACACATACAGTTCAGAAAATCTGAACATGGGATAATGGAAATGAGTGACTGTTGGGGGAGTGAGAGCACAGAGCAACGAGTTACTAGGAGGATAAGTGTGGGAGGAGAGAGGATAATCAAGCAAGAGTGCAGGGTTACCTCTCCTACTGCATCTCCATGGGCCTTGTAGGCACTGCCGCACAGTGACTCCTTGCCATGCAAGCAAAAGGACACAAGTTTCAACTCTTATAGTAACAAGCTTTATAGTAACATGCATGACATGCAGATATCCCTTTTCAGCAGAACCAAGGTGAAACCTAAAACTAAGGTCTAGCGGTTACATACAAGGAAAATATAACCAGCACTAAATTGGAAGATATGAATATTACAATGTGAATCTTTAACAAAATGCAACCAAAACCCAACTTTCTCACAATCACGTCTACTGCCAAACAAATCACCAAAAAACCTCAACATTCACAGATGTCATTCTTGACACCAAATCACACCTTGCCATCAAATACCCTAAGCTATATAAGTTGTGACCTAACATTTGGTTTAACAAACCAAACAGCCCACAATGTAACATCATTACATCTGGACTAGCTGCCCAGTCTCTTCCAAATCCTCTTCGGAAATACTCAAAGCTGTACACACACAGGATGCTGTAGAGTAAACATTACAGAAACTGCTCCAGTTCCATGGAGCGACTATTCATCCCAATCAATCATAATGTCCCACAAAATACCTCAAACCAACTTTCATGTGATCACATACAATGGAAAAGCTATAGAAAAAGTTGAGACCAATCTTACAAAAACATTCTGAGGGAGAAGTTGAACACAATTGAGTTTGGAGAAGTATGACTACATGAACACTGCCTTCAACCAAGCTGTCCCCGTAGAATGGCAAGACAACAAAAAGAAGTGAATAAGTTGTGAATGATTGATTTAAAAAGATAAAGTGTGATAAACACGTTACTTTCCTTCCGTAACGCTTTCTGGTGGATACTTTATCTAGCCACAGATTCCTCACCTTGTGAGCATCCTCAAACGCTGGACTGGATATCTTTCTTAGCATTGCTATTGTGCACCATCATGTGACATTGTGCTGCTCCGTGTATGTTTCGTACTGCCCTGGAAGTGATGCTGGAGCCACACACATGCCACCCCTCTAAGGTAATGGGAGCTTCTTTATCCACTTAGTGCCATCAGACATGTTGCTTACTAACTGATCAGATATCACAGTGTGTGTATATCTGTAGTGGGATCTTTTTATGGATTTAAAGAAAGTCCATTTCAGAATGGGGAGGAGGGAAGGTGGTGAGGAATCTCTAATTAGAGTATCCACCAGAAAGTACACCAAAATGTAAGTGATTAATTCAGCAGATTGATACTCCTAGCTACAGATTCCTCACCTTCTGAAGAGAAACCAAGGAGTGCCTCCCAACATGGTGGGAAGGTGGAATAGCTCAAACCAGAATACTCTGCAGGAGTGCCCTTCCAGCTGCACCTGGCTATCAAGACAGTTGTACTTTGTGGATATACCGAGTGACACTAACATCAAAGCCTGACAGATATCCAAGACAGGCACTCCACGTGTCAACGTAGTGGTAGCAGCCTTGGCTCTGCTCAAATAAACCCTCAAACCCTAAGGGGGCTGTTTACTGGCCAATGTGTAGCAGATTCTTCATACACAGGCTTTCCACCCTAATATGATTCTTTGCTGCACTGCATTACCCTTCTTCACCTCAGCAAACCTCAGGAATAGCTGATCATCAACCAATGGTCTTTGGTACGATTGATGTAAAAACTAAAACCTCCCTTAGGGACCCAGCTATGCAATCTCTGCTCGTGTGGGGTGAGGTGGAGCAAAGAATGCTGGAAGGGTGATGGATTGTCTTAAATGAAAGAACATCACAATGTTTGGCAAAAACATTGTTTCCAGTTTGACCGTGGAAAAAGATGGCGTATAGTGGGGGAACGACAGCTTGTTTCTCATGTGACAAGCTAAAACTTTAACATTATGAGTAAGACTACTTTGAGAGTCAGTGCACGCGAAAGACAGATGTGCATCAGCTCAAATGGGGTACACATCAGGAAAGTAGCAAAATGGTAGACAAATAATTTTTAAAGGTGTCCTCAGCAAGTCCTTCCTGAGTTAGAGGCAACACCAAAATCAAAATACCCAATTACTTTGCCTGTAATGGGTCTGTAGAACAGGCATTACACCAGGCCAAAACCTGTCCCTGCTTCCAGCCTAAACACTTTTTGTAGATGGACACATGGCCGCTAGAATGATTTCCACTGCTTTAGGAGGAAGATCGAAAGCAGTCAACTGCTGCCACTCAATCGCCCTCAAAGGAGGTGTACATTGCGCAAAACTCTGCTGGTGCAACAGAATCGTCCTGAAGCAATAATCTGTCTGGAGGACAAATGTTCATGCTCAGAGTGCTAGGTACCACACTCTCCTGGCACAATCTAGTATTACTTGGACTCAGTGTCTTCCTGATCTTTTGAACTCTGGGCTGAAGAGGTAGCGGAGGGAAGGCGTAATTTATTCCTGCTCTCTGAGAGTAGGAGCCTTCTTGGAACTCCAGTGCAAAATGGCTGACATTGCACATTCGACTGTGGTGAATAGATCAACACCAAGCCCCCATAAGACCACTCCTTGCACTTCACCTGCAACATAACAGTAGATCACATGCTCACTCCTTCACACACGTTCTCCCAAACACTCCACTGAGGTCTGGGATCTCATTACCTCTCTCTCACCGGACGACCTCTTCCTCACAGAAAGCTGGCTTAAGCCATCGTCAGCACCAGTCATCATAAAAGGCCATCCTGGAGGGATACAAGATCACCCACTGTGACAACAAACCAGTAGGAGGGCTTGGCACCATCCAAAAAGACTCCCTCCAATACACGACCAAGGCCATGAAACACATGAACTTTAAATTCCACACTGACAAAAAAAACATTATGGGAACCCACATGTAACGTTCAGTGAGACCACAAGCCAGTTTCACAAAACTCATTGCAGACATTAGCATACCCCTCGTCATCAGCTCCAAAGAGTACATGCTCCTCTGTGGCCCCAGTTTCCACCTGGACAACGTCACGGACCCCAGACCGCCTGGACACCAGATTCACCCAACTCAGCAACGACCCCACACGTGAAGCAAACTCAATCATTACACTCACATCCAACCAGCCGGAACCCACCAGCAGACTGGACCTCACTGTCAGAAACACCCTGGATCATGAACTGTTCCAAAAGCCTTGCGCTGGTCAAACATACCAGACACAGGCAGAATCAACAAGCAAGCTGGCTGGTATACCAAATACTTCCGGGACTCAAAACGCCACTGCAAACAGCTAGAGAGAACATAGAGAACTAGCAAAAATGCCACCCATAGGACTACTTCCATAACTGTACTCAACAACTACCACCACCAACTGCGAGAAAAAAGGAAGAGCCCTCAGAGCAAGAATCAAAGGCATCTCCAACAACACAGAACTCTTTGCTGTCGTCAAGGAATTCTTCAACCCACCAGCTGCAGCAAACAATGTCACCCTTCACAAGAACTCTTTGACAGCCTTGCTGACTTCTTCCATGACCAGATAATCACAATCTAGAGAATCTTCACTCTTCAGCCCAAACTGTCTGACTTCATCAACCACCCCACCACCACTACTACTACTACTACTACTACTACTACTACTACTACCACCAGCACCACAGACAGACCCTACTCACCCACCAGGACACAACCTCCATCATGAAGACAGTACACTTGGGCCCCCATCGACCGATGGCCCCACCATATCTTCAACCTGGGTGGGTCCGAAATTAGCCTCAAACTCTCACCCATCATCAATGTCTCATAGCAGCTGCCACCATCCCAGAAAATTGGAAACACGCAGAGCTCACCACCCTCTTAAAGAAACCATCGGCCAACCCCAGCATCCTCAAAACTACCATTCTAGCTCATAGCTACCACTCCCGGCCAAAGTCCTGGGGAAACCAGCAGCTTTCCAAATGCCTGGAACACCATCAACTCCTTAACAGCTCACAAACTGGGATATGCAGCAACTACAGCACCAATACTTGACTGAGGTGAAACAGCTGTTCTCACCATCCACAACCTCTCCGGGCAATTGACACTCAACAAGGACATCTCCCACCCTTCATCGCCAAACCCATTGAAATCGTCTGCAGAGTCCCACAAGGCTCATCTTTAAGCCCACCCGTTTCAACACTTACATGACTCTGCTGGCCAACATCATCCTATCCCATGAACTCATCATCTCTTCCAACAGGGACATGCAACTCATCCTCTCCCTCTCAGAAGATCCCACCAGCATCAAGAATAACTTCCAAAAATGCATGGCCAACATCGCAGACTGGACGAAGGAAAACTGTATGAAGCTTAACACCAACAAGACAGAAGTGCTGTTCTTCAGAAACATGAACTCCCCCGGGGATGACTCCTGGTGGCCCTCAGAATTCGGCCCTCCATCAACGCCAACTGAGTGTGCCACAAACCTTGGAATCACCCTTGATAGGAATCTTACCATGGCCTCACAAGTCAACGCCATCACATCCTCTGGCTTCTTCATCCTGCACATGCTACGCAAGATCTTAAAGGGGCTCACCCAGGACTCAAGGTGCACCAGCAACCAGGCCCAGTTCACAAGCAGACTGGACTACAGCAATGCACTCTATGGAGGAATAGCAGCACAACTGCTCCAAAGACTCCAAACCATCCAGAACTTCCCCGCCAGACTCATCCTGGACATCCCTTGATGTACCCATATTACTCCCCACATTAGGCAGCTGCACTGTCTCCAGGTCCAGAAACATTGCCAGTTCAAGGTTCTCACACATGCATTCAGGCTCTGCAAAACACCAGACCCTCCTACCTCAACCACTGCCTCCACTTCGATCAATCCACCAGATATCTCTACTCTACTTCTCCCTCTCTCATCAAAGTACCCCACATACGCAGAAGCAAAGCCTGAGGCCGATCCTTCTCCCACCTCGTGGTAAAGTCCTGGAACAACTACCCTATCCACATTAGGACCTACACATCACTGCTAGAATTCCTAAAGAAGCTGAAGATTCTCGATCTGCTCGATTAGCACTCAAGTCCCTACGCTGATCACTGCTAGACTCAAGTTTTCAAATGCCTGGCTTCTGGATATCCTAGTTCATAAGCCGCACTCTACAAATCTTCTAACATATCAAGCCAGGGTTTCTCTCCATTGCTGGAAAAAGTCTTGCAACCCCACCACTGGTGAGGACTGTGGTGCCAGAACCGAAGTAGTGTTAGGCATCAGCCCCAGAATCTGGGCAGACCATGCAGCAGAGTCTAGAAGTGCACATGCTATTGAGTAGGGAACTGCTGACAGTAGCCAGCCTGGGGCCTCCTTCCATCCTTGTGACCCGAAAGTGCAACAAAGGGAGCCAGAAGATGAGCAACATGGCTTCCTTAAAATTCCCCACGTCGTCACCGGAGGACCCAGAAATTCAGGTCACATTGGCATAAGGCGGGCAATCAATTCCTCAATAGAAGAATCAAGACCCTGAGGCATCTGGATGCCCCATGACTTCTCTGAACAAGGGTGGTGGGATGAGGAGAGTCATGCTTCGACTCCCCATGTTTTTTAAAATCTGTAATTACCTGACGGGGGTGCGAAGAGGACCGGCTCTGGGAAAAGCCTCTAGAATGGTAATGGGTCCACATCCTTGACCAGCCCATACACACCTTCTGACTTCTGAAAAAGAGCTTGGCCTTGCAGTCTCAGATCACCTTGGAATTCATCCAGCTGCAGTGCCCACAGAAAGCTGTAGAAAGACCATACTCAGAGTCGTATCAGATGGGGATCTGTCACAGACATCTGCTTGCAACAGTCCCTACATGGTTTAAAGCTCATTGTCTTCATAGGAGACTTAACCCCTTGCGCACTGAGAGAAAATATTTGACAAAAAAACTTGAGGAAGCGAAGTCCAGATCCAAGTCTAAAGAAATGGAATGAAAGGAGCTGAAATCAGCACGCAGAGGAGTCACATAATGTGGCACTGGTATCACTTCTGGTCTGGGATAAAGAAGACACAGAGGCACATAATGCCACCTGCTGGTGCACAGGAGCAGTGCGGAGAAAAACTGCAGATCCAGTCTAGCACCTGGAGGTATTCACAAGCTGAGAAATCTGCAGTTAGAAGTATTCCTCAGAAATGTACCCTTCAACCATCATGGTACAAATCAAACAGCCTACTAGAACAAACACCTACAAAGACTATAGGATGTACAAATCATGCATCAAAAAAGCCTACCACCTCAAACAATTATCACTGCCAAATGTCCCTCAAGGATTTTGAATCCAGTGAGCACAAGCTCAACAGTGGCAACAAGTGGAGTTCACTGAAGAAAGATACCACTCTGTCGTCCTTAGAGGAACTGACTCTCAGGGGACTCTTTGTGCTACTGAGAACAAGTTGTCCACCCAGCGCACTTTCAGCTTACTCCCCCCCCATAATTCTCTGATGTTTACATCAACCCAAATCTTTCAAACTCACTTGCTATAACCTAGTGGACAATACCAAGACAATCCTGGAATTGGGCAACCTTCCCCAAACTAGATGATTGCCCCAGAGAGACCAACAAATGGATGACCATCTTCTCAAATTCAAAACAGAAATTCTATAATGTGAATTCACTACAACTCACTAAAAAAGTGGAATGAAGAACTACTAGTGATGCCAAGCAACTACTCCATTATAAGGAACTTAGGAGTTATCACCTATTCAGCCTTCTCCATCCCGAGAGTCAACCAATTGACCAAATCCACATTCACACCAATAGAACACTAAGATCCACTTCCCCAGAGCTTGGATTACCACAGAAGGTCCAGGCAACAACCTCGCTCTCATTACGAATTAACTATACCACTGACTATCAATATCTTTTAAGAGAAGACTTCAAATAATTCAAAACAAAGCAGCAGCATAATCTATGCATCTTAAGATTTGTGAACACATCTAACTAACTCCAAAGGCTAAGCACTAGTTGTCTGATTCCAGAATATCTACCTTCACAGTAGATAAAGCACAAGGCAAGCTGAAAAGGACCAATAAGTTTATGGACGAAACTTGAGCAATACTCCAAAAAAGAATGGCACACTCCATAATGACCCCCCCCCCAACCATTTCACCCCATCAGAATCCATCCCCCTTTCATATCACACTATAAAACATAATAAGAGGCTCACTGTGAACAGGAAGTGGGGACTATGTCTCACATGGTGAAAAGAAACGTTTACGTACCTGTGAAAACCACTTTGCAGCTTGAAAGATTTTCTGGATTTAGATGCATATTATTCTGCCTTCTAGGAGCTGGGCCTGGAACTGTCCCATTATCCCCCTTATTTGCAGTCTCACTACATATATTTCCAGCTGTCGCAGACAGCATTGTACACATTACTCTACATAGCCGACCTTGATCAAGATTGGGTGAATTCTGTACGAATCTCAGTAGAATCGCTCTTTTTTTCTTGCTTTCCTCCCTCCCTTTGTGTGTGAAAAGTCCACAGGAGCTTTTTGGTTTTACCGTCAGATTTGTCCTGCTTTAAACAGTCAGGATTAAACACTTGTTTGCTGCAGCAGAAATGTTGAAACTACAACATTGATTTCTACTACCATGGAAGACTACTACAAAGAAGCTTTGGCAATGCTTATCAGTCAAACTTTTATATAAAAGGTAAGTGTTAGACTTGGCATCCTTGGTGTGGTTTGCCCTAACTTTGTGTCCTATAGTGCTCGGTACTATAAACATTGTATCATTGGCTTATCCATAACTATTATATTAAATGTTCTTTTAGGTCCCTAGTTAAGTGCACTATGTGCCCAAGACCTGTAAATTAAAAGCTACTAGTAGGACAGCAGCACTAGTTCTGCCACCCACTACTGCAGCCTTTCAAACCTGTCTCAGGCCTGCCACTGCAGAACTTGTGCACACAGTTTTAAGCTGCAACTTCAACCTGACAAGTTCACTCACTTGCCAGGCCCAAAGCTTCCTTTTTATTACATGTCACCCATAAGTGAAACCCTAGTTAGCCCTAAGCGCAGGGTGCAGTGCATTTAAAAAGTTGGACATGTACTCTTAATTTTAACATTTAGGTATTTAAAAACTGCTACATTTGTTTTTCACTACTGCAAGGCCTCTTTCTCCCATAGGTTAACACTGGGGTTACCTTGAAGCATCCATTAAGTGCAACTTATAATTGGGAAAATATAGTGTTAGAAATTGGGTTTTTGGTTGGCAGTCAGGTCACCCTCTGTCCAAGCAAGAACCCTCACTCTAGTCAGGGTAAGTCACATACAATCCAAATTATCCTGTGCCCGCCATCTGGTAGCTTGGCACGAGCAGTCAGGCTTAACTTAGAAGGCAATGTGTAAAGCGTTTGTGCAATAAATCATACAATAACACAATATAGCACCAGAAAAATACACCACAGTGTTTAGAAAAATATATAATATTTATCTGGGTATTTGCAGGTCAAAAAGATCAAAGATGCAATATGAATTTGTAAAGATATCACTAAAAAGTGATATGAAGTGTCTTAAGTCTTTAAAAAGGAAACAAAGGGCCTGATTACAACTTTGGAGGACGGTGTTAAACCGTCCCAAAAGTGGCGGATATACCACCTACCGTATTACGAGTCCATTATATCCTATGGAACTCGTAATACGGTAGGTGGTATATCCGTCACTTTTGGGACGGTTTAACACCGTCCTCCAAAGTTGTAATCAGGCCCAAAGTCTCTTTCAAGCACAAAGTACCTGGCTTGAAGTGGAAAATCTCCGCAGAGGGCCGCAGAAGAGGAGATGCGTGAAAAAATGGTGTGTGCGTCGGTTATGCCCCTTCACACACGGACTTGCGTCGTTATTTTTCACTCGGGGCAGACGTGCGTCGTTTTCCGGCATGCGGACCATCTCCTTCTGTGGATCGCGGGATTACCAGATGTCCCAGGGTCTGTGCGTGGGTTCCTCGGCTTGTTATCCAGCTGCGCGTCGTTCCGGGGGGCTGTGCGTGGAATTTTCTTTCTCACGGCAGGTGTCGCATCGATTTCCTCTCTGGAAGTCAGGCGGCGTTGTCCCTGCGAGGCCGTGCGTCGAAGTTCCGGTCGCACCGCAGGCGTCACGTCGAGCGGTGTCTTTCCGGATCGGCGTTCGGTAAATTTCTCACCGCGGAGCAAGCTGTGCGTCGAAATATTTGGCACACAAGGAGTACAGTTGAAAAAGAGAAGTCTTTTTGGTCCTGAGACTTCAGGGAACAGGAGGCAAGCTCTATCCAAGCCCTTGGAGAGCACTTTTGCAGCAGGACAAGAGTTCAGCAAGGCAGCAGGCCAACACCAAGGCAGCAGTCCTTTGTAGAAAGCAGTCAGGTGAGTCCTTTGAGCAGCCAGGCAGTTCTTCTTGGCAGGATGCAGGTTCTGGTTCAGGTTTCTTCTCCAGCAAGTGTCTGAAGTGGTAGGGTAGAGGCCCTGTTTTATACTAAATTGTGCCTTTGAAGTGGGGGTGACTTCAAATAGTGGCTAAGAAGTGCACCAGGTCCCCTTTCAGTTCAATCCTGTCTGCCAGGGTCCCAGTAGGGGGTGTGGCAGTCCTTTGTGTGAGGGCAGGCCCTCCACCCTCCCAGCCCAGGAAGACCCATTCAAAATGCAGATGTATGCAAGTGAGGCTGAGTACCCTGTGTTTGGGGTGTGTCTGAGTGAATGCACAAGGAGTTGTCAACTAAACCTAGCCAGACGTGGATTGTAAGGCACAGAAAGAGTTAAGTGCAAAGAAATGCTCACTTTCTAAAAGTGGCATTTCTAGAATAGTAATATTAAATCCGACTTCACCAGTCAGCAGGATTTTGTATTACCATTCTGGCCATACTAAATATGAACTTCCTGCTCCTTTCAGATCAGCAGCTGCCACTTCAACAATGTATGAGGGCAGCGCCAATGTTAGCCTATGAAGGGAGCAGGCCTCACAGTAGTGTAAAAACGAATTTAGGAGTTTTACACTACCAGGACATATAAACTACACAGGTACATGTCCTGCCTTTTACCCACACAGCACCCTGCTCTAGGGGTTACCTAGGGCACACATTAGGGGTGACTTATATGTAGAAAAAGGGGAGTTTTAGGCTTGGCAAGTATTTTAAATGCCAAGTCGAAGTGGCAGTGAAACTGCACACACAGGCCTTGCAATGGCAGGCCTGAGACAAGGTGAAGCGGCTACTTAAGTGGGTGGCACAACCAGTGCTGCAGGCCCACTAGTAGCATTTAATCTACAGGCCCTAGGCACATATAGTGCACTCTACTAGAGTCTTACAACTAAATCAAATAGCCAATCATGGATAAACCAATCAACAGTACAATTTACACAGAGAGCATATGCACTTTAGCACTGGTTAGCAGTGGTAAAGTGCCCAGAGTTCAAAAGCCAACAACAACAGGTCAGAAAAAATAGGAGGAAGGAGGCAAAATGTTTGGGGATGACCCTGTCAAAAAGCCAGGTCCAACATATAGAAATATAGAACTTGATATCTCTGGCCTCACAATTTAAAATCACAACTCACAGTGAAGTCGAATTTTATATTGTAAGTCTGAAAATGCCACTTTTGGAAAGTTAGCATTTTCTTACTTTAACCATTCTGTGCCCCTGCCTCTCTCTGAATACACGTCTAACAGCTGGGCTTTGTGAATCCCCTTTAAACAGTCATACACAAGGGGAGCTCAGGTGTGACATTTGCATCCCGGTGGTTCATCGCCAGGCCGATGGGTCTTCCTGGGCTAGATGGGTGGGAGGAACTTAAACTAAAACCTGATTAGGGTTGTGCCTCTCCTCATACAAAGGGCTGCATAACCCTATAGTGTCCAGGGGTGGAAGGGCCTTGTGATGTTCAAAGGCCTCTTTGAAGTTTCCCCCACTTCAAAGGTGCATTTGGGTATAAGCACTGGATCCCAAAACCCACCAAATCAAAACTCTACAGGAACCAAAGACATTCCGCCTGGAGAAAGGATTGCATTGCTGTGTTGGCCTACTGCTTACTGTGTGCTGTGCAAGGGATTGCCACTTTGCTACTGGTTCTGCTGTGTTGGCCTGCACAGTCTTCGTGGAATGAGTACTAAAATTATTCTCTACAACTGGAATCAAGGTTCTCCAAGGGCTTGTTGGCTTACCCCTGTTCCCCCAAAGTCTCAGGGCCATAAGAGACTTCTTTGGAAACAGTCAAGCTTGCCCTTTCGGGAGATAAGCATGTGCGCAGCTGCTTTGGTTTCATCAGGCACATCTGCCTTTGTGGTGTATGTTGGAAAGGGCCCTTTTTGCCTTCTTCCTCCTATTATTTCAGATCTGTTTTGCTGGTTTATTGTCCCTGCGCACTTCACCACTGCCGGTCAGTGCAAGTGCTCCCTGTTCAAATTGTGTTAGTGATTGGTTTGTCCATGATTGGCGTATTTGATTTACTAACAAGTCCCTAGTAAAGTGCACTATGTTATCCCCAGGACCTGTAAATCAAATACTACTAGTGGGCCTGCAGCACTGATTGTACCACCCACATGAGTAGCCTGTAAACGTGTTTCAGACCTGCCACTGCAGTGTCCGTGTGTCTAGTTTTAAACTGCCTATTCGACCTGGCAAGTGCACCCACTTGCCAGGCCCAAACCTTCCCTTTTACTACATGTTAAGTCACCCCTAAGGTAGGCCCTAGGCTGCACCATGGGCAGTATGCACTGTATTTAAAAGGACATGTGCAGGTGTGTAGAACGTGTCCCGATAGTGAAATACTGCCAAATTTGTTCTTTTACTAGTGCAAGGCCAATCTCTCCCATAGGTTAACATCGGGACTGCCTTTAAATATCTTTTAAGTGCAGTTTCCCTTGGGAGAACATGGAAATTTGGAGTTTGGGGTCTCTGAAATCACAACGTAAAAAAATATACATCTTTTGGTAAAGTTTTTTTTTGTTTTTTAGATTGTCAGTTTGAAAATGCCACTTTTTAGAAAGTGGGCATTTTTTCCTTAAACCATTCTGTGCCTCTACCTGCTTGTGTATTCCATGTCTGGGCCACATTGACAGGTGGGCTGTTTGTGAATTCACTCTAAACAGTGACACAAAGGGAGCTGGGGTGTAGCCTGCATATCCTGATGAGCCTCCTGGGCTAGAGTGGGGAGGGAGGAGTTGACACCTGCACCTAAAAGGGCTGTGCCTGTCCTCACACAATGGAGTCTCCATCTCCCTGGAGGGTGTCTGGGGCCAGGCCTAGGCAAGGCAGGATCTTGAACAACAGGGACTTTCCTTTGAAGTTTGCTACTTCAAAGGACAGATTTGGTATGATAGTGGACCAAAAATCCCAGACTTTAAGAACACTTCTTGATCAAAAGAAACCTCTGCCACGGAGAAGAGCTAAGGGACAACTGCCCCTTTGCTGTGTATCCTGCTTGTGAAGTTTCTCCAAGGGCTGGGAGTAGAGCTTACCTCCTTTGGGAAGTCTAAGGGATATCTAAGACTTCAGCTTCATCTGCCTACAGCACTGTGAACTGTTTGTTTTGTGCTGCAACAGAAGAAAAATCACTGCAACACCGTCAAGGTTGCTGCCTGCACAGTGACCTGACGCTGCCGCACGGAGCTGTGCCCCACGTTGCACTGCAACCCTGGTCTCACCGATGCACCACCTGAGGCGCTGCTTGCATCATGACCTGTGGGTCCCGCACTCCTCATCACCTTGCTCACACTGCAGACTTGGCATCCCTGACGACGCTCCGCACTGACACCAACACCGCTGCTTGCACCGTGGCCTGAGGACACCGCTCGTGAGGTACACAAAGCACCGTCCCATCCTGCACCGCTGGCCCGGTCCACAGACCCCAGCGCCAGTGACGCCAGCGTTGTCAACAGATGCGCCTGTCTCCACTGCAACCCGTGGGCACCACTAGAGCGTGCCCTGCCACCTTGGGCCTACCAACAACATCGCTTCAGCAATGACAACGCCCCTGCCTGCACCATGGCCTGGAGACACTGCAAGTCGCACTGCCCGTCTTCACACTGCATCCCTGGTTTCACAGACACTGCAGGATGCCGTCACCAAGCCCCTGCCTGCACCGTGACCTGTGGGCACCACATATCGCGTCGTCCTGCTTCGCACCGCAGCCCAGACGCCATCGTTCCTGACTTCGTCATCAGCCGGGAGTTCGATCTGCACCACATGAATTCAGAGGCCCGACGACCCCTGCACCGACCTCCATAACAGACGTCACAGTCCACAAGGATCACAATGCCCTGCATTTCCAAGGTACTGTTTGCAGGTCTTCTCGACACCATAGCTGGTCCACAACTCCACGCCCAGCCTGAACTGTTGGATTTGTGGTTCACGATGCTGTGATAGCCTCCAGACGGAGATATCAACTTCAACGAACCGTATTTTTAAGTTAATTTTTGCAAAAATCATACCTTTAGTATATGTTGGATTTTTCTCTCTTTTTCTTTTTTTAAAAGATAAATATTGGCTATTTTTCTAAAACCCGTGTGGTGTCCTTTTGTACTGTTTTCACTGTATAACTGTGAGTTATGTACAAATACTTTACACATTGCTTCTGAAATAAGCCTGACTGCTCGTGCCAAGTTACCAACGGGGTGAGCAGGTGTTATCTGAGCTGGATATCAACCTTATCCTGACTAGAGTAAGGGTCCCTACTTGGACAGGGTGCAAACCGACTGCAAACTAGAAACCCCATTTCTAACAGTGTGCTGACGGGGTTGATGTGACTGCCCTTGCAGTGTGAACATTGTGTGCACAGCCATTTCTGTTTCATCAGGCGCATCTGCCTTGTGGTGTGCTGACCAGGTTGAATGTGACTGCCCTTGCCGTGTGCACAGCCACTTCAGTTTCATCAGGCACATCCGCCTTCGTGGTGCACTGACCTGGCCAATGTGACCGCCCTTGTGATAGTGTGCAGCAGTACCCTTCAACCTAACACCACTGTCTTCGAGGCCCAATGCTGGTGCAAGCTGTTCCGCCTGCAAAACATCGAGCAACTCAACATTGCCCAAGACGTCACCAGGAGGAGAACCAAATCTGCGCAGTCCCCGGCGAGGCGAGACCGCCACAACCGCTCTTCTCTTCTTCCCGAGAGGAACTGTACAATAATTATGCCCACAAGGCTGTGAAAGCTGCTCTACCTAATCTATAGAAGCATTGGGCTGCCCAGCCTAGAGGGTCCGGTCGTAAGTAGTCTACCATGGACTGTGGAAGCATTTCTGAATTATCAATTCTTTATTAAGCCCTAGAGCGACCGCACAGCTCAGGATAGAAACACAAGGGTTACCATAACAGAGCAATTTCAAACCTGCATTACTTAGGATAAACGTGATTCTTCCCATTACAAACTTGCCTACTTCATGACAAATCGTGCTAACATTAAACTTGCATATCTCTAGATTTATTGGGTTTTTGTAGTTTGGTCTTATTTTACCAAGATAAATAGTCTATATTTTTCTAAACTGGTGTGGAGTCTGTTTGTGGTGTTTCAATGATACTGTAATCGAGTGTTACACAAATACTTTACACATTGCTTCTTAACTTATGCCTGACTGCTCTATGCCAAGCTGCCAGAGGGTGAGCATAGGCTAATTTTACAGTGTGTATCTGACTTGCCCTGACTAGGATTGCAATCCTTACTTGGACAGGGTAAGTATCTCGGCCAACTGGAGACCCAATTTCGAACAGTAAACAAGACCAACTGACATTGCCAATACTGGTTTCTTTTCATCTACCAATAGGTTGTTATATGTATCCACCTATGAAGTCAGGTGCACACCCAAAATGTGCTACTTTGTGGTTGCCATCTTCTTTACTTACCTGTACGGTATGTGGGCTTTTATTTTATTCTTGTGTGGGTTTCTCACCTCTTGTTTAAACTCACATCGCTTCTAGGATGAGACAGAAGGTTTTATTGTGAATGCTGAAAAGTCTTCAACCTGCAAGCTATCCTTACAGGTAAAAATTTCATTTTGCAGCATGAATAAATGCCATGCATTAATTATGTATCAGTATTCCCTTCACGTAAGATTGAGTGGTAGTGTTTGCAAACCAGTGTCTTACTACCTTCTAACCCACATGTGCTTCTCTATTAGTGTGAATGCCCACACACTATTCTTTATTTTTTTTGCAAAGTATCCACTGCCATCCAGATGTTATTTATGGCTAAATTAGCTATGAATGAAGGACTCTCCTTTACAGTACGCTTGTGTCGTCAATGTGATCCCTGCTACTTTGTATCATGTCTGGATGGTTTGCAGTATCCAACTTGCAATGGTTACTTTTGTGATTTGGGAACCTTTCTTTGCCTGTGCAAGTGAGTTTGACAAATTGATTACTGCTCTTCTGACATCTAGTGTGTCAGGGCCTTCTATGTCTATGCTTTTGGGGGTGGGGAGGGAGGGGATACTGCCAAATGTATCGCTTGATTAACGTGGAGATACTTTTTGGATGGAATGGTGATTCTTACCCATGTTTCTCGGGAGCTGCTGTATTTGTAGGTATGGTTCTCACATTGTGAGTGCTTGTAGCTCACTGTGCAGTGATGCAATAGCAACCAGGAATGCAGGCTTCAACGTTGGGAATTTGAGTTCCACTGAGTGCACTGGCTCAAATGGTGCTTTCAATAATTATATTAATACCAAGTTAAGATTCCATATTGGTTTGACCTTGGTGGTGCATCCCCTTTCAAAGAATAGTTATATAACCCATATTGTAGAGAAACTGCTTCCTATAGTGGTGCAGGTGGGGTGGGGGGATGTGGGGGGGGGGGGGAGTGTAGGAGGCTGGCCTGGCTTGTAGTGGGTACCAGAGGTACTTACACCTTGTGCCAGGTCCAGTTATCCCTTATTAGTGTAGAAGAGGTGTTTCTAGCAGCTTAGGCTGATAGAAGGTAGCTATGGCAAAGCAGCTTAGGCTGAACTAGGAGACATGTAAGGCTCCTACTATACCACTGGTGTCATATGCACAATATCATAAGAAAACACAATACACAGATATACTAAAAATAAAGGTACTGCAAATCACGCGGTACCCAGCAATGCAGTCTAGCGTGGGGAGGCAAGGACTTACCTCCACCAAACTTGGACTGAAGAGTCACTGGACTGTGGGAGTCACTTGGATAGAGTTGCTGAGTTTCAGGGACCATGCTCGTCGTGCTGAGAGGGGACCCAGAGGACCGGTGATGCAGTCTTTTGTTGTCTGCAGTTGCAGGGGGAAGATTCCGTCGACCCACAGGAGATTTCTTCAGAGCTCCTGGTGCAGAAAGGAGGCAGGCTACCCCCAGAGTATGCACCACCTGGAAACAGTTGAGAAAGCCGGCAGGATGAAGCGATACAAGGTTGCTAGAAGTCCTCTTGCTACTTTGTTGCGGTTTTGCAGGCGTCCTGAGCAGTCAGCGGTCGATCCTTTGGCAGAAGGTGAAGAGGGAGATGCAGAGGAACTCTGGTGAGCTCTTGCATTCGTTATCTGATGAGATCCACAAAGCAGAGACCCTAAATAGCCAGAAAAGGAGGTTTGGCTACCTAGGGAGGAGGATTGGCTACCAAGAGAGGTAAGAGCCTATCAGAAGGAGCCTCTGACGTCACCTGCTGACACTGGCCACTCAGAGCAGTCCAGTGTGCCAGCAACACCTCTGAATCCAAGATGGCAGAGGTCTGGGGCACACTGGAGGAGCTCTGGGCACCTCCCCTGGGAGGTGCAGGTCAGGGGAGTGGTCACTCCCCTTTCCTTTGTCCAGTTTCGCGCCAGAGCAGGGCTGGGGGATCCCTGAACCGGTGTAGACTGGCTTATGCAGATATGGGCACCATCTGTGCCCATCAAAGCATTTCCAGAGGCTGGGGGAAGCTACTCCTTCCCCAGCCTTCAGACCTATTTCCAAAGGGAGAGGATGTTACACCCTCTCTCAGGGAAGTCCTTTGTTCTGCCTTCCTGGGCCAGGGCTGCCTGGACCCCAGGAGGGCAGAAACCTGTCTGAGGGGTTGGCAGCAGCAGCAGCTGCAGTGGAGACCCCGGAAAGGTAGTTTGGCAGTACCCGGGTTCTGTGCTAGAGACCCGGGGGATCATGGAATTGTCTCCCCAATGCCAGAATGGCATTGGGGTGACAATTCCATGATCTTAGACATGTTACATGGCCATGTTCAGAGTTACCATAGTGACGCTATACATAGGTAGTGACCTATGTATAGTGCACATGTGTAATGGTGTCCCCACACTCACAAAGTCCGGGGAATTTGCCCTGAACGATGTGGGGGCACCTTGGCTAGTGCCAGGGTGCCCACACACTAAGTAACTTTGCACCCAACTTTCATCAGGTGAAGGTTAGCATATAGGTGACTTATAAGTTACTTTAGTGCAGTGGTAAATGGCTGTGAAATAACGTGGACGTTATTTCCCTCAGGCTGCACTGGCAGGCCTGTGTAAGAATTGTCAGATCTCCCTATGGGTGGCAAAAGAAAGTCTGCAGCCCATAGGGATCTCCTGGAACCCCAATACCCTGGGTACCTTAGTACCATATACTAGGGAATTATAAGGGTGTACCAGTATGCCAATGTGAATTGGTGAAATTGGTCACTAGCCTGTTAGTGACAACTTTGGAAAGCAGAGAGAGCATAACCACTGAGGTTCTGGTTAGCAGAGCCTCAGTGAGACAGTTAGTCATCACACAGGGAACACATACAGGGCACATACTTATGAGCACTGGGGCCCTGGCTGGCAGGGTCCCAGTGACACATAGACTAAAACAACATATATACAGTGAAATATGGGGGTAACATGCCAGGCAGGATGGTACTTTCCTACAGGGAGCATAAAGCACTTCCAGTGTCTGAATTCAAACTCCTCAGGATCCATTCAGCTAGATTGTGTCTGGGTAGCTCAGTCTGGCATACTTGTCCCTTTTGTGGTGTCACCATGTTTAGTAGGGACAGTAACTTTAATGCATTATTATGCGTTGCACCATCGCTACTGGGTCTTGAAATCATGTTTCCCTGGCCAGCTACGGGCCTTTCACCATCACTCTAACAGCTGGGTGTTGGCACTTGCTTATCACTAGCAGAATCAGTGGAATTGTCTGAAAACATACGGACAAATCCTTAACCAGTCTATGAAAGAGGGCATTGCCTTAGTATAGGTGGAGTGCGTACTTCGACACAATTCTTTTGCATTTAATCTATTGCAAACAAATCTATATGTGGTGTGTGTCCCTCTACTCCCTTTCACATGCTTCTGGATTCATTTCAATACCAGAAAGACCATCTTGAGTTCCAGATGTTTTTGTTTCACAGGTTCCATTGACATCTAATGGTCCAATGTCCCTTGTGTGCACCATGGTGGACGCATCTGTTGTAATAGTCACACCATTGTTGTCACCAGGTGTTAGAAAGGAGCTTCCAACAGTGATGTTTAATATCATCCAGCATTTTATTTATCCTTGCACCTTGTCATAATCACAATGTCTTCATAATCTCTTGTTAACTGTGGCCGTTGGCTCTTGAATCTTTCCTAGAATGGTCTCAAGTGAACTGGCAAAAGGGATTAGAGGTATGTAGGAGGCAATCATACCTATAATGTTAATCACTGTTCTCACGGTCAGGTACAGTTAACTTTGCTATTTCACTGCCACAATTCTACTTACTGCGAATGCTTTGACTTTCACAGAAATTTGTGTTGCTTCCCAGAGTACCTTCTCTGCTGAAAACTGGGGGATGATTTTGCCAGGCTTAAGGATAACCCCCTGTTCAACATCAATTCCACCAGTCTTCACACCCTTTGAGTGGAGCCAGAGTCTTTAGGTTTGCCCCCAATGGTATTTGTGTTTCAACCAATTGGGCTCTTGACGTATGTTTTCTTTCGATCACCAATAGTTTTGGCGTCAATGATGTTTCAGGACTTAAAATCCAATTTGTTCCTCAGGGACACTGTTGGCATGTGTGATCTGAATTTTTCAGCATCTACCTTTTAGAGGCAGCCAGAGCTGTCTTAATCATCTGACCCTTCTACATATTCCACTTTTGTCTCTCCAAGACATTTGTAGCTTAAAAGCCCAAAATATCTAGGAGGGTCATTTGGCCTGTGATTGCATCATGGCATAGTGAGTTCACTCTCTTTAAGAAACTTAGGAATAAACTCCTCCCACCCTTCAGCCTTACAGTCCTAGGGAAGCAAGAGGGTGCAAACATAGGTTGTCCATTTAGGCATGTTGCAGTGGCACATTGGGTATTTCCCATCTCTCACACAGAGTCCCCATCCACATTCACCGACCCACAAGTTTGAGGCCAAATTAAAAACCTGAGATTTCACTCTGAACATTTTTCAGTTTTCCTCAGTGACAAGCTACCTGGAGTCATCAATCGTGCTTCTGACCACCACATACTTGGGTATTTTGAGTGTACATTTTACATCATAGGGAGATGGCTATAAACAATTTCTGAAAAGAAGCCAAAGGAAGTGGGAAGGAGAAGAAAGGGGCAGTTCAGGACTCCACCACTAGACTGAAAAAGAACACACAGCTTCAGAATGCAGAAAAGATTCAAGCTACAAAACAAGAAGGTTCTCATACCCCTGCCTGTGACCTACATTTTGCAATCTCAGACCATCAGATAATCCAAAAAGATGGATTACCAGGTTACATGTGGAAACAAAACAAAGTGCTGTGTCTATCAAACATCTATGAACAACTACAGCACCAAAGAAATTGCAAAAGCATTCAGTATTCCTAATTACAGACACACAATTCTATAAAAATCCTATATTCTTTAGTATGACCGCATGTGACCCATCACCAAAATGTGCACAACTTGCGTAACATGCATATTTCATACACCTAACAACCTATAAAAGCATGAACTAATAATTGAATCCTGTTACACTGACTTCCAATAAGTGTACTAGAACTGTGCAAAAGAAGACAACACAGTCCCTTTATTCACAGGGGAATAATTCAGAAAGTAAATTGCTATATAACTAGATCTGCATCAATGACTAACTTTTGTCTACACTAAAGGTTGTATGCAACTAATTGGTTTAGCAACACCAACAATGCTGCATACTTCAAACCCAACTGCAACACTTACAACTGAAACCACAGACAATGAGATCCAGAGTAGCATGCTACCTTTAACTAAAGCATTTTAATGCTTCAAGTGGAGTAAAGACAACCTTAATATTAACTACATTAATACAAATGTATGTAGGGCACTCACAGGTGATTCCTAAGACACCGAATTCCTTAAAAAGAGTAGTTTATGAAAGCTTACACATACAACTTTCTAGGTTAACCAAAGTAGATGCATCACATTTGAAATCTAAGGGCTGGAACTTTAAAATGGTATTGAGCGAGCAATTAAATTGATTTAGTCCAAACAGCACTGAGCTGAATCACTCTAACCACATTAGCCCCTCCCCCCCACCAAGTTCAAGACTGTAAAGATGTCTATGCCCTTTGAGGTAGTAATTTGCACACTTGTCACATAAGGTTGTTCAAGTTTGCATGACGTGGTGGACTGGCAAAGCATTGGGTGTTATACATCTCACTGTGTTGTCTAATCATTCACTTTGTTTATTTTCACCTGCCAACGTATATAAGCTCACAAAAAAGAAAAACCACAGGAAATTACATTTTTAGTAATTACATGTGGTCTGTAACGGTCTTTGTTATATGCAGATGTTGAAAGATTTTTATTGATAGTCGGAACACTAAGATGTCCATACTTGAAGTGACCAAGTAGAAAACATTACTTACCCAGTAAGCAATTGTTTGTGACATGTGATGCTGTAGATTCACATGCTCTGTATACTTCTGCCATCTCGTGTTGGGTCCAGAAGGCTACAAGTGTGATTTCTTTGAGAAGTCTTTCGGGCCACTAGGTATATGGACTGTGCTTCTTGCTTGTAATGCGCATGGGGATCGACTCCATTGTTAGATTATTTTCCTGCAGGAAAGGGAGAACGGAGTGTTTTGTAAAGATTAAGATTGTGATGTTCATGCAAGTGAACATAGAAATAAATTTGAAGAGACTGCAACAGCCACCAGCGTCTGAGGAGGGTGGGTGCATGTGAATCTACAGCACCACATGTCACAAACAGATGCTTACTGGACAAGTAACATTTTCAGTTTGATGGCATATGTGGCTGTACATACACATGCTCTGCATGCACTGTTAAACAGTGACTCCCAACATTGTCTAACCTGTGGGTTATGCTCTGGATAAGTGTACGTAGCTCTGTCTGTCTGACATTAGCTTACTGACATGCCAGAACATCCACACATTGTTTAGAGAAGGTGTGGACCATGTAGCTGCCTTACATTATGTCAGCTATGGGGAAGTTTCCTTTTAATAATAAAAATTAAAAAGGCCATGGATGTTCTTTTTGTAAGAGTGGAATGTGCTGTAAGAGGTACAGGTAAGTCTTTTTACTTTAGCTTAACAGGTCTGGATACATTTAATAGTCCACATGGTGATGCCAGATTTAGATATGGGTTGCCTTTCTGTGATGGTGAGCAAGAGAGACAAAGCGGTTTACTCTTTCTAAAAGTTTTCTTCCTATCAATTTAGAACATAGAAGCACTCAATGTGTAAAGTATGGAGAGCCCTTTTGGCAATGGAATCTGGTAGCGGAAAGAAGCTTGGCAATCCAATAGTTTATTTAGGTGGAATTGAGATACCACCTTTAGTAATAATTTTGGGATGGTGCAAATAACTACTTTATCCTTATGTATTTGGCAAAAGGGATCTTGCTGGGTTAAAGCCTGGAGCTTCCCTTAGACACCTGAGTGAAGTGATAGTAACTAGAAATGCCACTTTCCAAGACAAGAATTGTAAAGGGCATGAATGTAAAGGCTCAAATGGTGGGTCCAGGAGTCTTGCGAGTATAATATTTAGGTTCCAAGAAGGTATTGGAGATATCATTAGCAGAATCACTAAAGTCATTCCTTAAAGGCTTTACTGACTGAGACCTTGGAGAGAAGAATGTTGTCTGTTTTGAAGGTTTCCAGCTATGGCCGACAAAATGTAATTTTGGGGACGTATATGCTAAGTTTGCTTTTAGCAAATGAAGGCGATAAGAAAGCATGCCTTGCACTGAAACTGTGAAAGGGTCCCAAACAAAAAAATTCCATTTTGCTGCACAACATGCTCTAAAACAGGGTCTTACATGCTTCCTTAAGAATGTCCATGCATTATTGAGGCAGGTTAAGGTATCCAAATTCTATGACTTCACAAGCCATATCTCAAGATTTAATCCCTCAGGATGTGGGTGTCTGATTTGTCTGTGGTTTTGAGTGAGAATGTCGGGCTGAGGGGGAAGCTTCTCATGAGGAACTGCTGATAGTTCTAAAAGAGTGGTGAACCACAGTTACCGGGCCATGTGGGGAGCCACTTGGAACAAGGAGAGGGATGTTTGCCTGAGCTTCCAAACTAGAAACAGAAGAAGAGGGAGAGGCAGGAAAGCATAGGCGAATATCTCTGACTAGTTAATCCATAGAGCATTGCCCTTACTCTGCGGGTGCGGGAACCTGGAGGCGAAGCGTGGGCTTTTTGCGTTTTCTTTTGCTGCAAGTAGGTCTAGTAAGAGAAGCAGGACTTGTATGTATAGTTCCTACTCATGGACTTGTTGTCGCATCCCACTGAGGAGGTTGGCAAAGGTGTTGTGTCTCTGGGAGATGTTCTGCCAGTTGGTGGATGTTGTGGCGAATGGTCCAATGCCAGATTGTCTGGGTTAGGCAAGAGAGCTGCAGAGAGTGTGTCCCCTCCCTGTTTCTGCACATAGTACATGGTTGTCATGTTGTCTGTGCTTTGTTGGCGAGGTGTGAATGCTTTCAGCACTAGTTGAAGAGCGAGAAGTTCAAGGTATAGATGTGCATATTGTGATGTCTGGGATCCCACAGACCCTGACCTGTGATTTCCTGAAGGTCAGAACCCCACCCTGTTTGTGAGGAGTCCGCTGTCAGAATGATGTGAGGGACAGGGTTGATGAAAGGACACTCCCTTAAGAAGTTGTTTTGCTCCAACACTGCAGGGAGCATTGGTGTGGTTGTCTACCAATAGTAGACCTTACATATGACCAGGTAATAGAGACCATTGGCATGCTAGACATTCCTGCAATGGACACATATGCAGGCACGAATTGGGGACTGTGGCAATGCAAAAGGCGATTGTGCCTAGAAGACTCAGGACACATCTGACTCAGACCTGATGATTGGGGCAAAAATAAGAAAGCTGTGTTTGAAAATGTTGTATCCTTGTTGCATTGGGATAAGCTAATCCCAGCTGTGTGTTCAGAACAGCTCCTAGATATGGTTGGATCTGAAGAGCCCGTCTATGAGATTCTTGAAAGATAATAGTGAAGCCTAGTTAACGAAGCAAGTCATTGATGACTTGAATGTCATATATAAGCAAAGTTTGAGACAGCAGGCTTTGATAAGCCAGTCTAGATATGGGAAAATATGAATATTTTGTCTGCGTGAGCAGCTACCACTGGTAGACATTTTGTGAACACCCGTGCTGCAGTTGTTACTCCGACCAGGAGTAGTTTGAGTTGTTAGAGTTTGCCTGCAATTACAAATCTGATGTATTTTCGATGCACTGGGTGTATAGGGATGTGAAAGTAGGCTTCCTTTCAGTCTAGTGCAGAGAGAAATTTGTCTTGCTGAAGGAGTAGGATCACATCCTGAAGTGTTACCATGTGAAAATTCTGACTAGAGTTAATACATTTAAAGGCCCGAATTCTAGAATAGGCCTTAATGACCCGTCCTTTTTTGGGAATCAGAAAAGAGAATACACTACTGTTCCTTAATGGTATGGAGGAACGGGTTTGATGGCTCCTTTGTTTGAGAGAGCCTGAACTTCCTATTTGAGCAGAGTAATGTGTTCTGGAGAAAACATGCGAGGGGGAATGACTGGACCTGTTACCATAGTGACGCTATACATAGGTAGTGACCTATGTATAGTGCACGCGTGTAATGGTGTCCCCGCACTCACAAAGTCCGGGGAATTTGCCCTGAACGATGTGGGGGCACCTTGGCTAGTGCCAGGGTGCCCACACACTAAGTAACTTTGCACCCAACATTCATCAGGTGAAGGTTAGCATATAGGTGACTTATAAGTTACTTAAGTGCAGTGGTAAATGGCTGTGAAATAACGTGGATGTTATTTCACTCAGGCTGCACTGGCAGGCCTGTATAAGAATTGTCAGATCTCCCTATGGGTGGCAAAAGAAATGCTGCAGCCCATAGGGATCTCCTGGAACCCCAATACCCAATATACCTTGGTACCATATACTAGGGAATTATAAGGGTGTACCAGTATGCCAATGTGAATTGGTGAAATTGGTCACTAGCCTGTTAGTGACAACTTTGGAAAGCAGAGAGAGCATAACCACTGAGGTTCTGGTTAGCAGAGCCTCAGTGAGACAGTTAGGGCCAGATGTAGGTAAGTATGGTTTTGCGAGTTGCAATTTGCGAGTCATAGAGACTCGCAAATTGCAACTCGCAAAACCACATGCAGAAAGGTGTCTCAGACACCTTCTGCGAGTCGGTATGGGGTCGCAATGACCCACCTCATTAATATTAATGAGGTGGGTCGCAAATTGCGGCCCCATACCGACTATGGGCACTCGCAAACATGGAGGCCTGCTGTCGTCAGCAGACCTCCATGTTTGCGACTGCTTTTCAATAAAGCAGGTTTTTTTTTTCAAAGTGCAACCCGTTTTCCTTAAAGGAAAACGAGCTGCACTTTGAAAAATAAACCGAAACCTTTTGTTTCGGTATTTTTCAGGGCAGGTAGTGGTCCATTGGACCACTGTCTGCTCTGAAAAATTATTTTTGTGATCATTCACAAAGGGGAAGGGGTCCCATGGGGACCCCTTCCCGTTTGCGAATGAGTTACCATCCACTTCAAGTGGATGGTAACTGCGAGTTGATTTGTGACCGCTTTTGCGGTCACAAATCAACTTACATCGCGGTGCGAGTTGCAAATAGGAAGGGAACACCCCTTCCTATTTGCAAGTCGGAAACACATTTTGGGAGTCGGTTCCAACTCGCAAAATGTGTTTCTGCATCGCGCACAGGCATTAGCGCCTCGCAAACGGCGTTTTTCGCCGTTTGCGAGGCGCTAATGCCTTGCTACATCTGGCCCTTAGTCATCACACAGGGAACACATACAGGGCACATACTTATGAGCACTGGGGCCCTGGCTGACAGGGTCCCAGTGACACATAGACTAAAACAACATATATACAGTGAAATATGGGGGTAACATGCCAGGCAGGATGGTACTTTCCTACAGGGAGCATAAAGCACTTCCAGTGTCTGAATTCAAACTCCTCAGGATCCATTCAGCTAGATTGTGTCTGGGTAGCTCAGTCTGGCATACTTGTCCCTTTTGTGGTGTCACCATGTTTAGTAGGGACAGTAACTTTAATGCATTATTATGCCTTGCGCCATCGCTACTGGGTCTTGAAATCATGTTTCCCTGGCCAGCTACGGGCCTTTCACCATCACTCTAACAGCTGGGTGTTGGCACTTGCTTATCACTAGCAGAATCAGTGGAATTGTCTGAAAACATACGGACAAATCCTTAACCAGTCTATGAAAGAGGGCATTGCTTTAGTATAGGTGGAGTGCGTACTTCGACACAATTCTTTTGCATTTAATCTATTGCAAACAAATCTATATGTGGTGTGTGTCCCTCTACTCCCTTTCACATGCTTCTGGATTCATTTCAATACCAGAAAGACCATCTTGAGTTCCAGATGTTTTTGTTTCACAGGTTCCATTGACATCTAATGGTCCAATGTCCCTTGTGTGCACCATGGTGGACGCATCTGTTGTAATAGTCACACCATTGTTGTCACCAGGTGTTAGAAAGGAGCTTCCAACAGTGATGTTTAATATCATCCAGCATTTTATTTATCCTTGCACCTTGTCATAATCACAATGTCTTCATAATCTCTTGTTAACTGTGGCCGTTGGCTCTTGAATCTTTCCTAGAATGGTCTCAAGTGAACTGGCAAAAGGGATTAGAGGTATGTAGGAGGCAATCATACCTATAATGTTAATCACTGTTCTCACGGTCAGGTACAGTTAACTTTGCTATTTCACTGCCACAATTCTACTTACTGCGAATGCTTTGGCTTTCACAGAAATTTGTGTTGCTTCCCAGAGTACCTTCTCTGCTGAAAACTGGGGGATGATTTTGCCAGGCTTATGGATAACCCCTAGTTTGTGTAGCATTTGAGTTACTGCATGATTTGTTTGGTATTGTGACAGCAAATTTACCATTACCAATCAGGCATCCCGGTAAAGGTACACATTTCCCTTTCTTCCTCAAGTGTACTGCCAGACCCTTAGTAAATACCGTCACAGCTGATTTTATCCTGAATGGGAACACTCTTAATGGGTAATGCAGAGTCACCACAAGCCTCAGCTATTTCTTCTGTCTGATGTGCATCATTATGTGATAACAGGTTTCCTTGAGGTCTGTGGTTGCCACACACTCCCTTTTAGGAGTGGGATGACATTTTGTAGTCTCTTGAATAAGGGTTGTCATTTTGGATCAGTTACTTTTAGCTCTTAAATTCAATAACCCACTGTTCAACATCAATTCCACCAGTCTTCACACCCTTTGAGTGGAGCCACAGTCTTTAGGTTTGCCCCCAATGGTATTTGTGTTTCAACCAATTGGGCTCTTGACGTATGGTTTCTTTCGACCACCAATAGTTTTGGCGTCAATGATGTTTCAGGACTTAAAATCCAATTTGTTCCTCAGGGACACTGTTGGCATGTGTGATCTGAATTTTTCAGCATCTACCTTTTAGAGGCAGTCAGAGCTGTCTTAATCATCTGACCCTTCTACATATTCCACGTTTGTCTCTCCAAGACTTTTGTGGCTTAACAGCCCAAAATATCTAGGAGGGTCATTTGGCCTGTGATTGCATCATGGCATAGTGAGTTCACTCTCTTTAAGAAACTTAGGAATAAACTCCTCCCACCCTTCAGCCTTACAGTCCTAGGGAAGCAAGAGGCTGCAAACATAGGTTGTCCTTTTAGGCATGTTGCAGTGGCACATTGGGTATTTCCCATCTCTCACACAGAGTCCCCATCCACATTCACCGACCCACAAGTTTGAAGCCAAATTAAAAACCTGAGATTTCACTCTGAACATTTTTCAGTTTTCCTCAGTGACAAGCTACCTGGAGTCATCAATCGTGCTTCTGACCACCACATACTTGGGTATTTTGAGTGTACATTTTACATCATAGGGAGATGGCTATAAACAATTTCTGAAAAGAAGCCAAAGGAAGTGGGAAGGAGAAGAAAGGGACAGTTCAGGACTCCACCACTAGATTGAAAAAGAACACACAGCTTCAGAATGCAGAAAAGATTCAAGCTACAAAACAAGAAGGTTCTCATACCCCTGCCTGTGACCTACATTTTGCAATCTCAGACCACCAGATAATCCAAAAAGATGGATTACCAGGTTACATGTGGAAACAAAACAAAGTGCTGTGTCTATCAAACATCTGTGAACAACTACAGCACCAAAGAAATTGCAAAAGCATTCGGTATTCCTAATTACACACACACAATTCTATAAAAATCCTATATTCTTTAGTATGACCGCATGTGACCCATCACCAAAATGTGCACAACTTGCGTATCATGCATATTTCATACACCTAACAACCTATAAAAGCATGAACTAATAATTGAATCCTGTTACACTGACTTCTAATAAGTGTACTAGAACTGTGCAAAAGAAGACAACACAGTCCATTTATTCACAGGGGAATAATTCAGAAAGTAAATTGCTATATAACTAGATCTGCATCAATGACTAACTTTTGTCTACACTAAAGGTTGTATGCAACTAATTGGTTTAGCAACACCAACAATGCTGCATACTTCAAACCCAACTGCAACACTTACAACTGAAACCACAAACAATGAGATCCAGAGTAGCATGGTACCTTTAATTAAAGCATTTTAATGCTTCAAGTGGAGTAAAGATAACCTTAATATTAACTACATTAATACAAATGTATGTAGGGTACTCACAGGTGATTCCAAAGACACTGAATACCTTAAAAAGAGTAGCTTATGAAAGCTTACGCATACAACTTTCTAGGTTAACCAAAGTAGATGCATCACATTTGAAATCTAAGGGCTGGAACTTTAAAATGGTATTGACAGAGCAATTAAATTGATTTAGTCCAAACAGCACTGAGCTGAATCACTCTAACCACATTAGCCCCTCCCCCCCACCAAGTTCAAGACTGTAAAGATGTCTATGCCCTTTGAGGTAGTAATTTGCACACTTGTCACATAAGGTTGTTCAAGTTTGCATGACGTGGTGGACTGGCAAAGCATTGGGTGTTATACATCTCACTGTGTTGTCTAATCATTCACTTTGTTTATTTTCACCTGCCAACGTATATAAGCTCACAAAAAAGAAAAACCACAGGAAATTACATTTTTAGTAATTACATGTGGTCTGTAACGGTCTTTGTTATATGCAGATGTTGAAAGATTTTTATTGATAGTCGGAACACTAAGATGTCCATACTTGAAGTGACCAAGTAGAAAACATTACTTACCCAGTAAGCAATTGTTTGTGACATGTGATGCTGTAGATTCACATGCTCTGTATACTTCTGCCATCTCGTGTTTGGTCCAGAAGGCTACAAGTGTGATTTCTTTGAGAAGTCTTTCGGGCCACTAGGTATATGGACTGTGCTTCTTGCTTGTAATGCGCATGGGCATCGACTCCATTGTTAGATTATTTTCCTGCAGGAAAGGGAGAACGGAGTGTTTTGTAAAGATTAAGATTGTGATGTTCCTGCAAGTGAACATAGAAATAAATTTGAAGAGACTGCAACATCCACCAGCGTCTGAGGAGGGTGGGTGCATGTGAATCTACAGCACCACATGTCACAAACAGATGCTTACTGGACAAGTAACATTTTCAGTTTGATGGCATATGTGGCTGTACATACACATGCTCTGCATGCACTGTTAAGCAGTGACTCCCAACATTGTCTAACCTGTGGGTTATGCTCTGGATAAGTGTACGTAGCACTGTCTGTCTGACATTAGCTTACTGACATGCCAGAACATCCACACATTGTTTAGAGAAGGTGTGGACCATGTAGCTGCCTTACATTATGTCAGCTATGGGGAAGCTTCCTTTTAATAATAATAATTAAAAAGGCCATGGATGTTCTTTTTGTAAGAGTGGAATGTGCTGTAGGAGGTACAGGTAAGTCTTTTTACTTTAGCTTAACAGGTCTGGATACATTTAATAGTCCACCTGGTGATGCCAGATTTAGATATGGGTTGCCTTTCTGTGATGGTGAGCAAGAGAGACAAAGCTGTTTACTCTTTCTAAAAGTTTTCTTCCTATCAATTTAGAACATAGAAGCACTCAATGTGTAAAGTATGGAGAGCTCTTTTTGCAATGGAATCTGGTAGCGGAAAGAAGCTTGGCAATCCAATAGTTTATTTAGGTGGAATTGAGATACCACCTTTGGTAATAATTTTGGGATGGTGCAAAGAACTACTTTATCCTTATGTATTTGGCAAAAGGGATCTTGCTGGGTTAAAGCCTGGAGCTTCCCTTAGACACCTGAGTGAAGTGATAGTAACTAGAAATGCCACTTTCCAAGACAAGAATTTTAAAGGGCATGAATGTAAAGGCTCAAATGGTGGGTCCAGGAGTCTTGCGAGTACAATATTTAGGTTCCAAGAAGGTATTGGAGATATCATTAGCAGAATCACTAAAGTCATTCCTTAAAGGCTTTACTGACTGAGACCTTGGAGAGAAGAATGTTGTCTGTTTTGAAGGTTTCCAGCTATGGCCGACAAAATGTAATTTTGGGGACGTATATGCTAAGTTTGCTTTTAGCAAATGAAGGCGATAAGAAAGCATGCCTTGCACTGAAACTGTGAAAGGGTCCCAAACAAAAAAATTCCATTTTGCTGCACAACATGCTCTAAAACAGGGTCTTACATGCTTCCTTAAGAATGTCCATGCATTATTGAGGCAGGTTAAGGTATCCAAATTCTATGACTTCACAAGCCATATCTCAAGATTTAATCCCTCAGGATGTGGGTGTCTGATTTGTCTGTGGTTTTGAGTGAGAATGTCGGGCTGAGGGGGAAGCTTCTCATGAGGAACTGCTGATAGTTCTAAAAGAGTGGTGAACCACAGTTACCGGGCCATGTGGGGAGCCACTTGGAACAAGGAGAGGGATGTTTGCCTGAGCTTCCAAACTAGAAACAGAAGAAGAGGGAGAGGCAGGAAAGCATAGGCGAATATCTCTGACTAGTTAATCCATAGAGCATTGCCCTTACTCTGCGGGTGCGGGAACCTGGAGGCGAAGCGTGGGCTTTTTGCGTTTTCTTTTGCTGCAAGTAGGTCTAGTAAGAGAAGCAGGACTTGTATGTATAGTTCCTACTCATGGACTTGTTGTCGCATCCCACTGAGGAGGTTGGCAAAGGTGTTGTGTCTCTGGGAGATGTTCTGCCAGTTGGTGGATGTTGTGGCGAATGGTCCAATGCCAGATTGTCTGGGTTAGGCAAGAGAGCTGCAGAGAGTGTGTCCCCTCCCTGTTTCTGCACATAGTACATGGTTGTCATGTTGTCTGTGCTTTGTTGGCGAGGTGTGAATGCTTTCAGCACTAGTTGAAGAGCGAGAAGTTCAAGGTATAGATGTGCATATTGTGATGTCTGGGATCCCACAGACCCTGACCTGTGATTTCCTGAAGGTCAGAACCCCACCCTGTTTGTGAGGAGTCCGCTGTCAGAATGATGTGAGGGACAGGGTTGATGAAAGGACACTCCCTTAAGAAGTTGTTTTGCTCCAACACTGCAGGGAGCATTGGTGTGGTTGTCTACCAATAGTAGACCTTACATATGACCAGGTAATAGAGACCATTGGCATGCTAGACATTCCTGCAATGGACACATATGCAGGCACGAATTGGGGACTGTGGCAATGCAAAAGGCGATTGTGCCTAGAAGACTCAGGACACATCTGACTCAGACCTGATGATTGGGGCAAAAATAAGAAAGCTGTGTTTGAAAATGTTGTATCCTTGTTGCATTGGGATAAGCTAATCCCAGCTGTGTGTTCAGAACAGCTCCTAGATATGGTTGGATCTGAAGAGCCCGTCTATGAGATTCTTGAAAGATAATAGTGAAGCCTAGTTAACGAAGCAAGTCATTGATGACTTGAATGTCATATATAAGCAAAGTTTGAGACAGCAGGCTTTGATAAGCCAGTCTAGATATGGGAAAATATGAATATTTTGTCTGCGTGAGCAGCTACCACTGGTAGACATTTTGTGAACACCCGTGCTGCAGTTGTTACTCCGACCAGGAGTAGTTTGAGTTGTTAGAGTTTGCCTGCAATTACAAATCTGATGTATTTTCGATGCACTGGGTGTATAGGGATGTGAAAGTAGGCTTCCTTTCAGTCTAGTGCAGAGAGAAATTTGTCTTGCTGAAGGAGTAGGATCACATCCTGAAGTGTTACCATGTGAAAATTCTGACTAGAGTTAATACATTTAAAGGCCCGAATTCTAGAATAGGCCTTAATGACCCGTCCTTTTTTGGGAATCAGAAAAGAGAATACACTACTGTTCCTTAATGGTATGGAGGAACGGGTTTGATGGCTCCTTTGTTTGAGAGAGCCTGAACTTCCTATTTGAGCAGAGTAATGTGTTCTGGAGAAAACATGCGAGGGGGAATGACTGGACCTGTTACCATAGTGACGCTATACATAGGTAGTGACCTATGTATAGTGCACGCGTGTAATGGTGTCCCCGCACTCACAAAGTCCGGGGAATTTGCCCTGAACGATGTGGGGGCACCTTGGCTAGTGCCAGGGTGCCCACACACTAAGTAACTTTGCACCCAACATTCATCAGGTGAAGGTTAGCATATAGGTGACTTATAAGTTACTTAAGTGCAGTGGTAAATGGCTGTGAAATAACGTGGATGTTATTTCACTCAGGCTGCACTGGCAGGCCTGTATAAGAATTGTCAGATCTCCCTATGGGTGGCAAAAGAAATGCTGCAGCCCATAGGGATCTCCTGGAACCCCAATACCCAATATACCTTGGTACCATATACTAGGGAATTATAAGGGTGTACCAGTATGCCAATGTGAATTGGTGAAATTGGTCACTAGCCTGTTAGTGACAACTTTGGAAAGCAGAGAGAGCATAACCACTGAGGTTCTGGTTAGCAGAGCCTCAGTGAGACAGTTAGGGCCAGATGTAGGTAAGTATGGTTTTGCGAGTTGCAATTTGCGAGTCATAGAGACTCGCAAATTGCAACTCGCAAAACCACATGCAGAAAGGTGTCTCAGACACCTTCTGCGAGTCGGTATGGGGTCGCAATGACCCACCTCATTAATATTAATGAGGTGGGTCGCAAATTGCGGCCCCATACCGACTATGGGCACTCGCAAACATGGAGGCCTGCTGTCGTCAGCAGACCTCCATGTTTGCGACTGCTTTTCAATAAAGCAGGTTTTTTTTTTCAAAGTGCAACCCGTTTTCCTTAAAGGAAAACGAGCTGCACTTTGAAAAATAAACCGAAACCTTTTGTTTCGGTATTTTTCAGGGCAGGTAGTGGTCCATTGGACCACTGTCTGCTCTGAAAAATTATTTTTGTGATCATTCACAAAGGGGAAGGGGTCCCATGGGGACCCCTTCCCGTTTGCGAATGAGTTACCATCCACTTCAAGTGGATGGTAACTGCGAGTTGATTTGTGACCGCTTTTGCGGTCACAAATCAACTTACATCGCGGTGCGAGTTGCAAATAGGAAGGGAACACCCCTTCCTATTTGCAAGTCGGAAACACATTTTGCGAGTCGGTTCCAACTCGCAAAATGTGTTTCTGCATCGCGCACAGGCATTAGCGCCTCGCAAACGGCGTTTTTCGCCGTTTGCGAGGCGCTAATGCCTTGCTACATCTGGCCCTTAGTCATCACACAGGGAACACATACAGGGCACATACTTATGAGCACTGGGGCCCTGGCTGACAGGGTCCCAGTGACACATAGACTAAAACAACATATATACAGTGAAATATGGGGGTAACATGCCAGGCAGGATGGTACTTTCCTACAGGGAGCATAAAGCACTTCCAGTGTCTGAATTCAAACTCCTCAGGATCCATTCAGCTAGATTGTGTCTGGGTAGCTCAGTCTGGCATACTTGTCCCTTTTGTGGTGTCACCATGTTTAGTAGGGACAGTAACTTTAATGCATTATTATGCCTTGCGCCATCGCTACTGGGTCTTGAAATCATGTTTCCCTGGCCAGCTACGGGCCTTTCACCATCACTCTAACAGCTGGGTGTTGGCACTTGCTTATCACTAGCAGAATCAGTGGAATTGTCTGAAAACATACGGACAAATCCTTAACCAGTCTATGAAAGAGGGCATTGCTTTAGTATAGGTGGAGTGCGTACTTCGACACAATTCTTTTGCATTTAATCTATTGCAAACAAATCTATATGTGGTGTGTGTCCCTCTACTCCCTTTCACATGCTTCTGGATTCATTTCAATACCAGAAAGACCATCTTGAGTTCCAGATGTTTTTGTTTCACAGGTTCCATTGACATCTAATGGTCCAATGTCCCTTGTGTGCACCATGGTGGACGCATCTGTTGTAATAGTCACACCATTGTTGTCACCAGGTGTTAGAAAGGAGCTTCCAACAGTGATGTTTAATATCATCCAGCATTTTATTTATCCTTGCACCTTGTCATAATCACAATGTCTTCATAATCTCTTGTTAACTGTGGCCGTTGGCTCTTGAATCTTTCCTAGAATGGTCTCAAGTGAACTGGCAAAAGGGATTAGAGGTATGTAGGAGGCAATCATACCTATAATGTTAATCACTGTTCTCACGGTCAGGTACAGTTAACTTTGCTATTTCACTGCCACAATTCTACTTACTGCGAATGCTTTGGCTTTCACAGAAATTTGTGTTGCTTCCCAGAGTACCTTCTCTGCTGAAAACTGGGGGATGATTTTGCCAGGCTTATGGATAACCCCTAGTTTGTGTAGCATTTGAGTTACTGCATGATTTGTTTGGTATTGTGACAGCAAATTTACCATTACCAATCAGGCATCCCGGTAAAGGTACACATTTCCCTTTCTTCCTCAAGTGTACTGCCAGACCCTTAGTAAATACCGTCACAGCTGATTTTATCCTGAATGGGAACACTCTTAATGGGTAATGCAGAGTCACCACAAGCCTCAGCTATTTCTTCTGTCTGATGTGCATCATTATGTGATAACAGGTTTCCTTGAGGTCTGTGGTTGCCACACACTCCCTTTTAGGAGTGGGATGACATTTTGTAGTCTCTTGAATAAGGGTTGTCATTTTGGATCAGTTACTTTTAGCTCTTAAATTCAATAACCCACTGTTCAACATCAATTCCACCAGTCTTCACACCCTTTGAGTGGAGCCACAGTCTTTAGGTTTGCCCCCAATGGTATTTGTGTTTCAACCAATTGGGCTCTTGACGTATGGTTTCTTTCGACCACCAATAGTTTTGGCGTCAATGATGTTTCAGGACTTAAAATCCAATTTGTTCCTCAGGGACACTGTTGGCATGTGTGATCTGAATTTTTCAGCATCTACCTTTTAGAGGCAGTCAGAGCTGTCTTAATCATCTGACCCTTCTACATATTCCACGTTTGTCTCTCCAAGACTTTTGTGGCTTAACAGCCCAAAATATCTAGGAGGGTCATTTGGCCTGTGATTGCATCATGGCATAGTGAGTTCACTCTCTTTAAGAAACTTAGGAATAAACTCCTCCCACCCTTCAGCCTTACAGTCCTAGGGAAGCAAGAGGCTGCAAACATAGGTTGTCCTTTTAGGCATGTTGCAGTGGCACATTGGGTATTTCCCATCTCTCACACAGAGTCCCCATCCACATTCACCGACCCACAAGTTTGAAGCCAAATTAAAAACCTGAGATTTCACTCTGAACATTTTTCAGTTTTCCTCAGTGACAAGCTACCTGGAGTCATCAATCGTGCTTCTGACCACCACATACTTGGGTATTTTGAGTGTACATTTTACATCATAGGGAGATGGCTATAAACAATTTCTGAAAAGAAGCCAAAGGAAGTGGGAAGGAGAAGAAAGGGACAGTTCAGGACTCCACCACTAGATTGAAAAAGAACACACAGCTTCAGAATGCAGAAAAGATTCAAGCTACAAAACAAGAAGGTTCTCATACCCCTGCCTGTGACCTACATTTTGCAATCTCAGACCACCAGATAATCCAAAAAGATGGATTACCAGGTTACATGTGGAAACAAAACAAAGTGCTGTGTCTATCAAACATCTGTGAACAACTACAGCACCAAAGAAATTGCAAAAGCATTCGGTATTCCTAATTACACACACACAATTCTATAAAAATCCTATATTCTTTAGTATGACCGCATGTGACCCATCACCAAAATGTGCACAACTTGCGTATCATGCATATTTCATACACCTAACAACCTATAAAAGCATGAACTAATAATTGAATCCTGTTACACTGACTTCTAATAAGTGTACTAGAACTGTGCAAAAGAAGACAACACAGTCCATTTATTCACAGGGGAATAATTCAGAAAGTAAATTGCTATATAACTAGATCTGCATCAATGACTAACTTTTGTCTACACTAAAGGTTGTATGCAACTAATTGGTTTAGCAACACCAACAATGCTGCATACTTCAAACCCAACTGCAACACTTACAACTGAAACCACAAACAATGAGATCCAGAGTAGCATGGTACCTTTAATTAAAGCATTTTAATGCTTCAAGTGGAGTAAAGATAACCTTAATATTAACTACATTAATACAAATGTATGTAGGGTACTCACAGGTGATTCCAAAGACACTGAATACCTTAAAAAGAGTAGCTTATGAAAGCTTACGCATACAACTTTCTAGGTTAACCAAAGTAGATGCATCACATTTGAAATCTAAGGGCTGGAACTTTAAAATGGTATTGACAGAGCAATTAAATTGATTTAGTCCAAACAGCACTGAGCTGAATCACTCTAACCACATTAGCCCCTCCCCCCCACCAAGTTCAAGACTGTAAAGATGTCTATGCCCTTTGAGGTAGTAATTTGCACACTTGTCACATAAGGTTGTTCAAGTTTGCATGACGTGGTGGACTGGCAAAGCATTGGGTGTTATACATCTCACTGTGTTGTCTAATCATTCACTTTGTTTATTTTCACCTGCCAACGTATATAAGCTCACAAAAAAGAAAAACCACAGGAAATTACATTTTTAGTAATTACATGTGGTCTGTAACGGTCTTTGTTATATGCAGATGTTGAAAGATTTTTATTGATAGTCGGAACACTAAGATGTCCATACTTGAAGTGACCAAGTAGAAAACATTACTTACCCAGTAAGCAATTGTTTGTGACATGTGATGCTGTAGATTCACATGCTCTGTATACTTCTGCCATCTCGTGTTTGGTCCAGAAGGCTACAAGTGTGATTTCTTTGAGAAGTCTTTCGGGCCACTAGGTATATGGACTGTGCTTCTTGCTTGTAATGCGCATGGGCATCGACTCCATTGTTAGATTATTTTCCTGCAGGAAAGGGAGAACGGAGTGTTTTGTAAAGATTAAGATTGTGATGTTCCTGCAAGTGAACATAGAAATAAATTTGAAGAGACTGCAACATCCACCAGCGTCTGAGGAGGGTGGGTGCATGTGAATCTACAGCACCACATGTCACAAACAGATGCTTACTGGACAAGTAACATTTTCAGTTTGATGGCATATGTGGCTGTACATACACATGCTCTGCATGCACTGTTAAGCAGTGACTCCCAACATTGTCTAACCTGTGGGTTATGCTCTGGATAAGTGTACGTAGCACTGTCTGTCTGACATTAGCTTACTGACATGCCAGAACATCCACACATTGTTTAGAGAAGGTGTGGACCATGTAGCTGCCTTACATTATGTCAGCTATGGGGAAGCTTCCTTTTAATAATAATAATTAAAAAGGCCATGGATGTTCTTTTTGTAAGAGTGGAATGTGCTGTAGGAGGTACAGGTAAGTCTTTTTACTTTAGCTTAACAGGTCTGGATACATTTAATAGTCCACCTGGTGATGCCAGATTTAGATATGGGTTGCCTTTCTGTGATGGTGAGCAAGAGAGACAAAGCTGTTTACTCTTTCTAAAAGTTTTCTTCCTATCAATTTAGAACATAGAAGCACTCAATGTGTAAAGTATGGAGAGCTCTTTTTGCAATGGAATCTGGTAGCGGAAAGAAGCTTGGCAATCCAATAGTTTATTTAGGTGGAATTGAGATACCACCTTTGGTAATAATTTTGGGATGGTGCAAAGAACTACTTTATCCTTATGTATTTGGCAAAAGGGATCTTGCTGGGTTAAAGCCTGGAGCTTCCCTTAGACACCTGAGTGAAGTGATAGTAACTAGAAATGCCACTTTCCAAGACAAGAATTTTAAAGGGCATGAATGTAAAGGCTCAAATGGTGGGTCCAGGAGTCTTGCGAGTACAATATTTAGGTTCCAAGAAGGTATTGGAGATATCATTAGCAGAATCACTAAAGTCATTCCTTAAAGGCTTTACTGACTGAGACCTTGGAGAGAAGAATGTTGTCTGTTTTGAAGGTTTCCAGCTATGGCCGACAAAATGTAATTTTGGGGACGTATATGCTAAGTTTGCTTTTAGCAAATGAAGGCGATAAGAAAGCATGCCTTGCACTGAAACTGTGAAAGGGTCCCAAACAAAAAAATTCCATTTTGCTGCACAACATGCTCTAAAACAGGGTCTTACATGCTTCCTTAAGAATGTCCATGCATTATTGAGGCAGGTTAAGGTATCCAAATTCTATGACTTCACAAGCCATATCTCAAGATTTAATCCCTCAGGATGTGGGTGTCTGATTTGTCTGTGGTTTTGAGTGAGAATGTCGGGCTGAGGGGGAAGCTTCTCATGAGGAACTGCTGATAGTTCTAAAAGAGTGGTGAACCACAGTTACCGGGCCATGTGGGGAGCCACTTGGAACAAGGAGAGGGATGTTTGCCTGAGCTTCCAAACTAGAAACAGAAGAAGAGGGAGAGGCAGGAAAGCATAGGCGAATATCTCTGACTAGTTAATCCATAGAGCATTGCCCTTACTCTGCGGGTGCGGGAACCTGGAGGCGAAGCGTGGGCTTTTTGCGTTTTCTTTTGCTGCAAGTAGGTCTAGTAAGAGAAGCAGGACTTGTATGTATAGTTCCTACTCATGGACTTGTTGTCGCATCCCACTGAGGAGGTTGGCAAAGGTGTTGTGTCTCTGGGAGATGTTCTGCCAGTTGGTGGATGTTGTGGCGAATGGTCCAATGCCAGATTGTCTGGGTTAGGCAAGAGAGCTGCAGAGAGTGTGTCCCCTCCCTGTTTCTGCACATAGTACATGGTTGTCATGTTGTCTGTGCTTTGTTGGCGAGGTGTGAATGCTTTCAGCACTAGTTGAAGAGCGAGAAGTTCAAGGTATAGATGTGCATATTGTGATGTCTGGGATCCCACAGACCCTGACCTGTGATTTCCTGAAGGTCAGAACCCCACCCTGTTTGTGAGGAGTCCGCTGTCAGAATGATGTGAGGGACAGGGTTGATGAAAGGACACTCCCTTAAGAAGTTGTTTTGCTCCAACACTGCAGGGAGCATTGGTGTGGTTGTCTACCAATAGTAGACCTTACATATGACCAGGTAATAGAGACCATTGGCATGCTAGACATTCCTGCAATGGACACATATGCAGGCACGAATTGGGGACTGTGGCAATGCAAAAGGCGATTGTGCCTAGAAGACTCAGGACACATCTGACTCAGACCTGATGATTGGGGCAAAAATAAGAAAGCTGTGTTTGAAAATGTTGTATCCTTGTTGCATTGGGATAAGCTAATCCCAGCTGTGTGTTCAGAACAGCTCCTAGATATGGTTGGATCTGAAGAGCCCGTCTATGAGATTCTTGAAAGATAATAGTGAAGCCTAGTTAACGAAGCAAGTCAATGATGACTTGAATGTCATATATAAGCAAAGTTTGAGAGAGCAGGCTTTGATAAGCCAGTCTAGATATGGGAAAATATGAATATTTTGTCTGCGTGAGCAGCTACCACTGGTAGACATTTTGTGAACACCCGTGCTGCAGTTGTTACTCCGACCAGGAGTAGTTTGAGTTGTTAGAGTTTGCCTGCAATTACAAATCTGATGTATTTTCGATGCACTGGGTGTATAGGGATGTGAAAGTAGGCTTCCTTTCAGTCTAGTGCAGAGAGAAATTTGTCTTTCTGAAGAAGTAGGATCACATCCTGAAGTGTTACCATGTGAAAATTCTGACTAGAGTTAATACATTTAAAGGCCCGAATTCTAGAATAGGCCTTAATGACCCGTCCTTTTTTGGGAATCAGAAAAGAGAATACACTACTGTTCCTTAATGGTATGGAGGAATGGGTTTGATGGCTCCTTTGTTTGAGAGAGCCTGAACTTCCTATTTGAGCAGAGTAATGTGTTCTGGAGAAAACATGCGAGGGCGAATGACTGGACCTTTGGAGCTCCAGAGAATAACCATGTTGGAGAATATGCAACACCCATTGATCTGATGTTATGTTTTGCCAGGCAGGGAAAAATTTGTTGTAGACTTACCCGTGGCAGGTGTTGAGTAGTCAGATTTAGGGGGGGGGTGCTCGGAGGATGCAGGGAATTAGAGATTGGAGTCACTGCTTTGTGCCAGTGGAGGAGCCACATGGGGAGGGTGTTTTGCCTCTACCTCTATTATGGCTTCCCTTGTAAAAACCACTAAAGAAGCCTCTAAGAGAGGATGAGTGTGCCTGGTCTTTCTAAGAGGACAAGGTGTTTGTGACTGTGGATTTGGAGGCAGGTTTATATAACAGCTGGCATAAGGGACCACGTGTAGCAGGGGTCTAAAAGGCACCCATCATTGTCCTTTTTTCATTCTTTTAAGCGCATTGGGCCCAAAAAGTGCTCCTTGTCAAATAGAACATTAAGGATGGTTTGTTGTACCTCAGACTGGAACACGGAAATTCCCAGTCATGCATACCAGTGCAAACAAATGCTAGCATTTATTCTTCTGGCGGCTGAATCAGCGGAATGTAGAGTACAGCGGATAGAGTTATTTGAAATAAGTGGCCCCTCTTCCTGTGCTCCTCTGGGAAGTATTGGAGGACCTCCTCCATATCATCCCAGTAGGCACAGTCATATCTTGCTTGCAGGCCCTGTGTGTTAGCTCTACGCCAACGGCTGGTGGCTTGGGCTGCAACCTGCTTTCCAGAGGCGCAGATAAGCTAGCTCTCCTTGACAGGAGGCAGAGCACTGCTAGCAGCTTCCGTTTGCTCGCTTCCTGGCACTGGAAACTACCAGTGAACTGGGAGATTCTGACCTCTAATAAAAATGGGGTCAGAGGGTGAAGCTTTGTATTTTTTTTCCTACATGCAGTGTGATGGTGCGTGCTCTGCCAGGATCTTTAAAAATGTCCTCTGCATGCCTCACCATTCCCTTTAGCAAGGGGGCTACTGTGGCCGGAGGAGAGGATTTTAACCCGTAGGGTGCCTTGGACGAGGTGATCTCGTCCAAGGCACCGGTTCCCGGGTGCCTTGGACGAGATCACCTTGTCCTGCACCAGGCCCACAGGGGGAGTGCTAGCGCTCCCCGTGGGCCCCGCACCAACACCCCCCGGTAGTGGATGGAAGGGGAATACCTTCCCCTTCCACCCCCGACCCCACCCCCGGCAATCTGATGACGTCAGCGCACTCACAGCGCGCCAACGTCATCAAGTATTGCCGGGATGCATTTGCTTCCAGCGCGTCGAGGGAAGAGGACTCCTAAGAGGTGAGTCCTTCCCTTTTTGGGGGTTTGGGGGGGAAAACAGACACGGGGGAAAGGAAAGGGTTTTTCCTTTCCCCCTGTGCCTGTTTTTCAGTGGATTCCTGCTCCACGATCGTGGGCAGGGCCCGCGATCGTGGAGCAGGAATCCCCACTAGCCACCAGGGATTTGTTTTAGTATTGTATTTTGGGAGCGTCCCCTTGGGCAAGGGTCGCTCCCATGGGGGCTATTTTTTTTTCCTATTTCGCCCCCCTGGGGGCAGATCGGCTGATTTTTCTGCCGATCTTCCCCCGGGGGGGGGGGAGGGGGCGGGTGCAAAAACCACTAGACAACCAGGGATTTCATTTTTCGTATGTATTTTGGGAGCGACCCCTTGGGCAAGGGTCGCTCCCATGGGGGGCTATTTTTTTAACCTATTTTGCCCCCGGGGGGGTCCGAAAACCACTAGACACCAGGGATTTGATTTTTGTAATGTATTTTGGGAGCGACCCCTTGGGCAAGGGTCGCTCCCATTGGGGGCTATTTTTTTAAATCCTATTTCGCCCCCCCCCCCCCCCCCCCCGGGGGCAGATCGGTCGATTTTTCGGCCGTTCTGCCCCCAGGGGGGTGGGGGGTGGGGGGGTGGGAGTGGTCCGAAAACCACTAGACACCAGGGATTTTCTTTTCTTTATGTTTTTGGGCAGCGACCCCTTAGGCAATTTTTTATATGTTTCGCCCCCCCCCGGGGCTAGATCGGCCATGTTTTTGGACGATCTGGCCCCCGGTGGGATCGAAACCCACTAGGCGCCAGGGATTGTGTGGTGTCTGTTTTGTGTGATTGGGGGCACCTCTTGGGCAAGGGTCGCCCCCCCAAAGTGGGGAAATTTCGTATTGGCTATCTCTGCCCCCCCCTTGGGGGCAGAAACCACCAATAGGCCAGGGATTTTTTTTTTGTTCCCCTTTTTTTGTTTTGTAGTGGGGGTGCCCCCTTTGGCAAGGGTCGCCCCTAAAGGGGGCACAGAGCTGTTGGCCATTTCCCTTGGGGGCAGATCAGCCAAATTAATTTACGCCTATCTGCCCCCTAGGGTTGGCAGAATCCACTTAGGCACCAGGGATTGTGTGTGTGGGGGGGGGCGGCATCTTTGGCAAGGGTCGCCCCCCAAAGGGGGCACATTAGTGATGGCCATTTCTGCCCACCTTGGAGGCAGATCAGCCTATTTTTGTTAGGCCCATCTGCCCCCAAGGGGGGGAAGAAGGCACCAAGATGTCAGAGATTATTTTTTTTGGTTCCCTTTGTTTTTTTTGTGCTGGGGGCACCCCCATTTGCCCCCTTTGGCAAGGGCCGCCCCCCCCAAACAGGGTACAGAGCTGTTGGCCATTTCTGCCCCACTTGGGGGCAGATCAGCCTATTTTTTTTTTAGGTCCATCTGCATCCTAGTGGGGCAGAAGCCACTTAGGCACCAGGGACAATTGCTAAGTTCTTGGTGGCGGGGTGTTTGTCAACTGGCGAAGTATTTGTATTTGTGATTATAACAGTTTATTTCTTCTTTTTGTTCTAGTTCAAAGCTTTTGTTTCCCTTGCTGTGGATCCTCGCGGTTTTGGCAGTAGTTGTCCTGCGGTTTGCATAGTTTCATGTTTTAGGTAAGTGAAAGCAATTTACTCCAAAGGAGCATTGTTGACATGCATGAATGACATGTTTGTAGGTGGTGTACTAAATGCAGTATTGTGTGTGAAATTGTCCTTAGATTTGAGCACAATGATATTTGTGTTGTCATATGTCCAATTTGCTTTTTTTCTTTGTAGTGGGATATCATTGGTGATTGCTGTGTCTGTGCAGAGTAGTTGCTGGTGAGTAGCTTTTTCAGGCAAGTGAGTGGTATAGTTTTTTAGTACATAACTCTTTGTGATAAAGCTACACTTTGTTTATTACTTATTTTAGTGCTAGTTGTTGTTGGCAATCAATTTGTTGTTAGTGAGGATCATGGCTAGTCGCAGA
This sequence comes from Pleurodeles waltl, assembly GCF_031143425.1. Classification (NCBI taxonomy): domain Eukaryota; kingdom Metazoa; phylum Chordata; class Amphibia; order Caudata; family Salamandridae; genus Pleurodeles; species Pleurodeles waltl. The sequence continues at coordinate 637,651,809 of NC_090446.1, read as the reverse complement.
GTGACCGCTCAGTAGGTTGTTGGCATGCTCTTTGAGTCGTCTTCAGACCATGATTACGAGACTGACTCTGCATCTGAGGCAGAGGAGGAAGTGAGAGATTCTGGCAGTGAGTTTTCTGTCCGAGAGTGTTCTTCTGATGAGGAAGCTACTCTCAGTGCAGATGAAGGGCCTGTGTTAGAGGAGGACATTGATGTGCCAAGAGTGCAGCAGCCTGGGGCTGAAGCGTTTCCCATTAGAAGACCTGACACCTGCATTGCCCCAAACATGGAGCAGCCACAGTTACCTGCATTTACTGGTCTCCCAGGGTGTAGAGTCAATACGGAAAACTTTTTGCCTGTCCATTTCTTTCACTTGTTTATGGACGATGTGTTTTTGGAAGAGATTGTGGAGCAGACTAATTTGTATGCAGAACAATATTTGAGGGACAACGCTGCCAGACTTAGGCCTCAGTCTAGAGCTACTCAGTGGGTTCCCACATATCTGGAAGAGATGAAAAAGTTTTTAGGTTTTACTTTTTTGATGGGGTTGATCAGGAAGCCGTCACTGGCTTTTTATTGGTCTACTAGTCCTTTGATGGCAACGGCTATATTTCCTGCAACTATGACACTTAATAGCTATTTGCTTCTTCTTCTCATGCTGCATTTTGTAGACAATGCTTTAGCCTTGCCACGAGATCACCCCGATTGTGACCGTCTTTTTAAGATTAGGCCTGTCCTTGATCATTTTGTAGATCGTTTTTCAGAGGTCTATGTTCCAGGCAAAGAGAAAGTGTGGACGAGCCTTTGGTCCTTTTCAAGGGGCGTTTAGTTTTTAAGCAGTACATTCCTAGTAAGAGGGCACGGTATGGGATTAAATTGTATATGCTGTCAGAAAGCAGTACAGGAAATGTGTATAATTTCCGGGTCTACACTGGTAGAGATTCCAGTATTGACCCTCCTGGTTCTCCGACCACTTTTGGAGTTAGCGAAAAAATTGTGTGGGAACTTGGTAGACGACTGTTTACCAAAGGTCACCATTTGTACTTAGATCATTTCAACACTGGAGTGCAGTTGTTCAAGTAATTGTTTAGAGTGGGCACTGTTGCTTGTGGCACAATCCGTTCTAACCGGAAAGGCTATTCAAGGGAGCTTGTCTGTAAAAAACTTGAGAGGGGACAGTGCAGTGCCTTGCGGAATAATGAGCTGCTAGCTCTGAAATTTTGAGACAGGAGGGATGTGTACATGCTATATACCATCCATGATGAGAGTACTTCCCCTGTGACTGTTTTGGGTCAGGTTGCGGAAGTGCGCAAACCTGCATGCATTTTGGACTACAATAGGCACATGGGTGGTGTTGATAGAGTAGATCAGAGGTTGGAACCTTACACTGCTCCTCGTAAGTCTTACGTGTGGTATAAAAAGTTGGCCCTACATTTATTTCATTTGGCAACTTTTAATGCTTTTATTGTGTTCAAGGATTGTTCACCTGAGTCGAGAATGACATTTGTTAAATTTCAGGAGTCAGTGATAGAGAACCTTATTGTGGTGGAACGGGCAAGAGTTCCTAGAGTAGAAGTGGTGGAGGAAGTGGCTAGATTGAAAGATCGCCACTTTCCAGATCACATTCCTCCCACTCCCAAAAAAGACTTGCCCACAAAGAAATGTAGAGTATGCGCCCAGAGACCAATCCGGAGGGAGAGCCGGATGTACTGCCCCGAATGCCCTTCAAAGCCTGGGCTGTGTGTGCCCGGCTGTTTTAGAAATTACTACACTAGGAAAAAATGTTGGGAAATACTGTGAGCGTACACTGCCTGTTTTATATTATCATATGTTCAGTTTCACTGTTGGCATTACTGTCATTTATTTAGTTAGAGCTTTTGTGTTTGTAGTTTTGTACTTATTTTATAATTAGTTAGTGGTTTCTTTGTTGTTTATAAACAAAAAAAAAGTGATGGCAGTGTGCGTGGGGTGGCGCTTGGCTGACGGTGTGCATGGGGTGGCGCTTGGCTGGCAGTGTGCGTGGGGTGGCGCTTGGCTGGCGGGATGCGTGGGGTGACGCTTGGCTGGAGGTATGGGCGGGGTGGCGCATGGCTGGCGGTATGGGTGGGGTGGCGCTTGGCTAGCGGTGCCAGCCAAACGCCAGTCTACACACTCATCTGCTGGTGTCATTGCTGTATCAGGCATGTGGGCGTATGAAAGTGATGGGCCCTTGACTGGCGCTGTCTGTCGATGCGAGTGTTGTAATGTGCTGGGCTTGTGGCTGGCGGCGTGAACGATCTTGTACATGTCATGTATGAAAGGTGTGTCAATGGACTGTAAAGCGGTTGGTGCCTTGCCGTGGCTTTACAGCTCACGAGCTGTGAGTCATTGGTTCAGTTTTTTTGGCCTTTCAGTTATTACCAGTGCATTTCACTTTTGTGAAATCTCTTGTTAACAAAATTTGATCTCCTGAACCATCACTCACCCTCGTGCCAAATCCAACCAGTATGTGTGGTAAAAATTTTAAAAACCTGCTCCGCTGAAATCAGGCGTCGCAGCACACTTGTGACACACTAGGTTTCTCAGGTGGGACCCCGATGATGAAGCATCCCACCAACTTGGTTGGTGGGTGAGGGGTCTTTTTCACATAACCTAAGTGCGTTTCTTTTCACAATTTTTGTGTTTGGCACATCACAGACGTATGTGGACACATCAAAATGATATATTACAAAACTACCTGTGTTTGGGGGGGAGTGGGCTCCTATGTTTTTGGTCCTGAGTGCGGCCTTCATCTAGGGAAACCTACCAAACCCAGACATTTTTTTTTAAACTAGACACCCCAAGGAGTCCGGGAGATGTGGCTTGCGTGGAACCCCAACATTTTCTCCTCTGCAAACCTCAAAATTTGCTTAAAAAGCATATTTTCCTGACTTTCGTTTGTACGATCACCGCTCCAGCACAATATTCCTACTCCTCAGGGTTCCCCTCAGTCTCCCAGGTAAAATGACACCTCACTTGTGTGGGTCCCCAAAGCAGAGTCAGCCTAAAGATGTATAAAAGAAGAATATGTGCTTATCAACTCGCTGTGCTATCCCCATAATCTCTACAAGTTTGTGGCCTTTTTCTGTTGCAGGCACCTGGCCCACCCACCAAGTGAGGTATCATTTTTATCGGGAGACTCGGGGGAACGCTGGGTGGAAGGAAATTTGTGGCTCCTCTCAGATTGCAGAACTTTCTGTCACCGAAATGTGAGGAAAACGTGCTTTTGTAACCAAATTTTGAGGTTTGGGAAGGATTCTGGGTAACAGAACCTGGTCAGAGCCCCACAAGTCACCCCATCTTGGATTCCCCTAGGTCTCTAGTTTTCACAAATGCACAGGTTTGGTAGGTTTCCCAAGGTGCCGGCTGAGCTAGAGGCCAGAATCTACAGGTAGGCACTTTGCAAAAAACACCTCTGTTTTCTGTCAAAAAATGTGATGTGTCCACGTTGTGTTTTGGGGCATTTCCTGTCGCGGGTGCTAGGCCTACCCACACAAGTGAGGTATCATTTTTATCGGGAGACTTGGGGGAACGCTGGGTGGAAGGAAATTTGTGGCTCCTCTCAGATTGCAGAACTTTCTGTCACCGAAATGTGAGGAAAACGTGCTTTTGTAACCAAATTTTGAGGTTTGGGAAGGATTCTGGGTAACAGAACCTGGTCAGAGCCCCACAAGTCACCCCATCTTGGATTCCCCTAGGTCTCTAGTTTTCACAAATGCACAGGTTTGGTAGGTTTCCTAAGGTGCCGGCTGAGCTAGAGGCCAGAATCTACAGGTAGGCACTTTGCAAAAAACACCTCTGTTTTCTGTCAAAAAATGTGATGTGTCCACGTTGTGTTTTGGGGCATTTCCTGTCGCGGGTGCTAGGCCTACCCACACAAGTGAGGTATCATTTTTATCGGGAGACTTGGGGGAACGCTGGGTGGAAGGAAATTTGTGGCTCCTCTCAGATTGCAGAACTTTCTGTCACCGAAATGTGAGGAAAACGTGTTTTTTTAACCAAAGTTTGAGGTTTGCAAACGATTCTGGGTAACAGAACCTGGTCAGAGCCCCACAAGTCACCCCATCTTGGATTCCCCTAGGTCTCTAGTTTTCAAAAATGCACAGGTTTGGTAGGTTTCCCTAGGTGCCGGCTGAGCTAGAGGCCAAAATCTACAGGTAGGCACTTTGCAAAAAAAAACCTGTTTTCTGTCAAAAAATGGGATGTGTCCACGTTGTGTTTAGGGGCATTTCCTGTCGCATGCGCTAGGCCTACCCACACAAGTGAGATATCATTTTTATCGGCAGACTTGGGGGAACATAGACTAGTAAAACAAGTGTTATTTCCCCCTGTTTTTCTCTGCATTTTTCCCTTCCAAATATAAGAGAGAGTGTTAAAAAGACGTCTATTTGAGAAATGCCCTGTAATTCACATGCTAGTATGGACACCCCAGAATTCAGAGATGTGCAAATAACCACTGCTCCTCAACACCTTATCTTGTGCCCATTTTGGAAATACAAAGGTTTTCTTGATAGCTATTTTTCACTCTTTATATTTCAGCAAATTAATTGTATAGAATGAAAACCCACTGCAGGGTGCAGCTCATTTATTGGCTCTGGGTACCTAGGGCTCTTGATGAACCTACAAGCCCTATATATATCCCCGCAACCAGAAGAGTCCAGCAGACGTAACGGTATATTGCTTTAAAAAATCTGGCATTGTAGGAAAAAATTACAGAGTAAAACGTCGAGAAAAATTGCTGTTTTTTCACATCAATTTCAATATTTCTTTTTTCAGTTGTTATTTTCTGTAGGAAACCCTTGTAGGATCTACACAAATTACCCCTTGCTGAATTCAGAATGTTGTCTACTTTTCAGAAATGTTTAGGTTTCTGGGAACCAGCATTGGTTTCATGCCCATTTCTGTCACTTACTGGAAGGAGGCTGAAAGCACAAAAAATCGTAAAAATGGGTATGTCCCAGTAAAATGCCAAAATTGTGTTGAGAAATTGGGTTTTCTGATTAAAGTCTGCCTGTTCCTGAAAGCGTGGAAGCTGGTGATTTTAGCATCGCAAACCCTTTGTTGATGCCGTTTTCAGGGAACAACCACAAGCCTTCTTCTGCAGCCCCTTTTTCCCATTTTTTTTTAAAAAAACGGAATTGTCACTGTATTTTGGCTAATTTCTTGGCCTCCTGCAGGGGGAACCCACAAAGTCTGGGTACCTCTAGAATCCCTAGGATGCTGGAAAAAAGGACGCAAATTTGCCGTGGGTAGCTTATGTGGACAAAAAGTTATGAGGGCCTAAGCAAGAACTATTCCAAATAGGTAAAAAAAGGCCTGGCACAGGAGGGGGAAAAGGCCTGGCAGCGAAGGGGTTAAAGAAAAAATCATCCTCAATCGGCTCTAAGGGCACTTGGTGGTAAGTAGCCACTCTACCAATAGGCTCCTGATAGGAGATGCTATCACCTGGGGTATATTGTCTGGCAGGGTAGACATCTGGATCAGTGTCAGTATAGGGATCCATGTCAGAAAATGACCATGGGTCTGTCTCTTGAGAAAAAAGGAGAGTGCCACCCCCTGTTCCCTGGTCACTTGCGGAACGGGGGGAGGAACCCCTGAGGGCTACAGGATGGTTAAAGGAGGGTGTGTAGCTGAATCTTTATCCATTCTGCTTGAACATCAATAACCTCCTGAAATAAAAGCTGTTTTTGAAGGTGTTGAAACAGCTTTGATCACTACATGGCCAGTCTGTGGCTGAACATGAAGGTGTCTCTGCTTGCTGTTGAGATGATGCTCTATGGAAGTGCTCAGCTCAAAAGACAGGGAAATGTTAGGTTTTTTTGCACCAAATTGCTCTTCTGTTTCAAGGTCAAAACAGTCAGTGCCGAGGCAGGTGCTTGTCTTTTCGGCACCAGGGTGGTCAGTGCCAAAGCAGCAGATGGGCCGCTGGCACCAAGATGTCGTGTTTAGGCTTTAATTTCAGTGTCGATCTTGATGGTGGCACATCCGAATGAGTCTTTTTGTGCCGACCACAGCCAGACAGCAGGGGTGGCCCAGTAGCATCTGCTTCAGTGGCAGGTGTTAATTTGGGGAAACTGGAGATCTTGCATCACCAGGACTGTGTCCCCAACCAGCTGAGCCTCCGACCCCCAAAAAAAAGACTCCTCCTCAGGCACCGAATCCTCGTGTACCTCTGCTTCTAGCTCAGACTCAACATCTTGTTCTCTGAAGATGTCCGGTGCTTCTTCAAACTCCTGTTTCTGCATCTCAACTACATGCCCTTTGACCCCCATAGGGTTTTCTTGGATAAAAAAAAAGAAAATTAAACTACAAGACTTGCAGTCCTCCTCTTTATGATCCGGGGGACCAACAGAGGTTGCAGACCTGATGCTGGTCAGTACGCAGAAACTTCATGTGGCACTTAGGGCAGAAAAAAAAGAGAGTCTGTTCCAGCATTCATTTTTTTGATTCGAAACAATAGCAGCACGAACAGACCCCGTCAGAGTACATTGATCAGACAGGAGATTGAGGGGCATATTTATACTCCGTTTGCGCCGAAATTGCGTCGTTTTTTTTAACGCAATTTCAACGCAAAACTAACTCCATATTTATACTTTGGCGTTAGGCGCGTCTAGCGCCAAAGTCCATGGAGTTTGCGTCATTTTTTTGCGTGGACACCTACTTTGCGTTAATTATATGCAAGGTAGGCGTTCCCGTCTAAAAAATCGACTCCGAGGCATGTGCGTCGGATTTATACTCCCGGGCAAAAATCACGCCCGGGAGTGGGCGGGTCAAAAAAAATTACGTACGGCCGCTTTTGCGCCGTTTTTTAGCGCCTGCAAAAGGCAGGCGTTAAGGGACCTGTGGGCTCTGAAGGAGCCCAGAGGTGCCCTCCCATGCCCCCAGGGACACCTTCTGTCACCCTTGGCCACCCCAGGAGGACACCCAAGGCTGGAGGGACCCATCCCAGGGACATTAAGGTAAGTTCAGGTAAGTGTTTTTAAAAAAAAAAAATTGTGGAATAGGGGGGCCTGATTTGTGCCTCCCTACATGCCACTATGCCCAATGACCATGCCCAGGGGACTAAAGTCCCCTGGGCATGGCCATTGGGCAAGGGGGCATGACTCCTGTCTTTGCTAAGACAGGAGTCATTTCTATGGGGGTTGGGAGTGAAAAAAAAATGGCGCAAATCGGGTTGAGGCGAAAAAATTGCCTCAACCTGACTTGCCCCATTTCTTGACGCCCAAGCCCCATATCCCCCTACGCCGGCGCTGCCTGGTGTACGTCGTTTTTTTTAACGCACACCAGACGGCGCCGGCGGCTAACGCCGGCTAACGTCATTCAATAAATACGGCGCCCGCATGGCGCTTCAGAATGGCGTTAGCCGGCGCTAATTTTTTTGACGCAAAACTGCGTTAGCGCAGTTTTGCGTCAAAAAGTATAAATATGGGCCTTATTCTCAACCCGAAGCGCAAAGAAAGCGCATTCATAAACAATACCGTTGGTGGGGGGAGGTTTCCCAAGAGTCCAAAAAGATGGGCTTGACCTGGAGAAAACAGAAACAGGTCCAGACAGCAGAAGAAAAACAATCGAACAATGGAGTCGATACCCATGCATGTTCCCACCAAGAGGAAGCATCATTATACCGCGTGACTCTAAAGACTTTTCGAAGAAAAACAACTTGTAACCTTCCAGCCACAACACTAGATGGTGTTGCAGAGCACGTGTATCTACAGCCACACATTCGATCAAACATTATGTTTACCTTTAGTACCAGCAGTCAACAGAATTATTGATTTATAGTTCATCCAAACTACCAGGGTCACATACATTGTAAAATTGTATTTCAATTGCATTTATATGGCACTTACCACCCTTTGTGAGGGAGTGAAGCGCTTTACACCAGGCAGCAAGCTGTTCTGAAACCCAAGGTTAGCAGTTAATCCAGTGGCTATAGGGTTAGTATTATGATGTTGAATGAACCAATCCATACAATAACTCTGGCTTCTTTGTGGTGGATTCAAAATATGGCAATATGGTGTGATCATTAGTGTGGTGGGGGAGAGGGGCGTGGGTATGTTTGTTTAGGAAGATGGCTTGTAGGAGTAAAGGATGGTAGAGGATATTTGGTATGGTTAGGTTGCAAGGATTATTTGTCAAAGAAAAGGCTTGTTTTAAGTTCTGAAACAAAATAAGACAATTTGCAGAAATACGGCAATAAAGATTAAGGCAAAGTCGTTACTTAATGTCAGCTGTGCCAGGCATAGGAGGCATGCAGTAGGAGGAAAGAAAGTTTTACATGCAAGTTTTTTGAAACATAGGATTTGTGATACTGCATGCAGATTAAGAAGAAGTATTTGTGAAAGGCCCTAGAGCACCACTTCCAGAAAGCTAATCAGCTACGAGGTTGAAAGCTTTAAGTAATAGCTGAGCTGGGCATGAATAAAGGGAACTATTGAACACATGAGGCTGCGCTCAAAGAAAGCACTAATTTCACGATCATGTCAACTTGAGAGAATAGAAAGGCTAAATAATGCAAGCACCAAAAGGAGTGTCTGACAATGCTGGAGGGAACATCTGCTGTTCACCCTTTAAAATGTGCCTCAAAGTATTGAGAGCAAAGTGGGATCTCTTTCTAAGTCCCTGGTTTACCCCAATGTAAGAGTTTATCCCCACTGAGATGTCCAACTTTATTTTTCACTTAAGAGGTGTGCATTATATTTTACGGATGAAATTCAACGAAACTTCAGAATATGTTGGTCCTTTTAGCCAAGTCTGATCCTGCCCGCAGGATCACAGTTCCCATACTGTTTTATGCATTTGAACCAATACTCTACAGACTTCAGTTGGAATCACCAACTTAAATATCAGTGGCAGGGATTCTCCCCCTCCCCTCCCCACACCCACGCCCTTTCACTAAAAACACTATCGTTCTCAGGTGGACGGTTCACAAAAGTCTGCATACAATGGAACTGCTAGTTACTCTAAGAATACACTTGCCAAAGCTGATAGTATGACAGCAGACCTCTTTGGATCTGCTATGGAATCCTCAACCCAGCTACATACTTTCAGAGACAATAGAAAGTGCCTCATAGTGGCAGGAAAACATACAAGTACAGAATTGGGAAACTGGAGAAAACAAACAAGTATACCTGAATGTCCAAAAACGAATTATGTAGGGCTCTGAGACATCTATTCAGCTATGATCAGTAGTGATGACAGGGCATCTTCACCCCCATAACTTTTCTTGCCCCCCATGCATATTTGCATATGAAACCTGCACACACTTGCTGAATTCAACAGTACGCACAAATTTGATATGCAGGTGCCAACTATTCAGCTAGCAACTCAGATGAGATTCTATTTAAATTAGTGAATATCTCACCGATGCTTGCAGTGCAGACTCCGTGGCCTCAGTCACTTCTCCTACCTGGCATTTTTATAGTGTGCCATAAAATCAGACACATTCTAAAGGTAATTTTTAACATAAAAAAATCTGGAAAATGTGAAGATAATCCAAAACAGCATAGGAAGTCAAATTCAGATTTCATTTTGGGGATTAAGACACTGCATAGACACCTAAGAGTACAACATGAGATGAAGGGCCACTGTGGTTCCAATTACCAGCAATGGCATTTCACAGTTTTCTTCTGTGTGTCTCTGCTGGAAAAGGAACAGTACTTATCTGCAGAAAATCTGCAAGGAAGTAGCGTCTGAGCAGGTTTACGCAAGCATCAAGATGACATTTGAGCACATTCTTGAGAGGGAATAGGAAAGGAAAAATGCAAGTAAATAAAGTTGCCTAACTGCAAAATGTTTTCTAGTCTTAGTTGAATACAACGAAGTTAACCTGATGGCTGAAGAAGGCTAACTGAGTAAGCTGTAGGAGCTGGAAGAAAAATTAGAATGATAGATCAATGAATGAAGAGCAATGGCTGAAAACGCTGCGAGTATTTTATGAATAAAAAAGTTTTAAACAGTTACTAATTCCAGATCCACAAAAAAAAGCTACATTCCATCTCCTATCAGACAAATTAAATAGTCAATAACTAGTCAAAAAAAACATTACAAGGAACGTCCAGCATCAAAATCAAATTTCCTGTAGAAGTCTCTGGCTGCTTAAAGTGACAAGGTGGGTTTTGTCTTTGTGATACAGGACAATAAAAAAATTAATAAAAAAAAAAAGAGTCCTTCTGTCTGTAGCAAATTACTTTTCTTTGCATTTGGCCTTCATGAGGTGGTGAAAGTGAAAAGGGGTCCAGACAGCAAGTTCTAAATGGTATGAACTTGAAACCCACTATCAATACTGGGCTCTTGGGTACTTTTATTACAGCGAGCAAAACAAATATTTTATATGCTCTATTTTGGAAGTTAGGGATGACTATGCACTATTTATGGAGATAGCGTGACTCACCACTCAAGGAAACAACTGACCTAAACAGTTTTCCATCTTAGCTTTCCTTTATTCACCATCTAACGATCTGCTCATATCTTCACACTGCAGGGCAAAAATGTTTTTAAAAAACATTAGTTGTATGGGTATGCAGACCTGTGTAAAGCAGACCCTTCAGAGAACCTGGGGAGACACCCAAGGAGTGGTGTCAGCAGCCAAAGGCGTTTTGGATACTTTTGAGGAAACTTATCTGCGCTATCAAATAGTAACAGAGTTACTACTATTTAAAAAAGAAAAAGTCATTTGAATATAAAATTAGCTACCCACACCAGAGGTTCATCCAACATTTCTGACACTTGGCAGGTCATCTTCCTTGCCTGTTTTACATGCACACAATACAGCTTTGTGTTAACAGCAAATACAACCTTACAAGAGATGTACATCACACTTACCCAGTGTACATCTGTTCGTGGCATGTAGTGCTGCAGATTCACATGCTATGCATATCTCTTCCGACATCTAGTGTTGGGCTCTTTTCGGAGTCACGGGATTGAATGACTCCTCCTCTCGGTTACAGTGCGTATGGGCATCGACTCCATTGTTAAGACTGTTTTCCCCACAAAGGGTGAAGGAAGGAGTGATAAGAGTATAAGAATATAAAGAGATGTCCATGTAAATGTATCTACATATGTACAAATTATAAACTTAAACGACTACAGGCTTCCGGGGAGGAGGGAGGGTGCATGTGAATCTGCAGCACTACATGCCACGAACAGATGTACACTGGGTAAGTGGCATTTTCCGTTTGATGGCATGTGTAGCTGCAGATACACATGCTATGCATAGACTACAAAGCAGTTAATCCACAAAAATAAGCGGTGGCTAGCCTGTAGGAGTTGAAGTTGTTTGTAATAATGTCAGTAAGACAGCTTGGCTAACATTGGCCTGTTGCTTTGAAAATACATCTACACAATAATGTTTTGTAAATGTATGAGGATTTGACCATGTGGCAGCTTTACATACATCAGCCATTGGTTTGTTTCCTAAGAATGCCATAGATGCACCATTCTTTCGTGTAGAATGTGCCCTAGGGGTGATAAAAAGTTGGCTTTTTGCCTTAATGTAACATGTTTGTATACTACTAACAATCCATCTTGCTAACCCTTGTTTGGAGATAGGATTGCCTTTATGTGGTTGCTGAAAAGCAACAAAAAATTGTTTAGTTTTTCTAAAATCTTTAGTTCTATCTATATAGTACATAAGAGCTCTTTTGAGGTCTAGAGTATGAAGGGCTCTTTCTGCAACTGAGTCAGGCTGTGGGAAGAAGACTGGCAATTTAACTGTTTGGTTGATGTGAAAAGAAGATACTACTTTTGGGAGAAATTTAGGATTTGTTTTAAGTACAACTTTATGTTTGTGTACCTGGAAAAAAGGTTCCTCAAGAGTGAATGCTTCTATTTCACTCACTCTTCGTAATGATGTAATAGCTACAAGGAAGGCAACTTTCCATGTCAAAAAGTGAATTTCACAAGAGTGCATGGGTTTAAACGGTGGGCCAATGAGTGTGGTAAGTAAAATATTTAGATTCCAAGAAGGAACAGGTGGTGTTCTAGGTGGAATAATGTGTTTTAATCCTTCCATGAAGTCTTTAATAACAGGAACTCGGAACAGAGAAGTGTGTTGAATAGTTTGTAGGTATGCAGATATTGCAGTAAGGTGAATTTTGATGGAGAAAGCTTAATTTGTTTTTTTGCAAATGGAGTAGGTAACATACAATATCCTGTATTGATGCTGTAAGTGGATCAATGTTTTTAGACTGACAGTAGTAGACAAATCTTTTCCATTTGTTAGCATAACATGGTCTAGTAATGGGTTTTTGTGCTTGCTTGAGTACTTCCATACATTCTGATGGAAGGTCTAGGTATCCAAATTCTATGACTTCAGAAGCTAAATTGAGAGCACTGGGGTTTGGGTGCCTGATTTGACCTTTGTTTTGTGTTAACAAATCTGGTCTGGGAGTTCGGAATGGGGTACTACAGACAGGTCTAGTAGTGTTGTGTACCAATGTTGACTTGCCCATGTTGGGACTATAAGTATCATGGGGAGAGATGTCTGGCGTAGTTTGCTGACTACAAATGGAAGAAGTGGGAGAGGGGGGAAAAGCGTAAGCAAATATCCCTGACCAATTGATCCATAGAGCATTGCCCTTGGATAGGGGATGTGGGTGTCTGGATTCGAAGTTTTGGCATTTTGCATTTTCGCTTGTTGCGAATAGGTCTATCTCTGGTGTTCACCACTTTTGAAAGTACTTTTGAAATACTTGGAAGAGAATCTCCCATTCGTGTGTTTGTTGGTGATTTCTACTTGAGAGATCTGCCAGCTGATTGTGTATTCCAGGAATGTATTCTGCTAACAGATGAATGTGATTGTGAATTGCCCATTTCCATATTGTTTGGGCTAGTAAGGGCAGTTGAGATGAATGTGTCCCACCTTGTTTTCTGAGGTAATACATGGTTCTCATGTTGTCCGTTTTTATCAGAACAATCTTGCGTTTGAGAAGGGGTTGAAATGCATTTAGGGCAAGAAACAGCCAATAATTCTAAATGGTTTATGTGAAATTTCTTCTGATTGGAATCCCATTCCCCTTGAATGGTACGGTTTTTGAGATGGCATCCCCAACCTATCATTTATGCATCTGTTGTTATTATGGTCTGAGACACAGGGTCTTGAAATTACCGCCCCTTCATTAGATTGCTGAGATTCCACCATTGAAGGGACGTGTGCGTTTGGCGGTCTATCAACACTAGATCCTGCAATTGACCTTGTGCCAGAGACCATTGTTGTGAGAGGCTTTGTTGTAAAGGCCTCATGTTGAGTCTTGCATGTGGTACTATCGCTATGCAAGATGCCATCATTCCTAGAATGTTTATGATAAATCTTATAGTGAATTGTTAATTTGGCTGTATGTGCGGTATGAGATTTTAGAAGAGTTTCCTATCCTTTATGTATTTGGATATGCTAGGGCTTTTTGAGTATTGAGAATAGCGCCTAGGTAAGGTTGTACTTGTGCTGGTTAAAGTTGAGATTTCTGGTAATTTAGAGAGAACACTAGTGTATGTCGGGTTTCTATTACATACTGAGTGTGTTGTTGACGTTGTGTAAAATTGCTTGATTTTATTAGCCAATTGTCTAGATATGGAAAGACGTGAATGTGTTGCCTTCTTAAGTAGGCTGCTACCACTGCTAGACATTTTGTGAACGCTCTTGGAGCTGTTTTGCCAAATGACAGAACTTTGCACTGGTAATGTTTTCCTGCTATGACAAACCTGAGGTATTTTCTGTGAGCTGTATGGATGGGTATATGGAAGTACACATCTTTGAGGTCTAAAGCAGTCATGTAATCTTGTTGTAGTAGTGGAATGACATCCTGCAGAGTTACCATGTGATAATGTTCTGACAGGATGTATAGATTGGGAGGCCTGAGATCTAGGATAGGCCTTAGAATCCCATCTTTTTTGGGACTGAGGAAGTACAGTGAGTATACTCCTGTTCCTTGCTGAGAGTGTGGGACCAATTTTATTGCTTGTTTTAGTAGTAGAGATTGTACCTCCTGTTGCAACAGAACGTTGTGTTCTGGGGACAATTTGTGGTAATGCGGGGGAATGTTTGGAGGGGTGGAAATTTATTCTAGGCAATAGCCATTGCGGATAATTGATAACACCCAGTTGTCTGTGGTGATGTTTTGCCAATGAGAGTGGAATTGTTGAAGTCTCCCCCCCATAGGAGATGTGTGGGGTGGAAGGGTGTTAAAGAAGTCACTGTTTGGATGGTGTAGTGGCTTGTTTTGAGCATTGGAACTTCCCTCTGCTTCTAAAATACTGTCCTCTATAGGATCCTCTAAACCCTCCTCTCTGATACAGTTGCTGCTGCTGTCCCTGCTTTGTTTGGGAGGTAGAAGCTTCAGAGGATTGTGGTTTAAATCCCCCCCCAAACCGTGGCCTGTGAAAGGAGCCTCTATATCGTGTGGTGTATAATGCTCCCATAGCTTTGGCAGTTTATAGTCTTTCCTCAGCTTCGCTATGGTCGTATCGACTTCAGACCCCAATAAGTGTTTATCAAAAGGCATGTTAAGTACTGCCTGTTGGATTTCTGGTTTAAAACCAGAAGAGCGTAATCATGCATGCCTTCTTATTGTAATGGCAGTTTTTACACTTCTTGCTGCTGAGTGCAGACCTTATCTGGTTGTTACTTATGGCCTGTCCTACTTCTACTACCTGTTGTGCTCTCTTTTGATGCTCTTTGGGAGGTGCTGTATGTGTTCTTGCATCTCATCCCAGTGGGCTCTATCATATTTGGAAGGAAATGCTTGCAAATTCGCTATTGGTTAGCGGCTTGTGTGTCTACTCTTGCCAGAGGCATCAAACTTTCTGCTCTCTTTATCAGGTGGAGGAGCATCCCCTGAAGATTGGCTATTAGCCCTTTTTCTAGCCGCACTCACCACCACTGAATCTGGAGGAACTTGGTGTGTGATGTAGTCTGGGTCTGTAGGAGCAGGTTTGTATTTTTTTGTCAATTCTTGCAGTAATTACTCTTGCTTTGACCGGCTCACTAAAAATTTGGTCTGCGTGTTTGACCATTCCAGGCAACATGGGAAGGCACTGGTATCTAGAGTGAGTGGAAGACAGTGTGTTGAACAAGAAATCTTCCTCTAGGGGCTCAATGTGCATAAGCACCCCATGATAAGCAGCTGCCCAGAAAACAACCTGCGTGTATGCAGTAGTGTCTTTTGGTGGAGAAGGCTTTGGGGGTACAAGTCAGGATTATTGTCTGGAATAGGATCTGGGTCATATAGATCCCAGGGATCCACTCCATTAGAGTATTGTGACTGCGTTGGAGAAAGCAAAGGTGGTGGGCTATTGTGTGGAGGTGAAAAAGAAAGCTGTGGAGAATGAGGAGAAGTAGGAACAGGTACTGGCTTCTCTTTTTGTTTTTGGATTTTTGCTGGGGGTTCAGCAGAGTCTAATTCCTCTTGAAAAGCCAGCTTTCTTTTAGTTTTTAAAGGAAGTGCTGTAATCATTCTGCCAGTCTCCTTGTGTATGTAGATTCTGGATATTGTCTCATCCATAACCTCCAATATAGGCTGAATTTCTGTGTCCTCACCAGAAGGTTTGTAAGATTCTTGCATTGGCTTCGAGGCTTGCTTGAGTCGGTTTAAAAGTCCTTGTTCCTCTGTATAAGAGACTTTCTTTGGTTTCCAAAGTTTGGATCTCTTTCGGTCCCAAAAATGAAGTCGGCTGTTTCGGCTCCGAAGCAGGGCCTCGAAGCTTCGACTCCGAAGAGTAAGGATGCTTACTGAAGTCCAAGGAAGAACTTTTAACTGACTTACTCGACTACGAAGTGGACGGAGGAGTGGCCTTTTTCGGCGCCGAGCCCGAAGGTCAGTTGACGACAGTCTTTTTTTGGGCCGAACCATGGCCTTCCGGCATTGGTGTACCCAAGACCTTCAGTACTTTTTTTTAATATGTGGATGTAGGGGCAGACCTATTCCTGTGCTGGCCAGCAGTGATAGGCGTATCTTCTTCCGATTCTTGGTCGGAGTCGGTATCTCAGATGGAGACTGCTGTCTGCACCTGTTCTTCCATGAAGTTGAGATGCTCTGTACTCTTAGACACCATCTCTAACCTTCAGGCTCTTTGATCTCTCAAGGTCTTCTTGGATCGAAACGATCGACAGGCCTCACAATCCTCTTCTCGGTGGTCCGGAGAAAGACAAGTTACAAACTAGGTGTTGGTCTGTATAGGGAAACTTTGAGTGGCATCGAGGGCAGAATCGAAATGGAGTCCGATCCATCAGGCTTCCACGCAGTAGGCCAGAGTCGTGTGCACGCGTCCAAAAGGGCAAAATCTATATTCAGACGGTACTATCAGTTTGAGACTAGATGGAACACGATCGAATCAATACAGACGATTAAATTAGTTTTCTAAAGTTTCCGATTCGAAACCTCGAAGCGAGAGGAAACACGCCCAAACCAGACAGCGGAAAGAAAACAATCTAACAATGGAGTAGCTGTCCATGCGCACTGTAACCGAGAGGAGGAGTCACTTGATCCTGTGACTCCAAAAACAGCCCAACATTAGATGTCGGAAGAGATATGCATAGCATGTGTATCTGCAGCTACACATGCCATTGAACACTAATATATATATATATATATATATATATATATATATATATATATATATATATATATATATATATATATATATAGGAAAATGACACTTACCCAGTGTACATCTGTTCGTGGCATGTTCTGCTGTAGATTCACATGCCGTGCATATGGATTCTGACATCTAGTGTTGGGCTCGGAGTGTTACAAGTTGTTTTTCTTCGAAGAAGTCTTTTCGAGTCACGAGATCGAATGACTCCTCCTCTTCGGTTCCATTGCGCATAGGCATCGACTCCGTTGTTAGATTGTTTTCACGTCAGAGGGTAAAGGAAGGAGTGATCAAGTATATAGGTATAAAGTAAGAGATGTCCATGCAAATGTAAATGTATATACAAATGTAGTAACTTAAATGACTACATGGTTCCGGGGAGGGTGCATGTGAATCTGCAGCAGAACATGCCACGAAAAGATGTACACTGGGTAAGTGACATTTTCTGTTCGATGGCATGTGTAGCTGCAGATACACATGCTGTGCATAGACTACAAAGAAGTTTGTCCTCCCCAAAAATAGCAGTGGTTAGCCTGTAGGAGTTGAAGTTGTTTGAAATAATGTTCTTTGGACAGCTTGACCTACTGTGGCTTGTTGTTGTGATAATATGTCTACACAGTAGTGTTTAGTGAATGTATGTGGTGTTGACCATGTAGCTGCTTTACACATTTCAGTCATTGGTATATTCCCTAAGAACGCCATTGTCGCACCTTTCTTTCTTGTAGAATGTGCTTTGGGAGTAACTAAAAGCTGCCTTTTTGCTTTGATATAGCATGTTTGGATGCACCTTACAATCCATCTTGCTAAACCTTGTTTTGCTATAGGATTACCTATATGTGGTTCTTGGAAAGCTACAAATAGTTGTTTAGCCTTTCTAAATGGTTTAATTATGTCTATAGATACATTAAAGCTCTTTTGATGTCCAAGGTATGTAGAGCTCTTTCTGCCACAGAATATTGCTGTGGAAAGAAGACCAGCAGTTCCACAGTTTGATTAATGTGAAGTGGTGATATGACTTTTGGTAAGAATTTGGGATTTGTTCTCAGTACAACCTTATGTTTGTGTACTTGAAAGAAAGGTTCCTCAAGAATAAAAGCTTGTATTTCACGTACCCTCCTTGAAGAAGTAATTGCTACTAGGGAGGCAACTTTCTATGTTAGAAATTGCAGTTGACATGAGTGCATTGGCTCAAATGGTGGACCCATAAGTCTTATAAGCACTATATTTAGATTCCACAATGGAAATGGTGGCGTTCTAGGTGGAATGATGCGATTTAAGCCTTCCATGAAAGCTTTAATGACAGGAACTCTAAAGAGGTATGTTGTATATTTTGTAAATATGAAGAAATTGCTGTAAGATGTATTGTTATTGAAGAAAATGCTGAGTTAGATTTTTGTAAATGAAGTAAATAACATACAATATCTTGTATTGATGCTGTAAGAGGGTCTATAACTTTAGATTGACAGTAATATACAAATCCTTTCCATTTGTTTGCATAGCACTGACAGTAGTGGGTTTTCTTGCTTGTTTAATAACTTCCATACATTCTGATGGGAGTTGTAAATATCCAACCTCTATGACCTCAGGAGCCAAATTGCTAGATTGAGTGCTTTGGGATTTGGATGTCTGATCTGACCTCTGTTTTGTGTCAACAGATCTGGTCTGCATGGAAGTTTGGAATGTGGTACTACCGATAGATCTAGTAGTGTTGTGTACCATAGCTGACATGCCCATGTTGGTGCTATGAGTATCATGTTGAGTGAAGTTTGACTCAACTGGTTGACTAGAAACGGAAGGAGTGGGAGAGTGGGAAAAGTGTACACAAATATCCCGGACCAATTGATCTATAGAGCATTGCCCTTGGATACGGATGTGGGTATCTGGATGCAAAGTTTTGTCATTTTGTGTTTTCGTTTGTTGCAAACAGGTCTATGTTTGGTGTTCCCCACTTTTGAAAGTACTTTTGAAGTACTTGAGGATGAATCTCCCATTTGTGAGTTTGTTGTTGATTCCTGCTGAGGATGTCTGCCAACTGATTGTCTATCCCTGGGATGTACTGTGCTAATAGATGAATTTGGTTGTGGATAGCCCATTTCCACATTTTTGGGGCTAGAAGGGACAGTTTGGATGAATGTGTGCCTCCCTGTTTGTTGAGATAATACATGGTTGTCACGTTGTCTGTTTTTATAAGAACATTCTTCTGTGGGAGAAGAGGTTGAAAAGCTTTGCGTGCCAGAAATACCACTAATAACTCCAAGTGGTTTATATGTAGCTGTTTCTGTTTGACATCCCCTTGTCTTTGAATGTTGTGATTGTTTAGGTGAGCTCCCCAACCAATCATTGACGCATCTGTTGTAATTATGGTCTGAGGCACAGGGTCATGAAATGACCGCCCTCTGTTTAGCTTGGTAGAATTCCACCACTGAAGTGACATATATGTGTGGCAGCTTATCAACACTAGATCTTGGAGTTAACCGTATGCCTGTGACCATTGTTGTGCAAGGCACTGTTGTAAGGGCTGCATGTTTATTCTTGCGTGTGGAACAATTGCAATGCAAGATGCCATCACTCCTAGTATTTTCATGACAAATCTTACAGTGTATTGTTGATTTGGTTGTATTTGTCAAATTAGGTTTTGAAAAGCTTGTATCCTTTGTGTGTTTGGATATGCTAGAGCATTTAGTACTGCCCCTAAATACGGTTGTATTTGTGCTGGTTGAAGGTGTGATTTTTGGTAGTTTATTGAGAAACCTAGTGTGTGTAAGGCTTGTATTACATAACGTGTATGATTTTGGCATTGTGTACAACTGCTTGATTTTATTAGCCAACCGTCTAGATATGGAAAGACATGTATATGTTGTCTTCTTAGGCAAACTGCCATTACTGCTAAGCACTTTTTAAATACTCCTGGCCCTGTTGTTATTCCGAAGAGTAACACTTTCAATTGGTAGTGTTTCCTTGAATGACAAACCTGAGATATTTTCTGTCGGCAGGATGGATGGGTATGTGAAAATACGCATCCTTGAGGTCCAATGCTGTCATAAAATCTGGTTTTTGTAGAAGTGGGATGACATCCTGTAAAGTTACCATGTGAAAATGTTCTGACAGGATGTAAAGATTGAGGGTCCTGAGGTCTAATATTGGCCTGAGGGTGCCATCTTTTTTTGAAATTAGAAAGTATAATGAATAAACTCCTGTTCCTATTTAGACTGTGGAACTAACTCTATTGCTTTTTTGGGAAGTAGAGATTGGACCTCTTCTTGTAACAGAAGTATGTGTTCTGTGGTTAGTTTGTGAAATTTTGGTTGTATAGTTGGAGGGGTGTTTATCAATTCTAGGCAATAAACATTGCGGCTAATTGATAGTACCCAGTTGTCTGTGGTAATATTTTGCCAATGTGTGTGGAACTGTTGTAGTCTTCCCCCCCCACAGGAGAGGTGTGGAGTGGAAGGGAGTGAGGGAAGTCACTGTTTTGGGTGTGTTGCAGGCTGCTTAGAGGTCTGGAATTGTCCTCTATTTCTGGAGTATTGTCCTCTGTTTGTGCCTCTAAAACTACCACGGTGGTACTGTGATTGGTAGGCTGGTTTTGGTAGAGAGGTTGATGCCTCTGAGGGCTGTGGTCTGAAACCACCTCGAAATTGAGGTTTATAAAATGACCATGGTGTAAAATAGAGTGCACCCATGGCTTTTGCTGTGTCGGAGTCTTTTAGTAGTTTCTAGATTACTGTCTCTACCTCTGGCCCAAAAAGATGTTTTTTGTTGAAAGGCATGTTTAACACAGCCTGCTGTATTTCCGGTTTCAATCCAGAAGACCGGAGCCATGCATGTCTATGTACAGTGACTGCTGTGTTAACACTCCTAGCAGCGGTGTCTGCTGCATCTAGGGCAGATCTTAATTGGTTGTTTGAGATGGCTTGCCCTTCCTCTACTACTTGTTGAGTCCTTTTTTGGTGTTCTTTGGGGAGATGCTGTATTATATCTTGCATCTCGTCCCAATGGGCTCTGTCATATAGAGCTAGTAGTGCTTGTGAGTTTGCTATCCTCCACTGGTTTGCTGCTTGGGACGCAACTCTTTTCCCCACAGCATCGAATTTACTGCTCTCCTTATCAGGAGGGGTGCATCTCTCGAGGACTGACTATTTGCCCTCTTCCTGGCAGCACTAACTACAACAGAATCAGGTGGTACCAGATGGGTGATATAATCAGGGTCAGATGGTGCAGGTTTATATTTTTCTATTCTAGGTGTTATAATACGTGCCTTTACTAGTTCCTTAAAAATATGATCTGCATGTTTCACCATGCCTGGGAGCATTGGGAGGCATTGGTACCTAGAATGAGTTGAGGATAAAGTGTTGAATAAAAATCCTCTTCTAGTGGCTCTGTATGCATGGTAACTCCATGATAGGCTGCAGCCCTAGATATGACCTGGTTATATACAGTACTATCCTCGCGTGGTGATGGTTTAGAGGGGTAGCTGTCTGGATCATTGCTTGGGATGCGATCAGGGTCATAAAGATCCCATGGATCCATAGTGTCCTTTTGTGAATCATATGAATGAGTGGGGGAATGCATTGGTATAGGGCTGGTGGGAGGAGAGGTAGGTAGGTGTGGAGAATGAGGAGGAGAAGACTGAGGAGGTGGTGGTTTCTCCTTCTGTTTTGGCACTTTAGCTGGAGGCTGCATAGTGTCCAGTTCCTCCTGAAATGCTAGCTTCCTCTCTGTTTTTAAAGGAGGTGCTGTGAGAATTCTTCCTGTTTCTTTATGGATGTGGATCCTGGATTGCCTTTCATCCATAATTTGCAGTATTGGTTCTACGTCTAACTACTCTCCTGAGGTTTTGCGTCTTTAAGTCTTTTTCGAAAGTCCATGTTCCTCTGTATATGTTGGCTTTTTCAGCTCCGAAGCGTGTTTTTTCTGGATCGAAAAAGATGAGGACGAGGAAGGTTTCGGCTCCGAAACGGGTTTTCTTATTTTCAACTCCGAAAATTGGTGTTTACCGGAGTCTGAAACTGAGCTTTTTGTTGTTTCCGAGGTGTGGCCATTTTCGGTGCCGAACTGTGGGGGGGGGGAGATCAGTCACCAACAGTCTTTTTTCAGGTTGAGCCATGGCCTTCCGGCAGTGGCGTACACAAGGCCTTTTGTTTTTTCTTTTGCAGGGGCAGATGTACTCACATGTTGTCCGGCTGTGACTGGTCAGTCTTCCTCTGACTCCTGCTCAGACTCTCGGACTGAGACTGCTGTCTGCATTAATTCTTCCTCTTCTACATCAAAATGTTCTCCGCTCTTCAACACCATTTCGAGCCTTCTTGCTCTTCTGTCTCTTAAAGTCTTTTTCGATCTGAAGGATCGACAGGCCCCACAATTTTTCTCCCGATGGTCTGGAGAAAGGCAGAGGTTGCAAACCAGATGCTGGACTCTATATGGGTACTTCACGTGGCACAGAGGGCAAAATCGGAATGGCGTCCGATCTATGAGGCTCTCCACGCGGTCGGCCAGAGTTGGGCGCGCGCACCCCGAAGAGCGAACAAAGTTGTTTCCCGGTGGTACTGCTGTGTCGATGGAAGATTATTAACCCGATCGATACGAGACTGTCAAAATGAAAGTTAACGTTTTCTGAATCGAAATCTTGGAGCAAGAAGGAAACACGTCTGAACCCGACGGCGGAAAGAAAACAATCTAACAACAGAGTCAATGCCCATGCGCAAAGGAACTGAAGAGGAGTCGTCACTCGATCTCGTGACTCGAAAATACTTTTCTGAAGAAAAACAACTTGTAACACTCCGAGCTCAACACTACATGTTGGAATCCATATGCAAAGCATGTGTATCTGCAGCTGCACATTCCATAGAACATATATATATATATATACACATATACATATACACACACACACACAGAAAATGTCACTTACCCAATGTACATCTCTTCGTAGCATGTAGTGCTGCAGATTCACATGCTATGCATGGATTCCACCATCTAGTTTTGGGCCCGGAGTGTTACAAGTTGTTTTTCTTTGAAGAAGTCTTCTTCGAGTCACGGGATCGAGTGACTCCTCCTCTCAGCTATAGATCACATGAGCATCTACTTCTTTGTTAGATTGTTTTCCCCCAAAAGGGTGTAGGAAAGAGTGAGAGTGAAAGAATGTAAATGTGCTACAAAATGTAATAAGTAAATAAGATCCATGCAAATTTAAATAATATATATATGTAAAAGTAAGAAACTGCAATGGCTACAGGCTTCCGGGGAGCAGGGAGGGTGCATGTGAATCTGCAGCACTACATGCAGATGTACACTGGGTAAGTTACATTTTCCGTTCAATGGCATTTGTAGCTGCAGATACACATGCTATGCCTAGACTAAAAAGCAGTCCCCCCCCCCCAACAAAAAAAAAAGAAGCAGTGGCTAGCCTGGAGGAGTGGAAGTAGTTTGAAATAATGTTTTTAGTACAGCTTGACCAATATTGGCCTGTTGCTTTGAAAATACATCCAAACAGTAATGCTTTGCAAATGTATGTGGTGTAGACCAGGTAGCAGCTTTGCATATGCCTGCCATTGGGATGTTCCCTAAAAAAAAAAAAAAATCCATAGAAGCACCTTTTTTCCTAGTGGGATGAGTTTTAGGAGTTGTCAAAAGTTGTCGTTTTGCTTTAATGTAACATGTTTGAATACATTTTACAATCCATCTAGCTAATCCTCGTTTAGAGATAGGATTTCCTTTATATGGTTGTTGAAAGGCAACAAAAAGCTGTTTAGTTTTCCTAAACTCTTTTGTTCCATCTACGTAATACATTAGAGCTCTTTTAAGGATCTAATGTGTTACGTAATGTGAAAAGGAGACTATCTTTGGCAAGAATTTTGGATTAGTTCCAAGTACAACTTTATGCTTGTGTAAGTGGAAAAAAGGTTTCTCGAGTGAATGCTTATATTTCACTAACTCTTCTTTATGAAGTAATTGCTACTAAGAAAGCAACTTTCCAAGTTAGAAATTGAATCTCACGAATGCATGGGTTCAAATGGTCCCCCCCATTAGTCTTGTGAGTACAATGTTTAGATTCCAAGCAGGAACTGGTGGGCTTCTTGGTGGAATAGTACAGTTTAGTTCTTCCATGAAGGCTTTAATTACTGGAACTCAAAGAAAGTTGTCTAGTTGTAGGTTTGCATGCTTGTTTGAGAACTTCCATACATTTTAATGGAAGTTGCAAATATCCAAATTCTATGACTTCAGGAGCCAAATTGCTAAGTTGACTGCAATGGTGATTGGGATGTCCCATTTGACCGTTTTTTTGTGTTAGCAAATCTGGACTGTTTAAGAGTTTGCAGTGAGGTACTACGGACAGATCTAGGAGTGATGTGTACCAATGTTGTCGTGCCCACGTGGGGGCTATAAGTATCATGGTGGAGAAGTTTGACATAGTTTGTTGACAGGAAATGGAATTAGCGGGAGAGGGGGGGAAAGCGTAAGCAAATATCCCTGACCAGTTGATCCATAAAACATTGTCCTTGGACAGAGGGTGTGGGTGCCTGGATGCAAAGTTTTGACATTTTGCGTTTCCTTGTTGCAAAGAGGTCTATTTCTGGTGTCCCCCACCTATGAAAGTACTGTTGAAGTAACGGAGCGTGAATTTCCCATTTATGTATCTGTTGGTGTGTCCTGCTTAGCAGGTCCGCTAGCTGATTGTGTATTCCTGGGATGTATTCTGCTAGTAAGTAAATGTGATTGTGAATCACCCATTTCCAAATTGTTTGGGCTATAAGGAGCAGTAGAGATGAATGTGTCCACTTGTTTCTTCAGATAATACATGGTTGTCATATTGTCTGTTTTTATTAAGACAGTTTTGTGTTTGAGAAGAGGTTGAAATGCTTTTAGGGCAAGGAACACAGCTAACAATTCTAAACGGTTTATGTGATAAGTTAATGTTTTGAGTTCCATTCCTCTTGTATGGTTAGGTTGTTGAGATGAGCTTCCCAACCTATAAATGATGCATCTGTTATTGTGGTCTAAAGCACAGGGTTCTGAAATGACCACACCTTCATTAAATTGCTGCAATTCCACCATAAAAGGGACTCATGTGATTGGCAGCCTAACACTAGATCTTGCAATTGACCCTGTGCTTGTTGACCTTGAACCATTGTTGCGAGAGGCACCGTTGTAGTGTTCTCATGTTTAATCTTGCATGCGGTACTAATGCTATGCAGGATGCCATCATTCCCAATAGTCTCATGATAAACCTTACCCTATAATGTTGATTTGACTGCATTTGTGGTATGAGGTTTTGGAAAGCTTGTATCCTTTGTGTATTTGGATAGGCTAAGGCTTTTTGTGTACAGAGAACAGCACCTAGGTAAGGTTGAACCTGTGCTAGTTGAAGATGAGATTTTTGGTAATTGAACCCTAATGTGTGTAGGGTTTGTATTGTGTATTGAGTGTGTTGTTGACATTGTATAATAGTGTTTGATTTTATTAGCCAATCGTCTAAGGATAAGGAAAGACATGTATGTATTGACTTCTTAGGTAAGCTGCTACTACCTCTAGACATTTTGTAAATACTCTTGAAGCTGTTATGCCGAATAGTAGAACTTTGAATTGGTAGTGGTTTCCCGCTATCACAAACCTTAGGTATTTTCTGGGAGCTGAATGTATAGGGATATGAAAATACACATCTTTGAGATCTAATGCAGTCATGTAATCTTGTTTTTGTAGTAGTGAAATGACGTCCTGCAGAGTCACCATGTGAAAGTGTTCTTACAGGATATATAGATTTAGTGGTCTGAGATCTAAAATGGGTCTAAGTGCTATCCTTTTTGGGAATGAGGAAGTATAGCGAATTTACCCCTGTTCAGTGTTGAGGTTTTGGAACTAATTCTATTGCCTCTTTTAGTAGTAGCAATTGTACTTCTTGTTGTAACAGAACATTGTGTCTGTGATTACGAGCAGGAATGTTTGGAGGACTAGATATCAGTTCTAGGCAATAACCATTGCGGATAATTGAAAGTACCCATTGGTCTGTAGTAATATTTTGCAATTGAGAGTGGAATTGCTGCAGTCTACCCCCCACAGGAAATGTGTGGGGTTGTGGTATGCTTAGGAAGTCACTGCTTTGATAGAGTGGTGACACTTTTTGAGGCCTGGAATTTTCCTCTTGCTCTGAAGTGTTGGCCTCAAGCCTTTAAATGTTCCTCTTTGGTATTGCTGTTGGCCTTGCTTAAGTTGGGAGGAGGAAGCATCTGTAGATTGGGGCTTGAAGCCTCCTCTAAAATGTTGCTTACGAAAAGAGCCTCTATAAAGGGGTTGTGTACAGAGCTTCCATTGCTTATGCAGTGTCTGAATCTTTCCTGAGTTTTTCAATTGTTGTGTCAACCTCAGGACCAAATAGGTGTTTTTTAGTCGAATGGCATATTTAGTACTGCTTGATGTATTTCTGGCTTAAAACCAGAAGATCTTGACCATTCATGTCTACATATGGTTATAGCAGTATTTATGCTCCTAGCTGCTATCTGCAGCATCAAAAGCAGACCTTATTTGGTTGTTGCTTATTGCCTGACCTTCTTCAATGATTTGTTGAGCCCTTTTTTGATGTTCTTTTGGCAGGCGCTGTAACAATTCCTGCATTTCATCCCAGTGTGCCCTGTCATATCTTACTAGCAAGGCTTGTGAACTGGCAATGCACAATTGGTTAGCTGCCTGTGTAACTAACCTCTTACCAGCAGCATCAAACTTCCTGCTTTCTTTGTCAGGTGGAGGGGTATCACCTGAAGATTGACTAGGGACCCTTTTTCTGGCAGTGCTGACAACAGTCTGGTGGTACGTGATGCAAGCTGGGTCTGTAGGTGCAGGCTTGTATTATTTGTCTATACGTGGTGTTAAAATCCTAGCCTTAACCGGTTCTTTAAATATTTTATTTAATCTGCATGTCAGGCAACATTGGCAGGCACAAGTATTGTGAATGAGTGGAGGATAGTGTATTGAAAAGGGAAACCTCTTCTAAAGGCTCCCCATGTATAAGTACCCCATGGTACGCAGCTGCCCTTGAAATTGTAGCGTAGGCTCTCATTATCTTAATCAGTACTACTGGATTTTGAGCAGCAAGATCGTCCACGATGTGGGGGCCTAAGTCTGACCCATGGTGGAAGACGCTTGTCACTCCAAATCCGGGCTTTGCCCCGGCTAACTAGCAGTGCCTCATCTCTCCCGAATGGTAGAGATGATTGGGCAGCCGAGCGCATGACGTTTCAGTACTTCTCAGGGAAGTCGTGGTCACTCAGGTCACAACCGGTTCTCTCATACGCAGTACAGTCTCATATATAAATGACAATAAAGGCAGTGTAAGTTTTAAAGATTGGTTTAATAAAACAACTGCATTTTGGATAGCAAAGTATGAGCTGCAATAACCAGAACTACACAACACAGTAATATTAAAATAGTGACAATGAGAGTGAAGCACAAGAATAAGGCTATCATAGTGCCACTAGATTATTCTCTCTCTAAGTTATATTTTGAGCACAGCATGTTAAGCTCTAAGCCTGCCTTTCAGGTTCCCCCGGGAGGACATCAAACCGCATACCTGAGCAAAGGCCTGTAATGTGCATCAGCATCTGCAACGGGGCATTCAGCTTTCAGTTGTGGTTCCCTGGCTGGAATCTCCCGCTTGACGTGTACTAGGACTAGAAAGTGTTTTTATTAACACGCAGATGTTCTAAGAAAACGTCCCTACGTAAGGATGTGTATTTTCTACGAATGCTGGAGACTAAACTTCTACCACGTTTACCGGCAATGTACCAGACTGTAGCCTTGACTGAAGCACAGGGCGCTCAAGAATGCATTATTTGAGAACATAGTGCTGAACTAAGCTAAACAGTGTGATAGAAGAAATTAAAACAAGACCGTAAAAACTGGTTGTTGTGAAATAATGCGAAGCTGAATAAAATATATCTAGGGCAAAGTGCACAGCAGCTCTAGTATGTTAAACTAACGTGCATGGAGCTATACATAAAATGGCTACACAACACCCTCCCCTTGTCGGTAGAAAGTGGTTCAAGCCAAAGCTAAAATGCCCTAATCTAAAATTTATGTAAAACCCTACTTAATTTTGACAAGTTAAGAGTTCACAAGAGCATATTACTTGACAACTTGTAAGTGAGCATGCGGCTTAGTGCCGAATTATAAGAAAAAATGTCAATTTAAAACTGTTCCAAATTAAGCACTAGTCATGGAACGTAGGAGATCATCCACTTCGGCAGATGACAAATCCGGTAAATCCACGCCAAAAACAAGTAAGGAGCAGGTGTGTTCCATAGTCCCACTATCAACCACGGCGTCATCCCGTGCAGTGCCCATTAACGAGTCGATGTTAACTTCCTCCAGGAAGGGTAGCACGTAATCAGTTTCTCTCAGCAAACGCAGCCTTATTGCGCATGTCTGGTAATGAACCCTCAACAAGAACATCAACAGATCAGCATCAATCACTGAGGGGCGTTGCTGTGAAAGACAAACTTCTAGTGCCTGTTCAAAGGAGCACCAAAGGCACCGAAACACAGGCTGCACACAATCCAAAACCGGTCTGAATGACAGAGACCAGTCACACCCCAAGTGTTCCAGGAGTGTTGCTCCAAACTGCTGCATCATGCGTTCACGACACAGCTGCGCTGATGGGAGCACCTTCATTTGTCCTTGTTGCGGCGGGACAGCCATTGCTAAAAAAAAAAACAGCAACAGCAAAATGCCGGCTAATAAAGCCAAAGTTATTGGAAATCCCCCGAAAAATACTTCCAAAAATTGAGTGAATAGCCGAAGGTATCAAACCAAATATAGAGGAAAAGGTGTGAACAAAACCAATACCAACAGCTTTGAAAAAAATGTGCTAATCCAGCCGTGCTGGACGCATTAAATATACGTCCCACGAGTTCACCAAAGTGTCTAGGTCTCGCGTACAGATGTAAGGGCCACATGCTTCTGAAACAATAAAGCCTTGAGTCTACTCAACTTGTCAAAATTCATCTTGGAAGTAGCAATATGAGGCCAGATGTCAGCTACCTCCCTTAATTTAGTGGGGGGGGGGGACAACATGTTCCCGCAGCATGTAACGACCTTAGAGACAGAAACAACGTAAACTATTTCGGCCCGCATGCCACAACAGTCTTCACTATTGAGAAGGACGTAGCTGCCGTTTGAAAGTACCTGGAACGTGCGTTTAATCAAGGGAACTGGAACTCCCTTCATATAGCAAGCCAAGTTTGCAACCGAGGCAATACACACCCCATGCAGGGACAGCTGCTTACAAATCATCGAATGGCTGACTGAAGTCTTGCATTCACTACCGCTAAGAAAGACCTCTTTCATGCCATTGAGACATTTGTACGAGAAGGGAAGCTCCCACACCTCATGGATGTAACTATCTCCCAACTTTTCATATCTGCCTACCGGAACGTGTTTCAAACAAGAAGTGAATTGTTATGTTGAAATAGGCAGATTAATAACCCCGTGTATTAACCACTCTGCCGAAGGAATCTCGGCCACTGTAAAAGGCAGTCTTTCTATCTTTTCAATGTTAAGCATGACATAAGTCGCTTCTTTCTTAGCCATTAGTTGTTGTTGCCGCATCAAATTAAAGGAAAAAAATATTTCACTGGCACTGATGTGCTGCCATGGAACGCGACCCGCCTTCAATGTCTGAAGTGTCCAACCCAACTGCATAATGGACCTGGTCTGACTCTGTCCATGATATAAAGAAGACATATCAGATCGTATAATGTCTATAGCAGAAGAAACAATGATGTTAATTGTATATATCCGGTCGGGCAAGGTGTGAATCCCATTATCCACAACAGCTAATGCCTTTTTCAAGTTTTCCTGATCTATTTGCCTTAACCGGGATGCAGCCTCCTGTTGGGAAAGTTTCCATATTTCATTTTATACTTCATACAAGAAACGCTTCCTACGTGGTATCTTGGGGCCTGACAAAAAATCTTATAAGTCAGTGTTGTTAGACAAGAGATTAAGGTGCGCTTTAACCGCATCAAGTGAGGACGATTTTAGCCACTGTTGGCACAATTTTCCTACACTATATGTTGTATTTATGTCAGCATGTTCTGGTGATATATAGCGAGGGTCTGGCCTACTTGTTTGGAAAACCCCCCGAGGAGGTGACAAAACGTTGATGACACCCGTTGGTATCTATGGGCCACAATAACCACCACCTGGACATGTCAGTGAAGCATTAAACGTGCCATTCTGGACCCACCCATTAAGCTTGCGTATGGTTGAATTTGTGTATTTTTGCCAGTTGTCAAATTTTGCAGGGGAGGGAAAACTGGGCATATTTAATTCTCTGATTGCTGCTAAGCCTAAAAAACTTGTTTGTTGCACTGTTTCATTTAAAAAAAACATTTGAACAGGGATGAGACATGCTCTAAACAATATTTCTGTACCCTTGGTCTGCCAATTTTTTGTTCCCCAAACACTTTTCAAATCAATATATTTGGACCAATATTCATAACCTTCAATTGATAACCGGGAAACAAAGGATTCCGAATATATACATTTTGTGTTGGTCAGTAACATATGTATGTCCTGAGTTGGAGTTACTTTAAAATAATATGACTCAGCATTTTTTTGACGATGCCCAGAAAAGTACGACAATTTTTCAGAATACGTTTTTGAACTCCCTTGTGGTGGAGTTGGACAATGTTCCCATTGTGTGTAATTAAATATCGTCTTGGGACTACTCGCTGTATGTATGAAGTGGTGCACATAATAATTATAGCAAAACATATCACCATAATTTTCTTTAAACTGGTAAACATCTTCATTTTCATAGACAGTATAATATTGCAATTCTGTCATCATAGAATCAACTATTTTCACATCTCAATCATCGGACACAATTCCTGGTATGACTATATAATTCATAGATAATTTTAACACATACGGTATTTGGATAATTTCAGTGGGACCATATATATTAAACATTACTTTGTCCCAAACAATCCCATCAGGAATTGGTACTGCGGAAATGTTCACAAAGGATAAGTCTCTTTGGACCTTATGTGATGAAAAATGTAGTTTAATAACCTCCTCCACCTGTTCAACCGCTGATCTCTCGCGAAGAAAATGACCATGTATCAGCAAGAAAAAGGTAATAAAACCAATCCAAAGCAGAAAGGCTAGGACAGTCAAAGAAAGCCATACATAGTTCCATGAAAAAACAAAATGTGTCTTTAAGCCAATGTATTAGCTTACGTGCACCTGACAGGTCAGCTGTCGAAGAGGCAAACGAGTCCGATAGACCGTCGTTGAAGTCGGCAAAGTAACCAGAGGCAGTTCGTTCAAATGGCGTAGCCGTGGTCAATGGTAGAGTTGGTGTTTCCTGTTGCGGTACACTATAGACAGCACCATCCGTCTGGCTAGTAGTCGTGGTGACTTGATCAAGCATTTCTAAGGCAAGATCATCATTCACCCTCCCCAAGCTCGGAGAGGTACCAGTGTTGGTATAAACAACTTGAAGCGGAACTTCTTCTCCAGTAGTGAGAGGGATTCGGGAACTACTGGATGTTCCTCTTGGTCGGCTGTGCAGAATCGGCCACATGTTGTAGTTTGACATTGTCAACTGAAACAAAGCGATGTTCTTTGGCACCTGGCAACGGTGGTAGAATGACAGTTCTGGTACCGTGTATCCCCAATACAGGGACTGTTGCCCGCTAAGGGGGGCCAAATTCTTTTTTCACTGCAACCTTTTCACGTACAAGATCCCCAACCCTGGGAATCCAGCCGGTAGACGTTACAGGCACATCCTTAATTCCTGTGGGGGGAGCACTTTTAGAAGAGTTTTCCTTACGGAACTGCTGTAATTCCTGTAAAACAGTGACACGATCATTTATGTCAAAAGGGGTTTCTGCTGCCTCCACGCCAGGACCATCAAGATCCAAACAAACATTCGTGTTCCGAACAGGCACTCATATGAAGTACAACCCCCCAGGGACCTTCTAGGCAGGTTATTTAGTGCTCTCTGAACTCCATACAGGTGGGATAGCCAACTACGCCCCGTAACTAAGACTCTGGCTGTTAAGGATTGCTTTAAATTGCGGTTTAATCACTCCACAACACTATTTCCCTCGGGATGAAATGGGGATGAGTACTGCAGTTGGACCCCCAAAGAAGCCATGGTGTCCCTGTAGGAAGTTGGCTCTGTATGCACTATTTCAAAGTAAGGAATAGTATGCACAGAGTCCAAGGGTTCCCCTTAGAGGTAAGATAGTGGCAAAAAGAGATAATACTAATGCTCTATTTTGTGGTAGTGTGGTCGAGCAGTAGGCTTATCAAAGGAGTAGTGTTAAGCATTTGTTGTACATACACACAGGCAATAAATGAGGAACACACACTCAGAGACAAATCCAGCCAATAGGTTTTGTTATAGAAAAATATATTTTCTTAGTTTATTTTAAGAACCACAGGTTCAAATTCTACATGTAATATCTCATTTGAAAGGTATTTCAGGTAAGTACTTTTGGAACTTTGAATAATTACAGTAGCATATATACTTTTCACATAAAACACAAATAGCTGTTTTAAAAGTGGACACAGTGCAATTTTCACAGTTCCTGGGGGAGGTAAGTTATTGTTAGTTTTAGCAGGTAAGTAAATCACTTACAAGTCTCAGGTTTGGGTCCATGGTAGCCCACTGTTGGGGGTTCAGAGCAACCCCAAAGTTACCACACCAGCAGCTCAGGGCCGGTCAGGTGCAGAGGTCAAAGAGGTGCCCAAAACACCTAGGCTTCAATGGAGAGAAGGGGGTGCCCCGGTTCCGGTCTGCCATCAGGTAAGTACCTGTGTCTTCGGAGGGCAGACCAGGGGGGTTTTGTAGGGCACCGGGGGGGACACAAGTCAGCACAAAAAGTACACCCTCAGCAGCACGGGGGCGGCCGGGTGCAGTGTGCAAACACGCGTCGGGTTTTTAATGATGTTCAATGAGAGACCAATGGATCTCTTCAGCGGTGCAGGCAGGCAAGGGGGGGCTCCTCGGGGTAGCCACCACCTGGGCACGGGAGAGGGCCTCCTGGGGGTCACTCCTGCACAGAAGTTCCGTTCCTTCAGGTGCTGGGGGCTGCGGGTGCAGGGTCTTTTCCAGCCGTCGGGACTTTAGGTTCAGGCAGTCGCGGTCAGGGGGAGCCTCGGGATTCCCTCTGCAGGCATCGCTGTGGAGGCTCAGGGGGGACAACTTTGGTTACTCACGGTCTTGGAGTCGCTGGAGGGTCCTCCCTGAGGTGTTGGTTCTCCACCAGTCGAGTCGGGGTCGCCGGGTGCAGTGTTGCAAGTCTCACGCTTCTTGCGGGGAGTTGCAGGGGTCTTCAAATCTGCTCCTCTGTAACAAAGTTGCAGTTCTTTTGGAGCAGTGCCGCTGTCCTCTGGAGTTTCTTGTCTTTCTTGAAGCAGGGTAGTCCTCAGAGGATTCAGAGGTCGCTGGTCCCTTGGAAAGCGTCACTGGAGCAGGTTTCTTTGGAAGGCAGGAGACAGGCCGGTAAGTCTGGGGCCAAAGCAGTTGGTGTCTTCTGTTCTTCCTCTGCAGGGGTTTTTCAGCTCAGCAGTCTTCTTCTTCTTGTAGTTTCAGGAATCTAAATCTTTAGGTTCAGGGAAGCCCTTAAATACTAAATTTAAGGGCGTGTTTAGGTCTGGGGAGTTAGTAGCCAATGGCTACTAGCCCTGAGGGTGGGTACACCCTTTTTGTGCCTCCTCCCAAGGGGAGGGGGTCACATTCCTATCCCTATTGGGGGAATCCTCCTTCTACAAGATGGAGGATTTCTAAAAGTCAGAGTCACCTCAGCTCAGGACACCTTAGGGGCTGTCCTGACTGATCAGTGACTCCTCCTTGTTTTTCTCATTATCTCTCCTGGACTTGCAGCCAAAAGTGGGGGCTGTGTCCAGGGGGCGGGCATCTCCACTAGCTGGAGTGCCCTGGGGCATTGTAACACGAAGCTTGAGCCTTTGAAGCTCACTGCTAGGTGTTACAGTTCCTGCAGG